>NC_081824.1:135933432-145933432 GCF_030867095.1 Alligator mississippiensis
TTTTGCACGAAGTGTCAGGCTGTTTAGGCACATGTTGGTGCTTCTGTCCCAATCCCTGCTCCTGCAGCTGTTGCCAGCATGTGGTACAGAGTGGACATGTGATTAGTGCAGCTCTTGAATGTATCCAGAAGTATGCTATGCTTTGGAATGCTCCTCATAGTCTGTTCGGACCCAGACTTTGGTGTACCACTCGCTGGGGACCAGCTGCAGAGACTGGGACGCATCCCAAATAAGACATGAACTAGCAGAGCAGTGAGGTAATGATCAGTGTGGGGCTGTTCATGCTCAATTGAAGTAGGTAGGGGCACTCTACAAATAGGAACATTTTGCTGCGGTATGAAGTGCAGAGGGGGCCTGCTTATGTCAATATGAGCAAGGGCTGCCTGCCTCCAACTCCCCTTGGGTTTACAGGGCTGGAGACCTGTCTCTCCCAAGGGCTTGGAGGGGACAGGGATTTCTCTGGTGGGTGCTCTGCACATCTTCCCCACTGTTGACAGACTGCAAGGAGCTTGAGTGAGTCCAGTGGTCCTTGTACACATGGTTTGTGAAGCAGCCAGCCATTGTCATGTTGCTGTTGAAGATCAACTCCATAATAAATTATGTGTTCCAGCCTTCCATATGGCCAAGCTGTGTTATTTGGCCCTCTGTTACTCAGTGGTTGCCAACCCCTGTCATACTCTGTCATAGTCCTGTGAGACTGCAGGGAGTCCATATACATTTGCACATATATATTTTTGTAGGATCAGAGCCATACATTCCAGATACTGGAGAACCCATGCAGCCACTCAGCATATAACTTAAAACCTCTACATTAATGTAAACACCACTTTTTGTTTTCTTACCTCTAGTTCTAAATTGTAAAACTTTGCTTTGATTATCCATAACGTCCTTCATGAGTTTATAAATGACATAATATACAATGCATTTTTTTCCTCTCTCTTCAGATTAAAGGATCTTGGTCAAATAAAAGAGGTAAAGAGAACTACAACCCATACAGTTATGGTAACATCTTTACTAACTGTTGTGCTGCACTATGTGGGCCCCTCTCACCAAGGTAAGCATTAAGAAAAATATATTTAGTACGACTGTGCGAAGCGGCAGGTATTCAATTTGGCTTTGGATTCAGCTGATTGGGAGGGGCAGTGATTCGAATCGCTGTCCTGATTTGATTTGGCTGATTCTGATTCGGAGATTCGACCACTGAATCTCCTCTGAATCGAACAGGTGCTGGTAGCAGTGTTGGTGGGGGCGGGGGCATGGTGGTGTTGAGCGGGGCCCCACTCCCCCACCTGCTTCCCCAACCCCACTCCCATGGCTGCCCCACCTGGCCCCAGCGTCCCAGCATTTTAATAAAAAAAAAAGAAAAAAGCCCCACACTCACTGACTGTAGCAGCAGCGATTGGAGGCTCGTGGCAGAGCCCCCCCAGGGGGCAGCAGGCACTGCCTCCCCCTGCCTGACCACCTGTGCAGCCACTGTCACATTGCGAGGGTGCAGCACGGCTCAGCAGGATGCTTTGGGGCTCTGCACACTGTCCAGGAGCTGGGGCTGCTCGGGCTGAGCGCTACCGCACTCCAGGTGACTGCTGAAGCTGCCCCAGCTTCGAGATGCTACAGCTGTGTGATGCGACAGCTGCTGCATGGGTGCCAGGCCTGGGACGGGGGCAATCCCTACTGCCCCCCCACTGCCCAGCGCTGCGTGGGGGCCTCTGCCACCAGCCCCCAGAGGCCCCAATCATCGCTGCTGCAGCCATTAAGTGCGGGGCTGCTTCTTTTTTTGTTTGTTTGTTTGGTTTTTTTTAAGTGCCAGGACGCTGGGGCCAGGCAGGGCAGCCATGGGGGTGCCTGGGGGAGTGGCCTGTGGATGGAGGGCACTCGGGGAGGGGGGGAGGGACTTAGGGAATTGGGGGAGGGAATGGGGCTGGGGGGGCATCCTCCCATGGTCCCCCCACCCTCCTCCAGCCCTCCACCCCCTACTTACTAGCACGGGACCCGGGTCCAGCTAGGAGGCTTCTGATTCGATTCAGACCTTCTAAATGGATCTTTGGATTCGGAGATTCAGCCCCCGAATCGAGCTGAATCTCCGAATCGAATTGGCTACTGAAGCTTTGCACAGCCCTAATATTTAGCGCACAAGAGACCACACCACTATTGATTTACGAATGTCTGACTTCTGATGTCTGACTTCTTCAAGTTTAGTCAACCTAAACTGGGCAGGGCTTCATTATCATATGTTCATAGCTTTGGCAAAATCTTTCTTATTAGGACAGAAACGAGTTGACAAGCTTTTTGTTTTGTGAGTCCATGATCAGATCTGGAAAAAGTTTCAAAATATATGTGAAACTAAAACTCATTTGGGTTTTCTCAGAATGTTCAGTGTAGCAATAGTTGATAGTACAGAAATCTGAGTATATTTAATTATCTGCAGAAAGCAGAGCAATATCATCATTTCTTGTGAATTCTTTTTTTCCTTCTCACCTTCCCCTGAATTTTGGGTCTTTAGATTGTAAGCTTTTTTTTTTTTCAGGACAAAAACAATCTTCACAAGTGTCTATGAAACACCTTGCAAAGTGATTTTTCCAACATTGGTGCATACAGCATTAGTGGTTGGCAACAGATGAGCTAGTCATGTGTTTCTAGGCTTTCAGATGCTAAATTGTGCCCGGGGCTTTCAAATGATAAATTGCATTTAAAGTCTGCTAAATGCTTCCCAAATATTAGTTTTATGTGTAAACAATTTTCTGTAGTTGGGTTAGGGATACTATATGCTTGTAAGTTGTAGGGGAGGTATAACAATGTTTTTGGAAATAGGAGGAGAAATAGTGCACATGTGCACAATCTCTCCTAAAATGCTGCGCTACACTGAAAATTTTTTAGGTTTTGTAAATAAAGAATAAAATAACTAGAAATAGAATGATGACTCTTAAAAAGCACCAAAATGACTTCTGCACAGCAAATTAAATTGATTTTCAATAGGATTTAGCTCTATGGTCACTTGGTGCTTTTGAAGACATCACTCAAGTGACTGGTCTGGAATTTAAGATAGAAATCACTTGAGATCTGTGATCACTCCAGTATCTAGTAATTGCAGTTCAAAACAAGTACAAGTATAGCCTTCATATTTTAGCAACATGGGAAAAGTGACCTAGTAGTTAAAGTAAAAAAGATGAGATTGATACATCTGGGTGCTGTTAATAGCTCTTCATTTGTCTTGCTGGGTGACTGGCTTAGCCCCTTAAGATACTGGTGTTAATGCTGATACTGTAAAATTGCTACTACTGCAACTGGAATTCTGTGTTCAATTTTACCTGTCTATAAATATAACAAATGCTTTATTGTTTCTTGTACCACAGTCAGACATGCTGTGGCAAACTAGGTAATAGGATTGCAAGTAAAAATGTGTAAAAGTAATATGCAATTTTTTTGTTTTTTGAGGTTTTTTAGGACTCCACAGGGTATACACCTCTATGAGGTACAATACTTGGTTTCCAGTCTCCGCTCTTGTGAATATTTATTTTATTGAAGTGGAATATCTTCAGTAGGAGAAATTGAGAGCAGCACACTCTGAAGCAGAGTGGTTAGGGCACTTTCCTGGGAGAGGGAAGTTAAGTGGGTTCTAGTCTCCCAGGGGAGAGGTAAGAATTGAGCCTGGGCCTCCACATCCTGGATGAGTGTCCCAACTGTTGAGTGTAAGGAACCAGACTGGTAGCCTCGCCACTACCTCCTCTTGTGCATGGGGCCAAGGCTAGACCTTTACTTCCACTGCACTGCCTTAGTTAAAAATGTCTGGAATGGAAACAAAAAATATGTGTACTATTACTGTAACATTTTGGTCATTTTCTGATGTGACAGGAACAATACCAGTTCCTGGAGAAAGATATTATCCTGTTTGGTCTACAGTTTAAATATATACAATAGTCTAATTAAATATAATACAGACACTTGCCTTCTCCCAGGACAAATTCTTTGAAGGAATGACCTGTATTTTTTTCACACTTTCTGTAGTTAAACAGTAGATGATAAGACAATGTTTCCTTTTAGAATTGAAAAAAGCTGACACGTGCAGAATAGTATGTTTTAGGATTGGGATACATGATATGTTTACTACATAGTAAAATCAGTTTGTTATGTAATAAAAGAGGAGCAGGCACCTGACTTGTATAGTACCACTTGAATTCTCAGGGTAAAGTTATCCTATGAAAGGTTTGCCTAATAGGCAAGATATGTAGAAGCTGAATAGCAAGAGAATATAATTTAAAATTTACCTAACCTTATACTAAGGGTCAACCTTTAAGATGCCTTAAAATGCGTACCCACTAGCTAACTGTACTGTGAACCCCTTAGCCATTTAGCTCAACCCCCAGCATACACAGTCCAACATTGAAACTGAATGTCCAGGTATGAAGCTTACCTTGTCACTGCTCATCTCCTATGCCCTTCTTCTCCTTTTACACTCTGTTTCAATTTACCTATTTGCTGGAAGCCTCAAATGCAGGAAGTCCCCCGGTCGCAGTGCCACAATTCTCTGGATCTACTTTCTGCCTGTCTGTACCCCACTTATCTTTACTGTCTATAAATAGAGATGAACCCAGAGGAAGAGATTAGTCCACAGACCAGTTAGCAAGACTGTTCTGAAAGGGAACCTAAGATTCACCTGCTGCCAGGTTCAAGTAGTAAAATGCACAAGGAACATGATTTTGATGATGGCTACAATGGATGACTCAGGCTGTTTGAGAGTGATCTACATGATGACTATAAATAGCACTGAGAGCCCTCAAAATAGACCCCAGTAGGCTGTGGGAGCTTGCAGTCTTTTCCCCTCTTGGGTATTTAGAAGTCCTTGAATTTGCTATTCAGCTGCTAAAACACAGGCCGTGGCTAAAGCCCTGAAGTGTCAGCTCTTATAACAACATGGAGGGAAACAATTGCAAATAAATAACTTTTCTTTTACGATTGGTTAGTAAAAATAAAATGAAATAAATTTTAAACATTTATCTGAACTATGGGACACATTTGAAAGTATTGATAATGTATTAAAGTATTGTAAATGTTTTTCTGTATCTGTAGAGTTACTGATCACGAATATTTCTAATAATTTTTTTTGTTTAATTCTGTAGCTTAATTGACAGAAGAGGATTTTTACAGCCAGATACACCACAGTTAGCAGCACCATCAAATGGCATTACAATGTATGGGGCAACACAGTCTCAAAGCAACATGGTAGGAATCATCCCATAGTGTTGTTCATCAAGATCCCTGTGAATGTTTCCCTTCTCTACTTTCATGTGAACTAATCAAGTAAAAACTAACTGGATACACTGCCACCCTAGGTGGAATGACTCATTTTTAGCTATAGTGCAATAGTTTTGTGCAGTAGGAAATGAAGGTTTTATCTACTTCTATGCACTGATAGTTTTTACTCATGGAAAATAGAAAAAGTATTTTTTCTATACCTGGAATATATTTGATACTGAATATACAGTGTCACTATGACATGTACCATTGACACTTGCCTTGTTTTCAACTGGAATAGTCAATTTTCTTGGCAGCATCTGGATTCAACAGGTTTTCAGAATAGTTTTATCATTTAGCAGCACATGATTTTCTTCCTTTGCCTATGCAGTGCAGATTTTTCTTGATTGATGCACTTATAGAAACAGATGAGATGTTCAAGACATGAGTGGGTTTGGGTGTGGGGAGGTGGACTTTGAACTTGTAATGAGAAAAACATGGCAACCTCAGTATCATACTCAAAATGATAAAATATCTTTTGAAGCTGTGCCAACTCCTGCTGTGCCCTGTGCTGGCAGTGGACCTCACATTAGAAAAAAATGACTTCAGTGCCAAAAAGAATTACAAGGAGAGGGATCTTCTCTTAAGGCAAGCATCCTACAGAGATGCCTGTTTCAGAACTCGTGTCTTTCCAGTATGTGGGTTCTGATGCTGTGTTAAAGTTTTCATAGATTGATGAACCCCATGCACATCCTCTCCCCTGCCAAAGGAATGGAATGAATATTCACCACAACCTCCTTCATATAATTTCAGTCCTCATTTTGACTGAAGATAGGACACACCCCTTCACGGTTGTGCGAATGTTACTGTCATTTGTAAAGTTTCTAATATAGCTTTTAGAATTAAGTTTGCAGTTCTTATCTCAAAGATTTAAGGGGGGGGGGTTGTCAGTAAACCTTAATTATGTTTCTCTAAAGTTGATAGCCCCTTTCTTAAATTTTAATAGTAAACAGCTATGTGACTGAAGTGCAAACACACCATTCATCTTACACTTTTTGTCAGGTACGAATGGACAGGCCATCCTAGCCATCAGTGCAAGTTTATGCAAATAGTTTTGTTTTGTTCAGGTTTGTTCTGGTGCATTTTGTTTTGGTTTGGTTTTCCAAACCCTCTTCACTAACCCCCTAAAAATAGCCTGAAATAGCCTGATATCTTTCAAGACTATTTATACAAACTCCACATGTAATCTTAGTATCTCCTTTCCTCTTACTATATTGCAGGAGTTAGCCACAGTACAGTCTTACTGCAGAGTCACTCTGAAGCCCTTTGGGAGAGCTATCTGGACAGTACACAGTCTATGACAACAGCTCTCTTTGATTGTGTCAGTCCATCTGGGTGTTTTAGGCTTTGCTGTCAGCATTAAGCTCTCTTAGAACAGGTTATATATGCCTATACTGTATGTTTCAACTCATATGCCCAGTTAAATTGACTAATGCAGCCCTGCTTGTGTCTCTAGGAACTTTGATACAGGTGAAATCAATACTCTCATACAAGTTTTATAAAAATGGAATGCTCATCACTTACTAGATCTTTATGACCGAATGCAATTCAGCCTGTCAACAAAATGACCTCTTCTGCTTTGCTGGAGTTAAGAGAGCAGTAGATTTTGCCAAGTTGATCATAATATATATGGTTACTGTCAGTCAAGCCAGTGATTGCTGCTGCCTAAGAGGGTGGCATCTAGAGGCTTACAGCAACATGGCTTTAGGTATTGAAATTAGATCAGTAGATGCAGTACTGCTGGAATGAACATCATTGAAACTGAGATGGAAAAGACTTGCATTAAGAAATATAACAGAGGAGAGCAAAGTCATTTTGAGGCAACTGGCCATCCTGAAAATAATTTCACAGTGAACACTTACAAAATTGAATAGGTCATGTTTTCCATACAGATGCATCTTTAGGATTCTGAGTGTTGGTACCTAGCACAATGCAGTGTCATGTATGGATAGATACTCCAGTTGGCTAGTTCAGAGCTGAGTGAGTTACCAGATGAAGTTTCATTTTTAGAACAGCATTCCACCTAAGTTAATTAGCCCTGCTGTAAACACAGGGTATAGTAGTCTCTTCCCTTTCCATCACTTCTACTCCTGGCCTCAGGCTCCCTGCTCCCCAGTTTCAAGCTTCAAAAATGATCTTTCCTTGTTTGCAGGTAAGATCTTGGTCTCTTGCACACTGTAGATCTTTCTCCTCCTGTCACCTCAAGGTAGCCTTGTTGCTAGCTGTGTACTTATTTGCCCCTGCTTTCAGTGATCAGTTTTTCCAATCCCTTTCTAATTAGCACAACTCTCCCTTTTGGTCACCTTAAAACCCTGTTTATTTCCAGTTAAGATTCTGATGGCCCCTTTCCAGGTTTTAAATCATCTGGTAAGTCTTGTTTTTCTCCCAGAAACAAATTCCTTTACACAAGCTACTAGTAAGTCCCTGGATTGATCTTGACACTGCAGATGACTCAGACCTCCTACCTGATCATGCTTGAGCAGGAAGCAGATGCTGTTCAGTATCATAGAATCATAAAAAATTAGGATTGGGAAGTACCTTAAGAAGTCATCTAGTCCAACCCCTTACTCAAAGCAGGAGTATCATCAATTACATCTTCCCAGCCAAGGTTTTATCTACACAGGTCTTAACCTCCAGGGATGGAGATCCTTCAACCTCTCTGAATAGCCTGTTTCAGTGTTTCGCTACCCTCCTCGTCAGAGTTTTTCCTAATATCTAATCCCATCTTCCCTTGATGCAACTTGAGACCAATGTTTCTTGTTTTATTATCTTCCACCACTGAGAACAGTCTAGCACCATCCTCTTTGTAACCACCCTTCAGGTAGCTGACGGCTGTTACTAAATCCTCCCGTACTCTTCTCTTCTCCAAACTAAATAAGCACAGTTTCTTCAGCCTCTCCTCATGCTCTCCAGTCCTCTAACCATTTTCGTTGCCTTCAACTGGGCTCTCTTCAATTTGTCCACATCCCTTATGTACTGGGGGACCCAAAACTGGACACAGTACTCCATTTATATCTTCACCAGTGCCAAATAGAGGGGAGTAATCAATTCCTTAGATCTACTGGCAGAACTCCTACTAATGTAGCCCAGTATGCTGTTAGCCTTCTTTGCAACAAGGGCACAGTGTTGGCTCATATTCAGCTTATAAACAAAACGGTAACCAACCATGAAGTTGATTAAATGCAACCAACGCTGAGCATGACTATAAAACACATGGCCCATATTGGGAAACATACTGATGAGAACTTACCACAAGGATAGGTTAGTGCAGCCCATCTGAATAAGATAATACAAATTGAGCTGAATTGTATGCATTTGGCTGGAAAAAACTAAAGGGCCTATTTAACTATTAATGATTTGAAGGTCTTGGAGGAGAAAATACAAGTAGGGATTTTGAGGTTGACCATACTCTACGAATTCAGTTGTGCATGTGTTAACCTTCACAGGTTAGACAACTCATTGGCTCAAGTCCAAAACCCAAGCATTAACAGAATTAGAAATACTGATGTTAGAGCAGCACATGAAAAGTCTGCCTGGGAGGGTACAATTTTAATTGTTAGCACTAGTTGTCCTCACTGGCAGAGGCTGTACAACAGACAGATCATCTGAAGGCAACACCTTTGGTAGATTCCACCACAGATGTGGCTGTATCCTAATTCTGAGAAAGTTGCTCTTTAGGGAGCAAAGGCAGAGGTGGGCCTGGAGAAACGTGCAGAAACTTAAGGACAAAGCTTAGGCTGAGGATATTGTGTTAGAAAGTACAGACAAAACCAACCTCTGGGACTTGACCATGTGCATTGACACTAACCCTGCATCTACAGACTGTTCAGAAGAGAGCTAAGCAGACTTCCATCCAACCATGGATCATTGCACTATGCTAGAAGAACTGTGTGTGTTAAGTTGAGGAAAGTCCAGAGCAGAAACCTGAAATGCCTTGCGACAGGTTTTAATGCTACCTTCCTTCAGATTCTATTCCTTATTCTATTGATTATCATTGTCCCAAGATCTAATTTATTTCTTAATCCTGTGGCATTAATTCTAGTTAATCCATTAACTAGTCTCAGACATTTCTCACTATCCTTGAATACTTGTGGGTAATTTTTATGATTCACTTCATCCACACACTGTGCTCTCTGGTATCTTGATTCTGCAAAGAGATATGCATATTTTTGTCTGTATGCTGTCAGAGTAGTCCCACTGAAGTCAGTAGGACAATCATTAGTGCCAGAAGTTAAGCCCATAAGTAAGTCTTTGCAGGATTGGGGTATAAACCTTTCCAAACTCCATCAAAATTGACAACCTTCTGGTAATTTTATTCCTCTGATTTTTTTTCATCTTCCTGTTGAAGGTCCTAGAATAAGTTGCAGAATTTCAGATTCTGTCTCAGCAAAGCCATGTAAAGAACAGCTATCACTTTCTTATGCTGTGCCATCATGCAAGACTTCTGTATTTGCAACACAGTCTCATTGGGCTTTTTCTGCCATTATGCATTAATTACTCATCTAGTTGTCTTTTCAGCATCACCTCTACATCTCTTTCTGCATTATTTCTTTACCAATTGACTATTTGAGAACGTCTTCCCCACTGGCTTGTATGCTCCCAAGCAGAATCTAGTTGTTTTTTTAATTGCAGCCCTCATCTTTAAATCTTCTTAGGGTGTTTACTTTTACATCTTTCCCCTTCATTTTTTATGTCTTCTAGTTCAGTATCATTGTAAACTTAATATGGTATTATTTTCCCTCCATCTTCAAGATCATCAGTGAATATTTTTAATATAACTAAACCAAACACTAACCTCAGTGATAACCTGCCGGACGCCTCTTTCCAGTACAATATATTACTTCTTATCACTGTCTTTATTTGTAGTCCAGGCTGTTTACAATCTGTGGCATGCCTTTTATGTTTAAATGCATATGTAGTCATTTTGCTGCTCAAGCTTTGTGAAACATTCCATCACATGATCAAATCTTAAAATTGCACCTACTGTGTTCTTTGTTTACGTGCTTTACCATCCTTCCAATGTGCAAGCACTGTTATGTATATATTTTTTCTTTGTTAGACCCATGGTTTCATTATTTTTGAGAGAGATTTTTAAGCAGGTAACTTAGCCATTATGGAAGCATTTCTTCACTTATTCCTGCTTCCTCTTTAGTTGCTTTTTCTTATAGATCTGTTAAAACTCTTATTTCCCCTTATCCATTGTAGCTACCTTTAACTCATTCTGCATTTTTATATTTATCTTTTGCTCACAAGCCTTTAATTGGTTATTTGTATAGGATTTACACACAAGGTATTTTTATCTGTTTTGAGCAGTCCATTATAAGGCAAGAATGAATACTTTATTCTGTACATTTTTCTATATAAGAAGAGAATTTTAGTTTCGTGTGTTTGCTATGGGATCTCTTGCAATTCTCGACCAACTTACCAACTGGTAGATTTTAATAATCAGAAGGCAGGGTAGATATGCTCCTTTATAGTCTTCATAAATAAGATATATGGAGCACAAGTTTTCATCAACCCAAGTTCACTTTATCAGATTTTAATAGTGTGCCACCCTTTCCTTCGTGGTTGCTGCTTTTCTTAACTTCCATAAAATCTGCTTTTTGAGGTGGAGCACCATTGCTTTCTAGGCGTCTGTTCCTTACTGCCTTTGTAGTTTACGCTTACCAGTGCCAAGCTTCCTTATTATTTCCACTTCTCCATATCCCGCCTTTCATAAATAGGCTGTAGTCTCTTTTCTGGATCATAAAATTGCCCCTCCACAAACCTAGGAATGATTTTCAGACATATAAAGCTGTTTATTATCCATTAGAGGTATAGGTTAATTCCTTCATGAATGTCCTCTTGTATTTCTAGCATCTGAATTGATCTGGGAAATGTGCATTCTCACTGTCCTGAAATGTATTTTCTCCTTTGCTTTTTATTCTTTTCGTTATTGTAATTAGTAGTAAATAATTCAATTATGTTAATACCCAAAAGTCTCAATCAGAATTGGGGTCCTTTCTCATTTAAAAAGTAACTTGCTAGCATTTTAAACATTGATCTACAGTTGTATACCTCTGTCTGTCATACATGGGTTGTGTCCAGCTATCTTGGCACTCCAGAATCATCCCTGTAGGTTGTACTACTGTTGTTCAGTACAGTCAGACCACCTCGGGCCATTTATTATTGTTTGTTTGTATTTTACATGCGGATGATTAGACCATTTTGTTCAACTTTCTATTTGATACTTTAAGAACTGTAAAGTTTTCTTAAAAAATACCATTGCTGTCTAAAATTTTCTAAACATTAAGTTAATTTCATATTCAAAACAATAGAATCTCTGGTGGTGGTTTTAGGAATGTAAGAGCTATATTAACCTGTACAAGAGCTCTGTTTAATATGTATGTTTTGTGTGGGATTAAAAAACCCCTTTAGAACATTTTAAAGGTCTGTTTCCATAGAGTTCTTTGTATCCATAATTTGCAAAATAAAGTGTGGTATTTTCATTTTTATGTTTTGTCTAATTTGCATTTAGTTTGTGCCTACTGGTGTGCAAATAAATATCAAAATGGTTAAACTTCTCGCTATGTATATAGTTGAACTTGCACTCTTACTAGCACTTGATTCATCACTTCCTTGGCCCAGAATATGCTATTCCACCACTAAGGGGGGGGGATTATATTTAGCAAATAAATCAGGCAACAGGACCTAGAGGAAAAAGAAGCCAAGGCATAAACTTGTATAATAGGTTGTGGTGTCTTGTTTTTTGGTTTGGTTCCATTGTTTCTTTGTGTGTGTGTGCATCTAAAACTTTGCTATTGAAAAATTCAGTGTAACTAATAATTTTGAGGATGTTTACTGTTAAATTCTTACCTGTACTGTTCATGTGCATCAATGCATCATGTAATTAAAGAACATTGTGGAATTCTCTCTCTAGACAGTAACCTAACTGAGGGGTTCACCAGGGTACCAGCTTTGGGTGCACTGACTGGGAGAGGGCGTGGGGAGTTGTGTAAAAACAGCTGCCCACTGCCACCACTGCCCAATTATACCTGTATTTATAGACAAATCTCTTGATTAGCTTTGTGCATGTCACAATTTGAAGACTGCCATACTTGTGTAAAAATCCTGTACACTGTGAGAGATATATTTAATACATCTACTTATAAAATAAATCTGCTATCATCCATTCTCAAACCAAATTTAAAACCTAATAAGTTCCAAGACTTGATAGCTTAATTGGAGAAGGCTCTTTACTGGCTATGGCTTCTTTACATAAGAAGTTGCCTTGTTTATCACTGTTCATCATACGCAGAATGATGAAAACTTAAAAGTAAGATGCTGTTTTCAAATCCTCCCCAAATAGGAAAGCTATCATGTATAGGCTGGTTGGAAGGAACATCTTTCAAGGTGGTTCTTGAAAGAATAGGGAAGCATGGTTTGAAGGAGTGGGTTAGAGGCAAGGTGAGAAATGCGTGAGAGAGAGCGCAATGGAGAGTACTTGCAGGCACAACGGCCCTAAAAAGCTGTAAGGCATCCTATTTAATAGAGCTTTATCTTTCAGGGGTCCAGCTAAAATAGAGTTCAGTAAAAATATTTAATCTAGTCTATTACATGAACCAAATTAAAATATCTTCATACTATTTTAAAATTTGCATGTGCTGGAACATTTCAAGCAGTGCTTTGCCTTTGAAAATAAATCTTGAAGCAATAAATCAGATGCTAAAGCTGTTTGCTAGAGGTGTTCTCCAGTGGTTGACATTCCTTTGTTCTATATCAGAGTATAGTATTTTGTTAATATCTCTCAGAAATGATGGACTTTGTTTTCCCTTTTGAAGTTCTAAGCATGCTGTCACCCTATTAGTAAAGCATGTCCCCTCAGGTTGATTTAGGGCACATGGACTAGCTTAATTGAGTAGGGATAAATAGCAATGGATTAGGAATGGACTCACAGTGAATAGCCAATCAACAGCTTGATCCTGCAAGGTGCTGACAACTGTGCCCTGATACAAGGAAGCGCTTATGCACGTGTTCAGTGTTAAGCTTGTGAGTAATCCCTTTGAAGTCATATGGGAGTGCTTATGTACTTAAGTGCTTTGCTTGTTTGGGGCCAGAGTGCTCTTCATCTTGTAGAAGCTGAATGTGAGGATTGTGTGATGGTAAATTGTATGATGGAAAGTCAGCGTACACATCTTTCTGAAACATGCATATATGAGTGCATACACTATACATGGGTAACAGTTTCAAAAGTGTTTTAAATCCTTTTGAAAAGCATTGAGACACTTGGGCACTTTTTAAATTTTTACCCTAAATTTTTATACTTTGATTAAATAATCACTCTGCTGCTTATTTTGGTGCAACTTTTGTGGGGTCATTTTGCTTTCTGGTGGGAGAAACTGAGTGGCTGAAAGTGTTGTCCTGTCATGCGTTGTTCGGAGAAGAGAGCTTTGCCATCCAGTGAGTTCACACCAAGCCTAGCACAGTGGGACCATAAACCTCACTGGGATGTTGGGAAACTGCTGTATTGCAAGCACCAGCTGATTCAGGATTTTCCTAATTATAATTGCTTCCGTATTTTAATTTATTGGAGTAATTTGATTGTTGGTTAATTAAAAAAAAAAGTCAAGGGGGCACTTAAAAGTGCAACATGCATCACCCCATTCATTTTTATAAGGATTAGATTTACTTAGTATGTTTATTTATAAGTAAAACCATTATCCCAAGATTAAAGCATATACTTCATAAGGTGGGCTGAGGGGCGAGAGAAATAGTATATGAGCAATGAAACTTCCAAATACTAAGCTTTTCAATTTGGAAAAACATCCAAATGCTTAACTACTTAGAGACACTGTCCAATTCTCTTAGAACTATAATATTAGGAAGGAACTCTTGCAAGGAGTAGCTCTCAGAAATTTTAAACTCCTCACATCTGGTCAGGCTGGAACACGATTTGGATTATGAAATATGTCCCTCATCTTTTCTATTTTGTATTGCTACAGCAGGGGAAAATAAAACTGGAGGGCCTGGGAACCCTCTTGCCCTCTCCCCCTACAGCTTCTTCCCCCTGCAGCCTTTTTCCCCTCTCCTTACTGTCAGACCCTCCTCTACCTGAGCACATGGAAGTGAGGGGCAAATTTGAAACTAATCTTGAAATAAACATGCCTGTAGCAATTTGCATATAGTACACTTAAACTTGGGGTCCTTATACACATGCATTGAGGCTGCTTTGACACACTATGATTACAGCACATCAGAGCAGAATAGATTAATCAAGTATGCTGAAGTGTGGTAATTATTGTGCTCCAGCAGACTCCAGCATCAGGTATATTAGCGTCCCTGTGCGGAAACATGGCAGTGGGGCACTTTCACTAAAGTTCATTTGACGAGCTTTAGTTAAAGCACCCCTGCTGCCATTTTTCAGCATGGGGATGCTAATACACATGATGCTCTTAGAGCCACTGTAATTGTATGCTTCCCCCTTGCCTCCCCTTGCACATGTATAAGCATCCTTAGTTCATCCAGAATTGATGCATTTTACCTTTTATGAAAATGCTGCAAGTTTTAGCACCAGTACTCTGAAAACACACTTAAGAAGCACTTTTGTACCTACTTTATATATAGTACAAACTATCCTTGATATTAGGCTAAAGTCAAAAGGCCATATAGTTCATGGGACAGGCCCCCAACAGAGTCAAAAGCATTTCAAGCTATGGTGACCTTGCAGCTCAGCACTTCTCAGTATATGTGTGTGTGTGTGTGTGTGTGTATGTGTTTGTACTCCAGATAACCTCACTTCCCCCCAAAAGGATCCATATGCTAATTAGCTTCCAAGTCCTGACTGGAACCAGGTATTCGTGTCACAAATCCTGGGATCCTCCAAAAAATTATATGCAGATGAGGCACAGGGCAACCTGATCCAGCTTCACCTCATAGAGGGGGGGGGCCACACTAATCGCATGTGACAGGTTGAGAGAGGATGTGACAGGGGGACTTGGGGTGAACTGTTTAGGACTGCATTTGGTGATGTTTGCCAGACATTTAAGGTGGGTGAAGAAACAGGAATCATTGACAAGAGGAAAGAAAGGCCTAGCTCAGCTGTGGGAGTGAAGAGGAAGTTGAAATGTATGCAGTGTAGTGGCTCACTATGACTTGAAAAGGGTTGCCACTGAGGGGGGCTGTGCTTAGGGGGTGTTACCATACACCTATTCTGATGGACTGTAATAACTTACTTTTTGGTAGGTTCCCATCAGCACATGTGCTTAATATAGACCATGTGTATTACAGTTATGCTCAGCGTTGGCTGCGTTTAATTAATTTTGCAGGTGTTTTCCATTACTGAGCACATGCTGCTGTTGGCAGCAGTTTAATGATAGACAACATATTTAATGAGGTTTCCTTGCATGTGAATATAAGATGAGGGGCCTTTCCCCCCATGCTCTTTGGAGGTGGGGGACACCTGTCTTCTATTCAAGTAAATATAGTAATTTGGCACATCCATTTCTGAACCTAGCTGAAATCCCAAACTTTATACATGTGTAGGAATGAGAAGTAATGGAAAGGATTTAAATTTTTGTTTTACTTTTTATCTGGGGCATGGGCAAGGAGATTTACTGTATTTTCTTGCACACAACACAACCCAAATATAATATGCACCTTTATTTTGAAAGGCAAAATGAAGATTTTTTTCACCCCAAGGTTATGGTTGTATAGAGTAGACGGCCTAATCTTCAGCTGACTTACTGTCCATTTCCTGCTTAACTAAAGCTGAATCCCTAGCTGCTGCTGAAGACTGGTCTCCATAGGTAGATATATGATTTTGAAAATAGCTGAAGAATCTGTGCTTAAGAGCTAAAGACTCTTGAACTAAAGAGGCTGTGGAAATAGAGAGACCAGGAGCAGCTAGAAGATGACAATATTGTACTTAGGAAGTTGACTCGATTGGTGGAATCTCAAGACCATAAGACAGATGGGTGGTCATTAACACCTGTAGAGTGGAGACCAATGAGCCATTAGTTGACTCCCTCAACTGCCTGAACCGTAATACCAGAGTCACTGTACTGTGGAGCAAGAATCAAATTGGAGTGTTCACAACACTAGGCAGAAAATCAGCTTCCCAACTCAATTCATGCACCCCAATTTTGTGGGGGGTTGATTTTCAGGGGAAAGGTGCATGTTGTATGTGAGAGAATGTAATCGTTTATTGGATTAGTTTCTGCTGCACTATTATCTTTGTTTTAGAATAATTCAATTATTAATGGAAATTAAAGCCCAATCAAACTGTTTTAAAAATAATTTTACATTATAAGTAAAACTGAATTCATGAAATGCCTACATTGCATGAACAGGTATCTGTCACACTGCCATAACTATAGATTTATCTTTTGCTTTCAAGTTTTGGATTGATGATAGAACACATTGTAAAGCTTGCATCATATTCAACAGAAGGGAATAACAGCAATATACTGTATGTCAGAGGAATCAAACAATATTGAAAAAAGACAGACGGGAACCAGATATCAATAAATAAATATCTGGTGTCCTGGAAGCCTTGCTTCTAGCAAGTCAGGCACACTAGCCAGTGTTAAAGGATCTGAATTTGGAAGTAGCCCTACAGATGAAGCATAAGCACCAAGTCTAGAATTAAAACATATCTGCAGTCAATTTTAAGTGGTTACTATTTGGAAACAGCTATTTTAGTATGTTGCAAAAAGTCTGTCATGGAGCTTATTTCAGTTATAGGTAGCTGGATGTATTTCAGCATTTCAGGCTATAACTTTTGTCACCTTAGGTAGTGAATGATAATTTTGACTGTGCTGTTCTTGCAATGGATAGTATGTAAGACTTATCCCTGGTGTAACTTCTGGCTTAATTAAAATACTCTGCAACTGAATTTGGCCCATTCTGTTATAAAAATCTGGGATGCTTGCCATAAATTAGTATAGCTACATGTTGGTCCTCTATGCTGTCAAAATTAAACAAACAAAGAGCAGAAAAAAAAGCCATGGAAGTGAACTTTTCTCTCAAGTCCAGTCCACACGATCATGCTCCCATGCCATGTACATGCCTTTGCCTGAAGAACATTTCAGAAACAGCCCAAAAAACAAGATCTTGGGAAAGGAGACTAATTGCCAGCCCTGTTTATATGGAAGTAGGCCCATGTTCAAAAGGATATTTGGCCTAAGCAAGCTCCTACAGCATAACAGTTCGCAAGTTCCATGAAGACTTCAAAATAAAATTAAAAAAAGAATGTGATGAGAGTCTTGTGTTCTTGAACTCACAGGCTAAGTACAGACAGTCAGAAAGCCTGAGGCTGAATTGATTCAGTTTTTGCAGGTTAGCCCTCACTGTTATAGCTAGGGAGTGGAGGGGTGGGGTCAGCCATGCTCTCTGGAGCAGACAGTGGAGCACAGCGCAGGGCTGAAAAGCATGCTGGGATGCTAAGGGATTCTGATTGAACTTGAAACAGAAAGGGGCCTGGTACAAAAGTTTCATAAACTGGTTTGACCCAAATCAGTTAAGTCTGATGCTGCATTCAGCCAGGTTTATCTTGAACCAGTTTCAGCCATTTTGAAACTGGTTTACGTGCACTGAGCTTCTGTTCTGTTACAGGTTTAAACCAGTTTCTGATTACTTAAACCTGAACACTTAGTGTAACCTTGTCCCTAGCCACAGAGGTATTTGCCTTGTGACTTCAGGCCTTTTCCAGATTTCTTTGACTTTATCTGTCCTATGGAAGAAAAAAAAAAAAAAAAGAACAGCTTTAAAAGTTGTCCATCATCCTGTTTTTAAATACTCTTTAGTGTTAGTGATATTTTGAGTTGCCACTTTTTTCTCTGTGCAGTGAACCACCCAGGAAATCAATCAGCCAGGAGTTCAAAGATTTTTTTTCAAGAAAAAATAAAATCAAACATCTATAAGTCAAACTTGCTTACAAAGTACTACTCAGAAGTAACCAAGGGTACTTGACCCTTGCATACTGTAGATAAATAATTGTCAGAATTTACTCTGGCATTTATCCCAAGAATTAGCTGACTTAATTATGCATGCTTTTTTTTTTGTCAGCATGGAATATTTTTTCCATTGGCTAACCCTGGAATGATACTAATGAATTCTTCTTTTTCCTCACATCCCATTCTCTTCCATATCTTTTGTCCATATCCTCCCTCTTTCTGTTTGTCCCATGTATGGTTTTGACTCTTCCATTCTACAGTGTGACCAAGATCAGTGCATTCAGAGCACTAAATTCGTTTTGCAGGCTGCTGCCACACCATTACTACAGAGTGAGCCCAGCATAACTAGCGAAGAACTACCTTTACCAGGGAAGACCACTATCAGTGCTCCTTGTGCCACGCTGACCCTAGGGCAGCCGACACCACCATCCTCCATGCCAAATCTCACCTCAGAAACAGGTTTGACAGACATGCTACCATTAAAGGAGGAGCACGAAGGTCATCAGTTCCTTACTCCTGAGGAAGCACCATCACCTCCTGGTATGTTGCCAACAGGAAGCCCTATTACACACAGCCATACCATGCATGTCCTGAGCCTAGCCAGCCAAGACTCATTGCATGAAGACTCAGTACGTGGTCTTGTGAAGCTTAGTTCAGTTTGACCCACTTTTACTGACTACAGACACCACAAAATGGTGCAATGTTCAAATGTTTACTCGAGATGAAAGACTTTACTACCACTGTAAGACTTTTTAACATGCCTATAATAATGCAAACTTTCCCATGTAATGGAGTCTACTAGATGGACAAGTTATTTTTTCAATGGAGCTATGGTTTTTGAGTTTTATTTTGACCAGGGTGTTAATGAGTATGTTTTGATGGCAACTGCTTTTATTTTTAAATAAAAAACAGAAATGGTCAGTAATCCTACTTACTGGAAATTGGGGTCCTGCAACTTGGAATTCTGCCTGTATGACAGTCTTTGTTACAGTATAAACGAGAAAGATTGGATGTAAGTATCATGCTCTGTGTTTTATGCTCTTGTAATACACACTTGTTAAGGCTTACCACTCCTGTGGCCAGAATGATCTGCACTTACATGTTATGCTATTAATATTTGAAATAGAAAATTACCATTCCATTTGTTAATACAAAAAAAGACTGCAGATGTGGATTTGCATGCCACGCTACAGTATGTGTTACAGTGGTGTTGGTATTAAAAGAAAGTGCTGCTTTTTTATTTGTGAGGTTCGAGTGCTGTTTCATTTAAAGACAGTGCAACGAACAAAACTAACGGACAATATTATTTTTTCAGTTTATTAAACTTTATTATAAATTAATCAGTGGTGCCTGGAATATGGAGGGCTACTGATTTTAACATGTTACATATCATTTAACCTTCTGTTTTAAGTGTTTAGAATAAGGTATTGTGTTGTGCCATACCACGGATTTTTCCATTCCCTAATGTGATAAGATTACCTGTGGACATCCAATAAAAGGACAACTCTATTTCTTTGGATACGTGTACAGTTATCCTTACACAGTTTCCTAGGGGGGGAAAATATGTTTGGATGACTTAGTCTGCAAAGAGGTTGTTTACATTTGGATGCATTTGCATAATAATACAGGAGCTATAGAATCTGTTTATGATTTGTTTTATTTTAATATTATGCATGGTTTTGCATTAGCTGTATATGTGTGACACAGTATTTCTACAGTAAATCTGTGTTCAGAAACAACATTGCTAAAATCTACCTTGCGCCTATAATCCTGCTCTCTTATCCAGTTAAGTGCAGGATAATAGGCTTGGGGGAGGAAAAAAAGAAATGTCTGTGAGGTGACGCAAAATGAGAAGTAATGTATGGTAGCTGCCAATTGGTCCTACTTCTTCATCCATTATTTAAAACAGAAAGATTTATACTACGAAACTGCTGTACTGTAATTTGAGTTTAGGAGAACTTAAATTTTATGGTTTAAAGAAGGTCTTCCCCTCATGAATAATTGAAGAGAGCCGTGTGCCTAAGCTAAGAAAACCAAACTGTTGTAATTTACTGTATTTAACATGCTTTTCAGATTTTGGATTTTTATTTTCTCAGAACAAAATAAGTAGTGTTTTCCAGGAAATTCAAGATATTATTTAATTGCAAATTGCTATTATGTAAAATGATTCATTGACAGATCAAGCATGACTCAGTTGCATCAGTGACATGGTTGTTTACTGACATCAGGTTAAAAACTGTCATTCTTTAAGAAAAACAAATAAGCCTTTTGTAAAACTGTTATCTAGGCTATTTTAAATGTCAAGGGTCTTCTAACTTTGGTGAAATTGTTGTAACTTTTTTTCTAAATGGTTATATTTCATCTAGGTGTACATATATACATATATATAAGACATCAAAAGTTGCCTTCTAAAACCGTCAACTGGTTCCTGGACTCCACAGAAAGTTATTGCCTTCCCACTATCCTCACTGAGGATGAGCCATTAAAATATTTGTAAACTTTCTCACAAGGCTCTCAGTTCCTTTTCCTGTTCAGCCTTACAGGGTGGCTCCAAAGCCCTCCTTTAACTGCTCTGTCTTTCAAGCATGTCCACTTCAAAGAGCCTTCTTTATTCTGGTTTCTTCAGTGTCCCTTCTATATGCTGGATTCCTATGTATTGCTAGGTGCTCAGGTACAGTGTGGACCTATTGAAAAAACTTGGTAGATAGAGCCTTGAGCATCAACTAACCCAACAATCTTAGCTTCAGTTTGGAGGAGGGAAGTTACTTTAAGGCTGATTTTTTTTTTTTCTCAAGGTAGCTTAAGGACATTATATGTTCAAGTCATATTGACTTTCAGTAATTTGGGCAACCAACTGCCACAGGCAACTTTGAAAATTGCAGCTTTTAATGATGCATCATAGTCTAGTCTCCTGTTTTGGAAATGTTCCAGAATCTGTGTTCTCAGTCTAGTTCACGGTTCAACGCTTGTTACAAAACCATTACACACTTTGCCATTGTTTGTGTTCCCTTAGAGTTTAAAAACAGAAGGGATGTTACAGCTCAAGATTCTAGTTTGGTTAAGCTGTGTTAAGAAGTGAAGCATTACAGCATCTTCTCTAATGTTATTTGGCTTTTGTTACCGGTACTTATCAGGCTTCCTTGTCATAAGGACTAAAATTTGGCTAAAATTCTAGGGAAATAATATACATCTCTTCTTATGGCATTGAACTCATGTGTGAGAGCTTCCTGTTTTCTTAGGGGCAACTAAGTTCAAAGAACTTTTCATCTGCACAGTTGTTTTATGACAGTAGTTTGCAATTTGTTCTCCACTGGAGGCTGATCTAGGACCATGACCCTCCATATGTCATATGGACTGCACCCCTTCAGGACCTTACAGTTCCCGTTTTCTCCTGCCTGGCTATCAGTCTGCTCTATTCCTCTCTCCTTTGGGACTGGAAGGTGCCAGATTGCTCCCCTGCTCCTATCTTGTACAATTCCACTCTCTCTTACTGACCTATTTCCCATTAATGCAACAATAGGAAGGCAAGAAGGGTATAAGTCCTGGGTGCTGCCTAAAGGACGGGGGGCATCAGAATAGAGCTTGAGGAACACCTCACTCTCCTGTTACTCTTGTCACTGCAGCCTACACCTTTCCTGTAATGGCTCTGGTTCTGACAGCAGTGCAGAGCAGCAGGATGGCACACGGTGTCCTGGGTGGTGGCAGCACATAGTGCAGGAGCAGCAGCTGGAGGTTTGCTGATGTGAGGAGAGAAGTTGTCTCCTTTTTTGCCACTGGATATTGGTTTTAAAGAGCTGCATGACACATGTTGGTGGCAAAAAAGGTAATGACATTTCCCCCCCACAGTAAAGAACCTCAAGTGCTCCCGCACTGTGTACTGCTGCCACCACCCCGCACACAGAGCTGGCCAGCTGCACCTCTGCTACTTCCCCTTATGCCACAGACAGTCCTGCCCTTGCCCTCGTCCTCTCCCTCTTCTTCTCTGCACTATCTCAGGGGACTTGATATGATCACTGTTCTGAGTGCTCTTCCCAAGGGAGGGCATGAAGTCACTTAGTGGGAGCATCCCCATGAGCTAGATCATGGGTTTTCAACCTTTAACTAGTGTACCCCTTCTGGTGGCAGCGGTGGCCAGCCAGCTAGGGGGTTGGGGAAGGAAGTGGCAGCCCGCAGAGCCACACATGCGACCGGCCACGGGAAAGCAGTGTGCAGCAGTGGTGTGGGGTGGTGGCAGCTGCCATGTCCAAGATCCCCCCCCCCTTGTCTGACTAGCTGGTCAGGCAGTTCCTGTGTGGCCCTCAGAGTGGAGAGGCACTGCTGCCCTTGCCCCCCGGCCCTGCTCCTGGGAGGTGATAGTGTGAGGTGGTGGATGGCAGCTGCAGCCACTACATGTGAGCCCCCTGCCTCATGTCTGTCCACAGAGGGGCGCCTCCTCCCTGTCAGCTATTGGCCAAGGGCAGTGGCCTGGTGGCCAATCAGGAGAGCAAGTTGGGGTGGAGGGTAGGGAGGCGCTGCGATGCCCAGCACTTCCCTCCGCCGGTTAAGAAGCAAAACATGGGAACACCCCAGGGGAGATGCCACCACTATGCCCTGGGGCGCACTCCATCCCTGCCTGCCTGCATGCCCCCTATGACCTTTCCAAGTATCCCTAGGGGTACACGTACCCCCAATTGACAACCCCTGAGCTAGATGATAGGGAGAAAGGGCTACAGATTATCAGTCATGTGGGCCATGGGTTGAAACCCTCTATGAGTTTCCCAAAGCAATGCTAATTAAAGCAATACATCTGTAGCTAAATATGACTTAATATTGTATTAATTTTGAAGATGTCATTGTGCCCACGATTCAGTGCCCACTTTGTTAGAGAAACAAGTAGAATCCAATATTTTACTGTTCTATTAAAACCTCACAGTTACTGAACTGACTGAGGATCATTGCTGCAAGCAGATCCATTTTTAAATGATTTTACAGCATTACCCATTCATGCTCGGAGAGATGTTTGGTGACAACCTTGGTATGTACTTACTGCTAAATAGTAGGCTAGGCAGCATAACATCAATTATGTATCCAAGCTAAGGCTACAGTGATACTTTTACCTGGGGGAAGGAAATATTATGCAAGTTCTTATTCTTCTCCATCTAAAACATGATGTTCAGGCTTTCAGATTTAAATGTTTTAAATTATACCCCATACCTTTTAGATCCTTCTGTTTTGTTTAGTGCCAAATGGGAAAAATGTTCAACAATAAAACTGAAATACTGTAAATACCCATTTTAGACCCATATATCCATTCAGACTCCAGTGAGATGCCATTTGTTTGCCCTTTATTACCTTTCACAACTACATTTACAAATGATAAATTAAGTATTGAATTTTCTCATTTCCTTTTTATTTGCAGTGTCCTATTACTTTGATAAAATCTATTCTCTTTCTTTCCCCACCCCAAATTTATGTTATGGTGACATCTCTGGACTCTCTGACACTATTGCCTTATGAGGACATCTACTGGAAACTGTCAGAATTGAAATAATGACATACATGTGTTCCTATGCTTGCAGTTTTTGATAACAGTAGACAATGACTTTAATGTCAGAGTGAAAGAAATCCCTGTGGAGGGCATTCTTTTATCATCTCTTTACCCAGCAGTCACTGCTTTCTATTATATGAGCCTCCACAGCTGGAACTCACATATATGGCACCAGTAAGCAAGCTCACAGTTCACCTCCAACTCTGCAATTTTTTTTTTCTCTTGGTTATATTTTATTTGCATTGTAGAGCATGACTACTAAGGATTGAAATCAGTGTGTTTTTTCTCTCCTTGCCTATTGTCCTTTTATTTTTATTCTTTTTTGTTAAACACGTTATATAGAATTTAATATTACACATATTCTGAATATTCTTATTAAGTGGTACCTTCCAAATTGTATATACACAGCATCTAAATGAAAAGTAATGTTTGCAAAGAAGCTAATACATGTTTTATTACAAAGCTCTATACATGTGTATACATGTGTATTCAGTATGCTAGTTTATCTGGCAGAAAATACTTGTTTTCCCTTGGGTTTTAAATGCATTTCCCCTAGGTTGGTATACAGTACAGTACTGCCTACAATGGAATTCAGCATTTCATAAATAAGATTCATTTTAAAAGGCACCTTTTTCTTGAGTGTTCTCAAATAAATATCTTTATAAATTAATTTTATATTCATAAAAATTAAACCCTGTTATCTATGTAATAAATGTGAAAGATGTTTGATTTTTTTGTAAATCAAGGAGTCCTTTATCAACTTGTCCAGTGCCCTTGTTAATAAGTTACATGTATTTCCATATTTAAATGGCTGCTTTATTAATTCAGCCATTAAATATAATTGTATAGATAAAAGATTGGGGGAACAGGCAAATTGGGAGTTATGAGATCTAAAAATGATTCCAAGGAATTACACGCAGCAAAAATTATAAAGCAGATGACAAGTTTGTGATGCTGGAAAGATCTTTCCCTCCATAAATCTGTATATTTACAATAGCTGTACTGTACAATATTTGAACCTGTAAACAAACAAATCTCTTTTGTTCTTGACTATACGTTACCAACTGCAGAGACAGCACCATCTTAACCTGTGAGATTGGGCTATTAAAACAGCACTTATTACCTGTCACTATATTTTCAAGTCTCCAAATTCAGTACTGTTTGAATGGTGATTATAGGGAATTGTCCTAACTCTGCTTCTTTTTTTGGGATGCAGGAGTGAATTAATATTGTGTTAATTTTGGGGAAATGCAGTAATGGCTAGATCCTAAGCATAAACATGCTATTCAGGGCTAAGACCCAGCCTGAGTGTCAGTTCTTAAAATTAGTTATGGCACAAGTGGATAAAGAAGGGGAATTAACAGAAACATCTTTCACATTTTAAATATTTAACATCCCTTCATGTAGTTGGGCTGTATAATATAAGTGTTCACATGCACACAAAATTATAATAAAATAGGTAGAATAAAGTCCTTGATATGTATCTATAAAACCCCTCTCCAGGGAATGTCCCATTTTAAGGTCCAGTCAATTTTACAAAAGTCGTGTTCTCCAACAGTTTTTAACTTCCCCTCTATCCTCTGGCTGCTCCTTTAGTTTGGCTGTGATTGATAGATGCCTGACAATTCATGCACTGCTCAAGGACTAGCATCAGGCCAGTTGCATGTTACCAAATAACCCACATGACATGAGTCCTCAAAACTGTACAAAACCAAGTGCCTGTGGATTGAGATTAGCTCCAACTCGAAACCATGCAAGTGTCAGCCAGTTCAGCCACACCATCAGATTATAGGCATAGCCTTTAGCAGCCAGGAGCATGTATAATGCTACTTTCTATGTCTCTTGCTCCAGCAGTTAACAGAAGTGAGTAGGAAGGTATAAAGAAAAAATGAGATCTCTCTTCTTAGGAACCTAATGCTTGTTTACCACCTCCAGAGTAGTCCCCTCTCTTTCTCCTTCCTACTTGTTTTCATTTTGAAAATCTGCTCACTTTGAAAATAACATTCATGAAATAAAGGGAAAATAAGTGAATTACTGGGTCCTTTAAAGTCAATAGGTGGTTTGCCAACACCATTAAGTTCTCTATATGCTGTCAGTAGCACTGGGCAGAGATGGATACCAGGGTTACCAGCTGTGAGGTAGGCTGTCAGAGTTAGTAAAAAGCAGAGAATTAAATGGAATCCTGCACATCAGGGAATGAGACTGGTATAATATTTTGGAAATGTGGTGATGTTTCTCTGGAATCTGCCTGGTGTCTGAACATATGGTGGGTGTAAGGAGGTCCTCCTATTCAACATGCTTCATCTAAATACAGGATTTGCTGTAGCAAAAGCAGGGTTTTGGCCTGTGCCCTATAGTGACTGTGCGCTCTATTCCCTGAACGTTTTACACTTTCTGTGAAGGAATTGTGCTACTGTGAACATTATGGGTATTTTGCATCATCGCTTAAAGAAGGTAAGGTTTAACAAATGTGGTTTGTCAATTAATTTCTTAAGGTTTTTCAGCACAAAGAGAAATGTTAGTTATAGGAGACAACTATAATTTATGCATGAACAGTGACTGATTATGCAGGAACAGGATGGTTTTTGCAGAGAAAGTGTTACTAGCTGGAGTTAAAATAAAGGAAGCTATGTAATTCCAAATTGGTATGCTCTTCTGCTCTTCACTTTGTTGTAATGCAGTGATAGATTATGATGGTTCCTCAAAATGGTTGGATAATATTGTTCCTGACAGAACAATGACAGCAAACACAGTCACATTTCTGTTTACAAAACGCTGACTAGTTTTGTTACTGTAGGTTACTGCATGGTGTAGAAATGACCAACACTTTTAATTGTTAATGGCAGAAAATTTTCAACATGTTGACATCTGTTTTCAGTCAGCATAAAAAGGAAAACAAAAATTTTCTTAGAATTCCCCTGAATTAGACACTCTGATTTTTTTTTTCATTCTCAAACATTTGAAATGTCACTTTTAATCAAAATATTTAGTCATTTGATTTTGTTTTATTATTTCTTGTCATGTTGCTAACACAAAATATAACTTGTTATCCATTCACATGGCACATTCATCATATATCAATGAAGCTCACCACAGGCCAGTGTAGCTCAGCTGGGAGATCATTAGTTTGAATCTCTAATGGTCCCTGGTTCAATCCTGGGCTTTTGCAGGCCCTGGCCCCTCTTTGAAGGAAGAATTGGAAGTCCTTGCACAGTTACAGGACTATGATATGATTGGAATAACAGAGACTTGGTGCAATAGCTGGCATGACTGGAGCACTGTCATGGATGGGTATAAACTGTTCAGGAAGGGCAGGCAGGGGAGAGAAGGAGGAAGAGGAATTGTTCTTTTTATGTACAATTGTTCCAAGTCTCCAGTATGAAACTGGAGACAGGCCTGTTTAAAGTCTCTGGCTTAGGGTCAGAGGGGAGAGTAACAAGGTGATGTCATGGTGGCTATCTACTAGAGACCAGGAGGATGGGGTGAGTGAGGCTTTCTTCAAACAGCTAGAAGTTTCTGATCACAGACCCTGGTTCTCATGGGGGACTTTGGTCACCCTGACATCTGCTGGGAGGGCAAAACAGCAGTGCACAGGTAATCCAGGAAGTTTTGAAGTGCTGGGGACAACTTCCTGGTGCAAGTGTTGGAGAGGTCAACTAGATGCCATGCTCTTCTTGACTTGCTGCTCACAAACAGGGGAAAACTGGTGGAGAATGTAGTAGCAGATGACTACTTGGGCAGCAGCAACCATGAGATGATCTGAGTTCAGGATCCTGAGGAAAGGCAGGACAGAGAGCAGCAGAGTATGGACCCTGGACTTCAGAAAAGCAGACTTCAACTTGGTCAGGGAACTGATGGGCATGATCCCCTGGGAGGCCAGTCTGAAGGGGAAAGGAGTCCAGGACAGCTAATCGTACTTTAAAGAAGCCTTATTGATGGTGCAGAAATGAACCATCCCAGTGGTTGGAAGACTAACAAGTATAGCAGGAAGACTAACAAGTATGGCAGAAGACCAGCTTGACTTAGCAGGGAACTCTTCAGTGAGCTGAAACACAAGCAGGAAGCTTACAAGAAGTAGAATCTTGGACAAACAACTAGGGCAGAGTATAAGAGTATTGCCTGTAAGAGTATTGCTTGGGCATACAGGGATGAAATCAGGAAGGCCAAAGCACAAGTGGAGTTGCAGCTAGCAAGGGATGTGAAGGGTAACGAGAATGGTTTCTACGAATATGTCAACAACAAGAGGAAAATCCAGGAAAGTGTGGGTCCCTTACGAATGGGGGGAGGTAACCTAGTGACACATGATGTATAAAAGGCTGAAGTATTTAATGCCTCTTTCACCTGAGTTGTCACAGTCAAGGTCAGCTCCCCGACTACTGCACCTGGCAGCAAAGTTTGGGAAGGAGGTGAGCAGCCAACAGTGGTGAAAGAACAGGCTAGGGACAGATTAGAATAGCTGGATTTGTATGAGTTCATGGGGCCAAACAAGATATACCCAAAGGAGTTGGCCAATGTAATTGCAGAGCCACAGGCCATCTGCTGATTACCTTTGAAAACTCATAGCAATCAGGAGAGGTCCTGAATGATTGAAAAAGGGCAAATATAGTGCCCATCTTTAAGAAAGGGATGGCAGAGGATCCAGGGAACTACAGATCAGTTAGCTTCACCTCAGTCCCTAGAAAAATCATGGAGCAGGTCCTCAAGGAATCCATTTCTGAACACTTGGAGGAGAAAGTGATTATGAACAATCAGTATGGATTCACTAAGGGCAAGGCATGCCTGATCCACCTGATTGCCTTCTATAATGAGATGACTGGTTCTGTGGATACAGGGAGAGCAGTGGATGTGATATACCTTGACTTCAGTAAGGCTTTTGATACGGTCTTCCACAGCATTCTTGCAAGCAAGGTGAGGAAGTATGGGTTGGATGAATGGACTGTAAGGTGGGTAGAAAGCTGCCTGGATTATTGGGCCAAAAGAATAGAAATCAGTAGCTCGATGTTTAGTGAGTGTCAAGTGGAGTGTCCCAAGGGTTGATCCTGGGGCAGGTTTTGTTCAGTATCTTCATCAACAATTCTGAAGAAGGGTTGGAGTGTACCCTCAGCAAATTTGCAGATAACACCAAGCTGGCAGGCATAGTATATATGCTGGAGTGTAGGGCTAGGATTCAGAGAGATCTAGATAAATTGGAGGATTGGGCCAAAAGAAATCTCAAAGTTCAATAAAGACAAGTGCAAAATCCTGTTCTAAGAACAGACTGATTCCACGCACTGGTATAGAGCAGGAAGTCTGCAGAAAATGACCTGGGGGTTACAGTGGATGATAACGTGAATATGAGTCAAGTGTGTTCCCTTGTTGCAAAGAAGGCTAACTGCATACTGGGCTGCGTTAGTAGGCTTATTGCCCACAGATAGAGGGAAAGCGATTATTCCTCTCTATTTGGCACTGGTGAGGCCACATCTGTAGTATTGTGTCCAGTTTTATGCCCCCCGCCTCCCACTACAGAAAGGATGTGAACAAACTGGAGAGTCCAGCGGTATGCAGTGAAAATGGTTAGATAGCTGTGGAACATGAGGCGAGGCTGAGGGAACTGGTTTTATTTCATCTGGAGAAATACTCCAACTACATGAAGTGTTGTTACAAAGAGGATGGTACTAGATTGTTCTCAGTGGTAGCAGATAACAGAACAAGGAGCAATGGTCTCAGGTTACAGCAAGGGAAGTTTAGGTTAGATGTTAGGAACATTTTCTCATGAGATCCTCATGAGAAAGCACTAGAACAGGCTACCCAGAGAGGTTGTGGAATCTCCATCCTTAGATGTTTTTAAGATGCAGCTAGATCAGGGGCGGGCAGTTATTTTGGGCAGAGGGCTACTTATTGAGTTTTGGCAAGCCATTGAGGGCCACATGACAGGCAGCCCAGGGTAGATAAATATTAATTTTCTAACATTTTTAGGAGCCCTGGGGGCTGGGTAGAATGGCCTGGCAGGCCGCATTTTGCCCACCCCTGAGCAAGATAGAGCTTTGGCTGGGATGATGTAATTGGGGGTGGTCCTGCTTTGAGCAGGGGGTTGGACTAGACAACCCTGTGAGATACCTTCCAACCCTAATAATCTATGATTCTATGATAATAACTGAAATACATATTTTTTGTTTCAAGATTTTTAGTTTACATTTATATTACTCTTTAAAAGCATTTAAAACAGCTTCTTTAGTCATACTGAGTACTCATCTTCTGTTTTGTTTGAAGTGTCAAACATTTATTACAAATATAGGCAGTTGCTTTGAACAAGAACATAAGATACAATGTTTAATTCAACACAAATTAAAGTAACAGCTGTTTTAAATAGTTTTGTACAACCTGGAATAATTTTTACGAGGATATTTAAAACAATTGCTATTTGAATACTGAATGAAAAATCTTTTTTTTTTTCAAATTGTAATTTAATTGCTATAATGACACATTTTGAATGAAAGAATGAGAAAAGTACTTGATAGCAATTAGAATAACAGCTGTCTTTAATGGCTTGAAATAATTCTTCTAGTATAAGAGATTGGTATTAAAGACAGTAGGTGCTTCATACAATAAAATATAAATAACAACATGTAAAATAATAAAAAATAAAGTATAGTGTACTGTTGTGAGTTGTGATATGAGAAATGGTTGTCAGTTGTTACTGACTGCCGATTTCATCTCCAAATTAGTTGTGATTAGGAGTTGTCTTTTGGCTGCAGGATCTAATTTTTGTAAGGAGTATTTTCCCACACAAGGGGCAACAATATTAGTTTGACCTAAGGGTTGTTCTTTCCTAAGTTTCCTTTGCGTCTTCTTTTCTTCAGCTAGCTGGATGCAAATTTTCAAGCATAATTATATCGTCTTTCTTTGTGACGCATCATGTTCCCTTGTATCAGTGAAAACTCCATGTATTGTTAGGCTAAACTTTAGACTATCTTTATACCTCTCAAGCTGACAACCATGAGAGCATTTATCAAGTCTCATTTCACCAGCAAATATCTGCTTCATTAGTCCAGCATTAGACATTCAGACAAGGTGGCCAACCCATCAAGATGCACATTAGCTATCATTGTCTCGGTAGGCACGTGTACACAAGACATTTTACTACGTGGTAGACTAATTTGCACAGTAAAGTATTATTGTGTACATGTGCACAGCATTAACTGCACAGTAAATTAGCTAGTTATTATTAACCGCAGTAGCTACTATGCAGTAGCATGTATAGACACTGACAAAGAGCAAATCTGCTCCTGGTCAGCTACACCAGCAGGGTCCAGCCTCCTGCCTGGGGCAGAGCCACATGGCTGGGACTTAGAATCATAAAAACTTAGGGTTGGAAGGGACCTTAGAAGGTCATCTAGTCCAATCCCCTGCTCAAAGCAGGACCACCCCAACTAGATCATCCCAGCCAAGGTTTTGTCTAGCTGGGTCTTAAAAATCTCCAAGGATGGGCAACCTGTTTCAGTGCTTTACTACTCTTTTTGTGAGAGAGTTTTTCCTAATATCTAACCTAAACTTGCGTTGCTGCAATTTAAAACTGTTGCTCCTTGTTCTGTCATCCGTCACCACTGAGAATAGTCTAGCTCCATCCTCTTTCGAACCCCACTTCAAGTAGTTGAAGGCTGCTATAAAGTCCCCTCTCGGTCTCCTCTTCTCTAAACAAAATAAGCCCAGTTCTCTCAGTCTTTCTTCATAAGGCATGTCTCCTAGCCCCCTCGAACCATGTGGCAGGGACACCTCTGTAGCTGGCCCAGGCTGGCCTCCAGACCCTTGGCCTGACCACTGGGGCCTGTGCCTTCAGCTGCCAGGCCCCTAGGTACTGTGCCCCTCTGCTGGAGGCACATGGCAAGCCTTGATAGCACCTGGAGTCCCTGCCTGAGCCCCCTGTCAGCACCTGCGATGGTAGTGTCCCCAATACCAGAGACATCAGCCCAGGGCTTTGACTGGACAGAACAAGAGACCAGTGACCTCGTAGTGGTCTGTGGCAACATCAACATGCCACAGCAGCTTGGCTGGGGAACTTGGGCAAACGCCCACATCTATGAGGCCATGGTGTCCTGGATGCTGGAGTATGTCCACGAGCAGTGTAGGCAGCAGCATTGCATCAAGATGAAGTCTCTGCAGGTTCAGTGGCTCCATGTTATGGACTACAACTGGTGGTCTGGGGCTGCCCACAGAACCATTTCCCTCATGCGGCAGCTGGACAGCATCTTGCTTGCAAGGGAGTATGGGAAGGGCCACCATTTGTACTTGAGCACAAGCGGGCTGCTGAAGCCAGCGCTGCAGGCCAATGCTGATGAGGGCTTTCCAGAGCAGGGCCCAGCATACTCCCTGCCCTTGTTCTCAGCTGGCAACACAGGCAGCCTGGCCTGACATCTGCCTTGCCAATTCCAGCTGCTTACCCCAAGCAAGGAGGCTAGGGTGAGGATGGTGTCTGTGACAAGCAGCTTCAGCTCCTCCCAGGAGGGGACCACTGCCCGGGTGACCAGGTGTCGTGCTGCTGCACCCCAGGCAGCTGGACATCTTTACCACCACCAAGCCCAGGGTTGGACTGCCAGTACTGTCTGCCATGCCTGTCTGGTAAGCCTCGCACAGGGAGGCGGGCTGGGGGCGGGGAGTTCTGCAGCCATCCATGCCCATGCTAGCTCACTGTCTGCCCCTAGGCTGCACTCCTGGAGCCAAAGACCCTGCAGGGGGGTAGGGCCCTTGCACCTTCCCTCCCTTCCCCTCCCTGCCCTGCCTGGCTGAACTCTGCCCTGGCCCCCAGACTTTCCCACCCCAACATTCAGGGAGGTGGGAAGCAGTTCAGAACTTGAGTGGCCAGTGGCCTCCCAGCTAGGCAGCCAGGGGCCTGTCGCATGCAGAAAAACTCGATGGCAGTGGCAATCTTTCTCAGCCACAGGACTAAAGGACTCAGCATAGGCAGAGGTATCCCTCCAGGCAGTGGTGTACATTGTGGGGAAGCATAGGCTTGCCTGGGGCACTGTCAAAGCTGAGAGCCCCATACCAGGTTCTCAGCTGGGCCTGAGGCACCATGGCAATCAGCCGCAGCAGGGCATAGTGGGTCAGGCACCCCTCAGTGCACTCGAACAGCTCATTATGGTGCACCCAGGGGACTCAGCAGGGGCATGTTTGGGGCACAGGCCATGCACAATGGGGGCCCTGGCCTGAAACATCCCTCCGGAGAGGGCTGCTGGGGAGCAGGGGGGTGGTGGAGGGGAACAGGCAGAGGGCTTAGGCATCACCAGCTCTGTGGCCCAGCCAGGGGGAGCCCCTCACCTCCATCCCACCCTCATCCCAGGCACCACAGGTTTGGTAGCACAGGAGGAGGAGGAGAGTTTGGTCTGGAACTGTCGTGCCAGCTGCTGGCAGGAGCCAGCCCTGGTTCGGCCTGGATAGGGGATGGCAAAGGCAGGCTGCCTGGCCCTGCAGAGGGAATGGGGACAGAGGGCTTGGTTGGCATCCTCCTGTGACAGGGCCCGCCCATCCAGTTTACCATGGTTCCTGAGCACCTGTGTGTACATGACCCCCGATCTGCAGCTGGGTTTTGCACAGCCCCTCGGTACAGTGCATGTTATTTCTGAAATGTTGCGAACTCTCACAAAAAGCCTCTCTGTCCCTGCTTTGCAGGTCCAGCAGTTGCACACAAGAGAAGCACCAGCTGCCAGTAAGGATGCCCCTGCAAGGATACGGCCACACGGTGCCCTCCGCATACAGTGTCTCTGCCAGTGGCACACACAGACTGCACCCTCCTGCTGGACTGGTTGGTCACAGTGGTGGAGGAACAGCCTGGTGAGCCCAGGACCTGGAAAGAGAGCAGGAGAGGGACTAGGAGGACTGCATTTTCTGGGACAGGCTCCTTGCGCTCAAGGGAAGACACATCAAGCTCATCGAAAGGATGTTCGAGGCCCAGGAGCAGCAGGCCACCATGGTGGCCTGGGCAGTGGAGGAAACAGAAGACTTCTGGGAGCTGGACACCATCCTGGCCCCTGGCAGCTGTCTGTGACTCAGTCCCCAGCCCTGACCCTGCCTGCCCCCTGGCATCTACCCATAGCCCAACATCAAGCCATGCAGTGAGCTTGGGATGAGGTCCAGTGCTGACACTTGCTTTGGCCGGTGCCCCCTGCCCCTGCTCCTGAGCCAGGTCCCCCAGTGTCTTGGCTCCCCACCTTGGCTGCTTCTCACCCAGCTGGCACGCAGTCCCTGAGTGGGAATTGCCTGCAGCTGTGCCAGCTCCACATGTGGGCCCTGCTGGCTCTGGTCCTGTGGTGGAGAAGGGGAAGCAGGCCGGACAGTGCCTGCCCTCACCCCTGGGCAAACCCTGATCCTGCTGGCCTTACTGTGGCATCCACACCCATGGTATAGTGCCTCCAGAGGCCAGGGTGTCCACCAATAATAAAGTTTGGTGTTTGTTGCAAAACTGTCTGTAGTGTGTATGGTCTTGGGGTTGCCCTGTAGGCCTGGGATACATAGGCAGCTGCCCAGGCACCCTACTGTATGGGGTAGAGGACAAGGTGGTCCATGAGCACCTTGCAGACCCAGTGTTCTGCCTGCTGGCACACTGGCCATAAGGTCCCAGGACAGCATCCCCTACCAGGCAGTGCTTGTGCCCCTGGAGCTCCCTGTTAGGCTGCGCCTGTCCTCCTGGAGTCCACTGTCAGCCTGAGTCTGCCCCTTGAGCCACTTGCCAAGCTGTGCCTGCCCCAGAGACCCCTGGCCAGCTGGGCAACTGCAGCTGGAGCCTGAAGCTTCCCCCTGGCTTCTGAAAGGCAGGAAGAGACCTGAATCTGCCTATTCCCATAAAGAGCAAATCTGTACCTAGGATGGCGCATGTGTAGACACATTCCTGGGGAAGGCTTACTGCATCTTATTTTATTGCACAGTAAGCCTAAATCACAATAGCATATGTAGACACGCCCTGTGTCTGCATTTTTGCTCTTTTAGGACTTTGGTGTCTGGTCCCTTTTGCCACCAGTGAATTTTTATGATCTTTCTGAAGCAACTTATGTGGAAATGTCTGAGTTTCCTAATGCTGTAACCAGAAGTGGTCCAGCTCTCATAAAGGTGATGTAACTTATTTTACTTTTGTTGCAAATGTAATGCTCATTTTCTCCCCCTTCCTCACCCAAAAGCACAACTGGCTTTGGACAATCTGTGATTTATTTTATCATCTAAGAGTATCTTGTGATGTGGAGATTTCTAGGTAGATTAGTGTCTACACTGCAGACAATGAGGACCCATCAATAGCACTGTTAAGTGGTACATAAGTTTGCAGAAGATTGGTGGGTGACTTCCCATCTTCTTGAGGCTAATACACTAACATTTTTACAAGGCCTGTAAAATAGCCTGTGCATGGGCAAAGAGGGCATAATCGTCAAACAAGCTCCTGAACCAGTTCTTCAAAGGTCTTCATTTTGAACTTTTACCATCTATCCTAAAATATGCAAATATCCAAGTTCCTGAGGGCACAGGAATAAAGGCAAGGCATTTGTATAAAGAAACATGGTACTAAATAAGATAGGTGCTAGAACACAGCCCTGTTTGACCCCATTTGAGACAGCAGAATGATGAAAGATACACCCATCTTATAAAACTCCAGGGTCCCTGATATGCATTACACAAAGACATGATTAACTGGTTCATTCACACGTTCATTCAATTAATGGTGTGATAAAACCAGGAATAAGTGACAAAGTTATTACACAAAATGTGTAATAACTTTGTTGCTGGTTCCTAGCACATCTTTAATTGAACATGTGGCCAGTGCTCCCAGCCTCCAGAGCACACTCCTATGTGCTCTGGAGGTTGGGAGCATTGATCAGCTGATCATGTCTGTCCTGCACCAACAATATGGCATGATGGGATCTGATGCTCCCACAAGCACACCTCCTGCCATGCACATGTGGCATGACAGGAGGTGCGATTGTTGTAATTGTGCATCAGATCCTATTGCCCCTTCTTTTTAACATATATGAGTGTCCCTGTTAAAAGTTTGCCATAAGACTGGCATAATGTCTGGATACATTCTTCAGGACAACTTACTCTGGCTAATATTTTCCAAAGTCCTCTCTGACTACTGTTCCAAGAGCCTTGGAGAGATCAGCGAAGGCACTTCAAAGGTCTATGTTTTACTCTTGACTTGGTTTACTTGATATTTGCTTGGTTGTGAAAACTTGATCAGTAGTATTTCTGTTTTCTGTAAATCCTCACTGACTATCAGGCAATCATGTCTCAGATTTATGCTCGACTATAACAGTTTTAAATAATTCAAGTAACAATTTAAGATAAGTTACATAAGAATTTTCCCCAGCAACAAGCAGGGAAATTCCTCTGTGGTTGTCGCATACACATCTGCTGCCTTTTGTGTTTAAAGAGCTGGATGATGGATGAATTTCTAGACTCTTTCTGCCACATTGGTTGGAAAAGCTGTGTCAGTATCTGAACCAAATAGTCCTCCAGTTTGGGATATCCCAAAAGAACTGCATTGGACCTAGTGCCTTATTACTAGAAAGAGACTTTATAGTCTTAAGAGTCTCTGGCAATGAAGGCTCGTTAGCGAGAGAGATCCATGATTACCCCTGCAGTCATTGGCATGTGTCCTCCTTTTTTATGCTGGATTGGTTCTTAAAATGATTAACCCATTTAAACAAGATTTGTGTTAATCAGTCAGCAAGGTAGAATCGTTGCTACTCATTACTAGAGCACAGCCATCAGATTAAGGGCTATAGAGTATTTGTAGCATCTCAAAACCTATTCATATCATGCTTATCGGGGGTGTTGGTTGTAGCAGTGTTGCTCTAAGGACATAGGGAGACAAGATTCTTTGGGTAAATGTGATATCTTTTATTAGACCAACTAAATAGTTAGAAAAATTATTCTTTGCAAGCTTTTGAGCACAGATACCCTTCTTCAGGCATAAGGAGAGTCTACTGTTGTTTTGTGTAGGAGAAATGTAGGTGACACCAAACAACACTTCTCACAAGATAACCACTCTCTCTGGTCTCTTATTTCTAATCCTCGAAGAGAATTTACAAAATATCTTTTGCAGGTGAGCCTACAAACTTCACTTTAAAAGTCTACTAGATACAAAAAATCATGGACTAAATATTTAACCAATTTTTTTTTTTTTTTTAAATCTTCATTATGTCACAAGGAGGAAGCATCTTTGTCCACCTGAAACTTGAGATTTTGTTCAAATTAACTTGCATCATCACAGAGCCTCACAACAGAGCTCAGACATCTTACCAGCCAAGAAATACCTGCCCAAAGGCGTATTCCCTCTATTGACTCCTCCGTGAAATCCTATGAAATATGAGCTTCCATTTTTACCCAGGAGAATTTTTACAATCTTTTCTTTGATGCCTTATGAAGGGTGTTTGTGCCTGCAAGCTTGCAATTAAAGAATTTTTTTTTTTGCCAAAATCTAGTTGTTCTAATAAAAGATATCACCTCTACTACAAGTCCTGGATTAAATGTAGACATTGGATTTATGGCACATTATAACCTGCCTGCCATCCAGTAACCCCACGTAACCCGTCTACATTTTACCAGCTTACATTCTGTCACCAGGTCAACATTCATAAATTGATAGGGGCTGGAAGGGACCTCGCAGATCATTGGGTCCAGCCCCCACACTCTAAGCAGGAAGACAACTGGAGTCAAGTGACCCCAAATGGGTGACTGTCCAGTCTCCTCTTGAAAATTTCCAGGGTACGTGACTGCACCACCTCTGGAGGGAGTTTATTCCACAGTCTGAACACCCTGACTGATTCCTGCTCTTTGCCCCCTACCTCCCACCTGTTTCACACCTATAGTCTCCTATGGCCTCTGATCCTCAGTGTCATGCATTTGCATTTTCACAGACCTACATTTTGCATATTGATTTCTATTCCATCTGGGAGAATGCAAAACACCTGCAGACTCTCCCTATGCCTAAAGAAGGGTGTTTGGGCCCTGTAACAGGGAGCCTACTCAGGGCCGATCTCTGTGGCCCGCCCACCTGTTCTTGGGGCAACCGCCCACCTTCTCGTCCGCCATGCATTGGTGTTAATTGATTCATTAATGGACGTCAATTAAGTGGAAGGCTACCCATTTTGGTGCCCCGATGCCAGGGGGCGCTCTCTGCGGCTCCTTTCCTCCCCTACACCGCAGCCCAAGCCTCGCAGATGGCATCTTGATGTTCACATAATCACCGGCCCCCATGCTGGGCCCCAGAATCATCCTAACAGGACCCCTCCATGATCCCTCCACTCAGACGGCCTCTCCACCTTCATTCAGGCTACCTAGCCCCCTGAAACTATTTTTCCCTCTCGGGTGTGGTCCCCCCAGGACCTTCAGCTACCAGCCCTGGCCCACCTCCAGGCCCCCGGCTCTTGGGCGTCTCTCGCAGTGGGCCCCTGGCCCTTTTGACCATCCTGGTCCTGGCCCCAGCATGGGCCAGTCGAGGGTACTCTCTCATTTGGGTCAGGTCTCTAGCCCCTCACTCTCTCCCACGGTCTGCTCTCTGGGCCCTTCACACACACAGGGGTTACCCATCCAGTGGTGGGGGCTAGAGGTTAAGGCGCCCTGACCCACCTTTCACCAGGGTGGTAACTGGCCTGGCATTTCCTGGGGGCTCCCGCGCCACTGAGAGCCCCACCAGGCCACCCACTCCCAGCAGGGTGCAGTTTTAGGTCATGCCCAGGACCAGGAGCCTCCTTACCATCCCCTCCAGCTCCTTCCTTACCTCCAGATGATCTCAGCAGCCCTCTTGCCAGGCGATGTTGTTGCCTGGCCTCCAGCAGCCAAACTGCCCTGTTTATATAGACAGCCCTTAACTCCAAAATGGCTCCATCAGGCACCTGGTGGCTGCCAGCTCCAGGCCCTTAAAGTGGCAGGCACACACAGTGCCCTGCCACAGGCCCAAAAACTTGCAAAGAACAATTTTTCCAACTTTGACAAGGGGTACAAGGATACCCTAAAGGTGTCCCTAAAGAGTTTCTGTATTAACCCGGAATCATGAGAGCAAATCACTCATAACCATCTATCCTGGAGGTCATTGTGGCAAAGTGGGGGTCCCTGACTAGCCACAGGGCTAGTTTCCCCACCTGCCTCTGGACATGCTGCCCACCTGTCTCACCTGCCATGCCTTGATGGAATATAATAGAGTGTTAATTAGGCAGGAGGCTGCCCATTGTACACCCCAATATTTGGGGGGGGAGCTACCTGCAGCTCCATTCCATCCCTACACCACAGCTTAAGCCTCACAGATGGCATCTCAGGCAGCCAACTCAACCGTCCCTTCGCCCATTAGCTTTGGCCCCTTTCAAGGGACCTTCAGCTTCCGTATAAGCCCTGGCCCCGTGTCAGGCCAGTTGGGACACCGAGCTGCTTTGCTCAATATGGGCATCCCTCACGGTGGGCCCTTGGCCCTTTTGACCCCTCCAGTCCTGGCCCCAGTTGAGTCCCTCAGTTGAGTTGACACCTCCTGCCTGCACTCAGGGATTGTGGTCCCCCATCCCCAGCTCAGGTGCTTCTTAAAGTGTGCCTGGCCCCATGGGGTCACTCATCCCAGCAGGTTCAGGCACTTCCTGAAGCTTACCTGGCCTTCCCTGCTCTGATGTTACAAATAGCCCACCCAAAGGTGAGGACTGGGGTTAAGGCACCCCTTCTCACCTTTCACTAGGGTGATAACTGGTCTGGCATTTCCTGGGGGCTCCCACACCACTGAGAGCCCCACCAGGCCACCCACTCCCAGCAGGGTGCAGTTTTAGGTCATACCCAGGACCAGGAGCCTCCAAACCATCCCCTACAGTTCCTGCCCTTATCTCCAGGATGTTGTTTACAGCCAAGCAATGTTTCTGCCTAGCCTGCCTGCAGCAAACTGCTCTGTTTAAATAGGTGGTCAGGGATCTAAAATGGCTGCTGCAATCAAACCCCTGCTGACTCCTTGGCTCAGCCCTTAAAGTGGCAGGCACCAATAGTGCCCTGCCACAGTTATCAATCTAGAACAGAGTACTGGTCTTCGAACAGCAGTGTACGGCAGAAGCAATGAAGAAACGCATGGCCAGGAAAACAAAAACCTTGCATACCCAGTTCTCATCGCTTTCCTGTCCCTGCTGCAGCAGATTGTTCAAGGCAAAGATTCCTAGCACATCTTTAATTGAACATGTGGCCAGTGCTCCCAGCCTCCAGAGCACACTCCTATGTGCTCTGGAGGTTGAGAGCACTGATCAGTTGATCATGCTCCTCCTGCACCAACCATATGGCATGATGGGCTATAACACCATATAAGTCACCTATGTACCCACATGACCTAACCTCCACCCCGCCTCCTTTCTCTTTCCTCCCTCTCTCTTCTCCTTTCCCCCCCCCCCTGTTTCTTTCCTATTTCTTTTCTCTCTTTTTCCCCCTCTTGCTGGATGCAATCGTCTTCACCTACGAAGGACAACAACTGCTTGGTGAGGCTGTTCCTTCACATCTAATTAGATGCTAATTAGATGCTTCTAAAGCAAATCCCGGGACGTCATTCTTCCCTTATACTCGGCCTTGGTGAGGCCGCAGCTGGAGTACTGCATCCAGTTTTGGGCTCCACAATTCAAAAAGGATGTGGAGAAGCTTGAGAGAGTCCAGAGAAGAGCCATACGCAGGATCAGAGGTCAGGGAAGCAAACCCTACGATGACAGGCTGAGAGCCCTGGGGCTCTTTAGCCTGGAAAAGTGCAGGCTCAGGGGTGATCTGATGGCCACCTATAAGTTTATCAGGGGTGACCACCAGTATCTGGGGGAACGTTTGTTCACCAGAGCACCCCAAGGGATGACGACTAGGTCGAATGGTCATAAACTACTACAAGACCATTTCAGGCTGGGCATAAGGAAGAATTTCTTTACTGTCCGAGCCCCCAAGGTCTGGAACAGCCTGCCACCGGAGGTGGTTCAAGCGCCTACATTGAACACCTTCAAGAGCAAACTGGATGCTTATCCTATGACCCCAGCTGACTTCCTGCCCTTTGGGCAGGGGGCTGGACTCGATGATCTTCCGAGGTCACTTCCAGCCCTAATGTCTATGAAATCTAATCTATGACATTTTTTATCCTTAGCAACATTTAACCTGATTTAAAATCATAGGGCTGGAAGGGACCCTGAAGGATCATTGGGTCCAGCCCCCTGCATGAGCAGGAAAGACATCTGGGGACAGACGACTCCAGCCAGGTGACCGTCCAGTCTTCTCTTGAAGACCTCTAGGGTAGATGATTGCACTACCTCTGGGGGGAGCTTGTTCACCTAGTTGTAAAGAGCCTGAACACCTAGTTGCAAAGAAGTTTTTCCTAATGTTCAGCCTGAAACTATCTTCAGGAGTTTGTGGCCATTTGTTTCTAGTTTTCCCCCAGGGTGCCCTGATGAACAGTTGGTCCCTGAGCCCCTGATGTACGCCTCTGATATAGCGGTAAGCTGTAATCAGATCCCCTCTCAGCCTTCTTTTCTTTAGGCTGAGAGATCCCTCAGCCTGTTCTCATATGGCTTGCCGTGCAAGTCCCTGATCAGTTGGGTGGCTCTTCTCTGGACCCTCTCAAGCTTTAGCACGTCCTTGTTGAAGTGCAGCACCCAGAACTGGACACAATACTCCAGCTGCAGCCTCACCAATGTTGTGTAAAGCGGGAGAATCACTTCTTTGGATTTACCGGAGATGCGCTGATTGATGCATGCCAGTGTTTTTTTGCCCTAGTAGCTACTATGTTGCATTGCTGGCTCATATTCATGCTGGGGTCTGTTGTTACCCCAGATCCCTTTCATTTGTAGTGCTTGTCAGGTTAGCGATACCCAGCCTGTAGGTGTGCTGGGTGTTCTTCCTTCCCAGATACAGCACTTTGCACTTCTCTATGTTGAACCTTTTCTGGTTCCGTTCTGCCCAACATGCCAGCCTGTCTAGGTCTGCTTGTATCTGCAGCCTATCTGCGGGTGTGTCTGCACAACCCCATATGTTGGTGTCATCCACGAACTTGGCCAATGGGCTTTTCACCCCCTCATCCAGGTTGATGAAGATACTGAACAGTACTGGGCCAAGTACCAACCCCTGGGGTATGCTGCTGCCCACATCTTGCCAAGACACCACTGATCCATTCATTTGGGCTCTCTGTGTCCTACCCCACAACCAGTTTCACACCCACTTGATCATCTCACAGTTGAGCCTGATATCTTCCAGTTTTCTGATCAGTATCCTGTGGGATACCAAGTCAAAGACTTTCTGGAAGTCGAGGTATATGATGTCAACTGCTTTTCTCTCGTCCAGGTGATGAGTCACCTGATCATAGAAAGAAATGAGGTTGGTCAGACAAGACCTGCCCGCAACAAAGCCATGCTGGCTGTCATTCAGTATCATGCCTTCTGCAAGTTTGTTACATATAGCTTCTTTGATTAATGTTTCTAGCATTTTCCCTGGAATAGAAATTAAGCTAATTGGCCTGTAATTTCCTGGGTCTCTGTGCTTCCTCTTCTTGAAGATGGGCACAACATTGGCCCTCTTCTAGTCCTCTGGGATTTCTCCAGAGCCCCATGATTTTTGAAAGACCTTTGCCAGGGGCTCTGCAATTACTTCAGCCAACTCTTGCAGCACTTTTGGGTGGAGTTTGTCTGGGCCTTCTGATTTATATACGTCTTATTTCTTCAATTGATCATACACCAGTTCTATGGCAATGGTGGGAATGGTGTCAATCCTGCCCTGCTCATTCTGTGCCCTACCTGGCATGTTGTTCCCCTTGGTCTTGTGAAAGACTGAGGCAAAATAGTCATTTCAGAGTTGTGTTTTTCCCTGAGTGGTAGTGACCAGGTATCCTGAGGCATTGAGCAGCAGCCCCACACTCCCATTAGTTTTCCTTTTATTCCCTATGTTACTAAAGAAGGACTTCTTGTTGTCCTTGATTCTTGTAGCTAGTTTTAGTTCGGTTTCTGCCTTAGCTTGTCTAATCTGTTTTCTACAAGTGCAGGCTATTGTCAAGTAGTCTTCCTTAGAGGCTGTCCCGAGCTTCCATTGTTTGTACGCCTTCTTCTTTTTCTGTAGGAGGGCTGCAAGTTCCCTGCTTTTAGCCAAGAGGGTTTTTTTACCCTTCTGCTACTTTTTCTCCATAAGGGAATGGATTTTCTCTGAGCCTTAAGGATTGTATCCTTAAGGAACAACCATTCTTCTCGTGCTCCCTTTACCTGTGGTCCTTGGTCTCTCAGGGCATTCTCTACTAGTGACCTGAGCTTATTAAAATTGGCATTTTTGAAGTCTAAGACTTTGAGCTTGGTATCTGTTTTGTCAGCCTTGCGACGGACCGTGAACATAATGATTTCATGGTCACTATTACCTAGGCTGCCCTCTATGTTTAAGTTGGTCACCAGGTCACATCCCCTTTGGCCAGGACCAGGTCAAGAACTGCATTGCCTCTAGTGGCCTGCGCACCTCCTGAGTCAAAAATAGCTCTTCGGTGCTGGTCAGGAAGGATTGTGATCAATCCGAGCTGGGCAAGCATTCCTCCCAGGAGATGTCTGAGTAGTTGAAGTCACCCTTGACAACCACATCCTGTGCACGCAGAGCCTCTGTTAGTTCATGGGCAAACACTAGATCAAGGTCTTCCCCTTGATTAGGCAGCCTGTAGTATACACCTACAGTCGGGTCTCTCTTGCTGCGCCTCCCCCAGGGCTTGACCCAGAGGGTTTCAAGCTGTTCTTCTTTGGGGTCAACATCAGCCTGTAGGGAGGTGTACTGCTCCTTCACATAGAGGGCAACACCCCCACCTCTCTTCCCTACCCGATCCCTTCTGCGAAGGACGTAGCCCTTTATGGCTATGCTCCAGTCATGAGAGGACTCCCACCAGGTCTCCATGTTCCTTACTAGATCATAGTGCCCAGTGGAAAGCAGGAGGATGATTTCCTCCTGCTTGTTCCTCATGCTTCTGGCATTGTTGTACAGGCACCTAAGTCCTTCTACTGAGGTCACTGGCCATCTGTTGCATTGAAGGGGAGCTGTTTTCTCAGCTCCCATAAGAGTGGCTTGCTTGGTTTCATTGTTGATGGAGCTTTCTTATATATTGGTCCCCAGGTAGGCTCCAGTTAGTGTTTCCCCATCCCCTTGCGATCTTAGCTTAAAACACTATCTAAGAGATTGGCCATCCTGGCCAAGAAAAGGGACTTACCTTTCCATGTGAGGTGGATGCTGTCTCTCCCCAGGAGTTCTCTGTCCTTGAAGTGGGTGCCATTGTCATAGAAGCAGAAGTCTTCTTGGTGGCACCACCGTTGGAGACAATTTAGGGAGTTGCTGCCTTGCGGTCTTTGAAGTGAAGATTACTGGAGATCAATTTTGGTCAGATAAGTCTATGATCGGGGTAATATTCCGTTCCTCTCATGGCTTGGGTAATCTTAATGCATCATGTCTGACATCTTTCCAGCAAGCAAATGTTAAAGTCAATTAAATGTCAATGTTTTAAAAGCAAGAGTATGTCTATGAGGCCTTGTATATATTTGGAAGCTTAAGAAGTGTGGTAGCAATGGTCATCTAATACTCTGAGTGCAATTTATGGAGCTATAGTTTATTGCTGTTATTCTTTCTTATGTCTTACAATGACTTGTTTCCAGCACTGACAGTCAACTCTGCTATGGGCACTAAAGTGCCCTATGATGATGAGCTTGTCTCTTTTTAGAACCTGTGAAATGAAACACTTTAGATAGTGGGGTTTGGGTTTTTTTTATTTCATTGGGATTTGTTGTATTGGGAGCAGGGTATTAATAATGGTGGCATAGTACTTACTAGTCAAGGAAAGTCTCATCATCAGTTGTTCACTGATTGTTAGGTAAACTTTCAAGCTTGGATACCAAGTCTGAATTCACAGCAAAACTGATTCCTTCTGTACATTCCTCCTTAGCAAGACCAATCCAAACAAGATGTATCCTGCACCACCTGCATTTAGCTGCCCTTCTTCAAATAAATACATTTCACTGATAGCAGTGATGTTGATGTCCTACTACTGTGGTTCATTATTAATCAATGCAGTACTCCTATCAGGCCTTTTCTAGCCCATCCTTATGATGAGATGAGCACTGGATTCCTAAACAGGACTGCTCAGGACCTCCTGAGGGCTGCAGATTTCCATTGCTGCTTCAGTCCAGGAGAAAAAACCCTGTGTCCTCAACTGCCTATATATCAGTAGCATAAATTGTGGGGGAGGAGAACCAAAAAGTTGGTAGGTGGTGCCTCATTGTAGCCTACATCATTGCTGTCTGCATCTTACAAAATAGGCTGTTGCCTACTAAAGCTTATGTCTTTCTGAACAAGTTAACTTTTGAGGGCTTCTTACACCTGCTCCGGGAGGCATGGGAGGGAGGGCACTTTAATTAGTGAGCTGCACTAATTAAAAGTGGCTGAGCATCACATGTATCAGTGTCCCCATGCTGAAAAATGGGTGTGGCACTGTGAACTAAAGCTCAATGAACGAGTACCTTTGGCGTCATGTGGATCAGCTCTAGCTACATGGAATTTGGAGATCATTGCTATGGTACATTAAGGTAGCATGTGCCATCCACTGCAGTAAACTGGCAGCAGGGTGCTTTGAAGTGCAGGGATGCTGAGCCACATGACACTAGAGTCTGCTAGCTCATTTCCACACTCCAGCAGACTCAATTAATAGAGTCTGTTCCAACGTGCTGGATTTCCAGCACATCGGAGCAGGCTCTGTGCATGTTTATAGGAGCCGTAAGGGGCCACCCTGCGCTGCCTTATGTGTCTCAGCTTCATTCTTCTGAACCCAGGGAAAAGACAAGATCAGAATGCTGGAGATGAAGTTTACTGCAGTGGATGGCCCATGCTACCTAATGTACCATAGCAAGGATCTCCAAATTCCATGTAGCTTGGCTACATCAGGGTGCAGTGCATAGCTTTACAAGTAGTCCCACTGTCAGGTGTCAACTACATCATTTAAGAATAGACCCCTGTCTCTGTTCCCCAGTGCTGCACAAAGCTTTCACCCATGGCTCCTAGTAGTTACCTAAGCACAGCAACAGCAAATGGCCGACACAGCCTGGGCAACTGCATTCATTCTCAAGCTGAACTAAGTTGAGGGTAGCTCTTGATCAGTTATTGTTGAGTGCTGAAGAGAGATCCATCTCTCATTCTCAGGCATTAAATTTACTCTGCCAAAACCAGTAGATGTACAACTTTTCTGTCATAGAAGTTAGGCATAATATGGCATGTTCCAGAACCTACCTTCTTCTTCAGCAATCCCTCACAAGGGGTGCTTGTCTGGATGATTATCTTGCATGGATGATTATCTTCCATGATTGTTTAAAATGTGTGTCCAAAGATGGCTGATGAAGCCTATCCAGGATTGACAGACTTTGCTGCAGCTCAGACATATGTTTCCATATGGGGTGGGTAGTGCTAGATTCTTGATTTGGTCCACAACACTGTTTATGCCACTCCTGCTTTTCCATCTCCTATTGTTGTTTCAAAGTACTGAGACTTCTGGAGCACTCTACTTCCATTTGGGGCAGCCCTGGGCAAGTCTTCCATGAGTTGACATTGATGTTGCTTTTTTTTTTTTTTAAAGTTGGTCTTATGGACATCCTTGAAGTACTTTCTCTGCCCTCCTCTTGAGCATCAACAATTGCCTGAACATCTGCTTCCAAGTGAACGCATGCTATAGCATCATCATTGTACTGGAACTCAATGATTGAGGTCAAGGTAATCTTGGTTTTGTCTCAGAGTCAGCTAAGATTAAACAGTTTACAATCCATTCAATAGTTCAGCTCCACTCTGGCTGGAAGCTTGTAGGTGGTCAGATGTAGCATTGCAGCAAAGAATATTGAGAAGTGTGTTGGAGCAATGATGCAGCCTTGCTTAACTCCTCAAAGGGATCTGTAATAGGTCTGTTACTGCGAATCACCACACGCATACCATCATGGAGCAGGCAGAGAATGGTGACAAATTATGATGGGTATCCATACTTCAGAAGGATCATCCATAGTGCTTATCAACGGACAGCATAAAGCTTTCATGAGGTGAAAGAAGGTCACATAGAGAAGCTTATGTTGTTCCTGGCATTTCTCCTGCAGCTGCCGAGCCATGAAGATCGTGTAGGTTATTCCTCTTGATGCCCTAAACTCACACTGAGATTATGGAAGGAGTTCTTCATTAAGTGGAAGGAGACGGTTCAGGAGGGTTCCCACAATGATCTTTCCTGTGGTGGACAGCAAGGCAATCCGTCTGTTGTTTCCACTGTCAGACTTGTCTCCGTTCTTGAAAATTGCCAAAGTCATGGTGTCCCTGAGGTTGTCTGGGTTTTCCTTGTCATTCCAGATCCTTAAAATAAGAGCATAAACCTACCACCCACAGAGGGAAGCATGGGAAATTTAGGCTTCTATCATGGCAAGAACTGCTCCCTCCTATTCCAGTGCATGGTGGGGGACAAAGTTCACAGATCGATCTGGTACGCATCTCACCACTCATTCCCTTTCATCCTTTGCCACCAACCTCTCCTCCCTCCTAATCTCCATATGCCCAAAATTGACACCCTCATGTTTCTCCTTAGTATTCCAACCTCTCACCGTGTATACCTTAATTTTACACTAGAGAGCATTACAATAATCTTAAAATATTATGTGTATCTTATTTAAGGAGACTGTGTAACAGGCTTGACCAAATGATCTCCTTTCTTTTGATAAGAGACAGTTCCATATTTCAGGAAGCATATCACATTCTCTTTACTGTCTTTTCCCCCATAATCAGCACCAGTTTCCTGCCATAATAATTCCCAGCTGGGAAAACAGTAACATGCCCAGCAATCAACCTCACTTATCTATGTAGAACATATGTAAATTATTTTTTAGAAATTAGAGTCCCTTCTATGTTAGCAGGACACATTTGCTAAATGACAGCAGCAGGCAGTAGTAATATGCCTACAGATTGTTCTCAGATTTTTGTAAAGGGTAGGATTTGAAATTAAAGTGTATGGGTGTAGCTCAAATCTAATGGCCATAGTGTACCTCCTCAAAAGTTCTGCTTACTGTGACAATAGGCTGGTTGGAGACCCTCTCACTTGACCTTGCTTTCAGGTATGCATGTAAATTTTTTGGCTGATGATTTTGAACAGGTATAGTTTTAGAGAGCTAAACTTGTCTGTTAGCATTTCTTTTTCAGCACTGCCTCTCCCAAAGGGACAATGGATGTCATGCTCTAGCTGACAGAAATGCCAAGTAACTGAAATCATGTGATGGATGATGAAAAGCATGCCCTGAACCCCAGGTGTGTGCAAAGGGAGGGAAACAAAACAAAAAATGGTGACTTTGTAAAATACAGGTTTGGTGGGAAGGGAGCAGCTGAATCTTGAGAACTGCTTACTCATATGACTCCACATTTGGACTAGTAATGCCATTCAGTCTGCCCACAGGACATAGCAAATTAGAAGACAACCTGAGTAAGCATGTTGCATTTAGTGCACTTTAAAGAACTGTCCTTTAAAAAAGTGCTGTTGTCCTATAAGTGCAGTGAATTTGCATTGCTCTGTAGTAGTTGGGTCTCTTTTAGACTTAAGGGGCGCATCCACAAATGGAGGCATATGCGCTTGCAGCAGCTCAGATAGAAGTGGTGCAAATTTAAGCCAGGACTTTTTGCCTCAGCTCACGTACCTGGACATGCACTTTGGTGTTGTGCAGGTTGTGCCACTTGGGGCAAAATAACCCTGCCTGGCTCCTCCCAGATCTGCACCTGTGCTGGCCCCAGCAGTGTAAAAAGCTGCCTTGGCAAGCAGCTCAGGGCTACTAGCTCTCAGGAGCTTCTGGGGGAGGAGCCTCTGGGAGGAAGTTGGCCACTCCCCTTCCTGTCCCAGGCTACTGCTGCTGTGGCTGGTTGCTGCAGCCTTGGTCTCAGGAGCTTCTAGGGAGAAGATGGCCAGGCCCTTTCCTGCCTCTGGCTACTATTAGCTGCTGGCTTGGTCTCAGAGCTTTTGGAGTAAGGTAGCCGCACCCCTTCCTGCCTTGGGAGGCTGTTGCTGCCCCCCCCGGGGGGGGTCCTCTGCTGCACGCTGCTGCCCCCCTCAGGGAGGGGCCCACTGCACCGCACCCCAGCTTCTGCACCCCTGTTCCAGCCTGCTGCCTCCCTTACGCCACCTGGGGTAACTTTCCATGTGCCAGCACACACGTGGCATGGACTTTCCCTGGGGACATCTAGCGGCAGCACAAGATGCACCGCTGCAAGTTGTTCCCAGGGAACCAAACATCCACACATGTCTGGATGCAGCCAGGGAGGCCAAAACAAACATTTCACAGACTCCCACAAGTCATCCTTGATCTTGGGAAGATCTCGCTCATGATTGCTCCACCTGGCAAAGCCTCATCCATACTGGCGCTAAGGTCTGATGAGAACTGATGAGGCAGAGCAGAAGTGCAAACAATGTAAATCTCGCAACAGCAGCATGTCCACAGTTGATCAAACAACCCAAAGTGGCATCTCTTGCTCAGTGTGCCACAGACAGTTCAAAGCACAAATTGGCCTGATCAGTCACTCATGTGCTCACAGAAACCAAACCAAGCAGTGATATCATGGTCAGCTTTGAATTCAAAAGATGAACAACAACAACAGATACGATTTTTAAGGGAAAATCCCTATACAGAAGCTCTAGCAACCCTGACAATAAATTATGCTTATACTCCTCACATTTCTGTAAATAATAGATAATGGTATTTCCACCCACAAACAGTGCAGGTACCTCTGAAGAGCAACCTGGCCTCTGCTTTCTGGTTTGTGGTAATATAGGCATTTGTGCCTTCTGCTAATGGGTGTAGAAGAAAGCCAAACCTGGCAACACCCAGGCTGGGTGGATTGTAGAGTGGGAGCAGCAGTGGGGTCCCTCTTCTCCCAGTGCTACAGAAGAACTTCCTCCTTCCCCATAGTCGCAGGGCTTGGGCTCTGGGAAGTTAATGCCAAGAGCATTAAATGAACCTGCCCTGTCATCCCCCTTCTCCTTGCCATATAGAAACTGTCTTGGAGTAATTGTTGTCCCATTAGCTTCCAGGCTGATCTTCTCCTCACCCTCATGGGCCCTTGTAGCTGTTGCAAGTATAATGACATTTTCAGCACTGGGACTCCATGGCCTCACTTGATACCCTCACTCTCTGTGGATGTGTTAGTCTATATAGTCATTTTCCCCAGAGTTTAGGAAAGCTTACAAACTATTTAGGAATCACTGCAACAGTCATGCATTACCCTCTTCAGGAAGACATGGTGGAAACTCCACAACTTCAAACTCTCAGAGTTTGCTTCCTTGCATGGTCCCTTTCTGTGTAGAGGCGATCATATCAAGAAAGATTTTTAAAGCCATCTGTATTTTCAGTACAAACTTTTATTTTTTCATGATGCTTCAGGAGAACCCATTTTGGGGTCCCTTAAATTAAAGTTCTATATACATGAGAATTTAGTGAAATGTAGTGTTTCTGTTCCATACATCTAATCTACAATCTGTGACATGTTGAGTAATACCTGGGTTTTTTTCTTTCTCTAAGAAAATCTATCACAAAATCTAAATTCATAAAATGCATCCCTGCAGATTCTCAATGCCTCAGTGTTTCAACAGTCCTTCCTTCTAATTTAAAAATCTGCTGAAAGCTCAAAACGAGCAAATAACTCTTCTGTAAATGGCTTGGTGAACAGCTTAGGTCTATAAATGATTCACTGCCTACATTCATGGAGGGGGTGAATTTGGGTTATGCATTCTATAATTCAGAGAACATTTAACACTAGAGTGAACAGATAGATACAGAAAATCAGAACAGCATTCACCCAGGATTAAAATGAACGAGTCCCTTGCAATTGTTTGTTTCACCACTGCTGTGCTTAATAACCTCAAAAATGAAGGATTAAACTGATAGAAGTAAAGAGTAGTGGAGAGACAAAGAATAAAACCTTGTTCAAGTGTACTGTTGTTAGTGGAACAGTAAAAGCCTAAATGCAAAATCTGTTGGAGAAAACCTGCCTTCCTCTGTGTGGCTGATTTTTTTTTTTCAGCACAACTGCCTGTTGTAGAGTGGTGGTTTTTAACAGTATGTACAGTGCTTGCTTTATCTCCCCAGCAAGCTATCAGTTCTTCCCTTATTGAAAAATATTACATATATCATGACTCTGAGCAGTCTGTGTGGCAGTCAAATGCATTTATCAAACTATTTAATGTACTTTGTGTGTATGCTCATGCACCTATTTTAAACCAAGGGGGTTATAATTAAGAATTACAAATTTCTTATGGAAAAAAAGCTTCTAGTCAGCAGCAGCTTACATCTGTGATAGTATATGAGACTTCTTCTGTAACAGTAGCCCAGTAAAGCCTCTTCAAGACACTGTCAGTTTTTGCTTCCTCTTTTCTGACTAACAAGCCATTTCAGTGGGAATTTGATACGAGTGAGATCTGCATGTTGGCTCCCTCTAAAATGGAAAATTGGTTCCCAGTGGGGTTGATGGTAGGCAGCTTATGTCTTACAGGTTTTAGTTATGCTGGATGGTAGAATTCCTGTCCGTTGTAGAGGACCACACAAAACCCAATCAGGCTTTAGGTGCATAGGCTGTGTATTGGCAGGGGCCACTTGACTGTGAGAGAATATTCTTTTATGTCACTATATTGGGAATAAAAATAGTTTTCAGTTTCAATGTTTCATGCAGATAGTTCTATGGAGAAATGTGTCAGAGAAATGCAGAAGTAAACTAGACCACAGAGAACTTGCTTCCCTCATTCAAAATCAGTATTCATGGCAAAGGAATACTGCTAGGGCTGTAATTCATCCCATGACAACATTATGTCCCCTTTGGAACATACAGTGTGTCCTTGGATTGACAAGCTCATCATCTACAAAAATGCATTCAGGCAGAAATAGAACAACTAGAGAATATGTGTCCCTTAAACACCTTAGCAAAAATGTTATTTGAGTTGCTCTGCAATTTAAGCAGGAAAAGGGGGGGGGGGGGAGAATAAAGTCAATTCAATTTCAATCTAGCATGCAGCACAGAGATAGTTTAATATCCAATTCTATAGAAGAAAACATAAATACAATTTAATTTGCAGCCAGGGTTTTATGAAAGAATTCCTCCAACCTACCTATAACATTGCAAATTGAATTAGGTCCATTGTGTTTTTACCCTATGTCTTCCTGATGAAGTAGGTATTGAATGCTACCGGGGCAAGAAGCCAGGCTTCTTTGCCTAGACATCTGATCAAGTATAATTAATCCAATGTTGTTATGTCCCTGCAAGTACATGTTGGTACCAGTGATTAAAAGGAAAACACCCACTTTCCCAAGATGAGCTGAGCCATCTACCATTGCATATACCAAGATTCAAATCACAAGAAGCTGACCTAAATCTTTTATGAGAGGAATGAAAAAAGTGTTGCTCCACCAGGGCTACATTTTAGAATTAATATTTAAAATTAATACTGTTCAGTACTACAGGTCAGGCCCCTTTTGTCACATATATTATGATAACCAGAATAGGTTTTATTGTCCTTTCACATATGTTTGTTCTTCTTAGTAATTGTGGAGTTTAGGATTTTTTTCCAAGTCAGTGAAAGAACAGGATTATGCCCATTATTTCTGCTTGAGGCCTCCCTAGCTCAAAATTTGGATCATTGTTCCAACTACATTCTCGCCTCTCTTGGAAGAGAGCATGTTTGGCTCTAACTGTATCCTTAGATTTTCCATTTCTCTTGTATTTACCCTAAGAAAACTGGGTCACAGCTTGCTCATATATTGCAAAGATTAAACTGCTATTTGTGGCTGTATTAAAAAAAGCCTTTTTTTCAACTTTTACTGCAGTCTCTCTTTGACAAAAAGTAAAAACTACAGTTTATGGGTTAAAGCACAAGTTAGTCAGGAAATGGTTCTGCCATTTTCCCCTTGTTACTATGAGACATTTAACCCACCTGTACTCCTCTTTCTTATTCTGTAAAAAAGGGGAAAGGATAATTTTCTATCCTAGCCATATTGTGCCTCTTGATTAACTGTGTTTCCTTGGATGGAAATTTTGATAGTTAGTGCAGAATATTATTGTGATTAAATTGTTAATGTTTTTAAATCTCAGTAAAACTGCAGCAATTGTACATAAAGGGTAGAGATTCCCATCTGAAAATTAAGCCACCAGGAAAAGAATTTTTAGTTTTCATGGGACAAATTGTGCTATTTCCCATTTCTGACAGGTGTTCAATTGTCACCACTCATGACAATTGCCTGGTTTTGCAGAAAAAGATGTCATTTTCTACTGCATATCATACTGATAAACCATCATTTCCTTGTGGCCTGGATATTTATTATTTGCTACCAGGCAACAGCCAATGTGGGGAGTTGTAACTATAAGAGGCTTTCACAAAGCTAGTAGGGAATGGTTATGTTGTGCAGGGACTCATATTACATAGGAGTCAGATGCTGAGCCAGATGACCACTCCTTAGCTCTTTGTGATTTTTGAACATTGCATGATGCCCAGGGTAAAACAAAATAAAAAAAATGCCCCGAGTTAAAGAAGGGAGCAGTTCATCAGAGGTGAACGTCTAGAAATGCAAAGGACAACAGGAGGAGGTTTAAACAGCACAATGCTTCTTATCTGCAAGAAAAGAGTACCAGCACAAAGACAGACAGACAGGAAGTAGCACTATTTTTAATACCGGTTCTGAAGAATTTATTGCTTTTCCTAACTTTCATTTAACTCCAAATTAAGGAGACTAAATATAAAACTGTAATACAAAATTTGAGGAGTACTGCCCTCCACATAAAAAAAAATGATGCTTTTAAACAAGGAATACACAAAGAAAATAAAAAACAAAATAGTTTGTGCCTGGTCTTAGGCTGAACATCCAACATTACAATTTTGGAAGACTGATTTAAACAACAAAATCTATTGGGCCGGGGATCCGAGATAAAACACTCAGAGAGCGATTATTGGCAACAAAAAAAAATATTCACAAAAGAATTAGAATTTGCCAAGCACAAGAAGTCACTTGGTGCAGAATGAAACAGTGAAGGATGGAAAGGGTCCCAGAATGGCAAACGTGATCTTCCAAAATGTTCCAAGAAACATGAGGCAGACAGAGGTCAACACTGAGTTCGCAAAGAAACTGCACAGAGAACTGCACATACTATAGTGAATAATGCAAAAGGTAAGACAATGCCTGGGATTTGGAATTACATCCCATTTGCAAGAGACTGCAGCCACCAGCGGAGTGTGCAGCATGGGCAAGGAGGATGACGCCAGCACTGCTAGCTCAAAGGAAAGCTTTGCAACAGCAATGGAAAGCAGAAGAGGTATGGATTATGAACTTGAAAGCAAATGAGGCACTTTATCAGTTTTACGTTGGACACATGCACAAGCTAATGTGTTGCCAGAAACAGGGCTGAAACAGAAAAACCGCACACAAAAATAGAAGGGAAAAGGTCAAAATTCAGGACTTGGCTAGCGGCCTTAACCCACTAAGGGAATTTGTGGACTGCATGTATTGATAAATAACAAATGTGAAAAGATAGTTTGTAAAAGTACCCAAATGAATGACCCGTAATTGTGTTAAACACGTGTCAGTCCTTTGCCCTTATAAAACTGAGGGGCTGAAGAACAAAGCTATTGAGAAAGTTTAAGCAGATCTACCAAGGGATAGGGAAGCTTTCAAGGGAGTTCAGGATACAAATGGAAGTTCCTCAGTACCCTGGGGAAGCTGGTTCTAGGAAAGATCCTCTTGCTACAAAGCAGAAGCTAAAATGGGAGCTGGAAGCCTCTGGGAACTACAGAACCAGAAAAAGGACCAGAAGGATGGACCACTTACTGGTCAATCCAGGGCATCCAGCCTGCAAGAGATTAACATACTGCTGTCAGTCTCGTGCCCAGCTTCCACTCCCACTAGCTCCTGCTGCTGAGGTGGCCAGAGTCTCTGGGGCAGGGCAGCATGACAGGAGGGGGCTCAGTGAGCCTGCTTCCCAAAGAAGCTGGCAGCCATTGTTTAGGAAACTTGACACCGCGCATATTTTTCAGTGTTGGATGACTGGTGGCATTTCTGGGATGTGGCAGGAGCTTTGGAAGAGAGGATGCAGTTGTAGAAGTCACTCATAGACTGAGCAGCGCCCAGGCTGAGTAGACCAGCTCATATTACACGATCATGACAACTTGGGTGATTTTTAAAATACAGAAGCATACACTGGCCACAGGACAAGGGGGATAAAAAGTTAACTGAACCAGTGAACATGTCATTGGTGATAACAATGTAGTAGTTTGGAGTATAAAGACCATAATTTATGGTATGTCTGCACCACAGCCTTATCCCGGGCTCCTATATGTTTTTGCCCAATCTTCACTACTATTCACACCCACAACATTCAAGCATGTGTTTATAAAAGCTTTGAATCTAAGAGTTTAATTTGGGAGTATGATTGGAGTGCTGCGATTTCTCCAGCACCCTTACCTTACCACTGGTCCCCCTGAGGGACTGAAAAAGCACTCCTGCAGTTGATGCACTTGACTCGACACAAAGAACAAAAACAAAAAACCAAAACAAGCCTAGTGAGGACACAGCAATGTGGGTAAGGCTTTGCTGTGTGGATATCTGAATCAGGTGAAGCTAGTTGCAGTTCCCAGGCCCCAATGCCCAGACTCACTGTGTGGTGTAGACATACTTTCTGAGATTAGACCATGAGACCATGGATGATAAACCTGTAACCATCACTGATTTGCCATGGGACCATGGGCAAGTTAGGTTTTGTTATTACTTTTGTGATTCCTTTGTGTTCTGCAGTCTGGTTTAGCTCCCTGTGCTCTCATTTCCTCATGTGTAAAATAGAAAATTATTTACCCATCTCTGAGAGGTGTTGTGAAGCTCAATACATTCAGGTTAGTGCTTTGGGGTCACTTCTTGATAGAATGGAACAAACCTGCCTTGGTAGGGAGGTAGGTTTGATAGTGGACAAGGCATTTCCCATTTCCACCTTCTGTGATTTTGTGGAAGTGCTTTAAAAAGAAATAATTAGTTTTAACAAACCACGTGCCACAGTTCAGCCCTGCAGCAGCTGATGAATACAAGTGTGAGGGCTGCTTTCCAAGCAATCTTTGGCAAAGTTAAGTTTTAAAAAGTGAAGGAATGATGAACTGTTGCTTCTAGACCATTCTGAGAGCCATTGGATAAACAGAGTCCAACAAGAGCTGCTTGAGGAACAGCTGTCCTTTACAAGTCATTTTAGAAACAATGCTTAAAAGATCGAGCTTGTCTCTGAGGTTGTGATCTTTTAATGCCATGCTGAAACCCTTTTTAAACCACCAGTCTGAGCCTGCCTCGCTAGGCTTACAGGGGCTAGATGGGATGCAGAAGCATTAAAGTCTAGGGATGCACACAATATACTTGTTGGCAGGTTCATACCAATATCCTAATTTCCTTTTGGCAGAGTAGTATCTTTTGTGAGCCGAGGAAACAGCTTGCTGGAAATCACTCTCTAGACAGCTGCCTCTGACCTGATCATGTCCCTTCTTCACCAGATTCCTAAATTGTGAAAGATCCCAGAACACACAGAGATTAAATTCTGATAATCGCTTTGTTATTTAAGAAGGAAAGGATTATCCACTCCTCTTAGTCTTTGTAATTCTGAAAGAGAGAATTCCCTGCTTCAGGGTTTCCTAATACTTTCTAGTTTAAAAATTCTTTTTAAAAATATTCCATTATTGAGCTGAGCTAGATTGTGAGACCTCAATGTCTTGTTTTGATTGTACAGTACTCTGGTTTCTGCACCACAGAGTGCCAGCGAAGGTCTAAATATTCATTATTTGCTTCTTTCTATTTCACTGAATTTCTGTCTATTTCACACGTGACAAAACATGATTTTGTTCCCTTACTTTTGGAAAGTAAATTTCCAGCTTAAAATATGCTTGGATGATAGTTCACATTTTGGATATGGGTTTTCATCCTGAAGTGATTAAATAAATGCATGTAGCATTGCTGAAGTGTAGCCATATATAGAGCAGGGCATTGCTTCCTCTTATGAAATGAGCTCTGGGGGCTTTTAAAAGTCCCATGGAACTGGGAGGAACACAGCTTTTTGTGAATTATGTGAAAGGTGCACACAGAGGTGAATTGCTTGTAGCAACCATTAAAGCTCTGGTTACAAGGACTGTAGGCATTTAACCCTGGCTCTTTTGACCACATAATTCACCTTCTCTGGCATATGTACTTATTGAAGATGCTCTTCTGGGATATTTATTTCACTGAATAACATTCCTCCAGAGTTTGCTAAAAGAATTAAACACCTAGTACATATGTGAGAGAGAAAACACTTGTGAGTAAATACAGCACCCTAAATTCATCCCTGGAACAGAAGCATGTCCCATGATTAGGGTATTAGCCTGGAACTTCATTTTCCAGTTTTACTGCTGATTTCCTGTATGACCGCAGGCAATTTGCTTAGGGCTAAACCCAGTTGCATTTTATGCACCTGAATGGCATGAACACAGCTACATAACTGCAGTTTTGGGCACTACACACAGTTTCAGATTCTGTTGCATCACAGGGCTGGAAAATAGGAGCAGAAGATGCAGGTTCTAACTTCCAGCTGGGGAGGAGGGCATAAAACCTGTCTCCCATTTCCTGGGCAAGTGCCCTGAACACTCTAGGCAGCTAGACTAAAGCATAGGAAACCCAACCTCCTCCTCAAGGCAAGATCATCTCTGTCTAAACTGAGCCTGTCTGGACAGGGCCGGATATAAGTCTAAATAACAATAGTAGTGATGATTCATAGATTTTAAGGGGCTGGAAGGGACCTCACAAGATCATCATGTCCAGCCCCCCTGCACTAGGCGGGAAAGACAATGATGATTTATTCCAAAGAAGTAATTGTCTAACTTGCTCTTAAAAACTCCCGAAGAAGGAAATTCCATGATCTCTCTAGATCAGTGGTTCTCAACCTTTTGAGACTTAAGGCACTGCTCCATAACTATTCTGAATTAGTGGCACCTGATTTAAACAAATTGAATGTATTTATTAGTATGTTTTACCAAAAAAAAAAAAAGAAAAGAAAAACATGACTGGAAACACATTTTTTTTAACAAACTAGAAAAAACATGGCATGAAAAGTATTATAATGAATGTTAGCAGACAAGGTTCCTTGGGTGAATTTGATATCTTTTATTAGACCAACCCAAATAGTTGGAGAATAGTTATTAAGCAAGCTTTCGGGTTCAAAAACCCTTTGTCAGGCTAAGGAAGTTTCAGCAGTTGGTGTGTGCTCTTCCTGGATGGAGTGAAAAGTAAAGAAGCCAGAGGCTGGGCTGGGGAGTCATTTGCCACAATGAATGTAGCACTTGAACCTCATGGTGTCCTAGTTGAGAATCACTGCTCTAGAAAGATACTGTTATGGCTCCTGTCATCATGTTGCCTGAACACTCCAAATATTTAATGTATCTATCCCTGAAGCAATATTGTGAGGCACAGAGAGTAACAGTCAGATTCTACCTCACTGGGTATCTATACATGCAATTAGTGCACATGAATAAACTCTGGGACTTATTGCTCCGGAGTATTTTGCTCCCAGGCATACCACTTGAATGTGCTCCCAGGAGAAAATAACTCAGAGCAATTAGCTCTGGAGTTTATTCATATGCAGCATATGGAACCCAGTCAGAGCAGCCCCAGCTGGTAGAGGGTCCAGGGGGTCAGCTTGCTAACCTGGAGCTACTCCGACTGGGCTCAGCGTGCTGCTGAGGGGCTGGCTGGGGCACAAGGGTGCTTCAGTGTGGGGCTAACTGGAAGGCAACCTTGTGCCCCAGCCAGCTGGTCAGTGTCTATATGTGCACTGCTGCGCACAAAAAGACTCTGGAGCTGTCGAGTTTATTAGTTTTGTGCACTCTAGTAGGGGTGCATGTGTAGACACTGAGATGTTGACTGCACAGTTAATTAGGCAACTGCACAGTAAATGGCTCATGTAGATGCATCCACTCTGAAGGTATCTAATGGTACTTAAGGGTTTAAGTGTGAGATCTAGAAATTGGATTTTTAATACAAAATATGATCCCTTCTAGGAGCGAGAGCTTTGTGCAAAACAGCATTCATTAAGATTATTTATTAAGATTCACAATAAAACTGCAAATTTCCCAGTTGGTGGAAACTGGCCATTTATAAAGAGGGAGAGTAGGGAGGAATGTAAAAGTGAAGTGGCAGCCTTATAAAACAGGGAGAGGTGAGGCTGTCCCTATAAGAAGGAGATGCCTTTGCAGAGTGACTACATCCCTGTCATAGGAAGGTACAGCCAGCATGGCATGCTCCTGTGCTATGCAGTGCAGCACAACTGGTAGCAGTTCCCAGCTTAGTTACAGGTTCCCTTCAGGAAAGACCTCCCAGAGCACGGCCTCCTGCCTTTTCTGAGGAGCAATGGAGGAGGGGCCAGGGCTTCCCACAGCCAAGGGCTCCTGCTTGGCTCATATATTCACATTCACAGCTTCAGCCTGTTACCAGGAAGGAAGAGAGACAGTTAACTCCCTTGGGTTCAAAAAGGCCAGGATCCTGTCCCCAGAACTGCATTGATTTATGCTGCAGCCACTTCCAGGTTTAGCCCTGCATGGCATCTCCTAGAAATGCAGTGTGACCTGGCAACGGGACAGCGCAGCACCCCCTGCAGGGATCTCAGGACACCCTGGTTGAGAATCACCTGGGGGATGACAATCATCAGTCTAAATGATTGTCTGTTTTGGTGCTTAATCCAGTGATCTAATAATTAGAAACTTCATCCTAATATCCAATTTAAATATAATTTGTTTCAATCTCAGACAGTTCCTTCTTGTCCTGTCCCCTGTGCCCACAGTGAATAGTTTATCACTCTTCTCTTTATAACCACCCTTCAGGTATTTGAAGACTCTTATCAAATCCCCTCTCAGTCTTCTCTCCTCCATATTGCATAATCCCAGTTCTTGCAACTTTCCCTCATAAATCATATTTCTTGGGCCTCTAATTGTTTTTTTTACTGAGTCTGCTGAACTCTTTCCAATGTCTCTACATCTGTCTTGAAGTGCAATGCTTAAAACTGGACAGAATACTCCAAGTATTCTGAATACAGTGGAGGAATTACTTCCCGTGACTTGCAGATGGCTCTCCTGTTAATGCAGCCCAGAATGCTATTGGCTTTTTTTTCAATTACTGTAAATCCCGGGTCCTTTTCTTCAGTACTTCAGTCTAGCTTTACCATGGCAGAGCAGTTAAGGCGTCTCACTTTGGTTTCAGGACTGTGAGCTTTGGCTTTGCTCTGGATTCATGTTGATGGCAGGCTCTAATCAATCCACCTGGAAATGGCTTCCTGGTCACTTCAGCTGAGATGTCGAAGGCAGCCAGATGTGATGCTAGTCGCATCACTCCTTTGTTTGCCAGTGGATGTAGAAACTGTGTTGCCAGCCTTGGCCATTTTCAAGGGGCCTAGGTTGAGTTGCAGAAGTGTGGCAGAAGACCCAAATACCTGTTTCTGAGTGATCATAGAGAGAACCTTTCCAGATGTGCCAACCAGGTTGCGCTGCAAAGTAGAAGTAATCAATGCATCCAGCTTAAACTATTAATGAAATCCAGTTAGACAGAGCTCAAAGTCTCAAAGGAAACATTATAAGGGACAGCCATATATAAAGTAATCCAAATATCATTTTTCAAAATGTTAATAGTAGTGATTGATGTAACCAAATGTATTAGCTGATATTTTGCAATCATAGATATATTTTTGTTAAGATTCTTAGATAAGTTGTAAAAACAAAAGTAGCCTTATATAAAGAGGACCATAAATCTTCAGGAAGAGAAAAAGGATGTTGGCAAGCAGTATTCCATAAGGGTAAAGGAAGGAGATAAGGAATCCTTCCTTCCAGGAGTGTAACTTTCACAGGAACCATAAATCCCAGTTAACTGGCACCTTTCATGCCCACAAGAAAACTGGTTCAGTCCAGTTCCAAAGGTTTCAATGAAAGAACTTTAAATAAAACCAATCAGAGAACATTTATTAGAATATTAGAATAAGCTATCTATAAATAAAGGGTACATGCTGAAAGGAAATTTGGAAAACTCTGCAAAATCTAAAAGACCTGCTGCCTATCTATATGCCATCATCCTCCCGCCTCTTGAGTCTCTCCAGTTGGCACAGGTAAGAATCTCTGTTGTGCTGCCATGGATAGTCTGATGGGTTTTGTGAAAACTGTTTTTGTGTGTGTGGGCAGGGGAGGTGTTGAGATGTAAGCAATAAAAGGTCAGGCTGTAGATCTGTTTTTTGCCCATTTTATCAGTTACTGGCCTGAAAGTTTAGCTTTAATCCAAGTAACAACTGCTGTGCCTTTACCAGGCCATCCCAGTAGCCAGCCAAATCTAGGAAACTGCCTAGATTCCCCAGCCTTCATTATCAGACATCCCTGGCTATGCTGAGAGAGTCTTTATGTAATTCTCCAGCCTACTGTATGCATTTTATCTTTCAACTGAGTAAAAATACATGATGGGAAGTGGTACCAAGGTTTTATCTTCCTGAGTTTACTCATGGATGGTAAGGAGCCATCTAAAAAAGTACTAACAGACCTTTCCACCACACTATGCTTTATTCTGAAGTTGACACATTTTTTTTTTTTAAGTTTTATATATATATATATATATATATGTGTGTGTGTGTGTTAGGAAGTTTTTAAATGATTATTTGTGCTGTTCTTTGTGCAGCTCTGAAAGAGTCAATGAAAGAATTATAAAATTCTCTAAAACAAGGATCGACAACCTGTGGCCTGCAGGCCAGATCTAATCCATGGGGCCTTTGGATCCAGCCTGCTGGGCTGTGGCTTCAGTGGCATTTGGCAAAGGGGGAGCTCTGCCTGTGAATATAAAACTATGAATTAGTTGCCATCACCAGATTCAACAAACAGAAGTTAAACTTTGATTGTCATGTGCACATTCAACTAATATATTAAACTATTTCACAGTTCCTTCCAGTAATTTTTCTCTAAAACTTATATTATGGGGCACTTCAGTACTAAAATCGCCTCCTCAGTCTCAGTGGAAATCTAGCCTGGAAATGACATACAGTAATATGCATTAAACTCCTCACTGGTACAGGACTTAAGCATGCTTATCCAAGGCTTTGGGCCATGCTATTTGGAAATAGGAGGAGGGGATCTTTGAGGGAAAGAACAAACCATGTCTCTGGCTGGCTGATTATTATTGTTTAAAGTAAGCTGTTTGCAGATGTTCCAAGGTTCAGAATGTTAGATAAGCCCCAGAGGAGATGGATTAGTATGTGGAGAGCAGATGATGCCTTCAAAGTGGATGCATACATGCATGCACACAAATGAAAATCCTGTAACTACGTTATATAATGATATATAAGTACATGACATATATATTTGTACATGTATAATAACTGCTTGCAGTCCCAAAAAAAGGAAAATCACTTCCCTAAATAGCTGCATTTTTAGTCTCAATTTACTGTCCCTCTTACGACAGGTTTTCTTCTATTAGAAAAGTTGATAGTGTTCACTTTACTAATCTAACATGGTATTACACTTCTAAAATAGAATACATTCCCTTAAGTTCACTGGTGGAGGGGATCACATGGTTCACTATAGCATTACATTTTAAATATAATACCGTGACATAGGCCTGTGCAAAGGGGCTACTATTTGCTTCGGATTCAGATTCGGCTGATTCAGGGGACAGTGGTTCAATTTGTTGATTCAAATCACTGTTCCAAATTGATTCGGCCAAATCTGATTTGGAGATTCAGCTGCTGCTGAATCTCTGAATCAGCCAGGGCCATCCTCCACCTGCTTTCTGAGCCCAGCAATGGCTGCCCCTCCCACCCCAGCTCCCAGCACTTTTGAAAAAAAAAAAAGCCGGCACTCACCAGGTGCTGCCGGGTGGGGGGTGAACCCCAATCCCCCCATTGCCCCACACCATGTGGGAGGCTCTGCATGAGCCCTCTGACCCCCCCTGCTTCCCCAGCCCCCCCCATGGCTGCCCCGCCCACCACAATTCTGGTCCTTTAAGAAAAAAAAACCCAAGAAAACCCCCTCACTCACTACTGCCGGCAGGGGGTGATCCTTGCTGCCTCCCACCATGTGGGGGGCTCTTCATGAGCCCCCCGAAGCCCCGGGGCCACTGCAGGAGCGGTGAATTTGGGGGTGTTTCTCTGTTTTTTATTTCTTAAAGGGCCGGAGCCGCGGCAGGCAGGGCAGCTGTGGGGGGCTGGGGGAATGAGGAGGGGGGCATCAGGGGGCTTGTTTAGAGCCCCCCATGCAGTGTGGGGTAGTGGAGATCACCCCCTGCCCGGCAGCACCCAGTGAGCACCAGGGCTTGAGTTTAAAGTGCCAGGAGCTGGGGTGGGTGGGGCAGCCATGGGGGAGCTGGGGGGGTTGGGGGCTGGCAGGGGTCCCCCCATTGTCCCCTCCCCCACCCCTAGTACTTACCAGCTTGGAGTCCGGCTACAGTTCCCTGCTGCAGCCACCAGGGACTGCCTGAATCATCAAAGCTCTCCAAATCTTTTCCGAAGATTTGGAGAGCTTTGAATCAATTCAGACCTTTTAATTGGTCCCCTGATTCGATTCAGAGATTCAGCCACCAAATCGGGCCGAATCTCCTCCAAATCGAATCACCATCTGAAGCTTTGCACAGCCCTAATATTTAAAATATCCAAAAAGTGATGAATTCTCACATCGTATTTGTGGTCTGCCATTGGTTTGTAAACCACATGCTGATGGTTTGTAGAGAGCTGGCTGGTCATGTGGGGCTGACTCTTCTTTCTATTTTCAATGGCTACATTATATTTGAAAGTACAAATATACTAAATGCTTTCCTCATAATGCTTTTCCTAGGTAAGGAGTGGCTGTAATTTCCAGGACGTAGCTCGGATAGTTCCTTGAGGCACACTAGCATGAATTAAGGCTTAAAGGCATTTGGCATTAAGCCTTAAGGCATTTGAATGGAGGTCTTATTATCTAAAGTAAAACAAAGAAATAAAGATTTGAGATCTAGGCTGAAGCCAGGGAGCATACAGTGCAAATCTGGAGAGGTGTGCAAAGGTCACTTCAGCCTTCACAAATAGGGGCCATTACCAAATGATCAGTGCAGTTGGCAATAAAGGTAGGGAAGGAGACAAACAGCATAGAGGAGTAGAAGAACAGGTTAGGAATTATTTAGAAAAGCTAGGTTTTTCGGGTAGGCAGTGTTGGATGGCATGCATCTAGGGTACTGTAGGAATTGGCTGAGCTTATTTCAGAGTTGTTAGTTCTAGGTGAGGTCCCAGATGATTGGAAAATGGCAAATATAGTGCCCATCTTTAAGAAATAGAAAGAGGAAAATCCAGGAAATTACAGACCTGTCAGCCTCACCTTAATGCCTGGAAATATCATGGAGCCAGTCCTCACAGAACCTATTGTGAAGCACCTAGAAAAGAACAAGGTGATCAGGAACAGTCACAAGTCATGTCTGACTAACCCAATTTCTTTCACTGATAAGGTGAAAAGCTCTGTGGATGCAGGGAGAGCAGTAGATATGATATATCTTGACTTTAGCAAGGCTTTTGACACTTGTCTGTCATGACAGTCTCATTAACAAGCTAAGAAAATGTAGACTAGATAAAAATACTGTAAGGTGGTTGGATCACTACCTTAAAGTTATGATCCACAACTGATTGGATCATCATACTCAGTGAATGGTCCTCAATGGCTCAATGCAAGTAGGGCTTCCCTGGGGTCTCTCCTAGGTCCAGTATTATTTAATATCTTCATTAATGATTTGGATGATGGGATCGACGGCACACACAGCAAATTTGCAGGTGACCCCAAGTTAGGTAGAGTTGCAGATACTCCTGAGGGTAGGACTAGGATCCAGAATGACATGGATGGACTGGAAAAATACTCTGAAATTAATCATATGAGATTCATCAAGGACAAGTGCAAAGTCCAGCATTTGGGACAGAATAATTGCATACACAAATACAGACTGAGAAATGATTGACTAGGCTGCAGTACTGCAGAGAAGGATCTGGGGGTTACAGTGGACTGTAAACTGAATATGAGTCAACAGTGTGCTCTTGTTGCAAGAGACAGCAACAGCATATTGGGTTGTTTTAGCAGGAGTCTCTTACAAATCAGGGGAAGTCATTTGTCCACTCTTCAGCACTGATGGGACTTCCCCTAAAGTACTGCATGCAGTTTTAGACCCCACTCTTCAAGAAAGATGTGGACAGATTGGTAAGAGTCCTGTGCAGAACAACAAAAATTATTAGAGGCCTGGGAGACATGACTTCTGAAGAAAGGCTGAAAGAACTAGGATTATTTAGTTTAGAGAAGAGAAAACGGAGGGGGGATTTGATAATAGTTTTCAAACACCTGAAGGGCAATTACAGAGAGAATGGAGACAGGCCCTAGGGGATAGGACTAAGAGCAATATCCTCAAACTTCAGCAGGGAAAATTAGGTTGGCAATTGGGAGAAATCTTCTGATGATGAGGATGGCCAAGGGTTGGAACAGACTACAGAAATTCTGGAATTGCCGTCCTTGGAAGTTTTCAAGAACATGTTAGATAGACACTTGGCTTGTGTGACATGCCCTGGCCCCAGATTCAGCCTGGGTATGCCTCTGAGATGCATTCATGTGGTGCTTCCACACCTTTGGGGTTCCCTTCTGTCCCAAACCTCTGCTGCCTGCTGCTTGACCACTAAGAACCAACTGAGATGTGCCAAATGCATCCTTCGTCTGTGATGCCTACCCGCCTCACTTAGGCCTTGCCAGCCCTTATCAGAGCAGATTTTGCCAGCTAAAAAGATGACACACTTGTCCAGTCATGCACTCAGAAAAGATGGGTCCCCTTTCTGTAGAGTGAGCAAGCCTGTATAGTCAAATGCTCTGAACTCATAAGTATCACTGACAAGTGGTTTGTAGAAAGATTTTTAAATAATGATGAAAATAAGAACAAGCAGAAGAAATTAATAACTATTTGTTGAGATACAGACAGAGATAGGAGAATAACCAAACAAAAGGAGATATCAGAACAATAACCTGTTCTCACCTGGCATCTTAAATCCAAAATGTAGTCTCTACCCAGCTCACTAGCTGGGGGGAATCCATCTTGTCCCTACATCCAAGGAAAACTTACCCTGCTCTCAAAGCAAACTTAAGTATAGTTTCCTATCTGGTTATTTACATGCATCACCTCAAAGAGGCCAACCTTCTGCATATAAGTTCCTGTCACCCCCAAAGGTTTATATTTGCTGGAGCAGAAATCTTTCCTGGTCTAATGAAGGCCAGGAGACTACGTGCATCCTTTCAAGCGTGGAGATTCAGTAATCTAACATGCTGCTTTTTTCCCCCAATAGTTTTACTGGCCAGGTGTCATTCTTACGGTCTTTTCTTTTGAAATGTAAATTCCTCTTTGTTTGGCAAATCCTGGCCCCTGTACCCTGTTGAGAAGCGTTTCTCAACCTTTTTTGTACAAGGACCTATTTGTACAATGGCCAGTCCCGACCCAGGGCCTCCCACCACCAGGCCCCAGCCCCGCAGTGTGTGGGACACGAGGAGCCCCAGGCAGCCCATTTCAGACTGACAGAACTCTGCCAGGAAAGGGAAAAGCCATCGTTTCCCATTTTTTCTCCTTTAAAGGAGAATCCATTTTTTAGGGGTTTTGATCCATTTTTAAAGTTTGTTCACAACCCTTTCATATATTCTTGTGACCCATGGGTTGAGAAACACTGCCTTAGAGCACATTTGCAAAGGAGTAAATGACTCAAATCAAATGCTAATTCCATTTACTGCTTAGACTGGGGTCCTTCCTAGGTGTCAAAGATACTTTTGAAAGTCATTTTCATTTTGTACCATCATGGCCATATTATAACATAAAATAAATACATTTTATATCAAATGCCAGTGGCAACAATCCCTCTTGGTCAAGGATGATCACTCCCACAGGTCAAGTAAAGGGTTGTAAATGTTGATATCTAAGAAGGCCAGTCCTAGAGCTGCAGAATCTCTGGCAAATGCCACAGGTGGTGGTTAAAGGGAGGGTCAGATCTTACAGATTTCTTGGTCTTATTTCCTTTGCTTCTGTTTCTGTCATTTTCCTGCCTCCAGGTCAAGCCAATTTTCCTCAAAGCAAGATGTACCTTTTGTCAGAAAGTGTTGCCATGTAGCCCTGTCCTGGGCTTAGTTCTTTCCCATTTGTGGTATCAGTGCCACACTTCTTAATCTGTGAGGCTCTATGGAAGATCTTATCAAAGTCTGGCTACCCAGGAAAATGTATTACCATCCTAAGCCTCCTTCATAACCAGGTGACTGCCTGCACCCTATGCAATGGTTTCACTACAGAACCCTTATTCATTCAAACTGGTGTCCAGCAGGGCTGTGTGATCACACCAGTTTTCCCCCCATCTTTCTTGTGGTCATCAAGATGCTCATCCATGACCATCTGCCACATGGAATTTCTTTTAATTCATTCCTTCAGAGCCAGGAGGCAGCATTCAGATTTGGCAAAATCCATCGCTCAGGCTCATGTAATGAGGTCTGGCTCCAAGCATGCTGGAGGTGGCAGAGAGTGGTTTCTGGGAACTGGCTAATTTCTTTATTTGCAGATTAAAGCAATCAGTAGGCTTTTAATTTCATTTTCATTTGAAATAAATCTCTCAGTACATTTTATAAAATAAAATTAGAGCAAAGAGCTTGCAAGTGGTATTTCAAATGCTAGAGGTGTAAAAAATGCCTACTTTTTGGTATCATTACAAATACATCATAGTAGCACAGAAATGACCAAACTAAGATAATGTCAGTGATCCATCTAATCTAGTATGCTGTGTCCACTAGTGGCCAGAAGCTCAGATGCTTTAGAGGAAGGAGTTTGAAACCCTGCTACAGGGAGCTCTGACATAACTTGCCCTAGCAAAACCTGTTAACCTCCTGTAGGTGGAGGTTGGCTGAAAGCCTGAAGCACAGAGATTTATGATCCGTCCACAACTGTTTGGTTGTGTATTTCATCTGGCTGTTTTGTGTTTTCAATTATAACACTAGACCTTCTTGTTATTCCCCCAAAATTTCTAGTCTGATGAACTCTTTCCAATGTTTCTACATCTCTCTCGAAGTGCAGTGCGTAAAACTGGACAGAATGCTTCAAGTGAGGCCTCACCAGTGCTGAATACAGTGGAGGAATTACTTCCCTTGATTTGAATATGGCTCTCCTGTTAATGCAGCCCAGAACGCTATTAGCTTTTATTATTATTATTATTTCTGTAACTCCTGAATCCTTTTCTTCAGTAAGTTTTTCTAGTTTTTTTTTTTAAATCTTGCTAAGCCACTGGTTTCAGCATGTCTTGTGGCAGGAAGTTCCACAGAATAATTTTAAACTGTGCGGAAAAAAAACATTCCCTTCATCAGTTCTAAATTTGCTTCTTTTCAGTTTCTTCTCATCATTAGCAATCCCTCACAGTTGAGGATGGTCACTCCTACAGGTCAAGTAAAGGGTTGTAGATGAGTCTGTTGATGGCTAAGTTGAACAATCCTAGAGTCACAAACTCTCCGGCAGATGCCATGTGTAACAGAAGCAGGGAATTCCTCCTTCTTAGGCAGCTTGTCTCACTCTCTCCTGCCATGTCTTGCTGTAATAATTGTTTGGAAAAGAAAAAGGTGTGAGAGTCTGCCTTATTTGTGGGGCCCTGATGTCTGGAGCAAGGTATGCAGCTCCACCTGCCCCTACACCTATGTCTACCCTTGGACCTTAACCACACAAGCCAGTTACTGGAACCCTTAGTAGGGCTCACAAAGTTCTTACTTCTGATCTGTGCTTCTGCATTCAGTTGAGAATATTATCAGTCCTTTAGCTAGTTTCTCAAATTATAGTGATCAACAAGCAAAACCAATAACATAGAGCGGGGAGCTGGTCCTCTCCGTCAAGCCTCCTCTTCCATGAGGCTTTCCATTCAGGGTGGACCCTTGTCAGGCCGTCTGCAATGTGTGACGGGCATGCCAGTAGCAGCCTGGCTTGCTGGCTCGAAAGGGCTTCGAGCCATTGGTGGGACATTTCCACCAATCAGGTGATGGTGGAGGAGAGGCTGCCTCACCCCTGCTCAGGGCGAGGCAAAGAGTCTGGACCTGGTTGAGGGATATACTTCCCCTCACCTTGATTGGTCCTCTTGCAATCTGGGGGTGGAGCCTCCAAAGGGTACCTCTTGCAATTGGGGGGTGGCACATGGGCACGTTGCATTGAGGAACAAAGAAGAGTGTTGCACCTTATATTTTGTGAGACGTCACCGGATATTGTGTGGTTTATATTTCATGTTTTATATGTGTAAGTTGATAAAGTCTAAAATTATTGTGTTATATTGAAATATTTAATCTGATATTATGAGGCTAAGTATTTGATAGAGTGTGTGTGTGTATAGATTTATATTTAATATCTAAATAGATTTAAATTTTGATGGAGTTTAAGGTTATAAAACACTTGTTGAAACTTAGGTTAGAATTTTATTATAATAGTTAACCATATCCTTAGAGAGGTATAGAAGTGTATAAATATTGCCTATAATCCTTGTTATTGTAAATGTTTTGTGCGTGTGTGTGTATAAAATTTTAATCTTTTTCTTATTTATATTGTAATATTAATAAACTTGTATATAGTTAAGTTATGGAATGTGTTGGTCTGGCTCTCTACAGGGGAAAGGAGGGAAACTGCATGTAGCCAGCAGTTGTTCCCCCACAGAACACCTGCCCTGCTGACATTTCTCTTGAATTGGAGAAGAGAGTACATACCTGAATACACCCAGGTTACAAATGTATTTTGGGTCTTCTCTCTATGGTCCCCATTGCAGTAAATAAAAAGTAATAGGCGAAACTTTGCCAATTTATAGTCCCTCACAACCGTCTCGCTTTCCTTCAGGGTTTCACCGTGGGTTCTTGATGATCACAGATCGTGCCCACGCTCCACCTCCCTCAGCAGTTGGGCTGCTCCTTCACCTGAGTCTGACTACCACCCAGCCATCAGCCTTCCCTAGCTGGGATGCTCGCACCAAAACTAAACCCCTCGCTTACTCTGGAGCTTTGCTCCTTACTCATAGTTCTGGTTCAGAAGGTTTCTCTCTCTCTCTCTTGCAGGTCCAGGCCATCTTCAGCTTCTCAGTATCCTGAGTAATACCAGTATAGCCATCTCTGCTCAGCGTTGCCATCTCCAGATTACCTCTCCCGTGTCTGTTTTGCCTGTGCCTCCACACTGGCCCAGGTAAGTTTCTATCCCATGGTTCAGATCCCTTTCCAGGAGTAAGAATTTACTTTCTGTGGCCTGGAATCTTCCTCCCTCCATCCGGAGCTCCAGAGTCTTTAACTTCCATGCACCCGTATGTCACGCTCATGTGATAAGTTTAAAGGGACCACATCTATTATTAACTGAGTCTGTCCACTGTATCTCCAGCATCAACCCATCCATAGTGTAGTAGGGTTGCACTCTGACTCCTTGCTACACCATGATAAGTTGCAGCTGCCAAATCACCCTTATGTCCCATAACAAGGGTGAAGCAACCATCACCCAACTGCTGTCTCCATGTAAATCTGTGACTAGGGACTCCCTGCAATCCCTTTGTTTGTCCCCATTGCCACTCGTCCATTGGCATAAGACTTCACAGGGTATTGTTATTGGTTATTGTAGTAGATGTTGGACCAGTGGGAGAAGCCTGCACATGACTTGTTTTGCTCAAGGAGGCTGTTGCGCATTGACAACCACATGGATCTTGGTGGGGGAGAAACTTGTGTCCAGTGACAAGGAGATCCAAGACAACTGGGATTACTCTTCCACTGCAGCCTTCATCCACCTTCACAGCCATTGAGAAGCATGCCTTCTGCATCTTCCTGCTCCACTGTTGAGGTCTGTGTGTTGTTGGACTGCTCTTTGTCTGATGCCTCACCTTTGACCTTACTGCCATGGGTGACCCTACCAGAAGTACAAGGCTCTTGACAGTGTTGCTCTTAGGGTCTTCTAAAGGGCCCTTGGTTCCTGAAGCAAGTGCTATGGTTTCTTTTGAGGTATTATCCCAGGTTCACATATGACTTAATTTAACAATTGAAACTAGGCTCCAAACCATATAGTTTGAGTTTAGCCTGAAACTTTTTGGAATTGGTTTTCACTTGAGACAACTGAATTCAGTAATCAGAATGAAGTATTTACCCTGCCATATTTGCTGGTGGGAACACATCTGATGAATTGATTTGATGAGGTTGCAGCACCTTTCAGTGTTGACTTATATATAGTTTACTAGCCAATTGCCCATCAAGAATGACAGGGGAGGGTGGGGGGGGCGAAGGGGGCTGGGATGGAGTGCTGCCACCTAACACCCCATGCTGCTGCTGTTCTGCCTCTTGCAGGGAGCAGGGTGGGGGAGCCGAGGCCAGCAGCTCCCCAACCCTTTGTCCGGTCCTCGGCGTGGCTTTGGAATCATGGTGGTGCTCCCCCATGCTTGGAGCACTCTGATTGGCTGTTTCTGTCAGCCAGTCAGAGTGTGAATAAAGCGTTACAGACAGACAGACAGACTTAGGCTTTTATAATATTAGAATTGCTAAGCCAAGTCTTCTGCTACCAGTATTGTTATATTAGCAGTGGATTACCCAGTCCTACAAAACTGAACTGCTTGGAAAGAAGCTGGATGCAACTGGGTCCATAATTAACTGGATCAGCTAGTACCTAATGGTCAGTGACACAAGTCAGGCATATTATAGAGTAATTTGCTTATGTCCAAGATATTGGCAGGTGCTGCTCCTTAGAGCTGCAGTGCTAGCAGACTGCATACAAGGAACATCCTTCCCTTGCTGAAACTACAAAGATATTACCTGATAAGCAGTTGTTTGGGATCTGTCTCTCTCTAAGACTTACAACATTCATACTTACCAGAACAGTTTTCCCTCCCTCCCCCATCCCAGCCCTGGAGTTTTACATCTGAGAAACCCTTCAGAATTCCATGGGGCCTTCAAAGATGACTTTTGATATCCACCTCCCTTTTCTGTAGCTGATCTGCAGTAGTACAAAGAAATGTCGGAGATTTATCATCCCCAAATGGGGACACTTAAATCTAAGCTGTTTCCTTAAGCAGGGCCTTGGAGTTTGTACAGCAAGACCTCTAGTGGGCATCTTTCAATATAACAAGGACAGCTTATTCCTTTATTCTATATTTTTACAGTACCCAGCACAATGGGATTACAAGCCTGCTTGAGATCTGAAGGCACAACATTAATAAATCCACCACCATGACTGCCACTAATCAAATCATTTTATGAGTCTCAGCAGAAAGGACAGGGATGGAACAGTCCAGGAGACATAAACTATCCTTTCATCTCTAGAAGTAAAACTTCCCAAAGCCAGTACTGTTGGAGCAGCATGGGACAATATGCATTAGTGCTGCTTGTACTGTCCTGGTTTCATGACTTAATACTCCAGGCTGTCCATTTAAAGAGCTTTTAAGGCCCAATGAATTCACTTTATTTAAAAAAAGGGAAGCTTGAGATTCTCTTTGTTTCCTCCTTTTCCTGTTCCTGCTTTCAAAAGGTTCTTATACAAAAGTAGCACCATGACTGCTTTCTTCCAAAGGAAGAAGAAACAAGATAAGATTATGCTTTTTTTTTTAAAGTTCGACTGTCTGTTTAACTGGCATTATTATGTTCCTCTAAGCTATAAGCTTAGCTCTAAGCTAAATCATACACTTGTTCAGGTAAGTTTTGGTATAAAGAACTGCATTTCATAGGACAGACTTATTTTAGACTGCTTGACCTTGATCGACACTTTGGTTTTTTGCACACCCACCTTCCAAACAGAGGCAGGAATGAATGTGTGCAACGTGAGCATAAGTAGGTACATATGTGTGCACACATAGAACAAGGCTAAGGTAAAAAAATAAGGCTAAGTTCTCTATGGTAACCAGAGAGAATGCCGTTCAGGAAGCAGATGCAAAGGTGGCAAAAAGGTCGCCTTTGTTCCCCACCTTTGTCCTCCCCTCCACCCCGCTGCAATCCTGAACCAGCTATGTGCCAGCCCAGCTCCTCCTTGCTGTTCACAAAACATATTGATGACTTCAGTGTTGTTTAAATAAAAAAATTAAAAAATTATATGAAAATTTTGGGTAGGTTAGTTTTATAAATTAAATATATGAATGTTCTAGTTTGGGAAACCAAAACCAACTTAAAATGATGACTTTGTTCAAAATTAAGAGACTTGTTCCATTTAAAAGCCAGGTTGTTTCCTGTTCTTTCTTTTCTAGACATTCTTATTATGAAGGATGTTTGTATGAAGACAGGATATTATTCACCTCTTCAGAATTGGTCTCTGTTTGTTCCTGTTGTTCATTCTCCCTCTTATACATGAGGTCTGTAATCTAGACCGAGGGTGCTCCACCTCTGGCCTGCAGGCCAAATGCAGTCTACTGGCATCCCATCTTGCCTGCAAGGCTCCCCACAGACCAAGAAATTTGGCACTGCGGAAGTGGTGGCCATTCCCTCAGTGCCAAATTCCCAAACTCCACACGACAGGGCCAGCTTATGGTCGGATCAAGCCCCCTTCACAACCCCACAGGGCTGGTTTGGGGCTGGGTCAAGTTCCCTTATCTCTGCTGCAGAGCCAGGTTGAGGTTGGGGTTGGGTTTCCCCCGCCCCCCACTGCATGGCCAGATGAGGCCTGCTGCAGCCACCCAGGGCACTGGATTGGGGGCACCAGCTGGATCTGGCCTGTGGAGAGAGACTGGGCAATGCCTATCCAGCCCACTGGACAAAAAGATTGTGCATCACTGGTCTAGATTGTTCCCCCGACCATGGCTCATGTAGCAGAACTAGTAGCACTCAAGGCGTGAATGATCTCTTCCCTCCTCATTCACAGATCTGAGAGCAAATGTTCCAGAAGTATTTCTGTAAATTGGTCAATCAGACCAGAGATATCACAGGATGGACGGATGAAGAAATGAATGAATGTCACTTTGTTATTTGATTTTGCACTTTTTAAAATATCAACAGGGCTCCCCCCCCCCACAGATATGCATAAATATACTATGTGGTAAATGGCATGCTAAAAGCAAAGGAGTTTTTTCCTCTTGGAATGAAAGTATCTTCCCTTGGGTTTTAAGCTGCGTAAAGAGAGACTGCTGCGTACATCTGCACTGCCTTCTGGTAACCAGGGTGTGCTTTCTAGAGAACATTGTTGTGGAGGATGCAAATGTATGTTTTATTATTCTGGGTTTACTACTGTTAAACATTCCATGCTGCTGCAGTGATGCCTGAAGGGAGAAATAATACCAGGCTGCTGTAACTCAATCAACAGCCCTCTCTGGGTCTGCTGAACCAGCATCTTACGCATCTGGACGACTCTAGAACTGATAGAATTTCTTATGTTCCTACACTTATGCTGATGCTCTTTCATCCCTGCCTGCTACTGCTAACAAAATCCTCAAACTAACCCATGCCCTGGTACCAGAGAGAGGCTGGCAGTGGTCATCCACAGTTCTGCGAACTAGCAGGTCTTCATGCCTTGACTTCTGACTTGGGACTCTCTCCTATTTGTACTATTACAGGGGAAACCAGTATGTGTCATGCAAGCCCTATGTTTTTGGTAGAATGCCTACATCTAATCCCCACCCCCCTGGTATTTATCTGAAATCCAAGACAATTACAAACAGATTCCTGATCATCTCCACAGCTTTCTTTCCCATATAGTCAGTTCTTCCCTGAGTTACAGTAATCCTGAAATGTTTCTTTTAGATTGAGGACAAGTAGGGTTGACTACCAAAATCTGTTACACTAATGCTGGATGCCTGCTGCATGAGCTTTCTTTACAGCTGACCATCACTTTCTGCTGCAGAGAGTGCTGCTAGAGCACCACTGCATCACTGTATGAACAGTACACAGGGCTGTAAGCAATGACAGGACTCGAGCTGTTAGAGAGGGGAGTTGGACTATTAGTTCCTGTCTTGTCTGCTGCTGGGGAAGACATCCAGGCTGACTTACGGGAGCCACTTGCAGCCACTTGCTCTGTTTGTGCCTTGCAACAGTCCTGAGAAAGCAACAGCAAAATGACTAAATGTTGGCAGTGTCACAGCTGTTGTGATTAAAGTTGGTTATTTTATTGTAATTGTCTGGTATTTTTTAACTGAAAGGGGCAAATGCTGCATTCCATTACATAGAGGTGTATCTGGAGTAGCTCTAGTAGAACTCCACAGTAAACAGACTTGGATTTGCTCTTGGTAGACAAAGCAAAACTTGGCATCATGTGTAGAGCAAAGTTAGCACACAGAGAAGGCATTCTTTCCCTTCTCTGGCCCTATGATTCTCCAAAAGCACTCGGGGACTGTACACTAAACTAGTTTTATTTTTCCCCTATTGAAATCATGTGGTTTCTTGCATTTTCTGAGGTTCAAAAAAGCATTTTGACATGTCACTCTTATTTTTGTGGCTTAGGTTTCCACATGGCATATTAGTCATTATAAACACTTAGGATATCAACAGGCTAATTCTCTCCCTTAAAATCTGAAAGATTTGATACATTATCTCAGGCCCGATCGTTCTTTTTCTGGTAAAAACCCTAGGGGGAGAGACTGAAGGAAAGAAATATGTTCCAAGATCACTTTGTGCCAATTCCTTTTCCTTCATCACATCATCTAGCTCTGGTGGAGACTGATTGGCAGGTTTTACCTCCCTACAAACAAGACCAGAAGTTGGTATACTTGCCTGCCTTTGAAGGCTTGCCTGCACTTTTGCATGAAAATTTTCCCGCTCCAGTAGCATAACCTAGTACCTATTCTAGGGCTCTGGAACTCTTAGCTGTATTTTTTTTCTGTTTCTCAAAGAAGGTGATACTGGTCTCTGTCATTGTAAAAGATGAGCACCGCACAACACTCCTGGAGATATGGGACCTGAGAGAGAGAGACTGAAAGCTTGTCTATATTGTGGCAGTGACATGTCCCAGCACTGGGGGGGACCTCACTCCACAGCACTCACTGAAGTTTGCTGACATGCTTCACAATGGGAAGTTTGTCAGTCAGGCTGCTCTAGGCTTGTGCCTAGCATCTGCTCTTGAGCCTGTAGTTTCCAGTGGCCTTGGCCTGGCTGCTGGGGAAGAGCACAGAGCAGCCTGGTGGGTGGACTTGCAGTTCTAGAACAGGTCAGCCATGGGGGACAGAGGGCAAGCTGTCATGTAGCTGTGGCATAGAAAAGCCCCAAATCTCTTGTCCTGGATCACACAGGAATGGGTGGAGTAGGGAATTGAACCATGTTTCCCAAGGCTTAGGCTAGTGTCCTCATCACTAGGCCATCCCTTTTCACACAACCTCTGTGTTACCTGTCTTGGGGCTGAAGGAAAAAATTGTCTCTCCCTCTGATGCCCTTTTTTCATACAGCCCACTGAGCCACTCTATCCTGCCTGCTAGGCTTCTGACATGGTGGGAAAAGAGGCCTGCCATACAATCCTAGGCACTCAGGCCCTGGTGCATGTGCCAGTCAGCAGCAGGAGGGCAAGAGAGGGCTGACGCAGCAATAGTTGCACTGCCATGGCTCTACCTGTCTGGCTGCTGGCCCCTGCTTCATGCGCTGTGCTGGAGATGGAGCTGGTGCTGCTGCTGCAGCAGAAGGCACACAGCAGCAACAGCTCTGGCTCTGGCATAAGGCACATGGCAGATGCTAGAGCCACTGCCACATGCCCCAGGTTGGAGTGGGAGCTGCCATCACCATCACTGCTGCATGCACTGAGTCGGAGCTGGGGCTACCACCACCACCACATGCTCCAGGTTGGAGCCACAGCTGTCAGTGCCACTTCTTGTGGTTTGTCTTCAATGAGTCCTTGTAGTCTTTTCTCTGGCCACCACAAGATCTCGGGCCATTACTAAGCTGGGAGCAGAGCACATTTTTGGAAGTTGAGAATCATGCATCTGCACACAATGCCTGGTCCAGAGAAGTTTGTGCTCAAGGATCATTGAGTCAATGCTGTTCTACACTAAGAACAGGAATTTTGGACTGTCTGCCAGTGAACAGGCTGGCTACTGACAGGCATCAAAAAGCTGTTCAGTATGGCTTGATCAACCAGCTAATCTATTGGCCATTTATCTCCCCACTCACCCTGACAACATGATTGATGGTAGGATGGTACCAAGCTGTAGCAATGCATTTCAGCTCCATCACTTGTTCCTAGCCACATTTCCTACCACTATTGATCTGTTGATATTAGGCCTGGCTACATCAGGTTGCCGTGTTACCAGTTCTCAAGAGTTTATCATGAAAGTTGTCATATTGAATGAAATAGTTTGAATGTTTGTAATAGTTGCCCATTAGCCAGTTTAGGAAGAAGACAAGATTCATCTTCTTATTTAGGCCATTGTTTTGGTCTACGTGCGGAAGGTCCTGACTTTGCTCAAAGTCTTAACTCTTGAATTTTATCTTTAGAGGCCTTTAACAAAGTTAACATAAAAATGACCCTTAAGCAAATAGCCCACATTCCGAGATCAAACCCTAGGGCCTTTGACAAGATTGGAAATAAAAGTCAATTCAGTGATATGGAAATTCCTCAAAGTAATTAAATGATCAACAAAAGAACCTGAACCCAGCAAAAATCTGTTGAGTAAGATCCGAGCCCAAATTTGGGAGTAGTAACAGGTTTGGGTAGGAGGGGCCCAAGACGGCAACTCACTCAATAAAAACTGTAACCTACTGTCCCAATTTGGAGGTAACCTCACTTGCAGAACAATGAAGGAAGAATCACAAGTGTAGGCTGGATCAGACTAATCACCTGAACCACCCTCTCTGTGAACACGAATCTCTTAGTTCATGCTGAAGCTGCAGAACTCCCGAAAGGAACTGAAGGAAGGGGACTTAGTCCTATCAGTATTGAGGCCAGTCCATTGAACCATACTGCTGAGGCGAGCCCATTGAACCGTACTACTGAGGCCAACCCATTAAATTGTACTACTGAGGAATGAAAGCATATCTAGGTGTTTGGCTTCTTGGAATTCTAGGACTGTAAGTATATCATGAAAATAATAGTATTGATTCAAATTTAACTTTTAGTTGTAACTGTAATTGTTTTAAGGAAGTGCATTTGGAGCATTGTTTTCGATATATGTAGTTATTGTGTTCTTAATGTTTGTGGTATTTCTTAAAGCTAAGCAGTGTTATATGCATAGCAAAGAATTTAAAAATAAAATTGTGTTGTATGAATTAAGTGTGTAATCATTGTGAAATCATGCAAGTAGCTAAAAATTTCCCCAGCCAGTGCATCAAATGAATCAGTAAGTTGTGTGGGATTTTCTCTATTCCATAACCCACTAGAGACAAAAGTCTCAAGAGATTGCTATCTTTATAAGGTCTCATCACCTGGAGCCAAGTGATCATGTGACTCTGGTTTCTCTCTCTCTCTCTCTTTTTCTCTCTCTCTCTCTTTTTAACTACATTTCTAGTTCTTGTGGTTGTGGAGGAGAGCTTGGGAACATGACTGGGAGGGGCAGATACCAGAAGGCAAAGGAACATAACCCATATACATACAACCCATATACATACGCGTGTGTGTGTGTGTGTGTGTGTGTGTGTGTGTGTGTGTGTGAGTGAAACAAATTCATGCTATTTTGGTATCTGTTTTGTGATTATTGAATGCTCACAGGACACAACCTGCTTGGTAACCAACTTTCCGGGCCCTGTGTGTGGTGGTTTAGCTCTTTGAACAATCCTTGCTAATGTTCAGTGAATGTAACTTTTACCAGGTGACTGTTAGGATGCCATTCTCCTTCCTGGAGCAAATTAGCCCAGCTTTTTTTCACTTTGTTTTACTTTCTAGTGTTCTGCTTCCTTATTGCTTCCACATCTCTAAGGCTGTGGCTCCTTGCTTAACATGGCATTTGCTGGTTGGAATATTGCTCTCTGCTTGGCTGCATCCTCTGGATAGATGTTCAAATCTCCCATATTTTTCCTAGCATTATTTTTCTGCATCAGTCTTGATTGTCTTATTGGCCTACACTGCTAGCTAAGGACATGTTGTGTAGATAGATCTGTGGTTTTCAGCTTTTTTTCATCTGCAGACCCCTTTGGAAATTTTGAATGGAGGTGCAGACCCCTTTGAATTGTAAGTATGGGTATTCACATACTTTTGACTGATCATAGACATCTTTCATTGACCCCTTAAACATAGTCTGTGGACCCCCAGGGGTCCATGGACCACAGATTGAAAACCACTTGTGAGGATCACGTGCACAGTAGTCTCTCTTTTCTGTCTCATTATATGTCCAAACGATCTCAGTATAGCTTGTCTGACCTTTCCAGCAGTTTTTTTCATACTTCTAAGCATGTCCTGATGTTGTCATTTCTCACTTTCTTTCAGCCTGGCTCCCAAAATGCATCTCAGCATTTTAATCTTTTCTCTTACTAGTGTCTTCTCTTCCTGTCTTTGTATGGTCTGTATTCTACCCCATAGATCACCCTACGTCTCCTCATTATTTTGTCTAAACTGACTGTAGTCTGATTGGCATCTTTTTACCGCAGATTTCCACAGCTGTTTTTCTCCATGTTTTCCATGCCACAATTAGTCACTCTGACAGCCTCTTCACAGCCTGCTTTGTTGGTTATAATTGTGCCCAGGTACTTGATTTTTTCTACTGAAGTGAGGTGCTGGCTTCTGCTATCTATAATTGCAGTACTCTTCTTCCTATTCCTGCAACTCAGGGTCACTTCCGTCTTTTGCACATTCACTTATAGCCTTCCACATTTTAGATTTTCCTGTACCTTTGCCCATGCCTCTTGGGGTTTGTTGCTGTATCTACTAGATTAGCCATGTCATTGGCATACAGCAGCTCCCATGTGTCACAACCCAAAGTTGTGATTTTTTTGTTTGTGTGTGCTTCGGCACTGCTAAATTATTTTCCCGCTAAATTGCAGCTTCTTTGCACGGTGGAGTTTTCTGCTGCAGAAGAGAACCCCGGTGCAACGGAGAATTTCCCGCCAATTTGAAGCTTTCTTTGCATGGTGCATTTCTTTTGCATCTAAGAAATGCATGGTGCAAGGAGTTCCCTCCATTTGTATGAGAATTCGTGCCATATTATTGGCCGGTTCTAACATAAGCACACGTGGCGGCTAGCAATTGGCTTGCTAGCCGTATAAAGAGCTTGGGTGGTTTCCGCCCAAGTCGGAGTGAGAAAGAGAAAGAAAACCTTCGCCTTGCGTGAAGATCTCTAAGCGCTGCGGATCCTTACGGACCCAACGCATTTCATAAAAGGCAATAGAGGCCTGAACAGCCTCTAGCCTCTCCCCGTCGCCGATAGATTCCTAGATGTATCCCTTCCTGTACGAGAAACTACCGAACCCACGGAGCTTCAACAACTCCGGGGAAAAGAACGAATTTGTCCTAGTCCTCTAACGAGGATTTAAGCGGAGCTGTACGTGGAAACTGTCCAGCCTGCACCACGACCATCTTTGGTGTAAGTAAACAATCTTTAAATCGACCACTACGCGTCCGTAACTAATTCTAGCTCGCCCCCGGTCTTCTCCAAACCCGCGTGCCCAGGCTGCTGGCCACAGCCCGCGTGCGCAAAGACAGGCCCGGATCACCCCCGGCCCGCACACCATGGTGTTCCCGTGTGCCATTTCACTCATTACACTGAACCTGTTAGCAAACAGGAAGACACTTAGGACTGATCCCTGACATGTTCCAACCCCTACTGAGATAGTTGAAATAGCCTTTGAAATGAAAGAAGCTGTCATCTTGGTTCCTCTCTGTGTTGCCTGGATGAGCCTTTTCAGACTCTCAGGCACAGCTTTCCTCCTTAGCCTTTTTGATTGCCTTTACCTTTTGTCTGAGGCTTTTTTCTCCTGTTTGTTTGCCAGTCATTGGTGTGACAATGGTAAGGTCATTGCTGACAAGCGTAACAGCATGTCAAAATACCCTAATGTCCCTAAGCTCAGCAGACTCCTCCTTTGCTTACAAGAACATGCTGACAAGGCCATATCTTTAGGCAGTGAACCTCTCCCCTCCCTGAACCTTTCTTCATGACATGAGTGTTGTTTGGCTAACAGACCCACCTCCCGCTGCCGGCTCTTTCAAGAGTTGCGGCTCCTTCATTCTTAGGGGAACAGCAGAAGCAGTTGTCGCCCCCAAATCAGTGGGTTTATCCCACATATTTTCTTTTCAGAGACAAAGATGTTATCCTTCTCAGGTCAGCTGTAGGGAGCTGTGCTGCTGCCACTTAGGAAAATAAGCTTTAAGGGTTAAAGGACAGGAGCACTGACTTTACACATCACGTTGAAGTCTGGCCTTTGCACTTTGTGCTATCTCTGTTCATGGCAGGCTGCCCTGGAGAGAGCTTCTCCTGTACTCCAGCTTGCGCAAGTGTCTGTTTCCTGGGAACTGTCTTGTCTAGTCAAATCCAATTTCTTGTCCTTTTTCAGAGAGGGAAGTGGATGTAGAAAGGAAAAATGACTCAGCAAAGGCCAAACAATGAGTCAATGGAAAGGCCAGAAATAGACTTTGGGAGTGGTTGGCCCCTGTCTCTGTGTTCTCTCCACTGTTTGAAGAGAAGGGAAGCAGTGAGATGGACTCCAGTAAGACAGTGTGAGAGGGGCCAGATAAACTCCTGTGTGTGTGTGTGTGGCCACAACCTTATTTTTCTGTGATGTTTTTCATTAGTACAAATTCCTGCAATTAATTTCTGAGCCGGATGCTGTCCTGCACTGCAGCTACTGTACATGACATGAAGGAAAGTGAACCTAAAACTGGCCTGACCAGAAACAGGAGACTTGCCCTAGTGATGTACTGTAGTGGTGGTACCTAAATCCTCATCCCAATGACTGTCTGAGGGCTCTTACTTCTGGGGTGGGGGTGGGGAAGCACAGGGGTAAGACATCCCAGCACCTTGAGGGTCACTGGCAAGCAGGCAAGTTAAGAAAACCTTCAGGTTACTGTCCCTTGCACACAGTGACCCCAGGACTGGGAGGGAGGGGGGTCATAAAAATGACTTAAAGCCACGCTGAACTGTGCTCTTCACTGCTTGGCCACTGAAAGACAATGAAGAGAAAGATCTTGCTTGCATTATTAACTCCATAGATGAAAATGGCTTGCTTGGAAGTATTACCCTGCCCCATGAGGACATATTTATTTGTATTTTCAATTAGTATTAGGCATTCAGTAGGCTTATGATGCCAGATACCATCTCAGGCTCATAATTTCACAGTTGAATTATATCCTCTGAACAAGGGGGTGTCCCATGGAAACAGTAATAGGTGGTAAAAGTGCTGTGAATGGCATATACTACATCCTTTTTCCTTAGAATTTCAAATGACATGCAACAAACAAAACGTCTTGACTAACTTTGAACACTTTTCACTTACTGCAGAAATGTAATCCTTGCAGGACTTTGTAACAGCAATAAGGCTTACGAATTGGAAAAGCCAGTGCTTCATGTATTTCTGGCCATGAGGTGAATAAGAGGCTATATAAGACTCTCCCTTTTCTCTCTCTCAAAGATAATTTGGGAACATTTCCTGGTTTTGTTTATCAGTTGCATGACCAAGTTGAAAAATTCAAAAAGGGGGAGGGAGGGTCTATTGCTGGGTTTATGCTTTATACAGTCATCAGTGGAAGATCAGCAGGATAAATAGATCCAATGTAAGTAACGGATGATCCTGGAACACATGCTTAGACACATCAGAAATGTTATACTCTTTGTGACTGTGTAAAACAGTTGGAAAATATCACTTTCAAAATTCAGGGCCAGTTATATGAATATGAATACAAACTCCAGTTGTTGGAACTAAGCTAAATAAATCTGTCAACCATATTGATTAAGCTAAAGTAGGAAAACTTTTAAATTATCGAGTGTTTATTAAACACTTCTTTTTTTCCAAGTAGGACTACAGTTTGCAGGCAGTAGGTGTTGCTATTTCTTTTTGAACTTGGTCGTGTTCTCCCCATCCAGACTGAAAATTCCCTCCTTCTCATCAACCTCAAAATCAAATTCAGATGTTTTTCCTACAGGTCAGCTGTCTTTTTTCCTGTTTGCCTGAAGCACAACTGATTTTGCCAAAACCCCTGAACTTGCATATGTTGAGTTTTGGCTTCAGGGTTTGCTCTTGTGATAGTCCCATAAAAAATGGCTCTAGAAAAGTCTTTATCAAGCAGAGAAGAGGCTTAGGAAGTCTGGGGGGGACAGCTAGGTGGGGAAAAAGTGCCATATTTACTCAAATATATGATGGCCCTGATTATAAGCCCCCCAGTAATTAATTTTATATATGGAAAATGTATAAATTTATTACAGGTATAAAATCTAATGATTGGAGGTTTGCCTTGAATGCGTGTGTGTGTCGTGTCCGTCCCGTGTCCTCCCCCCTCCCCCCCCACTACAGCAGGGAAAATAAATTTGGGGGGGGAGAGGGGGTGGCGGGTCAGGTAGCCCCTTTGCCCTCTGCTTCCCACCAAATTCTTCCCCCCTGCAGTTCCTTCCCCTTTTTCTTGTTGTCAGGCCCTGCTGTCCCTGAACACATGGAAGTGAGGAGCAAATTTTACTTTGAAATTAAACATAAAACACTGGAACAGGTTACTCAGAGTGGTGGTGGAAGCTCTGGGTTTTCAAAACCCAGCGAGACAAAACTTTGGCTGGGATGATCTAGTTGAGGATAGTCTTGCCTTGAGTAGGGGATTGGACTAGATGACCTCCTGAGGTCCCTTCTAACCCTAATTTTATGCAAGTCTATGATTCAATGATAGCTGCAGTAATTTGCACATAGTACCCATATGCTTAGTTCATTCAGAATTGATGCAGTTTACCTTTTATGAAACTGGTGCAAGTTTTAACACAGGTACTCCATAAACACACTTTTAAGCAGTACTTTGGCATCTACTTATATGTAGTACAAACTTTTTTTTTTAAATGTCATGTCTCAGGCCATATCAGTTCTGAATTCTGTCAACTGAGCAGAGTACAATCTATTCACGATATTACTCAAAAGCCTTATGATTTATTGTATAGTTCATTGTGCTGGGCCCAGGAGAATCAACAGCATTACAAGCTGTGATGATCCCACAGCTCAGCACTGCTCAGTATGTATGTGTGTACTTCAGATACCCACCACAGAGGAGCCATGTGCTAATTAGCCCCCACTGGAAGGGGGTGTTTTTGTCACAAGTCCTGCAATGCTCCAAAAAGTGATATGCAGATGAGGAGCAGGGCAACTCGGTCCAGTTCCATGTCATGGAGGGCATGGCCACACGTTATATATGACAGGCTGAGGCTGGGAGTGGGGGAGGGGGACTCTGAGTGAACTGTTTGGGGCCTGTTTGATTTTTGCTAAGCATTTAAGACTGGTGAAGAAACAGGAGACACTGGAAATTGGAAAGAAAGGCACAGCTTAGCTATGGGAGTGAAGAGGAAGTAAAAATGTATGCAGTGTAGTGGCTCACCATGATTTTAAAAGGATTTGACATTGAGTGGAACTATACTTAATGGACACTACCTTATTCAGATGGGCTGCAGTAATTTATGCTTGTGATAGATCAGCATGTTTTTCCAATATGTGTTTTATAGTCATGCTTAGTGATAGCTGCATTTGATTAACTTCATAGATGGTTTCCATTACTGAGCGTATGTTGCTTTTGGAAACAGTTTAATGATAACCAATGTATTTAATAAGGTTTCTTTGTTTGCACCTGTAGATCCATCAGTATCTACAAACAAATGAACCAATGTAGGGATGAATTTAATGGAGGCAACAACAATGGTGGTGAATGTGGCAGTAAAAGACTCAGTAGAAGTCAGCACACTGATTTCACAAGGTCACTAAATGCAACCTCAATAACACATTTCTCATGATCAGAGCTTCATGTTAAATTAACTTTCCAAACTCCAGCATATGTTAGTAAGATACCAGGCACATGATACCATAAGGGTCAGTTTTACTGAAGAAGGAAGCACAGGATGCAGATGCCATGCTGTTTTTTTGCAGAAGGTATGTTGTGGAACAAATTCTGAGATGGGCAGTCTCCAGCTACAGGCTTGAGCTAAGGTCTTAGGCAGCCAAAACTGGGGGAGATGTTATACACAAAAAAACTCTGTGAGCATAAAGGCAAAGTCCTGTTCTTGCCTTGAGGAGTTGGTGTTGGGTGGAGACGTCCTGGGAACAAGGTAGAAAATTTGCTTCCTGACCATAGCTCAGCACAGAGCTGCTTCTCAGTTGTTGTACAGCAACAAAGGCTGCTGACTCAGTGAAGTAACCTTCACAGGCCTTTACCCTCATTTGTTTTCTGTGGAAGAAGGATGGGAGCGCAAAGCACAAGACAGTGGTAAAACAGGCCCTGATGGTTCAGAGGACAACAATAACATGGGCAGTATCAATTCTACTCTTTCTGTAAGGCACAAAGGCACCTGTGCAACATTGTAGTAGTAATAATTCATCCCTGAAGCTGATAAGGATCAGCTTGGCACCCTACAGCAGAATGCCAGGTTAGACAATGTTCATGGAGTAGATCCTATGACATGTTGTTAGTTAAAAAATAACCTAGCCCTTTCAAAGAAATGCCTTCCTTGTAGGACAGAGGTCTCTTGAGCACAGGATACTATCCATCTTATCAGGATGTGTGAGACATGGAATTTCCTTCAGTGGCCTGCAAAAAGGAGATATTTTACCAGACTTCCTGAATTCAGCTGTTATTTTGGTCTAATAATGAAATGCTCTGATAAAGGCCATTTTGTGACAGCCTCATAAAAGCTTAATTTTGATGTTATGTTTGGAACTCAAGTTTGAAGAAGACATTCAGTAAAAACTTTCAAGATCAGCTATACCACAGCAACATCTTTATTAAGACTGAAACAAGGTGAGCAGAACAGGGAGGCCTGATTCAAAGCCGTTGAAGTTAATGGCAAGTCTCCCATTGACTCTGATAGGCTTTGGATGGAACTTGTTAGGGCCTGTGGCTCTGTAATTAGGTAGAGACAGATTCATGAAGCATTTAGGCAATGCTCATTTTAGCATACCTGTGTCTAACTTCTGGTGCCAGCTTGAGCAACTGAATTCACAAACCTGATATAGGCGACTAAGTTTCTTATACGGTGCAAGAGAAAATTTTAGGCATCTAGGAACAGAATGCATAACAGCCAGCATGCTGGCCAGGCTGGGTTGCTGGGTGGTGACAATGCCTAAAAGCCAGCCAATAAGAAACGCTGGAAGAGCAGGATGGGTCTAGAATCCCACCTCTCTCCAAGACTTCGGCTCCTAGTTAAAACTGGGAGTCAGTCTGACACTTAGGCATCTAAGTCATCCTTTTGGAAAAAGATGATTGTCTTGCTTGTTCCTTTAAGACAGCCTAGTAATCTGAGCACTCAAACAGAAAAAGAGAGGCCTAGGTTCTAGTCCATCTTCAGCCTGACAGGATTCAAACCTACTGTTAGGAGGTTCTCAGCCTTCTGGGGCTGAACCTTGACTGCATATAGTTCATGGCTAACAGTCTGCCAACCTGGAAGGTGAGGACTCAGTTGCAAATAATAACTAGTAAAAGGGGGTGGAGCTACAAAGAGAGTTTAAAAAGCTCCAGGAGCGGCAAACAAAGGAGAGAGAGGAGGCTGGTGGGGTGAGAGAAGCATCCCTGTCTAGGTCTGGAGAAAGACCAGAAGTTTGAGGGTTGTTTCTTAGGCCCCCTCTACACATGCGGGTAAAGACATGATGCGATTTAATATGCAATTCACACAATTGGGTCTACTGCTATGCCACACGTGTCTGACAGGAGGTGCAATTGTAGGATCGCACATTAGATCCCATCACACCTTATTGCCAGTGCAGGGGGAGTTCAGTCCTAGGCTTTCCCTGCAGCAGGAAGAAGCAAGCTCCCATGGCTGGGACCCCACGCACCCCAGTTGAGGTTTACAGTCAGTTTGTTTTTACATGTCTATCCCTGTCCCCACAACAAACAATGCAAACAGCCAGAATAAGAAAGTGTGCAAATTGTGCCCCCTCTACACATTTCCAGTATGGCTAATTGCATAATTACCTTGGCTAAGTACAGACGTTCAGGAGGTTAAATCAGGTTCAAAACGGCCACGCAATTTAAACTTAGCTTGTCCTGGTGCCAACCTTATAGTTACAGACCTAGTCTTGGTGACTGGCAATTAATCTAAATCTGTAACTGAACAGAAGTTCCGTGCACACAAACTGGTCTAAAAATTGCAGAATCTGATTTAAGATAAAACTATCTATGGAATATCAGACTCATTTGATTTAGGTCAAAATGATGCATGGAACTTCTGTCCACTTTCCCCTGCACAGCCCCAGACTGGCAAACCCAGCCACTGACTCCTGCCCTAGGATAGCTCTTTTCACTTCCCACCTCCCCTACACTGGTCTATTTTTGTCTCCCCCCGCCCCTTGATCCACCCCCAAACACTGCTCTGTACCACCATCCCACAAGCTGCTCCAAGTGCAGCCACATTTATCAGCATTCACCACTGCCAGAGCTGAGCAAGTAAGTCCTGGTGGCGGGGAGGGATGGGTGTGTAGATTCATAGATTGTAAAGTCAAAAGGGACCACAATGGATCATCGTGTCCGACCCCCTGCCCCTGGCAGGAAAGAGGATCGAGGTCAGATGACTCCAGCCAGGTGACTATCTAGCCTCCTCTTGAAGACAAAAATAATTTCTTGCATGCCCCTGTAGAGGTTAGGTGTAGGGACCTCACCCAGTCTTGAACTTACAACCTTTTGTCTAAGTAACTAGCAGAGAGAAACCCCTAAACCACAGAGCCAGGTGCAGGTTTGCTTGGGGGGGTGGGGAGGACACCCTACCCTACTCACAGGTCGCACCTGCCCCCCAAGGCTCATGTCTGCCTCCCTTACCTTTTGCAGGTTGCGCCTGCCCCTCCCCCCACACACAGGTCATGCCTGCTCCCTGTAACCCACCCATGGGTCATGCCTCTCCCCCCATCACCTGACAGACCCCCCAATCCTCTCCAGCCTGTTGGACCCTCAACTCCCCCTGCTAGCCCCCTCACCCTGGCTTACCTGATATCGAAGCCATTTTTAATTTATTTAACCTCCCCCTAACACCTCCAAATGTCTGTACTTAGCCCTTGAAATCAGCTACATGTGCAAATTAGCTATTAGGAGTGTGTGAAATGGGCCATATTCGATTCGGATTTGGCCCAAATTGGGCACAGTGATTCGATTCATTGATTCGGATCACTGTTCTGATTTGATTCAGCCAAATCTAAAGATTCAATGCTGAATCAGAGAATAAGCAATTCAGCCATAGACACAGCTTTAAAAGTTTTTTCTACATATCCTGAGGTACCAGTGCAGCTCGTGAACACATATGATGGAGTGGATGGAGCATCCCACAGGAGCATAGGAAGGGCCCCCATGTGCTATGCGGCGGACCCAGAAGTGGATCGGAAGTACTTCTGATCCACTTCCGGTTCCACCACCCCTGGTACCCCTCCAGACCCAGGAGGCACCAGTTGTTGAACTGGTGGGGGTGGGAGTGATGGGGGTGGGATCCCCTGCACACTCCCCGGCGTTTCAATACGGACAAGTGCAGGGCGCTGCACTTGGGCAGTAGTAACCGGCAGCACACTTATAAGATGGGAAACTCCCTTCTTGAGAGCACGGAGGCAGAAAGGGATTTTGGAGTCATCATCGACTCCAAGATGAACATGGGCCGACAATGCGAGGTCACAGTTGGCAGGGCTAACCGGACCTTATCGTATATCCACAGGTGCTTCTCAAGTAGGTCCAAGGAGGTGATCCTCACCCTCTACGTGACACTGGTCAGGCCACAGCTGGAGTACTGTGTCCAGTTCTGGGCACCCCACTTCAAGAGCGATGTGGACAACATTGAGAGGGTCCAGAGGAAAGCCACCCGCATGATCCGGGGACAGCAGGGCAGACCCTACAATGAGAGGCTACGGGACCTGAACCTGTTCAGCCTTCACAAGAGAAGGCTGAGGGGGGACCTGGTGACCGTCTATAAACTCACAAGGGGGGACCAGAAGGGTTTGGGGGAGACCTTGTTTCCCCTAGCGCCCCCCGGGATAACAAGGAATAACGGCCACAAGTTGTTGGAGAGTAGGTTTAGATTAGACAGCTGTAAGAACTACTTCACAGTTAGGGCGGCTAGGATCTGGAACCAACTTCCAAGGGAAGTGGTGCTGGCTTCTACCCTGGGGGTCTTTAAGAAGTGGCTTGATGCCTACCTGGCTGGGGTCATTTGAGCCCAGTTTTCTTCCTGACCAGGCAGGGGGTCGGATCTGAAGATTTACAAGGTCCCTTCCGACCCTACTTCTATGATTCTATGAAACCTGGAAGTGGATTGGAAGTGCTTCTGGTCCACTTCCATGTCCACTGCCGAGCGCGCTGGGGACCCCCCCCATGTTCCTGTGGGATGCTCCATCTGCCCCAGCATCTCAGCATTCACGAGCTGCCTGGTACCTTGAGGTATGTAGAAAAAACAGTTAAAGCTGCATCTATGTTCAAATCGTCAAATCTCTCCAAATCGATTAGGAGGATTCCGATTCGATTCAGAGAGATTAAAGGGTCTCCTGATTCAATTTGGATGTGGAGATTTGGCCACCAAATCGGAACAAATCTCCACCAAATCAAATCAGCAACCGAAGCTTCGCATAGCCCTACTAGCTATTACACAATAAAAAGCTCCAATCAGCTATAAACTTAGACCTCAAAAATATGTGCTAGCTTTGCTATAAAAGTTTCTATATCAAGCTTTAATTTGCAAGTGTAGCAAAGTGTCCCATGTGGTTGGGAGCCTGGTCAGCTGATAGGGCTCCAACTACAGGGGAGTTTTTGCCACAACTGGCAATCACACTCTGGCCCTGGGGATCACGCTGCTGTAATTCCTACAGCTCTGAGGCACAGGAAACCCCAGGGCTGGGGGACTGCCACTTCTGCAATCCCAGAAGATCCATCTCCTTTAGTTTAGTATGTTGATTAAGTCCAAACTTACTGAAAGTTAACTATAGCTCTTCTGCTGAATCCACAAATAACACTGTTACCCATAGGCAAGGGTTAGGCTGATGTACATTAGACAGGCAGTGTGGACAAGGTTCACGTCTCCTACCTGGCCATACTTGCACTTTCCAAGGGTGAAAAGCTGGTCTTTTTCAAGACCACTCAGTTCACCCAACCCCATTCTGAAAAAGCTGGATATTTCTTGTAATATTATACAGTAAGTACCTAGAGACAGTGAGCCATTCCTTTTGGAAGTTGTTTCTTCCTGGTATATGGTACCCTTTGACAGGTGTAAGTTTTCACCGTGTTTTTCAGCTTTCTTCTAGTTTGTCACATCTCTAATGTACTTTTAATGTCATTTATATCTAGGTATTGTGCCTCAGGAGAATGAATAGAACATTTGCCTTATAGCAATGGTGAAAGCAATCCAGCGGAACAGTGATACAGTAAACATCAGGCAGTTTGGCCAATACAGTTTAAAAGAAAAACCTAACCTCTCCAAAAACCAAATATATAGGGAATGATTATGAGTAATAGAAAATGCATTAAGTGACTGCTGTACAGGTAAAGATTTGAAGATGCAGGAAGGGAATTACCAATGACAACAGAGGTTTCATAACAACTCAGAATGCAATATTGATGATTCATTTACCTGGGACTTCCTGAGCAGATAATTTTAAGCTTCTCCAAGCCATAGGAATGAATCACCATTTGTTTACGTGGGTGTGAAACGTCAGGTGACAAAGATGATGGAAGAGAGCCTGCTGACACTGAATGCAAGTGAGCACACAGTAAGCTGAGGAAGTATGTACCCAGAAATATGTATATGAAGGTTGGCTATGACTTAATTGTGGCTGGAAGTAAGGGATTAAATGACCATTTGTCAGAATTTAGAGGTACAGACTAAAGTCTAAGTCAATGCTAGTACAGTATAACAAACTATAATTACATAGATGCCTTAAACAGAATACGAATGAAAATAGATACTAAGCACATTAAAAAGCAACATTGGCTGCATAGGAAACAGTATTACTGTCTAGCAAAAGTACGGCATTCCAAGGCACTGGAATGTTGTTTATGAAACACCAACATTTTAGTCTTAAAATTCTTTGTTAAAATTCATACAGATTGTAACACTGCAGAAATCAGTGGAGTTAATCAGGAATTAATTTGAACCATTGTTTTATAATCACAGAATAATGTGTCTTTCTTTCTAAGCATTTCATATCTGACTAAAATGTTTATTACTAGGAGGAAAAGGGTGGTCACCATGATGGTGTTTGAAGGAATATGATATGTTGTCATTGATATATAGTTATATACAGAAATAATAGGTCTTTATGACATCTTTGTTAGGTAATTACACTGTAAATTTGAAAGTCATTCAACAAAAAGTTACTGAAGAATATAGACACTGAGGCAAATGTAGAAAAGCTTGCACTGGAAGGTGTATATACTTGACCCTGCCTGAACGGTGTACCCTTGGCTTCCCAGAAAAGACAGCAGCTGAGATGCTGTCCTCACTCTAAGACCTTTATTTCCCACCAGAGCTCCAATGCTGGGAGATTCTCTCAAGAATCCATGAATAAAAAGGTCCTTTGGGTATATCTCTTTCCTAAGAATTTCCAAAAATATGCACACCTGGCCTCACCACTGCAAGCAAGATTGCAACTGTTTTGAGCTTCTATAATCACATCTCTTAAGGAAGCGCTTGCCATCAGCCTCCCTAAGGCTTTGGTTGCCCTTAGCTGGTGTAGAGGCTCTGTTAACATGCTGCATTCTTTCAGCAGAGTGTTTAGAAAGCCAGACAAGATTGGGGGAGAACAATGGAAAAATATTTGATTTTAGTTTTGATATAACTGCTGTGTATAAACCTGAAACAAGGTTTTGATATAACTGCTCTGTTCTGTGCAATACATAGAGCAACAGCTTTAAAAACAATTCAAGAATTCTCTCTGTCATTAGGTCCTATCACTCTTTTCGCATCTAGTAAGCCACCAGTAGGACTCGTGCATACCAAGCATACCAAGCACCCTTCAACAAATGAGTTGCTTTTGAAGATAGCCAGTTTTAAATGTTTAAAAAGTCAGCCACGTTTGATCACTAAATTCTGACCAGCAATGACACCCACTTAGTGGAGGGGTTAATTCAATGGCAATTCTGCCCATAGTTCTGTTCTTCTGGCTTTCATATGGCCTAATCCAAAACTGATGCCTTAAAGGCAAGGGGGTTTCTGTCAAGATCACTGTGCTTATATCTGAGAGTGAAGTGCAATACCCCAAAGTAATTTTAGTCACATTGTAGATAAAGCAAAGTTTAATTTAAAAAAAAGTTTATTTCTGTGCCTGAGGAAACGTATGAATTGCTGTCTCTGTAGAGTGCACAGGATGGTATAGTCTCTGCATGAAAAGAAGGCTGTGCAAAGACTGAGGTCTTGTGAAGTATGATATGTGAAATTTTGCTAAGTCCATTTGGCTGCAGAAAGAGCCACATTAACATCTCAGTCTTGGGAACTGTCCTGAGGAGCACAGACTGCCTGAGCAGTGTGTGGTTTAAAAGTGTTTGTGCAATGTCAGTGCCAGTTTGCTGGTGAATAGACTGAGTTCAAGATATCTCCTTTGCTTAGAAGGATCAAAAGTACAACCAGAGAAAGGCTTAATGTTTTGGTTTTAGATGAGAGGAGCTCTTATGAAAAGTTGAGAAACAGGAAATGAAACAAACGGACAGTTCATTATTTTCTGAGATTTGAAAGAACAGAAGGGGAGTTTTATTGGGTCTTGAATTTGCTGGTTAAGCACAGAAAGAAATTTCCCTTAGCCAATGATCATCTGCTTTAATAAATCAAAACTAACACATTCCACAAGGCGGGCAAAAGCCAAAAGGGTAGGCAACTTGGCAGCCAGTTCTCTTCATGAATGATTAGTGTTTATTTGACAAATAATCTTGCTTTGTTCAGGCCTCATACAGAACAGAAGAGAATCTGGGGTTTAAAAGTCTAGGCAAGGAATCATTACTGTACACTTGAAAACACCCCTTGTTTTAGAGCAGAAAAATGGAATCGAGCTCTGTGCTGCCTCTCTGCCCTTGGGTGACTGGAGGGGTCCCCAGCTGGAGGGATGCTGACTGACATGTTCTGCTTCGCTACTTTAGTGACACAGGGGTATTGAACTGGGGTATAGGATGTGGTCTTTAATATTACTTTAAGTGTGTAGCCCTTTCACCAGGGGACAGAAGGCAGCAACCAGGGACCACTCACAAGCAATGAAAACGAAGTGCCAGCTTCCACCTAAAACCTGATCTCTTCTCCCAGTTTTTAATCTAAGTGCCCTGGTCATCTTTAGTGTGTCCGTGTCATCACAAGCACCTAAGAGTTCCTTGAGATAAGCAGTCATCCATCCACATTTTGTTTGGAAATATAAAATTTACATGAAAATTAACAACATCCAAACTGCCTGTCAGGCTACGGTCATCCAAGAGGCGCATGTATTAATTGCTTAACTGTCAATGCCCAGAACTTTTACGCACCAGACAATGCCCATTCACTTAAGCACTTTCTCATGAATCCGGATGGACTGGCTGACTCTCCGCACAGTCTGATTCCATGAGGTTAGGTCCATCATCAGGCAAAGCTGCTGCCTGCTCTGGTCTCAGGTAGAGTCACCTCTTCCACTATCTAGTCTGGTCCTGCAAAGTCAGCTCTTCCACCATTGCCAGACCAGTCTTGGGAAAACAGGAGCTACTGCTCTACTTCCCGGGCCCCTCTATGCTCCCAGTCACTGCTCCAATCTAGGGAACATGGTAGAACTAGGAGTTAAACTCCAGTTTTCTAGCCTGATACATAACTCACACAAAGAGCAATTTAATGCTGGTCTCTGTTTTTCCCTCTCTTGGGAAGTACCATCTTTGGGTACCATCTCAGCAGCTTTCCTGTTTTGCTGTGCCTTTTTTCTTCCATTCTTCTTTTAGCGTGGGCTAAGGTTTGCCTCAAGATCTGGGATACATCATGAGTTTCCTGCATGGCTTTTTCTCAGTGTCACTTCTAGGTCAGCTGTAACGCTCTGGAAGATGTGAATGTGAGCTCACTCATTTGCCGGTGTCTCTGGTAATTGACTCAGACCGCTATTGTGTGTCCCTGGCTATTGTGTAAATGTCATTTTTTTCTAATTTTGGTCTGTGCTTTTCTTAGCAAAATCTTCACTTTCAAAACCAAGATAATTGCTCCCAGCAGTAGTTTGAAAGACTCTGTGGATAAGATACAGTTCAGGAGTCAAGGGAGTTAGGTTCTACTGCTGGCTCTGTCACACACATCCTGTGTAACCTTGGACAGGTCACGAAGGGCTAGATGGCATTGTCCTTACTCACAACAGTGAGCAGTGACTCATATAAGATGTTCCACAGACTTCAGTGGGGCAACCTGCATAAATAAATGTTTGCCAATATGAGGAAGGGTTGCAGAGACACATACATAATGCGTAAATTGGGAAGATTCCTTAATTGTTAGGTGGTGTGAGGTTAAAAGCCATAAAATACTCAGATGGAAGGTTACAGAAGTGTGAACTTGCCTCTCTTGGTATGTGGTTAGTCCTGATGTTCTCTGGTAATTTTGTTCTCTGCAGATTCCCACAGCTGATCTAAACCCTGCTATAGTCAATGGGAGTCATTCAATCAACTGCACAAAGTTCCAGGTCTGCATATCTGTGCTGAAATGTCATGTAGTACATTCATTATTATTATACTTCCCTGAGAGCATTTCCTTACAGCCAGCTTCTTAACAAGGATGCCATTCAAACAATCCATATTCCTAACCTTTACTGTTGATTTTCTATGCCAATAATGTTACCAAAAGCCTGACTCTGATAGATCATGTCTATTTCCCTCAGTATTTTTTAGTTTCCTTTTAAAATAATTCTACCATCTTGGCCCTGTCTAGCTTGGGAAATAGGTCATGTTTAAAGACATGTTGGCTAACATTCCCACTGACATACCTTTGAACATCACTTGAACATCTTTAAAAGATCAGCAACAGCCTTAGGCTCTATCTTACCTGACATGCTTTTACACGTAATTGTTTTCCTAGTTTAGAGACACACACACACACTTTGTTTGTTGGAGCCAAGTCTTTGCAAACCCATTTTGACTGTTGCTTTGCTTCCCAGTCTCTTCCCACATGGCTATGAATGGGTTCACTTTCCTGCTGCTTAGTCTATAATTAGTTGCTTCATCTCTTTTTCCTTTGTTTAAAGTTGGCATTGTGCTGGCTTTCTTCCAGTCCTTTAAAACCCTCCATGCTTTGTGTGATATATCAAAGGATGAGTTAACAGGAATACCAGTTCTTTGCTCAATAAAGCCCAGAAGTGAATCCGGTGTAACATTAGAGTTGTGTATTTTCCCCAAATATTCTTTAATAATGTTCTGTTACCTGAAATATGTGACCTGCTTATTTCTTGAAAGATATTGTTTTCTTCCTCATTTTAATTAATATTATTGTGATGTCTTCTTAGAATCTCAGCAAGATTTGAAATCATTTACAGATTGCCAAAGGTTTCAATCAATGTTAAAAAGGATCATTTTCTTTTTAAAAAAAGTCTTTTTGGTTATAAATTTGTGCATAAAGCAAAACCACATCTTAACAACACAGAAGGTTTAATTTAAAGATCAATTTAAATATTACATGTATCACAATTCATGTATCGAGATTAATTTCAGTATTTTGAAACTTCCTTCAAACAAAAGGTAAGACCTCTGCTTCTTCAGGAACTTAGTTAAAATAAATTGTTTCAACTTTTAAGATTTCCTCTCCTCAGTTAATCAGGCTTCAAAGTTCAACTTGCTGAGGAAATGATTGAAAAGCAATATTATGTGGATATGTTTGAGACTCATTGACTCATAATGCTTGAAAGAGAGAGGCATAATGCATCTAAAATTTGAATGTCCTAATTATTTAACATTCCTTTGTGATTTATTACTAAGGGGAGAGATCACTTCAAAATGTTATTTTCTAACTTTTACATAGGCTTTCACAAGTATGCTACTATCTACTGAGCTATGATAGGTTTGAAAATAAACTTAGGATGCAAGTCCTTCAATGCAATATTATTCCCTTCTGATTCATCCTGTCACTTTAAAGAGAAAAAAAAACAAGCTATCAAGATGCTTTAAATAAAATTGTACAGCAGTTCCTAATAACACTACCGAACTATAACCATTTTTAAAGCCATACTTTCTAGATTGAGGACTTTCTGGTAGGAAGTACACCCCTTTCTTAGTAAAAGTGAATATCCATGAGAAATGGTTGGAAATAATCAACTGAAGCTCTAGATCTAAGACTAGTTCAGGCACAGGATTCTCACAAGTGCTCAAGTAAATGTGCTCTTAAAGTGTCTTGGGACTAGAGTGTGTTAAAAAAAGTGTCTTTTTCCACAAGAAATGTTTTAGTTTTCTAGCAAAATATCAACACCTGATGGATTTTAGCTATAACTAGGTTTGGTTTTTTGATGAAGTATCAGTGTTTTCCATGGAAGTCAGATGCTTTGTGTGAAAACGTCATGTGCTCTGTCAAAAAGCTAATTTTCCACTGAAAACCAGTTTCCTTGGAAAAATTTTGACCAGCCTTAGCTAGTACTATTTTCAAAGGTGATTTGATGACATAGGAGTTTACTGTCAATGCAGCTTAGGCACCTAACACAATTTATCTCAAGACAAATCATGAATTATGTTGTTCCAATTCAGTCACTTTAAGACTTCCAGTATTCCTTTTTACAGTCTTGCTCAGTGTCTACCATCTTCCAGTAGCTCAGTGCTGTAGCTCCTCTCCATTCCCAATCCTGAACACTGTATAGGGATATTCAACTTGTATTTCTAATGGGAGTATGAATTGTTTCCTTTTAAGTACTCTTCACAACTTAATATAAGGGTTTTTTCCTTCTCAGTTTGAATAGATTACAGATCTGGCTCATCCCCTAACAAAAGAATAAGAAGACATTCACTGGAATTAAAAGGGGGGAAATTCAAAAGGAAAAAGAAATATTTTTTCACACAACATCTATTTGGACTGTGAAATGTGTTGCTACAGGAACTCACTGAGGCCAAAAGCTTAACAAATGCAGTATAAGTTACTTAACACTCCCATGGTTAAGCCACATGCCTTCTGCCTGGTTAAATCATGCAAACGGCAGCAGCCATTTGCCAAATCTACATGATTAAAGATACTGTTTAAACCAATTAGAAGTGTCCCCTATTTCATGCAGGAACAGCCTGTTCTCAGCGTTTCCTATTATGTTTCAAACCCTGTACTCAGCTCTTTGCACCTTATTAAGGCTCCTTAGGTTGTTATGCAGAGCACCTTGCCTTTGAAATTGAGAAGCCCTCCTCAATTTCAGAACAACATATAGCACAGCACTGGATTAAGTACCTAACCCATGTCAAGAAATGTTCTGATCAAGCACCTAATGAACTCAGTATATGCAGTTTAATTTGTATTTAAAAAGGCACAGACATTTCTACTTATAGACTATCCAGAGTTAGAATTAACAACTTCAGACTTTATGAAAGCGATATTATGCTTGGTACTTTAGGATTAAGCCAACCTTTGTCTATTGATATATATAAATACATATGTAAGGACAGGTTATCTTCCACTTGTCTTCTGCAGGCCTCTCATGCCTTGCTCTGAAGTATCTGAAACTGGCCACCGTCAGAGATGGGCATTGGACTAGATAGACCCTTGGGGGTGATCCAGCAGGGGTGGCAATGTTTTGGAGCAGGGGTTCACTTTAATAGAGCTTAGCTCCAAACATGAACCACTTGTAACCCAGCCTGTGCTCCTACTGTTGCCACTGCCTCAGTCATTGCTCCATTCTGCAGTGCCACATGAATATATTCCCCTCACCCCCAAAGCTCCATACTGTCAAAACTCCCTGGCACCAAAGCTCCCCACCTCAGACATGCTGCTGAAGCCCCCAGGCTCTGCAGGCTGCATGTAAATTGCCAACCCCTGTGTTACAGCTTCTCCCCGGCTGGTCTGACTTGCACCACGGCTGGATTAGGCAGAAAATTATGGACCCATAATTGACTTGCTGACACTTCACTCCTCCTCCTGAAGCAAGTGGAAAAGTAACAGAAAGGAGAACCTGCTTTATCTCTAGATCTGTCACATTCTAGTTAGAATAAATTTCAAACACATAGAACGGATGATCGGGCCCACAGATCAGCCTTGTGCCACTTTTCTGACCTACGGGGCCTGTTGAGATGGGCATCACTGATACAGACTGATTAAGAACTATCATTGGTGCTGTTTTAGCTTAACAGAACCAAATAAATATACTTCAGACTATTGCAAAGGGTCATGGTTTTATTTAACCCAAAGCAAAAGTCACTAATACTATCTTCTAATGATGCTGGAAGCTAGGCCTTAGAAGCAAGTTCTAGAGCTTTCACAATACATTTCTTCCCATAGTCTATAGAACAGACTTTGGTTTTAATTTAAAGTACAAGTATGATTTATGCACTTACAGGGCATGTTCAAATCATCCTAAAGCACTTTAAATATTTTACATACCTTATGGTTGTCGGCAGTCCCTCAATATGAGGGTGACAATCTCCCAGTGAATAGGGAAGTCATCAGTGAGTCCACAGATGACTGAAGAGGTCAATCCAAGATCTACATGTTAAAATGCAGACATGGCAGACAGCCCCAGGAAGACGCATACAATCATAAAAAATTAGTGTTGGAAATGACCTCAAAAGGTCATCTAGTCCAACCCCCTGCTCAAAGTAGAACCATCCCCAACTAGATCATCCCAGCCAAGGCTTTGTCTAGCCAAGTCTTAAAAACCTCCAAGGATGGAGATTCCACAACCTCTCTAGGTAACCTGTTCCAATGTTTTACTACCCTCTTAGTGACAGAGTTTTTCCTAATATCTAACCTAAACTTCCCTTGCTGCAACTTGAGATAATCACTCTTAGTTCTGTCATCTGCCACTACTAAGAACAATCTAGCTTCATCCTCTTTGGAACCACCCTTCAGGTAGTTGAAGGCTACTATCAAATTCCCCCTCAGTCTTCTCTTTTCCAGACTGAATAAGCCCAGTTCCCTCAGCCTGTCCTCAGAAGTCATGTGCCCCAGCCCTCTAACCATTTTTGTTGCCCTTCGCTAGACTCTCTCCAATTTGTCCACATCCTTTCTGTAGTGGGGGCCCAAAACTGGACATAGTACTCCAGATGTGGCCTCACCAGTGCCAAATAGAGGGGAATAATCGCTTCCTTCGATCTGTGGGTAATAAGCCTACTAATACAGCCCAGTATGTTATTAGCCTTCTTCACAGCAAGGGCACACTATTGGCTCATTCAGCATATTGTCCACTGTAACCCCCAGGTCCTTTTCTGCAGAGCTGCTGCTTAGCAAGTCAGTCCCCAGCCTGTACCAGTGCATGGGATTGTTCCGTCCTCAGGCAGGACTTTGCATTTGTCCTTATTGAATCTGATGAGATTTCTTTTGGTCCAATCCTCCAACTTGTCGAGGTCTCACTCTGAATCCTACCCAATTCTCCAGTGTATATACTACTCTCCTCAGCTTGGTGCCATGTGCAGACTTGCTGAAGTTTCACTCCAGCCCATGTTCCAGAAGGAAGTGGAGGAGTAGAGTAGTAGAAGGAAGAATGAGTATATTCTGGTGATGTTGGGTCATGACTCTTTCCCTTTCTCTCTCACTTCATAGTAAGATGAGTTGCCTTGTTTTTCATGGCACCATTGGTGAAGATTCAGTACTCATGTCTCTCAGATATTGATGTTAATATTGCCTTTAGCCTTCAAGATGTCCTTGTAGCTCTTCTTTTGCCCACTTCTAGAGTGGTGACCACTGGTGATTTGGGAGTATTGGCCCTGTTTTGGGAGCTAGTTGTCAGGCTTCCGTATAACATGTCTTGTCCAACACAGCTGGTGCCATATTAACATGAATTCAATGCTAGTGGTGTTTTATTTTTCTGTCCTTCCAATTGATATGCAGAATTTCCAAAGACATCACTGATGGTAACATTCCAATGCTTTCAGGTTTTTCTAATGTGTCATTCAAATTTCACACCCATACAACAGGGTAGGGATGACAACCAGGTGATAGATGGGAAGTTTGGTTTGGGTCCTGATGTCATAATCATTGAAAATATGATTTCAGAAACATACAAAAGTTACACCGGCAGATTTTATTTGGTGTTGAATATCATCATCTATGTTTATGTTTTGGGAAAGGTGACTACTCAGGGGAAATGCTCAATGTTCTCCAACGGCTGCCCTCTAATTGTAATACATAGAGGAGCAGCTGATTGGTTTGGGGTAGGTTGGTAAAGTATCTTATTTTTTGTGAAGTTGACAGCTAGTCCAAGCATTTCATAAGCTTCACAGAAGCAGTCAAGAGTGATCTGGAGCTCTTCAGTTAAGTGGGCACACATGACACAATTGGCAATATACTGAAGATCAGTTAAGAAGATGTTGCTTATCATGGACTTGGAATGTAATTGATTGATGTTAAAGAGATTCCCATCCACACAATCATGGATGCTGACTCCAGATGGAAATCTATCAGCAATGAAATGCAAAATAGCTACAATATAGATGGAGAAAAGTGTTGGTGAAATCATGCAGCCTTAATTGACTCCAGTTCTAATGGTGAAGGGGTCCATTTCTGAGCCATTGCTTAGCACAGTTGTAATCATGTCATCACGAAGAAGTCTGATGGTGGTGACAAATTTTGTTCAGCATCCAAATCTCATCAGGATCTTCCATGCAGCCTTTCTGTTGATTGACCGTAGTCAAGTCAAGGAAGCCCATGTAAAGATCTCTTTGTTGCTTGTGGCACATACCAGAGGATCATAGGCAATTAGGGCTAGAATGGTCCTCATGATGTCATACCAAAAGAGTTTGCTTTAGCCAGGGCTGAAAAACAGCCACTTAGGCAACTGTTTCATGGTGAAAAGTAATTTAACACCTAAAGTTAAGACAGGAAGGAAATATTTAAAGAAAATTGTTCAGTCATTTAAATAATCAAAAATGCAGTTACTCAGGTGGAAAATGGTCAAAAAAATGAGGACCTTCACCTGTATTCCTGCAAAAATGCTATAAAATTTGAACTTGTAAATAATTAAGGTTTTAGTTGTACCTCTCATCCAAAGATAGAACCTCTTGCAGTACAAGTGGTATGTGTGGCCATTCAGTTAATACAGACTTGAAAAGAGAGTTTACCCTCCAATATTGCTCTCTGTTAAGTTTTCACTGGAGGTCTCTCATTCACATATTGTCCTACCCCAGTTCTAGTTCACTTTGGTTTTACAAATGCTGTGCAAGTGGAAATCCTTCATGCACTAAGGGAAAGAGAATATAATATAGCAGACTCTTCTTGTTTTGTTGTTGTTGGTACAGATATATTCCATGTTAATTGAGGTTCCGTGCACATCTAGGAATGCTCTGGTGTCAGGGGGTTTGTAACTATGCAGTATCTGAAGTATAAACTTATAAAAGTGCTCTAATTCTGTTGGAATTAGAGGGGGACTCATGAGAGTTCTGATATCAGGGCTGCAGGGCAAAGTTTTGCAATTTCTTTTTATGGTTAGACTCTAAGACACTTTTCCTCTTCAATAGTAATAAGCCTGCTCAGTGCCTATAATTTCCTAGTGGGGAAAACTGTCTGCAGAAAAGGAATGCTAACGATGGCCAAATGATAGCACCATAAATACAAAGGTGAAATCTGAGTTCTTATCACAAATAGAAAGGAAATTACCTTTCCAACGTTAATTATGGAATGACCTTCAGGAAATGTATCTGTTAGCAAAAGGCACCAGGAAGCTGTTCTAATTTACGTTTCTGGTGTGGAGGGGTAACTAGTGGAGCAAACCAGAACTCCATCCTGCTGTCTCTTTTTTTCCTTCTTGAGTCTCACACTCTTCATCTCCTCTGAGCAAGCACCAGGAGTAGCTGATGCAGCAGGGATTTCCCTATCAAAAGCAGAATTCTGCCCTGGTGACTGAGAACCAAAATATGGCCTCTCTTGTCAGTGCCATGGCAAGGAAGATTGGTGCCTGGGGCAAAGCCCACAGCAGCAGCCTGCCTTTACCCTGTGCACAGATCTGGGGGGCACGTGCCCCCCCCATGCTGCCCAGGAGTGCATTTAGTGGTGGGAGCCACCCTCCCCCCATCCCTGCGCTCCCCCAAATAAGCCACTTGTGGCTCCATCCCATGCCCTACCCCAGCTGGGCAGCACCTGTAGCTACCCCTTCACTTTGACACCTGGGGTGGTCACCCCACTTGCCTCACCTTGTTATGACACTTTCTCTTGTGTCACCTGAGTGGTACACCAAGGACTTGAATGTAATGCAGAATCTGGTGGCTAATTGTTTTCAGGAGCAATAGGCTTCAGATTATTCATGCATTACAAAACACGGACACTATTAAATGAGTAGAAAAATAATAAACAATATTCAGTAGCCCCCAAACTGTAGCCATGTGTTCAGTTTCTATTAGGTACTGGAAAATGACTGGAGAAAGATGGCAGGTGTGTGAAATAAGGTTTTTGGAACACAACTGAAACTAAGACTATTAGCAAATAAGACACCTCACTTGTTGTCAGCTCACTGCTGCCAGAAATGCATGCTAGCAGAGCTTAGCTCCACATTCCTCTTTTCACATTTACTAAAATCTTAAATCGCAACAAAGATTTCTACTTCAAACTATGCATGAAACTGTACTGTTGAGGACTAAATAATTTACCAGGAAAGAAACGAAAGGGAAATTTACTTTAAAATACAAGTCCAATAGTTTAGCACAGCCAAGTGCTCTTCACTAAACACAGAGTAGCCAACAAAGACCAGTGCTGATTTGACTGCATAGAAGTTTCTGGAAAGTACACTGGTAATTGCTTAACAGTAGACCTCGTACCTAGTCATCTACAGGAATTAAATGTAGGACCTCTGGATTTCAACTTTCTATTGCCTGACCCAACATACTTGTTCAAAAGCAACAATAAGATCTTTGCTTTTGTATTTATTTTCCAGCCACTGTTAGTATCAGTTATATTTGCATTCCTTGGAGCAGGGAGCATCTCTTTAGGTTGTGTAGCCTATTTAGAGGAGTTCTGCTCCACTTATGCCTGGTTATGTCTCAGGTTCAATGGGCTAAGGTTTTGGAGAACATGGAACTGAAAGAGAGTCGTGCTAAGAGATAAGACATGAGAGATAGATGGATGGAGACTTGTGAGCAATCATGGCTTGGAGAAGGACAAAAAATGTTTCTCTTTGGGAAAGAGTGAGGGAATGGAGGCTCAACAGGATGACTGTCCATGAGTGGCCAAGAAGACAAACAATGTAGGAACTGACTTATTAATGCTAATAGGAGGAGGGCAGGGGAAATTAATGTTGAGAGGAGAGGACAACTAATGCTCAGTGCAGTGTCCTTGGGTTGGAGTTGAGTAGAGTGGTAGGACAGAGTTTTCCTGTCTGCTTCATTTGTACCACTTTGGGACAAGCTGATACTGCCACAATCAAGGGGTAAAAAAAGACTATTGAGCAGAGAGGGTTAAGAAGGGGTCTCTGGACTTGAAAGGGAGCTGGAAGACTTTTTTTTTTCCTCATACTTTGGTTGAGACTCAGAGGAGAAGACAAGTTGCTTAGATTGTAGGGTCAAATTTCTAATTGTTCTATCTCTCTAGGAACTATTCAGCTAGTGAGAGAGAAACAGACATGGCAGCATGAGATCTCTAAAAAGTAGGCCAAATGTTCATCATGTGCACATTGTCCAGGCCAATGAGGCCCTAGTCCCTGACTGGGGTCCCTAAGTGCTACCACAATACAAAGAATTAAAAAAACAGCCTAGACAACAATTACTGCTAAAACCTATACTACAAAAATGTATTGCAAGGATTGTAAAGACTGCTAAAAGAGCCTCATGTGTAAGGAATGTTAAGGCCTCTGCCAGCAGAGATGTTCAGGACATTCAGAAAGACTGCAGAGTAGATGCAGTGAACTTGAAGTTCTGGAAAATAGATTGCAAGGTTCCAATTAAAGAATAATGGGTATTGCAGAGGAAACTGAATGCACAGTGGTGATTAGATATGAAACCAACCCGACTGTTGAAGTAATGTGGTGAGAAAAATGCCTTACACAAACTGGAAATTCAAAGAAGTGCCATGGTGAAAATGCTGAGGTTTGATGACAAGAATCAATTGTACTGGGAGTAGCATTTTTCCTGTATCTCTCTTGAGACAACTTTTGAAAGATATAGCAGGAACTATAACAAGTATCCTAGAATGGAAAGTGACATGGACTGCTTGATTTTTTTTCCAGGAAATCTAAAAGTGCACCTTAGTTCCAACATGTCTGCCTGAACCATGGTAAAGTCTGAATGCTGCCTGCTTACTCAGGAAAACAAAACTTGAAAGAAGCAAAAGAAAATGTGTGGAACCGAGTTGCCAAATGATCAGTTTGTTGAGAGGGGTTGGCTCTCATGTTAAAGTTCTTTGGGGCTATACGTTTATCTCTTAGTTCCTGTTTCATCTGTTAGTTCAAAGTTGAAGTAACCTGCTTTGTATTTGTAGTCTACTAGGACTATATTATCTATAAGAGTAATACCTTTTACTTTTGAACTAATTTACAAAAGGAAGACATGTAGCAAGATCCTGAAAAAGGATCCTTTTTGATAGATGTGCTTCTGAAGACCAAAGAGGTTCTAGTGAAAAATGAAAGGTGGAATTCAAATTGACCAAGATGGCTTGTTGGTCCATCTGGTTATTTCCAATTCCTCGCATTCCTTAAATGTATTAATCACTTCACTAGGATCTATCTTTTATCTAATTGTTGGAAAGCGTCCTGCATTTTTACTGGTGTGACTACTTTTGATGTAAAGTACAGATGTGTTCAGTCTTATTTCTTCAAATAAGATGTAGCTCCACATTCAAAAGTTGACTCCATTGTGGTTAACCACAAATATTGTCTGAGACTAACTGTTGCATCTGTCCCCAGAAATTCAAAAAGCATGGATGAGCTTGCTCTGTTAAAGGAGAGGCTACTTTTAATTTGCAGAATCAGTTTTCAAGGTCTTCATGAGAATCAGTTTTAAACTCTGATACTCATTTCATTATCAAAATATGAGAAACGACGTGCCCTTTAAAGAAGTGCAGTAAAAGTCAACTCACCCCTGTCTCCTTGCCTTTTCCATCTTGACACAAACACTGAAAAACTTGGATATCTAAAATTCACAGATGTTTGGGGGAAGGGACCTTAGCAGATCGAGTTCAATCTCCTGCCCTGGGCAGGACAGGGCACTCCGGTCAGATGACCCCAGCCAGGTGCTTGTCTAGCCTCCTCTTAAAGACCCCCAAGATGGGGGAGAGCACCACCTCCCTTAGAAGTCCATCCCAGATTTTGGCAACTCTTACCATAAGGAAGTTCTTCCTGATGTCTAACCTAAATCTGCTCTCTGTCACTTTGTGGCAATTGTTCCTAGTTACTCCAAGGGGTGCCCTGGTTAACAGAGCATTTCCTATTCCTTGCTGTCCCCCCCCTATGAATTTGCAGGTGGCCACAAGATCACCTCTCAGCCTTCTCTTGTGGAGGCTGAAGAGATCCAGGGCCCTCAATCTCTCCTCGTAGGGTTTTGCCTGCAGGCCCCTAGCCATACAAGTGGCCCTCCTCTGAACCCTCTCAAGGTTGTCCACATCCCTCTTGAAGCATGGCACCCAAAACTGGATGCAGTACTCCAACTGCAGCCTGACCATAGAGGGGAAGTATCACCTCTGTGGACCTGTTTGTCATGCACCTGCTAATGCATGAATGTCATTTTTATGATGAATCTACTTACAGGTTAATTGTGTGTGTTGCACTTACAGTCTCACTAGTAGTATTAGCTGGAACTTTCATAGTGAGTTGGGCACCTATTTTACTAGGCTCTCTCAAAAATCCCAGAGGGTAGGTCCAGATGAGCATGCACATGCAGTATGTGGTGCTGCAGACCCATCTGTGGTGCCACAAACCTCATGCACCATACATGCAGGTGTTTGCTGCACTGTTTTGCAGCGTGACAAGATTTTTGACATTGGGAGATCCCAGTGTCAAAAAAACCCATGCCTGAAAAAAGCAGGGTGGCACATGTGGCGGCAGTGTGCCCCACCTGATACCAGAACCTAGCTGGCTGGAGCCACGCTCTGGCTGCCAGTCAAGCTCTGCACACCAGACCACCACTGCTGGAGCCCCAGAAAGTCCCTAGAACCCCAGGTAAGGCTACTGGGGTCCAGGTGCTGACCTCAGCCTCCCCTACCCTACCCGGGGCAACTTGCCGCACACCACAGCACACATGCATGAGCATTCCCTGGGGACAAGCAGCAACAGCAGCACAACTATGTGCCACTGCTATTTGTCTCTGGGGAAATACACATGCATGCTTGTCTGGGTGCACCCAGATAATATATTTAGGAATAGTACTTATATTGTCCTTATACCATGCCTTGCAAACAAAGATAAACATTTGCTTTTGCACACACTTCTCAGAGGCAGTGGTTATAATAACCTTTAGAGACAGAGAATTCATACCATAGATTTTTTTAAGTGACTTGTTTAAGGTTGGATAACAGCTCATCAGCAATTCAAGATATACAGCCTAGAAAGTTTGCCTTCTAGAGCCCTTGTTAGGCACAGGCATTATTCTTTCTTCTGCCATACAATAATGCCTCTGCTGTAACCCAAATAAATGATATTTTGTATAGTATAGAGATGGCTGTTCTGTCATTGTTTAATTAAGTTTGATTAAAATTGTTCTCTTCTCTCATATGCAAGGTTTTTTTGGACTAAAAGATTGTGTCATGAGAGCAAACAGAGGTTGACATGAGCATCAACAAATACTCATGTTAAAAGGAGGTTTTAAAATTCATTTGCCTGATAGATACACTCTGACCTACTAGACAAAACCATATGTGAACATCATTTACCAGAAGGAATTGGATACATCTACTATACTTCTGCTGGGGACAGTTTTGAGGGTATAACCCCCACCCCCATCTTTTTTCTGAGTTCAATGAAAAACAGACTCAAGAAGGTTAATGCCTGAACTTTATTAATGATATGTTTACCAGAAAATTCCTGCAGAAATTTCTCTTGGCTCATTTCATTGTGAACTGTTCAAAAGGAGACAGTAACTCGTAATAAAGTTAACAAGGCGCAGGACGTACTAGGCCCTGGCTCTATCATATGGTAGTGCTAACATGAAAGCACATCACCAGCATAATAATGAATGTCTTTGTCTAGAAAAACACAATTGGCTAAAAAAGCACTTGGAAGGCCTTGGTTGTCATTGGAATGGAGTAACCACTCTGCTCTGACAATAGTTGGTAAGGCTATTCATATTTTCAAAGGAACCTAAGCGAGCTGAGTGTTCAAATTCAACTGAAAGTAAATGGGGTTGGCATGTATAACTTTGAAAATCCAAACCTAAAGCCATGTTAGCAAAAGATAAATCTATCTTGCTAGTCTACTGGTAGAGTTACAGTGCCTTTCTTCTGCTAAGTTTCAAAAACAGGAGCAACTGGGGACTACTCTTTTAGCTTTGATTTAGCCTTATATCCAGACATAAAATTCACCCTCGATGCAATTATCTTCAGAACTACTCAAGGAGGTTGAATAACTTTTAGACATAAGGTAATATAATGAAGAAAAGGAATGCTACCTAGAACCCTGCAGGCAGCCTCCTATGGTTCTAAAAATATCTTCACAACTGGTATAATCTTTTGTACTACCCAGTAGCTGTATGTTGGAATGTAGGTGCTGGCAAACACCTCAAGTGAAATCTTTGGCCTACTGAAGGTGATGGATATATTGTCATGGGTCAGAACATACTTCCAACAGTATGTTCTGACCCATGACAACAACAACACATTTTTCTCTGGTTAAAGAAAAACTATATGCTTTATTAATATGCTAGGAGTCATAGGATTCAGTTTAAGATCAAAGCAAAAATAAATATCACTTTACTGAAAGGTGAACTAATTTGCTATATATTATATTTAAAAGACACAACAAACCAGGCAAAAAAGGTAAAAATTTTCAAAAGATATGGTTTCATTGTTCCTCTAGTCATTATAGTTAAGTACATATCTTTTATTCAGATTTGTAAAACAAAATCTAGTCTTCTTGATCATCTTGAAAGCATCTCCAATACTTCACTCTCAGTCATTTCTATACTTGTATTAATATTACCACACCTAAGTTAAGGTTTTTAACTAGAGCTAAAATAATCTGCAGGGCTGTGAACTAGAAGGGAAGGGAAAAATTACCAGGAAAGGATACTAGCAAAATTACAGAAAAAAGAATAGCTTGAATAGTGGAACATCAAGACCATTTAAAAGAAGAGAGGGTTGTTAACATCTGTGGGGTGAAGAGTGATTAGCAGGAGTCAGATAAATTATATTGATAGCAGGAGACAGATAAATTATATTGAGCCATGAAGTCAATGGACTCCCTCAGCTCTGTCTGAATAGAAATGCTGTTGCCCCTCCTAAGCAGCTGGCTTAAAGTTTGGGTGGAGCCAGAATCAAAGGGGGTGCAATTGCACCACTGCACCCCAAAAGGTCTGCCTCTGGCTCTTGGTAACTGTGACCTCTCCAAATCATTCAATTCTTTATTTCATTTGACTCCTTTACTTTGAATATCTGGCAGAGGTATCCACACTGAAAACAGTTTGTTTTCTTGGACAGACTTGTTGCTCCATCATGACTTGGATCCATAGAATAGTCTTAGCACATGATGGTTGAAGATACTCAGCTTAGTACTGAAGTCCTAGTGTTAGACTTCCTGGTCTAGACATGGAGCTGAGCATCCAAAGTGGTGCTCAGCTGACTCATTTTGTTATAGATACTGTCATCAGGGAAATAAGAGGTGCTGCATAAGCAGGTCATTCACTCCACTAGTTTTTATTTAGGCCTGTCAGCTCTTATTCAAGGTTTCTAGCCAGTTTATTTTACATGAGGCAACTTTGTACCCACAGTAAGCAGGAAAAATAACAAAACAAGGAATTATGCAAACAGCAAACAACAATCAGACAAAACACAACCAAAACCTAGTATCTTCAGATCTTGAACAAGGCAACCTAGTCTCTGTGGGCATTTGTATACATGCTTGTGGTGCACCACATCCAGTTGTATAAGCGGTGAAATGCTCATCAGCGCTGAGAAAATGGCAGTGGTGCACTTTTGAACTAAAACACATTGGAGGTGTCTTAGTTCAAAAGCACTTTCTGCAAACTGATGTGCATTTCACCACTTATACAACTGCACATGAAGCAGTGCCTATCAGCAGTGCACATCAGCAGACTTGATTAATTAAGTCTGCTCCGACTGCTGGATCTCCAGCACCTTGCGGGACACAAAGATGTGTGTATAAATGCCCTGAGCTTCTCTCTCCACACCACAGCCTCTTGCCTCTTGAGTTTTTAAACCCTCTACATGGCTCCTCTCTCATTAGCTGGTATCAACTCTTCTGGCTCCCAGTTTCCAAGCTGGGCAGACTATCAGCTGCTGAATATCTGCAGCTGGGTTCTGAGCCTTTAAGGAAGGCGTGGACAATTATTTGGGCTGGAGGGCCACTTAGTGAACTGTCATTTAGGTTCAGATATTAGGAAAAACTCTCTCATTAGCAGGGTAGTAAAGCACTGGAATGAATTATCCAGAGAGGTGGTAGAACCTCCATTCTTGGAGGTTTTTAAGTCCTGACCAGACAGAGCCTTTGCTGGGATGATCTAATCAGGGGTGGTCCTGCTTTTAGTAAGGGGGTTGGACTGGATGACCTCCTGCAGTCTCTTTCAACCTACTTTTCTATGGTTCTATTATTCTATGAAAACTTCTTCACTGTTAAAATAGTAAAGCAATGAAATAGACTGCTTAAGGAAGTTATGTAATTTCCACCATTGGAAGTATTTAAGAAGTTGGATAAGCTTTGGTTATCTATGCCTAAGCTCTTTTATGTGTATTTCCTGCACTTCTGGACTTTGCTGGTTGTTATATGGGGCCAGGAAGGAATTGCATTTCCCCTCCTGTTGCTACATGTGTCAGGGTTGTTTTTCTGTGGGTTTGTTTGGTTTTTTTTATTCCTCAGGAGCATTGGGTTTTAACTGAAGCCAAGGCTGGGGATTTTGATTGGGTCGTTCCCAGTGCTGCTGGGAGTAAAACCCAGAGGTTCCTGGCTAAAGGGTCTTGCCCCTCTGCTCAGGGTCAGGCCATTCATCACTCATGAGGTCAGGAAGAAATTTTACTCCATGATCAGATTGGTATAGATTATGGGGGTTTCCCCTTCTTCTGGGGCAGTGGGAGAAAGCAGGCACTTCCTTGCCCTGTTTTCTATTATTCTGATTCTATGAAGTAGTACTTGTAAAAATACATTAACTTTCAGGGAACATACAAATGATTCTTTTGCTATGTTGGGACCAAATTGGAGCTGATGAAATTCAGGTTTCGGTCAGGAAGGTCTGGGATTGTTAACATTCTGCTCAGCATCAGTTTCTTCTCATTCTTACTCATTATAGCACCTGACTCAGGAAAAGTATTCAGTGTGATATGGATATGTTTTTAAATCTTATTTCATACCTTGCAACTATGAGGATACAGCAGATCACATACCTACCATCAAACTGGTCGGGCCAGCTAACTTTGAAATTCTAGAAGACTGTCTAGTCTAAACAGAACATTATCCTTAAATTTCATATAGTTTTTCAGTATGAGGACTTGAGAGAAAACAATTTTTAAAAAGAGCCTTGTCATTTATTTTCTTTCTGTCTTCGGATATCAGTTCATGCAGCTGATTACTGATCTCTGCTACTACTTATCTATGCTATGGAATACTACATTGTATTTTTTTTTCCGTTCAGTTCTGTTTGAGGATGTTTGATTTAGCTATACTTTATTATTCAGTCAGCATTATTTTTTGCATATAGTATAAGCTCCTATTTCTTTACACTCTTGAAAAAGTTATTTGTACTATGACATTTTTGCCCTTTTGCTGAAGCAAAGCAAACAGTTCTGTTTAGTCTCACTAAACACAGTAAGCTTATTTTTTTTATTTCAGAAATCTGTCCTGTAAAAATACAATTAGTAAACATTCAAAATGTGCAAAAGATGCATAGAAAGAAGTGTCTGTCCCAGAAGTAAACATCATTGCAGCACACTTTTGGAAACTGTCAAGTTTTAGAGGGCATCTTATAGAGGCTGATTGCAAGCCTCAATTTCTGAGCAAATCTGGCATCACTTCAGAGATCTACATGAATTAAACTCATGGGACCATTGCAGACTTTAAAGATGCAGTCTCTCACTACAACCATATTTTGTTTACTTAGTGCTGATCATCTACTACTTCTTTGGATAATCTCATTAATAGGTTATAGCTTGTCCTTGCTTACTCCTGTGGCTCTGGCATGTGCTATCAAGGTTATGTTTTTGTTAAACAACAGGCATATGTGCATGATTAGGCATCAAGGCAGAGAAAGAAAAATGTGTAGTTGTTATTTTCAAACTGGTATTGGCATTGAAAGTGTATTAAAAATTGCTCAATTGTGTGTGTATGTATGCAAATATATTCTATGTACTTTACATTTGGCTTTTATATTGATATTTGTAATTAATTCAGAGTCCCTTCCAAGGCCCACTGATTTCAACTAGCTCTGGACTAGGCTCTAATAAAAAACTAACACAGTTTAGTAAAAGTAGCTTTAAAAACAACATCTCTATTTTCTAAAGCAAAATAAGTTCTTTCACTTCTGCTCTTTGCAGAGCAGAAGAGACCTCCCACCATAAGTGCTGACCCTACTACTCCATCCTTTTCAGTCATAAGTGCTGACTATATGCGATTTATTTTCATTTTTGATGTGGTGGAGGAAGGAGGATGTCAGCTGCAGTAAAGTGGGTGTCAAGAAGAAACAATCCTAGCAATTAGGAAGGCATACACGTGCAACATTTCTTGTTAACTACATCAAGTGACTCATATATTGATTGCAAGAGGCAAGAATTTCTTAGAATTTCATATATTGATAGGCCAGTGAAGTGACAGCCAAAAACAGGCATATAACAATTCTACACCAAACTACAAAACAGTGCACAAAGCAACTTCAGTTACAGCTACCATGGACCAGTACAAGATAAACAGGAATATTTTCTCACCATCCCTGAAGAACACCACCACCAAAAAGAAGGCTGCTTCGGGCACTCGCATGCTATGTTAAACAGTCTTTCACCTGAAAAAAAAATCAATTTTAATAACACAGGTAAGGACTTGATGTTAACTACAAAGTAATCACCTTTGGGAAATATAAAACAGCTTTCAAGATACTAAAGAACTACAAAACCACGGGCCAGAATACAATAACTGTAAGTGGCAAAGAGAGCTGGAAAACGTTGTTAAGAAAATGTTGCTAAGAAATGCTGATGCTAAGTATGAGAGATATCATCCACCTCAGAAGAATGGAAAAAAGGAATCACCATAAAATTGAGAAAGGAGATTTAAACAACTTCAATAACTGAAATGGGAACGTGAGGCTGGCAGTCTCAGGGAACTTTTTTCTGTTATTTGGAACAGAAAACAAAAAATACCAAGAGCAGATTAAAAAAAACTCTGGTTTTCATCCCACCCATCCTTGTATTGATCAAATCCTCTGGCTATGCAATACTTTCGAACAAAGGAACGAATGGCAGGTACTGCTCATCTGAAATTTCACTGACCTTAATTTAAAATTGACAGTGCAGAGAGAGCGTGTCTACAATAGATGCTGCAAACCTATACTTTCCATTGTAAAGCTACCTAAATCTTCCAGAATCTATATCAAGACACCAAAGGTGCTGTCATTTCCAACCAGGAGTTACACTCATAGAACTGGTGTTTAAACCTTTTTCTCTTCTTTGTTCTTCGCTTTCACAGTTGACTGTGCTATGCAGCTGGCATCTGGTAGGGGAATCAGAATTCATGGATAGAGTGCTGGGCTGGAGATCTGAATAGTTCAACAAATTAAAGTCAGCAAAAGACTAAAAGGCTCATTAGAACTGCTAAACTATTAAATCTTAGAGTCAGAAAGTAAAAAACAAGGTTTAGGAATGTTTTTGGTCTCTTTTCCTCTAAAAGGAGTAGCTGTGAGAACAACTGGCTTGCTTATTTACTGATGCAGTATGCAAGGAGGTGCTCAGCCCTTAAAGTAGGGATGGGCAAAATATATCCTGTGGGCTAGATCTGGCTTGCCAAAGGATTTTGTCCTCAGTCCTGCCTGGCCCAGGTGTGGGGGGCAGCATGGGCCATGGCGTGTGCAGCCAGGCCTACTGCTGTCAGGCACACAGTGGGGCTGGGACAACACAATGGCTGGATTTGCTTCCTGGCCGTCCTGGTGGTGGCAGCTCCTTCCAGCTGCTGCTGCCACTCTCCACTGCTGGACTCAGCTCTGCTGCCTGGGCATCTAGGCCCATCTGCCCTGTACCCACTGTCAGGCACTGCGGATGGATCACGTGGGCAGGGTCACCATGGAGACTGGCCCAGATAGGGCTGCGGACAGGCAGGGCCAGGGATGAGATCAGGATTGCTGAGTGGTGACTGTGCAGGGCTGGGGCCCAGGGGAGAGCCACAATCCATTGCCCACAAGTCCCTGCCCACCCATCCCACTGCCAGACGCTCTCTGCTTGCCCATGACCCCATCCCATCTGCCCAGTGATGTACCCTGCCCACGCGGACCTTGGCTGGTTTTCATGGAGAACCTGGGATTGCTGGAGTCAACATGGGGCTGGGGCCCAGGGAAGAGTCACAATCTGTTCCCCATATGCCCTTGCCCATGAGCCAGTGCTCTGCCTTAACCCTGCCTGCCTGCCCCACTCCCAGATGCTGCTCCCCACCTGGCCAAGCCTGAGACAGAGCCACTTAGGGAGTTTTGATGAGCTGGGGGTGGGGGGTATTGACAAACACTCTAAACACCTGGAGGAGAAAATAATTAGGAACAGTCAGCATGGATCCACCAAGGGCAAGTCATGCCTGACCAACCTGACTGCTTCCTATGATGTGATGACTGGTTCTGTGGATGTGGTATACATTGACTTTAGCAAGGCTTTTGATATGGTTTCCCACAACATTCTTGCAAGCAAGCTAAGGAAGCTAAGGAAGTATGGGCTAGATGAATGGACTATACAGTGGATAGAAACCTGGCTGGATCATCGGGCTCAGAGGATAGTAGTCAATGGCTTGATGTCTACTTGGCAGCTAGTATCAAGTGGAGTGCCTCAGGAGTCAGTCCTGGGACTAATTTTGTTCAATATCTTCATTAGTAACCTGGAAGATGGCATAGAGCGTACCCACTGCAAGTTTGCAGATGACACCAAGCTGGGGGGGAGTAGTAGACATGCTGGAGGGTAGAGTTAGGATTCAGACAGAGAGACCTCAACAAATTGAAGGATTGGACCAAAAGAAATCTTATGAGGTTCAATAAGGACGAGTGCAAAGTCCTGCACTTAGGACAGAGCAATCCCATGTCCCAGTACAGGCTGGGGGCTGACTGGCTGGGCAGCAGCTCTGCAGAAAATGACCTGGGGAACAATAAGCTGAATATGAGCCAACAGTGTGCCCTTGTTGCCAAGAAGGCTAAGAGTATACTGGGCTGGATTAGTAGGAGTGTTGCCAGCAGATCAGTGATTCTTTCCTTCTATTTGGCACTGGTGAGGCCACATCTGGAGTACTGTGTCCAGTTCTGGGGCTCCCACTACAGAAAGGATGTAGACAAATGGGAGAGTTCAGCAGAAGGCAACAACAATGGTGAAGGGGCTGGGGCACCTGACTTATGAAGAAAGTGTGAGGGATCTGGCCTTATTTAGTTTGGAGAGGAGAAAGAAGACTGAGGGGAATTGGATAACAGCCTTCAACTACCTGATGAGGGGTTCCAAAGAGGATGGAGCTGGACTGTTCTCAGTGATGGCAGAACAAGGACCAATGGTCTCAAGTTGCAGCAAGGGAAATTTAGGTTAGATATTGGGAAAAACTCTCTCACTAGCAGGGTAGTAAAGCGTTAGAACAGGTTATCCAGAGAGGTTGTGGAACCTCCATTCTTGGAGGTTTTTAAGACTTGGCTAGACAAAGCCTTGGTTGGGATGATCTAGTTGGGGATGGTTCTGCTGTGAGCAGGGGGTTAGGCTAGATGACCTCATGAGGTCCCTTCCAAACTAATTTTCTATGATTCTATTATTCAGAGACTGAGGTGAGGCTGATTAGTCTGTAGTTCCCTAGATCCTTTTTCTTCCCTTTCTTAAAGATGGGCACTATATTTGCCCTTTTCCTATCATCCAGGACCTCCCCTGACCACGATGAGTTTTCAAAGATCATGGCCAGACGCTCTGCAATCGCATTGGCCACCTCCCTCAGCACTCTTGGGTGCATCCCATTCAGTCCTGTGGACTTGTACACATCCACCTTTTCTAATTAGTCCTTAACCTGTTCTTTCACCACTGCCAGCTGCTCACCTCCTCCCCAAATTGTGCTGCCCAGTGCAGTAGTTTGGGGGCTGACCTTGCCTGTAAAGACTGAGCTGAAAAAGGCATTGAGTACTTCAAACTTTTCCACATCCTCTGTCACTAGGCTGCCTCCCCATTCTAAGGGACCCACATTTTCCCTGATCTTCCTCTTGTTACTGACATACTTGTAGAAACCCTTCTTGTTACCCTCCATGTCCCTTGCTAGCTGCAACTCTAGCCGTGCTTTGACCTTCGTGATTGTCATTCCTGCATGCCCATGCAGTTCTCTTATACTCCCCTCCCTAGTCTGTCCAAGTTTCCATTTCTTATAAGCTTCCTTTCTGTGTTTTAGCTCATTTAAGAGTTTCCTGCTAAGCTAAGCTGCTCTTCTGCCATACTTATTAGTCTTCCTGTACATTGGGATGGTTCATTCCTGCACCCTCAAGTAGTTTCTTTAAAACATAACCAGTCCTCCTGGATTCCTTTCCCCATCAGACTGGCCTCCCAGAGGATCCTGCCCATCAGTTCCCTGAGTGAAAAGGTGATTTTCTTAAGTCCAGGGTCTTTACTCTGCTGTTCTCCATCCTGCCTTTTCCTCAGGATCCTGAACTCAGTCACCTTTTGGTTGCTGCTGCCCAAGTTCCCATCCACTTCTATATTCCCCACCAAATCTTCCCTGTTTGTGAGCAGCAGGTCAAGAAGAGCATGGCCCTTAGTTGGTCACTCCTTCACTTGCACCAGGAAGTTGTTCCCAGCACTCTCCAAAAACTCCATGGATTGCCTGCGTACTGCTGTATTGCGCTCCCAGCAGATGTCAGGGTGATTGAAGTCCCCCATGAAAACCAGGGCCTGCAATCAGGAAATTTCCACTAGCTGTTTGAAGAAAGCCTTGTCCACCTCATCCTCCTGGTCTGGTGGTCCTATAGCAGACCCCCACCACGACATCACCCTTGTTGCTCTCCCCTCTGACCCTAAGCCAGAGGCTTTCAGTGGGCCTGTCTCATTTCATACTGGAGCTATGAGCAATCACACAGCTCTTTTACACAAAGTGCAACTCCTCCTCTTCTCCTCTGCCTGTCCTTCCTGAACAGTTCATAGTTTTTCCTCATCTCCAGTATAAACCTATGTTGCTGCAACTTCAAGTCATTGGTCTGAGTTCCTGCTGTTTGTAGCAAGACAGAAAAGGTCTTCTCCCTCATCTTGATGGCAGCCCTTCAGATATTTGAAGTCTATTATCATGTCCCCTCTTAAGCACCTTTTCTGCAAGCTGAATATGCCTATTTCCTTCAACATCTCACACGGCTTGCCCTTTATCTTTTTTGTTGCTCGTCTTCGGACCCTCTCTAACTTCCTGAGGACAACTGTATAATTACCCTATTTCTTTAACTTGGGATTGAAGATGTGGCTAAAGCTGCCCCCTCCCACTACCACTGCATTTACAAACTATGCACACAGTGAGTGTATGCAGATGTTTGTTTGTATTGCTGTCCCTGTATTCCCTACCTCCCCATTTTAATCTACCCATTACCTCATTTTCAAAGGCTGTAAATTAAGCAGGTTTAAGAATAACCTTTATTCTATATCCGTGTACAGCACCTCATACAATAGGGCTCCGGTCTGGTTGGTCCCTTAGGTGATACTGTAGTACTCTGCATAATTACCAATGCCTGCCAGGGCCCACCCACATGACACATGCCGATGACGAGTGAAGTACAGACCAAAAAAAAAAATGCTGTGGAAGAAACTTGATGTCATGGAAGATTAATTTCCTCCAGATGCAGGTTTCTGAAACTCCTGCTTCAAGGCTAATGGCTGGTGGGCCAGCAGCTTTCCCCTCCACAGATGAGACAAACTAATCCTCCTCCCCCACACAAAAACACACTCACACAGGACACACGTGGGACAGACTATTTCTCTTTCCACACATGAGCACACACACAGGATGCACTAGTCTTCCTTCCACACAGCACACGCACACAAATGGGATGGACTATTCTTCCTTTCCTAGACACACGCATGCACGCACACACGCAACAGACTATTTCTTCCCCACATGAAAACACATGCATACACTTGTCCCCCACGTGAACACACACAGAGGACAGACTATTCCTCCTCCCCCACACAAAGACACACACACAGAGGACACACGCGGGACGGACTAGTCCTCCTCCCCCGCCCGAACCAACACACACGTGCGCACACCAGTACACGCGTATCTCACACACGGGACGGACTCTTCCTCTTCTCCCACACGCATGCATGCACGCACTAGCTGTCTGTCTGTGTCGCACACACACGTGGCTGAGGCGGCCCCGGCCCCCGGAGCGCCGCTCTCCCCGCCGCGCGCGGCACCAGCCCCGGCCCAATCCCGCCCTCGGCCCGGTCCCGTGCTGCCCGTGGCGGGGGGCGGGAGCGGGCGTGGATAGGGCAGAGGCCGGGCCCCGCCCCCCACTGCCCCGGTTGCCGCGGCCAGGGTAGGAGCCGCCTCCGCGCCAGCGGGCGGGACCGGGATCGGGAGCGGACGGAGGAGCAGGAGCGGGCGGAGGGAGGCCCCGCACCGCCGCCATGGCCGCCAAGGTGAACACCAGGCCGGGGCCGCAGCCCCGGGACCCCCTCTTCCCCCCGCTGCGGGCTTGGGGTCCCGTCTCCCTCGGGCAGGGCCTGGGCCCGGCTCCCTGCGGTCTGGGCCGTGCTCCCAGGACGCAGAGCCCGGGGCGGACAGCCGCTGGGGTGCCCCCCGGCCCGGCCCCTTTCCCGCGGCACCCGCCCGCTGGTCGCCTCAGTCTGCCGCCCCGCTCCCCCCCTGGCGCTGCCCGGGTGCCAGGGCTGGCTTGGTTTTGGGGAGGAGCTGTTGGAAGCCCTGTCTGGAGAGGTGCTGCTTTTTGTTGCCACTCTCTGTCCGCTTAATTGGTTTGATTGCCAGGGAAGAAACTCGTGGGGTTGGTTGTAGCCCCGTTGGTCTAAGGGCACGGGCAGACGAGGTTCTTAGGGTAAACCCGATCTCTTTTATTAGAAAATAGTTGGAAAAGCTGTTTTTTGCAAGCTTTCGGGTAGGAGCACCCTTCTTCAGGCAGAGGGAGTGACTGCAGTTGTTTTGTGCTCTTCTGGACCGGGCGGGAGCCAGGGCTGTTCTGTGTCATGGAGCTGCAGGCCACACACAGGCCACAGTTATCCTTTCAGAGAGGCGATGGGCATTTCTTGATACCAGCTGCTGAAGTAAGGGCCCTCTCAGACAGGAGATAACCTAAAGTGACCGCTTTGCCGTTGCTGTGCTGTCTTGCAGCAAGGAAGTGGAGAGTTGTGGTGGTCCTGGGGGCACCTTTGGATGTGGTGAGCGAAGAGTGTAAGAAACCAGCACTTTGTTGCTGTAGCTGTCACAGAAACCAAGACTGTAATTGGGTTTTCATCCATGACCTCTGAAACTTGTCCCTGTCACTCAGCCATCGACTTTCTAGAATCAGTAGAATACTTGTTGGAGAGGGAATGTGACTTTGAGTGAAAGGTGTGGGCTACATAAACACCACCTCGTTCAGGGTTTTTCTTACCTTATTGTAACATTTAAATATATCTCTGCTACTGGTATCTGACTGAGGCACGGTTTAATCTTGGAGTTTATATACTACAGTACTTTATAAAGATTTGCAATAGTGTACTCTGGGTCAGCAGTGTGTGCTCTGTCTTTCTTCCCACTTTTATCGTAGTTTGTAACTTGTTTAGAGAAGAATACTCTCTTCAATACAATTACCTGGTGGGCAGTAGAGCTGCAACAGTTTTCAGCTTCATCTCCTTAATTTTGAGGGGAAGCTGGGTTTTCTTTCAGGTGTAAATACCTACTTGGCTTTTTGTTTTGATATACTGATAAGAGAGTAGCCTGTTACCTTGGCCTTAGCGTGCAATACATTTAAGAAAGCTTTATCTGTCATGCTTTAGATTATCAACAATAGGTTCTACTTTTAATTGTTGATGGTCCATGCAACTTCAGTACACCATTCAGAAACATAGCTAGCTATTTTTTACTTATATGAAGTAGGATTTTAGTTGTCACAGTTATCTTTACCCCAAGCGGTCCTCTTCCCCTTTCAAACTTGCTAACTCCTATTAGATCCTGCTAAATGTTGGGGAGGTACTTGCAAAAATGTTACCAAATCTTGTTTCGGATTTGTGTTACCGTGACTTGGTGGATGAGGGTTGGTTTAGGTTTTTTGGGGGTTTTTTGAGAGAAGACCACATTTTAATGCTCTATATACAGTGATTTAAGCCAGAAGACTGTTGTGATCATCTAGTTAATTGATTCTCAAGCAGAAAGTTTTAAGGGTGCCACACAATATTACTACTATTAGCACGAAGACTGACACGTGATTGACAAACTCAGAGGCTTCCAATAAGATTCCAGAGCATCAGAAACATTCAGACATGTGGTGTTTGTGTTCTTTGCAACAGAAGAGTTCCTCTGTTGTTTTTCTGCGCTCAAAACTGAGTGAGAGCAAAGTTAGCATTTTCCAAGGGGTGCCTAAAACACTGAGAACAACTGATCTTAATCTGACCTGCAAAAACACAGGACCTCCCCGAACAACTTTCTGTATTTGAATGTTGTATTTTTGAAAAAGTAGCTAATTTTAATGTTAAAAAATGGAAACTCCGTCACAACTCTCAGTCAAGACTTCCAGCAGTTAACTAACTCGCTGTTCATAAATGCGCTCTATTTTGAATTTGGTACTGTTTAGCTTTAAGCTTTCAGCCATCAGCTCTTGCTGTACTATTGTCAAGTAAATTGAAGAGCTTTCTGCACTCTCTCCAATTGGTTTCCTGCCCTGCCCCCCTCCCCCTAAAGTGCCTTTTAGCGTTGTTGTCAGTGGAGGGACATGGGTGCGTCTGAGAGTCTTATTCCAGACATTTAGATCTTGTTTTTTTTTTTTTGTTTAGAGGTTCTGAAGGCCCTCAGCTTTAATCTGTGTCAGTTGAATTGAGGACTACTTGGTACTCCTGAAAATCATATTGCATGCATCATGTTGGATACCTAATGATGAGGCATCCAAAAGTACCATATGCTTCAGAAAATGTTACCATTAATTTCCCTGTTGCTTTGCTTTCCTATTTGTGAAAAAGTGAATGCTGCTCTGATTTGCAAGTTCACAAGGAGGCTTTAGTAAAACTTGTAAAGCTTTTTGCTAGAAAAATGCTGTTTGCTTCACAGAATTTCTTCAGTTTACTAGTAGATTTCTTAGAGAAAAAATGGCTTATCATTTACCTCCATCGCCACAGTAGCTTGCAAGGTTTTGATTTAATTTGTATTGTGCCATTTGTTACCTTTTAAGCTTTATTGGGTTGGGGATGGGAGTGCTGCAAATACCTGGAAACAGTGTGATGACCCTTAAATAAAGGGAGCTTTAGCTCAGCTTAAATGTAGAGACCTATTATTTAATAAAGAAAATACTCCTGTTTCTTAGGAGGAGCCTTATTTTTAGTTCAAGTCAGTCTTTCAACAGAAATAAAACCTATAATAGGAGCCTGTGGGTCAAGTACACTGATATTCAAGGCTGTTTATTTAGCTGCTGCATATATAGCTTGATCCTACACTGGGCACTAAATTGAAAGTTAAGGCTAGCATCAGGAGCCGATCCTTCAAGTGTTCATGCATATGAATAGTCCCACTGAAATCAATGAAACTAGTTGTATTAACACCTGTTAATAAAATTCGGTGCTTAATTGCCATCTAGGGGCCCAGCCAGATGGGGAGCTCTGAGCCTGAGGCAGCTGTGAGGTGCCCAGGGCAGTGCAGGCTCTTGCCATGCCAATTGCGGCAGCAGAGTCATCTACCATTGAGGCACTGACTACTTTTTCACCTACCCGCAAAGGTTCCCAAATGACATAAAAAGGTTTTGCAGTGTTCTCAGCTGTGCTCTGCTGCATTGATGTCTGCTTGCCCTACAGTAGGCAGAGTTAGTTTTCTGGTTTATTGAGATGGATGCAATCCAAAATTGAAAAATATGCATCAACAAATTAAATACCTAACATTCAAGAAATGTCTTCTGCTTCTAAATATTTATTTGCAAGTATAATATTAATGTGAAATTGATTTCTGAAGGAGGAGTATTTAACAAAATGCTAACAGCCTCAAGTACTACAGTGAGTTGGGGGACACGTACTGTGCAGACCACTTCCTGATCCTATTAGCACTGTCTTACCCTTAGGAAATTTAGTGAAGCAGGACTTAACATGAGAAATGAGATCACAACATTGCAAGCTATATTTACAAATAAATAGCTGACTTCTGCATATCCTTATTCACACAAGTGGTTCTCTTGAAATTGGCAGGCTTACTCATGTGAATAAGGGCTTGCAGGATTATGTTAAAATGCTACAGAAGTGTCAGGCAGGAGCAAGACCTAGTGGATAGTAATGCTTGTAGTATAAACTTAACATAAAAAAAATCAACCCATCCACCCACCCATGCAATGAGAAAGTAAGTGTGGGTTTAAACAGTGTAGTAAAATAGGCATCAGCCTGGTATCAGTTCTTCCTGAAATGCATGGCCCACTGCTTTCTCATCTTTATTTCTGTTTCTGAAGTCACATTTAAGGACTTCCTTAGGTTGGTTCTTGTACATCTAACCAATTGCCAATATAAAGTTGTTTTTTTCTTTTCTTTTTTGTGGAATGACTCTAAAATTGGCAGTAAATTGAGGTTTTGTCATTATTTGCGAAAAGATTGGATCCTATATGATGGGCATGTTCAGGTAAGGACGTGTGTGTGCATGACTCACTTTTTCTAGGTTATTTTAAATATCTAAAGATTGAGTCATAGGAACATCATTACCAGAGCATGTCATCATTCAGAAAAAAACAAAGCTTGGTACAAAAGTTACACTTCTCTTCCTCTTTAGTTATTGTAACCATGTATAAATATGATCTTAATGAGATGAATGAAGTTTTCAAGTAAGTGTATGTAATCGGGTAAAATCTATTTGCATTTTTTTCTACATACTGATTGAATTTCTCCCCAGGAAAAACTCTACAGTTTAACTTGTTAGTATTTTATCAGTACTATGACCAAAAAAGTATATTTTTATTAAAATAATATTTTTTAATGTTGTTAAATAATATTTCCATTAATTGTCTTCTAGTTTATAAACCCTCTCATTAAATCTTTTCAAAAGACTTGAAGAAATGATAACCTGTATATGCAAAACATTTTCCTTGACATCTGCTTGGTTGCAAACAATTTTGTTCTAAAATTCTGTAATCTAAGCTCTCAGATCTCAGAAGCAAAAGTTTACAAAGGGCTGAAAAGAACCCGTGAACATTGTTGTTAAGTGTATTGGTTCCTTCATGCATTGTATTTATAAGTGATTTCAACATCAGTGTTACCAGAATTAGTGTCTTATAACCAGTTCATACAGGAGGCTATAATGTTATAAAATAATAGGGGTGACTTGGGAGGCTGGTCAAAATGCTGAATAAAATGCAATGATGTTTAGAAAGCTAGAAATATTTAGTCAAGTGACTTGTCTAATTGTAGAGATTTGTTGCTTCCCAGTTAGTATGCTGGGTTTCTGGTTGTAGCTGTGTAGGTCTAAGGCAGGGGTAGGCAACATTTTTTGGCCAGGGTGCCGAAAAACCACAATGTCTACCTTGGAAGGTGCCGGAGTGCCGGCATGCCAGAAAAACAAAATGAGGGTGGGGGGAGCGTACATGGCAGGATGCACTGCATATCGGTATATTTAATAATCATAAATGTTGCCGTTGTTTTTGTGTATTCCTTTTTTGTTATGCATGTTGCAGTGAGAGAAAAATGAGAGAGAGAGAACCAGATGTGTGTATACATGGAACGAGAGGCAGACAAAAAACCGGAACCAGATGGGTGGGAGCACAGAGCTGGGCTGCTAGGCCCCCAGACAAAGTCTGACCCAACAATGCCCTGGGCCTGCCGGAGCCCCTGTACTTCCCCGGTGCAGCCAGCCAAGGCCCCAGCCCAGAGCCTGCCCATCAGCCCAACCAACCACCCACTCCACACAGTTAAGCCCACAAAGGTGCAGTGCTCCTGGCAAGGGGCAGTGCCAGCCTCATCCCATTTTGGGGGCTGGGCTTGGAGCAGGTGGGCTCAGCTGCAAGCCCTGCTGCAAGCAGCATGGGCTTTGTGGTTGGCAGCAGCTACCCAGAGCTGGGGCTGGCTGCAAACAGCTGCGTGCGTGCCTCAGAGTAGATGGTGGGGGCGGAGGGGGCCTGAGGCAGCGCAACCCCAGTCTCTCCCCTGCTGCCAGCACAGAGCTGATGACTGGTCTCCAGAGCCCAGCTCAGCTGCTTGTAGCCAGCCTGGGCTCTGGGCAGTAGCAGCAGACATGCTGCGAACAGCTGCGCCGGTCTCCACAGCTCTGGCATCAGCTCCATGCTGGCAGCAACTGCACACGCACCTCAAAGCAGACAGTGGGAATAGGGCCTGGCTCTGAGGCAGCGCAGCACTCCCGCTGTCTGCTCTGAGGTGTGCGTGCAGTTGGTGCCAGCATGGAGCTGGTGCTGGAGCTGTGGAGCCTGGTTTGCAGGCTGCTTGCTGCAGCTGCCCAGAGCCCAGGCTGGCTACAAACAGCTGCGCTGGGCTCCGGAGCCCAGTTATCAACTCCTGTGCCAGAAGTGGGGGGAGAGACCAGGCTTGCGCTGCCACAGGCCCCTTCCCCATCGTCTGTTCCGAGGCATTTGTATGTGCCAATATAGAGCTGGTGCTGGAGCCCAGTGCAGCTGTTTGCAGCCTCCCGGCTTCAGCCAACCCCGTCTCTGGGTAGCTGCTGCCAGCCACGGAACCCGAGCTGCTTGCAGCAGGGTTTGCAGCCTCCCAGCTGCCTGCTGGGAGCAGCCCAGGCTCTGTGGCTGGCAGCAGCTACCCGGAGCTGGGGCCGGTGGTGGTGTGCTGATCAAAATGGCCTTGCGTGCCATGCTCAGCACTTGTGCCAGGGGATGCCGACCTCTGGTCTAAGGACATAGGCAGGCAAGGTTCTTTGGGTACGTGTGATATCTTCTATTAGACCAACTGAGGAGTTGGAGAAAAGTTCTTAGCAGGCTTTCAGGTATAATTGCCCTTCTTTAGGCATAGGGAGTCTCTGCTGTTCTGAGATTCCAAGGAATTAGACAAGCTAAAAATGTGATGGGATGTCATTCTAAATAGGTAGAAATTAGGAAAACAAAAGGCAAAGCAGGGAAGGAAGGGGGAGAAAAAGGGGGGGGAGCCAAAGGTGAGTAAGGCAGACTGTCTAGTAGTAGTAATTCAAGGTAGAAAAGAGGCTGTGAAAAAGGAAACAGCTGGAAATTAGGAAGACAAAGGGCAGAAAAGTAGGGGAAGTAAGGGGAGAAAGAGGGGGTGGGGGAAGAAAAGTGGAAGAGGTTACGTCTGGCAGGTACCCAGCGAATCAGATGTCAGGTGGGTTGTAATGTGTCATAAATCAAATTTCTATATTGACTCCATGATTTTTTTGTATCTGGTAGATTTATGAAGTGCAGTTTGTAGGCCTGTCTGTGACAGGTGTTTTATAAGTTCCCTTTGAGGATTGAAACTGAAAGATCGGAGAGGGAGTGATTGTCTTGTGAGAAATGTGCCCCCACAGATAGTTGAATACTCTTGTCTTTGATAGACTTTCGGTGCGTGTTCATTCTGCTGAGCAATTATTTTGTTTCTCCTACATATTTTCCATCGGGGCATTTGGTGCACTGGATGAGATGTATAACGCTTATGGAGGTTCAAGTGTAAGATCCAGGAATGGTGATGGTTCTGTTGTGGGGTGTAGTTATTGTAGAGGTGGTAAAGATATGTTGGCATATTTTATATTTCTTGTTCCAGCATGGTCTGGATCCAGACCAGGTGTGGTTTGGGTCATAGGGAGTTTGGTTCTGGTGATGAAGTTAGCGAGGTTTGGTGCTTGTTTAAAGGCTAGGGCGGATGGTTCTAGAAGGATCTCTTTCAGAATGAGGTTGTCTTCTAGTATGGATTGCAATTGTTTAAGGATTTTCCATGTAGACTCCAGGGAAGGATGGTATGTCATAACTAATGGTGTGCAATTTGTGGGGATTTTCTTTTTGTATTACTGCAACTCTTCATGTAAAGCTATAGGACAGTCCTCCAGCATCCCAGGGTGCTTTGCTCTGTCCTTCCTCTAGGAGATGATGTATCACTTGCTGGACTCTACTGCTCCATCTGACCATAAGCCAGAACCATGGACTTAGTTTAGGGAACCAGGGAAGAAACAGTTCCAGTATTTGCCTTTCCTTATCTTAATCATGAAGTGTGTTTCAGTCCAGAAAACCAAGGTTTTTTTCCCCTAAGTATTTAGCTTTTTGTTATGTTGGTAGAAAAGGTACCCCCCCCCCCCCGCTTATTTAATAATCCTCCTACTCTCACTTAAAAATGATCATAAGGAAAGTTATTAAACAGTGTTATGTTCTTGTTAGTTCTTACTAGGGTAAAGTTCTTTTAACTTCAGTAACAACCTGTCTAGACATAAAGGTCCACTTAATGGGGAGATCACAATTAACAATTGGTGTGACAGCGGTTTTCTTTTAAGCTTCTTCAGGTTTGAAAATTTCAAGTTTGAATTTTACATTCTTGTATTTAACATTTCTCTTGATTTAAGATTGCACTGCATAATCAAAGATTATGGTAATATATCATCTCTAGTGTATTAAGTAGTTGAAAACTTTATGAAAATATCTTCATTTTTAACTACTTCACCCTGCTCTTTTGAAAATATGACCACATTTATGATAGTCTGTGCAAGCTTTTTCTGATCACACATGACTGTAGGCTGTTACCATAAACTGAGGGTACTGAAACAACCCTACTGAAGCTAAAACTACTCTAACCTAGATGAGAATCAACAAGGCCAAACATCTCTAATATATCTGGCTCCCTTTTTACTTCTCTTGCTATGACTGCAAATACTTTTACTATAAGCTTGGAAATGGGTTTGTTTGAGGGGGGTTTTTTATTCTCTAATTCCACAGGGAAGGGATTTTTTTAATCCATTTTACTTGTTTCTTCCTCTGTTCATTTACTGTAAATTGTATTAGGAAAAGTAGGGTTCCTGTTGGTTGCTTGGTTGTTTTAAGTGTAGAGGTGAACATTTAACATAGATAGTGGAAGATAAATGAACGATGCATGCACTTATGTAGAACTTTCAGTACTGGATGAGAGGTTTTTTTATTGAACAACTGAATGATGAAGGGCCAGGAAAGCTGAATTTCTTTTTATTTTTCTTGGTTTTTAAGATACTTCTTTTGGGATTTGATGGATAATCTGATTAGAAAAAAAGGAAAAAACGTGTAATAGGGATATTTCAGGCAAGGTTCTTTGGGTGGAGGTGGTATTTTTTGTTAGACCAACTAAATGGTTGGAAAAAAATTGTTCTTTGCAAGCTTTTGGGCACAAACACCCTTCTTCAGGCATATTTCAGTTTATGGTGCTGGGTTTAAGAACAGAAGGAAAAAATAGTGTAGACGGTTAATTCCCGTTCATTGGTGGGATAAAATAACTACTGACAACACTAGCTGTATAACTTGAATCTTGCTTGTGTACCAGCTGGAGATCTTGGGAAGATTCACTAAAACATATACTACTGTACTTTTCTCAAAAATTAAATGGTGAGTCACTCTTAGGTTTGCAGTTTTCTCAGTAACTGGAGCCACTTAGAAACTAAGTAACTTGTTGTAATATGTTACCACTTTTAAATATTAGGTTGTTTTAAAAAGTTTTTATATCCAAAATATATAGGAGCTTCCTTAAAATTTAACTAATTAAGTAACATTTGATTGTTTTTCTCCCTTTTTTTAAAGCAGCCCAGCTACTTCTGAAATAGTTTTTGCAGCTCTTATCAATAATGAAAATGGCATTTTCCTCTGATACTTTTCTACCCTCATAGCTTCCATATGGCACCTGAAATATTTTTTTTCTTTCTTAAAAAGCCAAATCTAATTGTTCTTGCCATTTAAACTGAGAAGTTTTTTTTTTTTTTCTTAATTAGACTTGCTTATCCATATGCTTTGCCAGATTTTGTGTTTAAGAATTGCTAATACTTTCTAGAAAGCTGCTGGTAAGGTATAGGTGATATACTACATGAGAAAATGGAATATAAACTGCTGTGGGAGCAAGTAAAAAAAATGTTTGTTTTGTTTTATATCCCTTGCTTCTTACCAACCAGTGATAGACAAAAACAATCAAAATAGGATGCATAATTTCAGGTTGGGGCTGTGATAATTGGTGGAAATTGATTGGCATTTGTATATATTACTAAATGCTACACTTCTAACTACAGTTTTTAATAGTTAAAACTATTAGGGACAATGCATATGACTGAGTTTTTTGTTCAGTGTAGTAAGTGATCAGCATACAATATGACCTCCTTCTCCTTTTAGCTTTCCTTAATTTTTTTTTTTCCTCTTTTGGGAAAATCGTAAGCCATTTATTTAAGAAATTGAGGTATAATAACTAACTTCTGTACACGAAACCTAAATTTTGAATGCTTACCTGTTCCCTTTTTCCCGATGATTAAATGAGAGAGGTGACAACTGGAAGGTCAAAATACATTAGTATTGTATCTCTGTTTTCATTTAAGGGTGCAATGCAAACGCATCTCACTCAGCTGTGCAGGGAGAGTGTTCCCATTAGACATTGACACCTATATTGGGTTAAATTTTCTTACTGAAAGACAAAAGCTTTTACTGTGTAATAAGACATCTTATGTTCTGTTCTTGAGGATGATGAACTAGTCAAAGACCATACTATTATTAAGTGAAAATGGTATTGGTGAAGTGGAGTTTGCAATAAGGCAACGTTTTATCAGTATTAAAGCTAATTGGTGCTCTTGAGGCTTATAAAGAGCTAGTTACCCCAAAGTGGAGTATCTGTCACTTTAAAATTGGATGCATGCTAGCATATGCACACAGTCTTGTTGATTTTAAATATGTAGAGTGTGACTCTTGGGTAGAGACTGAAACAGTGACTGGATCCTTTTGAAGCAGCATGCCCTGCAGGCTCAAATTTTAAGGTTGCTTTTAGGTCATGTTCAATTGTTGGATGTTTTAGGTTAAGTCTAACAGCTGAGCTTAACTGGAGTTTTAAGGTGAATATCCTGCAGGAAATTATAAGAAGATAAATTGCAATTTTCAAAAGAAGCTCTTAAAATCAAATAACTATGGCTCCTAGTTATATATATAACCCATACAGTTTAAATGGTATCTGTTCTGTTGTCTTTTTTAGTAAAAAGATTTTAATTTGAGCAACTGGTTTTGCTAGGCATTTGTAATAATCTTATAAAGACATTTCAACACATTGGCATCTCTGTGTTGGTGTAATAACATCACCAGTTCTTACAATCTGTTAAAGTAAAATGTTTCAAACTTTCTGAAAGTTAATCAATATTTAACACTTTTGGCAGGGGGGTCTATTTAAACTTTTTAATGGAACATTTGTGGTAGGCTGCTCCTCAGTAAGTCTCCAGAAAATCAAGTAGGTCTAGCTCTGAGATCAAGAGATTTTGAAAAACATGTTGGAACTAACTCTGAGAATGCAGGTTTTCCCTCGGCCATACAGTCAACATGAGGTTTAGTGCTTGTTTTCCTACTAGCATTACAGCATTTGGAATTTTCAAGTAATAAGATTTTTGCTCTCCTTTTACAAGTCATGTTTGAAATCTCATTCTAGTGGCTTATGTTCTTCTTTTGTTTGCTTGTTCAGTTGTTTCAAGATTGCATTTTGCAGTTACTTCTGTGATGAACATACCAGATACATACACAGGCTGACACAATTACAAAGCTCTTTCTGGATGTCTGTCGAGTAGTCTGTAATGGAGAGTCACAAGTCTCAGCAGGCTTTCTCTATAGATTCATAGATGTTAGGGTCGGAAGGGACCTCAATAAATCATTGAGTCCGATTCCCTGCATAGGCAGGAAAGTGCTGGGTTTAGATGACCCCAGCTAGATGCCTATCTAACCTCCTCTTGAAGACCCCCAGGGTAGGGAAGAGCACCACCTCCCTTGGGAGCCCATTCCAGACTTTGGCCATTCTAACTGTGAAGAAGTTCTTCCTAATGTCTAGTCTAAATCTGTTCTCTGCTAGCTTACGGCCATTATTTCTTGTAACCCCCAGGGGCGCCTTGGTGAGTAAAGCCTCACCAATTCCCTTCTGTGCCCCCATGATGAACTTATAGGCAGCCACAAGGTCGCCTCTCAACCTTCTCTTGCGGAGGCTGAAGAGGTCCAGGTGCCCTAGTCTCTCCTCATAGGGCTTGTCCTGCAAGCCCTTAACCATACGAGTGGCCCTTCTCTGGACCCTCTCCAGGTTATCCACATCCCTCTTGAAGTGTGGCGCCCAAAATTGCACGCAGTACTCCAACTGCGGTCTGACCAGTGCCCGATAAAGGGGAAGTATCACCTCCTTGGATCTGTTTAGCGTGCATCAGCAGATGCATGACAAAGTGCCATTAGCTTTTCTGATGACTTTGTCACACTGCCGACTCATATTCATCTTGGAGTCCACTAGGACTCCAAGATCCCTTTCCGCTTCTGTGCCACCAAGCAGGTCATTCCCTAGGCAGTAGGTATGCTAGACATTTTTCCTCCCTAGGTTGCAGCACTTTGCATTTCTCCTTGTTGAATTGCATTCTGTTGTTTTCTGCCCATATGTCCAACCTGTCCAGGTCTGCTTGTAGTTGTTCCCTGCCCTCCGGTGTGTCCACTTCTCCCCACAGTTTTGTCATCCGCAAACTTGGACAAAGTACACTTCACGCCCTCGTCCAAGTCACTGATGAAGACATTGAAGAGTATCGGTCCGAGGACCGAGCCCTGCGGGACCCCACTGCCCACACCCTTCCAGGTCGATACTGACCCATCCACTACGACTCTCTGGGTACGACCCTCTAGCCAATTCGCCACGCACCGGACTGTGTAGTCGTCCAAGTCACAGCCTCTTAACTTGTTCACCAGTATGGGGTGGGATACTGTATCGAAGGCCTTCGTGAAGTCTAAGTATACGACATCCACCCCTACTCCTGCGTCCAGGCGTTTTGTAACCTGGTCATAAAAAGAGACTAGATTAGTCAGGCATGATCTACCTGCTACGAACCCGTGCTGGTTTCCCCTCGGCATAATTTTTCCTGCCGGGCTCTCGCAAATGTGAGCCTTGATAAGTTCATTGAAATCAGCTTTCCTAAAGTCTAGCACTTTCACCCTACTAGTTACCTTACCCACTTGACGTCTTATGGTGAATTCTATTATTTGGTGATCACTGTCCCCCAGGTGACCACCGATCTGTAGGTCTCCTACCATGTCATCCCCCGTTGCCAATACCAAGTCCAGTAAGGCATTCCTGCTAGTGGGACCATGTACCTCCTACGTCAGATGGAGGTCCTGTACACAGGATAGGAACCTGCGTGAATGGTGGGACTTTGCTGTCTGTGTCTCCCAACAGATGTCTGGGTAGTTTAGGTCCCCCATGACTACTGCCTCCCTAGTTTTTATGGTCTCCGAGAGCTTCCTCAGGAGCCCCAAATCTAGTTCTTCCCCTTGTTGTCGGGGTCTGTAGCAGACCCCTACCACCAAATCCCTTTCTCTTTGACCTCCATGTAACCTAACCCACAATCCTACTTTCTCCTCCTCCGATTCTGTTTTGATAAGGGTCAATGTATATCGCTCATTGACATAGAGCGCAACCCCTCCCCCTCTCTTCCCCACTCTATCCTTTCTGTACAGCTTATAACCCTCAATGTGTACTGCCCAGTCATGGGAAGAATCCCACCAGGTTTCTGTTAGCCCTACTAAGTCATAAGTGTTTTCTGCAAGCAGGAGTGCTAGTTCATCCTGCTTGTTCCCCATGCTCCTAGCATTAGTGTATATGCACTTGATCCCTGTGACTGGTGCCTTTGTTGTCCCCTGGTTCTGATGCCCAAAGGGCCCCTTATTGCTTAACTGCTTATTGCTTACCTGTGGTATACTGCTGGCCGCCCATGGATTGCAAGTTCCCGATGTTCTCCTTCTTCAGGCTGGGCTGTCCTTGTGGGTGCTATCTTTGAATACCCTTAATTCAACTGTTTTTCTTGATTAATATAAAAAATTACTCCTCAACACTGTCTTTGACTGTGGGTCAAACTTCCTTTCTGAAAGGAGACCATACTATGTAAATCTGTTTAGTGGTCAGTACTGTATTATGATTGTCTGGCAAATAGGAGTCCAAGGTTTAGTGTGGCTGTATGCTGTGATCTTGGTCATCTTATGTTTTTTTTATGTTTATGCTTCATCTTATTTCTATATTGGGGTAATATCTTAATTATTCTAAGGCTTTGGAGGCCCCAAGTAGCTAATCGGGGGAATCTGATCAGAAGGCTGTGGGCTGACAGTCATTTAGCCAGTCAAACTCTTGCTAAGGCTGTCATTTCCTTTTTTTCTAAAGACAGACGTTATAGTCAGTAGTGATTTAAAACTGGTAAAAGTGCATTTTAATCTCCAGTGGGAGAAATGCATTTAGCACAACAACCTCCACTAGGTCTTAAGCATGAAGTCACACACTGTTTGCTCCTCCTTAATACTGTTTCGTATGTCAGTTAACTCGCATCTACACTTATTTTGGTCCTAGAGAATACAAAGGAACAGATTTATTCAGGAAGCAAATTAAGAGTTTGAACTTTCTTCTTGATTGGGTATCTGGTACAATGTGCTGAGTCTGGAATATATCATCAGATATAACTTCTCATTTTTGTCTCTTAAATTATGAATTCTCTATCTTTATAAATGAGATTAAAATTCAGTTATTTTATATGTAAATTATCTTGCTGAAAGATCAAACATGAATCGTGTTAAGATATTGCTTTTCTTAATGTTTGTCTTAAAACTGCATGGGTTTCTTGCATGTGACTTTGCCTAATGCCTTGCCATTCGAGAGTCTGTCCTATTTCTTCATTGCTTGGATTGCCTTCCTTGGTTCCATAGTTTTCCAGGTACCTTTTTATATAAAAATGGTATTTTAAAGGATCCTCAATTTTTAACCTCAACATTCCAAAATCCACCTTGTTTTGAAATTCCTTGGACACCTATCTAAACTTATCAAAAATTCAGTACAGGTTTTCCTCGCTTTATGCTGTACATGCATTCTAGGAAAACGGGGCATCATTTGAATTTGAATAAAGGGAACCCGCTTTACAAAGTAACAAATAGGGATATATTTGAAGAGCTCAACTGTACTGACCCCCCAGACCCACATCTACCACTTTTACAAGACAGTTTTGGTACTCGCCAACAGTAGATGGCAACTACAGAAACACATGTCGCAGACAGCAAGCGAGGAGCACAGATCCACACGGGAGACTTTCGGTGAGTGTCACTCCCACCATGTACTGTACAAAGCTGCTGACTGTGGGCTTCCACCACACTAACTGCGTGAGAGTGAATTTACCTCGCATATAATTAATTTTTGGTATAAAAAGGGTCATTGCACAAGAGGGAATTTGTACATACAGAACCCGCATAAAGTGAGGGAAACCTGTACTTCATTTAAAACGACAAGCCATCCTGTAGCTTATCTACAGTATATGAAAACTGTTGTACAAAAACTTGGAACCCCAAAGTATTTTGTGTTCTTTTTTGCATTGAAGATGGATATCCATAACATATCAAATCAATTTCCCCATCCTAAAATGTCATACTAAGGAGCTACAGTATCTTTTAGTAAGTTAAAGTGTCATAGAGTTGGATTCTGTTACAAGGATCAATAATCCAATCTGCCATACTCTCAATAAACTTTAAAAAGAGACTTTCAATATCAGAATATTCTTTACTGAAAAGTTCTCATACTTTCAGAAAACATCTGCCTTAAAACATTGAATAAAAATGTTTTTCAAAACTGGTATCTTAAGAATTCTTCAAAATTGATTCTTGGACATGTTCTCAAGTCCTCAGGTTTAATGCTGCTTGTAATAAATGGCAAAGAGTGTGCTGAAGTTGCTGCTGGAGGATATTGGACTTAATAGGCCAGTAGCCTAATCATAGAATCATAGAAGTAGGGTCGGAAGGGACCTTGCAGATCTTCAGGTCCAACCCCCTGCCTGGGCAGGAAGAAAACTGGGCTCAAATGACCCCAGCCAGGTAGGCATCAAGCTGCTTCTTAAAGACCCCCAGGGTAGGAGCCAGCACCATTTCCCTTGGAAGTTGGTTCCAGATCCTAGCCGCCCTAACTGTGAAGTAGTTCCTACAGATGTCTAATCTAAACCTACTCTCCAACAACTTGTGGCCGTTATTCCTTGTTATCCCGGGGGGCGCTAGGGGAAACAAGGTCTCCCCCAAACCCTTCTGGTCCCCCCTTGTGAGTTTATAGACAGTCACCAGGTCCCCCCTCAGCCTTCTCTTGTGAAGGCTGAACAGGTTCAGGTCCCGTAGCCTCTCATTGTAGGGTCTGCCCTGCTGTCCCCGGATCATGCGGGTGGCCCTCCTCTGGACCCTCTCAGTGTTGTCAACATCCCTCTTGAAGTGGGGTGCCCAGAACTGGACACAGTACTCCAGCTGTGGCCTGACCAGTGTCGTGTAGAGGGGGAGGATCACCTCCTTAGACCTACTTGAGATGCACCTGTGGATGCACGATAAGGTCCGGTTAGCCCTGCCGACCGTGACCTCACATTGTCGGCCCATGTTCATCTTGGAGTCAGTGATGACTCCAAGATCCCTTTCTGCCTCCGTGCTCTCAAGAAGGGAGTTTCCCATCTTATAAGTGTGTTGCCGGTTACTACTGCCTAAGTGCAGCACCCTGCACTTGCCAGTATTGAAACGCATCCTGTTTTTGTTAGCTCACCCCTGCAACCTATCCAGGTCTTTCTGCAGTCTCTCCCTCCCTACTAACGTGCCCACCTCTCCCCATATTTTGGTATCATCAGCAAATTTGAACAGGTTGCTTTTCACCCCGTCGTCCAAATCTCTGATAAAGAAATTGAACAGTGCGGGCCCAAGGACCGAGCTCTTGGGGACTCCGCTGCCCATTTCCCCCCAGGTCGAATATGACCCACCCACCACCACCCTCTGAGTATGACCCTTCAGCCAATTTGCAATCCATCTGACTGTGTAGGCATTGATGCCACAGTCACCTAGTTTTTTTAATGAGGATGGGGTGTTCAACAGTGTCAAAGGCCTTGCTGAAATCCAGAAAGACTACATCCACGGCGACACCTGCATCCGGTGCTTTTGTGACCTGATCGTAAAAGGCAATCAGGTTGGTCTGACATGACCTGCCCTTAATGAAACCGTGCTGGTTGCCCTTGAGCATCATCCCCAATGCCGGCCCATCACAGATGTGCTCCTTAATGATCTTCTCAAAGAGTTTCCCCAGGACTGAGGTAAGACTGATGGGCCTATAGTTGCCCGGGTCCTCCCTCCTCCCTTTTTTAAAGATGGGGACCGCATTGGCTATCTTCCAATCATCTGGCACCTGGCCTGAGCACCACAAGTGCTTGTAAAGCCGTGCCAAGGGCCCTGCAATAACCCCTGCTAGCTCCCTTAACACCCTGGGGTGGAGAGCATCTGGACCTGCTGATCTGAACACGTCCAGCCCCTCCAGAAGCACTCTAACCCAGTCCTCCTCAACCTTAGGTCTTGAGGCGTTCCCCTCGAGTCCATCTTGAATCATGGTGGGGGAGTCCCAATCCCTGCACAAGAAAACGGAGGTGAAGAATTTGTTAAAGAGGTCTGCCCTCTCCTCTGGCGCGACCACCAGATTGCCCAGCGTATCTTGCAGGGGCCCCACATTTCCCAGCGCCGCCTTCATCCTCCCTATATATTTGATAAAGGACTTATTATCTTTGATCTTGGACACTAGTCCTAGCTCTGTGTCTGCCTTAGCTTTCCTAACAGCCCCCCTACAGGCCCGAGCAGTGGAGCTATACTCTTCTTTGGAGGTCACCCCCCCTTTCCACCGGGTGTACACCGCCTTTTTGGCAACCAGGCATTCCCGGATGTCCTTGGTGAGCCAGGGAGGCTTTTGGGCACTCTTGGCCCCCCTTGCTTTTAGTTGGGATTGTCACCTCATGGGCCCTAAGTATCGTCTCCTTAAGGAACGACCGCTCATCTTGGGCACTGAGTTCCCCTACCCTTGAGAACCCTAGCGCCTCTCCCACCAATCTCCTCAACTCCTTGAAGTTGGCCCTCTTGAAGTCTAAGGTTACCGCCTTGCTGCAGGCCCTTGTCACCCTGTGCTGGATGATGAATTCCAGCAAGTGATGATCGCTATCACCCAGGCGGTCAAGGACCTGGAAGCCCCTTACCAGATCATCGCCTGTGGCCAGGACCAGGTCCAACAGGGCATTTCCTATGGTGGGACTGTGCACCTCCTGGGTTAAGTGGAGGTCCTGTATCTCGGCCAGGAACCTCCTGGATCGGTCCGACCTGGCTGACTGCTCCTCCCAGCAGATATCCAGGTAATTTGGATCACCTGTGACAACTACATCCCTTGCCTTAAGTGCCTCTGCAAGCTGGCCCAAAAATTCCCAGTCCAGCTCCTCCCCTTGGTTGGGGGGTCTGTAGTAGACCCCCTCCGTTACATCTCTCTCCCCACGACCCCCATGTATCTTGACCCAAAGCACTTCAGCTTGCCCCTCCTGTGACCCCATTTTGCTGGCAGAGGATGTGAATTGCTCTTTGACATAGAGCGCCACACCCCCTCCCTTCCTTCTCTATCCCACCTGTAGAGCCTATAGCCCCTAATGCTCACTGCCCAGTCATGGGATGAATCCCACCACGTTTCTGTAATCCCTACTATGTCTGGGCTTGAACTGGCTATTCTGAGGGCGAGTTCCTCCTGTTTATTCCCCGTACTCCGAGCATTAGTGTAGAGGCACCTGAGGCCTCCTGAGGGTGCTCGTGCCTTCCTCTCGCTCCCAGAACAGTTGTGGCCTCCTGCTCCTCGGACATTTATACTTACCTGTGCTTCCCTTCCTCTTGTTACCCTGCGTGCTGGTGAAGCATCCTCTCCACACGAAGTGGCCCCTTCCCCTGGCAAAGCTAGTTTAAAGCCCGCCGTACGAGATCAGCCAACCTAGAGGAAAAGATAAGTCTGCCATTAGGGGAGAGGTGAAGCTCATCCCGCCCCAGCATGCCCTCCTTACAAAAACCTGTGTTGTTGTCAAAAAACCCAAAGCCTGCCTTGTGGCCCCAGCTCCGAAGCCGCCGGTTAACCATGTCAGTGCAGGCCTAATGACGCCTACCCCGTCCACTTACCAGGAGAATGGAGGAAAATACCACCTGAGCTCCCATCCTCTTCAATTGGTGTCCCAAGGCCTTGTAGTCTTCCATGATGTTATCCAGCTTGCCCTTGGATGCATCATTTGTACCCACATGGACCACAACCAGTGGGTAGTAGTCAGAGGGCTTGATGATTTTAGGAATGGTCTCTGTGACATTGCGAATCCTTGCTCCAGGCATGCAGCAGACGAGCCGTGTCTAGGGCTCTGGGCAACAAATCGGACCATCGGTTCCCCTCAGGATGGAGTCCCCGGTGACCAGAACTTTGCGTCTCCTTCTCGGGTTATGCCTCTTCTGAGCCGGTGATATAGGTCGAGCAGCTTCAGTTCCTTTGGGGACCAGTTCTTCTGCCTCCTCCTCCAGGGGGGCCAGGGCTGCATACCTGTTCCCGAGGGGTGTCTGGGGAGCAGGCACAGCAGTTGTTCGGACTGCCCTAGCCTTGACAGGTACCTGCTGCCACCGATTAGTTGGGCGCTGTGCACACGGGGTCTCTCTGGTAGATTCCTGTCCCTGCAGAGAATGGAAATACAGGTCAATTTCATCCTCTGCTGCTTGGATCCCCTGCAGCATGCTCACCTCTGCCTGGAGCTCTACCACCTGCCCCTCCAGAGCCTGAAGATGCTCACAAGCATCTGGTTGATGTATCTGTTATTTTCTAAACCTGCTCTTTTAATATGTAAAAGCTCCTTTTTGCCATTTCTGCATAAATTTAGATTGAGATCTTTGATCTGTACCATGTTCACTTTAGTTCCACTAATGCTAATTTTTTTCAAACATCACCCCTCTAGCACTGTCAACAGTGGAAGTTAAAATACCAGCAGATGGGATCTTAACTGTTCTATTAGCTGTGTTCCTCAGACCAACACTGAGGAGAAGAGTCATTCAAGCACTGGCTTGTCCACAGTAGTGCTTCTGCCATTTTTATTACTGGGGAGCTCCTGGACAGATCTGAGATTTACTAGAAGGGGTGGGTAGGACACTGTCCCCTCAGATCATGGGTGGGATGGGGGTGAGGCATGGAGCCACTGGGTAGGCAGGGAACACCAGGGAGCTGAGCAGATGCATGGGGGTTGGAGGGGGTCGGACAGCTGCTTCTGTCCCTGGCTGATGAGAGTTGGTGGGGGGCAGGGGGAGACCTAGAGTTGCTCCTACCCTGCTCTAGCTGGGGGCTGTGTGGAGTTCTGGGCTTGGCTGAAGATGGCAGTAGGGCAACACTGGTTCCTCCTTCTAGCTCTTGTTCCCCGCCTGCCCTCCCTCCCACCAAGTTGGGCCTTCATCTTCCCCAGCTGGGAGTAGGGTCTGGAAGGAGGGAGCCTTCATGGTGCTACCCCTGTCCTTAGGTGAGCCTGGCATCCCCTGTAGCTGCGAGTGGGGCAGAAGTGACTTTAAGCCTTTCCCTGTGTCTCTATCAGTTGGGGGTAGCTGGAGTTGCCAGGAATCTGCTCTTGCCCAGTGGCAGACATGGGGGCAGGGCAGCAGAGAGCAGGCTCAGGAAAAAGAAACCTTTTTGCGGCTGCTGCTGTTCCCTGCCAAGCCTGGCATGTTGCACAGCTGCAGCCCATGTCTGGAGTGGGGCAGGAGCAGCTTTGGGTCTCCCCCTGCACCTCGGCCTGCCAAGGACAGCAGTGGCAGAAGTGGGGTGTGCCTGCACTGCTGCCCTCCCCAGCTCAAATTTGTCCCTGGGAGAGCTACAATACTGGGGAACTTGAAGAAAAGTGCTGGAGTTGATGCCTGTTTATGTAAGTTGCTGTAATTACTGGCATTGCTCCATGACTTTTTCAGTTTCTGCATCAGCTAAGTATCCAGCCCTAAAAGGAGACTTTTTGGTATAGTGACAGAATGCAGGGCTGCAGAGACAGTTTTCTAGGCTGACTCCGTGCTTGTTGAAGCGAGCATTCTATTTTTCTTTATTTTCTGCTTTAATAGTTCACCACAAAATTAGTCTGATGTACATCAGTATCATCTATAATCTTTTTCAGATTAACAGGTTTTACAAAATTATCAGTACTTTGATTTTGTAGTAGCTTGCATTTCAAGAATTGTGTGAAAACTGAACTTGTCACCTTCAAAGATTTGGTCAATCGTGGTCAAAATATACTGCCTATTTCTCAAGTAAGCTAGACAGCCAAATTTCTTCCATTCCTATGTAATACTGCAGTGGGGCCCCTGCCTTTGCTTAAATCACACTTGAATTCTATGACTGGATGTGCGATTTGCATCTTGGGGGGAGGGTGGGGATTGCTTTAACTTTAATTTATTTGCTTTAATTTTAGATTATATTTATTACTCTTCATGCATCTATAATGTGTCCTTTTATATGATAAAAGGAAACTTCTTTTGCAGTATCTCTGGAACTGAAAAATTGCCTATTTTAATATAAACTTATTTCCTACATATTATAGCCAAAGTAATGCATTAGTTACTTTAAAACTTTTGATATCAGTGAAAACTTGTTGATTAGGGGAGGTAAAAACCTTTAACACAAACTTCATATTACTTTCTTGGCCCTTGATAGGAATATATTGGCTCTGATTTTCCTGGCTTGCATCCTAAATAAACTTAGTTATAAAAATACTTTAAAGCTCACAAAGCAGCCTTTCAAAATAACAAATGTATATCAAAGAATGCCAATCTATTTGGACGGATGGCTGTTGGTAACAAGATTGGAAATTGGTGTTAATGTTCATCTACATTTGTGCATCTGATATTCTGGTTTTAAACTGAATTGGGGTTTACACTAGTTACACTCATGGTAAAAGAGCTTTAAAGGCTGTCTACAGGTGTTGCTGGGAAGGGCTTAGTTGTAAAGTTCAGACTTTGTTTGAGACTTACTGCCTGAAGAAAAACCAGTATTGAATACTGACTGTTCATGTTAATAGTAATATGCTGTTGGAGTTCAAAGTAATACTTCATAAGACCTTAAGTTTTTATATTGCCAGCTCCTGGAGTAATAGCAGTCATCTTGGCTGTATCCATTTACTAAATTTTAAAAATCTGGTCAAAGCAGATGAATCTGTGGCATAACAGGTCTCCTTTAACTGCCTTTGAAGCAACAGAGCCTTCAAAAAAAAAAAAAAGTTCTTTTTCCAGTATATGTTAGTCTTGGGTGGTGACTGCCAGCTTTGTCCTACCTTACTTGGTTGTTTATAAAAGCATACCTTTTTGCTATGATTGTGTAGTTTGCTTTTCATTAGTGATCATTGTGTGAGACCATACTTTTTTTGAGAATACAAACTAGTGTTTAGGTTTATACCTCTAAAATTTTACTTAATGCGATGATTGTAGAATTTGTTCATTGTTGGACCCGTCTTAATTCTTTACGCTTAAGTAGTGTAAGTTACAATGGCCTAACTTGACGACTGGTTTTTTTAATATATGTTATTTGAAATAGTTTTGGTAGAAGCTGTGTGTATAGTGATGCATTCAATTGAATGCCTTTGTTCCTAATCTTATACCTCTGCAAAATCTGTTTCTAGATGAGAAGTGAAAATAATATCAGCTCTGAGGAAATGTGTTCTTCATTGTCACATAAATCATGTTTTGTCAAAATACTCTCACCCAGAGTTCTGTGCAAAAGATTTAAAGTATGTAGCCATGCTCTGTCTCTTCATTATCCATTAAAAGTCAATAACCTGAGACAAAGAAGAAATGGAGACTATTAAGATGCTTGTAATAAAAAATAAATAAATAAATAATCATTACTTTTCCCTAACAATTGGTATACTTGAGATTCTCAGTGACTGATTTTTGTGGTCTCCAGTTGGTCCGTGTGTATTGATTTCAAGCTATTCTTGTATCTTTCATGCTCTAGAATTTTCCACTAAAAAGTTCATCTTGTTCTAAAAACTCAACGGTATGCAAAAATCAGCTTGGATAGAGGTCATCGCTTTTACTGTTCACTTGCAGAGGTATAATTTTGAAAATCACAGCAGCAAGGATTTCTTAGTGTGATTTTATTGGACCAACTGCATAGTCAGGATACAGTTAACCTTTCAAATGCAAGACATTCTTCATCAGGGCTGAGTGAAAGCCAGCACAGGAATTTCACACCAAAAGCCTGTGACACGTAAATTGGGAGATGATGGTCCTTCATATTGATCACAGTTCAAATTATAGTTCAAATTGATCTGTGATTTCTTTTAAAACACAAAATGTAGTGATGGTACATTATCATTATGGTTATTGTTTGTGAACTATTTTGTAAATTGTTGTATCGCAAAACTACAAATCTGGGTTGGGCTTTATTGTGCTAGGAACTATACCAACATCAGGGAAGTCAACTAGCTCACTGAAAAAACTGGGCTCATGTATCTTTTGAAGGTACTGAATATTCCAAGATGCAGAATAAAACATTTCAGTTTTCATTTTGAAATGACTCCTTTTTATAATGAAATCAAATAGTTTTGAAGTAAGTTATTTAGTCAAGATTCTAGTTAAATGCCAACCTCCCCCCCTCCCCAATTAAAAACTAATAATTTCTTAAAATCCTTTGCAAAAATGGAATTTCAGTCTGTTGGCCAAGTCTTCTTACCAGGTGGTTTAATCAAGATAATGAAGAGGGGAGGGAGAAGTAAGGCATAAAAGAATCTGAAGAAGTTGGCTGAAGTGACCTTGAATGTACAAGTGCTACGCATTTTGAGAGCGCTGTTTTTATTTAGGATAATGAACAGCAAGTGAAAAATGTCTTGGTTACATATTATTACAGCTCTGCTTAGCTGTTCATCTGAAAATCCACAGTTCTGGTTTTTTTTTTTGTTGTCAAGTTTGTTTATTGGACATTTAGAATATAATATTTTAAAAATGATAATGTTGCCCCCCTACTCAGCCAGGGCACCCTCCTCTGATACCCTGTAACACAGGGGCGGGCGATTATTTCAGGCAGAAGGCCGCTTACTGAGTTTTGGCAAGCCATTGAAGGCCGCATGACAGGCAGCCAGGGGCAGATGTATATTAATTTTCTAAATTTTTTAGGGGCCCTGCAGGCTGGATAGAATGGCCTGGCGGGCTGCATTTTGCCCACCCCTGCTGTAAGAGGACAGGCAGTTTACTATGGATAGAGACAGGAAACCTTTGAAACATTTCAGCTGAAGATGTAAGTACAGCTCTGGCATACCCCCTGACTAAAAAGTTTCAAAATTGCTGCAGCTGTAAGAGGAAGGGGTGGTTATGAGGGTCTGCACTCGTGGTAGGGAAGCCACACTGCTGGGATATCTGGTTCTCCAGCTTCCAGTCCCCCAGACCTCTCCCATTCTCTGTCATGGAGACCAGTAGCTGGAGACCCTGGCTCCAGTGGCAGTGCATAAGGAGTGCTCCTTGAGCTGATAGCTTCCTTGAGGGGGGGGGGGGTAGTGGAGACCTATGGTGGTAGTGCAGGGTTCCTGCTGCAGGAATCTCACTCCAGATAGCCAGAACTCTTCCTCTTCCTCCCTTTCCCCAACCCCAACAGAAGGGTGGAGGGAGTTTGGAGCTGAAACACCTTGCCGTGGCCCAGCAGTGGGACAGGCCCTCTACATGTTTCATGTATTATGCCATTACGTGGTTAGTTGTGCAGTTAATTTTAGATTGGCTATATGTCCAAATTAACCATCATGCCTTATAGCTGGTTGGAGTTTAAAGTTAGAGCTAGAAAATGTGTAATAACTTTATAGTTGGTTTCTATCTAGCTTTAATTTGCATGTGTAGCGTAGTTACGTCCCTGTGGTTGGGAGCCCTGTCAGCTGGCAGGGTTCCAGCCATGGGGGTACATCATCTGCTGCTGTGGCTGTCAGTACTATCAGCTGATGGGACTCCCAGCCAGGGCAGTGCCTCTGGCCTGCCATGGCTGGCCCTCTCATCAACTGTGGGGCTCAGCCATTGGAGCTTGCTACTAGGTAGCAATCTTGGGCTTCTTCTGCACTGGCAGTAAGGCATGATTAGGATCTGATGCTGGATCCCACAGCTATGCCTCCTGCCGTGCACGTGGCATGGCAGGAGGTGTGATTGTGTAGATTGTGCATCAGATCCTATTGTGTTTTTACACTAAGGGTCCCTTTGAGTCTAACAAGGTACCACTGATGTTGATAATATGCAAGAGGGAAGGATTTTTGTGGACCAACTGCATGGTGAAAAGCTTATCAAAGTCTATCTGAAATGCATTTCATTCTTTGGGTATCCAGGTATCAGTCTAGAGAAAAAAGCAATCAGGACTTGTAGTAGAGATGATCTTTTATTAGACCAACACAAATTTTACAAAAAAATTAATTAAAGAAAATAAAGAAATTCTTTTGCAAAAATCTTATGGGTCTAAGGAAAGATGTCATGTCTACTACGAGTCCTGTTTGCCTTTTCATTCTTCAGGCCATATGAAAACTTGGGTAAGTCTGATCTTAGCCATGTAGTTGTTCCAGTAAAAGATATCACCCACAAAAATTCTTGCCTGACCTACTGAGTATAAAAAAGGGCTGGCTGCTGTTCTGCAGTATGCTGGTCACTTCTGGACTTCCAGTCCGGCAGCCAAACCTTCATGGCCTGGTATCAGGCTGCAGCCCGGGGTTTGGGAACCTCTGTTTTATGACATTTGAATTATCTAACAAGAAGTGAAATAATAGGCAGTAGATCTGTGTAATACTGTCTAGTACAGAGACTTTTAAAGTTTTGCTCCTGAAAGTCCATCTCAGGGGAGCAGCCCTGGATGACAGGCTGCATTGAAGGGGCTTGCGGCAACATTTGGCCCACACGCCACACTTTGGGAACCGCTGATCTAGCGTATGGCTTTTTAATGAATTTTATTGCTTGTAAAGATGCATTATGGAGACCATTGACTCTTTGTATCAGTCATAGTATCTGTTCTTAAGTTGCTAGAGGTCCACACGTCCTCTAAACCAGCCCCTCCCTAACAAAGTGAACATTTAATGTCTAAAGAAGGGGCTCATGTCAGCAGTTTACAGCCCTTTAGGTCTGAAGTGCTTAGTGCCCAAGTGTATAGGAAGCACAGTCTCCAGCCAAAGGAGTAAACAGAAGTCTGTGTCTCTGCCAACGCTGCTGTTTTAATGTAATGTAATGTAATCTAATACTATTCAGCCACGAATGCAGGTGGGGAACTGATAACTTAGTAACAGAACTGTTCTACTTGTTTGAATGGTATTCTTGGAATTGTTTGTCAGCAAATTAGGGGTGATGACCTATGTCAACTGCTGAACAAAGTCTGCATGAACGTTTTCCTTGATTGCTCATTGATACACAATTATTGAAAAAGAAAAATGCTTATAATACCTTAGTCCATCAAGCACACTCTTATCAGGATGGTTTATCACATATCTGCACTTAAGTCTCAGAGTTTGGCTTCTGCATTTTAAAGCTTGTTTTGCCTGAGCATTTAGAGGATTCAAAATTAAGATTCAGGATGTAGATCAGTGGCTCTCAACCTCTTCAGAGTTGGGGCACCCCTCCACAACTGTTTTGAATGAGGTAGCATCTATGATTGAGAACCACAGAAGTGAAGTTGAGCATGACAATGGTTCTCAACCAGGGCCACGCTTTGCCAGATAAAATTGCCTTGTGCCCTTGCTCCACAACCAGACTGCAAAGTGTGGCCCTTGCATCTGCTCTTCTGCGTTAGTTTTCTCTGATCAGACTAAAGCAGGAGCATGCACATACCGCAGCTCTGCATGTGGGGCAATTTTACCTGGCTGTGAGGGAGGCTGCACCAACGGTTCATCACCCTAGGGTGCCATGACACATTAGTTGAGAACCAGTACTGTAGATATTTCTGTGCCATATCTCCTAGGTGTGGTGTTCCATAATGATGATTTGAAATGGCTTGTCTGCAAACTCATTTGCATGGTATGGTCCTTTTTTATTTTCTTCCCAACTTCATCCTCTGAGACTGATTAAATGTTGTTTTTCAGTGTTTGTCTTCCAATTTGTAACAGGCTTTAAAAGGTGGGATTCAGAACTAATGTGTGGCTACTCTGTTCTAAGGATTAACGTATATAAAGATGATAACCGTTCCATATTTGAACACTAGGATGTATTTTTAGGCTTTCTGAAGAACTTTTTCTAAATGGGTAGTTGTTTACAGATAACCTTTGAATTGTTAAACTACAAGGGGTGGAGGGGAGGGGGGAAACCCTCTTAAATCAATCTCAGTCATTCCTATGGGTTTATTTACTGGCTCTTTCTTTAACAAATTAAGAAGTAATACCTGCTCATAGACAAGTACTTCTATCTAGCATTTGGGAAACGAACAGAAACACAACACTTATACATACTGGTTTTGTTGGTTGTTTTTCCCCCTCTCTTATTCAAGATTAATGGCTCAACCATAGCTCAGGTGCTGTAATGTCTGAACTCCAGTGTGTAGTTGACTTGTAAGATGATTTGCTGAACAAAACTCTAGGCAACCCTGGCATGAAGGCTAGTACCGCTGGCCTTCAACATCCAGAGTAAAGTGCCTATATGTCCTGTTACTGATTTTTCTTTAATGCTGCTTTCTCTGTAAGGAAGAGAAGATTATTAATGAATGCTAACTTTATTTCATACCAACCTGAATGAACATACCTTCTGAAATACAAAACATTTTATTTGCTGTAATGAAAATTAAAAGCAAATGTACTTATTCTGTGTTGTTGAGAGGGTGCTGGAATTTTACTAGAAGGAAGGTGTTTTATTCAAAACCTTTTCTGCTTTTGTACCCTTTAGTTTTTCATAGTATAATCTAGATGTGTTGAAAATTTTCAACGTATTGTGTAAGGAGCATTCAAGGTGCCCAGAATCCATATTTTTTTCAAGTTGTACTTGACTATTGAAGGACTCGGTGTTTAATTGATTCTGGTGCTGTTACTCATGTATCGCTTTAGGTTCAATTACAAATCGTGATGTGCTATTTTTTATCCCTTTTTAGCTATTGTTTAAATGTCACTACTGAAAACATCACTCTTCGAGACTTTCTGGAAAAAAATCCTATCTTTCTGATTTTCACTACCACAGTAGCAACCAATTCATGACACATGTGCCACAGTTTTTGCTGGCAGCCTCCATGTGTGGCAATACAGTAGATTAGGGAGGGATTTAAAATGGGAATTATCACACCCTTGTCTGTATCTCAGTGATCACGAAGTGGGGTGGTAGCTTAAAGAAACCAGCACACAATATTCTTTTTCTCTGCTGTCTTCTTCTAGAAGCAGATTATACAGTAATTTGGGACATTTACAGTCTCTATCATGAGCTCTTTGGACAGGGACTTTTGGGGGGGGCAAAGGGGGGGAAGAGGAGGGTTTGATGCCTAGCACAGTTGAGGCTTTCTTGATTAGAGCCTCTTGCCACTGCTGTAGTATGTGCAACTTTTTTTTTTTTTAAATAAATTGTGTTTTAGTTGCATTGCAGCAGTGAACATGTTGCAGAGGGGGTATTTTCTGAGTGACCGCTACTTTTTTTTTCAGCTTGAGATGTGGTCTGTTTTGGGCTTTTTTGTTTGGTTTTTTTCTTTTTTACTGTGGGAGGAGGGTTGGGAAAGTTTAGGGTATAAATACATATTCACAGGTCTGAGGTAAAGCTTAAAAATCTGTTGCCTGCCAATTTGCATGGGAAATGTTAATACAGAATAATTTTTTGTTTCTGAAACTTCCTGTATGGTTATAGAGTGAGAATGAAACATGCGAGCATCTGACAAAAAAAGTGAAAGAGACTGATTCTTGATTTAGTTTAACCTATAGGAAGATTTCAGGAATGAAGATTTGAGGGAAGAAAACAAACATCCGTGGGCTATAACAACATAGGGGAAGTTATACTGCTATAATGAAATAAAGCTAATGTTGAATGTGCATGTGTTGCATATTGCCTCTACCCAAAGAGTTTTGTCTGCCTGTGTCCTTAGACCAACACGGTTATAACCAACAATCCTGAAACATGTTGCTTCATAATTCTTCACCTAATGTGAAGCATTTTAGAATATGCCACTTTCTTTATGTAAGTTTATATTGGTTCTGCTATAATATTATAATTAATATTGGTTTCTGTTTTGCACCAAAATGGCTTAGATTTTTATAGTATTATACAAAAAAAACCCCCACAAACCCCAAAAATGATCTGCTGGAGTGTCATCCTCAGAATTTTACCTTTTACTGAAATTATTGGGTTCTATCAGTCAGCTTCTGAGGCCTAAACAATGAAATATTGATCTTCTGAGCCTCGCTCGCTTGCTCATTTGAATTTATAAGGCCTGAAATGAACATATGGAGAGGGTTTTGGTGAGTGGCTTGGGGTTGTTTCAGTTGGTGGCATGCTTGGTAAATTCAAGAGTTGCCTGTAAGCTAGTATTCCTAGTGGGCTACAGTTAAGGTTGTGATTACACACATGAGGTATGATAGTTGCTGTACTGAAGAGATGTGCTTCTCTGCATAGACGGTGTGTAATACTTGATTTTCATACAGTGCACCTCACAGAAGCTTAGAAATGTTTATGTACAGAAAAGCCTTAACTGGGAAAACAATAAAATCTTTGTGTAATTAGGCTCTAGGTTACATTGTTGCATAAGTCCAGGGTTTTTTTAATGGATCTACTGCAACTACGTTAGGGATTTTTATTTTAATTGAGCTGTTTTTAAGCTGTTCTTGTTAGTATTTATATTGTTTCTAGCATAAAATAGTCTAATTAAATGTTTTTTTTTATGAATAACAGTGGCTACTTGATTAAGTAATGCAGTCTTCCCAAACTGTGGGTCACAACCCCATATGGGGTCACAACATCAGCAGATGAGATAAACGTGTCCTCTGCGATTTCTGCACCCACAGCGGGGTGCGAGGCTGAAGTTGGGCTGGACCAGCTCCAGGCAGAAACTGCCTTCATGGCCCAGCAGGTGGGACCCATTGTGGGAGGGAGCTGCTGCATCACCACAGCTGCCAAGGTGAAGTGAGAAAGTGGTGCAGAGTTGTGCTCATGCTGCTGCCTGGTGAGCAGGAGATGCCTCAGCTTGGCAGTCATGGCGGCGTGGAATGGTACTCCCTCCTTCTCTCCTGCACTGGGTCCTGGCCACGGCCACAGAGCCCCTGGGGGGAGGGCAGCAGGGCAAGGAGCCCCAAGCCTGCAGCAGGCAGCCTGCATCCTCTTCTCTCCCCCCCCCCCCCCCCCTTTGCTCCAGCAATGCTGCCCATGGTGGTGGGAATGGGAGCCAGGCTCTGCACTCTGCTCTGGCCAGAGGAGCACTGACAGGGTCAGGGGGCCGTGGGTGGGGAGAGAAGGACACCTGGGGTTGGGTGGGCTGCAGGCTAGGAGTGAGGGGCCATGCTGAGAAAATGGGATCATAAATGGGGTCACGCTGAGGAAAAGTTTGGGAAGCACTGAGGGTAATGCCCTCAGGTCTGACTTAAATAACTTTTTGTTGTTTTTTGAAATGGTTGCTTCATAAGTCCTACCTGAATCAGAGTAGAGCTGTCTCCTACAAAAGAGCATATCAAGGGGACCTTTTAATCTTGTTCTAGAAATGGAAGATCTGTTCAGTCAGAATGTGGACTCTTTTTTTTTAACTTCTTCCAGCAGTTTCCATAACTCTCCAAAAAATAAAAATCTTAAACTATAATCCTTTAGCCATTAATAGTTGCTGTCTTATGCAGACAGCCATAGATAAGTCTTATTTGTATGGGTTTTTTTGATGCTTTTCAACCTTTTGCTGGAAGTGGATTATGACAGCATCATTTTTGGACTGCAAGATTGAAATGTTAAATTTTGTTTTGCCTGCCACTCTTCCCTCTACCCAACTGTGTTGGTTAACTTTTGTAGATCAGTCCTGTGTTGATATTTAAATAAGTATTCAGAATTCATGTTGTAAAATGATGAGACTGATACCTTTTTTTCTACTCACAGGCTCGAGTTCTGTATGACTTTGCTGCTGAACCTGGAAACAATGAGCTGACAGTTAATGAAGGGGAGATCGTTGTTATTACAAACCCGGTAAGATGGAGCAAGTGGAAACCAGGCTGCCATTCACTGACCTACTTTTAGAGATTTGAAGAGGGGCTATGTGACATCCAGTAGGAATGTGTTAGTTTGCTTTCCCTTTCTCCCCTAGGGTAATGGCAAATTAATTGAATTTGAGAGGCTCTTTCAGTGATGTTATGGATATAATTCATATTAATGAAAGCAAGATCAGAAGATAATAGGCTGCAACCTTACTACATGGTGACCAGACTTTTGTGTTCTCTGATCAGCTTTGTGCTATTAAGCATTCTGTGGTGGTGGTGGTGGTGTCTCAAAAACATGCTAATGATATTGACATCCTTTTTAACCTGAAGGTATTCTTTTTTTTTTCTTTGCTGTCAGCTCTGCAATTGACTAATGGTGATTTTTAGATCTAAATGCAGCATGTTCATGTTCAAATATTTACTGTGTTAAAAATGCAAAAACAACAGTTTACACGGAAATTTTAAACTTCTGCTTTTTAATTAACCTTGTGCTAGTTAGGGCAATGTACATAAAGCTGAAGAAGATGGAAAGAGAATCTCATTCGCCCTGTGAATATTTCCTTAGATGTTCATAACTTTGTCCTTGGTTGCAATTACGGCTTTGTTTTGGAATGATTAGAGATTTGAATGGCTTTAATTCTAATCAGCAACTCATCAGACTCTTCAAAAATCTTCCTAGCTAGAAAAACATACAAAAATAAATTAATAAAATGCACCCAGCAAGTAGCTGAGTGAATTGATATTGTATTCACTCATCTTGGTCAAAAAAAACTCTTCCTTTTGCTCTTAATCTGTGGTACTTTTGGTTCTCATATGGAAATGTAGTTTCATTTGTATAGGGGTGCCTACAGGCAGATAGGGGCTGTGCTCTAACTCATGGCACTTGATATAAAGCACCCATGAGTTAGAGCCCTCTCCCCTTCCCCCCACCTCATTTGGCTGGGGCATGCCAGCAGCCTCCAAGAAAACTGCTCAACTGCCCCTTCCCTACCCCCCAGCTCTGGGGCTGTCAGCAGGAGAGGGAGAGAAGGGTGCAGCACATCTGGTGTGGACTGGGCTTTGCTTGGCGAGAGATGGAGGGGGGCAGGGTGAAACAGAACCCCCTCACCTCGTGCCCCACCCCAAGCTACCCTGCTGGGGTATTGGGGGAGCCAGCTGGACCACTTGGGGCAAGGAGTCTGTGTTCCACACCTCCAAGCCCCCCTCCAGTTCAGGCCAGGGCAAAACAGCCAGTAGCTGCTGCTGCCATTCTCAGGAGGCCTGGTGGAGTGGGGGGCAGGTTGGAACAGCCCCCTCACTTTGTGGGCCTGCCCCAGCTCCCAGTACCCCAGCTGGGTTATTTGGGGGGGGCGGGGGGGAAGAGGTGAAAGAGCTCCGTTCCACCCCTGTGCCCACTCTCCCCATCTCCAGCCAGGCAAAGCTCAGTCAATAGTTCCTTGCTGCTCTTTTTCCCCCCTCCCCTCCCCTGCTGACAGCTGGGTGGGCAGGGCTGGGTTGGTGCTCTACTACAGCACCAGCTCAGCCCTGTCCCTGCAGGAAAAAATTTAACCCTCTAGGAAGCCCAAGTTCCCTAAGGCGCGCACTGCTTTAGAGCGCCTTTATTTAATATCTGATCTGATGAGTCTTAACTTTTTGTACGATCAACTATTTTAAAAGCACTCTGCGGCAGTGCACATCTTATGTCACAGCTGTAGAGCGCTTTCAGAGGCCTGATAATGCAAAAAATGTAGCTTGCATAAGCACTCTAAGTGCCTATCTTGCTTTTTTGACAAAAGGGGTCTTATGGCTTCTTACCCTGATTGAGTAAAGCATTAAAGCAAGTGTAAGTCCTATTGGACTTTAAGTATCTAATTAAGAATAGTATGGAACTTAAGTATCTACTTAACTTCAAGCACTTAATGGAATCAGCTCCTTGGTAAAGAACAGGGTGTTCATGAGCAGCAGTAACACTACAGATAATTGACCACTTGCTTGATAAATATAATCATTACATGAAATTGTGGGCAAGCAACTCAAACTTTTTGCCAGGCTAATTAGTTTTATTAATATGGCCCAAACTGTAGCATGTGCAGATTCTGGGAACTTTCTGAAAACTGTTTAATTAGTTCACATTGAATTGTCAGTAGTTTTTTAACAAGGGTGTCATGCAATGTTAGCACTGTTTGGTATGTCAATATCTAGATGTTATTTGAAATCTGGGTTAATCTTGTGAATTATAGTTTGTATCAAAAACATTCTGATCTGATGTGGTTGCTTTTGCATCAGAATAATTGATGTTTTTTTGTTTTAAAAAAGAAGTAAAAAAATGAAGCAAACCTTGTTTTTAGAATGGGATGCTGTTAAATTTTCAAGTTGGGGGTCTCGGATCTAAAAAGATTGAAAACCATTGGAATATGTGACTTATGCTTAAGTGTTAGAGAGCACAATTTAAAATCAAACTGCCTTCAAAAATTGTTTAAAGGATTATTGATTAGACTTTTGCTTATATCAGATCCTAGAAGTGTTTGCTGATTTGTCTTTTGACATGCACATTCCAGTTTTATCTGAGAACTTTGTTTTAAGGGCAGGGAGAAATTACTGAAAATGAATAAACCTCTGTTTATTCATAAATAAATGAATAAGTATGTTTTGAAATTCAAAACTTAACAGGTGGTGGTCTGCATACACCAGACTAATTACCCAATGTTAATTATCTCTTTACACATCTGGGTATTTGAGACATTTTGTTAAAATTTAAATCAGTTTATTCCAGGTCATTTTATCCTGGTATTTGTCTTAACCAACTTTGGTAAAGGCCTGCAAAGCCTTTAAGTGTTCTATTATTTAGTGTCTTGTATTAGTGTATCTTCCAGTTAAGAGTAAGTTCTATGTCCCATTGTGTTTAGGCACTGTACAAACAGATAGTACTTTCTACCTCCAACAGCCTCTGCCCTAAACAAATAGACAAGGAAATAAAGGAAGCATTTTCTTTTTAGCCATAATGTTGTCCTTCTCTTCCTGCAACTAGCTCCATTTGCTGAACATCTTTCCAACTTCAACACAAGAAGGAAAGATTCTACAAATAATATCATTTCCTGTATCCCTAATTCATTCCCTAAGTGCTGCCCCCACCCAGTGTACTGAATAAAGGGGATTCCTGGAGAAGCACGATATGATCCTATAATTAGACTGTTAAGGTGTATGTGTGAAAGGGAGTTGAATTAAAGTTGAAAAAGCAACTGAGTTTTTCAGCACCTGAAAAAGTTTAATTGATTGTTTTAGGGATTTTTTTTGTTTTGCTCTAGGTTTTTTTTATATCTAACTTTACAATTTTGAAGACTGTGAAACCTCACAACAGCCCTGTGAGATGGACATAGTTAATACTCTACTATCCTCCATTTTTAATAAAGAAATTGAGACTCAAAAAAAATCCATATTAATTTGTCCAAAGTCACACGGTTGCATCTTGAATCCTATTAGCAAATAGTGACCACGAGACCTTTCTGTCTCAGTTTGTATTAAACCGTGCTATAAAATTCATTTAGCAAAAGCTTTCTTATGTTGCTTTTATTTTTTTTTCCTTCAGGATGTAGGTGGAGGCTGGCTGGAAGCAAAAAATAGCCAAGGAGAGAGAGGACTTGTACCAACAGATTATGTTGAAGTAAGTTAAAACTAAATAACAATACATAAACCCTATTAAAACGGAACTTTCTCTATGCTTTGATTCATTAATATTGGACCTTTTTTAAATCTAACTTTCTAGACTGGAGGCCTGATTTAAAGATGGCAGCACTTCAGTTCCACTAAAATAAATGCTGATAGTTCCTTAAAATGAGGCTTTTACTTCTGAGCAGTATTCTGGCACTGCCCCTGTCTTGGGGTCCTTAGGTTAGGTATTCTCTTCCTGTTATAAATCCTCTGTCTAGCATCCCCCTCCTGGAAGCTGAAACCCATATTCCAACTCGGTTCCAAAGAATTGCTGCTGACTTTTCAGACCTTGTGCTACTGCCTTCCATAGCTTAAACACATTCTGCACCCCAGAATCGCACCAAATATGAGCCTTTGTGTTTACAGTTCTCGAAACCCATGTTGCCTTGAAGTCCAGAAGCACATAGATATAGATGTACTTTTTTTTTTTTTGCATAGTGTCTGAACACCTCATTCTCTTGTTTAAAAGAAAATATAAAATACAGACCACCTGGTAAATTCCAAAGTTTGGAATGCTGTGCTCTGTCCTTTGGGTCTTCGGGCAAACTCAAGACTTGTATACTCGGACCTTGATCAGTTTAGTAGCTAAGATGGGCTCTTCCTGCTGCAAAAGCCTGTACATCTCTCTGCCTCCCTGCCCAAATACCCCTTCCCACTGTGTGGGTCTTTTGCCTGCTGTGAATCTTTCTGTCTTCTTTTGTCACCTGGGTTCAAGAACTTTTTAATCTCCAGACGCTGGTCTGAGTTTCGCAAACTGTCCCAAGCGGCTTACCCTGAAAACATGGTGGTTGAATTCTAACTTGTTCCTGATGAGGCAGGAAATATGACCTAGCCCTGGCAGCCCATGATGAGTTACTGCCTGATATACCGGTATTCGGTGATGCATCAGTTTTCATACTATCAACCAAATTTTGCAAATTATACAGCTAAGTGCTCTAGATTCATTTCATGTCACATGGATATCCTCTCCAAAGCCATTCAAAACAATGGACCATACTTCTCATCAGTATCTGAATTTGATGCATCATTGAATTTGGGAAGCGTATACATACCGTGAATGTGTTGGCTTGACTCTTTTTTAGTGTGTTCTTTTAAAGATCGGATTGTATCAGTGCATTTAAAATCCTTCAAGTCTATTAGAACAAATAAGGTGATTGCATGTAATTTAACTCATGTAAGAGGGACAAATACCTTAAAACAGGTTTCTCTATTTTCAGATTCTTCTTGAAAGTGCAAAAGATGGATTTACTTGTGGCAATTCAACAGCTGACCAAGCCTTTTTTGATTCCCTTTCGTCAAACACAGCTCAAGTCAACTCTGCTGATAAAAGCAATAACCAGGTAGCCTTCAGTTTCCTCTTGGTATAGTAGGCATGGCATTAAGCAACATTTTGTTTAATATTAAATAATCAGCTTATTTGTTCAGCTTGCATAATTCAGAATGGCTTCCGCAGGAAAAATGAGTGTTGTGCTGAACGTTTTAGAAATGAAAAAATATGCAATTTTGTTTTCTTGAATAAAGTAGAACCATATAGTCCTTTATTTAATATAATAAAAATAAAAACCCCTCTGCTGCCTTTTCCTTCCTCAATCTTGTGTAAATCTAGTAACTGTATATAAACAACATCAGTTGCTTGTAGAATTAGTATTAAAATCTGATGATCTGACTCATGTGAAAGAAATCTACCTTCTTTCTGACTTTTTTGTGAAGTGTCATGCAAGTTGACACTCACAGAAACAAAAATAAATTAACAACAAATAAACTTGTCAATTGCTTTGTTGACATGAAAGGAGGTGCTGGTGACAGCGATCTGTCCTCTTAGCAGTTTGAGTGGAGGAGGGGCTGATCTTACCAGTTTAGAATTGCTCTGTGCTTTGTTGGTGGAGTATACCTCCTTTATGATTTGATTGGTCTTTAGCTGGTACATTTAGGTTTCTGGCTAACAAGCCTGTAGTGAATCTTGTAGTAGTAGTAGATCTTAACTCTAATACTGAAAACAAACAAACCCAAAGTCTAGAAGATAACAAGCTAATACTGTTTGTAGAGAGAACCTTTCACAGGTCCAAATCCTAGAAACAGTATCAGTCTTTAAAGTCCAGAGGTCAACAGCAGGGTAAAATTGCTATATCCAGCGAAGCTGTGCAAAGGTCCTACATATTGCAAAGCAAATACTTTGCTTATCTAAATAGACAGTGAGGAGCATAATTCATGAGAAGCTTCAAAGAGGGGTTTTTGCTTTGTTTTAATTTCTGTTAAAGGACTTTAACATGGAATGACATCTCTTAGAAAAGTGTACCTAGAGATTTAACTGAGAATTAATCTGATGGCTCTTGGTTTTTGACATGGATCTTTTTTTTTTTTAAGCATCCTTGCATATCCAGCAGGATCTCTCCAAGGCTAACATGGGAAAATTATTACCTGCCTACAAATACAGTGGTCTAATGGCACTGTCTTAATGAGTATCACTCCATTAGTCAGCAGCAGTGACTTTGTATTTACTTTCAGATCACTGATGGAAGTACTGAATATCATCGAGTCTAGTGCTAATCTTTGCAGAACTGCACAAAAAGTCCCTCCTTAGCCATTTTGTTTTTCCCTATTGACAACTGACTTTTGAGGTTTTAATCAGTTCTTTAATCCATTTAACATTTGTTTTTATTGATTATTCTGTAGTGCTATTTTTAATTGCAATACCACGTGGTGTTAAGTCAAATGGCTTGTGGAAGTCATTGCTGTTAACTTCATTAAATGATTTAATCAGGTTTTATTTAAAGACCCGTCTTCCAGAAAACACACTGACTGGTGTTAATTATTTTTGTTTTTCAGTTGTTTGTTGATGGATTCTTGTATGGGCTTTTGCATCACTTTGCTTGGGACTGTTTTCTGGCTTTTAGACTTCTTAGCGCTAATGACTGCCCAGACAACCATTATGGCAACATGCAATTGCCTTAGCAGCACAGATGACTCTGCTTTTCTGCTCAGCTCTATTATTGTCTTTTTAATTCAATATGTAGGTAGTTTCAAAGTCCTCCAGGGGATTGGCCCAAAGTACTGATGAGGGAATTCTCTTGCCATAATAGCCTGTCCTACCAAAGTTTATTTTATTTTACTAGAATAATTGCATCCTGGTTTTAAAATTGTAGGAGTCTTGGGGCAGGTGGGAGTTGGGGGTGAGGAGCAGGGATTCTGAAGAACGAAGTGTCTCTGTTTAACTTTTAATCCTGTTTAATCAAAATAGGACTGCTTGTATTAACTTAATATAGGCCGTTTACCCAATGATGCACTGAACTAGGAAATAACTGACGATTGCTCCTTTGACTTAATGTCTTGCTACTCAAAAGAATATATCTAGTTATATAGATATAGATGCACAGATGCTACGTTTAGAAGATTGCTTGTTAGTAGAGCCAGAATATTTATTTATCCAGGACACGCAATAATTTGTCTCAACTTTGAAAGCACTGCAATATTAGTAAAATGAACATGAAACTTAAAAAAAAAAAAAAAAAGCTTAGTGAATGATCAGAATACCATTAAGTTGTTGAATTGTGAACAGTTTGATAAATTTAATTTGGTAGATCTGAATAGAGAATACCATTCATGCATAAGTGGAATAATTTGGCTATATCCATGGGGTGCTGTAGGAAACGTAGTGAATTGAAGATGGTGATATTAGCAACAATTGGAGATCACTGTAGGGTCTTAAATGTAGCTTTGTAAAAGTTGAAATGCAATGGTGCATTGCTAAAGCAAAAAATCCCAAGATTTTTAAATTATGGCATTTTGGGCAATCTTCTGTGTTTTTTTGTAATGGCTGTTTTTATGAGACTGTTGCTAAGTGGGCATGATACTTTATTATTACTACTGTATTCAAGAAAACAGAAAAGTCACTTACAGTAACACGGTTCCATGTAAGATACAGGTAGCATGAAGTCAAAGGAACACTGATTAAATTCATGATTGTCAACTGTCCTCCCAGATCGGAGGAAGGTTGTTTTGTTGGTGCCATGCACAGTCTTCCAGTCTTTTGAAAATAAAAATTAAGTCTCCTCTTCTAGTTCACTTGACAGAGGTGGGGGGGAAGACTTTGTTTTCCCTGTTTCTTTCTGCATGGGCTCTTTGCCCTTTCTGTCATAAGAAAGGATCAGTAACTTGGCCACTACTATACTTGATGTCTGTCCTTTTCACATCCTGTGAAAATGAATGCCTCAGCTAGTCTGAACCTCTTCTGAAAGAATGAGGAGTGCTTAAGGACAATCTGGTGCTTTCTTCCCTTTCTGCATCCCTGGGAGTCCTTGACTCTTCAAATGTAATCTTGGTTCCTGCATTAAACTTGGTTGTGTCCACCTGAAGTGCTAACAACTCTTCAGGAAAGGAACATTTTGGCTTTCAGGGGGGCAAAGCTCCAGTACTGAGGGTAAATTGATTTGTATGTGACTTTGAAAAAAGAAAGAGAGAGAGAAAGTGAGTTGCTAGCCTTCCTAACTTTAAAAAAAATGAAAGTGTGCCTTGGCAGTGCAGTCAGGTCACAAATGCTGGAAGGAAAACAAAGTGTGTGATTTGTTTTAAATCTTGAGTTTTAAGGCCTGTTTTTACTAACTTTCTGTTTCTGGGATTTGTAATAGAGCAGTGCTCAGAGAGGCAATAGTGCTTTCAGGTAGGGACTACTCAACACCGCCTGGTCACTTTTTAGATAAGTAGGCAAACAGATTTGTTAAGCTTTTCATCCAGTGATTTGCTTTAAGATATTGAAAAGTGCCTCTGGGTGACTTTGTTCTGAGGACTTGGTGTTTGAACAATGCATGATCAAACTATGGCTTTGCCATGACTTGGTGGTGGTATTGAAGTTAATCACCACACTCAATAGTAGGGAAGCATGAGGACCAGAAAGCCAGCAACAAGGTAGAATAGTCGATGTCAATAGGCCCTTGGGCACCTGAAGGAGGGCCATAAGAGCATTCATAGATGATGTGGTCAACCATCTGCGCTTGAGCACCGCAGCTGCCCCAAGAGTGCACGCCATGACTTGGTGATAACACTATATACCAATGACCTTACTAAAGAGAGAACTTCTGCCTAGGACTCGGGCCAGTCTCCCACCTTTTTCCTTCTCCAGTCCCTCCAGCTTTCCAACAATAGAGATGTTGGGCAGGGCTCCCAGCTACCCTGCTGCTTTAAAGGGACTTTGTCAGTTCAAATGACAGTGTCTGAAATGGTTACACCTCCTGACAATAAAACCAAAAACCTAAAATTGTAACTGAAACTCACTAGAGAAAATGACACCTCATGTGTGCTGAACAGCACTTTTTTTTTTTTTTGTAGTGTCCATTCCATTCTTCTCTATAGCAGTCAGGGGGTTTTTTCTCGTTTGCGTGGCTTTTTTTCTCTGCAAAAAAGAAACACGTACTTTAAATAGGAAAATGTGATTGTGAAAGCACACAAATACGCAGGTGGCTTGTGGGCAGAATATCTGAAACTTCTAACTTGTTTTCCTTTAACTGACTAGATTTCAAGTTGATGATACACAGGGTTACCATATTTCCAGTTTCAAAAAAGAGGACCTCTCAGGGTGTAATATGATTGAGGAGGCAGTAATATGCCCATGCCTTGCCCCTCACTCCTGACCTGCAGTCCCCCGGCATTGCCTGTTCCTGTGCTCCTGATCCACAGCCCTCCAGCCTTCCTGGTGCCCCTCACTGTGACTGCTGTGGCTCTTACCCTCCACCCCAGCCCTGCTGGTGCTCCTCGCTTCCAACCTGCTGCCCTGCCCCTGTGAGCGCTGGCAGCAGCCAGCATCACATACTTCCCTGTTGGCCCTCCTCTGGCCCTTCACCTGCTGGAGGAGCAGGAGCCTCCCCCACCCTGCTGTAGCCCGGTGCCAGGGAAAACTTTGATGCTAAGCAGAGCAGAAGCCCAAATCCTGGAAATTTGTTGATATTTAAAAAAACCCACCTGGATAGAGATGGGAGGACCCAACAAGAGGACATGTATGGGAAAACCCGGACGTATGGTAGCCCTATGGTAACACTTCCATTGCCCAGAGTGTGGGGTGCTGCATGGCACTTCAGTGCATGCCTGCCCAGCACTTCCTCCTGCTTCTGACAGGGGGGAGACACCAAGTCAAACTGCTCTGGAATTTTCCCCGCTCTGCCCACCTAAAAAGCAGGCAATCTCACTGTTACTCAGACCATTAAAAACCTTGGATGCAGACAAATTTTGGGGGGCGGGGGGGGAGGGAGTGCAGGGAGCACTTAACTAGATGCAGCAGCACATTACTTTGAGCCAGCTCTGCAGCATCTGTATTGATTGGGTGCTTCAGCGGAGTTAATAGCTGATTCAATCAGCTATTAGATAAAAGTACCAACAAAGCCCCACTAAAGCTCCTATTCTATATAGACGTTGGGAAAGCCGAATCCAGCTGCAATGTCTCTTCTGGTCATGCACTGGGCTTGATGCAGGACTTTTTGAAGTAAAGCGCTGCTTTGCTTCACCCCCCCCCCCCCCCCCAATCTGCGAGCAACCCTTGAGTGCTAATTGTCTGGAAAAAACTTCTTAACTGCAAAAATCTTCACTAATTTCCATGCACAGTCCTTTGTGTTTGAAATGCCTTTGTGATGAGATAAAAAGGGTCATTAGGGGCATGTTAAACCAGACCTATGTTTGAAAAATAGGAGAGATTAACAGGGGTGGGCAATTATTTTGGGCTGAAGGCGGCTTACTGAGTTTTGGCAAGCCATCAAGGGCCGCGTGACAGGCAGCCAGGGGCAGATAAATATTTATTTTCTAAAATTTTTAGGGGCCCCGCGGGCCGGATAGAATGGCCTGGCAGGCTGCATCCAGCCCACAGGCTGCATTTTGCCCACCCCTGGATTAGGAGCTTCCTACCTGTCCTGTTTTCCCATCTCTAATGAAACAAAAACAGTAGAATTTTCTGTGTTCTTTCTTCAGTTTTGACTGTTGGGTCACTTCCAATGGATTCCTGTTATCCAACTACTGTATTTTATGTAAGATTAGGGGTTTTTTATCTTTTTTTTTTTTTTTTTCCTATGCAACTAAATTAATACTGTTTCATTTATTAGCAAGAAACTGTTACCTGATCTAGGTGCAGTTACGTCTAGCTGTTAATAGAATTTTAAAATGTGGTCTTTTTGCGCAAGCTTCAGCCTGTGTGATCTATCCAAATAGTGATGCATCAGTACAACCTTCCTATTTTTTTTACCCCTCAAGAAATATTGCCTGCTTTTGGCAGAATCCTGTTAATGCGGTCAAGAGTTCTGGAATACATGCTAGGAATATATCTTTCATCCTTGTAGTCTATGGAGCTCCTTTGGTCAGCAGTAGTACTACTATAGTCAAAAGTCTGTAGGCAATTCTTTTGTATGCATTCCTGTTTCAGACATTGGTGTTTTGGGCAGCGGCAATTCATTTAAATGGCAAATAGGTATCTGAAATAGTTTTGCATCTAGCTACATTTAGGAGGAAAGTGTGAATTTGAAATCTTCATGGCTTTTTATAAGTAATTGGGTTCCCCTTGGGTTTGCATTGGTGTTTTGAAAAAGAATCAAAGTTTTGAAATTATTACTGTGCATAAAATTACATTCTGAAGAAACAAATATAGCCTCCGTAGCAAGATACTCATTTGCTGTGTAAGTTAAGCCATATTGCCTGTTAAGAACAAGCTTATTTTCAAAAACAGTACATGAATCTCTTAATTTTTTGTGTATGACTTGAACCATAGCATGATGTATAGCTACTACAGTTTTGCTTGTAATGAGGAACTAGTAAACTCCTGGTTCCTACGGTGCTGAGAGTTGAGACTAATGCTACCTTGCCTTGTTTCCTGCTGTAAAATGAGTACATCGCTAACTGGGCGTAGGAAAGTTGTGTGACTGGAAGTGGTCTACAGCTATAAACATTCAGATCTATGATGGTAATGAGTATTTTTTAGAATCTGTTGATTAGTTTGCTTCCATTTTTGTGCGTCATTCTCATCAGTGGTATAGTTTCATTTCTATAGGAAAGTGACTGCAACATTAGTTCCTGAAAAAAATATGTATTCTGCAAGTTCAGCTTTCTGTGAACTGTGAAGTGTTTTATTTCCACTCTTCCATGCCATTACAAAGTATCTAGGGTTCACAGATAAAGCCCTGTCAAAGCAATAGGTATTTATGGAAGTAAATTATGAAATAAAAAAACCATGCTCTTCCGATCTGAGCAATACATCAAGTAATTTTCAAGTTCTTAAAACAAACAAACAAACAAAAACAAACCCCAAACCCCCCCCCCCCCAAAAACCAAACCCTTTTGAACTGAATTTAAATAGTATTGTCTGATGTTTATAACTGGGGGGGGGAGAGAAAATATGTAGGAAAAAATATCCCCCAACTTATTACGCTTGGAGTAGCATTTTGTCACAAATCAAACCTGACTTGATGACAGACCTCCAGAGAAGAATGCAGAGGAAGGCAAGTTTAAGGAAAGGTTTAGTACAGTATCTTTTAAAGTTTTGCTTGTAGATGTAAGCAGATAATTTTAAACTCCTAATTTGCTTTGGAAGAATAACTGTTAATTTAGTTTAATTTGAAATATGCATAGAGAGTGTGCATTATTTCTTCTTGGGAGAAGGTTGGGACAGGTGGAGCCCAGATTAGTCCATATAATGAAGAGAGGGATTTCATCAACTTTTGACCTCTCTTTGGGTGATGATAACAGAAGTCTTGCAGCTCCTGGATCCCTTCATATGTTTAACAGAATGACCTGCTGAGCTGCAAGGATCTTCTACCTGCTTTTCACAGCAATTGGCTTTCTAAACTAAATATGCCTTTTCTTGCATTATAACAAGAATGCTGTGTAGAATATTATGTAGTTCCTTTTAAATACTAATAGGGTTTCGTATGAAGAAAGGTCCAATGTTTGAACATACTCCAGAGAACTGCATTGGTAATGTTTTGTATCCTAACCTAAACACAGAGGGGCAAATCTTGAGTTGTGGGAAGCCAGTGGAGCCCTGGCAACTTTAAATTTATGCCAACTGAGGTATATGTGGTCTCCAAAAACTTGCTTCCCCAACCTTCTACCCCCTCCAAGTTCTGGAAGCAAAGTCTTTTTAGGTAAGGGTCGTGTTGAGAAGGGAGGAATGTACCACATGTAGGTTTCTACAAAGTCTTTCAAGATCCATAGATTGTCTAGGCAGTGGGTGGCAGGCAAGGTTCTTTGGGTAGATGTGATATCTTTTATTAGACCGAGTAGTTGGAAAAAAGTTCTTTGCAAGCTTTCCAGCGCAATCACCCTTCTTCAGGCATAGGGATTCTCTGCTGTTCTGAGACTCCAAGAAGCTTAGTGGGACAGGATGTCAGTGAGAATGTAAATAGGTAGAAATCAGGAAAAGAAAAGGGAGGGGGTAAAATAGCCAAAGACAGTAAGGGAGACTCTACTGTAGTAGTTTTCCAAGGTAGAAAAGAGGCTATCTGTGGAACAAGTAAATAGCTGGAAATGGGGAAGACAAAGGGGGGGGAAGCTGGGGGGGGGAACAGAAGTGTAAGAGGTCAGGTCTGGAAGGTACCTACCTGGTGAATGAGATGTTAGGCAGGTTGTAATGTGTCATAAATCCAGTGTTTATATTGGGTCCATGATCTTTTGTATCCAGATTTATGAAGTGAGGTGAGGTGAGATTTTTTCTATCCAGATTTATGAAGGCTCGTCTATGAAGGTGTTTTCGAAGTTCCCTTTGAGGATTAGACCTGAGAGATTGGAGGGGGAGCAATTGTCCTGTGAGAAGTGTGCCCCCACAGGTAGTTGGGTATTCTTGTCTTTTGATAGATTTTTTGCTGTGCTGTTCATTCCCTTTCTACCCTTTGTCTTCCTAAGTTCCACCTATTTACTTTTTCACAGACATTCTCTTTTCTACCTTTGAAGACCGCCCTTACTTATCTTTGGCTTTTTCCCCTCCTTGTTTCTCCCCTCCCCACTTCTCTACCCTTTTGTTTTCCTAATTTCCACCTATTTGTTTTCCTACTGACCTTCTGTCACATTTAGCTTCTTCCATTCTTTGGAGTCTCAGAACAGCAGAGACTCCCTATGCTTGAAGAAGAGTGATTGCGCCAAAAAACTTGTGAAGAACTTTTTTCCAGCTACTCGGTTGGTCTAATAAAAGATATTACATCTACCCAAAGAACCTTGCCTGCCTATGTCCTTAGACCGGCAAAGCTACAAACAAAAACCTAGGCAATAAATGAAAACCTAACATAAATTTGGAGCCAGTGGAGCACTGGCACCTTCCCACAATGCAAGATTTGCCTTCAAGTTAAAACACAAAACAATACCAGTGCAGTTCTCTGAAATACAGTTTGATAAATGAATGCAAACAATGAGAGAAGCTTTTGGAGTTAGTGTAGCTGCTGAAACATGCCAAGTTATATGGTGTTTAAGAGGTTTTGTAACCTTTTAAATGGCAGGCTTCTAGATATGTCAGAAAAGGCTGAAATTGGTCTGAAATTGCAGTAAAGCAGACTTTTTAGGTTAGATATTAAGAAGAACTTGCTCACTCTGAGAGTGTTGAAACCGATTACGCAGAGAGGTTGTGGAACCTCCATCCTTGGAAGTTTTTAAGATCAGGTTAAATACTTGGCTGAGATTCAGATGGAGATAATCCTTCCTTAGGCAGGAAGTTAGTGTAGATGAGCTCCTGGATGACCCTGTGACCTGGATCTGGCCTGCAGGGCGTGGGTCAAGCATCCCACACTAATTTACTCACTTCACAGCCTCCCTAACATCTGTTGACATCACAGCAGAAACTAATTTATGGAATTTACTAATCCTTGCTTTCTTAACTTTATATTAATGTGAATATATGTGATTTATACACTTGTGTAATAAAACAGTAGCTTTGGAGGTATATAACACCTTTGTGTGTGCATATTATTCTGTAATGCAGCATTATAGTTTAAAATTGTAATTGCTCCATAAGTAAGAAAATACCAATAAAAAGAAGGATTGCACAACTAACTAAATAGTTGTGGGAGAATGATGCAGCTAGAATTTCTGGAAGTACTAAACTGAATCACTCATTTTTCTAAATAAATATACAAAGGGTGCTTTTTCCACTCTTCATGCCATCTCACTTGCTCATGATTTGATGTATAAACTCTGAGAGCAGTTAGTTACCCACAGTGCTTTGTTTTTGGAGTTCTCGAGCACAGAATAAGAAGACTGGAGACTCCTTTTGGGTATACTTCAGTCTGCCCTCTCAGGTTGGGAAGGCCCACATGGTCAGAGTCTGAGTAATTTAATGGGGAAATTTTAAATGGTGGGTATGAGGTCAGGAAGGATCCAAGAGATCTGGAGTGGGAGTGCTTCTTCATGGTAGCCATTGCTCCTCAAACTCAACCAAAGAGCTGAGCTGGTGATTGCAAGTCAGAAGAACTTTTCTGGAGGTGACTCTTTGTGAAGAAACACAGATAAGTCTGGATTCTTTAGGTCTTCAGTAGCACTTATACTTTGGCCTGCTGCATTTATCGTGGGTATCTTCAAATTCCCCCTACAAGGGATTGTAGAACTCTGCAACATTTTTCCTACCTTTGGACATAAACAGCTACCTTCAGAGTCTGGATATGGCACCCTAGTTATTGACAAAAACTAAAGTGGATGATTAACTCCTCTTGAACAAGGACATCAGCAGTGTACAATGCCAAATGTCATCAGCACTCTACTTTGAGCAGGGGTGACACCCACCATTTGGAGAAGCTGCTGGTGGTCATGGAATGTTGAGCTGTCTATGATGTGAGTTGGTAGAGTTGTTCTCATATATTGAAGACGTGCAAAACAGCCCTAGACTAAACAAAATTGGACTTCTCCCCAAAGAATTAATTTAGCAGTTGGATGCTTGCATGCTTTCTATTATTGTGGAGTTACTGTCTTGCTTTCTGTAATATAATATTGTGCTCTGGCACTTTGGCACTGATCAGGTTAACAAACTTATTGTGATAACAATCCCATCAGTTTTGTGTATGAGTTTCTGGTTGCATGCATGTTGGTGAGATGGCATTTGGCATACATGACTTGCAGCAGCTGCCTCATTGCAGGAAAGTTTGCTGTACTGTGCTGAATGTTGCCATGTATTCTCTTACTCCTTCTTGCTTTCATTTTCCTCTTTCGCTAAACATTTCTTATTTTAAGGTGGAATCTTTGGCACCTGCCACTCCAACTTGTAATCAGGAAAGCCTTAGCCAGTCACCTCCTTTAACTCCTCCTACAAGAAAGGTAATAAAACAAATCAAAAGTAACCCGCAACAAAAATAACAGATGCATTTTAATTACCAGAGGATAGTGGTTTTTCTTTTTTCACTACTATACGAAATGCTTTAATGTGATCCTTAAGTGTATAGACATGAAAATACCGAGAATTTAGGGAGTTTACATTATCTCTGTATTTGGTACCAGTGTGACTGCTGTCATAACATGACAGAACCTTAATTCTAGTATCTATGTTCAAGGGGGCATAGAATAATTGCAGAGGGTTTGATACAAAAAAGCATAGGAATGGATAAAAGACTGGAAAACCAGGCCTTTATAGTGAAAGATTTGAGGAACCTTATCAAAGAGGAAACTTGCAGGATGACAAATTTTTGGCTAGAAATAAACCGACTTTTTAACGTGGAGGATAAATCATCCAAATTATTTAAGGTTTGTTATACGCTCTCAGTAGAGACCTTTAGGAAAACATCCAAACAAAACTTTGTTTAAACATATGTTCTAGTTCAAGCACAGCTGTTAGAGTTGAAGTAGAAATGAATGAACTTGTGCTCTTGTTATGTGATTCTCTATGTGGCCTCCTGTAATGTCTCTTCCAGCCTTAAAGAAAGGAAAGTAAGAGTAGTACAGAGGAAAAACAGCATTCAGTCTGCCTTCCACTAGATTAACTCAGTTCATTTCTATTAGTCATATTCTGCTTCTAGTGGGAGGAAGAACATCATAACCCAGATTTTACTGCCTTCCTTGCCAAAGGTTTTATGTAGTTAAGGGTACAGATACCATAGTATGTTTTTATACTCCACTATAAAGGCAGACTGTCTATCTGTCACTGTACATAGTGTGCCCACTCATCTATAGGAGATCAGGTAATAACTTGAGCCAAGGCCTACCTAGGATAGATAACGAGGACCAAAGCTGCAGCCTCAATGTATACACTGGTGTAACTTAAGCTATTGTACAGTTACTACTGTATTTTTGAGAAGCAAGTTTACATGGGGCAGAGCATCTTACACTGTACATAGTGCGTGAGTGGGCACACTATGTACAGTGTAAGATACTCTGCCCCATGTAAACTTGCTTCTCAAAAATACAGTAGTAATTGTATGATAACTTAAGTTACACCAGTGTATGTGTTGAGGCTGCAGCTTTGGTTCTCTGTACCTATCCTAGGTAGGCCTTGGCTCAAGTTATCTGCTTTCCTGCTACCACCTGGCAAGATACTGTGACAGCATCGTATAGCTTGTTACTTAAGGAGAAACTGGTGGTTTGTCCAGATCCTGATGTAACTTAACTTTACAAAGTCTATGCAAAGAATAGGAATATAGACATGGATATAAACATGGCATGCATCCCTCATCCAGAGGAAACAAAAGCTGATACTGTGAGAGTAGTTTCTCCCCTCCTTCCCCCTTGCTTAGCTAAGAGGGAAGGAAAAACTCAGGAAAAAGATTAGAACTTCAGTAGCTTGTATTGTTCCCTTTCAGGAGCAAAGTCTCTGTGGACTTTTATCCCCTTATGCTCCTGAATCTATCTACTTCTACCTGCTGTCTTTCAAAATGTGAAGATGATCTTTGTCCATTTATTTATTTAGTCTCCACACTATTCTGTAGCAGAGGTCAGATTTCCTTTGCCACCTACTTGCATGCTGGGCTTTACACGTACTGCAATGGAAGGGAAAACTTCACTCCCCTTTTCAGTCTTCCCACTACCAAGCTTATGATTCCCAATTAGTTGAGCAGCATACGTTGCAGAATGCATGCAAATTATGACTTGCGTAAACTGTTCTTTTGTAGGTGCTGCATGCATAAAAGCCTTTCCCACATGATTTGCTCTAAGGATGAGCACTTGGTCAACATCTTGGGCATTCCACTGCAACCTTTACTGCATATCTTCTTCCCTGTCACCCACACACCCTATAAAAAACAAATGCACAGGTTCTTCAAATTTTTGATTACTTTAGGGTAACAGAGCACTGATCTGTCAATCTAGCCACCCATGAATAGGAAAACCTTGTAATTTAGCAGCAGGTTCCCAGATACTGTTCTTCTATGGTTCATTAACTTCTAGTTTTAGAAGTTGTTACTAACCAAGAAAAAGCTTATTTCAGAGGAAGCCTAGATCCGTCTCGGTATGAAACCATCCTGGCGTGAACTCAAATAGACGGTCCTTTTTCACATGATTGCAAATATTGAATCAACCTCCCTTCTAAGAGGCCAGATTGCTCCCCAAGGCTAGAGTCTAAACTTAGCTTCAGCAGCATAACACCCTCTGGTGCTGCCTAAAGAAGAGGGCTGTGACCTCATTCCTGTACCTCTTCCCCACCACACTGCACCTTCCCTGCAGCAGCTCTAGCTCCAGCAGTTGGGAGGTCAGTATAAAAGCACCAATAGATAGAAGAGGGAGCAGTAGCTGGAGGCTTTCTGTTGCAGGGGGGAGATGTTGCCTTCTATTTGCTTCCAAAAATCAGTATTTAAAAAGCCATTTGACATGCCAGTGGCAAAAAAAAAAAAAAGGATGCAGTTTCCCCTTTCTCTCAACATTGAACCTGTGCTTACTGCTCATTCCTGCTGTATGGTATGCCACCAACTATCAAGGTCCAGAACTGGCCACTTACACCTCTGATCAGCTTGAATGACTGTTTATCATAATACTTTTCAGTACCCAATACTTGGGGAATTTTATTTTAGTTTGTGTATGTGAGGAGGGTAGGAGGGGAAGAAATGTAGATCCGTGTGGCTCTTCCCAAATATTAAAGGTTTTCTAATGCATAAATGTCAGTCTTGCCTCTTGTGAAAACAGGTTTCACAGTGTGAATTTGTGGCGTGTTTTGTCTCTCTCTTTTGTTAGTCTTTCTCCTCCCCCCTCCCCCCCCCCCAATGCACTCATGAGTTTTGTGCTCCAGGCAAATTGTCCTGCTCTTCTTGCAGAAAGCCACTATTCCACCAGATGGCAAGAGGAATATTTACTAGGTACTGTATAGCTCAGTGTGGATTCATATGTTTGAGCTTCCCTCTTGAAGTTGGCCAGGCCACAGTGCTGGCTTGAAATGTTGACAGTAATTTGTGCTGTTGACTTGACTAGATCCTATACTGGGTGCAGATTGGAGCTCTAGGTGTGTTCTTGCAGCTAAACAAGTGAGTTGCCAAGATGTGAATGTGAGGGCCATCAGCCTAGCCACATCCATATTTCATATGATATTTCATATGTCTCTTTAGCAGGCTGTGGAGAGAAGTGAACTATTTTGCCACCATATAGGTATTTTGGCACCCAGAATCATTGAGGAATCTAGAGGACCCCCCAGCTGCAGTCTCACTACTGTATGGGTAAATTAAATGTTATTACTGCAAGTGATAATAAGTAATCAGGATTTGGTGTCTGAACAATTGATTTCAGCTTTCTTAATGCATCTTTGTTCAAAATAGTGTGATATACTCATTCTACCCTTAAAATAAAATGTTTAATCTCTCAAAATCTGGCAATGCAAATCTTATTCAGATTTTAAAGGCAAGTTTACTTGCAAGTAGAGGCCAAGCAAGTGCAGAAAACTGGAGCTGCTGAAGTGGTGGCTTTTTAAGAGAAGTTGATCATGTGAAGAGCTTTGTAGCTGGTAGCTTTGTAATGAAGGTCTTAATGAAATCTTCAGTTCTAACCAGTGCTGTCCATAATGCATATAAATATGTTGCTTGGAATTGTCCAATGGAAGTAGTAGCATTTGAGAAACATGTCAATGAATCTCTACAAAACACAGATTTCCAGTCAAAACTGACTTCTTTGCCTTCTGTTTTGACAGAAAACCAGCATGACTGCCAGGTGTCTTTTGCCATTTTAAATCTAAAATATCTGGGGCAGGGTGCATTTAACCAAATTCTGCCATCCGTGTAGTCTAAAAGCAAAATTAACTGAAGAAAATGTTCAGCCAGTAAATAATTTAAGATCATGTTCTAGTGAAGCTAACTTTCTGAATTCAAGGTAAATATAGGAGTTAGTAGAAAAAAATCTTTAAAAGGTAGGCTTTGATTTGTTTTTCTTTTGAAGTTCATTAGTGTATATAGTAGGTGCATTTACACAAGGCACTTTACTATGGGGTTGACTAATTAGCTCTGCAGTAAAGCATCACCATCTACATGTGCACCCTTATTAGGCTGGTATAAACTAATTAATTCCTCTGTAGGATAATACTGCCTGACACAAGTACTGTCCTACAGCCGAGTTATTTACTTTGCTGCATCGCATGTGTAGATGGTGCCCAGGGCTTGCTGAGGCATTAGGGTGCTACAGTACAGGGGCTGCTTGCCAGCTAGCCCTTCACTGTAGCACCCTTTTGCCCCAGCCAGCCTCTCTGCAGCACATTCAACTGGGGCAGAGCAGCTCCGGGCTGGCAGGCTGACCCCCAAGAGCCCCTGCCAGCCAGGGCTGTGCTGTCCCAGGTGCACGTGTAAATGCGCCCAGGAGCAATGAACTCCAGCACAAACTGTGCCAGAGTTTCTTTGCATCACATTAAGATCATGTGTACATGTGCCCAGTATGTTTCATCTGCCCTGTGCTCTTCCTTACAACTGGAGATGATTGCTATGGATAAGGATGCTTTAGGAAACTGATAGGATGAGTAATTTATTGATTTATCTATTAATAGCTGGACAAGTAGTATGTTCAGTAATGTCTCAGTTCCATATCCATGGAAGACTAATAACCATACTTACCTGCCTGTCATCACTGTGGTATATGAGCACCTTAAGGCTCAGACAGACATTTAGTTTCTCTTGGGAAAGTTGGTACTCTCCTAGGAGAAACCATGTGGATACAGATATTTAGGTTTTTTCTGCCGTGGTAAAAATGGCCGGTACAGGAGAAAAATAATTCTGGAACAACCAGGGTTAAATCATTGCAAAGAGTTTCACCTGGGAGAGTTTAATATCTATACCTGTTGTGGCTTCTCACAGAAGAAAACAGCCCTTCTGTATCCTTTACCCTCCATCTCCCCTGTGCTCCCCTACCCTCCGGGGAGATGGTGTATCACTCACTGGACTCTTATGCGTTCTGCTCCCTGCTGAAGCAGCAATCTCCTTTGCCATCATTGTACTGCAGGGAAACACAGGTTGACATGGGGCAGTCTGGGTCAGCCAGTTGAGGCTGTCCTGGGCACTGCTACCATCTGTTGCCAGGTAGATTAAGTAGAGTACCCTGCGATGTATGCATAGGACACCCCTCCTCCCCCTCCCTTCCCTCCTGCAGGTACATAGTATCAGCACTGCAAGCTCTCCATTCTTCAGGGCGTGCTCATTCTGTTGTCTGTACACACATCTCTGGGTACGTTTCTCTACCAGAAGAACAAACCAGGCCAAGTTCTCCCAGGTGAACTTAATATGTGTACACAGTCACAGATTGGCATTGGTGAATTTTAGGGCTAATATCAAAGAACTGAACACAGAACTTGTAGCTTCTCTCTAGAAATTTCTCTCTCCCACTGATGATATAGTATATATTTCCTCTGTGTCTTTTTTTCTTTTTCCCCCTCCCCAGCAGTTTGTCCTTTTATTTCTTAATTGTAGGTTACCAATGCCAATGACCCCTGGTCAAACTGGAACGCTGGGAAATCTGGAAACTGGGACAGCGCAAACTCTGGTGACAGCTGGGCAACCAAACCTGAAAGTGCAGCTGGACAGAAAAACAGTGCTTCAAACAACTGGGAGGCAGCAGGAGCATTTGGTCACCCACAGGCTTATCAAGGTCCAGGTCAGCTAAATCTTCCCGTAATTGGTCCATGTTTACTTGCTCTTTGAGCAAATAAGGGAGTCGTGGGCATTTGTTAGGATTATCTGAGCAGTGATAATCTGAGGGAGGGAGCCACTAAGAACAGTGGTTGCTGTGAGGTACAATTGTGGTCCCTCAAAATATTTCCTTTTGAAAGTTTCAGTGGCATACAACAATCCATCTTTTCAGAATCTCCTGAAGAATTATCAGGTGAGAGTCATGATGATTAATCCCTGACACACTCTATTCACATAAATGGAATTTTGTTGTCAATAGATGGTCTTAAATCTGGGTCTGCCTGGTTCTGTCATTAGGACTGGCCTGTGACTTTAAGTCTTCTAACCTTAAGAACTGGAGTGTTTCAGAGGACTTTCTAATCCTTGCAGCACTGAAGGTGGAGGTGAAGGGAAGGATTTGTATATGGGGTAGACTAACTTTACAGGGTGGGTTAAGTGCATCCTTACTGTAATACGCTTACATTTTTAAAAACCTGTTACAAACATACCATGTTTATTTTGGTGGGGCTTTGACACATTCTGCATGCATAGCCAAAGTTGGGCTGAATTACTTCTCAATATCTTCTACTGCATTTTTTGTTTGTTTTCTCGAGAGTCTGCGAGCATGCTGGCTGAGAGGAGATCCTTTGGACTTGTACGGTAACTAATTTTTCTCTTTGCCCTCTTCAGCAGCTGCTGACGATGATGATTGGGATGATGACTGGGATGACCCCAAATCCACTTCACCACAGTATCTTGGTTATAAGGAATCTGAGCCTTCTGAGGCAGGGGGCCCTCAGCGTGGAAATACTCGGGGAGCTGCCATGAAACTACCACTTAACAAGTAATGATTAGCAAACTAGGAAAAAAACACTGTGTAAAGATTGGAGAGGAATTATGAAATTGCTGTATGTAATAGTCATATTGTAAAAGCCTGTACCCATTTCGTCATATCTGTCTTTCTACTCAAGTGTGCTGTGAAAACCTAATGAATTCTAGCTTTATTACCTAGGGAACTTAAACAGTATCACCTCCCCCACATACACTCTACTCCCCTCTGAAAATAGGCTGTGCATCCAGTCTTGTTCTTCTAAATATTTTCTTTGGAACGGGAACATCCATATATGCACTTACGTAGTACCCTACAAATTTTATACCAGCATAACTGGTAGCAGAATCTGGCCTTACCTTTCTTTACCTTAGGTTGCATGTTAATATGCCCCTACAACTGTTTTCTTGTGTTTATGGCTTTAAATGTAGGAGGAAAATAAAAAAATGTGTTGTAAGAATACACAAGTATTCCCCAAGACTTGGAAGAGAAGAAAATGATCAGAAACAGTCAACATGGGTTAACCAAGGGCAAGTCATGCCTGACCAACCTGATAGTTTTCTAAGATGAGATAACTGGTTCTGTGGATGTGATATACCTGGACTTTAGCGAGGCTTTTGATATGGTCTTTCACAGCATTTTTGCAAGCAAGCTAAGGAAGTATGGGTTGGATGATTGGACTGTAAAGTGGATAGAAAGCTGGCTGGATTGTTGGGTTCAATGGGTAGTGATCAATGGCTCAATGTCCTAGTTGTTAGCCAGTATTGGATGAAGTGCCCCAGGGTCAGTCCTGGGGCCGGTTTTGTTTAATACCCTCGTTAACGATTTGGAAGACAGGATGGCTTGCACCTTAAGCATGTTTGTGGATCACACCAAGCTGGGGTGTCAAGTATGTATGCTGGAAGGTAGGGCTAGGGTTCAAAGTGACCTAGACAAAATAGATGATTGGGCCAAAAGAAATCTAATGAAGTCCAACAAGGACAAGTGCAAAGTCCTGCACTTAGGATGGAAGAATCCCATGCACAGGCTTGGGACCAACTGGCTAAGCAGCAGCTCTCCAGAAAAGGCCCTGTACATTACAGTGGACAATAAGCTGGGTGTGGGTCAACAGTGTGCCGGTTTGCCAAGAAGGCTACTAGCGTACTGGGTTGCGTTAGCAGGAGTGTTGCAAACAGATTGAGGGAAGTGATTTATTTCGCTCTATCACTCTATTCAGCACTCGGTGAAGCCACATCTGGAGCACTGTCTAGTTTTGGACACCCCCCCTCCCCCCCCACTACAGAAAGAATGTAAGCAAGAATGTGGAAGGGGCTGGGGCACATGACTTATGAGGAGAGGCTTTAGAAACTGAGCTTATTTAGTCTGGAGAAGAGAAGACTGAGGGGGGATTTGATAACAGCCTTCAACTACCTGAAGGGTGATTCCAAAAAGGATGGATCTAGACTGTTCTCAGTGATGACAGATGACAGAACAAGGAGCTATGGTCTCAAGTTGCAACTAAGAGAGGTTAAGGTTGAATAGTAGGAAAACTTTTCACTAGAAGGATGGTGAAGCACTAGAACGGGTTACCTACAGAGATGGGTGAATCTCCATCCTTGGAGGTTTTTAAGGCCTGGCTTGACAAAACCTTGGCTGGAATGATTTAGTTGGGGATGGTTCTGCTTTGAGCAAGGGGTTGGACTAGATGACCTCCTGAAGTCCCTTCCAAACCTCATTTTCTATTTTTCTAAGTCCTGTCTTTTTAAGCAGTCTTTTAATTAATTTTTAGACTGAAAGATGTTAACATGCTGCAGTTTTGAAAACCTATATGGTGCCAGGGATGAAGCTAAAAGGAAGAAAAAAAACTTGAATTGTGGCCTTTCAGTTGTCACTCCTCTATAGAAATGTATGTTGCATTACCCCAAACTGGGGGTAATGTCCTTTAACCAATTTTTGTTTGCTACAAGGAATTTTCTTTTCTTTTTTTGTTTTTTAACTACTGTATTAGTTTTAAGGACTTTATCCTGATATTTATTTCCTTAGGAATAGTAGCAGGAATAAAGCCATCATAAATTTTGTATAATGCCATGTCTCTCTGAATGCTACATCTCTCTTCTCTTTAAATAACATAAAATTGTCTACTGATCTCCCAATGTGTACTGTCAAAGAAGCATATCAGATTTATTTGGAGAAACATCTAATTATTACTCTCCAGCTTTTTAATTGCAATTGATGTGTATAAAAGCTGACTGTATGTAGTCCAGACTTGTTTGGCAGTGCAGCAGAACCTCACAATAGCCACTTAACCGAGTACTAATGCCTGATTTGTTGTTGGTTGTGGCTGATGATCTAGTTTATTGTTTAGTTTTTGCTTTAAAACTCTCCAAAGCCTTATGTAAAGTAAAATCAGGAGATGTAGAAAATACTTGGATGGCAAACACATGTTATGCTTATTTTATAGGCCTTTATACAAATTTTTGTATGTGCTAATTTCCATTGCTTTTGTTTGGTTAAGACAGAGGTTGGCAGCTGACAGCCCACAGAACCATGGGACTTTGACAGTAAGGTGCTTTGTCCACGCCATGGCCAGGCGGTGGAGAGAAGCGGTAGCAACCAGGTTATAACAGCCTGTCTTGGACCTGAGCTGGGTCATTCTGGCATGTTGCCAGAAAATGATGCTGACTGCTGGCTTAGGTTTATAGTACATCTTGTCAAGACACAGCTGTTTTTGCAACTGAGCAGTGCATGTAGAGATATTGTCTTTATTTTAGTTTTTAATGTAAGAAAGACTAGCTCTTACATAGATAAGCAAAACTTTATAGAAAATTAGACCAAATAACAACATGAACTCTCCTCAAGAACAAAGGGTACAAAGACTTCTGTTCACAGACTGGTAGTTTTAGGTAGGTGTGTTTGTACGTGGTTGTTCAGATCAGAAAGCTCTGTGGGTTTGTTTGAGGACCAAACACTAGCTTCAAGTTAACCTATACAATTGCATTTCTTAAGTATTTGCCTCCCGAGCTAATATTAAAGTTGTAATTTATCTTTGTTTTATTTATTACTTTATTTTACTCAAGTGTAACCTGAGTGAGTATTTATTTAAAGTCAGTCAGTAAGAGCAAAAGACTTTTGATAACTAAGGCTACATACAAATGTTCAGTTTCTAAAGGGAGATGAGTGGTTTCTCCTGGTAGACAGCAGAAGTTTGCAGACTTTCAGGCTCTTTTTCCCAAAGCAAAAATGGTCTCTCTGGAAGAAAAATAACTGTGGAACAACCGGGATTAAGTTGGTCCCGGGAGAGTTTCTCCAGAGGATTGGCAGGAGTGGAGCTGAAGGAAAGGCTCCTGTGCCTTCCCAAGACTGGGGTCACCCCAGTCCTGAGAGAGCATGGGGCAGCTGCTCCCATCCATCCTGTAGACCTGGGGGGAAGGAAGGGGAATAGCAACTGCTAGCTGCTCCCTCCTAATTTTTTCGCCAGAGTCCCTTTTGTTGCACTGCTCCCTCTGCTCAGTTGCTAGAGACATGAGGCACAGCCCCTTCCCCAAGGGGAGCAAGTATCTGGTTTTGGGAAGGCGCTAAAGACTGTCTTGCTGCTCTCTTCCCCTCTTGGACTAGTCTGGGGAGGGAGGAGAGGAGGAGCCACATTGTTCCTTGTGTCTTCACTAAGCTGGATGCTGCCCTGTTTATGGTGGGTTTTGGGACTTTGCTTCCTCTGGTCTGCTCGGCCCTTGAAAACAGGGAAAGGGGTGGAGAAGGCTGCTCCTTCACCTTGTTCCCCAGAGCCTGGTCTGGGGCAGGTATTAGGAGTCTGTCTGCTGCTTCATTTTTTCCCTTCCCCCCTCCGTCATCCCCTTGGGACCAGGAATAGTGGAACAGGCACTGCTCCCCTTGTCTTCTCCAGACTGGGATCTCCCCAGTCTCAAGAAGGCATGGAAAACAGGGGGGTGCATAAGGCTGCAGACTGAGCAGCTGTACTGCTCCCTCTCCTGAAAAGATTCTACCAAGATAAATTTCTCCCAGTGGAAATCAATGTCTTCACACAGCCTAAGACCCAATTGAGTAACTGCTACCAAAACAGGTTTTCTTGTGAAAAGTCCTGTTTGTCAGAATGCTCCCTCTGTGTACTTTCCCTCTGTGCTCCAAGGGGGTGAGTGTACATTGAGAAATTGATTCTTCTTTAGGGGGGGAGGAAATACTTGCATGAATGTGGTACAGAATCAAACCCGTGGTTCCTACAGACAGTCTAATTTTATTTGCTTTTCCTCTTCAGAAAGTCTCAAGTGGTAAAACAGGATGTAGACTCATCTAGTAACAAATAGCATTACATTTTGTAATAATAAACAGGCTAGAACTGGATTAACATCTGTCATTGACTTTGAGAAACTGTTTAGTTTATAATTGAGAGAATGTCAGTAGAATAGAAAATGGTCCTTACTGCTATATAAAGTCCTGCTTCAGTCCTGTAACTATTCTTATTACAGTGATATACTTTGTATTGTGAAAGGTAGAATCTATTTAGAATAACCAGCATTAAAACTCCTCTGATTTAGGATGTTAAAATTGATTATAAGTCATACTTCACTTCTGTTGTTGCTCCATACAAACAGCAGCTGCTTGGCAGCATTTCAAGCAGGGGGCTAACTTCTGTGAGTCCAGTCATCTCATTGAATAGAGAGGAAATTGGACCTACCTGGTATATTTAAGATAAACTATGATTTAAGGACATAGGACTATCAGTCTTTTCTTTAAATTCTACTTGGATGAACTGTGCATATCATGGTGTTCAGGACCACTAGATAAAATTAATATTGTAGCTCATAGTAACTTGTTTTTTTCTATTAATGATACCTGTGAATTCAGATGACTCTAGTTGACTGGTGATGAATGATGCAATAAAGAATCAGTTGTTACTAAATGTACCAGAGTCATGCTCATTCTGATTGGCTTTGCACATCAGACCAATTGTGAGGCTCAGACCATGAGACTGGCTTGCCTGAAGGTATGTCTTAAGGCATTCTGCACTTTCCATGAATTATGGGCTGGGCTGCTCAAGAGCTAAAACTCTCTCTCAAATAAAAATTAACCATCAAAGCACTCCATAACTAATGCAAATCTAATTTGGTGTAATTTTAAATTTTCTCAATCACTTTTCCTTAGCACATTAAAGTTTGTTTTTCTTAGGGTTTTTTTCAGGCAGGAAATACTGAATCTGTCAAAGGAGAGATTATGAAAAATGAAATTGGTTACTTTTTTATTTCTTTGACCAGATTCCCTGGATTTGCAAAACCTGGAATGGAACAATATCTGTTAGCAAAGCAGCTAGTGAAACCCAAAGAGAAAATTTCCATAATTGTAAGTTGTGTTCCTCATAACTTTTCTTTAGCTTCATTGTCTTCTAAATATTTTTCAATTAATCCCAGCATGGAACTAAAAGCATAATTTGCTAATCTAATACCAGATATATAGTAGATAGTGTGGGGGTGGTTGGGTAGGTTTGTGGGGGTTTTTGGTTTGGCATTTCTTTGTGTATATTTATGGGAATTGTGCAGTTAAGGCCTTGTTCCTGACAAATGCAGAGTATCTTTAACTCCAGTCAAGACTAGTGAGAGTCCAGGAGTGCCTTTTAGGATTAAACTTTTACATATAGAAATGTAGGCAGGCTAGCTATGCAGGAAGCATTAGCATACTAGCAAGCACAGTTAAAGCAGTAAGGAATAAAAAGGCGTGAGCATGGATCTGTTCTTGCCTGTGTCTACAGAGCCTCACTTCTACATGTAGTTCCACCAAATACAATGGGACTACGTACATAAGGGTGTTCAAGATTTGGTCATTGTGTCAAAAAAAAATCACTTAACCATAATTAATGGACTAATATAGAGAGTTTCAAGTGGAAAAAATCATAGTGGGTAGCATTTTTTTAAAACAGTCATATTTCTTAATTAGAATAGTAGATTTCTTAATTAGAATAGTAGATAATAAAGGAAAATTGCCTGTAACAAGAAAAATAACTTATGACAAATATTCAGGTTTTAAATGGCTCTCCTAAAAGGTATTTCAGTTACATTATGTACCCCTCATTAGTTCATCAATTAGAGGCAGTAGCCTGTGAAAGAATCTTAACAGTGCAGAGGCACAAAGCCCAGAGTGCCCCCTGCAAGCTTCTGTTAAATACCCTCAAATCTTGGTCCAATCCCTGGGAGTGGAGAGTGCCTAATGCCAGTCATTGGAATCACTTTAATACTTTGCTGTGTTGGACCTTAAACAAGGCCCTGATCTGTCATTAGTGTTCTGATTTAAGGTGCAAGTTCTCACTGAAGTCAACAGAAGACTTCCAAACAGATTAAGCTCATGGTCTGACCTTTCAAAAAAATTGAAATGTATAGCATGTAACTAAAAAGAAAAGAGAAAACCTTAGTTGCTTTCTTGTTTAATGATGGTCTTTTGTGGTATATGCCCATTTATAGTATTAATGCTTATGATTTCTTGTAGGTTGGTGATTATGGCCCAATGTGGGTTTATCCTACCTCCTCATTTGACTGTGTGGTGGCAGATCCCAAAAAAGGTTCCAAAATGTATGGGTTGAAAAGCTACATTGAATATCAGCTCACGTGTACTGTAAGTATGTCTGACTTTGGTTCTTTACTGTGTATGCAAGTCGGTATGGGGCTGAGAGGGAAAAATCTATTTTAGGGAACACTCTTTTATTTTGGACGTTGTCAGTGTTTTCATCATGGTAGACTAAATCTAATATTTAAACAATAAGTATTTTGGATTTCTTGCAAACATTTCCCTCGAGCTAGTTGGTGGCCCTAAAAGTTTCCATAAGACTAAAGTCTTTCTTTAAGGATATGTTAAGCAAGAGTTCTTTGTTTTGTCTGTTTTACAGAACACAAATCGATCAGTCAACCACAGATATAAACACTTTGACTGGTTATACGAGCGTCTCCTAGTTAAATTTGGATTAGCCATTCCAATCCCATCTCTTCCAGACAAGCAAGTAACAGGTAAACAAGTTCCCAGCTGTGAAATGAGGGGGAAGGGGAGGAAACATTTGCACAATGGTGATCTTAAGCATCTATACACATGTTGGGGGTGGGAGGGCACTTTTAATTAGAACAATTCCAAGACCTGCTCTAACTGGTGCCCAGAGCATCTCGTGCATCAGTGTCCTCACGCTTCAAAATGATGGCGGAGGCACTTTAGATAAAGTCCGTTCGCCCGTTTTGAAGTCTGGAGATGCTGATACAGGAGACACGGGAGCTGCGGCAATTACATGCAATCGGAGCAACTTCTGCACTTGTGTATTAGGCCCCCTTTGTTTTGTAGCGTCTTTGAAAAGGTGGCATAGCAGCGTTGCTTTGAACACTGAAAATTCTTTTGGATGTGACTGACTAACGATAATCTGATTGGTGACATGTCACTATCAATTCAAAACTCAGTTTTGATCCTTTCCAGGCCAGAAGCATAAAAATCTTAAGCACTACAGAGAAAGTGTGCTCAATCCTAGTAGGAAAATTTCTTATGCAACAGTCCCTCAGACTGTCTTGGAAGTGACTTAAGTTTTATTTTCATTTGATCAGACTGATCTAGAACATAGAAGCTTTAAAAACTTGGAGCAGAAGGGGAAACCTGAAACTTGTCTGGGGGAACAGAGGAGCCCAGGCAGTGTGCTGTTAGTTCTCTCTTCAGAAGTTCCTGTTTTTCTGATGACTTATTGTCACTTGTTTGTAAAAAGCCAAATAAAAGTGCATGCCATTTACAAGACATCCAGCACCTTGTTATAGTATCAGGTAATTTGATCAAACACTTTTGAAGCCTTTCTGTTGATTTCAAAGAACTTTGGATTGAGTCCTTAGTGCTGTCAGTTGTTCAGTTCATCACACTTTAAGTGTGTGTCTGCATTTTAATAGTGTTTTATGGCTAACAGTAATGTATTTTTTGAGCAAGTGTAGGGACTTGACCCAGGAGAAAAATCTATAATTTGTGTGTTCCGATGAAAACATTATGCAGCCATTAAGGCACCCACTCAAAAACAAAAGCACAAAAGCAGGCCTTTAGCCAACCATGTGGCCTGTTCGTACCACTGAAAATGCAACAGTGTCTGTGTGTGTGTGAAGAAAGTTGAGCATTGATACAAATGCTGGGATAAGTGCCGAGGAAACTGAAAAGTGAGGAAGTGATTTTGTTTTTTCCTTAGCTAGGCTCCTACTTAGAATTCTACCAGGGTTTGTTCTTAAACATGTGCACATGAACTAAAAATAAACTAGGAGACCTGATGGTGTGTCTCTAGATTTCCTTATAATTGGCTCCATAAAAGACTCAAAAGGGACTCTGGCATCTCCATCAATTCTTGTCTTTTGATTTTTGTTGTTGGTATTATGTGAGGGAAGGCTATTTTGCTTGATTTTATGGTAAGAAGGCGTGTTTGTTTCTTTCTTGGAGATGAAGTTAAATGAAACACTTGGAAAATGATAGACATCTTTCATCATGCTCAGGAGGCTTCTTTCAGAGGACTGCTGTGTAGAAAAATGGCTTTTATAGGCACTAGAGAGGAAACCCTACTATTGGGCCAACTGATTACTGCTTTGCTCGGAAGAGAACATTAATAGGACTCATGTTGTTGCTGGCAACTGGGTGCTGATCCATGCACGTGCACAGGTTCCAAATACATTGCCATCCACGTTTCTTTACCATCTTTCATAAGCTATTGAAATGTTAGTGTGGCTTGAGGGTAAAAACATTCTAATCATGAAACCTCTCTTTAAGTCTTCATGACTTCTAGTCAATTAGTAGCATGGACACTTCTCCTATTTCTTACTTGTGTATATATAGTTATTTTACTTCGGTTTTTTTTTTAATATTGCTTGCTTTAGTTTTGTGTGGGTTCCCAGGCTGCTACTACAGTAATTGTGGGGCGGGTGTACTTTAAAAAGAGTTCACTCCTTCAAAGTCTGCCTGCCATCTACACTTGTATGAGAATTGAAGAGGTTAATGTGCTGTCACAATGTATTATCCGTTTCAAATATATCCTTTTCATTATGTACTGTGTTGGAGTCATCAGATTTGATAATGAAGAAAGCTTTTTTTCCAATTTTGAACATAAGACCTTGCCTTTTAGTATTAACAAAAGAGGTCACTTTTAATACATAGTGATGGAAACAGTGTTTCTTATAAATAGCATTCCATCCATTTACCAGCTTTGAAACATAATAGTTTCAGTTTCTATAGTTACAAAAGCTGTCACTTGGCGAATATCAAACCCTCCTATCCCTGTGTGTTCCTTCTTTCTAGTGTATATCTTCCACTTAAAAATGTATTTTGGTAATGTTTCTTTTTGCCTCTGTCTTTCATTTTTAAACATGTAATTCACTTTTCAGAGTGATACAAAAATGATTTAATAAAAATGCTACCTGGTCATTATTTAAAACTAGTAATTTTACCTACTAGTACTTCATATCTCCTACTTTCTAAAGTTCATTAATTTCCTAAGATACAGCTGTTACATTAAGGTAACTTCATCCATTTTATACTCCATCACATTCGGTAGAAGAGAGCCTCTCATTTTTAAAGATAATTGTGGATACTTCTGAAGTGGCAACACAGTAGTTATTATTCAGTTTATTGCAGGGCGTTTTGAAGAAGAATTTATCAAAATGCGCATGGAGAGGCTCCAGGCTTGGATGAGTAGGATGTGTCGTCATCCAGTTGTTTCAGAAAGTGAAGTTTTTCAGCAGTTCCTTAATTTTCGGGATGAGAAGGTAGAAAATACAATCAAAATATGGGGGGACTGTTTATTGTGCATAATGGTAGACGGGGGCTAAATTTTGTATCCTGCTCATAAAATGTATTGATTTCTGTCTGCCCTCCAGTGGGCAGTAGTTGAGCTGTAAATTGCTATAGGTTTGGTAGATTTGGTTCATTGCTTTTATCTGGGATTAAGCTTGTCAGCTGAAATTTTATTGCCATCTGTCCTAAGTAGAAAGATGGTGGTGTCCCAATGTAGACTTGTTTGGAATTGGAAAATTAACAGTTCTTGTAACTATATTCTGGACTCTTCTTTTAACACAGCATTTCTCTCCAACAAATAGGGCAGCCATATTTGTTGCAGAAGTCTTAGAACTGGTATCATTCTGGCAATCTCTTGATAGACAAACTGCAATTAACCCTATATAACTGGCACCCTTTCAAAAAACAAAACAAACGAAATTGAACGTATAAATGAGAAATAAAAGCTTAATGGAGTACATAAGTAAAATGTAATTTATCACAGTTGGTGAAAAGCTAAAACAGTTTTGCAGTTTGCATCCAAACTGGTCATTAATTTCTGGTGCCAAAGTCTGAATGCGCATTCTTGTGACTTTTGGCCTTTAACTTGCTAAAACTTTAGCTTGGAAATTGACTCATTTTCTGCTGCTATTTCTATTTCTTAAAATGATCAGCTGGGATTTTTTTTTAACTTCATCATTTGAATCTCTTAACCAGTTTTATTATGGCAATTCACTGATATCAAATAGAAGTAATAAAATTGGAATGTAATTTTTAAAAGAAAAATACTAGTATATACATATGCAAATCATTTGACACAGTAATAAGAAAACTAATTTCTGTTTTGTATCTATTTGTTTATATTACACAAAGGGTTTTTTTAATTTTCAGGTTAGTACCATCTAGAAAATGAAGATCATATATTTACCATCTTGTAAAGTCCTGTCCTCATTAAAGTCACAGATTTACATTAGTGGGGTGATTTCATTCAGAGGTTTTTAGGATATGGGCCATTGCAAGTATACATATTCTAAGTATAGAATGCAATCAAGCTTCACTAGAGATACAAGGTTACACAAAATGCTTTGTCATGCATGCTTTTTTTTCTTTTCCCAAGGAATGGAAAACTGGAAAGAGGAAAGCAGAAAAAGATGAGATTGTAGGACTTATGGTATTCTCTACTATGGAACCAGAAGCTCCTGACTTGGACATGATAGAAATGTAAGGTGGTGTTCCCTTTTCTCAAATTGATATTGCATGTCAGCAGTGACACTGAAAAAATATTTTTATTTAATGAAAAGCTACTGAGATCTATATAAAATAAGTACCTATTGCATGTTGCTGGCATCAGAGAAAAACTTGTCACTTCACCTGAATGAGTTATGACAAAACTATTTTAGTTTGAAATAGCTGAAAATGATTAAGTGGAGGCCTTTCAGAATGTGTTAGAACTTGACACAAAGAGTGCAGACAGAAGTGACAGTTATTGCCCAATCTGGCTACAGAAAGTGGTCTATAGCCATGACGAAACACAAGTGCACAGCTTCAGACAGCTTCAGAAATGACCAACTGGGTGAAAGTCTGAACCCTTATTGCATGAGGGGTCAGATGAAGACATTTCAAAACAGCATCTTCTGTCTATGATGCCTGCTAGCCTGTTGCTGTTTTCAGAGGTAGGAAAGGAAGTGGAGGGAGTTTGGTGTGGGAGTTTTTCAGCCAAAGGGTGGGGTGGGTGAATTGAAAGCCCCTGTACTCCTAAGGTGGGGGGCTCCAGTTCACCCATCCCCCTCCAGCGTGGGCTGGGGAATGCCTAGAATAAGCTCACTCTACTCCCTTTCCCTCTTCCCATTCTGAAAACTTCGCAGCCTCACAGGGAGAAAGTGGTGTTGCTAGGAAAAAACCAAATGCAGGCTAGCAGCCAGCAGCTAGATTCCTCTCCCCCCTGGAACCAACAGTGAACTTCTGTTTGGTCCGGGGTATCGTTGCAAGTCGGAACAGTTCCTGCAAAGCATTCTCAGCTACAGCTGGGAGCTATACATCCCGTCTGCAGAGGATGGTGCATAGAGATCTGTCTCTTGCAGCGACCTTGAATTGGAGTTGTTGGGCATTGACAGAGTAGTGGAGATAAAGCCTGCCAATATTATATTTTAAATAAAATATATTCTTCAATATGCCAATACAGAATCATTCCAAACTTGGTTTGTTTTTTTGATCATGTCAAAGATGACAAATAATCCTGTGCAGAAATCATTTAAAAAAGTGTCAATAGAAAAATTGGGCTTAATTCAAGCTGTGAGTCATCCTAAAGGGTGGGGCCAACACTAGATTTTTTACAAATGAAGAAAGACTGATCCTAGATTATCTATTTTTAAAAAATCATTAAAATGTTAGTAACTAATAATGAATACTGCACACACACTGCACTTTTTCTGTGCGTCACTGGTATTTCTTATCCTTAACACATTATAGGTTGATTAACCAGATTTGCTTCCCAGTTCTTTCTTTTAAAACAATATGCCAATTAAAAGGAAGGAATAATATGGTATGGCTGACTTTTTCCACATGCTACTACATTCTGGAGAACATGAGGGTTTTCCGTGATATTTTCTAGGATTGATAAACGTATGTGAATGAATTGATGTGACTGTGGCTAGGAGTAGACATTTCAGTTGTCCTAGGCCAGTTGTGCTTCTTTGTCCCAGAACAAAAATATCCTGGGATTGGCATGTACACACATCACCCTTCTAATCAGGAGTTAGTGAGTGTCTGAATGAACTGCCACTTTTTTGCCATTGATTCAATCCTGGCATAGCCATTTTGTAATGCCCCTAGATAAACTGTTAGTACTCATAAGTCTTTAGGATTTATCCTGAGATAACAGACATGGATATCAGAACAATCATACTTTGTCCTGTGATAAAATGAGATAAATGCAATGTCTATTCGTAGCCTGCATGAGAGGTTTTTATAATAGCACTAGTGTACTGCATCCATATTTGGATGAGGCCTATTCTTGAGCATTTAGTGCAGGGGTGGGCAAAATATGGCCCACAGGCCAGATCCAGCCTGCCAGGCCATTCAGTTTGGCCCGTGGGGCCCCTAAAAATTTTTTTAAAATTAATACTCCATCTGCCCCTGGCTCCTGTCAGGGGCAGTAGGACCCAAAGGAAGCCACAGCATGACCCTGCAACAACGGGGCCCACCTGCCTTGCCCCAGCCCCTGAGCCAGAAGCCCCTGCCTAGTAGAGGCTTCTGGCCTGGGACTGTGGGGCAGTTAGTGGCTGCGCCAGTGTGGGAAATTCAGGTAAGAGCAAGGAGACAAGGAGGTAGGGGAGGTGATTGCCCCAGTCTTTGGGGCTGGGCCAGCTTCTGCTGAGTCCTGTGGTCCAGACAGGCAGCTGGGAGTGAGTGGACACATGGGAGCCAGCAACAGCCAGGAATCTTTCACCCAGTCAGGCGAGCACAGAGTGCATAGGGTCAGGGCTGCATGCACTGGTCCCCACCTGACTGTGGGGCTGGGGTGGGGGCCTGGGAGCAAGCAGAAGCCAGTGCTGGTGTCCTGGGGCCAGCATGTGCGGGGCCCAAAGCAAGGCAGCTCCCCTCTCTCCCTGTTGGCGCAGTACAGCCTGGCTCCATAGACCCCAGCCGGCTGCAGCCCAGGCTTCTGTCACCCTGCTCTGGGCTCCGCCGGTGCTGGCCCCAGGGCCACCACCAGGCTGTTGCTGGCTCCCATGCACTTGCTTGCTCCCAGGCACACGCACCGCGCCCCCCCCCCCCCCCCCCCCCCCCCGGAGCAGAAAAGCGGCCGTGGGCCTGATCCAGCTCTTCGCACAGTCTCTCTGGGAACGAGTTGCTGGTGGGTCGCCAGGTCCCTGAAGATAAGGGACCCAGGTGACGGTGCCTGCCGGGGCCACCTGTGGCAGGGCCATTGTCACCTCAAGCCTCAGGTGCATGATGTAACTTCTGCGCCACTTCCCTGCACTCCCTGGGCCGCTGCCCCCAGCAGCTCTGGGTGCTCCCCGGGCTTAACAGGCCCTTTCCCAGAGACCCCCAGCCTCCTGGTGGTGGCAGAAGTTGCTCGACTGCAAAAGCGGCCGTGAAGTTTCAGCAACAAGGGCCCAGCGGCCCCCCCCCCCCCCCCCCCCCCCCCCCCCCGCCAGCCCCAGGGTGCAGTGCCAAGTCAGGGGGAGAAGGCCTGGGCCCTACAAACCAGGGGCCTGGTGGCCCACTGGCAGCTTACCGATTTGCCCCGGGATGGGCAGGGAAGCTCTGCCAGGAGCAGGATTAGTCCCGTGGATGCTTTTGTGTTCCAGAGGCTTCTGCAGCTGCCAGGAAACCAGGGGCCATCTAGGAAGGGTCTGGCTGGTCTGGGGGACAGTGTGGGGGTGTGGCCGAAGCCACTGTGGGCAGCACACGCTGGTGTGAACCCTCATGGGGCACTGGAAGTCAGGGAGGCTTCCCCAAAGTTGGGTGCAAGTGGCTGCACCAGCATGCTCAGGCTCTGGGCTATTGCAGAGCAGGGGCGGATGCTGACTGGCTTAGTGGGGAGTGTGCAAGGTGCTCCCATGCACACCCCACATACCCTCAAACCCTGCCCGCATTCCCCACAGCCACACCCTCCTCCACACACAATCACACATCCCACAAATACCCCATACACACACATCCACTGGTCTCCACAAACCCTACATTTACCCACCTGCCCATACCTCAGCATTTTTAGACTTGGTGTCCCTCCATAACTCTAGTTCTTGAAATTGGGTGGCAATCAATTCCTAACTGATTTATTAGAATCTTTACTTCCTTATGTAGGGACTGGGCAGTGGGGGCAGAAAAACAGCCAGGCAGGGACTAAGCCTGAGCTTGCACTTTTCTCTTCACACCTTACTTATCATCCCACACCTTGAGGCACCCTTCAGAGATCTCTCAGCACCCATGGGTGCAAAGCAGAGTCATGCAAAGATGGCCCAAACTAGGTATGGATACTGTATCTCTAGAACCAGAAGCTGTAAAGCTGTGTTTGCATGGGACACGGCATGAGCAATTAGCTCTGTTTCTTGGTATTTTGCATGACAATAGGATCTTGGCCTCTTAGGAGTTTTCTCGGCTTTTGTTACAAAAAATTCTTCCTTTTTTTTTTCCACCCCTCCCTACGTTGAAATCAGTAAACCCAAGCATTGCTTTCAGTACTCCAAACAAAGACCTATGATCTAACCTCAGCTATTTCTATTTCCATTTTGAATGCTAGCCTCAGCTATGTCTCTGACAGATACACTGCCTTGACCAAATTGCTTCGTTTTACTGATAGTTGGAGGTTGAGATGATGCACACTTCATAGTGATTTTTGGGGATACTAGATGCAATGTGATATAGTTGGGAGAACTTGAAATAAGTTGTATTTGGACGTGTCTATCAGTGTTCTATAAAATACTCAGTGTATTAGTGTTTGCAGTGCTGTACAAGTGGTATGTATTGGTAGTAAAAAAGAAATGTTTAAATTGAGAAACAGGCAGAAATGAGATTCAAGTTGTATATTCTCTCTGAAGAGCTGGTCTAGTTTTGACATTTTCTTATCAAATTTGCTGCCTGTAAGCTAGTTTTTATATGTAGGATACAGCTGTTATTTTTGTGTGTATTGCCATTTTAAGAAATTGGACTACTTCTGCAATTCTAATTTTTAGGCAAGGTTCTTTGAGTAGATGTGATATCTTTTATTAGACCAATTGAGTAGTTGGAAAAAAGTTCTTGGCAAGCTTTCAGGCACAATCACCCTTCTTCAGGCATAAGGGAGTCTTTTGTTCTGAGACTCCAAGGAATGAGAGATGCTAAAAGTATGACAGGATATCAGTGAGAATGTAAATGGGTAGAAATTTGGAAAACAAAAAGTACAGCAGGGAAGGGAGTGGGCAAAAAGCAAGGGGCAGAAAAAAGCTAAAGGGAGTCAAGGAGACTCTAGAGTAATAGTAATTGAAGGTAGAAAAGAGGTTGTCTGTGGAAAAGGAAATAGCTGGAAATTAGGAAGACAAAGGGCAGAAACCTTGCTAACCTCGTTACCAGAAGCATACTCCCTATGACCCAAACCACACCTAATGGATCCAGTCCATGCTGGGACAAGAAATACAAAACCTGCCAATACATCTTCACCACCCCCACAATAACTACACCCCACAACAGAACCATCACCATTCCTGGATCTTGCACCTGCACCTCCAGAAATGTTATACATCTCATCCAGTGCACCAAATGCCCTGATGGAAAATATGTAGGAGAAACCAAACAACTGCTTAGCAGAATGAATGCACACTGAAAATCTATCGAAGACAAGAGTACTCAACTACCTGTGGGGGCACATTTCTCACAAGACAATCGCTCCCTCTCCGATCTCTCAGTTCTAATCCTCAAAGGGAACTTACAAAACACCTTTCATAAACTAGCCTACGAATTTCACTTCGTAAATCTACCAGATACAAAAATCATGGACTCAATATAGACATTTGATTTATGACCCACTACAGCCTGCCTGGTATGATTCATGAGGTACCTGCCTGACCTGACCTCATATACTTTTCTCTTCCTGCCCCCACTTTCCTTCCCTCCCCTCCCCTCCCCTCCCCTCCTTTTCTACCCTTTGTCTTCCCAATTTCCAGCCATTTCCTTTTTCACAACTGACGGCCTCTTTTATTCCTTCAGTTACTACCGCTGTAGAGTCTTCCTGACTCACCTTTTGGCTTTTTTTTTTTTCTCCCCTGCTTTCCTTCCCCCCCCCCCCCCCCCCCCCCCCCATTTCCCTGCTTTACCTTTTTGTCTTCCGAATTTCTACCTATTTACCTTCTCATTGGCATCCTATCACACTTTTAGCTTCTCTCATTCCTTGGAGTCTTAGAACAGCAGACACTCCCCATGCCATGGAACTTTTTTCCAACTACTCAGTTGGTCTAATAAAAGATATCACATCTACCCAAAGAACCTTGCCTGCCTATGTCCTTAGACAAACACAGCTACAACCAAAAACCCAGCATTCTAATTTTGATTTATGATTAACTTTTTAAAAAGAAAAAAAAATGCATAATTAGTACTCAGAGGTTCCTCTTTTATGAAACTTAAAACACATGGCATCAGAGAATAGCATTCTTTTCTAACAAAATATTGTTGTCAAAGAGATAATGCCATGCATTAGCTTCTTAAATCTTTTGTTACCTGTTCTAGGGTGTATTTACACATGCAGTCTAATGTGACTGGATATACAACAGCTCAATTTGAGCCGGAGTAAACTAATCCCGATGTCATCATCTACACATGTTTAAGCATAGTAAGTTACCGTGCTGTTGGGTACCACTTGTATCTGACTGGACTGTCCAGCAGCGCAGTAAATTTAGTCTATGGCACCTTAATTGTATGTGTAGATGGTGACATTTTACTGCACTGCAAATTAGTCTGCACAGTAAAGCGTCTTGTGTAGACATGCCCTTAATGTAGCAAGTATGCTAGTCTAATTTCAGACATTTGTCAGAGGAAGGAAAGTAGCAGGATTTTACAGTGTGAAGGATTGGGTGAGCACCTGGATTGAAATTCTGGACCTATTCATATCAATGGAGGATGGATTTTTCCCCCTCCAGTTTTTTTCTGTGAAGTTTTACTTGTAGCTGAGCATTGTAAAACTAAGAAATAGGGCATTTGTTTAAAAAAATGAGACGGAGAATTACTAAATCCTGACTGTAGTAAACTTGAACCACTCTTTGTCTATAATAGAAGTGTATTTATACTTCACAGAGAACAGAAATGTGATGCAGTTGGTAGGTTCACCAAATCCATGGATGATGGAGTTAAAGAGTTGCTGACGGTGGGACAAGAACACTGGAAGCGTTGTACAGGACGTGAGTGTTACTTGGAAATTCTACAAATTTAGATTCACCTTCCTTTGCAGGAAGAGGGTTTTTTTCTGTTTGTATATCAAATAAGCACATTTTAAGTTTACAGAGTCTGAGAGAATTCTAACCTATACTGAAACATTATTTAGTTAAGTATTCAGTGCCCCAAAAGGCCAACAGCTTTCTTACCCCAACTCAGAAAGTAATTGGTCTTCATCCACCAATATCTTTTATATTATTCTGAACTACCAACCAGAGTCATTGCTTGACGATCTGTCTCAGTTGCAGCTGTCTTTCAACCAGGTTTTGGCGATATAAGCAAAGAAAAAAAAAATGTTGATCAAGTCTGTAGATGGACACTTTACTGATCACAGATCAAGATGCTTGTGTACCAGTTAAACTGATTTAAAGCTGAAATAAGGAGCCAAGACTAAAGTCTTGATCCTTATTTATGCCTTACCCCAATTGTGTTATGTTTCTTGTCCAGGTTCACTCTCCACAGATAACTTGGGGTGCAAAATTTCATGCCAGTCCTTTGTCTCTACTTGGGCCTTACATTTCTAGCACACAGGAATTTCTAGCATCAAGAATTCTGGTCACTCAAAATTTGGCTAAAAAGAAACACTGCCACAGCTCAGCACTGTAACGAGGATCTCCTAGTGCAGGCTGCACTGCCCACCTACCTTATACCAAAGACCTATCAGCCAAGAATAAACCTCCCTGTATTTTTAAATTATTATCTGACTTTATTGGCTTTCCACTCCCACAGGGCATTTGGTACCCACCCTGTTGATCCAAATATGGAGTGTTAGTCAGTTACTATTTCAACTTAATCTAATAACTCTTCACTTTTAGGCAGGAAAACCCCTCTGATCTAAATGCCTGCAAGTTCAGTCTCTGTAGTTGTGATTGCGTGGGACTTTCATACCCATACATAAGCAAGAATCACTCCATTTAAAAAAAACAAAACACCTTTCTGTCCTATCCTTACTGTTATTAAAACAGCCTCTCAAATATGCCTCTTCACCTCTTACATAAAAGAGGGGGACACCATCCCTTTGCCAGTAAGATTGAAAAGGTCTAAGCCTAAATAAAATGCTTTATCTCACATCTTAGGGTCATTTTAATTCCATGGGAAATGACATTGGAAAGTGTTGAGCAGGCAGAAGTTGTCCTGTGCCCCTTTAGTGGCTTTTTCTAAGCAACATTGGTCTGATAAAACAGAGTTGTGATCAACATCTCCATTATAATTAAGGCTAAGTTATGATTTGCATTTAAAGCAAAAGGTTCTTTCATGCAAAACAGGAATTCAATTTCTTATCTCCAAATATACAGCACTTTATGCTTATGGGGTGGAGAATACAGTTCTCAAAATTCAAGTAAATCCATTAGTCAGGAAAATCCATTTTCCTTTAGGGAATTTTGCATCTTTCTCTTTGTTTTGATTGATCATAACATAGAATAATACAGATTCTTCCAAAAAGTCCATAAAGGTTAACTATATGGACATCTTGTCCACGAGCAATATTTGAGGAAGTTGGGTTGAAGTTAAACTTAATCACTATCTGTTCATACTGGGAGGTCATATCAGTAATTTAAGGTCAGATACATTACACAGATGTTGCACCATTCCCCAAAACAAGTGGCTGAGGCTAAAATCGAAAAAAAATCCAAATATTTGGACATACGCAAATAAATTTGCCTGCGGTGACACCATGCAGTAATAATGCAATTAAGATTAAGGCATTTTTGTATGCTTGTAGTGTAATTTAGTGCAGATTTGCTCTTGGAGATTTTGAGTACCACAGGAATTGGGAGTTTCTTTTCATGTATTTTCTGAGCTCTGTTTGCGTGTGTGTTTGATGTATTGACTTTCACAATATTTGACAGTGATTAAAAATGCTGGAAATATAAGTGAAAGAAGGAACAAGAAATTTTCTGTATTGAAGCTGCCCCTGAGGTTACAGTGCTAAATTAAGAGAAGATATGTTTGAATTAATGGGATACAGCAGAGGCATAGTGTCTGACATAGTATCCATCACATAAGAAATACCAATCACTATAAATAAAACCCAAACCAGAATGCATTAAATAAATAATTTGTTGGCAAGGACTTTACCAAAGAAGTTAACTTGAGGATGCTAAGAAACTCATTGTGTGATGGCAGAAGACAAGGCTTCTTCCCAGGACTGTCTGCAAATTACCAAAGCAACCACTTGGTTTCTCTTCTGCCCAGACAATACATTCCCCAAGTGCAGATGTTTAAAAATGAAAAACAAATCCACTTCTGTCCTCTTTGCAATTATTTGTAAAAAATACTTCAAGTGTGTGGGTCTAGCGCATGAATTATGTGTACAGTTCAAAACTTAATTTCCACAATAAACCTCAGCTTTTAACTTGATTATAAAGAGGTAATTTCTGCATGAATATTTGATGAGCTTTATATACTGTCACCAAACTGTATAATCAGATGCAAGCACACTTTATTTGCCTCATAGCTTGTTTTCCCAGAATATTTTGATTATTTTCTACTTTCAGAGTTTAAATGTAAAAACCCTGATGGGGCTAGGGTGATTAAAAGCTTTAAAAAATTATGGAAATGTGCAATACAGACATTAGTCCAAGACACAATAGACACAAGTATTTTTTTCTTTACATACATGTGTGTGTGTGTTTTTGTGTGCACACTTGTGCACACATGTATGTGCGTCGTCGTATACAATTGCCACATTTTAAAGTATAATTGCATATGTACAACATGATTTAAGGTTATCTTGACTTTTTGATTGATTGTATTTAGGTCTGGATGTGCACTACTACTGTTAGTGGATAGACCTGAAACATTTCTAAACTAACTAAAAACTCAGCAAGATAAAAATATTAAAATAGTTACCATTTATTTTGGTAGCTGAAACCAGCCTAAATAATCATAAATTTGCAGATGGCAGATGCTAAAAGGTTTTTTTCCCCAAAAATGTTTGATTTGAATGGTTATCATGTATTGGGAATGTTACACTTATGCTGAAGCTTAGAGCAGCTTTTATTTATTTACTTTTTTCCCTTTGTTCAGCATTACCTAAGGAATATCAGAAGATAGGAAAAGCCTTGCAGAGCCTGGCACTGGTTTTCAGCACCAGTGGCTATCAAGGTATTTTTACCTTCATTTGCACTTTGCTTTGGTGTTATAAAATGTTTAAAGAACTCTTAAATATAGAAAAGACTATTATTTATTATCATTTTGGGCTCTTAATTAAAAAGACATTTTAAACCTTTTGGTTAATTTCTGAGAGAGTACCTATCCCTCATTTCAAATGGTGCATTATGTAATGTAAAGCATGGAAACGAGACTTCAGACTGATATATTTTAATTACTTTTTTCAGTGTGAAGTATTTTATGGCAGAAATCTGATTTAATATTTAATATATAACCTGGTTATTGACCTTATAGCCTATTGGAGCATTTCTGGGATGACCCATACTTGTATGGCACATTAAAAGTGAATGGATGTAAAAACCTGTCCTGTCAGAAAAATGCAGTGACATTTTTAAAACGTTGTTCATTACCGATCCCTGTTTCCCTGATTTCAGGATATTATTTTAAGAGCCCTATCTAGCTATCTGTAAATGGAATTTGTCACATCTAAACATGGGAATGAGAAAGAAGGGAATATGCATGAAAGAATTAATTGGAAAGTTTTCTTTTTGTGGGTTTTCGTAGTTTATCCTGAAAAGTCAGTATTTGAGACCAAATTAAATTTCATTTTACTGTGTTTCTAATAGGCTGGCTATCATGGTCAAGATTTACTTGTTTATGCATACATTGATTATCATCTTAAAGACATCAGTAGTCAAATCTCTGTATTTTTAATATACCCCTATTGGAACGTTAGCACAATGCTGTATCACCCACTTTTCAAGGGAGCTGAACAGGATTATTGGCCACTAACTTTTCTAGTGTTTTCTTAAGCAAAGATTTATAGAAAAGATTCATCAGTATGGCAAAAGACCTGTTTGTTCCTTGTTTGTTTGTTTCATCTCAAAATGAACCTGAATGTTTTAATACCTTGAACATTTTCCCACTGAACTTCTTTTCAAAGAATTTCTGTTCTTTTTTTCTCCATTCTTTTTATTGACTGATGTTTCATACTTGCTGAATTGTTAGTAATATTATTCCAGCTGGGATTTATAATTTGCTTGCAGCTAATTGGTCCCTTGCATTGTATCTTCCTATAAGCTTGTGTGGTAGCTTTTTTTTTTTTTTTTCTGTATTGATGTTCCCATGGTTTAGGTTTTTTCTTTGTGTATCATACTTTTAAATAAGTAACAATCATACTTCTTAAGAGATCTGTCTAAAAACCTGGAATTTGGTATGAGATGCAAGAAGAGAAAAATTACAATGCAGCCTTGGGCTGTGTATAGGGTTAGAAGCATACAAATCCTTTTTGGACCCAAACAAAGCCAGTAGCAAGAATTCTTGGGAAGGGACTGACATTTGACTTCGGTAACTATATCATGCATATTCTTTTACCAGGGTTAATTGAAAACAATGTGGCTTAGAAAGCTAGGATGCAAACTTGCAGATCAACCTTATAAAGGAAACCTGCAATTTGATTTCCAACATCTTCAAATGGTACGAAAAATAGACCATGGTAAATAGCAACTAGGCAGAGCTATCCCCCTTTGCTCTCCTAGTTGGACATGGTTGCACCCTCGTATCTTGCTAAAAGAAATAGCTTCCTTCTAGTGGAGATCCTGTGTCCTTGCTCCCATATATTTCACTTGTAAATACACTTAGCACAATAGACTTTTTTTTTTTTAATTAAGAAATATGAGATTCTCTGCTTCATAGCCCGGTTCCCAGAAAAAGAGAAAAGTTACTTAAAGCAATCAACATGCACAACTTCATCACTACAGATTGTGGTGCTTTGCCCACTGTTAGCAGCCACCACATGAGATCAAGTTATGGAGCTGGCCCTGCAGAAAAATCAAGACAGACACATGAATGGATATAAAGCCACCGCCTGCAAATGTATTCACTTTCTAATATTAGAAAGAGGGTGTTGACTCCTCCTTGGTGTGGTTTTGCCTCCTTCCCTCCCTAACAACCAAGCTTTAATTGGAGCTTAGTGTGGGGTTAAATGGCTTCTTACCATGCAATTAAAGGATAATGATTGCATTGCCCTACCACTCAATACATGATTTGGCTCACTGTTGACTAAAGATAAGGGAAAACTTAGTAGAGAACTCAATTTAAATATGTAGGCCACCTGTCCTTCTAAAGTTCTCTACTCAAGTAAATTTGGTGTTGGCCCATTTTATGGTTCAGGGCCTCATTCCTACAGTCTACCCTAAATTCTACCAAAAGTTTGATTTCAAATGAAGCCTGGTACAAATACTTTTTCCCCTAAATGGACTACCAGCCTGCTAAGTGCAGTGTGAAATGTCCACTAAGTAATGCAAGTAAGTCATGAGGTGGTCCTACATTCTGTTACTGTTGTCAAAATAATGAGGATAGTTTTGGTTCTGCTTATAACCTTCTGAACTAGCCTCCTGCTTTCGAACTTGGAGCACCATTGTGTGTCCGCAAGTCCAGACAGTTGTCTCTTCACTCTCGCCCACTGAAAATGGTAAACCAATGTTAGTCCACACCACCTGCTTTCTCTGATAGCCTGTATTCACACTACAGAAAGGACATCTTACAGTCTGATTTCTAGTAGCTTTTAGCCTATAATGTCCAGAAACTCATGCCCACCATGACTATGCCAGTCCTGAAGGATTGTGTGCTCAAATTTACTAGATTAAGTACTAGAGAAGGAAATCCTTGTCAATTAACTGTTAGTTCCAAGCATGTACAGGAGGTCTTCAGGGGCCAGAGAGAACACCTTCTAGCTTTTAGTGGACACACTTATTCCAGATATTTTTTTGAAAAAGTTATGGTCTTACAAACTCCCTGATCCACTTCAAGAATCTCTCCGTTAAACACCCAAACTTCTGTCCAAGCGGTCCCAGAGTATTCCTGGAGATGCTGTTCCTTGTCAGATGTATAGGGAGTACCAGAAACCTTAAAAAGTCTTGTCTTTTGACATTGCCAAAAAAAAAAAAAGTGGAGCAAGCTCCTATCTACACCTGGAAAATCTGAATGGCTGTGGAGGCTGGCAATATACCTGAGTTTGCTGGTCATGTCTCCTATCTTCAAGGAAATCCTTGAATAAAAGCTCCCTCGTGATCATACACATCCTGGCAACTGGCACCAAATAAACTAGGCCAAAAGGTGACTAGTTTTATGTTGGATGCTGCTAACCTGTAGTTATTAGTCACAGCACTTATCTTGCCACCTGAAACTCAGGCTAAATAAGAGCTGCCTTTTTCTGCATCCATTATCCTGATGAAACCTGCCTTGAAAATTTGTAATGTCCTTGACAGAAGACTCTACTGTTCCAATTTTAGGGTTGTCAGGATCCATGTGTCTATAGAAAATGGTTAGCAACTTGTAAGCAGTTGTAAGTGGCAAATGTAATTCATTATCAGGGTCTGCCTTCCAGAGAGAGTAAACTTTAGAAGACTGACTACCCGTGCTACAAATATTTGGTAAAAGATAGTTAATAACAGTGCAACACTGATTCTTACATACTCCCTTATTTGCACTGACTTTACAAATTGCCGCTTAAATTACATATGCTCATTTCAAATTAGTGCTTAGGCCACTTGAGAACTCCTTCTCCTTCTTAATATACCCAGTTACCTGTTTTTTTAAAGGTAACAAATAACTGTACTTCTGAATCTCCTGTTGGACTGCTAATAACTCCTCAGTGAACTGCCTCAAAATTCCCTCCTCCACCACTAAATCTTCCCTCATCTTTGTCACAATGATAGGGATAAGAGTTGAATGTCCTCAAGGGTAGATGCTGGGTGTTCACAGAATGCCTTGCCATGCATGTCATGATCATGGGCAATCCTTGGACATAGCCTTTATCAAAATAAACCTCAGACTGAAAACTCAGATCTATGGGGGTGAATCTGCCTGGGGGAAGAACATACGTTGCACCTTACCAGCAAAACATCCTAGATGTTTTTAGCCTGTCCACCACCTCCTTGAATGAGAGGTAGACTGAGAACAAAGTTTAATGCTGTGTTCACTGGAGCCTGAGGACACAAAGTAAAATAAATGTGTACAGCTGATGGGATCCTATGAAACCACATGGGCAGCTCCTCAGGCTGTCTCACTATGCTGAACTACGAGTCCCTATTGGAGCTCATCCTCAACTACATGGTGCAACCCCTAATCTGACATCAAATTTTTATATCAAATGTGAATACTGTCCTATCAGTATGGACTTAAATACCTGTACAAACATCTGCCTAGTACTTTCTGTTGGTAGTTGGCTCTTCACTGTGTTTAACTTAACAAAGGCGGGGTGGTGTTGTATACATTTTCTCTCTCTCTAGTGCCCACTCTTTCAAGGGAAGCCTACATATGCTCTGTAGAAAAGTAGAATGCGGCTTACTGCTGAGGATGTTCTCTACATTTTGCTTTATTTTATGTAATTTTGCCCAAAAAATGAAAAAAAGAAATACTTATTGTTGCTTGTGTATACCATCCTGTCACTGGGAGCAACACCTGCATCAGTTTGTCACGTGCCTCCTTGCTCCCTTCACCCTCAACTGCCTGCATTGATGTGGATGATGGTTATGGTACAGATAATTCTCTTCTGACCACACTTGTGCTGTCCTTCTTTTACAGCCTGATTCCTCAGTGAGGGAGTGGGCTGGGATGGTGCATCTCTGCCCTGTAGATCTGGTGTGCTCCGGTCCATGAAGGTGCTGGACTGGCAGAGAATTAGCTCCTGTCTCTGATAAAATGGGAAGACGCACTGTGGGCATTCTGGAAATTGGTTGTCTTGTACTAGATTTTTCCACGGTAGCAGACTTCCTATTCTAATTCATCAGTTCCCCATCTTGTCCCATAGTGAGTTGTTTAAAGTCAAGTGACTGTCCCTGGAAAACTAAAATTCTTAAGGGAAAGAAAGGAAATTTCCCTCCTGAACCATAGAGAAATGGTTTCAATATCTGAGAGTATTTCTGAATTAACAAGGCATTTTGTTGTTGTTTGTGGGTTGTGTGTGGCTTTTTCTTTTAACTTGTGAAGAAAACCATTATAAAGACTTTCATTCCATTACCAGGCAGGCAGAAAATACGGTAGTAAATGACTTCAAAATTAGGAGAAAAAAGGACTTTTTTAAAGCATCATGCTGAATGTTGACATTCAGATGTTATTCTGCTTCTGACTCTGGCAGTGTATCTAGGAGCTCTTCAGTTTTTTGAAGTTGGAAAAAGTCTGCACGTTGACAGTGAAATGCAATAAAATTACTCTGTCACATTCCTATTTTCTTTAGGATGTACCCTGATTTCAGTATACTTTTTTAAATCTCTTTGACCGCATCCAGATGAACGTGCCTGTGTGGTATGTGGCGCCGCAGACAGGTCTGCAGCGCCACATACTGCATGTTTCATTGTTCTCCATACTGTGAGGGAGCACCATGGGGGCTTTTTGGACCCCTGGATATCCTGTGGAGAAAAAAAGTGGTGCGGCGCACATGGCAGCAGTGTGCACCACCTCAAGCTGGAGTCTGGATGGCTGGAACCACACTCTGCTGCCAGCCAGGCTCTGTGTGGCAGCATCACTGCTACTGCAGCCCTGGGAGGCCCCCAGTTAAGGCCACTGGTGCCAGCCCAGTCTTGACCCCAGCCTCTCCTACCCCACCTGGGGTAACTTGCTGTGCACCAGTGTGCACATGGCACAGGGGACAGCTAGTGGTGATGCAAGGTGCACTGGTGCTAGATGTCCCCAGGGGACCAAACGTTCACACACATTGGACATAGCCTTTGTCCCAGGCACAGAGCAGCTCACAAATGAGAAACGGTAACTGTTCAATTTTAAATTGGTTATCATTTATACACAGATTTCTTCAGTTGCCAGATATTAAACTCCTTGAAATACATAATAATTTGACTGATAGCAAGTAAATAGGCTCTTCAGAAGATTAAGATTATAAAATCTGTGAAGACACAAGCCTATTGACTTAATCATACCTATAACAATATTGTCAAGGGTCTTCTGTGGGGACGAAAAACAGTTAAGTTCTTTTAATCGGAAATGCACCCTGTCCCAGTTTCCTTCCTTTTCCAGTACTTGAAGCCTACCATGTCATGGTCCAGAAAATCATTTCTCCAACTGGTCATAAACCTGAACAAGCTAGTTCCAGGATGAAAAACTGGTGAGCATTTTTCAGGAACAAACCTAAAATGTCTAAAGAAGAGAATTCCATGATTACAACTTTCTGCATCAGTGTACAACATAGTGCTATAGGGCGCCTATGCATATGCATTGAATGCTGGAATTACAGTGCGTCGGAGCAGACTCGATTTAATAGAGTCTGCTAGAGCGTGGTAATTACACTACGTTCCATCAGACTCCAGCTTCATGCATATCAGTGTCCCTGCACTGAAAAGTGGTAGTGGGGGTGCTGTAACTAAGCTCATTGAACAATCTTTAGTTAAAGCGCCCCTGCCACCGTTTTTCTGCACAAGGACACTGATGCACGTGATGCTCCAGGCACTTTAATTAGAACAGCTCTCAGAGTCACTCTAATTAAAGCCCTCCTCCCACCCGCCTCCTGGAGCATGTATGTAAACGTGTGTAGACCCTAGCGTCTAGTGCTACAATGCTAGTAGTTCACTGTTACCAGCTCTCGCAGCATCTCATTTTTTTTTTTTCCTCTTAAAACCTTGACTCCTGGAGGCATGTGACTTGCGAGAAGCTCGTTTTACATTTTTTAAAGTAGTTTCCTACAACTAAAGTGTTCCCTAAATGCTTAGAAATCAGATGACAAAGCATAAAACAATCCAGTGTGTTGTAGTGAGTTTTTGAGGGTGAGTATAACTTTTATGACTTGGAATGTTTGGGGTTTGCACTACTGGTAATCAAGACTATCAAAAGTTATTATTCATAAAGTATAACATGCACATTAAAAAAAATCTCCTGGCTTTAAATCTTCCCTGTCTTTAGATCTTTCCCTGTTCCTGTAAGCTTGCCTTAACCAGTCCTCTGACAATCCTGATCTTTCCTTTTTAAGGGCAGTAATTACTTTTAAAATGTGTTTGAGTTAATAAAAATATTAAAGTACTGGATATTGTAGCTACTTATCTGTGATATAGAACAGTGTTTAATCCTACAGGCATTCACTTATACAAGTTATTTGAAGGCTTCCCTTTATCTGAGTTGTATAGCAGAATTCAGTAATGCTTTTACCTTTTTTCTTTTCTATTAGCTATTTATAAATAACCAGTTACAACACACAGGTTTTTATTATTTTAGAACAATGAAACTTTAAATTGGTTAATGCTTTCGATTCATCAGCTTAATGACTTAAATTTAATCTGAATACTTCATATTTTATGTTTAGGAGAATCTGATCTCAATGAAGCAATAACAGAAGCAGGAAAAACATATGAAGAAATTGCCAATCTTGTGGCAGAACAGGTATAAATAATCTAATATAGTATCATGGATTGATCTGCATACTCTGTCAACTTATAATTAATTTACTTACTTTTATTCCCTTCTGATTTTTTTTTTCTTGTGGAATTATTTAACATTTTATGTACATAAGTAGTTTGCAATAACTGTTTTTCTTAATTGTATAAGTCATTAAATAACATTTTAAATGGTATATCTTCCCTACCATATATTGGCTAGAGAAATAGTGATAGAAAGAAATTCCCTTTGAATCTCAGTTTGCATGCTGTCCTTCAAGAGATCAAACTAAGCTTTCCGAATTCTCTGAAAGATCGCTCTCTGATGTCACTGTCCACTGTCTCCCACTGAAAATGTCATTGCTCAAGCTTAAATTTAGCTTTGTTTAGCTAGCACCTGATGACTATTATATTTGGTTTCTAGACTGCAGTGCATCTTACAGAAGACATCGCGTTTACCCAAAGAACCTTGTCTTTTTTCCAAATGTCTTGTATTAGAAAATAGCCATTTTCTAAAAACCTGACCTTTTTGTAGTGAGTAGCTGGTCAGATGTGTTGCATGCTTGGTGTGCATCTGCAAAACAAAAATCACCCTTTGCGTTACTTTAGGAGCAACAAAAAATTAGACTGCTGCTTGTGTCACTGCAGGGGTTGAAAACCTCTCAGTGAGACGTGGAAATAAAAAGCTGCAATAGTGAATACAAAGCAAAGCCAAAAGCATTTAATGTGGTATTAATGTGTTATCTTGATGATCTCTCTAGATTTGATTAGAAACCTGTACTTATGTTCCCTGATATTCTTGCATATCTAAAATGGAAAGATCTTCACCTTAACACCTAACATAAATATTTTCAATAAAAATGTGATGTTAATGGTATTTTTTTTTTAAATCAACAAACTCTTACTTTTTTGTTGCCTTAAACTAGCAACCTTTCCTTTGAGCAATAACTTGCTTTTAAATAGAAAAAACATTGTTGAAACTTTTTCATTTTTTTCTATATGTGACATTCTCCTTACAAACCAACTTTTATTCAATACACACAAATTTATATTAAATTGTGATGGTAATGTATGATTCTTTGTTAACACATGCTGTATTTCCTCTATTAGCCAAGGAAGGATCTCCATTTTCTGATGGAAACAAATCATGAATACAAAGGGTTTCTTGGTTGCTTTCCTGACATTATAGGAGCTCACAAGGTACTTTTTTTTTTTAATAAAGGAAGTTGAGGGGATATTAGGGTAGGGGTGTAGAATCAGTACATTTTCCTTCAGTCAGAAATAAAATTTTACTAAACATATATGTTGTCAGTAATATTGGGAGTTTTGCATGAAAATGGCAAGAAAATATTTTAAATATGCGATCCTCCTATGATGGGGAGAATTTAATATTTTTTAGCTTAGAAAAATGGCTATTACCCAATTTACTCAAAACCAAGACAAGGGATGTTTCCCATTTTAACAGCAGGGTGTGTGGTGCCCCTCATCTTGGATTTGAGTAAAAGGTGAGGGCAGAGGTACAGCTGCTGCCCCCCTAATGGCCTCCTCCCTCCCCCCCCACTGTGTCTTGCCATTCCCCCCCCCCCCCCCCCCCCGACCCCTGATCACCCTCTGGCCCAGGGTACAGTGCAGTGTTAGCAGCTTTGGCATGGCTGGGTTGGGACAGGCAAAATCATGTGCTCTCTGCTCTGGCCTGGAGTGAGCTTGGTGCTGGCCAGAGGCAGAAGGTAAGTGGCATGCACTGGGGGTGGGGGGCAGGCAGGAGGAGGGTGGTAATGATTGGGTTCAGAGGGAAAGGGGGCAGGCACTGAGAGAGGGGCTAGGCCTCTAGACTCCCCTGCCACCCTCCCTTGCTGCTCTGTGCCCTGCCACAGCAGTGGGGAGGGGATGCAAATTTAAGACAACCCTCCAATGATTAGATTCTATACACGGAAAATTATAACAAACTTAAAAATGTTGTGATGTGAAACTCGACCTCTATTTTTATCAAAGTCAAGGGCTATGTAAATATCATGGTAAATGGTCCTCTTGAGAGATGTTTCTTGAAATAGTTTGAATTTCACAGGCCTTTTAACAAATGCTGTAGAACACAAATTATAGGTCCTAAAAGCATTTGAAAGTTTGAGGCATTCGGATGTCTTCCTCTTACAATTCTCTTTTCTTAAGCTTTGCCTTTTCAACTCTGTATCAAAACTACTTCTAGTGTGTTTGTGCTGTCTGCTTCAAAACCAGTCTGTGCTCATGTCACCCCCTGTCAGCTGTTGGTATAATTAAACATGAAACAATCCATTTTGAGGGGAAAAAATATATTGGAAAGCAGAGTCTGTCTTTACATGACAAACACGCTTATGCTCCCTCCTAGCATCACGTGTGTGGTTTTTTTGACTAATGTGAACTTCACAGCAGTTGCATTTTTATTTTAACAGGGAGTAATAGAAAAAGTGAAGGAAAGTGACAAATTGGTCGCGACCAGTAAAATCACACCACAAGACAAACAGAACATGGTGAAGCGTGTAAGCACCATGGCTTATGCACTACAAGGTAAAATTTGTCCCCTTACTTCAGATTTTGAAAGGCTAAAATAATCTTCAAAGATTTTTTTTAAGGAAATACTTATGCTGTATTCATTATTATATTAAAAAAACACCACCCCAAAAACCTAGTCATAAAATACTCTTCCTTGGTATTAAAACATTTTTACAAAGGAGGTGAGTTTCCCCTCTCTATAAAAGGGAGGATAAGGAAATGGAAGCACAGTCAAGGAGTGATATATTTTTTTTTTTTTTTTTTTAAGGTCACTGCAGGGCAGACACTGAGCTAGAAATGGAACTCAACTCCCCTGACCCCAAGTTGGATGCCCTAGCCACAGGGTCAGAGCAATTTTTTGAGACCCTTGCTAGAAAAATGTGCTCCTCAGTAATGTTCCTTATCTGCCTAGCAGTGAGAATTTGAGTATGATAAAAAGCAAATGATGCTTTAGTTAATACTGAAATACAAGCGTGGATAAGCAAAATAGTACAATTTTGGCAAACCCTCTTTTTAGTTTCAAAGAACATAAATAGTAGGGGCTTTTTGTGTAGAAGAATTTTGGGAAATTCCCTATCGAGGTAGGATGGGGGGGGACGGACATAAGTATTATGTTACAGTATTAGAATACCATTATACTAGTAACTGAGTATGGATTCTTAAGAAGACTTAATGTTGCAACCAATTTTGTATTTTAAAAAATTATCCACTCCCTTAATGGAAGGTTAAAGTTCAGTTCTGTCTGGAGTACTTTTGGATTTCCCATCCTCCTCCACCACCACTCTGGGCAAGGCTAGACAAAGATGCTTCTTACTTTCATTCTGACCCATATCTTTTAGAAAAGTTGCTGTTTTACCTCTGGAAATAAAATGGAGGAGATCCTTTTACTGAAGCAGAGGAAAGGGAAGGATTATAAAACAGGATGCATTAGGACCCAGATTCCAGGAAGTATTTAAACATGCATCCTGGATCAACCCTTCATATCAGCTGAGGTTCTATCTTGTTTTATTTTTTGAATGTTTGGGCTCCAGAGGCATAGGAGGGAGTTTCCAGCCTTGAATTCCTAACTTGTTCATTTAGGGTCCAGTCCAGCAAGGTATCAGGCACTTGGGGCTGTGCACCAGTCCTTGACTTCACTGGGATTACTCGTGCTTAGAGTTGTGTGTGTGCTTGGCCAGGGCAGTGTCAGACTCCAAGCCTGAGAGTAATCACTGACAGTTAACAAAGGGAACTTCTGTTAGTATGTTGACCAGGAGGAAATGATGCACAGTTGGGCTTTGAGAAATAACAAAAGTGGTGAGGGGTGGGGGAAAGAAAAGGGGACCTTAGGATACCAAATCTTCCCTCTTCCTCCAGCAGCATTCTGAAGCAACTGTTTTCTATATAACAACTTGGACACAAGCTAGATTTCCTTGTTCTGTGATCCAGTAAGATCTTGCAAGCTAAATAATAGTCAGCCATGGTCTATAGTTGAATGGGAGATCAAGAAACACTAAGATACTGCAAAGGTGTGGAGGAGTTGGTGACATTATTCCTTCTGAGTCTCCCCTCCCCCCCAAAAAAACAAAACAAAACAAAAAAAAACCTAGTGTTTCTGTGGAACATTGAGTAACTCTGGTGGTGGTATAGCATATGAACTAATTAACAAAAATGGCTAATTTTTACTGTTAAGATACTAGATATTAATGCTAACGTCCTGGTCAAATTCCAAATCAAGCAGTTGCATTTTGAATAGCATTTTTAAGATGGATGCTTTTTTTTGCTTCCTTTACTGAACTGGTGGGCTGCTGTGTACTGCTGCAGAAGCATCAGCTCCCCAGAGATGCCTGCATTTCAATGCTAGATCTCCTATGTTTGCTTTTTACCTAGTGAGAGGCTTAATATGTTTGGAAAACTACTTAGGAAAAATCACTAGAGTAGGAAGCAGTATTACCCCTAAAATAATGGTAGCAATTGGGTTGAGTGCTGAACTTGTCAAACAGTTAGTAATCCAAATGGAGTGAAACTTGTTCTTGTCAATGAGCATTTTTCTGAGCTAATTAGTGTCCTGGGTTTGATTACAGCTGAGATGAATCACTTCCATAGTAACCGGATTTATGACTACAATAGTGTGATCCGCCTCTACCTGGAGCAGCAGGCACAGTTTTATGAAACGGTAAGGTGCAGCATTTCAATGGCATTTTCTCAACACATGCTGTGTTGCTGCTTTTATTGGTAAGAAAGACTAGCTGCGATTAGTACTCCTTTGTGTGCACAACTTTTCTCCTTTTAAAAGCAGATGTTTGAAGGGGAATTTTTTATATTGTTTAAAGATTCAAGAATAAAGGATAAACTCAAACAACATTACTTATGTAATGTTCATTCATTCAGTGCATGGGATAGACAAAACATAGTAAGCAGCTATTGTTTTGTTCAATGTGTTGCACCATTACTTATTTATTGCACACGACTCAAGCCCTACTTCAGTTATAAAATCCTCAGTTTCCTCACTCTTTTATGGTACTCAACTGAAATAAATGGGGGCTGTACTTTGAGTACCTGTATGGTACTAAATACTCTGAAAAATCAGCTCCCAGGTATCTCACCTGAGCACCCAAAATTAGTGGATACTTTTTTAACCTTATCTTTGTGCTTCAGTTCCTCATTGGTAAAATGAGGGAAATATTACCCCTTAAGCTACACAACCCCTGTAAGATAATCAAATATTTGAAACATGGGATATCAATGGTTGCAGCAGAAAAGAGACAACAACTGACTAAATAGTCAGGGTTTGAATACTGTGCAGTAAATGAATCTGGGCCACATCTTGAAGTAAGCATAATACTAACTGAATATCCATCTATCCTCTGTACTGAATGGGGCAGGGGGTATATGGGGGAGAAAATATGTAGCTAAAGGGTGTCTGTGGTGCACAGGAGGGAGTAATTACAGTTGCAGAAGCATCTGAATTCAGGCATTTCCTAACTGAGTGCTTTGACTCTATTCTTTTGATGGATTTTGGGGTGAGATTGGAATTTCCAATGTGTTTGGAGAGGCAGGCTGAAAAACATTCCAACATGTGATGTCGTAGTAGTGCAATCTGCATGGGCTTATCAGCAGGATGGGAACTCTTATCTCCACCACACCAGGACTCCATTAGTTCAAGTGACAAAGTCTGTCAGTTGGTAGTAGCGGGCTACCATTCACTATGAGGATCAGCACTAAAGGGTGACATGCTTTCTGCCAGTGGGTTTTGCAAATATACCTTGAACAGCAGCTGGGGAATGATGAGGCTTGGGTCCCTGGAGTGCAGTGGACACACTTCTGCCTGTTTGGGCTTTTTCCCCCTTTCTGCCATGTCCCTTCCACTCCCTTGTTTCCTTGTCCCAATCTTAATCATTTTGCCCAGCACCCCTAGTTCCTCTGACTGCTTGTCCAGTCTCTATCAACATCCCTTCATCCCCATTGGCTACCAGTCCTAATCTCCTCATCTCTATCTGCTCCCTCCCAGTTCAATTAAAAACAGCCCAGCTGTTTTCAGTCCCTGCACTCCATCTTTTTGTCAAATTTGTCTCTTCTTCCCCTGTTCCTGTTCCTTCCCCTCCACTGGTTCTCAGCCACTGTTTATCTCTGGCCTCCGCTCCCTTTCCCCATATCTACTCATTTAATCTCTGAACTTAGTGTCTCCATCACCTCCCAGGTCAGCCCCCTTCCAGTCTCCCTCTCCTTTCTCTCCCAGATTTACTCCTTTCCCTCCCACATCCAGCTTTTGACCTGTCTGAGTTTTGGTTGGAGCAGCTCTTTCCCCCAGGTTGTCTGAGCACACTAATGGATAAGTGCAAGTGTTAATCCTGGCTGTGCATCTTAATGGGAGCTGCTACTGGAGCTGTAAGAGGCTTGAACAGGTACATAGAAGGCTAAATCTTCAGCAACTTTTAGCTGTTAAATTCTCTCTTTGCTGAGCATGTGCAAACTGTTATAAGCCTTTTACGGGTTCACAAGTTTGCCACATTTGGACAACTTGTCTTGAGGTTGACAGAATGCACAGGGATCAAATTTCTAGTCTTTTCTCCAAAGCAAGAGCTTTTAAAAGAAACAGTTGCCAGAATTAAGCATGGGCAGAGCAATATTTTGTATGTCTTAGGCCATTCCTAAGAACAAAGCATTTTGGCCACAATATTCAAGAAAAAAATCACCTTGAGATGGCAACATGGAAAATTTCAGCCCAAGCAGTTAAAATTTGCCAAAGTTGCATGTAATTTAAAAAAAAAATGTGCTACATTAGAGACTTTGCTAGTTCTAATAATGGGCAATACTAGCAAGACTTTGAACCTAGGGAAACAAAGTGAAAGCACAAAATAAACCAGCATTTTAACAGGACCCCACCTCTACATGTGGTTGTGGTGCCCCCTTGTGGTCACTTTCATCCTGCTTCTCACACTATCTATCCAGGGAACTGCCCTATTCCTGCCTGCCCCACCTTTGACCGTAAATTTGTATTTGAGAGGCTGTCCTCAGAAACCAGTGGACCTGGAGGTGCTTCACTATTGCCATGTTCATCACCAGGCTAACCCAATCTTTTAGCTCTAACCCTCAAGCAGGGCATTTCCCTCTATAGTTGGCCAGCTCACTCTTTAATCAAGTACTAGGTCCTTCCTCTAGGCTCCTTTTTTTAACAGTCCTTACAGTCTGTGCTCACTCAGGGCCTGCAGCTCTTAACAGTCTTCAGTTAACTACTACTCGCAGTGCCTTCCCTGGGCACCCACAGTGGCCTCCCTACTCCCTTCACCCACTCCCATGCCTCATGGCAACAACAAGCATAAGCCCAACTTCTTGTGAGATTCCTGCTTCCCCACAGAGCTCCTTCTCCCAAGATTTACTGGGAGATCTACTTGGGTCCCTTCTGACCCTACATCTGTGAATCTATGATTGGAGCGAGTGAATCTCTAGCCTAGGAGCCAGACTTATACCCAGTCACTTGACCCCTTCTCACTCAACACAGCACAGGTGGTGCCAGAGCCAGGTTAACACGTAGGCAAAATAGGCCCATGCTGAGGGCCCTGAGCTCCGGGGGCGGTCCTTCCCTCTGCAGCAGCAGCAGCGCAAGTGGCTGTGTCTGCCTCCCTTCCCTTCTCCCCTCTGCTGGCGTTGCTGCTGCAGCAGCTGATTGCCAGCAGTGGCTCTGAGCCCTGTTTCCCACAGGCAGCAGCACCGAGGTTGGGAAGGGGGTCTCAATTGGCACAGGGCCCACAAGTTTGTTTGCCTACAGCTTACTAAAGGGTTAATCCGGCCCACTGCAGTGTTAATTATCTAAATTGGCAATTGGGCATTCAGCTGTTTGCAGTTTGCAAGCTGGGACTCTGTAGCCCTTTAACTCTGCTCCTTGCACCTGCTGCCCATTGCAGCTTCATAGTACTGTTTCTGCTTCATAAACAGGGGTTAGGAGCACTTACAAGCAGGAACTGGGAGGTTGGATATAAAAGGAAAAGTGTAGGTAGGACCATAGGAGAATCCTGTGAACTTAACCCTGCAGCGTAAAGCCCAGAGATGCTTATTACGGTTTGCTGTAGGTTCTGAGTTATGGGAGATTTTTATTGAGAATAAGATGTGCACAGATTTCCTGAAGTCTCGGTGTGTCCAAAACTGGTCATTGTGCCTTCAAAATCAGTAGAGCTGTCCTGACCAAAAAATGTACTGATTTTAACCTCTGGCATGTCCACGTTACAGCTTCCCTCCTTTGCATGGTTCTATCAGAGAAAGTGTCAGTAATAACACTACACATCTTCTATCAATGTGACTCTATACCGGGACAGCTGTGATAGGGTGTAGACTGCTGTGTGATTAGCAAAAACTGTGCATTTGGCCAAAACTGGAAAACCAAATTAACAGAAAAAACATGAGGAACTAAATGTCACATACTTCTAAGTGGTGCACAAGTTCGACTACAGCATTGGAAAATCTTTCTTGTATATGTTCATCTCCCTTAAGGTCCCTTTCCAGTCCGAGAGAGGTGAAAAACCTTTTGTTTAAATGAGAATTGGATTGCAAGAGTTAGTGGCAGGTGGTCAACCCATTGGTTATCATACAATAACATATGTAATTTAACTGGCAGCTGAATGTGTAATGTTTTGTATACATGCTTACTGCCCTCTAGAAACAGTCACCTGCTTTTTAACCCTTAACCTTAAACTCAGAGCAACAGTTTGTGTCTAGAAGACTATCCCAAATGAGTTGATTGCTTCATGAAACCCAGGTACATTTAAACATGTCAGTATCCATAAACATGCACTGATGTAACTCCTGGATATAAGGAAGCATTCAAGAACCTTAATCTTATGATGTGTTAATGCAAATAGCATCCACACTTGTTACTTGGCACCCAAGATCATCTTAGCCCAAAGAGTAAACTTCTTCAAATGGTAAAATTTAATTTCCTTGATGGAGTTTAAGGTGCATCACTCCCTGGGCAATTGAGAATTGTCCAAATGCTAAAGAAAAATATAGTTACAGAATGTATTTGTAAAGCATTTGAAAAAAATCTGGTTGCCTCTAGTCATGTAACTGCTCTTTAGGTGATCAGCCTGAACTTATAAAATTAAAACACATAGTTCAATAACACTAAATCTCCTTTAAATTAGTTATTTTTGTGGTGTGCCTCACTTTGATATTCCTTTTCCCTGTTTTAAGTTATTTTTAAGAAAAAATTATTGCAAACAACTGCAAATAACACTGAAGTTCTCTAGGTTCTCTCATTATCTAAAAGGCAAATTTGAAGCCAACACAGAGATCTAAGTATTTGTAAACAGGAAGTGAGTGGGAGGTCAGCCTTCCTGCGAAGCAGAAATAAAGCATTAGGATATTGTGGAAAGCTTACAAGCTAATGAATTTAAGAAAATTCCCAGTGCCATATGACACCCTTGGATTTGGGAGGATGTCCAAAGAGGTCTTGGGTGTCTGTGTTACAGTTCTCCTCCGCAGTACATACAGTATGTTGAATACTAGAAAGCATCAGAAAAGGAATATTGCTACTGGCTTGGTTCTGTTGACTGAGGGGAAGAACTCTGTTAGGTTTGGTCTCTACCAGCCTTTTTCTTCTAGTCTCAGTCTTTTAGACATGTTGTAGCACCTCTCATTAGTAAGTGAGTTTGTAGATTTCATAGACATTAGGGTTGGAAGGAACCTCGTAAGATCATCAGGTCCAGCCCCCTGCCTGAGGGGCAGGAAGTCAGCTGGGGTCAAAGGATCCCAGCAAGATAAATGTCCAAATGTTTCTTGAAAGTGTCCAGAGTAGGTGCTTGCACCACCTCTGAGGGGAGTCTGTTCCAGGCCTTTGGGGCTCTGACAGTAAATAAGTTTTTCCTCATGTCCAGCCTAAAATAGTCTTGCAGGCGTTTGTGACCATTGGGGCTTGTCATCCCCTGGGGTGCTCTGGTGAATAGGCATTCCCCCAGGTCTTTGCCACACCTCTTATGTACTTACAGGCTGCCACCAAGTCACCCTTGAGCCTGCACTTCTTCAGGCTGAAGAAGTCCCATAGCTTGCAGCTGCTCTTCATAAGGCCTGTTCTTTTGCCCTCTGATCATGTGTGTGGCTCTCCTCTGGACTGTTTCAAGCTTCTCCGTGTCCTTCCTAAATTGTGGAGCCCAGAATTGGATGCAGTACTCCAGCTGTGGCCTCACCAAGGCAGAGTACAGCAGGAGGATGACATCCTGGGTCTTGCCTGAGATGCATCGGTCGATGCAAGCCAGAGTTTTTTGTTTGCTTTGCCAGCTGTGGTATCTCATAGGTGGCACTTACTCATCTTGTGGTCAGTCATGACCCCCAAGTCTCTTTCAGTCCTGGTGCTAATGAGTGTAGCGTTGCCGAGCCTATAAGTTTGATGCAGGTTTTTATTCCTGAGGTGAAGCACCTTGCATTTCTCTGTATTGAATGCCATCAGGCTTTCATCTGCCCACCTTGCAAGCCTGTGGCGGTCAGCCCAGATCACCAGCCTGTCCTCAAGTGTGGACAGTCTAACCCAGAGTTTGGTGTCGTCACTGAACTTCACCAGTCCGCTTCTGACACCAGTGTCCAGATCGTTTATCAAGACATTAAAGAGTACAGGCCCGAGAACAGCCTTGGGGGACTCCACTAGTCACCGAGTGCCATGTTGATTCAGTTCTGTCAACTACCACTCTCTGGGTCTGACCTCAGAGCCAGTTCCCCAGCCATCAGACTGTGGAGTAGTTGAGTCTGCAGTTGCCCGATTTTTCCATGAGGACGTCATGGGACGCCAGATCAAAGGCTTTTTAAAAGTCCAAATATATGACATCAACCTCTTCCCTTTTGTCCAAGTGATATGTCACCTGGTCATAGAAGGAAATGAGATCGCGTGTTGGCTATCCCTCAGAATGTTGCCTTCTGTTAGCCTGTCAAGACTGGTTTCTTTGATAGATCTTTTTCAAAATCTTCCCAGGGCTTGAGGTCAAACTGATTGACCTGTAGTTTCCTAGGTTGTCTTTCCTCCCTTTCTTGAAGATGGGCACCACATTGGCCCTCTTCAGGTACTTTGCCCGAGTGCCATGAGTTCTCAAATATCCTCGCCAGTTTCTTTAACGCTCTTGGGTGCAACCTATCTGGACCAGCTGACTTATGGAGGCCCAGCCTCTCAAGATGCTCCCTCACAAGATCCATGCTAATAGTAGGCATATATTCATCTTCCCCCTGGTTATCCTGCATCATGTTCACCAGGGTGGTCCCTTTGGGCTGGTGAAAAACTGACGCAAAGTAATCATTAAGCAGATGAATTTTTTCCTGGGTGTCAGTAGTCAGCTGCCCCAGCTGGTTTAGCAGGAGTCCAATGTTACCTTTTGTTTTTCTTTCAACTCCCCACATATCTGAAGAAGGACTTTTTATTGTCCTTGATTCATGTAGCCAGATGGAGTTCAGCTGCAGCCTTGGCTTTTCTAGTTTGCTCCGTGCAGGTGCAAACCAGTGCAGTATACTCTGCCTTAGTGGTGTTTCCTGTCTTCCATCCATTATACACCTCTCTTTTTAGATGTAGGAGGTCCATGAGTTCCCTGTTGAGTCAAGGGGGTTGTTGAGCCCTTTTACCACCCTTCCTATAGGGGGGATGGATTCCCCTTGTGCCTGTAGGATCACTTCCTTAAGGAGCAACCACTCATCATGAATTACCCTTCCTGTGAAATCATGGCCTCTTGGCCTCAAGAACAAGCCTCCTGAGCTTAGGAAAGTCAGTTTTCCTAAAATCAAGGACTACTGCATTACTGGCTGACTTGCCAGCTTTGCGATGGATAGTGAATGTGATCAGCTCGTGGTCACTGTCACCCAGCGTCCCTTCGATTCTTAGGTCACTGATTAGATCATCACCTTTGGCCAGTACCAGGTCCAGCAGTGCCTTGCCTCTTGTCAACCTGTATACTTCTTGGGACAGGTAGAACTCATCCACACATGTAAGGAAGCTTTGTGACCAATCGGATTTGGCCAGGTGCTCATCCCATGAGATGTCCGGGTAGTTGAAGCCTCCCATGATGACCATGCACCAAGAGCATGTAGCCTTGGCCAGTTCCCTGGCAAATTGTTGGTCAAGCACCTGTTCCTGGTTTGGAGATCTGTAGTAGACTCCTACCATTGTATCCCCTTGGCCACACTCCCCTCATATTCTAACTCAAAGGGTCTCCAGTTGTCTTCCCTAGGTGCCAATCTCAGCTTTTAGGGACATGTAGCTCTCCTTCACATGGAGCGCTACACCCCCGCCCTTGTTTTGTTTAAGCTGATAAGACTTTAGGTATCGAGGAGCCAAAGGATGGTATAACTTAAAGTGCATACTTAACTGTCTCCTGATACTCTTCTTTCATTTCTATCTTGTAGCCCATCTGAGTGAGCTTTCTAAGTAATGAGGTGATGGGACCACGAGAAATTGTAGTATCTCTTCTCTGCCTTTTGACTTAGATTAAATGTGTAGTTTCTGTGCTTTGGAGAGAGGTCCCAAGAAGTTTGCATTTAAATTGAACTTTTTCATTCTGCCCCTGTGAGTCTGACCCAGAATTGTTATAGTAAAATCAAGTTTAAAACTCTTTAGAATCTAAGAAATGAAAAATGTGGAAGATAAGAAAGAGAAGCTGAATTAGTGGGTTATGGACTTTTAGTAGCCATTAGTGGGTAGTGACCAGCAGTTGTTCCTATCTAGATGGGATCAGTGGGTTTTGTGGAGTATGTCAACTAAGTTATCTTCTCTGGACACCTGCATCTCCAGAAGCATCACTTCAGCTAGAACTAATGGGTAGTGTTCTTGGCAGAACAACACTAATGTATCTTGTAAATTGAATTATCTCTTGCAACTGAAACATGTTACTTGAACACAAAGTTGAGGCATGTTGATATGGCATTATAGGAAGCTTGCACTGCCACTGCCCATTAGTGGTGGGCTCCAAGGTCATTCGTATTAAATCTATGCTAATTACAAAATTGATTCTGATGAAGGGGTGAGTGAAAGCATTGCATCCACCTAAAGTTTTCATAGTTATTTTAATAACTAAAGAATGACTGTGTTGAATTCTTTAGAGCTTTAAAAAAAGACTGTGAAAACTAGGTAATCTCAAATATGTAAAATAGTCATGTTGCTGATTTGCTTTTTTTATTTTTTGTTTGCAGATTGCACAAAAGCTGAGGCAGGCACTCGGCCGTTTTCCAGTGATGTAGGAATAAGCAGGGGTGGATGATGAAGAACCTTCCGAAGTGCTTTTCTGGTTTTGGGGGGCAACACCAATAAAAGCTTGATAGTCTTTGCCATCCCAAGCAAACAATCTGAGTTGCAAAAAAGTGAAAACTTTAACATATTTACTTCATCAGCCTAAATGCATCTGAAGCTTAGGTTATTTTTACCTTGAATGCCTTCCCTCAAAGCCTTCTTGTGCTGGAAGGTGCTATCACATTTAGGAATTGATATTGTCAAACTAGTCTGTTGCCATGGACTACATTCAGACTTGCAGGTTATCATAAGTTCTTCCAATTTATTCTTACTCAGTGTCAGATGATTAGGTATTTTAAAAACAGGCAAGCAGATAAGGCTGAAAAGTGACCTAATAAAAACCTGCCCTTTGGTATTTTTTTCCAGCTACTAAGTAAAGTCTATATATGTTTTACAGCTACACATTCAAGATAACCTCTTGACTGTTCTGTTCAGTGATCTTTTTAATCATAGGTGCAGCATATAATCGGTGGCATGCAGTCTCCATAACTGGCAAAATGATAGTTCACTCCCTTTCCCATAATCACTTAATATTCTGTTCTTGTGGCACAAAGCTTCAGAGTTTGAGAGTGTTTAGTGCTCTCTCTTTCTCACTTCCGGGTCAAGCACCGTGCAAGAAAACTTTAATTAAGGAAAGAGCCATTCCAGGAAGCTGGAAAAATCTTCTTTAATACCAGCATTCTGACAGCCCCTCAAATATTATGCAGCCATACACTGGTGCTTCTCAGTGCCATGTAATGGCCATCTTCCCTCTTTGCCCGCTCAGGAGTCTAAGGGTATTGGCGAAGTATCACTTCTGACCCAGGGTGGTAGACAGCCCAAAATTACTGCCAACTCAGGTCTTCACATAGTAGCATGAAGTGCTACTCGCTCCATTTCAGCTTTAATAAAAGGAAACCTAATTTAATCTGTAGCAGCTAAAAGGAAGAGTTTCTTGTGTAAACTAAAAAGTGACCTTTGAGGTGTTGAATAAAATTGGAATTTGTGTGGCAAATAATTTATTAAAAATAGGACTGTAGTTGTAAATGACGTATAGTGTTCAGAGCACAGAAGTGGTTGCATGGAGTCATTTTTCTTGACTGCCAAAATGCTACTAAAAGTCTGGACTTTAGGAAAAAACAGCTTGGTGTGGTTACCAGATGGTAATTCACATAATGCCACAAACAAGCAAGGATGCCAAAACACAGCTTTTGTTAAAATTTTCCCTTAAATTATTCCTTAAATTGTTTATGTTCATTTTACCCACAAAGCCATTCTAAGTGACGGGTACCTTATGTTGATTCTATAGTTGCCTTACTTTATTGTGCATTGCTGTTTCTGTGTCCTTACATTTTTCTTTTTTTTTTCTTTAAAATAAAGAAAAATCTGGGTCTGTCTAATATAAAACCAAAAAAAAAAAAAAAAGCTAGGTCTGAGTCCAGATACTTGTCATAGGTTTATTTCTTATTTTATAAATTCTGTTTTCCCTGCTAATTTAGTTCTCTTTCAAATTCCATAGAGCAGTGTTGTGGTACAGCCATTTAAATATGTACAAATTGTAAAGAATGTGTATAAATATTTTATACCAAATGTAAGATCTTGCCTGCATGTTGAAGCAGCTTATAAAATAAATTGTTACCGTGTGTACAGTAAATTCTGAAAGCACTTTTTCAAGCCAACATTTTTCCAGCATTTTTATGTTCACTTTTTGGTAATGAAAAGCTCTTTGTAACTGACTCTTAGCTGGGGATTTCTTTTTACTGAGCCTTCAGCTGATCCTGATGCACTAAGTTACAGGTTCTGCATCTTTAATAGATGGCTTTGGAATCTAAGCATTAGATGTTCACTCCCAGTGCAGGGAAACTGTCAGTAGCAACTATCAGACGTATAACATTCTTTGAAATGAGCAAATCTGTTTAACTTCTAGAAAATGAAGGCCTTTAAACTGATAATAAACACTTATGTATACCCATTTAAGACTATATATTTTCTTTGAGAAGATCCTATTGCTGCTAAAGAGGAAGATGCTGTGTGAGGTACAAGTGTGAGTCCTCCTGCATTGCTTGGTTTTATCGGATGAGAGCTTGGCCAGCAAAGCAACAAAAACTTGGTTTCTACCATAAAAAGGGTAGGCAGGTAGGCAGTTATAATGCAAAATTATGCTGCCTGTAAACAAATCCTGCTCATAAATGAACATCATAAATCTTCTGCTTGTAATCAAACATCATAAATTTTCACTGTTTAAGACAGTGGTCCTCAAGCTGTGAACCCTTTCTGGTGGACTATAAATAGAAAAGAAATTGGAGCACTGAGCTGGGGTATTAATGAATCTCTAAAAGTGAGTTGACCATAAAATTAAAATGTTAGAAGATCCTTGGCTTAATTAGTTAAATGGGGGGAAAGAAGACCTTTTAGGTTCACAGATTTGGAGAGGACATCAGGGAAAGTTCTAGTAGTTTTGCATTTGCAACATGGAAACTTGCCATCTGTGACCAAGGAAGCATAATGAGCAGTGCATTTATGTGCAGTCATTGCATACTTTATGAAGTAGGATGCCTATAGAAATATCAGAATGCCATAAACAAGAATTTCCTGGCATGATATGCTTTCTCATTAAAGAAACATTCAAATATTGACACTGGGTTCTCTCAGCTCCATTTATGTCAAATTCTGAAGCAGTTTCCTAAAAGAAGCTAAATACTTTGGGAGTGAGTCTGAATAATATAAGCTGGTAATAAATCTAATAGACATACTGACTGAGCAAAATAGCCTCTCTCTCTCTCTCTCTTCCCTCCCCCTGACCACTGTTGCTTTTGTAGGAAAAATATACAGGAAATGTGCAGGTGGTTTCTTTTGAGTCCAGCAGCCGTTTGTTTGCAGTGATACTTCTAACAGGAAAAAGTACTCTGGATGTGAACTTCTACAGTCCATTTCATAAACCAATCCTGTGCTTTGAAATAATGTCCTAAAACGTTAAAATTAGCCAGTAATCACTTCTCTCTTACACCTGCAGACACACACCCTCTGTCCCTTCCACCTTCCCTTAGAACAGAACGTAATGGATGCCAAACTGAGATTGCTTATGAATTAGTCCTAGCATTTTAAAAGACTCTTGTCTTCCAAGGTAAATTCTGTTGAAACATTTTTTTTTCGGCAGGGGTAGAAAGACAACTTGGTTTCACAGTGGTAAATGTAGGTCTTGCTGGAGTATTGATTTAATAAAAGCATTGGTCAGCACAAGCATTAATCAATGCATATACAACTCATAAAGGCTTTGCTGGAGCATTGACCAAAGCAGGTCTGACCAAAGACTGACCTTGCACCCAGGAGAGTCTGACTGAAAGGTGTGGGCCATAGCTGAAGAAGTGTCTTTTGAAGTTGGGTGTTACAAACTTCTGAAAAAGTTGATTGAATGATTGATAAGACTGATGCCGGAGAGTTCAGAACATTCGCACACAAAAATAATGAAAGGGATGAGGTTGACAGTAACTCTAAGATGTTGAGGTTTGTTATGTAGATTACTGATGTAAACAGAATTTCCTGATCCATAAATAGGGATCTGTTCTATCCCATGAATAGAAATTTTTGAAATTTTGCAGGAGGCTTAGGCCAGTGGTTCTCAACCTATGGGTTGCAACCCAAAAGTGGGTCTCAATATATGAAAGGGTCACGAACAAACTTTAAAAATGGATTCTTTAAACAAGAAAAACATGGCAAACCATGGCTTTTTCCTTGCAGGCTTGCAGAGTCATCACCCCTGCCCTACATGCAGGGGGCAGTGCCTCAGGAGTGAAGGGTAATGGGTTGGGACTGGCCATTGATGTTTACAAATGGGTCCTGGTACTAAAAAGTTTGAGATCCAATGGTTTAAGGGCATTATATACACAAATTATACCTGTGTTTTACCACAAGTATCCAGGACTAACATCTTGTAACCTTTTGGATGGGAGTGTTAGTGAATTGGTGCCTCATAGACAATAAACTTGGCCAAGCCTTTACCACCAAACCAAGTTTGGCCATTCTGGATGTGTCTGCCCATGCTATTGGCATGCAGCAATACATTCTGGCACATATCATTCTGGAGTTTATTGCTCCTGGGAGCACTATTCAAAAGTGTGCCCAGGACCACAACATATTGAGTTGGGTCAGAGCAGCTCTGGCTGGCAGGAGGCCTGGGCATTCAGCCTGCCAGCCTGGGGCTGCTCTGACATGGTTCAGCGTGCTGCATTGGGGCTGGCAGGGGCATGAGGGTGCTCAAATGCAGAGCTAGCCAGCAGGCAGCCCTCTCAGTGAAGCATCCTCATGCCCCAGCCAGCTGTTTCAGCATCTACACATGTAGTGCTGTAGAGTATATTCATTTATTCCAGCCTAATAGCCCTGCACATGTAGATGTGAGACTTTTACTGTGGAGGTAATTAATCTACTCCACAACAAATGTCTTGTGTGGGTGCGCTGTCTGTGTATAACGTCAAGACCTCCAAGGAAACGCACTTAGAGCATGCCGCAGCAGCAACACCAGTAGCAGGGACACCAGACAGTGCTCATACACAAAGACCTATACTGACCAAGAGAAAAATGAGGAGAAACAGCAACTGTGAAGAACCAGGGCTCTGTGGCAGCTGAATATATTGTAGTTAGAACTGGAACCTGTCCAGAGAACTTCAACTAGTGATTCTCAACCAGGATGTTACGAGTCCCCTTTAAGGGTGCTGGGCAATATTGGCATTGTTAGGTGTGAAAGCACCTACACACTTCACAAGGTAAACCCAGAGATTTCCAATAGGAATCCAGAATGTCAAAACCCCCTAGCCTATTGTGGTCTTTCACAGTTGCTTGCAACCAAAGAATTGCTCTTTTTAAAAAAAAAAACTACAGAAAAATAATAGAATAAAAGCTAAGAGCCAGCATTTCCCAAGGGGTGCCTTGAATGTAAAGAGGTTGAGAACTGCTGATTTACTACATCTGATATCTTTTGTGTGCCTTACCACAAGTGCTGCTTCTTGGATGAGATGCAATATCCCTAATGCCCATCACTTGTCTAGAATTGTCTAAAGTCATCTCACAGGAATACCCATCTTCCCCAACCCCGTTTTAATCTACATGCCCTTGCAGGATGGCAGTGCAAGTTGGAGAGGTGTGTGTTTGTGTATGTGGCCCCTGGCAGATGTTACATTTATTGTGCAATTGGTATTAATCACACAATAAGTTGTGGCATTCCACATGCAAGCAATTTATGATGGGATAAAATGGCAAATATGTAATGGGGGATATCTTTGATGTTGTTTGTATCCTGCTGTAAACTGAACTTGTGGTATGTGTCCTGGACTCACAATGCCCTTTGAAAGGCGTGGGTAGCTCAGCATCAAGGGCCAGATGCCTATGGCCAGGCTCTCTGTGCATCAGCAGTTGCACTATTGGGATCTGAGGAATTTCATCCCCAATCCTAAAAGTTGTGCCTTCTGTTGTGCCAGATGTGTATGGCAGGACATGCAGTTTTGGGGATCAGACAATTCTTCAGATCCCAATTACAGGATATTGACATCCACTGGGGGCCTGTGTATAATATAAAAAAAAATGCAGCAAAATAATTTCACAGCCTTATAAATAGGGCAGATGCATTCCATAACTGGTTTAAAGTTAGTTTCTATCAGTTACTGCCTGCCTCGCTCCCTGGAGTTTTTGTTTTCAAATTTGACCTTTAAGGGAGTTGGGTAGATTTCCCTTGAGCACAAGGATAGTGAGGTCAGAGACAAAGCGTTTGTTCTGTGAGAAATGTGCTCCTAATGGTGAATGTGTCCATCTCCGTCCTTTATATTTTTTCTGTGATAGTTCATTCTGGTATGTAGTTATTATTTAGTTTCACATGTGTAGTTTCTGTGAGGGTATGTGGTGCATTGGATTAGGTATATCATAATTTGGGAAAGGCATGTTAAAAGGCAAACTTGGGAACAAAAATTCATAAGCTAACTGGACACCAAGAACTAAATACCGATATAGATTTATGGCCCATTATCGTTAACTCCTGAATACTTTACACACAAGGAGACTGACCCCCTCCCTCATTCCCCCTTTTGATAGGCTTTGATCTCCCAGTACTCAGCTTATTTATTTTACTGACTGTGTGTCTGCTGTACCTGAGACTCTCTCAGCCCCTCCCCTGCACTGTGCTTAACTTGCAGTGCCTAGTTTCCTATAATCAAAGACCTGAGGAAGAATGTCTTGCATTCGAAAGCTTGCCTGACTTTATCCCAACTACAGAATTGTTCCTATAAAAGATATCACTCTAAGAAGTCCTTGCTTTTTACATAATTTCTGGACCATCACAGCTACAACATCACTCTTATGCTACTGAATGGTGCAGGTGACAGACTCTGCGATCCAGAAAAGAAACAATGTTCAAATTAAAACAATTCTGGATTCCTCTAGAAGGCTGTGATGTCAGCTTAAAGAAGTTGAATATATTGTGAAGTCCATTTTAGTTGTCTCTATAGATGTGTGTCTTGTGCTGCTCAAACTAACTAGTCTTTAGGAATGCTGGTGCAGTCTGTGCAGCCCTTTCATTTCATCTGTGTCCACAAAGAGTAAACTGTAACTCCTGAGTGCTGGGAAAGGCTGTATCTAGGATGGTGGAAAGAGAGGAGTTGACACTGGCTCTGGATCCCTGGGCCAACTGCTCTGTGTGATCCTGTTTCCATTAAGGGAAAACAGAGAGGTTAAGTCCTGCCAGAGAATTCAAGAGAAGAGTGAGTAGTACAGGCATTCTATACCAGATTAGAGGGACACATGATGCATTCAAAAGGCAAGAAAAAGCATACTACTTCAAACCACTTACTACCAAAGTAACTTTACCCTGGAGTTAAGAGTAGAGTAGTTTGGTTATTTAAAAAAACCTAAAAGAAGTATGTTCAGATATCCCACCAGTGTAGTGACAGTGATGAGTTGTTCTGTAATAGTGTGTAAAGAGCTGCTGTTTGTTTCCTTACAGGAAACATTAGGAAGGGGGGACATTCCAATCACTTTTATCCTTTGGTTTCAGAGCAAATGACAAAGGTGAGTAAGCATTGTCATTCATGCATCATGTCTGTACCTCCATTTCCTCACCTGTGAAGTGAGCTGACCAATGTCACACAGCAAGCTGTGGCAGAGCTCAGAAGTCAGCCTAGGCACCTAAATGCTATTAAAAAGATGTGGGCACCCAAGTTCAATATGGCAGTTCTTAAACTCCTTCCCCAGCCCAGCTGCTGCCTAACCCCAGATGCACTCATGGTTTTTAATGCTGAAGTCGCCCAGAAACAGAACACCATGCACCTGGAGTTGACCAAATGTGCACAGCCCCTGGTGGTGTGCTGCTGCTGTTGCCATAATCCCTTTATGAACTATATTTCATACTTCTAGCACTCAGTTTGGAAGTGGGAGACCTGAGTTGATTTTCCTCTCTGGAATCTGTATTTCCCACCTCCCATGAGTGCATCTTAACCATCAGGCCCTCCTGTTGAAACTATTTCACTTAGCATGGCATACTTGGAGCCATATAAGCATGAGTGGATGCTTGGCTTGGTTTGAGCCCCTCCTCCACAAACTATTAATGCATTTCACATTGAAGTCCATCAGGGAGGGGCAGGGAGTTGTTTTACCAACCCTGGTTGTGCTTCAAAGAGTGGAGTGACCCTTGCTCTGCTTTTGAGGAAAAGGACCTAAGATACCGACCTTCAGGAGAGGATGCTGAATGGTGAATATGAAGTGGAGGGTGATGGCTACATCCCAGAGCGGGGCAGAGTTTCAGACACACTCCCTTTCTTATTTCCCCCGTGAGCATGCTGGTTTCTGTGAATCCAGTTCTGAGGTACCAGCTTCTCCCCAGGTACGATGAGCCCCCGACACTGGACTGTTGATCCTGTGTCTATATGAACAGCAGAAAAGCAAAGCACTTGGTGCTCAGACTCCTGGTTTTGTGTTCAGGACACAAGTTTTCATGGTCTCCTCCCAAGAACTTTTAATAGCTTAATTTCAACTGTTAGTCAACAGCTACATTTCAAAATGATATTATAGCTCTTTAAGGAAGTAGGGACCAAGGGAGGTCTCATTCTGTTGGATGCAGAGAAGAAGATAGTGCTGGCAGAAGAGAGGAAGCCTCCCTGCTGTCTATAATCTGAGCATAATGCACGAAAGCAATGAATGTCTGAACACCCTTCCCCTGGGGGCATTCAAAGAGGTCACAATATAGTTAGCTAGTTTTCTGCTTTGCTTCCCTTCCAATCTGGGGAGCAACCAGGGGCCATCTCAGCCATCAGCAAATGTCTTCTAATCCTCTCCTGCTCCAGCTCTTACTTATCTTGCCCTTTCTACCCTGCCCCCCACACACATAAAAGAGGTAAAAAAAAATCTTCACCAGTTTTCATTACCATTCTGTAGCAAATTGTGCAGGTGACATTTAAGACCCTTTTTATTGAAGTTTTCAATTTGTAATCTTGCTTTTATTAGGGTGGAGACACTTTTTTTCTAGAGTGCCCTAGAAAAGAAAAAGTCTGTGACTGTGGGGTGGGCCAGGAAAATCAAGAGTAATATTTCCAAGTCTTAAACCATGCATAGTTCAGAGCTGGTTGGAACTGGAATTCTGATTCCACGGTAAAATCGAAGAGTTTAAATTTCCTTTTTGTTCTGAATTTGAACAAAAGGCAAGCCATATGAGGAAAGACTGAGGGACCTGGGCCTCTTTAGCCTAAAGAAGAGAAGGTTGAGAAGGGACTTGATAGCGGCTTACCATTATATCAAAGGAGTGCATCAGGAGCTTTGTGAACAACTGTTCACTAGGGCACCCCCAGGGAAGACCAGGACCAATGGATACAAACTCCGGGAAGGCCGTGTCAGGCTTAACACCAAAAAAAACTCCTTCACAGTCAGGGTGTCCAAACTGTGGAATAAACTCCTTCCAGAGGTGGTGCAGTCACCTACCCTGGAGGTTTTTAAGAGGACACTGGACAGTCACCTTGCTGAGGTCATCTAATCCCAGTTGTCTTCCTGCCTAGAGGGGGTGGGGGGCTGGACCTGATGATCTGCAAGGTCCCTTCCAGCCCCTTACAATCCATGAAGTCTTGAATATTTTTACTTAGAAAAGAGTAATTGTGTCACCTTACTAACTCACCTTTTTGTGTTATGGCAATCTGACATAATGCCATAGCTGCTGAAACTTTTTGACTATTGTATAACTTTAATTTTGAGGTTGATATTCAATGTGGTAATTTCTTCGTTACAAAGAGCCAATTAGAGTACCTATTAATGGTTTAAGTGAGCCCACCCCCCTGTCAAAGAAGGGCTGGTATGCAGGCTGTCTAGAAACCAAGAAAGCTTTTATTCCATCATGCCAGCATTTTCCAAAGATAAACTGTTAGGAAATTTTGGACCAACTTCAGCAGAGGTCTTTTTATAGAAGTGGAGATTTTTGTTTAAAAAAAGTTGAGAGAAGCAAGATGCTAAAATGAACCCCACTGGCAATATATTACTTTACAGTCAAATCTGTGTCAGCGTTTTTACCAAGCTAGAGGCTCATATCCTAATGGAGTACTGTAGTGTTCTAATTAAGTCTACCTTCTACCCTCTTAAAAAGAAAGTCCCATAAAAGTGGCACTTGATTTATATACAAGGTCAACCTGTAAATGGGCCCCATACAGTTTTCTAGTATTTTTGTGCATGCAATAATAACATCAAGTCAAATGTTTTCAGTGAAGTTTTTATTTTAATACTTTTAATGCATTTAACTCTTTGGGTCTTTTCCTGGTTAGTTGATTTTCCTGTGGAATTCTATCAGGGAAATAACAGTTCTAGGTAGTCATCAGTGGTCTTTGTCTTTTTGTTATCAACTCATTCCCGGAAAAGGCTATGCTAGGTCCACCTAAAACTGAACCTGAAAATGTGGGTTTGGCTTACAAGCACAGCAGTGGGATACTGACTGCTGTATTGTGTAGCTATTCAGGTTTGAAGCAGGTCATTTGATACTGAAACTCAACTTTAAAATGATTTAGCAGTATTACAATGAAGTTGTATACTAGTGCTGAAAAGAGTGGAAGAATCATGTTCCCCAATTTGCAAGTGATACTCCTGTTAATACAACCTAGTTGTATACTGTTGCTCTTCTTGCAACAACAGCTCATATTCAGCTTATGGTCTACTGTAACCCCAGGTCTCTCTCTGCAGTACTGCAGCCTAGCCAAATCATTCCCTGGTCTGTATTTGTGTATGCAACTATTGTATCCCAAGTACAGGTTTTATACTTCTTGTTGAATCTCATCTGACTAATTACAGACCATTTTTTCAGTCTATTCAGATCATTTTGGATCCTAGCCCTTTCCCACAGAGGGTCTGCAACTCCAGCCATCTTGGTGTCATCCACAGATTTTGCTAGGAGTGTGCTTAATCCCATCATCTATATCATTAATGAAGATGTTGAACAACATTTGACCCAGGACAGATTCTTTGGGGAATCCTACTTGATACCTCCTCCCATCTAGACATTGAGAACTGTTCATTGAACACAATGAACAAACCAGTTATGTATCCATATTATAATACTTTAGGCTGCATTTTATTACTTAGCTTCTTGATAAGAATGCTGTAGGTGACAGTGTCAAAAACCTTGCTAAAGTGAAGATATATCACATCCACTGCTGTCCCCCGATCCACAGAGTTTGTCACCTTCTCATTGAAATAAATCAGGTGATTAGGCATATGACTGTTTCTGATCACCTTGGTCTTCTCTAGGTGCTTTACAATAGATTTCTTGAGGACCAGCTCTGTGATCTTTCCAGGTATTGGGGTCAGACCGACTGGTCTGTAATAACCTGAATTCCCTCCTTCTCCCCATTTCTTAAATATGGACACTATATTTGCCATTTTCCAATCGTCCAAGCTTTCCAGTCATCAGGATCTTATAGCTCTTATGTGCTCATCCTGTTCCTTTAGCCTTGAAGTGACTGATACTTCTGTTCACATTCCTAGCGGTCTTAATATCCCATCACTGTATCTGCAGTCAGGGTCTTGGCATGGTGGACTTTACAGTGAGGACCTCACAAAAAAAAATTCAGGAATCCATTTTTTCTAATGTTTACCTCTCTAGGCAAGTACCTTTTAAAAGTTTTTTTTACCTCAGGAGAGATAAGCATTTGTCTGATCATTATTGGTCCAAATGACATTTTCTTATTCTTACTGTAGCAAGGGGGGGCTCCCCACCTAGCCACAGTGTTAGGTTTCCCACTTGCCCCCACCTGACTCACCTGCCATGCCTTCTTATTAATTGAGTAACAATCTTAATTAGGCAGGAAGCTGCCCATTTACTGCCCTGATGTCAGGGGGCACTAGCCACAGCTCCATACCTCCCCTACACTGCAGCCCATGCCTTGCAGATGGCATCCAGATATTACAGTGCTCCCGGCCTACCGCCAGAGCAAGCTTAGGCTACACCATCAGGCCTCAGTCACACGCACATTCTACCGCCCACATCTCACTCGGGCCTCACACACTCCACCCTCTCTCACAGGGTCTCTTCCATGCGTCAACAACTTATGCCACCTTGCTCGCTCTTGGAGGGGGCCTCCTTTGGCCATAGGGTTAGCTAGTCCATTCCTTGGGTGGCAGACGTGCCATCTGTTGGGCCTCTCCTGCGACCCTCACTGGGGTAGCGGCCAGCCAATTACCTGACCAGGTCTAAACTTACTCCAGCCCCTTCCAGGGCAACACTATGTGTATAACTATAATGGGCCCTCAGTCCTCTGGTTCTTCTCCCCCTTCACTCGGGGCTCCCAACCACCCTGGTGGGCTCAGGTGGCCATAGCTGTGCCTGGCCCCCACTCTCCCTCCTCAGGGTCTTGTACCCCCATAGGGCTCAGGTGGCCACAGCCATGCCTGGCCCCCTACCTCCGGTGTCACCCGACCCACCCAAATGTGGGAGCTGGGGTTAAGGTGCCCTGACCTGCCTTTCACCAGGGTGGTAACTGACTTGACATTTCCTGGGGGCTCCCACACCACTGAGAGCCCCACCAGGCCACCCACTCTTGGCAGGGTTCAGTTTTAGGTCATGCCCAGGACCAGGAGCCTCCAATCCATCCCCTACAGCTCCTCCCTTACTGCCACAATGTTCCAAGAAGCCTCACAGCCAGGCAATGTTGCTGCCTGGCCTGTCAGCGCAGGAATGCTCTTTATATAGGCAGCCCTGAGTCCAAAATGGCTGCAGCAATCAGGCACCTGCTGGCTGTTGGCAGGCACAACCAGTGCTCTGCCACATTTACATTTCATGATATTTTTTTTGTAAAGTGCCCTGGGCATTCTGCTCTCCCACCGGAGGTTCATGACTCAAAATCAGTGGTTCTCAACCAGGATGCTGTGGCTTGCCACGCAATACTAGCACTGTAAAGTATGCAAACAAGCTAAGCCCAGAGATTTCAAATAAGAATCCATAATGTGAAAAACATTCTGACTTGTGGTATTTCTGAGCAGTTTGCAACAAAAGAATTACTCTATTTAATTTTTCTGTAGTCTCAAATTGAGTGAAAACTAAGAGCTGACATTTGTAAGAGTGCCTTGAATCTATCAAGGGATGCCTTAAGTCTAAAAAGGTTGACAACTACTAAGGTAAGTGATTGTTAGTATGTCATGCCATCCTAAACAACTATTTGGAGAGATTTGGCTAGAGCTTCATTTCCAGGCAGCAGTGCTGACTCGCACAATGGACACTATCTTCCAACATAGTTTTTTCTTAAAACGCCAGGTGCTATCAGAATCTCCCCTTTCATTTTCCTTTTTATAAGTTTCTAGACCTTATTGTAAAGAGCATGAGGAACACGAACTCCTAGAGGGCCGTCAACATCCTAAACATAACACTTCCAAATACACTGTGCTTTAAGCTGGTTGTGACTTCTTGAGAACCTAACCCTGGGTTTTTGAATGCTGAATGTTAGCAAGATCAGCTAATTGTATGTTCTCTGGGTTTGACTCTCATGGAAAGACTGCTACTTTACCACTAACAGCTTTTCCCATGTGCATATGCACGATGTCATGGATGAACCAGGTGGATGTGAGTGGTTGTTGGCTGAGAAGGGTGGACAGTTAAGGAACCTAATATTGTCTTGCAATTTAAGCAGCAGCCTTTCTCTTGATTGTAGCCTAAGAGCACATGGCAAACTTATACTGAAGACCCCTACTGAGAATATTTACATTAGCCTCCTGGAAAAGACAAAACTGGAAAACATATGGAAATGAAAACCTACTTTTAGAGTAAATAAGACTATTGTTTATGTTTGTTTAGCAGTAGATAAACTTTACACAGGAAGGAAACTATTGCTATCTGGATTCTAGATTCTGGTTATAAACTTATTCTCTGCTTTTTGGCAAAGAAAACAGCAAGAGTATGTTTATGTAGCCTTCCAAATGTAAACAAGTAAATAAATATCTCTTTGTCTCTCAAAGAAGGCCAGCTTGTGTCTGCACTGTTGATGGACTGCTGTACTTGATGGTTAATATCCAGTTAGTATGTTAGTTTTAGGGCCTGTTTTTAACCTGTTATAAATCAGAAGCAGATTCCCAGGACTAGATAGTACCATATATACCTGAATCCAAGACTGCTTCAAATTTAAATGATCCCCCCCAATAAATACCTCTAATAACTAATTATAAATTAGTTATAATGTTCCATGTGTAGAATGGGACATTATAACTAATTAACTGGGGTCATCTTAAATTATAACTAATTACTGGGGGTCATCTTAAATTAATCTCCATTAAAATAGCAGCAGGAAACAAGAGGATAGACCCCCTCCCCCAGTTTCCTCTGCCCTCTTGCCTGTGCCTGCCCCCCTGCCGCTAGTGCCCAGTGTCCATTCATTCCCACTATCACCACAATGTAGTAAATAAGAATATTGTTCATGTTTCCCCCCTGTCTTCCCTGCCACATACCCCTCCCCTACTGCATGAGCCACTCTGAGCCTTGGGATGAAGATGGAGCTAAGCTGCTGCCTGCCTTAGGCCAGCACTCATTTCTAAGACAAAGCTTTTTTTTTCCACAGTGACTGGAAAAATACCTTGTCTTGGATCCAAGTAAATATGATCTTTTTTTTCAAAAGTCTTGGTGGAGTAAAGGAAGGAGTAAGCTTAGATCTGAGCAAAAAAAATTTGATATGATATTTGGTATAGCTTCTCTACAGGAATAGTACCGAGTAGTTGTCATTGTGCTCCTCTCTTCAGGAGACACTTAAGGTGATCACTGGAATGTCAAACGAGTAAACTTTTCCTTAATACTGGGATCAATAGTAGCAAAACCTGATGATCTGTAAACAAAAGAAGAGAGAGTAGCATATGTGAGTCTAAGGCAAGGGCAAAAATGAGAAGACAATTATGGCAACTGAGACAGCAGTAGAGGAGAAGAGCAAGTGCAGAAGCTGTGGGAAGGAAGAATGAAGAAAAAAGATTTTTCCAGAATCTTAACTGTCACAACAGGGGATTAACATGGCTGAACGGCAGCCCCAGGCAGGAGGGGCAGAGCCAAGTTCTCAGCATCATTCGATCTGTAGCTTCCATGAAGTCCCCTGTCATTGATAAATGTATATCCCACAGCTAACTGTGACTCTTGAGGGCTGCGCTCCAACCACTCCCGGCACCAGGCTAGGAGAGGAGTACTCATTTCAGGGCAGCATCAGCAAGAATTTGCTTCTGTCCCAAGTGCACAGATGCCCCTTTATGTCTCTGCAGCAAGCTATTACTTGCTTCAATTCTGCTGCAGAAAATGAGCATCCCTACTTAAGATACACACTGTCATTCTGGAGGGCTGATTTTTTTGGAAAAGTCTTACCTCTTCCCCAATCAAATATTCTGCCACATGCTTATTTGCTCAGATGTAAGCTGACTGAAACTTTTGAAACAAATATCATATGTACTTGAATATGGCTATGAGTATGATATGGGAGTAAATGTGGTATATGACTTAAAAAACAAACAAAGAAACAAAAACAACCCTCCTTTTTCATTTTTAAAATCCTCTGGAAAGTATAACCAAGCTTAACTTTTGGGAAGTCTCACTTGAAGTACAGATATTTCCAGACCTCTAAGATACAGCTACCTTTGCTGATCAGTCCTTTTTTTCTCCATTCCCTGGAGCCTCTACCCTCATTTCTAGTATCCTTCTTCAAGTGATTATTTCGCCAGCTCTGTTTGGAGCTTCCTCCTTACAAGTATTTCTCTCCCTTTTCTGGAATACAAATTCCCAGCAGTGTCAGTATCTTTCATTTGACAAATTTCCAGGCCTCCTCCACATTTAAATTCCTTAATCCATTTGACTTCACTAACCAGTTACTTGAAGTTACCAAAGTTTACCATTTTTAAATCAGTAATCCTTAGTTACAGACCTATTTGTCTATCCTTCCATTTAATTTTAACTGAATCAACACTTGATCAGTTGATCCAAGGCTGTTTTATGTGAAAAAAAATCCTTCAATTAATTCCTCACTACTTAATTAAACAAAGCCTGAAGTAGTCAGTGACTCTTCAGCAAAGAAATCTTTTGACCATCACATCTGGGCCCAACCATTAATGTTTTTCTGCAATACCTGGATAGTTATTCTCCCATACTGATAGAAATACTAGTGAGAATTATCTTTCTCTAATTACAGAGGTATCTGTTCATGTGTATATGAACCTGATAATTTGTACCAGGCTACCTGCATTACTCCAAACAAAATTTCTTATCCTTCACCAAAGTGACTTTGACCCAACATATTCTGTTTTTTTTCCTTCTAGCCCTTCTTTTTTCTTTATGATCTATCACATCATTAGTGCACAAAGCTGTTTCTCCTCTTTCTTTCTTGTATAGCAAGCCCTGCTCCCTGCCTCTATTTTTCCCTGCTTAGTCAGTCCTTTCCTCTTCCTGGCTCTGGTGGTTACAAGGTACTGTGGATTAATCCTTTTGTCTAGGTGTCTGCCCTCCTGGTTCAGCAGGTGACTTCAAAGCTTGCATTGTAAATGCACCTTCTTTTTCATCATGGCTTCATCTGAACTCTTAGTCTCCAGTTGCAAAGCAAACCTTTAGAACTCGTGAAAGAGAAGATACATCTGGTGATAATTTATGTATTAATAGCTTCCATGAAATCCCCTGTCATTGATAAATCTATATCCCACAGCTTCTGCACTTGCTCATCTCCTCTACTGCTGTCTCAGTTGCCATAATTGTCTTCTCATTTTTGCCCTTGCCTTAGACTCACATATGCTACTCTCTTTTCTTTTGTTTATAGATCATCAGGTTTTGCTACTATTGATCCCAGTATTAAGGAAAAGTTTACTCATTTGACATTCCAGTGATCACCTTAAGTGTCTCCTGAAGAGAGGAGCACAATGACAACTACTCAGTACTATTCATTCTTCCTTCCCAAAAAAAGTCACGTGTATTTCACGTGGGTATGTAGTATGCAAGCAAGTACGGTAAATGAGAGACCAAGAAAAAAAAGTGGACTGCTATGCAGAAAGGAGATGGTAAAGATGAAGAACTATCTAATATTGTCTCAAAATAAAACTCAGTCATTCTCAGGCTTTGATAAAGATGACTGATACTGACAACTGACTAAGGACGACTGGGATAAAGGCAAGAAGGGTAATGGGAATGAAGGTATTGTATTTCATCCCATAAAGAAATGTTCAAGATAATCAAGAAATAAGTAAAAGAGCTTAATCCTCTCAGAATAGGAGTGGATACTCTCCATCCTTGTATACTGAAAGAACTAGCACATGAAATCCCAGTTGCAATTGGCAAGCATATCTTCATAAATCTATCAAGTTGGGGGTAGTACCACATAATAGGAGAATGCTAAGTCTGTGTAAAATACTACCACTGCAGATCAGTCAACATCAGATCATGACTGACACTAACAATATTTCATATTGGTGAGGAATAATCAATTGTATAAAGGCAAATAAAATTATACTTAAAATCTGTTTTAATTTACTCAATAGCTTAAAACTTGAGAGTGAGACTCATGCTCATATGGTTTTCTTAAACCAGCAGCTACAAATCATTACACATTTTTCAGTGGAAAAGCAAACAGTCACACTGCTGCTCCAGGCATCTATTCACCCATGTAGACCCAGCTGTTCTGTTATAAATACAGCTGTTCCTGATGCTACAACAGAACTGTGCAGGCCTTTCATTCTCCTTCCTACTCTACTGCTGACAGAACCTGACTGGCACCAATACACCTGGGTAGTATGGAAACAATGGGTGTGTCTACACATCACCCTATGGTGACATAGAGATGCATTATATTGCTGTATGGCAAGGTATGGTGACGTAGTGATCATGTGTCTCTACATATCATTACCATCTATATTGCTGTATCGGCATGCTTCCTGGGTTTAGCACACCGCTATGGCAACATAGCAGTGAAATTTAACCGTGTTCCATGTGCACAGTGCAGTAATCGCCCATACTGTACCGTGGTTTAGTACTTCTAAAAGTAGTAGACATGTCTACCACCAGCTACTTGCAAAAGTAGTACATCCAAAAGAAGTAGACATCCAATGTAACTGAAACCTCCAAGCTCAAGTTTGGTACAAAAATACCCTTTTTATTTAAAACACCCCATCTCCCTAAATGGTAATCCTGAAAATGCATGCATTTCAAATACACTGACAACAATTATTTTGATAATGGCAGCCATAACTCCTGTTTTAGTAAGGCAGAAAGGTACATTGCAACTCAAAGTCAACAAACTACCAAAGACAAGCCTTGTCTAGGGAGCAGAATAAAAGCATACTCACATTTATCCACACATGCACACAGTTTTCTGATATAATTGGTATGTCAGAAGATAACAGGCCAAACCAGTTGTCTACATAATATAAATCTCTTGTTCTGCTTCTGGCTTCCCTCTCTTTCCTGTGCTGCTCTGGCCCACATCCTTTTGCACTTAGGTTACCTGGAGAGCTCTGGAATGATCAGGATTGACACACATAATGTTTGGCTTCATAGCATGGTTCTTGGTTCATTTAAATAAAAATATAGTTAATCCACTAGGACACCTGCCTCAGAGCTCAGCATGCCTATCCCAACCTAGAGTCCAGAAGCATGTGGCCCTGGTGCCATTTGACTCGCCCCCTGCTTTCCATCAGGCAGGTCTCGGTTCTTCCATTTTATTCTATGGTCCAGATGCTCAGCTGGAAGAAGCTGGAGTAACACCCTTGACTTCTGATTTACTTCAGATGAGGATAGGGCAGTCATTTTTTGTTGTATCACCTTACTGAGGGCAGGCACAACTTGTATCTAAATTGTTGATGGCCGATATCCATTTCGCAAGTGCCCTTTTCACCAGAGGTGGATCTGACAAGGGGAAGGGTGCAGTGGCACAGTTTACGCCCCCCCTTTGATTCTTGTTCTACCCAAAGTTTAAAGCCAACTGCCTGGCAGTGGCAGCAGCATTTCTAGTCAGGCAGCAGTGAGGGAGTCACTTGACCTTGTGGTTTATTATAATCTATCTCAGTGGTTCTCAACCTTTTTTGTACCAGGACCTATTTGTAAACATCAATGGCCAGTCCCGACCCAGTGCCCCTCACTCCCAACCCCCTGTCCCCAGACCCCAGACTCCCCAGTGTGTGGGGCACAAGGTGGGTGTGTGGGACATGTAGGCCCTCAAGCACAGCCCCTTGCAAGCAAGGGAAAAGCCCTGGTTTCCCACATTTTTCTTTCTCCTTTAAAGGAGAATACATTTTTAAAGTTTGTTGATCCATTTTTTAAATTTGTTCGCAACAATTTCATATAGTCTTGTGACCCACTTTTGGGTCACGACCCACAGGTTGAAAAATGCTGATCTAGCTGATCCCTTCTAAACTTTTTAGTCCATAGATGTTAACAATCCTGTCTTCATAGTTTCATAGTTGGTAGGGTTGGAAGAGACCTGAGTAGATCATCAAGTCCGACCCCCTGCTATGGCAGGAAAAAGTACTGGGGTCAAACAACCCCAGCAAGGTGTTCATCTACCCTCGTCTTAAAGACCCCTGGGGTAGGAGCCAGCACCACTTCTCTTGGAGTTGGTTCCAGATCCTAGCCGCCCTGACTGTGAAGTAGCGCCTCCTAATGTCTAGTCTAAATCTACCCTCTGCCAGCTTGTGACCATTATTTCTTGTCACTCCTGGTAGTGCTCAGGGGAACAGGGACTCCCCCAATGCCTGCTGGTCCCCCCTGACTAGTTTGTAAATGGCCACTAGATCCCCCGTCAGCCTTCTGTTGTGGAGGCTGAACAGGTTCAGGTCCCATAGTCTCTCCTCGTAGGGCCTGCTCTGCTGCCCCATGTGAATGGCCCTCCTCTGGACCCTCTCCATGTTGTCCGCATCCCTCCTGAAGTGCGGCACCCAGAACTGGACGCAGGACTCCAACTGCGGCCTGCCCAGTGTTGCATAGAGGGGGAGGATCACCTTCTTGGACCTGATTGGGATGCATCTGTGGATGCATGACAAGGTGCGGTTGGCCTTCCTGACTGCGTCCCCACACTGTTGGCCCATGTTTATATTCATAGATTCATAGACTGTAGGGTCAGAAGGGACCACAATGGATCATCATGTCCGACACCCTGCCCCTGGCAGGAAAGAGGACCAAGATCAGATGACCCCAGCCAGTTAACTATCTAGCCTCTAGATATTGGCATCAATGACTCCAAGATCCTTTTCTACCTCTGCACTGACGAGAAGGGAGTTCCCCAGCCTGTAGGTATGCTGCTGGTTCTTCCTCCCCAGGTGTTGCACCTTGCACTTGTCAGTGTTGAAACCTATCCTGTTCTCATCCTTCCACCCCTGTAACCTGTCTAGGTCCAATTGCAGCCTATTCCTCCATTCTAGTGTGCCCACTTCCCGTCACATCTTAGTGTTGTCTGCGAATTTAAACAGGGTGCTTTTTACCCCCTCATCCAAGTCGCTGATGAAGATGTTGAACAGTGCAGGCCTGGGGGACCCCACTGCCCACATCCCTCCAAGTCAAAAATGACCCATCCACCACCACTCTCTGGGTACAGCCCTCCAGCCAGTTAGTGAGTGTAGCAGGACTAAGGTGCCTGCTACTCTTAGAGCAGAGGTAGGAACCCAGGTGCCGGTTGTCAGGACAACCGGTTAAGGAGGGAATTGGCTGCACCTGCACCTGGTCAGCTGACCAAAAAGGGGCAGGGCCTGGCTCCCACATAAGTCTCAGGCCTGAGGCCAGCAGGGAAGTTCCCTGCTGGCCGCTAAGGGGGAAGGAGCTCTGCCTGAGTGAGCAAAGGGAGAGAGGCCTGACTACATGAGCAGCTCCTGATACTGTGTTGGGATGGAGGATTCCCCGATAGGGTTTGAATGACGTTATAGCTGGGTGGTTTGAGTTTATGTTACAGCCCAAGGGCTTGTGTTTGTTTACTGTTTAAGACTGGCGGCTTGGGTGAGGCTATTAGGGGAAGGAGGAGGCCTCATAAGGGCTCACAATAGCATGGGGACCCTGGCCCCAGAGAGGGGGTGGGCAGAGGGGGCACAGTAGTTGGGGTGCACTGACCCCGGTGCCAGAGAAGGCACAGCATTTGTGGTGCACCAGGCCGAGTCCCAGTGAGGGCACAGTGCGAGACAGGGCTGTAGAGAGCCCGAGTACCAGTGAGGGCACAGTGTGAGACAGGGCTGCAGAAAGCCCAGGGAGGACAAGGGGGGCCAAATTACAACAAGGCCCCAATCAAACCACGTCAGTATCATCTGCGAAGCTTGGGCTACGGTGTAGGGGAGGAAAAGGAGCCACAGATAGCACCCCCTGGCGTCAAAGCAATAAATGGGCAGCTTCCCGCTAATTAACATCTACAAAATAATTTAACAACAAGGCATGGCAGGCAAGAAGGCAGACGGTTGGCCCATAACAGGAGGACGGGGTCACCGATAGACGGACCCCAGAAGAGACACTCCTGTTACAGTGGCCCATCTGACTGTGTAGGTGTCAACACCATGGTCCTCTAGTTTTTTAATGAAAATGGGGTGAGAGACAGTGTCGAAGGCCTTCCTAAAGTCCAGAAAGACTATGTGCACTGCTACCCCTGCATCTAAGGATTTTGTGACCTGGTCGTAGAAGGCCACCAGGTTAGTCTGACAGGACCTGCCTCTAATGAACCCATGTTGGTTGCCCATCTTCTTTTTAATGCTTTTGATGTTCCACTAATCAAGCTAGCCTTTCTTCTGCAAGTCTGCTGTCTGTTTGCTGCTCCTGGTAATCTTGTTTCTATTTCACAGCCCTGCAGATTGTTTGTAACCCATTTCAATGAAGTTATATTTGTTTTTGCTTCAATCATAAACTGAATAATACAACCCTAGGCCCCTAGCATATTAGTAAAGTTTCTGAATTCTTTTTAACTGGAGAAAACTGTTGTTTTAGGTGATGCTACACTTCACCATCTGCACCCCCCTTTTCTAAATTCTAGATCCACCCATGCCTTTCATTCATGCAAATGCAGACCTAAAACCCTGCTATAAGCTTCCTCTTGCCTCTTTGGACTCTTTGAGCTACACCCAAAGACCATGATTAGGGCTGTATAAGTTGAGGGACCAAAACTACTCCACTGCATCTCTGGTTAAAAAGAAACCAGGAAAATAGATCATATTTAAATTTAAACAACATAATCTTGTAGTAGACAGGGGTAAAATGGAGGAAAACATTGCTCTGTAATAACAGAAAAGAGAGCATTGTGACTGATAGCGTTGGTTGCTTTGGACCAGTGAGTCAATAGATGGCATTCTTCCCTTGGGCTTGGTAGCTGGCCCAGAGCCCATGGTCTGGCGCAATATTAATGGCATTTGCTGCAAGTGCCATATTTTGGAGAAGATACAGCATTTGAGTTCTGAATACAAGTGATCCATAAAGTTTCGTGCCACTTATAAGAAATGGGAATTTGGGTTATCTTTACACCAGGGAGATAGTGGGAAATAATGGCATGTCAATCATAAGTGTGGTGCATTTCTTCTCAAAACAGTTATGGAAAATTCCTGTTGTCCCTTACAGAGCTGTTGCATTCCACCAGATAGGCAGGGCAGATCAGTGCCACCTACAGACTATGCCTACAGCAATTTTAAAGTACTGTAAGAGTTGTCTAACAGGAAGTAAAACTTATCAGGGAAAAAAAGTCCTAGCAATACACTTCCTACCAATAAGACTCACAGCCAAAGAGCTGTAGCAATACAAAATCCTTTTACTGTACTCTCTACCTCTATGTTATCCAAAAATTAACTTTATTGAAATTACTAAGCTCAAGTATTCCTTGGAATGAAGCCTGCTCTCTTTGGAGTGTAATGTTTTCTTTTTAACAATCTATTGCTTCTAAGGGCTTGGTTTTAACAAAGTGAGGCCCTCCATGCTGACACTCTCTAATTCTTTTCATTACCAGTCTATGAATGGGGGATTTTTGTGTGGGTATATGGTATCTAATTAGCTGTATGCCCACAAAGTCCTAGTTTTGCTGAAGCCAGGAGGTAAGCATGCAAGAAAAAGCAAGAGTGCAAGATAATACTACTTCTTAAAAAATAATCAGGTTATCATAAATCATGCAAATGGACTTCTGCATATATTCACACAGCATGAGATTGGCTGAATAAAGAGAGCTCAATAGGAAAGTACCACAACTGTAAATAGCCGGCACTGAAAATACTGTGCGTCTCATTTAATAGGGTTTATTATCCTTTTGATGTGCTCCAATAACTCCCACTAATGTTGATTCACTACAACTCAGTGGGGGATATTCTCCTCTAAATGCATGTTCACACTGAGAGGAGGCTATAGCTCAATGAGCTTTAAATAAATTAACATTAATGAGAGTTATTTATGTGGAGAACAAGAAAGCTCTATTCCCACCCCCTTCAATTTTAAATGCCCCCTTCAGGACTCATCTTCTCCTAATGCTTCTCTTTTGCAACATTAATTCTGCATTGTCCATTTAGGCAAGAGAAGTGAAAACACCTGTGTAATTGAGGGTTATTTCCAAAACATATTTGAATGAATCAGTGGAAAACATTTTCTCAAGAATTAAACTTTATTGCCTCATAAAAATTCTACCCGTGTATGATGTTCTGCTGTGGGTTTACTTTCCCTACAGCTTCTCTTCAGCCTCACCTCTTATTTTTCATAGCCAAGAATTGATGAGTTTCAAAGGTAGAGAGCATTTTTTAAATTCCTTTCTTTTAAAATTTACCTGTTGCAGTATAAGTAGATTCAGGCCAGAATTTTTAGTGTTTTCCTCTGTCCGTCAGGTTCTCAAAAGTATTTAACTGATAGAGAAATGCACAGATTCTGAACAGCCAATAAATAGTTCTCTGCTTCCTATAGTGACTATGAAAATCCTATAGTTTAATACATGAATGACAGAATTGCTATATTGCCTCAGGATTATGGAGATCCTTATAATGGATAATTATGGAATAACATGATCTTTTCTTCTTTTTTCTTGGGGGGAAAAGGAAAGCCTTTCTCTTCCAAATACTTTATATGTATATCTGAAAGTGGGGCAGTCATTAGAAATTATTGTACCTGCAATTTTTTTACCAGAGTAATTTTGTATCAGAGTTTTGTTCCCCACAGTCCATGATACAACAAGAAAGATACTACACTCTGTGAAAAAGTGCCTTTTTGCGTGTGTGTGTGTGTGTGTGTGTGTGTGTGAAGCAGCTCATTTCAAAGCTGATATTTCTGTTTTACTTGGAGCTGTTTTGCTTTTTCTATGAAGGGCTCTGGAAAACTAAGCAAGAAGTGATGGAAAAATGTGTGGCTTCCACGTCCTTTGAACATGTGAGAGTCTAGCTGCCTTTGCTAAACTACACCTAAAACTAATAAAAATGCCAGTCTGGATATTAAAATGAAAAAAAGAACTGTGGTTGTCTGGTCACTATTGCCGCCTAAATAAACACAGTCTGGCTAACACCAGCTCCTCTGCACATAGTTTTGGGATGAAGAAAGTCGAGTTTTAAAACAGCTGCTGTTACTGAAAATAGTGTTTTAACAGGAAAAGGTTTGCATCTGTGAAGGGAATGAGTCTGCTTTTCCTGACAGATCCCTCTCGATTAGTATGCACACAGTTAAACATATATGGAGAAAGAAATGAAAGAAGAAAATCAGAACATGTCACATTCATTTTCATTATTAAGAGTACAAAATAATCAGCATTTCACCAGGGACTATCCTTGCCATTTCTGGTAATAGGTCAGAGCTTGAATCTGCAGTATAGTGAGCTGCCAATCCAGAGCATGCATCTGAAACTAGATAGACCTTTTGAGTCAGTCTGGATCCAGAGCCAGATGGCTCTAAACCAGCCCTCTTCAGAAGTTGACCCTTCAGTGCTTATTCATTTGAGCAGGCCTATTTAAAGAAATTAAGTGTTTAGGTCCTGATTCAGTAAAATATTTGAAGGGACTGCATATGTCCTTAAACTTAAGAACATGTTTAAATACCTCAATTAACTGAGGCCTCAACCTGTTTTATGGCCACTGAACAATTCTTTGACAAAAATGCAAGATTAATATGGATGACCTCAATCAGTATTTCTTGGCCAGTTGGGCCATATATTGAAAATTTTGTCAGTCTGAAAATAAAATCCTGTACCCCTCTCTCCCTTTCCACATACCCTTATCCTGGTAGGTCTAGTGTTCTCAGACCACCCAAATACATTTTATCAGTTCCTCACACACATTTTTTACTCTTACTATTCTAGGCATTTTAAAGGAATCATTAATATTTTAACTGTAAGGGTTAAGAAAGTGTGACCTGGATTAAACTGTACTGGACTGTAACTGAATAAAATAATAGATATGTTTTCTGCACATAGAGTTCTCTGAGAAACTAGTGTAACTAGCTGGAAAAGAAACTGCATTTCTAAAGTTCATTGTTCATTTGCGAAGGTGTACTCTTTTCAAATATAGTTTCTATCAGAGTAAAATTTGGCCTAGAAGGTTGAAAATGCTTAGCTTGTTTGTGACTTCAGTTTTAAATGCAAATTACTGTAAGCTTGGCAAATATGGAAAAAGTACAGAGAAAAAAAATGTGCTTTGTGTATTGACAGTGGATGATGGGCAGAGTGGGGTGGGGAGCGGGATTGAGATGGCGGCAGGGTCTATGGGTGTATGTGATGGGCCAAGGTGTGTGTGTGTGTGTGTGTGTGTGTGTGTGTGTGTGTGTGTGTGTGTGTGTGTGTGTGTGTGTGTGTGAGAGAGAGAGAGAGAGAGATGGGGGGGGAGAGGAGAGCACTCTGGGCAGGAGCAGATGCTAGAGCAGGGCTTGGAGTCCAACTGTGTAGCCGTGGTCCATTGGCAGCTGCCCCAGAGGTGCATACGACTCTGCTGCAGTGCCCATACCACAGCCCAGGCAACCCTCTAGTCTCCATCTGGGCCTGAAAGGCATGAGCCATGGGACCGAAGGTCCAAAAGGGGCGATGCTGCTGCACGTGGCAGCAGGTCACAGGCTGAAGATCCAGGAGGAGCTGGACAGGGTCAGTTTGCCCCAAGTGGCACAATTTGCCCAACACCAAAGTGCATGTGTTCAGGCATGTATGCTGAGGCATAAATCTCTGGCACAGATTTGTGCTGATGCTACTTGAGCTGCTGCAAACACACATGCCTGCATGTGTGGACACGCACAACGTGTGCCATGTCCTCCCATCCCAATGCTGACAATCAGCTAATTCTCCTGGGCAGGACCTAGGCAGCCCCCAGTCTCTATGCTGACAACTGCTGATTCTTGCCATTGAGATGTAGGCTCTCTGGGACCCAGCATCTCAAAGAGCTTAGCTCTGAAGCTCCCTTGTCCTGCAGCCCCTGTTCTTTAAGGCTCTTTAGGGTGAGAGGTCCTGATGAGCCTCAGGGCATGGGACAGCTCTAGGGTCTGGGGCATGGACCTCCCCATCTGATCCTCAGCATCAGGCTGGTAACAGGCTTGGTTCCAAATAGCAGAACATCAGGATCTGGCACAGGGCAGCCCCAGGTCTTGGACAAAGCCATCCTCTGTCCAATTGGCAGGATCAGGTGGGGCAGCTGCTTTATCCCTTGAGGCAGCCCCAGGTCTCAGGTCCAGGGCACCAGGTGCTTCTTTAAATGCACCTAATAAAGGAAACGATCCTTCGGGCACAAAGCAAGACGATCCCCGAGCGAGGCAAAAGAGGGAAAGGGGCCAGAAGGCTTCCATGGCTGACCAGAGAAATCCAGGGCAGCCTAAGGACCAAAAGGGGAGCACATAAAAAGTGGAAACAAGGTGAGATCACTAAAAACGAATATACCTCCTCTGCTCGTGCTTGTAGGGAGGCAGTTAGGCGGGCCAAAGCTACCATGGAGCTGAGGATGGCAACCCAAGTAAAAGACAATAAGAAATTGTTTTTTAGATATATAGGGAGTAAAAGGAAGGCCCAGGGAGGAATAGGACCCCTGCTAAATGGGCAGAAACAATTGGTGACAGACAGGGGGGACAAGGCTGAACTCCTCAACGAGTTCTTTGCCTCAGTGTTCCTAAGTGAGGGACACGACAAGTCTCTCAATGGGGTTGTAGAGAGGCAGCAGCAAGGTGCCAGACTTCCATGCGTAGATCCTGAGATGGTGCAGAGTCACTTGGAAGAACTGGATGCCTTTAAGTCAGCAGGCCCGGATGAGCTCCATCCGAGGGTGCTGAAGGCACTGGCCGACATCATTGCAGAGCCACTGGCGGGAATATTTGAAAGCTCGTGGCACACGGGCCAAGTCCCGGAGGACTGGAAAAGGGCTAACGTGGTCCCCATTTTCAAAAAGGGGAGGAAGGAGGACCCGGGCAACTATAGGCCAGTCAGTCTCACCTCCATCCTTGGTAAAGTCTTTGAAAAAATTATCAAGGCTCACATTTGTGAGAGTCCAGCAGGGCAAATTATGCTGAGGGGAAAACAGCACGGGTTTGTGGCGGGCAGATCGTGCCTGACCAATCTAGTCTCTTTCTATGACAAGGTTACGAAACGCCTGGACACAGGAGGAGGGGTGGATGTCGTATACTTAGACTTCAGGAAGGCCTTCGATACGGTATCCCACCCCATACTGGTGAACAAGTTAAGAGGCTGTGACGTGGATGACTACACAGTCCGGTGGGTGGCGAATTGGCTAGAGGGTCGCACCCAGAGAGTCGTGGTGGATGGGTCGGTCTCGACCTGGAAGAGTGTGGGCAGTGGGGTCCCGCAGGGCTCGGTCCTTGGACCGATACTCTTTAATGTCTTCATCAGTGACTTGGACTAGGGAGTGAAATGTACTCTGTCCAAGTTTGCAGATGACACAAAGCTATGGGGCGATGTGGACACGCTGGAGGGCAGGGAACAGCTGCAGGCAGACCTGGATAGGTTGGACAAGTGGGCAGAAAACAACAGGATGCAGTTCAACAAGGAGAAATGCAAAGTGCTGCACCTAGGGAGGAAAAATGTCCAGCACACCTACAGCCTAGGGAATGACCTGCTGGGTGGCACAGAGGTGGAAAGGGATCTTGGAGTCCTAGTGGACTCCAAGATGAACATGAGTCGGCAGTGTGACGAAGCCATCAGAAAAGCCAATGGCACTTTATCGTGCATCAGCAGATGCATGATGAATAGGTCCAGGGAGGTGATACTTCCCCTCTATCGGGCGCTGGTCAGACTGCAGTTGGAGTACTGCGTGCAATTCTGGGCGCCACACTTCAAGAAGGATGCGGATAACCTGGAGAGGGTCCAGAGAAGGGCAACTCGTATGGTCAAGGGCCTGCAGACCAAGCCCTGTGAGGAGAGACTAGAGAAACTGGATCTTTTCAGCCTCCGCAAGAGAAGGTTGAGAGGTGACCTTGTGGCTGCCTATAAGTTCATCACGGGGGCACAGAAGGGAATTGGTGAGTATTTATTCACCAAGGCGCCCCCAGGGGTTACCAGAAATAATGGCCACAAGCTAGCAGAGAGCAGATTTAGATTGGACATTAGGAAGAACTTCTTCACAGTTCGAGTGGCCAAGGTCTGGAACGGGCTCCCAAGGGAGGTGGTGCTCTCCCCTACCCTGGGGGTCTTCAAGAGGAGGTTAGATGAGTATCTAGCTGGGGTCATCTAGACCCAGCACTCTTTCCTGCTTATGCAGGGGGTCGGACTCGATGATCTATTGAGGTCCCTTCCGACCCTAACATCTATGAATCTATGCGTGTGCAGCTGGGGATGGGGGAGCCTCTCCCATCTGTACTACACATGCCCTCATCCCCAGCTACACTGTGGGGGCCATAATGAGCCCAACTTGGGGGAGCCTCTTCCCCATATTGGGTTTACAGCACCCAGGAAAAAATGGGGTTGGGTCTTTCAGCTGGGGCTTCCAGGTGCACTCTTTTTTTAAATTCTTGGGTGCCTGTGGAGGCAGCACGTGGCTGGCGAGTGGGGAGCTCCTGGCTCTCCAGCTGCTGCTTCCATGTGAGTGGTGGATGCAACTGGGGAACAGGAGTTTCTGGCTCCCTAGCTGCATGATGTAGGATTCTCCTTGGTGGCAGCCACACAATTGGAGTTGGAGGAATTTGATGCCCTTTGCCAGAATCACATGACTGATTATGCATTTCTGGCATGGCAAGTTGTGTGATTTGGGGAATGGGGCATAGCATTCCTCAGACCCCAACCACACTCCTGCCTTAACATCTGTCAGCAGTCTGATTCCTCCCGCTCCCCCTCAGTAAGTGAACGACACTATTAGCTAAGATCAGCAAATTTGACTTTTTTGATTAAAGGTAGTATTTCTTCAGTGACTCATCAGCAGAGCCAGAAGATTCTGTGAACCTCCACTGCCATGGGGCTATGGAACGGGAATCTATACAATGCACTACTTGCCTTACAGGTGCACCATAAGGGGACCAGAAATGTGAACCCATAGGGAAAGAATAACCCAGAGGAACATGAAAAAGTATAAAATACACTGTTCCAGAGAAAACTTTGTTTTCATAACAGAAGTGACAGTGGCATTTTCAGCAGTAGCCAAAGATCTATTTAAACAACAGTACAAACCCATCTGCAGAAAAATTATGTATAACACAGGTGAGTGAATGGAGGCCACACTGTGCTCTAAAATGCATGCCAAAGACTATTTTTAATAACGTCGATTTAGCACTGTGTCCTCTTACCATGCTGGCTGCCCCCAGCATCCTACCAATTTTTTGTGCTGTAATCCTGTTGGAGGTGTTTCCATGTGGTTCCATCATCGCTGAACACAGGGCCTTGAGGAGTTGGTCACTTTTCCTCTAAGTTTCTAGCAGGGACAGAGCTAGAGAGGGAGGCATGTGGGGGGGAGGGGAGAAGGAGAGGGAGGGGGAGCTGGAGTGGGGGAAACATGCATGTAAACACACACATGTGCATGCATCCACACATACATATTACTCCTACGTAGGAGTGCATTTCTTACACACACATGCCTCATGCAGGCATACAAGATGGCATATATTGCCTGCCTAAAATTGGACACTTGTTTTTTCTCTCTCTCTGCCTGAGATAGCTTTAGTGTAGCAAAGGCAGCTAGACTCCAGTCAACTGTCAGCATGCAGACTACAAGGCTTCTTTTCAAAGCCAAATATCTGGGGATACACTGAAGGGAATAGAGTGATAGAGAAACAAAGACAAGGGAAAAGATGAGAGCCCTTGAGGATGGTGTGGCTAGAGAATGCATGTTTAGATGAAGAAAGTCACAGAGAAGATTTATATTGACTATGGAAAGAAATTATGTACCACAATGCCCATATTAATTGGCTTACCATCAAGGATGGGCTGCGTAGCAATCTCAGTTAGGAGGCAAGCTTCATACCTTAGGGAATTCAATTACATTATGTGAAAAATGGATATACATGCAGTGCATGAGAATGTGTTTGGGGTTTTAGATATTCTAACATTGTCTCCTATGAAATAAAGACAGAAAAATCTTAGGAAACCAGCTAATACTCCAAGTGTATTTTGGTAAATTTGTATATGAGGTCAAATTGCAAAATTCTCCAGATATTTTTCAGCACTTCTTCCTTTAACCAGCTGCTGTTAGCTGTTGTCTCAGCATTGTATGTTAGCATTGTACATTACCATGATATTTCCAGACCAACGATGGTTGATGTCAGGGACGATATAACATGGGACAGATGTGCCCAGTTCATATATTCTCCCTGTAAAGCAGGAATGTCAAACATACAGCCTGCAGGCCAGATCCAGCCCATGGAGCCATGCCATCTGGCCTATGGGGCTCCCAGTGGGGCTGGGAATTTGAGAATGAGGTCCTCTGAAGAAATCTGGGGTACAGAGCCCCTTTGGGAATGTGAGGTGGCAGCAGATGGTGAGTGACAGCTGTGTTAAGCTCCATACTGCTGCTGCTGCTGCTGCTGCTGCTACTTAGGGTGATCACCTTTTCAAAAGGGAAAGGTGGGACACATGCCTGCTTTCTCCATGCCCCCAGGACCAGAGCCAAGTGGGGGGTAGATGTGGGATGCCTACTGCAGGCTTGGGGCTCCCTGCCCTGCTGCCTTTCCTCTGGGGGCCCTACATCAGCTGCATACCCCCTGCTCGCCTGGCAGCACCAGGGGCACAATTCCATGCCTCTACTGCCACCCCTACTGCTGCTGGCCAGGCAGGGGGCACCTGACCATGGCAGTGTGGTGGTGGCAGTGTAGTGTGGGACCCCCAGAGGCAGGGCAGCAAAGCAGGGAGCCCTGAGGCCTACAGCAGGCAGCCTGCATCTGCTCTCAATCTGTGCATAAATCTGGGGGGGCATGCGCTCCCCATGCTTCCAACTCCCTGGACAAGTTACCTCTGGCTCTGTCCCACTCCATGCTCCAGCCCCATGCACCACCCTGGCTGGGCAGTGCCCCCAGCCTCTGCCCCACTCCCTCCTTCACCATGATGCAGTATTCTTTTCTGCAGGTGGTATTCTCTTCTGTCCTACCAGTGAGCAGACGTGGAAGACGACACGAGACCTGCATCAGAGAGACCAAATGGCGGCTTCGGGAATGGTGTCTCAAGGCAGGCTTCGGCTTCCTAGACAGCGACCCGCACATCACAATGAGAGACATGCTCGAGTGGGATGGGCTTCACCTTTCCCCCAAAGGTAAGCGTGTGTTCTCTTCTAGGTTGGTGGATCTCCTTTGGCGGGCTTTAAACTAGGCTCGTCGGGGGATGGGGAAGATGAAGGCAGAGGAAGCCTTGAACCAGTAAACCAAGAGACACCCACAAGAACAGCCCAGCCTGGACCAACAACGAGCAGAATGAATACCCAGGTAAGCAACTGGGGCCCGGGCAGTACTGATATTAGGGGGCCAGTGCACACATCTTCAGGAGGCCTCAAATGCCTCTACACAAACGCTCATAGTATGGGGAACAAGCAGGAGGAACTTACCCTCCTGCTAGCTGACACCAAACCAGACATAGTGGGGCTCACAGAAACATAGTGAGACCCAACACACGACTGGGCGGTGAATGTCAAGGGCTATAGGCTGTACAGGAGGGACAGGACAGGGAGGAAAGGTTGGGGTGTGGCACTCTACATCAAGGAGGAATACACATCTTCATCTAGTAGCATAAGGTCAGATGAGGGGCACACTGAAGTGCTCTGGGTTAGAATACAAGGGAGTCAAGGGGAAAGGGACTTAATGGTGGGGGTTTACTACAGCCACCCAACCAAGGAGAAGAGCTAGACTGGGAATTCTTAAGTCAGCTCACGGAGGTAGTTAGGTCAGAAGACATGGTCATCATGGGTGACCTGAACTTTCCAGACATCTGCTGGGAAGAGCAGTCAGACAGGTCTGACCACTCACGTAGGTTCCTAACCAAGATACAGGACCTCCATCTAACTCAGGAGGTGCACAGCCTCACCAGCCACAGGCGACGACCTCGTGACGGGGCTGCGGGTGCTTGACCACCTAGATGACAGTGATCATTGCCTGCTGGAATTCACCATCCAGCGCAAGGTGGCAAAAGCCTGCAGCAAGGCAGCGGCCCTGGACTTCAGGAGGGTGGATTTCATTGAGCTAAGGAGACTAGTTGGGGAAGTACTGAGGTCCCAGAGGGGAAAGGAGCTGGGTGTCCAAGAAGAGTGGTCGTTCCTTAAGGAGACAATCCTCCAAGCCCAAAGGGAGGTAATCCCAACAAGGATCAAAGGGGGCAAGAAGGTGCAAAAGCCCCCATGGCTCACCAAAAGCATACAGGAACATCTCCTAGCTAAAGGAAAGCATACACCCAATGGAAGGGAGGGGCCGGAAGACTATACCTCGGTTGCTCAGGGCTGCAGGGGGGTGGTCAGGAATGCCAAGGCAGAGATGGAACTGGGACTAGCTACCCAGATCAAGGACAACAAGAAGTCCTTTTTTAAATACATAGGGGGCAAAAAGAAGGCACTGGGTAATGTGGGACCTCTGCAAGACATGCTAGGAAATCTGGTTGTCGCACCAGACAACAAAGCTAACCTATTTAATGATTTCTTTGCCTCCATTTTCCTGAGCAGGGACCAAAACAGTCTGTCCTCTGGGACCCCCTCAGGCCCCGGGGGAGGCGCACCCAGGCCTAGGGTCAGTTAGGATCTAGTCAGGGAACTTCTGGAGGGACTGGATGTAATTAAATCAGCAGGTCCTGACGACCTCCACCCCAGAACGCTGAGGGAATTAGCAGAGGTCATTGCGGGACCCCTGGCACAGCTTTACGAGCACTCGTGGTGCTATGGTGAGGTGCCAGAGGACTGGAAAAGGGCCAATGTGGTTCCCATTTTCAAAAAAGGGAGAAAGGAGGACCCAGGGAACTATAGGCCAGTTAGCGTTACCTCAGTCCTGGGTAAGCTTTTTGAGAGAATTATCCTGGCGCATGTCTACGAGGGGCCAGCAGGGAAGGTTATGTTTAGGGGCAACCAACATGGGTTCATTAGAGGCAGGTCCTGTCAGACCAGCCTGGTGGCCTTGTATGACCCAGTCACCAAATCCTTAGACGCAGGGGTAGCAGTGGACGTAGTCTTTCTGGACTTCAGGAAGGCCTTTGACACTGTCTCTCACCCCATTCTCATTAAAAAACTAGGGGACTGTGGAGTCAATGCCTACACAGTCAAATGGGTCACTAATTGGCTGGAGGGCTGCACCCAGAGAGTGGTGGTGGACGGGTCATTTTTGACCTGGAGGGACGTGGGCAGTGGGGTCCCCCAGGGCTCAGTTCTCAGACCCGCACTGTTCAACATCTTCATCAGTGATTTGGAGGAGGGGGTAAAAAGCACCCTATTCAAATTTGCTGAGGACACTAAGATGTGGGGGGATGTGGGCATGCTAGAAGGGAGGAATAGGCTGCAATCAGACCTAGACAGGTTACAGGGGTGGGCAGATGAGAACAGGATCGGTTTCAATGCTGACAAGTGCAAGCTGCTGCACCTGGGGAGGAAGAACCAGCAGCATACCTACAGGCTGGGGAACTCCCTTCACGTCAGTGCAGAGGCAGAAAAGGATCTTGGAATATTATTGATGCCAAAATGAACATTGTCCGACAGTGTGGGGACGCTTTCAGGAAGGCTAACCACACCTTGTCATGAATTAACAGTTGCATCTCAAGCAGATCCAAGGAGGTGATCCTCCCCCTCCATGCGGCACTGGTCAGGCCACAGTTAGAGTACTGAGTCCAGTTCTGGGCGCTGCACTTCAGGAGGGATGTGGACAACATTGAGAGGGTCCGGAGGAGGGCCACCCGCATGATCAGGAGGCAGCAGGGCAGGCCCTACAAGGAGAGGCTAAGGGACCTGAACCTGTTCAGCCTCCACAAGAGAAGGCTGAGGGGGGATCTAGTAGCCATTTACAAACTAGTCAGGGGGGACCAGCAGGCATTGGGGGAGTCCCTGTTCCCCCGAGCGCTACCAGGAGTGACGAGAAATAACGGTCATAGGCTGGCAGAGGGTAGATTCAGGCTAGACATCAGGAGGCACTACTTCACTGTCAGGGCAGCTAGGACCTGGAACCAACTTCCAAGAGAAGTGGTGCTGGCTCCTACCCTGGGGATCTTTAAGAGGAGGTTAGGCGAACACCTTGCTGAGGTTGTTTGACCCCAGTACTTTTTCCTGCCATGGCAGGGAGTCGGACTTGATGATCTACTCAGGTCCCTTCTGACCCTACCAACTATGAAACTATAAGGGGCCTCAATCTGCACCCCCCCCCCTTTCTGCCTGGATATGCCTTTTCCTCATAAACTTACCTACAGGGAGCTGCTCTCCAGGCTGCCTGGCTATGTTCCTGGCTATGTGCATGTGTGCAGGCACATGCATGCACGTGGCACCCCTGCGTCCTGCTCCTGGCAACCCCAATCAGCCCCTTGTAGGCTGAAACCCTGCCAGCCTGCAAAATGAAACCCGCCATTTCCTGCAGATCCCTGTATGACACTGAAAATCCAGGATAAATGCTGTCCCAAAGTCGTGCAGCCTGGGACCAGGACTTGAGGTTCCCATTCCAGGACTAATTGCTGCCCAATTAGAGACAGATGGTCATCCTACTGCTACTTGTTCCTCCATCAAATCTGGATGAGGCCCATAAGAAGCCCCATGGTCTGGATCCAGCCAGCGAGGAGGCATGAATTTGACACTCCTGCTCTGAAATATCTACTACTTGCCACTTGCCAATACTGGGAAATAGGATATTTAATCTGATGGACCACTGGTCTGATCTGGGATGGTACTTCTATGCTCATGGCAGCCACCATGAAGCACAGAGTACCTTTCATGGACAAACTTTTTTCCATTATCGAAAAAACACATGAGGTTCTAATATTAAAAAGAACATAGCCCTTAAGTGAGAGAATGTGTTAAAGGAGGACTTCTCAGACAGGCAGTTTGTTCTATGTCACCAACCCAGAAAAGTCACAAGGACATCATTTTTTAAAGTTTGCAGAAAGTGTTTAATTTTATTACAGTATGCTAAATGTTTCTAATCTCCCACTTTCCCTCACCTCTGACAAGCCATTTATATCTTGTTCCCTGCACCTAAGTTGCTGTGCTTAAAAGAAAGTTTATCATAGGCAGCCCTGTTCCCTGCTAGGTGAATATTTTGTTTGACAATTCAAGCACTGAGCTCTCTATTAATTATCCTGACTCTTGTATTTATGTCTTTAGTGTCTTTTGCTGCAAATTACAAGTACAAATGAATTATATGCACAGAAAGTACAGAATCATTGAGATGGCTTTGTCCTCCAAGTGACAGTAAGCTCTGATGATGCATTAGAAAAACTTATCATGAGCACAAGGTGCTACAGCAATCATTCTTCAAAAGGCAACAGATGCTCAAAAGAGGGATTTGGATATTTTTATATGTAAGTGAATGACACACCACCAGATTCGCAGGGGAGAATGTTACCATAAACCAACCCTTCTCAAGTCATCTCTCCAGTACTGGCTGCATTAGACAACCCTGGGCTTACTAGTGTAGGACTCCTGCCACTTAATCTCAGCTAGGTATTTTCTTCTAGGGAAAGAGGAACCCCTGCAGTTTTCACCCCCCTGTGGTGTAACACATAGCCGTGACATGCGTTTTGCTTTCAAGAATTTGGGGTGCAGTTCCCCCATAGCCCTGCACCGATCTTCTTGAAACTTGGCAGGCTTCATGCTCTCATCAGAGGCTATCACCCCTGCAAGTTTCATCCAAATAAAACAAAAAACAACAAAGTTATAGATATTTCCTTGATTCCCCGTTATACCTTACAGCCGGATCTCCGAAGCGGCTCCAAAGCTTTTCCAAAGCAGTTCGGAAGCTCTGAACCACGTCAGAAAGCCTAACGAAGCCAGCGCTTTGATCCGAACATGCTGCTTTGGACACCAAAGCGTCTGAAGCTTCTCTGGATCTGAAGCACGGTCCAAAGCCTCACACAGCCCTAATCCCTGTCCTGCCTCCATGTCTATAGGAAACTCATTGTAACCGGTATGTCCTTGTTCTGATTAGGATGTGAAATGTTTACATTATTCTCTGTGGGGGGGTTTATATCCATTGAAAAACAAATGTTGAGCTTACTCTTATGCCTTCTTCTCCTGTTATCATTTGAATACTTTTCTAGGTGATTTCTTCTAGGTTCTCTCTCCCTGACTTTCCACACTGTCCCATATTGATCTGAATCAAAGTGCCAAATATATGCACTGACACACTTTCCTGCCACAAACCCCTTTATCATTTCTTCTGTTTTAAAAGCATCATAAACTTGAAAAAAAAATCACATTTTTCTGCCCTTTGAAAAGCTTTTGCTACTAGGAATATTATAGATTCTGGAAACAGATTCACAGAGAGCATACAAATCTGTTTTCCTGAGAGTTGTTTACTTTGAGCTTTCTGAAGCAGGAACTGTGCTATATGTATGTCTGTACACTGCCTAGCCTGATATAACCTTGGACGATGTCCCTTGGCAGTGTGCAAGACAAACAACATCACAACAACAATAATAGGAAATATTCAGGGTATTTTGTGTTTTTCTCTGTCCACTTAGCAAATTAGGGTTCATCCCCAGTACAGCCACAACTGTGATTGTGTAGCTAGCTAAAGTCATGTTCACTCTAACTAATTAGAAGTATTTGCATCTGAGATGCAGCTTTTCTGCCATCAGAGCTGTATTCGCTCATCCACATCTACCTTGCTATTGTGCCCCAAGGAAAACCTCCCCACACAAGAAATTCCTGCCCAGAAGAGCATTCCATCTTTTACTCTTCTGTGAAATATGAAACACTATAACCAGAAGGAAATATGGCTACATCCTGCTTGATCCCAAACAACTTTGAAGTAAACAGACTCTTCCAACTTTTCTCTGAGCCTAACCTACATAAAATGAACTGTGCCAAACAGGAGATTTTATCACACCTTTAACTCTCCTATGAAATATGAACTTTAATTTCTAACTAGGAGAACTTTTACAATCTTTTCTCCTATGCCTGAAGAAGGGTGCTTGTGCCTGAAAGCTTGCAATTAAAGGCATGGGTTTTTTTGCAAAAATCTAGTTGGTCTAATAAAAGATATCACCTCTACAATGAGTTCTCATTCCTTTTATCTCTAGACCACTACAGCTACAGCCTAGAAACCTGACCCAAGAAAAATCTAGCATTTGCCTCAGTAGCGACTTGGGGAAAGCTGGTTCCTGGCTATTGATAAAGGTGAGAGGTGTATTAATTATAAAATAACTTATATGTACACAGCTCCTTTCAGCTGAAAGCATTTCTCAAAGTGAGGGCCAGCTCCAGTTGGCAAAACTCTCAGTGAAGTCAGCAGGAACTTTGATTAAGCAAGGAACAGCTGTACCTCATCAGTGAACTATAGCCACCCTGAGGAGGAGTGTGGGAGCTTTTTAAGGGGGCTACATGACTATTCAAGATTGGAAGTGAGACAGAACATTGATGAAGGGAGAGGAAGATTTGTGAGGGGAGGTCACATCTTTTTGCAGTCTCTCCTACCTCTCCTAGCAACTGGTCCATAAAAGGCTATGACCTCACCTTACCTATCTCCATTCTCTAACTGGATTGCCACGTGCACCCCCTACACATCGCCAATGCTTCATTGCATAGGCCTGAACACCCCTCTCTCCTTTCTAACAGCCTTGATGTTCCACTAATCGATCTATTTTTTCTTCTGCCACCCTGCTGTCCCTCAGCTGCTGCCTCACTGCCCTGCAGACTCTGCTTAACTCATTAAAAACAGTAACACAGGGATGGAAATAATTTGGGAAATGATTGGAAATGAGCTGCCTCACTTCCCAGAGCCTGATGAAAGGCCTTTGAGCCTGAAGACTTGCAGAAAAGGATATTTTTTTGCCATTGCCCAGTTGGTCTAATGAAAGGTCCCATTTCAGAACCGGGAGTTCTCGATTTGTGCATTTCATACATCCTGAGCACTGTTACTCCGGGTTCGAATCACACTTTGCCTCTTGCCGGGGGTCTGCAAAGAAAATTAGGTAGCCCATTAGATAGATGCCCATATAAAATCAGAGACCCCCCCACCCCTCCAGGTAATTTTCTTTTAAACCTTACAGGGGGGCTTTGGTTTCTTGTGGGAGGCTCAACCCTTTCTTTTACTGTTAGGGATCCTACATCCTAGAAGGGGTGAAGGGAAAGTCGGAAAGTGACCATGGCCGTCCACCTGGCAGCCTGGAGCTCCCCTCAGGCGCGGGGCGGGGCGGGGCGGGGCGAGGCGAGGGGCGGCTCTGCCCCGCGGGAGGCGGAGCTGCGGGACAAAGTCAATTCAGGGAAGTTTGCGGGCGGGGAGCGGCTGGCGGGGCCGGGCCGGGCCGGGCCGGAGCATGGCTCTGAGCAAGGGGCTGCGGCTGCTGTGGAAGCGGGAGCCGGTGCCCAGCGCCCTGCTGGAGGCGCGGAGCCGCCCCGACTGCCTGCTGCTGGAGGCCGGCACGCTGGCCGCGCTGGGTGAGGCGCCGGGCGCGGGCCCCCTGAGGCGAGGGCGGGAGGACGGGGAAAGGGAGAGCGGGTGCAGCCCGCCGCCAGTGGGGCTGGGAGCGGAAAGCGGAGCAGCAGAGCAGGCAGGGAGAATGGGTGGGGAGCAGAGGAGCAGACCGGCCAGGGAGTACAGGGGCGGGGGCGGAGCAGTAGGTAGGGTAGGAAGAAGAAAGCGGAGCAGCAGGGCAAGCAAGGAGAATAGTGGTGGGAGCAGAGCAGCAAACGGTGGGGAGCGGAAAGCAGAGGAGCAGATGGGTCAGGGAGAACAGGGGTGGGAGCAAAGCAGCAGATGGGGAGGGGAGTAGACAGCAGAGCAGGAGACCAGGCGGGGAGAACAGGGATGAGAGCAGAGCAGCAAATAGGGAGGGGAGCAGAAAGTAGCGGAGTGGGCTGGCCAGGGAGAACAGGCCCGAGAGCAGAAAGCAAAGGTGCAGACTGGCCAGGGATCGCTGGGGTTGGGGCAAAGCAGCAGATAGGGCAGGGAGTAGAGAGCAGAGCAGCAGACCAAGCAGGAAGAAGAGGGGTGGGAGTAGAGCAGCAGGTAGGGCAGGGAGCAGAAGGCAGAACAGCAGATCAGGAGGGAGCACAGAGGTGGGAGTAAAAAGCCGAACAGCAGATCATGCAGGGAGCACAGGCATAGAAGCAGAGAGCAAAGCAACAGATTGGACAGGGAGTACAGGGCTGGGGAACAGAAAGAGCAGGGCAGGGAGCTGGAAGCAAAGCAGGAGGTCGGGTAGAGAGCAGAGTAGCAGGTCAGGCAGGGAAGTGGATCAGAGCGGAGCTCAAGGAGGATGCAGGGCCTGTTTGTGGCACACCTGCCAGAAAAGGCTGCCCAAAGCAGTGGTTGCCCTGGGGCTTGGTAGAAAATCCCTCATGGTAGGACGGCACTGCTGCACCTGTGCTTGACTTCTTCATTTCTGTGGCTTTCTCTCCTCCATTGTGGCTGCAGCCTCAGCCAGGAGTGGGAGAGCTGTTGTGAGGCCTACCTGCAGATGGACCATCTTGCCTTCTGTGCAGGGCTACCGCTGCTGGGAGACTTCAAGGGGAAGAAAAAAATAAAAAATATTTTCCAAAATAAAGGGCCTGAGTCCTGGTGTACACTGGGGAGGTAGGCTTTATGAAGCTGTATGTGGAGATGCTCCAGTACCAGCTGAAAGCAGAGTTTACTTAGCCTGGTGGGATTTGTTTTGGTACAGTACATTGACAAACAGCGGTGTATCTCTAGTTGCATCATACGTTGTTGCAACAGTGTGAGTCTGCTTCATGTGGACAGGCCCTCAGTCTCATCTAGAGGTAGAGCAGCAATGAACACATCTGTACTTAAGTTCTATGTATGTTAAATGTCAAAGCTTACATTAAAGCCTACATTAAGGGTGAAAACTGGTCACAAAAAAATCATTGAACACTTGGAGAGTTAAGTTGCGTTACTAACTTTAACATAGCCTTGATGCACAAATGTTGGATTTTGTTTACTATCTTGGTTATTACACTGTTACTAGTAGTTAGACTTATAAGTGTGTAAGAGTTGTTTAGTCTGTCCATGCCAGGAATATAGGCATATTTGGAGTCCACTGTCTTCAGTGTGATTCTGCCTGGGCATTGCAGGCAGTCTGCAGATTCAGAGCAGCTCAGAGGAAGGGGACCTTAAATTTTAAAATCTTTAGAGTAAGAACTGTGTGTATTTTGTGCTTTCTGCAGCCTCAGTGGCATTTTCAGCATTTGAAAAATAATAGCCTGATTTTACTGTTGTATTAATTCTTCAGTCTAAGAGGATTGGTAATGCTGATTACCCATGAATAACTGATTATCAGCAGTTATCCACTTATGCTTTTCATGACAGGTATTTTTCATGTCATATGGACAGCCAGTAAAGGATGATCTTCAATATTTATAATGAAGAATATATGTATGTGTATGTATTATATGTATATGTATATATGTGCATACTGTATACATTATATATTATATATGTAATATACACTCAGATTGTTATTTATATCCTGAATCCAAATTGTTGGCACTCTGGCTTGTTACTAGACAATTCTGTGTTTGTACAAAAAATGCTTAATGTATAAAATCTTACTACAAAAATTCAGTGCGCTTGCTATATATGAATTATGTGATTATGAACAAAAATAATAAAAGATTTTTGCTTTGCACACTTATACCTGCTCATTGCCAAAATAGAAGAGAATAGTGCAAAATTGGAAAGTTGATCCTCTCTGTCTCTTGAGATGAGGAAAACTGAAGTGTCAGATGCTTTTATGAGCATCAGCTGGTTTGAGAGGTCATGTGACAAGCACCTTTTCAGCTAATTATCAGGAACAAATTCCATTATGATTTAGTTGCATGTACATTTGGAAATCCCTGTGTTTAAATGATGAATTAGCGAAAGTGTTTTGTGCCAAATCGAAGGGGCTATAGCAGCGCTTCTTACTAATAGGACTGTAGTGATAGATTTCACTGTACATATAAGCAACCACACAGTGTCTGGAGTGTGACTAAGTTTATGTTGCAGCCATTAAGAGTTTTAACATTATATGTAACAAACAGAGCTGATTGAGAAAAGAAAAATAATCTTTTGAAAATTTTGACTTTTTAGTTGTATAATGTTTCAGAAGAAAATGAAAAATATTTAGATTTTGAAATACTGCTGAAGTCCCTTCTGAGAGTTGTAGTTTGACTTAAAATTATGCTCCCATTCTGCTTAGTAATGGTGAAGGGAATTCCCAGTTAGATTGTATCTCCCAAAATGTGCCAGGGTCTCCAGTGTTTTGGTAAAGATGTGATGTATCTTGAGATGTGTCTTGGGAGATAAATTAAAATTGAAGTTAGGCTTACTAAGGAAAATAGGACATAAGGAGGAATCTGAATTTCAGTTTCTATCATACGTTATGCCAGGACACCATAGTCGAAATATTTCATTTTTTGACTGGTTTTCCTCTCTTTTGATGAAAAATCTAAATCTTAGGCAGCAAGCAGACATCTCTCATGAAAAAAAAAACCTTGTTTTGTTGGAAAGTTGCTGATCAGCCACACACAGGTTTTTATCTGCTTACTCTAGTATATATTGGAATATTTATGTCACAGGATTCTTCATCTTTACATGATCCATTTCTGGTGGAGTTCATTGGGAAACCTTGCTATATACCATTGGATGTCAACGTGCAGTAAAGAAATCTTTTTTTTCTAGTGCTTATCTGCTTTCAATTAACTGATATTTCAGTGCAATGTCTTAAAAATAGAAAAATAAATTCAAATTTGGGTATACTAGATATATTGCCCCATTTTCTTGTCTTAGGTCCTGATCCAAAGCCCACTGAAGTCTATAGAAAGTCTTCCATTGGCATTTATGGGTACTTGGTTTTGCTGGAGCATATCCAGAGCAACTTCATTGAAGTCCATGTACAATAGTGTAACTGAAAGCAAAATTTGACTGACTGACAATATCAAGTTATACATTGAATAGTCTGTGTAAGAAGTCATTGGAAAGGTTAATTTAAAGACATGCAAACTTAAAAACAACCTTCTTCCACAAAGCAACATTTGTTGTGGTTAGAAGCAACATTTGAAATTACTGTAATTGAAAATGATAAAATAAGAATGTGCTTTTTAATGTATATTTTCTGAATTTAGCAGTAACTTGTTGCAGCTGGCATTATTCTCTATTTCAGCATGTTCAAAACTTTGAAGAGCTGTATACCTTGCTTTAGGAAAACAAATTAACTCAGGCCCTGTCCTGCAATCTCACTATACTGATAGTCGTTCACATAAATATACCTTTTATTCCCCTCATTTATATTAGTTTTTCAGGTCTGGAGACTTTTGAGAGAGCGGGTTTACCCAGTAGAGCCAGTTTAATTCGTATCCCCTGTTATCTATATGAGTGTTCTCACACAGGAAGAAAACCTTAACAATAGGCAATTGTGATAGTAAAAGCACAGGAATTGGCAGGGGATTCAGGGACAGATGTACTCCCTTTAACAATCTTCATTCATTAAAAAATTGACTACATGTCAGCATAACTGTTCTGTTTGCTGATCTTTTTGTGGGGGTTTCAATTTATAATCTTAAGGCTTTGTTAGTTTTGGTTTGGTTATTTAATTTTCCTACACGTAAAGGAAATTTTCAGAAAGCACTGTACACGTGGAACAAGGGTTCTGCAGTCTCACTTCATAGCTGCTTAAACACCCATTGATAACACACAGAGGAAAAACATACATCTGCAGCACTCCAGTTGTGTAACTCTTGTTGAGTAGTAGCTTATGTAAGTACAATTATAAGGAACTGTTTGCTAAAAATGGATAAAACAAATTTAAATCTCTAATTTTATTTACATCTTTTGTATAGTTTGTCCTCAAGGACCAGTCTCATGAGCCACACAATTTTTTTTGAGTTTGGTTGCTTCCATCTTCTTGATGCACAAAAAGAGGCCAAAAAATTATTTTTTAAAATGATAGAAGCATAAGCAGTTTCCCCTCCCTGCCATCCACCTCACGGAGAATGCAATTAGAGCAAACATGGGGAAATGAGATTTTGCAAACAAGATTTTTAAAACAAGAAGTTTAAAAGCTGAAGTTGATCTACACCTACTTTTTCAGCCTGTAAATTTTTAACCACCACACTACTTTACATTTTGTAAAAAACTGTATATAGTGTTGAAAACAAAGGTTTTATACTTTTTCCTTCAGACCTCTGAGGGATCAGATTTCAGTCCTCCTTTTTTCTTTCTGTAGTTCAAAAGTATTATATGTCATACAATAATTTTGTCATATTTCTGCCTAAAAAGTACCTTAAGAAGGAGTTAATTTTGGCAGTACATATTAGCAATAGGAAAGATAGTAGGGTTGCTGTAGTTTTCCAGGAAAGCAGCAAAAACACCAAAGGAAGTCGGTAAAGAGTAAATGTTGGGGGGGGATGGGAAAAAGGTTAACAATAGAAATTCAATTGGAATTGCTGAAACCACTTACCTCTCCCTCAGAGCAATGCCATTCAAAGGCTCACACATTTATGATTAGTATGAAATAATGTTTGTACAGTATGCAATAAGGGCACCATATGAGATCAAACAGATTTGTTTTAAGGGTGTAATAGATTTTCATCTTCATTGTGGTCTTATTCTAGGATGCTAAAGTTTTTCAGAGCAATAACTGTATTTTGCAAGATGATGACTTGCTAATGGCAGTCCTACAGCTCTACTCCCAATGGCCACATCTACATGAGATGCTGGCTGTGCAGTCATTTAGTACTTGTATAAACAAGTACTAAATGACTGCTCAGTAACTGGAGTTACTGCGCAGTCGCGCCTACGAATGGCTGTTTCATGATGCTGGCTGCGCAGTGGCTTGTGAACTGCTGTGCTGTAGCGTTGCATCACGCTTCCTGCCATGCGACACTACTATGCAGTAATCATAGGCTGTTGTGCAGTCAGCTTCTTGTGTAAATGGGGCTAATAAGAATAATGTCAACAGCAGCCATTTTGAAAGAGAACAGTTTGTCATAGAATTTCCTGTAAGAGAATATAATTTGTTATATCATGAAGTACTGAAAAAGACACTTTCTCCGTTAGGAAGAACAATACATTAATTAACTGCTAATTAAGAAAAACTTATGCATGTGCTTCAGTTTTGGAAGCACATGCATAATTATTTAGCTGTGTTTTTCTGAGTGGTCCCTTTGAAATGATGTCTGTGCACATCCTCCAATAATAAAGGTACAAGCCATTTTTAGATCAGAGCTGAAAAGCATACGCCCAACATCCAGTGTGTTTCAGAGACAAAAAAACTCGGACAAGTATAGCAACAGGAGGGGAAAATCATTCCATCCCAGCTGCACGCACCAACCAACCAAGCCCAAAAGCATGGGAACTACCCAGAGTATAGCATAGGCATTACTATACCTAGATCATCCCTGACCAACGCTTATCCAACCTCTTCTTGAATACCTCCAGTGATGGTGAGTCTACAACTTCCCTAGGCAGTCTCTTCTACTCCCTCACTGTTTTAACAGTGAAGAAGGGTTTGTTTTTTTTTAACTGATATCCAATCTAAACTTGCTTTGCTGCAACTTCAAGTCATTGGTCCACATCCTGCTCTCTGCACCTAGAGAGAAAAGGCATTCTCCCTTGTCTTCATGGGAGCCCTTCAGATATTTGGAGACTGCTACCATGTCCCCTCTTATGTACATTCAGCTTATGGAAAAGGCACTTGCCTGTTTCTTTTAACCTCTCCTCTTATGGCTTGCCTTCTAAACCCTATATCATTTTTTGCTGCCCACCTTTGGATCCTCTCTGGCTTCTTCATGTGCTTTTTAAAATGCAGAGCCCCAAACTGTACACAATGCTCCAGACCAGTGGTTCTCAATCTTTTTTCTACCCATTTGCAAAGATCCATGGCCTGTCCTGATCCACACCCCTCTGAACCTGCTGGTGTCTGCCTCCCAAACCCCTGCCCCCTCCCAGGCCATGCTGGTGTCCCTCACTCATGACCCGGAGCCCCTGACTGCCCCCATCCTGCTTGGGCCAGAGTGTGGTGGCTGGGTGGCTGCAGTGGCTCTGGCTCATGCGGGCAGCAGTGGAGCGAGTCCAGCCCTGGTGCAGGCTAGAGGGAGGAGGAAGTGAGGCTGTGGCACCCACCCCGGGCTGGGGCTGCCGTGCTGCACCCCCTGAGCAGTGTCTCCTGGCTGCCCTGCCCCTGTGAACATAGGCACCAGCCCCAGTGCCTCCAGCCCACTTCCCCCCTGCCACCTTCCCCCCCTGGAAGGGGCAGGCGCTTTCCCATCACCCCTCTGCCTTGCCGCAGCTCACAACCCTTTGAAATATTCTTGCAACCCACTTTTGGGCCGTGACCCACAGGTTGAGAAACACTGCTCTACATGAGGCCTAACTAGTGCTGAGTCAAGAGGCGCTATCACCTTCTGTGTCTTGCACCTATTGCTTCTATTGCTGCTGCCCAAAATCACATTTGCCTTTTTGTGGCTGCATCACACTGTTGACCAGGGATCCTAATTTTTTATGATTTAAAAAAAAAAATCCTCAATTTTCAGATATAAAAAAGTAACCCCAAAACCACTTTTGTCTGTGATTAAAATGAAATGCCACAAATAAATATATATGTATATATATATAGTGGTGTTTCATTTTAATCATGGAAAAATATGGATCATGCTGTGTCTGATTCACCAGAACTCCTAGAACCTTTCCCATAGTTGTTATCATCCATTTTGTATTTGTGTTTTGGATTATTCTTCCTGAGGTGTAGCACCTTGGATTTATCAGCAGTTAACTTCATCCAGCTAGCTCCAGCCCACCTTTCCAATCTGTCAAAATCCTTCTGAATTATGCTCCTGTCATCCAGGGTGTTCACAGTCTTTCCCAGTTCCTGTTTTCCCCCTGCTTTAGCTGTGGCAGATTGGGGTGCCATGCTTTGTGGCTGTGTGACAGCATTGCCTGTGTAGTTTATTAACAGGTTAGACAAGCATTTGCTTGGGATGGTTTGGATAGAGGTGATCCTGCCTCAGGCAGGGGGTTGGACTGTATGACGTGTGAGATCCCTTCCAGCCCTATTTTTCTATCGCTTTCTGATTCTAAGGAAGAGTCAGTTTGCTGTCCCTGACCCAAAGAGCTTTACATTTATCTCATATTGGTACAGTGCTTTGTGCAAGGGGGGGATCCCAATTTATTTGTGGTTTTCAGTCACAACTTTAGGAATAATAAAGATAAATGTATACATTTTGTATACACATATACATTTGCTATTTTAACTTAGTTTTGTAATTACCTATATAAACAGAATTGACCCTTTGCATTGCTCCGTCCTTGTAGGATAACTTGCTGAAGCATGAAATTCAGTGGACAGCAGTCAAATTTTTTTTGCAGCTATTTGTTGTCAGTTTGACTGCTGTGTATTGAATGGCATACTATTTGGAACATGTTTATTTATATCTACTGATCAACAGAAATAAACCCCACAATGTGACTAATTTTCTTCCATGCAGACACATTTATTTGATATTATTTATATACCAAAATTCTGTTTGCAGGCTTAACACTTTGTTTACATTCTTAAACATCAAGTTTTCTGTTTATTTTTTAAATGTGTTATATACTGCACATCAGTGTGTTGCATTGTGGAAAACAAATTATTGAAAATATATAGTGAAGGGAGAAGGTACAATAGTGATCGCTGATGAGTACACACCATAGTTATCCTCTGCTAGGACACTGTTTATGTTAATTATGTATAAATTGTGCCTGCTGGGCATAGACAGTAAGTTAGATATTAAAATAATATCTATGGTGGCACAAGGAGCCATATCAAGATACATCACCTGTGATCATGGTGGATGAGTTAGAATTTCTGTTTTACAAAATGCTGGTTTTAAGTCTCTGGAGAACTTAGGGCAGGTTCTTGCTATTTACGCTACTGTGACAGCATCTGATGTAGTGAGCTCAGGCTCATGAAAGATAATGCAATGCATCTCTGATTTAGTTAGTCTGTAACAGTAGTTATCAACCTTGTTAGACTCAAGGCACCTCTTGGAAAATGCCAGGTCTTGGTTTTCGATCATTTTTTTGATTCCAGGGGGAAAAAAAAGCGATTTTTGTTTCAAGAACTCAAAAAAACTACAACAGGTCAGAATGTTTTTAACACCATGGATTCCTATATGAAATCTCTGTTTATCATGTGAATCATGCTTGCATACCTAACAATGCTAACATTGCTTGGTACCCCAAAGCACCCTTGAAAGAATCTCAAGGCACCCCAGGGTGCTGTGGCACCCTGGCTGGGATTCATGGGTTTATGAGGTGCAAATCTACCCTGCCTTCTGCCTGACTTTAGACTAATATGGCTAACTCCCTCTTTCAACATATAGACAAAGCCAGGCTACTTTTTACAGACTTTGTTATTCATGATTCCATTATTCCTCTTTGGTTGGAGTGTTAAAAGAACAAAGAAAATGTAACAGGCTTGGGTGAGCTTAAGTTTAAGAACATCATCAGCTTGCTAGAGACTGGATGTTTCTAATCTAATACTGAAAGCCCTAACTCTAAACTAGCCTCTCTGAAATTTCATTCTCAAAGCTTCTCTTGAATCTGGCTTCTAGAAAATTGAGAAATAAATTGATTTTGTTTATTTAACAGTCTACCACAGGGGTCAGCAACCTACAGCCCATGAGCTGGACCTGGTCAACGGTGCAGTAGGGGTAGGCAGCGGGGGTACCATCTGTGCACCCTGCTTTACCACCCTGCTCTATTTTTTCCAAAGCACTGCTGCCACAACTCTTTGCTCTGTATCTCATACCCACCTTGCAGCTGCCCTTCTCTTGCTGCCAGATTTGTCACTCTTGGCAGTTGGCGGTGACAGGAATTAGTGGTGAGGGGTAAGGGGCAGCAGCAATGGTGACTGCAGTAAAGGGGCATGAGAGTGAGAGAGTAGCCCACGGCACATAGCAGGGAGGGCTGGGGTGGCAGCAGGTGGCTTGGATCAGAGGCAGTGACTGAGTTGCAAACGGGGCCCTGCCTTTGGACCCAGCTGCTATATTTTGGCTGCTGTTCCTTAAGCTTGTCGACCTGTGGCCTACCACACTAATGGTAACCCTGGCCCCAAAAATCACGTGACAGATTTACATATTGCCTGATCTATATTATATAGCAAACTATATTCTGATAGCAGTAGGGAAACCTCAGATAATGAGATAAAACTGTTGTCCCTACCATCATGTTAAAACTTGGTCCAGCTGCCACGTACATATACTCTGACATTTAGACGTATGAATAGCACACATGTTAAGCAGGTATTCAGGTGTTTGCAGAATGAAGGCTTAGAAAGGAGCCAGCTCCAGCTCATTGAATGCCAGCTCTTTTCCTGCTACTGCTTTCTGGAAGAGGTGCTGCCTCTGTGTCAGTAATGGTTTTAGGAAATAGTTCCCTACTTCTTCTTTAATTGGGCTGAAGAACTGCTTTTCTTTCTAGACATTTGTAAAGTTTAGATTGCTAGGGTCTCAAGACAATATCTATTTAAGGTTTGGTTCTGCTGTCACTGAAAACTAGCAGGTATAGACTAAAGCCTTTGAAGGAATAAAAAAGAACTTGTATAAAGGGCAGTGCTTTCTGACACCTAAATTGGGCACTATTACATGAAGAATGTAATTTAGAGAAAACTCGTGATTCATAAGTGTCTTTTTGATTGTTAAGATGCATGAGTTTTGATGATGCTTATGATTATTTTCTGAAATAATATATTATATTTGGGGTCCCTTTCCACTGGATTTATTAAAGGCTAATTGCATTATTTCAGGTTACGAGCTTGTGGCTTTGCTGGGGTTAAAGTCTTGAGGAAAGAGACAATCTGATATATAATTTAGATCCAGAGCTTCTAAATATTTGATGCTAAGAAACATTCTTAAGGAATGTACATGGCATGCAGATCAGTAAACTCATTAAGAACACAGAATAAAGTTATGCCAATTAGTGCAGAAAGAGACCTAATTAACACTAGTGGGTAGTTTCTGGGCTTGCCAGTTACAAAAAGTATGGTCTGGTTCCTCTGTTATTTAATAATAAACAAATGTAATATCTAATTGAAAACTACCACTTGCTTACTCATCCAGCTGAGTAGAAAGCTTCCTGGGCCAGTTCTATCCACTTTTGTGGCCTCTAAGCTTCCATTAAAAATATATATATTTCTAACCCTTCTGGTTGAAAAGAAGTTTTCAAATGTGAACAGAGAGTAACCCCATGCAAACACGGTTTCCTAAGTTTGTAAGCAGACAGCTCTTAGTATTTTGGCAGCTCTGAGCTTCTGTAAATTGCAATAAAGTACAAATAGATTCCTGAGAACTCTGTGGGCAGTACTGAAACTCACAGGTTAGGTGTAGGGACCTACACAATTTGTGATTTCATGATTTTCATGGAAACCATGAAATTGGTAAGTCCCCTGCGAAAAAACATAGGGATGGTGAAAAGGTGCAAAAATTGCCACCGGGCAGGGAAAAAAGTAAAAAAGAGTGCTGCAAAAACAAGAACAGGCGTGAAGCCCTGGCATCCTTGTCACAGAGTGGCATGCTGCGTGTGCTGGCTCTGCCGTGGGAGGGCCCTGGGAGGCACAGCAGGATTCTGGGCACAGTGAAGTTGTGGGCATTCTTAAGTCATTTTTAAAATTATTTTCCTTGATGGGCTAGTTTAATTAGTTAGGTCAAGGTTAATTTGAAAGACTTAGCCTGTTGTAATGTGGATATGGAGTCCTGGCTCTGAGGGAGAGGAGAGCTCCAAATACTGATGTAAGCAGGAGAATTAATTGAAGCCAGGAAGACTGAACATCTCAGAGTTGATTGGGGAATGATGCTGGACTAGCAGACACAGTGAATTGACACTGAATTTGATATATTTGGTTAAGAAGATTGAATTAATTGAATATTTTATTTATTTATGTATTCATTCATGTGAGTCTATGAATTGACTCCATGAGTTTGAGAATGATGGACTGAGTTAGTTTAGCAAAATGCATATAATACCTAGGCAAGGCTAACCATATTCAAACGCCCTCCAAAACTGTTACCAGAACCCCAGAGTCACTTATGGGTCCAACACCCCTGCTCATCCAAGGGGGTCTGGAAGATCTGACTGTGTCCACCTCAGGGCAAGAACATCAATGACCTTGGTTGCTGAGTGGATGGGGTGTAGGGGAAGAGGAGCCCTAGAAAGCACCAACCATAGGAGCATGCCCACAGGCTGTCTGTACCATCCTAGGATCCTCTCTTTTACTTAAGGGAAACCTCCCATGGATGGGTGTCGGGTAGTCACCGGGTATGGGCTCATGCCCTTACGTCCAGTTGACATTCACCGGTCTCCTCCAGGGACACCACAACCCCCGGTCAGTCTGGGTGGGGCTCTTACTCTCTCTCTCTCTTACCGCCTGTCATGACTTGGATGTTTTTATTTTTTTGAAGTTGTTAACGAAAGGGAGGGGTGGTAACTACCCCACCTCCACCACAATGGTTGGTTCCTGCCGCGAGCTCCATGTCAATAAAAAAAAAAACAGAGGGAACGACAAAATGACCAGATGAAAAAGGTTCTTTTCTTTTTTTCTCCCCCCCCCTTTTTTTTTATTATGATGCACATCAAATTTCCTCTCCAGGGACTGAGTCCTGGATGACCCCTTGGCTAATTTGTTGCCTCTCCGGCGTTGACTCTTCCGCGCTTGCAGGCAAATGAGGAGTCTCTTTTTTTTCCTCCTTGCTGATTGCAGCCGCACCCAGCTTAATTGGCAGCCCGCAGCCGATAAAAAGTCAATGTAAACAAACTAAATAAAAAGGTAAGATGTGGGAGAGTGTCGCCTTCTTCCCTCTCTCTCTACCAGGTAGTAGCTTCCTTCCTCCCCAGATGCCTGACGTCCGACGCCACCAACAAATGGGGTTTTGTTTTTTCTTTACAGTCTCTCCTTTTTTTTCCTTTTTATCACGGCCGCACCCGGCTTAATTGGCAGCCCGTGGTGATTAATCAGGACTTCTGAAAACAAACAAGCAAATGGCTCGGGAGCATCTGGCCCTTTTATCTCACTCTCTTTTCTCTTTTTCTTTTCTTCTTGTTCACCGTCCTTTCTTCTTTCACTCTTTTAGCGTGGGCTCCCCTGAGCCTCCAAGACCCGATCAGGCTCTTACCCTCCTCCCGGGGACATCAGTCTCAGGTTGAGCCTTCCCAGCCTCCATCCTGTCTTCCATCTTCCCTTTCCCTGGTGTCCTGGTTCTGCCCACGGCCTCCAGATATTGCCTTGGCTGCAGATCCGCACCAATCCGCCTCACCTGCCAAGGTGATAAAGCTGAGCTGGGGCGAACCGGGAGCTCCCACTATAGTGTGAGGTTCTATTCTTGTCGGGCCCATGCCCGTGGCTGAGGGAACACCCTAGGTGAGTATCCTTCGGTCCTTCACAATGGGTCGCTTGACATACCTTGACGCGCGAGCAAGGAAGATGCCAGGCTAGGGCGGTACAATCCTGAGTAGCAAGGCACCTCATGTTCTGCTGTAACTGGGTACAGTCCTGAAGCATGGGGGAAGGGAGAGGGAGATGGGGAAGGAGATTTTTACAGTGGAGCGCAGTGGGTTCCCCCCAGGTCTTTGATTGGCCAAAGGCCCCTGGAAGTACCATCCCTCCCTGGAGATTGACAGATGGCCATCTGGCCCTGGAAGTCCTGCCCCTCCCCTGAGATTCACAGATCACCAACTTTGAATCTCTGGGGAGGGGCAGGACTTCCAGGGCACCTCTGCGAATCAGAGAGATGGAAGGGGGTCTGCCAAACCAGCACCAGGCTTGGACTGCAAACATCTGGGGGCAGGTACACCAAATTTAGTAGTTCCCTAGTGATAGGATCTGAGGTGTGATCCACATAATCATGCTTCCTGCCATGTCACATGCATGGCAGAAAGTGTGATTGTGGGCTTGAGCATCACATCCTGTCATGCCTTACTGCCAGTGCAGGGGGAGTCCTGGGATCATGATCCTAGGCTTCCCCTTGCTCCAGCAAGTAGCAAGTGCCTGCAGCTGATAGGGCTCTCAGCCACAGGAGTGCACCTAGCCACACATTCCTTGCTTCATGATGTCATTGATTGCTATAACATGTGGCTGCGTTACAACGTAAGATACAATTAACATGTCTTAAGTGTTACACGTGGCAGGGACCACACAAATCAAGTTGATTTTATGTTGTTGCTCATTGGAAAAGCTCTTAGCATTTTGGACCTCTTTATCTGGACAAATATTATGGCAAATATTTGTTTAGTTTCTCAACCTTTTTGGACTCACAACACCCTTCATTCCACTCAAGGCATCCCTCCATAACTTCTTGAAACTGAGTACCATTCAATTCACAGAAGTTATGTATATTTTACAGTGCTTACCTCCTTGTAGAGGGGCTAGGCAGTGGGGATGGGGGATCATTCAGGCAAGGTTCAAGCCTGAGCCTGTGCTTATCTACTTAGCTTATCTGCTTATCTCTTCACACCTTGCTTATTATCTCCCAACACCTCCCAGCCCCTTTCAAATGATCTGGGGGCACCACAGGGTGTCCCACCTCCCTGGTTGTAAATCACTGGTTTAAAAGGAGACTGGGTAGATTTGCACTCTATAGACTAACCAAAGAGTGAGTGAGTGAGTGTATGCTGTGTGTCCTTTCACAGCAGCTAATGAAGTGAGCTTTCATCAAGCTTTTGTGAGCTGAAGCTCACTTCATTAGATGTGAAAAGACATGCAAAAACCAGAGTATAAGAAGGAGAGAAATTGGAATCCAAAAGACAAGGGAGAGGGGGAGAGAGAGAAAAAATATTGTTTTTCAAATATGGGTGAAACTTGTAAAATCATATATCTGCTACTAGTAATCCAGTCCTAGTACTAAGTTATATTTCTGTTATGAGGTGGGGTGGTGTTGGAGTTGTGAAGCGTTCATTTATATGTAAGCCTGTATTCAAGGAGGAGCTGGTAGGGGCATGTTGTTCATGGACAGTTCTCAAGCACTCTAACTAAAGGAAAGAATGGAGGCTAGAAGACTTTGAAGGCATCATGTGGTTTAGTAAAAGAAAAAAAAATCTGGTATTTAAAAGTTTCTTCCAAGTCAAAAATAACAAACGGCAAGGAAAAATGACCTTTTCTTTGTTATTCCATGATACCATCATGTTTTACAATTAAATTCAGTTCTTTTTAACTGAATTGCATTCTCCGTAGTTTTCTTTCCACTACTGCTACTTCCTTCTTGCTCTTCATGCAGTTTATATGCAGTAGGCTTCTGCTATGCATTCGACTTAAAGTTGGATAATAAAAATGTCTAAAAACTCTATAGCTGGTTAAGTGCTAACTTTGTAACTGGTTGGCTCTGTTTATAGCTGGATGGACATTTTTATGGTATAATAGTTACTTTGCAGGTGTGACCAGTCTAAATTTATTGTGTGATTAACCAGTTAATTACATATATGTTGTATATACAGTGAAATCGCATCTTACGCGGGGGTTAGGTTTTGAAGTCAGCACGTAAGGTGAAAATTGGCAACTATACATGGGGTGGGAGGGGGGCAGGGCTTGAGTTTGCACGCGGCACCATGCTTAGTGCTGTGCAGCCGGCGGTAGCAGCGCAGCGCGGGGTGGTGGTGGGGATGGCTGCATGCCTCCCGGCCACCACGACACTGCTGCTGCCACCCAGGGGTTAGCCACACAGCTCCAGGCATGGCTCCATGGCAACAGCGGGAGGTTTTGGAGGCAGTGGCTGTCACCGCCATAATGGGCCTCCAGGTAAGCAGCAGCACCGCGTGCAAACCCAAGCCCTGCCCCCCCACCCCACGTATAGTTGAATTTGCACAAGTTAAATGCGCATAAGATGTGACATGCCTGTATAGTCATAGATCACCATCTGTGAATCTCTGGAGAGGGGCAGGACTTCCAAGGCCCCTCTGTTAATCAGAGGCATGGGAAGGGGGGGCGCTGCCACACTCCACCGTGAAAATGGCGACAAGCGCCATGCTTGGTCTGCAAAAATCAGCTGCCCTGAATTCAGTAGTTCCCTAGTGATAGGATCTGATGTGACACATAACATGTAGCAGGAGCCATAGAAAAGTTAGTTTTACTTTTATTTACAGTTTGTACATTGATTCTATTTCTAATGTCCTGGCATGAGTTGCAAAGACTCTGGCAAATGTTTCAATGCAGATGCAGAAACCTGCTTTTTTAACATGTATTTGAATTTAATTAGAATCTTCATATAAATATTGGACCTAAACTACCCTTTACTATTGTTCTTTGGCACCCAAGCATGATGTCTATCCTGTTATATGTCCAGACCTACAGTATGGATATTGCCTAAACAGAGTGGTTGGAGACCTTTTCCCCACTGTGATAATCATGTTGCAAAAAGCAGGTCAAAGTCTGGCTCTGACAGAATTCCTTCTAGTGCTTGCTCGGGGGCAGAGGGTGCATATTTATTCCACACCCCTTCTGGGGTATTGCATGTTACTCCTTGCACCAGGGGTGGGCAAAATACGGCCCGCGGGCCGGATGCGGCCCGCCAAGCACTTCCCTCCGGCCTGCAGAGCCCCTTCAAAACCCATGTAATGGTGGCTGCCTCTCTAAAAGCTTCTGGCGCCATGAGCCGCTGGCTGCAGCACCTCAGGCTGTTTACTTGGGTTCTGGTTGTGAGGCAACCAGCCCTGACCTCAGCCTGACCCAGCTGGCCTTACCCCACCCCACCCCGGCTCAGGCCACATTTGCAGCTTGAGAAGGGCCGGGGGGCTTGGCCAGAACCTGTGGTGCTGGTGAGGGGAAACAGTGTCTGGGCCAGTATCTGCCTCCTGCATGGGACTGAAAAGGCCCATGCCCTGCAGTTAAGCCCAGGAATGTGGCGGCTGATCAGGCTTTCCCCGTGCCATGCCGCTTGGGCTGTGCAGGGTTGGGCTGGGTCGGCACTGGGGAGGGGAAGCAGCAGCTGGGCCGCAGCCCCGGCCCAGTCAGCACCAGGGAGGAGAGGTGGGGGCCGAGCCGTGTGCCGCTCAGGACAGGATGAGCCTGGCCAGAGTGGCAGGGGCTCAGCTGCATTTTCCCCCTACCTGCGCTGGTCAGTCCCGAATGGTACATGGCTCCGCCACCGCTTCTGCTGGCCAGTGCAGACCTGGCTGGGCTCCTCCCGTCCCCAGCAGGTGCAGGCAGGGGGAAAATGCAGCTGAGCCCCTGCTGCTCCAGCCAGGCTCATCACATCCCGAGTGCAGACCCGGCCGGGCTCCTCCCATCCCCAGCAGCACGTGAGGAGCCAACTTCATCTGTATGCCGCCTTTCTTGGCCGGTGCAGACCCGGCTGGGTCCGTCCCATCCAGAGCAGCATGCGGCTGAATCTAGCCTACTAAGTGCTGCTGGGGACAGGGTGAGCCCAACTGGGTTGGTACTGGCCAGCAGAAGCAGCGGCAGAGCCTCCTCCTTTTGGGACCAGCTGGCACAAGTAGGGGGAAAGTTCTGGGGGAGGTCTGATGCCCCTGAAACCCCACTGCAGGGGCAGGATGTTAGAGGGGTCACAACCCCTTGCTACCTGGTAAGTTATGCAAGGGGAGGGACTTCTGGTGGCAAAGGTCAGGGGTCAGGGGCGGGGTTTCTGGTGGCAAAGGTCAGGGGGCAGGATTTCCAGTCCCAAGATGGCAACAAGGGGGTGGGGCAACTGAAGGGGCGGGGCTACCCATGTGGCCCTTGACAGCTCGCCAAAACTCATCAAGCGGTCCTCCGCCTGAAATAATTGCCCGCCCCTGCCTTACACACTGGTCTGATTTGTAGGCTGGCATGAAGGAGGTGAGATGCTGTGTGAGAGGATAGGCATAATGACCAGCCTCTCTGCTTATCCCTGTATACAGGGAATGCCATTGTGGGTGGCCCATGCAGATGACTTGGAGCAGGGAAGGGCTGCTACGACCGCATTAAGAGCCAGTCACAGGCTGTCCCAGAGGCAGAATCTAGGTTTCGAATAACACTTTTGAGCCTGTTAGTCAATGGTAGAGGATGCAACTTGGAGCAGAGCCCATGGGTATATCAGTGCCCAGTGGAGAATTAGGTTCTGAGTCTAGTTTGCTCTTCAGTTAGCCTTTTGATTTAAATTCATGTTCTACTTGTCCAAAATGTGTGTTTTCTTCTGATCCTTTTTCTACCTCCCCTCTTTCCCCCCCACCATGGGGAACAAAATACCTTTTTTGATCCTGGACTAAGCAATTACTTGAACTATCAGCTCCGTTGTTGTGAGTTTGCACAGTGCCCAGTACAATGGGGCTGGCTCCTATAGACCTTACCACAATACAAATAGTAAATAATGAGGCGTTGGCACAAGATCTTGTACAACCTATTCTGTTTTAAGTGCAGAGCCTTAGGCCTGAAAAAACGGGCATGTGAATACCTGTAGTATGCATTTACCACCTCAGTGCAAACAGTGCTTATTAACTACAGGAACAGCTTACTAGAAGCTTTTTTGCACATCAGGCTCCTTATCTTGCTTCTCTGAGTTATGTCTCTAATGGCAGCCTTGAAAGTGACAGGCCATACTCAGTTACCGCGTAGGCAGCGAGGCTGAAAAGTGCTATGCACTTAGGGGGGGTTAAGCACTTTGTCCAGCATGCAATTGCTTGCAATTTAAGCAGTAGGTAACAAATGGGGACTGGCACTGTGTACAGTTAAGTGAATAGCCCACTTACCTAGTATTCATGCGAGTGGAGAATACTGTATTCCCTGTTGCTGCTTCCTTACAAACATGCGGGGTCTAGTCCTGCGCAGCATCTCCAGAAGGTGAGTCACAGAAGATGCACCCCAGGTGAGGAGGATGGGCAGTGAAGAATGTATATCTTATTTCTGCTTCCTGGATTTGGAGATTTTCCTGGGGACAAAATGAATAATAGCATAAGCTGAAGCAGCTGTCACTTGGTAAAATACATGGCAGCCCACCCTAGGATGTTTTTGGTTTGTCACACAAGATATAACCCCCAGAAAGTCATGCAGTAGATGGTGGATCAGTGCAGGGGTTATACAGGCTTACCTGGCCTGTATAACCCCTGCACTGAGGGCTGTGAAGGGAGGAGCATTGTATTAAGAACATTAGAAGTGCCATACTGGCTCAGACCAATGGTCCATCCAGCCCAGTGACAGAAGTAGATGGAGAGCACTAAACTGGATATCTCTAGAATAGTCTATCCCATATTCAAACTCCCCCTAGCATCCACCATTATTGGTTTAGAAATGCCAGAGGAAACATCTCCAACCATTCTGTTCAGTAGCCATTAATTGAGCTACTGTCCATTCATTTATTTGGTCTCTTTTTGAACCAGGCTATGTTGTCTGCCTCCTCCACCTACTGTGGCAATGAATTCCACAAGTGAATTATGTATTGCATAAAAAAGTACTTTCTTTTGTTGTTTCAAACCTTTTTCCTACAAATTTCAATGGGTGGCCCCTAGTTCTAGTATTCGGTGACTTTGGTAAATAATAGTTCCCTGTTCATGTGGTCCACACCGTTCATGATTGTGTAGACCTCTATTATACCCACCCTCAACCTTCTCCTTTCCAAACTGAAGAGTCCTAGCCTTTTAGTCTCTTCTGATGTGGCAATTGCTTCGTGCCCCTGATCACTTTGGCTGCCCTTCTCTGTACCTTTTCTAATTCTACTTTTTGAGATGTGGGGACCAGAACTGCACACAATGTTCAAGACGTGGACGAACCATGGATTTGTATAATGGCCTGATAATGTTCTCCATTTTGTTTTCAGTCCTATTCTTAATGATGCCCAACATTTTATTGGCTTTTTTGGTCGCCACTGCACATTAAGCTGATGTTTTTAGAGAACTATCTGCAGTGACTCCAAGGTCTCTTTCCTGAGTCATAACGGCTAGCTCAGAACCCAGCTATGTGTATGTAAAGTTTAGGTTATTTTTCCTCAGGTGCATTACCTTGCATTTGTTGACACTGATGTTCATCTGCCATTTTTTGCCCACTTACCTGGCTTGGTGAGATCTTTCTGCAGCTCCTCTCCATCAGCTTCAGGTATCAGGTTTTTCCCAGTATAACTATATTTAAATAAGGCTTTGCCAGTATAAAAGATCATGTCTTATTGGGATCACTCTACTGGCCAAGGCAAATGGGTCAATCTGCAGAATTGCGTGGATCATCAGGCTATCTCCTGGTTAAATTTTCATCTGGTTCAGGGCTCTGTTCTTCAGCATGCAATGTGTTGGCTTGATTTGGCAACTTCTCTGCCTTCTGTACACACATAACAATACCAGTTGTTTCTTGCCATTAGCTGCAATTCATTGCAGCTGAAACACTTGCATTGAAACACATTCCATTCACTTCACTCCTTATTTTAGATCATACCTTTAAGAAACACATATGAAGTGAGACTTTCCAGCCCCTCATATTTTATACAAATATCTCCTCTTCCTGCTGTCTTTCGAAGGTTTTAACGGTGTGTCCACAGCCAGCCAGTTCATAAGACCCCCATCAATTTATTGTTTTCATTTCTTTGTCTGCTTCTATTACCTTCTCTTTTCCTAAAGGTTATGAGAGTTGGGATGTTTGGGGTAAGGATTTAATTTTATGTTAAAGATGAAATGGAGAAGTTTTTAAGAGAGAGAACAAATATAGTAAGAAAATTAAAATGGGATGCTGCTGCTATTGTTAGATTGGGAGGAAAATGAGGCTTTTCTTATGATATGTGAAGATGGCCTGAGAACTCTATCTTTCTAGCTAGCTAGGTAGCTAGCTAGTGATATAGATAAAGATATAGATACATATTGTTTTTCAACTTTAGAATCATCAGAAATATCAGCTCTTTTATCCTTTTGCTAGAGTTCTCTCTGAAGGAGTAGAGAACTGGGCTAGCAGCCTTCTCAGACATTAAGAGAAAGGACAGTGGTGCTGAATTTTTAAGCCATGATGTTTTCTTTCAACTGTTTCTTCTATTTATGAACTGAATTGAATAAACGATAGATTTTTAAATTATCTGAACAGAAATTGAGATAATGGTGGTTCAATGGTTTAGGTTTCACCTGCTTTGTACCTTTGATGTCAACAACTTACTGGTTCCTCATCATCCATTAAAATAGTTCAGACAAAAAAAAGTGGATAGGGCCTGAACATTTAATGTTGGGAAAAAAAAAGAAGGAATCCAGGCATCTTTATGCATCATAGATACAGAAGTCAGGGCAAATATTTCTTTATTTCTTTCGCAGGTCACCTCTAAGAGTTTTAAGGGAATTCTGCCAGTGAAAGTATCCACCCTTTCACTTCGAAATGTCAAATGAATGGTTCATTATTCATTTTCCATGCTGCTCACTTAGCTTTTCTCTTGAATTTACAAAGAGAAGGCTGCTGCTTTGATTTCTGTTTTATCACCAGTCACAGACAGTTCAGTTTGTCTCATTTTTTCACCAGCGGGTTTCAATGTTTTTTAACTGTAAAGATTTTCCAGGAGCACAAGATCCTAAAGTATTTGCTGAATTCTAGAAATGCCATGTCTCTGTTTACCTGCCACTTAAGAAGTAACCACATATTTACATTGGCAGTTAGGAGCAACTTTCTGATGGAAGGTGGTTAAGCATTGGAATAGGCTACCTAGAGAAACTGGAATCTCCATCCTTGGAAAATTTCAGAAGCAGGTTAGACAGACACTTGGATGGCGATGGCTTTAGTCAGGGATGATCCTGCCTTGAGCAGGGGGCTGGACTAGATGACCTTGTAGCGTCCTTTCTGACCCTACTTTCATATGATCCCATTTGGTGGTTACCACTGCCAAAACTTTTAGGGCTAAATTTAGTTCTAATATGGAAATATTTACAAGATATAAACACACATTGTGTTATAGACTGCATTTATATTACATTAAATTAATATTAAAACTAGTATACTCAACAACTAATGCTCAAAAACATGGTCACAACTTTATTTTGATGTTAAGGTGACTAGCTCCAAGTTTGGGTGAGCCTCCAGATTTATATTGATGGTTATATTGCTGTGAATCTGAAGCAACTCCACTTCAGACTTCAGTGGAGTTACTCTACATCAGTCACTGGCACAGTGGAGGTCAGGTGTGTCCCTTTATATTCTGCCACAGGGGTGTTCAAGTCATCTGGTCTTGTGGGTTGGATGAGGGTCTGTGGGCTAGATCAGGACCACATACTGGAGCCAGCTAGCAGGGCCACACGTGCAGCTCTGTAGTGGCTCCCCTGTGCTGTGTGCAGTGTGTGGCTAATCCAGCCCCATGTCCTTAATGAAGTATATGCTGGCCCTGCTCCAGGGTTTGTACTGCATATGGTACTTACACTGGACCGGCCCTGTGCGCTGGTTCTGGGGGTGGTCCAGATTGAATCCTGGGCCCTCTGTGCGCACCAGAACTAATGTGCAGGGTCAGTCTGGCAGGCTGTCATATACAGCGCATGCACCTTGCCTACTCAGTGCGCCCTGTACAGAGTGAGTCCACCAGACCAGCTTGGCATGTGGGGTTGGTCAAAGAACCACAGGCTGGGTCATAGGGCTCCATGGGCTGGATCTAGCCTACAGCCTGTATGTTTGAGACATCTGCTCTATAATACATGTTTAAACTGATTTCTTTTTACCAGGTCTTTTTTATTTCAGTGATGTATAGTTTTAGTCCTTCTTGCAAACTGACTTTTGAAATACTAGTTGTACTGAATTTTGTTACCTTGTATAAAAATTCCTGGTTGGTATCCCATGATCTTTGTCTTTCTGTACTTAGACTGTCCCTTCTGGTATGTCTGGAAAATATTTATCACATTGTGGGTATTAGCCAGACAAATAATAAATCACAACTTTTTCAATCTCTTATTTTAAAATTGAATGAAGAGTATGTACGGCATATTTTGATTATGATATAGCATCTGCTTATATCTGCTGGGTGAATGAATAGGCATGTGAAAGCATGACCTATCTGAGGATTTACCCTTTTTCCTGTGTTTCATGTTTGCACAGTTTTTTCTGCACTTTAGAACACTTGGTCTTCTAAAAGGATGTTCCCTTGCCTTTTAAAGTCTGTGTTTCCCATGTGCTTATTCATGTAACTGTCTTGTTAATAGAGTGAGATTCCTTGGGAGGGTTCTGGTATAAGACTGTAACAGCACGAAAAAATAAGAACTGGTAAACTAAGGTTTGATGTCTTTTTGTGTTTTTTTTTTCAGCTCCTGAAGAAAAAGAGGCAATTAAAGGGCAATATGAAAAGCTCATGGATGCCTATGGTTGCTTGGGGGAGCTCCAGCTAAAATGTGGTAAGTAGCCATTGGGCTAGGCATAGTGATAAAATTACCCGGACAAGCTTTTGTGCAAAATGATTGAGGTTGTCTGATTTTATTTAAGTGATGAAGGACATTTGGACCGCATCCAGATGAGTACGGCCATTTGTTTCCCTGGGGACCAGTAGCAGTGGCACGATGTGTGCTGCTGCTACTAGTCCCCAGGGAATGCCTGTGCCATGCACGCTTTTGCATGTGGCAGGTTGCCCTGGGTGAAGTAGGGGAGGCTTAGGCCAGCAACTGTAGATCTCCCAGGTGAAAGCCCTCCCCCACCCCCTCTCCCCAGGCTGCAAGGTAGCAGCACGGGGCACACCTGAGTGTGCATTGTGGCACCACAGACAGGTCTGCGGCACCACATACCGCATGTCTGTGCTTGTCTAGACGTGGCCTTGGGTCTTGTTAAAAAGATATTCTACCTACACAAGCCATATTTATGTGCTGTGTTTGTGATTAAAAACACACTGTCCAGTAACATCTTTGGATTTTGTTTTTTAGCTTCTTTAACTTCAAGGGACTGTGTTAGCAGCTTGAATGTAATTCTTATCTTAACAGTTGTTGTCTTGAAAACCTCCAAGGTTGTAGAATCTCCATCCTTGGAAGTTTTTAAGACCCAACTAGAAAAAGCGTTGGCTGGCATGAGATAGCTGAGGATAGTCCTGCTTTGAGCAAGGGGTTGGAGTAGATCAGTAGTTCTCAACCTTTTTTATGTCCGGACCCATTTGTAAACATCTATGTCCAGTCCTGACCTAGTGTCCCTCACTCATGACCTGCTGCCTCCCACCGCCTGGCCCGGCACAGCCCCCACAGTGTGTGGGGCAGGGGGTGGGTGTGTGGGACGGGGCAAGGGGGCCCCCAAGCAGCCCCTCACAGGCTGGAACTCTGCCAGCCTTGAAAGGAAAAGGCACAGTTTCCCATGATTGTCTCCTTTAAAAGAGAATATATTTTTAAAGATCGTTTGCGACCCTTTCATATATTCTTGCAACCTACCTTAGGGTCACGACCCATGGGTTGAGAAATGCTAGACTAGGTGACCTCCTGAGGTCCATTCCAACCTTAATTCCTTCAAGCCCTAATTTTCTGTGATTCTGTGTTCTTTCCTACCAGTTTTGTCCAGGGGAAATGCTGGTTCCCCATGGCTTCTGAAAGAGCTAGTTTTAGGAATGACTGGTTGTGACTAATCAAGGCCCAGTCTTACAACTACCTATTACTTGCATGAAAGTTCCATTGGCTTCAGGTGAGCTGTTCTGCTGCATAAGTGTTTGCAGTATCAGGGCTTTTAACTTCAACAAACATTAGTCCAGAATAGTGTTGTTCCTCAACATTGCTATATGTTTTCATATACTTTTGGAAATCTTTGATTTAGTAAAGTTGGTACTTCTGCTGCGCTGTCTGCAGAAGTATAAAAGGAATTTTTGTTGTGCTATATGAAGAGAGCCTGAAATGACATTTAATACCTTTTAGAACTGGGCCCAGTAAAAAGTATGCTTTAATTCAGTGATTAAAAATGTAGGCTAACCACAAATATTTAAGTCAATTTATATGCTTTTAAAACTTGCCACATTTACAAGTTTTGAGACTGAAATTCTCTTTGCACTGCCTGTAAAAACTCCCCCCTGCCACTGCTTTGGCAGTGTGCCTCAAACTTGACTTGTAGGTGTGAGGATATTTCATTTTCCACTTCAGTTCAATCATTAGGCCTCTTTGACGATACTGCCAACAACAGCACTAAACACGGTGGAGGAGTGATGATTGGTGCACTAGGTACCTGTATGAGACTATGTAACTTGTTTCTCATAGAACACTAAGGCTACGTATAGACAGTCAAAAAGCCTGAGGCTGATTTGATTCAATCTTCGCAGATTAGTCTCAACTGCATAGACTGAATTGACAAACAAGTGAACAGACATTCACTTTTGATTCCAGAAAGGCAGCCACATGCCTTGAGTGGCCCAGGCCAAATGCTGGGGAGTGCAAGAGCACACCTCTGTGCTTGGCTGGAGCAAACAGCTTGAGCCAAGGCTAGATTGTCTGCCTTGCAAGGCAGGGCTTGCAAGGGAGGTGCAAAGCATCCTGGGATGCTTGAATCTGAAGGGGATCTTGGACAGAAGTTCAATAAACCAATTTGCCTAAATCAGTTACGTTTAATACTACATTGATCCAGATTTATCTTAAACTGGTTTTGGCCATTTTGAAAGTGGTTTATGTGCATTGAACTTCTGGCTAGAGACAGACATTACACATAAACCAGTTTAAGTGATCAGACACTGGTTTAAACCTGTAACAGTACAGGTGTTCAGTGTAGGGCTGCGTGAAACATCACCGTTTTGTTTTGACTTCCATTTCGCCATTTCAAAGGGACAGTGTTTCCTTTTGACATTTTGTTTAGTTTCGAAGCACTGTTCCATTTCGTTTTGTCAAAACTGTTTTGCTATTTCAACACGTTTTGACATTTCACCCATAGGCTATAATGGGAAATCACAAAAATGCCTATAACTTTGTCATTTCGTGCCTGATTCAAATGAAAACAGCAGGAGGGTAGCCCCTGCTGAGGCCACAAAGCCTGTCAAGTTTCAAGGAGATAGGTGTGGGGGTTTCTGGGAAACTGCACCTTGAGCTGTTCAGAGGAAAACTCGTGTCACTTGTAAGTGTGAAGTCATAGGGAGGTGAAAACATCAGGCATGGTAGCCCCTGCTGAGGCCATGAAGCCTACCAGGTTTCAAGGAGATGGGTGCAGAGGTTTCTGGGAAACTGTACCTCAAGCTGCTGACAAGCAAAACTCATGACGTGTGACTGCATGTGTGTTAAGGCATGCTCTTACTGGCGCTGGGGCCTCCACATGACACAGTAGTGTGCCCCAATGAGGCCTCTTGCTTCCCTAATAAATTGAAAGGAATAAATTGAAAGGAATGAATAAATATAATAATAAAATAAAGGGGTACAGAAAGCAAAAGGTATTGAATCCCACTTGCTAGTAAGAGGCTAGGAAGTAGGAAGCCTTTCTCTGAGGTTGGTGAGCTGCTGGAAGACGCAGCTCAGTAACTGACCTCAAGGCAAAAAGCTCAGTTCAAACAATGATGTTTTTTATGCTGTTTTTCTGTCCCTCCCCCAGTGCACTAGGATTGGAATAGACCTCAGGGAAGGATCACAGTTACAGGCCAGCTACACATGTCAGTATCAGAGCAGTTCTTCCCCTCTCTTCCCCCTCCCTCTCTTTAGTTTCTGTTTCCCTGCAAGCAAGCCCAGCTTTGAAACTTGAAACATTTCAAAACTTTTAAAATGTTTTGAGCGCCCTCCTTTCATTCCAAGGCTGTTTGGAAGCCTTTCATTTCATTTTGATGTCACTGTTTTGAGCTCAAAACAAGTTGAAACAGTGTCAAAACAAAACACCTGGTGAAATTTTGCACAGCCCTAATGTTCAGTGCGTATAATCCAGTTTGAAAATGGCTGAAAACAGTTTAAAATAAACCTGGTTGAATGTAGTATTAGACTTAACTGATTTGGCTCCAACTGGTTTATGCAATGTCTGTCCCAGACCCTTTGCCGGTTTAAGTTAAATCAGAGTCCCCCAGCACCCCGGTATGCTCTCTGGGCTGGGTGGGGCTCTCTGCTCCACAGCAGGGCTGGCTCCTCCCCTCCGCTCCCTGGCTGGAGCTCAGCACAGACTTTCAGGCACAGCAGGAACTGCTGGTTTCCCTGCCCCTCGCTGCTTAAGCAGAGATCCCTTCCTTCTCTCTGCCACGGCAGAGACTGTAGCTAGCATGTAGTATGCTAGCTAATGCCGAGAGGTGTCTGTGTGTGTGTCTCTCTCCAATTTCACTGGGTTTGGCAGACAGTACAGTGACCACTTAGGGCTTTTGCAGCTAATCAACAGGTCAGCCAGTAAGCTGTTTAAGAAGTAATGTGGAGAGAGGCTATTGTTTTGCTAATTGGGTGATAAAGACTGTTATCAGCCCCCTGGCCCCCTGCTGGCTTGCTCACCTGTCAGTTTGCTGCAGACAGTATGGCGAAGCAGGGAGGGAGATTGAAAACCTCCATGTCATCAACAGATGCATGCACTGAACACCACCCCACCTTGGCTCAGAGTGCTAGCCCGGGCCCCTGGGACTGGCAACACTCCCACCCCTTGAGCAGCCAGCAGGGAAAAGTCTGGGAACATTCAGGCAGACGTACCTAATGAGAGAGTCCTGCCCGGGCTCAGCTCAGCTCCCTGCAGAAGGGAAGGGAGAGCTGCTGTAGTGCCCCCCAGCTTGTAGCCTGAGCCACTGAAGGCATGTGCCTGAATTTCCTCAGTCCAGAGAGAATGGCTGTTCAAGCCAGTTCAGCCTAGTCAGGTTAGACTAACCTGCAAAGATTGAATCCATTCAGGCTCAGACTTTTTAAATGTCTGTCCCTAGCCCTAGTGTGTTACTGAATTGAATTGCTTCCAATCACTTATACCAGTTTATTTGTAACGCCTGTTCCTAGACTAAATGGCTGACAAGCAGTAATGACTGCTGTCCATTTTGGCTTGGGGTAAATTTGAATTGATGATTTAGAGGTGAAATATTTTCTCTCTCTCTTTCTCAGTGAAAATCTGCAGATCCACCTGCTTACTCAAAGCAAGATGAGAAGTTTTTGTTCTGGTTCTACTGCTTGTGGAGTCATTAGGAATTTCAATGGAACTCAGTGCTAGTTTTGTTCATGCAATTAAAAATAAAACAGAGAGCATATGATCCGTTTTTCTTGGCACATGAAACTGTGCTTCAATTAAACCCATTGTTGTGACAGTTCAGGGATTTGGCTAATGAATACAAGCTGTTCAAGCCACAGCTAAAGCTGGTTCCCTGTGTGTGGATGGGAACTAAACCAGCTTTCATATTAAAAGTTGTATTAGTAATAGTTTTATAAGGGATAAACACATAACTATTGTGCTTTACAGCCTACTTTTCCTTTCTGTAGGATTGTATTGCTATGGTTTCTCCACTATTTTATTTTTTTGACAACCTTGTGTTCATTTCAGTAGTCATAAATTTCGCCTTCAGAGCTCTGTCAGCACACCTTCTGTTTTATCCCAATATGATGTCTCTGCTCTTTCTGTTCAAGACCACTTACAAAGAGAGTGTCAAAAATTCTATTAATGCTTTGAGGAGAAGGACCAACAGGTAATTGTTTTTGCCTAGCTCCTTTAAAAGGAAACCAAAGAAAGAGTTGTGTGGAAATTGTACAGCCAAAAGGTTCTCAAGTATTTCCCACTATGTAGACTAAAGAGAGAAAGTTGTGTGTTCTCCTGTTCTCCCATTGGTAGTTAAGTAGACCATGTCTCAGTCACAATTATGTGGCTTACCTTCCCGCTCATTCAACATACAGACATTGCTTGCATTAAAAAGTAACGTTAAGAAGGTATTTAATATAGATATTTTGGTTCTTATATATATCTTTTGGTTTTAATGCATTTTAGCAGCTGGAAACAAGGAGGCATGCCATCACTATTAGGCCAGCTGGTTCTCTACTAATCACCAGTCTTGTACAGACTTCAGTTCAGATGGTGACAGAGAGGTCTTCCTGTGGCTGGAGACCAGCAGACAAATTGGCACCTTGCGTGAGCATCAAATTAGCTAAAGATATTTTAAGTAGTATTCCAGTGGGGAACACAAAAGACGTAGTTGCAGGGTTAAGTGTTGTTCATAGAAAATAAGAAATTTCTCTGGGAATTCCCTGCGCATTCAATCCACGCATAAATACCAGTACTTAGAAATCCAAAAAGGCCCCATCTCACCTGGCTTCAAAAATCTTTTCCCCCCCAATTCCTCCTGCCAAAGAAGACAGAATAGAGTAGGGGCAGGCAATTACTTCAGGTGGAGGGCCACTTAACGAGTTTTGAGCTTTTGAGGGCTGCATGGGAAGCCCCACCCCTTGCTATCTTGGGACCATCTTGAGATCGGAAGTCCCACCCCTAACCTTTGCCACTGGAAGTCCCCCCCTTGCCCGTACTGTATATAGAGGTGATTTGCATAATAACGCAAAAATAAATTCTTAATCTTGTATATTGTGTGGGGGGGTGTGGTTGGGGCAGTGTGTGTGGGGGGGGATGTGGGATGCATAGGGTATGCTGAGAGGCTGTGTATACGTGGGGGGTTGTGGGGGCAGGGTGTGGGTGTGTAGCAATTATGGGGTGTGAGGGAGGGTGAGGAGATGTGGGGGACCCCCTGACACTTCCCCCTACCCCATGGCACAACAGCAGGCAGCGGTGCTCGGGGTTCTCGTGTCCAGGGCCAGGTGCTGGTGCCCAGCAGCCTGCAGGACTGGCCAGCAATGCACATTGTAGCAAGGAGCACAACCATTGCTTGGCCGTCTCTATCACCTGCACTCCCTGCTGCACACACTCAGCTCCTGCACTCATGTGGCATGGGAGGGGAGCCCCATGCACTGGAGCTGGCTGCCTTCCCTGCCCCCTGCTGCACAGGTCTAGGGGTGGGGAAGGCAGGTGGCTCCAGTGGGTGGGGCTTCCCTCCCATGCCGTGCAAGTACAGGGGTTGTGCTTGTGCAGCAGGGATCACCAGTGATACAGACAGGCTGGTGGGGGCTGCAGTCCTCGCCACAATGTGCAGTGCTGGCCAGAACCACATGTCGGACACCAGTGCCTACATCGGGCATGAGCACCCAAGTGCCCTGTCTGCTGCTGTTGCTGCCACCTTCTGCCAGGGCTGCACGCCATGGGGGTAGTGTGTGTGTGGGGGGGTCCCCATTCCCCCCACTCTCCTTTACACTCGCACACTGCCTGCCCAAGCTCCATGCTGCTGCTGCCATCAGGCCCAGCCCCGCACTTCTGTCCAGCTGCAGCTTCACCCCCACCCCCACTGCTTCCCTACATTGTGACCAGAGCGAGCAGGACACCGGGGAAGTGGAGCAGGCAATGACGACGCATAGGGGGTGTATGGGTGTTCACGTGCGCCCCCTGAGAGCACCGGTGCTCCCCCATATCAGCCGCACTCACTGCTTAGGTGATGGGCGGGGGGGTAGGCGGGAGCACCTGTGCCCCCTCGGAGGTGGTGGCTGATCACTGCAGCTGCTCCCAGAAGCGGCTGCAGTCAGTCCCGGAAGTGGCTGCAGTGATCAGCCATGGGGTAACTCCCCCTGAGCAGTGAGATCTGCCACAGGCCCCTCCCCACCCCCTGGGCAGCAAAACTGGTTGCAGGTGGGGCATGTGTCCCCCTAACTAAGGCAGCACCAGTTGCCCATGGGAGCAGGTCTCTGGAAGCTGCAGCAGTGGAACAGTAGCCCTGCCCAGAAGCTGCGTGCTGGCTGGGCTGGGTCCTTCCGCCCAGGAGGGTGGGAGTGAGATACAATAGGGTATGTTGGGAACGGGGGATGTATATGTGGGCGCCTCGCTCCCACCCTCATGGGCAGAAGGGCTAGGCGGGGTACAATTTGTTGGTAGGCGCTGTGGGCTAGATGTAAGTGTCTGGCACAGCCCGTGAGCCGTATTTTGCCCACCCATGGAATAGAGTCCTACTTTTCACCTTGCTTTGCATTTGCATAAAAATACTGTTGTATTCTCTGAAGCCACTTGCAAAGTTAATGCTTCCTGGAAAGGATTGTGTTCACTTGCTTGCCCATATGTCAGTCAAAATGACTCACTAGGTTCCCCTGCTTGTTTTTGCTAGGAAGGGTTGCAGCAGAACAAACAGAAGAGTATTTCTGAGGCATTTTTTAGCCAAGGTTTTGCTTGTTGAAGCGGGTTTAGTAGCGATAAATTTATTTTCAGCAGTATGTTGGGATTGGGCTTGTGTTGTTCAGCACACTGTTCAGATGCAGCAGTGCCATTAAAAGATACATGTATGAGATGATACCTGGATATCATCAACCATGTGGATTCCTTCATTTGATGACATTGCCATGTTTAGAGAAATGTGCTCTGAGTTTGCATATGTGTGTTCAAATGAGTAGTTAAGTGCCTAGCTTTCATTTACATCCAGGAAGAGCACACACCAACTGCTGAAGCTTCCTGAGCCTGACGAAGGGTTTTTGAACCCGAAAGCTTGCTTAATAACTATTCTCCAACCATTTGGGTTGGTCTAATAAAAGATATCAAATTCACCCAAGGAACCTTGTCTAGCTTTCATTTATGCCTTTAAACATCTTAAAGTCTTGCCATGCTTAGAAGGGGAGAAGAGAATTTTTCTGGTTAGGATCCTGAAGAGAGATTTGGAAGATCTTGGTTCTTCTGGTGTTTCTGCCAAGAATCCCATGTGATTTTTGCACACATCACTAGGTGCAGGTCCTCAAAAGTATTTACATACCTAAGTCCGGTTGGTTTTAATAAAAGTGAGATGCCTACATTCCTTTGAATATCCAAATCTTTACACTATGAGCCTCAGCTCTCACTCTGTATTTCACAGAGGCATGGTGCTGATATGCTGGTTTCCATTGCAGGGTGCTTGGATGCCATGGCTAGGGAGCATATTTGTACAATGCAGATTTTTTTTTTTAATTTAAAAATTAAATTTGACACCCCTAGAAACAGATGTCTGTATTTTCCTTTGTATGTGACACACTTGTGTATAAAATACACTTCCCCAAAAAGGGGATAAAATTGTGAGAAAAAGATATTAACATAAATTTGATTGAATTTTGACCAACTTTTGTTAAAAAGCCTTGGTGCATAGGACATGCTTTTCTTTTTCCATGGAAGAAAATAAACACCTCTTATACACTGAAAAATACAGTAATAGAACTGTTCAGAATTAGTTCCTGTATGTAATGCCAATACAGACGGCTTAACAAAGTGCAATACACAACATAAATTTACAAATTTACTTGTATGTAATAACAGAGATTAAAAAACCCTGAAAAATACAATATTGTGTTGAAAAGTGATCCATACTCACATTAAGAATGCCATGTCCAGTTTCTGGTTTCTTTACTATTCATTCCATCCAGGAGGAGCACACACCAATTGCAGATGCTTCCTCAGCCTGATTAAGGGTTTTTAAACCCAAAAGCTTGCTAAGAATTATTTTTCCAACTATTTAGTTGGTCTAATAAAAGATATCAGATTTACCCAAAGAACCTTGTCTGCCTATGTCTAGTTTTGGTCACTTTCACTTGAAATATAGTGATAGGGAGTTGGTGGGAATTCTATATAATGGCTGCATTTACACAAGACATTATACTCAAATTTAGAGCAAATTACTGTGAAGTAAACGTTACCATCTACATGTGCAGTACTTCTTACTGCGCAGTAATTCACCAAGATCGTGGAGCAGGGGCTGGGACCTCTCTGCTACTGGGGCAGGGAGACATTGTTCCTGCCTGGGCTGTGGTGGCAAGTAGGCAGCTTCCAGGCGTAGGGAGCAATCTCCCAGTTGTCTCCTGGTCCCATGCTCCCTGCAAGTCCCTGGGCTAGCCTCAGGGGGAGCTTAAAGCTCCCCCTGGCTGCTTCAGGTAGCCGGTGCAAGGCCAGTGGCAGCGGGAGCAGATTTCTGCCACTAGCAGTCAATCTGTTCCTGCATCCATGCACGTGTAGATGCCTGCCTGGGTCAGTTTACTCAACCCATGGGTCGTTACCCAAAAGTGGGTTGAAGAATATATGAAAGGGTCGCAAACAAATTTAAAAAATGGATTCTCTTTTAAAGGAAAAAAACATGGGAAACTGTGGCTTTTCTCTTACAAGCTGTCAGAGTTCCAGCCTGCAAGGGGTTGTTTGAGGCTGCTTGTGGCCCCTCCCCTGCCCCAAACACTCACCCCTGCCCCAAACACTGGGGTGCTAGGAACAGGGGGCACTGGGTAGGGAGTGAGGGGCACTGGGTTGAGACTGGCTGTTGATGTTTACAAATGCATCCTGGTACAAAAAAGGTTGAAAACCACTGCTTGTATAAACTGACCTGGGAGCATGAACGAGGGGCTGGAGGGGCACCATGGCAGAAAACAGGGACCACCCGCAGCTGCCGGCGGTGGTGTCAGCAGCAAGGGGGGACAGGTACGAGTGGTGACTGCCCAAAGAAGCTGCCAGCAGCTTTGGCAGCAGCCACCCCCTTGCCCTCCCTACACATCACCTATGCCTAGGAGTATTTGCATGTAGAGACCTGCCCGGTGAGAAGGATTTCACTTACAAAAGGGAAGAGAAGACATGATTGAGGCTAGTCAATTCCACTCTATCCTATGAAAATATTTCTCTTTTACAGGGTTTCATAGCAGGCAGCTTTGGGAACTGTGCCAGGCTTTGTTGGGAGAATAATGCCTTTGACTCATATAGGCAGGTACAATACAGCAGCCATGCTTGTCATACTCTGCAGTTATCCAGTTTTATGTTCCCTGGGGCTTCCTTACTAAACTTTGATCAAGACAGCTGTTTTCACAGGAGTTTTAAACTGTACAAAAGTTAATTTTATCTTGTGCTGAATTCCCTCCCAACCTCAGTCACCCACACTCTGTTAAGAGGGGAATTCAGGGCATATTTCTGTGTATAATTCACTTTTCACACTGCTTGAAAAGTCATCTTTAAAGTCAAGTATGATTGTTGTGGCACCCACAGGGCTGGATGGTAATCTCCAGTTACTATATCTCAGTGTGTGCACCGGCATATCTGGTATTAGAACTTGGCTCAGGGTCCTGGTAAGGATGTTTTATTTTTCCTGTGTCTTGTGCATCTGGTGCTGACCATTGTGGAAACAAGGATACAGGACTTCAGCTCTGATCCTGTATAGCTGCTCCTTTGTTCCCAAAGAGCTGTTTGCAGTAATGCCCTTGTACTTGTGCGTGGTCGAGTGAAAAAGGATAGATAATATCAGATTGACTTGCAAGGCCTAATTTTACAAAAGTGGAGATTCATGGTTTCTGAAGTGAGTGCTACTGTAAATGATCTACCACTGGCCTTGTTTCTGTGCAAGTCTGAAGTGTGAATTAAGACCTGAACTTTGATCATTCACTCTTCAAGTTTCTTTTCCTGGGTGGCTTTTAATTGGTCTTTCTGCTGGCTCTTTGTCAGGCATTTGCAGCTGTATAAGCTGCATGTAATGGGCTTTCTACTGCTGTTGCAAGAGGCAAGGATTTCTTAGGGTGATCTCTTTTGTTGGATCAACTGTGTCCTTAGGATAGAGTTAGACCAGCTTTCGAATGCAAAACATTCTTTGTTGGGTCTCTGATTGGAGGAAGCCAATCACTCTTGAGATGTGGACTGGTCATTCCCATGATTTGCATTTGTTTAAAAAAATGGTTTTATGTGGAAGCCTCTGAGTTGCAACATTTAAGCATCTGGAAAACAAGTACAGAAATCACATGATAAGAAATCTGCAGTTGTGAAAAGTTAAGGCTAGTGGCACTAACAGTATCCCTTTATTTTAAATATAAATATGAGAGAGAAATACCATACAGCCCTTAAGGGATGTTGATGTGTTTAACATGTTTAGTTCTCTCCTCTCATGAGTACAGAAGCTGCTGTATATTTTTTCTTTGTCAGTATAAGTTTAGTGGCATGAAGCCCTTCTCTTCTATTTGTTTTATTAATGTTGTACTATATAGCCAGTCTGTGACTAAAAACAGAGTTTATGCCTTGGCCCCCTGAGAGTTGTGGGTTCCCTCTATTCACACAATGTAGAAAATATTCTGTCTTGTGACCAGGAGCAGCTGACTCTCTTAAACAGGAAGCTTTTTTTTTTCCTTTTTGTAACTAATTCTCTACATAATAAAAGTGAAATTGTTAGAGACTAGAAAAGGCCACTTGTAATCTCTTGTTAGCTGAATGCTTTATTTCCACCTAATCAATCAGATATTACCAGGTTCAGGACCCAGACTTTGTCATCACTGTCATCTTTAAGCAGCTACTCGCAACAGAATACTTTCTGGCTGTTTAGAATGACAGACTAGAAGAGAGAGTAAATTTAAAAAATATTTTAATTAGAATTAAGGGAAATTGAATTATAATTGAATGTTAGCCTTAGGATGCAATGTGTCCTAATCAGACAGGTCTTAACTGCTACTGGCAAATAAAGTAAATAAAGGTGTTGGCCCCACAGCTGGTAACATTAGGATATTTCCACACACAAGATAGGATTTCAAACAGTATCTCAGTATCTCTGGGTAAATAACGCTTTTGTTCTGTTCCCCAGGACTGTGTTATTGATCCAACAAAATGTCCACCCAAAATGACAAGTGAGCATAGCTCAGGCCTGGCTCCCATCATGAACTCAGCAGACGTAATTGTAGACCACTCTTAAAAAAATATTGGGAGCTTGTGCTTGTGGAAAGGCTCAGGATTGAAATTACATGGAGATCTAGTCTGAGACCTGAGAGGACAGGGTTTCCAAGGCTAAACTGAGATTGTTGGCAAAAAGGCAAGGGAAAGAAGGAAGCAAGTGTACTGCTATGGCCTTGTTTTAAGTGGCTGTCTCTGTTGCGCCCCAGGGGAATATTGGTTGTGGGCCACCAAGCATCCAGCTCTGAAAAGAAGAGCTTAATATTATTTAAGGGCAGAGAGTGCAATCATTCTGTCTCTGACAGCTGGCTCTTGTGAATGAAGATTATCAGATGACTTTGAGGCCACACCCCACTCTGGTCATGAATGGAGTTGTGACAAACAGGTTCATAGATTCATAGATGTTAGGGTCAGAAGGGACCTCAATAGATCATCGAGTCCGACCCCCTGCATAAGCAGGAAAGAGTGCTGGGTCTAGATGACCCCAGCTAGATGCTCATCTAACCTCCTCTTGAAGACCCCCAGGGTAGGGGAGAGCACCACTTCCCTTGGGAGCCCGTTCCAGACCTTGGCCACTCGAACTGTGAAGAAGTTCTTCCTAATGTCCAATCTAAATCTGCTCTCTGCTAGCTTGTGGCCATTATTTCTGGTAACCCCTGGGGGCGCCTTGGTGAATAAATACTCACCAATTCCCTTCTGTGCCCCCGCGATGAATTTATAGGTGGCCACAAGGTCGCCTCTCAACCTTCTCTTGCGGAGGCTGAAAAGATCCAGTTTCTCTAGTCTCTCCTCGTAGGGCTTGGTCTGTAGGCCCTTAACCATACGAGTGGCCCTTCTCTGGACCCTCTCCAGGTTATCCGCATCCCTCTTGAATTGCGGAGGCCAGAATTGCACGCAGTACTCCAACTGCGGTCTGACCAGCGCCCGATAGAGGGGAAGTATCACCTCCTTGGACCTATTCGTCATGCATCTGCTGATGCACGATAAAGTGCCATTGGCTTTTTTGATGGCTTCGTCACACTGCCGACTCATGTTCATCTTGGAGTCCACTAGGACTCCAAGATCCCTTTCTACTTCCGTGCCACCCAGCAGGTCATTCCCTAGGCTGTAGGTGTGCTGGACATTTTTCCTCCCTAGGTGCAGCACTTTGCATTTCTCCTTGTTGAACTGCATCCTGTTGTTTTCTGCCCACTTGTCCAACCTGTCCAGATCTGCTTGCAGCTGTTCCCTGCCCTCCGACGTGTCCACTTCTCCCCATAGCTTTGTGTCATCTGCAAACTTGGACAGAGTACATTTCACTCCCTCGTCCAAGTCACTGATGAAGACATTAAAGAGTATCGGTCCAAGGACTGAACCCTGCGGGACCCCACTGCCCACACCCTTCCAGGTCGAAACCGACCCATCCACCACGACTCTCTGGGTGCGACCCTCTAGCCAATTCGCCACCCACCGGACTGTGTAGTCATCCAAGCCACAGCCTCTTAACTTGTTCACCAGTGTGGGGTGGGATACCGTATCGAAGGCCTTCCTGAAGTCTAAGTATACGACATCCACCCCTCCTCCTGTGTCCAGACATTTCGTAACCTGGTCATAGAAAGAAACTAGATTGGTCAGGCACGATCTGCCTGCTATGAACCCGTGCTGATTTCCCCTCAGCATAATTTGTCCTGCTGGGCTCTCACAAATGTGAGCCTTGATAATTTTTTCAAAGACTTTACCAAGGATGGAGGTGAGACTGACTGGCCTATAGTTGCCCGGGTCCTCCTTCCTCCCCTTCTTGAAAATGGGGACCACGTTAGCCCTTTTCCAGTCCTCCGGGACTTGGCCCGTGCGCCACGAGCTTTCAAATATTCCCGCCAGTGGCTCTGCAATGATGTCGGCCAGTGCCTTCAGCACCCTCGGATGGAGCTTATCCGGGCCTGCCGACTTAAAGGCATCCAGTTCTTCCAAGTGACTCTGCACCATCTCAGGGTCTACGCATGGAAGTCTGGTGCCTTGCTGCTGCCTCTCTACAACCCCAGTGAGAGACTTGTCGTGCCCCTCACTTAGGAACACTGAGGCAAAGAACTCGTTGAGGAGTTCAGCCTTGTCCCCTTGAGAATGGTGTTGTTTTGATCTTGGTCACATTACTGGGCATATTTCTGAGAAGTTGAAAGGCTGCCGAGATGAAGAGTCTTGGCTCTGTAAAAGGGCCAGAGTGGCCTTGGACCCTGAAAGTCCCATATCCACTAGGTGATGGATATCCCCCAGCTCAGGCAAAACAGAGAGTGCAAGGCTGCTTCCCAGCAAGACTTTGCAAGCCAGGGTTCAGGGTGACTGGGTTGTACTGGGTAGTTTGGGGGCAGGGGTATGCTGGGGCAGGAACACAGCACTGGAGGCTCTGGGGAGTGTTGCAGCTCATGCTGTGTCAGACTTATCTGGCCCTACAGGCTGGATGATTTGTGTGCAGCCGATCAATGGGCTGGATCAGGCCCACAGCCTGGTCCAGCCAGATCCAGCTTGCGTTCCAGAGTGGCTGGAGTGGGCATCAGCACATGTCTGCTACATGCCACATCTAGAACATGACAGAGTAGGTGCCACATCTCAGAGCAGGCACCGCATGTGATGCATGCAAGTAGTCTAGGACTGTGCTACATGCGGGACCCACTGTAGCCACATGGGGTTCACGCTGCATGCAGCACCTCATCTGGGTGGTCCAGGATACATTTTGGAGTGGGGACCTTGTGCAGTGTGGTCCTGGAGCAGGCACAGCGGGCACTGCCTGTGGCATGTAGGGCCATTCAGTGTACCCCATGTGCTGCCTATGGGTCTGCTTGAGACCCTCGGGCAGCACCAGGGGCCAGATAGGGCTCTGTGGGCTGGATATGACCCATGGGCCAGATGTTTGACACCCCTGCTGTAGGAGGGTACAGTAAAAGGGAGGCACTGAGTGTTACATTGAAGGCTATGCAGCTCCTAGAACAACTTAGCAGGGGGAAGTGTGAAAAAAGGACCTGAGGCCAGCATGTACCTTGCTACCTCTGTTTTGTAAGTTTAAGGACCCTGGCAGATGTTCAGTGGGATCTGAATCGCAATCCCAGCAATTGTACCTTCTCCCATGCTACATGTGTATGGCAGGAGGTGCGACTGTGGTAACAGATTCCAATCACACTATATTGCTAGCGCCCCCATGGCTGAGAGCACCAGTCAGCTGATCAGGCTCCCAACTATGAGAGCCCATCTGAGCCAAAGGCTCCATGTGCCTCTGGCTGGGAGCCCCTATCAGTTGATTGAGACTCCCAGGCACGAGAACGAAGCTGAACCCTCAGGGTGGCCACACGTTTAATTTATGACATGATAGGAATGAGTCATAAAGTTATGCATTTTTTCTGTAATAACTTTGTAGCTTATTTCCTGTTTTAACATGTGGCTGGGTTACTGTTTAAGAGGTCATTAAGTGGTTAATCATGTCTTAAGTGTAATATCTGCCAGGGGGCTAAGGCATAGCACAGGATGTTACCCAAGATGTTCTGCAACTTCTGTGCTAGAGATGTTTGCCCTTTTTACATGGGAAAGGATCAGAGCAAGGGCTCTACTTTGTCAACTTGACTGTTCTAAAACAGCTCTGCAAGCCTTTATAAATACTGTAAGTTCTGTGTTGTTGTCCGATTTCTCTAAAGCAGTGGTTTTCAGCCTTTTTTTATTTGCAGACCCCCAAAAAACTTTGGATAGAGGTGTGGACCCCTTTGAATTGTAAGTGTGGGTATTTACATTTTATTAATTGATCATAGTCATCTTTTGTCATCCCTTAGACATGGTCTGTGGACCCCCAGGGATCCGGGGACCACAGGCTGAAAACCACTGCTCTAAAGGGGTTGATTACATGCATACAAGGGTTACTTCTCATAAATACAAAAGAGGACACTGGCTTTCCCTCCCTGACAGCTGTTGGACTTCTCACCTTGATAAAATCACTGACACAAAGACAGTATGTCATGATCATGGTCAACACTCGAGACCTGTAGTTGATGACAGTCAGCTAGTGTATCTTTAAAACTAACTTGCAATGCCTACAGTAGGTTCCATGTCACACTGAGAATCGTGCTGGTTAACAATGTCTTCTCTGAGCCTAGATGTGGTCTAAAACAGTGGCTTTCAACCTCTGGCCAACAGGGCAAATCTGACCCGGGGCCCCCTATAGGTCTGGAAATTTGGTGGCGGGGGAGTGGTGGCAGCATTAATTGGAAATTGCAGCAATTAATGCTGTTACCACTCTACCACTGCCAAATTTCCAGACTTGTGGGGAACTTTGGGGGCTGGATGACAGCCCCATGCACGGGGTCATTCCACAGCCGGATCTGGTGCATGGGGCCAAGCTGGTACATTGGGTCATCTGTTGACTTTAATGAGTGGCAAACAGCTCCCAGTGATAACACTTTAAATATCTCAGTTCATAGATTCATAGATTGTAGAGTCGGAAGGGACCACAATGGATCATCGTGTCTGACCCCCTGCCCCTGGCAGGAAAGAGGACCAAGGTCAGATGACCCCAGCCAGGTGACTATCTAGCCTCTTCTTGAAGACCTCCAAGATAGGTGATAGCACCACCTCTCTTGGAAGCCCATTCCAGATCCTGGCCACCCTTACTGTGAAAAATGTCTTCCTAATATCTAACCTAAATCCACTCAACTAGTTTACACCCGTTATTCCTAGTCACTCCCTGGGGCGCCTTAGTAAACAGCGTGTCCCCTGTTCCCCGTTGACCTCCCCTAATAAATTTATAGGCGGCCACAAGATCTCCCCTCAGCCATCTCTTGTGAAGGCTGAAGAGATTCAGCTCTCTCAACCTCCTCCCATAGGGTCTATCACAAAGGCCACTGATCATGTGCATGGCCCTCCTCTGGATCCTCTCCAGATTCTCTGCTTCCCTCTTGAAGTGCAGCACCCAAAACTGGACACAGTACTCCAGCTGTGGCCTGACCAGTGCCACATAGAGGGGGAGCATCACCTCCTTTGATCTGTTAGTCATGCACCTGCTAATGCAGGACAAGGTGTGATTGGCCTTGTTGATGGCCTCATTACATTGCCGGCTCATGTTCGTCTTGGAGTCAATTATGACTCCAAAATCCCTCTCTGCCTCTGAGCTGCTTAGAAGGACACTCCCAAACCTATAGGTGTGCTGGGGATTCCTCCTTCCCAGGTGGAGTACCTTACATTTATCTTTATTAAATTGCATCCTATTTCTCTCTGCCCATTGATCCAACCTGTCCGGGTTGGCCTGAATCTGCTCCTTGCCTTCTGGTGTACTAACTTTGCCCCATAACTTGGTATCATCCGCGAACTTGGAGAGGGTGCTCTCCACGCCCTCATCCAAATCGCTGATGAAGATATTAAATAATATCGATCCAAGGACTGAACCCTGCGGGACCCCACTGCCCACCTCCCTCCAGGCTGAGAAGGAACCATCCACCACCACTCTCTGGGTGCGGTCCCTAAGCCAGTTGGCCACCCACCTGACCATGTAGGCGTCCACTCCACAGTCTGCTAGCTTCCCAATGAGGATAGGGTGCGAAACCGTGTCGAAGGCCTTCCTAAAGTCCAGGAAGATGACATCAGCCTCGGCTCCCGTGTCCAGGCAGTGTGTGACCTGGCTACAAGGTCTATCTTCTTCAAGTGGGCAGAAATTTTAATAACAAACTGCTATGGGCAGGGGCCCTCTATCCTTGTTCTCAAGGTAACATTAGATTTTTAATTCCTTTTGGCTAATTGAATAGTGTTTCCCCCATCACTCCCTACATCTCTTCTGGTATGAACCCACTGAAAAGAGTAGGGTCACTGAAGCCAGTGCAGTCTTTTGCATGAGATTCTTTTCAATGTAACGTTTGTAATTTTCCTCAACATTCCCACCCTAGTTTGTCAGTGATACTTTTCTTTCATTGACGCTGATGATAACAATAGTTTCTTTATAAGGTCATTTAATATTGTCACCTAACTCCTGCGGCCCAAGCACTCTGCTGGTGCCAGTTGGCTTTGTGAAGCTCACTGAAATTACACCAGCTGAGCAGACAGCCCATAAACTGCCCAGGACAAGGAATATTTCCTAGATTGCTTTTCCTTTAGTTGTTAAAGAGAACTGTGTGCTCAAGTAGGGATCCACCTTAAGCTAAATGCTCTCCCCTCCTGGTTATAGTCCTTTATAATTCTGCATAGTTAGTTGAAAAGGGGTGATAAAATATAAGGTAATAAACCATTTCTCAGAGCTACAGTATCATCTAAGAAGACATATGACAGGTGCTTAAAAAACATTAAAAATGAGAACACAGTGTACACTTATTACAGAAGGAAGCACTATGAAAATAGCTTCTTATAAAAAACCACCTACACTAGCCTTTATGCAGAAGTAAACTGCAGAACAGCATGAAATGATTCAGTCTCTGCCCTACCCTCAAATTTTGCCTCCTGACTATCTACACAGATGTTTTGCATGCTCTGAAAATCACCCTGAGACCAGGTTCCCTCAGCTGACCTGCACTTTTTTCAGTAAGATTTGCTTCTGCTTTTGGGACTCTTCATTTTTTCTGAGGGCAGAGTGGTCTATCCTTGAGTTGTTTCTCATGATCATGAGATTCTCATTTCATAATGCTTAGAAACTAATAAGGAGTGGGGAGTGGTCCCACTGTCTAGTAACACCTGAGTTTGTGTTGCATCCTGCATTTGTGCTGGTGCGTGGTGCTTAAACTTCTGAGCATGTCTCATGGCTCTTGGTACAGCTGTGAACTGGAGTGCTCATACAAGGAAATCACTTAGGACTGGGCAACATCCAGGTTTCAGGCCTCAGCCTTCCTTCTAACCAGCAACAAGGCCCAGATCCCAATCTAAGCAGTGACCTAGGCCAGATGCTGATGTTATTACATGCATCTGCTATTTTGGAAAGAGGCAGCTGACAAAGGGCATGAGGCATATGGAGGGCATTTCAGCATTGGATGGTCACCATTAAAAAGTGGCATCAGACTGTGGTAAGAAATGCAGTTATATTAATGATTACAAAATCTTGCAGTGTTGATTAGTGTTTCTGGAAATCACAGAATGGGTAGAGCTGTGTCATCCTGCTGACCTGGTCTGACTTCAGAACAGCATCTTCAGAACAGGTAGATTGCACTCAGCCTTTTCTTTCCAAAATAGCATATGCATCCAGCCATGGGGAGGGTGCACAGCCCAACCCCAATCCATCTACTAGGCTGCTCCCTGGTCCTCAGACATGTCTGAATCAGGGCCACTCTGCCCCACTGGCCCCAACCCAGGCATCCAGATTGGGTTTACTCTTCCCTGCCCCACCCTGCCCCTCCCTGTTGTGTGTCCAGATGGGGACTGCACTGCCCTGTTCCCCCAACCTGCATAACTGAATCGTCCCACAAGTGTCCAGATAGGGACAACCTGCACCTTGCTTTCACCACAGTGGATGGATTGGGGTTGGGCTGTGTACCCATCTCATGGCCAGATGGGGCCCTGCCATGGTGGCCCTACATGCCAGATTGAACCCACCAGCCAGATCTGGCCCACAGCTGGACTTGGTGCTGTCAATCTGGCCTGTAGAGTGAAAAGGTTGGATACCACTGCCATAGAACATTTCATGGTTGCCATATGCTGTATGGGTTTCACTTGTTCTCTCCTGAAGCAGGGGGTGTTGGTCCTCTACTGGAAGAGATAGCACAGATATGCCAGATCCCTTGGCTGGTTTGGAATGGGCTGTATGCCTGCATAACTCTCTATAACTATTACCTTCCAGGTAGTGCTCGGCTTCGTTTCCTGGTCCTGGTAACAGGATGTACGTCAGTGGGAAAAATCCTGGATGCCGAAGTATACAAAATCACTGGAACAGATTTCTGTCCTCTCCAGGAAGAAACCAAGGAAGAGGATCGTGTTACTGCCCTTAAAAAAATCTTGAACTCTGGGATGTTTTATTTCTCCTTGCCAAATGCAGGCTCAGACTTTGACCTGACTGTCCGGGCCCAGAAGCAGGGTGATAACAGCTATGAATCTGGTAACTCCTTCTTCTGGTTAGTACTGCACATTATATCAAAGTTTTTAGCTAACTTCACCTCTACCTCAATCATCTCAAACTCATTGGAGATGACTATAACTATGGATTTTAGCACAGTCACTTTTTGCTTAACTAACATTTTATTTTCTAGGGCATGTGCCATGGCAGATTTGTGTTAAATCAGGAACAAACAGAAAACATCTGTGTAATGTAATTAACATAATCTGCCTGAAAAAAGCAGTCTTAGTAATTGGAGTTTCTGGTTTTCTAGGAAGAAAAAAATATTTGCTATATTTACTGTCCACGGTACAAATATACATTTTTTTGCATGTAATCAGTGGTTTGCTCTGGTTAGTTTTCATTATTTATTTTTAAACCACACTGAACATGGTAGAATTTTATATTTGTCTACTCTCACAAAGCCTTAGCTGCATTCTATTATATATCCTAGTGCTTGAAAGTTTAAATTCTTTAATATTGCATAATGTGCCCTAGCTGTTTACGCTGAATGCGTCTATGGTAATCAATATATTTACAGCTCATGATAAGCAAATCTTTGTGTATATGCTAACTCTTGTAATATGTAGCCCTGCACTTGTTTTATTATACTGTACTTGGCATTTGTAAAACAAATGCAAAACTTCCAAGCTGGGATGAATGGAAAAGATACGTCCTTCCTGCACGGGCCCACTTTAAAGAAAAAGGAGTTTACTTTGTTTGCTCTTACCACTTATGATAGATACTACAATCTCCATTCTTTTTTAACGAATAGACAGTTACACAGGAAACAAAAATGTACTGGAAATAAAAGTTATATAACACTTGTGGAAAATAATACTTTGGCACACATACATCTGCATGTGCTGGTACAGTGTTAGAGACTTCTTGTGTCCCACAGTAGGTAAATATTAATAGCCAGGCAGGGTCATAATAGATGAGTAATAAGGGAGAGCAATTCAATTTGGTAAGTAATCTCTCTAGCTGGGATGTGATTTCACCTGATAAGTTCTGGTGTTTAAGTCAGAAGATGGGAATATAAAACCCAGTTTCACCTGCATTAATGTATGCTTTCCTCTTAGGAAAAAGTGCATGTGACACTTAGAGTAAATGAATTCTGATCCAGCAGGATACAAGAGCTAAGATGGAGGCCTATTTTTAATATAGAAGCAGTATGATATGAATGGTTGTTTAAAGGCTGTTTTCTGAGAGGAAAACTGTATTTAAAACTCAATGATTCACTTGCTCTCTGGATCAGTTTACTGCTGCTTGTTAGTCCATTGATGTAGAAGCCTTTTTTTTTTTTTGCTAAGGTGAATGGATGAAACATCCTTCCTGTATAATGAAAATTTCCCAAAATATTCAGTCTGAGTCAGACAACTGGCATTGATCATTTCAGCTCCACTGGTTAAAGTTAGGAAAAATTAAAAGCAATAAAAAGGAGAGGGTGGGGAAGTTATTTGAAAGTGTCAGGCAGCCTTCATTTTAGACACTGGCTATAATGTGTACTGCAACAAAGAATGCCTAATAAAGTTTGCCTTGCTGGGAGGATGCCCCTTTTGGGTAGAGGTAGTAGAGAAATGCAGTGCTTTTGTAGTTGTATTTAGCTATATTTTTATTAACAATAGGTAAACAAGCCTTTAGTTTTTCAGAGAAATGCTGTACTCTCTGAAGAGCAAATTGGTGGTGGGATTCCATCGGTATAGTCATCCTACTGGGGTTTTAGGGAACTGCCAGTGACACTGATGGGGAGGCGAGGTGTGCCTCAGAGCTACAGTCTCCGACTAGGTCTTATTTAGGTGAAGTTGACTAAAACAAAACGAGCCATAAAAAGAAAATAGCACCTTTATAAACCAGGTCAGATGTGTTGTCCAAATTGTGGATTTTAAAATAAGTCAGATTCCCTTTGTTCGGACAGAACTTTGTCATGTTTCTGGTCCAGTGCTTGGGAAATGTCCTCCAAAATTCCAGTAGGTTTGGTTGGAGTTCTTGAATAGGCCAGTCTGTAAGCAGCCCTGCTTGAAAGTGTTAGTTTGCAGTGTACTTCAGGAAAGAGTCTGTTAAAGATCGACATGTTTCTCAAGATCAGAAAAATAGGAAAAAGGGAATTTGGATTTGGAGGTGGATGAGGAGGGTCCCAGTCTTCCAGGCACACGAGCAACAGTATGGAGATGGTCACACTATTAAAACCAGCCAGCTTCTACAAATTCTGGCCATCACGTAAATTGTTAGTTATTTTTCTGGTTAAGTTGAGGTGAAATAAATAAATAAATAATGTCATCACATCACATCACATGCTTTTATTAGTAAAAGACATCTGTCTTGCATGCTTATTGAGTAATGCATCTACACACTGTTGAATTTTACAGGAACCAGCTACTACATGTGCCCTTTAAACACTACCAGGTGAACTGCTCAGACTGGCTACTGAAAGTGATCTGTGGTGTTGTGGACATCCGTACTGTTTATGCCTCTCACAAGAAGGCCAAAGCCTGCCTCATTTCCCGGATCAGCTGTGAGCGAGCGGGTGCCAGGTTTCACATACGAGGGGTCAATGATGATGGACACGTGTCTAACTTTGTTGAGACAGAGCAGGTAAATGCCTGAATGGATCCCACGGCCTTAAATAATTCAGTATGTTTGTGCATAAGTGGAGCACCTTGTACACCAAGAACTTGAGAAGGTCAGCAAGTATAGACAGTTTTATGCATAAAGTGTCTCTTCATTCTTTCCCATGGAACATTTCTTCACAGTCTGTTCTCTTTCTGGGCTTCTAGCTTCTTGGCACATGCACTTTGATTTATTCCCCAGTGTGAAATTCTTGGCTCTAATGTGACATCAGAATATAAATGTATATTTTTAAATGGGTTCAGAAATTCCTGTGTCTAGAGCACACTTGACTCATGAACTCAACACACAAACCACCAGGTTCTCAATATTTATTGAAACTGATCAACCAAGAGGTCAGTGTGTTACAAAAAGAAAAAAATATTTGAGAGTAAATTTCAGTCTCATTTGAAAGTACTTCTAAAAAACACACCTTTTCTAGCCTATAGAAGATGATACAAAAGTGGGTTTGTCAACAAGCTTTCCTAGCATTCACACAGTTTTCACCATCAGTAATGTGCTGTAACCTGTATCTTATCAGTTCCCCAAATTAAATAAATGATTTCAGAAAAAAAAAAAATTGCTAGTTTAATTCTGTTTATATTATCACCTTTGCTGGTTAAAAAAAAGCACTGGAGCTCAACAACCTGATATCTCCAATGGCAGATGAAATAAACACTTTTTACTCAGGTGTTCTTTCTGAGCAGGAAGCCAAGAAAGCAGCAACATTAGGGTTCTAAAGTAAGTGCATCTGTAAGGAAGAACACAGATAATTGAATAGGCAGTAGGGCTGTGTGAAGCTTCAGTCCCTGATCTGATTCTAGCGGAGATTTGGCCCGATTCAGAGGCCGAATCTCCAAATCCAAATCAAATCAGAGGATCCTTTAATCTTTCTGCATCAAATTGGAACCCTCCAAATCGATTCGGAGATTCGGATATAGACGCAGCTTTAAATGTTTTTTTCTACATACCTCTAGGTAGGAGGCAGCTCGTGAGTGCTGCGATGCTGAGGCTCATGGAGCGTCCCACAGAAGCGCAGGGGGCTCCCCAGTGCGCTCAGCAGCAGACCCGGAAGTGGACCAGAAGCACTTCCGGTTGACTTCCAGGTCCACCGGGGAGTGCGCTGCGGGGCCCCCACGCCTCCCCAGCTTGGCGACTGGTGCCTCCTGGGTCTGGGGGGAGGGCACTCAGGGTCCCCCCGCGGCAGATCGGTGAGTCAGGGGGACATGGGGGGGCCCTGCGCACTGGTATCTCGAGGTACGTAGAAAAAACTTTTAAAGCTGTGTCTGTCTCAATCACTGATTCTCCCAATCAGCACTGAATCTTCAGCTTCGGATTCAGCTGAATCAAATTAGGGACAGTGATCCAAATCAACGAATCGAATCACTGTCCCTGATTCGGATCAAATCAAATAGGGCCCGCTTCGCACACCCCTAATAAGCAGTAGCTTTCAGTGTGTGACAGAACTGCCACCCCTAGCCTGGGTCAGCAGATTTCAACATTTTTAGGGGCAAACATGCAACACTGAGCACCCAATTCAGAATTTGTTTGGGTTTTTTTTGGACAGTGCAAGTTAGATGCCAAAAGCTAGATGCACAATAGGACACCTAACTTCTCTCTGTGCATGTCTACATGTTCATTAATGAACTTTAGGTAATGTGTGTTACTTCTAGTATCTCCATTGTGAAGTACTAGAACTATGTGTTTCGCCTATTTTAATGTGCATTAGTGAAAGAGCACTGTTTTTTGTGACACTAATAGGCTAATGTGCATTAAAGTGCAAGTGTAGGCATGCCCCCTTAGTCCATCATTTAGGTACCACAGGCATGTACAGAATCCCTTCTTAGCTGATCCTAGACCCTGTAAATGTCAATGTTTCCATTGTTTGAGCTCCCTATTTTCTGCTGAGGGCTTTCACAGAACCACCTTAGTCTTGACACTGCCAAGATGTTCAGGGCCTAGCTCAGTCTTAAGACCCAGAGGATTAAAAAAACAACTGGTCCCTTACAGGGTGTAGGCAAGTCATTATGCTCAAAGCATAAAATAGTAAAAAGGGAAAGCCCTTTTTATATGCAGTAGCCTACTGGTTACAACATTCAGCTGGGATATGGCGGACCAGTCTCCCACCTCTCCAGCAAGTTTCCTAACCCCTGGTCTATAGGGTTTCTGAGGACAGGCTCTCCCTGCTTTCCCTATGGGGCAAGACACCTAAAATTTGAGATTTGAAAGACCTAAGTTCCCCATGTGAACCTAGGCTCTAGTGTATTGGAAAATAATTGTGTTTGGCTGCAGATTTGTGAGGAAAGCAAAAGTGGGGAGAGATGGCTGAAATGTGTGCCTTCTAAAGCCATACGTCCTAAACAGTGGGTGTCTCTACAATCTGGAAGCAGTTTACTCTTGAGTAAACTACTCAAGAGTAAATTCTTCCAGGCACATGTCTACACATGCAGGGACATGGGAGTAGAATTGCTGCTCCTAGCAGACTGCTCCCATCCCTGCAGCCCTGCAGCAGCCAACAGGAGCTCTAGGCTCTCACTGGGTGCTAGCCTAGGGGTCAGGAGACAGCTGTCCCCTGGCGGGGGCAAGGACATTTCTCCCTGCCCCTAGGAGCTGCCTGCTGCCATGGCGGGCTCTGCCACCAGAGCCCAGGCGGAGACAATGTCCCCCTACCCTAGCAGTAGGGAGCTCCCAGCTCACACTCCATGATCATAGGACCAGGGCTAAGAGCTCCTTATATCCCAGCTCAATCCCTGCAGTCACAGGGCTGACGCTGGGAGATAAATATCTCCCAGAGCCAGGCCCACGACCACAGAGCTGGTGCTGGGAGACAAGGATCTCCCAGCACTGGCCCTGCAACCATGGAGCTGGTGCTGGGAGATAAGGATCTCGCAACTCAGGTCCTGCAACTTCAGGACTCAGGCTGGGAGATAAAGGTGTCCCAGCCCAGGTTCCATGACCACAAGGCTCGGGCTGGGAGATAAAGATGCCCTGGTCCCATGACCGCAGGACCTGGACTGGGAGATAAGGTTCTCCCAGCACCAGCCCCATGACTGTGGAGCTGGCACTGGGAGATAAGGATCTTAGCTCAGGTCCCATGACCACAGGGCTCAGGCTGGGAGATGAGGACTGCCCAGTACCGGCCCTGCAACTGTGGAGCTGGCACTGGGAGATAAGGACCTTCCAGTCTTGGTCCTATGATTACAGATCTCCCAATCTGGGTCCATGACCATGGAGCTGGCACTGGGAGACATGGATTGCATAGCTGGGGCTGGTAGCTCTCTGCTGCTGGGGCTGGGGGACATTGTTCTCACCCAGGCTTGGGTGGCAGAGCCTACCCCAACAGCAGGCAGTGCCTGGGGGCAGGGAGCAATCTCCCACCCCCTGCTGCCCGGCTGACCGGGAGCACATTTACTGCTGGTCAGGCGTCTACATGTGCACGACTGCGCAGTTACTAATCACAAGTAAATTTGCTACTTGTATTTGCAGGTAGCAAATTTACTTGCAATTAGATCCAATTACTGCACAGTAATTATCTCTACCATGTAGTAAAGCGTCTCATGTAGACGTGCCTAGTGGTGGATAACTTTTTTGGCCAGAGTGTCACAAAGTAAGCCCTAACCCTTCCGCAAATGCCACTCTGATCCCTTTCTCTTGCCAGATCCATTGCTCTTCTATCTTCCCTACCCAATCTGTTGCTCTGCTATCTCCTCCTTGCCTTATTTTCATTGTTTACCGTTGTTCCTTGATCTGTTGCGTGGAAACATAGTGGTTGCACGTGCCACTTGTGTAAGTGTGCCACAGGTTGGTCACCCCTTCCTACGAGACTGCACCACATTAAGTGCAGCACTTTCTCCAATCTCACTAGAGTTATCAGGAGAAAGGGTGACTCAGTGGTAAAAGAATTTGCTGGGAGCCTGGCAAACACAGGTTCCATTCCTTGTCTTGCCACTGACACTTTGGGTGACTTCGAGCAACTCAGTTTCCTTCTGTGGGGCCCAAGGAGAAAGTGTGGAATCCAAGTGGAGGATGATGAAACTCTAGAAGCTGTATCAGATTACTTGTGCTCTGCAACTCTTCTAATGCCACTGATACCATTGCTTCATGTCACTTGTACAAATGTAATGAATGAATGACCAAAATTACTGGGAGGGGAGTGAACTTCTGTCTTTGTAGGGTAGGACTGGAAGGGCCTTGCCATTATAAAGAAAAAGGAGATACTGAGATGGGTTGTCAACTTTCAAATTTGTGATACTGCTTCCCAGCAGCACAGTTGCCAGTCTGCTATGAATCATAGAAAATTAAAGTTGGAAAGGACCTTGGGCGGTCATCTAGTCCAACTCCCACTATTTCTTGGTATTCCAGCCATTTCTGTCAGAGATGACTTAGCTTATTTGGTTATGCTCTTCCAGCATACTGTCCTGGAAATGATTCTCACACACATATAATGCTGATTTATCTCATGGCAAAAATAAATAAATAAATTTAAGTTCCTGATGGAACAGCAAAATGCTGATAGGTGACTGATGGTTGAAATGGATGGGATGTGTCTGGAGCTGCATGTTGTTCAAAGGATCTGTCATGCTTCCATTCCAGTTCAGCCACTAGTCATCTAGGAGCTGGAGGAGAAAAGGAACTGAAAACTAGAAAAGCAAAAGCCCCGAAAGCTTTTGGAAATGAGTACAGGGTTGAAGTGTCAATAAGTTTTTAAGATTTGAATAAGCTGATAACTATTGTAGCATTTGTTTTTAAAAAAAAGAAAAAAGCTCTTATCATGAATGATAATGTACATAATTTTTGCCAGATTGACTGTCCTAAGAAAATTAAATTGGGCTAACAGGATGCCTGATTTGAAGCAACTGCAGGTGCTTCCTCAGCCCAACGCAGGGTATTTGTACCCGAAACTTGCAAAAGAGAAATTTTCCAACTATTTGAGTTGGTCTAATAAAAGAGATCAGATTTACCCAAAGAACCTTGTCTGATTTGAAGCTGGCATCCACTTATACTTAGGAAGCAAAAGCCCTAGAGTAAACTCTCCTGCTTTCATAGTAGGCTACTGACTAATCGGCTGTGAGGTAATATCTTGGCTGAATAACATTTTGTTTCCATTTGCAACAGTTTGTACAGTATAATGGCATGCTGGCTCTGTGCTTTCCTGAATAAATAGCACCCTAGGATTCCAAAAAGGCAGGACTTTTCTCCCCTTTACAGTGAATTAGTTCTAACATTTTTCTGTTTTAAGAAGAGGAAGAAACAATTAGTTTTATCTCCAGGCAGCTGTTTCATGCATAGATGGTATTCTTTTGTCTCCCACTGAGTTAGCCTTGTGGCATTTCAGCTCTGCAATGAGTCATTTTTTGTGGGCTCACTTAACTGCTGTGACTCACTGTGCAGAAGGAGCAGGAGGGAGGAAAGCTAAGTATCTTGCTTGAGTTTTGCTTTTCAAAACCAAGCCGCCGGTCAGTCTTTTAGTTGTGCGATCATTGAGTTCGCTTTTTACAAGAAAGATAAAAAACAGTAGGAAAGGTTTAAGCGTCAGAAGCAAAGAGAGAAGGTGACCCTTCCTGAAAAAACTCTCTGGACATGTGTACATGGAATATTATTCCAGCATGTTGCAAAGGGAGGGGCACTCCTTCCTACTCACAGCGCTACCCATCATCTTTGGCAAAGGTTTTATATTATGCTTTGTTCCCCAGAGGGAGCCTAATTCATACATTTTTGCTTTGTTCACAGTATTTCATATATTGAGGGAAAAAAGTAAAACATTGTTTGGGGGATCTCTAAAGAGAACAAAAGTTAACTTTGTCCAGCCTTTCTCCCCCTGCCTTGTAGCTGGAACTCCCCCACATTCCTTTAATTCTTTTTTCCAGATAGCAATGAGAAGCAAGCATGCTTTCCTTATTTAGTTTATATGCTCCTCAGTGTTTACATTTGAACTCCTCCCAAGGAACATTAGCATTCTTTTTTCTTTATTTTCAGTATTAAACCTTTGGAATATGATTTTTTGGCTGTTTTTAAATGAGAATGGTTACCAATAAAATAAATCAAAGGTTTTGATAGTTTTCTCATTATAACTTCTGACTGATCTGTTTAAAGTTAAAACCTTACAGGATATCAAAGGGAGTTGGGCCTTTCTGGATTAATCTTCCCTTTTTTTCAGCAGAAGGGAAAAAATAGTGTTGGACCTTGACTCAAAAAAAATTCCTACTTCACAACAGGGTTGTGGGGACCTCCCCACACACACACTCCTTCCCCGGCACACAGTCCCTGCAGGCGGTGGCGGCAGCAGCAGCAGCAGCAGCAAGTGGGTGCTCGGGGAGCTCATGCCTGGTGTAAGTGCTGGTGCCTGGTGGCGCATAGCTTTGGCCAGCACTGCACATTGTGCCAGGGAGCGCAGCCTACGCAGCCTGCCTCTATTACCAGTGGTTCCCACTGTGCACATGCATCCTCTGCACTCGCGTGCCACTGGAGGGAAGCTGCACGTGCTGGAGCTGGCTGCCTACTCCACTCCCTTCTGCGCAGGTCCTGGGACTCCACCAGAAGTGGAGGGGAGTCCTGGCCCCTGCTTTCCCATGGAGTCTGGGGACCTGCATGGCAGGCAGCAGCGCAGGCAGCCGGCTCCAGCACATGCAGCTTCCCTCTGGCGCGAAATTGTGGGGGCTGCGCATGCTGGGAATAGAGGCTGTGCTTCTTCCCGCAGTGTGCAGTGCTGACCGGAGCTACACGCTGGTGGGCACGAACACCTTTGGTGGGCATGAGCACCTGCCTGCTGCTGCTGCCCCTGCGGGGACTGAACACCATGGGAGGAGTGTGGGGAGGAGGGGCCCCACACGCCCATACCCTGCCCCTACAACCCCCCCAACATACCCTATGCCCCCCACACACAACCACACCCCTTCACAACCCCTGCATATACAGCCCCCATGCCCCACCATACACACACACACACATACCCCACCCCACCGTACACACACACAATATACATGGTATAAAAGAGGGGAAGCATTACATGTTTGTGATGGCCTGGACTAGCTAGTCTCTGATGAGGAAGGGGTTAAAGAGTTGCTGGGTTGTGTTTGCCCCACCCTGGTATGCTTGCAGCTAATGTCAGGCTTGGAAGAGTGGTATAAAAGGGGAAGCCAGCTCAGATGGGGGAGGATTCTCATTCCTGATTGAGCCTGGCTTCAGGTTAGATGTCCTTTAAGGAGTGAGCCCTGTGGATTCCCAGGTCAATGTGGTTGCCTGGGTAGATTGCAGAATGGGGACTGGGGATCTGCCCCAGTGCCCCATTACTGTGTTTTCAAGTCACTGAGATATTGGAAGAAAATTATCTTGAAAGTTACCATGTCAGTGTCCAGACATAGGGTACTAATTGGTTTGTTGTAGACCACATAATCTTACTAGAGGCCAGGACAACCAGTTCCATAAGCACCTATTCCTTGTGTTGGAAATAAATTGCATCATCTTGGGGGACTTCAGTCTAGATGACATGCTGGAAAGCTTATGTTGTCAACCTCTGAATTCCTAAAAAAAAATATAAATGACAATTTCTTAACTCAGTGTTGCATCTAACATGGGGGAATTCTGTGTTAGACCTAACTTTGCCAGATGCAAAGGAATTGATCACAGAACTAAAAATAAGTAGTTGCTTAGATGCAAGTGATTCTTAGTTGATTATGTAAATTATGTACAAATAGGTTAAAATTCAAACTGGTAATATATTTATATTGGATGCTATGAACAAGCCAATTTCACAAACTGAAAACACTTATGAGCAAAGTTATGTGGGGGAGAGAATTTGAACAGAAAAATGTGAATGATGATTGAGAACTGTTTAAAAATATCCTACTAAATACCTACAAATCCATAACCTGCACTTGAGAGGGTAAGCTATGCTGGTTAAATAACCAGTCTGGTTTAGGAAGGAAGCAAAAACAGTTATAAAACTGAAATGTCTGGCAAATGGGAAGAAGAAATGTTAATAGAGTATAGATTAGTAGCTATTACTTGTAGGAAATTGGGATGGGAAACTACAGAATGGAAAGTCAGTAGCCAGGAGAGTTAAGGACAATAAAACAGTTTTCCTAGTACTGTATTTTCTCACATACCACATGCCTCCTCTTCCCTCCACCAAGACCAGCACATTGTTTTGGGAAGGCGGAATGAAGAAAAATGGTTTTTCCACAGTCATAGCTGAAAGTTGATTGCATGGAATGACTCGCTGGTCTTGAGAGGAAAGTTAGTTTTAAACAGAGTTAAAACTGGACTCTGCCCCTGCTAAATGCTAGCCAGAGAGAAGCACAGGTCTTGGCATCATCTCCATGCTTCTATTTTAGTGCAAAAATCATCCTCCCTACCTAAGACATGCTCCCTCTGAGTTTGGAGGACTAATTTTGGGGGGAAAGCTGCATGTGGTATGCAAATAGATATGGTATATTAGGAACACGATCATAGAAAGTAAGGGTGAGAAGTGATCTCAGGAGATCATCTAGTCCAGCTGCTCTTCTGGTTTCTCTGCATCACCAGCTGCAGTGGCGGAGCCAGACGCACGCTCTCCATACTGGCGTGATCACCCACACCTTGTGCTGCTCAGTGCCAGAGGGCAGTTGGCAGGAGGGCGGGGGGGGGGAAGGGGACCGAATGTGCCTCTGTAGAACCACCACGGCTGTAGTGTGACGTGTGGGAGGAGTAGAACTGATGAACCTTAATAATGCATTGGTTCATTACTAGATGGAAAGGTGAAAGGTAAATTCATACACTGATTGTGATGAAATATTCTCACTTCCAGTAGGAACTCAGGTGGATGTTAAATAGCAGCTGCCAAAATTATTTTTAAGTCAGTACATCTTAATGATTTGCGCCTGAGAGTTAGCCAAGAATGGTCTAGACCTGGGGTGCTCAAACTTTGGCCCATGGGCCATATCTGACCAGTAGAGCCATCACATCTGGCCCACGGGATTCCCTGGAGGTCAGGAAATTTTGGTGGCAGGGGAGGGGTGGCCATTAATACAGCCACCGTCCCCCCTGTCAAATTCCCAAACCCCAAGCCCCATGTAGCTGGGCCACGTCTTCTCACCCCACAGCTGTATTGAGGCCAGCCCGCACTCCCTCCTACCTGTGGGGTGGAGCCACATCCTTATCCTTTACCTTTTCCTGCAGGGTCGGACCACACCCCTTTGCCCCCTATGCAGGGCTAGGCTAGAGTGGAGCTAGACCCATTACTCCCCTTCCCCACTTGGGGCCATGCCATGCCCACTTTCCCTCCACAAGGCTGGGTTAGGGCCAGGCCACACCCTCTTCCCCTCAAAGGGAAAAACCATGCCCCTTTCCTCATCCTGCAGGGCCAGGTCAAACCCACTTCCCCTAAGGGGCCGGGATGGTGCTCATTAAGTCTGCTCCAGGCACCAGATTGGGACCATTGGTCAGATCTAGCCCACAGATCAACTGGACACTGCCCATCCAGCATCCTGGGGAAAATGGTTGAACACCACTAATCTAGACCAGCGGTTTTCCACCTGTGGTCTGTGGACCCCTGGAGGGTTCTCAAAAGATGACTTATTATCAATCAAAAGTATGTGAATACCCACATTTACAATTCAGAGGGATCTGTACCTCCATTTGAAATTTCCAAAGGGGTCTGCAGCTCCATTCAAAATGTTTTAGGGGCCCACAAATGAAAAAAGTTTGAAAACTATTGATCTAGACTGTTTGCATTAATTTTAAATAAGTCCTGGAAGGCAGGAATTGCCTGAGATTGTACAAAGGTAAATGTCATGCCTAAAATTAAAACAGGTAAAAATCACCCACCTACTGGGAAAAGGGTGGGTGATTAGAGACATATAAAGCTTGCATCAATCCCAGGAAAAATAGCAGATCATTTGATATAAGACTTTTAGCAAAGAATAAAGAGGAGAATGATGCCAGTCAGTATGGATCTGTGGAAAATTCATCTCGTCAAACTAGCTTAATCCCTTTTTTAAAAAAATTAAACTACAAGTTTGATTGATTTAAAAAGTAATAGACTGAATACAATATGCTGAGACTTGTATAAGATATTTGATTTGATATCACATAGTATTTTGATTAAGAAACTGGAATGTTACAAATCCAACACAGATCATATTAAGCTGTTTAAAAATGCCTAGTTTTAAAATGTACTTTGAAGTGGTAAAGTGTCATTAAATGGGTTCTTTTCAATCCCTGCAAGATTCCACTATAATCTTGGCCTTATTTCTTTGCTTTTTCAATGGCCAGGAAGAAAACATAAGATTATAAGTCTGTAGATGATACACAGATTGTAGGGGGGCAAATAACGATAAAGACTGATCATAGGCCTGAGCTGCTTGGTAAATTGGATGGAAGTCAAGCACTATGTGCTTTATTGAGGTTAAGTAAAACATTTGTCTAGGAATGAAGACTGCAAGCCCCTACTTAAGAGTTTTTGCTTCCCAGAAAACTTGTAAAACGACTTGGGTGGGGTCATGGTGGGTTTACAGGTAAATAATTTTTGCCAGTTTTCAGGGAAGTCAGAGACATTGTTGCAACACTTAGGGCACAGATAGGCATTCAAGCCCTTGCTCTAACTCATGGCACTTTACATAAAGGGTCCCAAGTTAGAGCTCCTCCCTCCCACCCCAACCCAGCAGACATTTCACCTATTGGGTTGGGGGGCTGGGGGGGATTGAGCCTGCCTGTACTGACCTCCTGTCCAGCAGGCAGGGGCTGCCCCTCTCCCCAGGGGGGAGCTGTCAGCAGGGAGGGAGTGGAAAGCAAGCAACAGTGAGCTGCCTCTGGGCTTTGCCACCCTAAACTGGAGGGGGGGCGGGTGGATTGGAGCTCCTCTGCCTTGTGGATCCTCCCTCAGCCCCTCTTGCTGGGGTACTGGGGGCAACCAGGCCAAGACTGCTAAGCAAGGGGGCTCTGATCCACACCTCCCCACCTTTCTTCTCCCCCCCAGCTCAGGCCAGGCAAAGCCCCCAGCAGCAGCTTGCTGCTGCTGGCTTCCACTTCCCTCCCTGCTGACAGCCCCAGCCCCTAACAAGGAAAAAATTAACACTAGGGAACACAAGTTCCCTAAGGTGCTCTAAAGCAGAATGCCTTCATCTGATACCTCATTTGAGGAGGGTTAATTTTTCATGCAATTGGCCACGTTAAAAGCACTCTGCAGGCATGCATGTGTGTCACAGCATGGCTGCAGCATGCTTTCAGGAGCCTGATCACATGAACAATGTAACTTCTGTCTGCACCCTTAGGGGAAATTTTTTTTCAAGAGTGTGGCATGACCTTGAACTCCTTAATAGCCCAAGAGAAAGTAGTTTAGGAGCAATTTATGGAGGACAAAACATCCTGTGGCATAGCATAATCTTAACGTTAGTATTCTAAGCAGAGTCTCTGCCTCCTATAAACAGTGTAAAGCTGTTCATATGTTCAGACTGCCTAGCCTGTACATGTAATATTAGATATATGTGACTCCCCTATACATGCAAGGGGGGGTGGATCCAGAGCCCCCTCTTTCAAGTGATGTCACAGTTGGGGACTTTTTAAAATCACCAAAGCAAGAATTCCACCCCCCACCCTTTCCCCTCTGTGCTCAGCAGCACCTCCCCCTCCCACCACCCTGCTCCCCCACCCACCACTGCTGCTGTCCTCAACTATCCAGGGGGAGGCTCCAAAGTTGCTCCTGTTGTGCTCCAGCTGGGCACCACAGGGAGCCAGGCTTAGCTGGAGATAGTGGCAGCGGGCAGGTTTCTTCTCCTTGCCCCACCCCACAAGCACTCCTTACCAACTCAAGGAGTAGGCTCAGGGAGGAGGAACCTGTGCACTGCTGAGCCCGTGCAGCCCAGGTGGAGCACAACAGGAATGGCTCTGGAGCCTCCCCACGGAGGGTAGGGGATGAGATGTGTGCAGCTGAGCATGGAGAGGAAGGGAGAGGGGATGAAAGGGAGAAGGTAAGATTTTTACCTAACTGAAGGACTTCAAAATGGTCCCCATCTGCTGCTCCCCTGGGGCAGTCAGCCTGCCCAGGTGATGGGGGCTGGGGGGAAAGATGGGAGTGGTGGTTGGGGGTGTAGCCACCCTTGCAGTGCCAGTTAAGATTACAACATACCCCTCTTAAAATCCTGACCCGGCATGGGAGTCTTGATTTTTAGTGACCTTGCAGAGCTGTGACATTTCATTTCAGTATATGGCACTCCCTAACTTCTCTTGTTTATTGCTCAATCACTTTTTTCCTCCAAAATCTTAAAATGAGTCAAAATTAGACTCCAAGTTTCCTTTCAGAATCTGAGCCAGGTTATCTGCTAGTGTGAGTCAATCTAGCTTCACAGAGGTCAGTGAAGTTTACACCAGACTCAATTCGGGCGCTCTGGATTTGTGATTTTAATGTATAATTGGGGGGCTCGAGTTGACTCACCTGATATTATAACACACTGGGAGAAAAGAGAAAGATGGAGCAAGGAGTGGCTTCTACCACATAGCAACAAGCAGCTCCTGTGGCAGGAACAGAAAGGAAGCAGCAACTATCTTAGGTTTTATATAGTCCCTGTCACCATGGTAACTAAACATTGCAGATGATTAAGGGCATTGATTGAAAACCTTTGTCAAGGTGTATTTTACATCATGATCTCATGTCATCAGCTTAACTCTAATTCTAGCACTAAGTCTTTCTGTGGTCTCGGTGAAGCCGCTTACCTCCTCTCAGTCAGCAAAAAGGGAGACCTGCTTTGCAAAAGGGTCATGAGGATTAATTAGTTAATATTTGACCCTGAAAAAATAAAATAATAACAATAATACCAAGCTCTTATCTAGTGACTTTCCTGTGCTGATCACTTAGCGCTTTCTAGAATAGACAATTTTAGAATTGGGGAAGGTAAAGTGACTTTCCAAAGGTTGTCCAGCAGGCCAGTGGCAGGGCAGGGTATAGAATGCCATACTCCCTGCTGATCTTTCTTATACAGCTTTGTTCTGTATCCCTTCTGTTCCTTCCATTTTGGGATTATTCCCAACCAGGCAATTGATATGCTAAATGATACAGTGCAGTTAAAAAAGCAGTTACCTGGATGACCTACCTTAAACCATCCCTCTGCTGGGCTATGGAGGGCTCATTTTGATGTATGAGATAATGGAGACTTGTATTATATATCACAGCTGGAAAAGAGCCAGGATTCCATTGCTAAGCATAGGCCAATTTGGTGAGCTTGGCTTTAGACAGTTGCTGCGTGGTCATACTGTGTCTGAAGATAACACTTTTTACCCTCAGCATATTTAAAATATAACATTTCTCTTGGGGCCAGGGACAGGAGGGAACGCACCCTTTGTATTTCTAATGCACCAACAGTGGTTTGCTGTAAGATTGCTTGCTATTAGTGTTTGCACAGATTAAAAACATGGGAGGGCAGGATAGGGCAGCAATGGAGAACCAGAGAGATTTTACTATGAACCTCCTGGAAAAGAAATAGAATTCACAGGACAATTCATTGCATCTCCTAAGGAGTGTGGTGAAGCTGAAGGTTTTGCAGTGCTTTCATCGGACACTCTGGCAAGACACAATGTGTGGTCAAAGAAAAATAGTTAATGAAGTAGCAGATAAGTTTACTCCACACCTGGCATTAGCCATCATTTGTCACAAGGAGCAGTGACATTTCCCCTAGTTAAATCTCTTGAGAGAGAGAGGCCTGTTTGAGTGGATCTGCCAGTCCAGCTATTGCATCTTCAGTGTGACTGAAAGGCTCTGTCTGATTGCTGGTGGTAGCTTAAACACCCTCTGTTTTATTTCTAGTGAGTAGTAGGAAATTAAACCTGGGGAGGTGGCATGGAAGCAAGCAAGCCATGTTTTGTTTCCCTTCCTATGGAGCTAAGTCTTTGAGGATGAATTGATGTCTATGGTTCACTTATTTCTTTGGGATTTGCCTTAAATTCACTTGCCTGATTGAAGAGTGACAGGATAGCACATTTAACTGAAGAATCTCTTTCCCTTTATTGATGTTGCTGCAGACAATTTATTTGGACAATGACATCTCTTCGTTTGTTCAGATCAGAGGGTCCGTTCCACTGTTTTGGGAGCAACCAGGACTTCAGGTAAATAAAATGAAAAATTAAGTGTTCTCTCACTACTTGTACCTAGGATCTAGATCTTGTGCTCTTTAACTTAAAAGGAAGCATGTTTGGTGTGCAGTGTATGTGCTCAATCTCAAGGTCAGAAGGGAACATTATCATCACCTACTCTGATCTAGTGCACAGCTTAGACCATAGAATTTTACCAAATGATTATTGCATTGTCTAGTAAGGTGAATACAACCTATAAATGCTATGTTGTCTACCCTCTCACTCTACACACTTTCCTTTCAGTCTACAGGACTTTTTTTTTACTTCCAAACTATCCTCAAGTTCTTCTGCTTAGCATAGCCCTGAGTAACAGCATCAGACAGCTGTCAACTAAGAACAGCTCTCAACATTTGGGTCAGAACTTATCTGCCCTCATCATGCCAGGCTTACATTGGGAATCATTTATAAATCATTCAAGTAGGATTTAGCCTGGCAAGTCCAATCAGAGAACTCACAGGCCACATCTTCAGATGACTGTTTTGTCTTTTAAACCTGTTTCTACTCAGCTGTTCATTCTGGCTGCCCCCTCAGTGAGACATCATGGAAGAGTTCAGGCAAGAGGCAGCCCGATAGATTTGCATTCTCAGAATAGGGGAAGACAATCAGAGTGTATATTTGAATGCACGTACCTATGAATATGTGTGCATTGCATGTATATGTCATGCAATAGCTTTTATAATTGAAACAAAGCTTTCTTTTTTTAATATTCTCTTGAAATTCAATAAATCCCTAAAGTTTTCATTGGACAAAAATACTAGCAGACCTGTATTTGTGAAACCATAGGGATTATCCCTGAACCAAATATTTATGGCTAACGGGCATCATTTCTAACTGGACATACTCTCCTCTCTCAAGAAGACAGTGGCATATATTTTTGTTTCTTTGGGGCTAGATTACGCAAACTTTACTCACCATAACGGAGGCTTGCTCACAGGAGCACTTACTCCTTGGATGTGCATGCTCTGGCACTGCTGTTGAAAGGGTTGCACAATCTACCCTGGGCAGAAAAACAAGGAAAGAAAAAGAAGAACAGGAAGGAACACGTGATGTGTTTTGAAAATGTCATTAATGCTCTTTCTACAGGAGCCAGACATTCGCTGGGCAAAATATTCAGCACAGTCTTCAACACTGTAAGGCAATAACAATACTTAGCACTTAGTAAGAGGTTGAACCCAGTGCCACTGGGGCCAGTGTTACAACTCCCATTCAGTTTAGTGGTGCAGGATTTAGTCCTTGAAAAAAAACAAAGCACTGTATTAATCAGCTAATCTGCATAACAAAAGATCAAACAAGTCAGGCTGCTTTCTCCCTGGAATTGGCAGTTCCCCAATGCTTTCTGACTATCTAAGGGAGAAAAGAAGGTTGGGTACACAGTGCACTCATGTGGTATAGCTTATGAGACACTTGAAAGAGAGTATTGGCTAGAGATTTGGATAAAGATTTGTTTGGCCATAAAAGGGGTGGAGGTATCTTGTTAATTAATGTTGTTCATGTTTTCAATTGTAATTGTAAATATTGCTCTCTCATAAGAGCCGCAGCCTTTGTACGCAAGGACATTCTATGTGTAGGTGTGTGGTGCTAGTAAGCAGGCATTTTTTCTGAGGGAGAGAGGGAGACATCTAGTGATTTAGGATTTCAGTAGCTTAGAGAATTACTTCATATTTTTCCTTCTATTTTTTTTTAGGTTGGTTCCCATCATCTGAGACTTAACAGAGGCTTGGAAGCTAATGCTCCTGCTTTTGACAGGTAGGCTGCATCTGACTGTGATAGTAGCACAACCCCTAGGCATTTAACCAAAGTTCCACAGCTTTATACCGTGTCAGTGAACCACAGGTGTGGTGTTAGAGACAAAAAGCACCTATTAGACCTAGACCTGCTGTTGCAGAATTGTTCCTTCCCATCAATTTTTTTTAGTGCTTTGCCCATTCTTGTTTCAGTGGCAATTGGATTAAAATGATCTCTCAGCCTGTTTGTAAAGGAATTAAGAACTTCTGAATGCTGCTTAAAATAGTTAAAATCCAAATTAGCTCTTTGAGGGCTGAAAACGTACTTGCACATAAACCAGTGGATCCCAACCTTTTGAGATTTTCAGCACCCCTTGTTAGACATAAGGCACCCCCCTGGAAAATGTCAGCTCTTAAATTTCGCTAATTTTTGGCTACAGAAAAAATAACACAGCAATTCTTCTGTTGCAAAGAACTCAGAAAGACCACAACAGGTTGGAATGTTTTTGACACTATGGCTTCCTACTTGAAATCACTGGGTTTATCTTGTGAATCCAGTGCAGATGTTTGCATTCCTAAAACTGCTAATATTGTTCAGCATCCTCTGACACTTTTAAAAGAATCCCATAGTACCTCAGAGTACTGCAACACCCTGGTTGAGAATCACTGACATTAGACTCTTCATAACTTTTCTTCACTTTTTGTTCAAGTAAAATAAAATATCAGAGCTTTACAATCTGGATTTCTTTTCCTTTCCATGTTCATGTTACTCTACCAAACTGCCAGCATGCGACTCTATTACACAGGAAGATTCTGTGGGGGTGACTTTCTTTGCCCTTATCCAGAGACTAACCCCATAAGATGCTATAGCTCTGCTAAAACCTGCCAAAAGTCCATGGCCACTTGATTGCTTTCAGTTCTTGATCTTCAAGGGTTGCCAGATCTTGTTGTCCTCTTTGGGCAAACTCTCATTGACTTCAGCAGGAACACTGTCTCAGAATAATATGATGGGGTTTGTTTTGTGAATTTCCAAGCCCTTGACTAACCTAATCATGTGACTTTTGTTAACAAATTAAAACTTATGTTCAAGCAAAATGCCTGCTTGTCTGTAGGTATTTGTATTTTATTTGTGTTATTTATTGTGCTTTTCCTAAAAAATGGCCGTTACTGATAATTTTGGTCAATGATTGGGAATTAGGGCTTCGTTGTTCATAAGGAGTCCATACCCCAGAGAATTTGGGGGTAGATTCTTAAAGGTGCCTAAATCCCATTGATTTTAAATACATGAACACTTGTGAGATTCTGGGGCTTGCTGTCTTCCGGCTTCCTGGCAGAGCTGTGCCCAACTATCTTGAACCTCCTTCACATTTGTGGGTTTTTGCTCAGCAGAGAAGGAATCTGCACATATAATCACAGCTCAGTCAACATCACCTTATGTTGTGCAACCCCCAAGGTGTCAAGGGCCATGTCTACACGTAATGCTGACTGTGTAGTTGTTACTGCGCAGTAATTTAGTACTTGCATACACAAATACTAAATGCTTGGAGTTACTGTGCAGTAGCATCCCCCTATGGCTTCTTGATAATGCTGACAGTGCAGTAGCTCATTACTATTGTGCGGTAGCGTCACATCACACTTTTTACCACACAATGCTACTGTGCAGTAGTAAGGAGCTACTATGCAGTCAACATTTTGTGTAGATGCAGCCAGGGGGAAGTAAGCTCACCGTCTCACCTACCCAACAGAATCTGTAGTCATTATCCCAAGAGCTACCAAGCAGCTTTTTCACAAGCACAAAGGAGGTATGGAATGGCTTGGAGCTGTCCCTCTTCCTTATGCACATCACAGTCCAGATGTCAGGTTTTCTCTGCTGCCAGAATTGTGCAAGACCATCCATCCCAAACTAGATCTTTAAAGGACTGTATTAAGAGGCTCTTTGACAAGAGGCAATCAAATACGTGTGCAGAAAAAGTCACTGGAGCCTAACAAGTCACAGCTGCTTTTCTATCTGTTTTGGAGTGGCCACAGTCTGTTTCTTTTTCACACCTGATGCTTTGACATGTTGAAAAGGCACTGAGAGAAGTGAATACAAATTTACCTTTTTTTTAAACCTTATTTTCTCTGAGAAATCCCAGTGCAGTGTTCACATGGCAAGCCTTAACTTTAGTGTTTCGATTCTTTGTTTTTAAAAAATCCTGTTTTCTGTGGACAAGGCCCTTGTTTTTTTTCCTTTTTAATTATTCTTCCAATTATTGATAAAAAGAACAATATTAGTACAAAAATAGGCCTTATTGCTGCAACTAGCTTCACTTAAATGAAAGGGCTATTTGCATTGGGCAGGGTTTTGCCTGAACAAATCCAGTTGCAGAATTGGGGGCCGTAGCTTGTTACCCAGCTGATCTGGATTTATAGCCAGGTTTCTTGAAGGCAGGGCTGTGAAATGTATACTGTGTTTTACAGTGTGGCTGATTTCTTGCTGATGGGTCTCACTAATGCAGTCTGTGACTTGTGTTGATGGTTTACTGTCACTTTTCAGCACCATTCTTGGGGCATGGCAAAACAGGCAGCAGAAGCAAACCTATCATTGGTGCTGTTCGTTAATTTTCGTAGACTCATAGATTCATAGATGTTAGGGTCGGAAGGGACCTCAATAGATCATCGAGTCCGACCCCCTGCATAAGCAGGAAAGAGTGCTGGGTCTAGATGACCCCAGCTAGATGCTCATCTAACCTCCTCTTGAAGACCCCCAGGGTAGGGGAGAGCACCACCTCCCTTGGGAGCCCGTTCCAGACCTTGGCCACTCGAACTGTGAAGAAGTTCTTCCTAATGTCCAATCTAAATCTGCTCTCTGCTAGCTTGTGGCCATTGTTTCTTGTGACCCCTGGGGGCGCCTTGGTGAGTAAATACTCACCAATTCCCTTCTGTGCCCCCGTGATGAACTTCTAGGCAGCCACAAGGTCGCCTCTCAACCTTCTTTTGCGGAGGCTGAAAAGGTCCAGTTTCTCTAGTCTCTCCTCATAGGGCTTGGTCTGCAGGCCCTAGACCATACGAGTGGCCCTTCTCTGGACCCTCTCCAGGTTATCCGCATCCTTCTTGAAGTGTGGCACCCAGAATTGCACGCAGTACTCCAACTGCGGTCTGACCAGCGCCCTATAGAGGGGAAGTATCACCTCCCTGGACCTATTCGTCATGCATCTGCTGATGCACGATAAAGTGCCATTGGCTTTTCTGATGGCTTCGTCACACTGCCGGCTCATGTTCATCTTGGAGTCCACTAGGACTCCAAGATCCCTTTCCACCTCTGTGCCACCCAGCAGGTCATTCCCTAGGCTGTAGGTGTGCTGGACATTTTTCCTCCCTAGGTGCAGCACTTTGCATTTCTCCTTGTTGAACTGCATTCTGTTGTTTTCTGCCCACTTGTCCAACCTATCCAGGTCTGCCTGCAGCTGTTCCCTGCCCTCCGGTGTGTCCACTTCTCTCCATAGCTTTGTGTCATCTGCAAACTTGGACAGAGTACATTTGACTGCCTTGTCCAAGTCACTGATGAAGACATTAAACAGTATCAGTCCAAGGACTGAGCCCTGCGGGACCCCACTGCCCACACCCTTCCAGGTCGAGACCGACCCATCCACCACGACTCTTTGGGTGCGACCCTCCAGCCAATTCGCCACCCACCGGACTGTGTAGTCATCCACATCACAGCCTCTTAACTTGTTCACCAGTATGGGGTGGGATACCGTATCGAAGGCCTTCCTGAAGTCTAAGTATACGACATCCACCCCTCCTTCTGTGTCCAGGCGTTTCGTAACCTGGTCATAGAAGGAGACTAGATTGGTCAGGCACGATCTGCCTGCCACAAACCCGTGCTGGTTTCCCCTCAGCATAATTTGCCCTGCCGGGCTCTCACAAATGTGAGCCTTGATAATTTTTTCAAAGACTTTACCAAGGATGGAGGTGAGACTGACTGGCCTATAGTTGCCCGGGTCCTCCTTCCTCCCCTTCTTGAAAATGGGGACTACGTTAGCCCTTTTCCAATCCTCTGGGACTTGGCCCATGCGCCACGAGTGTTCGAATATTCCTGCCAGTGGCTCTGCAATGATGTCGGCCAGTGCCTTCAGCACCCTGGGATGGAGCTCATCCGGGCCTGCCGACTTAAAGGCATCCAGTTCTTCCAAGTGACTCTGCACCACCTCAGGATCTACGTATGGAAGTCTGGCGCCTTGCTGCTGCCTCTCTACAACCCCAGTGAGAGACTTGTTGTGCCCCTCACTTAGGAACACTGAGGCAAAGAACTCGTTGAGGAGTTCAGCCTTGTCCCCCCTGTCTGTCACCAATTGTTTCTGCCCATTTAGCAGGGGTCCTATTCCTCCCTGGGCCTTCCTTTTACTCCCAATATATCTAAAAAACAATTTCTTGTTGTCTTTTACTTGGGTTGCCATCCTCAGCTCCATGGTAGCTTTGGCCCGCCTAACTGCCTCTCTACAAGCACAAGCAGAGGAGGTATATTCATCTTCAGTGATCTCACCCTGTTTCCACTTTTTATGGGCTCCCCTTTTGGCCCTTAGGCTGCCCTGGATTTCTCTGGTCAGCCATGGAAGCCTCCTGGCCCCTTTCCCTTTTTTGCCTCGCTCGGGGATCGTCTTGCTTTGTGCCCGAAGGATCGTTTCCTTAAGGCACAGCCACCCTTCTTGGGCTCCCATCCCTTTAAAACTCCTACTCTGCAGTGTGTCCTTGACTAATCGCCTGAGTGCATTGAGATCAGCTTTCCTAAAGTCTAGCACTTTCACCCTACTAGTTACCTTACCCACTCAACGTCTTATGTTGAATTCTATTATTAGGTGATCGCTGTCTCGCAAATGGCTACCGATCTGGAGGTCCCCTATCATGTCATCCCCTGTTGCCAATACCAGATCCAGTATGGCATTCCCCCTAGTGGGACCATGCACCTCCTGTGTCAGGTGGAGGTCCTGTACACAGGTTAGAAACCTGCGTGAGCGATGGGACCTTGCTGTCTGCGTCTCCCAGCAGATGTCCAGGTAGTTTAGGTCCCCCATGACTACCGCCTCTTTAGCTTTTATGGTCTCCGAGAGTTGCCTCAGGAGCCCCGCATCTATTTCTTCCCCTTGGTGTGGGGGTCTGTAGCAGACCCCTACCACCAAATCCCTTTCTCCTTGCCCCCCATGTAGCCTAACCCACAATCCTTCTACTTCCTCAACCTCGGATTCTGTCTTGATGAGGGTTGATGTATATTGCTCACTGACATAAAGTGCAACCCCCCCCCTTTCTTCCCCGACCTGTCCTTTCTATACAATCTATAGCCCTCAATATGTACCGCCCAGTCATGGGATGAATCCCACCAGGTCTCTGTTAGCCCCACTAAGTCATAGGTGTTTAGTGGAAGCAGGAGCGCTAGTTCATCCTGCTTGTTCCCCATGCTCCTAACATTAGTATATAGGCACTTGAGCCCTGTGACTGGTGCCTTTGCTGCCCCCCCGCTCCAAGTCCCAAGGGGACCATTGTTTCTTACCTTCTTGTTTCTTACCTGTTCTGTAGTGCTGGTCTCCCCATGGCTTTCAGGTTTCCAATGTTCTCCTTCTTCAGGCTGGGCTGTCCTTGTGGGTGCCACATGGTTTGGTGGTCCACAGCTTCCCCTGCCCTCGTACTCCCCTCCCCCTGATGAGCCTAGTTTAAAGCCCGCCGGAGGAGATCCGCCAACCTAGTAGAAAACACACGCTTACCTTTGGGGGACAGGTGAAGCCCATCCCAGCTGAGCATGTCCCTCGTCGTGATGTGCGGGTCATTGTCCAGGAAGCCGAAGCCTGCCTTGAGACACCACTGCCGAAGCCACCAGTTGGTTTCTCGGATGCAGTTCTCCTGCCGTCTTCCTCGTCCGGTCACTGGTAGGATGGAAGAGAATACCACCTGTGCACCGAACTCCTTCAGCACGCCACTCAGAGCACTGTAGTCCGCCATCAGGTGATCGGGGGTTCTCCTGGCCGCATCATTAGTACCCACATGGACTAGGACCATGGGGTAGTAATCGGTGGGCTTGATCCTGGCCTGGATTACCTCCGTCACATCCCGAATCTTTGCTCCAGGGAGGCAGCATACATCTCGTGCCGAGGGGTCCTGGCAACAGATGGGTCCTTCCGTACCTCTCAGGATGGAGTCGCCTATGACGAGCACTCATCTCCTCCTCCTCTGGGTCCTCGTGGATCTCTTGATCTGTTCGGAGTGTGAAGAACGTGGTGTTTCTTCTTGCCCAAGGGTTTCCTCCTCCCCTTCCATCTCCTGCAGGGTCGCCAGGGCCTCGTACCTGTTCACCAGTCGGACTGGAGAAGCTGGTACTGGTTCGCTGCGAGCTGCTCCGGTCCTGGCTGTGACTGTCTGCCACTCTGCTGCTTAGGGCACTCCCCGGGCTGCTTCTTCCTTGGGTGCCTGGGCCTGCAGGGAAAGAAAATAACTGTCAATTTCCTCCTCCGCCTCCCTAATCCCCCTCAGCCTGCTAACCTCCTCCCGGAGCTCCCTCACCTGCGCCTCCAGAGCCCTAAGACGGGCACCTGCTGGACAGGTGTGGGGGCCCCAAATCTCTTCCCCCCCTGGCCCTGCTGGGGATCCCCCACAGGCCAGGAGGTAGGGGGACATCAGCTCCCCCATGGGCTCAGTCTGGGTGGAGGCCTCAGACCTGCCCCGGGTAGCCTTGTCCCCCTGGGCAGAGGCCCTAGCAGCACATTTCATGTTCCTTCCTGCCATTACAAACCATTCACTGTTGCAGGATATTCTTGCATTCAGAAGTTTCAATGTCTGGCTTGTGATAAGCCTACACAGCTTGTATAATATACATGCTTGCACATGTGCCTTGCAATTGATGCCCATAATCTGTCCCCAGTCGTCCTGCCTCCCACTCCCAATCTCCTCTGCCCTGCCCACCAGCTCCTGCTGCTTCAGATTAGCCCCCTGACCCTAGCAAGATTTTCTTTTTCATTTTCTTTTCCAGTGGCTGTTTCTGGGCACTGAATGTTCCCACAGCTACCAGAAAAAAAAAAAAAAAGTAGTGAGGGGCGGAGACACTGCTGGGCTCAGCCAATGAGTGGTATGAAGGGGAGCGAAAAAAAATAGTGGCCACTGATGCAAAAAGCACCTGAAATCAGTGGCTGCCAGCACAGTGGCCACCTAAAAATAATCATAGCCAGCACAATTTAGGTAGATACCTATCCTACCATTGATCTTGCAGGGTCAGAGCCATAAAAGAGCTGCACATGTTACAAAATCAAAACTTGCAAAGTTATTAATAGTCTAAGCTGTGTTTCCTTGACTGGGGCCTCCATTCTTTACACTCAATAAAAGCAAAGTATTATTCTTACAATTTCTACAGTTACTATTATGACAACAATATGGAGTGACAGACTGCATGTTTTTTTAAATGTTTGTTAAAAGGAAACCAAGGTATATTTGTGCAGCTATTGGTGCTGAGACCTTCATGTAAGCCACCTCTGCAAGTGCTGCAAGCACTTTGGAAAGGTTAGTTGCTATGCAAGAGTTATTAAACCAAACTATGTTGCTGCTGCTGTTGCAGGCATATGATGCTTCTGAAAGAGCAATATGGAAAACAAGTGATCGTTAACCTGTTGGGAAGCAGAGGAGGAGAAGAGGTACTCAACAGGGCTTTCAAGGTAAAAACAGCCAGCATCAATTCAAATTAAATTGCTGAGATATTCAGTCTTGTTTCTCAAGGAGGGAGAATCTTCTCAGGCTAGTTAATAGGCACCATATCTGAAGAAGCTAGATAGTTTGATTTCTTAGACTATCATGTCTCTTTCCCTTTTTGTGTAACATTTCATGAATAAAATATCAGGATGGTAGATATTACTTAAAAACTGGATATTTTCAAACCAGCAAGGCTGAATGCGATTCATTGTACAGTACTCCAAAGAATTGGTTGAGGTAATTGCAGAGCCATTGTCTGTTGTCCTCAATTAGTTATCAAAGATAAGTAAAGTCCTGGACTGCAGGAAAAGAGTAAATATAATATGCCTATCTTTAAAAATGGAACTAGGAACAGGCAGAGAGCATAGCAGCAGGCAGGGCAGGGAACAGAGCGGCAGATCAGGCAGGGGGAAGGGCCCAGATTAGCACTTGGGGAGGTCACGGGGCTTTATTTGTGGCACACCTGCCAAAAATGTTGGCCCCCACTGGTTTGTTAGACCAGATGTGGCCTAAGTCTCAGTTGACTTTTTAATTTTTAAAAACCTAAAATTAGTCTTAGTTGACTAATTATGTGTGACCCTATTAGGTCACAGTAGACTAATAAACGCCACCGCAGGGTAGTCCAGCTAAACACAAGTACTACCCAGTGGGGCATTGTTTCATGCTCTGCAGCACACATGTAGATAGGCCTGGCTGGGGCACAAGGGTGCTTAAGTGTGGGGCTAGCCAAGCAGGCAGCCCTCATGCTGAAGTACCCTTGTGCCCCAGCTGTCCCCTCCACAGCATGTGGAGCCGGAAAGGGGACCTTGGGCTGACTTCTCTAATGGGGCTCCATGTGCTGTGGGGGGTGCTGGCTGGGGCACGAGGGTGCTTCCACATGGGGGCTGCTTGCTGGCTAGCCCTGCTGCACTGAAGCACCCTTGTGTCCCGGCCAGTCCCTCTGCAGCATGTGAAGCCTGGTCAGGGCAGTCCAGGCTGGCAGGCTGACTCCCTGGCGTCTCTGCCAGCCCAGGTTACTCCAACCAGGCTCCACGTGCTGTGCACAAATAAACTCCAGAACAATATGGTCTGGAGTTTTTTGCTCCCAGGAGTATGTTCAAACAGCATACCCAGGAGCAAAAAACTCTGGAGCAATAAGATCCAGAGATTATTTGTGCCCATTAATTGCACATGTAGATGTGCCCACTGAAAGTCAATGGGAAATTTGCTCATAAGTGCCTGTCACTTGGAAAAAAGAACTCTAATTCCAAAGTCATTTGGATGCTTTTGAATATATATATTTTTATGCTTAGTAAAGTTTAATGCATTTTAGTTGTCATGCTACAGAGGCTTTGACCAAGCAAGCAAGAGGTCAGAATGATGTGAAAGTCCTGATGGCTCAGCTTTTTAAATATTTATCATGTAAAATTAGACAAGGTGAAAGGCTTCTGTTTGGTTGGGTGTAAAAAAAGCCCACATTGGTTTACTTCTGTCAGTCCTGAGCCAGTGTGGGGAAAGAGTGTGCTAGAGACAGACTAGGGAAGTTGTATTCTTTTTGGTAACCAATCCCTCCTTTCTCCTCCCCTGGTGGCAGAGGGACTGAACGGGTAGTAGAAGGGGCAAAGTGACAATCTCCCCTGGTAGGAATGTAGCTGGTCCTAACCCAAGTTTGTGGTTCAAGACAAAAGGCACGCAGAAATGGAGTTGGGCATCCTGGCTTATGCTCAGCTCAGCCACTGAATTTCTGTGTGACTTCAATCCTTTAGTTCCATTGCCTGTAAAACTGAAATAATAATGTTCATTCCTGAGTAATGATGTTCATTCCCTTTTATAAAGTGCTTTGAAACCTATGGATAAAAGCTGAACAAAGTTATAATTATATCACATTACACTGTCTCACAAGTGTCAAGTATTAAGTACAGAAATATAAAGCAGATGTCCCTTATGAATTTTGGCACTGATTATTCAAGGTAGTTTACTTAAAATATCAACATTCTCAGAGATCTTTTCACCATTGTTATTATCCTGGGCACAGAAATAATAGATTTTATTTTTCGTATGGAATCTCTCTCTCTGGGAATTCCTTTCAATGTAGTCATTTTTTTTATTATCTTAGAACAGGGAATCGCAACTAAATCAGAATTCAGGGACCTATCACATAAACATTGGTGTGTTTGTTTATGTATTTTCAATAAAGAGCTGTTTTGGGATTTTTGTTATTAAGCTTTATTCCTCTCATAAAACTGTAAGTGATTTTTGTGAAGGTAAACGGAACTAGATTAACGACATTAGAAATTGGTATTATCCATCAAAAATTACATTTATCCAGAACAGTGACATCTTGGATCATTTTCATTGTACTGCTTTTTGTATGAATAGTTTTTAACTTGATGCATTTCAAAATGCTCAAGTTAAAAATAGGCTAACAGTTAAGAAAGATGTAAATTGTGGAACTCTTCCCTTATTCCTCCTCTTTCTTAAGTTTACTTCTTTTCATCTCCCTTCAATTTAATTTCCTATGTTAATTTCTTCGATCTCTTGCTGCAGTCTTGAAGTTTTCTTGAAATTGATTTAAAATATGTTCATTACAGTTGCTGGTGTCAGTGCTGGTTCATTTTGACCAAGTAGGTCAGTTACCAACACTGTTAGTGTATGAAGGAGGGGTTTTTTGTTATTAATTTAGTAATGTGCTTCTGAACTTCCACTGTTACCTGGAACAGGAAGATGGAAATAAGTATTGTTCCCAGTAAAGCTGTTCATCTTGCAAGCCTTACAATAACCACTATAACTAACTGTAATTATGTGTATAATGAAAGCATGGCGGCTGTCCAGGTTTCAGTAGTTTTGACATTGATGTGCACTGAGGTAGTGGGCAGATTTTGTCCCTGATACAGCTATAAATGTGCCCTGCAGTGTGGATAGAAAAGCAGAAAGTAAGTGTTTGAGTCTGATAACAATACAGTGAAACACATCCCTAACTGAGCTAAAACAGCTTTGGCTTTGTCCATGTGGAGAAGTTATACTGGTCATACTGATATTAGTCTTAATGGCACAGCCTCCATGTAGCCACTTGCATTCTGGTATCTGAGTGGCTTCTTTCAGTTTAGCCAAAACCCCTTCCTAAGTGGCATAAGCCAAATGGAAAAAAGCACTCTTATTCCTCATACTAGGAGATAGAGGTAGACCAAGTGTTTGACAGTTAAAACAGTAACTCTCTAGTTCACTGCTTTGCCCTTTAGTTCTGAACAATGTGTGTTATACATTGGAATTATTTTAGTAAAATCTGAGGTAATCAGATTAATGAAGGGCATTTCATGCCTGTTCTCTCATTTGCTTTATTCACTGCCAACATCACTTTATGGTGTGTTTTAGGATACAGTTTCACAATTTTTTCCTCTCTCAAATTTGAACTTGTCAGGGCTACACGTTTCTATGTGTAATAGGGATAGCTGTAACATAGAAGTGTGGACTGGTTTTATTCTGGTGAATTTATGGCCCCAGTCTTGCATCTCGTTTCATGTTGGCTGCATGGTTAGACCCACTCAAAGCTCTGTTGAGTTCTGGGGCTGGCCAGCATGGAACTCCAGTAACTACATGTCAGCTCCCTGCATGCACTATGGTCTGACTCCTGCAGGGGAAGCTATAAATGAGCATTTATATGCCTTGCCATTGATCTATACATGCCAGCAGGCCCCCACCTTTATTTTGCAGCCACAGAGGTTCCACTATAGCAATTTGGTTCTAACAGTCCAATTTACTCTGAGAAAGGAAAGGACAGGAAGTTGACATTTTAAAAAGAAGAGTGAAATTGTGTACTTCCTTCTAGGTTTCTCTAACTTTACTAACAGTGCAGTGGATTTAGGTGTTGTGTCAGCCATAACTTTGCTTTCCTCGTCTCCTTTTCCAAATAGAAATTGCTGTGGGCTTCTTCCCATGCAGCAGACACACCCATGATCAATTTTGACTATCATCAGTTTGCAAAAGGTGGAAAAATAGAGAAGCTGGAAAATTTGTTGGGGCCTCAGCTAAAGTTGCACTGGGATGAATTTGGCATCTTCACCAAGAGCAAGAATGTAAGTCCACGGTGAGTGTTCCTGCCCCTCACTCCCTTTGGAGGCACAGATTGTGTCACATGCTGAACTGCATTTATCCCCTTGTTTGGCAGCTGCTTTAACTTTCCTCTGCTATTTACATTTTAAAAGGTGTTGATTCAAGATTTTCATGTGACTTCCCTTTGTACCAATATGTTGCCTTTCTATGCCAATTTTTCTATATCCAGACTACGTAGACCATTTGATAACTTAAGATCTCGGTTTTTTTCCCACCTTTAAAACGATTTCTTAGAATTTTGATTCTCACAATCTATGCATAGGCAGTGTTCTCTTCTTCACAATCATTTTCATTAGATGACTTAGCACCATATTCATTTCAGGTTTGATTTGCTTCTATTAGGGCATTCATTTCCTGTCCATTGAATTGTTTTACCTTTTATAGAACCTATTTAGCTATCATGATAGGAAAGATCCACCTAGATGTGAAAGCATTTGTTGCAAATGCAGCTGAAAATATTAATTTGTTGATTATGTGAAGAGAGTTTGCAAAAAAAGAAGTGCCTTCGGTATATAGTCAGATCTGGGAGTGAGCTATTGAATTTAGCCTTCTAATAAATAATCCACCACAATTTTAGGAGCAAGAAACTATTTTGATAGAAATCAACCGAAGTAAAAATGTCATTGTTTAATTAATCTTCTGTATTGGGTTCTTTTCATGACTACTGACAACATTTCTGAGTATGCAAAATACAATAAGTGTAATCAAATGTTGCGTATAAGGGTGTAAGCTAATTGCTGGGACTCAGGAAGAATTAACCCCTATTTCCCTCCTCTATTTATTCTGCTGGTGTTTTGTAGCCTTTTTCATATATTTTTTTAAAGCATGAAATGGTGGTCACAGTTGGAATCAAAATTGAATGCATGGTCTAATGGTCCCATTGTATATGCTCTTGTATTTTTATAGAATATATTATTATAGGGAATTTAACAGGGCTCCTTGAAATCTGTTTTGAGGTCATGTACAATTTGTGAGCCAAATTTTGGCTGCTGGCCTTAGCCAGGCTTCCATTTTTTGAACCTGGAAAATTTCTAGCATAAGTAATTGCTGGTGTGGTTTTGCAGTTATAGTCAGCTCCTCAGACATCTAAATGAGATAAATCATGTTGGCAAGTACTCACATATGCAAAGTGTGGGTGGAAAAATGCAGGCAGAGTGTTAGAGAACCTGGCCTCATTTACGTGTAGGTCAGATGCAATTTTTGTCGACCTGCTGACTGGTAAAGCTTTCCCTTGGCAAATAAGAAAGTTTGTCAGTATTTGTTTGACATGGGGACTCCTAATAACCTGCCATACATCTCTTTATTCTTTGTTTGGTTACCAAAGTCTGCAAACAGGTACCTTCCGATTGAATTGCCTGGATTGTCTGGATCGTACTAATAGTGTGCAGTCCTTCATTGCACTTGAGGTAAGTTTATCAAAGGCCTTTTCTAAATACAGTCTTCTACCACCTAGTTTATATCCTGCAGGAAAAAGCAAGTGGGGGGTTCTGGGTGATGTAGTTCTGTCTTGCCAGCATTAAGATATTTTCACTTGTTGAATTTTCAAACAATGGCCAGGTGAAATTCCTAAATGGGGAAAGAAGAGGAAATATGGAAAGTATTTTTTCAGGTCTCTTCTTCCTGTGTCCAATTCAGGTTCTTCACACGCAGCTAGAGAGCCTAGGGTTGAACTCAAAGCCTATAGTGGAGCGCTTTGTGGAGTCCTACAAAGCAATGTGGACTGTCAACGGTCACAATCTGAGTAGAGTTTTCACAGGCAGTCGTGCCCTGGAGGGAAAACACAAGGTAAAGGAGAATGTAAGATCTGTTTGTTCATGTGTAAGTGACAGAAGCCTATAGGCTGTTATTCAAGGTGTCATTTGTGCTGATACCTTTTCTCCATACAGGTAGGAAAACTGAAGGATGGAGCCCGTTCAGTGTCACGTACCATTCAGTCAAATTTCTTTGACAGTGTGAAACAGGAAGCCATCAAATTGCTGCTCATGGGTGATTTTTTCAGTGAGGAGTATGCAGACAAAGGAAAGATGCTTATGGACAACACTGCATTGCTGGGTAGGTCAGATGTAAATCTGTTATCTTACTGTTCTGCTTGTTACCAAATATTCTAGATGCAGTACCCAATCTCATTCGTTGAAAAAACCAAGAAATAACTGATGGTTGCACCAATGTGTTGGTGTTTAGAAGCAGTGCTTTCAAGCCAGCATAGCATATGTCAGTGTGTTTTCATTCCACTGGTTTTATTTCCCCAAAATATTGCATCAGCTTGCTTAGAATGTTTGTTCATTTATTGAAGGGCTGAGCTGAAGGAAATTGTTATTTTCTCTTAAAGGAGTCGATGGGAGAAGAAAATTCTCAGCTGTGGCCCTCATTAGTTCTGTGAATTTAGGCAATTCTTAAGAGGTCAACGTTAAAAAAAAAAAATGACCTCCACTTTTGGTTTGTGATTTGCTGAGGCATGTAAATACATAGGCAACCCCTCCTTAGTGCTGTTTCACTATATCGCTCATTTTAAATTGATACTACTTAGCACTCAGCAAGTTTTGTTATAATGCTCGTGGTTTCCATTTTGGGTCATTAAAAACACTGGCAGTCACCATCGTGGGTCATCAAAAACTTTTGGTTTCACTCGATGCTCTTTTTTTCAGGAAACAATTAAGAGCGCTAAGTGGGAGCTGCCTGTATTTCCAAGTATCTGATTGCAGCTGCAAATTGCAACTCCTGCAAATTACGTTGGTTGTGCAAATTACATTCATAATTACTTGCACTCACCAGGAAAAGCAGGGTAAAGTCAGGCTGAAATGGAGATCCGTAGGAATAAACAACATGCTGGGATCTTAAGAGGGGTCCCAAATGGAATAGAGCAATGTTGGTGCTAAACTGGTGTGTAGCTGCACCGAAAAAAAGAACACACGAGATTTGGATTTAGCCCTGGATTTGTGTCCATCACTATGGATCAAACTAAAAATCCTGAGGAAGAAAAATCTGACACTATTATTAATATACTATTATTTATTAGGGGAGGTGTTGGGAAATGTTGAAGGACTTTGTGTACATATTCTTGCTTTCGAAGTTGTAACTGCTAAAGGCCTGATCTCCCTTCCCCCTCTGTTTACCTCCATGTGTAAACAGTAGTTTCAGTGACTGAACAGTTATCAGAAGAGCAATCAATGGTGTCAACTCCAGTTACCACGCAATTATGCTTGTTTCCACTGGAGTTACTATTTAGGTATTGCATTGGTGCCACTAGGGTGATTTCCATTATTTCACAGTGACTCTGCGTGTGGCTGTGGTCTGTAGTCCCTTTTATTCCATTGCAGCAAATCCCTTTTTTTTTTTTTTTTGCCACTTCTCTCCATCAGTGACCCCCAGTATTTTGAAGGCCATGTCAGAGCGTCAGTTTGAATTTACAAACTTCAAGCGGATTCGTGTTGCCATGGGGACCTGGAATGTGAATGGAGGCAAGCAGTTTAGAAGCAACATCCTGGGTACCAGTGAATTAACAGACTGGTTGCTGGATTCTCCCAAGCTCTCTGGAGTTTCCGAATTTCAGGGTAAGACTTGGAGTGGCAGTGCTTGTGTGTTTAAATAGGTATTATTTGCTGATGTCTTAAAGGAACTGCCAGGTAGCTTAGGAGGCAGACAGATGTATCCACTGAAACATTTCCAAGTGAAACACGCCTGGAAACATTTCATAAAAGAACCTTTTCAGCCAGGGGACACCTGTACAACTCTGGCTGAAATGTTGCCTGGCTGAGATGCATAGGAAGCTAGAACAGACTGCAGTGACCTGTGGCTCTGCTCTTTGCTCCCCTCTCTCCCTTTGCCTTCCCCCTCACCTCAGGGATGGGAGGTGGAGGAGAGGGGATAGGCGAGTGGAGGGGTGGGAGTGTGCTTCGCAGTCCAGCTGCCAGAAGTTTGACACTCCAGCTCCGCTCCCCTCTACCTCTTCTTTTCTCCTCTCAGCCACATGAAGAGATAGAGGGGACTTGTTTGAGAGGAAGAAAGAAGAGGTAGAGGGGATGGGCTGGAGGTCTCTGGAGTCCTCTGGTGTCTAGGAGAGGAAGAGGTAAGCTTGACTCTGGGTGTGATGGGCTGCCAGTGGGGACCTGGCTTCCCCAAAGCAGGAACAGCGACTGGACAGCAGGCAGGCTGTCCACCCGCTCCCTCTCCCTGCCTGGCATCATCCTTGTGCTGATGAAACCAAAAGTGAACCACTCTGAAATAGTATTTCATTTCCAGGGGGTCTGTTTTGCAATGTTTCAGCCATTTTTAGTATGTTTTAAAGGCCCTTGAAATATTTCACATGTTTGAAATGCTTTGATTGTAGTAACTGTCCATCCCTTTAGACTCCAAGTTGGGCCAGCCACACCTTTCAAAATTGTTACCTCATCTGATAAGGAATTTTCTCTGAATTTTAAGGGAGCTGAATCTGCCCCCCGCTTGTCCTTATCTTGCCTTCATCTGTTGCCCCGACATAGGAGGTCATAGACATCTCTGTGGCTATAAAATAAGCAGCCTGAGTGTTTTGGTCTCTGTAGCTAAGTGATAGATGAAAACCTTTTAAACATAGGATGAACCTGGTGTTCAGGTGCATGCACCCTGTGCTACCATATGAGAAATAACTGTTTGACTTTTTGAGTTGTATCAGAATTTGGGTGATAAGAGAAGTGATATTATTGTATTTACCTGAATCCAAGAGAACACTAAAGTTAGGATGACCACCCCATAATTAGACTCTAGACATGGAAAATTTATAAATTTGTTATAATGTTCTGGGTATAGAATCCAATTATTGAAGGGTTGTCTTAAATTTGTCCCCTAACTACTGCAGTGGGACAAGCATTGGAAGGGGGTAGGGGATCGGCAGGCAGGTGGTGGAGGAATTAAGTGGCCTTCCCCCTCACCCCCACACCTGCACACCCTGGCAAGTGACACCCTCCCCTCCCCCCCCGCCATGTCTGCACTCTCCTGCCGCCCCCACCTTCTCTCTGGTGCCTTTTCCCTATGTCTACCCCTCTAGCACTTCAGCCCCCTGCCACCTCCTCACCGCCTATGCCTCCCTTTTGCCTTCCCCCCTTACCTCCAGAGTATCTGTCTGGTCAGGCCTTAGGCCAGCCATGCAGCAGCTGTTGCATCAGCAGCAGCTCCAACCAGGTGCCAGAGCTGAGGCTGGAGGAACCACATGCTTTGTGCTCTAGGCTGGAGTGGGGCTATAGCAAGAGGGCAAGCAGGTGTGGGTGGGGAGGCAGTGAGAGGGCAGAGGCAGCCAGTAGCATAGGTTGCAGCTGGAGCTCTGATTCCAGCCTTAGGTCAGGGCTAGAGTCAGAGCTGCAGCAGCTGCCTGCTTCCCCACTTGTACTCGAATCCAAGACAAGGGTGTGTGGGTGGGTGTGTGTGTGTGTGTGTGCCACTGTGTTAAATGGGAGGAAGGGAGACGATTCATCTTGGATTTGAGTAAATATGGTACGTTGTTTAGCACTGCTGCTTTCCCCTTCAGCTCATGTACTTAGAGAACATTATGGGACATAGAGCATAATGGTAAGGGTTCATCCATATGTTCTTTCTTTCACAAATTGATGGTGGCAATATGGAGAGCCTTGATGCAAGTTCTTGAGAGGGCAGAAGAAGTTAGCAAAGAATCTCCTAAGATTTTCTGAAAGTACTGGAAAAGTTTACCAGAGGATTGGGAGGAGGAAGGAGCATACTGCTCTGTACAATAGGAACAGCTGGATAAAGACCTAAGGGTATTATCCTACAATGTGTAAGATTTTCTTGAGTATGGTGAGCCATTATTAACTCTTTGGATTCATGCACAATTGTTACCTTCTGATAGATCAGGGACGACTGTCTCCTTTGGCTTAGCATTGCTGAGACCACCCTGAGGGCATAGTGTTCTGTTCAGAGGCCCTTCCCCAAGAAGGAAGACCCACTGAAGGGAAAAAAGCAAAATAAGGATAAAGGAACTGCAGGGGCTTCCTTGTTAGGATAGAATAAAAGAGCTATAAATACACATGGTTTGGTGGGGGATACAGAAGATGAACTGTAGGATTTTCTTGATATTAATTAGAAATGGAAAGCATGCAATTAGATGACACAATGAAAGAAAGTAACATATCTTCTATGATTTTTGCTTCGCTCCCTACAGATGACGAGTCCTGCCCTCCTGATATATTTGCTGTGGGATTTGAAGAGATGGTGGAACTAAGTGCAGGGAATATTGTAAATGCCAGGTAGGTAAAAGCAGAGTGATGCTTTATGTCTTCTGCTGTTTACTTCCTTCTGAGACCTTTGTATATAGGCATTATGCATGCAGATGTGTTCAGCATTAACAATTGAAGTGATCACTGCTAAAATGCGTACGCACACGCGCTCTCTCTCTCTCTCTTTTCTATATATAATGTGTGTGTGTATATATGTGTGTGTGTGTATGTATATGTGTATAGCATGTATTTCTGTGTTTCTAAGCCTTTTAGGACAATATCTGGAATAACAGAACTGGACTCCTGTGCAGGGCACTATTTTAACACTGCTTTTGATATCCCTCTCTCATATTGGAATGCTAAATTCTTGTAGTTTGTACATTTAATTAAAATGTTAGTGTGGAATTTTATAATGGGAGCTCATCTCTCTCTCTCTCTCTCTCTCTCCCCTCTCTCTCTCTCTCTCTCTCTCTCTCAGTGATTAAGTATGTATGTACATATGTGTGTATTCATGAGCAGTATTGTTAGGGTAAAGGCAGGGATTGAACTTTGCTTGTCAGTATATGTAGGTTGGCTTTTGTCAATGATAGGCCTGTTTAAATCTGAAGGAGGGCTCAAGGGGAAAGGAACAAAAATGACCTCAGGAAGGTGGTGTTTCACTTAATGATTCTTCTGGCATACCAGTGAGATGTCTTTTTTAGGAGAGATAAAGCTACAGTTGCATTTAACATGGTTGGTGAGCTAGCTATTCATCTGCATGTATCAACTGACCTTGAGGGCAAGAAAAATAAGGGTGTCTGGAGAGAAAAGTCTTTGTACATGCAGCAACCTCACCATCAACTGAGAGTGGCAGAAGCTTATCCATTGGTTCTCTCTCACCTCCTACTCAGAAAGTCTGTTCTGGCTTTCATCTTGTTGCCTCATGGTGTAAGAATAGAGAGAAGAAACATTGTAAAGAAAGCGACTTTAAAGTATTTTTTACTATCATTATTCTATGTAATAGATTCTGTCTAGCCCATTCAGTAATTGTTTTTGTTCTAGTACAACTAATAAGAAGATGTGGGGGGAGCAGCTTCAGAAAGCAATTTCTAGGACTCACCGGTACATCCAGCTGACGTCAGCACAGCTTGTTGGTGTTTGTCTCTTCATCTTTGTGCGACCTTATCATGTTCCTTTTATCAGGTACAAAAGTGTGACACCTTCACAAATGACTAATTATGGTGTGTGGCCAGCATGAATTGTTTTAAAGCCTGGTAGTTTGTGCATTTGCCTGGGAAACCTGGGTCCCATTCCTTGCTCCAGTCAATATTTCATTATTTGATACAAAAAGGAATAGTTTCAACAGGAGACACTGAGAGAGACCTGCCCATAAATAGCTCTGCTGCCAAGGGTTTAGGGCACACTCCTAGGTGGTAGCAGATCTGGGTTCAAATCCTTCTCCAAATCAGCGAAAGGAGTGAGTTGATACTGGATCTCGCAGGTCACCTGTGACTGCTCTAATCACCAGGCATTGGCTGTTTATGGGCACCCCTGCCTCTTCTTTTTGCACGAAGGGACTGACCTAGCCTAGGTACCTAAGTCCAGCTGTCAAAGATTGGTGGGATGCTTACCTTTTCTCTGCCACTACCTTGATATCCACCTAAAAGATCAGTTCATGTCATACTAAATTCTGCAGGCAGGCAGATGACATAAATGTTTCCTTGCTGCAATCTTCTCAGTAATCTTTTTTCAAAATGGAAGAAAGTACATTCTTGTTTTTTTCCTCCAGTTATACTCTCTGTTAGTGAGAAATAGTTCAGAGAAGAATATGTCTTTTATTATTTGACTTGCCACCTGGATTATGGGTTCCATGACCTAGAAATTGAAGTAATCCAGGAGGAAGTGTGTGATTAAATAGGCATCAAAAGCAGAATTAGTCAGCAAACTGGCTCATTTGCAGCTGTCAACCTGTTAGCACTCCGCTATAGAGCAGCGGCCTTTTGAAAATCAGGAAAGGAAGGGAGGGTTTTGATTCTGGTGGCTGATTTCATTATTTAATGCTAATGTGCTGTTACAGGATATGTGAGCACAGCCAAACTTAGCCACGTGCTTTTGCAGTTTAAACAGGTCCAGAGTATAAAAAGGCTTCTTTGCTAAAGAGATGAAAAAGATTAGGACTTGAGTTAGAGAGGAGAGGACTAACACTATATTATATATATAACTGAGCTATATTGAAGCAATAAGCAGGTCAGGGAAATCTGAGGCATCAAAATACACTGAGGTTTGTCTTAACATCCTTTCCCATGACCTTAGCTAAAAATGGAATATTAGATGGATACAAGTCAATAATGCAATAGATCGGTGGTATCAAAGGGATTCTTTTTAGAGTGAAGAATGACCACATGACCTGTGACCTCACCATTTACTTATCTGACCAGATAGTGGTAGAATATTCTCAGAGGAGACTGTGTTTCTGGGTGTAATTATCTGGCTAGTAGGTGGTTATTTTGCCCAGTAGGTTGACCCTTTGAAGATTAATGTAAAACAATGGTACACCAATGGACCAGTTGAAATACCATATAGTTAACAATATGGATGCAACAAGCTGGTTATGTCATCAAAACAGAAGTCAGTTCAGTAGACAAGGTATGAGTACTGTATGTGAGAAAAGACAATGCCCTGGAATATAATGTGCGCCTTATTTTTGAAAGGCAGAATGAAAAAAACGATAATTCCTTGTAGCTATTAACTGAGTAGCAGCAGCTAGGGAGTAAGGCCTGCTCATTCTTCTGCTCCATCTGAATCGCTGGAGATTTTACTTGTGGTTTTACACAGTAAGCAGCAAAATCTTCTATTACCATGTTACTTGCATATAATGTGCTCTCCAATTCCCAGCAGCTGTTTCTGGGGGAGAAGATACCATATTTTCTCACATACAACATGTATTTTTTTTGTGAAACCATCTACAATTTTATTGCACCCAGCTAGCTAGATAGATACTTTCATTGATGCATGAACTTTGTATCCACCAAAAAGCTTTATTTCAAGGCATGCTAATGCTTAGGGACCTACTTAAATTGTGTTGAGACTAAACATTTTTTATTGGTCATGGCATAAAGAGCAAATTTCACCAATATTTCCTGGATTTACTCTGTCAGCCAAGCCCCTCAGCACTGACTGGTGGAGAGGTCCTGGCAGGGGAAGAGGGGTGTGGGTTCAGCTGCCATCTTATCTGCTGGCTGCCCTTTGTGCGGCCCTGCCCCTTGGCGCTGATTCGGGGAGAGGCTCTGTTGAGGGGAGGGATGAGGGGGCAACCACCATCTCATCTGCTGCCCTTTGCGCTGCCCTACCAGCTGGTGCCTTCCCCCTGACACCCCAGGCAGGCTAGTAGGCTGGTCCATGGCAGAGAGGACTGCTGGCTCCCACTGGGGATCCAGCATGTTATTTTTATTAAGTTTTTTTTAAATCATTTTTGCAGGCAATTCTGGATTTTGTTGTTTCTGCAAAATCTCAAATGGAGTAGACCCTTAGTAATGCTGCTTGAATTGATGACTGTGCCATATAGATTCTTGTTAGTACTGGAATGTAAACATTAATTACTGTCGCCATTTTAAAGCTAGCAATAAAAGCAAATGTTAAAGGTAAATCTTACGAAAGATCCAGGCAGGTGGTCATGCAGAGTATGCTGTCTCACAAGAGGGATGGTAAGAGAAAAGTTACTTAAAAGCTATTATTGTATTTCTTCATTAATGTCTAACTGGTGGTCTGAAACAACAGGACGTGGATCTAAGTTGAGAGTATTATCAGAACAAAAAGCTTACTAACAGATTCATTGGACACCACCACGCTCTCTTCCCTTTACGTTCTTCAGTAAATGGAGAGAAAGTCATTGTTCTTACTAAGACAACGTTTTCCTTTCCACTTTTAACTGAAGATGAACTAACATTTCCTTCCCTTCCCCTCCCCCCTATTTTTTTTTTAAATCCAGGGACATAGCAATAGACACAGTAAAGACAGGGATGGGAGGGAAAGCTGGAAATAAAGGGGCAGTTGGCATCCGCTTCCAGTTCTACAGTACCAGCTTTTGCTTCATCTGCAGTCACTTAACTGCTGGACAGTCTCAAGTGAAAGAGAGGAATGAAGACTACAAAGAGATCACACAAAAACTCAGCTTCCCAATGGTAAGGACCAGGCTGACTCTACACCAGAATTGATCCCAACAAGAAGCAAAAACCATGTCCTTAAGTTCTTCCGTGTGAGAGTCAATTGCGGTCTATACTGTCTTGGCAGGTTTCTTCAGGACTCGGTTCAAAGTCATGGACTAGCCACATAAAAGAACTTAATTAGAAAAAGAAAGCAAACAAGGTTGAAAGCATACTTCACCAGACGTTGGTTTGCCATGGTTATATTTAGAGAACTAGGTGTGGCAGGATCAGGCCGCCAGAAGGTGAAAAAAAGCAGATGTTCGAAGACAGTTGGACAATTAATATTGAATATGATCTTCTCTGGCTGGGTATTTTATCCATCCGTCACACTAGTACTTTATACTTGCCTTTGTCGAAGGCCAGGAAGTGATCTGTGAGATTTTTGTCACTGTGCTTCTTTGTTTCCAGTATTAGTATTGGTTGCTTTAGATTTCCATAACTGCTGTTTCTCTCAGGCATCTCCAGAGAAGCCATAAGCCAGGGAGAGAAGACCAGTTTGTGAGAGTGTTTATTCATTCTGTTAAGTCAGCAAAGCATTTAGGTAGAAGAGCATAAAATTTAACTCCCTGTTGTTTCCAAGGTTTAAAAAGCCTCACGCTCATAGCATATCAATCAGTTTCAGTTTATGTTAGAAATAATACTGATGGTATTGAAGCTCTGCATAGAATATCCATTCTAAATAGCCATAAAGTCATGCTTATAGTGTCCTTACTTCTAATAGCTTGTTAACTGTTTTATATCTTGTACGTTTACAGTGTTTGTGCACACTGTGTTTTATATATATATAAACAGTGCCCTCTAGTGATACTATATCTACAGGTTTGGAGCATTTTCTTTATGAATCTCCATATACAAGGTTTATAACTTGATTGGAAAAAATGCAGTTACCTATAATACATCTTAAACATTTATAAAAATATGATATATAGATATGGAAGAGATGTTTTAGCCTGGCCTTAACTAAGATGTCCATTTCATTGGGTTCATACAATAGCAAGAGCATTTTGCATTTGCAGTCTAGATAATTAGGCACATCAGTCCCTGAATGTCTTAGAAAACCAGAGGATTCAACATCTAGAATACCTATATGTAAATCTAATAAAGTGTGGCTGAAATTTTCAGAAAACCCCATTTGTGCCTGCAAAAATAAAGGCTGTAATTTGAAAATCTGATCTATAAATTTCAAGGTAAAGGAACACAGTAAGAAATATAGGCACCACTTCTTTAGCATGAATTTCATGTAACAAACAACATTTGGTAAGCAGTCTAATATTTACTACTTCAAGAAGACTGGGTTTCTTTATTTCAGTTGTATAAAACGTATACAAATTGCATACAATTGATAAACAAAAATGTACAAAATAATGACTTTAACATGATTTCTTTCCTATCTAGGGAAGAAATGTGTTCTCCCATGACTACGTGTTCTGGTGTGGTGATTTCAACTATCGCATTGATTTGACATATGAAGAAGTCTTTTATTTTCTTAAACGACAAGATTGGAAAACACTCCTTGAATTTGATCAACTACAACAGCAGAAATCCAGTGGAAGAGTAAGGGGCTTTGTCCATTTGCTCTACTGTCAATATCACCATTTTTCTCAGTATCCAAGTCAATAGCTAATTGGCTTTAAGAATGAGAATGAGGGAATTTTCAGATGTCTGCTTGTGGACATACATATTCATTTAAAAAAAAATCAAAATAGTACACTCCTGCAAGTAACTATGTCATAACAACACTTCCATAAGCAGGAACCTATTTCTTTTCATAGATTTTTAAAGATTTTCATGAAGGAACAATCAATTTTGGACCAACCTATAAATATGATGTTGGCTCAGAAGCTTATGATACAAGCGATAAGTGCAGAACCCCTGCTTGGACAGACCGAGTGCTTTGGTGGAGAAAGAAACTGCCTTTTGATAAAACAGGTGTGTAGGGTCTTTCTCATTTTTAGCTTTTTACTTTTCCTGAGTAGCTGGACCATACAGGACCTAAGTGGGGGAGAGTTTAGTAAAGTAGCTAAAGAAGAAGTAGAGGCTTGATTCCTGGTTCTTCTCTTCATTCTTTCCTTCTTCAAAGTACAGACACCTCATTTGTGCAGGTCAGGTACTGCTTTTGGCATCTATGAGCAAAGAAATTCTTTGTAATTAGTCCTAAACATACTATGTTGGGTATGTCTGAACTTCTGACTGAGGCTTAGCATAGAGATAACCAAGTAGCCTAGCCACAGCAGCAAAGACTCACCATACATTGCAAAATCCAGAAGCAGGGTAAATTAGCCAAAGGTGAGCTCTGTGCTGCCACAGCTAGACTGCTTATGGTACCTGAGGTAGCTTATTGAAAGCTGATTCAGATATCTCTCCATAACACTGCAGATACCTCCTTAAGCATAACTTGCTCCTCTTCCTATTTATTTCAGTGTGGACTGTGAGCAAGCTTAAAGCTTTTCATGCCTCAGATTTTTCCATAAATTAACAGGGAATACATAATAATTACTGAATGTTGTGAGGCTTCATTAATTCATGCTTGTAAAGTACTTCATGGTCCTTGAGTGGAAAGTACCATAGAAATACCACACATTATTTTGCCTGCTATTTAAAAGCTGTAATAACTAAGGCAGTAAACGAATAACCTCTTTGCCTTCAGAGCCATATTTTTTTGCCAGACTCTAAATCTGCATATGTATCCATTAGTATTTGTAAAAACTACATGTGCACTGCAAAAGAAGGTGTGGCAGGAGACGCCTTCCAATTTGTACATGCAAAGGTGAACTGTGCCTGTGTGAAGTACAAGGTTCAACTCAAGGTGAATAGCATGAAGCAAAGCTAGGTTACTGAGAAAGTTCACTTCATTGTAACATCACAGAGTTCCTGTTTACTTGAAAAATTGGTAGTATAATAAATAAGAACTTGAACAGTAAATAGAGACATGGTCTTATAAAGCAATTCAACTGTAGTAAGGCTAAAAACAAGGGGTAGTGAGATGTGAACTTCAGTTTGAGAGAGAGATAAGATCAAATACTGGCAAGGCTGCCTACACCTAGGAATTGAGGTTTTGTAATTGTTGTATTGTAGTTTTGTTGTAATTGCACAATGCAGGGCACCTGCAAGAAGCATGATTTGTGTGGTAATAACCTTTATTACCACACAAATTATTAGATTGACTTTATAGTCAGGAGAGATGTTAGACAAGTTTTGAGCATAAAGTGCCCTCCTGGAAATGTCAAAAAATAGATAGCAGGTAAATAGCACTTGGATTAGAGGAGAAAGGAGCCAATGTGCCCCAGAAACCCTGATAGTTGCTTCCAGACCTTTTGCTCCTAAGTCAGGCATCATGTCACAGAGCACCTTTTACAGTCTTAATGAGTTCCGTCTTATAAGCATTTGGATTTTTTGCCCCTGCAGCTCCGACTAGAAGGCTGCCTTGAAAACTGAGTGCTCTAATGATTAGGAAGTTCCTCCTCATTTCCAGCCTGATTTTCTTCCTGGTTAGTTTGCACCACTTTTGTCCTTGAGCTTAAAGGGTTGTTCTTTTCTGTCCCTTGTTCACCATTCCCACTAATGACTTTATAGCTGGCAATCTTACCCCTTCTTAGCCTTTGTTTTTTTACACTAAACAAGTACTTGTAGCCTCTTATCTTACAGGCTTGCCATTCTTCTTCTCATCCTAGTAGCCCTCTCTACCCGTGTTACAGTTTGAATTCATCTTCTGTGAACACGGGTGACCAGCACTGCACACACTGTTCTAGAGGGGGTATCCCAGGACCTTATGCAGTGTCATTGTTATCTCCCTCTACTGGAAGTCCCTCTTCTGATGCACTCTAGGATTGCATTTGCCTTTTTCATTCACAGCATTACATTGGAGGCTCATATTATCATCCTTTGATTATCTGAGGTCTTTCTCCACCTCAGCTGATAGAAGATTTTGTTGTTAGGCCTCAAGTACATGACCTTCCATATTATGCTACTAAATTTCATGCTGTGTCTGTTAATCCAATCCTCAACAGCCTCCATTCCTTTCTGTATGTTATGCTGATCCTCTTATGGGTGAGTGAAGCCCCCAACTTCATATCATCAGCAAATTTTATCAGCAGCCTCCTATACTCTGCACCAAGGTCATTAATGAAAATACTAAACATAATCTTGCCCACCCAAGACAGTTCTTTGAGGAGACCCACTAGTAACTTTACTCCAGCCTCATCCTTCCTTTTCCATAACTACCTTTTTCTGTCTCCCCCTGTAACACTTTACTGTTCCTCTAGTAAATCCTCACTTTCTTGAGCTTCTGTAGTAGTTTCCCATGTTGCAGCATATTAGATGTTTTGGTAAACTCCACATAGATGAGAGAGGCCTTCCTGTAGCTAGAGAATCAGCTATCTTGTCCAAGACAGCTATTAATCTAGTATTATCTACCTTTCGTAAACTCATCCCTGCTTTAGGAGCCTACCTCTCATCCTTTCAGCCTTTTTTCCATATTTCTACATTCCTGTATATGTTTAATAACTCCTTCCATACTTTCCAGCCATTTTAGGATTATTGCAGACTATCAAATAACTGCTATATCATTTCAATTATGGAGAGATGGAGGGACTGCAAAAACTGTCCCTCAACTCTTTCAAAAATTTCCTTTTCCCCTTCTTTCAAGTTGTAGTGTACACTGAACAGCAATTTCTTTGTGGTGCAGATGTATCTGGCAATATTTTTAACGTGACCAATTGGCATGTTATGATTTGTTGTGTGATATTCGCAAATAGTGTGCTACAAATGTAACGTCTGCCAGGGGCCAAAGAGTTTGTTGTAGATAGGAATGAAGTCAAATGCCCTTTTTAAAATCTTAACACTTGTGTACTGAACTCTGCAACTTCAGAAACTGGCATAGGAAGCAAAAAGGAGAATTCCCAATTTCATATATTAAATGTTGGGGGTCACAAGTCAATGGGATACGGAGAGATAAATACAAATAGATACACATTAAGATTAAAGTGCATGCACTTAATGGCCAAATAACAGATAACAAGTAATAGCATTGTGGTATCTTCACTCAAAGAAACTGGTACCCTCCCATACCTACAGAAGTGCCTCAAACCAGCTTCCAGTCCTGAGAGCGCTCAACTGCTGTTCGCACGTCCGAGTTCTGCTGCTAAGTTCAACAGTCCTGGTTCTGTTACACTTTTGCCACGCTAGCCTCTGCTACTGTGTCTTTGTTCTGCTGCAGCTTCCCCCATGTTCAGCCCATGCTCCTGTGATTTCTGCCACTTCCAGTTTCCTCCTTTGTCTCTCAGCTCCCACAATCTCCAGAAGCTGTAGTTTTCATACAGCCAGCAGTTTTTACAGTTCAATACAGCTAGTAGAGCAGCTCCCCCTGCTGTCACACAGGTATATTACAATTTGCTTACACAATCAATCCAACATTTGGACTAGCTGTAAAAGACTTGTAACTCAACTAGGGGCTCCATCTCCTTACCCTCCTCATTCTGCATAAATTCTTATCTCAGACTCACTGTTCTTCACTGTACTTGTCCTGTCTTGAGCGCTTATTTTTATTCCTGAAAACATTTGAGGAAGCAACCAGCATTTAGGGCCACACAGGATTTCTCTTTTGTGTCCCTTAACTACATGTGTATTGTTAGAAAATACAGATTCTTCATAGGTACTAGGTCTGTTTCCATTTGCTAGATAGAATGAGGAAAAAGGTCATATTTTAATAAGACACTCTCACACCTAGTTATAAAGGTCTCTTATCAGCTGACCCTTGAGTTACTGCTTTATCCTTGTCTTGTTCAAGTTAATAGTTTTTGTTTGTTTGTTTTTTCACTTTCTTTTTTTTTTCATATTTTGTAACTCAGGTCTTGAGGGTAGAAGCCATCCTTTAGGTAGAGGACTCAGGAGTTATGTGAAATGCAGCTTTCTGAAATTGGTTGAATCATTATTACAGCAATGTAAACTCTAATGATGTTTTGTGCTATATAGCTGGAGAGATCAATCTCCTAGACAGCGATCTGAGTGTTGAAACTAAAATCAAACACACTTGGACTCCTGGTGCCCTGATGTATTATGGAAGAGCAGAGCTTCAGGCTTCCGATCACAGGTAAGGGCTTAAGTTAAGATGAGCTTTCTCCGATTAGCGTGTGACATGCTGAAATGCCTCTTTGATGTGAAAGGCAAACAGTTCCTTTTGATGAATGGTATGTGCTTACTCTGATAGGAGGGTGGCAATGCCAATGGCCTGATTCTAATTCTGCTCTGTACTGTGATTGTGAGGAAGAGCTGCAGAGACAGCAGATAGTGGATTTTTTTGACAGTTCTGGTCAATTAAAGGCACATTGCTGAAAGGCTCCAATCCAGCGTTCTGCTAAAATGAAGGCAACTGAGATGTGTAGCCTGGGAGGCTTACATTGTATCTGGCCAGGACGCTGGGGATGTGGATGTGAATGAACGCAGTGGCACCCTGAAGGACCTCATCTTCCCTGCTTCTCTGCAAAAGGGAAGAAGGGAAGAGAGAGGAAGCAACAGCGAATTCCGCTCTTTGGTCTACACTATTAACTTTTCTTCAGAGGAGTCAGCGTGATTGCAGATCACCTTCCTTTGCTCGGTGTCTTGGTATTATTTCGCTATGTTAAATGTGCCTCAAAAGCTTGTCTGTTTTGAAACAAGCTTCTGTCAGTATCCAAGCATGCTCTTTGCAGAGACTGTTGAACAAGCAGTGTTCAGTGAATCACAGTAGCCGACCCTGTGCTTCCTCAGCATTGTTACACAGGAGAGCTGCTTTGCTTTCCTCCAGCAATGGAAGAACATTCTTCGTACAAACAACTTCTCTGTGTCAAGGCATTGGCACCGCGGGGGTCTCCAGCTCGCAATGGAACTGCCACACTCGTTATAAAAGAATCTGATGCAGTGTTCTTTGAAGCAAGGCTGTTGTACCTTAGTTCCCAATTACAGCAAACCTTACTACAATAACTAGGCTTTTAACACCACTTTTTAATTACTCTCAGTAGGCTTACTTTCTGAAGCTTATGTTATCAAAAGAGGCTCCACGGTATCTTTTCAGCATACCAAAATACGCTAATCAACGTTGTTTTCAGAAATAATTAACGTTTCCTGCAGAAAGGTTTTGGGTTTTTTTCCTTTTCGCTACTCCCTTTATCTCAACTTTTGTGTTCTTTCTACATGCTGGCAATGCACATTACAGCCCCTGCCACATTGCAAGTAGCAGGTGGCAATTCCTAGAAGTGCAAGTGTTCTAATTACTGCCCACAGTTTATTTGTAGGGATAATCTCGAGGATGCAGATTGCATCTACAAAGAGAAGTGAAGCCTTGGCCCTTTTGACAGCGTGTTCTGGTTAACTTAAGTATGACACAGGGAGAGCTAGCTCATAAGAAATGATTCATGACCAAAGAGCATATGGTTGATATGTCTGTACTACATAAGCACTTTATACTTAAAGGCGGGGGTGAGGGGGAGTGGGGGGGGGTGGAATGGTGCAGTTGCACCCCCTCCCCCCTTTGATTTGTGGTCCATCAAAAATTTAAAACCAACTGCTTGGCAGAGGCAGCAACATTTCTATTGAGGCAGCAGTGAGGAAATCACCTGACTTCATGACTCATTATAATCTACCTGATTCCATCTAAACTCTTCATTCCTCAGGTGTTAATACCACTCTCCTGTTTAAATAGTCTTGATGTTCCACTAGTCAAACTACCCTTCTGCAGTTCTGCTGTCCCTTAGCTGCTCCTCTTTATGTAGCTCCTGTTTCACAGCACCGCAGGCTGTTTTTAAGTCTAACTAAAAAGGTTAAGTCAGGCTTCAAAAATTAAACTCAGGTGAACATCAACTCAGGTATGGAAATAACTTTCAGGAAGCATTGGATGTACTGTTAAGACGTTCAAGGCCAGATTTTACTTTATGCATTTAATTACAACAGGACATCTTTTGATTATTTTTTGCCTCGTTTGTTGTATTTTTTTTATTTGTAAGATATAGCAAATTAATGCACATGCCAATAAATTGGCATTTGTTTTTGCTTTGATCTTAAACTGAATAATATAGCTCTAGGCCCCTAGCACATTAGTAAAGCTTCTAGTTTCTTTTTACCTGGAGATAATTGTTTGTTGTGTTATATGTGATGATGCACCATACCATCCGTACCTTCCTTCTCAAAATCCTAGAGCTGCCCATACTTAAAGGTATATTGTCCTCTTGGTATTTGCTCTTGGGGCTACAGCAAAAAAACTAGGAGCCAGAAAGAAAAACATTGTTCATGACCTTGAATCATGTAACACTTAACCTCCATTAATCCTAATGGGAAATAACTGCATTCTCATACTACGCAGGAATGTTGTGGGAAAATCGATTGTATTAAGCATTCTGGTGCCTTTTAGATGGATGATCTTTCAGGTGATCTCTCTCTTCCAGCACGTTGTCATAACTCTATTTTAGCTAAGTATTGTGGGAATTAGTATCTGGGAGATCACATGAGGCAGGTTCATCTGTTGCTGGAAAAAAGGTATAATAATCCCATGGAGCAATGAACTGGGAGTCAGGGTGCTTGGGCACATGTAGGTACTCCCATGCTTTCTGTCAGCTACCCTGGCACCATTACAGCTGGTACCTCCCAAGGGTGCGCTTGGCATTTGGGCAGCACAGCTGGTGAGGAGGAGCTCCCAGAAGCATAGATTTGGCTGTGCCCTATCACTGCCGGGTCATGGCAAATACTACCTGGTGCTAGAACTACTGCCCTCAGAGGCAAGTGAGTTGTGAGAGGTCCTTACTGTGTGACCTTGGACAGGCTGTATAATGTGGGGATTACCCACATCAAAGGGGGTTTTGTTAATGTCCATACACCCAAACATTTGCACATCCTGTGGTTTGAAGTTTATTTGAAATAATGCAAAAGTAAATATCTGTGCGTATGTGTGTGTACATGTGTACAAAATCTAGGCCCGTGTTAGCTATTGTAGAAGTGGAAGTCCAAGAAGTGAATGTGGCTGCCCGTGAGAGTGTTTTCCAGGAAGTGTCATCCTTCCAGGGACCACTGGATGCCACCGTTGTGGTCAATCTCCAGACACCAACCCCTGAAGAGAAAAACGAATTTCCTGAAGACTTGCGTACAGAGCTTATGCAGATATTTGAGAATTATGGCATCATTGTTCTTGTCAGGTAAGTGTTTACTCTGTGATGCATTCAGTCTGTTTAAAAAAATCCTAATTAAAATAAAATCAACTCTGGGGAAAAAGACAACAATTTCAAACTGTAATGTCTTATCATTAGTAGAAGAGATGAATAATTACTTGCCAGATACCTCTCAGTTTCCTACTGTCCCACTAAAAAAATTGCCCAAAACAGAGGACTAGCTCGTCTTTGGGGACTGGCTTTTGTGACCCCTCAACCTACTAAACTTGAAGCCAGGTGTTTAATTCTGCACCCTGCTGGAAGTTTTGTTTCAATCCAGTGGCGTCACTTTAAGGGCACAGGGTAGCAATTGGACTTCTTTGTTAAGGAAAACAGCCATAGCTTGGCACTACCTTATTCGCAGCACCTTTTGTGAAAGACAACAGGAGAAAAGAACCCAGCAGAAACTTGAGAAGGCTAGCAGGATTGCATGGTGCCATTGAAATGGAAGGCTTTTTACACAGTACTTTTCAGCTACAGAGTACAATTAACTAGGATCATGCTGGGTCACCAAAAGCTGTCATCCATAGTGGAATATAACAAATCTAATCTCCTGGTGACAGTGCACATGGTTGGACACCAGGTCCTGGAAATAAGTTGCCTGGCAGTTGAGCTATTTGTGATTGGGAATATTTTTGGTAAACATTATCTATCATCTTGACACTGCTTTATAGCTTCACACATTCCCCAGAGGCAGAAAAGTGTTCTGGAGTGGTCTTAGGACCTCAGGACCACATGACCTGTGAAGGCTTGATGTGTTACACAGCTGCAGCAAAGAGTGAGAAAGCAGCAGGCTTCTCTTTTTCACACCTCTGTGTAGCTCACAAAACACTGTAGACTGTCTCTCAGGCCACAGGAAAGGCACTTTGTGCCCTAAAGCTTGTTCACCAGCTCTCCCAACTATACAACTGGTCCCATAAAAGATATCACAGAAATCCTTACCTTTAGGACACTGTGGTTACCTTTAGGACATTGTAGTAATGGTTGAGGAGAATGCATGCTTTTTCTGATGCAGTCTATGTAGTGTTAACCCAGAGCAGCTGAAGCAGAGAGAAGGGGGAAATGGTGCAGATGAAAGGATGGATGCAATATTTGCTAAACCTCTGCTCATACCAATGAACCTTTGTCTCAGGAACAGTGTACCATTAAAATGCACTCTGGGTCTTTATGAGGGAGGTGGGGGTATAAAGACAGAGACAATGCTGGGCAACATAGTGTTACCTGCTACAAAGAAAACATACTTGTAAGTAAAAGCTAAATGCAAAAAAAATTGTCTATGTAAAATTATTGGCATCACTGTGAAGCCTACTATGTATTTCTGGAACACAAACTATACTGTTGTTTTCTCTGTCTGTTCCTGTTAGGATAAATGGAGGACAGATGCTGATAACATTTGCAGACAGCAAGTCAGCTCTTAATGTTTTGGATATAGATGGCATCAAGGTACAACTATATCATGTTTGTTTTAATGAATTTGCATGCATTGTATGTAAAGGTGGGTTTCTAAGATTATAGTGAGGCACTATAAATTGGTAGTTTTGTTTTCAAGGAAACTGAAGACTTCCAGTGCTCATGGATCCCATAGCCATGAGGCTTAGCATTTTGCAGATTGTCCTTTATTAGGAAGACAGGACATTGCTTCTTATGGAGCTCCCTCAGAAACAAAGTTCTGGAGCCAGTCTGCGATATCGCTACAGAACATGTGGACTTTATGACTATTTAGTCATTTGAAGTAGTACTCTGGGGAACACCTTTGCCAAGTCCTCTTTATGCTTCTTTAATATAGTACAAAACCTCTTTGGCATCAAGCATCATGGTGCCATTGTGATTTGAGTATGAAATGGATCAGTAGCAACAATTCTAATCTACTTCATGACATATTTCCATAAAGACTGTAGCTGCATTTTTTTGTTAGCTGGGCATTTAGTTTTCATTTGGTTTGCTTTGTTTTTTTTCTGGTAGTTGGGGTGCTCCTTTATCATTAGTTATCAGACTACAAGGTCTCGGGTGAGATTTCCAAAATGTTTGCATGAACACACGCTTTGTGCTTCAAGACACTGAAGCAGTTTTGAAAATTCCATCTCTGTAGTCATTTTAAAAGCTGTATAGTATCATTTCTCTGATATTTTATATTTTGCTCTCAGATGATAAATAATGTGCTGAGCCACTAGAAATTGCAAGGTTTATGTCAACACAAATGCTTTGAAGAAAGGCAGCCACAATGTAAGTGTGTGCCCAATAAAAAACAGAGTTCTTCAGTCAATACATGGAAGGTTAATTCGTAAGACTAGAGGATGGTCTTTTTCCTGATGATGCTAGGGGAAATGCTTCCTTTTCATTGAGCTTCTGAAGTAAATATGAGGCCATCTAGATTTCTGCATTATTCTTATTTCCTTAAAAATGAAACAATTCCTTCTTGGCTTTAGGTTAAAGGTAGAGCTGTGAAGATCCGGCCCAAGACTAAAGATTGGCTGAAGGGTCTTCAGGAGGAAATCACTCGAAAACGAGACAGTTTTGTACCCATGTCACCTACAGCAAACTCCTGTCTGTTAGAGGAAAACTTTGACTTCTCAAGTCTAGACTACGAATCAGAAGGTCAGCAGCACAATTATAGTCTGAGTTAAGAGAATTCAGCTTTCTCATTTTGTGGGAGGGGACACAGACCTGTATGATTTCTAATGAAACAATAACTCTAAACAACACATTCATAGCTAAAACCCTCACCCTGCATTGTATCACACAGAGCCTTGATGATGAGAGAGGATATCACCTGGCCACATGTGCTCAGTGTTATAATATGAACTATCAAAGTCACTGTACATTAGAACGATCCCTATACAAAACAAAGAACAGTGAAAACGTGTAATCAGTTAGAAGTTTGCTCAGCTTTAACTCTCCTGCATAGTAAAATCATTTTAATTGAAGTAAAAAGAAAGAGAGACTGTGCCTTTCATAATATCTATGGCCAAATCTTTTTCAGGTGATATATTAGATGATGAGGAGGAGTATTTGGATGATGTGCTGCCTCAGCATCTAGTAACAGAGATATCAGAAGACTTTCCTGAGGGCCCTGAACATTTTGCCTCTGTAGTACTTTCAAACAAATCTCTGATGCTGACGGGAAGGAATTCACATCTGTGTAAAGGTAACTCACATGGCTTCTTTAAAGCAGGCCTGAAAGATTATTTTCTTGTTTCTCTCTATGGGCATTGCCCTGTTGACCTGTTACATCATCTCTTGTGTTTAACCTGTAAGCCCTCCAGGGTGGAGACCACCTTTCTGTTGTGTATTCAAATAGCATCGGGGACAATGGAACCATGGTCCTTGATTGAGACTCCCAAGCACTATGGCAATACAAGTAGTAGTTAATAAAGCTTTAGTCTGAACTTTTCTGTATGCCAGGAGTGGCCAACCTGCAGATTGCAAGCTGCAAGGTAGCTCCCGGGCAGTTTATATGTATGTGGCTCCTAAAAAAAGTAATTTAATGACAAATTATGTGAATTTTAGCACTGTACTCATGTTATGGACTCCGGGGTATTTATCTCACAAGTTATATGTCCTGAAGCTCTTGACCGTGTCAAAGTTTTAGTTTGTGCCGAGAAGGGGTTAGGAACTTTAGCCACCTTTGCTCTGTCCTGTTTGGGACAGGGTAGCTGTGCCTCAAAGGGGTGCCTTGCTATCTGTATTACATATTAGACAGAGGTAGGCTTACTGCCATTTTTAAATTGGTCTTGTATCACATAGAACTAAAGCATACTCCACAGAATTGTCCCTATTGTCCTTTATGTTCTTGTTAATGGTGGCCTGATCTGGGAGGCATTTGACAGGTTTCCTTTAACTTTAGTGGGCTTTAGAACAGGCCCTAATGCAATAGGCATGGCTAACAGTCAGGGAAGATCCACAATGGGCAGGAAGTGTGATTGCCCCAGGTCACCATTTGCTCTGGGACTATCAAATATGTACCTACTCATGTGTCCCACATCCAGGGCAAGGGGGAACCTCAAGACTTTTCTCCATCTCTACAAAGACCTATGTACCCCACAACAGCCAATAGAATCTGCACTTTCCAGAAAAAATGGAAATATAGTCAATGAACTCTTGCAAAGGAGTTCCTGTCACCTCAAAGACTAGCCAACCTCTTTGCCCTGCTTCACTCCCATTTTACTTATTTGGGGCAATTTTGAGGCTCAGTCACCCTCTGACGTTAAGCATGGTGAGCTTTAAAATCCTGCGCATTGCCCAAGATAACTACAGTGTTACCTTGGATATGTGCAGTATTCTTCCTTCATAGTGTTGGGATCCTAAAGCTATTGACATAACTTGGTAAATTTATCTTAGTGACTGATTTAAAGGATAACCATCCTGATGTAAAATTACAGATGCTCTGTGTCTGTTTGCTTTTGGAGTGATCACCTTAGGCAGCGTCGCAAATGTGCAGTATTTTTCTTCCTGTCCATCTGTTTTGTTGTAATGTTATAATGCAATAAGTCTTTAAAATGAACCATATGAAGCTATGAAAACACTGGTCTCAATTACATCTGGACCTAGCCTTGCTGGTAATGCTGCTCTCCTGGATTGTGATCTGGCTTCACTTTAGTGGCCAAGCACAGTAAGACTGGGCCAGAAGTTGAACACTTCAGTGCAGCAGTAAACAGTCTGGTCATTGCCTCTCTTCTGTCCCCCTCTTTACTATTCATTTGAAGAGGATGATCTTTCAGCTACAGAGGCATGGTCTGTCTTCCAGTATAAAATGGGAGTTTTAATCTATGCTAAAGACAGTCAGAAAGAGTTAATAAAAATCAAATGAAATTCATAACTTCATGCTGACCAGGGCTCTAAGTGCTCAGTGATTTATAGCTCTCTTCACTTATCTTGAGTGCAGCTTGGTCAGTCCTAGTGACCTGACCTAGAGCCAAGAAATAGCCTCAATGTATTAAATGCCATCAAACCAGACATTTCACATTGCACGGGGAGTTGTCCTGGTCAGCGTGCAGGTGATTCATTAAACCACAGGGAACCACAGTAATTCTTTTCAACCATACAAAGGCACACTTGACTAACTCATGAAGTAAACAAAGCACAGTTTGATGGGAAGGTGGTTGCAGCTGGGGCTTTGTGGGTCCCGACTCTCTCCAAATCCAGGCTGGCTACACATTACATGTGGGTTGAAAGCCTCTGACATTTCAAAGGTCTCCCAAGTATGCTTGTGCTGCTCCTAATGCAGTGGATGCCAACAGTATACAAGTACTATGGAAACAGATGGAAACCAAAGCAACAGTGGAAGCACCAGTGCAGTCTGTGTTTTTGAGGTCAGCAAAGGCACAGCCTGATCTCACTTAAGCCTGCCCAATAAAAAGTATTGGCCATCATCTTATTTTTGCTGAGTGATTGTCTTGCCTGAAGATTATTGCCAAAATTCCCCACCATGCCTTTTGTCCTCAGTCACGGTACTGGTACATACCTCTGTCTTCCCCAGGCAAGCCCTTCCTTATTCAGGTCTTGGCTCTGAACATCTGGCAAGATAGCACAGCTTCCCAGCCGTGTCGCTGAGGCTGCTCTCTGGTATTGCATGGGTACAAGAAATCACGAGGAAGCTCAATATTCCCTGCAGAGCAGGGCTCTGTAAAACAAAAGGAGGTTAGGTTTGTGCAGAAATGCCTGAAGAGAGAGCACTTTCTGCTTTGTTTCTTCCCCTCCTCTCCTCCCCCCACATCTGCAGCCAGCAAAGGCAAAACTGAACCAGATGCCCCTTGAAGACCAAAAGCTTTTGGGACTGGCTGCCTGACTGGGCAAGAAAGAAAAACAGGGAAAGTGAAATGAAAGCTCCTGCTTCTGCTAGCTGTTCCCTGCAGGACAAAGTCAGTTTCTGCTTCTGACCTTTCTAGCTGTCAAAGAGAGGCCAAGGCGGGATGAAAGATGGTCTAATAGGCCAGGCGTTGATAGCAGAGTCCAAGGACATAAAGCAGAGGCAGACATGCTAGGCCCAAAGCACTGCTAAAAAGCACAGAGCCAAAAAACAGACAGTTGTTCTCTTCCATGTTAGCCACGAGACTGGCCTGCTTCTGTGCCAGAGAAAGCTCTGTCACCACTTAGCAAGTGGGGCAAGTTTGCCTTTCCTGAGAGCATGACTGCCTTCAGGTGCTTGGGAAAGGCCATAGGAACTGGCCTGTGACTAGTCCTCATTACCAGGGATCCTAGTTTTCTCTGATTTAAAAAAAAAAAAATCCCCAATTTTTGGTTTAAAAAAGTAACCCAAAATTCACATTTTTCCATGATTAAAACAAAACACCACTATATAGCTATCTGTATATTAGTGGTGTTTCATTTCAGTCACAGAAAAATGTGGATTTTGGATTACTTTTTTAACCTGAAAATTGGGGATTTTTTTTTATCAGAGAAAACCAGGATCCCTGCAGTCATCACTAACGGCTCATCAGAGTGTGCGAATCACAGTGTATCAGTGTGGCTGGCTCTTGGGAGCTGGCAGTGTGCTATAGTGGCACTAAAGGCTTTGCCTAGAGGGCACCCAGGCTAGTAGGGTGAACAACCCTGAAGTCAGAGGTGGGTTGTTTCAGCTTGAGCTATTAATGGCACTAGTTACAGTGACAGGAACATATTTGAGAAGAGGAGTGGGGGGGTTTCTAAGGTGGAGAGTGTGCTGCCTGGGGCAAGCATCACAGAAAGAAACAGAGAGATGAAAGAGGGGCGTCATACTGGCTTGTTAAGGTGGAGCCTTCTAGTTGGGTAACCATGTCTTGCATCTGAATCACAGTTCTCTTTTTCCTGACCCTTCAAGTTAGGTCATCTCTACCATAGTTTTTCAGATGGTTAAAAAACAGCCTTTTCTTGTTATGAACTGTCCCCTAGACGATGCTGACTTGGCTGAATTAAAGCAGGAGTTGGAAGAGGGTGGGGATTTCCGGCATCGTTCTCCCATCAGATCTCTGTCTGTTCCAAACAGGCTTCGCCCACCACCGCCCCCACAGCGCCCTCCCCCTCCTGGTAAGATTTCACGTTCTTTTTTAAAGTCACCCCTCTGTCAGCACAACCCAGTGGCCACACTGTTGCTGCCAGTGTCAAACCAATGAATACGCAGGCCCGTGTTTTTTTATTTTTAAGACAAGCGGCATATTTGCCTTCACTTTCTGCATTTCCCCCCTGGAGGTGGCTGCAGTACGATGACAGGTGAAATAGGCTGGAATGAAAGGTATGCTTGAAATGAAAGTCCTTTCTTAGCTTTAATCAAATCCTAATGGCATACAAAGTTCCTTACCAATGCATTGGCTTCCTGGGGGCTAGTATTTATTAGGTATCCTCATATTTATTCTCAGTGATTTAATGTTTTAAGAAAATGATCTGTTGGGCATTTCCCATGGCACTTGCTAGTTTTAACTTTAGTGCGCACTATTCCTATTGGATATTTTAAAAGGATTTTGTGCTGTCTGATCTTACCCTTTTCCACTTGGCAGGGAACGTTTTCACCCCCTTCTCCATGTTTGGAATAAAACTGAATGAAACAGAGCTTTTCTTGTCTTCTTGGTGTTAAGTTAGGTCATTCTAGGGTGAGAGGTTCTTTCATTCTCTGTTTAAAACGAGGTACACACTTCATCCCATTACAGAGAAAGCACCACACTGGCTCCCAAGTTTGAAAATTCATTCATGTTCTCCTTGCAGCTGGAACATCTGTCAAAAAATCACCATCTGACAGTCCCACCTCTTCAAGAGGACACTCCCTATGCTCCATCTTGGCAACAGCAAAACTTCTCCCAGGGGCACCTCAGCAACCAGTGAGTCCTCCATCATCACAGCTCCAAACACCTCAGTTAGAAGGGGATGATCTGCTAAAGATAGTCTGATCACACCAGCCAGCAGGTGATGTAACTTAAGGCAGGTGGGCTGAGCAAAGCAGCAAAGGTGGAGTTTTGGGATGACCCAGAAACTCTGAGATAGAATCAGAGACCCCAGAGAAAGCATGTTGCACATGCATATGCACACCACATGCAGGCCACATGCTGTTAAAATGATGGGTTCCTTCACAACTTGAAGATTCATACATTACAAAAACCAAACATTCCTGTCCTTAAAATGCTTATACTACCTGCTACTAGCTGGATTTAGTCACTGCAACCTTTTGCCAGTGGCTTCTCTTTTGTGCAGACATTTAGCCTCTATAGACAAGACACGGCACCCCTGCAAATCATCCAACAGAGAGGCCACAGCAGGTGGGGGCTGTGAGGCCAGCTGGCCCAAATTAACTTGTTATTGTACTGAAATCCCAATGGTTCAGATGGCTGGGGAAGTAGAGGGTGAGCATGGTTAAAACCCATACAGGACAGGTAAGTTTTATATCACTTACAACTGATGCAGCCTGAGTTTGGCATGATGAAGTTGTACTTCAATACTGTATTTTTCACATACAACATGCACCCCCCCCCAATCAGACTCCCAAAATTGGGGTGCATGTATCAAGCAGGGAAGCTGATTTTCTGTGCCAAAAAGAAAAACACCCTGCTTTGATCCCTGGTCCACGGCACACTACAGTGCACAGCTTGCAGATCTGAGGGTTGCCCCGGAACCATTGTTTTCCAGCAGGATGACTCTAATTCTTTTTCCTCTCTTTATTCTCATAAGCCCAAAGTCCGGACTGGAATAAGCAAGCCTTATAATGTCAAGCAGATCAAAACCACCACAGCTCAGGAAGCAGAAGAAGCTATTAGATGTCTAATGGAAGCAAAAGGAGGTGAGCAGAGCTATCCAACAGGAATTTAAAATCACCAAAGAACAAAAACTCCAGGTTTATTCCATCCTCCCTCAACTACCACCCAGATAAGAGACTCATTTCCTTTCAAAAGCTGAAATCAAACAAAAAACCCTGCCTTTGGGTTATAGTGAGATTTCCCTTGGAAGGGTTATTGTCTGTTTCAATAACATGAGCCTTTTTGGTTTCAAGGTGATTTAGTTATTTCTGTATAAAGTGACCTGATCTACTCTTTAAAATATCTCCTTGCAGTATCTGTAGATAAGAACACCTTAGATATGTATAGTTGAATGCCAGTGAGCCAAACTAATCAGGTCCCACCCCTTTGTGGTTAGGAAGATGTGGAGGTCTTGCTGGTTGCCAGATGGGGCCAGGAAGGAATTTTTCCCCCCTCCTGTTACTACAGGTGTCAAGGGTATTTTTTTCATCTTCATCAGAAACATTGGGTGTCGGCTGCAGCCAAGGCTGGGGATTTTCTGCCAATCCCTCTGCTGGGACTAAAGCCCCAATGTTCCCGGTCAGCATTTCACCCTGTCCAGTTCAGACCAATCACCGCATCTTGGGGTCAAGAAGGATTTTGTCCCATGGTCAGATTGGGTTGGACTGCAAGGGTTTTTGCTTCCTGTAAGGGGGACATAGGGGACATGGCCCTCTTCTTTGGATCTCTCAAGTGTATTTTAACAGCCCTTGCAGCAGTGGGACATTGGCAATGCCCATCTCCCCTGCATTACCTGTGGCAGGGAGAGCGTTCTTGATGTTTTTGGCAACATGCCTAGTAATTGCAAAGCAAGGTTATGTAGTTTTAGGAGTAGGATAGACAAGCACTTGTATGGGGAGGTTTGGATAGGGAGGTGGATAGAGATGATCCTGCCTTCAGCAAGGGCCTGAGCAAGTGACTGCCTCAGATCCCTCCCAGCCTTACTTCTCTGTTATTCTAGGCAATCAATAACTGTATACTCTAACTGTGACCTCTACATGCTCCTATAGGTAACAGTCACAACTGATATGCACTCCTGAGTTGTTATGCTCCCCATTCCCTTTTGATGTCTGGAAAGAAACTGCACTGTAGAAACAACATGTGATTGATTGGGACACAGTTGTTTCATGTTTGCTGTCTTTAAGTCCAGCTGTCCTCAGAGAAATGGCTGGGTACCAGTGGCACCTTCCTCCTCAACAGCTGCATTACCTGCAACTTGGAATTCACAGAGGGGTTTAAATCACAGGATTATTCACTGTGCCAGGCAGCAGTGCAAAGCCAGCACACCCTTAAGGGAGCTCACGCAGCAACTAAAGTATTAACTAAGTCCTTTGCAAGTGAAAGGCTTCCATTGCTGAGGAAGCATAAACCAGAAGGATTCCAGCATGACTCCCAGATCCTGTCCTCCATATGCATTGCTGGCAGTGAGAATTTCCCCATTTGTAAAACTGAGCAAATGTAATCTGCAGTCACTGAGAGACCACTGTCGTGGAACCTTGTGATGCTGCTGGCATGTGGACTGGTCAGAACAGGGTTGTCATTTAAGTTAAAAGAAGTCTTTTTTATTTTGCCTGGGCTTGGATAAGAGAACTAAATTGTCTGGCTTCACTTTAGGATTTTCATGCTCTACAACCACTTACCTCTTACACAGGGCTTTTCATCCATAGATCTCCACATGCTTTCGAATTATCTCCTGCAGAAGCTAAGGCACAAGGAGAAGCTGTTTGCTCAGTGTCACCTACCAAGGTTGGGGCAGACTCTGGTATTGAGCCTAGCTCTCCCGAGCTGCAACATCTTAAGTGCTACAACACACACCAGCATAACACAATGTGTGGGCTTGAAGTACTGTGGGCAGGGACACACAAGCTTTTTGCTAACTGGTTTCATGAATTTAAACCTCCTATTGATGTGCATGGTAAAGTTACACATTAATTTCCAAAACTTTCATCTTCAGACTGAAGAACAAGCCTTTAATAGTGAGGGGACACACACACACACACACACATATCAAAGAAAAAGCTCTTCATGCTACACTCCAGACGGCTTCAAACAACTGGCTGTCTTTTTTTCCATTTCAGGAGTACAAGAGGAAGCACTGAAGCCTGTTCCACTAAGAACCCAAACTGTCATTAAACCAAAACCCCTTCCCAGCATTGCAAAGTCAGCATCCTTTCAGGGGTCACAACCAGGACCAGCACTGGTGCCCCATCGCCCACCACCCAAAGTTCCAACTGCTAAGAAGCCAGTGTCTCTGCAAAGGACAGGAGTCAAATCGGAAAATGTAAGACAGCTGCAGCAGAGCTCATCCCGCTTTTTGTTATGCACAGGAGAGGGAGGCTGTTTAACAGTTTGCATGAAGTCCTGTCATTTGAGCTCAAACTGATTCTTGCCAGATGTTGCCAAACTGTCATTGCATATTGCAGTCACTGTGACCTAGATACACAATAAATGAACCCCATATAAAAGAGATATTCATAGACCAGCATCAGGCACTTCGACAAGCTGTCACTAAATGGAGCTACCCTTATTAAGCTCTTCCTCAGTCCATCCCCCTCTTTTTGTTGCTGTCCTCTCTGACATTACATCACCTCTGCATTTCCCTATTTTATTTTCAGAGGTAATCCATTAGGATCCAGCTCCCAAAGCAGTGACTCCTCATTCCTGTGTTCATTTCTAGATTTTGCTCTACTGATCACACCACATCTGGAAACACCCCATAAGTGCATTTCTTTCAGACAGACCAGGAGGAAATTCTCAGTCTGTTAAAATAGTGAGATTTAGGGGGGTTTTGAGGCATATGAAGAATCTTATCTTAATAGTTCTCACCTCTATGCAAAGTGAAGACAAAGGTGCTTGGAAATCTTCGGAGGATTTTTGGCAGAAGGTGCTTTCAAAATAAAGCTCTCACAACTAATTTTGTTCTTGTGTAAGGAAAAGGGTCCCTTTCAAAACAAGACTCTGTGGGTTGGGTCTGAACCCTGAACAACAGGGGATAGGAAACCAGGGCTACTGTCCCATGGCAAATACCCTAAACATGAGGCTAGAGTTTCCCAGCAAGTGCTCTAGGAGCTATGAGGCTTTTATACAAGCGGCAGGTTCCCCAGCCACCACCTTTTTAAAAGGAAGAAGAGAGTTGCTCTTAGTCTTTTGAAAGGGTGGGTTTGCCCTCTGAGCTGTGGGCCCCCTGTGGGTGGCAGCACCTCCTAGAAACCCTGACTGAGGTACCTAGGAGATGGGATGTAAACACTTATCCCTATCCCTGGTAGTTCCCTGTTAACTAGTTGTAGGGACCCACTCGCTGACTATGCTGCCCTGAAGCTCTTTGCCTCACGTATTGGCCATTCTGGATTTAACTGTCCCCATGCACCATATAAGGAGCCTGGGCTCCAGGGTTTATTGAAGCTGCTGCATAGGCTAGCTGTACCCCAGACCTGCACCTGTAAAATAGCATAAAAGGGGATAAAACATGCCCACTCACCTCACAGCATTGTTGAGAGGACTATTAAAGCATGAGAGTGTGCCCTGATGCCACACTAATTAAGACAGTATAAATACTATAGGTTGGTACAGGGGTCAGCAACCCCCAGGACGTGTGCCAGAACATGGTACATGGGGTCATTTTGTTTGACACACCACAGCTGACCTACGCCCCAGGCAGCTGCCACCAGCCACAGAGCCCAGGCTGTTTGCAGCAGGCAGGTGGGAGGCTGCAAGCCCTGCTGCAAGCAGTCCAGTGTCTGTGGCAGGCAGCAGCTGCCCACTGGCAGGCAGCTGCACCAGGCTCCAGAACCCCAACCAGGCTGTGTGGTGACTGCAGCTGCATGCGTGCCTTGGGGGAGACAGCTGAGAAAGGCCCTGGGCAGCACAACCCCAGTCCCTCCCCCACCATCCGCTCCAAGGTGTGTGTGCAGCTGCTGCCACCACAGAGCTGGTGCTAGGGCTGTAGAGCCTGGTGCAGTTATTTGCAGCCTCCTAGCTGCCTGCCACAGTCGGCATGGGCTCTGGGCAGTTGCAGCAGGTAGGCTGCAAACACCCACACCAGGGTCCAGAGCCCAAGCACCAGCTCCGTAGCAGTAGCAGATGCACACATGACTCGGGGTGCATGGCAGGGAAGGGGCTGGGGCAGCACAACCCTGGCTCCTCCTGTGCCATCCACCCGGAGGCACGCGTGCACCCACATCCAGCATTGAGAATCAGGCCCCTCGCGGCTCTCCCACCGTCTGCCTCTGGCACATCAAGTTGAGGTGGGTCAAGTTTGGGGTGTTTTTGGCCAATCCAGCCAAAAGTGCTGCCAACCCCTGGACTGGTAGATTCCTTCACAATCTTCTCTCTGGCCCACTGCCAGAAAGTTAGTCTTTAGGCTCCTATTTCACCTCACACTGAAGGATACCATACAGCATCCCCTAAGAGATGGAATTCAAACAGCTTTCCACTGCACACAGCCACAGAGAAAAAAAAGAAGTGGAAACGAAACAGACATCCCCTTTCCCCTATGCATACATTTTAAGGAACAGTCTTGTTTCCCCATGTCCCCATCAACCAAGCATTGTTGAAAGAGCACAGAGAGAAGCTTCCGGTATTTCAAGGTTAGTTATGTGAAAGCACCTACACTACTATAAAGGGATCTCCCCCCTTCCCCATTTCTACCCAAGGAGGAAACGCATCGAGTCAAATACAGCAATGTAATAGCAAAGGAGAACTATCCTGAATTCAATGTAAGATGCATTTCGAATCACATTACAACATCTGAGTTCATGCCCTTCTATGCAGCAGGAGACTAGTTAAGAGTTAAAGTGGTTTCACTTAGCAACATCGAGACTGGGAAGTCTGAAATAATAGCTATCCTGATGTAATTAGCTGGAACTAAAGTAATTTGGGCTTGAGGTTTTATCTAAGAGGGATATGTGGTATTGAAAAAAGTGATAAACTCCACATCGAGAATGTATTTTTAGATTTAAACCCTAGCATCAGAATTACGAGGAGCCACTGATGCACTCTCTGGGTTAGATGAAACTAATTGCCCTTAAGCCTCACATATCTTGAGACCCATGAGGGCCTGTGCTAATGCCCATTAATTCAGCCTTACTTATGATTTAGCACTTCAATAGTAGAGCCAGTAAAAGGATCTGACATTTAGAGTGCATCAGAATTGTAGGGACTAAAGATCTGGCCCCCAAGCAAAACTTAACATGAAAGAGAATGGTCACAAAGGGATGTATTTTTAACACAGAGTGAACAGGACATACGTTCCTAATTCCCCACATAAAACATTAAATACTGGTACGCTAGAGTGATGCTGAAGAAGAGAACTGAGCAGCATCTGTTCTAAAGCAGTTGCTGTTTTGCCTGCTCTGGGTCCATATCTTTTTCAGTGTCTTCAACCTCCCCTGCTTCCCCCAGTAAGTCACTCAGTAGAACTCAGGTCTTTTCTACTGCACTCCCTGTTGGATTAACCTCCCAACCCCAGGGCAGGTCTCATGCTGTCACCAAGCCTGAATTTAAAACACTGCTCTTTCTTTTGTTCTCCATTCTCAGACCATGTCTCCAGAAGAGCAGTCTGACCAGCAGACAAACCACCCTCCCTTTGGCTTGCCAGATCCTTGTCTCGAAGCCAGCACCATCACAAGCCCCACAAGAGTCACTCCAGTCCCTAAGCCAAGAACAACACAGCCTGGGAAAATTCTTCAGAGAAGGAAGAGCAGTGAGAGGCCACCTCCCTCGCCAGACAGTCTGGAGGCAGACATGCTGCATTCACCCAACTCCTCCTTTGCCCCGAAGATCCCACCAAGAAGGAAGAAGTCTGCCCCTGCTGCTATCCACCTGCACGTGCTCCAGAGTAGTAACAGTCTGCTTCTCAGGGGCTTATCACTCAATTTCAACAACAACAACAGTCCTTCTGCCATCCAGGATTCAGACATCCTCTCTCCCAGGCAGTCCGATTTTTCAGCCCTGATGGCCATGGCCAGCCCTCAAAACGATGGCACCAAGTGTGTGACACCAACACCTTCAGACTTGATTGCTGACCTACAGGGCCCTCCTGCCACAAGCAGTCAGCAGCCACCACTCTTAGACACCAGCTCCCTTACAGAGGATACCAATCTTCTGGACCTGGACACTGATTTTCCCTGTCCTCATCCCACACCATCTGTACCAAGTACTCCTCCAGTCCACACTCCCAAAGATCTGAAACTCCCCGGCTCAGATTTCAGTCACTGGGTTACGTTTAGTGATGATGAAGATAAGGGCACATTAGCAGAGACGCTGAACACACTGCTTGTCTTAGAACAAAATGGAAATACCTTGAAGAACAGGAATACAAATTGAGAGTTGAGATTTTTTTCCTCTTATAGAAACCTTAGGTACAAATACAACTCTCTTTGCATACAGAGGTCTACTTTAAGAATTCTCGAGTGTGGCAAAACCACGTTTTAAATGAGTTTTGCATTTAAAGAAAGAATACTCCCCCAGGAAATAAACCAAGTGCATAACATCTAGCAGTACTGTACAGCTTGCTAAAATACTTTATCCTAAATTATTTTTTTATTCAGCTGAAAAATTATTATATCAGGTACAGATAATATTTAAGAGCATGCAATGAGGCAAATGAGGCATGAAAAGCCCTCAAGAAAAACATTTACAGGTGTAATTTATAATCCACACAATTTCTATCATTTTAAGTAAGCCTTAGTATAAATAATTATATTGCTATAGTTATTGCAGAGTAAGTGTATCCTCATGGAGAGCTTCACTGATGTAACTATATGAATATATTCATATCAGAGTAATATATGTTCCTGCGTAGATATGCCCTAAAATGCATCTTTCTTGTGGTCTTTAACTGGATACAAGGTTTGGAATCTCTTAGTATTTATCCCACTAGCCAAACTCCTCCACCCTTTTGTGTTAGGTGAGTGGTCAGGAGGTTGCAGAGTAGATGCCCTCTTTTGAAGGAAATTCTCGTTCTTAATCTAAAACATCCAAATGCACCTACAGGGGATTAGGACGGATCCCATGCAAGTGTATGAACTACTAATAGTTATACCTCAGGCAGCTATTCTGCAAGGGCATGGTTTCTTTTAATGTGAGGTATGTTCATATTTAAAAGCGACCTCCGGTTATTTCCTTTTCCATTTGGAAAACACCCATTCTGAACTGGTTCTGTTCAGCCCCTTCATATTCTAAATAGCTAACGGACCAAACAGCACAGAGGACAAGTGGTTGGCACTTTGGGAAGGACCACGCATGTGAAAGGCTAGCAGGTGCATTCCAGTGGCCTTTACTTACTGTGCACAGAGTCACAGGTGAGAGAAGGGGCAGGGCCCAGCTGGTTACAAAGGACGTAAGCATGTAACTTCTTATCCTGAAAGATTATGCACTAGTCACAGTCTTGCTCCCTGTGGCAAGGAAGTATCATCTTCATTCTTCACTACTAATGATATAATAAACACCGATAAGTAAAAAATTGGCTTTGTACATGTACATGAGAGCTGTGTTGAGTATTCACTGAGACCGTCAGTTCTGAGAGGCAGGGCACAAATAACAGGGGCAGACCATGCCTTACAGATTATTAAATTTACTTCTGCTGCTGATGGTAAAGATTAATACCGATGCTGAGAAGTTGGGAAGGGACTGTCGTCTCACAAACAAAACTGGTAGAGGGAGTTGTATGTACAACTGTCACCCTCCTACTGACCTCCATATTCACTTCAGCTGATCACTGGTAGAGCAGCCAGCAGCATGGCAGGAGCTAGCTTTCTGACTTCCCTTAATATCATCAGGCATTTTGCAGCTTAAAATTCCTCTCACCCATTTTGAGAAGAGAGACATTGGTAGCTGCATCAAATGAACAGGCAAATCTGATAAACGTGAGCCAAGAACTACATTTCAGTGAGATCCCAAGTGGGGAAATAATCAGGGACCAGAACATAAAACTAGGAACAGGCTTGGGAGTCAAGTTCTACCAGACTTGTCTCTCAAACATAAAGGCAGAGTATTGGTGCAGTGAGCAAGATGTCAGTGTGGAAGAATAAGAGTGCCTGTCATTGCTCATATGCTCAAATACAGTTATTGCTCATATGTTGCCGCATTGCATAAGATTAGCTGTAAAACAAGAGTTTATGGAAAACTGATTGCATTTTATGAGGGGCATTAACGGAATAGTTTGTGAAAGGAAATTCAGAATTCATCCGATTCCTCTCTTAATTAGTGTTTTCTTAGTGATTGATGCTGTGTGAGATCACAGACCAGCCAGGCTGGATAATGCACATTCCACAAGCCTGCCCTTTACCTAAAGATTCTTGCAACACTTGAAAAAGTGAGGGAATAAAAATAGAATACCATAGTTCTAGCTGCAGAAATAATCAGCCTAGGAAAAGCATCATTCCCAGATCTTCCCAATTGTCCTAGATCTTCTTCCAAATGTTGCTTTCTTTTTTTCCCTTATATTTATCCAATGCTCCATTTGGACATTAGTTACTGTGGGGAGCCCACCAGAGGCTATACATTACATCAAGGGAGAAAAGGTCACTGCAGCAACGACATTTCTGATTTGGAGCCAGTCCAACATTCAGGCTTCTCAAAACACCTGAGATTATAGCCACAACATCAAATATGGTCTTCCAATCCCAAAACAGAAATTCAACTGGGGACAAATTTGTGAAGTGTTTACGCTGCCTGTTACAAGTCGGCAATTACAAGTTACACCAGGCTTTTTTCGATTCAGGCATAGTAATTTCACTGAAAGAGGAACAGAGTCCCTTTCAGGGTAGTAATAATTTCAAACAGTTGGCAAAATTGAGAAGTCTGTGGCTTGTGTTTAAACTTTATTTTTGTTGTAAATTATGTCAATTAAAATTTCTTTTCTAAGAAATGTGAATTGGTTTAGTCCATTCTTGGCTGTCTGGGGAACTGTAAAATCGACTGCTTCATTGCTATTAATAGCCTGACTTGCTTAAGTCTTCTCATCTCTGGGGTTGAATTCTAAGCAAAGACATTCGGTAGACAAAGCAGCGCTTCCTTTATCTAATCATTTCTCTCCCCTCCCCCTTCCTTTTCCAAGCACATTTCTTTAAAAGCCTGTCTGTTATTAAAGTGCTCAATTCAACAAACTGAAAGGAAGGTGAGTCACTCCGAAGTAGGATGGCTGCTTTCTTCCCTGGTACATCAAAACATCCCGGCCTACTTTTTGGTTTTGTTTTGTTTTTTAAAGGTAGCACTAGATATTTATGGACATATCTCAGCAGAAAATATTAAGGGCATTAAAAAAATAGAAGATGTTATATTATTATATTCAATATGCTGGTGCAACAAAGAATTTAACAGCCCTGAGATGGCTAATTAATACGTTAATGAAAGAGCTAGTGGGAAAGCCAATTAAAGTAGATTTATACGTGTCAAATAAAACCTGCTTTTTTACTCCACTTGAATAAATGCAGTAACTGGCCTTTACATCTTATGCTTTTAAGTGGTGAGCCGCCCATTCAAGTTAGCGACAGAGATTCAGTCTGGTTTATACAATCAGCAAAAGCATGGACCATTCAGTCACAACAAATCAAGGTGCGGGAAAAGCAACATGCCAGCTGGAAAGGTAAGGCTAAGAAGAGAGACTTGAGACACCAAAGTTTTTTATCCTCCTTACTTGTGTAAAATTCAAGCAGTGTTCCTGATATGGAGCCACTGCAGCCTGGGGTCTGATCTCACAGGACTGGACAAGAAAAGCAAAGTCAGGCTGGGTCCACATTTGATTAGGAAATCATTACAAAGAACTGACAGGCTGTCCAGGTGATGGTGTGGTTGACTTAAGTGGGAGGGTGACTCTCTGGTCTCATTTGTCACTCTGGCCCAGTGATTCTTAAAAGTATGTTTCCTGGACCAGTGATGGGCCACAAAATATAAATGTACACAAATGTACATACAAGTCCTCAACATAAAGTATTTTGTAAAAGGAGCAGTGAGGAATCTTGGGTGATCATAAGAAGGATGACGGTCTATGACAGAGTCTTCCTCCTCTCTCTCGCTGAGTGGCCCAAAAGAATGAAGAAGCTGGACAATCACTTCTGTAGGAAAACTGGTGTCAGGCTATGGATTTCTGATGCAAGAGGGGAATGTTAAGAAACAAGGATTCATTGTTGAAGCCTTCTGGTTTGATAATATTCATTCTATATTAAATAGACATAACACACATTTTACAGCAGGGTGCTATTAAATCCCCTCTCTGTCTTTTCTCCAGACTAAATAAGCCCAGTTCCCTCAGCCTCTCCTCAGAAGTCATGTGCCTCAACCTCACCATTTTCATTGCCCTCCACTGGACTCTCTCCACTTTGTCCACATCCTTTCTGTAGCAGGGGCCCAAAACTGAGCAACGTACTCCAGATGTAGCTTCAGCAGTGCTGAATAGAGGGGAATAATAACTCCCCTTGATCTGTCAGTGTATGACACCTATTTATCCATGTAGTTGCCATGTGTGAGGTCCTTATATTCTGTTCCAGCTCTAAAAAGCCATATAAATTATTATGATTTTTAACATTTACTAGTAGTTTTAACTTTATTAATTACTTGGGGAGGAGTTGTCCCTTCCCTTGTGTTTGTACAAGGCCTACTAGAACTGGTTGGGAATTTTCCACCAGAATAATCTGATGAAAACATTTCTTTCAAACTTTCCATGGGGAAAATCAAACTGATGGCTCACCAGCTGCCTGCCTGGGAGGCTCAGCAATTTCATTTTCTGCCTGCAGGGGAGAAAGCAAAATTGACAAGCGTCATCCCTGGCAGGCAGCTGCCAGGCCAACAAAGGAAATGATTTTTCCCATGAAAAAAGTTTTGATTTTTTTCCATCTCAAATTAGTTCCTCTTCACCCCACAACCCACAATTCTCTGTGAGGTGGACCTTCTGGGTTTTGGCCAGCTGTAACAGCCAGCACAATAGACCTTTAGGTTGTATGTAATATTAATTGAAAATTAAAAGGTTATAGATACTGAAAATATTGATTCAGTTGCACTAAAGATTCCTTTTTGTCATTAGTTGAGCTGCTACAGGTGCTGGGAATAGGCAGGCTCCCACTTGGCCCTACTCTGTGTCCTGCTTTCCAAATACCACATATCACTATCCACTGAGAGTACTCACCTGAAAGACCACAGAGCTCTTAGAGCTAAGAATTTTGTCTGTATAGGGATATGATTTCTAATGCTTGTAGAAATCCACTGTCTAGACACACTATAGTTGCTGCAAACATGTGGGGCGTGTCCACATACGTATGCACGTGCGCTTGCAGCAGCTCAAATAGCGGCACAAATTTGTACCGAGGATTTTTGCCACATCGTATGTGCCTGGACATGCACTTTGGTGTGGGATAAGTTGTGCCACTTGAGGCAAAATGACCCTGCCCAGCTCCTCCCAGAGCTGCAGCCAGGAGAAGCTAGAGCCTGGGGTCAGCACCTGTGCTGGCCTCAGCAGTATAAAAAGTTGCCCTGGTGAGCAGCTCAGGGCTACTTGTGTGGCGGCACAGTAGGAGGCACTACTACGCTGACCCACCTGCCTCACTGTGCCAGGCCCAAAACCACACTTTGGGAGTCTCCCCTAGAGAGCCTGCAGCTGGACGGCCCCTTCCAGGAGAACACCCACAAGCCTGGGGTAACACTGCCACCACCTGGGCACTGGTCTCAGGGCTCTGTGCAGCCTGGGCTACACAGACTCTGCAAGCCTTAGGAGTGCTTTGCCCACTGCTAATATTTCTGGGTGCCTCTTTCAGCCCAAAGCCTCCCAGGATAACCTCAGGTGAGCTATCTTTATGACTGAGATAACAAACAGCCAAGCTCTGCTGGCCGGGCCGGGAGCAAAAAGGCCTCTTTTCAGCCCCTCACACAGTGAAATAGCCAGTCATGCTGTAACCTGATACCTTTATTGATGTGGGGGAAAGAAGGGGAGAACAAAGGAGTCAGAAATACGCTTTGAGCAAGCCAAAATAAGTTGAGCCTTTATAGAAATTGAGTACGGTGAGCCTTTTAAGACACTACTGCATTTACTTAGTTCTGATCTACAAGCTAGTTTCCAGGTCTTTACTCACAGTGATTCACCTGGGCAGCGTCTGGAGGCAGGTTGCTTGTGGCTTTTCCAAAATGCTGCCGGAGGAAGAGAGAGGGCACTGCCCCCTGAGGAATTTATCTGGCCAGGTCATCTGCTCAACCAGCCAGGACCAAATAGGAAGCAAGTGAAAGAGAGAGAGGGGTGCAGATGGAATGACCCAATACAGGGACAAACAGAGTGGTATCAGGAGCTTTTGGGGCCCAGCCAACTGGTATCTGGAGAGACTAGCCCCTTGTCCCAGCTGGACTGCTGAAGCAGCCCTAACAGAGTTCCCTGCACCCTCTGCCCCACTGCAGCAGTCTGGCATTGGGGCTGCTGCCTGGTTATGACCTGCTGTGCACCTGCAACAGCACATGGTCCCAAGGCTGCGTGCCTACCAGACCCAGATGGAGACTGCATGGCCACAGCAGAGGCATCTGCACCTCTGGGCCAGCTGCCAGTTGCCCATGGCTGCAGCTACTGCCCAGAAGATGTTCTGTGTGATGGCCTGCTTTGAACTGTCATAGCATGTCCTTCTGGCCCTAAATGGCCAGGAGGTCAGCCACCTCATTTGTCCTCCAGCTTGGTCCCAAGTGCCAGCCCTGAGCAGGTTTCTCTGCCTGGGTCCTGCCACTTGCTTCACTAGCTGGAATCCTGGTGCTCCCTATTTAAAAACTGCAAATTCTCTGGTAAAAAAATCCCAAATTCACTCTTTAAAATACTCTGAAATCCATGTTCTTCCACAATTAAAACAAAAGACCACTAGATAGATAGACAGAGAGAGAGAGAGAGAGATCAGTTGGGCAATGTTTTATTGATATATTTATACTTTGGAAGCCTACCAGTGTCTCTATCATCATACTAAAATAAATTCTAAATATCTATGTGCCTTAATGTTTGCTGTTGGTTTTCTCATAGTAGAAAAATTGGAGCTCCCCCTGATTCCTTCACTAACCAGGTTGTGGGGACAGCTGCCCCTGCAGTCACAGCTCCTTCCAACAGGTCTCATCCCGTCTGGCAGCTGGGCACAGTGGGTATGTGATGGGGAGTGGGGGATGTGAGGCTTGCAGGAGGAGGGTGGGAAGATGTATGGGTAGGGGGAAGAGTTGTGGGTGGGTGTGGGGTGCGTTGGTTGGTGCGGAGGGGGATGTGGGGTTTATGCAGGGGGCCACCCCATGCCTGCCCCACCCACCCCCTGTGGTGCCAGCTGGGCTGTGCCCGTGGCAGTACTGTCTAACCCACGGTCTGTGCGGGGAGAACGGAACCGGACAGACCTGACCCTCTGGCACCACAGAGGCCTCCACCCAGATGGACCCCATGGTTCTGGGCGCCACACAGATGGAGCCTCTGGCTCTTGGCTGTGGGGGCTGCCTGACACTTTTTCAGCTTCTGGGGCCCGGGAGCATGGCCACCTCCCTTTGTGAGGTCTGCTCCCTTTTGGGGTCTCTGGCGCACCAGCTAGAAGAGCTCCAGGCCACAGTCCAGAGACTGCATGCTATCAGGGATGGTGAGCAAGAGATAGACTCCTACTGCCAGGCCCTCCACCCCCTGGAGGCGGAGGGCAGACTGAAGTCACCTTCCAGGACAAGGGAGGACTCAGGAACCTCCCATTCTGTCCAGCCAGGGGGTTGGACCAAGGTGGTCAGGGGCCCCAAGGCCCACCGCACCAAGGTCCCCACCCCTCTGGAGCTTTGCAACAAGTATGAACCTCTTGCAGCCCCAGCAAAGCCTGCAGAGCTGCCAGCTCCTGCAGGCAACACAGGCTCAACTGTAGCTACCGGCCCTGCTCTCCCTAAGACAAAATGCAAAGTGTTTGTCATGGGAGACTCCATCGTGAGGGGGATCGAGGGGGCAATCTGTCGCCTCGACCCCTTAGCCCGGGAAGTCTGCTGCTTCCTGGAAGCCCATATCCAAGTCATTGCGGAGAAGATCCGTAAGCTCCTCCAGCCCACTGACCACTACCTTATGCTCCTTATCCATGTGGGCACAAATGACATGGCTCGGAGCAATCCCAGCCAGGTCATGAAGCGCTACAGGGATTTGGGAGCGGGGCTTAAGGGGTTGGTTGGGAGCGCAGGTGGTGTTTTCCTCAATCCTCCGAGTTTCAGACTATGGGCTGAGGAGGGAGAGGAGGATCGAGGTAGTAAACCAAAGACTGCGGCGCTGGTGTTATCATGAAGGCTTCAGCTTCCTTGACCACAGTCCGCTCTTTGGTGAGAGAGGCAATGAGCTGCTGGGAAGGGATGGCCTCCACCTCTCTCTGCTGGGGAGGAGGCTCTTCTCAGGTAGACTGGCTGACCTGTTCCATTTGGCTTTAAACTAAGCCCGCTGGGGGATGGGTGGAGTACCACCACTGCTGGCCCACTGAGCAACCCTTGCAAAGCCAGCAGGCCAAGGCATTTAAGGGAGCCCACACCTGCCCCAGCCCTGGAATGATCTGTAGGCAAGGCAAGGGCCCCCAAAGGAACACTTGTGTGCCTGTACACAAATGCCAAGAGTTTGGGGAATAAACAGGAGGAACTTGTCCTCCTGCTTAACACAAATAATTACAATGTCATAGGGATAACAGAGACCTAGTGGGACTCCACCCATGACTGGACCACAGGTATAGGCAGCTATACCCCGTACAGGAGAGATCGAGTAGACAAAAGGGGCGGGGGTGTAGCTCTCTATGTCAAGGAATGCTACACATCCCTGCAAGGCGACATTGGCGCCCAGGGTGGACAACTGGAGACCCTCTGGGTTAAAATCTGTGGGGAACACAGCACAGAGGACACAATGGTGGGAGTCTAACTCAGACCTCCTACCCAGGATCAAGAGCTTGACCAGGAGTTCACCAGGGAATTGGCTGAGGCCACACGCTCCCAGTGCATGGTTGTTACGGGAGACTTCAGCTACCCAGACATCTGTGGGAAGAGCACTCAGCCAAATCCGAACAGTCACAAAGCTTCCTCTCGTGCGTGGATGAGTTCTATCTGACTCAAGAAGTCTACAGGCCAACAAGAGGTAAAGCACTGCTCGACCTGGTACTGGCAATGCGGGACGACATAATCAGCAACCTCATGATTGAAGGGAAGCTGGGTGACAGCGACCATGAGCTGATCACCATCACCGTCTGCCGTACAGCTGGCAAGTCGATCAGTAATACAGAAGTCCTCGACTTCAGGAAAGCTGACTTTGACAAGCTCAGGAGGCTTGTCAAGGAGGCCCTAAAGGGCCACAACCCAAAGGAGAGGGGAGTTCAGGAAGAGTGGTTGCTCCTCAAGGGAGTGATCCTGGATGCACAAGCAAAGTCTATCCTGTCTCAGAGAAAAGGCAGCAAAAGGGCACAGCAGCCCCCTTGGCTCAGCAGGGAACTAGCAGACCTCCTGTGTCTAAAAAGAAAGATCTACAAAGGATGGAGGACTGGATCCACCTCCAAGGAGGAATATTCTGCACTGGTCCGGACCTGCAGGAAGCAAACCAGGAAAGCCAAAGCTGCGACTGAACTCCAACTAGCTACAAATATCAAGGACAATATAAAGTCCTTTTTTTAGATATGTGGGGAGCCAGAGGAAAAGCAAGGTCAATGTTGGACCCCTGCTAAACCAGATGGGACAACTGACAACTGACGCCCAGGAAAAAGCCAACTTGCTCAATGGGTACTTTGCATCATTTTTTCACCAGTCCCAAGGGTTGCCCCTGCCCATTATGGGACGGGAAGTTCCAGGATGAGGGTGATTCTTTACCCTCCATCAATGCTGACCTTATGAAGGAACACCTTGAGAGGCTGGATACCTTCAAGTCAGCCAGCCCTGACAGTCTACACCCCAGGGTACTCAAGGAGCTGGCAAGCATCATAGCTCAGCCCCTAACATGGATCTTCAAGAACTCCTGGCGCTTTGGTGAAGTGCCCGATGATTGGAAGAAGGCCAATGTGGTGCCTATCTTCAAGAAAGGGAGGAAAGTGGATCCGACAAACTACAGGCCCATCAGCCTGACCTCTATCCCAGGGAAGGTCTTAGAAAAGATTATCAAAGAGGCCATTCTTAACAGACTGGCTGACGGCAACATCCTGAGGGATAGCCAGTTTGGGCTCCACAATTCAAAACAGACGTAGAGAAGCTTGAGAGAGTCCAGAGGAGAGCCACGCACATGATCAGAGGTCAGGAAAACAGACCTTACGAGAGGCTGAGAGTTATGGGACTCTTCAGCTTGGAAAAGCGCAGGCTCAGGGGTGATCTGGTGGCCGCCTATAAGTTTATCAGGGGTGCTCACCAGGATCTGGGGGAACGTTTGTTCACCAGAGCACCCCAAGGGATGACAAGATCGAACGGTCACAAACTCCTCCATGACCGCTTCAGGCTGGACATAAGGAAGAGCTTCTTTACTGTCCGAGCCCTCAAGGTCTGGAATGACTGCCGCCAGAGGTGGTTCAAGCACCTACTTTGAACACCTTCAGGAGACATTTGGATGTTTATCTTGCTGGGATCCTATGACCCCAGCTGACTTCCTGCCCCTGGCGCAGGGGGCTGGACTCAATGATCTTCTGAGGTCCCTTCCAGCCCTAATGTCTATGAAATCTATGACTCGACCTGGACCGACAGCCCACTAGCATGACTTTGGACAGAACCGGAACCCACGGCTCCTGTCCAAAGGTGCGTGCTAGGTGACCGGGCTAGGCTGGGTCATGTCAGGCCGGGCCCATTCTCCATGAGGGTAGGCAGTGATGCATGGTCACAGGGATGTGTCTACAATAGACCATGGCACATGACCCTGATTAACAGTTAGCCCAACTTGAAGAAATTTGTTCTTCACTGGTACAGACACCGTATGTTATTCACATTTCCTTAGGTCTTTATGAGGGACAGGTCTCCCAAATCCTTTATTTATTCTTGTGTATCACCCTATCTCATGCCCACTCTTATCTCTCGGTCAAGATGTTCATCTTTGTTTGTTTGGTTCGCCAAGTTCATGGACCTGCACTCTCATTAGTAAGTACTAACTTTTACATTAGTATCTACTGTTTTCATACTCCCTTCAGTGTCTTTTTGCCCATTATTGGGTTTTAGGTTTTTTTTCTTTCTTACTAGGTCACCCAGTGGTCAGGAGGCCCTTTTCTCTTCTACTGCTTTTCAGCAACATAACTTACTATAGTTTAGCATAACTACGGGCTAGCACAACTGGAATTCTTACATGTAGTACTACAGCTATTTACTGTGCAAGTTAGGTCAACAATGAGAACTAATTTCAAGTTGCAACCCAGGGAGCAACAAATGGCCAAGCCAGCACATGGGCTGAGTTGAATACTTCTTCCTCTAATGTACAGGATTCCCTGCTGACATTTTGTGAATGCTGTGGTAACTATGAAATTATAAACTAAATGACAAAGAATCATAAAGCCATAAAACAAGCATATTGACAGTTCCATTTAAGCTAGATAAACCACCCAAATTGCAGTCTCAGAAGGAGACCTGCAAACATGCTTAAAAGCCCCATTCACATAAGCAATTCAAAACTGCATTAAAATAAAGTATTTTTGTAAGTAAATGCCAAAGTTGTAAATAAGGAAAAGATCGTCCAGCAGTCAGCAAGCAGGTAAAAAGCATCTGCCAACTAGCCACGCATTCTGCTGAATTCCCACCTGTGGAAAAGTGTGGGTGTTTTGGGTAAAGGCCAAGTTTGAGTCCTGTGCAGCTCAGAAAAAATAAGAGTCACTATTTTAGATTGTCGTGAAATACGATGGCCACTTCTAAAGTTAACAGTAAAGCACAGTTTCTTACTCTTCAGTTTGGAAAGAAGGCGGCTGAGGGGGGGTATGATAGAGGTCTTTAAAATGACAGGTGTGGTCCAAATGAACAGGAAACAGTTGTTCACCAAGTCCCAGAATACTAGAATTATTGGGCACACATTGAAATGACTAACTGACACGTTTAAAGTATTTTTTTTATGTAACACATAGTTAACTTGTAGAATTCATTGCTGCAGGAGGTGGTGGATGCAGACAGCACAGCCAGGTTCAAAAAGGGACTGAATAAATGCATGGATGATAGATCTAAATGGCTGTTGAATAGAATGGTTGGGGATATTTCCTCTGGCATCTCTAAACTAAAAATGGTGGATGCCTGGTAGAGTAAGGAATAGATTATTCTAGAGATACGCAGTTTGGTGCTCTCCCCGTATTGCATGCACTCCTGCCACTGTCAAAAACAGGATACCAGGCTAGATGGACCATTGGCCTGACCCAGTAATGCACTTATGTTTTTATATTCTTACTCGGTAAGAGGGTGAGAGAAGAGAAGCACAAGACTGGATTTAATACAGTGCAGTTAAACTTGCTATTTAAAAGCTCCACTAGTCCTGACAAAATGAAAACCCAGTCCAAAACAAACATTGGAAAATAATACAGCTCTGCAAAACATTTAAGATTTGGTCGAGTTCCACACCTTCATGCCTTTGGAGCTCTTAGCGCTCCTGTTCTCACCTTATACACCACATACAAAGGGCAATAATAATAAAACAGCTAATTACTGAACACAAGACATTTATCAACATTTAGAAAACAAATGCTCCCACTCAGCAGGTCACTTGCAATTTATTTAATATATATTTTCACTATATATATAGTAAATTACTTTCTTTAAAAAAAATGTCATTACCATCTCCCAAATACAACATTACTGAATAACTCAAGCCTATTATTAAGTTAAAAGGTTACATATTTATTCATTCAGCAGTTATAGAAAAATGAGAGTTCTTCAAGAATTCCAGTTACAATAGCCAATACAAAAGGATTTACTGTACAAAGCATTACCACAGAATTTCATTGATCCGAATCCCTCTTAGCTAAAAGTTTACTTCTCAAAAATGGGTAATGTCACACTCCACATGTTTTATGATGTTCAGTTCTCAAGTCTGTCCAAACCCTGGGTATACAAACTAATTCCATATGGCTCAGGTCTGTTCTTAACAAATAAGGACTCTACTGTATTTACATTCTGAAGTTTAAGAGACAGCATCAGCAGAATATGTTTCTTTAAACATTGTTTTGGGCCTGTTTCAGTCTGAAATGATGCCCCTGAAAACACATGGGGCTTTAGGTCAAAAATGGTGCCAGGCCTTCTGTGCTTCTCTGGATCCTGAATCTGACAGTGCAAGTCTGGCTGGCTGAGGCTAAGCTTCAGAAACTGCTCTTCCCAGCTCTGTGTCCTCCTAGATCAGGATGTTCTAATATGGGAATGTCAAAGGTGTTTTCAGCAGACACCATTTTTATGCTAAGCTCCCATGAGACTTCTGAGGTACATTTCAACTTGTTTTGATTTTGTGGCTTTTTACCACACAACTGTATGATCTGGCAGATTCGTCCCACAAAAGAGAGATATTAAGTGATTCCCTAAACAGTCTCTGGTGGTCCCCCTACCAACATCAGCCAAGGATTCCATTAGCAAAGGGCTGCCTAGAAGCCTCCAGCCTACTGGAGAGAGAGCCTACTTGGTTTGGGAGAGGCTGAAGATCAGAAGGGTTAGCGGAAGATCTGCGGCTGCAAACTTCAATACGGCTTTGTTAAATCAAGGCCGTAGCCAGGCTGCTCTTAATTTTGTTTGGATTCTTTTACGGCTTGAAGATAGGTGGCTGAATACTGGCAGTCTTGTTCTAAATTACATTTATTTCTCATCAGTGACATTAACTGTGTCATTATGACATTGATCCAAAACACTCAGGGCAAAAACAGTCCACACAATTTATACAAGACAATGCTGCTGGTTTTCTACATGAAGTAAATAACTTCACACAGGCCTCCATAAGTGCAAAATATTTTGCTTTGAAGTCCTCAGTGTTTCTGATAAGAGCTCTGGGAATGTTCTTATTTTTTCCTGCCTTATTGATATGCTCTCCCTCTTCCACAGTCTCCTGTCATAGCTACCATCTTCTCAAGGACTGCATAAATGTCTTGCTCCAATAGAGCTTTTCCAGCACTATTCTTTAAATCAGCTAAAAAGCTCCCTACTGAACATCTGAGCCAATGCCTCCAGGGATTAAGTACACTGCTTTCTCAGTGTCCCTAAATTAAGCAGCCAGAAGTTAACATGTGCATCGCCTATCCTAGATCTTCCATTTGAAAGAGCAAAAGCCCTCCCCTTGACCTAGCCAACACAAACTAAGCTGAAATAAAACAAACAGTCTCACGTTAGGTCAATTTTTCTATTATCTAGAAGTTCAAGAGCAGATACGATTAAAATAGAACTGTACAAGACTTTTTTTTTTTTAAACAAAACTAGATTAAACTGCCATTGTCTCCTTTCCACAGGATACCATGCCAGAGATCAGATTAGGTGATGATATCTCCTCCTCAGCCAGGAAACAAAGTACTGGACTTGCTAACACTTCTCAGTCCATGAAACAAAAAGGCAAGTAGAACAACCAAACTGTAACTGGTTATCAATCAAAATACTATCTTGAAGAACACAAGGCTCCTGTGGACATTGACTTAAGGGAGCACAGTTGAGGGAAAATAAATATCTGTCTTTACATATAATTACGTATAATTTACATAATTTAGGCGATTGGATGCAGCTTTAAATGTTAAATCTGTTATTTGATAAGTGGGATTTATTTAAAAAGAAAGTTTAAAAAATATTCTGAATCAAGCAATCAGGGATATTCCCTCTAAATTTTGTTTAAATACCTAACCATGAACAGAAGATGTGTACTTCAAGATAGCTGCTTGTTTGCCAACCCAGAAATCATCTTCTGGGTTAACTGTTTTTGATCCTCTGTACAAGATTTTTATCCAGGAAGTATAGTTATTTCAGTCAAAAGAGCCAGGACCCTCATAACCTCTCCAGCTGGGAAGATACAGTGGAAGAGGAAGTTTCAAGTATTTTATAGCTATTTCTGTGCAACATGATTTTGTGAGCTGTGAAGGATGTATCTCCATCCTCTGCTGGCCAAACAATTATGTAAAATTATATAGAGACATGTTGATAAGCAAAATGAATCAAAGCTGATTCTCACCTTTTAATGCCGGACTTACAGGACTGTGGATTGGTGCACATTTATTTTGAATAAATTTCAGCCATAAGTAGTGCAGACCTATGCAGATATGCTGAAAGCCACACTGAGATCATATTTTATTAATAATATAATGTCTTGCAATTCTCAGCTTCTCAGAAGTTTCATAGAAAGGATTTTGCTACATGCGCACACATAGGAGAGAATTAGCTTCCAAGTTCCCTTGCAAGTGCATCCTGAATGAACTTTAAAGTCCGCTGGTACAGGAAAGCATCCTTCTTCTTTGGCTTACAAATGTTTAGATGATTGACAGCCACTGGAATTAGATCTCCTATACCTAAATCTGGACCAAGAAAAAGAAAAAAAAAAACACTCAGAGTTCAATAGAAGAGAGTATCTAGATTTTAAAAAAAGCTCTTGCACTAGTGGCTGCTTTTCCAGAAGCAGTCAGCATTTCTCTGTTGTTTAATAATTTTTCCTGAGACTAGGTTATGTTTTTAATGGACCAAAAGCATTTTAAACACGCTGCCATATTAAGCAAGTATGACTTCAAAGGGATCAAGGATCTGTGTAGGCAAACCCTACTGCTAGGACCTGCTGAAGGATCACAACTTCTGCTTCTCTACTGAGCCAGTTACCAGTACCCACTTTGCAATGTAATCGTGGCTGTACTGAAGTTAATGGGAGTTTCACGACTGGTTTCAAAGCAGCCCAGGATTTAACCTGCAGTGGGTGTGTCTATACATGTGCTTTAATGCCCATTTAAATGGGCATTAAAATGTTACAAAAACTGTGCTCTTCGGCTAATGCGCATTAAAATAGACTGATGAACCTACTTCTAGTTCCTCACAATGGAGGGCATTTTTACACACACAAGTATCGCAGCGCCTGGCGCTTTGCAGCGCCGGATGCTTTTCATTGCTTGCAGTTGTATAAGTGGCAAAATGTGCATCAGTGCTGTGAAAATGGTGGTGGCGTGCTTCTGAACTAAAACTCATAAGAAGTTGTTTTAGTTCAAAAGTGCACCACTGCCATTTTCTGCATACTGATGTGCATTTCACTTCTTATACACCTGCACGTGGTGCAGCACAGTTCACATCAGCTCGTGTGTATTAATCAAGTCTACTCCAAAGCAGTGGATCTCCAGCATATTGCGAGACAAAACGGTATGTGTATAAACTCCCGGAGGTACTATATTTAATGCGCATTACCTAAAGCACATTAAATGAGTATATAGATGCACCCAGTATCTGCATTTCAAAAGTATCTAATGGAATGTGGAAGGCTTTACCAATTGTCAAACTTGTTCAACTTTACCATAATCAAATAAAATCTTTATAAAAATATTTTGATATGAAGATTAAAACCAGGGTGATGTACATGTAAATATTCAAAACAGCATAAAGGCACATTCCTTATGATGGCATAAACTCCTATAAATGGTGCTCCATTTCCAACTCATTATTTACACTGAGACTAGTTAAGACGCATAGGCTTCCTCACTGCTCTCACTTCTAGGTCAGGTCATGCTGAGATTGGCAATTTAATCCTATTTGCAAGTGCTTGAATTTTCAGAGAAATTCTTCATTGTGCCTGAAGCTTCTTCTTGTACATGAAAGGCCACTAGATTCATAGATCCATAGATTCATAAATGTTAGGGTCGGAAGGGACCTCAATAGATCATCGAGTCCGACCCCCTGCATAAGAAGGAAAGAGTGCTGGGTCTAGATGACCCCAGCTAGATACTCATCTAACCTCCTCTTGAAGACCCCCAGGGTAGGGGAGAGCACCACCTCCCTTGGGAGCCCGTTCCAGACCTTGGCCACTCGAACTGTGAAGAAGTTCTTCCTAATGTCCAATCTAAATCTGCTCTCTGCTAGCTTGTGGCCAGTGTTTCTTGTGACCCCCGGGGGCACCTTGGTGAATAAATCCTCACCAATTCCCTTCTGTGCCCCCGTGATGAACTTATAGGCAGCCACAAGGTCGCCTCTCAACCTTCTCTTGCGGAGGCTGAAAAGGTCCAGTTTCTCTAGTCTCTCCTCGTAGGGCTTGGTCTGCAGGCCCTTGACCATACACTAGAGTGGTAGAGTGGGCATAACCACCGAACAAACTGAGTACCACTAGGCCTGGGAACAGTGTAAGGAGTGCTGCAATTTCTAAGTGCTACTTCAAAAAAAGGAGAGCACTCTGCCAGCATCATATATACAACTCTTGCCATACTGCTCCACACAACTCCTCATGCCCTCATTGTTTTTATATTTTGTTTTTTTCTGGTTTAACTCTCTGATTTTCAGGCTTCATTTAAAAATATATATCAATAATATTTTGGTAAGTAAACAGGTAAGAATCAGTCCTTGCAAAAATCTCACTAGGCAAGTCAATCATGTATGGGAAACCCCCAAACCATGAAGTAACATTTGAAATCTCCAACTCTGGACAACAAGTTCTATATGCTGATCACACATTAAACAAACCCTGTGTTTTTTGCCTTTTCACACACCAGCAAAAATATGCAAGTCAAGATTTCAGGATTATGAATTAATTTTCAACACACAACTGCTTCAGCATACATCTTCTGACTGACGAAGGACAAGGATGTAGAACAGGTAGAAAAATATATTTGTGTACAATTACTTTGGTCAGTATTTGCCGATTTTCTTTCCTGTTTTTAGGGTGGCTACAGCTGGGCTTTTTTGTTGGCTAGTGAAAATATCCATATGTCCATATTAGGCTGTAGGAGTTTTAATCAGAAGAACAGATAAGAAATATAAGAGCAAGGTCTGTTTTCCTTTAGTAAGTACGCACTGTTCAAATGTGAAAAATGTAAGAGAGATGCATTCAGATACATGCATAATTCTCTTTGACTTCAACAGGAGGGGCACACATATATAGATACAGGAATGTAATCAAGTTAAAAAACTAGTGAAAACTTTGTAAAAGGCACCATCAACAACTTTTCACATAATATCCTATTAAATATCTTTCCAACTACTACTATGATAGCATCCTTCCCTACAGCAAAACACAAAAAAACAAATAGTTATTTGACATACTTGCTGATTCCACTGGTACCACATGCAGTTTTATCATGCTCCCTATGTGTGTAGGTAAAGTTTCTGCAAAACTCAACACCGGAAACTTTTTATCCTTGGCAAATGAGAGAAAGTCATCATTCAGTTCTTTAAGGGCAGGAGAGTCTGAAGAAAAATGGAAAATAAATATTGCAGTATGTGTAAACTCAGTCTCAGAACTGAAACTTATCTACACTAATCACATAAGGAATAATTTTTGGCAAAATTATAACCTCAAATAAAAAGAGCAGCACATCTGTTGTAAGACCCTGTGTTTAATTTAACAGGAAACTGGCTTACGCAACTCTGTCACTTCATCCTATAGCAAATAAAGTATCAGAGAATCATCAGAATAGGGCAGGAAGGGACCTCAGGAAGTTAATCTGGTTTGTGCCTTTGTCCTAAGGAAAAATTCCTGCCCAAATCATTCCTGACAGATCTTTATATTCTTCTTCCAGTGATGGAGATTCCCCAACTCCCTAATGATTCCAGTGCTTAACTAGAATTTTTTTCCCTACCACTTAACCTAAATATCACTTTTTAAATTAAATTTAATTTACTTCTTGTCTTATTGCTAGTGAACATAGTGAGTCATTCATAACTTTCCTCTTTACAGCAACCTTTCATATATTTTAAGGCAGTTACGATACTCCATGACAAAACTAGAAACAGTACTCCACCCAAGTCCTTATCAGTGTCAGAATCGAAGAACTATTTCTTGTATCTTACATATGAGCCTACTGTTTATATATCCTACCATGATGTTGGCTTTTTTTGCATAAGCATGACCCATTGCAAGCACAGTACTTCATATACTTTGTGTGGTACTACAACATTGAGATCTTTTTTCTGGAGAACTGCTGCCTAATACAGTTGAGAATGACTGGCATTTATTTGTGCAGTCACTTATTCCTACCTATCTGTCATACTTTGCACTTGTCTTTATTGAATTTCATTCTATCTATTTCAAGGGGTTTTTTTCTCCCTCCAATTTGTCAAGCTCATTTTGAATTCCAATCCTGTTCTCCAAGTGCCTGCAACCTTTCTTGGCTTGGTATCATCTGCAAATTTAATGAGTGTACTCTTTATTTCATTATCCAAGTCATTAATGAAAACACTGACTAGTACCAGACCCAGATGAACCCCACTTGATACATCCTTCCCGTTGTGAGCGAGACACTGACATCTATTCTTTGAATATGTCAACCAGTCACATAGTAACCTCTCCCTTTTTTCCATCTAGTTAGACTATATTTTCTAAACTGCTTAAAAGGATATCACAGAGACAAATGTGAGACAGATGCATCACATCTCCTGTTTCTCCACTATCCACAAGACCTGTTACCCTGCCACAGAAAGAAACTGAGTTGACATGACAAATCCAATCTGGCTGTTATTTATACCCTTGTTATCTTTTAGATATTTATCTATTTATCAATAGATTTCATGTTTGTTTATTCTCATATCTTTAAACAGAATGGAACTAAGTGATCTATAACTCCTTGATCCTCTCTTTTCCCCCCTTTTAAAAAGTTGAGGTTAAGTTTGCCCTTTTCCTATCTTTTCCACCCATATTCCACATTCTCTATTCTATACTAGTCTGAGTTCTTACCCCTCTTCAGTGATACTAATTGTGTTAACCATCTGATTACAGTTAACCTTTCAAGTGAAGGTTGAAGGAAAAAAACCCTTAAACACTTTGGCTTTCTAGGTATCACATGTTCTTAGCATCTTTTCCTTATTGTGTAGTTGACCAACTTTGTCCTTGTACTTCTTCTTACTACCACTGTAAATATAAAATCTTTTCTTGTTTCTCTTCATGTCTCCTGCTATTTTTATCTTATTTCTTGCTTTGGCCTTTCTCATTTTGGCCTTACCCCCTTGTGCTATACCTTTGGACTCAGACTCAGTAATTTGACCTAGATTTCAGTTTTTATTCAATTTCTCCTTGAGTTCCAGGTCCTTGAATAATTTGTAATTTAACCAGCTTGGTTTCTTCCTACTTTTCCTATCTTTCCTTTACATTGGAAAAGCTTGTGCATGTCTTCTAATTATTGTTATCTTAAGAAAATGACAATGTTCGTGAATTCTTCATTCGCTTACTACTGTTTTCAAGGGGATCTTACCTACCAATTATTTTAGTTTACTGGAGTCTAATTTCTTGAAGTCCACTATCTTTATTCTTCTGTTCTCTCTCCTTTTTTTCCCCCTTAAGACTCATTTTGCATCTCTATCACCTAAGTTACCTTCCACACACAGATTTTCAACCAGTTCCTTCATTTTGGTGAGGTATACTACAGAGGAGTAACATACTCCACCGTTACATGTCTAAACAGTTTAGCCTACTCTTCTGTAAATTTGCCCTTAGTTCTGCCTTCCCCCCAATCGGATGCAGCAGATATTTAATCCATGTAACAGACAGTCCTAAAGATAAGAAGAGATGTTGCTGTTTTTATCTATGAACTTTCAGAGATAACAAACATCAGCAACATGTCATGTTGTTGGTAAGAGTTAAGGAAGTAAACGTACCTTTACTGAGTTCCTTAACCTCTGCAGAAGGAAAGAGAAGATATCTAGCATTTATTGAGTATTCAGCCAGTCGAGAGCCATGATGAGGTACGCTATAAAATATGATGCCTCGGGTATTGTTTACAATTTTATCCATTTCTGGGTTCTTGGAAGCATCTACCAGCATCTTTTTTACTAGAAGACCTAGCAACAAAAGAAATTCACTCATGCAGGGAAGTAAATCACTGTTAGAATAATGATCATATATTAAATATGAGGCAGGCAACAATATTCCTGCCTCAGTTAATTAGCTTTCTAGTTTGTAAAGTCTGTAAGAATATGCAGTAAGCTGTAAGAAAGCAGAAGAAGTAAAATGTCAATATATTGTGTCAATCCTGTACTCCAGACTTACTCATTGAGCTTTAAATGGCACTAGAGACATGCTATAAAACTGATACAAGGGGAATTTGCCTGTCAGTTCTCAATTTCATGATTAATTTTATAGTTTCAGCTAAATTGTTTGGTGATTATTTGTGCTGTTAACCAATACAAGTAAACAACAGAGCTCATTAATGAAGTGTGTGCGTGTTATACAGTATAAAACATTAAGAAAATATCAGCACAGTTCTGCATTTTCAAATGAGCAGTTGCAAATATCTAGGGCAGGGGTGTCAAAGACGAATCCCATGGGCTGAATCTGGCCCACAGAGCCCTCTCATTCAGCTGTCAGAATTGATCCACAGGCAGTACATGGGGCATGCTGGATAGTCCAACGTGGTGCCCACTCCAGATCATATCAGCTCCATGCCAGATCCAGCAGCACATCCTGGAGTGGGGAGCTCTGGAGCAGCTGGAGCAGGACCACGCTACATGCAGTAGCTACTCCAGGACATGTATGGATCAAACATGCAGGGGATGGTCTCTGGGTCCAATTTGGCCTGTAGACTGGCTCCATGCCACTCACACAGCCCATGAGGCCAGATGGCTTTGCCTTGCCACACCTGATCAAGGGCAATCAAACTTGTTTCAAATGTGGCTATTTGACTAATTTAACTACTCATTTTAAAAAGTAATCATGGATAATAAATAGCTGATCTATGCCAATGTACTTACCCCCCATGCTATGGGACACCCATACCAAAGGTCTTTCTCCAATACCAGCAGCTCTAAGCTTTTTGATAAGCTCATTGCTTCTATAAGCAATAGATTTCCTGCAGAAGAATAGGATGGTATAAGCAGAAGGAAAGTGAACATAATAAAGGGCAGCTTCAGACTGGAATGAAGTTTCAGTGCATCAGTACTGTGATAAAGGAAGTTAGGCACAACTTATGTCAGCTACTGGCCACACTCAGTTGCCATCATCCTCACTAGGAATTGAGTACTGTACAATGAAAACCATGCAGGACTGTCTCCAAGGAACTGGAACTGAGATAATTTTCTAGCAATAACTACATTTTGATTTTGCCTTACAGAAATTTTCTTTGAGCTTTAGTTTAGAGGTATACATCTTGTTAGGTGTTGGGACTTCAAACATTTTTGTTCACACATTATAACAATAAAAATAATTCTTTATTCACTTTATGAAAGCAACAGAGCATAAGAAATGCTATCCTCTCTTGAAACAAAATATACATAAATGTGAGAAAGGCTAATACTTTGCTAAAGTGTGCATGAAGTTTGGGCCAATGCAATGACAAACAAGTCAGTCAAGGTATGAACAGATAAACAATTACAGTGTTTTAAAGGAGTGATTTACTACATTTCAGCTGAATCAGCTCTGTTTTGTTTCTCTAACTCACCTAAGAAGAAACCAAACTTGGGCAGCGTGTTCTAGAATTAAACAGTTGGGTAAGTTACTATGGTTTAGCTTCATTTACTGAAGGACAGGATCAAACAGATGAAACAGAGCAGACAAAATGTAAATCCCCCCAAGATTAAAACAGTGTAAATGTTGGTCTGTCCAGGCCCTCTGCATAATTTACCTAGAATAATACTTTACAAAAGTGCCAAAGCATCAACTCCATTTTAAACATGGATAAACTGAGGTACAGAAACGGTGAACTACTTGCTTAATATTAACAAGACTGACAAAACAGAAAAAAACCTGTGTTTTCCAATTCCCAGTACTGTACTTTACAGCATAACATTCATTTTCCTTGCAGTAGAGGCAGGTTAAACACAGAAGACAAGATAAGGTGAGAGTTTGGAGTATTAAATAAGCAATGGTAACATCAGGATATTGGAGATGCTGCTGTGCACAAAGATCTAAATTACAGCTACATTTAAAAAGTCCTATCCTATCAATTCTCAGCATGGACAGTAAAGTTCACTTTGGTACAGCACACATGAAAGTATACTCAAATATGCCTTTTTAGCTGAACACAAAGCTTTAAGAGAGCTGTGGGGACTGGCTCTTTTTGAAAAGTAAATTCAAAAGGGCATTTGGGAATTCACAACTCTATATGGGGACTCAAAATATTGTCCTACGAGTCCACAACACTTCTATGACAGCTTTGTAAATTCTTTTTTAAAAAGTCAGCTAGCATAGCTATGAATGGTAATAGAAGGGCTAGGTTTTGACTGTTGATACACTTTAGCAACCCCTTTCATCCCTTTTGTTTTTTATCATTCACATGGAGCTGTTAAATATTCAAATACTGCGTACTCTAGTGATCTTTCTGAACTCAGTTTGCTGTATTTTATCAAAGCAACAGAAATTACTACACAAACAGAGAGATTTTATTTCCTTTTACTTACTTCCCTAACTTCTTACACAATGGGCTGAAATTTTTTCCATGATGTATGTAAAGCAAAATTCTCCCCTAAGCTCTGATCCTGCAAACACTTTCCTGAACATAAAAACTTCAGAAACAAACACAAATAAACACTTATACAGATGTTTATCTATAAAAAACACACAAGCACTCCCAGCTAAGGATATGGAACTGTGCACCTACTTAAAGTTCTGTATGTGCATAACTGGCTTAAAGGATTAGGACAAGGACCTGATCCAGAGCCTAGTCATCTCTATAAAAAGAAAAGAAACTTTGAGGCTAGGGACAGAAGTTACACATAAACCAGTAAAAGTGATTGGAAACCAGTTCAAAATCTGCAACACAACAAGTTCAGTACACATAAACTACTTTAAAAATGGCCAAAACTGGTTTAAGATAAACCTGGATGGATCTAGTATCAGACTGAACTGTTTTAGTTCAAATTGGTTTACTGAACTTCTATCCCAGATCCCCTCCAGATTCAAGTTAACTTTCAGTCCACCAGATGCTTTGCACCTCTCCCCCCCTCCCCCTCTCCCATCCCCATCTCACGGTGGGTGGGCTAGCATTGGCTCAAGCTGTCTGCTCCACCTAAGCAGAGAGGCGTGCTCTAGCACTCCCCAGGTTCTGACCTGGGCCACTGTAGGCATGTGGCTGCATTTCTAGTATCAAAAGTGAATGTCTGTTCAATTTCTTACTGGGTCAATCTACACAGTTTACATTAACCTGTGAAGATTAAATCGATTCGGCCTTAGTATTTTTGACTGTCTGTACTTAGCCTGAGTCTGTGTTAAGATTTTTTTTTCTTTTAGAAAACAAGCAGTCAAATTGGAGGTGATGTTCAAAATAAGGTGTATGCCAGAGATTCTCAATGCTTGTGGTCAGAAATGTTTCTGTCAGGAGTACATACCTGAATTACAGTAGGATGTGGTATTTTCTACTTTATGTCCAAAGCTGCTATGTATTTTATTCACCATAGAGATCTCTTTCCAGGGATTTACAGCTCTTGAAAAAAATTGTATTCCTATTTTCAGTCTGCAGATAGTTTAAGTAGAACACAGGCTTCCACAGTACTTCTGGAGGACTGTTTAAGTTATGGAACACCCCCTCCTCTTTAATTCTCCCCCCACATATTATCTCTAGATAATATGTTGTCAACTATGCGGAGTTTGAAAACAAATAAGACCACTCCTGACTGGATGATCCCAAAGCTTTCATAGCTTCTCCCCTTTCATAGTGTCATTTTCACAGCTTCTCCCCTTCTCCCCAAATTATATGCGCTCCATTTGTTACCTGTGTGCCTCAACAGGGCATTTTGCTTTCCAGTCACTCACATGGGTGTCATACTCCACAGACACAATTCTTAGGGCAGGGCAGTCTGAAGCCAGCCATGTCTAAATTAGATACAAAAAGCAAACAAAGCAAAATTAATGCATTCAAAATCCAGCAACTGGTCCTCAAACACCAAAATCAAGGCTAGCAATCCACCGAAATCTGATAGTTAGTCTGAAGAAAAAGAAAAGGAAAATACAGAGTTATGTTTAGGAAACTGTGTAAAATGACTTCTTTCTGAAAATATTTGCTACTAGTGTGCCTCTTCAGAGCTGATAATTTACAATGACAAAAATAAGTTTTGCTACTGTTAGCACATCACAGCCAACAAGGCTAGTGGAGAATGAGCTGGATTCTATTCGACTCTTACATTATTAATAGAAGGATCTACCAAGTTCTGATTGCAGAAGCAATTACTTGAAATAGCCTAAAAGATACCCAGATTGTAAAGATCTGAGGCTGCATTTGCAGAACAGGAAGGAACAGAAACCACTTTTTGAGTTTCAAATTGGAGCACTTCTTAAAAATCATGTAAGTGCTTTATAAACAAACGACACAGAGCTGACTTCAGTGGAACATCAGAGATGATTTTCAGTGCTGGGGTGATATCTAAAATGCTTTTTGCCAGTCAATGATCCTTCTAACACCTCTTTGTGGCAGAGTATTATTATTGTATTACAGGCAGGTAGGTGAAGGAAGTAGTGCAAAGCCCTGAAAGGATAATTGCCAGCTGGCTTCACAATTCTGGTATCCCTGGTGCTCTTCTATATAATTGCTGGAAAATGGCTGAGAATGGAACCTCACACTATCAATTTTTACAGAGCTACTTTTCTGATTACACTATGCAAAGGAACAACAATACATTAGATGGAAGCATGGACTGATAAAGATAACTAACAAACTGTAAGCCTCAGCTAATTAACAGCATGTGTATTTATAAAAATACAGTATACACTTATTAAAAAGTCTGTGGCTTTACAGACAGTTTCTCAAGATGTGAGTGGCATACAAAAAAGAGAATTAGGGTGCACCGATAAAGATTCTTTTGGCCAATACCAATGTCCGATTATTAACCAGCCATATCGGCCAATAGATTCATAGATGTTAGGGTTGGAAGGGACCTCAATAGATCATCGAGTCCGACCCCCTGCATAAGCAGGAAAGAGTGCTGGGTCTAGATGACCCCAGCTAGATACTCATCTAACCTCCTCTTGAAGACCCCCAGGGTAGGGGAGTGTACCACCTCCCTTGGGAGCCTGTTCCAGACCTTGGCCACTCAAACTGTGAAGAAGTTCTTCCTAATGTCCAGTCTAAATCTACTCTCTGCTAGCTTGTGGCCATTATTTCTTGTAACCCCTGGGGGCGCCTTGGTGAATAAAACCTCACCAATTCCCTTCTGTGCCCCTGTGATGAACTAATACCGAGTTAATATTCAGCCTGGCAGCTTGGAGAGCAGTATCCTGCTGGTAAGTCGGGGGGGGGGGGGGGGGGGAAGGAGTGTGGACAGAGGCAGATCAAGACCCCCATGATGAGGGAGGGAATGGGGTGGGGGCAGGGCATGGGGCAGAGGTGCAGCCGGCTTGTCTAGGAGATGTAGGGGATTGGAGAGTGGGGGGTGGCTCCCTGTCGCTGTGCACACCCCTGAGGGAGCCATGGGGGGCATGTGCTCCCAGGATTTGTGCATGGGGCAAATGTGGGCTCCCTGCTGCGGACCCAGGGCCAGGAGCTGCACTGGCCTCGTTCCGGAGTGGGGGCTAGGCCAGGGCTGCACTCAGTGTAGGTAGGAGTGAGGCAGGCAGTGGCAGCGCTGGGAGGGAGGATTACAGGGTGGCTATGGCAAATTTTGGGGTGGCTGTAACCCACCCCGGATCACTCCCCCCCCCCCCCCCCCCCCCCAGTGCCACCACTGCTACGTGCCCCAAGCGCAGCCCCTGGCCCCAAGCCCCCAGAGGGCAACCTGTCCTCACCCCATGCACAAATCTGGCCCCCCCATACCTCCCGCAGAAGTGTGCACAGTGGCGGGGAGCCACCCCCCCTCCCTGACCCCCTGCACCCTCCAGACGAGCTGCCCATGGGTCTGTCTTGCACTCCACCCTGGCTAGGCAGCACTGGCCCTTGCCCCTGCCCCAGCCCCATTCCTTTCCTTACCATGCAGGCCTCAATCTGTCCCCCCACTGTCTCCCCAGGTCCTACCGGCTGGATGCTGCTCTCCACGCTATCAGGCTGCATTCCTAGCCGCATGCATGCTGTGCCTGCACACATGCATGTGGCATTTATCAGTGACATCAGCTAGACTGACCAAAAAAAGCAATTGCTGATAATGTCAATTTTCCTTTTATCGGTGCTCATCCGATATGGACAGATGTATCAGTGCACCTCCAGAGAGAATGTTATATGGGTATCTGCCAAGTGACCAAAACCTAGTTCATCCATGAAGAGAGAGAGGGGGAAAAGAGACTGACTTTTTGACTTTTTAAAACCTTTATTTTAAAAATATTAAAAACGAAAAGTCAAAGTGCAAGTATGTGACAGTCCCAGGAGCAGGAAACACTTGTCATTAACAAAAACCACTCAGATCACCAGAGACTGAAACACTCTTTCCCTAGCATCCTTCATGTGTTAAACCAGGGGCGCACAAATATTTGAGCCCGGAGAGTCACATAGGGAGTTTTCATGAGATATTTGGGCCACGTTAGCACACCCGCCCCCTGCAACAACTCACCAAATCTCCCTATGTTGTATGGGGCTCCAGGCAGGCAGGGAGCAGTGTTTGAGGCAATGGGCACAAGTTCTACAGGCAGGGGCGTGATGGGAGTAGATCTCAGCTTTACCCTGGGCCCTGGCCCAGTGCTGTCACCACCCCAAGATCCCAGCCCAGGGGGCAGCTCCTTACCCAGCCACATGTTTCCCAGCCGGTTTCCATGTACAGCCCAGGATCGCAGGGAAGGAACAACATGGGGCCCTGTGGGGTGAGGAGTGTGGGGGGACAGGAACTGGCCCAAATAGTACAGTCCATGGCACTCCACATGGGGTTGAGCCTCAACTGCTCCCACCTAAGGCAGCCAGTTCTGTGCTTCTGCTCACACCTGCCGGCTCGGCCCTGGCTAGAGTGCACAGCCTACCAGCAGGGTTGCTCCCTATGTGGCTGCAGCAACTTGGGTGCTGCTCACCTCCCCTTGCCTCCAGCAGTAGTTCCTCCTCCTTCCCATGCCCCTGCTGCACTGCTCTGGGAGGGGAGGAAGCTTCAACCAGGTGGCTCCTGCCCTAGTGTGTGGGGCTCTGGCTTCAGCTCCTGGCTGCCTTCCACCCTTCAACTGGCTGCAAGAGGAGGAGCTGCCACTGGAGACGAGGGAGCTGAGCAGCACCAGGGCAGCTGCAACCACTTCAGAAGTAGCCCCTCCAGAAGCTGTGCATGGCTGGGACCTGGGCCAGCTGGCACAAGCAGGAGTTCAGCACTAACTGCCCCAGATGGAGCTCAGCTCCATACGGAATGCCATGGAGGCAACACAGACTAGATCCAATCAACTGGCCCATTCTCCCCCTTGGGCCAGATCCAATCAGTTGGCAGACTGAATTGAACCCATAGGCCGTATTTTGCTCACCCCAGGGTTACACATTTAGGACTAGCTATCTTCTACTTTGCAGAGTGAACCATCAATGGTTCAGTGCTACACAAACTGATCTAATATTTGGTTGTAAAGTGAATTGTCCCAACTCAAATGAGACGTTTTGCCCAAACCAAGAACTAGAAGAGCAGTATCGGAGCTGGCCCTTGCAAGCTGATTTCCGTGGCTTTTCAAGGCCATCATTTTGACCTAGCTCAGCAGGAAATTGGCAAGAGAGAGGGAAAGGGGTGTAGAGGATATTTCTTCCCCTTTAACTGCAGAGAACAATGATATCAGAGGTCTAAAATTAGCAGATATTCCATTTTAAGAACAATCTGTTCAAAAATTCATCTGACAAATAAGAAAGAGCTACTTATGAAATCTGATTAGAAGTAATTTAGATTCAAGACAGGCAATTGCCAAGCAGTGTGACTCAAGGCTGTCTCTTTCATTTTCCTCTCCACCTTACTCACTGAAGAATAAACAGTAATCTGTTAGGAATTAGTTATAGTCTCCCTACCTTTGGCCAGCATTCACTATAATCCTCTTCTCCTTCAGAAGCCTTTTCATCCAATGATGGGTCTATGTCTTGCTGTCTCCAGGTTTTAAATGCTGCTCCCATAAGACCATGAACAAAAAGTATGTCTGCTTTAATGGGCTGGCTGATATTGAGGAAAAAAATAAAAAGTAGGATACATATTATTTGAATAAATTACAACACATTTGCACAAAAACTTGTACCCTAAAGGATCCCAAAGTGCTGTTTTTAATTGTGTATAATACCTTGTATGTTACGGAGAACACACTTCACAAAGGGTACACAGAACAAGATCTAAACTGATGAACTGCACAGAACATGTCAGGCTAGGGAAAGAGAAGGGCATGAAAAAGATCCAGTACAGATGGCATTTAACTCATCCCAGCTTTCTGCAGTCAGCTTGCTGCAACTGGAGATATGCAAAACAGGGAAGAGGCTGGTGAGTCACTGTGAGCCCAAACAGATACATTTTCAACTCATAAAATGCCTGGAAAATTGAGCCAATACCTCCCACTCCCGCAGCATCCAAAAGAAAATTGTAATTCTTATGGGACATTTGCCATACCAGGCCACTGAGTAAACTGATGATGTGATTTAAGGGACAGAGCGAAAGAAGGGGACACCCCACAATCTCCTGGCAGTATCATTTAGCCTACATTAAGGAGTACTAACAAGCTTAGGCAAATCCAGGATTTTAAAAAGAGGGGGTGTGGGAGCAGTGACTGGTGTTGCAAATATGGCTGCACTCCCCTGCTCTTAGCACTCCCTCTCCCCCTCCCCCTCTCTACTTAGGCCTCTGGACGCAAGGGGAGATTTGCCCACTGCCACACTGGCCCAACTGCTCCTGCCTCATTCCAGCCAGGGCTATGGGGAGGTTGCATGGGGAGCTGGGCTTATCTGGGGACAGTGGAGGTGACAGGCAGGTGCCCCCTGCCAGTGCCTGCTCCCAGGTTGGTGGGAAACACCTGTGCGGACTAGGCAGGGAGAAGGAACCCACTCACTGCTGCCACACCCCCCAGCCAAGCCCAGTTCCCCATGCCACCCAGGTGTGGTGGGACAGGGGTAGCTTTGCAGCTCTCCCCACCCTCAGGCCAGCTGGGGGCAGTGGCAGAGGCAGGTTGGGGGAAAGAGGAATGGGAGGGGAGAGGAGGTGCTGCTGAGCATGGAGAAGAAGGGATGGAATTCTGAAGGGGTGGGGAATTGTTACCTGCTTGAGGACTCAAACGTTCCTGGCTGCTGCTTCTGCAGCATGGTCCAAAAAAGGGGTGAGACCACACCACTGCACCCCTTCTAGATCTACCTGTGCTAACTTGCAGCCTCTACCCTGTGTCCCATTCTGAATCTTTCTACCGAGAGATAATTTCTGTTCCCCCTCTGCATTTAATACCTAGGCAAATTTGCATAAAATCTGGGGAGAAATGTGTCCCTGATACTACACCAAGAGCTCTTGCCGCTATTAATGTGACAAAGGAAATCTTTCATCTCCAGATACCCTGAAATTTGCTCATTTAATGGACAGAAGAATATGTTACTAGTGTACAGGAGAAGAAATGGAAAGGAAGTTGTGGGGTGGAGGGGGCATGTGCCAATAAACCAGGTATGCCAGACAGCAAGTCCCTGAAGATTTTGCAAGAGCAGCAGAAAACAGGAACTGCACATTGCAAGTGCTAGTTGCACACAGCACAAATGCAAGTTTGTCCCTGCAAGGATGGCAACAGGAAATGGGAACACCACTGTACAGAATCCTGCTTACTAATAAGTCAAGTCCTCTTTGTCCACTACAATAGTACTGAGGACTTCCATTAATAAATGTAAATAGGACCTTCAAATGTGACAATTAGTTTCCTACAGTGGCGGCAAATATTCTTTGGTTCCAAAAGACTGGTTACAAGAAGGTGCTGCCACTGCAAAAGGGCAGAGTCAAAGTTGCATTACTGCACTGAGAGTCAAGAAATTCTTTAACTGTACATTTTCTGAGTTTTCTTGCTGTAACAACACTTCTTTATGGGCATGAAAGAGGCTTCTCTGAGAATTTCCTAGTTTTAATTTTGAGGTACTGAAGTCCCCCACTCCGGAATGACAGGAAAAACGAGATGTCACTGTTGTGCAGCAGCAACCTTATCTCCAGCATTATGAAGTATTTTGTAAGAGAAATATCACATGATAGATCATAGCCCTTTCTCTTTACCTGCTACGATACTGTGGATGTAAAACATATACTCCGTCTGAATACTTTTCTTGCACTGTGTCCCTGTCCAGATTAGCCAGAGCTCTGGCTGCATGTGAAAACTGAATGACATGAGGAGACTTCATTACTTCAGCAAGTACAGAAACCCAACCTAGTTTAAAACACAGACATCTAACATTAGTTGTAAATTACTAAAACCTGTCATTTGGAAGAAAGATAGCAGAAATTTCATTGGTTTATCTCCTATTTGAAAAAAGGAAGTTTGCCAAAATAAATGTAAGAGCATAAGGACTGTAATACCAGAGGGGAAAAAACCCACAATCAATTTCAATCTAGCTTTCTGGTCTCTGACAGGAGCCAGTGCTGCACAGTAAAATATCTGTAATATGTGGAATTGTATAAAAAATATCCCACAATGATGTGGTAGGCAATTACTCTCCAACTCCAACTGGTAATTTATGATCTGAAACTACAGCCTTCTTTCTCCTGGGGAGGAAATAATGTATCCTTCAGTTCTTCCCAGCACCTGCAAAAAAGAGGGAGGAAGGAAGGGTACACAGATCCCAGGTCTCCACAAATAATGAAAACAAGAGGAAAAGTAGGGCAAAGAAAACTTTCCCTCCTACATTTAGAGGGAAGAGAGGAAAAGAAAGACAGAGAAAGACTGGGCACATCTACACGTGACACTATGTCACCATAGCAACACACTATGGCAATGTAGTGTTTGCAGGCAATAACCATGCTGCTGCTGCTACATCGCCATAGCAACATACTTCCTCAGTATAGTGCATTGCTATGGCAACATAGGAGCTAAAAATAATTGTGCGCTGCTGGCATGTCACAGTAGAGGCTGTTACCACGCTATCATTTATTACTCCCAAAAGGAAGTACTAAATGACAGCGCAGTAACAACAGCACCGTAGGGTCACATGTAGACGAGCCCACAGAAACTTTCTTCCAGAAGCCATTCAGGAAGAAGAGCGTCTGTCATGTTGGGACTGGGTAGAAGGAGAAAGCTGCCTCTGCTTGCCAGTCAGGAATGACACAATGGGAAAGAAAACCAATGCTTGTTAAGGGACTACAATCATTTTTTACTTTAAAACCCAGGGGTGTAAGGAATATACATTAAGAACATTTTAAATCTATATGATCACAAACATAACCATGCTACTTACACATTGCTGTTACCAAAACAAAGGCATGCATAATGCAAAATGTTGTACAACACCCTAACACAAAGTCTCAACTGCCCACCCCACCCCCAAGGCAGAAACTACATAAAATCTCATTGTTCCCTGTTGTCTACAATATAACTCACATTCATATCTAATACTGTGGTTCTCAAACTTTTTAGACTCAAGCTACCCCATAGAAACTCTTACTTTTCATCCTATTTATTACAGAAAAATAATAGAACATTTTTTCTGTTGCAAAAAAGCTCAGAATGACCACAACAGGTCAAAATATTTTCAACACTGTGGATAATTATTTGAAATCTCTGGGTTTATCTTGTGACTCATGTTTACACACCTAAAAGTGCTAATATTGTATAGCATTCCATAGGTCCCTTAAAAGGATTGCAAGGCATGCTGATTGAGAATCACTGGTATAATAGTTATCAATCAGTTTGGACTACTAAGAATGAATGGTAAGGGAAAGGTTTCTGAATATTAAAGCATCAAAATAAAAATATGAATCCCACCTCTGTCACATAAAGAAAAAAAAAGGGACTGAAGGTAAAAAAAAAAAAAAAGAAAAAGAGAGAAGCTGAGATTAAACCCAGAACTGAGCCCATTATGGACAAACAGTTTGGAAACAAGAGGTTCAGAACAAACACTAATCAGGCAAACAAAGAAGAAATTTCTCCAATGCAGTTTTGCAGTTAAAAGATTAATTTTTAAAGCAATTTTTCTCCTTTAACAATTGTCGACTTTTTGCAGATAGAACAATCACTGAATTTCACAAAAAATGCTTGTATCAATGGACTCACTGATTTCTCAGATATTTGAAGTCAAGGAAAAAATAATTTCAGTGGAAGAGGAAGATAAACAAAGAACGAGGAAATGTGGAAACAGTCAAATCAGGAGGCCATAACTGTGTTGGTTAAATCATTGTTTGTAAGACCCTGGTTGATGTTAGCTAAAATAATTTTTTTTTATCCCAACTATTTTAAGCTAATTTTGCAAAGAAAATCTGAAAACACTTTGAAGAGAGATAGTCACATGGGGACCCCACTTGAAAAGGAGATGAAATTGCAATTTACTTGGCCATCATCATTCTATTTGTTACTCGGGTACAGCTACTGGAATCTGAATAAGAGCTTTTATCTGTCGGAACCAGCTTCTCCCTTCTGCTGGATTCTGCAATCATCCCAGAGACCATGATTTCACTGAGGGCTGGAGCCTCACAGATTCTGGATTACTAAAGCATTGTAAAATTGAAGAAGCAAAAAAAAGGCTGCAAGGATGACATTTGTTTGAAAACAACTTTGAAAACAAGCAAAAATTACATGTCATAAGACATATGGAAACATAAATTAATTTTTTTAAGTCAGACACATTTCCAAGGGGTGTGAAATGTGAAAATCCTTCTTAAAAAGATCATCATCAAATAAAATATGACTTCAGTTCTCTTTAACTCAATAGTGAAAATAACCAAAATAGTTGGATTACAACAGGAAGAACCTCCAAGCTTCTGTATATCCCTTGAACTCAAACATTTAGAGAGTCGGAAACAATCAAACAGTCAGTTAAGAATGCCTGCTGTCTGTCACAGATCATAGCATGGATACATTTTCTACCATTTCCTCCCCATTTTTTCTTGTATTGGCAGCCCTTATAGCAGAAGAAAGGTACGGAGGGCTCACAGGCTCTTTCTACTCTGATCAGCATCTTACCAGGACAAACAGGTAAAGTGTTCTCCAGTTCTAGATGAACAGAACCCAGCAGCTCTTCTATGGAACATGGCTGTACTGTCGCTAAAATTAGTAAAATATTCTGACAGATACTGCTTCAGTATAATTGGAGGACTGGACATAAATTCTAGAGGGTGCCTTTTTAAAGGGGGTAGGAGGAAAGCAGAAAGAGCCAACAGAAGTCATTAGGTCTACTCCAAAATTAAGGAAGAGATGTACTTGTCAGTTCACTCCCAATGGTAGAAGAACAGATCTACTTGGCATACTTACAAGAAAACACAACCAATGACGAAAGATGCAACTTACTGGCGGGTACTGAACATTTTACAGAAGGCCCGAATTCATTAAAAAAATTAAAACAGAAGCAAGGTACCCAGACTGTTTCCATTTGCTTTCCTTTTACCTGCACGCACTATGGATGAATGAAGACGTTCATCCAAAGCCATATTTCCAATTATACGAATTATGTTCCTTTGTATTTTTGCAGAATCCTTACGGAGCTGGTATATCCTCTGGAGTAGCTGCAGGCCTCCTTTTGCTTCAATTTTATCACAGTGAGTAGAAACCTAGCATTATATAGTAAATACAGTGACTGTAAGTGGAAGCTGTGCAAACACTCAACTCTGCAAAAGTTCCCTGAGATGCTGTCAATACACAGAGAAGGCAGAGCAGAAACAATGTGTTACATATATACTTTACATAGAAATTCTTCACTTAAGATTGGGGCTTATGTTTTGTGCAAGTCTTCCAGTTTAACAATTTATGACAAATATATCTTCCATAATTTTTATCATTTCAGTTTTTGAATCCCACAAACTTGGAAAAGGGGCAAACGTTTTAGTACATGAACTATACAATCATTACATTTGGACAGCATGATACTGTGAAAGTGCTCAATGCCTTAACTGCCTACTGCATTTAATAGAAAGCAAGAATGCTCACTGCCCTTCACAAACAAGCATATTATTCTCCAGAGCCCAGATCATTCTTACTAAAGCAATATGTCACTGGGGTTGCTTACTCTGCTCTCCATACACTATCCCTTTTCATTCAGTGAGATGACATTATTTCTGATGTGCTTCTGTCATCCTTGATTTTCATGGCAGCAAAGAAGCCAATGTAAGCAGATGACCCCACATTCATCAACTCTACTGTAGACAACTGCTGCTGTGCAGGCACCAGCAATATTAAACTTTTTATGATAGCGCTGAGCACTGGGCTATAGCTGTGGTAGAAGCACAGGCAAGTTGCATTTAGCTAATTCCTAAAATAGATTCTAGTTCAGTAGATACTGCTCAGTATATATTCACTCAGCTTCAGATTTACACACCTCTGAGCTCTGCTGCACTCTTCTTCTATAATTCATATTATTAGGGCAGGCATTGCAGGGCACTACTGTCACACACCGTTCCACATTTGTTTTTCTTATATAGGCAAACAAACATTCATTTTTGGGAGGCATGTTATACAGATGTTAGTTTTTGATTGCAAGGTTCTTTGTAGAGGTAGAGATTCTTGGAGAGGGAGTCATGTGATTAGCCAGAGTTTGCTCCCTGTCTTAGTCTCAAATTAAAGCCACTTAATAAGACAGAGTTGTTCTCCAGGAAGGAGGCTTTAGTGTAAGACAGACTCCTGAAAGAAGGGACTTCTGCTTGCTGCCTCACCATCTTAGTTTCAGGACTGATATGTGCTTATACACAGGACAATTTAAACTTTTAACCAGACTCACATCACCAATTATCTCCTTTGCAAAGCAGCTGCCCTACAAAACCTTGGACACCTGCTACCACTCAGCAAAACAGGGACACTGATCTCAGCGACAGTAACGTAAGGCTAACTGTAGCAAGACCTTCTCCATCAAACTTAAGGGTCGAAGCTCTGGAAGAGATACACTGCACAAGGATCTCCTCAAGAAGCCTGTCCCTGATTGTCTTGTAGTTTTACTGGGTAACTGCCTCACACTGAAACAACCTGTTAGAGCTTGTCACAAACCTGAAAGATCCATGCTGATGCCAAGCACATGCCCCAGTTCCTCCCGGCCACTGGTGCCATGGAGAAAGTCTTAAAAGAGGCTCCACAATTTTAATACCAGGGAATTTGTATGGAGCTTCTTGGGAGAAAATATCATCCAATTGGGAATTCCATAAAATCATAAAAGTTTCCCACTTTGGCCCCACTAAAGCATGCATCCCACTCTGTTAACATAAAACTTTATCCATTTATTACCTTTGAATGTTGAACTAATGCTTGTAAACAGAAGAGTTCGACAGTCTCTGAAGGAATTTTACTCAGAGTCTCACAGTAAGGAAGTCCATTTCCTCCAAAACACCACAACCCCCCCTGAAAAAAGAATCAATAAGCATTACATCAATTTCAAATGGTTAAATAAGAAGTTCTTTTCATTTGCTTTTTAAAAATGTTCAAGTGTGCATTGACCTCTAAAGCTGGTATAGCAGTTACTGGTGTGTATGCATCATGTTAAAAAAACAACAACCAATACATACTGAAAAAATGGACTGTCTAGGAAAAAAAAAGACATCCTGTTAGATTAGTAGTTTATATCCTAATAACTACAAAATAGAATAAAAGAGCAAGCAGGATTTCCATTTGTATGATTATAATGATTCCTGTTCACAATGCTGACCTGCTGTGGTCTGAGTTTTTCTGCAATAGAAATTGCTCTATTATTTTTCCATAGTCAAAAAAATGAGTGAAAACTAAGATCTGGCATCTTCCTGAGAGCTACTTTGAGTCTGAGAAGGTTGAGAACCACTGATTGAGAGAGACTTGAGGAGATAAACGTGCTCTCCCCCTCACTTATCCATAATCTATAAAAGGCCAGTGTCATTCCTAGGGTGGAAGGATCAGCCTGGTGTGAGGAAAGGGAAAGCTTCATCCTTTCAAATTGTCCATAACAAAACATTCCTACTGGTGAAAATGCAGCATACAATTTTAAGGAGAAATAAAGCCTCTACTTTTTTAAATCTATGGAAGAAAAATGTCCCATAAAAGGTAAACATTGTTATTAAAAAGAAGACTTTGATCATTCTATTACACTTCAATATAAAAATCACTTTTTACAGCCCATAAGGATAGAGTAGGTAAAATATTCTGGGGCTGCACTCTATGTTAAAGACACCATTATCCAAGACAGTCCGATCCCATTTTATAGATAAGAACAATGAGAAAAAAATCCATGTTAACATGTGGTTCTCATTCTGAAAACTCTCTCTGAAAAATGGCCTTGAAGGGCTGAATGTTATTCTCTTGCTCTAATTTATTCCACATTAAGCATATTCATTTTACAAGTGTTTATTTCCTCTTCCATCTCCTACCAATATCCAATCCTGAAAATAAAGCTAGGGAAGCAGGAACCAGGTCAGATCCCTTCTGGATTGTACAACTTGAACAATGAAAATTCCTCAACTGTAGCATTTCTACTGCTATCATGCAAGCCAAGAAAGAATCTAGCTTCCTCTACTTCAGTGACTTTAATTCTGTAGCGCTAACAGAAATAACAAACAGTAAACGTCTTTCCTTGTTAAAGTCAGGGAGATATGAGTCACATACACATAGACAAGTGTCTTGACAAGCAACCTACCAATTTTAGTCACTAGCAATAATTGCTTTAAGTGACCTCTCTAAGCGCAACTGGTAAATTAGTGGATTGCGACTCAAACCATTCCTAGCTTCCAAGTTCAGGCTCAGATCTCTGAAGCATCTTGACTCCTGTTACCTTGGCACTACCATAGGGATGGTCATTTCCAGATGATAGTTACGTAAAATTTAAAACCTTAGAAGTATCTCCAGGCTGTTCTCTCACTTGATTAATCAGGGTTAACAATCTCAGCAATAAACATCACTGAAATAAACAACAGTAAAATAAAGTGGACTAGAAATAATTTTAAGAGCGCTACAAAGGGAAGTAAGGCTTCTATGTAAACTGTTAAACTATTTACTTAGAAGAGGTTTAACTTCACCCATCCTCCAAGAGTAATACTACAAAGATTCTTCATATTTCTCTTACCCTAAGAAATCTCAGATTTGTGAAATATGTTCCCATTGCCCTTGAACTTTCCAGACACTACTTGCTTTTTTCCAAATATTGATAAACCATATTTAAGAAGAGAACTTATGTCATGCAATTCTGCATTTGAAAGCTCACCCTTTGGGCAGCAAGAGTCTGACTGCTTTCTCGTAAAGCCAGAGATGTGAAGTACTGGACACACTGGTCAAGATCAGTCTGAGGTAAAGATACCAGCAACAATCGGAGCTCATCTTCTATAGCATAATCCTATGATAAATACACACCAATAATTGTCAACATACTCTCCAAAGGAATGCAGCAGGATATTATGTGAAAAAAATAAGAATCTGGAGCAATGGAAGTTGTTACATGAAGCAATGACATAAAATAAAAGGCCTGGTTCATGTGCCCTGTAACCTAGAGTTATTAGTTAATGTTTGCAAAGCACTTTGGGGGTAAAGAGTGCTACAAAGAGCCAATTTATTATTATTGGTGGAAAAGTCAGTCAATGAAAGTCAGGTTTAAATTTCTAGATTTAGGCCTTATTCTGTTCCAAGAGAAGAAAACAAAGGAACAGTTCTTATTGACCTGTGTTACAGAAACTGGATACATTAAGCTTGGTACAGCCCGAAATTTAACATGGTAATCCCCATGTGACTAATGCTGTAGATTAAGGAAGTCCAATTTTATTGACCAACAATAACAATAACATCATAATTAAGAAATAAAATGATGGCATTGCAGGTTAGAAATATATCAGTTACCACTTCTTGAATTCTATACCTTCAAAGTATTAGTGCAAATATTAACTTTAAAAAATCCACACAACACCCTGGCCATGGATGGGAAAACACAGTTACAGTGAAGAGAAGTTACTTGGCCAGGAGCTCACAGCAAGGATTAGAAGAAATGCAAGGCATAAGGGGGCAAGGCACAAGATTTAGAGCTTGTGACTAGTGAGTTTTAAGCCTATACCTGATACTGCTTCCATGCATATCTGGTTCATTATATTTACTTATAAAGTACTGTGAAGAAGAAAAGTCCTTATCTATAATCTGGCATATCAGAAGATATAACGTGTCCTGATTAATCAGGGTCCTATACTTCAAGAGTGAGACATGTGGGTACTGGCAGACCCATATAATAGCTCCATATTTAGCTAATTCCTAAAATAGATTCTAGTTCAGTAGATACTGCTCAGTATATATTCACTCAGCTTCAGATTTACACACCTCTGAGCTCTGCTGCACTCTTCTTCTATAATTCATATTATTATGGCATGCAATTATTTTGGGCAGAGGGCCATTTACTGAGTTTTAGCAAGGTGCTGAGGACCGCATAGGTAGCCCCACCCCTTGACAGGTTCCCCACCCCCTGATGGCCACTTTGTGACTAGAAGTCCTGCCCTCTAACCCCTGACCTCTGCCACTAAAATCCCTCCCCATGTCCCTGGAAGTACTCCTTTCAGCAAGGGGTTTTGCCATCTTGGAACCAGAAAAATACCAAATTATATTCTAAAAATCAAACATCTACAACATTTATTAATTTGATTTCAAAAAATATTTTTGTCCTGATTTACATATGTTTGTGTAGTGTACACAGAGGTGATAGCACAATAGCTTAAAATGAAGTCTTACTCTTGTATATTGGGGTGGTTAAAGGCTTGTGGGGGGGCTGAGGGTGTGTGGGTATGTGGGGGTGGTGGAGGGTGTGGGTGTGTGCTGGAGGTTGTAGGGTGAGGGAGCAGTGAGGGAGCATGTGGGTGTGTGGGGGCTCTGTGAGGGGGTGTGGGTGTGGGGGTCTGTGTGTATGGCAGTGCAAGGGGATGTGTGGGTGTATGTGTATGGTGGGGTGTGTGGGACTCACCATATGAACACACACACACACACTGTCCCTCCCACCATACACACTCTGTCCCTCCCTCCCTCATTGCACACATACTCTGTCCCTCCCTCGTTGCTCTCCCTCCCTCCCTCACTGCATGGACGTGAGCACACACACACCCTCCTGTTCCTGGCCCCGGGGTACCAGCGCAGACCCCATGCTCCTGTGGTCTGGCTATGCAGTTGGGTGCCACATGGTGTTGGAGTGGCCAGCGGGCGGGCAGGGAAGTGGTGAAAGTGGCAGCGGGGGTGGGGTTGGGAGGAATGGGAGTGAGCAGGCATGCATGAGCACAACGAAGCCTGGGCAGGAGCACAGGGCCCATGCTGATGTCCCCAACCAGCGCCAGTAAGGCCTAAGGCGGGGCAGCAGGAGCATGGGAGCTGGGCTGGGTTGCACCACCAGTAAGAGCGGGGAGCCAGCCTGGCTCCAGAGCCCCTGCTGGCCTGGGCCCCACACTCCTGCTGGCCCCAGGACACTGACACGGGTCCCGCTCTCTTGCCCAGCTGTTGCTGTGCTCCTGCCCACCTGCTGCTGCTACTACCCCCCACCTGTGGCCACTTTCAGAGCTTCCCTGCCTGCCCACTGGGTGCTCCTGTACCATATGGCTCCCAGCTGCATGGCCGGACCACAGGACTCAGCAGAAGCCAGCCTGGCCTGGCCCCGAGGGCTGGAACAATCCCTGCGGTCCTCCCCTGCCTCCCTCCACCTGACTCTTACTTGAATTTCTCTCCGGCATAGGGAGGCAGGAACAGCTTCAGGGTCCCAGGCCAGAAGGCTCTACTAGCCAGAGGCTTCTGGGTGGTGGGGTGGGGCTAGGCAGGCCTGCCTGCTGGGTCCTGCTGGCTTCCCCTGTGTCCAACTGCCCCTAGCTCCTGTCATCTTTGACAGGAAGCCAGGAGCAGATAAATTTTAATTTTCTAAATGTTTAGGAGCCCCACAGGCTGGATAGAATGGCCTGGCAGGCCAGATCTAGCCCACGGGCCATATTTTGCCTGCCTCTGAACTATATGGTTCAATTTTATTCAAGAAAACAAAAATTGTATATTTTCTCATTTCTATAACTTTAGCACAGTTGTTCTCCTTGTTTTTTATGGCAGCCTTTCAAATATTTGAAAACTGCTATCATGTGCCCTGCCCCCTCCCAATCTTACTCGCCTTTTCTCAAAGCAAATTTGCCTTGTCCTCTCAACTTTTTCTTGTATGGCTTGTTTTTCAAATCCTATACCATATTTTTTCCAACCTCTGGACCCTCTCCAACTTCTCCACGTCCTTCTTAAAATGTGAAGCCCAGAACTGCACACAATACTCTAGATAAGGCCTAAGCTGTGGTGAGTCATATTGTACCAAGACCACTTCCTCTGAAGTTTTTAATCACCTTCATATTCTCAATCAATCCCTCCTTACTGGCTAGAACAAGATTCAAGCTAGATGATCTCCTGTATTGCACTGAAGTACAATAGTACAAGGACTACTCAACCTGCCTTGACACACAAATACCCCCAGTTAATATGAAATTAAAATAAAGTTAAACCCATTCAACCCTATGTTAATTGCTTACCCAAAAGCCTAGGAGAAAGGTGAGCTTTACCACATGCCCACAGATAAAGCTAGGCTGACAGGGTGATGGTTTGGGGGGTGGGGGGTGTCCATCTAAAGCGTGCCAAAGACCTGTAAAAATCTCTGAAGGCATTTAGGGAGCTAAACTCATGGGACAAGGTTATTGTGGATAATAAATATTTGCTGAAATGGTTATTTCTCTGCTTCTTTATGATTTTGCTGATATGCAATATGTGTCAGTGAGCTAAATTCAATCTTAATGAAGCTTTTGGTACAAGTTTTAATTCTGCAGTGCTGCAAAAGTTATAGGGGACAGAGATAAGTAAAATGAAGTTTATCGCAGTAATAGCAAATCTCACCTCAAAATACTTCTGTGTCTTTTCAGTCAGCAAACTGACTGGATAAAAATTCTAGAAAGAGGACAATATTTTGGGTTCCATATCATAACATGTGAAAACAATAGGTTTTATCCCATCACATCATTGTGTTCTTGCATGTCAGAACTCCAAGATCTATCTTCATTTTACTATCCATCAGTGGAATTGTTTTAAAACAAAACAACTCTGCTGTCTTTACTAGCAAAGACAGTTCAGCAGAGTCAAGTTATACCCACATTTTCATTTACTTACATCCTTTACTTTTGGTAAGGGAGGTGGAGGTAAGAAAAAACGAAGATCAATATCCTGGGACCGAGCCAAACCAATAGCAGTCCTCTGATCACAGGCTTGGGCAGCTGTTCTATACTGATAATCTGTAGCAAGAGAACCTCAAATGTTAGGGTCAAACCTAGCCTTGAAAATTTTAGTGAATTTTAGCTGTGGTACTTCAGAAATATACATACTAACAGAAAATCATTACTTCAATCCACATAAATAAACCATAAGGTTTCCATGACTCTGAGTCACAAAATCCAAAGGGGAAAAATAAATAGTTGGCAGATCAACATTAAACTGGAATGACATTTTAACTGCAGGGTATTAATTAATCTTTTAGGCCAATGTTTGTCACTGTAATAAAGGACTTTAGATACCTGTCAATCATGTGTGAGAGCAGGTGTCTAGAGTTAAAGGAAAACAAAAATTATGAATCAAGACTATGCCTATACCCAGCCCTGTACTCTAGATACAGACAAAGCTTTTAAAGATATTTTAATGTTATACTACAGAGAATATATATTAAAAAAAACATGGTGGTATAGATTCACATGCTTTAAAGACTTATATCAATGCCTAGATTAATAGATTCATAGATTCATAGTCTATCTATGCCTAATCTTAAATGTCACAGAAACAATGCTTCAATAGATTATTAAGGCTGTAAGAAAATGAAAGAATTAAGCTTGGCTGTATATGCTACTGTCCTTATTTACAGGATCATACATTTTTTCCCCTTGGGACCCTCATCTCATTCAATGCACAGGAATGATCTTTTCTAAGGATGAATCAGAACTGTATAGCCAATTATGCAGAACTTTGTTTGTAGGACTCTTGTTTTCTCATCTGTAAAGTGGGGATAAAATGGGGGATAATACCAACCTCATATTTCACTGAAATGGCAGTGAATACCATTAATGTTTTTGAGATACTAAGATGCTACAATGATGGGCACCATGGGTGGGGGGAGGGGCAGGGAAGGGGGAACCAGGATTTGAACACTATGCTGGAAAAGAAAGGGAAACGAGTTCTGAACAGCTTCTTGTTAACTGAGCAGTGATCATCCCAGGAGACAGAAGTCCTGGAGAAAAACAGCATGAGATCACTGAATTAAAGACAGTGTCTGAAGTCATACATGCCAGGGGATCAAATTAAGGTAGTACAAGCATCCTTGCTTCTGGCACATGATCTCCTAACTTCTCAGCATTTCACTTTCCAAACTTATTGTGCAATTTTTATGCAGTTTCTCAGAATTTTCAAAAAACACACAGGAGATAACAGAAATTTCCTCATAAGGCATCATATTGGCAACTACCTGGTTACCAGGACTGAAATCTGAGATCTTCACACAGACCTCTACCACCAGAGATAACATAACAATAAATAGAATATCACTCTCCATATGTGCCAGCTGCAGGCAAAGAGGAAACAAACACTTGGCCAGTGGGTTTGACACAAATATGCTGACAGCAAGGGAAGTATGAGCCTCAAAAATCATGGGTTTTATTCTAGACTCTGGAGGCAAGAGTACCTCAATGTGCCCAAACCCTTCTCCTTGTCCTCGCCCCACCCCTCCAAGCCTGATCTTTTCTTCCCCATCCCCTTCAACCTCTTCCTGTCCCAGTTCTGTCTTCTCCACCCTTGTGGTTCTTCCTCCCTACCCCACTCTCCTTATCTACCCAGCTCCAACCTTCTCACTTTGGGCTTCTTATTCCAGCCCCAATCTCTTGGCCTAGCTAATACAGTCTTCTTATCTCAGTCTCAGTTTTCAGTCTCCTTTCCAATCTCCTTTCCAGCTAGTCTCAGAGCCCCCTCCTTGTTTGTTATCTGAAACTGTAGTATCTCCCCTCCTTTAAACCTGCAGTTGGCACCCTTCCCTAGTTTTTCTTTCACTGGTTCCAGATGCAGTCTTCCTCCATGAATTTCTATACATCAGCTTCAGTCTCCCCAAAACCCCTTCCCAGCAGTTTCCTGCAGTCTCCCATTACCCTTTCTCCGGTCCTAGTTTCTTTGTTCAGCCAATGCCAGTTCTAACCCAGCGCCCTGGTTTCTCAGCAAATCAGTTCTTCTTCCTTCACACAAGCTGTTCCCCTAGATTTGGGCTGGGCACTTTTACATATGTTCCCAGGGTGGAGGGGGAGGCGCTTTTATTAGAGCGGCTCTGAGAGCCACTCTAATTAAAGTGCTGCCGCATCTCATGTGTTGGCATCCCTGCACTTAAAAATGGCGACGGGGATGTTCGACAAGCTTTAGTTCAAGTGCCCCCACCAGCATTTTTAAGCATGGAGACACTGATACACAAGATGCAGGAGGATGCTGGAGCACGGTAATTGCCACGCTCCAACAGACTCAAGTCTGCTCCAACACACTCCAACAAGTCAGAACAGCCTCTGCACTCATGTATAGGCGCTCTTTGATTCCTATTCTCAGACTCCTTGTCCAACCAGACCCACACCCTCCCCTCCCCTTCTCTGATCTCAGTGCACCCAACTCTGTTTCTATGACTGGCTCCTAATCCTTCCACAACCAAGATAAATAAAAACAGGTGAGATTTTTCATTTTAAAGAGATCTTGTATTTTAAAATCCTAATCAGATTTTCAAAATTAATACCCTTTCCTTGCTATTCCATGCCTGACTGTACAGGCCTAGTCTTTAAGGCCATACTGCAAGAAAAAAAGCCACAAAAAACAGAACTCCTGTAATTCTACACCCAGAAGAAAAAATTTCAGAGTGGAACTGCTGGACGCAAGTATTCATTTTAGCACTGCTGTAGTGGCACAGAATAAACTGGTAGCTGTCACACAATTCTACCACTATTAATAGAAAAATAAACCTTGTCAAGGCAGAGTATTTCAAAATCCTCATTTTAAATGTAAGTTCATAATAAAGAAGCTAAATAACAGAACTTAGCTCTCATTGTGAAAAGAGTAAGCACAAAAAAAAAGCTTCCCTCCACACAGAGAATGTCAGCACTTATAATAAACTGCTGGGAGCTATAATTTATAACAGGAACACAAGCCAAGCTGGCATAATTAAAATAAATCTTCCATTTTTTTCAGGTGTGGGGGAGGTTTCTACCTCTTCTCTTAGCTCACACAAAAATAAAAAAGAAACACTATGGAATGAATGGCTTATGAATAATGGTACATTAAATCCCCTTGATTGAGTTTTCAAATCAAGCACAGATCAGTAGTTGTTACTAAACAACTGTTAAGTAGTTTTGAAAAATAAAGTTAGACGTCTCCATCCAATACCTAGCGGACATCTGCCACCATGACCAGTGAAACTGTTGACAATCCCTCCCCCAAAATGCCAAGGATTTCATGGATAGCAAAAGTATTCTGTAGGAGAGGAGGGGCTATAGGGCATTCCTGAGGAGTGGTGGCACAGCAGCTCCAGCCTGGGAGGCCGCTGTTGCAGCCCTAGTGTATCCCCCAGAATCCCTGCTGTACCACCCCTCAAAAATTAAGGGCATCTCATGTTCTTTCTATGGCTATTTTTTTGGACTTCAGATTTAAACAACAGACAAAAGTTATAGGCATACTTATAGGCTAACTCTATATTCACTACTTCTGCCACCAGACAGCAGCCATCATAGCACATACATTCTATCTGCTTCTGGTGCTTCCACTGAGCAGCTATACTCCCAAAGCATGCAGTGCACTCAGAAAAGGCTCCAGCTATTGAATGCAACATGGTGGCAGGGGCCTTACTGCACTTGGCACAGGCAGAGTAACACTTTTGGCAGAGCAGAGAATTCTGTCATTGCAGAGGGGTTCGTGTGAATGCATTCAGAGTTTGTTGTTGTGGCATCTTCCTGGGCCGAATCAGCCATGCACTTAGCCCTGCTTCAGGGCTGGGCCAGGCCCAGCCCTGCATGGCACCAGTGCCACTGGTAGGAGGGGGAAGGATGCTGTGCACCCAGCGAAGGCTGCCCAGCTGGGACCAGACCCCTCCTTCCCTCAGGATTGGCTAAGGAGGGCCACCAGCAGTCTAACACCTGTGCAGCACCAGGCACATGGTGAAGACATAAGGGGCTGGGCCCGGGGCTGGGGCCTTTCTTGCCAGAGGTCACTAAACTAGGTAAGTGCTATTGATTAACCATTTAGCTGATATAATTAGAGGAAGTGTGGCGGAGCACCAGTGAGGTGCTCACCACTGAAGGGCTATCACAGGCTCTGGGGGAGCCCGTTTTGGGGGAGCAGAAAGGAAAAGCCTTCTCTGGCAAGTATTTTAAGGGGGAATGGGGGTGTCAGAGCATCTAAAGCGTTCTGGCACTTTAAGACCTAGGTCAGGCAGCAGGCAGGTTAAGCACAGCCCTGATGAGCAGCCATTTTAAGTCCTAGGCCAGCAGGGCTGGAGGCAGCAGTTGCTGCTTGATGCCATGAAATTGCTATCTCCCGGTGGAGCTGCTGCTCTGGGGACAACCTGGAGGTAAGGGCAGGAGCTAGGGGGTTGGCAAGGAGGCTCCTGGCCCTGGGCATGACCTAAAACTTCACCCTGCTGGGGAAGGAAGGCCTGGTAGGACTGCTGCTGGCGCAGCAGCCCCATTCAAATACCAGGACTGCTCACCTCCCCGGTGAAAGGTGGATGGGGTGCTTTAATAACCCCAAGCCCTGCCTTTGGGTGGGTCACTTAACATTGGACAGAGAGACAGGGCCATTTACGGCCACCTGAGCCCGGCGGGTACAAGACCCCAGACAGTGGGTGGTGGAGCCAGGGCCAGGCATGCTCACAAGTGGCACCTGAGCTCAGTGGGGTGCAAGACCCTGTAGCGAGGGTAGTAGGGGCCAGGCACGCCTGGGCAAGGGACACCTGAGCCATTTGGGTGAAGACCCTGTGAGTTCCAGGAAGGGGTGAGAAGAGGGGTGAGAGTTGGTAGGCCCGGTGTGTGCCTCCAGACAGAAGGCTGGGTGCTAGGCCAAGGGAGATAGGTCTGGTGTGTGCCTCCAGATGAGAGGCCTGGGTGCTGGGGTGAGGAAGTCGAGGCCTGGAGATCAAAAAAAAGTGGGGTGAAAAAGTTGAGGCCCTGAGGAGAAGGTCCAGCATGGTCCAGGTAAGCCTTAGGGAGCCTGAGGCCGCAAGTGGGCCTGAGACCAATAGAAGCGGCAGAGTGGGAGCTGCCAATAAGAAAAGGGGTGAGTCAACAGACCCTGACTGGGAACAGCTGGGGTGTAATACCGGGCATGAGACCAGGGGTGGAGTCGTCCTGGTGTTTTGGTGAATCGCTCAGTCCTATTCAGGTGAGGACTGCAGGAGAGGTCCAAAAGACTGTGCCAAGTCTGACCAAAGGGTGGAGAGTGAAGCTGAGGAACTCTATGAGTAGGGCGCTGGTGGTATGAGTGTGGCCCTGAAGAGGGCAGCATGATAGAGACCGGGTGAGAGCTGGTGGAGTGAGAGAGGGGTGGTGTGTGTGGCCTGTAACAGGGCAGAATGGAAGAGGCTCAACACTATACCGAGTTGGGCCTGGCCTCAGGCAGGGACACTGCACAGCTGTGAGAACCATCAGCGAGGCATGGGACACGTAGGGGAGATTGGAGCATGTATTTTGGCCCTCTAACATAAGGGCCCTCCCGCTTATGTAACAACATAATTAATATACAATAAGGCATGGCAGGAGAGATGGGTGGGCTGGGTGCTCAGAGACAGGTGGAAGACCAGTAGCACTGTGACAGGTGAGAACTCCCTGACCAGTCACAGGAAGTTAAACAGAACATTTTTTTTAACAATATTTACACAAGTAGGTTCCACATTACCAACCTCAGCAAAATACTACTAGCAGCTCACCTGCTGTTGCAGGCACAAGCTACAGTGCTCAGCCAACAGCTATGGTTGAGAGAATTAACACAGGAGCCTGCAATCTTGGTATGCATGGTTCTCCAGGCTTGCTTCTTTTCCAGCAAAGAAAACAGCTTCCCCACTTAAAACACACATGCCAATTTTGGAAGGAAAGTTACATAGTGTGGAATCAGAAAAAATATATGCCTTCAACTTTGATTATTTTAGTTATAAGATGACATAACCGCTTTGTGTAGAATTGCTGGCTCTGTACAGTAGAACAGATAAGGGCAAGTGTTTGTTTTTTGTAACTCTTCTGCAACTGCTTCGCTCACCGCGGCCTTGAAGGTAGCAAAAAAAAGTATGTACAAAGTAGATTTCCAGGTGCAAGAAGGAGGTTTGTGAACTAACCTCGCCTCCCCCATAATTCCCATCCTGATTACAGCAAAGAAATAATGAAGTAATATTATAGCCGCTTTTCATGCTAATTTCACTATATGATCACGTGAGTTGTAAGCGACTGTTAAAAAGTATATAAGCCTCCTGATTTTGCTCTTGGGGGGGGACCCCTTCCAAGTGCTTGGGAAATCCATGTCACTTTGGAACTCCCCCTACAGCTGCAGTTTCTTTTGAATAAAAGCTTCTGCTGACCTGACCCAAAAGTACTGTGTGTGTGTTTCCACGACAGTTCCTGGTGCCGTGACTTGGATCCAGAACACAGGCTGAGGAAGGAGGACCGCAGGCTACCCCCCCCCCCGAACCCTGAGGCGCCAAACTTGAGAGATAAAAGACCTAATTCAAAATCTTATTGGGGTTTTGGAGGAGGACTGCCTGTAGGCTCCCAACTTGGCCGTGGTAACTGGATCTGAACCTTGTTAAAACAGGTCAGTCTGAACCTTACTGCCGGCTAAAATTTTCTGTCTGGTAAAGGATCCCATTTTGTGTCTGGTAACGTACGTTTTAGGGAGAAACTGTTTGAGACACCTTCATCCAACAGCACATCGGGCTTATAGTTAATTAACTAAGGCGGTGTGGGGTAGGAGGTCTGGCTGACTAAATAAATGTGCATGTGTGTGTATTTAGAAATATGAGCCACTGACCAGGACTGAGACTACAGTTGGGCTCAGCCGCCCCAATTCTGCCTGACAGGGCAGTTTTGAAAGCAAGGGGGCCCAACTGGAACCTCCTGACCCAGTGAACAGGGCTTATTGAATGAATGTGTGTGTGTATTTAGAAATATGAGCCACTGACCAGGACTGAGACTACGGTTGGGTTCAGCCGCCCCAATTCTGCCTGACAGGGCAGTTTTAAAAGCAAGGGGACCCAACTGGAACCTCGTGACCCAGTGGACAGGGCATCTGAGTGATTTTGTCTTTTCCAAACCCCTTGTCCCAGTAGCTTCTGCCGAAAGCAGGAGTGAAAGGATCCCTCTAGTGTTTCCCGCCCCATTTCCATTTTATGAGCCGGTGTCGGGTCAGAAGCCTTTTGTCTGGGCAGTAAAAAACTGCGGGGCAAGGCACTGAGCGGCCCGGACATCCTAAATAAGCCTCTCCTACGTCTCCCTGTGTGACTAAAAATGAAAACAAGTCAGTCTAAACAGGTTCCTGTCCCCCCTAAGGGGACTCCGGCATACTTTATGTACACACACTATTCTCCCGAGACTTGCAAATACCTGGATAAGTGGAACTGGTATACTAGGGATGATCCTGTAAAACATTTTCCACAGAAAGAAACATTTGATCAGGATAAAATAGTACACTTGAGAGGGGCATTAGAGTCCCGTGGATCCAAAACACCACAAAACCCATGGGACGCGTTCTTTTATTGGTATGATAAAATGTCCAAAAGGCGGACAGAATCTCAAACTAGGAGCCTAAAAGACTCTCAAAAAAAATTAAAACAGCAGTTAAAAGCTGTTCGGAAAAAATTGGCTGCTCCCCCAAATTACACGCTGGCCACCGCTCCGATGTATCCAGCATTGCCCGGGGTGCCCCCACCACCGGAGCCAGCAGAGGATATCCTTGACCTTTGTTCGAACCCTGCTCTCCTGGGACTCCCACATCAACAACAACCGGTTCAACATCAGGCTGCAGCCCAGGCTAGTGACCCATTAGCTGAAGCTCCTTCAATAAATCCATCCACGGAGCTTAATAGTCCGGACTCATCCACCATATCTGCCACTCAATCATCACCAGTGTGACAATTTACTCCTGGGTCACAACCCACCACAGGTGTATTTAAAAAAATGAAAATAGGCATAAAAAGATCTCCCATCAATCTGAGATCCCGAACTGCACAAGTTTACCCCCTAAGACAAATGCCAGGCATTGGCACTGATGGACAAAATATAGTAACTGTGCATGCACCCTGGACTCCAGGTGATCTCTACAATTTAACTCAAAAGTTCCCAAAAATCAGAGAAGACCCAGAAAAATTTCAGGAAGAATTACAGACTGTTATAAATTGTTATAATCCAACATGGGCTGACATTAATCAGCTCATGCGATCCATTTTGCCCAAGAAAACTATGCTACGTCTATACGCTGCCTATACTTGGCCAGATCAAAACCCAGGGATTGGCCAAGACTTTATTGACAAGAGAAATGCTTTGGTTCAGGCAGTTCTCACAATTTGCCCAAAAAAGGCAGACTGGACCAAAATAAATACCTGTAAACAAAACAAAAATAAACACCCCAGTGACTATTTAGAACGGTTCAAACAGGCATTTAAACGATACTCAGGAATGGATAACCCAGTCGGAAATGCTAAACAAGCAATAGTGGCAGCATTCGTCCAGGGACTTAACCCTAAATTTGCTGAGAAAATTCAAACAGTAATTATTGGCTGGGAAACTAAAGATTTGACCGAAGTCCTTGCTGCGGCTAACCATTTTCATAACAAATTAAAACAGTCTAAAGACAGTGCCAAGTTTAAGTTAATGGCCTTACAGATTTCTCAGTTGCAGGGTCCAGGTAGAGAAAGGGGACAAGGACGGGAAAGGGGAGGCCCGGGTAGATTCAGGAAAAGAGATAGATCCTTGAGCCCACAAAACCCAGGCTATGGGAACCAATGTCATTATTGCAAGCAAGAAGGACATTGGAAATCAGAATGCCCCAACCGCCCCGGCCAAGGACCCAGACCCCAGCCCCCACCTCCACTTCCTGTCAATTTTCCCAGTGTTAAATAGGACAGCCTGAGGGACAGTGACATCATTGCTCCTTTGCTTGCTACTGACCAATCTGGTCCATTTGTTAAATGCCTTATTTCTGATAAACCTGTCTCCTGTCTTGTCGACACCGGAGCGTCCCGCTCCACGCTAAAGGCTGCTGAGTTTCCTTTTCTACCTTATTCTCCTAAAACTATAAATGCTGTCGGTATAGGCGGACAACCTATCCCACATCCCGTCTCTGAACCTGTCTCCATCTCTATTGGCCCTTTGTCTAAAAATCATGCCTTTCTTCTTAGCCCCTGTGCACCTGTCAACCTTCTTGGTAAGGATTTGCTGTGTAAACTGGGATGCGTGATTTATTGTAGCCCAGATGGTGTTTACCTTGAGGTACCGGAACATAGGGAAACCGAGCTTGTGGCTTTGCTAACCCAGGAGTACTCTGATCCTGACACTTCCTACTTACAAGAGGAACTGTTGGCACGAGTACCTCCACAGCTGTGGTCCACCCATGCGAATGAAGTGGGGCACATGCTGAGTGCTGAACCAGTGCGTATCATCCTGAACCCTGCCAAGTCACTTCCTCGTGTCCCACAGTACCCCATCTCAAAGAAAGCTGAGAAAGGGATCAAGCCTGTCGTTTCCTCACTCCTTGAGCAAGGGATTATTGTCCCAATACGCTCCCCTTGCAACACACCTATCCTACCTGTCAAAAAACCTGGTAAAGATACATATCGCTTTGTGCAAGATCTTCGAGCTATAAATGCTGCTGTTTTACCCGCTTTCCCCGTGGTCCCTAACCCTGCCACTATTCTTTCCTATATCCCTTCAGATGCTACATATTTCACAGTAGTGGATCTTTGTTCTGCTTTTTTCTCTATCCCCGTTCATAAGGATAGCCAGTATCTGTTTACATTTACTTATCAGGAATTTCAATATACCTAGACAAGACTCCCTCAGGGATATACAGAGTCCCCAACCCTGTTTTCCCAGATCCTAAAAAAAGATTTGGATCTTATCACGTTCAAAGGGGGGTCCACCCTTGTTCAGTACGTTGATGATCTATTGTTAGCCTCACCCACTTTAGAGGCCTGTGAACAAAATACTTTGACACTCCACACAGCTTTAGCTCAGAAAGGCCACAAGGCCTCAAAATCTACATTATTTAGGACATGATATCTCAGCAGGAGAACGACACTTTTCCCCTAATAGAGTTAAAGCTATCCTCAACATTCCCAAACCTATGACTAGAAAACAGACGAGGGGATTCTTAGGTGCAACGGGTTATTATAGACAGTGGATCCTGGGTTATGCTGCTTTTGCAAAACGCTTGCAAGCATTCACTCATGATACCACCCCAGAACCCCTCCCTTGGACTCCTAAAGCCGAACAAGCATTTGTGGCCCTTAAGCAAGCCCTCACTCTTGCTCCCGCTCTTGGACTTCCTAATTATAAAAAACCCTTTACCTTGTTGTGTCATGAACGGGAAGAAATCGCTTTAGGAGTACTCACTCAGCTACATGGTGAAAAGCATCGCCCAATTGCATATTACAGCTCTGCCCTTGATCCCGTAGCTGCGGGACTTCCTCCTTGCCTCCGTTCAGTTGCAGCTGCTGCCTTGTTGGTTAAAAAGGCAGATTCTCTAGTTTTGGGACACTCTTTAACCGTTGCAGTTCCACATGCTGTGATGGCCCTTCTGCTCAAGGGCAAAACTCAGCACATTTCCAATTCCCATCTTACTAAATATAAAAAACTTCTACTGTCAGCTACAAATGTAACCTTAAATCGCTGTTCAATTCTAAATCCTGCGTCACTTCTGCCTATTGCCGCTGATGGTGAGCCTCATGATTACCTGTCTATCACAACTCAATTGTTAACCCCTCGAACTGACCTCAAGGACATTCTTATCCCAAACTCTGACCTTGTTTTGTTTGTTGATGGTTCCTGTCTTAAAAATGATGCAGGCAAATTAGTTGCGGGATATGCAATATACACTCAGTATGCTGTTTTAAAAGCCTATTCTTTACCCCAAGCTCGTTCTGCTCAAGTTGCTAAACTCATTGCTTTAACACGTGCTTGCATTCTTGCAAAAAATCAAACCACAACCATTTATACTGACTCTAAGTATGCTTTTGGTGTTGTTCATGATTTTGGACAAATCTGAAAACAAAGAGGGTTCCCCACTTCATCAGGGACCCAAATCAGTCATGGTTGTTATATAAAAGCGCTCTTAGAAGCTGTTCAATTGCCTCTTGCTATTGCTATTGTTAAATGTAAAGCTCATGAGAAACCCTTTGATGATGTCACACGAGGAAATGATCTGGCAGACCGTTCTGCCAGAAATGCAGCCCTTTCTGGCCCACAGGCTCCTAACTCTGTTTTTGTTTGTTTTTCAACAGACCAGTCTCCTTTGGCTAGCCTTTCAAGTCTGGCCCTTCTTCAAAATCAGGCCCCCCCCCCAAAAAAAAAATGACTGGCTGCGTGCAGGATGTTCACTGCACCCCGACTCTCTCTGGTGCTCCCCGGACGGCCACCTGGTGGCGCCTAGAGGGCTTTTACCACATCTTGCTCGTTTAACCCACTCTGTGGCCCATACGAGCAAAGGAGAAATGATTGCTACAGTACAAAGAAATTGGTTTGCCCCAAATTTTCCTTCCAGGGCACAACAGTACTATAGCTCCTGTCCCATCTGCTTAGCTCACAACATTGGGCAACGGATAAAAACGACACCCGCAGCCCATCCCCCTCCATGGGGACTGTTTATAAATCTACAAATTGATTTTGTGCAGCTACCTAAGTGCTGTTCTTATAAATACATTCTTGTTATTATTGATGTGTTCTCTGGATGGGTAAAAGCCTACCCATGCGTACATGCTGATTCCATCACTGTAACAAAAAAATTGCTCAAAAAATTCATCCCTAGATTTGGATTGCCCCTCACAATAGATAGTGACCGTGGCACCCATTTCACAGGACAGATAATAAAAAACATCTGCCAAGCACTCAACATACAGCAACACCTACACTATAGTTATCATCCACAATCAAGTGGTGCTATAGAACATAAAAACTCTGATTTAAAAACGCGCATTTCAAAGATTTGTGCTGAAACAGGCCTCAAATGGCCTGATGCACTGCCCATTGCTCTTATGCACATTAAAAACACTGTTAACAGAAAACATGGCCTAACCCCTTATGAAATACTCATGGCACGACCCATGAGGATGCCAGCTACACCACCTGTTGCCCCTCACCAAACAGACCTACAATTAACTGATGAAACTGTACTAAATTATTGCAAGGCATTAATAAAGTATGCCAGGTCTGTTCATTCACAGGTCCAAGAAGCCTTACCTCAACCACCGGATGTTCCCTGTCACAACCTCGAACCAGGGGATTGGATCTACATAAAGGTCTATCAACAAAAAAACGCACTTCAACCCAAATAAAAAAAACCTTTCCAGATACTTCTGACCACTAATTCTGCTGTTCGTTGCGAAAGTCACCAAACATAAACTCACGCCTCACACTACAAAAAGATATCACCTCCATTAGACCCCAAAACAGCTGTATTCCAACCAAGGTTGGAATCTTTCCCTGAGGCCAAAGACAAAGACCCTCAGGACCTCACTCAGACAAGTGAGAAACATCAAGATACAAGTGCTAATAACCTCTCCCCTACACCCAACACCTCAGCCCAGCCAGATTCATCAGTTAAAAAACAAAGATATCATCTTCGGCCTCAAAAAAAATAAATGCTCCCATTCAAAAAATCACCACCTCGATCAAGACCAAGAGCCGACATTATCAGTCCTTTAGATAACGTGAGCCCAGAGGACAAAAAAAGACTTTGGCTGCCATCCTGGGTTTGGCTGATAGTGTTCTTTTTCTTACTGGTGCTGGTTATGTTTGTTATTAAGATTCTTTGTCCCTCCTGTATCTAAAAATGACACTGATATCCTTATATATCACACTTGGGTATCTCAATATCACCCAAGAGGGATAAAAAAAAAATTTATATTTACAGATCTCCCATGTGGTGGCTCAAGCTAAAAATAAAAGTGACTGCTAGATATGCTCTCACAGCCCAGCACACCTACACCAAAAAATCCCAATAATCAGAATACCAATATCCCTCCAACAATAAAAAACAATAAACGGCGGCTTCGTTAAACTCTACTCGTTAGCTGCCCATCGGTCCGCTCCTAAAAAATAGAGGGCCGCCCCTGCTAACTGGATAATCTCCCCAAAAATAGAGGCGCCTTTCTGTTACAGATCCAACAACACCAAAACTTATAATAAAGCCACACCTATAAGACACTACCCTCATTGCCTAACTACTCTAAATTATAGCCCTAATAACACCAATAAAATCCTGTTAGATAACATACCCTCTCTCAATTATACAAGATTCATGATCTACAACTTTTCTAAAAAACCTCATGTTGCTCTCATTACAAACAAATCAAAATTTTACATTAACTCCAATTTTACTTCTTATAATATATCTTGGTCCAACAAGATAACAGCTAAACGTGAACCGTCCTATACGATACATATCAATCAAAAGTGCCGGATAGGACACAACAACTGTCGAGATTTAAATACCCTTTCTGCCCCAGGCCTTTACTGACTCTACAAAAATAGGGCTCATAAAATCTTGCCCTAAAATTGGGTAGAGACATACACTCTTAGACGTGTTATCCCTGGTTTCAAACTACATAATACAATATATCTAAAACAAATAAAAAATTTCAACCATCACATAAAAAGGGCGGTTAACCCCTTAGCTACCAGAAACACAGGGTTCCATCGATTTATAAAAACCTTCATACTGTGGCTTAAAATAAAAAAATTAAAACTAGCCATAATTAACATTTCAGCCACAATAAAAGCTATAAAAAATGCCACTGCGGATACAATTCAGGCTCTACAGAAAGAGATCTCCCAGATCTCACAAATAACTATACAATACCACATAGCCCTAGATTACCTATTAATATCCCCCCAAAAAATATGTGCCTTAATAAACTCCACCTGTTGTGTCTATGTCAATCAGAACATGCAAATCAAAAGTAACATTCACAAAATCCAAAATCAGTTAAGGGTCCTACATCAAGTGGCCTCAAAAAATACTGACTCGGGTCTAAAAAAAATGTGGTCTTGGCTAACCTCCTGGCTCCCAGATTTCGGGGCCCTTGACAAAAAAATCCTATATAAAATATTGTTTGTCTTAATAGTTCTGATAATGTTCTATGTCTTAATACAGCTGATCCTCTGCTACATAAAAGCCAACAAAAAAAGCTTTAACAAGACAAAAAAACCCACAACAGAGTCTAAAATAATAATATTACAAAGATATAAACAGATTAAAAAAAAACATAAAAGGCTACATGATATAATAAAAAAACTCATAAAAATAAAAATTTAAGGCTAAAGTGAGACTAAATAGTCTCAAAGGGAGGGGCTGTGGAATCAGAAAAAATATATGCCTTAAACTTTGATTATTTTAGTTATAAGATGACATAACCGCTTTGTGTAGAATTGCTGGCTCTGTACAGTAGAACAGATAAGGGCAAGTGTTTGTTCTTTGTAACTCTTCTGCAACTGCTTCGCTCACCGTGGCCTTGAAGGTAGCAAAAAAAAGTATGTACAAAGTAGATTTCCAGGTGCAAGAAGGAGGTTTGTGAACTAACCTCACCTCCCCCATAATTCCCATCCTGATTACAACAAAAAAATAATAAAATAATATTATAGCCGCTTTTCATGCTAATTTCACTATATGATCACGTGAGTTATAAGCGACTGTTAAAAAATATATAAGCCTCCTGATTTTGCTCTTGGGAGGGACCCCTTCCAAGTTGCTTGAAAAATCCATGTCACTTTGGAACTCCCCCTACAGCTATAGTTTCTTTTAAATAAAAGCTTCTGCTGACCTGACCCAAAAATACTCTGTGTGTGTTTCCACGACAATAGTGTATGTGAGAAAATAAGGTATTTAACCTCCCTTCAACCATCATCCTTCTTTCATATAGGATTTAACAATGGATGTAGAGCAGCTAAATAAGATCTTGTCACATTTCAAGGCTAACCAGATTACCCCAACAGACATTACCATGCCAGTGACTGTTCCTTGCCAAATCTTGTACAGCTTGCAGTCTAACCATTTTGTCCTCTGATTGACTTCTCTTCAGGAGCAGCCATAAGGCACATTCATGCTCTTCTGCATCAAATGTACTGAAGTGTTCTTTACAAAAATATACCACACACAAAAATAATTCTGTTAACAATATCAGAAAGCATTTCTTACACTTTTATTTAAATAATAATAAACTTGATAACTACGTATAGAATAATAAATAATTTTAAACATTTTTAAGTAACAATCTTCTAAAGGTCCTAGATAAAATGCTTGCCATATTGAGATCAAGAGTAGTTCCTCTATTAATTTTAATGGTGCCCTGATTTCAATCCTTGTGTACAGATTTTGTACTTACATGGCATCTTTAATTTGAAGATCTCAAAATGCTTTATCAATATTATAGACTAGATCTTGAATGGGGTTTACCAACCATAACTGACATCAGCTTCAGTGGAAGATGGAAGTGACCTTAGGCAGACAAGGTTCCTTGAGTGAATTTGATATCTTTTATTAGACCAACCCAAATGGTTGGAGAATAGTTATTAAGTTCCCACCAATCTGGGACTTCGCTTCAATTTTCTCCAATGGCTGGGTTGCTGAAACAGCCTCTGCAATTCAGGACTGTCCCAGCCAATCCAGAACATATGGTCTTCCTACTTATGACAGGCATTGGTGGATCCTATTCTACCTAATATCTATCCACATATGCATCTGAGAAACAGAATAATATATGTATAAGTGGCATTTAATGCAACTTTTAGATCCTAAGTTGCCCTGTACTGGGTCAGTCAAGAGGGACAGATATGTGGGGCAAGCAAGGGCAGTCTGACTCTGTGAGTTCCTTAGCCTGACGGAGGGTTTTTGAACCCAAAAGCTTGCTTAATAACTATTCTCCAACCATTTGGGTTGGTCTAATAAAAGATATCAAATTCACTCAAGGAACCTTGTCTGCCTATGTCCTTAGACCAACACGGCTACAACCTAAACCCCTGCAACATGGAAGTGACCTTAGTCATTTAAGTCACAGCACCTTTGTAAGGTGCATATTACTATATCCATTCATCAGATGGGTAAATTAATGCAGATAGACAGCTACTTGCCTAAGATGCGACCTCAAATAGAGGGCACTAAACTCCTAAGTACTGACTCTGAGTTCTGTGCTCTAACAAACTTTATCATTAGACAAAGTTTGTGTCACTTTCAGTTGTAATCAGTAATCCTGCTGCAAAGTGTCACACACTTGTACCCAACTCCTAAAATGAACAAGTTTCCAGGACTTCGTATCCCAGTCTTGCTTTTGGCATCAGACAATTTTTAAGCTTCAATTCAAATCTCTACTGAAAAAAGAAAATTTCACCAGTATTTTTCTAATGGAAAGCCTTTTGCCTTCTATTTTAAAAAAATTGTTTGTAAAAGTGACATGGAACAGTATTAAATCACAGTCCTACTAGTGCCTTGAAACATGTAAGAATATGTAACTGTAAAGCAATAACTAGGTATACAAGAAAGATGTTTCTACTTTCAAAGGATAATAGAGCTGTACTTTGCTATGAAATTAGTATTAATCTCAGACAACCCAACATTTCCATTCTTTTAATACCTACCATTAAAAGGTCTCCGGAGAATTTTAGCTTCAGCTTGTAATACTTTCCTCACTGCTTTATGAAGTTCTTTTCTTGCCTGGTATGTGATTCCTAGGAAGACATTTAGATGTATTCAATGCTAGTAAAAGAATTCTTACAGCATTACACCCTGAAGCTAACAATTGTAATGATAAAGGAATAAACTATGTAAAAAAATTCTCCATTAGTAACTGCTGCTTAAAAAATAATCATCCATTTTATTCTTATTGGTAGTTCTCACAGTTCAGGGAATCTATTTTTTTTTTTTAGGTAGGTGTGACTCTGTACGTGTAGTATATACAGAAATGAAAACAGACCTTAGGTAATTTTCATAAGCTAGAGATGTGGCTTTAAGTCTGTGCCTGAGGTTTAAAATTAACCAACCTTCACGAAGCCATAAATTTAAGTTGGATTAGGGCTAAACTTAGCCTTTTATCCTTTCAAGGTAGACAAATAAGAGAATTCGGTCCTCACAGTTCTCATCTGAAATATACACATGCAATAAAATTCCTATCCATTCTGCTTGGACAATAACGGTCTCGTGGCAATAAAGCAGGAGTCTGTAACGCAAGTGTCTCCATACAACCTCAGGCATAACGCACTATTTGTATTATGTAGGCACTATGTTCTAAGGCGGGGGGGGGGGGGCGCGCGTGCGCGGGCAAAGTCCAGGCTGGATCAAGCCTGCAGCAAACTATTTTCCAGAAGCCCTTGAGGCAGCTGCTGCTGCTAGACCCAGCCCTGCTGCCTGGGTACCCCAGCCCATTTACCACTTGCCCACCACCAGGGGCGGGACCTGTGCAGGCAGGGAGCATGGTTGAGTGGCTGGGATGGCGCCATGGCCAAGAGCAACATGGATGGGAGGGGCCAGGGAGACCTCAGGATCTTGGAGGGGCCGGGGCTGTGGCAGAGCTATGATCTGCTGTCCCACATGCCCCTTCAACAAGTAGGAATTCCACAGACGGGGGTGTGCAGGCACTGGATTGTGGTTCTGCCCTGGCTCTAGCCCCACAGTGTCACTGCCGTAAGATCCTGGCCCCAGCTGTACAGCAGCAACCCCCCTCAGTTACATGCCCTGCCAGCACCACTCCCAGGGTCTCCCTGGAGCTGCTGGGAAATGGAGTCTGGTCACTGGCCAGATCCATCGTTTTGCCCAAACCTGTTCTAAACAGTCACTGGATACAATGCAAAAACAATGTGGGAACTGGAACCAGTGCCCCTGGGCTCCCTTATTCCAGTGGCAGTGCCTACCTCATTGATCACAGAGTCAGACTGCCCTTGCTTGCCCCACATATCTGTCCCTCTTGACTGACCCAGTACAGGGCAACTTAGGATCTAAAAGTTGCATTAAATGCCACTTATACATATATTATTCTGTTTCTCAGATGCATATGTGGATAGATATTAGGTAGAATAGGATCCACCAATGCCTGTCATAAGTAGGAAGACCATATGTTCTGGATTGGCTGGGACAGTCCTGAATTGCAGAGGCTGTTTCAGCAACCCAGCCATTGGAGAAAATTGAAGCGAAGTCCCAGATTGGTGGGAACTTGCCCACACGTGCCTGAGTCAGGAGCTGGGTACATGTGGGTGGGTTTGAACCAATCCAAGAATTTTGCTCCAATTTTCTCCAGGGAGCCCAGCCAATGGGCTGCTCCCTGGCCTGGACCTGCTGGGCTGTGCGCAGAGTCACTTCCCCAGCAGAGAGGGTAAGGGAGCCATAGAGTCATTGCGTGGCCCTGTGCCTGGGAGCTGAAGATGGGGGGGGAAAGGAGGAGCGGAGGGAGGTTTGTGTGCGTCTGTGTGTGTGTGCGCGCACACACGTGCATCCATGCAATGAGGGAGGGAGCTGCAGGGGGAGTAGGAGGGGGAGGGAAGGAGTGTTTCTTGCCCAGCCCCACTCCTGGGAGCTGTGGGCTTGGGGCTGTGTGCACAGGCCACGGAACAGGGTAGGCCACCTGGGCCATGGCCCAACCAACATTTAGTACATTAATTTAGCTAGCTATACAGTTAAAAAAAAAATAGCTATACAGTTTTAACTAGAATGACAATTGAGCATTTGTGGGTTATACAAATTAACGTGCTGCTCCGTGGCCTGTGTCCTGCCTGGCCCTGCTCCTGGGAGCCGCAGGCTTAGCAGGGTGTGTGTGTGTTCTTGGGAGCCGTGGGGTGGGGTGCCTATGTGTGTGCATGCCACACTATCCTGCCTGGCCCCACCCCCTGGATCCCCACCGCTCTGGATTTCCTTCAGATTACTATGGTCTCCCTAGTCATAGGTCTTACTCATTTCTTTTGGCTGCCTTTTTATCATTCCAGTGTTTCATGCACTGTTTGAAATGCTGCTCTCTCAATTTCTTCTTAGACAGTCTTACGTTGCTTACCTTGATATTCACTCGGATCTAGAGAAGCTCTATGAACATAAATGTAGGATTTCAGTTTCTCTTGCTGTACTGCTTGGGTATCGATTTTCAGTAACTTCTTTAGAGCCAGGACTTCATATGTAATGAATACAAAACCTCTTAAAACAAGAACATGGAATATGAATATTTGAAAAAAATCTAAAGAATGATGAAGACAAATACAGATTAAAACTATTTCAAGGTAAAATGCTATTTTGGCAAATACCATATTTACTCAATTCTATGGCAAGGTCCCCCCGCCTCCCATTTAACAAGGTGAGAAAAGATCCTGGTATTAGACTCAAGTACAATGGCAGTGCATGGGGGCAGGCAGCTGCTATGGCTTGGGCTCTAAAGGAAAAACTCCTACCTGGGGTTGGGGCTGTAGCCAGAGCTGCTGCCTGCCTTCTCTCCTCCCTCCACTGTCTCTGCACCCTGCTATCTCTCCCCTCCCCACAAGGCTGCTACGGGGGCTAGACTGGGCCGGGCCCATGTTCAGTGCCTCAGACAGGAACAGGGATGAAGTCTGCTAGCGCAGAGCAGAGGCTCTGAGGAGAGAGGGAGTGCAGAGGTGAGGAGAAGCACAGTGGTGGCATGGGGTCAGGCACAAGCAGGGAGCAGGCTGCTTGACCTCCCCATGCCACCTGCCTCTCCACTGCCTGACCCCCTTCAGCAGTGGGAGGGATGAATTAAAGACAATCCTCCAATAATTAGATTCTAGACATGGAAAATTATGACAAATTTATAAATGTTACGTGTCTAGAATCTAATTATTGGGGGGGTCATCTTAAATTCAGGCTTGTCTTAGATTCACATAATATTGTATATATTTTGCACAGATTAATACAACTTTTTCAACCAGCCTGATGGAAGAAAAATCATAGTAAATGGTACTATATAATGGAAAAACACTTTCAGAATGATGGTTTAAAATTAAAGGTCTCTCATGTTCTTACTAACACCACTTTTTCTGAACTTCAGATTTAAACATCAAATAAAAATTATACATATACTTTAGACCAGGGGTTGGCAACCCCCAGACAGCAGGGCAGTGCAGTCGTCCCCGAAGGTGCCCATGCAGTCGCTGACAGCACGGAGCTGATGCTGTTGCTGTGGAGCCCGGCGCAGCTGTTTGCAGCCTGCCTGTTGCTTGCTGCAGCCTCCCAGAGCCCAGGCTGGCTACAAACAGCTGCGCCGGGCTCAAGAACCCTGCCATCACCTCTGTGCTGGATGTGGGGGAGAGACTGGAGCTGCGCTGCCTCAGGCCCCTCCCCCACTACCCACTCCGACACGTGGGTGCACGTACCGGTATGTGCCGGAACCCAGCACAAGTGTTTGGAGCCTCCCGGCTGTAGCCAGCCCCAGCTCTGGGTAGCTGCTGTCAGCCGGGAGCCCTGGCTGCTCCCAGTAGGCTGCTGGGATGCTGCAAGCCCTGCTGGGAGTAGCCAGCTGGGATGCTGCAAGCCCTGCTGGGAGCAGCCTGGGCTCCAGCAGCTACCCAGAGCTGGGGTAGCTGCTAACACCCACAAACCCCAGGCTGGGGGGCAGGGACTCTGGGTGGGGGGCAAGGGACACAAGCAGGGCATCCTGCTATGTACCCCTTGCCCTCATTGTTTTTCTGGCATGCCGGCACTCTGGCACCTTCCAAGGTAGGCATTGTGGTGTTTTTCAGCACTCCAGCCAAAAAAACTTTGCCTACCCCTGCTTTAGACTGTCTATATTAGATGCTTCTGCCACCAGAGAGCAGCCACCATATCACATGCAACATGGTGGCAGGGGCCTTACTGCACTTGGCAGAGGCAGAATAACACTTTTGGCAGAGCAGAGGATTCTGCAATTGCAGAGGGGTTTGGGTACAAATGCATTCAGAGTTTGCTAATGTGGCATCTCCCTGGGCTGAACCAACCATGCACTCAGCCCTAATTGGCCCAGCCCTGCTTTTGGTGCTTCCACTGTACAGCTGTGCTGCCAGAGCATGAAGTGCACTCTGGGAAGGCTCCAGCAACTGAGTGCAACAGGGTGGCAGGGGCCTTACTGTACTTGGCAGAGGTAGAGTAATACTTCTGGCAAAGCAGAGGATTCTGCCATTGCAGAGTGGTTTGGGTGTGAATGCATTCAGAGTTTGCTGGAAGACTTGGAATTGTAAAGTTAGAGAACTCTAGTATAGACTAAGCCTCAGTTAAAGCTTACCCTAGAGTAAGTGATCCAGTTAACTTTGCAATTTTTCCTAAAAATAAATAAACAAACAAATACATTGTGTGCATATAAAAATTGTTATAAAACAGTTAAATCACTTGATATAATCTGAAACTTTATACAGTATCAGTAAAAATAAAATTGAAAATGAAAGAAAGTAGGCTTTTCAAACTTAAGTTTTCTGTTTCTGACTCTTGGTGGCCAGCAACTATAAAATATAAATGAATACTGTTTTCTACAGCTTTAAATTGCATATTCCCTGCTCCACATCTAAATAATCTGATAAACCATCAGAAATTATTATATTCTCTTCAGCACCATTCTCTCATGTCAGTGACATTCATACTTCAGTTGCAGACAATCAACAGTAAAACTACTAGCATTCAGTGTCGTTAGTTTTCAATTCCTACTATAAATTACTTTAAGGAACTGCTTCTTTTAAAAGTGCAAGTTTATTGAAATTTGGTTCACTGCATACAGGAATACATATGTTCTCAGCAAGACATTCTCACCCCATCAAGAATTATACCCTTCCTTCAGTATGAACTGGAGATTTTCCTTAGCTCCCACTGCAACTAGGCAGGTTTCTGACATGGAAACAAAAGATAGCTACATGCTGAAGAGTAACTGGCAGGTAAAGTAGCGCAGTCTGTTGTCTGTTAGAAACAGAAACATTTTGTCTTTTGATGCTAAGAGAGTTTAAGAAATCATGAGGACGTCAATTATACAAAAGCAAAGTTAGAGGGAAAGTGTAAACTGAACAGGCAGAGTGTCAGGGCAATAACCAGCAGGCAGAGAGGAACAGACATGGCGGAATTTATACACATACTTTTCTGCCCTGTGACATACTGGAGATCCGCACACAAGCTGAGGCGAACGGCGCTACGTTGCATGCAGTTGTATAAGCAGCAAAACTTATGTCAGCATGCAGAAAATGGCAGTGGTACACTTTTGAACTAAAGCAAAAGTGTCTTTTAGTTCAAAAGCGCACCACTGCCATTTTCTCAGCGTTGACGTGCATTTCGCCACTTATACAACTGCAAGTATTGCAGCGCTGGGCGCTTTTCAAAACTCAAGTGCTGCAGTGCTTCCATGTTTAAAAATCCCTTGGGAGCCAACATTTCTTTAATTGTAATTGCTGGTTTTAAGAGCCGATGGATCAATTTTTTCCATGGTTTCAAGGACAAAAAAAAAAGAAAAGAAATAGACACTGAATTTGACCAGATTATGAAAGCTTCATGAGATGATAATGTTTGGAGGTGGCCATCTTGTGCTCTAAAATCTATCATTTCTCTTCAAATAAATTAAGGCCCTATGATTGTGAAAATAACCTTAGAATGTGAATCAAGCATAAACCAATGCAGGGCTGTATGCTTGAGCAACATTAGCTACTCAGATCATATCAGTAAAGCACTAACACTAAAACATAACAATGGTATTTTACATATAATTCTGCTTGGCAAGTTTAGTAGCAAGCATACAGAGTGACAGTGTGAAGGAAATAAACCTATGTTTGCTGCCTGTCATCTCAAAGTATTTGAGAGATTAAAATTAGGCTTTAGACATTTTTGGTAACATCTTTTGAAGTTTAATATATAATTTAAATATACATCCTGCTCTGACAAAACTAGTTTTTAGGGGTTCATCAGGTTGATTACAGAACTGCACTTACTGAGATCTTTCCACGGAAGGTCATTTTTGGTGGTTGGACCAGAGGTTCCTATTCTTCTACAGCACAATACACAATAAGCAGACAATGACATGCTGTGTATAAAAACAAAAGTAATTAATTTAAATAATATAACTGAAAGCTTGTAGCAGTTTTTCTGTCTTTTCCCCACTAAACGTGGCGACAAGCATTATTTGTTTACATCAGGGGTGGGCAAAATACAGCCCGTGAGGCCATTCTATCCGGTCTGCGGGGCCCCTAAAAAATGTAGAAAATGAATATTTCTCTGCCCTTGGCTCAAAAATGACAGGAACCAAGGGCAGTAGGACCCAGGGGAGCCCGGTGGGCTCCAACAACAGTGGGCCTGCCCAGCCCTGCCCCCCCAGCTGGAGGTCCCTGCTGGGGCTTCTGGCCTGGGAGCACATGGCTGCCCCGCGACTGAACCGCAGGTAAGTGGGGGGTGGGGGGGAGAGGAGGAGGGGGGACCCCAGGCAGGGAAGTATCGTGGGGAGGGCGGCGGGGGGAAGCAGCCCCTTCCCCAACCCATGGCCAGCACCCCATGCTGCAACTGCTCCAAGCCTGCATGGGGCTGCCTATGCCTACTCTGGACAGCCCTGTGCAGGCTGCGAGTGGCTGCAGCAGGGAGCGCCAGCCATGGGGCAGGGGAGGGACCGCTTTTCCCCCCACGCTCAGCTTTTCCCTGGGCTCCTTCCCTGCACGGAGAAAAAAGTGGCCCCTCGCCCACCCCATGGCTGGCGCTCCCTGCTCCAGCTGCTCACATCCCACATGGGGCTGTCCGGAGCAGGCACAGGCAGTCCCAGGTGGGCTGCAAGTGGCTGCAGCATGGGGCACTGGGCATAGGGCGAGCAAGGAGCTGCTTTCCCCCACCTCAGCACCACCTTGTAACCCAGCCCCACTGCCAGGCTGGCAGCAGGGCCAGGTTACAAGCTGCTGCTAAGCATGGGGAAGAGCGGCCCCTTGCTCGCCGTGTAGCCGATGCCCCGTGCTGCAGCCACTCGCAGATCGCCTGGGACTGCCTGTGCCTGCTCCAGACAGCCCAACGTGGGCTGCGAGTACCTGCAGCAGTGGTGCTGGCCCTGGGACATTGATCCCAAAGACATTGGGACTGGTGACCAGGGGGTGGGGCACCTGTCAAGGGGCAGGGCTACCCATACGGCCCTCAACAGCTTGCCAAAACTGGATAAGTGGCCCTCCACCCAAAATAATAATTACCCGCCCCTGGATGGAACACTAAATTTGCCAAATCTATGCAACTGCATTTAGTAATTTATATTTCAATGATGATAAAAGTTTCAAGTAGCATTTTATAAAACTGTATTTTTAAGCCATTACTTTTAGAATCTCATCTAGTAAATCTCCATCCCTGAAATGTTGGTAGTTCTTCATTAAACAACAGACATTTCTACAGACATTTATATCAATTTGTTACCCTCTATTATACATGCATTTGTACAAGTACACAATAAACCGACTGCTTTTTCATAACATTCATGATTGATTTTGTTTTTAAAAATGGTTAATTGATTTGGTTTTAACAGCAAATAGGTATCTTTGAAAGTTTTGTCATACAAATTTAGGGGAAAAAAACTGTTAAGAGTTATTCTCTTGCTGTTTAAAAGAGTTATAATCCAAGAATGCTAAAATCTATCTGATAGAAATACAGTAAAACATAGATCATTTGTATCTAGTTGGTTCACAACCCACTTAGTTAGCAGTATTAAAGATGTGCCACTCTGATATTTGCTGCAGCTTTTATTTTAAAGGGCACTGCTTCTCCACTCAGCTGGAGCTCATCAGCGGTCCCACACAGTTGATCAGAGAAGCGGCGCCCCTTGAAAGCTGCAGCAAACTGGTAGAGCAAATCAGTGGTTCCATGTAGCTGTTTGCTTCTTTTCTTCTTTTATATGTAGGAGTTAGAAGAGACATGATGCTGCTGCTAGCAAGATTAACACCTACACTAAATATCCATTAAATCCACAGGTGTTTGCTCTTTGGGTTTTTTCTGTTCTTAGAACAATCCTGGGAAACATCTCAAATTAGGCTGAGTACTTTCAATGCAAGAGAATTGGCTTTATTTGATGGAATGAGAAAAAAAATATTCACATTCTCTTTCATACCTTAACGCTTATGAGGAAATACCTTAAAGCTTATGAGGATAAAGCATGAAGCAAGATATGCCAGAAATACTACATACTGGAGGAAGTCAGTTTTCTTCCCTTTGAAAGTCACAAAGGGTTTAAATATGTTATTTTCTAAGAAATGCTACTCCCTTTACACATAATTTAAGTAAGAAAAATTGCCCTGAAGTCAGGAGAGAGATCACAATTTGATTTCACAGTCTCAGCAGACATCTACTTGAAGAATAAAATTAACCTCCCTAATGAAAACAACTCTAAGATGTTCATCAACAGTTGCAAAATGGCAATACCCCAGAAAAAAATAGATTATACCATTTGAGTAAGTGTGGAGTCACACTAGGGTCCTAGACAGTCTGATTTAGGACTATGTCCAATAAAGTACTTCCATATATCAATTAAGAATCACATTTAACTTTTAGATGTCTGGTCTACAGAGCGGTATCAGAGCTCTGCATCAGGTCCCTATGCTCTCTCCCTATGCACTGTATAGAGTTAAGCATTTCAGAAGAGCAACTGAAAAAAACCCCCACACTGAGTGGAAAGCCACCTGGAGCTTGCCAACAAAAAATGCAAAGAGCAAGGTACATCTAAACTCTCATCCCTCTCCAGAGCTTAAGTGCCTGGCAGAGGGCTGCAGTGTTATCTCTGCTGACATGGGATTGAAAGCCTGGAATACTTCCCAGGAGGGCAAGCACCCACAACCTCTTTCCAATAACTGAATGAGGTTCACTGTTATCTCTTAAAATGCAGACAGATAGCCCACTCCTCCTCTTCCTTCTCCCTTTCATAGTGATATTCACCTTTCATGTGACAGCCAGGCTCGGCAAGGTGTAAACACTCTCCAGTTCTCCTGCTGAATCTGTGCCACTGTGAAACAAATAACATGAGGATTTATGAGGCCAGAGCAAGAGAGAGTGAAAGACAGAAAGCAAGAGTGCACATGCACAAGCAAGAAGGAACTTGACTCTAATCAGTGGGGTACCGCCCTTATTCAGGAGTGGAAAGTCAGGGTGTGTTGTGTTCTGAGAACACATACTTTATAGGACCCATTAGGAACTTGGGTGGAGGAATGCCTAAATCTTGGATCTTGAGCAGGCTTGGGCCTGCTCAGACTAGAACAATTCCAGGCAGCTTGGAAATTTTTTAATCAAGCAGGGAAGCTCCTAATGATTTGAAGCACCAGGAAAGTTAGGTGGCACTTAAGCAAGGCCTTTTTAGGTAAGAGCTTAAGGCACCTCAAAACCACTTAAGACAGGTGGGCAAAATATGACTCGTGGGCCAGATCCAGCCTGCCAGGTGGACACTCACCAATTAACTGCATCTGGCCTGGCCCACAGCTGCCCCTGCTGTACTCGACATAGGGCTGAGCTCTGCCCACTCCCACCCGGACAGCGTGCTGCACTTTCACCCATGCCCACAGGAGGCCCCTGCCAGTGCATGTAGCTTCTAAACAGGACTGCTGCTGCTACTACTGCAGCCGCTCAGAGAACTGCTCAGCTCCCCTGGCCTCCTGTCACTGCTGCAGAACTCTGGACAGCAGGTAGGGAAATGGTGGCAGGCAGGGGGAAGGTGCAGTTGAGTGGGAGCCTGGAGTGCGGGGCCAGGGCTGGTGGGAGTGCAGAGACCAGTGTGGAGTCTGGGCTGGCGGAAGTGCAGGGCCAGCCATGTTTCATCGTGCAGGGCTTCCTGTGGCTCACATGCAGCTCCCAGGACTCAGCTGGATCCACACGCCACTGTGGGGAGCTCCCAGGAAGAGAACCCCGAGTGATGGAGCCACACCAGCTCAGCCCCGCTCCCAGGGCTCTGCCAGTGAGCCAGGGACCTGCATGCGGTGGCAGGGAATGGAGCCAGGCCGTTGGCTCCATACATCCCACACCCTACAAACACACGCACATACACCCCACACACTCTCCCCAAAAATATACAAGAGTAAGAATTTATTTTGGGCTATTGTGCAGTCACCTCTACATACACTATTCAAACACACATTAAACCAGACAAAACTACTTTTTGAAATAAAATTAAAATATTTTTTGGTTCTTAGTATATGATTAGGTTTTCTTTTAGTTCCAAGATGGTAACTCCCCCTACCCTGCCCCCCAACCCCCTGCTCCCCTCCCAAAAGGAGTACTAACAGGGGCAAGCAGAGGGACTTCAGGAAGCAAAAATCATGGAGGTCAGGGGGCAGGACTTCTGGTCCCAAGATGGTGACCAGGGGGCAGGTCACCTGTCAAGGGGCATAGCTACCCTTGTGGCCCTTGACAAGTCACCAAAACTCATTAAAATTGCCCTCCAGCTAAAATATTGCCCATACCTGACCTAAGACCTGCTTGAGGCACTTAAGACCTTTATAGAATCTGGTCCTTAGTCATATTCAAACACAGATTCAAGGAGACAGTGCTTTGAATGGGGCTGAACAAATAAATGGAGTAGTCAAAAAAATTATTTAAAGCTGAAGTTAAGATCATACTTATCCAATATGTAACAGGAATATTAAAGTTAAACAAATACATATTCACAATATCAGGAAACTGACTTAAGGTTAGAGTTTTTAAAGAAGACAGTTCAAGCAATAGAAGTGGTTGAGGTTGAGACACTGTTACTGGTAAGTGGAAGGTTAAATGAGGGTTTGTGGGGTTTTATCGTTTACCTTGTTATGATATGCAATCTAAAAATTCTAACCAAAAGTCAGACATTGTTGTGGGAGAACTCTATATACACACATGAGAGGCATAAATGTAAATGAAGATATGGCACATCTTGTTTCAAGAACCATTGACAAGAGTTAAGAAATTCTTATTTGGGGGAAAACACCTGGAATGAATCTTAAAAGGCAAAAACTATAGGTAAACTCCTACAAGACATATATTCTTAACCAGGATTAGAAGAAATTGATTAAAGTATAGGACAGAAAATGCATTGCCATGTTTGTATATTATACAGCACTGTCCGGTAGCATGAATGCTTATTTGTGAAAGCCTGAATTTTGGAAATCAAGAGCCTAACTGAATCTCTTTTCTCATGTATGCAGAACCATTGCTCGACTATGGGCATGTCCACACGTGCATTAATGCATCTTTTCTAATGTGCATTAAATGTAGTACCTCCAATGTGAGGTTCTAAATTAATGTACATTAGGTGCAGTAGCGCATTTGCACACCTTTTTAGTGACACTATAGTGCGCAGTAGACTATTTTAATACTCATTAGCATAATGTCATAGTTTTTTACATGATGCCTTAATGCGCAGTAAAATAGTCTACTGTGTATTAAAGTGCATGTGTAGACGTGCTCTGCGTTAACAAGAAGGCAGGTCACAGTGAAGAGGAAAGGAGAGCGCACCTTGACTGCTCTGACACATAGGGAGACTTATTCCGCGCATGGGACAGGGCTAATGCAGATTACTTTTTTGCTTGAAGAAAGGGGAAACCAAAGAAGGATCTATGACTGCATCACACAACTTGTCTTCTGAGCTGCTCAGAAGGGTAGGAATGTTTGTAGGGTAAGTGACCATCACTCATTGCATGCCTTAACATAACATGTACAATTTGAATTATAACCAGGCATGAACTCCTGCATGAACAACATATGAAAAGATGCCATCATCAAGTAATGGAAACACACCCCTATTTTTTTTTTTTTTTTTTTACTGTAACAGTAATCACATTTTATATATTACACTGAGTGCTTTATGGCAAATCTTAAAACATGCTTAAAGTGTTTCCAGCATATTTTGAATACATTTTTTCTGGTAGAAGGATGGACTGTAAGAGAATATTTTAGGTAGGCTTTAACTATTGATACATTGATAATACATGTTGATGATAATCTTAAAATAGAAACAAAGACAAAAAAGTATAAATATGCCCCTGTGTGTGCTGCAGTAATAATATGGAAGTATTATTTTTCTGATGCAACAATATCATCAGATACTTGCACTGAATAAGTTACATAGGCTTCATTATCAATTCATTTAAGACATTAGATTAGTTATAAAACTCAAGTCACTTCAGCCATGTCATATATTTAACAAATATATAAATATGGTGGGAAGATACAAGTATACTTTAAGTAAAATTAAGACACCATATTACAAAAACTACAACTCAAAATGACAATCTGAAGGAGACGGTGGCGATTAGGGACAGTCGGCATAGGTTCACCAAGAGCAAATCATGCCTGACCAACCTGATTGCCTCCTATGATGAGGTGACTGGCTCTATGGAGGCGGGAAGAGCAGTTAATGTGATATCCTTGACTTCAGCAAGGCTTTTGATATGTTTTCCCACAACATTCTCGCAGGCAAGCTAAGGAAGTATAGGCTGGATGAATAGACTGTAAGATGGATAGAAAACTGGCTGGATCATTGGACTCAGGGAGTAGTAATCAACAGCTCTATGTCTAGTTGGCAGCCAGTATCATGTGGAGTGCCCCAGGGGTTGGTCCTAGGGCCGGTTTTGTTCAGTATCTTCATCAGTGACCTGGATGATGGGATCAAGGGCGACTTCAGCAATCTTACAGATGACACCAAACGGGGGAGTGGAAGATACATTGGAGGGTAGGGCTAGGATTTAGAGAGAACTTGAGAAATTGGAGGACTAAGCCAAAAGAAAACTCATGAGGTTCAGTAACGGCAGGTACAAAGTTCTGCACTTAGAATAATCCTACGCACTGGTACAGGCTGGGGACTAACTGGCTAAGCGGCAGCTCTGCAGAAAAGGACTTGAGGGCTATAGCAGACAATAAGCTGAATATGAGCCAACAGTGTGCCCTTGTTACAAAAAAAGCTAACAGCATAATGGGCTGCATTGGTAGGAGTGTTGCCAGTAGATTGAGGAAAGTGAGTAGTCCGTTCTATTGGGCACTTGTGAGACCACATCTGGAGTAGTGTGTCCAGTTTTGGGCCCCCCACTACAGAAAGGATGTAGACAAATTGGAGAGCCCAGTGGAGGGCAAAAAATAAAAAACAGTGAGGAGGCTGGGGCACATGACTTATAAGGACAGGCTGAGGGAACTGGGCTTATTTAGTCTGGAAAAGACTGATGGGGGATTTAATACCAGCCTTCAACTACCTAAAGGGTAGCTCCAAAGAGGATAGAGCTAGATTATTCTCAGTAGTGGCAGATGACAGAACAAACAGCAATGGTCTCAAGTTTCAGCAAGGAAAGTTTAGGTGAGATGTTAGGAAAAACTCTCTCACAAGGAGGGTAGCAAAGCACTGGAACAGATTATCCAGAGACATGGTGGAGTCTCCATCCTTGAAGGTTTTGAAGACTTGGCTAGACAAAGCCTTGGCTAGGATGATATAAGTGAGGATGGTCCTGCTTTGAGCAGGGAATTGGAGCAGATGACCTTCTGAGATCCCTTCCAACTCTAACTTTTTATGATACTATGAATACTAGCATGCATGGTAATTATGTCTAGGACAGTGGTTCCCAACCTTTTCTATACAGCAGACCAGCGGGGGTGGGATGGGACGCATGGAGCTGGCTGCCTCCCTCCCAGGCTTCCCCGTTGCCGAGCTTTATCCCTGCACGTGACTGCCAGCAGAAGCCACTTGCCTGGGTAGACAAATGGGAGTCACGACTCGGCAGCCAATCCTTCGCAGCCCAGTACCGGGCCACAGTCCAGTGGTTGGGAACCTCTGATCTAGGACATACTTTTCCAGGTTACTTACAAGACTGGCATGTAGGACTGAAGTCCAAATATTTACAATCACCATTTTTACCTTATGATCCAAATCAAGTTATCCTGTAAAAGGAGCAAAGATTTGGCATGATTTGCTCTTAACAAATCCATGTCATCTGTCAGTGATCAATATGTGCATAAAACAGTCAACCTGTTAGTAACTTCCTTGGCACTGATGTCAGGCTGACTGATCTTATACCTTGCTGGGTCCTTCTCTTTCCCCTTTTAAAAATGGGTAGTACAGTATGTAAGCCTTACCAGTTGTCTGGGACCTTGCCTGCCATCCATGATCTTCATCTATTATTGCCTGTAGCTCTGAGATTTTTTTCAGTGAGATCCTTCAGTACCCTTGGTTGAATACTGCACAGCCTCCTGACTTAAATTCAGATTAGTCAAAAATTCTCTACTATATTATTTGCTTAACATGACCGGCATCCTTCCTGTTCATTTATTATATTAATTCTGCTATTTTTTCTTTGGGTTGGTTGTTTTTGGAGTGGGGGTTTTTTGTTTGTTTTTTCTCTTGTGAAGGCATTGGACAGTTCCACCTTCTTTGAAATTTCCATTAATAGTTTACATTCTTTGAGTAATAGACCCACAGGCTTCTTGGTCTCTCTTTTTTAGTTTTTCCTTGTCTGATGTATGTGTAGAAATCTCTCTTGTTGTCTTTAACATTTCTTGCCAGTTGTTGGAAACCTTTGGCGATTTTTTGCCTTCACTTTTCCCATGTTTGTCATTATCTGTCCACCTCTACAGATGCATGCTTTTCTTCCCATTGCTGGTATGCATCAGTTTAGATCTACCATGGCAGCCAATGCAGCAACATTGGTCTCTTATGGTGCTTGTTATCTTCTTTTTTCATGGGAATAGTCTGATGCTGAGACTATTAAAATTATGTCCTTTTTCTTTTAATTTGCCTATTCATTGTAGCTTACCTACTATTTCTAAAACATGGTTCAAATGAACCTTTTGGAAGTCCAGCATCCTTATTTTGCTGCTCTCCTTCCTTCCTTTCTTTAAAATAATTCTATGGTATCAGGATCACTTCCTCCAAAGACGACTAAAACAGATTTGGTGCTACTGTAGACAGCTTGCTAGCAATGGTTACTATTTCAGCAACATGATGCACTTCTTACCACCCATCTTCCTCCACAAAGGGACACAACACAAGGAAAAATGCTGACCATGTCAATAACTGGTCCCTTTGAGGGACTTTTGCTTTCCATTTTCTTTTGTTTAAAATAAATAAAGAAAAAGCAGCACCCAAACCAAAGACAGTTTCTTCACCTTCCTTCATACATTCATAATAACCAAAGGCTTAAAACACACTACTTGAGCAGTTAAGAAAAAATATGCACTGCAGCATGAAAGCAGTTGCCTTTCCTTTCATCTCTAGAGAACCGTTTCAGTTAATGGTCCAATCCTAACTTCAGAAAGTTTTTTTTTTTATACACCACTTAATCACAGAGTGTAGTTGCAGCAAGCACAGTGGATCTGTGACTGTGTGACAGAAGCCACTACAATTCCCTACACTGCTCACATGGTCCATTTGGAAACACAAAGACAAAGCAACTAGTGTTTCTCTGCAATTAATGGTCTTTGGATTGGGCCCCTGAGGAGCAACACTGCATGGAAATCCAGGAGGACGGGAATGGGTTGGTTAATCTGGACAGGAGACCAGGTCTGCCTCCACCTGCAAGAAGCATTGTTAGCATGCTGAATTTTTGGTTGTAGTTGTGTAGGTCTAAGGACATAGGCACATAAGGTTTTTTGAGTAGATGTGATATCTTTTATTAGACCAACTGAGTAGTTGGAAAAAAGTTCTTAGAAAGCATTTGGGGGCAATCACCCTTCTTAAGGCATATGATTTTCTAGTTCTTAGCTAGTCTGAAAGCTTGCTAAAAACTTTTTTCGAACTACTCGGTCTAATAAAAGATAACACATCTACTCAAAAGAACCTTGCCTTGTTAACATACTGCATTTTTTCCACCAGTGGATTCAGACAGCGGTTAAAATTTAGGGTGTCTCGTGTCGTTATCCTGACCTCGTACTCTCCAGAGCAGTCGAGGACCATGCCAGCCTTCCACTGACATCGGGGACCTGGAAATGACAGCACCACACAAGCGGCACAGGGCTACATTCATCTCAGGCTGAACTTGCTCACAAGGCAGCAGCCCAAAAGAGGAGGAGCGCCCTGTCCGCTCTGACTTCTGAAGTGTCTAAGGGGATTTAAAAAGCCCAAGCCAGGCCTCTTCGTACTTTTACAAGGAATCCATAACATGTTGAAAGCTAACATGTTTTCTCCCCTACAACGCATTGTGAGGTTTGACCTAGAAACTACTATGCAAAGCCCAAGCAAAAGTGAATGTTATGTGACGAATGCCCATCTGCAATGATAAGGAGGAGACAGTCTTAGATAAAGGAGGCTTGAAAACAAAAGCAGAATCAGAGTACTGGGTCAAAGAGCTCATTAAAATACTAAAAATCACACCCCTAGGTGGGGAAGAGGTATGCTAATGAAACATACATGTACGTTAATGAGATACATAGCTAAAACACAGGTATAGAGACATGCTCAGTAAAGAACTCCTTGCGTCACTCCTTTATAGCCAATTAGCAAACAAGGATGCTTATGAAGGTCTAAAATCCCTGTATAAAAGGGGCTTAGAATTAGAAATCTGGTGTGCTTGTTCTGTGAAATTATTCCGCTTGCACCTTTTATTGCTAGCAATAAATCTTGTTTATACTTTCACCCCTGGTATCTTTATTGGCCTTTGCATACCGGGCACAATCCCAGACTTGAGCTGGGGCTCAACAGCATCTCTTCTCCTGCAAAAATCAGCCCCTCAAAATTGGGGCACGTGTATTTAGCAGGTAAAGTGACTTTTCTGTTTGGTGTAAAAGCACCCCGCTTCGCCTGCAGCTCCATCACCATGCCAGTACTCCTCCTTTTCCAACAGCTGAGGGCCATTGGCTCCAATGGCTCATTGCTTTTCACTCCACAGGGATTACCAGCTGTTTGACGCTCCACTAATCAAGGGCAAGGTTTCTGCCTGCTCCTGGGCTCGCCTCCTATTTCAGCCTGGAGTCGAGCAGGAAAACAAAGGGGGGGGCCCAGTCAGCCCAAGACTGCAAACTATATATTTTGCTCCCGTTCAAGATGCCTTCCCAAAGCAAAGGGCTGCTTATATACTGGGCGCATGTAGTATGAGGAAATACAGCAGGAAGCAGGGCGAGTATACGCAGCGGTTTACAAACTCAAACGGCCGCAGAACGCTGGGGACACGTGACGCAAAGCTACGCGCCGGGAGGGGGAGGGGCCTCGCGCAGGCAGAGAAAATCGTCACTCACGGAAGAGTCCATTCTCGGCGATGGGGTGGGGCGGGTTTCATCCCTAAAGGGGGGCTTGGAAACCCTGGGCTTTGCCCAGACTCCTCCCCCTCCCCTCAGGCTCCGCCCTCCAGCCGCGCCCGCGCCTTACCTGACCCGCAAGCCGCAGCAGCATCCCTGAGCACGGCCTTCCTTCCAGCCTTACTTCCGGCAGGTCAACGTGTTCGATGACGTCATCAGAGCGTCTCTGCGAACCCGGGCTGAGCGCGGAGGAAGTGGGTGGGGAGAGGGAGGGCGTTGAGGTTGCGCATGCGCATGGGTTGCACGGGAAGTTTGCTTTCTGTTTAGGAACCGGGCGCCGGAGGCGGCGGCCGGGGTTCTACTGTCGTCGGCGGAACCAACGGCCGGTAGGTGGGGGAGGGGCAGAGCGAGGCTCCCCAACCGCCACCCGTCACGTGGTGGGCGCGGGGGGAGGGGCGCGCGGCGCCGGTCCTGCTTCTCAGGCGCGGAGGGGCCTGGTCCTCTTGGCGACACAGGGGTTTAAGTACACACGTGTGTACAGCCCCAAAAGTAGACACGCGTTCAAGCCACATGCAGACATGCGCGTGCACACTGCTGCGTTTCCTCATGCCTAAGCAGATGCACTGGCACATGCATATCTGCAGCCATATGTGTAGACAGATACATGCGTGCATTCAGGCATGAGTATAGCTGTATGTACAGGCCGGCCCATGCATGTCAAAGCACATGTATAGACACACGCACATGTGCATTTGTATATGCATGTGTACAGAGACGATCTGAGCAGGGTGCGGGGCACAGGGCAAATCAGGCTTTGCGGGGCTCTGCCTCCAGACGCGAGAAAGCGGGTAGCAGATTCCGGGGGAGGGGGTGCCAAGCGGCCGGACATGAAGCCAGCGTTAGTGCGGAGTTGCCGTGGCCACTCCTCCCTGCTCTGCGGGGCCCAGGGTGGTTTCCCCAATTTGTCCCCTACTAGGGACGGCCCTGCATGTGTATAGACAGATATGTGCACACATACAGGTGTACATCCTCGTGTATATACAGGCACACATACATGCAGGGCTGTCCCTAGTGGGGAGCGAATCGGGGCAATTGCCCCGAGCCCTGTGCTTTGGGGTACCCTGCGGAGCCGGGCAGAGCGGCCATGTGAAGCCGGCGACAGCGTGGAATCAGCATCTAGCCACTTGGTACCACGCCCCCTCCTCCACCGCCAAATCCGCTGTCGGCTTCCTGGTGTCTGGGGGCAGGGCCCTGCACCTATCTTGAGTCATTTCTGCGCACGCGTGCATGTATATATCCACAAGCACAGATATACATGCGTAAGTGTACATTCACAAACACAGACGCACAACGTCTATTTTCTTGAACAGGGACCAGAACATCCCGCCTACCAGAGGTAGGGACAGTCTTGGGGATAGCTCTGTCAGGCCTTCAGTCAGTGCAGACGTAGTTAGGGATCTTCTGGAAGGGCTAGACATTTTAAAATCTGCAGGTCCAGATGCCTTCCACCCAAGGGTGTTGAGGGAGCTGGCAGGGGTCATCACGGAGCCCTTGGCCTGGCTGTATGAGCGTTTGTGGTCATCTGGTCAGGTGCCGGGGGATTGGAAACTGGCTAATGTGGTCCCGATTTTCAAGAAAGGGAGGAAGGAGGACCCAAGTAACTATAGGCCTGTAAGCCTCACCTTGGTGCTCGGGAAGATCTTGGAGAGAATCATCCAGGAGCACATCTGTGGGGGCCCTGCAGGCGAGATCATGCTCAGGGGCAATCAGCATGGGTTCATCAAAGGCAGGTCCTGCCTGACCAACCCGATTGCCTTTTATGACCAAGTAACGAAATCCTTGGATGATGGTGTCGCCGTGGACGTAGTCTTTCTAGACTTTAAGAAGGCCTTTGACACTGTCTCTCACCCCATCCTCATCAATAAATTAAGTGACTGTGGCATTGATGCCTGCACAGTTGGATGGGTACAAAATTGGCTGATGGGGTGGACCTAGAGAGTAGTGGTGAATGGGTCGTACTCAACCTGGCGAGATGTGAGCAGTGGGGTACCCCAGGGTTGGTCCTTGGGCCGGCACTGTTTAACATCTTCATCAGCAACTTAGGTGAGGGGGTGGAAAGCACGCTGTCCAAATTTGCTGATGACACTAAGATGTGGGGTGAGGTGGACACACTTGAAGGGAGAGAGAGGCTGCAACTAGATTTAGACAGACTATGAAAGTGTGAAGATGAGAATAGGATGGGGTTCAACGTAGACAAATGGAGGGTGCTGCACCTTGGGAGAAGGAATCCACAGCATACATACAGGCCATTGCCAGACCGCAGCCAACAAGGCCAGACCGCAGCCAGCAAGGCCAGCCATACCTTGTCATGCATCCAAAGGTGCATCTCAAGCCAGTCCAGAGAGGTGATAGTCCCCCTCTATGCAACTTTGGTCAGGCTGCAGTTGGAGTACTGCGTCCAGTACTGGGCGCCGCACTTCAAAAGGGATGTGGAGAGGGTTCAGAGGAGGGCCACCCACTTGGTGAGAGAGCAGCAGGGCAGGCCCTATGAGGAGAGACTGAAGGACCTGAACTTGTTCAGCCTTAGCAAGAGGATACTGAGGGGAGACCTAGTGGCTGCCTACAAGCTCATCAGGGGAGATCAACAGCAAATAGGCAGACCACTTTTCTCTCCAGCACCACCTGGGGTGACAAGGAACAATGGTATTAAGCTGATGGAGAATAGGTTTAGGTTAGAGATCAGAAGGCAATATTTTACAGTTAGGGTGGCCAAAATCTGGAACCAACTTCCCAGGGAAGTGGTCCTCGCCCCTACCTTGGGCAAATTCAAGAGGAGGTTGGATGATCACCTGTCTGGGGTCTTGTGAACCCAGCATTCATTCCTGCCTGTGGCAGGGGGTCAGGCTAGATGATCTGTTCAGGTCCCTCCTGACCCTAGCTACTATGAAACTATGAATGTATGTATACATCCTCAGATAAATACACACACGCGCATATGTATCTATTCACAGGCAGACAGACATGCATGCACACACTTATTTAGCTTCTAGTGATGGGTGTCATTTGTGCCCTAAAGCTTGTGCCACATCTCTCCTACCTGTCCTGTTGGGGTACTAAAAGAGATCACCAAAAATTGCCACCACCCCGGCTTTTCCCATCTTTACTGAGCATCATTGTGGCTCCAGCAAGGCTCCAGCCCTTTTTTGGTTCTGGCAGTTCTCAGCCAACAGCGTGAGCTGGATTTAATTTAGTTAGGTCTTTGCTTGCTTTTTGTGTGTATGGTTTATCTCAGGATGGTCTGGGCATGTGCCAGTGCAAACTCTGAATGTCCACTTTGGTCAGTAGAGAAGTCGGTAGTGTAACATAGAGTGGACAAGCAGGGCACTTGTGCCCACAAGGACTGCTTGCCTCTGTCTCTGCTGCCTACCCGCCTCATTTCCTGCCTCTGACATACATTGCCAGTGCCGGAAATGGGAATTATAGTTTTGTAGAGCTGATCTCCATTTTTTTGCTGACAAATTCAGCCTTCTTTCTTGCTCTCTGGACATAGGCTTTGGAGGCAAAAAAATGGGCTGAAAGTTTCTCCTGGGAGTAGCAAACTCCACTGCCAGTCTGAAGAACTATTATTTCCAGAACACCATGCACTCCATGACACTGTTGGCTTTGGATTTAAGACCCAGAGGCCTTGGTTGGGGGCTGGGGGTGAGCACCCTAAGACTGACCACAACCTTTCCATTTGATAATAAGCAAATTTATTGATACACAGTATTAGGAGCAACATTCAAGAAATTGTATACATCTGCCTTATCTTAGTGCTGTCATTAAAGTACATCTAGCCAGGATGCAGTCTCCACTCTGATGCTCTCTCTTAGGTGTCCTATGTCAGCAGTCTGGAGGTGGGATGCTGAGGCCTATGCCCCATCTCTAGTGGGGTGGATGAGACGGGCTGGTGGTGTGCCCTCTGTCCATGGTGGCCTGGGTGACCCTTCCTGGGAGACGGGGAGGAAGGACCTGGGATAGGATGGGGAGGAAACCCTTTGTTACTCTCAAGTCTCTGCTTTTGTATTCTCCTTCCCTCCTGATGACTCTTCATCCATGGCTATCATTGATTGGTCTCTCTCTGTGGTCAAATGTCCACGTAGCTTTCCGGGCCTTCTCCTGATTTGATCTGTTCCCCCAAAACCGGGACCTAGGCTTCCCTGCTCTGGGGCCTTGTTAGCTGGTGCCTCTTTAACTCGTGTTATGGGCAGTGTAATACATAATCCCTCTGTTCCCAGATTGTTTTCCAGACTATAGGTTCTTGTTTGCCTTGTTGTGTTAGACAACCTGTCTGCTTGCAAAGCTGTGTGATTGTGTGACCCAGACTCTTAGAAATCAGTTAACCCCTGCTGCCTATCTTGAACCTTTCTAATGCATAGATATATATATATATAGATATATATACATACCTGTAAGCCAATTCCCAAAAAACAAACCTTTAAATGCCTGGCTCTCTGTTCTGTTTTCCATCTGCAACTAAGAAGGTAGGAGAGGAGGTGGGGAGAGGGTGAAAGGCAGCTGCCCAAGGTGCATTTTTTCCATGATATGCCTTTGGAAAATGTTATAGCCTGACTTCTTTGGTTTGGTCTGTTTAGGTTTTCACCAATCACACACAGATTCCAGAGCCAGACCTGCCTTCATTGACTGCCCCTTCTGGCCTTTGTAAAGTGGTGAGAAGATGGTGAATGTCCTGAAAGGCGTTCTTATAGAATGGTTAGTTGTCAGGTGTACTTATTTTTCTTTTATTAGTAGTAGAAGTAATACTAAAGCTTAAAATATTTCAGAACCCATGAACACTTCAGTTCCTGCTCCAGGGATGCCATCATAATTAAGATGTGGAATAACAAGCAGATGCAAGAAAATCATGGGAAGGGGAAAGAAAAGCATGGGTTACACAAATTGTTTTCATTGCTTTTCCATCTGTTTGCCTTCTCCTTACACTTGCTTATTTTCTGTTTTTGTTCTCAATGCCCTTTGCAAATAACAATACAGACTGGACGTGATTAGTTGTCCTATTGATTGTATCTAGGTGATACATTCTGTTCATTGGGTCTGTGGGTCGTTTCTGCTCTTTGTTTACCCTTTCTTCTTGTCTTCCCCTCCTCCTTTCCCCAAGTGGACATCTTGCTTGAGCCATAGTGGTATGCAATTTTCACTGTAGCTTGTAATCTAGAAAAATGGGTTTAATTAGCATGCAAATAATACATTATTGTTTGTAAACAGCCAGTATGCTGCACATAATCTAAACAGTTCCCCTTAAATTATTGATTAAGGTTCAGGTCCTTAAAATTCATTGAGCTCAAATCAAGATTTTTGTGGTATCCGCTTGTATGAGCCCGGTAGTGGCCAGGCATATGTTTTATCATGTGTTCTGCTAGAACGGCCTGAAACAGCCACAGGAATCACAAGAGTTCTAGTGTGGTCCATTCTGAGCCCCTAGGGTTTTGTGACTCAAGTCCACAGCGATGAGGTGTGAAGTGGCCACAGCACATTTAAACATTTGTCTTGGGATCATTTAAGATACAGATGGTCTTCTTGTGAATTTAGACTTTCAGAATTTGTAGTTTCTTGAGTGGAACCATAAGCAACCACTTCGATGGTTGCTCAATTTAGCTGTGATTCTGAGTCCATGGAAGGCCTTGTCTTCTTTACAGGTCTTGATCATCAGACAGTTGCCTGCGCTCCCAACCCACCAGTATGTGTGCGCCCATCCACGCACTTTTGGTGGCTCATCATGGCTTGACTCAGCTTCTGTGCTGACAGAGTGCCAGGTGCACTCTAGGAAGGCACCAGTTGCTGAAGGGACCTTAGAAAAAGGCACAGAAGATTCTACATATATTTCCTGCTGGGCACTGGCAGAGTCCTTCATCCACTCAGCGGAATTGGGGGGGGTTTACTAGTGCAGAGGTGCTTTGGTATTGGTGCACTCAAAAATTTTCTGGCAGATCAGCCAGAAAAGTGTAGAGTTGGCCCAAATGCTGCCTTTGGGAGAAAAAATAGTAATATTTTGTTAAATTAAATATGGTAATCAGGAATTGGGGTAGCCGTGTGTGAAGAATCTCTGCTTATACTTTAAATACCATCGAGCCTACTATGCTATGTTAATGAATACCTTTAGGCCAGTTCATATAATTATTCCAGTCATTGCTGTGCCCTTATTTTAACAGATTTTGGTGACATTTAGCATTGTTTTTTGTTTTGCATAAAATCATTAGCTTTGCTTCAGTTCTCTCCACTGATCATTTTCCTCGGGAGTAAAAAAATCCTGAGCAGTAGAAACAAATAGGAGGAGCAAAATGAAAGGAAAGAAATGTGGGTGGGTGTTTGGAAGATCTAGTAGAGGAGGATCTTTCAATGTACATACAATGATGCTCCCTATAGTATAGTTATTTTTGCTTTCAAGCAAGTCAAGCAGAGTCTGTTCTAGTTTTAGTGAAAAATAAGGCAAATGTCAGAGGGAGAAAGTGGAAGTTTCCGACATGTATAATTAAGTCATATCGATCTATTATGATAATTTATGCCAAAAGATTTAGTCTCAACTGACAGCATTTGACAAGAATTTTCAAAGTCCCAGATAAAAGGGACACACTTTACATTTGCTAGTTACCTTAGTCTCACTTTTGTTCCAGGGTCAACTTAATATTAGTATGATTCCATCTGTGCTCTTAGAACTGAGAGTAGCATTGCAGTTGAGAGTAACATTTGTCTGTATTCCACCCCACGACATGCTCATTTCCAGGCTCCCAGTACCTCACACATCCCTTGGATGAGTGTAGGGAGTATTACTCCTGAATATTTTTTTAAAACTAATTCCCTCTTTGAAGTACTTGCACTTTTGGGAGCATGCTTAGCATTCTGTGCTGTTGAAAAGACACCTCTCCCCACACACACGCATTATTTTTTTAGAGTTGATAAAAGGTGCCAGATGGAGACTGAAGTTGTCAGTTGAAATAAACAACCATGCTTGAATTTTGCATGGTATAACACTGCAATAAATATATTAGAAAACATTGCCATGAAAGATTCTCTACCCTTCCAATGCATATGCTAAGCCCCATTTTGTGGGACTGCACTGAGTACTGGAATATACTGAAGTCTTCAACAACTAGATGAACAAAGCCTTTCTGCTGAGACTGTGAAATGATGCTCCAATTAACGCCAGTTGTGATGCTTTTTGTAGTGTTGACATCTATGTCATGGAAACTGGCCTGAGACTTGCTAATTAATTTCACACAAACCACTAACCAGCAAGCAAATGCTAACATCATCTGGCGCTATCAGTTTGGGTCAGTAACCTGTAGTTGGATAAGATTCAGAAGCAGGACAGCTGGGTGTGGAAGAAGGATGAATAGTAAATTAAGATGCACATGCTTATTGTGTTCAATTTTCCACTCTTTTTTATGTCATCTTTTAATTTTTTTCTCCAGACATGTGAAGGCAAATTATATGTAACCTCTTTAGAGAAGCTCTAGCTTACAAGTTTTTTCACTTTTCGCTCTGTACCCTGCAAGCTTATTTCCTCACCCAGGTCATGCTTCTACATGTTTGAGGCTAATATCTAAAATGATTTCTACACTGTCTAAAAGAATTACCTCCATTCTGTGGTCCATGTTTCACCCAAATGTGTGGGGTATTTATTCTTAAGCTTTTTAGTAGTGGGCCATGTAGATGACAATAATATCTCAAGGAACTCTATAAATATGACATACCCTGTTCAGTCAAATACTAACATTGAAAATATTTCTGTTAAAAGATTCTGAACCACTTCATTCTAATACATACACTTCCAACAATGTCTCTGGCCTGAGGATGTTCCAGTTTCCAGAATGAGAGTCTTGAAAATGCCTGTCACTGAACAGTGCTTTTCCTGTGTTTGTAAAAACATTAGAATGGTGTGAAATCTAGACTGCTAAAAATATTCGTGGAACACGGTGCTTACTGCTTATAATTTTTTTCATTGTGTTACTTTATATCACACAATCTTGTAAGTATGGCTTTTCTTATTATATGTTATATCAGCATCAGCTCATTAAATGTTGGTTGTTTCTCCCAACATTTTACTGCTAGCTTTTAAATAAAACCTGCAGGCTGCCACCTTAGAAGAAAATGGGGTCTCCAAATAACATGTTGAACATTTATGCTTCCAAACACTGTAATAAAAATGTGGATTGAAGCTTGGGAAAGTAAAGTCAAATTATTAAAGGGATACTTCCAGAAAAGCTCTTAAGCCCCATTTTTTTGCTTCATAGTCAGTAATCCTTTTCTGCTATGCTACACTAATTTTAGCCAAATGTGTTTTGAGTAGCCCAGAAAAGGAATATGTAAACTGAGCCTGTTAATACATGGTAGTCCTGAAAATAGACAATTGAAGCTTAAACTGCATTGTTTGTGTTTTAATAAAACTGTCATTTTATAACAGCAATGTAGTGGCTTGTTGTTTTCAGGTCAGTCATCCAGCTTTTATTTCTCTTGTGTCTTTCAAGTTGTTCTTAGCTTCCTTTGTAAAGTGCTGCAAACACAGCACTGTTCCATCAGAACAACTCTTTAGAAAAGCCTTTGGTGGTGATGGGTGGAGGTAGCAAGCAGCTCTAAGAACAGACCTTGGTTTCTGAGCAGCATCAAAATTCTGGCACTCTTAGGCTACAAACAGAAGAAACAGACCTTGTCGGAACCTGGCAATGGCTCTGGTTGCTGTGGCCTGATCTTGGGCATTTGTCTGCAAAGGGGGGAACCCCCATGCTGCCCCCTCCCCGCCTAACCCCCCCTTGCACATGCATACTCTGGGAATCCCCCTGTGGAGGTGGATTTTTATGGCAGCACAAAGGCAATATCTGTTTGCATGGTAAAGCTTTCACCTTCATGTGTTACTCTGCTGTGTCATTTGATAGTGAGGTGGATTTCAATGCATGTTTGTCTCTGCAGTGACCCAGCCATGAAGCAGTTCCTGCTGTACTTAGATGAGTCAAATGCCCTGGGAAAGAAGTTCATCATACAAGATCTGGATGAAACTCATGTTTTTGTATTGGCCGAGCTGGTTAATTTCCTCCAGGAGAGAGTGGGCGAGTTAATGGACCAGAACTCTTTTCCTATTACACAGAAGTAAGAGTCTAGGAAAGTGAGGCTGGAATTTGCCGCTCCAAAATTACAAGCAATAGATGTGGAATTGATTCTGTTATTCTTCAATGTCCATGGCTGAGGAAGTTCTAGACAAAAGTGGTTACTCAAATGGATACTTTCCTTATTAAGTACTCTTAAACTGAATTTGATTTTTCTCATTTTGAGATATGCTCTTGAATAAAAATATACTTTTCAGAGTTTGCTAGCCCAAATGATTTTTGATGCTTACCTTCTGGTTTAGAAATATTAATGTTCCTTTAACCAGTTCCATTTTTTATTTTCAAATGATCTGACTTCAAAACACACAAAGAAGTACTGTTTCTTATTTATCATGTTGTGCTTAGAATTTTGTGTGGGCTTCATCTTATCTCAGGAGTGAGTTGAGCAGATTACAGAGTAATAGATTTTTAACTAAAGCTTCTTTATTAAAATGTTACATTCTGTGACGTGACAAAAAAAAATCCCTTGCAAGTTAATATAAAATACTTTGATCTTACTTTAAAAGTTTTTATATAACAATATGAAACATTTTTTCTCCTGTTTAAGCTCATTTATGTACCTATCAATCATTTTCTAGCATAGCTTTTCTCTAATGTAGTACATAAATTATTGTTGTGTTCTGTATTTTTTTATATTTAACATTTAAATGAAAAACAGACTACACAGATTGCAATTTAGATGTAAAGGGTTACTGAGCTGAATATGGCTAACAGTAATTATAGAGAAATATGCCTGCAAATGATGGACCAGTACCATAAGCCTGTAAAAATAAAGCAAATTCAGCAGAAGTCCTAAGAGTAGTTACTACATAGCTAGGATGAGCTGCATAAACAGGAGGAAATGGTAAATTGGTGTTTTGGCTATGTAAGGAAAATAAGCTTTCTTAACTTTTTCTTTTTTCCCTCAAGGGAAAGCCTCCCAGAAATTCTCCTGGAGTGCAGAAATTAGTTTGAATTAATAAGGCCCCTTCCAGACTTGGCCTATCCACCAAGTTAAGATTGCATACATAATGGCATCTGTTGAGATTTTCATTAAAAACATAGAGACTATCTAAAACAGAGAGGAAATTACTGTGATATAAAGTACTGTATGACACACAGGTCTGTCAGTGATTTCCCCAACCACACTACTCAAGATAGAAAATAACAAAATAGTGCCTTCTGTAAGACTTAGAAGTGATTATTTGTGAATGCAGGAGTATGGGGATATTGCTGCCAAAGATGATTTGCTTGTAACCGGTTGCTTCTGAAAATCCTCTCTCCTATTAAGAACAATTAAATGCATGAGAAGACCATGGTTTTCAGATATGTCAAACTATGTAAGGTGAATAATCCTATTTTGTCTTCTGCCTTGTGTTTCATTCTTTTAAAGCATTTGCTCTCTTAACTTAGCTCAGAACTGTACAACTGGCAGTTTGTGGGCTACATGCAGCTCGTGAGGAGTTAAATTGTGGCCCCCAGGCTCCTGTCCAGCTGCAAGGATGTGGGGAGTGGCTGCAATAGCAGCCAGAGGGCACTTATACACATGCGGGGGTGGGGTGGGGGGCCTTAATTAGAGTTGCTCCAAGAGCCCTTGCTTAAAAATGGTGGAGGCGCTTTAGTTAAAGTGCCCCCACCGCTGTTTTTAAGCACGGGGATGCTGATATATGAGACACTGGAGTCTGCTGGAGCACAGCAATTGCCATTTTCCAGTGGACTTGATTAATTGAGTCTGCTCCGACACGCTTGTGTGTAGGTTCGCTCAGTCTCTGAGCTGTTTCTTCCTCCTCTGGAGCTGCTTCCTGCCCTAGGCAGTGGGGCTATGTGACAGTACAGGGAGCTGAGGGTGGCCCTGGGATGTAGGGTCTGGGGGCTTGCAGCATACCATGCAGTGGTGGGGCACCAGTGTGCAATGCAGAGGGTGGGATTGTAGGTACACATTGCCTTGGAGGGGGTGCCTTTGTGGGCAGGCAGTGTAGGGGGGTTGCAGGCACACTGTGCAGCAGGAGGGAGGATCATAGGCACACAGTGTAGTGGTGGAGGTGCAAGGTGCACCAGAGGGGTTGTGTTGGGGGGAAGTTATGAGTGCTCAGTACAGCTGTGGAGGGGGGGCATCCACAGTGCGTGAAATCTGGGGGGGTTGTGGCTCACTCTGGTGCGGACCCCACTAGTGTCCACCGGCTGCTTGGAAGCTGAACAGCCCTAATCTAGCTTGTAAAAGGTGTTAGATGTGACTTTAAACTCCAGAAGTTTATCTTCCATTTTGTCTTATCAAAGAACCTCATTACAATCCTGAATTATTTTCCAACAAGGTTTTGATAAAGGGTGGGTGAGCACCCTCAGCAAATGATTTTTTTTTTTTTTTAGGCTCTCATTAAGCCCCTCCCTAGCTTGTAGGGATGTAAATACCAATTTTAAAAAATTCTGTTTAGCCTGCAGTAATTACAACAGATAAATGATTAGTTGGTATGGCTGCTCTGGCTCACCCCCTGGGGCGCCTCTGCTCAAACCAGCACCAGCAGTGTGCTTCCACCCTCCTGAAGTACAGCTGGGACTCAGCAGCTTCCTGGTGCCCTGGCTCCCTATGGCTACGTGTCATGATGAGCTGGGTAGGCAGATGTGTTCTCTTTAGTTCTGGGCACAGACCAGGAGGGTGAACGGGGCACTGTGAGGCTGAGCTGTACCCCCTTACCTCTGCCTGGCTCTGCAGCTATTGTGTGTCCAGTTAGAAGGCCTGAGTCCAGGCTGTTCATGGCAGGCGGCAGGGAAGCTGCAAGAGACTGCACTGGGGTCTGTGGAGCCTAGCTATAGGTACTAGTCCCCCGTTCCACACCCCTCGCTCCCCCCCGTCTGTTTTGCCCCCTTCCAGATCCTACTGGGCCACCAAGCAGCTTCCCTTCCTTCTCCCTGCTGGATTGTGCCCCGCCCCTTGCTAAACATTAAGCTGGTAAACTATAATTAGTTGTCACTGGGCTTATCGGTTAAATGATTAATTGTTTAACTGTTCACCTCTCTTACTGATTACAGGCTATAATTTTCTGTCTGTGAAGAACTTTTGATCTAAAGGGTTATGTCTTTTTGTAATGTTTAACTTTGTGTTACGTCAGCATGTTACATGCATTTAGCTTTAGTTTATTGTTTGTGTTTAAGAGTTAACAAAGAAATATAGAGGGGCAAGAAGGAAGAAGATGCTTAACTACCTGGCTTGTAGAGTTTGAGCTTTTATGGTCTTTGCCCCATTTTCTTTGCATAGCAATTATAACTGGATCCAGACTTTAAGACTGAAGCATTTCTACTCTCAGCAAGCCTCAGGTCAGTTTCCCTTTCATAATCTCACCAGCCTTACTTGAAACAATTGAAAAAAAAATACATTTAAGCCGATCAAAAAGTCAAATCTGCAGCTCTGTCTCTGATCCAAGAAACAAAAGTTGTGTGTAGTTGGTGAGGAAGAGAAGTAATTTCACCATATCTTGGAATCACTATCAAGCCTACTTCAAAGTCTGAATTCGGTAATGTTTACAGGCTCAGATGATTGTCCCTTATTACAGGAATCTATGGTCAGGACCCTGTTAGGAGCTAGGTTAGGAGAGCACATGCTTTAAGAAATGGAACTCAAGGCACAAGACAAATACTTATGGACTCAGCCACTGCTAGAGGGGGACAGAGTCCCATGCTAAGTTGATTATGCTACCAGTGGGACAATTATAGTTTTGAGAATCATATCAGTTATGTATAGCGTACATTTTATAGGGAAAAAGTTTTATCATTTAAACTTGAATGAGACTCCTTTCTTGAAACTTTTTCATCATAATCAGGTGTCTTTTACTTCTCAGTGTGAAAGTATATACGTTTATTGTAAACCTGATATTTAGTATTCGGGGCTATGAAGACTAACAGGAACTCAACATTTACTAGCATTTAAATGCTCTACACTTTCATTGTGTCCATGTGTTCTTTTAAGTATATTATAAGCAACAAACTATTTATTTAGAAAGTGAATTTCTACAGGAGAGAAATACCACTTGTAAGTACATTGAGAAGGAAAAAATACTGCCAATCAGTTGCAAGGAGAGATTTTTTAGGAATAAAAACTTAATATCAGTGCTAAAAAATCATAGAAACAACAGTCTTTAAATCTCTGAATCAAAGTAACATAATCCCTTAATGTGAGTACCATTCTTAGCATTCATACAGCTACTTGTAATCAAATGTCAGTACATAGTGGAGAAGGTGAACAGTATCTTCTTATAGAAAAAAGAAAAAATAATATCAGTACCTAATGGGGTTAATGCTAAACTGAGATTCCCCAGTGATGATGTATTCAAAGGCATATATGCTGAACAATAATAGTGTAAATGTTCCAGGGCTACTCTGTTCCTGGCTTTGTTTTCTTGTCTTGTGGCATTATCATCCATTAGTCTCTCATCAGCACAGTGGTATGCATTTGCTGCCAAGTCAAATCTGAATGTGCATATAGGAAAGCCTGCTTTTTATTGAATGTTAGTCAGGAGTGTTGTTTGATTTCACATAAAGAAGCTTAGCCCTTTTTGTGGATGGTTGATAGTTCATTTTGTTCTTTTGTACAGTTTTGACAGGACATGAGGTATGCTTTGCAATCAAATATTGATAGTTTTATAACATCAATCTCTGGAAATCTCTGATTATGCAAAACAGTTTGGCACTTGAGTCAGCAATGAAGCATGGCAATTTAAAAGTGGCATACTGTAGCCATAGTTAAGATATGGACTTTGGCCTATACAAAAATATTCTCATTTGAGATGCATATTATGAATGAGACATAGATCCATTACTATAGAATATTTTTAGAAAGGTAAATTGAACCATTTAGTAATTACCAAAATAATTCCATTCAGTCACTTGTTGAAGGTAACTATTTTGGCCAACATTGTTGCCTAGAATGCCAACCAGTACTGTCTCCTTATACTCATACTCCCCTGTCTGCTTGTACCATACAATGACTTTTCTTATACTGTATACTCTTTGAAGAAAGAACTGTCATTTTGTTCTGTGTTTATTACAGCACTTCACACATGGGGTGCTGGAGAACCTGGTTCATGATAAGAGCTTCTAAGTGTTACTTAATACAAATAAAAGAAATTATAACAATTCTATACTCTTCTCCCACCAAAAAAATCTTCAGTCCCATATTCTTTCCCACAGTTCCACTAATCCTTCCTCCTTCCTGGTCCATCTTGTTTCCACCTTCTCCAGCACATAGATTTGTAGATTGTTAGGTGCTGAAAGGGACCTTATAGATCAAGTGACCCTAGTGAGGTGACTGTCCAGTCTCCTTTGAAGATTTGCGAGGTAGATGACTGTACCACCACTGGAGGGTGTTTATTACACCATCTGGACACCCTGACTGTGAAGGAGTTTTTTCCTGGAATTGAGCCTGAAGCAGCCTTCCAGGATTTTGTAGTATCCATTGCTCGTGGTCTTCACTGAGTTCTTGATGTACTCCCCTGTTGTAGCAGTAAGCCGCTACCAAGTCCCCTTTCAGCCTTCTCTTCTGAAGGCTGAAGAGGCCCAAATCCCTCATCCTCTCCTCATATGGCTTGTCTTGCAAGTCCCTGATCATATGGGGGGCTCTTTTCTGGACCTTCTCAAGTTTTTCCACATTCTTGTTGAAGTGTGGTGCCCAGAACTAGACACACTACTCCAGCTGCAGTCTCACCAGTGCAGAGTATAATGGGAGTATCACATCCTTAGGTTTGGATGAGATGCAAAGGTTAATGCATGCCAGCGTGTTGTTTGCCCTGCTGGCCACAGCATCGCACTGCCAACTCACATCAATGCAATGGTTGATCACTACCCCTATGTCCCTTTCAGCTGTGGCGCAAGTTAAATTGTTGCCACCGAGCCTGTGGGTATGTTGGGGATTGCTTGACCCGAGATGGAGCACTTTATACTTCTGAGTGTTGAACTTTATCTGGTTCCAGTTCGCCCAACTCTCCAGCCTGTCCAGGTCTGCCTGTATCTGCAACCTATCTTCTGGCATGACCACGCTCCCTCATAGTGTTGTCCACAAACTCGGCCAGTGAGCTTTTCACCCCCAAATCCAAATCATTGATAATGTTGAAAAGCACCTGTCCAAGCATGGACCACTGAGGGACACCACTGGACACTTCTCACCAGGACGACAGATATGTTCGTGAGAACTCTCTGGATTCTACCCTGCAGCCAGTTTTCCACCTGCTGAACTGTTGACCAGTTAAGCCCACAGTCTTCCATTTTTTCCACAAGGATATTGTGGGATACTAAATCAAAAGCCTTTTGGAAGTCTACAGGGGTGTAGGTTGTAGCCGTGTTGGTCTAAGGACATAGGCAGACAAGGTTCTTTGGGTGAATCTGATATCTTTTATTAGACCAACTTAAATAGTTGGAAAACAATTTTTAAGCAAGCTTTCGGGTTCAAAAACCCTTCATCAGGCTAAGGAAGTTTCAGCAGTTGGTGTGTACTCTTCCTGGATGGAATGAAAAGTAAAGAAGCCAGAGGCTGGGCTGGTACGCATACAAGATAGGCAGTCAGTGAAGATGTAGATTGAGGAGTCAATGGGTGAGAGACAGGGTGGGTGGGTGGGGAGAGAAGGGGGATGAATAGTGCAGAAGTACCTGGGGGAGTCAGATGTCAGGCAGGTTATAATGTGTCGTAAATCCAATGTCTATATTGTCCATTATTTTTAGTATCCAGGAGGTTGATGAAGTGGAGTTCATAGGCTCATCTCTGGGAAGTGTTTTGTAAATTTCCTTTGAGGATCAGGACTGAGAGATTGGAGAGAGAGAGTGTGTTTTTTTTTGTGAGAAATGTGCCCCCACAGGTAATTGGGTATTCTTGTCTTTGATAGATTTCCGGATGCATTCATTCTGGTGCGCAGTTGTTGTTTGGTCTCACCTATATATTTTCCATCAGGGCATTTGGTGCACTGGATGAGATATATTACATTTCTGGAGGTGCAGCTATAAGATCCAGGAATGCTGATGGCTCTGTTGCGGGATGTAGTAATTGTGGGGGTGGTGATGTGTTGGCAGGTTTTGCATTTCTTGTCATGGCATGGTCTGGATCCATTTGGTATGTTCTGTGTCTGAGGAAGTTTGCTTCTGGTAATGAGGTTAGCGGGGTTCGGTGCTTGTTTGAAAGCTAGGATGGGTGGCTCTGGGAAGATCTCTTTAAGAATAGAGTCTCTTTCTAGTATGGGTTGCAATTGTTTGAGGATTTTCCGTATAGATTCGAGGGTGGGGTGATATGTCATAGTTTCATAGTTAGTAGAGTTGGAAGGGACCTGAGCAGATCATCAAGTCCGGCCCCCTGCCATGGGAGGAAAGAGTACTGAAGTCAAATGACCTCGGCAAGGTGTTCATCCAGCCTCCTCTTAAAGACCTCCAGGGTAGGAGTCAGCACCACTTCTCTTGGAAGTTGGTTCCAGATCCTAGCTGCCCTGACAGTGGAGTAGCGTCTCCTGATATCTAGTCTAAATCTACCCTCTGCAAGCTTGTAACTGTTATTTCTTGTCACTCCTGGTAGTGCTCGGGGGAATAGGGACTCCCCCAATGCCTGCTGGTCCCCCCTGACTAGTTTGTAAATGGCCACTAGATCCCCCCCTCAGCCTTCTCTTGTGGAGGCTGAACAGGTTCAGGTCCCTTAGCCTCTCCTCATAGGGCCTGCCCTGCTGACCCCTGATCATGCAGGTGGCACTCCTCTGGAACCTCTCCATGTTGTCCACATCCCTCCTGAAGTGCGGCGCCCAGAACTGGACACAGTACTCCAACTGCAGCCTGACCAGTGTCGCATAGAGGGGGAGGATCACCTTGGACCTGCTTGAGAAGCATCTGTGGATGCATGACAAAGTACAATTGGCCTTCCTGACTGCGTCCCCACACTGTCGGCCAATGTTCATTTTGGCATCAATAATGATTCCAAGATCCTTTTCTGCCTCTGCACTGACGAGAAGGGAGTTCCCCAGCATGTAGGTATGCTGCTGGTTCTTCCTTTCCAGGTGCAGCACCCTGCACTTGTTAGTGTTGAAACCCATCCTGTTCTCATCTGCCCACCCGTGTAACCTGTCCAGGTCCGATTGCAGCCTATTCCTCCCTTCTAGCGTGCCCACTTCTCCCCACATCTTAGTATCGTCTGTGAATTTGAACAGGGTGCTTTTTACCCCCTCGTCCAAGTCATTGATGAAGATGTTGAACAGTGCGGGCCCGAGGACTGAGCCCTGGGGAACCCCACTGCCCACATCTCTCCAGGTCGAAAATGACCCATCCACCACCGCTCTCTGGGTGCGCCCCTCCAGCCAAGTAGTGAACCATTTGATTGTGTAGGTGTCAACGCCACAGTCCCCTAGTTTTTTAATGAGACTGGGGTGAGAGACAGTGTCGAAGGCCTTCCTAAAGTCCAGAAAGACTATGTCCACTGCTACACCTGCATCTAAGGATTTTGTGACCTGGTCATAGAAGGCAACCAGATTGGTCTGACAGGACCTGCCTCTAATGAACCCATGCTGGTTGCCCCTAAGCATAATCTCCCCTGCTGGCCCCTTGCAGACACGCGCCAGGATAACTCTCAAAAAGCTTCCCCAGGACTGAGGTAAGACTGACTGGCCCATAGTTCCCTGAATCCTCCTCCTCCTCCTCATAACCAGTGGTGTGTGATTTGTGGTGGTTTTTCTTCTGTACTGCAGCATTTCTTCATGTGGTATCCGGGTGGCTCTTTCAAATGTGCGATCTCTCTCTCTGGAGGAGTGTCTTTGTTGGGTGAAAGCCTTTTTAAGATTGGTGAGGTGGCAATCCTGGGTGTTCTCTTCAGTGCAAATTCAGTGGTACCTGAGGGCTTGCCTGTATATCACAGCTTTTTTGGTATGTTTAGGATGATTGCTGGTTCTGTGCAGATATGTATGTTGGTCTGTGGGTTTCTTGTATAACTTGGTCTGTATTTTATCATTCTGGATACTGATCATCATGTCTAAAAAGGAGATGTTGGTGCTGGAGTATTCTAGAGAAAGTCGGATGGAGGGATGGTGATTGTTGAGTTTCTGATGGAACTCAATCAGAGATTGCAGGATTGTAGTCCAAATGATGAAGATGTCATCAATATATCTTAAGTATAGCAAGGGTTTGATGGTGCAGTTCTTCAAGAAGTCTTCTTCCAGGTGGCTCATAAAAAGGTTGGCATACTGTGGGGCCATTTTGATGCCCATAGTTGTTCCCATCATCTGGAGGAACTGTTGGTTATTAAAAGTGAAATTGTTGTGTGTGAGGATGAAGTGTATAAGGTCAGTAATATCTTTGAGTCTGTATTCTGAGTTGTAATCTACATACCTTCCTGTAGATAAGTAAGGCAGGCTTGGATGCCATCCTGGTGTGGGATGTTGGTATATAGGCTGGTAACGTCCATGGTGGCTAGGAAGGTGCTGCTGGGAAGGTGGTCTATGTTTTTAAGTTTCTGTAGAAAGTCTGTAGTGTCTTGGACAAAACGTGCTCTATAGGTGATGAGTGGTTTTAGGATTGATTCAACGAAAGCTGATATTTCCTCAGTTAGGGTCCCATGGTTGGATATGATAGGTCTTCTGGGGTTCCCTTTTTTGTGGATTTTAGGGAGCATGTAAAAAGTCCCCAGGTTAGGTAGTGGGGGGGGGATCAAGGTCTGTAGTTTTTCTTGTAGTCCTGATGGAAATGATTTGATGGTATTGTTGAGTTTCTTGGTGAAAAGGGGAGTAGGATCTTCTTGTAGTTCTTTGTAGTAGGTGGTGTCAGAAAGTTGTCTGTTCACTTCCTTTATGTAGTCTTTTTGGAAGTGTGGGTATATAATGTCGACCTTCTCTCCCATGTCCAGGTGGTGAGGGACCTGTTCATAGAAGGAGATGAGATCGGTAAGACAAGACCTACCTGTGACGAACCCATGTTGGCTGTCATTCAGAATCTTACCCTCAAAAAGCGTATTGCACATAGATTTTTTAATGAGTTTTTCCAGGATTTTCCCTGCGATGGAGGTTAGGCTGATTGGCCTATAGTTGCCTGGGTGCTCCCTCTTCCCCCTCTTGAAGATGGGCACAATGTTGGCCCTCTTCCAATCCTCAGGGATCTCCCCTGTATGCTACAATTTCTGAAAGAGTTTTGCCAGGGATTCCACAATGACCTCAGCCAGCTCCATCAGCATTCTCAGGTGAAGTCCATCTGGTCCTGCTGACTTATAAATGTCTAGCATTTCTAGTTGGTTTTGCACCAGCTCAGCCTGCACAGTGGGAAGGCTATCATTCCCACCATGCCCCCTGTGATTCTTATCTTGCTTGTCTTTCCCCTTGGTCTGGTGAATGCCCACTTTGCTTCAGTATTTCAGGAGTTCAGTTTTTTCCTGAGTGTCCGTTACCAGCTGTCCTGAGGTGTTAAGCAGGGGCCCCATGCTTCCATTTGTTTTTCTTCTACTCCCTACATACCTAAAGGAGGACTTCTTATTGTTCTTGACTCCCTTTGCTAACTTAAACTCAGTCGCCTCCTTAGCTTTCCTAATCATTTCCCTACAAGTGCAGACCACTGTTGTATAGTTCTCCTTGAGGACTGTCCCTAGCTTCCAATGTGTGTATACCTCTTTTTTTCTTTTTCTAGACGACCACAATGTCCCTATTGAACCAGGAGGGCTTGCCAGCCCTTCTGCTACTTTCCACTTCATGGGAACAGTTTTCTTTTGTGCTTCGAGGATCATGTCCTTGAGGAACAACCACTCTTCATTCACCTCGTTCACCTTCCATTGCTAGTCCCACATCATTAATGCCTGAGCCTGTTGAAGTCAGTATTTTTTAAGTCCAGGACTTCAATCATGCTAGTTGATTTGCCAACCTTACGGCGGACAGTGAACCTGATGAGCTCATGGTCGCTGTTGCCCAGGCTACCCTCAATGTTCAAGCCATGCACTAGATCATCTCCTTTGGCCAAGACCAAGTCTAGGAGAGCAGTGCCTCTGGTTGGCCCTTGCACTTCCTGGGTCAGAAAGAGCTCCTCGATTACAGTTAAGAAGCTGATCTGACCTAACCGAGTGTTCCTTCCAATCTATGTCCAGGTAATTGAAGTCACCCATGACAACCAAGTCCCTTGCACATGCAGCCTCTGTCAGTTCTTGAGAGAACTCCAGATCAAGCTCTTCTCCCCTTGGTTTGGTGGCCTGTAGTAAATACCCAGTTAAGTTTCTCTCACCTTCCTTCCCTGCCTCCGCTCCGAAGCTTGACCCAGAGGGTTTCAAGACACTTATCTTTGGAGCCAATGTCAGCCTCCAGAGAGGTGTACCACACCCTCACATAGAGAGCTACCTCTCTGTCTTTTCTTCCTGCTTGGTCTTTTCTGTGCAGGGTGTAGCCATCTATGGCTATGCTTCAATCATGCAAGGAGTCCCACCAGGTCTCTGTGATCCCTACCAGGTCATATTGCCCACTAGAGAGCAGGATAGAGATTCCTACAGCCGTATACAAGCAATAGTGGAAGTTGCATGCCCTTTGGTGTTGCTGACAATAGTGGTGGTGGGTTAATGTCTCTTGACTCAGTGGTGTGTCATTGGTAAGGGGCTTCTACAAAATACTGTGAAAAACCCCAGGCATTGAGGCTGTGCACTCTTCCAGAAAAGAGGGGTAAGCAGTTGCACCCAATTGTGTGTTTCCTCATCTAAGACATCTTACAGTCAAGGAGAGAGGCAGCATCCCTGAGAAAATAAATGAGTAATGCTTCTTCTGGTAATATTCTCTAGAGGTATATTGATGCTAAGGCACACTGTACAATCTGTGTAACTAAATGTGTTTGTATATGTACCTTGAAAGATGTCTTTCCTGTCTTACTCTCCTCCAAAAAGACTTAACCCCCCCCCCCCCCCCCCCCGGCCTCTAACATCTGATTGATCTATCCTGGAGAATTTCAACTACAAGAGGTAGTATGTGGAAATACTGTATGACCCTTAAGTATAAAAATAATCCCTGGCAAGGCTGTACTACCAGCACTCATAAGAGGAGAGTTACCCCAATTTTTGCATGATTTTGTGGGAGAATTATTTCATATGCTTCTGTAAAACTATATTATCCACTGCTGTGTTACCTTGAGAACTACCAAGTAGCATCACAATTCTGCTTATTTGTTGGAGCCTAAATATAAAGTTATTATTTGCTTACTAAAAACATTTATACATGCTGAGTGCTAAGTTCTCATGGGCTTTGTGTCTGTGAAGTGCTGGAGCATAAAACTGTCAAATCATTTCCCCCCAATATATTAAGATCAAAAATTCTCATTAGACTCTTGATGTCTCAAAATCAGGGAAGTTCTTTCTTTAATTAAAACTTCTATTCATGGCAGATTCAAATGTCAGAGATCAGAAAGAAATCACTCTTCACAGAATCAATCAGAGGAATTGTTGGACCCAATAACCGTCTGATGAGCTGCTAGATAAACTGAAAGTATTTTGCTTTCCTGCAACATTCCCTGTTGGCAAGGCTGATTTCTGTGCACAGTTGTGAGGTTGCTTCCTTTCTTGCATCATAATGGTTGGCTTCCACTGTTCTATGTATTTTGAATATTAAATTCTAGCACTCATTTTTATGTAACTGTTCAGTATGACAACAAGTGTTACAGACTGTACTTTGATCAGAAATAGTTTCTAAGGGCAAATTTGTTGACTGGGCCCAAAAATCAGAAAGGTGAGCAACATCAAAACATTTTAAAGGTCTGTTGGGTTCTGTGAAGGCTATGTTGTCTGCTAAACAATGTGTCCTATTTTGTAAATAACAATATACTGTATTATATATTATTCCATATAATATATTGCATTCCAAAGGACCAGTCCAATGTGCTTCATCAGCAGAACTAGAACATTTAGGTCCATCAGACAGACCTCTGCACTTGAGATGACAGAGTAAATGATAGCAAGAGTAAGTTATCAGCCTTTGTGTAGGTTGGCACGCTTACCATTGAGTTTCACAGGAATTGGCTGATTGGAAAAGAATGTTGAAGCAAAGAAGGCATTTTATTATTTTCTAGACTGTTGGGGGCCAAGCTTTGTGGCAGGCATGCCACAAATTAGCCCCACATCCTCAGTGAGTGCCATTCTGAACCCTTTCTGCTGCCCAATCTGCTGCTGCTCCTTGTTCCCTACTCTGTGCCCCCTGCCCAAACTCTTGCTCTGCTTTCTGCCCAGTTCTGCTCCCTGCATCATCTCCTGCACTGCCTTCCTGCTCTATCTGCTGCTGTGCTGCCTGTCCCCTCCCTGATCTGTTGCATGCTACATGCTGAACCTGCCTGTGGCACTTGTGCCTCAGGTTGGCCACCACTGGTCTAGATCAGCAGTGTCAAATATGCACTCCATGGACCAGATCTAGCTCACAGAACACAGGGAGCTGCCTGGTCCCCCATTTCAAGGCACACTGTGCCCTAGCCAGCTGCTCTGCAATGGAGCCCCCACACTCTGGCACATGGAGACAGGGGAGCAGCCAACCCAGGCCTGCCTGCTCCCCCACCTCAAGGCACGCTGCCTCTGTCAGCCGGGGGTGGCTGACTGGGGCTCAGGGTGCCTCAGTGCGGGGGCTCCACAGCATCCGGAGATGGGGGAGCAAGCAGCCGTGGGTTACCTGCTCACTTGTCTCAGCATTTGTCCTGGCACACAGCACTTTGGTGTGCTTTGTTATGCTTTTTTTTTAGTGGGGGGGGTTTTGCTACTTCGAAATCCTGGTAGCAGATTTTGCCCCAGAGCTGCTAATTAGCGGCCAACAGTTTGTACAACATGTGCAGTTTGTGGCACTGCAAAGAGGTTTGCAGTACCACAAACTGCATGTTCCTGCATTGCTAGATCTGGCCGATAAGGGTTAAATAATAGGGTAAATAATGAATACAACATGGTGTGGTATAGTTGGAGTGGTATTCATTAGTTTGAGCTGGGCACATTAGTTGTTTCTGGAACATGATGGCAGAACAGCTCAAGCAACAGAGGCTTGAGTTTGAGCCTCACTGCACATGTCAAAGGTTGCTCTGATTTGACCCAGGTGCAAATAGGCAACTGCCAGTCTAGTTTGGGAGAATCAAAAGTGGCTGGCATATATCTAGCTAGATATATGCTGTCTGTATCACTCCATTGTATGCTGTTGGCTGTAGAACCATGTTAGCCTTATGGGCTGCTACACTTAGACTTTTGACACTAGTGGTGAAGCCAGAAATGAGGTAAATAAGTCATAGCAGCAAGGATGGTAGTAATTGAGGACCATAGAATAGATTTCTATTCACTCTAAAGGATACAGGATCAAGATCTGGAGCACTTAATTTTACAGATTGAACAATATAAAAAAGTGTCCTAATAATATTTTTAAATATCTTCAGAACAAATCTAAAATAGTTTTTGTAACTTACTTAGAACCTAGGAAACTCATGATAATGCACACTGTAAAGGCTTTTGTCAGCACTCATTTTGGGAAATCCTGTATAACTCATTTGTGACTTCATCTCAAATTTATGCTGATAAAGTCATTATTTCCCTCTCGTTCTCTCCCTCTCTCTCTGTCACATACTCTTTTGACAATTTCTGTATTCAGGCCACATGGAAATATCTCTGGAAAGGAGAAGACAGTTAATTTAATTTTAAAAAGCGTATGATTACGTAAGTATTTTGATGTGGCACAGTAGCTAGCAGCTGAAGCAGGCTTTCAAGGAAATTTTCTCAGTACTTTGCATACAAAATGTCACAGCACTGGAAGGCTTGGACCCAGATTTTTGGTAATGCTCAGAGTTAATTCACCTAAAGAGACTCTTATTTTGGCCATTAAATTTTACTCTCTGAATAAAGATCAATCAAAGAGTCAGCATATATATTTATAGCTGAGCAATTTGACCAATTACAGGTCCAATAAAAGATTGATTTTTATGATAATGTCTATAATTCTGAAAGCTTTATGCTAATGCATATAATTGTGAAAAGGTTGCCAAAAACTTCCTGTTATAATACAGTTATAGCTGCATCTTTCATTTCCACTGATAGATTGCACATATCTTTGCTATCTTGTGCCTGGGGAGAAGCTATGAGTGTAATTTTATATCAGATGTGCTCAGTAAATGACATTGACACCATAGCAAAAGATAAGCTGTAAGTTTGCATTGTCTTTCTTTCCACACATTTCTTTTAGGAGTCGGGAAATGCATCCACATTAGTGAGAGAGAGAGAGGCTAAGGTAGGAAGAAAGGTAATTAAAAATACATTAAGTCTCTCTGTACAGCATGAATATTGATGGTAGCATGCAGAATAGATTACATATAGTCAGATCTTTAAATGTAAGTCATAATTATATATTTATATTGGCAATTTAAGAAGCTTTTCTTTTAATTTAAGGAGTTCATCTCTCACTACCTTTTAGTATTTGTGGCACACTCTTCATTTAGAATTAACAACAATCTTGTCCATATTAAACAAAATTCCACCACCCCACCCCACCCCCGTACGCTGAAGCCCAGCACAAAACTCACATACCCCTCAAGTTCCACATGCATTTTCAAAACAGGACCTGAGTGATGCATAGGCCTTTTAGCTAGACCTCTGCATAGGCATGAATTCTATCTTTAGAGCTAAATCCTGCCATGTGATGAGCAGCTCCTGCAAGGTGCTGAACAGTAGGAGTTCACAGTGGTTTCCATCAGAGCCGAAGACACTCTACACCTTGGAAGAAGTGCACTGTAAAACCGGGACCTAAAAGAACATGCATTTTAGTTGCATTTCTTTTAATTGCTAATTACATTTACCAATTCTAAATAGACTTCTCAATTCATTCCGCTGTGCATGATGCAATAAGGGGAAGGCTATTGTTTTCTAATAGTCATCGCATCTGTGGTAATGTTTAGGTAGAAAGGGAAAAAGACAGCAAATATAGCTGTCATTCTGCATAGATGCAATAATGCCAACTCCTGCAATTGTAATACGTTTGCAATTATATCTGGTGGGTTTTTTTGTCAAGACTCAGTTCCTGGACTCAGGAGATTTTAACTGTTTTTAGAAGTGACATCATTCGGAATTTGGTGGCAAACCCCTCCCCCATTTGCCCCAGCCCCACATTTCACCCTCAGGCAAAGGCACCAACTTTTAATTTTTGCTAGGGGGCCTAAAATGATGGACTTATGGAAAATTTTACATATTACAGGTGATAGCCCTCTTTCTATGCGGGGCCAGGGCCCTTGGGCCCACACATACTCAGTACCTCTGCCTTCAAATGAGATGGATGTATGGGCTGGATCCAGTCTGCGGGCTGTATTTTTAACACCTTTTGTCTTGAAGGAGCAGGAAGCTGTAGGGCATCTGGAGCAGCAGCCTGCAGAGCTGACTGTGGAAGGGGTACTGGGTGGCCTGAGATCTGGGACAGAGCTAGCCTGGAAAGCTGCTTGCTGTCTGTCATCTAGGTCCAGCAGTACCTGCACTGGGGGATATTCAGAAACACCCTGCAGATAGATGGGCTGAGGAACTGGCCTGTGTCAGGTCACAGAGGATCCAGAGGTGACCTGATCTCAGGCCAGGGATCTGCAGACTGATATGCGTAATTGCCTCCTGGAAAGAGGTGACCTGGAGGGAGGGAGCCTGGCACCAGAGCTGCAGAGCTTTACCTTCATACTTTGGTCCTAGATCTCTTAGAGCCTGAGTTAGGTGCTATTGTTGTATTACTCCAGTATAACCATTAAATAGGTTCACACTGTCTATTTTTGGCAGCCCTAGAACAGAAATCCTTTGTTAATACTGTGGGATTCATCAGGGCTCCACTAGTATCTAAGCCTTGGAAAATGTATAGTACTCAGCTCTGAGCAAGTGATACATTAATTAGGCTACTAGAGGAGGCTGGCATATCACAGCTCTTGCAGTGCCACCCTGCAGTGGGGTTGGTGACCACAATTTTCCTATCCCAATCATCTACTGTATCATTTGTTAAGTTTGCAACCAGCAACAGAGGAAAAGGAACAGTAGGTATAGCCTTGAAGTTATGTGATGGCTAGAGATCCAACCGAAAGGGACTCAGGAAGTGAACCCCCAGATATGAGGTCAAAGATGGCTCATTTTGCTTGCCTGCATTCCCGGAGAAGGTATATGTGTGGTCATGCAGGGGAAGGAAGCATTTAGCAGGAGGTAGTATCACTCTTATTACTCCTTGTAACATTTCATAATTCCATTCTAAGGGGGTTATTCACTGCTCCCCTTAGTACATGAGTAGTCCAGTGAAGTACCTGTGGCAAACTACTGTGGACTAAGGTGTTACTTAATATGAGTAAGAGGAGCAGAATGTGTTTTGGCATCTTCTTCATAATTCTGTAACTCTGAAAAGGCCAATATGTGCAGAACAGACCCAAAATGAAGAATACAAGAAAAATAAAAGCCAGAGAAGTTCCAAATAATGTAAGAACAAATTCCTTTCCAAAAATAACAGTAATTATCTTCAGTTTCATGACTTAAGCTAATGTCATCAGCTTGAATAGGGCAAGATTTTGACTTGAAATTAGGGACATTTTGAGAAATTTGGACTGTTCAGTTGAATAAAAATGGAATATGAGGCACTTCTGCATTAGAAAAGGGCACTTAGTGTGGAACAGATGACCTGTTTATGTCTTGAGTCAAAAGAGGGGCAGGACTGAAAGATTTAACAATTTGAAGGCAGGCCAGTAAGGGGAGCTCTTACCAAGATTTAAAACTAAAAGAGTTTAAAAGCTGCCGCTGTGTAGTTAAGGGTTGGATCTATCATCCTTGAGAACATAAATATCTATTTCTTTTAGTTTGTGCCTTACCCATGAGACAAGCATTCTTCTTTCAGAGCATTCTTCTTTCAGTCTTCTTGAAGGATGTTTGGAGTAGTTATTTTCTGGAATCTGATACACAGAGCCCTGGAATCTATTAGACAATTAACTTTCTATATGGGAATTTAGGCTCTTGGGTACATTTGGAATAGGGCTTTAATTTTTCACCTTGGAGTCTGAATTAGCTGGGGATTAGAGCAGCTGTTTGTGGTGCACTGAGTAGCTCACCCACCACCTGCTATACCCCAAACAATTCTTAACCAACTCCAAATTCTATAAGTGTACCAAGCAATAGAAGTGTAACGGGAAAGGATGCCAAGGCAGAATATCATTGTTAATACTGTTTTGTTGTGAGATAATAGCCAATGTAACAATAGGGTTGGTTTGCTGCATCAAACCAGGTTGTCTCTAAACCTGTGCCAAATGCTTATCAGCTGCAAATAACATCATTGCACAAGAAACCCCAAACTCCTTGAGTCAACACTAACAGAAAAGGGGTGTGATGATTAAATGAAGTATATATACTAATCTCCAGAACCCCACCTACCATCTGTGACCTCTCTTTGAAAAGGACTACTCTTCAAATAAAGCTTCACATCTCTATAACAGCCTGGCTCCTTTAGATGTTCTACAATATGTTACATCCCCTGGGTCTTCTCCCCTAACAGTCTCCCCTGATGGGGAGAGGTGGGTAGATGACAGGAGGACAATTATTGCTGCTTCAGTGATCATTGATTCCCATACAGGTTTCTTCTATGTAAGTCACATTGTTAAGGGGTGTATGGTATGTGAGGCAGCTGCTCTCCAACACATGGAGGCTTCTACAGTTGATGGGGAAAAGGAGATGCATGCAGCATATGCAACTCCTTTCCACTGCATGCAGCGGAACTATTGTGCTTCATTTTGTTTTCCTCTGCACTGTGTGGCAAAGAGAAGACCTTTGCGCCCATGCCTAATTCATTGCTAGTTGTACTCAGAAGTTGGGACATAAAGAAAATACACCACGTGCAACTCGAATAACCCACAAAACAAATAAGGAGGAAAAAGAAAACAGCATTCTTGTCCCTCCCAATATACAAATAAAATAAAAAACATTAAAAAAACCCCTTAAAACCAATCAACAAGATAAGTTACATGCGCACTTTTAATTCAATTGCAGTAATTTTTAATGCTCATGATACTAACTTTGCTCATGAATCCTTCTGTCAGTTTTAGTGATTTTACATTTATCCTATTTACATATAATGCATTTGTCCTATGCTGTGTATGAAAGCCTCTCAGAAATTAAAAGGAAACTAACTGTAGAGAAATAATAGTGAAACTATGCAAACATTGTCAAATGCACAAACTAAAAAAACCCAACAACATAGAATAATGTTTCTCTATAAGTTCTTTTTGTCTTATTAACCTTGGGTATTACAAAGTCTAAGGAAGACATGTCATTTTCATGTTGACAGTGTCCCTTTATTAAGGAAAAGCAGGCATAGACATACCCAAGTGAAAATGTGCTCATACACATAAGCAAAGACAAAATCCACCCTCAAACTTCCAAACTTCTGTAAGGTATATGATTAGCCCTAAGATAAAAGTGTCTCTGGAAACAGAGGACAAGCAAAATGTCTCAAGTGTTGGTCAAAGGAGTTGGCTGTCACCACTGTAAAGGTGAAGTAAATGACTGTATTGCTAGATGACTGAGATGCAAATTACAAAATACACCTCACTGAGTTGCTTTTTAGTGGTTATGAGCAACCTGTTCACAGACAGGGATGCGTTGTACAAATGTGTGAAATGATGGCGAAGCTGGCACTGTCTGTGGTAGCTGGTAAGTGAATTAAACCAATAAACGTCTACAATCTATACAAAAGAAGATAATCTGAAGTTGACTTGAGTTCCAGTTATTTTTAATAAAAAACTATTGTTATGATGTGTGCAGTGGGTAAAGGATGGTGTTTAATGGCTTATGGCTGGAAGTTTTCACTTATACTGTGTGCATCTGCACATGAAATGAATGCGACACAAGAAACTCTGGAGCTGTTTGAGCTGGAAGAAACTGTTCCTGGATGCAGCATCTACACATCCGTCCATGACAGGAACAATTTGAGTCAGGGCAAAGCAGCCCCAGGCTGGCAGGGAGCATGGGGGGTCAGCCCAGAGCTTTGAGTGGCATCATCGAGTGGCGGAGGGGCTGGCTGGGGCGCAAGGTCGCTGAGAATGCAGAGACACATGGCTAAGCAACAGGCAGCACCTGCACTTTAGCACCCTCCTGCCCCAGCCAGCCCCTGTCACTGTCTACACATGTGTTTCAGTGCTGTTACTCATCCAACAATATTATCTTATGGTGGAGCTAATTAGTTTACTGTACCCTAATGCCGGTGCACATTTAGACAGTGATGCTTTACTGCAGGGCTAATTAGTCTACTCCACAGTAAAGCGCAGGTGTAGATAAACTTACTGTAAATAAGGCACAAAAAAGCATCCAAGCAACAATTGAGATAAAAAACTGCATTTACCTTTTTATTAGGGGGCAAGTTCTTAACGAAAGAAATTCCCTATCAGTCAGGGTAACTTTTCATGTAACTCTTTGAACACTGTGGGTTGTTTTCAGAAGATTTATAGTCAGCCTTCTCTTTATTCCCAGATCCTGTACAGTGTGAACAGTGGCAATGAAAGGTTCCCAAGCACTTTCCCACCAATTTGCCTTAATCCTGACCTGGATGAACTACCTGAAGGTAAATAAGGATAGTACAGATTTAGGATGTACAGATGCACATAATGGGTACATGTAGATGTGCTGGGAGGCTGCTCCGATGTGCTGTAATAATAGCACATCAGAACAGACTTGATTAATCAAGTCTGCTGGAGTGTGGTAATTACCACACTCCAGCAGCTTCCCACATCTTGTGTATTAGCATCCCCATGCTTCAAAACGGTGGTGAGAGCTCTTTAAAACTTGTGGAATGAACTTTAGTTTAAATGCCGCCGCCACCATTTTGATGCACAGGGATGCTGATGTATGAGATGCTATGGTACTTAAATTAGAGTGGCTCTCAGAGCCGCTCTAATTAAAGCAACCCCTCCACCAACCCTGGAGCATGTGTAAAAGTGCATTGTTCCTAGCATCTCTGATAACATGGTCAACACAGATGTAAACTGTGATGTGGGATGTGAGGATGTTATGGGGACACCTTCTATCTAGGAAGTGAAAAACCTCCGACACAGAAGTGTGCCTAGTGGACAGTGGAGGCAGCAAGGAAGATGGGAAAGGGAAAGGAACCTTACCCGTTCAGCTCTCTTCACTTCAGTGGCAGTTGCTGCTACTGCTGTGGTTGCTGTTGTAGCAGTGCAGACTTGAGATGCTGGGGCTATGATACAGGCAGCACCACAGGCTCCCCAATGGCTGCTCCCCTTCCCTGTGCCCCACCCCTTCCCCTCTGGCATAAGGCTGTTCCTCCCATGGCAAAGCCTCTGGGGGGGGGCGCATCGTCATTCCACTCTCTTTTCCCCCAGGTACGCTACTGGCATGGGGCTGTGCCTGCCTGGCGCCTAAAGCTGGGCAACGCAGGGCTGCACCTGCCATAGTAAAGACTTCGGGATGGGGGGACACTATACTAGCTTTCCCTCTAAGTTGGCACCCATGGTTGGTGCTCTGCTTATCTCCCCCCTCCTCCGCCCCAAGTTATGCTACTGCTGTACCATTTATGAAAAGCCATGAACACCCAGCAGATCATGACCGCTCGTGGTCACTTCCAACCTAAGCCACCTTTGGATTCATAATCAGGATATGGAAAAAATCCGTATCTTTTTAACATCTGAAGGGCACGCACTTTAACATCCCCCAGGGCTTGGTCCTTGGGCCCACACTGTTCAACATCTTCATCAGTGACTTGGACAAGGGGGTGAAAAGTACATTGTTCAAATTCGTGGATGACACTAAATTGTAGGGAGAAGTGGGCATGCTGGAGGAGGGGGACAGGCTGCAACTAGATCTAGACAGGTTACAGGGGTGAGCAGATGAGAACAGGATGGGATTCAATACTGACAAGTGCAAGGTATTGCACCTGAGGAGGAAGAACCAGCAGCATACCTACAGGCTGGGGAACTCCCTTCTAGTCAGCACAGAGGCAGAAAAGGATCCTGGAGTCATTATTGATTCCGAAATGAACATGGGCCGCCAGTGTGGGGACACAATCAAGAATGTTAACCGCACCTTATCATGCATCCACAGATGCATCACGAGCAGGTCCAAGAAGGTGATCCTTCCCCTCTATGCAACATTGGTTAGGCCACAGTTGGAGTACTGTGTCCAGTCCTGGGCGCCGCACTTCAGGAGGGATGTGGACAGCATGGAGAGGGTCCAGAGGAGGGCCACTCGCATGGTCAGGGGACAGCAAGGCAGGCCCTACGAGTGGAGGTTACGGGACCTGAACCTGTTCAGCCTCCACAAGAGAAGGCTGAGAGGGGACCTGGTGGCCATCTACAAACTGGTCAAGGGGGACCAGCGGGCTGTGGGAGAGTTCCCGTTCCCTCGAGCACTACTGAGAGTAATGAGGAATAACAGCCATAAGTTGACCGAGAGTAGATTCAGGCTAGATATTAGGTGGCACTACTTCACAGTCAGGATGGCTAGGATCTGGAACCAACTTCCAAGGGAAATGGTGCTTGCTTCTACCCTGGGGGTCTTGAAAAGGAGGCTAGATAATCACCTTGCTGGGGTTGTTTGACCCCAGCATTCTTTCCTGCCTATGGCAGGGGGTCGGACTTGATGATTTGCTCAGGTCCCTTCCAGCCCTACCTACTATGAAACTATGAAGCATTAGTCTTGCTTTTGTTTTCACTACTGGGTTGAATCAGGAGTAACTCTATGGAAGTCAGTAGAATTACAGCTGTAAAAGAAATCTAAAATGAAAGGAGTAGGGCTGTGCGAAGCGCTGGGTGGTGATTCGATTTGGAGGAGACTCGGCCCGATTTGGTGGCCGAATCTCTGAATCCGAATTGAATCGAGACCAATTTAAAGGTCCGAATCAATTCAAATTTCTCTGAATCTTCAGAAAAGATTCGGAGAGCTTTGATGATTTGGGCAGTCCCCAGCTGCTTCAGCAGGGAGCAGCAGCCACTTGGAGCTGGTGAGTACTAGGGGCTGGCAGAGGAGGGAGGGGACCCTGGGGGGACCCCTGCCAGCCGCCCCAACCGCCCTGCTCCCCCATGGCTGCTCCCCGCCCACCCCAGCTCCCGGTACTTTAAAAAAAGCCCCAATGCTTACCAGGTGCTGTCGGGCAGGGGGGCGATCCCTGCTGCCCCCCACTGTCCCATGCTGCATAGAGGGCTGTGCCACAAGCCTCCCAACCCCCCCTTGTTCCCCCAGCCCACTACAGGTGCCCCACCTGGGCCAGCTCCAGCACTTTAAGGAAAAAAAAAGCTGAGAAAAGCCCCAGGTGTCTCAGCTCCTGGTGCAGCCTCAGGGCTTCGGGGGCTCATGCAGAGCCGCCCATATGGCGGGGGGCAGTGGGGATCGCCCCCTCCCCCACCGGCAGGAGCTCTGAGTCCCAGGGTTTTCTTGGGTTTTTTTTTTCTTAAAGGGCTGTATTGCCCCCCCCCCCAATCCGGCAGCACCCGGTGAATTGGAGCTTTTTTTTTTTTTTAAGTGCCAGGAGCTGGGGCAGCCATTGCCGGGCTGGGAGAGGGGTGGGGGATGGGCCTTCCTGATTCGGAGATTCAGCAGCAGCCAAATCCCCAAATCAGATTCAGCCAAAGCGAATTAAGACAGTGATTCAAATCACCAAATTGAATCATTGTCCCCTGAATTGGTTGAATCCAAATCTGAAACGAATACTAGCCGCTTCACACAGGCCTAGAAAGGAGGATCTAGTCTGTACATGTCTTTGCATAGTGTTTGAAAGAGACATCATCTAGGACCTAAGCAATCCGAAGTTGTTTTAATCAGTATACAAAAGATATTATGGTTGAATCTAACTTTAGCCAAATAGGGCATGGTTTTCAGAAGTTCTATCCCATTGACTTGAGTTTGATTTCAAAATGCCTTCGGGCTCTCCACATTTCAAGTTGGCCGCCCAGAAACTGATGCACCAAAACCCAAGGGACAATTTTCCATATGTTATCTTTTTTGTCTTAGCACCCTCATCTATTAAATAGGGATGATAAAAAGATTAACCTATATTATTACAGCGATCGGTAGGTTTATGAAGTGCTATCTAATTAAGAAATATAGACTAAAAGAAAATATGTCTTAATGATGCTTATTTTATGGGGTACTGGCATAGTAAATGCATCTTGCTTATAAATATTACTGTCCATTGTCTTCTGCTAAGTCTATCTGCTGATAACCGGTCATTCTAATGATCCAATTGTTTAAATCTATGTAAAAGATGACAGTATACATAAAAAATGCTAGGTCATTAGTTCCAATTTAATGCAGATAGTGATAATGTACTAAAAAGAATCATTAAGGAGTTTATTAGCAAGCAGAAAGCAAACATTATTAAAGAAGAAAAGTAATCCAAGGCTTGGTCTTGCAAATACAAATTTACTATTGGGACTTGTCCTGTTAGTTTTCAGGTCAAACATTTGTCTGAGCCTAGCATGGGTGGGCATACCAGTTTCTCTAGACCAGGCATGTGGGCCTGTGTATTAAATCTGGCCAGCAAAGCTGTGTCATCTGGTCCACAGGCCTTCCTGATGGTTCAGACCAATGGGGAGTCCTTCAGGCCATATAACATGGCCCTGCATGCCAGGTTACGCCAGTGCACAGTTGAACCTGGCTGTGTGGGATTGGGGTGGCATGGAACTGGGTCAGCATGCAGCCAGATCAGGCCAGCGCAGGATTAGGGTGGCATTCACTCAGATTGGGTTGGCACACCATCAAGGCAGCATTAAGATCAGGGTGGCATAGGGTCAGAGTGATGTACAGCTGGATCAGGGGTAGCATGTTGGATTAGGCTCACAGACAGACTCCACATGGTGACCTCATGTGGGTTCTGGCCTGCAGAAAGACACTGCAACACTCCTCTGGTCTGCACATTGGAAAGGTTGAGCAACACTGCTCTAGGCAGAGTATGTAACTAGCATCCTATCTTACTGCCTTTGTTTCTGCAGCACAAACAACAAGATACCTATTTACAGCTGAATCAATTGGAGGTGGCTTTCAGCATGAGTCTAGTCACAATAAAGAAACCTTATCCAGGTTCACTGCAAAACCTGGCTCTGTATTCTAGTAAGCACTACACTCAACAACAAGCATTTTCAGGATTAAGCTTCAAATTTATGATTTTCTATACCATAACTCTTATGTAATGTAGTTTTCCTCCGAGACAAAATGTCTAAATTCCAGAGTCCTCTTGTTATGGAGGTCGCACAGCTTTACCAAAAACTGTGGAAACTAATTTTTTTTACATTAAAATTTTATTTTGTTGGGTGGATACCTGTGTTTATTTAAAAGAAAGTGCTTATTTAAAAGAAATATAACTTTAGCTAAAAGTGAATCAGTATAACCTCGACTTACTAACCTGCTGTGTGACCTCAGGCAAGTCATTTTACTTCTCTGTACATTGGTTTAATCTGTAAAATGGGAACAAAAATTGTTATCGTGCTTTGTAAACGGGATTTTTTTGGAGATTTATAGTTGAAAGGTGCTATGCAAATGTTACAATTAAAAGAACTGAAAAGCATGCAGAAAGCATGCAAAGAGGACTAAAAATAGACTGCTTATTTAGAAGGGTCTTAATCATTTGACTGCAAAAATATCAGAGAAATAAAAATCAGTGTGAAGTGTTTCTTAGTTTATTTCAAAGAAAAATGTCTGTGGGGGGTTTCTGTGCTGCTTGCTACTAAAAAGTAGCAATACCATGTATGCTTTTTTATTTAATTCCCTTCAAGCCTGATCCTGCTCCCACTTTGATTGAACCCCTTAGTGGTATTCTTTCTGAATAAACAGAGGACAATATGAAAGTTTATCTCCATTAAAATGAAAACATTATTTTGGTAGAAAGAAATAATTAAATGTTCTGGTTCTTCATAAAATACATAAGAAAATGCTGTATAGAAATAGAATCCAATCTTAGAAGATCTTGTTATGCTAAGTTATCTGTATTTCTAATAAACATATTTCTGTCAATCAGATATGCTCTTCCACATTTCTAAGCTCAATTCCTGGCCTAACAACAGTCCTGAATGACAGCGCATAGGTGCAATAAGAATATTAAATGGTCCTCAATTAAAAGGAGGCATTATTCCCCGAGGTGCCATTTTACCAAGCTAGCAGGAGCTAAAACCATTACAGAGGCAGCATGCTCAGTTCCTGGGTGAATGGAGTGCCTTCTGTTGCTCAGCAGCATTTTTCTGATTAAGTTGGGCTCTGGAAGGACAGTTCTCATTCATGTCAAGAAGAAAACGCTCTGGTCAGTGCAAGTAGCCACATTACCCTTTTTGTATTTCATATTGCTAATGGCAGAGTTCAAGGCACGAGTTTATTTGGGAACATTTGCACTACCTACAATATGCTCTTAGAACTGCTGGAGAAAGTGGTTGTATCATTTTAAAGTGATATTATGCTTCTGTGGACTTAAGCATTTGGCCTTGTGCCTCGCCTAACACTCAGAATATACGGATAACTGGATGAGAATTACATAAGTGTACAGTTTTTAGTATGGATAACAGGCAACGCTTCAAATTGTAACACTCTAACCTCAGACTAGCATAAATAACAAACGTGCAATTTTGCTTTACTGGAAATGTTCATTTGGAGTCCTTGAAACAAAGCCGAGTTTGAAACACCAGAACCCCTCTACTGAACTGCAGCCTTGAATAATTTGATGATACATCTTTTATTCTTTCATATTCTTCAGTTTCTCTCTTGATTTTTGTATTTGAGTTTTGTATCCATTGCAGTTTGGGCAGAAGAATCATTTAAGCTTTCCTTTGCATCTCTCTTGCTTGAACTGCTCAGGAGACCACACTTTGAAATGATAAGAGGTTTTGTAGACTCTATAAATATGGCTTGGGTCCCTGTAGGTTTAAGCTAAAAAGACACAAGTTTAGCTCAACCATTAAAGAGTTTGTTTGAAAAGCTTACAGAACTTAGTGCTTTTCCCACCAATGCTCAATAGCCATTTTCTACTTAAATATTGCAAAATGGGTTTTATTGAGAAAACTATTTTATTATTCTCTCATGTTATAATTGTATGCCATAATTGTATGTATGTAGAATTATGTAAACATATATAATATAGAATATATACTATTAGAGCATATATTATATCATATATGTGTGTATATCTGTGTGTATGTGTGTGCGTGTGTGCATGTGTGTGTGTGTGCATGTGCACACACACATGTGCATCCCCCCTCCCCCAAGTAAAACCTGGGGATGTTACAATTGAAATAAAAACTGAATGAGAGATTATTAGGGGGAGCAGTATAAATCATAGATCCAAAATAATCAGGGTAGGAATATTTATTTCTTTCCTTCTTTTTTGTTATGCTTTCCATACAAAAAGAGCCTTTTTCTGCTATAACTTTGTCAGCAAAGCCAGTGAGCCAACTAATAAGGCATGGGCACACACAATTTTTGGATGGTTTAAACATGGCTTAAAACTAAAGTGCACAGATGTCAAACAAGCTTTAGTTAAAGTGCTCCTGTCATCATTTTGAAGCGCAGGATGCTGAATACATGAGATGCTGCAGGTGTTTTAATTAGAGCGGCTCCCAAGAGCTGCTGTAATTAAAATGCCCCCATTATTCCCCACCCTGGAGCATGTGTAAAGATACCCCTACTTCCCCCTGCTGTTTACACTGCTTGTTCAGTAAAAGTTATCTTTCTAACAACCAACTGTGTCTTTACTCCCTTATTTTGTACTTGACCACAGCCCCTCATCATGCCCCCACACCCCTGGGAACCAAACAGAGTGGGTCCAAGCACTGTCCCTCTTCTCCCACCCCCACCCACCATGCCTCCAAGTCAGGCAAGCACACTGCAGACTCTGATCATTTGTAGGCTTTTGAAGTTTAGCAAACTCATATTTAGGAAATGAGAGAAAACAGAAAAGTGAAAATGCTCTCAGCCCCAGTTCACCCACCCCCTAGGATCCTCAAGCATGAGTCCAAGCACCCCCCACTTCCCAAATCAACCAACCAGCCAACCATTGTGAGGCATGCTGGGCTGGACGCTTACTTTCACCTCCTCCTGTTGGAGCCACAGCACTTCATACAATTGTGAACTGGATCCCAATCTGTGACATTTTGGAATGGTTCAGTTGTTTTGTATCTCTGCACCCTTTGGTTACTCTTCTGCCAGCACAGGTGAATCTCTAGAAGGGGTTTTGATAAAATAGCCAGACTAGACAACATTGCTAAACCAGCAAAAACTTTTAAGTGTGGCTCTGGCCTAAGAAGAAGAAAGGGACTGGGGAATAAAGAAGAAAGAGGAAGTGAAATGTTAAGGGACAAGGGAGATAGTAAGATGCAAGAAGGAACATAGAACTAAGTAGGACCTCTTGAATCTTTGAGTCAAGTCATTTCCTTTTGCAGACATAGGCAACTATGAGAGAACTTATGGAGGTTAGGTGAAGTCCCATAAAACTGTAAAAGGGCAAATATAATGCCAATCTTTAAAAAAGGAGGAACAAGGAAGACCCAGAGAATTATTGATGGGTCAGTCTAACCTCAATACCTAGAATAATATGGAAGCATGTCAAGGAATCTATTTCCAAATATCTAAACACCTTATTTCCAAGATAATGGGGTAATAAGGAACAACCAACATGCATTAGGCATGAGCAATTCATGCTTAACCATCCTGATTTTCTTCTAAGACAAAAAGTTGGATGAGGTGGGGAGGGGATGGAACAGTAATACGATACACCTAGGCTTTAGCAAGGTTTGTGATACTGTCTCCCATTACATTCTCATATGTAAACTAAGGAAATACAGTCTAGATTAAAGTCCTATAAGGTGGATGAAAAACTAGCTGGATCATCATGCTTAGAGGGAAGTTGTCAATGGCTCAACATCCAACAGGGAGGAGCTATCAAGTGAGGTTCCCCAGGGATCTTTTCTGCATCTGATACTGTTTAATATCTTCATTAGTGTCTTGAAGGATGGAATTGAGTGCACATTTAGTAAATTTGCAGGTGAAATTAAGTTCAGTGAAGTAGCAGCTACTTTGGAGGATAGGATTAGAATTCAAAATGACCTTGATAAATTGTAGAAATGGTCTGAAATAAATTCTGTAAGGAAAAGTTCAAAGTAGTAAAACAATCAAATGCACAATTACAAACTGTGGAACAACTGGATACACTACAGTAGTGCAGAAAAGGTCCTTAGGGTTATAGTGGAAAGCAAGCTGAATATTTATTTGTTTGTTTGTTTGTTTCTTTATTAGATGTATACCCTGCCCTATCCAAAAGGCTCAGACTGGTTTATGAGTCAACAGTGTACTGTTGTTTCAAAAAAGCCAATAGGATGCAAGATATATGAATAGGAGTATTGCATGCAGGTCACAGGAAGATATTCTTCCACTCTATTTAACACTGGTGATGCCCCACCTGGGTACTGTGCTTCAGTTAAGAAAGGGACAAATTGGTAAGATTTCAGAAGAGAACATAAAAAATTATTAGTAGTCCAGAAAACATGCAGGAAAAATTGAGTGAATTGGGATTATTTAGTCTACAGAAGAGAACAGAGGGGCAGGAATCTAATAACAATCTTCAAATACAAAAATGGTTTTTATAAAGAGGATGGTGATAGACTCTTCTCTGTGTCCACTGGGTACAGGATAAGAAGTCATGGACTTCAATTACAAAATTCAAAATGTATTTTGGATATTAGGAAAAGTTTAGAAACAGATTAGCTAGGGATATTGTATAATCTGGGTCACTGAAAGTTTTTAAGAGTCAGTTAGATAAAGACATAGCTAGGATGATTTAAATAGGGATGATAATGCCTTGAGTGGGGACTTGGACTAAAGGGGAGCACATAAAAAGTGGAAACAAGGTGAGATCACTAAAGATGAATATACCTCCTCTGCTCGTGCTTGTAGGGAGGCAGTTAGGCGGGCCAAAGCTACCATGGAGCTGAGGATGGCAACCCAAGTAAAAGACAACAAGAAATTGTTTTTTAGATATATTGGGAGTAAAAGGAAGGCCCAGGGAGGAATAGGACCGCGGCTAAATGGGCAGAAACAATCGGTGACAGACGGGGGGACAAGGCTGAACTCCTCAACGAGTTCTTTGCCTCAGTGTTCCTAAGTGAGGGGCATGACAAGTCTCTCCCTGGGGTTGTAGAGAGGCAGCAGCAAGGCGCCAGACTTCCATACGTAAATCCTGAGGTGGTGCAGAGTCATTTGGATGAACTGGATGCCTTTAAGTCGGCAGGCCCAGATGAGCTCCATCCGAGGGTGCTGAAGGCACTGGCCGACATCATTGCAGAGCCACTGGTGGGAATATTCGAACGCTCATGGCGCACGGGCCAAGTCCCGGAGGACTGGAAAAGGGCTAACGTGGTCCCCATTTTCAAAAAGGGGAGGAAGGAGGACCCGGGCAACTATAGGCCGGTCAGTCTCACCTCCATCCTTGGTAAAGTCTTTGAAAAAATTATCAAGGCTCACATTTGTGAGAGCCCGGCAGGGCAAATTATGCTGAGGGGAAACCAGCACGGGTTTGTGGCGGGCAGATCGTGCCTGACCAATCTAGTCTCTTTCTATGACCAGGTTACGAAACGCCTGGACACAGGAGGAGGGGTGGATGTCGTATACTTAGACTTCAGGTAGGCCTTCGATACGGTATCCCACCCCATACTGGTGAACAAGCTAAGAGGCTGTGACGTGGATGACTACACAGTCCGGTGGGTGGCAAATTGGCTAGAGGGTCGCACCCAAAGAGTCGTGGTGGATGGGTCGGTCTCGACCTGGAAGGGTGTGGGCAGTGGGGTCCCGCAGGGCTCGGTCCTTGGACCGATACTCTTTAATGTCTTCATCAGTGACTTGGACGAGGGAGTCAAATGTACTCTGTCCAAGTTTGCAGATGACACAAAGCTATGGGGAGAAGTGGACACGCTGGAGGGCAGGGAACAGCTGCAGGCAGACCTGGATAGGTTGGACAAGTGGGCAGAAAACAACAGGATGCAGTTCAACAAGGAGAAATGCAAAGTGCTGCACCTAGGGAGGAAAAATGTCCAGCACACCTACAGCCTAGGGAATGACCTGCTGGGTGGCACAGAGGTGGAAAGGGATCTTGGAGTCCTAGTGGACTCCAAGATGAACATGAGCCGGCAGTGTGACGAAGCCATCAGAAAAGCCAATGGCACTTTATCGTGCATCAGCAGATGCATGACGAATAGGTCCAGGGAGGTGATACTTCCCCTCTATCGGGCGCTGGTGAGACCGCAGTTGGAGTACTGCGTGCAATTCTGGGCGCCACACTTCAAGAAGGATGCGGATAACCTGGAGAGGGTCCAGAGAAGGGCAACTCGTATGGTCAAGGGCCTGCAGACCAAGCCCTATGAGGAGAGACTAGAGAAACTGGATCTTTTCAGCCTCCGCAAGAGAAGGTTGAGAGGCGACCTTGTGGCTGCCTATAAGTTCATCACGGGGGCACAGAAGGGAATTGGTGAGGTTTTATTCACCAAGGCACCCCTGGGGGTTACAAGAAATAATGGCCACAAGCTAGCAGAGAGCAGATTTAGATTGGACATTAGGAAGAACTTCTTCACAGTTTGAGTGGCCAAGGTCTGGAATGGGCTCCCAAGGGAGGTGGTGCTCTCCCCCACCCTGGGGGTCTTCAAGAGGAGGTTAGATGAGTATCTAGCTGGGGTCATCTAGACCCAGCACTCTTTCCTGCTTATGCAGGGGGTCGGACTCGATGATCTATTGAGGTCCCTTCCGACCCTAACATCTATGAATCTATGAATCTATAAATGACCTCCTGAGGTTCCTTTCAGCTATATTTATTTATGATTCTGCCATATAATCCCTTTCATAATGGTATCAAACTCCATCTTAAAACTGGTTACTGCATGCCTCCTGCTACCCTACTACCTCCCAGAACCTCACTCCTATGAGTTTAAAAGCTTTGAATTTTCACCTTTAATTTTTTTTTGGCCATTTTATACCCATTTGTTTTTGTGCAAACGTAGCTGTTTAGCTTAAACAGCTCTTCACTCTCCCTGGTGTTAAACCCCTGATATGCTTGAGTGTGATTATGTCCCTTCTCCGTCTTTGTTTTGCTACACTAAACAAGCCAAATTAATTTGGCCTTCTTTCATAGTCTTCTTTCATCCTCACCCCAAGTGTAATTCAACATCCTATTTCCTTTCTGCTGAATTCTAGAAAGCAATAAGTCAGGTTTCTGTTCATTGTGATGACATTATCCCATCTTAGTCCTCCAAAAGGTCATCAACAAAAAACATAGTATTTCAGAGCTGATCATCCTAATGTAAAAATCCAGTGGAAAAATAGGTTGCTTAAAAACAACAACATCAAAGCAGTTTCTCTCTCTCATAAAAAAGCAATAACAGGTGCAAATACAATTTTCCTCTGCAGTTCACCTTTACCCTGAAACAAGGGCAAATCATCTTTCTTGCCCATATTTATTTATTTATTTATTTTAAATGAAATTGGTGGGGATTTTTAATACTAAGGCCCTGTGCCTACAAATATATAAATATGTATACAATTTTACATGTTAGTAACCTCATTCAAGTAAAGTTATGTGTGTGCTTTATTTTTCTATAGAAATAAGGCTGAAGCAAGGACTTACGTTCATGTGAATTCTATGTTGACTTCTATGACAAAGTATATCAGGGAGAACATGAATGGCTGAAGGCCCATCTGTGATCATCTGGGGCTGGTTCTCACAAGCTCTCCTCTGGTTCTGAAGATCACAGTGATCTCCTAGGTCTTCATGTCCCAAATGACTGCCAGCATCTGAACCTTGAACCTGGTAAAAAATTGTGAGAAAATCCATGTCTTCAACTGCACCAGTGGTCTACTTGTTCCCCAAGATTTCAGTCTTTTCTGATACTTAGAAGGCAATGTAGATCAAACTGCCCTTATCCTTGGGCAAGCATGGGACAACTACTGTATTGCAGGCACAGCTATTATCTTTGGTAGCAGATATGTTCAGAGGATGCTGGGTTTCTTACCTGTTCTTTTTGAAAAGACAATACTTCCACATTAAAAAAAAAGAAGTACGCACAGTTACACACAGGCAAAAGTGTTTGGATACCTGCTTCCATGCCCTATGGTATTAACTGCATTTTCATGGTCTCTTTTAATGGAACCTGGGTTCAGTTTCCCTTATTTCTAGGTTACTTTTTAAAATGTGAGGGTCATGTGATGAGGGAGCATCTCCTGAAAACCAGGTCTCCTGGGAAGTATGAGGATAGGCTGTGGTCTCTTAGTGGGGATAGGTGGTAAAGGGGGGAGGTGTAGAAGTGGGCTAGGGATGACAACGCTGGGAGGAAGTTGGAGAAATTACAGGAAGGCTGTGAACTTTTGTAGAGGAGGCGCATGAGAATGTCACCCTCTGTGCCTTTGGAGATGAGTTTGTTGCCGTATTGGTAAAGGATAAAGAAGAACTATGGAGAAAATGTGGGGTTGGGAGGGACTTAAACTGCAGCCTATGGATGGGTGAAGATTTTAATTCCCTGGACAGAAAGAAAGATGATGAATACCCCTTTAAGAAGGGATTTATAGGTAAGATAATTCTGGCCTTATTTGGAATTGTTATTTATACTTCACAAGGTGTGAACTCTTACTTAGTTGAAGGGCCAATTCAACTCAGTGCTTGCAAAGTACTGAAGTCCCTGGTCTAAGAGAACGTGTCAGGTGACCATGTAAGTCATTATTTCATGTACAGACAAATGAAGAAATGCAATGGCATGCACAAGTACTCTAGACACTAAGAATAAATCTTTATCTCTAAGAGTCAGATTTTACTCTGTCTTTTGACAGGTATGCATTGTGGGGAGGGTGCAAAAGAGATCTTAGTCTTTTTTCTTACCTACATAGAAGCCAGGCAAAGTTATAATCCCAGATGTGCTTAGGAGGGCTTTATCCATCAGTCCAAGCCAGTATCTAGAGTAGGTTATAGAACCCATGTTGCACCCCATAAAAGGCTTGTTGCAGTGAGTCCATTCCACCAACACTGGGAGCTATAAGAGCCATTTGGTTCCATAGCAGAGTTTCCTTGGGGGCAGAGATTCCATACAGGACTCCAAAATTGTAAGCCACAAATTACTTTTGGTAGTAAATAGGTGTTTAATTGATTCCTTCCATCATGTAATAGAATTCAGACAGTAACTGTAGCCATATAATATTTGTTTCTGATCCTGTCAGACCTTCCACACCAAGCAGTGTGGGCTGGGTTCATATTTGAAAGGGAGACTGCCAAGAAACAACTTGATAAGGCAGGAATGTGTAGTATTGATTCAACATGTGGCATTTTTCCTCCTGAGTCTCTGCTGCAGCAATGTACCAATATGGCACAAATGGACACTGTTGCTGGCATCATGGTTTTGTGGGGGGAGAACTAAAACCAAAATCCTGATCATGCATGATCATTAAAGATCTTTGGATCCTTATTCTGTGTTATTGTCAGTCTCCTTGACCTTGGAATCACAACATTCCAACAGGTAAAATTAAATTTATAATGCTTTCCCATAAATCTATATAAAAAATGTCTTTCTTTCTTGGACTCAGGACAACTAAGGCAGACCGATTTTCAGGCAAAGGAACTCAAAGGAAAAACAGTACCAACAGGTTGTTAACAGACTTCTCAGAAACATTTCTAAAATAGTATTAATAGCAGGTATAAAGAAAATACAGAATGATCTGATAGGAAGGTCTTATGGACACTCCTCTGGGGTAGCCTCTCAAGTAACTTGTTGCTTTGTCAATCATTCACGAGTAATTTTTCAATACCAAATACACTATTAAATCCATTATATTATTCTGCCTTATCATTTAGCAAATTGCTGTCTGGGACTAGGATTATTGCATTGTAGAGAGGAATTAATTAGAGTCTAGGGAGGAAAGAAGTCAATATTTTCTTGTTTTTTTTCTAGAACTACCATGTTTAACTGTAGAAATGCTTTACAGTGAGAGTTATGTGCTTATGAAATGAACCTGCTTGATAACCCCAGAGACAGAAGTCCTCAATATAGTCACAAAAGTAGTATAAGGGTAGCAGTACTACAAACTTGCCTCTGTGCCTTGACCATGCTCCCTTTACTATACCTGACTTAGTGTTGATTGAGAATGACTGAGAAATATTTATCTCTATTGACAGGCCTACAGGGAATTAAGAGATGGCCATTACCTACTAGTGCTACTAGTAATATAGGCTGCTACTTCAGTTTTTGCTAAAGTGAGAAGGACTTATGCTTTGGAAACAGTAGTCTGTGTTCTGGTTTTTGCTGCTCTTTTGTGTTCGAGTGATTTTGTACAGCGATCTCTTTTCAGAACATGAATTTATCGTATTGGTAAGATCACCTATTGGGGTGAAAAAGTAATTAATTCTCCATTCCCCTTCAGTTCTCAGAGTTTAACAATTGCAATAGCGGTAGTTCTTGTGAAGTGTATACCTTGGAGGTTATCAACTTATGCCATAGAGTCTGATGAAGAGCTAACAGATCATTACAACTTTTGCTAATGATTAAAGACCCAGCTACAAAAAGTTGAGCAAAGGGACCTGTTTGCAGTTCTCCCCTGACCTGGTTACAGCATGGTTAAAATACTAAAAGAGGACCTACTACCATTGCACACCAGGTTAGGACCTTCTTTATTTTTCTTTTTCTGTCAATATTTTTGTGATGTTGTTGCTGTAGTATCTGCATATCTGGTATACCTACATAAATTAAGCCTTATGATAGCTCATAAATTAGGAGTTGGGGATAGGTCTGTCCAAAGGCACAGAGAAGACAAGTGACCTTTCCAAGATGACAACAAAATAACCCTTGTACCCCCAGTCTCTTGTTACCTGGTGATCCAATCGTGGGGCCATTCTTTTTGTTTTAGAGATGAGCATGGTGTTGCTTGTATAATTATATAGTGGTAAATTTAAAACAAAGGGAGCAACTAATGACAATTAGAGATTTATGGTATCAACGGAACAAAAAAAGTTATAACTATCTGAGATACATAGCACACCAGGCTTCATGTCTAGCACTCTTAGACTATATGGATCACTTTGAGAGGTGGGAGTTCAAGACTTTTTAAAAACTTTTTTATTTGTGTATACTTTCTGATAGGATTCTCCAGTCATTCATTTGATTTCCTGGTAGCTAGCCTTCTAAATCCAGAAGAGAAAAAACTAGAGCACCTTGCTGGTCTGGTAGCATTGGACTTTGATGGTCATGTCATATGCCGGAAGTTGAGAACCCAAGCCCTTGAAGAGCTTTGGTGAGTGGCGTGAAAATGGTTGTCTCTTTTCAGTTTACAAAAGGTAGTATACGAGTATGTTATGACTGTGACTGTCATTGCCTGGAATAGCAGACCTGGACTCAACAACCAAGTCCTGGCTTTAGGTGGTCTTTTTTTTGTTTCTGATTACTGATTTCTCTTCCTTCCCTTCAGCTAATATGTTTGGCTCTTTTTTATATTCTGGCTTTCTTTTGCTATGGAAGTGGCATACGCTTACAGCCTGGTGTCAGATGACAGTTCAGTTTCTGTCTACACTATGAATTTTAAACAGGGTGCTACTAAAAAGTCCTGCTTTTATGGCTTAGAAGGCCATAACATGGACACTGACCTACCAGTCTAGAGGTAAAAGGCTCCATATTCTATTACTAACTCCATAGCCTTTATTGACAACGTTATTCTTTAAGTGCAAAAGGTTATCTTCAGCAGTCATACTCTGTAGTGTTTCTTTCTCACAAAGGGAAGCAAAAGGGAAGAAAAGGGAAGGGATTGTCTTCTCACAGAGGAATCAAGATATTGATAGGACCTGCTGAAAGAGAAATACTGGCTGTGAGGGAAGTGCCCAAAGGAAGAACTGATTAGTGATACCATATACTCTCTTGTTATCATGATTCTTTTGTCTCTGTGGGCGTAGCTTAGAACAAAAATAACTCTCACATTTTCCTTCAAACATTCCCTGAAACAGTGGTTCCCAGTGTGGCAAACTATCAAGCTAAAACCTCTGCTTTGCTATCCAGTGATTAATAATGCTTGTGGTGGCTTTTGGATTGTTCTAAGTCATAGCATCTCAATTGCCAGCAGTCTGAGAAGAGTGGGTTAAAGCTCACACAACTGAAGGGGAGATGAGGGGAAGAGATACACAAAGGTAGGGTTACAGAGTTGCCCATATATGTGTTTTTATTCAAGAGGCAAGGATATCTTGGGGTGCTTTTATTGGATCAACTTGGGTAAAGTTAGACAAGCTTTTGAATGCAAGACATTTTGCCTCAGGTATCTAATCATTGGGAGCCAGATGCAGCATAGTGAAAAACTTTTAGGGGCAGTGTTTGGTATCTTCCATGCTGTGATACTGCAAGAGCGGTGGTGTAGCTGTGATGGCTACACCACCACTCTTACACTACTGTAACGTGATTTTATTCAGTTATGTTAAGATCGGTGGCTTGCTTAAAGTTTTGACCATTGGCATCAGGGTTGCAACTTTCATTGTTTTTTTTTAAAGTAAGTTTCTACCTTTCATGCCAGTAGAGAAAGAGTTGAAAATATGAATCCTAAATGCCTCAGTCGTCCAGTGGCAAAGCAGTGTTGTGTGATGACACCAGACAAGAATTTGAGCCTCCGCACTGGTCTCATGTCCAAAGGCTGTACCTAATTAACATAATAGGAAAGGGCTGTAAAGGACCTCAGAAGGGCCCTTCTAGTCCAGCTCAAGTCCATCGCAAGGTCCTCTAGCTCATGTCCATCACGAAGTCATCCTGGTCCAGCCTCCTGCTCAAATCTATCTAGTTCTTCAAAGTCCCTTAGCTTATGTCCACCATCAAGTCACCTAGTCCAGCCTTCTACTCAACTGACCCAGCTGTGAGCCACCCAGTTGCCTGAGCTGAGGAATCCAAGGCTTCGGCCCATCACGTTAACCACATCGTTCCCTCACCTGCCTTTTGGCTGCAGAAACAGGGGTGCCAGCCTTAAGCTAGCTGTACGGTGATTTGGTGGCACCTTAGAACTGCCTCTACCGGGGGGCACAAGAACCCCAGCTGCTTTGCACACGGCACGCTTCCAGCCCAGCCCTGAGGTAATTGTGGGGAGCGCAGGGCTGACTCCTGCTTCCACCCTTGGGGTCAGCCAGGCGTCCTCTTTTCCCGCCTGGCATCATCCCCTCACATTCAAACAAAGCCAGTGCCTGTGGTGCCACTTCCTGGGACCCTTCCATGGGAACCACACACACACACCGGGATGGGGGGGGGAAGTCCATGAGGACAGGACAGGGCCGGGCCGGGCCGAGCCGGGCCGGGCGGTGGCGCGGAAGGAGGAGGAGGAGGAGACGCGCGGGGCTCGGGGGAAGTGTTTCGGGTCATGTGGTCGCGTCACGTGGAGGGGGAGCCAGGCCCAGCGGCAGCCGCCTCGGCAGCAGGGAGGGCCGGCGCGGGCGGGCGGCAGGCGGCTGGGACGTACACGGAGCCGAGCGAAGCAGAGCTGCGGGCACGGGCGAGGGGCGCGGGGCTTGGGCCGGGCCGGGCCGGCTGCCCGCGGCGCCCGGGGCAGGTGAGACTGAGCGCGGCGGCGACGGGGGATGCCGGGGCGCAGCGCATAGCAACAGCGGCGCGGGGCGGGGGGGGGGTCGGACGGAGCTCCTCTTCTGGGGGTTGGGGCTGGTGTCCGGGTGCGCTGCTCTGCCGAGCTTGCCTGGGAAAGGGGGGGGTATGGATCAGGGAGCGGGCAGCGGGGATGGTGGAGCCTGACACGCACACGCGCGGAGACACAGACACGCACAGACGCGGAGCCAGACATGTAGGCAGACACGCTCACATGCGTGCACACGGAGCCTCTCGCATGCAACGGGGACACCCCTGCAGGCAGGCACGAGATAGTCCCGCGTGCGCATGGAATAGCGCAGCCTTGCATGTGCCCGCTTGCAGGGTGCACAGAGACACGCACACGTGCATGGACTCTCACACGCACACAGAATCATGCCTGGACAAAGACACTCTTGTGCACGAGCAGTCACGCAAATGCACACGTCCGTGTACATGCAGGGTCGTGCATGGAGACATTCCTGTGCGCACAGGGATGCTCTCTTGCGCGTGCACATGGACACAAAAATAGACACACGTAGACACACAAACAGGCGCACAGACACAGAGGCACACACGGATGCATACACATGCAGCTTCGAGTCCATGCTTTCTTTTGTTCTGGTGGGCCACCTGATTGTAGCTCTGTGCGTGTGAAATAAAACAGATTCAGGAGCCTTTGGAAAGAAGCCTTGTTTCCTGCCGTTGGATAAAGGAGATCTTTTATTTTTGTTAATAATAATAATAATAATAATAATAATACCTAATCCTCAGTATTATTTTAGCTAGTTGTTTTGTGCTCCTGATTTGTAACAGCTTGAGACAGAGCAACTTTCCCCCTGCTAGCCGCCACTCAAAACACTAAGGGAGGGTAGCTGGAGAAGGAAGAAGATTTGCCAGAGAAACTGAACTGATTTAATTTACCTTATGGTGTTAGATGGATGGAAATGTGAGCAACGCTGTTTAGCCGTCTGGTAGATGTCATTGCCTCCCTAAACCTTTTATCTCTCTCAATTTTAAATGGTGTTAATCCTGCAATTCGAATCTATTAGGGAGGATATTTCTGGTGCTGGCTTGCATCTAGAATATATGGAGAAGGACAGGATAGAGTAAGCAGCTGGGTGCTTTTGTGCTGGCTTGTGTGTGGGAAGCTGGAGTAATGTGATCCTGTTTCAGCTCTAGCCTTCCATGCAGTATCTGTAACATTGGGTTTTGTCCATGACCTTCTTTCACTCTGGGGTTAGGAAATTTATTCAGTGATAGGGAAGATTTTTGCCTGTCAAATGTAACTCGTTCCCCTTCTTCCCCCTTCTTCCACCACCTTGTATGCTTACACTACGTGTTTCAGTAAATGCCTGTGTTCAAGGTAAACACTTGAGTGGGGTGTCCTGCAAAGTGCAGGAATAATTTTTTTACCTTGAAAAGAGAGAACTGATTTTTTTTTTTAATTTGTCCTTTAGAAATGTATTGCAGTGATACAGTTTGGTAGGCAAGTCCATTTTGCCAGGGTGAAAAGTGCCTGCCCAAGGAATACCCATCTATGAGCCACGCACAGTATTTTTAAATGAGATTTTGGTAAGGGGTGTGCATGCAACTGGGAATTGCATATTGAAGCTGTAAACTAGTGAGATCAGTTCTAAATAGCAGCCTTCACAGACTCATGGTGAAGCGTAGGACTTTGAACTTAAAGTATCTGTTTCATGATATGTGGTATATGACATTAAAATAACAAGTGTTCTTTACTGTATGATTTTATATTTACAGCTTTGGAGATGATTATATGAATAAAGTAAGAACCCTGAACATCTAGTGTTGAGCTTTTAACCTTGATTAGATAGACTTAATTTTGTATTTTAAAAGACAGATTTACTAATGGAAAAGAGGTCTCATTAAAATAAGAATTCTGGTAGAATTGTTACAGTTATATCAATAGAGCTACAGATTTTGTGAAATAGTAAAATATGGTATTTTTTAGAGGTACCAGCTAATACCTTGCTCCTGAAACCTTTATTCAATAAATAGGGGACTCCTGGCCTGAAATAAACTGGATTTACACAAAGGGGATCTACTTATTAGTAGATAAAAAATACCAGCAAACACAGTGGATAAGTTCAGATCTGTACTTGCTTTTGTTCTGGTGAGCCACCTGATTGTATCTCTGTGTGTGTGAAATAAATAAGAGAATGAAGAATATTATCCACTTCTTATTCAGGATGGGAACTTGACTGAAGACACATCATTATCCATTTCTTTATCTAAGGGCCTTGTTACCCACTACTTTTTAGGTGGCTCCTGGAGTTATTAACCCCTGGATTGTCCACGCATTAACATCTGAACCTACTTTTAAGCACACTTTAGGCGGCTTAAAGTTATGCCACACCAGGGCAGGTTTATCACTGATCCTTGTTATCTACTCATGTTCCATTAATGTATGGGCACTCCCCACAGATGAGCTGCCCAAGTTGTAGTCCTCTAGCATCCCAGGATGCACTGTCCTCTCCCACATCCTCCATGTCTGTGTGAATAAACTCTACTGCCTAGGGGACGGTTCTGGCACCAAGCCAACTCCCTCTCCTGCCCACGGGGGTGTGACTTTCCCACTCCTGGGGTGCAATCCCATGCAAACAGTCTGCAGAGCACATGGCAGCTAGGCAGGTCACAGGGCATGGATGGGTCCAGGAATGAGGTCTAGGATGGGGTGGAGGGAGAACAAGGTAAGAGGTCAGATCAGATTTCCATGAGCTGGGGCTTCCTCCCTGGGGCAGTACTTGGTGACCCCCCTTCACACACTTGTTTTGAACCTCTGACCAGCACTCCCATCCCTTTTCTTTTATTATTTGTCCCAATAAATCCGTTGTCCCCTTTTCTTGTAGCCTCCCCACACGAGGGAGGCCAACGAGATGCTCAGTGGGCTGGGCTCACATGATAAAAGGGTGACAAATAGGCTTCCCTGGGGCAGGTCCAGGGGCAGTAGCTCCCTTAAAATTGTTTTCAGTCACTGCTCCTGCCCCCAGCCACCCCAAAAAGTACAACCAGTCTCCCCACACCCAAATCCTAAATTCCCATCTGCCTATGTAGGTAAAGCCATGGTTGGATCTAATGCATGATCCGCACAATTGTGCCTCCTGCCATGCCATGTGTTGAGGGCCACCCAGCTGTGGGGGCACTGTGATTCCATAGCCTCAGGAGTGTGTGAACCCCCGGCCCTGTGGCGATTGCAGCTGCCGTGATCCTGCAGCCCTGGGAGTTTCAAGCACCCCAGGAGACGCCACGCTGCTGGCTGCCAGGACTCGGCTGAGTCCAGATGTCCAGTGTCTGTCCTGCCGGGACTCAGAGTCGGTAGCTGCTGGGTTTGAGTGTCCCTCAGCTGTGGGACTCCTAGCCTCAGCTGGGCATGGTGCACATCTGTGGCTGGGAGCTCCATCAGCTGATGGGGCTCCTAGCTGCAAGGGAGACCCCACTACATGTGCACATTAAAGCTCAGTAGTAAACAACTATAAAGTTAGTACTCATTTTCAAGATCTAACTTTATAGTTGGGTGGAGCTTTTTATGGCATGGTAACTACTTTGTACGAATAGCTGGTTTCCAGGTAATTGTGCAGTTAACCAGTAACGTTTAGAGGAAGCATAAGATAAAGCACGGGCTTGAATGAGGTGGTTAGTAAAACAGAGATGCAGGTGCAAAATTCTGTTACCTGCCTGGGACCCTCCTACTTTCACCCTCCTCCTAGTCACAACTATAGAGTGGAATCTTTCATTTTTTTTTTTTAATGTCTGATGTTCCTTTGATGTCCATTTTAAAATCTGTCTGGTGGCTGGATGTCATTTGATGGTAGAGGTTTTATAGGCATACCCTTGAGTTGTTGCTTTGTTTCCAGCTTTCTGCTGCAGTTGTGGTATTTCTTGCAGGTGATTATAGCTAAGTACAGTATTAGCACATTTTGACGATTGTTTCATTTAGGACTTCCTTGATGATAAGATCACTACCAAGTTAACAGAGGTGGCCATGGACAGGTCTTTATGAATTTTAAAAAAGAGAGAATCTAAATCATTAATGCTTGTGAATTAAATACAGGTCACAAATTAGGCAGAAGAATTGAATGATGTCTCATGCAAAGATTATTATTCTACTTACATTACACCCATAGGTGAGTGTGGCACTTTCTAGACATGTAAGATAACAGATGCTTGTACCCAGATGGATTTTATGCTTTCCAGGACAGAGACCTGCACTCCTAGCCTGGTGCTTGGATTCATGCAAGCGACTTCCCAAGGTTTCTATGTAAAAGCAGGGGGCTGCCTGCATACATCATATTTCAGGGCCTAGGTCGTAGCCCTAGTCATATCTGCAAAGGCACAGGTCTGCACACCTCACATCCAACTTCAGTTATGGGATCAAAGAGGAAACAAAACTTGCTGAAAAAGAGATACTGTACAGAACAAGATTTTCTGAGCATGTAACTGTAATTGGCTCATACTTCAGATTTCTTAATACAGGTACTCCTCACTTAACGACCTACCTGTTTAATGACCACGCGGACTTACGACCAGCGAGACCTGGTCGTAAGTACGAGAACTTTGGTCGTGGAAACGGCAGCGCGGCATCTCAAGCCAAGGCACGCAGTATCAAGGGGCGGCTCCTCACTTATCGACCAATTCGCTTAACGACCTAGTCGCAGGAACGGAACTCGGTCATTAAGTGAGGAGTGCCTGTACTCAATTCCTTTACATTTTGGGGTTCTTGTTTATAATCCCTGCCTTTTGTGTCACAGCTGTGTGACCTGTGTCTAGCTATCATATTTTTGTAGCTTGTTTTTTCTCCTGCATGTCATTTTAACCATTGCCTGCATTGTTATTTTATAACACTTCAAGAGGAATGTGGATAACCTGGAGAGGGTCCAGAGAAGGACCACTCATATGTTTAAGGGCTTGTAGGCCAAGCCCTATGAGGAAAGACTAGGGCACCTGGACCTCTATAGCTTCCGCAAGAGAGGGTTGATAGGCGACCTTGTGACTGCCTGTAAATTCATCATGGGGGCGCAGAAGGGAATTGGTGGGGCTCTACTCACCAAGGTTCCCCTGGGGGTCACAAGAAATAATGGCCATAAGCTAACAGAGAGCAGATTTAGACTGGACATTAGGAAGAACTTCACAGTTAGAATGGCCAAAATCTGGAATGGGCTCCCAAGAGAGGTAGTGCTCTCCCTTACCCTGGGGGTCTTCAAGAGGAGGTTAGATGGGCATCTGGCTGGAGTCATCTGAACCCAGCACTCTTTCCTGCCTGTGCAGGGGGTCGGACTTGATGATCTATGGAGGTCTCTTCTGGCCCTAACATCTATGAATCTGTGAAACTCCTGTTTTTCCTTTTGTTACCTTTTTAAAAAATATTGGTCACCACATTTTTTTTAAATCTTCAAAAGACCTTTATATTCCTCTGCAGTACATCAAACACTCAATAGTTTTGTAATGCATTACAGTTGGTTTTGAGTCTTCCAGCAGAAAACAGGGCTGTTGGCATAATCTGAGGCTCCTATTTATTAGGGCTGTACGAAGCTTTGGTCACTGATTTGATTCGGTGGAGATTCAGCCTGATTTGGTGGCCTAATCTCCAAATCCAAATTGAATGAGGAGACACTTTAATCTCTCCAAATCAAATCAGAACCTTCTGAAGAATCGATTTGGAGAGATTCAATGATTCATACAGAGACACAACTTTAAATGTTTTTTCTACATACCTTGAGGTACCAGGTGGCTTGTGAATGCTGAGATGCTGGGGCAGATGGAGTGTCCCACAAGAGCACTGGGGGAGGGCCCCCGTGCACTCAGTGGCGGATCCTTCCCCTGCCCGCTCGCCCCCCCCCCCCCCCCCCCGGGCCCGGCCCGGCTCAGTGACTGGTGCCTCCTGGGTCTGGGGGTTCACCTGGGGTCCCCCTGTGGCTGATTGCTGAGCCGGGGAGGGGTGAGGCCGGGGGGTCTCCCATGTGCTCGGCAGTGGACCTGGAAGTGGACTGGAAATACTTCCAGTCCACTTCCGGGTCCACTGCCGAGCACATGGGGGACCGACGACCCCCCCCACCCCCCGGCGCTCCTGTGGGATGCTCCATTCGCCCCTGCTATTGCAGCGTTCATGAGCGGCACCTGGTACCTCAAGGTATGTAGAAAAAACATTTAAAGCTGTGTCTATGGCTGAATCAGCATTGAATCTTCAGGTTCAGATTCAGCTGAATCGAATCAGAACAGTGATCTGAATCAATGAATCAAATCACTGTCCCTCGATTCGGGCTGAATCCAAATCGAATATGGCCTGTTTCTTGCACCCCTACTATTTATGCTTTAACTGGGATCTACATAGCAGCAGAACTAACAGGTCCAGCTGAAAGATGCTGACTTTTCCAACCCTAGTTAGTATCCCAGATTTAAACTTACCTCTCTCCTCCAACACATTTTTCCTTAGTGTGGAACATCCATTGCAAAAATATGCATGTTGGAATCAGTGTTTCCATCAGCTCATGGAGGATTTAACTCCTGTCTGTGCTAACATCAGCTGGATGATCTTGTGTAGTTACTTCCAGCCCTATTTTCCTATGATCCATCTTGTTAGTTCTTTCCTCATTTTGCAGCATTGGAAAAACAGGCTCCTGGGCGTTCTTTAAGACAGTCTTCTCATAAATGACATTCAGTTCAATAAACCTTTATATCCCCTAAGTTGATTTCAAAACACTCTTGAAATGTCTCTGTTTTGTTAGTTTGAATTAAGAATTCCCAAGTAAAATTTGGAGGAACCCTCATCTCTTTGCATAACTACTTAAGTATTGCAGAATACTTTATTAATAGTACTTCATTCCATTTAAGCTAAGGAAAAAATATGTATAAGAAAGAAGCCGTAAATGTAATCCTGTAGAGGATTATTTGGGACCCTTCTTATCCACATTGGGAGTGCCTAGGGGAACAGTGTTTTGGAGGCAAGTAACAAAGAGTTTTCATGAAAATAGAGTTGAATTACTCACTGAGCCCTGTGTGATTCCACTAGGTTATAGTCTAGAGCGGGGGTGATCAAGATCTGGTCCTGTCATTCAGCCTATGGGACTAGAAATTTGGCAGGATAGTGAGTGATGGCAGTGTTAATTGCTGTGGCTCCAGGCATAACAATTACTGCTGCCATCACTTGTCCTGCTGCCAAATTTCTTGACCTGTGGGGAGATCCTTGGACCAGATCCAGAGCAGCAGGGCTGGAAATTGGGGAGGGAGGGGGGTGGCAGTTGCTGTGGCTCTAGGAGCCACAGCAGTTAACATTGTTGCTGCCAAATTCCAGTTCTGCAGGCCACATGACACAATCCTGCACTTCATATCTGGCCTTTCATCTGGCCCTTGGGGCCCTGAACTTCTTGGGGTAGGGACTGTCATTTTACTCTGCCTGCACAGTACCTAGCATAATGGCGCCTTGGTCCAAGACTGGGGCTCCTAGGTTGTATTGTTGCAGGACAGAAAGCAGCTTCTTTTCCAGAAAGGATTAGTTCCCCCAATGCTAGGAGCATAGAGTAGTAATTTATTGGGTAACTTTCATTAGAAAATGAAAATGAATCAAGAGTGTTATATCAGAATCAAATAGAATTTAGAACGTAAAGTTAACAAATGTGCACACATTGTTGTTTCCTATCTGTGGGTTGTTTGTCTGTTAATTGTAAGCTGCTCTGAGCCTTTTTGGATAGGGTGGAATAGAATTCTAAATAAAACAATAAAGAGGTTGACTAAACACAGATGGATCTTTTAAAGGTATTTCAGTTTATGAATACGATTTAATATCTGTATGGACAGGTCTTGAGGAGTAATTGTAAAACCAAGATATTTAAAAATTGATCAGTAAAACTAAGGGGTAGAACAATAAAAATACATTTTGCAAAGATAAAAGGGCCAACCAGTTGTGTGTGTTTGTGTGTAGGCTTTTCTAAAATCTGAGGTATTACATAATTGTATTGAGAACTGTTACTATGTAAATGATACACACATAGTAACCAAAGTTCATTTGCAAGCATCATGCATAGTGCGGCAGTGCACTGGTTGTGCCTGCCACTTTTTAAGACCATTAGGCAGGCTGTGGAGTAGCCGGCAGGTGGGTTCAGGCCCAATTAGGTAGTCACCTGACTGCAGAGGGCCGCCTCATTGGAGGAGGGCTGGGCAGACAGAGTATAAGCCCAGGTCTGGAAAGCTGGGCCTGCAGTTGCATCTGGGGAGCTGAAGAAGTAACATCGCCTGGCCTGAGGACTGAAGCTCCGGTAATGCCTGGAGGTGAGGGTAGGAACTACGGGGATGGAGGAGGTTCCTGCTAATCCCGGGTTATACCTGAAACTGCTCTGCTGGGTCTTGATGGTGTGCTTGGACTGTCTGTGGCAGGGCAGCCCCCAGGAAATGCCACACCTGTGCCTCCCCAGCGAAAGGTGAGGGTGGGGTGCCGAGAAGCCTCAGCCCCCTCTGCCTTGTGGGTCACCCTTTAGAGGGGAAGGGCATGGGGCCACAGTCCACTGGCAGGGACCTGAGGCCTACAGAAAGTAAAGGGGTCAGAGCGTGACCCAGTGAGGGGCCAAGGGGTCAAGGCCCATTGAGTGGGACTTGAGGCCAGAGTGGGCCAGAAGCCAAGTGCAGCCCAATGAAGGGCCGAAGGAGTAAGGAGAATGGGATGCCATCTGCAAGGCATGGAACATGGTATAGGGATGGTTCAGAGCTGTATGATCAGCCCAGTACACCAGGGCTGCAAATGGGGCGGGCCCCTGGATTTGGTGTAACCCTTTCACATCAAAGGCATGGTAGGAGAGTGCAGGGCAGACTGCCCTAAAGGAGGGTGGGGAGGGGAAAGCATTGATCTCTTTGGGTGCCTGGGATCCCCCCCCCTTATTACACACAATATCTTTGAATTGAAAGCATACAGAAATTGAACCATGTAATAGTTGATCCAAATGTAGATGCCTGACTCTCATATTGTCTCAGGAAGGAAATATGGACACATATGAGTAGGGACCTACCTAAGTTCCCGTGAGACAATTTTTTTTTTTTTGCAGCCTGCTTATGATGCACAGTGCCAATTTTGCAGGCAGTTCACGGTGGCCTCACTCCTCCTCACCACTGATTAGTGGAGGGACCCAGCAACCCCTCCTCTTGCTGCTGATTGGCAGAGGGTACCTTCATTCAGTCTATGTCACTACCACTTTCTTTGCTCCGCCCATTGCCGCTGATTGATGGAGGATGCCTGCACTCCATCTATGTCAGTACCACTTTTTTTTTTTGTTCATTTTGCCGGAAGTCATGGCCAGTGCTGGCGGTGATTGTGGCTATCGTGACAATGCTGTTTTCCGTAGTTTCCACGAAATCCATGAAACCACGATTTAGATAGGTCCATACATATGAGAAGCATATGTGCACATGGCTTAAGAATGGAATATTGTCAAATTACAAGTGATTAGTCATTGCTTTGCACTTTGTATAGTATAAAAGTGTGCCATTTTGAGTTGGTAATATTTTTTATCCAACTTGTATTGATGTGAATGGCTGTGCAAGGTTCAAAGCATTGGAGAATCTGGCTTCATGTAGTCTTGTCTTTCACTTATGCTAAGAAATTTATATACAAATAACTTCTTAAATTATTAAAAGTGAAAGGATTTTGTGAAGTCCAATTTTCTTGTCACAATCTATTGTCTTTTCAATCTTGCATTTTTCTCAATATAGATAATGAAAACTGTTTACAGTCCATTTCACTTCTAGGTTCCTCTTGTTGGAATGCTTAGTTATACATTCTTTTTAAAGGCCAGAGTTTTAATTTAAATTTTTTAAAAAAGAGATCTGTGGAAACTGCAGTTTCTCTTATGTTTGATAAAAAATCACTTTAACAGAATTTTAACTAGAGATGAAATTTGAGTGTCCTTTTATATCTGAAGCAAAATCTTCCCATGGATACCAAAGAGTAGGCCATTTAGTGGGGTAACAGGGTGTAGCCCTGCACTTTCATTTTATTTTAGATGCAGACATCCAGCAAATTCTAGAATGCCACACCCAGTGAAACTTTGGGGAATAAAAGAATACATAAATTCAGTTGCACTTGGCTCTCCTTGGTATCTAAGCCACACCCATTGCATGGGCAGAAGCAGTGGGTGAGAGTTAAACTATTTTTGTGCCCTTTCAAATCTTGAGCTGCACTAGAGGCTGGAGAGTGCCATGATGCAACCTAGGAATTGCTGTACTTCCCAGAATACCTGCATAGAAAGAGACCCATCCCTGGTGTGTCCTTTCTGTCCCGTGCTCTGGAGCTTGCAAGAGAGTCTTACAAATACAGGCAACCCCTGCTTAGTGCTCTTAATTGGTTCCAGAAAAACCAAGTGTTAAGCAGAACCACGCTAAGCAAAATCCATTTCCCCATAGGAATGAATGTAAATAGAAATAATTGGCTAACGCTGCTTCTCACCGTTGCTTCTCACCGCCGTTGCCTCTCCAGCCCCACGTGCCAGCCCAGACCAATGCTCCTGCTGCCCTGCCCTGTTCCTCTGCCGGCTTAGGCATCGGCACAGGCCCTGTGCTCTTGCTCATCCCCACGCTTACTTGCTGCTTCTCACCATCGCTGTCTCTCCCTGCCCACCCACCAGCTGCTTCAGCCCTATGTGCCACCCCGGGGACTGGCACTCCTACTGCCTCGCTCGGGGCACGGGCCCCTGCCAGCGTGGTCCTGGACACTGGTGGTCCTGCCGCCCCAGGTGGGGGCCCTGCACTTGCCGCTGCCACTGTTTCTTCTCTCCCCCACGCCCTGCCTACTCGCTGCCACTCACCCATTCGCTGTTGCCACCACTGCTGCTTCTCCCTGCCTGCGCTGCCTTCTCCTCACTGATTCCATTGAGCGCTATAGCAAAACTGGCTGAGCGCTCAGTGAAAATGGGTATCAATTTTAAATGAAGGAAATAGTGGGGGTTGCCTGTATGGAGCTTTTAGAGGCTTTTTATATTTCTCCTGTTTGGCAGAAAGGGGCTGGATTGTGGGTTAAGGATTTTGCCTACTAACTGAACAAAATGAACTAAATTGAATGAGTAGAACAGGTTGAATACAAAGGGAAATCATATTATGGAATGCATTTATTTGAACACAGTATTTGAGGAGCCACATGATGGGGAAACCTGCTAAATTAGACGAATAGCATTAAACTAACTCTACGGGCACGTGCTGGGAATCCTGTTCAGCAGCTCTTTTAAGAGGAAGGGAGAAATATCAGAGTTGGGGAGGGAAATCTCCAAGATTACATCCAGAGTTGTTATGGTTATGGATCATGATTGGTCACGCTGATCAAGAATCATTGCATATCTTACAAATGAAATTTTGGTTCAGCAACAGGCTGCTAGTAAAAGCAAATCATTATTTTAGAACAGGGTGACTTGGTTCTCTTCCTCCGGGCTGCAGGCCTTCCAGAGGTCTGTCTTTGTATGTGTCTATCAAATTCTGCCAGTGCACTGAGACATTTCTCTCTCTGTCTCTTTATTCCTCCCTCCCCTCCGCCACACCATTATCTCTGTAGAACATATATTTAACCTAGGAAACTATACCACCAAAACATGTCATTAATCAAGAGAGCATAAGGGTCTTATTTTGGGAGATCAGCTCCCAGGAATGCCACCTAGGGTGGAAAGGGGGGCAGTAAGTACCTTTTGTAGAAACTATAGTCTGGGTACAACGTTAATGCCGTGAGAATGACTACTTCAGTAAAAGGCCCTGACATATTTACTTCTTGGCATCTGACTTAACATACATCTTCTTACCAATGCAGAGTTCTAGGTAGAAATGCTCATTATTTTGAAGAAATGATATGAGAGAGAACTTAGTGAAGATATTGGTGTGTGGAGGGGAGGAGCTGGGGGAGAGAAGGATTAGCTGAAAATTCTTATAAGAACATATTTGGAGAGGTGTTGTTAGTTTTTGTTTTCAGTAGCAAAAGTATTGGTGGTATTTTGTAATTGTTATTTATATAGAGAGTGAATGGCTAGCATGGTGCAGGTGAAGTCCTGGGCTGCTGATGATGACCAGTGACAATGTAAATATTTTTAAGGTATGGTGCCCTCATTGGGCAGGATTTCAACAGAAGGGATTCTTTGCCTTCACCACAGCATCAGTTAATATCTCAAATTATTTCACAGGTGCTTGCTTCATCCATTGCTTGCTTCATATAGGCTATTCTTTCAGGGGCTGATTCAAGTACTTCCTGTTCTGAGAAATTTTATTGTTATTTTGTAGTGAAAATAGATTCGAACTAAGTTGCCCAGTGCTGTAGTTAGTTGTAGAGCACAATATTTTTTCTTTGAGTCATTGAGCCAGTGTTACTTATTAAAGTTCAGGAGAACTTTGTCTTTGTTTTGGATTTGTGCCCTTACAAGTTGTATTGAAGTACTAAGACCTTTTCTGGTAGAATTGGCTAACAGGGCCTTTAAAAAAAGCATGGTGCAAGCTTTTGTAAGGAAATGGAGATTTGAACTTTGAACAAGAAACATCTTCACTCTGACAATCTAACCCAGCAGTAGGTCTGTTTCTAATCTTCCGTTTTTGGTTAAGATTAGGAGGATGTGGCAAGATGTTGAGCAGTGATAGAAGTTTAATGCAGCTAGACAGGAATCAGAGTGATTAAGTTCTTATTACAGGATTGCACTAATGATTGGGAATTCCCGTGAATACAGCTCTGACCATTGATTGTGTACTTGTAGTTACTCCTGTTTGGGCCTGCAGCTAAGGAAATGGGTGTTGTTTTTTTCTGAGTGATTCCAGAAAGTAATTTTAGGTAGTTGCTTTTTTGTCCTGCTGCCACTTGTATGGCATAGGTCACACATTCTCACCCTCATGTGGAGGAATGACTTGATATGTCTTCAGTTTGCTGATAACGTTCAGCTATTTTTCCATTTCGATTGTTCCAGAATGTGTCTTTAGATCTATTTCTCCATTTGCAGCAGTGACTGTGGTATGGATAAAAGTGAATGTGACTCTATCTCAATCCAGTGAAGACCTGAGAGTGATGTTGGTAGTGTGTGGAAAGGTTATATTGGCCCTTCTGGAAATGTATGTTCTCTGTTTATCAGTTGAATTTGCTGCTATGACCTAGATGTGTTTTTCTTTCCTGTCTCTCTGATCATGAGTCTGAATTCTTTTTCTTGGATTCAAACATGGCTATTATGAAGCCTTTATTTAAAATTATCTCTTTATAATTTTGTGTATATGGGGCTGGACTGTTTTGGTATCATTGCTTCATTTCCTCACTGCCTGACTAACATTTCCTACATATATGTGCTTTCTTTTAGCAAAATAATTTTAAAACAACTTGACATGTACTCAGGTCTTAAAATCTTGATCCTAGTGCAGTTTAAAAAAAAAAAAAGATTTTGTTGTACAGCCAAATATATTTTCCTTTCTTCTTTTAAAGTGGGTTCTTCCCTGCTTTTGTCTCATTTTAGTGGCCTCGAGGTTTACTTCTACTTGATTCATTTGCAAAATCCTAATGAATTTTGGGATCTCATTCAGTCTTTGCTAATAGATAGATGCATGAGTCCATTTTGGATCAAATTTCAGTGTGATTTGTGTGGGGAAACCCCAAATGTCTGCACAATAATCTCAGGTATCCCAATAATTACACTAGTATATGCTCTAAGCACAATTTTTGTATGCTAAGTGCTTAGTGCAGTGGGGCCTTAATCCTGATTGTGGGGGTCCTCAGGATGTTGCTGCTATATAAATACATTAAAGCTATCTATTCTTGCTGGATTAGTATCCTGATGAGATTATTGTTTTTTATTGAAATTGTATTAGTCTGTCTCCAGGAGTTGCATTTGGTATTATAATCATTTTCATGAAGCAGTATCTAATGGTTACATCTGGTTGGGAGTTGGGACTCCTGGGTTTTATTTGTAGTTCTGCCGCCAATTTTCTTTGTGACCTTGACAACCCGTAAGTCCTCTGCTTTCCTTTACTCAGCTGTGTAATGGGATAGTGTCTTTTGCCTACCTCCTGTAAGGGTTGTTAAGGTTAGCATTTATGGAGCATTTTAAGAACCTTAGGTGGGAAGTGCCTTTGAAATGCAGTGCCACATTAAAGAATTGCACAGTTGAACAGTGGCTCAAACATTCACAAAACTGAAATTAGGAATGTAGGCAGAGGCTAAAAAAATGAACCAGAATGGAAAATAGGATAGGCTGAACTGTTTGTTATATTACTTCCAGCTTCCTTTGTCTCTTTACGTTGCCTATACAGTGAGTCTTAGGGTCTGTTTTACATGTCTATCAAGCATTGGGCAAAGAATAAGTTGAAATAATATTGGTAATGCTCTATGTTAGGGTGATACATATATGCGGAGCACGTAATCCTAGGCATCACTCAAGCATTGATGTAATTGGAAGACTACTCCATCTGTTTGTAGTAGATAGTGAATGAAGGAGAGGGTTTGGAGTATTGCTAAATTAGTATTCTGTTTGTTGATGCTTTTAGGAGTTAGCAATGACAAGCTTCTATTGATCATTCATTGGCGAGAATGCATTTGTGAGAGAGGAGATGATGGGGACAGTTAGTGCATTACTGTCACTCCTAGCTAGTAGAAGATACTTTTATTAGCCACTCCTCTTGATTCAAAGAAATGTCTTCCCTTCCTGTACATGCCAAGCAGAGTTTTTTGAGCTTGTGTGTAGGGGCTGTCATTTTGATGTTCCTTTATATTTTCAATAAACAATGGCTTTTTTAAATTGGTGAGAATAAGGCCGTAACGACTTGCCCCCTGAACAGATTTAGGGTGAGATTTATCAAGAGTAGAGGTATGCCGATATATCGATAGGTCCATATCGTATTGGCAATGATAAAAGGAAAACTGACATAATTGACCATTGGCTTTTTTTGGCTGATGTGGCTGATAATGTCACTGATACATACCATATGCATGTATGCAGAGGCAGCATGCATACGGCCAGGAATGCAGCCCGGCAGCTTAGACAGCAGTGTCCGGCTGGTAAGTCTGCGGGGGGAAGGAGCATGGGGGAGGGAAGGGGTATGGTGGGGGGGGACAGATTGAGGTTCCCATGGTGAGGGAGGGAGTGAGGCTGGGACATGGGTGGCAGGAGGCACTGCCCAGGTGGGGCAGGGTGTGGGGCGGAGCTGCTCGTGGTTCATCCAGGGTGGGGCGGGCATCTCCTGCTGCTGCACACACTCCCAGGAGAGGCATAGGGGGCTCATGCCCCCGGATTTGTGTGTGGGGTGGGCTGGGAGCTGCTCTGGGCTCTTCCCGGTGTGGGGGCTGGGATGGGGCTATGCTTGGGGTGGGTGGTGGTGGCAGTGCTGGGGAGGGCTGCAGTGAATTTTGGGATGGCTGTAGCCCACCCTGTATCCCCCCCCGCCCCCTTCCCAGTGCTGCCTGTCCCGCCCCTGCCTGTCCCAAGTGCAGGCCCGGCCCAGCCCCCACACTGGGAAGAGGCTGGCACCACCCCCGGCCCCAAGCATGTAGCAGGCAGCCCGCCCTCACCCCGTGCACAAATCTGGGATGGGGGCTGGAGCACACGTTCCCCATGCCTCCCTTGGGACTGTGTGCAGTGGTGGGAACCTCCCTTCCCACAGCCCCTGGATGAGCCACCTGTGGTTCTGCCCTGCTGTGCCGTGCCCTGCCTGAAGAGTGCCTGCCTCTATCCCTTCCCGAGTCCCAGCCCCATTCCCTCTCTTACCGTGGGGACCCCAATCTACACCCCCCATGCCCCTTCCTCCCCACAGACTTAGTAGCCAGATGCTGCTTTCCAAGCTGCCAGGCTGCGTATTGGCAGATATGGCTGGTTAACAATCGGCCATCAGTATTGGGCAGAAAAATCTTTATTGGTACATCCCTAATCAGTGCCTAAGAGAGTTGAAAACCCAGTTCTGTTAGTTACTTTGAAAAAAATCTCAGTCCATACCAGCTTCTAATCTAAACCAAGACTTAATTAGTATTTTCTTAAGGGATGGGTGTACAAGTAATTTACAGTGGGGTGAAAGGGAATGGGGCACAGAGCTACTGAGGCGCAGTAAATTTACTTTGTGTATGCTCTTACCTTGTGTTAAGTAGAAGCTAAACCATAGTACTTAAACTCTGAATAAAAGAGCAACTAACATTTTGTCTCCACTTACTGCAGGGAAAGGAAGGGCAGTTACCGCGGGGCAACTGATGTGGGGTAAAGACCTGTTTCACCCTGTAGCAAGTAGTTGGTTTGTCCAAACCCTTAACTTACTTTCTGACTGTGTAATATGTGATGTTCAAAATGGTATGGTACTTGTGTGTTTCATAGATTCACAGACTTAAAGCCAGTATTGACCACCTCTCTAAGTAAATGGTTTCTTTATGATGGTTTTTTAAATTCTTGACAGGCATTGAGTGATTGGTCTCTCCTGTCACTTATATAACACAAGCAAGTTTGTGGTAAACCAAGTTTTCAGTCATCTTCAAAGAAAACTTTCTTGCTTTATTGTGCATTTTTATGCACACTTGTGTAGGGAGGAAACGGATATCTCTACAGTATGTGGTGGGAGCATATGAAGAGTGACTTGATTCAAGGGCAGTAGCATGAAAATGAGCAATGACTATTTTGGCAACAAGATTCTTGTTGTTGCCATTGTTTCAGCTATGCTGGCATAAGTCATTTTAGAAGACCTAGTTTAAACGTTATTAATGCTTTGGTCAGAGCAGGTTGAAGTGACAACAATTAAAGCTGTTGTTGATGATAGGATTCTTTTTTATTGTTTTCTGTGGATGGAGGCTGCTTTAAAAATGGATTGAAATGGATCCTCCTAGGATGTTGCTGTGTTTTAGGGGATATGGGCTTCTGTAGTAGCAAACTGATCAGCAAGGATCCTGGTTTTCTCTGATTAAAAATTGGAAATTCTCTGATTAAAAACCCAAAATCCGTGATAAAAATTAAAGGCCCCACACAGCCCCTCCCAGTGCTGCTGGTGTCCCGCACTCCCCCCACAGCCTCAACAGCCCTCCTGATGTCCCTTGCAACAGCCCCCCAGACCCATAGACACTGACACCCACCCCAGCAGGTAAGTGTGTGTGGGGGAAGGGGTGGGGCAGGGCGGGGGAAAGGGAAGGTGCTGGGGGAGTAGCTCAAGAAGCAGGGGACTGTGCTCCTGTGTCCACTCCCAGGAGCAGGGCCGGGGGGTGAGGGCAAGGGTGCCACTCTGTGGGCCACACACATGCTGGCTTGCTGGCCTGACAGGAGGTTCACACATGGAGGCTGCCACTGCCACTGTGCCCTGTGCTACCATCCCAGAGCCACCTGAATGGCTTTGTGGGCAAGTGGTGCAGGGCGCGGCAGCAGCAGCGCGGTGGCAACCACCGTGTGCAGGCCACATATGTGCCGCCCAGCCGGGGGGTGAAACGGGGGGGTTTGCATTCAGCAGCATCCCCTGCAACCAGCTGCACAGCTCTGCGGTGGCACCTGCACGCAGGGTGGGGGGGCTTTGTGGGCAAGCACTGCTACCTCGGAGCCATGCCCTTCATCCCTAGATCCTAGAGGTAAGTGGGGCTTGGGGGCTCTGGGGCAGGGCTGGGGAAGATGGTTTGGGGGGCTGAGGGAGCAGGGGGTGCTGCTGGCCCCAGGTTACACATCGCAGCTGGGAGCAGGGCCAGGGAGTGAGGGCAGGGGTGCCCCTCTGTGGGGGGCTTTGCAGGCAAGTGATGCGAGGCACAGCGTGGTGGTGCCCGCCATGTGCAGGCCGCACATGTGCTGCCTGGCCGGCTGCCCGGGGGAGGGGGACATGGAGGCTGGTATGCGGCCAGAGCACAGCTCCGTGGCCAGCTCTGCAGCTAGCAGCGAGGGCTGGAGGCACGGGGGGCTGGGGTGGGCGTGGGCTTGCACGCGGTGCTGCTGCTTACCTGGAGGCCTGTTATGGCGGTGACGGCTGCTGCCTCTAAAACCTCCCGCTGCTGCCATGGAGCTCTGCCCAGAGCTGTGTGGCCAGCCGCCGGGCGGCAGTGTGGTGGTGGCCGGGAGGCACACAGCCACACCGGCAGTGCTGGGTGTTTCCCACCCTTTTTGCAATTGGCTCCTGCAGGCTGGAGCTGTGCCAGCCTGCAAGAGCTCTTTGCAAAAGTGGGGAATCCACAGATTTCTCTGCTAAAAAGAGAAATCCGCGTTTTCTCCGATTCTAAAAAGGGAATCCGTGGTTTTCTCTGTTTTCCCATGGGAAATGGAAGACCCGGATCCCTGCTGATCAGTGAGTGAAGTGGTGAAAGAAAGAAGTCTATTGTCAGCTTTCTTTAAAAGAAGGAAGATAAATTCTTAAGAAGGGGATAACAACAGCTTTGCTTACTGGCTTTTGACACATAGTCATAAAGTTCGGTCCCTTGTTGGGTCCCTTGGGCTGAGTGCTGATGGAGTCCTGGTTTGTTTGTTTTTTCCTAACAGGGGTGGAGATAACTCAAGTGGGGGAATAGTGCTTTTACATGGTGACACTGCCTTATCCAGATAAAATTCCCATGGTCAACGAGGGGTGTATGAAAGGAGGAGGTCTTTTAGTTCTTACCATTTCTTGGCACTCCTGTCATGATGTTGCTAGTTGTGGAGATAAATGCAGAAACTAAGAAGGCAATTTGGAAGTAAACAGTCTTAAAGAAGGGAGAGAAAATGGGTCATTTTTTTTTTTAATTATTCTTTTCCCCTCCTGAACAATGCTGCTAGCTATTTCCCCTGGGGGGGCATATGGGGGATCCACCCCCCCACTCTCCCTCACATCCTCAAGCCCCCCACACACCCACACCCTGTCCACCTGAGCTCTGTGCTTCTGCCACCCTGCTGGGTGCAGGCTTCAGTCTCCCTGCTCCTGCCACTCCCAGCCCTATGCTCTGCGCTCCTTCCCAGGTTTCCTACCTGCTGCCCTGAGCGAGTGCTGCAGCACAGACAAGAGAAGCTGTTGGAGGCCAAGGAAGCCAAACAGGTCCCTCGGTAGCTGCAGCAGTGGCCCCACGCAGAAGCTGGGTGTGCTGGTCAGGGCTGGGGAGGGGGTCTTCCCATGCAGGAAAGTGGGAGTAAAGTGTGTGGGCTGAGCAGGGTACAATTCATTGGGGAGTGCCCATGGGCTGAATGAAATTGCCTGGATCCAGCCATATTTTGCTCACCCTTATCTACTTGGTCAGGGTGGTCCAACTTCTAAGTGGCCCAGAGGCTGCAGCTCTCCCCCCCCAGCCACTCGCTGCATCAGCTGCATGCCCCTTAGGCTGCATGCCACATGCGCCATGTGCTATGTTGTATAGCTAGGGACCTACTTAATTTACAGTTTTGTGAATTTTACATAAACTGAAATTGGGCATTGCCTGTAAAATAAAAAAATTACTAAAAATAAAATGCTGGCTTCCCATTGGGAACCAGTAGTCCTCATGGTTGCTTAATGCCTACTGGGGGGACAGGGGAGAGTTGCTGGTGCAAAGGGGTGCATCACCCTTCCCCCTGTCTCTTGCCACTGATTGGCTGAGAGGGCTGCCTGTTGTGTGGCCCCACCCCTCTCTGCCAGTCAGTGGCGAGGGGTGGGGCCAAACGATGGACAGCCCTCCCAGCCAGTCAGTGGTGAGGGGCAGGGCCGCTTTGTCCCTTCCCCCCAGCCAGTCAGCAGTGAAGGGTAGGGTTGCCACTAGCAAGATGCAAAATCAGCTCTGTGTGGTGCGAGCGGCTCACTAAACTTCCTCTCACTTGCCATGACTTAGGTAGATCCCTATGTATAGCTCTACATGGGCCTGCCCTCCCTGCTGCATGGAGCTCTGGGTACCCCCACTACACAGTCTCAGCACCTCTGCACACTGTCCTGTACCCCCCACCTCCCATCTCCTGCCATCCTGTGCAATGGGTGCCCCCATGCTGCACCATGCTGGTGCTCCCATGCTGCATGAAGTCCTTAGTTGTCTGCCTCCCTTTCCCCCGAGTCCTATGGCTGCAGACCTGTCAACCTTGGCATGCCACCCTGCCACCTTGGGATTGGGACAGGAAGCAAAAGCTGGATGAAGGAGGGGTCCCTGCAGACTTCAGTGGTTGCAGCAGCAACTGGAATGATGGGGGGGGGGAGTGGTGCCCAGACCAGGAGCATGGAGGCTGCAAATTAAACCCTTGGGGATCTCATGTAGCCCGTGGGCTGCCAGTTGGACAGCCTTGTATAAGGTCACTGTTGGATTAAAATTAATCAGGAACTGGCACATTTCACGTGTCCCTTGCCTTTTCCTCCTGTATGGTTGAAATTTTCCTGAAGGACAATCTCCTCAGCTAGAATAAAACTAGCAATGATTGTACCAGCTTCGCTCTGACTCAGCTGGTAAACAGAGCACTAGAAACTTTATTTTTATTATTCATGGGTTTTTTTCTACAGGGAAATGTTAACACACTGTATTCTCTGAGCATTGTGTGTGTATGTTCGGGGGGGGGGGGGGGTCACGAGGAGATGTAGGAGTTGTGTGTTCCCATGATGAATTCAACTCCTAGAAATTTGTTCACTGGTATCCGGAAGCCTACTGCATGTTGGAGACACTTCCTGCATTGTGAATGTTCTTGAACTGACAGCAGAAGACCTTTTGTTCGACCTCTTATAAAATGATTAATATTTCAGCTTTAGAACTGTGGTGCTGACTCAATTCAGATTGAACAAAAAATACTATACAAGTCTCTCTTCTTTACACTAAAATATCTTTCTCTGAGTAACTTTTCATGCTCCGTTGTGCAGTGGCATCAATGAATGCTTGCACCTGAACCTAGGTAGTATGGTAAGGGACTGTACTTTTCCCTGCCCAAAGCCTTTTGCAAACACTGAAGTTTATGCATTGTTTTATACACGCACAGTATGATAGCATTGAATTCAAGGGAACAGCTTGTGCATTAAGTCACTTGTGTGCTTAACTGATTATGCCATGTTTGTAGATTATATTAATTGGGCAGATGTGTACAGTGCTTGTGTGTGATATTATCTAAATGTTAATATCCTTAATGATGAGTCCAGTTCCAAACAAGCCATTCCGTTATGCCAGGTGTGCTCTACCTGTGGGCCAGAGCACTGCCCTTGAATCAGGGCCACTGGCTGGATCTGGCTCATGGACAGGCTGGGCACTTCCCATTTGGCCCGTTGGGCAAAAAAATTGAGCGCCACTGCATTATGATGTTGATTTAAGTTTTGAAATTGCCCTTAAACAATTGCTCCCTTGCTAAACCAACATCACTAGGAAGTCTGAAAATGACACAGCACACTGGCTTTCTTCCTAAACTAGAAAAGTGCTTTGTTTAATGTGGTAGTTACTTAACCTCTTGTATAACATCAGAGGAAATAATTTAAAATCTTGAAATATACTTTCAGCATTTTGCAGTTAAATGCTTCATCTGGATGTTACCATTTAAACCAGATTTAGCAAGGCTCAACAACACATTCATAAATCCAACTGAATTCGTTGGCATTTGAGCACATTTACAAGTACTTTGCTGAATTGGGGCCTTGATCAATTCTTACTGCCTTCTATTGCCATTTTATTTTTGTATTGTGGTAAGCTCCAGCGATGGACCAGGACTCCATATTTCCAGGTCCTGTACAATCACAACCAATCACTGCTTGGTGGCACGGAAGCGGAAAGGGATCTTGGAGTCCTAGTGGACTCCAAGATGAACATGAGTCGTCAGTGTGACGAAGCCATCAGAAAAGCTAATGGCACTTTATCGTGCATCAGCAGATGCATGACAAACAGATCCAAGGAGGTGATACTTCCCCTCTATCGGACACTGGTCAGACCACAGTTGGAATACTGCATGCAGTTTTGGGCGCCACACTTCAAGAGGGATGTGGATAACCTGGAGAGGGTCCAGAGAAGGTCCACTCGTATGGTTAAGGGCTTGCAGGCCAAGCCCTATGAGGAGAGACTGGGGCACCTGGACCTCTTCAGCTCCCGCAAGAGAAGGTTGAGAGGCGACCTTGTGGCTGCCTGTAAGTTCATCATGGGGGCACAGAAGGGAATTGGTGAGGCTTTACTCACCAAGGCGCCCCCGTGGGTTACAAGAAATAATGGCCACAAGCTAGCAGAGAGCAGATTTAGATTGGACATTAGGAAGAACTTCACAGTTCGAGTGGCCAAGGTCTGGAATGGGCTCCCAAGGGAGGTGGTGCTCTTCCCTACCCTGGGGGTCTTCAAGAGGAGGTTGGATAGGTATCTAGCTGGGGTCATCTAAACCCAGCACTCTTTCCTGCCTGTGCAGGGGGTCAGACTCGATGATCTATTGAGGTCCCTTCCGACCCTAACGTCTATGAATCTATGAACAAAATGCAATCCATACATGTTATCCTTCAAATGCTGATTAAAATCTGAAGTTTCTCTCTTGAGAGCAAATTGCTGATAGTTATTTTGGGTTTTTTTTTCCCTGCAGTTATGCTAACTTATTGCAGTATCAGCCAAAATAATGTGTTTTTAGGAAGTGTCTCATGCAGAGAATGACACTTTTTCTCTTTCCTGAGAGATCTACCTTGCAGTTTACGGACACTTTGGAAAATACCTGATCATATACCATTTTCTCATTGAATCTTCCCATGAGTAATACAAGATGAATCATTGCCATCTTAACTTTTCTCTTTCAGCATTTAATCTGTATTGTGCTTAACTGTTCACTGTGCTTTATTTTTCTAATGACATACACTCCTCTACTCCCAACACAAATTAAAAATGTCTAATTTATTGAGACAGGATTATCTTGCTTAGCAGGTTGTATGGACATGTCGTTTCTCACGTCAAATGATTTAATGTCTCCTTGGAATTCTAATTAAAAATTGCTGTTGATTTTACTTTGAATATTTTTAACTTCCTTTCTGTGTGATGCTCTCTTGAAAGCAGCTTTGCTAGAACTGGGATTGTGGATTTTTCCCTCTTGTATGTCCAGTGTACTACTTTGAATGTTTTCTTACAGAGGTGAGTGTGATCCTGTGGTGTAGACCAGTAGTTCTCAGCCTTTTTTATACCAGGACCCATTTGTAAACATTGCTGGCCAGTCCCAATCCAGTGCCCCTCACCCCCAGCCCCCCAATATGTAGGGCATGGGGGTGGGTCTTTGGGGCAGGACAGGGGGTGTGTGGAGGGGGGGGGGAACAGCTCCTTGCAGGCTGGAACTCCTACAGCTAGCTGGGGAAAAGCCACAGTTTCCCACTTGTTTTCTCCTTTAATGGAGAATCCATTTTTAAAGTTCAATAATCCATTTTTAAAGTTTGTTCACGACCCTTTCATATATTCTTGCAACTCACTTTTGAGACATGACCGATGGGTTCAGAAACACTGGTGTAGACTACTACCCTGCTTCACCAGCCCTGGAAGGTTTGATGCTATGTCTAAATGCTTACTCAGGCTCTTTTTTCAGGGTTTCAGCTTTTATTTCTTCATGAGACATTTCAGCATAAATTCTGTATATAAACCTAACTTCTTTTGACCAGGAGTCCTTCAGCAGGAGCTTGTCTCTTCCCATTTTACTATCCACTTGGTTGCGAATGTCCCTGCTCTGGGATCTCTCATAGGAAACAACCTGCTTTATAAAGCTCATTCCTTGTCCTCTTGAACTAATCGACTTCCTGGCAGCCTTTTCACCACTGAGCTAGTTACTGACTTTTATAATCTCTTGACCAGCCTCAGCTCAGTAGTTGATCCGGGTCCAGCTCCCCTTAAAAATACCAGGCTCCTCCCCTCCCTACCAACCCCAAGCTCTTGCAGGAGGTAGAACGGACACCCATTACAATAGGTTTTCTTTTCTTCATCCTTTTCTCACTTAAGTGTAATTAATCTTTTTCTCTCCTGAGCAATGCTGCCAGCTATTTCCCCTATTTCGTACCACTACCCTGAGCTTTCTCCTGCTTTTCTTCCATTTGTCAAGCTGTCTTTCATTTCCCAGTGAGAAGCCCCGCACAATGGAGCCAGCAGCCTGGCCCTGCTCCTTGCTGCCATGTGCAGCTTGTGGGACTCTGCTGGGTATCAGGGAGCACCACTTCTGGGAAGTTCTGGGGGCTGCATGTGGTGGCAGGGAGCAGGGAAGGCAGCCGGCGCCATCATATGGAGCTCCTTTGCAGTGGTGTGCGAGTCCCAGGAGCTGCACATGAGCCCCGCGTGATAGAGGTGGTCTGGTTTGGCTCTGCTCCTTGCTGCCACATGCAGTTCCCAGAACTTGCTGGAGCCATGCACCACCAGGCTGCTGTTCCTGCGCAGGCTACGAGCACCCCGAGGACCCACTGCCTGCTGTTGCTGCTGCCACCAGAAGCAGGGGCTGTGCATCATGGTAGGATTCATCATGGCTGTGCATATGGAGGATTCTTGCTGCTGCCTGCCGCAGCACCCCTCCCCCGGTCCGCCTGAGCTCCATGCTCCTACCACCCCGCTGCGTTCAGATCTTGGGCTCCATGCTTCCACCAGCCCCATGCTTGTGCTTCCACCCAGCTGGCAGCTTCCCTACCTGCTGACCAGAGTGAGCATTGCAGCAGGGACGAGAGGAGGAGCTGCTGGAGCCAAGCAGGTCCCCCAGTGGCTGCAGCAGTGTAAACACTTAAGTGTAATTTGCTTATAGATATGGGTGCAGGTTCTAATAGTAGTAATAGAAGGAATAAGAATAAAATGGAAGATTAATTGGAATAACTAGTAGTCGTTACGTTGAAATGCAAATCTCTTCATAGCTAACATTGTAGTGGGAAGCTACCAGTGCCCTCCCACAAATATTCAAAGACAAACTCATCTTTTTGAAACTGGATTTGTTATCAGCACTTGAAAAAATTATCCAATATCTTTTGCAGTTTTACAGGAATGAAATAGTTGGGTATGATATGGGTCTAAGGTACTATTAACCTCTATTCCAGTAGTATCCAAACTCCTAAGATGACCTGTATGAAGTGGGAAAGTACTGTCTTCCCTCTTTTTACAGAATAGGAACTGAGATACAGACAGATTAAGCTCAAAGCCTTGAAGATATTTAGGTGCCTAAATATTTCTGTTGATCTGAGTCCGACTAACTTAGCCAAAGGTTCACAGGAAGTCTGTGGAGGAACAAGGAATTTAATAGTTACTCAACTTTCTATTCAGTCTTTTCTTTCTCTCTCATTTTTTTACAAGTTTGATGTAATATGTAGCGTTATTTCTTTTCCTGGCTTTGCCCCCACATTTGTTTTTAAATTAGTTGTCTTTTTTTCTCCTCTCTTGGTTTCTTCCAGCTTTTTATTGATGGTTTGGTTCTGCACTATTGATGTGAGTTTTGCTATTTATTTCAATGGGGGCAGGATCAAATTAATCTCTCTCTACTTGTAATTCTCTGGTCTGCCTGCTGTATTTGAAAACCTGACAGGATGCTTTATAGCCAGAGGACTAAATTTGCCAGCCCCAAAACTTCTAAAAGTTGGGAGGCCTTGATTATTCAGGGGCAGTTACCACGTGAGAAGCTGGCTGCTGGGACACTCCTACCAAGGATATGGCCCAAGGGTTCTGAGTTTTTTTTCATATCCCATGGCCAGTGATCGTCCAATTTGAGTTTAAAATCTCCTTCAATTTGGGGAGTAGGAGAAGGAAGTATAATCTAACTGAATCATAAAGAGATGTCAGTGTTCCTACATGTAAATAGGTATAGGTTAATTTGGATTCATTAGGTGATCTTATAGTTGCATCCCCTAGAATAGGGGTGGGCAGTTATTTTGGGCAGAGGGCCGCTTACTGAGTTTTGGCAAGCCATCGAGGGCTGCATGACAGGTAACCAGGGGCAGATAAATATTAATTTTCTAATTTTTTTAGGGGCCCCGCGGGCCAGATAGAATAGCCTGGCGGGCCACATGTGGCCCACGGGCTGCATTTTGCCTGCCCCTGCCCTAGAAACTCCTTTAACTATAATTATCACAGGGATACACCATGTCAAACTACTGCAGACTGATTAACTTCATATCTCTTTATTTCGAGTAATATGTAAAAGATAGCCTTAAGTATGTGTAGTCCAACAGAGCAGTACTTCACAATTTCATCTTCAGGTTTATTCTTTCTCTGTCATTTATCAGTACCCCATGCTGGAATGGTTCTGGGTAAGGTAATAAATTTGAGCTTTCTTGTGGGCAACTGTGACCAGGCCATACTGGTATTTGATACCTTTGTGCCTCAGTTTCCACACTTCCAGCTCCAGATGCTTGAGTCATCCACTCATGGATAGACAGATTTTAGTTCTGAATGACTTGAGCCATCTAGCCAAGTAATAGTTATAGTCAGAGAAATAGGGCGGGAAGAAACCTCCATAGGCCATCTACTTCAACCCCCTGAGGCACAGTTATCTCTATCCAAACCATTCCATACAACCATAATTTAAACTCTACATAAGTCTACCCTTAACCCTGACACAACATAAACCTAACACTCTGACCTGCTGCAGGTACAGAGGAAGTAAGAAGCTCCCACAGTCCGTACCAGTTCATGCCATACCATACCATTGGTAAAATTCTTTTCTGACCCTAAATATGGCAATTGGTCTGATGTTGAATGTCTACTCTCCTGTCAGAACAATGGGCTAGCAACCTGACACTAAGACTTTAAACTGACTCCAGGATAAAACCTGTTTTGTACTTTGTGGCAGGGAATTTTTACATCACTTTTGACAGAGACTTTTTAGGGGAACCCAGGCTCAGCCTCCTATTCTTGTTTTTTGCACAGAGACCCATAGCAAACAGCTAAGGAAGGGATCACCTACTTGATTTGTCTCTCTGGACTACTTCCTCAGTTTGTCTCTAGGCCTTTTTAACTGCCTATCTCGGACTCTGTCTCTAGGTCTGTTACCTAGCTCAGCCCACAAGAGACTCTGCTTCCTGCTGTACTTTGGTGGGAGAACTTTTCTATTCCCCAAAGGGGACATTCACGCATCCTCTATGAGCCTGGCTGTCCTACATGAGTCTCAGTAGGGCTGCAAACAGATGTTGAATCTGTGACACTAAAAATTCTTATGGAGACAAAAACTTGAGTGAACAGACATCTTAACCCTTTGTTGTTACAGAAATGCCTAAATGTTACAATGGCAATGACCTTAGTCATAATTTATGCTGCCTTCTTGTGGCCACCATCTATTCGCTTACAGTGGAAGCAGGGCCCAGTCCTGCAAGGCAGTGGCCCCAGGTATCTCATCCCAGCATGGAGCACGTGTCTGCAAGCAGGGGTTCCCCACTTGCAGACATATGTCTATACTTGGGCCATGACAGCAGGTTACACTGAACTCCCCTATAGGAGTTCCCCCAGTGTATGTTTCTCACTGCTGTGATCCAGGTTGGGGTGCAGTCTGAAAATGTGGAGCAGGTTTTCCCTACTTGCAGATGCATGCCCCAAGTCTGCCTTTCCACAGAATTAGGCCCCTGAAACTGTGGGAGTGGCAGGGACCCAACCCTGCGGGACACCAGCCCTAATGATGTTTGCAGATGTCTGCGAAGTAAATCAGCTGTACCATGATACGTCATGGCACAGCGTGTTGCTCTCCAAAGACTGTTTCCAGCCTGAAGGTCTCTCCCTTTTACTGGAAACCTCATATCCAAGGGAGTCAGTTAAGGAGCACAGGAGCTTTTAAAGGGTCTGTCCACCTGGTAATACTGTTATAATATAGTTTATACATTTCACCAACATTTTCTGGTTGGTGAATCTGTTGTATTCCATTTCCTTTTAAAAAGGAGCTCCTTGAAGTAGCACAGCCACCAGTTTGTTTTTTGGGGTGGGGGAAGGTATCGGGGGTAGGGGTGTTAGGATAAGAATTATTGGGTTGTTGTTTTTTTTAAATTAAAAGTCCTCTTTAAATAATAATTTCAAATATATTGTTAAATCAATTTGACAGCCTTTATTAAGGACTAAACTTCCTATAATACGTTAAAATATATACATTGACTTTCCTTAAAATATCAGCAACAAAACGTGCTATTTGAAACTAATATTAATTTAAACTACTGAGATGGGGGAAGTCCATTGGTCACATGTCTGGAACCTTAGTCTGAAGTAATAAATCTGTGTTTGATGGCTGACATATCTTTGGGAGGTTCTGTGAAAATTTTTCTTTTCCATTTCATTTATTCAAGTTAGTTAAGTTCAATGAATAGGTTATTTAAAGTTTAAAAACACAGTTAAAATTAGAAAAGTTTGTTTGTATTCATGGATTGGAAGATGAAAACTAGGTGTGAGAGGCTGAGATCTACTAATTGTAAGATTTTGAAGGATATGGTAACTAATCAGTTCACTTTGCTAACTATGGATGATTCCATTTCCTTATGAATCAGATTTAAATTCAAAACTTATTTTGATAGATATACTGCATGTATACAAAAGTTTTAATATAGTTTTATTTTGCTAATTAAATATTTTAAAATGCTGATTTTTGCATGCTTAATTGAATTCAGATTTCCATCCAAAAACAGCTTGACACAAATTATGAGTAAAAAATGAATCATCATGATAAAAAAATATTCTAAATCAAAAGTGTCATTCACCATCTTCTCTCATGATAAAATGTAAAAATTAAGTATCTGAATAAATGGCATGTTAAGCCACATAATTGCTTAAATGTACATACATAATTCATCTTGGTTAGCAAAGAGAGAAGTACCTGATTTAGTGTAAAAGCTATATTTACTTGCAAGTCAACATGTCTTAATGGCTGCCAACCAGTAAGAATTAGTTTTCCTATAGGGAAATAAGTTAAATTGGCAAGGAAGAAACCTTGATATAAATGCTACTTTTAAATCATGTTTTGCATTTGTACTTTTAGTTATGATTACATTTCATGATTTTAAATTTAATTGGTTTAATTAGAATATCCTTCACTTTCCTTGCACCCCTAGGAGGGGGAGGTATTTTGGTACAAGAGGTGCTTGAAAGAACTTGACACTTAACAAAACGATAGGTGCCTTTTAAACGTGCTGAAGAGAGAGATGGAGAGAGAAATACAGTGATGGTTATTTCCATTCTATGACCATTGTCTTTGACCCAAAAGTGGGTCAGTTTGAAGCAAGAGAAAAATAAAGATAAAGACATCAATTAAGCCAGGCTGCTGGAGAGATACAGTTGAAGTCCAGCTTTTGGAATTAGGAATAATGAGCTCTGGTACATTCTTCCTCTGTAACTTTGACCAAATCACTCAAACTGGTTTCACTGCCTTTTAAAACTGGGATCATAGCTACCTATCATTAGAGGTGTGTTGTATATGGACAGTCTGTAAAGTGCTTCAAGATGATTAAGTGCTTAGCAAGGTGGTGGTGTCTCTCAAGCAGTAGAGGAAATTCTGCATAACTGTGTTGCAAGATGCATTACTTTTGTCACAAACATGGGTATTTTTGCCTTTTGGAGGCGAGATGTTTTAAAGGTACAGTATTGTATTGAGGTCATGACAGTTCTGTCTGTCGTTGCAGTGACTTAGATTGAGGAACTTTACAATGGTGTCCTGACTCCTTTTGTTCTTAACCTGCTATCTCCACTGCACCTGGTGCTGTAACATTCTGGAGCAGAGGTGGGCAACCTGCAGCCCGTGGGCTGGATTTGGCTTGTGAAGCTATTTGTTTCCAGCCTGTGGGTGTGGGGCTTTGACCTTTGGCAGCTCTTGCTTTCCTGTGCTGCAGTGGGAGAGGTGATGGTGCAGCTGGGTCCTAGCACCCACTTACCTGCCCACCTCTGACCCGAACTGGGTCACTCTGGATCTCAGCCAAAAAGACTGCTGATTGTGGTACTGGAGTTGACAGGGAGGATAAGAAATGACATGAAGAGGAGATAGGGAAACAGGTAAACTACGTAGCTACAACAAGTATCTTAATATAGATCTGCCAGTAGAACCTATTAACATTTCTGAAAATACGATAGACTAAAGTTGTAGGTATCGTATATATTATTTAAAGATGGAAAAGTCAAGCTCCAAGTGTAATTCCAGTGTTTTTAAGAGGTTAAATGTGGTGGAGTTTTAAGGTAGTGAGCAAGGTACAGTCATCATGCTTCAAAGAGGGCATGTCTACATAAGATGCTTATTGCACATTAGCCTAATAACACTGCGCAGTAGAGTGTCACAGCAAAAACTGTGCTAATATCCTACTGTGCAGCAATATTAACTTAATGCGCAGTAAGCATCACTAGTGAACTTGTAGATGTACATTAATGAACGTGTAGATGCTCCCAGTGAGTTGTTTTCTCCTTTAGTTGTGAATCCTGGCAGTGTGAGGGAGAATGGGCTAATTAACATAACTGCAGGGTGAAGTGGGAAGGCAGCGGGCACTGCCAGGCTGTGAAGGTGGCTGAGGTGGGGAAGTTGCTATGCCTTGGAAGAAACCCCGCGGGGAGGTGAGAGGGCTTCACGTGCAGGCAGCTACACCTAACGGTTCTTTGGTCTGCAGTGGTGCTAGGCACAGATGTTGCGTGCTGCGGAGCCACATCCCTGCCATCATGTATCCATGAGTCCTGGTACAGCTGCGCCCTGTGTGTCAGCTGCAGTGATGGCACTGCTGGGCGGGCCCAGGCCATCTAAGCCACTGCTGCATGGTGCAGGAGATGCAGCCTCCCCTCCCTCCTATCTCGCTTGTGTGAACTACTTATTAACCCAGGCCCCGCCATGCAGTCCTCACTGCCTGAAAGCCTGCGCCTCTGTGCAGGGGGAGATAGGTCAGGATTGGTGCTGGGGCTCTTGATCCCTTCTCCCCAAAGGGGTGTTCAGTAGCGGGTGGGCAACAGTGGGGCTCTGCTGCAGGCAGCCTGCTCTTGGCCTCAGCTCTTGGCGCATGCTTAATGGCAGAAGAAAAACTAGAAATACGTTTTTTTTAATCTCCCCCCCCTCCCCCCCCAATTTTTTATTTTATTTTTTTTAAAGGATGCTATGAAGCCTGCTTGGTCCTGTGCCCCCATGAGCAGGGTGTGTTTGCATGATCCAAGCACATCAAGCAGTCCTCCCAGGAGGGGATAAGCCTGGGGCATAAATAAAAAGGCTTCATCTTCTTCTTGTCGGGTCCTGAAGCAAGTTAGCCCCCCTCCCCTTAGCCTCCAAAATACAGGACCCCCCTTAGCCTTCAAATATGGGCCCCTAGGCACAGGGCTGGCCATCTGGCTGGAGCAGGGCTGGGCACTGCAGAGGGGCAGGAGCCGGCCCCTCACCTGTAAGCTGTGACTGTGCCCTCGGCAGGAGGAGGCCACGTTGCAGCCAGCTTCATGGTATCCCCCTTGCCTGCCTCCACCCTCGCCCCCACAGGCCTGGGGGAGCTGGGAAGCTGAAGGTCTGTCCTTGCAGTGCCGTGCTGCCCTGCTGGGCACAAGCCCCAAGTAGTGGTGGGCTTGGAGCAGCCCCGTGCGGCCAGGGCGTGGAACAGGGAGCTCAGACAATGGGGTTGCTCACGCGCCTTGCACAAAACCCTGTGCCCATCTGCATCTGTATATAGGTGCTTTTCTCTGGCCTCGGCATTTACTGGGTAAAGGTGGAGCAGCTGCCTGGGACAGGAGCTGTAGGCTAATGGTGGGGCTCTATCTACAACACAGCCACAGTAGCTCTGGAGCCCATCAGGAGCCCCATGGGTACCGCAGCTGCAGCTGCCATCGGGATCCCCTGTGAGCGGGGCTGTCAGGGAACTTAGGCTCTCAAGCTCTCCCCACGTGTCTGGCTCAGAGGTCCCAGGGGGGTGCTCTGCCATGTCTGCCCAGCAGCTCCAAGCTTTACCTCCACAGGGGCCTGGGCTGCTGCTGCTTTTTGCTCTCCAGGTGCTGCTAGGACCCTTCCTACCCTGCTGGGCACCTTTAGCCCTCAGTGAGGTGTCGGGGAAGTGTCTGTTGGGGGACACAGCTGCTGCCCAGGGCATGTGGACAGCTGCAGGCTGGGGGCAGTTGACGTCACCAGCAGAGTAGCCAGGTGGCAGCGTTCCCCCCTCAGGCTGTGCTCAGCTCGCTCTGTGTACCCCCTATGACCTTTTTAAGTACCCTTAGGGGTATGCGTACCCCCGGTTGATAACCACTGCCATAGCGCATGCTAAGATGTTCACTTTCCAAGAAGCTTATTGTTGGATAAGCCTTTCATTATTTATAGCTCTCACTTCAGATCAAATGAAACACTAACAAATACTAATCAAGGAAAGTTAATTTATGTCCAGGCCTTCTTTGTACAGAAGAGAACAAATTGGGTTAGACCCACTGAGTGTTCTCCATCTCCACTGTTTTAATGTGCTCCTCTTCTTTTGTAGGGAATGGGGTTCTCAACATCCCTGTGGGATGTAGTTGAGAAGCTCCCCCTAAGTTCTTCTGCATGCTTCACGTTTCTACATTTTAGCCCACCCTTTTCCTAACAGAAGACTAGATGGGATTTCTTTTGGAGTTTGTCAAAGCTCTGGCCATATATTGTGCAGCACTGAGAATAGGTAAGAAGTAGCAATCAATCGTCTTAAACCCATTACCTCCACATAATCTTCAACCATTTGGCATTAAGGAGAGCAGCGGACCAGGAGTCATAGGAACAAGGGCAGAGAAAAATTATTAAAAGATTAGCATCTTGTTGCTGTCTAGTTAAGATCTCTAATATGTTAAAGTATGATGTCCACTGATGTCCTATGATGTCCACTGACTGTCATTCATAGTTTCAGGCTAAACATCATCTCCAGTGTGCCCCGAGTTCTGTTCTCAAGACCATGTAACATAGGACCTTCCCTGTGATCAGTTTCCCACAGCTCTGCTCTGCTGTAGTCCATGAGCGTGCCTGTAATCCAATTTTGTCTTGCTGGGCCTTACTATTAATATCACTGTCTAAAAGATAGATTTCTCCATCTGAAATTGAGACTTCATGAGCATATAAATTCAAGCCAAAGTGAAAATTGCTCTTTGTTTTATGAATTGTGTTAATAAAAAAAACTGCAAAATTAGTGGGTTTGATAAAAGGCCATTGAAATACCAAATTAACATATACAGTAATATTTTCCAGACATAAACTTTAGTCCATCAAACTCTTGCCTATCAAACTTTAAAACGAATCAACATCAAATATACAAAATGAGATGCATAGCGGTTGTTGGCTACACTATTAGCGAGGTTTGAGATCCATCTGTGATAGTGACAGCTCTCAGTCCTTTGTTGTTTACATCACTTGGAGACTTCGGAAAGTACTTTGCTTTAGATGTTAATTGCAATTGAACAATTAAAAAAGAAATCAGATGGATGGGATGATATAACTTTAGTGGTATTTTGCTCTTAAAGAAAAAATCCAATAGGAGCTCATATTGATGCTTTCCTTACCTATTTGATACTCTATAACAAACCTGTTTAGTACTGTGAAAGAGCCTTTAGTGGACCAAACAGCTGTGACTAGATTATAGCATTTGGCTTAGAATTCCCCATGCATGCTTTTTCACCCAGGAGTAAAAGCTCTCTTTTTTGCAGAGATGGAAACCCAGGAGAGATTATAGGATGATCCTCGTTCCACATTTTGGGTGACTTTTTTCATCTAGCACTTAAATGATGTGCCAGGTTTTTTTCTTGCAAATAAAAGGTCTTGCTTATTCAAAAGAAGCTATGGTGCTTTTATATCAGTGGTTTTCAACCTTTTTTTATTTGAGGACCCCTAAACAATTTTGTCTGAGTGGAGTGCAGACCCCTTTGGAAATTTCTAACGGAGGTGTGGACTCCACTGAAGTGTAAGTGTGGGTATTCGCATACTTTTGGTGGATCGTAGTTATCTTTCTGGGCTTCTTAGACATAATCTGTGACCACCTCACAGGGGTCATCAGACCATAGGTCGAAAACTGCTGTTTTATATGAAGGGGAATAAAAGGTTGATCATTGCTCTTAAAGCTCCATGATTGTTCTTCCTTCTCTTCGCCTGCCTCCTCTCTCTGTGTTATTTTGCCTGTTTGCAATTCACTGCCATAGTTACCGCCGTAGTTTGTAGGTAGGTGGCTGTAGTGCAGAAATTATGCTGTCATGAAGTTATTGAGAATATACAGCAGAATCATGCAAGATTTTACTTTTGTGAGTCTTCAGTTTAAATTAGGGTTACTGGATTTGTAAGATTGTTCATTTTTGCCTCTAATACAGTTTTAATTAAGTAATTGAAACATAATTTAGAATGTTTGGGTTTATTTATTAGGCATCTGGTGAAATGCTTAACCTGTTTGTTTGCTAACTGCATTATAGTAATTAAATAGTAAATAAATGTGCATAATTGTCTTCAGATCAGTATATGCCACCTGCTTGCACAGATAGCATTTCAGGTTATGCAGTTTTATTCATTCAGTGAAGTGTTTATGTTGGAAAAGCACATAAACACCAACGAGGCATCAACACCAACGGCTGGGGTTCAACTTAGTGCCAACTGATCCACCAAGGCATATGCCACTTTGAGGCCCAATGACTCGATACCAAGGTGGAACGGCGGCGGCAGTGGAAGGAGAAGAAGACCAACCCAGGCCTGCGAATCCCACTTCCCCACACAACAACATGCCCTCATTGCCAAAGAACATGTGCATCCAGAATTGGGCTCCTCAGTCACCTGAGGACCCATCAAGCCTGACGGAGGTCATCCGTGACTTCGAGGGACCGCCGACGATATGTTGGAAAATATTTCAGGCTTTTTCAGACTCGTGGCTAACCAGTCCTAAACAGCCTTTACACTTCCTAGGACTGCATTTTTAAACCGTATTTTTAAGAAGAAAATTGAAGAAATGTAACAGCGTATAGGAATATGAACAAATGGTTATGTGCGTTGTTAACAGACACTTTTGTACATCTGGAGTTTTCCTGTTGCTGAACAAGTTGATCTCCAGGCCTTCATAAGGCTATTAGACTGACAGTCCCAGTCAGTGTAGCTGCCATGTACAGTGTAGCTGCCATGTTTCTGTCTTACAGTACTTTATTTGCTTAGGCCCTGTCTACACTCTGAAGTTTGGCCAGCAGAGGTGTGCCAACTAAGGGGTAGAAACCACCTCTCATGGACTGTGCTCGCTTGCTATGATGGCCAATCCATTGACATGGACATACTGTATTTACAAGAATCCAAGATGACTTCAAATTTTAAGATGACCCCCCCCCCCCCCCCCAATATTTAGATTCTATACTTTGAAAATTATGGGATCCCCCTTTTCCCCCCTGCACAGTCTACCTAGGCTTGTCTGCAGGTCTCCCTCATACTCTCATCCAGCTGCATGGTTTTCCCTGTGCTCCTGATAATGCATGCCCCTTTCCATGCAGGCAAGCCACCCTGGCCTGGGGCAGACGGCATCTCAACTCTGGCTTCACCCCCACCCCACAGCCGGGACTGCAGCAGCCATTTGCCCCAGCTGGTGCTCGAATCTAAGATGAGGCTCCTCACCCCTCAAACTGACTGGAGGAAAAAAACCTTGTCTTGGTTTCAAGTAAATATGGTAACTATGCCAACAGAAGGCTTTTATTGGGTTAGCTACTGTTATGTGTGGAGGTAATCCAATGACACTGGCAAAAAAATCTTTTCTACAGACATGTACTGCATCTCCATTAGGGGATTCATCCCCCACAGTTGTGCTGGCAAAGGGATGGGTGGCAGCAGCTCTGCAGTATAAACATGCGCTTTCTTGCCATTTGAGAAGTGTGGACCAACTAACTAGGATCTGTGTTCAGTTAACGTGCCCTTTGTGCTTTGTTGGTTGATAACCTTTCAGAATAGAAATATTTACTTTTGTATTTTGGGTTTCAGCACAGTGATGTGTATTTCTCTCTCTGTGTCTCAAGTTTGCTGTGGCCAGTAAGTGACTGAGCATCTTTTAGCCATATCTGTTCTTTGTTTTGCAGTGGAAATTCCTTTGAACAGTAAATGGGGAGTTTATGAATGAGTTTTGTCATGCTAGAGGTTGAATTTTCTGAAATTTTCACTCTGAAATTAAATATTAATGTTTAATATTAGCAGCTCCATATGGCATGTGCCACATGAAGCTGTGTTACATCTTTCTTCTTTATAAAAAGTTATGTTGGAAATGGGCTGATCCGTTCATAGAAATAACCCCTAAATTGGGACGTGCCTCATATAATCTTTATTAAAGGATGGTTCAAGTACATGCTGAAGTGTCTTTTTTTATTACAATCCATTTTATATAGACAAAGAAGAGATGAAGGAGCACACCTTTATTTCCTCCTGTAATTCCCTGTTATCCTTGGTCCGTGGACAATGGACAATCCTTGTTAATGGACAAAAAACTGACATGTCATGACAGCATTAGGATCTGGAGTGCCCTGTGGTGCTTAAATCCAAAAAGAAACTGGAATATACTGATCCTCTTAAGCTATAAAGTTGAAAGCCTGACGAGGATGTTTTCATGTAATTTGCTTTAATAGACTTTTGTGAGCTCAAGGGGCCACTGACGCTATAAGATTAAGATGTTACCTTGCCAAGCTGCTTACTAGAAAAAGCAGCAGCAGGTATATTTTCAAAGCAGAAAACAAAGAATATAGAATTGCATAGAAAGAAGGGTCAGAATGGGTTAAGTGTTATTAGATTCTGTATCTGTGATTTGTCTGTGTGAAGTGTGTGACAACAGTAATGACCAATAGAATAAACTCCTATTTCACAAGATGTCTTCAGAACTAGGTAATAAGAATCTATTAAAAAACTAAATTAGGTATATAATTCCATATATAACAAGGGACTAAGCCCAGACTGTGTTTTTTTTAATTAGTCAGATGCCAGAAACTAGGTACTTAATGCAAAATAGCTGTAAAATTTAAAGAGCCATATTTAAAAGATAAGTAAAAACCAACATTACAAGCGAAATTGTAATTTTAATAACACAAAGACGGAATGGAGTCAAAACTGCTCTTTATGGCTTGAATCTGCAAATGCAAGCTCATTGGAATGACCTTGCACACCTACTCATGTGCATAAATATTGGCAGGGCCTATATTTGTCAGATTGTTTAGCAGAAAAACCTACAGAACTGTGCATCTGCTGTTAACAAAGTGCAAACACATATTACTTTCCAAATCCAAGTTTTAATATAAAGGATAAGTAGGAAATGTATTAAACCAGTATTCTTTGTCTGTTCACAGACGGATTTATTTTTCTCTTTTAAATTGACTATTCTGAAATTCCACCATACTATCTGAAGACATGTTTATTTGTTTTTTCTAGCAACTTTAGTAAGATATAGACTGTGTCAATAGCAAAATAAATCTTCACAAAGAAGTTTAAGTATTTTTATCCTTGGGTTTATTTAGCTGTATCTGAGGAAATGTTTTATATTTATTAAGTAGTATACAAAATCTTTTCCTTTTCATCTGCAGATGTGATAGAACCTGAAAATGAGCATTTCCCCCATATATCTTTTATAACACTAGTAATAAAGAAAAGGCATTTCAGAGATGCTGTAGGAGGTTTGCTTGGAGAAAGATAAACAGGTTTACGGTGTCTATATTTTAATGTTTTTTTTTAAGAAAAATTATTGAAAGTATGCTTTAGAAATAACTTATTCATAATGAAAAGATAGACAATAGTACTGGTTTTTTTTCTGCCATTGGAAGCAAAATTTAATGTTATTGAAATGTACAAGATCACTTTCTTTGGAGTAGAGGGAGTGTGAAAAATCTTAGGGCATATTTAGGTTCTTAACTACATAGGGAGACCATATGGGAGCAGGCATTGTCGGCTAATGGTATTTGCAAATACAAAGCTTGAAATACAAGACTTGGACTATGCTAGGAAAAATTATCCATTTCTCAACACATTGTCTCAGCACAGGTCCAGAAATAATCAGTTCAGAAGGCGGCATCATCATAGGCTAAAAGACCAGAGCTAAATGAAACTACTCCTCTGTCTGAAAGCGAGGAGGCTCCTTCCTTTCCCCCCCTACCACCAGATATAGCTCTAAACCTCCCAGTGACTTTTAGGGGGTTAATTTGAATAAATTTAACAACTTTGAAAAGCTGCTGTTCCAGTACTTAAAAGTGGTATAGTTGGTTCTTTCAGCTCTGCTTTGTACAGTGACCTTTTGCCTTTCATGGGAGAGCATTCTTGATGGCGGTTCTCCACAAACAGCCCTGCTCATTGACTTTATTTTGAACCTTTGTTTTTTTTCCCCTTACATTGTGCCCAAGTTTCCTTTTGGTATATTTTTTCTTCATTCTTCCTTGCACCAGCAGTAGCAGAGACTCAGCTACAGAACAGAGGCTTTGGGTCAGGGTGAGGAGAGTGTCCTCCGCACTGGAAGTGCTCCTATAAAGTAGGATGACCATGCTACCAGAATGTTACACTGGTGTACACAAGGTGAAGACCTGGCCTGCTGACCCTAGGTATCAACCAAAATGTATTTTGTCCCTGAAGGAACACTAATGTCAGGGCTTCCCTACCAATGCAGGATGTTTAGACAGCACTAGGATCTCGTGGGTCAGTAAAATAGGCAAAATGGCTCTCGGAGAGGCCACTTCGGTTTCTTGGCATGTGGATGCACTCCTGGACTCTCTTCTTTTTGTGTTTCCTCTTCATGTGAGCAAGACTGCTTGTATAAATCTTAGTCCTATTGTGGGGTCTCTTGCAATCCTCCCGGTCTCTACAGAGGCCTCCATAATATTCATTCCTTCTTTACAAGGACAACAACTTCCCACAAGTGCCTTATATTATAGGCAGACAAGGTTCTTTGGGTCTGCCTATGTCCTTAGACCAACACAACTAGAACCAACACCCCTTAAAATATTATATTCCTATAACCTTGAGATACCCTGTATCCTCTCTAGTGGATAAAGGTATGGTTTCTCTGGGGGTGGGGGGGAGGGCAGGGGGGACATGGTTGTGATGAGCATGGGGAACACTGGGGAATATTTCTGGAGAGTGGGATGCTTCAGAGTAGAGTGAAATTACCAATGGCAGTTTCCTGGAGGAATGGGAATCTTTTCCTGATCCTGTGCCCTAAGAATGAGAAGTGCCAGCTGTTTGAAAATCACAGAGCTGTCTGTTTTAATTATCAAAATGGTTCCAACCTACTGAAGGCTTTCTTTGTGGGAAGTGACTGATTTAAGAGCTTTAAACAGAGCAGTTTGTCTTGAACAAAGGGCTGCACAGTGGGAAGTTTCTGCCCACACGCACCATTTCACACCTACGATTAGGCTTACAGACACCACTAGGACTGCCTTGCAGGCTGCCTAAGTGTCCTTTTATCCCGATGTAACACAGTGCACTGAATTGACTACAGCAGTCACTCAGACTAAGTGATGAATGTGCCGTTTACCAGGGTGTTAATTGAAATACATTTGTACTACCTGGCAGAAAGTCTTGGTTTACAGTTCCAACATTTTGAAGATGATGGTAACTTCTTTTTGGGTTTTTCTTTTCCTTCCCCTGCTCTTCTTTGTTATCCTTCTTTTCCCCTCCCCCTACTCCCCGCAACCTTTTCTTTTTTTTAACCTGCAATGTCCTATGACACTCCTGCCTCAAAGAAGCATGTTGGGATTTTGGGGAGAGAGATCAGAACTTTAATACATATTCATAACAGAAGTATTAAAAGAGACTGTAGCTAGACACTGGAGATAATCAGGAACCACACAGAACTGGTAGAGGTGGTGGGGGGTATTTTTAGGCTGCACTATATTCCTAAGGGAAATAAATTGCTCCATAATTACTGGCAAGGTCATTGAAGTCATTTCATTGGCAAAGAGATAGCGGGAGTTGGGACCCATTGAAGTTTGGTTGAATGTAGTTAACAGTATACCATTGCATCTATTTTAAATAATAATGGCATCAGAGATCCCTTTTATAAAGATACCCATCATGTCATAATGACAGTGAGCTTTTCAGGAGATATTTTACAGTCATAAATGAATGGCATTTTTCAGTCATATTTTAAGTTTTTCCATTCTTGGTAAGTTGAAATGGTACATCACTGCTCTAAAGTAAAATTATCAGTGAGGTTTGTTTGCTGATAACTTTAAAAAAAATTATTTTCTTCTCTGAAGAACACAGACACACAAAATCTGTAGGTGGCTATGGTTATACGTGGCTTACATAGTCTTTTTGAAACTGGTTTGAAATAGGTTTGTTGCAGAAAAGGAAGTTTATTTTAAAACAAACGGAACGAAACCAGCAAACCCCAAAATGAAGAATCGTTGACCTCTTTCCCAGAGCATGTCTATAAACACCCTTACAGACTGGTTCAGAGAGGCATAACCTTTTTTAGGTGACAGCTTACTTCATTAGATGTAATCTTATTATTATTTTTTTTTTTAACAGTGTCTAACAAACTAGGCTGTCAGCGATGGAAGGTCATGCCTGTCTGAACTAGATGGTCTCTTTTACAGACATGGAATAGTGGCAGTGCAGAGCTTTACTTCAATCAGAAATGGAGCTGCAACAAATTGTGTGTTGTGGGGTAGAGTCTTTCTGGTTCGTGATAACATACAACATTGGCAAATTATTGTCACAGTGAGAACCATAACCTTATGTCATTTCTTGCTGCCTGTATTTTTAATTTGTCATATTGTTGGTCTCTAGCTTCTCACTTAGAATTTTATATCACTATTACAGTGACTAAGGGAAAGGTGATTCCCCAAAATAAAGGAAAGGTGATAGTGCTGCCTGTTACTAAGATTTCCCAACAGTTGCCATTTTGATGTCATTTTCTGTTGCTTATAACTTCAACCATGTGGGCTAAAAATTTCCAAGTCAGGTATTCAGCTGAGTTTTTCTGTAAAATTGCTTCAGTTGTTACTGAGAATGCACCTAAGGAAATATTCATTGTTTGCCCATGTTAAAAAATATATTGGCACTCTTACTGTTTTGGAGTAGGAACTTGAAATTTGTCTCAAGGATTGATTAGCCTATGGGTCAGGTGTAAGTTGCTTGCGTTCCCCAGGCAAATCCAGTTAATTGTCATTGTCCAAAAGGAGAGAAATTCAGTAGAGATATGACAAATTAGGAAAAGGAAACTTAACTTTAGATTATTAAATCATTTTTAAGGCAGCTAGCAAAGGTAAAAAGGCTTGAATATTTTAAAGTAGTATTATACCTACTCTATCTTCAATCCTGTCAGTTGAACGCACTAAGGCCCTCATTTTGCATTTGGATCATTGCACGCAACACCTGCAGAGCCTGTTTGTATAAGAGCCTGCTCTCAGGTCAGATTGCAGGATTGTGGCCTTATTTTATATCTGCAGATTGTAATTCTTGTGGCTGTCTGGGATATTTTTGCCTTTACTGAGGTAGCAAAGGGGGTGTTTGCAAGTTATTGTTGCATCTTGTGACCTTGAGGGTGGGCAGCGTTTGTTTACTTCTAGGGAGTTGAAGTCTGCTGGCCCGAATTTAAAGGTGCAAAGAATCTGTAACTCTCTATCTTTTTAATGGAATTTGGGTGTTCAGGGCTTCTGACATTTAAGGCAGGAATCTGTTTAGTAATTTAAAAGTAGGGTGCGTACCTTTGCCTTAAGAAACAAGTAACATATTGTGAAGCCCTGAAGGCTGGGAGCTATGAAATCAAAGGAAAATGGTGGAGAGCTCAGTATGGTATAGTTACATTTGACTGTATGTGACTCTGTCAACAAAAAGAAAGAGGGATAGCTCAATGAAGGAGACATGAAAGCGGATATTTTTCTGGTTGTCCAACTGTGCCTTAATATACTTGTATTTTGTACAAAATACTTAGGAGTGGTCATGGTGAGTAGTCTGCCTTTGAAAAGTGAAAAAACACAAGCAGTTCCTGTTTCCACATCTGAGAGGAGCTATGCTTGTCTACCACATTAAAGCAGAGAAAATATTAGATCTTTCTTCCCTTACCCCAGATCTGATATGTGCCTGTTTTAACTGAGTGTCTGCGGCTGAGGGACTTAATATCACCACTGTTAGTCTCTGATGCCATTTGACTCTCTGCTGGAGGGGGAACCAGAATTTGGGTATGTTTAGCTATGCATAAAAAAGTGAGACACCTTTTAAGTAGACTTACTGCCATCCCTCTGTATTTGATGATCTGCCAGTGTCTGAAACAGTTCGGTGGATTCTAACAAGTAACTTCAGGACCAGAAAACTTTGGCCTTGACCAGTGATAAGAGAAAAAATATTGAGCCCAAATACAAAGTTTCTAGATAGAGTACTTGATGTGACATGCTGATACTATTAGCATGAGTTCCACTTGAAAATCCAAGTTGCCTTAGTTACATGAATCCATACTATATTAATGTCAGCGGCTTGATGTACGTAATGATAGCACTTAGCTTTTACAGTGCTTTTCATCTGTAGATCTCAACATGTTTTGTAAAATGGTCTGTATCATTATTCCCAGAGGAAATTGAGGCAAAGAAGTTGGAAGAAGCAGTTCGGAGACAGGCAGGGTTTGAGGACATGGGCAAAGAGATATGAGGGCAGAACACAGAATAAACTGAATGTGAGAGAGAGATCCTTGGGGTGTGGGTGGGACAGAAAAATGGAAAGCATGTGGTCCTGTAATTAAGACTATCATAATGCTTGTACAGTCGGATGGTAGTGAATTTACATGGTAAGGGTAACTTTAATGTTGGCAAATACTAGCATTAGTGTGCTTGACTATGATCTTTATAATTTCATTTTACCTTGCATTGCATAATTTTATTGCATGTAGATTTTTTTTCAGTTGCTTGTAAATATGAAGGTAGACTTGCCCTCGTGAAGAATAAATCATTCCTGTTACCTGTTCATTCAAGAACATTTCTCTTATTCTATTTCCTTTTCAGTTTTATTTTGGGCACTTTCATTTCTCTGCTATCCCTCTGTCAAAATATTTTTCCTTATGCCTGATCCTTTACTGAAATCAGAATCTTTTCTATAGCAGTGGCCATCAGTGTATAACTGAAAATGACAGGAAATCAGCTTTGTGACTTAACTGCAGAATCAGGGGAGAGAAAGCAATGGATCAGAAGTCAGGAGGATTCATTTTCTAAAGCCTATTAACTTTAGTACATGGCAAATAAGGTCAGATTGTATTTAAAAGCAGTGCAAGGCTACTTTGTATATCCTTACCTATCTTTTGAAAATCCATTTTTAAAGACACAATATTTCTGCAGTTCAGATAGCTGTGTTTGAAGGCCCTGTTACATGTTCAAATTAAAGCTGGATAGAAACCAGCTATAGAGTTGTTACACATTTTCAGGCACTAACTTTATAGCTGGTTGGCTCTTTTCTAGTTGGATAGTCATTTTTATCATGTGTTAATTACTTTGCATGTGTGTCTGGTCTGAATTTATTGCATGTTTAAACAGTTAGTTGTGTAATGTATGTAACATGTAGCAGGTTCCTAAGACTTACTTACGCCTCCATTTCTGATGTTTTGTGGACAGCCTGTGCAGTGTATGAAAAGCTTTCCTGTTTTAGTAAATGCCTGCGTTATGGTACAAGTTCAAAAAAGTAATGCAAAGGGCCTGTTGTTGGATTCAGATGTGTTATCTGTTTAGGAATGCAGGACTCTAGAGCTCTTGGTTCAGAGATGATACCTTCTTTCAGACCAACTAAGAAATTGCAAAAAAAAAAAATTTTTTTCTGCAAGCTTTCAGGCTCACTCGCCCTTCCTCAGGTTCAGGGAAAATAAAGATGGTAAAAAGTCCTCATAGGTAGAAAAATTTCATTTTTGTCTATTTACTTAGTTATCTATTTAGGAAGAGCCTGGAGGAGGATGCAGATAACCACGCTGATTCACCATATCATGGATCACATTTGTTTTCCAGTATGAGCATAGAGTTTCTCCCTGAAATCATTGCTTCCTAAAAAAGATTTTGAATTTACCCTTAACACCAAGTTTATTTGGCATCCACCGTAAAAAGCATGAGTTCTGGGCACCGCACTTCAAGAGGGATGTGGCTAGCATTGAGAAGGTCCAGAGGAGGGCCACTCGCATGGTCAAGGGGCAGTGGGGCAGGCCCTACAACGAGAGGCTGAAGGGCCTGAATCTATTTAGCCTCCACAAGAGAAGGCTGAGAGGGGATCTGGTGGCTGTTTACGAACTCACCAGGGGTGACCAGCGGGAACTGGGCTCTGTACCCCAAGGCACCACCTGAGATTACTAGGAATAACAGCCACAAATTGTTAGAGAGAAGGTTCAGGCTGGACATCAGGAGACATTACTTTACGGTTAGGGCTGCCAGGCTCTGGAATGGACTCCCAAGGGAAGTGGTGCTCTCTTCTACCTTGGGGGTCTTCAAGAGGAGGCTGGACAGATATTTGACTGGGGTGTGATGACCCCACACTTGTTCCTGCCCAGGCCAGGGGGTTGGACCTGATGATCTGTTTAGGTCCCTTCCGACCCTAAGAGACTATGAAACTATAAATCCAGAAGATGTAACACATGTTTTAAATCGTCATGCTATAATTAAAAAAATCTGCTAGCAATTACCATGTTAAAACAGCTATTGTTAGGAGAGTCTGCCACCTGAGTTGCATGGACAGGCTTTTCCTGAGAAGTATGCTAGCTAAATTGTGTTGTAAACTACTCTACCTCCTTGTCCATAGTCCAGATTTATAACTCTGTCTCAGGTGGACAAATTGCTATTGATACCAGTACATCTGGATTAGATACTGATAAGGACAATTGTTCTAAATATGGCGTTAACACAAGAGTCATGTGCATTTAGCCTGGACAGTGATACAGCTGTAAAGAGGATCTTGAATGGAGTTCTGAACCCAGATGAGCACCCTGTAGTAAAATTAATGTTGCTGCAATAATTGCCTACACTTGAAATGCCTGCCACTTGTTTTGGCCCATATCCTCTTCTTTATAAAAATGTACTTTTAATTTTTTATTATTTTTTCCTTTGTTCAAATCTAGCCTTGTTTGGTAGCATGTGATCGTTTTTAGTTCAGGACTTGAGTAATACTTAAAACTTATTCCCATTTAATTCAACTTTAATCAGTAGGGAGAAGGCAGGATGTTGTGGCACCATCATTGAAATTGGCAGATAGCCATCTGTCAATCTCCAGGGCGCGGTAGGATATCTGGGGGCCTTTGGCCATCTCGTCCTCCTCTTCACCCCCCCCCCCCCCCCAGCTTCACAATGCCAGGGCTTCTCATGCTTTTTTTTTTCCCCCCCAGCGTCTTTTTTGCACCCCTGCTGCTTACTGCCTTTTTTGCGCTTTTTAATGGTCCCTGTGTTTTTTTTGCAGGGACTAGGATTTTTTATGGGGGACCTATCAAATTCGCAGTTTCTGCAAAAATCACATAATCGTGAATTTGGTAGGTCTAATTATAGCCTATGAAAGCTCTTGCCTCTCTCAATTAGTCTGTAAGGTGGTACCACACTGCCTTGCCTTCTGCTTAACTTAGGCTAACATGGCCAGCTACCTCTCATTAGGTTTGTGATTACATAGACCTCTTGAAGCAGAATCAGTTCAACCCTTTATTTGGGTGAGAAGGATAAGTTGAGTGTTTGCACCTTGAAGTGTGTCCGTCAGATTAACATTTGCAGAACTCTTGCTCTGTCTTTCATGTGGGAATATGAATTTGCCCTAGTGTCTGTGGCCAAGAACTGTCCCTTTCCTCTTACTGTTCAGTATGCTGTTCAACCGTTATCTGTTCTCATGGTAGTAGACTTAGCTGCATTTAATTGAGTTTTGGATGCGAGTAGATTGTGAAAAGCTTTGTGTTCTTCAGGAATGAGAGAAACTATATATAAATATCCACTCAATGTTGTGTTGTATTGCAGCAGCAATACCTCTTGGGTATCTCAAGCAACCATTTGCTGCAGCCCTTTTTTTCACCATCTTTTTCTGTGCTTTGTCTTGCAGAGTTGAACAAATCTGGAGAAACCAAGCTTTGAATGACAGACATTGTATAAGACAGCTGTTGCCAAACAGAAAATGCAGATGCCACTTCAAGTACCAGGTTGAGCGAGTGTGTGCACATGTACCAGATGTATGTATATTTGCATGCATTTTCACAGCCCGGCAGACTTATTCTTGCATACAAAAAGTTTTGCAATTGATGAAAATTAAATTAAAAATCAGATGGAGTAACTTGACAGCACAGGGATCAGGAGCCTATGAAAAGACACCTGCCACTAATGGTCAGCTTTCTACGTGGTCTACACGGGTGAAAAACATTTGCAAGAAGAAGAAAAAATACATTGTGCGCAGAAAAGCCTAATATATACCTCTGGAATCTAAAGGAGTAATTGAGAGGAGAACAGAAGAAAATAGAAAAAGAAACTGACTTTTGTATTGCAAATGGAGTAATGTACTGTCTTTGGCACATTTTTTGCATTGGACTCAGTTGACTATAATTGGGTTTAATGTACTGGACTAATAGTGACCATTTTATTGTGTAGTGATGACTGGAAGAAAGCAAGTTCAGGAACTGTGGGACAAGTCTGGGCATTGAAATGCAAACTTTGTTTTCTGTACTGAGTTAACTGGGTTCTCAAACTTGCTTATTCTTTTGCCCCTTCCTTTTTATCTTACTGCTTAGTATGGTATAAGTATTAAACAATCAAGCTTGCAAACATTATTCAAATAAAATAATTGGAACACTTTATTACGTTCCTTTCTTGTACAGCTGCAAATGTAGGGTTTGGAACTATGAATCTGTGCTCTAGACAAGAATCAAGAAGGAAAGAGCCTATTGAGCAAGTAAGGAAATTATTGAAGGAGACAGTAAAACCAAGAAGTCAGATTTTTAGTGCTGCTTCTCTTCCTTTTTTAGTTGATTTATAGTTCATCCTCCCTTGAATCCTAGAAGATTTGCAAAGAGTGCTTATTTGATGAGCTTTAATTCTGACACCTGTTTTTACAGCAGGATGGAAAATTTATGACACTTCTTTTTTTGGTAGTAGGAAAAAGGGAAAAGTAAAGGAAAAAACAGCTTGACGCATAGTCCTGTTCCAGAGGAGAGAGAACTTCATGGTTCACCTGAGGCAAACGTCACTGCTTTAAAAGCTAAAAGCTTTCGAACATTTTGGATTCTGCTAAATGAAAAGGGGTTTTCTTTTTCATTCCTGTGTGGCAGTGAGAAGTGGGAAAGCAGGCAAGATAGCATGATAAACAGCGCAGGCTGCACTTAGTCTCTGGTGGACAAAAGAGCTACAATGAAAATGGGACTGGCTTTGGATTGCAAAAAACATTGAGTCCAACAAACAGTTCAGTAGCAAGAGGGAGTTTCCCATTTGGCCTGGCAAGCTGGTGCCTGTACAAGAGTGGTGTCTGTTGTTTCGTATGGTCTGTGTGCCTTTTTCCCTTTATGCAATCTCTTTCAGCTTTAGCAGCAGAAATACATCAGGTGGGGAGGATATGCCAGAGGGCAGCTTGGAGACAAGGAATGTCATATCTATACATATGTACGTACGTGCGCATGTTTAAATTTCTGCGACTGAACTTTTGAAGAAAATCTGACTGGAGGAAATCTTAAAGCCTTAAGTTACTTGAATCCTACACATTTGCAACTCTTTGTCTCTGGAATTGCATTACACTAAACTGGAATCTCAGGCTGTATAAAGATTATATCAAGTTGAGCAAAAAGACGACTTACTGTTTCTCGAGCGCCTCTTACGAAGTAGCTGTTTCTCCAAAGGAAAAGTGCACCCTCGCTCTAATGACTCAAAGACAAAATGAACCTGAATTTTTTTTTTTTAAGTGTTACTTTTTCTTAGCCAACTGCCATCATCTTTTATAGAGGAATTTTTCACTATGCATTTGGTGGATATTTATAAACACTGACCCTCCTCTCTCCTGCAATGGTCTATCCCAGGTCAGTCTTATAAATAAATTGATTTAAATTTTTGTGCACTAGACATATTGCTTTCTTATGTCAAAAAATAAAAAACAAAAAAAACCATGTATGCAGCAGTGGAACATGGGCCTGTTCTGTGCAGTGACTCCAACATCCTGTGTCTCTCCTGGAAGGGTAGAGTTCCTAAAAGTGAGAAGGAGAAACCGGTGTGCAGGAGGCGGTATTATGAGGAGGGCTGGTTGGCCACAGGCAACGGCCGAGGAGTTGTAGGGGTGACGTTCACCTCCAGCCACTGTAGGAGAGATCGGAACACCCCGCAGAGGATCAACTTCAATTTAAGGGGCCACAACAGTGAGGTAAGTGTTCGGAGGAAGGGTCAAATCAAAGCTAGCTGTGGCAGCAGTCACAAAATCAGTGATCCATTTCTGATGGACAGAAAAAGTGTTTGACGGTGAAAAGAGTTTGGAAGCTTGGGGCCTGATCCAAATACACTTGGGGTCAAATAGGGGACTGCAATATTTTTTGTGGGGGAGAAAAAAAAGGTTCAGTATTCTGCAGGGAATAGATTTGTTTTGCTTCCCAAATCCCACCTTCTCCCAAATGTTTCCCATGTCACAGTCTATGTCATTAAATAAATGCAGTAGATTTAAAGGCTGTGACAATACTAAATTTTTGCCTGGAGACCTAATTATAAAGAAGAACATGGAGAATGGAGCTAATCTGGGACCAGGCTGTCTCCTAGATATTTCAAACTGATGTGCACTGCTGCTGACTTGAGTCACTGTGGTTAGGATCATCATTCACTTCCAGTTTTATGGGGTGGGTGTGAGGGTGGATGAGGCTCCCAAGAAGAAAGCAGGAGCCTTATGGTAGTTTAGTTTAAACACTCCAGGGTGGAAAGCATCACCCTTAGTATAAAGTGGGATTTTTGCACTTATTTTTAGTTGGTTCATCTCTGCTTTTCCATCTTTACTGATCTTCCTTGGTCTTCTTTGTACCTCTGCGTTGTGCAGTTCTTACTGTGAAAATTTTGAAGATTGTACAAGTGGTGCCTGAAAGTACAAAAATGGTGTATGAAGCATTAGGAATTTAGATCATAAGCTTGCTTTTTGGCTAGACACAAGTAAGTGTCCATTGAGGAGTACCATATTTACTCAAATATAAGATGATGCCACAGTAATTAGATTCTATACATGGAAAATTTAAACTTGGTATAATTTCTAGGTATAGAATTTAAATACTGGAGGATTGTCTTGAATTCCCCCCCTCCCTGCTGTAGCAGGGAAAGCAGTGGCTGGGGGGCAGGTCATGTCCCTCAGCTACTGCCCTCCGCCCTGCCCACTTTTTGCCTTCTTCCCTGTCCAATTCTTGCCCTTTGCCCTGTCCACTTCTTCCCCTTGCAGCCTTTCTGCCCCCCTGCCACCTGCACCCCTCTAGCTCCCCATAACTTCTGCCCGTTTCCCCTGCAACCCTCACCCCCCAGTCTCTGCCTATTTCCCTGCACCTTCCCTTGCTCCCCAGCCCCTGCCTCTTCCCCTCCTCACTCTTATTGTCAGATACTGTGGCGTGATCCATCCTGAGCATGTGGAAGCTCAGCCCTTGCTTGGCCATGCAGCATGGTGGTGCTGGTGATTGGCCAGGCAGGGGAAAGAGTATTCATGTGCTATGTACCAAGGAGAAACTCCAGCCCAAGCCAGAGTCAAGCTGCATCCGACAGTAAGGAGGAGGGGAGGGCTGAAGCTGCAGAAGGGAAGTTGGGAGTGGGGCAGGAGGCTGCTGTAGGTCTGACTCTGGCTCTGACTGAGGTTCAGGACCAGAGGCAGAGCAGCAGCATCTTCCTTCTCTCCACTCTGCTTCACATGCGAATATAAGAGAAGGGGCTTTTTGCCCCATGCTGATTTGTGGGGTAACCTCGTCTTGTATCCAAGTAAATATGGTATCTAGTGGAGCAAAAATTTCCACTTTTATGTTATGTGGAGCAGTGTGGCATTTCCCAGATTTAAAAGCAAAAATGTCATTGCTTTTCTGGTTGTCTGAAGTGATAGCTGTCAACTTCAGCTCTTAATATACCCTGCTCTTTTGGTAGTGGCATCATCAAAGACTCAGCTTGCGTGCTTTTCTGGTGTTGTTTGTATTGGGGATCAGACTGTTAGACTGAATGACACTGCTCTTCTGAGTACAAGCTTTTTGGTTTAAGACCCAAATTATTAATGCTTGCAGAGGCAGGGCTTGCCTATGATGTTTGGAATTGTACTTTGCCACAGCGCAGCATTTTTCCTTTATTTTTCCAACTGGTTATGATGGTTTCCTACATAGGGCATGACATGCCATTTTTATGCTGACTCTGGATGTACTGTGAGCACAGCACCCCATTTGCTTGTGATTGGGCATGATAGAAGCAAAATGGCTTCAACTGACGTATGAGTAATTTTATTCAGAGCTGGAATGTTAAGCATGTGACCCAAGTTGGTCACTAGTTCAAGGGCTTGTGCTTATATAAATAAAGGCAGACATCCCTGGTTCTGGAAAATATTAAAATTACCAGGATCTGGGAGTACCTGGAGGCCATGACTCCAATTCTATGTTTTGGGTTGCAAAAAGGGGCAGTGCAGTTTAAAAGGGGCTGCTTTCTTTCAGGAAACTTAAGAGTGGCCTTAGGTAGCTGGAGAGATCTGTCAGGTAGCTGACATGGTCTTGTAGTGCTGGTATTAGATGAAAGCTGCCTCTGGTTTAACTGTAATGGGCAAAGGTGCTGAACACCATGGTGCCTATGCTAGACTTGTTGAATGTGGCCCTTTTTCATTTTTCTTCTGTGGAAAATCCTATTGGAGTCATTGGGAATGAAACCAGTAGGACTCCATAGCCTTTTCTAAATAACTTGTGTAGAATTGATTGTACAATATCATTTTTAACAGATTTTTGAGGGTGGCAAAGCTTGTCTGAGCCTATAAAAATATATATTGTTGCATGTTGGAATAAGCAAAAAAAAAAGTTTAATAGACATGAAAAATATTGAATAGATGGTTTCTCCTTTTCTTCCTTTTTGTACCTTTCTCCTTTCTTTCTTCACCAGGTTGTGCTACGAGCAGACTATGGATGTTATTGTGTATGCTTGATTAAATATACATTTGAGGCTCAGAATATGTGTGTAAAGAGAAAAGGCTGTAAGTTGCAAGCATCACTTGCATGTAGGCAGACTCATCTGATGCTTGTAAATTCCTCTGGCTGGCACTGATGTGTTGTTGTGTTGTTCCTTGGTGCCGGTGATGAATATTTCTAGGTACTGTCATTTGGGTAAAACTAATACCATAAGTCAAGTTCATTGCCTTTCTGACATGGACTGCTGCTTTAGTGTTAGCACAAACTCAATTATAAATATATGAATAGTGTAGATAGTGAAAACCCACTCTCAGTAATTTTGATTTGGGTATAATTCATTTTTAACAGTATGTTGGGGGGCATTGCAGTGGCTAGAGCAGTGGTTTCCAATCTATGAGCAGCACTGAGTGGGGCATGGCAGTTACAAGTGGGGTTATGAGCTTAAAAGAAATTCAGCTGTTTGTGCTGGTATTGGCGGGTGGGGGGGGACAAGCCCGCCAGAAATGGGGTGTACAGATGGAAACAGTTTGGGAAATGCTGCTGTAGAATTTCAATTTTGGTACTTAAGATAATCATGGAGGAGATGGAGAGGGTGTAAGCAGCACGGCATTTTAGGTAAATCATGAAGTGATTGTTAACAGGATAGTAAAAATAGACACCATTGCTGTGTTCTTGTGGTATTTTGATGGTTGTTGAAAAGGCTAATTTTTGAAAGTTGCTTTTTTCATCCAGCCATCTCTTTCTGGTTGCCCTAAATTTCTTATTAACATGGGGACTGACTATCAGGAGAGTCTCCAGTAATGAACTGCTGAAATGCCTACAGTGATGCATTTCAGTGATGCAGTTGATGTTTTTGCCACTTAAATGACTCCTAGAGTCATACAGCAGTGGGGCATGAAAAGCTCTTTAGTGTGAGCCCATGGCTGTTATATATATTTTTCACTGCAAGGTAACCAGAGATTTAAAGGGTAGTTATTAGAGACTGAAGAGTGGTTGCCATCTTATTCCAACCAGCAGTCTAATGCATTTGCAGTTACATAAGAAAAACGTGGGAAATGAAATAGACTAGTTCCATTTATTTTCCTGCTGATGCCAGAATGTGAAAATACATTATTTTGTAGCACAGTTTGTTTTTTTGTGATAAAGCTTTCTAGGCTTGGTTCTCATTTCACAGAGGTTGCTAAACATGGCTTTCAGGGGGACTTAAAGTGCACATGAATGTAGTTCCTTGAAGAAACAAAGGATTTCAAAGGGTGAGATTTTTAAATGCATTCCATGTTAACCTAACTCTGCTCTCATTGACTTATGGAGGAGCAGTGTTTTGTAATAACTGAACATGCTTTTGAAAATCCGTCACTCACTTTTGCTTCTCTCATCCATTTAAAAATCAAAGGTAAAATCCTACATGCATTTAAGTCAGTAGCAGAAGGCCCGTGGACTTAATTATGATCAAAATTTTACCCCATATGACCACTAAGTCTGAAATGCACTACACTGACCATTCTTCAGTACCAGTCTGACCACTGACACACTGCTGTAAATGCTTACTTTACAGCAGGGTCTAGCGGCTGACAGCTTGTGGGGCAGATCTGGCCCATGGAGCCATTGGATCTGGTTTACTGATATGGGGCTTTGGCAATATTTGAGGGTGCTTCTTTTGTGCTGCAGCAGGAAGATGCAGCAGTGGCCAGGTACTAGTGCCCGCCTGCCTACATCTGATCAGAGATGGGTCTTTTTGGCCTACCACCTAACAAGTTTGGAGTATCCTCTTGTTTGTGTGTACCTGGCATAGGAGGAGATGCTATTGAATCTCACGGCATTTTGTTCTACTATTCTTAATGTTTTTTTTTTAAGCATCTTTGTGTGGGTGCACCTCTTCTCTTTCAGATGCACAGTATGCAGAGTGAATTCTGATATATGAAGTAAATTCTGTATGTTAACTAAAGTTTCAGTCTGGCAACACTTAAAATGTAATGCAAGGATAAACAGATGCCCACACAGTGAATCTGGTCCATATGCTAAATACATTACTGAGATTGTGCTATGCAGCAATTATGAACATGTAGAGTAAACCAACTCGTTTGTTTTTATTTTATTTTCAAAATATTAAAAGGAGTGCTTTCAAGTCGTGTGAAATTCTGATTTCACATGGGAGTGTTTTTATAAGTAGTTTTAAAAAAGATGTTGCACCCATTTTTCTCACCTAATGACTTAAAAATGAGTAGGGAAAAAGTCTCATCTCATCAGAGTAAACTGTATTTTCAATGCAGTGTGGTACAAACTATATTTTCAGTGTGCAAATTTTAAAGTGCTACCATCCATTTAAAAAGTATTACTTTAAACCAAATTTCATGTGCTATATCTGAATGTAAGTCCCTGGCCAAATCTTTTAGAACCACATTTTTTGGAGTTGTCTTTACCTTTTCCTGGGTGAAGAACTCAAACAAATATTTTTCTCTTTCTGTTATTCAGTTGTAATACATAAGTGGTACTTGCAACAGTTACACATTACAAATGTTTGAACAAAAAATGCTATTTTTATTTTTTGTTTACATTGAAATCTCTTTTAATTAGAGCTGGTGTTTCTTAGTTTCAAGGTCAGTTCTGTTATGAAGAAGAAAAGACTGAGTGCAGTTTGCAGTGTTTGTCAGTGCCTGGCACCTGGAACGCTTTTGAGGACTGAAATCTGTGGAGGTGCAGATTTGAAAGGGAGCACCGTCACTGGGAGGACCATAGTGGTTTAAAAAAAAAAAAAAATTCCCCCAAGGGATCCCAACACTTCTCCCAGTATTTGCATTTGGGAGGGAAAATAAATGGGAGTTTAATTCTGGGGTGAAGAGGGTTCCTTAACCTTTTCCACGCCTTGCAGCTTTTTGATCCCTTTCAGATCCTGACATGTTTTTGATTCTTCAAAGCAAGTACTGAGAGAAAAATACGTTTCCTTCCCTGGGTTGGTCTCCCACATTGCTGGTGCCCCTAGTGATGGCACTATTTGTAGCAAGTGGACTAAGCTAGTAATGGGCATGTGCTCATTGCAGTTACAACCAATACTTTTTATAGCCTTTTTATTAGGAGAGTTACTTTTGCTCTGTTCATTCTCTGTATTATGGGAAGCTGATTCTACCACCCTGTACTATAGCACCATTCTTACCAACATAATTTTCTCTGCTAGTATTCCCTGTTCCCACTCCCAAAGATATGCTTGCAATACCCAAGAGTTGGGGCTCGTTTTGTGGCAGAGGCAGCACAGATGTATCCATAGAAGAGCTTCCAGGAAGCATGAATAGAGGAGTTGTATAGGTCGGGAATAGGATTATTAGGTTTTTAAAATAACTAATTTTTTAAAACAGGTTGATGGAGTTCCTTTTAGATTTTGCCATGCCACGGTGTCAGTCTTAGTGGTAGATATTAGATTTTTCTAAACACAAACTTCAGAAATGAAGTCAGATTCAACAGCTTTGCCATAAATGAACCAAGCGCCTTTATTCACATTCAGTCCTTAAAAAAATAGTGTGTAAATTTCAGTATATCATTGCCTAAGAATTTTTTTCCTATCAGTTAAATTGAACTATAGAGCCTCTGCAAGAGAAAATTATGTTGTTCATCATGGATACTCCAGTGTGCTCAAACAAAATTAACTGAATGATTTTATCAGAGGCTTAACCTGAAGCACACTAGAAGGCTAGCAAAGCAGTGCGATTACTACCAAATCACTGATGTGTTGGCACTCTTCCTTAAAAAAAAGGTCACATCTAACCCCATCATGTAACTCAGTAGAACTTGCATATAAATATATACAAAATATATTGAACATTCAGATGACAGATGAATGAGGTTTATGATTGCTTTTCTAAGCTGTAATAATTAAGGACACTACCTTGGCTTAAAACAGCTCCCACAGAAATAAATCAAGCTACAGATAGTCTGCATGTATAAGATTCCCATTAAAACCATAAACATTTCACAAAATAATTGAACACAGCACAGAGCAATTGCCTGTCGGGTATAACTGGATTGTACTGGAACAGGAAAAAATATAGGCACTTGTCCTTGGACAACAAAGAGTTGACCTTTTTATAGCATCTTTGCAGTCCTTCCTTTAGCCTATAAGAGAAGGACAAGAGAAAAGGGGTTGAATCAGTGACATGTTTTCATTTCTTCTTTATAGAATCATAGAAAATTAATGTTGGTTGGAAGGGACCTCAGGAGGTCATCTAGTCCAACCCCCTGCTCAAAGCAGGACCATCCCCAACTATATCATTCCACGCAAGGCTTTGTCTAGCTGGGTCTTAAAAACCTCCAAGGATAGAGAGTCCATCACCTCTATGGGTAGCCTGTTCTAGTGCTTTACTACCCTCCTCATGAAAAAGTTCTTCCTAATATCTAACCTAAACTTCCCATGCTGCAACTTGAGCTCATTGATTCTTGTTACTTTATCTGCCACCACTGAGAACAGTCTACCTCCATTCTCTTTGGACACACTCTTCAGTTGAAGGTTGCTATTAAATCCTTAGTCTTCTTTTCTCCAGGCTAAATAAGCCCAGTTCCCTCAGCCTGTCCTCAGAAGTCATGTGCTCCAGCCCCCTAACCATTTTTGTTGCCCTCTGCTGGACTCTCTCCAATTTGTCTACATCTTTTCTCTAGTGGGGGCCTAGAACTGAATACAGTACTCCAGATGTGGCCTCACCAGTGCTGAATAGAGGGGAATAATCATTTCCCTTGATCTGCTGGCAGCACTCCTACCAATGCAACCCAGTATGCCGTTAGCCTTCTTGGCAACAAGTATATACTGTTGGTTCATATTCAGCTTACTGTCCACGGTAATCCCCGGGTCCTTTTCTGCAGAGCTGCTGCCCAGCCAGTCAGTCTGCACCTGTACTGGTGGATGGGATTGCTCTGTCTTAAGTGCAGGACTTTGCACTTGTCCTTATTGAACTTCATGAGGTATCTTTTGGCCCAGTCCTCCAATTTGTCAAGGTCTTTGTGGATGTTCAGAATCAGATTGTGGTTTTAGCTGTAAAGAGAATTAAGGTGCTCCAGTTTTGGAATGATCAGACAGGAGAGTATCTATATATAGGAAAATCTTTTATTATATTCCTTCAGTCTTTTTCTTTTGAAGAGAATGACATTTCTTGTAGAAATAAGGTAAGCATAGAGATGACTTGATTAATCAACAATGTGCAGATCAATCTGGGTTAGCCATATTTGTAAACAAAGCTCCAGGCATAATGGGAATTCATGGCATTCAAGTTACTCTTGTACTAAAAAAGCAGCATCAGTGGGTAGGACTGGTAATGCACAGTACCAGCAATGGAGTAAGAGACATCTTCTCATCTACCACCCCTCTTTGCATCCCTCCCATCTCAAGAAGGGATGAGAATATATAAACAAAACAAAAAACCCCAAAAAACTATGCTGTTTTTGACTGTAAATTGTGCCAGCTTCCCCTAGGACCCCGGGATGAAATCTTGGCATAGACAAATGATAGCCCATATATTATAAAGCTTTCTAACTTCGATTTTCCTTTACTACATACTGCTTCCTTGGGCTGCTTCCTACCTTGCCTCTTTCCAAAAGATGATGTTGGCACTGGATTTATAACACCTTATTCCAGGTGGGCCCAAAACCCTCAGACTGACCATGCCCTCTCAATACGATAATAGGCACATTTTATTGATATAAAATGATAGCAAACAAGAATAATTCAAACAATACTTTAGCTACCAGTCCTAGACCTGTCACAGGGTTAAGTTATGTCTGGCCAGTGTGTGAGCTTCACCCTGAGGTTGTTTCTTGAATGTCAAATGTCAGCAGCCTGTACGTCGAAGGCCAAGCCCCCCCCAGTGGGATGGGTGAAACGGTCTGGTGGTGTGCTTTCTGTCTGTGGTGGCCTTGGGTTCCCCTCTCGGGAACCCTTTGCAGCTCTGAAATTTCTCCTTTTTATATCCTTTGCCTCCTTTGATAACTCTTCATCTTGGGGCATTGTTGATTGGTCTCTGTGTATTCATCATACTGTTCCATGTTCTGTCCTGTCATTGTATTCCTTTGTTTCACCAACCAATCACATGCACGCATCCTAATTTGGGCTTTTACCAGTTTTTCCTAATTTGGTCTGTTCCCCAAAATGGGAAATCCCAAAGGCTCTGCAACTGGCACTGTGACCTGGCCAACATGACAAAGTCCCTTATCTCATGTTGTGGTACATGTCTTCAATTTTCCAGCCTGTTTGTCTGCTTGCTGCTTGCCTGTGTCAGACACAGTGGGCTTTGAAGGGAACTTTTATCACAAACAGGCTTTTGGAAGTCAGTTAACCCTTGTTGTTCCCCTGGACCATTGTTCTGATGCAATATCTACTTTACTTACAAGCCAGTTCCCAAAAGCAAGCCTCTAAATACCATTTTCTAGCCATCAGATGTCATCTTATGCTCATCTGTTGCACTCCTCCTCCTTAGTTGTATGGACTAAAAAGCGTAGAGTGAAACACAAAGGCTGCTTGCAGACATTAAAATCCCCCAAACAGTACTTTACTTTAAACTCAACATGTTCTTGTGCTGAGCCCAACACAGGTCCAGAAGAGGCATTGCATTAGTTGGACCCGGCTCACCCAATGTCTGTATAGATTGGGTGCTTTAGTGGGGCTTTTTGTTGCTTTTATATAACAGCTGATAGACTTGGCTTTAGATTAAAGCGCCGCTGAAGTGCCTGATCTATACTGACACTGCAGAGCAAGGTCAAGCTACTGTGCTGCTTCTTCCGGTAAATAACTTTTTTTTTTTTAAACTGCAAGCAAACAGGAAGAATTAAGCACCCAGGGACAAAAGGCATTAAGGAACACTTGACAGTAGGGATTGCCCCAGATTGACCATCCCTCTCCTCGTTATCTTTTCTCTGTGGAAGAAATGTTTATGGCGTTCTTTGGTAGTGTGGAAGACCCAACCCCGTTGTGTCAGGCCAGTGATTCTTAACCAGGATACCTTGAGATCCTTTCAAGGTTGCCAATGTGCTTCATACAATGTTAGCATGTTTGGTGTGAAAACATGATTCACAAGATAAACTCGGAGATTTCAAACAGGAATCCATAGTGTTAAAAACATTCTGACCTGTTCTGGTCTTTCTAAGTTCTTTGCAACAGAAAAATCATTCTATTATTTTTCCATAGTCAAAAACTGAGTGAAAACGAAATGCTGGCATTTTCTGAGAGGTGCCTTGAGCCTAAAAATGTTGAGAGCCACTGCTAGGCATTGAAAAATGCATAAACAAAAAATGGTCTCAGGGAATCCATTTCGTACCTTCCTTTTGTACTTCTTTATAATGTTTTTGCCCCTCATATTCTTTTACTTCTAATTCTGCTGTGTGTCTCATGTTCTTGCAATCCTGATGTACTTCCTTCTCTTCCTCTCCTGCCTTCTATCTTTCTCTCTCCTACCTCCTGTCCCTGTGCTTTACTGTGACCCCCAAGTTAGGACACATACATCTTGGGAAAAGCCTAACGTTCACGCTTATTCAAAGTGTTTTAACACTATTAGCACCATATTGTGTGACAGCAAAAGCACAGGAGGAGTGCATGAGTCAAAAAAGGGTGCTGAATTTCTTTCCAGTGATTTAATAAGGCTGCAGGCCATAAATTGGTAGCTCTGGTACTTAGATCTATCCAAGGAACATTATTCTTTGTAACAAGGAGAAACTTGCTAGAGACACAAAAGGTAACAATAACAATAAAAATTTCTTTAAGTACATTAGAAGCTGAAGAACTGCCAGGGCAATCAGTTGGGTGTTTGGCTGATCAGGGTGTAAAAGGGGTGCTAAAGGATGTTGAGGCTGTTGCTGAGAAACTAAATGCATTCTTTGCATCTGTCTTCACTGTGGAAGATGTTAGGAAAATTCTGTCACCAGATCTACTCCTTTCTAGGGACAGGTCAGTGGAGTTGACCCAAATTAAGGTTTCAGTAGATGAGATCATAGAGGAAATTGATAAACTAAACAGTAGCAAATCACTAGAATCTGATGGCATTCATCCTAGAGTCCTGAAGAATCTCAGATCGGAAATTGCTGAATTCCTAACTGCAGTATGCAACCTATCACTAAAAACAGCCTTAGTACCAGAGGACTGGAGGGTTGCCAGTGTGACTCCCATATTTAAAAAAGGCTCAAGAGGGGATGCAGAGAACATAGGCCAGTGAGCCTGACTTCAGCTTCTGGAAAACTGGTAGAAATAATAATAATAATAATTATTAATTACAAAAACACATGAATGAACATGACTTGCTGGAGGGGAATAAACACGGATTTGTCAAAGGGAAATTGTGCCCCACCAACCTACTAGAGTTCTTTCAGGGTGTCAATAAGCAGGTGGATTGGAGCAATCCAGTTGACATATATTTGGATTTCCAAAACCCTTTCACAAGTTCCCCTGTCAGAAGCTCTTAACTAAATTAGGTAGTCATGGGATTACAGGGAATGTCCACTCATGGATTAGAAATTGGCTCAAAGGTAGTCAGCAAAGAGTGAGTATAAGTGGTCAGTTTTTAGTATGGACAGTAGACCATGGGGTCCCCCAAGAATCTATGTTGGGACCAGTGCTGCTTAACATATTTATAAATGATCTGGAAAAGGGGGTAAGTAGCAAGGTGGCCATATTTGCTCATGACACAAAATTATTCCAACTGGTGGTGAATACCAAGGTGGACTGTGGGGAACTACAGAAGGGTCTGACACAATTGAGTGAATGGATAACTAAATGGCAGATGCAATTCAATGTCAGTAAGTGTGAAGTGATGCACCTGGACAAATAGCCCCAACTTTACTACATTATGATGGGTTCTACATTGGCTGTTACTATGTAGGAAAGACATCTGGGAGTCATTGTGGACAGTTCGCAAAAAACCTTTGGCTCAGTACTCAGCAGCCATCAAAAAGGCAAACAAAATGTTAGGGATTATTAAGGGAATTGTAAACAAAATGGAAAGCATTATTATGCCTCTTTATAAATCCATGGTGCATTTACACTTTGAATATGGTGCCCAGTTCTGTGTCCTTTTCTCGAAAAGGATATAGAAGAACTAGAGAAAGTCCAGAGAAGGGCAAAAAGGATGGTTAATGATATGGAGGGGCTTCCATATGAGGAGAGACTAAAGAGGCTAGGCCTGTTCAGCTTAGAAAAAAGACACTTGAGGGGGGGACATGATAAGGGTTTATAAAATACTAAATGGTGAAGAGAGAGAAAATAAAAATGTATTATTTACTCTGTCTATCTCAATACAGGAACTAGGGCTCACAAAATGAAACTAGTAGGCAGTAAGCTTAAAATTAACAAAAGGAAGTTATTTTTCACACTGTGTAACTAAGGTGTGTAACTCATTGCCACCAGATGTTGTGGAAGCTGACAGTTTAGCTAGATTCAAAAAGAGACTAGACAAATTCTTGAAAGAAAGGGGCATCAGTAACTATTGAGCACGGGAGCTAGGGATACAGCCTCTGAATTAGAACTTCTAGACCTTAAATGCTGGAGGCTGCAAGTGAGAGAGGAGCAGGAGAGGGGGAGAAAAACCTTGGTCATACCTATTTCAGTCTCCCTTTCAGCATCTGCGAGTGTGTGATGCAGGGTACTAGGCAAGATGGACCTATGGTCTGACCCAGTAAATGGCAATTCTTATGTTCTTAATTAAAACAAAACCTCCATATAAATTATCTGATAGCAATAACTGTTACGTGCAATGCATCTTCTGCCCATTCACTCAGAACCTAGCAGGGGTGCAGCTCCAGCAGTAAAGGGCAAGAGAGTGAATGCAATTTAGAGATTCATCGGAAGTGAACCAGAAGCTACCTAAGTGGAATCAGGCTGTGCATATCATTAGCTGGAGAAAGTGATTACAGGCAAAAGTCAATTGGTGGTCACACAGTCAAACATTTCCAAATTGATCTGCTTTGTTTTGCAACAGCAGGTTGTGAAAATCTGGCACCAAATCTTATTCGTCTGCTTGAAACGCACATGTTCTTTGGCATCTACTGGTTTCTTAGGAGAAAAATCAGACATCTATATAGAGCTGTACATTTCTATGGGGTTTGATGTGCATACAATTGACATTTGTCAAAAGACTTTAAATCAGAGGCCAGAACTATTTTGATGATGATTCTCCACATTTTAACGTCATTGTAAAAGAAGGCTTGCTTTAAAATTTGTTGTGAAGGATAGCATAAGGCTAATGGGAATCAGTCTGCAGTGCTGAAGAGTAAATCTTACTTTTTGATAATCCCTGTACTGTATTTTGGCTTATTCAGCAGGTATGCTAAAAAGGAAGAAGCAATTTACTATACAATGAATGGATATATGTATGTTTTTCAGAATTATTTTTTTTCTACCATTGGGAAAGAAGAATACATCTTTTGTGTTTTAAAGAAAATAATAATAGCTCAAGCTAAACTAGAAAGCTTCTGATAACTGTACCCAAATTGAAGATTACTGTTATAACAATAGTAGCTGTTTTGAGATGTTTTCTGTTCTGATAGTTTCTCATAGTGAGGCTTTGTATTGGAGTATCTTAAATAGTGCAGATAAATTAGGAAGCAAGTATATCTCTCTTCCTAGAATAATGTACAAAAAGGACAAAAGAATTTATTTCAAAATCTAGGATACCCAGAGTTAATTAGTTTTGGTCAAACTTGTTATACCAAAGGTTCCTTCTCCCTGCTAAAGATGTCTTCCTAAGTCTATTTACCTTTAAAGGTTTAACATCTGATACAGGCACCATGCTGTGTTGTCTGAGATATGAAAAATTATTTCCTATTCTGTATGTGTTTTGGGGGGGTAGAGATACACTTCTGTTTCATATCTTACTGCTAAGAACTGTTGGTAAATGCTAAATTTTAAATGGTAAAGTATAGCTGCTGTCACTGACACTTATTCAGCTATGTGTGTTACTTCAGATTCTGGAGGAATCATATAGCTTGATAAATATGTTTTTTGGTTGATTCTCCTTTGAAAAGATACGGTACAAAACTATCTTAAACTTGAACTGAGTCACATTTACAGCTCCTTTGGTTTATTAACATCATTGTGTATATTTATAAACCATGGCTTTATATCCAAACACTAAACCAGAATAAAAAGCTGTTTCCTGGGGGAAAGAAGGACTTTGGTTTAGCTGCTTTGAGGATTCAGGAAGCATTCTTCTATGTAAGTAACAGAGATTTTTCTTGAAGAGCCTTATCAGAGTTGTAATAGAGATGAGATATCATCTTGAAGGATGGCAGGGGTATGGTTGTTCATCTCAGTGCTGATAGTATGCTTCATCCTTAAAATGGCACCAGGGAGTTTTTGTGGCCTAGTCTAGATCCTGGATGCGGAGCTAAAATAATAAATCCATTTTAATGGGTGCTGAAGGATTGTGCGTGCGTGTGTTCTATTCCTTGAACATCAGAATCTGTACTTCAGCTTCTGAACTCTGTGGTAACCTAAAGAAAACTGCTTTAAATGCTTCTCTTTAAAAATGAAACCCAATCCCACCCACAAGTGAACTGCAAAGGAAAGAAGGGGAGCATTTGTTGGGGTAGTGTATCTATCCAAGGGCAGCTCCAAAGGGGTGCAGCCATACCCCCCTTTTGATTTGGACTGTGATGCAGAAGCCTCTGGTGACTCTCTTTTAAGACTCCAAAGCATGTAAGAATCCTTCCCATTCCCCTCTGTGCTCAAAGGCATGTCCCTTCTCTTCCCCGCCCATCCCTCACCTGGCACTGCTGCTTCCTCTCTGTCTTGGGGGCAGGGGAAGCTTCAAAGCTGCTCCTGCCTGCTCCAGCTAGGTTACCTGGCAGCTGGGTTCACTGGGAACAACCACTGTGATGGTAAGGGGGTGGGTTCCCCTGTGGCAGCAGTGAGGATGGGCAGGGGGGTGGGTTTCCCTTCCCTGCCCAGTCCCCTAGGAGTGGGCAAGAGAGGGCATGGGGGAACCCTGCCTACCCTTCACTGCTGCTGCTGCTGGGACTTTTCCAACTGAGTCCAGCTGCCACCGTGATTGGGGTGGGGGTGTCAGGGTGACTCAACTTCCCTGCCCCAGAGTTTCAGCCAAAACAATTTAGCCATTCCTGTGAACAAGAATAGGGAAGAAACGTATTGCTTTGCTTGTTTAAAAATCTTTCTTATAGATCTTTCACCTTCATCCTTCGGAGCAAAGGCTTTTGAACACAGGTAAGAGAGTTGCTTTGATACCTGCTTTTGATGCCCCTGTAAGGCTTTTCCTGAATTATACAATGTACTGATGCTGTAGACACTCACTTGAGTTTGGCAGCCAAATTCTCTAAAGAGTCCAGTCTACCCTGACCTGGTGTGTGGCTGTTCTATGCTTGTGCACCCTAAGAGTGAATCAGTACATACCAGGCCAAAAGTCCAGGGGTCAGACTGGGCTTTTCCTGTCAATTTTTCTTCCCAGCACTCTGTGATGAGCACTGAAACTGAGAGCAAGAAGACTTGCTCTTGTGCTTTCAGTGCTCCTGTAGGTGGTTCACAGCCAGGGTAGAAGGGAAAGAAAAAGGAGGAATGTAAATGGGTGGTGGGGGGGGGGGAGATACAGAAGGGAAGAGAAGAAGGGGAACTGTAGGATAGGTGCTGCTTATTAAGGCCCTAAAGGGGGCATGGACAGGCACAATGGCAGGAATGAGAGGGAGGGTGAGGGTTGAGGGTAAGGGCCAAGAGCAGGAGTCAGGCAAAAAAAGGGGAGGAGCTGGAAAGCATAGCAGCAAGGTTGGGAAACAGGTATTGGAACCTTGAACAAGAGTGGATAGGAGAAGTAACGTGAAGAAGAGCTGGAGGGAATAAGGAAACCATCTAGGAGGAAGAGCCAGAAGAACTCATGACTTCTAGAGCAGTGTTGTTTTTTTTTAGTCGGGTCACCCATCCATAATTTTTTGTTTTAATAGAATGGCAACCCAGGTTGATAACCCCCTCTTGTACTGCTTCAGCTTACCTTCGTTGTTTTCAACTGGGGCTCTGCTGCTGCTGTGGCCAGATGAAAATGCCCCGCGTGCCTCTGAGCCGCTGCTTTAGAGCATAGAGCTTGGATCTGGGAGCTCTATTCTTGAGTCATTGAGTTTGCAGGTAAATTGGGGCTTTGGGGATGACTCAGAGTTGTGCAGTGAATGAGGCGCACTCTGGTCTCTAGAACTCATTCTTCTTCATTTGCTGCAGAAATTGGTAGGTATGTGGAGACTTTCACAGGGGACTGGAGGAAAAGGAAAGATATTTTCATAGTTAAGCAGTTGAGTATAGCCTGGAAGAAATGGACTCTGTCCTGGCCCATGCCATGGAGTCCCTGAGTAATGACGGGCAGTTTGCTTTGAACTTAACTTTCACAGGAGCCAGTGTGCATTTCTCATTTCTGGGTAATAGTAGTAATAGTCACACTGCCTGTCCTCAGAGAGCAGTTGTGAAGATGAATTCATTAATGCTCAGATACTGTAATGGTGCATAGGCAGCCTTAATTCTGGTGCTTCCTCTTTTGAGGAACTTTAAGTTCTTTGAAATAAAGAATAGTCTCTTTTTTTTCTTATACTATAGTATGAAGGAGGGGTTGGGGAGGACTTTTGTAAGATCACCTTTAAAATACGGTTTTAGAAAGTGTGCATCTCCTTCAGGGTTTAATTATATATATTCATAAATGCTAGGGTTGGAAGGGACCTCAACAGATCATCAAGTCCAACCCCCTGCCTAGGCAGGAAAGAGTGCTGGGGTCAGATGACCCCAGCCAGATGCCTGTCCAGCCTTCTCTTAAATACCCACAAGGTAGGGGAGAGCACCACCTCCCTTGGAAGCCTATTCTAAATTTTGGCCACCCTTACTGTGAAGAAGTTTTTCCTGATATCTAGCCTAAATCTGCTCTCTATCAGTTTGTGACCATTGTTCCCTGTTACCCTAAGAGGCGCACTGGTGAACAGAGCATCTCTGATCCCTTGCTGCATCCCCCTAATGAATTCGTAGGTGGCCACAAGATCACCTCAGCCTTCTCTTGCAGAGGCTGAGGAGGTCCAGGTCCCTCAGTCTCTCCTCATAGGACTTGTCCTGTAAGCCCCTAACCATATGAAGTTGCACATGTGTATACCATGGAGGTGCGGCTTTGTGCATCTAAAGTAGGGTATGTTGAGACAGTCCTTGGATTGGATGGGTGCAGTCAACTTTTAAAAACCTGGCCTCAGATGTGTGGAATGTTCAGTTGTATTTTATATATTTACTTATTATGATAGTGTTATTCTTTAATAGCTTTTGATTCATTCATTTTAAAACTCCAGCTAGAAAAAACAACATGAATCAGTAGTATGGACCATTTCTAATGCAAATCACAGGTAGTATAAAAATGGAATCCTTTCTTAAGGATCAGTGCTATATCAGTTGAGTACTGCACATTGTTTGCTGTCATGGTCATACATATGTCCTTAACTTGCCCTGTTCAGCCTAGGTTCTTGTAAAATTGTATTGTTTTTTGTTGTCACACTAGTCAGTTTAGATTAGGATTACATCTTTTAGGGGACTTAGATTTTCAAGTGCAATCCTCTGCTAAATCACTGCAAAAATAGCATAATTGAGCTATTTGCAAATATGGTTTAGAAACGGGGGGGGGGGGTTTGTTTGTTTTTTGTTTGTTTTCTAATTGGTGGCTCTGAGAAGACTACCTCAGTTTAGACCCAGTCTTATTCTCTTTTGTCCTCAGTAATAAAGAGTCTGTAGGAAAAAAGGCCCAGAGTAATACCCCTGCAACCCTTTACATTTACTGCTTTTGCAGATACAACCAAGTGACTGTGAGTAAGCAGTTCTTTTGATGCAGAAGAAGAAATAGAATCCAGCGTTCCCTCTCTCAGCTGCTAAACAGGATTATCTTGCTTCTCTCAAGAGTGTTAGAGGTGGGTTTGAATATACATAATGAACAGGTGCATTCAGCAATAAGTGGCTACTTTTTCATACGTTAGTCTATAAGGTTCAAATCTACCTTACCTTCTGCTTTTACATAATTTACTTTTTAGGGGAAAGTTAACTGCAGATCTCCTCTGCAGCTTGAGAGTTTTATGGCTGGATTTTAAGGTTCCTTTCCACTGTTCTGACAAGGGCAAAGAGGCCTAAAATGAGCAACAATGAAAGTTACACTGTTGTAAAAGCCTTTTTTGCTGTCTGAGAATTTTAGAGGGGGCTTTGGCAGCTCCTAGAATTTTTTCCTGAAGAAGTTGACGCAGGAAAAAAAGTCTCTTTTTTTTTAAATTTTCCCACAAAACACTTAGACATGAAGTGAAGAATTTTATCTAGTTTTGAAATGTTAACGTGAAAGAGAATGACAGCTTTCGGTTTGGTTTGCAGATTTAGATTTTTTTTCCCTCTCTTATTTTCTCCTTTGTTGTTTAAACTGACCCATTCTAGGGTTATGATAGCTACATAACCACATTTTCCACTGGTAAAATTTTTCTGTTGGAAAATGTTTGACCAGTTATAGCAACAGCTGTAAACCTACTGTAGTGCATTTGAAAGAGGATAGTTCACTAATCACTTGTCAGGTTTAGATGTCACTGGTAATAACTCTGAATTCTGTTTCCAGTATCACCTCCCCCATTTCCATCTACTAATGAAGTTGTATCAGTAGACATTTGTGAAGTAGAGTTGGCATTTATACTGCCATTCCCATAAGATGAAGCATAATGTGCATAATGTTTGTGGATATACTTTGAGTATGGTGTAAATTCTGAGTTGCTTGCTTTGTACACACTATGTTAATGGTGGTGATCTTGGTGCACTTACTCTTTCTGTCACTTGATGGTGATGGGCAGATGTAACTTGAGACTGCAGAGCCAAAACAGTGATCCAGTGGCAGTGCTCAATGTTAAGCACGGCCTTGCAATAGAAAGAGCTGCTGTTTGCCTGGAAGTACGTTCTCATCAACAAGGGAACAAGCTGAGCTCAAGCTGCAGGGCACGAAGATATTGAGGAGAGATCTTCCAGTCATAGGGATGCCAAACAGTTTGACATCAAACAGCTGTTAAATATTGCATGTGCATGACAGGCTCTTGTATAAATAGCTGCTAGGCTGCTTTGAATATTAATTAATTTCCTGATTACTTTCTTTTAGTTTATAGTTTTAGTTTTAAAGTGTTTCAAGGTCCTTTCAGATGAAGGGCTCTAGATAATGGTAGCTTTGGATGTTTACCATTAGTCTGGGACACTTTCATTCATTTATGATTGGACTAGTACATTAAAGCAACTGTACTCTGTCCATTCATGGTATGAAACTGTTAGAATGTCACCCTTAATATTTATGATAGATCATTTATAAGTTGCCTCTTGTAAGGCATCTGTGGGGTGAGTTAAAACAAGTACAAAACATTAAAACCAAATCCCTATGTTAAACAGCCAAATAAAATACACAGCTAGACAGTATTAAAAAAGTTGGGCAGAAAGACGAGCCCAATACACCTCCTACAAACCACCCACAGTGGGCTCAGTTCCCAACTAGTCCAGACAAATGGGAAAAACATGGGTAGCAGACATAAAGGCAAGGGGAGGGCACCCAAAAACCAGTTAAAAATAGCTCAGCTGAAATAAACAAGACTTGCAGTAAAGGCCTCAGCGGATGAGTAAAAGAGAAGTGTACTATGAAATGTTGCACAGAAATGAATTACTCCACAATAGGAACATTGGTTTTCAAAGTTAGGCCCGGTTCTTGCAATTGATTACATATGGACCAAGTACCTAAGCCCCCCATGACTTAGCATGACTGCTTCAGCAGAGTAGTCTGCGATTAATCTGTTGCAGGAGACTGAACTCTGCCTTTGGATAGACCCACAGGCTTGCTTGGAGTCCTGCCTGAGGTCAGAAGGGTTCAGCGCAGGCACAGGCATTCAACCAGAATGTCCCATCCATGCCATTTAGCCATTTAGAACAATGCTGAAGGAAGTGCTGAAATGCTTGGCTGAATGGGGGCCTAAACGTGTTTGTCCTTTGCTTTAAAAAGATGTAATTTAGAGGTTTTCGGTATTTTCATGGCCTCATTGAAGCTTACTTGTTTTTTTTTCCCCCTTCAGAAATACTTTTATTCCTATTCTTTTCTAGCTGTCAGACTGCCATTGGTAAAATTAGACTGAGTGCAAACATTCATCTAGAATATCACTTTCTAATAAGAGATTCCTTCATAAATGGTTTGTGGTTTTCAACAATAATTTTAGTTATAAGTTCTGATTTACGTTCTACTGTGTAATCTGAACTGAATTCCTTCACCTGCGTCTAGTTATTTCCAAAACCAAGTTAAGTGATCTGGGAGAGGAAAGTGAGAAGCCTGCAAAATGCACTGTTTGACATTTCTAATTGAGTCCACCCAGGCTCTTGGCTCTGAACTTTCAAAACAAACATGCCTGTGAGTTTTGCTGCACATTATGCTGCTGTTTTATTATACCTTTTGGCAACCTACATTTGATTTTTCCTCTGCATAGTTACCATCTTATGGAATTCTTACTGCCTGTTGTTTTTTCCACTTGGCCTATTTAGGTCTTTGTTTAATTAGGTACAAAAAAACCCTCACTTATCCTGTGCCTTTTTCCCTAAAGTAACATTCTATTTCTTTTCTAACCAACTCTTCTCCCAGCACCCTTTCATGGTGAGAATGTTTTAATGTGTGTTCACTTTTCTTTTTTCCTTCCCATTTGTGTTCTTTTTGAATCTCTTCAGGTAAAATTAATGGTTGTGAAAGATACCAGATTTGAGAGCCTTAGATATTTGCGCTTTCACTTATGTCTGTCCCATCTGGATTATGATCAATTGCCCAAAGATGAAACATGCCAAGTCATTCAGTCGTGTCATCTGAAAGATCAGTCATCCTATCTCCTTTTTTTAAATTGATGCTTTATTAGAAACTCTTATCCCTTGCACAAGCTGAATACTCACGGTCACGTTTCCTAGTTTTTGATATGTGACCAGGGGACGATATCCAACAGATGATCATTTCAAAATGGAAGCTTGGATCAATTCTGGGGGAACATAGAGAATGTTTATAAAATAGTGGATTGTTGCGAGTTGCTCTGCATAACTACCATTTCTTTGTTTCTGTATTTATAAATAGAATAATAGCAATGCTCAGTGTTTTAAAAATAAATATTAATTGAAATGAATACACAAGAAATATAGTAATAATTTCTGTTGCATTACATGGGACTTCGATTTTATAAACGTTGACCCATCTGCTGTTGAGTCTGCTAGCACAGACCCTCCCTTAGTGCATTTGCTGAACCCCTTTGAGTTAAAGGATCTGTGCTAGGAGGTTTTACTATCCTTAGAGTTCATGATCTGTGCAGTCAGCAGATGGTGAGAAGGGAATAAATAAAGACAGGTGCTAAGATCTTGAGGATGCCGGGTCTGCTGCAGTGCTGAGAATAAACAGAACAGGTCAGGCATCAAGGCCGTGGGGACCCCTCCTCTGTTGCCATGGCTGGAGTGTGCTGCTGATTCCCTGAGCTGCCCTGGCCACATCCGGTCTCTTCCTGGGCTGTAGGTTTCCGACCGCTGTTCTAAGGTATTTGGTCTAGGAAGGCTCTGTTTCATGTGGCCTGAATTCTAGAAGCAGATGTAGGGATTTAGAAAGAGGCTGCATGCTCATTTTCTATCTTTGCCTTTCAACATTTGTTATGCTCACAGATGCAGTCTGTATTCCTAACATGCTCCTTTGTCAAATTGATGGCTTAATTGTGCTTTAGAAGAGTCTAATTGCATACAGTGTGTATTTCCCCAAAAGGCTGAAATGGTGCTTAAGGAGCCCCGTGCATTGGGTAAGCTAAATATTTATTCAACAAATCAGAGTTTTGCAGAGGAAAACACTGCAATTTGTCAGATTTTTTTTAAAGGTAAGGTTGGGCCTAAATGATATATTTATCCAATAGGGCTGTATTTTAGATAAAGTGCACATGTGTGCATGCGTGTGTGTGTGTGTAAGACCTGACAGGAAAAAAAATTAAAATTATTGAACATAAACACTAAACGAATAACGCTTGTGCGAATAAAAAAATCCCCGGAGTAAACCAACTGTGCTATCAGGCAACCAAAGAAATGCAAAGACTTGTTTGTTCCAGGTTGCAGGATTGTCCCAGTGGTTCTTTTTGGCTGCGCATGGCATTAAATGAAACAGATGAAAGTGGTAGTATGCTGGCAGCTTGTCAAAGGGAGAGCCTGAAGTGTAGGAAATGGTTGTCGAGGTCACCACTACTCAAGGGATGAGACAGTAGGTTAAAAAATGAGGTGGGGAAGAATCCTGAAGAATGATGCCAGGGAAGAAAAGAGATAAAAAGCCAGGGTTGAAGATCGTAGCTTTTTTGAGAGAAGAGATGCAAAAATAGAACAGACCCTGTCAGAAGTATAGGAAAAGTGAAAATAAGAACTAAGGTAGGCAGTAGTTTAATTCAGTGGCAACTCTGAGTGATTTGTTTAAAACAAAGGTAGAACACATAGAATTATGCCTGTTAAAGGCTTTAAGATCCCTGCTTTTTCTTTTAATAATTTTCAAACTTTGCTACAACTAGTGCGTCTTCACTACTGACAGCAGTGGCAAGAGTCCCAGTGTGAATGATGTTTCAGCAGCACAGAAGTTAAAATATCAGTGGCTGCCAGCCCAGTGTCGAGAGTAAGGCCATTTCTGCAAGAAACAACTTAGCATTAGTGAGGGCCTAATGCTCCTCACTCTGTGAATTTTTAGGTAGGGAAATACCTATGTAGACAAGACAAAGAACATATATGTAAACTGTTGGTTCCTGTTCACCTGGGTTTGGCTCTGCTTATGCTGACATCCAACAAAAACAATTCCTTATGTGAATGCCTTGCAAACTAAATTGAAGTCTAACAAAATTATTTTGGCAGATTCTATAGCAGATGGTAATAACTTATTTTGGCAGATGGTAATAACTTAAATCTGTTTTATATCAAAATTTGGGGTGGTGAAGGTACAAGTAGAACCTGTACCTTCATTTGTAAAGAGGAGAAAAGGAAAAATAAAAATTCCCACCTGTTTCTCTCTCCTTTTACTATAATAATTCCCATAAAATGTTCTGAGCGCCTTGGCTTGTTCTTTGAGAACAAGATAATTATCATTTGTCCCTGCCATTCTGTTTTCATGATTATTTCCAGTGTCTGTCTCTTATGAATTGTGATACTTGAGAGTATCTTTATTTCTTGGCAAAAGAACTCAGAAAATCCTGTAAATTGGCATGACTCTGGCTCTTCTGTTTATTGGATGGATTATTGTTTTGAAACTTGTCTTGTTGGTATCTCATGGTATCTTCATGGCAGGTGTGAAGTCAATTTTGGTATATTGTTCTGAACAAAAGTTTTTATCTTTTGACGTGTTATTGTTTTTGCAGTGCTAATTCCTATAGGCAGTCAGAGGTGTTAATGCTTGTGGGAAGGTATTTTTGTCTCCATTTATAGAGGAGTGCTTTTTTCAAGTCTCACATAGAAGAGCTGTTGCCAGGTTGCTTTGATTATACTCAATGAATTATTCCCTTCTTTTACCTACAGGTGTTAATTTTATAACTCATGAAAACAATTCTCATCGGATAAATGTTGGCCTGGGTAATACTAAAATAGCTGCTTTACTTCTAAATAAGGTTTTTCTGGAAGGGGCTGTTTTTTCTTGTCATTAATGATGGGATTAAAAGGTTTTAAGCTAGGTACATATGTATAAACAAAAAAGTGGCCACTTTCTTTTGTGAATTTGAGGAGCTGATGCATAATGTTCTGCTCCTGAGTGATTCTCTAGTAATTGGCTGTATTTATATCTCAGTGAACAGGGAGATTAGATTGACTGAGCTGACTGAAAGTTAAGGAAGGCTTTTGACTTTACCCTCTCCCACTGCCATAAGCATCTGCCAAAGGACCTTCTTATGTCAACTTGCTCTGGGAGAAGACCCGTTGTGTAGGAACCTTTTGGGCCCTGTTAAAGGAGTGATCTGTGACCTTTTTGGTACCATTCTTGTCCACAAACTTGGGAAAGGGCTTTTTCCTTTGTCCTCGCACTGAAATGGGATGGGATGAGCCAAGAGTTCAGCATGTATTGTGTCTACGCTGACACCACAGACAAACCCAGAAAAGCTGATGCAGCTTGAGGATAAACTTATCTTACTGGTGGAGTGCAGCAGATTGTAATAGTAAGGCGGGGAAGGTTGAGGTTGAGCAGCTAGCAGAGGAGTCTACCAAGGCTTCATCTAGCTTTTAGAAATGGCTAAGTAATTTTAAATGCCAGTTATGGAGACCTATTGTTGTAAGTTATTGTTAGCAGCAGTATGGTTTCTTTTGGTCATGCCTAAGGGTGCAGACCTATGTAATAGTTATATGAGTATTGTTATTCTGCTCAGATAAAATTGTTATATCCTTTCATTTCTGTACAGCTGTAAATAGAACTAAAATCACTAACCTGTTTCTCTCTTGTTTAATGTTACAGAGCTTTAGCTTGCTTATCAATATATGAACAGACAAAAGTAATGGTTAAATCAGAACAACTGATGCATCCTCCCAAGTGGCAAGTGTCTCTTTCATAGATGATATGGATCCTTTGAACACAATCAGTGACAAGCAGCATGTAGCTCAGATAAAGTTATGATAGGTCTGGGGGAAGTGTTGGCCTCTGAGCATTGGCCTCTGACCTCTAAGAAATTGTCAAATAAAGGTAACAGTGAGATCAGAAAATGTAATTAGAGTCCTTACTTTGCCAAATCCTGTGCTGCAGAAGCCTGTATGGTTATTCAATCTTATAGTTAAGAGGTGTGTGGCTATCACATGGACAACATACCTTGCTTGATTAGCATTTCATGAAGAAGTATGTTTTAGTACCTTGTGCCCAGGAAGTATAAGAGGGTATCCAAAATTGTGTTATGTTTCTGGGAACAACAGAAGTGACTTGAAGGTCTTTCTCTCTTCTGTAGTCTTTGGTAATTTTTCTGCGAAGTGGAATAAAGTATTGCCCAGAGCAGAAGGAGAATTTTATTTTTAACAGGCCTCTAACATTTTATATACATTAAGTTTTAAAGCGTTATTCATTTGCATTTAATTCTTTCATAAAGCATAAAACTGAGTAACTTACTGAAAACTATTCTCATTGTTTGATTAAAAAAAAGTTCCAAGAGCTCCTTGACACCCTCTTCTATCTGGCCAAATACTGTTTCAGGGAAGTTTTAATATAGCGTCATGTAACTTGTTGAAACTGGCTGTCAATATGGTGTGTATAACAGAAAGCTAATGTGTAAGATTGGCATGGCCAAAATATGGTCCGTGGGCCAGATGCAGCTTGCCAACTGATTGGATCTGGTCCATGGGTGGGCACCCATGTATCTGGTGCATTGGATCTGGCCCATGCAGCACTGCTTCTCATGCCCCCTGACAGCCTTAGCCCTGGCCAGTGTGCACAACTTCCTGGTGGGGCTGCTTCTGGTGCAGCTGCAGCTGCCTGGGTACTGCTCAGCTCCCCCTGCCTCTAGTATCCCCCTGCCTGGCTGAGCATGTGGTGCCCAACACGCATCCCTGCAGCCACCACCACCGCTTCCCTTTGCTACCTGCTGCCTGGACCAATGCAGCAGGGGCAGGAGGAGGAGGCAGTGGTGCTGGAGGCACAGGGGAGCTACTGAGAAACTGCATGCTGGCCAGGGCTAGGGGTAGAGGCAGGCAGGAACATGGCATGGGCTGCCTCAGGTGGGGCTCGGCCCCATGAGGAATGCTGTGGGAGCAGCCGTGGGCTGGATTTGGATGGGGAGGGTTGAACCGCTCCTGCACTTCACTGCCTGGGCAAGCTCTGCTGCACACCTCCACTGCCACCCTCCTTTTTCCCTCCCCCCCAGCCTATTCCTAGGACCTAGTGTGTGGGGGCAACCTTCCACAGAGATGTGTAGACCCTTCCCCCCCACACATACCCTACAGCCCCCGCACACCCTTCCACCCTATACACACACAATATATGAGTAAGACTTTATTTTCAGCTATTATGCAATTGCCTCTATATACACTACTCAAAAAAGCATAAATCAGGACACACTTAAAAAAAAACCAAAACGTTATAGTAGATGTCTGATTTTTAGTACATGATTTGCTTTTTATCTATAGTTTGTTAAAATGCTATCTTCTTAAAGATTTTATTTGTGTGGCCCTTGACAGCTCACCAAAACTTGTCATGTGGTCCTGCAGCCGAAATAATTGCCCACCCTTGGTGTAAGAGGTGAACTCATGGTATTTCACAGAGTCCTACACTTTCCCAGCTTGACCAGCTTTCACGTTACATACAGCAGAACACTGTGTACCTCAGAATAAGACTACTGTCAGGGGCGAAGCATAGGGGATGCAGGTGCACCTCCTACAAAAAGAGTCACCACTCACCACCCCCCCACCGCCCCTTCTGACAGCGCCGGTGGCGTCTGAGGGCGGTCAGCGATCCCCACTGGCTGCTGCCGCCACTGCCAGCAGTGTATGTGGGTGGTTGCTGACCCCTGATCGGGGCTCCCGCCGATGGTGCTGGTGGCGTCTGTGGGAGCTCCTGCTTACCGCCACTGTGCTCCCGCCACTATCGTGCCCTCCCAGCTGCTGGGGGCATGTATCGTTCATGGCTACTGTATCCTAGCTTTCAACTGTGAGTTTATTATAAATCATGTCATTGTTTGCAAGATTGAAAACACTGTTAACTTTTCTTAACATACTTACTAAGCAAAGGGTTAAATGGTAGATACCTGAACAAGTATTCTTCATTTTAGTTTAGCAAAGTAGGGGAATGAAGTGAATTAGCAAGTAGGATCCCATGGGAAGAGGTATTAAGATGTAAAGGGTAGCTGAAGGACTGAGGAGCCTACAGGATACTAGAGCTAGAGTACAAAGGAAAATAATTCCCATATGATGGAAAATTTGTAAGAAATAAAAAAAAATAAAAGATGGGGGGCTGCAAAGAGGGATGGTTAAAATACTAAAGCTCACCAGGGAACTGTTGTTCAAGGGGATGGGAAACAAGAAACTTAGCAAAGAAATAGACATTAACATAAATGAAATTCTACCTGCTTTATTTGCGACTTGAATTTCTTTAAATGTGTCAAAGGCACTTGTCTCTCATTAACAGGTAAGTCCTTGGGAAGTCTGACATTTAAAAATGAACCATTTTCTGAGTAAAGAGCTGGAAAAAACCCTTTTAATTTTTAAAACTGAATATTTTTGTTCTCATCTGCATAACTTAAAAATAGCTCAGCCAATTTAGTTGGCACTTTTAAAAGAAAAGTTCACCTTTGGACATTAGGATGAGGAGTGTCAGCCAAAAATAAATGTTTTAAGATAGCAATGCTGCAGTGATATTGAGGCTGGGAACAAAATCTGTCTTTCTATCCAGAACAGGAATGCTCAACCCCCCGGCCTGCAGGCCAAATCTGTCCTGTGAGCCTCTTCAGGGATAGGGAAATTTGGTGTTGGGGGAGCAGTGGCAATTAACACTGCTGCTACTGTCTACTGTCAAATTTCCAAGCCCCATGGGGCTGGATTAGACCCGGGCTATTGCTGTGGAGATGGATCAGGGTTGAGATGTTGCTGTGCAACTGGATCAACTTGAGCTGGGCCTAGGCCAGCATGGCCTGATCAGGGCCTGGGTTGCTGTTGATTGTTGCAGCCTGATTGGCTTGGCCGAAGCCAGGTCCTGCCTCGTGGCTAGATTGGCTTCCCACTGGTCTTGCCCTCCACTTTGGGTCTGGCCCACTGAGGGACCTGGCATTGCCCATTTGGTAAAGAAGGCAAAATGTTTGGACACCACTGATCTAGAGTATGTGTAAGGTGACTGTAATGTCAAAGACTGTCCTCTTACTCTTAGAGAAGAATAAGGAAGAATGTAATTTATGTTCCTCAGGATCTGAGGGAAGGAATGACTATCTTGTATGTTCTTTGTAGTTGTGTATGAGGGTTTGAACTGGAGGGCATGGGGATTACTTGGGTAGATAGTGCATATGAATGCAGGGACCTAGGCCCTGGAATCCCTTTTCAGTCCTGTGCTCCTGTATTAACGGGTAGCACTAATTGCATTATTATACAGCTTTGTCCCATTCCCTCCCCCGCCCCCTCCATTTTGGGAGTTTACAGACAAGCTGTTAATAATTTGCAGTGAATTTTTTGCAGGTCAGCTTGGAATGTAAAAGTATGGTTGAGTATTTACATGACTGAGCACAGGAAATTAATTTATTTTAATATTATTTTAACAGTCCTTTTTATTTTAATATAAAAGGGTTGGGAGTAAGGGAGGTGAATTTCAGTCAAGGACCCAGTCCTGTACTCTTAGATGACTGGACAGATTTTTATTTTAATTTATGGAGCTGGAGCTCTTCAAGGGGACAAGGGTTTGTCTGTAAAGATGGGCAGAAGAACTGTCTGGTGGTTAAGGCATTGGCCTAGGACTTGTGGGTGTGTTTGTCTCCCACTTCGAATGTGTTCTCTGAATCCCCCAGACATTAGATTTACAGAGAAGCATTGGATGTTCCGATGATGAGAGATTATGCCTTAGCATAAAGAATATTTTGGTGAGATTAAAGGTGTTGTTTTGAGTTGGCCTTATTCACTATGGGAAATTCAGCGTGTCATCAACACTCACTCTGTGGAGGAGAACGGAGAGATCTGTATAAAATGCTATGAGTTCGGAGTTTTTGTCATAGTTGGCAGTTGCAGATACATGATCTGAAATGCTAAAGGCATTTAGACTCCCGGCATTGAAAATATATGATCTGTATTAGAAAAAAATCAATCCTTAAGTACGAGTTGTGGACTAGAGAGAACAGTATTGTCTCTTGCAAGGGTCTGTAGCTAAAATAGATGGAATGAAGAACAGAGTCACTCTTGAAAGCCTGCAAAGGTAGACAAGATAAAACACTTCAGGGAGTAGTATAAAGGAAAATCCTGCTTTCTTGCAGTTGGGATAGATTGGATGACCCACAAGTTGTGCATCTAATCTGATGCAACTTTACAGAATTTTCTATTACATTTGGTTTCATAAGCAAAGAGGAAACTCCCACTTGAAGAAAAATTGAATGCCTAGTTCTTTGACTATAACCATATTTTCTCACATACCTCATGTCTCCAAATAAGACACGCACCTTTTTTGGGGGGAAGGGAGAATAAAAAAAAGGTTCTTCCCCCTCCCCCCCCCCCCCCCCCCAAAAAAAAAAAAATGGCTGCAGAGAGCAGGGACAGAGCTTTATCTTTACTTCACTCACTGTCCCTTTTCTACTCAGGCAAAAAACTACAGTTTTAACTCCTTCACAGCTGAATTGTCAGCATCTATTGGCAGTTCAGCCAAAAGCTGAAACTAGCTGCTGCTGAAGACTGGACTCTGTGGGTGGATCTAGGATTAAAAAAAAAATCTAACAATAGTCTGCAGAGCTGTGAAATAGTAGAATGAGACCAAAAGCAGCTAATAGCAAAATTGCCAGTCAAAGGATGGTTTGGTTTAGTAGAACATCAAGACCATTAAAAAGGAAAAGAGCTGTTAATACCTATGGAGTGAAGAGCAATTATCAGAAATTGGGTAGATTATAATAAACCATGAAGTCAGTTGACTCCCTCAGGACTTCCTGAATAGAAGTGCCACTGTTGTTGCCTGACAGTTGGATTTAAACTCTGGGTGGTGCAGGAATCAAAGCAGGGTGTGAGCAGACCATTGCAGGCCCCTAGACCTGCTTCTGCTAGACTCCACCCTTCCCTCCATGCAGCTGCTGGAGGAAAAAAAAGGAAAAGCAGCAGTTATGCTGCTCCATGCTTCTATTCTGGGCAGAAAATCAGCTTCCCTGCTTAAGACCAGAATCCTAATTTTGGAAGGCTATTTTTGTTGGGGAAAAGTGTGCGCACTAAACAAATAAATAAAGTGAAATGATGTCTTAAGTGCAAAATATATTTTGGGTCTAATTTAGTTAATATTTGTAAAGTGTTTAAACATGAAAAGTCTCACATGTGCAAAGCATTATGTTTTAGACCACTAGTCTTAACCTCATTTCATAATTTTAATGGCCAAGTTCAAGTCTTATTACAATTCCCATTATTCTTTTCCACCTGTATTACTCAGGAAATAGATGCTTATTGTTAACTGTTAGTGATACCAGAATTGAATTTCCTTCATTTTCCTTGATGCCCCTATAATAGTTGCTTTGTGTTCCTATTTTCCATATCTAAAGCATTCATTTGATTTCTTTTAATGTTTTAAACTTTGAAATATATTCTGATGCTTTATTGTCATTTAAACCCTGATGTTCTGTTTCTGCATATGCAGGGAGTGACTGTCCTAAACGTATCGTATTAAATTGGAAGATATTTTAACATATGCCTGCCTTTTTTCCCCCCAAATCCTCTGGAGGTTAACATCACAGTAATCAGACATATTCACCTGAGCTTTGTGAATGATAAATTTACATAACATTTCAGTTTTCTGTGGCAGCATAGATTAATAGACTTTAGAATCTTTCTCTACTTTGAAGAAGATATTGCTTTTCAAAATATGAAGTCTTGTTTCTTGTATTGAATTTTTTTTCATAAGCTAAAATAGACAGCTGCAAATCCATCTGCAACTCAACTGAAATTCTCCTTTCTATCTTGCAATATGATGCTAGATAAATTTTTTTTCTTTGGAACAATCTTTAAACAACATTTTTAATGAAGACCACCTTTTAAGCTTATAAAGGAGAAGGACATGTTTGAACTTGTGAAGGAGAGCAAAATTATCCTTTTTTTTCCCCTTTCTGCATAAGGTTGATGTAAAGGAACAAACAGTTATGGATTGTAGTGTAAAAGTAAAAGATCTCTTTCCTTCCTTTATTTGTATACAGAATAAAAACTTTCAAATACCAGGAACTGTATTTTGGTTCAATTTTGGTTTATGGATTTTTTTGTAATAGGAATGGATATAGTACTGTTTACATGGAAAACTGTACCCAGTTTTTTAAATGTAAGGTAGATTGAAAATATTCACAACAATGAAATAATGTTAATAAAATTCTGTGAATATTATCATGTGTGTCAACATATCATGTCCTGGGTATGCCTGTAAACTGCATCTCACTGGAGGGCTTGGTGGTGATGTGGTGGGGCTACTTGGTGGCACTGTGGTGGTGGGTTAGCTCCTATCACAATGTTGCAACTTCCAAAGTATGGAAAATTTAGGGTGCCTCAAAACCCGTAGCCCCCAATGCCTTGTGGGCATTCCTTGGTTGGAAAAAGTCTCAAGAGGATGGTGACTGTGTACCAAGGGGTAGAAGAACCAATACCTGACATCACACTGGAAGATAAAATCTCTTGGTGTTGTAGTCAGTTTTTGCTACTTGCGATCAGCAGGAATCTTTACCTTCAGACTGAACTGACCAACAGAATCGGAAAATGAGCTAAGAATTTTGAGCTATTACAGAAATGTGCATGGAATAACAGCAAACTATCCGCTAAGGTAAAGATGCAAATCTATGAGATTGTGTGCTGTCATCCCTATTTATGGTTCAGAAACGTGGGCTACATATGCTAGGTACATCAAGAGACTGAATGGCTTCCACATAAGATGTCTGCATAAGATCCTGAAAATAAAGTGGGAAGACAATACCAAACACAGAGGTACTGGAGCATGCAGGACTGATGCACTTAAAAACTACTCTCAAGAAGAAAAGGTTGTGATGAATCAGCCATGTCAGGAAAATGGGAGAAGACTGTATCCCCAAAAATATTTTGTATAAGGCAACCCCCACCGCTTGGCGCTCTTAATTGGTTCCTGAAAAACCGAACGTTAAGCGAAATGAGCCTTAAGCAAAACCGGAAGTATTTGACAACCCAAGATGGCAACCGCAATTGTTTTTAATAACCCAAGATGGCGACTGTGAGCATTTTAATGAAACTCGCTGAGCGCTAAGTGAAATTGGGTATCAATTTCAAATGAGCTTTATAGTGAAATAGCGCTAAGTGAAACAGCGTTAAGTGGGGGTTGCCTGTAGTAAGTATGTGGGCCGGGAGCGGTCCGAGGCTTTCGGGGGCACGCGGCGGGCTGTGGCCAGCAGCCCTGGCACGTGGGTCGGGGAATTCGGCACAGCGGACTAGAATTAGGCACGGACACGTAGAGGTTGATTAAAGATTATTTTACTTACACCGTAGATGGTCGCGGTGCAGGCAGGAAAATTTGCTTGCGTTGCAGTTACAGATAGGAAAGAAGAAGAGTGGACAAGAGTTCTAACCGCGAACTCTGGTCCAAGGTCAGCTGAGAGCTCTAGAACCATGAGCCCGTCGAATCAACCGGACGAAATAACCCAAAGAGCTCTGGATACCACGATGAGAGTCCAAAAGGTAACCCTCCACGAAAGCACGCAGGGAAGGGTACATTGAGGGATCAGGCGGCGACGGGGAGAGGCTAGAGGTTGATCAGGCCCCTATATCCTCCTCTAAGGCACACGCGGGGTTTGTTAAGCTACACAGCGCTTAGAGTTCTCCATGAGATGGATGTGGAGTCCTCCTAAATGAGGTCCTTCCCGGAGATCTCCAACTTGGGCGGAAACCGCTCAAGCCTTTTATACAGCTAGCAAGCCAATCGCTAGCCGCCACATGGGAATAATTTAGAAACAGCCAATAGTGCGACACAAATTTACATACGAATGGCGGGAACTCCTTTGCACCGGGGTTGTCTCTATGCAACTGAGAATTGCACCGTGCAAAGAAAGCTCCTTGTGGTGGGAAATAATTCTGCAGTGCTGAAGCGCACACACAATCATACCCTTTGGGTCATGACAGTAAGATTTGAGAGAGCTCTAGAAAGTGGGCTTGCCCTTTATGGCGGTACCATGCTATGTGCAAAAATTACAGGTGGTCACTCAACATAAAAGTAGAAAGCTGGGAGGAACGTGTAGAATCCCATCTGATTTGGAAAAAAACATCTGGTACTGGGGGCAGCTCAACATGAACTGACTTTGATCCAGACAATGGAAGCAAAGGGAGAAAGAAAAAAGCAGCATGCTGTAAATTTGGATTCCAACTCAGACAACATGTAACAGCTATGTTGCTCTCAAATTGGGCTTGTCAGCCACAAATGGATTCATCAGGCATCTGACTAGGCCTCTTAGGTATACACTATGATCCAAAGGATTGATGGCTCCCTACTATAACATATCAATAAATAAAACATCCCAGGATTCCCGGAGTTGTTTGTTTAAAGATTGCTTCATTTTTTTGCAAATGGCCAGTTACAAGGGAGACTGTTCTATAGAATCCAACATGATTGCTAAAAAACCCAGTAATCTCACAATTTCCATTAACATGTGTTATTAGCAGAAAAGCCTTTGCTTAAAAAGTCAGTAGATCTAAAGCTTGTGCTTGAATGCATCATCAGATTGGGACCACAGTATATAATGTTAGCCCTGGATATATAGCCTTGGTTTGACATGGCAGAGCTGAAGAAAGGGTGAAAAGAAAAGAAATGAGATGACATAAGAGGGCAAACAGGGTGGGCTGGGGGGGAGTTGAGGGGAGGGGAGGGAGGTTGGCAACAAAAGTCAACAGAAAAGGATTGGGGTCATGAGAGGAATAGCAAATAAGAACTACTCTCTGGTGGTATTTTAAATCAGTGTTTAAGAATATGCCTGGGACAGGCCAAGAAAAGATTTTCTGTTCTTTTTACTGTATCTTTTAGGCTTTCCTGGTAATTAGTAAATAAGTCTGGATCGTTGCTTTCTTAAGAACCTGAATCTATTTTCAGTATAACCTCTTTTTGAAGCTTTATTATCTTGATTTTATTTAATTTGCTTGCAGAAGTACCACAGAAGGAAAATAAAAGCTGCTTTTAAGGAGTTACGTTTTCCTTGGCCACAGAATGCCTTTTTTTAATAGTTTTTGGCTGAGGGTTATGGTGGCTTCTTGTGAAGAGATCAAGCTGTTTGCTGGTTAATGTTCGTATTAACCTATTTTGACTTTCTCAGAAATCTTCTACCAAGCAATGGTGTGTTATTCTGTCAGCATTCTTAGCACTGTAGTTGCAAGACTTCTTCCATGAGTCCTGAAGAAAACTAGGGATGTGTATGTATTTAAACAGCATTCAGAGTTTCCATCTTGTACTTTCCTATAATGACTTAAAAATAGCTGTCTCCCGCCTGCGGATGATGTATAGAGAGAATTTGAAAAAAATAATGAAATGTAAGGCTAGAATAAAAAATTACACGTACACTGGTGTAAGTGATTGGAAACTAGTTCAAATATGTAACACAACAGAAGTTCAGTCCATATAAACCACTTTCAAAATGTCTGAAACTGGTTTAAGATAAACCTGGATCAGTGTAGTGTCAGATTGAACTGATTTAGGTTAAATCAGTTTATTGAACTTCTGTCCCAGATCTCCAAATTCAAGTTTAATTTACAATCCCCAAGCATCCCAGGATGCTTTGCACCTCTCCCACAACCCCCCCGCTCACCCTTGCAGGGTGGGCAGGCTAGCCTTGGCCCAAGCTGCCTGCTCCAGCTGAGCAGGAAGACATGGTCTGGTGCCCCCCAGCTTTTGGCCTGGGCCACTGTAGGCATGTGGCTGCATTTCTGGAATCAAAAGTGAATGTCTGTTCACTTGCTTATCAGTTCAGTCTATGCAGCTTAGACTAATTTGCAAAGACTGAATCGATTTAGCATTGGGCTTTTTGAATGTCTGTACTTAGCCAAAAAGAATTATTAGAAGCTCCATAAATAGTTAATGGACTAGATGGTGTTATTGCTAAAATAATTTAGATTACCTTGCAATCCAGGTTGCTCATATTAGTGAATCCTGTTCCATTAGTTAGCTGAGCTGTGCATGCAGTGACAGCATGGGAGACAGAAGGGGTGTTTAGTCCCAGTGTCCAGATCTGCTTTCCAAAGTGAGAAATCACATTCTCAAATCTATACCATTTCAGGCCAGAAGTTACCACTAGATTGTCTAGTCCAAAGTCTTATATCATGAGCCACTGAATTTACTGTTACACCTGTATTGAGACCAGTAACTTACATTTTGCCAAAGAATTCGGACCTCCTGCAGTTTCAGTTGAAAAAGCAATACAGGTTTCACTCACTTTATGCTGTACATGCGTTCCTGGAAAATGGTGCATAACTTGAATTTGCATAAAGGGAATACACTTTACAATGTAACAAATAGGGATATGTTCCAAGACCTTGACTGTGCTGACCCCCAGACCCATTTCTACCACTTTTACAAGACAATGTTGGTACTCACCAACAGCAGACAGTATGTACAAGCACAGGTTACTATCATAATGGGAATGGCAACTACAGAAATGTGTCGCAGACAACACGTGAGGAGCACAGATCCACAAAGGAGACTATATTTTGGTGCACACCACTCTCACAATGCACTGCACAAAGCAGCTGACTGGGCTTTCACCACACAGATTGTATAACAGTGAATTTACCTTGCGTATAACACATTTTTGGTATAAAAAGGGTCATTGCATAAGAGCGAATTGACAAATACAGAACCCGCATAAAGCGAGGGTAACCAATATGCCTCTTACACTGGATGTTGTGTCATGTTAGGAGTTTAGCAGAGAATTAATCTTGTTCGGTAGCTGGACTATCCATTTCTGTGAAATTTATAAAGCCTGTTGGGCTACTTTAGGATTAAAGTTACTTAGTCAGTGCTTTTCAAACAGGGGACCTGAGAGCCTTTGAAAGGTGCCATGGGGTGCCACACAACTTTAGCACTGTTAGGTGTGCAAACATGATTCATAAGATAAACCCAGAAATTTGCAATAGGAATCAGTAGCGCTAAAAATATTCTGCTGTGTTGTCAGCTTCCTGAGTTTCTTTACTTTGGGGAAAAGAGATTAAGTATAGTTTGAGATGATTGCCCAGATGCCTGGCAGAGGAGTTGTTGTTGTTGTTGTTGTTTATTTACATGAAAAGTCAGCACCAGACAAATTTGTCATGTTTCTGCCTGTGTACATATTGTGGAGAGGCAAAAATATAAATACAGGAAGCTAATTATGGTCAGGGCCTTTGCACCTCTTTAAAATACATGAAATGCAAAAATTCACTTATGTATCCATTGGTTCCCAGAATATTTATTCATTTAGGACCAGTGCGTTAAAGGTATGGCCTGCAGGTTGGATCCAGCTCATTGAGTCCTATAATCTAGCCTGTTGGTCTTGGACTGACCCCACACACTGCATGAGGCAGATGGCAGCCCTGAACCCTCCTCTGTTGCATGCAGCACACAGAGCCAGTTTGGTGCACACTACATGCAGTGCGTAGGGCTAGAACTGGTACCACAGGCACTATATGCAGCATGGGGTCTGGTTTGGGGTATGCATGCAGCATAAGGTGCCAGTACTGAACTAGTTTTACATGCTGGCTCAGAGTTGGTCTAGATCTAGCCTCAGGTTGTCCCTGCATGCCAGAGACAGCATTCAGGGGATAGTTTCGCATGGGTACCTTGTACAGCACATGCCTCATGCTGGCTCTGTGAGAGCGCCCAGGATTGGGGTGATGTGCTGCACACAGCGCATTGAGCTGATTCAGGGCATGGACTTCATGGGTGCTCATGCCAGACCAGCCATGTGCACTGGCTCTGTGCATCAAACCAGTCTGTGGGCCCAGTACAGCCTGCAGGCTGGCCTTGTGCTTCTCATCCAACCTGTGGGGCTGGATGAGCTTGATGCCCCCCAATGTAGGATTTTTCAAAAAGCCTGCTTACATGAGGTTGATTTAGTGAACCATATTGCAGATGTGGACAAAGGATGAAGTGCTCTCTAGTCAGATGGTGTTTTGGAACTTGCAGCATGAGTTGGCAAAAGGGGAAGGAATACTTTTAAACTTCTTACAAATGAGTAGTACGTGTTTGTTTTGTTGAAGGGTGCTCGTGCATTGGCAGCTGGTCAATTCTTTGGTTTGCCTAAAGAAGAGATTAGCTTGGTCCAGAAACTGAATGTCCATGAACAAGCACAGATGCTATAGACTGTCTTGGTTCTTGTTTTAAGACAGATTTTCTAAGCTAAGCAAAAAAAATAAAAGAAAAAAATACCCATAATGAAAACTAAATCCGGCCCACCCCTTTTTGAGCCTGGCTTCCAGAGCTTTGTACAACGTGGGGTGGAGATGATGTCTTCCTCTCTGTGGACACGTCTGTGATAGAAATAATAAATGCCAATAGCAATAAGCAGGTAATTGTGTTGCTCTGGTGGGCATTGGTTAGGCCTAAAAATGGAGTATTAGTTTCAGTTCTGAACACAAACTGGAGCAAGAAAAAAACCACAAAAATTGCAAGAGGTTTGTAGCAGTAAGTCTATTGAGGAAAATAAACTACTGAGCATTTTCAGCCTAAAGAAACAGGAGGACGCAGTAATGGTTTACATGTAGGTAGAAGATTTTATGAAGATTAGAGTTTGTACTTTTTCAACAGAGTGAAAAATGGTAATGAGTTTATGCCACAACCTGAGAAAAACAAGTTTAAATTCTAAGGGGAAATGGTTTAAAATTGCAAGCGTAGTTAGTCAACAGAATAATTTGCCAAGGGAGCTTGTGAAATTGCCATAATTTAAGCTAATATAACAGCAGGGTGGAGCAGACACCCATCAATTAGGGCTGTCTACTGATAGTAAAATCATTCTTGCTATAAAGCAGGAGGATGGACTGGCTGACCAGCCAGCCCTCTCTTCTAAATATTGAAAAGTGGACATTTGATGGACACCAGCTACTTAAGGTTTGCTCTGCAAACAGGAGCTTCGGACTCTGTTCAGACTAAGTTGCATGTTTGGTGACAGCCTAGTTTAGTAAGTGCCTTTGGTAGAGCAACTTTGTTTTCTTTCAACTCTCACCTCACTCTCATTTTTCTCATCCTTGGAGAAGGAAAGTTCTGCTTCTTTCTCTTTCTCATCCTTATAGTGAATTTGTGGCTTGCTCTTTGACTTCATATGGAGAAGAGTGTTATTTCCGGCTCTCTTGATGCACTTGACTCCCTGCTCTCCCAGGCTCAAGAATGTTCCCCACTGTGTGGGGGGAACACAAGCTATTAGGACCCTCAGTAGGATGTGTTTTAGCACCTTCCATAGAGGGTCAGAGAGGAAGGACAGTTTTGTAAGTAAAGCATTGGGCCAGAACTTAGTTGGCCTCAGTTCCAGGTTCTTCTGTAGACTCCCCCGGTGAGTTTGGGCAAGCCAATTTTATTTCCTTGTGCTTTTGTTACTTCTCTGTAAAATGCGGATAATAGTACTTCCTTTTCCCCACTATTTGCTTTGTTTGATTAATTTCTGAATTTTTTCAAAACATCTATTACTGTGTATGGGTATGGATGTGTACTTTTAGAGACATTTCAGAAGGGGAAAGCTTGAAAAAATCAGCAGCTGTTACCTTCTAATTGTTATGGATAGGCTAGCTGCAAATGATACTAATGTAGCAAAACCGCTCCAACTTTAACCCTGGATGAAGTAGTGCTAAAACTGGAGCAGTTTTAGTACTTACATGTTCTGGGCCTGTCCACCTACCTGCTAACAATTAGGATGTAACGGCTGCTGCCCTTTCCAAATGGCTCCAAATGTATGTGTGTGTATACCCTATATTTGTACACAACCTTCCACAATAGAGCCCCAGTTTTAACTGGGGTCTCCAGGCACAGTCATCATACAAATATCAACAGTAGTAGTAATCTCCACTCTTCCAGACAGACCGAGTGATCTTGACAGTTGATGCTTTGCATAAACCCTTTCAGAGTTGCTGAAGGCAAAGTTGGGGAAGGTGCTCTCATGCTACAAATTGGGAGTGAAACGTATTCACCGGGACAAAAATTTAGCAATAAAAAAATTCAGGTTTTTTTTCCAACCTACATTTGTATTCTGAGAAAAAATTCTCATTAAGTTGGAATTAACACTGAGGACATTTCAGTGATTTAGGGAGAATGTACAGGAATGTTGTAAATCTGCACACCAAATAAATGAAATCAGGGTTAAATTTAGTTTGTTTAAATTTGTTAACGTCTGGAAATATATAGCCAAACAACCTTCAATCTATTCTGTAATGATGCCATTCAATAATCAAACAATAATGATTAATGCATGTTAATGTTCATAGTCACAGATGGATCTAAATTTAGTGGTACAGGTTTCCCTCATTTTATGTGGGTATTGTATGTGCAAATTCACTCATATGTGATGACCCTTTTTATACCAAAAAATTTGTTATATGTGTGGTAAATTAACTCTTACGTGAGTGGTGTGGTGGAAGCCTGCAGTCAGCTGCTTCGTGCGGTGCATTGTAGGAGTGACGTGCAGCAAAATATAGTCTCCTGTGTGGATCTCTGTTCCTTGCTTGTAATCTGCGACACATGTTTCTGTAGTTGCCATCCCCATTATGATGTCTAAGCATCCCGCTAGCTTATCTCCCACCCCTCTCCCATGTTCATCAGTGAAGCACAAGAGAACTTCACCAACAGTGGAGACAAAACAGGAGATTTTGAACCATGAAGAAGCTGGTGAAGGGGCCATCTGCACTTGGTGAGTACCAAAATTGTCTTGTAAAAATGGTAGAAATGGGTCAGGGGGTCAGTACAGTCGAGGTCTTGGAACGTATCCCTGTTTGTTACATTGTAAAGTGGGTTCCCTTTATGCGAATTCGAGTTATGTGCCGCTTTTCAGGAATACATGTTATAGCGCAAAGCAAGGGAAACCTGTATTACTTTTTTCTCTGTCATCTTCTCTATAATGCTACTAAATGACAGTATTAAGTTGCATGGACCTATTAGCTATACATTTATATCGTGTTTATTTATTGTTGAAGATGATGGCCATTTTGTACAAGAGGGCCGCTATCTTTCTTCAAGGGAATGTGCTTTCAATCCCTTTGAGAACTACAGGAAATGATGGGGTTTTTTGCAGTGAGGCATTTCTTCATAGAATTCCTTGTAACAGAATATTATTTGTGAGTCTTGGCTTTGGAAGAATAATGTGGAAGGGCGAAGTGACCATTAGTACCAAGGAAATTTTTCCAAATATAGCATGTGCTTCTTTGACCTTGGGCTGTTGTTCCATGAAGAAGGATTGTTAGGAAGAGATCCATCTGATGAAGAGAGGGAAGAACAACTTTGTAGACAAGCTCATTAACTCAGTGAGGAAGGCCTTAAAGTAAGTTTGCCAGGAGATAGAGACCAAAGCCCTGAGTAAGTGAGGAAGTGGGTGGCTTGGAGGAAAAGCAAGCAGGAAAGGGCAACAGGGGAGGTGTTCTCATTCTTCCTGAGAAAGTTGGACAATCGGCTATTTGCCTCAGATGTTTGTACATGAATGCGTGGAGCTTGGGAAACAAGCAGGAAGAACTGGAAGTCTTTGTACAGTCATGGCACTATGACATGATTGGAATAACACAGACTTGGTGGGAGCTTGCATGACTGGAGCACTCATGGGTGGGTACAAACTGTTCATGAAGGACAACAGGGGAGAAGAGGAGGAGGACTCACATTTTATGTAAAAGAGCTGTATGATTGCTCAGAGCTCCAGTATGAAACTGGAGATAGGCCTGTCAGAAGCCTCTGGCTTAAGGTCAGAGGAGAGAGCAACAAAGGTGATGTTGTGGGCTTTAGTCTGGTGAAGACAAGAGTGATTTAATAGCCTTCAGCTACCTAAAGGGGGGTTCGAAGAGGATAGAGCTGGACTGTTCTCAGTGGTGGCAGATGACAGAACAAGAAGCAACAGTCTCAAGTTGCAGCAAGAGAAGTTTAGGTTGGATATTAGGAATCATTTTCTCACTAGAAGAGTAGTGAAACACTGCAACAGGTTATTTGGAGTGATTGTGGACTCTCCATTGTTGGAGATTTTTAAGACCTGGCTAGACAGGTATTGAATGCGATGATCTAGTTGGGACTGGACCTGCTTTGTGTAGGGGGTTGGACTAGATGACCTCCTGAAGCCCCTTCCAACCCTAACTTTTTATGATTCTATGATTTCAGGGAGTTCTCACTTTATGGGAGGTTCAAAGATTCTGCATTAAGCTCTTCCAGGTAAAGAACTGGTTTGTTACAGGGCACTTAGCTTTTTTACAGGGCTTGGTTAAATTTTAGTTTCCATTCATAAACTAATAAATTCACCCGCGAATTAATAAAAAAAACATTCTTCCCTCAAAGAGTATGTGATGTTACTTTAGTAGGATATGTTGTATTCTTTGCATGGAATTAAATAATTTGAGTCTTTGGTTTACATGCAAAATTTAGTTATCTTAACACTCTCTTCCTCCCTTCTCCCCCCAAAATGGAAAGGCAGACAGATGTTGACTAGTATTTCAGTGACAACCGTTATGCATGAAAGGAGATCAGTGCCTGGAATACAGGGTCATAGATAGATGTAGGATTTAGTTCTGCTACAATTTCAGTTTGTGCCTCTAGACAGCCTCTTGTAATACTAGCTACTGATTTGAGTCCTTGCTGTGGCTCACCATGTTAAAAAAAAAAAAGCACTTCATTTCTTGATGACCAACCTTTTCTTGCAATCAAGCTACAGTATCTTAGCTGATAATTTTGCAATCCACCTCTGATTTGTCTGGTTTCACTGTCAGTCTTCATGTCTTACCTTTATAAACACACTTAGATAATTTCCAGTTTGGTTAACACATCGGTTGCCCAGTGGGTAGGGTTATTTAAGTAAGCACCTGGGAAGATCTTCAAATGTTTTGACGTTTTTTTGAAAGAAGTGAATTTGCTACAGAAATAAAAGTAGTGTCAGAATTATCAAGAGGATACTGAGAATGGAGCTGCTGGATTATAATACTTCTCATTTGTATGGAAATTTACCACCATTCTTCCTGAATCAGATTTTGAGGAGCTGTGAATATGAAATAGTAGAAGACAGAAAAGCATTCTTGGAACTGGGCCAGGCAGATATTGGTTAGTGCTGTGTAGCCAAATCGTGATTTACGTCGATGGAATTATCCAAAGATCTGCACATTTGTAAAAGCAGGTTGACTGCTTTAGAGGCTAATGATGTAAAATATTTGCTTGGGCTAGTGGTCCTGTGTACTTCAAGAAGAGACTTTTAAGTGTTGGCAAACCCAGGGGTACTTGCTAAATCAGGTATTAGTACTGGAAACATGGGCACTTGACCCTTATCAGTTACTTGTGCGGAAACATTAACTGAAGTAATGGAAATATTTTTAATGGAAGGGATTTTATATTCAAATAATAAGAAAAAAGGACCATCTTTCCTTTAGGTGATTTGGAGAAGTAGAATGATGTCCACCCAAATATGGTGGAATTCTTAGCTTCAGAAAATAAACATTGGTGAATGTCCTTTGGGGCTTGTTAGAAACGTTTGGTTAACTACCTGAAAGTTGATCTGCTCTGACTATAAGTTAGCCCCACAGAGTGCTGTACACACTAAGGCTGCTGACAGACATGGGGGAGAAAAACCAAAACAGCGCTTTACTGGAAGAGGAAGCATGTTAGTTTGACCCACCTCCCCAGCGTCTGTATAGATTGTGCATTTCAGGGGGGCTTTTTGGTGCTTTTATCTAAAGCTGATTCCATCAGCTTTGTAGATGAAAGTGCCAAAAAACCCTGCTGATGTGTTTAATCTATACAGATGTTGGGCAAGCTGGGTGAAACTAATGCAGTTCCTCTTCTGGGCATGCACTGTGCTCGGTGTGGGGGTGCACTGAGCTTAAAGTAAAGTGCTGGGATTTTGGGGTGTTTTTTTCATGTCTGTAAGCAGCCTAAGTACTTTGAGAATGCTTCAGTCCTTGTCCTCAGGGACTGGAGGGAAGAAGCAGCTTCCCATCAGCTCTTCTCTGCTCTTCACATTGGAAGAGGTTCTCTAGGTTGAAAGCTTAGAATTGACTAATATTAAATTGTGCACTTCAAAGCGTTTTTTTGGTTTTTTTTGCTGAACAAGAACTGATATCCCTACCTTGAATAATGTGGCAAATATACTTTTTTCAATAAGATAACTGAAGGGTTGCCCAAGGTCACCTTAGGAAAAGCTGGTACCAAAACAAAGCTCTCCAATATAGATTTCATAGACACTAGGACTGGAAGGGACCTTGGAAGATCATCAGGTCCAGCCCCCTACCCCAGGGGCAGGAAGTCAGCAGGGGTCATAGGATCCCAGCAAGATAAACATCTACATTTCTCTTGAAGGCATTCAAAGTAGGTGCTTGAACCACCTCTGGTGGCAGTCTATTCCAGACCTTGTGGGTTTGGACAATAAAGAAATTCTTCCTTATGTCCAGCCTGAAACGGTCTTGGAGGAGTTTATGACCATTCAACCTTGTCATCCCTTAGGGCGATGGGTGAACAAACATTTCCCCAGATCCTGGTGAGCATCCCTTATAAACTTATAGGCAGCCATCAGATCACCCCTGAGCCTGCGCTTTTCCAGGCTGAAGAGTCCCAACAGCTCTCAGCCTCTCATCATAAGGTCTGTTTTCCTGACCTTTGATCATGTGCGTGGCTCTTCTCTGGTCTCTTTCAAGCTTCTCCACATCCTTTTTGAATTGTGGAGCCCAAAACTGGATGTAGTACTCCAGCTGCGGCCTCACCAAGGCTGAGTACAATAAGAGAATGACATCCTGGGATTTGCTTGAGAAGCATCTATGGATGCAAGCCAGCATTTTGCTTGCTTTACTAGCAGCAGCATCACATTGATGGCTCATGTTCATCTTGTGATCAGTTATGACCCCCAAGTCCTTTTCGTCCATAGTGCTAGCCAGCGTAGCACTGCCGAGCCTATAAGCATGCGGCAGGTTTTTCTTCCCAAGGTGGAGAACCTTGCATTTTTTGGTATTAAACACCATCAGGTTCTCGTCCGCCCATTTCCTGAGCCTGTCAAGGTCAGTCTGGATCGCCTTCCTGTCCTTAGGTATGGATGCTTTATCCCAAAGTTTGGTGTTGTTGGCGAACTTGTCCACTCCACTTCTGACTCCAATGTCCACATCATTAATGAAGATGCTGAATATTATAGGCCCAAGGACAGAGCCTTGAAGGACCCCACTGGTCATAGCACACCACGACGATTGGCTTCTGTCAAGCACCACCCTCTGGGTCTGACCATGGAGCCAATTCCCCAGCTAGCAGATTGTGGTGGACCCGAGACTGCAGTTGGCCAGTTTAGCCAAGAGGTGATCGTGGGATACCAGACGGAAGGCTTTTTTAAAGCCAAGATATACATCAATCTCTTCTCCCTTGTCCAGGTGATAGGTCACCTGGTCGTAAAAGGAAATAAGATTGGTCAAGCAAGACCTACCTGCAACAAACCCGTGCTGGTTATCCCTCAGGATGTTGCCATCCTGAGCTTATATGGCTCGATGCCTTGCCCCCTTCCTGTTGTGTGGCCACACATGGTAGTTTCCCCTTTTAAGTAAAGGCCAGCCTGTGCTCCTGATGCTGTGGCCCCTCACAGCCAACTTAGCCTGCTGTGTTCTCAAAGTAACAGGAGTCTCCTGGCTCTCTGTTACGGGGACCAACTGCATAGTTCGGAGGGATGTAGACAAGCTTTCAGGTACCATTGTACCTTTCCTCAGATTTCTGGGAGAGACGCAGAGACCCGAGGAAGGGGTACAGTGGTATCCAACTGCTTGCTTACATCCCTCCCAGCTAGATAGTTGGTCCTTTAAAAGACATCACCCATACAAATCCTTGCCTCCTGTATGGAAAGTCAGTTTGAAAAGCAGTATGGATGTGTGTACTAGATCTTCTTGGCTGTACTGTCTCTAGCCAGTAGATCATACTTTGCTCTAGACGATGGGTGTCAAAATCACTCCAGGCCCCATGCTGGATATGGACTCTGGGACCAGCAGCACTGGTAGTCTGGAGGACAGCAGTGGTGGGTCTAGCACCAACAGGTCCAGGGGCAGTGGTGGGGGTCCAGCAGGTGCAGGATAAATGATGGTGCATCTACACAGTCTTTGCTTGCCCCCTGCTTCCAACAGTCCCAAATTCTGTGTCAGACCCTGCTCCTGCCCCCAACTTCTGAGAGGTCTGCAGGCCAGATCCAGCCCACAGGCCATATTTTTTACATGCCTGCTCTAGACTTAGGAGTAGACGAGTGAATTCTTGATTCTCAGTGTGCCTGTGCTGCCTTGCACATGCCTAAAGGCAAAGAACATGCTGGCCCTCTGTAGCATCTGTTCTTTGAGCCTACTGTTGCCAATAACTCCTTTAATGTAATGCTAATGATTCATGTGGGAGTTTCCCATGGTTCCATATGATGGAATTTCTGCTTTCTTGCGAGGGAGAGGAGGGTGGGGAATGGAGTGAGAGGAAGAGCGAATATTTGTGTGTTCAAACCAACACAGCAACAACAAACTCCTACCTTAAAAGAAAGTAAGGCTTCTAGCTGAACATTGCAGGTAGGAAACAACAGAATGAAGCTTTCTGATGTATCCGTAACTCTGATCCTTTTCATGTATGCATTATGACACAGTCTTGAGTTACATGATAGATACTAAATTAATATTGTTCGTCTCTGATCTCTTCCCTTGTTCAGTGCACAGGATAGACATTAAATGAAGCAGAGAGGAGAAAGGACATTCTCCTGTGCTTAAAACACTGAACTGGGACTTGAATGAACAAAGTTTTATTCCTGGCTTTTTTCAGAGACCTCTCATGTGATGGTAGACAGAGCTATTGTAATACCTGTATACAGGAGCCTGATTGAAGTTAAGTACGTGCAAACCTAATTCTGACTTTGCCTGACTTTTGAATGCTAGATTTTGCAATACTAACGTTTTAAAAGTAGTTTGTTGCAAGTACTGTATCTGATTTTCATGAGATTCACTTGATGCTCTGAGCTGAGATTTTAAAGGTGAAAGACAAGTTTACACAGCTTTCTGCAGTGTACACACTGTAATTTACGGTGTAGTACAGTGTACAAGAAACTAGTTATGCAGTTATGCTTACAGATACTTGATGTTTCCTAATATTTGGAGTGTTCCATGGTAGTGTAATGATGTCATTGGTAATTTAAAAAACAAAGATGAGTTTTTGCTTTTAACTGAATTTATTTTTTTTAACAGGAAGAACTTTTGTAAATCTGCATGTTGTGGTTGCGATAATCAACCTCTAGACATATTTTTAAACTCTGTATTTTTCCATGATCTTGATGTGAGATTGGGAAAGGTACATCTGAAAAGCTGTTTGTTTCAGGAGAAAAGGTGTGCTGATTTGATTTGATTTGATTATATTCTTTGTCATTCTGTCGCACTTCAGTGTCTGTGTTATCCCTCTGTTAACACTGCTGATCTTCCAGCTAATTCTGTCTTTACTTTTACCTCCTGGGACACAGAAATAAACCCTTTCTTAATGTGGCAAAGAGATTGAGTGGAGGTTAAAGTAAAATATTTACATTTCTTCCTCTCTTCTACCCCAAAGCAGAAAACCAGACTTCAAGAACATTCATTAGGAGTTTAACAAAGTTAAAAATGCAGTTGGAGTTAAAAACCAGGGTAATTACACTTTAGATTCACTTCCTCACCACAACGTAGTTTATGCTTGAGTTACTGATATATTTTCATAGAAGAGCAAATCTTGTGTGGGTGTATAAAAAAGAAAAGGAAAGAACCCCCACACTACTGCCACTCTCTCGATACTTGAGAGAAATCTAGTAGATACTTCTGTAATTGATTTAGGCACTCCAAACACTTAATCCCGTGCCCAGCCTTAAGCAGGCAAGGTTTTTTGAGTAGATATGGTATCTTTTATTAGACCATCTGAGTAGTTGGAAAAAAGTTCTTAGCAAACTTTCGGGTGCAATCACCTTTTAATAGACATGCATTGGATATAGAGTAATTTCACGTTTATCAAGATGCAGTGTAAAGTTTCTAATGCTTATACACATGATCCAACACATTTTAATTGGATTAATCAAGTCTGCTAGTGTGTTCTAATTAGAATCCTCCAGCTGCTGCAGAGTCACATGTATTCAGTGGCCTGTGTTTCAAAATGGTGGTAGGGGTGCTTTAACTAAAACTCATCAAATGAGCTTTAGTTAAAGCACCCCTGCAGCCATTTTGAAACAGGATGGTGAATATAAGTGACACTGTGGCATTTCAGTTAGAGTGGCTGTCCAGGAACCACTTTAATTAAAATCTCCCCCCTGCCCTGCCCGACCCTTCCATCTCCCCAGAGCATGTATATAGACACCCTGTGAGTCTGTGCCTAGCACAACTGACTCCATCTCTGCACTCATGGGGGCAGTGATAAGGAAATTTGTGACTAAGACAGTGTGCCTCTCCTGAACTAACTTCTAGGACAGTTCCTGTATTGTTGCTCTGTGGTGAGACTTACGGGTTCATGCATTTCCTTTCTTTCCACTTAATTCCGCCTCCAGTATTTGCATGATGCCCATCCTTATAGTAGGTAACTGTTTTATCCTCTGGATCATGGAGTACACATAAGGGGTGTAGTTAGATGCCTGATAAATCTGTTTGTGGCTGACAAGCCCCATTTGAGAGCGATGCAGCTTGTTACAGGTTTCACAGAACCTGAGTTGGAGTCCAAGTTTACAGCATGGTGCTTCCACCTTTCTCGCTTTGCTTTCATCTCCTGGATCAAAGCTGCTTCATATTGAGCTGCACATAGTGCCAGATGTTCCTTCCAGATCAGACGGAATACTACATGTTCCTCCCAGCTTTCTACATTGATGTTGAACAACCTCATATAATTTTTTCACACATTCTAGTACTGCCATAAGGGGCAACCCAGCTTTCTAGAGCTATCTCGAATCTCATTTTACAGAATGTTCTTAGGAATACGGTCTCCTCCCATTTTCTTGACATGGCCGAGCCATCGCAACCTCCTCTTCTTTGATAGTGGTTTCTAAGTGTGTCAGTTCTGTGCACTCCAGTACCCCTGTGTTTGGTATTCTGTCTTTCCACTTATTTTCAGGATCTTACACAGACATCTCATATGGAAGCTGTTCAGTTTCTTGATGTGCCTAGCATATGTAGTTCATGTTTCTGAAGCATAAAGCAGGGATGACAGCTCACACGTCTTGTAGACTTGCATCTTCACCTTAGTTTACTGTTATTCCATGCACGTTTCTGTAATAGCCTGAAATTCTTAGCTGCTTTTCTGATTCTGTTAGTCAGTTCAGTGTGAAGGTCAAGATTTCTGCTGATTGTAGAACCCAACTAGCAAAAACTACTGTCAGTGACACCAAGAGATTTATCCTCCAGGGTGATGTCAGGTATTGGTTCTTCTACCCCTTGCTACATGATCACAGTCTCCTTGAGACTAATTGCCATCCTGAAGCTCTTGCATGATTCAGAAAATCTGCCCAAGAGATTTTGCAGCAAAGATTCACTGTGGGCAACCAAGGCTATGTCATCCTCAATAAGAATGGGCCACCAAAAGATGAAGTAGGAAAAAGACATTAAAAAAAAAAAAAAAGAACTAAACCAGGAACATCTCATTGTATGACTACACTGAAATTTTGGAAGAAAAGTCAGTTTGAAATGTGGACTCTTTCCTACTTGATAATTTGGAGGCCTGAATACCCCTCTGCAGTATAAAGCTAAGGTCTTGTAGGTGAAATGTAGGCACACGTTGGTAGCATCCTGGCTGCAGGAGAGATTTAAAGGTGCTGCAGTAGATACAGTGGAAATTCATGTTTTCTGTATGAGATTTGAGTTGGGTTTTACATGCAGTTTTATGTTTGTTTATGAAAGTAAGTTTACCACTTAGGCTGTGTTTGCTCTAGCAGCCCAGTATGCTACATCTGCCAAGCACTCCTGTTGTGGAAGTAGCCAATAAAGCTCTCTGTACTGGGATAGAAAGGCCACTGTCCACCAGCTGAACAAGCTATGCCAGTAAAGAACCGTTTCGCCAGTGCAGCTGTCTCTATGCCAAGGGCTTCTGTCTAAATTGCACCTTTTCTCATTTCTGAACTGCGTAGCTATATGGGCTTGAGTCCTTCTTGTACACCAGGCCTTTCTTCTTAAGCAGCCTACAAGAAAAGTGAGTGCTCTTTTTATTTATCATGTGTGTTTAATACATACATAACTGCCGTTTTGGAAAGAGGAATTTAACTTTCTGTTGTCCCCTCCACCCCAGCAATTTCAGGTCTCGCGTCCTTGGCCTGACTGGGTATTTAGAAACTACGTCATAGGAACTCTTTCTTTTCCATTAAAGGGGTGCATGCAAAACTGTAATATAGTAAGATTTTTGTCTTGAATACTCTTTTGTATTTAGGTTATGTAGACGTTACCGTTATGTAGAAATGAAGAGTTTTAAACAGTGTAACCAAAAGAACTAATTTCAGATCCTTCTATTTCAGTCTCTTGTCATAGCACTATCTTTTTTGTATCCAAGGAAAACCTCCAGGTAATATTAGGTGGACAAGCCCTGGTATGTCATTAAAAACCAAGGTGGGTGAGAAGGAGTAAATTTAATAACGAAGTGAAACATTCCAGCTAGCTCAAAATTGGGCCATTTTTTGTATATCATAACTTGGAAGCAGGGCAGGAGGAAGAGGGTAGGACACAAAAACAAGAGATTATATTTCCCTATTGTAGGTTCCCTTTAGATTTCTGAAAAACCAAATCATAGATTTATAGAAAATGGGGGTTGAAAGGGACCTCAGGAGATCATCTGGTCCAACCCCTGCTCAAAGCAAGACCATCCCCAACTATATCATCCCAGTCAAGGCTTTGTCTACTCGTGTCTTAAACCTCTAAGGATAGAGATTCCACAACCTCTCTGGGTAGCCTGTTCCCAGTGTTTGACTCCCCTGCAAATCAGAATGAATGGATTTAGGGCTCATTCTGCCACTTTTGTTCAGTTCAGTGTGTACGTAAGGGAACACTGTAAGGGTAGCAGAACATGTCCGCGTAAGATACTGTAGACTGAACGGAAAGAGAAATAAAAAACCTGATTTTACAGTCCCAGTTCAGAGATGCATTTAAGTACATGCTTTTACTTTCATTGAAGTCAATGGGACTGAAGAACAGATTTAAGTGAATTGTTGAACTGGGGCCTGTATGAATATTTATCATCACGTAGGTCCCACTTTGGTTCTTGTATAAATTTTGATTTGATTTGACAGTCTAAACCAAAGTTTCATTCACAGTAATCAAATGGACAATTGACAACCCTCTGACAACCCTATTGCCTTACTCCACGAAGAAGAAAATAAGAATTGTGTATGATAGGAGAAAATGGGCCAAATGTAGCACCCAGATACAGCAATGCTGACCACAGTGGAACCAGCCAGTTACACCGATGTAACTATGAGCAGAATTTGCCCTTGCCTATTAAAGTATCACATAGAAACCAAGACATTTGTAATGCTTGCACATGAAAGGATGTCATTTTATACTAGGTTTATATACAATGTGTGCATGCAGGAATGTTATAATTTTATGTGCAGAATATATTTACATAAACCATTGAAAGAGCTCTGAGGCTCCAGCCAGCATGTGTAATAATCTTGTCATACTTTAAATCAGTTTTCCAAAGCATTGCTTCTCAAGCTGTCACCAGGGATATTTTCATTCTGTTTTGCCCAGGGCATTCACTGTGTCCACTTTCAGGGCAGCCATGGACAAACATCTTCATGAAAACAGATGAAGCAGCTTATATATAGCATGACATTTCATTCTTGATGCAATCATCTGGCCTTGTAGTTATGACTTAAAAGAACAGCTTTTGTTAATTGGATAAAATGAGTTACCAAACAGGGCAAAGGCGAGCACAGTTGTGTATGTTCCCTTTGTTAAAAAAGTGATCAGCATGCCACAGGAAGGGGTGCAGTCTGATCCTTATAAAACACAGAACCAGATGTTTGCTTGTTAGTTCAGTGCCTTCATCCTTGCCTCCAGAAGCATAAGAAATCATAAGTAAAAAAAAAATATAAGCAAACCACAAGCCACTCTGAAAAGGGAGCACAGGGAATCAATTTAATTGTTGCACAGGATTAGCTGCTTTTCTGGAGCTCCTTTGTGATCAGAAGAATATTGCTGGGTATTCATTTTAATAAAACTTGAAGGCTGGATTCTCCTCTGATTTAACTGATGAAATCCCTCTGCAAACCATGAGTCTGGGGTATAAATCAGGGAAGTATTTTGCTTCCAGATGTCTGTATTCAGTATAAAATACAGTCTACATATCAAGTCTGTCCTATAACATGTTGTGAAAACTTGAGGATATGGTAATGATGTCTGTTCAGAGGCAGAAGGTGCATTTTTCCTTTTCCACCTCTTTGAATTAAAAATACAAACATACATTCATGCATACATCATAGTTGTGTGTAAAACATTAGATACACTTGCCTAAAAAGTTGTACTGAGGCTAGCCTGCTTAAAGAATACCTGTATTCAGTGCTGTGTCTTAGAAAGAGGTTGCTTTCTTAGGAGTCTTAGCAAAAGCTGATTGAACAGAAGTGGGATGAAATTCTGTGTGTGCTTCTTGAAAGGTATCTGAGATGCTAACATGCGAAATTCATACTTGTGTAATTACTGTGTGAAAAGTCATCAACCCATACGTGTTTCTAATGGTACATCTGGAAATGCAAAGCTGTAAATTTGTCTCATAACTTTAAAGCCTTTTAATATTGGTAACCTGAGTGAATTGTCCATGTGGAGGGCTGGCTCTTCTAATTGCCTTCTTGTGTAAATTAATTCATGCTCTGTGGAGTTCAATTAATTCTGCATTATGGCTCTCTGATTTAATAATAAAAAAGCTAGCTCTCTGACTGACTGAGCAATTTTACAACTGTATAGAAGTTAGATAAGTACACAGGTACGGTAGGTATATCATTAACATATACTCTTCTGCCTGTATGCTAAGATATCTGACCTAAATTTCTTCCTCTAGAAGGCTGTTGCCAGGGATTTATTTTATGCTGCTGCTTCTCAAGGCCAGCACTGACTTCATGTACATCCTTCATTCTTTTACAATTCCCTTTGTGATTTTTACCGTTCGGCATATTGGACATTGTTCACTTTGACAAGCAGATTGTTCAGGATAATTGTTTTAAACTTGGGAAAGCACAAAAGCAATAATTCATAAAAACTGAACATGTTTACAATGAACATATTAAAGGAAAAGAGTTAAGGATCACATCTGTACTTTAAAAAAGTAAATGGTATAATGTCAGTTAAGTCAGAACAAAGTTAGAAGCAGAATGATTTCTAAAACTGCTTTGCTTGAAGAATCTTTTCATTGACCAAAATGAACTCAACAGCAGTTCTTGGCATTTTTAAATACAGTGGCCCAAGTAATGCCAAAACCTACTGGGCTCTGATTTTTTTTTTTTCAAACAAAAGAACTTGTAGCAGAGGCAAATATAAGCCCCTCTAAAAAGCGTTGTACATTTCCATTGTCCAGTCAGCAGAAGCCAGACCCAAAAGCCCAGGTTCTAGAATAAAGTGGCCTTTAACTTCTACCATGAATTTCTAAAAACCTTCAGAGGTCCTCCAGTACAATCAGTATCTGGTAAATATGAATGGCAGAGTCAAGAGACCCATTGTCTGTGCCCCCTTTGCACCTCTTTTGTTTTTGTCCCCCCTCCCCCCCCAAAAAAAAAAGAAAAGAAAAGAAAAGTGAAACAGTTTCCTTGCACCTTTTACATTGCAAATGTTAGGTTTTAGCTCCCCTGTCTTTGTGTTTTGGACCCCATAGAAAACACAATCATAGAAAAATAGGGCACTTACAAGCAATACACTATTGAAGTTGTCTGAGATTTCACTTTTTAACTTGTCTAGTAATCTTTGTTTGATTTATACTTGTAACAAAGACTAAAAGAATCCTAATAAACTCAGTGGTTGAGTATAACAACAGTAACACTTTAGAAATGGGTATGGTAGCATTAATAATATTTAGCTCTTCTATGATTATTTTTTCATCCAGTAATCTGAAGCAGCTTTACAAAGAAGTATGAGTATCATTGTGCAAGATGCAAAGAAAGGGGTATAGGTTGTAGTTGTGTTGGTCTAAGGATGTAGGCAGACAGGGTTCTTTGGGTAAATCTGATATCTTTTAGATGAACTAAAATAGTTATAAAAATTTTTCTTTGCAAGCTTTTGGATACAAAAACCCTTTGTCAAGCTGAGGAAGCATCTGCAGTTGGTCTGTGCTCTTTCTGGGATATCTGATGTTAGTCAGGTTATAATATGTCTTAAATCCAATGTCTATATTTAATCCATGTTTTTTTGTATCCAGTAGGTTGATGAAATGAAGTTAGTAGGCTCATCTGCGAAAGGTGTTTTGTAAATTCCCTTTGAGGATTAGTACTGAGAGATTGGAGAGAGTGGTTTTCTTATGAGAAGTGTGCCCCCACAGGTAATTGTGTATTTTTGTCTTTGAAAGATTTCCGGTGTGCGTTCATTCTGGTGTGCAGTTGTTGTCTGGTTTCTCCTACATATTTTCCATCAGGGCATTTGGTGTATTGGATGAGATGTATCACATTTCTCGAGGTGCAGCTGTAAGATCCAGGAATGTTGATGGTTCTGTTGTGGGGTGTAATTATTCTGGGGGTGGTGGAGATGTGTTGGCAGGTTTTAAATTTCTTGTTCTGGCATGGTCTATATCCATTCAGTTTGTTTTGGGCCGTGGGAAGTTTACTTCTGGTGATGAGGTTGGTGCTTGTTCAAAGGCTAGGATGGGTGGTTCTGGGAAGATATTTTTAAGAATTGGGTCTTCTTCTAGTATGGGTTGCAGTCAGGGCCGGATTAATGCATAGGCAAACTGTGTACATGCTTAGGCTCCAAAGTGAAGAAGGGGCCCAGTTGTGCTTATTTTGCTGCATCAGTGCCACCCAGATTCTTTTTCCTTCTAGGGCTGCATGCTGCAGCTCCAAGCCTCAGCAGCGGCTGCTGCTGCTACTGTCGCTGCCCTATAGAAAGCAAGTAGGTGCATAGTTTATTTGCCTAGGGCCCACTATAGGGTTAATCCACCCCTGGTTGCAGTTGTTTGAGGATTTTCTGTATAGGTTCCAGGGAGGGATGATATGTCATAACTAGTGGGGTATGATTCATGGAGGTTTTCTTTTTGTACTGCAGCAGTTCTTCATGTGGTGTCTGGGTTGTCCTTTCAAAAGTGTGATCTAGCTCTCTGGAGGAGTGTCCTTTTTGAGCAAAAGCCCTTTTGAGATTTGTGAAGTGATGATCATGGGTGTTCTCCTTAGTGCAAATTCAGTGGTATTGTAGGGCTTTGCTGCATCTTACAGCTTTCGTGGTGTGTTTAAGGTGATTGCTGGTTCTGTGCGATATGTATATTGGTCCATGGGCTTCTTGTATATGGTGGTCTGTATTTTACCATTCTGGATAGTGATAATAGTGTCTAAAAAGGAAATGTTAGTGCTGGAGTATTCAAGAGATAGTCTGATGCAGGGGTGATGATTGTTGAAGTTCTGATGGAAATCAGTCAGAGATTGCAGGTTTTCAGTCCAAATGATGAAGATGTCATCAGTATATCTTAAGAATAGCAAGGGTTTGATGGTGCAGTCTTTGAGGAATTCTTCCAGGTGACTCATAAAAAGGTTGGCACATTGTAGGGCCATTTTGATGCCCATAGTTGTGCCCATGGTGTGGAGGAAGTGTTGGTTACTGAAAGTGAAGTTGTGTGTGAGGATCAGGTTTTATAAGTTCAGTAATATCTTGAGGTCTGTACTCTGAGTTGTAATCTTGCTCTTGTAGGTATGTAAAGCTGGTTTGGATGCCATTCTGGTGTGGGATGTTGGTATATAAGCTGGTAATATCCATGATGGCTAGGAGGGTGTTGCTAGAAAGGTGGTCTATTTTTTTTTGTAGAGCTAGAAAGAGGACCCAATTTTTCTAATTCTGTCTAATAGAGTGGTGTTCAACCTTCAGCCTATGGGCTGTATTTGGCCTGTGGAGCTGTAGTATTTGGCCCATGGGGCTCCCCACAGGTGCAGAAATTTGACAGCAGAGAAGTGGCATTTAGCACTGCCACCTCTCTCATGCTGCCACATTTCCAGACCCATGTGAAGCCCTGTGGGCTGGATACTGCGGTCCTGTGCAATAGATTGGACAGGTACGTGGCTGGATCCAGCACATAGGGTCAGGCTGAGGACCACCCCTATGTCATGTCCAGCCCATGTGTCCAGAAGGTTGGCCACCACCTGTGTAGTACCATATCTGTGAACTTAGGGTTCAGATGAGTGGACCAGAAGTGATATCTTTGGAAAAGAAAGAACAATAGGCAGTACTGTTAGTGCAAGAATCACAGTGATGCCTCTGGCAGTCAACAGAAGAGGTATGATATGTAAATTCTAAGTCCATGTTATATTCATTAATTCACTTCTGGTTTAGTTTTGAAACTGTAATTTCTCTCCGTTTGGAATTTTGAAGAAATTCAAAAATAAGAAAGTGCAGGAAAGGCTCAGTGTTTCTGATTGGCTTTAGGACAGATGATGACACATGAAAAATCAAATTGGTAGTTGCATGACAAATCTGGGTCTGCTACATGTTTTCTGTATTATGGCAGCTGTGACTTTGTATTATCATTAACATAGATCATTCACTTGTTTTGCCTGTTACAGCACAAGGATCAGGCTGGTAGATAAAACTAATTTTCCTTTATATTTTCAATGTTATAAAGTAATGTTACCACTTTGTAGCTTCCATATGGCATTTCCTTGTAATACCAAATAGCTTACTCTCTTCCTTTTGATACTATTCTGCACCAATGGAAGTTGGTTCAGTAATTTTTAGCCCTTAAAACCTTCTGCTGTTTTGGTTTTGACTGAGAGAAAACTAAACACTGAAAAAAATATCAAGAAAATGTCCACCGCTTTGCTGTTAGTGTATTAATAAGTTTGTCTACTGTTGGAGGCACACATTTAAGCCTGAGCTAAACTCAGGACATGGCAGTGAAGGAGGACGTGCTAATCAAATATAGCTTGTGTTTGGTACATATATTCTCTTATTATCTGGGATTCTAAAAGCTTTTTTCCAGCATCATCTTCTGTCTCTTTGGATAATCTTTGTACCCTGCATTAACTCTGCAGCAAGGAGGGTGAAGCTACATGTTTCATGGCTGAGGCATGTGCTGCTCCTTGGCTAATTTCTACCGTGGACCTACAGTGGTAGTCTTCATATACACCCTTCTCCTCAGAGACTTGGGAGTATTATCTCTGGGACCACTTACCAAGAAATCAAGTGTAACTTTTGGGTGAACATGTGTTTTTAACCTCTCCTTTATTCCCTGTTCACACAGGATACAAGTCTGTTATAGCCCTAGTGAGAAAAACATACAGATAAATGCTTTCAGAAATGGGACATGGAGAAACAACAGCTCCCCTGTTGTGTACAGGCCTGTGCTCTCCCAAAAGAAACTCTCCGAGGAGTAATTTCACTCTAGTTGTTCCTGGGTTATTTTTCTCTTGGAGCAGCCATTTTTGCTCTGGGAGTAAAATCCTGAATTATCTCATGGGTTCTCCTTGGAGTGTGGTGACTCTCCCAGGAGAAACTGAATGTCTATATGTGGCCTTAGTGAGCTGTTTATTGCCCTTTTTTCAACAGTAAATCACAACTGTATTTTTCCCTCCCGGATGCCTCTTCTGAACTCTGCTGGAAAGGTGCTCCAGCCTTGGTATGTCCATTTGAGCCTTGATGTACATAGGAGGAAAGAGGAAAGTAAATGGAGGGATCATTGTTGGTAATCGTTAGGACGGTGCAAAATTTTGCTGGCCATTTTATTTAGACACTGTTTTGACTCATTTCAAGCTCGAAACAGCAAAATCGAAATGAAACAAAGGGCTTCCCAACCCCAGCCCAACCTAGCGCTGGGGAGAGGAACTGAACAGTTGGGCTCAGTTCCCTTCTCCTGTCCCAGGCGGCAGCACTGGCTTCCGTCCATCATCTGACAGGCAGATTGGGGGCCCTTGGCTCCGGGAGGACTGGCACAGCCCCAGCAGCCCTCCTGGGGTTGGGCCCTGATCTGCCTGCCAGATGAGAGAGGCTGTTTCGAGCTTCCGCATTATAGCCAGTGGGCGAAGCAGTGTTGAAACAGCCTCGCTGTTTCGATGAAATGAAACGGAACAGCTGTTTCGACTCAAAGTGAAATTAAAAATAAAACGTTCCATCCAAACCTCGAAACTCAAGTTGAAACGGAACAGTTTCATTTTGCACAGCCCTAGTAATCGGTCAGTGAGATGCAGATTCCTCAGCATAGAGGGAAGCAGTATAGATTATTTTCATGACATATTATAATGTCTTTAAAAATTGCTTCACATTGACTGCAAAGCATTCACCAGTGGTTGACAAGAAACAGTCATTCACCAGGTTGCTAGCTGTTTCCAGATCTTCACAGCGAAATGTTTTCTGGGTCACTGTCCAGATGAAAGGTATGACTCCTGACAATCTAGCTCATGTTTTGTCAGGTGACCAGGAAGCTTGTTTATTTAAAAAAAAAAAAAGTGATTCCTCCCCCTGCTTGCTCTTTTGACTGAATCTAGATGAATTCTTCCTAGTAATCCATAAACTGAAGGACAGTGCTAGTCTGCTGACTAGGTTTGCTGGCAATGTGGTTATTTTGACCAGATCTAGTAAGGAGGCAGGAAAGCTTCTAATATAGTTTAAAATGATTGTATTGTCCAAACTAGTTGATCTTTGGAAAATTGAGCAAAGACCTCAGAAATTCAGTTTAAATTGGACTTCATAGACAGTCCAGGTTTATTATATTATTTACCAAATTTATGTATGCTAACTCCAGAAGTGCACTGAGTACTTTTCAGAGCAGATAAGGATGTGGTCCTGGCCTCAGGGGGCTTACAGCCTTATACTAGACCTGGCCAGTGAGTGAGCATAACTTACTACAGGGGCAGGACCATTGCAGCTTCCCTCACAGTTCACCCCCAAACCTCGTTGTTACTATGAATTGAGGCTGTGAAGGTAGTGCTGGCTGTTTCCACTGGGGCTCAAGCACAGGTTCTTCCGAACATAAAGCAAATGCAATCACCACCCTACCACAGAGGATCACACCCAGAGAGTCCTCAAGGAGTCAGCCTGCTTTGTTTAGGATTTCTGAAGCCTATCTCATCCTGACACAATGATTTTGTGCTGCTTGGCCACAGTAAATTTGTGCTGAATTAATCAATGGGATTTACCCTTCTGTTTCAAAGTTTTCCAGGCCAGGTGCAGCCCTCAAATTGAACTCATTTGTGCATTATACTTAAATAAATATTCTTTCCAGGGTTTGATTGTATGGACACCCTTTTCAAACCAAGAAGACAGGCTTTAAAGAACAGAAGCTTGCCCCCCTGACAGAAGTAAATTCACTTTGCTCGCCAGTTTCCTTATGTAGGAGGGCTGTTGCTTTGTCTCTGTATTATTCTTTATTTGTTTATCAGCACAGAAAACCAAATAGCAAGATGAACAATATAGTATGCCATCCTGAATAGAAGAAGACATGAAAGCACACCCACTGGTGACCCTGAGAGGGGGGAATGAAACATGATGATTTCTCAGAAACTGAATAAAATACCTTGGTGCACACAAAAAGATGAAAACAAAAGGACTGCAATAATAGTACATATTCCACCCCATCCTCTTTTTTTAAATTTATTTTTAGCAAGCAGATATTTCCACAGTGCTTTCCCAATCTGAAATGGGGTTTCCATGCTGTCTTCAGCAGAAACCCCTTTGTGCTCATGCTACTGAATGGTTAAGGAGTGTGGAGGATAAGCCTCACTAGGCAGTTGGCACTTAGGAGGTTATTTTTGTTGAATAGTTTTAGTAGGTGGAGTAGCTATTTTGTATCTTGCAAATGTGTAAAGGTATTGAAAAGCAATTGGAAGTATGCTTGTTCTTTGCTAAGCAACTGGCACTAAGAAGGGAAAGCAACAGAAGAGGCTGCAAGAGACAGAAAACAGACAGCAAGGAGAAAGAGGATCACAAAAATGGGAGAAAGTAACGGTAGAAATACAGAGAGAGGCATTGGCGGTGCTGAGAGCACAGACAGATAGAAGCTGGACAGAACAATGCTTACAACCCGTTTTTGACCATGATTGAATTCAAGTTAATCTTCCTGCACATAAACAATGTGGGGGCCTTCATAATTTTCCTGAATTATGGCATGGTATCATTTTCATCATTATTGTTATTAGAGGATCATGCCACCTGCCTTTTCTCCCCCTTGTTCTTTTAGTGTTATCTTTAATGGACAATCCCATATGTTTCAGGCAATGATGGTAGATTAGCTTTCTAGTTCTAGAGATCATTCCTGAGCATGTAATTACGGAGCACTTTGTGATCTGCTGGAGGCAGGCCATTGCAAGTGTCTCCTTGGTCTGCCTGAATGTTGCGTACTAGTGCATTCCTGTGATCTGAGCTCTGTGAATTGAGAGAGGAACCCTGAAACAGGATAGCTGTGAGGGAAGAGGCTCTTTAGCATATGTAGGCCAGGTTCTTTGGGTAAATGTGATATCTTTTATTAGACCAACTGAGTAGTTAGAAGAAAGTTCTTTGCAAGCTTTCAGGCACAATTACCTTTCTTTGATTGCACCTGAAAGCTTGCAAAGAACTATTTTCCAACTGCTTAGTTGGTCTAATAAAAGGTATTGTCTCGGCTGGGCTGAACCGACTCGAGGTGATTCAGGATTTACCTGTTCGTCAGGGCGGGCTGGTGAATAGAGAGGCTGACAAGCTTAATGGTTTAAAAAAAAACTTTACTTACATTGCGGGTGGCTGCGACGGAAACGGTTCGGTCGTCTGGACAACAATGTGAGTTGCTCCAGCTGGCGAGGCCAATGCCAGTAAACTCGTCCGTAATTCAAGCCGGCAGGAAAAGGGTACGTCTGGGACTGCGTTCGGCGACGGGAAGAAGGATCGATAGGTGATCAGTCTATCGATCAGCTAGCCGCAAGTCGGATCTCTAAGAGGCACTCTGCAGCGTGCTCAAAGCTCTTCGACTTGGGCGGAAGTCGTGCTAGTTTTTAAACGGCCAGTAAGCCAATTACCGGCCGCCACGTGTGAATAATTTAGCACTAGCCAATTGCGGGGCACGAATTTACATCCGAATGGCGGGAACTCTTTGCACCGTGCACTTCCGTGCTGCAAAGAGAAAATGCATCCTGCAAAAGCAGCTGCAAAAGTGGCGGGAACTCTCTCCTGCACGCGGGTTCTTTATGCAGCAAAAACCCTCGCTGTGCAAGAGGCTCTCGTGTGTCAAGAAAATTCCATAGTGCCGAGGCACCAAACTCACTGGGTTATGACAGGTATCACATCTACCCAAAGAACCAGGCCTGCCTATATCCTTAGACCAACACAGCTACAACCAAAAATCCTTTAGCATATGTAAACTTTGCATTGTTTATACATTATAAAATTTTATAGAATTGTCCATTGTGTATGCCAGGGTTGTCCAACTTCAGAGCAGCCAGGGGCAAGCCTCACAGGTTACAAACCTTCGGCTGCACACCATGCAAGAGGGGTTCTGTGGGCTCCTTGGGACCCTGTTGTATGCAGCTTCCCCGCCCCAGCCACATGAGCAGAGCAAGCCTCCCTGCTGTTACCACCATACAAGCAATTCTGCCTCCCCTCATCCCTGCTGCTGCTTTACGAACATTGTAAGCCCCCTTCCTAAGCACCCTCTGCTGGTGCTGTTGCACAGGCAGTTTGCTCACTGGGTCTCCTGCCATGCTGCCCTACTCCAGAGACCCCAGCTGCAGCAGCCAGAGCAATGGGAGCAGCGGTAGCAGGGTAGGAGCCTGGGGGCCTCATGCTGTCCCTTCATGGGCTGCATTCAGCACATGGGTTGCTAGTTGGACAGCCCAGTTGTATGGTAGGGGAAAGACATAGACAAAATGTACTCTTCTGTGTTGACAGCAATGCTGGTAGCATAAGAGATAGCATCAGTCCCCTTCCACATCATCCCTCAGTAGCTGCTGCTTGTCCAAATTGCAATTTAGGCTGAACATTTCCAATAATTCAAAGGGATAAGCGCAAAAACCATAGGAAGGCACAGGGTTCTGCTTGCACAAAGCTGCCTATGAGATTAAGATCTTATCTGCTAATGTGTGAATGGATTTTGCTCACCATGGGTTCTGATTGTCTTCTTACTGAAGTCAGTGGTAGAACGCCAGTTGATTTCTGGGGTGCAAGATCCAAACTCAGTAACACAACCTTTCTGAAGCATCATATAATGGCAGTGCAGAGCACATGACTAGAGTCAGGAGGTCTGGACTCTAATCTGTATTTATTAGGAGGTCTTATTCTTGGTAATGTTGGACCAATTTCCTCCTCAGAGCCTTAATTTCTGTAGAGTGGGAATAATAATAGTTCTTTACCTCACAGAGGAGATGTTACACTTAATTAACAATGATGGCCAAGCATTTTGCTAACCTGAGCTATAAATACACAATAGAAATGTAAAGGTAGGTAATGCATGGATTTGCAGTCTTTCAAGTGCAGGCTTAGCACTTTTATTGATGTGATCTCTCTGTGGGGCTGTAGTGTGGATAATTCTCAAAGACAGTATAGTGCTATTTAAAAATATAAATTAAATCACACAAGTTGCATTGAGATGGAGATGCACCTTTGCAATAGCAGTTTCTGACAAAACACTGAACTGATAATACCGGAAGGATTATTTTTAGTACCTACTTACTGTGCTCTGGAAAACTTCTAAAAGACTGACAGGGCCCTGCTTCCAGTGTTTATCTGCATGGTTGTTTTAGGTGTTCTTTTTCTTTCTTCATGTTATCTTGTCACTTGATACTACTTTGAAGAACATCCTTGCAGAAGAATCCTTCGTTGTGATTGTTCTTTCTCTGGGAATCCTTCAGAAGTGGAGAGGGAATGCAGCCATCCTTCGAGCCGCCCTGTTAATACCAGGGCTGTTCCAGCACCATTGCCATAGTTCAGATGACACTTCTTAAGGTCAGAGACCTGTTCCCCTGTGAACTTGAACAATCTCAATGTATTGTTATGCTAAGCTGGGCCCTATATTTAAGGGTGTTTTTTTATAACTGAAAATATCTCCAAGCTGAATGCTTGCTGGAGTTGTTTGTTTATGTTTTAGATGTAATGTTGAATGAAGATCTGCCAATGTCTCAGCAAATAGCTTAGCAGGGAAGCAGCCATATGGCTATTTACTTAATTCTGGAGATGAAGAATGAAGCTCTGTTTTCATTTACATTGATATAAATACCAGACAGTTCCACTGTCTTCACTGAGTGACTATGGATCTGGCCTGGAGTGGCTGAGTTTGGAATATAGTCCATGATTCTTAGGTTTTTAACTTCACAAATATGGCTTTTTAAGGTCTACTTCAGTCACATCATCCACATTAGGCAAACATCTATAATATTTGAAACAAGGAGATATGATAATGGCTATAATGGTATCTAAAAGTTCATTGGTGTCCCTCTCAACACTACAGTTGGTCCAATAAAAGATATCACCCACACAAATCCTTGCCTTACATTTTTTTTGAACCACTGTGACTACAACATCATCCCAACACTACTGTAAAATTTGATGTATTTTGCATCTTTGGGATGAGGAGGGGGAAAGAAAGAGTATAGATAAAATACACCTGTTTGTTTCTTAAGTAACTTCAGGGCACGTCTACATGTACAAGGAATGTGCATGAATAAACTCTGGAGCTTATTGCTCCTCAGTTTATTGCTCCTAGGCGTGCTATTTTCTCATGTGACCATGACCATAGCACATTGAACCAGGCCGAAGCAGCCCCGAATGGCAGGGGGTCTGTGGTGTTAGTGCACCAGCCCAGAGCTACTCCCCCTGGCTCAACGTGCTGTGTAGGGGCCGGCTGGGGCATGAGGGTGCTTCAGTATGGGGTAGCCAGCAAGCAGCCTCTGCACTGAAGCACCCTCATGCCTAAGCCAACCTGAGCCTGTCTACACGTGTATTAGCCTGCTATGGAGTAAATTAGTTTACTCCAGCCTAATAGGGATGCACATGCAGATGTACAACGTTTACTGTGCAACTAATCTACTGCACAGTAAACGTCTCATGTAGACGTGCCATCATTGATGTAAATAGAGTTAATTTGTATTTACATTAGACTTGTCTGGGCAGAAATCTACAATTGAATGGTTTCCTTCTCATTTTACTTTTTTTCACATTAAATTTTAAGTTTCACCCAGGGTTCCTTAGAGCATGTTCCACACTGAACAGTTGTTAAATGGGCCATTTAGGATGGCACAAAAGCTGTATTGAAGAGTTTCTGCCCTGGTGAAAGTCTATACCTTGCCATTTTCAGGCTCTCTCAGATAACCAGCTCAACATCCCCAGAGTCCTTGCATGCAGGCATGCCTTTCACTTTAAGAAACAACACTCTTGTAATTACTCAGATATCAAAGTTTCTCTCTCCCTCTGTTAAGCAGTTGTCACCAACCAAAATATGTTTGTATGAAAATGATTTGCTGCCTTAATTTTTTTTTGCTGTTTCAGCATTTCTAGGTCATGAGCAAGCCAAAGTAAATTAGGCTGTTTTGAAAAGAAAAGCACAAAATAGCACATTTTGTGATGGAAGCCAAAAATAGCTTGAACTGCTTGAAGAATGTTCAGTGCTTCCATACAGTACTCATAACTATGCAGACCCAGAGTTGGTAATCCACATCTTGATTGTGTCCAGACACCAAAGGGCTGCTCGCCACTCTTTCTGCTTTGCATCAAAGAACACTTGTAACTTTGCCCTTATGCTGACTGTCACCAAACTCTTCCCTTCCTTGAGTGTTTGGTATGAATTGGTATTTATCAAGTGCCAACAGCCTGCTCACACTATGGAGCTGGGATTTTGTAGTCTCGGGATGGTTCTCTAGGAGTGATAAGCCGTTCTTGACAAGTGATGAGTGCTCCCATCTTGAACTAAGATCTGTGGGAGTTGAGGGTTCTCATTGTTTCCCCAGAGATGCTAAACTCGGGGGAGGATTAGACTTAAACTCAATAAATAAAATGATTTAGACCAGCAATGCAATAGGTGGACAGGAGATGGAATTATTTTAAGCTAGTATCTACTCTGTTACCCCTATGTAAACCTGAACTAACTCCATTGACTTCCCTGGAGTTTGGCTCAACTTCCATCCCAGTAACTTGGACTCTGGAGCAACCTGTTTGCTCTTCACTGAGGATGAAGTTACATGTTACATTTGGACTGTGCTAAATCTATGGAATGTTAAGTGTTAAAGTTAGAACGTAGTGTGAGCAGTCGCACATTAAGGTTTAATACCATTTCTTGCCTGCACAGCTCTGACTTGCCACTAGAGGGTGTACAAGCAAGGGCATGGCTAGGAAGCCTGACACCTGAGCTCTATACCTGTTTGGTGGGAGGGGGAGAGGGAGATATAGGAGTGGTGCATCCTGGGATGCTGGAGGATTGCAAATTTTCATTTTATCTCTGTGGAGTAAACTGAAGTTATTCTAACATGAGTTAGGTAGCACAGGCCATAGATAACCCTCGTCTGAGGTGGCATGACTTTGAGACACTCAGAAGGCACTTAGCACAAGTTAATGAGCTTTAACATGTGGATGCATGCATGTCTAGTGCTCTGAGTATGGTGTAAATTGTGGGGGCCGAGGAGGATCCGGGAAAGGGTCGGCTGGGTTGTGGCCACAAACCCGGCACGTACGGATGGGTAATTTCGACCGCTGGAGTAGAATTAGGCACAAACGCGTACTGGTTCAAACAAAGATGGCTATACTTACACTGTCGAGATGTACAGCGTAGGAAGAAAGTTAACTTCAAACTTCAGTTTCAGTTTAACCGAGGAGCTCTGACAAGACGAGATATCTTTGATACGAGCGTGCAGGACACGGGGGTGTGTCGGGGTCGGTCGGCGACAGGGAGTTGTCGGCGGTTGATCAGTCCGCCACGTTCACTCGGGCGCGGAGTTCTCCAACTTGGGCGGAAACTGCTCCAACCTTTTATACGGCTAGCGAGCCAATTGCTAGTCGCCACGTAGGAATAATTTAGAACCGGCCAATAATAATTTGTGAATTTGCATATGAGTGGCGGGAACCTTTCCATGCCAGGGTTCTCCACTGTGCCGAGAAATTCCCTCGTACAAAATCTCACCGTTCCTTGTGCTAGAAAGTTCCACTGTGCCGAGGCACTCAACCACTAGGCTCTGCTCTGACATAAATGTAATGTGTAACTTCACCCTGAGTATTCGCAAGTTGTCATATTGCTTTTAGCAGACCTCATTGGCAACAGAGACTAAATGGTGATGGCTCTTCATTGCTACCAGTTGTATTTAATGGCTCTGCCTTCTTTACACAAGGGGTAAGCTAAAAGCAGTTTTTAATAGCATCCTTTATGTGGGGGATGGGACCTGCCAATGACTTCATTGGGAGCAAGAGAGTGCTTGAAACTTCGCCCATTTAGTGTGGAAGTCGGTGAGAATTCTTGAGGAAAAATACTCTGCATGGGGCAGATCAGTTGTAGTATTACCTCACTCTTGAGGTACTGTTTGGCTTTAGGGGTCACAGTTGACTGGTAGGATGGATGGTCTAGGATGATTCTGCTACAGACTGAACATTTAGCAATCTGTTCAATTCAAGGAGTTAGAAAGCTAGTACTGTACTTAAAGTTAATGAACCAAGTATTCAGCTGTATGTGACAGCCATAGGTGAAGGCAAAGAATGTTTACAAGATAGGATTTATAATGCACATAGTCATTGAGTACTCAGTTGAGGGCAAAACTGTGCTAAATAATTTAGGTATACTGTATTTTAAATGGGCTTTTTACTGATGAAGAAGCAGTCCAAGAGGAGAATGACCAGCTCATTTAATTCAAACCTGTTAATCTCTTGGAAGTCTCCAAGAATGCTGTATACCCAAAGCACTTATTGGGTATGGATGGTTTAGGCATAGTGCATACTGCCTCCGCATGGGCTAGGGGAGAGGACTAGGATACTGTAAGTCAGATGCTTGTCTCTTTTTTTGGGGGACATCATTTTTCCAGAGTATGCACATACTTTTGCTGGTCACAGAGTAATGTCTTTCTCTTCTCTTCCCTACCCCTTCCAATCTGATTGTTAATCTTCTTGGAGGATAAAGTTGAATAAGCTTGTGATTTGAGCAGCTTTAAAATAAAAGGGTGTAGCTGGAAGCAAACTTCCTTTGTTCAGTTAGCTAAGTGCTGATGCCACTGTGCAAGTTTCACAGCATGTAAGGTGGCATCATGGAACGATCTTCTTTGTTACTATTATAGTTTGCTTGGGACATCCGTATTTTTGGATTTAGATGCCAGTTTTATCTTTCATAGGCAAAGAAAGTGGCACATCGTGTGTGTCTGTGTGTGTGTGAATTGGAGGGGACAGCAGGCATTTTCCAAACATGTACAGATTTCCTTTTCTGCCCCTTGGAATAGGTATGGGCATGATCATCAGATTTTAAACTCTGCTGGACAAGGGATTGTGTCTTACTCTTTTCCAATAAAGCAGCAGGTACATGCATGACACCCTTATTGTCAGGCCTGGAATTGTGGCCTATTATAAATTGTGCCGTTTAGTCCACAGCGAAAGAAATTCTCTTGACCTTGTTTTTTGAAGAGCTGTAGCAACCCCTGCACTTTGGAGAAAGGACTTGCCCTTTGGCACAGGAGCACTGTTTGGGTCAGTGTTGTGCTTTTCATTTTTTGTCATCCTGGTGAAAATCTGTACACATGTTTAAATCTGTGAAAGATCCGTGTTTGCACAAATTCAATAGAGACTTTTTGGATTTTTATCAGCTTAAAAACTCTAAAGATCACATTCCCAGTGAGTAGGCTGACCCTACAGGTTTCATCACCACAAAGTGATTCAGCTGACCCCATCTCTTTACAACTCCTAGGGGTCACCAGACTGCTTATATATCATTCCCATAATGATACTGAGTATACTTCTGCCTGAGGATAATATAGAGATGTACTCCGACTTTCTCTGTAATGGTTGTTTCCAGCTGCTCTACTCTTGGGTGGGGCCAGGCACTGATGCTGAGAGCAGAAAACCTGTCTCCTCTGGGCTCTTGATGACTTCCCTGCAATGCGTAGGTAGCTGTAAGAGGGAGCTGTCTGATTCCAACGTACAGAAGGCAAAAGACAGCCCAAGGGGAAGAAAAAGGCATGGGCTAGGACAGGGAGGTCCTAGATTTGAGGGAATTAGCTGGAGTGGGGGCCTGGGATTAGGAACTAATACCTGGAGGGAAAAGGTGGGGGAGATAAGATTGACAAAGAGATCATGTGAAAGAAAGAAACGGACTGGATGGGCAAATTGACTGGAAGCAGGAATGGGGCAAGAGAGGGAGGAGGGAAGGAGACTGCGTTTGGATTAGGAGCCTAAGGAAAATTTGAGAGTCAGTGGTGGGCAGAGCAGAAAGATGGATTTTTGGAAAAGCTAAGGAAGAAGGGGTAGGGGAAAAGACTAACTGGGAGTGGAGAGGGGATTAAGAATTGTCCAGTGAGATCAGAACAGGAGACTAGGACTCGCTGGGCAAGGACCCTGATAGAATTGTGTTGGGATTCAGAGTCAGCAGAGGAAGGAAGAAAGGGGCCTGGGACAGACTGGTTAGATAGTATGGCATGGAAGTTATTGCATTTAGAGAGAATGGACAAACAAGTGTGTTTTATATTTGGAGCCTGGAAGGGAACACAGGCCTCATAAGTTTCACTGTTCCTATGTTGCCCCCAAATCTTTGTAGATGGCAGGGTCTAATACTGTTCACAGAGCCAGGCAAAGTGGACAGTTAACAACTTAATACTGTTCTGATTACTTCATCTCAAGCAGCAGGGATGTATATGGTGTGCCTAAAGTTTTAAATTCAGCCAGTGAACTCTGTGGGTATCAATGTGACGTTGTGTGACAGACTTTCTAGTGGTCTTTTGGTTTGCTTTTGTAAAAATTTAGGAAATTATGAAAAATGACAAGGTGACACAAGTCAAGCATGCAGCTATTAGGAAGTGCTAGAATAAGGTTGTTCTTTTAACAGTGTTCTGTGTGTGTAATAAAATGAATCAAAGTAGAATTACTGCATCTGTCTTCACTAGTCATTATTTAAAAATACTAATGTTCACCATCTGTTACCTTGTGGTGGTATCTGGGCTACCTCAGTTTTTTTCTCTGCACTTAAAATAGGAATCACACTATTGGAGATACCACTGTGGGTTAGGAGTCAGGATACATGGGTTTTAATCCCAGCTCTGCCACCAGCATGATGTGACCTTGAGCCTTAATTTCTCCGTGCTTTAGTTTTTCTAACACATAGGACTAATGATCCTTACCACCTTTTATAAAGGTTGTTGACCTCTATGGGTTCAGATTGCTGTGTGAGAACTAAATGATAGTAGTCTTGGTAATGGTGATAATAGTGACTCTCCTTTATGTTGGGATGGCGATGATCTATTTTTCCCCTTTTTTTTTCCTTTTGGAGCAGCGTGTATATATTGCTGGACAGTACTGAAGGGAAGACGAAGGAAGTGCTGGCAATAATAGATATCGTGCAACAGTGATAGTATGTGATGAATTGTCAGTAGCTATTGTTCCCAGCCAACACAATGCATTTACATCTGCAGCAGGACTCACTCAAGCTTTGTGAAGAAAATGTGTTAAGGCATGTTTGTTTGGTGGGGGGTTAATCCTTTTTTTCCTTGAGGGATCAAGTGTAGAAGCATATGGCCCCCTAAAGTTATGCATTTTGCATGGAATTGTTTTGAAGCATCTTGCCTTATTAAGTAATCACAAGTGACTTGTACTCTGAAGCTGAGTGGCTTGTTTTTTGTAGGTGATAGGTAATGCCATTTGTACTACAGTTATAAAAGTGATTGCCATGCAGCTCCATGGGTAAATGGCAGAGGGAGAGACTAGGGTGTAAATGGTGACCCTGTAAAGTATCACATTCCTATATTGATTCACTAGTTCTGAGAATCTGAATTTTTATCACCATCTTCAGCTGGTTTTAACCGCTCATTTACATTGATACTACTTTATTCTGTTCTGGATGCATAAGAAGACTTCAGTGTAAATGAGAATCTGTCCCAGTACCTTCTGAGATCAATCGAATATGGCAATTAGAAGCAATTACATCCAGTGTGTTTCTTAGCACATATTCTCTTACATTTAGCTTGTGTGCTATCACTATCCCATATGGCTTCATTTTTTCATTTTGACAAAATAACCATACAATAGCAAGCCCAGGCCGGAAGGTTTTACAGTATGTCTCGTTTGCTGGAGGGAAGAGGTGGCAGCTAGCACGTGTGACAGTAAGTGAAACCAAGCTAATATTTTAATATGCCTCACCTCTGTTAATTCCAGAAGTAAAGCTCATTGGGTCACTTTACTCGCATGAATCTATACAAGAAGCCAAACATGAAACAGAATTATTTGAGGAAAAAAGGTGGGCGAGCTAATGCTTTCCAGCTTTGGACTGCTGACTCTGCCTCTCCCTTTATTTTAAGATGTTTTCCTGTTTTTCTTCTGCTTTTGTTGTTAAGGTTTGGTGCTCACAGAAGTGAATCACAGCTGGAACCAGGCAGAATGCATGCTGGCACTGCACAGGCTTCCTTGCAGAACTCTACAACTCTGCATCTCAGGCTTGGTTTGCAATACTGATAGCTACTCCAACCCTGAATCTAGCTTTCCAATCCTGCGGTGACAGCAAGGCAAAACTAGATTTACGCTGTCAAATGCTCTTTCATTTGTGACTGGAAACAAGCTTTGAACTCTGCTCTTGGGTGTGAATAACCTTTGCCCCACCAGTCTCTAGAGTTTATGTTTCTCCAATATAATATTCATCCTTCTTTGGACTCTTGGTTTGGCTGGTTTGCCTTTCCTCCTCCCTTGCTCCCCATAGCCTTATGGTGCTGTCAGTTTACAGCAGATCAGGAATGGAAATTTCTCTTCTGTGGGAAATGCCAAAATCTCAATACTTGTTTTTGTCTTGAATCAAGTTTAATAAGCTTGAAATTTTTCACAGGATGGGGAATTTTGAAAACTGTCTTGTAAATGAAATTTTTCCAGTGCAGTCACTTCAACCTGAAACTGCCATTCCCAGTGCGAGCATGTTGTCTTCTGGGAGTTGTAGCATTGCAGAATGGTGAATTCCATTCATCCAGGCCTTTTTGCCTCATGGGAATTGTAGTTCAGCCACCCACCGTTATGTGACTTGCATGTTGTGGTCCATGGTTTATTCATCCTGTGTGGTGCTGCATAATGGAAGAGCCCAGCTGGGAAGAGAGCATGAAGGCATCAGACCCTGGAGCCTTAGCTCCCATGAGTCAGTACAGCTGTGCAGGAAAATGGCATTTAGTGTCAGTCAAATTCAAAACAAAAGCTTTTGGGTCAGCTTAACAAGGAGATATCATTTCAGTTTTACTTCCTCAACTAATCAGTTTTGTTTTCCTGTGGAAAATTTCAGTTTTGCTGAAATTGCATTTTCTGTCATAAAATTGCTTTGCTGGAAAATCTACAACGGCTTTATTCGAGTCTTAAATTTCTCTACTTGCTTCATGTACTTGCTTCAGTAATGGTATTAATTCCTTGCATAGCACTTGCTTCAGCCAGTGCAAGCTGGAGTTTAGTCAGTGAACTGTAGTTGCAATCTGGCACCCAAAAACAGGTACAACCCAATGTGTTTTGGCTCCCTCTTGTTATCTCTAGAAGCCTCTGAGCCCCTGAAAGCCACTCCTGATCCAGAGGTTGAAAATGCATTTCCTAGAACAAATGTACACTAATAGTGTTGCAAAGAAAAATTGCCAGTGTTGCAGTAGTGCTGTATTTCCTTTAAACCCTGGCTCGGACTAGGCACTCAAATCTCCAAATTATGTTCTAAAGAATAAATAACATGCATGCCAGGAATAGGAAATAGAATTAAGAGGGATGGGATTAAACTGCACGGATTTGTTTCAGACAGAGGAGAAAAATAGAACAAGGTTAGTTTACTAACCTTGGTCTGTGGCTTGTAGAAGGCCTCATGCCTGAAACGTCCCCTTTAATCTTGTTTTCTGTTTTTAGATTGTCATTACCTCCCCCTCTCAGTTTAGAGCCTATATGTTAAGCAGCAGCTTTATGTCAAGACTTTCATTTTGGCACTAAAAATTGTTTTGATAACTTGGTTCCTTTTCTGAGCTGTTCTCTCATTGCTGGACAGGGGGTAACTCTTAGTGGGAATTACTCATATCTTGTGTCTAGAGAATCGCATCCCTGGCTTGCAGGTTGACCAAAAAAATGGTAAAGGAACTTGCCATCCTTTCAAGCACTTGCAAAAGTAGGGATTAACCTCAGGTACAAAAATATTATTTTCTTTATTTAGGGGCTGGGTCCCAATGGAGGTACAGGCTTAAACCAGGGGTATCAAAGATATAGCTTGTAGGGTGGCTGCAGCCTGTGGAGCCCTAGGATCTGACCCATGGGTATCAGACTGACCCCATGTACCTTAATCAGCATGCGCTGGTCCTGTCCCTGTGTGCTGCATGCAGCTCATGGAACCAGTCTTACGCATACTGTGCCAGACTGGCCCTGTGCACTAGCTCCAGGGCTGAACTGGGGCCATAGACCAGTCCTGTGTAATAGAACCAGCATGCAGGGTGGTCTGGTACAGACACCGCATGCAGCATGAGCCCCAAATTAGGGCTGGACCCAGTATGCTGCATATGGCACTGGGTTCTGATCCAAGATGCCTGCTGTGTGTGGCTGTCTGTTGGACTGGCCCTGCATGCTGGCTCTGGAGCCCGTTTTTATTGGACCCACAAACTGGCCCCATGCAAAGGAGCCAGCATGCAGGGCTGGCTTGGCATGGGCACCTAAGGCAATATGTGCTCTATGCCAGCTCTGTGCTTGAGCCCTGAACCGGGGCTGGCATGCACTGTATGAGTTGCCCAATATGGACTGCTCCTGCATGTTAACTCCCAGTGTGTGAGGCCAGTCTGTAGGTCTAGTGTGGTCTGCAGACCAGTCCTGCTTGCTTGCTCTGGTGCATGGGGCCAGATGAGTTGACACCTCTTGACCATTTATGGAATTCATATTGGGATAGTTCACAACCTGCTTGTTTTGTAGGATCTTGCCAATTAAAGATGAGCTGCTCAGCTAATGGGTTGTGGGTTTTATTTCAGAGAGGACATTTCTCCACAGAGGCCTCATAGAGGCATTCAGTTTCTCTTGGGAGAGTTGTTCCCAGGAGAAATAAAATTGAATAAAAAAGGCCACTCAAGGAAAAAAAATTACCTGGGAACAACCAGGGTTAAATCACTCCCTAGAGAGTTTCTCCTGGGAGAGCGAATGTCTGTGCATGCTGTTAGCTGCAGCTCATTAGCAATTCCAAATGGAGAAGTCAAGCCCTTTAAAATAAAAACTGAAGCAAGCAACTGGGAGCACCTCATCCATCCTGCACAGCGATTTGCTGCCTGTCTGCATAATTCCTGCCAGCTTGCAAACCCACACCTTTGCAGAGGAAGGGGAGAGGCTTAAGAACTGAAACCGACAAGCCGTCTGGGTTCTGTGGTGTCAGTTTCTGCCCCTCATTTTGTTTGTTTGTTTATTTCACCTGAAGTTTGTACAATGTTTAAACCGATTGTTGTGGAAGATGGAGGGAGAATTGGGACAGAGAGAAATTTCAGTCATGAATTCTGCTCTTTGCTGTGGTGCTGGTTTTGGACCGGATGGCAATGGTTTATTTTATATCCACAGGATAAAACTGCTGGGCTAAGGACATAAGTTACACATAAACTGGTTTAAGTGATCAGAAACTGGTTTAAACCTGTAACGGAACAGAAGTTTAGTGCGCATAAACTGCTTTCAAAATGGCCAAAACCGGTTTAAGATAAGCCTGGTTGGATGTAGTGTCACACTTAACTGATTTAAGTCAAACAGGTTCATGGAACTTCTGTCCCAGATCCCTTCCTGGTTCAAGTTAACTCACAGTCCCCCAGCATCCCAGGATTCTTTGCAGCCCTGGGTTATGCTGCCTGCTCCAGCAGAGTTCTCTGGGCCTGGTGCCTGCCCCTGCAGCCCATCATGGTGGCACCGGAGAGTCCCTGCCTTGTGGGGCTTCCCCTACCTCTGCCCAGGGTCCTCCAGCCTGGGGCAGCCCCAGGGAGCTGAGGGGAATTCTTCCCCTCGCCCCCTGTGGCAGGGGCTCCCCGATGCCCTCATGCTGGACTGCATGGGCAGGCACCCAGCCCAGAGGACTTCTTCTCCCTCCCACCTGTGGCAGCGATCAGCAGCTGGGAGGGGGAGAGTGGGAAATCCCTTTAGCTCCCCAAGGCTGCCTGGGCTGGGGAACCCAGGCTGGAGGAAACCCCCTGAGGAGGAGGCTCCTCCAAGGTGGGCTAGCACCCGGGCAGGAGGCTTCTTAATCGGGGACAGCAGGGGTTTGGGGACACTTGGCTGGATTGGCAATGGACAGCAGGCTGGGAGATGCATTCTACCACCCCCCCAGCTACTGCCATTGGTCAGTGCAGGCCACCCCCTGCCTTTCCCAGTTGAAAACTGAATGTCAGTTTAGTTTGTTATTGGTTCAACCTATGCAGCTTAGAGGAGGGAAGCTGTCTAGATTGAATAGATTCAGCCTCAGGCATTTTGACTGTCTGTACTTAGCCCTGAACTCCACCAAATTCATCAGTTTCACTCAAGGTTTGAGCAATTTCTAAATCTGAGTTGGGAGCCAACCAGATTACAGAAACTTTAAGCATCTGTGACTGTCATGATGACAGTGAAATATAATCCCTGCTTCATTCAGAAACTTCATCCTGCTGCTTTGTATTGGTTTTAATGACCAAAGATGACCCCTGAGTTTAGATGTTGTCAAGGTTACTAGGCTTTAAAATGAACTAGTCATGACCATGTCGAATGGTAGCTCTTACATGGATTTTGCCAATCTCTCCATGATACAGCTTGTGTCTTTTTTTTTAAAGAAAAAGAAACTAACTGTGGAATGGTATATACACAAGTGCAAAATACAGCAGCAGCACTATTATCTGGTGATAACTTTTTATTGAAAATAGAAAACAGTTTGTCTCCTTCCAGTTTGTTTACAGTACAGCTCAGTTATTTTTATTTAGTGCTGCACTTAAGAGTCAGTTGCATTGGGAATCCTGGCCTTGTTTTTTAAAAGAACCAGGGTGTTACATGTAACAGCTGTTAAGGTAGGTTACTATTAGGACAAACGATTCTCTTTAATCTTATAGCAAGCCAAATGTCATTTATAGCGAGCCTGTTTACAGAACAGCCGAACAAAGTGTTGGCTCAGCTCAAGAGAGTTTGGTACATAAAGGAATATATGCCTACAAGAAAATGAAAGCAATGGTTAACTAATGAACCGTCCTCTTTGTGTTTTCAATATCTTCTTACTGGTTAGCCCTTAAAGACCTTGAGCCTGTGCTGTGGAAGTTTGAAGGGTTGCCTGTATAGGCAGAATAAGAGCATGATGAACAGGGAAAGGAGTCAAGGTAGACTTGGTTCTTCATAAATTAGAAAGCATTCAGATATTCCTTGTTTCTAGGTAAGAGATAGAGACCAGAAAGGAGTGTGAAGAAAACCTAAGTGTTTTTCCTTTATAGTGGAAGGATCAGAGTACTGCTGATCTCTGTATTCAAAAACAATGCCCTCAAACTTCATGAAACTGATTTGAAAATACCAGATTTTTAAAAAATTATATAGTGTGTCTTATGTTTTTTTGAGCCTCTAGGATTCATGTTTCTAACTATTAAGGCTGGAAACAACATTTGAAATAAAAGCTGAGATTCTCATGTAATCACCTGGCCCCAAGGGATAGGGCCCTGCAATACAGTTGTGAGGTTTGGCAACACTGTGGTCACACCTGAGTCCTGGTTCCTTAGGCAAGCCCATTTTCCAGTCCACAACCAATAATAAACTTTTATCTTGTGTCCTCACAAGGAAGAGAGCAGGAGAGCCCACAGACTGGAGTGTTCCCTTCAGTACAGAGGACTGCTCAGTGCTTAACTGTACATTATGTTCATGCATAGCCTCTGTCTCTATTTGTTCTGGAGTACAGCAGGCTTATGCTCCCTGTTGCACAGTTTGCAAGAACTTTCTGGATAATAAGATAATAACAGACACTGTCTTGAAAAGAGCGCCAAATTTATCCCCCTTAAAGGAAAATAAGCTCGATGCTATTAAATAAGTAAAAGAGACTAACAAGATTGTGAAGAACCAAAAACAAGCAACAAGGAAAAATGAGAAGAAATTCTTTAAATAGGCCGGGCCATACCCACACACTGATCTTACAGGTCGCTGTGCTGCAGTGTGCAGACTGCTTCTTAAAGTGGGAGCAGTATGGTGGCATCCACGTGGTATTGTGGACAAGTTTATTAGTACTGCTGAATGACAGGCATTTAGCTTGTTCCCATGTTAACCAGTACACCTGTGGCACCATGTTGACATGGCCTGCTCAAGGCAGTACAGAGGGCTTCAGGGCATTGCTGCTGGGCATGGTAAGTTTACCTGGTAGACATGGCCTGATATACTTAAAGACTGTCTAATTGTTATGAGTTTCTATACCTTCGCTGTTTGCTTCACAAGCAGGAAGCTGATCAAGAAATTGATGGGCCTGCAGGACCATCAGGATTAAAGTAGCAATTAAGAAAGTCCTTAAGAAAGACAAGGACTCCTGTCCAAGAGTTCTGAGGGACTGTAAAGTTGACCTGGCCGAGCTGTTAGCAAACATGCAAGTTCTCATTATAAATAGATAATTTAGCAGATTTTTGGAGCTGTATTTAGTGCAAGGTTGTAGGGGGCACCTAGGGAATTTCATTCGAGTGAAGCCTTATATCCATGTTTAGTAAATTTGTTGACGTGAGAGAATAATAAACAATCTAGAAGATCTTGTACTATTATGCTCTACATCTCATGGTTTCTGTAAAGGAAAGTTTTGTCTCTCTAACTTAGTGGAATTCTTTGAATATATGTACTGTTCTGATGGATCAAGGAGAATCAGTTGACTTAACTGATATTTACTTTCATAAAGACTTTGAAGCTGCCCCTGCATGGGAGGCTTCCCTGGCCTGGGGCTTCCCTATAGCTTCCCTGGCTTTCCCTCTGGCTTCCCTGGCCTGGGGCAGGCAGTGGCTGCAGCTCTAGCTTTACCTTGGCCCGGGAGCTGGGGCTGCAGCAGCCACCTGCCTCAGCTATATACTAAGTGGTTTCCAGTCTGTGGTACAGGTACCATCACTGGTATGCCTTAATAGATTTATTATAATTACTTTATATGACAAAAATTTGCTGGTGATACTTAGGGTTGAACTGCAAAAATTGCTGGTGGTACTTAAGGTTGTATCATTTTAAATTGGTGGTGCACAGTCTGTCAGTTTGGGAACTGCAGTAGCCAAGACAAGGCCTGTTTCAATATGGTAGGTTAGTCAAAACCAGGAAAAGCATGAGGAAAGGGAGCTGACCAAGTTATGAGGCTGTATAGCGCAATAGCAGATAAAGTTCAGTGATGGTGAATGAAAGAAACTTACATTGGAGACAAAAATGAAACCATTCATACCTTACAGCTTATAAATGAATAGTAACAGTTTAGAAAAGGACCTGTATGTCATTATAGAAAGAGCATTTTGGTGTGTATCTGTGGTTCAGAAAGTGTAGAAGCTGCTGAGATGCCTGAGGAATGAGATGGAGACTAATGATAATCAAGTTATACTGCCATTGCACAAATCAGTGGTGCAGTCTCAGCTGAAATGCAGTACTGATTACCTCATTTAAAAAAGGGGCTTTGCAGGACTTCCAGGGAGTTTAGAGAGCACAAGATGGGATGTAATGAGAATGGCCGAGGCCTTGAGGAAACTGAAAAATATTAAAAGAGATTAAAAGGGGCTGATCCTGTTTACCTCAGAAAGCAGATGAATAAGAGAAGGGACATGCCCAAAATATTTAGAATAGTAATGGCATGAAGAAGGTGCATTGGGAGCTTTTGTTTGCCTGTCCCATAACACAAGAGCACAAGGATGCTCATTGTAAAGGTTGCAAAATTCCAAAACCAATAAATTATTTTTCCATACACGATTATGAAAGTCGTTAGTGTAACAAAATTTTATAAGGAACAGGTATATTGCTATCAAAAGTATTCATCATCGTTGTTACCAATGCTAACATTTTCAAAGGGATGTTGAAACTCAGGTTTTAGGATTGAAGTCAGACATCTAACTATTCAGTTCTATTATTAGAACTTAATTGAGAAACATGTTACTTCACAGCTGCATCCTAGGGGAGGGGTGAGAGTATTTTTATCCCTTCCTTTGAAGGGAAGCTGTGCTGGCCACTGCAGGAAAGGATATAGGTTTTTGGACAGTCTGGACCTTTAATTCACAATCAGCATGTCAGTTCCTGTATTCTGATTATTTTATGTTGTGCAAATGGACAGAACATAATATGTATGAAATTGCTTTAGTCCTCAGTAACAGAAACCTCTGTCAGGGTCCTGAAAGCTAGTCAGGCATTGGTTTACTTTTAAGTCAGTGAAGCACGGGGGATGTACAGTGTCTGGCTGCACAAAACAGTATGTGGCTGAATTTCCATCGTACGTCTTTAAGTAACTCACCCTCACGATTCAGGATATGATTCCAGTGCCCCAAAAACGTGCTGATGTCAGGAGCTAAATGTAAATAGCAGATTTAGGTGGAAGGGGTTGACTTGCATTTAGGAACTTATATGTTATGTATTTTCAGTAAAGTGCTTCCATTTGTTAAAAAAGTTCAGTATAGCAGGGCTGTGGCATTCCCTGAGCTGCTTATACACTGAAGTTCATTTTACTTATAATGACCCAAGCCATGGGACAAGCCAGTGCTGTCAGATACAGTGTCTTCAGTTTGTGATCACTGAAGTGGATGGGAAAACTGAAGCATAAACCAAGGAAGATGCTCTTTGCAAAACACGTTCCTCCTTGTGTGCTTCACTGCGTAACCACATTCACATTTTCCTGTTGCCAATACATGGGGTGTAAGTGTTGTGTATGTGCATGTGCTCATACGGAATCTTATATGTGTACCTTGCCGTGATAGGTGGATCGGTTTTGTCCCATTTTTCAATCTTAACTAAATAATGCTTTTCTCTAAAACAACCTTCTTATTCAGTGACGGTTGTTTACCTGGTACTGTACTGTAGATGCACATAGCTTTGTTGTTTTACTTGCCAGTAACTTCCTTGGGAAGATTTCCTAGTACCTTATGTGTGAATAAACCTTTAGCACTGATGGATAGATTCCAAGTTCTGCCTCCTGTGACTCGCTCAGGCTACATGGTCAAGCCTGATGTTTTATGATAGTTTAAAAAGGCAAAGAAGTCTTTAATAATGATGCAGATATTGAAGGGCTTGGGAAAGCCATCTGCATTTGGAAGGACTTTTGGAAATAGGTCCTCTTTAACAGTTTTGCAAAAAGAAAACCTAAAATACCTGCTTAATTGCCAGAAGATGAGGTAATTCCCTAATGTTAATGGAGGCTTTTCACACTTGGCCTTCAAAAGGCAAATATAACACTGTCTGTGAGGATCTCTGATTGCACTGACTCAGATGCTAAAAGACATGATGGGGAGATGGAGGAAACCTCTTATTCCTGAGAGGTAGGTAATCAAGGTGTAATATATCATGGCTGTGCAGTCATAGCTGGAAAATATGCTTTTGGAAAGGTTAACAAAATAGCTCTGCCTTTGTGTAGCACTGTTTTTAAACCCTTAGGTTCATAGAATACTGATCAAAATATTGACTCTACGATGACTCCCCATCACATCCCACAGTATCGCCACATAAAAATAGGTTGTTTGTAGATCATGTGTCTTCATCACATTGTTTTACTTTTAGCACTGATAAATTCTCATATCCAAAAAGAGTGTGAGGCTGGTAGTTAGACTGTGTATGGGAAGTTACTTAGCACAGGTCTCCCTCTTCTGTACATTGCTAGTACACTGCCATTTTGACAGGGAATATCCAGAACTGCTTGACTTGTAGTTGTCTGATGACCAAAGGTTGCCAATTTATCAAAACTATAAAGAGTTACCATTACAAACAAAATTGTCCTTGAGAGACTAGATTTGAGGCTTCCTAAGACCCATACTGTACTATGAAATCACATTAGAAACCAACAATAAGTCAGACTAGGAAGATAGAGACAAAAAATTACAGCTGTCGGATGACTATTTAGTGCCAGTATAAAACAAGTTGATATCACTCCACTTCCCAGTTAACAGATGTCAACATCATAAAAACCACTACTATCACAACTGGTGCCAACTGACATCTCTCTTGGTGATCTTTATGGGGATGCTTCAGGCATTTTGATTGAACTCTCATATAACCTTAGAGGCATTCTCATCAAGTCAGGCTTGAGATGTTAGTGAGGTTGCATTGGGGAAACTTGTACTTCAGGTAAATATGCTGCTCCTGTCCAGTGAAATAACAGAGGGTTTCAATCTCTGTTGTTTTCTGTAGCTTTCTGGGTCACAGAATTGCTTGACAATTGTCTGTTTGGTGGAAAGATAAAGACCATAATGCAAGCTTATCTCCTGTGTGCCAGGCTGTAGTCCCTTTTTTATAGCTGTCAGAACTTACATCTGAGATGTTTGTTTGCAATAAGATGATAGGAAAAACATCCTATTCCAGAGCAACAGGCAGTTAAGGTGTAATATACCCCGCATCATTTAGATTATCTTGTGTCAGACACCAGGGCACAAATCACTTCCTCACCTTGGCTAAATTAACTGTCTTAGTCCAGGAGGAGGAAGGTCAGTCAAGAGAGAGCTTGTGACTGAGGGCCTGTGCTCATTGTATGTCCAGTAGGGCTGTGCGAAGCTTCGGTCGCTGATTTGATTCGGTGGCCGAATCTCCAAATCCAAATCGGGAGACCCTTTAATCTCTCCGAATCGAATAGGAACCCTCCAGATCTATTCGGAGAGGTTTGATAATTCATACATAGACACAGTTTTAAATGTTTTTTCTGCATACCTCAAGGTACCAGGCAGCTCATGAATACTGAGATGCTGGAGCTGATGGAGCATCCCACAGGATCATGGGGGCGCTCCCCAGTGTGCTTGGCAGCGGACCTGAAAGTGGACCAGAAGCACTTCTGGTCTATTTCCAGGTCCGCCGCAGAGTGCGTGGGGGACCCTCCCGCCCTCCTCCCGCTTGGCGACTGGTGTCTCCTGGGTCTGGGGGGGCATCTGGGGTCCTCCCATGGCTGATTGCCAAGCTGGGCAGGTGCCCCTGGCGTGCTCAGCAGCAGACCCGGAAGTATTGCCAGTCCACTTCTGGGTCTGCTGCCAAGCAGGGGACACTGCCCCGCCCCCCCCTCCCGTGGGACACTCCATCCATCACAGCATTCACAAGCCGTGCCTGGTACCTTGAGGTATATAGAAAAAAACATTTAAAGCTGTGTCTATCGCCGAATCGCTGACTGTCTGAATCGGAATCAAATCTTCAGATTTGGGTTTGGCCTAATCGAATCTGGACAGTGATCTGAATCAACTAATCGAATCCCTGTCACCGAATTTGGGCCAAATCTGAATCGAATACAGCCCATTTCGCATACCCTTAATGTCCAGGCAAACTGGATTGTTTCCATCGGCCTCCTGGATCTCTTTTCTGAGCAGTGGATTTCTGTCTAGTGTTCTCTTGGGAATTTGATGATAACCCTATGCTTTTAATTTGTCTTCTGTTCTTTGCTGAGACCACCCTTCTTTGGATGAAGTGCCTATTCAGGGATGACCACTTACAGTTAAATAGGCCAACTGACAGTTTTCACAAATGTCAGGCTATTAAAAATGTATTTGATAGCTCTCAAAGATATAAAATGTTATTAAAGTCTTCCTTGAAAGTGAATAGCTCCCAATGACTTAATGCATCATCTTATTCATGGGTTTGGGTTGTAGCCGTATTGGTCTAAGGACATAGGCAGACAAGGTTCCTTGGGTGAATTTGATATCTTTTATTAGACCAACCCAAATGGTTGGAGAATAGTTATTAAGCAAGCTTTTGGGTTCAAAAACCTTTCGTCAGGCTAAGAAAGCTTCAGCAGTTGGTGTGTACTCTTCCTGGATGGAATGAAAAGTAAAGAAGCCAGGGGCTGGGCTGGGCTGGGCTGGGCTGGGCTGGGCTGGGCTGGGGAGTCAGTTGCCAGGCAGATTATAGTGTATCAAAAATCCAATGTCTATGTTTAGTCCATGATCTCTAGTATCCAGCAGGTTGATGAAATGGAGCTCATAGGCTCGTCTCTGGGAAGTGTTATGTAAGTTTCCCTTGAGGATCAGGACTGAGAGATTGGAGAGAGAGTGGCCCTCTTGTGAGAAATGTACTCCCACCGGTAATTGAGTGTTTCTGTCTTTGATGGTGTGCATTCATTCTGGTGCGCAGTTATTGTTTGGTCTCTCCTACATATCTTCCATCAGGGCATTTGGTGCATTGGATGAGGTATATTACATTTCTGGAGGTGCAGCTGTAAGATCCTGGGATGCTGATGGCTCTGTTGTGGGGTGCAGTACTAGTGGGGGTGGTAGAGATGTGTTGGCAGGTTTTGCATTTCTTGTCCTGGCATGGTCTGGATCCTTTTGGTGTGTTCTGGGGTTGAGGAAGTTTGCTTCCGGTGATGAGGTTGGCGCGGCACCGAACCTTGCCAACCTCATCACCAGAAGCAAACTTCCTCAACCCCGGAACACACCAAAAGGATTTTTGAAAATTTCAATTACAGTAACAGGTAAATATTTTAATAATAGAATCATGGAGACAAAAGAATCCCTTTATCTGTGGAAAACATATGATTGTTTTCTATAATACATTTCCTGGTTCTTTTTTCCTCTTCCTTTGGGAGACTAGTATATTGTCTCTGTTTAGTCTCTATTTTTCTTTCTTGAATATTATCCCATTACTTCTCGTTAGGCTTCCATGCTCAATAATCCTCCTTCCCTTGTTGTTCTGCAACATTCAAGTATTTGTAACTTGTTATCATAACCCCGTGTAGTCTATCTGCAACCTAGGTGTGTATATGTACTGTATATCTACATCTTATATTCTTTCCTCATGAGCCAGTTTCCAACTCTCTTAAGTCAAGGGTGAGCTCTATGCAGCCCACAAAGCCATGTTATCTAGCGTGCAGGGCTCCTAGTGGTCTGGAAATTTGCAGCATGGCAAGTAGCGGCAACGTTAATTACGATGGCTCCCATAGCTGCAGCAATTAATGTTGCTACCACTTGTCCTGCAGTCAAATTTTCAGACCCTGTGGGCCATATCCAGAGGGCTGAGTCGCATCTTGTGGCCCATGGGGCTGCCTACAGGGCCAAAATTTTAATGGCAGGAGGTGCGAAGCCTTCCTGGTACTGGGACCCATAGCAATTAATGCTGCTGCTCTCAATTTCCAGCCCCACAGGTCAGATGATGCAGCACTGCACTCTGGCTCTGGCTTGCAGACTGGTCCTGCTCTCTGGATCCAGCTCACAGACCAGCTGGCACTGATTTAATTACTTTTATGGCTCTTTATACTCCCTGTACATTGTTTGCATGTGATCTAAAGTAGACAAAGTTTAGTAAAGAAAAAGAAACCCAAACTTCACCTTCTACACAGAGCAAAAAGAGAAAAGCATTACAGCCCATTCTGAGGTAATGCCATCATTCCTTGGTAAGGCAGTGTCCCAGTAGGCAGGTTTTATTGCTTTTGAAATTGGACTTGTAGAATCATTTGAGTCAGAAAGCACCTCTTGCGACTCATCTAGTCCACCCCCTGCACTCTGACAGGTTGTTTTTATTATATCCAAGCCAAACCTGTCTTGGCTGTCTATAGCTTTAAGTACCTCCAGTGATGACAGTTTCACAGCTTTGGGCAGGAATTTATTCCACTGCCTAAGTCTTCTGATGATTATCAAGCTTTCCTTCCCCCTGCCTCCCACCCCAGGAGAAAACTTTAAACATGGAAAGTAACAAATAGGCAATAGGGATAGTAGAGGACTCAAATATTGGAAGTGGTGCCAGGACTGAAAATTAGGTAGATGGAAAGAAAGGAGATGGTGGGTTGTAATATCACACAAATTGCCAGGCAGCCTCTTAGGTGAGTATAGTGTGTTATTTAAACTCAATGCCTAAGTTGTAGTAATTTTCAAGCTGCTGCTGCTATCTCAGTAAACCAGTGCTTTTAGCTGTTTGACAGAGATGTATATATTTTCAAGTCATGTCATCTTTTAGATTAAAACACTGTTGTTGTTTTTTTTAAATGGTACCAGTGTTTCCTTGTTACCTGGGTAGAATTTCATATTCAGAACAATCCAGCAGCAACCTTCCTCTGCATCTCTTCAGATTAATTCCTGATTTACTGAAAGCCTGAAAGCATGGCCGTTTGCCTTGACATTTTTTTTTATGTCTCAGGAGAGAGGAAAACTGCATTGGGGCATAATGAGAGGCAAGGTATGGTCTTGCTTAAATGCAGTTTATTCCTCCAGTAGGCTTTCGTCTCTGTCACTTTCCAGCTGCTCAGAAGACAGGCCAGTGACCCAAGGCAGAAAACTTCTGCATATTTTGCCCAGTGGAATTGCCTTCAGGTTTCTACTGAAATACACAGGCAAAAATGTGTGCATTTCATTTCTCTCTCTGCAGTGGAGAGAAAGGTAAACATCAGAACTGTAAGGTTTATTTTAATCTGTTCAAAGCACAAAGGTATAGTTGTTTCAGGAGTTTAGAACTGGGATTTAGAGCCTTTGCTTTCAGGGTCTTTGGTTCAGTCAAGGGGTTCATTCATCCAGGTTGTAACCTGGATTGGTAATGACCAAGAGGTGTTAACATTTGGTGATCTATGAAAAGTGAGTTTGGTGTTGGCGCAGTTCTTTGTAGTCTTATGTCCTGACCATAGACATTAAAACCCCTTGTTGATATTTCAGCCAGTGAAGTTCAGTATAGTCCTGGAGGCTCGTTCATATTCTCACATCTTGAAGCCTTCCATCAATTTTAGGGTCAAGTCACTCAGGTGGTAATGTGATGATGCTTCTGCCTTGCAGGTAGGGAAAATAAAGGACTTCAGCCATCAGATGTCTTGTCATGTTACTAGAAGATCTTGATTTTTTTTAGTTTGGCTGAGAATTGATCTATTAGCAATAAAAGAACTATTAAGAACTACCAAGAAGCAGTAGATTTTTTGCAGCCTGGGCTACCTAGAGAGTTAGAGATGAGAGCATGGTGCATGCCAGCCCCCTCAAGGATGCTTACAGGAAGTGCCAAATGGTAGTACCCAGTTGGATGACCAGTTGTGATAACTTACATAGGGACCACCAAGCTGCCGTTAACTAAGACATCCCATACTGGTGACTACGTGCAGCTTTCCACTCCCCATGGTCTCCTTGATAGCTCTAGCAAATGATATTGTCTTGCCTTTTAGCCTCTTTGAGGCAGGTAGTGTCATTTATCCTGACATTGAGCAGGGCCCAGAGCAACAGAGGCCTAACCTGGTGGAGCTTCCTAGGTATGACCTCAATATAAATAACAATCATCTTTTGCTTCTGAGCATTGCCTGACCTGTATCTATTTTGATCTTTTTGGTGGTATAGTTGATTGAAACCCTTGATTATTTATCACTCCCTTGTTGGGTTCTTCTGTGTGAAATCAACCATAAATAAAAAGGTTAGTTACTCAGCAAATGGCTATTGTAGTAAAAAGGTGCAGTTTTTAGTTTGTATGAAATGAGGAAAAACTGCCTGCAGGGATAGGCAGTGAATGCAGCATATAAGGACTTACAGGTCAGATGCAGCTAAGGAAGATCATTTCCCGTAGCATATTCTATTTCCTGATCTAATTATCAGATTGTCGGAAAGATATTTATACCACATTGATTGCAAGGACAGCGTGCTAGTATGTCTCACCTTTTGAGTCACAGCATCACTATGGTAAAATGCATGTTCAAATCCACAAGATGTATGCAGCAAATCTAGTTAGGTGCCAGTGATCCATTGATTATCATAGGATGCCAAACCAAATGATTTGGCAATAACATTCTTATTGTGTATGATGGTGGTGCCAAGCTGCCCAACTCATGGACCAGGCCCCTCTGGTTGCTAGATGCCAGGGTGGATTAAAAAAAAAAAAATCGATTAAAAAAATAATAAAATTTTTTTTAATCAGTTTTTTTATTTAATCGTATTTTTATTTATTTTTTGTTAAGATGCTTTAAAAATAAATAAATAGGGGTACACCGATAGAGATTTTTTTGGCCGATACTGATGGCCAATTTTTAATGAGCCATATTGGTTGATACTGATCTGATTCTAATATGCAGCTGGGCAGCTTGGAGAGTGACGTCCAGCTGGTAAGTCTGCTGTGGGGAAGGGGCGAGGGGGAGGGAAGGGGTGTGTGGTGAGGGGCAGATCAAAGCCCCCGCAGTGAGGGAGGAAGTGGGGCTGGGACAGGCTCTGTACAGCCGGGGTGGGGTGTGGAACGGAGCTGTAAGCGACTCTTCCGGGGGTGGGGGATGCAGAGGGGAGGGTGTGGCTCCTGGTGCTGTGTGCACCCTGGGAGGGCATGAGTGGCGTGTGCCCCCAGATCTGCACACAGGGCAAGGGCAAGCTGCTGCTGTGGGCTGAGGCTCGGGCGACGCCAAGCTCTTCCTGGTGGGGGCTGGGTTGGGTTGGGTTGTGCTTGGGGCGGGCAGCACTGGGAGTGGGGCTGTGGGGGGGCTGCAGCCACCCCAGAATTCGCCATAGTCCCACCAACCCCTCCTCCCAGCACCACTGTCCGCCCCAAATGCAGCCCGGCCTAACCCCCCCACCTGGAAGAGCCTGGCAGTGCCTTGGCCCCAGCCCGCAGCAGCAGCCTGCCCTGCCCCGTGCGTAGATCTGGGGGCAGATGCCCCCCATGCCCTCCCAGGGTGCGTGAAGTGGTGGGAGCTTCCCCTCCTGAACCCCCTGGATGAACCGCTTGCAGCTCCATCCCGCACCCCATCACAGCTGAACAGCCCCTGCCTTAGCACCTGCACCAGCCCCACTCCCTGTCTCACTGCGGAGGCCTCAATCTGCCCCCTCCCCCTTCCCTCACAACAGACTTACCAGCAGGACCCTGCTACTTTCCATGCTGCCAGACTGAGCTCTTGGCCACTTGCGTGCTGTGCTGCGCCTGCACAGGGCATTTATCGGCCACACTATTGGCTGCGTCAGCCAAAAAAAGCTGATTGTCGATACAATTAATTTTTCTTGTATCAGTGCTGAACCCATATGGGACCGATGTATGGATGCACCTCTAAAAATAAACCTATATAAAGATAGTTTTAGTTTAAGATCTGTTAAAGATCAAAGATACCATCATGGAATAGGGATTATAACTTCTAATTATACAATATTTGAGACCACATATTTATGTAACCTTTTTAGAAAAGTTTTATAAATAGGTCACAACAGGCCATGGACTATATTAATGGCCCAATTTATGGGGTTCCCAGAGGCTCCTCTATAGATTAGTAAAGATTAAAGAAAACCACTCGACCCAATGGGACTCTGTGCTCAGCCTAGGAGATCCCATTAAGCATCTCTGTGATGCTTAGTTCCAGTTCTCAAACTGTGGATTTGTGTCTCCAGCGATAGCATCCTTGTTAACCAGCAGTATATGGAGATGAGAGATAACAGACCTGATTACCCACCTATCAGCCCTCTGCAAGTTTGTGTACCCAGAGGCAAGCCCTTACCTGTCTCTAAAAGTGCAGTTTCAAGAAGTTAAATGAATAAAGGATATCAAACAACAAGAATGCACTTTTTGTAGAAACCAATGATTAAATTGAGGCTCTCTGACCAGTGATTTAAAATCAAATTGATTTAAATCAAATCCACCCTGCTAGATGCTGTATGAACATAGGACAAAAAGATGGTCACTGCCCCAAATCTAAGTAACATCCTGGGAATTAACCCTCCTTAGCAGCAAATGGTTGTGAGATCTTGCCCATCAAAGATCGTTCTCCCTTTTAAGTCAGGCCCATGGTGAGCGAGCTAGATGAAATGCATTTATCCTGGTTGTGACCTATTGTGATATAAATGGAGAGAAGTGGGTGGTCTCCAAAAGCATGTGACCACTTCCATGTTAGAAGCCTAATCCAGTGAAGGGAGCCAGTTGAACAGAGCATGTAAAAAAAAAAGCTTTCAAGACTAGATTAGTAGTCATTTAGGGTCTCTTAATATTCAGACACAACCAGCAAGCCTTAAAGATTCTGCGGGGAAAAAGTCAGCTGATAAGTTGATTTTTGACACTTGCCTTCTCTTCTACCCCAACTTTTGTATAAGTAAGAAACTGTGTGTGGAAGGGGAATGTGGGTAACTTTTGGCAGCCAGTAGCTGCCTCAGCTGTGTGGGAAAGGGAGGTCATCTGCTTGCACTCTGTTTGTACATTGGCAAGATTTGAAGGCATTTTCAAAGCCCAGTTCTCTAGATAAGTTCAGACTTTGAGGGTCATTGGACAGCCAGGCCAGAGATGGGCATGTGTGTATCCTGTGGGATTTAGTGGTCCTGTCTCCCTTTCCTCACAAACACATAGCTATGAACTGTGTGCTATGCAGCCTATTATGCAGCTAAACTAGGTGTCTAGAGCCCTGATTTATGTAGCAAGACGGTGCTTAATTATACAGAGGACTGGGCACACACATACTTGCATGAGGGCTCTTCTCCAGCAGGGAGGGCTTAGGAACTCAACATGGCAGCAGCCTTCCCTTGCAAACTTTTCATTATCTCCAGAAATTTTGGAGCCCCCTTAGCCAGTAACTGACCTACTTCTTCAGCCTGCCCTTTCACCAGGCTCCTTAGGCATGGAAAAGAGGGGAGCAGATGCATGCCTTCCTACCTGACCAGAATGTGTAACATTGTGACTGAAGGTTTGATTGGTCTGGAGGACCACTCGGGTACCTGCAGATTTTGGTGTCTGCAGGTTGGAAGAACTGCCTCCTCCTCCCCTCTGAAAAGAGCATCATGGGAGCAAGCAAGCAATTTCAGCAATTTCTGCTGAAATTTGGCTGCTGGAGGAAGGGGGAAAACTGCAGGAGAGAAAAAAGAATAAATCAAGAAAGCCTAGTGGTAGGTAGAGAAGCTCCAGTTGGCCAAAAAGAGGCAGTTTTTATGCAGCACAAACAGAGCTTTATGGTATGTAGCAAGTTGGCAAAAAAAGGTAGTAAATAATGAAGTATAACCATATTGTATATGGGGCCCAGACCACAGTTCAATGAACCCAGTAGCACTAGTATAATGTAAGTGCTCAATATATCCCTTCCCTACCCGCAAGCTTACAGCATTTTAGGAAGTCTGTCTGGCCAGTATGCTTATATGGCATTCCATATGTATGTCTGTGCGTGACTGCAGCATAGCATTTGAGGTATCTAACCTAGCTTTAACCCAGCTTTCTTGGATACCGGTAGCAGTCTAGCCTGTGGCTTTATGGATCTCCATGAGGGCAAATTTACCCTGATTCTCAGCATGTTAAATTAGTCTGCTCTGATCTTTATACTGCTGTGACTAGGCTGCTAGTGGTTCCTGAGATATCCCTCGCTATCATGATAGTAACTCTCTTTCATGCTGTCTGTGCATGTCCGTTAAGACTTTCAGAAGTATGTTCCTTAGTGGTTGGTTTTTAAGAGGAGGGGTTTGCCCTGAGGTTTGCCAAGCTGCTTTATGAATAGGACAGAAAGGATTGCAAACACATTAGGATAGGAGTAGAATTTAGAAAGATCTTAATGAATTGGAAAGCTGGGCTAGCAACAAGAATATGAAGCTGAATGCAGGCAAGTGCTACATCTTGGGAAGAATGGTCAAAAGCATGTATACATGATGAGTGGTAACTGGCTGGGAGGCAGTACAACTGAGAAGGATTTTGGGGTGTTTGTGGATCACAGTCTCAACATGAGTCAGCAATGTGATACAGCTGCAAAAAAGAGAGAGACAAATGCAGTTGGGCTGTATCAATGGGAGTATTAGGTATAAGATATTAAAGCTGTGCGAAGCTTTGGTAGCCGATTTGATTCGGAGGAGATTTGGCCCAATTCAGCGGCCGAATCTCTGAATCCGAATCGAATTAGGAGACCCACTAAAAGGTCTGAATCAAATCAGAAGCCTCTGAATTGATTCGGAGAGATTTGGAGATTCGGCCCTAGACTATACAGGCAGTCCTCAACTACGCTGGACACAGCTGTCTCCAGCTGGTAAATCTGTTGTGGTGGGCGGAGGGGGGAGGGAAGGGACGTTGAGGGGCAGATCAACGTCCCCACAGCGAGGGAGAGATTGGGGCTGGGACAAGCTGCCCATCCGGGATGGAGAGGCACGGGACTTGGGGAGGGGGGCTCCTGCCACTGCGCGCCACCCTTTCCTCCCCACTCCACCCACCACAACAGACTTGCCAGCTAGAGGCAGCTGTGTCCAGCATCATCAAGGACTGTCTATGGCTGAATCTCTGAATTGGCACCGAATCTCTGAATCCGATTCAGCTAAATTGAATTGGGACAGTAATTGGAATCACTGAATCAAATCACTGTCCCTCCAAATCGGCCGAATCCGAAGCAAATATTTGCTGCTTCACACAGGACTGTAAAATATGAGAGGTGAGACTGCCACTATTTGGCACTGGTTAGGTCTCATTTAGAGTCCTGTGTGCGGTCCTGGGTCCAGAGATGAGTGACAAAAATGAAAAAGAGCTTGGAAGGCAAGCCTTGTGATGAGAAGCTGAGAGAAATAAGCATGTGTAGCTTGTGGAAAAGGCAATTCAAATATCCACAACATATGTTTGTGCTCCCCAGGTGACAACGCACAGTGGAGGTTGCTTGTTATCTCTTGTTTCTGGGTGTTGCTGGTTGCCACTTTGGGGTCGAGAAAGAATCCACCCCCTTGCCCCGGGTACTTGTGGCTGTTAGGAGTTATTTTCTTCCCATTTCCCTTTGCCCCCCAAACTCAGAAGATGAGACCACTCAGCTATAGTTCTTTGGGAGTTTGTGTGACTTTTTGCATAGTTGGTAGAAGTTGAAGCAGCTTCTCTGCTACTGCAAATCAGTAGCAGAGAAGTGTCCTACCAAAAGATGACGAACCATGGGTGGATCTAGGAGTTTGAAAAGGGGGGTGCAGCAGGTGTGGCACATCAACGCATATAGTACAGTGCACATTTTTCTCCAATTAAAGAGAAACTCGATGCTTTACTTATATGCAAGGGGTTAGCACTATATTATTTAGTTTAAGAGCAAAGCAGAAACAAATATAACTATAGGAATGTGCACTAATTTGCCAGATTGTATATAAAGTTTAAAAAAACCACAACAAACTAGGCAAAATATAGTCAAAATAGTCGAAAGGTATTGTCATGTGTCCTGTTGTCATTATAGTTAAATGTCCATATTTTATTCAGATTCACAGAACAGAATATGAGCATCTTGACAGTGTCTCAGATACTTCACTGTCAGTCATTTCTCCACCCCCACCCAAGTACCACATCTGAGTTAGAGTTTGGGTGAAGCAGGAATCGGAGGGGTACAGCTGCACCACTTTACCCCCTACTCCAAGATCCATCCCTGTGAGGTGCACATAGTTTTGTGGGAAACTAAGCAGATTAGCTTTGATACATGATCCAGGACAACACAGGCACTTCCTCTCTCAGTCGGGGTAGCTAATTTACAATCATTGGTGTTCCTCAGGAGGCCAGAAACGTCACATCTAGCTAACACAGAGTTTCTCATGACTGGACTTCATTATCAGGCTAATCAGTAGTTAAGTATTTCTTTGGGAATTGGGGATAGTCAAATAATTGCATTCTAGTTGTAGAAAACTCTAGTGTGGTATTTGTTTCTAATGTCCCTTGTAACTCACGCTTATGTGATTATTGCACAGTTATTGTCATTTAAAAAACATTGGTAGATTTGATAGTGCTGATTTGTGCTCTCATTTGTTTTTAAGTTTGGATTCTTCTCTCTTTTTTTTCAAAAAGAAAAATCACTCATTTTGAACTGATGTAAACATAGAAATAACCTACTGGCACAGAATGTTTATTCTGAGCTTTTTTGAACTCATAGCTGTTTGTCTACCTGATGAAATTAAGTTTTCACTGCAGTTCATTTTGGGTGAAATTTATTTCTTTACAAAGGGGCAGCATGCATGAGGCCTCTGCCACAATCAAATCTCAATTTAAGTCTTATATGGAAGGTTATTAGAGCCATTACAGCAATGGAAGTATGAGAGAGATTGTATTTTGCCTTGCACATCATCAAGAAAATCACTGGTTGAGTTCTGATTATAAAGTATTTAGTACAGACGATGACAGTGCTGTACCACTAAGAGACAGAAACAACACAGCTTGTTTTTTCCTTGCTGATTAGAGTTTCAAGAGTGAGCAGTTAGAAAATTATCAGCTACCTTGTAGACTGAGCACACTTCGTGTGGGCAGATGTTGAGAGGTACCTTGGTACTCCACTATGGTTTGTCATTTCTCAGGTAGAAACCCAGATATTGGAAAACTTCTGTTATTTGCCTTAATTAATTGGCTCCCTTTTCTTTAGTCTTTCAGTGAGGTTTTCACTCTGTACATTCTCCTTTTGACTTCCGCCAGTACTCCAGCACATTGCTGTATAGATATTCCAAAATCAGAGGGAGTTTGCCAAATAAATAAGGGCCTCCAATAATGCTCCGGTTCCAGGTTTCATTCAGGTAATGTTGAAGAATGAATGGAGAGCCTTATTAGATCCATTCTGTTTTGAGTTGTTTTGTAAGTAATTTGTTCATCTGGGCTGTCTTGTTTTTTTTGTTTTGTTTTTTCAAGTTACCAGCTAATGAGCTATCTTTTCAGAGAGCCCCAAGGCTGTGGTTTCAAATAGTGATTTGCCTTTTGGCCTTTTTTTACATTTAGGGCTAGAGGTGCACTGATACATCCGTCTGATATTGGATTGGCACTGATATAAGGAATATTGACTATATCAGAAATTGGCCTGATGTGACTGATAATTTGGCCAATAAATGCCTGTGTCTGTGTGCAGTTGCAGTGCAGCATGCAGGCAGTGAGGAGCAGAGCCCAGCTGTGTGTAGCTGGTAAGTCTGTTGTGGTGAAAGAGGTTTGGAGGGGCACATCAACACCCCCCACTGTGAGAGAGGGGGTGGGGCTGGGTCTAGGGTAGGTGCTGGCCAGCTGGGGTGGGGTAGGCATGGGCATGGGCATGGGATGGAGCTGCTGCTCATTCTGGGGTGGGGGGAGGAGGAGAGAAGTGTGTGCCCTCTGATCTGTCCGGGGTGGGCCAGGCAGGCTGCAGCTGGGGTCAGGGCCTGCTCTGTGCTGCGCTGAGGGCAGGCAACAGCACTGGGAGGGGGCTACAAGTGGGCTACAGCGAAATTTGGGGTGGCTGCAGCCCCCTTCCCAGTGCCGCTGCCACTTGTCCCAAGCACAGTGCTGCAGCCTGCCCAGCTCACCCAGTGCAGATCCAGGGTCACATGCTCCCCCCCTCCCCCCCAACCCTGTGCCCTCCCAGATGAGCGGCAGGAGCTGCCCCACCTGCATTCCCTGGACGAGCTGCAGCTCCGTCCCATACCTGCCCTGCTCTAGCGGGGCAGCACCTGCCCCAGCCCCACTCCCTCCATCACAGCAGGGGCCTTGATCTGCCTCCCCACACCCCTTCCCTCCCCCCTCCCCTTTCACCACAACAGACTTACCAGCTGCATGCAGCTGTATCGGAAATCGGATTGGTATCGGTCGATATGTCTCCTTAAAAATCAGCTATTAGTATTGGCCCCCAAAATCTCTATTGGTGCACCCCTATTTAGGACTCAAAGAAGGAGTTATGGAGTTCTGCTGCAAAGGTATCCATTTCTCTTTGCATTCAGCTCTGACCATACACAAATTCCCCCCCCCCCCCCCCCCCCCCCCCCCCACCGCCATTATTGAGATTTATTTTCAGGAAATAATCTCAAAGGATCCAAACTCTCTAAGACAAATACACTTGATTCCTAAACTACCTTTTGTTGGAAGGTAATTCATCTAGATTTTTGTGAGGCCCTATCAAGGTTCATGTATGCTAAGGTCCCTTTAAACTGCCCTTGAAGTAAGTGTAAGTGTAAAACTTATGAAGTGGTCTTAATTTATAACATCTCATTATTCTGTCAAAACAGTATAGATGAGAGTCAGGTGCGCAGTCTTTTTATTTAGTCCTTATCAGTACTCTATGGATTTTTAAATTGCAGGGATGAGGGAAGAATGGTTGATCCTTGGTGTATTTTGCTCAGGGAGTCACTACTTTTACATGACCCCTACATCTTGTTCCCACTGTGATGACAGGAAGTGAACCTTTCCCTGTACATCCAGGATTGTTACTAGATGCTTCATTAGAGGAAGGGAAACTAAATCCACCTAGAGAATAAAATTCTTAGGATAGCTGGGGCAGAACTAGAATTGTCCCTTCAGCTGAAGCTCCCTGGACAGTATGGTGTTGGGTTCTCCTGTCTTTATTGATTGTATTCAGTCTCTTTAGAAAATATATTATTGTTGTTTTTGTTATTAATAATGATGATGATGATAATAAGGATAATATCAAACCTTGCTTTTTAAAAAGAAATCCAAATTAAATTGTTATCTTATCCTTAGCTCATTCTTATCCACATTCGTTTGCATTTTATTTTCAGGTTATTAGGGCTGGAAAATGCAGCCTATGCACTTTTGGACAGAGAGTTGTGTGGGGCTTTTGATGATAGAGGCTGCTTCCCCAGCATGGTGCCAATAAAAGAGCATACATGCAAGGGGTCAGGGAAAAAATGGGTAGCAGGATGTGTATGCGGATACAAATGTTGTGGAGGAGTGTTTCTTACTGGGAAGCGAGCATTGTATGTGTCAGGATAATCTATTGAGGAAACAGGTGGCTCTTGCATAGGGGAGTATTTGCAGAGGGCATTAACTCAAAAGAAGGAGAGTGAGCCAAGAGCAGCCATTCTGCAGCCACAATCATTCCCTCTTTGGAAAGGAGAGGAGAAGAAAAGACCACTAACAGCCTCCCTTCTAACGTCAGACTAGGGCAGACCTTGCAGGTATATTGTTCAAATGTATAATTAACTTATTTCATATATTATAAGGCAATCATGGAAGACAGTCATCCTCGACTGAGGGATTGCTGATGATGATGATTGCTGATGATGATGATTATGTTTTTGTGAGGTTCCCATCTAACTTGTTTCTTTAAAAACCTTTTGAAAAGTTGTGCATAAATTTACTCAAATAAATATTTGTAGCCTGATATCAATATCTTGTCATTTCTGTTACTCACATATCACCTGTCATTTTCTATTACTCGTGTACCGCCTCCACCCCTGACAAGTACACTGACAGAGATGCTGAATTGTCCAAATACATATTGTGAAAGAGACTTTGGAGAGAGACAGATTTTTGCATTTGCCTAAAAGTGTCACCTGTAGTTTTCTTTCTCTGGAACTTAATTGCACGCAATGGTTCCTGTGTGAAACAGGGAGTGACAGGGGTATGTGGAAATGAGATGTTAAACTTTGCATTACTTTATTGTGAGTAAATGAACTTTTCTTTTCTGCTTATAGCATTTGTGAGGGGTGTCCAGGAGGATACCCCAGGTAATCTGCTTAGGTGACACACTTTGTGTTTTGTGGGGCATGCTCAACAATGATTGGGACAACAGGCCTTTCTGTAGGTAGATTCCTTTAATACAGAAATGCATACCTTATGGAGTATCAGAAGGTTTGTTTTAGGTTCTTTAGTGTCCCTTCTAAGAGCAGTTTAAAACCAAGGTGTCCTTGTTGACATATTGTTAAATGTACATGTGGACATTGTCAAGTGGACTTCTCCCTGCACCAAGTCTTCATTGGGGTATTCCATTCCCAGGGTGGTTAGTCCGCAGAACACACTTATTCTTGCAGTTATCCATTTGCAAGGGGATTGCCAGTTTGATCATCAGTAGTGTTATAGATTGAAATTACTGGGGGGGGGGGGGGGGGGGGGGTAAACTCCCTTGGAGAATAGGTGTTTGTGGTATTCAACTTCAAAGCAAATTGAGAGAAGTTGCTTGGTTGTCTCCTGGTCTCTGAGAGGAAGGCAGATGCCCTGGAATCCATATCAGCAGTGGGAGATAATGGCAGGTTTCCATTGCCCTCAGTGTCTTCTTGACCTCCTTCCCTTTTTTCTTGCCTGTTTTTCCACTGTGGGACCCTGCTGTATGAAAATTGGTGCTCGTTGATGTGTTCAAGCTCCCATCTTCTATTGGCTCCTGTTTAGTTAGGAGCCTGTTGACTTCTGTTATGCCATACATTCTCTCCATATTCTCAGGCTTTTGGAGCATTACTGTGTATGGTCATATAAGAATGAACCTTGGGCTTCAGCCATGCTGTCAACATGGGTTTTAATGATGTGCACCTATTCCATTTAAAAACTGGTTTAAGCTTCTTGCGACAGCTTAACTATAACATGCTAGTGGAAGGTTGGAAGGAATCTCAGTGCCATTTTGATGGAGAACAAAACCATTATTATCTTGTGTTGCTGTCCCTTATGCAGTAGGAGGAGAAACATTTATTTCTGGCACCCTATTATGACACAGGCGTGGTGGAAGGTCAGTGTGACAGGGGAAACGGATGTGATTACTGTTGTTCTGTTTGTGAGGTAGGACACCATCGGGAGAAGGGGGGTGGGAGGGCCACAGAGCAAGTGCAGTATAATCCTGGTAGGGTTTTTTAATTTTCCCCTTGTTCACCAGCTGCTGTTGGGCATGGGATCAGGATGATTGGAAGAACAGACTCAATCCTGTGGCCACTCCAGAATGAGCTGTTCTTTGGTAGTTGAAATGAGAAAACGCCCTGGTAAAGCCATTGCTGGTTTGTTGTTTTGATCACGGCTGTAGGGAGCCATGAAAGAGAAGACAGAGGAAGGAGTGGAAGCTCGCTTCTGCCAACACCACCTTGCAGTGAGTTAGGAGCATGGGGAGAGGAGCTGTCCTGACAACACCTTAATTCTGTTCAGGGATGTTTGGTCATGATGGATGGGGCATGGATAGCTACTTATGCATAGTGTTCCGCCTTTTTTGGTTTTTAAATTCAAAAGAAAATTCCTGGAATTTTTTGAGGTTTATCTTCCAAACATAAGAACCGTGTTGAAATTGGGATAAAAGAAAGAAAAGAAAAACAGAATGTTTAATTCAGGGAAAATAATAATAAATTTATACATATTTACTTTTTAGTATGATGACAATTCAAATACATGTTTAAACAGTTTCTACACTGGTATTATAGCAAGAAATAGTTGTACTCACCAGAAGCATCATCATCCTACTGTCACAACTCCCTATGGTATCCATGAACAATGATTTAAAAAAATAAAAGTAAAGTCCAACTTTTGTCCAACAATGTTTTTCTTAAGATTTTTTGTGTAAAAACTCAGGTTTTCATAAACGATTTTGAATTATTCGAAAAAGAATGAAGAACAGTAAGTTTAGGCTAAACTTTTTATTTACAAATGTAATTTTTGTGTCCCATCAGAACTAATAGTTTTTCCAGAAATCCTGGTTTGCATAGGCTCGCATGTTTTTTTAAGTGTATCCTCACTCATGTTGAGCCTCTTGCTCTCTTGGATGTAGTCCAGTTTTGAAAATAAGCATTCTGCATCCACTGATCCAGGGGGGTGGTACACTCGAAGCTCATCATGCAACTTTACTAAAGTTGGGAAGTGTGTCTTGGTGGGTATTCCAAAAAGCCAGCACGTACAGTTCCACATTATGAGGGATAGGCATGTTCGTGTAGGTAGTGTATTCCCTTTTAAGAGGCGAAATTTCATCTTTGGTGGCAAATGGCTGAAACACTCTGGCATAGTGGTCATAGTCTGCTGCAAAATTCACCTTGAGGAAGGGGTTCAACACCTGGATGACATTCCAAAAAGAATCTTCAGCGCTGAACACTTGGGGGGTTCAAATGATGTGTTATAGTCACCTGCCATTTTTTGCAGAGAACAGTGTTGAAGTCTTTAAAAGCTTTTTTGGTTCTTTTATGTTCCAAGGTCGGAAGGATTTAAAAAAACAGTTGTGTTTTCTTGCTGTAAGTTTCTGTTGCATTTTTTTGTTCAATTCAGATGATATTTTGGTTGTCAGTATGCAGTGAACATCTGTATTAGTAAATGTCCTGTTGGCGGCAGCAGGGGAGAACTCAGGTGCTTTTTGCATTTCAGACAGCGAATCCAAGTTCTCAACAATGAACAAGACCTTGGTGCTCAGAATCTGGCAGTCACTGAGATTATTTGCCTGTTTCTTCAGAGTTTCTGCTTTAGCACCGAGAAACTCAGGATGATCTAAAATACGCATTAGCACAGTCCATGCCTTATTTACATGACACGCAGCCAGGTAGGAACTCATCCACCGATGCGGCACACCAGGAGTCAGTAATTGGCAGTCAGGTTTACAGTTGTCTCACCCTTTATAAAACAAAGCCTTAAGCTTGTTGGCATGCTTGAAAACATCCCCAAATCCAACGAAGAAAGATTGCCCATCTCTCATTTCTTCAATAGCTGTTGCTAATGATAGTGCAACATGAATTAAATGAGCAAGACAAGTAACTCATAATAGCTCCGGTTTCTGATTGAGGTTTATCTCCTGTGAAAACTTAGCCATATAGGAGACAGAATCTGTGTTAGTGGTTGCCACATTTTCCCAAATCAGTTGGTAGAGAATTGGGCGGTCCAACGCATATGGGGATTCTTCAAAAATCAAACTAGACACCACATTTGCATTAATTCTTTCAATCACTTTAGATACTAGAGCTTCATCATTTTCTCTCAGGTACTTACGAGTGAGGTTGTCTGCATTAGGAAGAGTTTTTGCTGCTGGACAGTATTGTTGCACACAGTCATCGATTGGTCCCTCTGCGAGAAACAGTTGTTGGCCAGCAAAACAAACAGCACACACAAATTCATTAACACAGTCGTGTTGGGTTCTCCTTTTCATTAATGCCCTGTTAAAGGCCCCAGATATGGCCTGTTTATCCCTAATCTCACATTCTTCTTTAATTTTAATGTGTTGCTTGCTTTCTACATGTTCTTTTATCCTGTCGGCATGAGAACTGACTTCAATGCTGCAGTACTTGTAGCGCAGTGCATCCTCTTCCCCTTCCTGTTTACTCTTTTTGAAAACTTCTAGACACTGATTTTCATGGATATATTCACATAGAGATTTGCTCTTTCTACCCAGCTTTTACATTTTTTTTCTGTATATGTTTTTATTCAGCCCAACATTAAACAGAATCACTAAGTGCCTATTTATGTCACGTGAGCCAATTATGGCATAATAGTTTAATCTGACTGGTTCCATCATGTGTCTGGAGTGAGTTTTACATTTAAGAATTGCTTCAGCTTCAGTGCTGCAATACAAAACCATCCATCAGGATGGCATTTCATAAAAATAAATACCTGGTAAAATATTACTGAGTGAACTGAAAAATGGGTGTAAATCAGTAAAACCCAAATAACCTCAATAAAAAAATCAGGTAATTTATTGGTGAATTTTGGTAAAAACTGAAAATGCAGAACACTACTTATGGATAATACCCTGGCAACTGCCAGTGGAAGGTAGGAAGAACCCAGTGGTGGCACATGAGCATGTGGCTGCTGCACCAGTAGGGACAAATAGGCATATCCTGACCCTGGCTTTATTCCTAACAGTCCCAGGAGCTGGGAAAGTGCCAGAGCAGTGAAGAGTTCCTGTGATTATGGAAACAGATAGTTTGGACACTTATTAAAAGTGGCCTGCCCTGCCTGTTACCTTGGACTTCTGAACCAAGAATTAGTGTGACAGGAGTCCTTTGAGTCCCCTGTTGCCTGTGCCTGGCACCAAAGAGACTGTTGTTCAGTGTGTCAACTAACAAACAGACTGGCTGTGTATAGCCTCTAGCGAGGGATTCAATAAGTGACATTTAAATCCCCCAACAGTGGCTGTGAACAACCAGAAAGGTGCAGTTTGCATACTCTCTTTCAACAACCCAGGGATTGCTAAATTCATAAAACAAGGAACATCAGAACCAACAGGTAATGGGGACCTGCAAACTGATCTTCACTTCATCTTCCCTCCCACTGCCCTCTAGCAAGTGTCCTGAAAATTTTCAGCCCTGAGTAGGCAAAGTGTCTGGATGTTCAAGCTGTCATTAACCTCCCTCCAAAGGCTGTAAATGCTCTCTGACAAGGAATTTGCAACCTGTACACACCACCACTAGCTGTATCTATCCAGAAAGGCAGGACCTTCCCCTCATTTTTGCTTTCATTGGCCATGACTAAGGGTTGTGTGTGGGTTGGCCATGTGGTGGGCAGGTGCTGCTAAGGGATGGGTGGAGAACTGGGCAGCATTTTGGCCCCATTACCACATGCTGCTCTGTTCTTGTGGGTCTGGTGTCTGGGCGTGTGGGAATTCCCTGTGCTTGCCTTGAGCCAGGGTGCTGTGGGGAGGCAGGCATAAAAGGTGGCTGATACTTGCTGATGTCTGTTTTAGCCATGGAGCCCATGCCTGGTGGTTGATACATTTCCTGCTCTGCCCTCCCAAATAACAGTAGAAATTCCTTGGAATCCTCTTGAGTCCTGACCCTGAGGCCTGGGTCTGGGCCTGGCTATCTCTCCTCAAACTGCTCCAAGTCATAGATTTCATAGATTTCGTAGACATTAGGGCTGGAAGGGACCTTGGAAGATCATCGAGTCCAGCCCCCTGCCCATAGGGCAGGAAGTCAGCTGGGGTCATAGGATCCCAGCAAGATAAGCATCCAGTTTGCTCTTGAAGGTGTTCAATGAAGGCGCTTGAGCCACCTCCGGTGGCAGGCTGTTCCAGACCTTGGGGCCTCGGACAGTAAAGAAATTCTTCCTTATGTCCAGCCTGAAACGGTCTTGTAGTAGTTTATGACCATTCGACATAGTCGTCATCCCTAGGGGCGCTCTGGTGAACAAACGTTCCCCCAGATACTGGTGGTCACCCCTGATAAACTTATAGGTGGCCATCAGATCACCCCTGAGCCTGCACGTTTCCAGGCTAAAGAGCCCCAGGGCTCTCAGCCTGTCATCGTAGGGTCTGCTTCCTGACCTCTGATCATGCGCGTGGCTCTTCTCTGGACTTTCTCAAGCTTCTCCACATCCTTTTTGAATTGTGGAGCCCAAAACTGGACGCAGTACTCCAGCTGCGGCCTCACTAAGGCTGAGTACAAGAGGAGAATGACGTCCCGGGATTTGCTTGAGAAGCATCTATGGATGCAAGCCAGCGTTTTGGTCGCTTTACTAGCCGCAGCATTGCACTGCAGGCTCATGTTCATCTTGTGGTCAATGATGACCCCCAAGTCTCTTTCTTGCATGGTGCTAGCCAACATAGCACTGCCGAGCCTATAAGGATGCTGCGGGTTTTTCTTCCCAAGGTGGAGAACCTTGCATTTATCAGCGTTGAACACCATCAGATTCTCGTCTGCCCACTTGCTGAGCCTGTCCAGGTCAGCCTGGATCACCCGCCTGTCTTCTGGTGTGGATGCTTTGCCCCAAAGTTTGGTGTCATTGGCAAACTTGTCCACTCCGCTTCTGACTCCAGTGTCCACATCATTAATGAAGATGTTGAACAGTATGGGTCCAAGGACAGAGCCTTGGGGGACCCCACTGGTCACAGGACACCATGAGTCCATCCCTGAGTCTGCCATAAATTGTGGCTTGATAAGAGTCACCTCTGGCCAGGACTGCACAAAGTCCACCTGGTACCTGGAACCCAGCTAGTATCTTGTGCCCTCTTCCCTGGCACTTTAGGTCTTCGATTTTTATCCAGCACTGATTCCAGCTATGCTTTTGTGACCTCACGCAGGCATTGCTGCTGCAGTCTGTTTGTAGATGGCCTGGTTTCAGTTCCTGTGGTACAAAGTCTGCTGAACGCTTGCTGCCCAACCCTACTCCTGGACTGAGAAGAGACTGATAACCTCTGCTCACCCACAGTTGGTGCAGTGTTGTGCATGATTTTCTGAAGTGTTAGTTATAGGGGCAGGGGAGGTTGCTTATGTGTTTGGGTTGGGTCACCATGGAAAAGCCAAATCTGAGGAATGTAGTCCAGTAAAAAATGGCAGTGGCGTGCCTTTGCACCTGACATAAAAAGTCAGGTCACATGCTGTGCCCATAACCCCAGAGCAGTAGAGTTGGGAGATGAGCTTGGCATAGCTCTTTCATGGAGGCAAGCTAAGCAACATGGGATACTGTTGGGCTGATCAGTTCCTTAGCAGCCACCTTTAGGCTAAGATCGTGGGTTAGTGAAGTGGACAGATGTAACCTGTATGGAGTTGTTGCTTTTGGTATCCATCTTATCCCTGAGTTTCCCAAGGGCTTTTTTGATATAAGGTCTGAGTTATAACAATACTTATGTGTGTCATCCATCCATCCATCCATCCATCCATCCATCCATCCATCCATATCCATTTATTAAAAGGTGTAACCCTCTGAACATGCAATAAACATTACATCTGTGCATACCCTTCTTCCCAGTGGGTGGACAGATATATCACATAAACAGTTACTTCAGATTGTTCCAGTTGCTTGCTTACTGGCAGTCTCAGAGGGAGAGGACTAAATGATCAGGAAGACTGAACTACCTTTTCTCTTGTGAAAGGTGAAAGGGTTTTCTGGTGGGGATTGAAGCAAACTGATGAGGATGTTTGCACTGCTGCTGCTCTTGCCTTGTTTGTTCTGGAGATAAACAGATGACAAAGGTCTGTCTCAATCTGGCACTTTTTATGAGCATTAAATATTCGTGAAAAAATTTAAAAGGGAAAGGGAAAAAAATGCATGAGTCATGATCTTGAGCAAAGTAGTGTACAGGTGCCATGTCTTATCTGGGTCTCTGTGTATGTATTGTTCATATTCAGTGTGATGCAAATTAAAGACCCATCCAATATTTCTTGCTCACATGAGTGGTTACTTACATGAGAAACAAGTAGTGGGATGGAAGAAACTTTAAATTGGTGCTTTCCTTTTTTTTTTTATAATAAAGACAAGCAGGTGAGTGGAGATTGCTTTGCAAATAAAATACTTCAGGTAGAAATGCTGTAAAATGGGACAGTTTTACACATTGGTGAATTGTATTAGACCAAACCATTCATTTGTCTTATCTGGTCACCCTTCATATAGTATTTGAGCACCTTACCTTCTCTAGTACGTTTTTCCTCCCAGTGCCACTAGGAGATAGGAAAAAATTATTATCCTTGTGGTACAGAGAGTAAGGGCCAGATCCTAATTGACTTCTAAGATGTCTAAACAGGGCTGGTGTAGAATTTAAGCACTCAGGTCACAAAGAGGAATCCAAATTGACCACCTGCAACAGCTGCAAAAGAGCTTAGGTCAGGGCTGTCCAACTGGTGGGCCACTGGCTGCATGCAGCCTGTGTGGGGTTAAAATGAGGTCTGCAGGCTCCTGCCTGACTGCTGCTCTTCTCATTGCTTTTGATGCGGTGGCAGTGAGAGGTCTCCAAGTGTTATCCCCAGATAACAACACCTCCTGCCCCCATTTCTGGGGCTGAGGTGGTGTAGTGGAAGCTGGGGGCAGGATGCCCGAGCTGTACAAGTGGAGGGGGAAGGAGCTGGGCTACTTGCACTGTGCACAGCAAAGGGGAGCTGGGTTGCTGTGCTGTGTGCAGCAGCAGAGGGGGAAGCTGCCCATGCAACACATACAGTAAATGAGGCAGGCTTTCTGTGCTTATATACATAGATGGGATGGGGCTGGGCTGCTCCCATTAGATGCATAGCAAGAGAGCAGCAGCAGGGGAGCTGCCCACATGATGACCCCAGCTGGGCGTGGTTTGAAGCTGTACAGGTGGTGGTGGGGAGCCAGGCCTCCCATATGGATGGGAGCAAGTTTCCTGCAGGGCAAGTGGTCCATGCAGCATGTGGCCCTCATGGTTTGTAGCTCGTGCAACTCCCAGCCTCCAAAAAGTTGGACAGCCCTGGCTTAGCTGCTGAGATGCATTAGACCAGTGGTTCTCAACATTTTTAGACTCAAGGCACAACTTGAAAAATGCCAGCTCTTGGCTTTCATTGTTTTTGACTATGGAAAAATAACAGAGCAATTCTTCTGTTGCAGAGAGCTCAGAAAGCCCACAACAGGTCTGGATGTTTTTGACATAGATTCCTATTTGCAATCTCTGGGTTTATCTTGTGAATCCTTTGTCGGTGTTTGCACACCTACCAGTGCTAATACTGTGCTGCATCCCGAGGTACCTCTAAAAGGATCTCATAGCATTCTAGTGTGCACTGCACCCTGGATGAAAAAAGTCACTTCATTAAACACTTCCATGTTGTCCTCAAAGGATCCCTAAACCCCTGGGCTAAGGCTACTGCACATGCCCAAAAGCAACCCAGATCAGTCATATAAGCACCACTGCGAGAGCTATTTCTTTTCTTTAGCCAGTGGCTGTCACAGTCCTGGGCTCTCCTTTCCTGTGGGGAGGGCTCTCTTCACTGAGCCAGACTCCCTCCTTTTGACCCCATGAATCTTGCAACCGTGGCTGCCCGGTGGCTGGGTTCAGCAGGAGAGATGGAACGACCTCCATCCACCCTAGCTTATAGATGGATGGTTAGAGCAATCTTTAAGGGAAGTGGACGATCTGGATTCAAGATCCCTTAGGGTGACGAAGGCATAAAAGTCAGGTGTCCCATTCCTAAGCAAGTGTTTGGAGCAAGAGAGGGGTGCCACAGCTGGAAGTGGGTCGGGGAGGGAAAAAGGGGGTTGGATTGGGCATCATCATTGTTAGGATAGTCTGGGTTCAAACTGCTTCCCCTCCGATTGGTCTGGATTCAGTGTGGCTGAAGTAACATCCTTGGAGCCCTGAGTCAGACATTTAAACTGAGCTAAGGAGCAGGAGTCCAGATGCATCTTTGTCCCTGGCATTTCCTATTAGGTACCTGTTAGGTACCTTTTTACTGGGTAAGTAGGTAGTCTGGATGGCCTGTGGGAGGTACCTAGGCTTCCCCATGCTCAGTGTAGGAAGCCTAGGGACTTAACCCTGTTGAGTTGCGTGATTCTTCCTGAGTGAGGCATCTGAATTTTAGGCATTGTGACACCTAAATGGAGACTCTATACAGGTCGATTAGAGCATGGCCCAATGTGACTTGATCACAAGCTCACAAAGAAGTCTTTGGCACAGTGAGGAGTTGTACCTGGATCTCCTAAGTTAGTACCCTTAGCACTGGACCAACCTCCCCACTGATTGTATGTGGCTAACTGAAGTTAAAGCTGCCAGTCAAAGCCCCAAGTAGGTGTGGCCCACTAGGCAATTAGCTCAGGTTGTTAGGGCCCCTGATACTAGGGATCCATCCTCAGCTGATATTGATGTCATATTCTTTCAGTGGAAGCATTAAAGTACCCTTTACAACAAAATGTTTCTGTGCATCACTGAGTTAAATATGATCTTATTTTTCATCTCATTATTAGCAATGAAAATAAAGTCTGTTCAAAATTCAGTACCTATAACAAACAGCTTGGCCCTTACTTACCACTTTTTATATTTTCAAATCTTTATGCAAACATTGATGTTTGCAAAAATAGATCCTGTTAGTACTTTTCATATTTGTTTAAATAGTTTTCATATAAACTGAAATCCATTCTCCAGGAAGGGAAAAATTACCACGATGACAGTCTCTGGCACAATGATAAATTTTCTCTAAATGAAAAATATGATCATAGGATGAAGTGGCAGCACTTGAGTAGAACAGCTGAAGTGGAAGCTGCTGTCCGTTGTAGCAGACACAGCCCTCCGGGTTTTGCAGGCAACTGCAGTGCTGTCAATTTGAGTTGTCAGTGATGGTTCTTTCTCCTAATGCCAGCAGCAGGGGAAAGGGTTATTATTGGATATCTCCATGGTCTCTCAGATATGTGATGGCTACTCCAGGCCTTCCCTGGAGAAAGTTCATTTCGTTACTGCTATTTATAGCATGCAGAAACACTCAGAACGTGCTAAGTGCTTTCCAAACACTGGAAGCAAGTCTCTGCTCTGAAGAACCTGTAAAATCTTATCTACCATTAAATTGGTTTTCCCCAAAATTCGCATACAACAGCTATAGCACACTGCCAGTTCTTTCAGTCCCTTACTGTTAAGGCTGTGTGCAATTGGGACCCAGGCCTATGAGAAAATGAAGGCCTTCAAGCCTTACTGATTTTTCAAGAGGCATTCAGTATCTCATATGATTGGTCCTCTCTAGATCAAATCAACTATCTTGCAGGCCATAAAAAGATTTACCATGTCTTGCTTCTGCGAGATCTTCTAAGTGTGTTGGACTCTGCGCATGGAAGGTTAACCCACGGGAGCATGTGGAAATTCTCCATGCTTATGTATGAGATCAAGGCCATCAAGAAGATTTATATATTCTTTACTTTTGTTCTCTCTTTACCCCCTCAAGGCTTTTTTTTTTTTTTTTTTTAAATCCTATCTGTTGGCTTTACTTTTGGCCATTGGCTTTTATTTTTTTAGCCAGTTAACCTCAATATGTAAAAGTGGCTTTGACATGGTTAATATCTAATTTATTAGTTGTAAGCAAAATTGTTTTCCTGCTGTGGATTTTTTATATTAATGGACGAAAGGGTTTTTGAAGTGATCTGTAGGGAGGGCATGAGTGTGCATGTATGGTTTGTGGTGTCGCATGCACTGCACGTGCACGTGTTCACCATGCTGCTAATTAGCATAGTGGTGGGGTTTTTTTGACATTGGGAAATCCTGGTGTAAAAAAAAAAAAAGCGCCAAAAAAGTGGGGTGAGACAGATAACTGCCGCATGTACCACTTGACTTATGGGGAGAGGCTGAGGACTGGGGTTATTTAGCCTGGAGAAGAGAAGACTGAGGGTGGGGGGATTTAATAATAGCCTTCAACTACCTGAAAGGTGGCCAGCCCAGGTGCTGGCACCAGCCTCTCCTACCCCACTCTGGGCAATTTGCCATGCTCCAGAGTCCCCAGGGACATTTGCTATTTGTCTCAGGGAAATGCACATTCCTACTCATGGGGTTATGCCCTGCGAGTGTTCTTTAAACATCTTCATTGATGATTACATTGTAGAGGCCTTTGTTATGCCCTTCAGCAGAGCCATGACTTCACTTTCATGTGCTCAAGAAAATGATGAAAGATGAGGTGAGAGAATAAGAAATTTTGAGCAAGATTACTTCTAAATGTGGTATTCTTTAACTACAGCACAGCATGTATTATGGACAGTAGTATTTCTCTTTATCAGAATAATTCCTTTAGGCTCTTTGTAACTTGAGAGCTGAGACTTCTGAATATAAAGCAAAGGCATTATTATAACAGAGTAGAGTGTAATGTCTCTAGAAACAAAAAGCCAAAAGCTTAGTGTGGATGTGAGAGAGCTTGTCATTACAGAAAGCAGTAGAAGTGGAGCAGGTGAAATAGGTGTATATCACCTTAAAAGAGTGGTTGACTAGCTAAATTGCTTACTATATCTATTAAAAATCCTTTGTTGGGTAGTAATAATAAATGTAATACTTAGCACCTACATAACACTTTTCATCCTTATAGTTCAAAACACTTTACAAAGGAAGGTTAGGATGGTTATGGCAATATTATTATCCTGGCAAAAAGGCTAAAGTCATTGTGGGGTTAAAGAGGAAAAGTTATTCAACACAATATCTTAATAGTAAATTCTCACAGGTAATTATGGAAAAAAATCAAATGCATATCCTGAATTTGAAAATACAAATATTTGAACAGTGTAGTAATATTTAAATGTTTTAAAACCTTTAAACTTCTGCTTCATTAAAGTAAACATAAGGAGCACCAAATCTTTCCCAAATGAATGTGATAGATCTGCTCAGTCGCTACGGCTGTCTGAGATGACAGTATTCTATTCTAAAATCCCTCGGAAAGTCATGGGTCTTGTTATGAAGTCATGGTTGTGACCAAACTTATGGTTCTAGGCCAGGCATCATACTACAGTGGGGTCCTAGTGAGCAGACCCTACTGAAGGACAGGGACCATGATTTTCATTCTACAGATGGGGAAGCTGAGGGACAGAGGTTAAAGTGATCTGCCCAAGTTGAAGTGGGGAATCAGTGGCAGAGCAAGGACCAGAACCTGGGTCTCTTGATTCCCCCTCTATGGCACGTCCACTCATCAGACCGCACTAATGATAGAGGACACTGAGGGAACTTAAGAGAAATTAATTTTGGTTTAACCCAGTGGTTCTGAACCTTTATAGACTCAAGTCACCCTTTGTTTTTTCACTACGTAAAAATAATTGAGCAATTTTATATTGCTAAGAACTCAGAAAGGCACAACAGGCCAGAGAGTTTTTAACACTCTGGATTCCTGTTTTAAATCTCTGCATTTATCTTGTGACTAATACTCATGTTTTCATAGCTAACAGTTGTAACATTGCATGACACCCTTGAAAGGATCTCACAGCACCCTGGTTGAGAATCACTGCTTTTAACCCAATTAGAAGTTCTGTACGTATTGTGGCAATTGAAAATGGTATTTGGAGCAGCCTATCTGCCAAGGACTTTTTAAAGCATATATGATAAATTTTTAATCATGATAGTAGCAGTAAGCATGTAAGGGTCTGAAATGCCATTTAACAAAAAGGGTAAAAACTTAAATGGAAATGACTGATGCTCAGACTAAGCTTTGTGATCATAACATCAGTAAAATAGAGAGTCTTTTGGATTTCCAGTTGTCTGTTTTAATAATAAATCTGCCTACCTCCTTATTTTTTCCTTTATGTTCTCTTCAAGGATGATTTTCAGTTTGTCAGTTTTGAGTGTGAGGAGCATACTGGACGAGGGTGCCTGAATTTAAGTTTCTATTTTTAAAATACTCATGTTCTGCAGAGATTTCAGGCTTCTGTGAGAAGCTTTTGGATTTTAACTATAAAGTTACTATGGTGGGTTTGCTTTCTTTGTTGCTTTAACAGGAGATACATTTTAACATAGCCCTCTTTTAAATTTAGTTGTTCCGGATTAGATGTGACAAGGAGCTAGACAAATCTGATGAGACGAAATTGAATCTAGAACTATTGGTTGTGGTTAATTAAAAAAAAAAAAAAAAAGGCTGGATTAATATTTTTATCTGTATCTGAATTAAATTCTTTTTCAATCTGTCATATATATTCTTGCCTTGGAACCTGTTTGTAACTTGAGATGATTTTAAGTTGTCTAATGAGAGTTATATATGTATATGGAATATACATCTAATGGGAGTAATATATGTATATTTGGGGGGAGAAACAAACTATAACAATTGGTGACATACATATAGCTATTAATTAACTGAGGCACATATTATTATCCTGACTTTCCTGTTCAAGCAGAAGGGAAACTTCAATATTGAACTTAATATTGAACTTGAACTTCAATATTGCTTGAATGAGAAATACAGGATCAGGCCCACAGTATATGGCTGCTCTTTGATTTAGAGAAAACTATGCTTGTTTTTCATTTTGACCTGGCTGAGTTTTGATTAAATGGATTAGTAAAAAAGGTCACAGAATAGTACATCTTTACATTTAATATACTAATTTTTGGGGGGGAGGAGGGGATCTTGTATGCTTAGTTAACATAAATTAAGCCTCACAAAAACTCTTTTGCGTGGTGTTCAGCAAATAGGGATGAAATAGTTCATCTAATTTTCTGTGAGACTTTGGACATACAAGCTATTAACCAGGAACAGGACCCGGGAGTCTGGTTCCTTTCTCAAGTGCCTTGTTCTAAGTGCTAGGTAACATGCCCTTTGAAACTTCAGTAATGAAAATAGTCCAGTAATCTCTGGGTTTTCTTTGCCTGTATGGATTCCACATCTAATGAGATCTATAGAAACAAAGAGTTGTAATTCAGCATTCTTGTAGTATTTGGGGTCTCATTTAAAACATATCTTTCCTTTCGTTGAAGAACATCAGTATTTGCATAGGACTGGAAGAAACCACCTGAGTTATTGAATCCCCTTGCTATTGCTAGCACTGTTCCATATAATCAGCGTAAAAAAATAATCGGGCTCAATCTTAAAACCAGTGGCTTTTGCCCTCCTACTCTGACTGAAAGACTGTTTCATATCTGTTCTCCCAAGAACTCAATATAACTCAGATCAACATCCCTGCTTTTTTTTTTTTAAACAATCAGGTGTGCTTAATATTGTAGAATGGGTCAAAGGTGGCTTGCACTCCATATAAGACTTGTTCACTTGGAGTCAATAGAACCATTCATGTCATGTAAACAGAGTTTGAGCCCATACATTTGACAAATTGTGTTGTCAGTATGTGTTTTTCACCAGGTAATACTACTATCTCCAGTCTTCACTGGTACACTATTACCAGGTATGTGATGTGTCCATGGTATATGTTGGCAAATGAAGAATAGCTTTACTCTCCAAGGCTGGGGACAGACAGTCAAAAAGCCCGAGTCTGAATGGATTCAGTCTTTGTAGGTTTTTGTAAACTGCTTAAATTGAACCAATAAGAAAGTGTTTGCTTTTCAAAAGTGAAAGGCAGCAGACCCCTGCAGTGGCCCATACCAGGCGCCAGGGAGTGCTAGAAATCACCTCCCAGTCTGCTGGCCAGTGCAGAGAACGGAGATGCAGGATTTCCCCATCCATCCCCCTCTTTAGCTGCCAGTCAGCTGAGGAAGGGGTGTGGGGGAACCCCCCCACAAGACTCCCAGCGCTGGGGGAGGGGGAGGAGGAGGGGGAGTGGGCTTGTTTCTCCCTCTTTCCTGGTGCCCAGAGCCTGATGCCCCTAACCATGCTCAGTCTGGGCTGGCTGAGGAGCGAGTCTGGGGAGAAACCCACCCCACCCTCTGGCACTGGACCCCAGCCAGGGTCTCCCCCATGGCGGGGGGAGCCCCCAGCGGGTCACTTCTTCCCCTCTCTCCCTATGCCCGGAGCGGGTCCCCCTAGCCATACCTCTTCCTCAGTCTGGGCCAGCTGCAGAGGGGGTGTGGGGGGAAACCCTCCCCTCCCCTCCCCCTGGCACTGGACCTCCAGCTGGAGTCTCCCTGGTGTGGGGGAAAGGGGGAGTGGGGGAACCCTCATCAGGATGTTTCTTCTATCTCCCCCCCCTCCCCTCCCCAACTCACAGCCAGGAGCTAGGTTGATCACCTTACCATGTCCTCTCCTTGGACAGTGGACCGGCTGGGGAGGAAGTGGCGGGGGGGAAAATGCCCCCCCACCCAGCTCTGGACCCCCAGCTGGGCTGTGTCAGGTGCAGGGATGGGTGAGCCCTCAGTGGGGGCTGTTTTTCCCCCCGCACACTTCCATCTCAGCTGGCCTGCCAGCCGAGCAGGGGGCATGGCCAGGTGATTGATCTGGCTCCCGGCTGTAGGGAAGCTTGCAGTGGGAGCTTTACTCCCCCGCCCAAGCCAGGAGCTGGGCAGATCACCTAGCCATGCCTCTTCCTTGGCTGGCAGGCCAGCTGAGGAGGAAGTGAGAGTGGAAAAATGGCCCCCACTGTGGGTTTCCCACCCCCTGTGCTGGGCACAGCTTGGCTGGGGGTCCAAAGCCAGGCGGGGGGGTAATTTTTGTCCCCACTCCTATCTTAGCTGGCCTAGCAGGGGGCATGGCCGGGTGATCAGCACAGCTCCCGGCTGCAGGGAAGCCTGCAGTGACGGTTTTACTTCCCCGCACAAGCTGGAAGCTGGGGTGATCACCCGGCCATGCCCCCTGGTCAGCTGTCAGGCCAGATGGAAAGGGAGTGGGGGGGAAAAATGCCCTCCCCCCAGCCTGGTTTTGGACCTCCAGCCAGGCTGAGCCTGACACAGAGGGTGAGAAGCCTATAATGGGGACCAGTTCTTCCTCCCCCCACACTCCATCCTCAGCTGGCCCACTGGCTGGGGCAGGGGTGTGGCTGGGTGATCATCCGGGCTGTGTGTGGCGGAGGTGTGGCTGGGTGATTATGTGGGCTTCCCTGCAGCTGGAAGCTGGGCTGATCACCTGGTGACATTTTCTCCCTGGCCCTAGAGCAAGCCAGCTTAGAAGGGAGTGGGGAGGAAAAATGGCAGTCTCCTCCCCCTCCTCCTCACCCCCATTCCATGGGGGGTCAGAGCATTTTGGCTGCCCAGTGCCTCATCCCCACCCAGGAGCCAGGCCCCGCCCTGAGCTCCTTGCAGGCATTGCGTGAGTCCTCCCCTCCTGCATGACCGGAGCCAGCGCCTGGTGCCTGTCAGCCCTGCCTGGTGTAGCCTCTGCGGCTCCCGGCCCACTCCACCCACCAAGCTGTGTCGCAGAACGGCAGCACCGCTGACATGGGCCCTCACATAGCCTGCTGCAACTCTGCTGCCCCAGACTGTCCTGCAGCACAGGGCTCCCCAATGAGTGCAGCCTGCAGCCCAGCAGGTTTTGGCGCAGCCCACTGCTGCCCTGACCGGGACTTCTTTGGGGGTGGCGGGCTCAGCGGGGAGTGCATTGGGGGCCTCTGCTGTCTGAGTGCCAGCCTTCCCATAGGCTCTGGGCCGACCCAAGGATGCCCCACTGGGGAGAGGGGTGGAGCCCACAGTGGGGGCTTTAATCCTCTCACTGGAGCTGGGATCTGTAGCAATTCTCCAGCCACACCCCCTCCTTGGCCTGTGGGCCAGCTGAGGTGGGAGTGTGGTGGGGGGAAAATGCCCACCCTGTGCCCAGTGGAGGGAGGAAGCTAGCAGCAGGGGCTTTACTCCCCTGCCCCAGCTGGGAGCTGGGTCAATTCCCCGGCAGAGGAGGGGGTGAGGCGGGGGAATCCACCCTGCTGCTGGGGATGGAAAAGTCCCTGCTGGCAGCTGGGGGCAGGGCAGAGTGCTCCACGGAGCAGAGAGCACAGCCCAGGGCTGAAAAGCATGCTAGGGGACTCTGATTTAACTTAAACCAGGAAGGGGTCTGGGACAGAAGTTCCATAAACTGGTTTGACCCAAATCAGTTCAGTCTGATACTGCATTCAACCAGGTTTATCTTAAACCAGTTTGGGCCATTTTGAAAGTGGTTTATGTGCACTGAACTTCTGTTCTGTTACAGGTTTAAACCAGTTTCTGTGTTACTTCTGTCCCTAGCCCAAAACCCTTCCCTGGAGTTTCTCCAGGAGGAACTAACTGAGAAACAGAAGCACGCTGAAGCTTGCTCACACTGAATGCAGTTCTTTGTTAGTATTAAATCTCTAGGTATATAGCTGCTGTGACATAGTATCTCAGTACCATAGACTCCATGCCCCTTTATTTCAATTACATTTACATTTGTCTTATGATGACTGGTGAATACTGTACTTTTGGTCACCTATACTAGCAATGAGTAAGTGAAATTAGGAGTGCCTGAGGCCCACAGAATATTTCAGTGAGGCCTGGCCTTATGCTATAATACGTTAGCTAGAGCTTAATAAAATAAATATCTCTATATAGAGAGTTAGAATCACTAAGTGTGAGTAGTGTTAGGAAGAGTAGTGTTTGTATTTGACAGAAGTCATACACATGCCAGTTCAAAAGCATGTAGTGACCCTGTCAAAATGCTTGTCAGAAACTTTAGTAAGTAATAGCATTGCTAGCTGGAGGATGGTCTTTTCTGTCATCATGTCTTTCTGTGAAGTTTGACAGTCTCCATGGCTTGAAGCTTGGGCTTTATTTTGTTACTAGTAGCAATGCAACAGAAAATATTGTACAAAATAAATGCTAATACTTTAAAGAAATTAAATTTTCAATCTATCAAAATAATCAATGATGTCACTTTTTTTTAATTAGTCTAATCTGTACATCCTGGAAGTGGTAGTAGCATGATGTCAAAGTACCAAACCATATAGTATTTGCCTAAGGTAAAAGAGATTAAACCACAGCAGTAGTGTTACGTTTCCTTAGCCCATGAGGCATAGGTTGTGTGAGAATGTGGTGGCAGAATAAGAGAAGAGTGGGTGAAACTAGAGTGGTTCCAAAATAGTTAATTTTATATAGTATTTTTCATACAAATATTTATTATTTCATATTTGATTAGTCCACAATACATAGTATATGGTGAAAACATAGATGTAAATTAGGGATGGTATAAAGATTTACAGCTCTATGTTTTATTTAGGAACTTTTGGGTGACAGAGGATAGGAAACCTGGCACCCAGGGAACCTGGCATCCTCAAAAAAGTTTTGTCTGTGAGGATTGAAATCCTTGGCCAAAGAAGAAAAGTGGAACTTGTTTTGAAGAGTGTGGTCAAAGGGGTGGATAGAGGGATAGAGACTGGCAGAGCAGTATTGGAAAAAGATATAATTTTCCACTATGGATGGAAAGAAGGGAGTAGTGGAAGTCAGGGTTTTGGATGCACATGAAGCTCCAGCTGTGACATTCACTTTCATTCCTACACCCCATAGCAGGGGCAGTGTCCAGGACTGAAGCAGCAATGGTTCTTTAGGACCCAAGACCAATGATGAGGTGGTAGTTCACAGCACAAAGCACTGAAGGGATCTACAGTTTCCTTCCAGTGACTGGAATTGTGTTTTGTTGCTGCATGGAAGTAATGATGTGTAATGCCACCAGCACTGTACTTCCAAATGTTGCCACCTGCTCTGCTGTGTGCATAATCATTATGAATGATTTATCTAATAGTTTGAACACCTATTATTCTAAATCATATTAGATTGGGGTGATAGGGAGCAGAATTTTAGGCAGTTCTAGCTGGTTTCTCATCCTACATGTAATCAAGGTGACTTATCTTTTGAGATTCATTTTTTGAAAAGGAGCAGTGAGAATGCTTTTGCCTCTTAGGATGAAGAGCCATATCCAAGTAGGTTCTCCCCTAAATTAAATTGAAAGCTTTTCTTTGTTTTCATCAGTTTCATATTAAAACTAATTGAGTTTTGATTTTTTTCAATATTAAAAAGAACAAGGGCTATATCTGATCAGCCACAGGGATATGAGAGGACTTTAATCTTGGGAAAGGTTGAGAGAAAAGGTGTCACACAAGTACCTGATGTAAGAGGAAAGGCTTGATGTTGATTGCTGCTCCCAGATGCATTCTGGCACCTGTTGAAATCAGTGGGAGTTTTCCTAATTGCTTCAGTGGGCCAGTTGTTCATCAACAGAAGCATCATCAGTAAGAATGAAGGTCTGTGCTAGAATAGAATGAATCTTCTGATTGTAAAGGTTATGGGGCTTCATTGTATTATGTGTTTATATTTTTACATTTTAAATATATTTATATTTTATATATTTATATTTAAAATATAAATATATAAAATATATGTATATGTTTATATTTTAAATATATTTTTTTATATTTTATGTATTTATATTTTAAATAGACTACTTGCTTGTTTTTAAGAGTTTGAAAAAAAAAGATGTTTTTTGTTTGAAAATGGTTTTCAATCAAAAGACATTTTTGTAAGACATGTAGCTATTAATTTTTTTAAAGCACCTGTCATTTTTCTTCTCTTTTTTGCCTAGTTTTAATAAATGAAAAATGGTAGTCCCGTGACTATTTGAAAATACGTTCAATAACGATTTTAGAGGAAAATTCATGACATGTTCCAAAAATGTAAGATTTTTGTCCATTCCAGGATCTCCAAAATGGAAACAGCTTAAAAATGCTTGCAAAATGTGACTTCCATTTTAATCCATTCTAATTGTCATAATTCTTTTAATACATTAAAAAAAAAACTTCAATTATAACAATAATAATTTTACACTGTGGCTGTTTTAAGTTCAGGCCACAGTTCTATGCTTAACTCAATCAATTCTCTCAAACAGTGCTTCAGGAGGGGCTTTTACATATATAATAACTAAACAATTGTAGTATTTTTCATGTAAATTTAAATAATTGTTCTTCTAGCTAGTGTCTTACTCATAAAGGAAAATCAATTTGCAGCAATTGTACTAGCTACTTACTATGACTTATTACCTTACCGGGTTGGGCTTAGTCACCCATTGCTCTGCAAATGTATGCTTTCACAGTGCGTAACAGCTAGCTTGGGTGATTAGGGTGTTCTTATATTCCCACGTGTGGTGGGAAGTGTTCCCAAGTGGGTAGTGAAGAAGAATGTGTGAAAAGGTGCAAACATGCTACTAGCAAAATGCAGGGGTTAACTCTAGCTGGGTTTCCCTATTCTTGCACATAGAGGTTAAATGTTTGGTATGATTCTGTTGGGGGAAGAGTAGGAAGCTCCTTACACCTGTCTGGGATGGTTTAGAACAGGGGTGTCAAACTCATCCAGCTCAGTTTAGCATATGTGTGGTAAAGTCACACCCTAGCTTTTCTCATCCCTAATTTGTTAATAGACCCGTACCCTTAGCTTTCTGTGCTTTTGTGTGTTCAGTAGGTAAAATGAGAATAATAGTGCTTCATATATCATAAATGTGTTAGCCATATTTCATATTAAACAAAATGCCTGAGATCCTTGAATGGAAAATTATAGCTGCTTTATCTCAATGTCGTCTTTATTTTGTCTTATTGTTTCTTGTTATGTTTTTAAGTATTTGTGAAGATGGATTTATGGTAATCTGGAGCCAAAACCTTTTCCATGTAGGCTGTGCCTAAGTGAAGCGCTTTTAATCCCTGCTCAATCTGAAAAACTGTTAGTGCATCTACTTTTGGGGTGGGGGTGTGAAAGTAGAACAAGAAGGCCTGTAACTTTTTATTTTTTCCCCCCAAATAGATGTAAAAACTAAAAAAAAAATGAATGTGTAGTATTCAAGATCATGGATCTGCATCCAGGGCCTGATTCTTTAGCCCTGTATATTTTGTCAACTGTCCACATTGCATTCTGCAGTCACAGATACAAGCCCGGACTGTGTAGACTAGCTTATGAGCATTAGGTTGAATTTCCCAGGTGTATTTCCATTCTGTAGAGAGGAAGGATGATTCTGTATCATTGTTTTCAAAACTGGCATAGCCTGTGATGCCCCCAGCAAATTGCAAACTTTCCCTAGCAGGTGACTAGCAGGATTTACTGAGATCTTTCTCTTATTGATTTAAAGTTCTGAATAAAAATCAAACCTGAAGATTATGTACAATTCTGTGTTGCTGTGTGTTGCTGTCACTAATACCCTGTTCTTCCTCCCTTTTCTCTTTCCAAGTGTTTACTAAACCATTTTATAGCATCTTGTCTTCAACTGCTTCTTTACATGAGTGCACTCTGGTGTGTGCATATTGAGGTTGTAGGGTTTTGCCTACATTCATTTAACTTCATGATCGATGGCTTAGATAATAGTTTCTCAACCTGTGGTACGCATACCCCTGGGGGTATGTGAGACACAGGCAGGTAGTATGCAGGTACCCCAACACTCTCTCTCTCTCTTGCCCTCTTTTTCTCTCAAAACTATGGCAAAAAATTTGGTGTGTGGCACTTTAAATTCCCCAGTAATAATTTGGCTGCTTCAACCCTCCTAGCTTTGGCCAACATCCCCTGTACCCTAGGTATTACTTGAGTTGTGCACCCCTGGTGTAAAACATGGCAACCCTATCCACACCAGATCAGATGTCTGTCATATCACAGCCCTTCTTCCAACATATGGCACACATTAGTCTGTAAATATAAAATCCCCTGGAAATTGAGTGTTGGCGTACTTATTAAAATTTTCAGAAGTTAGGGGGTACGTGCTACTTAAACGGTTGAGAAACACTGGCTTAGATCAGGGTTAAGATGTGATGCGACTTTAAGTATTATGTGGCTTAAACCATAAAATCACCATAGGCCAGATCTGCAGAACCAGCGGCAACTGCAGTGGAGCCATGTCTGGAAAGGTCTGGGGGTCAGGCACAGGTCCAGAGGTGCACAATGGTGCAGGGCTGCATTTGTGTGGTAGTATGGCTATGGGGGCCTTCCATGAATAGCTGTATCCACTGAGGTCCAGAGATCCTGAATTCTGCAGCAGGCCATGCTCCCAACTTCTGAGCTGTTCAAAACAGTTCTGCAGGCTAGATTCAGCCCATGTGTCATATGTTTGGCACCCTTTCCTTAGTTCATAAACTACGTAAATCTGGAACTCTCACTAAATTTTCATTACATCCAGAAGAAAGTTTAGAGCCTCTGGGTACTACTATAAAAATAGTTAACCTACCAAATCTTGTGTGCGCTCTGTAGATGTAAGCTGAAATAGGTGCTGATAATTGTGCAGAACTAAAAAATACATCCTTCAAATAGATTACAGTATTGCCAACCCTAGGTATGCCAAAACCATGAGTCAACCTCCCAAAACGATGGGATTGACGTATAAATCAAGAGATTTTTAAAAATCATAAATGTAAGAATTTTTATTTGCCTACAAGGTTTTGAGCATTCAAGGTTCATGTTTTCAAGCTTTTCTGAACAACTGTGAGAACTAGAAACTTGTGTTACTTTGTATAACTGAGGACTGGGTTTTTTACATGTTTGTATGATTCCAGGAGCTGGGGATCAATGAAAATACAAAATATCCCAAGGTTTATGATCAAATATCAAGAGCTGGTAGCCCTTTGGATGGGTGCCTGAGAAATGGCAGCTGGCATATTAACTTTTAAAGGAATATGATTCTTGCTCAGAAATTCTGGGAGTGCTTTATGAATATGGAACCCAAAGATATTCCATGGGTTTTGAGGTACTACTGGAATATAAATTTATAGCAGCAAATAATGTTTTACATACAGCACAACTTTTTGTGTTAATGAGTAACACAACCTTTTGTTTACAAAAAAAAAGGAAAAGCATATATTGTCACTGGTCAACTGAATTTGAGATGTAGGTGCGCAAGGAACTCTACAGTTATTTCCTTTGTATGGACACAACCTAATTAGAAAGCTTTTCACTGTAGCTTGGGCTCTGTATTAATATGCCTGTTGATTTTTTTTTTCAAATTAAAAGTGACATTTAATCCTTCCCATGAATCTGGTGACTTTAAACTTGTAATATTAAAGCAGCAGAAGTGTCATAAGAACAGAGAGACCTTAATCCTGCATGATTTTCAAAAGCCAATTTTCAAAAGCTTTCCTTTCTGTTGATTCTGTTGTGTTTATGTCATTATAACAACAATGCAATCAGTTCTTGGGACTTTTTTTTTTACAGCTTTAGTATTAATTACACTTAATCCCACAAAATAAAGTTGACGCTAAAGATAAAATTATTGAAACCAATGAATGCTCTACTTAGCAAGCTAATTTGGCATCATCTAATATTGCATAGAGGGGAAAACTCATTAAACTTCATGAAAAGGCTCCCATTGATTTTTGTTGCCCTTTGGATCTCGCCCTAAATGAATGTATTATACTTAATTTTTAAGCAACAGATAAGTTATGAATTGCTACCTGAGGACACTAGACAACCTAGTCAAGAAAGTTCAGGGAAGCAAAAGTAAAAATGAGACCCCAAGTGATAAGGCTTGTTAGCAAAACATTTCATCTGTGCATTTGGGATAAAATTTATCCCATGCTAAAAGCTTAAACAAAGCTTATGCACTGCTGCAAGTGGGGTGTGTTGGCCTTGTAGTGATGCTCTGCACAGGGGTGGATTTCATCCTCAGTTTGTTTTCATGCGTTTTACAGCCATAGCTGATTTAAAACTTATCTTAATGCCTGGACACTGTTTTGTCCCTTTTTTTTAAATATCTTTTGCAAATATGAGAAGCGCATAAAATGAAACTGGAGATACTTGGGTAGCTGTGGAATCAGCACCTTTGGTCAGATGTTAAATTTGAATGAGATAAATATCTTCCAAATGACCTTGTAAAATGAGAACACCTGCACTGTGTTTTATAAAGGTGAATTATGAAATGTCTCAAAAATAACTTCTTGTTGAGCAACTTGGCAAAAGGCACGGGAAGTCATTGTCCTGCTTTCAGTTCTGATTATAGGAATGGAATATGATTCTGAACATCAGGATCTCTTTGACATTTTGGCCATTGAAACTCACACCAGGCTGAGATTTGGGAATAAAGTTACTAATTTAAATACAATCACGGTGGCCTGGGAGGGAATGCTTAGCCTAGCATGGAAAACCTAAAAACCTAGTAAAAGATATGTTTACTTAGTTAATCTATTTGTAAGAATAATTGAATGAACCCTTGGATTTTCCATCACATGTAAAGAAACTACACATGAAATTCAATTACAAGATGATTTGCACCTAATCTGTTCAATTTGCACATCCCCTATAATGCAGAAAGGAGAGAAAGATATCTTTGCTAAATTCCTATTTAAAATGGGTAAGACTCAAGATATTTCAAGCAAAATTTTGCCACTTTGCCCTTAACTCATATCACCAGGCCAGACAAGTAAACACAATTTGTAAAAAATCATACATATTTCTTAAATCCTTAAAGGAGGCAAGCATAGCTGTGAGGTGGTAAGATGCAATGGCATCTTTAAGTAAGGCTTTTATGAGATTAGATAAGAACTATAACATTATTTTAGCAGTTTATGTACTGTATCTAAATTCCCCTGGCAGTTTTTTCTGTTTTATCTATGAAAAGCCCAATCACAGTGTAGGTCTGATTTTTGGAGATGTTTACTGCTCCCCATAAAGCCAGCCTTTTCCACAGGCACCTGATGTGGTTTTTCAAGATACAATTTCTGGTCAGCTATTTCAGTATCTAAAAGATGGTTCCTTTAGGAAAGGCAAGTTACACTGAATAACATCTGCTGAAGCCTCACAGCCTAATAACTAGTATATGAGCTTGATTCAGCCAGCAAATTCAGGTCCCATCTTGCATATCTAGCTTCCGATTCTATAAAAAGCAGTACATGCAGCCTCAGGCTCTTAAAGAGTATAATTCCATTTAAAGAAGCAGCAGAATGAATTTCAGGAAACAGTCCTGGTATATGTGTGCATGTCTGCTTGCATGCTGTGTGTGTGTGTGTGTTAATGAACAATGATTATTTGGATTTATGAAAGTCATCTAACATTTCAGCAAATATCAACTTAGGATCTGGGTGCTGGTACAACAGTTTAAAATTACACTGCCATAATTGATGACTTAATATTGTTTTTCTTCATTTTTTTCCTGTATTAGGCTGTTATAAAGTGGTGTGTGTTTGTGGGTACACACACATATGTATCTGCATACACACATATAAGATTATGTGAATTATTCTGGCACTTTGGAAAGAATACTGTATTAGGAAAAAAGGGTGAAGGGTCATCAGCAGAAGGTTTTTTGGGTTTTTTTAACTCTAAGGCTAAGCTCTGTTTGAATCACTATAATGGCCGGGTTCATTTCATCTATGTATTTGAGGCCTCCATATTGGCTTCCTGCTAATTATAAATGAGAGCTAAGTCCTGATTGATTTTGGTTTGGTTAAGTTCTGTGGGAAGTATCTAGATCTCTCTGTGAAAAGGAAGAACCCACATAAACTCTTGACTCCTAATACATGCAGTAGCAAAAAAAAAAAAAAAAGCAGCATCCATGTTTAATTCATATTGATTAATTACAGACACTAGACTGGGGTGGACAATTATTTCGGACAGAGGGCTGCTTAATGAGTTTTGGCAAGCCATTGAGGGCCGCATGACAGGCAGCCAGGGGCAGATATATATTCATTTTCTAAACTTTTTTGGGGCCCTGCGGGCCAGATAGAAGAGCCTGGTGGGCTGTATCTGGCCCACGGGATGCATTTTGCCCACCCCTGCACTAGACTGTTTTTACTGCATAGTTGGTACCTATTATAAGTGGTCCTGACCTAGGTTACTAAACATCCGGGTTTTCCCGGATGTATCCTCATTTTGGGTCCTCCAGTCTTCATCCAGGTGTTTTTTTGAAAGCTGAACAAATGTCTGGGATTTTGCTCCTTTCTGCTGGTGGGAGCAGGGGAGAGTGACTGGAGGCAGGGGCACCATGTGCTTCTGCACGCGTGTGTGTGTGCGCGCGCGCACGCACGCACACACGGCTGGCATGCAGCCAGGCAGGGGGGTGGGAGCAGCCCTGGCAGCTGGATGCAGGTAAGTATATGGGAGACAGGGGTTAGAGGGCCAGGTCTTGAGGGTTGTCTGAGTTGGGGGGGTGGAGGGGATGGGTGCATGAGGGAGGGCGGGTGCCTGCTGGAGATGGGGAATGGTATCTAGGCACAAGGGCTGTGGCAGGGCACAGGGGCAGGGGCGGGGGACGGGGGGGGGAGAGGGGGCATCTGCCTCTCCAGCAGGGGAAGGGAGTTGGGGTGGGGTCCTTCGGGACAGTGGGGAGCTGCGTGGCCAGGCTAGTGGCACCAGAGCCAGTGCCCGTGCTCTCAGGGGTGGGGTACCTGGAAGATGCTGCCTGGGGCATGGGGAGGCATAGCCAGGCCACCTGGTGCAGCATAGGAGCCCCAGCCTGGGATGGAGGGTTCTACAGGTGTCCCCTCCTCTTCCCTTCAGCCCACACCAGGGCCAGGCTTGCTTTGCTGCTCCCTACAGGAGCTGGAGTGGCATTAGCTGCCAAGTTCTGGCCTGGTCGGGATGGGGGCAGCTGGAGGCCTTCTGCAGCAGAGCTGGGGGGAGTAGGGATGCTGCAGGTCGGGAGTGAAGGGCACTGCCAGGGCTGTGGGAGGGCTGGAGTGGGGGGGAAGTGAAGGGCACTGCTGGGACTGTGGGCCAGCTATGGCAGCACCAGAGGGCTGAGGGTCAGGAGTGAGGGGCACCAGCAGGGTCAGGGGTCTGCAGGTCAGGAGTGAGGGACAGCAGCAGGGATGAAGGGCTTCAGGTTGGGAGTGAGGGACACCGGCAGATCCAGGGCACTGTGGGTTGGGAGTGAGGTGTCGCCATGACACGTGTCCTCTTCTTTGGAACTGGAAATATGGTAGTGCTATCCTGACTCCATTGAAATAAGTGGGCATTTTTACATGTGTTTTGGGATGTGGCGCCAGTGTTTAATTAGCGAGCTGTGTTAATTATAAACACCCACATGTCACATGTATCAACATCCCCATGTGTCCCTGCACTGAAAAAAAGGCATCAGGGCACTTTGGACTAAAGCTCATTGGACATGTTTTATTTCAAAGCTCCCTACTGCCATATTTTCAGTGCGAGGACGCTGATACGCATGATGCCGAAGGCTGCTGGAGCACATCAGTTTCTGTGCTTCAGGAGACTCAATTAATCAAGTCTGCTCCAATATGCTGGATTTCCAGCGTGTTGGAACAGGCTCCACTGACGCTTATAGGAGCCTAGTGTGATTGGGTTGAGGTGATGGTGGGGAAGTGGTTTCAGAGAGGTGGATTGTGGGTGTACTAGGACCTCTAGGTTTGTTTGCTTTTTCTGTAGTGGAGTTCTGGACTACCACATAGCAGTGATTCTCAGCCAGGATGCCATGAGATCCTTTTTAGGGTGCAACAGGATGCCACACAATTATTAGCACTGTTAGCTGTGCAAACTTCTACACATGATACACAAGATAAACCCTGAGATTTCGAGTAGTAATCCATACTGTCAGGACATTCTGATTTGTGGTTTTTCTGAGTTCTTTGCAACAGAAGAATTACTATACTATTTTTACATAGTTTGAAAATGAGTAAAAGTTAAGAGTTGGCATTTTTGAGGAGTGCCTTGAGTCTAACAAGGGATGATCTAATTCCAAAAAGGTGGAGAATGGCTGCCACGTGCACCATTTTTTTTTTGCTTGTTTCAGAGGTATCTGATGCTTTGCAAAAAGGCCTTAACAGTCAGGGGAATTTTTGAGTTGTTTGACAGTCAAAATAAAATGACTCCAGCTGTGCTTGAGTGCTGCCTGATGTTGTGCTGAAAATTACTGTTTTAGAGATCTGATTTAGAATTTAAATGTGACATTGTTTATTTTGCAGTATTAGTTAATTGACTCTTGCAAAGCGCTCGTTAGCACTGTGTACAGTTTTGGTGATGGTGCATTTCTTTGCAATTTCTTTAGGTTGTGTTGGTGAGATGGAATGAGCCATTCCAGAAACTGGCAACCTGTGATGCAGATGGAGGAATATTTGTTTGGATTCAGTATGAAGGCAGATGGTCTGTAGAACTTGTAAATGACCGTGGGGCACAGGTTAGTATGCAAATATTCTCTTCCATCAAGAATGAGCAGGTAAGAGGCCCAGTGTGAAGAGGGTGAAAAGTTGAGATGTATACTTTAAAAAAACAAACAAACAACAAAAAACTCTTACTGAATTGTAATGTCACAGAGGCTTTTGCTCTGTCTGGCTTATCTTGGATTTTAACGTATGTATCACTAGACAGAGAACCAGGACAAGCCGCTGCACTTGCTTACATCCTATTTATAACTTATTTTAAGGTCTTATTTGAGGCTTTTATTGCCCCCAAGCATTTTCACCCAGGAAGGACCACAGTAAAGAAAATTCTTGAGTTGTGTCTTCTCAGTGAATCCACTTCTCGTTGCTGTTTCTTCGGGTATAGATGAATTTCACAGGCAGGGCTGTAATATTTCTTAACCCTGTTGCTGTACTCTCAGGACCTTTTTGATTTTTAGTCACATGTTATACAAAATGCATTCTAAGCAAGTTTTATGATACCTTGCATTAAACCCATGTTAAACTTCTCCAGATATAAAATGGATAAAAATACTTGCAGGGATAACCTATCCTTTGCAAGAACACTTTGAGAACTTGAGAAGGAAAGTAGGATTAAAATATCAAACATTAACGTTGTTGTGTTTTCAGGATTGAAGAGCATCCACAAAAGTACAGAATTGTTATAAAAGGAGAGAAAAACATACTAACATTTTACCAGAACAGTATAGGCATCAATACCACACTTTTAAATGTACAGCACTTTCTCTAGGAGTCACTTTGTCTGATACTATGCAAAGCTGTCTTAATTAAAATAATGTGGAAACCACTGCATGAACTATGTCTAATTTTTTTTGTTCCTTTATGTGTTAAGGTGAGCGACTTTACTTGGAGCCATGATGGGACTCAAGCACTAATCTCCTATAGAGATGGATTTGTGCTGGTTGGTTCAGTCAGTGGACAGAGACACTGGTCGTCAGAGATAAATTTGGAGAGTCAGATCACCTGTGGTATATGGACGCCTGATGATCAGCAGGTAATGGTGCTTTTAGAATAGAAATGCTTAACTGTATTGACATTTTATGACATAGATGCATCGAATAGTCAGTTTCAGTAAATTCAGCACAGTATAAAAACAGTTGCCCTCCATACCAAGATTGATCAACCTAAATATTATGAAAATTTACCACAACCCATCCTTCTTGCTCATTAGATAAAAAGCACTGAACATTCCTCATTCTGAATGACTGTGCCATCCATGGTTTCTTTTCAGTGCTGATTGTCAAAGATAGTCATGTGCTGTTATACATGCTAGAAAGGAACATCCAGTGATGCACCTAACATCTTTGTGCAACTACACTAGTGTTGCAACTGAACTGAAAGGAAGCATGTGCAGGTAGGTAGGTAGTTACTTATCAAACTGGTAGTTCAAACTTGAAGTTGCTCAATTTATACATGCAGTAAAGGCACAACTAGCTCACAGGCAGTTACATTTGCATTTGCACCTTTGCACAAGCATTTTGGCCCAACAGATTTTGAAAGTCAGGCCATTTGAAGTCTCAGCCTAACGCGTATACTAATCCTCTAAAAGGAAAAACGAAGATTTCTTAATCTGTGGAATATATCTGACTGAGCTTTGGAAGTATCTGTCATAAAATGGTATATTATTGCTTGGCTAATAAGGCATAAGATGTTGATCATGTTGTCAGTAACTGGGTATTGAGTGAATCCTTTGTTTTTTATGTGCACCACTTCAAATGGCTATTTCACCATTCAACTACCTGAGTAAGCTTTTATGTTCCTCAGCATTCATCATCATTATAGTTAATATGTCTATCACTTGGCACTAAAAGACAGGATGGAGATGGATTATCTGATGCAAACAGAAGTTGCCTACTATGGGGATTGGATTATTTTATTTAATTTGCTTTTCTTTATATTACCATTAAAAGGTGCCTGACCCAGGTGTATAACCATGCAAAATACTTTCAAAAGAATTATTAATGGGATATAATAATGCTTTGAATTGCTATGACAGTGATTGTCAACCAAGGTACTGTGGTACCCTGGGGGTGCCTTGAGAACCTTTCATGCCCCCCTGCCATGTTCATTCTGACAGCCCTCTTATGTTTCCTTCCAACCCTTATCTGCTTTTCTTCATTGTAGAAGCTAACGGGAGAAGCTATTGCCTTCTGCAAAGCTGTCTGCCTTAGGCAGCCATTCAGAGCAGCTCCTGCTACTGTCTTGTCTGTCTGCCTTAGCATGTATACTGGTGCCCATCTCTGTACTATTTTCTCCTCAGTAGCTCATTTCCAGAGTCTATGTGCATGGACTTAAGACATACGAGTGGGACTTGTTCTTTGACTGTTTGACTGAGCACTCTACTGCTGCTGTGTGTGGATGATCCTTTAGGGCTAGGGACAGAAGTTACACATACATTGGTTTAAGTCTTCAGAAACTGGTTTAAACCTGTAACAGAACAGAAGCTCAGTACATATAAACCAGTTTCAAAATGGCTGAAACTGGTTTAAGATAAATCTGGTTGAATGTAGTATCAGACTTAACTGATTTAGGTCAAACTGGTTTATGAAACTTCTGTCCCAGACCCCTTCCTGGTTCAAGTTAAATCAGAGTCCCCCTGCATCCCAGCATAGGCTGTGTATGAGTCAGTAGTGTGCCCTAGTTGCCAAGAAGGCTAATGGCATACTGGGCGGCTTTTGTAGGTGTGTTGCTAGGAAGTCAAGGGAAGTGATTCTTCCCCTCTATTCAGCAGTGGTGAGGCCACATCTGGAGTACTGTGTTTAATTTTGGGCCCCCCACTACAAAAAGGATTTGGACAAATTGGAGGCAGTCCAATGGAGGGCAACGAAAGTGGTGAAGGGGCCGGGGGACATGACTTATGAGGAAAGACTAGGGGAACTGGACTTACAATTTTAGAGAAGAGGAGACTAAGAGGAGACTTAATAGCATTCTTCAACTACCTGATGTGGGGGTTGAAAGAAGATGGAACTAGGCCAGGGGTGGGCAAAATGTGGCCCGCAGGCTGGATACAGCTGACCAGGCCATTCTATCCGGCCCACGAGGCCCCTAAAAAATTTAGAAAATTAATATTTATCTGCCCCTGGCTGCCTGTCATATGGCCCTCAATGACTTGCCAAAACTCAGTAAGCAGCCCTCCACCCAAAATATTTGCCTGCCCCTGAGCTAGGCTATTCTCAGTGGTGGCAGATGACAGAACAAGGAGCAACAGTCTCAAGTTGCAGCAAGGGAAGTTTAGGGTAGATATTAGGAAGAATTTTCTCACTAGGAGGGTAGTAAAACAGGTTACCCAGAAGGGTGGTGGAAGCTCCATCCTTGGGGGTTTTCAAAACCCAGCTAACAAGCTTTGGCTGGGATGATCTAGTTGGGGCTGGTCCTGCTTTGACCAGGTGGTTGTACTAGATGACCTCCTGAGGTCCCTTCCAGCCCTAACTTTCTATGATTGTGTGACCTCTGGAATAGGTCCTGTGTTCAGTGAGATCTTCTGCAGTTCATTCTGAGTCTTGCTGACAAAATCATTCAAGGTGAGGTTTCTTGGGTTGTTGGAAAAAATTGCTTTAGTTGCTCTCCCAGGTCATACGAAGGGCCTTTTTGGTTTGAGGGAGAATCTGGAGTAGTGATGATAATACGGGAATAAAAAGGGAATTTAAGATGATGCCAGGTGTGGGACATCCTCCCCTCTGGCATAAGACAATTTTATAGAACCCAGTAACTCAGCAGTTTTATGTTTACAAAGAAAAGATGCTTGAACTAAGATGAATGTGTGACTTGCCAGATGGTAGGAGGTTTTAAAAAAAAAAAAAAATTCCTATCTTTTGTTTACTGTGTCTAACCCAATATTTTTAATATTAAAAAAACAATTTGAATACAGTAGCAGGGGCATCTCATAAGCCCACACATCATACAAAGTGCATCTCTTAACAATATTCTTTCAACCCCAAATAGTGACTCGCGCTCCCCAGTGATGTCCTTGTATTGGCTTTAAGGATATGAAAGGTTAAATGATTAATCATTTAATTGATAAGCCCAGTGATAACCAGTTAGTTTGCTGATTATTGTTTAGTGCAGGGTTGGACACAGTCTTGCAGTGAAGAGGGGGGAGAAATGAAGCCCTGTAGTGTCCCAACTGGAACCAGAAGATGGCAGGGCAAGCAGGACAGAGGAGTGAGGAGGAGAGTGGGTGGGGCGAGGGGCGGGGACCAGTACCCATAGACCAGGGGTAGGCAACATTTTTTGGCTGGAGTGCCAAAAAACACCACAATGCCTACCTTGGAAGGTGCCGGAGTGCCAGCATGCCAGAAAAACAAAATGAGGGCGGGGGTACATGGCAGGATGTCCTGCTTGTGCCCCTTACCCCCACCCAAAGCCACTGCCCCCCAGCCCTGCTGCCCCTTGCTGCCACCCAAAGCCCCTTGCCTCCCAGCCCTGCTGCCCCTTGCCTCCCAGCCCTGCTGCCCCTGCCCCCCACCCTGGGCTCTGTGGCTGTCAGCAGCTACCCTGGCTCTGGGTAGCTGCTGGAGCCTGGGCTGCTCCCAGTAGGGCATGCAGCGTCCCAGCTGCCTGCTGGGAGTAGCCCGGGCTCCCGGCTGGCAGCAGCTCCCCAGGGCTGGGGCTGGCTGCAACCAGCTGTGCCCGATTCTGGAGCCCCGGCATCAGCTCTGTACCAGCGTGTGCACGCGCGCCTTGGAGCAGGCAGTGGGGGAGGGGCCTTGATCTGTGGCCCCCCCCCCTTTAAAAACAAGAAAAAATATAAAGGGGTACATTAGATGAAACTTTGAGACTGAAGGGGTACATTTGTTAAAAAAGGTTGAAAACCCCTGGTTTAGCCGATATAATTAGAGGAGGCTAAACAGATAATTTGTTTAATGATATTTACCTCTCGAATTGGCTTCCACTCTTCTTGGGAAACACTTTTCAACATTAGTCTTTTTAAAAAAAATTATTGCTACCCCTCATTCTTCAAAAAAAGATTTAAAAAAAATATTTGTTAATAAGAAAGAATACATTTATTGGTTGGATTGTTAAAATAATTCTTAATAATGTTCTTTGGCCACATAGAGGTATTTGTCTCTAGATACAAGAGTGGAGGAGCCTTGACTCGCAGAGAGGAGTCGTGTTGCCACAGGGGCTGGACTGGGGTTAGGTAGCAGACCTGATTCTCCTCTCATATCTATCTGGTTGTTTCCAGCTAGTGCAACTCCATTAATCTATGTGGGTGCATGTGAAAGGAGAATCTGACCCACTGTTTCCAAGAGAATAACATCTTATTGAATATGAATGAATTCATTTTAATTCCTGGAGCAAGCCGTGTTCTGTTGTTGCAGCTAATATCCCAAGAGGGGCTATTAACTTACATTTGTTCCCTGCCTCTCCACTAGTGTAAATTATTAGACTTATTTTGACAGTTATAAGATCCTGTGTCTATTTTCCCTCTTTTCCTCTCCAACTATTAGTTTTAACTCATAAAAATTCAGAGGCTTATTGTTAATCTTCTTATCGACCTGGGGGGTGCTTTCTTCCATCCTAGTACAGGGCTATATTCTATTTCTCTTGTACCTGAATGGCATGTACATGCCCAAAGACCTACAATTTTTTATACTTATGCACAGTTTGAAATCTGGATCTGAGTGTATAACATGCATATGCTCACTAGGGCTATACTCTGGCTGGGCAGTTACATAGTGAACTGGGATTGCCCAAGTACATATGTAAGGCTGGGTAAGATGTACAATTTTAGTCACAAAAAGACAGAGCAGGAGGCTTCTCCCAGTAGCCTAGTGGCTAGGGCCTCTTGCCCAGGAAGCAGATTCTAGGTCCCCCTTAGCTAGAGGAGGTTTGAACCTTGATCTTCTGCTTCTCAGCAAAGTGCTTTAACCGCCAGGTCACAGGGCCAGGCATTATCCAGAATGTTGTCCTGAAGCAGGACGCCTGGGCAGCCAAGAGAAGGAGAGAGGTAGTTTCAGGAGGAAGAGAACCAGCCAGAAGTTCTGCAGCTCAGTGAGATGGCTGCTGCTTTGCCTCTGTTGGGGCAGAGACTTTCCCAGTGTTGTTCATCCATTTTATCTAATGACTATTAAAGGCAAGTTGCAATGGCATGGTAGTTAGAGTGCTTTGTTAGGAAGCAGGAGATGCAGGTTCAAAACCCAGAGGTGGTGAGTGGGTCTAGAACCTAAATTTCCTGTTCCCTGTGGGTGCATCTACATGTGGTGTTAATTCAAAGTAGACCTACTGCGCAGTAAAAATACTGTGCAGTAAACCTACCCAGGAGCACATTACACATGCTCCCTCTTGGGAGCAGATTTGCTCCTAATGGGAGCAGCCTGGTAGAGGGCTGCTCCTGCCCTGTTCTGACCCTCTGCCATAGCCTAGGGGAGCTCCAAGCTCCGCCTGGGGGTTGGCAAGGAGCATGGAGCCAGTCTCCATGCACATGGGGTCAGGAGAGCCCTGGCAGCTGCGATGGCAGCTGTCTTCTGGCCCCATACGCATGGGGAGTGGTTCTGATATGTACAGGGCTGGGAGACACTGTAGATCTCTCCTGCCCCATGCACATGGGGATAAACCCTGTGCAGCCCCAGGCTGGCTGGGAACTGTCTTGTTCTGGGGCAGGTCTTAGCCAGCTTTGGCTGCATGGAGAGTTCGGCCCTCACTAGCCCCCGGGAGCAGACAGATCTGCACAGCTCACCTGCAGTAGACCAATCTACTGTGCAGTAGACTGTCTTGTGTAGATGCACCCTGTGCCTGTGTTCTGTTGGGCTACGAAATGGGGAAAGCAGGCCCCCCTTCCAGCCGGCACACACTTCCAGCCAGGGCAGTTCTGTTCTGTTACCAGGAGCACATCTACACGTTCATTAATGCACAGTAGTTACTGTGAATTTAATTTAGTACTTGCTTAATGAACTACTAACTAAATGCATGGTAGCACGAGTACCTCACGCCACTGTGCAGTAGCACTAGCGCACATTTTTTTTGTGATGCTTAGTGCTCAGCAGCCTAATAATGCTACACGGTAGCGTATCAGCACTGTTTTTGGCCGGCATGCTACTGCGCAGTAAGCGTCTTGTTTAGAAACGCCCAGGGTGAAGTAGAATCCAAAACTGTGTGTAAGTGCCAGAAACTGCAATTATGCCACTGTATACAGGCCACATATGCACATAAAATGAAATAGGATTTAGTCTTTAGGATCCTGTCCTGCAGATTTTACCAGGAAGAGGATTTACTCTTCTCAGCAAGTCCCACTGCAGTATGATACAGGGTTACAGTAGATCATAAGCTGAATATGAGCCAACAGTGTGCTTTTGTTGCAAAAAGAAGCCAACAGCATATTGGCTTGTGTTAACAGGAGTGTCACTTGCAAATCAAGGGAAGTGATTCTTCTGTTCTATTCAGCACTGGTGAAGCCTCACTTGGAGTACTGTGTCCAGTTTTAGCCCCCACACTTCAATAAGGAAGTGGACAATTTAGAACAAATCCAGTGCAGAGCTGCAAAAATTATTAGGGGTCTTGGAGGCAAGACTTTTGAGGAAAGGTTGATAGTACTAGGATTATTTAACCTGGATGGGAGAAGACTATGGGGAGATTTAATAACAGTCTTCAACTACCTGCAGTCATAGAGAGAATGGAGATGAGCTTTACTTTGTGACCAGAGGCAGGACTAGGAGCATTGGTCTGAAGCTCCACCAGGGTAAATTTAGGTTGGAAATTAGGAGGAACTTTCTAACTATGATTCATAGATTCATAGATTGTAGAGTCGGAAGGGACCACAATGGATCATCGTGTCCAATGCCCTGCCCCTGGCAGGAAAGAGGACTGAGGTCAAATGACCCCAGCCAGGTTACTATCTAGCCTCCTCTTGAAGATCTCCAAGCTAGGTGATAGCACCACCTCTCCTGGAAGCCCATTCCAGATCCTGGCCACCCTTACCGTGAAAAATTTCTTCCTAATATCTAACCTAAATCCACTCTCAACTAGTTTACACCTGTTATTCCTAGTCACTCCTTGGGGCGCCTTAGTAAACAGCGCTTCCCCTATTACCCGTTGACCTCCCCTAATAAATTTATAGGCGGCCACAAGATCTCCCCTCAGCCGTCTTGTGAAGGCTGAAGAGATTCATCTCTCTCAACCTCCCCCTGTAGGGTCTATCAAGAAGGCCACTAATCATGCGAGTGGCCCTCTTTTGGACCCTCTCAAGATTCCCCGTGTCCCTTTTGAAGCGTGGCGCCCAAAACTGGACACAGTACTCCAACTGTGGCCTGACCAATGCCACATAGAGGAGGAGCATCACCTCCTTTGATCTATTAGTCATGCACCTGCTAATGCACGACAAGGTGCGATTGGCTTTGTTGATGGCCTCGTTACACTGCTGGCTCATGTTCATCTTGAAATCAGTTATGACTCCCAAGATCCCTCTCTGCCTCCAAGCTGCTGAGAAGGACACTCCCAAACCTATAGGTGTGCTGGGGGTTTCCTCCTTCCCAGGTGGAGTACCTTACATTTATCTTCATTAAATTGCATCCTATGAGAGTGGTCAAGCATTTGAACAGGCTACCTAGAGAAACTGGAATCTCCATCCTTGGAAGTTTTCAAGAGCAGGTTAGACAGACACTTGACTGAGATGGTTTAGTCAGGGATGATCCTGCCTTGAGCAGGGGGCTGGACTAGATAATCTTGTGAGGTCTCTTCCAGTCCTACTTTCCTATAATCCTACAATAGAAGTGGGTAGAGGATGCAATCCTGCAAGAAGTGGGTAGAGGATGAGGCCTGTGGCAATGCAGTGATTAATTCTTTATAGTTATATTGTTGTTGGTCCCCCTGGGCAGAAAATAAGCAAAACATTTAAAATGCAGGTAATTTGCATTCCAAAGCCCAGGTGGGCATATGAGAAGTAGAGGTGGAGGCACCCTTTGATTAACCAGAGCATTACATTGCCTTATGAATCAGAGTCAATGGTCTTAGTCAGCCAGAGTGCAAAAGTCCTGGCCATCTGCTGAATTGCGTTTCTTCTGTAGTTTGCAGGAACCACTCAGCAAGCTGATTCCAACATCCTCATTCACAAATGCCCCCAGCACCTGTATCTCCATTCCCATAGCAACCAAGACAGCTTCAGCATCTTTTTTTGTTTCATCCTGATGGGTGACAGAGACAAGGTTCATATTTCAAATCCTCTCTTAAATATCTTGAATCTCAAAATGGAATCTGGAAAGCAGAAAGCACTTAGCATTAACAAGGATTTCCTGTCCTGGGTCCAGTGGTGCAGAACAGACAGGGGTCTGGGTACGATCTGTGCAGTGTCTGTCACTGTTAGGATCACTGCACCATCATGCTGGGTACAGACTTAGCAGAGTACACACCTCAGCCCCAAGAACTTAGATACTAAATAGAGAGATCAGACAAACAAAGGGAACATGAAAGTGTTAAAATTACAAGTCTGTTTAGTATGGTTAATTAACTTATGGCCCTGCCCAGTATTTTGAATGTCAAGCCTAAGGTTTCTCAAGGTGGGCATCCAAAAGTAGGGTTACCCCAAGGATTGGACCCTGCACCATTTTTACCCAAATCCAAAATGACTTGGAATTTAAGACAACCTCCCTATAATTTTCCATGTACAGAAACTAATCAATGGAAGGTTTTCTTCAATTTGGCCCCCCACTGCAGTGGCAGAGAAGACAGTGGTGGGGGCCAAGGGGGCCAGACCCCCTCCCCTTGCTCTCTCTGCTTGCCCCCCATCCCTTGTCCCCTTGCCCTGCCCCTGCCTGTGCCTGACCTCTGCCTCCTGTTTTCCCTTTGCTACCTTCCCCCTGGCTGCTTGCCTCCTCTTATGCCTGCCCCCCTGCCACCTGTCCCGCACCCCTGCCACCTGTCCCCACTCCCTGTGCCACTTGCCTTTTGCTGTTCTGCACTGCTCCAGCTCCAAAGCAGTCAGCAGCATCGACCCCACTGGCCACTGCATGAGCCATCCTGGCGTGGGGCAAGTGGAAACTCAGCTCTGGCTTTGGCTCCACTTACACGTTTTAGTTCATATGGTCTTTAGTTTTTACTGGTATTACTAACACCGTAGCCAGGTTCATGGCCCATTGTGCTAGACCAAGTGAGACACCATCTCTACCCCAAAGAGCTTCAGTCCTGAACAGCGAAAACTTCTCTGAGGCTGTTTGGGCAGGTGGTCCTGCAGACTTGAACCTGAAACAGACTGTATGTGAGTGCATCCTTGCAATCACACACAACCCTCTTGGTTTCCCTGTGGTTCAGTTACAGCAGGGGTGGGCAGTTATTTTGGCTGGGGGGCTGCTTAATGTGTTTTGGTGAGCTGTCAAGGGCCACAAGGGTAGCCCTGCCCCTTGACAGGAGCCCTGCCCCCTGGTCAACATCTTGAGATTGGAAGTCTCACCTCTGAGCCCCCCTTGGCCTTTGTCATTAGAAGTACTCCTTTTGGGAGGGGCAGGGAGGTTGCCATCTTGGAACCAGAAAAACATCTATTATAACATATTTTAATTTTATTTCAAGAAGTATTTTTGTCCAGATTTACATGTGGTTTGTATTTAGAGTTGATTGCATAATAGCTCAAAATAAAGTCTTATTCTCATATATTTTATGTGCGGTGTTTGTGTGTGTGGGGTTTTGGAGTGGTGTTGGCTGTCTGAGGGAGGGTGTGTGTGTGTGGGGAGGGTGTGGTTGTAGGGTGTGTGGGGGGCGGTTGTGTGAGAAAGAGTGTTGGTGTGGAGGGATGTAGGCCTCCCCTACACATCCCCTCCCATGGCACACAGCATCTGCTACTATGTCAGCAGTAGCCTCAGGTGGCGGGCCCTGGGGTGCTCCTGGGCCTCATAGGCAGAGGCCCCGATGGTGTGCGGCTCCAGCCATTTCTGGGAGCTGCACGTGGCAGCAAGGAGTGAGGCCAGGCCGTCCTGCCTCCATCATGCAGGGTTCCCTGCGTCTCGTGTAGTTCCTGGGACCTGGCCAGAGCCACATGCTGCAAGGGGGAAGCCCTGTGCAATGGAACCTGTGGCCTGTCTGTGCTTCCTGCTGCCACATACAGCTCCCAGGACTCCTCCACGAAGCAGGGAGTGGAGCCAAGCTGGCCTGGCGCCATCGCACAGGGCTCCCTGCCACTTCCAGTGGAGTCCTGGGAGCTGCATGTGGCAGCAGGCAGCAGCAAAGGCTGCTGGCTCCATTGCACAGGGCTTCCTTCAGGTGGTACATGAGTCCTGGGAGCACTGCAGCAGAGACACAAGGAGGAACCGCCAAGCAGTTGCCCCAGCAGTGGCTCCCCCCAGAATCTGTGCGCTGGCCAGGACCAGGGCTGTCCCCTGCACAAGGTTGGGAGTGAATTGTGCTGCTCCAGTGGGAGTGGGTGGGGCTTGTGCCCCATGCAAGCACAGCAGGAGCAGCTGTGGGCTGGGCGGCATACAATTAATTGCCTAGCAGGCTGGATCTGCCCCGCGGGCCGTATTTTCCCCACCCCTGAGTTACAGGTACAGTCATGTGCTCGCGTGCTGTCTGCTGTGAGAGTTGTGCCCTTGGTGTCTATGCCCAGGTCTTGCTGACTCTTGAGTCTGCTAAACCAAGCAGAACCTTTATCATGGACTGCATGAAGGCTTTGCACAAGACCCTCAGGTATTTGAGTTTCAATTTTCCAATACAGTCCCAGATTTGAAATATCGGTCCTGGGTCAGCTGGTGTTACCCTGTCTTCCTCCTAAAGTTCCTGTGATGCCAGGCAGCACCTGAAATATAGAAGGCGGCTATAAGGTTTCTATATGTGTACTGTGCGGAAAGCCATTTGGCATCATTCATAAGGTGCTGCATCAGAACTAATTAACTTGCCCTCGGGTTACATCACACTGCCCACAGTACCACACCAAGGCAGCTACGCTAACCAGGTCTGGTAGTGGTGTGGACTTCATCTAGTTCCTGAGGTCCGTGGAGTGTTGAAGTTTTTGTTTCCTGATAATTGGTCATTTTACATGATAGCTGTATGCATGCAACTACAGATTTGTACAGAGTTTCTAGACACACTATTGCTTCCCTTCTTCCCCCTCCCTCCCTTAAAAGGTAAAGCACAAAAGAATGCAAATATTTTTTGGGGGGGTGGGGAGGAGCACACTTCTAAACAGTGGTACCCCTCAATTTAGCTCCTCCTCCCTTGGGCTCTCCCTGTATCCAGGAAGATAGGACAGTTCACTGCTCCACTCAGCTCCTGCATGCAGAAACCCTCCTGCTGGTTTGTTTCTGTCATGGAGTTTTTCAGCTGAACTTGCCTTCCTTGACCTTGGTTTGTTGTTCAGCTAAAATTGGCCTTCCTCTTTTTCCCTTCTTAATAACACTTGTTTCTCCCTGAGGCTTCCCCTGTATGAATCTTTTTTTAAACCCTCCTCTGTCCCCTCTGTCTCTTTGTCCTGTTGCTGGTTGGCTTCCACTCTGTCTTTCCTGTTCTTTCACACAGGAGGGGGAATGCCATCTCCTAGGGTAAGCAGACCTCTGGTCACAAGGTTATTTCACCTTGAATAAGCAACGTTTGAATGCTAATGACTTTAATCTGGCAAAGACTGTGTTAGAGGCTCTGGCAATGAATACTCCTTGCCAGAGACATTCATGATGCAGCCATTTTTGTAGTAGAAACTACGTAACAACTCCATAATGTCAGTCAAACAGACACTTTCCCCAAACTGTCATGGGAGAAGCCTCATCAGCTTTCAAAATGGGGCCTTTGTATACAAACACATTAACAAGAAATGCACTTAAATTATTACTTATGGTACCAGTCTACCAGCAGAAGTGACCTCAATCCTAGTCTCAGGTTTCTAAAATACCTTGGTACTTGCCAAGTCCTGTGAGCCGGAATCTGTCAGACAAATCTTTTTCCACTCACAGAGCACATCTACACGTTCATTAATGTGCCATAAATTACAGCGCATTATGTTTAGTACCTGTAATGACAGGTACTTAATGCTATGTAATCGGCACCACTGCGCATTAGCACAAATTAATTTTTTTTGGTGATGCTACTGTGCATTAGACTAAATGTGTACGTTAGCATGAGCTTTGCCCGCCACACTAATGTGCAGTGGAATTAGTCTTCTGCACATTAAACGTTTTGTGTAGACACACCCAACATGTCCCTGTCTTTTTTAATTCCCTCCTCTTCCTCCTTCTCGTATTTCTTTTAGACCCTTTTGTCTTCATGGGTAGCACCCAGATTGCACTTGCTTTTACCTTAGCAGGAAAGACCCTGTTTTGGATTTATTTGGAAATAAGGAAGTGTAACTGTTGCAAGCTAAAGAAAATTGGTTTGGGAATAAGGTGGTATTCAGTGGGCAGAAAGTATGTGCCATGCATACACTGTTTGTGCCAGATTCCTCTTAGGTCTTCTGGTATTGCGGTGCACTTTGCCAGGTAGATGGTTTTGTTTCCATTTACTATTCCTGCTCGTCTCCAGCCCCTGCACTATTAGTCAGGTGCTGGGTGGTTTAGGTACTTGTTACTACTGTAGTGTTCATTTGCATTTATCAAGTTTAATTATGCACAAGCATCTAACAGTGAGAATAAACCTTGAAGACAAATCTCTAATGAGTTGACAGAATGATGAAAGAGAGCTACAAGCATGTAATGGTGACAGTAATGGTGGAATTTGCCTTCATTATTCTAGATATTGTGGGAAGGCAAAGATGAAAAATTGTAGGATGTAAGAATGAGCTGAAGTGTAAGCAATGACTGTGGTCTGTGTTTATTGAAATATTTCCTACCTCCTACTAAGGTTCTTTTTGGGCTTACATAAAGGAGCTTTTAAAATGCTAAGAAACATCCATATGTTTGTGGCTTTGCATATACAAAGTTGTTTTTCCCATATCAAAATTCTGAATACACCCCACCTTCAAGTGTTGCTTATCAAGCATATTTACAATGATTAGAAATGCTCAGAATTGCAGTTCAGACATTGTAATCTTTGAGAAGAAGCGATTAGACTTTTTTCCATAGCATTTAAGAAATGTTATTAATTAACATGGCAATTTATTCAAGTCACAAAGAATACAGAAAATGGTTAAAGTACATATAAGAGGAATCTGGTGTTGTATGTTGCATAGTGGTGCAGAAAACTGTTAGCAATATAAAAGCACACAGAAAGGGAAAGGAGGCTTCAGCTGGCTTTCAAGACAAGTTCTTTGTCAGGAAAGAAGTTGACAAGGTGTCAGAGGGTTTAAAAAAGGATTCACAGGAGGGAAGCCTCAGGGAGAAACAAGGGATGTGTTACCAATTTTGCTAACTTCATCAAGTTGTGTGAGACAAACAAGTCTCACCTAAATTAGGTATCTTAATATTTTGAGCTATTTTTTGTTTGGATTTTTTGGGGGGGTGGAGTGGGCATTTCTAGCTTTCATGGCAAGCTTCTTGATTCAACTTAATGACAAGTGACCCCTGATTGCTTATACTAGGAATTATATGAATTTATATTATTCTATTGCAGTCTTTTTTAGACAAAATATGTGGAGTTTTATATGTTGTTTTAATGTTTAAATGTTTGGGGGGAGCCATAATATTCTTCATACATATATTGAGAAACGTTGGAAACCAGTAACACTTTGGTTTTGTTTTTTGCTCAAAGACTTGATTTTTATGACACCATATAACAGACAGTGCTTTCATGAGTGGAAGTGATGCTGGTTTTAAGTGAATGCTGCTTAGCCTGTCTTTCTCTTTCCACTATTATTTTAAGCAGCCTTATGAATTTATCCTGGACATGTTATATTTCCCATTGCTTTCTAGGGTCTTCTAAATACTTTTCTTTAATATTCTCAGATCTCTCCTTTTAGTTTTTTTCTTTCCTTCTTTATATAGAAGTAGGTGCCCTTCTGATGAAGACTTTGCTTCCATATACATGAGGACAGTAAAAAGTAGAAGAGCTTTACTCCCTCCTTGAGGAGCTTTCATAGTGCATCATGCCACTTCCTATCTCAGGCACTGTGAAATCACTCAGACAGTTGGCAATACTGTCTTCAGATCAGCTGCAGAACAAATAATTCCAGAGGCCACATCTCTATCCTCAGGTGACTTTCTGCAGGATAAAGGCCAAATTCTTTCTATTGAGACTCTCCATGGTTCCTCCGTGCCTGTAGGTGTCCTTGAAGCTCTATTTGGAAAATGTCTGCTAGGACAGAGACTTGGAAAAGATGCTGTATTCAGTAGGGATGTAAAAGGTTAAACAATAATTATATTTATACAATTTACCTCCCGGCTCCATGCTGCCCAGTGTTGGGGGAGCAGCTCTGGGAGGGGCTGCCCAAGAGGTTGTGCAGATCCGGGCTGCGGCATCAGGTAGCCGCTGTGGCAGGGAGGTAACTAGTGGCTACCTGGGGAGCTGAGCCAGGCAAAAATGCACGGTGGAGCCAGTGGGGCTTAAATAGGGAATGCAACAGTGGGGGTGCCATCAGGTGCCACAGGGGTGGGCTGCACAGATCCAGGCGCTCCCCCTCATGACACCCACAGGGGCTTCCGCCTGTTGGGACAGCTGTGCTGTACCTGCTCCCTTCGCTGTCTGGATTTAGCCAGCAGCTGGGCCAGCACTACGTTCCTCTTACTCAGTAGAGGGATTTCCCCAGTATGGTAGCTCCTAGAAGAGGGCGCTTAGCTCACAGTGGATGCCTCGGGTACAGTCTTCATGGCACATCCGTCTGCCCCATGCCCCTGGGTTGGGAGGGCTGCTGTGGGTCCTTGCTGAGTGGCAGTTGAGGGAGCCCAGGGGGTGGGCAGGGAGGTTGGAGGGAGGCGCTGCCTGGGGCTCCAGGTGCCCATGGGCTAGAGGCACTGCCTGGGTGCAGCGTGATGTGGCGTGGTGCAGCACAGCTGTCCCGGTAGGTGGGAGTCCCTGTGGGTGCCATGGGCCGGGGGGGCGGTGATACCTGCCTGCATACAGTCCACTCCTGTGGCACCCTATGGCAATCTCACTGCTGCAATCACTCCTATTTAAGTCCTGCTGACTCCTCTGGGCAACTTGGTCTGGCTCCGCTCCCCGAGGTAACAGCTAATTACCTCCCTGCTGAAACTGCCATGCGATGCTACAGCCTGGATCCACACCTCCTCCCAGGCAGCCCCTGCTACAGCTGCACCCCCAAAAGCGGGCAGCACTGAGGCAGGGATCCCACTGCCCTGTGCTGCTGGTGCCATTGCCTGCCTGCTCCTGCACAGTGACCACATGGAACCTGCTCTGGCCACGGTTTCAATCCCAGCTGGTGGCAGAATTCACCACAGTCCCACATATCACACTTAGCCCCGGATCTCTGTACTGCCCTGCCCCTCTGCCACAGGATCATTTAACCATTTAACTAATATAATTAGAGGAAGTTAAATGGGTAATTTTTTAAATGATAGTTACATCCTTAATATTCAGTGAGTAGCCACTGTATGGAAGAGAGCAATAAGGTGATGCTTCTAAGTGCTTTCCTTTTTCCCCTTATATTATCTCAGTCTTGTCTTGCTTTTCTCCAACTGTTCTTTATCCATCTGATAGCAGCTATGTGTTGAGAAGTCTGGCTGATGAGATGGTGCCTTCCTTTTAGTCTGAAAGGAGAAGTAGAGAGGCATGTTGTCTTTCTGTACACTGCTGCTGTAACGGTTCATGCTGTCTCATTTGCTTCTGCCATGGTTTTTTATCAGTGTTGAACAGCATGAGATAGAGGGCTGAACCTTGGGATGAAAAGTTGTCTATAGCAGTGTTTCCCAACCAGTGTGCCATCAGAAATGAACAGGCATGCCGCAGAATTTTGCCATGGCAATGAGTTAGATATGAGGATGGGGACTGCCTTAACAGGTGTGCCACAGAAAATGTTTATTACTGTAAGTGTGTCTTGGGGTTGGAAAAGGTTGGGAAACACTGGCCTATAGCAACCCGGGAGATTTAGTATGAGGGGAAGAAGGGTGGCATATAAATTGAATAAAATACATAACATACATACATAAAGTGTTTCATTTAGTCTTCTAGTGGCAGGATTTTAGTTTTTGGTAGCCACTGACGCAGATAAATTCATCAGCCGCAATCTTTGTTTTCTGTTTAAAAATCCCAAATTCTCTGATTAAAAAACCCCAAATCTGTGTTTTTCTGTAATTGAAATGAAATACCTCTCTGTCTCTGTCTCTCTCTTTCTCTCTCTCTCTCTCTCTACACACACACGTACATACCCATAGACACACACACAGAGTAGTTGAACACAATGTTTTATTGATATATGTACAATGTAAAAGTAATTTGAGAGCCTGCCAGTACCTCAATCATTATAATAAAATAAATTCTAAATACTTATATATTTTGGTATTTGATTTTGGTTTTTTTATCATAGAAAATCAGAGCTCCCCCTGCCCCCTTTGCTTACTGGGGTGCGGGTCCAGCTGTGGTTGTCCCCCCTGCTGCTTTGTGGAACTGAGCAGCCCTGATATGCCAGTGATGTGACCCTCACTCCCAAGTCACAGCCCCCTAAACCCTGCCGGTGCTCCTCACTCCTGACCTGCAGCCCCCCATCCCCACGGTGCTTCTCACTCCCAAGCTGCAGCCCCCAACCCCTGAGCCCTGCAGGTGCCCCTCACTTCTGACCCTTGCCCCCAGGCCTCAGCCCCCCAGTGTGTGGGGTGTGGTGGGTGTTGGGCAGGGAGGGGTGCCTGACCATAGGTGAAACCATAGGCACGACATGTTGGGCGGGGCATGGGGGGGCACATGTGCCCACAGGTGTGTGCATCCACAGTGGGCACGGAGCTGCAACCTATCTGGACTGGCATAGGCAGGAGCTGCCTTAGCGGGTGGGACCTGTCAGGAACCACCTTCAGTGGGCAGGATCCAGTGTAGGATGGTGGAGTGGGGCAGCAAGACTTGTTGCTGCCACCACCGGGACTCCCGCACCAACCACGCCACCAACAGCAGGGTGAATAACAGACTGTGGGGGTGGGGCAGGGGTGGGGGAATGCTGCTTTCAACTTCTCCTACCACCAGCTGCTTGCACACTGGGCTGTGGCTTTATACCTCCACCATGGCCTGGTCACTGCTACCCCCCTCAGGCTGCCCACTCTGCCCTCCACCCCACCTCCCTTCTGGGGTACAGCTGCAGCCTGAGGGGAACAGCAGTGGTGTCTGGGCCATGGTGGCAGGGGTACAGCCATGGCCCAGCATGTAAGCAACTGGTGACAGCAGTGTGGCCCCACACCTGGCCCGTTACTCCTTGCACAGTTGGTGATGCAGCTGCCACAGGGGTCCCAGCAGTGGTAGCAATGAGTCTCATTGCCCTGTTCCACCCTCCTGCACCAGGTTCCTCCCACTGGGCCGCAGAGGTGGCTTTTGTCTATGCTGATCCAGTCAGGCTGCAGGGCTGTGCCCACTGTGGGTGCAGAAATCTGTGGGCGGGACATGTCCCCCAATGCATTGCCTATGCCTTCCTGCCCCTCCATGCCTCACTTACCACCCCCACCATAGACTTACCTCCTGGGAGCTGCGAGAGCTGCTTGCCACCCTGCTGCCTGGCTGCCATGTGCATATATGTGCGCACACATGCCTGTGGCCCTCTGCCTGTGATCGCCCTGCTCCTGCTCCCCTCAGCCCCTAGCAGGCTGGAATTCTGCTAGCCTGCAAGGGGAAACCCATAGTTTCCTGTGTTTTTCTCCTTTAAAGGAGAAAAATCTGCATATTTCCGCACCAAACGGAAAACCCAGATTCCTGCTTATCTGGGTTTCTGAGTGGGTTGTGCCTCCTGGAATTACCCACTGGGACAATGAGTGCTGTTGCCCTGTTCTGTGTCCAGTCTGCTGCTCTCTTTTCCTCTCCCCACTCTATTTGCTACTGTTCTGCTCTGTCCCTTCCCCAGTCTGTTGTGTGCTTCATGCAGAGGTTGCTTGTGATCTTGACTCTAGTTGTAAATGCCTTTTATAACAGGGATAGCACATGGCTGTGGCTATGCTATCCTCAGAGCAGTGCAGGGAAGGACTAATACCATGGTGTGAGAGACCATTTCCTTTTTCCTGGGTTAAATTTGAGCCTAGCTAGTGTTCATCCACAAGGTGAGTCCTTGTTTGCATTATGCTATTTTAGGAGTGGTTGTGGAGGCATCATGGTTGAGGAGGGATTTCCTCCTGGTGAATGGCAAAGAGTCATCTGTTGGTGGTCCATTATTACTCAATTTTATCTCCATGGTCCGTTCCACTTGACCATCCCCTTTCTGTGTGCTCCCTGTCCAGCTCAGTTTGGATAGAGAAGGTGGCAACACACAAGGCTCTGTGCCTAGACTCAAGATCTGGGGAGGTTGTGCAGTCATTGAGGGCCTCAATCTTTTGCTTCCATGCTGCCTGGACATACAGGCTAGGCTATGGACCTCTAAATTGACCTGAAACAGAATAGACCTTAATTGCTAGATCTTTCCTCTGTTGCTGTTTCCCTGGTCCAGAATGCCAATTAAAGTAAGCAGTACCAGGAAAAACTTCTTCACAGGGTGTGCAGACTGTGGAATAAACTCCCTCTAGAGGTGGTACAGTCACCTACCCTGCAGTTTTTCAAGAGGAGACTGGACACTCACCTCGCTGGGGTCACTTGACCCCAGTTGTCTTCCTGGCTAAAGCTGGGGGGCTGGACCCAATGATCTGTAAGGTCCCTTCCAGCCCCTAACAATCTATGAATCTAAGACAATAAAAAACCCAACAGCTCCAAATTGTCATCTGAGTATTCTGTCTTGTGAGGGACAGTACGTTGGCAGCCCCTCTAAGGGAAGTGGAGAGCACTTACAGTCTCTTTCAGGAAAATGCCAAAGAAATTTTGGCTTGGGGATAGTACAGGCAGTTGCCAAGCATGTATGAGGAGGTTGAGTGTTAGTGGCTCCCTCTGTCTGACTGAGTGGTTACTGGTAGAATTGATGGTGCAAACCCATAAATATTGCACTTTATTTGACACTACTAATATTCTGATGTAGGTGACGCAAATATGTTCTCATCAGCATATGTGCACTCTCTAACCCCTCTTCTAATGAGCTAAAAAAGGTTGGAGAACTGAGTGAAAGAGGAGAAAGCCACACTGCTTCCAGAAACTTTCCCTCATATTTCAGATTTGTAAATTTGGTGATCCCAATCCCATCTCCATTCCCTAACGTTTATAGAGATGGATGATTATCAGCCCCAAATCTTCAAACTATTCTTTTTTAGGTATTCACTGTGGTTTTAAACATAACAAAGCGGCTGGGGGGTAGGGAATGGTCTTGTAACAATTGTTTTTGGATAATGCGAACTGAGGTACGTTGTCAGTCAAGAGTCAGTTTGTGAAACAAGTGTTTGCAGAGAACAGCCTTTCTTTTTCTGTGCGTATCTAATTAGTATGCAATGATGTACTGAAGTGTGTCTTGAAAATCAAGGAAGAGAAAGAGATGCATATGTTCCTTATGTAATGAGAAAGTTAATACTTACCCAGGTATAATTATCAATATGTAAAAGAATGAAACTTGCTAGAATTTGCCCAGTTGCTTTCAAACAGCATACATAAGATTATCTGTGTGCATAAGTGGTTCCATTCTCACTTGTCCACAGCAGGTGTGAAGTTCGGGACCTGGAAGCTGAGGTGATTTGTATTTTTGGCTTCACAAAGAAGTCTGTAAAGATCAAATCAAGTGTTATTTCAGTCCCCAGGTTTTAGATTTTCACTTTTTGTTTTAAAAGCAGTGTTGTCCCCAAAATCTCCAGTGCATTTGCTTTGTCTTCTCACTAGAAGGCATTGTAATAGTTATTACCCTGAGGACTTCATGGGAGAGCAAGCCTGAAAGTATGCCGTCTATACAGCATTACATGCTGATGGTCTGGAATGAGAATCCTTTGCTCAGTCAGTATATGTGGGAGCGAGTAGCATAAATCATGTGTGTGCTGGCCAGTGCTTCCTGCTCATTTCTCAAGGAAATTGAAGACTTGCAATCAGGTTTTCGAGGCTGAAAGGCAGTTGAAGAAAACTGAATTCAGTCTTTTAAAGTTTTTTTTGTGTAAATTATGTGGATTTCTCTTTTTGTATCATCCTTAAAGTTCAGGACATCATATTACGGCAACTGAATTTTTAATGGGAATAAAAAGCACTCTGCAACAGAGCAGTTGTCTGCTTCTATCTGTATCCTCTCTCTCCCTCTGCATTTTTAGGTGAGAAATGGAAATAAAATAATGCTGCTTTGAGTGTGTTTAAAAAATACTGAAGTTGTTTCTCAACATCAGAGGACTGAGAGTGCTACTGTTACAGTTGTGTTGTCCACACTTTGCAAGCATAGCGTCTATAAATTAGAAGAATACAAGGAATATGAAATGCCAGTTCCGTGACTAAGTGGACCATAAAATGCCCTAACCAAAACCTTTCATAATATTCACATTTTTTAAATTAGACTAATAGTAGAGAATGAAAATGCTTTGAGGTAATAATTTTCCATATTCCTTCCCTGTTATTAAATATAGCATGTAAGTAGATGCTTTGAAAGTTTATTTTCTATTTTAAGCAGTTTATAGTTCATTTAATCATGGGTCACAAACATGGATTTATCTTTATTAATATGACGGCATTATGGCAAAGATTGCAATGTTGGTTCCTAGCATAAATACTGATGTCTGGCCAGATGTCAAAATTAAAGCAGACAGTGTCTTATTCAGCTCTCTTGAACTGTGCACTGCACCTCTGACAATGTGTATCCAGTTGGGTGTTAATGGCTCTTTCTGCAGAATGTCATTTTTGAAGTGTGGTTCTGGGATGAGCTATTTTTTTTCTTCTTTTTGTTGAAGTTAAGCAATGCCAAAGCAAAGGAGGCCAAAAGGTACCAAAAGGGCAACTGTAAACTTTAGAAAGCAAAATTAAAAAATACAGATCAGAAGGTGAATCAAAATGCCTTTAAGTTTAGAGTAAAAAAAGTAAAAGCCTTCAAGGTGGTGTGGTTACTACCTAGAAAAACATCACATCTGCTGAGACAAAGGGAACGGGGAATGCAAGGAGTAAATCACGGGTCTAAATGGCAAGGTTTGGTGGGCTGTGAAAGACCAATGGGAATCACTGAAAATTTGGAAGCCAGTAAATATAAGCATAAACAAGAAGCAAAAATAAGATTTTATAAGGGCTAAAATGGAACTCAAAGAACAAATTACTAAAGGTGTGGAAACAAACAGCAATAAATTCTTTAAATGGATCAGGATCAGGAAGATTGCAAGAGTGCCAGTAATTCTGCTGCGTCACACTGCACTAAGGTTCTAATTAAGGACAATAAAAACTTTGCTGAGAAGCCAGCTGAGTGCTTACAAATCATTCTTAATGAATGAGAACGCTGGTGGGATTCCTGTCTTTGACCTGCTCTTTTCTGGTATTGGAAGTACTTCTTTTGTGATAGCTCAGAGGTAATGAAGGGAGTGGGTGCTGGAAGAAATTCAAAATATAATCAGGCCCCATGCCAAGGCAGTACAACCCAAAATTCTAAAAAAAAAATTTAAGTCTGGATTAGCTGGGCTGCTAGCAAAACCATACCATTTTGCACTTAAAAAAAAGAAATAGTTTGTGTTCTAGAATGGGTGGTCCATGAGTGGTTAACTCATAGCCTGAGGGCTCCCATCCAGGCTCTGCTATCCCTGTCACTCCTACTGTTACCATCTGTCTCTGGGGTCTCCAGCCTTCCTCTAATGAGGCCAGATCAGAGCTCTGGGCACAGACAGTCCCAATCAGGGCAATCCATCCTAAGAGGCTGTAGGGGAACAGGTGCCACCTGCAGCAAGCTGGCATCAGTGTCCTGGGCCCAGATGGTCCTAGTGGGGCAATCAGAGTGACAAGTCCCCTGACACCACAGACATCAGGTCCCACTTTCTCCAGCCTATAAAGGCCAGAACCAGCCTGCAGTACTCTGCCCAGGCAGAGACTGAGGTAGTTGCTTCTGCCCTCTATATGCTTCCTTTCTTTCTCTTACTGAATCTTTGGTTTTGACTCCTGGCTCTGGTCCTGACTTGTGGCACATCCTGACTCTGGCTGTAGCCCTTGTTTCTGGTTTTGATTCCTGGCATATTTTGACTGTGGCTTGGTTCCTAGTTCTGGCTTTGGCTCCTGATTCTGGCAAATCCTGAGTATGCCTCCTGATTCTGGTTTTTTACCCTTGGCAAATCCTGACCAGGCCTTTGGCTCTGGACTCTGGCATATCTTGACTCTGGCTTTGACTCCTGATCCTAGTTTCAACTCTTGGCATATCTTGTCTCTGGCTGTGGCTCATGATTCCAGTTCTGACTGCTGGCAACTCCCGACCCCCGGCTACCTAGGACTCTGTCCCTGTACTTTGCCCGTGTGTCAGGTGCCTGTTTGCAACTGCCCACACCTGACACATGGGCAAAGTCCCTAACACTCCCTTTTCCTTCTCCAGCTTCTACTTCCTGCTTCAGCCTTTGGGGTGGGATGGGATGGCACAGCCCAGGTGGCTCCCAGCAGGTCTGAAGTTGGACGTCCCTATGCTAGAGGATTGGAGAGCAAGTCTTGTTCCCTAATATAGGTACAAAAAGACTATGTAGGAACCAATGATAAGCCAGTATTTGGTTGAAATGAAAATTAAAATGTGAATCACATAACACCTGTGTGTGGGCCGGGAGCGGTCCGCGGCCCTTTTTTTGCACGCGGCGGGCTGTGGCCAGCAGCCCGGACACGCCAGGTCGGGGAAGGCAGGTGGCACGCTAGAATTAGGCACAGACGCTTAATGGTTGATTTAAGATTGTTTACTTACACCGTAGATGGTCGCGGTGCAGGCTGGAAAACTTCCAGGAAAACTTCGCTTAAGTCCTAGTTTAAGGACTCGGACAGAGCTCTGGATTCACTCACACAAAGCTTGCTAGGCTCCGTGGAACTTATGCGCGCAGGGAAGGGTACGTCGAGGGATCGTTCGGCGACAGGGAGAGGCGAGAGGCTGATCAGACCCCTATAACCTCTTGAAATACATGCTGGGTCTGATAGGCTCCACAGCGCTTAGAGATCTTCATGAGATGTGAAGTCTCCTCCTCCTGATGTTCATGGAGTCCTCCAACTTGGGCGGAAACCACTCAAGCCTCTTATACGGCTAGCAAGCCAATCGCTAGCTGCCACGTAGGAATAATTTAGAACTGGCCAATAGTGGGGCACGAATCTAAATACAAATGGCGGGAGCTCCTTGCAACGTGCATTTCTGAGCTGCAACGAAGAAATGCACCCTGCAAAGAAAGCTACAAGTGGCGGGAAATAATTCAGCAGTGCCAAAGCACACACAAACAAAAATCACATCCTTGGGTTGTGACAACCTGGAAATCACATTTGGACAGGGTCTAACCTGCATGATTCTTGCAGGGGAAGTTGCATCTTGTTCATCTCTCAGAATTCTTTGTGTGTGTCAAATAAAGTAACATAAAGGAGAACTGATGTAATTTATTTAGACCTTCAAAAGCCCTACAAAAAGATCTGGCATAGGAAGTTACTAAAGAAGCAAAGTAGCAAGGGGATGCGAGGAAAACATTGCCATAGATCAAAAACTGGCTGGGGCACAGAAGGCAAAGGGTAAGTTTAAATGGTTTATTTTAATGATAAAGCAGTGGGGGCCTGTGCTCTGTGATGTATCGCATATACATTTATTAATGATCTGGCATTTTGGGTGAGCAGTGAAGTAGGAAAATTTGCAGATGTCCCAAAGTTGTTTACCATATTTACTCAAATCTAAGTCAACATGAATTTAAGATGACCCTCCCTATAATTAGATTCTGTACATGGAAATTTTTTGAATTTGTTATATTCCAGGTATATAATCTAATTATCAAAGGATTGTCTTAAATTCCCCTCACCCTTACTGCTACAGCAAAGAAAACGCCCCTTGCATTGCACTCCTTTGCTGCACTCCCCCCGTGCCCCCCTTGCATTGCACTCCTTTGCTGTACTCCCCCTGCACCCCCCTTGAATCGCACCCCTTTGCTGCACTCCCCCTGCACCCCCCTTGCATTGCACCCCCTTTGCTGAAGGACAGCCAACTATCCAGATGGCGGCTGCCCTCTTGTCCCTCCTCCCCACCCAAGCCTCTTTACCAATCATCACCGAGGGATGGAGGCTGCCGTGAAATGCCTGAGAAATTGGCTCTCCATGCCTTTAGCAGGCTGCAAAAAACCTTGTGTCACCATGATTTAAGTAGGTCCCTGTTTATATACCACATGGGCAGTCCTGAGTGTACTCTGTGCAGGTCTAGTCACCCTGTCTCAAATGGGACTGTAGAAAAAGGGGGTCTCTGGAAAAGGGTAATAAGCATGATCAGTGGCCTTGAATGATGGATATGGGAAGAAGTTATTAGAGAATTTGGGACTTGGAAACAAGGTGAGTAAGTGGGGAAAGGATGAAAGTATACAAGACAGATGAACAGTTTAGAGAAAAAAAAGATCAGGTGCTTTTTTTCTCTCTCTCTCAGAACCACAGGTTCTGGAATTAAACTGCAGGAAATTCAAAAACCAATTAAAGGAAATAGTTTTTCACACATTAATTAATTAGACCATGGAACTTATTATACAGAAAGTTGTTAAGGTCATTAATTTACCCCGTCCTTTTTTTTTAATAATCTTGTGTATTTGGGGGGCCAAGTGTATTGACAGTTAGAATTAATAAAAACAATGTATTTGGAAAGGAGTTTAACCATTATATCTCAGAATGTAAGGATGTTTCTGATTACCAAGCCCCCTCTACATGTTCAGGTAAAGGTGCAATTGGATCTAATACATAATCCACACAGTTACACCTCCTGCCATGCCACATGTGCGTGGCAGGAGATGTGATTTTGGGATCATGCATTCAATCTAATCATGTCTTATTACCAGTGTACAGGGAGCTCAATCCTGGACTCCCCTTGTATTGGCAAGAAGCAGGCACCCATCACTGGGAACCCCCTTTGCTGAGGGGGCTCCCAGCCATGGGGGCCATGCATGTGCAGGACCAAAAAACCCCACAGCTGATGGGGCTTTGGGTCCTGTCAGTTGCAGGATGTCTTTGTCCCAACTGCGCCGGAGGTTTGACTCGTGGGGGGGAGGCTCCCACCACTGTTTGCACCCTGGGAGGGCATTGTGGGGGAGGGTGTGTGCTCCCGGATCTGCGCAGAGCGGGGTGGGGCGGGTGGGCTGCAGCTGTGGGCTGGAGTCAGAGCTGCGCCAGGCTCTTTTTAACAGGGGCTGGGCTCAGGGCAGGGGCTCTGGAGGGGGCTGCAGCCACCCCAGATTTCGCCATAGCTCTGCTCCCAGCCCTGATGCCCAGCTCTTCGCAGTGCATAGTTTCATGGGTGGTGCAGGGCGTTGAACCAGGACTGCACTGTGTGGGCATCAGCGTCAGTGCTGGAAGCAGGGTTGCGGCAAAATTTGGTGTGGCTGTAGCTCCTGCCCCAAGCCCAGCCCCTGCTGAACCCACAGCTGCAGCCCGCCCACCCTGCCCCATGCAGATCCAGGGGCACCCTCCCCCCATCCCTCCTGGGGTGCAAGCAGCAGCAGAAGCTGCCCCCCTACACAAGCCTCAGCTCCATCCCATGCCCCTCTCTGCCCTGACTGGGTAGTGCCTGCCCCTGCCCCCTCCTTCACTGCGGGGGGCATTGATCTGCCCCCCCCCCCATTCCCTCCCCACTCCCCTTCCACCACAATGGACTTACCAGCTGCATGCAGCTGTATTGGAAATTGGATTGGTATTGGCCAATATGCCTCCTTAAAAATCGGCTATTGGTATTGGCCCCCAAAATCTCTACTGGTGCACCCATAATTGCAGCAAGTATTTTATAAACCTGAGATCTTTCAGTAAAGGAAGGGTTACTGAAATCCTTTGGCACCACAGTTTCACTTCCTTTGCATTTGATTTTATTTCCCTAATGTATTATCACTACATTAATTCTAATGCCTTTACGATTGTTACCATATCCTTAGAAATCCAGATTACAGCATTCTTCTTCCCTCCCACTTCAGTTTTAATCTAAAACCTGGCTTCCTACCCTGGCACGAAAGGAAGGCATTTGTTCCAAGTTTTGATTCAGAGAAAGCATTTGATCAGGCTTCCTGGGAGGTTCTTTTTCTTTCTTTTTTTTTTTTTTTTTGGCAGCGTGAGAAACTTTCAGTTTTGCTTCTAAATTTAATGCAGGGAACAGTTTATTTTAATTTTTTCCTCTGCAATGGTACTGACTGATCATGCTTGACCGGAGCCCTTTAAACGTTCAATAAGGACTACACTAGGCTGCCTTTCATATGAGTGAATCACTGAACCTGTGGTCATGGCTTTTGGTCTATCTTCAGCTATTACTGAAGTTAAATCTTAAGTTTACTTACAAAAATACTTGTAGAATGCTTCAATGATAATAAGGATGTATTTGGTAGCTGTGTTAGTCTGAGACAAAAAAGAAATGCAGAACTCTGGAACTCTTGGTTCAGAGATGATATCTTTTATTAGACCAACTAAGAAATTGCAAAAAAATTATCTTTTTCTGCAAGCTTTTGGGCGCACACACCCTTCCTCAGACTTTCCATGATAATAGGCAAATACCAGGTATAAATTTGAGGGGTGGTAATAGCCATACCGCTAAACAATGGCTAGCTCCTCAGCAGGTTCAAATTGGGATAGTTTCTTTGAGCGTGTCCCCACATACAGGGTTGTGTGCTTCTAGCAGTAAAAATAGTAGTGGCAAAATTTGTGTGGGACAAAATGCCCTACTTTGGGCAAACTGCCCTTTCCCCATTTCTCCTAGCTCTTAGCATGCTGGAGGAACCAGAGTGAAACTAAAGGAATGGAGACACTCTGGCCAACAGCCAGAGCATCTCCCTGGAGGACCGAGCCTCTGTGTCTGCTGGCACGCACTCCTGTAGTGTGCACTGCACTGCTTTTTCTCGCAGCCTTTTTCTGGTTTTGGTTGTTTTGGTTTTTTTTGTTACTGGCATTTCCCAGTCACAAATTATGCCCCATCTGCAAATTTGCAGCACGGAACACGTTTTAACAATGTGGGCATGCAGTCTGTGGTGCTGCAAAGAGGTTTGTGGTGCCACAAATCACACGTGCCTACACATCTGGATCCAGCCTTTGAGTTCCATGATTTGCCCCTGCAGAGAATATACAGAGATAGACCTTTCTCCATGATATCAGATGTGGTGAAGTGGCAGAATCTTCACCTTTCAATATGGAATAATGTTTTAAATAAAAATGATTTGTGGTAGTGCTTGTGGCTGTAAAAAAGAGCTAATGATGCCTCTTTAAAGTTTGTAAAAACAAAAGAAAACAGAACACCCCCCCCCCCTTAGAACTGTCCATAAAAACCTAAGTAACTGAACAAGGCTGGATGTTGAAGGACAGGCAGAGAGGAGCAGTGCCACCTGGCGTCTGAGTGGGAGTGTAGCACTGTGCAGGGAGTTGTCAGGGCTTTTAATCTACAAGAGCCTCTTTCCCCCCACAGACCTATGCTGCTGCTGCAGAGTCAAGGGCTGGATGAACCTTTTAGTGGGCTCTAGGCAAACAAACTCATAGGTCCCAGGCTGGTCGAGACTCCCCCCCCAGCCCAGCATTGCCGCCTATGGGGAGCGGGGCTCGGAGCTGCCACTAGGAAGCAGCTGCTGTGGTGACAAGGCCAGTGGAGGGGAGGAGAAGCGAAAGGAGGTAGATGGGGCTATTTGGGCCGCTGGTGCGGAGGGAAGGAATGCCACCCCCCTTGCTCTATGCAGCTCAGGGCCCTAGGTGTGTGCCTAGTTTACCTATGTGTTAATCTAGCTCTGGCTGAGTCCTGTTGCCTGCCTGTAACACTGCTCACCTTATAGGTAGGCAATACTATATGGCCCTGAGCAGTACCATGGAGAGGGGTGTAGTTGGGATGGAGCTACAGGGCTAGGAGGGTGGAGAGGCATTTGGTGGGTGTCTGTGCCAGGATCAGGGGAGTGGGGCTGGTGAGGGTAAGGCTGGAGTAGGGACAGCATGATGTGTGGCCAGGAGTATAAGGTTTGGGGTGAGTGGGGGATCCTTGGGGTTGGGGCAGCACATTAAAAGCATTGCTGCGGTAAAGCAGGGTTGCAAACCTGAGATAAAATGGTTAATGACAGTCTGCACACTTTTTACTGACAACCAAACTTTTTTACTATGGTTGGTTTTAAACTCCAAAATGTGAACCTGATCCTTGTTGCTGCCATCCAAATCCTGGCAAACGGGTTGCATTTACATTACGTAAAATGTATGTTAGTAAAAAAGTTTGGTTATCAGTAAAAAAAAACTTTTGCAGATTGTCAGTAAAATAATTGGGGGGGGTGACAACCCTGTTGAGGCTGGATTGGTACTAACAAATCCTTTTTGCTTGCATTCAACCCAATTTTTCTTTATATATATTTAGGCAACACTAAGGTGATTGTTTGTAAATTACAGTTGTATTGGGGGAGGGAGCTTCTTGAATTGGAAACTTGGCAAACCAGATCTTGATGTACTGTAATTACGACTATTGATTTCCATGGAGCTATGCCAGTATCCATCAGCTGAAACTCTGGTCCAAACATCACAGCATCATTATGCATGACAGAAGGAGCCACACCTCAGTTCAAACAAATCATAGGTTGTTACCTGACATAATGGTTGAACAAAATAAGATTTCTTCTGCTGAAATTCTTTTACTGTACTTTGAAAACAAGAATTCCTGACAGCTACTAAAAACATTTTAACTTGCCTTTGTAAAACTTGATTAAGGTTAGAAGAGGCCATATTTTGATTACAGTACCTGTGTAGGAGGTTCTGAATTTAGCCTGCAAAAAATATGTTTGAAAGTTTTTTGAACTTGGACTGTAAAGAGCCTGTAACCCGTGTCTTGTTCCCTTAGGTAGCAGATTTAAAAGCAATAAGGAGAATATTTTTAACTTAACATGACTGGCCTGTGGTACTAAAATGCCACAAGATAACACGGAAGCCAAGAGTTTAGCAGGATCCAAAAACTCATTGGACATGGATATGAATAACCAGAATATTCCATCAGTATCATAAATAAATAAGGAGCATAAACACTTAAGTTTCAGCGCTTAAGCCTTAAACCAATATCTGACCTCTGGATTTAGGAGGAAAGTCTTCCTTAGGCAGTATATGCCTTAACTACTAATCATGGCGGTTTTTTCCATCTAATTGTGAAGTATATGGTAACAGAGATAGGATGCTAGACTAGGTACACTTTGCAACAAGGGATTTTGCAGTCAGATCATACTCAAAGTTGGAGCAGTCTAAATAAAGTGGATTGGTCAAGCATTATCGGTGGTAAGATAAATAAAGCATGATCTAGATTGAGTTTAAGAATCTAGCTGTGATAAACTTGCCATTGGTAAAGCATGTATTGTTTTGGGTTGACGTTCCTCTGGACTTATATGACTGTAAGTGAGAGCAGTGTTTGTCAGCTGTGTTTAATGTTTTTTTTAGAAAGCAACACTCATAAAACACTTTCCTGATTGCCCCTCTTTCCCAATTTTTATCATCCCCTCCCACTTAAAGCCTTTTGCAGTTCTTGATCAGCCCACAAAGGGAAGTAATGTCTTCTCCTTTCACCAGACAACTGTGAAATCACACTGCTTCCTGAAACTTTTTCAAGTACATTTTTACAAGTACAACTGAAGGACAGTGTTAAAAAATAAAATCTGTCTTTTTTTTTTTTTCTCAGCTTATTTCATTTGTGGATTCTCACTGGTTTCCCTGTGCCATCAGATAGTTTTTATCCTCTAATGTATATGTGTGTTTCACATAGCAACAGGAAAGAGAACAACATTTGAATTCTAGAAAAACTGTGGTTGTAAAACAGAAAAACAGGCAGTGGGTTAAAGGAGAGGTGTAGTACTTGACATTTATTTTAACTTATTTGGAAAATGGACTAGATTTTTAGCTGGCAGTGGCTCTTTTAATTTGCCTGAAGCCTACTTGTCTTTTGTAGACCCACATGGTAGCAGCCTTGAATAATGCTCTTGCTATTTCAAGGTTTTCTTACTACATCTTATTTTTTTGTTGGCTTTCTGAAATGTACCCAGCATACAGGCCTTCTATTTCTTCAAAATATTTAGGCACCAAACTCACTTAAAGGAGAGAAATCTATAGGTTCTAAGCTGTCTGGTCCTAGTCTGTGCACATTGGTTAAATAGTATCTTAAACAAGAAAAAGCCTTACATCATCTATTTTGCATTTGTCATTGTGGGTGGAAGCTCTCCTTTATCTTTTCCTGAATGCGTAATACATTCCCTTCCTCCTGGGCTGCAGTGGCCTAGTTCCAGTTGATTGATCATATTGCCTTTAGCTACCTTTGGAGGTCATTCTCCTGTCTTCTTCTAACCAGTTGTTCATCAGTTAAATAACTGGTCCCCTCCCCTATTCAACTTTTATGATTCTCATAAGCCATTTGAAATCTTTGCTGGAACCTCACTTCTCTCCTGCACCTGTTGATACAGCAGCTTCTGACATGCACTGCCTCTGCAATAGATTTTTAAATTATATCAGATCTAAAGGCATCATAAAAAGTCTTGTTATTTTCTGCTGTTTGAGTTTAATGGCAACCAGGGCCAGGTTTGAATAATGTCAAGAGATTTCTTTTAAAATATAGAAAATGGCAGGCCTGAGCTCCAACCTGAAACATTACCCTTTCCACTATTTTAGGTATTTAAGGTTTAAAACCCCTGCCACCATTTAATAACTATTTTTTTCTCTTGCAAGTACTCTCAGAGACAGGGTAACTCAGGAACACACCCACATTTATTTAAAGTCAACCAAACAATCGCTGTGAACTACTGAACTAATGCAGCCCAGCCTGCTGGTTTTCAGTTCCTCTAATGTAGGGGTGTTAAAGCCTTGGGGGTTAGGTGAGTGAGTCCATGGGCTGAATGAATGGCATGGAGCTGGCCCCCCCATGCCAGATCCAGCACACAGGATTCCCAGTCTGGCCAGCGTGGGACCTGTTGGGAAGAGTCCTGGTATCACAGGTGCTTACCTGCCACTTCAGGAACAAGCTGTGGTGCTGCTAGGGCTCCAGCACCATGGATCTCGCTCAGTTACTTCACTACTGCTGGAGGAAGATCACAGCCAGAGTCAGGGCAAAAATCTGTGGGCTGGATGACCCAGGTCTGCAGGCTAGAGTAGGCCCGCAGGACATATGGTTGACACCCCTGCTCTAATGCTGTGCCTCACAGCAGCAAGCCCAAATAAGTCTGACTTTTTAAGTCCAGTCTTCTCCTTCTCAGGCATGTGGGCTCAAGGTGCTCGCTTCAGCCCTGCTCTTGCTAAGGTCAACAGCATCAACTTTCTAATGCATATGCACAAGAGGGATGAGTTAAGGTTTCATGGGCAGCTTCAGCTCTGGCGTTTCCCCACTTGTGAGTGCTTTACCACCTTCACAGCATTCTTGGAAGGTATTTTTTCCTTATCCCTAAGATCACACTGAAAGACATGGCTACTTTGTTCTGGATTCATTTTCACATAGCTGGTTAATTGGTAGAAAAGTATTCTGAGAATTCTGAAGGGGATGACGTGGTGGACCTATTCTCTCTCCTACTAAGGGTGTTGCTCTACTATCTCCAGGTTCTTTTTGGCACCGCCGATGGTCAGGTCATCGTCATGGACTGCCATGGCCGCATGCTAGCACACGTGCTTCTGCACGAATCGGATGGGATCCTCAGCATGTCCTGGAACTACCCCAGCTTCCTGGTGGAAGACAGCAGTGAAAGTGACACAGATTCAGATGACTACTCCCCACCACAAGGTAGTGATGCATTCAGCTTTGTTCCATTGAACATTTGCTACCCCTTCAAAAACAGTAATGCCATGGGGCACTCATGTTCTGTAGGGGGACTTCTATGGTTCCAGTCCCTAAAGGGTGCAGTTACATCAGCTAAGAGAAGGTGTTTGGGGCTGTGTGAGTTATCAGTTTTTATGCTTCAGATGACTCATGCTTCAGTCCAGTTGCCTCAATTGCCAGTTGAGGCCAAGAAGTAAACCTCCCCTCGCTTTCCCTCCCCATCAGGTTGTAATATCACTGAGGTTTGATTTTTGGACTAGGGGAAGACTAATAGTCAATGTGTCCATTCTCAGGCAAGTACAGGATACTCTCTGCCTCCTCCCCAGCCATAAAAAGACAAATCAGATACTAAATTGATGCTCTTGGTTAGTGCTGGAAACAAGAAATGGGAGTAGCTGGGTCGTTGTTGTGTTCCATTATATCAGGTCTAACTAATCTATGGCATAATGTCAATGATGGTGGGACAAAATAAAATATAAAAATGTTCATATTCAGCAAAGGTGAATCTGAGCCAGCACCTCTGCCTTTGCACTTTAGGATTCACTTTGGGTCCAGTCCAAAAAGGGGCATGTTTTCCCAAATGGAAAACATTTTCCATTTGGAAAAACATGCCTCTGTAACCCTGTACATTTCCCCTGTAACCAGTCACATTAGAAATCTTGAGAGATCAGCTGCTGACAGTTTAGTTCCTTTGAATCTGAGTTTTGTCCTGACTTCCTTGTGAATTTGAACACAGGCTCCATCTCCAATGCTGGTAGAGGTTTACCTTCATAAGAGAAACAGATTCCAGTCATTCTGGACTTCCCAGGAAGCCTCTAATAAAGGACAAGGAAAGGCATAAATGCAAGTTGTTGTTATCTTGCAATATCATGGTTCTGATTTTGGAATAATGGATTTGGATGGAACAGGGGTGAAAACTAACATAATTCAGAATGAACTTGAGTGGGGTAGAAAACGTGCTAACCGCAGCTGAGTCAGTCAGGAGTGGGTGGACTCAATTACAAGCCTGTTTCTAACGATTACTGTAACATGATGTGTTCTTTTTATAGCTTTACAGGTGCTTCACAAACCTCTCAAAGGTGGCAAGCCTTTGACTCACACAGATGTGTAGGATGGACTTTGTTACTCATCTAAAAACAATGTTTTTTTTTAATGTATCAGTTACAGGACAGTTTTTCTCTCAAGTGTTTTTTGATAAGCCTTCTCATAAATTCTGAAAGCAGTGCCATTCTTAGTCCACTATTTCATGATTGACTACTCAAAATTCATTATGTTTGGGTCCACAGAATCACTCTATCTAGGGACTGGAGTGTCTTCTGTCAGAACAGTAAATGATGAAATAAATAAATAATGAATGCTACAGATGGTGCTATTGCCCATTAAATATTAAATGTAAAAGGAGATCGCATGAATACTGAAATATAGACTCCTACAGGCAAAGGCATTTTTTGGATGGCCATCAAAGTACTCTTAGCTCAGGTCTCTCTTGTTTTTAGACTTTCTGATATATTTGGACTCTGGTTAGAGGGTGTCATGATGGAGCATACAATTAGTTAGCTCTTAACATGTAAAGGACTGTATTCTGTAAGAGGCCAGTTGTTACTCCAAGAGGCACTTACGATTTCTCCTATGACTTCAACTGGAGTGTGCACTTAAGGAGAAAATGTAGCTAGCAAATAGTTCTAAGTATGATTATAATATGCATTATATCATATTATAGATGTAAAACACTATATTTACAGGTAAACTATAGTAGTAAGAATGCCTGTTTGCAGTTTCAAGCACCTATTGGTAACATGGATAACTCAGTGCTTGCTAAGTTTTAACTGAAATGCACAGAGCCATCAGGGAGAATGAAATGGGTGTGGGGAGAAAGACTTAAGTCTGAGATGGGAATAACAGTCAAGTTTCAGCCAGGGAACACAAACTTTCCCCACAATTTTGGATGCATCTCTTTGAGTTTCTTGTGATTACATCCCAAGAGCAATCGTCTTTTGGATAATGAGGGGGCACATCACTGAGTCTGTGAGGCTAAGTGGCTAGGCCTATTTTGCCTTGTTTCGGGTTCATGATCAAAAACAACCAGGCAGAATTCAAGTTTCAAAGCCATGCAGTGTGACAGCAGGCTGGACAGCAGTGTGTTTCAGCTTGGATTTAGTTGTTTTTGATAGTGCCCTTTTTACTTACTCAACAATCTTGTTTTTGCAGATGGTCCGGCTGCATATCCAGTACCAGTGCAGAACACCAAGCCACTACTCACTGTCAGCTTCACGTCAGGAGACATTAGTTTAATGAACAACTATGATGACTTGTCACCTACTATCATCCGCTCAGGGTTGAAAGGTACTAAAGAGAGACATCTCCCCATATCCCATACCTAGTTTTTCTTGTATTTTTCACCTCATTATTTGTGTATGTGTTTTTGTTTTAGTGTCTCTGTTTTACAGCCTGCTACCTGCTACAGCAATTTTCCATTGTCAGCAGTGACACCTACTGGAATAAAAACAATGCTCAGCTATTAGATTTCTTGCTTTTTAAATAAGTGGGTAGCCAATTTTCTATTTGATGAGGTCACCTTCTTTTAGCTTACTGCCCTAGCAGCCCTGTGTATGCCTGTATGTTTACATGTAATATATGCTTTACTTGTATCCTACACAGAATTTCTTTGATATCATATCTGTCATTTGTGTAGCCATTGCATTCGCCCATGGCTATCGAAGTAAATTGTAATACTGTGCTTAATCTACCCATATAAACACCAGGGAATCTAGAGAATTATTAACAGCGTAACAATATTAAGTGGAAAGTCTTTTTTTGAGAAAAGAAAACCTCCAGTGATTAATTTTAATACCTTAGACAAATATTTACTGAGGAATATCTGCATATGTATTTTTGTGGAAAATACATACTTCACATAAAGCTTTTAATTTAGGGCCAGATTCTGCTGTTCATATACATGATTAGTACTATACCTTCTAAGTAGCCACATAGTTAGCGGGGGCACTTGCAGTTACAATGAAGCACTTAACCATGTGCATGCAGCTAAGCATGTGATTAAATCCTGTTGACTCCATCTGAATTCAGGTAAGTGCATAAGGATCCTAAGGTAATTCGCAGGGGCCGCATCTACATGAGATGCTGACTGCACAGTTGTTACTGCGCAGTCATTTAGTACTTGTGTATACTAAATGTTGGGCGAGTAATATCACCACTGTGTTACTGGAGCTTACCCACAATCTATGACTCTGCATGTTGCATAGTTAATAAACAGTTCAGGGGATGCTGCAGTGTGTGCACACATATTTCCAAAAGGCAATCAGGATTCATAGTAGAGATGATATTTTCATTAGACCAACAAGATTTTTGCAAAAAAAATTCTTTAATTGCAAGCTTTCGGGTACAAACACCCTTCATCAGACATTGGAGAAAAGATTGTAAATGTTCTTTAAAAGCAATTAAAGAATTTTTTTTGCAAAAATCGTTTTGGTCTAATAAAAGATATCATTTCTACTATGAGTCCTGATTGCCTTTTCCCCTAGACCAATACAGCTACAACCTGGATACCCGACACATATTTCCAATTATTTTTTTCTGCATAAGAAAAGAGTATGGTCCATCTAGCCCAGTGTTGTGTCTCCAACAGTGGCAGGGGTGGATGCTTTAGAGAAAGATCATTGAACCAGGTATCTCTAGAATGATCTGTCCCTTGTCAGGCCATCCCTGGCATCATCTGTTGTTGGTTTAGAGATGCCAGAGGATACATCCCCGCCTGTGCTATTTAATACAGGAGCAGGCAATTATTTGGGCTCGCGGGCCCCACACACGCACGGAGTTTTGGTGAGCTGTTGCGGGCTGGGTCAACACCCCTTTTCTCTCCCTACCAGCAGCTCACCAAAACTCTTTAACCAGCGCTATCCCATCTGCCTGGTCCCATGCCCTGCCCTGGGTCTGGGACTAGGATTGCAGGGCCCTGGCCCCACGTAGTCCTTGCCTTGCAATCCTGGCCCTGCCCACCTATTCCACTCCTGGATGCTGCTCCCTCATATCCCAGCCCTGGCCCCATCCCGGCCGAGCATGGAGCAAAGCCATGATCTGCTGCCATGGCTCTGCCCCAGGCCCCAGCTCAAACTGTCACAGCACACCACAATCCACAACATCCCAGGCCCTAGCATCGGCTGTGGATAGTGCTGGCAAGTTCCCAGTGGGGATCAGGGCGACTGTCCGGGACTGCAGCTGACATGCTGATGCATCAGTGTCTCTGTGGACTCAGGTGGACACCCCAATCCATACCTGGAACTTGCCAGCCGATGTTGGTGTCCATCCAGTGCTACTTCTAGCACATAGGGCAGAGGAGCTGGTGTAAGCTATGGAAGAGGTCGAGCCATGCCCAGAATGACTCAGGAGCTGGAGCCGCCAGCTGCCTGTGGGCTGGATCCCATCACTTCATAGGTGCCCACCTGCAGGCCAGATACAATCAGTTGGCAGGCCAGATATGACCTCTAGGCCATATTTTGCCCACCCCTGGTTTAATAGCTATAATGGATCTATCATCCATGAATTTGTCTATTCTGTTTTTGAACCTAGCTATGCTGTCTGCCTCCACCACCTCCTGTGGTAATGAGTTCTGCAAGCTAACTAGGTGCTGCATAAAAAAGTACTTTCTCCTGTAAGTTTTAAACCTGTCTCCTGCTAATTTCAGTGGGTGCCAACTAGTTCTAGTATTCTGAGATTTGATGAATAACAGTTCTTTATTCAATTTGTCTACACCCTTCTTGATTTTGTAGACCTCTGTCATATTCCTTCTCAATCTTTTCCTTACCAAACTTAAAAATTCTAGCTCTTTTAGTCTCTCTTGATATGGCAGCTGCTCTGTGCCCCTGATCATCTTGGTTGCCTTCTCTGTACCCATCTTTTCTTGTAAAGACAGACAGACAGATAGATTTTTTGTTACTTATCATCTGTAAGAAAACCTTAGAAAAACAAACTGAGGGGCTGTGTCCCCTACCTACATAATGACCCTGCAGATGTGTCTCATTTTAATTGAATAATCTTCAGTGTTGAATGTAAACTCTGGCTCACATGTCCGTATTTGATGCATTCAATATTGCTTTGTGGATTCTTTGTGGATGTCTCGATCTGCACAGGCTGCTGAAGACCACTCTGTGTGTTTTCCAAACAAGCCTTTGCGAAATTATTTCACACCTAAAGAAATACCAACATATTTTTGGTGTTACACCACTTTTACTCTAGGTACAAAAAAAAAAAATCATCGCTTAGTAAAGAGCATTTGCATTATGTTGGAATAATGTAGAAAAATAAAACTGCTCTTGTTGGAAGAATATCTGTTTTTCCCAAACATGGATACCTCTTTCCATCCACCTGGAAAGTCATGAAAATTCTGACATCCCTAAAGCAGGCTGAATAATGGTTGTGAGATATTTCATAGATTTCATAGACATTAGGGCTGGAAGGGACCTTGGAAGATCATCGAGTCCAGCCCCCTGCCCAAAGGGCAGGAAGTCAGCTGGGGTCATAGGATCCCAGCAAGATAGGCATCCAGTTTGCTCTTGAAGGTGTTCAGTGTAGGCGCTTGAACCACCTCCGGTGGCAAGCTGTTCCAGACTTTGGGGGTTCGGACAGTAAAGAAATTCTTCTTTATGTCCAGCCTGAAACGGTCTTGTAGTAGTTTATGACCATTAGACCTAGTCGTCATCCCTTGGGGCGCTCTGGTGAACAAACTTTCCCCCAGATACTGGTGGTCACCCCTGATAAACTTATAGGTGGCCATCAGATCACCCCTGAGCCTGCGCTTTTCCAGGCTAAAGAGCCCCAGGGCTCTCAGCCTGTCATCGTAGGGTCTGCTTCCCTGACCTCTGATCATGTGCGTGGCTCTTCTCTGGACTCTCTCAAGCTTCTCCACATCCTTTTTGAATTGTGGAGCCCAAAACTGGACGCAGTACTCCAGCTGCGGCCTCACCAAGGCCGAGTACAAGGGGAGAATGATGTCCCGGGATTTGCTTGAGAAGCATCTATGGATGCAAGCCAGCATTTTGGTCGCTTTACTAGCCGCAGCATCGCACTGCAGGCTCATGTTCATGCACTGCAGGCTCATGTTCATCATTTCATGATGTCCTCTTCAATCTGTATATTTTACTTTTTGTCTGAGATGCTGATTCTGTGATACCTGCTAGTCTGTTACCCATCTGTTGCCCTGAGCCTAGTTGTCTGTTACAGTGAGCTATTTTTTCTTTCAGGGCTCAGGTGTCCCTGAATCCACAGTAAGGGGTACCACAGAACCACAGTATCCCAGAGGCATTATTTCCAGAGCTCCAAAGTATCTGCCATTTACCTGCTATTGCATTTCTTCCTGGGCTGCAGCTTATTACCCATCATATGTCTGGATAACACTGGTGACCAGTTCAGATGAGAGATGAAAGCAGGGCCCTGGCCATCTCCTTTGAGTTCTGCCTGCCTTCATAAAGTTCATAAAGTGAAGAAGTGTCTTTATAGCTTCCCTTCTAGCGAGGGTAGGTCTGATCTCCATAATTGCTGGGGCAATTGCTAAAGATGTATTGGCACCTGGATACCATAGCAACAGGCACTATATATAATCTTACATAAAAAGATAGCTGCAACCAAAGCACTATCAGCATCCTCCTGGATAGAAGAATTTCAGCAATCTGAAAGGCATCCCCTGTGTTCTGTGTTCCTTTCTCTCACAGATTCCTGGGCTTCTCCATTGACCTTCCTGGTAATAAATTGATGTGGATTTATCAGTATTTAATTTAAAGGAAAAAACAAGCCTTGGGGTTGTACTTCCATTTCCCATCTTTGAGCAAGCGAAGGTCATAGGCAGTGTCTAGTCAGCCTGTGCTTCTGTGCAGCAGTGTGATTTTAGGAGCTTAGAGAGAAAGGAAAAACTGCCAAGCAGGCACATTCATCCCTTGGCTCCAGTCTCCCAGAGCTCCTGTCACTGTCAGGCCCTTGATGCATTCTTCATTGGTGTTTATCTCCAGAGAGTCTCAGAACTAGATTTCAAGGGGAGGTAAAGATTTATAGCTAATCCTTTACTGACTACAGTCAATGACAGCAGCATTGGCCCTTCTGGGGCTACAAAGGCATAGACTTTCCCAGTGGCTGCCAGGCGGAGAAGGGAGACAGCTAGCCAGGAACTGGGCTAGAACCTGAGCAGGGGGGATGACCCCCTTTCCCTTTGCTAAGCATGAGGCTCCAGTGATACCCAGCCTGTCCCAGTCCATATGGAGAGACTTACCCGTTCCAGCATCATGCTGAGAACAGAGAACTGTGTGCCTTCTGTGGCCCCAGGCCCAGTCACATCACAGCCTTATCACATGATGTGAAGGTTGTGCTTTCTCCGGCGTGATACTGCCTTTGCTACCTATGAGTGGCCGGGATCAGGAGAGCTCCCCCTCCCAGCCAAACCCTGTGGCAAGTGCCTCAGAAGGGAGGGATGTGTCTTTGCAGCAGGAGAATCCTGGCTGCCAGGAAGAGAAAACAAGAACAGGGAGCCCTATGGATGCTGTGTGCTGAGGGGTGGGCCCTGTGAGCATCACACTGTGGTTGATCAGGAATTTTCAAATGCTAATGTTTTTAGCATTACAGTGGGTATGAATCACGAGGTAACTGGACAAGGACTTCAGGGAGACCCTCACACAAGCAGAAGGAGATTTCTTGTCACAGATGTGGGAAGAGGCTGACTGGGTGGCATGGCTGGAGGTTGCAGGGGGTTCTCATAGACAAAGGGGATAATTTTAGCCAAGATTTTGGCAGACTTGAAAAAAGGAAAGAGTACTGAAGGAATTTTAGCTGAGAGCGTGGTCAGGAGCTAATAGTGGCAGGAGGGAAGCTAGTTTCTATCATCAGCAAGAAAGATGAATTAACAAGATCTGGGCCAGTCTTTGCCTGGATCTTTCTGCTGACTATCTCCCTGCAGGCATATGCACATCTGCCATCAGTCCCTGTCTGTGTAAATGTTAAGTTCCCCGAGGCAGGTTTGGTGCCTTCCTCTGCATTTGAAAACTGCTTGGCATGTCCTGGATGATACCACAATCTAGATTGGGGTAGGCAAAATGACAGATCTGGCTGGTGGCTGAACTCCAGTTCCCAGCAGCCCCTACCTAGGTTGCTGCAGCCGGTTTCCATGGAGACCTCGTGAGTGGCAGGGCAATGACAGTGTGGGGGCCATGGTTTCCATGGAGTCTGGCCCCAGCAGTGCTGGTAGGGCATGCGGCTGGGCAGGGAGTGGGGCCAGGGCAAGGATCTTGCAGCGGTGACAGCATGGTCTTGAGCTACAGCAGTACTGCGATCTGTTGCTCACATGTCCCAGGCTAGGGCCAGTCTCCATGGGAACCCTGGCCCCCCCGTTGTCACGGCCCTCACACTCCCGGGGTCTCCATGGAAACCGGCTGCAGTGACACGGGCAGGATCTTCTGGGAAATGGAGTCTGCCACGGGTCCGATCCAGCCCATGGGCTGGACTTTGCCTGCCCCTGATCTAGATTGTAAAAAGTAATTATATCAGTAGCATGTAACACTACACAGGATAAATGTCTTAAATCCAGAAATCTGTACAGGCTACACTAATGACTTTGTTTTCTTGATGGAAATTAAATTAAAGAGGCCAAAAAGCATAAAGGATAAGATCCTCACCTCTGTTTTGGCCATTGTCTGATGGGTAAAGGGGTCTCAAAAGACCCAGTTGATGTCAAGAGGGTTCCCCTGGCACAATAACTATGGATGGTAGCCATGAAGCTGTCTTCTGAGGACCCTTTTGCAGTCCCTGATATGGAGGCTTATACAGGGCATGGGAGAGCAGGTGGCAAAGGGACATAGCAGGATGGAGCAGTGTGCAGAGGCTGTTCAGCACAAGCCCCTGGGGCAGTATGGGGAGGCTGCTGTACTGAAGCCTCCAGGGCTTATGCGAAGGGGAGCAGCCTTCATTTGGGAGGATGAAAAGATGTCTTAAAACCACTACATCCCGTATCATCTTTGTGAGCTATGAATTTTGCCGCAACACAGACTCTCATGCTAAGACCTTTACCCAAATGGCTGTGTTGTTTTCATGGGTGTATACATACTTAGGCTGGTTCTTAAAACTGTGGCTGGTTTATCTTATAGATTTCTATTGTGCTTAACATTATATTTGCCTAGAAAGATAAATCCCACTATAAAAACACCTAAAGTAGCTCTGTACTAGGGGACTGAAGGCAAAGAGAGAAAATAGAGGCACATCATGAACACCAGCCTGTGAAAAAAAATCCTCTTGAGAAACAAACATCCTGCCTGTAATGTGTACAGAAACATAATCCCCATGAGAAATATCATCAGCAAGGCAACAGTTGAAATAATACAAAACCATTTTAAATTGCACATAAAAGTCCTTGAAAATTACAAGTTGACAACTTAAAACAATTTTGAGATCCTTGCTGCCAGCTCCCATTTCTCCCCTGCTTCTTCATTTGAAGACAGGTTCTCGCCTACAAACACCTTCAGAAGGTTCATGGCAGATTGAGTGTCCCAGGGCACAAAAGTTTTGTCTAGCCTACAGTTTGTCTGGGACTGAAATAGTTGTCTCTTCCCTTAAAGGGATAAGACTCTGCCTCTTACCTGGAAGGCCAGCTCTGAACCCCTCGGGCAGATAAAACTACTGTTGACATGGAAGGCAGAAACACCAAATATTCCAGTGCTCTCACTTACGTGAACTGACAGGAAGGTAGAAATTGGGGGTGGGGGGGAGTCAGAATTAGCATCCCAGAAGGAAGCTGTAGGCATTGCTTTTCATGATCTGCCAGAAGGAGAGGCAATTGATATGTATAATATATATAAGCTCTATTATACCCAAGTTTATGGCTTGCTGACTCTCGCATGTAAAAGCAAGGTCCTGCTTTGTGACTAATGTCTACAGATAAAGATAAATAAATCAGTACATTTTTACTTAGCTACTGCATTTCGTTAGGAGCATTTTCAGAAATGTGTATGTGCCGTACTAACTCAAACTGCTTTGAAAGTAAATAAGGCTCAAGCTTCTAGCTACTCATGAAAAGGCTGCTCCTATTAAATGTGATTACTGTGCTTTGCAAGGTGAGCTCCTTTCACCTCCTAGTGGTGTCTTGCCTTTTTTAATTTCAGATGTGGTGGTGCAGTGGTGTACACAGGGAGACCTACTGGCTGTTGCGGGCATGGAAAAGCACAGTCAGCTTGCTGAACTTGGCAACGGTTCCATGCTGAAGAGTGCGCTCGTCAAGTTCTACAATGTCCGTGGGGAACATATCTACACGCTGGAGACACCCGTACAGGTAAGGGATGTTATGAGACATCAAGTGTAATGCTTATGCGTGAATAGTGTTACACCTACAGTAGCTCCACAGTATAGGCACATATTACTGAAGTGTTCAACTGTGGTTTTGATAAGCTTCAAGTCTTTGCTCTTTGCAATATCTAGAACGTGAATTAATATAAATTATTGTTGTTTGCCCTAGCTGGGATTGGGGCCTCATTGTGTTAGGCACTGTACAAACATATAGTGAGATACTTTGCCCGACAAACTACAATGTAAACAGGCAATATAGACCAAGAAAGCACTATTATTCCTGTTTTATAGATGAGGAACTGAGGAGCACATAGGCTAAATCACTTGCCTCCAATCGCACAGAAAGTGTTTGACAGAGCTGGGCACAGAACTTAACCTCCAAGTCTAGTACCCTAACTATAAGACTCCTCTGTCCTTAACCACAAAACTATAATGTGCAGGGTACCTCTGCCCTAGTGTAGGGGTAGGACAATCTAACACAACAGGAGGTCCTAGAATGTGGAATGACATGGTGTCAGACTGACATTGTAGCCATGATGGTCTAGGAGTTATGTAAGAGGCAAGGATTTTTCTGGGTGATGTCTTTTCTTGGGCCAACTGCGTGGTTGGGATAAAGTTAGACAAGCTTTCAAATGCAAGGCATTCTTCATCAGGTCTGAGGAAAGAAGCAGCCATGGCAATTATGAAAAACAATGGGTGGGGCTGTGAAATTGTAGAGGGAAGAAATTCCTAGTGGTAGCAGACAAAGAATTAGACAAGGTTTTTTCCCCCAGTCATCATGGAGAACCCCCTGCCTTCCACAATCTTGGGTTAGCATATAAAAGGGGGACGGGGGGGGGGGGGGGGGGGGGGGGGGGAGAGGCAGTTGCTGCAGCTCTGACTCTGGCCCTGAGCCCAGGTTGGGGCCACAGTCAGACCCACAACAGGCTCCTGCCCTCTCCCCCTCTGCTTGCCCTCTGCAGCTTCTGCTCCCCTCTCTACCCTCTTCCCCTGCTTATTGTCAGGCACAGCTTGGCTCCGGCTCTGGCTGGATTCCCTTCCGGGCACAGAGCATGTGGAGCTCCATCCCCTGCCCTGCTGCTGCATGGTTCAGCAAGGGATGTGTTATACTCCAGAGAGGAAATAGAGTCCCAGCAGCATCTGACAGTAAAGGGGGAGAGGGCGGAAGAGGCAGAGACTGGGAAGTGAGGGGGAAAGAGGCAAAGACTGGAGAGTGAGGCGGGGAAGAGGCAGAGACTGGGGAGTGGTGGGAAGAGGGAGACTTGGGAGTGGGAAAGAAGAGGCAAAAACTGGGAGGACTGAGGGGGAAAGAGGAAAAGACTGGGGAGGTGGTGGGGAAAAGAAGCAAAGCCTTTGGGGAGCTAAGGGTGGAGGCTTGCCGTTTGGGGGAGAGGAAGCCTGCAGGGGAAAGAAGGTGGGGGGGGCAGAGGGCAAGGGGTCTGTCTGACCCTCCCCTTCAGCCACTGCTTTCCCTGTGGAGCAGTGGGGAGGGGGTTGAATTCAATAATTACTATACCTGGAAAATTATAACAATTTTATAAATTTTTCACATATCAAATCTAATTATTGGGGGTCATCTTAAATTCAGGGTCATCTTAGATTTGAGTAAATACAATAATTCTTAACAGTAATAACCAGACTTTTTGTTTGTTGTTGTTAATTTTCCAATATCATGGCGTGAGTTGGGCACAGAAGGCTGAGTTAAGGACCATCTGGCAAACTGACTCATGAATATTCTCGTTTGCATTTATTTATATTTAGCAGTAACCTCCCGTTATGCTTCAGTTTGGATTTTGTTCTTTAGGTTTTGCATTTTTTAGAATAATATACCCCACACCTGGTATATGGGACAAACTGTTAGGGATTCAAGTGTATGTACATGGTGTCTCAGTGCTGATTTAAGTGAAGAGCCTATTTATCCAGTTTTTACTGCTGTCAGTGTACTAAGACAATTATAGCAGCATAACCACTCTCCTACCCATGTGGACAAAACAAATATAAATGCATTTATGCCAGTATTGATTATTCCATATGGAAAGGGGAATCAAAATACCTACATCTACAGGATGTATTAAACTTTCCTGAGTTATAATCCCTAGCATAACTAGCTTATTAAAAACAGAAGTCACATTCAAACTGCAATATTTATACAGGTATGAAATCTACATGCAGACCAAGCCTAAATTTGGGACTTGATTCTCTTCTCTTTTTACTATGCTTATTTCTTTTTACTTAATAAAATTAATTTCTGATTTCTACTGGTAAGAGCTTGAGAGGGAGACAGTTTCTCAAAAAGGAGCATGCCTCTGTCTCTAGTGTTTATGCACCCACCCACTTGAATAGTGGAACTACATATATTGCCATTTGAGTTACAAAAGACTATAAAGTTTTGCAGATCATTTGGTATGCCATCAAAATCAGCTAATATGACTATTGCAAAAAGTGAGGTTGCTAGTGACATTTGTTATTCAACATGTCTGCTCCGGAGAGATATGTAGTGGACAGACAGAGTCAGTGGTCCCAGTGATTTGTCTTATAAGCACCAACAGCAGTAAAATCAATAATTTGCTGTAGAATGGCAGTCAGTACTGTGATGGGATGTTATAAAAATCACCACTGGCAACTGAAAAGGAAGGGGTGAGAAGATGGGAATTTTCACATCTCAAACTCTATTACAACAACTATTTCCTCTGGAACAAGCAGCACATGATTGGGGATGTTGCTTTTATTTTAAACAAATCCTGTTCCTAATTTAATTAATGACATGAGAGTTAAACAGTGCTGAACACTGCAAATGTCAGATTACTGGTGCAAAACTTATTTAATATGAGGCACTGTTTCATTTCTCTGATAAAAACAGGTGTCTGAAATCTTTGTCTGTAAAATAAATTAAGCTGTCATTGCTTATGCTGTCTGGATATACTAGGTGCATTTGTAGAGTATTAAGAAAGCGAGACATTTTCAGATTGCTTATAATTATAACTCAAAAGAACTAATATAAAATATATATGAAAGTTAGAGTGGATATTAATGATTGTGAAGCCACAGCAAGCCAGACAGTCAGAACTGTTTACTTTGCTTTTCTTCTCACAGTGACAACTTGTTTTCATATTTTCTGCCAGGAACAAACTGGTCCACCTTCTCCCCTGGCTTTGGTACAGTTTTGGTGTCAAATCATGTGGTTCCTAAATGGGCAACTTGTATTTGTGGTTAAGATCTCTGTATGTAACACCGTAAACACAGGAATTGCGCTAGTTTAGAAGCATCCAATCCAGCATAACATTATTATATAAAAATAGTATTCATAGGTGGGAGGGTGGGGCTGGCAGGGTGTAACAGCTTCTCTTTCTCACTGCCATGTCTGTCGCTACAACTCACCATCCACCATACCCTCTGCTTTCACAAAAGTGCACTTACCAAAGGTTGTATAGACTGAAGAACAAAGGTAGGGCTCAAACAACTTGTCTCCTGAGACAAAGAGTATCCTCACCCCTTCTTGAACCCGCTGTGAACGTATGGTGTTCGTCATCCCACAGCACTGGCCCCTCACATTTATCTCACTGGATCCACCCTTTAGGGACTAAGAAAAGCTCAGGCCTGTAGTGTCACACACATATTGCATATCTACTATTGTTGCAGAGAGTTAATACATCGTGCTTGTTTTATATGAAGAGCATGTGCTAAAGGCTGTCCATAAGCTGCTAGGTATTCAGAAGAATGCTGTCACTTCTGGAAATCCTTCTTGTCTATCACTGCTCCCAACACACAAATACAAATCTGATCAAGCAGAAATGCACCAGGTTCCTTCTTCTAGTGATTTAGTTTTTCAGCCCTGCTTCTCCAGCATTTTAAATGAAATAAAAAGATGAGGTGTCTTTATGGTTATGCATTCTATCTGAGATGAACATTTTCTTCTTGTAAATATAGGCAAATGTTGATCCTCTGGCTAATGGTGTACATATAAGAAGTCTAGTCAGGTGCCTGATGAATCCACTTGTGGCTGACAAGCCCAATTCAAGAGTGACACAGCTTGTTACAAGTTTCACAGATCCATGTGTTGTTTGAATTGGAGACCAAGTTTACAGCACATTGCTTTCTTCTTTCTCGCTTTGCTTCCATCCTCTGGATCAAAGCTGCTTCATGATGAGCTGCACCCAGTGTCAGATGTTCCCTCCAGATTTCGATGGGATTCTGCATGCTCCTCCCAACTTTCTACATAGATGTTGAACAACTTCATATAATTTTTGTACGTGTTGCAGTACTGCCATAAAGGGTGACCCAGCTTTTTAGAGCCACCTCAAATCTCACTGTTCAAAATATTTGTGGGGTTATGGTCTCCTCCTACTCTCCTGACGTGGCCAAGCCATTGCAGCCTCTTCTTGTTAGTGGTTTCTAAGTGTGACAGTCCTGTGCACTCCAGCGCCTCTGTGTTTGACATTTTGTCTTCCCATTTTATTTTCAGGATCTTTCACAGGCATCTCATATGGAAGCTGTTCAGTCTCCTGATGTGTCTAGCAGCGTTGCCTCTAAGCTGTGTGGCAAGTGCAGGCGCACTCATGCCTCACTACCAGGTGCACCTGCGCGGCCATGCACACCACGCAGCTTAGAGGAAACACTGGTGTCTAGTGTATATAGTCCATATTTCTGAACCATAAAGTAGGGATGACAGCACACAAGTCTCATAGATATGCACGTTTACCTTAGCTGATAGTTAATGTTCCTGTAATAGTTTGAATGTTCCTGTAATAGCTCAAAATTCTTAGCTGCTTCTCCGTTTCTGTTAGTCAGTTCAGTCTGAAGGTCAAGATTCCTGCTGATCATAGAACCCGAGTAGCAAAAGCTGTCAAAAGCACCAAGAGATTTACCCTCTAGAGTGATGTCAGGCACTGGTTCTTCCACCCCTTGGTACATGATCACAGTCTTCTTAAGACTAATTGTCAACCTGAAGCTCTCACATGACAGAAAATCTGCCCAAGATTTTCAAACAAAATTTGCTTCTTGAATTTATTTATGAAACCCTCATAACCCTGGCATTAAGCAGAGATGGCAATAGTAGTAATGGGCGGCACCTGAGACTTGTTTTTTACAGCCTTACTAAAACTGTTTACTGAAAGTGCTGCAACCCATTTCTGTCACTTCAAAAGTCTGTGCTTGATGTGCAGATGGATCTTTATTGTATCAGCTAACTGTACCTGCTGTTGTAAAGCTGTCCTCTGAGTGGATACAGCTGCTTCATCTCTTCCCAATTGGACTTGAAATAGAGGAGCCTCCTATAACTGCTCCTCAAAACTGCCTCACTGCAGACATTACAAAACCTGTGAAGTTGTGATCTTTCACTTTTCTTAATGGTTCAGATCATTTGCCTGTTGTTTCCCAGGGCCGTATAATTCTCTTTTATATGTCCCGGAGGATCATAACAACAGGAAGTAGAGCCCAGAGAACCTAATTCTAATCTCATGTACATACATAAAGCTAGAATAATTACACCTACCCTATTGAAAAACTGACATATGGTGTGCCCTGTAATTAACTGCACGTTTAACAATCTTACACATAGAGCTAACCTTGATGTAACCTTGATGAACAGACAGCTTGATAGTGAAAGTATGTTTTTTTTCCAAGAATCAGTTATTTAAATGTTGATTCAGTATGATTGTATAAAAGGCTTAAAGATTCTGGGTAGTATTTGGTTGGTTCTTACAGAATGGCAGCTTCTGGTATTTTTGGTGAAGGATGGGATCAGTGAGTACTTCGGAAGGGAGCTGAGATCATGCAGAAAGGGTGGATCTCAGAGCTGAAGACTTTTTTGGAAAGAATTAAACCGATTTTTTTCTGTCTCAGTGTTTCCATTGGCTATTGAAAAAGTAGCCAACACTACAACTTAAAGGTGCAGGTTGCCTCTGTAAATATCAGGTTTTATCTTGCTTCTATTAAAATCAGTGACAGAACACCTATAGAGCAAAATGGCAGCAGAATGGGGCATTCTGAAATTTGTTCCTTCATGTTCTGGTTTATACATTAATCAAAGGAAAGCCACTTAGTTCTGTGGTCCTCAACCACTGGGAGAACTCCAAAGCCTGCTCTGGGGAGTGCCACATCGAGCAGTAAGTGAAGAGCAGAACTGCCACATCCCTAACACCTATTGCAGGATTCTGACCCTCAGAGCATGCACCCCTGATTTAGCATAAGTCCAACTTTAAAGCAGCCAGAGTCCACACACTGAGGGCAGTGTGAGCCATGGCCCCCAGACTGCAATGTCCTCTGGGCTGCTGGCTCCCCTGGCACTGTGGGCTGCACTGTGCCTTGCCACACTGCCCTTCCCCCTGGGTTGGGGGTGTGCAGCCAAAGTTGGGGAAGGAGGGGAAACCTCAAGACCCTGATTGTTGCTGCAGCCAGAACAATAAGGGCAGTGGTGCCCAGGGGATGCAGACCATATGCAGCCTGGAGGCAGCTAGTTGGACAGACCTGACGTAAAGTAACAGCATCTAATAGCAAGCAAGAAAACCCTGCTGTTTCTTATATAACATTTGTCTGACTCTTAATTTTGATGGATAGTAACAGATACAGTCCCTCAAGATTTGGAGCAAAAGAGTAGAATTACTCTCTGCACTGATTCTGACTGACTGGGGATATACGCAAATTTCTAGTTGACCCATTCTTAACCTTGTAGGACTAATGGGTCAGGTACAGACATTACACATTTACTGGTATAAGTAGGGACCTACTTAATTTGTGATATTACAGAAACCGCAATCTGCAATTGTCCATGGAATCAACTTAAAAAAATAAAATTCTAGCTCCCCAGGGGGAACCAACAGTCTTCACTGCTCTGCAGCCCACCCAAGAGGGGAAGGCACCAGCTGGCAGGTCAGCGCAAAAGGCAACTGCCCATTTGTCCCTCCTTCCCCCCAGGTCCTCTCCACCTATCAGTGGCCAGGGGCAGGGCTGCACAAATTGCAGCCAGCAGCCAAGATGCTGGATGCCCCTTCATCCCTCCTCCCCCTTCCAAACCTCCCCCCCACCCCCCAGGCCTGTCCACCAATCAGTGACAAGGGGAGGGGGTGCAGGGAAATGCCTGTGAAATTGCCTCTTTGTGCTGTGACCAAGCTGCAAAAATTCCTCGTCTGGCCATGAATTAAGTAGGTCCCTATGTAGAAGTGTTTGGAAATAAGTCTACATCCATAACAACATAAGTCTGGTACGCAAAACTGGTTTATACCTGTAACAGAACAGAAGTTCGGCACACATAGACTGGTTTAAAAATGGAGGAACCTGGTCTAAGATTTGTCCCCCACCTCCACCCTGTCCAAAGGGCGAATGTGTGCTCTGATTGCTACTGATCTAAACTGCGCTGTTTACAGAAAACCATGCAACTTAGATCGATTCCTCCATGCAACTTAGATCGAACTTTTTGAATGTTTGTACCTAGCTGTGATGTCTTATTTCAAACATACAAACATACTTTTAAGGACTGTGGAATGGTCTGTGAGAACATGTGTTGCTGGGATATTGGCAGGATTTTACAAAGAGAAACATTTATTTAAGAGAGCTCCATTCAGCAGACTGGAATATTTAGGAAGTTCTTTCTTGAACTCACTAAATTGGCCAGGTGCCTTAAAATTTAAAGAGAGCAAGTGACTTCCTCACCAGTATATTTTGAGTAGTTCAGGTTGGATTTTAAAACAAAACCCTCTAGTTTTTTAGTACTTTGCTGTAAGCATAGTTCATCGATACCTTCTACATACTTTTCCTGCCCATGAAAGTTCTGGCCTGTGAACTGTATTAGCGTGAGGGGTGGATAACCTGGAGGGATGTGGATAACTTGGAGAGGGTTCAGAGGAGGGTCACCTGTCTGGTTAAAGAGCTACAGAAAAAACCCTATGTGGACCGATTGGGAACCCTGAACCTCTTTTGCCTCCACAAGAGGAGGCTGAGAGATGATCTTGTGGCCGTCTACAAACTCATCAGGAGAGTCAGCAGGAAGTGGGGGATACCATGTTTACCAGGGCAACAGTTGGGGTAACTAGAAACAATGGACACAAGTTAAAATAGAGCAAATTCAGGCTGGATATCAGGAAAAAGTTCTTTACAGTGAGGGTCACCAAAATATGGAATAGGCTTCCAAAGGAGGTGGTGTTGTCTTTCCTTGGAAATATTCAAAAGCAGATTGGACAGACACCTGGCTGGGATTGTCTGACCCCAGCGCTCTTTCCTGCCCAGGGCAGGGGGTCGGACTCGATGATCTAACAGGTCCTGACCCTAATAACTATGAAACTATAACTATGGAACTATGAATCTGGATCCATATATATAGTAGATTAAGGAACAAGTGATTCCACAGAAATCCTGTAATGGTTCCAGGGCTCCAGGGAGAGAAGGGTAGAGTTTTCAGTTAAGTTATGGGAAAAGGCGCTCTTCCCCAGTGTCAAGTATTCCTGTGCCTGAAGAAGGGTGACTGCGCCTGAACCTTGCTAAGAACTTTTCTCCAACTACAGTACTCAGTTGGTCTAATAAAAGATACTACATCTACTCAAAGATCCTTGCCTGCTTTTTATCTGGGAAAACAGATGTTGTTCTCTTGATCTGTGTGTACTTCACATGGAATCTTTAGGTTTATTGCTGCTGTATTAATGTGGTCTTCTGGGTACATCCCCCCAAATTAATCTTATTTGGGGGGTTGTTGGGTGACACTGCAAGTTTGTTTTCTTATGGAGAGAACGACAAGGCAATTTAGACTTTGCTAGTGAAGTGTGCTCCAGGATCTCAGTGGAGGCTTTGAAATGTTCAAGTAAGACAGTCTGTAGTAACCCCCGTTAACCTCTACCTATCACAGCAGCAGAACACAATGAGGAATTTTTATAGTTGTTCACAACTGGGAAATGGAGTCTATTTTTTCTACAAGTTCATTATCTTGTCCTGGAAAAGACTCATTCAGTAAAAACTAAGTCTTTCAGCTAGACTTGAGATGTGGAAGATGCCTGGCTATAGAAACTTGGAACTGAAATAAATAAGAAACTAAATTGCAAATTAACTGTTCTGCAGTTTGAAGAAATCTTACAATGCCTTCACTACTGAAGTATCTGAGCACCTCATAATCTTTGATATATTTAACCTCCTGTCCTCCTTAGAAATTAATGGTTATATTCACATGACACAGATCTGACAAAGTAGGTTGTTGCCTACGAAAGAAAGCTCATGCCTCTCTGAACTGGTCAATTTGTAAGGGTGGAAACAGAAGAATGTTTATGGCAGCACAAAGGCCAAGGAAACAGATGCCCATGCCCCTTGTGCCACAAATGGCCAAAATTTGTGGCTTTAACATAGGTGGTAACAATTTATGCCTCTGCTTAGCAGTGGACATCTGTTTGCTTTATGGTGCAAGAGTACAGGCAGCCCTTCCCACCAGAGCTGCCCATTCTCTCCAGCCATCTTGGGCAGGTGATCCCAAGACTTGAGGGGCCCAATCATGCTGCTCACTGGGACTGCCTGCCTGGCTTTCCCTGCTTTCCCTGACACATGCCAGGGAATCTCTGCGACATGTCTCTGTGAGCAGCGAAAAGCTGAGGTTTCTCTGTCTACAGAGACACACCAGGGGGAACCTGTATGGTGCATCTCTGTAAGCGGGCAACACATCATCCGTTGTCTCACAGGATCAATAGGCGGGACAACTATGTTTTGTCCAGTGGAGCAGATCCGCTGTGTTGGGACATATCCTGGCACAGCTGATCTGCTTAATTTGATGACGTCTGTTTCTAGCCTAAAGTGCCACCCTGCCCTCACTTGACATTGTACAGGGGTAAAGACTATGTGATCTGCCCAAGCTCACACAGAAAGCCTGTGGTGGCTGAAGGACCTGAACACAGGCCTTACCAGTCCCATCTACTCTCCTAACCAATGCACCATTCTTTCTCACTCTGTATGTGCACAGATACAGTTTCATCCTTCTTTAAAGTAAAAGAGAGAAACATTCATGTTATGTTATTTATAGCCTTTACATCCATATACAAACATGCCTTTTACTAGTCAGATTCTCTTTTGCATCTGGTGTCTCATTCCTGAAGGATTTTCAGACCTGCAGCACTAATCAAAAACAAAGTCTTATCTCACTAGTTGATGTCTGCCAGTGGGATTTCCTGCCCTGGATATGACCACTTCACACTCCGTGAGACTTCTAGTTCTAATAGCAAGGTGCTAGCTTAGGCAGAAAACAGACCTTAACACCCAAAATTTGTGTCTTCAGGAACTTAGTGAAATACCTGTCCGCTACATTCTAACTGAATTCTAACTGACTGAACTTCATAGCAGTTATAAAAGGTATGTATGTTATACTGCTCCTCTGTTGGGGTGAAAAATGAATGATATAGAATAAGCTAGCACAGGGAGGTAGCTTGGTCAAAGATATCCAGTCCAGTGCTCTAAGAAGTAACACTCCCAATGGGGGTGTATGTAACTACATAGAATAGCTTCTCTGACTGATTCAGACACAAAGCTATCAAACTCTTCATTAATCAGTTTTTTGAATCCTACAGTCAATGTGTTTCTTTGGTAAAACATCTGAACTGTTGCCTTTTCGTGTATTTGTTTTTGAGTTTAATAGTGCTGTATGACTTAAATTCTCTGTTTGTGTGTGGAAATTCAACTTTTTCCTGTCTCCATGTTTATGACTGATCTCTGAGATTCATTCATACCCCTGTATTTAGGGCTGAGATTCTTATAAAAACTAATGGGATTTTGTTAGGTAAAAAACAGACGTGGAAGTACCAGAATCTCTGCCCAGATTTCTCTGCTACTAGCAAAGAACACATGATCAAACATGGGGAAAAAAGACAGTGTATGGCAAAATCTGTTTGTTTGCCCCAATAAAGTTTAATAAAGTTGCTACTGAATCCACACATGGTGGAATATTTTACAAGGAGTAAGGGCATCTCTGGCTAATCATTTTCCACAATAGGGTTTGGATAGACCACTGTAGCCAGGTGGTAATAGACTTACTGCAGTAATTGAACCTCATCCTCACATTTCAGAGAGACTTTATCTGAGCAATATATTTAAAGGTCAGGTCACACCTGGCAGTTGTCTGTCTTTTCCAGCGTCTAATAATAAAACCATTTTTCTTGTACCTCATTTGACTCCTTATAGCCCTTCGTGTGTGAAGTGATGCTGGATGTTAGACATGAAGGGCACGTTAGAACAGTCCTGCTGAAAAGCTGCCCCGGTGAAAGTTCTGGCAAAATGTGTCTGGAGCATCAGTAAGCACCCAACAAACCAATACCAGCCCAGAGTCTGGTTGATGGTTTAAAGTAGGGATGTCAGACATGTGGCCTGTGATTTGGGTATGTCCCATGGAGCCATTTCATGAGGTCTATGGGGGACCCTGAGGTTCTGGGAATTTGGGGGTGGGACAAACAGGGACAGAGCCTGCTGCCAAATTCCCAGCTATGGAGTCCCATTGGGTATGTGTGTCTGTAGGACAGTGGAGGAGGGGCAAGTGAAGGCTGTATTGACATCTCACTCCCCTGCCACTTGCCCTGCTGCTGCCACAGGCGTTATCACCCTCACTGGGTCTGGACCTGGCCCGGGAGGCTCCTTGCCTTCTGGATTCTGCCTGAGGACACAGGTGACTTTGATACCCCTGGTATAGAGAACACTGGATGTTCAAAATAAAATGTTCTAAGCCAGTGGTACCCAACCTTTTTGTCCTGCAGTCTGGATGGGCAGTACCTGGTCCATCTGTGGGCTGGATCCAACTGGTTGGCCTGATCTGATGTGTGGGGCAGGCATGGCAAAGCCCCAGCCCAGCTGTGCAGGAGGAAGAGGGCATGGCCCAGGGCAGTGCAGGGGAGGGGGCATGGCCTGGCTCCGATGATCTGCAAGGTCCCTTCCAGCCCCTAACAATCTAATCTATGAAAATCATTGAAAATCTTCATCATGGTTGTGCGGTCACTAAGCATTTTATATATATATATGAATTGATTCAACTGATTTATGCGAAGGGATGTAGTTTGGATTTACAGTACTAGCTGTACTCATGGTAGGATGCATGCCTTTGCACATCCACTGGTGCCCTCTCCCAGGGCTTCACTGGATGAGTCAACATCTCCCTCAGGTGCATTTGCCTTGTGCCCTCTCCATTCAACCCTGCTTATTTTGTGGGCTGCACTGACCAGCTCACAGTTCCCAACCAGTGTGAGGTGCCAGTAGAGCCCTGAAATGTGGTTCATGCTCATATTGTAGAACATCCTGTACTGTAGAACAAGGGTTCTTTTTAAGCATCCAGAATTAAATGGAATTTTGAACTGACCAAACCTCTGCCCTGAACGTGTGGTGATGACAGGCTATGTAGCAGGTTGCTCATGATACCACAGGGATGTTTTGGCTCCTTTTGAAGTGTCGTTCTTCACTACAAAGAGCCTTTAGCAATTGCTGTGAAAACCATAATGCTCACATATTGTTGTTTTGCACTTGCGTATCAGTCAGCCAGAGGGTACGTACCTCCATGCAAGGTTGTGTTGTGTGGGTATGGGATTGTGTCTGTGTCTGCGGTGCCTGGTTTTACTGAAAAGGAAACTGCTCTACTTCCCACCCACCCACCGCCCTGTCTTAAAACCAGTATTTTCCTTGAAATTTAAAATCAGGTTGAGATGGCACAGCGGGTAAAATTCTCTCTGGTAGAAAGTTGCTTCATCATACTATTTATCTTGATAATAAGCATTGAGGTGGCATTGTGCAGCTGCACTTCCTGTCATTCACATAAAAATCAGTTTGCTCTGGTTTCTCATCTTGAAATATTCGGAAGTCACAATTCAAAAAAAGTCAGTCTCTGAGACTTACTAACATCTTTGCTAATCTAGTCCAGGTTTCTGTGTGTTGTGTAGTCTTTCACATTTTTCAGAGGTGGAGGGAGGAAAAGCCTGATTACTTGGTGTTCTTTGTTAACACCTGCCTTCTGTGTGGTTAATTCTTGTTTGGTGTATTCTGATTAGAAGGATAAAACGTCCCTAATTGACCATGTTAACACATCTCCATCCTTTCAGTAAATTGTGTCCATTCTTCATCTAAAGAACAGGACCTAATCCGTTGGGCATAGGATTGTAGCCATTAACCAATGCTTCAGAAGAAGAAACAAGCCTTGTTAGAATGTGCTTATGGTAGCCTGCTGTGCAGTATTATTCACAGAAGAGACAATTTGTTTCTCCCCTCTGTTGCTGTTGATTCCATTGTGCTAGACACAGTACACACATGCACAATTAAAAGACAGCCCCCTTGAGCTTACACACAGAGACAAGAGATGACAGGTGGACACAACAGATGTTAAGGAGAGCACAGCTAACAGTAAGATAATTGTGAAAGTTCAATAAACAATGGTCATGGCACAATAGCTTTCTGGAGGTATCATGATAGGAAGAAGATTTAAAGATGGTAGTATGGAGAGCCCCTTCCATACTATGTAGGACAAAGCTTCAAGGATTTTGGGGGGAAAATTGGACTAATGGGAATCAACTCTAGCCCTCAAGTATGACATTGCCCTTATCTTGGCATACACCTCACTACAAGCTGGTTGTTACAAGACTAACCAGTCTGTTTTTTCAATCCACCTATGTTACTTGACTCCTGTATCAGAGAATATCACAAACAGGTGCAACATTGGCTGTCTTAAATTTGTGTGTGTGTCCTAAATTTGCCCAAACGTACAGCCAGGTATATCAAAGTAACATCCTTTTGTTACAGTGTACAAAGGAGGGCCTGATTTAGCTGTTGCCATATCTTTTAAGTCTCAGAAACCTCAATCCAGTTCCATCTCTCACTCACCATTATTCTGTTAATTGGTATGAATTTGGACATTTATATCACTGAACAAAAAAATGAAGAAAGGGCAGTATGTATAGTCTGTCCATGATGGTGATTTAGATTTTTTTTTCATCTGGAAATACTTTGTAAAAGGGCAGTATGGGAGAGCAGTCAGTTTGGGACTGGGAGGCAGAAATGGCAAAGGGCTAATCACACTTTCTGCCAGTGACAGTAACTCAGCGCAAAGCTACTCTTATTTTTACCTTTTGGAGAACCTTGGCACTGGATTCAAATGTTGCTGTTGAACATGCATCTTGCTGTACCAATGTCCAGGAGAAAGCTTATGCTGCACTAAGTTGTGCAATCTTCCTTTCCTTGCAGCGTCCCATTATCTCTATCTGTTGGGGCCACAGGGACTCGCGCCTGCTCATGGCTTCTGGCCCTGCGCTGTACGTGGTCCGAGTAGAGCACAGGGTCTCCAGTTTGCAGCTTCTGTGCCAGCAGACCATTGCAAGCTGCCTGCGAGATGACAAAGATATCAGCAAACTGACCTTGCCTCCTCGGCTCTGCTCATACCTCACCACTGCCTTCACACCAACAATCAAGGTAAAAGGAATCGGAGCCTTTTTTTCATTCTTCACTCAGGTGTTCCCAAGAGATAAGGGGGAACATCCTGGCCCCACTGAAGTCAATGAAAGAGTTCCAATTGACATCAGGGAGCCAGAATTTAACCCAGTGGTTCCCAGTGAGAAAAGAGGAACCAAAAAGGAGAGAGACTGAAGATGAAAAATAAAAAGGGCTCATTTACACTGCTTCAGCACACAAAATAAGGCTCAGAATATTGTAATCATGAGGTCTCCTTTATGGTTGGTCTGTCAAGCAAAAGCCTGTGAGTTCACGGTGCCTGCCACTCACAGCAGATTTCTGAAGATCTACCCCATTGTGATGGTAATATTGGTCTAACATTGGTTGTGTTGGAGCTGCACAGACAATGGAACTCTTATCTCCCAGCTGTATGTCAGGATGCTTGTACGTTGGCAGCCCCAAATATCTGTACTTACTGGAGTTGTCTGCCTTGAAATTACTGACAGAAACAATATTTTATTACCACTCAGCCCCATTAGCCCTGCTGAGCCAACACAGCTAAGAGAGAATGAGCTGATATTTTTCTTTTTTGCATATCATCAACAGAATTACTTACCCAGTGCTAATTGCAGGGCCATCTGCTCCATCCGTGTGTCTTCTAATCATGCCCTCAGCTACACCTGTGGATCCCAGAACTGTTTATACCATCCCAGAACTGAGGTCTTAGCAAGTAAAGTGCTTAGACGCATCTGATCATTTTATGTAGTGCTGGTGCTTATTACCATTTCATTTTATTGGGACAAATTCAACTTCTGGGTATAACAGTGTCAATCTGGAGTAGGTGCTTTGAAGCCAGTGGAATCTATCCAACCATACACTGTTTTAAGTGAGAGCAAACTGAATCCATTATATAACAACCCGTTATTGCCACATGGTGAATCATGCTTTGGTTTGTTTATGAGAGAGCATTTTGTGTATTGCTAGTTTAGTAATTTGTATGCATAAATATTTCTGGAATGGGTTAGTCTCTAAAACACAGGGTTATATTATAACTGGTACCTTTGGAAAAGAGTAATTAACATACTGTAGCTGTAATTCTTCCAGCTCCAAAGGTATGTACTGTAGTATAGAAAAGCTTACTATTCACCAGGACCAGCTTTATCTCTTTTTTTCGCCAGCTCTTATTCCCTTTTATATTTGTTTTGGAAGAAACTAAGATGTGGCAATTTATCAGTAATAATAATAACAATAATACCAATAGCAGCATTTTGGTACTATAGAACCATCCTCTGGCCTCTCAGTGCTGGGCATTGCACAACCTCAATATCAGACTGTCGCTGTCCCAAAAAAGCTCATAATCTATAGAGATGAAGCAGATGACAGAAGGATTACTATATCCCATTTTTACAAATGATGAAAGGAGTTGCAGGGCCAAACAGGGAAAAGGCCTGAGGGCCCTTCTACACATTAAAATTAAAGTGGGATAGAAACTAGCTGTAGAGTCGTTGCACCTTTTCAGGCACTAACTTTGTAGCAGGTTGGCTCTTTTTATAGCTGCATAGTCAGTATGATAATTTTCTTGCACGTGTTTGGCCTAAATTTATTGCACAATTAACCAGTTAATTGAGTAATATATATCATGTGTAGAATGGACTTATGTTGCCTGTCCACAGTCCCATAGAAAACCGTGACAGAGCTGAGCATTAAACTTAGATTTCCTGGGCCCAGACCAGTACCCTAACTAGAAGACCATGTTTCTGCTTATCATTTACTTAACTTTTATTTTCTGTGTACAGGTTTTGGCCCAACCAGCAGGTATGTCTCTCTCACTGCTGTGTAACTAAGTGGTTCTCAGATTAGTTTAGGCTAATGCTGATCTGTTGTAGACTCCTGTGTGGGTCTGAGTTTAAAGGCCCACTTTCGGAACCTGCACTTGGTATATACAACTGAACCCACATTAGCAAGTCTTCTTACTCGTGGACCAACCTAACCTGCTGTAGACAAATTCACAACCCGCTGCTGACAAACATGAAAAAAAACCCCTACATTTTGCTGGTAGCAGCAGCACGTTAGTTCAAACTGGCTCTGCAGTGTCTGTATAGATTGAGCACTTCGATGGGGCTTTTTGGTGTTTTTGTCTAAAGCTGATTCAATTCCGGGGAGCTACTGACAAATATGAAGAAAAAAAATGTGCTTTACTGGAAGAAGCAGCGAGTTAGTGTTCAAAATGGCTGCGGAGATCAAAGAAAAGATCATAGAATCATGAAGTCATAGAAATTAAGAGCTGGAAGGGACTTTGAAATATCATTGAGTCCAACCCCCTGCTCTGGGCAGCAATACTGCTGAGATCAAATGATCCCAGCTAGGTGTCTGTCTAGTCTCCTCTTGAAGACTTCCAAAGTTGGGGATTGCACCACCTCCTTGGGAAGTCTATTCCAGATTCTGGTTACCCTTACCGTAAAGAAGTTCCTCCTTACATCTAACCTGAAACCATCCTTTAACAGTTTATGGCTATTGCTCCTTGTCCTCCTCTGGGGCGCCCTAGTGAATAGTTTTTCTCTCAGCTTCTGATATTCATCCTTTACATACTTATAGATGGCCACCATGTCCTCCCTCGGTCTCCTCTTCCCCGGGTTGAACAGTCCCAGATCCCTTAGTCTTTCCTCCAGGCCCTTAATCATTCTTGTGGCCCTTCTCTGGACCCTTTCAAGATTCTCCATGTCTTTTTTCAAGTGGGGTGCCCAGAACTGGACACAGTATTCCAGCTGGGGTCTCACCAACACCGAGTAGAGAGGAAGTATCACTTCCTTAGCCCTGCTCACAACGCATTGTCTACTGCATCCCAGTATGTTATTAGCTCTGTTGACTACAGCATCAGACTGGCAGCTCATGTTCATCCTGTATTCAGCCATAACCCTGAGGTCCTTTTCAGCCATCATGCTGACCAGGATATCTCCTTCTAACCTATATTCATGTTGCTGGTTACTTCTCCCCAGATGAAGCACTCTGCATTTATCCTTATTGAGCTGCATCCAGTTCCAGTTTGCCCACCTTTCCAGCTTGTCCAGGTCCAATTGGATCCGCAACCTATTCCCTAGCGTGACTGCTTTTCCCCATAACTTAGTATCATCTGCAGACTTGTCCAGTGTGCTTTCCACATCCTCATCTAAATCGTTGATAAAGATGTTGAACAGCACGGGGCCAAGAACTGAACCCTGCAGGACACCACTGGCCACCTCCTGCCAAGACAGGTGATCAGGGTGTGACCTGTCTTTTCTTTGCTCTCCTATGCAGCCATTCTTTCTTCTTTGTTTGATGTCCTTTGTGCTGCTTCTTCCAGTGAAGCACTTATTTTTTTACATCTTTCAGCAGCCATTGGTGAGGCTTACATTCCTACCTGAAGCTAACCTGAAACATTTTTTTTCAGACCCTCACCTAAACTGCAAAATGTGAAGTAGTTCATATTCCCACCTGAACCCAACTCACTTTGTGGGTCACCCATGGGTACCTGACCCAATGCAGGACTCTAATCTGTAGACCCCACTTAATAAGGGTGGTATTGCTGAGCTCAAGGACAAAGAATAATACAAAAGTAACTTTCCCTTACTCTTTTCTGTTCACTTAAGCCTCCAATCCCAGACCCCAACAACATGAGAGATTTTGTCAGCTACCCAACAGCTGGCAATGAGCGGCTGCACTGTACCATGAAGCGGACAGAGGATGATCCTGAGGTCGGAGGTCCATGCTATACACTGTACTTGGAATACCTAGGGGGATTGGTGCCAATCTTAAAAGGGCGCCGGATCAGCAAACTGCGGCCAGAATTTGTCATCATGGATCCTAAGACGGATGGAAAAGCAGGTGGGACAGTTTTATAAGTGTTTAGGAAGGTTCTAGCTTGCAAGTTCCAGAGACTGAAATCCTGTTTACCCAGAGAACTGCTTGATGGGTAGCAACTGCAGTTCTTTTCCACAGCAAGCAGCAGTCTCTTCATTAGGAACTTAGGTTAGAAATAGAAGTCACTGAATGAAATGGATCGGCTGTGCCGTGATGGGTCCACAGCACAAATGATCTGCTTCGCAAGGGGAAATACACTGCTCCTTGTCCTGCCCCTGATGCTGTCAGCATCAGACCCATGCTCCAGGTCTGGCTGAGCAGGGGATAGTTTCCCCCACCCAGATCTGGCTGAGTGGGGGGAGAGTGGGGTTTTCCATTGCCCAGCCAAACCCATGGTTCTGGCTGAGTGGGGAAAAATGCCACAGTGGTAATAGATGTCCACCGCAATAAAGCAGCAGAGTCTATAACCACCTTTTGTTGTGCCACTGATTTCCCTTTCATGTGGTGCAACAAAGGATATCAGGGTCTGTTTGCTCAGTGTTTGTGCCATCATAAAAAATGTCATGGCAGCACAAATGGAATGTCAGGGTGATATCTGTTTCCATCCTTAACACGCCAGTCATCAAACTGATCACATTGGCTTCTGGTTTACAAAATGCAAGCTCCTGAATCCTGATTTGGGAGGGATCAGTTCATAGGCAGAGGGGAAAAAATTATTTTAGGGGTGGGACAGAGCCACAAGTGGTTTGTCATGGGGAACGCCCGGCATAGGGAGAGGGTGGTGGCTCCCACCACAGCGTGCACCCTGGGAAGGCATGCGGGGCGTGTGCTTCCAGATTTGTGCAGGGGGATGTGAGCTGCTGCTGTGGTCTTGGGCTGGGGAGCGCTGGACTATACCAGGGTGTGCTTAGGGTGGGTGGTGGCAGTGCTGGGAGAGGGGGTTAGGGGGGCTATGGCAAATTTTGGGGTGTCTGCAGCCCCCCCGACCTCCCCCAGCCTGTTTCCAGCACCTCCCCTGCCTGCCCTGAGTGCAGCCCAGCCCAGCCCAGCCCAGCCCTCCCCTGTTCCCCACCCTCCACCCTCATCCCTGCCAGGAAGAGCCTGGCATAGGCTCCAGCCCACAGTGGCAGCCTGCCTCCCCCAGCGCAGATCTGAGGGCACATGTCCCTCATGCCTCCTGGGGTGCATGTAGTAGCAGGTTCCACACCCACAGACAATCCACTTACAGCTCCAACCCACGTCCTGTGCCCCGCTCTGGCTGTGCAGCCCCAGCCACACTCCCACTCCCTCCCTACGCCTACTGCAGCTGTACTTCTGCCCTGTGTTAGGTGGGGGAGGAGCTAAGCCCCATTAGCCTATGGATCAGTTACTAGTTAACAGGAGATATTTTTCAGTCTCTGTCTGCGAGTCACCTTGAACAAATGAGCATTGTTCACTTGAATGTGGGCCATCTGAAATTCTGAGGTTATATTGGGCATTTTGAAAAAGAGCCAATTTTCCCTGCTACCATTTTATCTTAGCTCTGCTTGTGGATCAGGTTTATGTCTCAGATGACTGACAGTTGAAATTGGGATCAGGTTTCTGAAATGGTTCTTACATTTTTTGGGACCTGTCTTGGTAGATGAAATCTATGGAAACAGCTTGATTTCCACTGTGATTGACAGCTGCAACTGCTCAGACTCCAGCGATATTGAACTGAGTGATGACTGGGCTGCAAAGAAATCTCCCAAAATCAGTCGAGCTAGCAAGTCACCCAAACTCCCCAGGTAATCCCTTCTTGGCTGTTTTATCTTCCTTCTTTTTTCTAGGTCTTTTTTTTTTTAGTACTGTCTTGATGCCTCATATAATTAAAGCAGAAGGGGATGTTCTTACACCTTTCATTGGCAAGAATCTGCCTGTGGAAATTACAGCTTCTCAGGAGTCTTTTTTTTTTTTTCTCCCTGAGAGAACATTGCAGACCTTATCAAGCCCCTAAAATCATCCTCTATGGTTAGCTGCAATAATAATGTAAGCAAACTCCCCAGCCTCAGTCTGCCTCTTGCAGATAGCTCATCAAGCCAGAAAAAAGTCCAGGGCATGTGGTGTGTCCATGATAGCAAAGGAATATTCTACAACATTTTCAATTCATTCTTCATTCTATTCTGTTCCTTTTCCTCCCCTTTCCTCCTCCCCCCATGCCACACACACACACATACCTCTCACAATCTTTTGATGTAGAACTGTGTGTGAACAAAGTCTCTACCAACACCTTCTACATAGAAATTTTCAGGTGGCTATATAATGAAAATGTCATCTTTAAAATGGCCTGTCATTGTATTTTCGTGTCTTATTGGTTGGTAAAATAATGGTAAAGGCGCTCAGTCACATGGTTTAAGCAGCAGGCAATTGTTACCTTCAGCACTCGCATCCATCCATGTTTAATGGTGAAGTCTGTGGGGAAAAATGAAAATTACATCAAGTCCAGCCATGTGTGTTGATTATTGCTTGTTTTGTACTAGCATCAAGGGGCCACGAGTACGATGCAGGGCCCCATTATGCTAGGTGCTTTGCAGCTCTTGCTAGCCATAGCTAGAATGAAGAGGTTTTCTATACACACAAAACTCTCATTTCTAATGCTGTTGCTTGTGGGCTGATATGAAGTCTAGCCCTTGCCCTTCTGAATTTCTGCATTTTCCTTTTCATTTTGCTCTTCACTGTTAAATAGCACCTGACTCCTCAAATCCAAAGCCTGAGCCTGCAACCCAAGGTGCATAGGCAGAATGCTACACCCATGCAGAGTCTTGTTGATGCCAGTGAGCTGTCAGCATCAGATTACACATAGCTTCCAGTAAAGGCTGGTACTTTACCTATGACTTCTTAGCAGGCAGTCAGGCCTGCTGGCTATAGTTTGAGGCCCAGAAAATGGAGCTTCTCATCTGAAATCACAGGAGAGTCATGAACCTTACTATTCAACAAATACATCAGCAAAGCAGATGTGGCTCAAAAAGAAAGAAAAATATCAGGCTGCTTTGCTGATGAGATGAATTTTTTCCTTCCTAAATGCAATGCGTTTTTCTCCAGCAAAGGCCCCTTTTCAGCCCCTCAGACTCACATCCTGGAGCCCCATTTGAAATATTTACATTAGAGAAAGCATAAATAATGTTTTCCTCAGAAGAGGAGAGCTGGCTAAATTTCATAAAGGTGAAGCTTGGGTTTCATTAATGGCACAGGGACCCAAATCCAGCAGCCAAAATGTAATCTTGGCTTTCTCATGGACTTTACTCAGAGTCTGCCTGGTACCACGTTCTTTTCATGACTCTGTGACATGTAAGTTACATCACTTCCTGTAACAAGTATGTATCCTGGGGCCAGTTGAGTCATGGGCCCGCCCACTTGTTTCAGGGCAGCCCACCCACCTGCCTCTCCTGCCGCACCTTTGATGAAAACCATTTGATGTTGAAAACAAGGCAGGCGGCTGGCCATTTGCTTGCCCTGATGCCAAGGGTGTATACATGGCTCCGATCCTCCCCTTATAATGTGTCCCATGCCTCGCAGATGGTATTAATGGCCTAACACCTGGCCTATGATCCAGTGCCCCTACACTAGCATTGTCGTTCCCATGCCCTCACACTGGGACCCTCTGTCCAGTGCCTCACTTCGGGACTTTCACTCCTGTGCCCTCACAGTGGAGTTTGCAATCTCTGTGCCCTCACGTTGGGACTCTCATTTCCTGTGTCCTTGCACTGGGCTGTCTTCACCCCCACTCGGGGCTCCCAGCCCCTCTCTTTGCCTCAGGCTCCCTGCCTGGCTTTGGATTCTCTTGGTCCGCACACACCTGACGCTGGGACTCAATCCCCTGCCCGACACTGGGCATCAATCCCTTTGCCCCTGGGGCTTCACACCTCCTTCTTGGCCTCAGGATCCCACCCCCCTTGGAGCCTCACACCCAGCTCCCTTTATGAATCTCCAGCCTCTCTGTGGACCTGGGCCCTGTCTCTGGCCCCTTCACATGACCAGGACCCTGCCTCAGGCTCCACCCCATAAATCTGGGCCCTTTGCTTTGTCTTTGGGGTGTGGTCCCCTAGCCTTTTCCTTCCCTAGGGTAACTCACAAGGCAGCGGGGGCTGAAGCTTTCTGGCACCCTGTACTCATCCTTCACTGGGGAGGCACAGGTGAGGTATTTCCTGAGGACTGCCCCACCACCGGCAGTCCTACTACACCATCCAGCCCCAGCAGGGTGTAGTTTTAGGTCATGCCTCAGGACCAGGAGCCTCCACCATCCCCATAGTTCCTGCCCTTTACCTCCATGATGTTACGTGAACAGCAGCTCCAGAGAGGTGATGTTCTCCCCTTGACTGCTAGCAGCAAACTGCTGGCTCCAGTGCTCAGGTCCTGCTTTTATCACAAACAGCTGGGCCCTGTTCCCAACCAGGCAGTTGTGCCTGATTGGGAGTACAGCCACCTGCAAGCTGCTCTGCTGCTTGCCTATGCCCCTTTGAGTTCGAGAGCACAACTTTTGCTGTGTTACACCTCCCCCTTCACATTGCTAAGCAGTCCTAAGGAGGGCGGAGTCTAAGTTAGAATCAGGACATCTGACTTGCATCTCTTTACATGTCACCTTTAAATTTGGCCAATAGAATACTATCCTTAGGCCAGGACTTTCCAGCTTTTACTTCCACCACACAGACAGCACCAGGGTGAGCCATGGAGCCCTTGCACCCATGGACTCCCTCCCTGCACTGCGCCACACTGGGTGCCTCCTTGCTGCACTGCAGTGTGTGAGCACCTCAGGTCTGGAGCAGGGGCAGGAAGCAAAAGTTGGAGGAATGAGGGAGCTATTGCAACTGGAGGGATGATGTTAGTGGTGGCCAGGTGGGAACCTGTGGGCTAAAAATTAATTCCTTGTGGGCTGCCAGTTGGACAGTTCCGCCTTAGGCTAAACAGATGGTGGACAGTCAAACCATTGTCCATCTGTTGGTTTCATCACTTGAACAGAGTATGCCAGTTACTTTCACTGTCCTCTGTATACATGAAGACATTAAGTGTGCCCATCCGTGCTTGCTGAATCATTCTGATTATTGCTTTCCGTACAGAATTAATATAGAAGCCCGCAAATCTCCAAAAATGTCACGAGCTGCTCAGGAGATATCAAGGTCTCCAAGATTACCAATAAGGAAACCTTCTATTGGTTCACCAAGCCTAACTCGAAGAGAGTTTCCATTGGAAGATATCACTCAGGTATTGTCTAGTAATGATGTAGTCATGCTTGCATCCAAATATGTATTTTCTTTCCAAAGGCAGCCATCAATGATAAATCTCCAGAGGTTGCTATAAAAAACCTGCCATCTAATGATGGTTGCTACACAGTGGACACAACTACATGATATGCTAACTGCAGTAGCCTAATAACACTTTGCAGTAGCACATTATGGCACGGACAGTGCTAATATGCTACTGTGCAGTATTATTAGGTTACTGCACAGTAGCATCACTGAAAAGGCATTTGCCAGCGCTACCGTGCAGTAACTCTGGTTACCGCACATTTATTTAGTACTTGTTTATACAAGTAACCACTGCGCCTTAACGAACGTGTAGACGTGTCCAGTGGGATCAGGATTCTAGTCACTTGCCTGCACTTATAATAGGAATCCCCTGTAGAACTTCAAATGCCACTATATGATAATGGGTAGTAAAGCTGAAATTCAGGCCCCTTTGAATTCAGTGAGGGATTGCATCTTGACTTTTTAAAAGCAACTACTTTATCTTAGGAGAACCTGTGGCAGACATTTTTATTCCAGTTGATACATTCTTGTCTGCTTGAAGGCCTCTGTGAAATCAGTTTCTGGTTCCTGTATAGTCCCTTAGGGCTGTGTGTTGATACCACTACAGCAGCTGCCTTGTAGTCAGTCTGAAGAGGTGAAGGAATTACTGGGTTAGGAAACAGAACTATTTTCTTTTCTCCCTCCCTCCTCCTTTCCTCCCTCCCTCTCCTAGCCCCACCTCTTACCCTGCCTCCCTCCAAGCCAGCAGGTTGTGTTTGAAATAGTGGACAGGGAGCCTGGCACTTTTGATGCTTGTGCAGAAGTTATGGCAGAAGTTCAGTGGATAAATCAGTAAGATCAGAGACTTGGACTCTGTTCTTGACTCATTTATTCTTTCAGACCTCAGGCAAATCACTTCACTTCTCAGAGCCTTAGTTTATCCATCTGTAAAGCAATGGTACACACTTTGGGAAAGTGCTTGTGCTGTATAAATGCTGGTTATCAGTAATAATTCCTTTCTGTTTCATTTGTTGCTTGGTAAGTGATCCTTACAATCTGATGAGAAAATGAGAAGCTCCCTTAGAATTTATTAGTGCAAACATACAGGAAAGCTGTGCTGTACTCTTGTGTTGGAGAAACAAGTATCAGAACAATCTTGCTCTTACTGGTGACTCCTGTTCCCTCCCCTGCCAGCTCTCCATTGAATGACCTGTTTGGTTGCCACGTATAATTTCTGCAAGTGACAATGCCCAGAACACAAAATGAGACTGGGACAAATCCCAGTCCTTTTTGAAAATATGTACTAATTGATGTTTAGAGAATCAGAGACTGAGATGAACTTGCTTTATCATTTGTAATAGTATTAATACTCAAAGAGTTTTTATAAGCCTGCAGGCAATCAAATAGCATTATCTGTCAGTGAGTCACATGCATTAGAGTTTGCACAAAACAACACTAGATTTGTATGTTTTTTAAAGGGCTGTTTACTTGTGAAAATTTTGAAGGCATGAATAAAGTTTGAAAAGTTTAATTGTGTTTTTTCTTTTTTTTTTCCAGCACAACTACCTTGCTCAGGTTACATCTAATATCTGGGGAACCAAATTTAAAATTGTGGGTTTGGCTGCTTTTCTACCAACTAACTTGGGTGCAGGTAAAAATGAACCTGATTGATTATTTTCAGTTTCAAACTCTTGCTAACAAGTAACAAAAACATAATTTTCACTAAAGTGGTGTACAGATGTCTTTGAGCAATGCTGTTTTTCTCCCTAGAGGGTAAGAATTAAGTTATGTGAAAATTTCAGTGGAATTAGAGGAGATTCACATCTCTAGATGGAATAACAGGAGCAAATCAAGAAAAAATGTTGAATCTTAGTTTTGGTAAAAAAGGTAAATTGCAATCAAGCTGGAATCTGCCCTCTGGGTACTTTGATTATCAGAAATAGGAATGATAGAATAGATTTTTTAGTAAGAAAACTTCGGGAAACAGGAGAGTTTCCCTGTAAGTTGTTGTAAGCTAGGGGCTGTAATATATTTTTAACTACTGCTTATATCAAAATTACTTGAAGAAACTTACCTTCCAGTAGCTTTTCCAAGGTTCTTTGCATGAATTTTTTGCATCATTGCATAACTTCTGCTAGTATGTCAGGAAAATAGTAGCCACCATTGAAAGACAGCAGCATTGGGGCCCTGCTCTCATCTTCTAATTGAATCATCCTCTCCCCCATGTGTAGTCTTGTGGCAGTCACTGGGTCTAGGCAAAAAGTGAGGTACTCCTCAGTGAGTCCAGTGAGTGCATGTACATGAGGCATTTACTGCAAAGTTGCCTAGTTAGCTCCTCAGTAAAGTCTCAGGTGCCAGTTAGCCCCACCCTGGAGCACGCTTGTGTTCCAGCCAGCCCCTCTGCAGCATGTTGAGCCAGATCGGAGCAGCCCTGGGCTGGCAGTCTGACACCCAGGCTCCCTGCCAGCTGGGGCCAGTCAGACAACGTGTTGCAGTCCCAGGTGCACATGTAAACACAGTATCCAGGAGCAATAAACTCCAGTGCAAACTGCGCAGAAGTTTATTCAGTCAAATTAATGTCACTTGTAGATGCACCCAGTAAGAATGAGGGTGGCAGGAACTGGTCTCTGAATGAAAACACTTACACAAAGATAGGAATTGCTAGCCACTCCTTTGAATATCTCTTCCCCCCAACCCCTTTACTGTACATGCTTATTTAATAGAGATAGGGCCAAGTAATGATGTTTTGATCTGGATCCAAATCAGAGCTTTCCCAGAGTTCACAAACATTTGGAGTTTGGGTTTAGCACCACCTCTGTCACTTGTTAAACTCTGATTTGGAGTAGTTCCCTGGGTTGGTATCCCTGGAATTTTTCTTTAATCTGTTTTGGAAAACATGACTGGCGTGGACATTTGTTTCTGAAATAGGAGTCACTGCCATCAGCTCTCTCATGTGTTTGAAACAGGTACTTCTTTTTCAAAGCACTGCTGCCCTGAACTGGAGTCTTGAAGTAACATATTTAATGCAGTGTTTGACTTCTCCTGGTGCCAGAGAAGTGGAAATTTTCCCACCCCATGACAGTGCAGGCAGTTTGACCCGAGAGCATCAAAAGGGCAAAGCAGTCATTGGGACTTCTGCCAAGAGATGGCAGCTTCACTTTCAGGACTTGATCTTTTCTCACAGGGAAATTAACTGAACTCTAAACAAGCTGTCAGTTTGATTCATCTGGGCTTAATCAGGCGCCTACTGAGCATTCTTCATTTACTTTGGGGGATTCAGGATTGGACTCTCAGATGTTAATGCAGTGCCTGATCACATGTGCTGAGACAGCATGGCCAGTAGAATGCCACAGACCTCCTTTGTGCGTTCCTTGGATAAAGCATCTTTTGCTTTTCACCAGTAGCAGTCCCTGTAGCTCCTGACTATCACTGTTGTTCAGTTCTGAGAAATGTTTTATCCTGTTATCACTCTCTTTATTTTTAAAGCTCCATTCCACCCCAAAACAGACATAAAGGGTTTTTTATGACACCTGTATTTTGCAGTGATTGATCCTCATGGCTTTTTTTTTAAACAAATGAAGAGGTGGGGAAAAGCTAAGGACAAAAAAATAATCTTGAAGGGAGGTTAGTAGGATCCTTTTCCTTCCATCAAAAATATTAAAGGGCTCCTGTTTTGAAATTCAGGAATTTGTGTCTGTAAATTTGAATCTCTGTACCAAGGTTTCCCAAAGGGTGTGCTGTGGCACATTAGCGTGCCACGAGAGTGATGGAGGTTTGCCACTACATCCTCCTGTGCGAGGAGGTAAATGTTCTCCTCCCCTGTCTGGCACCCTGAAGTTGCCCCAGCAACGCCAGTGGCATCTGCAGCTGCCTTCCCCTGCCCTTCCCTATGCCCCAGGCAGCACTTGTGCTGGCCCCCCCCATGCTCCGGCAACACCCTCTGCTGCAAGCAGGTGGGAAGATGCAGGGAGCCACACTTTGCAGCCTGGCTTGTCCCCTCCACTCCTCCCACACTCTTAGGCTAGCCGGAGGGGGCATGAGTGGTCACCAACATGTGAAACTCTGCAGGAGCAGCCTCAACAGTGGGGGCTGCCCTTGCCCCCTGAGATACAGACCAGGAGTTGGAAGGGAGCAGAGAGTGGAAAGAGCAGGGCACAGCTCCTGCTTGCTTGCTTTCTCTCTCTCTCTGCCTGTCTCTCCCCCTCTCTCCTCTTCCTTGCTTCCTTCCTTCCTTCCTTCCTTCCCATTCACAGTGTATCTCAGCAGTGGTGTGATTTCCTTTGGCAGGAGAATGGAATATTTAAAGTATTTTAAATATATCTATATCTGTCTGTCTTATATCTACAGATGTAGTTATATTTTCACATACATACATATGTTCTCACACACACACACACACACCCTCTACCTTTTCAGGTGTCAGAGTGAAGTGTGCCACCAATTCTAATCCAGAATAAAAATGTTCTCCAGGTATCAGAAGTCTGGGAAACACTGCTCTATACAGCATGTAGCAGTGCTGCAGCTTTTGGTTAAGGATGAATAACTAAAGAAAAGAATACCAGAAGGCCTCCAGGTAGCAAGGACCTGCTTCTAAACTGTTTCTGCTGCCATGCATTGCATGGTGGCCTAATCAAGAATAGACCATGCATGTATTTATTTTACAGTAATGTCACATAAAAGCAATTATATTCCCCCCTTTGTTTTTTTTTTATGGACTCCCCTTTATTCTCTCTTCCTGTTGCCTCCCTCTATGTAATATTATTTTTCCTGTTTTACTCTTGCCTAGTTATTTATAAAACCAGCTTGCTGCACCTCCAGCCCAGGCAGATGACTATTTATCTACCAGAAGTGCGAAAAATATCTATGGACTACATTAACCTGCCCGTCTTCAATCCCAATGTGTTCAGTGAAGATGAAGATGATTTACCAGGTGAGGTTGAATTCAATATCTGCAGTCCCATAGGGTTGGTGAGTTTGTGGATAGATCCCACCCCCCTCTTCCCTCCAATATAGACAAAGCAAAATTCCTCACTCCAAGTCCCCCTTTTGGACACATCTTATGATTTTGGTAGGATTGAAGTCATTAGGATTCTTTAGGCTGTTTTTTTTTTTAAACCTGTAGTAATATTGAAGAGTTGTATCCATAGGATAGAGTTCTGCTGCTGAATTTAAAGTTCATAGACAGCTCACCACCCTCTATTAAATCCTGTAAGACTTGTCCACAGAGTGAAGCCCTTTATACCTCTTGTCAGACCCATTCTTGTAACCTGACAGCAGCAGTACGCAGAACTGCTGTGCTGTATGCTTAGGCTTGAGAAAAGGTGACCATCCCAGTGCCATACAGACTTGGCTTCCTTTGGGAAATGCAATGCATTCATTCCAGTTCTTATTTGTGATTGTCACTGCACAGAGACAGGAATACTTCAGTAGCCTCTTTTTAATTTTGCCATCAGGGAGGATATTTGCCTACTTGCTCAGCTCAGACATGAGACTAGTGGGAGACCCCAACAATGTGGTGAGCATTGAGGATGAGACATCGCAAGTGAACATGACAAATGACAGCAAGTAGAAGCACCAGGCTGTAACAAGACATGTAAAGAAAATGGATGGTGCAGTAGCAAAGAAGTTAAATGAATTTATATATATCTTGTTGTTGGTGCAGAGGGCAACAGAGACATTGTTGTCATGTTCCATTTGGAATCCACTGTGTCGTCTTCTTGGGACCTCAAATTTCTTTCAGGAGGAAGGTGTGGGAGAAAGTTGAGAAACTGCAGAGAGTGAGGGGTGGGGAGGGGGTTGTGCTGAGCACAGAAGAATGGGGGTGTATGAGTTCAGCAGAGTCTTACCTGATATTGATCATGGCTGTAAAAGCCTTATTTTGGCAGTGGCTTTGAAATGATTAACACAGTAACAGTTGGTGCAAGGAGAATCCTGCTTCTGGTTTGCCCAGCTGGAACTAACAGCTGCTGGGTTAACCAATGAATGCAGAGCCCAGCCTCTGACCATCACTTCAGTGTCCCCCCTGCCTCTATTCTGGCCCCCCTTTACTCCATGGTCAGCATCCAGGGTTCCATGGTGGCCTACCCCTTGTTTTGCTACTGAAGTAAGGGCTCAATCCAAAATACAGTAAGATCCATAGAAAGGCTCCTAATGACTTAAGTGGGATTCTGGATCAAGCCATAAGGGCCTGCTCTGTTAAAGCACTTGGACCTTGGGCTTTAACCATCAAAATAGTCCTTAGGACTTCAACAGGAAAAAATGCGTGTTTAAAATGAAGTATGTGGTCTAACGCTCTGCTGAACTGAGGCCTAATTCAAGCCTAGATTATGTTCAGGTCCAGGGTCCAAACAGGAAAAAGTACAAAGCAATAGAGATATGTCTGACATATTTGAAAATTCTCAAAGCCAGAGATTTCCTAACATGGGTCCTGAGTCACAGAAAGATATTCATGGCCCTTGCTAATATTTAGATTGTCTTGGATCCATTTTACCTACTTGTTTTACATTAGAGGAGCTGAAAAGGGTGCTGTGAATTATAGACTGTTGCATCATAGCTCAGTGCTAGGGTTAATAGCAAAGAGTTAATTTAAGGAAAGTGCTGAGCTGTATTTGGGAAACTGTAGCTTAGTGGAATCAAAGCATTGTGACATCTGTCAGAGCTCTGAAAAAAGCTAATAGAAGAAGAGGACAGAGTGATTCTTCTAACAGTTGTTTTTCCTCTCGTCCACTCCTCCCTCTTCTTTCAAATTCCTCCTGAAAACTCATTTCTGACCTAACATTTACAAATATTTTCAATAAAAAAATGTTGAAAGGCCTTTTTTTCTGGGCTGTTTATTAAGAAAAATAAATAGCCATGAATTAAGGGCAGGGAAGGGGAATGAGAAAATCTTGATAGGAAATACATACACTATAAAAAAACCACTCTTAGATTGTGGAAAAGTTAATAGTTCTGTAATCCAGGACCAGGTCCTGTTGAATATATTAAAAGATGATTTGGAAAGGAAATGAATAGTGAATTGACTTAATTTTTCAGATTATGCGAAGAAAGAACTCAATTAGAAAAAATGGAGGAAAAAATCCTGCTGGGGATATTGGGCTGCACAGTAGCAAATACAGTTTTATTTGGGGAAGTGTAAAGTACCTATAACAACAATACTTGAAGTATGTTCAGGCTAAGATAACAATGAAATCCCATGCATCCAGGCATTAACTGATAATGTAGGGACATCATGAGGAATGTGTGGTGAGCCAGGCATGTATGGTATCACACAGGTGACTATAGTTTGCCTTACAGTTTGTTTAAGCTTTCTACCTCCCTCTGTGGCAAGCTGGCAAAACTGCCTCAACAAAAATCTATATGTTTATTCTTCCCTTTGATGGCTGGCATTGATGGAAAAGCTAATCATATTAGTGGTAAAGTTATGTCAGGTGTGTAGGGTGGCAGACTTTTACAGAGCTGATTGAAATAATTAGTTATTGGCTGTGATTGGAGGATTTCAGACTATATGAACCAGTGGTCTGTTTTGGCCTAGCCCATCTCAACTTTCCATGGAAGTCATACTTTCCAGTTACCATGGACATGATGGCAGTAGATTTGGCTGCTGCACAATTCCCAGTTCCAATTCACCTTTCTTCAAGTCCTTTAAGTAAGGAAATGCAATCAGTACATTTCTGTTAGATTCTGAGCCTTTTCTCTCGCCCTGCCTGTTTAGGTCAGGCATTGCCAACAATCAGACCCATGCTAAACTTTTGGTGCAGAAATATTTTCATTCTCAGAAGATGAAGTTTGGGAAGGTCTTTGTGGATCACATCATGGCTTGACATCCTTTCTGATTGCAGTATTGAAGAAACTAGTCCTTCATCCCCTTGTTTTCCTGGGTAGGAGTCTACAAGAGATGAAAAGGATGTTCCTAATGTGGCCTTCTTTTCCACTGAACCCATCTCAGCCAAGGTCACTAATGAATTGTCATTGTGAATTGTCAGCTGCTTTTAGTACTATAGGCCAGGGGTGCCCAGCCCGCAGGCCAAATCCAGCCCCCCCGCATTGGCTCATTTGGCCTGCAGTGCTCCCCGTGGGTCTGAAAATTTGGTGGGGGGAGAGTGGTGGCACCGCTCCTCTGCTGCCAAATTTCCCGACCTCTGGGGAGCCTCACGGGGCCATACAGTGTGGCCGTGTGTGCTGGATCAGGTGCACAGGGCAGTGCAGGGCCCAATCCTGGCGTGGGGTTGGGTGAGGGCAGCACGTGGCCCCAAGGCCTGATCCCAACATGCAGGGCTAGGTGGGGGCAGTGCAGACCTGATCCTAGTCACAGGCCTGGGGGTAGGGAGGTGAAGGACCCAGAACCCGATCTTGATCTGCCAGGCTTGGCAGAGTCTATGGAGGGCCCCAGGCCTGATCCAGGCATGCAGGGCCACACAGAGGCAGTACAAACCAGATCCTGGCATGCAGGGTCCAATCCGACCTGCAACACTCTTCTGGCCTGCAGGGAAAAGGATAGAGCACCTCTGCTTTATGCCACTCTCTCATCTACCAGGTTGCTTTGGTTCAGTGGCTCCTTAGCTCCCTGTGAATATGTATGTGGTACTACACAATGGTATTAGCTGTTGTGGATATTCATATGCCACTAGCACAGCTAGACTGCTCCTGGAATCTGAGCTGGCCCAGTTAGAGCTAACTGGGGTGTCTCTGCGTGGTAATGCAAGATATCATATAGACTTGTCTTCACTCTTTTGATATCTCCCCTGGCCCTGGACCCTCTCTTTCATGTAAACTTCATTTGTTCCCCTGCTTTCAGCTACACATCAATTTTGTGGCTGCTTTTGAAATATACCTCTTTGTCCCTAACTTCTCCCTATATACTCAGTTTTGTACGGTGAGCTCCTGTTTGGGCATTTTTCTGTAGAATGTACTGCTGCAAATTCAGGGTCAATCCCCAGCTTCCCAGGACAGACTCATAGCTGATATAATTCAGTATTGCTTTGCTGAAATCCTATGGATAATAATGATTTACTCCAGAGATGCTGGCCCCCGGATATTTCATCCTGACTTCGCCCTATCTTCTCCTCCTAGTCTCCGTTACCAGCTCTTCAGTCCTTGCTGTCTTCTGTGGTTATAAATCTTAGTGTCATTTTTGACCTGGTCCTCCTTGTTTTTTCCATTGCCACTCTGAGACTATTTTGGGAATGTTGCTGCCATTTGTAGCGGGAGCAGGATGAAGTCCTGTGTCCCGTTGCTGCTTTCTGTGTCATGTCTCAAAGATCTTTCCTTTCCTTGCTATACCCAAGGCTTGGTTAGCTTTCATGGAAACTGTTGCAACCTTCTCCTCTCAACCTCTGCATTTCCCCTTTCCCATTTCCAGTTTGTTCCAAGGGCTGATGCTAACATTGTCTTCCTGGCAGCCTCACCTCACTGTGAGTCCATTCCCTGACTTCCTGCCTGTTACTGCATTACCTTCAAGTTTTGTGCTATCACCTTCAAGATCTTGCAGTAACATTGTTTCTAGCTCCCTTCCATCCCACCCACTAGCTGTTTAGGGTCCTCCCCATTCCTTTGCATTCCTGTTCTCTTTGTCACTTACCCCCAAGTCTTATACACATGGAAATATCTCACTGTTCTCATTCTCTCTCTCTCTCTCTCTCTTTCTCTCCCCCACTCTTCTCCTCCTCCAAATGCCTCTTGAAACCTACCCATTCTATGAATCCTCCTCTTTACTAATAATTCTCCCAACTTTCTCTTTCCTGAACTGTCACACTGCGCTTGTCACCCTCTGCACTAGATGCAGAAAATGTGTCATGCTGTAGGTGGGGAAAGTGCCATGTATACCTGTGGTGCTTTGCAAAGCACTAATCCAGCAAAATCCTTAAGCACATGTATAGTCCCATTGACTTTAACCTGGGGCTATACACATGTTAAAAATTAAACCTGTGTTCAAGAGCTTGGCTGGATCATAGCTGATGTTGTGAAAAAGGGGTAATAATAACAGTAGTGTTTTATGGCTTATACAAATTCCCAGTTGCAAATATAGATCAGGCAATAATGTTACAAGACATGGCGAGTGAATCTAATACTTCCCCTTCTTTATTTTAGATGGCAGCAGCCTCTAATTCCTGCTTCTGATTTTTCATTGCAGTAACTGGAGCCTCTGGAGTCCCTGAGAACAACCCTCCCTGCACCGTGAATATCCCTATTGCTCCTATTCACAGCTCAGCCCAGGCAATGTCACCAACTCAGAGCATTGGGCTGGTCCAGTCCTTGTTGGCTAATCAGAACGTGCAGTTGGATGTCTTGACCAATCAGACAACAGCTGTGGGGACCTCAGACCACACAAGTGAGAGTACAGTGCAGTACCCAGTCCCCAGCAGGTACTCCAACCCAGGACAGGTAATTTTTGGAGGAGTGGAAATGGGCCGCATCATCCAGGCACCACCTCCACTTCCCCTGCCATCACAGGGTGCAATACAGATGGCTATGATGGACCACAGAGAAGGAGACAGAGACCACGAACATCTCCAGAAGGCAAAAACTTTACGGCCAGTTCAGCAGCTGGTGGAAGGAGATGCTGTTGTCTTCAGCACCGCTCAAGAAATACAGCTGAACAAGATGAACCCGCCCCCTCCGTACCCTGGGACCATACCAGCAGCACCCACCACTGCACCCCCTCCCCCACCCATTCCTCCTCCTCAGCCACCGGTGGATCTCTGCCTGAAGAAGGGAGATTTTTCCCTGTACCCAGCAGGACATTATCAGACCCCTCTTGGCTATGAGCGAATAACAACGTTTGATAGCAGTGGGAATGTTGAAGAGGTGTGCCGCCCTCGGACAAGGATGCTGTGTGCGCAGAACACTTACACCTTGCCTGGTCCTGGCAGCTCTGCCACGCTGAGGATTACAGCAGCAGAGAAGAAGATGCAGCAGCCCTGCACCAGTGCAACTTTGAACAGGCTCACCGTTCCCCGCTACTCTGTCCCAACCGGGGACCCGCCACCTTACCCGGAGATTGCTGGCCAGCTCTCGCAGGGCCGTAGCCTCACCCAGAGGCTGGACAGCAGTCTTATCCATGCTACTTTGAGGAGGAACAGCAGAGAGGCAGCTCTGAAAATGGCCCAGTTGGTCGACAATCAAAGAGCCACTTTGCAACTTCCTCCCAAGCCCAAGAGCAATGTTGTAACAGCGCAGTACCAGCAGAGGGCACCGACAGCTTTATACACCTGTAGTCAGTGCAGCAATGGCAGTGGCAGTAACAGCAGCCCCAACCCAAATAGTGGTGGTGCTGGGAGCCTCAGCAGTGCCAACACTAGCAACGTCATTAGTAGCATTAGCAGTATGAGGCCTGACCTAAGTGCAGCAAGTGGCTCCCAGCACAGCTCTATCATTGCTCACTCCATCAGCACTTCTCCCTTGGCCTCCCAGTCCTCCTACAACTTGCTGAGCCCTCCTGACAGCTCTCGTGACCGGACAGATTATATCAACTCTGCCTTCACAGAGGATGAGGCATTGGCTCAGCACTGCCCTGTGGAGAAATCAATAAGGCACGTGCCTGTTGCCTTGACAGAGGCTGCCATTGTTGTAAAGCGGCCACCCCCGTACCAGTGGGACCCCATGGTGAGTGAGGACATATGGGTTCCTCAAGAAAGGACAGCTCAGAGTTCAGTGCCCAACACTCTTAAACCTGCTCCTCTAATAATTGGTCAAGCTCAGCATCTGGACATGTCTCGAGTGCCATTCGTTTCCCCTAAGTCTCCAACCAGTCCCACTGCCACTTTCCAGACGAATTACGGAGTTGGAGTACCTTACCCAGGAAGCTACGGTGCCCCTCCTCTTCAGGGAATGCAGCCCCCCTGCTCCCCCAAAGAAGCTCTGGCCCCAACGCAGTTTGCACAACAGGAGCCAGCTGTCGTGCTTCAGCCAGGTTATCCATCTAATCTCTCTTATTGCCCCCTGCCACCCATGTACCCAGGCAGCAGCACTTGCTCTAGTTTACAGCTTCCACCAGTAGCCTTGCACCCATGGAATTCCTACAGCGCATGCCCACCTGTACCTAATGCCCAAGGCACATTGCCCCCTAAGCCACTCCTTGTGGTGGAGAAGCCGGTTATGTCTCCACCACCAGCAGAGCTTCAGGGTCATGTGGGTACAGAAGTAATGGTGGAGACAGCAGACACCTTCCAGGAGGTGCTCTCATTGACAGAAAGCCCTGTCCCTCAAAGGACAGACAAGTTTGGGAAGAAGAACCGGAAACGCCTGGATAGTCGAGCTGAGGAAGGAAATGTGCAGGCTATCACAGAGGGCAAGGTCAAAAAGGAGGCGAGGACACTGACTGACTTCAACTCTCTAATATCCAGCCCCAGGCTGGGCAGGGAGAAGAAGAAAGTCAAGAGCCAGAAGGACCAGCTGAAGTCAAAGAAGCTGAACAAGACAAATGAGTTTCAGGACAGCTCAGAGAGTGAGCCAGAGCTTTTTATCAGTGGAGATGAACTGATGAACCAGAGCCAGGGCAGCAAAAAGGGGTGGAAAACCAAAAGGAATATGAGGACAGCCAGTGAGCTGGATGAATTCAAGTGTCGGAAGGCCAGTGAGAAGGAGGATGGAAGGCTGGGCAGCCAGGGCTTTGTGTACGTAATGGCCAACAAGCAGCCCTTGTGGAACGAGGCCACCCAAGTATACCAGCTGGACTTTGGAGGACGGGTGACCCAGGAGTCTGCAAAAAACTTCCAGATTGAGCTGGAAGGACGACAGGTAGGAGGATAATGACAACTGCAGTAACAAGCTGCAGGGGGGCGGGTGGCATGGAAGCCTGTGTCAGAGAAGCTGTTTTGCTTCATGGCCACTGGAGTAGGCCTCTGGCTTGCATATGCCTTGCTGCTTTTGGAGAAATCTTACTATGCAACAAGCTTGTTCACGGCTGGTGATCAGAGGTCTGCCAGTAGAGCTGGGGTGTGAGGTTCAGCAGTAAACACAGGGAAAGACACTGTTATCCTGTTTCAGTCAGACACGGGGAAATGCCTTTATTCATCTTAGGTCAACTCACTAATAGAGAGGTCTGTTCTTAGCTAGATTTGCTAGATCCCAGGATTAAATTTTTAACCCCCATTTAAGTGGGGGAAAAGCGCCTTGTCTTGGAATTGAATATGAGGCAGCGGGGCAGCAGGTGGTTGCTGTGGCACTGACCCCGACCCACTGCTGCCTGTCTACCCCCAGCTGCCTCTCTCTCTTACCTCCGCAGCCTCTGACCCTTACCTGCCTGCTGCCTTTCCCCCCATCTCTTCCTTCCCTACAGCCTCTGCCCACCCACCATCTCCTCCCACCACCCCTCTGTAGCCTAGGCCTCCCGATCACTGCTGTGGGGCCAGGCTGGGGCTGTGCTCTATGCCCCAGGATGGAGTGAAAATGAAGCCTGCTGGTGTTGGAGCAAGGGTTAGTGGGGAGGACGGGGGACAGGTGGGGTGGTAGAGGCTACAGCAGTGGGGGGAGGTGGAGAAGAGGGAGCAGGAAGCCTAGGACTACAGGGGGCAGAGGCAGTGGGGGGGCAGGCATAAGGGGGGCAAGTGGTGGGGGGACAAACAGCAGGGGGCAAGATGTTTGATTCACCCCCAACTGCCCCCATACCGCCTGCTTATGCATACCCCTATACCACTTCCCTTCCACCTGCTCCCCCACTGCCTACCTCCCCACTGTGTCCCCTACCTCCTCCCCACCTCCCACCCACTAAAACTTGCCACCACACTGCCTGTCTCCCCTACCACCTGCCTGTCCTACCACCTGCCCCTCCTATTGCCTGCCCTCCTGCCACTTTCCCTGCTGTAGTAGTGGGGGGAACAAATTTAATACCGTCCTCCAATACTTAGATTCTATACATGGAAAATTTAAAAAATGTATACATTTTCCATGTCTAGAATCAAATTATTGGGAGGTTGTCTTAAAATTCAGGGTCATCTTGGATTTGGGTAAATATAGTAATTAATTCAACTAATTAATGAGTTAAGGCAGGAAAGAAACCAAAATTTTGGGCTGTGAATGCTGCAGCTCTGGTAATGCTTAAAGTTATTAATGGCTGATGATAGCTGGTCTGTAGCAGCATTGGTGAATCCCAGCAACTGTTTCAAAGTTTTGTCCACATTCACACTCTTGTTCTAATACATAGGATAGCTGGGAGTTTAATAGTAGAAGGGACGTGTTGATGGTGTAGTCCAGTGGTGCTCAACCTTCTGGCCCCATGGGCCAGATAAGTGATGCGGGGCTGGTCCACAGGATGGATTGAGCCCTGGGACCTGGCACTGCCCCTCCATGCCCCATGTGCCTGGATTGGGCCCTGGGAGCCCAACATTGCCACCTCCCACACACCTTGTGCTGGGATTTGGCCCTGGGGCCTGGTGCCACTCCTCACCCCTACCTTTTGTGCTGGGATCAGACACTAGCTGGGATGTGCAGCTGTTTAAAAATATCCTGCTCCCCTGGAGAAGCTGACCTGGCCTCCCCCTCCCACTCTTGAGACTGTCTTGTAGCTTGACCCACAGAAGTCAGGAGCCTGCATGTTTGAGTGGGGGGTGGTTTCATTCAGAAGTGGTCCCCTCCCCAACTCAAACAAGGCACTGCCCCACCTCATCCACAGAAACAGTCTCTCACAGGCTCATTCTCTGTATAGTTCAGTTATCCCACATCCTCAACAACCTTAGGATACCTAGGTGCCCTCCTTCTCATGATGACTCTCTCCTCAGTCCAAGAATGAAGGGCACTGCCTGATAAGATGCTCACAAATAGATCTTCTCTTCCCTCAGTCAGGTCTGACTGCTCAGAGGCTGTGCTGAGGCAGGGGACTGAGTTTAGAGGGAAACATGGGCAGGCAAGGACAGGGCTGGTGGTAGTACAAATTGTATTTCCTTCTGGCCTTATGACAAGTAGTATGTAGAGGCAATGCCTCAGAGCTCTGCATCTATTGTTTTGACCAGATGGAGGCTTTGGCTGGAGTTCACAAGGAGCTTGGAAGGCCACTGGGGCCAGGAGGTATAGAGATCAAGGAGCCTTCTTACAGATGGCCTTCCTTGACCTTATTGTATATGCCAGAGGCCCATATGGATCTGCCAGGATGGGGGTCGGGGGGTTCAGTAGAAACAAAGTACTATTCAGTCTAAGTGAAGATATGGTGATCTTGCTCTTTTCCAAGTTAATTCTTTGCATCTGCCACCTTTTGACTTATTGTCTCTTGTTTTCTTCTTCTTTCTGCCTTTACCCCTTCCCCAGGTAATGCAATTTGGAAGGATTGATGGCAACGCTTACATTTTGGACTTTCAGTATCCGTTTTCTGCAGTGCAGGCCTTTGCAGTTGCTTTGGCAAATGTGACTCAGCGCCTCAAATGAAATGAGCAGAGACTGGAGAGAGGAAAATGTAACAAAACCTTTTCATATGGCCAAAACCAGAAGATGTCAGGGTGGCCTGTGTTAGGTGCACAGCGGTGCCTGGAAATAAAGAAGGCAGTGAAACTGGAAAAGTCTCTTGGTGCCCCCCAAAAAGGGCATTAACTTTTAATCAATATTGGGGTATTGGGTGGGGGGCTGTTTTGTTTGGTTGTTTTGTTTTTTTCTTAAACATCATGCTGGGGTTTCAGAAAGAGCAAAGGGTTGAGAGCCGTTCAGTGTTATATCTGGAAATGTGGCTTTTGGCTTGTTGTGGTGGTTCTGCCGTGTTTGCTGCAATAGCTGATGTAAGCTAATAGGGGGATTAAAAAAGACTGCTCTTTTTGATAGACTGCCTTATACCATGCTGTTCTTTTTAAAACAGGTGACATAACTTTTTTCCTGGTCCAGTTTGTACTACTATTACATCAATGATAGCAGCAAAAAAAAAAAAAAAAGAAAAGAAGCTATAATACTTGAAGACACGTGTTTCTTCTCTGATCTCTGATAATAGCTGAGCACCACAGGTACCAAGGAGGTTTATGTAGGTCAATGTTTAATTTATTAATAACAATGTATTATTCAGAAGAGAAACTAATCTGTTCCCATTGGGTGGTTTCAAAACCCACTGCATCAAAAAAGTTGATGTCTGCTTGTTTTGTGTGCTGTTACTTGGGATAAACGTGTGTGATTAGGTGATGGAAAATAGGGAACGATTGAATTATGAGATGTGCATCTGTATTTGTATTGAACAACAGTATTCTTCACCTTGGACTATAGTTGGGTGAGGTACATAGTGTGTCCTGGGGGGTCTCCTGCAGACTGGGGCTTCACCAGAACCTCACATCAATATGTTTACACTCTAAGAACAAAATCTTTAACATAAGTCAAATGTGCCCAGTGAGTAAAATTCTTTTAAAACTGTGTTTAGATTTCCACAGTTTCACAGCATTATAGCAGTGTTTGAATTGGGAAGGAGACGCACATATATGGCAGGTTAGGGGACTGCTCATCACAGCTGGTTGGAAGAGGAAAGAAAAGAAGAAAGCATTGAAGATGACCATCCCTCCTGGTGCCCTTCTATTTAAGTATTTGCATTATCAACTGTAGTCTGTGAGCACTTAACACTCCGAGGCAGAATGGGATGCCAAAGTATGTATAGACTAGATGAGAATAAGGGATTTTTTTTTATTCAGCTGTATGCAGTCACTTGACTGTTCCTAGCTGCAGAGCTCTCTAATATAAGTCAAAACCCATGGTACTGCAAGGGAGTTGCTTTACTAGAGAGAGATTCTGTTTCATGAATTTAATGCTCTTTCTCTACCTTGTTCTCTCTCTCTCCGCTGTTTTGTCCTTTGATACGTCTTGATTTGGAAGTGCTTCCCTGGTAATACCTGAAAGCCCTAATCATTCATTAAATAAATTTCACATTAAAATCGCAAAATGTGACATTACCTGTTACCAGGAAACCCTTTGTGTTTTTCAAATAAAGCTCAATCATACATCAGGAGAAAAAATGATACAGTGCCATTTTTTAAAATATCTATAAAGGTCAGATAGACGTTATTAGGCTTGGTTCATTGTAGGGAATGCATCATGTAACGCAGGGGAACCTAGTGTGGAAAGGGTCCTGCTCCAGGGGGGCTTTGAAAACAGCACAGTCTCTGCAAGAGGGTAAGGCTGATTTTGACAAAAGTTCCCAAGGATTCAGATCTTTACCCAGGCATCTCCAGCAGCTTGACCCAGAAAGCCCCACCAGCACGAGGCCACCTCCCTTCTCTCATGGGAAGGATGGTTACTTCACTTGGGGGCTCAATAGCCCCTGCTTTTATGTGGGGAGTAGATCAAGTCCAGTATTTCCCTTGACATTTAACAGAGAAAACTGTTCTATTTACTTTTATAAATTAGGTTTTATTGAAATTCCATCAATGTTCTGCATATAGTTGCATTACAAAGGAGTCCCCTTCATCTCTGAATTTACTAATGGCATATTGGATATTGGAGTGACGGCTTCAAGGATGAGTAGGAATGGGAAAGGTCATGGAGGGAAACAAGGGGCTTGGTCCTGCTCACTCTGAAATTAGTGGGACTTTTGTCATTGACTTGGAAACAGGAATTGGGGCCAATGTCTGTACAGAATTAGGTGCTGTGAAAATAATAGGCCCAATCCTCACTTACATGACTTTAGTGGCACTGCTTGTAGGAGAAGAGTGATGGGTTTGACCCACTTGCCCTTCTAAACAGCATTCCTCATAGCACCAGCTAATCCCATCAGCAAAATACAGACAGTGCTGGAGTGCAGAGAAGCATGCACTGAATGAACACCTTGAGGCCAAAAGCATATTATTTCCTTCCTAGAGGAGGAGAGTTCAGGGAATATTCATCCTAAAGGGACATTGTCAACCAGATTTTGGCCAAGAATTTATATTTCATAAAGCAATGTGTTTGTGTTCATGATCGTGTCTTCATGTGTAGGAGTGCTTGGTTAATAAGGCCAGTCTCAACAGAAGTATTTTAATAGCGCTGCTTTCTTTAACTTTCCAGGCAAGTTTGAACAACTTGATTATGTACATTCATTTGATAAATTTGATTATGATCCAGATTCACAGCAGCATCACACTTATGCAGGCAAACCAGAAAATGAAGTCAATTAAACCAAAAGAAAAAGCTGCCAGTCTAGTCTCATTTTGCCAAACTGTGATTGTTTGGTCCTGGTAGCACTTATGCTATGGCAGGTGCTTTTCAAACAGAGGAGAAAGTCCGATCCCTGCTCCCCCCAAAAAGCACAAGAGATAAACAATATTAATGGTAAGAAGTTATTTACAAAATTCTTTCTGTGATAAACTTACGTAGTAAAGAGTTGTCTTTTTAAAAAGAGGTTGACAGTGTCCCTTTAAACCATGAGCTCCAGGGCATAAAAACTCCCTAGTTGTAGGGACACACTTCTGCCCTTGTTCAACATACATTTTGTTCTGAAATCAGTGGGTGATGTATGCATATGGCTGAGAGTACAATTTGGCCTTAAATTATGAAGACAGTGGGTCATAATGATAGTTCTCTATTGTTTTCTCTTTGCTCATTGAGATACAATTTAAGAAACAACTTTAAAAGCCCCTCCAAGTAGTATTTTCACTATTTCATTCTGATGACTTTAATCCTGAAGATTGCTGTTGCATTCAGCCAAAACAATACTTTCACATTTTATATTTAAGTGATTTTTTCTGTAGATAACTGTAAGTTCTTCTAGGAAGAATGTAGCAGAGTGTTCCGAATTATCTAATTCTTTTATACATACAGTAGTTTCTAGTAGTTCAATATGGTTTTCAAAGCTTTTTTTTTTAGTTGTGCAATAATTGTTACAGCCTGGGAAGTTTGTTTTGGGGCAGGGTTTTTTTTTTGGTTGGTCCATTGGTTTAATTTAATTTTTTTTAGGGGGGGTTGATTTATTTTTTTAAAGATAATTTAATGCAGATTTCCTGTTAATGTCCAAGAGAGAAATTATTTATCTTGCTTAATGTAATAAGTGATTTAGGGATAATTTTATTACTATGTACCAGTGAGTTAAACACACTTTCTTATTTATATGAAAAAAGCATCTTTGTAATTAATTGTTTGCTAGCAGTGTGTTTTGCTGCAATAAATTGTTTAAGAATGTGTATAGGAAGACTTTTAAATTTTTTTTTGCTGGACAATGTGCAACAATTTATAATGCAGGCACAAATTTTGTTTATCAAGCAGTTGAAAACAGTAGGTTTGTTGGGGATTATGTAGACTGACTCTACTGTGTAGATGATTTCTTTGGGACCTGCAGAAACCTGTCCTCTACACTGCTTTTTTTCCTGTTATGTTTCTAATTGTCTCTTTCAGTCATGGATATAGTTTAAAAAACACGAAGCTTGACTGGCTTTATCTTTTCTTATTGCTATGCTTGGTTTTGAGGTGGGCTTGTGTAATGAAAAAGCAAATAAAAGGGTATATCTGACTCAGTTTGTACAACATTCCTCTGTGGAGAGGGCCAGCACAGTTTAATTCCACTTGAAGGGGCTAGATTCCTTTCTGTTGCCAAACTCTGCTCTAGTTACAACTGTCTGATTCCAAGGGCTAGTCTGTGCTGACCTCAGCCCTGATAATGGTTAGAGCAGCTACAGTGAATCCTTCAGGGAAAGAGAGGCAGAGAAGAGTACTGTTCCCATCATGCCTTCTGTCTCCAACAGCACTCATCCTGCTTCAAGAGGGAAAGGCATCTGGTGTAGGAGTTGACTGTCCCATTGGATGGCCAGATTATTGAGAACCCAACTCACGTAAACGTAGTTTATCTCTGTCTTAAAATTATACCTGTATCTTCTGTGGGTCCTCTCTAGAGTGGAGAATTTCACCCTGAGAACCAGCAATACCTTACAGCAGTAGTGCTGTGTTTCTAGTGTGCTAGAAATGAATATGTGAGGAAGGATGGATGGGAGGGAGAAAAATAATAAGGTCAAGTTAATAATTTCACTGAGCAGGCAATAGCAAAGTGTAGTCAAAATGATCTTATGCGCTAGTTCCTTTATATCTGCACAAGAGGCCACCCTAGATAAACTCCATCTTATACAACCCACTTGAAAGCCCTCCTCAAAACTTGAGAATCCAGTTTTGTTTTGGTAAAGACAGCCCTGGTTGGCAGTCAGACTCTTAGACTGCATCCAGATGAGTGAGGCCGTGCAGTATGTGGTGCCACATACTGCACATTCAGCTGTCCTCTGTGCTGCAAGGTAGTAGCACAGGGGTTTTTTTTTGATCCTTGGATATACAGGTGGCAGAAAAAACCCACACAAAAAAAAAAAGCAGAGCAGTATATGCGGGGGCAGCATGCACTGCTCAAAACTGAAGCCTGGCTGGCCAGAGCTATGCTCCAGTTGCTGGCCAGGCTCCGGGCAGCAGGATTGCCACCGCTGCAGCCTTAGGAGGCCCCCAGGAGTCCTGATAAGTCTGCTGGGGCCAGTTCAGCCTCATCTACCCCACCTGGAGTAACCTGTTGTGCACCAGAGGGTTTGTGGCACAGGCATACCTGGGGACAACTAGCAGTGGCACAAGGTGTGCCGCTGCTAGTTGTCCCCAGGGAACCAAACGTCCATGCTTGCATGGACACAGCCTTAGGGTGGATCCCTATATGCAGGGCCATGTGCTTATAGAGGCACAAGTAGCCGTGGCACAAATTTGTGCTGTTGCTTTGTGTCCCAATGCATGGCCCTGCACGTGGGCTTTGGCACACAGCAAATTGTCTGGGGTAGGGGAGGCTGGGACCAGCACCTGTGCTGACCCCAGCAGTATTACCTGGTGCCCTGGTGCAACAAGGGTGCAGATCCATCACCATGGAGCCTGGCTGGCATCCAGAGCATTGATCTGGTTGGCCAGCCCTCCGTTTGTTCCAGCACACATTATTGGCTCATGCTTTGCACCGCTTTTTTCCCAGAGTTTTTTGCTACTGGGTTTTGCCGGTAGCAAATTTTGCAGTGCAGCATACATTTTAACATTCCCTACATGCAGTTTGTGGTGCCACAGAGTGGTTTGTGGTGCCACAAACCACACATCCCTGCACATGGGGACCTGCCCTTAGGCTCCAAACAGTTTGAGTGTAGTTATTTCTGCAGTGTGACTGTTATATTTGGGTAGCCAATGAGAATATTGCAACATCTCCCTCAGAATGGGTGAATGTATGAGGAACAACTTTGAATAAAGAAACAAGGGGAAAATTTGGCTTTTACTAGCTTTAAAGAAAGTATATGTCTGTTCCACAGTTAATTGCACTGGAAAGCAAGGGCTCATCTCTGGAGGGCTCTCACTACTCTGCACTGGCAGTCAAGAGCAATCACAGGCATTAGGGCATGTTTGACATGCTAGCTAAGGGCTGAGCTCTAATTTCACTTATACAGGTGTAAATTAAGAGCAACTCAATTGAAGCCAATAATTGCTCCTGATTTACAGCAGTGTAAGAACATGGGCAGATGCCTACCTACACCATTCCTAAAGGGGAGGGGTAGGTTTCCTGCTTGGGAGTGTATGTCAGCTGACCTGTGTAACTGTTTTGTCTGCTGTTAACCCACTAAGTGAAACTCAGTAGTGGTAATTTAATCCCAGGTCATTTGGGTAAGGTGCTCCTATTTAACTTCTACTCACCATGGGTTGGGAGCAGTTAGTGAAGTAGTGCAGATTCAGCTGAACTTTAGTAAATCTTCCCAACTTTTTTCAGGGATATAAGTGTTTGATCTGTCCAAGCCTTAAGCGAGATTAAATCTGGCTCAAATTATGCATTTCTTTATTTGTACAGATATAAAATAGGGATTGAGATAGCAAAACTGCAAACCATTAACTCCAGAGACACTGCTCGTTTCTTCTAAAATTTCCAAAACAAAGCCAGGAATTAAATCCTAGTGCCACTGACTTAAATTGGAGTTTTACCATTTATTTTAATGAGGTTAGGATGCCACCACAGGAAAATGGGTTACATTTGTTTATTAAAGGTCAATATAATGATTGGACCAGTGCCAGGGGAAGGGCCCTTTTACGGGTTTGATGAAACAAACAAATAAGATTGGCCTGGCAGCTAATTTTTTTTTTTAGTGTTTAGGCCTGGATCCTTCAGTAGGATGGACCAGCAAGGACTTGAATGCCAACATAGGGTTCTGCCAGCTTCAGTAGTATTTTGTAATTCTGCATAGGCAAAGTGGGCTGCAGTCATGGGTCTTTTTGCAGGATCGGACCAGACCCTACGTGCATCATGGAATGTATACAGTTTTATCACCCTCCCCTAATAACAGGCTAAAAAAGGAAATCAACTTGAGATGATATTTGACAAATTTACACAAAAACACAGTTCTGTACAGAAGCTTAACAATTAAAAATATCTCATTCCAACTCTAAGCATTGCACATTGAACGAGATCTCTAAAGGCATTTTAGGAAAAAATTGTTTTGGGATTATGGCAGTGGGAGGGGTTGTTCATATTTGTGGAAATAAGAATTTAAGACAAGATCAGTAATTGAGTAGAAGGAAAAAGGAGGAATCACTGAAGCAATTTTTGTTGCTAAAATTAAACCCCGCAACTCTATGCTTCTGATTCTATTGGTGGATTTCTGCTAGCAGATTCCTAGACCTGAATGGAGCAAGCCACATGGACACAGGAGTCTGCTCGTGCAGATCTACTTGTAAAATCTGGACCATAGTGAGTTTGTGGGACTAAAAAAATCCCAAATACATTCAGAGTGTGTACTGAAAAATTGGGTGTATGATGTTAGACGGATTTAAAGGCTGTATAATATTTCTAATCATTGCTCTCTGCTTTATGTACACTCCAAATTTAAAAACAAAATCCAATACAGGCATTTTGAATCCTAATAAAGTTGTGTACATGTTGAATATTTACATTGCTGGCCAGATGAATGGTTGGTTCAAATAATAAGTGTTAAGATTAAAAATAGTAATAAACTGAGAGAGAGATTTTTCTACAATGTGCAGATGATTGAGTTCCTAGTATTTCATTAAAATAGTGCTCAGCTTGTAATTCCCATCTGTCTATGTTGTTTCAAGTTCCTTGTTGATAAAAATGTGTAGTTTTCCCTTCTTTTGTTGGCTTAGTCTGTGTTTTGCCTTTTGCTTCCTTTTATTTCCCTCCCCCCTCTGCCTTTTTTCTCTTTCCTGTGTGCGTGTGTTGGTGGGGGGGGGGGGGGGTGTTAAAGATCTTGTTGTTTATTGTAGATACAAAATATATAGTGTTGTGGAATAGCATGGGGGTGCATTTGATTGAAAAAGGCACTGTAGTATATCCTGAAAAAGTAAATTTTTTTGCATTTGTTTATAAATGCATTATTTTGGTACTGTAACTTTGGACATTATTTCTGAATTTATAACAACCTTTTTTTTTTGCTTGTTTTTTTTTTTAAGAAGTGTGCAGTCATGCTGGTGCCTAGATTGCTAGCTAAACATACCAAGCATGTTCTTTTCAAGCCTTTGGAAAAATTGGTACACTGCCCATGTACTTATACATACCTATGCTATTTTTAAAATCTTTTGAAAAATTTTGGTTTTTTTAAATATGTCGTTCAGAACAGGCTTTTGTTGTAATTACAAACCTACCCTGATCTGCCTCTTCTTTTATGTATCTTGTGTAATAGATTTTGCAGGAGGTGCCTAGAAAGCATTAATGGTTTCCCTTTAATAATGTGGTTTCTCCAAAGTCTTTACTGTCTACATGATTGAGAGATGGACTGATTGCCCTATTTTTCCTTGATGATCTGGAGTTGTAAGAGTTGTCCAGCTGTTGCTTAATAAAATTTTGCAAACTAGAAAATCAGTGATTTGCTTATTGAACTCACCTGATTCAGCATCTTGAGTGCTTTTAAAACAGGTAACAAATCCTAACTGGACACACTGGCATAGTCAACAGCCAGCTCTATTCATCATTTACTCTCTTCAGCAATTGCTTCTCCGGCTTATACTTGCCCTGAGTGCACTGATACCTTCCTATTATACTAGCTGTCATTCTTATATGGGAATAAAAGGCAAAAAAATTTTACTAAGACATTCTGCCAATTTTGGCCATCAACCAGTTCAAACACTGTTTTGTCTTTGCTTCCTCTTCTTCATAGGAAGTGTTATTAGAAATGGGTGTTGGTTTTGACGTTGCCACTGATGCACTGGAAACCTAATGTTATCTCAAAGATAGAACTGGGATTGACCCCTAAATCCAGTTGCTTGATTTTTCAGGTAATGATTGACAAAAGCAATCCCCAAAATCACCACTTCACAAACCTTCGACCACAGCTACCAGAAAGAATATCCAAAACACCAACAGTACCCTATATACAACATGCCATAGGTAAAAGCTGGGGAGCAAAGGACATTTCCAGTCCCTTGCCATGTAATGATAGGGAAGTAGTTGATTAATATATGCTCAGAAGATCCTAGGGACAGGGTGATGCCCCACATTACAAAGGAAAGCAAAACCCCCTACAGTCTGTGTCCAACAAGCACGGCCATGGCACCATGTACTGCACATTCAGTTGTTCTTCGTGCTGCAAGAGAACAGCATTAAAGGGTTTTTGTGGGGGGATATCCAGGGGTCAGAAAAACCCACAAAGAAAAAAAAAGCAGAGCGGCGTATGCAGGTGCAGTGCATGCTGCTCAAAACCGGAGCTGGGCTGGCTGGAGCTGCACTGTGGCTGCTGGCCAGGTTCTGCACAGCAGAATTGCTGCTGCTGCGACCCCAGGAGGTCCCCAGCACCCCCAGTAAGGCTGCTGGGGCCAGCCCAGTACTGGCCCCAGCTTCCCTTACTGTCCCCAGGGTAAATTGCTGTGTGTCAGGGCACGCATGGCATGGGTATTCCCCAGGGACAACTAGCGGCAGTGTAAGGTGTGCTGCCACTAGTTGTCCCCAGGGAACCAAACATCCACATCACGTGTGGATGTAGCCACAATCCTTGCCAATCTGATTAAGGGAAAGATCCTGCCTAACCCCAAATTTAGAACTGGTTGGAAGAGCAAGATTCTCTAGTCAGGAACTTCTGGATTTCTAGTACTGGCAAGAGTGTTGGTGCACTGCAGTCAAAAGCCCACCAGCCTTAGGTGCAGCCAACATCCCAATGCTTCAGAGGAAGGCATGCAAACTGCCCAAACGCCAGTAGCATTCACAAGGAGAAAGAAAAGGATCCTTGACCACTACCATCTTTATTAAAGAAATAAAATACTGTGATGGCTGGCCACAATCCTGTTTCCTTTCACTAAAAAATGATTATGGGCAAAACAGGAGGCAGCAAAGTAGATTTTGTGCCTCGTGCTGGCATTTATGAAACAAATTTAACTTGGATTACTGTATGAAGTAGAAAGGGACAAGTTTTTATAAACCTTTCACTTGTAGTTCATCATCCACTGCACAGGGCCTACCTCATCACCAGATTCTGAAGAATGGTTTTAATGCTTTGAGCCCTTATGGTTGCAAAGGTAACTTTGATTCAATTGTGACCTGCTGCAGTGTTGCTTGCTGGGTCTGCAGGTGCCTTTAGTATAATTGTTGCTGCAGTTTTTCTAAGAATGAGTGAGTGCATATGAAAAGACTAGTCTCTTTCAACCAGGTTGCTCAGACCAGTGTGGTCACCTTTGAAAGTGATAGGAATTAGGTCACTTTCACCCTGGGAAAGCTACTGACAACAGAGAAGGTAATCAGAAAAGTATGTGTAGAGAGGAAGAAGACCTGAAATTGGAAGGCGGGAGTTGAAATGCTTCCTAGGTAGGCTGGCAACTTGGGAAAAAGAAAACGAAAGTGTCTCCATTGTCAGTCAGATGGAGGTAAGGCAATTTGAAATTCATCAAGGACCCATTAGCCAGAAGCTGACCAAGAAAAAAAAAATTAGTGTCTGTGGAAAAGTGCTAGAGTTCTAGCACCTTTCCCCTTTCCATCAAATGAGAAAGAAGAACTCTATCTGGACCCTTCATTTGTTTCAATTTGTGGCTCTCTGATAATAATTATTGTCATCAACAGGGATCCTGATTTTCTCTGATGCTCCCCCCCAATTTTCAGATTAAAAAAAGTAGCCCCAAATCCACATTTTTCTGTGATTAAAATGAAACATCATTAATATATATGTGTCTATATATTAGTGGTGTTTCATTTTAATCACAGAAAAATTTGGATTTTAGGTTACTTTTTTAATCCAAAAATTGGGGATTTTTTTTTTTTTAAATTGGAGAAAACCAGGATCCCTGGTCATCAATGGTGGCATTGTCTGACCTATCTAACTGTGCAAACAGAACCCCTCACATTTGGTGCCCTGTGTTTGTCACCTGATGAAGAGATTGTTGTAGGGTGATGTCTTGGCACTAAGAAGTCAGAATGACAGTAGCAAATGGTGAGGGAGCAGAATTTGGACATAGTGTGTCTTCCAGCAGGGAATACAAGTCCCACAGCTGTAGTAAGCTTGCATTTGTGTTTAAGCACTTAATATGTAGACTGTAACTCAAAAATAATTCAGTTCTATATCAAATATTGTTACTATGTGTTCATCAGCTTATGCATCCTATGTCAATGTGCCTGGCAGAATCTTTGCTAAGATCATTGTTAACAGTGAAATGGGAATAGAAAACCTGCCGTTACCCTTAAATACTGTTTCTTATACAGTACCCCAATGTGCTATCATTCTGCAATCTTAATGGGACAGGCCGAGGAGCTAAATAATTGCCTTGTTGTAGAGGGAGTTGTCAGACGTTATAAAAAGAAAATTGGAGCAGTTTGCACCAATTGAAGTTCATCTTAGGCCTTTCATCCAGTTCTTCATCCATTACAATTGTGTGTTCTGTATTTCTCATTTTCTCTTTTGTTCACAGGAGGCATGTTTTCCCATCCATTTTTTTTAGTTTGATCAAAGGGAAGCCTTTTCATCCTTGGAGGATGTTTTATGGTGTTGCATCCCCTGTTATTTTTATCCTTTCTAACCTCTCCACATTTCCTTCTCCTCACAGAGGACTGACACAGAACTTCTATTTTAAACAGTGCAAGTAACATGTCTTTGTTCTCCTCCTGCCTGGTAGCTTTCTTTGTAGATGGCTTTTTTTCCTCCAAACAAAGGTATTCCCTTCATTGTACTAGCTATGGTAGAATTGCTATCTTCCTTTAGCTCTGCCCACTCTGCTGTGTGACTCTTTGTATCTCAAAGTCTTCTGTTGTTTTTGTAAACTAAAATGAATATTTATCTTGGAAAAGAGGCAACCACAATGTCAGTAAATGAATTAACTACAGAAACATTAGTTAGGTTGCACTAAAGATAATTGGCTGCATACAGACATTCAAATGTTCTGAAAGAATTCTCTTAGGTTTGTTCTCCTGGTAGAAAACCTTATTCAGAGATCCTTGATCTGACATTAAAATGTTTAGCATCTGAAAAGTAGAGATCTTGCAGTGCTGACACAGGGCAGCCCTGATTTGCTGACCCAAACTGCTCAGGGTCAGCCTGCGTCTCCCTGCAGCATAGTATGCGATTGTGAAGGGGGCATGTTCTGCTCCTTGCTCATCTGGAATACTACAGTCCATCCCAAGCAATGCCCTGTCTCCTGGGGCAAGGGAGCGGGGGAGCAGAAAAACACCCTGGGATGCTGGAGGATTGTACTATGGCTTCTGTGAAAAGGGAATGTTATACAGACATTCAGTCTCCCAGGAAAAAAACTCTCCTGGGAGTAACTTAACTCTGTTTGTTCCCAAGTGATTCTTTGCCAGGAGCAGCCATTTTTGCTCTGAGAAAAAATCCTCAACAATTGTACACTCATGGTTTCTTCTGGGAGAGCAGCGACACTCCCAGGAGAAACTGAATGTCTGTTCACGGCTATGGAAGGGACAGTATTTGACATCTTTTTTTCATCAGGTGGAAGTGCTCAACTAAAAGTGCAAATTAGAGTTTGTCTTCTGAACTGACCTTTCTGTTTCATAAGCTAATCTACTCTTTGAAGAAAATATGCACATATTTCAACATATCTCTGGGCTGAAACTAGCTGTGAACAAGTGCTGATCACAGGCATGCTTCCTTTGAGAATCACATAGCACTAAGACTACCGGGCAAATGAACCAGAGCTCATTCCCTAGTGCCTCTTGACAAGCATCTTCTAACTCAGTAAAGCTGAGGACTTCTGCAATGCTACCTGTCTGATTCAGAGTCCAATATGTTCTGTGTTTTGGTAATTGATTATTGTAGTCTTTTCCTGTCATTCTTCCAGTGTTCCTCCTATTTGCCTTGGGTTCCCCCCCCCCCCCCACATGTAACTGTCAAGCCTAAGAAAATACTAAAAAGTGCATGTACCTATGCTTGTAACATAATGGTTAGTAACTTGTTGTCTGGCCTGGGAGACTTGCAGAAGGGAAAAAAGCCTTACTGTTCTCAGCAGCAAAGGAGAGTCTCCACAGTAGCCTGTGTTTTAGGAGTCAGAATAGTCTGTCCTGACTAATACTTGAGATGTGTGTTGTCTTAGTGTTGCGAACTGTGTTCTCATAGTGTATCTGTGTTAGATTCTGTTAAGAGACAAAGAAACAAGAGGAATCTTGGAATCAAAGCTACTTATAAGAACACTAATAGTAAATGAAATCAGAGCCTTTGGCTCTTCTCAATAAGCTCCTAATACCAGTTTTTACCGTTGCTGTTCAGAAACCTGTGGGCAGCAATGAATTGACTCCAAATTGTATCCATTCACTTCAGTGCTGCTTGGAAAGTTGGCCAGGCAGCTCTTCAGCGTGCGCGCGCACGTGCATCCATGTGTGTGTGTTTAGGCCTGGGTCCTTCAAGAGGATAGACCAGCTTGAGCCATTCTAATTAAAATGCTGTGGTATCATGTGTATTAAACCCCAACCTGTTGAAAAACAGCTGTGGGACACTTTAACTAAAGCTCGTTCAATGAACTTTAGTTAAAGCAGTCATTTTGAAATGCTGGGGGTGGGTGGGGAAGGGGGCTTAATACACGTGACGCTGTAGTGATGTTAAAGCATTCTAATTACAATGCATCGGAGCATATCTATGATCAGTTACTGGCACCTGGTAGAACAGAAGAGACATCCCCTTTCCCAGAAGAGAAAGGGGTAAAGTAGCAGAGACCTTTCCTCCGTTTAATAGCCACAAAGCTCTGAGACAGTAAAACAGAGGATGGAGGATTCAGGTCTTACATCTTCTACCCTGGAGTTGATATGGAACCCCAGTATATAGCTCAGTTTGAGAACTGTTCAGAATCCCAGCAGCTTGAGCGAGCTGTGCTCCTTTCTCAACAGAGTATTGCCACTGGATGGTTGGGGTACTCTCTTTTTTGTGTTAGCATTTGCTTATATGTCTAACAGATTGCAGCCTAGAACATCACATTAGAAGCACTGGTGCATTATGGGCTGCTTGAGATTCTTGGCATCAGATGGTGATGCTTTCTTGAGCCAAGTCTGTTTGAATATACTTCAGCCAAAGGAAACTCAGTGTCTCCATTTTAAAGGCATCTGCTACAGGCAGATCAGACAAAATGACAAAATGAAGAACTGTACCTCAAAAGGAAATGAACACCAAGGAGGAGAGCTGTATTAAAACTTCCTAGTAGAAAACACCTTGGCTGTTTTAATTTTGCTGGGCTGTTTGGACTGTTTAGCTGTCACTCTGGTACTTCCCTTGAATAGAGCTGTGCCTAAATGAATATTCACTTTCTTGCTACGTTGCTTCTTGCCGTCCAGTATTATCCCAGTAATTGCTAGAAACCACTGGGAGCAGGAAAGAAAGTGTGAAGGGCAGAGAAGCCTAAACGGTCACAAATAATAAGTCACAGCCCACCCCAAAATTAGAATGCTACATTTTGAGGAGTTTTATTCGCCTTCAGGTTTCTAAGTCTAAGGTGAACTTGTCTCATTTAAAAGTATTTCTGTACAGCCAGGATGGCTAGAAATTTCCTTTTTAAATTAAAGCAGAGATTTTCACAAAAATCACTTGACTCTGGGAGCTGGGCCTCACAGGTGAATACCAAATACAGTGGGGAAATTGGCACCCCTTCAATAAATGCACATCCTTTCTCCCATGTAGATGGTTTCTTTGCCATCAGGGAAAACTGGGGAAAAATCAGAGTGGGATGATCAGTGAGAGGGTTGGGGGGGATGGAATTTGATACTGCAGAAAGAGATCAGGGAACTGCAGACCTCAACAAGCACTGTCATTGTTTCTCAAAAGTGTTAAATACAAGTTCTCACTGCCCTAGGAAAACACCTGCTACCAGAAGTGAATGGATCTGAGCACGTTCAGGAAGAAATTTCTCAGCAGTTCCAGGTGCCCATACTGCATATAGACAACCAGCAATTGAGGTTTGAGGGCAATAGGGAGGAGTCAAAGTCAAGTTCTTGTTATATTTATATATTTTACACATGTACACTATACTATACGAGATCCTTATGGGGAATGCCGGGGAAATAGCTGTGTCCATTGTAGAAACCCTACATTTTAATAGCTTTCAACTTTCACTTGTCAATGGCACTGATTTAGTGCTTATTGTGAACCCCAAAAGAAAGAAATTTAGGAGATTTCCCTTTCACATGAGGGCACAAAAGTGGCAAGGGATGGGGGCTGTATGACGGACAACCCTTACAGCTAATTGGTGGGGAGGGAGGGATGCTGCACTTGGGCCACAAAAATGACTGCCAGCCTTGTGTTCTGCCTGTGAAATGGGCTGGCAACCACCTCAAGTTCAGTAGGTCCCTAGTTATGAGACTTGTCAATGCAAGATTATTTCATATAAAACCATTCATACCAACCACATTAAGCTTTTAGCATAAAACCTTTTTTGTTTTTCTGTGGAAGTCAACAAGTCTGCTCATGTGCTTGCAGTATGGCATGTGCTGAAACCCCTTCCTGAACTGGGTCCCTGGCAGCATAGTTTATGAATTTCAGGAATTAAAAACAGTGTTACTCTCAGTATTCATTTTTTTCACCTGCTTTTCCTGTTGGTACTCCAATACACTGATTCTCAACCTTTTTTTGTACCAGGATCCATTTGTAAACATTGGCCTGTCCTGACCCAGTGCCCCTCACTCCTGACCAGGTCCCAGCCAGTGTGTGGGGCAAAGGAGTGTGTTTGAGGCATAGGGGCCCCCAAGCAACCCCTCACAGCCTAGAGCTCCGCCAGCCTTCAAGGGAAAAGCCACAGTTTCCCCCTGTTTTTCTCCCTTAAAGGAAAATCCATTTTCAAAGTTTGTGAACTTTTCTCATATTATTGTGACCCGCTTCTGGGTCATGACCCATGGGTTGAGAAATGCTGCTCTAGGTTTTAAAGTCAGCAGTCCTGGATAACTTGCACCCAAGAATCTTTAAAGAGCTGAACGAGGCGTCCTCTGGCTTTCTGATGTTCATTTTTATGTATAGCTTTTAACAGTGGAGAAATTCCAAAAGATTGAAACAGTTATAATAACCCAGTATTCAAAAAGTTCATGTAGACAAGATGACCCAGGTAACTATAGGATAGCTAGTCTAATCTCATTCCGGTGTAAAATAATGAAAAAGCTGATATGGGATTTAGTGGGAAAAGAATATAATTGGAGTCAGTATCTTTTTATGGAGAAAATAGGTCTTGTAAAGCAAGCCTGATTTCATGCTTTGAAGAAACTACATTTAATTGATAAAGATAGCTATGTAAGTGTTGTCTAGTTCTGTAAAGCAATTGACCAAATACCACATGACATTTTGGTTAGAAAATTAGCAGTGTATAATACTAATTAAGTAAGTATGAACTCGATTGTGAACTGGCTAATACATGCATATCACAAATCAGTCATAATGATGGTGCTTTATCATTCACTGAGGGTGTATGGCAGAGATAGGTATAAGGCCCAACACTATTTGACATTTTCATCAGTGTTCTGGAAGTAAATATGAAATCATAGTAGATAATATTTGTGGGCAACAGAATGATGGTTGGAGAAGTAAGCAATGACAAGAACAGGCCAGTCATACAGAGCAAGCCAGATCACTTGATAAGCATTCAAACAAGGTATATTCTAGTACAGCCAATTGTTAAGATATATGTCTTAGGAATATGGATTGCAAGCCATGTTTTTGAATTCCAAGAAAAGAAAGCTAAAGCCAAAAAAAATTCAAAGCAGAAATTGGGCATACATTGGAACAAATTACCAGGGAGTAGTGGATTTTTGATCTCTTGATGGCTTCAAATCAAGATTGAGGTGCCTTTCTAGAAGATATGTCCTAACCAAACCCAAGTTATTGGGCTCACTACAGGTGTAACTAGGATAGATATAATGGGAAACAACAAAGGGGAGATTAGACTAGATGATCTAATGGTTCCTTCTGGCCTTACAGCTAATGACTCTGAATAAAGGCAAAAGAAGAGGAGGAGGGGCTTTCCAACATGTTTACCATATTTTAATATTTCCTTATTAATTTAATTTTAATTGCATCCTCTGAGATTTCCCAGCTGTTCTCTGAGTAACAAACATAAAAATATTATAAATAATGTAAAAGTGTTTATAAATAATGTATTATAGCTGATCAGTGATATATGTATTCTGACAGAGATAGTGTAAATATCAGTAATTTGCATTTACTCAAATTCAGGGAGCTCATAATACATCTTAGAAAGTACCAACCTGTCTTCTGAAAGAAAGAATATCAGGTAGCTTGAGACCAATTTTTTCCTTACATGATTCATAGATTCATAGATGTTAGGGTCGGAAGGGACCTCAATAGATCATTGAGTCCGACCCCCTGCATAAGCAGGAAAGAGTGCTGGGTCTAGATGACCCCAGCTAGATGCTCATCTAACCTCCTCTTGAAGACCCCCAGAGTAGGGGAGAGCACCACCTCCCTTGGGAGCCCGTTCCAGACCTTGGTCACTCGAACTGTGAAGAAGTTCTTCCTAATGTCCAATCTAAATCTGCTCTCTGCTAGCTTGTGGCCATTATTTCTTGTAACCCCCGGGGGCGCCTTGGTGAATAAATACTCACCAATTCCTTTCTGTGCCTCCGTGATGAACTTATAGGCAGCCACAAGGTCGCCTCTCAACCTTCTCTTGCGGAGGCTGAAAAGATCCAGTTTCTCTAGTCTCTCCTCGTAGGACTTGGTCTGCAGGCCCTTAACCATACGAGTGGCCCTTCTCTGGACCCTCTCCAGGTTATCTGCATCCCTCTTGAATTGCGGCGCCCAGAATTGCACGCAGTACTCCAACTGCGGTCTGACCACCGCCCGATAGAGGGGAAGTATCACCTCCTTGGACCTATTCGTCATGCATCTGCTGATGCATGATAAAGTGCCATTGGCTTTTTTGATGGCTTCGTCACACTGCCGACTCATGTTCATCTTGGAGTCCACTAGGACTCCAAGATCCCTTTCCACTTCCGTCCAAGATCCCTTTCCACTTCTGATGGCTACATCATTGCTATGATGGCTACATAGCACTGGGTTTTGATAAACTACCAAGAAAGGAGAAACCCAAATACTCTATGGCTTGCACAGACATGTGATTCCAGTGAGATTAGGGACAGATCTGTTTTTTCTCTCCTTCATCCTTGAAAACACTTTCCAATGGACTCATCTTTCAAGACTGATCAAAAGAGATTATAAACCAGACTCTTCATTGCCTTGCACCTGTTTAGAGATAGTATAAGAAAAGCATACCTTGGTTAGGAATCAATGGAAGTAAACTTACATTCTTTGATCACATGAGGTATACAGACAGAAATAACCTTGAGAGAGTAATTACAGAAAGAATAGCAATAGGTCATTACAGTAGAGAACAAGCAATGGGGAAATGCATTGATGGTATGTGGCAGCACACCAGAAGGTCAGATTCTGAGTGCATAAAGCAAGTGATGGATTGAGAAGGTTTCTAAAATTTTCTGCTGTGTCATTACCAATATTCAGATGTAAATACATTAATGTTTGGGGTTATTTTTTTGTTTTTGTTTTTTTTTAACATCTAGCTATCTCAGCTAGCCACAAATGCTTTTTCAGCTGGCAAACAAATATTGCTCAGCTGTGTCTAGCTCAGTTAACCACAAATGTGAAAAGTACCTTCATCTTTTTCTTTTTAAACTAGGGATTATACCAAGAAGTCTTTCACCGAGATATGCCAGGTCCAGGTATTATTTGGCAAAGTAATATAAAGTTAGCAGACAGAAGATAGCTAAAAGGTGTTGATTAAAATGTGAGAAGCTACATAGAATATGTAAAGCTATGTTAAACATTCTGTAGTGGGCCACTTAAATCTGAGTAAATAACATTATTATTGTGGCCTGATCACAAACAGTATTGCAAATATTTTAAGACTTCTAGAATAGGGGTTTCTACCTAGTTAAAGGCATGGTAAAGCATCAGTTTTATAAAAAACAAAAAAACAAAACTGATGCATTCAGTTGATGAGTTGAGAAGCCAACGCGAAATGATAATCCACACAGAACACTTTCCCCCGGTGCCAGCCCCAAGACATGGTCCAGGTGGTGCAGAATGGAGGGAAGAGAACAGTTCAGTGGGACCTGGCTCGTAAAGTTTTCAAAGACACAGGTTGGAAAATGCTATTAAAAGAAACTGCTTGTTTTTGTACTGGATACTGAAAAGAAAGACAGTTCTAGTCAAAGTATATGTAGGCCTAGAAGATCAGAAGGTCCGATTGGGTGTTGAGGGAGCTGGCAGGGGTTATTGCAGGGCCCTTGGCATGGCTTTACAAGCGCTCATGGTGCTCGGGCCAGGTGCCAGATGATTGGAAGATAGCCAATGTGGTCCCCATCTTTAAAAAAGGGAGGAGGGAAGACCCAGGCAACTATAGGCCTGTCAGTCTTACCTCAATCCTGGGGAAACTCTTTGAGAAGATCATCAAGTAGCACATCTGTGATGGGTCGGCATTGGGGATGATGCTCAAGGGCAACCAGCATGGTTTCATTAGGGGCAGGTCATGTCAGACCAACCTGATTGCCTTTTACGATCAGGTCACAAAAGCATTGGATGCAGGTGTCACCGTGGATGTAGTCTTTCTGGACTTCAGCAAGGCCTTTGACACTGTCTCCCGTCCCATCCTCATTGAAAAACTAGGCGACTGTAACATCGATGCCTACACGGTCAGATGGATTGCAAATTGGCTGAAGGGTCGTACTCAGAGGGTGGTGGTGGACGGGTCATATTTGACCTGGGGGGAAGTGGGCAGCGGAGTCCCCCAGGGCTTGGTCCTTGGGCCCGCGCTGTTCAATTTCTTTATCAACGATTTGGACGACGGGGTGAAAAGCAACCTGTTTAAATTTGCTGATGATACCAAAATTTAGGGCGAGGTGGGCACGCTAGTAGGGAGGGAAAGACCTCAGCAAGACCTGGATAGATTGCAGGGGTGGGCTAACAAAAACAGGATGCGTTTCAATACAGACAAGTGCAGGGTGCTGCACTTGGGCAGTAGTAACCAGCAGCACACTTATAAGATGGGAAACTCCCTTATTGAGAGCACGGAGGCAGAAAGGGATCTTGGAGTCATTATTGACTCCAAGATGAACATGGGCCGACAATGCGAGGTCATGGTCAGCAGGGCCAACCAGACTCTATTGTGCATCCACAGGTGCATCTCAAGTAGGGCCAAGGAGGTGATCCTCCCCCTCTACGCGACACTGGTCAGGCCACAGCTGGAGTACTGTGTCCAGTTCTGGGCACCCCACTTCAAGAGGGATGTGGACAACATTGAGAGGGTCCGGAGGAGGGCCACCCGCATGGTCTGGGGACAGCAGGGCAGACCCTACAATGAGAGGCTACGGGACCTGAACCTGTTCAGCCTTCACAAGAGAAGGCTAAGGGGGGACCTTGTGACCATCTATAAACTCACTAGGGGGGACCAGAAGGGTTTGGGGGAGACCTTGTTTCTCCTAGCGCCCCCCAGGATAACAAGGAATAACGGCCACAAGTTGTTGGAGAGTAGGTTTAGATTAGACATCCGTAAGAACTACTTCACAGTTAGGGCGGCTAGGATCTGGAACCAACTTCCAAGGGAAGTGATGCTGGCTCCTACCCTAGGGGTCTTTAAGAAGCGGCCTGATGCCTGCCTGGCTGGGGTCATTTGAGCCCAGTTTTCCTCCTGCCCAGGCAGGGGGTCAGACTTGAAGATCTACAAGGTCCCTTCCGACCCTACTTCTATGATTCTATGATTGGTTGATTAGCAGGTACACAGAGACAGCTTGACATGCGATCTGATCCTTCTTACTTGTAAACTAAAGTATATGGAATTAATAAGCATAAAGTTTAGAGACCCAAGAAATTGCTTTGTTATTTCATCAACTGCTACCCCTTCTCCCTATTAGGTGAAGACAGTGAATCAAAGAACTTTATATTGCTGCAAATTTAAATATTTAGCACATAGAAAACCATATAGACCCATAGAGCAATGTGAAAAGATTCAACAAATGAACTCTGTTTAACTTCAAGTTGCATGTGCCTGTAAACAAAAAAGAATACTGGCTAAAAAAAAGGACTGGAGCTGTGCAAAGCTGACCCCTGATCATGCAGTGGTAGACCTATAGAGACCAAGCCTGTGGAAGCAAATTGCTGACAGTTGCTAAATGAACAGGTGTTAAATACATGTCCCAAGATGATTTGCACAAATGCTTATGGATAGTTTTTAAGAGAGAAAGCTTCAAAAAAATGCTGTCAAAGAGGACCATTAGTGTTTCTCCTTGGACACTGAGAAAATACAACTCTGGCTCTTCTTGGATGTTCTAATCATGTTCTAATCATCAGCAAAAGGGCAGCCACTTCCCAGTAGATCCACATCAGCTTTGCCATGAAGCAGGACCAAGAACAGGAGTAGAAGTCTAGTGCCACCTTGAGACAATTGTTCCCTGTACACAGGTTGTCACTTGTGGGCTTCTTCAGGCAGACTTTCACTCCCTGAAGTCTCTGACAGCCCCAGCTATAAACAGAGTCTATAAACAGCCAAAGCAAGTCTAAAAAAAAAAAAAAAAATCAAACAAACCACCTTGTTGTCCTGCCCTGGATACTGGGAATCAGCCCCTATGGCTCTGGCCTTCACACAGCAGGCTTACCCTCCACATAGTTGAACCCACCACTGCTTTCCCAATTTGTCACTCCCCTGGCTCTTGAATTTTTAACTCCTAGGGAGCCAATCTCTCATTAGCAGCCTTCTCATAGCTGCAGCTCTTCATCCAGGCTAGCTGACTCTTTTTTAGAGTACAGACCACCCTGTCTCGTACCTAAATGAGTTTTGACTGTTAAGTAATTATTACATTTGTGAGCCTGGGCTTTAAAACATATCCCAACTAGTACATAGCAAAATACTTCTATCCCTGTGTCTTGGTTACCTAAGAAGGGACAACTTGGTTCTTTTTAAGCTAAATACTTCTCTGATGGTACCAACCTGAGTTAAACCCCTGAAAATGATTAAAATATGTAATCATGCACACATTTTACTAACAACTGAAACATGGTTTAATCGTGTTTAAACATAAAACATGCTATAATCTAGTTTAATTAAGGAGTTTCTTTAAAAGAGTATAGCTTATGTTATTTTATAGCCTTAGCATGTCTTTTCTATTTCTTTGTCCTTATCTGTGTGATCTTTGGTTTTCTAATGTTTGTGGTTTTGTGTGGCTATTTTTCCAGGTTCTCAAAGGATTGCTTTTAGCTGCTACCTTTCCATTTTGTGGGGGGAACAAAGCAATTACTAAGCAGCCTTGATCCATACCCTTCAATGTTTGGCTAGGTTTTGTTTTTGAGAAATTAATGAGAACAAAAGGGTGTGGCTGATCAAGTTTCTGAGGTGATTTCCTAGGCACAATTTACCATTCTTCAGCTTCCTTTTCCTGCCCCCTTCATTTTCCCAGCGAGGTTAGAGAGGCCACATAGAAGAGAGTGATGAAACCTAAAGGGCTTGGACAAATGATTCCACCAGCCTGAGATAGCATTGGTGGGAAGCTGTGATGGTCCATATTCTGCATCAGTACCAAGTGTCAGAGGAGGGGCTTTGCCATCTCCCTACCTCCAGAGAATGGATGACAGGAAGTCTTCATGCAGAGCTTGACCTTTCCCTCCTGAATTGTTCACTAAAGATTGTATATTAAATCAGCAGATGGTGACCCCAGCTACCCGCACAGTTACATGACTTATTCTGGCAGTGATTTGCTGTTTATCATTGGTAGGTGAAGAAAAAAAACATGGTTGGTTGCAGAAGGAAAGGAGCATAATCTCTCCCAGAATCTAGACAGCAGTAAAGAGAAAAGGACAAGCAAGAGCTAGAACTCCAGGCTTCCAGAGAGCTTACCATTGCTTCTCCACCCACATGTTCCAGGGCTAATTGCTGACATCTTCAGGATTTAATTGAAACAGATGCAAATGTGTCTGCAGCTTGATCCTAATAAAAGGCCAAAGCCTGAATGTATCGATCACTTTGACTGGGGATATGTGCTATTGCTGGACTGGCTTTTCATGTGAACTTCTGTATGCCATTAAAATGTTATTCCACCCTAAGTGATAAACAGCATTTATTTAGTTTGACCAGCAGCTGTTGCTGCTGCTGCAGTCTCTTCCAGGACTGGACAGCACTGGAAAAGAAGATATTTAGGTAAAAATTGGGGGTTTCTTTGGTTGGTTTTTGCCCTTTTATTAAAGAAACAAGAAAGAATTCTCCATATTTGGCATTCTCCTTCCCTTTAGTTCTGTCCCACCAGGTGCTGTGGCTTCCAGTTGAACCCAGACCTGGATGGGTCTTGATGCATTGACTTGGAATTTCAATTTCTGATTATAAATACTACCACATTCTGGCTTGTGAGGCTGAGGCTTTAAAACCTTGCAGACCTTGAATTGGCAGAGGGGAGAAAAGTTAATGGTGTTCTTTTAAGTTCTGCACACAAAATAACCTACCCAGAAGAGATGCCCTTCACAATATGATCATGCCTGCCAGCTGAGCCCCTCAGTAGGGTCCAAATGTTGCTGACATCTTTTAATTGAAGTAGTGGCCATTTTCAATTAAAGCCTGATGATGATGGCAGCAACTCTTGAGGCTGGCTTCCCCTCAGTGAATCTCAAATGCTCCTCTTGGCTTCTTGAGCTTGGCCTAGAAGGTAAGAGGGCTCTGATATCCCCCTTGTCACTTTTCAGGGGCTGCTAATTAGTGTGTATGAAACAAGCTCACTTTTCACAGTTACTATTGCAGATTCTGTAAACACATCAGTTATACTTGCCTTTGATTTCAAAGATATCCCAGCAGCCACAACAGCTAGCCATAGTCTATCTGTTCTTTAATGGGAGCTTAGATTCTGAAGAACAAAGGGTAGCATAAAGAGGGGTTGGTAGTCTGTACTACCATGCACCAACCCAACCAAGTATTGAACATCCAGATTTGGAAAAACTAAAAACAAGAAAGAAGCCTGTTAGAATTTACGAAGTTAGCTAAATATTGGGAAAATGTTGATTTTTTTTTTCTTTTAAAAGTTTTTGACACATGACATTTTTTATCAGATTGTGAATTTCCATTGAAAATATCTTTTTTTTTAAACAAAGTGTTTCAGGTTTTCATAGAAATAGTAACGCTATTTTAGCTTTTACTTTTTGGACATACACCTGAAAACATTTGAAGAGAAAGAATTGATGAAATTTAAAACTGTTTTGGTAGTATTGGAGTGATGTTGTAGCTGTAATAGTCCAGGAAATATGCAAGAGGCAGGGACTGTTGTGGGTGCTATCTTTTACTGGACCAGCTATATGGCTGAGATAAACTTAGACAAGCTTTCAAATACAGTGCATTCTTTTTCAGGTCTAAGGAAAAACCAGGTCCAGAAAGGACTAAAAATCTGTGGGGTTTTTTGTATATAGTGGTTTGTAGGGTACCATTCAACAAACACCCTGAATACATATGCCCACAAAACTAGCAATCATCCCCAAAACACCAGAAAAGCTGTAATCTACAGGTACCCTCAGATAACATAATATCTGTTCTGAGATTATTTGCCAACATTCACCTTGCCAACCTGAAGTCTACCTTTTGTACACGGCCACTCTAGCAGAGAAATAGACCATATCTTTGAAAAAGCTACCCAAATACCCCATGGTTCTTCCTTTTCTCATGTCTTTACACTACATTTGGCAATTTTGTTACACATGCTGGTGCTCGCTTATTGTACTTTACAGGGACCAAATTGTATTATGGGGGGCATGGCAGAAGCATTTAACCTGCGAGCCCTGTCAGGTAATACCTGGTAATATCTGTGAATTCTGTTAACACTCCAAAACATGATTTTGACCCTATCTGTCCCACAGTAACCTGCTACGATACAAAGAGAACCTCCACCCCCTGTAACCACGCATCCCTGGAGTGTCTGGATAAAGCAGGTGGCAAAAGGGTGTTGGGCAAGGCTCCCTCAGAAATTGGTGAAGGAGAAACCTCCAACAGCCTGATTTCTGAAAAATTCAGCCCCACAGAATGCTCATTTGGTGAGGTAGGCAGAGGAAGCTCTTGGATACCTTAACCTGAGGTGTTTTGTTTCGAATCAAAACCCAGGACACGGCACTGGCAGTTGCAGGCCTGAGGCGTGTTTGCGGCGTGAACCTTTCCCTCTGTTTCCGTGCCAAGTCTGTGGTCAGGACCAGGGTGGGCGGGAGGTGATGCCCAGCCTGTGGCCCGATTGCCCGGCGCTAGGGAGCTGCGGGAGGCCGGGGAGCGCCGAGCGCGGGGCGGCGCTAGCGGGCGACGCTGTCCAGGGTGCTGAACCCCGCCCCGCTCCCGGCGCTGTCCAGGGTGCTGAACCCGCCCGCGCTCCGCCGCCCTTCCAGCCGCAGCCCCGCGGCGGGGTCGGCATGGAGGCAGACTACGCCGCCGCCGCCCTCGGGGGCCCGCTGCGCGCCGAGCTGCAGCGCTGCTGCCGGCGGCTGCGGGAGGCCTGGCGGCGGCTCCGCGACGACCTCACCCCCTTCAAGGATGAGCGCTACTACAGGTGTGTGTGTGTGTAAGGGTGGGGGTGTGATGGGGAGCGGGGTGCTGCTGGGATCCGCCTGATTCCTCCTTGGGCGAGCCTCTCTCCGCCTTGCAGAGCCCCCTCCCCCAGCCCGGCGCCCTGCCCGCCTTAGCCCCAAGGCCTCCATGGCAGCCCTTCCCTTCCTTGTCCCCCACATGCTCTCTGCCTTTCAGGCCCCCAGGCCCGGCCCAGCAGCCCCGAGCTCTAGTGTGCCACCACCCCTGCCTAGCCCCCTGCTCCCGCCCTGAGCAGCCCCTATCCTTTGCCTTCAAGAAGCACCAGCAGCGATTCCCAGCCGGCCCCCTGGTTGGGTCTCCCAAGGGAGTCGGGGGGTGCCATAATGTCTGCACTGCTGGGTGCCCCAGGATTTTCTGTAGGGATCCGTGGTGTCACAGCTGTTCTAAGACATCTTTTGGGGGACTTTGCAGCAGAAGTGTTGCTCAAGTGCAAGGCTTCTCAACCAGAGGCCTGAGGGGATGTTGAAAGGTGGCATCATCCCAGGCTGTTGGCAGCCAGGTCTGGGGGTCACCTCAGGGTCAGAGAAGCCGCTGAGGTGCGAGGGGAGTGTGCTGGGTCAGAGCGGAAGAAAGCCAGAATTGAGTCAGGTATCCAAAGGGGTCAGATCAAACTTGGGGTCTATAGGCAAGCCAGGTCAGGGATCCCAAGGCTCTGTCAGGAAGCCAGTAGCAGCACAAGCCAAGGGTACAGCAGCCTGAGTATAAGGTTGAACCTTGTTGCCCAGACATGTCTTTTGAGTCAGGGGTTTATATTGGAAGTGGTGAAGGGTCAGCCAGCCCAGGCTGGCCGCTTTGGTGGCAGGGGCTGAGTGTGTGGCCAGGCCCAGCTGGAGGGCTCTGGCCACCGGAATTCATGGAGAGTGAGATTTACTGTGGGTTTGCTTGTAAAGGGCGGGGGTGGGATTAAAATCTTGGATGTCATTTGGGGAATCTACTGTTGCTGTTTATTATTTATGGTAAACTGCTCTGAGCCTTTCTGAATACAGTGGGATATAAATCCAAATAACAATAATAACAACAACAATAATAATAGTAGTAGTAGTCATTATGTAAAAAATATTCACTGTCATACCCATAGTGTCAAATGACCTGCTGTGGTCTTTCTGAGTTTTTTTGCAACAGAAGAATTGCTGTTATTTTTCCATAACCAAGAAACGAGAGAAACCTAAGAGCTGTCATTTTCTGAGGGGTATCTTGTACCTAAAATGGCTGAGAGTAATTGGTTTAAAGATGTAGCTCATTGTATTTAAATGATCACAGCGTTCATAGCAACAAGAACTGTGAAAAGTCCCATGAATTTGGCATAGTGTCTGTATCCTGACAGAAATGGGTATTTGCATTGCCTTCTCCACTCCCCCTCAGAACAATGGTGGGCAAAAGTGGATGGATTCCATTTCCCAGCAGCTCCTGCCTGCACCACTGTGTCTGGTTTCCATGGGAAATGGAAATGGAGTCCACTGTGGGCCCAATCTGACCCATAGGCCAGACTTTACCCATCTGTGTTCTAACTGCTCTGAGAAGCTGTGGAAAATCCTTAAGCATACTGAGGCATATCCCCACATCAGGGTTGTAATAAGTAAATCAGTGGGTTTTGCGGGGATATGGAGTGCATGGAACCTATGTTATATTTAAACTCCAGCAACTCATATTCTATTGACCTCAGAATGGGGGTGGGGGTGATATCCAGTGCCTAGGAGTTTACATCTGTGCAAAGTAAATACAAAGCTACCATTCAGATATTTTAGGTGTAAATGACCATAGAGTATGCAAGATATTGGAGAACTGGGTCTAGAGTAAATAAACAGGTGGCATGAACAGGTTCAGGGGGATGATGGCATTTACCAACTTAGGTGCAACTCTGTGCTGAGTATGAGGCCTCATTCCGTCAATATAAATTCCTATTAGCCACCTTATTTTGACCAAGAATACCTATTAAGGGGCTTTCAAAACTCTGGAAGAATCAATGTGCTCCAAATATTGTCGTTAAGCAATTGCATAGCTTTAAGAGCTCCCCTACTTACTGCAGAACCCTTGGGATTAAAAATGCTGTAGGAATGAGAAAAATACTGTGCTCTTGTCTTTGCAGCTGTCAAGGAAATAGCTTTAAAAAAATCATGTATCGCACTGTAGTTTCTCCTGATAGGGGCTCCTTTGGAATAGCATGTTCTTGTGCGTTGTCCATGAGAAAATGGAACATTTGTTTATTCAATATTCCTAGCTACACAAGTCTGAAAAATCAAGAATCCCCAAGTGAATCTACAGTGCAAGTCTTCCATATCAAAGTGTGTTCCTCTCTGTATTTACAGAAGCAGCAGCAGAGTTGTCTAGTGTATTGTTTCCTGGTTCTGCCAATGACCTGCTGTTAAGTCACTTTAATTCCATGCCTTGGTTTCCCCATGTATAAAATATTAATAATTTCACACGGACCCCCTTTGCAAAGGGCATTGAAATCTATGGAAGATTACAGCTAAGGGTTGTTACTATTGCTGAACCATTTGGCCTTTCTATGTCCTTTTTATGTACCAGTTTCTCTACAGCTAATATTTCATTTCATACCTGAAGCCTTGATTTTGATGGCCCAACCTAGAATATTCCCCAATGCTGCTGCATATTTGGCAGTCCAGTGTGCCTGACACTTCAGGTTTTGTTAATTAGTATAACAATGGCATCTATTTTTAGTTTCTTGGTAAGAAGAACTACAGACTTACTAATCCTTGACATTAAAATGCACCTGTCTTACACCAGAAGTCACTTACGATTGGCAGAGTCAGATATTTTGTCAGGGTCCGTGGAGGTGTCAGGCCTAGTGGCTAGAGCCAGGGGTTGTTAACAACATCCATATTCGGGGGAAAGCCAAGGTTGAGCAGGGGTTCACAAACGAAGCCCAAGAGGTTACTGGGAGCTGAAGTCACACCAGGGGTTACATGCCAAGCTAGAGGCACTGTCAGGAGTGGAGGTCAGGAAATTAACTGAGATCAGATTGGGGTTCTGAAGTTCAGGGACTGGGTACACTGGCAGGAATCCAGAAACAGGCACCAGGGAAGAGCTACACACAGACTGAGGCCAGTTTCCTGCGCAGCAGGGGCCATATACTGCAAATGTTCCTTAAGAACATCCTTGGAACCAATCAGCAAGATCAGGTTCAGCTGGCCCTGTTTAGGGTGTAGATTATTACAGGTTATTGATTTATAAATGAGAACTATAGCCAAACATAAAGTTTTACTGCTCTAAATAAAGTCTTACTTCTCTGAAGATGTTTTGGAAATTAGAAATATCAGGTTGTCCTTTTTTTAAGCAACTATGGATAGCTAGGACTGCTAAGAGCAGCTATCACTTGATTTAAAATCAAGAAAGATGGAGAAAATCAAATCAAATCTTGCATACCATACACCCATGACTGCACCTCACATGACACAATCACAATAGATTATCAATGACAGCCTTAACTTTGTCTTCTCTGGCATGATGGTATTCTTGTGGAATGCTTCTGTGTTTTCTTGTTGGTTTTGTTTTGATTCAGGCAATATTTGCCCCTAGGAAATTCAACTATATTCAATTATGGTGAATTTGTGTTTAGATATGTATACAACTGTGCTGCATACTGTGTCAATACCAGTTAGAACGTTTCCAAATCCCTTATGTTCTAAACACAACCCAAATAAAATGTAGCAGTTCCTGTATGAGGGATCCTGAATCATGCTCTTTTCAAAAGTTGCTGTACATCAGTATCATTATTGTAAGTGTGCTCTGTTCCACTGTTTAATGTTGCTCCCAAAAGAAGTAGAGGTGCTTTGACTTCCACATTGGGACTGTGGGTTTGGATCCACAGCTAGTGTAAACCAGCATTTTTTCCCATTGACCTAACTAGCCAATTTACACTAGCCTGATGTTGACAGGATTTGTCAGTGTCCAGGTGATGGTTGAGAATGTCCCAGTACATTTTTGTTCATGGTCCCTTTAGAAATATCCCCTCTATCTCTTGAGCAACGAGCTTTCATTACAGCTTTGCATGCAGACTACTAGGAGAATAGAACATTTGGAGAACAAAGTCTCTCTACCCTGCTGCATAACGCTAAAAATAGAAGTTAATTTTGCCCAAGTATAGGCAATATTTTGATGGTAAAACTCCAGGATTCCATCAATAGGATGAGTAGGGACAAATAGTTAGTTACATTAGTTTGAAGTCAGGAAGAAGGCAGGGCAGAGTGGCATCTTAAAGATTACCTCATTCAGAAAGCTTTTGTAGGCCACAGATGCTATGAAGAGACCATAGCATCTGGACCATTCATGAAAGCTTATGCCTATCTGAATGCATTAAGTGACACCCTGTCCTGCTTTCTGAATTACTATGATGGCCTAATTTATTTACCTCACCTTGGGTGTAGGTAGAGATGTGAGTATTAGCAATTTTGCAAAATTGCGAGTTTAATGCTCAATATATAAATGAGTAGATTTCTAGAGCAAACAATGTAAGGCACTATGTAGATTTACAGCATTTTATATGTGAGAATTAGTAATAAAAATTTAACTAATCTAATCGGTAGAACCCCGGCATACTAAGGGGCTTTGGTATTGGTATTAATCAGATGCATAGCACTGTATACCTTAAGACCAAATCATCAGGTACACTAGAGAATGCAAGGAGGGCAGATGGAGAGGTTCTCCACCTGCTTCCCTTCTCACCCTTGTAGATGGTCATGGGGCAAACTGGCCCCTGGACAGGTTACTGTGACCTCAGATTTGAATAATGGCTGAATAATTCCTCCCAAGAAACCACACTGATGAAAGGACTATCAGAACACATTGCACTCTGCCCCACACCCCTCTGCCCCTGGCATGCTTCTTCCCTATCTTGGAGTCATTTTTATGCTAGATGGGACAGCAGGTCCTTCTGTTGGTAGGGCTGGTAGCTAGGGGAACTTCCTTCTGATGCTTTAAGTCAGTGGGCATGTCTACACATGCATTAATACACTTTAGTTAATGAACATTAAATCTAGTACCATTGGGTGCCTATACATGAATGCAGAGGCTGCTCCTATGGGCTGGAATTCTCAGTTAATTGAGTCTGCTGGAGTATGACAACTGCTGTGCTCCAGCAGCCTCCTGTGTCTCATGTATCAGCATCCCTACACTTAAAAATGGCGGCAGAGGCACTTGAACTAAAGTTCATTCAATGAACCATTTTTAAGCATGGGAATGATGATACAGGAGATGCGGTGGCACTTTAGTTAGCATGGCTCTCAGAGATGCTCTAATTAAAGCACCATTCCCCGCACCCCCAGAGCATGTGCAAAAGTGACCTCCATTGTGAGGTACTAGGAAAATGTGCATTAGCCTGTCTTAAAGTGCATTAACTAAAGGGCATGGTTTTAAAGTGATGCTTAATGTGCATTAGCCTGTTTTAATAAGCATTAACTAAATAGCACAGGGCACTTTTACATGTGCTTCGTGGGTGCTTTAATTAAAATGCTACAGCGTCATGGGTATCAGCATCCCCGCACTTCAAAATGGTGGCAGAGGTGCTTGAACTAAAGCTAGTTCAGTGAGCTTTAGTTCAAGTGCCCCTGCCCCCATTTTGAAGCATTGGGACACTGGTATATGAGATCCAGGAGGCTGCTGGAGTGTAGTAATTACCCCGCGTGATTACAGCATGTCAGAGCAGCCTCCACGCTTGTGTACAGGCACCCACATTTTTTATTGATGCTTTAATGTGCATTAAAATAGGCTACTTGTGCCTGGATTGGCCCTGTGCTGCCTCCATCTGATCCTGCACACCTGGATCAGGCCTCACATCATATCCTTGGTTTTGTGTGCCCAGGCTAGCATTCAGAGCCATGCTATCAGTCCCTTGGAGCTCCCCACTGGTCTAGAAATTTGGCAGCAGGAGAACTGGATCTGACCTGGGTACCTGGAGTTGAGCATCTCTGCTTTAAGTCTTTCAGTGGCACAGTGGAAATAGAGAAAGAGAAGTCTTTAAAGCCAGCTGGTATTGTTAGCTTCACAGCAGAACTTCCATTAATATCAGTTGTAACTGTACAGCTAAATCCTGTAGGAGGCTTTGAAAAATATCACTTTGAATGGCTAATATTTTTTGGATGAAATTTGCCTATCTGGAAGTGTGGTAGACGTACTATGGTTTGTCATCAAAGGCATTAGCAGGAAGTAGGTAGGGTTCATCCTAAAAACTAATCGGTTAGGCTCTGAGGATGCAAACAGATGTCCATGCTCCTTGTCACAACACAAATAGTGGCTATAAAGAATGTTGAAACAATTTGTGCCGCTGTTTTGCAGCAGACATCTGTTTACTTTATGGCATGAGAATATGGGCAGTCCAGAGCCAGGGGATTGATTGACGAGGCCCTGTGGGACCATGGTCCAATTAAGAAGGGGGCACAAGAAGCTAGTCATTCTTCAAGGAAGTGAGTCTAAAAGCTCAAATAAAGTCCATTCCCTTACATACGAAAGGCAGCAAAAGGGCTGGGAGACCCCCTTGGCTCAACAGGGAAGTCACGTACCTCCTGAAATTAAAACACGAAGCCTACAAAGGATGGAAGACAGGAATATCTACTGAAGAGGAGTACTCAGCCCGCACCTGCAGGGAGCAGATGTGGACAGCAAAAGCACAAACCAAAAACAGATTGGCAACCAGAATCAAAGACAACAAAAAGTCCTTCTTTAGATATGTAGGAAGTTGGAGAAAAAATAAGGGAAGCATAGGGTCCCTGATGAATGAAATGGGACAGCTGATAACTGACACGCAGGACAAAACTGAACTCGTGAAAGAATACCACACGTTGGTATTCCACCAGTCCAAGGGTCTTAGCCTGCTTAACAGGATACAGGATGATCATGGTGGGGGTGACCCCCCCATAGCTGGTGTAGATCTTGTGGGAGAGCACCTAAAAAGGCTAAATATCTACAAGTCAGCAGGATCAGGTGTAGATCTGCTTCACTGGGCAAAACACATGTTGCCTGTTGTCCCACTTGATACTACAGGAGGTGGGATCATTTGTGGCAGGATGTGTGTTAGGATGTGCACTGGCACAGCTGATCTGCTTCATTTGGCTATGTTTATTTCTAGCCTTAGGAGCTATCCTGCCCTACCTTCTGCCTTACTTCACACCAACATGGCTAACCACCTCTGACATCAAAGGAATTGCACCCCTGTAACTAACAGTAGCATTTGGCTTAGTATTACAGAAAATCAGTACATCTAAGCTACATGAATGCACATCATATTGGTTAACCAGCTTATAAGTAGAAGTGCTGCACTGTTGTTGGGCTTTGTAATAATATTCAGGAATTAAGGTGAATGACCTACAGTGTCATGTGGTATGCCATCTATCACAAATCAGGAGGAATTCATATGACATAGTCACCATTTATTCATTTACTTAGAAATGTAATTAAAATAAAATACCTCTTGCATTGTAATGAAATAAGAATGAATAGTAAGTAGGGATATTCATGCCACCAGGTTGTCCCACACTTCCCATTACTAGTTTCGGTTGCTCATAACTTTGCCAAACTTTACCGATTTGGGAAAGTTTCAGTCAAAATGGGGTCTCTGTTTTTGAGAACGAAGTCAGGGAAAATACAGTTTTTGACTGCTGTTAAAAATTACTGGAAACCTTTTCTTTGAGAGACTCTAGAGAGCCCAATCCTTAGATCAATCTGGAATTTGGTAGGGTAGGGGTTGTTCTTTCTGTCAAGGATGTGGTTTTTACTCATCCTGTTAAAATCCACTCAAACTGGCTGAGTTACAAGCTTTTGAAAAGTCACATAGATTTTGTCTGAATTGAGCATGCTCCAACCTAGTTTAGATTACAGTTTGCATGGAATGGTTTGGATAGGCAGGAGGTTGGACTAGATGACCTCTGGAGGTCCCTTGCAGCCCTACTTCTCTATGATTCTAGAGCTGCCTGAAGGTAAGCAAGACTTTCCCTGACACTGCTGCAGCAGGCAGCTGGGGTTGCACAGCTGTATTTCCTGTTCATTGAGTCCCTGCCATCCATGGGGTCCTGTGACACAATTGAAACCCCCAGGAGCAGCCATAAACCCCCCTGGTGGCCACACGGCTCCTACGCCACTCCAGCTCCCTGGGCACCCTGCCTTTTCTCATGTCTGCCATGCCTTGATGTATTTAGTTGATTTGCAAAAAGGGAGGCTGCCCTAGGGTCCCAGAGCAAACCCTTGTTTGTCCTTCACCCAGCAGGTTCCTTTTAGATTCTGTTGGTCCCAATTTGCCCCTTGCCCCTCCAAAGTGGGCCCCTAAATGGGCCTTCCTGATCTGTCCATATCCCCAGGTCACCTGTTTCCTTAAGGGCTATTTGTGACCTTCTTCCGCACCTACATCCATGCCCATGCCTTGTAGATGTTATTTGGTGAGGCAGTAGCACTGCTGAGAGAGGTCGAGGGATTTTGGTGGATCACAAACTGAACATGAGTCAGTGATGTGATGCACTCACAAAAAAAGCAAATGCAGTTTGCTTCTGCATTAAGAGAAGTATTGTTTGTAAGACACAGGGAATGATCGTGATACTCTGCTTGGCCTCTGGTTAGGCCTCAGCAAGAGTATTGTTTGCAGTTCTGGGTTCTGTAGTTTTAAGAAAGATGTACTGAAACTGAAGAGAATCCATAGAGGCAAGTAGCCAGGATGATTCAAGAGTTAAAATCCATGCTGTACAAGGGAAGATAAAACTAGGTTTCTTTAGCATTGTGAAAAGGAGATGGAAGAGGATAAGATCACAGTTTTCAGGTATTTGAAAGGCTGCCATAAAAAAGAACAACTTTTGAAGGAAGGACTCAAAGCAATGGGTTTAAACTGCAACAAAGCAAATTTCTAATTTAAGTTTAATTAAGACTGAGAACAAAATCCTTTCCTTACTGGCAGAAAAATAGAACAATGAAACCCATTATCCAAGGAAGATGTAGACTCTTCTTCATTGGAGGTTTTCAAGAAGAGGCTGGATAATTATCGGTCTGGTATGGTTTGCTTGGAACCAGTACATCTTGCATTGTGCATAGGGTTGGACTAGATAACCTTTCAAATCTCCTCTAACCCTGTGATTCCATAGTTTTCTTGTATGTAATGCATATTTAAAAAATAGCAAGGACAAGTTTGGGAAGCTGATAAGTAGAAGAACAGATAGTCATATGGCTCAAGTAGTTGACTTGGATCTCTGACTATGCTACATATTGACCAAAGTTAATTATTTGGGCAAGGCGTATGCAGTAATCTCTGTGCTTCATCTTACTGCCTGTAAAAGAATAACATTTTTGTATTTCAGAGGCATATTGTGAAAATAAATTCATTGATGACTGAGGTGCTGGGTGATGCAGCCATACAACTACCAAGGCAGATGGGTAAACGAGTCATAAAAATGGCAAGTGTGCAGCTGCTCTTTCCACCACAGTAGAAATGCCCATAACTACAGGAAATATGTATCACCCTCAAGCCCCCAATGCAGGACTTGTTAGAAAGGCCTGAAGTGGGCTGGCAGCCCAGGGTGATGAATATTCTACACCAGTGGTCTCCAACCTTTTTAAGTAGGAGATCACCTTTGGCATTTAAAAGCAACCCAAGATCTACTTTGTGCCACTGCCACCCTCCCCTTCCCTCCACTCCATCCAGCAGGTAAGTCTGTGAGGAGGAAAAATTATCTGGGGGTGCGCCTCCCCAGCAGGTATGTCCCACCTGGCCAGGGCCCCACTCCACTTACCCCTGCTTCTGCCTCTACGGCACTGTCCCTCACTGCAGGGGCCTCGATCTAGCCCTTTCCCTTCCCTCTCCCAAGGACTGACCTGCTGGGCAGGAGCATGTGCGCGCATGCACATGGGCACTCAGCCCCCCACCCCAGCCTCAGGTCGATTCCAAGAGGCTCTGAGACCTACCAGTGGATCAAGATCCACTGGTTGGTGACCACTGTTCTACACCCTCAGGATCTGCTTACTCCAAAATGGTGGTTGGCAATGTATCCCAACAGCAACCTGTACTGGGTCAGAAATAATTTTCTAGATCATTCTGTGTGTCCAGGCCCATATTCTTGCACCTGAAATATATATTCTTGTTTATTCAAATCTGTAAGTGTCTTTTCTTTGTAATGTAGTATTCCCATTTGACAACATCCTAGATAAAATGATATTCTTCTTGTAATCCTAGTCTGTGTTAAATCAGCACAAGATAACTAAATAATTAACAGTGCCATGAATCATAATTTTGTCTTCCTGAACAAATACCAATATTGCTAACCAAATCCATCCCTGGTATAGTTCCGCTAACTTCAGTTAAGTTATGCTAGCAATGAATTGATTCCCAGGAGTCTATAACAGCCTGATAAGCCACCCAAAAGGGCAGTTTGATAAAATCAAGTGCCATCAAGGGTGATTAAAATTAAAAGATGATTGCAATGTAAATATTTTATCAAGTAAGTAAACTAGCACAGGAAGTACTGAGTCTCTGTTCAGGTGCACTGAACAGAGTTTATCTGGAAATGGGGATGGGGACATGTGTGTGTATATATATATATGTGTGTGTGTGTGTGTGTGTGTATGTGTATGACAGACATCAAAGCTGGGAACAACTTAACCTTAATAACTGAACCTTATCCTAGAGATAAAGTTTCCTGGGTTGTCAATCTGCAGCAATCTTGACATTTTATTAACATACACTAAATTAAAATGATTAGAGGCCTACGAGAAAAGGCTGAAAGAACTAGGATTATTTAGTCTGCGGATGAGAATACTAGAGGGGATTTGAAAAGTCTTCAGATATTTGAAGGGCCGTTACAGAGAAGATGGTTGTAGCGGACAGGACTAGGAGCAACAGCTTCAAGCTTTAGCAAGGGAAATTTAGGTTGGAAATTAGGGGGAACTTTCTGATTATGAGGGTAGTCAGGCATTGGAATAGGCTGCCTAGAGAAACTGTGGAGTCTCCATCCCTGAAATTTTTCAACAGCAGATTAGATAGACACTTGGCTGGGATGGTTTACCTTGCCTTGAGTAGGGGGCTGAACTAGATGACCTCATGAGGTCCCTACCAGCCCTGCTTTCCAATAATGCTATGATGCATTTGATTCTTCCAAGTATACTCATAGATTCTAGGGTCGGAAGGGACCTCAATAGATCGTCAAGTCCGACCCCCTGCATAGGCAGGAAAGAGTGCTGGGTTCAGATGACCCCAGCTAGATGCTTATCTAACCTCCTCTTGAAGACCCCCAGAGTAGGGGAGAGCACCACCTCCCTTGGGAGCCCATTCCAGACCTTGGCCACTCGAACTGTGAAGAAGTTCTTCCTAATATCTAGTCTAAATCTGCTCTCTGCTAGCTCGTGGCCATTATTTCTTGTACCCCCCGGGGGCGCCTTGGTGAATAAAACCTCACCAATTCCCTTCTGTGCCCCCATGATGAACTTATAGGTGGCCACAAGGTCGCCTCTCAACCTTCTCTTGCGGAGGCTGAAAAGGTCCAGGTGCCCCAGTCTCTCCTCGTGGGGCTTGGCCTGCAAGCCCTTAACCATACGAGTGGCCCTTCTCTGGACCCTCTCCAGGTTATCCACATCCCTCTTGAAGTGTGGTGCCCAAAACTGCACGCAGTACTCCAACTGTGGTCTGACTAGCGCCCGATAGAGGGGAAGTATCACCTCCTTGGATCTGTTCATCGTGCATCTGCTGATGCATGATAAAGTGCCATTAGCTTTTCTGATGGCTTCGTCACACTGCCGACTCATGTTCATCTTGGAGTCCACTAGGACTCCAAGATCCCTTTCCGCTTCCGTTCCACCAAGCAAGTCATTCCCTAGGCAGTAGGTATGCTGGACATTTTTTCTCCCTAGGTGCAGCACTTTGCTTTTCTCCTTGTTGAATTGCATTCTGTTGTTTTCCGCCCACATGTCCAACCTGTCCAGGTCTGCTTGTAGTTGTTCCCTGCCCTCCGGCGTGTCCACTTCTCCCCACAGTTTTGTGTCATCCGCAAACTTGGACAGAGTACACTTCACTCCCTCGTCCAAGTTGCTGATGAAGATATTGAAGAGTATTGGTCCAAGGACCAAGCCCTGCGGGACCCCACTGCCCACACCCTTCCAGGTCGATACCGACCCATCCACTATGACTCTCTGAGTGCAACCCTCTAGCCAATCGCCACCCACTAGACTGTGTGGTCATCCAAGTCACAGCCTCTTAACTTGTTCACCAGTATGGTGTGGGATATCGTATTGAAGGCCTTCCTGAAGTCTAAGTATACGACATCAACCACTCCTCCTGCGTCCAGGTGTTTTGTAACCTGGTCATAAAAAGAGACTAGATTAGTCAGGCATGATCTACCTGCTACGAACCCGTGCTGGTTTCCCTTCAGCATAATTTGTCCTGCCGGGCTCTCGCAAATGTGAGTCTTGATAATTTTTTTGAAGACTTTGCCTAGGATGGAGGTGAGACTGACTGGCCTATAGTTGCCCAGGTCCTCCTTCCTCCCCTTCTTGAAAATGGGGACCACATTGGCCCTTTTCCAGTCCTCCGGGACCTGGCCTGTGCGCCACGAGTGTTCAAATATTACCATCAGTGGCTGTGCAATAACATCAGCCAGTGCCTTCAGTACCCTTGGATGGAGCTCATCCGGGCCTGCTGACTTAAAGGCATCCAGTTCCTCCAAGTGACTCTACACCAACTCAGGGTCTACGCATGGCAGTCTGGTGCCTTGCTGCTGTCTCTCTACAATCCCAGTGAGAGCATTGTCCTGCCCCTCACTTAGGAATACTAAGTGTTACTAGGGATGTAACATTTGAAATTGAACTGTTTGCTGATACAAATAGGATTTATGATTTCCCTCACAAACAATGGCAAAAGGTATTTGGAGGCCTTAGCATTTCATTTGGAAGATAAAATACAAGAATTTCCTAAAACATTTTTGTTAATTTTCCCTGGAAAGGGAAATTGATAACCCACTAAATGTTAATGAGGCAGATCATCCTGCCACCACATGCTATTGGAGGAAAGGGAAGAGAGATTCCTGAGGTTTGCCTAATTGATTCCCGTGGACTGGTGGAAAGCTAGGGACTTTACTACAGAGGCTTTATATCCCTTAGTGATTCTGGACCCTGATGGTCTCTGGAATTAGCTAGATCAAGTTCCTAAATTTGCCCAGTTTGTCTCCAGGCCCTTCCTTTCTCAGTTTGTCTTTGACATTCTTTGGTTGTCCATTATCTTAGAAGGTTGAATAGACCAGGAGAATAGTGGCCAAGTTTGTTCTGACATTTGGAAAAATAACTGCTCATAAAGCATTGTTATATGCAACCTGCTAAGGTTTTGATTACAGTGTTCAAAGCAAGAGTTTACCAGATAGGCTTTAATTTGAAGCTACTTGTCTGATTAGATTTTCTATGAACAGTGCACATTAAATATAGTATACTTTCCTGTATAGCGTGATGTTGGCCCCAGGTTGATAGCAATGACAATATTGTCTTTTTAATGGAGAATATGCTGCAGTTTAATGTAGCTCAAAATCATTCACAAAACAGGATGTTGTGTCCAAGATGAACTGTTGTTTCCATGACCTGAACACACACAGATGCAAACCACAGAAGGTGCATCAGTCCTTATACGTGATGTTATTAGGTTTAATTCAGATTTAAAAGCACCTGTCTGCCAGGTGTGGTATTCTAACAACCTAGTGCAGGAGTGTCAAACTCATCTGGCCCTGCAGGCTGGATGACTGGTGCAGAACCAAACCACCGGCCATATGAATGTCATTGGGCTGAACTCATTGGCCAAATTGGACCCATAGATGTGCCTCCCGCCTCCTACCATCCTGGATCCAGCGCATGCAGCACCCACTCCAGCCAGACCAAAATTTGGCAGGAAGAGGCCTGGTATCCTGGGCACTTGGCTGCTGCTGTAGAAACAACCTGTGATGTGAGGCTTCCTCCCCTTAGGGACAGAAATTACACATAAACCGATATAAGTGATTGGAAACCAGTTCAAATCTGTAACACAAGAGACATTCAGTGCATATAAACTGCTTTCAAAATGGCCCAAACCAGTTTAAGATAAACCTAGATGGATGTAGTAACAGACTTAACTGATTTAGGTTAAATCGGTTTATTGAATTTATGTCCCAGATCCCATCCAGATTCAAGTTAACGTACAGTCCTGAGGGACTGTACGTTAACTTGAATCTGGATGGGATCTGGGACATAAATCCTGGGAGCATCCCAGGATGCTTTGCACATCCCCTGCAACACCCCCCACCCCCAGGGTGGGCAGTCTAGCTTTGGCCTAAGGCTGTCTGCTCCAGCTGAGCAGGGAGGTGTGCTCTAGCGCCCCCCAGCTTTTGGCTTGGGCCACTGCAGGGATGTGGTTGTATTACCGGAATCAAAAGTGAATATCTGTTCATTCACTTATCTGTTTAAACTATGCAGTTTAGACTAAGCTGCAGAGACCAAATCGATTCAGCCTTGGGCTTTTTGACTGTCTGTACTTAGCTGTGGTGTTGCTCCAGTACCAATGTTCTTGCCTGGTTGCTTGGCAGCCAAGCTGGCAAGAACCACAATGCTGCAGCTCCAGCAGCACTGAGGCAAGACACCCTGCATTGTGGGTACTTGGTAACTGCCACAGGAACAAGTTGCAATGCCAAGCTTTTCCTGCGGTGCTGCTGAGGCTCCAGCCCTATGGCTATTGCTTGGTGCTTGGCTGCCACCACAGGAACAAGCTGCAGTGCTGCTGGGGCTCCAGCACAGGGCAGATTGATTTAAATCAAGTTGATTGAAATCATGATGTAAATTGGGAAGCTAAAAGCCTGTTTTAAGTAATTGATTTTTATTTACTTTTCCATTGTATATAGACTTTTGTTTTTTTTTTAAAGAAATGTATATTTTCATAGATTGATATAACAATTAAAACATGTTGACTTACAACTAAATGCAGTTTTTACAGTAGATTTGTAATATGCATTTCCTAGGCACATAAACATAAACTGGAGAAATCTATGTTTTTTATTCACTAAATAACTTTTTGTTCATATTTGTATTAAGCTGCATTAAGACGGCAATTTGAATTTAATTAAACACACAAAACCAGCACCTCAAATTTATTAAATAAAACGAATGTTTTGGATACAGATATTTTAAAAAATCAAAACATGGTGCACACTTGCAACTAAAATTCATTAAACACTATGAACTGCAGTTAGTAAATTAAACCAATTATTTCAGGTCTTCCTGGGCAAAATTTTCTAAAATGCCTAGTTGGAAGTCATCTAAATTCCTCCTTGCCTAATTCCTAGGAGAGTACTCATGGATAGTCTGCCGCGCTGCTCTCCCCCTTCCCCTGGTTGGCAGTGGTGGATGAGGAGTGTGGAAGAAACAGGCTTCACTCTATTGTTTGGTCACGAAGTTGTCAGAGACCTTTATTTACAAGTAGCTACTGGGGAGAGCACCAGACAGACAGAACTTCCTCTTATTAGTCCCGCATGCCCCCCCCAACAGACAATTGAAGCAAGCCTTCAATTCAGGTCACATGACACAAGATATAACAAGTCAAAGAAAAACTGGTTCGGACCAGAAAGTTGCAAGAGGGCATAGACTGTGGTTTGACCTATTGACCTCATAGGTCTACTCAGCTCAACAAGGGAAAAAGGGCAGGAAAAAGAGCAGATTGCAAAATAGGCGGGGAAAAAGCAATCATTAGCAAACAGTGCACTAACTCAAGAAGTCAGTAGAAATTAAGGCCTGGGGTTTTCTTCTTCCACAGAAGCACTGACATACTAGAAGACAAAGGCCTCCCTTGACACACTCCAGAACCCGTGGAAATGTAATGGCAAACACTTAATTTTGAAGCTCTTCTAAATAGTAGTGGTTTCCGAGAAAGTTATTTTTGGAACACTCTTGCCATTTTTGGAGTGTTTGAAGTGCATCAAATGCTCCGTCTGTCCAAAGCATGGTGTGAACAGTGTCGCAAGGGCGGCACCATCTGATTTGTTTGATACTGTCACAGGTCCTGACCTCTGATATTCTTTTCTTACACTTCTGTGCCTCTTCTGCACATATGCGTATACACAGGTTATTTCGCTGCACTGTTGAACGTGTCTCAGCAGGACAGTTGGAATGGTTCTTCCATACGTTGGCCTGGTGTTTGGGACACTCTTATGAGGTGATGTGATTTACACACATGCATAGACACACATCACATGCATAGTGTGTGTGTATGCGTGTGTGATATATGCAGACAAGGTTCCTTGAGTGAATTTTATATCTTTTATTAGACCAACCCAAATAGTTGGAGAGTAGTTATTAAGCAAGCTTTAGGGTTCAAAAACCCTTCGTCAGGCTAAGGAAGTTTCAGCAGTTGGTGTGTGCTCTTCCTGGATGGAATGAAAAGTAAATATGTGTGATATATGTGCATCTGTGTATATATACCAGTATATGTGTTTATGTGTATATATGGTTGTATAATATATATAAATATGCGTGTATATGTAAATACATGTGCAGTGTGTGTGTATATACATATGTGTATACATACATGGTGTGTGTGTGTGTGAATATGAGTATACACAGACATGCACATGTATCTGTGTATATACATGGTGTGTGTGTCCACGTTATTGCATACAAGTAAACGAATTCATGTTTCTCTGTGCATGTTGATGCATCAACACGCGCGCGAGGCTGTGAGGGAACAACACACACGCGCACGCGCGCACACCCGGCGAAGCCGTAGGAGCAGCACACACCCGCGTGGGAGTGCACGCTGGGCTCAAGCCTGCCTCCGGCCCCGCCCCCCGTAGGCGCGCGCTTCCCAGTGCCACCGCGGCGCCACTCTCTTCCCCTCCCCCCCCATACCCTCTGCGTTCTAGGCGTGGCTGTTGGCGCTTCCGGGCGCGAGTCACGTGGGCGGGGGGCGTGGTCGCCGGCTGACGCGCCCGGACGCAGCGGCGCTCGCAGCTGGCGGGGATCGGCGGGCGCCGGGGGGCTGCGCTGGTGCGCATGCGGTGCCGAGATGGACCCGTGAGTGGCCGTTGGCGAGGCGCGCGCCGCTGGCGGGGGAGGGGCAGGGCCCGCGCGGCGCTCGTGCTGCCCGGGGGCGGGGAGAGACCCCGCGTGCCAGCCTCAGGGGAGGGCAGCCCGAAGCCGCACCTCGCTGTCCAGGAAGTAGTCCTGGAGTTGTTGCCCACGTGCAGGTGGCCGTGGGAGCCCTTTTTGAACGTGGGTGGCTGAGGATTTGGCAGGGGTGGCCGTTTATTGCGCAGTGGCGCGATATAGGGAATGCGTGGCAGGATCCGCAGGCTTGAAGGCAGCTGCGCCGGCTGGCTGGACGCTTTCTGAACCTTCCGCACCTGGAAAATGGGTCTAGCATTTTTTCTGTAATCCCCAAAAACCCTAAAAGCAGAGGGACAGCAAAGAGCTGACACTCCCAGGCTGCGTCGTGAGCTGTTGCTCTAGGCTGGAGGCTTTCAAGCTGTTGGGTCCCCCCTTGGAGGGAGGGGAGTGAAGGAACATAGGGGCGCAGGCAAGAATTGTGCAAGGAGCTAGCGCCGCTTGCGGGGGTGGGGAGTACCAGGCAGGCTCTGCCAGCGGGATGCTGCGCCACCAGGAGGGCGACATGGCAGGTGTACAGCTTAGTGCCGCAGCAAGGCCGAGGCAGCCTGCCAAACCAAGCTGTGGTGGCTGCTAAGATGAGGGGTGCCCTGTGCCTGGCTGCGCTGTTCCTGTGGGATGGGCTGGGGTTGGGTTGGGTGGGGCATGAGCAAATTTGTAAGGGAAAGGAGGGCTCAGCTCAAAAAGTTTGAAAACTGCTGCTCTAGGCCAGTGTGGGAGTGCCCTGCTCTGTTCCCACTTGCAGGCTTGCTAGGTACTTGCCGTGGTCCTGCCCCCAAGGAAGGCCTGTCCCACCCAGCGAGGGCATGAAAACCATCCTTTCCTTGCTGGAATTGGGTGAGCCTGGGCAGCAGCATGAGGGGAGGTGTTGGGGGCCTGGAGTTAGCACCCCACACTTCCAGGGGCTTGTGGCCATGTGCAGTTTGCTCTGAAGCCTATGCTGCTGCTGTTCCCCAGGCTTGCTAGATGTGAGTTATTGCTGGTGCCTCTCCCTGAGCTGAAAGGACTCCTTCCTGTGTCTGGGCACTGGCAAGTGCTGCCAGAGTTGGAGGAGGGCTCAATTTCTGACAGTCACGAATGTGCTACTTCAAATCCTTTCCTGTGAAAGGATTTGAGCCATCCTTGTTCTAGTGAAATGCTGAAAATCTTGCTCGGAACATGAGAGCAAAATTATTCCCTGCCAAGTTATTTCATTTCTCCAAGCCTCCATTTCTCAGCTAGGAGAACTATGAAGATCCATGCCCATTTTTTCTTCAAGGTACTTTGAAATCTTTGTGTAAGTGAATGGAAGATTCTGTTACTGCTCAATGGTTAATAATTAAAACAAACAAAAACCCCATCGCTGCCCTAGATGCCCATCTGTATGGCAGAGAAATGCCCATGACTAACTGCTTTCATCAATAGATGCAGACCTTAAATTTAAAACAGCTTGCTTTTAAAATAGTAATGTACAGCAGTAATTTACAGCTACATAGTGATTGCTACCTAATAGCAGTCTCAGCTTTTTATATAGTTATACCCTCTTTCACTAGCTACTACAAGACTGTCCAGCTGGGAGCCTGTGAACCACACACAGCCTTCGAGAGGTTAAAGTGTTGCCCCTAGGCTCCTGCCTGGCAGCTGCTCCCCAAATCATTCTGGCTGAATGCATTCAGAGTCTCCAAGCTCTAGTTTTCACTGTCTGCCCTTGTGCCAGGGAACAGAGAAGTGCAGCATGGTGTGGTCCCCAAGGAGCTGAGGATGAGTTTGGAGCTGTGTGTGTGAGCAATGCAATGGTGGTGGAGTGGGAGGGGGAGGCCCTGCACCAGTGTACGGTGCAGTGGGGGGTGGGGTTTAACAGTGCAGTGCAGTGCTGTAGGGTGGCATCTGGTGGTACAGCAGCTGGGGGTGTCCATGCAGCATGCAGCCTGAGGGGCCTGTGGCTTGCCCTGGGCCCATGGGCATGTGTCCCCCCTCCGATGTGGCCCATGGGCATTTGGCTCCCAGCTGCTTATAAATTGGACAGCCATGAGTTATCATAATGGCAGCATGCCAGGAAGAAGGAACCTGAGGTCTTTTGGGTAGCATGGGAGAGCAGAGATCATGAAGGAGTATATGGGTGAATGTAAATATAGTTATGGGGTGGGGCAGGGTGGCACCTTAGAAACTAACTGGTTCAGAGAAGCATGCACTTTTGTAAGCAGCAGCCTACTTTGTTAGATACTAGGTGACAAAGTAGGTTGTTGCCTACAAAACCTCATGCCTCTCTGAACCAGTTAGTTTTCTGCTTGACTTCAGATTACCGTGGCTAAGCACCCCTCTCTCAGTGTAGCTAAAATATTTAAACAGTTTCAACCAAAATGATCCTCTTGAGCAGTCTTAAAATGAAAGAGAACAGTGTGGATGGAGAGATGAGCGGGATCGTTGGAAGAGTGCATCAGTGGTAAGACTAAAAGAGTGCAGGTGATCTGGGTTCTATTCCCTGTTTTGACACTGGCCTGCTGGGCTACATTCAGCAAATCACTTAATCTCCCCTGTGCCACAGCTTCCCCATCTGTAAAATAAGTATACTTCGTGCTCTGAGATCCTTGGGTGAGAAGTACTGTAAGAAGTACTTGTGCTTCTATGATAAAAATAACGTTCATAGAAGAGGGTGACTGGCCAGCTGCATGTTCAAAACGTTGCTAACGTGTCAGCATGAATTGTATGCTTGCAGTTCATGCACTAGTGTGGCTTCTCTGAGCTTAGACAATTAGCATGAGAACAATTGCTCTCGGTGATGGTCTGAACTGGGATGTTACTCTAAAGCTAAATTAAATATTAATTAGTGGTCACTGAAATATTACAGTTTAGTAGTTATTTAAATTTTTCAGGACTTGGTCATTTGGCAGTTTCCATAATTCATGCTCATGGACAATGAATTAATTCAGAGTTCCTGGAAATCTGGATACTTAGCATTTGAGGGCTAAGTTTTGACACCTCTTTCTGTGTCTTCCAGTCTGTGGACACATCTATACCAGGGATGTCAAACACATGGCCCATGGGATGGATCTGGCTTGTGAGAGGCTGGGAACTTGAAGGAAGGACCAGCACGGGTGGGGTGCACTGCTGAGATCTAGGGTAGGGTGCCCTGTTGTGGATGCATGTTGGCAGCAGCGGGTGAGCAACAGTTCCTCACCATGTTATTGGAGGTGGGTCTGGATCAGGGCCATGAAGTTCCTTGGGGTCTAGATTCAGCCCACAAGGAGCTCCACCACAGTCTGGATCTGGCTTGAGGGGCCTGACAAGTTTGACAGCCCTGGTTTACTCTGCAATGGCAGCAGCATATTGTAGACATAACCAAGCTAGCTGCAAACTAGCACAGGTGTTGGCAGCAGTCTGGTTGCAGTGTCCTGGGACTTAGGATGGGTTGCAAGACTTTCTGAGATGATGGGTCACTAAACAAACAGTTAGCCAACACTAAACTGCTTGTGTCCTGGCTAAACTGCCTCTTTGCATTGCTGTGTTGACATACCCTGAATTGATACGTGTATGCCTTTGTCTACATTTATCCAGTCACAATGGATGACTTCAGTAAAGTTTGCTTACCATTTGAGGAAACATTTAGAGATCAAGTAACCTATGCTTTGCCTATCCCAGAGGTGATGTGAACAGACTTTGACAACAATTTGTTAGGGAAGCTTTTAGTAGGAGATTATCAACTTGCATTTATATAATTAGTGTGGTTTAGGACAAGAGACTCTTATAGGTTTAATAATAAGTACATAGAGGAATTACTTTACCTATCTCTCATATGCTTCTATCTGTGGATTGGAACAAGGCAATTTAACAGAGGAACTGCATGTTGAATGGGGGACAGTAGAAAAGGCTGTCCCTCATAGAAACTACTGTAGAATGTTACTTTTATGTTAATTGCAGCTTAGCTGAAGTGTTCTTATTTTTGCTCTTACGAAAACAGCTATTGGATTGTACTGATGCAAGTCATAGGATGTCTGTTTTTGCACCTGCCAAAGTTAGTGACCTTTAGAACAAATCTGATATAGATGCTAGGGAGAATTGCCAATATGTCAGTCTGACTTGGGGTTTTAGTACAGTTCAGGTGATAGAACAGTGTGGCTCTGGTGAGTTTAAACTCTGGCAGGTTCACAGCAAATGGCTTCAGAGATTGTGGTTGAAGCCTGCAGGCTCATTTTAATGCCAGTAATCTGTTAATTTAGATACCTAATGGTTAGTTTGGTATCACTATGTTACAATGTGTAAAGTTCTTCATTGAAATCTACAGTTCCAGGGTCAAAACTGTTGCAGCTTGGCCTATGGCTGTAGTAATGTTGTAATGAAAAGTTTGGCAGTAATTTAAAAAGAACACACATTATCTAAGAGAGAGTCTGACTGAGAATTGTAAGAATTCCTTTCTACTTCTGAAGCTGAAAATAAAATAAATGCAGACAAGAAGATGGAAAGGATGTTTTGTGTGTCCCAGTAAGTAAGTAGATTACTAGTCTGGCATGCTCTGGAAATCTTGGGATCATCGCATTTAAATACCCTCTCTAGAGCAACTAGAGTGGTCTTACTCTGGAATCAGAGGTTGTGTCTTCATGTTCATTAATGCACCATAGTTATGGCACATGCCCAGAGAGTATGGTCAGAATTGCTAGTTTCCCAAATTGGAAAGATTATTGATAGGCGTGCACTGAAACATTTTCTTGGCCAATACCAATGGCCAGTTATTATCCAGCCATATTGGCTGGTACCAGTCTGATAGCCAACGTACAGGAATGCATCTTGGCAGTTTGGAGAGTAGTCTCCTGTTAGTAAGTCTGTGGGGCAGAAGGAGGCGGGGGCAGATTGTGGGTCCCACAGTGAGGGAGAGAGTGGGGCAGGGGCAGGCGCTGCCCATCCAGGGGGGTGAATACGACCCCACAAGTGGCTCATGGAGGGGTGAAGAGCAGGGGCGGCTCCTGCTGCGCACAACCCCAGGGGAGGCATGGGAGCATGTGCCACCCTGGACATGTGCTGGGTGGAGGCGGGTTGCCCACTGCAGGCTTGGTGCTAGGGGCTGCGCTAGCCTCTTCCTGGCATGGGGGCTGGGCTGGGGCTGTGCTTGGGGCAGGTAGAGGTGGTGCTGGGAGGAGTGGCTATGGGATGAACTATAGCTGCTCCAGAATTCCCCATAGCCACCCCTCTTAGTGCCACCCTTGCCTGCCCTGCCCCAACCATAGCCCAGCTCCCTTGTTGGGAAGAAGTTGGCATGGCCCCTAGCCCTGAGCCTGTAGCAGGCAGCCTGCCCCCACCCCATGCACAAATATGGGGGGCAAATGCCCCCTGGATGAGCCGTCTTCAGCTCTGTTCCACTCCAGGGGTTGTATTTACTGCCCTGGCTGGGCAGCCCCTGCACCACTCCCTCCCTCACTGTGGGGGGGGCTTGATCTGCCCCCCCATACCCCTTCCATCCCCCATGCCTCTTCCCCCCACAGACTTACCAGCCAGATGCTGCTCTCCAAGCTGCTGGGCTGCATTCCTGGCTGCATGCATGCTGTGCACGTGTAGGCAGCATTTACTGGTGACATTATTGGCTACACCAGCCAAAAAAACCCAATGGCCAATAATGTTAATTTTCCTTTTATCGGTGCCAATCTGATACATCAGTGTACCTCTAATTATTGACGATTTTCCTCCTACAATTATAGTAAAAATGTATTCTCCCCTCCCCCAGCCCCCATTTATTTAGTAGTTTTATCCATAGATTTAGAGCTTTCATGGAACACAGCAGAAGCAAATGACAAAGTTGGTATGGAGCTGTTGACCCTAAAGCCACCCTGTGTGGATGTTTCTCCCCCCTGGCTTCATCATTTTTTCTAGGTTCTTTGCTGTTCTCCTGTACTTAGCTCAGGACTGCATTAAATTTAATCCCACTTCTTTATCTAGCTTAGTCATTATTGATAAGCATGGCATAGGCACACAATTTAGCTTGTTACCAGCACAGATGCCAGTGTCCATGTGTGCCTATTACATTTGTTCTGTGCAATGTCGAAGCATGTGCCTCGCTTACTGTTGCGTTCATCCCAGCTGTCCATGTGCCTAGCACTTGGAAACCCACCTAGGAAGTGGTGTATGTGTGGATCATTTGACACTCGCCTTTTGTGAGGTGTCCAGAAATGATCGAGGCATGTATGACTGTTCCAGGTGAATAGTGTGTTCAGAACAGGGGAGCCTAATGTTGCACAGGGGAGCATCTCTAAACTGCAGCCAAGGTTCTTGTCTGATGGCAATAAGAGGTGCACCGATGCATCGATCCCATATCAGATCAGCACTGATTTGAAGAAAATTGAGAGTATTGGCAGTTGGCTCTCTTTGTCTGACGTGGCTGATAAATGCCACATGCATGCATATAGTCACAGTGCAGCATGCAGGCGGCAAGGAATGCAGCTTGGCAGCATGGAGAGCAGCTGGGTCTGGCTGTTAAGTCTGATTTGGGGGAAGGGGCATGGTGGGGGGGGGCGCAGATCGAGGCCCTTGCAGTGAGGGAGGGAGTGGGGCTGGCAGCGGGGCGGGTGGGGCGGGGCATGGGACAGAGCCGTGACTTGTCCAGGAGGCGTGGGGGGGGAGGGGGGGAGATCCTGTTGCTGGATGCACCCTGGGAGGGCATGGGGGGCATGTGCCCCCCCAGATCTGCGTGCAGAGCAGGGTGGGCTACTGTTGTGCCTGGGGCTGTGCTGGGCTCTTCCCGGCAGGGCTGGGCTGCACTCAGGGTGGGCGGTGGCAGTGCTGGGAATGGAGGTTGCAGGGCTAGAGCCACCCCAAAATTCACCCTAGCCACCGCTCTTAGTGCTGCTGCTGTGTGCTCTGAGTGCAGCTTGGCCTAACCCCCCTCTGGGAAGAGCCCAGCGCAGCCCTGGCCCCAGTCTGCAGCGACAGCCCCACACAGATCCAGGAGCACACGCTCCCTATGCCCTCCTGGGGTGCGTGCACGCAGTGGTGGGAGCCATCCCTCCCACCCTACACCCCCCGGACAAGGGGCTCCATTTTGTGTCCTGCCCCGGCTGTGTAGTGCTTGCCCCTCCCCCAGCTCCATTCCCTTCCTCACTGCAGGGGCCTTGATCTGCCCCCTCCACACCCCTTCCCTCCCCCGTTGCCTCTTTCCCCATAACAGATTTATCAAAGCCAGATGCCACTCTCCAAGCTGTGGGGCTGCATATCGGCTGATGAGGCTCATTAAAAATCTGCCATTGGTACTGGCCCAAAACATCTCTTGGTGCACCTCTAGTAGGAATAACGTGGTGTCGCTGGAGGACCTCTCTATTGGACCTGACAATTAACAATAGAAGTACTGAAATGGGTAGCCATTGCAGAGTGAAAGCAAATGACTCCTGTTGAGCTGCAAACCTTTTGTAATCAGTTCATCATTGGAAAGAGTATTGGGCAGATTTACAGTGCTACGGAGAGGCTTTCCAACTTCATGTAATGACGAGGTATGCGAAAATTATCGAGGAGTTTCAATGAATGCATTTTCCTAATTGTGGTTGTGCATTTGCTGGTATGCACGTGCCCATATTCTGCCTAACCCCTAGAGCCAAGGAGCTGGTAGCAAGTGCAAGATGCATGGCACCAGGGTTCTGGGGTGACTAGGTTTACGTGCTTGGTTGAGTTGGAACTTTCTCCCCTCTTACCTTGAGAGTCATCAGTGGTATTTCTGCTCTCCTGCCTTACTGATGACCCCATCTATCTACTACGGCTACTGTGGGAGAGGTATGTTGGGGAAGGTGGTTGGAGCACAGAATTGGCTTCTGAAAGGGGAGAGGAAGGGATGCTGATGCCTTTGTTTGGCCTCCCAGTAGTTATAAGCTGGGATGTAGTGACTATCTGAGTGTTTTCACGTGGGTTGTTCTGCCCAGAAAAAGGGGTTTTCTGTGCAATGAAACCTGTCAGTTGCAGGAGTTAAGTGATGTACAATCATTACACAGGAACGAAGGTGTTATTCATAGTCTCTTACACACTCAGATTCCCCCCACATTACTGGCACACTAGCAAACTGCAACTTTTATCAAGCTGGACTGCTGTGTTTGCTTGCTTTCATTACCAACTACCCAGGCTTTGGGGTTTGAAATCAGTCTTTTTCAGAATGCTGAATAAACTTTTATTTTCAATTCACAAAAAAAATGGTAAAATTGGCTTTGCTCCCTTTTTGCTTTTTTCTTCCTGACAGTGGCAGAAGAGGAATGGCATTAATGGGGGTCCTTCCTGGTGCTCTGACTCAACTGCATGGCTTTTCGTTTAAGGCAACATACATAAGTATTTTTAAAATACCCCAGTGTAGAGGAAAGTGGTGTTCCAGTGGTGCTCTACTTGCTAGAGAGGCAGTAACTTATACTGGAGACTTTCAAAAGTCTGGTTCCACCACTCCCCATTATGAAATTGGAGAGGCCTTTTGAATTTTGAGGGTGTAATTTAATTTTTGCTTTTCAGCTGAACCCAGATATCCAGCTGAAATTTCTGCTGATGGGGACAAACTTACCTTTGTCAGTTCCCAAGAGTGGCAGAAGATCTGAGAATATTGGCTGTATACTAGAGCAGGAGTCAGCAAACTGCAGCCTTGCAAGCCACAACCAGCCAGTGAAGCCATTGGATCCAGCAGCCTGAGGAGCCAGAGGGCTTTGCCTGTGCCCATGCGCCTGCTCACATTGAGCAGGGAGGAGCTGTGCTCAGGCTGGGCAGCTTTCAGCTGTGCCTATATAGCAGCTAGAAGGTGAGGGATTGGGAGAGGGGGGAAGTAGCAACGGTGCAGGCTGAGCTCCCAGGTGCTTGGCTTCAGCCTGGGTGCAGGGAAAGGCCTCCACTGGTGACATGTCCCCAAAGCTGCCCTGATCATAGCCAGGTTGTTCTGGTCTGTGGCTTGAAAAGGTTGCCAATTTTTGCGCAAGAGTGAATCTCTGCCAGTTACTGCATCTGAGTTCTCTTTTCCTGTTCAGAGACCTGAGCTTCAGCTCTTCAGGCCCCTGTTGAGTACCAGGGTGCTGGAAAGGACATTTTCAAACGAGGTTTGCCAACAGGACACTTCCATACTACTGTGGTTACTCATGGCATACTAACACATCCTGCAGTAAATTCCCAACCCTTTTCCCCGGGTACCTGAAACAGTACAGAAGATACTGTTCTGATGGGAGAAGACGGGGTGCTTGTCAGTTGGAGAGCCTGTCATCTGGATAAGAACACTTGAGAATTGCCTCCAAGGGACCTGGTGGCACTGCTGATGGGTGGGGATGATGATGAAGGGTTTTATTGGGTGTTCCCTAATAGTTTGCAGCCCTAGTTAGTTCTGACTGTGTGTGGAGTTCATCCTGTTCCTGGCAATAAAGACCATCTAATTTAAGTTTTCACACCAGGCAGAGGCTTAGAAATTAGGAAATTGGTACTGTTTGTTTGTCCCTCGGCCACAGAATTACAGAACCAGCAGGGAACGATGACATGTCCTGGGTTGGGAGAAGATTTTGCAGCTGAAGGGGTGGAGTGTCAGCTGTTTTCAAGCACCTGCTTGTTTTCCATCAATAGTAAAAAAGAATTGTTTGGCACCGATCATGGCATCATAAGGAACATGTGTATGCACTGGATTGCTTGTGCTGTGTTCCTTTGTTCCATTTGCTCCTTGCTGCTGCTGTGGTCTGCTGAGTGCTGGGGGCAGTGATATGTTATGGCTTTGGGCACTTAGCTGAACAAAGTTCTTAGAATTACTAGATTAGCCCCATGGCATGTTAACAGGCAGATAGAATGGTTATAAATGCTGTAATATCTTTCCTGTAGATAAGTTTTGGTGCTCTTCCTACTCCATGACTTCCTAGTGTGTGTTTGTGTGGCTGGCCAGGTCATGTGGCAAAAATGTGGTGGGGAGGGGTTAGCATAGTAGAAGGGAACATGAAGTTCGTTTAAAAAAAAAAAAAAAAGGCCCAAACTCAGCATGTAGTAAGTTTGGCCAATCACAGGAAACCTTTGCAGGAATGTAGAAAGCTTAGGAATCCTGCACCATCTCTGGTTCCTACTATCTACTGGATACAAAAATCATGGACTTAATATTGACTTTGGATTTATGACACATTACAACCTGCGTGACATCTGACACCCCAGATATGCTTGTTGTAAATTTGCTTCTTTTCTACCTTGGAGAACACATAACATCAGCAGAGTCTCCCTATGCCTGATGATGGGCGTTTGTGCCCGAAAGCTTGCAAAGAACTTTTTTCCAATTTCTTACTTGGTCTAATAAAAGATATCGCATCTACCCAAAGAACCTTGTCTGCCTATGTGCTTAGACCAACACAGCTACAACCAACATCTCTGCTTCCTAGCTCCTAGTAGTGAGAAGGTGGGGAGCTGGCCCCCTGGGCAAGGTGCTTTGAATTAAAAAAACCCCATAACCCTCTGACTGGCAGTGCAGAAATGAGGGGTGGCCAGCACCCTCCTTTTTGCACTCAGTAGAAAGGGAAGGGGCAGGGAACTGTAGCAGCTGAAAGAGAACAAAGCCTTGCAAACATACCTTCCAGCAGTCCCAATGCAAACGCCTTTGGCTGTCCTGCCAATGCATAGCGCTTTGCTCAGCATCAGAGCCTCCCTTTGGTACAGGCAGGAGGAAGGAACAGTCTCCTTGCAGATTTCTGGCATTTTGTCCAGACCAGAAAAAAATAAGAGTTTTCTAGACTGCAGGCTGAGTAAAAGGGTAGCATGTAAAAGGATAAACATCCCTTTAGTTTTTATACTGAGGGATGGGGGGGGGGGGGATGCTTGTTAGATTGAGGGAAGAGGAGGAGGAGGAAACTGTTCACTTAACATGAAGTGGTGCCTGTGGACATGTGAGGAGGCCACTCCAACACACTGTAATTACAGTATGCCAATTAGTGTGCCCCCAGCAGCTTCTGCATCTTGAACTCAAAGCACACCACCGCCATTTTGAAGCATGGGGCACTGATGCACCAGATGTTACAGATGCTTTAATTAGTGCCCTCCTTCTTCCCCCCACGCCCAGAACATATGTACAAATGCCTAAGGGCTTCAGTCTGTCATGGGGTAAACATGGCAGCATTAGAGAGTTTGCAAAAGATGGTGTATTGAACCTAGCCTTGGTCCTGTGATGGTCTTCTTTCCACTTTCCTGGTTCCCGGAGAAAGAAGGACTGGCTAAGAGGGATGCATAGAGTTACCTTTAAATTGGTTTAATCCCCATAGAGTGACCTACTAATAACTGCCTTGTTCAAGGACAGCATTCCTAGTTTGAGGACAGCAAAATATGATGGGGGAGGGGGTGTGGGGGGGGGGGGGGGAGAAAGTTCTTTTCCTATGGGTCTTCTCCCCGTTCCTCAGTCTCAGGTCTGGAAGCCAGGACAGGGATAGTCCAGTCTGGTTCAGCTAAAGTGAGCTAACCTCATGACCTTGTTCACCTCAAGTTTTCAAGGGATTTGCATCTAGCAGTATGACAGCTAGACTATCCTGTTACACAGCAACCAGCAATTCTATGAAATCTCTGGCCACTTGTCTCCCTTTACCTACTGTCCCACAAAATACTCGTCACATATGGGATGGTTACTTACTAAGCTGTGGTGTCAGATCTGGGTTATCCTAATTCATGGGATAGTTCCAGGGACAGCTGCTTAACCTTCTTAGATCTCTGTGCCTCTGGGCTCCATGTCAAAATCCCATTTGGTGCTTCCTGCTGGGGTGCCTTCTCAAGATAGGTATTTGTGACTTTCCCAGTGCCATTCAAAAATACCCTGTGTGTGTCATTCCTAAATAAAATATAGAAAATATATAGAAATGAAAGAGCTGTCAGAAGATCATGCAGAAGAAATGTACTGTGCCACTTATTTATAAATACTGAGGAAATCTAACAAGATAAACAGTTTTGTACTGGTATAAATATATCCGTACTTGGTGCTTGCACTAAGGTGATGAAACTGGCCAAGTTAAATCATAATAGAAGCTGTATAGATAAGCTCTTAGTCTAAAGAAGGACATTTCCCTTTGATATTTTTAATATAAAGGGACATGGCCTACAGAAAAATAGCAGTTTCTGAAAAATGTGTGCTTAGGATGAAAATTTGCAAAACAGATGCATTGGAATTATTTTTTTTCTGATCTGTTTTTATTTGTGCATGTTACAGACCTGTGGACAGTGTTACTTCTGTATAGTCAATCAGCTAGGTGTTTTCTCCCGTGTTTATTGCTTACAGCACTGTCACACTGTGAGAACTTGGACTGTGTTTGCAGGGTGCTACCATGAGAATCCTGTAAAGCTAGTTTTTGCAAACTTGCATTGTGGACAGTAACTCACTTGCAGCTCTGTTAGGCTCTGCATTTCTGCCTTAAGCATTGTGCTTATACAGGTTTATTTTTTATTTTCCCACCCCTTTTCATTCCCTAATCCCTGCCCCCACAGGAGTGAGTTGTATTCAGCTGTTTAAAACTTCACACATTGGAGCCATGTTTTAATGATCTTATATTTATGTAGTACTTGGTAGTTTGAAAGATTGAAAGTTCTATCAATTGCCGCCTCCTTGCTTAAACAAAACTATTTGTGAGGTAGAACGTGGCCAGCTGTCCTTTGTACCTGCCCTTTGTCAAGCCTGCCTCTCCCAAAGCAGGGACAGTCCAGGGAGTCTCCTCAGCAGGCTTCCAGATGATCCTGGCTCCCTCTGGTCAAAGGAGCTGAGCTGTGTGGAGGGATGCCTGCCAGTTTACTTCTATGATACTAAGAGCAGTCATACAGGGGGTGTGAATATTACTGTCAGTGAGTGAAAAATTGTTCTTGTGAAAGCTCCAGGGCTGTTCTATGGCATTTAAAAGTCTTAAGCCTCTTTATTGAACATGTTACTGGCATGAAAACGCTATTTTGTTTTGTTTTAAGGACAACATTAACTTCCCGTTCTTACTGCAGTATGCAAAAGACTGAAACCATCTGGGGGCTAGCCGAGCTTTCTGTCACAAGTACCTTGATGCTGAATTTCAGATATATTTGTTCAATGCTTTTTATCCATTCTCAAATTGTACCAACCCCCCCACCCCCCCAATGTGCATAGAGCAGCACATTGGGCATGTTGTGTATATAGGTTTATACCTCTTGTGGTAGATCTCTGAGATATTTAAAATAACTGGCAGCTATCTGCTTCAGAAAGATGAATCCAATAATGTACTGTCCTGTCTCATTGTCCCCTGGTGCTGTAGCCCTATGAGTAAGGGGTGCAGGTTGGAAACCTCTTTCCCTGCAAGTGCTGTGTTGAACAGTGATGAACTGGGGCAGAAGCTTTCCAGCTTTGCTTGCAGAACAGTTGGGGAGTGTCTGCTGTAACACACTTTTATACTACCTTTCTGTTTAAAATGCCGTAATATTAACTTAAGTCTAAAACCCAAGATTGTGCTGCTTACCTATGGATACATGCATCACCCTGACTAAAATGCTTCGTCTTGCTGTACTGGATTAGATTGCCAAGGTAGTTGGTGATTTATCTATCCTGTACATAAGCATTATCATTTTTAGTTGGATGCAAACCTTGATGGGATACAACAGAATTCATGTCTGTATTCCATGCAGCTGGATCCAGGCAGAATTAGGGTCTGGTGTTATATCTCATCCTGCTATGGGTGGAAACCTACTGAAATTGCATTTTGTGGAAATTGTGAAATCCAGCATTGCCCCTAAAATCTGGCAATGCCTGCGAAATCCACAGGAAGGGAAAAAAGAAAAACTTATTGAAAATTAAACACTGGCTTCCTAGAAGGAGCCAGTACTCCTCATGGCTCTGTGGTCTGGCTGTACAGACTGCTGGCAGGAGACAGAAAGGGGTAGCCCCGCAATCTCCCCATGAAAACAGCCAGCTACCTCCTCAAGCTCGGTAGACCCCTGACTATAGTGATTAAGTTCAAGAACATGTTTACACACAAGACGTTGAAGACTGATTAAGACCACATAAATGTGTGTAAGTGTTATGATGATGACACATGCCACTTGAGCTTTATCTTCAAACTGCACATCTGATAATCTCATAATAATCTTCATGAGTCATTTACATCACAGATAGCTGAGCTGGAATGTATAACATACGCCCCTTCTGAGTTAGAAGTGACACTAACTCATATTTGCATCTTAAGACAGTAAAAATGCAGAAAAAAGAATGGTAGCTTTTGTAAAGTTTGGTTGGTTTTGTTTTTTATTTTATTTTTTTTCAAATGCATGTGGCTTGAAAGAATTTATGCTACCCCAGTAAAACAGTCTCCCTGGTGGCTTCTTTGCAATGGAAATTGTTTATAACGCTTTTATTGAGGAACAACTGTTTTATTCCATTTTTATACAACCCACCACTGATTAATAATTTGTGCTTTTAATTGTTCCCTCCAGGTTGGCACCAATGCGGCTATACACACTGTCCAAGCGGCACTTTGTCCTAGTCTTTGTTGTATTCTTTATTTGCTTTGGTTTGACAATCTTCATTGGAATTGCAGGTAAGGTTGTCATTTAAAAATGTTTTTTATTAATTTTTTATAAGTTCAAAAAATTTACTCTCATAGATGTGCTTTAAGTGTTAATGAAGCTAGCATTTCATATCTCTGAGTGAGGGGGAGTACATTGTTGCAAATCTGTATCTGCTATTTGCAGCTTTTTCCTTTCATGTGTATTGATTAGGTTTACTTAACCTTAATTCCTACCAGGGTAGATGCAATTAAGTAACAAGCATGTTTAAGATTAGCTAGCCAGAAAATTGTTTAAGCCTCGCCCTTCCAATTAAATACGATGAATAAAATACTAACATGTTTTGGGAGTAAAGAGGCAACAATGATCTGTTGATTAAAGCACAGCATTGGGAAGTGGAAAATTTGGTTCCGTTCATGAATAAGATCTTCCTCAGTATTCCCGTGAAAGACATTTTGGGGCAAAGTGCCAAATAAATCACAACATCTATTTGTAAGATGTTGGTGTGCCAAGAGGGGATGGCACGGGAACTGTGAGGGGACTGATCCTTCTTGTAGCAATACAGACCTGGCCCCTTCCCCACCGTCCACCCTGGTGTAATGTACCAGGTTGGACAGTGAGACAGGCCTGACCCCTGGGCAGGTCTCTGCCACCCACCACAATGCCTGGGCAGCTCGCATCAGGCAGTGGAGAGGCTTCAAGCAGCTGTACTAGGGTCCGCGGAGCCCCAGCCTGGCTCGTTGCTGGCAGCAGGTGCACGTGTACTTTGGGGTCGACATCAGGGAAGGGGTCGCGGCTGCGCTGCCACAAGAAGGATTGGGCCCCTTGCACCTCCCACACCATCCATGCTGAGGGCTGGCGTGCCAAGTAAAATGTCTTCACATGCCATGCTCTGGTAAATGTGCTGGGGGTTGCCTGCTTCTGCAGGGCTAACAATAGTAAATACTTTGCAGTAGTGATTGAACATGCATTGATAAATCTGTCCAGAATGTGCCATTTTTACACATTGTTTTTTAGCACAAAATCTTATCTTTATTTTGCCTTAGTCTTTCCATTTGTAAAATGGTGATACAGTTAGATCAGTCCCTCACTCTCTTTTCAAATTCTGCCTCTTCCTGTCCCTCCTTCCCCTTAGAAATGACCCTGGCTTATGTAGGCTCCCACTGGCAGAAGTCTGAAATAGTTGGTCGTTAATTGGACCCAACAGCTTGGGTATTCCAGCTCCCATGGGATGGTTCATGGTCACTAAAACATAAAGCAATAAAAATCAGCCGTAAAACAGAACTGACTTGTCCATTTTAAACTGATCCTGAGATTTTAGGACGCAAACAAATTGATTTCACAGTTGTGCACACACTATTGATGCTGGTGTGAACTGCCCAGGGGAATCTGAAGGAAGTGCTTGACTCTTAAAATGTTTCATGTACATGTATTTTTAGTTAATCATTCATTAAGATGTAATTTTAAGCAAGACTAATGGTTTCATTGGAGCAGTTTCTCACTTGGTTAAATAACTGAGCCAGTTTCTGTTATTGGCACTGCATGCACTTCTGGCATGTGACAGAAAATTCTGCTCATAATTGAGCAAGAACAATGCTCTCATAACAGTGAAAATGGAGCTCTTCACTTCTAATGAAGTGTCCACTCTTTTTACAGAGTGATTAGTGACATGTTGCATTGTAACTACTTACATGTAGATCTTGTGATATGGACTCCCTATCTCATTTAGCTCTCTTGTTGTAAGCAAAGCATAGTTTTGTGCTTTGTTGGAATTACAGAACTGACCTTTGCTTTTTGGTCAGGATCAGCTGTGCTTTGTGACTCTTATCCTCTTGAGATAACTTTTTTTAAAAGCTGTGAATCTACGTAATAATGACTTGGGTTCATTCTGTCTACAAACTTATCTGCTAAAGCAATTGCTTATGCAAGGAGCAAGATTTGACCTAACTTATTTAGAAAGGTCTGTTGTAAAGTCTTTCTGATTCTTAAAAGTACTTTTTTTTTTTTTTTGCATTTTTGATTTTGAAAAATGAACAAAACTAAACCTAGCTGCTCATTCCTGAGTAACCCCACAACAACACCCACTGTTTAGGAAATAGGCAATTTTTTTTCCTTTTTGCAAACAAATGCGTTTCAGTTCTTTCTCCCAGATGTCCCTTTAAAGCATATGAAAAAATTGTATGTGCTAAAGTCCAGCAGCTCCCCCTCTGTACCCTTCCCCGCACCCTGCACACAAAAGTGAGCCTGGAGAATCCTACTTACAGTAAGTCTTCCCCCATAGTTCTCTGCTTGGGTGTATGTATGAGTATACATGTAGAAGGAGTAAGGGATACTTGGGGAACTTCCAACCGTGAGGTTTCTTATCAGTTTGTTTAATATTCCACTCTCTGCTCCCCTGTCTGGGTAAAGGGTTATGTGAAGTACACAAGTGTTTGCTAATCAAAAAAACGGCATTGGGAAAACTTACATAACTCCCTACGCAGACTCAAAGGAGAGAGAACTGGGTATGTCTGCTCTCTTATTTGTATACCTTAATCCATGCATTAAGCATCTCTACCTGCAGTACTGGGATCTAAGATGGTTGCTGCTTTCCTATTTGCATGCTTACTTTTGTCAAGGTGCACTCTTTCTCTTCCCATTTTCCATAGCATGTTCTTTGCTTTCCAGAGATAGTGTTGAGTGCAAGGGAGATGCAGGTTGGTCTATGCATGTTGCTGAGCTTGCTTTCTGTGTTTGTCCATGTGTGCTGGAGTACAGTTGCTCTGCTTTACCCACCCAAGTACACTTTGCCTGTGTAAGGTACATTTCCACTCTGAGGCTGAGGGTATAGTGTTAAAGTACTTTGTCAGTAAAGTAGTTTATTCACCATTATTTTTGAATTACATGGTCAATACTTCATCAGTCTGTTGTTTAAAAAACTGTTCAAATGTCATGCGTTGACTATAGAATAGACCTTAACTACAGAACAGTCTTGCTACTGTTTTGTCATTGATCTAAAAACTTGGGTGTATGACAGAAGAAAATGTTTACCTTGCTTCATAAGAGAAAGCTCCTCATTGCTTTTGTAGTACTTAGGAGTTCTCCAGTATGCTGACCAATTGAGTCTAACAAGGTCCCAGATAATTAACTTTCTTACACTTCACAAAATTGAGTACACTTTCCAATGCAATTCCCTGATATCTTTGTCTACTTATTTGCTAATTTGAAGAAGTTTAATAATCCAGAATAGGTATTATAATTATTCGTGCATGCAAATGAGGCTGTACTGCAACTTAAATCTCATATATATTTGAACTTGATGGGTTTTGCCTTTATAACATTTTAAATAGAACATTTTTTTATTTTACATAATCTTATAAAATGTAAGGGGTCTTCAGAAAGCTGGGCAGTACTACAGGCCTGTGTCATCATTGTTTAGTATTACTGTGGTCTTTCTCATGAGTGAGCTGTCTCTATTAATTTATATTTTTAGATGTATAAATGAAATATAGGTGACGTGTAACATCAGTTTCATACGTCATCTTTAGAACGCTCGCTCTCTGTTCTGAATTTTTTTGTTTTCCTTCTGCCTTTCTAGACCATAGCTTCTACAAATTAACTTCAGGTTTCCTCTTTTATGTGTATAATTGGTTTTATTATGTAATTCTGTTATACTTTGTTTGCTATTTAAATGACTCATATGTATGTAAATAAACATAATTTCAAATATAATCCCAGGTATACACACACATAATTTCATTTGAACAGACCAAGATGAGTAAGTCCAGTGCTCTCCCATAAAATATCATTGGTTTCGTCTGTATTATGCTGCAGTCACTGCTGTGATTAATCCTTACTTAGAGTAAAATAGTGACTTGTTTGACTGTTTATAACATGTTATTGTTAGAGTAAGGATTTAGGCTTGGGAACTCCTGAATGCTATGGCTTAATTGCTGTGTGACTTTGCACAGAATAAGGCGCAGATCCTTACAGGTAATTGGGTACAAAGGAGAGTTCGGCACCTGAATACCTCTAAGGTTCTGCGCTTTAGTGGCTTGTCCTTGAGTTTGTCCATCAAGTGGGATAACATTTGCTTGCTTCACAGGGTGCTTGGTAACTAATATTTATGCCGTATGTGAAATTATGAAACTAAATTACTTCAGGCTACTATATCATTATTTATGCACTTATTTTATTACTGCCCTCTCCCCTCTCTTTTTGAATATCATATAGGTCCTAATGTAATCAAGACCACAACAACATCTGAATTGACTAACAGCTCAAAGGTAAGAATTACGTGGCATAATTGTGCTGCATGGCAGGCACTGATGTTTTTATTTATTAAAAATCATCTTAACATTTCATGCAGCTGTTTATACAGTTCAGGTTTTTAAAAAGGAAATTTCTGATGTGATGTTATGCCTTCCATTTTTTTGCAACATAATTCAAACTTTACTAGCTAAGAGTTTGTGTTGATAAATGCTCTGTACTGCCTCTTGAATGACCCAGCATGAATCCTTCACGGCTTAGTTACACCTTTTATAAGGTGGCTTACCTCATTGGCATGTGAATTGGATAGTGTTGCTCTGCACCAGACTTTGACCAAGCAAAGTAAGGTATTGATAGGATTCCCTTGATAACTCTTGCATCTTTATTCAAGGAAGAATAGCATAATGTGAATCCTTAAGCGTGAGGAAGTGGAAACTGAGAGCAGAAAAGAAAATTGGCCTTCTTTTGGGACTAAATCTTCTAATTTCTAACTTTCTTTTCTGGCTCCTGGGAAGGAATTGGGGTTTTTTTGCTCCCCTGGGTGATTGTAAACAAAGTAAACCAGAGGTCTGAAGTCTGTCTTCACATTCCTTGATTTGAGGCACCTTTCCTACATAGTCACCTCTTAAGTTTTCCACACCTACTGCCATCAGCTGTTTTACTTCAGATGCTGGGATGACTGACTTGTCAAAATCTTTCTTTATAAAACATAAAATTATATTTTTTAATGGGCTGCAATATTGGTGTTTTTTAAATTGCCAACCATGTATGTATATTTGGATTTTTTGAGAATTAAAAACGTTTTTTCTAAAACTACATATTTATTACACTCAGCTGAGGTAAGTGTAAGAGAAGCAGTATCCTACCACTATACTCTGCTCCTTATTGTAATTATTATCTTTCCACTCTTTTTTCCATAGTTTTGAAAATGTAGTCTATTCAGAGGAAAGTGATTGCCCTTTTTGCTGCTAAGTGGAAGTGGCTTAAAATGTTGTTGCAATTTAATTGCCAAAAATGTCTCTTGATATATAGGGGAAGAAATAAATCACTGTTGATATTTGTTCTGAAAATGCAGCACTACACATTTCCTGTTTAGATTTGGGTTCTTTGCCTGTTTTTATTACTGCTGCCTTCATTTGCTTTAGGCAGTGTTGACGTGATGTTGCTTTAAGTATTTTATCTTCTATATGACATAAACTGCATGTATTGTTAAAGTGAAATGGCTTAAAGGGAACTGGCATTTAATTTTCTCAAAAAAACCCAACCTTTTCTGTCAGAATGGAAAAATACCCAAAGTCTTTATATACTACATGTACAGACTATTAGTGCAACAGAATTACTGACTAATTACCTCAGTTTTTAAAAAAATTTATTTTCCCAGCTCAAGTCATATCCATTAAATTCACAACCATTATCCACTTATAATCAACAACTATGGCTAACCTGTGTTGTTGAACTGGATCCACCTTATGGTAAGTGCCTTGTCTAGTTTACTTCCGATTACTAATGTGATAAGATAATAATATATGTTGTAGCTGTAATTTCACTTACCTGTAATATGCATTATCCTTTTTAGTTTTGAATTGTAAAACTAGGGGGAAGAGGGGAGCCCGCCTATGAGAGGATAGGTGAATGTACAGAGATTGTCTTGAGTTAGTTAAGGCTTCTTGCAGCCGTTGCTTTCCTAAGCGTTAGAATTTTATTCTTTGTTTTTCATAAATCAGTAATAGCCAGGGTGTATGCCTCTTGCTTCCTCTTGATAGAGTTAGACTGGTAGATATTATACTATACTGATGCTAGATTATTAGTTATTGCTAACTCGTGTTGTCCGAAATAATTCCCACTGAAGGAAGGAAGGCAGGATTTTCTTTCTTCTCTACTGTGACAAAATATAACTGAGTTGGCTGCAGGGATTATAGAGCATTGTTGTTTCTAGAAACTCTTATTTGAGATTTTTTTTCCCCTGAATGTGTACAACAGCCTAACATCTTCATCTTTTAATTATAGAATCTCGCTTCAAAATTAACATTACTCTGTCAATTAAAATACATGGTGTAACAAAGGATGCAAGCACACGATATAAAAATAACCAAGTTCATAATCGGACAAGGCAACTCAACTGTGCTCGGGTAGGTGCTTTTTGAGACAAAACACTGACTGCAGAGCTTGTTCTTCTAAAACTGTGTGTGCATGTATTAAATTATTGTAGATAAGAAGCATGCATGAGGAAGTCATAGGAACAAAACGGAAGTAAGAACTTGTTCCTAGTTGTAACTCTTTGCAGGAAGGTGATGTGTTCTAAGATTCAAACAGGGTTTCCTTCAGCAGTATGCCATGACTTCGAGTCCCTTGATAACCAAACCAGAACAGGAATTTCAGGTTGTCAATAACACGATTAGAGCTGTCATTCATGCTGGGAAACTGGTAAAACTCAGCCGGCCACACCTGTTGAACACAGCTGCTGCTGGCCCACTTTTTCAGTGTTATGATTGGCAGAGTCTAAATGAAAGAACTAGAACATTGTACAATAGTTTCTGCTTTGTCTGAAGCGGTGTTGTTTTTTTAAAATATTTTTTCATTTGAGTTATTAAAGTTCTAGCATAACTTTTCTTTTTGTTTCATTATTTAAAATTTGCATTACTGAGTTTGACTTGAAAAGCCATCAACGCACTACTTTTCTGTTTTCAAGAGATATCTTGCTGGTGAAAACTTAATTACACGGGGGAGGCTACATATCATAAGTGAAATATTCTGGAGCCCTGACTCTGCTGGCTTTAAGAAAGTCTACAGATATTGACTAGATTTAATCTTCCTAACTAGGCAGCTTAGACTAATACATTTAATTTTTCCTCTTTGTCTTTTTCATTCCTTCATAACGGATACCATTTATTTAAGAGATGCCAAAGTACAAAGGTTTGGGTGAATACAAGACTCATCCTGTCATGATCTCCTGTGATCCCAAGCTCGGCTAACGTTAATTCTCCACAAATCTCCCTCTATGCCTTCCAGCTATTTTTTTTGGAAGATTTGAATGAAAGATGGTGTGGATAATTTCCTGTCTATTAAAGCTGAATGTGTTGGAAAATGAGCTCCTACTTTCTGCTTGGTGATTCTCTTTCAGCTGGGGGCTTCCTGAATGTTTGTAGTATGTCTGAGTCAGTGGGCTACTGCTTCTTAGTGGTTAGGTTAGTGTTCCTATCTAAAAGATTTAAAGAGAATAAAAAGGTGACTGGGTGAAAATTTTCCAAAGTGTGACAATATGACATAAAACCCTGGCAATATATCTTATGCTCCTAGTCACTTACGTACTTGCAGGAATTTCGCCCACTGGCTAGGGAAAGAAGTTGCACACAAACAGATTTAAGTGATGGGGAACTGGTAAAACCTGTGGCAGAACTGAAGTTTAGTGCACTTAAACAGCTTTCAAAATGGCCAAAACTGGTTTAAGATAAACCTGGATGGATGTAATATCAGACTAAACTGATTTAGGTCAAACCAGTTTATGGAACTTCTGTCCCAAATCCCCTCCTGATTTTAAGTTAACTCGCAGTCCACCAGCATCCCAGGATGCTGTGCAGCCTGGGGCTGTGCTCTCTGCTGTAGCAGAGCAGGGCTGGCCCTGCCCCCAGCTGTCAGAGGGGGGCTTTTCCATCCCCTGCAGCCAGGAGCCAGGCCAGTTTCCCCCAGCCCCACTCCTCCTTGGCTGGGGGGATTGGCTGGGCTCCTGGCTCAGGTGGGGGAAGTAAAGCCCCCACTGTGGGCTTACTGCCCCCCCTCCCCCAGCCGCTGCCAGGCACAATCCAGAGCCAAGGAGGAACCTTCCCCCACCACTCCCACCTCAGCCGGCCTGGTCACCAGGAGGGGGTGTGGCTGGGTGATCCGCCCAGTTCCCAGCTCTGGTGGAGGGAGTAGAGCCCGTGCTGCATGCTTCTTCTTTCCCCCCCCTGTGCTGGGCACAGCCCAGCTGGGATTCTGGAGTCTGGTGGCAGAAACACCGGTGGGTGTTCCCCTCTTCCCCCCAATCCTCAGCCAACCCACTGGCCAAGGGAAGGAGGCAAGGCTATAGGGCTTGCTTGGCACCTCACTTCCGGCTCTGTGTGGGCATAAGGGAGAGGGAGAAACACCCCACTGGGGGCTTCCCTCCGCCCCAGGGAGACCCTGGCTGATGGTCTGGTGGGTAGAGGGGGTATGGCTAGGGCATAAGAAATGATGTTAAAACTGTCTCAGGAGAGAACCATTTACTATGTAGGTAGGGGAAAATGACGAATCGAGTAAGAAAGACTCAGCGTACTCCTGATGGTGGGGTGCTGGATCATTTACTTGCTTATGTGCTTAGGTTTTTGTTTGTTTTGTTCTGTGCATGTCAAGGCACTTGCCCTTGACTGAGTACTAAACCACCTTTTAAAAGCCAAATTTTCCTGATCTAATGAATACTCTGATGCTGAAGGAAACCAGTTTCATATATGGTTCAAAGGGCACGTCTACATATCGCCCTATGGCGATGTAGTGACACGCTGTGTTGCCTTATGGTGCGCAAGGGCAACAGTGGTCACGTGTCTACACATGATCACCAGCTATGTTGCTGTAGCAGTGTGCTCCCCAGGTATAGCGCACCACTACAGCCATAGTGATGAAATTTACCCATGCGCCACACACACGGCATGGTAACTACCCATACTGCGCTGTGCTTTAATACTTCAAAAAGCAAGTACTAATGCATGGCACCATAGCAAAGCTGCTGTACGGTGCTGTGTAGACGTGCCCAAAGTAACTCATTTTGGTGATGCTGTATCTCCACTCTCTTCTTCTTCCTTCCTTCCCCTTCCCCCTAAACAAATGAGCAAAAATCCTCCTCTTAGTCTTCTGTACCTGCTTAGCTTTGCAAGATTTCCTGGTGCTACAGTGGTTTAGAGAGCTTTTAAAATACTCTGGTAGAAAGTTCTCTTGTGGCCTCAACAATAGTTTATACCAGGGGTTTTCAACCTTTTGGCATCATTGTACCCCAGCTGCTGAGCGGGGGGAAGAGGGGGGAGCTGGTGGAGAGTGGCCAGACACAGAGCAGCAGTAGCTCCTGCGTGCGAGCTTCCCCACCCTGTGTCCAGCTGGGCGGGCGGTGCCTGCACAGCAGTGTGGGATGCTGCGTGGTGGTGCTTCATCCCCACCTGCCTGTACTTACCCTCTAGGGCCATCTCAAGTACCCCCAGGTGATAACTCCTGGTTTATGCTACTTCAGAGCCAAACAGTCTCTTGGCACTTGTCGTTCAGAACTGTCCCAAAGTGAAAAATTCAAGATATGAAAGATCTGAAATTTGATAATATAAAAGCGGCTTTCAAGTTTTACTCATGTCAAAGAAAAATATCTTTGTCTTCTGACTTTGTTTTTAAAGAACAAAAGGGAAAATGGGATCTTAAACTTAAAATGGGATCTTAAACTTTTACTTTTCTAGTAAGAAAATCCTGTATTTTGACTGAAGGGCAAACCTCCCTTGAAATGTTGCTGTGCTCTAAGTGCAAGTCTTCAGTGAAATCTATGTGAATCTATCTTGTATCTTCATATTTGTTCTAGTATTATAATTCTGCATTGTTAGTGTTGCCCCTAAGATTCCTTTTATCAGAGACCCCAAGGAATGACATGGCCCCTCGTCCAATTTGATATCCAGTGAACTTTTAATAGTAACCCCTTGGTTTATTACAAGTATTCTTACTTGTGATACGACCTGACAAGCAGTTCCTTCAGGCGTTACAGCAGCGACCTTTGGTGTTACCGGCTTCAGATCCTCTGCTGGATGTGCGGGATGTTAGTTTCTGGATTCCTTGTTGTTCAAACAAGAAGTCCAAGGTTGTTCCTGTCTCCGTAGGGTGGCAACACAAAACACACATGTGCCTTTGTCCATCACTTTTGTAATTTCTATCATCCCAAATTATCCAATCCCTTGGCCCTGTGCCAAGCATTCCTTATATGGTGCACCAGTCCCCTAGCACTGTGCCAGCTATATTCCTGACAGAGAAACTGCTGTCCCTTGCTTGCCTACTGCCCAATCTCAGCACTTGCATCTCCCAGTAGCACAGAAGGCGCTCTGTTCAATTTTGTTGCTTAGTTCTGGGAAGTCCTGGACTCTGGCTCAAAGCTTTAACATAGCTCAGTTTGCCTGCTACAGTTAGCACAAGTCATCTTGTTGTGGCTGACTTGCATTTATGTGTATGTCGTTAGATGTAAAAACTTTGTTCAGTAACTTACACGCTATTCTAACTTTGTATTCACAGAAATGTGATGAAATCATTGTGGCTCATCTTGGCTACCTGAACTACACTCAGTATAACATATTGGTTAGTTTTGAGGGTCTGGAGAAGTTGATGGTTCCCATCATGAACATCAATTTCACAGTAAGTTGCATACTGGGCCAAGAGGAAAAAGTCTTTTAGTTTTTAGTTATTGTTGTGAAGGTCTGTTTTAACTGTAGTGAAATAAGTTATTTTCTTTTGAAAGTGAAACACTTGCACAGAGGAAGTATTAAGGTAAGGCTCTTGATTGGTTCTTCGGTCAAAACCATTCGGTGGATGCTATTAACAAAGTTATAGTGCAGCTTGCCCAGTAAGTGTGGGAAAAAGATTTTTTTTTTTCTGTCAGGATGGTTATTAAACTATGCCTAATTAGAGATGTTATCTTGAGCGCTTCTCTTGAGAACAAATCTTTCTCAGTGCTGGGCAAGCTAGACTGGAACCATGGTAGCAAAACCTGTTTAAATGTGATTGTAGCTAGTACAGTTCTGAGCGGTGGGGACAGGGGACACTTGTTCATTAAGCCATTCTAAATCTATGCTTGTGAAGTCCATTGTTAAAAAATATTGAGTACACAAGAATGAACAGAATGCTTCTAGCTTTTTCCTAGAAATTGGGGTTTAAACAGCATTCAGAAGTAGCTGTGAAGTGATCAAGCCTTTCAGGGGTTACACAAACAGCAGATCAAAAACTCTATTTTATCACTTCCATGTTCAGATGCTTTCAGTGTTCAGATATAAATTCATGAGAAAAGGTCTGGTTTAGAAATGTAAGTTTGGGTGAACATCGGGATCTTACATCTCCTAACAAAGTAGCTTTTTCCACACATTAGAAATAAATAAATTGGGATTAGCAAGATTTCTCAAGAGTTTCCAAAAGCAGGTTGACCTGGGAAGGAAATGTTTTCTTCAGTAAAACAAGTAAAGCAAATAGGCCAAATTCAGCCTAATTAAGGAAAATGGTGTAATACACACTGCTTAAAGGTGATTTGAAAAACAGAATGTTAATAGGACTTTACCAGCCTGTGCTATAAGACCCCAGCGCTGGTAAGCCAACCCCCAAAGAACCTAAACAAACTCTGAGCCGCTGTGGGCTCTGTGTACATCTTGGTTGTGATGGCTGTGCTGCAGTGTTCCTCCTGCATGTTTTAGTCTGTGTTTTGCAGCACCTAATTAGCAGAGGCCTAAAATATAAAGGCAAACATTTTAATTTTTAGTTTTTGCTGAATGCTCTTCACATTTGGTTTGGTACCATGTGGGGAGCATTTGGGACACAAATGGCATTGCTTTGGTAATCATCTTGCTTCATAGCCCATAGCAAGGAAACTGCCAATTTTGTCCACCTTACATTGTTGTATTTATTGTAGTAGTACATAGTGGACCCACCTGAGATCGTATAGTGCCTAATGCAGTGGGGCTTCATACTTACAGACCTTGTTCTGTAGAATTTATGGGGGGGTTTTAGAGAAGGCAAAGATTAGGACTAGTGGCTGAGCTGAAACAATTTGCCCAAGATCACACAAGGGGGGCAGTATGTGTGGGAGTGAGTGGACTTCTGTGCCTGGGCTTGTAAATGTTATTGATCATTTTCCAATATTGATTTCAAGTAAAATGTGTGGACTACAAAATAGCAATAATGATCTAGTTTTTAAATGTAATGCCCAGAAAGTGAGACAAAGGGTTAGAAGTGAAGAGAGAGCTTTTGCTTCTTTAACTGTAGTCATGTTTCCAGCACTTTGAACTTTTTATTTTTGAAGTGATCTTCCTGTTTCTTGAGGTAAAACTAGACAGAAAGAACAAATGAGCTAATTAAGGCTCATGAATCTTTCCTTAGTTTAAAGCAGCCTATATGTGACTTAATGGGTGTAGTTCCTTTAAAAACAAAGAGGTATTTTTCTGTGCACAAAAGATGCTAGGCTACTTTGGCTGACTTCATATTGAGGTTGCAGGAAAAGAGGCATACAACTAGTCTACCACTTTCCCATGATGAAGTCATTATAAATCCCACTACCTCATAAGGGAAAGTCAGTGGGTTCACTTTCAGACACTCTTATGCATTATTGTCTACAAGAACTACACATTCTTGATGTCATACAAATGCTCTCGGCTTCCTTTTAATTTTCTTTGTTGTCTCTTATTGCCTTGTAGTGGAAAACTTACAATCCGTATTTTTCACAAGTTGAAATTTGGTTCCGATTTGTATTTGTGGTTCTTACTTTCATAGTCACAGTGAGTACTGTCTTTTACTTTTTTGGGTGGTTGGGTCAAGATTGTGTATTCCATCTCTCCCTTAGGACTGCATTTGGTGGTGTAACTCTGGACATTAGCAACACATAGTACTGTGCATGTGCAAGACAAACTTTAAAGACTTAACAGAGTTTTGTGTCTTTGTCATTTTTTTGCAAGGAGTTCAATGGCTTAATTCTATGTGAATGATAAAGTTCAGATATATTCCTGTTTGTTTAAGTAAGGGCAAGAAAGCATTAGAAATGAATGGTTAAAGCATATTTTTTTTCTTAATGTGTTTGTATAACATAGAATGGCAGAAAGAATTTGGCTCAAACCCCTATTTCCTCTCCTCACTTCCCTGTCAGCCTCCCTCCTCCTCCCCCTCCTCTTCCCTTTTGGGCTGAGGCCAAGGACAAAAAACCCCCGAAAACATCAGCTAGACTAAAGAATTTTGGAGATAATGGAAAAAAATCACTGGGTTATAATAAATCCATAAGTAACTTCAAATTTAGCTTGTGTTTGCTTAGGTACTTAGTAAAATACAGTGAAAATGTGTGCATCGCATGCAGGTAGCAGTGACTGTGGTATATAACCAGATCTGTCACTGATAGTCATAGAATCATAGAAAGTTAGGGTTGGAAGGGACCTCAGGAGGTTCATCCAGTCCAATCCCCTGCTCAAAGCAGGACCACTCCCAACTAGATCATCCCAGCCAAAGCTTTGTCTAGCCGGGTTTTGAAAACCTCCAAGGAACAAGTTTCCACCACCTCTCTGGGTAACCTGTTCCAGTGCTTTACTAACCTCCTAGTGAGAAAATTCTTCCTGATATCTAACCTAAACTTCCCTTGCTCCAATGTGAGACCATTGTTCCTTGTTCTGTCATCTGCCACCACTGAGAACAGTTTGGCTCCATCCTCTTTCAAACCTCCCTTCAGATAGTTGAAGGCTGCTATTAAGGCTGCTATCATAGAGCATAGTTGGTGGACTAACATGAGCAGATATCAATATGTGCCAGTAAGACCAAATGGAAATTTGACAGCATCATGCATGTTTTGTTGCCTTGCACAGTTAGCAGCTGGTTTCCATTTTAGACTACCTGAGAAGTTAAGTGACTTGTTCAAGATCATAAAATAAATGGAACTAGAAATGAAACTTTGAGCATCTGAATTCCAGTGTCATAGTCTACCCATTAGAGCACATCCCTGTTAGGTGATGTTGTTAATAATACTAAAAAATCTGCTACCTCTGTTAAAGTTACAGCATGGTCTTTGTCAATTTAATTTTAAATTTGTGTTTCAGTGCCTGTTTGCACATTCCCTCCGGAAATTCTCCATGAGAGACTGGGGAATTGAACAGAAATGGATGTCCATCCTCCTACCCCTGTTACTGCTTTACAATGGTATTTTAAAATATGCTCTTTTTTACAGGGTCTCGTAAAAATGAACTTGGCCCATTAAACTACATGTAACTGCTTATAAGAATTCAGCCGAGTACTCATTAACGGAGTTGAAAAATATTGAAAGAAGGTTGTTGTTTATACAAATCAGACTCGAAGGGATAATCAGAAAGAAATGAAAACCATCTACTGGTCTTTCAAACAAATCTTGTTTTCTGTTTAGCATTCTGAATTAGACAAGTAGTTATATCTATATTGGATTTTAAATGTAATGTTTCAGTGTGCAGTTTAATTTAAGCCCTTTCATTTAAGTGACTCTTTAGAGGTGCTGAAATAGCAGTTTCATCTTTATTAAGCGTGAAGACTGTTTTCAGATTCTAATTTGTTAACCCAAGCCAAATCCTAGAGATTGCTAACAGGTATCAAAATAGTATCTGGCTCCCAATTACTTTCATAATTACACTGACACTTGTTGGGCAACTAACAAGAAACAGTTGTCTGGTAGTAGATGCAAACTCTGTTGCCAAATTTGTCCATCATTTTGGGGTGTGCTCACCTATTAGGGGTATGTTTCTGGGGTCTCTGTAATTCTATCAATGTGCTGCTTGTGTTACTTGTGTTTCTATATGGAGCTGTATCTCCCTTCTGAAAGTCCTCACCCCCAGTGGAGCTACCTTGCAGGACTGTTTCAATGGGACTGGGTTCCTCCAGCCACCAAATCAGTCAAACATACATAGACACAGATTAACAGGACACGCCTCAGCCAAACCAGGTTATTTAGCAGTGACAGGTTAACACCCTCATATGCCTTGAACTAAGTTCATCAGGGCAACAATCAAATGCAGTCAGTGACAAGCACATGGGTTAACAAAGTGCATCTGAGTCAGGCTGGACTATTCAGCGTTAATAGGCTGATACCCTCATGTGCCTTGAACTCAGTTCATCCCTTATTTCAGCAGGACAATAATAAATGCAGTTAGACACACATACACGCACGCTAACAGAGTACATCTGAGCAGGCTGGGTCCGATCAGCACTTTCAGCTGATACCCTCATGCGCCTCAAAACTCAGCATGTCACAATCTCTTGTCACAATGGTCCTAGTAATAGCCCCCCTTGATGAGCAGACCCCACTGTAGTATTGGGCCTTTCAGGGATCTTTGGCTTAGGTAAAAAAAGTGTTGCTGCAGAGCAAATGGGGTGGTCAAGGGGAAGGAAAAGTAAGTGAGGTTCAGAGAGAGAGTATAGCAACCAGCTTGACCATAAAATTTTTATTGCCAGGTATATGAACTTATGATGATACCAGTAATAATAGCCATACAAGAGAGACAAATAAACAGTTACAATATTACATAGTTTCAGTTAGGTTTCTGGGGAAGTCTAGCTCAAGTTTAATTAGCAAAAGTCAGGTTTAGAAAGCTGTGCCTGAAGTAAGAGGATAAAAGTCAGGTTCCTGGAGGCAGAGAAAGAGAGTTGGGGATCTCACCACACAGTGAAGCTTGAACTAGTCGAAGTTCCCAGGTGTTTGGAGCTTGCAGACAGACAGAGCCCTTTGCACAATCAATGGAGAGATGCCAGGCGGAGGGATGCCAGGTAGAAAAGGAGTGGAACTGGAGTGGAACTGCTTTTGGATCTAAGCACCAGGACAGAAACTTGAGCTTGGGTAGAGATTTTGTAGAGAACTAACAATGGCTGAAGGGAGAACACTAGGTTTATTTATGTGTAAACACTGGCTCATATGCTGGATAATGGGAACTGATCACTCCTGACTATGGGTGGCATTACCCTGAGGAAGCTCATAATACAGACAAGCAGATTCAGTGTTTTGGGTACCAATAGAGGAGTCATTACTAGAATTGGTCTGATAAATGCTGAGCTGGGTGTGTGTAGATGTGGGCTGATTAGCATTTGGAGCAAGGATTCCCCATCATGCAGTGCTCCCCAGCTTTTCTGATCCCAACATTCAGTGTGGTCCTTGCCTTGGAATCTCTGTTCTCCATCCTGAATGCTAGTGAAGGTGCATGCCTGACCCATCTCCCATTTAAATGAGTTGTCATCCAGTTCCATCTCTGATGTAAATGAGACCAGGGGAGTTGCTTCACTCCTATGAACCTTGTCTGGAGGGGTTTAGGTGCGTCTCCCATTGGATTTTCGTTGTCTTTTGTAAGTCCTTCCTCTAATCAGTTCTTGTTCAGGCAGAGGCGGGGAGGGGGAAAGTTCTTTGCGAGTCAGATAGGCTGTGTCCTGTGCCAGGGTTCCCCAAGAACACAGAGGTGAGAGGTAACAAGTCTCCTGGAAATCTCTGGTAATCATTAAGTGATTGCTGTTGAAATTCACTGTTGGAGATGCCTGTATTCATAATTAACTTTCATCATTAGCAAACTGCAGTGCCACTTACCATATTTACCCAAATCCAAGATGACTCCAACTTCTTAATTCTCCAATCATTAGATTTTCTACGTGGAAAAATTATAAAGTTTTGTTCCAGTGTCCAGTGGAAAGAATTGGAGGTTGTCTTAAACTGTGCCCCCTGCCCCTTGGCCTCCTGTACCTTGCCCCTGATGCGTGTGCCCCTGCTACATGCCGCTCCCCCCACCTCCAAGCCTGTTTTCTTTTGACAATGGATAAAGGTGTATTTTTTTCTCGTTTAACTTTTTCCCTTTTATTCTGTTACAGATCCATTTTTCCCCCTCTCTTTTCTGGTGAACAGTTGGTTTCCTGGAATGCTAGATGACTTCTTCCAGTCATTGTTCTTGTGTGCACTGTTACTGTTCTGGCTCTGTGTCTACCATGGGATAAGAGTGCAGGTACAGACAGGACAATATCTAATATTTGTTGAAGAGACTAGGATTGATCGATGTATCTCTCTTTAGTTCCTCCCTGTGTTTACATAGCCTATATATAGTGCCTCCCTACCCCCTCAGTGGCTGATAAAATGAAAGCATGCTTATTGTGAAAGGCTCAGCAAAGCTGATTCTGTCCACAGTATAATGTGACATTTTACTTTGTCCAGTATGATAAACTGCAGTTTTCTGTCATAGATAGCTCTGCTTCCTATGTTCTTGCTCATCACTGGATAGATTCAGGGCTACAAAATTATGTTAAGGTTTGTATCCTGACTTGACTCATGAACAGTCACTACAAATTCATTTGCGGTTTTGTTCCTTCGTGTAACCAGAAGCAACAAGACTAGCATAGTAAATTAAATGTTAATGTTGTTTTCTGGTCAAAATTGACCAACTGGGACATTTGCTATTCTGAGCTAAGTAGTGCAGTTCACATGTCTTTATATACCATATTTACTTGAATCTAAGACAACTTTTGAATTTAAAACAACTCCCCAGTAATTGCATTCTATATGTGAAAAATTGTATACATTTGTTTATAATTTTCCATATATCTAATTATTGGGGAGGGGGGTCATCTTAAATTCCTTCCCTGCAGTGCTGCAGTGGCAGGGAAAGCAGTGATACAGGGCAAAGAGATAAATCTCTGCCCCTTGCCCCCCCCCTTCTGACCCCCTCCCACCTCCCCGGGCTTCTCCACATGTACCACTAGGTTTAGGGTTTGTATGTATGTTTTGTGTTTTGTTTGCAAAATAAATTGTAAAAAAAAACCCACCAAAAAATTGGATTCTGGAGCACAGCAGTATTGTATTCTGTAGCTGCAGAATCAAAGTACTTTTAACTATGGAAATAAGGTGTCCAAAATCTGCCACCCTGTCTTTTTAACAAATGATAATAATATGTCCTAATATATTCTATAGCTGACTGTATTTTAACATCTGCAGGTTTTGGGTTTTTTTTAAGGTACTTTGTAAGTGAGCCAGAAGTAACTTTATTACTATTTTACTATGTCAGTATTTAACTCAGTTACTCAAATGTGAATTTGCCTCCTCTTAACCTGTTTTCTTTTGCCCCAACAGGGAGAAAGAAAATGTTTAACTTTTTATCTTCCCAAATTTTTTATTGTTGGGCTGTTGTGGTTGGCCTCGGTCACATTAGGAATATGGCAAACGTAAGTAATTTCCTTTTGCCCTAAATATTAGCAGTAAAAGTTGTTCAAGGAAGAGTAGGTCATTTACAGTTAACGATGTATGTTGCCTCTTAACACTTTGATTGTGATCCAGAAATGAATAAATAATTATACTTCAATTCTTTCACATCTTTGCGTTCTGTATTTCTGACTAATTGAGAGGGTGGGAAACCTTTCAAAAGGTCAGCATTAATGGCAAATAATTGCATAAATCATATTGTTTGAGTTGGAAATCATCACTTCCACAGCTCCTTCTCTTGTGTGCTGTCCAATTAGCTCTCAGTATTTCTATGATAGAGGTTCTTTCCGTTGGAAAGACATTACAGAATCAAATAAATCTTACTGTTGGGATGTGTTTGTTCTCTTTGTTCAATTTATTCCTTGAATCAGTCTGTTATACCCTTTGGGGCCCCCAGTGAACAATTTTTTTGCCACCTCAGTATTTGCACCCATTACTTAGCCAAGTCATTCAAATTATTCTGTTTTTTCCCCTCATAAATCATTTCCTTTAATAATTCCAATTAGGTAAGCCAACCGAAAGGTGGCAGCATTTCCCACAGAGAGCTGCTTCAGTATTTGTGCTGTTGTGGCTTTCTAAACCTTGTTACTCAACTCTATCCCTGTTTTGTTCTTGGAGGGAAAAATAAGCAAGTGTAAGGTGGGGCAGGTTAAAAAGTCAAGGTAAGAGCAGTGTAGGTGCAGAAAAACACCACTGAAATTGGAGGGAACTGTTCACTTTAATTAAGAGAAGACCTAATCCTGCAGCTTTCTCATGTAATATAAAATAAGCCTCAAAACTGTAAGTTGCATTAAGTTACCAGGTGCTATAGCAGCCAAAAATAAACATGGAAATGTAATACAGAATAGCTGAAACCAGAATCCTCACATACATGACAAGTGGCATTAGGGTGGGGAGACAGTTCCTCAGTTGGAGTGAATTAGCATGGCTTCATTCAAATCAGCTGAGCTTCACTAACTCCATAGGCAGCCATGGAGCTACACCTGTTGTTACAGTAATTATGATCACCATATAACGTTAACAAACTAGAGTTTATACTGTAGCTTTTTCAGTCGCAGTCCTTTTTTTATTTCTCTCCCTAATCTTTACACTATTACAATGGCTATGACTTCTTGATCTTTTTCTAGTATTAATGAGCTACATGACCCAACATACCAGTACAGGGTTGACACCGGTAACTTTCAGGTAAGTTAATCTTTAACACTATCATATGCATTTGTGTGTCTAGTAAAGCAGGATTAGAATAAAGGGGTCTGAAGTTAAAAAAAAAAATATATAAAATTGTTTTTGATTTGTATAACTGTCTTATTGTTGGAAAATGTTAAAGAAAACCATATCTTGAATGGATGATCTGAAGATGTGCTTTACTAGTTTCTGAGAAAAAAAATTCTAATGCTTTTAGTTTTGTTCTTATTTTCACTAATGTAAATTGTCCTGTGGGGTTGGGGGTTTTTTTTCCCCCCCTTTCCTTTTTCTAAAGACTTCTGAATGCTCCTTTTGACCTTAACACCTGAATGTCTTTGGGCACATTTTTCATGGTGTCTTCCTTTGAATGCCATATTGAGTAGCCGTATCAGTGAAGATGGTCAGAACTGTCTTTTAAACATCTGCTACTCAATTGCAACAACTCAGGGCTTCTCCAGACTTACCAGAAATAAACTCAGTGACTCATTACTTTCCAGTGAGGCACAGAGAGGTGACTTCTGTTAGGCCTTATCAATCCCCTATATCCTTTATTCCTTATCTATATCACTTCAGTTTCCTCTATCTTTTCAGGAAATGTATTTGTCATTTTTAGAAAATTTCTGAGAATCAAGCTATTCCACTGATGGAGGTGGTCATTGCCATTGCGGGACCCTCACTAACAAACAAAAATAATAATTTAAAAAATCCCAACCCTCGATACAACCACCACAGCCAGTCCCAGCATCACACCTCCTTCCTCCACCCTGCCTGTCCTGAAAAATGGCCCTCCATTCCGTACTTCTGGAGATGGTGGACCTCTGGCTCAGTAAAACTGCAACAATTTTTGTATTTATAGGGTATGAAAGTCTTCTTCCTTGTGGTGGCAGCCATATACATTTTGTACCTTTTGTTCCTGATAGTGAGGGCATGTTCAGAACTTCGTAATATGCCTTATATTGGTAAGCAGTGCTTTTCTTTTTTCCTTGACAAACAGGTTGTTTTTCCCTAGCTGTGTGTCTGAGCTCTGAGATGACTGACACTTTTTCCCCTCTCAATCTTTCCAGATCTCAGGTTAAAATTCTTGACTGCATTGACCTTTGTAGTACTTGTCATTAGGTAAGCTTTTAAAGTATGTTTTCTTAGCATTGTAACCTTTCTAATCTTTTTAAACTTTCTTAAAGTAAAAGATGTTGGCAATATTTATCAATCATGTTACCAGATTTCATTTCATGTACTCACACTGTGTCTCTTTTCACTGCTTCTCCTACAGCATCGTTATACTTTATCTGCGCTTTGGTGCACAAGTACTACAGGACAACTTTGTAGCAGAGCTGTCAACTCATTATCAGAATTATATCCTTCCATTGTGACTTCCAGTCTCTTATAAAAAGTTTTACGTACTTCATTTAAATGGATCCCCATGCTGGCTCAGGGGATTGGTGCTTTTTCACCTCTTGCTCAGCAAAGGTTGTTTAACCCAGGTTGATTATGGCATAATTATAAAGTGCATCTGGAAGTAGTGTTGCTGACTGCTATTTCTCATTTTCTAGGTGATGCTGGGTTTCCACTACAGAACTAGATTATCACAGAATAAGTGTGCATGGTACAGCTAGAAGGGTTCATGCACATCTTGTTCCAGTTATCTACCTTAGTAACTTCAAGGAAATCATGTTTTATTGCTATACAAGTGGTACAGCTGCTCCAGTGCTATAACAGTGTCACTGATGACCAACCACTGATATTTTTTTTAATACTGGGATGTGTAGCCCCATTCATTGAAGACAGACCAGGGGTGTCAAATATGTGGCCCAGAAGCTAGCTCTGGCTTGCAGAGCAGTGTCCCTTGACTTATGGATCTCCACAGGGATGGGGTGAGTGAGGGCAGGGCTCACTGCTGAAATCCAGAGTACAGAGCTCCATTGGGAATGCATGTTGGCAGTGCAGGGAGGGGGCAAGCGATTGCTGCATTAACCACTGCTTGCTCCATTGCCACCGCTGTGTCTGGATCTGGATCACAAGGAGCCCAGCAGTCTGAATCCAGCCTGGGGTCCCAGGGAAGTCTAACATCCATGGTCTAGACCAGGGGTTTCCAATGTTTTGGTGCCCAAGAGCACATTCGAATTTAAAGAAAAAGCAACAAGCACCAATATGAATATTAAAGTTTAGGATTTAGATCAATCCGATCATCTCGTCCATTACTTAAAATTGCATTAGATCCGCAACTTCAAAATGCAGCTTCCTTTTTCTTACAAAAATATTTATGTAAAAAATATTTGTTCGAATAATCATTTTTACTGATTGTGAAAATGCATGCAGGCACCTGAATAAACCTTGTGGGGCACCATGGCGCCTGCAGGCACTGCATTGGGGACCACTGGTCTAGACATAATAGCTTTTTATATGCATAAGTTTCTAACAAAGTGAGAGCCACAAAACTGGTTTCACGGTCAAGGAGTTGTCTCTGTCGACTTTGACATGCAGTCTTTAAGTATGTCGGTGCCTTGTTCCCATTTCAGAGATGGGGAAAAGTCAGGGCAAAGAAGCTGAGCAACTTCCTAGAGGCCACGTCTGGTATTTGTATCGGGGCCAGGATTATAACTTATTTCTGGCTTCTGGACTTGAACCACTAGAATACAGTTGACTCTAGGTTCTGAAGTTGATTATGGGACTGCAGACGTTCAGTGTTAGCTAAGAAGTTGTCGGGAACAAGCAGAAACCAAAATGTAGAGCTCTAACATACATGTTCCTCATGTTCTGAGGAGCTGTAACTGCTTTAGTGTCCTGTTTCTGCACAATCCCTTCTTTCTAATGTAATGTAAGGCAAAATCAAACTAGACTTCAGGGCTTGCTTTCACTGCTGGGGAAAAACGCTATTTTACACCAGGGTAACTACTGCATGGAGCTATCCTCGGGTAAAATATACAGTTAAGGCACTTCAGTTTTCCCAAGATGTAAATCTGCAAAGATTTGGCTCCGTTTCCCCACAGTGAGATTTTTATCTCATGGTAGAATTTAAGTGCCTAGTCTTCACTGGATGTCACCTCAGGGTAACGTGTGTGAGACCTAAGGTTGGAGTAAAAATCTGTTTCGTTTAGCAGTGAAAGCAAATCCATGATATTCCAGAACTTGAGACAATATAGTAAAAACTCTGTACATTGAAATTGTACAAAGTACAAAGTATTACAGCATTTTAGAGACAGCCTTTGTAGGGAAAATTCTGCCTTGCATGTAAGTGGTAGTTCGCTTAAAAGTTTAATTTGTATTGATTGAGCTGTATTATGTAATGTCCTTGACCACTACCACCAGCAGAATTCTTATCATTCTATGGTTTGTTGAACTTCTATCTCTACACACTAGCCTTTGTGTATTCCCCATCAAAGAATGCACTATATGGTAAGTCAACTCCTGTAATTTTTTTCAGATTGAAGTTCAGGACTGCTGTGCTAGTAGACATCTTAACACATGCATTGGTTGTCTTCTTAGAGCTTTGTTTTGTTTTTTATTTCTATTAAGTACAAGCTGCACATGTTTCGGAGCAGCTTTGAACAACCAGTAGCAATGATAGAAATGTGTTTGTAACCAATCCGTGACACTACTACATTTGCGCTATGTACTGTGATAATTTTGAACATCACAGCCAGCCAATTACAAAATTTCTGGGAACTCCTGATTTTTGGGAGGTAAAACTGGAAATCTGAGTGTGTGAAAATTAGATGCATAAAGTCCGTACCATGCTATTAGCAGAACCACAGCTTCAGGCACCTCTGCTGTTATTCGTAGGCTAACCTATCTGAAAGAACCCCTTAGTGCCTTTCAGTGCATCTACTACTTCTTCCAGGAGAATTTAACATGTTGATGTATTGATTGATTGATTGATTTTCCAGGCAGATAGTTCTGATGAAGAGGGGAAAGGATTGTATGTACAGGTTTGGTTTGTGATAAGTGAAAAATCATGGGAGGAACTTCTAGTATGGGGGGTAAAACCATACTCCAGTGTAGAATGGAGTGCACAGAGCTGCTGGCATGGAGGAAAACGGGGGCCCTTGGAATGGGGTAAACAATAGCAGAAAGGATGGAAGAGAGGGTATATGAAGGCCATTGCCAGTAGGAAGAGAGACCTTGAGGGGACCCCAGGATCTTTGTGTTGGGGAGGGGAGGAGAATTGCAGAGAGTCCTAAATAGTGGGGGTTGGGAGACTGGCACATGGGGAGCTTGTGGGGGGGAATAGAATGTAGAAATTAAAGGAGTTATTGGCATATGCAGTGAGCTCAGCCTATAGAAGCCAAGTTGGTAACCTGTTCTTTCCCCCTCCCAGCCCAGTTACTGCATATATTTAGCATGCTGGAAAATAAGCAGTTATTTTAATTATTGTCTATTGCTCTAAATATTAACTATAAATATGCTGGGGGGACTTCAGAGTTTTTTCTCACCACTAGAGGGAACAAGCAAATGGCCAAGTGGAACCAATTATTTCAATCTATACCTGGGTAGGAGGAAATAAATAGAGGTGCACGAATATATCGGTGGCATATCAGACTGGCACTGATAAAAGGAAAATTTAACATGATCAGTAATTGGCTTTTATTAGCTGATCATGTCACCGATAAATGTTGAGTGCCTGTGTGAAGCCTCAGCATGCATGTGGCCAGGAATGCAGCCAGGCAGCTTGGCTGTGGTGGGAAGGGGGTGTGGGTAGGTGCAGATTGAAGCCCCCATGGTGAGGGAGGGAGTAAGGCAGGTGCTGCCCAGCCAGGGTGGTGAATCGGACCCCAGGAGTAGGACGGAACTGCAGGCAGCTCGTTCAGGGGGGCATGGGGTGGTGGGAAAGGGGGGGTAGCTCCCTGCTGCCGTGCACACTTTGGGGGAGGCATGGGGGGCATGTGCCCCGTTGGATTTGTGCGTGGGATGAGGGCAGGCCGCCCGCTGCAGGCTCAGGGCCTGTGGCTGTGCCAGCCTCTTCCCGGCAGGGGGGCTGGGCCGGGGTTGTGCTTGGGGCAGGCAGCGGCAGTGTTGGGAGGGGTGGCTACAGGGAACTTTGGGGTGGCTATAGCCCACCCCATAGCCACTCCTCCCAGCGCCATCCCCCCACCGGGAAGAGGCTGGTGCAGCCCTGATCCTGAGTCTGCAGTGGGCAGCCCACCTTTGCCGTGCACACAAATCCGGCGGAGCACATGCCGTCATGCCTCCCCAAGAGGTACACGCAGTGGCGTGGAGCCACTTGTGGCTCCGCCCCATTCCCAGGGTTGCATTTACTGCCCTGGCTGGGCAGCACTGCCCCTGCCCCACTTCCTCCCTCACCGTGGGGGCCTTAATCTGCCCCCCAGCCCCTTCCCCCAGCTGGACTCTGCTGTCCAAGCTGCCCAGCTGCATTCCTGTAAATTGGCTATCAGATTGGTATTGGCTGATATGGATCAGTACCAGCCAAGAAAATCTTTACTGGTGCACCCCTAGAAATAAAACTGGACAGGAGGTATTTGACCACGTGCCAGTTAAATCAAAAAATGAGTCCGTTAGTAGTAAGTCATTGAATCGGTCTCTGGGCTGGTATAACTGCTAATTAGGAATGCAGGATTGGAAGGGACCTTCTGGGTCATTGAATTCTCTCCTAAAGGCTATCAAGTATTTTACTCCTTTACCACTCCTCCCCAGGAGAAGATGGTTCCAGAGCTTCAATGTTCTAATGGTTGAGAATGTTATTTCCAGCCTAAACTTAATTATATTGATTTGCTCTTGTGTCAACATTAATCCTTTAGTTTAAATAGCTCTCCCTCCTCCATGTTGTTTTCTCCCCCACAATGTATTGATAGACAGCAATCATATGCCCTTTGCCCTCTCAGCCTTCATTTTGCTAAACTAGACAAGTCACGGTGTTCTAAGTCCCTCCTTTCTTGTGCAAGGCTCCTCATTTCCCTAGTCATCCTAATAGTCCTATTTTGTACATGTTCCGGTTCAAATTAATCTTTTTTGAGCAAGAATGACCATTGTATATCCCCTAGTCCGGATGAGGCATCACTAGCACTTTGCATAGTAGCACTAACACTTCCCTATCTCTTCTGGCAATACTTTTCCTGCATGTTTCTCTTTTCACAGCTGCATTGCATTGACAGCTTATAGTCATTGTATGCAACTGATAGTGAGGACTGTTCGCGGGGGGAGTTTCTCCAGATCGATGAGCTTCTGGGCTTATAGCTGAAGTTTTTAATTAATCCCCAACTGTAGGACTTTGTATTTTGCACTGTTGCAGTTCATTCCACTTTGAAGTTAAAGTGGGGAGTTAAGCAAGGCTGTGTCATTGCGCCAACACTCTTCTCAATATTCCTTGCTGCAATGTTGCTTCTAATCACCAACATGCTTCCAGCTGGAGTGGAGCTAAACTACCAAATGGATGGTAAGCCATTTAAGCTCAGCCAACTCTGAGCCAAAACCAAGACCACCCTAACCTCAGTCACTAAGCTGTAGTATGCTGATGATGCTGTACTATATCCTCACTCAGAAGCAGACCTTCAGGCCATTGTCAACATCTTTACCAAGGGATACAAGAAAACGGGACTGATGCTTAACATTCAGAAGACGAAGGTCCTCCACCAACAAGCTCCTAATGAACAGTCCCCAGCTCCGGTAATCCTGATTCATGGTTAGACTCTGGAGAATATTGAGTATTTACCATACCTCGGAAGCCACCTTTCACAGAAGGCTGACATCGCTGAAGAAATCCAGCATTGCCTTAAATGTACAAATGCAGCCTTTGGACACCCGAAGAAATATGTTTCTGAAGATGATGACATCAGATCCAAAACCAAGCTCATGGTTTATCAAGCAATTGTGATCCCCACCTTGCTGTATGGAGCTGAGACATGGACAATGTACAGGTAACATCTAAAGTTGTTGAAGACGTACCATCAACGCTGCCTGCAGAAGATCCTCCAAATCTAGTAGGAAGACAAACAATGTTAGTGTCCTCCTGCAAGCAAGCACTGTGAGTATAGAGGCAATGATCATCCAACATCAATTTCATTGGGCCAGCTGTGTCATCTGGATGTCCGACTCTTGAAGCAAGTTTTATTCTCAGATGGCAGAGAAAGCACTTCAGGGATGTCCTCAAGGCCAACTTAAAAAAAATGCAACATCTATGTCAACTTGTGGGAGACTATAGCCCAGGACTGCCCCAAATGGAGGAAGAGCTTGCTGCAGGGATCTCAGTACTTTTTTACATCTCCTGTTGTGAGGTTTCAGTGGGAGCAGCAGAAATAGTGTTTTGCGGACCAAATCAAGAATCCAGCACCACCCATCTCACATGGAAACACATGTCCAAGCTGCAGTAGAGTCTGTCAATCCCGGATAGGCCTCATCAACCATCTTCGGACACACGGATAAGACAATCCATGGAAGACAGTCGTCCTCAACTGTGAGGGATTGCCACAGAAGAATACTTTTAGTCCTGAAGGGAATGGCTATTGTGATTGGTCTTTGTACTTTTACTGGGTCACTCCCTAGATCCAGGGGACTGATGGTAATAATGATGATTCTTTAGTGTTACTGAATTCTTCCTACATGATGTTTTGGTCCATCTATTTATCAACGGTCCCTCCTAACATTTTGGTTTTCAGATGTCATCAATATACTTCTATTTCTTGAGCTGAAGTTGTTAATAACGTTAAACAAAATTGGTCCTAAAACTTGTCTGTGAGGAACTCTCTAGTAACTTCCCTCCTGCCTGATATTTTCCTTCTCAGCACTTCTGCTTTATAGTTCCTCTAGTAATCCCCATCTTCTCTAGTTTCACTGGTTTCCCAGGTGGCACTTTATCAAATGCTTTACTGCATTTCATCACCTTTGTCTAAAAAAAAAAAAGTTATCAAAGAGAGCTATTGGGATAGTGTGGCACAAACTACCTTTGGAAAACTTTCATTTTGCCCCATTTCTTGCACCCTGAATTTGTCAGTATTATTGAGGTGGGAGCAGTAAGTTTCTGATCCTTGCCTCCTCCCATTTTTAACTATAAGTATGCTGTTTTCCAGTGATATGGTACCACTCCTAGCTTCATATATGTATTAAAAATAATTGTTGCTAGACCTGTTCTCATCTGAAAACCTGGATTGTCTCTTTCTAAGGTTGGAAATGGTGAGTTTCCCCTTGCAAGCTGGCAGAGTTCCAGCCTGCAAGGGCCTGGGGAAAGCAGGAGGAAGGCAGTCAGCATGGGGTGCCATAGGCATGTATGCATGCACACATGCACATGGCCATCAGGCAACCTTGAGTTCAGGTCCCGCAGGTAAATCCAGCTAGCGGGGGAGGTGGGGTGGGAATGGAGGCCCCCATAGTGAGGGAGGAAGGGAGTCGGGCAGGGCTGGGGCTGGGGCCCAAGGCAGGAATTCAGGGAGAGGGACAGGGCTGTGGGCAGCTCGTCCAAGGGGCCATGGGGGGACTGGCTTCTTGCTGCTGCGTGCATTTCCCTATATGGTGGGGTACGTGTCCCCCAGATTTTGCTCGTGGGGCAGGGGTGGGTTGCCTGCTGCAGGCTTGGGCTCCCCACCCTGCTGCCCTATCACTTGGGGCCTCCGGAGCCCAGCAGGTGGGATCTGGCAGAGCAGAGCGGGGTGGGGAAGCTCAGTGTCGTAAGCCTTGCACTGCCATGGTCAATCAGGGGCAGAGGTGGCGGTGCGGAGTTGTCTCTCGCTGCCTGGGTAGGCAGAGAGCACCTCGCCATGGTGGCAGCAACGAGCTTCCCCACCTGGCCCCACTCTCCTGCTGCACCGGGTCCTGCCCACTGGGCTGTGGAGGCCCCAGGAAGAGGGCAACAGGGCAGGGAGCCCCAAGCCTGCAGTGGGCAGCTTGCATGCACCCCTCCCCAGCTCCCAATAGGCTTTGCTCTGGCCATGCTGCCTGTGGTGGAGGGGAGCCAAACTCTGCACTCTTCTCCACTGAAGCAGCTGCTGCCTCCCATGGGTGACGGCTAGGGTTCAGGTACTGCTGAAGGGGGCAGCGGGCTGTGGGTCTGGGTTCCTGGCCCCATAGCCCTGGCAGCTCTCTCCCCGCTCCCCCTCCCCCCCCTGGAGGCTAGGGGGATGGGGAGTTGTGGGTGGGGAGTGAGGGGCACCAGCAGGGTTTGGGGGAGGGCTGTGGGTTGGGAGTGAGGGGCAATGGCATGGGCAGGGCACCAGCATATCAGGGTTGCTCAGCACCTCAAAGCAGGGGTGGGGGGCAGCTGCAATTGGATGTGTCCTGGTCAGTTAAGGGGGCAAGGGGAGCTCTGATTTTCTATGCTAAAAAACCCAAAGTCAAATGGACTAATTTTCATTCCTTATTTTCCCTTATTTTGTTCTCAAAGCGTGATTACTATTTTTTTGCTTGCCCCCTTCTCCCCCAGACCTCACTCCATCCCTTTACTACTTGGCTTCCATGATAGGTTCAGCAGTTTTACCAACTTGCATCAAAGATGTATTTATCTACAAGCCTTTATACAGAAACCGAGAGAATTATGTCCTGAATAAACCAGTGGGAAGTGTACATCTTCCATTTCATCATAGTTGCATCAGTTCCTTTCACTACCTTCCATGTCGGTGAAAAATACCTTTATTAAGCTGTTAACCTCTATGTACGGTAATAATTAAATAGTTTTAGATGCCATAACTGCCAGTACCTTCATCCTAAATTTTTGGAAAGGAGTTGAGCATCACAAAGAGCCTGTCTGTACTTTCCACCTAGGTTCTTTTTGATTTCACATCATTTATACCTGGTATTTCAGAATACTGCACTGGGAAGCTGTGCAGGGAGGAAATAATGTTGCTGTGATGCAGTATGAAGAATACCTATTTTCTGATGGCTTTAGGAAGGATATCAGCTTCTCAGCTCTACAGCATGCCAGCATTCACAAGAAAGGCAATGCAGAATTTAAATGATAGATTCCAGCTCCTTTTCTCCATCTGGATCCCAGTTATAAATGTCTTGGAAACTGTTAAGTTTTCTGCTTGAGTTGTGGATAAAAGCTGGGGTCTAATGTAAAAGTTTAAAGCCAGTCAGTAATACATGTTTTGGGTTAAATGAAACCCTTTTTTATTTTACAGAGTCACAATTGAAAGACAATCCTGCCTTTTCTATGCTGAATGATTCAGATGATGATGTGATTTATGGGTAAGCAGTGATAGCAAGAAATATCCAGGGGGTGGCTGGGGTATGGAATGCCTTTTACTCAAATTACGTTTGAAAACCTGAGATTGTTCATAGCAAAATCCAGACACACTGAATGCAAAAAAGAAGGGAATTGTAGCTTGATTCTTGCATTTTGAATGGCTTCCTTCCAGAATATAAACACGATGAGACTTCCTATTATTTTGTTTTTTCTTATCTGGCATCCAAAAAACATGTTCATTGACACTGGTACAAATAGGTACATTCCCTTCCTCTAAAGATAAGGATGAAGACAACAGCAGGTTATAGTAGGGGAATGCAAGTGGGTGGGGTTTACAACAGAGAAACCTAGTAGCAGGAGGGAACAGACAGTTCTGGTGCCAAAGTTGGGAAGGATAGTAGGAAGCAAATGGGAAAGCATTGGAAGCTGGGCTGTACTTAAAATAAACATTGTCCTGCTGTGCAGCAGTTGTCATTCTAAGTGCCCAACATTTGTCAAAAGGTGTTAATAAAACCCAGAAAAACTGCCAGATGTGTTCAGGTGTGAGCCAGATATTAGTATGACAGTAGCACCAAGAAGCTCAACTAGGTCAGAGCCCCACTGGGCTAGGTGCTGGAATGGCACCTAGGTGCTCTCTATCCTTGAGAGCTTAGCCTTGGTCAAATGCACCACACCAGCAGTTGTCGGGGCAAAATGAGGATAAGGTGGTATAACCATAACCTAAGTGTGTTTTCTGTATGGATTAACTGTTACATTGCTTTAGGTGTAAGGATTTATTGTCTGTGCATGTGCAGGCCTGGCTTCTGTTTGGTAGTGATAGTTGCTGCCTTGCCACTGAGTAGACATTACCAGCCGCCCAGTAGGGTTCCAGAGGCATTGCAGTGGAAGCATACCTTGAGGACTGCTTTGGCAGACAGAAGTGTGTATTGTTCACGTGCTAAACAGAAAAGGCATTCTTTATTGTTCCGTATCCCAAAAATCTCCTTGTATTTGCAGTAAATTATTGTAGAACTTTCCTTGTATAGTTAACACTTGAAAACTAGCTGTTTTTTCAGGATGTTTACAATGGTTTGTTTAACAGGAGTGACTATGAAGAAATGCCGCTCCAGAATGGCCAAGCCATTAGAGCCAAGTACAAAGAAGAGTCGGATAGTGATTGAATTCATGTGGATGAACTTGTTCAGTAGAAATGAAAGCAATTTTTATTTTTTTCCCCATATCCCAAGGAAGGACATCTTGCTTCTTATTTCTGTTTACAGAGTTAAAACTGAAGGAGAAAAAATGGAAATGCTTGAAAAGGTGTGCTACAAAACCGAAACTTTTTACACTAGAAAATGTCTTGTAAAAGCACATCCTTGGAGAACAGACTGTGGAAACAAGGGGGCTTTCGCAGTTTAGTACCATCTTGGAGTAGTGTTTATGTTGATTTAAAACTGCTCCCTTACTTATTTTTAGAGGAATACATGCAGCCTAATCTGTTCACACTTTTATGCAACTTGTTCTAGCTGCAATGTACAATGCCCACTAAAAATTGAAGTGCCTCTTCTTCCTTTTCTCTAACTCACTTGAATCGGAGGTGGAGAATGATATGTTTTCCATTGGGTTCTGAGAAACCATAATCTTTCCTGCTTCTCCTTTGAGGAGCAACATTCAGGGTTTGTTTGGTTTTTTTTTTTAGTGGCCAGTAGCATAATAGGCTTAAATACCTATTTTTAGGTGTTCATAAAATGGATTTTGCCAAGCAGTTAATTTAATGAGTAATACAAGTACAAACATTCAAGTTCTTTTGCACCAAAAATATATAACCCGAATGTTATATAATAAGCAGTGTGCAATTATTTAAGGGGCAGGTTACTTCAGACTCTTCACCAAATTAAAATGAGTCAAAATATATAGATTAAAATGTTCAAACTTCAGAGGGAAACAGTACTGCTGTCTTTCTGTGTATGTGTTTGGGGGGGTAATGTATGTGTGTTCTGCAAAGCATACAGGATAAAATGTCCTGTATTAACACACACATTCTTTTAAGCTTTGGATCTTTTTTCTAAGCTGGCATTTTGTTAAAAACAGTTGCTCTGTGTTGCAGAAAGTTGCTTTTGCTGATGTGTTGAATGTATGTGAAAGAGTCTGCTTTACATTTTCAGCATATGGATCAATCTGCTCTTTCAGCCACAACTAAACAGCAACACATACTATTGCTGTGTGTGATTATTAGCAATTATCCTTTTCCAGTCTGTGCTGGAAGAGTGAGGTGCAGAACTTCTAAGCATTTACTAGAATGTTGCTCCTCTTGACACTTTAAGAAGATATTTCCCAGTGTTCCCACTACACTGGAGCTTTGTCTTTAAAGAGAAGCTGCCAATTTCCAGTAACATTTAAAGAAGCTATTTCCAGATACTCCACCTGTCCCTGAGTCTTTAGGTTTTGTGGTTTCACAATCAGTTTTCTTCTCCAAATTATGTCTCCCTTTGCTGTGGCAGACCCACATAAACCAGGAAAACTGACAGACCATATAAGACATGCCATTATGCTGGCTTGTATAGAGAGACCCATCTACAAAGGGGATTGAACTCTGACTTTAATCCACTTCAATTACAAGAGTTCGGTATGTCCATGGGACCTCTTTGTGCCGTGTTAAGAACCACTGCAATTTGTCTTCTGAGCATTCATAACAGCTGTTCTAAAAGCAAAATTCTCTAGTACAGACCACAGCCAAGAGAAGAACAAAATATTGCCATGTGGACAAAGTAATCCAACTTGTATTTTAAGAGCACCAGGTGTGTTTGTAACATTACATGGAAAAATTGTGGTAGGTATATATTTAAGCTGTCTTGTAAACTGCAGTGGCTATTACATCTTGCACTCCTTTAAAAAAAAAAAAAAAAAAAAGACTGTAAGAGTAGCTGAGTGCATGCACACACTTGAGACTGATGTCAAGTCAAACTCCGGATCCAACCATATTTCTTCCTCCACTCAGAAAATTCCAGTGACTCGTGGGAGTCAGGGTTCCAGGCTCAGGCTTCTTAAGCTTCCATAATTTTTATTTTTATGCATTTAAGATGTTTTTTGGCTCCTTTTAAATATCCTTTTCCTGTCATATGCCATTTTACTAAAATATTTATACATATAGGATATTGCTGCTCATCACAGTTTGGGATGGTTGTGATGCTGTGAGCATGTCTACACATGTCCCTACGGCACCATTGTTACTGCACTGTCATTTAGTACTTCCTTTTGTAAGTACTAAATGGCAGCACAATAATGGCCGTTACTGTGCCATGTCAGTGGTGCACAGTTATTTTTAGCCCCTACGTCGCCTTAGGGATGCATTATACCGAGGGAGCACGTTACTATGTTGTTGTAGCTGCAACATCACTGTTTGTGGCCGCCACTACTATGTCACCATAGCACGTTGCTTCAGCGACGTAGCATCATGTGTAGATGTGCCCATTGTATGAAGCTTATCTGTGTCAAGTTTTAGGAATCTATTAATTTAAAACTTGTTTTAAATATAACATGAAGAAATCACAGTGTTTAGAAGCTTTTCCTAGGCTGGTGTGTCCCATTTTGTCTTTATTAAATATTCTGTTACCACATTCCGAATAGAAATAGGAAGGATGGGAAGGGAAGATGAGCACTTTTAAAAATATATTTATCTCACTTTAGAAATATTGACAGCTCTTTGTGGAAATCATGGCTGCTTACAAACGTTAAGAACTCCCCCCACCCCCCTGTGCTTTACTGGAAGAAGCAGTGAATTGTTTCAGCCCAGCTCCACAGCATCCGTATAGATCGGGTGCTTCAGCAGGGCTTTTTGGTGCTTTTAGCTGATTCAGTCAGCTATTAGTTAAGTGTCAAAAAAGCCCCACTAAATCTATACAGACGTTAGGTGAGCCAAGTCCAGCTAACACACTGCCTCTTTTGGGCTTGGCATGGTGGCGCATCAAATTTAAAGTAAAGCGCTGTTCCTTTTAATTGTAAGCAGCTCATATATTTTAGCAGCTTTGCTTTACCCATACTGTGTTCTATATTGCAGCAGTGTTACAGTAAAACAAAGTAAGCTTGGTAAAACATAAATTCAGTATGTTGTAAAAAAGCATTAAAGGTAACAAAGTCTCACAAGAAATTTTACATGCTTTGTGTCACTGAATATAATTTGGACCCAAAGGGCACTTACATGTAGGGAGTCTGCTCTGATGCACTGGAAATCCACATCAGAGCAGACTTGATTAATCGAGTCTGCTCAGGTACGTAAATTGATGTGTGCTGGCAGCCTCGCGCATCGTGTATTAGCGGCGCAGCACATGTCAGCACTGAGAAAGTGGTAGTGGTGCGCTTTGAACTAGAACATGTTCAATGTGCTTTAATTCAAAGTGCACTACTGCCATTTTCGCAGCTCTGATGTGTGCTGCGCCACTGATGCATTTGTTCCTGATGCAGCACCAGGCACTTCTAATTAGCTCAGCTCGCTAATTAAAGGCGCCCGGTGCGGCATCAGAAATGCATGTAAAAATGCCTAAAGAGACTCATTGGCAACAATTATAAACATTTTGGGGAGGTTGGTTGCATGTATGTCTCAAAATAGCATAAAATCCTGTAATAACGAAAGGATGAAGTGCAAGGTTCCTGGATTTGTGTAAGAAATTTGCTTGGCTGTCTGCATATTTTCCCTATGGCAAATGGTAGCATCACTTTTTGCAGTCAGTTGCCTCCCCACAAACAATTGGAGTCAGGTTAATCTAGACTTGCAGTTGCTTGTTAAAACAATTAAGGACTTATTTATTTGGGGTTGTTTTTCTGAGTTCAGATTTTCACTTAATAAATCTGGAATGATACTACTTCTAGTTAACATGTTTGGTTTTTAGCTGTGGGATCTGCTTTAAGACATGATTAATTAATGAAAAATTGAGAACCTAACTTTCTGTGCTTTGAGGCCAGGATGGGGAAGCATAAATCAGCAGAATACCAGAACATGCCAGAAGATAGTGTCAACCATGGGTAGCATACATTTCTTAACAATTAAAATCCATTCTAACATAGTCATGAACTGCTTTGGGAAAATTTCTTTGAAAAAAAATTTCAATTTTTAAGCTTTTTCTAAGCAAAGAGACAGTTTTCATATTCTAGTTACATAGTCCTGGTTGTTCCCTTTTGCCATATTCTGAATACACCAGTAACTAACTCCATCAAATCCTTAAGCTTCTGTAAAGCTGACCTTTTTAAAAAAAATAAATAAATAAAAGTTTGTAAATAAATGTAAAATGAAGCAAAACTATGGAAAATCATATACCAAAGTGGTATAAACTGTGTAAGATAAATGCTCTGTTTAATGAGAAGCTGTAAATATGGGGCTGCTTTGAGAAGGTATGCAGAGGGATATGTGTTAGTATTCTTTATGCGATTTGGGGAAACTGCTAGTGACAACAAATCATTCATTTACCTGGGAAATCTTTCATCCTGGTATGGCATACAAAGCAAACTTAATAAATGTTTACTTTCAGCAAACGGGTGCTGAGAAACTTGGAAGACTTCATGTGCACAATAAAATCTGTTAAATATGTTCATAAATAAAATTTTATACTATATATTTAGTGTATTTGGGTGCCATTTTCCTTCTAGTTGATGAAATAACCTAGCATTGCCTTTTTCTATTCCTCTGTGTCTTCCACATAATGTAGAAACTTGATATGTAGAAAGGGATTGACTTGAGCGTCTTACCTACTTGCCACAGTTGAAACTGTCCTAGCAAGAGTTTACACTTCTAAGGTGCCTATACACATGCTCTGACACATTCTAATTACAATGCTCTAGAATCGCTGCAGTGTCATGTGTATAAGCCCCCATGGGTTTAAAAATGGCTACTGGGAAACTTTAACTAAAGCTTGTTGAATGTGCTGTAGTTAAAGCATCTCACATTCATGGATTTAATACATGTGACGCTGTGGTGTTTTTTAATTAGAGCAGCTCTGGAAACTACTTTAATTAAAGTGCTCCCTTCTGCCTCCCTCTCTCCCCCCAGCACATTTATAGGCACCCCTGGTGTTTACTAGTTACCTGCCAGTCTTCACAGAAACCCCAGCCCCATGCTGTCATGTTCATGCAGCTGCTGCTAGGGTTTTCACAAAAAGTGGCTCCAGCCATGCAGGCAGGGGCTGCTGGGACATATAGTTTGGCTGCCAGCTGGATCCACAGTTGTGCTCACCTCTGCTTCCTTTAAGAAGGAAACTGAATAAGTGGCAACCCATGAGCATTTGAGGGAGGCAATGGGGAGGAAATGATGAAGTGGGGTGGGATGGACAATATTTACACCTTACCCCTACATCATGACATCTCTCGCCACCCAGCAGTAGCAAAGGAATATGTCATATTCACATATAACTGGGTCCCCACCATTGTAGAGTAGCATTCTTGGTAGGTTAGGGTAACTAGCAGGCTCCCAAAAATGCCTGCAATCATGGCATGATTCAGCCAACAGACACAATAGCAGCAGCAGGACCCAGAGCAAGCTGAGTGGTAGCTTCCTTCTGGCGGAGTTTTTCTCTGGCTGTGAAAGTGTAAATAAGGAGGGTGGTAGCCTGTATCAGTGCAGTTGGTCTATTTTCCTGAGAAGGAAGTCAGACCTATGATACTGCTTAAATTCACAATGGGGGCTGAAGTACCCACTAGCCCCAGCATGTAGATGAGAATTATGTTCTTATATCCTTTGCTCCTTAACACTGTAGACACCTAGGTTTCAACCTCCCCCCAGGATGCACAGTGCCACCGGCACACATGTACAGAACAGCCTAATTCTTGATGGTACCAAACTACTCAGTGGGTCTTGCCTGTGGCCCTAAATAAAGACAATTCAGGACAGAGTGTGTACTTTATACCTGGTTATGGCACTCCCACTTCAAAACCACCCTCTGTGCGACTTAGAATAGGAAGGTGAACCCAGAGGTCTTATTTCCCAGGAGTGTGTCCCAAACACGCCTAGATCATACCTGGGGACAAAAGTCAATCTTACCTATCGAAGATATTCCACTTTGTCTAAAATATTAAGTAGAACAGAATTTCTACAATCCGGGTCTCCCAATTCACTGTCAAAAATAGCAAACAATAGGAAGGTTCTTTGGTTTGATGCGATATCTTTTATTAGACCAACTGAGTAGTTGGGGAACAAGTTCTTAGCAAGCTTTTGGGCACAATCACCCTTTGTCAGGTATAGGGTGGTCTGAGACTCCAAGGAATGAGAGAAAATAAAAGTGTGGAGGGATGTCAGTGAAAATTTAAATAGGTAGAGATAAGCAAGACAAAAGGAAAAACAGGGAGGGGGAAGAGAGCAGGAGGGGAAAAAGTCAGGGAGACATAAAATACAAAGTGAAAAAGAGGCAGTCTGAAAAGGAATAGGTGAAGATCTGGGCAGGGGGAAGGAAACGGGACAAGAAGGCCAAAGGGAAAACACTACAGAGATAATAATACAAGGTAAAAAAAAGGCTAGCTATAAAGAGGATCAAGCAGTAGCATCGTTCTTGCTCTGTCTGGTCAAATGAATATTCAAATACTAAGCATAGTTACATTACACATTACATTATGGCTGCATACTAGGGCTGTACGAAGCTTTGGTCCCCGATTCGATAGAGATTTGACCTGATTCAGTAGCCAAATCTCTGAATCTGAATTGAATCAGAGGACCCTTTAATCTCTCTGAATCAAATCACAACCCTCCAAATCGATTTGGAGAGATTTGGTGATTTGGACATAGACACAGCTTTAAATGTTTTTTCTACATACGTCTAGGTAGCAGGTGGCTCATGAATGCTGCAGTGCTGGGGCACATGGAGCGTCCCACAGACCCATAGGTGGACCAGAAACGCTTCCATTCCACTTCCAGGTTTGCCAGGGAGTATGTATGCAGGGGGACACCCTGTGCCCCCCCCCAGCTCAGTGACTGGTGTTCCCTGGGTCTGGGAGGGCATCTGGGGACCCCCTGAGGCTGATTGCCAAGCTGGGGGGGCAGAGTGGGGGCCCCCCAGCATGCTCCCCAATGGACCCAGAAGTGGACCAGAAATACTTCCGGTCCACTTCTGGGTTCACCCCCAAGCACGTGGAGGGCTTCCCCAACACTCCTGTGGGATTCTCCATGTGCCTCATCATTGCAGCGTTCACAAGCCGTGCTGGTACCTCAAGGTATGTAGAAAACATTTTTAAAGCTGTCTACATCCGAATCGCTGATTCTCTGAATCAGCATCAAATCTTCAGGGCCCAATTCAGCCACATTGAATCGGGGACAGTGATCCGAATCAACTAATCAAATCACTGTCCCTGATTCAAGCTGAATCTGAATCCGAATCAAATAAGACCCACTTCGCACACCCCTACTGCATACACAGTCAAATAACCTGGGAGAATTCTCCCAGGTTTGTTTTCCTGGTAGAACTTACCCTGAGATCCCTGAACAGATAGTTGAACATTGAGCCCCTGAAGAGCAGATGGCTGCATGGCATCAGCACTGCAAGCTCTGGGGCCCCTGTCCACGCATTTCAGCATGCTCTGCACTCCCAGTCTGTTCAGGGACAGATGGCAGCAGTGCACAAGGCTGCACTGATTGGCTGACCCAGAATGCTCAGTGTAGAGTACTGAAGAGTATGTGTTCTGTTCCCTGCTCAGCCAGAGCAGCAGAGTCCAGCAAGCAACAGTCTTCCCCCAAGAGAGAAGCAGGAACAAAGCACACTGCTGGAGGACTATGCTGTGGTTTCTCTCGGAAGAGAGTATGTAGACATTTTCTTTCTCCTAGAAGAAACTCTCCTGAGAGTAATTTAACCTTAGTTATTCCCAGGTTATTTTTCTCCTGGAACAGCCATTTTCACTCTTGGAGAAGAGTCCTGGACATCTGTACACTTGTGGTTTCTCCTGGGAGAGCAGATTCCCCAAGAGAAAAAGATCAATATGGCGTATATGTGTACAAAAACTGAATAATTCTAAAATGGCTACCATTCTGTTCTAGTTGACAGTCTTCATCTAGCTCAGTTTGTTTATGCCTCAGGCTTCTAGTTGCATACACTGATGAACCATACGGGCAATAAGTTAATTTAATGTAGAGCAGGACTGTCCAACTGGGGGCCTGATCTGTTAGGAGTTAAGTTGCATTCCCTCTCCTCCCCACCCACAACTTCCAGACCAGTTGCTGCTACTACCCCTATTGTATTGGGCTCCCCTTCCCTCCTCTGGCTGCTGCTTCATGTCCCCACCCCAGGGGGCATAGGGCAATGTGGCTCACCATGCAGGGGGTGAATCCAGGGCCATGCAGGTGCACAGTGCAACAGCAGGACTATCCATGCAGCCCAAGGGCCTGTGGTTTGCCCTGGTGTAGCCCATTAGGCATGTGCCCTCCCCCTCACCCCAACTACTTGAGAGCTGGACAGCTCTGCTGTAGAGAAAGCCATGAGAGCAGGGAAAACTAAGAGGAAAAAGCAGGTATTCGACCTGATTTTTTTCAGTTCATTCAGCTGGCTTTGCCTAATGTCTGAACTATAAGCCCAAAACAGATGCTTGCAAAGATTATGTTAATTTATCTGTGCTGATTACCTGTGCTGTTGCCTCAGCATTACTCATATGCAATAGCAATTTAGTTCTCAGTTTAGAGTACAATGGGTATCTGCTAATAGGTATTTTTAAAGTGTGTATTAATCCTCTTTAAGTCTTATTTTCCCCTATTGACTGAGGGTTAATTTTTTAATACTAAAATCTTGATTATAGCCTGACACTTCTATGGCTTTCCTTACCAAGGCATTTTATAATATAGGGACTTTACAAGCCCAAGTAGTTTCAGGATTAAGTTTTAGTAGCCATGAACCTGAACAGGCTTAAATTTAAAGTTCTCAACCCCCCAGCCTACAAGACATGTTGGCTGGCTGTGCTGGGGGGTTGAGAAATGAGGGCAGGTTTAGTCATTTGAGATACGCAGATGATCTTGTGTTGATCACCACGACTCAGGAAGAGCTGAAAGACTTACTGCAACAGTAGTTGTGGCAGGAAAAAGACACAACAGTATGGTTAGTATTTCAACCATACTGGAAAAACAGAATTGACACAGAGGCCTTGGAGCGAGTCTCAGACTACATATTTGAATGCCATCTTAACAGAAGGCAATAAATGCATAAATGAAGCATGTTGTGGGCTAAGTCAAAGTTCAGAGAACAGTAAAGAATCTGAATGAAACAGTTACCTGCCTCTTTACCTGTATAGTGACTCCATTAGTAATTGAAAGCATAGATATACCCAATAGCAACATACAGCTGTTAAACTCGAACTTTGTAAAGGCATTTGAAAACAAAAATTGTGGGCATTTGAGCTTGTGCTACAAAAGATACTGAATGGCTCCTGGACCCACAAAAAAAAAAATCCAACAAATGCATGTGTTTGATAATGGAATTAAACAGTGAAAAAAGACAGGAGACAACAAGCTAGAAAAAAGATAACCTTTCTATTGTGTGTGCCAGGAAAGGAAAAAAATGTCAACCAAGAAAGGTAAAGCATGAAAACTGGGCTGGATAATTTAAAAATACAGTGACCAAGTCCTGCCAACGCTTATTCATGAGTAATCCAATTCAGTAAGGGATTTAGTAATCACCAGGACAATTTGTTATAAAAGCCTAGGGATGCTAGAGTCACTCTGGTCTGGGAACTTGGATCTTTTTAATTAAGCTTTCAGCTTCTCAGAAGCAAACTGTATTTAAGTCACTACAACTATGAAATCATGTCAATAGATACAATGATACTTCCCTTCGGGAAGTAGGGATGACAGCTGACTTAGAGGACCTTCCACTAAAAGTTTTAGTGAGAAACAGACATAAGGTGCATTTTACCTCACTGCTCTTTACCCAGGAACAATCCTGTTAACAGCAGTCTTGCTGGAAATGATGTTACAAGTTTAACTTTGCATCCATTGACCTTAAGATGTTATGGGACACATTCTAAGGAGCTGTGTCTTCTGCTGTAGTCATCTCTTCCTTGCAGAGCATTCCCCCAAAATTGAGAAACCTCTCAAGTTCAGCATCATCAGGTAGGTTAGCAAATCAATGTGGTATGACCTTATTTCCCTATCTGGTGCTTTAAAAAAAATAAATAAATAAAAAAATTAGGAATTTCTTTTGCAATAAAAACAACATGCATGTGCACACACCCAGCATGCAATGATTTTTTGTTTACTATTTGTTAAAAAAGATGGTCTTTGAGGCAACACCCCTGGACTACTGCTATGACAATTTCTGCAGTGTTGAATACATACACTAGTCAGTCTGATGATCCATCTATGCTACCACCTTGAAAGCAACTAGTTACTGAAGGGTATGAAAGTTCTCTTGGAATTTAAGATGGGACAGTTGAGCTTAGACACTCACACTAAAGGTTATGAACTTCAATAATTTAATGTTAACCAAGAGTACAAAGTATGAAAGTTAGTGTCTTAATTTAAGTTCAGAAAGCAAATCTAAAGAAAATGTTTACAGTGCAGCAGGTTTCATTTTTTTAGCACCTTGAAGAGGTCCTTGAAGTGTTTAAGACCGTGCGTCAACACTGGTGTGATATTAAGTACAAAATCCATGTAACAACATACAAATTGTTCTTCACATTTCTACGCTTGAAAAGCTACATAAAAAGTATATTAAAAACAAGTTTTTCAGTGTTTTCACAGTTTGGAGTGGACATGGAATGGAAGTATTGATATTCAAGAGACTTGGTTAAGAAGCTGAATGATCCCAAGGCAATCATATTGCAAGTCCAAAGGCACTGACGATACAGTACATAGTCTTATTCTCCCATCTCACAGTGCAGTTTCCTACAAACAGAAAAGTATTTAAAGCCATGAGAAACATTAGTCACTGCACAGAGGTATGCATTTCCCTTATCACGATCAGAACTGTTCTGTTAGAGAACATTCTACTTCCAATCCAGAACAAAGCTGCCATAATAATTAGGTTTTGTTGTTTTAGAAGGGAGTATTAGCTGCCCATTTCATGTATATCAAAATATACCAAGTCCTCCTGGAGGAGCAAACTCTCAAAAATTCAGATGAAGTGTTGTACTGTTAAAACACAGTGTTAAGTCTCGCACAAGAGCAGGCAGTATTTTGCAAATACAGTTTAGGTTCAAGAATAAAACCCAAAATATTTTAAATTAGCTTTTTCTTAAGAGAGCAACTTAATTGAATCAAAACTTGTACCATCACTGGAGTTGTCCCAGAAGCAAGAACTTGCTGTATGCAGTCCAGCACCATTTTTTTGCATAATCACACAGGTCACTGTTAAAACACAAGTGTTTCATTAGTGCCAAACCAATCAAATTTACATTCTTGCTTAGTATTACTAATAAGGATGCGTGTTACATCTATAAATTCTGAAGCTAACCATGACTGATGTCTAGTAAGTCCTGTCTCAAATTTACTGGCAGAAGTACAGATCCTGTGACCTCAAAGCAGTACAAGAAAACTAGATCAAGACTCACTAACCTCAAGAGAAGCGAAGATGCTAACCAATGTAAGTTATCTGCTCAGGACGTAACGTGCATGAAACCCAAGAACAGGAAAGTCTGATCATAAATCCTTTGTGGGCAAGGGCCAGTGCTGAGTTTGGAAAGTGAAGTAAGTCGTGGTCTATGACTAGGACTCCAATAGCTATACAACCTGGAGTAAGAAGCATGGTCTTGTGAAATATTTAAGCTGTGCCATTAAGAGATGGGGACATCTCCCAGATCTACAAATACTCCCTGTGGGTACCTCCTCTTTTGAGGATCCCTACGCAGTAATGCAGCACTGCTCACTTGCTGCTTGCATAGCACAATTTCTGGTCAATACAATGCAGTTTTGAAATGCTAGTTTAGGTTCTAGAACCAGCGTAGCTGTGAAGAAACAGGGAGAATTAGCTTGGGTATAGTGTTGCAGCTATCCTGTTTTCAGTTTCAGAGCTAGCACTGCATACCCTTATTCTTTACCTGTCAGGTCTCTACCCAAAAACAGAAACAGGACTCTAGCCACTGTGTGCAAAATGCTATGCTCTAGGCTGACTGCCATATTATGGGTTTTATTTGATAAATAATTAACATGTGTTGCAATAAGCAGTTTTATAACCATTTTTGTATCATGTTAATTCACAGTTTAAAAAACTGTACTAGATTGATTCCCTAAACTAGTAACAACCAGGATCTTTAAATGAAAGTTTTGCCATTCACCTTTAAATAAGCTGCCTATATGGGGAGCTTTGAACTTCAGTTTTTCCAGCGCACTGAAATAACTAAACAAAACTTACCAATGTACTTGAATGGCTTCCCCAGCTTTGTAAGTTGACTCAAAGTTTGTTCCACCACACTTGTAGTCCACTGGTTTACTTTGCTGTGTTGATAGGCATTGCCACCTATTGCGCCTTCTATGGCCTAAAAATGACCAAAATAATGTACTGGCACCACTCAGCTAAGGATCTTTAATAGCTATTTAGTACTACACACTTTTGAATATTAGACACTAAACTTACTGAGAATATGGTATTTAAACTAACTATAAAAAAACACAATGGTGTTTAATTAAAAGTAGTCCAACTGCACAGCAGGAGCTATCAAAAATTTAGGAGCAAAACTTCAGCAAGGTGCTCCACTTCGTCATATTTATTTTTATCTTCAGCATTTGCTTATTATTCTAACTCCTGTTTTTCCTGGACATCCTCACCCCAGGTCCCAAATTTAAGTTGGGAAATATATACCATGCACTTGCAAAAGTAGTCACTCTGTTTCAAAAAGTCACAGAGATTCAGATATTCACTAGATATCACTGTAAGTTTTCTTGCAAAGAGCTGGATCAAGAAGTAAAATATGAACTTTGTTTTAATTTGATTTTTCACTGGAAAAAGTGTCTTGTGAAGACTGCACACATTCTCCCCCCCCCCCCAAACCAGTAACTGCTGACTATTGATATAAGATAAGACTAGCTGTACTGAACATCATCATATTCAAGGAAAAGAACTGAGGGAGACATGCCTACCCAACTACTTATGAATCCTGAATCTCAGTTATGTAGGCTTCATGATAAGCAGGTACACTCGATACTACTAAAAACGTATTTTGCTTACAGCAGCTTTACCTTGCTTCTTTAAAGAGGAAGCCAAGAAATCAGATAACACAGTACTCAGGAAAAGCCTCTCACATTCATAGAAGAATGTAGTACGTTTCGCCAAATGTATTAATTCTACTGACAGGAACGCTGCCTGATCAAGGCTACAAAGCTACAGGTCTGTGTTTTGAACGTTGTGTTGCAAACGCACCTCTCAATGTATTAACCATCTACAAAAGGAACCACGGTTACCACAAACAAACTTGGAAGTTCAGCAGACAAAATGCAAGTTCCTTAGCAATGCTCAGCTATAATGCATTCACCACCTCTAATGCACTAAATTTAGCTTGTACAATCAAATACATAGGGGCAGGGGAGGAAAATAAACACACCTTGAGAAGAGTGACCCCAGAAGCTAACTTGCTGTCCTGTTCAGGATCCACACAAAACTTAAGCTCAAATGAAAAACAAGCCCTTGTATACACAGGGTTTCCATCATTTAAAAATCTGTATTTAGAGTGGGGTGTCAAAGATCCAGCCTGTGCAGATCATCCAGCCTACGCCTGAAGGTCTCAGACTGGCCCCGCAGGCAGCACCTGGTGTATGGGGCTGCCTGAGGCACATGCTGCAGGCTGCTCCCATCCCGTACTGGCCCCATGCGCTGGATCCAACAGCTGGCCTGACCTGGCCCATGGATCAGCCCCACATCGCTCATGTAGCCCAGAGGGCCTGATGGCACGTCACACCCCTGGCAAGTCAGCCCACATTCAAGGACATCCCCAAAATCATGCTGGGGATATTTCAGGTCAGAGTCAAGACACAGAAAGGATGCGTTTCTAGTGCCCGCTAACAGATGCGTTAGCATTCAAGGTTGCACTGCATTTAAGGATAAAAAAAAAAAGCTCCCACCGAGAACGCTGCAGGACCTCTTACTGCCTCACCTCTTTAATGATGTTACTCACTTCATCCACCACAAAAGCAGTCTGCAAAACAAATGAAAAGAGCGTCAGCTTTGAGCAGAGCATGGAAACACTCAAAAATTCATCGCCATTTTCCAGCCAGTGAGTGTTATTATCAAAACGGGAGTACTAAATAAGCTTCTCTTTTTTTTTCCTCTTCAAAAATCCAAGGTTTTGGGGCTGTTTTACACCAGACATCTTCCTTGACCAATGAGGAGTCACTGGGATAGGCGGCTTCTACCGATAGGGTTTATTCTGGCCCTATGGCTCGCTGGCTAGTTGGGGGGAGGCGGCGGATAAACTTTGGGCCCCAAATGCCGCCCCTCCGGCTGCCTGTTGTGTCATCCATCCCCTCAGCCCGGCCCAGCTCCACGCTCTCCGCAGGCAGTGGGAGGCTGCCATTAAACCCCGCTCAGGGCAGCGCTGCCGGACCCCGACAGCCGTTACCTCCTCCCCCGACTGGAACTCGTCCATGGCACCCGCACTCCAACTACCCCCCCCCCCCCCCCCACCAACGCCAACCGCTCCCGCTGCGCCTGTGCCCCGCCCCCTTTCCTCGTGCGGAAGGCACCACGGCGCCTGCGCAGCGCCCCGGCCCAGCCAATCGGCTGCCTGCGCACACTGCGCCTGCGCGCCCGCCCCGACCCCACCCTGCTTTGTTAGCAGCCGCTTCTCTGGGGGGCTTGGCAACGGGGCGGCGTGGGGTATGATGGGATGGCTTGGTGCTGGTGCAGCTCGCGAGGGAGGGAGAAGCTGCTCGTTTTGTGACGTCACCCAGGCCGTGCCTCCCCGCTTTCCTCCACCGCGCTGCGCACATGGTGCGGTCCCGCCCATCAGGGGCCCTGAGACCTGCCTGCCCGCATAGCCTCAGCTTGAACTATGGGCTGGAATTGGGGTGGAGCCCATTCAGCACAGTGAAGACCGTGCTCCACGTGTATTGCCAACTCCCGTAGTTGTTGGCGTTGTTCTTAAAGTCTGCGTTTCGGGAATGCGAAGACCTTAATTTTTCTTATATATTTATTTATATACGTGTATATATAAGAAAGAGCTAAGTTCTTCACATTCCTCAAGCTTCGCAGGTAGAAGGTCTAGGGTTCGTGCCCCAGTGGAGCCACCCTGCCCGCGTTTCCAGCTGGGTGCAGGGGGCTGGAGTGACCCTGTGGGCTTCCGAGGTCCCTTCTGGCCTTACAGTCTATGAAAGCATAGACGTTAAGACCAATGTCAAAAATCATGGGAGTTGGCAGTCCCTTCTAACCCGCGGTGTCTCTGGTTCTATGATTGTCCGTGTGTCGGGGCTCTGTGCCTAGGCTGGTGCTACCTGGCGTTGCACAGACCAGTCTAGGCTCATGAGTGGACCTCCGTTCCACAACCTTCTGGCAGCATTTCCTCTGCCAGGGGGGAAGATTAGTACGATAATTGCAGGGGAGGGCCCAGCAGCATCAGCACAAGCCTGTTAGGGAGGTGGCATCCACTCAGGTACCACCCACAGTGCAAGCCCTGAGAGCTGGGCTGCCTGGTTTGAGGGGGGCTGTCCTTGGTGGTATGGGGGCTCCCTTTTTGAGTCCTTGAAAGCCAGGACCTTTGTGATGGATGCCAGCCAATGCCTGGCCTTGCCCTTTCTTCTGCCTCCTGGAGAGGCCAGTGTTTGGCCAGCATATATGCCCTAATCACCCTGCCCACAGTGCTTCCTTGTGCTCACTCAAGTAGGCTTCCTGCATCCCTTGAGCCTGGTGTTTCAGCCTTCAGGCCCTTCCCACTCCAGGCACACCAAAGTGAAAGGGAAGAAGATGATCTAGTCAGGGGTGCTTCTACCTTGATCAGGGGGCTGAACTAGATGGCCTCACAAGATCCCTTCCAGTTCTACTTTTGTGTAGCTGGAACCTGGCTTGGGCAAGACCTGCCTGTGATGATGGTTGCGTTAAGAGTCAGCATTTCCCTCTGCCACTGCAAGCACCTCAGATGCACAAACAACAGCTGGGGCCTGCAGTTCCTTGTATATGCTGTAGACATGATCAGCGACTGACAGACCAGTGCATACTAAGGACCTAGGAAAAGCCTGAATTATGAATGATAAGTGCTTCAACTGGTTTTCAATCAATAATCAATAAGCTTGCATTTTAATCAGAAACTTCCTGGGAAAGCAGAATAAAAATCTGTTTATCAAGCCTCTAATATTAGACTAGGCCAAGAATGAATAACTGCTTTATTTTGGAAAACTAATATTAGACTAGGTCAAGAATTAATAACTGCTGTTTGGAAAAACGTGTAACAACGTCTAGATGTAACAATTGATGTTTTGCTTGTTGATAGCAATTGAGTTGGATATAGTCAGCTAGAAGCCTATTGCAATAATAATATGTATCTGTTAACCTGTTGTATATTATAGCTGGCCTGCTCATCGAAGTGAAAGAAACAGAACATGGCAACTAACATTCCCAGGTGGTGAGGGGAAAGAGGTAAGACATTTTCTCTCCCAGAATTGTACTTTTCCCAAGGACACAGACCCTAGCTAATTGGCATCCTTCAAGCCCACAGGAAAAACTGGTTCAGTCCAGTTCCCAAAGTCTCAGTAAAACAAATCAATTTGAATAACACCCATCAGAATATTTGTTTAAATAACCCACGTATAAATATTGGGTATAAACGGGAAATCTGGGGGAGACCTCAGCTAGGTTGCATGCCACCTTTCTTCTCCCTTCTGTGTCTCCCCTAGCTGGTATAGGTGAGAATCTTTATTGTGCTATTGCAAGTAGATAAGCATAGAGACAAGTGCTTATTCTTATGCTTTGGGGTGTAATCAATAAAAGGTTGGGTTATAGACCTATCTCTTGTCTCTTTATCTGACTTGGGTGATAGTAGTACCTTACCTGCTAAGAGGGAGTGGAGGATCACTGGGAACTGTGATTGTATCTTGACTTAGGGTACAAATAGGGTAATCAGTAAGGGAATTGTAACTGTCTCTGAATTCTATGTCTAAGCTTGCAAAGAAGTCCTGATCATAGCTGGGCTGTAGTCTTGTCTCTCAAAGACCAAACAGTACTGGGTTTTTGGTAACACTTGTAGCATTGACCTTCATTCCCCTCTCCACTCCAAGCCACAGTTCATTTTTAAGAGAGGAAAAGCATGGTTAGTTACCAGCCACTGTGGATTGGCATTTTAACCACTTTTGTGGTATTCACCTGGGGGATAAAATGGAACATGAGATAAGGGAAGTGCTGTAGCCAAACTCAAATAGTTTGGGAATTGGCTAGCTTGCCCCATTTCCTGCAGAGGTAAATGGCCCCTTTCATTCCTGCAGGATGTCTAGATGCACTGTTAGTGAGCAGCAACAAAACAGATGAACCAGGGTTCCCCTTAACCATTCCAGAGAGGTTTGTTCTTTGGCATTCTCTTACGCAGACTAAGGCCACATCCTCCAAGGTTTGACCTACCTGTAGCACTGTAAAAGTGATCAACAGCATGGTGCTGTGCTGTTCATCCTTCCTCCAAAAGCTTGCACCATTTTCTGAGTAGTGTACATACAAGGACATGCAATACTGTGGCCTCAATCCCCCTAAAATAGCCAGCCACCTCCCCAGAGTACCAAGGCCTAGGCTGGGAGAGGACTTACTGTTTCCAAGGGCTTCAAAGACTGGGAAGAGATTCTGGAGACATTAGAAGGTCAAGGCATTATCTCTGAAAACAGAGAAGGGAAAAATGACCAACTGTTACTTTTCTCATCTTTGAGGGTCAGTACTTGCAGCTCCAAGATTCTCAAAGATGGAGGGTGATGACAGCCACTGAGCGCTTTGTAACCTTGTGAAGGGCAGAAAGAAAATGGAAGAAGGTGATACGGGAGCTCATGGACTCCCTCACAGATTTCAGGACCATGGATGCTTTATATGGATGGAGTTTACCAGTACATCTGTATAGAGGCAGTAGAAACCCTCACAGAATAGACCTTGTATCAGACAAGTGAGATTGCATATGAGGGTCTAGCTGAAGGCTGGTTGCTCCATTGATTTCTATGCTGCAAGCAGCCCCTCTTCAGATAAACCAAAAGTGAAGTTGTTGAAATAGTTTCTAGTCATACATTTTTCTGGACTACTGCATTCATGTGCAATTCTTCCATAACAATTCACCATACTCAGCAGCCTATACAATAGTGGAAAAATCCCTTTTCTATTTAGGAACTCTGAGACTTGCTGGGTAGGCAAAGAATGGGAATGTATGTGCCCTCTTATCCATCTTGTGCAGTTGGATAACCCCATGCCTGCAACCCTCACAACAATTGGTTGTGAGGGTTAGCAAGTTGTACAGCATGAGCAGCCAAGTATCCTTGCTTAGAGCTGTACAAATCTCAGTCACAACATTAACAATAATCTTTTGCAATGGACCAGGAACTGTTGTGAGCTGAAGCTTCCAGACAGACATTTCCATTTGCTTTGCCACAGTCAAGGGAACTCATATTGGTAGGTTGCTTGTGGTTAGCTCTGCGGAGATACCTAGAAAGGCGGTCTCCTGGTCTTCCTCATCCTGATGTTCTCCTACCACTGTTGGCCATCCCACCAATTGTGTGATCATACTTGCCACACAACCAGCCACTGTTTTCTGTAAGATGAATCCACACAGATCTAGTAAGTGCAGCACAACAAAATTGTTCATTTTGGCTGTTTGATGCCAGCCCTACTGCAGTGTGAATTGAGATTGCTTGATGGTAGAGGCAAAGATTTGTGGGAAAGTATGTAGTTGGCAGATACATTATTATGCATTGGTACTGCTTGGCATGTAGCAGACTATAGAGGGTGGGAAAAGAGGCATTTAGGCAGCTGACCTTGCAGTTGGAAAATACCACTGTATCTCTTCTGGAAGGAAGGCACCAGGTGAATCTTTGGATTTTTTTATGGTTGACCTGTGGAGGTTGAACTTGGAGACTCCTGGACACCATTCTCCAAATGTCCTTTTGTGTACTTTTGTGCATGTATCACACATGCCCTGGGTAAGGCAGGGTCACAAAGGAGTGTGGGATACCAATGCCTTCAACTGTTGGTACAGTTCAGGGCAAGCCCTGCCCAGTCCTCATGCTAAAATTTATGACAATCAAGCACAGCCTGCTCATTTGTTGGTAGCTATTATAATGTGGAGTGATCCTAGTTTATATCAACATGGCTACAACATCACTCCAACACTGTCAGTTTATGTCCTAAACTTAATTTGTCCCAGATTACCACTTTGTTTCATGACCCTCTGTCTCTTACAGTAATTGGTGTTTTTGACAGAGCCCAAGGGATCACAGCTTTCGTTAGAGCAGATTAATTGTCTAGCTCTTATACTCGGGGAAGAAAAATTAAAATGTAACTTGAGGGCACCTAAAATCCCATAAACCAGAAGACAACTGAGAAAAATAAAAATGTCTTTGATTTAAGATTGAGAGCTTAAAAATAACAATCTTGTTATTTTGGGTGGCCTAACATGATTTTTGAATGAGTTCCAAAACTTGCAGCTCTTATCCAACTTTAACTTCATTAAAAATGTTGCTTGTGTAAAGCCCAAATCCTGCAACTATTTCTTGCTGTGTTTAGTACAGGGTTGTCCAATTTTTGAGCAGCTGGGGGCCACACACTCCACAGCCCAAAGACCCCCAAGCCACTTTGTCATGCCGATAGTCTGCCCTTCCTCTCATTGCACAGGTAGTGTAGTATGGTTCCTGTTCCAGCCACACACGCAGTTGGACAGCCCAGCTTCTCTCTCAGCTCCCCAGACAGTCTGACTCCCTCTCCCCAGCCCAGCATGGAGTATGAGCAGCAAAGATCCATCTCTGGTCTCTCTCCCACCATGCTACCTCTTCTCCAGGAGTGGAGCAGGAAGCAGAAGCTGGATAAGAGGGGGAGCTTGGAGACCCCAGCCGCCATAGTAGCAGGAGCGATGGAAGGAGTAGTGGCAAGAATCCATGGGCCTCATGTTAACCCCTCACAGACCTCATGCAGCCTGCAGGTTGCTAGTTGGTCACTCCTGGTTTATCAATAGTTCAGTAAGGTTATTCACATACTTCAATTTAAACATATTCCAAAGCATTAAAGAGCTAGACAATTGCACAGGTTGATTCATTTTGTTATGTTAATGGAGCAACAATGCTTTAGGAAACTTTAACCAATATATGCCACTATTTAAGACCTCTAATAAATAAAAAGACCTCTATTGCTTTATTATTATATGTTGTGTCTGAGGAATTGAAACTTTAAACCAGAGAACAGATTGGTCTGGAAAGAAATACTCATATTCTCTATTCAGACTTTGAAGTAGATTGGCTTTAATTCTGAACATCATTAATAATAAGGCCTGTCTTTATAACAGGCTGAACTGGACTAGCCAATCCAAACATACGTTATTCTAGACTCAATACTTTTTTTTTTTTTTTGGGGGGGGGGGAGGGGGTTATATTGGTAGTTTTCCAGGTTTTCATTCAAGAAAGCTCATAGTAGGTGCATCTACAAACATGAGATGCTTCACTGTGGAGATGCACAATTAACTCCACAGTACAGCATCACCATCTACACATGTGACACTATTAGGCCTCAATAAACAAATTAACTCTGCTGTAGGCTAGTACCCTGCTGCTCAACACAAGTACTATCCAAGAGCAGAGTAGTTACATGCAGCAAAACTCATGTGTAGACAGTGATGGGGCTGGCTAGGGCACAAGGGTGCTACAGTGTAGGAGCTGCCTGCCAGCTAGCCCTGCACTGTAACACCCTCATGCCCCAGCCAGCTCCTCTGCAACATGTTGAACCGAACTGGAGCATCCTTGGGCTAGAGTTTATTGCTATGTGCTAATTACACGTGTAGAAGTACCCAGTATCAGTCTATCTAGGTAATCTAGTCATACTAAATACATTGTCACTTGTAGCTAGAGAGGAATCAGTCTTATTTCCAGTAAATTGCCTGTTCAGAGTACCAGACTTCTTTTCAGTATGACTGCCTGGGGAAATTGAGGTTTTCAGCATTTGCATGTATATAGCATCAGGAAGAGAAATCATATGAGACTCTAAAAACTCATAACCACTCTTCTTCCTGTGAGTGGTTAGAGAACCATAAGCACATTATGAGGAAGGAAGTATTACATTTTCCCATAGTAAACCTTTTTTAACTTTAGAGAAGATGTTAATCTCTATGCAGTAATTCATCTGCTGCACTTTCGGCTGCAGTAACTTTGCAAAGCCTTTGGCAGCACTAGCAATCAGCCTCTGAGCCTGATTCCTCTTGACTGCCACAGGGATGCCTTGATGCTGTACTCTAACTTTGGTTTAAACAGGAAGGAAAGGAGTGAGGCAGCAATTTTATTTCAGTAAAGAAAAGAAAAAGCAAACTCCTCATCTCTGGTGAACATGTCACTTCTACTTCTCTTTCTCTGGTAGCAATGGAAAAGGTAAGTGTATATTTTCAATCTGTTTTATCCAATACAGCAAGAAGAAATTGATTTTAGTTTAAACTGTTCCTTAGATTGAAAAAGGGTTCGAGAAAAAGACCTTGAGCTGGAATCTGCACTAAAAATGGTTTGCTGTAAAGTGATCTTTTGGCTGGATGAGTTGTGGGAGGGAGTGGTACTAAAAGTACTTGAGAGAAGTGCAGGGAAAGCATTTCAACTTGCCATGTAAAATAAATTATAACCAAATAGTCTATTTCTGTATAAAAATTAAGATATTACAGTCAAGTAGTGCACGAAATCATTCGTAATTCTTCTTATCAAGCGAGTACTAATTAATTCATTTCATATGAATTTGTGAGAGTGGCAATTGCCTTAGACTCCATTAGCATTTATGATTAGTGTGTTTTTTCAGTAAACAACATTACTTTGATTCCCTTCTGTGGGATTAATGGATCCTATAATCAAAAGATCTCAAATCAGCAAAGGACCTGACTTTCACAGATAACTTTGTGTATGCTTGTCTCAGTGTCTCTACTAAAACCAAAATAAATGATATAGGAGCTGGAAACATTACACACAGGTCATGCAGTGAAAGTATCAGAGTTATTTTAAATGAAAGAAACATTTTCATTTACAATGACACATTCTATTCTACTCACCACTATGCTATGTGTGTGCAGATTTTTATTATAAATGGTAATAAAGAGGATTATGATAAATACTTTGCAGTTCTATAGTGCTTTTACCTGCAATTCCTAAAGAATTGAATAAAGTTCCTAATTTTGAATACCTGGTGAGCTAGTTGGTTTCTGATTGGTGACGTACAAACAGTGGATTTTGTGGATTTGTTAGTAATGACTTGAAGCATTCAGTCATCTTTAAGTGTAGACTCATGTTCTGTTTTTTCCTATATCGGTCATAATTAGAATTCATGCTCAGGACTTTCAGGTACAGAATACAGATCACTTCTTCTGGAGCTACTGCAGTGGCAGTTAGCAGAATAAGTTATCTTCTAGGAAAACTAGCCCTGAGTGTAGAACCTTAAAAGGTTCATCTTCACAGAAGGTTGAAACATGGAACGGCCCTTCCTCCCCGCACAGCTAGTCATAACTTTTTGCTTGACTATGATTTCAGGATTTATGTGTACACCTGAGTGAGCAGACAGCACCGCATACTTACCCAGCCAGAGTGCAGACTTAGTGAGCCTGTACAGTGAGTGTATCCACACTGTGCCCAGAGTAGAAATCCCAAACCATGTAAGTGCCAGAAATGGTACTTTCATGACTGTGTAAGTGCCACTGAGGTGTGTAAACTGAAATTGGAGTTAATATTGGAGAGTTAACAAGGCATTAATAGAAACAATACCTACAGTTAACAAGCAGATAACCAAATAAATAACATGCTATTTGATGACCCCCCTTAACGCTTCTTAAAAATAAAAAGGGTACTTCCTGCTTTACAGGGTGGCACACCAAGAATTATAGAAGTCAAACCCAATTTGTTAGTAGTTTTCTGACAGCAGATACTACTATCTAGTGCTGAGTGACTTTTCGATAATGTGGAAGACATAGACTCCTTCTTAAAAGATACACAAATAGTGATATCTACAAGTGTTTATGTTAGTACAAATGCCAGAAAAATAGGCCAACTCTTGGAGCCTGTACTTAGCTTTTACTGCATCTTTATTCTAGCTAAATCCCCATTAACGAGATTCAGCCTGGTGAAGGACTGAGTACATTCCTGAGAAATGGCATTAGAGCCTGACCTAAATAAGTGTAATATTTAAAATACTACTATTCAGCTACAGAGGCAGCATTACATGGCATAGAGGAGAACATGACAGAGAAATATGACTCCTCTTAACACCAATCAACAGAGTTGAGCTAGTGCAGGGAGGAGTGCCTGCTGCCCTCTGCTAAAGGGTAGTATCAGCTCTGACATGATCTAGCCCAGTAGTTCAAAATAACTCTTGTGGCTTGCACTGCTGTGCAAACTCATCCCACAAATCCAGGCCATGACTTGAAAGTCACAACAGGGCCAGTACCTTTCCAGAACATGGAGCTGGCAGTTCCATTACATCTGTATTAAACACATGGCTGTTGTTTCAACATCACAAAAGGGATTCTGACAAGCTTTGTTTTTCTGACAATTTTCTACTCTTATATTATTCATTAACATAATTTTTCCTAAGTGTTCTAAACTAATTTGGAATCACAGTGACATACTTTGAAGACTAAATAAGATCCCCTTGTGGGGGGGGTACAAATTCTCCTACTTCAAAATGCACTTAACATTTTAATTTGTTATTTTGTAATGATAGAGACATTGGATGGAAAGGTGATTACGGTTATAAAGTCAGGGAAGGGTTTTTAAATCACTGAAGTATTCTGCAGTAAACCTGCCTTTAGGAGAAATCAAAACCTGATATTTTTAAGAATCACTCTTCTTCAGTGCTTCCAAGGGGAAAAAAATCATATAAATCTTTCGTAGATATCTTCATTTGAATATATTGTGTATATCTGTTCTCAAAATCTAGCGAGTTGTCTTAGAGTTTTATATCGCTCCCCCATCCTGAATAGTGTTATGATGCCTCTGTAAAATTAATAGTAACAGCAATGAATTTCATGATTCTGTTCCTTTAAGATAACATTAAGTTCTATTCCCTTAAGGTAAGCTATCTTTTTTTTCTTTGTTTGGAGGGGCATCCTCTAAGGGAAATTCCTACACTTGCATATAGAAGTGATACAGAGCTAATATATACAGCTTTGTGGCTCTCTCCTTTGCAATGTATACAGCTTTCTCTCTCCTCATTGGGCAATGCAGGGGGCAGATTGCATAATTTTTAGAGTGCCCAGAACTTGAACAGTTTTGAGCTGCAGAGAACCCAAATTGTGAATAGCAGGGAGCTGCCATAAATTAAAGCAGCACAAAATCCAAAGGTCTAGAACAGTGGTGCTGAACCTCTGGTCTGCAGGCAGGCCAAATCCAGCCTGTGAGTCTCCCCATGGGTCCAGAGATGTGACGGGAATAGTAGTAGCAGTAATTGCCATGGCTTTTGTGGGGTTGCTTTGCGGCCAGATCTGGTATACAGGGTTGCTGTGCAGCCATATCTGCTATGGGTCAGAGTCAGGCTGGTGCAAGGGTCACACCTGAAAACTGACCTTGTACATTGACACCACATTGGATGCAGCCCACAGACTAATTCCACCCATGGGATCCAGCCTACAGACCAGCCCTGCATCACTCATCTGGCCTGCAGAGCTGGAAAGTTGAGCACTACTTGTCTAAAATATGATAGAGCTAAGTCCAATCCACTTTGACATGCTGACTGTCAGAATGCGTGTGCCAAGTGCTTAGCTTCACTGTCTGTAGCCTTTCTTCTAACAGTTGATCCATACTGGGTGCATCTAGATGTACAATTAATGCACAGAAAGCTTACTGTTAAGCTAGGTCGAATGGTCATAAACTACTACAAGACCGTTTCAGGCTGGACATAAGGAAGAATTTCTTTACTGTCCGAGCCCCCAAGGTCTGGAACAGCCTGCCACCGGAGGTGGTTCAAGCGCCTACATTGAACACCTTCAAGAGCAAACTGGATGCTTATCTTGCTGGGATCCTATGACCCCAGCTGACTTCCTGCCCTTTGTGCAGGGGGCTGGACTTGATGATCTTCTGAGGTCCCTTCCAGCCCTAATGTCTATGAAAATCTATGAAAATACTGTGCAGTAAGCTTTCAGTGAGAGCACAACTACATGTGCACCCATCAGGAGCAATTTTGCTCCTGATGGGAGCAGTTCAGGGCAGGGAAACACCTACCCTGCTCTCCTGCCATATGGCAGCCAAGGGGAGCTCTAAGCTCCCAGAGGTGCCAGCCCCAGGCTGACAGAAGACACTGGGGTTAGGCCTGGGCTTCAGGGGACAGGGTCGCAGCTGTTTCCCCATGCAGGAAAGAGTCCCCTTCCCCACAGTTTTTTCCCAATCCCTTGCCCCGATTGGCCGGTGGGACAGGTGCTGGAAAAGAGCTGCAAGGGAGAGGACTCTTTCTCAGCTCCTGCCCCAAGTGGCTGATTGAAGCAGGGGGCTGGGAAACAACTGCGTGGGAGGGGATTCTTTCCCAGCCACCTGGCCCAGTTGGCTGGTGGGGCAGCTGGCAGCAAGCCCTTGCTGCCAACTGCCCCTGACTGAGCGGGTGAATCCATGCCCAGATGCGGGCTCACTGCTAACTACTCCACTGTCAGGACAGCTCATGACTGCCCCTGGCTGAGCAGGGAAGGAAGAACTCCCCAGTCCTGGCACTACTCAGTTCCCCGCCCCTGTGGAGGGTCAAGAATCCCACAGCACTGGGACAGAAGAGGGCAGAGAGGGACCCAGTCCCCATGCTTATTGGCTCCCAGCTTCTGGGGGGAGCCAGGAGCTGAGCAGTGCCAGGACCGGGCCCCCTGCTGGTATGGCTGACTAGGAGCAAATTTGCTCCCGGTCAGCGTCTACATTAGTCCTACTGTGCAGTATCTACTGCGCATTTAGTTTAGTAACTATATTTATAGATACTAGTTAAAGGCACAGTAAACTAATTTATTGTGCAGTAGGTTATGTGCATTATTACATGGTGACAGTTTACTGCGCAGTAGATTAGTTTACTGTGCAGTAAAGCATCTCATGTAGACCTACCCACTCTGTTCCCAAAGCTATGAGCAGAAGCTAGGTATACTAATTACACTGATCTTTTCCATAGTTTCTCATGGGCAGAATGCAATGTGTTTTTCTGGAGCTAGAGACAGGACTGGATGATGCCTAACCTATGGCCCGATGGTAAGAGCACAGTGTTGGAAGAAAGAGATGCAGGTTCAAAGCCCTTTTGAACCTGGGTCTTCCACTTCCTGGATGTGTGTCCTAACTACTACTAGCCTGTTGATTTAAAATAGGAGAAGGTTTATTTGTTCCTCCTCCCCACCACCTCTCTGGTAAGTATTCATGCCATATAATTCTATTTTGCCAGAGGGTGACAAAGAATCTGAAACTGTGTGTAAGCACCAAAAATGGAACTTACTGTTGTGTAATTGCTGTTTAGATGCATAAAATTAATAGGAAACAGCCCTGTATGTCTCCCACAAGATAATTCTTACAATTTTACTGGGGACTAGGTATTAATGACTGCTTTGAATTTGCTGATTTCCATCTGATATGCCTTAGCAGGATTGACTGATGAAGCTGTAATTATGCTAGTTTTTGGAATTAATCCTGAAGAATTAGAAGTGATTGCTTGTGAATGCTGGAAGGATTTGAGACTGAGTGGTACTTTTCCAGTATGTCCTTCAAAGTTTTGGCCTCTGTCTATGTTTGTACTGACTTAAGCAGGGATTGACGGCTCTGAGCTTCTTAGAAACAATTCAGCCGGTTGCAGGAACAGACTCTCCAAGGAAAGCCTCACAGAAATAACTAGGATGAAATATCAACTGGAGCAGAGGTAGCATGGGCAGATGTAAGACTTTAAAAAGGTGGGTTCAGAAGGTGTGGCACATCATCATATATAACACAATACCTATTTTCTCCACTTAGAAACTAAATGCTAATATGCAAGGGGCTTAGGGATGTATTATTCAGCTAAAGATCAGAATGTGAACTAGTTTGTTAATTATATATTAAGTTTAAAAAACACAACACACTAGGCAAAAATAGTTGAAAGATCATTAGTCCTGTAATCATTATAGTTAAATGTACTATAAATCTTATTCAGATTTATAAAACAAAATCTAACTTTCTTGAGTGCTTCCAATATTTCATTGTCAATCATTTCTACATCTGAGCTAATATGACCACACCCGAGTAAACGCTTTTAGCTAGAGCAGAAGAGCAGTCTGCAGGGCTGTGAAATAGGAGACAGATATTACCAGGAATTAGGGTGGCCATCATAGAGGACATTCTGAAACCCAACTCCTTTATGTCCTCTATTTTCTCTTTAAGAGAAAAATAGAGGACATAAAGGCATTCGGGTCATATCAATAGAGGACAGAAGACAACCAGATTGTCCTGTATGATGGCCACCCTACCAGGAATGGCCAACAGACAGCAAACTTAAAGAAGAAAGGATAGTTGGAATACTGGAACATCAGCACCATTAAAAAGGAGAATGGACAGTTAACACCCATAGAGTGAAAAGAGATTAGCAGGAATCAGGGAGATGTCAATAAGCCATGAAGTCAGTTGACTCTTTCAACACTGTGTGAATAGAATTGCAGCAGCCCCTCTCAGGCAGTTGGTTTTAAAGTTTGGGTGAAGCAGGAATCACAGATGGGTGCAATTGCACCACTGCAGTGCCTTGGATCTGCCCTAGAGACTCCTCCCTAGCTTGCTCCTGTGGCCATGAGGCTGAAGGCAGGTGAAACTCGGGAGCATCCAAACCCCAAGTCTTCAGGCTTGAGCCTGCATGTTGGATGCCTGCCAAATGATTTGGAAATATCTGAAGCCCCAGGTGGGGGTGGAGGATGTTTGCCGGTAGTAGGGCCACATATGGTTTTTAAATGACTCATGGATTTGGAATTGATTGGCTGATTTGGCTTGGAACACAACACATTTCCCTTAAAAAAACCCAAACAAAAACCAAAATAAATAAAAAAACCTGCCCCTGAGAGGTAGCACAGTTCTTTAAAAGCATTCTGTGTTGTACAAATAAGTTATTGCTGTGGCTTTTCAGGGTTTATAGCTGCTTATTCACTTCCTGTGATTGAGCAGAAAGCAAAGGATATAAAATACGATTACTCATATCTTTACCTCCTATGTTTCCACCGGAAACTCATGCATATCTTTTTTTGCTTTGCTAACAGTTTTATGTGGGACATTTTCATCTCTTATGTGTCTGTCAAAGGACTTTATCAAAGCAATATGAAAGGAAGGGTTTGCAGAGATAAGCTGTAAATAAAGAACAGTGCCTTCTCCTGCCTACTTCTGCAGAATTAGATGGCTTAATTAAAGATGACCTGATAGTCTGGATGTAAGGTAAATCTTTGAGGTACATACAAGGCAATGCAATATTTGCTTAGGTTTGAAAATAAATTGGTAACCAGATCTGTCTGGCATTAACAAAAAATAGCATATAATTAGGCCAGATCCTTAACTGCTGCCAATCAATGTAGCATCCTTAAATATTTCACTAGTTACATTCACTAGTGCAGATTTTTTCAACCCATGGGTCGTGACCCAAAAGTGGGTCAGAAGAATATATGAAAGGGTTATGAGCAAACTTTAAAAATGGATCAACAAACTTAAAAAATGGATTCCCCTTTAAAGGAGAAAAACATGGGATACTTTGGCTTTTCCCTTGCAGACTGGCAGAGTGCCAGCCAGCAAGAGGCTGCTTGGGGCCGCCCTTGCCCCACACACCCACCTACCGCCCCACACACTGGGGAGCTGGGGCCTGGGAGTGTGGGGCATTGGGTCAGGACTGGCCACTGATGTTTACAAATGGGTCCTGGTACAAAAAAACACTGCACTAGTGGATGTATTAGTACTAACGAAGGATCAGGCTTTCTCTATTTTATTCCCAGAGTAAATACTCAAAAAATTACTCTTGTTTTATGCATCCATACATAAACACACAACATACAATATCAGATGCAGGTCAAAACTGGTCTGCTTGTAAACTCACCTGAAGAATTCATGCCAAACCAACAACAGACTTTATAACCAAGTAGAAACAGTGTAGTATAATTCTGTAAAATTCTCAACTGTTCTGAATATAGTTCTGTAACTGTTTTTCTTCTGTGGGTGTAACTGTGGTATATAGTATTATTAAAAATAATTATGACAATAATGCATTTTTCTTATATTCATTTTTTTGAAAGCTGTAGTTATAAAGTCAATTTCTGCAATCCTTATTCAAGATAAACTCCCTCTGATTTGAGCAGTTACAACAGATGCAATAACTACTTTAGTACAATAGCAATTCAAATGTGTATTTGTTTAAACTATTACTTTTTCATATTTTCCTGCTTCTTGTATTTCTGCACATAACAAAATGATTGGTGTGGACTGAGAAACTGTCCTCTTGATTTTTCGTGTGTTTGTGTGTATGTGTTACAAAGATAGCAGCACTGTTGTGTAGTGAAGTATTTATCTAGCTTCAGCAGAAAGAAGTTAGGCAAGATTCGGATGACAGGTCCATTAGCTATTAAAACCTATAAATAATTCATGGAATAACTCCATGGGGTGTTTTTCTTTCTCCTTTTCCTAAAAGTCTGTAGTGTTTTGTCACTACAAGAAGATGAGTGGAACAGCTGCTAACCAGCAAAGGAACATTTATCTCCATCAATATAGCTTTTCCAGTCAGGCCACAGCAGTAGTCTTTGAATTTTCTTGGAAGCTTCTTTCATTGATTGCATTATTAACATTAAAACAATTTTTCCTCCCCAAGCCATTAACCTGTAGTGCTCATGGTAAGTCTGTCTAAAGCATAGGTGTGTCCTATTAAATACCTCCAGTAAGTTTGAATCAGCATGTGAAAGGTATATTTGTGTGCAGTAGAATTTAATTTTCACAATGTAATGCTCAGTTTCTAGCACGGGGTGCTGAAAAAGAAAAATGGGAAAGAATAACACATTTGCTTTATTTTTCTGCAGGTCCTGGACAAGATAATCTTTCATTCAAGTCACTTCCTACCAGGAAATTCCTAAAGTGAGAGGTCAAGTAAGACAAGCTGTTTTCCAGTATTTTGTGCTGTCACTCTTTGCCTTCTCAGTCTACTAGCAAATAAAACCCTATCTGGGACCCTACTTTGAGCTGTTTTCAGTTTGGGAGCCACTCTTAGCAAAAAAGAACTTGAAGTACTTGTATGTGAAAGACAGTAGACTGCTCTGACCTTGCTAAATGAGTGTGTTCACTTCAGTAGGTGGCAAAGCCACTTAGAAATAATGGCCTGCATGGAGATGGACTCTCTAATTTTTTTCTTCAAGAGTATGACACAGTAGAAATGCATCACCAATGAAATAAGAGCACAGACACTTAAAAAACCCATAGGCCTGAGTGGCACATACTCCAGGCAGTACTAATATCTGTCAGCTTGGATGAAGTGAAGCTGTGTAGTTCAGGAGTCTTGAAAGGAAGTGAAGTTTGTGAAAAATGACTGTAGAATTTAATCTAAACTTCCTTAAAGAATTGGAGCAGGAGACTGTTTTGGAGGTTCTATACCGTGATCAGATGCTGAGAAAAGTGGATGAAGAAAGGATAAGGTATTATGCTTTCCCCCCCCCTTTTGTTCTTTTTGCATTGTGCCATTCATTGCTGTCTCTTCTAATCACCACTTTTCTTGCATGCTCTTGGCTACTGGTATTTTTTCCAGCTGAGAAAAATAACAGTGATTATAGCCTCTACACTGTAGAATACTGGTGAGACCTGAACAAATACAATGCAGTGAATCATCTACTTCATGAATTTAGCTCTCAGCTTTTCTGGAAAAATCTTGCCCCTCCAAGGATTACTCCCTCTGTGAAGAGTTTACAATTCAATTTTCTGTCATTGCATTCACTGGTGTGTAAGCTTATCCCCATTACAAAGGAAGACTTCACAGCTTGGCCTGTTTTAATTAATCACTGGTGTCAGGGTTCTGAACAGGGGATTTGGGAATCTCATCCTGAAGCTGAGCTAAATCTTGTTTCTTATCAAATAAAGTGTATTCCAAGTGTGTTGCCTCTCCTAGTCTCCAATTTTCTGTCACCACCATAGCAAATTTTATTTGCTCGATGAAAAGTTTTATTTCCTCAGCTTCACACAAATCTGCAATGTGAAGGCTGAGATCAAATCTCTGCCTGGCCTGTTTTATTTCCTTTGTATCAGGGGTTTGACAAGGAGCTTTGGCAGTTTGTACAGTACATTGTTGAGCAGCTTCCCCATATAAAACATACTATTTGTGTTGCTAATATTTACAAATGCAAGCCTTAAGTTCTCTATCTCCAAACATATGAATGGTGAAACTTAAAATTTGATTTCTGTAAGCATTTGTGTAAGTAAAATCTGATTGCAAAGCATCTATAGAAAGCAAATACTAAAAGACTGTAAGGAAAGGAAATTAATTCATTTTTAAATTTGAGCAATACATTACTCCTTTGTGGTAATTATGCCATTCTGCTTTACATGGTATTCTCCAAACAAAGGATTATGGTGTAACTAAATCTTAAATAGGTCAGGGAGCTTAGTGCTTGATGATCCTGACACTTTTAGGAGGCTATGAAAGGTAAGTAAAGGAAGCAAGTTTTTTTTTCAGGCATTTTGTTCTAAACTGTGTTTTAAAGCTGTATGTATTTTATTTGGTTTGGTTTAGATGGCACGTTCACTGAAGTTACTTATGGCAGTTCTCTTTCACAAGTCAGATTTTCAAAAGTACACACCCTTAGTCTTTTCCTCTTTTTGCTTGTGTAGCTTTGCAAGCAACTGTGCATTCATGCTATATTTTTGGTGCACTATCATGGGTGCATATGGTCTGCATGAACAGAATCCCATGTGTGCTGGATGACAAGCAGGACTACCTGTACAACATTATGTTAAGAGTACCATGTGCAAGGCGATGCATATTCATCAGTGTCACCTTGAGTCCCCTACACTGTCAAGGTCCCATTATACAAAGCATTGTACAAGCACATAGTATAGACAACCCCTGCCCTGAAGATCATTATTTCTCTGTTATGGCTATTTCAGGTGTTTTGTTTGAATGGTTCTTTTAATGTTGCTTTTTGTTGGAGGGGGGAGGATTTATGCATTTTTGGGGACAGCCGCAGACCCTCTGTAAGAAGTGGGGAGTGTGGGCTTGGGAATGACATTGCGGGGGGGACATTGTAGGAGGGCAATGGAGTGTCTCTTGTTTCTTATTTTGTGGGTTGTTTGTCTTTTATTATAAGCTGCCCTGAGGAACTAAATGTAAATAATCAAAGCAGATAAAATATACATCTAAATTATAATAACAAATAGAGGCACTGATTTGGAAATATGTTCCATAAAGGATTATCACTATGGCATATCCTTCATATCAGCTTCTGATTATACTTATTTTTATTTGTCTTGGGGGTTAGGAAATTGAAAACACAGCTGCAGCAGCTTCGGTGGAAAGGAGCTAAAAATGCAAGCCACGAATATCAGGAGAGGTCTTGTGCTCGCTGTCAGAAATCCTTGGGCCTTGTGATGAATAGAGGTGCGGTGTGCAATGGGTGCAGCCATCGAGTGTGTTCCGAGTGTCGCATCTGTCTCAATCCCTACTTGTGGAAGTGCACCATCTGCTATGCTCATGGGTGAGAAACTGGATTGCTTTTGATAACCTATGGCCAGTTTTGTGTTTATCTCTTAGAGCAAATCATGACTGAGGGAGCAAGGAAGTCTCCTGGATTGCTTTAATTATACAGGTTTCCCTCGATTTATGCATTACATGCGTTCCCGTAAAACTGTGAATAAATTGAATTTGCATAAAGGGAACCCCATTTACAATGTAAGACATAGTGATATGTTCCCACGGCAGTGAGGGAGGGAGGGAGTAAGGCTGGGACTAGGGAAGGGGTCGGGGGGAGGAGTGCAGCACAGCCCGGTGGCCACTCAAGGGGCTGCAGCAGGGAGTAAAGTAGAGGGAACTGTCAGTGGGTGCGGGGCGCGGGACTGGGGGACACGGCTCTTACTGCTACATGCACCCTAGGAGGGCTACAGGCTGGGGGGCTGTGCCAGGCTCTTCCTGGGGGGTGCGTGCCCCCAGATCTGCATGCATCATGAGAGCAGGCTGCTGCTGTGGGTTGGGGCCGGTGGCGGCACTGGGCTCTTCCCGACGCTCAGGGCAGGCAGCTGCGCTGGGAGCGGGGCTGCTGCCACCCCAAAATTTGCCATAGCCCCCCCCAACCTGCCCTTCCAGTGCCGGGAAGAGCTCGGTGCTGCCGCCAGAGCCTGGCATTGGTCACTCCCAGCACAGCTGCAGCAGGGGCTGAGGTGAGTGGGGTCCTGGCCCCACGGCCCTTTCCCCTCCCCCCAGCAGACTTACCTGCTTGGGGTGGGGCACCTATGCCGATCGCATAGGAGTGAGTTTACTTCACATATAACGAATTTTAGGTATAAAAAGAGTCATTGCATAAGAGCAAATTCCCATGTACAAAACCTGCATAAATTGAGGGAAACCTGTACTTAAGATACCGTCGGTAAGTATTGAGATCTTGTCACATCCCAGCCCCAGTGAAGTCCGTAAGAGCTTGACTTCAGTGGAACCATGTTCATTCCCTTGTGTTTAGCAAAGCCTAGTGAAATATAGGACACTGATGCACCTGTACTTCAGCTCTTCCTGGGATTGTGAAACTAGGCAGGATTTGAAGTAGCTTCATTTTTATATAGAAATTATTCCACTGATGGCATTCTTCTCTGAGTCCATACTGAAGCCATATATCCTAGCAGTCTGGTGGTGGTTTTGTGCTGCTAGAGGGATCATCTTTTATATAACAATTCCTGACCACTTGCTAGCTATTGGTGTAGCTATAATATACTCAAGTTAACCAATAGTATATATGTGTTAAAACACTTAGTTTAAATTTGAATGAGACCATTTTGGGGACAAGAACGTGCAGTCAGAACTTTGAATGCATCAGTTTTCAAATGTATTACCTTTTTACTTTCACTGCAAAATTCCAAATAAATGAATCGTAAGTCTTTTAATTTGCTTGTTTAAATAATTGGAGTCATAGAATCATGATTAGAACTTGTGATTCCGTTCTTGGTTTTTAGAAACACCCCAGTCTTTGTTCAAGGAAATCTACTTTTTTTTTTTCATACTGCAGTTCTTGAAAAATTGAGTGTCTTCAGTGAGTGTTATTTACCTTAGAGCAGAGAGATACTGCAAGGTTCTATTCTTGATTAGGTATTGTTTGAACTTTCCAGTACAAGTCTGATCCAAAGTTGGTTGAGATGATGGCAGACTCTTTTCAGGGCTATATAGGTTAGGAGCTGGACAGAGACATGTTTGGGTCTCCTGCACTGAGGTGAATTCTACTCAATGTCCCATATTTGAGAGCATGAGGAAAGATTTAGATGATTTAGAAATTTAGAACCCAGGTTTCAGAGATGCTGAGCATCCTTAATTCCAGCGAAGGAACCCACCTCTTAAAAAATCAGGACCTAGATACCTTGTTGTGGAGTCTTGATTGCTGGAGATGGTGTGTATTTTTGTGAAGAAAAGTATAGTGACTGGCTGTAAAGTATTAGTTAAAAAACTTACTGATGAATATTTGATAGCTGGTGTCTTTTCATTATCTTCATCTTGGGTTTTTGTTTTTTTTGGTTAAACTCTGAATGCTGTTAGAATGTTTTTTTCCCTCACAATAAAGTACTGATATCAGAAACATCACTGAAGTTCTCCCCTCCCTACTCCAGTGGTAGATACTAAGATTACTGTAGAAGAAACTTGATCTATTGAACTGAGGACAAACAGTGATAAGAATGCCGTTGGATAGTGTTTCTGAACCTTCAAAAACAAAGTGGAACTTTATCTCCCATGTTCTGAAACCAGATGAGTTCACTGATGTAAAGCCCGAGTAAACAAAATTCAGTGAGTTTACTGCTTTCACGACTTTGATCTGATGTGCTTATGTGGGTGAATAGATGGTCTCTTTTAACCTCTTCTGTGCCTTTTCTCTTCGTACATTTGAGAACAAGCATCTCAAAAGCAATCCGAATAAGAGCCATGGATATGTTTTACCATAGGGCTATAGAGATGTCTCTGTTTGACAAAGGAATATGATTGGCCAAATTTGGAACTCAAAATCTACTAGTTTTGTGTGGGGGAGGGCAGTTTAACTGAAATTGGGACTTGGAATGATATATGCTCATGAAACATAAGGGGAGAGAGATGCATTTTGAAAAAGGCAGTAATAAAACCACAAAAATTGGCCAGGGGACTCAGAGGCAGTTGTATAACCTTAAACTACTCAGTACTTCTTGTTTGAAACAAATGGATTAGATTTCAAGTTGACTGTGGTCATGAAAATCAATTTAAACTTTACAGGCCTGTTTTCTTTCTTGTATACTGTGGAACCCTGCAAAAAGGTGCTACCTTTTTTGCATCGCTGCACATGAATGTGGTATCTTAGCAATCAACATACACGTGTTGCATTAAAAAACAACGTGCATAATAGCGTGACATTTTGTCAGTGGTTTTACGAGCTGTAATTTTTGCTTTGTTTACTTTCACAGCTATCTAAAAGTGAGGAAAAACAAAAACTAAAGTTATGGGTTTTTTGCAAGTAAATTCTTTAGAGATAAAAAAATGCCTTGTTGCAGTTTTGATCAATAATAATTCACGAACCCTTTGCCAGGGAAAACTAGCTTCAGCCCTCTAATTTTGTACATATTCAGTTATTGTAAATCATGGCTTGTTGCTTTGCATCAGATCGGGAGAAATAAAGAAATGTATATGCCAGTGTTTGCTAGTTCTGTAAGTCACATGCCCACAAACTGTAAGTCACATGCCCACAAACCCTCGGTGATGGAACATTGGTTTACAGATTTGAAAGAGAGGAAATTCTCCATGGTTGTTTAGAATCGAGGCACCCCTTGAAAAATGTCAGCTTTTAGTCTTCACAGCTAGGGACAGACATTCAAAATGCCCAAGTCTTTGCAGGTTAGTCTAAGCTGTGCAGCTTAAACTGATTAATAAGTGGACAGACATGCTCTGGCAACCAGGAAATGCAGGTACATGCCTGAACTGGCTCAATGGTCAAGCCAGAAGCCGAAGTGTGGCCGGGGGGGGTGGGGGGGGTGCTAGAGCATGCCTGCCAGCCACTGCCAAAGGGGAGGGAAGAGAGATGCCCTCCAAGGCTCTCACCCCTCTCTGCTGGAATGGAGGTGGTGCCGCCAGGCACCAGCCCAGGCTAGCACACAGGGGATGGGGGAAAAAGTCCTTTCTCTGAAGCAAGCATGTATTGAACACAGCAATTTGCAAAGTATACAACAGGGAACTACCAAAAATCTTTGCCTAAGCTGTGATACAGCCCAGTAAAACACAGTGTACACAGCTTTGTCTAACTTAAAATGTAAACCAGAAAGACAAGAATTAGTTTTACTAATCCTGAGGGCAAAGTGTCTCCTTACAGCCAGGCATTCAGAAAGGCTTTATAATATAAATGTAGCTCTCTTTATTCTTTGGTGAAGCTGTTTGCAACTTCTCTTAACTCTTAATCAGCACGTGTGATGATCGTCAGTCTTTGCCAACACCTATTGTTCCAGACACCTGGCAGAGACTGCAGCCAAACCAAAGCCCCAGGCGTTCCTGGGGAAAGAGAGGACAGAGTGAGCAATTAAATCCATCCCTACCTGTTTGCAGGCAAGCCATAGAGATGTGGCTGGGGCTGGCAAATGGCAGTTGCGGTTCGCAGGGCTTGCCAGCGGAGGGGAGAGGGGATGGAGGGAGAAATTTGCCTCAGGGGCCATGGCAGGCCAGCATCTGGCCACACCCTGCCCCTGCTCTGGCTGGAGAGCAGGGGGAGCAGCCAGCCCAGCTGTGGAGCAGAGAGCCCCGCCCAGCCCAAGAGCATGCCGGGATGCTGGGGGTGTCTGGTTTATCTGAAACCAGCCAGGGGTCTGGGACAGACATTGCATAAACCAGGTTGACCCAAATCAGTTAAGTCTGATACTACATTCAACCAGGTCTATCTCAAACTGGTTTTGGCCATTTTCGAGCTGGTTTATGTGCACTGAATGTCTGTTCTGTTACAGGTTTAAACAAGTTTCTGATCACTTAAATGGGTTTATGTGTAATGTCTGTCCCTGGCCCACTTGTTTTTTTAACTAAAGAAAAATAGAAGAGCAGTTCTTCGGTAGCAAAGAACTCCGCCCACAACAGGTCAACTGTTTTTGACACTATGGCTTCCTATTTGAAATCTCTGAGTTTATCTTGTGAATAATGTTTGCACACCTAACAGTGCTAACATTACATGGAACACTGCAGCATCCTTGAAAGGATCTCAAGGCACCTCTGCGTGCCACAGCACCCAGTTGAAAATCACTGCTGAGACACAGAAGGGGAACAAAGAGAGCTAGAGGAGTATGGTGCATAAAGATGGCACCACCAAAATTTTACTTCTGAAGTATTGGCGTAACCAGAGACATCAGTCAGTTACCACTATGTCATGTTCTTAAATTGTAACATGCCAAGTTGTGCTCCTTCTAATATGAGAGGAAGGAATATCTGAAGTTTCCTGCATAGCTGATCTATTATGATGCAGTACATGGCTTTAGAGTAGTGCCCAAGACAAGGTAGGGAAGGTTGTTTCAGTTTTCTATCTCAGAATTTTCAAGCTCTGTTATTTAAAGTTAGGTACCAAAAATCTCTGGTTTGGCATGTAAGTAGCCTGATATCTGAAGAAGTGGGAATTTTTCCTTTCCATTTAGGGTCATGGAAGCTCTGTATATTTCATTCCTCTAAATATAGACTTTGTATAGACTTTACGGCTAGCAGTTCAGAGAGTAGGTTGGGTTAAAAAATGGCCCCCAATCTAAGGTATGTTAGGGGAGGAGGAGGGATGGGCAGCCTGGGGAGGCTAATGGTGAGGCTTGGGGTGTTGTGGCATCCATGGGGGGAGTTGGGCTGACTTATCTGCAGGAGGGAGGGAGTGCTAAAATTAGCTCAGTGCCAAGGGGGCAGGTAGGAAAAATGCAGCTCTGGGGCTGGGGCCAGTGGCTGAGCTTTTCCAATTCCAGGGCTGTGCTGGGAAAGTGTGCAGAAGTTCAGTTAGATCTGTCTAGCCATACCCAATCTAACTTGCTGCACTTCCAAGGTACAGTTAAATTAGATTGGTTCAGCCATTTTTGACTGATCTAATCTTCCTGGAACAGTTTGTACTTGCACTTACTAGTCAGGTCAGTCTAAGGTCTGCATGTGGGTGAACTAAGTTAGATGGGATGGTCATTTTTAATGCGATCTAACCTCCATGAACATCTGTATGTACCCACAAAGTTGCTTATCTTTAGGTGCTTAGCAATGGAACCTAAGGTGAGACAGTGTCCTACAAACTCTCTTACCTACTGTCAAATAGAGTGAGTGGCTACCTCAGGGCTATTTTTCTCTGGCCTTTGTGGATTTCAGAATTGTTTATCGCTTAGCTGAAAGGCACTTGTTAGTTTTTTCTTATTCTGAGAGACTGTTCTTATGTTTATTGCATACTCAGTGAAGCATCACCCTTATAAGATTCTGAATCTGGTAGCTGACATCAACCTCTCCATAAACGAAAGCTTAAGATGAAGGATAGGCCGTGGTACCAGCCTATTCATATCAATGATGAGAAGACATGTTCTTCCCTTCTCTAGAACTATGGACTTGCCATTTGGCACGTGCTCTTATGTAGCCATTTTAAATTCCACTGAAGAGCATGCACTTCAGCATTGTCCGTTTTCACTTATTTGAGCTAGGTTATGACTGGAGGCAAATATACATCCAAATGTGCCTTGCCTGAGCTCATACAGCAAATTGGATGCAGAACTGGGAACAGAACCCAGGACTCCTTGACCTCCAAACAGTTGCTCTACGTGCTATTTAAGACTTCCTGCAGAATAATTCCCACATGGAGAATGAAGTTGACCATTTGCCCCCATGCCTTCAGTGGGGACTTCTGTAAGGTATTAGTTGTACTGAAGGATTTTCTTATTTCTTTTGATTTGTTAAATAGACATTTATTATTTTGTCTCAAGCACACACAATTAAATGTGAAAATATATATTGTAAACTGCATAGACAAGGTTCAGGTGTCTGCTGTTCTGTTTTTCAGAGCCATGAAGGTAAAAACTGGTGAATGGTTCTTTGAGGAACGAGCGAAGAAATTCCCAGGTGAAGGTAATCACCCACCCAGACAACAAACAAACTCCTGTGCAGTATGTAGCCCTTATGGAAGTAAAAACAATCCAAGTCCTTACCATGTCATTCTGTTTCATTTCCCAACTGGTGGGAGAGACGTGTGAAATAAAGACAACATTTTGTGGTGTAGGTTCAGTGTGTGGAAGACTGCAGAATGCATGTCTTTTTGTCTCTAGCAGAAACCAGAATAATATATTTGAAAGCGCAAAGCAATTTGGCTGGGTAATATGAAAAATTTGAACCATATCAACTCGAACAAGGTGACACAAGCTGTGAACACCAAATAAGGGTACAGCTTGACAGTAATATGAAATACAATGGCATGTGAAATAACCATACAAGCACTACAATATGTGGACAGAAATGACATGATTCAGTCTCCATTAAAATTAATGGCAAACCTTCCATTTAATTTAGTGGTGCAGGCTATGAGGTAGACACTCAGGGCCCTCCTACCAGCAGTGGGGTCACCAAGCACCAGAGGAAGTGGGGGAGGAAGGAGGTGCATGCCCATCCACCTGTATTACCCCCCTAGATCTGCTCGTTTGAATCGCATCCAACCGGGAGTTTGCAGTGCACTCTGTCCAGCCTGTAACCAAGGAGCTGAGTTGAAGCAATTCCTCACTTCTCCCAGTATGGGACACTCACTGTTTTAAACTAATAGTGACTTTGGAAATAAGAAGGGATTGTACATAGGGGAAACCAAGAACCAGCGGACCCTAACTACCTCCTTTATAATAAGGGGGTTGGGCTGGAAGGCACCCTTGGGAGCATGATCGGCTTTTGCCTTCTATTTGCCCAGGAGGATGTTTATGACTGGAAAAGTAAAAGGTTGTCATATAAGTGTAGGATCATAAGAAAGTAGGGCTGGAAGGGACCTCACAAGATCATCTAGTCCAGGCCTTGCTCAAGGCAGGATCATCCCTGACAATACTGTCTCAGTCTGTCTAACCTGCTCTTGAAATCTTCCAAGAATGGAGATTCCACAACTTCTAAGTAGCCTGTTCCAGTGCTTGACTGTCCTCATCAGAAAGTTCCAACCTAAATTTCCCCTGCTGAAGCTTGAAGCCATTGCTCCTCATCCTGTCGCATATGGTCACAAAGAAAAACCCCATCCTCTCTATATTTACCCTTCAAGTATTTGAAGACCGTTATCAAATCTCCCTCTCAGTCTCCTCCAGACTAAATAACCTTAGTTTCACAGTTTTATAGTTGGTAGGGTCGGAAGGGACCTGAGCAGATCATCAAGTTCAACCCCCTGTCATGGCAGGAAAAAGTACTGGGGTCAAACAACCCCAGCAAGGTGTTCGTTTAACCTCCTCTTAAAGACCACCAGGGTAGGAGCCAGCACCACTTCTCTTGGAAGTTGGTTCCAGATCCTAGCCGCCCTGAAAGTGAAGTGGTGCCTCCTGATGTCTAGCCTGAATCTACCCTCTGCCAGCTTGTGACTGTTATTTCTAGTCACTCCTGGTAGTGCTTGGGGGAACAGGGACTCCCCCAATGCCTGCTGATTCCCTCTGACTAGTTTGTTCCCATTAGATCTCCCCTCAGCCTTCTCTTGTGGAAGCTGAACAGGTTCAGGTCCCTTGGCCTCTCCTTGTAGGGCCTGCCCTGCTGCCCTCTGATCGTGCGGGTGGCCCTCCTCTAAACCCTCTCAGTGCTGTCCACATCTCTCCTGAAGTGCAGCGCCCAGAACTGGATGCAGTGCTGCAACTGCAGCCTGACCAGTGCCACATAGAGAGGGAGGATCACCTCCTTGGACCTGCTCGAGATGCATCTGTGGATACATGACAAGGTACGGTTGGTCTTCCTGACCACGTCCCCACACTGTCGGCCCGTGTTAATTTTGGCATCAATAATGACTCTAAGATCTTTTTCTGCCTCTGCATTGATGAGAAGGGAGTTCCTCAGCCTGTAGGTATGCTGCTGGTTCTTCCTCCCCAGGTGCAGCACCTTGCACTTGTCAGTGTTGAAACCCATCCTGTTCCTATCTGCCCACCCCTGTAACCTGTCTAGGTCCAATTGCAGCCTATTCCTCCCTTCTAGCATGCCCACATCCCCCCACATCTTAGTGTCATTAGCAAATTTGAATAGGGTGTATTTTACCCCCTTGTTCAAGTCACAGATAGATTCAACACTCTTTCAGACTTTCCTCATAAGTCTTGCCACTGAGGCCCCTAATAATTTTCATTGCTCTGTGCTACACCGTTTCCAAACTCTCCACATCCTTTTTGAAGTGTGGGGCTCAAAACTGGACACAGTACTTGGGGTGAGGTCTTGCCAGTGAAACTCTTGTTAAGACAACACAGTATACTCTTGGCATTTTTTGCAACAAGAGTGCACTGTTGCTCCCCAGCCCAGCCTCTGGTTTCTTTACTTTTCATTCCATCCAGGAAGAGCACACACCAACTGCTGAAACTTCCTTAGCCTGATGAAGGGTTTTTGAACCCAAAAGCTTGCTTAATAACTATTCTCCAACTATTTGGGTTGGTCTAATAAAAGATATCAGACTCACCCAAGGAATGTTGTCTGCCTATGTCCTTAGACCAACACGGCTACAACCTACACCCCTGTTGCTCCTAGTCAGCTTATTGTCTATTATAATTCCCAGGTACTTCTCTGCAGTACCGCAGCCTAGTCACTCATTCCCTCATTTGTATTTATGCATGTGATTATTCTATTCCAAAGTGCACGCCTTTGCACTTGTCATGGTTGAATCTCATCTGGTTGATTGCAGACCATTTCTCCAGGTCATTCTGGATCTTATCTGTACTCTCCAGGATGTCTGCAACACTACCCATTTTGATGTTATCCAAAAATTTGCTAAGCATGCACTTGATCTCATCATCCAAATAATTAATGAAGATATTAAACAATAATGGACCCAGGATAGAGCCCCTTGGAAATCTGTCAGAGGCCGGCTAGGCGCTGTGAGTGTATCAGCCATGAGGCTGCTGGGTTCAGGATTGAGGAGGTGAGTCAGGAGTGAAGTAAAGGCAAATTTACTTATAGCTTAGCATATGACAGTTAACAGAAAGGTTAATGCAACAAACAGATAGTACAGTAATAAAGAGCTAATAGTGAATGATAACAACAGATAGACAGAATGACAAAGGGTTCCCACATGGGGTTGGCAACTTATCGGCAGTCCCTCTATGCCAGGTGCGTGCCAAGTTGTTCCAGGAAGTTGTCACTGAGAAGGTCCCTTTGTCAGGATCTGGTCCTCACTCACACTGGGAGTCCGGGGTCCATGCATGGTACAGCGATGGTCCTTCTGTCCCATCCTTCATGCTGGTCACCTGACATACATGCTTCTTTATACCTTATCTTATGTTAATCTATTGGCTTTAGAGCCACTCACAATCTTGTCCTATAGCTGTTACCCAATGGAATCAAAAGGTGTTAGAAATTATCATGAAAGGTTACTGCCTGAACTCGGGTTCACCCAATAAGCAAGTGACACCACATTACTTTGTGGTTTGAAATTAGCATTACCTGCCTAAGCTCAACTCCTTAGTTTTTTATTCCTGGATTCCTTGGAATGTGCTGATTATATTAGGTGGTCAGATCTTGTTATGGCTTGACCTTTAAAAAACCTGTTAGATCAGCTAATATTGTAGCTCTGCTTATTTTTGGGGCTCAGTGGTCCCATGATCAGTGCAAACAGTTAGATTCAACACTTTGGTTAAATGGTGACAGACACATTCCACTTGCAGGTTGCAAACTTACAAGCTTTGCATTAGCTAATCTTAACTCAGACAATTACCAGATGCTTCCAAGAGCATATATTTTTTGATTTAACCCCTCTGGTTCTGGCTACCACAGAAATCCCATTGGAATCATAGAAAGTTAGGGTTGAAAGGGACCTCATGAGGTCATTTAGTCCAGCCCCCTGCTCAAAGCAGGACCACCCCAACCAGATCATCCCAGCCAAAGCTTTTTCTAGCTAGGTCTTAAAAATCTCTTAAGATGAAGCTTCCACCACCTCTCTGGGTAACCTGTTCCAGTATTTTACTACCCTCGTAGTGAGAAAATTCTTCCTAATATCTAACCTAAACTTCCCTTGCTGCAACTTGAGACCATTGCTCCTTGTTCTGTCATCTGCCACCACTGAGAACAGTCTAACTCCGTCCTCTTTTGAACCTCCCTTCAGGTAGTTGAAGGCTACTATTAAATCCCCTCTCACTCTTTGTCTTCTCCAGACTAAATAAGCCCAGTTTCCTCAGCCTCTCCTCAGAAGTCATGTGCTCCAGTCCCCTCACCATTTTTGTTGCCTTCTGCTGGACTTTCTCCACTTTGTCCACATCTTTTCTGTAGCAAACACAGTACTCCATATGTAGCCTCACCAGTGCTGAATAGAGGGGAATACTCACTTCCTTTGACCTGCTGGCAACACACCTACTAATGCAGCCCAGTATGGTGTTAGCTTTCTTCGCAACAAGGGCACACTGTTGGCTCATATTCAGCTTATTGTCCACTGTAACTGCCAGGTCCTTTTTTGCAGAGCTGCAGCCCAGCCAGTCAGCCCCCAATCTGTACCAGTGCATGGGATTGTTCTCTCCTAAGTGCAGGACTTTGCACTTGTCCTTGTTGAATCTCCTGAGATTTCTTTTGGACCAATCCTCCAATTTGTCTAGGTCCCTCTGAAGCCTAGCCATACCCTCCGTGATATCTATTACTGCCCACAGCTTGGTGTCATCTGCAAATTTGCTGAGAGTGTGCTCTATGCCATCTTCTGGGTTGTTGATGAAGACATTGAACAAAAGGGGGAAGATCCTAGAAAAGATTATCAAAGAGACCATTCTCAACAGAGTGGCTGATGGCAAAATCCTGAAGGATAGCCAGCACGGGTTTGTCGCGGGTAGGTCTTGCTTGACCAATCTTATTTCCTTTTACGACCAGGTGACCTATCACCTGGACAAGGGGGAAGAGACTAATGTCATATATCTTGACTTTAAAAAAGCCTTTGATCTGGTATCCCATGATCACCTTTTAGCAAAACTGGCCAACTGCGGCCTCGGCTTCACCACGGTCAACTGGCTGGAGAATTGGCTCGAACCCAGAGTGTGGTGGTTGGGAATCAATCGTTGTGGTGTGCTGTGACCAGTGGGGTCCTTCAAGGCTCTGTCCTTGGACCTATATTATTCAACATCTTCATTAATGATGTAGACATTGGCGTCAGAAGCGGACTGGCCAAGTTCACCGATGACACCAAACTTTGGGGTAAAGCATCCACACCTGAGGATAGAAGGGTGATCCAGGCTGACCTTGACAGGTTCAGAAAATGGGTGGGTGAGAACCTGATGGTGTTTAACACCGAAAAATGCAAGGTTCTCCACCTTGGGAAGAAAAACTTGCAGCATGCTTACAGGATCAGCAGTGCTACGCTGGTTAGCACTACGGACGAAAGGGACTTGGGGGTCACAATTGACCACAAGATGAACATGAGCCTTCAATGGGATGCTGTGGCTAGTAAAGCGAGCAAAATGCTGGCTTGCATCCATAGACGCTTCTCAAACAAATCCCAGGATGTCATTCTCCCGTTGTACTCGGCCTTGGTGGGGCCACAGCTGGAGTACTGCATCCAGTTTTGGGCTCCACAATTCAAAAAGGATGTGGAAAAGCTTGAGAGAATCCAGAGGACAGCCACACACATGATCAGAGATCAGGAAAACAGACCTTATGAAGAGAGGCTGAGAGCTATGGGACTCTTCAGCCTGGAAAAGCGCAGGCTTAGGGGTGATCTGGTGGCCACCTATAAGTTTGTCAGGGATGTTCACCAGGATCTGGGGGAACGTTTGTTCACCAGAGCGCCCCAAGGGATGACAAGATCAAACAGTCACAAACTGCTCTGTGACCATTTCAGGCTGGACATAAGGAAGAACTTCTTTACTGTCCAAGCCTCCAAGGTTTAGAATAGACTGCCGCGGGAGGTGGTTCAAGCGCCTATTTTGAATGCCTTCAAGAGACATTTGGATATTTATCTTGCTGGGATCCTATGACCCCTGCTGACTTCCTGCCCCTGGGGCAGGGGGCTGCATTTGAAGATCTTCCGAGGTCCCTTCCAGCCCTAATGTCAATGAAATCTATGAAAAACTGGCCCCAGGACTGACCCCTGGGGCACTCCACTTGATACTGGCTGCCAACTAGAGATTGGGCCATTAATTACTACCCTCTGAGACTGATGCTCCAGCCAGTTTTCTATCCACCTTACAGTCCATTTATCCAGCCCATATTTCCTTAGTTTGCCTGTGAGAATGTTGTGGGAGACCATATCAAAATCATTGCTAAAAGAAATATTTACCACATCCACTGGTCTCCTTGTGCCAACAGAGCCAGTCATCTCATCATAGAAGGCAATCAGGTTGATCAGGCATGACTTGCTCTTGGTGAATCCATGCTGCCTGTTCCTAATCACCCTCTTCTCCTCTAAGTGCTTCAAGATGGATTCCTTGAGGATCTGCAAAGTTGACTGGTTTGTAGTTCCCTGGATCCTCCTTTTTCCCTTTCTTAAATATGGGCACTATGTTTACCTTTTTCCAATTATCCGGGACCTCTCCTTATCACCATGATTTTGCAAAGCTGATGGTCAGTGGCTCTGCAATCATATCAGCTAACTCCTTGTGCACCCTCAGGTGCATCCCTTCCAGCCCCATGGATTTGTATATGTCCAGCTTTTTAAAATAGTCCCTAACTTGTTCTTTTACCACTGTTGGCTGGTCATTTCCTCCCCAAACTGTGCTGCCAGGTGCAGTAGTCTGGGAGCTGCCCTTCCCTGTGAAGACTGAGATAAAAAAGTCTTTGACTACTTCAGCCTTTTCTACATTCTGTGTCACAAGGTTGCCTCCCCATTCAGTAACTGACCCAAATTTTCCCTGAGCCTCCTATTGCTACTAACAAACTTGTAGAAACCCTTCTTGGTACTCTTCAGATCCCTTGCTAGCTGCAATTCCAGTTGTGCTTTGGCCTTCCTGACTTCATCCCTCCATGCCTGAGCAATACTTTTATACTCCTCCCTGGTTGTTTGTCAAGTTTCCACTTCCTATAAACTTTCTTTTTGTGATTTAATTTACTGAAGAGTTCCCTGCTAAGCCAAGGTGGTCTTCTGCCATACTTGCTAGTCTTTCTGCACATTGGGATGTTTTGTTCCTACACTCTCAGTAAGGCTTCTTTAAAGTACACACAACTCTCCTGGACTCCTCTCCCTGTCAAACTGGCTTTCCAGGGGATCCTGCCCATGAGTTCCCTGAGTCGAAGTTAACTTTTTTTTAACAGTCCAGGGTCCTGGACTGCTGCTCTCCATCCTTTCTTTTCTCGGGATCCTGAACTCAATCACCTTGTGGTCACTGCTGACCAAGTTCCCATCCACTTCTACATTCCCTACCAATTCTTCCCTCTTTATGAGCAGCAGGTCAAGAAGAGCACAGCCCCTAGTTGGCTTTTCCAGCACTTGCACAAGGAAGTTGTCCCTAGCATTCTCCAAAACATTCCTGGATTGCCTGCGCACTGCTGTATTGCGCTCCCAGCAGATGTCAGGGTGATTGAAGTCCCCCATAAGAGAGCTTGTGATTGTGAAACTTCTGCTAGCTGTTTGAAGAAAGCCTTGTCCACCTCATCCTCCTGGTCTGGTGGCTTATAGCAGACCCCTACCACAACACCATCCTTATTGCTCTCCCTATTGCTCTGACCCTAACCCAGAGACTTTCAACAGGCCCGTCTCCAGTTTCATACTGGAGGTCTGACAAATCATACAGCTCTTTTACATAAACTGCAACTTCTCCTCTTCTCTCCTACCTGTCCTTCCTGAACATTTTGTACCCATCCATGATAGTGCTCCAGTTATGCGAGCTCCCAACAAGTCTGTGTTATTCCAATCATGTCATAATGCTGTGACTGTGCAAGGACTTCCAAGTCTTCCTGCTTGTTTCCCAGGCTCTGTGCATTCCTGTACAGACACCTGAGGTAAATAGTCAATTGCCCCGATTTCTCAGGAAGAATGAGAACACCACCCCTATTGCCCCTTCTTACTTACTCTTCATCCAGGTCACCCACTTCCCCACTTACCTCAGGGCTTTGGTCTCCATCCCCCAGCGAATCTAGTTTATCTCCTCCCAAATAGACATTGAGCCATTGATGACTACTTACTGAGCACGATTTTTTCCACCAACAAGTTATGTATCCACCGTTGTCTAGTCTGTATTTCCTTAGTTTGGTGACAAGAATGTCACAAGACAGGTGATCTTTGAAAGCTGCTGCCTGGCAAAATTAAAAAAACAAAAACAAAGCCCTGAGCAATAATACTTCTCCTTGCTAAAAAAATAATCCAGAGGTTATTTGTAGATGCCACTAAATCCCCTGCTGGACAATTTTCACTTTCCCAGTTTAAGAAGGTGAATCAACCTGCACTGTTCAAGGCAATGGAGTTTGGTAGTGTTATGCTTTGATCTCATTTTTTCTTCAGAGGAAGTTTGTTGAGGCTAATTCTAACAATCTGTCCAAAATACAAGGATAAGTATCTTCTGTTATTCCCAGACATGGGACCTGATCTTACAAAGCATGAAATCGACAGGAATTGAAGATATTCACCATCTTGTATGATTTTATCTTTGTAGATATTTGAAATTCTGCATTATACTTAGTAATCTTCCAAGCCTGTAGAAAGAGTGCCCTCTTTTGGCCTGATAATGTAATGCAAATTAGATGCTTGCTTGCTATATAACACTGTGAATTGATTAGCAAGTACTGCATCTTTTACCATATTGCAGACTTTAAAAAGTTATACTCTTATGCCAATACTTCTATTAATGTTTTTAGCACTGAACTATGATTTAAGCAACCCCTTTTCATAAAAAATGATAGGCTGCTTTTACTAAATAATAAATTGGTAGGCTAAAAAGTAATTTCAGGCATTAATAAACCAAGATACTAGGCATTACTCATTGATAATAGACATTGATTGTCAAACCTGCATTATACCAAGGGCACTTGTTAAGCATTATGACATGAAGAAAAATTATTGCTGTTATTACCAACATCAAGCCCTCATGTTTAAAGCTGATTTACTTTATATATAATTATTTTTAATGATGCATCTTTTGCAAAACAAAGCACAATAATACCGTAAAGCTGCATTATTGGTTACATGCTGATAGTATTAAGAGAGATTTAGCAATAACTTTGAGCCAATTATTTTCAGTTTCCCATTTATATAGTAAATTTAACCCTTTTCTGTTTTTTAATTAATTAAGGGGGGTGTGGTGAAAGGGACCTTACGGTGGGTGTCTACTACAGACCACCCAACTAGGGGGAAGAACTGGATCAGGACTTCTCCAGTCGGCTTATGGAGGTGGTTAGGTCAAGGGATGTTATTGTCATGGGCAACCTAAACTACCCAGACATTTGCTGGGAGGAGCAGACAGCCAGGTCTGACCGCTCGCGTAGGTTCCTGGCTGTAATACAGGACCTTCATCTTATCCAGGAAGTGCACAGCCCCAATAGGGGTAACGCCTTGCTGGACCTGGTCTTGGCCATGGGGGATGACTTGGTGAGGGGACTGCAGGTCCTTTACCACCTGGGCAACAGTGATCATCACCTGCTGGATTTCACTATCCAATGCAGGGCGTCAAGGGCTTACACCAAGGCTAAAGCCCTTGACTTCAGAAGGGCCAACTTCAATGAGCTTAGGAGACTAGTCGGGGAGGCACTGAGGGCCCAGAAGATAGAAGAGATGGGAGTCCACGAGGGATGGTCGTACCTTAAGGGGGCGATCCTCCAGGCCCAAAGGATAACAGTCCCTGAGAGAAGCAAGCGGGATAAGAGTGCTCAGAAACCCCCTAGGCTCAGCAAGGGCATTCAGGAATGCCTCGGTCCGTGAGTATAGGAGGGCTATTAGGAAGGTCAAGGCAGAGATGGGACTCAGGCTAGCGTCCAGGATTAAAGACAACAAAAAGTCCTTTTTCAAGTACATTGGGAGCAAGAAGAGGGCACCAGGCAATATAGGGCCCCTGCAAGATGCAAACGGTAATCTTGTGGCTACGTGAGACAAGAAAGCTGATATTTTTAACAGTTTCTTTGTCTCTGTTTTCTTGAACAGGGACCGGGATATCTCACCTACCAGAGGTAGGGACAATCTTGGGGATAGCTCTGTCAGGCCTTCAGTCAGTGCAGATGTAATTAGGGATCTTCTGGAAGGGCTGGACATTTTTAAATCTGCAGGTCCAGATGCCCTCCACCCAAGGGTGTTGAGGGAGCTGGCAGGGGTCATTGCGGAGCCCTTGACCCGGCTGTGTGAGCATTCGTGGTCATCTCACCAGGTGCCAGGGGATTGGAAACTGGCTAATGTGGTCCCAATTTTCAAGAAAGGGAAGAAGGAGGACCCAAGTAACTATAGTCCTGTAAACCTCACCTCAGTGCTTGGGAAGATCTTGGAGAAAATCATCAAGGAGCACATCTGTGGGGGGCCTGCAGGGGAGATCATGCTCAGGGGCAATCAGCATGGGTTCATCAAAGGCAGGTCCTGCCTGACCAACCCGATTGCCTTTTATGACCAGGTAACGAAATCCTTGGATGATGGTGTCGCCGTGGACGTAGTCTTTCTAGACTTTAAGAAGGCCTTTGACACTGTCTCTCACCCCATCCTCATCAATAAATTAAGCGACTGTGGCATTGATGCTTGCACAGTTGGATGAGTAAAAAATTGGCTGATGGGGCGCACCCAGAGAGTAGTGGTGGACAGGTCGTACTCAACCTGGCGAGATGTGCGCAGTGGGGTCCCCCAGGGCTCGGTCCTCGGGCCCGCACTGTTTAACATCTTCATCAGCGACTTGAATGAGGGGGTGGAAAGCGCGCTGTCCAAATTTGCTGATGACAGGAAGATGTGGGGTGAGGTGGACACACTTGAAGGGAGAGAGAGGCTGCAACTAGATTTAGACAGACTACAAAAGTGGGCAGACGAGAATAGGATGGGGTTCAACGTAGACAAATGCGGGTGCTGCACCTTGGGAGAAGGAATCCCCAGCATACATACAGGCAGGGGAGTTCCCTTCTTGAAAGTACAGAGGCGGAAAGGGATCTTGGAGTCATTATTGACTCCAAGATGAACATGAGCCACCAATGCCAGACCGCAGCCAGCAAGGCCAGCCATACCTTGTCATGCATCCAAAGGTGCATCTCAAGACAGTCCAGAGAGGTGATACTCCCTCTCTATGTGACTTTGGTCAGGCCACAGTTGGAGTACTGTGTCCAGTACTGGGCACCGCACTTCAAAAGGGATGTGGCCAACCTAGAGAGGGTTCAGAGGAGGGCCACCAGCTTGGTGAGAGGGCAGCAGGACAGGCCCTACGAGGAGAGACTGAAGGACCTGAACCTGTTCAGCCTCAGCAAGAAGAGGCTGAGGGGGGACCTGGTGGCTGCCTACAAGCTCCTCAGGGGAGGTCAGCAGCAAATAGGTAGAGCCCTTTTCTCCCCAGCACCACCTGGGGTGACAAGGAACAATGGTCATAAGCTGATGGAGAATAGGTTTAGGTTAGAGATCAGAAGGCAATATTTTACAGTTAGGGTGGCCAAAATCTGGAACCAGCTTCCCAGGGAAGTGGTCCTCGTCCCTACCTTGGGCAAATTCAAGAGGAGGTTGGATGATCACCTGTCTGGGGTCTTGTGAACCCAGCATTCATTCCTGCCTGTGGCAGGGGGTCAGGCTAGATGATCTGTTCAGGTCCCTCCTGACCCTAGCTACTATGAAACTGTGAAACTATGAAATTATTCATGAACAGTTTGTAATTTTTATTTAATTTGTGACTAAACTAGTCGTTGCTGTTGTTCTTTGTCTTGTGAGTGGTCCCCTAAATCATGTGATTTTGCTTCTGCTCTGTGATTGGGTGAGCTAGCTGACCAGAGTGTTTGGGAATTATTTGTGCATATTTATACTTGTTCAAACCTACTGTGTGAAAAACTAAAACAGCCTTATAAAAGGTGAACAGGCTTCTAGCATGAATGCTCCAGTAAGACATATTAGTCTCAAGTCAGGCAGAGGGTACCTTATAGTTTAATTCAAAGAAGCATAGGCTTTCACAGACAACAGCTTACTTTGGTATACTTGTAGCATCTGATTAAAGCAAGCTGTTAGTCTTTTATTGAGTTTTTGGTTTATAGGTCAAAATTACTTCCATTCAGTGGCCTAGTCCATGACCTATGTGCTAATCAGGTCCCAGTAAATTCTCAGACTGCTAGGCCCACTGTCTAGCAATTGCTGGAGATCATTTATCTGAGTTTGAGATTATTATTGTTACTAAAATATCTCTGAGGAGAGGATGAGATAAATTAATACTATAGGGTTTTTTTGGCATAGATGGGATTTAAGTGTGCTTGGGGGTTGTGCTGGCCAATTGCAAGAAGTACATCTCAAAATAGTTTGCATATGCATGAACTTCTGGAAATTTAGCCCATTGCCTGAAAGCACTCTGTATCTGAAAAGTGTTATAGTATCACTATTAGGTTATTGCTACTGACTACTGTGTTTGTGTCTTTTTTTTCCCTTTATAGGTAGATGTGAAACAACTGGGGCAAAGCTCTTGAAATCCTATCAGAAACTGAGGTAAGACTTGGAGAACAAAATGTCCTAGGACACTGAGGCTATTATATTATATAAAACAGCCAACAGCTTAACTTTTCTGATTCCTAAAACAGCATATCTAAAGATTAATAAAACTTGGAATCTAGCTAAGTAATGTCATAGAAAGTTTAATGGTCTTTTGGTTTTTGTGCACCCTAGTGAAAAGACCCAGACTAGAGACAGAAATTACACATAAACCATGATTGAAAGCTACACACAAGTGATTGGAAACTGGTTCAAATCTGTAACGCAACGGAAGTTCAGTGCACATACATCACTTTCAAAATGGTCAAAACCAGTTTAAGATAAGCCTGGATGGATGTAGTATCAGACTTAACTGATTTAGGTTAAATCAGTTTATTGGCCTTCTGTCCCAGATCCCCTCCAGATTCAAGTTAACTTACAGTCCCCCAGCATCCCAGGATGCTTTGTACCTCCCCCACAAATCCCCCTTGCAGGGTGGGCAGGCTAGGCTTGGCCCAAGCTGTTCGCTCCAACCAAGCAGGGAGACATATTCTAGTACCCCCCGGCTTTTGGCCTGTGCCACTGCAGGCATTTGGTTACATTTCCAGAATCAAAAGTGAATGTCTGTTCACTTGCTTATCAGTTCAATCTACACAGCTTAGACTAACCTGAGAAAATTGAATCAATTCAGCCTCAGGCTTTTTGACTGTCTGTACTTAGCCACAGTGAACAGTAGAAAGAATCCTATTTTAGCTAAAGAATTTCCTTGCTTTAATTTTGGGAAATTGTGGGAATTTTTTTTTTTTTTTTTGCTGTGATCTTTTACATTTACAGCTTATATTTAAATGACTGGGGTTCAAAATAATAATTAAGACAGACAATAAAGGTACAGGCACTCAGTAACCTAGCTAGAAAGATTTTTGCCTTTTGTTAGTTTTAGAATAAATATTAGATAGGAGTGTCTGTATTTGTTAAGGTTTATCAGCGTGTGCCAAGCATGTGAGCATACCAGTTGATTTCAAGCAAGTACTGTGTTAAATTGGGGCACTGCCCTGTTGAAAGTAGTACTAATAATATGTGTATAAAGGAACCACTATATTCATCCCATAAAATGTATGTCTTGTGAATGGCACCCTGTTCCTTTAAAATTAGTAAATAAAAATAGATACAATTCAAAGCCAAACAAAGCGCTTCTGGTGGGATATAGGTTTGCCACCAGGAAACTTGTAGATGACTGGATACAACCGTAATGAGAGTCATGTAAGTACTCAAGACTTAGAAGGGACAGAAGACAATCATAGAGAAAGTGCATTGAGGGTTTGGATTGTGTTAGGATTGCAGGATCAAGTAGGAGATCCTTACCTGTTCTTTTTTATATACGGTAAGAGTCCTGAATCCAACTAGGAGATAATTTCTCTTGTACAAGGCCTTTGGAAGTCTGCCATAGGGCTGTCTTCTGTGGTTCCCTTCAGAAGCTCCGGTGCAGGTGGCAGGAAGAGGCATGGTTGGGGTAGGAAGCATGTGCCAGCAGTGAGGCTGGAGCATGTTCACTGCTGTCTACATAGCAGTCTGGGAAGACTGCAGTAACTTAAGCCCTCACAACTTTATACCAGCTGGACCAGCCCATGCCAGCTTAGAGCCCACTTTTCCAGGCTGCAAATTCTGTGCTGCATCTCTCAGACAGAGTTCTGAAATTGCAGGAAAGAGAAAAATGTGGGAGCAGCTGTAGCTATGACAGCATTGCAAATACATGCGGTGTGTATATATATCATTCTTTTGTCTTTTTTCTTGTTTTCTTCTCCTAGTAAAATATCTGTGGTTCCCCCTACTCCACCTCCCTTTACTGAATCCACGGCGGGAAAAAACACAACGGTAATGTATATATGTGCCACCATGTAAGATGTCTCTTAGGTTGCAATGGGCCAGTCACAGAAGTGTAGCAGATATCAGTATCTTTTATATTGCAATAAATAGCTAAACTGTAATATTCATGATGCTTTTAGTTCCTTTATCACTTTCCTTTATGAGGGGTTGCCAGTGTGAGGCAGGTTAGTGTGCCTTAAGGGACTTACTTCATTAGTCACCACCTTCTTAGTGCACATTATATCTCCTGCAGAAATGAATGAAGAGCAGATGGATTTTGATAGTTGTTATTTGCATCACAGTTTCTGGCACAGGGGCGGGCAATTATTTTGGGTGGAGGGCCGCTTACCCAGTTTGGCAGGCTGTTGAGGGCTGCATGGGTTGCCCCACCCCCTGGTCATCATCTTGGGACCAATGTCCCAATGTCTTGGGACCAATGTTCCAGGGCCAGCACCGGTGGAGCCCAAAGCAGGGCACAGGCTGGCAGGTGTCTGTGGAGCTGGGCTGGGCTGCACCAGCAGGGAAAGGGGGGAGTTGGCCCAGCTCCATAGAGTCCCTGCCGGCTGGGACCCTGTGCTCCTGCCACCCTGCTCTGGGCCCTGCAGGCACTGGCCCTGGGACACGGGTGTGGGGCCCATGTTCCTGCTGGCTTCCACGCCCACTCACACCCAGTGCCCACCAGCCCCACAGTACAGGCAGGGGGCAGCACACAGCCCCGACCCCCTGCTCGCCAGAAGGGAAGAAGCTGGTGCTGAGTGCGGGGAAAAGTGGCCCCTCACCTGCCCCATGGCCGGTGCTCCCTGCTGCAGGCACTCGCTAGCCCATGTGGGGCTGTCTGGAGCAGGCACAGGCAGCCCCACGTGGGCTGCAAGCAGCTACAGATGGGGTGCCAGCCACAGGGCGAGCAAGGGGCTGCTTTTCCCCTCACTCAGCACCAGCTTGTAACCTGGCCCTGCTGCCAGCCTGGGCTCTGCGCTGGCTACAGTCTTGCCCATTGGTGGCAGCAGCTGCAGCCCCCCAACTTGCCGTGCCAGGCAGTGTTGGCTGCTGCTGCCCACAAGGAGCTCACACGTTAGGCAGCCCAGAGGCAACAGTGGCAAACACTACCCGGCGCAGCAAGCAGGGGGGGCTGCAGCTGCTGTCGCCATGCGCAGCCCCAATGGGTGAAACCAGAGCCAGCGCAGGGCCCAGGCTGGAAGTGGGGCCAGCTTACAAGGTGGTGCTAAGCGCAGGGGTGGGGGGGAAGCGGCTCCTCACCTGCCCCGTGCCTGGTACCTCGCGCTGCAGCCGCTCGCAGCCTGCCTGGGGCTGCCTGTGCCAGCTCAGGATAACCCTGCATGGGCTGCGAGCAGCTGCAGTGCGCTGGGCACGGGGCAGGGGAGGGGCTGCTCTCCTCTGTGCCGAGAATGAGCCCAGAGAAAAGCTGAGCGCAGGGAAAAGCGGCCCCTCCCCGGTCTATGGCCAACGCTCCCTGCTGCAGCCACTTGCAGCCTGCGAGGCTGTCTGGAGCAGGCACAGGCAGCCCCAAGCGGGCTGTGAGCAGCTGCAATGCGGGGTGCCGGCTACAGGGCAGGTGAGGGGCTGTTTTTCCCACCCCGTTCTCAGCTTTTCCCCGGGCCACTTTTCCCCAGGCTCCTCCCCTGCCCTTCCTGCCACTCCCCTCCCCCCCTTACCTGAGGTTCTGGCACCGCCAAGGCAGCCATGTGGTCCCAGACCAGAAGCCCCTGCTAGGGCTTCCAGATGGGGGGGCAGGGCCGGGCAGGCCCTGATGTTGTGGGAGCCCACCAGGCTTCCCCTGCATCCTACTGCCCCTGGTTCCTGTCATTTTTTACAGGAACCAAGGGCAGATAAATATTAATTTTCTAAATTTTTTAGGGGCCCCGCGGGCCGGATACAATGGCCTCATGGGACGGATCCAGCCCACAGGCCATATTTTGCCCACCCCGTTCTAGCAGGTGTTAGGCCCTGATCCAATGCCTATTCAAATCAACTGAAAGATTACCATCGACTTGAATGGGCTTTTAGATTGGTCTTTGGATCCCAATTCAGGAAACCATCCCTATTCATAGGAAGTTCTTCAGTGTATTCTTATCCAGACTTTGATGAAACATTATGACTAGCTTTGCTTCCAATCTTTGAAAAGATCAGTTGAATCCAGAAACATTAAAAACATTTTAGCAGCTTTAAAATGATGTGTTAAGACTTTCTGGCTGCATCTACAAATCACCCTGTGATGTGCTATGGCGATGTAGTGACCACATGTGTCTACACGTGATTGCTAGCTACATTGCTATAGCGGTGCACTCCCCAGGTATAGTGCACTGCTACGATGACGCAGTGGCAAAATTTACCCATGCTCTGTGTACATGGCTCAATAACCACCCGTACTGCGCTATACTTTAGTACTTCCAAAAAGAAGTACTAAAGCATGGCACAGTAACAGCGTCACCATACGGGGATGTGTAAACACACCCTTTTTGCCTTAACTTAAAAGCAAATATTTAAAAAATCAGTCAGATATGCTGTTTGCTTATATTTACAAAAGTGCTTTGGAAATTACCTACAGAGTAACAGAGGAACCACCCTCAGTTCTACACTTTGGTGGTAATTATTTACATCCATGACAAAATATGAGTTCATAGATGCTTGTTGACAGATCTGATATCCTTTCTGCATGGTGATAAATATGATACCCTTTTTCCAGTCTTACCCACATGCTTAACTTGAAGTTTCTAAAGGCAGATAACATAGGAAACTTTGAAAACATCTATTTTACCTGTTTTTTCTTCCTATTGCAGGAACTTGATCAAGCTAAAACTTTTAACAAGTCTGTGGAAAATTTGTTTCTCTCTCTCGCTACACACATTAGAAGTAAGTGCCTTTTAGTGCTTTGTCATTTTAAAGCAAAGTGGTCAGGCATTTCAATTTGTGAATCATGCAGTAAGGGGTCTGTGTAGTGACTGACACTGAGAACAGTCACAAAGCACAGCTAGTTTTCCATCAGTGTTTCAACTTATTCTTTTATCAAGCAGAAAAGCAGATGATGCCAGCCAAGACATCTCTTATTTCCTTTTAAGTAACAAAAAGACTTTTTAAAGTCACTTTAAAATTTTTTTTAAAAGTGCAGCAGTTGTTTAGATAAGAAAAGGCGGGGAAACAAAGTACTGCAGTGAAATCATTAATGGGGTGTGCAATATGCCCTGTTTTGGTTGGGTTATCTATCTCACCTACCCTGAGTAAACCTGTGATTACCTTACTCTCCTCACTGAAAGATGGGAGGAGCTAAAGCAAGACTAACACAGAAGCGTAAATGCTTAAAATGGATCTTGGATAGAAATCGGGTGCCAAAGTCCAAGAAAGCAATTCATAGAAACTCCACCTAACCTGGTTAGATGCAAGAGACCCCTTAGGTGCCAAAGTTTTTTGCAGAAAAACTATGTACTGGTAGATACCTGAGGCCCAGGCAGATGTTAAAACAGTGGTGCAATTGGGATCTGAAGAATTTTCTGCCCCATCCCAAACATTACACCTCCTGCCATGCCAAATATGCACGGAAGGATGTGTGATGTTTGAGATAAAGCAGAAAATTCCTCCTATCCCAGCCATGTCACTGCAGAGCTGCCCCAGCCTGATCCCACAGATCAGGCAGGGAGTGGCTGTCTCCCAGTCCAGGGTTGCTGCCAGTCCCCAATAGATTCCAGACTTGGGCTGTCTGGGGCTGGTCTGACAATTGACTGATTGTTGGCCCAGCCCCAGGACAGCCCAGCTGCATGTGTGTGGTGTTTAGTATTCCTGGGGTACCAGGACTCTAAGATCAGGGAGGCTGTCCCTATTCAGGGGCTCCATACCTTAGCCTAACTGTGCTTTTACAAATCCTGTCTCCCTGCAGCCCCGTGTTTTAAAGTGGGGGTTTGCAGGGCAAGACAGAAAAGGTTGCCAGGTTTGTGGCAAGGGGAGCCCTTCAGTTCTCCCCATTGGGAACATCTTTGTGGCTGGTTTGCCAGTTTATGGCATCATAAAGTGGCTGAAAATATAGCTCTGTTACAATTTATGGTGTGATGAATACATTAATTGCACCACAATTGTAATGTGTGCCAGGGGCCTAATGTTCAGGTGCTACACATGTATAGAGGTGCCACATTTTTAATGGAGGTGAAGCTGTTTTGGATTCTCAGTGTACACTGAAAGCATTCAGTACAACTCTCATGGTGACCTTCATTGAGAAGGTGGCAAGGAATTTGGTGATAGTGGTTATGTTTTGTATAATAGCCTAGTATTTTAAGCAGTTGCCCAAGAAGTGAGAGACCTGAGTTTTAAGCCATCCTCAGCCTGTAGGGGTTCAAATCCAAAGGAAGTGTGCTAACCACCAAGCTGGGGGCTTGGCTGGCCTGAGCATACTCCCCATGACTCCTATTAACATGGAGCCATTGTGCACAAAGAAATGTAAGAGTCATGGGGCCACAGAGAAAACAAGTAAGAGGTAGCCTGACTCAGGAGCCTAGTGATGAGGGCACTCACCTTGGGGGAAAGGAGTTCTGGATTCCAGTCCTTGCTCCCTACACCAATTGTGTTTTTTAATTTTTTTAATCCAGTGACCCTTAAAGCCAACTATAGGGAACTTAGGCTCCTGCCTCATGTCTGTGAACTCAAAGGGCCTGAGCTCTCAGTGTGCCTAAAAGTATTGGTTTGATTTTCACCCATTAAAGCTTTCATTTTCTTTCTGATCAGATTTTTAAAACTTTTTCTCCTCTTTCCCCTTCTTTTGAGCTCTCTGTGAGTGTATCTTTGTAAAACCATTTCTTCTTCTTTTAGTCTGAATAATCTTTGTCGTCCTTATTCCTTTCACTTTTACTTACTTATGCTACCTCCTGTTCTTCAGTAAATTGAGAAGGCAAATTTTGATATGTATAATGCCATATATCTCCTATTTAATATACTAGAAACATCCTGCACCTGATGGAGGAAATGATTAATCCATATGTGCATAACCAAAGGTAGTAGTGGGCCTGTCTGCACCACAGGGTGTGCTATAGCATGGAAGTAAGCAAGTGAGCTTTAAACCATCCAGTTTACATATTGGAAGCAGTCTAGATACAGCAGCACAGAACAGCATATGGAATAATTTACCTCTAGCATAACTAAGGTGACCTGGGCAGCAGCTGACTTAGAGGGACGGCAGAAAAATAACAGCTGCTTCATCTGCACAGGCTGACTTATTATGCCTCTGTAATTCACTATGTTTTTCCATAGTTCTAAGTGTAGATAGATCACAAGACTGAACCTGGGACTTTCAATGACAAAATACAAGCCTTGGCCATTTGAGTTAGGACCAGAATCTCTTTAGCCATAAAAAAGTGTAGGCTGTTGCTTCTTGTTTTAATCAGGGCAAAAACATGGGGGACAGGAGACAGAGAAAGTTGTGTTTCCTGGCATGAAGGGATTGAGTTATGTCCTCAAGTCCAAATCTGATACTAAACCTTCAGGTTAGACCCTCTGTCACTCCAGACCTTTTATAAATGCACACTCAAAAAATCCACTTGCATTTAGGACTGAGACCGTGAATGTATCTCCTGACATGTTTACTGTATAAACTAAGTACAATAAACACATGAGGACTGATTGACTTGGTTTTTGTTCTTAGTAGCACAGTGGCTTTAAAGGTTGTACACACTGGAGTCCCATTGTTTCTGAGTATCAAAACACATAGGGTCTTCTGAGTGAGGTTCCCTCAACAGCAGTCAATGTCTTGCACTATAAGAAAGAGGTATTATTCTCCACTATGAATTATATATGGCTATTGGTATTTTATGCACCACTTATACTGCAACATTATTAATTCTTCATAAGAATCTGCTTATTGTTTGCAGCACAGAAGGTATCTTTTGCTGAGATTTCCAGTTTCCAATTCTAACAAGCACAAAGGAGCTTACTCCTCCAAAATAATGGGGCCCCTGATTTGCATTCTGAGGTGAACGATGTGGAAAACCATTACATTTAAAGTTTTGAGTGTGCTGGCAGATATGTTTGGCCAGTGATATGAAGCCGTAAAGATACACTCCATTACCATGTCTTGTTGCATTAACTATAATACTGTACAAATCCCCTGAGAAACGAGTTTTTCTTTGCACTGAGGTCCTGATTCAGCAAAGTAGTTACGTATAACAATAAGCACATGAGTAATCCTACTTGAGGTAATGGGGCTGCTTATATTTTAAAGTCATGCCTATGACTTAAAATGCCTGGCTTGGAGCTTGGGTATACAATGTTTCTGACTTTTTCCATATTTCAGATCTGTTTTGATAGTCTCCACCTTCCTAACTTTCACTATGGCACTCCTGTAAATTATTAGAATGATCTTGCATTTATGTAGTAGCTTTTATCTCAAAGGAACCCAAAGTGCTTCGGAAATCAACATGTAAGCTATACACATGAATCATTGTTTTATCCTCCTCTGAATTTCAGCCACTTTTGTGAGAAACTTTATTTAGTAGCCTGAAATAACTCTGTACAGAAGCTGAAGACAGGAAGTGAAGAATATATTTTCCAGTTGAAACTGCAGGGTGGATTTATATTGGCTGAATGTAATTACAGAAAATGGGGCAGGTGTTTATTTTCCTATCCATTTCTTCCTCTCAGGAGAGCAATAGTAGATGTGTAGTCTAAAAGATCTGAAAAGCATAGGATTAGCCTCCAAAATCTCCTAGCCATGCTGACACTTTGTAACATTTCTCTCTTTCTTGTCTTCATTTAAGAAATCTCAAAGTCCCATGATGACGTGACGGCTGACAAGAGTCTCCTAACTACAGATTATGGCCAGGATGCGAATCGGAGGAGGGAAAGGAGGAGCCAGTCTGACACGGCCATCAACATTGCAAGCAGGGTATGTGAATCAATAATATACTCGACCCTTACAATTTTAAGGGCTGTTTTTAAATGGAATATGATTAGGGGACAGAAGGTTGTCATGGCATGGTATGGGATTTATTAAAGCTAAAATTACTTTGAGATGGCCACTAAAATCATTCCTGCTTGTGACTTAATTTTTCTTTTTGGCTGGAATTCACCAAGCTTGGTAGCAAGTTCTGTGCAATCACTTTGCCCCATGCTGTGCCAGCCATCAGGTTGCTCTGATTGTGCTTCCAGTCTGCTGCTGGCTCTGCTTCAGCCTTTAGGCTAGGGACAAAACTTACACTGGTATAAGTGATTGGAAGCTGGTTCAAATCTGTAACACGATGACAGTTCTATGCATATACACTACTTTCAAAGTGGCTGAAACTGGTTTAAGATAAACTTTGTAGATGTAGTATCTGACTTAACTGATTTAGGTTAAATCAGTTTATTGAACTTCTGTTCCAGATTCTCTCCAGATTCAAGTTAGCTTTCAGTCCCCCAGCATCCCAGGATGCTTTGCACCTCCCCCACAACCCTGCCTCGCTTTTCAGGGTGGGTGGGTTAGCCTTGGCCCAAGCTGTCTGCTCCAGGTGAGCAGGGAGGTATGCTCTAGTGCCCCTGGCTTCTGGCCTGGGCCCCTGCAGGCATGTGGCTGCATTTCTGGAATCAAAAATGAATATATGTTCACTCACTTGTTGGTTCAGTCGATGCAGTTTAGATTAACCTGTGAAGATTGATTAATTCAGCCTTGGGCTTTTTGATTGCCTGTACTTAGCCCTAATGATACAAAGTGGGGACCAGAGCAGAGCTGCTGGTTCCTTTGGAGCATCTTGTGTAGTTTGCTAATCAGCCAAGGGGAGCTGTTGGCTCTTGTGTGAACCCTTGGGCAGGAAAGTCTTCTGCCCTTCTCCCCTTGTTGGTCACTAACTGTTAGTATCTTTGAGGGTAGTTAGCCATGTTAGTTTGAAGTTTGGAAGAAGACAGTGCAGTGTGACACCTTGTAAAATAACTTGTTCAGAGAGGCACTAGTTTTCCATAGACTTACTCCCCAGTTTGTCAGATTTTACACAGTCTATTCACATCTGATAAAGTAGCCTGTAGCCCACGAAAGCTTATGCCTTTGCAAACAAGTTGGTTTATAAGGTGCCTCACTGCCTTGTCTCTGTCGGTGTCTTTGAAATGGTGAACAAAATACACTTTCACTCTTTTTATTGTGTGGGGATGGAAATATGAAGTTTTACTGCTGTAGAACAGTGAACTGTTGCCTTATATGCACTTTACTCCCAAATCGTCAAACTTTATACACTGAAAATTTCCAGGTGGTGAGTCCTCCATTGAGTTGCCGCAGCCACTTAAGCAAATAGATTTCACATACTAAGTTGTTATGATAGGCGTTTATGTAAGTGCTCTAGCTTTAGGGCAATTTTCACAATAGGAATCAGGAAGGAAATTTCCTTTTTCCTCCCTCCCTTCTTTCAGTATAAGCTTGCATGGTCTCCTTGCTGCTTTCATGTTCCTCTAAAACTTCAAATACTGTTTGGGTTCAGAGTCAGAATGCAAGACTCAATGGACTGATGACTTGACTTTGTGTGACAAATCCTGTTATACTTGTGTAAATGAAGCAAAATTGCTCTGGTTTTTTTTGTAATTGGATTAATTGAAACAGTGTTACAAATATTATTCAAAGCAGAAAGACTGACCCTGTCAGTGTGGTGGGTTTTTTTTTCATTGTATGAGACCAAAACATACATATGCTTCCCCTGAAAGAGCATTGCCATGTTTCATTGCACTGAGAAGCAGCATGGGTGGAATTAGCGGGCTAATTGTCTGCACACCATGGCTGTGTTTCCACTGAATACTAAACACACACCCTGTTATGTTTTGAGCGTGAATGAGGAGTCTGTAATTTGCCAAGCATATCAATGGTAGACCCCAGCTATAGGCCTGGAATTTTTAATGACTTTAAGGCCCTAAAATGTTCAAGCATTTAAGGTACACCAGCACTTTATATTAGAGAGAGAGAGAAGGGTAACATTTCTTGATTGTGCAGTAAGGGCTTTGCTTCTGAAAAACAAGAGTGTCTTGTTTCCCTCAGACTGTAAACCCTGAACTTCTGCTGGAGTTCGGGCTAATTTGGGTAAAGTTTTACTGGAGTTTTGGTTGATATTTCTTTTTTTTCCCTTATGTGGGTATCATTGTTATCTAGGTTCTCTGGTGCTGGGGAAAGTCGTACTCACATCTTTCTTCCCATCTTCTGGCTTTTTTTACTCATGCAGCAATTCCTAAATGTATTCTTTAGCTATTACTCTTCTTATTTTTTTTCCTGCATTTTCTTTCATTCTGATTTTTGTAAATCTTTTTGCTAGTGGACATATCTATCATGTCTCACACTTTGCTGTGTAGTTAGTTCATTCATTTTTATCCAACACCTTATCTGCCATTTCCTGTATGATTTGCTATCTTCGTTTTATCAGTGCAAACAAGGTTGCCACCTTTCTTTTATTCAGATCTCATTCTTTGTATTCCCTCTTCCAGAAGTCTTAAAGTGATCTCAAACTGTAGTTCTGTTTTGAAGATTGACAGTCAAAATGACATTTTCTTAATTTAACATGCCTACTTCTTGAGATATAGTTATTTGCTTTGAATATACATATACATTACTGTTTTCTACTCCTGTTAGATTTGTAGAGTGAGCACAATGCAGATGGAGTGAGGTAATTCCTTTGTAATTCATGCCTGAACAGTGGGATTACTGATGGAGTTCCAGTGGCTGGGCCAAATTCTGTCCTTAGTTACAACTGAACCCCCCCTTAAAAATAAGTTGCTCACATTAGTTGGGGGTAGAATATATCCCACAAATCTTTTGCTTGTCAGAATGCATAAATATTAAGGAACCCACTTTCATTTTTAGATCTGAGGCTGCAGGAGTGATGTTTGAGGGGAGGAAGTCTTTTTGTTTGGGACATGAGCAAAACCTGGATACAATTGAGAAACAACACATATAGAATCCTCTTATGCTGATCTTAGCTTTGTCTTTCAAAGTAGGACTTCACAGTAGCATAACTAGGACAGGGCGACTGCAGCAGCTGCCCCAGGCACTGACTTAGGGGGCAGAAAAATATCAGTTGCTGCCATAATTGCACGATCATGCTGGCAGCACAGGGGCAGCCAGGAGTTGCCACTGCCCCCAAGCTTCCTGTTGCCCCTGGTTGCTTTCTTACGCCTTTGGAGCTTTAGTCCCAAGGGTAAGATCCAGCTCTCTCAAGTGAGCTTCACTGTTTGTACTACCATCCTGCAAGCTTGACCAATGGGTTAAAGTGGGGTGGGGGGTGAGGGAAGCGAGCATATTTAACTGAGAAAAGACTGAAAATGTTCTGATGGTAACAGTTGGTCAATGCAAAATATGACTTCATGAGGTAAGATTTAGAACATGCCATTTTAGTGCCTCTCGGGCCAGAATATCACAGTACTTTAAAAACATTAAACAAGCTCTGCAACATCCCTAGGAAAAGGAGACTTCTTTTTATCCTTATTACACGGATGGAAAACCCAGAAACAAGGCTCAAAGAGGCTTACACAATATGTTAACAGCAGTCAGGTACCCAGTATTGCCAACTCCGTTGTGTCAAAAATCATGAGACAAAGTCCTAAAAATCAAGAGATCTGGAATGTAAATCATGAGATGCTGTTTTTGAAGTGTGTGTTTGAGGGGTTATATGTGAAGGTGTGGGGGGCTTGGAGCCTGGGGAGGGGGAGTCCCCGCACACCCAGGCAAAATGTGGGGCACTGTGGGTCAGGAGTGAGGGGCAGCAGCAGGGCTGGGGGGACTGCAGCTTGGGCGTGAGGGGCAGACGCACAGACACACCAACACACGGACACATGCACACAGACAGACAGCTGCCCATGGCCCCGGGGTCCCACTCAGCCCAGCCACTGCCCCACTCCCTTCCTCCCTCACCATGGGGGCCTCGATCCACGCCCCCGCCCCTTCTCTCTCTTCCTGCCCCTTCTCCTCCACAGACTTACCAGCTTGGCGCTCTCTACACGCGCCAGAAGAAAAAATCCTGAGATTTGACCTCTCTATCAGGAGATCATGAGTCGGAGTTAATTTGACTTGGAAATCAGGAGTCTCATGATTTTTTCATGAGAGTTGGTATTACTGAATACCGCCTTCTTAGTGCACACAGGCACAGATATTAAGAACAGGCTACATAGGGGTCTAACTTATGCAGGGGGTTAGATCAAATGACAAGATACACTGGTATTTACTGTACCTCATAACATCTAACATCTTTAGGGTTTTTGCTTTGTATTTAGCAGAGTAGACAATACGGTTACTCTTCTTTTTTTTGTGGCTCCAAAAGCACTAGCTAAAGTGTATGGTCAAGCAGATTGTTTTGGGGAGGAGAAGAACTGTTGTTAGTATCCGGTCATTCTTTAATGAAACCCTGCTAATTTACAAAGAGTGCATGAAGTCCTGTTTTCCTAACCACAGGAGATGGTTTCTTTTAACACATTTCCATGCCCATTTATAGCCAGCACTTGGACAAAAGGCTCTCTTTCTGGGCTTTTCTCAGGGCTATGTGCCCAAAGCATATTCTGGCACTATCCTTAACTGTTTCTTAGATTTATCAGAAATGAAGGGCAGCTGCTACACCCACCAGTGTGAATTAAATTTAATCTGGCTCATGAGAGTATAATAGTTTGGCTGTTCCTCAAGCTGTTGTTCACAGATTGAAGTATGCTTTCAAAATAATTGTACCTTTTCATCTTATCTGATGTCTATGTTCTTAGTTCTTCTCCCTTCTGGTGCAGGGGTACAATTGGCAAAAGTAAATTAGCTGATTTTGGCGGTTAATGCAGGTCACATATTTGCTAGTCTTTAGTGGTGAAATCCACCCACTCTCTTTCTCTTTAATGCAAAAATCTGTTAAAAGTGACCTTCTCCTTCTTTCCCACTGCTATCAGTTTTTAATCTATGACCTTGGGAGCATGTATTTGATTGTACTACCTCACTTTCTCACGCGCAACACACCTTTTCCCCACCGATCACCCCCACAAAATTGGAACATGTGTTAAGTGGGGAAGCTTTTTGGGGTGTTTTATTTTTTGTGCTTCTTTCCCCCTCCTACCTGGGATAGAAGCACCCATGCAGCAGCTGTGGAATCACTACTGTGGAAAAACAACCAACCAAACAAAAAAACACATGTAAGTTTGTTACTACATCTCTTACAGATTCAAAATGCACCCAGCCTGCAGCAGCTCATCATTGGCACAAGAGACAACAATGCAATCTTTACCAAAAAGGGTTGCAGGCCAGGAGAAGACCTTCCTTCTAGTCCCCTGAGCGATGTTGTCTTCTCTGGTGGTGTAAAACATGTAAGTATTGACATTAAAGCAGGGAGGGATGTCAAACTTGCCTGCAGCTCCCCCCACCCCCTGGGCTGGGTCCAGACAACGGGGCTTTTTATGGGCTGAATCTGAAATGCAGGGAGCCTCCCAGGCTGGATTGACCTGGCAGTGGCTCCATCACTGGGAATTTTGCTGATAGTTTTGGGTGTCCTTTGCAAAATGTTTCCTGGGTGAAACTGCATTCCAGTAAAGCATAAAGAGAGTTACGATGTCTCAATAGCTGTATCGGAGTGTTTCCAAACATGCAGAGTAGAACAAGCTTAGACATGTAGGACAAGAAATGGAGGCACATAGGGAATGTAGGGGTCTTAGTAGAATCAGGCTGCTAAGTAAGCAGAAAGCAAAAATAAGTTTAACCACTTAGACCCCTGAAAACTATGTATGTGGCACTCAGACCTCTGAGCAGTGAGGCAGTATTTGGCCTGTAGCATCTAGGCATTTCACACTTCGTGTTAAGGCGGCAGTGGAATAATATGGTTCTTTGGAGCCATGCCAAACCAAACCAGTCTCCTGCTGGTTGCATAATAACATTTTATATTTCCTTTGCAATGTGTAAGTATACATCCTTTGCTTGCAGTGCTTGTTGTTGTCCAAGCATCTGGTGCTTATTAACACAGTGTGCTGAAAACAACCCTGCCCTCCTTGCACAGTGCTACCTAATCTGAACAGCACTGGTTAGCATAGACATACCTCTTTTGATTAAGAAGAAAATACCATGAAATAAACTTTAGACCAACTTCACAAAATTGTCATTAAAATATATTAAAGCAGGGACAAAATCTATTCATCCTCCTTTTTGCCATGATGAGTGATAGTGAAAAAAAGGAAGTCTTTTTTTTGTTTTTATTTTTTATTCCCTTGTTACAAAAATCCGCTACAATGAGTGGTGAGCAGCTTTTAACACAGCTACAACCAAATTAAACTCCACTCTGACTTCCATCCATGTGCTTACATGTTATGTACACAGCTTCAAAGTAGTTCCTCTCAGGACTTCACTTTTCACACTGACCCTTCTTTCAAAAAAAACATGGTTTGCTGTTTTGCTCATAAGACTGCATAGGTCACTTCTTTGACTTCAGTCAAAGTCACTGGTGTGAACTGTATGGCAAACCTGCGTATATTTAAATATCACTCTTCCATGCAAATGTTAATCTATTGTAAACATTAACTTGTACTCTTAGTTGCTAAGGCGTGCAAAGTAAAAACTCCTTGGTTAACCAAGCTTGTATGTGGGACAGTGTTTTTTCAGAGGGTGTGTTTTACAGAATAGTGACTTAGTATTCAGTGAGGGTGTTAGTGTGAGATAATTACTGCAATAGCAATTTCTTAGCGACACTGACTGGAACCATTACTTAAAAAGAAACCTCGGAGTAATTGTGTTAAAGACTATAATTAAAAGTCAATGGAGACCAAGCCTGTTTCGATTTAAAAACACTGCGTGATATCACAAGGGCTGGATTGCACCCAAAGTGTATATGGCTGTGAAGAAGCATAGAGGTTGCTCCCTCACCCCAGTTTCATGCCTTGTGTAAATGTTAGACATAGATGCTCCATTGGTGAGCTGCACCTCTGAACCTCCTTCCTCCAAGGAGCAGGGAGGAGAGGTGAAACTATGGATCTACCTCCTCTTTGCACTGGCAGACAAGTGTGGTGGCAAGGCAGGGAAGGTGTCTGAATCGAAATCCTCCCTGCCTTGTCAGATGTCATTTAGAATGGATCTCAGTGCACAACTGGAGAGGCCCACAGAATATTTAATAAGTGATGCAGTACCTTCTGCTGCGTTTCCTCCAGGGCCCTGAAGGGGCAGAGCGAGACAGGAGCTCTTCTCACTGGGGTTGTGCACCGTGGCAGAATCCCTTACTTTCGGTTGCACACCACAGCATAGTTTAGGGACAAGTTTCATATTTGCTGTTACCGTCAGTGGGAGTCAATAAGGTCCAGTAATGTTCCTATCAAACATGTTTCTGACCTTGGGCATTTTTATGATGCCTGAAAGCTTGTCCAACAGCTTTTCGATTTGTACAGCTGGTCCAATAAAAGGTATCACAGAGAAGCCTTGTCTCTCTTTAAAAGTATTTTTTTATGTTTGCATATTTTATTGTTGTCAGTTTCCAGGTACAGAAATGGGTATGTGCAGGATGGTTATGGTTAGTCATTTGTAGAGGAAGATAGTGCCCTTAGCCCATGCAGATAAATATATAAAAATGGTTCATTTTATATAGAGAAATAGAAAATCAAATGTTAAGGTCTAGTATACATATAGCAAGGATAGTGAAAGAATAGTTTCATGTACATATTATCTTGGATCAGAATTACTTGCAATAGCTTTAACAATCAATTTAGCCCAAAGAAATGGAGAATTAGAGGGTAAAAAATTACCATCTCATTGGATGCAAGCTTGCTTTTCCTTGATCTTTGTCTTTTGTCAGGGGAGTTTATTTAGCCTTAACAGCACTTGCACTGAGGCTGACAATTTTGACAAGGCTAACGTCACTGGGGAAATAGAGTTTGCCCTCAGCTATATCTTCAAAACCTGCACTTTAGAAGTCTGCATCAATGCTTGCAAGAATCTGTTTTATGGAGAGGAGAAGAAAAAAAAGTGTAACCCGTAAGTATTTTTGGTTTCAAAAGACAGGAAAAAAAACAAGGCAAGTAAAAATAAATGTGTATGAGCTTAAAGTGTCACAGAGTAATATCCAGCTGCCATTTTGTATATAGGACAAATGTATGTATTGGCCAACAATGCCTGCAAAAAATATGCACACCCATGCTAAGTGGTTACAACATGAAGCAGAAAGTTGAGAGATCTGTCATAGTTTCTAGTCATCTTGTGACTCAGTGTGTGACATTGGTGAGTTATTTAACACTTCTGTGCTTCATCTTTCCTATCATTAACATGGGGAATACGTCCAGATTTTGCAAGATGTTTTGATATATAAAAGCAGGTGACTTCAAACTATAGTAATATATTATTGGACATACAAAGAATACCCATTTTCTACAGATGAAAGATGTAAGCATACTTTTTTTTCAGGCTTGCAACATTTAGATGATATCTTGCTTGTTTGTTAAGTTGTTTATGAATGATTCTCTCAGCCTTTCCATGGAAGAAATCATTCATGGAAAATTGCTAGTCGGAGTATCCAGCCATATGTTTAATGCTTGACCTTGCTATCATGCACTACATGAATGAGTCTGAATCAGCATTCTAAAATTCCAGAGTTCAGCTCAGATCCTACCAGGAAGACTTTGCTGTGACATCTCTTGCAGAGAAGGGGACTAAAAATGAGTTGTCTGACAAAAAAAAGAAAAAAAAAAGAAAGCCTGGTTGGGATGCCAGGTAATGAAGTGACACGGTTAGGGAATGTTTAATAAGTGCTGAATACTCCTGAAGTTTCCTAGTTGTGTAGACAGTATGCAAATCACAAGAAGCCTAGGGAGTTGTGTGGAAAGATGTTTGTAATGAACATAACACTCCATATTAGCTATACTGAGTGCTCTTTCTGCAGAAAAAGGATGAGCACTAGTTGCAATTAGGACACTTGCAACAAAACTTGGCTGGTGAGATGTTTATAACAGGCTTTCAGTCCTGCTAGAAATCTGAGTAGTACGTGGGTTGGTTTCCTTGGTAAATGTATTACTTCATGTTTATATAGTAGGAAGCTTAAGCTTTTAAACACACACACAGGTACAGTAGTGGTTTTTACAGTTCAAAGGGGCTTGAGAGGCATGGGAAAGGAATGTAAGGTCTACGTTGCTGCTGAGAGAGATGACTGATCTATACAGCTCAGAATTTAACCAGAGGCTGATTAAACAGAGTTATTCTATAATGAATTGAATACAACATGCTGTCATATTAAAATATGGTTCTGGTAGCATTTGGGAATATAGAATGCCATTAATCATCTTTAGAGTAAATCCAATATCTTTTATTAGACCAACTCAGATTTGGGAGTGAGGAGCACTAGCAAGGCTGTGGGGTGGGAAAGATGCTGCAGGTTGGGAGTGAGGGGCACCAGTGGGGAGCAGGGAGCTGTGGGTCAGGAGTGAGCAGCATCAACCAGCTGGGCTGGGGGGTGGGAAAGTGGCTGTGGGCTAGAAGTGAAGCCCACCAGGGGAGCAGGGGGCATATCACTGCCCCCCCAACAATCATATACCTTTTCCCCTCACCCCCCAACAGGTATCCTCTCTTTTGAAATTGGAAATAAGGTAACCCTAGATTTTTTAAGTTCTCCGTTGGCCCAGCTCATCTTCCAATGCAATCAATGCTTTACTTTCAATGGGATCTGAGTTAGGACAGTCCTGCCCATTTCAAAATCTTACCCTTTAAGGCTTACTTGCTTGCTACTAAATGAGTCAGCATGGGAAACAGTAATGAATTACTATACTGCATTAGTACAGTAAAAATGAATGTCCTAATCATACAGGAGTGGTATATTACCATCATGAAAATATTTTTTTTAAATGAACAACTGCAGGCTTTCTAAAGTTGGAACAAATGGCTGACTAGTTGGTCAACCTTCAGTTGGTGGTCCCATTCCAGTGCATAGCAGATGTCCACATCACAAAACCATTACTAGGGGGTATTAATTGACCTCCTTGTTGGCAGTTTCAGCGGAGGCTAAGAATTGAATGGGCATGAAAACTCAGTAGCCCATTTAGTGTAAATCAGAGCCAAACCAAAACACTCCGACTGGATATGTGGGAAGTTTGCATGGCTCTAGTCTGTTCTTCAGATAAATAGATGACAGGATGTCAGGCTTCCCTTAGTCTTAATTTTAATCTTTACCAGCAGTAAGTATAAAATGAAAAAAGCAGGCTGGCTTAATTTCCTTTCCTTCTCAGGTTGAGCTCTTCTTAATTTTGGTCTTTCACCCCACTCTACTTTCTTTCTCGCTTCCAGGTATGTAAAGACCTACTTGCTTCCTGACAAAACTGCTCGGAGCAAAAGGAAGACCGTTGTCAGAAAGGGGACAGTGGATCCAGCATTCCACGAAACTTTAAAGGTGTGACTAGTCAACATTTGTGGGCTGGGAGCTCTCCTTTGCTTAGCAAAGTCTCCATTTCCAGTGCCCAATCAATCCTGCAAGTTGCCTGGGGTCAGAATTCCATTCAAATTGCAAGAGTTGTGAAGAGGCTTTCAGGATTAGGTCACAGCCTATTTAAGAGATCAGAGTGAAAATCACCATCAGCAAATATGATGGTAACCCTGAGAACAAAGGAAGGAGAGTGTATATTTCTGGACAGCTTTATTAGTAAGTTGCAATATTGTAGAAATATCATCCTGTGTCCGTGGAAAACACTGTTGATTTGAATTCCGATGTAGTTTCTAGCTAATGCCATCTGAAAAATGGTGAAAGGAAGTGGTCTTATCTATTTATCAATATAAACCTAATTTACGTATATTGCAGAGGACAATTGGTACTTTGTACTTTATCCATATGACCTAATATCTCTCTTTTCTGAATGTCAATGGGAGTGCCCCTGGCCATTTGCTAAGTGAATCATTACTTTTGCATTGAATACCTATTGCGCTTAAAGAAATAATACATTGTGTATGTCACTTTTCGCTTTTCTCTTCCTCTGTGACACAGTTAATGCCTCATACATCAGTGTTTGCACTTGTTCATTTAGGCTAAGCACATTCAAAAAGCCCAAGCCTGAATTAATTCAATCTTTATAGGTTAGCCTAACCTGCATAGATTGAACTGATTTGCAGGTGAATAGACATTCACTTTTGATTCTGGAAATGCAGCCACATGCCTGCAGTAGCTTAGGCTAGAAACTGGGGGACACTAAGGTGAACTCTCCCTTTGTTTCCACAGCAGCTGCAAGGCTGAAGGGAAAGTGACCTGGGGGGTAGGTGGGGTATGGCTAGGTACTGGCAGGCTGCTGAGTATGATTGAGGAGGGGTTTAAACCCCCACCCTGGCTGGCAGGGACCCCAGCTGGGGTGTTCCTGGAGGGGGAAGGGGGAAGCAGCCCTTGCCAGATTTGTCCCCGGGGGGGGTGGGGGGCATGGCCAGACACTGGCTAGGGCAGTGCTTCAGGTGAAGGGGGGGGGGCAGGGAGGGGGATTAAACTCCCCTGTCTCCCCTCTCCTGACTTTCTGCCCTGCTGGCTGCTCACATGGTGGGGGGCATGGCCAGAGCTGGCCACCATGGCACCACCATCTGCCCACCTCACTCAGGGATGAGGTTGGGGCTGGGGCTGTGAGGCTGAGCTGGGTCAGCCCATGGGGCCAGCCTGGACTGGGCTGCAGGGGCAGGGCCCTTCCCAGCCAGCTGCGGCTTGGGCTGGGGCCACGGGAGCTTTGTATCCGGAGTGCTCCTGTCTCCCTGCGCCCAGGCTGGGATGGGCTGTCATGGAGTTGCAGCTGTCTAGGAAGGGCCGTGCCCCTGCAGCCTGGTTTGGCCTGGGCTGGACCCTCTGCACCCGCTCTTAGCAGCACTCACAGCTGGCCTGGCTCAGCCTCGGGTGAGGCGGGTGGATAGTGGTGCTCATGGGTGGCAGCTGACCAAGCAGTGGTGCAGAGGTGTGACTCTGGTGCAGCTGCAGGTGTGCACCTTGGCAGCTGGCCTGGCCGCATGGGATGAGTCCTTCATGCCCACAGCTGCCCAGGCCAGTTTGGAGGTGCTGGCAGGCCCAGAGCCCAGCAGCCGCTCACTGTGGGGGCTTGTGTGCCTGCAGCTGCTGTGCCACCTGCACCGTGCTTGCTCGTCTTTCTGGAGTTTCCCCTTGAGACAGACGAGCAAGCGCCGTGCAGAGGGCATGGTGGCTGCAGCTGTGGGCACATGAACTGCCGTGGTGGGCGGCTGCTGGGCTTTGGGCTTGCCAGCATCTCTGAGCTGGCCCGGGTAGCTGCAGGCACAAAGGACTCGTCCCACCTGGGTGGCCAGTCTGGCTGCCAAGGTGCCCGCTTCCAGGTGCAGTGGTGTTGCCTCCATGACACTGCTTAGCCAGCCGCCACTCATGCACACTGGGCCGGGCTGTCATGGAGCCACAGCCAGCTGGGAAGGGCCCTGCCCCCATGGCCCAGGCTGGACCGGATCCACTATCTGCCCACCTTGCCTGGGGCTGAGCTGGGCCGGCTGTGGGTGCTGCTGAGTGTGGGCACGGAGGGGCTAGCCTGGGCTGTGGGGGTAGGGCCCTTCCTAGCTGACTGCAGCTCCATGGCACACCAGCCCAACCTGGGTGCAGGGAGTCCTGAGCAATTGGGGTGCACAGCTCCTGCAGCCCCAGCCTGAGCTGCAGCTGGCTGGGAAGGGCCCTGACCTCAGCAGTGCTTGTGGGCTGGCCTGGCTCAACCCCACAGCCCCGGTCCCAACCCTAGCATCAGCCCTGGGCAAGGTGGATAGATGGCGGTGCCATGGCGGCCAGCTCTGGTCACACTGCTGCCACTGCTGCTGGAGTGGTGAGGGGGAGGACCCTGACAGGGGCTGCTTCACCCCAGCCAGGCGCAGCCCAGCTGCAGTCCCCCAGGGGGAGAGGAGAGGGAGGGAGAATAAACCCCCTCCCTGCCCCTTTGCCTCAGGGGGCCATGCTGGCTGGTGTCTGACCATGCCTCCTCCCCGGGCTAGAGAGCAGAGGGGCAGGGCCAGCCCTGCTCTCTGGAGCAGGCAGCCCAGCCCAGGGCTGAAAAGCATGCTGGGGGACTTGATCTAACTTAAACCAGGAAGGGGTCTGGGACAGAAGTTCATCCAGAACAATGCAAAAGAGTGTAGGGGAAAAGAGAATCCACCCAATATGACTAGAGCTATTGTTTGCATCTTAAGAATAATTCACTTAAACATTAATTTTCTTCTGTGTTAGTGTTAGTCTACCTAGTACAGCAGGCACAAGGAAAACAGGAGGACACAGGCAAGTTATATGATGACCTTGGCCTGTCTAATATTACTGTCCTACCTGAAGAAGGTGTAAGAATATAGCAAAAGGATGAAAAGCTATTTAAACTTTAAAAAATGTAGGATTTGCAACTGTAGGTGTTCTCCCAGGCGGTTTTACAAATATTGTCCTCTTCATTCATTTATTTATTTATTAATAATAAATGTGAGTGAATGTAGTTTTCTGCAAACATGGAGCCATTACAGAGGTGAGTGTATCAGGGGAGGCAATAGGCAAGCTGCTGAAACACATCTTGGATGACACAGCTGAGTTTGCCTGTTAGCTGCTCCAGGGCTAAAGCTGGATATTGTCCAGATTTGGGTGGGAGGATGGTGCTGGGGTTGGATTGTGTTTGTGAAGGTCTGCCTCTATTGATCCTGCATGTTGCCTATTAAATGCTGTTGATCTTTCTAGTATAAGATTGACTACTCCCAGCTGGAAACTCGACAGCTTCAGATATCTGTCTGGCATGCAGGTGTGTTCAAGAATCGGGTGTTTCTTGGAGAGGTGCTTATTCCACTGTCGTCTTGGAATTTTGAAGACAATTCAATGCAGTCATACAACTGGTACCAGCTCAAAGCTAAGGTGATTCTTGGGCCTTAGGTTAAAAGTATTGTTTTTAATTTTCCAAAAGATTTTTTTTTTTAAAAAACAGTGTAGTGAAAGCTGTAGAAGAGACCACCCTGTGTACATCATGGAGAGGGAAAAATGAAACTGATGTAGCAGGACAGTCTTGTCACACCACCATGTGAGTGGGTGCAGTGCAGTGACAGGCAGACAGTGAAATATAGAGAGGGGAGGCTGTATAGTATTTTTGTAGTAATACAGGCCTCTGTGTGTTCTTTTTCATTCTGAAAAGTCTGAAGACAATCAAGTTCAGTACAGTGGAGAACTTCTTGTGCGTGCAAAAATGTGCTTACCATCCCAGCCTGAAAAATTCCGGTATGAAGAGCACATGATGGAAGGTACATAGTATTTCAGCAGTACATGAAATATCCTGCCTATGGAAACAGAGACACACAGGGAAGCGTTTGTGTTTGGGTCTTTCTGCTTGATGCTGTAGATATTGCAAATTGTGGATTGTGTTGTATTTATTTTACAAATAAAACAAGCATTTGGTAAAAGTATTTGAAATCCAGACTCGTGTCAATCTCACTTCCTTCCCTCTTTTAAAAAAAAGCGGATACAAGAGTAGCCCTCATTACAATGCCTGTAGCCTGGTGCACTGAGATGCTGCACAGTTTTGTGCCTGCACAATTCTCTGCCAATGCACCTCTGTCCTTGTCTGGAGAGACCCAGTTATTGCTCTCTGTAGTTAGATTATCAGTAATGACAAACTGAGAGGTAGGGAAATGTCTTCTAGGTACAGGCCTGAGTTTTTGGCTTCTCCTTCAGACCTTTCCCTTGAAGGTCTTTATGTTTGTTTAAATGTTAACATTGACTGAGAGTCAGTTTTTGGAAATGGAGTGGTCAGTGATGGAGCAAGGAAAACCTGCTGAGGTAGGTGTCTGGGGAAACTTCCCCTTCCAGCTTGCTGGATAATGGCATGTACTGCAGGGTAGGATTCTTAAAGAAGTTACACACATTTGGTATTGCTAAACACCTACAGGAAACCTAGGCGCAGCCACCCATAGCGGCAGGAAGAACTAGAGGAACGATCAAACCCAGTTGTAAGTTTTATTTCTTTCTCTGGTCTGTTCTCTTGATCCCCATCTTCCCTCTCTATATTCTAACCCAGGGGTGGGCAATTATTTTGGGCGGAGGGCCGCTTACTGAGTTTTGGCAAGCCATCAAGGGCCTCATGACAGGCAGCCCAGGGCAGAGTAATACTAATTTTCTAAATTTTTTAGTGGCCCCGCAGGCCAGATGGAATGGCTTGGCGGGCCGCATCTGGCCTGGGGGCCGCATTTTGCCCACCCCTGTTAACCCCAGTCTTTCTCTTGATTCAGAGCTCCTTCTCCTTCCTCTTTCTCTAATTTCCGTCTTCCTTTATGCTACTTGCTTTATAAATGCACTTCTAAGAGAGGAGAGTGGCAGCAAAGACTGGGAATGAACCATCTGATGTTGCTGCTTCAGAATGCAAGTATTGTGGATGAATTGGCTGTATCTGATCTTAGCAATTGCAGCTTGTGGGCCCTGGGTTTTTTTTTTTGGACCGGCTTGGCACAGTTACATTTCCTTGTCATCATGCCAACTGCATGCTGTAGAAGTGACTTCAGAGCTTCAGATTTTTCATACTAAAATACATCTGCAGTTTACAGAAGCATAGAAGATATTGTGCTCCCTCACTTTAGAATCAGTGTTCAGTATCTTTCCTTTCCTCCTTTAGTACTGTGTTAACTAGACAACCATTTGTTCCTACTGGTCACTGATGGGAAGCAACGTTTGTGTTTTAGGGACAGAAGACCAAGCAGCTCATGGTGGCCAGCTTCACCTCGTAGTACTTGAGGCCAAGAACTTGCCCGTGTTAAGATCTGTTGGCAGCCTGAATTCATTTGTAAAAGGGTATGTCAGAGATTTAACACTTCAGATTCTGAATTTTTGAAAATATTATGTACTGAGCTGAGTGTTAGCAGGGACTGGACCTGCAGATGAAGGTTCTTTATGCACGTGCTCTGGGCTAGATTGTTTCTCACAATGGTGAGCACTTATCCAGGTTGTTAACTTCACCTCTGTGCCTGCCAGCGTAAAACAAGGCTCTATAATCTGGCCCTCAGCCTTTCTGAACAGGGCCTTGGAATTTGAAGGGACTTTGACATTTATTGAAATGTATTGAATCAGTTTTGAATTTTGAGGTTTCACAGGTAGGAAATATGGTTTTAAATCAGAAGAGAGGAGGTGCGCTCATGTCTTGCTTCATGAATTTTTCTGCATTGTTGCAGAATGAATTGCAGCTTTGGACCTGCTGTGAGAGAATTTAGTATCCTCCTTATTCTAGGCCTTTTAAGACTTGTTTCTTCATGATTGTCAAAGTGCTTGTAACTGATGTAGGTGACATTTACAGAAATGTCTCCATCCAGCCTTTGCCATAGTAAGTAGGAATGGTTGCGCTTGATGAAAGACATCACCACGGATGAAAGAGATAACCACTGCTATGGGCAGTCACCGTATCACAAACACCTGTACATGGTCAATTTTGCCATAGTTCTATTCAATTTTGCCCAGCTCAGCTGATGCACTTCATCGGGCAAAATATGGGACAATAAGCAATGTTTCCCACTTTGAGAGACACCCCCGGGAATTTCCAGGGTAAATCTCTGCAAGTGGGGAAAGCTGAGCAGGAGTTCTTGGGACTTGAGGGGCCCACTTCTCCATGGGAATTCCTGAGGTGCACAGGACTGGGCCTCTCAAGCCTGTCTGGGGAGGTTGGAGAGTGTGGGGAGCTTCAGGCTGCCTGTACTCTCCTACCATAAAACAAATAAGACTTCTGTCATGTAAAAGTGGCACAAATTATTATTCCCTTTTATCATGGTCACAAAGGCATTTGTGGCATGCCTATCTATGATCATAGATTTATATTTGCTTTTGCTTTGTGCCACTGTAAAAATTGTTATGGTGGCACAAAGACAACATCTTGTTTCCAGCCTAGAATGGAAGCAGAGCATATGATATATACTCTTATCACTTCAGGGGCCAGGAGGGAGCTTTCTTCCAGGTACTGCCTACCATAGTTAGTACATAGGGTCATTTTTACATCCTACCATCAAGCATGGGATGCTGCTGGAAGCAAGATGCTGGACTGCAGAAATACATTGAGGGTTTGTACTATGCCGTATAAGACTTTCTTATCAGATGTGGCTTAGAGCCACAGTGAAATGGTCTCAGTTTCTTCACCAGGAATAGCAGTTTTCACTGTTCTTATATAGATACTGCTGGATCGTTCAGTGGGTTTGGGGCCAAGGGTTTACTATAGTGGTCACTGACAAGTGGAATGATAAGGAGAGCTCAGTCTTATGCCTAGTGAAGGCAGTAAGAACATGGATTAATTGTAAGGGGGGAAAAATCTGTGGGACACCAAATAATCCTATCCAGTACTCTGGCATGCTTAATATACAAGGCAAAATGGTGAGAGGGGCCTGAGGGGATTAGAGGAAATGCTTTGTTTTCTACCTCTGCAATATACCTGTCAGGGCAACAACCTCACTGAGCATCTCTTTTTTTCATTCCTTTTTGGAAGTTGCCTGGTCCTCCCTGACCAACGTGAGTTAAAACAGAAGTCTCCTGTCCTGAGGAAAGAAACCTGCCCTCGCTGGAAGCACTTGTTTGTCTTTGATGGTGTTACCCCATCCCAGCTCCAGTGGGCTTACCTAGATCTGACCATTTGGAACGAAGCATCCTTTGGCTTAAGTGACCGATTTCTGGGGGGAGCCAGGCTTAGCACAAGTAAGTCCTTTTATCATTTAAATGTGAAGCCAAATGGAAAAGCCCTAGTACTTAGTTTACATGATAAAATAGCATTCAGATTACCTGCTCAAAGCCTGAGGTTGTACATTTCTTAGCACTGACCTTGAATGAGGCTTCCAGGTGCTGCTACAAACACTCATGCATGTTCTTGTATGGGGCCCCATTGAAGTCAGTGGATAGCCACACGAACACAGGGGCAGTCCCAGTTCCAGGGTCAGGATAGCTTATTGTCTCTGCTTCTGTAAATACATTCCTCTTCCGAGGCTGAGCCTGCATTAAGCTTGTGGACTCCTAGTTTGGCATGCCATACCTGCAGGCCTGCTAGTTACTTATCTAATCACCCTTTTCAGGAACTGACCCATTAGGTTCTCCATTATTCCTTCTTTGGCTTCAGCCACTGTCTTTCATATAACAGCCGCTTCTTGGGTAAACAAAGTCTGAAGTGTAAACAGAGTCCCAAGAATTTTTTTAAACATTAATTGGAGCTGCTCTGAGCCTGCTTTGTCTCCTGGCAGGATTTCCACAGCAACTACTACTGTACTTTTACAGTGAAACACTAAGCCCTTTAATAATCAGTCCAACACTAATGTTCTATAGCTGGGGCATTCATAGCCAAGAGCACTCAGATAACTATGTGCAGGGCTTCCCAATTCTGAACAGTTGGCCACTATGCTTTTGGAGATGAGCTGAGATGTTCCACGCTGACAAAGTAGTTGCAGCATATGTACAGCAGCTGTGTCATGAGCATTACTGGTAAGGCCCTCACTGTTCTGTACAAGGACCATGGCTTCTCTTATTACCTTGGAAATGTTGTGGTGGCTTTTAAATTGAAAAAAATGTCAGGGTTTGTCATTTTATATATAAATGTGACTGCACTTCACATCAGGAGCCCAGAGCTTATTTAGGAGCCCTCTGTTTTGCAGCATGTTATTGAGGAGTTAAGCTAGTGATGCCCAACTTGTTTTCCCTGTGGGCTGGATGGGTAGTGCCAGGTCTGGCCACAGGCCAGATCTGGCTAGTGGGATTAATCTAGTATGCAAGGTTGGCATGGCAGGGACCTGAGTCAGCTGCCAGGAGTGGGGCAAGGGGTTGGAGAACAGCCTGGCTCAGATCCATATGTGTGGGGATACAAGGTCATGTATTAGCTTGGCCCCGATTGGGACACAAGGTGTGGGTGGAGCATCTCAACCCTGATCCAGATGTGCAGGACAGGGGCAGGAACAGGGAGCAGCCTGGCCTGATCTGGATGTGTTGAGGGTTGGGCCCAGGCCTGATTCAGCTGTGTAGCAATGGCCTAGGAAAGACTGGATTTGGCTTGCTAAGCTTCCATTGCTCCCCACTGCCAGATTTTTTGACTCATGGGGATTTCTGCAGGCCAGCTGCCATGGCTCCACAGGCCAGCAGCTGAGCACCCCTGAGTTAGACAATAGGTTTGGATGGGGAGGATCCTGCTTCAGGCAGGGAGTTGGACTAGACTCTGGCAGTCACTTCTAGCTGTACTTTTCAGTGCAACCCACGTAGAAGCATACAAGGCATTTGGGCAGACAGGAGGAGCTTTAGAGTTTTAGGTGTAGTAGGCTAGGTGACTGCTGTATAACTACCAGTGACATAGTAACCATTTTAAATTACCATCACTAGATTTTAGAGGGACACCTATTGGGAAACCAGGCCCAAGACAACTCTATGTTTGTCAGGCAAGCAGTTGTCTTAACCACATAAACTGCTCCTGAGAATCTGTTCCCATTTAGTTTTTCTATAATATAATAAGCACAAGGGAGAAGGGGTGGAAAACAGAGACTGTATAATAATTGGGGCAAGCAAAGATGTAGAGCGGGGCTCAGAAATCCCAAGACGTCACCCTGTTTATATAACACTTGGCCTTACCCTTTTGCTTGGACTTCCTTGCAGAAGAACCAATCAGCTCCACAGCCTCCAATCCCCAAGCAAAAGTTCTTTGGCAAAGAATACTCAGCAGACCAAATACCTGGATGGACATTACACTATCTCTGCAGTCAAATAAAGGGGTGTTTACATTTTAATAGCACCTGGATGGCAAGAATATCTTCAGCTGGTTGAAGAGGCAAGTATTGCTGATGGGCTTGAACATGCAAGGCTATACAGAACATGCTCCAGCCATGGCTAAACAATCAGCACTTTGCTTTCTGGGAAGAAACCTCTACCCTTTGAAAGGAGATTTGTAGAAGGAAGCAAGGAGTGGACAATCCTAAATTATACAACTTTCTTTGGGGATTTTGAGAAAACTGCCATTAGAAACTTCAGAAGCAAAAAATTAAACAGGGCTTTGTTTCATTTGAAGCTGTAAATAGCAGCCTGTATCTGTAAGCAAAACAGCAGTGTAACAAAAGGCTGAGCAAGACTAATGGATTGTTGCTAGTCTCACACCCTAGGAGCACTACTTTGAAAAAGGCAGTAGGTGATTTAAGTATCACCCCCACTGAGAAGATATTTATCAGGGCTCAGATCAGACATACTCCAATTTGAGAGAGAGGGGATTGTAATGGGATTAAGTGGTGCAACTGTGTAAATCTCATTACCAAAAGGGAAGGTTTAACTTTGTAAACTCTACTTTAGTATTGTTCCTCAAAACTGCTACCGTGGTTCAGAAGCTACATTGCTTTGATAGGGGAAAGAAGGCCTTTCCCTGTAGTTGTCAGCAGTTACAGAAGTCACAGCTGGCTTCCTTGTATAGAGGGAGGCTAAGGATGGGGGACATTAAGGCCATGTCCTAATATTCTTCTCATTAGATACTACTTTCCATCTCTCCCAGCATGCTGAAGCACTACTGTATACTGCACAATGGGAAATTGTTTAACATGAAAAAAGCTAGTGATAAGAGGAAAGATAAGAGGAAATATTGATCAGTTTAATACTGCAGAGTGGGTAAAGGTATGTGCCCCCCCCCCCCCATGAGTTCTAAGTGCAGTGCACACTGGGAAAAAGTAAGTGGTCTGACTCCAAATCAAATAGTTTAGTCCATATTTTGGCCTTGCCCTCCCCCCCAACCCTTTTTGTGGTCTATGTTTTATAAATATGATATCATAAGTACTTACCTGCCAGTTAGCGATCTGGAAAAATTGCTGTGGCAACTACTACATTAGCCAATATGGAGGACAGGCACATTTACTAGCTTTGGAGTATTTAAACATCACTCCAGCTGTAAATCTGACCAGGAGCCTGCAATTCAGCAGTAGAAATGCGGTAGCACAGGCTTCAGTGCAAGCCCACCAGGGTCCTTGGGTGCTTATTTAGCTAGTTGAAGCCTGTGTCTTAATTACTATCGTTACTCAGCTATAGCCGGATTACAGCTGGCTCATGTGTGCCTCCCTGTGCTGCTGGCACACCTGCTGATTACAGTGGAGTAATGACTTCAACATGCAATCTACATGGTCTCTACATTATCTGACTAACAAAAGTTACCTGCTCCTTGTTTCATTCCAGCTCAGAAGCTGGGATGCGATGTTCTGCCAACCATCTGAAAACATCACTTCCGCTCTAGAGCCAGGCTCTGCCCGGTGTTGAGAAATTGTTCGAGTGGTGGATAGAGGGAAGGAACTGCGTGTTCCCTCCATTCACAACTGCTAGGTCATTGTGATGTAGGAATTCTTCTGCAGCCACATTCCCTGCTATCACCCCCTGGCTGGGTGGCAACATTACATGATATGAGTCCATCAACAGCTTGACAAAGCCCTTGCTTTGGTCAGAATTGTTGGCATATCAGGATGAACAGATGTAAACACCATTAGAAAGCCCTGTCCGATTAGAATTCCTACAGTGTATGTTACATGCAAGTCTCAGCAGAAGCTGTATTAGAATTAGTGGTAACTTGGTGAGTGTGATGTTTCCTTGCTGCAGACCCAGTGTCAGAATAAGGGTAGCACGTCCCTGTCAAATGCTTTTTCTCTTGGCACTCAAAGAGCTCTCTCTAAACCAATCTCCCTCTTCTCAGTCCCTGTCCCTCTGCCATCGCCACTTTGAAAATGCTGCTTGCACTTTCTGTCCTCCCTGGTTAACAGAGTAAGCATAGCTGTAAGGAGACTTCACTATACTCAAGAATATGCAAGCAGGACTATGGTGCAGTCTTAGCACATATCAGGCTGGTGTGCTGGGGTGAAAACATCCCACACAACACAAACCACTTGACTTCTAATTCCTTGTCAGCTTGCAGATCTTTTATTTAGATGTGTCGGTCACCAAAAGAAAAAAGGGTCTACAACACTTCGATAAAGAGGGTTTAACTTTAAGACTATGAAGCAGCATTAAGGGTTGTAAATGGAAGAGGGGGAGAACTTATACCAGATTTCATTGGACTTTAACAGATTTTCAAAAGACTGGATGGGAGGGAGTGGGTTAGGAAAAAGTCCACAGGAATGCTCTCTGTAACAGAGAGAATACAAATGTGATATAAACAGTCCCTTCATGGCTGGAGTCTGAAACATTATTAAATCAAATATTAAAAAAAAAATAGAAAGTTTGTTAGAAAAAAAATTAGTGCAGTAAAACTGTATATACTGAATCACATGCATGTATCACAACTTTCATTGAAGTAAAAAAACAAAAAAAAAAAAAATCATCTTTACACATGCTCCATAGCAAGTAATCCATTTCATACACTGGCTGTAGCACATTAGACTAAGTATATTGTTTAAACTTTTTTTTTTTTTTTAAACATATCCAAATTTATTAAATCTGAAAACAGTAACAAAATATACAGAGCAACTTTATTTCCCTTTTAAACTAGTGTTACAATCCATATTATTACTTTATCTATACATAAATACTACACTACAGCTGATCATTAATTAGGCTGGAATATAAACAGTTTGTATTAAATTCCAGTTGAGTATCTGTCTAACTATGTAAAGAGGATACCAAAGAGTGTTCCTATACTGCATTTCTTCTGAGCGATCACTGCAGGAACATGTCCAATTAGGCATAAGCAACCAGGAAAACCTAATCAACCACATGAGTCTGAAAACTAGGTTTTCAGGCAGTCGTCAGCACTAGTTTGGAAAATGCAGGCATAGAATTCTACGTTCTGCTTTGCCAGAAGCCTGATTATATGCTGCACTTGGAGAATCCAAGGTTGTATGGCACAAAATTCACCATTTTTTTTTTTTTTTTTTAAACCAAGCTGAATCCAGGAACTGCCATAGAAGAAGCATCATTATCAGAACTAGAAGGATGGAACATTAAGTCCTGCTTGAGAATATGGACAATTACATAAAGGCCTTTTGGCACTAGGATATGCATGAACAAAGATTACCAAGAAAAATGGTTTGGTTGACCGACCTGATGGGCAGTTATCACATTTTGGTACTAAAAGTTGGAGGATAAACAGCCATTGGGATCTTTTTTAGGCTGAGCATTTGATAAGTGTGTCATACAGTGACCCCTCAGAAAAAAAAAAAAGTAAAAATCAGCATTAAAAACTGCTTTTGCCCCATAGTTTTGCCTTTTTGGCTGTAAACACTATTTACATAGCCTCAAACTCATCAATTCTCTGTTTGGTGTTGCCCTGTCGGATCTGCCTCAGTGTCTTGTACTTGTCACGTCCTTGTCGAATGTTCTCCGAATGGATCATGTCATTGTGGGTCCGCTTATTTTCATCCCTTGCCTGGGCCAGCTCACTCGACAAGGTCTGCAATGTTAAAAACCACAAAAAGACATCACAAACCTGAGATATTTTTTGAAGAGACTTTACAGCCTCATGACAAATGACAGGATTCTTAGGATAGAACAGACACTGGTGGAAATGGGGCAACTGGAGTTTTACAAGAGGTGCTGTCTGCGAAAACAAGATCTCTGAAATGCCAAAAGCTGAAAATGCAGCCTCAGTGTCTGAGCAATGAGGAAAGCGGTATGGACTGCATAAAAATTGACTGTTGTAATAAGTATAGACGCAGACTGATCCATCGTCTAGTCTAGTCTATTATATTCATTAACATTTGCTTTTAGTCAAATTTTCTCCCAATAACTTTGCTTTCTTACCATCAACTGCCTCTGCACACGCTCGTTCTTCTCTGCTTCAGTAATGCGCTTCTCTTCATTGCGGTCATCCAAGATCCCTTCACTTGATAAGTCTGCGCTGTAGCCAGAGTATTCTGATCCTTCTTCCTGCAAGTTATCATGGACATGGTAGTTCACTGGCTCGTAGACAGGTGGTGGAGGTGGAGGTGGGGCAGTCATTACCAAATGCAGCTCTTCTTTTGTCTTTACTAGATCTTCCTGGGCTTCCTTAGCCTTTAAAAACAACAACAAAAAGGCAGGTGTGTAAATTGTACTTAAACCCAGTTTAACAAGCTATATATAGTACCTTAACCATCTGTTAGGGGTGTGTGTCATCTGCTACAAGAAAAAAAAGAGTACTTTTTATACTCTTGTGTATAATGAAAGCTTGTTTTAGTATTAATAATGTAAGTCAGGATAGTAGATCAGGCCAGTAAGATTTTAATAAAATTAGACTTCTCCTGATACAATTACCTGATACAATTAAATAATGATTACCTGAGAGAGGAAAAACAGGCTACCAAACAAGATCATAGAACACATTTACAAGTGTCCTTCAAAACAGAAACCTGTTCAAGGACATCTGACTGTGGAGTCTGATGAGAAATATACATCCCTAAGTTGTGGGACTTGAATGTTAAATTGGCTTCTAAACTTTAAGTAGTCATACCTCTTGCTAGTAAACTGGTTATCTATTCCCTATACTTGCTAATATGGTAATGTATGAACATTAAACTTCCAGATTTTGAAAGGGAACTGCAATAGAGCAAGCTAAGGCTTTACAGTTCACTGAAAATGGAAGAATGCTAGTTAAAAAGTTTCCACATTCACTGAAGTTTCAAAGCATCCAAGATTTCTGTGGCCAACTGCACACTTTAGAATTCCCATCAAGTGTCTCACAAGCACCTGAACGAAAATATGAAGAGCAGGGTAGATAAAAAATGAACCATTAAAATTGGATTTTTAAACTTTTAAATAAAAAGGAAATCTGATTTTAATCATTTAAATTTAAAGGTGCTTTTAAAAAAAGTTTTACTTTAAGATATGTTAAGCTCAAAAGATATCATCATGGAATAGGGATTATAACATCTAGTTATATACTATTTGAGACCATATATCCATGTAACCTTTTTAGAATTTTTATAAATAGGTCACAAGCTATGGACTACATTAGGGGCCCAATCTTACAAGGTTTCCAGAGGCTCCTCTATAGATTAGTAAAGATTAGAAAACCACTCTACCCAATGGGACGCCATGCTCAGTCTAGAAGATCCCATTAAGCTTCTGTGTGATGCCTAGTTGCAGTTCTCAAACTGTGGATTTGTGTCTCCAGAGATCGTAGGCAGACATGATTCTCTGGGTAGATGCAATAACTTTTATTAAGACCAACTAAACATTTAGAAAAAGTGTTCTTTGCAAGCTTTTGGGCACAAACTCCCTTCTCTTCAGGCATAGGGAAAGTTTGTCATCTCCAGAGGTAACATCCTTGTTAACAGCAGTATATGGAGATGAGAGATACCTGATTAACCACCCTACTGGCAAGTTTGTGTACACATAGTCAAGCCCTTACCTTTTTCTAAAAGTGCAAAGTTTCAAGAAGAAGTTAAATGCATAAAGGATAGCAAACAACAAGAATGCAGTTCTTGTAGGAAACAATGATTAAATCGAGGCTCTGACCAGCGATTTAAATCAAATCATCCCTGATGAAGAAGAACATCCCATATTTCCCCACAAGATAATTCCCCACCCCCCCCAAGTCCTGCTGGGTTGTTTTATTAGGAGGTTCCAAGTACCGAAACACAACACGAAACAAATAAACAAAAACAAAACACACACCTAGATAGAAAGTTAAGTAACTATTGGGTTTCTAGATTTATGCTATTAACCTTTTTAGCATATAAAACATATCCTTAGGAATCCCATAGACTGGTACCTAATTCTGCTGTATTCCTTTATGAATACAGGACTTTTCAGAGAGTGTTATCACAGAGAAGGCACTTTACCAACAGTACACATTTGTTGGGAGTTCCTTCTTTTGTGTTGCTGCATTTGTTGTACTTCCTGCAATAATTTCAAGACTGATCATAACTCTAGAGTTAAGATGGCAGTCAGTTTTTACAGCCAACTATTTAAAGGTTTGACAGATGACTAAACAATACTCTCTGGGTTGGAAATTCAGAGAGTCATCATTCATAAACTTGTCATTTCTGTCAGGTCTATACAAGTTTGTCCCAGAATTTCCTCTATAAAAGATCACACCTTCAAATAAAGAGACAGGTGCATTCTATCGTCTCAAGTTTAAAGCCTGGATCAACTTAAGGAAGTGGAAAAAACTCACCCTGTGCTGCCACTCTTCAACTTCACTCTCTTTACGTTTCCTGGACTCTTCCAGAAGGGCAATCTTGGCTGTATATTCTGCAAGCTCGGTAGCCTGTTGAATAGCAAGGCTGGAATTATACTCTGAAGTCTTTCAGTAATACCTTTGTGAAGGACAAACATGGCTTGAATGCTGCATGGATTTTGCAGCAATCTCCACTGTTATATTCTGGGCAATTTAGATGTATTCAAGATTTTTCAGTCAGAGATGGACACCATGATTATGCTACTACAGCGTGTCCACTGACCTAGCTGATCATTTCCTCGGGTGTAAGACTTTGCCTTGTATACAACATAAAAACCCATGCGCAGCAGTAATAAAGCTGAATTTAATAGTGGGTGCATCTACATGAGACGTTTACTGTGGAGTTGCCCAATTAGCTCTGCAGTAAAATGTCTTGGCATCTACACATGTGGCTCTATTAAGCCACAGGAAACCAATTCATTTTGCAGCAGGTTAGTACTTGTAAATACAAGTACTATCTTACTGCAGAATTTTCACGTGTAGCGACGCACATGTAGACAGACCCGGCTGGCTGGGGCATGAGGGTGCTTCTTGTGCTCCAGCTAGCCCTTCTGCAGCACATGGAGCTGGGTTGGAGCAGGCCGGGCTGACCGGGCAAGCACCCTGCCAGCCAGGGTTGCTCTGCTGTGGTTCCAGGCACACATTCAAGTGGTGCACCTGGGAGCATTAAACTCCAGCGTGACATGCACCGTTTATTACATACGTGTAGATGCACCCAGTGCAACTACAGTTTACAACTCTGGATTGTACACAATTGCTATCAACATAGCTAGGGTTCCTACCAGCTGTTCCTGGCTCTTTATCTGGTCAACGGCTTGTTTCTCCAGCTCTTCCTTGGCCCGAAGGGCAGCCAAGCGGTCAGCTTCTAGACGCTCAGCTTCTTCCTGGGCTCGTCTCCTCTCCTCCTCAAGCTGCCTGGCTCGTTGGATCTGATCCGAGAGCTCTGGGAAGACAGACATCAAGGCAGTCAAGCAGTGGTTCTAAACAGCCCTTCCTCTTGACCATTAGGGGTCCTGTATTTAATTTTCTGTCTGTGTGCTAAGGGACAAAGTAGATACACAGTGACCTTTACATCACAGCTGCTGACCTCTGCCCTGTATAAAGAAAAGGTTCCCTTTCCCTGCATTTATCCACAGCAGCAGACAAATTTGTAGACAGAAGGTGGTTTGAGATAGCAGAGTAAAGTGTCACAAGATGGCAGCATTTCAGGTAAGAGCAGCTGTTGAGCTACGTGACTATTCTTTTATAAGAGAGAAGAGCTTCTGACACAATGTGTGTGATCTCCTGCTCGCTGACTCAGGAAAGCCCTTTACCTCTCTCTGCTTTTTGGGTCTTCAGTTCATACTCTTGTAGTCTCATCACCAACTCTTCTTTCTCCCTCAGCATCTGTTCCTTCTCCCTCTCAATAGTCTCTCTCCTCTTCTTCTCATTTTCTAGCTGTTGCCTATTAGAGAGAGAAATACTTTTAGAAACCAGCGAGGTGAGATTTTTGACTGCTGAACCGAACCGTGTTGAAGGATGGAAACTTGAAGGATGGAAACGTGGGTGCCTGCAGATAGCTCAGGAGCTGTCAGAACCAAAACAAAACCCAAGGATGGTATGGTACCATCAGAATGGGGTAGACAATCTTCATTTCAGTATTCAAGTCCCAAGCCAATGCTATAAATCACCCAAGGAACTTTGATTCTGCATTGCATACCTGTTCTTAAAAAGGTGGCATAGAAAGAGTGTAGAAAACTCCAGCAGTAGAGGCACTGAGAAGACTGGTATAGCAGAACGGTCCAATAGAGCAATCAGGTGCTGCTAGGCCTTGGCCCCTTCCTCCCCCGAAGACTTCCCCTCCCCACCATGCAGGTACTGCAGCCCCCAGGGACTCCTTCCTGTTGAGCTGTCTTGTCCCCAACTGCTGCAGGGAGGAAGCAGAAGCTGGAGGAGTGGGGGAGAGCCTGGCATCCCTGTCACAGTAGCAGCAGGAACATCTAAGGGAGTTGCAGTCAGGCAGGAGCCCCTGGGCCAGGCATTAACCCCTTGTAGGCTGCATACAGCTTGCAGGCTGCCAGGTGGCCAGACCTTGTTTATAGCAAGAACAGGTGGTGATGAGAGAACCTGACAAAACAAGGAATACCAAGGAAAAGCCCTCGTAAACTCTCGCAATACAAAAGCAGCCGAACAAAAACTTTTCCCACATTCCACAACCAACCTGCCGAGCCCTCTGTCACTAGGTATCACTGAGGCCCAGATGTTAGTCAAATCCACAGGAGGGACTAGATACATAATGCTGAGAAGAACCTCCAGGGATACCAGATATGCACAAAGACTTCACAAAGGATATAAGCCCTCGTGCTACACAGCAGAAGTCAGCTGCTAACTAACAGAAGTTAGGACAATGCTTCTGTGCAGGTTGCTCTCTAACTGCCCTCTAGGTCAGAGGTTCCCAACCACCGGGCCGCAAAGGGTTGGCTGCCAGGTTGTGGCACAAGCCCCCTGCTCTGACCCTTGTCTGTCCACCCGGCAGTCGTGTGGGGTTAAAGCTGGATGATGGGGCATCTGCAGGAGGGAGGCGGCCGGCTCTGTGCACCCCGTCCCACTCCTGTGCCAGTCCACAGTATAAAAAAAGGTTGGGAACCACTGCTCTAGGTCATTTCTTGTGCCCATTCACAGAGCATCTTGTGTTGGCAGCTATCAGAGACAGTGAATCAGATGCAGGTCTGCACCAGTGTCACTATTCTTATTCTCCTTTAAAGAACTTCCTCTCTATTCAAGTGTTCTTTCTGGTATAAAGTTCAGGCTCCAGGATGGAGTACTAAAGGTGGAATAAAGGCGGAGGTGCTCAGTGCCTGAATGCTTCAACGCTGTGCCCTAGAATCCCACCTCATTTGCTACTCCCCAGAGACCACTACAGTTAAATGTTTAATCCCGATAGTTTGCTTGCATGTAGATCTCTCGCATGCACACAGGTAGTTGTATGTACAGACATCTTCCCCTCTGTATTCAATTCACCTTTCCATTTGTTTCTGGTGTTTCTCCTCACGGGCCTGTGCTTTCATCTGTTGCACCTCAATGGTGTCAGGCTTCCTGCGGCGCATGTACAGCTCATGGTTGCCCATGCACAACTGCAAGATCCTCTTGTTAATTCTTAGACGAGGAGCATAAAATATAAAATCCTAGAAGAGGGTACAGAACACGGGAGAACTTGATTTCTGGGACACAAGCTTCTTGTCCAAGTGCTTTGTCAAAGCTTACCCATCACGTGGCTGACCACTGACACACAACAACAGTAGCCACATCTTCCATTTAAGTAAGGACAAATATCTTATTTTGTACTGTATCCTTATAGGACTATTGCAATACTCCAATTTGGGTTTACCAGATGTACCTCCTATAGGAAATGACAGCTTCTTATAGCAGTTGCTGTGACTACACTCCCATAGATACAGTAGCTCATGAGTAGCTTTCTGGAATGTGAAACACTTGGAAAAAAAGTGGTTTTTGGTAGATCTTTAGGCATCAGTACAACTTGCCCATTTCCAGTTATTATACAAGATGTGAAGGTAGCGTACACTTATTCACCAACAGGTAAAATGGGCACAGGTTTTATAAAAGCAAATTAAGCTGATGAAGATGGAATCTCTCTACATTAGTTCTGTTAACATGTATCAAAGTGAAATAACTAAATATTAAGGGACAATATAAAAAAAGTTTAGTATAAAAAAAAATATTCATTCATAAAATGGAAGGTTTTGCATTCCCAGGTCAGCTTGCCCAACTATTGCAGTCAGTATCCTGGACACCAGGCAAGAAGTTATCTACTGCATGACAATGATCTGAGGATGTAATCTGTGGAGTTAGAAGCAGCAAGACAGGAAAATCCCTTCTTTCCCTTGAAGACGAGAGAACATGCTGAGGAAAATGATCTAATCAACCCTGTGTTCATTTGTACAGTTACAAACAAATATTAGTAGCCACAGAATCTGGAGCACTATTTTTTACCCTCATTGACTGGGTAACAGGAATGGTGCTTGTACATAGTAGCAAGATACAGAATGCAGAAAAATAGAGCTGTGCGCTAATAGGACCACAGCTTTGAGAAAACTGAGACCATGGCTGTTCTTTAAGCTGCCACTGAGGGAAGGCACCATCAAGTTCTCACACAGGCCTCCCAACTGGACGAAGGGATAGACTAGGGAGGAACACGTTTATTCTCTTCTCTGGGACACGGTGGATTGGAGAGAGGAGCGGATTCTCATTCTTTCACCAAGCCAAGAGCCACTTGTTTTTAAGAGACACCAGGTTTCTACATTTGAGAGATATCCGTTCCTATTGTCCTTTCCTCCTCGTGCATTTCAAACAGCCAATCCATTCTAAGAATTTTGAGCTATTCTATCTTTGACAGCCATCGGCAAGCAAGCATATAAGGAAGAGTTCGGGAATCAGGTTACATGCAGCACCAACTACCAGCAGAATTAATAAGAAAACAGAATATTCTGTCTTAACAAAGAATGGCATAAAATCAGTTAGCAAGGTGGCGTGAAAACAAACTCACTCTATTCTGTAGGTAACTGCAGAACCCTCCAAAAAATGAACTCTTAGGTCATACACAAAGCCCCAGAATCCTTTATCTGCACAATACTTTACTATATCAGTTCCAAGTCCAGCTTTTTTTGTTGGGGGAGGGCGGTGGTGGAAAGGGTCCAACAAACCCTATCAATTTAGTAGGGGTTTTCAGATTAGAAACATTGATTACACAATAAAAAAAGCATTACATTTCTGTTCTACCAGTGCATGCTGTTGGTAGGCTGATAAGGACAAGTCGATAAGACAAGAATAACAAGTCGCCTGGGAAATGCACTAATCTCTCGGAAATGCCCTCCTGTGGAGTGTCCTATAGTCAATACAAAAAGGAATTCAGACTGGGAGAACACCAGGTGTGCATTTACAGACACCACTTTGCGTGTTCTAGCTGCATGCAGAACTCCACAGCCATTTTGTAGCTGGCTCATGACAAAGTTACACTAGAAATAATGAAAGTGTTCCTCCTGTCAACTTAAAACTTCAGTGCAAGTTTTCTGGCCATGATAGTTTCTCTTCAAGTCCTCTAAAATAGTTTATGCACTTATCAACTGCGTGGGATGCAGTCTTTGTAGCCAACTGAGGTGGTTGGTTTGGTTTTTAACTATATAGATCATGAATGTCTTTGGCAAGGCTGAAACTATTTACAGCTGCAAGTTACCTATCCTGCTTCTGTTCATGGTAATTTTTTATTTTTTTTTAAACTCTTCCACAAACAGTTATGGGTATTGTATGCAGGTACAGCCTCCATTCTCTAGGTAATGACCACTTCCAAGAAAGTAAACCCTGCAGTCATGGATAGTAGTCTATGTTTGTCACAATTATGTATCTAAGGGATACAGGAACACAAGAATCCTTTTCTTTGCAACAGTTGTCCAATATTCAAGTTAGATGCACTGTATAACTGAATCCCAACCCCACCCTAGCTGGAGGTCAATGCATGCATCGTAGCTTGTTATTTTGAATACTGCCACAACAAAATCTTCCATCTAAGCTATTTGCTATCAGTAGCATGGGGACAGAAGACTCGAAATAAAAGAAAAGGATTTATTACTTGTATTTGGGGTCTCTAAACACATTCAGGGTGAGTATGTGACTTCTGCTTTTTTGTACCACAGCATGGATACAAAAAAAAAGCACCCACAGAAACCAAGGCAACCCAAGCCAAATGGGAACTGACATACGACTGATGTTTTCAATGGAAGAGCTTTCTGCCTTAGTTTCCTGTAAGCTCGCACTATACATGCATTCAGATTTAAAGTTGCAGAGTGGGTGGAAAGGAGATTAACATTTTGTACTCATCACAAAGCATGACTGAAACCACAAGGAAGCTTTCCTATTGAGAAGTCCAACACTGACAGAATGATGAGCCTTATAATAGAGTAGGGTTTTCTTGGTGGTCATGAATTATGTTATAAAATATACTATCACTTCCCCAGGAGCAAATTTTACTAAAAGACAGACAGACTCTCAATGTGTTGCTGGTTCAATAGTGTCTTTTATAAGTGTAAGCAGGGTCACTTGCTTTAACATGAAATCCACAGTGGTTTTCTTAAAAGCAAAATCGATCTTTATCAGACCTTTATGTTTCTCAGTCCTAACACTAATAATCCTGTTTCCAACCCTTTTAGTCTACAGCACGATGAAAATTCACACATGAAAACAGTTTGCTACAAGTACAAGTATCTGATGAGAATTCAGTGGCTGCCATATACTGTTCCTAATGCAATGTGATTTTTACAGAGATGAGAACTGTGTTTTAGTTATGCAGATAAAAGTTCCAAACCAACTATATTTGATATGCAAGAGTTCATTCTGAATCTACTTACCGGTGCCTTCTTGTCAATGGGTTTTATAACAAACTTTTTGTCATTGAAAGAGATGTTTCTGATTTCACTCCAAGGGAAGCCAATCTTTGGGGTCAGTCTGGAAACAAACAAAGAAAAGATTAAGAGAGGCCAATGTGGGTGGCTGCTTAAAGCTATGACAAATTACTCATGGGACTAAGTGCAAAAAGTCAAGTCAGATTGAGCCAAATACCCTAAAATGAATGCGACTCGTTATTTGAAACACAACAGGAAGCAGTAGAAAGACCATTTCCACCCCCTCCCAAGGAAGCATGAAGAGAGCATCCTTACTCCAGCAGGCCTTTCTGGAGTAAAGAATACCTATAGCATTTCTTGCTCCAGCAGGCCTTTCTTTTCTAATTTATAGGGGCCACACTTGTGATAACTGTGGCTCTTAAGTGCAGAAACAAGAGGAAACAGCTTCAATTTCAGAAACAGTGAGTCCAACACAGCTTCAGCAAGGCCTGTTGGAATACTCAGGTCCTTTGAACACCAAACCACTTTGTTAGGTGCTTAATTACAGACTTAGAAGCTTAAATCCAGGCACTAAAGTTATTTTTATTTTGTTTTTAAAATTGTTTCTGTGCACTGATGTATAAGTAGCTTTGAATTATTATTAAAAATACTGTTAAGTGGGGGTATTGAGTCATTTTACATTATTCTCTGGCTAAAACAATAAAACATATTTGTACCCCTTAAAGGCCTACATTAAAGACAATACTTAAGTGGGTACTTAAATCCTATTAAGCACTTGCTTCAAGTTAAGCTGTTTTGATTCTGGGGCTAAAGCCACAGCATGCTTGACACAGGGTAGGCCTCGACTGCAAGTCGAGAAATGTGACAGATGATTGAAATATGGAGAAGCATAGCTAATTCCACTTTACTGCTGTGGGGCAGCTAGAGATGCAGTGGACTTGTACTGAAATCCTTCTGCTGTGCCTTTAGCTTTACCCCAGCTGGCAAAAAGAGAAATCTGTGTGTACCTTTCCATGCTGCAATCATACTTCCCTACTGTCATAGAAGTGTATTCACAGTTCAGGAAAGCCAACACCCTGAGCCCCTCTCCTTCCCCCAGATTACTTGCAAGTCTGGAGAAAGAAAGTTCTGTCCTGTCCTTATTATCCACAAACAGTATGGGCAGATTTGCCCACAAATTGCACAGAACTTTAAATTTAGGTTCAGGCCTCACACCTAACACTTGTGCATATCCTCTCACTGGAAGATGAACCTTTGCTTCAAGGCAAAGTGATCTCAAGTTTTAAACAAGCCAAAAGACCCTGGTAAAGCTGAGAACATTCTTTTTCTTGACATTTCCCTATTTTTGTCAGCTTCTTTTTGCATCTCTCGTTTATCCAAGCTCAGAGAAAAATCAGGTGTTAATACTGCATCTACTTGGTCTCCAGATCATTTCAAATAGAGAGTTTTCTAACCTTCTTGATGCTATAAGAATACGGTTTGTATACTGAAGGGGCACACACGTTTGTTTTTAACATACATGGTAGAATTTTTAAATATTGCCTTCATTTAATCTTTCCAAAGGGTAAATTATGAGTCAGAGTTGACTTTCTAAATGTCCTTCCAGCAATAACTACAAGACAGTGGAAAATAAGTTCTCTTTAGTCACTAATGATTAAAATAGTTTTAGGTCTTAAGTACCATAGAGAAGTTAAATTGTTGCCACTCTGAACAATTTACTAAAGCAAATTGAGAGTGAAGGAATCAGCTTGCTGCTCTCTAAGACAGGAAAGCACACCCTAAAAGGGGAGGGGGTGGGGAGCGAGGAAAGACTTCAGTGTTCCACCATGAACAGGGTGAGCAACAGCTTTACACACTTCCAAGAAGTAGTACTAATGTACTTCCAAGAACTAGTTTGAAGGCATGTTTGATGTACTATATTCAGTATTTGATTAGTTAAATTATTCCAGCTGCTTACTAGAGCTTTACTTTAAGAAGATCTAGAGGAGCTGTACAAAGGGAAAGAGAAAGGCTCAGAGAAACAAAGACTGCAATTTTAACTAAATTCCTTCAATTCATCTATCAAAAAGGAGGAAGCTGCTATCTGGCACAGCATACTTGAAGCACCGAGCCCACCTGTACCAAAGTAAAAACAAAACAGAATCTCTATTAAAAAATTGCCCTTCTTAATCTTTATTCTGTATTATTAGATTTACAAAGTTTAAAAGTAATATAAAAAAAAAAAGTGATCTGCCTTGGTTGACTTGGCAAGAACTGCTCTAGTCTTTCACACTGGCTTCCTTGAGGATTCCAAGATGAGCATGCAAGAATGCACTGGAGTTCAGGGGGCAGTGATACTTGGTTGAGTAAAACAAGTTCTAACTGTACTACTGCATAATCTTTTTCTACCCCCCCGATTTAAAAATACTGGCAGAGAACCCCTATTGGATTGGGGAACTGAAACCCACTCTGTAGCACACACTCCTGCCCCTAACTAAAAATCAATTATATTTTTTCACAGCAGCATATAAAATCTTCTGAAAACTCTCTCAACCCTCATCTCCATCCCAATTTGTATTAATTGATCTCCTCCCAGTCCTGACATTCTGTTCAAAAGACCTAAGTGCATGGTAGCAAAAAAAGCTGTCGCCAAAACAAGTGAATTGGCCCAACATTTGTTTTGCAAACTTTTTCCATAGTTCTCCTTCAAAGGTGAGGGCTATATTCGGTCTGTTTATCCAGCCTGAAAAACCTGTTTGCGTGACCATGGTTACAAAGTGAGACCAGTCATTCAAGACAGAAAGAAAGGCAGTTTCACTCATGTAATACCTCATGGGACACTCCTTGTTTTCTGGGTGATAGCTCACATTAGCATTGCAAAGAGAAAGGCATTCTCCTCCTCTGCAGCTTTAACAGGAACTTCAGACTAGTGCAATTAATGTGAAATTAACATTTAACTCATTTGAGACTCAGTCATACTCTCCAACCCACGAGGACCTGGGTGCAAATCCCTCTGTAGTATTATGACGCATGAAACCAAGACTGGGAGCTTCTTTAAGTCTTGATGCTGTCATCCTTCCTTTAAAGGAGAGTCCTCTTATTTCACTTCCACTCCCAACCCTCTCTTTGAGCTTGTCCTTCATTCTCTAGGACTTGCCACAGAGCAAGGATATACAACCAGAATCCATTTTCTTTATGCTTATTCCTATTAAAGCTTGCAGTCCCCTAATGGTAAATTGTACTTGTGTTTATAACTAACATATAGATTGCTGCATGCGTAAATCTTCTTAAAAATCTGGTCCTAGGCTCTTGTGGTGCCTACCCTGGAACCTTCTCTTCCTAAGAGTGGGGTGTTAGTAGACATGGCCATCATTCCCATAAATGCAAGATGGGAGCTCAGTGCTTTGAACATCTTTAAAGATCAGGCCCCTCATCTAGCAAGTTTTTACTCTGCATACATCATTGTATTGCTTGATAAGATTAATTTAAAGGAAAAAAAATAATTATTTTCCTAGAGAAACGCTTTACAGTTCAGTTCTACAGTCCTGTTGAAAAATGGAAGCTGACAGCAACGGGTAAAGCTTGTGGGCGAGTTCTGTGATGCAATTCACTTGTCTGCCTCCACACAGTGCAAGTTGCTCAAATGTGCTGGTGGAGAGCCCATAAGGGGAAAGCAGGTCAAACTGCAATGGAAGGCAGAGGCAAATTAATACCAGGTATGAGTCCCAGCCTGCCCTGTTGTCTTCCAAAGTATGCTCATCAGGACAGCACTAAGCTTTATGCTTACTGTGGGTGAGACGTGGCTTGGCTCCAGCATCAATTCTTCCTGCTGGAGGGGGACCAGATGCACATACAACTTACTTGTCTTCCTTCTCATAAATGTTCAGCCCCAGTGCGTCTACTCCCAGCCAGAGCTCAGTTCCTTTCTTATTCTTGATCTCAAAGTAGTTGATCCCATACATCTCCAAGTCCTGAGCAATCTTCAGATATTCTAGCATGGCATCCTCTCTGGTTGAGTTGGGGGGAGGGAAAACAGATGTAAACACATGAAAATGTAACAACGCACCAGCCAAAGTCCCTGGATGCAATAAGCACTTCACTTCTGGGGCAGCAAGTTTGCTCCTAACTCCTGTTCTGAGACTTGGGAATACTGGGAGAAGTCCCCACAAGTATTATACCTTGTTACTGAACAGAGACTCTATATCAGTCTCTTAACCTTTTTAGAATCGGGGCACCTCCCAGCTTTTCCTAATTTGGCATGACCCTGGTTGAGAACCTCTGTTGTGCTGCCTCAGCTTTCCTCGCGATTCTCAACCAGGGTGCTTCTGCTGCCCACCACTGTGGCTAGATAAGAGTGCCCTATGCTCTTTGTGCACAGTTGGAACGCAAAAGGCTGCAGCACAAGTCACCTCACCAGCCTGCTTTGGGCTGATCTGAGAACCCTAATGAGGCAGGAGAATGCACACAAGCCACAGCCCTTCCCAGTGTAGCTGTGCAGCAGACACCACCCCAGTTGTAACACAGTGGTTCTCAACTACTGTATTACAACTGTATGATTATAAGCAATCCCTAAACAAGGACATCATAGGGAGGGGACGTTAGAAACATTTTTCTATCATGGTGCAGGTCAGAGAAAACAACATGTAGATAATGGGAAGAGTGAAGCAGTTGACTTTCAAACACGGTGGATTTGGTCTTGTGTAGGAAAGTAAGCTTGGGCTAGCTTTCAAAACAAATATTTCCAAAAAGTTTCTCTGCCTAGGGGAAGGAAATTTTGTGGCCAGAAGCTCATCTAAATAATCTCTCCCAACTATACAGTTGTAATAAAAAAAAAAAAAGATATTACCAAACAAATCTTGCTTCCTCAAATGTCCCCTAGACCATTACGGCTACAAGGACACTACACCAGACAGTCTACAGTTCACAAGGGTCTTCTCTATACATGGCAGCATTGATATCACAACTCATAAATATTCTATTCTCCTAAGTTCGATTCTCATGATGCAAGCAGTCTATACCTGGTACCTAGCTAAAGATTTGTTAGTCTGACAGGACAGGCATTTGTTCCTGGCTGCAAAATTTTCATTCTACTTTACAAATTTGTTTCCTATTCTGTTGAATTTTTGCATTTTATTCAATATTGGACAGGAAAAAAGTTAGTGTCACATGTCTCCAGAGCCAATCACCTTATGAGTCCATTTAAAAACAAAACAAAAAAAACAATGCATCATAAAAAAAGCAAGTTTAAGGAAACTAATAGAGTGGAAGGGGCGCGGGGGGAAATGGGGACAGGGGACACCTAGATGCAAGAACTCACTTGAGCATTCCACCATGTTCAGAATGCCAGACCTGGATCCGCTCTTCCCACTGATCTCTGGAAAGCTTGTGCTGGTCCATCACACTAATGCACAAAAGGGAAATAGAAGCATTAAGTTCCTTATTCTGGCGCCTATGCTGATTTGCACTATTTGCTTTAGATCTGTATTAATATTTTTGTCTTCGAGATTTTACCTCAAGGTCTACAGGTAAAGCCTGTTTCAAGGTTACTCCTGTAGCTTTTCAGAACCATCACCATGACCAAAAAAAGGCTTACATGCCTCCAGAGGAAACTCAGCTATATTTTGCAGAGATCAACCTCATTAAAAGCCTTAGCTCTTGTCCTCTTACCCCTCCCCACAAGAACAAAAAAGATCTGCACACTCCTCTATGATCCTGGAGGACTGGATTAGAAAAAGTAAAACACAGATAAAAGTGCCCACTTCTTTCCTGCAAGAACTCTTGGCTATCATTGACCAAAGCCATAAAATTATTTCACAAGGAAACACAGAAGCAGAAGATGCAAACTGCTTGCCTAAACAGGCCAGCTTATGGAAAGAAAAGCGTCTGCCACTGTGATATCAGTTAGCGAAACAGAAAGAGAAATTTTTTTTTTTTTAACTGGTGCCACACACCAGGATGTCCAGAAACAGGTGAGATGACAAGGTATCAGGGTGTGCATTTTCCTTGTCTCAGTGCAGGGGAATGCGGTAGACAGCAATTTGAGCTGCTTTCCAGCCCCATAATCTAGAGCAGGAGTGGGCAAAAGACAGCTTGTGGGCTGAACCTGGCCCACCAACTGATTGTATCCAGCCCATGGGCAGCCAGCAGTTCTAGCTGCTGCGTGGTGCCAGGTGGGTGGAACCGATTCTACTGCACTAGATGGGCAGGACTGCGTCTGTCCAGTGCTGATGCAGCGGTATCTACTGTGGACCCAAGTGGATGCTACAATCCCACCTGGAATCTGCCAGCTGCATCCGCAATTGACTCTGGCACTCATCTGGGGCTGCTTCCAGCATATTGGGTACATGCCGTCAGCAGGTTCTGGGTTCAGGGGTAGGGCATGATCCAGCCAAAATAACTGCCCATCCTTGACTTAAGGAGGTTTGGTGAGCTGTTGCAAGGCAAACAAGAAGGGGGCCTGACCTGTCACAACAGAGCAGAGGGGTGCTGAGTCAGCCTGCAACAGCTCACCAAACCTCTTTAAAGTGGCCCTCCAGCCCAAATAAATTGCTCACCCCTGGTCTAGAGCTTCAATTTTAAAATTAATGGCATGCAAGCCAAACTTCTCCAGGGACAGGAGGTTCTAACAGCAGCCTGTTCTTTCTTACTCAAAGCCAAAATGCTTGCATTAATAGCTGCCAGCACAATCATTGCCAGCACAGGCAGTGCCGAGAAGGCACTCGGAGAGGAAAAAGGTGAGCCCTCAGAGTAAGAATATGCCCTTACCCACTGCATGGAGGCAGAAAGCACTCTCCAGGCAGACATGTGATCTGGGTTAGATGGAGAAGAAATGCAGTGTTATTGTTGAAGCACTGCGTCTTTTGGTCAGACCACATGTTATTTAATAACCAGAAAAGAGCAGAGGACTTGGGGCTGCTTAACTCCTTTATGATGATTTTGCTTACCGTTGGGGGATAAGGCGTTCTGAGTTGAGGTATCCAGGCTTGTGCACATCTTTATTGTAGTCTCCAAATTTGGCCTGCACAGCATAGGAGCCGAGCAGAACTGCTGTTTCAGGTGGGCAGTAGATCTCATCGCTGAGGATCCCTTCCTTCACTTGCAGGAAGAAGAGCTTCTGGGTAATGTCCTGGATCAGCTCCTCAGAGACATCCTCAGGGAAGAACTTGGCACGGAATCTGAACTGAAGGGGGCTTTCCTTCCTGACTTCCTGAGCGGAGACCTGAACAGGTTAGAGAAGAAGACCACAACAACTTTTGAGCATTCATTAATGGATAATGACATAAATTTTTCATGTGGAAAATGGTTTGGTTTCTTTTATAATGTATATCTGGAGAGCATTCTAGCTCAGGAGAATTCATTTCAGAACTCAACTGGCTGCAGCCCATGGTTTGGAACTAACTCTTACATTAGCATAGGGCCTCTTCTAAAGCCATAGATACATGCAGGGGCACTGGAATTTGTGATGCACTAAGACCAGAGCCCACAAGAAACACAAGTTTTAACCTACAATTCCTCTTCAAGCAACCCTGTTTAAATTGCAAAGAGACAGTGCACTTCCAGGACTCCCCACAACCTTTACAGGTGGCACAAATATATCAAAGTGGATTATGTATATCAGTCAATTTTGTTAGACTGGAAAATGTAGAGCCCCTTTGCATTTTGAGAAACAAGAAGAAGTTGTTCACGGACCATTTACAGTTCCACATGAACCAACTAGCGGATTACACACTGCTCTCTCTCCTTGCTTTGAGCTGCTAAACAGCAAAAAATATGCAAAAATACAATGCCTTCTGAATTATTTTTCCAGGCAAGCAATTACTGAAGTCATCGCAACTAGAAGCTGATATTTCTGTAGCAAACTCTGCATCCTGGAGCGCAGAAACTGCTGTAATGGATCAGATCAAGGGTCTATTTGGTCCTGCGCAGTTTTTTGACAACGACCAGCATCAGATGCTTCCGAGGAGGGTATATCCGCAAGACGTAGTGCACTCCATTAACAGATTTCATACTCATGAATAAGAGTACGTTAAATAGTTCAATTACAGCGTGGAATAGGCCAACTTGGAAACAAACTGTTCATTCCAACAAGCCTGGCAACTGATCCTACACAAGCACAGAAGATTAAGCAACAGATGCCAACAGGTTCCGCTAGCCGAAATAAACACAATAGCTGGTTATTCTGTGAAAAGCAATGATGTCACACTGGTTAGACTCAAGGTGTGCTCCGACAGAGTAACTGCTGCCTTTATACAGCCACTACAGTTATCCAGGAAGCAGTGGCAAGCCTTCTGTTTGTCTGAGCATGGTTCACAGTAGTCCTGTGAACCTCAAGTGACCCCTTAAAAAAAAAAAAATACACCACAAAATTTATAGCTATTGAAGGTTAAAAAATTATTAATAATGCTATGGGATTGCAACATCAGCGGCTGATAGCACAGCAGGGATCCCATACCAAACTTTAACCTCCATTCAGCAGTTAACCCTGAATCTCAATTACCTTTTTATCAAGTTTCAGCCAAGTCTGAAATCCTTTGTTGTCCTCATACTGAAGACCAAAGTACCAGACTTCACGCAGGCCTATCGTTTTCACCACCTGCAAGAGAGAGGGAAAAAAAAACCAAACACACCCAGTTGATATGGCTGTGAAGTGTCATTTGTCCCTCCAAGCATGGTCTCAACCTTTGAATAGCCTGAACTCCATATCTGTCCTGTTTTAAGAGGCATCCCTTTACTTCACCCACCCAAGGGTACAACCTTCAAAGCTCTCTACCTGCAGCCCTTGTCTGCTGAACCAGTCTACTTAATTTCATCTCCCAGCCTCAAGCCTTAGAAATAACAAAGCTAAGCTACCTGTTTCAACCCTCAAGTTGTGTGTGTGCAGAAACAACTGACAGAAATGCTGATGAGTGTTTTACCTACAGTGGTTTTCAACGGATTTCAGCCTGCTGTTTCCCCTGAGCACCAAAATTGCAGACCAGCTGGTTTCTCAGGCTAACAGAGTGATATTGAAAGTCCTATGAGCAGTTTTACACTTTAGATTGGATCCTTTTCATCCCCTTGGGTTATGGTGCTACTCCTTGGTTGAAGAAAGAAATTTCAGTGCCCTACAACTTGTTCCCAAGTCCAAATACCACTTATTCAGACCCTTAGCTAGCTAGTAGCGTGGGTTTCTTTGAATTCAGTACTCATCAATAAACTAGTTGTCAACAGCATGTGAGGATTAAGGCCATCTTAACCACCATTTTCCATGGGCATTACTGCTTCAGCAGCCACCACCGATTAGCAATCTATAGAATTATAGAAATCCACATGACCCTGGAAAATGAATTAATGAACACAGGGAGAAACTGAGCTTTACTCTAAATATTCTATGAGGGAAAAAATGGCAATACCTTCAAATACTTGCCCAGCATTAGCAACTCCTGTGATATCAGTGAACTTCTTTGAAGTCCTAGCTCCTGGATTCAAGGTAGCTGGGATTCTCAATATTTATTTATAAAATAAAAATATTAAGTTTCTACTGCATGAGTGCAGAGGAGAAAAAAAAAGTTGAAAGTGTGATTCCTGAAGTCTCCAATACATGAAGAAAAAGAAGCCCTTAAATGTTTTCTAATTTCACTATTTTTAAAGCTAATGATTTTTAAAAGCTTGGAGTGAATACCACTTAAAAACCAGTGTCAAAATTTGTACGCTCTTGCATGCTGTGCTTTACCATAAAAGATTTCAGAAACAAACAAATTTCCCCATGGCCACAATAGAAAGTGTAAAGGATATTGAAGCAACACGTTCCAAAAATCTCTTACATGTTCTACTCAGCTATGTGGAGAAGGGGTGCTCATACAATTGAAAAGGGACAAGTATCAGCAACTTACTTGTAGGCAAAGAAGGAAAGCAAGCAGAAACAAAATACTATAGTTATTATTACCTACATTATTAAAGTAAAAGGTCTAACTTCGCTGTCAGTAATCTGAATGGTCTCATAGGACACCTAGCAAAGGAGGAATACACCCCAAATGAGGCAAGCAATCAGGATTTGGCTCATATTTTGCAAGGGAGAGAGAGAGAGAGAGAGAGAGAGAGAGAGACTTAAACCCGTAATTGTACTGAGGACAGTTTAACTTAAATCATGTTAAATAGAGATATAGCTGAATCTACTCTCTAGCAAACACTAGTTCACAGTAGCAAGGCCTTAATAAGTCATTAAGCATTTCCAAAGAAGGTTAACTGTATAAAAGCACAGTATAACTTCTTTATGAAACCTCTTTAATGGAAAGCATACAATATTTAGTTTCTTTCTACAGATCACTGGATAAATGGATGACAGACTGGGTGAATGCTGCTCTTTTACCTTTGGGAATTCCTGAGTGTTTAACTCCATGTTCCACTTTCATATTTATACTATTATGAGAAAGTTAGAATACACACTGTCACTTGTGCGCATGATTGTTTATAAAAAACAAATCACAAACACAGAATTAACCTATATCCACACTTTGCAGAAGTGTTTAAAAAGTTCCAGGATGCAAGCAACAGCAGCAAGCAGATATATGCTTTTATACAGGTATATAGCATATTTCCCCTTTATTTGTTTGCTGCATAAGCAAATTTAATATTTGGATAGATGGGCAATCCATCAGATTGGGTGGACACCAAGCTCTGGTTAACAAACAGCTCTGAAGTCTGGCTGGTGAGTTAAGGCAGTGGCTCTCAATCACGGTGTTGCTAAACCAAAAGGTACCATCAGAAACTGTGCAACTCTCTCTCTCACCAGAAATACCCATAAATTACTTTGCAAATTCTTAAGCAGTAGATCTATTTTTGGGCGTTCCGAGAAGCCACAGAAAGTATTCTGAAGCTCTTACAATGGGGAAGAATCTGAATGTGTCCAATTTAAGAGGAAAAGGGCTAAAACATTTACAAGCTTAGCTACTAGTCTTCTTTTTAAAATTTAAATTCTGCATGAAAGAATAGCTTGCAGTCAGCAGAATAGCTGCAGTGAAATAAAACTTTAGGTCTACCTTTGACAGTAAATCAAAGTTACTGCGTGAAAGGCTGTTTGCTAGGCCATGAACTCAAAATGCAGCACCCATTCACGCAGATTTCAATCTTATTCCACTACTTACAAATACATCTTAGAAAGAGGGTAACAGATGTATTCAACCTTGCCTTCATGGGAAAGATAACTGAGGTAGCTATAGAGGGTTTCTGCTATAACCTACTTTGGTTAGTTTCCTCAAGTAGACAAGTCCTTAACCCAGGGTGGATATGATTTCAATTAACTTTATTTAAAATCACATGTTAGGAAGCCTTGGTTTAATCATTGGTTTCTACAAAAAGTGCATTCTTGTTGTTTGATATCCTTTAACTTCTTGAAGCTTTGCACTTTTAGAGAAAGGTAATGGCTTGACTGTGTACACAAACTTGCTAGTAGCGCTGATGGGTGGTTAATCAGGTCTGTTTTTTCTCACTTCCATATAGCAATCAGCTGTTAACAAGGATGCTATCTTTGGAGACAAATCCACAGTTTGATAACTGAAACTAAGCATCACAGAGATGCTTAATGAGCAACAAGTCCCATCGGGTAGAGTGGTTTTCTATAATCTTTACTAATCTAGAGAGAAGCCTCTGGAAACCCTATAAATTTAGGTCCTTAATATAATGCATGGCCTGTTGTGACATTTATAAAAATGTTCCTAAAAATGTTACATGAATATATGATCTCAAATAGCATACAATTAGAAGTTATAATCCCTATTCCATGATGATATCTTTGATCTTTAACATAAATTACAGCTATCTTTATATAGGATTTATTTTTAAAATTTAAGATGCTTTAAAAAAAAAAGATTAAATAAAAAAAATCCAACTTAAAAAAAATCAAATTTGATTAAAAAAAAAAGTTGCTTTTTATCCAGCCTGCCTTAACCTGACTTCTAGCAAGGAATAAGGTCAGGTTAGATGGAAAAACCTGAAAAAGAAGCTAGTAACAAATGAGTCATCTTCTTAGGGCAGCTCAGCATGAGCATTTAACACTGCTTCTGGCTTTCTGTTTTAGTCTGATGCAGGCCTACGGATATCATCTCTGATTAGCTGAAATCCAAGCAATATAGACACCTAATTTACAATATTCATCAGAAAGTATATGGTACATCAGAGAAATATAGGAGTGAAAGGGACCTCCTGGGTCTTCAAAAATCTTCTCTTTTGCTATCAAGGCAACTACATCAAAATAATCTTTTCCAGACACTGCTTCTCTTCCAGGATCTAGTGGCTTTATTATTTAATTTTCTCTCACACACACACTTTTTGAAAAAATGCCATGCCTTGTGGCTCCCTTTCACAACAGACTATGCATTATGCTTGGTTGTTGGTACTGATGTTCAACTTTATCCTAAAGGGCAGAGATTTCTGTTCCATTTCTAAGATACTTCATTGTAAGAAATTACTGAGGAGTTGAAGTCTTAGAATAAAGACCAGTTTCAAATTTAAATCCCACACACATACACCCCATGCACTTAAATTCAATAAGTAAATCATTTTAATAAAGTACCAGCTTTATCAATAGCAGTAACTTATCCATGGAATGATAATGAAGCCCTGAAGTTAAGTGGTTTCTAATCAGATTCCCAGCTCTTGCTCTTTTAATTGTTTGGCAATAGACCAGTCCCAGGTACAGAACCCTGGGAGGGTATAAATTTAAGATAGAAGTGCTCAACCCCTGGCCCGTGAGCCAGATTTGGCCCATGGTGCTGTCATCCAGCCCTGGAGATGTGAAGTGGGGAACGATGGTACTGCTCCCCTGCTGCCATATTTCCACGAAGGAGGGGAAGCAGGCCCTGAATGTTGCATTGAGTGCCTGAATCCAGCACACAGGGCTGAGGTGTGGCAGTGGGAAGGCTGGACCCCTGAGGCCCAATCCAAGCACATGGGAATGGGAGGGGAGGTAATGCTAGGCCCCAGGGTCCAGTCTGACCTGTGGACCATCCCTAGGCCACTCATCTGGTCCATGTGGTCAAAAGCCCTGATTTAAAGATATTCAGAGTAAAATGTGTCAGTTCTGCAGTACATCCATGTTACCACCTCTCAAATATTTTGACTTTCCCTATCATATAGTTAATGGTTAAAAAGCTGTAAGAAGTGAGTGGGAGCAAACTATTATTAAAACACTGTCTGGAAAATAGCTCTTTTCCTTGTGTTGTTTAAGTCAAATCTCCAAATATTTCCCACTTGAAAGCTGAGCTGAGGAGGAAAAAACCCTCAAGATTCTTTTGCTACTAATGAAAACCCTTAACTTTACATTTAGGACAAAAACAATTCTTCCTTGCTGAATTTTAAGGATTAAAGAGGAGGCTAGAGCCAGGAAAAGAGATATTTGAGAGAGACCCTCAAATACAGGTTTTCCAACTAAAGCGTGTCACTTAACTACAGTGAGCAGCAGTAAAAGTTTGAGGGTCACGTTCTCAAGAGAGCTTAATGAATGTTGGGGTCCTAAGCCTCACTGAAAAAAGGCAGGGGTTTTGGCTCCTAAAGACCACATACTTCGAGGCACCTCTGCAGGCACCTGAATTACCACTACACACTCACCTCGAGTGTTTCCATTGTGTGTGGGGGTGGGAGGGTGTGAAGTTTAGAAAAAAAAGGTTAAGCCAGGCCTATAGGTAGCCACCAGTGAATGGAAAGACATAACTAAATCCTGCTTCAATGCAACATGGTTGTACTGGAAACTTGACGCACCATCTATCAATATTTCAAATCTAGCCCAGGTCAGAAACAACACAGAATTAAAGTTACATTGCTCCTACAATAACATCTGGATTTGCAAGTTTTGTTTGTTAATGTTCAAGTACTGCAGCAACTGGAATTCAGGCCAAAAAAAACAAAAACAAAAACAAAACAAAAAACCCCCCCAGAACATAACTCCTTCCCCCTCTTCTTCCTGCAGTTTGTTCTCCTTTCTAGGAGAAAAAGAATTGTCAAGAAGCATCTCCATCGTTCCCAACAGATCCTGTTGGCTCTCCCTGGTACCTCACTCAAAGTGTGTTGACAAAATCTTGTACAAAAGGAGGAACACTTTTTAGCCAACTCTCCCTACTTGACCTTAGAGACTGCACAGCCTTTGTTGACAAAGCTAGTAGGAGAGGGGAAAAGAAAAAACTGTTTCTCAGTGTTTTGTTAAAAAAAACAAACCTATTAAAAAAAACTTGCCTTCTTTACACAAATGTAGTCCCCCAAACAGCTAGGTCAGTGACCAGGGCCTTGTGAGAAGCAGGCCTTGAATAAATTAGGCTAAACCAGGTCTATTTCTGTTGTGCATTCTCTCTGTGCGGAAAGAGTCCAAAGACAGACAGAAGTTTACAAAATGTTGTTTGCCTCAATCTAGTCACCCCTTCCATTTCCTCATTCTGCAATTTAGCAGCTCCACTTTCTGTTCCATGGCAATGCAGGAAGAGCTGAAGGCTTCCTTAAGGAGATCCTCAGAGCCAGAGCAGGGGACACGGTTTGGCTGCTCATGTCCTTCAGCACCACGGCTTGGAATGCCAGCTTCTTTGCTTCGTCTGATGAGGCATGAATGAGTTGGCATGCCTTATAAAAAAAACGCTTCAGATCAGTGCACAGATCTCCTGACTTTTCCGCTACATGGCCCCAAACCCACCACCATCTTTGTCAAGTCACCACCTCTGGACCTCAGTTTCCCACATCACCAAAGAATGGGGAGCAGCCTTTGTCAAGAGCTCCAAGACTCAATTCAAAGGGTGTTATGACAGAAGTGCAGAGTAGTACTATAGCTTCCTGTGCAAAAAAGTTTAGTTTATTTATTTAAAAAGCTACACAGTGGAATTCTACGTATTTGGTTAAGAAATCCTCCCTTCTTTTAAGGGCATAACCTTTATATTATCACCTAGATATTTAGTAAGTATACTTTAGGGAAGAATTTTATCAAGTTCAACACAACCACACACACCAAAAATAATTAAGAAAAAATAGCTCAAATTTGGACACCAAGAAGTCTACAGAAATGGTATTAGCTTAAAAGACATTATCCAGATAAAATGAGTTTAAAATAGCCCATTCTTCACAAAACAGAAGGAATTAAACAGAGGGAAAACACTTCTGTCATAGTCTATCACCTCTCTGCCACCAGGGTTAAGTAACTAACCCTTTAGGGCCAGGGACTTTTACCAGCATAAGCAATCGGAAAACTGGTCTATACCCGTAACAAAAACAGAAGTTTGGCACACAGACTGGTTTAAAAACAGCAGAACCTGGTCTAACTTTTCCAGTCCCCCCTGCCCCCCTGGAAAAATGTGTGCTCTGTTCACTACTGATCTAAACTACACCACTTACAGAAAATCGTGCAACTTAGATTGACTCTGTCTTGGGCTTTTTTAATGTCTGTACCCAGCCTTAAAGGGGAATTAAAGATTCAGATGCCCAGCAGTGACTATGCACCAATTAATATAGCACCCATTTCCAAAACATAAATCCTGGTGAGCACGAATCAATCTCTCATATCCCTTGGGATGTAAATCATTGCCACAGCCCCTTCATTCTGAAGGCCTATTTTCTCCTCTTCCCTGTTGTATGCCCGGAGCAGGGAGAGATGTTAAACAGTTTGCTTCTCAGAGAAAGAATGCTACTTACAATAACTGATTAAACTGGTACAACGTAACAGCAACTGTACTGAAATCTAGCCATTATGATTATAATTCATGTTTATTAGGAGCTGGCTGTGTAGTCTGTCACTACATGGGAAGTTTGACCCATGAAGAGGCTCTGTGGGTCAAAAATAAGGCAACTACTGGCAGCTGCAAACGCAAGAGCGGATATTCAAACAGGCAGGCAATTTATTTGATAAATTATATGAAAAGCAGGGGCCAAATGCCTACAAGGATCTCTGTTTATTACTACTTCATACGTATTGCCTCAGAGTCCAAAGTATCCAATCAAGATCAGGTTCCCATTGTACAAAGCTCTGACAAAACAGAAAAAAAAAAAGACATGGTCGCTGATACAAAGGGGAACTTGCAATAGAAGCACACCTGAATATTGGGTTTTTAAGAAAAGCAAGAAAAAAAAAGACAAAAACAAATAGGTACCCAACTACTTACTGACCTGGTCAAAGAGCTGCTTGCCTGTGGTGTTGGGCTGGATGGCAAACTCCAGCTCCGCGTCCACAGTGGTAACTCGAACATTGATCTAAAAGGAGACCGGGGGGGGGGAAGAGAATTACAAGTGTTATTTTTAAAGCATTACACAATAGGAAGAGAGTCACAGAATCCATCACCTGAGTGCTAGCATGCAGGGTCTCATATGCAATATTGCTTCCATGTTTTGGAAGCATTATTCAATTAAAAGCAAATAAAAAACCTTTTCTTCAGTCATGCTACATGCCTCTCTGGCTGATGAACAAATCATTATAAGCAATGGCTTCAGTCTGCTTTTTAACATATTTACATTTTAGTACATGCTTCAATTACATTTTGTTAATGCACAGACCAAGTTAATCAAAAGGCACTAATTTTACTAGGTTATCCAGGTTGCTCCACAGATTGTTACTTGCACAGGAATTGGATTCAATTTCTGGTTAAGAGGAGAAGCCATTTTAGCAATGACTGTTTTGGAGCTTGGAACATCCTGAGCATGTTGGTTTTATGTCACCCTTTTAAGAAAGACTGACATGTACTAAGTTGAATTAGAGGCTTTTAAAGATTAGTTTAGCTCCAATTTATGTTGGAGCTGGCTTTAATCCAAGGTTTTAAAAGGTAAAAAAGCTTCCGATTTATTCTTAAAACAATCGGCATTAATCCAATAAGCATAAATTATGACCATAAGAATAACCAAGCACATAAAAAGGATGCTAGAGAGTAACCAAACATTTTAATAGCTAGCACTTTACAGGAAATTATATAGTGGCTTCTCAATGGCAGACTAAGTTAACATTGTATTCAAAAGGCTGTTTTTTTGTTTACTAGTAAAATCTCTCTCTCAACAATTAGTCAGAAAGCAGTAAAAGCAGCAACCAAACCTACAGGGAATAACAAACAACAGCAAGAAAATAGCAGCTCAGGAAAGGATTATCTGCAGCTATGAGAATTCAGTACTGCTTGCGATATAACAACACTACTATTTCCAAAAACATACAGTTAAAAAAGAGAGCTATGATCTGGGAAGGTTTTCCTGAGGTGTTCGACATCCTCAAGCAGAAAAGGATAAGAGACTTCTAAGGAGCAGCTTCCTGGTCACAGAGAAGTTCAAGTTCAAATAGTTTTCTACTAATAAATAAAAACAGGTATGATAGTTAATTGCCTTGGCATATATGCAATCTTAAAATTGGCACTTGCATTGCTTGCAAAATATTACCCATGCTAGTTTTAATGCATTGAACTACAGAAAACAGATTGATTTATATTAAAATAAAGGCGATTTTCAGTAAGCCACACAGCTTTCAGTGTTAAAAAGAGATGCTATTTAAAAAGCCTTTTACTCCCCCACTAGCTTACTTAAATTTCTGCCAGCTGTTTATTCGCAGGATGGTCCTCTGTTGTGGAATTGCAGGTCCCCTGTGGCCAAACCCAAGAAGCTGGCTGCTAGGTGATGCTTGAGAGTTTATTGAAGTGACAGAATACTGTCTGAATTGAAGAGTCTTTTTTTTTTTTAATCTAAAAAGTGTTTAAAAATGTGCGTTTTCCCCGAGTACTGTACATCCCTGCTTATGCTAAATCCAGTGGAGAAGTGAGACAATATTCTACTTCCACCAAGAACAAACAAGTGTCTAAATGATATCCAAAGTAAAGAACAGTCTCAGGTACAAAAGTTAAAAAGAGCCATTCATTGCTAGAAAGAGGATAACCAGAATGTGAATGTATAACATGTTCAAATACAGAGGGGCAACTCTGCCCTGCTTGTGTTCAAGTATAACATCCTTTTGCCCAATCCCTCCCCCCACAGTTTAGTTTAATAATAATATTCTACTCTAATCTGTCCCCATATCCTCTAAAGAATGTATGCATTCATAATCCTTATACAATACAAGCCAGCAATCCCTTATTATTTATACTTCTGGCTGAAAACCACAATGCAAGCAAAATAAAATTTGCAAGGATAGACAGGTTGAAGGGGCATTTCTCCCACTCAGAGCCAAATTCTGCAGCCTTGCAATACATAGAATTGCAATGGACATCCACACACTCTTCTGGTCCTAGATGCAACAAACAGAGTAAAATAGTATAAAAAGGGGTCATTTGGGTTCTTTAGCCCTCTAGCATGGAACACACACACGCACGATCAGATATTCTGGTACCAAGATATCTTTCTTGCTATCATTAGAACTGAGTGTCACAGAAACCATCACAATTAGCAACATTCTTTTACAGATGCTAGCTCTTACACCCTTGTTTCTTTCTAAGTTCTGGGAACTGGGTTTACTTCCAACATTAACACTTTGTTTTGCTGCAAAGCTTTACACTGCAACTTTTAAACAGGAAGTGGTGTGGTTGCCTGGTTACATACCACTCTTTCCTGGAGTATGACACCCCTGCGACTCTGTGGAGAGCACATTAATGAATCCCCACTACACGCTTCCAAAGGATTCAACTCAAAGACCAGCAGAGCCTATGGAGAATTTGGATTTCAAGTACTGCTTTGCTGAGGGGTCAGCCAAAGACTTGGGGAGGGGAAGAAAAAAAAGAGACATCTCTAGAAATGTTCTTTCCTGCAATTTTAACAGTTTAGGGCCCATCTAGAATTGTCTGCATCTCCTACCTACTTTTTTTCCTCTCTGCTCTCCTCATGGTAATAAATCTTGTTTTAGGCAAGAGCTTAGGGGTCTTAAGAGTGTTTCTAGGAAGCTTCCACAGAGCCAGGGTTCATAAATAAGTTCTTGGCTGCTGCAGAAATGTAATGAAGGAAGAACCCTGAAAGCTAAGCTCACGTGAGATCCTTGGCTGAAGCAGGAGGTATCAAGGCTCTTTCCCATAGGTCAAGATCAGTGCCAGGGCTGTAAACAGTATGGCCCATAGGAAACAGAAGTTGTACTACACACAAGTTAACACACTAAACTACATGGCTACAGACACAACTGAAGATGCTATTATGGAAGCAGTCAGGTTCACTAACCCAGAGGTAGGTGAAATGGAATTAAATGGAAGCCTGATGAAGGAGGAGGCTTCCATGCGAGACGTTGTGCTATCCCACTGAGATGACAAACCCTGAATTCAAGACACCATTAACAAATCTGGGCAGTGTGTTATGACTGAAACTTGGCCAAGTGGCAGAAGCTCAAACAGCTAAAAAACAAACAAACAAAAAAACCACAACAACAAACCCAACAAAAATACTAATATATGTTTAGTGTATACAAGAGCTAAATGATAAAGAGTGTTAGCTTTCTACTTTTAGTCCTAATTCCAGAAACATTTTATGAATATAAATTATAAATTGGTCAAATATATAGAATCAAGTGAATATCGTATTTACTTGCATGTAAAAGAGGACCCTGAATGCAAGGTGACCCCCCCCCAGTAATTCAATTCTATATGGAAAGGTTATAAATCTAATTATTGAAAGTTTGTCTTAAATTTTGTCCTCTTCCCACTGCTACAGCATGGAAAATAAATCTGGAAGGGAGGAAGGGGGGGTTCAGGTGCCCCCCTGACACTCAGATACTGCTCTGCCTGAGCACACAGAAGCAAGAGGCAAGTTTAAAAACACTAACCTTGAAATAAACATGTGTATAGTAATTTAGTTCATCCAGAATTGATACATTTTACCTTTTTTGAAACTGCTGAGTTTTAGCACAGGTACTCCATAAAGATGCTTTTAAGTACCACTCTTGTATATAGTACAACCTATGCATGATATTAGTCCAAAGCCAAAAGGCTCATGATTTACCTTACAGTTCACTGGGATGGGCCCCTGCAGAGGCAACAGTGTTTCAAACCAGGGTGACCCTATAGCTCAGTACTGCCCCGTATGTATGTGTACTCCAGACATCACCCCCCACAAGAAAGATCCATGTGCCAATTAGTCCCCGGAACTGGGTATTTGTTTCACAAGCCCTGGGATCCTTCAACAATGTACATGCAGATATGGTGCAGGGCAACCTTGACCAGCTCCTCATTAATCATACGCAACGAGCTGACAGAAGGGGTGACAGAGGGATTCTGGGTGAATTGTTTGGGGCCCTGCTTGGTGATGTCTGCCAGACATTTCAGGCTGGTGAAGAAACAGGAATAACTGGAAATGGGAAAGAAATGTGCAGCTCAGCTGTGGGACTGAAGAGGCAGTAAAAAAGTATGCAATGTAGCAGCTCACTATGACTTTAAAAAAAAAAGTGCTGAGGGGGACTGAGTGAAAGTGGGCACTACCATATATTTTATTCAAAGGGGCTGTACTAACTTATGGGTTGCACTGGCAATTCTTGTGGCACATTCTTGGCCTTGTGGCTCATGTCAAGCCTCTTGTGGGCTAAGATCAAGTAGGGGAATTCGAATCCCTAGACCTCTGGGCTTAAGCCTGCACATAGGATGCCTGCCAATGGATTTGGGAATATCTGAAGTCCCAGGGTGAGAGCCTGGGACAGAGGATGCTTGCTGGTTTGTAGCGCCATATGTGGTGTTTAGAACTATTGAGTTCTGCTCAATCATTCTGATTTGGAATTGATTTGGATGATTTGACCTGAAACACGAAAGATATTCATAAAAATAAATAATTTTTTTAAAAAAAAGTGCCCAACAGTGTGTTTACCCATTATGGGCCATGTGTTTTACAGTCATGCTCAGTGTTGGCTGCATTTAAATGATCTTTATAGTTGGTTTCCATTACTAAGCACATGTTGCTTTTGGCAGCAGTTTAATGATAGACAATGTATTTAATGAGGTTTCCTTGTATGCGAATGTAAGACAAGGAGCTTTTTCCCTACAATGATTTAGGGGAGATATTTATTTGAATACAAGATTAATTTGGAAATATTTGCAGGATTAGTTCCTTAGATGACTGTGTTAGATATGTTGTGTTACGTTATTACCTTTTCCATATACAGATCTTAAAAAAACCCAAGAACAAGACAAAAGCTTTGCGGGAGGCTGGGGGGGGGGGGGGGGTAGGACAACACAAAGAACGCTGCAATCCAGATTCCAAGCCATAACTGCACAAGTTATGAACCATACACTTATCCCCCTCCCTAGGTTTTCCAGTAGAATCATAAAAATGAGCTATCAAAAGTTTATTCTCAGTCTTATGCTAAGACTGTGTGCTCAAAAGAAAATTTGCATAGTTTATCTGCTGGATTATAGTTAGGCTGAAGTCATGGGTTAGTGTTTTACATCTGCTCTGAACAATGTACTTGTCAGGGAAGCTGGAGACTGGAAATAAAGGAAAATTTTGTTCAGGCTCCCCCACGAATAAGATCAGCTGTGAGCTGTGAATATAATTAATACATTTTTTTTAAAATGTCAGTGGTATCTTTATATATACATTTTGAAATAGAAGCCATGGTAGTTTGGATAGGATTATTTTGCTTCCCAAGTCAGTTGTCAGCTAAGTATACTGAAATGCATAAATGATTCTGTACAAGCCATGTACTCAAAGAAAAAAAATCCTTTAACTAAAGATGGTAGGTCAATAAAGTTAATTAAAAAACCCAAAACCCTTCTATGAAAAATTTCAAACAAATAAACAACCAACAGCGGATTAGTGGTTTAATCCATTTTCTCCCACTTGTTTGCTCCAGGCTATGGTCAACAGCGATTAATTCCAAGGAGACACCCATCCTATAATCCTAAAATTAACCATAATTGTGAAATGCTGCACCCAAAGGAAAACACACACCTATATCTTTTTACATCCGAAAACCTGAGATCAAATTGGATTTACATTACCTTGCATCATAAACTTCCCCAAGAGACCGTAAAATACCGAATTACATTTTTTGTCTCTTTATCAGCAAATTCCATAAAATAGAGGGCAATAAATACTTATTTAAATGCACAATAAAAGGAAACAGTACACATTTCTGTCTTATAAAAGGAAAGATGATTTAGGAGATTATTATGCAGTTCTGAACAGTTTAAAAATAAACAAAATCTTGAATTTTATGCAACTCTTCCCCTCCTGGAAAAAGAAACAATGAAGACAAGACTTTATTATCTAACAAAGTTAAGAATCAAAACAAAAGTGCTTGGGAAGCGGTAATTAAGGTGCATTTAAAATCACAGGCAGCTGCAAGAAGAAGGGGAAAAAAAAGTTGGGGAGGGGGTGGGGGGAGAAGAGAGAGAACAAAATTACAGTAAGACTGGAGCCAAGTCTGCCTGACTGGCACCATCACGGCATTATGCATACAGACCCACATGACAGATCTGCTATTTCTACTCTCCCAACATGCAAATAAAGGCTATTGCCTTTGTTCTAAGGAGCTTTTGGGTGTTTAGCCAGCACACAAATTACCTCACTCAGAAAGGCTTGTTGCAGATCTGAGGGGGAAAATCTAATTTCAACCTTAGCAAAAAAATTCTATTGAATAGATACTGGCTACTAACAGAAGTGTTTACATGTAACAATATTAGGAAGGGCACTCTTCTCTATTGAGTTACCTTCATTTACTGAGTCTGCTGTTCCCCAAACCAATCAAGTTGTCAACTCTACAATATGTCAAGTTTTCAGCTGCTATTTGAAGTTTTAGGCATAGCCACGCTTCCTGGAAGCCAACTGGGGGGACGTGGATGCAGGTGTTGGGGGGGGGGGAGGGGGGAGGGAACCCAAACAAAAACTCAGTACTCATTTAAAAATAAAGTCTCTAACCATGATGCTTATCACAATAAAGGTTCACATTTGACTCTTTCAATTGGTCATTCTTTTCCAGCCCTATGCAATTCTTGAAAAGGGCAAACAACTTCTATTTTTTAAGAAGAGAACCTGCCTTGAACAAGTAACTGGCCTAGTATACAGTGGGAAACCAAAGGATACAAGAGATCTTGATATTAGAACAGCACGGTCCCACGGGACATTCAAACATTTAAGAAAACATGGTCTAGATCAGGGATGTCAAACATATGGCCCATGGGCCAGACTCAGTTTGTGGGACCATTGTGTCCAGCACAGCAATAGTTCGGTGGGCTACCAGAAGTGCACTGCCCCTGGGCTCCACACTTCTGCGTGCCCAACACTGCCAACTGGCCAGAGCTCCATGCCACCAGGCAGTGGCCTGGAGCTGCAGGTTAACAGATGCATGATGCAACTCCATGCAGTCGCACACACACAGCTCCATGCTGCTGGCCAGCACCAGTCAGCAGTGCCAGGGGTGTGCTGCTGCAAGGAGTCATGTTTGTGCAGCATGGAGCAGGGGAGCACGTGTCCATGGGGAGGAACGAGTATGCATTGGCTCATACTGCACAAACATGGCTCAACTCAGCTGCCTGGCCCAGACACACGCTGCCACCCAAATGCAGCCCTATGGATCCAGCCTGGGAGAAGCCTGTGTGGTCTGGATCTGGCCTGGGACTCCAGGCAAGTTTGATACCCCAGGTCTAGATGAAGTCACTATATGGTGGGTGCATAATTGGTTACCAAGCTGCATTCAGCAGTTTCCTGTCACAACTGGAGGGCATCTCAAGTGGGGCCCTTTTAAGACACCTGTTCTGGGTCTGGTTTCATACATTATTTTTATTAATAATTTGGATGATGGAATGGGGAACACATACTAATAAAATCTGTGGATGACAGCCAGTTGGGAGAGGTTGTAAGCACTTTGGACAACAGGATCAGCAATAAAAACAAACTAGATATGTTGTCTTTGGTAGAGCAAAAAAAGGGTCAAACTAGTTGTCAGCAAAGAACTTAGGCAAAATGTTATGGGGGGAGGGGAAACTAACTATAAGGCTACTTGTTTCTGTGCTCAGCTGCCTATGCGACTTGTAAGAAGTCCTTCAACCAAGGTCCTTAAACAGGTGAAGCAAATAAACCTTGACTGTCAGTGATGGGTATTTCATCTCATCTTGATTCAGGGGAATTGAGTAGATGATCTCAAGGCTCTTCCAGTCCTCTTTTTCTATGATTCTGCAATTAGGGATCCTGATTACAAAGTCCCTGGTGAAGTTCAACATCAGGATGGCAAACAAAACTTTTTTTTTTAAAGTTCAGTTTTTCCCTCTCCCTTAAGGAGTCTCATAATTTTAAATTCATTTCATGGGGCATAGGGGTGGAATTCATGATCTTTAATGTCTGTGGATGGCAATCCTGGAGGAAAAAAAAAAAAATCCAGTACAAAAATGGACCAAAGGCTTGTAAGATGATGCTACACACCTAATGACACTGAAAACAAACTTCTCTCAATACAATCAAAGGATATTAACAGGATGGGTACCCATAAATGCAGTTAAGTGGGTTTCCCCTCCAGATGCATACACACTTCACAACTGGTGACAGAAGACTGCCTACTAGAAAATGTAGATGGGGCTTTATCTACATAAGGAGGTTAACCTAATTGATTTTACTAACTAGATTGACTGAACTTTAGCTTAAATGGCTTTTCTGTTAGCTAAAGTGACATAAAAGCATCTAAATCAGGACAGCATCAACACAACAGCACTATCCCAATTTAGATGCTCTTATGTTGCTTTAGCTTAAATAGCTTCTTTACTTACAAGTCCAATCAACAGGAATGTCCACATCAGGGGGTTGGCACTGCTTTAAAATGAAGCCATTTTGTAAGCTTCCTTATTAAAATCAGTACTTAAAAATCAGCTGTTTACCACAAGATATATTCATTTTCAGTTACCTGTTCCTCCTAATTCCCTTCACATTACACACCCACAAGCATTAGGTCACATTCACCAACATTTCTGCCACTCCCAACATGCAGAACAGTCGGTGTTATATTTCAGTGCCTATGAAGCAGATTTAGACATTGGTCAAGGTGTACATAGCAGCTAAAAGTTCTTGCTGGACATTTTTCATATGGAGCACTCATCTTTCCTGGCCAGGAGCAAATAACACACTGAAAAGTAAATAACACTGTGTGAACAACACATCTAGAAGATCTTAGGAAATGTGTCATGTAGTTTCAAATTGGCCTTTGTATGTGCTATTACCTACTATGCACCAAACGCATTTTTTTTTTAAACAAGAAAGCAAGTTTTCCATTTTAAACTAGTAACTTGGGCATTCCATTTGGTTTTGCAGTAATATCCACTTTCTTATTTTAATTGTTTGTAAAATAAAGAACTGTATATATGTATATATTCCTTTGTCCCGTTGGGGTTTTTTTGTCTAGAGTATGCGAGCAGGCCTTACAGGCCATGAGCCCAGGCTTTGTCTTTGAGGCCCAGAGCTTCAGACCAACCTGTAGGGTCTTTACTGTCCCCCAATTTGTAACCTTCCCAAGAGTAAATTTTTCTAAAAAGTCTATTTTAATTGTTTAAAGGGGGGGGGGGGGGAAAAATCAGTAATCACAATTAAAACAGATCTAAGTCACATTAAGCTCTGAAATGTACTACAAGATCCTGGCAGACAAGGTTCCTTGGGTGAATTTGATATCTTTTATTAGACCAACTAGATATCAAATTCACCCAAGAAACCCTGTCTGCCTATGTCCTTAGACCAACACGGCTACAACCTACACCCCTGCTACAAGATCCTGCACATTTTGGGAATCTCTACCAACCATTACCCAAAAATAGAGGGGGCAAGCAATTTGCTGTTTCCACTCAAGCCGTGTCTTACCTTTGCAGTATAAATAGAACAAAAGCCTTTCAGACAATGAATGGATTCAGTGCTGCAGGAATCCATGAATTTTGGCTACCTTTATATGGCAAGGAAGGGAGAGACTATAGAAAAATTCTTAATGCCTACTGTGTTTTTCACTTTCAGATGCTAGTTTTAACAAGTTGGGGCAGCAATTCTGGGGAAGAAAGCGCCCAGCACAAATTAAGAAGTGGCTCATGAGGTGAGGCCATGTGTCCAAGGGTGCTGATGACAGGATCCCCTGCTATTAGTACAGCCAACAAGGCTTCTGTTTCATTGCAGCAGTGCAGGTAGGTACACTAACTACCTTGACTGCTTTGGTCTTGTTAGTTTCTCTTATTTGAGTAGAACCAGCAGAATTACAGACAGCATTATTTTCTTCAGAAGTGAGAGGAGGGAGAGAGATACTGGTCCACGGCACAGCTGAGGCAGCCTGTGCAAAGCATTACACAGAGTACTGCAGCCTTCTTTACCCCAGGGTGTCCAGTCTAAGAGCCCATTTCCTCAGTGCCTTGCTTTCATAAAGTCAGCTGGGGCCTTGCAAAGGATGTACCAGGTACCATGACAGAATGGCAGCATTTCATACTCATTTATTCCCACGGGTGGAAGGGACAGTGCATGCCATGACACTTTAAATAAGAGCACAAGCCTGCTCCAGTGTCCTTGCCAAAAGGTCTTATCCACATCTATAGTTGAAGAGCAGGTGCCTGGATGACTGCTCTCTTCCATGCCAGGGGCAACTGCATTTCACTATTCACATAAGACACCTCAAGCGCTCAGGAAATCTTTGACTGCATAACGTCTGCATGTAATGCAATGTTTAAGTGATATCTTTGTGATCAGTTTAACTGATCCTATACCTCCAGAGGCCTCACCTCCGCACCATCCATTAAGATCTCTCCTGGGGACTCGCCATGTTCTTCGCCTCCAAGTAGCTTTAAAATGGCTCTGTAATGCGAAAAAGAAGCCAAGTTCCCCAAGACAGATAACTGTTCCCTCCATTCCTAAACATAAATCTTCAGAGCCACCAGGGTCATAACTAAGGTGGGGCAAACAGGGCAACTTCCTTGGGGGCCAGCTTACATGGTGGTAAAAAAAAAAGTGGTTGCTGCCAGCAGCCATACGATTACAACTGCATGGCTACCAGAAGTCGCCACTGCACCTGTGACCTGGGTGCCCAGCCACATCCCTATGCTACTGACAGCCACTCCCACACCAAACATGCTCCCATCTACAAACGAGAACAGAAAAGGTTCAATCTTATACTGGTCACCAGACACATGTAAGATCCTGCAGCTCAGACTTTCATGATTGAATAGTAACCTCCAAGCTTCCAGTGAGACAAACAACCAAGTGATCTTATTTAGTCCTGGAAGGTCCGGAGATATTTTTCATCACAACACTGTCAGTTAGGAAAGCTACTTTTAGGTAAACTGAATATGTTTAAAGCAAAGGAGTTCTCCTCCCCCTGCAGTTGTGCTTTTCTACTGATGCAGCCTGGCTCACAAACGGAGAGAGAATTCTTTGTCTGTTCCACATGCAAGACAACCCTCCTGCCACCCCAAGATAAATGCTTTACTATTTTGCCTACTATAGTATATTCGATATGGCATAAAGATTTTATCGGCCCTTATTTCTTGTGGCATAAATAGATATTTCCATGCACGTTTTGTGTTGCAATCAGTTCTAATTGCTTCAGCATGATATTAATCCTCTATATGAGCCATTTATCATCAGGATTATTAGCTAGGGATTTAACAACAGCAACTGCAGCAAACATATAGAAACCATTACCAACTAAATCATTCCAGCCATAATTTTGTCAAGCCAGGCCTTAAAAACCTCCAAGGATGGAGATTCCGTCACCTTTCTAGATGACCTGTTCCAGTGCTTCATCACCCTCCTACTTAGGGAAAATCTTTCTAATATCCAACCTAAACCTCCCTTGCTACAACTTGAGACTGTTGCTCCTTATTCTGTCATCTGCCACCACTGAGAACAGTCTAGCTCCATCCTCTTTGGAATCCCCCTTCAGGTAGTTAAAAGTCACTATCAAATCCCATTCAGTCTTCTCTTCTGCAGACTAAAAAATCCTAGTTCCCTCAGCCACTCCTCAGAAGTCATGTGCCGCAGCCCCCTAACCATTTTCATAGCCTTCTGCTGGACTCTCCAATTTGTTCACGACAGCTATATGTAAAAACTGCACCTTGCCTAGCGTGGATCCAGAGAGGGTGCAGCAGTGGCAATCACCGCACCCCCGCTTTATGCTGTGATCTACAGTGAGCTCTCAGAGCTTACCATCATATCAACAGAGCTCTTACTAGGAGCTCTACATATGCAGCAAACTCTATGAGCTTACTATTGTCTGATCAATGCAGCATCTGCACAGAATCCCTGCTTTCAAGTAGCTTCAGACTGCAGCTGTTCCCTTCCCAGTTCAGCAGCAAGGGAAAGAGCAGCAACACTCAGCATCTGCTTACATGAATCCTAGGGGCTGTACACTGTGGTTATTTACATTTTCCTTTCCTCTGCTACTGAATTCAGGGTGGGGAACACCAAATATCAGCAAGCTCTGGAGCCACTTGGAAGCAGGGACTCTTGGTATACCTCACGCTGGTGCTCACCACACATACAGAACTCTGGCAGGAGCTGCCCCGACATGCCAGTGAGCTCAGAGAGCTCATGGCATCCAGAATCATAGTGTGAGGGTTTGCAGCCACCTCCCCTTTGTCCGTGTGACATGTGCAATGAAGTCTCTTCACTGCACATGTACCCCACTAGCATGGCTGTGCCCCTTTCCCTGCAAGGCTGGATCCACCCATGCATCTCATTAATACAACATGATGAAATTACAACATGTCTCATACATATAGGCTTTTAAAACATGAACAATTTAAATAAATGGTTAAATTGGTCGCTGTTAAATTGACAACCTGAAAGTGGATTTGAAATTTTACTCCACAGCTTTACAATGGCTGTAAGAAATGTCAAGATCCAGAACCTTTGTTTTAAAACACTAATTTCAGGATATTTCGCCATTTGACAGTTCTCAAAATGCCTGGCAGTCCAAGTATTTATGTTGTAATTTAACAAACTTCTGCAATACCAGAAAAAAAATTGAAATATTCATGTGGAGAGCTACACTCAAAATGCTTTGAGTCTGACATTTAAAGGACTATCACCATGTTAGCACTAATATTTGAATGCAGGGGTTCGGGTTTCCCAAGTTGAAAAGTACAAGTATTAAACTCAGCACAGAGCTAAAAAACAAATGGATCATGCTGACCATTGCATAGACTCCGTATGTGAAGCTACGGGCACAGCACAGGGGCTTAACTCGAACCCAAAGAATAGCAATACCGGGTCTTGTATTCAGTGATGGCATTACTTTGAAAGCTTACTCTCTCTCATAACATACCTGCAGGGGAAAGAACAGGATGGAGTACTTTGGGGAGCTTAATGGCAAAGAGAGAAGATCTCCAGATAAATAGATTCGCTCTATTAATCAAATATGCACAGAAGAGGTGTGAAATATCTGAAAATTTCTGTATCAATTTCATTTTTCAATGATACAGATGTTATAATGAATGTTAAAGAATATCTTGAAAAAAAAAATACAACACTATATTCTACTAGGACTTTCCTTAGAAGATTTCTGCTTTCATGCAAGCCCCAAACTACCTGAGCATCTCAGTGCTTATCTCCTGCCAATAGCCATTTGGGATTCACAGAACAGACATTTCTACACCAAGCTCCCCATGGGACTTGCTGAGCAGGCCCTGACCAGATCAAGTCTCATACCTTCCGAGAACATCAAATTCAATACAAAATGCAGCAGTCATAGCCATTTTCAAAGACATCAAGAGGCGGTGTAATGCTGCCTACCCTACAAATACCCTAGACTAACAATTAGGGCACTCTGGAAAATGGAAGGCCAGCATTAAATTTCACATTTCCCACCTTCTAGAGAAGGACTATCATCTAGCATGGGTAGGGGCACTCTATAAATCACTCCTGTTAAAGTCTGAAGCTGCCCTACCATAGACTAACATGGCAAACGCCCTCTCTCTACCATATAGCCAAGAAAAACACATTCACAAGCCCAGAAATTACGTCCATGGGCACAAACAAGAGCCTGATTCTGTAACACTATGATAAAGGTACTCGTTGGGAATGGAAAGCCTAGGTTGCCATCCCCGCTCCATGGATTGTTTATGCATTTTACATCAGATGACCATTGGCCAAAATACACAGTCTTAGCAGCCAAGACCAGAATATCCAAGCACCCAGGGATGCTTAGTGGCTAAGGTTTGAAGGAGGAAGAGGAAGAAGGCAGAGCAAGTGCTCAGGAGGCTGTAAAAGACGCATACCACAACCACGGGGCATTTTCACATGTTCTCTGGGGGTGGGGTGGTGGAGGTACTTTAATTAGAGCTGCAAGCCACTCTAATTAAAGCACTCGGTGTCTTGTGAATTCAGCATCCCATGCCTCAAAATGGTGGCGAGGGCACTTTAACTTAAGCTTGTTGAACAACCTTATTTTGAACAGCCATCATTTTGAAGCATGGGGATGCTGATCCATGAGATGTGAAGGCTAGTGTGTCAGGATTTCTGGCACACCACTCTTCAGCAGTTCTTACTGGCTACCTCCAGCTATGTCCCACTCTGCAATCTGGCTATTCTGGGTCCCAACCAACTCTCCCCATGCACTACATACGGAATATAAGGTACCAAACTAAGAGCACCAGATTCCCCAAACAGAGCCCATGTGCACAGAAGTTATGCACAGCGATGCTTAGCATCACCCTTCTAAAATTCCTTCACAGATCTTGCCCTTCTTGCTCTATAAAATATTAAATTATTCCTCAAAGCACACGTTTGATAGGGAAGAATTCTGCCCATTTAAGAGGCAAGGAAATGGGTGGCAAACCATCATATTTTAAAGTCACAATGTTGCAACAAGGGGGGGTGGGGAGTGAAAAGACAAGCACCATGAAGGAAAGATGGTCAACTGTTAGTGAATTTACATATTTACCCCAAATCCACCTCACCTACTCATAAGAAATGATGTAATTAATGGCAAAAGAAAGGGAAGACATGATCTGGCTCTAGGATTGCCAATTCTGACTGCAGCTATTTCGGGAGATTCCTCCCCCCCCCCAACATGACGTAAATATCATTAATTTCATTTTCTTAAAATATCCTATTAAAGTCTCACGGATTGCTTTCAATAGTCACCAGGAGGTTGATGCTGATTCGGGTAGACTCCTAGCCAATCCAGGTGGGTTGGCAACCCTACCTGGCTCTATGCATTATCCAGGGGAAAAAACTTGTTGGACCAGAGGGCTGCAAGTCAGGTTCTTAAGACTGTCTCAAGAAGTTTAGGCAAGTTACTTAATGCTGTGCCTAAGGCCACAAAGCAAGTTTGCAATACAGCTGAGAACAGGTTATTTAACAATGGACCTAAAATAACTAATCTGTGCCAGGGGATAATACTTACTTACGTCATGGCTGACGGTAAGGGTCAATATCAGTTGAAGTACACTGAGATCTTTGACACTCTTATTGAGTGCCTTCTAACCAATCAGATACAAATATTTAAAGTCAACAAGAATTTTTATTCTCAAGGACTGATTATCTAAAAATGGTTAGATTGTTTCCTTCAAGGACAGCAAGTAAGTAAGGAAGAGTCATTTTCTTTTAAAAATCCAAGTACTGCTACCTCTCAGTGGCTATCAAAAAGACAAGTTAAACATTAATTGCTCTGCAGAGCTAAATATTATTCTAAACCATCCTGACCTCAATGATGGTAAATCAGCTCATATACCCTCATTTGATTTTAGGAAAAAACATGAGTTCAGTTCTCTCCCATGTGTTAGTCATCTATGAATTATTTCCTCCAGGTCACTAATAGAATCTCACCTGAGCTTCAGCCTCATACTCCGACTATGGGACAGACTATCACCTCGAGAATATGAAAGAGAGAAGATTTGATATTAGACAAATTCAGAACCTCCATTTAACTAGAAGTCCTTTTAATAGTTAAATTGGCTCCAGTACCCTCCTTCAGAACAAATCTTATACACTCATTAGTAAGAGAGCTTAATCTAAGGGGCAGGAAATTAATGTAATAGAAATTAATGTGAACAATTTGTAAGCTTCAGGATATGCAATGGAATTTTGTTATTTTTGGACTCAAGTTCGGTCACACCAATCTGATACCAAGAGCATAGAGAGATTAGAAACTCTTACAAAATATGAAGGTATAAGTCCATTGTCCTTCTCAGATAAAAGATATGTAATCAGCACTAGAATTGGGCAGGGGGAAAAAAGTTTAATTGCGAAGGTTCTCTCAAATTTTTTTTAATTAATTTTTTTCACTACATTCACATCCTTCATGGTCATACCTTTCTGAATTTTATTTACATAAGTGTTCAAAGAGAGCAAGTCTGAAAGTCAGACAGAAGTTTGTTGAAGCTGAATTTGAAATCTACATGCAAATATTTGCAAAATTCATGTGCATTCAACTAATCAGGAAACAAAACACTATGAAACTAATCTGTCCTGTCACTGCCAAATGTTCCAGCTCGTTATTAGTAATACAACACATGGGATTAGAACAGACTTTCCAAGTCAAGTTCAGTCCCCTGCTTTCACAAGCAATCACGTCATAGTACTATTCAAAATGCATCAAAACTTCATTTTAAAACTAGTTCTATAAAGCCTCCTGGAAGGTTATTCTAGAAACTAATTTATTGTGAAGAACCCACCTTCTTAGTTCCAGCCTAAATTTATTCATAGCCTGTTTACAGGGTTATTGGTTGTCACTGTATTGGTCTAAGGACATAGGCAGACAAGGTTCTTTGTGCAGATGTGATATCTTTTATTAGACCAACTAAATAGTTGGAAAAATTGTTCTTTGCAAGCTTTTGGGCACAAACATCCTCCAGCAGGCATATAGCATTTCTGTCCAAAAGCATGCAAAGAAAAAATTTCCCCCACCCTCCATTTAGCTGGTCTAATAAAAGACATTACACATCTGCACAAAGAACCTAATCTAGACTGTTTACAGACTCTTTTTTCTTGTGCCAGCATTGTCCTTTAAGTTAAAGCATTCCTTTCCCTCCGTTACGGATACACATAGAGAGACCACATATCACCATCTTCCCCTTTCTTTTTCTAGGCTGACCAAGGCAAACTGTTAGTATTCTCTTGTAAGACATCTTCATTCTCTTGATCATGATCATCCCAACAGCCCTTCTCTGCAATTGTTTCAATTTTAATTCATTGTTCTTGGACTTGGATACCCAGAACTGTACAAAGTATTCCATGCAAATTCTTTGCAGAGCCTGGTATTAATTATTTTTCTATCTGTAATGAAAATACCTTGCTCACCACATCCATGCCACCACTTCAACTGACTGAGTTCCCAGGGATCAATTCACATACACCCAGGTCTTTCCCCTGCTCCATCTCATCCAATTGATAAGCTCTTAGCTCAGTGGTTCTCAACCTCTTCAGACTCCAGGGACTCTTCCATAACTGTTACGAATTAAATGGCACCCCATTTAAAAATAACTGATTTATTACAGGGCTTACCTCCTTGCAGAAGGGCAGGTGGGGTGGGGCAGGGGGGACAGTCAGAGCAGCCTGGCAGCCTGCCCTTATCTGCGCACACCTTGCTTATCTCCGAGGCACCTTTCAAAAGAAATCCCACCCTGGCTGATAATCACCCTGTAGCTTATACCAGAAAGCCCTTGCTGCTGGTCACTAAAGACCTGATCTTGTAATAAAATGGAATGATTTAATATTACAAAGTACTCTAGACCTCTTAGTCTTCCAGTCTCTTCCGCAAGTAATCTAATCCTCTTCTGTATGAATGGATGCCTTCCAACTTTATGGCATCATTCAAGTTCATTAATATATTCTGAATTTCTGTAAAGGTCATTCAAGAAAATGTTAAGTAAGGTTTGGCCTCAGGATAGATCCTTGGGGGAACTACACTGAGAACCTCCCTCCAGACAAGCAGTTCACTAAAGGCTACCATTGCCATCTCGTTAGCCATTTCCTTACATTCCCTGTACTAATCATTTCTCATGTTCTATTGTATCCAAAGTTTTACTGAAATCCAGATTAGAGTCACTGCATTTCTAGTATTAAAAATGCAATTCTCTTCCTGAAGATGGATATCAGCTTAATCAGGCATGACCTACGTCTGGTATATCAACATTACTTTTTATCCATTTACTGTTTGTTCCCTGCCTTTAATTACACTTTCCTTCCAAATTTGACCAAAAGCTCTGCATAGTGATGAGATCAAACTAACGTGGTACATAGGTGCCTTGTGCCCAATTACCTCTTCATTGAACCTAGGCACTGTATTTGTTATTCTCCAGTCACAGAGAACTACCTCTACATTGATAGTCATTAATTTGTTAAGAAAATTTAAAAACAGCAAAAGTCTACAAGAACAGGAAAGAAAAAATGGCGAATTCCAATATGACATCCATTTGAGGGAAATGTCATCACACTTACACCATGCTACCAGAAACACAGATTATATCTGTCAAATAAGTCATATATTTATTCAACTTTGAGAAGAGAAGTTAAGCCTTCCTAGTAGGACATCAAGGTTTATGGGCAGGGAGCCAAAACAGAACATGGCCAAATTGTTCTTAGTACTTGTTAAGGGGTATTAGTTCTCTAAAGAACTGAATTATTTCTGCCTCTGTGCAAGAGTATTATTGCATACAAAACTCAGGTGTATCCCGCTGCCATGCCATGGGCATGTCAGCCCCCAGCGCCCTCCACTAAGCAACTCATTTTTCAGGCAGAGGAGCACCACACTCTACCTACAACTCTGCTATCACTTCTTCCTATGCTCCTTCACTATTACACTCTCCCTGCTTTATTTCATGTTGTACCTAGAAGAGGAGGGCAGGAGCCTTAACTGCCAGCTGTACACCACTACAGTTCCATAATAGCTCCCCAAGATTTCTGCACCATTTTGAGTTTTGACTTTCGTTTGGTACTTAGGGTTTAAGACATGCTGTATAAGATTAATTTAAATTAAGCTCCCTCTGGGCAGCATGGCATCTACTTATAGTTTTTCAAACAACAGAATTTGGTGTCAGTGTAGCCTAGCAAACCATTGTCTAGAAAAGGAGGAAATTACATGTGATTTGTTGCTGATTGACAGATAACTACTTCTTCCTCAACTCCAAAAACCCAACCCCTCACACCTCAAGAAAAAAGCAAAACCATAAATTGGGTATAAAAACTTTATATACTGAACATCTTATTTAGAAGTGTTTGTATCTTCAGAACACTTATGCTTTGTGCTTATTATTAATATGAAGATTTCTCAATTAGCAGCTTTGGTTTAATTTAAAATCAGTATGGCAGCACCAACACTGTAACACTACCAATATGTCAGGAAAATTAAAATGTGCATCACCAGGTTAAGTAGAATTCTTTTAAAAACATAGCCAAAAATATTGGGCTACACTTGACTTAGTTCAGTAGTGGTGGCTAGAGGGGGGTGTAATACATACACATGCCATAAGGTCATTCATTTTCTGATTTTGAGCAGTGAGTTCTTATGTACACAATGACAAAAATGGAACCCTAAACATCATGATCTGCAAGCTAAATTTGTTAAAAACAAAAACCCCCAACATTACTGGCACTTGGCATCTCAAGCTATTTAAGCAGATGCCAACCTTCTAACTAGCTGGGTAAACTTAAGAGATGCTAAGCTTGCAGGCCACAGCCTTTTCTGATCTTCACAGTGTATTCCCAGCTCTGAAGTGACAGCTTTACTTATTATCCCATAATGCCCTGCAACCTGACAGAGACATTCTTTAATGATATTAGAGAACACATGGGGCAAAACTGGGAAGAATCCAAACTAATCCTCCATAATTTGGAACCAGCAGACTGAGTGACATGTTTTCTTAAATTAGTAAAGGGAATCAGAACTCATGGTAGAGGTGATATCTTTATTAGACCAGTTACATGTTTCTAAAGATTTTTGCAGAAACTAGTTGGTCTAATAGAAGATAGATATCACCTCTACCATGAGTTCTGATTCCCTTTGCCTGTAGAGTAAATACAGCTAAAACCTGGATACCTTATTAAAGTAATGCTCATAAAATTCTTTCTTTCTTTTCCAGTAAACATGCGAGTTGGATCTGCTGAAGACCAGATTAAGTGCCGATTATGAAGCCTGGGTTTACTTTAACAGGAGGTGCTGTCATGGAGTCGTGTCCCTAAATCCCAGTGAATAGATCACGTGGCTCAGAAATGATCATCATCTCGAAGGAGGTGGTGGCTGCCCTGCCCCTGTTATTCACACATACACCTCTCACCGTTCTGGCCCTTCAGCATTCACTTTGTAGCCAGCAAGAAAAGAACATCAGTCTCTGTCAGGGAGCACTCTAGTATCTGTTGACATGCTCAGCCCACATAAAATTAAGAACATGGTTGTAAGCAGCTTTTGTTGATTAGATAAAAAAAAAAAATCTGTCCACAAGCATCACTGGCTTTCAGCATAAATTAATCAAAGCCCTGGAGTTCAGATTATTCTGACTGTGCGACTTCATAAACTTTGTTCCCCAAAGCCACTTTGGGTAAACTATATAAGTTTACATGCTAGTCCTCTGCAGGTTTGTTTTTTGGGGGGTTTTATTCAAAAAGCAAAACAAAACAAAAAAACCCCCACACTTTCAAGGCAAGCTATATCGTTTTTATATCATGTACCAAAAACAGCCTGCAAATTGAAGAAATAACAAGGAACGAGAAAGAGGACAGAATGGATTAACTCTAAAGCTCTCTCAACACCTGACTGAGAAAATATATTCCTGTTATGCAGACTGTGAACTAGGTAAAACTGCCAATACAATTTACTGGGAAAATTCAAGATCTGGGGGGCGTGGAGGAGAGGTTCTGCAAGAAAGACTTGGTAAATTGACACTGCTCCATGTCTTTAATAGAACGGGGTGTTTCCTCCCCTCACAGAAACATTCAGAGAAATTAGTGTACTAGTAAACAATAATTTTTTAACAACATACACATACATCCACGGTTAACCTTGAGCAATAGCATATCTGCCACTAAAAATGTAATTACAACACACTGCTGTTATGTTGGGTTGAATGATAGTGGCTGCTTATCAGAAAATAAAATCTGACCAGCCATTTTTTTGCAGTCAGAGCAACAGTGGAAAAAAAGGACTAACTTGCCACAGCTGTTCCACTGCATTTCTAAAAGGTAAATTGATGACAAGCCTCTATTGAAGATATGCAGCAACAGGCATCCACGCTGACTTTGTCCTTCACAGTTAGCAATCTGTTCCCACGGCCAGTTATTGGAAGGACCTGATCCAAATCTCACTCAACTCAAGCTTTGATTCAGACCTCTAGACCACTGGTTCTCAACCATCTTGGATTCAAGGCACCCCTTAGAAAAAAATGTCAGCTGTTAGTTTTCACTCAATATTTAAAACTATAGAAAAAGAGAAATTCTTCTGTTGCAAAGACCTTAAAAAAGCCACAACAGGTCAGAATGTTTTTAAACACTATGGATTTCCATTTGGGTTTATACTGTGAATCATATTTACACATCTAACAACACTGCTACCATTGTGTAGCACCCCATGGCACCCACAAAAGGTTATTGAGGCACCTCAGGGTGCTGCAGCACCCTGGTTGGGAATCACTGCTCTTGCTCCTTTAAGCAAGTGGCTGCTGATAGTATGGAAGTTCACAAATAACAACACATTTTCCAGGATAACATTTATAAAAATGAATGCAACAGTATGGAAGATAAAGCAGACCAGGCTTGCTTAGGGGAGCAATTCTGCCTCTGACTTCTTTAAAGGAAACATTTCAGATCAGGCTCCTTAAATGCAATAGTGCTTCCTGCCAACTGTTTGACCAAGTACTCTTCCTTTTATATTGGGAAACAAGATAAATGAATAATTAGTTGCAGCTTTATCATCTTAGATAGCATTAACTCTAAAAGTTAGATTTGGGAGTGTAATAACATCCCTCCTTTTTCAATTATTCAATACCTTCCTATCAACCTATAAGCATTTTAGAATATAACAGGAAATGCATTATTTGACCTTTTCTTCTTTTAAAAATGAGCTTTTTTTCTAATCTAAAGAGCAGCTGATGACAGTCCTGCAATCCAGAAGAGACCCGAGTTTCAGTGGTACAAGGCCTGTACAGTTCCCATTGAGCTTAGATGGAGTTGCGGGTGTCCAATGCCTTTCAAAATGAGGTCCCAGATGCGTTTGTCCTAGAAGCGACCTATACGCGAATGCTAAGTATGCACATGAAAGTTTCATTCGGTGCTTGCAGAAAGAATAAGTGGTTGCCTCTGTCCGGTTTTTAACAGAAAGCAACTTTTGAAACCCCCCCGCCCCCTTCACCCCATACACACCCACCCACCCACTTGGACTGAGCCTCAGTTACCTTTCTGTACGCACACATACGTGTGTGTGCGCATATGCACATAAAGGTGACTGAGGCTCAGTCTAAGGTGTGTATGTGTGCGCATGCAAAGTGACTGAGGCCGAGTCTGAAAGTTGCTCCTCTTTACACACAGACACGCATGTAAGGGGAGCAACTAAGACTGAACGTCAGTCACCTTTCTGTTCACACCCCCCACCCCTGCACCTTAGATGGAGCCTCAGTCACGTTTCTGACCCCAGCTTATAGCTTCTCTTTTCCCCGCCACACAAGAGGGATGCTCCTGGGAGTGCCTACACCTACTGCTTCGTGACAGGCTTGAAAAGCCATCCCGGAGGTTTGGCAGCCCAGGCACAGACTCTAGCCCCAAGAGCTGAACCAGGCAAGTGCCATTTTACTTACTGGTCAGGAACACACAACTCCTTCTCTCCCAGGGCTTATCCCTTGCTTGCCAGACCGGCTTAGTGCAGAGCAAGTATCATTTACAACTATTCCTATAAAAATGGCTTAGCCGAAAGCCCAGGAGGGGGCTCACGCATCACGGTACAACCGGCACGCACCTCGACGTGGAAAAAGAAAAGAAGCGCGCGCCAAAAGAAAGAAAGAGCACATTTCCCAGCGCTAACTTTCGAGCTCGAGGACGACACAGGCTTAGCGGAGGGTGTATCCAAAAGCCCCAAACGCGGGGTCTCAAATGCGGAGGTCTCCAGTACCACAGCCCTGCCCGGCAGGCAGGAGCAGGCCGGGGGCTAGGACACAAAGCAGGCACTCACCGGCTTGGGCATGGTGGCTGCGAGCAGGGGTAGGGGCCAGAGCCGAGGCGGCAGAAGGCGGCAGCAGCTGGTTGCCGGGCGCGGCGCGGCACGGAGCTGGGCGAGGAGGCGCTCGCAGCTCTTGGCTGCCCCGACAAGCACTCGCGGGCGGAGGCCCCGGCTGGCTCTTAAGGGCAGGGCCGGGGGGAGGGAAGCGGAGCGCGAGGGTGATTCATGCCCGGGCCCGGCCTTTCCTGCCGCCCCACCTCGCCCTGGGTGCCGCAGCAGGGCGGCCGACACGCCCCGGCCTCCAGGACAGTCCGCGCAGGTGCGGGCGGGGCCGGGCCGGGACTGCGGGCCCGGTCCGGCCCGGCCTCGCCTCCTCACAGCGCCGCTTTGCGCGGGGGGGTCTCAAATGCGGAGTTGTCCCAAATGTGTGTTGTGTTGTGTTGTGTTGTGTGTGTAGGGAGTGTGGTTGTGCGTGTTGTGCACGTCTGGAGGGAGTGCGGTGTGTGCTGTCCGTGTGTGGAGGGAGTGTGGCTGTGCACGTGTGCAGAGGGAGTGTGTTTGCGTGGGTGTGTATGTGTGTGGAGGGAGTGTGGTTGCATGGGTGTGGAGGGAGTGTGGTAGGGGTTTAGGTTGTAGCCGTGTTGGTCTAAGGACATAGGCAGACAAGGTTCCTTGGGTGAATTTGATATCTTTTATTAGACCAACCCAAATGGTTGGAGAATCGTTATTAAGCAAGCTTTTGGGTTCAAAAACCCTTCGTCAGGCTCAGGAAGCTGCAGCAGTTGGTGTGTGCTCTTCCTGGAAGGAGTGTGGTGTGTGTTGTGTATGTGTGCAGAGGTGGGATGCGTGTGGCTGCAGGGCTGGAAGGGGCAGGCAAGAGGGGGGGCTGCAGCTGCTCAGGGCACTTGCTCCCGAGACCCTGCTTGTCTTCTGGAGCCACGAAATGGGCGCCCGGGCATCTGCCCTAGCTGCACCTGCGAGCCCGGGCAGCGCCCCTCCACGCTGATGTAGTCCTTGGTGTCCCCCCAGCCCAGCTTGGAGCCGCACCTGTCCTCACAAGAGCAGGGATTCACCAGCCCTGCCCCTGTCACACATTACATTTATTATACCGTGCACAAGTGATGCATGTAGATAGGCCACAGGGGCAAAGGAACAATGGCACAGGGGGTCCTGCAATACATGTAAATGGGTCACAGGGTCAAAGGGGTGTTCACGCCACGAACCAGAAAATTGTGCAATAAATGTAAAGAAGCCAAAGGACCAATCACACAGTGAAATGTGGACTCACACATCATAAACGTAGGGGGCCAAAGGATCCATCGCATCGTGAACCGGGGGATTGGGCAATAAATGTAGAGGGGCCAAAGAAACAATGACACCACAAACTCGGGAATCATGCAGTAAATGTAGAGGGGCCAAAGGAGTGATGGCACCATGACCTGGGGAATGGCAGAATACCTTTAGACCAGGCAGAGAGACAAAGCTATAAGGGACCTGCCACCCATTACATTTATCACACTATGCATGGATGAATCCCACAATATATGTAGAGGGGCCACAGGTGCAAAAGAGTGATCGCACCATGAACTAGAGAATGGTGAGATACCTTTAAACCAGCCACAGGTGCAAAGTTATAAGGCTCCTGCCGCACATTACATTTATTGTGCACCTCATGGTTATTCATGCAATAAATGTAGATAGGCTGCACATGCAAAGTAATGATCACACCAGGCAGAGGTGCTAAGTATGTGGGGGCCTAAGAACCCTGCCCCCCCTTGGGAAGAGGGCTGTCACCTGAAATGTGTAAAACTTTCCACGTCCATCATCTTATCGCCCGACCCTTGGCAAAATAAAAGTTGGCACCTATGACACCAGGAACTGGTGAATGGCACAATACCTTTAGGTCAGTCAGAGGTGCAAAGTTTAGGCCTCTATTGCATGTTACATTTACTCAATGCACGGGTGAATCGCACAATAAATGTAGACCAGCAACAGATGCAAACTAATGATCATACAATGAACTGGCAAATCACGCAATAAATGCAGACTAGCCATAGGTGTAAAGGTATAAGGCCCCTGCAACATGTTATATATATTATGCAACTAACTGGTGAATTATGCAATCAGTTTAGACTGGCTAAACAGGCAAAGTAATTAACACACAAAAATGACTATTCATCTATAAAAAGAGTCAACTAGCTGTAAGGTTAGTGCTTGAAACTGTGTAATAATGTTATAGCTGGTTTCTATCCAGTTTTAGGAAGGCCCTAATCATCACATCATCAAAAGGACTATCCAACTTTAAAAAGAGCCAACCAGCTATGAAATTAGTGCTTGAAATTGTTTAACAAGTCTATAGCTGATTTCTATCCAGCTTTGATTTGAATGTATAGCAGGGCCCCTAAAGGCGCAATGGGCTGCCACCCAATGTTAGCACTAGGAGTTGTGCAACCAAAGCCCCTGCTACACGTTAGATATATCATACAATTCATCATGCCATAAATTGACACTGGCCAAAGGTGGGCAAAGTAATTATCCCAGGATCAAAAGGACTATCCAACTATAAAAAGAGCTGACCAGTGAGTGCTTGACAATATGTAGGGACTCTCTGGGCCCTGGTACATGTTCAAATTAAAAGCTGTCTAGAAACCAGCTATAGAATTGTTATAATTTTTAAGCACTAACTTTATAGCTGCTTGGCTCTTGTTACAGCGGGATAGTAATTTTTATTGGTGATAATTATTTTTCACAGTGTGGCTGGACTAAATTTATTGTGCGATTCACCAGTTAATTGAGAGATAATTACTTTGCATGTGTGGTCAGTCTAAATTTATTGCGCTATTTGCCAGCATCAATTGAGGACTGCTGCGCTGCAGGGTTTCAGCTTTGGTTTGAAGTGTGCCTTTTCACATTTAAAGGCCCAATTCTGATGTTTATATTTATTTGCAGCCATTTCTGATTCTTGTGGGGATGTGGTATTTTGCCAAGATGTGCTTACTGAAGTCCCCCGTGTCTTCCATCCTGACACTGGGCTGGTCCAAAGGGCAGAAGGCAGGTCCATGGGATACTGGATGCAGTAGTGTGACCAACTCTCACCTCTTTTACAATATCCCATGTCTTCCTTAAAGCTCCCACTCCAACTCTAAGAGACTTGATTACCAGGGATCCTGGTTTTCTCTGATTAAAAAAAATCCCCAATTTTTGGATTAAGAAAATGAACCCAAAATCCACATTTTTCCATGATCACAATGAAACACCACTAATATATAGATAGGACACAGGAAGGAGCAAAAAATCAAGCTGAAAAAATGATTTGGGTCAAAAAGGCCAATCAAGTACTAGAGAGTAGATGGGAAAAGACAGTCGTAACAGTACGCAAAGAGACCACCAAGATGCCACCAAGCAATGATTGGAGTACCCCTGCCAGAGCAAATGAAATGCCACCACATCTAAGATTTGAAAGAAAGTGTATGAATGAAGTGCGGGTAAAATACAACGGGCCAAATAAGGGACCGGCGGTATTTCACATTTATGTACCTTTCCTAAGGAAAGATCCTGAAGCACCACTGAAATGTACTGGTGGCCAGCAGACTGGGTAAGAGCGGAGGTGAGAATCTAGCTAAGTCCACCACAGAAACTCCAACTCTTATGAAAAGGGCTGTGGGATCAACTATACACTGAAAGCAGGTAAGTTATTTGTGAATGAGGGTTGGATAGCCATAGCCATTCCAGTGTCCCCCTGTATACTGCAGGGACTATCCAGTTTCAGAGGGTTCAGGAATTATATGTTTAGCATCTACATATTAAACAGTCACACATGTGAATTCATCCTGGATGGAATTTTGCAAAATTCTGCTCAGATTCATGCGCCATTAGCTGTGCAGCAGACCAAAGGTCAGCCATGTTTTTGGTAGACTCTGGCAGGCATTACAAATAAATATGCTAAGTTTGGGATATTTTTAAAACCCAACACATGAACTTTCACTTAGAACTCTAAGTGAACATTTTTTTAGCTTCAAAGCTATTTCTTTCCATTAGTTTTCATTTTTATGTATGCTCCTCCTGTTTCTGGCTGTGATCGGATGGCAAAATGCCAAAATAAGCCTTTTTTTGTGTCTGAAGAATCCAGGAGCAGACATCTGCAGAAATTTTATGAAATTTTTTTGCCCCATCAGTCCTGTGAGTAACTCTTTATGGATACAGGGACCACTGGCTTGGAGCTCCTTGAAGGAATGAAGCTCAGTTTAATGTAGCATAAAGGTCCAGGTAACTCAGATATGGATCAAGCATGTGAAGACTACAGCCCTCAGCACTTGGAATTTTAAAACGGGAGTTTTCAAGATTGCAGTTCTGGATTGACTCCTAAATTCCATGTAAATTGTTGCTAAGGCACCTAAATCCTTCCTATGCTAAGTGTTGCAGGAGGCTTGATGCTCCTGCCACTTTAAGAAGTGGGCAGGCTAGTGCTGGGGCAACCTGCAGGTATGGCTTGGGCTGATTGCAGTCACCCAACCCAGGAGGAGGATATATGCCCAGGCCCCGAGATGACCCAGCAGTAGCATTTTGTGGAGCCTGCTGAGAAAACACCACCTCAGCAGGATGGCTGCAGCTCCAGAAGGTCAACATGGAGGGTAACACCTGGAGGGAGGCTTGGGGAGGAACTAAGGGGATAAGGGGCTTTCTAGGGACCCAGGGAGGGGTCTGGAGCCCAGATTGAGGGGCTGAGAGTGTGGGTCCCAGGAACCTAGTGAGAGGCCAAGAAAGTAGGGCCAGCAAGGGTGGGGCTAAGTGAAAGAGATCATCTATGAGGATGCCATCTGTGAGGCATGGGGCATGGTGTAGGGAAGGAATGGAGCCATGCAATTAGCTCATAAGGCAGTGACCACTGTCACCTGGTGGTCATTTGAGAGCAACTTGGGAAGCTCTGGGGCAGCCTCCCTCATATCAAAGTAAGATATCAAAGTGTGACAGGTGACTGAAAGGGGTGATTGCCCAGAGAGTGAAGTCTGCAGGGACTCCAGGGGCATCACGGCCGCCCCTAGAAAGGACACACTGCCACACTTAGATCTGGCCTTTAGCTGCTCTGCATCTCAGTTTCCATTTAGGTAAACATCAGAGTGAGACTACTTGCCACTTTCATAAAGGGGTTTATGACCTATGGATGAAAAGACCCAAAGTATGTAAATGTTAAATGTACTAGCTTAACATTAGTCTCTGGCTAGATAAAAAAGTGCTATAAAGTTAGATAATACTGTTGCCAATCATCTGAGCTCTGTAGTTCCTGGCAATGATGGTAAACTTCCTAAATATTGCTAAAATTGTCAGGTCAAGTTTGACCTCAAATCTACACGTTTTGTAAGTATTTACACATCCTGAATATGAAAATGAAATTGCTTAGAAGTAAGAGTGAAACTATTTGTATTTGATCAGTTGCATTTTAAGTCCCAGTCTTGCCACCAGAACCACAAAGGTGGACCACTGGATACTTGCAGAGCCCCATGAATTGTGGTTGGACCTCATTGCAGCATGAGGTTCTGAACATATGGATGAGACACTGAGAGCAAAGGCTAAGTTCTCTTTATAGATTATGTAGAAATCTAAAATAGAGAGGAGAGTCAATGGGCATTAGCAGTCCACCTGTCATTTGTATCTGTGAAAACCCCCACGTAAAGCTTGCAATTAAAGATTTTTTTAAAATAAAAGATATCACCTCTACCATGAGCCCTGATTTCTGTTTCATATAGACCAATACAGCTACAACTTGGATACGTGACACATGGAAGATACCAAATTTTAGCTGATTTTTTTAAATTAAATCTTCATATTTTCCCAAGGAGGAAGCTGCTGTGACCACCTGAAACCTGAAATATTGCTCCTGCCTTTGTTCAAGGTAATTTGCATCATTATCACAGAAAGAGAGGCGAGAGACTTTTTACCAGCTAAGAACTGCCTGCCCAGAGGAGTTTTCCATCTATTGACTCCTCTGTGAAATCTTATGAAATATAAACTTTCATTTCTACCCAAGAGAACTTTTACAATTTTTTCTCCAATGCCTGATGAAGTGTGTTTATGCCCCAACGCTTGCAATTAAAGATTTTTTTTTTTTTGCAAAAATCTTGTTGGTCTAATAAAAGATATCACCTCTACTTTTGAGCCCTGATTGCTTTTTTTCCCACATAAATAATGTGTACTTTTGTATTGTCCAATTTGAAAGAAATGAAAAAAGTAAACAGTATGTGAAGCAAGCACTGGACATTTCAATTATTTTATTTTTAAATATCTAAGTTATTATTGTAATCTTATGTAAAGACATCAGTCTTTTTAACCTTTTGTTAATCTGGCAGTGTCCTTTAAAAAGAGGATTACATTTTATAGTGGGTGGGTTGAATCAGCTGTAAATGATTTGCATTTTCAGTTGATTCTTTGTGAGCAATGAGTAGTACATTCCATTTTGACCTTTGAAACACTCAGGCTTTTTTTAATAGCTGAGACTTTTGCCTCCTGAAAGCTATTTTTTTTCTTTCAAGTCACAGGTGCAACCTTAATAAAAGAAGAAATTACCATTTGAAAGAGAAGGAAGGAATACTCAAGGCATAGTGAGAGTCTCACAACCCCTGAGGTTTTGCTCCTGCAAACCCTTAAACACATACATGCATTCGTGCAGTTGAAGAGGCCCAGTGACTGAAGTTAAATTACTCAGTTACATAAGGGTTAGCAGGACTGGAGCCTCAGTATTTCTGATGGTGAGTTTTAGTAAGAGAAATTTGAAAGTCACTACTAAGAAGTAAGAATTAGGATGTTATGACAAAGACTGAGGTATAGGATTAGCACTATTCCTCTGAGTAGTCTAGATAGATGCATAATTTTTTTTTAGCTAGATAGCCTAAATTATTCTGGCTGAATTATTGCAGACAATAGGGATGAGGAAATCTGTTCAAAACTGTGTTCTTAGTTTCTGTGCATTTTCTGAATTGGCTTCAGATTTTCTTTCTGATGCTTTTAAATTACACACCACAGTTATGGAGCTGTCACTACTGTTCACAAGGGACTTGAGAGAGGAGGGTAAGTACCATTATCCACATTTTACAGATGGGGAAAACTGAGGCAAAGGAGGTCAAATGACTCCAGATTCTTCAACAGATCAGTAGCAGAACCCAGATGTACTTTCCCTCTTGTGTGTTCCAGACATATTCCTTACTTCCCTTTTAAGCACCCCTCCCCAAACCTGGAGTTTGAAAAGCCACCCTAATCACAGCTTGTCATGGGATGAAGATAATTAACTTGGGTATTCCACCTTATTTTAATGGCTAAAATCAGATTTAACGTTCTCATAAGACACAAAATATTTGACAGACTGCTCTAGAAAGTTTTGCAGCTATCAAGTGGTCTGTGATAAATTAGTTGCTGGTACCAGCCCAGATCCTAGATAACAGATGGGTACACTGTGAAAGCCCTACCTTGGCTTACACACTTGAAGCTAGTTCAGGCCTCTGTGGGTGCATCTACACATGTGTCTGACTGTGCAGCTGTTACTTTAGCAAGTACTAAATGACTGCACATTAACCGTCATTATTGCACAGTGCTGGTGGCGCACAGGTTGTTTCCAACCCTACTGTGCAGTAGCAACAGAGTCATATGATTCATGCCCACTGACACTATGTCACTGTAACAACAAGCTACGTCACCGTAGCTCATCACTACAGTGACATAGAGTCTTGTGTAGATGTGCCCTGTATGTGGTGTCTGTCTACTCGACCCAGAGGGCATTCCTCTACTTGTTAGGATGTGACAAGTTGGCAGGGTGTAGTTTTATTGTAGATAACCAGAAGACTACAGTTCCTAGTGCTTTCTATTTTACATCATGCATGGCCAAAAAAATAATTTTGATAGTTAGAAAAAAGGATGTCACCTTTTATAGAAGCATTATAAAGATTTATAAATGTTTACTCTTATTGCAACAGAGTGGGAAATATAATTTTATTAGGCATTGGGAAGAGAGATGATAAAAGTTACAAATTTTATTAGAGATGGTTGCTTCTTCAGCATGTATATGATTCCGATGAAGAATAAGTTACCATTAACTGTGTCTGTTAGATTAAAAAAAAATATGTGGATCATGCTCAAATAGGAGTTGGGAGACATATGGAGAGAGTATCAGGCCTCACCTTCATACTGTCTCCCATGTGTACATATATGTGTGTGTATCCACATGTGCACACATGAGAGACAACGTGAAGGCGAGACCTGCCACTGTCTCCATATAACTCCCAACTCGTGTGTGTGTGTGTGTGTGTGTGTGTGTGTGTGTGTGTGTGTGTGTGTGTGTGTGTGAGAGAGAGAGAGTTTTTATATTTTATATCTATATATAAAATAACTTAAATTAAAAGTACTTGGCTCCTCATGCACTGCACTTTTATTGAAAAATCCTACAGTGAAGTCTGTATCAGATTAGCATCTTTTAATGAAAGCACGAAGCTGACACTGTTAGTTTCCTTTGCATGGTGATGTATGAGTTGAAGAGTTTAGTGTTTGTGTGCCTCCCCTTTTGGTTGCTGATAAAGATAGAGCTGCTGCCAAATGTAACTCGTGGATATTTCCAGAGAGCATGGGTCCCATGTGAATGTATTCTGCACTTCATCTGCATTTACAAGAGATCACATGCAGTGATCATGACTAGGATTAAGGCCTGGTCAAATGTTTTTGCTGATTTAAGGTTTTGTAGGCTGAAAGCCCAACAACTTTGCATCAGTTTTTTTTCCCCCTCAATCTTCTTGCACATCACTATTTGATCAGCCCTTGCTCCATTATGATACGATATAGAGAGAAGTCTTTGAAAAGATGACTTAAAAAAAATTAAATGTCAAAAGAAGGAAAGAAGCATGGTGCTCTTGATCATTCTTCTCTCTCCTCAGTACAATGATCTCATACCAACAAGACCTTTTGTCCAGTATAAAAATAGAGAGCTGCCTGGAGATTGAGGACAAATTTCTTCTCCTTGGCTTCAATTCTGAAAGGAACCAACAGGTGTGTATTAGAATTGTCCTTTATCCTGAGTGCATCCTTAGCTCACATTCTACACACTTCCTCAATGGGAAGTTTGCTGGGGGTGCTCTCAGTGGGGTATGGTACAAGGTTTGAAATAAAGTTCCTCCCCCTGAGTAAGGGAAAGATAATTTTGTTTATACCGGGCCTAAGTCTTTACTCACACCATTTTTATGCTAATGCCATTCCATTGTCTTCAGTGAAGTAACTTCCAAGTTACAGCACTGTGTGTGAGTGCCCACATATCATGATGCCAATGTGAAGGTAAAAGTATGATACCATATACATCACGGGCGGGCAATTATTTTGGGCAGAGGGCTGCTTACTGAGTTTTGGCAAGCCATTGAGGGCCACATGACAGGCAGCCAAGGGCAGATAAATATTCATTTTCTAAATTTTTAGGGGCCCCACGGGCCAGACAGAATGGCCTGGTAGATCGCGCTCGACCCACAGGCTGCATTTTGCCCATCCCTGTTATACATCCTAGTGAGCTGCCTAGTTTGCTGTGTTTATGTCATCTTGAATGTTTTGAAAAGGAAGTTATCTTTCTCAGTTGGGTGTTAAGGAAGTATTGTTAGCTGCTATAGTGATAGCAAGCTATTAAATCAATAAAATATGAATCAAGGTAAAGTTAGCCTTTATCCATTCCTAATCATATACGTATGTTCAACTATGACAGTCAACTTGTATAGATGAAATCTGAAATTATTTATTTATATTCATGGCAAGATAAATTAAAGCAGTCATATTTTTGTACTAGTTGAATGAGAACAGTCAGGTAGCAAAATGTTATTTATGGACCAAATATTTATGGAAAATTATTATCGAAGTCAATGGGATACTGAATTTGTGGAAAGTGTATCATCTACAGTGCAAATCCAACATTGTTTGGCAAAGACTCAAACTGAAAGGAAATTATGGAGAATATAGTTTTTATGGGGGTTTTTTTCAAAGTAAAATCATGTGCTTAATATAAGAAGGGATTTATCTTTAAGGCAGAATAATAATGATGCAATATCATTGATATTGGCCCTCTATGCTTTTGCAACTGGTGTTTGGTTAGAGGCACAGCTGAGTACTACATATGAAATTAAAGGTGCTAATACATGTTGGAAATCTTTGGCTAGGGACCGACTCTTAGATCTCTTCTCCAGATGAGAATTAAATATAAATACAGCATTGGTGAGAGGAGGAGTTCAAACAATACTGACTCATGCAGTCTGAGCTTTGGATGAAGTCATTGTGTACATGACAGGTGTGAGGAGGAGAGGGAGGGATTATGCTTATATCCCATAGAAATGAGGAGGCTAAATAAAAGTGTTTAATGTTCCTACTGTTGTGGAAACTGAAAGACCATTTGTCAGTCTATTTCTGAAAATATCCCTAATTACACTCATATCTATTTTATAACCAGATAAACTGTCTATGTTTTAAATCCCTCACACAATGGGGTTGGGGCCCCCAGTTGTTACAACAAAGCCAATAAAAATAATTAAAACATAACTGAAGATCAAGTGCAAAGTCCCTGGCCTAAAACAAGAACGTGCAGTTAGATGTGCAAGTTAACAAACATGGGCCACATTTTTTCAAAGGATCGTCATGCTGATTCATAGCTTTTAAGGCTAGAAGGGAACATAAGCATCATCTTGTTTGACTCTCTGAATAATACAGGCCATTGAACTTCATCCAATAATTCTTGAATCAAGCCAATAATTTCCATTTGAGCTGGAGCATATTTTAGAAAAGCATCTAAACTTAATTTGAGACATTGATAAAGAATCTACCACTTTCCTCAGTGGTCGTCTCTGTGGTTAATTATCCTCACAAGTAAAAAAAAAACAACAGTTAAAAATGCTGAAAGTATATTGTGTTTTGGGTGGTTGCTATGCTTGTCTTACCTTTTTGACGTGTACTATGAATAGGGCAATCTGCAGACAAATGAATATTAAGCTAAAACATTGTACTTTTGCCACTATAACATTTATCAACAGATAGTTTAAATCTTTGATTCAATGAAGTCAATAGGACAGGAAAGTTGTGTGTTAAAGCAAGATTTGGAGCCAAGTGTTGTTAGTAAACCTTCTTACCCGCACTCTCTTCTACTTCAATCCAAAATGTTGGGCTTTAGTGAATAAAATCCATTGGGTTTAGGATTTTACCCCTAACTTATTTCCCAGTCAGTGCAGATTTCTCTTTTACAGAATCTCTCTTCTGTACAGTCTTGCTTTAAATGTACACAATGTACACAATAAATAAAATCCTATTTTTATTTGAATATCACAGCTGAAGTCTATTTTAGTTTAAATTTACAAGGCCTGTAAAAGAAGAATCAAAGAGGAAGAGAATAAAAAAGTAACACAGTGATGAGGGCCTGCAGGTTCCTTTCATCATCATACTAACCCCTTCTACCTAACATTATTTCTATCCACAAAAAAAGACCCAATTATTGAAAGCAAATTTGTTCTGCAACATCCTGAGTGCACTGAAAGTGGATGGAAGTTATGTAAAACTAATGGATACTGTAGAACTATGTAACTTACACCTGCTCTGAATTTCAGCCCTGCTGTGTTATATGTTTTCTACTTTGAGCTGAATTTCCGTTAGATACTCATCAAATTGCCCCCATTCAGGTTTGTAGTGGACAGTGGATAGTTTGCATACATATGTATAAATCCTGAATTACTGTGGTTTTAAACGGCAATGCTAAACAGTGAAAGCAAATGTAATTCATTTCATATTTGGGCCACAGAGCTATTGCTGTCTTGTCTAATCAGCCATAGATGCCTCCGAAGAAGCAATTTAAGAAAAGAAGGGCCACCCAACAAAATTAAATCTGTGAGTCCTCTCTGAGAGAAAATGGCACTGTGCTGATCACTACTTACCGGACCTGGTTAGGCATTGAGGTAATCTATAACACAGGGGATTTTTCAGTGCCTCCTTAATGGCACACCTACTCTCAGGTGCAGGGCTGTGAAGTGTAAATGCTGAAGTATGCAGCAGATTGATTAGCAATACCTCACAATACTCAGAAATGTAATTCTGCTATACTGCCTTAAATCAGGAAGTACATTTTGCCCTGTACAATGGCCAGCAGAAGGGCTAGGCACCAATGAAGTGCAGTATGCATCCAGTGATGAGTGCAGTATGCATCCCTAGGGAGAGAGAATAAAAACATCTAATTGTTGATGACAGGCAAATGCTGTTACTGCTAACACCAGCAGTTTCTTGTACAAAGGGAATTTCCACCAGGATCCAGGTTGAAAGAAGCCCGCTGAGATTAAGGAGGAGAGCAAAGTTTGACACAGCCAACAGGGTCATTGCTAGCTCAGTTGTGCTGCACATGGGCCAGTGAAAATTGGGGACTACTGCCCAAAGGTGAGTGCTTAGGCAGGCACACACAGCATGTGCAACTACACAGAGTTTTTTGTAGGGGGGGGCGTAATGTTTTTAAATGATTTTAAGTATTTTAAAAGTCTGCTGCTGTTTCCTGCTTTTTTTCCTGCCACTTTGGATTGGGAAAGAGTAATTTCCATGCTACAGGTGTATATGGATGAGGAATAGGGTGGGCAAGATCTATAGCTAAGCCAGCAGTCATGTGTTGTGGAGAGAATGTGGGGGGTAGGGGTTACAATCTGGTAACACTGGGCACTTCCAAACATTCATTAATATGCTTTAGGTAACGCACATTAAATCTAGTACCTCTGGGCTTCTATACACATGCTCCGGGGTAGAGGGGGGTTCTGAGAGCCGCTTTAATTAAAACTCATGCAGCGCCACATTATTCAGCACTCCATGCTTCGAAATGACGGTGGGGGCACTTTAATTAAAGCTCTATCCGGCAAGCTTTAGTTAAAGTGTCCCTGCCGCCATTTTGCAATGCAGGGATGCTGAATACATGCGATACGGAGGCTGCTGGAGCACACTGATTGGCATGCTCCAGCAGATTCGCAGCAGACTTGATTAATCAATTCTTCTCTGACACGTGTTAATTAGCACACATCTGAACAGAGCTCTGTCATGTGTATAGGTGCCCTCTATTGTGAAATACAGTATTAAAAAAAGGCACATTAGCCTATTTTAATGCACATTAGCTAAAGAGTACTTTTTTTAGTGACGCTTTAATGCACATTAAAATAGGCTAATGTGCATTAAAGCGCACATGTAGATGCACCCACTGAGTATGAAGCTGAAATCCTGGCTGTTCTCCTGTTCTTATGGTCATAGATCTTTAGGTCCAGAAGGGAACATTATGAATGATCACTTAGTAATCTGACTGCTTAGGCCATATGCTTTTCATGCTCTCTATCTTTTTTTCCTTTGGTATACAGGACATTTTATTCCTGCAAGAAAGAGCTAGCTCTAAGTTTTTCATGTGTAGACTGAAATTAGATTGTAATTTAGTGGTTAGGTGAGGACTGTGTGTGAGAACGTCTGAACATGGAGGAGTTTAGGGAAATATTGCCAGGTATTAGTTTCATGAGCAGGTCACTTATCAGGTAATGAAAGTATGGAAGTATAAATGTAATTCAATAAAAAGTACATTTAAAAAAAGGATGGGGGCGGAAGATATACAAGAGGATTGGAATGATCTTGGCTGGTGTTGATTATATGGGAAAGCCAGAGGGGTGGTGATTGCCATTAAAAATCAGTATTTGCCCATGCTTGCTATGGCATCTCAGATACTGCTGTGTGGAAACTGGGCAAACTTTTTTTAAACCTTTGTTTGCTTTCTAAAGTATCAGATTTCAGCTAGGACAATGTAATTCAAACAAGCTGAAACGAAGGTTACAGAGCAGGATGCACGAATTTCTGGGCGAGGTCCTATGCCTTATGTTATATAGGAAGTCAGAGTAGATGTTCTAAACCTTATGGTCTTCAACTATATAACTGCTGACTTTCAGAGCCTGCCAATGATATCCCATTTTTTTTTTTTTTTTATACAACAGTGAAAGGAAATTATATTTTGCTTCTTAACAAAGCTTGACTTATTAAGCTAGATATAGCCACAATACAATAGTGCTTTATTGCCTCAGAGGTAGCACGGGCATCATTAAGTGGCACTGAACTGTGCCAGGTAGACAGACTTCTAGGCTGAGCCTCTACTTCAGTCCTATAGTACTTTAAAGGGGTTTTGCCTGGGACACGACCTCAGCATTAGGCCTAAAATGAAGAAACTTTGTAAGGAAAAAGATCTATGACTTCAATGTAGAAAAGTTCCTTTTTTTACTTTTTTTTTTTGGTTACTTTACATTACTTTTTTAACCTGCCCTTGTTGTTGCATGACTTTGTTCATAGTTTATGTCATTTAGGGATTGCATACACAATTTACAGGGACAAAAAAAAGTCAGAGATTTTTTTGAATCAAACAAATGTAAATCAGAGCTAAGTCTACTAAAGTTAGTGTAGAGCAGTGGTTTTCAACCTTTTTAATTTGCGGACCCCTAAAAAATGTTAAGTGGAGGTGCAGAGCCCTTTGGACATTTCGAATGGAGGTACCCTTTGAATTGTAAGTGTAGGTATTCACATACTTTTGATTAATCACAGTCATCTTCTGCAGACCTCTTATACATAGTCTTTGGACCCCCAGGGGTCCACAGACCACAGGTTGAAAACCACTGCTCTAGAGTAAACCCAGTGAGCAACATTAGAGCCAGTGAGCAAATGTCATAGGTGAGAAGAGTTTGGGAGATATGAGAGAGCAGAAGTTGGATAATGGTCACTTAGGCTGTGTTTACTAGTTTTATACCAGTTAGACCTGGTTTAGGACTAGGCACATCAAGGCTAGACACATCAAGAGGCTGAACAGCTTTCACTTGAGATGTTTGCATAAGATCCTGAAAATAAAGTAGGAAGACAGAATACCAAAAAACAGAGGTACTGGAGTGCGCAGGACTGACATACTTAGAAATTACTACCAAGAAGCGGACATTGCGATGGATCAGCCATTTCAGGAGAATAAGAGGAGACCATAGTCTCAAGAATGTTTTGTATAGTGAGATTTGAGATGGCTCTTGAAAGTGGGGTCACCTCTATGGTGGTACCATAATGTGTGCAAAAAATGATGTGTGTCTTTTAACATCAACATAAAAAGCTGGGATGAGCATGCAGAATCCTGTCCAATCTGGAGGAAACATCTGGCACTGGGTACAGCTTGACATGAAGCAGCTTTGATCCAGAGGATGGAAGCAAAGTAAGAAAGAAGAAAGCAGCATGCTGTGAATTTGGACTCACACTCAGACAATGCATGGATCTGTGAAACTTGTAACAAGCTGTGTTGCTCTTGTCAGTCACAAATTGATTCATCAGGCATCTGACTAGATCTTTTGCATATACACCATGATCCAAAGGATTGATGATTGCCTATAAAAGGACATGACGTAGTTTAAATAAGGATAAAATTAGACATATTAATAGTAATGATGAAACAGCCTATTAGGCACATTTCTATATTTTCTAGCCTTATTTAGCAAGCTTTTGAGGCTGAGCCAAATAATTGAGTGTAGAAGTCCAGGTTCACCTTAGAATCTTTGCTCTTCATCCTTGACCTACAGTTCTTGTCTACATGTAGACAATAGAAAATAGACAATGAACAATGTAGAAAAAAGATAATGACATTTCTTCCTTATTAGATTTTTTTTAACTTTTTTATATAATTTATATTTCATTGTTAACATTGCTATTACAAATGTATTTCAACTTATTCTCTTGAGTACTTGATTTTGGTGGAAAAAGCTCATCAAATCTTCCTTGGTCTGCAGAACACCTTTGCGGGTCAACAGGTGGGCATTACAATCAGTCATAGAGAAGTAGGGCTGGAAGGGACCTACACAGGTCATCTAGTCCAACCCTTTGCCTGAGGCAGGATCATCCCTATCCAAACCATCTCACACAACCATAATCTAAACTCTACATAAAACTGCTCTCAACCCTGACACAACAGACCTAGTACCCTAACCTGGCCCAGGTAAAGCAGGGGAACCATGGCAGTGGCAGTCAACGTCCTGCTTCTATAAAATATTGTCAATATACACTCAAGACATCCCCAGCAGAGGACCATGCCCCCCCCCCCCCCCTTACAGAGGAAGGCAAAAACCCCACAGTCTGTACCAATCTGACCACAGAGTAAAACTCCTTTCTGACCACAAATATGGTGATTGGTCTGACCCTGAGCAGAGGGGCAAGACCCTCTAGTCAGGAACCACTAGCTTTGGTTCCAGCAGGAACACTGGCACACCCCAGTCAAATTCCCCAGCCTTGGCTGTAGCCAACACCCAGTGCCTTTGGAGAGGCTTAAGAACACCCTGACACACATAGCAGAAAAAGTGGGTAGGTGGGGGTAACCAGCAAACCCCAGAATTATGGGAAATACCCATAGTAGAACATTCTAATATCATAAAAGTGTCATGGCGGGGTCCTCACGGAGGGCCGTGATCTCCTTGAGGCCCTCTCACCACGCTACTTCGGCCCGAGGGCACCCTCCATTCTCGCCCGCCACGTCTTGCTGGAATATGTAATAGGGAGGCTGCCTTGTGTTTCCTTGGGCATGTAAGCTCCTGGACCCCTCGTGGGTCGCCCCGTATGATGGGTGCTACTCAAGCACCCCAGCCTTATGGGCTGTGCGTGGCTCCTACCAGCCCCTAATACCACGCCCCAAGCCTCGCAGATGTAATAGACGTTGTTATGTCTGCACGCCCGCTTCCCGGGCCTCCTCTAAAGTGTAGCCCACTCTGGGCTCTCTCTCTCGCACCCAGCCTCTCACTGGGACTCTCCTGATGGTGCGGTCCCGCTCAGGGACTCCCTAGCGGGCCCCGCCCCTTCCGGCCAACCACACGGGTACCCTCTCTGACCCCGGCTTGCCACGCTGCTACTCCCTGTCTTCTCAGGGGCAACCGCAGCACCCTGCCTTGGTCTGAGGGGTGTTGCCGCACTAGCCTGTGGCCAGGCTCGCTATGCCCGTTTTGGGCTCCTCGATATGGCCCTTTTAGGGCTCCTCAGTAATGGCCCCTCTCTAGGGCTCCTCAGTAATGGCGCTCCCCCCTCTTTGGGGCTCGCCGTGCCCCCACAGGGCTTCTCAATAACACAGTGTGGTGCGCCCCCTCTTTGAGGCTCGCCGTGCCCCCATGGGGCTTCTCAAGAATACAGTGTGGCGCTCCCCCTCTTTGGGGTTCACCATGCCCACCCTGGGCTTCTCAATGAAATTGCCCCTCGCTCTGGGGCTGGGGTCTATGTACTCCGCATGCGATCCGGGGTCTATGTCCCCCGTCTGCAACCTACCGGTTGCGCCCGCAACCCACTGGCCACGCTCCTCGCCGCCAGTTGCTCATGCCCTGGCGTGCGAGCTGCGCCTTCCCTGGCGCTATGCAGATAATGCGCCCTCTTGGCGCTAGGGCACCCCACACTCTCTGGGGTCCCTATGAGGACACTGCGCCCTCTTATGAGGCCTCCTCCAACCCCTACAGCCTCACCCAAGCCTCCGGGTGTAATAACAAAGTCAAACAAACTCAAGCCTCCTGGCTGTAACACAAACCGAAAGCCCCCTGGCTAAACCCTAGCGCCCATCCTCTCAGGGCTATCATGAGCTGTACTTGCAAGTCATGTTCCTTTCCACATCCTCACTCCCAGAGCTCCTGCCTCCCAGGCTGCTGACAGAGAACTGCTAGCCTGGCTTCAGCCCTGGGCTTTACAAAGGCCAGGCCCTGCCCCCTTCTGGCCAGCTGGCTCCCCTTAGTTGCTCCAGCAACCCGCAGCTGCGCTCAATCGGCTCTGCCAGGGTTCTCTCCCTGGCAGTTTCTCCTCTCTAGAAGCAGGCACTAAGGTGCCCTGCGACAAAAAGCCTAAGTCTGTCTGTCTGCCTGTCCATCTGTCTGTCCAGAACACTTAATTTGCACTCTGATTGGCTGATGGAAACAGCCAATCAGAGTGCTGCAAGCGTGTGGGAGCGCCGCTATGATTCCAAAGCTACACCGGCACCCCCACCCTGCTCCCTGCAGAATGGGGTATTAGGTGGCAGCACTCCATCTCAGCCCCCACCCCCAGCCCCCATTCATTTTTGATGGACAATTGGCTAGTAGGCATATATACGCTTAGGTCGTCCCTGACCAGTTGCTGTCCAACCTCTTCTTGAATACCTCCAGGATGGACAGTCCACAACTTCCCTAGGTAGCCTATTCCATTGCCTCACTGTTCTAACAGTGAAGAAAGTTTGGGAATATTCAATCTAAACTTACTTTACTGCAACTTCAAGCTGTTCATCTGCATCCTCTTCTGCAGCAAGAGAGAAAAGGTGCTTTCCCTCATCTTTATGGCAGTCCTTCAGGTATTTGAAGACTGTTATCATGCCCCTTCTTAAGCACCTTTTCTGCAAGCTGAACATGCCTAGCTCCTTCAGCCTCTCCTCACATGACTTGCTTTCCAAGCCCTTTATCATCTTTGTTGCCCACCTCTAGACCTTCTCTAAGTTCTCCACATCCTTTTGAAAGGAGCTCAGAACTGCAAACAGTACTTTAATTACTTGGCACTGTGAAAAAGAATTAACAAATGAGTCTCTGTTGGTGGGAGGGCATTAATTACTGTCAGTCTGGTACAGGTCTTTTTTTCTGTTTGAGCAGCAGCTGAACTCCTCGAATTATCCTATTTAAACAATGTGCCTGGGTGGAAGAATTGAACCCTATGTTCTTTGTGAAATGTGGACAGATGGTAATATTGATGCCAACTTGTGTGTCAAGTTAGTGAATTGGGTGGACACTAACTAAGAGTTTGGATTATTTTTGTTGTTTTTCTTTGTTTAAGACTAGCTGAACTGCTCTTAGTCAAGATAAATCTACTGCTATCCTAAAAGTCAAACTAAATGTCTATTTAAGTCATTTTGTTGTTTCAATAAAAAATCTTTTAAAAAAATACCATTTTCTTTTATTTTTGTGAAACAAAACTTGGGTTTCAAGAGTGTTTAGGGTAACATGGATCGCAGCAAGTAGTCAGTATATATGTTAATTTTTTACAGCTGGTGGTAGTAGCAGCTGGTGGAAAAGACCCAAATCAGGCTCTTCTTACTCAACAGAGTAATTTAGTTTCATTAAATTAAGTGGGACTGTTCAAGCTCATAACATGAGCCAGACTTGGCCCATGTACCTAAGAATGGTGGGTGTGAACTCACTTTTTAAACTGTTGGTACAGTTGACCTTCCTGCCTTTATTTTATATTCTCCATGGAACTACTAAACTTAATTGTTTTTATATGATTTATTCAGGCATGTGATATTTAAGTTTTTTAATGATGAAAAGGGACAAAAATGAAGTGTCAACAATGGGATTAACTGGTCATAAAAAGGCTTTCTGTCTTTGCTATTGCAATATTGCTAAATTCAAAAAATAAAAAATTGTGTGTGAGACACCACTTCAGGGGTAAAAATTTTCAGTCAAACCTGCCCAAATCATGAAAGGGCCCCGGAAAATCCTGTGATTTTTAAATGAGGTTATGTTATCATTATCATATCATAACAAATTATAGCAGATAACAAGGTGAGTCTATCCCCCTGAAAGGGTGGCACAGGAGCAGCTTCTTTTTTCTGAATTACAGCCCTTTAAGGATTTAGGAGCATGGTGGGATCTGAACACAGAGAGAATGGCAGAAGAAGTGTCACTGGGAGAAAGAAGTAATACCAGTGGATTAGTTAAGTTCTGGGGGGAGAAACCTCTGTACTCTTTCAAGGAGTGTAGTGAAGGAGTCCTGACCTGAGAAGGGAGACTGGTCTGAATCAGCACCCAGGCCCCCGAAGAAGGGTGGGATTTGCTGGGCTAAGAAAAACTTGGCACTATAAAAAAGAGTTAACAAATGAGTATCTGTTGGCAGGAGGGCAATGCCCTTGTTCTGAATACTCTGACTCAACTGTTGCAGGACTCAAAAGAAAACAGAAGTCAATGGGTTTGTTCTGTGCAAGAGGGACAGGGCCCTGCTACTGTAACTAATCAAAGCTTTCCTTTGTGGACATTTTTCAGTAAAGCTCAATTAGTTAATTCATGTGGCAATCAGCAGAATATATCCACTGGCCTACTGGTAGGGGAAGTAATTTATTGCCTGCTTTATTAACGCACCATGTACACTCTGGAGCTACAGTCAGTACTGTATTTTTATGGGAACAGCAACACGATTAGGTAAACAAACATGACACTTCATAAATAACAACATAAGATGAATGGTTTGGTTCCAAAGTTTGCTCTTACTGCCATCACTGAAATCAGAATGTGGCCCTGTGTAAACTAATGCAGGGGACTTAATAAAAAAACCCTGTTATCTGAATATGATTATAACACCTCCTTTTAAATCAGGCATTTCTATTATTTGCACAGCATGCTTGCCTTGCTCAGAGGCAGGTTGAGTATTGCACTGTGAGGGCCCAATTCTGTCCCTAGTGAATTGTGTGGCAAAACTACCACTAGTTTCAATGGTTCAGGCTTAGGCCCTGAAAAAATGGCATCAACTCTGATTTTCCAAGAACAATATTACAGCAGAAAGGAAGAGGAAAACTGCTGAAAGGACAATTTCTAATTGCCAACACTAAAATACAACAGATTTCCTTTATGGAAATTCTTTCCCTGTTATAAACTATTCTTAAAGAAATGACTTGATGTATAAACATAGGCGTCTACATCAGAGACGCTCAACCTCTGGCCTGTGGAGCCATGTCAGCTGGCCTGTGGAGTTCCCCACAAGTCCTGGAAATTTGATAACAGAGCAGCGGTGGCAGCTTTAAATGTCTTTTCCTTGCTGCCAAAATTTCCAGACCCATGTAGAGTCCATGGGCCGGATGACAGGGCCCTGCACACTAGATCAGTGGTCTGTGGTGTGGCCAGTGCATGGAGTTACTCTGGTGCTGGTTCCACTGCATAGGGTTAAGCTGTCACATGGGATCAGGCCAGTGCATGGGATTGCACCCACATGTTGACCCCACATGTAGGAGCTGGCCCATGGATGGGATCTGTGCTACTTATCTGGCCCACAGGGTTGGAAGATTGAGCACTAATGTTCTAAATAATGTCCCAACCACTTGTGATTACTGTGTGTGGGGAGAGAAAAAACACAACCAATACCTCTGCTAACAAAGGTTTAGCAGAATCTGTAATGACTTGCATACTTGTTGTGGATATAGGTACTGATCCATCTCCCACTGAGGTGAACAGAAAGACTCTCTTTCACTTCAGCAGGTGGTGAATCAGGCCAGTAATCGAGGTCAATTTTCCAATTATGAGCATTAGTTAATAGTGGTGTATAAGCAAGTTTATATGGTGAACTCCAATTCATTAAGTGAATTGTGACATTTTTTTGACAAATTGGATTGTAAACTGTTAATCAGGAAGAGGGTTCGTCCTTTTGTAATTACAATAAGATCCCAATGTTTCTGAATGCCAGATAAGTATAACTGCAGTGGGAGATTCAGTAGTGCAAAGCTTCTACATATCACAGGACTTTTGCTCTTGGGCATGGTAAGTCTTTCCAGCATTGCCCCTAGAAGTTTAAGAGAAGGCTGAAATGATGCTTTCCAGCCAGGAGACTTTGAATCAGAGAACTCTAAACATCCTGCCCCTTGAAATAGTTACTAAACTGTTGTAAAATTTTTGGTTATATTTATCCAAACAAAGATACACTGAACATAAGAGACATGATACAAATGAACAAATAAGTCCTACTTCCATCTAGCCCCCATACCATTGAAGGTCTGTTAGAGGTGAACTTTGAGAGGGTCTGCTCTAAAATCTGTTGAAGATAATGAAAAGACTCCCATTGACTTCAAAAGGAATTTGGTCAGGCTCCAATTAAGAAAAACAAAATTAAATATAGAATGTATAAGTATATGAATGAACAGTCCTACATGAAGAACCCTTCTCTGCAACAGATTAAAGGGTAGTTGCTAGGAAAGGAATTTTCTCTATATTCTTTTCAACAGAACTTCCATTTTAGAGTAAATAAATTTAAACCATGATAAATCTCTAAATTGGTTTATGAGAGAATTATAGCCAGAACAGATGGTTGGGATCATTAAGAAATTGTAGGTGATCATCAACCTTCAAACATCTCTTGTTCTTGATAATACAGCAATTTTATGTATAATTCAAGTCCTTTAGACTAGTTATCTATTGAAATCCAGTGGCAGAAATGAGACACAAAGCAGCAGACTACCTCAGGCTCGTACACTGCATTGGAACTTCACTGACTTCAAAGCACGTTAAACCAAGGGAGAAAACTTGTGCCCCACATGAATAACTGCCTTTATTCAGCTAATGAATATTTTACAAAGTTCATTATTAGGCAGAGTGTGAAAAGTTGTTCTACCCAATCAAGTGTGTTTTAACCAATAATAACATTAGTATTTGGCAGGAAGCATCCCTGGCTTGTTCTGCTGTAGGTTCAAAGGATGTAGATCCTAGCTACTGCACAACCAACATTTCTATACAAAGTGAACAGCTCATCCAAAGGAGCTCCAGAAAACCATAGTCTCATGTTACCTTACCCCTGCCCATCCACCACACAAGTGCTCAGTAAAAAAAAAGTTAGCCCTACACCAAATCTAGGCTATGGTATCTTTTGCCTAGTTGTCCAGGGAAGACCCTCTGATTTTAAATGGCTGGAGAAAACCTTAGGAATTCTCCATTGTCATCTTCTCTATGTGGTGTTCCAGCTCCACCTGGGCTGACTGCTATGTGCTGTGTGTCACTGAGAATAACAGCTGGAAACACTATTAATTGTTATTCCCATCAATTCTAACAATTCTCCCTAGAGAAAATTGTAATGGGCTTGCCAGCCAGGAAAAAGCCCTAACATTTGGACCTTGTTAAAAAGACATCTCAGCCGACTTCCTTAGCCTGACGAAGGGTTTTTGAACCTGAAAGCTTGTTTAAAAATTGTTTTCCAACTATTTAAGTTGGTCTAATAAAAGATATCAGATTCACCCAAAGAACCTTGTCTGCTTTCAGCCGACTGACATTTAATCTGGTGAAGAAGAACCTATTAAGACATTGGAACAATAGTGAACCAGGTCCTTCTCCAGATCAGCACAACCTACTGCATTTGCTTCAGTCTGGTTACTCTGATCAAGGCTGTGTCATCACTCAACTCTTCTCAATACTCCCCATCCACTCAACACTCTTTTTAGTATTTCTTGCCATGATGCTACATCTGACCACCAACAAGCTTCCAGTTGGAGTAAAGCTAAACTACTGAATGGATGGTAAGCTGTTTAACCTCAAGCGGACTCCAAGCCAAAACCAAGACCATCCTGACCTCAGTCATTGAACTGTAGTATGCTCATGATGCTACAGAATGTGCTCACTTGGAAGCAGACCTTCAGGCAATTGCTAACATCTTTACCAAGGTATACAAGAAAATGAGACTAACACTTAACATTCAGAAGACTAAGGTCCTCCACCAACAAGCTCTGAATGAACAGTCCCCAGCTCTGGTAATCCAGATCCATGGTGAGACTCTGGAGAACATTGAGTATTTCCCATACCTTGGAAGCCACCTCTCAGAAGGCTGTCATTGATGAAGAAATCCAACATCACCTCAAATGTGCAAGCTCAGCCTTGCTTGAAGAAATGGATTTTCAAAGATCATGACATCAGATCTGAAACCAAGCTCATGGTTTATCAGGCAGTCATGATCCCCACCTTGCTGTATGGAGATGAGACATGGACAACATACAAGAGACATCTAATGTTGTTGGAGAACTACCATCTACGCTACATGTGGAAGATCCTCCAAATCCAGTGGGAAAACACACTCCAACATTAGCATCCTCTTGTAAGCAAACACCATGAGTACAGAGGCAATGATTTTCCAATATTAACTTCATTGAGCTGGCCATGTCATCCAGATGTCCAACTCCAGACCCCTGAGGCAAGTTTTATTCTCCCAGCTCGGCCAAGGCTGTGCTCAAGAGGAGGACAGAAAGCACTTTAGGTATGTCCTCAAGGCCAACTTAAAAAAAAATGCAACACTGATGTTAACTCCTGGGAGACTATCACCCAGGACTGTCCCAAATTGAGGAAGACTCTGCTGCAGGTATCTCAGTACTTTGACACCTCATGACAAAAGCAGGAGATGGAAAAGTGGGAATAGCAAAAACAACATGTTGCAGATGAAATCAAGAATCCAGCACCACCTACCCCACATGGAAACACATGTCTGAGTTGCAGTAGAGTCTGTCAATCTTGGATAGGTCTCATCGGCCATCTTTGGACGTATAGGTAAGACAATCATGGAAGTCATTCATTCTCAACTGTGAGGGATTGCCACAGAAGAAGAGTTACCTTGATTCTAAATTTATTAAATCAGATTTGAGAGTCTTTGAGCACTTAAAATGAAGTGTCCTGGCATTAATCTTAAGAGCATGCTGATACAACATCCAGACCAGGTCGAGTGAGGAACTCTTCTTTAGTGGAGGGGTTGGTTGCCACAGCTAAAGATACCCTTCTCTAGTGTTGCGAATAGTTTCTGCAGCTACTGAGTACAAGACAACCACAGAGATTTTATGGGCCAGCAGCTACTGAGACTATTTTTGGCTGATGTTGAATGCTGACCTCATATTTGGCCCACTGTAAAAGGTTTAAAAATTACCGAAGTTGTATGCCAACAATAAATTTTAAGTAACCTGTTCAAATAGGACTTTATAGAAATGCGGCCTTTGTGATCTTAGTGAGTATTTTCCTGTCTCAGGGCCAAATTCAGCAAAGCTGGTGGCACATGCGGAATACACCCTGCTCCTTTGTGTTGGAAATGGAGATACATCAGCTGTGCTGCACAAGGCTGATACTGCCTATGTCAGCACTGTGCAGCAGGGCAGGCTGTATGAAGTAGTTCCATAGGACCTACATACATTATAAGGACCCTGTGGGTTGAGCTGCTGGACTTCTTGGGCATGAAGGCTGTGTCCCTTTTTTGTCTGCCACAACCTACCTGTGAAGTTTGGTTGCATTAACCTGTCCTTTTCCTATACACTTCCTGTAAGCCAGTGGTGAATCTGGCTCTTTCTTCTCAGGAAGGGTATGTTGCTGTATGAGTGACTGCTTCTTCTGCTAGAAGAAAACAGATTTCTTCGTTCAAATTTGGTTTTCAAAAACATCTCCCTTGTTTCTGGGTTTGCACTGGAAACCTTGTCAGAAGCCTAAAAGTACCACCAATATATGTCTCTCTCTGAAAATCTTATCTATCTCATCACTACAATTCCATCTAATCCAAAAAAAAAATGATCCCCCCCCCCCAATCTCCATCTTTGCTAACACAAGGTAACCGGGATGAAATTGGACAGTGTTAGGAGTCCAGATATACACCTGCTGCCACCTTGCTGGTTAAACTGCCTCTCAACAGCAATGGAAAACATGAGGTGAAATCCTGACTCCACTTAAGTCAATGGCAGGCTCTAATTGGATTGCACTGGATCTGGATTTCATCCATGATATATTTAAAACACTGGTGGCAGCTGGCAAAACGCCTGCAATGGGACTGGCCTAATGGCTAGTTCCAGCAGAGCTAACATAAGCCTGAGCAGGGCTGGGAAACTCCATAAAAGGCCGATCTTTGTGCAAACAGGGCCTTCAAGAGCAAGTGGGCCGAGAAAGTGGTTCTCAACCTTTGTGGAGTCCAGGCGCCCTTTAATAGACTGGAGGCAACCCTTGGAAAATGCCGGCTCTTAATTTTTCACTTCATTTATGCCTCCAGGAAGGTACCAGAGGGCTCGTCTACATGTGCAATGAATGAGGTCCTGGAATTTATTTGGGTGCAGCACTTGGAGCCCAGTGGGAGCAGCCGGGACTGGCAGGGGACCCAGGTGGCTAGCCCCACGGTGAAGTGCTGCTCCAGTCAGCCCTGTCACCGTGTACACGTGCATTTAAGCACAGTAATTTACTGCGCCACCACATAGTACTTGTGTCTGATGGGACTATCTGAGGGCGCAGCAAATTCGTCTGTACTAGCCTAATTGTGTGTAGATGGTGATGCTTTAGGACACAGTAAATTAGTCTTCTGTGCAGTGAAGCACATTGTGTACACTCACCCAGAACGATTTTTCTGTGGGAAAGAACGCAGAATAACCAGAAGCCAGCCTGGTTTTAACACTGCCGGCTCTTGTTGTAAATTGCTGGGCTTGTCTTGGGAATAATGTTCATTCCCCAGGAAAGGATCTCGGGGCACACCAGGGTGCCACGGCAGCCTGGTGGGGAATCACTGGACCCTGCTTTACCGCTCCTGCCCGAGGGCAATCGCCCTCCTGGGACCGCTCCCAGCGTGTCTCCTCGCGCACCTCCCAGGGGCCCTTCGCCCTGGAGGCCGCTCTCTGGTCCTGAGCGAGCCTCTCCCGCCCTTTGCCCCGGGCTGCCGAGAGCAAGCAGCCGGCAGCTGCGCCTCCCGCCAGGCCTTCCTGCGGGGACAGCTCCCGCCCCGCACAGGGCAAGCCCGAGGCGCTCCCCGCCGCCTGTGACAGGCGCTGCCGGCCCCGCCCCGCCCGCACTTTGCCCTGGGCGCGACTGTGGCGTCACCGGGGCGGGGCGGGGCGGCCAATCGGCCGCGGGGACTGAAATAGCGTCGTATAAATAGAAACGGCGGCTCGCTTGTGCGTGGGAAGAGTGTGTGCGCGTGTGTGAGAGACAGGTAGTGTGTGAGAGCCTGTGTGTACGTCCGAGGCAGGGTAGGGGATGTCTGTGTGTGTCTGAGGGAGGGCAGGGGAGTGTGTGGTGTGTGAGAACCGGTGCGTGTGCATCTGTCTGAGGTCGGGTGTGTGTGCGCCCGGCTGGAGGGGGTGAGGCTGGTGCGTAGGTGCGGCTCCCTGCCCTGTGGGCTGTGGTGACCTGCTGCTGCTTGCCCTGGCACAATCCCAGGAGTCTCCATTCAGTAGAAGCGAGGGCCGTTCTGTTCTGCAGCCAAGCCCAGCCTGGCAGTCCTGGCCTGGAGCTTCAAAACATGCCCATAACATTTGTGTTACTAGGTGAGCAAGACGCACATCAGCCCCAGGGCTAATTATAACCTCAAGGCATCTCCTCTAGGCAGATCCTTTCTGTGCCCAGAAAGGAGTTTCCCCATAGTTGCCCAAACTGGCTGCACTTTGGTTTATGCCCTGATTCATTTTTTCCTCAAGGACAGGCTGACTCACTTCACCTATTTTTAATCTCTTTCCCCCTTTCAAGCTCCCTTTTGTTTTCAGTAATCCCTTTAAGGGTAGCCAGTGCCTCATCTGGAACTAAAAAGACTGTCCTGGTAATATTTTATCTTGTGAAACCAAATACCGTGTATGCATTAGACTAGCTGTTAATAAAGAAGAGAAGGTAGTGATAAGGCAAGGCTTCCTGTATTATTTAGTCTGGGCTCCTCCTCTCTTCTGATTCGTTTGACTCTTGCGGGCAGTAAAGAGTGGCTTTATGTAGGTTACAGAGCCACTGCCTCATCTTTGGCAGTGAGCTCTGGCTGGATGTCTTCCTGCACTTGGGTAAAGCCCGCGCCTGCAGATGTCTTATTGCTAAGTGTTCCTCTACTATGGATTCAGTAAATGAAATATATGGACACATTTTCGGGTACTGAAATATAAACAGATTTAGGTGTTTTCCCTTTCCCTGTGTGAAAGATGGAGGTAGCTCACTGAAGATCTCTGTGCTTATTAAAACATCTATTTAAAAAAGTAAAATAGACAGAAAATGGCTGGAATGGAAAAATAAACGTTCCTTTTGTCTGAGGAAGTTTTGCTGATATTTTTTGCTACCGATGGTCACATAATATATATTAAAAATCAAGATCTTACTGCCAGACCCAGGGTACTCTCTGTTTCTGGGCTTCTTCTGGCAGTGCTCAAGTAGAAGAGGTCTTCTTGGTTTTTCAGTTAGTCCTTTTTGGGGAGGAAATAATCCCTCACTGCACAGACAACAACCATTCTTTCTGCTCCATCTCCAATTCTGTTCATCCAGTTAGAGCACTGGTATGCTTCCCTAAATGTATGCTGTGGCATCAGAGCAGGTGCTTCCCTAGAAGAAGCTGATCACTAGGGATCCTGGTTTTCTGTGATAAAAATAATCCCCAATTTTTGGTTAAAAAAAAAATCGAAAATCCACATTTTTCCATGATTAAAATGAAATCTGTATATGAGTGGTGTTTCATTTTAAACATGGAAAAATGTAGATTTTTGATTTTTTTTTAAACCAAAAATTGGGGAATTTTTTATCAGAGAAAACCAGGATCCCTGCTGATCAGGCATTTTCTATTTTAAAAGGCATTCCTCTTCTAAGGCCTAATGTACAAGGGCTTCTGTGAAGTCAGTAAAGAGGATGCTTGGCTCCCTGTTTCAGAGCTAACCATACAAAGAATCATCTACTGAGATAAACTGATAGGTGAGTGACATTCTTTATATGCAAGCTATATCCCGTAGTTTTCATTCAGCTGCCATGTATTTTCTGAATGATAGTTTCTACAACTCTACCATCATTTGTTAAAAAAACCAACAACAGACTTTTCACATTCTTTAGTTTAATAGTAAACAGCAGTGCCTGCAACAAAATGGTCATGTGATAGCTAAACATTGTCTCATGGTTGCCTTGTTTGTCTGCTTTGAACTTGCTTCTTCTCTTCTATTATGATGGTGAAGTCTGGGGGCAGGGACCGTTTGTTTTGTGGTACTCCTGCAAGTAATCAGCTCTTTCCCAAAAGACCATGGGCTGAAGGTTTGAAGTTCATCTTGCCATCCTAAGTATAAACATTTTAGAGCTGGATCTCCTATCATATGTTTCTGTTCTTTTGGCCATTCAGCTATCTGATGAATTATTTAAGCCAGCATTTAGGTTGAAAAAAAAATATCAACTGTTTAGTGGTTTATATATTCCTTTGTCTCTCCAGGTTTTTAAAATAGTTGCCATATTATCTTCTTCGTACTCTCCCCATTAAAATGAAATAGGATGCTGACGGGGTGAAAGTTGTTATATACAGTCAAGCCCTCAGATACCACCGAATTTGTACTGAGGAGAACACCTGGGATTGCCACCTCATTAATCTTAAAAAGGCTTTCACTCAGCAAGGACCCTCCTCCAGAGAGATAGAGCGCATGTTTGAAACAGCCACCCGGATACCACATGAAGAATTGCTGCAGTACAGGAGAACCCCCCCCCCCCCCCCCCCCCCCGGCCATGAATCACACACCACTGGTTATGACATATCACCCCTCCTTCACACCCGTACGGAAAATCCTCAAACAATTGCAACCCATACTAGAAGGAGACCCAGTTCTTAAAGAAATCTTCCCAGAACCACCCATACTAGCCTTCAAACAAGCACTGAACCTTGCTAACCTCATCACCAGAAGCAAACTTCCTATGACCCAAAATACACCAAATGGATCCAGACCATGCCATCACAAGAAATGGAAAATCTACCAACACATCTCCACCACCCCCACAATTACAACACCCCACAACAGAGCCATCAGCATTCCTGGATCTTACTGCTGCACCTCCAGAACTGTAATATATCTCATCCAATGCACCAAATGCCCTGATGAAAAATACGTAGGAGAGACCAAAAAACAGCTGCCTACCAGAATTAATGTAAACCGGAAATCTATCAAAGACAAGAATACCCAGTTCCCTGTGGGGTCACATCTCTCCCAAGAAAACTACTCTCTCTCAAATTTCTCAGTTCTAATCCTCAAAGGGAACTTCCAAAACATTTTTCACAGATGAGTCTATGAACTTCACTTCATCAACCTCCTGAATACAAACAATCATGGACTAAATATAGACATTGGATTTATGACACATTAGAACCTGCCTGTCATCTGACTCCCCAGCTACCTCTCTAGTACTTACCTGCTACATTCATCCTGCTTCTCTCTCGCCTCCCCACTCCCTGCCCCCCCAGCCTGTCTCTCACCCACTGACTCCTCAATTTACATCAACATGCTCTTATTACAAAGTGGAACAAATAGCCCAAAGTTGATAAGGAAAAATCAGTCCTTGGGGCTCAGCATCTCTATTGACCTTGGGGCCTAGTGCCACCCCCTCCTGGCCTTGTGCATCAGGATTGGGTGCCAGGATCCAGCACTACCTGCTCCCTGCCCCATGTGCTAGGATCAGCACCCAGTGACAAGCCCCGCCTCCTCCTAGCCCCATATGCTGGGATTGGGCCTTGGGGCCCAGTACTGCCCCCGCATGCAGGGATTCATAGATTCATAGATTCATGGATGTTAGGGTCGGAAGGGACCTCAATAGATCATCAAGTCTGACCCCCTGCATAAGCAGGAAAGAGTGCTGGGTCTAAATGACCCCAGCTAGATACTCGTCTAACCTCCTCTTGAAGACCCCCAGGGTAGGGGAGAGCACCACCTCCCTTGGGAGCCCGTTCCAGACCTTGGCCACTCGAACTGTGAAGAAGTTCTTCCTAATGTCCAGTCTGAATCTGCTCTCTGCTAGCTTGTGGCCATTGTTTCTTGTAACCCCCGGGGGCGCCTTGGTGAATAAATCCTCACCAATTCCCTTCTGTGCCCCCGTGATGAACTTATAGGCAGCCACAAGGTCACCTCTCAACCTTCTCTTGCGGAGGCTGAAAAGGTCCAGTTTCTCTAGTCTCTCCTCGTAGGGCTTGGTCTGCAGGCCCTTGACCATACGAGTTGCCCTTCGCTGTACCCTCTCCAGGTTATCCGCATCCTTCTTGAAGTGTGGCACCCAGAATTGCACGCAGTACTTCAACTGCGGTCTGACCAACGCCCTATAGAGGGGAAGTATCACCTCCCTGGACCTATTTGTCATGCATCTGCTGATGCACGATAAAGTGCCATTGGCTTTTCTGATGGCTTCGTCACACTGCCGGCTCATGTTCAACTTGGAGTCCACTAGGACTCCAAGATCCCTTTCCACCTCCGTGCCACCCAGCAGGTCATTCCCTAGGCTGTAGGTGTGCTGGACATTTTTCCTCCCTAGGTGCAGCACTTTGCATTTCTCCTTGTTGAACTGCATCCTGTTGTTTTCTGCCCACTTGTCCAGCCTATCCAGGTCTGCCTGCAGCTGTTCCCTGCCCTCCGGCGTGTCCACTTCTCCCCATAGCTTTGTGTCATCTGCAAACTTGGACAGAGTACATTTCACTCCCACGTCCAAGTCGCTGATGAAGACATTAAAGAGTATCGGTCCAAGGACCGAACCCTGCGGGACCCCACTGCCCACACCCTTCCAGGTCGAGACCGACCCATCTACCACGACTCTTTGGGTGCGACCCTCTAGCCAATTCGCCACCCACCGGACTGTGCAGTCATCCACATCACAGCCTCTTAACTTGTTCACCAGTGTGGGGTGGGATACCGTATTGAAGGCCTTCCTGAAGTCCAGGTATACGACATCCACCCCTCCTCCTGTGTCCAGGCGTTTCGTAACCTGGTCATAGAAAGAGCCTAGGTTGGTCAGGCACGATCTGCCCGCCACAAACCCGTGCTGGTTTCCCCTCAGCATAATTTGTCCTGCCGGGCTCTCACAAATGTGAGCCTTGATAATTTTTTCAAATACTTTACCAAGGATGGAGGTGAGACTGACCGGCCTATAGTTGCCCGGGTCCTCCTTCCTCCCCTTTTTGAAAATGGGGACCACGTTAGCCCTTTTCCAGTCCTCCGGGACTTGGCCTGTGCGCCACGAGCATTCGAATATTCCCGCCAGTGGCTCTGCAATGACGTCGGCCAGTGCCTTCAGCACCCTGGGATGGAGCCCATCCGGGCCTGCTGACTTAAAGGCATCCAGTTCTTCCAAGTGACTCTGCACCACCTCAGGATCTACGCATGGAAGTCTGGCACCTTGCTGCTGCCTCTCTACAACCCCAGTGAGAGACTTGTCGTGCCCCTCGCTTAGGAACACTGAGGCAAAGAACTCGTTGAGGAGTTCAGCCTTGTCCCCTCTATCTGTCACCAATTGCTTCTGCCCATTTAGCAGGGGTCCTATTCCTCCCTGGGCCTTCCTTTTACTCCCTATGTATCTAAAAAACAATTTCTTGTTGTCCTTTACTTGGGTTGCCATCCTCAGCTCCATGGTAGCTTTGGCCCGCCTAACTGCCTCCCTACAAGCACGAGCAGAGGAGGTATATTCATCTTTAGTGATCTCACCCTGTTTCCACTTTTTATGTGCTCCCCTTTTGGCCCTTAGGCTGCCCTGGATTTCTCTGGTCAGCCATGGAAGCCTCCTGGCCCCTTTCCCTCTTTTGCCTCGCTCGGGGATCGTCTTGCTTTGTGCCCAAAGGATCGTTTCCTTTAGGCACAGCCACCCTTCTTGGGCACCCATCCCATCAAAACTCCTACTCTGCAGTGCTTCCTTGACTAATCGCCTGAGTGCAATGAGATCAGCTTTCCTAAAGTCTAGCACTTTCACCCTACTAGTTACCTTACCCACTCGCCGTCTTATGTTGAATTCTATCATAAGGTGATCACTGTCTCCCAGATAGCTACCGATCTGGAGGTCCCCTATCATGTCATCTCCCGTTGCCAATACCAGATCCAGTATGGCATTCCCCCTAGTGGGACCATACACCTCCTGTGTCAGGTGGAGGTCCTGTACACAAGTTAGAAACCTGCGTGAGCGATGGGACCTTGCTGTCTGCGTCTCCCAGCAGATGTCCGGGTAGTTTAGGTCCCCCATGACTACCGCCTCTTTAGCTTTTATGGTCTCCGAGAGTTGCCTCAGGAGCCCTGCATCTATTTCTTCCCCTTGGTGTGGGGGTCTGTAACAGATCCCTACCACCAAATCCCTTTCTCCTTGCCCCCCATGTAGCCTAACCCACAATCCTTCTACTTCCTCCGCCTCGGATTCTGTCTTGATGAGGGTTGATGTATATTGCTCACTGACATAAAGTGCAACCCCCCCCCTTTCTTCCCCAACCTGTCCTTTCTGTACAATCTATAGCCCTCAATATGTACCGCCCAGTCATGGGATGAATCCCACCAGGTCTCTGTTAGCCCCACTAAGTCATAGGTGTTTAGTGCAAGCAGGAGCGCTAGTTCATCCTGCTTGTTCCCCATGCTCCTAGCATTAGTATATAGGCACTTGAGCCCTGCGACTGGTGCCTTTGCTGCCCCCCTGCTCCCAGTCCCATGGGGCCCATTGTTTGGGCCCTAGGACCTGTCACCTTCCCTATCTGGCCCCTAGTGCCCTGGGGCTTTCCATGGGTGCAAAGTTTGGCAGCAAGTGCCATTAAATTTCCAGTCCTCTGCCATTAAATTTCTAGACCCTGTGGGCTGGATGACACAGCAGTGGTGGCCAGGTCTGGCCCATGGGCCGGGGGTTTAGCATCCTGTCCTAGACCCCAGTCACATAAGGAGAACTGCTTGGACAGACCACTAAACCCACATAGACTCTCCAGATCTTGACGTTAATGGGTAGCAGGTTAAGTTCTGTTCACACCTCCAGAGCCATATGAATTCCACTGGAGTGGTGTTTGGGCAACTCAGCTCCACTGAAGCACACGTAGAAAGTATGAATGTCCAGAAAAGAGCACTTATGGCATGGTATTCACCATTTAAAAAGAAGTGAATATCCATGGCTGCTTGCAGCTAATCAAGACTTGACCACTGTGGTATAATTTGGGGAGGAGGGGGAAGGTAGGGTAATAGGGACCATTGCCCTGGATGCTGACTAGGGGGTAAGGCGGGGCAAAAAAGCAGCTGCCTGGCCAAGTACATTCTCATCTTCAGATTTGAGAAATAGGAATAAAGTCACATTGTGCTCCCAGTTACTTGGTAAAATTAGAACTTTATTGGCCTTTTTGGTGGGTCTCATACTACTTTACTAACATTGGTATCATTTCTTTCTTAAAGGTGGGGACTAACTGAAATTAGTGGAGGTGGGTATGAATTAGGGAAAATTTGGGGCAAGAGGGACTAAGTTAGTGGCACAAGCTGCCTCTGCAAAGTATGTCTTCTAGGTTATAGGAAGGGAATGCAGTTTGGCCTCTGTTTTGCAACCAACTAGCCTTGAAGAAGCAGCTGCCAAGCGTGACACAAGTGATACATACATCTACGAATTCATGGTACTTTCCAACTTATTTAATTACAAGAGCTAAATGTTAATTTTTGGCCTCAATAGATGGAACTTCATTGAGATCATTTAGAAAACAGGATAATGGCAGTTTCCCACACAGTCTAGAGTCAGCGGGCTATACGGCTATTCTCAGAAATAACAAAAGCTCCATTCGCCAAACTGAAAATAAATCTGCTATCCATGAAGAAGTGAAATGGAGAAATGCAGTTATTCTAGTATTCTGTTCTGCAGCCTGATAAAAATTTACACTGTTGATAGATCTCTTAACCTAGATGGCTCAGCGTCTAGTTGAATGTAACGTGTCATGTCAAGAAATAGTTTTTTTTTTAATTCAGAAAAGAAAATCAACTGATGATCCAGTTCTTTTTAATGTTTGTCCAATACATATCCCTTTAGCAGAGATAATACAGAAAGATCTGAAGACAGGGTACATGCTGTGCCCTCAACAATGGTCAAGAGTGCAGACTTCGAAATGAAAATCTGAAAATGTTTGCAGACATTAGTTCTGTGAGTCAGTCCTGCCACAAAGGCACATTTATCTTATGTAACTGCCACATTTGTTGCTGGTAACCATGTAAACAGTAACTTTGGCAGCACTGCAGAAGTAATATTTTCATAAGTTTGAACCATTTCTGTATAATTTTTTAAACATCCAAGTGCATCTACAGCCACCAGTATTTTGTTCAGCTCTTTCTTTCCTCAGTTGAACTAATGTTTATTGTGGAAAAGGAGAAGAAAACTGACAATTTCTATTTCAGTCTTACTGCCCGGAATTCTTCTTATTGAAATTCCAAGACACTGATTTAAGACTGTGCCTCACATTTGCATTGCTTTGTATGACTGCCTTTTTAGACGCTGCTGGCAGGGCTCTCACACCAAAAATGGCCTTTTCTCATATTAGCGTTATGCTGAGATCTAAAGTGTTTTCCTTGAATCAAGCACAAGTATGTATATTGGCACCAAGACCTAGTTCCATCAGATCCCAAGCCACCAGTTTTTAGGGCACTAGACATGCTAGAGTTAGGAGCTTCTGTCCTGTTAAATTAATGCCTATTGCAGTGATTCTCACTGAGGGTGCTTCAACATCCTGGGTGCTGTATGATCTTTTTAAGGGTGCTATGCACTGTTAGGTGTATAAACACCTACTATGTTTCCCAAGATAAACACAGAGATTTCATAAAGAAATCCAGGCTATCAAAAATATTCTGACCTCCTGTGATGATCTGCATTCTATACGATAGAAGAGCTGCTCTATCATTTTTCCATAGTCAAAGATTGAGTTAAAGCTAAGAGCTGGCATTTTCTGGGGGGTGCCTTGAGTTTAATGATGCGTACTGTGAGGTCTAAAAAGGGTGAGAACCACTGCCTATTGTGTAAGCTGATTATTGTTTGGGTACTAATGAGCTGCTGGGCAAAAAACCATGGATTCCACTCCTAAGGAGCTTACAGTCTAATAACCTGATCTGAAGCCCACCAAGAATGAATGGAAAAAATGCTTTGACTTCAGTGAGCTTTGGGTTGTGACTAAAGCCTGATTTTACCACCCATTTTCATGCTGAGATTTCACAAGTAATACTATTAGTTTCAGCGGGACAACTCGTAATAAGGACTTGGGCAAGCTGATCTGCATGAACTGATACCCTTTACCATCAGTGGGTCCCTGCACAGGAATACCAGTCTGTCTATGCAGATAATCTGTTACACAACTTAGTGGGCATAAGCGCCCCACCTCAGTAGTCTCCTCTGTAGTGAATGACTGAAAAATCATAAAGGATTCATAGACATGATAGATGGTGCTACTTAGCGTTTTTTTCAGAGAAGCATCAACTGAAGTTGGTCAACTGTATGATAGAGAAGCTGGTCAACTTCTGAGGACCTATGTAAAGTTTTAATAAATTATTTGAAGAAGTAGAATGAGATAACCTAGCTCAGCAGGACAAAGAGGGAGACATCTTGGTGAATACACAGTAACTATACAGTAACTGAAACCACATAAAAGTTAACCTCAGTAAATGTGGAAGCTGCTAATATTTAACTCTGTGTGTTTGTGTGTGTGTGTGTGTTTGTGTGTGTGTGTGAGAATATATTATGTGTACATGCATCTATGTCTCTCTCTCTCACACACACCTGCAATGGAAGAACTTTGAAGTTATAAAGTGAAGAACTCATAAAACAGGAAATGCCAGGATTAAGAATACCTGTACAACCTTTATTCAGCCCCATGTTTTACATGCATTATGATACTGAACTACATGATCACATACTATTTTTGACATGGGGCCACTGTCTCATTCAGTGCACAGTATGTATGACTAATTTAAATTAGTGATTTAAATGACTGATTTCAATCATGAAATGAATGGCTAAGCAAGAAACTGAGTTACCATCAGTTTTAATCTTGTTTTGCATTTGTACTTTTATTTTCCTAAAGAAAAAAATAATTGTTATTAGACAATGACTATTAAGATGTTGATTTGCAGCTAAAGAGTTTTGACATTTAATTTGGTACCACTAACCAGGAAGATTCACTACATACATAACCAATCATATGTCTTAATGTGCATCTATTGCAATTTTAACATTTTGAAAGTGGCTAATGGCATTTTTAATTTACTAGCTACCTAATTTCTTAGTCAAACTGCTTTTGGAGGGAATTGAATTCAATTAAAAAATACAGACAATCTGCTGGAAAATCCTGCTGAGCCCCACTAGGAAGTGCCACCAAGTGACAAAGGAAGTCTTTAGAAGGGACTCTCCAGTACACCTCTCTTGAGCCTGTGCCCATCTCTGTTTCACTGGTTTAAAACTGAACCAATTGTGTGCAGATTTTCATGGGGACACTCCAGGGTGCATTCCAGACACAAATGCCACTGTCCAGCCAAATTTTGAGTCACTGCTACAAAGCACAAAGTTGTTGGAGCTTCATACAGAGGTGACTTCCAGACAGAGGCATAAGTGGGTAGTTCTATGCCCTTGGCAGAGCACTGGGGAGGTGTTGTGCTGAATGCCGGAGAGTAGAGAGCAGTGGGGAGGAGCTGAGCTAGTCTCACTTGTTGTGGTGCAGGCTCAATGCACTCTGGCGACTGCTGTTGGGAACACAAGGTCCCTGCATACTGGCTGCAGCAGCCCCTGTGGCAAAGACTCTCTGGGGGTGCTGCCATTATGGTGCCCCCTCCCAGTTGGCACCCAGGGCTGGGGCTCTGCTTGCCCACCTCTAGTTACACTGTCATTTCTAGATTTTTTTAAAGGGACCAAACAGTGTACTTGTCAGAAGCCTCATTCTCAGAAACAGCTGAATTTTTTGGGCTGAAAACTGGTAAAAAAGCTCAGAATAGGGGGCTATGGTGAATTTTGGGGTGGTTGTAACCTTCCCCATAGCACCCCCTCCCTGAGTCGCCACCATTCACCCTACCCCCACCCACCCTGAGTGCTGCCCCAGTCCAGCTCTTGCTGCTGGGAAGAAGCCAGCACAGTCCCTGGCCCCAAGCCTGCAGTGAGCAGCCTGCCCTCACCTCAGCTCAAATCTGGGGCACACATGACCCCCATGGGGTGTACTCAGCAGTGGGAGCCACCCCCCCAATGCGCGCCCCTGGATGAGTTGTCCACAGCTCCGTTCTGTGCCCTGTCCTGCCCTGGCCGGGCGGTGCCTGCCCCAGTCCCAACCCCACTCCCTCCCTCACTGTGGGGGCCTCGAGCTGCCCACACCCCAAGCCTGCAGCGTGCAGCCTGCCCTCGCCCTGCATGCTCCCCATGCCTCCCCTGGGGTGTACTCAGCAGTGGGAGCCACCCCCTCTCCCCCCCACGCACGCCCCTGGATGAGTTACCTGCGGATCCATTCTGTGCCTTGTCCTGCTGTGGCTGGGTGGTGCCTGCCCCTGCCCCACTCCCAACCCCACTCCCTCCCTCACTGTGGGGGCCTCGAGCTGCCCCCCCATGCCCCTTCTCTCCCCCATGCCCCTTCCACCCCCAAAGAGTTACTGGTTGGACGCTAGTCTCCAAGCTGCTGTCTGCATTCCTGGCTGCATGCATGCTGCGGCTGTGCACATGCATGCAGCATTTATAGGCCCCTGATGGGGCTGGTGCTCCCCCTGATGGCCAACAATCATGCTGTCAGTAGGGCTGGTGCCCCTCCTGACAGGGCCACTGCCATCAGTGGCTTCTGCTGGTGTGTCCCCAGATTCAGGAGGCACTAGTCACTCATGGCAGCATTTACTGGTGACATTATCGGCTACACCAGCCAAAAATAATGATTACCGATAATGTCAATTTTCCTTTTATCAGTGCTGATACAATATAGACCAATGTATTGGTGCACCTCAAAGTTACATAATAATATAGGTTTTCTTTTCTTACACTCCAACATGTAGGCAGGGCAAGGGCCCCCAAGGGGACACTTGCGTGTCTATACATAAATGCCAGAAGCCTAGGGAATAAACAGGAGGAACTTGTTCTCCTGCTAAATGCAAATAACTATGATGTCATTGGGATAACGGAGACCTGGTGGGACTCCACCCATGACTGGACCATGGGTATAGATGGCTATATGCTGTACAGGAGGGATCGAGTGGACAAAAGAGGTGGGGGCGTAGCTCTCTATGTCGAAGAAAGCTACGTGTCCCTGCAAGCCGATATTGGCACCCACGCTGGATGACTTGAGACCCTCTGGGTTAAAATCCGTGGGGAACACAGCACAGGGGATACTATGGTGGGGGTCTACTACAGACCACCTACCCAGGGTCAAGACCTTGACCAGGAGTTCACCAGGGAATTGACTGAGGCTGCACGCTTCCGGTGTATGGTTGTCATGGGAGACTTTAACTATCCAGACATCTCGTGGGAGGAGCGCTCAGCCAAATCCGAGGGGTTGCAAAACTTTCTCTTGTGTGTGGATGACCTCTATCTGATGCAGGAAGTCTATGGGCCAACAAGAGGTAAAGCGCTGCTTGACCTCGTACCGGCAACCGGGGACGACCTAATCAGCGACCTAAGAATTGAAGGGAAGCTGGGTGACAGTGACCATGAGCTGATCACCTTCACCATCTGCCGTAAAGCTGGCAAGTCAGTCAGTAATACAGAAGTCCTCGACTTCAGGAAAGCTGACTTTGACATGCTTAGGAAGCTTGTCAGAGAGGCCCTAAAAGGCCACAACCCAATGGAGAGGGGAGTTCAGGATGAGTGGTTGCTCCTCAAGGGAGCAATCCTGGATGTGCAAGCAAAGTCCGTTCCATCTCGGAGGAAAGGCAGCAAAAGGGCACAGCAGCCCCCTTGGCTCTCCAGGGAACTGGCAGACCTCCTGTGTCTTAAAAGGAAGACCTACAAAGGATGGAGGACTGGAACCACCACCAAGGAGGAATACTCTGCTCTGGTCCGGACCTGCAGAGAGGAAACCAGGAAAGCCAAGGCTGTGATGGAACTCCAGCTAGCTACAACTATCAAGGACAATAAAAAGTCCTTTTTCAGATATGTGGGGAGCCAGAGGAAAAGCAAGGGCAACATTGGACCCCTGCTAAACCAGATGGGGCAACTGACAACTGATGCCCAGGAAAAAGCGAACCTCCTAAATGGGTACTTTGCGTCAGTTTTTCACCAGTCCCATGGGATGGCCCTGCCCACTATATGTCAGGAAGGCCCAGGTGAGGGAGATTCTTTGCCCTCCATTGAAGCTGACCTCGTGAAGGAACAGGCTGGATACCTTCAAGTCAGCCGGCCCTGATGGGTTACACCCAAGCGGACTCAGGGAGCTGCTGAACATCATAGCTCAGCCCCTAGCACAGATCTTAGAGAGCTCTTGGTGCTCTGGTGAAGTGCCCGATGATTGGAAGAGGGGCAATGTGGTGCCTATCTTCAAGAAAGGGAGGAAAGTAGATCTGGCAAACTATAATCCCATCAGCCTGACCTCTATCCTGGGGAAGGTCTTGGAAAAGATTATCAAAGAGGCCATCCTTAACAGACTAGCTGAAGGCAATATCCTGAGGGATACCCAGCATGGGTTTGTTGCGGGTAGGTCTTGCTTGACCAATCTCATTTCCTTTTATGACCAGGTGACTTATCACCTGGACAAGGGGGAAGAGATCGACGTTGTATATCTTGACTTTAAAAAAGCCTTTGATCTGGTATCCCATGATCACCTCTTGGCTAAACTGGCTAACTGCGGCCTCGACCTCACCACTATCCGCTGGCTGGGGAATTAGCTCCACGGTAGGACCCAGAGGGTGGTGGTCGACGGGAGCCAATCGTCTTGGTGCGCTGTGACCAGTGGGGTCCCACAAGGCTCTGTCCTAGGGCCTATACTATTTAACATCTTCATCAATGATGTGGACATTGGTGTCAGAAGCAGACTGGCCAAGCTTGCTGACAACACCAAACTCTGGGGTAAAGCATCCACACATGAGGACAGGAGGGCGATCCAGACTGACTTTTGACAGACTCATGAAATGGGCAGACGAGAACCTGATGGTGTTCAACACCGAAAAATGCAAGGTTCTCTACCTTGGGAGGAAAAACATGCAGCATGCTTATAGGCTCGGTAGTGCTATGCTGGTTAGCACTATGGATGAAAGGGACTTGGGGGTCATGATTGACCACAAGATGAACATAAGCCTTCAGTGTGATGCTGCAGCTAGTAAAGCGAGCAAAATGCTGGCTTGCATCCATAAATGCTTCTCAAGCATATCCCGGGATGTCATTCTCCTGTTGTACTAGGCCTTGGTGAAGCCGCAGCTGGAGTACTGCATCCAGTTTTGGGCTCCACAATTCACAAAGGATGTGGAGAAGCTTGAGAGGGTGCAGAGGAGAGCCACGCGCATGATCAGAGGTCAGGAAAACAGGCCTTATGATGAGAGGCTGAGAGCCATGGGACTCTTCAGCCTGGAAAAACGCAGGCTCAGGGGTGATCTGGTGGCCACCTATAAGTTTATCAGGGGTGCTCATCAGGATCTGGGGGAACGTCTGTTCACCAGAGCACCCCAAGGGATGACAAGATTGAACTGTCACAAACTCCACTGTGACCGATTCAGGCTGGACATAAGAAAGAACTTCTTCACTGTCTGAGCCCTCAAGGTTTGGAATAAACTGCCACCGGAGGCGGTTCAAGCACCCACTTTGAACATCTTCAAGACACATTTGGATGCTTATTTTTGCTGGGATCCTATGATCCCTGCTGACTTCCTGCCCCTGGGGCAGGGGGCTGGACTTGATGATCCTCCGGGGTCCCTTCCAGCCCAAATGTCTATGAACTCTATGAAGCACATGACCTCGCTACTACAAAAGACCATACACAAAGTAAAGTCTGTTTCCATCCAGGTATTCTAGCCTGGGCTGTGATCTCTTTACCAAATGGCTCCTTTACTAACAGGTAATCCCTTAACAGTCATTACTGCAGGCCTCTAACACTACTGGTTGTGAATATTAGGTGCGATACAGATGCCTATATGCATGATGTCTGGAATGATAGAGTATAGCTGCTGGAACTAGACAAATAAGGTAAAGAACCTGTTTTAATGAATTCATTTAAAATCTGATCATGTACTTTTCAAATCCATATTCTTTGATATTTTAACAGCACCTGTTTGCAGAAAGTATATTTCTAACCAAATATGAATATTTTTGGTAGGAATGGATAAATTAAAGAATTCTCAATCAGTCAGAGAAGGGTAGCTGTCAGGCTGGCTGAAGTTACAAATATGTTCCTGTTCTACTCAACAGCTACACACCAAAAACATTCAGAAAGAACCATTATAATCTACTTTAAACACATTTTTAAATACATCCCATCCATGTGGAGAGATGTGAATGTTCACTGTATTCACTTTGTAATTATCATTAAACCACTATAGGATGGAAACTGTTGATGTTAATGATCTGGAGCTTTAGCTAACAGAGCTGTTAGTAGTAGTAGACATCTGTTTGTCTAGCAAGACAAAACAGTTACGCCAAGCTTGCTTGTATTTGCAAACGCTAATGACGCAGAAATGTTACTGTACCGTACAACTGATTGCCTAGGAAAAACAAAGTATGGGCTGCAATTTTCATGTAACTTTTCAAAAATATGTAATTGTAGGAGACAAAAACAAGCACTATTGAATAAGTTGCCCCAGGCCAACCTTATTGGAGTATTTGGATATTTTATTAGCATTACAACCACATAAACAAGCAAACACTTGTCACAGTGTATTTTTTCAAAAGTACCATTGTTTTAACCGATGTCAGAAATACATCTTTTAGAGCTGACTGAATTTGCTCTGTTTTCTACATACATGCACGCAAGCTCATATTCCAGCTGCTTATTAGACAAATGCAAAATGGACTTCAACTCTAATGTTATGTGAGGATAAGATGTAATATACCAGCTTCAGAATTTCTTTACCAGAAGGGTATAGAAGGGCCTTTCTATAAACCAATGTTCCCAACGTATTTAAATGAATACAGTTGAATTCGTCAGCTCATTTTACAGTAATTCAGGTATGAAAAGGATTAATACCAAAGCCTATTTACAAGTATAATCATGAAGAAATCCTCCAAGTAAAACTTTCTAAAAAAGAAAGCACAGAGCAAAAATAAAAATCTTTTAGTTGATTGCCTACCCCTTGTGACAATTTCCAAAACAAACTGTCAGTTCAATATTGATAGCTTGGATCTTTTCACAAATGATCAACAGCAATCTTCTTATCTATAGGAAGTACCCTGTAAAGATATTATAAGATTAATAAAAATAAATGTATATTAACAAGAAAATTCTAGCAAAGAATTTTAAGCCCCTAGACAAGTTTTAATGTATAAAGTCCCAACATTTTTTTCATGTAGGAAAAGATAGATAAAGGCTGACTTATTCGAAGTCACTGGAGATTGTTACATCAAAATCAGAAGCTAAAAACAGGGTGAAATCACTGACCCACTGAAATCAATGGTAAAATTCCTACTGACTTAGTTGAAGCCAGGATTTTATTACAGGACTTGTGATCCCAGAAGAAAGTATTCTGTCATTTAAAAAGGTCCAGAGAAATATATATAGTAAACTCTGATATAACTTCAAATATGTGACAGACTTACTATAATGTTTTTAAGAAACTGGAGATAATTGGAAAACATAACATTATACATTGATTTATTGGAGATGACTTAAAACATGAGGGGAGTTTACTGAAAGATAGACAGAAAGATTACCCACATCTCTGCTGTCAATTTTGATCTCAGATAACCTAGTACATAGAGCTGAGCAGTCTGTTAAGTAGCATGGGCTCAAATATGTATTAATGAAAACTATGGGGGACTACATACATGGTGTCGATCCCTTATTTTTGGCTACTTAAAAAAAAAAGGTGTCGGGACCCAGGGCAGCCAGCCAGCAGCTGTCCCTGACTCCCACCTGGGCAGTTAAGGGTCCGTTGCCTTAGAAGGCCATTAGGCAGGTATTTGTGACGCTTGGAGTGGAATTAATTAGGCGGACGCTTATCAGTTGTAAAGCAAGATTATTTATTTACACCGTCAAGGTGGTGAATAGCGGAGGTCAGAGATATTTGGTTAGTTATAGCTTAAGGTTTGTAGGTCACAGGTCGGTTTGTAAAAGAGTTTTTTGGTTGGGCAGATAAACGGAGAAAAAAGTCGGGCCGGCAGGTCGTTGATTTACGTCTGATAAGGTCGAGACGGGGGAGACTGACAAGTGATCAATTTGTCAGTTATTCTCACGCATACGTTTAGCGGTTTTTTAGGTGTGTGTGCGGAGGTCTCCCGTTCTTCACGGAAGTGAAGACAGGTTTTATTTGTGTAATAGCCAATTGCTTTTCGCCACGTCATAAATTTAATTAGAATCGCCAATTACCTAGCGGTCTTCACTAGGGTATTATCTCACAGGGTTACTCCCTGTTTTCTCTGACCAGTTATAATGATTTATGTACAGCACAGAAGGCTAAGTTTTATTTTTAGTTAGTGTCGCAGTTATAAATCTCTTTTTGACATGCGCAGCAAAAAAGTGGTTATTATCATTATTGTTAACCCTTAGTTAACCTAGTGCAGAAAAAAACTGTTTTGAATGGTTTTATTTGTTTGTGACATGGGCACTACTTAATTTGGTTGTGACAAAAGGTAGCTAAAATCCAGTACACAGTCCAGTATCATTTTCCCATGTAGGCAAGTTGCTCCAAGTATGTTGGGCCAAATCCAGGTTAGTAAAGTAGAGACCTAAATGGGATTCAGGTGGAATTGATGGACCTGAATCTCAAAAAGCAATACAGTGAACACAAAATCCTTAGGTGTCTATATTCATTTAGTGACTATTTTTTCCCTGAAGAGATCCTTAGTCGTGTAGACTTAGACTTTCCAGAATGCACAAAAGCACCCCAGTTTGAGCAGCCAGGCATTTTAATTGCCACAGCTGCTCTTGTGTGATCTACAGTGGAGCAGGAGAACCACATTAAGTCCACCAGACTCTTAGCAGAGGTCTGATTTGTTAGGTGTGCTTCAAAACATGCCTAGCTCACACTACCAGCATTGAGTTTAATGAAGAACACAGGACTCATGGCCACTGTAACTTGTAAAAACACAGCAAGAGAAATCGGTGTGCATCTTGAAACCTTACTAAGGGGGCATGAACGAACCATCCTGATGTGCAGGAAGACTAGCAAGTATGGCAGAAGACCAACTTGGCTTAGCAGGGAACTCTTCAATGAGCTAAAACACAAAAAAGGAAGCTTACAAGCAGTGGAAACTTGGACAAACTACCAGGGAAGCGTATAAGAGTATTGCTCAGGCATGCAGGGATGAAACTGGGAAGGCCAAGGTACAATTGGCCTTGAATCTAACAAGGGATGTGAAGGGTAACAAGAAGGGTTTTACATGTAAGTCAGCAACAAAAAGAAGATCAGGGAAAGTCTGGGTCCCTTAGTGAATGGGGGAGGCAACCTAGTAACAGATGATGTGGGAAAGGCTGAAGTACACAATGCCTTTTTTCCTCAGTTTTCACAGGGAAGGTCAGGTCCCAGACTACTGCACCTGGCAGCACAGTTTGGGGAGGAAGGTGAGCAGCTGACAGTGGTGAAAGAACAGGTTAGGGACTATTTAGAAAAGCTGGATGTGTACCAGCATGAGGGTGCTGAGGATGTTGGCCAATGTGATTATAGAGCTGCTGGCTATTGTCTTCGAAACCTTTTGACAATTGGAAGAGGTCCTGGATGACTGGAAAAGGGCCAATATAGTGCCCATCTTTAAAGACAGGGAAGAAGGAAGATCCAGGGAATTACAGATCAGTCAGCCTCACCTCCTTCTTTGCTAAAATCATGGAGTAGGTCCTCAAGGAATCCATTTTTAAGCACTTGGAAGACAAGAAAGTGATTAGGAACAGTCAGCAAGATTCACCAAGGGCAAGTCATGCCTGGCCAACCTGATTACCTCCTATGTGGGGAGAGCACTGGATGTGATATAGCTTGACTTTAGCAAGGCTTTTGATACAGTCCCCCACAATATTCTTGTAAACAAGTTAAGGAAGTATGGGTTGGATGAATGGACTGTAAAGTGGATAGAAAACCAGCTGGATCATTGGGCTCAGAGAGTAGTAATTAACTACTTGATGTCTAGTTGGCAAACAATATCAAATGGAATGCCCCAGGGGTTGGTCCTGAGGCTGGTTTTGTTCAATATCTTCATGAACGATCTCAAAGATGGGATGGAGTACACCCTCACCAAGTCTGCAGATGACACCAAGGTGTGGGGAATAGTAGATATGCTGGAGAGTAGGGGTAGGATTCAGAGAGACCTCAACAAATTGGAGAATTGGACCACAAAAAAATCTCATGAGATTCAATAAGGAAAAGTGCAAAGTTCTGCACTTAGGACAGTACAATCCCATGCACCAGTATAGGCTGGGGACTGACTGGCTAAGCATCAGCTTTGCAGAAAATGACCTGGAGGTTACAGTGGACAATAAGTTGAATATGAGTCAACACTGTACCCTAGTGAAGAAGGCTAATGGCATACTGGGCTGTATTAGCAGGAATGTTGCCAGTTGAGTGAGGGAAGTGACTATTCCCTTCTATTTGTCACTGGTGAAGCCATATCTCAACTGCTGTGTCCACTTTTGGGCCCCTCATTACAGAGAGGATGAGGGCAAATTGGAGACAGTCCAGTGGTAGGCAACGGAAGTGGTTAGAGGCCTGAGGAACATGATTTAGGATGAGAGGCTGAGGGAACTGGGCTTATTTAATCTGGAGAAGGGAGGATTCATTAACAGCCTTCAACTACTTGAAAGGTAGTTACAAAGAAGATGGAGCTAGACTGTTCTCAGTGGTAGCAGATGACAGAACAAGAAGCAATGGTCTCAAGTTGCAGCAAGGGGAGTTTAGGTTAGATATTAGGAAAAACTTTCTCACGAGGAGGGTAGTAAAGCACTGGAACAGGTTACCCAGAGAGGTTGTGGAAACTTCACTTAGAGACTTTAAATACCCAGATAGACAAACCTTAGCTAAGATATTATAGTTGGGGACAGTCCTCCTTTGAACAAAGGTTTGGACTAGATGACCTCCTGAAGTCCATTCCAGCCCTAAATTTCTATGATTCTATGATCTTTTGCAAAACAGCCTTCTGCCCAGGAAGAAAAGACTGGTGCTCTTAAAGACACCCCTCTTAAAGCTTAGCCTTCTTAGGCTAAGAAGATTATAATGCACCACTTTCCAGGAGTTGCCCCAACTAGCAGGCTATTGCTTAGTTTGGGTTGGGAGGGTCCTTACCCACCACTCCTGGTGATGCTGGATCAATGACAGCAAGAATGCAAGTCACAGAGCCAGAAGGGGAGCAAGGGAGAAGGAGCCTGATTGTGCAGCCATTCCTGTGGCAGGAAATCTCCAATTCTTGTCCCTGATCCCTGGACTAGCTATGCACATTACAGAGTCAATGTTTAAAAAACAGAAATTACCCTGAGAAGAGGGACCATAGCCCACGACTTCACTCTCCCAGGGGAGTGCCCTTCTCTGTAGGCTATGGGGTCAGGCTTGCTTTCGCTCATTCTCCTTCAGGTTCCAAGAATCTTGGCTTAGCTTTAAGAGGGGTGATGTGTACCCATATTGAGACTATTCTATAGCCTACTGCTTAGAGAGCTCTCTCTCCTGGGAGGGGGAGATGTGGTTATGAATCTGATTTGGCTAGGGCAACTTAAAACTCACTTCCTGGGTCAATGGTGTATTAGGCCATTATGTGAGCAGTGGGTCCGGCCACAAGTCATTTAGGTAATCACCTTCAGATGAGGCTGCTCTGGGTCCCAAGTGTGTAGACCTGATTCATGCCCTTAAGATCCAGAATGGGGCAAGAGTTCAGACTCACTACTGAGTGGGCACATCTACCTGTTCATTAATGTGCCATAGTTACTGCACATTAAGTTTAGTACTTGGTTAACCAAGTGCTAAATCAATGTGCTGGAACTTGTGCTACTGCGCAGTAGTGCCAGCTCACGGATTTTTAGTGACACTTAATGTACAGTAGTTGAATACTACTGCACAGTAGCATATTAGCACATTTTTTGCCTGGCATGCTACTGTGCAGTGTTATTAGGCTACTGTGCAGTTAAGCGTCTTGTGCTGATGTGCCCAGTGTTTCCTATTGGATAGCTCTAAGTGCCTCCTGCCCAATGCCTAGGGTACGCTTTTATATTACATAATGAATAATACTGCATTTTCTATTAGCATTTTATTTTTAAGATCTCGTTTTTAGATCTGGGCCTGGCAGACTGGTCTCTGTATACAGCACCATTGAGAAAAATGCAAAAGAACAGTTTTGTCAAGGTGGGGCTATTTTCATTGGCAAAGTTAATAATTAAGCAGCTCTGTTGCAATGGAACACAGAGGTTTTAAGAGGCACTGTTCCACTCCGAATGTTGGCACTTCAATCAGTACGTGCCAGGTACGTGTGGCAGCAGCACAGGCGTATTTGGCGTCAGTACCTGGAATGTTTAACAATGAATCAACAGGATGGCACAATTAACAAGAAAACCTCAGTGAGACCTTAGACTGTGGCTTTAAGCCTCTGTCACTGCTGTGTAAGGTGGGGAGAGAGAGGAAAAGAAGACATTTTCAGAGGCAGACACTGATTCTGAAATCTTAGTGAACAGCCCCATTGTACCATTTTTTGAGAGGCATTTTGCTCTCTCCCCAGAATTCTATGAGTCCGATCTGTACTACTCCTGTAGAGAAGGAATGCAGTGCTCTTGTTTGTGCATCAGACAGAAAAGGGCCAGAATTGTGGTTAGGCCCTTCCTAGCATGTTCCTTGTATCCTCACCCTCCTCAGGTCCTGCTACAGCCATATTTGTTTGTTAGGATTGGGAATGTAGAACTTCACCAAAAATTCATCTACAGAATTTTCCTATTAGACCTGAGGGTATCAAAATGATATTTCACTCCTTCCTGACTGGAACACATTAAAACATCTAACAAAGGTTCCTTATACCAACCCTTAACATTATTCACCCAGGGCTATATATTTAGGGAGGAGGGTCTGTCATTGTCGATTTATGATCTAAATCCTTGAAGATTCTGGCAAAACTCTCACACAACTTGATATGAAGGATTTTACCTAGATTCAATATATACTCTATATGACAAATATGCTGAAATAATGTGCAAGCAGATTCAACTGCCCACAGAAGCTTTGGAAGCTACAAACAGTAGGTGTGAATGCAAGTATGCATATGTGAGAAAAACTTTTAACAAAAGGTACAATGTATTTTGCTTGCAATGGTATCACTGACATCTAGTGGTAAATCAGAGTAAATTCAATTTACCCTTTGAAAGGACATATATTATAAATTAAGACCCTAATCCCTGATCAAATAATATGACAGCACTTACATTTTCATATATATTTTTATTTATGACAAAAACATTAAAAATTGAGACACAGACGTAATTAACTTTTTCTTACTAGTTTAAACTGAGCTTAACGATTTTTTTTGTCCTCTATGTGCACGTCCCCACATGCGTCCACGTAGTTGGCGGCGCCTCAAAGCTGTTTTTGAGGCACATGGCACACATGGCACACTTGCGCCCATTTACTGCATGGGAAATAAGCAGCATGGTGAGTTTTCTTGACACTGGGAGATCCTGGTGTCAAAAAAAAAGCCTACTGCTAAAAAATTTGGTGTGGCATACATAGCAGCAAACTGGAGCCTGGCTGGTGGCCAGGCTCTGAGTGGCACTACTGCTGCCCCACCAAGCCAGGACCCGTTGCTGTCCTGGGAGGTACAAATATGCGCTGCTGCTATTTGTCCTGTGGGAAATGTATGCCCCTGCACATGTGTGTTTGTGGGGATGCCTACCTGTCCTGAAAAAAAACTATCAATGAGAATTAAATTGACTACCATATACATTAGGAATTCTAGTAATTTCCCTGTGTATCTAATCAGAAGCATATGAAAACTTAACGTTTGGCACCCAGCATTTTAAAATTCAGCCTTCGTATTCCTAGAGAATTCTTTGATGGTATTCTGTTTTTAGAGGAGTATACAATGTTTTAGAAGCCAAAACAAACAGGATAAAGAGCTATGTTGTGTCTCCAAAATGGAATGGAGTAAATGTGGTATTTACATTTGGTGGTTGATGTTTTTTAAAGAAAGAAAATAAAGAGATCCTAGTTCTGAGACTGAAAATATCAGCAGGTTGCTTCCGTAAAGCATGACATCTGCTAAGAATATTAATGTGCAGTTAAGGCAAGTCAGTATTATGAAAGGTCAACAGTGCTGCTATGAGGAATGACATAGTTGTGCCACACAGACTACCTCCCAAGATGGGTGTAATATAGCTAAACTAGTGTGGCACTGGGTGCCTAGCGATAAACTCGCTTTCTCAGTGTCACAATAACACAGCTACATAACATCTGGTTTGGGTGGTAGCACTGAGGAAGCAGCCCTGGCATGCTTTTTAGGAGTACATACTAGTGTGGTCCTTGGCAGTAAACATGTGCCTTCAACATCCTTTCCCTTCCCTTTGAAGTATGGAGTGTGAAACAGCACAACCTTTCAAGTTAAAGGACCTACAGTTCTGTAGTGCCTATATGGAAATTCAACTTCACTCATAGCCTTCTCTTTTTTAAGACTATAACACACCTGGGTTCTTGTGTCATCAAATTAGCATTAAAAATTGTTTTAGGCTATATTTATTCAGTAGCGTAATTAGGGTAGGGCAAGCAGGGCAGCAGTCCTGGGCGCTATGAGCTGGCACCAGAATTCCCCTCTCTCCTCCACTGAGAGTCTTTGCTGCTCCTGCCCCACCATAGGAGCTGGGCAGCACAGTGCTGCAATCAAGCAGTGTATCTGCAGGTGGAGGGCAAGTGGGGCAAAGACTCCACCGAGGGTCTTTGCTAGAACAGGTGCAGCCCTGCACACAATATGTATGTATCTGGGAGGAAGGGGCAGTGAATGGGGCACCAAGACTGGCTCCCAGGGAGCCTGACTGCAGGGCTGCTGCCACTGGAGTAGCAGCAGTAGCCCAAGCAAGTAAAACTTCTCTTCCATTTATCCACACCCTGCTCCCCTCTCCAAGTCTACAGTGGTTGTCATATGCTCACCCCCTCTCCCTGCACCCTGGGCACTCACTGAGCTTGCTACACCTCTGTACTTATTATTTGGTATCCTTTGACAAGGGAACATCTGCAGGTAGCCATTAATACCTCTTTCTTTGCTGAGATCCATGGTTTATTTGCCAATACCTGATTACCAGATGTTTAGTTTGGTCATCACTTGGTTTCAGGTTCCTGAGTTTCTGTTTGATGTGACATGTTTAGCTGAACAGAGGTTTGACATGATGATACCTGAGCAGATGCTTGATCTGCCTGACCAAAAACTTCTGTGTGTCCAGAAACTTCTGCCTGTGAAGTGTTTGCCTGATCAAATGCATCCAACCTCTTTTCAACCACCACACGAATCAAGGCTGAAATGAAAGAAGTAGTTGTTACTAAACAGCAGAACAGGAGAAGTGAAAGCAGAACAAAACTGAACCAGTAAAAGATGGTTGTTAAATTGCAGCTCTATAATCAAGGCTGAATTGAGTTTTGCACTTCAAGGAGGGATTCATCCTCACTGTTGTGAAGGATGCAGTATATTCTCCTTTGAACTGTAACACTAACTCTTTGAGCAAATAATACATTTGCTAGGAACTTACAAGGAATTCCATTAATTAGTTTTTGAGTTGAAATTAATTAAGAATGGATCCAATAAGAAATGAAGGATTCTATTTGACCTTCTTTTTTTTGTACCAAACGGTCCAGTTCACACATTGTCTTTCACCACAAAAGAACTGCAAAGCACTGATTTTTACAAGTTTCTTAAAAGAACAGATCTACTCAACTGTAAAACAGGAGGGTGAAAACTAGTATAAGTATGGAAATGAAGGGGGCAGGATGACTAAGCTATTGGTAAGCCTGTTTAACAAGTCAGCATGCTCCAGTCAGTGCTGTCCAAAGTGGCCCAAAGCAGCCAGAACATACTGGGCCTAAAGTTAAATTAAGTTAAACTACATTACATTAAAGACAAATATAGGGGGGCAATACATGCCTGCCAGGTATTAAATTATCACATTGTAACAGTCTCTCTGGGGGGGCTGTTTAGTGTTCAGATGCGACCATTTTAATAATTAAAAAAAAACAGATAAGGAAATTACCACTCAAGAACTCTGTTGAGTGAAAGTAATTTAGAACAAAATAACTAACAGAGCAGTTGTAATTATCTAAAAATATAAGAAAATATGGAGGTAAGGTTAAATTTAAGAGATATCTAAACAGAAAGGAATGCACAGACACTCAGGTAACATCATTCTGACATTTGAAAAAAAAAAGGAACACGAATGAAAATTTTATGTGAGTTTAAAAATCAATTTAATCTAATCTGGGACTACAGACACTGATATGGATTCATCATAAGTGTGTGTTTATTTTCTGATATCACTACTGATAGTTAGGTTTGTCTGTGCAGTTCAATAGCAGCCTATATAGCTCAGCTTTTTTAAATGATCCTAACTTTAATGAGTCACTCAGCAAGGATACTTTTACTGACTGCTGAGGTGCCAAGCAGTTACCTCTATGAAATATCTGACTGGTTAACATTTTTCCAGAATACTTATTCAATTATAAAATAAAAACTAGGAACTTATGATCATTTGACGTTTCAGCCAATTATGGCCAAAGATTATTGTTTCCTTTTCTTGTTCGTTCATTTAGGATGAGCAGTTACTACACAGTTGGGGTAATTTACACATGTGAAATCAGAGGCCTTTTGTTACAGACAGATGGCCTTAAACAGTTTATGTGCTTTTCAAATTGAGGAACAAAAGATGCTTCTTTTCCTGAAACAGAAGCATAAACAATGGGAGAATTCAATAAAAGACTACAGTTTGTCTTCCATGTAATAAATAAGGAATGAAAGCTATTAAAACAGGGAAAACAATTACCATTCATTAATGCTTTATGTCTACTAAATATATCCAATGCTTCTGGCAGAAGCATACCTCTGCTGGTAGTATTTAGTGTCTGGCAGAGAGGTCTGCCAGACACTAAATACTACCAGCAGAGGTTTGGTGTTGAATCAGGTCTGTTGTTTCTATTATTTCAGCTGAGCCTCAATTACAAAACTGCAGCATAAAGTAAGCATGAAAATGTTCCAACAATAAAAAGGTTTTTAAAAAAAGGAAAATGGAAAAATATCATCCACCTCCTCACTTAATTCTCATTAAATAATTTGCTGCCTATTTCATAATAATCCTGCAGTTATTACATTAGTTTTCACTTAAAGAAATTAAGCAAGATAGTTTATATTTCATGACCTCGTAACTTACAATCAAGCATTGTTCTTCCCAGAATCTTCTTCTCCAATGTCTTTTCTACTTCTTCCATCAACCATGGAAGGAAATCCATCTCAATATCTTTAACATTTAGGAAAGGAAAACAAAAATATGTATTTTTATTAATGATAACTTATAAACTCTTGGGATATATTTTCTAGTTAATGTAAGGATGCTAGTCATAGATAAATGGAAAGCACAGAAGACGCTTGCCCTGTTAAAGCCTGATTTTACAAGAAGCTAAGGCCTAAATTCTCCTACTAATTTAGGAGTTAGGTTTCTATATAATTTCAGTCTCTCATCAACTGAGACTGATTTCAGAAGGGTGCTCAGGTGTTGAGGGTGCTCAGTCCCTTGCAGGCTCAAGCCCCAAGTTAGAACTTGCATATAATTAGGTGAAAAAGGTTGAACAATTGGGATAACAATAGTTTTGCTTTGAATATAAATGTATTCTGGTCTTTGGCCTGCCCAAAGTGTGTAATTCCTTCTAAGGAGTTCCTGCTTATCCTGGTATTGCCAAGATCATCCAATTTTAGCAAAACAACTGGAAATCTTGTCCTATTTACATCTCTCGTAGTTTCTACACCTACCCAGTGATTGGTGCTGTACAAAAACTAGTATTTTCAGGACCCAGGAAAAGTCATTATGTTGCAACATGATGGTTCAATGCGACTCAACACTGTGGTGCAATCACCTTGATAGCAAAGTCCTCTCACACACTGAAACCTTCAAAAGTATCAATTTCCCAGAGAAAAGTTAGCTGCATGCCATAGGAAGTGGCCTGTAGCTAATGTGCATGCAGAATTTTGCTTAAAACCTTAGGGATAACTTTTAAGTGGTCAATAATGACAGCAGTTGATTTACTGGAAGTGACCTTTAGAACAGGTTTCACTAACAAAATAAAAAACAACATTATAGAATCATACTCCTTGGACCAGAGAGCCTCTCTCTTCTTGTAACCTAGATGCCTCTACCTATCTGCAAGTAATCATAATAAATCTCAGAATGTGCTTCAAAAATAGGCACATCAAAGGGCTAACTAAATTCACAAGTGCAGTGCATGCACGGTTAGACTGACCTACAAGAAGAACAAAGGACAAGCACAAAGTTTGAATTAAGCATGTGACTGTCAGCAGGTGACTTGGCTGGGATGATATAGTTGGAGATCATCCTGCTTTGAGCAGGAGTTTGGATTAGATCAGTGGTTCTTAACCCTTTTTGTACCAGGACCCACTTGTAAACATTAATTTGTAAGACCCAACCCAGTGCCCCTCATTCCTGACCTGCTACTCCCTGCCACCAGCCCCCGGCCCCGCAGTGCGTGGGGCAGGGCAGGGGTGTGTGGGGCAGACGGGGATGTGTGTGGGGCATGGAGGGCCCCAAGCAGCCCACTGCAGGCTGGAACTCTGTCAGCCTGCAAGGGAAAAGTTCTGGTTTCCCACATTTTTCTCTTTTAAAGGAAAATCCATTTTTAAAGTTTGTTTGTGACCCTTTCATATATTCTTGTGACCCATTTTTGGGTCGCGACTCACAGGTTGAGAAATGCTGGACTAGATGACCTTTTGAGGCCCCTTCCAACCCTAACTTTCTATGATTCTATAACTTATGAGGTCAAATTGTTAAGCTTGCTGGAATTATTATATGGGATGATAATAAAAATGTATTCCAAGTTTGAAATTCCAGTTCACTATTTAGAACTTTAAGCCAGATAGTCTTTTCATTCAATTCATATACACCTTAGGATTTTTGTTTTGAAGCAGCAAGCCAGAGCACTAAGATTTTGGCAGTGTTTCTTATATATTTTTTTCATATTTTACTTATCTCATGCTTATCAGAACCATCCTCTTTTTATCATTAATTAAATGCGCTATTTCTGAAGGGAGGAGTGATGGTACTATAGAACTATATCCTTTGTCCCGAGAAGAATAATCTGAAGTGCAGTGCACAGTGCTCCATCAAAGTGACTAAAATCAGGAAGAATGGACCATTTCTAGAGCTGAGAAGGTGGTTCATTTTGATGACTGCTCAGTTCTAGGCTAGTCTTTTTATACCAGGAAGTAAAAGTGATGGAATAACACTGGTTTGTTGAGGCCAAAGTATTTAATTTGAAAGATCTCTGCCTTCATGAACTCCTGCTGGTGGGTCTTGCTTGGGGCTGGGAATGCTGGGAGCTGTTGGGTCCCTCATCTTGGGGCAAACACACTTGGCAAGTCTGCAGCAGGGCTGGGGACTATGCAAGCTGCTGATCCCTGACTTTAGGCAGTATGCTGGGATATCAGCTTTAGAGCCAAGAATCCTGTGACCTGGTCCCCTTGCAATTTGGGGGAGTTTCTGAATACCTAGAGATTGCTTCAGTCTGATTTTAACTGAAACAAAATGAAAAAAGAAAAGAAAAGAAATTTCTTGAAAACTGGAAGACCTGACTTTCAGGCACTTGTCACCAGCAAAACTTGCACACAGTGGAATTGTTTTATTATGGAGGCCAACCTACTATAGCTCAGAGATTAGCAACTCATGCTATGTAAACCAAGGACATGCCATTGGAGGTTAGTGATATTGAGGGCCTAATTTTGTGTCAGAAAGCAGAAGCCTATATTCATGTGTACCTTTTCACACACTACTTGATAAGCATGCCCTCTTTTGCATTCACAGAACTGTATAAACCTAATTCCTGGTAGAAACTCTGGTTCTCAGTTACCATGGACTGGGAATGGACCAGTGACCTTATGACGAAGGGTTTCAAGAGTGATTGCAAATTCCTTCTAATCTGAGTCTCCTCCTCCCTTTTCACATCCATCCCATATCTGAAGGTAGCTTTGTTATTGCAGTTAATTAGGAAGAAACAACTGAAGTTTCATTCTGAAGTTAGCTTCCACAGATGCTTCTTTTTAAAACAAGGTGGAATCCTAATGTTTCTGATACACTACAACAGTAACTATAGTTAGGCAGCCAGTTACAATCCAGCTATTTTCCAATGCTGTTTGTTTCTATCTATACATGATAAAGCAAGTTGTAATAACCACATTAAGAAAACCATGTTACAGCTCTGATTTGATCAGGTCAGTTGTAAAATTATAACCAGGATGGGGTACTCAGCTGCTTAGATCAAGCCAAGTTATAACAGAGACTAAGCCACTGGAGGCCATCCACTTTGGCAGGCATGCCTGTACTCTTCCCCTGCCTGATCTACTGCTCTGCTTTCTGTTCCTTGCCCTATGCTCCCTGCCTGATCTATTGCTCTCATCTGTTGCATGCCACACAGAGGCTGGCCATGCCTCTGGTTGGCCAACCTTTACTAGGCACTATGTTATAAAACTACCCAATGGTACAGTAAATTTTGTAAGGTCAATGAGCCCATATGTTATAATATTTGACACACATCCCTCAAAAATGGCAGCGAACATGTCTTCTGTTAAATGCAGTGATTTCAATGGCACAAGGAAGAAAAATAAATCATATGTATTTTTAACACCATTTTCCCTCTAGACCTATAATGGCAGGTTTGCCAAAATGTTTTACTTCCAAGGACCGGAAAGGTTAGATTTTGAAACCACATAATTGTTGTGTTTTTTTTAACAAGCTTTGAAACTTCCCAGGCCAAGCACATGATTATATTTTAGATTTGAAAATTAGATTTTCTAATATAAAAACTTATTTGTGAAGGAAGCAGCTTGAATGGGAAGAAGGCTAGCTCTAATGGCGTCGACAAAGAGGCTGAATGGTTCGCTGAACTGACTGGGCACTTGGCCATCCTTTTCAAGTTGTAATTACTGGACTTGATGACTGACCCCAGCTGCCAGAGAAAGATTATTATATCAGCAGGCTCCCTTCTTTGGAGTTCTTAGGTAAATTTTTGCAGCTCATGAAAGCAGCTGGCCTGCTAGCTCTGGAGACGTTTTTTTCAAGAAGCACAACATAGGTGTGGCAGTGACAGCGTTCTTGTGCCACAGAAGCCAAGTTTAGTGCCTCCCCTAACCCTGCATAATGAGAGCATGTGCAGGGGAAGCAGGAGACTACTATCCCTCACCCTGCAGAAGCAGAAGAGATGAAGGGTCGGGAATGACAGGAGTGAGGAATTAAGCAGTTAGAGAGAGGCTGAGGCCAGATAGAAGAAACTGGTAATTTCTGACAGTCCCCAGTGACCTTAACTATATTTAAATTGGAAATCTAGCCAAGAAAAATTTTGTTTCTCATTTTAAGCTCGTTGGGATAGGGGCAGCTTCTTGTTCTGTATTTGTACAGTATCCGACTCAGTGGGGTCCTCATACAGGACTGAGGCTCCTATGCACTACAGCAATAAAAACAACAACACAACAGTAATGTCAATATCATTTACACCAACCAGTGCTTCCCCACTTTTAGAGTGCTACTGTAACACAACTACTACAGCTCAGGTCTACTTTTGCCCTGTGTCCTATCAAATTTCTGCTTTTCACTTACATTAAGTTGTAAGCTTAAAATTCTCCAAATCTAGCGCTTTCCACTAAAAGCAAAGATAAAAGCTCTTGCTGACACAAACATGATGCATTTGCATATAGGTGACCAGTAATGTTAGTTTTAGAAATGGTATTTTTTCTAAACTAACAATTTGCCCATTTACCAATATAAACAGTAAATGAAATGTAGTTTTATTATTTATATGTGTGTAACCAATAGTAAAGGATAAGAAAGGCTTTGTAAACTCGAGTGACACTGAGTGTTGCGGTTCTTTGAGTTGTGTAAGAAAAGGATTGTACCAACCTCTTTCTACAGGATCATAGAAATATCCACTCTCATGAAGGCTGCTGAAAACTGAAGGAATGAGATCAGCCAGGTAACATTGTGCAAAAGCCCGAGCTGCGATTTTCTCTGAAGTCTCCTTCTGCTTTTGCAGCACTTGTACCTGTTGGCGTTTCCGACGTTCCTGACAAAACAATGTTTGACTGTAAACTTTTTGGCTTTATTCCCTCTTGAAGTAAAATGTGTGAAGTGTGAAAATGTAAAATACGAAACTTTTAAAACAGGGACACATACTGTGGGCTGGCCATTTTTCCTAAAAACATGTAACTCACATTAATACTTATGGGATTTAGATACAAAAAATGAAGTCTAGAATCATATGCACTTCTTTTCAGAGTATCACAGGGCTCCAGACGTATGACTGAAGTTGCTCATGCTCTTTCCAATTTCAGGTTGAGTGAAGGATGTTTCCCTCACACATGACTCATTGCAGAAGACAGTTGATAAATTAACTAGAATTACTGCAAACTCTCCAGCTCTTCCAAATTTAATGTCATGTGACATTACAGTTGAACATCATGTCATGTTAATGATGTACCATGGCGGTATAAGCATGGCAACATAATATAAGAGGATATCACTGTGATATCTTGATCTGATCTCTAAGGGCATCTTTACATGTGCTCTCAGGGTGGGAGGGGGCGCTTTAATCAGAGAAGCTCTGAGAGCCGCTCTAATTAAAGTATCCGCAGCATCTCATGCATTCTGTATCCTGTGCTTTAAAATGGCGGCAGGGTCGCTTTAACTAAAGCTTGTTCAACAAGCTGTAGTTATAGTGCCCATGCCGCCATTTTGAAGTGCAAGGATGATGAATACATGAGACACAGAGGCTGCTGGAGAGCGCTAATTAACATGGTCCAGCAGGCTTAATTAATCAAGCCTGCTCTGACGTGCTATAATTACAGCACATTAGAGCAGCATCTCTGCGTGTTTACAAGCACCCTAAGGGTTTATAAACACTGTATGTGACTTGTTAATGGTAATATTTTATATACACATTATATAAATTAAATTAACAACAGGTTTGTCAAGAAATTTACTCAGGAATGGCCTATGTGTGGATATACGCTTCTCCCAAAGAATTAAAAAGTCATTCCCTTTAATTTCCTGGCTTGAATGCCCAAGGAGCTCAGCAACCTGGTTTTCAACTAGCAGAGCAAAAAGCCAGGAAAAGAGAATAAAGATTCTGGTTAGTTGTTAAAGACAGTTTCCCTGACACCAAGGTTGATATACAGAATTTAAGGAGCTGGGGTAAAATAAGCTTATGATCAGAGGTAAGATAGACAAGCTTGTAGGCCTACTTTTGTTTCAAACACCTTTCCTCTTGTGCTTCACTTTGTTCAGTTTAAGACTGTTAAAGGCCACTGCATTTACTGTTGATTACATGTTCTGAATGGGAAGCACTATGGGTACCAAATTCAGTTGGATCAACCATATAAGTATGGTTGATACACCAGGTATAACTGTATCTGTATCTGTACCCAGTCTACAAGTATATAATGACCATGGGGGTTCCACTTAAGCCCTATGACCTTGACCAATTACATTTTTTGGATCTATTAGTCACCCCTTGAAAGTCAAAGTATCTCTGACACTTAAGGCAATCACTACAGGATCCAACCCCTTAAAAATGTTTAAGTCTAAAAAGACATTATTCAGGGTTTTGGTGTAAGCATTCTAAAAGAATAACACAAATGCCTACTCAGAATTTAATAACAAACACCATGGGTTGGATGCTCATATAAGTCATTAGGTACACACAGGCCATGTCTACACAAGATGTTTATTGTGCAGTAGCTCGTTACTACTGCACATTAGCGCTGATGGGCATAAACCATGATGCGATGCTACTGCGCAGTAGGAATGAGCTACTACACAGTAAGCATCATTAGGCAACCATGCTGGGCCAGTACTGTGCAGTAACACTGGTTACTGTGTAGTCATTTAGTACTTGGTTATACAAATAACACCTGCACAGTGGGTGGCTCGTGTAGACGCACCCACAGAGCTTAAAGCCTGTGCATACTCAACATTCTATTACTGACAGCCTGAAAGGTTTCTTTTTAATTTTAGAGTACTGCAAGCATTAATTTAAGGGGCATCTCTATGAACCTCTCAAAATTAACTGCTTGACTAATTGTTGCATCACATACCTAAGACAAAATAAGATTGAGTTAATCCCTATCTAGTAGAATGTTACTGTGAAGGGGTTATGTTCCAACTGGAATATCAGTGCTCCAAACGAATGCTGCTGCATTCTGCTGATGTATGCAGAACTAGAAGCAATGGACCAAACTACAGTTGTCCAATTTTACAGGAGTTTTTTAAATATATGAAACAGACCATATTTCCTCATACATCAAATGCACTCAAATAAGACTCTCTCTCTGCTGTATGCAACCATAACTTTCACTGTTGAATTGTCAGCTGCTCTGCCAAAAGCTGAAACTATAACTGCTGCTGAAGATGGGACTCTATGGGCAGAGCTAGGATTTTGAAAAGAGCTAAAAGTAGTCTGCAAATCTGTGAAAGAGGAGAGACAAGAATAGCTAAACTGTAAATACTTCAGCCAAACTGCTGAAGAAAGGACAGAAGTACAGACAGACCAAAGGATAGAAAGACCATGAAAAAGTAGAGTGCATCATTAACACCTGTTGAGTGAAGAACAATTAGCAGGAATCAAGTAGATTCTAATCAGCCATGAAGTTGATTGACTCTCCCAGCTCTGCCTGAAGTTGGAGAGACAGATAATATAACGGGGTCCTAAACAGGATTAGATAAATTAATGGAGGATGGGTCCTTTGTGAACAATTAAATAGAACAGTCAGGGATGTATTCCCTGACATCCCTACCCATAAGAGTTAGCTCTAGGGAGGGCCTGACAGGGAATGGATCATTCTAGACATTCCCCCTTCATACACTCTCCTTCTAAAGCATTTGCTACTTGCCATTGTTCAAAGAGGATATTGGGCTAGACGAACCCAGTATGAAATGTCAGTATGGCATTTCTCTGGTTCTTATAAGAGGAATAAAGCCAAATGAATATATGCTTGTCAGTAAATGAAAATGAAGACCTTGAATGTTTAGACAGCCCTGGTTTACTCCCTCTGCTCCATACCTTTTCCTCTCTATGGCGCCGCTCCTGTTCTTCAAGGCGTTGTACTTCAGCAAGCTCTGCATTCCGCAGTTCCTCAAATGCGTACTGATGTGCCCGCAGATTGGCCAACTCCTCTTCTTCCATCACTTCCAGCAAAGCTTGTTCAATCGTTTTTCCAACCAAAACTTCCAGCATTGGTTTGACTTCAATGTCAAAGTCAAACAGCTGAAGACAAAAGTAAAGTAAATGAGCTACATGTTTCTAGATTTCAATCAATTCTAAGTCTTATCAAGATGAACAGAAAAGTTTATTCCTGCAAGAATGTAGATGATACAAATGAAACACTAGTAAGCATGACTATGATGTTATTTGTAACCTGACAGACACATCAACTGCACTTTAGAATTCTGCCACTCTTGCTCTTCCTCAGCGGCAGCTTCTACCACTTCAGTTGCTCAAATATTTTCTGAGAACTTTAACACTCTCCTCATTTTAGAAAGGCACCCGTAGCAAGATACAATAGGTCCCAGTCTGTCTGATAGGCCCAATCAACAAGCTAATTCAAACCACAATTGATCTTGGTATCCCAGTCAGAGCCAGGAAGCTGAACTGGATCCTAGTCATGCACTCATGGACATCTTTAGTGTCCATTAATTTTATTGTTTGTGCACACAGAAGAATTTCTAAATGATTTAATTTTTGCTTCTAAGTAGTACTCCTAAAATGATATAATTGAAGAAGAAGACTCTTCCTTAATTTTGAAGATATCCTTACAGTAAACAATGCTAGACATTTTGGGGATTTTTAAATCTCTCTATAAGAAATATCCTCAATGTTTCTGAACTGTTTTTGCCTTAGTTAAGCTTTTTGTATCACAAACTTTTTAATCTAAAAGAAGTCTGATTATGGTACTTAGAGATGAAAATTTGCATTGTACCTCTCCTTCTTGTATCTGTGTGGCAGCATCTCTCCCTGTTTTAGCTGGGATGAAGAGTGGAGTAGGCGGCCTGTCCAGAAATGCATCTGTTTGACACTCCACATCAACTTCTATTATGCGGTCACCAAGCTCTTCCAAATATAACTCTGCAAAGTAAAATCATAATGAATATGGTATGTAGGATTCCGTCTTGCTTTAAAAACCATTAATATAATTTGGCAAACTAAATGATAAGTTAATTATACCAAAATAAGGTACAATATAATGATTAGTTGAGAAGATAAAGAATCGACTTAAAATCTATGCCAATTTCCTGTGTAACATCTGCCATTATCATGTAGTCCATAAGGTCTGGTCTACTTAACTGGAACAGTTCATACAGTGATATTTCATTTGGAAGATTTCAGAAGTAGGTGAAATTATTTACCCTAAGTCTTAATTACTAGATTTCAAATCACTTTGAGAAATAAACTGTTCCAGGTAGGAACCTCCATGTTGGAGGGGAGACAAGGAAATCTCTCATAGTAGCTTTTAACTTTAAAAAGGGAGACTACACCAAAATGAGGAAGCTAGTCAGGGCTGGCCCACAATTTTTGGAGGGGTCCCTGCAAGATATAGTTTTGGGGCCCTCTTATGTGAAGAAGCCGGCTGGCAGTGGCGTTTGGCTGAAGAAGCCAGCAGAGGGTGGAGGTGGCGAGGGGGTGTTGAGCAGCTGAAGAAGCTGGCAGTGGGGCAGGGGAGGGGGGGCTGGCAAGCAGCAGGACCTGGAGCTGGCAGCGACGGCAATGCAGACTGGTAGCAACCGCCTGCCCCACCTTGCTATGGCACTGATTTCGAGTGTTCATGGCCACAGGGGGACCCTTGGCTGCGGGGCCCTCTGTGGCCACAGGTTCCACAGGATAGGGCGGGCTGGCCCTGAAGCTAGTTATATGCATATTAAAAGGTGCCCCTAAAGAGGTGAGAAACTTGTAGGCACCATGCGAATTGTTTAAAAACACCACGTTGGAGGCACAAAACAAATGCACACCACAAATAAAAAAAAAATGGAAAGCAGACCAAAAGAAAGCCAGCATGGCTTAATGGCAGAGTTGCAGAGGCAATAAGCAGAAAAAAGGCTTATTTCAAAAAGTAGAAGTCAAATCCTAATGAAGAAAATAAAAAAAGAACATTAACATTGGCAAAGCAAATGTAAAACTGGAATAAAGACACGCTAAGAGAATTGGAGGAGAAACTTGATAGAGACACAAAAGGCAACAATAAACATTTCTTTAAATATATTAGAAGCCAAAGACCTGCCATGGAGTTAGTTGGACCTTTGGATCATCAGGGTGTAAAAGGGGTGCTAAGGATGACAGGGACATTGCCAAGAAACTAAATGCATTCTTTGAGTCTGTCCTCAATTTGGAAGATATTAGGGAAATTCTGTCACCAGATCCACTTCTCTCTAGGGACAAGTCAGTGAAACTGACCCAAGCTGAGGTTTTGATAGATGAGGTTGTAGAGGAATTTGATAAATTAAATAGTAGCAAATCACCAGAACTTGATGGCATTCACCCTAGGGTCCTGAATGAACTCAGATAGGAAACTGCTGAACTTCTAACTGTAGTATGCAACCTATCAGTAAAAACTTCCTGGGTACCAGAGGATTGGAGGCTTGCCAATATGACTCCCATATTTAAAAAAGGCTCTAAAGGGGATGCAGGGAACTACAGGCCAGCGAGCCTGATTTCTGCTTTTGGAAAACTGGTAGAAACAATAATAAAAAGAATTGTTTAGCATATGGATGAACATGACTTGCTGAGGAGGAATTAACACGGCTTTGTCAAAGGGAAATCATGCCTCACCAACCTACTAGAGTTCTTTCAGGGTGTCAATAAGTGGGTGGATCAGGGCGATCCAGTTGACACAGTATATCCGGATTTCCAAAAAGTCTCTGACAGGGTCGCCCATCAGAGGCTCTTAACTAAATTAGGTAATCATGGGATTACAGGGAACGTCCACTCACAGATTAGAAATTGGCTGAAAGGTAGAAAGCAAAGATTAAGTACAAATGGTCAGCTTTCAGGATGGAAAGAAGCAAATAGGGGGTCCCCAAGGGATCTGTGTTGGGACCAGTGCTATTTAGCATATTCATAAATGATCTGGAAAAGGGGGTGAGTAGCGAGGTGTCTAAATTTGCTGATGACACAAAATTATTCAAAGTAGTGAAGACCAAGGAGGACTGTGAGGAACTACAGAAATATCTGCCACAACTGAGCAAATGGGCAACTAAATGGCAGATGCAATTCAATGTAGATAATTGTATACATACACTATGCTGGGCTCTCCATTAGCTGTTACCACACAGGAAAGAGATCTAGGAATCACTGTTCATTACAAATATCAATCAGCTCAGTGCTCAGCAGCCATCAAAAGGGAAACACAATGTTAGGGATTATTAAGAAGGGAATTGTAAATGAAATAGAAAGTTTCATTATGCCCCTTTATACAACTGTGGTGTGTCCACACCTTGAATACTGTGCCCAGTTTTGGTCCCCTCACTTCAAAAAGAATAGAGAAGAACTAGAGAAGATCCAGAGATGGGCAACCAGGATGATTAATGGTATGGAGGGGCTTCCATATGAGGAGAGACTTAAGAGGCTAGGCCTATTCAGTTTAGAAAAGAGACGCTTGAGGGGAGATGTGATAAGGGTTTACAAAATACTATATGGCAAAGAGAACGTAAATAGGCACTTATTATTTACTTTCTCTCAAAACAGGAACTAGGGGTCACAAAATGAAACTAGTAGGCAGTAAGTTTAAAACTAACAAAAGGAAGTTCTTTTTCACGCAGTGTGTAACTAAAGTGTGGAACTCATTGCCACCAGATGTTGTGGAAGCTGATAGTTTAGCCAGATTCAAAAGGGGACTGGACAATTATTGGAGGAAAGGGGTATCAGTAGCTACTGAGCATGAGAGCTAGGGATACAGCCTCTGTATTAGAACTTCCTAGACCTTAAAGGCCAGAGGCTGCAAGTGAGAGAGGAACAGTAGAAAAAAACCACCCTGGTCATACCCAGTTTATTCTCTTTTTCAACATTCACTCTGTGCCAGTGTGTGACAGAATACTGGGCAATATGGACCTGTGGTCTGACCCAGTAAATGGCAATTCTTACGTTATGTTCAGGTGGGGTTAATTCTTATAAGTTAAGATGAAAAAGGTCACTGGTAGCATATATGCTATTTAGATATATTTGAAACACATGTGTTTTCTTTTTCAGTGTATTCATTCTGAGAGATAGTGGCAAAGTGGATGAGACTGGACCTGTTGCGTTCTATTTCTAGCTCTCTCAGAAATGACCTCAGGGTAGCTAAGGATCTGAGAAGTCGCACACATGCAAAATGTATGTCTCGACAAGGGGAATTCCACTTGCCTGCCTCCTAGGGGAAGAGGCATGAGGCCTTGCTCAGAAATAAGGGCTGTGAAGTGAACAACATTAACATGGGTCAGAGGAAAAGGTAAGAGCTGAACAGTAACTCCCAATCAGTGAATTTCTCCCTAGGTCAAAAGGTATTTAAATGGAGAAAAGGCATTGCTACTGCAGCTGGCAAACAGTGCAGGATGCTCAGCAGGACTGAGAAGCCACTGAAATATTCAAAAACTTAGGGACACATCTGCTGAGTACACACAACTGACAACTTTTCCTGTCAAATATGAACAGATTTGCACCACACTGATCTCATCATTGCCCCACTGCCAAAACTCAAGTTTCTGCCACAAACACTTGTGGGCTACAGTCCTGTTAAAAAACAGCTGTTTGGGGTTGGTTTCTAATAGTACCCTTCCTCTTGGAAATAGCTGCACTATTTTTTATGCAGCAGACACTAAACCTGGACATTTTATTTGCCTGAATCCAAGATGACTTGGAATTTAAGACAACTCCCGCAAAAAGAGATTGTATATATGGAAAATCATAAATTTATTAGAATTTCTCTGTATAGAATCTAGTTTTTGGAAGGTCCTCTTATATTTGTCCTCTAGCAGTTGTGGTGGGGAAAGCAGTGAGGAAAACAGCAGTGTGGGGGCAGGTGTTGGGGAGGCAACCGGTCCAACCCCTGCACCTGGACCTGTGCCATGTGCTCCCTGGTGCCTGTGCACTCCTTCCTGAACTCCTGTGCCTGTCACCCTGCTGCCTGTCTCTCCACAAATTGCCCCACCCTCCCCTCCCCTCCCCTCCCCGCCATGCCTGCCTGCCCTGGCCACTTGCTCCCCCATCTGCCCATCTCACCACTTGCCCTACCTTCATATCTGTGCCCCTGGCTTCTGGCCCCTTGGTGCCTGTTTCTGCTGCCACTTTCTCTTCCCCCCCACCAGTGTTTGACCCCTACCACCTGTCTTCCTATTTTCCCCCTCCCCCACGGTGTTTCTGCCCCTTGGCACCTGCCCCTTTGCTGCATGTTCCCCCTGCCATTTTCCCCCCATACCTGCCCTCTCAATTGGCCAGTTGCCCTGTTACCCAATCCATGACCTGCGGTCCTGCCTGCCTAGGTCCGGGTTACAGCCAGAGCCAGAGCTGGAGTTGCAGCAGCTGCTTACCCCAGGACAGTATCTGAATCCAAGATGTGGTTCTGTTCCCCCTGGTTGCTGGGGGGGGGAACCTCATTCTGGATCTGAGTACACATGGTAAGTGTTGAAGTTATGAACAATTGAAAGCCAGGTGTTACAATGGAAATGGTTAGACACCTTAATTCTATGTGTTACTACCTTCTCCCCTTTCCCATTAATAATGAAATAAAAGGGACGCCATAGGCCTTTCAGACCTGTTTGCACATCAATGTGCTTTCTGCCTTCTACGGGCTCAGGAGTTCTTGTCTGCAGATGCTCCTTTGCCCGCTTTCTGGCACGTGCTTTCCTGAGTTCCTCTTCCTGCCTTTGGACTTCAAGAGGATCTGGCTGAGGACCCTGGGGATTGATATAAAAGGCGTTTCAAAATAACAGGAAACAATGGATGCACAATTTCTAATGACAACACTTCTAATTACCCTCTACAATTAAGTGATTTTTTTCTTATTTCTACAAATCAGATCATTCAGATTTGATTTCTAAGGGACTGACCCTGCACAGACATATATATCGCTTTAAGTACTGTGAGCTGCTCCATTGATTTCAGTGCATAAAGCTAAGCAGGTGCACAAACATTTACAGGTTAGCAATCTAAGGAAATCCTAGGTTCAGAGCTGTTTGGACATGGATATCTAATTCCACTAGGTTTAAAAAGCAGTTCTGCTCTGAAAAACAAATTATGCTAAAATGTACTGGTCTTACTCATATTGCTGCTCTTCGTTGCTCCAAGTTATACCTGCTTATTACATTGACTAGAACAAATCCTTATTCCACTTACCTGCCATTAGCAGTGCAAAACTGAGGAAACTATGGAAGAGTGAAGTAGATTCTGGACTACTTCACCCCGTATCCACAGCATCCCTCACTAAATACTCATTACAGAGTCTTTTTCTGGGGGAAATATGAGTCAGCAGGAACCCAGACTGACTTTGTGATTCAATGTCACATTCACAGTTAGGAAACACATTTGCACTTTGCAAATGAAGTGCATTTGATATACAATGAGAAATAGCCATGGCAGGTCACAGGGCCATTTTCACAAAATCACTTTCCAGAGTGCAATGGTGCTTGAAATTTGCATCTGACCTGTTCTGAAAATGAAATGCCGGGGAATATTTTTGGACAAATGAATACCTCTAAAACTATCCATTCAGGTGTCCTGAGAATCACAGAATCATAGACAAGTAGGGCTGGAAGAAACTTCCAGAGGTCATGCAGTCCAACCCCCTGCCTGGACAGGGTCATCCCAACCATCCTGTACAATCCATAATCTAACCTCTTCATAAAACTACCATCAACCCTAAAACACAGACCCAGAGAGAGAAAAATGATTCCTGTACCATGAGCCAGCAATTTGTGCGTCCTCAGCTTTGGGGCACTGTGGAGACGCTGACCTCTTACAGGAAAAGAGAGCTCAGCTTAATGGAGAAGCCATGATCCTAAAGCTATGATGCCTTCACAGCAGTGCTGAGGATCATGGGAGGAAGCAAACTGCTGGGCTCAACAACACCCACCATGGCCAGGAAGGAAAAGTGGGGAACCTTCTTCTCCCAAGTGAAGAGCAGTCATGACTAAAGATGATCCAGGAGGGAGTTAGGATGAATATCAACACTGTCAAATCTCTCTGTGAAAACTCAGAGCTTGACTGCCCAACATGGAGAAGCTTGAATTGTCTCCGAACAGAGGTAAATGTAAAGTTAACACGCAGCTGTGGGGATACTCTTAAATGACACAACCCTCCTGTGTGAATGTGGAGGAAATTTTCACACTACAGAACACCTACTGGCCTGCCCACATATGGAGGAACCATCCATCAACAAGGACTTTGCTCAGGCTACAGATCGAGCAAGAGCATGTGCCTATTCTTGGACTCAAATTTGAACATGGTGACAGGACACGAGAAGAAGCACTGGGTCAGCAGTGTTTTCCAGCAGGGGCCCACGCTGACCCAGCTTCCACTGGAGGAAGGTGGGAACCAGGACACAGCTGCTGCTGCTGCTTCATCTCCCTGCCACCTGCCTGTGATGCAGCATGGTTACAACCTCTCTGCCGCTGAAGGCTACCACAGCCACTGCTCTGCAGGTCACATCCGAAGGCTTCGCACCCCAGATCTGGCCTGCAGGTCACCAGCCCCTGGCTAACAGCACTGGGCAGAAGATAGAGTAGATTTACACCTTATAGACCAGGGGTGTTCAACCCCCAGCCCATGGACCAGATCTAGCCTGCAGAGCCATGCCGCTTGGTCCACAGGGCTCCTCAAAGGTGCCATGGGGCAATGGTGGCAGCAATTGCAACTCTTCTGCTGCCAAATATCTGGCATTGGGGGAGCACAGCACGCCAGATGGCACACTGGATCTGTATGCGGAGGTGGCACAGGGCTGATCCAGGGACACAGGAGCTGCCCAGAGGTGCTGTGGGCTATGACCCTGCACCTTGGGGCTGAGGGCAGCAGGTAGGTCTCAGGGAGATGGCACAGGGTCCAAATCCTGGCTCAAGGGCTTGATCCTGCCTCATGAGGCTGGATCCAGCCCACAGACCAGCCCCCAGGCTCTCACCCAGCCCCGCCCATGCCATCGAAAGGCTGGGCACCCCTGTAACAGGCGACGTAAATCAGAGGTGCCGGAGCTTTAGCGCACTCCCTCAGCCATGGTGTATGGGTGGTCAAGAGCATCCAGACAGCGCGGGTCCCTAGGCAGAAGCCAGGGGTGGGGGAGACCCTGGTGGGGCCCACCAGCTTCTCCAGCCCCTGCCCGCTGGCACTCACCCAGGGCAGCTGGGGCAAGGCGTAGGTGCTGCCCCGCACCACGCGCCGGTCGTACATGAGGTTGGCATAGCGCCGCGGCTCCTCGGGCCTGCAACACAGTGGACACACACACAGCGCGGTCAGCAGTCCGCCCTCGGGCCCCCATCCCAGCCCATCCCACTGCAGCCCCGGCACCCAGCGGGCCGCAGGCCGCCCGGGCCGGGCACTCACTGCTCGGCGGGCCCGCGGTAGGCGCGGCGCGCGGGCAGGGCGCGGGGCTGGCTGAAGTAGCTGTAGGTGCGGGCGGGCTGCGCCGAGGCCATGCCGGCGGGTTTGGAACAGGGGGCGGGCGAACAAGGCCGCGGCCGGCGTTGCCGCGACAACTGGGCATTCGCTCCCCGGCAACCGTTGCCAAGGTAAACCCGCGCTTCGAAGCCTACCCCGCGCATGCGCCGCCCGCCTCGCTCCTCCAGGGGCGGGCTCGGGCTCGGGCTCGGGCACCTGCCGCGCTTTTCCCCCCCTTGCCTGCCGCAGGCTCCCGCCCCTGGAGCTCGGGTTTCTCTGTAGCAGGCATGGTGTGGAGTCAGCCAAGTCCTCGGAGCTTGCCTTTATAAAGTTTGCGGGTGTGTGTTTGTTTCTTGTGACTAAAGAACAGGTGCCATTTTTACAGCGCCTGATGCCAGGGCCTGGGGCTTTGCGGGGCTGGTGCCAAGATGATGCCTATGGGGAAGGGGAGTTGGGACTTTGCGAAGTGGGGTGCGGTGCATCCTCATGTAGAGTACAGCATCATTTTCTTCAGGTAGAAAGGGAGTGTTACTGATGCGCCAGGGGCCCAGGCCTGGGTTCGGCGTAAGAGGCAAGCAAAATCAATTCTGACTTCTTGGAGCGTGCATTCATTTGCTATGTAGAATCAAAGAAAAATGAAGTTGGAAGGGACCTCAGGAGGTCATTTAGTCCAGTGCCTCTCAAACTATCTGATGTGGCGGACTGGCAATTTTTTTTCCAGTGGGCCAGAGACCGGTGCCCAGTTTAGCCGGTGGCAACAACTGTGTGTAACAGCACTACACAAATGTGCGACCGGCTGTTTCTTTCTCTCCTCACCTTGCACGATGCGGCATCACCTGGAGTGCTGGAATGTACGAACTGTGGCTCTATGACATATCAATGTTATGCTTCTGAAAATATATTTCCTTCTTTCCCGGCAACTCGCTGCGGACTGGCGAATATATTTCTTTCTCTCCTGGCAACTCGCTATGGATCGGCACCGGTCCGCGGACCACCACTTTGAGAAGCACTGATTTAGTCCAAGCCCCTGCTCAAAGCAGGACCATCCCCAACTAGATCATACCAGCCAAGACTGTTTATCTGGGTCTTAAAAACCTCTAAGGATGGAGAGAGGCCATCTCTCTTGGTACCCTGTTCCAGTGCTTTACTACTCTCTTAGTGAGAGAGCTTTTTCCTAATACCTGACCTAAACCTCCCTTGCTGCAACTTGAGACCATTGCTCCTTGTTCTGTCATCTGCCATCACGGAGAACAGTCCAGCTCCATCCTCTTTCAACCCTACCTTCAGGTAGCTGAAGACTGATATTAAGTCTCCTCTCAGTCTCCTCTTCTCTAGACTAAACAAGACCAGTTCCCCCAGTCATTCCTCATAAGTCCCCTTGAACCTCCTTCAGGTAGTTGAAGGCTGCTATTAAATCTCCCTTGAGTCTTCTCTTCTCCAGACTAAATAAGCCCAGCTCCCTCAGCCTCTCCTCACAAGTCATATCTTTTATCACGTATAAAAACACAACAAACTAGGCAAAAGTAATCAGAAAAGCTGTTGTTTCATTAGTCCCATTGTCATTAGAATTAAATGGACAGCTCTTGTTCAGGTTCATAAAGTCTAGCCTTCTTGGGCAACTTGACTGTGCATCCAGTGCTTCACTGAAAGCTGTTTCCACACCTGAGTTAATACTTTTAGTTAGAATTAAAAAAATCTTCAGGGCTGTGAAATAGGAGCTCCAGTATCAGAGTAGTTACCAGGCTTCAGAGTTGCAGAAGAAAACATAGCTTGATTACTGGAATGTTCAAACGTTTTGGCTTGCAGGCTGGATGAACAGTGCCCAGTTGGTTCGCAGGTCGGATCTGGCTGGTGGCCCAGATGCAGTGCCTAGGGTGGTTGCAGTGGGACCTATCTGGCCATACCAAGTGGTGGGTGGGGGCAGCCTGGCCTTAACTGGCCCCCCTGGATGGGAGGAAGGGAGCTTGGCCCCATGGGGGGAAGAGGGATGTGGTCTGGCTCTAGTCCAATTGCAGGAGCGGGGTAGGGGCATGGTCTGGACCTGATCCAGCTCCGGGGGAGGGGAAGAGGGGCAGGGAGGGGGAGGGGGAGGATGTGGCCCTGACCCAATTCAGTTAGTTTCATAGTTTCATAGTAGGTAGGGTCGGAAGGGAGCTGAGCAGGTCATCAAGTCCGACCCCCTGCCATGGCAGGAAAGAATGCTGGGGTCAGACAACCACGGCAAGGTGATTGTCTAGCCTCTTTCTGAAGACCCCCAAAGTAGGGGCAAGCACCACTTCCCTTGGAAGTTGGTTCTAGATCCTAGCCACCCTGACTGTGAATTAGCGCCTCCTGATGTCTAGCCTGAACCTACTCTCAGTCAACTTATGGTCGTTATTCCTAGTTACTCCTGGTAGTGCTCAGAGAGAACAGGGTCTCTCCCATTCCCTGCTGGTCTCCCTTGGTAAGTTTATAGATGGCCACCAGATCTCCTCTCAGCCTTCTCTTGTGGAGGCTGAACAGGTTCAGGTCCCATAGCCTCTCCTCGTAGGGCCTGCCCTGCTGACTCCTGATCATGTGAGTGGCCCTCCTCTGGACCCTCTCGATGCTGTCCACATCCCTTCTGAAGCGCGGCGCCCAGAACTGGATGCAGTACTCCAACTGCGGCCTGACCAATGCCACACAGAGGGGGAGGATCACCTCCTTGGACCTGCTTGTGATGCATCTGTGGATGCATGTTAAGGTGCGGTTAGCCTTACTGATCGCTTCCTCACATTGGTGGCCCATGTTCATCTTGGAATCAATAGCAAATCCAAGATCCTTCTCTGCCTCTGTGCTGATGAGAAGGGAGTTCCCCAGCCTGTAGGTATGCTGCTGGTTCTTCCTCCCTAGGTGCAGTATCCTGCACTTGTCAGTATTGAAACCCATCCTATTCTCATCCGCCCACCCCTGTAACCTGTCCAGATCTAGTTGTAGCCTGTCCCTCCCTTCTAGCTTGCCCACTTCTCCCCACATCTTAGTGTCATCCACGAATTTGAACAAGGTGCTTTTCACCCCTTGTCCAAGTCGCTGATGAAGATGTTGAACAGTGCGGGCACAAGGACCGAGCCCTGGGGAACCCCACTGCCCACATCCCTCCAGGTAAAAAATGACCCATCCACCACCACTCTCTGGGTGTGGCCCTCTAGCCAATTTGCGAACCATCTGACTGTGTAGGCATCGATACCACAGTTGCCTAATTTTTTAATGAGAATGGAGTGTTGAAGGCCTTCCTAAAATCCAGAAAGGCTACGTCCAGCTGCGTCCAAGGATTTTGTGAGCTGGTTGTAGAAGGCCAGAGCACTGCAGTCTGCCCCTCCTCTGACCCAGTGCTGTTTGTTGAGGACGTGTTTTGCTCTTTGACGTAGAGCGCCACACCCCAACCTTTCCTCCCTGTTCTATCCTGCCTGTACAGCCTACAGCCCTTGATGTTTACCACCCAATCATGCGTTGAATCCCACCAGGTTTCAGTGAACCCCACTATGTCTGGGTTTGTGTTAGCTAGCAGGATACCAAGTTCCTCCTGCTTGTTCCCCATACTAAGAGCATTAGTGTAGAGGCATTTAAGGATTCCTGAGGGTGTATGCACCACCCCCCTAACCCCAGCACTATCCGGACCCCTGTCTCTTATCTGGGTACTTGTGCTTATTGCCTGTCTTGGCTGGGAAGTGTTGTCATGCCCCCCTATGGCCCCATCCCCTGGCGAAGCTAGTTTAAAGCATGGTCTATGAGATCAGCCAACCTGGAAGAAAAGACACGCTTGCCTTTAGGGGAGAGGTGAAGCCCACCCCACCCGAGCATGCCCCCGAGCAAAAAAGCGGGTCGTTGTCAAGGAACCTGAGGCCTGTCTGGTAGTACCAACTCTGAAGCCGCCCGTTGACCACTCTGATGCAGGCCTCATGGCGCCATCTGCGTCTACTTACCGGGAGAATAGAGGAGAATACCACCTGTGCCCTTGTCTCCTTGAGCTTGGCTCCCAGGGCCTCGTAGTCCTTCATGATGTGGTCTGGACTGCTTCCCGCCGCATCATTTGTTCCTACATGGATTAGGACCATGGGGTACTGGTCCAAGGATCGAATGAGGTCTGGGATCATGCCTGTAACACCCTGGATCTGAGCCCCAGGCAGGCAGCAGACCTCATGTGCCATGGGGTTGGGTCGGCAGATGGGACCCTCCATTCCCCTCAGGATGGAGTCTCAGGATGGAGATGAGGACTCGGCATTTCTTCCTTGTGGTGTTCTGTCCATGTTCAAACTGTGCCATGTGTAGAGTGGCACTGTCCCCCCCCTTGGAAGCAGCTTCCTCGACCTTCTTCTCTAAGGCTGCCAAGGCCTCGAATCTGTTCCCTAGTTGTACCTGGGAAGCTGTCACCATGCTAGCCCGAGCAGCCCTGGTTCTGGTGGTGACCTTCTTCCATTCCTCAGCTGTCTCTCTCCCGGGAGGTCTGTCTGCTGGAAGACTGGTCCTGCAGAGAATGGAAATACGTGTCGATTTCATCCTCCGCAGCCCTGATCCCCCTCAGCCTGCTCACTTCGGCCTGGAGCTCCCTAACCTGCTTCTCCAGGGCCTGAAGTTGGGCACAAAAGGGACAGGCAAGGGAGCCTCCAGAACCCTCTCCCACCAGGCAGCCCCCACAGACAGGGGGGCAAGGAGCCGCTGGCACCAGCATGGGCTCCATTGCAGGGGGAGAGGAAGGTTAGAGGAGGGGGTGTGGCCTAGTCCCAACCTGCCATGTAGGGCTTGGGGTTTGGGATTTGGCAAGTGGGAAGGGGCCAGTATTAATGGTCACTGCTTCCTGCTGCCGAATTTCCCGACCTGAGCAGAGCTCTGTGGGCCAGATACTATGGCTCCACAGGCTGTATTTGGCCCATGGGCTGGAGGGCAAGTGTCCCCAATCAAGACTATTAGAATGGAGAGAGGGTCATTAACACCTGTGGAATGAAGAGTTTAGCAGGAGTTGGGTAGATTATAATGAGCCATGAAGTCAATTGACTCCATTCTTGGTGCCTGAACAGAAATGCTGCTGCCACTGCCAAGGAGTTTTAAGCTTTGGGCAAACCAGGAATCTAAAGGGGGTGCAACTACAGGCCCACCCTTGAATCTGCTCCATCTGTGTTCTTTCCTTCAGAGGGAGTTGGCTGATTCTCCACGCTCCTTCTCTACTTCTAATTGATGAATCCCCCCTGTGCCTCATCTCTTGCAGCTGTAAGATGTCTTTCCTGGGTTCCAACACAGAGCAAAACAGATGGCACCTAATTGACCATCTGTGCGCAAGACTAAATCAAACTCCCACAGGCAGGTGCAGGAGGGCTGGGGAACAACAAGACAGAATTAGTCAGCTGGAGATACAGTAGTTTCAGTACACCAGCATCGGTGCCATTTGGTTCGTTCCCCACATTTAACTACGCTATAAAGGGAACGGTTTGTTGAATTGCAAACTGCTCTAAACAAAGTGATATCAACCACATGACAGCTAGGCCTAATGTGTTTGGTTTGATGACTGCTCAGAATCAAGTTTAACATCTACTGATGTATCTGCAATGGGTACTGGTTTGTTTTCAATAAAATGTAGAACCTTCTGTGATTTCTAAGTCACAAACTCAAAAGGCTTTGCAAACATTTTAAAGATATAAAACAATTTTTATGAGATGGAATTGGTCATCTCTGAAGTCCTTGACAATTGTAATGAAAAATAAAACCAAGACTGAACTTTTGCCCCGGACAATTCAGATATTAGGCCAAATCTTGCACCTTTTATTCAGCCTTGTTTTTCAGCCAAAACTCTCGTGGCATTCCATGGTTTACCATTAGTGTTTGGGAACACAGACCTGTGTTCCTGCTTATATTAAAGGACTGAGTTTTAAAGAGAAAATCCCATTTTGTGGACACATAGCTCCTTGATTAGTAAGTTTAGGCAGTTGCACATCTCAATATACACACAGACACCTGAGATCAGTCCACCAGACAATGGTGTCTCTACAAATGATGAATGAATGGAACAGCATATGATTCCAGCCAGTAAGCATAGGGGTCAGTATGATGTTATTTTTATTTTACCAGCCATATTGAAGTATTAAGTAGAAGTTCTTGTTATGTTCTTGGTTCATCCTTGTGGGAGAATTTTCTGTTACATTATTTCTATAAGTGAACTTTTTAGACATTTGATGACTGTTTTTAAAAGATTGGCATGGGGAAGCAAACCTTGTTGTGTTGGCAGCATCACCAGAATGATTTTAAGCAAATCCTAAACAGAATATGGTAACTGAAGTGATGAGATAGTTTTAACCACAAGGTGTCACTGTGATTCTTTTGTCTAATTTTAAGAACGATATTCCTAATTAAATTGGCAGGAGTTCTTAAATTGTAGCCTGTGGTACTTTGATGATCTCTGACACAGTTGCTCATGGCCTATAAAGAACTGTTTGGCCATATGGTGCTCACTCTTCCTTCTTATTTCCAGCTGCCAGATTTCATTAAAGATGGTTCAATATACATCACTCTCTTAACATTTCTTTTCCTTGGAAGCACCTGCTTCAGTTGCCATAGGGATGTTACGTGGATGGAAATGAGGGACTAAGGTAGGTTCCTGGTATAGTATCTGTAGCTAGCGGTAGCACACTCAGTGAAAAATATTGAGATTGACTCTTATAATTTGTAAAAACCATCATTTTAAAAGAAGAGGGAAGATAAAGGAAGTAGAAGCTAAAGATATATTGTCATGGCCTAAGCTACATCTATCTGTGTGGGTAGGGGTATGAAATATTAAATATGGCAGGCAAGATCAAGCATGTGCTAGTACTTCTGAAGCTACTGCGCCAAATACAGCTCACTAATGAGGTGCGATTGTGTTTTCTGTCATGTTGCTATGCAATCTTCCTCTGCTTCATAACGGTGCTGACCAGACTGGCAGTCTGCAGTCACGAGAGCTTCACAGCTGAAACAGCAAAGAGTATTGTACAGTACATCTGAAATGCACTGGCAAAGAAAAGGCCTTCTTTGTAGGGGGCAGAGAAAGTGGGAAGGTTTCTTAATGATTTATTTGGGAGCAGAACTGATGTGGGAATTGAGGAGTGCATGATGAATGACTGGGATATAGAAGAAGCAGATGTGGCCCTGGGGGGAAAAATTAATGTAGGTGCCAGAGTGCATCATTAATTGATGGGATGATTGGGCAAAAAATTAATTAATGAGGGGGAAAATTTAGGGAGGAGCTGGAAACTGCCCTATCAAGCAGCCAGTGAGAACTCCCTCTGCAGGAGCCAGAACAACTTATCCTCTCATTTTGGGAGAGGTAGTAACAATGCAACTTCCAGGTTCCCAAAAGGAGGTGGCTGTCAGACGTGTAGTGATGCAGCCAGGCATCCAGGGCAGCTGCCACATGCTGGGACAGTGCTGACTTTGCTGTCATACTGGTAGTGTGGTTGCATGGCCAGAGGCAACCATTCATTCCTCCCCCTCCCCGGGGGCAACTGTTCCTAGCAGCTGCGGAGAGCTCTGAAGTCAAAAGGCGACCAGAACCAGACTTATCTTTTATTTAAAAAAAATATTTTCATGATTTTGGGGATCTGCAAAAATGTTAAGTTAGACCTCAAGGTCTCTGCACTTGCAGTTAACTTGATTTTTTCAATAGGTGACAGTAGGTGCACAATAGGTGTTGTGTTTGGAGGAATAACTCTCTTTCTCATATTTTTTCTAAAAAAATAATACATGTGAGGGCTAGAAAATTTCATGTCATTATAAGACCAGTTGCAGCAGGGGGAAAATGCATTATTTATGATATGGTAGTGGTGGAGTGATGTAGCTGTGATGGTCAAAGAAATGTGTGAGAGGCAAGGATTTCTGTGGGTAATCTCTTTTTTGGGCCAGCTAAATTGTTGTGCTCTGCAATGGGACTGAAGCCCCATGAGTTGTCATGATGCTTCCTGTTAGTTTTGCAGCTCCTGCCCTGCTGGGTCTTCCCTGGGTACCCTCTCTCTTCTCTTTCCTGCTATGCCTTTGCTGGAATAATTGGATTACAAAAAAGAAAGCTGCCCCAGGGCAGTGAGGACAAAGTGAGCCCATTTTCCTCTGCTTCCAGTGGGTCCCTCTCAGACTTTCCCAGTCCTGCAGACTATTTTTAAATAGTGGAAAAGAGCAAAATTCCAGGGGTAGCCAAAAAGCAAATTGCAGAAGAAAGAATAGCATGATTAGTGGAACATCAAGAATTTTCAAAAGGGAAGAGTTTTTATCACCTGTGGTTTGAAGAACAATTAGCAAGAGTCTAGTAGATAAGAATATGCCATGAAGTCTGATGTGCTCAATGCCTTTTTTGCCTCCCTCTTCACAGGCAAGAGCACCTCCCAGACTACTGCACTGGGCAGCACAGTTTGGAGAGGAGGTGAACAGCCTTCAGTGGTGAAAGAACAGGTTAGGGATGACTTAGAAAAGCTGGATGTGTACAAATCCAGTGGGCCAGATGAGATGCATCCATGGGGGCTGAAGGAGTTGGCTGATGTGATTGCAGAGCTATTGGCCATTATCTTTGAAAACTCATGGGGATCAGGAGAGGTCCCAGATGATTTGAAAAGGACATAGTGCCCATGTTTAAGAAGGGGGGGAAGGAGGGTAGAGGGAACTACAGACCAGTCAGCTTCACCTTAGTCCCTGGACAAATCATGGAGCAGATCCTCAAGGAATCCGTTTGTAAGCACTTGGAGGAGAAAAGGGTGATTAGGAACAGTCAGCATGGATTCCCCAAGGGCAAGTCATGCCTGACCAACCTGACTGTCTTCTATGACAAGGTGACTGGCTCTGTGGATGTGGGAGATTGGTGGATATGTTGTACCTTGAATTTATCAAGGCTTTTGATATAATTTCCCACAACATTCTCGCAGGGAAGCTAAGGAAGTATGAGCTGGAAGAATGGAGTGTAAGATGCATAGAAAATTGGTTGAAGCATAGGGCTCGGAGAGTAGTAATCAATGGCTCAATGTCTAGTTGGCAGCCAGTATCAAGTGGAGCCCCCAGGGGTCAGTCCTGGGGCCGGTTTTGTTCAAGGTCTTCATCAATGACCTGAAGATGGCATAGAATGTACCCTCAGCAAGTTTTCAGATGACACCAAGCTTGGGGGAGTAGTAGATACACTGGAGGGTAAAGCTAGTATTCAGAGGAACCTAGACAAATTGTAGGATTGAGCCAAAAGAAATTTCATGAGGTTAAACTGCAAAGTCCTGTACTTAGGACAATCCCATGTACCAGTACAGGCTGGGGGCTGACTGGCTGGGCAGCAGTTCTGCAGAAAAGGACCTGGGGGTTACAGTGGACAATTAGCTGAATATGAGCCAAGTGGGCCCTTGCTGCGGAGAAGGCAAACGGCATGCTGCGCTGCATTAGTATGAGTATTGCCAGCAGATTGAGTGAAGTGATTATTCCCCTCTATTCAGCACTGGTGAGGCCACATCTGGAGTACTGTGTTCAGTCTTGGGCCCCCCACTACAAAAACGTTGTGGACAAATTGGATAGAGTCCAGCAGAGGGCAACAAAAGTGAAGGGGTCGGGGGATATGACTTATATGAGGAAAGACTGGGGGAACTGGGCTTATTTAGTCAAGAGAAGAGGAGACTGAGGAGACTTAATATCAGACCTCAACTACCTGAAGTGGGGTTCGAAAGAGGATGGAGCTAAGCTATTCTTGGTGGTGGCAGATGACAGAACAAGGAGCAACGGTCTCAAGTTGCAACAAGGGGAGTTTAGGTTAGATATTAGGAAGACTTTTCTCACTAGGAGAGTAGTAAAACACTGGAACAGGTTACCCAGAGAGGAAGCTCCATCCTTGGGGGTTTTCAAAACCCAGCTAGACAAAGCTTTGGCTAGGATGATCTAGTTGGGGATGGTCCTGCTTTGAGCAGGTGGTTGGACTAAATGACCTCCTGAGGTCCCTTCCAACCCTTACTTTGTATGCTTCTATAAGTCAATATCAGTACTGGGGATCAATGAAAGCCACTTCCACACAGTGATCCCTGGTAATGTCTCTGACAGCCAAGAGCTCCCAAATCAACAAAAATGCCAAAGCGCACAAAGATAAAGGTACAGACATCATTTTTCCCATACAAAAGAATATCCGTATTCAGTCCTTGGTTCTTAGTATCCAATAGGGCTGTGCAAAACAGCACTGTTTTGCTTTGAGTTGTGTTTTGATGTTTTGCCGGAACAGCATTTTGTTTTGAGTTTAGTTTCATTTCAACAGCCCTGTTCCATTTCATTTCATCAAAACAGTTTTGAAGTTTCGACTCTGTTTCGACATTTCACCCAGGCTGATCACAGGCAGATCGGGGCCGGCATCCTGGGGAGGAGGCTGGCAGAGCCCCACAGCCCTCCCAGAGGTGTGGGCTGGAGGCTGCTGCTGCCACCTCCCTGGGAGCTGTGCCAGTGGAGGGAGGCAAAGCACAGCCCGGGGGCTGTGCCACACCCACCTGCACCAGGCTTCAAGCCGCTGGGAACCCAGCCTGGTGCAAGTGGGTGGGGTACAGCCCGGGTGCTGCGCCACACCTGCCTACACCAGGCTTGAAGCTGCTGAGAACCTGGTGCTTGAAGCTGCTGGAAAGCTGCTGAAGCCTTGTGAAGTTGGGCGGGGCGCAGCCCCAGGACTGCGCTGCACCCACCTCCACCAGACTGAGTTCCCACCAGCTTGCAGCCTGGTGGAGGGAGGAGGGAAGGAGCCCCAGGGCTGTGCTCCACCTTTCTCCACTGGGCTCAGCACCAAGCAGCTCCCAGCCCCGTGGAACTCAGCCCAGTGGCAGGAGGCGGAGCGCAGCCCCAGCTCTGCCTGCCTCCCGCCACTGGGCTGAGCTTTATGGGGCTGGTGGAGCCGATCGATGCGCAGCCTGGCATCAGGACAATCGACTCTGCCAGCCTAAGGGTGTGCAGCCCAGTGGTGGGCCGTGGGGAGAGCCAGGGCCACTCTCCCTGCTGGACTGAGCCACATAGGGCTGCACAGAGCTGCTGGGAGCGCAGCCCTGGCTCCCCCCTGCCTCCCACCACCTGGCTGGGCTGCTGCTTAGAAACTCAAAACGTTTTAAAACTTTTGAAATGTTTCGACCGGCCTTGTTTTGTTTCGAGGCTGTTTCAAAGCCCTCTGTTTCATTTACATTTCACTGTTTCAAACTTGAAACAGTGTTGAAATGAAACAGCCGGTGAAATTTCGCACAGCCCTAGTATCCAGCCAGTTTATGAATTTTTGTTCCCAGGCTCACCTTTTCAAGGTGTTTCCTTGAGCACAAGGACAGTGAGGTTAGAAAATAAATGGTGGTTCTGTAGAAAATATTCATACATTTCATAGACATTAGGGCTGGAAAGAACCTCATGAGATCATCGGGCCCAACCCCTGCCCTAAGGGCAGAAAGTCAGCTGGGGTCAGATGACCCCAGCAGGATAAGCATCTAGGTGTTTCTTAAAGGTATCCAAAGTAGGTGCTTGCACCCCTTTTGTGGGGAGTCTATTCCAGACTCTGGAGACATGGACGGTAAGGAAGTTTTTCCTTATGTCTAAACTAAAATGGTCTTCCAGTAGTTTGTGGCTGTTAGACCTTGTCATCCCTTGGGGTGCCCTGGTGAACAGACGTTCTCCCAGTTCCTGATGCACACCCATTGTGTACTTACTTAGGGTCCCACCAAGTCACCCCTGAGCCTTCTCTTCCCCAGGCTGAAAAGTCCCATGCCTCTCAACCTCTCCTCATAAGGCCCTCTCTCTTGACCTCTAATCATGTGCGTGGCTCTCCTCTGGACTCCCTCAAGCTTCTCCACATCCTTTCTAAAGTGCGGAGCCCAGAACTGGATGCAGTGCTGCAGCTGCGGCCTCACCAAGGTTGAGTAAAGTGGGAGGATGACTTCTTGGGTGTCACTTGAGATGCATCAGTAGATGCAAGCCAGCAAGCTTTATTTGCTTTGCCAGCTTCAGCATCACATTGGTAGCTCATGTTCATCTTGTGATCAACCATGACCCCCAAGTCTCTTTCAGTCATGGTGCTAGTGAGTGTAGCACTGCCAAGCCTATAAGTATGATGTAGGTTCTTTCTCCCCAGGTAGAGCACCTTGCATTTCTCTGTATTGAATGACATCAGGTTTTGATCCGCCCACCTCGCAAGCCTGTCCAAGTTAGCCTGAATCACCAGCCTATCCTCTAGTGTGCTCACACTTCTCCATAATTTGGTGTTATCTGCGAACCTAGCCAGTCCGCTTCTGACGCCTGAATCCACCCAATATATTAAAGAGTATTGGTCCGAGTACTGAACCCTAGGGAACACCACTTGTCACCATGTTCCATGTTGACACGGTTCCATCGACTATCACTCTCACTCTTGTCCTACACATGTACTGCAAAAGCATGAAACAGGGAGCCAGAGGGCTCCTGCGATTTTAAAAGCAAAAAGTAGCTGGATGAGGGAGGAGCTGGCAGCTAGGAAGCAAGCTAGCTACTAATGAGCTGGCTGCCAGTAAACAGACAGACTGCTAGTCACAGATAGAGGCTGACCCACTCAGGGAGTGGAGGCAAAGCAGCAAACTGCATCAAGGCAGATAGCCCAGAAGCAAAGGGCTCCAGACAGATGAGCTAAGCCCTGGTAGGAAAAGCCAGCAGGTCATCAAGGGATCCTGGTTTTCCAAGTCATCACCAGGGATCCTGGTTTTCTCTGTTTTAAATCCCAAATTCTCTGATAAAAATCACAAATTCTCTGATTAAAAACCCAAAATCTTCATTTTTCCAGGATTAAAATGAAATGCCACTATATATATGTATTGATATATTTACAATTTTAAAGCAATTTGGAAGCCTACCAGTACCTCAATCATTAAAATAAAATAAATTCTAAATACCTATAAATGTTGGTATTTGATTTTGGGTTTTTTATCATAGAGAAACAGAGTTCCCCCTGTCCCCTTCACTCACCAGGATGTAGGTCCAGCTGCGGCTTCGCCCCCCACTGCTTTGTGGCACTGAGCAGCCCTGATATGCTAGTGCCCTGCCCCTGCCATTGCCCCTCACTCCCAAGCCACAGCCACCCAACCACAACAGTGGCCCTCACTCCTGACCCACAGCCCCCTGGGCCCTGCTAGTGCTCCTCACTCCACACCCACAGCCCCTCCAGCCCTGCTGGTGTCCCTCAGTCCCCACCCACAGGCTGCCGCCCCCCCAGCATTGCTGGTGAACCTCACTTGTAACCTGCAGCCCCCTGCCCCCTTAGCCCTGCCGGAGGGGGCCCCCAGTTGCCAGGGCTATGGGACCAGAACCAGGGCTCACAGCCCCCTGCCCCCACCCCAATAGCACCCAAGGCCTGGCTGCCTTTCAGACATTTTTTAATCATTGCTTTGGCTGAATCTTGCTCAGATCTGAAGAATACACTGCATTCAGAAGCATGTCTCAGTCTATCCCAAACATGCAGTTGGTCCACTTAAAGGTATCACCCTCAGAAATGCTGCTTGCATTGTTCATGATAAATCCACCAAAACTGACAAGACTGATTTTTCCATAACAATACCAGCTACTTCACACCTTGGAGGATTTGTCTGGAGCTGACAGAAAACCAACAGCAGCTAATATTGGCTAAGAAGCTAAGACCGGGACCTGGCAAGGGCAGCTGAAAATGATTCACTAGCAGCAAGTGAAAGTAGGTCTCTTAGGATGGAAACAGACATTGTGTTGTGCCACCATAAAGATGCACCAAGGCCAAGCAAACAGATGTCCATATCCTTTGTGGCCAATACATAGGTGGTATCAATTTATGCTGCTTTATTGCAGTGGCTATTTGTTACCTTTATGGCAGAAGAGAGTGGTCTGCCCGGAGCTGCTTGCACTCTCCAGCTGCCCCAAGTTGGTGCTCCCAGGGTTAAGGGGCCCATTCCTAAGTGTCCTGTACAGGATCAAGCCCTTCAAGCCCTGGAAGAACCAAGCCCTTCAAGCCCAGGGAAGCCCTGGAAGAACCTGGAAAGAAGAGGCTTTCCCTCTTACACAGAAATTGTGCTTTTACAGGGCAATTTCTGGGGTGCTTGTCTGTAAATAGGGAACTTGGCTATCCCTGCTTACAGACACACCTTGAAGATTCTTTGGGATGTATCTCTGTAAGAAGGGAAACATCAGGGAATCTGTGGGACGCGTCTCTGTAGGCAGGAAGACATTGCCCACTGTCATTCAGGATTGGGCCCCTGCTTGATGTGAGACAATGGGCAACACACGTTTCACTCAGTGAAGCAGACAACTGTGGTGGACTATATTCCACCACAGCTGATCTGCTTCATTTGGTGATATCTGTTTATACCCTTAGGGAGCGCTCAGCAGATTTAAAAGTTGCCTGGATCCAGCAGACAGCCAGAATATGTGCTTTCATAGATTTAATAGATTTCATAGACATTAGGGTTGGAAGGGACCTCAGAAGATCATTGAGTCCAGCCCCCTGCCCAAGGGGCAGGAAGCAGCTTTTCTGGACTTCAGATTTGTTGCAGGTGAACTTGATTTGTTGTGAATTAAAAATGTCTTGTATCTGTAAGGCAAACACTTTGTTGTAAATCATCTGGCATTTTAAATATGTGTAACCCAGGCGGTACTCCAAGAGGTACCCCCTCTCCAATTGAAGGGATCAAAGCAGGTGTACAAGCACTGTGGGAGGTATAAGGACTCACCTCCCCCTATAGAGCAGAGCCAGACCACCGATGGGGGCTTAACCATATACCTTTTAATGAAAGAACAGTACTGGGAACATAACAGGCATAAATCGGGGTATAGTGGACACTACAATGCCCCAAGGGGGCAGGATTCAACAAAGGTTAGACACTTACAATCATTGACAAAAGACAGGGTTAACAAAATATAAAACACAAACAGCAGAGCAAACAATACTGGTTGGTAAAATATAAAAAGGCACAAAATACAAAATGTCAAATGACAAGGAAATATAGGGCCTAGGTACCTGGAGGGGGAGAAAGGGGAAAACACAATGGCCCCTTTCCACTGCAAGATTTGCTCCTTGTTAGCTTGCTCACCCCAAGTCATCCCAGCTGGGACTTGACCTCAGATTTCCTACACAGTAGGTAGAAATGCTACCACACAGCCACCACTGTTCCAACCTGCTAGGGGTCTTGATCTTCCCAGAGCCCTGGCCTCATGTCAAGCTGCCTGGCCTCTTATTGGAGGTGCTGGAAGCAGAGCTGGGAACCTCTCAGGTCACTGCTCAGATCCTTGCTGGAGCAGGGGAGCCTCTCCTGTTGGCCACAGCTTCTCTTAGGTGATCCTGGAGCTCAGCTGGGAGCCTCTCCTGCAAGCCGCACGCTGCACTGCTGAGGGTCCAACTGCTGCCTTCAAGTCCCACTCCTTCAGGCTCTTCTGGGGCAACTGCTCCCACCCCGCTGGCCTAGCTCTTGCCAGCTCTTTGAAGCTCCTTCCTTGTGGTCCCTCACTGGTCTCTCTCAGCTGCACTGCCCCTTTTATCCCCCTCCAGGTGACTCCAGGGGCCGATCAGGGGACATGGAGGGTGAGTCTCTGGGGCCTGATTGGTGAGGAAAGGGAATCCCAAGTCCTCCAATCATCTTTTACCCCTTCAAAACCCCTGGGCTAAGTCACTGCCAGCTAGCCTGTCACATATGTGGTTTGGAAATGAGTTTTCTAGGATACAGGGTGACTATCCTGGGCCAAGTAGGTATGGATGCATCAGCATGTTGTTGTATACTGTAGCAAGTGGGCCGTCCTGGGGCCAGTCTGAATGTTGGCCCGCCCACTTGTCTAGGGCAATCCACCCACTTGCTTTTCCTACCATGCCTTTGATGTGACTTAAGTTGTTCCCAGGTGGGAGGCTGCCCATTTAATTGCCCTGATGCCAAGGGCAAATACACAGCTCTGAATCTCCCCTTATACCATGACCCATGCCTTGCAGATGGCATCCATATCCACTAATACTCTTCTGGCCCCTTAGCTGGGCCACATACAGCTTCACCTGGCCAAAACAGTCTCAGGTACCCTCAGACCTACCTGGGCATCATGCCCCCTACACTTGGGCTTCTTCCCCTGCCCCCACACTGGGGCTTCAATACCATGCCCTTCACTGGGCCTCAACACCCGACTCCCTCAGTGGGTTTCTACCCTGCCCTTTATTGGGCTGCTGGGCCTAATGCCCCTTGGGCCTCAGGCCTCACTCAGTGGGACTGGGCCCTGTCTCAGGCCCTCTTCTCATGGCCCAGACCCCTCCTCAGACCCCATTCAGTGGACCTGGGCCTGGTGCTTTTCTGTTGGGGTGTGCCCCCCTAGCCTTTCCCCTCTACGGGATCACCCTCAAGGCAGTGGGGGCTGAGGCTTTACAGTGCCTCATCCTCACCTTTCACTAGGGAGGCACAGGTGTGGCATTTTCTGGAGACTGCCCTATGGCATGTCCTGGGGACTGCCCTGTCCACAGGCAGCCCCACCACACCATCCAACCCCAGCAGGGTGTAGTTTTAGGTCATGCCGCCAGAACCAGGAACCTCCTCCATCCCCATAGCAGCAGGTCTGGCTGAGCCATGTTGTTCCTTTAGCCCCCTGCAGCAACTGCCAGCCCTGCTCTGGGGGCCTAGCCTTATACCCAGGCTTCCAGCCTCTCCACCAATCAGGCAGCCTCCTGCCTAACATGTGACCGCCTGATTGGGCTTGCTCCCACCTGCAGGCTGCTTACTGCCTGCTCAGATCCCTAAAGTGCCAGGAACAACCTGACCTCTGTCACATACACCTGCCACTCTGTCCTCCCTCTATTACATCCTGTTTTCCTACATGGATCTTACATTTGTATGTCTATGATTCCTCTACTGCTCCAGGGTCATCCTGATAGGGTGTCACCTTACCAGTTGAATGATCCTGTGCAGCCAGGGGTCATGCTTTGTAATTTCAACATATAAGGAATTCATATATCCTGTCTATTGTACTCTCCACACTTCTAGTTATTCTCTGGTCATGCCTGGTAAATCTCTTATAGTGGGATCCTGGACTTTACTGATCTCTGGGAGAGAGGGGAGAAGTTTTATCTTGCTCAGCTGCCTGGCTGTAAATCACTCCAGGTATGCCAGGAAGTACCACAAATGCTGAGTAACGTGCACAATCAGACACCATCTGCTCCTGTAATAACACAAAAGAGCTCTAGCTGGACTACTGATGCATGATATAAATGTGACTGTATGGGGAAGTACAATGAGCTGCAGCAAAGAGATTACTCGTAGCTTTGCTAGATGTATGCCCTCCTCCTCCCCACTCCCCTAGAGATTGGTGTGGACCTCCTCACTGTTCCACCAGCCCCAAATGATGATGACCTAGGGAGCTTGTTGAACCCTGAGTCAAATAGACCTATGGAAATCCTGAACAACCTCCAGTACAATTTAGAGGCAGGTGGAAACCCAGACTAAACTGGAGGTATGGACTGTAGATGGGAGCAGTTGCTATAAGTATGGAATGAAATTCTGAAATATAAAATAAAGGGTGGATGGTTCACATGTGGCTAGCTTCTATGAGATTACTGTTGCAATGGATAGACTTTTCTCCACATAAGGGGATTATACACCTCCAAAGCTCCATGTAATGTCTGCAGTTGAGAGTGGACATTAATGGCAGAGTCTGTACAGAGTGGCACATAGTAGCACAGAAGAACATGTAGTGAGGGATGCTCTACTTTTTTTCTTTTTCCTTATTCTAGTGCATTGTAGTCATTCACCTGCACTGTGCAATATGAAGCCTTAGCATACAGAAATAAGGGTACAAGCTATAACTCTGTTTCTCTGGCTGCTTATCTGCCCCCCTATCACTGCAATCTATCTGCCTAACACTCTTTGAATTTATCTTTACTACACCTCTGGGAGGCAGAAGATTCTTATCTCCATTTTAAAGTTGAGGAACTCAGAAATTAGACATTATATCCAAGATTGCATGGAAAGTCCATGGCAGAATCAGGTACTGAACTTTAATAGTTTGATTGGTAGACCACAGCCCTATCCAGCAATCCATCTTTCTGCAGTCCCTTTGGGTACAGCTGTCACTGGGAAGTAGGAAGTTTGCTTCTTTTCCTTATATCTGTATGGTGTATTAGTCTTCTTGATTTAGTGCATCAAAATATTACAGTATTAGGAACACAGTATCTGTAGCAGTTGATAGGTTGTGTCAGATTCTGGATTACAGTAATCAACCTTGAACCTGAAAAGAAGACCAGGAGGGAAGAGTTCCCAGCAGCAGTTGGTAGATAGCTGACTGACTAAACAACTGGTCTGTATTATAAATATGGAGTCTTCTCATGGTGTTACCCAGCATGTGAAACATATCTCAAAAGACTCCAAGGTGGTTCTGGAGTTTTATCTGAATTATTTGTTCAACTCTAAACACAGAAACTTCTAGTTAGGATTAGTTAGGGGGTAAAAATATATCCTCATGCACTTCAGAAAGGCCTTATCCTCCATTTGTGGAAGAACCTAAATCTTGAACAGGCTTCACACAAGGCAATCAGACAGTCCAAATCAGTACACTTATCATAGTGACTGAGGAAGATTAGTTTCAAAGCACAGCAACAACAACAAAAAAAAAAAAGATAAGAAACATAGAAAAAAAATTAAGATAGGTGATAAAAAAATTAAGATAGATAGGTGATTCTGGTTGTTTCTAAGTCACTGATAGGTGATTACACTCAGGAGTCAAACCAGAGCATAAATTATGGGGGACTTAAAATGGGATTTGTGTGCATGAGACAGGCCTGCAGCAATGTGGATTATTCTGGTTTTCAAATGTGGAACCAGTAGACTCTTATTAATACGTTATTTAAAGTATTAAAAAAAGCTAATTGTTACCCCTTGTGGACTTCAGTCATTAACAAGTTCTGCTACAGCATTTTCACTCTTTGTTCCGATGAGACAAGAGATTAGCGCTTACAATGATCAAAATTCAGAGAAAACTCTAACAGAGACTGTGACCAATGTGGTTTTCCTTTTCCTCTAGTCAGAAATAGTCCTAGGTGGAGAAGAGCGTGAAAGCCACAGAATTCGTTAATTTTAACACACATTAGCAGAGGAACTGCATTTTTTAAGTTTTATATCTTGTGCCACTGGACTATGCTGTCTGTGGGCAGCAAATGTCTAACTGATTAAGAAAAAATACTCCATGGGCTTTCTATACTGTTTTGCATCTCAGTAGTTGCTTACATCTATGAAAAAGAAGTATAAAACACTATCAAAACAGAATAGATAACATCTTTTGCTTGAGCTAGAAAGCTGTGGAGAGCCAGGCCTCGTGCTTATGAATAGAAACCAATTTCACAGCCTTAGTAGTGAGGTTGAGCTACCATGTTCCATGCATGTTTCTTGAAAACATGATTTAAATGGAATAAACATATTAGATTGCATTAACATTTCTCCCCATCCTTAATTTATATTCTGTTAGAGGGAATAAATTTAAAGCACATAACCATAAAGGAGCTTGCAGAAAGGGACAATTTTCTTGCCATTTTCCAGTTGGTCTAATAAAAGGTATCATTTTGGAACCAAGAGTTCTTGTTCTTTGTATGGCTATGAAAATGACACTTACCTTGGAGCCTTTGGCAGAGTGGTCTAATCCAGTTTATTTTGCTGCTTTATTGTCTCTGGTACTTTGTTGAAAATGAAATGCACATTTCATTTGTGGGGTCATATGGAAAGGAGGCTCTCAAGAGAAATTCAGGTTATAGTGGACATGTCTACACACTGTCCGGAGTTTACAGTTCCTGGGCGTGCCATTTGAACATGTGCTCAAGCTTTGAATCACAGCATCTTGAGCTGGTCAGAGCAGTCCTGGCTGACAGGGGCCATGGAGGTCAGCCTGCTAGCCTGGTGCTGCTCCTGCCCAGCTCAACGTGCTGTGGAGGGGCTGGCTGGGGCATGAGGGTGCTTCAGTAAGGGGCTAGCTGGCATGCAGCCTCTGCACTGAAGTACTCTTGTTCTCCAGCCAGCTGGGTCAGTGTCTCCACGTGCATTGCTACGCACAAAAAAAAACTCTGCAGCAGGATAGTATTTGTATTTACAAGTATTAACTTGCTGCAGAGTTTATTAGTTTCCTGCAGCCTAATAGGGACTCATATGTAGACACCAAGATGTTTAGTGCGGAGCTAATTAGGCAACTACATGAGACAGTAAATGTCTCATGTAAACGTGCCCAGAGTGTACCAGGGCTCCCACTCCCCTGCTATTGAAGAAAGGAGAAGGCAATTTGACCTGGGCAGAGCTGGAGGAAGGCGCTCAGTGCTGGGAGGAGAGAGAAGCAGTGCGGGGAACTGGATCCTGCCCCGGCTTTGTTAGTTCAAAAACTTCCTTTGCTGAGTGGGGAAGCACTATAGGAGACAGGGAGCTGTCCCGAGAGAGAGAGAGTCCAGGATAGGGCACCCAGGACCACTATTCTGGTTCTCTGAAGGCAACTCCCAGAGTTACAATGGCAGCTAAGGCATGGCAGTTGAGGACAGGTTAGTCCCTGGAGTAAGACCAGAGAGGTAGGGGTGGGTTAGACTGGCCACAGGGAGGTGTCACTCCTGCTCCCAGTGCTATTCCATTACAAGAGACATAAGACTCTTGACAGGCCTTATATATCTTTCTCTAGGGCAGGACTGTCCAACTTCTAGGCAGCTGGGTAGCCACATGCCATTTAGGCCACAGACATGAGGGCCACATGAAGCGCAGACCACAGACCTAGGGGCTCCTTGCCATGCAAGTGGCTTCCTGCACTGCATGGGCAGCTCACCACCACCTCACCCCTTGCCATGCACACAAATTGGGCAGTCTGGCTTCCTCCTCTCTACACCACATGCACCCTTTCGCCCATGCCACTGCAGCATAGGCAGCAATGAAGCATACCTCCCTCCTATTGCACATGCAACACCACCTTTCACCTACAGTATGGGTGGCCCAGCTCCTTCCTTTGCCATGTGAGCAGACCAGTCCTCTTCCTTTCTGCTGCAGAGGAGCAATGGGTGAAGGAGTGGTAGCTGGGTGGAAGCTCATGGGCCTTATACTAACCCTCGTGGGACACATGCTAACCCTTCAGGGGCCACATGTGGACTGCAGGCTGCCAGTTGGACAACCAGGCTCTAGGGAGTCCTTAAGATTGGACCTGGAAAAGGGGAGCAACCATTTTCTTTTCTCTTTCTCTGGATCGTTTGCACTAGTTTTAAACCCTCTCCAGTTCACAGTGAACTTTTCTACTTTTCCTTAACTCCATCTTCTATCTGTGCATGTGATATGAGTGAAGAGTTAGTCTACCATTTTCCATTCCTTTCTGTCCCTATTTGAAGCAGCCATCCCTACCCTTGGTTTCCTGAGGAGGAAAATAATCTTTCCTTTTTATTTCATGCTTAGTTAAACGTTCAGAGTGCAACTCTCTGTGGCTATTTGGGCCATTGGAGACTAATGGCTGGTTGTTCTCATATTCAGCCTTTCTTCTAAAACCTGCAGTTCCACTGAAGAGGCCTGCTCTATTTTCTGAGACCAGTGGTGCTCAACCTTTCTGGCATGTGGGCTTGATGAGTGGGGCACAGTCGGTCTCCGCTTTACAAACTAACCTTGCATGTTGGGTCTGGGGCTGTGCCCCAGGTTTGACCCCACATGCCAGGTCCGGGGCTGTGCACCAGATCCAACCCTGCTCACTAGGTCTGAGGCAGGTCACCAGGTCAGACTCTATATGCCAGGTCCACAGCTGCACACTGGGTCCTGCACATTGGTTCTGTGCACTGGGTGTGGCTCTGCACTGGTCCAATGCACTGGCTTGATCCGGTTCATGGAGCCATGTCATCTAGTTGGTGGGGCTCCCTGTGGGTTCAAAATTTTAGTGGCAGGGGAACAATGGCAGTGTTAATAAATGCAGGGCTTCTAGAGCCACCGCAATTAACACTGCCATCGGTTCACTTGTATACTTTGAGCTCTACTAGCCTAGACAATTGTGTAAAGCTTCTCACTGATAACTCAGTGACATTGATTCTGACCTGTGCAGTACTCAATAAGGCAGTCATTCTGTTTTGTGAGTCAAAAGCCCTGCTTCTGTCTAGGGGAAGAATGTTTGAAACTGTGACTTGCTGCCTGTGGGCGTGGAAGGAGAACATGCTGGTGTGCAGTGAAGCAACACATGTAATGTGGAGGTTAGGCAGCAAAAACAGAACAGGCAGGGGACAGAACAGCAACTCCTGTTCCCTGACAAAAATAACACAGACAGGGTTTTTTCTGTAGGTGGGGGGGGTTAATTTTTTGTTGTTGGTGTACTTCTTCATGCTAGTGTTGGCATTACTTGACAGTCTACTTCAGGAAAGAGCATTGTGCTAAAACAGTATTGCAGAGAATTTTTTTTATGCAAATAGATGTCTCTGTTTACTCCAAGGACTGCCCTCTAATTGTAATATGTGGGGGAACAACTGACTGGTTTGGGGTGGGTTGCTAAAGTATCTTGGTTTTTGTGAAGTTGACAATGGGTCTAAGATTTCATATGCTTCATAGAAACAATCAAGAGTGCCCTGGAGCTATTTTGTTGAGTGGGCACACATGACACAGTCTTCAGTGTATTGAAGATTCATAATGGAGGTGTTGCTTTTCTTGGATTTGGAACATAACTGGTTGATGTTAAAGAGATTTATGTCCATGTGATACTGGCTGCTGACTCAACAGGGAAGTCTATCGGCAATGAGATACCAAACAGCTGTGATATAGATGGAAAAGGGTTTTGGTGCAATCACACATCCTTGCTTGACTCCAGTTCTGTTATGGAAGGGACTTGTCTGTGAGCCATTTCTTAGGTTGGCTGCCATCAACAACAGACAAAATCTGCCAGTGCTGCCTGCAAATGTCTCCAAAACCATGTCTCTGATAATCATAATATCAGGACACAAACCAGGCTTCTCGTCTACTGGATTGTTGTCATCCTTATCCTTCTGTATGTGAAACTTGCATGGCATATCAGAAACACCTTAAAGTTTTGGAACGTTACTATCCACAATGTCCCTGTCACCTGCCACAGAGCCTGGGCTGCTCACAGCTGGTGGTGAGCAGCCCAGCCTCTGGGCAGGATCCTGCCACTGGCCATGGAGCCTGGACTGTTCACATCAGGCAGTGAGTAACCTCGGCTTCGTGGCAGTTAGCAGGGGACTTCCCAGAGATAGGACTGCTTGTAGCAGGCAGCTGCAAGGCTGCAAGTAGCTGCACCAGGGCCTGGAAACCTGGCCTGGCTCATTGTGGTGGTGGCTGCCTGCACACCTTGGAGAGCCTGGTGGGGAAGGGCCGGGGCTGTTCGGCCACAACAATGATTGGGCCCCTCGAGGCTCATCTGCCATCTGTCCCTGGCACACCAACATCTTTCATGTTGAAGCTACAAGATTTTTTTTTGGCACTTGGCCCAAAAACTTTTCTGACCCCTGATGTAGAGTAAGAACAGGTATATTCTTATAGTTTCATAGTTTCATAGTTGGTAGGGTTGGAAGGGACCTGAGCAGATTGTCAAATCTGACGCCCTGCCATGGCAGGAAAGAGTACTCGGGTCAAACGACCCCAGCAAGGTGTTCATCTAGACTCCTCTTAAAGACCCCCAGGGTAGGAGCCAGCACCACTTCTCTTGGAAGTTGGTTCCAGATCCTAGCCACCCTGACAGTGAAGTAGCGCCTCCTGATATCTAGCCTGAATCTACTCTCTGCCAGCTTGTGACCGTTATTTCTTGTCATTCCTGGTAGCGCTTGGGAGAATAGGGACTCCCCCAATGCCTTCTGGTCCCCTCTGACTAGTTTGTAAATGGCCACAAGATTCCCCCCTCAGCCTTCTCTTGTGGAGGCTGAACAGGTTCAGGTCCCTTAGCCTCTCCTTGTAGGGCCTGCCCTGCTGCCCCCTGATCATGCGAGTGGCCCTCCTCTGGACCCTCTCCATGTTGTCCACATCCCTCCTGAAGTGCGGAAGCCAGAACTGGATGCAGTACTCCAACTGCGGCCTGACCAGTGTTGCATAGAGGGGGAGGATCACCTCCTGGGACCTGCTCGAGATGCATCTGTGGATGCATGACAAGGTACGGTTAGCCTTCCTGACTGCGTCCCCACACTGTCGACCCATGTTCATTTTGGCATCAATAATGACTCCATGATCCTTTTCTGCCTCTGCACTGACGAGAAGGGAGTTCCCCAGCCTGTAGGTATGCTGCTGGTTCCTCATCCCCAGGTGCAGCACCTTGCACTTGTCAGTGTTGAAACCCATCCTGTTCTCATCCGCCCACCCCTGTAACCTGTCCAGCCTATTCCTCCCTTCTAGCGTGCCCACTTCTCCTCACATCTTAGTATCATCTGTGAATTTGAGCGATGCTTTTTACCCCCTCATCCTAGTCCCTGATGAAGATGTTGAACAATGCGGGCCCGAGGACTGAGCCCTGCAGAACCCCACTGCCCACATCCCTCCAGGTCGAGCCCACATCCCTCCAGGTTGATATGTATAGACATTTATATATAATGTACATATAAAGACATTATATCTCTGTCTGTATTGCAGCATATGGTTACTGGTTTCTGATGCATTTCCTGTTTTTATCATAAATCATTTTGCTGTTTGTCTTCTTTCTGGTTGCCTGTGGAAGGAGTGACTTCTGGACAGGTGATATTCCAGGCTAACTCTGTCCACCAAGTGGAGGACTGTAGCAGGTTGACACTCCCTGAGGCAGACTCAGGAGCCAGTCTCTTCATAAAAAAGCTGTCCATTCATTATACACGCGGAGCACTTCTCACTGCAGCAAACACAAGAAATGCAGGTGCAAAGAACGAACACAAAATCAAACCTCTGGTCTTCCTTCAGACCTGGAGGAGCAACACAGTCCTTAAGCAGGTAGGTTATTATCCCTGTAACCCTCCACAGCTGGGTTCCAGTCCCTGAGACCTGTGTCTCCTTATGGGGACCTGTCATTTCTTTTTTCATAACCCAAAAGTGGGGGTCACTTGGAGCTGGCAGAGATCTGTCTCTGCAGCTCCGGAGTCCAGTGTAAGGGCAGAGGAACTGAGGTGCTGAGTTAGTGACTTATTTCAGGGCAACTTTGGTCTGTTCCTTGGGACGAGTGGCAGTGCAGTGAGGAGAAACATGGGGCTCTGGGGGGTCCCCCTCACAGGGGTTTGTGACACCATCCACTTTGGTTCTGGAGACAGAAGTAAATTTAGTGGCCAAGGCCCATTTATAATTAAAATGTTGTGGGGAGGTTGATTCAATTAATAAGCAATCTTGAAGAAATACTTGATTTCACTTGTCCCCAGCTCAGGAGAGTGGATATCGGCTGATGAAGTACTCTGATTCAGTCAGAGATGGGGTCCTAGCTAGCAAGCAAGGCCTGTTATTTTCTCCAATATAGCGGAGCCTGTATAAAAGACCTGGGTAAAACTCTGGTGCTGTTTAGTAATGCAGGACATAGAGATTTTCAGTAATGTATTTTACATCACCTAAAGTAAAGAAAAAACCTGCAGAAGTTGCTTCTCTAAATTAGTCACTGGCTAGTGACATAATATAAGATTCTTTAAAGCAAAGCATATTTATCAAAATACGAAACTCCCACGTCACTGTTGCCAGGGACAAAGAGGTTGGATATATCAGACGCATATAAAACTTGGTCAGCAGTGTTTAAGATATTACGTGAGCTAAGGAGAATAGAATTTGTTTCTTATGTACATATGCTCCAAGAAGAGTCAGACACTGAAGTGGTTTAAATGCCAGCCATTGGTCTACAGAAGTGCTGTCCCTCTTGCTTCCCATCGTAGGGATGTACAGGTAATGATGACTACAAAGGGGCATTATGGGGAACAGGAGCTAGATAAGCCTGAATGACCTTGTGACCCTACAGCAGACTCCATTCTAAGCGAGAAAGGAGTCTGTGAAAGACTAGCAATGGGAATCTTACGCTGGTAGTGACAACAGAGAGGACTGAATGCACCTATTTGCTGCTAAGTGTTAACTGATCACATATGGCAAAAAGAATACCAGATTTATGACATAGCCTTGACAGTCACAATTAACACACACACACACACACTTCTTAATCAGCCATCCATGTACAGCAGTGGACCTGTCCATTTATTATCACTTTGGTTCTGTTAGCCTCCAGAAAAAAGCTGTTCCATAGACAACAGGTGAGGGGGGCACTAAAAGAGAGAAAAGTGCTCCTGCCCCACAACCCTTTCTGGACAGGTAGCAAGAAGTGGTGTACTTCTTTATGCTGGTGATGCCTTTCCTGAGAGAAGGGAAAAACACAATAGGAAACATCCTTATAATCATGATGTCATCAGGTGACATGTCTTTGGTGAGGCTGAGAAGAGTGGCTCACAATATTAAATGCAGACCTGTCTATCTATTGTTTTTCTACAGCACTCACCATTGTATCATCTAGAGTCCCAATCCTGCACTCAGCTATGCCTGGGTGAACCCTAATAGCTGCAGAAAGCTTCATTGAAGTCAAGGCAGACAAGGTTCCTTGGGTGAATTTGATATCTTTTATTAGACCAACCCAAATAGTTGGAGAATAGTTATTAAGCAAGCTTTCGGGTTCAAAAACCCTTCGTCAGGCTAAGGAAGTTTCAGCAGCTGGTGTGTGCTCTTCCTGGATGGAATGAAAAGTCAAGGCACTTCATCTGGGTCCCAGGTCTGTCTTTACAGAGATGCTTGCAGGGTTAAGGTCAAAGTTCTTTCCAGGTAAACCCCAAGTCACAGTGAGGTCACGACTGGATTTTACATATTTCTGATTTTCAACCTTACTTGGTAGAGAAGGCGATACTTGCGTGTACACGTAAGTGTTTTTTTCCCCTCCGTTCTCCCCCTTCATTAATTGAGTTGTGAGGAGAACAAGTGGTTGTGGGCTTCAGACAGAGCTGTTTGGATATGTGTTTTTCATCTTAGCAAGTACAGACAAAAATCAAGACAGTTGGTTAGCATGAGGTTTTGTTGAAATGTGTTTTTTCAGCATGTGAAATATTTATTTAGTGCCTGTGAATACATGTGTGCACGGCATCTTATGATATATCAATTAGTCCCTAAGGTGCCCCCATTGCCCTGCCTTTTGCCATATTATGAGAGAAGCTAGTACCATTCCACAATATGTTTGCCCAACACTTTCAATTATTAAAACCTATGTTCAGTTGTTTATAATTTTGCCAGACTTTAATTTTATCCCCTGAAGTTTTCCATGCCAGCTATTTGCCTCAGGCTGCCTCCCCCTTGTGCCACCCCCTTCCCCCCCCTAAATTCAATTAAAGCAGTTCAGTTATTTCTGAGAATGGGGCTAGGGAAATTACACTGTATTATCTGTGTTAACTATTTCTGGTGATCTTTTCTTTGAAGTTTTAACATTTTCATGCTTTGGAACAGACTATATTTGGCTAAGGCAGTGTCCCAAGAAAGTAGTGTCCTCCCTGTGAAAATCTGCCCAGATTTGACCAAGAGAGTCTATACAAACTCTGAGATTATTCAAAGTTTAGCAGCTAAAACCTCCAAAGTTTCCAGCTGCATTGAAAATGCTTGTGCCTCTCATAGCTCCCTGTGCTGACCAGAGAGTCCCTGAACCACCCCCTCACAAAGCCGCAAGCAAGACCCTTCTCTGAACCAAAGGGCTGTTTTGAACTTTTGCTCTAATGGCTACTCCCACTTGGTCTGAGATGGGCCAGACGCAGAAATGAAAGGAGGAAGTCTCTCTTTCTCGTTTTCACTGACTTTCCTGCTAATGCTCAGGCAGTATATAAGAGGAAGTTACCCAAACAGAAGGCCCAAGTTAGACTGTGGCGTGGGTGGGGAGGACAGGAAAAATCTGAGACAAGGAATCCATTGAGCCTGGGACGGGAGAGTGGAGAGGAACTAGCACTGAGATTGAGGCACTATTCAGCCTTTCTCTGGGTGGTCCCAACAGATGTAAACCAAAAGTTTTTACTTTTAGATTTGAGATATGGAATAATAGATGGTTCAGTTGGCTGGTTGAGGATCAGCATTTTGTGTGTCTTTCTCCCCCCACCATTTTTGTTAATGAATGGTAAACCTCTGGTCTGTCTTTATTTCATTGGTCTGTATAATAAAACCCTGTAACGCTAGGGACGGACATTATACATAAACCGGTTTAAGTGATCAGAAACTTGTTTAAACCTGTAACAGAACAGATGTTCAGTGCACATAAACCAGTTTGAAAGTGGCTGAAACCGGTTTGAGATAAACCTGGTTGAATGTCATATCAGACTTAATTGATTTGGGTCAAACTGGTTTATGCAATGTCTGTCCTAGACCCCTTGCTGGTTTAAGTTAAATCAGACTCTGCCAGCATGCTCTCTGGGCTGGGCAGGGCTCTCTGCTCCACAGCAGGGCTGGCCCCTCCCCTCTGCTCCCTGGCTGCAACTCTGGCAGAGACTTGTAGGCATAGCAACGTCTGCCTGCTTTCCCCTTGCTTTCCCACTCCCCTCCCCACTCCGTGCTAAGCAGGGATCCCTGTCCCCTCTGCCTTATACAGACACCTCAGCATTAGCTAGCAGAACCATGCTGGCTATGGTCTGTGCTGCTGCAGACAGCAGTGTCAGCTTAAGGCTTTTTGGAGCTAATCAAAGCTCAGCTGATAATGTCCCTCTGTTCTTTCTTTTTTTAAGAAGAGTTTGAACTGATGAGAGAGGCTGTTTGTTTTCTGATGGGGTGATAAATGCTGATAACAGCGCTGATAAATGCTCTGTTATCATTCAAAGAGGGGGGAACACACCTCCCTAATCCTGCTGGGGCCTGGCCACGCCCCCCTCAGCTCAGCTCTGTGCAAGGGGAGGGCTGCTCTAGCGCCCCCCCAACTTCTAGCCTAAGCCACTGCAGGCACGTGCCTGCATTTCTGGGATGTCCATGCAGTTACAAAATGATTCAGCCTAGCCAGGTTAGACTAAACTGCAAAGATTGAATCAATTCAGGCTCAGGATTTTTGAATATCTGTCCCTAGTCTAAAAGGAGCCCCTGTATGACAGGGAACCTAGGGCTCCTGTTACTTCAAGAGGGAGAAAAAACTGCATGGAGAGCCTCAGGTAAGGAAGTCTGCTTCCTAGGAGCTCCAAACAGGAGGTCCCAAGCGGTTTATAAATTGAAACTGTTTATTGCTGAGCTAAATGCTCTGCCATAATACAGCTGGGTAGAGCCCAGCAGGGAAAGCAGGGCACTACTGCAGCAGCTAGGCAACAGTAGGAAGCTGCTATAGAGATAAGCCAGCAATTCCAACTAAAGAACACTGTGCCCACCTCTGTTCCAGGAGGTGCTCCCGGGCAACTCTTGCGTGGGCGGCTGACCGGGCCTGCCCTGCTCTTGCTGGGGAGTCCCTGGAACTCGCCGGCCGCAGTCGTGGCTGGGCCTGCCGCAGGGGTGTCCCCCTCGCTGCGGCCTCCAGCGCCGAAACGCCCCTGGGGGGGCTCACACGGGGCTCCGACCTCCCCTACACCCCGGCCAACGCCACCTTGGGTCGTGGACCTTCCGTCCCTCGTCCCCGAGTGAAGACTGAGCGTCGAGGGCCCTCTCCGCCCTTTGTGGCTCTCTTCCCCGACACCCCGCCAGGACCTCTGCTCGGTCTTCCCTGGTCCCCTCGCAGGGTTCCCTCCAGCTCTATCCCGGTTCCCTCGCCAGAGCTCCCACCGGCTCCAACCCGGTTCCTTCACTGGGGCTCCCGCCGGCTCCAATCCGGTTCCTTCACCGGAGTCTCCCACCGGCTCCAATCCAGTTCCTTCACCGGAGTCTCCCGCCGGCTCCCCGGAGCCTCTGCCAGCTCGTCCCCCATTACCTCACCGGTGAATCCGGCTGGCCCTCTCTCCAGGCTCCTCCTCGGGGCTTCTGCCGGCTCCCGCGTCAGTTTCGCTGCTCTTTTCCGGCGGCGCGGCTCTCCCCGCCTCCATTGCTCCCGGCGCGGCTGCAGCCTGTTCGGCCCACGGTCAAAGCCCCTTGCGGGGGCCCGGTTCCACTCCCGGGCTTCCTCCTGGGCTCTGCGTCCTCCCACCGCGCTCCCCTTCTCTCCTCGGGGCTGCCTTTTATTTCCGTGGAGTGGCGCCTCTCGCTGACGTCGCTCCGCCTCAGCTGTATGAAAGTGCGGCTAACGAGCTGCGCGGGTGGTTCCCCGGCCTGCACGCCGCCGCTGCTCCCCTCTCCTGCGGAGCATACGTAAGTGTTCCCCCCAGCCCTGGGCCGGGGACTCCCTCTAGTCCCGTTGTCCCTGGGACATAATCCCCCCCTTAAGATGCCTTGGGGCGCTGCTTTGTTTCCTCTGCGGGTCGTACCTGTAGGGTCGGTCCACCCTTTCCCTGGATCCTCTTGGTCCCCGGCCTGGTCTTCATTTCCACACCTAGATAAGAAGTCCGCCACGGTGTTGGTTTTCCCGGGTCGGTATGTGACGCGGAACTTATATGGTTGGAGCGCTAACGCCCACCGGGTGATCCGTGCATTATCGGACTTGGCCGTACTTAGCCACTTCAGTGGAGTGTGGTCCGTCACTAGTGTGAATTCTCGGCCCATCAGGTAGTACCTGAAGTAATCCACCGCCCACTGAATTGCCAGGCACTCGCGCTCAATAGTGGCGTACCTTTTTTCTGCTGGCAGTAGCTTGCGGCTCGCATATGCCACAGGTCTTTCGCCCCCTCCCTCTTCTTGGGTGAGGACTGCGCCCACCGCTGTCTCCGAGGTGTCTGTCTGCAAGATAAAGGGTTTTTGAAAGTCAGGGGTATGGATTATGACGTCTTCGCATAACGCCCTCTTCAACTTTTCAAAACTTTGTCTCATCTCCTCCGACCACCTGACTACTCCCATTTTCCACCCTTTGAGGGCCCCCAACAGGGGTGCTGCTAACTCTGTGAAATGGGGTATGAACCGCCTATAATAATTGGTTAGTCCCAGGAAGGACCGTAACTGGCGACAATCTTGTGGGGCCGTGAAGTTTCGGATAATTTCTACTTTGTTGGCCAACGGTTTAATTGTGCCCCTGCCGACCAAGAACCCTAAATATTTTGTTTCTTTCTGCGCAAAAGCGCACTTCCGAGGATTCGCAGTTAGGCTGACGCGTCTCAACTCTGTGAGGACGGCCCGAAGGGCTCCCATGTGTTGTTCCCACGTCCGGGTGTATATGATGATGTCGTCTATATACGCGGCCGCATATTCGGTGTGGGGTGCCAGGATTTGATCCATCAACCGTTGGAACGTTGCGGCGGCACCGTGCAATCCAAAAGGCATCCTAACAAATTCGTACAGCCCCCACGGGGTGCCGAACGCCGTTTTCTGCCGGTCTCTCTTGGCTACCGGAATCTGCCAATATCCCTTGGCCATGTCAAGGGTCGATATATACTGTGCGTCTCCTATCTTTTCCACCAGCTCTGCCACGTGGGGCTTGGGGAATGCATCAAAGACCGCCATGGCGTTCAAGCGCCGGTAGTCCACGCACAGTCTTACTGATCCGTCCGGCTTACGCACAGCTACCAAGGGGCTTCTCCAGGGACTTCTGGAAGGCCGGATAACTCCTAGCTGCAACATGGACTCAACCTCCTTGCGGATCGTTTCCAGGAAATGGTGGGGAATGGGTCGCCATCTCTCCCTCACTATTGCTCCGGGGGGTGTTTTTATGGTGTGGCACGCATCCCGAACCCAGCCGGGCTCTTCACGAAAGACCTCTCTGAATTCGTCTATCAGGGTTCGGGCCTCTCGCTGTTGTGCCAGAGTTAATTCCTTCCCCAGCCTGACTGGGGTATCTTCTGGAGCAGGCTCCATCCCTCTCTGTGGCCCTTGGGGGGCCTAGTTCTTTGTCCTCAGCCTCGGAAAAAGCTGCCCATCCCTCGGGATCCCACCATTCCCGCAGGAGTTTCACGTGGTAGATCTGTTTCTCCCAGAGGTGTCCAGGTCGGTGAACCTCATAATCTACGGGCCCCACCCAGCGGAGGATCTCGAACGGCCCTTGCCACTGTGTTAGGAGCTTACTGGTGGATGTAGGGAGTAATACCAGGACCCTCTGCCCCGGTTCGAATTCTCGCTCCTTGGCCCGGCGATCGTACTGACCCTTTTGGCAGGCTTGGGCTTCCCTAAGGTTCTTGTGGGCCAGGTCCTGGGCCAACCTAATCCTCTGTTGGAACGTCTGCTGGTAGGTCCTCGGCTCCTGGGAGGGCCCTTCTCCTCGCTCCCATCCTTCTCTTAGGACCTGTAATAGGCATCGCGGGCGATGCCCCAATACCAGCTCGAACGGTGAAAACTTTGTGGATTCTTGGGGGGTGTCCCTGAGAGTGAATAGTATTAGGGGGAGGAGGAGGTTCCATTTCCGGGGATCCCCCTGTATGCACCGGCGCAATGCCCGCTTTATGGTTCCATTAAGGCGTTCCACCAGCCCGTTGGTCTGGGGATGGTAGACCGAGGTGCGGAGCTGCTTTATCTGACGGGTCCGGCATACTGATCTTAAAACCCCCGACATGAAATTCTTCCCCTGGTCTGTCAGGATTTCTTGTGGAATCCCCACTCTGCTTATCCAATTTATTAGCTCCTCCGCGATACGTGGTGCCGTCACTGTTCGCAGGGGAATCGCCTCCGGGTATCGGGTGGCATAATCCACGATAACTAGAATATATCGGTGACCCGAGCTACTGCGGGGCACAGGGCCCACGACATCTAACGCGATTCTCGCGGACGGGGTGGTAATAATAGGCATGGACTGGAAGGGGGCCCGAGGAGGGCGTTCGGTTCTTGTCTTTTGACAAATGGGGCAGGCCGCACACCGGCGGGCTACTTCCTCCCTCATCCCGGGCCAAAAGAACCATCTGCTCACCTTCGCGAGGGTTTTGTCCCGGCCCAGATGCCCCCCTACTGGGCTCGCATGCGCCAACTGCCAAATAGCCTGGCGGAATTGGGCGGGCACCACTAGCTGCGGGCCCTCGACCTCCTCCCCCCTGTCCCCCTGTAGGCGGTACAGGAGTTGATCCCTTACCTCGAAGTGGGCCTGTCCTTCCTGTGCCGACGTAGGGGCCCTTTGGGTACCCTGGGCCTGCTCTCAGAGCGCCCTAATCTCCAGATCCTTTTCCTGGGTGTCGCGGAACAGGAGACTACTTGTGAGGTTGTCGAGGTCCAACATATTCGCCTCATCAGTTGGCCCCTCGTCTTCTTCCAGCTCGCCCAACCAGCCCTCTCGGCTCTGGATCCTTTTCCGGGCCGCTTCTGTGTCCCTTACCCTGTCCAGGACGTCATATATCGGTGCCCAGTCGCACCCCAGGAGCATTTCACAGGCTAACCGGGGCACCGTGCCCACCAGGAGTTCTCCCTGATGTTCCATTACCTGTAGGCGGACCCATTGGCGCTCAGTCTGCTTCAGATCCCCATGGAGGCAGGCAATTCTCACGGGGGCCACTGTCCTCCGACCGTGCGGTGGCATTAAATCCTCCCTGATGAGGGATTGGGCGCATCCCAAATCCAAGGTAGCTTGCACAGGGCGGCCTTCCACCCATGCCGTGACAACCGGGCGCTTCCAAGCCGCGTTCCCTCTGCCGACCACATAACTGCAGTCCATAGGCTCCCTGAGGTTTTGGCCTCGCCACCGCTCCGCTGGGGCTCTTGTTCGGTTATTGGGGGCCCATCGTTCCGTGGCCTGCCGCGGGCACTCTCTGGAAAAATGGCCCTTCTGCCCGCACCGGAAGCACACCATATCCCTGGGAGTCCCTCAGTTGGGTGGACGACTGCGTTCCGGTTCTTGTGGAGCCGCCACCGAAGGTCCCTGGCTCCCTCTGTCCCTGGGGTAGTATGCCTCCGAGGCAGCGAAAGCTTCGGCCAACCTCAGGGCTTCCTCACAATTCCGTGGGGTGTGCTGCCGGACCCATCGTTGCGTCCGTTCCTCTAAGTCGTTCTGGAACTGCTCCAGGATGATCTGGTCGGCGAGGGCCTCCCGGTCCTGTCTCGCTGGGCTCACCCACTTATCCAGCAAGTCGCGCAACTGTTGTAATAACACTCTTGGCTGTCTTATTTCGTGGCCCTTCTTAGCTCAGAATCGTCGCCGGTAGTGCTCGGGGTTGATCTCTAAGCGATACAAGATGGCCTCCTTCACGGACTCGTAGTCCAGGGCATCCTCCCTCGACAGGGCCCGATACGCGGCTTGGGCCTTGCCCACTACTAAGGCCCCCAGCTGGCTGGCCCAGTATCTTTTATCCAACCCTATCACAAGGGCATGCCGTTCAAAGGCCTCAATATACGCCTCCAGGTCATCCTCTTTGGTCATCTTGGGCATCTTAAAGGATGCCAAGCTGTGCTGGCGCCATTCTTGTTGCTGGTCCAACATCTGTTGCTGCGTGCCCAGAATCTGGGTCAGCAGTTGCACGTTCTGCCCGAGCATATCAACGGGGCCTATAGCCGGGGCCTGCATGTCGGCGTAAGTCGCCAGGTCGGGGTTCTCCATCATCCCACCGCTGCCACCACGTTGTGCCCGCCTCTGTTCCAGGAGGTGCTCCCGGGCAACTCTTGCGCAGGCGGCTGACCGGGCCTGCCCTGCTCTTGCTGGGGAGTCCCTGGAACTCGCCGGCCGCGGTCGTGGCTGGGCCTGCTGCAGGGGTGTCCCCCTCGCTGTGGCCTCCAGCGCCGAAGCGCCCCTGGGCGGGCTCACAAGGGGCTCCGACCTCCCCTACACCCCGGCCAATGCCACCTTGGGTCGTGGACCTTCCGTCCCTTGTCCCCAAGCGAAGACTGAGCGTCGAGGGCCCTCTTCGCCCTTTGCGGCTCTCTTCTCCGACACCCCGCTGGGACCTCTGCCTGGTCTTCCCTGGTTCCCTCGCAGGGTTCCCTCCGGCTCTATCCCGGTTCCCTCGCTGGAGCTCCCGCCGGCTCCAACCCGGTTTCTTCACCGGGGCTCCCGCCGGCTCCAATCCAGTTCATTCACTGGAGTCTCCTGCCGGCTCCAATCCGGTTCCTTCATCGGAGTCTCCCGCCGGCTCCCCGGAGCCTCTGCCAGCTCGTCCCCCGTTACCTCACCGGTGAATCCAGCTGGCCCTCTCTCTAGGCTCCTCCTCGGGGCTTCTGCCGGCTCCCGCGTCAGTTTCGCTGCTCTTCTCCGGCGGCGTGGCTCTCCCCGCCTCCGTTGCTCCCGGCGCAGCTGCAGCCTGTTCGGCCCACGGTCAAAGCCCCTTGCGGGGGCCCGGTTCCACTCCCGGGCTTCCTCCCGGGCTCCGCGTCCTCCCACCACGCGCCCCTTCTCTCCTCAGGGCCGCCTTTTATTTCCGTGGAGCGGTGCCTCTCGCTGACGTCGCTCCGCCTCAGCTGTATGAAAGCGCGGCTAACGAGCCGTGCGGGTGGTTCCCCGGCCTGCACGCCGCCACTGCTCCCTTCTCCTGTGGAGCATATGTAAGTGTTCCCCCCGGCCCTGGGCCGGGGACTCCCTCTAGTCCCGTTGTCCCTGGGACAAACACCTATGGCTAGCCCAGGGAAGTCACCTGACCAGAAAGGGAAGTGCCTGGGAGACACATAAATCCAAGGCTTGAGCCAGGGCAGACAGTCTGGCTCTGTAGGTTGCAAGGAAGGAGCTGGGGCTTAAGTTACTGACCAAAACCCTGCAGAAATGGGGACTGAATAAGGGACTGAAGGCTTACAAGGAGCTAAACCCCAGGAGAAGAAGTGTTTTGGTTACATTGCCAACATATTTAGAGTTTTTATTATAGCCAGTAGGCTTATTGTTTTGTTGAGGTTACTACTAGTGGACCAGATTTGGGACTAGTAGGGGGAGGCAGAGGTCCCCATAGTGCCTGAGGTGCACAGTGTTGAGGAGAGCAGAGGCAGGGCCAGGGGGCCTGATGCTCAAGAAAGGCAGAGACAGTGCCAGGGATGCAGTGTACAAAAAGAGTGGAGAAAGGTTTGGGAGTCCAGTGTCTGAGAAGGGCAGCAACTAGGTTCAGGGGCCCAGTATCCAAGAAGGCTGAGACAAGACCCTTGAGAGGAGCTGAGAATGAAGAAGAAATAGAGGCCTGAGACCAAAAGGGCCAGAGCAGAAGCCTGAGAGAGAGGCAATAGTGGGCCTGAGGCCAACAGGGCCTGGAAAGCCAGAGCCAGACAGGATTCTTGAGGCTACCAGGGGGTGTCACAGCTGCCCCAGGGACGTGGTCCTGCTACACCTTGCTTTAAAAATCTTGTAACCCTGGCACATGGCACTACCCATGTGCCACATCTGGGTGTGGGAATCCTGGGGTGCCCAGTAGTGTAAGCCTCACTTGGCTCTCCTAGCAGCCGACATGGAGCTTTCCAACAAGAAGGGCCCCTTTTACACTTACAAAACCTTTGCAACCACCAGTATAATTATTTACAAATATTTAATTATATACAATTGAATTGTATACAGAATAAGATATAACTAAAACAGATACAAATTACAAATTGCTACTAAAATAACTCTATATACAGTACACAAAAGGAGCATTGGTGGTTCAGGGATAGTCACTTGGGTGGCTACGGGGCTCACAAGCTGATAACCTCTCAGGTGTGATATAGGTTAAAGGAGAAGTGTAAACAATAATTAGATGTTGAAGCACTAATAAATAAATTGCTTAATATTTACAACATGAGCTATTGGATACTTATTTACAAACACTACTAATGACCTTTTTGCGCAATTAATTTACACACAATCCCCAGCTCCTCCCATTGCACTGTGCTGGGTCCTTCATGGCTGGGGTCCTCCCATGTCGGTCCAGGCATCACCGCACTGCTGGCAGCTGCTTCCATGTCTGGGTCCCTGCAACACACAATGTGCACTGCCTCAGCACAGTAGGCCATGCAGCTCAGGCTGAAGGCTAAAGCAGAAACAATTCTCCCATGGGTGAACACATGGGTCCACTGGTTTTGACTCCTGCAGCCTGCGCCTCTCCCTTTAGGTCACACACACGGACGAACGGAGGCTAGTTTGCTGAATCTCGCCTCCCCTTGTCTGAGCACTGGGATGTGCTGGGCCAGGCTTCTGCAGCTGCACAGCCCTCCCTAAAATCACAAACACGCTAACTGGGGGCTTGCTTCCCCACAAGCAAACTCATGTGCTCCTCAGGCAGCTGCCTGAAGGGATCAGCCTACTCTCCCCAAAGCACCTGCTTGAGTCCTGGGGCTGTGAGTTCACCTCTGACATGTTGGTGGCTAACCACAGCTCCTGCGGGCTCCAGGGGGACAGTCAGTACGGCTGGGCTTGAGCAACCCACTCTCTGCAGTGTACGCCCTTCTCTCCTCCTCCCCCACACTCTGAATGGGTAAAACTCCCTGCTTTTGAAGAAACCCTCCCTGCCAATCCAGAGGATGGGATTTTTGTGGGCTCTCCCTAACCATCCCTCTCTGATTTCAAATCCCTGGCTGGGGTTTTTCCATTCTTTCCTTTTATCAAGATGTCCCTGTCTGGGACAGCTTCATTTTGCCCTGAGTACTGGGTCCCCGTTGGGGCAAATTTTCTTTGCCCTAGTACAGCATCTCCAAAGAGACAAGCCTTGTCGTGGGACACCCTCTGGTCAGGTAAGTAACCCTTCAATGTCTGGTACAAACTCTCTCATCTTCTGATGTTGGAAGATTGTATCATACCTCCAGGTATATTTTGAGTCACTGGGTGCATCTACATGTGCATATTAGGGTGTAGCAATAAACTCTGGTGCATATCGTTCTGGAATTCATTGCTCCCAGGTGCCACATTTACAAGTCTGCCTGGGACTGCAGCATGTTAAGCTGGGTAAGAGCAGCCCCAGCTGGGAGGTTGACCTGCTCGCCCAGGGCTGCCCTGACCCAGCTCAATATGCTGCATAGTGACTGGCTGGGGCACGAGGGTGCTTCAATGCAGGGCAAGCCAGCAGGAACCCCTTTGCACTGAAGCTCTCTTGTGCCCCAGCCAGCTGGCTCAGCATCTCCACACGCATTGCTGTGCATGAAAAAACTCTGCAGCAGGATAGTACTTGTATTTACAAGTATTAACCTGCTGCAGAGTTTATTAGTTTTCTAGTAGGAACACATGTGTAGATGTCAGGATGTTTACTGCAGAGCTAATTAGGCAACTCCACAGTAAACCTTCCATGTATATGTGCCCACTGAGTACTACTTGCTGCCCAACAAGGTGTAATTCACAACTTACTTGAAAAGCAGAGCTCCTTGTGACCCTGGGGGAGAGGCATGTCTGAGAAAGGTTGGTGAGTGCCTGTTTACACTCCAGGTATTCTGTTGGGTTTGCAGAGAGGGGATGGGCAGCTCTTCTTCATGATATTATCAAGCCCAAATGATAAAAAAAAGAGCCAGGTACCAACCCCTCCCCCAAAATGTTAGAAAATAAATCTGAAGGGACCTTGGGAGGTCACTTAGTCTATCCTCAAGGCAGAACCAATGCAGCCACATACCCAAATCATGACACTTATTTTTTGAATGATACATTTTGGGGTTCTTTTATTTGCTCCCTAGTTTCTAAATCTTTAGTGGTAGCTTGATCATACATTCAAATGTCCCTCTGTAAGCATGAAGGATAAATTATTATGTTTTTAAAAAGGAAAACTGATTGTTTCACATATCCACTCATCTCCAGAAGCAGTGGATTCAAGTAAAACTTTAGCTTGCTATGAACCCATAAGATCTGGGAACAATGGCATGGTTTACTGGAGGAATTGGCTCTGGAAAGCTGCTGACTCAGTTCCCTCCGATCATCTACCTTATACGCACATTATCTAGTCCCCACCTGATACAGAATCATCCCTTTCAGACTTCTTCTTAGACCTATAAGTAATATTATTTTGTGCTGCTGTAACTTGGTTCTCTGGCAGAGAATTTGGCCCTGAGAATATAGTTAAAAGGTCTCTTAAAGGGGTAATGGTAATAACACATTAATAAATAGTAACCAGTCAGTCTCCTATTACGTGCATATGTCATGGTCTATGGATAGTAAGTGTTCATAAAAAGAGAAAGACAATGAAGAAAATACCCTTGTCATGCAGAAAAGTGCTTTATTGTAGTGAAATCATGCTGGAATAAAACTAGAAAAAGTTTTTCATTTCATAGTTCAAGATTACTCTTAACCAGAGATCAGATTTAAGTGCTATCAAAATAGAAGTTGATACATATGACAACAGACTACACTTCCAGTCATTTTTATATTTATAAAGTTAAAAGGACACTGCCAAGGTGGGTTTTTTTTTTATAATTAAACCCTACAGGAGGTTATAACAAGGCTTGAGTCAGAGAAGTTGATGTACAACATTTTAAATTTAATTATTCAGGAACTCTAAAATGGAGAAAATATTCCTTCTTTTCTTCCACCCTCTGCTTTGTCTATTTAGGTGGTCAAGGCTTCAGGGCAGGAATCCTTTTTTCCTTATGTAGGGACTTAGCAACATTCACATGGCCCTGACTGAAGTTACATAATGGTAAGTGATAAGGCAACTATGATAACCAACAAAGAGGGAGAATTATTGTTGAGGGAACAAATCAAGAAAATGCTTCCTGATGTGAGAGGACAACTTTCTAACAGCAAGGTCTGAGAGACCTGGAAACAGTTGCCCCAGGAAAGTGGGGGAAGCCCTATCACTTTGCGCCACTGAAACCCAAGAGGATTTCTGGACATAAGGAGCAGTACTGCATTTAGCAGAGGGTGGGAAAGGACTGAATGATAGAAGAACTCATTTCCATCTCTAACATCTCCAATCCTGATGAACTGTCAGCCTTTAAAGACATTAAAAAAAAAAAAAAAGAGTAACAATTAGCAAAGCATTGAGTTAGAAGGAAACAAATTTATGAAGTGACCACATGGAGCCTATATACCTAAATAAGAGAAAAGGAAGCTGGGATAAGTTTTGAGCCTCCCAGCCTTGAACATGTACCTTTAAGTATAGAACTACAACACTGTTTATCACACAACTCTTGCATAGATTTTCAGCCCAATATATTATGTACAACATATACAATTTTTTCTATATTATAATATACTATATTATAATATACTAAGAGAACATGCTAATGTTGGGCAGACGCTTGCTTCAGGAAAGCTTTACACAAAATAAGTATTCCTGCCAAGCTAGCTTATTCCTGGCCCTTTTAAAGTGTTATGGATGATGAGCAAGCTATCCATTTTTACAATGTTTACTAGTCTGTGGTGTTGCAAATGAACAGACTATCTAAACATAGGATTCCTTAGCATACTGGATCTGGTCAACATCAAAGATGGGCTGGCTGCACCGTCGAATCAGATATTCTTGTTTGTTCTTTTGATAGGATTCAGACATGGCTCTTAGACGATAAACTCGAGGGGTTACAGGTAAACTTGCCCGGGCATTGATCCCAACAGCAATGTCAATGGTTTCAGTTTGTGCCTGAAAATCCTTTACCATAGAAAGTCTGTCACTGAGTAGGTCCTTCTGATCTGTTGTATCCTCCTTATAGTTGAAACGTGGATGAGATGTTAAAGAATCTTTATCTGACATACCTGATCTCATGGTTTGAACCGTTAAGCTACTATATGGAGGAACTTTAGCTGCCAGGCAGTTTTTAGTTGCCTCTTCATAAGATGGGGGTTTGCCAGGATTCTTCTGGTCCACTTCTCTAAATACCTCATCAGCTGACCTGAAACGTGACCTCTGTTGATGCTGTGCAGGCAATGGTTTGTCATCATCAATACAGTTTTCTTGGACTCTTCTGCATGAAAACTGTTTTTCCTTCTTGGAGTCCTTCTTGAAGCTGTCTCTTTTGCGGGTTGCAAAAGAGAATGACATGGAATGTTTTTTGATCTCTCGGTTGGGTGTTCTGCTTTCCTCTGCAGTCTTTGTGGAAAAGGACTGGGGTCTATTTAAGATGTTTCTCTTGGGGCTGGCAGGAGAAGCTAATGGTGAGCTAGTAAAGACCGAACAGTCAGAATTGGATAAGGAGCTATCCAGCGAACCACTGGAAGATGTTTTGGGTAGAGAGTCTGATGGCAAGTTGGTTTTCACTTTTAGATTTAGTGGCTTTTTATTCCTATACTGGCCTCCAGGAAAAACATGTCCTGGCAGTTGCTTTTCAAGTTCTGGTTCCTGAAATACCAGCTGTTCCTCTTGGGTGGTGAAGTTGTCCTCGCTTTTAGTCAGCTTCTGGCTCCTTATCCTGCCTTCGGGCCAGTCTTCAAAGGGCATGTCTGGCTCTGAGAATCGTCTGTCCATTGAGCTGATGAGCTTTTTAAAAGGGACAATGGAAAAGGCAGAGGGGAGTAGGCCCCGAGGTCGATGGCACTGTAGCTCTCTGCTACTCAAGCTTCCTGTGCTGCCTTCGGCCTGCTGGAGCAGGTCAAGCTGGGAGGTGCTAGAATGACATTCAACCTCGGGATCTGGGCTGTCATAAGCAGAGTCATTTTGCTGAGTTGTAGATATTAGTTCTGTGGGAGAGAAAGAGAACCTGTTAGTTTTTGCATGGTGTGATAAGTCCTATTTGAAAATAAGCTCAACTTTGATGGATGGGCTGATTTTTATTAAGTCACAGGCCTAAGAACCCGATTCTCAGAGGATATAAACAGACTTCACTGGAAAAATTGCAGTGCACAACATCTGAGAATAAGCTCGTAGCTTCTGAAGAGTTCTTATCTGACAAATTTAGGGGGTTCAATTATTTAGGAGTTGGTGTGAGATAGCTCCCTTTGAAAGGGAACAGCATGGACTTCCATCCCTTCCCACTCAGCAGTAGGCAAGCCAGGGTCACAGCACCATTACCTCTTCCTGAGCTGCCAGCGATGAGAGGGACCTAAGATCCTTGCAGAACCTCATGCCTAATTTCTACCAAAGAATTTATATAGAGGAAGGTTCCTGACATCCCCTCCCTCTTTTACTACTGTACAGGGGCAGGTATAATCTGTCCCTGAATGTCGCTCAGCCCTAAGAAGTGATCTCAGCAGGAGCTACACCAAGAGTTGAGGGCAGAATGTGGACCACTAGGAGGGCATTTCATGATCATTATGGACTCAAAACTATGAGTTGCTGAGCCCTCCTGTGAATCGATGGCAGGTCCATTAACTTAATTGGGAGTTGAGGACACTCAGCAGGACCATGCCGCTCTATGAGAGCGTGGTAATGTTATTATTATATAAATTGCAGGAGCAGCAAGTGCTTAGCATTTGGAATGAATCCAGTCCTGTGGGCTACTGTTACCTAAGTGGCTCCCTTAGCATTTTGAACACATTCAGTTAAAACAACATTGTAATGTTGTGTCAGGAACTCAGCATATCTCTGTGCTGTCTCTGAAATCTTAATATGGTAAATACAATGAAGCTTCAAGAACTTGAAAGAGTGGGTCTAATAGACCAATATATGAAGTCAGACAGTCCATTATAGTACCTGTAGAGCTATCTGTGCATTCCAGCGAATCATCGGGTGATAGACTGAGGAGTGAAGATATTTCATTTCCAAATATTTCAAAGCAGTTATCAATGAGGAATTCCACCAATGCCTTCACCTGTGCAAATGAGACAATTTGTTTCTTTGTTAAGTGAGCATTTGAACCAATAGTTTCACAAATGTCATTAGTTGTTGTCTTGTTTTGCAATTTAAAATGCAACTCAACTCTTTTAATCCAAAGGGTCAAAAGGAAATATTTAATATCTAACACACTTTCACACTGCTGAGCACTGCTTGGTATATAAAACTGTAGCAGTTGTGGTTGTTATTACATTAAGTTAAGTCACTGCATTATAGAGAGTTCAATGCAGTAGGTAGCAAGGTATCTTTGAAAAGCACTGTGCTGAAAGATGAAAGGCTAGCAGAACTGAATTAGCCATGGGACCACTTTGGAACATGGGGCCTGAAACCACAGATATGTTGATCAGCCCAATATATACCTGAGAAGACTTTAGCTTCAACTGAAAGCTCAAATAGCACACATGGAACTTTGACTTGGTATGTATATCATATATCAACATCTATCTATCTATCTATCTATCTATCTATCTATCTATCTATCTACACACACACACACACACACACACACACACACACACACACCATATTGTATGCAGGAGTTAGAATGTCACCAGAATGAAATGTAGGCTAACCCATCGTTTGTACCATGTTGCTGATTCCCAAACATCAGTTCAGGGTGGATTCTCAGATATTTAGTGGTGTTGTTTCTTTTGGAATTCACAAGGAAATAATAATGATAACAGACTTCAAAGGGAATATTACAACACTGGTGAGTAGCCCAGGAATGAAACTCAACTAACCTTGTCATTCATCTCTTTCTGGACTTCCAGTGGTAGGGTACTGTTACGTTGTGGATTCAGCATGTTGGGACCAATGCAAATAGCAAGATTGCTGGCATCCATCTTGTTGACCTTAGAGTGTTGGCTGATGCGATGAAGTACCAGGACCAAATGCTTGAGTAAGAAGAGATTTGGCCTTGGTAGTTTGTCTGCCACCCTAAGTAAATGTGAAAAATGTAAAATTAATTCAGGTTACAATGTTTCTTTATTTGAGCAAGTTTTGATGAAGCTCATGCAGATAGAACTTCCTCCAAAAAGAGGAAGGATTTTTTTTTAATAAAACCGTTTTACAAATCTACCATTCAGAAATCCCCAAAAGCAGCTGACTGTCTGGCTAACCACAAGGTCCTGACCAGAAAGCAAAAATAACGATACTTTATGTTTTAAAATGAATCAGTGAGCATTGTTGATAAGCCACATACAATTGAGATATATTACTGGAGTTTTTTTCATAATACCAATGACATTTAGCATTTAAAATTCTACAGTCATGTTAGGTAGCTTTAAAGTTATTCCATATCAATCAGTTTATAGCTGCAGTTGATAGTTTGCTATTTTCTTCGTAAGAACTCTTGTTTTCCAAGGGCCAGACTCAAAGCCCACTGAAATCCCGACTCCAAGTCACTGTGCACTTTAATCTATAGCTTTAATTGCCAAAATATTGCAAGTCTGTTTCTTCATTATTCTAATAATCTCTCTAAAATATATAGAAGAAGAATTTCAAATATATCTAAGAAGAAATGTGGCTCAATGCCATCTTCACTCCAAATTAAACATGGTAGGAGATGTATCAACTTATATAAATGACAAAAGTGTAAACGAAACTATAAATTTCTAAGACGAATGCACTCTCCCTATCAGTGGGATTGGCTGCAAAACTTACTCTTTTACTCCTTCAATTTTATCCTCATGGCTCAGCTTCTCTAAGGCTGTCATCCACTCATCATAAAGTTCAGATGACAGCAGATTATGTGGAATATTTCGGAGGAAATCCTGCAAAGAAAAGATCTTTAGATAAGCGTTTGGAAAATATGATTCATATGAGCCTCCCTGTACTGACTCAGCATAAGACTAATCCGTTTTAGCTACATGATATGTGTATACCTGTTTACTGCTAGAAACATACATGTGTGGACCCAAAGGATGTCAACCCCAATTTGCTCATTCTTATTAGAAAATGACTGCCAGAGCTAAAATCAGCTGAGTTTACCTTAAGAACCACTGCTAATAGATGCACAGTTTTGCTTTCCAAGGCAACTTCTACGCCTGAATTCAGTTCTTCCTTTAACTCCTTGCGTGCTTTTTCATTGGCAGCTTTTCTGAATATTCCTTCAGTGAAACATCCTTTAAGGTATAGTATATTAAGAATATCCTACAAGAAACATGAATAGAGAAAAAAGAGGAACTGTTACTTTATTAAGGACAAGTCACAGAAAAGGTAAGCAGTTTTATTAAAGATAAAGCATGTTTTAACTGGGAGCTACACTGTTTGTAAAGCAGAGTGCTATGTAGTGCTTGCTTATAAGAGGGTATGCTTTAAAGGGCCTGGTCTTCCTCACACAAGCATTAGTTTTACACCATGGTGTGAACTTTGCACCTGAACTCTTTCTCTGTAGTGTGTCAAACCAAGCCTCTCTGTCCTCCTGAACTTCACAGCTAGAACTCATGAATTTTCTTCCTTTTGGAAGAAGTTTAATTTTTGTAGTCATTTAAACAGTTGCTTTACAAGTCCCTTTGCAGACTCCAGTTCTCATTGAAGATGAGGTACCAGGCTTTTTTAGAGTACAGGAAAAGTCCCAATGGCTATCATCATTATTATTTGTACTTTTTATCAATAGATCTCCAAGTACGTTACAGGGGAAAGTAGCATCATCCCCATTTTACAGGTGGGAAAGCTGAGGTACAATGACACAAAAATGTGATTTCCTCCGGGCCTTCTGCAAACTAGGAGCAGAGTCAGGAATAGAACCCAGCTCTCCCCAAAGTCAAATTGAAATGAAGTATTCAAGCAGGGCATTCCAGGGATTGTCCTGGGTCCAGTACTGTTCCAGGTCCCACGTCAATGCTCTAGTTCCAATATTAAAATTCCTTACTTTACAATCAGGAAGTACAAAATGGCTATGCCACCCAGCCACTTGCTCACCTGAATTGGTTTAGGGAGTGTGTCGTTCTCACCACAGATGATTGCCAGAGGCTGACCAAACAAAGAAATCTTTAGGTCAGATTCTGTTGATTCAGAGGATTCTGATATGCTGGAGCTCCATCTCAGCATGGAGGGCCATGATATAACCTTCTTTCTTTTCTTATTACCATCTGGTGCAAAAAAAAGCAAAACAAAAATAAGGAAAAAATGCCAACACAAGAAAGCTCTTACATGTATACACACGTCACTCACAAGATGACATATAGCAGGAAGAAATGATACATAATGTGCATTTGAAAGCTCGAACTAAACAGAGCAAAACTAAAGTAAAAGATAGCTAAGGCGTTACTAAGGAAACATAACCTCTAAACAAAACTCTAAACTAAAACTGTGACAAGTCCTCCAAAGGCACCACCTTTCCTGTTTTTATGTCACTGTTTCCTCTTATCTTAGAATATTTAGAGTGGGAACACAGAGCGCACAAACAATGTCAGAGACATTTTCAGCATTTAGGCTTGTATGATAATTACGTCTGTACCAGGTCCGCAGTCTGCAGAAGTCAGAATTTTCCTCCTATCCGCTATATTTGATCCCACACAATGTCCATTTTAGTGGAACAGCACATTTGGGAAATCCATCTTTTCAGCATCGGACAAATTATTGGCTACGAGAACATTCTTTCATATCCTTCACTTCAAGGAAGTCAATGGCCCACGCCTATCGCATTAGCGCTCCCCAAGTATCATGCTGTGAACCTTCATGCATTAACAGGAATAGACCTTTTCAGTTTGGGAATGGGTAGCTCAGATCATCTGCACATGCTATCTCTGGCTTGCTGTATTACAACTATGGAGATATGTCACAGGGTCTCAACTCTCTGTGGCAACCAGGTTCCACTTGTGTTCATGTCAGCTTCAAACCTTCTTTCTTATGCTTTAGAAAAACAAATGCTGTGACTCAGTGAGCTAGAACTCTTGCTATAAGACTTTGCTAGCCAGCCACTTGCCCTGGTGTATAAAAATACCACTCCCTGCCCTTATCTGCTTGAGGTTCAGAAATCTCTCAGGAATGGATTTGAACTTGGATCTTACATGTGGTGCCATGCTGCAAATTTTAAGATCATCATGAACTGTATGTTATTTTTTTCCCCAAATAATATAGCAACTGCATTATATTATTGGAGTGTTTTTTAAACAAGTTGCCATCTTCGCAGACTTGGTACCTTGCAACTCCAAAATGGGTACTTTGTTATGTGAACCAGTACTCAACAAAACTTGCACTTTGTGGCTCACCACAAGTCACTGATCGCAAACTGTTAAAATCAGTAATAATGTCACATGATGTGATACTCTCACGGATACCATCAATCAACAAGAAACTTGGTTTTTCTGCTTCCGATGCTACTGCAGCCTGAAGATGTCATGACCCATTGTACAAATTCAGGCCTGTTCCTGATAAACACACATACAGGTCTGTCCCACAAAAAATTCTACATACAAGTGTTTATATGTGGACAGTCATGTCGCTGGGGTCACCTAACCCCAGTTGTCTTCCTGCCTAAAGTGGGGGGGGCTGGACCCGATGATCTGCAAGGTCCCTTCTAGCCCCTAACAATCTATGAATCTATAAGCTTTGAGGGATGGAAGGAAATACATCTGCAGTTTCTACTGTGCCCAGGGCTTATCCATGGTTGCTTAAAACATCAGCAAAACCATTAGGGATATTTACAAAAGCAGCCTGAGGCTAGTCGCATGAGTAATGCCCAAACACATGAGTAAAGGCTCAAAATCTGGCTGCAAGGAACAATGAGTTGAGTGCCACCTATGGTCAAAAGAGCAATAACAGTAGCTTTAGGTAAGAGGAGGTGGCAAGATCCTGTATTTTAGTGATATATAATATATTTAAATTTGTTAAGTGAAGGAAGCAGCTAAAGATGTGCAGAACAATTAGCTCACAATATTTCTTTTGGAGGAGAGTTTCTTTTTAAAACTTACCAATCAGATGGCAAAGCCCATCTTCACTTTCATATGGTACCAAAAGCTGGCATTTCTTGATGTCAGCCTAAAATAAATGGTTATCAGTTACAAAACTGCCACTTACTGATAAAAACAATAATCAAACCACATCTGGAACTCAAAAGATGGTGATAAACTTTATGTACAAGAAAAAGACAGTAAAGCATTGAAATAATTATCTCTAGAATTACATTTAATCTCTCTATGACATTTGGAACAGACAGTCTAGGTTGCAGCAAGGAACATGGGAACTGAGGTGCAAATTGTCTGCAAAAGTGAGTAGTATCAAATGCTTCTGAGGATTCTGTAAGGCCCTTACACTATGCAGATACGGACTAATCAGCCCCCAAATTCATTCTCATTCTGATCTCTAGCAGTTAAATAATGGCTTATGCCCTGAACCACAAGTTTTATTATCCCTTCCAAGCTTGTGTTCCCATTAGTGATGATATATCTCACTCTTCTTGATATCCATAAAGAAGTCCAATCTCTTTCTGCATCTTGCTCTAAATTCACTTTAAATATGTTTACTTTTTTCAGAAGTGGTTCAAAATTAAGTACACATTAAACAAACAAGATGCAGACCCTCAGCTGGTATCAGTCAACAGGCCCCTCTGTCAGGTGGGCCTGCTCTGTGACAATCTGACTCCAGGTCTGTTGGGGAATTACACATCAATATACAATAGGAATTTTTTACTGACTGCTTACCTCTGATCTGCACTCAATCAAAGCCTCCATGGTACTGACATTTAGTGTTTTTGACTAAGGAAAAAATAAAACAGAAAACCAACTGTGAGAAATGCTATTTTTAAAAACCTCCATTTAAAAAAAATAATATATTGACTCAACAGGAGCAATAATGACACTTACTGCATTGCAACTGCTTAACACCTTCATTAGGAATTTAGCTGAAGGAACTTTACTGATTCTCGTTCCTTTGGCTTCTTGTGTTTGCCTATACAGAATGAATGGACAAAGAAATAAGTATTACAGACAGTAATATTTAGCTAGTCTTTTATCTCTCTACTACAAACCTATAACATTTAAAGCTTATCTTGAAAAAGAAAAGGGCTCCTTTCAAGTTAATTTCTTTATTCAGAGCTCATCATAAAACACTGTTAAATTGAGACTGTCTGTAATGCATTTAGTTCAACAGCTAGAGCTGTATCTTTCTTTCTCTCTTTCTCTCTTTTTAGAAAAAGAAAAAGCTTTTGGTTTTCAGAGCATTCAATGAACAGTTAACAAACGCTGACAGCTTAGATCACCACAACAAAACCAAACATAATCTCGGTGCTGATTTTCAAATTCAGTGCTACATAACTCAGTCCACTGTGCAGTTACATTCAGTAAAGCGAATCCTCCCCCAGCACATATTTCTTTAGATCATCTAAATATATTGTGGTACATTAACATTAGTGTTGACTATATATATTCAGTTCAGAGGCAGTGCAGGGCTTACCAGAGGATTGTATCCAGCCAGAGTTCTTTCACCTCAAGTGAACTGTTGAGACAAAAAGAAACAGCATGACGCTCTGCTGCTACTATTCCAGTGGAGAGAGACAGGGCGACTAACCCGTCCTACCCACATGCGCTGCATTATAAATGGAGAGTGGGGGCAGGTGGAAAGTCAGAGAAGAGACAGGAAGAAGCGTCATGGGCAGTAGCATATAGAGACTGTCTTATAGAGGCTTCAAAATTTAGGCTTCCTCTTTCCTTTTAGGGCTACTACTGCTGTTTTTTTTCCCTGTAAGAAAAAAAAACCCCTGAGAGATGTTTTGTACGGAAAAGATGAGGTGTGTAATAGGTAAACGTTCCGTGTTGTGTCATTATCATCAGGTGGGATGTGTGAAAAGCATGCTGCCATGTAGTGTGTACAGATGAACTTTTTAAAGGGCACTTGGGGTACTCTGTCATATGACCACCTTAGCAGCATACCCTACACTTTTGCAGCTAAAGGGATAGTGTGACATCAAATGTAACCTTATATTTAGGCTTTTTGAGCCAAACTGTGCATTCTTTTTTAAAAGCTACAAGCTATTTATAAGCAATCCCAAACTTTGAAATATTGGGATCGTGCTAGAGAAGCTAAAATTGACATCAGCTGGACACTGATTACACATGTATGTGAAATCTATTAGACAATCTGAGGAAAACTCAAAAGATAAGCACGCTGAGTCAAAAGCAAAAGGTAAATCAGATGTTTAAATGTTTTGCTGTTTTTATAAATAGGAACTCTGCATTTATTAATGGCATCAATAAGGAAATACGTTTATGTCAAACTTATTTAAACAAGCGATTTGAATTTAGCCAAAGAAAAGTCAAGAGATTGATGTGAAAGCTGCTTCTTTTTTACCTTAACAGAAGCACCTCTGTGTAATAAGTCGAGTTTAACACTGTGTTCTTCTGTGGCCTTGGGGAAGCCACTTAACTTGTGTGTCTCAGGCCATGGGCACATGAATAGTCACTGTGAGATAAAGAGGATCAGGATTTACAGCTCATCTGCTACTCCATGGTAACTGCCATGTGCATGCTGTTATGTCACAGTCAGTGAAAGCTAGCATGCAGAAGCTTACCTCCCCTGCTTTGTGTCCTCTCCTGTTGAAGCTGGGCCACTCTGCAGCCAAGAAAACCTAATTCATGGGGGCATAAAAAGGGGTTGGAGAGTGACTCCAGGCTGAGGAGAGCTGAGAGCCCGTGTCTCCCACTTCCTGGGTGACTGCTATAACCAGTAGGCTAGTAAAAAGAAAGTAAGCAGCTGGTGACAGCTGTGTTTTAAAAGACTACAGCTCCCCAGTCACCCCTTCATGGCACTGAAGTCTAGATGTGGATTAGGAGCTGTGAATCCCAGCCATGCATGGACACCTAACTTAGGGTTGCAGCCTAAGTGCCTGACATAAGTAGTGCAGTCTAAGTCTGGTTGAAGGGTGGGATACCAGGTGCCCTCCAGCCCTATTAGCTCCCTTACACAGCTGCCTACTTAGTCCTGGAGCAGGGTGCCCACTAGGGGTGTGCAAAGCGAGCCCTATTCAATTTGGATTCAGCCCGAATCAGGGACAGTGATTCGATTTGTTGATTTGGATCACTGTCCCTGATTCAATTAGGCCGAATCTGAATCTTAAGATTCGATGCTGATTCAGAGAATCAGCAATTCGGACACAGACACAGCTTTAAATGCTTTTTTCTACATACCTCAAGGTATCAGCGCGGCCTGTGAACGCTGTGATGCTGGGGCAGATGGAGTGTCCCACAGGAGTGTGGGAAGGGTCCCTCTATATGCTCAGCGATTGGCTATGGGGGGACCCTGGGTGCCTCCCCAGACCCAGGAGGCACCAGTTGCTGAGCTGGGAGGGTGCAGGGAGGCCCCCATGCACTCTCCCCAGTGGACCGGAAGAGCTTCTGGTCCACTTCTGGTCTGCTGCTGAGTACACTGGGGAGCCCCCTGTGCTCCTGTGGGATGCTCCATCTGCCCCAGCATTGCAGCATTCACGAGCCACCTGCTACCTAGAGGTATGTAGAAAAACCATTAAAAGCTGTCTCTCTCTCTGAATACTCGAATCTTTCTGAATCTCTTGGAATCAATTCAGAGGGTTCTGATTCGATTCAGAGAGATTAAAGGGTCCTCTGATTTGGTTTGGATTCAGAGATTTGGCCACTGAATCGGGCTGAATCTCTGCCAAATCGAATTAGGAACTGAAGCTTTGCACAGCCCTAGTGCCCACTTTTCAGGGGCTTGAACAGTCAGTGATTCCATGCCTAAGCCTCTTTTTGACTCTTTCTCTAAGATCCTAGTTCACTTAGGTCTAGTTCCTCAAAGGTAGTTGCATGCCCATTGAATTCAGTTTGCATTTGGAGTAGCTAATTTTTGTAAACAGAAACCCAAACTACAGATATAATTTCCTAAAACCTGCTAATACCCATATGAAAATCAATGGGAGTTAGATACCTACATATCTTTGAAGAACTGGCCTTAGTAACTCATTGGCAGAGCTGAATTAGAACTTAGGTTTGCCGGTGTCCAGTCTCTTGCTGTAATCACTAGATGACCCAGAAAGGGTCATTCTGAAAATACTCTGCCCACCAGATGCCTCCTGAAGTCGATGGGAATTTAGTGTACAGAATGTTTTGCCAAACTAGGTCTGTAGGCTAAGCACTGTGTGTGCAGACATATGTTCATTATAAGGCTTTGAATGTCCGAGCAGCAATATTTGTCACTGTGACTGGCAGATTGTTGGCACTTCATTGATGTGTTAACACAGATTGCTATATCTCTATGTAACAACATTGCTGACCAGAGAAATCCAGGGCAGCCTAAGGGCCAAAAGGGGAGCACATAAAAAGTGGAAACAAGGTGAGATCACTAAAGATGAATATACCTCCTCTGCTCGTGCTTGTAGGGAGGCAGTTAGGCGGGCCAAAGCTACCATGGAGCTGAGGATGGCAACCCAAGTAAAAGACAACAAGAAATTGTTTTTTAGATAAATTGGGAGTAAAAGGAAGGCCCAGGGAGGAATAGGACCACTGCTAAATGGGCAGAAACAATTGGTGACAGACAGGGGGGACAAGGCTGAACTCCTCAACGAGTTCTTTGCCTCAGTGTTCCTAAGTGAGGGGCACAACAAGTCTCTCACTGGGGTTGTAGAGAGGCAGCAGCAAGGCGCCAGACTTCCATGCGTAGATCCTGAGGTGGTGCAGAGTCATTTGGATGAACTGGATGCCTTTAAATCGGCAGGCCTGGATGGGCTCCATCCGAGGGTGCTGAAGGCACTGGCCGACATCATTGCAGAGCCACTGGCGGGAATATTCGAACGCTCATGGCACACGGGCCAAGTCCCGGAGGACTGGAAAAGGGCTAACGTGGTCCCCATTTTCAAAAAGGGGAGGAAGGAGGACCCGGGCAACTATAGGCCGATCAGTCTCGCCTCCATCCTTGGTAAAGTCTTTGAAAAAATTATCAAGGCTCACATTTGTGAGAGCCCGGCAGGGCAAATTATGCTGAGGGGAAACCAGCACAGGTTTGTGGCAGGCAGATCGTGCCTGACCAATCTAGTCTCTTTCTATGACCAGGTTACGAAACTCCTGGACACAGGAGGAGGGGTGGATGTCATATACTTAGACTTCAGGAAGGCCTTCGATACGGTATCCCACCCCATACTGGTGAACAAGCTAAGAGGCTGTGACGTGGATGACTACACAGTCCGGTGGGTGGCGAATTGGCTAGAGGGTCGCACCCAAAGAGTCGTGGTGGATGGGTCGGTCTCGACCTGGAAGGGTGTGGGCAGTGGGGTCCCGCAGGGCTCAGTCCTTGGACCGATACTCTTTAATGTCTTCATCAGTGACTTGGACGAGGGAGTCAAATGTACTCTGTCCAAGTTTGCAGATGACACAAAGCTATGGGGAGAAGTGGACACGCCGGAGGGCAGGGAACAGCTGCAGGCAGACCTGGATAGGTTGGACAAGTGGGCAGAAAACAACAGGATGCAATTCAACAAGGAGAAATGCAAAGTGCTGCACCTAGGGAGGAAAAATGTCCAGCATACCTACAGCCTAGGAAATGACCTGCTGGGTGGCACAGAGGTGGACAGGGATCTTGGAGTCCTAGTGGACTCCAAGATGAACATGAGCCGGCAGTGTGACGAAGCCATCAGAAAAGCCAATGGCACTTTATCGTGCATCAGCAGATGCATGACGAATAGGTCCAAGGAGGTGATCCTTCCCCTCTATCGGGCGCTGGTCAGACCGCAGTTGGAGTACTGCGTGCAATTCTGGGCACCACACTTCAAGAAGGATGCGGATAACCTGGAGAGGGTCCAGAGAAGGGCCACTCGTATGGTCAAGGGCCTGCAGACCAAGCCCTACGAGGAGAGACTAGAGAAACTGGATCTTTTCAGCCTCCGCAAGAGAAGGTTGAGAGGCGACCTTGTGGCTGCCTATAAGTTCATCACGGGGACACAGAAGGGAATTGGTGAGGTTTTATTCACCAAGGCACCCCCGGGGGTTACAAGAAATAATGGCCACAAGCTAGCAGAGAGCAGATTTAGATTGGACATTAGGAAGAACTTCTTCACAGTTTGAGTGGCCAAGGTCTGGAACGGGCTCCCAAGGGAGGTGGTGCTCTCCCCTACCCTGGGGGTCTTCAAGAGGAGGTTAGATGAGTATCTAGCTGGGGTCATCTAGACTCAGCACTCTTTCCTGCTTATGCAGGGGGTCGGACTCGATGATCTATTGAGGTCCCTTCCTACCCTAACATCTATGAATCTATGAAACATCCCCAGATGATCAGTCCCTAGGAAACTATGGCCATAGTTTGGGGTGGGAATGTGTAAAATACTAGACAATGTGAGTACATACTTAACGTTCCTAATTACCTCCTTCAGTTTCCAGAGATGTCCATATGGTGTATTTCATGAGCACTCAATTCAGGCAGAAATGATTTAAAAGCAGCTTCTTTCACTGTAAGCAGACAACCTCCTTCTGAAGAGCAGGTGTCTTAAAAAAAGATATGTTTCTGTGAAGCTGTGATATGGTCACGTACAATTAACAGGATCACGGTCATGAAAAGGCAGCATTAAATTATGCAGTCTTGACTTTTATCCAGCCCTGCAGAACCCCTGCACATGTCCATGAGATCCAGGACAGCTGCTACAAGGATGACCTTTCATTCAGCACCAGGTGGACAAAGGAAGAAGGGGCCTCACAATGTGAACTGCCCTTGAATATAGTGGCAGTAGTAGTTTCACAGCTGGCTCACCGAGCCTGTAAAAAGTGATGCAGTAGCAGTTGCCAAAGCTGCTCTTGCACACTGAAGGTAATAGGTGCAGGCTAAAAAAAATTTCCTCCATGACTCCAACACAGATATAAATTTAAATCTTGGAGAGCTTAGACATAGTTTACATACAGTACTGAGAATAGTATCTCTGTATCACTTAGGGTAGGATTTTGATTTACCATCATCGACTGGTACAACTCTTAGAATTAATCCAATTATATGAAACTACTATGGCTGGGTGCATGACTGGTTGGATAACACTATACAAAACATTAGTCATCAATCACTGAAAAGCCATGCTGGAAGGAAGTATCAAATAGGTCTTTCCAGCAGTTTGTCCTGGGTCCAGAACTGTTCAATATCCTCCTTAATGACTTGGAGGATGGAATTGAGTGTAAATCTGCAGGTGGCAATTTACTGGATGGGGTAGTAAACACTTTAAAGAATAAGATTAGGACTCAGAATGAGCTTGGGAAGCTGAAAAAATAGTCTGAAGTAAATAGGATGAAACCAAATAAGGACAAATGCCAAGTCCAGCATTTAGAACAAAACAATCAAATGCACAGATACAAACTAGGGAGTGGCTGATTAGGCTGCAGTACTGCAGAAAATGAGCCGGGGGTTATAGCTGATCACAAGGTGAATATGAGTTAACAGTGTGCTATTTATTGCTAGGGGACAAAAAGAAAGACTAGTAGCATTCTGAGCTGTATTAATGGATGTGCTGCATAGAAGTCATGAGAAGTGATTCTTCCATTCTGTTCAGCACTGGGTGGGGCATCACCCAGAGTACAGTGTCCAGTTTTGGGTGCTACACTTCAAGAAAAATGTGCGCACACTGAAAAGAGTCCAGAGGAGAGCAAGGAAAAGGATTAGAGGTCTACAAAACATAACGTACAAGGAAAGGTTGGCAGAACTGGAATTATTTAGTCTACAGAAGAGAAGACTGAAGGGGGGATTTGATGAGTCTTCAAATACAAAATACATTGTTACAAAGAGGATGATGATGCTTTGTTCTCCACAACCACAGAAGACAGGGAAATAAGTCATGGACTTAAATTGCAAGAAAGTAGATTTAGGATAAATATTAAGGACTTTCTAATCCTGGATGTGGTTATGTACTGGAACAAGTTATCTAGAAAGGTTGTAGAATTGCTGTCACTGGAAGCTTTTAAGTACAGGATGGACAAACATTTGTAAAGAACAGTTTTAATGGGAATGATTCTGCCTTGAACAGGGAGGAGGACTAGATGAGCTCCTGAGGTCCCTTCCAGCCTTATATTTTTATGAGGCTATGTAAGTGATATAAAGGTGCCTGATGACTTGTCTACACATGGAATTATCTCTGTGGAATGGTTCCCGGTTAGCTATCCCTGATTAACTGTAAGTGTGAATACTCTTATTCCAGAATAAGTGTGCCCACACGTGGAGTTATTCAGGAATAGGTACAGGCTTTACATTTGCACCCTTCCTTAACCCAAATTTACACACACACAACACTTTAATGCTGGTGTAGCTTAACTGGCTTCCCAGATGTAAGTGATTATGCACTTTTATACTGACATAATAAGAAAAGCTTGTGCCACTGCTTTTAGTGTACTGCTATATTCTGTGTGTGTGTGAACAAAGTCTGAGTGCTGGGACACAAGTGTGTGACAGTGGCTCTAAATTATGGTACATGATGAAATAATGAAGCAGGAAGCTTGCCCATCCATGGTTAATCCTGCAGTGTATTCTCAAGTGTTTTGTCAAAGCAGGCTCAAGTGATAAGGCTTCCAAATGTTTTCAGCCAATCAAACAGAACAACTTTTTAACAGATATTTTTTTCATGGTCACTTAGATAGGCATGGCCACTTTTCTGCAGCTCTCAAATTACTGATATTGCTGTACGTGAAGGACCTGAGACAGTGACAATGAAAAGGAGCATCATCTGGGAAAAGAAAGTATGTGGAGACTAGTGGTAAACAAAAGAGCGATGAATCAAATAATCAGCTGCTAAGGTTTCTTTCAGGGAAGTGTCTGTTTTTCTTCCCTTAGCAAACCACAAATGGGAAAATCCCAACCATGGCTAGCTCTTGTTTATTTCAATAGGTCTTTCACAAATGTTCAGCCTGATGTTTTTATAGATTAGGCTGTGGGTGAACCTGCTTTTGTTCTGATGTCTTACTAATGAGAAAACTACATAAGTTTATCTGTGACAATCCATATAACAGGATGCTACGAAGGCACTTAGGTCTTTCAAGCCCAAATATAATCCATCAGAAAGAGCCAAGTTCTACATCATTGCCTCTTAATGTTGAAATGTAGTTGTAGTCCAGTTTTGTCTCACTGGCACAATTATTCTCTTCCAGGGGAAAAAAGAACCATTTACCAAAATAAAGGGGACTGTTAAAACCAAAGATGGGGTTTGCTTTATTTTATTTTATTGGAAACTATGGTGCTGCACTGCCAGACTTGACAGGAGATTCACAGAGCACAATTTTGTTGTAGCTGAACTGGACGAATCACACTTTGTTTTTTTTTTTTAAATTTATCTCTAATCTCATTCTGTTCTCCAGTATATGTCAGACATAAATCTAAGGTATGAAGTTGGGGGTAGTCACAGATGGATCAATCTCTGTTCTACCTGAAATGGTTTAGAACCTCAGAGCTGTTAACTGAAACAGCCCCTGCTGCTAATGAACACCAGCGGTTTGAATGAAGTAGGCTATAGATCCAGGCCAACCCTATTTTTGCAAAACACCCCTCTCCACTCAATTTTCTTCACCCATATGCTGCAGATTTTAACCCTAATCACATATTAGGATCAAACTGAAGGGTGAGCTCACTACAGTTCTCTACATTGTTTTGCAGTTGCACAGGAAGAGGTTATAGCTAAAACATAAACTTGCAAATATTTCTCTGGGGAAAAAGTGTTTTAGGTGCCATTCCAATGACATCTTGCTGGTATGCAGTATTATTTGCATTCGCTTTATTCCTCCAACAACTTAAGATAAATTGGCAGCTCCAGTTTTTTTCACTGGGATTTCAATCAGCAGCTGTATAATAGTTCCAGACTGCCCTGCGTGGGGTATGGAAGTCCTGCCCATGTAGTTTTCATTCAAAACAGTGTTCTTTTTGCTGTTCAGTTGTTTTCAGTGGCTGGCTTTTGTGTCCCAGATATACTTCAGAACCACAGCTGCAGCCAGCAAAAAGGATTCTGGGAATTTTAGAAGACTGCTCCTTGTAACTGAGATACAAGGGCCCTTTAATTTAAGAAGAAATAACATAGGTGGATGACCAGATAAGCTGAAAGGGGAAAAGAAGCACAGAATAGTGTCAGAGAAGCCTACTTGCTTCATTATATAGGATACCAATGTACCTTGGACCCTAAATGTTTGGTAGCAAAATTCCATCTGGAATAGGATCCAGTCCATAGCTGAAGGGCTATGTTGCTAGTTCTAATTCTAAATGCAATGCAATGAGAAACTACCTAGCTGTTTTTTGTTATAGCCACAAGTTTGAGTTCTTATTCAGCTTCAGTTCCTTACCCATTTTGGTAGCAGAAGCCTGGGCACTGCTTTTTGCCAAGCTCAGTTGTTCTGCAGGATAGGCAGTACTGTTTATGCATATTGAAACCAGAGAAGTGTGAATCTTGGTTTTGCTTTTCAAGGATTCATGCAAATATTTCCTTTAGATTCTGGTGTATGTGGGTTGGTGCCTTTCCAAACTCTACATCTTGAGTTTTGCTTTGAATTCAGCATCAGACGGATTCAAAATCTCAAAATAAAAATCAGTGGAATTCAGACATAACCCAGTGTCCATGTCAAATTGCACCTTGCTTCTGATTCCCACATACACATTGTCTCACCTTCACTCAAATGGTTTGAAAATTTTCATGGGCCTTTGGACATGTCTGATATGAGTTTGTAAGAACATTTCATTGTGAAATCTGTGGTTCATGATAATAAAAACAAGAAAAGAAACCCTCGGCTCAGGAAGTTGGTGATTGGGCAAAATTTTGGTTCTTAACCTGAGGTAAGCCACCCCTTCCTAAACTATTGCTTGAAGTATATTGAAGTAAGGAATAACCATGGCAGATAACCTCCAGTATGAAGAGCAGATGACTATATCCTCAAAATCATTATTACAATTAATTTCATACTAGTTATCACAATAGATCGGCTAACAGCTGTCTACTGAGTTATTTTATTAGCCTAGGAGTGATTATTCTTTAGCTCAGTTTTGAGGTTTAGTAGAGTACGGTGTGGCTTCTCTTTCCTGGGTTACAAGCAAGACTGTCATGAAAAACTCTCACCACCATGATCACTGAACGTGCACTCTCTCCCTCAGTCCTGCCTTTCAAACAAATGGAAGGATGAGGCAAGTTTATTTTAGACATAACTCCACTGACTTCATTCAAACTTCCTCCAGGTAAATTTGGCCCAGCACTTTTAGTTATTTATTTGCTGTGGCCTGTTGTGCTCCATGTACTTGTGCATGCCTGTGCCCCCATACAGGCACAAACACATGCATGCACATATATACACACCTGCAGGTGCACGTGCACATGCATGCATATACACACACATGCACGCATGTGCAGCAAAACAAAATGTTCTAAGAAAATCAAGATGGCAAGTGAGAAAAGATGGTGGCCAAATTAGATTGCCATCACTATTTTGTTGCTATTAGTAACTGTGGCTGTTTGAGTGTCTGATGTAAACTCTCCATCTTTGCATTGCTGTCACCATTTTAAAATAGGATTGCCCTTTGGGACCTTTGAAAAGGTAAATGCTCTGTATGGAACAGAATACTTCCACCTGCTCCTGGGTATTTGCAGTCTTCTGGCAAATAAGAATGTTATTTTTCTTTTGAAAGGGGTTTGCAGGGAATGGGAGAGAGCATGGCTGGAGTGCACTGCCCTGTAGTGATCATCAACCAGAATTACCACACTTCGGGAAAAGATTTGAACTGGCAGAGATTACGGAATCCCAGAGGCTGTTCCATGTTTTGCTGGGAAGATTGGTTCCCTTTCTCCCGCTACCTGGAACTCGAGCAAAGGTGAAGCTATGGCTTTGTATCTTTCCTCTAATGAAATAAAAGTCAACATGTGTGCATCTCTGCTGGTCCACTTTTTAGGAAGAGAAGCTGCCTTGTGACATGGGGAGGGCCAGAGCAGATGATCTCATGGACCCATTGGACAAAGTATTGCCTACAAACTCTGGAGACTGGACTTGATGGCCCAGGAGGCTTTTTCTAGACCTATGTTGCATATGTTGTGTTTGGTACCAGATGTGATATAACTGAAAATAGACAATGATAATATATGGTATAAAAATAATTGCTATTGGCAATGCTTTGAGGCCATTTTCTGGTTCATTAACTCTTGACTGAGGTTACTAATCAGATCACAATGTTTGCTTTTTCAGAACCTCTCTCCTCTCCAACTTTCTTTTAAAGATTTGTTTTGGCTTTACCTTTTCTCTCATTTGTAAGATGATTAAGATGTTACTTTGGGAATGTTTCTCTCTGAAAACAATTGCAGTGTGTGGTCTTTCAGTCACAAACCACGCCTTATTTGGTACTGACTTCAAGACTCCCCATAATTATCTCAGAAAGAGTCTTTTCCAATGCACTGAGATTTCTGTGAGATATCTCATGGAGTCATGCTACTTTTAAACAAGGCAAGAAAGAGCTCTGCTACAAAGATGTTTGTTCAAAACTCCACTGAGTAACCTGCATGGTCTAAAAAACATGTAATAACATTTATGCAAAGCAAATGTGAGACTCAGTTGCAACATTGCACCCTAATGTAATTTGTGCAACAGTGTGGTCTGCTTGTAACTTGTGCAATTTCACTGAAGAAGAGTGTTCACATTATATGCATTATTCTGTAATACACTATGTCAAGGCTGAATTACTCTTACATTTATAAGGTATGCATTCTCCAGTTAAACAGGTAACAATGTGTCTCATGCACCTAGATTTATTATTGCATCTTTCACTAATTCCAAGTATGCATCTGCTGACCATAATGGCCTGGAATTACTGTCAAAGTCAAACCACCTAACAGGCTGGCACAGTTAAGGCACCCAAGGCATGTGGTGATAAGCATCACATCCAACTGCCTCTGGCTCCCCAAGCTAAATTAGCAGCTATCTATTTATAGCTTTGTGAACTGGAGGTGTCTTGCAGCCTGAGGGCCTCAGACTCATGCCTCTTAAGCCACAGGAAGCTTTCTTACCGCATCAACTAATGCTTTTGCTAAATTATTCACTTAGACATGGCACATCTTTGTGACTGACTATTGCCGGTGTTGTTTTAATTTAGCTGGTGAATGATAAATTGCACTTGACCTTGGCTTTGAGAGACATCTATTACATTCTGAAAGCTCTCCCTTTCACCAGTTTTACTTCTTGCCATGCAGCCCCTCTGCTTATGGCCAGAAGCACGTGTTACCATCATGGGAGGATCTAGAATTTTGACAAGAGGGGTGCACAGGGTGAGGTGCATCATCATGTATAAAACAACACATATTTTTCTCTAGTTAAAAATAACTAGAAGCTTTATTAATATTCTGGGGGCCTACGGCTGTATGATTCAGTTTAAGACTGAAGTAAAACAAATATAACTTAATTGGAATGAGTTAAAAATAATCTGCAGGGCTGTGAAAGAGGAGCTTCATTACCATGAGCACCTAACAGACAGCAGAATTACAAAAGAAAGGGTAGCTTGATTGGTGGACTATCAAGACCATTAAAAGGAAGAGAGGATTGTTAACACCTATGGAATAAAAAGTTTAGAAGGGTTTAGGTAGATGATAATGAGTCATGAAGTAAAATAACTCCCTCACTGCTGCCACTGCCAGGCAGTTGGTTTTAAACTTTGGGTGGAGCAGGAATCAAAGGGGTGCAGGTGCCTCAGTGCACCCTCCCTCAATTGTGACAAGTAAACTTGTCACAATTGTTAGATTGACATGAATACATAAAGCAGATAACATTTCAGTGATAAATTCGGTAGGATTTTTCCTTCAGGTCTATTAGAGATGAAACAAGCAGGTTTCTCTAGAAATCAAATAGAATTACTCTAAAAAACCCACCATGTTCAGTAGAGAATAAACTCCTTTTTATAGAATTTTAAACAGTCCTGTAGAATCTCACAGACAATAATAAACTTGATGGAAAATGCTATAGTCAGTTCAATATACTGTAGTAAGTTATTGTTCCTTTAGACAGTTCCATAAAAGTAGCAAACCTAGTGTGGATGTCTTTTAATATATTACAGTCACTTCAGTACAGACATACCCTTCAAATCATACCAGAACAGCTAAATAAAAGCAGTCCAGTTTTCAGAAGTGTTGAGTAGCTGCGGTAAAATAAATGGGAGTTGTAGCTGCTTAGTATCTTCTCAAACAAAGCCACTTTATAGGATAATGTTAGTGCCTAACTTTGGACACCTCTGTTTGCACATGTTTTGCTTATAACTTTTGCTATTGTTGTGCCCAATCCTGAAATCCTTTGCCCTTAACCAAACAATATCACCTGGCTAGCATTTTGTGATCTGACTGTTCTTCTTGACTGGAATTTGGAGTGTGCAGGAGTTTAGTTATAATTTCAGTAGCCTGTAAGATTAATGAAAGCCCATGCAACGTAAGGTGTTGGTAGTTTAGTTTGCACTTCATCTCCAATATGCTAAATCATGTTGGGGTAGTTGAACCCCCCCCCATCAATGTGAACCTGATTGCTTAAGTTCCTATTCAGAAATAATCCTCCAAAAAGGAAATTAGTCACTCACTAGTTTTCATCTCTTCCTTCTCATTTTTAATCTTTAATATTGTTTAGCAGACTTCAGTTTTAGTTCCTTAAAATTGAACATATTTAGTTCTCTTTTCCTTTAATTTATGTGTTTACTATAAGATACCATTAACTGTATGAAGGCTCAAAGTTCATATTTTCCCGCCAAAAATCCTCAGAGTAGGTTCCTCTTCTTTTTTGTTGTCCTTGTAGATATGTCAGAAGAGAGAAGTAACAGTGTTGGCCTGATTCTTCCCTACCTTGACCTTTTGCAGTCGTTCCTATTTGGCAAAAAAATATGATCATTATGTTTTAGGTAGTGTTTTATGCCCAGGAAAAATGGCGACAATAGGTGCAGGAAGAATCATGATCTTAGTGTTAGATTATGCTCTCATAACAGGGCCTACATGAAAAAGTTCTACTGCTTTGAAATATTCCACCATTTTCAATGATATTTGCTGTCTATGTGGAATTTCTATTAGAAAAGGTAGAATTTTTCAAAATGATGCCTGCCTCTGACAGTGCCACTGGCTGTAACCAATGAGTCTCTGTATCACATTGTATGGGAAATAGTGGAAACTGAATTCATCCATTCTCTTGATTTTCATACTTTGCCATTTCTCCGCCACTTAACCAATTTCAGGAGGTGGGTGCTCTTACATGGCTTTTGCAACTGGGATTAGAGGAGAAGTATGGAAATGGATTTCAAAGACTGGAACGACTGGTTGGGTTAGGCATCTGTGGATAATAGGGTTTCGCCACACTGGGGGACTGTTGGAGAGTTCCCTGGAATGTGAGATCAAGGCCCAAATCCTCAAAAGTACTGAGGTACTACCTTCCATCTAGTTGATGTAGTTAGGTTTCTCAATAGTGGGCCCAAGCCACTTGTGGAAGAAGTGCAGGCAAGTTCTTACAGTGACAAGCTGCCTTTCCTATGTTGACATTGCCCTGTCTATCACCACTATGTGCAGTTCAAAACCTCTGAGTCATGACTCAGGGCCACAAGTACCGTGGGAAAGTGAGATACTCTGCTCGATCAGTTCTCTTTGTTATTGGTCACTTTCATTTTTAGGATGGATGACCGGAGGTATAGGGAGTCTGCATGAGAATTTCTTGAGCCTTTTCTCAGAAATGAGTGAAATGCCACTTAGACCTCTGCTGATCAGTATAGGTGTTAAAAAGATCTGGAGGTAGAATAGGACAACCAAGTGCAGGGCAGGTACAGACTTCTGGGTTAGGGACAGACGTTACACATAAACTGGTTTAAGTGATCAGAAAGTGGTTTAAACCTGCAACAGAACAGAAGTTCGGTGCACCTAAACCAGTCTGAAAATGGCTGAAACTGGTTTGAGATAAACCTGGTTGAATGTAGTATCAGATTTAACTGATTTGGGTCAGACTGGTTTATGCAATGTCTGTCCCAAACCCCTTCCTGGCTTAGGTTAAACCAGTGTCCCCCAGCATCCCAGATGCTTTGTGGAACTATCTGCTGAAACAGAGCAGGGTTGGCCCTGCCCCTCTCCTTCCTAGCCAGAGCACTATCACTGCTCCAGGTGGTTGAGGGACTGCAGCAGCTGCCAGGCTTCCCTATCGCCCTCCCTCCCCACTGGCTGCTCGAGCAGGGATTCCCCACTCCTGCCCCTCTCCCATTGCAGGGACCCCAGGGCAGGGACCCAGCATCAGGTCATGTTTCCCCCACCCTCATGCTAGCTAATGCTGAGAGGTGTCTGTGTCTGTGTGGATCTCCAGTTCTGCTGGAATAAAGGCAGACAGCTAGTAGCTTGCAAATGCAAATGCACCCTGCAGATAAGAAGAGCTTGAAACTAATGAGAGAGATGTTTTCTTTTGTAGGGCTTGAGGGGCTGAAACTTTGTTCTGACAAACAACCTGCTGGGTGCAATTTGTCAGTTTTCAAGAGGGAACAGAGAAAGGTTTTAGAAATGATCTGGTTTGCAGACAGTACGAAGAAGCTGGGAGAAAGAGACTGAAAAGCACAGTATCAACAGATGCAGGGTCTAGCAACATTCCTGCTCTTTTTGCAGCCAGCAGGGAAAAGCCTGGTACTGCAGGCCAGGGTGAGGGCTAAAATCCCTCCCTAATCAGAGCATTCTGCTGGGGTCTGGCCATATCCCCCGCAAGCTCAGCACTTAGGAAGGGAAGGAAGGGCTGCTCTAGCACCCTCCGACTTCTGGCCTGAGCCATTGCAGGCATGTGCTTGCATTTCTGGAATGAAAAGGTAATGTCTATCCATCACCAAATCGGTTCAAGATTTGCAGGTAGAATAACCTGCAAAGACTGAATCAATTTAGGCTCAGGCTTTTTGAATGTCTGTCCCTAGTCCTGGTGTGGCCTGTATTAGAAATACTGTGGGGCAGCTGTAAGGTTTGGATCCAGATTTGAACTGTCATAAAAAATAGGGTTAAGTAGTGTCTCACCTCCAAAAATATCAGTTTGCTACCCCCAGGGTCAAAGGTAGAGCAATTTAGCCTACTTACACCACTACAGAATCATACATAGGTATCAGACATTGTAACAGTGGCTGTGTCCTACTGAAAAACAGCTCCTCCCCATCTTCCTTTTGAAGCTGCTCTGAATGCACATCTGTCCGTACCCTGAGTTTAAATCCCTACACATATCAGAAACAAACAATGACACAAACCATGGTGTGGGCTGCAATGGGACACTTGTGCTACTGTATCCATGGTTGTTTGACTGAGATCCTTATGATCGTTTTTCACTGTGCCATCACAGTGTGAATCTTTAGCATGATCATGGTCTGTTTGCAATATTACATGTCAGCACAAATTATTTTGTCACCTCAAATGTGGTGCATTAAAATTAACTTGCAAGACCTCCCCAAAACTTCTACACGAAGTGTTCTATACAATAAAGTGCTGCAATGTAAATGTTCAAATGCAAAGTCCCATTGAAACCAATGGAAATTATTCATGAAATAAGTAACACTTGAACGATAAAAAAAAAAAAAATCAAGACATTATGAAAAATGCTAGTTGAGAATGCATACAAGCAATTGTGTCTTTCAGAATTAATAATTCAGACAATTAATTGTCTGAATAATATCAACCTTTACAGAGTTAAACCTTTGAAAATGCTGGTAACATATCTTAGCTGTTGCTGGTCTAGTGATGCAGGGGAGAAACAGAAGATAAATCTTACTTATGCCTGTTTGTTTGGCTACGAATTCTCATTTCAGAGAAGGCTGAAATGATCTGGAAAATAATCTCATTTAGCCTAAGAAGCTGTGTGTCATTTCAGCCATATGAATTTTTTTAATGAATTTATATATGCTGAAAAACCTAGGATTGATAAAGGAAATACTGATAGATGATGAGACCCGTGCTAGTGTCATGATGGCACTTGTAGCTATGACTCATCTGAAGTCAGAGAGGAACATATTGTGGTGGGGCAGTGGGGGGGTACTCCTGGTTTGAGCCACCCACCTCACTGTGCCTGACCTCCTTCCAGGCTCTGAGTGCCTCCCTGGGGGTGCCTTATGTCCAGCTGACTCCCTTCCTGGAGCACACCTGCAGGCCTGGGGGTAATGCTGCCATCACCCAGGGTCTGGACTGAATTTGGACCTGTGCCCCTTGGGAAACATAGGTCTAGTAGTCATTGAGGGTACTTGACCCACTGCAAGAACTTGGGGTGCTTTCCCACAGTCTGAAGCACCAATAGTGGTCTGCCTTAGTCAGCTGAACCAAGGGGACCCCAAGGCATAATCCAGACCCTCTCCCAATAAGTCTCCCATGCTAGGTACAGAGGAGAACTTTACTGGTTACAAGGAGTAGGTTTGGAATAGGGTACAGGGTAGAGCAATATCAGAGAAATACCTTAGAGCAAACTGTGGCATGGTAATCTTTGGTCACACATGTGAGTTAGTGCAAGCTATATATCTAGTTAGATCTCAAGTAGCTTACTCACAAGCATCATCCAGAGGCAGGTGAAGATTCCCTGCCTCAGTTCATTGAACATGAGTTTCAAGAGAGAGAGTCAGTTTCAGATGGTCCAGCTTTTCTGAGAGTTCTCATCATGGCTACTGCCCCACCTCCTGGGCAGTCCTTAACTTATATAGACCTTATGACCTCATTTATCTGATTCAATGAAGGCCAGCAACTGTTGGCTGCCAGCCAACCAATTTGAAATGCATCACTGGTTTTCGGGTAGATTAGCACGGTCTGTAGCCCCCTCCCAGTCATGATGACATCGCTTAGAACAATAGGGAGTTTAAGCCCCCACCCGGGTGTGTGAGGCCAGTCACATAGGCAGAGGGAGCAGGTTTCCCCCTCCCTCAGGAATGTATACAGCTCAGGGTTTCCTGAAATTGATGGGGCCAGATGTATCTGCCCTCTGCAGTGACCATGGTAACCAAATTGTCAGATTAGGCATCTGCCTGATAGCAGAGTTTAGGGAGAGAGAGAGATGGCATTCTGCCATATACTCTTCTGGAGACTCATTCAGCCTTCCCATATTGTATGTACAGGGCATAGAAAAAGTAAAATAGGAACTGGCTAACATACAGAAAATGCACTTGAGTATAGTGTGAACCAGTGAGAGTTGGTTGCTATGATGAGTGTGACTACATGTCCTCAGTAGGCTACATCATCTTCACTTCTTCCCAAGCCCAGCAGCTCATTGGGCTGGTGAAGATACATCACTTTCTGTAGTTGACAGTATACAAGGGAGTGATGTGGCCAGCTTTACATCTAGCAGCCTTTGTCTTCCCAGCCTAAATGACCAGGGTAAAGGAACAAACATTGCTACTCATGTAAAACATTAATATAATGCAGTGGTGCTCAACCTTCTGTTCTTGTGGGCCAGATGAGTGATATGGAGCCGGTCTGCAGACTGGTTCTCATGGACAGGGTTAGCGCATGGGCCAGATCCAGCATAGGGTTGGTCCATGGGGGTACATCAGTGCATCAGCCCAACCCCACTGGAAAGCCCATTTAATTTCATTGTTAATTCTGGGATGTCATAAACCCATCTATGGGGTGCCCCCAAAGCTCTGTTTCTCCTTATTATCCCAGTGCTTGTCCCAAGGAATAAACTAAGGTTTCCCCTGGGATAACTCCTTAGTCCCACAAGTCTCAGCTTCACAGCCTTTATGCTGGACCCCACAGCTACAACAAGGGAATCTCTGCCAGCTCTAGGTGGTCTCCCCTTTGGCTTGTGCAAGAAATTTTAGGTCCCTCTTTTTATAGAAGAGACTAGCCTGAAATATCACTAGCCAGAAATGACTCTTTCCAGAGGCAAACCAGTATGAGGACAAAACAACAAAAGTATTTATTATGTAGGAGAAAAGAATTATGCAAGCAAAACTAACCATAGATTTGGAAATAGAAAAACAGGACAAGAAAAGTTTCTTACCCTCTCATCTCCCCCTGCCAGTGTTTTTAGAGTTTAGCCTTCCTGCTGATTCTGTCAGCCCTGATTGCTGGGGTCTTGGACCCTTCTTCAGCTTGGGAAAAGTCCAAATGACAAAGCATATTCCACAGATAGGTTCCTAAATAACTCCAAACCAGCTCCCATCATCAGCATTATTCTAATTGCTGATGAGTCACAGAATGTTCCAGTAATTTCTCATCACCTGGAATTCCTTTGGCATATGGGTCATTTCTCTCAGATGCCTTTTTTTTTTTTTTTTTTTTTTTTTACAGAGGAGTTGATTTCTCCATTACAGCTATTACAGCTTGGGCTATAGACAATGCCTTGATTGCCCTTCTCCTTCTGTCTAGAAGATAATGTCTCCTTCTGCCTCTGTCTAGTAGTGGCAATTCTCCTCATCCTAGTGCCACAAAACAAGAGAGATTTAGTTGTCACACCTTCTCTCTTTTCCTAAATTAGTTAACCCTCATCCCATTTTTTTAAACTATGACCAAAATCACAAAGATATACACAGACAGCCTAACATAATCTATACAGTGATCACAGCAGCATAAATGGGCTTTCGAGTAAGACCATGCATATCAGTCCACCAAAAGACAAGAAAAACATTCAAGATGCCCCAAGGCCTCCCAAAACATAATGGGGCTCATGACAACAGTTACCACAGCAATTATTGCTGCTCCTGCTTCCCTGCCATAAAAGTTGTGGACCTGGTCTGGACCTGTCCCTTGGTCATTAACCCTATGAGAACACAAAAGGTGTGCGCCTTAAAGCAGCATCACTATCTTTAGGTTACTTAACTCTTGTTGCAAAAGGTTTCTTGCAAGCTTTTTGGAGAAGCTCTTAGACCACTGATATTAACAGCAGACATTTGATATGCAGCCTGGACAATGTCCTTGAGCTATAGAAATGCCTTTTTAAAAAAATTCCGTGACAATCTGTTCTGCTTTCACAGAGATATTAACTGTGACAGAGATATTAACTATTGGAAATTGTCATTGAAAGCTTCCTGCTTTAAGAAAACTTTCAGTAGTCTGCCAAAATAATAATAATAATAATAATAATAATAATAATAAACAGATACAGAAATAATCTAAGGCTAGGATCACATTGTGACCAAAGGAGTAGCAGCAGCTATTGCCATTGCGCTGAGGACATCTGGCAGATGCCAGAAGAGCTGCAGCAGGGGAAGAGAAATGAACTGAATGGGGAGCCCCATGCATGACCCAGTACCTGTCCCCATAGGTCCGTGTAGGAGCACCAGATGAGGAAGGAGTTCTACATAGGGAGAATGTAGAGGGAAGGACTGGGCAGGAATCTGACCAACATCCTATCCCCAAGTTTCTATTTCAGCCTTTGAGATAACAATCTCCTCTTGCTACTAGATGATATCACCCAAGAGGTAGCAGTCTGGAATAAAGCTAAAAATTTAAGGTTCAAACTTTGCTACTGGTGTCTAAATGGGAGTGGTATGAAAGACAGTTATTACATGGACATATAATAACATTTGTTTTTACCTTTAAAATAAGTGTGATGCTACATGAAAAAACCCACATTAAGAAAGTTATTTAGGTTGCAGAGTTAAGCACTTAAAGTTAGGAAATGCCAGGTTTATGGCTGCTTGTGAAACTCTAGTTCAGCCTCCTTCTGAGCATATGTTATGGAACAGTATTTAATTATATGATCACATAATATTTTATTCACAAGACCCCTGCACAAAATAAAAGTACAAGGGGGCAGAATTAAGGCTGCAGGAACAATTAAAATTCACATTTCTTAATTTTCATGTATTGGGCTTTGCAAACCAAAAAACCAACCATTTAGCATAAGTGTGCATGTGTGTGTATGAAGTTACTTCCAAGGTTGCTGATGTTACATTTCTAGGTCAGGGACACTTCTGTGGTACACTCCTTTGTTTTTGGGTCTTTCAGGCCTGAGCTACTTTTACAGTGTTTGGGTCCTCACCAGACACTATTTTAAAAAATGTTTTCCTAGATTCTCTTTCACAAGAATGATTCTAGGTACTCTGTCAGAGACCTTGATTTACAGAAATAGCTTTCTCACTATCTGGATACCAAATGTTGATTAACTGACATCATGGAGTCTGATGTTGCAACACCCCACTGAAAGTAACTTTTGTTTTATTTGAATATTAGGCAAAGAGAGGAAAATGACACAACGATGGCTTTTGAGACACAATGGGGAAAAAAAGGAAGAGCTGACCCAGAGGTTGCAGCTTGGATCCTGTGACTTGTGAACTTTTACAAAGCATCTCCTATCATACCAGTTGTAGTCACATCACATGAGTTATTAGATTTGCAGACGACTGAGACTTCTGGAAAATATTGTGCTATGAATATATGATAGTCAGGAATTTTTGCAAGAAAACAGTTTTCTGTTAGAAAATGCCAATTCATTGAAACAAACATTTCACAGGAATGTACCACTATCAACAAAACATTTCTTGGGAAAGGTTTCTCAGTTCTGGTAGAGACTTACTGGTGAAAAGCAGAGAGTAGGCAAAGTCTCAGAAAAGAAAACTGAATTTCTCCAGTTATTTACCTGGGATGTGTACACAAAGGCCTAAGTCTCTGCGTTGCTTGGTTTAGGCTAACAACTAAAACATGGGGCTCCTAATCTGAGTCAAATGCCCGGAACCTCAGGCTATTAAGGAATGGATCTCTCTCAGTCTCCCTACTGGGGTTGAACCACTCTGTATAATTAATTAAACTCTTACTGACAAAACTGACTCGAGGGCTGGGGACAGACATTCAAAAACCCTGAGCCTGAATTCATAGATTCATAGATGTTAGGGTCGGAAGAGACCTCAATAGATCATCGAGTCCGACCCCCTGCATAGGCAGGAAAGAGTGCTGGGTTTAGATGAGCCCAGCTAGATGCCTATCTAACCTCCTCTTGAAGACCCCCAGGGTAGGGGAGAGCACCACCTCCCTTGGGAGCCTGTTTCAGACCTTGGCCACTCGAACTGTGAAGAAGTTCTTCCTAATGTCCAGTCTAAATCTGCTCTCTGCTAGCTTGTGGCCATTATTTCTTGTAACCCCCAGGGGCGCCTTGGTGAATAAAACCTCACCAATTCCCTTCTGTGTCCCCGTGATGAACTTACAGGCAGCCACAAGGTCACCTCTCAACCTTCTCTTGCGGAGGCTAAAAAGGTCCAGGTTCCCTAGTCTCTCCTCGTAGGGCTTGGCCTGCAAGCCCTTAACCATACGAATGGCCCTTCTCTGGACCCTCTCCAGGTTATCTGCATCCCTCTTGAAGTGTGGTGCCCAGAATTGCACGCAGTACTCCAACTGCGGTCTGACCAGCGCCCGATAGAGGGGAAGTATCACCTCCTTGGATCTATTCGTCATGCATCTGCTGATGCATGATAAAGTGCCAATAGCTTTTCTGATGGCTTCATCACACTGCCGACTCATGTTCATCTTGGAGTCCACTAGGACTCCAAGATCCCTTTCCGCTTCCGTGCCACCAAGCAGGTCATTTCCTAGGCAGTAGGTATGCTGGACATTTTTTCTCCCTAGGTGCAGAACTTTGCATTTCTCCTTGTTGAACTGCATTCTGTTGTTTTCTGCCCATTTGTCCAGCCTGTCCAGGTCTGCCTGTAGCTGTTCCCTGCCCTCCGGTGTGTCCACTTCTCCCCACAGTTTTGCGTCATCTGCAAACTTGGACAGAGTACACTTCACGCCCTCGTCCAAGTCGCTGATGAAGATATTGAAGAGTATCGGTCCTAGGACCGAGCCCTGTGGGACCCCACTGCCCACACCCTTCCAGGTCGATACTGACCCATCCACTATGACTCTCTGGGTGCGACCCTCTAGCCAATTCGCCACCCACCGGACTGTGTAGCTGTCCAAGTCACAGCCTCTTAACTTGTTCACCAGTATGGGGTGGGATACTGTATCGAAGGCCTTCGTGAAGTCTAAGTATACGACATCCACCCCTACTCCTGCGTCCAGGCGTTTTGTAACCTGGTCATAAAAAGAGACTAGATTAGTCAGGCATGATCTGCCTGCTATGAACCCGTGCTGGTTTCCCCTCAGCATAATTTGTCCTGACGGGATCTCACAAATGTGAGCCTTGATAATTTTTTCAAAGACTTTGCCAAGGATGGAGGTGAGACTGACTGGCCTATAGTTGCCCGGGTCCTCCTTCCTCCCCTTCTTGAAAATGGGGACCACATTGGCCCTTTTCCAGTCCACCAGGACTTGGCCCATGTGCCACAAGCGTTCAAATATTCCCGCCAGTGGCTGTGCAATGACGTCGGCCAGTGCCTTCAGTACCCTTGGATGGAGCTCATCTGGGCCTGCCGACTTAAAGGCATCCAGTTTCTCCAAGTGACTCTGCACCATCTCAGGGCCTACGCATGGTAGTCTGGCGCCTTACTGCTGCCTCTCTACAATCCCAGTGAGAGACTTGTCTTGCCCCTCGCTTAGGAACACTGAGGCAAAGAACTCGTTGAGAAGTTCAGCCTTGTCCCCCCTGTCCGTCACCAATTGTTTCTGCCCATTTAGTAGGGGTCCTATTCCTCCCCGGACCTTCCTTTTACTCCCTATATATCTAAAAAAAATTTTTTTGTTATCCTTAACTTGGAATGCCATCCTCAGCTCCATGGTAGCTTTGGCCTGTCTAACTGCCTCCCTACAAGCGTGAGCAGAGGAGGTTTACTCCTCTTTGGTAATCTCTCCCTGTTTCCACTTTTTATGTGCCCCCCTTTTGGCCCGTAGACTGCTCTGGGTTTCGCTGGTCAGCCAAGGAAGCCTCCTGGCCCCTTTCCCTCTTTTTCCTCGCATTGGGATCGTCTCCCTCTGTGCCCGAAGGATCATTTCCTTAAGGCACAGCCACCCTTCCTGGGCTCCCATCTCTTCAAAACTCCTACTCTGCAGTGTGTCCTTGACTAATCGCCTGAGTTAATTGAAATCAGCTTTCCTAACGTCTAGCACTTTCACCCTACTAGTTACCTTACCCACTCGACGTCTCATGAAGAATTCTATTATTTGGTGATCACTGTCCCCCAGATGACCACCGATCTGTAGGTCCCCTACCATATCATCCCCCGTTGCCAATACCAGGTCCAGTAAGGCATTCCCCCTAGTGGGACCGTGCACCTCCTGCGTCAGGTGGAGGTCCTGTACGCAGGATAGGAACCTGCGTGAACGGTGGGACTTTGCTGTCTGCATCTCCCAGCAGATATCTGCGTAGTTTAGGTTCCCCATGACTACCGCCTCCTTAATTTTTATGGTCTCCGAGAGCTGCCTCAGGAGCCCCGAATCTAGTTCCTCCCCTTGGTGTGGGGGTCTGTAGCAGACCCCTACTACCAAATCCCTTTCTCCTTGCCCCCCATGTAACCTAACCCACAATCCTTCTATTTTCTCATCCTTCGATTCCGTCTTGATGAGGGTCAATGTATATTGCTCATTGACATAGAGCGCAACCCCTCCCCCTTTCTTCCCCACCCTGTCCTTTCTGTACAGCCTCCCCCTTTCTTCCCCACCCTGTCCTTTCTGTACTTGATTCAATCGATTCAATCTTTGCAGGTTAGTTTAACCTGGCTATGCTAAATCCGTTTTGTAACCAGACAGACATCCCAGAAATTCAGGCACATGCCTGCAGTGGCTCAGGCTATAAGCTAGGGGTGCTAGAGCAGCTCTCCTTTCACCTCCACAGGGCTGAGCTGAGGTGGCATGGCCAGGCTCTGACAGGACACTCTGATTATTCTCCCCAGCCCCCGCAGCAGCCCAGCAGGGAATGTTTATCACCCCTAACTCAGGGTTTATCAACCCATTAAGAAAACAAAGCCTCTCTCCATTATTAATGGAGTTCTTCTTAAACAGCTATTCCAAGGAAGGACATTAAACTACCTGTTGGTTAGTTCCAAAAAGCCTGTCTGCCTGTCATCTACCACAGCACGGACCATAGCCAGCACATGGTCTGCTAGCTAATGCTGAGGTGTCTGCATAAGGCAGAGAGGAGGGGACAATAATCCCTGCTTAGTAGGGAGAAACCAGGTGGGCGCTCTGTGCCTGCAAGTCTGCCAGAGCTCTGGCCAGGGAGCAGAGGGGAGGTGCCAGCCCTGCTGTGGAACAGAGAGCCCCGCCCAGAGAGCATGCCAGGATGCTGAGGGAGTCTGATTTAATTTAAACCAGCAAGGGGTCTAGGACAGACATTGCATATACCGATTTGAGCCAAATCAGTTAAGTCTGATACTACATGCAACCAGGTTTATCTGAAACCGGTTTTAGCCATTTTCAAATTGATTTACACTGAACATCTGTTCTGTTACAGGTTTAAACCAGTTTCTGATCACTTAAACTGGTTTATGAGTAATGTCTGTCTCTAGCCTAGAGGCCAGAGGTTGGGGCCATCACCTGGGTTGTGGCATATCTGTGTTTAAGTCCCTGTTCTGCCAGTCACCTTTGTATATGGCTCATGAGTCATGACCAAATCATGCTCTTGGTTATGTGGAGGTGGTGTCTTGGTCCTTCTGTGTGTGTGTGTGTCCATGTGCGCGAGAGAGACTTTGCAAGGTCTCAGCTCCTGATATAGATTGGAAACATTTATGAAATCTCAAAAAGGATCCAGGGACAAGAAAAAAAATCCTCCTCAGCTCTGTTGCATGTGTCTAATAGGAGTAGACATTTCTACTTCAAGTAGGAGTCCCTGGGTCTGAAGAAGTTTGAAAGTTAGTCACAGAGATTGGCTAATTTAAACCCAAGAATGGAGTTGGAAGGTGCAGGCTTCTCCTGGAACAGTCACCAAGGGATTTTCCTGACAGCTATAGCAGTAGAGGCTCTGCAGTGTGAACAAGCCCCAAGTACATTTCTCACAGGGGAAATCTTCATTGGCCTTTTCTCCTAAAACATTCTACCCTTACTTTCATTGAGGTTGAAAATGCTGCTGGCTGCCTACAACCTATTTGCATTAGTATTATCAGTTTTGGGGCCGCAGTGGTGCAAGGTGTTAGATATATGTCTACTGCAGATCATGTTAGTGGTTTGAAGAAGATAACTGACTCTTTTCCAAGACAGACTCTTCCTATTGTACCTCCTGAACATATTGTGCAAGTTTTCTGCTTAAGGTAGCACTTCAGTGCTCTCTTAGGGTATGTACAGACATTCAGGGAGGTTATGGGGAGGTTAAATTGAGTTTAAAATGGCCACCTGATCTAAGGTAAGTCAGGATAGGGAGGATAAGTATCTGGTGGATGGGGATCAGGGAGGCAAGTGGGGTCCTTGGGGGGTTGGGGGCCTAGTGGGGTTCACAGAGGGGGTTGGGAGGGTTTGGTGGGACTGGGGGGCAGGTGGGGTCCATGGAGAGATTGGTGGGGTCCAGGAGGATTTGGTGGGATCAGGGGAGTTACCAGGGTCGGGGGAGAGGGGGAGAATGGGGGATCTCTCTTCCTTCCCTGGGATCAGGGGCTATTTTATAGTTTATATAGACAAGAGAGACAAAGGAACTGAAGAGGAACTGAGAAGCACAGAAATATTACGGGTGTGAGGCAAAGCTTGCCCTTAGTTTCTTTGAGTTTTAGGTCTATAACCCTTTCATGATACATATCTACTAACAAGTGCTGTCCTGCTTAAGATGGTAAGATGGTGTTTATGTTCTCTAGATTTTGTGCCAACAATTTAGTTCTTCCAAAAAATTAATTTTTCAGAGTTAAATTGGACAAAGGAAGATTATCGAGCTGATAGGAAGGATATGCTTATTGGTGCTAACCTACTTTTATTTGACACAAAGAAAATCTGGTTCTCTGGGGTTTTAGTGATAAAAAATGAACTCATTTAATCAGGAAGGTGGCAGGGGGCAGAGAAAATGTATAATTGTACAACTTGCTAGTCTAGGTGTAGTCGTATTGTTGAGCAGTGTGCAACCTCTGTAGGCCCTTTATCTGTCTCTCTAGCTAACTAGCCTAACTGAGAGACAATCTCTAATTCCCAATTTCTGTAATCTTCTAAGTGAGTGAGTGTTTCTAAATTGTAAGTTCAATCACTACATTGGTCACCTGGCAAAAACAGAGCTGGGGGACCTTTCACTTTCAATACCCTGAAAGGAGTCTGAATTATCATAGTGTGGGCTGAAGGCTATCATTTGAATTGTCAATACAGAACATGCTAATGTGAAATGTCACCCGAACTCACCGGAAGGAGGCAATGCAGACACTGGTGGGCCAGATGAGGATGATGGAAGTCTTCAAGTTGACACTGAATTCACGGGTTGCCTCCTCTTCTTCCTCCTCCTCCTCCTCACTGTATACCACCCACAAGTCACAGAGGTTCAGCCTGTGCTTTAGTCTGAAGCTTGTGCCTGATCTGAAGCAAAGAACAGAAGGGAATCAGTTCTAGGCTTCATTATTTTGAAGAGCAGCTAGAATCTTCTGTGTTAGAGCCATTTCCCTGTGACTTGGCTGTACTATTAAAGCTTTGACAACTATAGCCCATATTCTCAGCTTGTTTAATACAGAACCATTTCATTAATATCAGTGGAGTTACACTGATTGACATCAACTGTGTATCTAGCCCAGTGGTCTCCAACCTTTTTAAGTAGGAGATCACCTTTGGCATTTAAAAGCAACTCAAGATCTACTGTGTGCTGCCACCCCCCCACCCCAGCAGGTAAGTCTGTGGGGAGGGAAAGGGGGTGAGGGGCAGATTGAGAAAAATATATTTGGGGGTGCACCTTCCCAACAGGTAAGTCCTACCAGCCAGAGCCCCACTCCACTTACCCCTGCTCCTGCGGCACTGTTCCTCACTGAGGGGGCCTTGATCTAGCTCCTGCCCTTTCCCTCCCCCATGGACTGATCTGCTGGGCTTGGGCACATGCGTGCATGCAACCGGGCACTCAGCCCCCTACCCCAGCCTCAGATTGACTCCAAGAGGCTCCGAGATCTACTGCAAGAGGCTCCGAAATCTACTGGTGGATTGAGATCCGCTGGTTGGTGACCACTGATCTAGCCAATGTGAGTCTTCTCTGTCCCCCTTGCCCAATGCTACCACCTAGACACTTTCCCTGGTGTCTAGCATGTAGATATCAGGACAGGCTGAGCCCTTAAGCATATTTCTAGTTTTATAAGCATGATACAACTTCCTTTTAAATTGTTATTATGTATTTCTGTATTGCAATGATGCTTAAAGAGCCCACTCATGGACCAGGGCCCCATTATCCAAGGTGTTGCACAAATACAGAATAAAAGGATGGTCTTTAGCTCATGCAATCTAAGTAGGCAATGAGGGATAGTGGATGGACATGACAAGTCAGCAGGAGAGGTAGTGGTCTCCAGCTACCCAATCCATTTTTTTTGTAGCTCTCACGTGATTTTGATGGAAGACAATATTGCAGACCCTGAGATGAGAATATCCATGGTGATATAGTCCAGATATGTAACAGTTTTACCCTTATTCAGTTCTTAGTGAATAATGCTGTCATTTTGTTTCCCCCCTCTATTTAATAATACCTTGCTTTGATATGACTCTTTTCATCAGTAACCATCATAGTGTTTTTGTCTGCTCAGATACGTTCCATTTACCATGCTCCCCCTTGACAGAGTGTTTATATATTAGCTTCATTCCTCTTTTGAAACATGCTTAATAACATTAAAAGAGATATTTCCCTTATCTCATCTTCAGGGGAGTCTTAAAATATAAGAGCTGCTTGGAAATTCCAAAGCAAACAAGCACAAGTTTGTTGCAGTTCACACTGTAAATCTCTTTGGCTAACTACAAGATACCTGTCATCTAGAGTCTTTACTTACTGGTCTGGTTTGTTCCTGCTGATGGAGGGGGACAGAAGGGTAAAGAGGGCATGAGTAATAATTACTTTAAACCACTTGTTTCCTCAAGCCTCAGTCAGGCTTAGGTTCCATCTGCATCTTAATGTGAATTAGAGCAGCTGTAACAGGCTCTATGGGGTCTGCAGCTGAGAGTATCAGTGCACTGAACAATGCAAAATTATGCGGCAGGCAGCAAAGAGCCTTTGGGTCAGCTGTATATACTTGGCAAATGACTGCCTTCACACCAGCAGTATTCCCCAGGGGGAGCTCTGCTAGCCCCGTGCCCCTCAATGTTGCCTTTTATATTTGCAAAATGGCACTTGGCACCCTACACAGCTGTGTCCACTAAGCTTGATTCTTCAGCTGCTTTGCTGTTTATGTTCATACCCATGCAAAGTGTGTGCAATGTGCCTCCAGCTCAGAATGGTAAGGGTTTGGCACCTACTTTACATAGGTATAAGGGAGGCCACAAAACAAGGAGAGTTAGGGCTGCTGGAACTAAGTTCTGGTTTTACTGGTCCCGTTCTAAGTTAAGAACAGCCTTGAGTGGTAGGTACCCCCCAGTGGGAGAGTGGTGTCAGGGAGAGAAGCATCATGCCTACAGCAGGTTAGAAGTTTATTCTAATGGCATTTCTTTATGTACTCCTCCTCAAGGAGGAATTATGTAGGGTTTGCAGTATTATTGTTAACCTGTGGGAAGCTACAACATTATTTGGCCTGGGACACGCATCCATTTCCTTATGCCAAATTAACCAGGCAGTTATGGAAAAGACCCAGCATTTTGAATCTGAGAAGATGTTGTAATTTTATGCTTACATGAAAAATATAAATGCCCTGCCACTATCTCCCTATGCAGTTTGGATGCCTTTGCCCATTTTCTTTCTTTCTTTTCTTTCTTTGCCAAGGATTGCTGATTACTGTGTTTAAAAAAATCCGCTTGTGCTACGAAGCGGGGAAAATAACCCACAACCTGAGTAATGTCTAGGGAAAGCACAGCAAGCAGAGTCAGATTTGTAAAGCAGGTTCACGTGATGGGGTGCATCTCATGATCAGGCTCAACTGGCCGGGATCTTGCCTCATTATCTAGTGGTTTGTTGTGAAATTGTGTAAGTTTTCTAAAACTAAATAGATGCAGCTTTTCTTTGAAGTCCCTTTTATATTATCTGGAAAGTGGCTCTGCTTGTTTGCTGGGTATTTCTTTAAATGAGTTTTGTTGCTTATGAAATTTGGGATTATCAGTCCCCTAGAGACTAAAATTCTCTGCTAACAGGTTCAATACAGTACAGGCAGCAGCAGTGCAGGTTTCTCTACACTGTCTCAGCAGGATGCTTCAGTTCTGCTTTGGAGAGGTCAACCTTAAAATCCTTTGGCCAAATCAATCCTGGTATGTCTGCTGAGCCTGCCATATTAATCTCAAAATGGAAAGACCTATTTTGTGATGTCTCTAGCTACCTATTTGGCACCATTGTTGTAACTATTGCTGAGAGAGATAGCTGTGTTAATCTGAAGTCAGGCAGAGGGCAAGGGAGAGATGTACCTTATAAACTAACTGAACCGGAGACGCATAAGCTTTTGTCAGCAAGAGCTCACTTCATCAGGTAGCATCAGATGAAGTGAGCTCTTGCTGACAGAAGCTTATGTATCCTTGATTCAGTTAGTTGACAAGGTACATCTCTCCCTTGCCTTCTGCCTGACTTCAGATTAACACAGCTATCTCTCTCAGGTACACCTCTTCCCTGCTTTCTACTGCAGAGAGAATAATGAAGCAGCAGCTTCATGAAATCCACTCATAACTAAAGTGTTTTGATTGACTATTTGCCATTAGCAGGCTCAGATTTTTTCACTGCTTGTAAATATTCAGGCAAATGAAAATGCCGGTGAGCCCTGAAAATTTCATCACTTTGCAGCATATGTGAATTATTCTTCATTTGCTATTTGTTTTTTATTTCCTGGGCTCCTCTTAAAAATTTAATCATTCACTGAGGAAGCAGAAATGACATTGCAGAGCCAATCACATGGTGTAAACTGGGAATGATGAATAGTTAGGGACCTGAATAGTAAATGGGTGCAGTAAGCCTCACACACAGTCATAAAACTGCTCATGAATCAAACTTTTTGGTGAATATACATGAACAACAAACACATTTGCAGGAGTTTAGAGTGGTTTTGTGAACTAAAAGCCTAAAGCTCATCACATTCTTGCTTGAATGAACTATACATCCAGCCCTAAGTGAAATGAAGGCTTTTCCCATACATCACTGATAAACCATCAGTTCCTCACACTACCTAGAGCAGGGGTGGGCAAAATAGTGGATCTGACTGGTGGCTAGACTCCGTTTCCCAACAGCCCCTGCCTGCGTAGCTCCTGGGTGGAGACCCTGGGAGCATGGGGCTGTAACGGCACAGGGTTGTGACAACACAGGGCCACATGTCCAATGAGTTCCATGGAGACTAGCCGGGAGCCATAAAGTTAGGACACGCAGCTGGGAAGGGAGCTGCTTCGGGGCCAAGATCTTGGGGCAGTGATAGTGCAGGGCCACAGCAGAGCTGCAATCCACATCCTGTGCTCCCCTGCTTGCAGACCTCATGCTCATCGTGGGGTGTGTGGGCAGCAGGTGGCAGCTCTGCCCAGCTCCGTGCTGTCACTGCCCCAAGATCCCAGGGTCTCCCTGAGCCTGCCCACCTGTCTCGCTCCTGGTCATGGCTGCATCCCAGCTGCTTGGCTGTGCATCCTGCCTGTGCCGGTCTCACCCCTGGCAGTGGGTGCAGGGCAGATGAGCTGGGGTGCCCAGGCAGCAGGTTGGGTCCAGTGGCAGTAGCCAGAAGGAGCTGCTGCCACATGGGCTGCTGGAAAATGAAGTCCACCATGGGCCTGGTCTGTGGGCCAGATTTTGCCCACTCCTAACCTAGGTACAGACATTAAAAAATCCCAAGGCATAATCAGTCCAAGTTATGCAGTTTTCTGTAAGTGGCGTAGTTTAGATCACTACCAAAAAAAACATTCATTCACCCTTTGGTGTTGGACATCTTAAACCGGGTTCCACTACTTTTAAACCAGGCTATGTGTGCTGAACTTCTGTCCTGTTATGGGTCTAGACAAGTTTTGTGTGCCAAACTTCTGTTCCGTTATGGGCGTAGACTGGTTTCCGATCACTTATACCAGTAAAAGTGTAATGTCTATACCTGGCTGGGGAGTTGAAGCTATTTGTTTACATGTTTCCCATGCAGAGTGATTACAGAACAAACATTTCAGAAGTGAATTTAGGGCTTGGCAGAGCTCAGGAAAAACACAGAGGCAGCCTGCAGCTGTGCTATGTATTTCATCGAGAATGCAAATGAGGATTTTTCTGTGACTGCCACTCACATTTATGCACTATGGGCTCCAGTTGCAAAACACTGTGCATTGTTTGTATTTGCAAAATCCAGATTTTCTGCCCTGTGTCTCTCTCATTATGTCTCAGCCTCCTAGCCAGGGACTTTCCTAACCAGAGAGTGACCCAATGTTGGTGCAGAGCCAGCAAAGCTCAGACACTGGGGGTTCCTTGGTCAGGAAATAGCCCCTGTCTTAGAAAGGACACCAGTTAGAGTCCAGACAGTGCCTTCTCTGCAGCATCTGGCAGGAGCTGGGCAGAGCAGAGAATCTGGCCCAATGTACATAAAAGTTTATAGAATCACAGAGAAAAAGGGCTGAAAGGAAACTGAGGAGGTTTTCTTGTCCAGCCCCTTCCTCAAGGCAGGATCATCCCTGTATCAAACCATAGCCAAATGTGTATCTAACCTGTTCTAAAAATCTTCCAGTGATGGAAATGCCACAACCTCTTTTGCTAATCTGTTCCAGTGCTTAGCCACGCTCATAATTCGAAAGTCCTTCCTAAAATTTCCCTTGTTGCAGTTTATGACTTAGGCTGTGTCCACAAGAGCAAGGGCATGCATTTGCAGCAGCACAAATAGTAGTGGCACAAAGTTGTGTGGCTACTTTTATGCTGCAGTGCATGCCCCTGCTTGTGCGGTTTGCAGTGGGACACATTATCCTGCTGCTCCATCTGCTGCAGAGTGGCGGGGGCTGGCTGGGGCACAGGATGCCTCAATTCAGGGCTAGTTGGCAGGCAGCCACCATACTGAGGCACCCTGTACCCTATCTAGCGGGGCAGTGGCATGAGGAGACAGGGGAGCAGGCAGCCCAAGGGCTAGCTAGTCTATCACCATTTTCTTTATAACTACCTTTCAAGTATTTGAAAAGTATCAAATTCCCCTAGGTCTTCTCTTCTCCAGACTAAATGATATCAGCTCTTTCAGTTTTTTGTAAGTCATGTTTCCTAGACCGTTAATTATTTTTGTTCCTCTCCTCTGGACTCTTTCCTATTTGTCTACATCTTTCTTTAAGTATGGTGCCCAAACCTGGATGCAATACTCCATGTGAGTACTTCCCTTGACTTGCAGGTGAAGCTCAGCAGCTATCACATGACTTTGGGTGCATCTGCCATTGTAACAGGTTAAAACTAGATACATATGTGTACTTCTCCCAATACCTTTTAACACTGTCAGTGATTGAGTAGAGCTATGCATTTTTGTGTCAGAAAAGGTGATATGTATTGCACTTCAAGTTGCTCCACATATCTTTGCCAGCTTTTAAAGACTCATTGGCAAATAAATCAGAAATCATAACAAGTGCTGTTCATCATTATGTCCTTTTACATGATAATGTGCATGTCAATAACACACATAATAAATCTGTTCTATTCCTCTTAGACACACCACTACCTTAGTCATCTAATAGGTCTGATATTGGTGTTAATGGCAGGAAATATGTTAAAGATATCTCCAAAAAGTGAAAAGTATTTATTAACTTGAAACAACACAAAGCCATATGTAATCATTCACCAGATAACAAAAATGTTTCATAATTCAAATTCCAATAGATTTTTGGGTTTGATTGGAATTTTTTTTTCACTCATTGCTCAATCTTTGCATTATTTGATTAATGGATGCTTGGCTGGATTTTTCGTATTTTAGCTGTTAAATGGAAGCATGCTAAAACCTGATGTCAACATTTCTGGATAAAATGTAATTGAATAGTTAGCAAAATGTTATTGTCCTATAGGAAATTACGCAAATAACTGAAATGTGTGAATAATGTATATGCAATAAATCAGAATCTACTGCAGCACTTCTTGATGTTGGCCCAGTTCAGAAATACTATGGAAAGTGCATCTTGTAGTATTCTGGAACTTCTGCTTCCAGTTTTGAATAAAACCAAAGAGCACATCCTGATGAGCATGCACATGCAGTTTGTGGTGCCTCAAATCTGTTTGAGGTGCCACAAACCACATGTGGTGCATGTGCACTCATTTACTGTGCTGTTATTTAGGAGTATGGTGGGTTTTTTTGACATTGGGAGATTCTGGTGTAAAAAAAAAAACTGCTGCTAAAAAAAGCAGTGTGGTACGACCCACACGATGGCAGAATGGATTGCCAGAAAGAGCCTGGCTGCAGGCCTTTTTGCCAGCAGCTGGCTTGGCACTGCTGCTGCCCTGGGAGGCCTTCAGGACCTAAGGTAAGGCTGGTGGGGCTAGCACAAGTACTGGCCCCATCCTCTCGTATCCCACCCGGAGGGCACGTGCAGGGGCATGCCCAGGGACAAATAGCAGCAGCATAAATATGTGCCACTGCTATTTTTGGCTCATGGGAAACAGGTGCCTCTGCACATGTGCACTTGTTGCGACACAGTTAAAGAGTGCAGTTACGTGTGAAGAAAAGATCCTAGAGGTGAACTGCTTCTAACTTTTGTACCTTAATCTCCCAAATCTATAGACGGTTTGGATTAGATTTGAGTTTTCTGGGTAAGGAAATCTCCTAGAGAAAAAAAAAAAAGTACGTAAACCAGGAAATCAGGAACTGCCAAACACAGTCAGAGCAGTGCTTCTAGTCCATTTTCCTATCTCCCACAGAGCCTGATGCCAGATGTCTCAGCAGGAACTGAAACAAGTAGTTATGAAATATGCTCTTAGTACAGGAGGATCCTTCCTGCCATCTAGATCCTGCCACCTGGACTGGCTGTATTTAACCTTCAAAACGGTTGCGTTTGAGTTTGGGTGGAGATTTGTTTGGATACTTTTCTCATCAGAAGTAGTGTGGCTAGCCCTAGTAAGAATCTACTCAAAATACAGTTTCTCTATTGCTAAGATATCATCTTCTGTCCCTGTGCAAAGAGGATGATATATGTGCAGCTCTTTTACATTAGCCACTCACAGAAGATTTGTAATGGTGTCACCTTTGAGCAGAAGAAGGCAGCAGAGAGGAAAACGACCCTCTTTTGCCTTCTCTGGAGAGTTGATGCTTTCTGGATCACTTGCTTCTCTGAATTATAGTTCTGTTTTGCAGTAGGATGATACTCTGTGGGCGTGTTTACACAAGACGCTTTACTGCGCAGTAGACGAATCTACTGCACAGCAAAGTGTCAATGTCTATCTGATGGGAAATATCTGATGGGAAAATTATCTCATACATGCACAGCATTTACTGCACAGTAAATTAGGTTAATGCATAGTTTCCAGTACCAAGAAATATAGTGCAGTAGCTACTGTGCAGTGGCGCATGTGTAGACAGTTGACTGGGAGCAAATTGGTCTTGGTCTAGACAGCAGGGGTGGTAGGGAAGTATCCCACTTGTGGGGCAGTTCTCTATGAGCCCCGGGCTGAGCTGGGCTCACCCTGCTTGGCATGGTGCTGGCAGGAAGCTGCCTGAGAAGTGGGACAGCTCTCCCCTTCCCCTGAGCCCAGGCCTGGCTCATGCTCCCTGCCAGCCTGGGGCTGGGATCCGGGGGAGCCTGGAGTCCCCCCTGGTTGCTGCAGGGTGACACAGCAGCCCTGACTTGAACTGCTCCTGATGGAAGCATGTGTAGATGTGTTCCTGACCACATATTAATGCACCTTAAGGTACTGCACAGTAACCTTAATGCACATTAGTTATATGTGTAGGTACACCCTGTAGTAGCACTGTCAGATACCATTGGTAATTTTTTAAATAGACAATACTCGTCCAGTTTTTTACTGTCAGTTACAAGTGTGAGGCCTATTAGCTTGGCTGCTTAATGTGTCTGTATATAGCAAAAAGCCACTGTGCTATTAAAGGTGTCTAACAAAGGAAACTAGATGTGTTTTGCTGTTGCTTTTTTATGATGCATAAATAAACCTGGAATTTTTTTTTTTAGCATGTTCATATTATTATCTAAATTTATTTTTTTTTCAGCTTCTGTGGACAACTGAAGAACTAGAAGCAAGATGGCATAATTTGTCTCAAGGAAGTGAAATTGGAGCAACTGAGAAGGCACAGGCTTTTTCTTCAGATTTCTGGTTCTGTTAAACACATTTCTCAGATCTCTAGTTACAATTATATTAAAAAAGAGGAAGACAAAACTTAAAGTTCCTGATATATGAAAGGTTATAAAATAAGCGGGAAGAACCCCCTACTTCCTAAAGAAGGAGAAAGAAATATCAGTGAAGGTATAAACTGAATTTTTCTCCGTTGCACTTTACATTTAAGAATTTCACTTAAATGCACTGTCTGGAAAATATCTGATGGGAAAAGTATCTCATACAATAACCGAAACTTGTTTAATTGCCCCAAACAAAAGAATTAAAAAGCACATAGACACAGACTGCTGAAGAGAAATCAGAGAGATATAACACTAGAGTGCTTTTTTCTCTTTTCAATCAATTCCTTGACAAGTCACTTATTCACAGCAGAAATGAATAGTATTGATGGGAAACAGAAGCAGCACTTCGCCTATTACTAATGCCGATTTTGCAAACAAGACTGAATCTGTGTGTAGGATCTGTTATTTCCCGAGCCCTCAGCTTGATAAATTAAATTCCACATGAGTAATCTGAGACACGCTAACCTGATGGCGAGCAATCTTGTTAATGTAGGAGGAAAGTGAAAAGTCAAACCACAGTGGTGGGCTTCCTGTCCACTGAACAAACCCGAGATCTTTTTTGGCTTGGTTCAAGTGGGAGGTGCACAGTTGCAATGCTGCCATTCAGGGGCTGTCAGTGTTTGTTTTGTAAAACCCATATTTTTTCCCAGAACTTAGAGCTTCACAGTCAATCTATTTTTTCTGGTACAACAGTTTCAGCTCAAGAAAGAATATATGTCACAATAAGGGTTAAGAAAAACTGTTAGCATTTTGTTGTATTTTAAAAGAGAGAAAATTAAGTTAAATGAATATAATAAAGTTCCTCATTTCAGTTATTCTCCCTCATTCTCCTAACTTTTCAGTGAAACACATAGGCATTCTGATCTGTTATGCTACAAATTGGGAGTAAGTCCTGGAGTCATGCTACAACTTATACTTCCTAGAGTTGCAGATTCAAAACCTGATTTGATATAAGTTTTCACACTTCTGAGCTAGCTAAATGGAAGTTTGCGCACTTTACTGTTTGACAGATGAAGTCTTTTTCTGCCTTGTGTGCGTATTAAGGGCCATATTGCACTTCATGTAGAGGTATCAGTTTGTCTTAACAGTTCAAATGAAAACCATGCATGCCTAAAGATTCGCGGGGGTGCGGCGGGGCATCATGCTCCCCAGCAGACCCAGAAGTGGACTGGAAATGTTTCTGGTCCACTTTCAGGTCTGCTGCCAAGCATGCTGGGGAGCCCCCTGTGCTTCTGTGGGACTCTGCATCTGTCCAAGCACTGCAGCGTTCAGAACCCCTACTGTCTAGAGGTATGTAGAAAAAACATTTAAAGCTATGTCTATGTCTGAATCACCGAATCTGTCTGAATTGATTCAGAGAGATTAAAGGGTCCTCTGATTCGATTTAGATTTGGAGATTTGGCCGCTGAATCTCCACCGAATCGAATTGGGGACGAAGCTCTGCAGAGCCCTAATAAGTACCTTGTGTGGGCTCTCGTCCTCTTATATCTTGATAAGGAATGAGTCAGCTCAGTGAGAGAAGTGGTACTCTGGGGGTGTTCCATGGTTTCAACATCAGAAATTTAGGAAAGTGGGCCTACACATGAGGTTTCATCCTGATCCTATTGAAGTCAATGGGAGTGTTGCCATTAACTTCACTGGGAATTCTGCCCTTGAGCAGAGAGAAATAGGTAGTCTTGTTAGTCTGAAGTCAAGCAGTAGGCAGGGTAGATTTGATCTCTAATTTAATTAGTCTATAAGGTGCAAACTTATCTTGTTTTTAGTCTATAAGGTGCAAGCTTTATCTTGTTTTATACCAATCCTGCCCCTGTCTCTGTGGTTTTGGAGGCCTTTGAACCAGTACCTCTGTGCAGGCTGAGAAAGGGAAAGGAGAGGATGTGGGAAACTAGGGGAAGCCCTGCAGGAAATGCAGCGTTCCCTTGGGCAAATTCAGGGCCATCCCCTGCATGCTGTCATTGCCTGTTTGTATGTCTAGATGTCAGCGTAAGGTGCAGGGCCACAGAGCCAGAAGGTCTTGTCACTATGTATTGTTCTCATCCTTCTGGGTTCACTAGGGACCTGAGGTGCATACCCAGTGCCTGGTCTAATTTCCTTGCCTCAAGGCTGGTTATGAGGGGTTGAATTTAATTCTTAATGTATGTGTGATCTCTATCAAATTTATACTCGCACACCAAAAAACAAAAACAAACCCAAACCCCACAAACCCTTAGGAAACTAGGGAACGTCACACTTCAAAACACCTGCTAAATGTCTGCTAAGTTTCAGAAAGTAACATTTCTTTCTAGTGTTATAGAGGAACTGTTTTGGTCTGTTGGGCAAATATGCTACTAAAAGTCCCTAGATAACCCAATTTATTTATAGATTAGATTACAAGAAGAACCTGTTTTAGAATGCCAACATCCCCAGGACAGTAAATGTTCTGTAAAACTACCTATACTTTACTTAATGCCGGTGTGATGATATGCCCTAAAAGGCCCTACAGACATCTTCCCTGAATGGGCTCAGCTCTGCCTAATTTTAGTGTTCCAATGTTGTGGGAGGGGAAGGAGGGAATACAGACTATACAATCTGCAGAGCAGTGACTTCAAAGAAGCTCTCAGCATTGCAAACATATGGCCAGAAATGACCATCTGGGTCACCCAGTAAATCCCTTGTGATCACAGACAACCATGTAATAGACCTTAAGATTCACAAGAACATCTACTGTAGCCCCTCTATCCACAAAGCACTCCTACAAGAATATCCTATAAGACTTAGGGGCTCTAGTACAAAACAACAAAAGTCTCAAAATCGATGGTGTGCCACAAGATGAGAATAGAAGCTGAGGGCACCATCATTGCTTTGGGTCCTGGAAATGGTAAGGAATTTCTGTGAAATATGCCCAGAAGATTTGGGAAACAGACTAGGCTCCACTCTATGGATGAAGGAAAGGAGCCCCATTGTCCTTACCACTCTGACCCATATGAGAATTCCTTCTTGATACCACTTTATCTCAGGCAGATAAATACATGTTTAATAGTGGTCATAGAGGGACTCCTTCAGGGTGGTTGTAGAGGGCCTCTTTCAGGCCAGAGCTGTCCATGGGACAGCCCCGTCAGTATCATCTTGAGTGATTAAGTTTCAAAGTCCCATTTAAAATAAGCAAGGATTGATAGGTTTCTCACACATTTGCTTCTATAACAGCATGAATGGATCTAGCTCAATATAGAGAATGGTATAGTAATTAGAGACTCCATTGTATTGGCTTAAATGCAGATTTCCAGAGGGACATCTGGATGAAGATAAAAGATTGTGATTAGAACACTGATATTCAAGAACTGATTCATATGGGAATTTAAACTACTTTTCTTCAAGGTGACTGTACATATTTTTTGACTCATTCTTCTGAAACAGTTGTCTTTTGTATAGGAACTTGAAAACACATCAGATCACTAATTGAAAGCCAGTGACTCATATCCAAATATCCAATTAATAGCACCCCAAATTAAAGATTTCCTGTGTTCTGTGAACAGCTTTGTTTATGCCTACCTGGAAAATTGGCATGTCAATGCTATGACTATTGCAAGGCTGAATTTTACAACTGAGATTTCATCTAAAAAACTTATCCTGAATTATGTTGTTATCATGATTAGTATTTATGATCATGTCTATTATAAGAGTATCTAAGGACCAAGCACAATCAGGGCCCCATTATTTTAGGCCTTGTATAGATTCAGGATAAGAAATAGTCCTTCCTCAAAGAGATTACAATGTAAACAGACAAGAAGAATACAGAGTGGAGGGAAGGGTATTAATAGCTTAGGTTAAATCCAATTTTTTGTTAACTTTTCCCAAGGGAAATATTTTTATAACCTAACACTGGGCATCTTCCTTTCAGGACTATGGTACTTTCTTCAATTTAAAAAAATGTTGTCATGCTTCCACGTAGTGTGAGGCAGCCTGGTGGTAATTACATTGAATTTATATGCTTAGAATCAAAAATATGAAGATGCTGAGGGAAAAAAATCTGTTTAATTCACCTTTCAGAACAAACTCCAGTCTGTAGCTTTCTGGGAAAAAAGATTTTTGTTTCAAAAAAGGTAAATGAATGCAAAACATTTTCATTGAAAGTTTTCAGTTTTCAGGAACTGAAAACTGCTTTCCCCACTCAACTAACCACTTTTTTTCCACAACAATTTCTATTTATTGGAAACTCAATTTGTCATAATTAAAAAAATATATTGTTGAAAAATATTTGAATCTCTCTACTGAGGACCCTAAGCATTTCTTAAAGTGTGTTCTTTGAGTAGGTAACAGTAAAGCATAGAATCATACAAGTTTTTCCTCAGATCTAATCTAGTCTAGTATTGGTGTGTGATTCACCTGATTTGTTTCAGCAGAAAAGGAGGCAGTGAATTAGCATTCATACCTGTGGTTCATTCATCAAGGGCTCCAAATAGCTTAACAAATTTCACTTTCAGCTTGACTTTCTACTCGCTGCAATGAGCTCTGAGAAATCCCCACAAACACTAACTTGAAGCAAGACTACAATTGGTTAAGTGTAGGATTTCCCCATCTTTTGTTTATAACTGACTGGGAGTTTCTTGTTTTCTTTCAAAAATAAAGGTAGGGGATTTTACAGTTTATTTTTAGCAAAATTATTGGAATAACCAATATATAAGAACTAAAGAAATTCATTTTACTCTGTATTCACCAAACATAATTAACATAAACCTTTCTCTCTTGCAATGTTAAGTTTATCATGTCAGCCCAGAGGAGATTACTTGTCATTGGATTTATGGGAGAGTTTAGCACAGGTTCTTTCAGGACTAAACCTTCTTTGTTTTCAGGTGCAAAGTTTAATTCATAGTAGTCAAATATTCCTCTGTGCTTGGAGGAAACGGAGTAGCATTTGATCCTTACTATGACTTTGGAGGCACATTTGCACTAATAAGCTCCGCAGTAAAGGGTGACCATCTACACATGTACTGGTATTAAGGTGCAATAGATTAATTAATTGCACCCTAAGATAGTACTGTTGGGGAAAGTAGTATTTTATGGCACAATTACTGCACCAAAGTGTGTAGATGGTGACTGGGATTAGCTGGGGCATGAGGGTGCAAACATGAGGGGGCTGCCTGCTGCCCAGCCCTGCCTTTTACCTCCCTTGTGCCCCAGACAGCACCTCTGCTGTCTGACACCAGCACCTGGAGCCCAGGGATGACCCCCATGTCCTCTGCTAGCTGGGGGCTGCTCTGCCCTGGCTCCAACTGCTGCGGTCCTGGGCACAGTGCTTGCATGTGCACCCTAGATGGCATCAATTTGAGCAACTGCAAATTGCCCTGGAGTTTATCACAGTGCCTTAATGGCACTTGTAGATACACCCTGGATGTGTTTAATCACTTTCAGAAACTTACTTTGTTACCTTGCTTTTGATGTATGCAAACTGTGTACTAGAGTGATATCGGAGTATAAATTTTGGGCCTGACCCTGAAAAGTTACTCGAGTGGCAGTTCAGTGAAGTCGGTGGGAGTCTGTCTGAATCAGGGCTGCAACATCCATGGATGCCAAACATAAAACACTTATAATTTTGTTTTAGAGAAATGTAGAACAACTTAGAATCATGCATTCACATGTAAAAGTCAGTGAGGGAATATTAGATCATTTAGTCTGGCCTCCTGCTTACACAGGCCAAAGAACTGTATCCAATTATTCTGATGCTGAGCACAATAACTTGTGCTGGGCTATTGTATGTCCTGTATTTTCTGGCTAAAACCTTTCCTCCTGAAAGGCAAACTTGGTTTGAAGACACCAAGAGCCAAAGAATCCACCATCTCCTGTGGCAGTTTGTTTCAGTAGTTAATTACCCTCACTTTTGAAAATGTGTCTTATTTATAGTTTGAATTCACCTCACTTTAATGTTTAGCCATTGGTTTCTGCAAAATTAAACAGCAGATTAGTGCCCTGCATTTTCTCCCCAAGATCCTACTCATATGCCACCATCAAGTCAATTCTTGATATTCTTTCGATAAACTAGACAGATTAAGCTATTTTCATTTCTTGCGGCAAGGCATGAAACTTTCCATGTCTCAAATAATTTTTTGTGGTTCTTTTCTGTTCTCTCTAATTTTGCAACATACTTTTTAGCAGGCATGTGCCAGAAACCAGTATTCCAGTAAAATCACCTCCTGTTTTCTATACTTCTGGAAGGGAACACACTAGTCCTTTTTGTCACAGCATTGCACTGAGAGCTTGTGTTCACTTTGACTAGCTATGCCCCTTATATCAGGACAACAGGTAATAGACACATTTAAAATGACACAACAATGGCTAGTGTTCAGTATTTTCTTGTTTAATTAAAGGGAGAGTTGTGCCTGTCAGGAACAGACCCCATGGTATGGTTATACTTTCACAGGAACTCCAGGAAGCATTGTGTCTCTACTCAGCCAAATGAGTCAAGAATTGTGATCAAATTGCCTATTATTGTCAGGCTATGACAGCTGCATCTCTTTGTCTGAGACCAACTCTTCTGGCTGGAAGAGATGGGAGTATTTTGGTGCAATCTTTTATCCTCAGCAAATGCATCTACACATTATGGCACATTAAGTTAGTACCTGTTACTACAGGTACTAAAGCTGATGCGCTGTTAATGGCACTACTGCACAGTAGCACTAGTGCACATTTTGTAGGTGGTTGTGCTAACGTGCTGTGCTAATCCATGGTAGAATTAGTCTACTGTGCTTGTAGCATCTTGTGTAGGCACATGCGGCCTAGCTGGAACTACCTGACTCCTGATTGGGTCCAGCTGTGCTAGACTGCACTCTTGGCTGCAGGCAGCTGAGCTTTAAGCTTTAAGTTCAGTACTCTTAGGACATGTCTACAGCATGGTGGCAGAGAGCTAAGCCAAGGCAATAAATCCCACCCACCTGCTCAGGTACTCTGTGCATCAGCTTTAGAAATGAGGGCATGAGTATAACTGGGGAGTGTCCCTTGCACTAGAGACCTGGGCCTCCAGCATTCTTAGCATTTCATACACAGTGGGCGTGTCTACACATGCGCTTTAATGTGCAGTAGCCTATTTTACTGTGTGTTAAAGTGTCATGTGAAAAAACATGCAATTACATAATGCACAGTAAAATAGGTTACAGCACATGAAGTGTCACTTAAAAAAATGTGCACTTTCAATACTGCACATTAGGGCAGCCTAATGCACATTTATTTAGTACTTTACATTAGGAAAAACTCATTAATGCACATGTAAATGTGCCCAGTGTTGATTGTTGTGGTGGTGAAACTGCATTCTTGGCCACTCTAGTAACAAGTATGCAGGGCAGTGTGGCACCTGATAGAGAAGCATTCGCTCACTGTAGATAAGTGTAAAGTCTTGCACCTGGACAAAAATAACCCAAACTATACCTATACTATAATGGGCTCTACATTAGGTTTTACCACACAGGAAAGAGATCTTGGAATCATTGTGGACAGTTCACTAAAAACATCAGCTTACTGCTCAGGAGCCATCAGAAAAGCAAAAAATATTAGGGATTATTAAGAATGGAATTGTACACAAAGTGGAAAGTATCATTATGCCCCTTTATAAATCTATGGTGCATCCGCACCTTGAACACTGTGTCCAGTTCTGTTCCCCACACCTGAAAAAGGAAATAGAAGAACTAGAGAAGGTCCAGAGAAGGGCGACAAGGATGATTAGTGGTATGGAGGGGCTTCCATATGAAGAGAGACGAAAGAGTTTAGAAAAGAGATGCTTGCAGGGGGAAACAAAGAGGGTTTACAAAATACTATATGGTCAAAAGAGAGTAAATAGAGATTTATTATTTACTCTCTCTCTCAATACAAGAACTAGGGGTCACAAAATGAAACTTAGGTAGTAAGTTTAAAGCTAACAAAAGGAAGTTCTTTTTCACACAGCATGAAATTGAAATGTGGAACTTGTTACCACAAGATATTGTGGAAGTTGACAGTTTAGTCAGATTCAAAAAGGGGTTGGGCAAATTCATGGAGGAAAGGTACATCAGTAGCTATTGAACGTGGGAGTTAGGGATACAGCCTCTGAATCAGAACTGCCTAGACTTTAAATGCTGAAGGCTGCAGGTGAAAGAGGAACAGTAGAAAAAACCCTGATCAAACCCAGTTCACTCTCCTTTTCAGCTTCTGCTCGTTGCCAATGTGTGACACAGGACATTGCATGATGGACCTTATAATCTGCCCCAATAAAAGGCAGTTCTTATGTTCTTTTATAGGCTACCACCTACTTTGGTATAAGAGCTGATGAAGTAGGCGGTAGCCTATGAAAGCGTATACTTCTCTGAACAAGGTCCAGTGATTTTCAACCAGGGTGCTTGGATATCCTTTCAGGGGTGCTCAGGGTATCACTGAATGTTAGCCCTGTGAGTTGTGCAAGCGTGATTCACAAGAAAAACCCAGAGTTTTCAGATAGGAATCTATAATGTTAGAAAATATTCTGACCTGTTGTGTGCTTTCTGAGTTCTTTGCAACAGAAGAATTTCTCTAGTATTTTTCTGGAGTAAAAAAAGAGTGACAACTAAAAGCTGGCATTTTCTGAGGGGTGTCTGGAGTCTACTGAGGGGTGCCCTGGGTCTAAAAAGGTTGAGAATCATTGAGTTGTTCTAGAAGGTGTCATACCTTCTTCACTTCTGCTTAACTTCAGACTAACATGGCTAACTACCTTTCTCTACCCAAGAATTATGTCAACTGTTCAGTGAGTGCTTCAGAAGTCAAGCTGCACTTGGTCTCTGACTGCCTTTTGGCCTTCTCTCCCTGCTCCCACCCTGGTTCCTGTTTCTGCCCAGTCCTCAATTCTTCATTACTGATCCTGGCTTCTGGCTCCTGGTTTTGGTCACTGGCTCTCAACACTTGGCTCCAACTGCCCTGCTTTTAACTTTTAGGGTTATGCTTGACTGTGTTTTCTGGCTTGGGGTTCTTGTTCCTGCTCTGCAGATATGTAAACTAGCCCTAACCATCAGAGGAGACTTTCCATTCCTCTGATTCCCAACACACTTTCTCTCATCTCCTCCCTTTTCCTGTCTCTTCTGAGGAAGCTAGATCTCATAGCAGCAGTGGACTCGTAATTCTTGTCTCCTTTGTGAATCCAAGCACCTGAGCCCTTACTACCTTCTGTGTGCACACACACTGTGCAGTATAAGATGGAGGACATAGAAATAAAGCATCATTTGGATAAATAGTGTTTCTGAGAAACAGGGTGGCTTCCAATGTATTTGAGATGCAGGGGTGGACAGGGACATGGCCTCATTTTGGATGACTTCTTTTGGTCGCTAGGGCTTTGTACAAAAAAGGTTTCATGGTATTTTTATGGATTACATTGCTCAATAAGAAACAGATGCTGTGACTTTGGTTTAATTTCCCCCCCTCCCAAACTGTGGGGAACTTTGCTTCATTTTGCATTATAGAAATTTGACTTTGTTTTTCAGGCTGGTTCTGATTTTTATTTGCTCACATTAACTCCATCTGAAATAGCTTTTCTCCCTAGGGGTGATAAATGTACTGTAGGCATGCTATATTCTCCTTATTTCCAAATGATTGCCCCCAGAATCCTAACTTTCCACGAGGTATCTGAAAGCTGTGTCATCATAACTGCTGTAGTCTTTAAAACAAGCAGCATTGCATTGGACTGCACTATATTGGTCTTTACTCTTTAAGTTATTCTGGTATCAATTTGGTAAAACCTTTGAGGCAATTCAGTGGAGTTATGCTGCAGTTAGTATAGCACGGCCCAAGACTACATAATGAAGCCCTTTCCCAAGGCTTAATTCTTACAACCTGACCCCGATAGATCAGTGCTATGCTCTGTGAGAAGGTCCAGGGAGTTCACTGGAATAATGTCTTGGTCCATGTGAGTGAAATAGAAGCAGGCCCTCCTTCCCTATTTAGGAAAATGTAGCAGTGACCGTAGTGGGCACTTGACTGATAGAAGCTGAAGTAAGGATGTTAGAACTTGTCCGGTGGTGTTTCATCTCAGGTGAGTGCTGCAGGTGAGTGGAGAGAAATTTGATTTCATATGCTTACTTGAACTTGGCAATAATAAGTGAATCACTGAAGAGGAATAGGTGTTTCTCCCTTGTCTTCAGGCTTTGTGTCAGCTGTACACACTCATTCAGAATCAGCTCTGAATCTTCACTTGTTAGGCCCAGCACAAAAGGACATTGCTCGATGGGTACTGCACAAACCTGGCTGTCCCTGGAAAACAAAGAGGAATAAAGCATTAACTTTCTCCTATCTCAATATGATAGGACCAGATGAGACTATTGGTCCCCCTGCTCACTTACCCGGACAAGGGTGGGGTCATAGTCTGGATTAATAATCGAGGTCTAGTTTGGGCACAGAGTAATGATTACATACCAGGGCTAGATGAGGCAATATGGGAATTTATTTCTCACTGGGTGCATCTACACATGCACATTTACTGCACAGTACAGGCATGCATCTACATGTGTATGCCTGTACTGCACAGTAAATATGGCAAATTATACCAATTTGAGCATAAATTTGATACCTGCATCATGCAGGTATTAAATTTACACCTGACTAATTACTGCGTGGTAATGCACATGTAGACATCTTACTGCACAATAATACTGTGTGTGGACTGACTTGGGACTAACTTTAGTCTCAAATCAGTCCACACACAATGTTAATGCATTTTAACACCTGCAAGTGTAGATGCCAGCCTATTCCTGCTTCCTGTGCAGTAAATTTAAGCCGGCATAAACGCCTGGGTAGACATGCCCAGTAAGTGTCTACACAAGACACTTACTGCACAGTAGTCTAATAACACTGCATAGTAGCGTGCTGGTTATTAGCTGTGCTAATACACTGCTACACAATATTATTAGGCTACTGTGCAGTAAAAATCACAAAAAAAAACCATGCACCAGTGCGACTGCACAGTAGCACAAGTTACTGTGCATTTTGTTAGGACTTCATTAAGCAAGTACTAAATTAAATGCACAGTAACTACTGCACATTAATGACCATGTAGACATGCCACTTTGTGTTCTTTGTCTCACTCTGCCTTAGTTACTTCACCTGTAAAATAGCAAAACCTATCACTTCACAGAGGAGAATGCAAGACATAATGAGTACATGCAAACATTCCCGGGACTCAATCTATGATCACACCACTTACTTTAAGACACAGTATTGTACATACAGTCCCATTTGTATAGATGTTTGCCACTGCTGGGAGCCGTGCCAGGAATTTTACCTAAGTTGGGGTGAGGGGAGGGCTGGATGGGATCAGGAGGGCTAGTGGGTCCATGGGGAGAGGGGCGGTGGTTGGTGCAAGGGGGATGCTAGATGATGATTAGGGGAGCTGGTGAGTCGGGGCGGGTCTGTCTGGCAGGAAAAGTGCAGCCCTGGGCTGGGGTGAGTGGCTGGTCTTTCCTAGTCTTGGGGCTGTGCTCCAAATGTGTACAGTAGATCAAGCTAATCAGTGCCTGACTTAATTTAGTGCACCTCCTCAGGTGAACTAAGTTAGATTAGGCCTGCCATTTTTGCCCTATCTAACCTCCCCATGTCTTACTGGAAAGTACAAGAGATGCCATTAGTGCCTGGGGGAAGCAGGTTAGGAGGTTGGGCTGTATTTATCCCTGAAGTCCAAATGCTTATTTTTACTATCCCATCACACTGAACTAACTTAACTTGTGTTTACATTTAACGACAAGACTATCTTTAAGATCTTGGATCTTAAGATTGTGACACACTAAAGGTATGACTACAATGCAGAGCAGTGTAGAGGCCCCTGAGCCAGCTTTAAACTAGCTACTATATTTTCTCACATACAGCACAAGGTAGATCCATCCACACCTTGTTTCTGAAAGGCAGCCTCAAGAAACAAATTTTCCTTGTAGAAACCAAGTAGTCACAGCTACAGAGCTGAGCCTACTGCCAGCCTGCACACCAGATGGAGCTTGCAGCTGAAATATTGCCCCAGAAAATATTAAATCAGTGCTGCCAACCCAGCACTGTTTGTAAGTTGCTTCTGTCCATGGTTTTCTTTGAAGGGTAGCAACTATGGGTGAAATTTTCAAACTGCTGTGTACTCTACTGTCTCAACCCTGTTCCCATAAGCAGCAGAAGGCCAGGGCTAATGGGGATTAGCCCCCCCAAACTTTTCGTGGCAACTGGCGACAGCAGCAGTACCATGGTGCTGCTGTTCCACAGTGCCCAGTGCTGCTCGGCGTGCAGCTGCTCCTCTGCTGCTACACATAGCACCAGCACACTCTGGCCTGGCAACAGCCCTGTGGGAGGGGGGTGGGGGTCGGGTGGGGCTCAGCCCTTCTAAATAATATTTTCCCCCACTGCTTATGCTTGCTCCCCCAGGCATTAACTTCTGTCTAGGACTGACAATCCATTTCCTGCTCACTAACATAAAGCTGTTCAGCACTAAACACTCCACTCACTTGAATATACAGCACAGAAACAAAATAGGTCTGAAATGTTTGGATCTTGTAGTTCTTGGCCAGATTTCAAAATGGCCATTACATATACCTGTTGGCAGACCACTGGTAGTTTCAGCAGAGCAATGTGTCAAACACACATTGTCATATTCCAAGGCCATAGTTTTTTATCTTGTTCCACAGGCATGCAGGGATGAAGTCAGGAAGGCCAAAGCTCAACTGCAGTTGCAGCCAGGTATGTGAAAGGTAACAATGACAGGTTTCTATAAGTATGTTGGTAGGAAGAGGAGAATCAGCCAAAGTGTGGGTCCCTTACTGAATGGGGGAGGCAACCTTGTGACAGAGGATGCAGAAAAGGCTGAAGTGATCAATGCCTTTCTTGCCTCAGTCTTCACAGGCAAGGTCAGCTGACAGACTACAGCACCAGGCAGCATAGTGTGGGGAGGAGGTAGGAAGCCCTCAGTGGTGAAAGAGCAGGTTAGGGACTATTTAGAAAAGTTGGACATGTAGAAGTCCCCGGGGCTGGATGGGATGCACCCGAGGGTGCTGAGGGAGTTGGCTGATATGATTGCAGAGTCTTTGGCCATCATTGAAAACTCATGGTAATCAGGAGAGGTCCCAGATGATTGGAAAAGAGCAAACATAATTTCTATATTAAAGAATTTCCCTGGAAAAAATCATGGATCAGATCCTCAAGGAATCTGTTTCTAAACACTTGGAGGAGAAAAAGGTGATTAGGACCAGTCAGCATGGATTCACCAGGGGCAAGTCATGCCTGACCAACCTGATTGCCTTCTGTCATGAGATGACTGGCTTTGTGGATGCACAGAGACCAGTGGATGTGGTGTACCTTGATTTTAGCAAGGTTTTTGATATGGTCTCCCACAACATTCTTGCAGGCAAGCTAAGGAAGTATGGGCTGGATGAATAGACCATAAGGTAGATAGATAGAAAACTGGTTGGAGCATTGGGATCAGAGAGTAGTAATCAATGGCTCGATGTATAGCTGGCAGCTGGTATCAAGTGAAGTGACCCAGGGATCGGTCCTGGGGCTGGTTTTGTTCAAAGTCTTTATCAGTGACTTGGAAGATGGCATAGAGTGCACCCTCAGCAAGTTTGCAGATGATACCAAGCTGGGGGGAGTAGTAGATATGCTGGAGGGTAGGGCTAGTATTCAGAGTGACCTAGACAAATTGGAGGACTGGACCAAAAGGAATCTCATGAGGTTCATCTAGGACAAGTGCAAAGTCCTACACTTATGATGGAACAATCCCATGCACCACTACACGCTGGGGGCTGATGGGCTGGGCAGCAGCTCTGTAGAAAAGGACCTGGGGGTTACAGTGGACAATAAGTTGAATATGAGCCAACAGTGTGCCCTTGTTGCCAAGAAGGCTAATGACATACTGGGCTGCATTGGTAGGTGTGTTGCCAGTAGGTTGAGGGAAGTGATTATTCCCCTCTCTTCAGCACTAGTGAGGCCACATCTGGAGTACTGTGTTCAGTTTTGAGCCCCCCACTACAGAAAAGATGTGGACAAATTGGAGACAGTCCAGCAGAAGGCAACAAAAATGGTGACAGGGCTGGGGGACATGACTTATGAGGAAAGACTGAGGGAACTGGGCTTACTTTGTCTAGAGAAGAGAAGACTGAGAGGGGACTTAATAGCAGCCTTCAAGTACCTGAAGGAGGGTTAGCAAGAGGATGGAGGTAGACTGTTCTCAGTAGTGGCAGATGACAGAATGAGGAGCAATGGTCTCAAGTTGCAGCAAGGGAAGTTTAGGTTAGATACTAGGAAGAATTTTCTCACTATAGGAGGGTATTAAATCAATGGAACAGATTACCTAGAGAGGTGGTGGAAGCTCCATCCTTGGACGTTTTCAAAACCTGGCTAGACAAAGCCTTGGCTGGGAAGATCTAGTTGGGGATGGTCCTGCTTTGAGCAGGGGGTTGGACTATCTGGCCTTCTGAGGTCCCTTCCAACCCTTTCTATGATTCGGATTCAAATGTCATCTAAACCTGCCTCTTTCCCTCTTTCATGACTTTAATGTCAGCATCCAGTTTTTCTCTGGAAAGTATGTCATTAATTTATTCTCTCATGGCATTAACTGAGGTTTTGATCACTTGATAGCAGCATGTGTGATTTTCCTGCTGAGCTGCAGTGGGTGGGCAATTGGACTGGCTGAGGTGTTGTGGTGGTCATTAGTCCTTTGCAGATTTTACATATTATTAATTCGGTCTTTTTTGTGGTAGTGACTCAGATTGGTGATGATCCGGTTCTGCCAGGATTTCTGATGTTCCTGATAGTTTTACAGCTACACTAAGACCTTTTGTGAAACCTAAATCTGACCAGCTGACTTCTTTTGAAGGTATACCAGAGATGATCATGACAGTTATTTCTGTTCCAGGGGAGTGGTGTTGTGAACAATCACAGCTTTTCTGTGTGGTCTCCAAGTTCACACAGGCAAGGTCAGGATTGTGTCCTTGCTCTCAAGAGCCAGTGTTAAAGCCAGGAAGCTTAGTTTCATGGATACGGCTCAAAGGATGTGCTCAGGTCTCCAACAAACTGCCATTTTTATTATTCTTTGTATAGCTGCACTGAGTGATATCCTTTATTGGACTAACTGTTTAGGACCCAAAGAAGGGTACTTTTTGCCTGAAAGCTTGTCTATTAGCTCTTCTAACTTTACTGCTGGTCCAATAGAAAATATCACCCCAAAATCCCTGTCTCTCGTACATTTCCTGAACTGTCATGGCTACAACTGTCCAACCCTATTGTAGCAGCTGCAGTCACCAGTGAATAACCCTCGTATGTTTCTCCTTGGCACGCTCTGATGAAATACTTTGCCTGTGTGCTGAGTACTTTTGCACATAATGATCTATGTGCAAACCCAGAAAAGACACAAATGAGTACATTTCACCTTAGAAACTGAAATGCTATGTATGAACTCAACTTCAACTAGTGTGGGATTCACTGCAACTAGTGCATGGATTCACTGCATGAATCCCATATACTTTAGTGGTCTTGATTATACCTTCTACTTCCAAAACCATATTGAAATGACCAAAGCAAAATTTAACAACAGCCTGAGCAAGCTGACTGGGCCAAGGTAGGCTGCAAACCCATTCACATAATGATTACCACATAGGTGTTTTGCTGTTTTTCCGATTAATATGCTCACAAAGCTAGGGAAAGATTCCCATTACAAAGAAGCTGGACCCAGCACTATACTTTAGCTCAGGGGTGGGCAGTTATTTTGGCTGGAGGGCTGCTTAATGAGTTTTGGCAAGCTGTCAAGGGCTGCAAGGGAACACCACCTGTCAAGCTGCTAAGCCCTGCCCCTTGACATGCACCCTACCCCCTGGCCACCATCTTGGGACTGGAAGTGCCTGTCTATCTCTCTCCTCCTTATTCCCCAACCCCTGGCCTTTGCCACCGGATGTCCCTCCCCTTGGCCCAGAAGTACTCCTTTTAGGAGGGGGGGTGTGCAGTCTTGGAAATGTTAGTTCCACCCTGTCACATGGTTCATGACATAAGCAGGCCCACCTATCTAACACCAAACCTTGCCCTGCTCACTGCCATGTCATTCCCAGAGTCCCCTGCACCCATCACATAGGTCTTGATATCAGAAGGTCCACCCCTTGACTAGGAAACACTGCCCTTCCACGGGGCCTGCCCTCATGGTGCGTGGCCTGCCCCTGAAGCCCGAGGAGTTCTGCCTCAGACACAGGCAGGACCTATCAGATATCGAGGGGTTGTGATCCCTCTAGCAACCTGCCCCATTACCCTCAACCAATCGGCGGGGGCTTCAGGGGCATTGGACCTCCTGAAGAATGGAGCCAAACAAATCAAATCAAGGGCCGCACACCAAAAACTTTCACAAGAAATCATTTTAACAAAGTATAGGTAAAAAAAAAAAATCAGATACTAAAAATAAAACATCTACTATAACAGATTTTAATTTCATTTCAAAAAATATTTTTGTGATTTATGTGTATTTGAGTAGTGTATATAAAGGTGATTGCATAAGAGTTCTAAATAAAGTCTTACTTTTGTATATTGTGTGTGGGGGTAGGGAGGGTGTATGTGGGGGGTGTGGGATATGGTTGGGGGCTGGGGATGTGTATGGTGGGTGTGTGTATTGGGAGGTGTGGGTATGGTGGGGTGTGTAGTTAGGGTGTATGGGTGTGTGGGGAGGTTGTGGGTATGGTGGGGTGTGGTGGGGGTATGCTGGGGTGTGTGGTTGGGGTGTTGGTGTGGCTCACTGCTCCCCTCCCCCTCCCGACCTGCTTGCCACTGCTTCCTTTCATTCCCCACTGCCTGAAGCACTGCTGCAGGGACAGGAGGAGGAGCCACTGGAGGTGGGGGGGAGCTGAGGAGTTCCCCAGGTGGCTGCAGGAGCAGCAGCAGCTCTTCCTGAAAGCTTCATGCAATGGCTGGAGCCGGGGTTGGGGCTTTCCAGTGAGCGAGGGTGGGAGTGCAGCATGCTGCCCTGGGTGGGAGCAGGCAGGGCTTGGCTCCATGGGGAGCACACCAGGGGCAGCTGTGGCCAGGCTGGATACAATTAATTGTTGGGCACCCACCTATGGGATGGATCAAATCCACTGGTGGGCTGGATCCAGCCCATATTTTGCCTGCTCCTGCTCTAGCTGCGAAGTCACTGGAAGCCTTAAACCCACCAATGCCAATAGCTCTTCTATTTCCTTGCCAATATTGATCCTTCTAATATATGCAGAGGTTGCAAGTAGTGTTCAATATACAGGGCAAAACATAGCCTGAAGACATTTCCAGTACAGCAAAATTTCCACATTTAGCTGACTGAAGTCATAACAGCATTTTCTTACAGCTCTAGAACCACTTGCACCATCACCTGATTGGATACAGGAGTAGATGTATTCAAGACTGGAAAATGACTGTCAGCTTTGTGCCAAGCATCTGCCACACGGTACAAATTAGACTTGTAAAATATGCCACAAATTATATTCTTTTGGTGTTGGCCAGTTGAGAGATACAGTGAAGAAGAGGGATTTTACCAATGTCTCTTCTCTGTTTGGGGCTATAAACTACAAGATAGGGAACACTTTCTAAGATGCTGACTGCAGGGATGTAAATGGTCTGTGAGTGGTCTCCAAATGATCTGTCTGAGCATAATGAGCAAGCTGTATCATGTACAAGAAGGTGGCAAGGTGTGGTATAAGGACTTGATAAGAAGACGTGATAGCAGAGTTAGAACAAACGCAATGCACGCTTGAAAATTTCACCCACATACGCTTGAAAATTTCACCCACATATATGCACTTGGCAATGTGCACGTGAAGCTTGTCAATGTGAAGCTTTGCAACTTTCTTTTTCCAACTAATTGCTCTTTTATTTTCCCCAGTTTTTACATGCCTCTCCCTCTACCAAACAAGTTGCAGGATCATACAGTGATCAAGTATGTTTCGTTAAAAACATCACGACTCAAATCATTGCCTGCTATTCATAATTTTACTGATTTGGAGACTGCAGACATACACAATTACACGTATACTACAGTGTTTCCTCCCAAGACTTCACTTATCCAGCAAGCTAAACAAGAGCTGTATTCTAAAGGGGAAAGTTCATTTTGGAAAGTTTTTATTCTGTTTTTGTTGATATTGACATATGAGCAAATATGGTTTAGAATGAAGCAAAAGGTTACCTTGTGGGAGGTGATGTGTGGATGAAGGAGCGGGGGTGCTAGGTGCCATGCAATGAGAGGTTTTAAATCACGCAATCAGTTCAGATGTTTTTTAATTGCATTTAGCTGTCCTAGACTAAGTGTTCTTGCTCTTGTCTGATTTTAGAAGTGAAGCAGTCTTAGACTTGGACAGTATTTGGGTGGGTGACCACTTGGGAATCTATAGTGCTGTAGAAACAAAGAGTTGAGGTCACAGAAATAAAATGAGTGGAAAGACTTTCTTTGACCCCATTCTTGCGGAAGGATGGAAATGCTAAAAAAAAGTCCTTCACAAAATCCAGCCCTGTGTAGCCCATGAAGCCATTTTAGCTGATTAACAGGTGGTGTAAAGCTGACAGGGTGTGTTGAGGAGAAGGGGAAGCCTAACGCAGTGATTGTGTTGGTTTGGATTTATGGACTGCCTATATATGTGCTCGTTTGTGTTTGAATTAGAATGCGCACAAGCAGACTCAATTAATCAAGTCTGCTCCTTATTCTAATCAGAACACAAATGAGTTGCTTTATCCTCATGTGTATTAAACCTCCCTGTGTTTTAAAATGGCCACAGGGGGGCTTAATACACATGATGGTGAACTGTTTTACTTAGAGTAGCTGTCAGGGAATTGCTCTAATTAAAATGGCCCCTCCCTACCCTTGAGCATGTGTAACCACTCATGCTTCCCAGATAAAAGAATGACCCTGGTGCATTTATTACCATGTCATGTAAATGGAGGCTCCTTTAAAGTGGGCTGAGGGCTGAATTGACCTTTCTTGGGTTCCAGGATTGGGAAAAATGTGTGGGAGCCTACAGGAAGTGTAGCATCACTTTTACACTTTACTCAGGTCCTGAGCCCTCTCACTATCCTTGAAACTGGCAAATATAAGAAAATGTCACTGTTCCTGTAGTAAGCAGACTTGAGTTTCCTTTTGCTTTCACTATTTTCACATCTGTGTAATTCAACTGACCTCTGCTTTACTCCTGATTTACATCACTCTGGAGTGCAGAGGATGGCTCATGTTTTGAAGGTATGAATGACAATTTCAATATGCAAATCAATACATGCTCAGGTTTGTATGAAAGGTCAGAGAGGAGATAAGCATGATGGAGATTACTGGGTATAGACAGACATAACTGCATCAAGAGCAAGGGATACAGATGCCAGCTGTTAAGATGCATCTATTACATCTGCATGACTCTGTAATGATACAAGCATAGCAAAACCACTCCAACTTTAACCATATTTTGTCCAGGGTCAAGGTTAGGGAAATTTAGCTTAGAATAATCAAAAATGAGGTTTGGAAGGAACCTCAGGAGGTCATCTAGTCCAACCCCCTGATCAAAACAGGACCAGCCCCAACCAGATCATCCCAGCCAAGGCTTTGTCTACCTGAGTCTTAAAAGCCTCCAAAGATGGAGATTCCGCCACCTCTCTGGGTAGCCTGTTCCAGTACTTTACTTTCCTACTGGTATTGCTTACCAGCGTACTGGTACCACTACAGGATCATGCGGCTTCCCTTTCCCTTTAAAGAAGCTAAAATGTACATTTGCTTATACCCATAGACAGACAGACCATACAATGATTATCATATGATTACATGCATGTTTGAGTCAATAGATGGGTATCACATATTCATCTTAATACTTACTGAGTGCAGTTAAAATGTGAACAAGTGCATGTTCAAGCAGTTCAATATGGGTTACACGTCATCATGGTGTTGCAAAGTTGCTCCCTTTCAGGTGAGGATTATCTTATGTGCTAACTTTAGTACATGCTAACTTTAATAGGTCACAGTGTTCCAGTGATCTGCACTTCATTGCAAATGAACATTTGACTACCCCCTATTATATCAACCTCATAAGTAAGGCCTAGTTTTTGCCTCCCATCTGGTCAGGAGCAAGCATATCTTGGCTTGGGTAGCTGAAGAGATCCACCAGGCAAATACCTGACAATTACACAAAGCCATCCTTTTCTGAGAGGGCACAGAACTTCAGGGCCTGAATTAAAGGGAGCTTAGAGCCCTGACAGAATTGGCAATCTTCATGGATGGCCCAGCCTCTTGGATCCCTTGAGATCTGTATGAATTCTACATACAAAAACTCCTGGTAAGTTTGTGGGTGGGAAAAACTCCTATCACTCTCTCCCATTCTACCAAATTGATTTGCTTCCTGAGAGCTTCCTTCTTCCAAGGCTCGGACCAATGGTATTTCCACAGGACATGAGAGGAACTGGGCCAGCCATAATTGGAATGGGTACAGTTGATCAATATTTTCAAACAATTTGGGTTCTTTACACTGGGATTTTCTACTGTACAGGAAACAGTGCTGTGTGTTACACAACTCACAGAGCAGGATGTCACTAGAGAAGTAGAGCATTATTTTTGAACACAGAGGAAACTTGCAATGCTCTCATGTGTCTTACGAAAGGAAACAAGTTTTACCTTTCTGTGTGGTAAAAATCTTCCACCTCTAAAGGGGGGACCGACTGTGGGTTGTAAAGATGAGAGTGCTAGAAGTCTTCAGCATCTATTGTGCGACCTGACTGCACTGACACTGAGTGTTATAACGTGAGTAAGGCTTGCTTGAGAAGTATTTATGTAAACTAGCTGAAGGAGAAAGTTGTACTTTAGGGCTGACGCAACATCTTGACTGAAGTGCAGTGTTGTTACACGTATGATGTGAAAGTATATAATGGTATCTGGTGCTTCACAAAGCCAAATGAAGATGGGATCCCTTTGCTAAAGAAGTCTTGGAAGAATTCTTGCCAAGAAATGAGGTACAGGAAGAACTGCCAAACACAGGGAACTGGGTTTCTGAGTGCATTAAGATCAGTTTGTGCTGCTCTGGTGGCATGAATAAACCCGTCTTAAACCTTAACTTAGGAACTCTGGCAATAGCATAGTGTACTCACAACCTGCTTCTATACCTGTGTGAACCAAACACAAAGCAGTCTCTGACAGTGCATGTAAACTGGTTCTTAATATAAATAAGTTATAATAACAATATTGGGTGGAGCCTTCAGGACTGCTTGAGTGATTTAGGAGCTCAGATTCCATTGGGGTAAATGGCCCTTGGGTTCCTAAGTCACTTAGGTACCGTTGCAAATTCCACTTAACAATAACTACTAAGCAATGCAGCAGCAACTGTAGGGGAGAAGAGGGATGTGGCCAAGAGATCAGAGGTGCAGTGTGGGATGTTCCTCTGGTCCTGGATGTCCTTGACAAGTGCATGTCAAACCACAGCTTCTTTAATTACAGCTGCTTTAACATGGGCATTATTGTAAGGACAGCTATGTATCTGGGTCAAAGAGGTGAGGAGTCCCACACATCAACTTTGCTTACTAGCCGGGCTCCCCCCACACACAAGAGCATTGCTCTCCCTCCCGCCTACTCATCCATAAAAGTCCAGAGCCTCCTATCCACGAGCCTCTACAATTTTCATGTTTTCATTTCTATCTGACACTATCAGAGCAACAGTTCCCACCCCCAGCATGTAGGTGTAAGCAGTATGTTTGCAGACACACATTTCCTTTGGTATATTACATATTCAGTGGTAGAGGTGCAGGGGAAATACCAGCCATGAAGGTCAGTCTTATCACGCCTACTGTACCTTTTTTTCCATTAGCAGACAGGATGTAAGAGCTCACAACTGTATTAAAGAGCCTTCTTTTAAGACATGCAGCGTTGGACTTCTAATTTTTTTTATTTTGAATCAGGGTTCTCTTGATTTGAGGCTGTTCCTTCTAAGACTACTTGTTTTAGTAGGTTATCATATTTAAGCTTCCAGGTCTGCTAGCCCCTCTTTTAAAACTCTCTGGTCCTCCATACATCCCTGTTTCTAACATGAAAAATCCTCATGGTCTAAAAACAGTCTTACAAAGTGTAAGCGGTGGAATAGAGCACAGATCTGGACCAAATAGGCCAAATTTGCCCTTGGGTTGACCCCATAACTGTTGCTAGAGCTGGGATGAATTTGGTCTGATATATATTTGTTTTGGTAAAGAGTATGTCCAAGTATAGTTCTCTGTTGACATGTAAACCTAATAAGACACCTCTATTCTGTTTGTGGGAGCTTTATTAAAATAGAAAGTAAAATGTTTAGTTGATTAACGATAAGTTGGTAACAAGTAAGGCTTGTTCTTACACACACACACACACACACACATACACACCATACTTACGTTTTAAACTAAATTGATTGAGTGAAAGCACTACAAGCTCCCTAGTATGAGCACAATTCTGATACCTTTCCTCACTTTGTTCTGCAGGTCATCCTGCTGAAGTCAACGAGCCCGTTACTAGAATAGAATACTATGCATTTTGGTGGAGGGTATCAGATTATGGTCCTCAGAAACTGCCCTTTGAGAAATGTAAGTGCATACACATAGTTGCATGGCAAAGGGAGATGGTCATAGACATTTTTAAGTTTTTTTAGTGAGGAGAAAGATTTTTGATGTTCTTTTTAATTCAAATAGTAGAATGGATTTTGCTTGTAGATTAATTGAGACCCATATTTCAAGAACGTAGTTGCACAGGACATAGATCATGCGTCTGGAGCAGTGGGTCTCAACCTTCGATGGCCCACAGACAGCAATACTGAGCAAGCAACATGCTATGGGCAGAATTGTACTTGGTTTTCCATGCCCACCTTAGCTTTAAATGTTTTTAATGTCTTGTGGCTTTGAGCAACATTGGAGCAGGCAAGTCATGGGTTGAGGACCACTGTTCCTCAGCTTTTAACTTATCCTAGTACCACAGGGTTGGAAGGAAGCTTGAGGGTCATCATGTCTATCAAGTAAAGACCTGAAAGTAGTTGTTACAGAGGTTTCAAGGACTCTACCAACAAGTTAGAACTTCTATCACCTTCTTCCCAAGTGTAGCAAGGTTCATGTTCCAGGGCAGCAGTAACACCCACTGGTGACCATGCAACCCTCACCCTGCTCAAGCTCTAGGGCGCCCTTCCCTTCTTACTCCCCTGCCACAACCTGTTGTGTTTGCTTGACTGAAAGGGAGGCTGCCCAAGGGTCCTAGAGTGAGCCCCAGTTCTTCTAGCAGCCAGCAGGTCCCCCAGACTTCACTGGTCTCAGTTCTACCCCTCTCTGTCTAAGTGGGCCCTCCTGCCTGCCTGTGCCCTCTACAGGCCACCAGTAGCCTTAAGAGCTATTGCATGGCTCCAGACACCCTTTATACCATGTCTATGCCTCCCAGATGTTACTGTGCAATTGCTCCCTTGTAAGGGCCTCAACCTTCTTAGCCTCTGCCCCTTTGCTTCTGCTGGGCCCTCTAGCTGGACCAAACTTTTGGGTTCTAGCCCCTGTCTCTCTTACTTGTATCCTGGGCCCAATGGCCCTTGTCTCAGTTCTTCGCAGACACTCCTGGCTCTGTCCTTGCCCTGCTCCAGGCAACGAGCTTGTTCTGGCTTTGTTTGTCTGGGCCCCCCGGCCTTGTCTCTTCCCTGCTCTGGGCACTGAGACTACTTTGGTTCTATCTGTCTGGGCCCCTGGCCCTGTCCCCAGGAAGGACCAAATGAGTATGTGTGCATGTGATAAGCTACATGGATGTATGACAACCACACAGAGAAACCAACCAGGGACAGCCACAGGTCAGATGTCATCATGAGGGAAGGAGAATACAAAAGAAGGACTTTGGAGTAGCAAAGGGTTCTTTCCAGTCTCTCCTCCTCATCCTTCTCCCTGAGAGGGGTCCCCATCCCCATCCCTAGGAAGGGTCCCCAAGGCCATCATGGACACACCACCAGCCCATCTCATCCACCGCACCGGAGGGGGGATGTGGGCCTTGGCATTCCATCTCCAGGCTGCTGACATGCTGACATCTGACACCTAAGAGAGAGCCTCAGAGTGAAGACTGTATCCTGGCTAGATGTACTTTGACTGATGGCAGCCCTAGGATTTGGTAGATATATAGAATTTCTTGATTGTTTGTATTTTTTTTTCTGTTATCATTGTGTATTAATAAAGTTGCCTATTATCAAATGGAAAGGTCATGGTCGCTCTGAGGGTGGGTGGGTGGGTCCCCACCCAGAACAAGGCCTCTGGGTCCTAAAGCCAGAGCCAACACCTCTTGGCTGCCACCTGCTTTCAGGCCAAAGCCTACTCCATGTCCTGAGCGCCTAGCACATGGTGGACTCAGGACTCCCACATGCCCTACTGGAACCTCCACCAGCCCTTTGGGATAGTCCCAAACCCAAACTACAGGCAGGGCATGAATCAGGGTGACTGCATTGGGACCTGTGCTTTGGGGGCTGCTCGCCTCCCTCTTCCCTCTCCCCCACATCGTGTCTGGGCCCTGCACAAGCTGATTTGCCCCAGGCTCCACACGCTGCTACGATTGTCTCTGACTACAGGATTAAACTGTAACAGAGGAAAAAGCACACTGGCTACAACACAAAATAAACCCATGCTGGGTCCAAGCATCAACAGTAGCTTACTGTCAGAGCAGCTATACTTCCTCTTGGCCCTAAGGATGCAAGTAGGGCACTGAAGGCTTGCTACCCACCCTGAAACCAAGCCTTCAGTGCCCTACTTGCATCCTTAGGGGATTCCAGGAATCAGCAGTTCCCCTTCCTGCAGTCTGTGGCTGGGGGCTCCTCACTCCGCAGCTTTACAGCTGAAAATCTTACGGGCTTGGTTTTTTTTAATGAAAATTAAAATGTACCAGGGAAAGCAGACACTTTCTGTAAACATTTTAAATAACTTCAGTTTTCCATCAAGAACAGCTTCAATGGAATTTTTTCAACTGGCACTTTGCATGGTACCTGTAGAGCTCCTGGTTTTCTCCAAGTCAACTGGAATGCAGTTATAATTGTTGGGCTTGCTTCCAGAAGGCTCATTTCCCCAAATATATTGATCTCTATTTTATTTCAATGCTTGTTTGTTTGTTATTTGTGATATGGGAATGAAGCCAAAAGTTTCTGGCTAGAGGGTCTTGCCCTTCCAAGCACTGCTAAACCTATCACCATATTTGGAGTTGGGAAGGAATTTTATCCCATGTTCAAACTGGTATGGACTGTGGGCATTTTTTCCTTCCTGTATAGCAAGGGCTGTGACCCTTTACCTGGGCCCTCTTGAGTGTATATTGAGAACATTTTGTAGAAGCAGGACATTGGCTGCTGTGGTTCCCCTGCTTTACCTGTGGCAGGTTAGGATGTTAGGTTTATGTTGTGTCAGGGTTGAAGGTAGTCTTATACAGAGTTTAGATTATGGTTTGTATGGGATGGTTTGGATAGGGATGATCCTGCCTCAGGCAGGGGGTTGGACTAGATGACCTCTAGAGGTCACTCCCAGTCCTACTTCTCTATGATTCTATGGTGCCTGGTCTTGGATCAGTTTCCCAGTGAACTAATATATAGTGAAGGGACAGCTCCTATCCTGAAGAGTTTGTGCTCTGTGTCTGCTTCAAGTTTTTGCTGTCTCTGGGCCTTAAGTAGCCCCTATCACCATCGTACCTGAGTGCTTCACAATTTTTAATGTATTTTCTCCTACCACAGCCCTGTAAGATAGGGAGGCATTAGTGTTTCCACTTAATGGATGGAGACCTGAAGTTTGAAGAGACTGAGTGACTAGTCCAAGGTCACACAGGAAGCCAGCAGCAGGAATTCAACCCAAGTCTCCAGGTCCTAGACACCAACCCCTGGATCATTCTTCTTTGCTATTATTATTAATATTCACCTTTCTATTATCCTCTTGTAAACATGCCAATACATGTGAAATCACAACAAAGTCATTAGATGGTTTTAAAAAAAATCTAACCAGTTTAACCACACAAAGAACAAGAAATGGAGGAACAGAGAGAGTGTTGGCCTGAAAGAGGAGAACCTAGGGTAGATGTGGTAGGGGGAACAGTGAGGGGAGGAAAGTACTGTTTTACACTGATCCATAAAACTTCTTTGTCTGAAATTACCAGTAACCTTGCCTATTTCACCTTTAGCAATCTTATTTTGCAGAGACTTGACTCATCTCCGCCTGCCCACTTCAGCTCTGCTGCCATCATGAAGCCCTCCTACCTCATGTAACCACAACCTTCCATCAGGGGGGCTTCAACCACAGCTGACCCCCTCCCCCAGAGTCATAATGACTCACTCGGTTTGCACAAATGCAGTAGTTTCCCCTGCATCTTCTCAGAGTAGCAATACTAGTCTGGAACACCAAAAAAAAACTGGGCTTAAAGCGCCTACATGAGGATACAAATGAAGAGGGCTTCAATTTCCTTAACAGGGACATTGATTGTATTTTCATAAAAATTCAAGCAATACAACATCATGTTGATTTAAACTAATTATTGCGGGCATGGGGTGGAGTTGGGTGAGTACATATCTTGTTCTCAAAGATCAAACACAGGCTCATTCAAGCATGCTTAGCACATACAAGCTGAGCATCTCCCAGATTTATGTACTGCTCTTAGTAATGGAAGGAAGTGCCATCTGTATTTTACAGAGTGGGAATCAAGGTAGAGGGTAATTGAGAGTATGCATGTATAGGTCCAGGTGATACCATGCTAACTCTGTGCACACTAGCTCCTGCAATGGAAACAGTGTAGCTGTGTTAGCATGATGCTGCACACAGTCAGATTAACCCCAGGGGAGGATCACATGATGTGGCCATATTGGTTCTGGCTCCAGCCCTTGTTCAGTCAGAGCTACATGGTGCTGCTTTTCACCACATGGAAGAGCCATATATGGTTTATTCAAGATTGCACAAAAAACCTGCAGCTGGATGGGACTGAATCCACATCATCTGAGTCCCAGTTCAACATTATAATCACTGGACCATGCTTCTTACCTGCAAGGCTTATGTTGTTAAATCTGTTGTACCAGAGCCTTAACTAGTGTAATTTAGCATATCCCCCTTGACTTCACTGGAATGCTGTTAATTTACACCAGCTGACTATTTAGCTTAGTGTTTAACCCTGTACTGTAAGGCATGTGAGGAAGTTGCAGGGACATCACATATATTTGAATAATTATTAGCACAAGATGGCATAGTCCTGTTTACAGTCTGCAGGTGCTGTGATAAAATAAGTCTTCAGTAATAAAATTGCCTCTTGGTATGCAACTTGTAAACTAACTATAGAAACAGAATAACCCTGTTCATTTAATAGAAAGTTTTATTTTACACTATATTCCACGTAACACATTATTTTGTGTGTCTCAATTTGTCAGAGAAGTCTTTCAAAAGACTTGTTCAATTTATTTATTTAAGGGTTGTCTGTAACCTTTCAGTAGGTTTTAAATCATAAAGAATCCAGTGGTTTAATGGGTAGTTTGTTGGCTGATCACCTGGGATACAGCCTGGGGTGTATTTAGTTATGGTGTGTAGCTCATCTGTGCTACCTATAGTTACTACTGATGCACACATGTTGTCAGTCAGCAGGGGAAGCCAGACAGTATAGCAGGCTTGCTCAGTGAAAGGATCCCTCAGTCCAGTGACCAGAGACCCACCTACAGTGAAAAATCATCTCTACATTGCTGAATTTGCAGAAAAGAAGCCTCCTTTACAATAGAAAAATATTCTTTAGTTTCTGTAGGCAATTTTCATGGCTGGACCAAGGAAAACAATTTGGGTGTGCATGCCTATAGGTGTGCACCAGTGTGCATTTTAGGGAAACTGGTTTGGATCCTTTCCCCTCTTCCAAATTCAGCCACATCAAGACTTACTGTAACGCTTTCTAATGACTTTTCAGTGGTTTTCCTGAAAACCACCAGATGGCTAAGTCAAGGTCCCAGGTGATAGGTACCTGCATCATTAAAATGACTGACACTATAATTAGGCAAACAGGTGTCACTTATCATTTAGCTTAGCCAAAAGGTTAGGAGCTAAATATGTGCAGAGACTTGAAGTACTTTCTTCATCCCCAGAAGTTGTTCCTCCAAACAGGAATGAGACAACATGTTTTACAGCTGCCTATTTTGTACTTTGCTGATAAAGTGGGGCTGTTTGCATCTTTCAATTTCTCACTTACAATAAACACTAAAATTACATAAAAATGGCAAGTGTGAGGGTGTTTTCATTTCCTCCTATAAGCACTGCCCATAACAAACCAGCTCCGAAAAGGCAATTCCATCCCCTTTGTGAAGGGGTGCTTTAACTACTCTTGTTAAGATTATCTACCACTGAACATACTGGTACTTTTCTGTTCATGCCACTTCATAGGTCTATAGCTGAAATCCATGTTTCTAGCTAGCACTTCTGAGAATGCTGGATCAAGTTAATGAAATCCCAGAGAGACAGGTATCTGGTGCAATGCCAGGGAATGTACAGATCATCATAGGAACCAGTTATTAATAGAGATGGTTGCAAAATGAGGATTTTTCAAAAAAATAAAAATAAAAGCTGCTTCCAATTTTGCAGTTTGCAAAATAAAATACTTTTTTCTTTCAATAAATATTCCCAAAATATTTTTTTTATTTAATAGAATCATAGACTAGAAGGACCGGAAGGGACATGTAAGATCTTAAAATCTGGTTCTTTGCCATGGGCAGGAGGTGAATGGGCTCAAATGAGCTCAGTGAGGTAGTTGTCCAGCCTCCTCTTGAACACCTCCAGAGATGCCCCATCTCTGCTGGGAGTGTGTTCCAGATTCTAGATACCCTTTCAGAAAATAAGTTATTCCTTATATCTAGCCTAAATTTTCCCTGGACTAGCTTGTGCCCATTGGTCCTTGTCCTCACAAGGGGTGCCTTTCTGAAGAGTTGCTCTGCTAGATCTTGGTATTTGCCCATGACATACTTGTAGGTGGCTATCAAGTCACCTCTCAGTCTTCTCTTACTCAGACTGAACAAACCCAGGTCCCAGAGTCTCTCCTCATAGGGTGTATCCTCCAGGCCCCCAATCATATGGGTGGCCCTTCTCTGTGCCCTTTTGAGCTTATCCACATCCTTCTTGAAGTGTGGTGCCCAGAACTGGACACAGTGCTCCAGCTGTGGCTTCACCAATGCTGAACAGAAGGGAAGGAGCACCTCTCTGGATCTATTCACAACACATTGGGTGATGCATGCCCGGGTTCTATTTGCCTTGCTGGCGACTTCATCGCATTGTTGGCTCATATTCATCTTCTGGTTGATTGTGACCCCCAGGTCCCTTTTAGATGTGGTGTCAGGCAGTTGACCACCACCCATCATATAGTTATGGTGAAGGTTCTTCCTATCCAGATGAAGAACCCGGCACTTGTCCCTGTTGACCCTCATCTGATTGCATTCAACCCATAGGACTAGTCTTTCAAGGTCATCCTGGATCCTTACCCTGTCCACAGATGTGCCTGCATTTTCCCACAGCTTGGTGTCATCCGCACACTTAATCACTGCCCTTTCCACTCCTTCATCCAAGTCATTAATAAGAATGTTAATGAGGAAGGGCCCAAGCACTGAGCCCTGGGGGGCACCACAGGAGATGGCCCTCCAAAATGAAGCCATCCCATTGAGTACAACTCTCTGGGTTCAGCCTTTGAGCTGGTTGCCAACTCACCACATTGTAGACTTGGTCTAGGCCAGTACCTTCCAACTTAATAAAGAGAATTTCATGGGAAACAGCATTAAAGGCCTTGCTGAAGTCCAGGTAGATGATGTCAACCTCATGTCCTATGTCCAGCTGATAAGTTACCTGGTCAAAAAAGGACACCAGGTTTGTTAGGCATCACCTTCCCTCAACAAAGCCATGCTGGTTGCTTCTTAATACCCCACCAATTATGAGCTTGTGGGTGATGGCCTCCTTGACAATTTTTTCCAAAGATTTTTCCTAGGACTGAAGTCAGACGGACTAGTCTATAGTTTGCAGGGTCGTCCCTCTTCCTTTTCTTAAAGATAGGTACCACGTTAGCCTTCTTCTAGTCATTCAGGACCACTCCTGAGTTCCATGACTCTTCATACAACCTCGCCAGAGGCACTGCTCTGAGCTCAGCCAGTTCTTTCAGGACTCTCGTATGCAGGTCATTTGGACCAGCAGACTTGAAAACGTCCAAATGTTCTAAGAGTACCCTCACCTGTTCAGGACTGATTTCATATGGACTGCTATCTTCCCTGTATTTTCTGGGCCTCTCAACATGTGATGAGTTCCTGTCTGATTTCAAGAATACTGATATGAAATAAGTATTTAGCAGCTCTGCCTTTTTGAGGGGATCAACTGTGGGCTGCTCCCTCCCCCCATATTCACAGTGGAGCTTGATTTTTTTTTGCTCCCTATGTACCTATAGAAGGCTTTTTTGTTGTCTTTTATTTCAGTTGCCAGCTTGATTTCCATGCATGCCTTGGCTTTCCTAGTCTCATACCTGCAGACCCTGGCCATATGAGTGTATTCCTTTCTGGATGCTGAACCGTTTCTCCATTACATGTACACTTCTTTTTTCTTTTTCAGAAGTTCCCTAATGTTGCTGCTGAGCCAAGTGGGTCTGTTGGCCCCTTTCCCTCTTTTTGACCATGTGGGGATGGCCTCTTTTTGAGCAGTGAGAATTGCCTCCTTAAGGAAGCACCATCATTCCTGAACTCCCAAACTGTCCAGTTGCTGGTTGTGAAGGGTAACTAAACTCCTGAGTTTACCAAAGTATGCCCTTCTGAAGTCTAGAACGTCTGTTCTGATGACAGAATTCCCAGCCTTTTGGTGGATGGTGAATCTAATCAGGTTGTGATCACTGTTGCCCAGAGTACCTCTAAACCTCAGGTCATCTACCATCTTCCTCTTTGGTAAGCACCAAGTCCAGAGTGGCTTTACCCCTAGTTGGTCCCTTGTGTCAAGAACAGGTCATTTACAGCTGCCAAGAAGTTGGCTGACCTGCTGGAATTGGCTGAATGGTCTTCACAACAGATGTCAGGCTAGTTGAAGTCACCCATGACAATCAAGTCTTTAGTGCTGACTCAGTCAGTTCCCTGGAGAATACCTGGTCACTCTCCTCTTCTTGGTCGGGAGGTATAGTAGACTCCCACCATTAGGTCCCCTTCTCCTGAGCCCCCTTGTATCTTCACCCAGAGGGTCTCAAGGGGTCTCCCTGTGCAATCAAACATGACCTGCAGGGAGGGGTACTGCTCTTTCACATAAAGGGCTACCCCTCCTCCCTTCTTCCTAACCTGATCCTTCCTATAGAGCCTATAGCCTTCAATATCCACTGCCCAGTCATATGTGTCATCCCACCAGGTCTCCGTCAACCCAATTAGGTCAAATTCCTTGTCTGCCAGAAGGAATGTTAGTTTGTCCTGTTTATTGCCCGTGCTTCTGGCATTCCCATAAAGACACCTGAGTTTACCCCTAGCTGTCTCAGGTTTTCTGTCACTGAGCAAATGTATCAGGGCGTTGGTACCCATCTGGATGTTTCCTACATGCATACCCTCCCCTGGGTCATCTTGGCAAGAAGATTTATGCCCAGAAGTGGAATTTACCCTCACTTCCCTGGACATGCCTAGTTTAAAGCTCTCCTCAGCAGGCCGGTGATTCTTGTAGAGAAGAGCTTCTTCCCTCTACCTGTGAGGTGGATACCATCTCTTGCATGCTTAAAATGTCAAATATTTGAATTTTGAAATGTGTATTTCCACTGTTTTTATCTAATTTTCCCTTGAGTATAATAAAATAAATTATGTTCAGTTTTTCCTCGCTGTATTGTTTTCTCTTTTCTTTTCTCCCTTTCTTTTGCAAATCTATTACTTTTCAAAACTTCTTCAAAAGTCATCAGGCAGTAAAGTTATACAATCTCATTTTAGTAACTTTTCCACAGAGAGGGAGTTTTAAAGTGTTACAGAATAGAGAGGAGGCAATAAAAAGCTAACGTGAAAAAGCATCCTACATAAGAAAACATAGTCATCAATCATTTTATTACAGTCAAGAACAAAAAGAAAAATGGTGAGAAAAGTGAAATCTTTAGCTTCAAAAGAAACATGGAAAATATTGAAAAGAACCAAACCTTTTTTTCACATATTTTTTGCTTTATAAGAGATGAATGAATGATGAATACTCTTCATGAATACTCTGAATGAAAAAAATTGACTAGCTCTAGTGATTAATATACACATACATTTCTTCTTTAGTGATTTTGTGGACTTCATTGTACAGTAAAAATGACACCTTATGACCACAATACAAAGCCCAAAAGATACCTTGAAGGCAGGGGACTGTGGGGACAGGGGAGCTCTGAGAAGAATCATGCCTCTGAAGTGAAGCAGGATGGGCCATAACCAAATGTCTACCCAACTCTTCCCATCTCCTTCAGGATAGTTTAAATTTCACGGTGCATAGCAGCAGTCTTTCCACTTGTCAGACTAAGCTAAGGCTCTCTTGGCCTTAAAATATATGAAATTTGGGAGGGTGCAGGGGCTGTCATTACTCACCCAGTTGTGTGGGGTGCACAATGAGACTGGGAGATTCTCCATCAACTCTTCTCTCTAATATACTCAGCCATGGAATAGTCTGGTATAATCTACACATTCTAGTCCCTCCTCCCTCCTGCTTGTCTATGTGGCCACTTTTGGCTGACAACAGGGTGTTTTTTGCACTTAAGCAACCAGAGGAATTTTGTTCCTGGATGTAGAGCCCTGCATGCATGGAGAACTATGTAGTCACACAGATTGAGCATGCACAGTAACAGTCATGAACCTGGGTGTCTCTTACTCCTCAGCACAGTACTTTAGCTATCATACCACAGGTTGCTCAATAGCCCAGGATGCCTTTGCTGTTCTTTCAAAGCTGAGCCACTAACAGAGTCACTGGAAAAAATGGGCTGGGGGCAGCACTGGTGAGGAGAAAGCTTCTGCCACACTGAAGACCCTGAGCCTTCTCCTTTCCAGGTCAGCAGTTATCTCACTGAGCCACACATGCCAATCCTTCCTGCTTTCTCCTGGCCCCACATATCTCCCCTCTACCTCTCACATGTGGCTGCCCAGAGTGCCAGCTTCCAAAGAAGCAATGGTAAAGGGGCCATATAATGGCTGACCTATGGCAAGACAGTTTGGGCGCAGATAGAAGTTACATTTGTTACACAATCAGCCCTGTGAAAGTGCTCTACAGCCATGCTGACACACATGCATGGCTGCAGAGCACTTTAAAAGTGGCCAATCATGTAACAAATAAACTCTCATCAAGTCAAATGAGGAATCAGATGAAGGTGCTCCACTTTGGAGTGCCTTAGGGAACTTCTGTTCCTGTGGGTCAGTCTGTTGCGTGATCAGGGCTGGGTTGATTCAGGCCAGCCCCACCCCTGGTGCTGTCAGCAGGAAGGGAGAGGGGAGGGGGAGTGAGCTGTGGGCTGGGGTTTGACCAGCCTGAGCTAGAGATGGATGGGAGTTCCCTTGCCTCAGAGCCTCCCACCCACAGCCCTCTTCCCCTCCATCTCAGGCCAGGCAAACCCCAGCTCGCAGTTCACTCCCCCGCCCTTCTTCCCTCTTCCTTCCTGCAGACAGCACCAGAGCTGGGAAGCGGGGGCGGGGGAGAGAGACTGCAGGCCAGCTCCTTGGGCTTGACTGGCTCCAAAGTGGAGCTCGATTCCCTTGCCCCACTGACCAAACAGGCAAACATCTGTTGGGTCAGGGGGTAGGGTGAGCACCTTTTAAAAATGAAAAGGCAGGACACATGACCCCCCACTTCCCACCCGGCAGCATGGCTGGAGCAGACCTGAGAGGAGGATGGGGGTGAAGGAGGATGTGGGCGGCCTGCTGTGGGCTCAGGTCTCTCCACTCTGCTGCCCTCCCCAAAGGAGCCCCACAGCAGCCACGCCACCATGGTGAGGTACCCCCGGTCCACCCAGCAGCAGTGAGGGGCACAACTCCGTGCTGCCACTGCAGTGACTCCAGAGGGATGGTAGCAGAGTGGTGAGCCCCAAGCCCACAGTGGACAGCCCACATTTGCCCCTGCCCTACGCACATGCCCCCCCATGCCTCCCTCCCTGGGAGTGTGTGCCGCAGCAGAGACTGAGTCCCCCCACCAATGCCCAGACAAGCCGCAAGAGGCTCTGTCCCACTTCTCCAGCCAGGCCCCACTGCTGTGCATTCCCGCCCCAGGCCCCATGCACCACCCTGGCTGGGCAGCAAACCCAGTCCCTGCCCCACTCCATCCCTCAGTGTGGGGGGGCCTCAATCTGCCCCCCTGCATACATGCATATGGTGCCCCCTACATCCTGCTCCCCCGAGCTCCAAGCAGCCCCTTGCAGGCTGGAACTCTGCCAGCCTTCAAGGGGAAACCCATCCATGTTTGTCCCATGTTTTTCTGCAGCAAAAGGAAAACCTAGATGCCTGCACTATATTGGGAATCCAGGACAAATTCTGTCCCACAGTCATTCAGCCCAGCACTGGGACTTGATGTTCACATCTTGGGACTGTTCCATTCAATTAGGATTGGGAGGTCAGCCTATGGGGGGGGCGCTATAACTCATGGTGCTTTATGTAAAGTGCCATGAGTTACAGCAGGGGCCTGTACATCTGTCAGCACCCTTTGAGTGCTGTACTGCAAAGTCAGAGACACCCAGGTTTAAACTCCCTCTGGATAAAGAGGCCCAGAGACATGTAAACTATCCACTTAGACAACCAAAAATAATTGGATGTCACCCTAGGTGGTTGAATCAGTAACAGGCATGGATTTCAACATGCCTCACTGAGAATTAAGTATCTGTAGAGAAAATAAACAAAGTTTGTCACTGAACTGAGAGAGCACGTCTACAAATGAATGAAGGGAAATTATGCTCTGGAATAGCTAAAATTTGTCATGAACAGGATGTTTTATTCTAGTGAAACCTGAAGTCTGAGAGTCAACAATTATTTTATTTTCTTCATTTGTTCTTTTTCCTTGTTAAACTTAGTTCTTGTCAATACTTTCTGAATACAAGGTTAAAATTGGAGCTGGAAGGTTAGTAAGTTACTGGCATAATAAAACAGGCAGAAACTTATAATAAACCAGACAGATGACTCATGGACATAATAAAATAGGTAGGTGACTCATTGACAGTTCTTCAGAATTTAAGAAATATACAGACTTTCAGCTGGTCGAAATGCTGGGCTGTCAGCACATGAAATACTATGCCGGGGTAGGCAACGTTTTTTGGCTGAAAAACCCACAATGTCTACCTTGGAAGGTGCCGGAGTGCTGGCATGCCAGAAAAACAAAATGAGGGCAGGGGGTACATGGCAGGATGCCCTGCTCATATCCCTGCTGCCCCTTGCTCCCCAGCCCAGGCTCTGTGGCTATCAGCAGCTACCCAGAACCTGGACCAGCTGCAGCCAGGAGGCTACAAACAGCAGCTGCCTCCCCGCCTCAACCCCAGCCCTAGCTGCCTCTCAGACCCAGCCCCAGGCTCCAGGGAGGCAGCAGATACCGGCAATGCTCCCTGCTGTGCTGCCTTCACACACGCTGTGCTCCCAGCGCTGCTGCACTCCCCTGGGCCATCCCAAGCACAGCGTGTGCAACCCAGAGTGGCAGCACACAGAGGGACTGTACAGGGAAGCTGTCTGCTGCTGCAAGCTCTGCACTGCCTGGGTCGCACTTCCCCAGTGTGCACAGGAGCATTGTGGGCAGTACACAGGGTTGAGCCCCTCACTGCTGCCCCTGCCTGCAGGGTAAGTGTAGCCAGGGCAGCGGGGAGCTCAGAGCAACAGGCAGCTTTCTGTGCCCCCCGCTGTGCCCTGCTGCACCAGGTTTTACAGGTTGCTTGGCAGAAGTGGCAGCAAGGGTAGCACAGTGGGGAGCATCACCGGTATCTGCTGTCTGCCCAGAGCCCAGGGCTGGGTCTGGGGCTGGGAGGCAGCTGGGGCAGGGGCCGGGAGGCAGCAGCTGTTTGCAGCCTCCTGGCTGCAGCCGGCCCAGGTAGCTGCTGATAGCCACAGAGCCCGGGCTGCTTGCAGCAGGACTTCCATCCTACCAGCCAGCTGCTGGGAGCAGCACAGACTCCATGGCTATCAGCACCTACCACGAACCTGGGCCATCTGCAGCTGGGAGGCAGCAAAGAACTGCTGCTTCCCCACCCTGGCCCTGGCTGTCTCCCAGCTCTGGACTCTGGGAAGACAGCAAGTGCCAGCACTGCACCCATTGGGGCTGGGGCTGTGGGCAGTGTAGGACTCAGGTTAGGGCCCACCAGCAGTGAGGGGCTGGGGCTGTGGGGCCAGAGCCACCCAGCAGCATGGGGCCGGGGCCCACAGGCAACAGGGGGCTGGAGCCTGGCTGTGTGCAGCATGGGGCTGCAGCTGGAGCTGGGGCCAGGGCCCACTGGCAGCATGAGGCTGGGGCTGCAGCCAGGCTGTCGCTAGCACCGGGATGGGGCTGGTGGCAGCACCAGACTGATGCTGGGGCTGTGCTGGGCTGGGGCCTGTGGCAGTGCCAGGATGGGATGTGGTCCCACACAGGTCCATGGCCCCGGCCCCGCGTGGGCCCGGGCCCCATCCTGGTGCTGCTGATGGCCCTGACCTGGCAGTAGCGCTGTGCTGGGGTCCGCGGTGCTGGTGAGGGCTGGGGCCAGGCCTGCTGGCAGCTGGCACCACCGCCACAGCTGGGGCCTGGGCCCAGCCCAGCCCCAGCTGGCTGCCAGGGCTGTCTGTAGCACTGGGGCCTGCGCAGGCCCCGGCCCCATCCTGACACTGCCAATGCACGTGGCTGGGGCCAACACAGTCGGCAGTGCTGGGATGGGGCTGGGGACTGCACAGATCCCTAGCCCGGCAGTGGCTGGGACTGGCGACAGTGGTGGTGCTGGCTGTGGCCAGACCCGCCAGCAGTATGTGGCTGGGGCCGGGGCTGTCTGCAGTGCCAAGATGGGGCTGGAGCCTGTGCATGTCCACAGGCCCGGGCCCTGGGCTCATCCTCACACTGCAGGTGGTTCCAGCCCAGCAGCGGCGCTGGGCTGGGGCAGGCAGTGGAGGTGCTGGGCAGGGCTTGGGCCGCCAGCAGCACGTGGCTGGGGCTAGATTCATAGATTCATAGATGTTAGGGTTGGAAGGGACCTCAATAGATCATCGAGTCCGACCCCCTGCATAGGCAGGAAAGATTGCTGGGTCTAGATGACCCCAGCTAGAAGCATAGCCAACCTCCTCTTGAAGACCCCCAGGGTAGGGAACAGCACCACCTCCCTTGGGAGCCCGTTCCAGACCTTGGCCACTCGAACTGTGAAGAAGTTCTTCCTAATGTCCAATCTAAATCTGCTCTCTGCTAGCTTGTGGCCATTATTTCTTGTAACCCCTGGGGGCGCCTTGGTGAATAAAACCTCACCAATTCCATTCTGTGCCCCCATGATGAACTTATAGGCAGCCACAAGGTTGCCTCTCAACCTTCTCTTGCAGAGGCTGAAAAGGTCCAGGTTCTCTAGTCTCTCCTCGTAGGGCTTGGCCTTAACCATACGAGTGGCCCTTCTCTGGACCCTCTCCAGGTTATCCGCATCCCTCTTGAAGTGCGATGCCCAGAATTGCACGCAGTACTCCAACTGCGGTCTGACCAGTGCCCGATAGAGGGGAAGTATCACCTCTTTGGATCTATTCGTCATGCATCTACTGATGCATGATAAAGTGCCATTAGCTTTTCTGATGGCTTCGTCACACTGCCGACTCATGTTCATGTTGGAGTCCACTAGGACTCCAAGATCCCTTTCCGCTTCCATGCCACCAAGCAGGTCATTTCCTAGGCAGTAGGTGTGCTGGATATTTTTCCTCCCTAGGTGCAGCACTTTGCATTTCTCCTTGTTGAATTGCATTCTGTTGTTTTCTGCCCACTTGTCCAACCTGTCCAGGTCTGCTTGCAGCTGTTCCCTGCCCTCCGGCATGTCCACTTCTCTCCACAGTTTTGTGTCATCCGCAAGCTTGGACAGAGTACACTTCAGTCCCTCGTCCAAGTCGCTGATGAAGACATTGAAGAGTATCGGTCCTAGGACCGAGCGCTGTGGGACCCCACTGCCCACACCCTTTCAGGTCGAAACCGACCCGTCCACCACGACTCTCTGGGTGTGACCCTCTAGCCAATTCACCACCCACTGGACTGTGTAGTCATCCAAGTCACAGCCTCTTAACTTGTTCACCAGTATGGGGTGGGATACCGTATCGAAGGCCTTCGTGAAGTCTAAGTATACGACATCCACCCCTACTCCTGTGTCCAGGCATTTCGTAACCTGGTTATAAAAAGAGACTAGATTGTTCAGGCATGATCTGCCTGCTACGAACCCGTGCTGGTTTCCCCTCAGCATAATTTGTCCTGCCGGGCTCTCGCAAATGTGAGCCTTGATAATTTTTTCAAAGACTTTGCCAAGGATGGAGGTGAGACTGACTGGCCTATAGTTGCCCGGGTCCTCCTTCCTCCCCTTCTTGAAAATGGGGACCACATTGGCCCTTTTCCAGTCCTCCGGGACTTGGCCCGTGCTCCATAAGCGTTCAAATATTCCCGCCAGTGGCTGTGCAGTGACGTCGGCCAGTGCCTTCAGTACCCTTGGATGGAGCTCATCCGGGCCTGCTGACTTAAAGGCATCCAGTTCCTCCAAGTGACTCTGCACCATTTCAGGATCTACGCATGGTAGTCTGGCGCCTTGCTGCTGCCTCTCTACAATCCCAGTGAGAGACTTGTCTTGCCTCTCGCTTAGAAACACTGAGGCAAAGAACTCGTTGAGGAGTTCAGCCTTGTCCCCCCTGTCCGTCACCAATTGCTTCTGCCTATTTAGTAGGGGTCCTATTCCTCCCTGGGCCTTCCTTTTACTCCCTATATATCTGAAAAACAATTTTTTGTTATCCTTTACCTGGGATGCCATCCTCAGCTCCATGGTAGCTTTGGCCCGTCTAACTGCCTCCCTACAAGTGCGAGCAGAGGAGGTATACTCCTCTTTGGTAATCTCTCCCTGTTTCCACTTTTTATGTGCCCCCCTTTTGGCCCTTGGGCTGCCCTGGATTTCTCTGGTCAGCCATGGAAGCCTCCTGGCCCCTTTCCCTCTTTTTCCTCTCATTGGGATCATCTCCCTCTGTGCCTGAAGGATCATTTCCTTAAGGCACAGCCACCCTTCCTGGGCTCCCATCACTTCAAAACTCCTACTCTGCAGTGTGTCCTTGACTAGTTGCCTGAGTTCATTGAAATCAGTTTTCCTAATTTCTAGCACTTTCACCCTACTAGTTACCTTACCCATTCGACGTCTTATGAAGAATTCTATTATTATTAAATCCGGGGCCCCGGCCTCATCCCAGCACTGCTGATGGCCTCGGCCCAGCAGCTGCAGTGGAGGTGCCGGCTGGGGCCAGGCCCATCAGTGGTGCTGGGATGGGGCTCGGGCCTGGGCCCACCCCACCCGCAGCATGTGGCCAGGGTCATTGGCAACACCGAGATGGGCCCGGGCCCCAGCCTCATCCCGGCACTGCAGATGGCCCGAGCCCAGCAGCGATGCTGGGCTGAGGAGGGCGGCGGCAGTGCCAGCTGGGGCTGGGCCTGCCGGCAGCGCCAGGATGGGGCTAGGGCCTGTGTAGGTGCATGGGACTGAGCCCCAGCCTCATCCCAGCACTGCTGACAACCCTGGCCTGGTGGCTGTGGTGGTGCTAGCTGGGCCTGCCGGCAGCACATGGCTGGGTCTGTCTGTAGCGCCGGGACGGGGCCAGGGCACCGGCCCTAGCCCCGGCCCCAGCCCAACACTGCTGATGGCCCGGCCCAGTGCTGGCACTGGGCTGGGGCCCACAGCGGCAATGGTGCCAGCTGGGGCCGGCCCACTGGCAGCACTTTCCCAAGGCTTGGGGATAGGGCCCGTGGTGGTGGCGGTGCCAGCTGGGGCCTGCCTGCCTGCAGGGCTGTCCCCCGGCCCGAGGTCAGTCTAGGGTTGGGGCCAGGGGCTCTTACCTGGCTGGGGTCAATGTTCTGGGGCTGGGGTCCAGCAGTGGCAAGTCTAACACAGGGGCCAGCAGCAGCACAAGGCTCTTCCTGGGCAGCCATGTGCTGCTCAATCTGGGCATGCCTCTTCCTGCCCCTTGGGGCGGCAAGCAGCCCATGTGCCAAGAAAAACCATACCGCGTGCCATGTTGGCACGCATGCCATAGGTTGCCGACCCCTGTGCTAGGCTTATAGCATGCATGGAGGTGCAAAACAAGGCTTTTATTAAGAGTTCATTATTAAGAATTATTAAGAGCTTTATTAAGAATGCTCCCTCTGAAAGACGAATGGTTTATGATCAGCCCTTCTTCTAATCTGACAGTTTCTGATGGTGATGTTCTGGGTAGAAGTTCAGTTAAAGAATAATTAACTCCAAGTGCATATGGAGAACAATGAATGTAGGGCATGGTGACATTGTTACAAGGACTGTGAGAGAGCATCACTGCAAAGCACAGCATGTCTTTTCCTCATGTTCTCTAGCCTGAAACAGGTGTAATGTAGCTGCCTGAGCTGGGTGTTGGAAGTGTGTCAATTCATTCTCAATCTCAGGCACATGTGCTGGTGGGTGCCCAGCACTGCATTAAGTCAGCGACATAATGCGTATTTGGGGGTGTAGCGCTTGTAGGGTGCATGTGCCTTGCTCATTGCAGCATTCCCTAACACAATCCTTTGACTGTGTAGACATGATCCTAGACCCTGGCAGAGGGATCCTGAAGTAGCTGAATAGTTGCTCCTAGTAGTAGTCCCTCCTGCCTTATTTAGACAGTTCTTTTCATAGCTACTGAAGAAAGCTCATAAGCAGGACCAATACCAATACATAAGCACAACATACAGTGCAGCCTGACCTGTTTAGAGTGAACAGAGATGTGATTCAGTAGAATAAAAGCCAATGCCCTGTACTGTCCTAACTTCCAATTCAAATGAAAGAGGCCCTCTGGTTGTCATAAATTTCTTTAATGAATAAAGTGGCTTCACTAAGAGCCTGACCCACTCCTCAGAGAGGTCAGTGGGAGTTTCTCATTGACTTCAGTAGGTAGGGAATCGAGCATCTAGCAGAGCAAGCTGTAATCTGAACCACAAATAGCAGTCACAAGGGTGCTGTTCCTTGTAAAAATGAAAAGTTGGAGGAAAAGAAACAATATAAGTGGTTAGTGCTTTGAGGTTTCAGAGCAATCTGAAATTGTTAGCTAACTAATTCTCTTCAGGAACCCATGAGATAGATCAGTGGGGACCAATCTTTTTGGCAGGCATTCCACAAATTACCCCTGTAGCCTTCCAAAGGGCCACTCTAATATCTTTCCCCTGCTGCTTTGCTTTCTGCTTCCTTGCCTGTGTTACCTGCCTGATCTACTGCTCTGCTTTCTGCTCCCTGTCCTATCTGTTGCTATGACACCTGTTCCCTCCCTGACTTGCCACGTGCTAGACACAGAAGCTGCCAATGCCACTTTTGGCATCTGTACTGTAGGTTGGCCACCGCTGAGACAGATAATGGATGTGCTTCTGTTTTTATGTATTGGGAAGCTTAGGCACAGAGAGCTGAAGTGATTGGCTGAGGCTATAAGGAAACCAATACTAGACCTTGAATAAGGAATGAATGGGTCCTAGTCCTGTGCTCAGACATTTAGGGGTTGTCTCCAGCACTATCCCAGTGTCAAACCTGGGACTGCTGCTGAGGTGCATGCTCCACCCATTTGCTCCTACTCTCTGTTCACCAAATGCTGGAAGTGAGGGTGTATAATCACTTTAGAGCAACCCCGAGTATGCACTGAAGAGCACTGCCAAGACACAGAGCCTGATAGTAGCTCAGGGTACAGGCTCAGGGCCTATCTAAAGCATCATTTCTGTGACCTGTGGCACTCACTGAGTGGGCATGACTTGGTAAAGGATGCTTTTCAGTGGTGGACCTGGGTTTGGCATAGTGTACACAAGCCCTTACGCTTGCTGATATCCAGGGACCTCTATGTTGCCTTGGTTCCTTGCTGCTAGGTTCTTTTTATCTGTCAGATGCATCTTGTAAATGAACCACTTACCTGACTGCCGATGACCTGGGCTTGCTTAAGGCCTTGCTGAATACAAGTGAAGGGGCTGAGCCTCGACGATGGGCGAGATGCTTGAACTGTGGAAAATAAGATCAAGTTGCTTATTAGTGTCGATTGTCCCCCTGGACAACATTGTCATCTACCAGTTGTGACGGGCTGGCTGGAAGTGACTTAGCCCAGGGGTTTTGAAAGGGTAAAAGATGATTGGAGGACTTGGGATTCCCTTTCCTCACCCATCAGGCCCCAGAGACTCACCCTTCATGTTCCCTGATTGACCCCTTGGGTCACCTGGAGGGGGATAAAAGAAGCAGCGCAGCTGACTCAGTGGAGACCAGTGGGGGACCACAAGGAAGGAGCTTCAAAGAGCTGGGCCAGCAGGTCATAGAATCACAGAATCATAGAAGTAGGGTCGGAAGGGACCTTGTAGATCTTCAAGTCCGACCCCCTGCCTGGGCAGGAGGAAAACTGGGCTCAAATGACCCCTACCAGGTAGGCATCAGGCCGCTTCTTAAAGACCCCCAGGGTAGGAGCCAGCACCACTTCCCTTGGAAGTGGTTTCCAGATCCTAGCCGCCCTGACTGTGAAGTAGTTCTTATGGATGTCTAATCTAAACCTACTCTCCAACAACTTGTGGCTGTTATTCCTTGTTATCCTGGGGGGCGCTAGGGGAAACAAGGTCTCCCCTAAACCCTTCTGGTCCCCCCTAGTGAATTTATAGATGGTCACCAGGTCCCCCCTCAGCCTTCTCTTGTGAAGGCTGAACAGGTTCAGGTCCCGTAGCCTCTCACTGTAGGGTCTGCCCTGCTGTCCCCGGGTCATGTGGGTGGCCCTCCTCTGGACCCAGTCAATGTTGTCTACATCCCTCTTGAAGTGGGGTGCCCAGAACTGGACACAGTACTCCAGCTGTGGCCTGACCAGTGTCACGTAGAGGGGAAGGATCACCTCGTTGGCCCTACTTGAGATGCACCTGTGGATGCACAATAAGGTCCGGTTGGCCCTGCTGACCGTGACCTTGCACTGTCGGCCCATGTTCATCTTGGAGTCAATAATGACTCCAAGATCCCTTTCTGCCTCCGTGCTCTCAAGAAGGGAGTTTCCCATCTTATAAGTGTGCTGCCTGTTACTGCTGCCCAAGTGCAGCACCCTGCACTTGTCAGTATTGAAACGCATCCTGTTTTTGTTAGCTCACCCCTGCAACCTATTCAGGTCTTTCTGCAGTCTTTCCCTCCTTACTAGTGTGCCCACCACACCCCAAATTTTGGTATCATCAGCAAATTTAAACAGGTTGCTTTTCACCCCGTCGTCCAAATCGCTGATAAAGAAATTGAACAGTGCGGGCCCAAGGACCGAGCCCTGGGGGACTCCACTGCCCACTTCCCCCCAGGGATGAATATGACCCGTCCACCATCACCCTCTGAGTATGACCCTTCAGCCAATTTGCAATCCATCTGACCGTGTAGGCATCGATGCCACAATCACCTAGTTTTTTAATGAGGATGGGGTGGGAGACAGTGTCAAAAGCCTTGCTGAAGTCCAGAAAGACTACATCCACGGCGACACCTGCATCCAATGCTTTTGTGACCTGATTGTAAAAGGCAATCAGGTTGGTTTGACATGATCTGCCCCTAATGAAACCGTGCCAGTTGCCCTTGAGCATCATCCCCGATGCCGGCCCATCACAGATGTGCTCTTTGATGATCTTCTCAAAGAGTTTCCCCAGGACTGAGGTAAGACTGATGGGCCTATAGTTGCCTGGGTCCTCCCTCCTCCCTTTTTTCAAGATGGGGACCACATTGGTTATCTTCCAATCACCTGGCACCTGGCCCGAGCACCACGAGTACTCGTAAAGCCATGCCAAGGGCCCTGCAATAACCCCTGCTAGCTCCCTGCACACCCTGGGGTGGAGAGCATGTGGATCTGCTGATCTGAACACGTCCAGCCCCTCCAGAAGTACTCTAACCCGGTCCTCCTCAACCTTAGGTCTGGAGGCGTTCCCCTTGAGTCCGTCTTGAATCTGGTGGGGGAGTCCCGGTCCCTGCACAAGAAAACAGAGGTGAAGTCGGGGGGCAGTTGCCCCAGAAGCGCCTGAAGGAGTTGGACCTGAAGGCAGCAGTTGGACCCTCAGCAGTGTGGCATGCGGCCAGCAGGAGAGGCTCCCTGCTGGGCTCCAGGATCCCCTAAAAGAAGCTGTGGCCAGCAGGAGAGGCTCCCCCACTCCAGCAAGGATCTGAGCAGTGACCTGAGAGGTTCCCAGCTCGACGTGAGGCTTGGGTTCTGGAAGGCCAAGACCCCTAGCCACTCAGTACAGTCCCAAATGTCTTAAAATGTTCCTAAATCTTAATATTCAAATCTGCCCATTCATGGAAGAGTAAAGGTAACTAATAAGTCATGCCATCTTCTAAACGGAATAGTTCTTACCAGGGTGGGTCAAGAATTTTGAAAAGGGGAGTGCAGATGTTGAGGTGCATCATTATGTATAAAACAACACTGATTTTTCTCTAGTTAAAAATAAACTAGAAGCTTTACTGGGCTGTCAAATTTACATGTGACCCTGGGCTGTCTCTGGACCGCAGAGCGCCTTGTTGCCTGGATCTGGACAGCATGTAGCCTCCTGGCTGGATCTGGACCGGGCAGTGAGGCAAGAATGGCAGCAGCAGCGTAAAGATTAACATAGCTGTCACTCACCCCCTGCCACTGTCACACATGCCCATTGGGACTCCATGCCCTGAATTTCAGCAGCAGGCCCGGCCCTGCTTGCTCTGCCCACAAATGTCTGGTCCCTCTATCAGCCTTGCAGACCAGGTAAAACAGCTTGGTAGGCCTAGTCCAAAAGGATTCAGCAAGCACTCTTGATTTCTACTGTGCCAGCTTCACAGTATTCAAAAAGGGTCAAATTCAGCTCTGCTTAAAATGTGTGCAACTCAGTTAACTACCAGCACTGGAAATGGCTCAGAAACATTAGTAGAAGAGCCACAGAAGGAGGTGTATTCCCTCCCCATCCCCAACTTGAAGAACATGCCTGGCAGCAACATAAGCAATCTGTTAGACTGGAGAGCGCAAAAGAAAAGTGACTGAGAGCCTCTTAGTGGTAGATGCCTAACATTACAGGGTATTGCACAGCAAAGGGCCTTGGGCAGGATTTATTAACCTATTTAGGATTCTAAAGATGAAGATAGGCACCTAGCAAGATTTTCAAAAAAGAGATTAATGTGAATTATGAACCCAGACACTGGCATGTCTACACTATATCACAGATACAGCTGCAGTATATTGTAAAGATTCATGAGCTCATTTTTCCGTGTGGACACTTGAAAAATCCAGCAGGCACCTACCTGCATCCTTCATTGCTTAAGTACCTTTACAAATCTGGGCTTCTGTGGTTTGTCAGGGACAAAGCACACTGCAGGTGTGACCTGAATGCTAGTTTGTGCTATGGAGCACTTTTATTTAAGGAATGATGTACATGGCAGAGGTTTTTACAAGGCACTCTGCAGCTCTTGAAGGTGCTTAAATGTTGACATGAGGCTCATAAAGGTAGAAGATGATGTGATGATGTGAACAGTCTTTGATGCCAACATAAGAATAGCAGGAGACAAAATGAGATCCAGCCAAGGTCAACAGAAAGGTGGGTGGTGGGGGAGAGATGACAAGATGTGGGATAGTTGTGCTTGCTTCACTATGGATTTGGTGCTGCTGGCTTTTTAAGTGATGTCACTGCAGAGGGAAGTGCAGGGTACTGATTTGGGGTGGGGCTACTTGTGGGAAGCAACGTTTACTGCAGGTGGAAAGATAATGCTGTGACTATACCTAGAGAGAGCCAAACTGTCTGCTCCTGCTCTGGCTTGCTGGGAAGTAGATACAAAGATATCCTCTCCCCCAAGTGCATTTGTGTAGACAGTTTAAATTTTCCATGAGCACGTTTAGTAGTGCTCTGAGCCCCAAGGGCCAGGGGGGTAGAGTAACTGGTCAGAGGCTAGGATGCTATACAATGAGCACAAGGAACAGCAGGCTGGCATCCTTCCAGTGCCCATAGACACTCCCTATGAGCATCACTTCTTGTAGCTGGAAGTCAGCGGGAGGTAGCATTGATAGGATTTGGGAATCAAAAGGTTTCTTTCTTTTCCCTGCTCCAGGACCAACACTTGGGGGAAAAAAAACCAATTCTGAAAGTATTTGTGCTTCTCCTGCCAAAATGTTCCTGAAAGACTGCAAATGACTGAGCCTTTGAAAGATGCATGATTTATTTGACTAGTGGTTCTCAACCTTTTCAGACTCAAGGCACTTGTAACAGAGAGCCAGGGGCTCCTGTTACTTTAAGGAGAGAGCAGCAGGCCAAGCTTGCTGTGTGGGGCCAAAAGCTGAGCAAAAGCTAGCTACTACAAGGTAAGCAGGCCAGAAGCAACAGGGACAGCAGCTACCCCTGGGAAGTGAGTATCCATGAACTAGTTGCCCATGAGTAAGCAGTTGAGGGGTAGACATCTAGGCAGTCCAGAAGAAGGAGCTGGAAGCAGCTGGGCTAAGCTACAGCAAAGAAGAGCAGGCTGGCTACTGAGCCAAAACAGAAACCTGCCTGTGGATGAGCCACCTGATAGGAAGCTGCCTGACAGGAAGGGGTGGGGCTTTGTAGGTATATAAGGCCAGTGCCTGAAACAAAGCAGGTAGTCTGGCTCTGGCAGCTGCAGGAAGAGGAGTTTCTGAGTGTGATGGATGTTGGAGATGGACTGACTAGCATCTGAGGTGTCCTAGACAGCTGTAAGGAAAGAGCTAAAGGGGACTTATAGCTTGTAGGGAAGTACTGGCTCGGCATAGGCAGGGTGTTTGTTGTAGAGCCATTGCATTCATGGTTATGTTTTGACTAAGCTAAATGAAGGACCAAGTTGTGGCTATGGGGGAGGTGTGGAGACCATGGAAGGGAACGTGGTGGGGCACTCACTGTCAGAAAGCATAGGCTGGGGTCAGGGATCCACAGATCAGCAAGTTAATGCATTGAAAGCAGTCTAGCCCAGGGTTGGGGACCCAGGGGCCTGAGGTCTGGGAGCGAGCTAAAGCAGCCCAACCTGGGCTCTTTGCAGGCGGGGGCTGAGCAGTAGGGGCAAGGGAGAGGTCAGGCAGGGAGAGCCTGACCTTGCACTTATTTGCTTTATCTCCTTACACTTGCTTATCCCTTCCCACTTCCTGTGGTGCCTCAGGGTACCCTGGCAGCCTGGTTGAGAAGTGTTTTATTAGAGTATTGTTGTCAGTAAGAACATGCATTTTCAACCAAGTCTAATTTTTTTGCTGTGGAAAGTTAATGACGTAGAACACTAATACATTAGTTTTCAATGTTTTTGGACTTGAGCAACACTTTGCTGGACTCCAAGCACCCCTTCCTCACTTGCAGGGTCTCATCTTGTTTCTGGTTCTCATTGTAATTCCTATGAACAGTGTCAGAAGCTGGTGGGAGCTCTTGTGGTTCAGGTGGCTGGAACTGCACTTTGACAGCTTTAGAGCTGTTCCTTCTCCATTGCTTCAGTTAAACTACTGCCAAGAACTAGTTTGTTTCCTGTCCCTGAACCATTATGAAGCTAATTGTTCTTCAGTAATGCCTCTTGTTTCGCAGTCCCCTTGAACAGCTTGTTCTACCAGGTACATAGAGCCAAGGACTAACAGACTGATATTCCTAGTTATAGCTTGGGCTCACACCAAAACCTGTGACCTGAAGTCCTGCACGTTCTGGGAAGTATCAGGGTTGGATCTGAGCTGCGCTGTCTGGAACTGTCTCTAGTGGTTCAGTCACAGACCCACTCAGGGAAGTGAATTGGGTACAAAGAATACCATCTGACTCCTACGTGAGCTACGTGCAGCACCAGACCCCAGGGATAGTCTTGGGGCCAGGGTTTGAGAATGGTAGCCAGCATCAAGCTGTTCTTCCCTTCACGTGGGTGGGCAGGGCACAGGCAGGCATGCATGAGTAGGGAGGAAGCAGAGCCATGGATCAGCTTCCCTCCCCTGCCAATAAGCTGACTGCTGTGGGAGGAGTGCTAAGCCAGGTGAAAAGCAATGCTGCTTACATTCCCAAGGAACACAATTCCACTCACAGTCTGGCCCTTGCCCTCCTGCGAGACAGCACAGCTGTAACCTGCTCCTTTCCTGAGCTGCATGCAGGGAGCAACACCATTTCTACACTGGATACTTTCCTCTCCTGTTTTCATCCTTGTGATCTGGTTTCATTCCTTCCTGCTGCTCCTGGATGATTCTACAGCGTTGGGTCTGTCAGTGACATGCAGAGCACTTGCTGTGATGCATGACTTCCCTCAACTCTTGCTGCTTTTATGGGGAGCAGAGGGCATGTGGCAGAACACCAAACAAGGTTCTCTTCCCTTCCTTACTTGACTTGTATCTAAGAAGAGAGGTCAGGAGACTAAAGGCACAGACAGAAGTCACATTTGTCATGTGATCTACCCCCTGAAAATACTCCACAGCTGTGCTGTTACACATGTACAGCTTCAGTGCACTTTTCAAATGGCTGATTGTGTGACAAATTAACCCTCATCAAATGAGGGATCAGATAAAGTTGCTCCACTTTGGAGTGTCTTAGGGAACTTCTATTCCCTAGAGTTAATCTGTTGTGCTATCAGTGCTGTCTGCAGTAAGGAAAGGGCAGTAAGCTGCAAGTTGGGGTTTGCCTGGCCTGAGCTAGAGGGTGGATGGATTGGAGTGCCCCCACAGCTTGCGGCCCTACCCTTCTTCCCCCTCCCTTCCTGCAGACAGCACCAGTGCTGGGAGAGAGGAGTGTCTCTTCTGCTGTAGGCAGGCTCCTATATGCAGGCTTGATTTCCACCTCCCCCACCCCAGCCCAACATACGAATGTCTGCTGGATCGCGGGGGGGAGGGATGGCGCTCTAACTCGTGGTGTTTTATGCAAAGTGCCATGAGTTAGAGCAGGGACCTGCACATCTGTCAGCACCCTAAGAAGCTCTGAAAGAGATTGTGAAATGTGATGCTATTCAAAGGGACCTCCTTTCAAGGAGGACTGGAGTGGATTCTCTGTGCAGTGGAAGCACTCCTTGCTTACAGGGAAAGTGTTAAATATGGCTCCTGCTGTGTCCGGTGGGGCATGTAGTTAGCTCATCAATCCTGACACATACTTTGTCACAAAGGAATAGAAGACAACAACAGTACTCACTTTTCCGCACTAGCACAAAAGAGCTAGTCTAGTGTAAAGAACTTAATTTTCTTGTTTTGCTCGAGGCATAGATTTTTTTCTTAATTACCCCAGCTGGGTGCTCATTAACAGCTTCTGAAGGAGCATTCTGACTGCTGGCCAAGGCATAAGAATAAATTTGTCTTGCTTACCCCTTTCCTTGGCCTGGGGCCTCTTTTCCTAGTGAGGAAATTAAATCCGATATGAAAAAGGTCAGGGATCTAATGTAATGATTAAGCAAAAGAGGATTAAGTCTAGGAAGAGTGTGGTCCTGGGATAGATGGGGAATTAAACCAATATATGGAAAATATTTCAAATAAAAGTAGATCAGGGTTTGGAATGAGCTATTCTGTGTGCAAACCATTAAAAAACATTAGACTAAATCCTTGTGAAACTAGTTTATAAAAAATCCCCACTGCTGCCAACACCATGTGGAGTCTTGTTGGGCTCTGATGCCCTGCCTAGCATCATGCAGAGCATTCTTGCTCTGAACTGTTTAGAACCAATTTCATTTCTGCTGGGTCTAACAAACCGCATATAGTAAGGCTCTCAACATGGCTAACGCAGAAACAGCTGAAGGGGTATTGGTAATAGAAAGAATTGGTGGAAAAAACTGTCAGGTTGGCAAAGCCCCAATAGACCTGAGGGGTATGAGAAAGTGTTACATTTACCTCCAACCTTACAAATGTGCCAATCTAGCATACGTTAAGGGGAAAATTCTCTCTTCTGGCCTAGTTCTTCTAAGTACAAAGGAAGTAAGATGGCAGACTGTCACAGCAATGGAAAGATCTGTAACACCTTCCAGCTCACTGGATCTTCTCACTGCTACTGATCACCTTTATCAATGATACCCTCCGCTCCCCAACTTATCTTGCCTTTTTATTTCTTATAAAATGCTTACAGTATTTTTGTTATAACTTTATGAAAAAAATATTAAATTTTTTTGTCCCTAAGGTTGTGCTGAATCTACAGAATTGGGCTCTGGACAGAATTAAGCCTGGAGTTTTGTAGGGTTTGAGCCATGGAGAAGGCTCAGGTTTGATGTACAAAGGTAAACTGACAACACAGAAGTTGAATATTCTAGCAGCAATCCCTCCTTTCTCCTTTAAACAATGCAACTTGTAGATAATTTAGATCAAAGTCCCTTCTTATTGCACACTGGAAGCTAACTTGTTAGTGGCTGCTAAGATCTGGGAGCAAAACAGGCAGTCATGCCAGTACCACACCCCTGGCTTGATTACATGCTGAGTAGTTGATGGACTTCTGAGAAGCTGCTATTTTTACTAGTTTTGAAGTTGTCTGTCAAAAAAATATCTAGCTTAGCATTAGTCCTTTCAGATGGACAATGTACAACCAACTTTATTGCTTTTTCAGCTAGTATTCAACACTGTTTTGGGATTAATATTAGTACTTTGAATTTATCTGGCTTGCTGGGGCCATTTTTCAAAACCATCAAAATATTTTACAAGTATTATGCAACGAGTTAGTATTGTGTCGTGGAAACACACACAGAGTACTTTTGGGTCAGGTCAGCAGAAGCTTTTATTTAAAAGAAACTACAGCTGTAGGGGGAATTCTAAAGTGACATGGATTTCCCAAGCACTTGGAAGGGGTCCCCCCCCAAGAGCAAAATCAGGAGGCTTATATACTTTTTAACAGTTGCTTACAACTCACGTGATCATATAGTGAAATTAGCATGAAAAGCGGCTATAATATTACTTCATTATTTCTTTGCTGTTATCAGGATGGGAATCATGGGGGAGATAGGGTTAGTTCACAAACCTCCTTCTTGTACCTGGAAATCTACTTTGTATATACTTTTTTTTTTTTTTTTACCTTTAAGGCCGCGGTGAGCGAAGCATTTGCAGAAGAGTTACAAAGAACAAACACTTGCCCTTATCTGTTCTACTGTACCGAGCCAGCAATTCTACACAAAGCGGTTATGTCATCTTATAACTAAAATAATCAAAGTTTAAGGCATATATTTTTTCTGATTCCACAATTGCCACCTACAGGTTGGGTTGCCTGACATTTCCCATTATAAGACCCATTTTCAGTAATTTATAGCTTAGGCAAACTTTAACTGTTTGAGGTGAAATTTTCTATGTCAGGCTGAAGGTCCCTATCTAAGACTGACTATATTTGGAAACTTTTAGCAAAACTGATTCAGCCGCTTCCAAGAATATTATTAAAGAAATGAGATTTTGGCTATGATTAAAAAAAACATTACAGGTACTTATTATGAAACTCTAGGGTACCCCATGGCCTGCTGCAAGGCCTTCAAGTTAGGCATGGGGAGGGTTTCAAGGAGGTTTCAAGGATGTGTGTTTTTTTTACTGTTCCCGTGAAAAATCTGCAGCAAAATTATACACCTGTGGAAAATCTCAGTTCTTTTGTGCTTAGTTAGAGACTTGTTAGTGTTTGATTCCATCTGTGCTAAACCTGTTATCACCCAGAAGTACAGGGGCTAAGCAAGGCTTTCACTTGGAGGAAACTTTAAGGGACCATATTTTCAGAGGCTGGGTGCCTCAGCACTTTCTGAAAATCAGACCCCCTTAAGGTGTTTCAAATTGGCCATACATTTTTTAAAATGTTGGGCTTGTGTGTGCTGTTTTTTCCCCCAGTTTCCAAAATTGCCCAGAAAAGGTACCAGCCTAGACCTGTAATCCGTTGGGATTCCTTTTGCCATCATAGTTAGTGACAGTGATGAAAACACAACAAAATGAATACTTTAGATAACCTGTCAAAAATATTCACCTGAGGTGAGGGGGGAGATAGAAATTTGCAGTACAGCATTAAAGAGAGGTCCTTTCATTACTATCTGTATAGCTGTACTTGATGATCAGCAAAGTAAGTTTATAGAAAAAAAGAAAAAAAAACCCCAAAATAAAAAACCCCCAAAAAGTGAGATGGCAAACAGGGAATTGTAAAAATGAAGCAAACTGAAGAATTTAAGGGCAAAGTTATATGGTACACTTAAACCATAGTAAATCTGTAGAAAATTGTGTTAAAGTTGAAATGTGCTGTGAGCAGGCACATATTAAGGGTTAATACTATTTCTTGCCTACACAGATCTGACTTGCCACTAGAGGGTTGGCGAGTAGGGGTGTGACCAAGAGCCATGACACCTGGGCTCTATCCCTGCACTGGGAAGACAGCGGATTGGGGAGGGTGGTTGCAGTGGTGGGAACATGGAGTAATTCCCCTTCTGGCACTGGCAGGGCCCCACTGGCTCTTAAGCAGTACTACTGCCTGGACAGTGGAGTTCAGGAAGGTGGAAATTCATCCACAGAGCAGAGGGGTGTGTGTGTGTGTGTGTGTGCGCGCGCGCGCGTGTGAGGAGGTACTGAGTAGTGTATCCTCGGATGCAGGAGCACTGCAAATTGCTCGTTTTATCTCTGTGGAGCAGACTGAAGTTACTTTAATATGACCTGGGTAGCGTGGCCCAGAGTTAATCCTTGCTTGAAGTGGGGTAACTTTGAGACTTTCAGAGGGAACTTAGCATGAGTTAATGAGCTTTAACACATGGACACTCATGTTTTAAGTCCCTTGCTATGGTGTAAATATAATGTACTAACCAATTGCCGGTCAAGAATGATGGGGGGCCAGGCGAAGCCCTATGCTTGCCAATGGGCTGCAGGCATTCTGAAACTGCTACTCCACCAGCTGCAATGGGCAGGTAGATGAGGAGCAGCACAAAGGGGCTGGGAAATTGTTTGAGCCTTGAGTGTACCTGCTCATTAAATTATCCAGACCAGATGGGCTAGTGGAAATAATTTCTTCAGAAGAGGCCATCTCCCCAAAGTGTAGGGGGCCACCTACAAATTCATTAGGGGGACACAGCAAGGGATTGGAGATGCTCTGTTCACCAGGGTGCCTCTTGGTGTAACAAGGAACAATGGTCACAAACTGACAGAGAGCAGATTTAGGTTAGACCTCAGGAAAAACTTCTTCATAGTAAGGGTGCCCAAAATGTGGAATGGGCTTCCAAGGGAGGTGGTGCTCTCCCCTACCTTGGGGGTCTTTAAGAGAAGGCTGGATAAGTGTCTGACTGGGGTCATCTGACCCCAGCACTCTTTCCTGCCCAGGCAGGGGGTCGGACTCGATGACCTGTTGAGGTCCCTTCTGACCCTAGCATCTATGAATCTATGAACAGGGGAAGAATTTTGCCTGTCTGAGTTGCACTGGCTTGCTGGGCTCCCCCAGCAGTGGTGCAATTAAATGCTGTTTCTTAAATAAGACAAACAAGTGTTCTTTGGGTAAACACGGTATCTTTCATTAAACCAACTAAAATAGTTGGAAAAATTCTTCTTTGCAAGGTTTCGGGTACAAACACCTGTTGTCAGGCTGAGGAAGTGTCTCTTCCTTAAACAAGGGTGTTCTGAGAGACAGTCCAGTTCTAACACTGAGTATGACTGATTGTCAAAACAAGCTGTGCCTGCTACTGCAGGATAGGACAAAGAGAACCTGCTTGAAGATTTTTGGAATCTTCTTCCAATTTATATTGCATGGATGATCTTCTGTGCTTTTCCCTGCCTAGTTTTACTGCAGCTGATGAAGGCTGGGAAGGAGGAGGGAAAGGCAGCACGAGGGAAAGGAAACTATACTTGGAAAATGATGGCATGAGAAATGCCATCTAACTGCATGGATTAGGTGAAGCAGAAACATCACATGGTAACAAAGTGAAGATTACTAGGGTTTAACTCCAGCTTTCACTTATTAAGTCTTCTTTTTATGAATAGCATGTACCTCCTACCCATATCAGACTTGCTGCTTATCCTCTGTTTAAACTATTGGGAAGCAAAAAGTGATGCTATGAAATCCAGTGAGATGTTTCTCTCTGAAGCTGTCAAGATCATCTCCCATTTTTGAAGTGAGTGCCATGCAACCGAGAGTCAAAAGTCAGGTTTAGTCACCTGTGCATCGTCCCTGCTATTGAAGACAAGACCTACAGGGTTTGGTGTTTTGTTGCAGTTAAACATTAAGCACTCTAATGCAGTTGCTATTTAAAGGCTGACAGTGTATTTAATGCTGTACAAACACTGAGAAAATTTCAGAGGTTCAGATGATCATTAATTTAACCTAGCTGTGCTGCAATGTTTTTGTACTGTGTAAGCCAAGATTAACAGCACTTTACTGATGCAAACAAAACAAAAAATGTCAAGAGTTAGCCCTGGCTGCCTCCTAAGTTCAGATTCAATGAAGAGTTCCTGCTATAAATGTTTCCTTTACAGTTGTCTCTTCAGTTGTGCTCAGGCCATTACTGAGCATTGCTGGGACAGGAAGGGGGCAGGATATGGCTTCTCTACTAGAAACCAGCCTATTTTCACTCCAGAGTGAAGTGCAGTTGAAGTCTATGGCCAGTGTCAAGCAGCAGGTCAGATCATGGGTGGATCTAAGATTTTGAAAAGAGGCGCATAGATGGTGTGGCACATCATCACATATAACACAACACTTGTTTTCTCCAATTAAAGACAAACTAGAAGTTTTACTAATATGGCAGGAGGCTAGCACTATATAATTCAGTTTAAGATCAAAACAAAAAACACATATAACTATTGGAATGTACTCTAGCAAATGGGTGCATAGATACTGTTTAAAAAAGCACAACAAACTGGGCAAAAAGTCACAGGATATTGTATTATTAGTGCTGTAGTTTGTTACAGCTAAAGGTACATCAGTTATTCAGATTCATCAAACAAAATCTATCATTCTTAAGTGTCTTGACAATGCTTCCAATACTTTCCTGTCAATCATTTATAAACCTGAGTTAATCTACCACTCCTGAGTTAAGGTTTTTAGCTAAAGCTAAAACTGTCTGCAGGGCTGTGAAATAGAAGAGACACATTACCAGGAAGAGCTAACAGATAGCAACATTGCAGAAAGGATGGCGTGAATAATGAAAAATCAAACTCATTAAAAAGGAAAGAGGATTGTTAACACTGATGGAGTGAAGAGAGATTAACAGGAATCAGGGAGATAACAGAAGTCAATGGGCTCTCTTGGCACTACCTGACTAGAAATGCTACTGCCCCTTCCAGGAAGTTGGTTTTAAAGTTTGGGTGGAGCAGGAATCAAAGGGGTGTACAACTGCACCACTGTGCCTTCCCCTTCCCACTTCCCACAGATCCCTGGGTCAGATGTTGTTCTGTGGCATTTTGTTTTGGTTACTTAATGAGAACTTGAGCTAAGTTGAAGAAGGGAAGGGAAGGGAAGGGAAGGGAAGGGAAGGGAAGGGAAGGGAAGGGGAGTGAGGGGAACAGAACAGGGAAGTATTAGGTAAAGAGGGGAAGGAGCAGAGTGAGGCTGAGAGGGCATCTTTGAGGGAGGGGGATTGAAGAAGAGCCACTCAGCCTAAGGTAGGGAAAGCCCAGTCTGAATTGTCCAGAATTTACCCAAGGCCAGTGATGTCTTAGCAGATTTTGGTTGGCTAGAGTCTGGCTGGTTCCTCCCTTCGAAATGTCATAATGCCCTCAGCGTGTTGCGTGTTTTGTGGCCTTCATAAGTGCTGAGAGGAAGGAGTGGCCCTGGCTGAGCCCTATTTTATCCCTTTAGCAATGAAACAGTTCCTGTTTTGACTGTTTTCTAAAAGAAGCTGGGCTCCGTTGACCAGCTTTCAGCGAACCTATTATTATTTACCATGGATGTCATGTTTCTGTACCCCAACGTCCCCCATGAGGATAGATTACAAACCATAAGGAACGCTTTCCCTGATGAGAAAACTGCCTTTGTTTCTGTTACTCTCCCACTCTGTTCTCTCATACAACTAATTCAGATCTGGGTATTCCCGCTACCCACGAACAAAAGGGACTACCATGGGCACAATGGGCATTTTTACACATGCAAACGCCGCAGTGCTGGGTGCTTTGCTGGGTTGCTTGCAGTTGTACAAGCGGCAAAATGTGCGTCAGCACTGAGAAAATGGCAGCGGCGCTCTTTTGAACTAAAACACATTGGAGGTGTTTTAGTTCAAAAGTGTATTGCCGCTATTTTCTGTGCGCTGGTGCGCAGATCAACACTTGTACAACTGCATATGGTACAGTGCAGTTCGCATCAACTCATGTGTGGAGCAGACGCGATTCATCTGCTCCAAAGCAGTGGATCTCTGGTGCATCATGGGACAAAAAGGTATGTGTATAAATTACTAATATGCCAACATTTTTATGACAGACCTTAAAGTCAGTTCCTTCTGAATTTGCCCTCTCATTCCCCTGGCATACCTCACACACCACTAGATTAATCATCTACAGCCAACTTGGTTACAACCATATCTCCTCTGATTCCACTGACTAGGATGAACACCTTACAGATCTGGAATAGGGATTCCTACAATTGCAACACAATCCTAAAACCATAGCCATTCAGATCAGCAAAGCCAGACTTGGACCTTGCTTTCACCTGCTGCAGTACCAGCCCTGGGACAAGGACAACAGAATCCCTCTGCTTGAATACCTTAGACATATCATTAACTACCTCCAACCCTACCTGGGAAAGGATGGCCATCTCAAGGCAGCCATGGAGGACAAACCTGTCTTGGCTTACACCTTTCAAGGTTGGGGATGGTCTATATTTCAAGCAACAGACTACTCAATTCTCCTCCTCACTGAGGCACCATGTGTAATGAGGCCAGACCAGAACCCTGGACCTAGCTGGTCACAATCAGAAGATTGGGGAAATTCATCCCCTGAATAGGTGCCCCATGCAATAAGCTCAGAGCAATGCTCTGGTTCCAGTTGGGCTGATGTAATCAGGGGAGCCAGTCCCCTGAGGCCACAGGTAGCAGGCCCCACCATCATCAACCCTTAACAGCCAGGCCCAGCTGGCAGTATCAAAGGCCAAGGCCAAGGCCAAGGCCAAGGGCTCTTGCTTCTAACCTTCTGTGTGCTTCCTTGCTGTTTCTCTGGTTTTGATTCTGGGAGGACCCTTGGCGCACCCCCTGATTCTAGTCTTCTGCTCTTGAATCTGGTTAGATATCCATCTCTGACTTTTCGTTTCTGATCCTGGTTAACTCTGGGGTTACCCTGTCTCTAGCTTCAGCTTTTGACTCCAGTCTGTCTTAATTTCGGCTGTGGCTCCTCGTTCCAGTTCTGGCACCGGACACATCTGTACCCTCAGCTCCTAGGAAATCAAGCCAGACTGCACCTATGCTTCAGGTGCCTAACTACTAAGCAAGACCACCCACACTCTGGTCCTTAACACCAGGCCTTGCAATGGACCCAGATGCCTTCTGTGCCCCCACATCATTTCAGACCATATCACTGCTAGCCTGAATAACAAGGAGTACAACATCCAAGGTTTATTTACCTGAAACTCTACCAATGTACCATTTGCTTACAGTGCCCCTCTTTTGTCTACATTGGATAGACAGGGCAATTTTTACATGCAAGAATGAATGAACACTGATCTGACATCAGCTGCAGAAAGAGACAAAAGCCTGTGGCAGAGCACGTCAACCTCCCCGAATGTTCCATTGCTGACCTCAGGATTGCTGTTTTCAGGCAGCAAAATTTTAAAAACCAGTTTGAATGGGAAGTTGTGGAACAAGAAATAATCCACAGATTGGATTGTGTTAAATCTGGTTGAAGCAGGGACTATGGATTATTATCCCATTACCTGGGTTAGCTTTTGTGGCCCCTTTGCTCCTATAGGTTTGTCATTTGTTTGTCTCTTCCAGCACTGTCCCCCTTTCTCTCCCTCCTCCCTTCCAATCTTTTGTCGTCCAGTCACTCAGGCTGCTTTATACACTACTCTGTACTGTCCTTTCACAGCATCTGATGAAGTGAACTCAAGTTCACAAAAGTTTATACTCTCTATATTATTTAGTTAGTCTATAAAGTGCATATTTGCCCTGCCTTCTGCATGACTTACGGTCTCAGGAGTAATAAATTACTGCAGGAGTTTGTTTTGTATTGGGATTGCTCGTTCCCACATACTTTCCCCCTGTTCCCTCTCAGTGCCATGAATGCAGAGCACTTGGGTCCAGATTCTTGCTTGCTGTAAATTGATCCAGCTCCAGTAAAGTCAATGGATTTATACTAGCAGGAGAGCTCCTGCTCATAGAAGTGAACAAGACTGGAATGGTAACAAATCCTACTTGTCTCTTACAAATGTAATATCATACTGACTGGTATCTTCTCCTGAACATTTGTAGAGGATCTAATGTCATTTTAGGTCTCAATGCTGGAAAGAAATAAATATAAATAAAATGAAGGGCTTAATTCGCTACTGTGTTCTTCTAGTTTCACACTGCTATAACACCACTGAAACCAGAGGCTTGTTCACTGTCTGCACAGATAACATCTATACTGATACACCTAAGTTGGTGAATTTTTACTTCAGATCTTTCCTGGGGTAATTTTACCCTGGATTTGAGGGTCAAATCAGTGCAACAATTACAACCATGCATTTGTGTCATCTGTCAGCTTTTTGTTTACAGCAGAGAAACTCATTCTACCAAAGTAAATGGGTTGTCTATTGCAGTGATTTTAAATCAGGGTGCCAGAGCACCCTGGGTGCCTTGAGATCCTTTCAGGGGTACTGCAGGATGTTAAACAACAGTAATGTTGTTAGATGAGCAAATATTCACAGTACAAAACCAAAGTTTTCAAATACGATTTCATAGTGTTAAAACCCTTCTGCCCTGTTGCGGTCTTTTATAAAGAACTTGGAAAGAATTGCTCTATTTTTCTGTAGTAAAACAAAAAAAGAGTGAAAACTAAGAACTAGCATTTTCTGAGGGGTGACTTGAGTCACTATTCTAATGTATTTTCATGTCTGCCTGTGGTGTTCCTAGCCTTACGTCTCAGCAGCAGCAAGAAGCCTGATCAGACATGTAAATTTCACTTTCTAGTTTTTATTGTCAGATCTGGAACTGCAGCTACTTGTTTTTATAATATACAGGTCTTCATGTCTTTATCCCTATTTGTGCTCACTGCCACTAACACACTTCTGAATTTGGGGTTTTCTGGAGAAAGGCGAAAGCATATTTTTAAAAGTTGACAAATCTGTTGATCCAGGATTGTATACATGATGCTCAGATCTGATTAAACATCATGGTTTAGTGCACAGACTTGTCCCTGGCAATTGTCTTTTTGTTTTCCCAGCAGCCTCCTCACTCTGATGATCTAATGGTCTCTTCTGGCCTTAAAATCTATGGATCTATATTGTAGGCTCCTTGCCCCTGCTGAGTGCTGCTCATACTGCAGCTGAGACACAGGCTGGGCATTCGTGGTCTGCTCCTGATCTCAGATCAGACTCCCTGATGGTGCTGTGCTGTGTTAATGGTGCCTCACAAGGTTAAACATAATCAAGAGTTTTATTCCATCTACCAACATGATCTAAACCTTCTCCTCTATTCTGATTCCCCCCTCTCTGTTCTACACTAACTATTATCTGCGTCTGGATGGATAGGGGTTTTTTATTTGTCATGGATCTCTTAACCTATAAGCTGTTCTTTCTGCTTGTCCTGTAAACTTAGGGTATTTGTAAAGGCATTAACAAACATAATCTTTACATTCTATACACTGAAGCCTCTTATTTTCTATGAAGTAGAGGGTAATTATATGTTTGTTGGGCCAAAGCATGCTGAACACTTGACCTCTGTGGCTTTCTTCATTCTGAAATAAAAGAAGGTTTTGTAACATGGTATCCAAAGCCTAACTCTGTCGTATCTATGTAACAATGATGAGCCCAACAGTACAAAATTGCAGTCAGGAACATTACCAAAGCTTATTTCTACACTAAAGCCTTGGCTGCTGCATGTTATTATTAAAGGAAAAAAATCAAAATAATATCTGAAACATCATATGTAACTCAGCAACTTTTATTCTATAGCAAGTATTGGTATCTATAGATATCTATATAGCATCTTAATTTGCTTTGAAACCTGCACAGCACTTTCATGCTCAGATATATGCTTTTTACATACATTTCTTTCCCTTTCTTCTTTTGATCTGACATCCTTCTGTGTAAGATGCATAGTGCATGCATTTCAGTACAGAATTTCTAGTACTCACCGGATTCTTTGTAGTAGTATTGCCATCATAGCTTCCCCTTCGCACTTCTCTTTGCCACTGTGGCCCAGACATGGTACTGCTGATCCAACTATAATAGGAACTGAGTTTACAAGTGTGTATAAAAGCTGAAATAGGAGAGAGGACACTGGACTAACCATTCCATCCCGTGTGAATGAGCAGGAGATACTGTACCAAGCTGTGAGCACACACAAACACAGTAGGAGGAGCTACTCTGGCAACTGGTTACAAAGTCCAAGTGACCAGCTAAGGTTGCTAACAGCAATAATAGAAACATTATAAACTAGTTATGTTCATATGATAAACTAGGCTAGTCTGAAGCCCTTTGAGGCTGTAATGATACTGAACATTCATAAGAATTTGCCACGAAGCCTCTTAGAGCAGCTTTCGGCTGCATGCTACTGCCTGAGAGACAGGAGTTTGAAAATCAGCAAAGACGCTCTGAATGAAGTTTGGAGGAAAATGGGGCACTCATCAACTGGTTGGCACCTACCTAGTTACATACAAAGGGTCCATTACAAATCCTTAATTAGTGCATTTGCAGGAGAGTATTTAAAGGACAGATTCTTACTATTCTATTTGCTTCCTTAGTAATTGCATTTAATTCATACAGTACAAGAGATGTACGGATTAATGCAATTGAAAAGTTCCTAAAGAACTTCCAGTTCAAATTAGATTTCACACAGAAAGCAATGACAGATGTAAGAATAAGAGGGCAATGGAAGGTAAAAGATAATTATGGGCAAAATCTTCATTCCATTGAAGTAAATGGGAACACTCTAATTGACTTGAATAGCAACTGGATTGGCTCTTTTTCATGTATCTTATTTATTTTCCAGGGTATTGAATGATTTTTTTTTCATGAGAAAAGAAGTCTAAAATTAAGGAGGCTCCTCTGCATTGCAAAGTGTGTAAGAGTCAGAAATACCTGAAATATTTGTAATAAAAGTGGACCAAAACTCAATCCAATTTATGTTAAAAACATTTTTTCCCCATGGTTTCACCTTTGGATCAGGTTCATATACACAGGTATGTCTTCTACACTTACTAATTCATTGCTTATTTATTCATTTGAATGTAGAGACAGCCTGTCAATGGGAAGTTGCAGTGAAGGCCCTTGTATTTGTTCTGAAAAATGTATCTGTTATAGTAGCATAACTGGGGTGGGGCAACTGGAGCAGCAGCCCCAGGTACTGATCTGGAGTGTGGGGAGGAATAACAGCTGCCTCTGTAGCCAGGCAATCCTGCTGTTGGCAGGGCGGCAGCAGGAAGTCACCACTGACCCCATGCCACCCTGGGCTTCTGGCTGCCTTTGGAATTGCAACACAAACTAAGCCAAAGTGGGTGCATTTAGACATTCACTTTACTGCAGAATAGACTAATTAGCTCAAGGGTCACCATCTACACGGTATTAGGGTAAATTAATTAACACTACTATAAGATAGTACTGTTGGGGACAGAACTATTTTATGGTGGAGTAAGTAACTGCACTGAAATGCACATGTAGACAGTGACTGGGGCTGTCTGGGGCACAAAGGTGCTAAAGTGTGGGGACTGCCTGCCAGCTAGCCACACAGCTCTGCACTTCAGCACCCTCATGCCCCAGCCAGCCCCTCTGCCACCTGACACTGCCACCCAGAGCCCGGGGCTGACTCTTGTGCCCCCTACCAGCTTGGGTCTGCTCAGCCCCAGCTCAAATTGCTGCTGTCCCTGGTGCATGTGCAGATGTAGCAAAATGCTCCGGAGTTTATCACATCACAGTACAGTTCCTCACTGATACGTCTCACCTTTGAGACTCTTAGTAGGGAGGCGACCCAGTCCTGCTTACACTGGTAGCTCTTGTCATGTATATGCAGGCACCATGTTGAGATCGTATAGACTAGCCAATGTCCATCACCCAGATTGCTCCTCCTTCAGTGATCTGCAACAGAGAGGTTTTGTAACTTATTTCTAAACCACTCCACCTTCTAATCCAGCATGTGTGACAAGGGTGATACAAGCCCACCCATTTCCTGCGGAAGTCAAAGGAAAGAATTCCATGTGTTTTGAAAGGAGTTTTGGATCTGAAGTTCCTATAAAAGCATGATGGGCCTGATTCACCCCTTCTTTTGTACCTTGTGTCACTACCCACACACACATGTGCAACATGGGTTCAGAGTGTATACAAATGCTGTAATGGGTTCATGTTTTACAACCAAAATATGCTCAAGGAATACCAGTGAGAAAGGATCCTCTGAAAACCATACTGGAGGAAACCATCATTGCTCAGAGAAGGTCTGCACTAAGCCCTAGTTGCAATGATTTACATGACAATAAAAATAATTGTTCAATAGTGGTCTGCTCTCCTTTGAACATGTTGAGTGACAGGGAGATGCTTAAGTAAAAGAGATGATTTGACATATTAACAATTACTCAAGATATGACATAGCCCCTTGTATTCCATAACTGTGATGTATTGAGCTTGGTGATTTCTGACCTAGATCCGGGTATACAAACTATTATTTACCATTTACTTTCTTGACAAGTGTTGTCTTTTATTAAACAAAGTTTTAATATAACCTAATTGTGCTCCTATCTGCTCTCCACAAATTTGAATTGTGCGCGCCGGGTCTGACCCCGGGTCGCTTTCGTCGCTCTGCACGCGGGCTGTGGCCAGCAGCCCGGGCAGGCCGGGTCGGAGAGGGCGGGCGCTGAGCTAGAATTAGGCACAGACACGTAACGGTTGATTTTAAGATTATTTTACTTACACCGAGATGGTCGTGGTGTAGGCTGAGAACTTGCTTGAGTTGCGGTTACAACAAAACACACGAACACACGTGGAGGTTGCAAGGCTCCACGCAGACAGAACACGAACAATCACGTGGAGGTTGCTAGGCTCCACGCAGACAAACTCCGGATGTCCAGGACAAGCGCTCATTAAACTCGTCGTTACGTCTTATAGTAGGCTCCGTTCGAAGACGGGAAGAGGTGGGCGGTGGATCAGGCCGCCAAACCCCTCTGAGCGACACACAGGGTTTCTATTACCCTGCCGCGCACACCCAGAGTCCCCACGAGATGGATGCGGAGTCCTCTTCGGCTTGGGCAGAAACTGCTCAAGCCTCTTATACGGCTAGCAGGCCAATCGCTAGCCGCCACATGTGAATAATTTAGCACTAGCCAATTGCGGGGTACGAATTTGCATACGACGAGCGGGAAACCTTTGCACCGTGCATTTCTGTGTTGCAAAGGAAATGCACCCTGCAAAGATCGCTGCAAAGTGGCGGGAACACTTCCCTGCGCGCGGGTTCTCTGCGCAGCCGAACTCCACCGCGCAACGAAGCTCTATACCCGCGGGGATAATTCTTAGTGCCGAAGCACACACACAAAAAATCAGACCTTTGGGTCATGACATGAATAACTGGCAGAACAATACATACTATTTTCTCAGATGTGGTTAGCCATGTTCATTTCAAGTCACGCAAAGGATACGGCAGGGTGGCATCTTAGACACTAACTGGTTCAGAGGCACAGTCTTTCATAGGCAACAGAATACTTTGTCCTTGTAGCCACTCACAACTATTCTCAAGCTCTGAGTGCAATGTCATTTGTGCTTCATGTATAGATCTTGTCTTCTGTTTCTGATAGATGTTCCTGCTTAAATTGCTTGCCACATCTTGCTGTTATCAGAGTGCAGGTCTGAAGACGGAGAGAGTCTAGCTGACAGGGTACAGCCCTCTTCTGGTCTGGGATTTTGCTGGGTCTCTTAGTTTGTCACTTCTTGGGTTTGGCCTCTCTGCCTAGTATTCTTTAAGCCTTGTTATCTGTCCCTGTTGGACTTATTTCTGCCCAGGACACCCTGGAGTTCTCTGTACCAGGTCTTTCCCCAGTCCAGTCCCCTTCTCTTCAGGTCTCTTAATCCTCTGGATAGGCCTGGAACAAACCTGGCCTTTTTCAAATATACATATATGCATGCACTTGATTGCACAGGAAACTTTTTCTGTGGACCTACTTGTACCTAGTTTGCAGGTACAACCTATAGATGCCCATTTTTGGAAATGTAGCCTTTTTTGAGTTTTGCTCCTGGATGGTTCTTTATGAACTTGATTAAAATGCCAGCAGTAAAAATGTCAGAGGTGTTGAATCCAGCCCACTTGGCATTCCCTAGAAGAGTTAGCAAAGAGCTGAATAGGGGAGTTCTGCCAGCTTTGGCATTGTTGATGCAGCTATCGTGAAGGCTCAATTAAGCCCTTCATGACTTTAATGTAGGTCAGTTTTTGAAGGAGTTGCAGTTTGTGCCCAGACAACATGATCAAAAAAGATTCCTTTAAATTACTTCTGCCATATTATCTGATGTTTTCTTGACATGAAGCTTTTCATTTCTCTTCTGATTATACTTAATTCAGAAAGTTTTCAGAATCTTTATGGACTGATCTTCAAAGATGAGATATAAATGATTGTTTTCCAGCTATGGTATTTAAGTCAGAAATGCTCTGCAGATCACTGGTAAGGAAAGAGAATAAATTTCTTTTCCACTTTCATAACAACCTGGACAAGATCTGTTTGTGATTTAAAGTTCTCGGGGATTTCAGAGAAGCATGCAACACTACTAGCACTGGCTGTGAAAGGAAAAGAAAGGAAATTAAAATTCTAACCATCTTATTTTTAAAAAATGAGTGCTTTTTAAAAATGACTGGATTACACATCCATTGCTTTGTGCAAAACCTCAGACATGTCAGCTTTATAAGATTAACTGTGATACCTAATTAAAACAGTCACCAATTACGTTGGTAAAAAGTTGCTATTTGAAAATCATAAAAGGCTGGGAAGTTAAAGAGACACTTATCCAGCAGCTTAGCTGGCTTTCATTTAGAGATATGTTAGAAAAAAAAAGGCAACATGGAACACAGCCCCATAAAATCAGAAATGGCTCTACTAGTCCACATGATGTTTCATTACTAAGTGCCTGCTGCTTGCTGTTCCTTTTTCCTCTGTACTCCATCTGTCACAGCTTGTACATATTCAGGACCAGACTTTGCTAACCTTAGTTACACTGTTAGCCAATCGTGCTCCTGAGACTTCTTGTCAGATGAGGTATTACTCCGTGTAAGGTTGGGAGAACCTGATCCTTAGACTGTGTGACATTTGGAGCCTGGACGTTTTACTTAAAATCTATACTACTCTCAGTGCCCTGGGTTCCATTCTGATTGGGGCCTCTGGAGTCCACTATAGCAAAAGCGATGATCATTAGCTTCAAGAATTAAAATCAATAGTCACATTTGTTCTGGAAATTTGTTCTGTTATATTTTTTTTCTGTCTGGATTACACAATGTCTTTCTCACCTTCTGTTCTTGACTGCATTTTCTCGGGGGGGGGGGGGTGCACCCATGTATGTGTTTGAATGTGTCATTTTTTTGCAAGGCAAACATGTAACACCAAAGAGCAAAGAGTCTTTGTGTCTCAAAGCATTAGAGGGGAGCTGGTTAAGAGTTTCCCACTGAAATGCTCTTTCAAAAGAAACATCAGTTTCTGCAAATTGAGGTTTTCCCAGCATTTTTTCAATTTTTTTAATAAGAAACTGGAAAGAAAATATTTTCTTTTGAGTTGCCCCAAAGCAACACATTTCAGTTTACTGAACTGAATTGAGATGCTCTATTGTGGGTCTGGCCAGTAGCGTAACTGAAGGGAGCATGACTGAGCCAGGAGCCCCAGGCACCACCTTTATGGATGGAGGGGAGCAAAACCAGCCACCACCACAGAGGTGGCTGACAATACAAACACAATCAGCACAGCTCCAACCAGGACTGTCTTATGCATCACGGCTGGCTCAGCCTTGGAGCTGCACTCTGCACTTCTTGGTCCAGCCAACATGAATTTTATTCCCTTGGGCTGCTGCTTAATGGGAGTTGTGGTTCTGGTGCTTCATGTCATATCTGCGCTTTGCTGTATGGGTCGGGCTTCCTAGTGAAACTTTACCTCCCATGAAACACTTCTACTAGCAACACTCAGTCACAGAACAAGAATTTAATAATGAAGAACTCTCAGTCATGTTTCTCAGTCATGTTTTTTCCTGCTAACCAGCCTAAATTGCCCTTTGTTTAATTTCATTCCTTTCTTTTAGCTTTTATTCTCTATGGAGCAATTCCTTCTCCTGTCAGTGTTTCACTTTTCAGGTACTTAAAGACAATTTAAACATCTGAGAACAGATCTAACACCAGCATACAGCTGACATTGCTGTATGCTGGTGGTAGATTGGTTTACCCCTTCTCCCTTCACCAGACTGGAGCAAGGACACAACGAGGGAGGGGTTCTGGGATATGGCTGCACTCTGGCCATCCTTAGCAGGTATAGTTGCCTATAGACAGCTGTTAGATGATGAGATCCCTTCCTGCCCTGCTTTCCTATGATCCTGTTACAGTCTGGAGGAGCTTATAGGAGCCCTGAAGTTGTGCTAAATTATGTGGAGCCAGTCCCCAGCAGCCTCACACAGCCCTAACTGCCCTCCTTAGGTGTGCCAGGTAGAGTTCTGGTGTAGGTGAAGATCTGATCCATACGTGATGTGAGAGAATCAGAAACCTCCATATGTCTTTTCCTCAATTAACAATCAATCATGTATGGAAGGTATTAAACCAGGGATGTCAAACCTGACCCATTCCTGGGGCCCAATCTGGATCACAAGGCTCCTTGAAAGCAGACCCAGGCACAGGCATGGGCAAACTGGGTGGCTGCTCAGGACCTGGACAGAAAGGGGGCCTGAAAATGGGAAAAAAAATTACAATTGCAAAAATTTTTTTAATATCGCTTGTATATGGGACTGGCAATATTATCAGTTGAGAATGAACTATTTAAAGATGTTGATACCACAGATGTGATAAAGACTTTTGCAACAAAAAAAAATATCTCTGGCAAAGGGGGGCCTGATACTAAAAGTTCACTTGGGGCCGCTAGGAGTCTAGGTACAGCACTGCTTGAAGGCTGGATCCAGACTGCGAAGAGCCTTGCTGGTTGGATCCAATCTGGTAGCAGAGGTGGGGAGGTTAATGGTGGCATGAGGATTAACACAGCTGTCATTTGGTCATCCACTCCTGACATGTGTCTCCAGCAGGACTCTGTACATGGGAATTCGCTGGCAGGCCCCACCCCTACTCCCCCTGCCCCAAAATCCTGGTGCCTCCAGGAGCCCTGTGGGTTAGGTGAAACAGCTGTTTGGGCTGGATCCAACCTGTGGGATGTATCTTTGATATCCCTGTATTAAACCATGAGACTTACTGATGTGTATATTAAGTTACCAGTTATGTCCTCATTGATTTTTATTAACCTGTTTATATAGATGTACTTTGTCCTGATTTTGTTAGTATTAGTTGCTCAGAGCCCAGTCTTGAAGCTGCCTATCTTTGCTTACAGTACAAAGCCATTAAACATTAGTCCAGGAGACAGTTACTTCTCCTTTTTAGAGCGGGAGAATGGCTGGAATGATTTACTCTGCAGAGGAAGTTGTATACTTTGATATTTTTTCCCACAGGGGTAGTGTGCAACAGAGGACAAGACACCTCCATAAAACTTTTGATATCATATTAACCAGTTAAAGACCAGTGTCTCGATATCTAGGTTGCAACATTTATAGTCAAGGGGTGAAATTCCATTACAGTCAGCAATGTTACCCTGGGTTTTTCTTTGACTGGAATTTAGCTCATTTTTTTTTATTCATCAGGGCATGAATTCAATTACAGTTGCACACCATGGTGCATTTGGCCCAGTCTTTAGAGTGCAGACCCACCTCAGTTACTTTCTCAGCCATGTCCAGGGACATGTACACAAGGTCAAAGTCACTTAGGGCTAATTTTTTAAAGGTTTTTACACCTCTGGAGATGCTGAAAGGTGTAAGGTTTTCAAAAGTTGCTAAAAACAGGGTATGTGCCCAATGCCTTTTGATTTCAGTAAAAATAAAGGACTAGGATCAGACTGGTTTTCTAGGTGCTTTCATCTTAGGTTTCACCATGCCTCAGAGAGGGCTTGCGACAAGGGAGTGATTTAAGTAGCAGGTGTGAGGGAGGTCATTCAGGTGGAAAATGGGAGATGTGGGCCCCTCAGGCTGACTGGGGTTTATAATCCAGATCTCCTACTTCCTGGGTTACGGATATAACCATTAGGCTGTTATGCAAAAGGTGGACATCACTGCTGGGCATATTTCATAAGAGTGAGCATGGATGCTACACCTTGCATTGAATTTACATGGTGTAAAGAGGTGCTGTCCCTCCAGGCTCTTTGTATCTCTGGATGAATGAGGTCTGTAATGTGCAACTTGGAGTCAGAAACAGCATATTAAAATCTACAAGCACCCTTGAATCAACATAAGATTTGGGCATACCCACCCATAGCTGAGCCACTAATTCTTGGGCACCTGTAGTATAACTAGGGGTGGGTGATTAAGGTGCCCACCCCAGGCACCAACACAGAGGGGGAGCAAGAATGTGACAGCCACAGCTGCTGCTGGCTGGGCCCAGCTGCCACAGCCAGTGCCACTAGCCTAGCTGGTGCCACAGTCTCTGCAACCGGTAGTGCCCAGGATGCAGAACATGCTTGTTGTACCTCTGTTGGGTACTGTTTCTATTCAGAAGTAGGGTTGGGAGGAATGTAGTTGCTGTTTGAAAGTAATTCCTGGTGTGAAAGGAAGAGGACCCTTTTATAAAAGTTTTTTTTTGTGCTGCACCCTATTCGGCTGTGGGGAAGGAGATTAATATGTTTCTCCTCCAAAAGAGTGGACTGGAAATGAACAGAGACAGTGATTTCTACCTTCCCAGATCTGAAGCTCCAGGAAAAAGGAAGAGAAGCAGAAGGATAGGGTTGTTGAAAGTAAGACAAGAAGTTACTGTCTTTTGTGGAACCTCATGAGGCTTTGTTTCAGTCTTTACTGTTCATCTCTTAACAGTATTATCTCTTAGTTGAAACGTTAGTCAACTTTTTACTTTTCTGGAAAGGTGACCATTTTCCCCACAAACAAAAGGTAAAGCTAGAAAAAAAAAGAAAAAATCTAAATAATTTTAGTATGGTAGGTTGGAAGTTTTGCAAAGTTGTATGCTAGAGGAAACAATGTCTCATAATGGGAAACATAAGGAAACCTGAAGCATATGTACACTGTATAGTACCAGTTATGTGAAGGCGCTTTAACATTTCTTTCCTGCTGTTCTCAATCAGTGATGCTTTACCTTGAGCTCCCAAGCCACAAGCAGCTCATTTCCTCATGCCTGTCTACAGAAAATATTGTCAATGTTTGATCTGTGTGGGTTACTTTTGGCACAGATTGGGTATTTCTCTTTTTCTAGCACTTTCTGCTTTTGAGTCGCAGTATTTTTTCCAGAATTCACTTACAGGTGGATATATCATATTTGCTCATATACCACATACTTCTTTCCTCAAAATCAGCCCCCAACCCTCAAATGGGGTGCATGTCTTGAGTTGGGAAGCTAATTTTCTGCCTAGAATAGATGCACCTTGCATTGATTCCTGCTCCAGCTTTGATTCCTGCTCACAGCAGTAGTGGCATTTCTATTCAAGAAAATGAGGCTGATTGATCTTTACTCCACAGGTATTAACAATCATTTTTCTTTTTTAATGGTCTCGATGGTCCACTAATCAAGCTTACCTTTCTTCTGGCAATTTAACTCTTTTAGCAATTCCTGGTCTTTCTTCTCCTGTTTCAAAGCTTTCTTCTCCTGTTTCACAGCTTGTAGACTGTTTTTTTTCCTCAAAATCATAGATGCACCCATGCAGATCAGTCTTCAGCAGTAGCCGGGGTTTCAGCTGTTGGTTAAGTAAGAAAGGGAGGGTGAGTTGAAGATTAGGCTCTATCCCTGCTCTATACCACCATAACTCTGAAAAATATAGATTTTTTTCATCCTGCCTTTCCAAAAATTAGGTTCCTGTTTCATTTGGGAGCATGCGGTATGGGGGAAAGACAGTTCAATTGTTGTTCTTAGCTTAAGGACCAACTGTTTGTTTGTGTGACCCCTGAATCAGTCAGAACTGCATGCTCATCAATAAACTAACAAATTCCAGAATAAGAAACATTAAGCACCTGATTCTTGCATTGCTGGATATATGTTACTTGCATTTCTTTCAAATGAAGTTACTTGTATCTGTGGCAAGATATCTGAGGCCTCAGAAATGCTTCATTTGTTTCAGTGTTCTCTCTCAACCTCCCCCGCCCCCCAACTTGGACCCCTCCCTTGACTGGTTAAAAAAATCTCATGATTTTAAGCCACACAGAGAGTCTTGAGTCATCTTAATAATGGTAAGATCATTAACATTGTATTTCTGATTTCATTTATGACACACAGTGATTACTTGAGCTGGAGAACAGCCATGCTAATCGGGATCATGCCGTAAGAGGGCAGTAACCTGACTGTATGCTTCTAATTTTAGTGCCAGAATCACGAACAGACTTCACAGAGACTCAAAATCAGAATGGTAGAAAAACAGGATAAGGCTACTAAGCCTTTGAGTATGTGCATTCACTTGCCAAGGTTTTGCTTTAAGCACGTATTTCATTAGTTAGAGGTAATCTCAGCTGGAAGAAAATAATGGTGGACATTGAACTAATATTGCCCGAAAAAGTTGCTCCCCATGCTGTCTTTTATATCAGGTATGCTTCCAGTAATACAGAGGGGGAGGGGGGTAGTATCTGGAATTAGTCTGAGTGTTGCTACTGGAACTCATGAGCGCTCCGTTCTGGGAGTCACAAGAGCCGGTGTGGGTGGTGACTGCTGTTCTGCCAGGAGTGTGTGCTACCTCCTAGAAACAAAGCCTTAATCCCATCAGTTTTTAACTAAATGAACATTATTCTCTCTCCTTTACTTCTGCTTCTTTCCCTCAGTCCTTCTGCTTATCTACAATACTCCAATTAGTCCCTTGTATTTTAACATTTTTGTGAAGAATCCCAGGAAGGAATGGCGTGACTGAGCTACTAGTATCCAAACACATCCACTCAGCTGCCTTGCTTCATGATGAGTTATTCATTTTAACATGAAGGGAAAGAGTTGGAAATTCAGAATGTGTGTAACAGGGTTCTCTCCCATGAGTTGCAGAGACGGAGTTAGGACAAAGTGCCTTCCTTATTGAAAAGGATGCTGAGGCATGATGCTGAAGAGGTAACTTAAAAGGCAGGGCTTTGCAACTTCTAAATGCCTGGGGGTTGCATGCCCAAGAGGTCTGCAGGCTATGCCAGCCCTTTGCCACATGGGCTGCACAGACTCCTCAGGCCCCTCTACCATATGGGATCCCACAATGCACAAGCTGTGTAGACTCCTCAGATCCCCACAGGCCATATTCCCTGCCCAAGGGGTGGGAGAAGAAAGCAGAAGCGGAGGGGAGGGGCCCTTGGAGAACCTGGTAGCAGCAGAAGGAGTAATGAAGGGAGTGATGGGCAGGCAGACCACAAGTTAATTCCTTGCAAGCCATATATGGCCTGTGGCCTTCAAGTTGGATAGCCTTGGTATAAGATATTTGAAAATTATAACACTTTGGGCATAAGGCATCTTGGTAATAGCTATTCTGGTACCAGGTATGCATGTATGCTCACACACATACACACATGTGATACATACATTCTTTATATCCATTTTTTCCCCCCCAACTCATTTCAACAAGCATGTTTTCAGCTGGTCTCAAATCAGCCGTGTGTTTTGTGGTCAGGTAAACATTCTCACGCTAACTTCTTGTTCCATAGAAATTAAAGCCAATGAAAAGGGCTCTAACACTTCTCAAAGATTCATTAAAGGCTGCTTCACTAAGCTTCATCTTAAGACTTTGAGCTTTGTTTGTGTTGTATCTTTCCTGTTTATAAAGTCATCTGCAAAAACCACACAGGTATACTGGGGTTATAAACAGCTGTGTTTGCTTAATGCATGCAAGCACTGCAGGCATTGGAATAGTACATGCTACTATTCTAGGTGGTTTCTAAACCATAAAACATGGGGACCACTACTAGAAGGCTCACAAGCTATTTAAAGTAGTGTTGTTGTTTTTATTGCAGCTGTGATGGTCCAGGGAATATGAGAGAAGCACGATGTGTGAGGTAAGATTAGTATCTTTTCTGGACCAAATTTATAGTTGAGAGAAATGTTAAACCAGCTCTCAAGCACAGGATGACCCTCCTCTGGTCTGAGGAAGAAGCAGATACAGCCTCAGCTGAACAAGAGCGATAATTCTTGTTGTCATAATAGGGTTAATTGGAAGCAATTGTTTTAACTGATACCCATGGGCAGATCCAGGGGTACTAAAGGCAGATGTTGTACACTGACCCTCAGTCTTTGGGGTTTGAGGGTGAGGTGTGGCTGGAGCCCTTGGAGCAGTGGTGGACAGCAGGGGGGTGTTGGGCAGGGAACAGGCACATGAAGGGGGGGACCTGTCCCCCACCATCTACCAGCAAAGCTGCTGTTGTCCCCAAATGATCTGGAAGGGCAGGGGGAGACCCAGAGCTGCTCATGCCCTGTTCTAGCTGTGAGCTGAGGAACGGCTGTGGAAGAAGCTGGGATCAGCCAGGGACAGGGGATGCAAGTAGTTTCCTCCTTCCAGCTTCGTGCTCCCTCCCTGCCTCCTCAGCTTCTTTGGTGCTCCCCACTGGACAAGAGCAGGCAGTGGCAGGAGGAACCTATGCATTGCTGTTGCTGTCCCCAGCTGAGCCTGGCTTCCCACACAACCACTCCGTTTACAGGTCAGGAGCAACATTGGGGTTCCCCCATGCCTACATCAGCTGGTGACAGCGGCAGCAGCACAGAAGCTCTTTCTTTCAGTGTCTGCTCCCGGCCAGCAGGGGACACCTGTGGGGGCATGGGCTGGGAGGAGGAACCGTAACCAGTGTCCCCTGCTGAGTCTGGCACCCTGCATAGCTGCAGCTCCCTGGGGACAGCAGAAAGAGTCTCCATTGCCGTACCTGCCCTGGATCCAACTCTGCTAATATGGTGCTTAGCTTAGGTTGTATCTGCTTCTTTCCAAGGCCTGAGGAAAGGCATCTTGTACCTGAAAGCTTATGTTAACATTTCTCTTAACTGTAAGATTGGTCCAATAAAAGATACTGCATAACCTTAGAAGTCTTACTTCAAACTATTTAAGGGATACCTCTCAATTCCTGCACGCAATGGTTGGTTTCTTGGAAATTAGTAAGGAAAAAGAAAATGTAAAAAAGAAGCTTTAATCTTTTACTCTATTTCCAATGATCCTTGAAAGAAAGGCCCATTACAGCACCTTGACCTCTTGGAGGAAAGGAGCTATTTTTAATAATGATCTATAATCCTCTTCTGTTTGTAAAATACAAGGCTCAGCCTCTACTTCTACAACTGCAATTAGAAGTTACAGGAATGCTAGAATGTTTACAGGGTGCACAGGAATGACTTAGGCCATCAAAGCTGGGTTTTGGTTGTAGCTGTGTTGGTCTAAGGACATAGGCAGGCAAAGTTCTTTGAGTAGATGTGATATATTTTATTAGATCAATTGAGTAGTTGGAAAAAAGTTATTAGCAAACTTTTGGGTGACTTCCTATGCCTGAAGAAGGGTGACTGCACCCAAAAAGCTTGCTAAGAACTTTTTTCCAACTACTCAGTTGGTCTAATAAAAGATATCACATCTACACAAAGAACCTTGCCTGCCTTAGGCCATCAAATGCACTTGTAAAGGTCTTGTCTAGTCTGTACAGGTTGAACTCCTGATAATGCATCTTATAAAATGACTCATGCCCAATTGTCAGGGAGGAACTCTCTCTCACAGGAGAAATTTTGTTTCTGTCCAGTTTTAACTCACAACCACACAAGTGCTATATTCTACTGTAGAGATTCTGTGCGTCTGCCTCACAGCCCCTAGTGTACTTCACTGAATGAGTGGTTTCTGGGAGAATCCAAAAGGCCATTTTGAAACCTTCTGGGATCCCTTGGGAACTGCAGAAGATACTAAATGTCCATCACTCCCTGCAGAAAACTCCCATAAGACTCCTGATGCCATCACTATGAATTCTTCCCCTGAAAAGAAGACTAAAATGAACACTGAGCTCTCATTTCCTGCTCCACTGGAAAAATGTCTGCAGCATGAGCTGAGTTTGTCTACAGACCAAGAAAAGGAGCTCATAAAATTCATGATGCAATGGTCATCCACTTCACCCAATCTGTACTTATGACTGATCTCCAGCAGGAGAGGCAGTGCTTCTGAATGCAGACCACAAAGGTACAAAGGGTTTGACAAGAAGGTTCTGATGGCCTGATTTGAGCTGTGGTGGCTGCATGATCTCTGGATAAAGAAGGATTTTTCTTGTATCTCTGTCTTGAGCTAGTCCTGAATTTGCAACACCTCATCACAGGGATGAGAACTGTCTTCCCCATGGAAAAGAGTGTGGGAATTGCTTTCTGTCTCTCCTGGATGGGTAATGGTCAGTTGTGTATCATTTCGGCTTTGGAAAATCCACAGTGCTACTGTGCTACTGAAATGCAGTTTTGCTGAGCGATATATAGTATATAGTTGGCTTTACTGAAGGCTTTAAGTAGTTGGGCTTCTCTGGTCCCACAGCCATTCATGGAACTTGCAAGCCGAGCGGCACAGTAACAGGCAATGGTATAATGAATTACAGTGAATTGTGGACATGTGCTTGGAGTAAGCAGAAAAATGCATGAAACTGCGACTCCGACTTTTCATGTGTGGGTGTAGGGGACTCTCCACCTACTGAACAACTTTGATGTTGATACTGTTTCTATCTGTTATGATTCTCGGTAAACCCAACATACCCAATTTTTCTATGGGTAGCAAAACACTTCTCTGAGCAGATTTTATGTAGTCACGATGTACAGGCTGCAGACTGAAAAATAGGATGAAGATGCCTGTTGACTCTCAGTATTCATGGCAGAGTATAAGGATTACTTGATCTGCCTGCTTTTAATAACATACTTGAACTTTTAATAACGTACATAAACAAAAAAGGTGCCTAATAGAATGGTGGAGAACGACATGGACATCTCCTACAGGTTTCTCAGTGGAGGAGGGCTGGAGAGGTGGAAACAAACCTGCAAATTTCCTATATTGATTTTTGTCTATTACCACCTCAGGAGATATTGCTATGAGGCCTGAAGAGGCCGGAAGCCCTGCAGATGTGGGGAATCCACAGGGAAGAGATCCATCAGACTGCTGAAGTAGAACTGTGCATATGTTGTTGGTCACAAAATGGGCTTCCCTTTTTCCTTGCCTGTGCTTTGTTTGCAGTCCTACAGGCTTAAACAGTGACCGAATGGCCTTCTTTGCAGAGTCTGCTTCTTAGGACAAATCAATATAGATTTATTGCATCAAAGAATGCATAGTCATAGGAGATGTTTTTCATGTGTGCTCTGTCACATCCCAGCAAGTCCTTTTTGAACTCTGTGCCAAACCTCACCTAGAACTTTCATTGCTTTTCATACAGCTGGACTAATTCTACCAATTAAGCTGCAAACCTGGGCCCAGCTAATAAACCTTTTCCCCTGGAAGTGAGACTACCTAAAACATTGATTTGACATCACTGAGGAAACCTTCCATTTTTAGTTCCTGTCCTCTAATTGGTGTCTCACTGTGTGAACTGGCTTGATAACTAACCTGGTATGTATAGTGCCTTATTGTAAGCAGGTAGACTATAAGCAGTCTACTCAAGTGGATGAGGGAAATCTCTTCCAGAATGAACAAAAGCAATATTTTGTTGTGCAATATGTTCTTCAAACAAGGGCTCTGAGGGTCAGTTTTATGCAAATTGCTTTACTCTGTTATTGTTAAGATTTATTAGCCATTACAATTTGTTGCACTGGCATAAGAAAAGACACAAGGATTTCATTAGCAATTATGGGAATAATAGTAAAAGGGCTTTTCCATTGCAAGTTATTATTTATGAGCTTAACAATGAAATGGTCTCCTTCTTGGTTCCAGTGCTGCACCCTTAATATGGCCATATATGCGGAAAGTGATTTGTTAGGCAAGGTAGTACATACAAGGTCTGACCAAGATGAGAGCTTTATTGTGCTAAGTAATGTCCAAACACACAGGGTAAGACTCTGTCCAAATTTTTTACAGTCTAATTACAAAGGTGATAATTGATGCTCACTTTATAGATAGTGACCTGGGGCACAAAGAAGTCAAGGGACTCCATTAGTACCATGCAGGACACTTGTAGCACAGGTGTGAATTAAACTGTCATTTTCTGAATCTCAGTGCTAATGCTATAACGATACTGCTACCTTCAACTGGGCTTAAATATGGTACCTAGAATGTTACTGGAGCATATTCTAAAATAATCGATTTGTAGGCAGTTCTATGTAGGAGGAAGGGGTGATCACTAGCAGCTGGCATGGAGTTGTTAAGACTCAGTCATGCCAAAGCAGCTTGATTGCCATCTTTCACTGGTTTGGTGGATATGGAGAATGCAGTGGATGTGATATACCTGGACTTCAGTAAAGCTTTTGACTCGAATCTCATAGGACATTCTCAAGTAAAATGGAGAAATGTGGGCTAAACAGAAGTTCTGTTAGGTAGGTACATAATTGGCAGAGTAATTGCAAGCAAAGAGTAACTATACATGAAGCAATGTCAGAACGCCAGGAGGTTTCAAACTGTGGTTCCACAAGGGTCTGTTCTGGTTCTGGGGCCATTTAGCATTTTTATTAATGAATGAAGTTTGCAGACTACTCAAAACTGGGAAGAATTTCAAACTGGAGGTAGAAGCAGAATTCAAAAGAACTTTGATACATTGGAGAACTGGTCTATAGAAAACAAAATTAAGGTCAGTTAATGTAAGGTGATGCACTCAGGGAAGAAGAAGAAAAGCACAAATACAGATAATTGGGAGATAATTGGTTTGGCAGTAGTGTTGCTGGGAAGCATCTGGAAGTTATGGTGGATCACAGACTAAACATGAGTGAGTAATATAATGTAGTCACACAGAAAGCAAATCCAATTTTGGGCTGCATTCACAGGGGTATTATATATAAGACATATGGGATAATAATACTGTTCTTCTCAGAGCTGGTCAGGTCTCAGTTGGAGCATTGTGTGCAGTTCTGGGCTCTGTACATTAAGAAGGATGCAGTAGCATTAGAGAGGATCTAGCAACAAGCAGCAGGGATGATAAAGGGTTTGGAATTCAAGCTGTATGAGGGGAGATTGAAAGAACTAGGTATGTTTAGTTTGGAGAAAAAAGGAGATTAAAGGGAGGAGATGATGGCAGGTTTCAAATATTTGAAAAGTGGCCATAAAAAAAGAACGAGAACAACCATTCTGCAAAAGGCAGGGCATGAAGAAATGGGTTTCAGCTGCAGCAAAGCAGACTTAAATATCAGGAAAAGCTTCCTAACTGCATAAACTGTAGGATAATGGAACAAAATGCTTTGGAAAGTTATAGAGTCCTCTTCACTGGAGGTTTTCAAGAAGAGGCTGGATAGGAACTTGTCTGGGATGGGTTAGGAAGGCTGCATCCCACATTCGTGCAGGGGGTTGGACTAGGTAACTTCTCAGGTCCCTTCTAGTGGTATGATTAAATATGGCTTCTTTCCCTGAATGAAATGTGTATGTACAGTATGCTATACCTATGTTAAGTAAAACATGTAGTGGAGGACAGTAGCTTATGCTTTCTAGTACCTGAAGAAATGTTGAGTGCCAGGGAGAGAGTATCATCATTCTTGGTATAATATAAACAGTGTATAATGCAAGCAGAGTTGACTGAATTTCTATTCTTTATCATCTTGAAGGATTCTATTTTGTTTTGTTTCCAAGCACTGATTTTATTTTATGCATGTGTGCATGCATGCATGCACGCACGCACGCGCGCACACACACACACACACACACACACACACACACACACACTTTTGTTAATGTCTGGCCACCCTTGGCTAGAAGTGGAGAGAAAATCTACATGCTAGATCAGGGGTGTCAAATTCATCTGGCCCTATGGGCTGGATGAGTGGTGTGGGACCAGTCTATGGGCTGGATGAATGGTGTGGGGTTGGCCCCACAGGCTGGATTAAGCCCATGGACCCTTGCATGCTGGATTTAGTGCATGTCCTGGTCTGGGATTGCACCACATACAGTACTATGAGGGGTGAGAAGCCAGTCTGGGACGTGGTGCCCACTCTGGCTGGTTGGGGACCCAGCAGGGACAAGCTTGGCATCCCAAGTGCTTGGTTGGCTATCACCACAGGAACAAGCAGCAGAGCTGAGCTTCTTCCCACAGTGCTGCTACTTTTGCTCAGGTGCTTGACAGCCAAATGGCTGAGCACTACAGTGCTGGAGCCCCAGCAGCACTGCAGAAAGTAGCCCAGTATCATGGGAACTTGACTGCTGCTGCAGGAACAAGCCATGAGGTGGATATTGGCCAGGGCGAGGCAGGGGGAGAGCACTGCTGTGTGTGTGTGTGTGGGGCGCCCCCCTGACCATGGTGCCCTGGACAGTCACCCATGTTGCCCACCCCTAAGGCTGGCTTTGATCAGTTGTGATATTACATTGCTCTATTTTAGTGGTGCCAAATGTTTTGGCACTGTGGACCAGAAGCATGGTGCAGAGCTGATTTGCAGGCTGGGTCATGTCGGGACCCAGGGCAGCCGGCCAGCAGCTCTCCCTGACTCCCACCCGGGCAGTATGGGTCCGGGGCCTTAGAAGGCTGTCCAGCGGGTACTTGCGATGCTTGGAGTGGAATTAATTAGGCGGACGCTTATCGGTTGCAAAGCAAGATTATTTACTCACGCCGTCAAGGTGGTAAAAGATGGAGGTCAAAGATACTTGGTTAGTTACAGCTTAGAGTTCGTAGGTCGTAGGTCGGTCTGCATAAGAGTTTGGAGGTCGGGCAGAAGGTCGGGCTGGCGGGTCGTTGATTTATGTCTGATTGGGTTGAGATGGGGGAAACTGACAAGTGATCAATTTGTCAGTTACTCTCACGCATACGTTCAGAGGTTTTTTAGGTGTGTGCGCGGAGGTCTCCCACTTCATGGAAGTGAAGACGGGTTTTATTTGTATAATAGCCAATTGCTTTTTGCCACGTCATAAATTTAATTAGAATCGCCAATTATCTAGCGGTCTTCGCTAGAGTCTTATCACAGGGTTATTCCTTGTTTTCTTTGACCAATTATAATGATTTATTTACAGCACAGAAGGCTAAGTTCTATTTCATGTTGGTGTCGCAGTTATAAATTTCTTTTTGACATGCGCAGCAAAAAAGCGGTTATTATCATTATTGTTAACCCTTAGCTAACCTAGTGCAGAAAAAAACTTGTTTTGAATGGTTTTACTTGTTTGTGACATAGGCACTACTTAATTTGGTTGTGACAGGTCAGACTCTGTGCACTTGCATCAGGGCCATGTGCTGCCCCTGTCCAGTGTTACTCACTGGGATCAAGCTCCAGAACCCTGTGCCACCAATGCCCAGCCTTGCATGCTGTGATTGGGTTTCAGGGCTGTGCACAACCTTTGCCTAACCCTGCATGCTGAGATTGGGCTCTGCATTGCCCTGTGTGCCTGATCAAGTACACAGGGCTATGGCTTGTGGGGCTCCCTATGTACCTGGAGCCCTGGCGGGGCCCTGTGGGCTGGACTACCTGGTGCCAGGGGCCAGGTCTGTCCTGTGGGCCAGGGGTTGAGCCCCCCGGGTCTATTTGACTTACAAAACCAAACTAACATGCTCAGAAAATAGTAATACTTCAGTGGCTTAAAGTGCTTAGCACATAGTGCTATTCAATGCTGAGAAACACCTAGTACAGCATGTCTCCAGAGGAATGCAACTGGAACTAAAGTTAATTCTATTAATGGCTTCTTCAGATGCTTTGCAAAGTGAAGTGCTGTTGCACTGCATAATCTGAAGAGGGTGCTAAATGTTAACAGACTAATCAATTCACTTCTAAGTTACTTTCCAGATGTTTGCTATGTCTGAGCATTGCTGTACCACAGATTTCAAACAAGTACATAACATAAAGTATGGCTTAATGGAAAAAAAGGGCTTTTGGAATATTTCTTAAATGTTTCCATTAGGGAAAAAAAGAAGAAAAAATGTTAATGTTTAAAATATGCAGATACTAAACATGAACTCTGGTAATAAAACAGAAGTGTTTAGGTCTCCCTTCAAAGCTCCACTCTTGAGGCACTGTACAGTTAATTTAGGTTATTATGTTGTAATGACTGAATTGTCAACTACCTATTTCCATTGCATAGAGACCTGGATTTCATGTACTTCAAAACCAAAATGCTACTCTTCCTTAAGTTTGTTCTGATAATGAGTTTACTTTAACTCATTTTTCAGGACATACTGAAGGTTTTTGTGCACTGCCTTTTTGTGTGTTGGTTTTTTATATTGCCTATTTTATGTAGTATTCATTTTTTATTGCTTATTATGTTATTTGTGTGTGCAATGCAGGGGAGGGCTTTTCAGAGCAGAACTAATGCTCACTGAGATTTGTAGGCCTATAGACATAGGCAGTGGAAGGCTGGGGATAACAGGGCTTAGTCTCCCCAAATGTGGGGCAGTGGGTAGGGCTGCAGGGCAGCCCGGGTGTTGGCCATGGGTGGCTGCAGCAGGTGGGGAGTGGCGCGCACAGACACGCAGCCAGAGCCGGAAGCAGCCCAGCATTGTGCAGAGCACTACCCGCTATAGCAGGTAAGTCTGTTGTGGGGAAGAGGTGTGGAGGGGCAGATCGAGGCCCCTGGGGTGAGGGAGGGAGTGGGGCTGGGTCAGGGGTGAATGGGACCCTGGAGCAGGGGTGGGTTGTGGGATGGTTAGAGCCCAGTTAGCTCATCCTGGGGCATGAGGAGGGCTCCTGCCATTGTGCGCACCCTGACAGAGGCACAGCGGGCACGTGCCCCCTGGATCTGTCTGTGGGGCAGAGGCAGGCTGCCACTGCAGGCTGGGCTCTGCACCCTGCTGCCACTGCCCTGGGAGCAGTGTGACGCCATGTGCCTGCTGCCACTGGGTGGGCAGGGGACACAGCGCAGTCAGCACATGGCAGGCACATGGTGTTGTGCCGCTCCTGGGCAGCGGGGTGGAGTGCCCAGCACGCAGCAGCAGCCTGCCTCCACCCCATGCACAGATCCAGGGGGCACGTGCCCACTGTGCCTCTGCCAGGGTGTGCATAGCAGCAGGAGACCACCACCCCTGGATGAGCCGCCTGGGCAATGAGGCTCCAAAGACCCACCCTAGCCTTAGGGCTCCATTCACCCCTGCCCCTGCCTTTGCCCCACTCCTTCTCACTGCAGGGGCCTCAATCTGCTCCCCACAAACCCTTCCCCATGACAGATTTATCTGCTGGGGTGGGAGTGAGAGTGCATGTGCATGTGTGTGCAAGTGTGCACGTGCTCAGCTTCCCCAAATAATATTTTCTCCCTCTGCCTATGCCTATAGATTCTTGAAAGAGTACAAGAGCAGATTTTTAAGAGCTCAGCAGTCAGTATGGGGTCTTCAAAAATGCCCAGCCATAAAATCTGTCCATTTATTTGCAAGACTAAGTGGTAGAATCATAGAAAATTTGTGCTGGAAGGGACCTCAGAAGGCCATTGAGTCCAACACCCATGTTATGGCATATCATCCCTATCTAAACCATTCTATACAAACATTTGTTTAAACCGGGGAGGACAACTTATCACAAGAGGCATGGGCAGCCTCTGCATATGACATACAGCAGGTTAGGGAGTGGACAGGCAGGCAACGCAGTGGTAATTAGGGTGGGAAGAAGAAAGCAGAGCATCAGATCAGCCGGGGAGGAAAGGGCAGGAAGTAGAATACAGAGCAGCAGCATGGAACAGAGAACAGAAGGCTGAGCAGTAGACTGGGTAAGGGAAAGGGATCAGAGTAACACTAAGCGGGAGCGTAGGGTTAATTTGTGGCATGCCTGCCAAAAAGGTTGGCCTCCACTCGCCAAATGATTCTTAAAATTGCACAAACAGCCCTCTCCTAACTACCAGTCACAATATTTGAAAACATCAAAACACCCTGATTTGTTGTAGGTAAAGCAGGGAGACAAGGCCGGCACTGTGTTGATGTCCTGCCACTGCAAGAACAAGAAGAAGTTTGTTAAAATACAGTTGAGAGATCCAACAAAGAGAACAATAGGTATTATATGACTCATTAAAAATCGGCCATCAGTATTGCCCCCCAAAAACTCTATGGGTACACTCCTATTAATGACATTACATCATGTTGGGAAAAAAAAAATCTCCTGGAATAGCTTCAGTCAGAGTTGGCAACTCCAGGGAAGTCCTGTTCACCCCCTGCAGCCCTGTGCTGTGGTATCCTCACTACAGACCAGCAAACTGAGCTGCCAAACTCTCACAAGTCTTGCTGAGCAAGTTTGAGCTGTGATTTTTGAGATATGTAATTTGGTCACTTGGGGAAAGTTGTTGGGAAGGCAGCAAAAGGAACTTCTTTGTCTCAAGGGTGATCCTGGCCCTGTATGAAAGCATGAAACTTGTCAGAATTTTTTACTCTGGGCAAAACTTTTTTTTCCTCAAATCTCTTTCACAGAAATGGCTGAACCATTGTTTTGTTGGAACTTTCCAAAGAAATTCAGCTCCCAGCAGACATTTTGCATGTAAATAGTCAATTATGGAAGCTGGCAAACTTATAAGCAACTGAAAATGGGTTTATTTTGGTGTGTGCTAGGCAACCTTCACTGAAGACATGGCTACCAGCAGCATCAATGATAAATAGTGCTAAACTTCTCAAAAACGGTCAACATATTAGTTACATATCAAAAGAGAAAAGTTCAGATGTGTGGCACTAATGTACTTACAATATGAGGTATGACTATGTGCTTCTGTACATTTCATTCATATTTGTCTGCCTTTGAGGTCCTGTAGCCTTTAATGCCCTCTAGTGACTAACTTGTTGTCTCACATTTGTTTTTAGATCTCTTGCAGATTCATACTCTCCCACCAGTAGCATTGAGCACCCAGTTGAGCAGAAAAAGGATTTGAAGCCTTTGGAAAAATACTTGTAATATGTCCCCTGGGTGCAGTGTGCACAGCAAGGTTGAGATACCCAACTGCTCAATCAGCAGGATGGTCCTGCTTTGAACAGAACTAGATGACCTTCCCTTTCAACCCTCATTTTTTATGATTCTATGACTGTAAATGGATCCTTACTAAGGAAAAGAGGGAAATAAACTCTGCAGGAGAAGATGTATAAGCAACAAGCCCTCATCCCCTGAGAAAGTTTTAGTTGTGTGATGTTTTTAAAGTGCTCGACTTCAGGACAACCGACTTCTGTAAGCTAAGAAGGTTAGTAGGAGAGGCATTGGGGTCTCGGAGCTTCAATGAGATGGGAGTCCAAGACAGGTGGTTGTTCCTCAAGGAGATGATCCTCCGAGCTCAAAGGGAGTCAGTCCCAATGCACACCAAGGGGGGCAGGAGTGCTAAGAAGCCCCCATGACTTGGCAAAGGCATCCAGGGATTTCATAGATTTCATAGACATTAGGGCTGGAAGGGACCTCGGAAGATCATCGAGTCCAGCCCCCCGCCCAAAGGGCAGGACGTCAGCTGGGGTCATAGGATCCCAGTAAGATAAGCATCCAGTTTCATCTTGAAGGTGTTCAATGAAGGCGCTTGAACAACCTCCGGCGGCAGGCTGTTCCAGACCTTGGGGGCTCGGACAGTAAAGAAATTCTTCCTTATGTCCAGCCTGAAACGATCTTGTAGTAGTTTGTGACCATTCGTCCTCGTCATCCCTTGGGGCGCTCTGGTGAACAAACGTTCCCCTAGATACTGGTGATCACCCCTGATAAACTTGTAGGTGGCCATCAGATCACCCCTGAGCCTGCGCTTTTCCAGGCTAAAGAGCCCCAGGGCTCTCAGCCTGTCATCGTAGGGTCTGCTTCCCTGACCTCTGATCATGTGCGTGGCTCTTCTCTGGACTCTCTCAAGCTTCTCCACATCCTTTTTGAATTGTGGATCCCAAAACTGGACGCAGTACTCCAGCTGCGGCCTCACTAAGGCCAAGTACAGGGGGAGAATGACGTCCCGGGATTTGCTTGAGAAGCATCTATGGATGCAAGCCAGCGTTTTGGTCGCTTTACTAGCCGCAGCATCGCATTGCAGGCTCATGTTCATCTTGTGGTCAATGATGACCCCCAAGTCTCTTTCTTCCATAGTGCTAACCAACATAGCACTGCCGAGCCTATAAGGATGCTGCAGGTTTTTTTTCCCAAGGTGGAGAACCTTGCATTTATCGGCATTGAACACCATCAGATTCTCATCCGCCCACTTGCTGAGCCTGTCCAGGTCAGCCTGGATCACCCGCCTGTCTTCTGGCGTGGATGCTTTGCCCCAAAGTTTGGTGTCATCGGCGAACTTGGCCAGTCCGCTTCTGACTCCAGTGTCCACATCGTTAATGAAGATGTTGAACAGCATGGGTCCAAGGACAGAGCCCTGGGGGACCCCACTGGTCACAGGACACCACGATGAGTGACTTCCATCAATTACTACCCTCTGGGTCCGACCCCGGAGCCAATTTTCCAGCCAGTGGATCGTGGGGGACCCAAGGCGACAATTGGCCAGTTTCTCCAAGAGACGATCATGGGACACCAGATCGAAGGCTTTTTTGAAGTCAAGATATATGACATCAATCTCATCTCCCTTGTCCAGGTGATAGGTCACCTGGTCGTAGAAGGAAATGAGATTGGTCAAGCAAGACCTACCCACAACAAACCCGTGCTGGCTATCCCTTAAGATGTTGGCGTCAGCCAGTCCATTAAGGATGGCCTCCTTAATAAACTTTTCTAAGATCTTCCCCGGGATAGAAGTCAGGCTGATGGGCCTATAGTTAGCCGGATCCACTTTCCTCCCTTTCTTGAAGATAGGCACCACGTTGGCCTTCTTCCAGTCTTCGGGCACTACACCAGAGCGCCAAGAGTTTTCAAAGATCCGCGCTAGAGGCTGGGCTATGATGCTCGCCAGCTCCTTGAGTACCCTGGGGTGAAGATTGTCAGGGCCGGCTGACTTGAAGGTATCCAGCTTCTCAAGATGTTCCTTCACAAAGTCAGCATTAATGGAGGGCAGGGGATCACCCTCACCCGGACTTCCCGGCCCTGTAGCGGGCACAGGCGTCCCATGGGGCTGATGAAAGACCGACGCAAAGTACCTATTTAATAGGTTGGCTTTTTCCTGGGTGTCAGTTGTCAGTTGCCCCATCTGGTTCAGCAGGGGTCCAACGTTGCCCCTGCTTTTCCTCCGGCTCCCCACATATCTGAAAAAGGACTTTTTATTGTCCTTGATGCTCAAAGCTAGATGGAGTTCAGTTGCAGCCTTGGCTTTCCTGGTCTGCTCCCTACAGGACTGGACCAGTGCAGAATAATCCTCCTTGGAGGTGACTCCCATCCTCCATCCTTTGTAGGCCTTTCTTTTTAGCCTCAGGAGGTCTGCTAGGTCCCTGGAGAGCCAGGGGGGCTGCTGTCCCCTCTTGCTGCCTTTCCTCCGAGATGGAATAGACTTAGTTTGTGCATTGAGGATCGCTCCCTTGAGGAGCAACCACTCTTCTTGAACTCCCCTCTCCCTGTGGTCACAGTCCCTTAGGGCCTCACTGACAAGCCTCCTGAGCTTGTCAAAGTCGGCTTTCCTGAAGTCAAGGACTTGTGTGTTGCTGACCGACTTGCCAGCTTTTCGGCGGATGGTGAAGGTGATCAGCTCGTTGTCGCTGTCACCCAGCTTCCCATTGATCACTAGGTCGCCGACTAGGTCCTCCCCAGTAGCCAGCACCAGGTCGAGCAGCGCTTTGCCTCTCGTTGGCCCATAGACTTCTTGAGTCAGGTAGAGGTCATCCACGCACGAGAGGAAGCTCTGCGACCACTCAGATTTTGCTGAGCGATCCTCCCACGAGATGTCTGGGTAATTGAAGTCACCCATGACAACCATGGTCCTGGAGCAAGCTGCCTCAGCCAGTTCCTGGGCAAACTCCTGGTCTAGCTCAGGACTTTGGGTGGGAGGTCTGTAATAGACTCCCACCATTGTGTCCCCTGTGCCGTGTTCCCCACAGATTTTAACCCAGAGGGTCTCCAGCCTTCCACCCTGGTCGCCAATATCGGCTTGCAGGGACGCGTAGCTTTCCTTAACATAGAGAGCTACACCCCTGCCCCTTTTCTCTACACGATCCCTCCTGTATAGGGTATAGCCATCTATCCCCGTGGTCCAGTCATGGGTGGAGTCCCACCAGGTCTCCGTGATCCCTATGACATCGTAATTGTTTGCACTGAGCAGGAGGATGAGCTCCTCCTGCTTATTCCCCAAGCTCATGGCATTTGTGTACAGGCAGGCAAGCGCCCCCTGGGGGCCTCCTTCCTTGCCCACAGATTTTACCAGGGCTGGGGCTGTGGCGGGCTCCCTTGAGTGCCATGATCCGCTGGCTTTGCAAGGATTGTTCAGCGGGCCAGCAGTGGCGGTAGTCCCCCCGTCCCCCAGCGGGCTTAGTTTAAAGCCCGGTGGAGCAGGTCAGCCAGTCTGGCTGAGAAGAGCCTCCTCCCTAGGGGAGAGAGGTGGAGACCATCTCTTCCCAGCAGCTCGCTGCCTCTCTCACCAAAGAGCGGGCTGTGGTCATGAAAGCCAAAGCCTTCCTGACGACACCAGCGCCGCAGTCTTTGGTTGACCACATAGATCCTCCTGTCCCTTCTCAGCCCATAGCCTGAGACTGGGAGGATCGACGAGAACACCACCTGTGCCCCCAGACCCTTAAGCCCAGCTCCCAAATCCCTGTAGCGCCTCATGACCTGGCTGGGAGTGCTCCGAGCCGTGTCATTGGTGCCCACATGAATAAGGAGCATGGGATAGCGGTCTGTGGGTTTGAGGAGCTTGGGGATCCTCTCTGCAATGTCCCGGATGCGGGCCCCTGGGAAGCAGCAGACTTGCCGGGCTAAGGGGTCAGGGTGGCAGATTGGCCCCTCCATCCCCCTCAGGAGGGAGTCTCCCACAACAAACACCTTATGTTTTGTCTTGGGGAGAGCAGGGGTGGGAGTTGCAGTTGGGCCCATGTTGCCTGTGGGGGCCGGCAACTCAGCAGGCTCTGCTGGGGCAGCAAGAGGTGCATACCTGTTGCTCAGTTGTGGCGGGGGTGGGGCCTTGGTGCAGCGGGCCTTAGGGCCCTTGACCACCTTGGTCCATGCCCCTGGCTGGACACAGCAGGAGGTCCCAGAGTCCTCCTCTGGCCTGGAGGGAGACTGTGATCTACCCTCTGCCTCCCAGGGGAGAAGGGCCTGGCAGTAGGAGTCTATCTCCTGCTCACAGTCCCTGACGGCATGCAGTCTGTGGGCTGTGGCCTGGAGCTCCTCCAGCTGGCGTGCCAGAGACCCCAAAAGGGAGCAGACCCCGCAAGGGGAGGTTGCCATGCTCCCAGGCCCCAGAGCCTGAAAAAGGGACAGGCAGCCCCCGCAGCCGAGAGCCAGGGGCTCCGTCTGCGTGGAGCCCGGAACCAGGGGCTCCGTCTGGGTGGCCGTCTCTGAGGTGCCAGAGGGGGGGGGCCGCGGAGCCCGAGGGGACCCTCGGGGTGCGGTGCATGCCCATCCGTGTCATGCCTCTGGGAGGCTGGCTACAGCTGGGACTGTCTACCCTGGGGGGTGCGCAGGCAGGGTCTGGCGCCCTCCCGCACGCCCTCCCGCGCGAACTCCGCACTAACTCACGCGCCGGCAGAGAAGCGCGCCTGTTTGTGCAGCCTGTTCGCGCGGCTCCGGTCGCGTGGCTCCCTGGGGGGCTGGGCCAAGTAGGGGCCTGGGCGGGGCTTGACCCGGCCCGGCTCCACTCAGCTGCCGCCTCCCACACACACACTAAGGGGTTAGCCCCTTCTCTCCATGGGCCCCGCTTACCCCGGCTGCGCTGGGGGTCAGTGGGGGGCTCCGCGGCTGCTGGAGGGTTTCTGGGGGGCTTTGGGGGAGCGGGGGCGCAGCGAGCTTTCACCCGCACGTCTCTTGCCGCTCCCGCGTCTAACTGGGATGCCTCAGGGCAAAAGAGGAGGCATACAAACAGTGGAAGCAAGGAGCTATCACCAAGGAGGATTAAACCTCCATCGCTCAGGACTGCAGGAAGGCTGTTAGGAAGGCCAAGGCAGAGATGGACCTAGGGCTAGCGACCAGAATTAAGGATAATAAAAAGTCCTTTTTCAAATACATAGGAAGTAAGAAGAAGGCACCGGGTAACGTGGGGCCCCTACAGAACAGGCTTGGCAATCTGGCGATTGTGGCAAATGAAAAAGCTGACCTATTTAACGAATTCTTTGCCCCCATATTCCTGAACAGGGACCAGGACATCTCCCCCACTAGAATTATGGATGGACCCAGGGGAGGCACCGCCATGCCTAGGGCCAGGGATGATCTAGTTGTGGAACTTTTGGAGGGGTTGGACATGTTTAAATCAGTAGGTCTAGATGCTCTTCACCCGAGGGCGCTGAGGGAATTGGCGGGGGTCATAGCGGGGCCCCTAGCATGGCTCTATGAGTGCTCGTGAGGCACTGGCCAGGTACTAGAGGATTGGAAAAGGGCCAATGTGGTCCCCATTTACAAGAAGGGGAGAATGGAGGACCCTGGCAATTATAGGCCAGTCAGTCTTACCTTGGTCCTTGGGAAGACCTTTCAGAAAATTATCAAGGAGCACATCTGCAAGGGCCTAGCAAGGGAGGTAATGCTCAGGGGCAACCAACAAGGGTTCATTGAGGGCAGGTCCTGCCTGACTAACCTGGTTTCTTTTTGTGATCAGGTCACAAAGTCCCTGGACGAGGGTGTTGGGGTGGATGTCATCTTCCTGGAATTTAAGAAGGCCTTTGACACGGTTTCCCACCACATTCTCTTAAAAAAACTTGGTGACTGCAGCATTGATGACTACACAGTCAGATGCGGGGCAAATTGGCTAGATGGTTGCACCCAGAGAGTGGTGGTGGTCAGGTCATTTTCGACCTGGAGGGATGTGGAGAGTGGAGTCCTCCAGGGCTTGGTCCTGGGGCCTGTAGTGTTCAACATCTTTATCAGCAATCTGGATGTGGGTGTGGAAAGCACATTGTCCAAATTCACTGATGACACCAAGTTGTGGGGTGAGGTGGGCACGCTGGAGGGGAGAGACAGAATCCAGGTAGATCTAGACAGGTTACAGAGGTGGGCGGAAGTCAACGCAGACAAGTGCAACGTGCTGCGTCTAGGGAGAAGGAACCAGCAACACACCTATAGGCTGGGGAACATCCTTCTTGTCAACACAGTGGCAGAAAGGGATCTTGGAGTCATTGTTGACTCCAGGATGAACATGAGCCACCAATGTGAGCAAGCGGTCAGTAAGGCTAACCGCACCTTGTCGTCTATCTACAGATGCATCACGAGCAGGTCCAGGGAGGTGATCCTTTCCCTCTATGCAGTATTGGTCAGGCCACAGTTGGAGTACTGCATCCAGTTCTGGGCGCCGCACTTCAAGAGGGATGTGGCCAGCAATGAGAAGGTCCAGAGGAAGGCCACTCGCATGGTCAAGGGGCAGCAGGGCAGGCCCTACAAAGAGAGGCTAAAGGGTCTGAACCTATTCAGCCTCCACAAGAGAAGGCTGAGAGGGGATCTGGTGGCCGTTTACAAACTCACCAGGGGGACCAGCGAGAACTGGGGGAGACTCTGTTCCCCTGGGCACCACCCAGGGTTACTAGGAATAACGGCCACAAATTGTTAGAGAGAAGGTTCAGGCTGGACATCAGGAGATATTACTTTACAGTTAGGGCTTCTAGGCTCTGGACTGGGCTCCCAAGTGACTTGGTACTCTCTCCTACCTTGGGGGTCTTCAAGAGGAGGCTGGACAGATATTTGGCTGGGGTGATATGACCAAGGTTCCACGCACAAGCAAAAGGCTGGCCATGCATAAACTTTTTTAGGCTGTGCACCAGCTAGGATAGGAGCTGGGCTGCGGCATGGGATGCTTACAGAAGGTAAGTTCCTCCCCGAGGCGAGGTGGGGGTGGGAGCCTGGCGCAGGCTCTGCTAGCTCCAGGGAACTGCTCCATTCCCCCACTTCACCTCGGGGAGTGAGGAGGCACTTGGCATCAGGGCTGAGGAGTGGAGCACTTCCCTAGAGCCTGCAGAGCAGTTTCCCAGAGCTGGTGCAGCCTGCGTCAGCCCCCAGCCCCAGCCTCTATTTCTGCCTTGCCTTACCTCAGGGAGGAGCCTCTGCCTGCCCCGAGTGAGGCTCCTCCGGCTCCGGGGAAGTGCTCTGTGGGCTCCACCGGCTCCAGGGAAGTGCTCCACTCCTAGGCCCTGATGCCACATGCCTCCTTGCTCTCCGAGGCAAAGCGGGGGAGCAGAGCAGTGTCCTGGAGCCGGCAGAGCCTGCACCAGGCCCCAGGCCCCCAGCCCTAGGCCCCCAGCCCCAAAGCCCCCCAGACCCCATAGCCCCCAGGCCCCTAGCTCCCTAGCCCCAGGCCCAAAGCCCCCCAGCCCTGAAGCCCCCTAACCCCAGCCCCCGCTGCCTGCCCTGGGTGAGGCATGAGGAGCTTACCTTCGGTAAGTGTCCCATGCCGCACTGAAGCGGCACTCTCATGGACCACTACTCCTTAGAGGGAACATTGGATATGACCTTGGCATCCGTTCCTGCCCGGGACAGGGAGTTGGACCTGATGATCAATTTTGGTCCCTTACGACCCTAAGTACTAGGATACTATGAAAGTGGGTACAGTTGGACATTTATGGCATCATTTATATTTGCACATGGCTTCCTTATGCTGTTCTGAGAGTGTAACAGTGTTAAATTGGTCATAAATGTAATTTGCACTCATTGTAAGGCTCCTTTTTAATTTTGCAGTGATCTAAGGGGGCTTTAGTGTAAATGGGAATTTAGCTCTTAGCTTAAATCTACACATGACTCTATTAAGGACTAGTTAAAATGGTTTCCTTCCAACCAGTTGGTTTCAAAGCAGCTTATTTGCAGACAAGTCTGTTAGCAATTTAGCTTGTCGGCCCCCAGAGCACACTGCAGCTGTCCTGGGATGACTTTGGAAAGCTGGAGTGAGCACTTTGGCAGGCAGCTCACTTGAAGCTCTATGTCGTATTTTTATTTCCAGTATTCTGACTGATTGTTTATGATTTAAAGTTTAAGGGAAACAGATGACCGATATGCACAGCGAGCAATTCATATAAAGCAGCTAGGCCTATGGGATGCCTACAGCTGTTCAGAAGGACTGACTTGGAGGAAAGTCACAAGACTTTGAGCACTGCATGGCATGTTAAAAAAAACAATAAACCCTTATCCTGAGGAGGTGTTGAGCACCTGCAAGCAGAGACTTTCAAAGTTATGTAGGGCAGTGCTTCTCAAACTATCTGATGCGGTGGATCTGCAATATTTTTTCCAGTGGGCCAGGGACCAGTGTCGGTTCAGCCGGTGGCTGCAACTGTGTGTAACAGCGCTACACAAATGCACAACAGGCTGTTTCTTTCTCTTTCCTCACTTCGCACGATGCGGCGTCACCTGGAGTGTTGGAACGTACGAACTGTGGTGCTATGACACATCTTTGTTATGCTTCTGAAAATATATTTTTTCTTTCCTGGCAACTTGCTGTGGACCAGCGACCAGTGGCTCACAGACTGGCAGCGGTCCGCGGACCACCACTTTGAGAAGCACTGATGTAGGGGATTTGGAAATTCATTTTCTATAGTTCTAGCTGTGCATACAATGTCCTAGTTTCTGTAGCTTCTATGAACTTCAGGAGGGAGTCTTGGGTGCTCAGCATCTGTCAGGATCGGACCCATAATTGCACACTAGTTTTCTATCTGAAAAAACTCTTATGAGGGCATGAGAGACAAGAGGCCCTTAGGTCCCCCCATAATAGACAAGAGCCCCTGGCCTACCCCATGCCTTTGTAAGTAGCTCAGGCAATGTCAGCTGTTCCTTCAGGCTACCGCTGCCGCAGACCCTCCTCAAGAGTGGGAGTGTCATTCGAACCCTGCTTGCAGGGATGAAAGTAATTCACTTTTTTGGAAACAGCAGATTCCATGTCCCAGATGCTTTTCCCCATCACATGGTGGATGTAAATCCAGATAGCAAGTCTTCCCATGTCCCTATGTTAAACATTAGGTCATACAAACTGATGTGTAGAGCATAAGTCCTACTTCTATCCATAAATAAAGATGGGAGGGAATATAGCCAATTCCAGGCTATGACATGCTGAAGAAAGCATGTTAATGGCAGACTACCGCCCTTCTTTTGAAATACTTCAGTTCTGAGCATGCTAAGCACAAGTCCTTCTCTCCTCTTATGCTTACCCTATAAACCAATAATGTACTAGATGAGTAACACGCTAGTGGAAGGTCACAGTCCCTATCCCAAAAAATCTGCAATCCAATTAGAGGAAGTTAATGCAAGAGAAATAACAGAGAGCACAGTGATAGAACATCAGCCCACACAGTTTTTGTTAGAAGAGCCTCTTGAGTTAGCTCATGCCTTGGTGTTTGCACGTTGTATTTTGTTGCTTGATTTTCTAAATTAAGCTGCCACTATTCAGGACTTGCTTTTCGCTTTCCTGGGACCTTGCTGGCTGGACAGCAACATGGGACCAACCATCCACATTTGGCAGTGGAACCAGAAGTGTCAAGGCAATAGGGTTCTTTTTGATTTTTGACTATGCTTCTACAATTTGTTGTCATTTTGTTCCTGACCTGGCCTGGCCTAATCTTAAACTCTGTTTACTAGCACTGACCCTGGCTTTGACTCTATGACTCTGTGCCTAGTTAGATGCTACAGTCCTCCCACCTGAGAACCTCAATCCTTAACTGGGCCCTGGGCCTGGCTGCCCATGTCCTGGCGCTGATGCTGTTTCCTTGACAGGATTAGAGGTTCTGGGAGTAGGGCTGGATGGAGGGATGTGGGAGAAACATAAGCTTCAACTAGATGTGCTACACTAAAATCTTCATAGTACAGAGCTGTCAGTCCTTCCCCACTACTACCCACACACCACCATAAAGGCAGCAAGCCCAATAGGACTATGTGGATTAGAACCAGGGGCCTATGACGTGTGGGCACAGTGCCATCTTGTGGATATTGTGCCTACCAGGCAGTGTAGAGGTGAGGGGAGAAATAAATTTGAAAGACATACAGAGTTTAGTGATTCTGTGAGGAAGAAATTTAATCTCGCATGTTGTTATGAAGTTTAATTAAAGCTCTTCACTGAAACTGGAGAGTCCCTGCTTCTCCATGAACAACATAACAAAAAGATGTGGCACCGTGAACCAAGTATAAGTAGATTTTTCTTGGCACAGCCAAACAAATTGTCAGAGCTTGTCTAAACGGGGGAGTTAAATTTGGGTTAAGAGAAGGTGTGAATGTAACATGGACTAGCTATTTCTGATCCACTCCCTCTGTGGATGCTCTTGTTTTGGAATAAGGGCACTTAATCCTGAATTAGTGTAAATCCCTTGGAAGTGAATTTAGCCAACTCAAAATAAAAGACTTGTATTCAGGAACAAGCATATTCTTGCATAAGTTAATCAGCAGCACTGTTCTGAACTATCTCTGTGTTGACAAATCTGAAGAAAAAAGTTGTTCCTAACCCTCCCACCCAATTGAAATGATAGGCTAGGTGTGAAGAAAACCTACCAAGAATCAGTGTATTGCCAGCCATCCACCTTGAGTCATCTATATTGCACAATTCTCCCTTCACCTACCTCTCGCTAAGGATGCCGAGTGGATGGGGAGGGAAAGATGGCCAAGGAACAACAGGACCATCTCCTCAGAAATGGCATGTTTGCCTGTCATGAGTTGTTTATTCTTCCTATTACTTTTAAAATAAATTGTCTTAGTAGAACTTGTACATTTTTGAATCCCTGTTTTTGCTTGTAAAATCAAGAATGTTAAGTGAGTGCTAAGTGACCTTGCCGTTCACCACACAGGGCGCTCCTGCCGTGACTCAGAAATATTGCTTCTGCTGTAGTCAAGAACTGGAGTATGTTAGCATAGTTCTACAAAAACTGTTTGCACCAAGCCCGCCCATACTCTGCTTTTCTCCAGCTAGCACTATCAGTCATTAATTTGCATAAATACTGGGTTCATCCTTAATTTCTCCTTTATTTTCTGAAATTTTTTAAAGAGACTTTTTCATGTCAATCCTGCAGCCATGTTCAATGGTTGCCTTTTATCACCTGCCAAGGCTGTAATCAGAGATGGATTTATTCCATCTGTATTAATGCAGTGTTTGATTAAAGAGGTGGGACTAATCCTGTTCTTGGGGAAGTAAATGGCAAAATTCCTATTGGCTTTGCTTTAAGCTGGAACAAACCTCTGTTGTTTCTCCTGAAACATAGAAGAAAAGAGGCTGATGTGGTAGACTGCTGGGATCCAGCTAGGATGTTCTGAATTTGTCATGGACTGAACCCTCATTGTCATTGGCATTGTGGAGGATAGAAGGCACCACTAAAAATGGCCTCCCATCTGACGCAAGTTTTCTCCCTGAGAGTGTCCTATATTTCATTCTTTTCTAGCCCTATATTTTTCCTTTGAGCCATGTGGTTGTGGTGTTGCTTAGCACACCACAGTGTTACTGCACAGTACAGGGGCATATCTACACATGCATGTCCATCTTGCACAGTAAATATGGCGACTTATGCCAACTTGAGCATAAATTTCATACCTGCATCATACACAGCTATTAGGGATGTGCAAAATTTCACTGGCTGTTTCATTTTGATGCTGTTTTGACTCATTTCAAGCTTGAAACAATGAAATCCAAATGAAACAGAGGGCTTCAAAACAGCCACAAACTGAAATGAGGCCAGTCAAAATGTTTTGAACATTTCAAAGCAGCAGCCAGGTGGTGGGAGGCAGGGGAGAGCCAGGGCTGTGCTTCACAGCCCCATGTGGTTCAGCCTGGTGGGGAGAGCAGCCCTGGCTTTCCCCACCTCTCACCACTTGATCTGTGCTCCGATGGGCTCTGCCAGCCCCATAGAGCTCAGCCCAGTAACAGGAGGTGGGCAGATCCAGGGCTGTGCTCCACCTCCCACCACTGGGCTGAGTTCCATGGGACTGCGAGCTGCTGGGACCTGAGCCTGGTGCTGGGGGGCAGAGTGCAACCCCGGGGCTGCACCCCACCCCCTGTACTGGACTGCAAGCCACTGGGACCTCCTCTAGCTGGCTCTGGTACGGGGCCAGGGCAGATCAGTTGGTGCGGGGACCCGCTGCTCCAATTTTGGGGGGGGAAGGTCCCCACACTAGCTGATCTGTTCTGGGCCTGCACCATCCTTCAGCTGGCTCCAGTACTGGGCTGGGGCAGATCAGCTCATGTGGGGACCCTCCCTGCCCCAGATCAGCATGCCTGCCAGCCCACCCACTCCCCATTGTGCCAGCGAGGGTTCTTAGCGGCTCGCAGACCAGTACGGGGGGTGGGGCACAGCCCCAGGGCTGTGCTCTGTGCCCCCACACCGGGCTTGGGTCCCTGGCATCAGCTGGAGGAGGGTACAGGGCCCGGGGCAGATCAGCCAGTGCGGGGACCCTCCCCTGCTTTGGGATCGGGGCGGTGGGTTCCTGCACCAGCTAATCTGCTCCTCCCCTGTGCTGCTGGCCCCAGGTGGCAGCACCCATCTCCTGTCAGCTGGCAGGCAGATTAGGGGCCTGCTGGAACCCCCTAGGAGGTCTGCGGGGGCTGTGTCGTAGTTCTCCCGGGGGTGCGAGCCCCCGATCTGCCTGCCGGGTGACAGAAACCGGGTGCTGCCGCCTGGGACTGGCAGCAGCACCCATCTTCCTGGCACCAGTCCCAGGTAGCAGCACACGGTTTCTCTCATCTGGCAGGCAGATCGGGGGCTCGCACCCCTGGGAGGACTCTGGCACAGCCCCTGCAGCCCTCCCGGGGGTGTCGGTGAGCCCCCCAATCTGCCTGCCTGCTGCACTTTATGTTTCCCCATAATAACTATGGGCAAAACATTGAAACAGCATTGAAACAGCAAACCAGTTTCAACGAAATGAAACAGTGGTTTCAAAACGAGACGAACCTTGAAATGAAACACTGTTCCTTCTGTGGTGGCAAGGAACACCCGTGAGCCTTGGGAATGCTGGGGGCAAACCCCTATGTTCCCAAAGGGGAAAAGGGAGACTCCTGCACCCTGGGGAACTCACCTCCGAAGCAGGCAGGGGTGGAGCAGGAGCCGCACAAGCCGGCATTTCGCTGGCTCTTCAAGTGGCTGCTTCCCAGGTGGGGTGGTGGCCAGCTGATTACAGTAGCTGGAGCCACCACCAGGGGAAGTTTATGAACCCCGCCAGAAGCCAGCAGAGGGGGAGCCAGCTGGGAGCAAGCCGGGCCACAGGAGACTCCATGGCCTAACAACACCGGCTCCACAGACACTGCCCCATGGCAGAAGAGCCGGGGCTGTGCCTGGCACTAGGCTAGGATGGGAAGTTCCCAGCCCCCCAGTAATAAGGAGATTTAAGCAGGCGCTCCTTTCGTCGAGGATGCCTGACACCAGAGGCGAGGGCCAGAGGCTAGGGGTCGGAGCTCTGGGCAGAATCTTCATCCGGGTACCAGACCAGATATTTAGAATCTATACTGAACCCCAGTTAGTAAAGGGGGTTGACACATCAGCAGGACGAAGACCAGGATACCTGAGCGGCTGGCGAGTGGACAGGTTGTAGGGGAGGCGGAGCCCCATGGAACATTGTGGCATACCCATGAATACCTCTGTCTCTGTGACTAAAGGGGAAGAAAAACACCAGTGAACCCCTCCCTTTCTATATACCATTAAAGTCGTGGCAGATGAGTTTGGGGGGACCCCTGACCATGGGGGCGAAGTCATACTCACTGTGTCTACTCAGGACATGACTCCATCAAATCATCGAAACTGAAGCCAAATTGGAACAGTGCTGTTTCGCACAGCCCTAACAGCTATCCATGCAGTTGTCAAATTTATGCCTGGTTAGTTACTATGTAGTAATGCACATGTAGACACCTTACCATGCAGTAACACTGTGGTATGTAGACTGACTTGGGACTAACTTTAGTTAATTTTAGTCCCAAGTCAGTCCAAACACAACGTTAATGTGCTTTAATGCCTACACGTGTAGACGTTAGCTTATTGCTGCTTACTGTGCAGTCACTTACTGCTCAGTAAATTTAAGCCGGTGTAAATGCATGTGTAGACATGCCCATTTAGTGATACACATGAATGTGAATCACAAAACCAGACAGGACAGCTTCCAGAAGTGAATTCTTTTACACAGCAACTGCAGGCCAAAAGTGGAGTAATAGCTCCAAATAGATTTACTGTTGCCAATATTCCTCTTTATTTCAGGATTTAAAATGTATAAAGCAACAACTATGTGCCTCTGTCCCTACAGAAAATCACTCACATATAATATTAGAAGAATATTAAATTTGCAAAATCAAGTGTTTTATTCCCACACTATTTTTCCCACAGGACCCCTGGCACATTCAGCATACAGAATGGATGGTGGACACTAAATTGGCAGCATTTCAATATTTTATTTTCTTCTTGGTGTGTGAGGCCTTATTTGCTTCACATTATTCAAATCCTGCTCTGAAGACTGAATGATATATTTCTGATACCTTCCTTTAGTGGTCAGCATTATGGTATCTAAGTACTCCACACCTTAATTTATCTGTGTGAGACAAGGGAGTACTAATATCTCTACACTAAAGATGGAGAACTGAGGCATAATGAGATTAAAAGAAAAAATATACTGGTAATTATGAGTGCCCAGAGCCTGTATTTTTCAGAGTGCATTTGCTTTAAGTGGAAGTTTATATGGTCAAGGCACAACTCCCATTGGCTTCAGTTGCAGTGTGGGGAGTCAGTGCTTCCTCAAATTAGATGCCAGAGCTCAGTTTAGGGACCCATAAAGCAAGGAATTCTCAATTCATGACCACAAATGTCTAACATTACACAGGATCGCTGGTACAAGCCAGTTCTCCAAAATAGCATTGAACTACCTTAACCACAAAACCATCCTTTGTCTTTCTGCAGTGCGCTGCCTTATTCGCTTGACAGCTCCCAACTTCTGCAAGATGGGAAGCAGGGGTTCGACAGACAATGATCTTTTCTATGTAATGCTGACTGTTTGGGTAGAGTAGGTCAAACCTGTTGTTGCCCCATGCATCAGACAGAGTGAAAACAGCAATATGAAATACATTGAGAATGTTTAATTAGAAAAAAAAATAACAGTAAATAAAGTATAACCTCATAAATCCGGATAGCAGAAATCTGAAATTCTCGGAAATCCAGCTCTTAAAAAAAAATACACTATATTGGGGAGTAGCTGCAGCTGGTCTAGGAGCAGTGGAGGAAGAAGCTTGCACGCGGTGGCTACTGCCACCAGCCACCACCCTGTGCTGCTGCTCTGCGTGCGGCTGCTGCTCTGGGACTTGCTGCTGCTCCAGTTTCAACAGCCCTGAATTTTCAAATTTCTGGCAGGTGCTCGGTCCCAAGCATGCCAGATTTATAAGGTTATACTGTACCAAAGTGTTGTTTAGAAGTTTCTAATTTTTACTTCTTTTTTCTTCAGTGGTGGAAAGTTAGAGACAGTATAGCTGCCTGGTATATTTTATGGTCAGAACAGAAAAATTATGGTGATAAGATATTCGTAAGGCATGCATATAGATACAGATTGAACAAAAGTCGGATAATATTCAATACTACTGCTTCCAAATATCCTCTTAATTCTTGCCAGAAATATCGCTCACATTGGCAAACTTAAATAAGAGCAGGGAATGTTGAGAATCTGTTTTCTTGACAATATAAACATGTAGGTCCTGAAGACTTGCTATTCTTCATTATGATGGTTTGTTTGTAATTGCACATTGTATTTGTGTTTCACAGATTTCAAAATCAAACAAAATTCTGCACCTTAGTAAAAGTACACTGCACAGTCATTTGTTTCCCCTTCAAGTGCTGTTAGCTCCATCACTTCCACATCACTCAGAATGCACGGATAGCTGTGCCAGAAACAACATTTTCTGATAGATTACAAAATCATAAAACCACACAATGCTTGAGAGAGAACAAAAACAGATTCTTCAGACCACTGAAGGTCTCAAGTGGTGGCCATTTAAATATAAGACTTTTTTGATTTCTAGTCTCATTCTGTTTCGTAAACACTCCAAAAAATAACATTTATTAGGCTTCTGATGTGTTGAGGCTATTATCTATCATAATGAGCACTGCTGTCTCATTGTTCCCTTGTACACCACTCAGATCTGCCTCTTTCCATCTGCTGATGCATTCTGTACTTAGATTGTAGACTCTTTAGGAAAAGCTCTACTTTTCATGCCTGGGTTTGTACAGCACTTAACACAGTGGTATCCTGGTCTCTGACTAGGGATGGTGGGGCTATGGTGAGACAAATAAAAATGTGAGCAGTCTGTTTACTATTTGTATTTACTCCTAAAAGTGTGTCCTGTTTTAAACCATCCAGCAGTGGTTCATCTAAAAGAAAAGATTGTTCATCTAAAAGAAAAGTTTTAATATAGTGAAGAATGGAGATGCTATTTTTATATAGTCACAGAACATTTTTGTACCATACCTAGAAACTCTTGATAAATTAAGGCAAGATTTTCTTGTGATGGAGGTCCAGAAGTTCTGTGGTGCTATGCAAGGCTGGGTAAGTAGATACAGTGGTGGTGCAGTGCCATTGGATTTGAATTTAAAGGAATCAGTAAACATATTGACACTGCCCTAAATGATACATGCAGAATTATAACAGGCTCCCTAACACCCACCTCTGTTCCCTGCCTATATGTATGATCTGGCATAATGCCCCCTTACATCAAGAGGAAAGTAACAGCTGACACTGATCAGCAGGTACAAGAGTACCACAAGAGTGACTGCCACCTGCTATATGGACATCAACCAGCGTACCATCTTCTGTCATTGAGAAATAGTTTTTGTTTTTTACCATACCATTGACCACATAATTGGAATCAACCAGAACTACCCTCTGGCAAAAAGAACAGGAGAAACTAGGTGATAAAGCTGTTGAATGGATCAGGCAAGGAATTACCCCCAGTGAGGAGTTAGCATCCAGCTCCAGCTACAAATGGCACACATGGTGGAGCCTGAACAGGCTGAGTGGGTCTCGGCAGATGCAACTTTCTCATGAAATCATGGGACCTCTACGCAACTGAGCAATGTGTCTGTCAGAAGAAGCTAACCATGGATCATCTCCTGAGATGCCCTGTAGCATTACAATGTACGCCATAAGATCTGACAACACCAGCACCAGAAGCAGTGGCCTATGCAGAATATTGGGAGCAGACCATATACAAAGGTTGGACTGGAGAGACAATGAAGAAGAAGTGGAACCAGTATCTTAAAGGTCAAATGCTGTCCTCTTCATTGCCCATTTCCTATATCAGCTGGTTCTCCTCAAGGAACTTAGTATACTCTTTGATCCCACACTGTTAGAACACTCTTATTCAATTACTAAATGTTTAACTTTGTCTCTTCCCATTGGGGTATTTTCCAGTGTTTTGCTGCATTTAGTGTGCCACGAGTAATGGAGGAGATAATAATATGAACTTCTTAACACCACCTGCTATTCCATATGCCCAAGCATTGCTTGTGGTGGTTGTATTTCATTGGCATCCTCCAGAACTGAAGGTGGTTTCTTTGAGAAGCGATGATATAGGTTGATCTTAAAACTGGGATACTTGGAATTTGCATGAACTCACATCAACTTCACTGAACTTTGAATTAGGCCTTTATGGCCTGATGCAATAAAATCATTAAGGACATACTTAAGTAGAGTTTGTGATGATTTGAGTAATCTGTCTATGTATGGCTTCTGGATTCTGTTATTGAAGATGAACTGGGTATGCCTATGTCTGCTGTCTCCATTTAGATGGTAAAGCTGACTTTGCCTTCCTGCTATCATTTTACCCATTTTATCCCCATCTTAGACCAATGTTCCAAGGGCTAACAATACCAGGTTCTTGATATAAGTGCTATATGTTTGCAATTGTTATTGTACTAATGATAGGCTGGTTCTTTCCCAGGAGAACTGGACAAGATTCTTCTGAGCAAAATAGGTCATGGTTAAGACACGTTGATTTGCGTAGCCAGCAGCACAGACAGGAGTAATATGGGCAACATTATCTCTGGTTATCTTTGCTTCCTGAGCTCAAGTGACTATGAATCTATTTACAGATGGATTGACTGGGGAGGGCAGGAAGTATCAGTGTTCAGTAGAAATTGAGAGCAATTCTTGAACTCACCTCTTTGGAACTGTTGCAAGCTTTCTTAAGGGCTCTGCCACCAGCTCCTTATTATGTAAGGTAACCTATCACAAAAATACACTGGGAGGAGGTCTTTGATTAGGGTGCTGATCAGGGAGTGCTGTGATACAGGCATTTGAATGGGGTATAAGGGCAGGAGATGCTCCTCTTGAGGGGGTAGTTTCTCCAGTTGAGATTGAGGGGATTTGTTTCAGGTATTTGATGAAGCAGGTAGAGTCTTGGTAACCTAAACCAACAAACACCAGGGGCTCCCAAAAATAGCATGAGGATCACTATTCATGGAGGTGTTATTTTTCATATGGTCTGTATCCTTTTGTGGTTTATCTATCCAGTAAAGAACCATTGTGCATGTTCAGAAATGTTGAGTGTCTGCTTGCTTATGGCTATCACTTGAACCTGATAACTTAAGCCTTTGATAAGATTCTGGGAAAGGATGTGTTTAAGCTTTGACAAGAATTCAAGGTACCATTATTAGTCAAAAGGACGACTATTGGACTGCAGGGTCTATGAGGAAACTCTGGGGTTTGTTTATGGGGGCCCACTTCAAGATCGGACAGACCTGCTTCCATTGATTAGGACATTGGCTGGGTTTAGAGCTAGGACAGGCTCTTTGCAGTTCCTTTAGGACATTCTTAAGAATAGAGGCACAGTAAACAAGATCATCTTTCAAAAATATCATCAGTTCATCCTTTCTGGATGGCACTTGTACCTGTACTCCTCGCAGGTCTATTGTCCTTTGAGGGAATGTTTCCTTAATGGCCTCCCAGACAATCTCAAGATACATCTCCATTCCTGTAGTGATAGTCTTTCCTGGGACCATCACAGATTCTGTAGTGGGATTTATTTCTATGATCTGCCTGGCTCTGCTGGTTTCCATGATGCATTTCTGTACTGGAGACATCAGGTTTGACAGTTAAGTACTTAGGGTGTTACTTTGTAGTGAATGGAGGTTCTTGACCATCAGAACAGGTCCCTTTTACTACTAGATTTTAGTATAAATTTGCTTTATAGGTACATTTTTCCAGAATCTGCAAGCCAAGGTACAACAAGAGTCATCTGGGCTGATGGGTGGGACTTGGACTTTGCAGAAAGCTCTTTCTGCCAGCCTGGGATAGAGGTGTCCTATGAGATGGATCTCTTGAAGTGCTCTCTAGATTTCCCAATGTTCAGGGCAACTCCTGCAATGAAGACAGACTAGATTTTGGTATCCTCCATAATGCTGATGAAGGGCTTGGCAGAGATATTAGTAGTTAGTAATGTCAGGGCTTGCGAGGCTTTTCTGCTCTAAGGGACAGAGACACAAAAGATGTCTTGTCTGATTATCTTGGCCTTCTTTGCATCTGTGAGACCCTAAAATTCTAAGGATCACGGTGGCCATGCAGGTAACACAAGAAAAAACATTCACATACCAGTCCTTGTTAGGGGAGAAATGTGTAATGTGATTTGTAGTGATCACATTTTCTGAAGAATTTCTTACACTCAGTTAGGAAGGATAGAGGTTTCTAGCTGACTCATTGAGAGAGATACCATGGCCTGTGTGGTGGTTAAAGGATGTCAGAGTGCTCAGGGATTGGCTATAGGTGAACCTGGTGCCCACTGTCATGGGCAGACCCAGGACAGGTGACAGGGATGTGCCCATGCCCCCTTCAGGAGCAGGGCAGATGTGCAGTAAAGAGAACTTGCTGCATATGCAGGCCTCCCACATCTTACGGGGGGTTACGTTCTAAAGGCAGCGCGTAAAGGCGAAAATCGTGTATAGTGAAATCGCATATTACGGTGCCAGCGGTGACTGCCTCTGCCTCCAAAACCTCCTGCCGCTGCTGTGGACCCGCACTTAGAGCTGTGCGGCCAGTGGCAGTGGCTCAACGTGAGGTGGTGGTGGGGATGGCTGCATGCCGCCCGGCGACCACCACGCCTGGCGGCCAGCCACACAGCTCCTGGCATGGCTCCATGGCAGGGGTGGGAGGTTTTGGAGACAGAGGCAGTCACTGCTGGCAGCGTGGTGGTGGCCGGGCCTCCAGGTAAGCGGCAGCACCGCGTGCAGACTCAAGCCCCGCCCCCCCCTCCCCACCCATGTATAGTTGAATTAGTGCAAGTTAAATGTGCATAAGTTGCAGGATGCCTGTATGTCACACAACTGGAGCCCCTTGATGTGATCCTAGATGCCAATGAGCTCTTAGGAGCTCCTGCTGGGAGCTCAGCATGTGCTGTGATCTGGGAGCTCACTAGTGCAGGGTCTGCCTGGAGTCTTTGCTTTCAGCCAGCTCTGGAATCTGCCGCTCTTCACTATTCCCCTCTCTCACCCCCAGTTCAGCAGCAGCAAAGGAAAGGAGGAGACAGATGCAGGAGCAGTGTGGAGCCTGAGCAGCTGCAAGAAAGCAGGGGCTTCAAGTCATTGACAGCTTCTCCTCCCCTTGTTTCCCTAGTGTTGAATTTGTGGGGGGAGGAGGGACGTGAGGAGCAAAGAGAAACCAAGACTCCAGGCAGAGCCCATGTTGACCAGACATGAGCTCATAGAGCTCCCAGCATATGCAGAGCTCCCAGCAGGAGCTGCACTGATATGAGTGTGAACTGTGAGAGTTAATTGTAGCTAGAGGCAGAAGTTTCACATAAACCTGTTTACGTGATTAGAAACTGGTAACAGAACATAAGTTCAGTGCACATAAATCAGTTTTAAAATGGCTGAAAATGGCCCTGGTGATCTTCAAAAAGTGTCTTGACACCCACCCTGCTGGGGTCATCTGGCCATAGTAGTCTTTCTTGCCCAAGCGCAGGGGGGCTGAACCCTATGACCTTGTAGGGTCCTTTCTAGCCCCTAACAGCTATGAATCTATGAATAAACCTGACTGAATGTAGTATCAGACTTAACTGATTTGGGTCAAACCGATTTATGGAACTTGTGTCACAGAACCCTTCCTGGTTTAAGTTAAATCAGTGTCCCCCAGCATCCCAGCATGCTTTTCAGCCCTGGGCTAGGCTGGACTGGGTTGTGTGCTACAGAGAGCAGGGCTGGCTCTACCCCTCTCTTTCTTAGCCAGGTGAGAAGGGAGTTCCGGCTGGCTGAGAAGAAGGGGGAGACTGTAGGCACAGCAGCATCTGCTTGCTGCTCAAGCAGGGATCCCCCCTCTCTCCTTCCCCTCTCCCACAGCATGGACCCCAGCAGCACAGACCCCAGCTGGCATCTGGTCATGGTCATGCCACCCCTATGCTAGCTAATGCTGAGAGGTGTCTATGTGTGTATGTCTCTAGTTTCACTGGAACAAAGGCAGACACTTAGGGATTTTTGGAGCTAATCAACAGGTCAGCTGGTAATGTCCCTCCTTTCTTCCTTAAAAATGCTTTGCAAAAAGCTGTTTAAGAAGAGCTTGAACTAATGAGAGTATGGGCAACTGGTGCCTCCTGAATCAGGGGAGGCATGTGCCCCCCCAGCGGTCAGTCAGTGACCGGGGTAGAGGTCCCCACACAGCTGATCGCGCTAACCCAGAAGTGCAAGCAGTGCTCCCGGAAGTACCAGTGGTGCTTCTCTTGGCACCCCCACTCCCTGGCAACAGTCAGATAGTCATAGAAGGAGATACCCATGTTGATTGACTGCAAAATGGGGCCTCTCAACTCCTCTGCCAGTTTCTCTGGAAGCAGGTATGCTTATCAGGTTGCTAGCTCTTTAGTCTTGCCTTTAATTTTCCAGTTCATGATTCTTTTCAGCATTTTTCCTGTGTAGGTGCATTTTTTTTTCTCCATGAGCCTCTGCTTTTCTTGCAGATTCTTATCTCTGCATTTGCCTCAACCCCACTTCCCATATGATGTATGATCAGATCTGGTTTTCCACAACACCCTCTCAAGGCCACCGACTTCCCAGCTATTTCACCCCCTAGTTGTTATCCAAGCAGCCAACAGCACTGGGGACTCAGTGCTCTCTGACTGTGTCCATGAGAGCCAGATCTTCCAGCACTATCAAAGGCTGAGAGAAAACCAAACAGAAACGAACTATCGCAGGGTCATAGCAGGCCTTTCTTTCTTCAGGCAGGCTATTGCCCTACTTCAGGGCAGTGACTGTTTCCTTGTTCTGTGTTTGTGAAGTGGCTACCACAATGGACGCTGACCCATTGTAGATGCTACTATGACATAAATAATAAACACTGCTCTACATAAATAACACTTCTAGATCTGATGTTGCACCCAGTTCCTGATAAGTTTGAATGTACTCTGAGAGGCAGCCCAAGCACAGAGGCCCACTTCAGCCTGGGCACCTCTGTGTTGTCAAAGTGTGTAGTTTCGGAACCTAGACATTTCTGAGAAGGGGGTCCCATGTCAAGGAGGGATCTTGGCCTCCAGACACTGTATTTCTCTCTTGATCTGAATGAGGAAGAACAAACTAGGTGGAGGCACCACACATAACTGTGCACCTAGGTAAGATGCGAGCATTAGGAAGGCCATTAGGAAATACTTGGATGAGTTTTAGCCCATAATCTCAGTTGCCATTTAAACTGTGGGTAAGGGATACATTCTGATCAGCCCTATGTTTCCTATTTTCTCAGTTTCCCAACCGTGGTGCTCTAAATGGCAGGCTTGCCAAAAAGAGGTGCTGCAAACTGGTAGCTTACAGTGGCTAAACAAGAGTAGCATTTTATAAATGGAAATGAAATAGTAAAAAAACCACTGTGGCTATAACCCAGGCAAAATGTGACTTACTATAATATTCTTTAAAGGAGCTAGATAAAAAAACACCCTAGCATGTTAAGACACCCTTCTACTAGTGCAGAAGCTAGCTTATTGCTTATCTTGGTTTATGCCATTCTTGGTTGGTAATCAAATACCATATATTTCAAAGTAATCTCTGAGATTCCTTTGCAAAGCAAGCCTCCTTCCTCCCCCTTTTCCTGGGAAGCTCTTTCAGTCATTTGTCAGTTTATCTGTCATGACATGAAGAAAGATTTCCCTTGCAGCAAGCAGAATGTCTCCTCCCTGAGGCTTGGAACAACTGCTGCCTCTTCCATTCCAGGACCTCCAGCAGCACCACATCTCATAAAAGATGCAGCAGCTAAAAAGGGTTTGACATAATTTCCACTGTTGCTCTGTTCCTCTGTTTCTTCCAACCCCTCAGCCCCCCAATTTTTTTTATTTTTTTATTTTTTTGGAAAGCTGCAAAGTAAAATTAGATCATTATTTCATTTCCTTTAACTAGCCCATTACACAGCTGCAGGCTAGGCAGAGGATTGCTTGGGGGAACAGAATTAGCAAAAGCATTCTTTTGACATAGGGGTGTAGGTTGTAGTTGTGTTGTTCTAAGGACATAGGCGGACAAGGTTCTTTGGGTGAATCTGATATCTTTTACTAGAAGATATCAGATTCACCCAAAGAACCTTGTCTTCTTTTGACATAGAAGTTGATGGTTTAAATTAGCATTTCTATGAAATAATAGGGACTTAAGGGTTGTTGGTTATAGCCATGTTGTTCTAAGGACATAGGCAAATAAGGTTCTTTGGGTAGATGTGATGACTTTTATTAGACCAACTAAATAATTGCACAAACACCTTTTTTCAGGCATAGGGAAAGTCTGTTGGTGTTTGTGTGCTTTCTTGGGGAGAATAGAAGCCAAAATGCAAAACGCAAGTCTATGAAAATGCAAATGCCTAGCAGTAAGGTTCAAAGGGAATGGGGGGGACAATAGGTGTGAAAAGGCAGTGTGGGGAGGGATGGGGAAGGGACAGAAGGTGATAAAATGTGGCTAGTGAAATGCAGACAGGTTACCTGGGGTTATCAGATGGAAGACAGGTTATAATGTGCTTCACAGTTAAGGATAACTATAGCTCCTCCTTTATCTGCTGGTGTTATTACTATTTGGTGTTTGAACCTTAGATTCTATGGCTTTTTTCTCTGAGAGGGAGAGGTTGTTATGGTGGCGTTTGTAGTTGATTATTTTATTGTTTATTCTTTCCATGAAGCAGTCAATGTAGCAGTCAAGGTTTGAAATTCTTTTGAAAGTTTGAATACTTTTGGAAGAGCCACCTGGATACCACGTGAAGAATTGCTGCAGTACAAAAAGAAAACCCCCATGACTCACACACCATTGGTTATGACATACCATCCTTCCATGGAACCTATACAGAAAATCCTCAAACAATTGCAACCCATACTAGAAGAAGACCCAATTGTTAAAGAGATCTTCCCAGAATCACCCATCCTAGTCTTCAAACAAGCACTGAACCTCACCGACCTCATCACCAGAAGTAAACTTCCAACAGTGCAAAGCACACCAAATGGATCCAGACCATGCTGGGACAAAAAATGTAAGCCTGCCAACACATTTCCACCACTCCCACAATTTCCACCACATTTCCACCACCCCACAACAAACTGTCACCATTCCTGGATCTTATACCTGCACCCCCAGAAATGTAATATATCTCATCCAATGCCCTGATGGAAAATATGTAGGAGAGACCAAACAACAACTGTGTACCAGAATGAATGCACACTTGAAATCTATCAAAGACAAAAATACTCACTTACCTGTAGGTGCACTCTTCTCACAAGAAAACCACTCTCTCTCCAATCTCTCAGTTCAAGTCCTTAAAGGAAATTTACAAAATACCTTTTGTAGATGAGCCTATAAACTTGACTTAATAAATCTACTGGATTAAATGTACTGGACTAAATATAGACATTGGATTTATGGCACATTATAACCTGCCTGCCATCTGATAACCCCAGGTAACCTGTCTGTATTTTCACCAGCTACATTTTATCACCTTCTTCCCTTCCCCCCACTGTCTTTTTACACCTATTGTCTCCCATTCCTTTTGAACCTTACTGTTAGGCATTTGCATTTTCACAGACTATATTTAGTTTGTTTAATAAAAGATATCACATCTACCCAGAGAACCTTGTCTGCTTAGGGACTTAAGGTCACTCATGGGCTTTTTTGTGTGTCAGGAGCCTCAGGGACCATTTCAGACTCAATGGGGAGGGGAGGGATAGTGTGCGCATCTACACGTATCCCTATAGTGCCGTTATTACTGCACCATCATTTAGTTCTTCCTAAATGATGGTGCATAGTTATTTTTAGCCGCCATGTCACTGCAGCGACATGTTAACAAGGGAGTGTGTTGCTACAGCAACGTAGCTATGGTGTCACAGTTTGTGCCTGCCAATGCTATGTCGCTATAGTGCATTGTTACGTTGATGATGCCTCTCATATAGATGCACCCACAGTCTCGGAATCAGAATTGCCCAGACCTTAACAGCTGGAGGCTGCAAGTGAAAGAGGAACAGTGGAAAAAAACCCTGGTCATTAGGGGTGTGTGAAATTTCACCGGGTGTTTCATTTCAAAACTGTTTCAATGTGTTTCAAGCTCAAAACAGTGAAATCAAAATTAAACAAAAGCCTTTGAAACAGCTTCGAAATGAAACAAAGGCATGCAAAACGTTTTGAAAGTTTCAAAACGTTTTGAGTTTCAAAGCCGGGCTTGGCTTCAGCACCTGTCCCAGCCGGCAACAGCAGCCTCCTGTCATCTGGCGCAGATCTGGGGACCGTGCCCCCTGGGAGGATTCTGGCACAGCCCCCAGTCCTGTTCGCCAGATGACAGCATGCGCTTGCTACCGGCTGGGGCCAGTGGCAGCACCAATCTTCCCGGTGCTGACTGCGGGCTGCACCCAGTGCCAGTTTTCCTTCTCACGATGCTGTAGGGTATGACAGCCACATGCTCATACAATGTGGTCATGCCCTAGCAGGGAAAACTTCCATGTGTAGTCTAATCCATGTTTGCTTATTTCTTGGTTAACCTCTAGTGAAGATATAGACCTCAGTTTTATTGTGTTACTGTATGCTGGTCCTGGAAATGTTACATTATCTGCATATCTTTGCATTGGAAGCAAAAAAAATCTTACTACTGTATACCCTAGAAAATAAAGATTATACAGAAGTTATCCAATTGTTCTTTATAAAGAACACTTAACATCTTATGAGTTGCATTCTGACTTATCACCAGAAGATTGGTTCATCCTGTTTACTTAGAGCAGAGGTTCTCAAACTTTGTGATACCATCACCCTGTAAAATAATATATAAATTTACGTGACCCCCAATGATTAAAGCTATTGATTTCATTAGGAGTAGGTAGGAGGTAAATAAAGCACTTTTACCTTTGTATATTAAATGAAATATGTTTGTCAAAAAACACTTTATAAAGTTTATCACATTCAAAACTGTTTCACTGAAAAATAAAACTACTATCACATTTATAACTGTCAATAGTTTTCAATGAGAAGGATAAGCTTGCTTGGTACTGCTTAGTTTTTCAAACCCAGGCTTTATTTGCAAGACTGCCAGCCTAATTTCATGCTCCACATTTATTTTTGATCTTTGTTCTCTCTTTATAGTGGCAATTGCTGAAAACCCTAATTCACACAAATAGGATGTTGCGAAGGGAAAACTCCCACTTAATTGCACACAGTCGAACTGTTAACAGATAAATACTGAGCTTCGCTAAGCTGTACATGCCGAGAATAGAAAACAAAAGAGACACTTCCAATGTGGGGGAGTCCAAGAACATGTGCATCGCCGTTGGGGGAGGGAAGCAGGCAGAGCGTTTTCATGTTGGGAAGGGAACAGAAGTTTGTGACCCCTTTTTAAGTTGGTCTCCACCCCTGGGAGTGGGAGGGGGGAGTAGTGACCCATGGCTTGAGAACCCTTGACTTAGAGGAAAGAGAAAAATTTAAATATAAATCCATTTCATGGTACAAAATATTCAAAATATTTTATCTAGGAAATACTGAAACAATGCTTAGTTTAGAGGATAGTATAATATAATAGATTAAATGAATTGATGGAGTTAGAACAAAACCAAACAAAAATCTAACAAAATGTTTCAATCATATAAAACTTTTCCTTTGAAAATTGGTAAGATAGATGTATTCTTACAAACCATTTTAGTTTTCATGAAATGACATTTTCTTCTAGAAGAATATTCAGTTGATTTTTTTCTTCAACCAGGTCTAGCTAACAAGGTGTTATTGGCTCCTACTAAAACTGACTCTGCACCAAGATCCAGAATAGTAATAATTGTGTGTCGGGGGGAGGAGAAACCATCATGGAATGGAGTATCTGAAAGTTGTCTTTCCTCACTCCCATTTTCAGGAAGATAGTATCAAAACTAGTAATATCCTGGATCAGTTTGTCTCCAACTCTTTACCAGAAGAATCCCCACTGCTATAGAACCTAGGACTCCATAATCTTCAATGTTTTGCCTGGTTCCTGTGCAATCTGAACAACTCAAAATATATCAAGAAAGTCCTGCATGCCTAAGTTCAAAATGTCTACATACCAAGTCAGTTTCATTGCCTCCCATAGGATGCCACTGACTATCTTCTTTCATTCTCTTCTAGCTTTCATAGAATCAAAGGAAACTAGGGTTGGAAGGGACCTTAGGAGGTCATCTAGTCCAACCCACTGCACAAAGCAGGAAATTCTGGGAAAGTAAGTATGAACAAGACTGCAAATAAAGATGAGAATGAATTATTTTATTCAAATAATGCTTCCAGGTCTACAATGAAATGCTTGTGGTCAAACAGAGGCTTCTGTGAGACTGGGGTGGAACAGATAATGTGTCTGGCTATAGATCAGAAGATTACAAGTTTGACTCCTACCCGGTAGGTGGCTCTGACCTTGGCAACCTGCCTTTGGAGCTCCTTTTGAAGTACTTCAGCCAAAGCTCAGGAAGTAAAACCTAATGCTTTGTGGTTGTGAACCTGTTCCTAGCTGCCTGGGAAGCAACTCAATTTATATTTTGAACTCTTTCATTTTTTCTTTTTCCTTTGAATTTTTTATTTTATTTTCTATGTTCTTATACCATGTTCATTACCAATGTCTCTGAAGCCCTTCCAGTACTCTGTTAAGTAGTGGACCTACCTGTCACATGTTGGTTGCTCTCTCCAGGGGAAGAAGCATGTGCAGTTAAGTGTCTTTGTGTTTGTTTATTTGTTTTTTGTTTAAATATACATGTTAGCATGTATTTATGTGAGGAGACAAGGACAAAAAAATGACCCTCGCCCTTGGAGCAGTCAGTGTTGAGCTTGCAGTATTGCTTAGTTCTGAGGGAGTGTGCTCTATGATTTCAGACCAAGCTCAGGAAAAGATCTGTCTCCTGCACAGATGAATTTTCCTCATATTGTGGGGAGTTCCGTTGTGTCTGAAGAAGGAAATTCTTGACCAAGGTCTTCATTTCAGGTGTATCTTTTTGACACTCTGGGCCCACACCATGGAGTACCTTGAAAATAAGAACGATGACTTTGAACCTGAGCCTATATTCTATGGGAAGCCAGCACATATGGGGTTTGATGTGCTTTTGGTTACCTGTGTGGTTGAGAAGGTGTACTACAGTGTTGCATACTTTGCAGAAAATTGCTCCTGAGTCCATGCCTTCAGAAAGACACAGTTTAAGGGAAAGAAGGAATGCTTTCAGGGCAACCGGTAAACCTATATTAGTACTGGCAGTTAGCTAATGATAACTACAAAAAACAAGGCATACCTGCCAAGTTGCATCCATTTGCTCAGGAAGTCATTGGGAAAGGTCTAAAATGTAAGATTTCTTCTCAATAGCAGGGGATGAATTAAGCTTTTGTCTTTGCTGTTAATAATGCCAAAATTCTGGAGAATATTATACTCTGAAAAAGTTTGCACTTCTTTGTACCTAACTTTCCCAGAAAAGGGTTGATTATCCTTTATTATCATAACCTCCATGTCAAGTATCCTAAACATGAAGAAATTATCAGTTTCATCTTGCATCTTTTAATATTGAATCTAGTTCCTTTGGGACTGTTGTCTCCTCTTCTGCTCAAAAATAATGAGGGTCCAGGCCCCTTATGATAATGTGTAGAGTCTTTATTCACCTGTAACATTGCTGCACTCAAATAAATGAGATGAGTGAAAAACCGGTGTGTCTATATAGGAGCACTGAGGTAAATTAAATCAGATGACCTAAACGGTGAATTTAAAAGATTAGCTAAATCACATTAACACTTTGTGTGGACACTTTTATTCAGAATTAAAAAACTACCTTAATTTTGTTTAACCAAATTCACTTAATTAACCCACTTTAAATTCACATCATTGCTTAATTTATTAGTTAAATTTGGTTCTGTAAATTGCGTCTAGAGGAAGGAAGAGAGTAGGAAAAAGGAAAGAAGGGGAAGATAAATAGTTTCAGCTTGTCATATACTTAGCCAAGATCAGCAGGTTTGGTTTTGGTACGTTTAATGGCAGAAGCAAGGCTTAAGCAGGGTTCTGAAGAAGGGTAAGGTAGTGGCTGTTCTTGGATATATTTGTCCTATGCACAAAGGCAGTATGAGAGAAACCAGAAGACATTTATGGAAGAAGCTGATCAGTGGGTAGTTAAGACTGGAATAACTTGAGGGTAAGGATGAGGCCACTATCAAGATATAGCACCAGTCCACCTAGATAGGATAGGGCTAATGCTGAGGGACCTTGCAGATAAAGAGAAGAAACTTCTATTCAGTTGGTCAGTGAAGATGGGGCCAGTGGAAGCAGCCCATGACAGAGCAAAGAGCCAAAAGGATGATTTAAGCAGTAGCATTTGGAATCAGTCTGATGCTTACAGTGTGATGTCTGGAGAAAGACTTGGAGAGCCAGAGTGAGGGCCTTGTTACATGGTAAATTTAGGTGGCTTCTGGAGCTCTTAACCACTAGACTGGCTGTACATTAACACCTTTTGAGTGGCTTAAAGCATTCACTATTTGGCTTAAAGTTATGCTACTCCAGGACAGGATTCTCTCTAATCCACCTAATTTTGCTCCTGTTCCACAAAGATGTGACCACTCTCCACAACTCTGCCACCTGTGTTCAGCATCCCAGGATGCAGTGGCCTCTCTTGAGTCAGGTTGGGGATGCTGGGGCACAGTGAGTCTGGGCAGGACACCTGTGCCCTGCTGCTCCTGCCAGGCAAAGTGAGTGCCATAGCTCTGGAGCTCCCTCGCTCTGCTTGGGCCCAGCAGTCCAGGAACATGCCTTGGGGGTAGGAGGGTTGGATTCAGTGATGGGGCTTCCCACCCCTGCTAGGCTTGGGAGGCAGCTGTGGGCAGCGCAGCCTCCCCACTTGATCTGTGCAGCTACATGGGTTTTGAAAGGGCTCCGCGGGCCAGAGGGAGATGCTTGGCGGGGCGGATCCGGCCCACGGGCTGTATTTTGTCCACCCCTGCCCTAGTTCCTAGTGTTGCCTTTGCTTACCAAGCCTCTAGTGGCAAGCTACAGATGTGCAGGAGAAGGGCAGTCAGAGATGGTTTTTGGCCTTAAGGTATAACTGCTACACTAAGCCAAACAACACTTAGCCAGTTAACATTTGTTCAGTTTACAGCATAAGGTGTAACAAGCCTCAGAGAGAGAGAATGAGACAACAGTTACAGAAACCCGTTGTCTCAGTGTCAGTGAGCAGACAGCATCTCTGTGGGAGTAAGGAGATAGGCTCAGTAGAAAATAAAGACTCTGTGGATGCCACTGATTTCTCTTTTGATAAAGAGCATACCTGAGGGATCAGGGTAGGAGTGTGTTTGTGGTATGATGTTGGAGCAGCAGGGATCAGAGGGGAGTAATGGCTGCGCAGAAGGGATACAAGGAGGACAGGGTGGAGATTGAGGCAGGAGCAAGATTTGGGGCAGATGTCATCAGATGGAAGATGGGACAAAGGTGGAAATGGAAGTAGAGTTGCCCGAGTGTGCAGGCAGTTATCCCCAGATGAAAGTTCCAAGAGAGAAGTGAAACACTACTTTCAGTGCACTGTTGACTCTGAAGCCTAGTGACGATGACTGCTCATATCTTTAGGATCACTTCAAATGGTTGGAATGTTGGACACTAATATTTCCTCCTAGTTGGATCAGTGGTTACCAGAAAGCCACTCATAAAGCAGTAAGATTAAGCATTTTCAGTTTATGTGAAATAATATTTTTCCTGCCTCAAGACAAAAGGAAACATTTTAAGTCATAGAGATCCTTTGAACCTAGCTGGCCATGTTTGTTTTTTTTAAGTAAAGGATAATGCTGATGTCTGAGGACCTAATCCTCCAAACAACTAGATTAGTGCTTAATTTTAACAATGTGAATAATTCCGTTGAAGTCAATGGGATCTCAACATGCAAAAAGTGAAGGATTTATGCAGACATGGACTGGGGCCTTATTCACAACTTCTACTTTCAAAAGCAGGATATCATGTCTAGTGCTATGTATGAGCTACTAAAGAGTGAACAACATCTGTGACAGGTCTATTTACTTCATTTTTAGTATGTGACACTCTTTGGGGAACCTTGAGTATGAAAAATATTATAGAAAGTCAGTTCTGTGCTGGTGTAAGATCAATTTTTGAATAGATCCACTGTCCCAGAGAAAAGTAATTTGATCATACTAGCTAATGAAAAACCATGCCTGTTCAACAGTTTTCATAGATATGTCTTTAAAATCCAGAACCACAAATAATTCCAGGCATTTTAATTTACCATGAATCATCCTAAAAGTTGAAACTCTTTCATCCTGTTTCCAGTAAAAAACTGTGCACTCATTCCCAATACTAGACACTAGACACCTGAAAGTGACCATGTTTAAAAATAATGTTGTGCACTTGTACAATGATTACAACCCGTTCCTGGTGGTGATGTCACATAATAATGCACTGCATTAATGTGGCTGACTGCAAGTTCATGGGTTAAAGCTGTGTAGCATTTGTAAATAATGTTCTGTCTACTGATTTAGCAGCTCCTCTGTCTCTACAAATGAGAGAATCTAAAACTAGTTTTAAATTAAGTGTGATGAATTTAAATTAATTTAAAATTAGGTTTAACCTATTTTTTAAATTAAGTGTGCCAGAAAACCTAGTGCAATTTATTTTAGTCCTAATCATTCCAGGAAGTACTAAACTTGAAGTAAATAAGAACTCAGACTCCTACAACATAGGAGTAATCATGGTCTCTAATTTAAAAATAAACTAATGTCAGTGGCCATTCCTATCTTTTGCCATTGTATAAATAACAAAAATGCTTTCTTATCCAAGGATTCCAAAGCATTTTTAAAAAACATGAATTAAGTGTATGAAGTAGGCAAATATTATCTGGCACATCTACATGAGATGCTTTACTGCATGTCAGACTAATTTGCTGCATAGTAAAGCATCACTAGCTACATGTGTGTGGCAATTAGGATGTAGTAGACTCATTTACTGCACTGCTGCATAGTTTCAACAGATACAAGTGGTATCTGGCAGCGCAATACATTACTGCACTTAAACATGTGTAGATGGTGATATTGGGATTAGCTTACTCTAGCTCAAATTGAGCTGGAGTATATTCAGTCACATTAATTGCACATATATATGTGTCTAGTTAGTAGTTAAAACCATGAGCTAAAAGATTCTAGCTTCTATTCCCAGTTCTGCTGTACTCTATCTTTGTGACTTTTGGCAGCATATTTACCTTTCTGTGTCTCAACTTTCCAATCTGTAGAAAAAGAATGATAATTCCTTACCCCTGGAGGTGCTGTGAAAATAAATGTTGGTAAAAGCATGAAGCAAGATTTTACATGTAACCTTGGCCTATACAGCCCATGCAGGTTTCTTCTCCCCAGGCTATAATTCTACTGGCCTCAACAGAAAGGAGGAGCAATTGGAAACTAGAGCTTAAGTGGCCCTCCTACCTTGAGTTTTCAAGATGAGTCTTGTTATATATTTTTATAATGGAGGTATTCCCTCTGCCCCAGTACACATATACATATCACAAAAAGCAAAGGTCTACCATGAATGGAACTGTGATTTGCCTACTGTAGTTTGTGCTGACAGACTGTAATACAAGGAGAGAGAAAGCAGTCCATTAGCATCCATGGTCTTAGGGACCATCTTTACGTCTCTTGTAAAAGGGATCATCTCTCTCCTAGACCAAATGCTGGACTACTTTGGTATCTGGTAGACAAATAACTTGATTACTTTATATTTCTCTCAATATCTTCCCTTCTTTACAATTGTAAATGTTCCCTATCTACCTAAGCAATCAAACTAACAAACAATTCAATGCAAGGTAGTGGCTTTTCATCATAGGCTTTCTTATCTTCTTCTTTATCCTTCTCCTTACCTGCTTTCTGAATGTTATCCTTCTCACCAGGCTTTCTTTTTATTTTCAATCTGATCTCTGTCTTCTTTCTGACTCAGTTGTTCTAGGCCAGAATTTGACTATCCTGTCACCAATGTCTTTAGCACCATAAAACAGAAATTGAAGAGATTGGATGACTGCTGGGAGAATGGCAGGGTAGTTGTTCCTACTATGGTGGTTGTGACTATCTTGTTGAATTTGGATGAACCCACCATAATGATAGTCAAATCAACTGGAGCCCAAGTATTTTCCTGAAATGCTGCTGCACTGGCATTTGTCAGGTTCTTGGACAGTGTTTCCAAGCTAATGACCTAATTTCTGGTATGAGCTTAATTTCAAACATTGAGTTTCCATGAGCTTGTGACTCCACTCATAAGTGCTGCAACCCTACTTGGGGTTGTGACCACACATTTGAGACTTAGTGACCAAGTAAGTCAAAGTGAGTTTGTCAATCTTGCAGTGTCCTGCTGTAGGGTTGGGAAGGGGTTTGAGCATACCCTGCCTATACCTTACCCACCTGAGTCCACAAGCATATCACAGAGCCAGAAATTCACTAGAGAGATTGCTCCAGGCTTGTCCTCAGGACCTGCTGTCAGGTTCCCTGGAGAACAAGGGCTTGAGGGTGGGTGCAGAGTAAAAAGCACAGATCAGCCTTACTGATGTACTTCTGGTTTGGAGCATGCCCATTCATTCAGGGGCATGGGGCCAGGTGGGACCTGCTAGAGCTCCTCTGATGCCAGGACTCACCACTGTGGCCATATAGGCAAGCTTATGAATTTTTATAGATGCAGTTGTTTAAACAGAAAGACTGGTGATAACTTCCAACCTCCCACTCTCATCCTAAGTCAGATAATTATTGTCTCTCCAGATGGAATTCTAGAAGGGGGAGGAGATATTCTTGTTTTTGGGGAGGATGTTATCAGGGTAGTGCTAGTTAAGGCATGCCAGTTTGTTATACAGGCTGATAGCAAATGAAAAAGTGAACACATTTTTAAAAAATCTTACAGTATGTGTATCAGTTTAATGGTCTGCAGGGAAGTATCTGGAGGTTACACGTGCCCACTCAGGGTTGGCATTAATGTTATGTGAATAGCTGTAAGTTTTCAATTCTGCTTTTAGAGTAAAAAAATCAGTTTTGATTGAACTACAGTGGAGTCGCATCTTATGCGTGGGTTAGGTTCTAAAGTCAGCGTGTAAGGTGAAAATCGCGTATAGTCAAAATTACCCTTGAAAATCCCTTAAATCACCCATATTGGGGGGCCGTCAGGGCTTGATGTCGATCCAGGAGACGATGGGCCAGGCTTGGGTGACGGAGAGCAAGTCATAGATGAAGTGGTTGGCTCTGGTTCAGCTCGAGAAGTTGATTGTGTAGGCTCATCTGCTGGCTTGCGTTTAGGGGCCATATTGTATGAAAAATATGTATCTTTAAACACAAGAATCACATTCAGCGTGGCGAGATGCTCACACTATGAGAGGCAGGAACTCATTGAGTGGAATGGCGGGTGGAATCACCCTCACTATTTAAATTGTTATTTTTCTCTTTTTTTTTTTTGCCGAGCGCGTGTAGTTCAATTCGCGTAAGTTAAATGCAAGTATGATGCGACTCCACTGTACAACGAATTGTGGCCTTTCTCATTGAAATAGAAACCAAAAACATTTCATTTAATGACAAATGAAATGTTCCATTCCACCATGAAACACTAAGAAAATAAAGGGAAATGAGGAGCTCAAACCACAAAAAAGAGTTCCTTTTCTTATGCAATAGCTCAATGTTTAGAGTACAAAATTGGAATGCGGTAGTCTCCAGTTCAATTCTGTGATTTACCTGAGGAACAGGAGCACATATTTCCAAGGAGAATGCCCTGTGCACCAGGTTGTAGGCTCTTCAGCTGTAGGGGTGGTATGCCCAGTCTCTCAACATTAAGTATAGCAGAGACTGAAATGCAGGTGAGTGTTTTAATACCTGGCTAGAGAATCATCTTTTGTGCAAACTCTCTGGTCCAATAAATACTTAAGTAGTACATGCAAAGTGGAACCATTTCAAAAGGAGAGATGAGCAAAACCCTAGGTTAGAATACCCCACAGCCTTCATCTGGGAGATGCAGGTTTGAATCCCATCAGACAGACTAAGGAGTGGAACTGAGTCTTCCACATCCTGGTGAGTGCTTGGGCTAATAGTTTCATAGTTGTTAGGGGCTGGAAGGGACCTTACAGGTCATTGTCTCCACCCCTCTGCACTTGGGCTGGAAAGACCGCTGGGGCATCAAGACACGTTTGAAGATCTCCAGGTTGGGTGACTCCCACCCTTGGTGAATAGTTGCTCCCCCAGACCCTGATATACCTATAGGCTGCCACCAATGTAAGGGGAAAAAGGACAACTCTGACGATTTTGTAACCATCTTTGGAAAGTTTTCTTAAAGCCAAAAGTATTTAGTGAATTTTACTAGAATTCATAAGTAATTTCAGGATGGCCAACATCAAGAGTGACTACAAAAATCTGGATGCAAGGGTGAAGGGGACAGGGACACCAGTCATGTTCTCCTCAGTTCTTCCGGTCAAGGGTAAGGGCCCTGGCAGGCATCCTGCAGATCCTGCATGGCTGTGCAGGTGGTGTCACCAGCAGGTATCACCTTCTTTGACCATGGGATGTTGTTCCAAGAAAAGGGATTGCTAGGAAGAGATGGGTTCCACCTGACAAAGAGAGGGAAAAATATCTATGCAGACAGGCTTGCTAACCTAGTGAGGAGGGCTTTAAACTAGGATCACCAGGGGACGAGGAACAAAGCCCTGAGGTAAGTGGGGAAGTAGGGGACCTGGAGGAAGCAGAAGCAGGAGGAGGCCTCATTCTTCCTGAGAAAGTAGGGCAATTGGCTAGTCACCTCAGGCATGTGTATACAAATGCACAGAGCCTGGGAAACAAGCAGGAAGAATTGGAAGTCCTCACATTCACAGAACTGTGAAATGATTGGAGTAATAGAGACTTGGTGGGATAGCTCACATTACTGGAGCACTGTCATGGATGGGTACAAACTGTTCAGGAAGGACAGGCAAGGGAGAAGAGAAGGAGGACTTGCGCTGTAAAAGAGCTCTATGATTGCTCAGAGTTCCAGTATGAAACTGGAGATAGGCCTCTTGAAAGTCTCTGGGTTAAGGTTAGAGGGAAAAGCAGCATGGGTAATGTTGTAGTGGGCATCTGCTATAGGCCACCAGACTAGGAGGAAGTGGTGGATGAGGCTTTCTTCAAACAGCTAGTGGAAGTTTCCTGATCACAGACCCTGGTTCTCATGGGGGCGTTCAACCACCCTGACATCTGCTGGGATGACAATACAGCAGTGCACAGGCAATACAGGAAGCTTTCGGAGAGTGCTGGGGACAACTTCCTTGTGCAAGTGCTGGAGCAGCCACTTTGGGGCCATACTCTTCTTGACCTGCTGCTCAGAAACAGGGAAGAATTGATGGGGAATGTATGAGTAGATGGCAACTTGGGCAGCAATGACCATGAGATGATTAAGTTCAGGATTCTGAGAAAAGGAAGGAAAGAGAGCAGCAAAGTAAGGATCCTAGACTTCAGAAAAATGGACTTTGATTTGTTCAGGGAACTCATTGCCTTGATCCCCTGGAAAACTAGTCTGAGGGGGAGAAGAGTCCAGGAGAGCTGGCTGTGTAGGAAAAAACAATCCTGAAGTGCAGGAAGACTAGCAAATATGGCAGGAGACTATCTTGGCTTAGCAGGGAACTCTCCAATAAGCTAAATCACAAAAAGGAAGTTTATAAGAAGTGTAAACTTGGACAAACAACTAGGGAGAAGTGTCAGAGTATTGCTTGGGCATGCAGGGACAAAGTCAGGATGGCCAAAGCCCAATTGGAATTGCAGCTAGCAAGGGTGTCAAGAAGGGTTTCTACAAGTATTTAGTAACAAGAGGAGGATCGGGGAAAATGTGGGTCCCTTACTGAATGGGGGGAGGCAGCCTTGTGACAGAGGATGCAGAAAAGTTTGAAGTACTCAATGCCTTTTTCAACTCAGTCTTCACAGGCAAGGTCAGCTCCCAGACTACTGCACCTGGCAGCACACTTTGGGAAGGAGGTGAGCAGCCAATCATGGCAAAAGAACAAGTTAGGGACTATTTAGAAAAGGTGGATGAAAAGAAGTCAATGGGACCAGACACGATGCACCTGAGTTGCTGAGGGAGTTGACCAGTGTGATTGCAAAGCCACTGGCCATCATCTTTGAAAACTCATGGCGATCAAGGGAAGTGTTTCTTCCTGTCTATTTAGCACTGGTGAGGCCACATTTGGAGTACTGAGTCCAGTTTTGGGCCCCCCACTCCAAAATGAATGTGGACAAATTAGAGAGAGTCCAGAAGAGGGCAACCAAAATGGTTAGAGGGCTGGGGCACATGACTTATGAGGAGAGGCCGAGGGAACTAGGCTTATTTAGTCTGCAGAAGAGAAGACTGGGGAGGGGGTGAGACTTAATAGCAGCCTTCAGCTACTTGAAGTGGGGTTCCAAAGAGGATGGAACTGCACTGTTCTCAGTGGTGGCAGATGACAGAACAAGGACCAACAGTCTTAAGTTGCAGCAAGAGAAGTTTAGGTTAGATATTAGGAAAAACTTCCTCACTAGGAGGGTAGTAAAACACTGGAACAGGCTTCCCAGCAAGGTTGTGGAATCTCCATCCTTGGAGGTTTTCAAGACCTGGCAAGCCAAAGCCTTGGCTGGGATGATTTAGTTGGGGACAGTCCTGCTTTGAGCAGGGGGTTGGATTAGATGACCTACTGAGGTCCCTTCCAACCCTAATTTTCTATGATTCTTCCCCCTGCATTCCTTCCTCCCCCCCACCCCCTCTCAGATCAACCCCTGCTCTCCCTTGAGCACAAGGAAGCAAGGAAAAATGTGAAAAAACTTTCCTTGAAATAAACATAGCTGTAGCAATTTGCATGTAGCACTGTAACAGGGAACCCTTGCCCTGTTACTGGAAAGCAGCAGGGCCCCTTTAAGGATAGGGTTTTTGTAGCAAGCAGTGAACTGGGGCTTAAGGAAAGACCCTGTGGGCAAGTCAGCTGACAAGAGCAGGGCTTAGGAAGTATGAGACCCCAGAGCTGAAGAGAGAGGTTGCAATCTGCCTCTTCAGACTGCTGTGGGAGAAGCTCTGCTCTGCAGAAGACTTTGTCAGAGAGACTGGTTGGGGGCTGTTTGCCTTGAAGGATATAAGCTACCAGGGATGGAGCCCGGTTCTTTAAGCAGAAGAGTGGTTAGCTACAGCGCCTAAAGGATAACCAGTTTGCCAACCAGAGGATTGGGTGGGACTGTGAGGGGTGGTATTTAGAGATCCTATTAGTGCTTGAGAGGCACATAATTGCATTGAGCCCTGCCAGGGGTAGGCTGAGGCACAGATGGGGGAGGGAAGGGGAACAGAGGGCCCAGAGCCCAAGAAGGGCAGAGCTTGGGGGCAGTGCCTGGAGTAGGGAAGAGCTTGAGGCCAGGGGACCCAGTGCCTGAGAAGGGTGAGGACAAGGTCCAAGGGCCCAGTGCCCATTACAGGGCAGAGATAGGGCCAGGGACCCAAAGCCTGAGAGGGACTAACACACAGCCTGATACGGCTGGAGCCCAGAAGCCAGGTCTGGAATAGTGGGTCTTGGCTAAGGCACCAGCTAGAGCAGAAGGGTGCAAACTGGGAAGACTGAGGCCCCAACTAGGGAATAAAGACCTGAAGTGGCCTGGTGCAACATTTCTCAACCTGTGGGTTGTAACCCAAAAAGTGAGTCTCAAGACTATATGAAAGGGCTGCAAAAAACTTAAAAAATGCATCATATTTTGCAGACAAGGTTCCTTGGGTGAATTTGATATCTTTTATTAGACCAACCCAAATAGTTGGAGAATAGTTATTAAGCAAGCTTTCGGGTTCAAAAACCCTTCGTCAGGCTAAGGAAGTTTCAGCAGTTGGTGTGTGCTCTTCCTGGATGGAATGAAAAGTAAACAAGCCAGGGGCTGGGCTGGGCTGGGGAGTCAGTTGCCAGGCAGATTGTAATGTATCAAAAATCCAATGTCTGTGTTTAGTCCCTGATCTCTAGTATCCAGCAGGTTGATGAAATGGAGCTCATAGGCTCGTCTCTGGGAAGTGTTGTGTAAGTTTCCCTTGAGGATCAGGACTGAGAGATTGGAGAGAGAGTGGCCCTCCTGTGAGAAACGTGCCCCCACCGGTAATTGGGTGTTTCTGTCTTTGATGGATTTCCGGCGTGCGTTTATTCTGGTGCGCAGTTGTTGTTTGGTCTCTCCTACATATTTTCCATCAGGGCATTTGGTGCATTGGATGAGATATATAACATTTCTGGAGGTGCAGCTGTAAGATCCTGGGATGCTGATGGCTCTGTTGTGGGGTGTAGTAATAGTGGGGGTGGTGGAGATGTGTTGGCAGGTTTTGCATTTCTTGTCATGGCATGGTCTGGATCCTTTTGGTGTGTTCTGGGCTTGAGGAAGTTTGCTTCTGGTGATGAGGTTAGCAAGGTTCGGTGCTTGTTTGAAGGCTAGGATGGGTGGCTCTGCGAAGATCTTTTTAAGAATAGGGTCTCTGTCTAGTATGGGTTGCAATGTTTTGAGGATTTTCTGTACAGGTTCCAGGGAGGGGTGATATGTCATAACCAGCGGTGTGCGGTTTGTGGGGGGGTTTCTTTTGTAGTGCAGCAGTTCTTCACGTGGTATCCAGGTGGCTCTTTCAAATGTGCGATCTACCTCTCTGGAGGAGTGTCCTTGCTGGGTGAAAGCCTTTTTAAGATTGGTGAGGTGGCAATCCCAGGTGTTCTCTTCAGTACAAATGCGGTGGTATCTGAGGGCTTGGCTGTATATCACAGCTTTTTTGGTGTGTTTAGGGTGATTGCTGGTTCTGTGCAGATATGTATGTTGGTCTGTGGGTTTCTTGTATACTGTGGTCTGTATTTTACCCTTCTGGATACTGATCATTGTGTCTATGAAAAAATAGATGCTGCTTGTGCATCACTATCAGTGTTCCCTCTAAGCTGCACACATGCGCAACTGCGCACAATTAAAAATCTTGCTGCGCACAAACTTTTTAATGCTGTGCACCTGCCCAGAGAGGAGTTGGGCATGGAGTGTGGCGGCGGCACTGGGGCCGGCATGGGACAATTATCAAAGGTAAGCTCCTCACTCCTCATGCAGGGCAGGCAGAAGCTCCTCCCTGAGATGGGGACAGGGGTGGGGATGGGGGCAGGGGCTGGGGACAGGGGCAGGGGTTGGGGCTGGGACTGGGGATGGTGCAGGCTCCTCCGGCTCCAGGGGACTGCTCCGCATCCCCACATCCCCTCTGGGAGTGAGGAGGCACGTGGCATCAGGGTTGGGGAGCGGAGCAGTTCCCTGGAGCTGGCGGAGCCTGCGGAGTACTGCTCACTAGCTACTAATGGAAAAATATTGAGCTCTGCAGCAAGCTGTTAGGGAAACAGAAGCCCTTAATCTGAAAGTTCTAATTGAGGTACTAGAATTGATTTTTATATTTAAAAAAAATTTATTTAAATTCAGAACTGAAGTGAGCCCAACTAGAATATTAAAAACAACACTTGGTATTTTTTCCTCTTATAAACAGAACAAAAATAGTTCTCTTATCATTTGTACTGCTGAACACTGTACTTAAATCAGCATTTATGTTGGACAGTGATTAAAAATAAATCAGACTGCTAAATGGAACAGATAAAAGTTTGGCTGTTGCTTATATTTTGTGTCTTGACAAAAAATACTTCTCTTCATAATCATTGTCTGTTCCTCACATCATAGATTCTCTTTGGCACTTTATCCCATTATAGGGGGAGGAAGGGAGAGGGAAGACACTGTGCTGTAGCAAGGTGGGGGCAAGCAGGACGACTGCCCTGGTTGCTGAAGTGAAGGGGCACTAACAGGTGCTGGCCAGCTAGTGCAGGGCATGGGATGGAGCTGTGAGCAGTGCATAGGGGGGCATGGGGATGGGGGGGTGGCTCCCACCACTGTATGCATGGGCAAGCATGGGGGGAACCGCTCCGCGGAGTCTGCCGGCTCCAGGGAACTGCAGGATCGAAGTGACACTCACGGACCAAAGTGGTGCACTCACGGACTGAAGCAGAGCACTCATGGACCGCTACTCCTTAGAGGGAACATTGGTTACCATATTTTAATACTGTGCATACTAGTGAAGTTATTTGACTGTGCAGGTGCCATTGATTAGCCAATCAAATGCAACATTACAGAATTAATATAAAGGTGTTAAGAGTTGTGGGAAAAGAGTGTTCTCATTAATCATGAAGTGACTGAAGCTTTACTTTAGCTGTTGAAATGGACACATTTTTAAATTGTCCTGGTGCAACCTCAAGTACCAGTGATACTAGGAATTCATTGCAACCTGAGAAGAAAAGCAATCATAGGTATAACCCTGGGGTACTTGTACACATAATAAAAATTGCCCGCTTGTGTGGTTTAATTGAGTTACACCTTACATGTGCATGTGTTTATTGTGATTTAAATGAGTTTGTCACGTTGCAAACTAAACCACATCTTGATGTATTTTAGTTTCCAACTACGCAAATTGCAATGATTCATCCACTGATCTGTCATGTGTACATGGTAATTCAGTGAATTACATGTAATAAGCCCCTTTGTCTAACCAGGTATCAGAACAGTTTCTGTGTAGTGAGCCCCTTTGCCCACCAGGGCTAGGGACAGACATTACACATAAACCAGTTTAAGTGATCAGAAACTGGTTTAAATCTGTAACCAAACAGATATTCAGTGCACATAGACCAGTCTGAAAATGGCTAAAACTACTTTGAGATAAACCTGGTTGAATGTCATATCAGACATAACTGATCTGGGTCAACCCAGTTTACGCAATGTCTGTCCCAGGCTCCTTGCTTCTTTAACATAAATCAGACTCCCCCAGCATCCTGGCATGCTCTCTGGGCTGGGCGGGGCTCTTTGCTCCACAGCAGGGCTGGCCCCCTCCTTTCTGCTCCCTGGCTGGAGCTCCCACGAGACTGCAGGCACAACAGGGTCTGCCTGGCTTCCCCCTGCCCTACACACCACCTCACTGCTCGCTGCTTAAGCAGGAATCCCCGTCTCCCTCCCATCTCCCAAAGCACAGATCCCAGACCCACGAACCATAGCCAGCATATAGTACGCTAGCTAATGCTGAAAGGTGCCTGTGTGTGTTTCCAATTTAACTGGGACAGGCAGACAGAACAGTGACTGCTTAGGGTATTTTGTAGCTAATCAACAGGTCAGCTGGTAAACTGTTTAAGAGTTTGAACTAATGGGAAGAGGCTATTGTTTTGTTGATGAGGTGATAAGCACTGTTATCAGTTCCCTGCTGGCTTGCTTACCTGTCAGTTTGCTGCAGACAGTATAAAAAAGAAGGGAGGGAGATTGAGGCAAGTGGGGGTGTGCACTGCATGCATCTGTTGATGATACAGAGCTTTTCAGAGTGCTAGCTGAGGGCTGGGGCCTGGCAATACTCCTACCCCTTAAGCAGCCAGCAGGGAAAAGCCTGGAATGGTGCAGACAGACCTCCCTAATCAGAGATCTTGCTAGGGCCTGGCCATTACCCCCTCAGCTCAGTACCATGCAAGTGAAGGGAGGGCTGCTCTAGTGCCCCCTGGCTTCTAGCCTGAGCCACTGCGGACATGTGCCTGAATTTCCTCAGTCCAGAGAGAATGTCTGTCCAGTTACAAACCAGTTCAGCCTAGCCAGGTTAGACTAACCTGCAAAGATTGAATCAATTCAGGCTCCGGCTTTTTGAATGTCTGTCCCTAGCCCAGATGTTGCTTCTAATTGCAGGTATTTGTGTGTAATTTGCAGGTATTTGTGTGCATTGGATGTTTTAGGACACCAGGTGTAGCTGCATAGCCTGACAGGAATTGATCTTCTGCTGACCCGTTATTAGTATGCTATTAAATAAGAATTCCAAGAAATTGATCTTTGGTTATTTTGTTTGGTATGGTGGGGGCCCAAGGTGTGTTGGGGGGTTGCAGATCAGGGTGTTCCCAGGCTCTTTTGGAGATCCATCAGTGTTGTTTGTATGTGTTCCATTATCTAGGATACTGTGGTGCATATTGTTAATTAATTACTGCTTGACCACTGTATTTGGGCTACCAAGAGCAGTTTCATTTCCCGTTAAAAGCAACAAGTGGCCACCCAGTCCTAGGACTTCATGTTCTAGCCTGCAAGCAGCAGACAGCCCCAGGAAGCCTCTGCCCCCTGCACAGACCCTTGCACCTGCCCTACATGGCTGTGGCCAGGATGCCTGCCTAGGCCGTGCTATCCCTGGCTCCCCAGGGGGCAGGTCCTGATTGCCAGGGTCCCTGTTGGCCCATTATCCACCCCTGGTGAATATAAGGAATATGAAACTGCATGGCTGCCTTTTGTGGGCTCCCAGTATGACAGCTGAAAATTATGTCTGTATAGTAAAGGTGGTTGCTGAACGCTCTGTGAGGATTAGACCAGGTGTTTCTTGTTGTTTGTTTATGTATGGAGCTGCATGTTGCTGCTAAGAGTTTAATTAAAATAAAAGATTAGTGAGGCCTTGTATGTAGTGGCACAGTTAAAATTAACCTGATCAGAAAAATGCAAAAGCTTGTATTGCTATTAGTCAGTCATAAGAAAAGTTTGTAGTAAGTGGCTGTGAGTCAACAGTGTAGCTCAGAAGTTATAAATTGGCTAGCACATCCAGAAATTAGCAGAAGGAAAATGCAGCATTATAAGAGAAGCTACTAATTTAGAAATTAGATGCTGACCTGGATTTGGTGGGCCCGTGGATCTTGAGGAGCCCAAAGACTAAATACCAGAGTCCTTCCCAGTACCCCTCGGACAGTGCAGATCGGGGATGTCTGACTTCACTGAGCTTTATAGAAGATAAACTTGTCATACATCAAGCATTAGAGGGGACTGCCAATAAGTTGCCAACACAAATTGTTATTGTCTGTCTTTGTTGTCTTGTTATACTACACATAGTTGTGTGTTTGTTAAGTTAATAAACCTTTCTTACCTTTTACCCCTGACTACTCTCTCAATCCCGAACCCTCCCACTGGTGGCTAGAACACCCAGGAGCAGTTTCACTTGCTGTTAACAGCAAATGGCAGCCGCCTGGTCCCAGGACCACAGGTTGTAGCCTGCAGGTACCATAACCTTTTTTTCCCCCGGGATCTGCCTTCTGCCTTCAGCAGGCTCCTGCAGCCAGCTGCTTTTCCCCATGGGCAGCACTGTGGGGGGTAGAGGCTAGGAGTGTTGGGCAGGGCTAGGTGTCGGACAGGGGGAGACTCTCCCCACCCACAGCCCCCTCCTCCCCCAACAGTGCCCCGCACTGTTGAGGTGCCAGGATGGGCGGGATTGGATGGGGATTTACCAGGTTTACCAGTTTTACCTGCCCCTCTTCAAGTGCCTCTGTTGATTTGGCAGTGATGAGAACAAAGCCAGGTGGCCTGGCTTGAGTATTTGCTAATCGCCCACATTGAAAGTAACATGTGCCCATCAAGCTTATGCAAGGCCCTCCCCATGGGGAACATGAAGTCAAGGAAGTAAAAACCTTTACTTACATTATTATACATACTGTACATATGAAGCATAATTTACAGTATTTACATCCACTGAGCAGTATTTATAAGATAACGACAAGCAATAAGCAATAAACAATACTAAGTGAACAATTGAACTAAGCAGATAGAACCCATAATCTACAAAACAAATATTGACCATAATTAAACAAATCATCGAACAACTTTTATAGCTAATAAGCAATAATTATTTCTAATTTTCCGAGCTTGACTGGCATTCTTTCCCCCTTGTCCAGGAATGCCTCCTGCCATGGCGCCTGGACAAGAAGCAGCCCATGGCGAGATGTACGTGTCTGGCAATCTTGTGTAGTCAAACTGCACAGCTGCTGATGGTGCTTACAATCCTATCTGTCTGGGCATTGGCATCAGGCTGCCTGTCTGGCCTGCACGTGCTTGGTGGCGGTATACCAAGTGGACCTGAAAATCAAGAAATGCGGAAAATAACATCTTTTTGGAGAGGTCGGCACTCAGCAAATCTTGTGAGTGAGTAAGAAGCGGTTGGGCCAAAATGACCAAGAAGGGGGTGCCTGGCCATGGGGTGTTGCAGGCAGAATCTTGGCCTTGACCCAGTGCTGAGCTGCCATCTTCCCCCCCTCCTCCCCCCCCCCGCCCCTTGTCAAGACTCCTTTCAACATCAAGGTAGATGTGCCAGTTCGCCCAGGGGCTGCAGATGAACTGGTGTACTACCTCAGGGTCCCCCCAGGCTCTTGGGTTCTGCGAAGGTCCATGTGATCCTAGTTCTACGTGCCCTGGTCCACTCCCTTCTCTCCCCAGTGTCAACCATCTCGGATCAATAAGGGGTACCCTGGGGAGCTGTGTACTCAATTTATAAGTCTTGAAGTCCAGGGAAGTTCACTCCTCTCCAACCCTCTTTTTGGTGCACAAAGTTTTGGTGCACAAAGTTTGGACACCAGACATGCTGCTGCCATATTGGCAAATTTGTATCTTATGGGCATACTTGTTTTGGATTTTTTTGCAAGTTTTGGCATCACAAATATCTGTAAAGTGTAGCTAATCAATGAGCCATATGCTGATGGGTGCCCTCAGGGTCCCATTCAGAGCATAGCACAACAGCAGGCTACCCACCAGTGACCCATGTGTCAAGACGCTGGTCCCTGCTCACAGTATTTTACATAGCCAGTGGGGAATGAACACTGACAGAACTGACCCACTATTCATAAAACAGGGGCGCTTAACACTCAAGCAGGCTCACAGAAAGCCATTTGTCTGTTTAACATAAAACCAGTGAGCAAATAAATGGTGTTGGAGGGACAATTACATTCTGCTAAATATAATGGCTCTAATAAGGAATTGGCTATTTGGCTGGGATTACAGCTGCAGATCCTTTTTTTGGCCACACAATTCCATGCCTCTGTGACACCAGGGGAATCTTGCCCATCACAAAGCGTATCTTGGCCATGCCAGGCTTTCAACTGGCTGCCCCCCACCATGCCATTCATTAGCTTGGTGGATTTATTCATGCCATTAATTCAGCACAGCTACGGTGAGCCAGATAGCACAAGAGCCATTGAGATGAAGGTGGCTCCAGCCACAGTTCGGCCACCTACAGACTGCAGTGAGTGGGAGCATGGTCACCCATGGATCCTGCAGTAGATTGCCCCAGGAAGCCACCACCACCTACAGGGCCCCTTGCCTCCTCCTTGCCCCTCCCTAGCTCCTGGCCCTGGTCCTGGCCTGGCCGAAGGAGAAGAGGCATGTGCTGCTGAGGGGCGGGAAGAGCCATGCGCAGACCCACGTGAAGAACTCTGTACTGCCACCCGTCCCAGCCCGGGAAGAACCCTGTGTCTCCGCCAACCCAAGCTCCATCCCAGCACCACCAATGGTCCCAGCTACAGTTGGGTGCTGCCACCAGTGTCAGCCCTGCGCAGGCCCCGGCCCCAGCCTGATGCTGCCACCGGCCCCAACCCTGAGCAGGCCCCCGCCCCAGCCAGGTGCTGCCACCGGCCCCAACCCTGCTCAGGCCCCAGCCCCAGCCCAACACCATCACCACTGGCCCCAGCACCATCCCAGCACCGCTGCTCGCCCCAGTTCTGCGCAAGCCCTGGCTCCATCCCTGTGCTGCCAAAGGTGGCACCGGGCTAGGGCTCGCACAGAGTCGGGGCCGTTGACCTGTGTGGGCCCTGGCCCCATCCCATTGCTGCCAATGGCCCTGACACCAGCCCCAACCTGGCACGCCACTGGCCCCAACCCTGCCCAGGACCACCACTGGCTCCAGTCCCATCCCAGCACTGCTGTCCGTCCCAGCCATGCGCAGGCCCTGGCCCCATCCCAGTGCTGCCTATGGTGGCACTGGGCAGGGGCTGACACAGGGCTGGGGTGGTCAACCTGCCTGAGCCCCGGCCCCATCCCAGCGCTGGCAATGGCCCCGGCTCTGGCTCCAGACCCAGCCTGGCGCTGCCAATGGCCTTGGCACCACGATGCTGGCGGCCCTGGCCCTGGCCCCAGCCCCAGCTTGGTGCCACCGCTGGCCCCATCCCCAGTGCCGCCGCTGGCCCCAGTCCCAACCCAGCCCCAGCCCTACTCGGCTCCAGCTCCATCCCAGCACCACCGACAGCCTCAGCCACAACCAGGCACCACTGCTGGCCTCAGCCCGGTGCCCCCGTTGTCCCCAGGCCCAGCTGGGCACTGCCAACCATGCCAGCCTGGCTTGGACCCTAGCCCCAGCCTGGCGCCAGGGGATGGGGGCTCCCACTCACCTGCCACTACAAGGATTATTAAAACACAGAGAGATTCAAGGAAGAGGGCCAAGTTCCCTGCTACAAAGGAAGGCAAATACCCCAGCAGTCCATACCATTCTGACCATGAGATAAAAATTCCTTCCTGATCCCAGTCTGGTGCCACTGACAGCCCCAGGCCAGGAAGAGCCCAGCGCCATTGTCTGTTGTGATTTTTTTTCCCCCTGAAGTTGAAGGGAACTTTTGACAAATTGTCAGCTCCTAAGAGAGCTGTCCGTTCATTTCAGCCTTCTTGGACAGACGAATTTGAATTTATTCAGAAGAAGGACTGTGCTGTTTGTGCTTTATGTTGTGAAAGTGTTGTTTGTTGTACATCAAGTGTTTGACGACATTTCCAAATGAAGCACGAGAAAACCTTTCTTGACGAAGCAGACACAATTGAATCGATCAAAAAGGCAGTAGCAGGATACAAGAAGCAAATCAGTGTTTTTAAATGCTTAAATGTAAGTAAAATTCAAGCCACAGAAGGAAGTTACAAAATTGCACAGTGCATTGCAAAAAAACAGAAAGCCATTTACAGATGGGGAATATATAAAAGAAGCTCTCCTCAGCAGTTCGGAGGTTTTGTTCAATGATTTGCCAAATAAAGGCACGATTCTGTCTAGAATAAAAGAACTGCCTGTCTATGCCAGAACAGTTGAGAAACGCATGAGTGAAATGGCAGAAAACATTAGTGAAAAGCAGACAACTGCATTAAGAGACACTGCGGTGTTTAGTGTTGCTCTTGATGAGAGCATGGCTAGAAATGATGTTTCACGTTTGGCAGTTGTTGCAAGATATTGTGCTTCTGCTGAAATCTGAGAGGAACTTTGTTGTGCCATGCAGGGGTTTTAGGCAACAAAGGGGGAAGATATCATGGAAATGTTTGTAAACCAATTTTGAAGAACGAGGAGTCAACATCAGAAAAATATTGTGTGTGACAACAGGCGGTGCTTCTGCCATGTTTGGAAAACAGAAGGGATTTGTAAAGCTACTTGAAGATCAGATCAGCCACCTGACAGTCAAATTTCACTCTATCATCCATCAAGAAAACCTGTGCGCTAAAGTTTCTAATTCAGAGCTTAGTAATATGATGAATACAGTGGTGTGAATTGTGAATTTCCTTGCTGTTTGATTTGCTTTGACATGCAGACAGTTTCAAACACTGTTAGAAGAGATGAACAGTGCTTATAACGACATTCCACTTTACAGCAATGTCCAGTTGCTAAGTTGTGGCAAGGTTTTGATGTGCTTTGTAAACTGTTTTGATGCAATCAAGGCCTTTTTGGTCAGAAAAAGGACAAAACTACCCCAAACTAGATGATGACAAATGGCTGTGTAAGCTCATGTTCCTAACTGACATCACTGCTCACCTAAATGAACTGAACCTCTTTCTCCAGGGTGCAGGGCAAATGGTTTTGGATGTTTATGAAATCTGGAAGGCATTTCTTGCAAAACTAGCAGTTTTTTCTTGGGATATTTGAACTTCGACTTTCCGCTGCTTCCAACACGTTGCACTGTCAGTGTTGATTAGATTGGAATGTACATGCAAGATTTGGAATCAGAATTTTCTGACAGATTTCAAGATTTCCAGTGATTTGGCCCAATGTTTTCTATTCTAATTAAACCAGAAAACTTCAACAAAAGCCACTTGGATTTGTCTGTATTTCAGTGGATGGGTGTTGAAGATTTCGAAATGCAGCTCATTGAGTTAAAAAGCTCAGGATTATGGGCAAAGTTTAGAGATCTGTGGAGTGCACTTGAAGCTACTGAGAGAGATCATGGAGCATCTGTTCTGACCTGCTGGACATCTCTGCCAGTGAAATTTAACAGTTTGAAGAAAAGTGCGTTTGCAATGCTTTCAGCATTTGGATCCACATACCTGTGTGAACAGGTATTTTCATACATGAAGTCAGTCCTCTGTTCCTCTTGGAGCCAGTTAACAACTAATCACTCAGCCTGTGTGCAGCTTAAAGTATCCAAATATGAGCCAGACATTGGAAAAATCAGCAAGGAAAAGCAAGGGCAAGGATCACACTAAATTGGTAGGATTTGTATTTTAATTTGATTTTAAATGAAGCTTCTTAAGCATTTAAAAAACCTTATTTACTTTACATACAACAATAGTTTAATTATATATAGAAAGAAACCTTATAACACTAATATGCAGTGTGCCCTGTTATGTACTCCTCCCACCCTCATTTTGTTTTTCTGACATACCGGCACTCTGGCACCTTCCAAGGTAGACATTGTGGCTTTTTTGGCACTCCAGCCAAAAAAACATTGCCTACCCTTGCTGTAGTCGATCACTGGGGATGTTTCACTAACATTTATACAGGCTGGGTAGGCAGTGTACATGATGCATGTGTCTTTAGAAACTCGCTGCTGCATGGGATGATGGAGAAAGGACCCCCCAATATAGTAATCCAGGGTGTTGCACTGCCCCCTCTTATCATAGCGGATGCAGCTTCCCCCCTCCTGCCCTGGCTTATGAAGCCACATGGAGGACACGTTACTGATCTGCAAACGATGGCATTCAACTATCATCTCAACCAATGGAGGATGACTGTTGAATGTGCCTTTAGCTGTCTGAAAGCACAGTGGAGGTCACTGAACTGCAGGCTTGTGATGGAGCCAGAAAACATAACAGCTTTCATTGTGGCAGCCTGCATGCTCCACAATATTTGTGAGACCAGGGGAGAGGTATTCAGTGAGTCTTGGGATAAGGAATTGTGGGAGGCAGGGGGCAGCTAGAGGTGCGGGTGGGCAATGCATGGCACCCTCAGCATCAGTATGCAAACGCTGGTCAGGGGACCATTGTGCGGAATTGCCTGGCTGCACACATTCTGGCTGCTGCAGATGGAAATGCTTGTCTCTAGGCTGATGGATCAGTTACTGTTACCATTGAATATTTCTATGAATTAAAAAAAAATTCATTGCAACACAGTACTTCTGTCTGTCTCATAAGTATATTGTCTGTAGTGGGAGGCAGAGTGGGGCTGCGGTGATGGTGAGGGTGGGGGAGCCAGAGAGGGCTGAAGTGTGTTTTTCTTTGCTTATAGGTAGATTTACATATGGTCCAGTGAGGCCTAGGCCTGGGGAAAAGGGGGCCCATGTCGGGACGGGAGTAGCTAGGCCCCCCTCCAGCAGGGCTAGGGGGAATAGGGGGCTGCTAGTCAGGAGTGAGTCATGCTGGGGTTGGGGATTCATTTTGGGAGTGAGGGGCACTGTCGGGGCTATGGGGGCTGTGGGTGGGGGGTGAGAGAAAGGGGGCTGGCCACACAACAACAAAAAAAGTTATGATGGCTGCAGGCTAGAACCTGTACTCCTGGGATTGGGTGCCTGCTTGTTGTTTTTAATGGGAAATGAAATTGCTCTTTGCAGCCCATAGTAGGCAGCCAAGCAGTTATTAATTCATTATATTAACCATGGGTAGATTAAGGGCTGAGATGGCCCCTGGCAAACTGGGGCACTAGGGGCAGCACAGTCCAGTAGGCAATTCTGGCCACAGCCATGCAGAGTGAGTGAGGGGCTCTGTAGAGGTGGGAGTGGCTTCCTGGGGCTGTCTGCTGCCTGCAGAGTAGAACCTGTGGTCCTGTGACCAGACGGCCACCATTTGCTCTTAATGGCAAATAAAACTGCTCCTGGGTGCCCATGTAAGGCAGCCAAGCGGTTTTATATTCCTTGCATTAACCAGGGTAGATTATCAGCCAACAGGGCCCCTGGCAATCAGGGGCCCCCTGGGTAACCAGGGGCAGCATGGCCCAGGCACCCTGGCCACCACCATGAGGGGTGGGCACGGGGGTCTGTGCAGGCAGTGGCAGCTTCCCGGGGCTGATCTGCTGCAACAGGATCAGCAGCAGTGGAAGTGACAGTGACATCAACAGCGACAAAGACTGTGAATGAACTGAGAATGTAAACCCCAAATCAGGGCCTGGACTAAAGGACTGTATTTGGATTAGGGAAGAGAAGAGGGTGAGAGCATGGGGGCACAGGAGAAAGGGAGCATTTATTGTAACTCGTGCGCGGGTTTCTTAATGTGGGTTAAGAGGTGTGATGGAAAGCCTATGATAGAAGATTTATATATATATATATATATATATATATTAGCCAATTCCCCATTTCCCCATCAAGAATGAAGGGGGGGTGAGGAGCAGGTGGGGACGGAGCCCTAGGCCCGCTCCCCCTGGCCTTGCCCCCCTCTTCTGTCCGCTCTGTTGCCACTGCCTCCAGGGAGTAGGGTGGGGGGCAGGCCAGCTGTGCTGGCCTCGGCTCCCCTACTCCGTCCCCTCTGTCCCCATCATCGTGTTGGCGGGCTGCCTTCTGTCAGAATGCTTCTTCGTGCTCTGATTAGCTGTTTGTCAGCCAATCAGAGTGCAAATAAAGCATTACAGACAGACAGACAGATAGACTTAGGCTTTTATAATACTAAAATAGAAATGTATTTTATTAATAAAAAAATGTAATAAAAAAATCTGTATGTTTGCCCCATATGGGTCATGTGCTTTATAGTCATACTCAATGTTGGCTGCATTTAATCTACTTCATATCTGGATTTTGTTGCTGGGCATATGCTGCTTTCAGCTGCAGTTCAAAGATAGGTAATGTACTTTATGTGATGTCCTTGTATGTGAATGTAAATGAAGGGCTTTTCCCCCATGTGGATTGGGGGAAAATGACTTGTCTTATATTTATGTAAATGCATTAATTAGAAACATGTCATTTCTGTGTCACATGACATTGTATTTAGGTTTTGTTAAATTATAAAGTCTTAAAACCAGCTGTTTCCCTTATTTTATTTATATTCTTCTGGAAAATGTGGGCAGCACAACAAAATAATGTCTCAATATTCTGAACACCTGGATCTACAATTTTACTGAAGCAGCAGCAGCACACACTTCTCTGGCAATGCTAGAGAGCTGCCATAGCAGATATAACAATGTGGACAGGAAGGAGAGAACTTGGCAGCCTTATTTTCTAATTCCAATTAGACATTTTCCCTCCTTGGAGACATTGTATGAAGCAGCAGCTTGTCCAATCATGGGGTGTGGATGGGGGAAAGCTGGGCTAGGCTAACCATGTAAGTCCCCTGAACCCATTTCATGGCCCAAAGAATCTAGCCTTCTTTCATGGGGCACTGTACAGATGAGGACCCCTACCTTCTCTTGTAGGAAGAGAAACAGACAGGCTCAGCTAACTGTGGACCAAGCATATAATATCAGTAGCCCACAGCACAACTCCAGACTAGAAGCCTTCACCAGCTGCTTTATAACATACAGCCACAGGGCCCCTTTGTTTGACCAGCTGGGCTACTGGCAGTCTACCAAATTTTTGGGGAGTGGCCAGAAGTGGGCATGGACTGTCATGTAATCTGGACATGGTATGGTTCTTAACAGCAGGCAGGTGAGTGAGGGCTGTGCAACACAGCGCTTGTTTGTCCTGTGGCCACCTGGGCTGCCACCACAAGCCACTTGCCACAACAATGACTGCAGTCAGCACCATGGCTATGGTGACTGGCTGCCTCTGCTGCTGTGGTGGCTGCCTTGACCTGGGGCCCCAGCTGAGTTTGACACTCCTGATGTAGTGTATCAGGTAGCCTAAGTGAAAGGCAGCTGGTATTGAAGATTTTGCATTTAAACCTTGCTAATGATGCTTGGTGTGGTAGGTGTTAAGAATGAACACAATGGAATATGGTCTGACCACTTTTTTCTTAAAATAATTCTAGGACATGTCATGTAAGAAATTTCATTAAAAGAAGCTAGTTAGGTTGCAAAGTCACTTGAAAACTTAGGAAATTTCTAATTTGTGGTTGCTTGAACAAGCTTCATTCTGCCCCTTCTGTGCATGTACATTATGATGGAGTCCCTCATTAACATTCTTGCATTATGACACTTAACGACTCTTCTGGTTTTTTTGTTAGGTGCAAAGAATGGACACACGAGAATTCAAATTGCACACGGAATGATGCATCAGCATTTTATGGCTTTCAAGTGCGTGACTTTATAAGATAATTTAATTTCTTTAAGCAGTTTTTTGTGTATAATTAGAAGCAGAACTGGACAATTTCCAGGGAAACATCTCCTGTAGATGACCTGATGCCTTTCCCATTTAAAACCGTGGCATTCTTTCTATTGGCTTCAGGGTGGTTGGATCAAACCCAGTTTGTTTAAATAAAAAACCGAGGAAGATATTTTTAGCCAGTATTACCTCCCATTGACTTCAGTGGAGCTAGATCAATTTACATTAGTTGTGGACCTGAATTTGTCTTGATTGTGACTATCCTCCTTTTGTCTTTGCCTTCCATGAATACTCTAACAAATTAGCTCAGTGGCAGGAATGGTCACAACAAGGTTATTTTATGCTAGTTTTGAAGAATATTCTTGAAAAGCAAATTTTGAATTTATAGTTTCTGAGTACAGTAGTTGTAGTGGAAATCCAGACCATTCCAGCTAGGAAAGACAAGCATACCATGTGGCCTCTGGGTTTATGCAAAACATGCCTCAAATTATCTTTTACCAAATTCTTGTAATTAAATTTTAATGAACAATGTACAGCCAAGAATTATTTGCAGCAAGTATTTGGAGAATAAATGCAATTATTGAATACATTTGAGAACTCCAAAAAACCTGTTTACAGAAAGCTGACGAAGAAAAAAAACAGGCTAAATTCAGCAAATCACTACCAATTATATGTCCAGTTCTGAAATCAAATACACATTGTACCATGTACCAGTAGACAACACACTCATAGTTCTTTATTGCTCTTGGTCTATATATGCTTAATCCTGATGAATAAACATAAGATTAAATACATGAGTAGTGCAAGGATTAAGTGTATTGGTAAGTGATTGCAGGAGTGGGGTCTAGAAATCTTTTAAATAAAGTTATGAACTACAAGAAACTCATGTAAAACTGATATTTGCAGAGTTCCTTACTTATATTTACTGCAGCAGTGGTACATTTTTTTTGTTCAGTTTACAGTCCAGAGGTCCCAATTTCAAGGCCATAGAAGCAGCGCTCATGCAACGGCCTGTTAGATTCCAACAGATCTGTGAATTTTGCTAAATCACTTGTCACAAGGACACAGAAAAGGAAAGGCTGGTAGTGGTTTAGCTTGGGTAGGGCTACACCAGTTCCAGTCACATTTCAGGATTGCAGGGAAATGAACCCTTAAGGCATCCGCTATGGCTGTCTGTAAATACACATAATGTATCTTGCTCATCATAATTCTGTGTGCTCCAGATTTCTTTTACATAATGATGCAACTTTATTTCCCTGTTTATTCTTTGACTATAGCCTCTAGAAATTAACTGGATTGCTATGTATATTTTGTGGCCTGATGAAATCTCTTATTCTTAGCTTCTGCTCAAAAGTTGCAAGTTAAAAATGAATAAACTTATTTACCAAACATACTGGGATATTATATTAGCTGGTGTAAATTAGTGTAGCTTTTTGGTGTTAAGGGAGATAAAAGTTCAGTTGACTTCAGTGGATTCATGCCAGTTTGTATTAGCTTGGGATCTGCTCTATGTCTTTTCAAATCCAGAAGACCTCATTTAAAAATGGTGACTTTTTCCTGACCTAAACAGCTTAGTTGGATTTTACAACATATGCTAAATATTTATGTGTCCCCACATGACTTGAAGGAGAATTATTTGCCTAAGCAAGACACAGAATTCTAACAAACCGAAAATGCACATTGTAGGTTGGGCTATATCTTAATTAGAGGTGTTACATTAATCTGAAAAATGCTGTTGCATAATTATGGAAAAGCCTTGGCACTGCAGCCTTTTCCCCCACCAGCATGCAGGAGGTAGAAGTGAGAAACAAATTCTATATTACCACAGAAACAAGTCCATACTTATTTAAATACGGCATGCAGGCAGATTCATGACTTACTCAGATACACAAATGGAATTCTATTTGCTGTTAACGGCTGCACAGTTTATAAAGTGAGCAGGCTAAATGGGTCATCTGGACAGATTATTTCACTTTGGCACAGTGCAGCCCTCTGCCTCAATTGACATCAATGGTCACTAGATAGGCAATACAGAAATGTTTGGAGACAAAATATGCCTTCAGATTGTGCAAATGATGCTATAATTCACTCTTTGTGATACAATCATGTGACACTTTCCATCTGGAACTGTTATATTGTGGTGTTTTCCAACTGGGAAGAAGATACAGGGCCTGATTCTGCTGAGTGACCTCAGGTTCCATTTTCTTTCATTGCATATTAAAATCAATGGAAATTGAGATCATTTAACAGCTTGTGGGAAGTATTCAGCACCCTACAGGGTCAGGCCACAGAGTGCCCAATGTCTAGGCCCATCTTTAGCCCCCAGAGGACATAAATATCATATACATATGGTCTTAATACAAAGGGAGTTGGGCTACAAGTCTGGATTTCTTCAGTGATGAATGTTTTCAACTCCAATTGCTTTGCGCATACCATATTTTCTTGCATGCAACATACATCTGGTTTACTGAAGGCAGAATGTAGGGAAAAAGATGTTTCTCAAGCCACAGCCAACTGTGACACAAAGTAAGTCCTCCTGGGAATATACAGTGTCCAGGAAGTGTCACACAAGGTTAGGCCCTGGACCCTTGCAAGGCAGTAGCATAACTAGGTTGGAGCCAGTGGGCCTTCTGCCATAGGCACTGCCTATAAGGGAGTGCTGGGATCCCCCCCTTGCCAGGAGTCTTTGCCTTGGCAGTGGCAGCCATGAGGTGGCCCTGCCTAGCCATAGCAGCTAGGTAGGGCAGTGCTATACTGAGCAAATATCTGGGGGAGAGGAGGGAAGGGGGGACAAGTAGAGATAGTGGGATGGTACTTCCCCCACCCCCTCCTGGGAAGCCTTGCAATCTTATACCCAATATGTTATGTATGGGTTGGGGAGAAGTGGGGGAGCAGCTTGCAGTGACTGCTGCTGCTGGATGGATTCAGCAGTGGCAGCGGTACTGTAGGCAGGAGGATAAGCTTTCCTTTCCCCTCAGCCATGTCAGTTTGTGCATTCCCTTTCCCACCCTTTCTGTTCTGGTCAGCATTTCCCACGCCCCACCTCCCGCCACCTTGGCCCGGCACTCAATGAGCTGGCTACACCTCTGTTGCAAGGGTAATAGCAAGACTGTTGGTTCTTTACTGTAAGCTGTTCTTATGTTATGGTCCTTTAAATAAAGTGTTGTTTCCACAGTACAATCCTCATCAACATACTACCAGAAGCTTACTTGCTACTTTGGGCACAAGCTACCATGCTCAGCCAACAGCTGTGGCTGTGAGGATTAACAAAGGACTCTACATCTTGGCAGCCATCTTGGCAGCTGCATGGCATGCACAGTCTCCAGGCTTGCTTCTTTTCCAGCAAAGAAAACTGCTTCTCCATTTAAAACACATACGCCCATTTTGCAAAAAAAGGGGGGGGGCGATTTTCTGAAAAAAGGTACATGTTGTATGTGAGGATGTATGATATTTACTTGACCTAGAGCTCTGGACCCAACTATTCATACCTATAGATTAATTTGGTTTAGGTACTTCACTAGTTTCTAGAGGCCAGATCCAACTACCTTGAAGGCATCGCACGCCCGAAAAATTCAAGTGCCTTGCCTCAGGAAAGTGATTCAAATCAAGCATACAGTGAATGGGGAAACCTAGATGCCTCCCATGGGCCATCCACATTGCCTACTCATTCAGCACAGAAATGCCTACAGATCACCCATTGGAAAAGCTAGGTACAAGAGTGTATCAGAACTAATGCTCTTCCTCAGAGATTAGGTACCTGACTCAGGGCTGCAAGGGATGTGCCTCTATCATTTCAAAATCAGGACTGCTCAAAGGGGAGCACCTACTTGAAATGGGATGCCTTACCATAATTGACTTCAGTATAAAGCACAATACCCCACCTTTGCTACCAAACACAGTCAGTGGTGGTGTCAAGGCGACTCAGCTTTTTTGCAACAGTGATTGGAATACTAGTCCAGAAAGCTAGAATCTTGTATTCAATGTCCTCCTCACTGAGGGCATTCAAACCCATATCTCCCATTTCAAAGAAGACTGCCCAGGACATCAAACCATAGGTTAGGCTCCACCCCTCCTATTAAAACTGGCCTATTGGGCATCCAAGGGTACAAGGTCTATGGGGTCAGAAGGGGAGCAGACCAAAAAAAAAGTAGTGTGACTATGGACTAGTGAAGTAAGCATTCCCTTGGGAAGGTGGGGACTCCCACTGCCTGTGTTATTTTTTGGTTTTTTTCCCCACCCAATGACAGTCTAATATAAAATACATAAAAAGCCAGGAGCAGAACCAGGGGCCCACCACCCCTTCTTTCAGAGGAGTGTCCCTTTCCTTGAGGTGCAATTACATGCCCTTTTGCTGGCTCCATGAACTAGTTAGACATTTTACATCAGACAATCACCAACTGAAAACAGAAGTAGTGGTAGGTCTCCCTTGCTTTTTTTTCTGGGCTCCTGAAGCTTGCACTCTTGGTTGCCCAACTTCAACAGAAAGTATGGAGCGTAGGTCCACACAGCCTAGCACATGGCCTGGTGCCCAGGGCAATCACCTGGGAAGTAGGAGGTGTGGACTTGAATCACTTCAGGCTGAGGCAGATCTAGAGCTCAGGTCTTTAACTTCCCAGGCAAGTGCCCTTAACCACTAGTAGGTTACTGAGCAAAAAATAGCTGGCACCACTACACTGAAGTGTGTTTTAAGTATCAAACAGTTATTAGGTATGCTCTGACCCCACCATAAGAATTGAGATCATCTCCCATACCAAACTGGATTGCAGAAGGACTTAGGTAGGTAGGAGTGAGGCACCCAAGTGACTAGTTTGTATCACTTAGGCTCTTTCTTTATGAATTAGACACCTAAACTCCATCCAAGTTACCCTTTAGCTAGGTTGGGTTGGCCTCAGCTCTTACTGATGGATTTTAACTTCTCCCAAAAACAAATACTTGAATGATGTGCACTTTGGAATAGCTATTTCTTGATACCATAAATGCTATTTGGATTCTCTTCTCCTATTTCAGGAAAGCATCTCTATTTAGCACAGCATGTGCTATGTGCTTGCTTATGCAATTTCCTGGATTATAGCCAAGAAGAGGGCCTCTCACTCTCATTCAGGGTGCATGGAGAGTTTAGTGTGGGAGGAAATTTAAGGGCTCCACTGTGTAACAGTGGTCACTGCAGAGGGAACTTATTCCTTAAGTTCAGCAAAATGCAAGACTAAAGTCAATTAGATAAAAGAGAAGGAGACGTTTTAGAACTGATAAGAAGTGTGCACTTTGAAAAGGGCAGAGTTTAGATTAATGAGGCAAATGGTTAAAAGTTTGAAAAGAACATCTGAAATATTAACCAAACACTGTTAAATCTTTACATCATTACCTGTATGTTATACTGCCTGCAGGCCACAGCAGGCTGCAGTACATTAAAGGAGTTTAGAGTGCTAGTCATGCTTCTTGTCCCTAATGGCCTGAAACCTTTTTAGCTGAGACTTCTACCCTACAAACTGTCACAGTTGTTAGAAACCATCCAGTATGCTCCACCTATCTGTTCCTGAAACCAAATATTTCAGGACTGGTGGCATGATTTTTTCAGTAGTTCCTCATCTTTTGCGAGATGGAACTCAGTCCCTTTATCAAGGGCCCAAGGCCCTGTTCCTATAGTTTAATCTGTTGGTGCAGCCCTGCCGTTCTAGGCATTGGGCTCTACATGGTCATGAGTGAATCTTATTGTAGGATTTGGTGGCCCATCAGGTCACTGATTCTGTTTAGCTTTTGGTCAAAAGTTGTGATTTCATGTGTTTTTTCTGTTTAGCTTTTTAACTAGATAACTTGGTTATTCATATTTTTATAGTTTCATAGTTTCGTAGTTGGTAGGGTCAGAAGGGACCTGAGCAGATCATCAAGTCCGACCCAATGTCATGGGCAGGAAAGAATGCTGGGGTCAAATGACTGTCAAGAGCAGTGGTTTTGTCTAATCACTTCTATTATAGGTAAATATATGTTTTTTAAAAGTTTGGCTTAGTTTTCACTGCAACAATCCTTTACAAAACCATGCTGGGGCAATCTTTGAGTAATATAGAAGAAGGAACACCAGGAACACAGGGGTTGCTGCATTCTGCACTAGACTGAGACTTCAGACCTGGGCAGGATTCACACAGCTGCCTGTAAGATAGAAGAAGGTTTTGTCTTCTCTTCTTCCCCTAAACAGTTGTGTAGGACAGATATAGAACTTGGCCCATACTAATTTAGAGTGTAAAGTGGATGTTGAGTTCACAATATCTGACCATGACAGTGACTGCAAACTATTTGGGATGATAAAAACTGCTGAGGCTACAAGAAAGATTTCATGAAGATTTTACTACAGTGGGGATAGAGTAGTTTTGTGGTGGAGAAAGTGTAACAATACACTATAAACACCACAATACACACAGACAACAATATAAGCCTCTTACTGTATACATCCCAACAGGCCTTGACCTTGTAGTATCCCCTGAAATAAGACTATCAAACACTATGGGAAAAATCACTGACAATGCTTGTTCAACATACAGTGGTAGTTAAAGCATATTGGAATCAGATTCATAGGTATGTTAAAAGTATGGAAAATGATACAGGCACTTATTCTGCAAAGACTTACGTCTGTGCTTATCTGCATACGCTATGAGTAAATGTCATGCTGAACACTCACAGGGTATGTAAACACAACCAAATGAAGGTGCGACTGTCACACAAGTTCATGATAACTTCAACCTAGCTAACATGGGGGTAAGAATAGTAATGAGGATGTGGCAGCTCCAGTATGAACTAACTACTCTGTATCCCAAGTGAGCTTCTGTAGCCATCTTTGTACTGGTATGCCACCAATAAAGCTAGCACAGGTGTATTGCTCTTACTCCTGATTGAGCTGGGCAAGTGTTCTTTATGCATGGAAAATAAAGCATGCATAAAAATCCATACATGTTTTGGGCCACAGAAACAGGAAATGGTCATCTAGTCCAGTTGCTCTCATGGGGCTCATGTACATGCTATGATTTTTGCCCTTTCATGCGCTGCAACTGCATGTCTGTTTGCATGAGTGGGATTTCCCAACACTTTAAAAGTGCATTAAGCTAAAACTCCTTAGATATAGTTTAGTTTGGCTTGCCAGGAATTAAAGCGTTGTGTCCATGGGTTTGTTGCGTGCAAACACAAAGGCACTCAAAGACATGTAATGAGGCTCTTTGTCCACCAGATGGTGCTGCAACTTTTTTTGTACTTCACCCCTTTGAATTGCGTTCGTTTTCGAATTGTTTCTGCTTAATTTTTTTCCTTGGGTGATTTGCCAGTTCCCTGCTTCCACAGCTGCATGGCAGAACACAGGCATGGGGTGGGGGGCAGTGTTGGACGGCCTCACTCTCCTGTGGTGCTGGCCAAGGACTTGGCTTAATTTATTTGAAAACCTAGTGCATGTAAACACAGATGCGACGCTCCAAAATAAACAAGTTTAAATTTACAATAAACCAGTTTAAATTTTATAAACTTATTTAATTTAACAAGGTTTAAAACCAGTGGTATATACAGGTGCCCACGGTGGGCTGAGGTGGTGAGCAGCAGATGCAGTGGAACCAGCCTGCCTCCACCCTGCACAGTTTTGTTGTCCCAGGCACTTTTGTGTTGAGGTGCCATGATACTTTTTGTGAGCCACCTTCTGCATGGAAAGAAACAGAGCAGCCTAAAAACAGCCCAGTTGGTTCAGCAGAGGAGGGCTAGTTATCTTGGGAGCAGTGCAGGTAAGGACAACAGTGTAGGTTCGATTGCAGAACTTGCATGTGCTGAGTTACCTCTGGTGTTTCTGCAGTGTGCCTGGCAAGAGGACCAGGAGGGAGCTTGGCTGTGAAATGGTCGGTGCGGTTTGACCAGGAGGAGGGCTGTGCAATTGTGTGGGGAGGTAGACTGTAGGTCAGCAGATAGGGTGGGGGGCGGCAATGGAGTGTGGGCTGGCAGCTGGGGGCAGGGGGGAAGATGAGCTACAGGGAATCAAAAAGGTTGAGAACAACTATTCTAATCCATCCCCTTGCCCTGAGGCAAGATCAACTGTACCTCACTCATTCTTGACACATATTTATCTAACCTACTCTTGTACACCTCCAGTAATGGAGATTTCACGGCCTCTAGGGAACTCATTCCAGCACTTGACTAATTTTACAGATAGGATTTTTTCTTATCATCTAACCTAAAGCTTCCTTCTTGCAGTTTAAACCTCTTACTTTTTGTTCTGTCTTTACTTAAAGTGACATTAAGGCAAACAATCTTTTGGCCTCATAGAGACAGCTGGGCAATTAGAGTTTCTTCTCCTGAGATGTGACCTGCAAAAGGAATGAAAGAAAATAGTAGGTGTTGACTATTTTTTGGAGTGATTTCATTCAAGGAAGAGGGGTTGGAGTGCTGTTGTAGCTGTGATGGTCTGAGAAATATATGATAATTGAGATTTTTTTTGGCACTGTCTTTTATTTAGAAGACATATTAGGCAAGCTTTTGGGCACAAAGTGCCCTTCCTCAAGGTCACTTTGTGCCAGAAAGTTTGTCTAACGTCTTTCTGAACTACACAGTTGGTCCAATAAAAGATATCACTGAAAAAATCTTTACTTCCAAGCAAGGGCTTGTTGCTTAAACCTTACTTGTGTTAAATGTTTAACCTCTTGCAGAAGCTGTGCCCAACCTTTTCTCCCTGTGAGCAAAATGAGTGGTGCCAGGTTGGCCCACAGGATGGATCTGGCTCCATCGAGATGCATGGGGCCCAGGCCCAATCCAGCTGTGTGGGACTTGGCAATTTGGTGATGGAGTAGTGGCAATGTTAATTGCCATCACTTACACACTAACACATTTCTGGACCTGAAGGGAGACCCACAGGCAGAATGACATGACTCTGGATTGGGGCTGTGGGTTGAGCACTTATGCCAGGGGTGGGCAAAATGTGACCCGCAGGTTGGATGTGGCCTGCCATGCCATTCTACCCAGGCGGTGGGGCCCCTAAAAATTTAGAAAATTAATGTTTATCTGCCCCTGGCTGCCTGTCATGTGGTCCTCGATGGCCTACCAAAACTCAGTAAGCGGCCCTCTGCCCCAAATAATTGCCTGCCCCTGACCTATGCTATATTGTCTTCAGAGAAGTCACCTATAGTACATGGCAGGGTAGAGGATGAAATGGGGGCTTTCCATTAATGATTTGATGGGGAAGTTGTGGAGGGGGCTAAAAAGGGAAGCTCCTCCAATCTCAGCAATGTGGGTGAAGATATTTCTGAGTCGGGAGGGGCTTCACTCCCAGCTCTGCATCCCTGGCACTTGAGGGGCTTCACTCCAATGCCCAGGTCTGTGAGACTTGGAGGGCTTCACTCCTACCCCCATATCTCTGAGACGTAGGGGGTTTCACTCCCATCCTCGTGTCTCTCAGACTTGAGAGGCTTCATTCCTACCCCCGTGTCTCTGAGACTTGAGGGGCTTCAGTCCCACACGCAGGTCTCTGAGACTTGCGGGGTTTCACTCCCATCCCCGTATCTCTGAGACTCGAGGGCTTCACTCCCATGCCCAGAGGAGACAGGAGCTGCACGGGGTGGGGACACAGGAGCCGCGGTGCGGGGTCCCCGTGGCGGCGCGCCGATGCGGCGGCGCTGCAGCAGGGGGAGCCGGCGGCCGGGGCTGGCGCGCGGGGAGCCGGGCGGGGCGGGGCGAGGCGAGGCGAGGCGGGGCGGCGGGGGGCGCGCGCCATTCGGCTGCAGCGGTGCGGATCGGAGCGGTCCGATGGCTCCATCCCCGCTGCCCGGCTCCATGGCTCCCGCCCGGGCTCCGCTGTTGCCCTGCGCAGCGCTGCTGTTGCTGCTCCTCCCCGCCGCCTGCCCGGCTCCTCCAGGTACAGCCCTGCCAGGTGCATGCAGGCTGGGGCAGGGAAGCCCCCCCTGGGGAGGATGGAGCAGCGGTGGGTGCCGGGCTGCGGGGGCAGAGGAGGGCACAGCCTCGCGTCCCTTCTGCCCGGCGGGCCGCGGGCGGGCAGGCAGGGGGCTGCCGGCGCCTCTTTCTCGTCTGGCTGGCCCCCCGGGAGCAGCCAGGGCTGGGGGCCTTGATTTCCATCCCCGGGGCCTCACGAGGATGGGGAGTCCGGGGCCGCCTGGGGGACAGGAGCACAGGCTCTGCGTGCTGAGGTGTTCAGGGAGTTCAGCCTCCTGATCCGCTTGCAGAAGAAGGGCAAGGTGGCGTGTTCCAGTGTCCGTTGTGTGACTAAAACACCTGTCGCTTTCTCCCGGACTTTCTTCCCTCCGCTGGGCTCCTTTGGTTGCCTGGGAATCGGGGCTGTTTGCCGCGGTGGTGTGAGTCCTTGTTCCCAGATTTCTTTGCCCACTCCCCCTCCTCCTTTCCCAGTCACCGTGTACACCATAAATCTCTCCGGCTATGTGGAGTGTTTTAGCTGGATCGTTCTCTGGAGCCTCCGATCCTGGCTCATCTCCACCCCACTAGTGCAGGGTTTACAGGTTAAAGGAGGGTTAGTTGGAGTGGACCCAGAGAGCACAAACTGACTTTGGGTTGGGGCGTGGGGGTGGGGATGAATCAAAAGGAACCGAAGAAGGTTTTATCTCCCAGGCCCCTTGGAAGCTGTGGTGGGGTTGGTGATTTGTTTCATCTGCTCTCTGGGATACCTTTGTGGGGTCCAGCATCAGAGCTTGCCTGATTTTGAGGGTGGCTTCAGAGGGAGCTGAGTTCTGCAGGTTGCAAAGGCAACCAAGGGAACCAACTTTGCAGCTGGAAGTAGGTTCTGCACATCAGAAAAATGAGAACTGCACATCAGAAATTCGTCCCCTCTTCTTGCACTTGTGTGCTTTACAGCCTTTATTCCTACAGGCATCGGATGTCAACTTACTCACCGCTCTTCCTAGTCTTTTAAGAGTATGCTTCCCTGTCACAGAGTTGACCTTCATGACCACCTCATTCTTGAATGCCACTGGAAAGTCAGCAGGGTGCACAGCTTATATTCTTGTAGTTCTGTCGGTGCTGTCACTTCTCAGGTTTGGTGCAAGGATTTCTGGGGTGTCTCTACTTAGCGCTTCGCAAACTTGAGTGGCTCTCTACACTGGTTCATGGTGTTTTTTTGGACCCCTGAACAACCTGCGTGGATGTATCCTTGGCCCATCAAACTAGCAGCAGCAGAGCAGTCATGCGTGCTCCTTGCTTCTCTCCATTCCAGTCATTATCAAGCCATAGATTCAGCACTGGTGGATGAACTGTTCCTGCTCAGAGCTTCGCTGTTGTCATAGCAGGATACAGAGAGAATATAAACAGCAGAGGATGTTTATAGCAGCAATTTCTCATTCTTGGAAAGCTGCAGCCGATTTCAGAGAGAACTTTGTGCTGGTGGATGCCTTGGCAAAGCCAAGATGCCTGTTCATTGATGCAGTCATGGATACCCCATAAGGAAACAGATGCTTCCACTGCAGAACTAGCTCAGTGTAGTGGGATGACATTGGCAATCTCAGGTCTGTGACAATCGGGTTTCCAGAATTCCTGAAAGAGGAAACAGATCTTCATGGGCTGGACCAGAAGCTTGCTCTGACATCGTAGTATTAAGATATGTAAATGAAGAAAGCCCCACCAGTCCAAGTGGGCTGCTATTAGTGCCTGGAAGTTGACTGTCTCAGACTGCTATGAATCTGTGATGGGTCATTTTGGCTTTGGCATGCCGCCTGTTGATATTGTGGAGGTTTGTGAAACAATTCATAATGTAGGGTAGTAGAAATAAACAGGATACTTAAAATAATAGCTGGCTTTCAGAAAATGGGCTTCTCAAATGTTGGGGGCTATTGATGGATCTACTTGATCTTCTTAATTTGTCCACTACAAAGGATAGTACACCATCATTTTTGCAGTCTTGATTGAATGTCATTGTGGGTTGTACAGTCAAGGTGCATGACTCAAACGTATTGAGGATATGTAGTATTTGCTTGTCTTGACAAACGGGTACCTGTTCACACCAAATATGGATATTAATGGGATATCTCTTCCCACTGTTTTTGAGAACCCTGCTTATTCTTCTCATGCCATAACTAACAAATCTACCCTGCGCATAGAGCACCTGGAAGAAGAAGGTTTAATTGCACACTCAGTAATTGCACAAGAATGCATTTGGAAGGCAATGTGGCTCTCTGCACAAAAATGTTTGGATGCTAGTGTGCCTGATGCTGTGAGTTGTTGTACCATGCTGTACCCCACACAACGTCTGTCAGGAAAAGGGTGCAATTTTTTTCCTGGAATAAGCTCCAGACACCACTGATGTGTAGGCTAGGTACAAAAAACAGAAAGTACACCTGTTGTAATTGGGGCAGGATCCAGGTGAACAGGGCAAATAAAAGGTGCTTTCCGTACCCACATTCTTGCTTCACAGACTGTCAAAACTGAGGAAAATATGATGCTATGATGAGGGAATGTGTTTCGATGGAAGTGCATAGTACACATATCAGTATTTGTGCCATTGCTTGTGTGGGATGTTAAGCTTTGGATACAACTTCCTGACTTCTCCTCCTACCTGTATAATAATCACACAGTTCTGTCATAACAAGCCAGATTGCCTATAATTTTTACTCAGGGTTTTTGTACTGTATATTTTTTCTTCATTACACCTGTCAAAAGTCATTCTTTATTGTGTTGTGACATGGTATGCAAAATATGAAAAATTACACATGGCTACCTATCAATAATTAGTCACTAATTAAACCGCTTTTACAATGTTGTGTGTGCCTCTGCTTGCAGCAGTAGGGAATATCCAGTCAAACTTCTCATGTAAAAGGCTGGTAGACTTCTCATGTAAAAGGCTGCTGCACTTGTGGTTGTCATAATTTGTCTGGTTGTTGGAGTTTTGGGGGTTTTAATGTGCTGTGTATTGTGTTTGCTCCTTGCTTCCATCAGGCTCTTTGAGATGGTTTTATACCAGTGCAGAATTTGCATCTCCCAAGTCATGATACTTGTTCTGCTCACACCAGGACACTTGGTGTTTCCCTCTGGCCACCTAGCGGCATGCTGGGATATTTTTGGTTGAATTGAGCTGAGCAGGTTGAGTGAAGGATTAAATGTTGGCCAGATAGGTATCACTCTAGAGGCACCTTCTCTTACACGAGTGGTGAGTGGGAAGTTAATAAGTAGGAAGGTCAGAATGGATAGACTTGGGGAATTGTGGAACTGTCATAGCATGAGCACAGCTACCTCCGTGTTCGCAGCAGCAGCCTCAGTGCAAAGTGGTCTCTAACCCATTAGTTCTCAAACTTGAGCTCACACTGAAAGGGTGCTTCTGAGCCTCAAAGTGGGACTGCCCATCCAAAAAGGTTGGAAACTGCTGCACTAGTGCATCTCTCCCACCCGGAGGTGCAAGTGATCCCAGATTGGAAGCAAGTATAAACCCAGGTTGAAAGGGACATGTCTACCTTGTGAGCTGCAATGTGAGGTAGGATTGTAGGGACACTTAAGTTGGTTCAGATGCCCTCTAGGTATGGCAACATAGAACTCAACCTGGGCTAATTTACCCTGCATGTCAGCAGTCTCTACTCAGACAAGCTTCTTTACCTAAATAAGGACTACTGGTCTGAGCTAGTGTTTGGTAAGTTGAAAATATTTCACCTGGCTGTGCTACCGTTTCACAGATGTTGCCTGCTGTGAAAGCCCACCATTCACGTGATCACTACAGGTGGAATCATGAAGCTTTTCTTTTGATTTCTTTTTAAACATCAGGATCCAGTTGCTGCCAGTGCTCCAGATTGTCTGTGTTTTCATAAAACAAAGCTGTTATTTTTTCTCCCTCAACTGTACCTGTGTCTACTACTGTGATCTGTTTCCAATTAGATGGGTCATGACCGCTTCACACACCAACACTTTATTTACCATTTGTTTCTCATCTGATTTTTAGTGAGGGGACATCTGACACTCATTTTTGCTTCCTAGAGATCAGTGCTATGCACATTATTCACTTTTTTTCTGTGAACCATTTAGATAGTTGATTTGTCTTTATCTCAGGAAACTCAGTCCCACATTTCTCTCCCCAATATTGCAGGAGGGAATGAACCTTATTCTTATTTTTTTCTGACAGCCTTCAGAGGGCGCTCGCAGCACTTCAGCAGTTAGTTGTCAAAGGCTTCAATGTACAGCAGTGAGAGCAGCTCTATTACCCTTTCTCTCTGTATGAAGGAACCTGCAGGTGAAAAAAACAGTGCAAAGCAACAGTAACTGTGATGGGCTGCGCAGCTGGACAAATGTACTAAAGTACTTCCCAGTGCTGTTAAGAGTTAAATGTTATTAACTTGAGAGTAAGGTTGCTTTTTTTTATTCACAAGGGAGATAGATCCTCCAGTTTCTGTGTCTTGGAACAGTCCTGTCCTTTCAGACCTCCAAGACTAAATATAGAATATGCTGACAAGGTTTTTGGGGAGAGGGTAATTTTTTTTGGCTTCTGAAGGTCTTCAAAGTTATAGCTTTCACCTCTTTTCATATTCTTTAATTATATCTTAGATCAGGCGTGGCCAGCCTGAGGCATGCATGCCATACCTGGCACAGGCAGCCTCTGTGTGTGGCATGCAGCAGATATTAGCGGGAGCAAGCAGCACAGTGGCAGATAGGGCAGGGACCATAAAGCAGAGCATCAGATCAGGCAGGGGAAGAGGATCAGAAAGGCACTTAAGGAGGTTACATAGTTTAATTTGTGGCACATAGCTCAATTTGTGGTCCCCACATTCCTAGATACCTCTCTTGCTGCTGTGGAACTTTTTTACTTCAGTTACATGAGGGACTTAGATGACTAACTGAGCTTTCTAAGAAGCGAGATCTAGATTTTTAAGGCCTTACTTTATGAGGAGTCAATTTAATTCCCTTAGATTAAATTAATTTAGAAAGCTGAACTACTGACCATGTGCTTGCTGCATTGTACTTAACTACTTGCTCATACAGGCTGAAAAAAAATTTGAGCCAGATCATATTTCATCACAGACGTGCTTCAGTGTGAACCTATTCCACTCTGCTGGAAAATTGCTGTGAACAGTGTGAAAACAGTGTGAACCTATTCCACTCTGCTGAAAAACTGCTAATACCAGCGATGGCAGGTCTTCCTCCTTCTGGTGACTTAATCTTGAAGGATGTTACAAAAGTAGATGCATTAATTGGTTTCCAGAGACTCAAACAGGGTGAAATAGGATCACCCTTAAGCACCTAAGACCCCTTAGGTATCTGGTAGGTAGAATAAGATCCTGAGTCCTGTGCTGGCGGTTTGGTGTCTGAGAATTATGAGTCATAGCCCACAAAAAGAAAGAGTGGCTTAAAATTCCTGTAATGCTTAAAATACCAAATGTTGCGTTTTCCTGATTTGCCTTATGATTTTTAAGCCTTTAAGAGTTCAAGATTTTCTCCCCACCCAGGAGATCTAGGCTAAAAACAGAAGTTATACAGAAACAGGTTTAAGTGATCAGAAACTGGTTTAAACCTGTAACAGAACATAAGTTCATTGCACATAAACCAGTTTCAAAATGGCCCAAACTGATTTAAGATAAACCTAGTTGAACATAGTATCAGACTTAATGGATTTGGGTCAAACGGGTTTATGGAACTTGTGTCCCAGACCCCTTCCTGGTTTAAGTTAAACCAGAGTCCCCCAGCATCCTCTGCTAGCCCTGCCCCTCTGGGTGGGTGGGGATGTGGCCAGATAGCAGCTGGCATGGCCCTTTGAGACAAAGGGAGCAGGGAAAAGTTTTATTCCCCCCCTCCCCTCTCCCGCTGAGGGACCGCAGCTGAGGCCTGCCTGGCTGGGGTATAGCAGCTCATCAGGCATTCTCCCCCTTCCCCACTCCAGCGGCAGGGGTAGAGGCATGGACAGAGCTGGATGCCATGGCACTACCATCTTCCTGCCTCAGCGGGACTGAGCTAGGCTGGTCAACATGCACTGCTGAGGGCAGACACACAAGGGCTACCTGGGCTGGGCCGCAGGGCCCTTGGCTTGGGCTGGGGGACATGGGCAGCGGCTGGCCAAGTAACAGGCTGTCCGGGCTGGCTCAGAGACTCTGGCAGGCCCGGAGCCCAGGAGCCACCTGCTGTGGGGGCTTGCAGTCCCTGTATGCCTATCCTGTGTAGCACCTACCAGCTGCAGCCCCACCATAGGCTGTGTGTCTTCTGCCTCCCTCACCTCCAGCTGCTGCTGCGGCCATTGTGCAGCTTTGGGTGGGTGGGTGGAAGCTTTAGCCCTGCAGCTTCTCCCCAGTGCATAGAGCTTTGGGTCTAGCTCCAGCTGCTTTGCACCCACTCCCCTGCAAGGGCTGCTCATCACACTGGGCGAGCAGAGCAGGCAGAAGGGACCTGGACCTGGAGCCAGAGTTCTAGGCACTGGGCAGAAGCTGCCAGACTAAAGCTTCCACCTGCCCAGACTTGTGCTGCGCTGTGGGGCAGGAGCCACAGCTGGAGGTGAGGGGAGCAGAACAGCCCTGCCAGGCCCAGCCAGCACACAGCTTTCCCTCACATCCAGCGGCTCCTCTCTCACCCCCTTCCACTGCTGTCCCTGCTGTGCCGCTTTGGGCAATAAGATGGGGAGAGGGGGTAGCTTTAGCCTGGCAGCTTCTGCTCAGAGCATGGAGATCCGGCTCTGGCTCCAGCTGCTTTCCACCTGCTCCCCCTGTCGGGGCTGCTTATCGCACTGGGCAGGTGGAAGAAGGCAGCCGGAGCTAGAGCTCCATGCTCTGGGCTGAAGTGACCCCTGCATCTCTTGCTGCTCGGAGTGGTGCAGCAAGGGCAGGAGTGGGAGGTGGAGGAGCTGCTGGAGGCAAGGGGAAGCTGTGGACAGGGCAGGGCTGTTCTGCTCCCCTCACCTGCAGCTGCAGGTCCTGCTCCTGCTCCTGCTCCACAGTGCAGTGCAGCACTGGGTGGGTGGAAGCTTTAGCCCAGCGGCTTCTGCCTAGTGCCTGGAGCTCTGGCTCCAGCTCTGGCTGTCTTTCACCCATTCCACCCACCCAGCACTATAAGCATCCCCTGTGGACAGGCGAGGGCTGGGTGGAGAGCAGCTGGAGCAGGATCCAGAGCTCCATGTGCTGGGCAGAAGCCACAGGGCTAAAGCTTTCACCTGCCCACCCAGAGCTGCACATTGGCGGTGCAGCCAGAAGGTGCTGCACAGGACAGGGGTGCTGCGGGGGCTGTGAGCCCCTGTGGCAGGTGGCTCCTGGGCTCTAGGCCTGCCAGCGCTTCCAAGCTGGCACAAGCAGCCCACTGCTTGCCCAGCCACTGCCTGTGCCCTGCAGTCTGAGCCAAGGGCCCAGCCTCCATGGCTGAACCTGGGTCAGGTCCTGTGCATCCACCCTCAGCAGCGCCTGCGGGCCAGCCCGGCTCAGCTCTGCAGCCCTAGGCAGATGGCAGGGCCATGTCGGCCAGCTCTGGTGAGGCCACTCCACTGTGCGAGCTGGGAACAGGGGAGAAAGCCAGACAGACCCCAACTGGGCGTGTCTCTTTCCACTGTGCAAATCGGTTCAGTCTACGTAGCTTAGACTAACTTGCAAAGGTTGACTCAATTCAGGCTCAGGTTTTTTGAATGTCTATCCCTAACCCTAGAGACTATACTTTTGAAAATAATTGAAAACTGAGACTCTTTTGCAATCACTTGACCCCATGAATAGGGACTTAAAGAAAAACTCCAAATTTTGTGAGACTTATGAAATCAGAGTTGGGAACCCTTTGTAGCAGACTGATTCCACCCACAGTTTTTCTAAGTTTTATTTTCTGTTTCACCTTCCCTTTCTTAGCAAGTTACTTAAGCATGTGAGTAACTACTGAAATTTAAAAAACTAGCCATATGTGTTTACATTTCTTGCTGAGTCGAGGCATTTGTTGCTAAAGAATCTGAACAAAGGTAGGATCTTTGTCTTTAGGAAAGTGCTTGCTAACTTCTGTTCATTATACACACAAAACCGTGAAGCTCTGTTTGGGATGTCATAGTTTAGGGGTGGCCAGGCCATGAGTGGCACGGGTAGCCTCTGGATGTGGCACACAGCAAATCAGGGAGGGGACAGGCAGCATAATAGCAGATAGGGCAGGAAGCAAAAAGCAGAGCAGCCAACCAGGCAGGGAGCGCAGGAAAGCAGGAAGTGGAAAGCAGAGCAGCAGTATGGGCAGGGGAAGGAGATTGGAGTGGCACTCCTGGGCTAAATACAGATAGTCAAAAAACCTGAGGCTGAATCAATTCAGTATTTGCAGGTTAGTTTAATTCAGGAAATGAGTTTAATTCAGGAAATGAATGTATTTGCAGGTTAGTTTTGATTCAGGAAATGCAGCCACATGCCTGCAGTAGCTTAGGCCAGAAGCTGAGGGGTGCTAGAGTATGGCTTTCTGCCATGTAGCCAGCATGGGCTGTGTGTTCACTTCCTCTTCCTGCTGCCCCCAAGGTCTCTGGGATTTGCAGTCCAGAATCACAGCAGCAGGATTGTATAGGGTTGCTTATCACTTCTTCTTCTTGGTGCCTCTGGGATTTGTAGTTCACAGTTGTAGCCAGCACTAAGTTTCAGTAAGTTTAGCAGGGCAGGGCAGCTCTGTACTTGGGGGAAGAAGGGGTTTAACTCCTTCCCTGGCCCCAGCCCCCAGCTGGGGTTTGCCTGTGGGGAGGCAGTCCCTGCCTTCCCCCCCAACCCGTATCTGCTGGAGCAGACAGTACAGCCCAGCCCAGCCCAGCCCAGAGCTGGAAAACCTGCTGGGATGCTAGGGGACTCTGATTTAACTTAAACCAGGAAGGGGTCTGGGACAAATCATAAACTGATTTGACCCAAATTAATTCTGATAAACTTGGTTGAATGTAGTATCTGAAACCAGTTTCAGCCATTTTGAAACCAGCTTATGTGCCCTTAACTTCTGTTCTGTTATGGGTTTAAACCAGTGTCTGATTACTTAAACCGGTTTATTTGAGACTTCTGTCCCTAGCCCTGGAGAGTAATTTGTGGTACACCTGTTGGAAAGGTTGGCCCCCACTGTTATAGCTCATTGCTGTGGGTATAATATAAATGGACTGTATTTCTATTTGAAAAGTGTTTGTTTATTAAAGTATGCAGTATGCTTAAATTGTGTTCTAAGGAAGCCCCTGCACTAATCAATTGGAGAAAAAAAGCTAAAAGGTACATCCAAACACATGTAAGTACATATTAGAATGTGGTCTGGAGAAGTATGTATTTTAAATTGTTCCTCTTTGACTAGAAATCTGATCAGCAAACCCCAGTGCTTCCTAAAACAAAGTAAATTACCCTTTAAAGATTATGAAGCTTGGTCCTATTTCATTGTTCCAGTAAAGCTGTTTGACCAAAACTTTGTTAGTCTTATGGGCATCTCAAAATTATCCTCATTCTATTGGTCAGCAACCCACTTTGGAGCTTGTGTTCTTCTGTAATTAAACGGATCATTTTTCAAAAGTTTCCTGAAGGAATTGGAGGTTCTTAATTATATAGGTTTGTTGTCATAAGAATGAGAGGTAGTTTGGCATGCATTTACCTAATATCATGTTTGCCGTGCTGTACAGGTGGGTGACATTATCAAACAAAAAACTTTTTTGGCGGGGAGAAATGCATGTTTAACAACACAAACGCTTTGTGTGAATTCACGTTGGTTCCACAGAGTTCTTCATTTTGGGAAGAGGAGGGAGACAGAAAAATTCTGATCCTCTAGTTAACCAGTATAAACAAGATGGATACTTTCAGGTACCCTGAGATGTTGCCACTGTGCTCTTCAGTCTATCTTTGAATTGCAAGAGCAGCATCCAGTGTACAAAAAGTGCTAAATGAGGGCCAGATTCCAGTACCCTCATTTAACCTGAATATAAGCAGCCCCCACTGGAATCTGGTCCTAGATGAGAAGCAGCACCGTACTCTTACAGAGCCTGCATGTTCCTCCCTTTCTTCATCTCTGAAAGCTGGACCAACTTCAACTATGTAAGTAAGTGTGTGTGTGTGTGTGTGTGTGTGTGTGTGTGTGTGTGTGTGTGCCACACCATAGAAGGCTGTAGGAATTGGAACTCAGGATCTGGCAGAAAGCACCCAGCACCTTTTTATGATGCGGTCTTTGGACATCTTTCTGCTAGTTCATTGCAACCTTCTCCATTCAGTTTTGCATCTGGCTCCCTAACTGTCATATCATCTGTTTGGCATCTCTCTATAGTTAAAGCACAAATAAATCCAGAGATACTGACTGTGATAGAAATAACCCTGGGTCTGGCTTAGTTGACTGAGACATTAGCATAGTTTTAAAATGTGTGTGTGCATCTTTTAGTATGCATATTTGACTGATAACAAAGGTCCTTCTATCATTAAGGCTCTGAGCTGGGAGTTAGAAGAGCTGAACTAAATCATGGCTATCACACAAGCTTCCAGAGTGACACTGGAGAAAAATGCTTAACCTTTTTGATCTTGTACTTCCCCATTTTTAAAATAGAGTGAGTACTCCTTCCCTTTCTAATGGGGTTTTAGAGGATATGCAGGGTATGAAAATACTGCAATCAAAGGTACCATAAAGTCTATAACCAATTTGTCAAGCTACCTACTACCGGCCTAACCTAAAGATCACTTTACATTAGCTTCGCTGACTTTTCATCAAGGCCCTACCTGTATGTTTTTGAGTTGTTGCAACTATAGCAGTGTTTTAAGAACTTATTTTTCATTGCGAAATGCATCTTAGGAGTGTGCAGAAATTCCCACCAGAAATAAGCAAGTTTGTTGAAGGGAAACGTGATGTGCTAAACTTGTAAGCAGCATACATATTATGCTAATAAATGGCAATCTGCTAATAGTCTATGAGCTCTTTTCCTTTGGAATATTAGCAATCCAATCATTTCTCTTTATATGAAGTTCTTTCATCCCATTTTCATAAAATGTCCCTAAAAGGCAATTCAGTGAAATGAAGTAATGGAATTTGGTGTACTTACATTAGTTCCAAAACTAGTTGATGGCAAAACAGAACTTGGTTTAAAAGGGGCATTACAAAGTTATTTAGGATCAAAATGAAGGCCTCATTTTTTTTTTAACAAAAGAGGTTTTACGTAACTTCAATAATTTTAGCTTCTATTTTGTTTGGCCTTTTCATACATATATTTATGTTTGCAAAGTCATGTTGTCTAATCACTGAGAAAACATAACTCAGTGTTTTCTCTTGCCTCAGACTTTCCAAAACAAAAGGATGTGATTGAAATCACTTTTGAGGTGCTTAGTAACATATGGGAAGACTTTTTAACAGAGCAACATTGAGGCTTTTTTTCTTTGACATCATAATACACATTTGTCCCTGTTTGATCCAAGGCCGTGAGTTCAGTTTCACTAATGAGGAAGAATGCTTTTGGGGTTTATATATAATGTCTGACTCAGGAAGAGCAGACATGTAGAAATCCTGCCACTTCCATAAACTGTCTGTGGGTGTTTCTACACATGCTATTAATGCTATAAAGGCTTACTGTGCAGTAAGCCTTCCCTTGGAGCACATCTACCTGTGCTCCGTCTTGGGAGCAAATCTGTTCCCAATGGGAGCTGCTCCTACCCTGCTTTGGCCCCCTGCAGCAGCCAGCAGGATCTCTATGCTCCCCAGGGGCTGGCAGGGAGTTGCCCCAGAAGAAGAACAGTTCTCTGCCAGCTCCTGGCTGGGCAGGGAAACAGAGAGCTCCTCAGTCCTGGTGCTGCTTAGCTCCTGGCTCTTGTAGGGAGCTGGGAGCTGAGCAGCACTGGGACAGGAGGGGGCAGAGAGCTACCTTGTTCCGGTGCTGTTCAGCTCCTGGCGGGAGCCAAGACCCAAGAAACACCAGGACCAGGGGAGTTCTCTGGCCCTCTGGTGCTGGGGCTGACAAGGAGCAAATTTGCTCCCAGTCAGCATCTACATATGCGTTACTATGCAGTATCTACTGCACAATTAGTTTACTACGTGTGTTTACAGGTAGTGGCTAACTGCTCGGTAGACTAATTTACTGTGCAGTAAATGGTGCATATGTGTAGATGATGATTTATTGTACAGTAGATTAGTCTGCTGTGCAGTAAAGCGTCTCATGTAGACACACCCCACGTGTACTAGTGCAAAAAACTAAGACCGTTATTCTAACTGTATGCATTGGTTTAACTGTATTATCATGAGTAGTCCCATTGAAGTTAATCTCTGTTGGGTCAGATATCCAAGTTCCCGTGTCTCAGTTTTTCTGCCTGTAACATGGAAATATTAAAACTTCCGTAATGTAGAGAAGAGCTCTTAGGCTAATGCTGGTAGGTAGTTAGGTGAATGCTGGTAATGGGGGCCAGGAGGTTGTGGATAGTTTTGGAGAGTGTTGATATTTATAGTAGAAACTCATCCTCCATTCTTTACATTCACATTCACACCAGTCATGTGAATTTCAAGCCCAGCTGGGACCACTGTAATACCAATATCAAGCACAGGCTATTTATATTCGTTCTTATTTATTATTAACTAGTTTGCCTTATTGTTGAGTTAATTGATGTGATAGTGTGTGATCATCTTTGCCAGGTGGCAGCCCAGTTTGCTAGACATGGTATAAAGACATAGCTAAATTGCTAGGTGTAAAAAAACCTAAACATGTAGGTAAAATTATAAAAAGTTAGGAAACACAAAATTTAAGGTTGAAATGATGGTATTCAAATGGAGACCTGTAAAAGTTTTGTATTTCAGTTTCCCTGGCTAAATCTGTAGTTTAAAATAGCAATGCTAATGTTGTAAAATGTTCTCCAAATAATTTTAGGATATACTTTTGTTAGAACCTCAAGTTTTTGCATTTCCTGACGTTTTCTGATTTCTTTTTTTTTTAACTGCAGCTTCCCTGCTGTATTAATTCAGGGTCTGATTCTGCAAACACATGAGCATGTGCTTGCCTTGAAGTTGCTACTTACAATGTGTAAAGTAAATATGCAAGTTTTGTCAGGATTGGAGCCATAGATTATTTTTTTAATTTGATAAACAAGTAATTTGACACTTGTGTAATACATATTTACTACCACTAGATGTCTGAAATAATACATTATTATATACTTCCACATCTTCTGTCAAATCAGCTGTTCTAACAGGAATTCCTTACCCAAATATTAGAGGCACCACACCCCCAAAAATGGTATTCTCAACGTTCCAGTTAATTTCATAGAGGTAACAGCTTTGCCACAAAAACCCACTCCAAAAAGCCCACTAAAATATAAAATAACAAGAGTAAAATAGTTATCCTATGAAGCATTGTGCTTGTTTTTTAAACAACGTTTCATGGGTGGGAACCCATAGTTGATGAAAATAAAATACAGAGTAATAGGAACAGAAAATGAAAATAGAAAGTGAAGGAAATACAAAACTTTTAGTGAATTAAATATTTCCCGGAAGAGCTGGAAAACTGTCATGTTACTATTGTCCTAGAGCAAGAGAGCCAGTAAGAGCAGAAATGAAGGTACTGATGATTGTGAGAGGTTCTTTCATTGCCACTAATGGTCAGAATATGGAAAATCTAGAAAGCAGCCGTGTAGCCAAAAAGTTCCATGGAGAGGGCAGGTTCCACGGTCTCCACCAGGACTGTACAGGACTAGAATTCCTGTATGTCTGGGAGGGAAATGAAAGGCGGTATAGCTCATTTTCTCACACCCGTTCATTGGCAGTAGGGTCACAGTATTGTTGTAGTCGTGATGGCGCAGGAATGTATGACAGGCAAGGGTTTTTTATCTTTTATTGTACCAACTGTATAATTGGAGAAACGGTGTACATCAAGCTTCCATTTCCTAGGCTTGTAATGAGGGAGAATTCATATTCATTGAAGGCAGCACAAGGGTGGGACTTGAAACTGTCTGTGTCTACATGAAACACTGACTGTGCAGTTGTTACTGTGCAGTCATTTAGTATTGCATACCCAAATACTAAATGACTGGAGTAATCAGCATTACTGCGCAGTAGCATCCCTGCATGGCTTCGTGTTTATGCTGACTCCGCAGTAGTTTATTACTAGTTTGCAGTAGCTTGTTACAACTGAGCAGTAGCTCGTTACTACTGCACAGCAGCATTGCATCACGGTTCGTGCCCTGCAAGGTTACTGCATAGGAAAGGATCTCTGAGTATCCCTGTTCTCAGAGGAGTATCTTGAGTCTTTTTCTGATGGATGCAGATCACTCTCTGTGTAGAATAACATAAGGGAAAGTTTGTGAGTTCAGATGTGTGGACATGAGGACTCCGTGAGGAAGGCTGACCTACATAGGGGGAGTGGAGCTCTTTGTTCTGTGTGTCCATATATATGTTAGATCATAAAAAATAGTGGAATTTCAATTAAAGAAATGTTGGGCCTTGGGACCAATGTTTGTATCTTGAGAGCTTTTGAAAAGCTGTCTCAGTTTTGAGAGAACTTAGCTGTCTATTCTTGAAGTATTATCATTTGTTCTGCAATAGGGTAAGTCAAGTTCATTTGGGGCCTGATTATTTTCTCCAGTGGAAGATCCCATGAGAGTCAGGAAGGCTCTAAGCCTTCTGTTACAATGTGGTGTCATGGTTGAAGGACCAGTCCAGATTTTGGGCTGCCTTTTGGGGCCTGGCCATGCCCCCTCCACTCAATCCAGGAGTGGGGAAAAGTCTTTGGAGGGCTTCTGTCTTCCCTCCCCTTTGGCAGTGGCTGGCAGATGTGCCCCCTGGCTTCTGGCTTGAGCCACTACAGATATGTGCATGCATTTCCTGAATCAAAAGTGTGTGTGTGTTTATTTTTTAATCGGTTCAATCTCTATAGCTTAGACTTGCCTGCAAAGACTGAATCAATTCAGCTTTGGGCTTTTTGACTTTGTGTACTTAGCCAAGGAAACCAAGAGCACGACTATATATTAAATTAACTGGTTTGAAAGATTTTTCACAATGCAGCAATAGGGAGTTCCAGAAGCTTTGTTTTTCAATTGCTTACACTATACAAATCATATATTTTTAACAGTTTCATAAAAATAAGGTAAAAGAAATAAGATGGCAACACCTGAGACTGGAAGATTTTCTGGGTGATTTGGGTTCCCCTCATACTTGAAGAAGTCTCTGTACTTCAGGAAATTCTGCTTCACAAAAAAAAAAACACATTAATGCTTATGAATTGTAGCCATGTCCAGGATATTGCATGTTTTGTATATTCCCTCCCACTCCATGTGCATCAAGTTCTAGACATGAAGCAAGCCTAAGCTTGTGCCGATAAGGGCCTTGAGACAGAAGACCTCATATTCAGTAGTTAGCATGTCCAGAGGAGGGGCAATTTGGTAAGGAGCGCTTTGTAGTCATGCTTTTGTGTGTGGAAAGGAGCTATCGTAGCCAGTCCTGTGCTGTGTTTATGCAGGGCCTGACTCGGTATCACTGGGAATCTTTAGGAGCTGTCATAAAAGAAATAATATAAAACAAGTAGCCATTTCTCCCTTTATGTGAATCCCTTTATCCATTAGTGCCACAGGAAGAAAAACTCTGTTTTTTTTTGTTTTTTTTGGTATGTGTTTCTGTGTGTGCAGTTGGGTTTTTCTCTTTCCCATTCGAAGTAAATTCCCGCTGAGTTCTCTGGGTGTCTATGTCTATCCAGCCCTTGTCAGGGTGCTTGGTCAGCAGTTCTACTCCTTTACATGGTAACTGAAAATGAAATGTATTTTCCTTTTGGTGCGCCAAAACAGTTGTGAATCCTCCTCTAATTGGTTGAGATTTTTTTTTCTAGTTGGTGGCAAAACAAGAACAGCTATTAGTTGTAATATTTACTGGGATTTGTCTCTCTTCCCAGTTTTTTTTCTTTCCCCACTCCTTTTCATCTGACCTTATTTTTCACATTCAAGTTTTCCTGTCTTAGGTTGTAGAATCCTTAGAACAGAGATAGGTATTTATTTAGAAAGACCCATACATTTCTGTGTGTCTGTAAAGAAAAAAAAAAATAATTTCTGTCTGCTCTCTCCAGCAGCCAATGTCAGAGGCAGTTTCTGTTACTCATGTCCATGCAAAGAACCATCCTCCATGAGCAGATCCATTGCAATTAGTGTGGCTATGGTCTAAGGGCTCAGTGGGAAGGAATAGGGATGGGAGAATCTAGCTGTAAATAAGAATGTTAATTGCATACCTCAGTCCTCAGTTAAACAATCCTATTTGATTAATAATTATTGACCTGGGCTGGAGAATTTAGGGGTTTTCCCTTCCCATTATGGTGGTTGCTGATGTTGCTTACTAAGTGAAACACTTTACCGTTCAAAGAAGGCCTGCACCTAACATAGTAATTGACCTAACTAGAGGCATAACAGAGCAGCCCTGCACCCTGGCCAGCGGCTGTTCACAGGGCACTGTTGGCTGCAGTGGCTTTTTTTGTGCCTCCTCCACTTCTCCTTCAAGGGGGCATCTGGGGCTTCTGTCCAGTCGCCTCCTCTCCCTTCAATGATGCTACTGATCCACAAAGTGCAAACCCTACCATATTGATCTGGTATACCCACGTTGCACTTTGACATGCACTCTGCACTTGTATAAATGCCTGGGCATGACATCAGTTAATTCAGAACAACAAACACAAGGCCAAATCAGCCTCAGTGAACACTAATTTCAGTAAGCTAAGAAAATGCAGCCTGAATGCTATGCATCTTAACTGCACAATAGACATGAATTAATATGAATTCTGCGAATACCACAGGTTGTGGGTTTTTTTCTCCCTCCCTCTCACCCTGCGTGGAAGTTGATTGCATCTGGAAATTGATAGATAAAACAGACATGTAAAGGCATGTATAAAACACACCTAGAGCAGCTGGTAGAGATAATAGTGCTTCTGACTTGAGGTTGGGCTCTATTCAGAGCACAGCCTTCATTGTTTTGCATGTTTGGGAAGTCCTAAGCACTTCTGAAGAAAGAGAACATTTTAAGTGATAACAGAAAATGATAATGCAATCTCTATTCTGCTTCTTATCCCCTTCCCTAATGAATGTGGACAGTGACTATTGACATAGGCTGGTGATAGGTATTGCAGAGTACCTTACAGTATGCATTGGTCACTATCAGGGTTGTTGATTGTTATAAGTTGTTTGTCTACAGTTTGCTCTTAAGAACGCTGTAGTAATTTTTTGATCATTACATAGAAACATTATTCCTGTTAGCAAATGTTGACTTTCTAATGATGGCCACAGGATTGTTGGTTGTAGCTGTGTTGGTCTAAGGACATAGGCAGGCAAGGTTCTTTTGGTAGATGTAATATTTTTTATTAGACCAACTAATGATGACCACTGCAGCTTTTACAAAGCTGATGTTCTCTGAACAGGTGACATTTTGGTAGCTGGAATCACTTAAAATTTGTTGTGACAGTAGTACCTAACTCTATCAACATCAGATCACATGGGTGAGCTACAGTCTGAATTTTAAAAGCATTGTGCCACACTTTTATTTATCAGGAGGAGACCTCGTTCCCCTACTCTGTCAAGGTATAGGGACCTTAACATAGGTGTAAGCATAGTTATTTTCACTTTAAGGCCTCTTTATATTGGCAGGATGATCAAAAATGCTCTTTTGGGTTAGGGACATTACACATAAACCAATTTAAATGATAAGAAGCTGGTTTAAACCTGTAACAGAACAGACGTTCAGTGCACATAAACCAGTTTGAAAACGGTTGAAACCAGTTTGAGATAAACCTGGTTGAATGTAGTATCAGACTTAACTGATTTGGGTCAAACTGGTTTATGCAGTGTCTGTCCCAGATCTCTTCCTGGTTTAAGTTAAACCAGAGTCCTGGCATGCTCTCTGGGCTGAGCGGGGCTGTCTGCTGGAGCAGAGCAGGGTTGGCCTTGCCCCTCCCCTTCCTAGCCAGAGCACCATCACAGCTGTGGCTGGCTGAGGGATTGCAGTGGCTGCCAGGCTTCCCTCTCCCTGCCACCCCACCTTGGCTGCTCAAGCAGGGAATCCCCCCTCCCACCCCTCTCCCACAGCAGGGACCCCAGCGCAGGAACCTGGGCATCTGGCCATGCCCCCCCCGCCCCTCCACCCCCATGCTAGCTAGTGCTAAGAGGTGGCCGTGTGGGTCTCCAATTTCACTTGAACAAAGGGCAGACAGCTAGTGGCTTGCAAATGCACTCTGCAGATGAGAAAAGCTTGAAACTAATGAGAGAGATGTTTTCTTTTGTAGGGCTTGAGGGGCTGAAACTTTGTTCTGACAAACAACCTGCTGGGTGCAATCTGTCAGTCTAAAAGAGGGGACAGAGAAAGGTGTTAGAAATACCCTGGTTTGCAGACAGTCTGAAGAAGCAGGGAGATGGAGATTGAAAAGCTGATACAGTCAATTTTCCTTATATTTGTGCTGATGCGATATGGGGCTTGATGTATCAGTGTCAGGGCCTGTTTCCCACGAAGATTTCTTTTGAAAAAACTCTCCTCCCTTCTATGACCTGCTGTGTGGCTCCCTTTGTGCTACCATGTTTGAGTCCCTAGTGCAGGGGTTTTCAACCTTTTTGGAACAGTGTACCCCCAGCAGCTAGATGTGGAGCATGGGCGGGGGGGCATGCGGCTGAAAGTAGAGTGGTGGCAGCTGCCACATGCAAGCTTCCCCCGCTCCCCATGTCCAGCTAGGCGGGCAGCGCCTGCATGACTGTGCAGGATGATGCATGGCGGCATTCTATCCCCACCTGTCCGTGGATACCTGCTATGGCCTTCTCAAGTACCCCCGGTTGACAACCCTTGCTGTAGTGTGTGCTGCTGAGGATTATGCTTTCAGCTCTATAGGACTGTGTTCAGTGCTAATGTGTTAGCCAAGGTGGCAGGGGTGCTGCTTTTTAAAAGTTAGTCATTTTAGGTGTTCTTTTTGTAAAATCTTAAAGTATTTTTTTTAAGTTAATGGTGACTGCATTGGAGCACACATGTGATCTGTGGTTGTTCAGATTCCAGGCTGGTTTGGCTGATACCATTCATATGTTGTTGTAGGAATCTAGAATTTCACCCTGGCAGATGCCTATAGATGAAGTTATGTTTTTTGACAATGAATAATTTGGGGAGCTATTCCAATAGTCGCTTCTAATGAGATGAGCTTAATAAAGGCCTGATTCAGATTGCTTGGTTGTTAACTAGTTAGTAAGATTGAACTGATGGAAGCATATAGAGGACTGGGTGTTTATGGAAATGATAAAACTGAGTTCTTCATAAGAGCCCTTACAATTACATCTTGAAACCTGAAGATGGGTGGAGCTTTTCAGTTGCTCAGTGTCCAGCCATCGTACAGAAACTCTTCAGCCCCTGACATGTTACACTTAAGATGTGATTAACATGGTTAATTTTGTCTGAAGTAGTGACCTGTCCTCATGTTCATTCAGTTAATGGAGTGATAAAGCCAGGAATAAGTCCCAAAGTTATGATACAAAATATGTGTAACAACTTTGTGGCTGGTTCCTTTCATGCTGCTAATTGAATGCATGGCCAATGCTCCCAGTCCCACAGCTAGGGACTCTATCAGTGGATTGGGATTCCCACTCAGGGGAGCTCATTGTACTCCCACAGCTGGGAGCCCCAATCATCTGACCAATGCGCCCCGCCTCTAGGCCAGGGGTGGGCAAAATGCGGCCCGTGGGCCAGATGCGTCCTGCCAGACCATTCCATCTGGCCCGTGGGACCCCTAAAAAATTTAGAAAATTAATATTTATCTGCCCCTGGCTGCCTGTCATGCGGCCCTTGAAGGCTTGCCAAAACTCAGTAAGCGGCCCTCCACCCAAAATAATTGCCTGCCTCCGATGTATGGGTATGTCAGGTTTTGTTTGTCTATCACTATTGTGCATGGAGAGTTACTTAGAACAGTAACCAAATGTTCACAGTATTTCCTTGATTTTTGGATTTATCTGGTGCTTGCAACTTGTTAACTTTTGAGAACTTAAATTTTCAGTAAATACCTTCCCTTCCCACAGAACAAAAATATGTTAGTTACATTACATAACTTAGAATAAAGCAATTTAAAACAATCAAGGGTGGTTTTACTGCAAGATTTGAATTATGAGCATTACAGATAGAAAGGAAAGGAATATGTCAGTTTGCAGTTTCCATTTGCAGTTTATAGAAACAGATTTTTATCTTTGTTATTTCAAGATGAAGCTCATTCCCTAGACTATCAAAAAGTACATCTTTGACACGTGTAATAAAAGAGAGGAGATTAATATTGAACCGTCGTATCCTGTGTGTCTGTTCTTAGCAAGATTGGACTTTTGGGACCTCTGATCTATGAGAAGTCTTTGGCGTGAAAGGAAATCCGAGATATTTGATTTTCTTTCTGGAATGTATGCTAAACTTTGATTTCCTACTTTGAGTCTGAGGAATTTTGGCAGTTTCTAGTGGAAAGTTAAACACGTACTGTAGGAAGAGATGAAATGGAAAGACTTTACATAAACGTGAATCTATTCGATTAAAAAAAATCTTCCCTTTATTATGAGACAAAAATGAGTAGCTTTAGCATACTGTTAGACAGTTTTAAAGATAGGTCTGAAACAAAAGTCCAGATTGAAATATTTCAACATTTAGGGAGAGTGAATTTTGCAGCAGGGGTGTGTGTGTGTGTGTGTGTGTGTGTGTGGCGGGGGGGGGGAACAGAACATCCCTAATTATGAGGAATTTGGATGGACACCTATACTTTGCTTCCAGAGTTCTCACATTCCTAAATGTATTTCTTTTTATAACAACCATTTTCTTAACTTATTACTAGTGTCTTTTATAGCTAATTAGCTTTTAACTAATTGCTATTAAGAAGTTAAAACTAGTGAACTAGTTAGCAAGATTGAATTGGTGTAAACATACAGAGGAGATGAGTGGTTATAGAAATACTGTCGCTGAGTTCTTCAAAAGAGCCCTCAAGATGGAACGTGAAACTGAGGATGGCTGGAGCTTCTCAGTCCCCCAGCTGACTTAGTAGACAAAGCTGTCATCCAGAGAAATACATTTTTGTCTTAACTAGTGGAACTTTTCTGGAAGAAATCATAGGGCGCGTCCCCACATGTAAGCATGTGTGCTTGCAGCAACTCAAATAGAAGCGGTGCAAATTTGAGCCAGGGCTTTTTGCCTCAGCACGCGTGCTCAGACGTGCACTTTATGGTGGAGCAAATTGTGCCACTTGGGGCAAAATAACCCTGCCTGGCTTCTCCCGGATCTGCAGCCAGGGGAACTAGAGCCCAGCATCTGTGCTGTCCACAGAAGTATAAAACCCTGCCCTGGCCAGCAGCTCAGGGTTAGCTGCTCACAGGAGCTTCTGGGGGAGGAGCCTCTGGGAGGAAGTTGGCCATGCCCATTCCTGTCCCAGGCTACTGCTGCTGTGGCTGGTTGCTGCAGCCTTGGTCTCAGGAGCTTCTAGGGAGAAGATGGCCAGGCCCTTTCCTGCCTCTGGCTACTATGAGCTTCTGGCCTGGTCTCAGAGCTTTTGGAGTAAGTTAGTCGCACCCCTTCCTGCCTTGGGTGGCTGTTGCAGCTGCTGTTTGCTGCCCCCACAGAGCTTCCTTTAGCCTCCACTATGGGGGTGGATCCCAGCCAAGCCCCCAAGGGGATTCGTGCCCCTATAGCCTCCACCCTGGAGGCAGAGTCCAACCAATCTCCTCCAGGGGTGGAGAAGCCTGCAACCTCCGCTGCAGGGGCAGGTGGGACTCCGGTAGGGAGCCAACAGTGCCGGGGGTCACCCCAGCCAGGCCTCCCCTGAGGGGTTTCCAAGTTCCCTTTCCCACCATCGGGGACCAAGTGCAAGGGCAGTGGGAAGGGCTCCTCTTCAGCCTCCTCCACAGCTGGGGGTGGGAAGGGAAAGGTCCCTGCCCCGAAGCCTAGACCACCAGCACCTGAGGGGACCAGGTGCACTACACCAGCCAGCACACCCACTCAGCCTGTCCCTGGCCCTAGCTCAGGCCTCACCAAATGGCTCTCCAGTTTTGCCCAAATGGCTAGTTTTGTTCCCCTGGAGGCTTGTCCAATTGTCCTCAAGGAGAGAGTCACACACACATACAGGCTGGGTCCATCACATGTTTATTGTTTACGTAAACAGGTTCGGCTAAGAGGCTAATGCCAAAGCAAAGCCGAACGCGAGTCCAGCCCGGAATTACATTTTTATAGCTTACATAAACATAGTCTTGACGTATTAGGCATTCATTGGCAGCATTATAATTTCCTAGTTGTTACGTCTTATCTTGTAGGCTGAACTTAACTTGTTATTGGTTAGTGTGACTTATCAGGGTTGGTGCATGCGCATTCAAAAAGCAGAACTGCGGCAGAAATCTTCTGTCGCATGCGCAGAGGAAAAGAGGAACTACGGTAAAGTTTAGTAATCTTTTAGTAACTCCGGTGTCTGAGTGTAATTTTAGAACACTAGACACAGATGACTTCAAAATGCCAGGCAAGCAGAAAGAAAAGCAGACCACAACTCAGTCGTTGACCTCGTGGTCTTACACAAAGGGGTCATAAGATGGTCATCAGACACTTCTATTATATAGTTGCTGTTTAAGCATTATTACAAAATCATGGAGTCTAACCTATTTTTGACTACACCAGAGGGGGCCGCTGGAGAGATTTTGACAGCGTCCTCGCCACTGTGAGGACACTGGTGGAGGAAGGCAAAGGGCCCAAAAGCTGCAAGGCCTGGATATATAGGCGGGCCCGCAGTTTCATAGATGCCCTCTATGCATATGGGAGGGTGCTACGCGAACCGGTGGGCCCCACGCTGGGCATTGAGATGCGTGAGGGCCCTGCTGAACCATCTACTCCTTCCTCCCCCCCTGCCATGAGGTTGTTTCAGATCACGACCCCCAATGTCTACAGCTGTAGGAAGGGTCTCTGGAGGTGCCGGGTGCTCTCCTTCCTTTGGTGGGGGGTCCCCATGGTATTCTTGCAGGAGACCCTGAAGACTCCAGCTGACGAACAAAATTGGCAGCTGGAGTGGGGAGGGCAGAGTCTTTTTTAGTTACCTGTCAGCCACCTCATCTGGGGTGGCTACCCTGTTCTCCCCGGGCCTGCAGCTGGAGATTCTCCAAGACATTGAGATGGTGCCAGGCCACCTGCTGCACCTCCGGGTCCAGGTATGGGGGCTGGTCCTGAACCTTCTGAATGTGTATGCCCCTGCGAAGGACCCAGAGTTGGCAGATTTTTTCTGTCAGGCGGCCACATACATTGGCACCCTCAACCCTTGCAAGTGCCTGTTCCTTGGCGGGGACTTTAATGTCACCCTAGATGCGCAAGACTGGTCAGGCAAGGAGCAGAACCAGGCTGCCATGGGCGTCCTCGGGGAGATCCTGATGGACTACTCCCTGGTGGATGTCTGGCGTGCCTGTTACCCGCCTGAGCCCCCTACCTTCACTTGTGTGAAGGTGGGGGAGGAACAGGCATGCCACTCCTGGTTAGACTGGGTTTATATCTCTTTGCCACACTTTGCTCAGCCCCACTTCTCTGGCATCTGGCCGACCCCTTTCAGCTATCACCACCTTGTCTGGGCCTAGGCCACACTGAGGCCTGGGCATCCAGGGTCAACCTGCTGGCATTTCAGTGCCAGCCTGCTGGAGGATGTGGGCTTCAGGGATGCTTTCTGGGAATTCTGGCTGGCAACGGGCAGGTTTCCCCTTGGCTCAGAGATGGTGGGATATGGGGAAGGTGCTCATCTAGCCCTTTTGCCGTGGCTACACTTGGGGGCAGCTCGAGTGGGAAGTGCTAGAGCTGGAGAGGTGCCTGGCCACCGACCGAACCAACCCGTCCCTCTGCGGAGAGTGTTGGGAGAGGTGGGAAGAGCATCGTGCTCTGGACAACCACCACGCCCAGGGTGCATTTGTCTGCTCGTACGTCCAGCTCCTTTGGGAGATGGACCTCAGCTCCTGCTTCTTCTATGCCCTGGAGAGGAGGTGGGGGGCCAAGAAGTACATCACCTGCCTTCTGGTGGGTGACGGCACCCCCCTCATGGATCCAGGCAAGATGCACCAGTGCGCGCGGGCATTCTATGGAGAGCTCTTCTCCCTGGATCCGACAGATGCTAAGGTCTATCAGACACTGTGAGAGGGACTCCCATAGGTCAGCATGGGTAACTGGGACTGGCTGAAAGCTCTTACTCTGGCTGAGTTTTCGGCTGCCCTCCACCTGATGCCTGGCAACAAGGCTCCAGGCATCGATGGGCTGACCTCAGAGTTCTACCAGGTTTTCTGGGACGTCCTCAGCACGGACCTTGCTGTGGTCTGGGCTGAATCCAAAGGAAGTGGGTAGCTCTCCCTGTCATGCTGGAGGGCCATGCTGACCCACCTGCCAAAGAAGGGAGATCCCCATGACCTAAGGACTTGGCGTCCCATGTTCCTCCTCTGCACGGACTACAAGGTGGTAGCGAAGGCCATCTTGCTGCACCTGCAGTCCGTGCTGACAGACGTGATCCATCCCAACTAGATTTACAAAGTGCCCGGATGTTCCATCTTTGGCAACCTGTACCTGGTTTGGGACCTCCTGGAGCTAGCACGCCAAGAGGGCCTGTCTTTCACTCTCCTATCCCTGGACCAGGAGAAGACATTTGACAGAGTGGATCACAGGTACCTCACAGGCATGCTGCGGGTCTTTGGCTTTGGGCCCCACTTTGTGTGGGCTCTCCAGGTGCTGTACGCCTCTGCAGAATGTTTGGTCAAGCTCAACTGGACCCTGATTGAGTCCATCCCATTCAGGAGAGGGGTGCATCAAGGCCGTCCGCTGTCAGGTCATCTGTACGTCTTGGCCCTGGAGCCCTTCCTCGTTCTTCTGCGAAAGTGGGTGGTGGGGTTGATGCTCCAGGAGCCGGCAGTATAGCTGGGTCTGTCAGCGTATGCTGACAATGTATTCCTCATGGTCCAGGACTCGGGTGACCTGGCGTGGGTGGAGGCCTGTCGGGCATTGTACTCGGAGGCCTCCTCTGCCTGGGTCAACTGGGTCAAGAGCTTTGGCCTGGCGGTGGGTGACTGGTGGCAGGTGGGCTCACTCCCACCCATGCTCTGCAGGAGCCGCTGGGTCGTGGGCTTGCTGCTGTATTTGGGGGTCTACCTGTCCTCCACAGACCCCTCCCCACCAAAGAACCTGCACCAGCTGGAGGCAAGGGTGGTGGAGCGGCTCTGGACATGAGTAGGGCTCCTGCGATGTCTCTCCCTGTGTGGGAGAGTGCTGGTGCTGAACCAGCTGGTCCTGTCTGTGCTCTAGCACTGCTTACACACCCTGCCTATGCCCCCTGAGGTCCTGGTGGGACTCCAGAGACGGGTACTGGATTTTTTTCTGGCTGGGTTGGCACTGGGTCACTGCAGAGGTCCTGAGCCTCCCTTTGTGGGAGGGCAGCCTGGTTTGCCTGCACAGCCAGGTCTTGGCATTCCGCCTTCAGGCCCTGCAGCAACTGCGATACCAGGCTTTTCCAATGTACGGCCCACGGGCCGCCATGCAACCTACCAAGCCATTTTATCTGGCTCGCGGCAGGGGCAGCGCAGCCATGGCGGCGGCGCCACGGAGCGCGGAGCCGCGGTGGTGCGGAGCTGGTGGAGGTGGTGGCACAGCGGCGAAGGCAAGGTGGGCAGGGAGCACGGAGCTGCAGCGGTGGGGTGGGGCGGGCAGAGAGCACGGAGGGAGTGTGGCAAGGCGGGCAGGGAGCACTGCGGGGTGTGGAGCCACGGCGGTGAGGCGGGCAGAGAGCGTGGAGGGAGTGCGGTGAGGTGGGCAGGGAGTACTGCAGGGGGCGGAGCTGCAGCGGGCAGGGCTGGCCTGCGGGCCCCAGCTGGCAGCGAGGGGAGGGGAGTTGCTTACCCCCGTGGGGTCCGGGGGAGTGGCCCCGTGCGGGAGGTCAAGCAGTGAGTGCTGGCAGTGCTGGCCCGCGCCTGCCTCCTCACCCCCCCACCCCCGGCTTCAAGCCAGCCCGGCTGTCCTGCCTTGCCCTGCCCCACAGCAAGGCGGTGCCTGCTTCCCTGGCCAGTCTCCCCCCGGGCACTGTGGCTCTCCGGGCCCGGCCGCCTGCGCGCGAGGCCCCAAGGGGGCCACTTCTCACGTGCTGCTGGGGATGGGAGGAGCCCGGCTGGGTCTGAACCAGCCAGCAGAAATGGTGGCAGAGCCATGTGCCGCTTGGGATGGGAGGAGCTTGCACCAGTCAGTCCCGAGCAGCACACGGCACTGCTGCCGCTTCTGCTGGCCGGTGCAGACCTGGCCGGCCTCCTCCCGTCCCCAGCAGCACATGGGAAGCTGGCTTCAGCTGCATGCTTCTTTTCCTGGCCGGTGCCGACCCGGTTCTGCCCAGGTGGGTCCTGCAGCACCATGTTAACCCGGGCATGGCACCGGAAGGCTGGGCGGGCCCCAGGTTAACCCAGGCCTGGCCCTGTGGCTTCTCCTGCACCAAGTCAACCCGGTTGTAGCCAAGCGGCTCCTGCAGCACTATGTCAACCCGGGCATGCATGCCATGTCAACTAGCACCATGTCAACCCCTGCAACTTCATTGGTGTCAAAGGTCACGTGACATCACTTCCTGATATGATACCACTTCCTGTGACGTCTTTGAATACGGCTCGCCGGCCCACTGGGTGATAAAAAGTTAATGATCCGGCCCCACATTAAAAAAGGTTGGACACCCCTGTGCTATACGGTGTCAGCAGCCACGTGGCATGGGGCCACCTGGGTCATGCTTTCCTCCGCCACTTCTGGGGGCTCCAGTGTGACATCATTGCACAGCCACTGGCAGTAATATTTGAACACTTGTGGCGCACGGGCCAGGTCCCGGAGGACTGGAAAAGAGCCAATGTGGTCCCCATTTTCAAGAAGGAGAGGAAGGAGGACCTGGGCAACTATAGGCCAGTCAGTCTCACCTCCATCCTAGGCAAAGTCTTCGAAAAAATTATCAAGGCTCACATTTGCGAGAGCCCGGCAGGACAAATTATGCTGAGGGGAAACCAGCACGGGTTTGTAGCAGGTAGATCATGCCTGACTAATCTAGACTCTTTTTATGACCAGGTTACAAAACGCCTGAACGCAGGAGTAGGGGTTGATGTCGTATACTTCGACTTCAGGAAGGCCTTTGATATGGTATCCCACACCATACTGGTAAACAAATTAAGAGGCTGTGACTTAGATGACTACACAGTCCAGTGGGTGGCGAATTGGCTAGAGGGTCGCACCCAGAGAGTCATAGTGGATGGGTCAGTATCGACCTGGAAGGGTGTGGGCAGTGGGGTCCCACAGGGCTCGGTCTTTGGACCGATACTCTTCAATATCTTCATCAGCGACTTGGACAAGGGTGTGAAATGTACTGTGTCCAAGTTTGCGGATGACACAAAACTGTGGGGAGAAGTGGACATGTTGGAGGTCAGGGAACAACTACAAGCAGACCTGGACAGGTTGGACATATGAGCAGAAAACAACAGAATGCAATTCAACAAGGAGAAATGCAAAGTGCTGCACCTAGGGAGGAAAAATGTCCAGCATGCCTACTGCCTAGGAAATGACCTGCTTGGTGGCACGGAAGCAGAAAGGGATCTTGGAGTCCTAGTGGACTCCAAGATGACCATGAGTCGGCAGTGTGATGAAGCCATCAGAAAAGCTAATGGCACTTTATCGTGCATCAGCAGATGCATGACGAACGGATCCAAAGAGGTGATACTTCCCCTCTATCAGGTACTGGTCAGACCGCAGTTGGAATACTGCGTGCAGTTTTGGGTGCCGCACTTCAGGAGGGATGTGGATAACCTGGAGAGGGTCCAGAGAAGGGTCACTCGTATGGTTAAGGGCTTGCAGGCCGAGCCCTATGAGGAGAGACTGGGGCACCTGGACCTCTTCAGCCTCTGCAAGAGAAGGTTGAGAGGCGACCTTGTGGCTGCCTATAAGTTCATCATGGGGGCACAGAAGGGAATTGGTGAGGTTTTATTCACCAAGGCGCCCCCGGGGGTTACAAGAAATAATGGCCACAAGGTAGCAGAGAGCAGATTTAGACTAGACATTAGGAAGAACTTCTTCATAGTTCGAGTGACCAAGGTCTGGAGTGGGCTCCCAAGGGAGGTGGTGCTCTTCCCTACCCTGGGGATCTTCAAGAGGAGGTTGGCTATGCATCTAGCTGGGGTCATCTGAACCCAGCACTCTTTCCTGCCTATGCAGGGGGTCGGACTTGATGATCTATTGAGGTCCCTTCCGACCCTAGCATCTATGAATCTATGATATGACTGGCAGCTCTCAGCCTGCAGGGCTTCTCCCTGCAGGACCTGTGAGGGCTTTCAGATTTCTACCAGGACCTTCTCCGGGTCTGGAGGCTGGTTTCTGCTTTCAGGTCCCCTGCAATAGTCGCCCAGGATGCCAACCTGCTCATCAAGCCCTTCCTCTGGAACCCCCAGCTGGAGGTGCCAACAGCAGAGGCACCCTGGTTGCGACAGAGGTTGATCCTGGATGGTGTCACCCGTATTGGAGACTTCCTGGACTACGATAGGCAGGAGTGGGTGTACCCCTCTGCTATGGCCTAGCTCATGGGTCTATCCTGTGCCACCTGCTGTCTGGTCCAGGAGGTGAAATCTGCCCTACCTCTCAACACCCTTGCCTTTGTTGACCAGGTTCTGTGCAGTGGCAGTCTCCTCCCCCCCCCCCCCCCCATGTCCTCCAGCCCACTGGAATTTTTCGTGGGGCTGACGCCTCACCTGGCTTCATGGCGTTCCCAACTCACCACCTGAGCCGGTTGGAGGATACCAGACCGGTCCGCTTTTCCACTGTCCATCGTTGTCACCTCTACACGCTTGTGCGCTGCACTGTCCATCATGCCATCCTCGCGTCCCGCCCAGACACTAAGTGGTGGGACCTGCTCGGCAAGGGCGCAGCTGGGGCACCCCAGTGGCTGAGTCTGTATTCCACCATCATCCCACGAGCCACTGGGGACCTCAGCTGGAGGCTCCTCCATGGAACCGTTGCCACGGGCGTGTATGTGGCAAGCTTCACGGACACCCCAGTCTCCTGCCCCTTCCGCGGGCAGAGGGAGACCCTGGCACACATGAACCTCGAGCGTGCCAGGCTGGAGCCCCTCCACCTTCAGAGCCTTCTCTTGAGGTTCTGGTTGAATTTCACCCCCTACCATTTTTTTTTTTTTGGTCACCCCATCCGTGGCCCCACCAAGTCCCAGGACCTCCTGGTCAACCTCCTCCTGGCTCTGGCCAAGTGGGCCCTGTATTTGACCAGGAAGGAGTCTCTGGCTGGGAAGGTGCCTGGAGACTGTAGGGCTGCTTTCCTCTCACTTGTCCATGCATGTCTCCAAGGAGAGCACCAGTGGGCGGCATCTACCGGCTCCTTGGATGCCTTTGAGGACCGGTGGGTGTGGCCTGGGGTTTTCTGCTCGGTGTCCCCCTCGGGCGCACTTATTTTCATGTTTTGACCCTTTGACCCGCATGACACTCCTATCCTGCTTTTTGCCTTTTTTGTCTCAAGCATTCTGTTGTATCTTTCACCCATTGGCCCTACACAGTAAGGCCAGGGGGGCCTTAGAGCCCATGATACTTGAAGGATACAAATAGACAGGAGCTTCTGGGGCCCAGCCAATTGGTATCTGGGGACACTAGCCCCTTGTGCAGCATCCCAAATTCACTTTTAAAATACCCCAAAATCCACATTCTTACACAATTAAAACAAAAGAGAGAGAAAAAGGGGAATTGATCAGATGGGCAATATTTTATTGCTGTATTTACAATATTAAACAAATGTGGAAGCCTACCCGGGTCTCTAGCATCATAATAAAAGAAATCCTAATTATATGTTTTAATGTTTGCTTTGGGTTTCCTTATCACATAGTGGGTGTGTGATGGGGGGATGTGGGGTTTGCAGGAGGCAATGGAAAGTGGGGTGGGAGGATGTGTGTGGGTGTGGAGGGATGTGGGGGAATGTGAGTCAGTGTGTGGGTAGGTGTGGGGGGGCTGTGGGTATGGGGGCTGCTTATGTGGAGTGGGTCCCCGGCATGAATGCTGTGTGCCCCCGGCGGCTGGTGGGGCACGGTGGCACTGGTGGTGGTGGGAGCATGGTGGCAGTGGTAAGTGGGGAGCTCCCGCAGATGCCATCAGTGCTGTCGGCAGCGGGGGGAGAGGTGGCAAGCGGCGACCACCCGCAGACACTGCTGGCAGCAATAGTGGTGGCCAGCGGCAATTGCAATAGTGGTGGCCAGCGGCAATTGCTAACTGTGACCACCGCTGATAGTATTGGCGGTGCCTTTTCTGAGGGGGTGTACATGCACCCCCTATACATCGCCAATGGTCCTCTGCCCCCCACAGGGCAGAGCCTCCCCCCACAGCATATGGACTACCCTGCTTGCAGGATCCCAGGCCTCCCAAGGGGCTACAGGACCCCCCCAGCTTCCCCACTGGTCTCCAGCCCCCTGCTCATTTCCCTGCTCTGTTCCAGCCTCCAGAGGCTCGAGAGAATAGAAAAATGAGCAGGAGGCTCGTTCCCCCTGCTCCCCATTCATCCCCCTGCTCCGTGTTCATTCCCCCCATCTCGCATTCATTCCCTCTGCCCTCTGTTTATTCCCCCAGCTCCCTGCTTGCTCTCCCAGCCCCCCCACACTCACTGGCAGTAGCGGAGAATGAGCAGGAGGCTGGAGAGAGCAGGGGAATGTCTCCAGGGGATGTCTCTAGCCTCCTGCTTGTTCCCCTGCTGTCTGTATCCTCCTGAGGCTGGAGACATGCAGGGGAACCAGCAGGCGGCTAGAGATAAGCCCGTGGAAATGAGCTGGAGGCATTCCTCTGCTCTCTCCAACCTCCTGCTCATTCTCTGCTACTGCCAGTGAGCATGTGGGGGCTGGGAGAGCCAGCAGGGAGGAAGGGGAACAAACAGTGGGCAGGGGGAACTAATGGGAGGTTGGGGCAATGAACAGGGAGTTGGGGAAGGTCCCCTCCTCCAGCTCTCCAACCCCCCCCAACTTACCTGGCAGAAGTCAGGACCAGATCCTTGCAGCTTGCACCGCTGCCTGCCCAGTACAGGCAGGCAGTGTGCTTCAGGACTGGGGAAAGGGTCAACCAGAGAGATGATCTGGTACCCTGCCAGAGCATCTCTGTGGAGAACTGAGCCTCCAGTTGCCTCCGGGCACAGTCCCAGACCATGCCCTGACCTGTTTTTTTCCCCCAGGGTTTTGTTTGACCCCTGGATATCCAGGAGTCTAATGTTGCTCCCCTGCTGCAAATCTGCAGCGGGGGAAGCGTTTTTTTTGTTCCCGTACATGCCTCTTGCAGCATCTCAAAGGGGTTTGAGATGCTTCAAGAGGCACGTGCGGGCTTGTCTGGATGCACCCATAGAGTCCAGGAATTAAAAAAAAAAAAAAAAATATAGATATAGATAAGACCTGTGCTGAGTACCTCAAAGTTCCAGAAACCTAATCAGCATGTCCTGTCTATCAGATTAGTATGTATAATATTTTTTTATTACTTCAAATATAAAGTCCCCAATTCTCAACTCAGTTGTACCAGTTTTTCTCTCATAATACACCTATTAAAATGCAGTTATACCAATGTAAAACTATTGTAATGGAGCAGACAGTTATGACTGTAAAGTAAAATGCAGGTGCTTAGCGTAAAGGTGCTTCTGTTGTTTATGCGGCCTATTAAATACTACATTCTCAATAGTTGTTGTCCCCCCCCACCCTCCGAGAAAGGCTACAAAGAGGAAGTCATGAATGGCAGTGCTAAGGGAGTATGGGCTAATTTGTGCCTTGACTTGTGTCCCATGGAACCTCACTGAAGAAGAAGTTTCTTTGGCAGAGGAGCTCTAACTGGGAAGGGAGTGTGTGGTGGTAGACTGGACAAATGACTATCTGGAAATGAAGTCTTACCTTGTCCACAGTAACTTTCAAGGTCTGTGCAGAGGAAGAGGGATCCATGCATTCCATATGGTGGAGAGGGATTAAAGTTAGAGAAATACCACTAAAGATTGAAGACTTTAAAGGTAGCTCAGAGTTGAAAGTCACAAAGTCTAAACTCACCTGTATGGGATACTTTGTGGGGAAAGGAAGGGAAAGGCCATTGTTAGTTTAAAACTGCACCAGGTTTTTGAAAAAAAAGTGTGTGTATGTGTGTGTAAGGCAGAGAATAAACCTCCTCTTGGTGACAGGATCACAAAAGACAGCAGTCATTAAAATGAGATTAGATTGCAGATTCTTTCTTATCATGACCTCACTCTTAAAATATGAAATACATTCAACAGAAAGGAACAGTAATACTAGAAGGTGTCATGTTCCTGGCACTGAAAGCGCATTTTCTGTCATGATGGATCTTATCATGTGGATCTCTACCTATACTATCTAACGATCTTTCCCATAGAACTGCGTTAATATATTTTAGTACAAATATACCAGTTGTCAGCATGAGATTTGATAGGTTTTTTTTTTACCAGAGAGTTGAAAAGGTTCATATGATATGTTTTCTATTGCAAGGTCTTTATGTTTTCATTCTTTCTTTTCCCTTTATGTTGGACAAAACTGCTGTTTGTCACAATGGCATATTATACTGTCATCACCATTTCTTCTACACCACAAAAATTGGAGGATACAAGGAGAGCTTTCAGTAGCCCTAAAACCCTGACAGTTAGTTGAATGTATAAAGAAGTGGTAGTGTGGTTGTAGCTGTAGAGAATAAAAAGGAGGGCCCTGTTCTCTAAGACTTTACAGTATAATCACACAATTCTTATGCTTTGAAATCAATGGGAACTTGCCCATTGACTTCAGTGGGAGCTGGATCCAGCTTTAAATAGACAAGTATTGGAGTATACACCTGGACTCTAGTTCTTGTGTCTTCTTCATGGGAGGCTAGGGAAACTCAGTTGATCTTAGCAGTCTTTCTGTACAAGATAAATCCTTTCTCTCACTCTAGCAATACCACGATCTTTTGGTAGATACTGCTCTAAGTTACCCTCACTCCCCAGTTAAATTGGCTCCAATCAATATCAGGAAAAAGGAATTGGAAAGATGGCTTTAAGCCATCTTTGTCATTATCTGCACACTCAGGAGTCTTTCACTGAGCAAGGCTCATCCCAGCATGAAAATAACGCACAATATATTTCTGGCGTTTCCTTTGCTGATACCGTATGTCCTGATTGCTGAACTAGTATATCTACAGTTCCAATCTGCTTTGAGACGCAACCAATTCTAAAAAAAAAAGTTTGGTCTGGATGTAGATAGTTAATATTCAAAAAGTCAAATTCTGCCCTGGCCTACTGGCTAGCATGGTTAAGGCACACCAGTGTCTGTAAATGAACAGCACACAAGAGAGTGATATGGCCAACACCATGACCAAGCTGACTTTGACCTTCTCAGCCAGAATGACCATGTACTCCAACGTACTTGTATACAGTTGGGTCAGCTGGAGATGGCCTCTGGCATGAATTAAATTTATAGTTTCATAGTTGGTAGGGTTGGAAGGGACCTGAGCAGATCATGTAGTCCAACCCCCTGCCATGGGCAGGAAAGGATGCTGGGGTCAAATGACCCCAGCTAGGTGGCTGTCTAGCCTCTTTTTGAAGACCCCCAGGGTAGGGGCAAGCACTACTTCCCTTGGAAGTTGGTTCCAGCTCCTAGCCGCCCTGACAGTGAAGTAGTGCCTCCTGATATCTAACCTGAATCTACTCTTGGTCAGCTTATGGCCATTGTTCCTTGTTACCACCGGTAGTGCTCAGGGGAACAGGGACTCTTCCCATTGCCTGTTGGTCTCCCTTGGCAAGTTTATAGGCGGCCACCAGATCCCCTCTCAGCCTTCTTTTGTGGAGGTTGAACAGGTTCAGGTCCCATAGCCTCTCCTCGTAGGGCCAGCCCTGCTGCCTCCTAATCGTGCCAGTGGCCCTCCTCTGGACCCTCTCAATGCTGTCCACATCCCTCCTGTAGTGTGGCACCCAGAACTGGATGCAATACTCCAACTGCAGCCTGACCAATGTCACATAGAGGGGGAGGAGCACCTCCATGGACCTGCTCTGGATGCATGACAAAGTGCGGTTAGCCTTCCTGACCACGTTCCCACACTGGCGGCCCATGTTCATGTTGGAATCAATAATGACTCCAAGATCCTTCTCCGCCTCTGAGCTGATGAGAAGGGAGTTCCCCAGCCTGTAGGTATGCTGCTGGTTTTTCCTCCCCAAGCGCAACATCTTGCACTTGTCCATATTGAAACCCATCCTATTCTCATCCACCCACCTCTGTAACCTGTCGAGATCTAGTTGTAGCCTATCCCTCTCTTCTAGCATGCTCACTTCTCCCCACATCTTGGTGTCATCTGCGAACTTGAACAAGGTGCTTTTCACCCCCTCGTCCAAATCGCTGATGAAGATATTGAACAGTGCAGGCCTGAGGACTGAGCCCTGGGGAACCCCACTGCCCACATCCCTCCAGGTCGAAAATGACCCATCCACCACCACTCTCTGGGTGCAGCCCTCCAGCCAATTTGTGACCCATCTCACTGTGTAGGCATTGGCACCACAGACACCTAATTTTTTAATGAGGATGGGGTGAGAGACAGTGTCGAAGGCCTTCCTAAAGTCCAGGAAGACTACGTCCTCTGTGACACCTGCATCCAAGGATTTTGTGACTTGGTCATAGAAGGCCACCAGGTCGGTCTGACAGAACCTGCCTCTAATGAACCCGTGTTGATTGCCCCTAAGCATGAACTCCCCTGCTGGCCCGTTGCAGATGTGCTCCTGGATAATTTTCTCAAAGAGCTTCCCCAGGACCGAGGTAAGACTAACAGGCCTATAGTTTCCTGGGTCCTCTTTCCTCCCTTTTTTGAAAATGGGGACCACATTGGCCCTTTTTCCAGTTGTCAGGCACCTCACTTTCACATCTGGAGCTGTAGCAAGATTCTTTAACTGCTGTGCAACCACATTTCTAGATAGTTGAGATTAGGCCTGTGGTTCCCCAGCAATCCATGGGCTACTAGTGGTCTCTGAGGCCACGGTTAAGTGGCCTGCAGTAATGCCAGACCCTGCACACCTCTATAGTATTTTCAGTTCAAATGTGGTGATAAGAGTTCAGTTGTGCAAAAAAAAAAAAGGGAGAGTTGTCCCTTTATCTAAAAAAAAAAAAAAAAAAAAAAGAGCCTCTGCAATAGACCATGGTGTTCACTATCACCCTGTGTATACCTGTTTATGAGAAGAAACTAATTAAAATCAGTATGCCTATTTAATTTGTTTGAGTCAGCAGTTTTCTTCACCTATTTTTTCTTTTAATGTTTTGTTTTTTGTTGAATGGCCCTTACCCTGCAACTATAATCGTGTTAAGTTTGCTTTCTTGTTTATAGTCTTCAAAGCCCCAGGGTATAAACAAGGACAATAAATGCAAAATGAGAAGTTAGAGTGCTGATTTTGAAATACTGAGGGTATGGGCTTGACTTTATTCATTTACATAATTCATTCTTTTAGTCCTAACCGAAGGCCAGAATACCATTTCATTCTTGGTAGGAATTGGTTAAGCTTCTTTCTCCTTCAAATCTGAGAAACCTTAGGATACCATCTTTCTTTTCCACTTTTGCAACTACATCTTTCCTACTTTTCAAGAATCTCCGTTGGTTTACTGTTCACTTACATGATGAATATAATCTCCCAGTCTTTACCTTCAACATTCATCATGACTCATATTTTCTTCACAGCTCCATAGGTGTAACTGGGAATTTTAGTGCCCTGGGCACAAGAGGTGCTGAGAGCTGGGGAGCAAGTCTCATGTTTTCACACTTGGGCTGCTGTTGCTGTTGCCAAACTCCTACAGCATGGGCTTCTCAGGGGCTGCCATTCTGGTCTCTCTTTTCCTTGGATGCCCTCCTTACCCACCCTTAATTACGCTACTTCTTAACCCCTCCCTCAGATCTAGCCACCCTTCCAGTGTTTTTCTTAAGTACATTTCCCCCTCATTACACTGTGTTCCAGTAGTGACATGTAACCCTAAAACTATCTGGTAGGCCCAGACTAAGCTCTCTCATTTTTATTCTTTGTCAAGCCTCTTGGAAGCTATCTGTTCTGCAACACATTCCAACCACAACCAGTCCCTGAAACCTCAGTCTATTAACTCCCTGTTTGTCCTCTAATGTTTTGCTTGGGTGTGAAGCCTGTAAAACATGGAACCTATTACTTTTCTAGCTGATCTCAGTAAGTGCCACACTTCACTCTGATCTGAATAATATTTTTCAAACAAATTCTCTTTCTTTTCTTTATGTAGTTCATTGTAGATAAAGTCTATAGAGGAGCACATAATATTGTCATATCAGTATATAATAGCAACAGGTCATAATGAATATTATATGAGATAGCAGAAAATGGTAGGCCTAATCAATTCAGTTGCAGTTTTGTAGCTTGTTGACTTTAGATTGTGGGTGTGTCTGGGGGGTAGGGGATTCATTATCAATGTTTTCAGATATTATTTACTTCACTTTAAGTTGTCAGAAGCATTGCAGTTTGCCCCTTTTTCAAAGGATAACTGAGACTGTAAATATGAGAACAAGAACAATGTTGAGATGCTAGAGGTTTCTCTACACTGCTGTAATATAGGCATGCCTGCAGAAGAGAGATACCCAAGCTAGCTTCAGATGAGTATACTCAACAACTGGCCCATAGTCTAGCCATGGCAGCATAAAGCTCACAGTGGGCTTATTTACCTTGTTTCTTGGGCAGGTTTTGCAACCTGCATTGAGCTCAGTGCTCTTGGGCCTACAGTGTCACCAGCACCTGATCTAGCTACTTGAAAGCCAATTTCTCTACAACGCTGTACAGTACTGTGGCTGCAGTGTAGCCATAGACTAAGACTAAATACATGCAGGAAAGTTTATTGTACTCTCAGCCTCTACTTTACATGTACTACCTTTATCCATGTTGCTTTGGTTTTTTAAATTGTCATAAATTGATGTTTGTACCATGTGAAAGGGCTGCCCATAAGAAGGGTCTGAAAGGGAGCCAGTCACATGAAACAGTCAGGAGGCCTGTAGAATGGTACAGCATGGCTGCTGCTGGGGGTCTGAAAAATCTGAGGTACGTCACTGTGAATGGGGGGCAAATATTTCCTCATTTCTGAGGATGCATAATAAATGTAACAACGGCCATTTGCCAGTTGTGCGGGCCGGGTCAGACCCCGGGCCCTTTTCGTCGCTCTGCATGCGGGCTGTGGCCAGCAGCCCGGGCAGGCCGGGTCGGAGAGGGAGGTCGCTGAGCTAGAATTAGGCACAGACACGTAACGGTTGATTTTAAGATTGTTTACTTACACCGAGATGGTCGTGGTGTAGGCTGAGAACTTGCTTGAGTTGCGGTTACAACAGAAAACACGAACACACGTGGAGTTTGCTAGGCTCCACGCAGACAAAACACGAACAATTACGTGGAGTTTGCTAGGCTCCACGCGGACAGAACTCTGGATGTCCAGGACAAGCGCGCATTAAACTCGTCATTATGTCTTATAGTAGGTTCCGTTCGAAGACGGGAAGAGGTGGGCGGTGGATCAGGCCGCCAAACTCCTCTGAGCGACACACAGGGTTTCTATTACCCTGCCGCGCACACCCAGAGTCCCCATGAGATGGATGCGGAATCCTCTTCGGCTTGGGCGGAAACTGCTCAAGCCTCTTATACGGCTAGCAGGCCAATCGCTAGCCGCCACGTGTGAATAATTTAGCACTAGCCAATTGCGGGGCACGAATTTGCATACGACGAGTGGGAAATCTTTGCACTGTGCATTTCTGTGTTGCAAAGGGAAATGCATCCTGCAAAGATAGCTGCAAAGTGGCAGGAACACTCCTTTGCACGCGGGTTCTCTGCGCAGCAGAACTCCTCCGTGCAATGAAGCTGTAAACCCACGGGGATAATTCGAGTGCCGAAGCACACACAAAAAAAATCAGAACTTTGGATCATGACATCCCCCCTTGCTGAAGGCACAATAGAATTATACTTCAAACCTATCATCCGGGTTATTAACAGCTCTGTCAATGGTTCGCGAAACTAAATGAGCAAAAACAAAATCAGTCAACAATAAAAGTTCGTCCTCAAGGGATTGAATCAAATAATAACTGACACACACACATATATATAAAATCATATTCATAACAAAAAACTGAATGATCATGACTTCGGTGGGCATCATGGTGGAATCGCGCGTCAGGCCTTCGTTCCTTTCAGTGATGTTGTCTCTCTCGGGCCTCTCTCCACCACGCACTCCGAATCCCTGATCTGTAAAAGAACTCTCTCAAAATGGTTATTCACAAATCACACAGGACCGCACAATAATGCAGTCGATTAAACTTATCATTAAATACAAATATGTAAACACGATTTTATACTAGACAGCTCTTTCTCTTTTCCTACTCAGCAACTCGACGAAATTGTCGAAGAGTCATCATCGCCTTCTTCTAGATAGTGAAAACCTAACTCGTAGGCTAGCCGCCATTGTCCCGCGTCTCCTAAAATCTGAAGCTGTCTCTTATTAAGTCCAGAACGCTGCAGGAGGTATCCAAACATGTATCGCTCCTCTTGCGTTCTCTGGCGTAATACTGGACGCCCGGATTCGCGGTGTTTCATGTTCTGAGCCTCAGTCGGGCGTTGATACTCCCGATCACTGGATAGTCTTGGCTCCATTAGGACGCACAGTCTTGACAACTGATGAAGGAGACTACTCACAGGATGATCGACCAGTGGGTTCAGCACAATCCGCAAAACCACGATGTTTCTTTGCCCGTAAACCTTAAGACAACTATCTATGCTGTCGAGAGTCACTGGAACAGTTCCGGGGTCTCGCAGGTGGCTGTGAGGCCACGGTCGCATTCGTTGGAGCGGTGTTAGTCCCAGTGTGCATTCTCTTGGGTTCCAGGTGCAATACGAAACTCCGATGATCGCCAGCACAAGCTGTTCTGCACTGGTGTGCTCTGGTCGTCCGTCGTGCCATGCGTGGGCCTTCTGTTCAATCACTCCTGCCACAAGCGCTGGAATTGGAATAGGCCAGTGGACGCTAAACGCCACCATGTCGATGTCGGTGACATGTCCCCTACTCCATGAAGCTTGTCTCACCAAGAAGCTTGCTTCTTCCTGGTCCAGGAGGTTGGACCCAAGTTCCACGACTAGATGTCCCAACCACACAGCCAGAGTTTCTTCGGGTCGGATCCTGGATTCTCTACACAAATTCTGCAGTTCGGCTCTGGAACGAGCGTAATAGGTGGTAGCTTGAACTGCACTCTGCGGACTGATGATTGGGCTGCTTTGTACTGCAGGCTGATCAATTTCCTCATGAGTTATTGTTGCTGTTGCTGTTTCTGTCGGAGCTGTAGTCATTGTTACAGTGGGAGTTGTTGTTGTTTTAGGCGGGAGGGGTGGATGCACTCCTCCGCTTGACTCCCCCTCCCTTCGGCAGAGGGGCGTGGTCGGCGGAACCGACACTGCGTCGCTGGGCGGAGTCACCGGCCGAACCCTCATGGGCTCTCCCGAAGCTCCATCCCTCACTTCTGGCTCCTCCACACGGTCTTCCCTCTGCTCGGCGCCATCTTGTTGGGGCTTTTCAAGATCCCCTTTCTCAGCCGCTTCTCCGACCGCCCAAACGGCCATACGCAGCTGGGTCTTTAAGCTTAAAGTTTCACTCATTAAATCAGCCATAGTTTGAAAGGGTGCATTTAGTTTTCCCCCTTTGTCGCACCGTAGGACCACTCTCTCATTTACGGCGCGGTCCTCCGTCTCTGGGTCTTCGCGGAGCTCGGATGGACGCTCACAACTCCTTAGTCTAGGCACCACCATGCAAGGGGAAAACCAGCCGATTGGCATCGTCTCTCCCATCTCTCGGGCACACCGTGAGCAACGGACACACTCCCGGGTGGGGGTCGGGCTTACTGCGCTCGCCGGGTCGACTTCGGCAAGGGTCACAACATCGAGGGGCCTGTACAGGACCCGCTCATCGCCCATGATACACCCGAACGCCGCGGGGTGAAGATATATCTCTTTCCCTTCTAGGGCTCCGACTTCTGGAGTTCCCTCTTCTCCCCTTAGCGAAAGGTGTCCACGGACACATCTCTTGCCCGTTCCGCCCGCCTGGTGGTACGCGAGGTGCGCCTCCAGTTCTGCGACGCTTGCTACGCTGCGTCTCCCACTTCTCCAAGGGCAGTTCTCAACTAATTCTAACTCTAGCGAGCCCTCTCCTGATCCCATCGCCATGTGCCACGGTGATCCCGATCCCATCCTTGTCGCCATGTGCGGGCCGGGTCAGACCCCGGGCCCTTTTCGTCGCTCTGCACGCAGGCTGTGGCCAGCAGCCCGGGCAGGCCGGGTCGGAGAGGGTGGTCGCCGAGCTAGAATTAGGCACAGACACGTAACGGTTGATTTTAAGATTGTTTACTTACACCGAGATGGTCATGGTGTAGGCTGAGAACTTGCTTGAGTTGCAGTTACAACAGAAAACACGAACACACATGGAGTTTGCTAGGCTCCACGCGGACAGAACTCCGGATGTCCAGGACAAGCGCGCATTAAACTCGTCGTTACGTCTTATAGTAGGCTCTGTTCGAAGACGGGAAGAGGTGGGCGGTGGATCAGGCCGCCAAACTCCTCTGAGCGACACACAGGGTTTCTATTACCCTGCCGCACACACCCAGAGTCCCCATGAGATGGATGCGGAGTCCTCTTCGGCTTGGGCGGAAACTGCTCAAGCCTCTTATACGGCTAGCAGGCCAATAGCTAGCCGCCATGTGTGAATAATTTAGCACTAGCCAATTGCGGGGCACGAATTTGCATAATACGAGCAGGAAATCTTTGCACTGTGCATTTCTGTGTTGCAAAGGGAAATGCACCCTGCAAAGATAGCTGCAAAGTGGCGGGAACACTCCTTTGCACGCGGGTTCTCTGCGCAGCAGAACTCCTCTGTGCAATGAAGCTGTAAACCCACAGGGATAATTTGAGTGCCGAAGCGCACACAAAAAAAATCAGACCTTTGGGTCATGACACCAGTCAGATACAATAACCTCAGCAGGATGATGGTGCTATTTACATTTAGAAAAAAATGTTTCTTGTTGTTAAATGGCCCATCTGATAATTAGTTAATTTACCAGTTCGTTCACCTAGCCCACCCTAAGAGTCTTTATCCAATGAGAAGACGGTGAACTTTGAGTCGAACTCTTAAGTGGTCTGCATCAAAAAAAACCAAGCAAACCTGTTCTGTTTTTACAATAGGTGTAATTGGGAGGAATAAATGAGAAAAATATATATGTGCAGCTTAAAAAGTAATTTTCTTTAAAATTTAATGGTGACGGCATTGGAGCACACATCTGATCTGTGGTTGCTCAGATTCCAGGCTGGTTTGGTTGATATCACTGATATGTTGATGTCGAAATCTAGAACTTCATCCTGGCAGATGCTGGTAGATGAAATTGTTTTTTGACAATGAATGATTTGGGGAGCTATTCCAATAGTCACTTCTCTTGAGATTAACTTAATAAAGGCCTGATTCAGATTGCTTGGTTGTTAACTAGCCAGCAAGATTGAATTGATGGAAGAATACAGAGCGAGGTGCTTGTGGGAATGTTAAAACTGAGTTCTTCATAAGAGCCCTTACAATTGCATCTTGAAACCTAGCTTAAGCTCACTCAAGTAGTGTAGATTGGACTTTTTTTTGCTCCTAGACCAAAGTTTAAAGGCCATCAGCCTAATTCTGCTTTTGGTGGCACTTGTATATCTATACTGTTAGCCCTGAATTCTTGAGATGGCTTCTGAGGGGCAGCCAAAGTTAGAATTTGTCTTTCTCTTTTCTAACAAGGAAGAGGATTCTTTAAATGTTTATTGGTGCCAGTTGTATTTACAGTTGATCTGGTTGAGCCATGTCAGAGAAAATCCACCTCTTCTTAGAGATGTCATTTAGGTAGGTATTACAGAACAGGGCTGGCACTGGCAAGAAACTGTAGTTGAAAACCTGAGCAAATGCTAACTGGCAGTAGTTGCAGGAAGGAGTGCCTAAATGAAGAAAGGAGGCTGGAAGGGAGGAGTGTGTTCTACCAATTACATGAGGAAACTGAGAGTAAAGACTTCCAAGTTCTCTTTTTGGCTTTGCTGCCAATTTATTGATTGATATGGGCAAGTTGCTTTTAACCTTTCTATGCCTTGGTTTATTTGCAAATAAAATATGTACCTTTTTCCTTGTGGGGATATTGCAAGACTTGTTAAATTCAGCTCCTGAGTGGAAGCTGGATGCTTAACTTGGAGACGCTCTTGAAAAGTAATTTGAAAATTAGAAAAGACCCTTAGGATGAAGAACACTAGAGGTATTTTTTTCAAGATGTTCTTTTCTTTTATTTCTTTTTTTTGAGGGGGGGGAACAGATGAAGGAGGGGGCTGAGAGAGGATCCTCAGAAAAAGTGAGCGAGGGATCTTTAAGTAGCTGCAATTGGGGTCTGGCAAAAAGGAAAAGTGCCTGGATCAAGAAGAGCTTTGGGACATCGAGCTGAGAACAAATGGTAGATTTCTCTCAGACAGAAGTGTCAGGACCTTGAAAAGTTGCTTGAAGAGAAGGCCATGACAGCAGAAAATAAGAGAGAACAGCCTTTAATCAAAACAACCAGAAGCAAGAGGGACTAATTAGACAGCCAGCTGGCAGCGGTGCATCTAGCCAAGGGATGGTTTGCGTAGTGGATTGAATGCAGATTTTAAAGCAAGTTTACAGTGCTTTTTGTTTAGGCCGTTGTTTTTTCCCTAGCTATTTTGAAATGGGTCCTGCCAAATGTTCATATTTTTCCAGCTTTTGGTTATTGGGGAATGGAGAATAATTGAAGTTTTTATGACCCATGCAGTACAGACTTCAATAAATTTGATACCACTTTCTCTAACTAATGCATACTTCTATTTTAGAAGACACACAGTTTCAAAAGACTTACTTTTTAAATGGTCTATTCCCTGCATATCCATTCCTTGTTCTCTCTTGGAAAATAGCTGATAGGCTGTGGATAATATCTGATTTCATATTTTATTCTAAGTTAAATCATTGCTAAATTAAACTGTGTACTGCAGTTCTTGGAGGACTGAAACAGGGGCTCAATGAAAACCATATGTTTCAGAGCTCAGGGTAGTGTATTTTTGTGGGTTGAAGCAGAGAACCCAAATGGAGCGAGCCATCTTGGGTGCAGAATTGAGAGCCCACCTGGGAAATTTTAACTGGAATAGGGAGGTGAGGTTTCTTTATCATTCTAATTAGACTTGAAGGACAAATTCTAACAGAGTAAACTTGGCCTCCTTCTGTCGCACCAGAGTGTACATAGGTTTCAAAGTAAACCATATATATAATACAGATAATTGTATACAGCAGTTACACACTACGGACCAAATGCATAAAATACTGAAGGACTTCTGTTGGGCTTTTGATCCATCCTTGAACCAATATTCAATGATGTACAAGTTTTCAAGGGCTTTTTGCTTCCCTTACACATGATCTGTGCCAAACATTTCACTTGTTTAAACTAACCAAAATGCTCTGGCTTCCAGAGCCCTTTAACCAGGGTGGGAGGGGAGGAGGCAAGCTCAGACAGACAGCACAGCCCAGGTGAAGCCCTGTGGGAGGGAGGGAGCACCTGTGAACAGCTAATTGCTTAATTGATGAGTCATTAGGCTGTTCCCTGTTTTCCTTTTCCGCAGTGGGTACTAGTCCTCCTCTCCTCCCCCACTTTCTTCTTCCCTCCTTCCTGCCTGCCAGCTGCCTTCTGATTCCTGCTGGGGCACCACAGGGCTTCCCTTCCCTGCTGGACTGTACCTGCCACAAGCTAAAGGATAAGCTAACCTGTTATCACTACATTTATCAGTTAAACAATTAATCGTTTAACCTTTCACATCCCTAGTACAAAACTGCTGTTTAAAAGGGCATATAACTTTGCTAAAACTTGCAGTAGTTTGCAAAAAGGTAAAATGCATCAATTCTGGATGAACTAGGTCTGTGCTTTATATGCAAATTACTACAGGTATTTTTATTTCACAGAATCGTAGAAAATGAGTTGTTGGAAGGGATCTCAGGAAGTCATCTAGTCAAACTCCTTGCTCAAAGCAGGACCATCTTCAACTAGATCATCCCAGCCAAGGCTTAATCTAGCCAGGTCTTAAAAATGTCCAAGGGTAGAGATTCCAGAACCTGTCTGGGGTTGAGCTCAGGGGTGGGCAGTTATTTGCGTTGGAGGGCAACTTAACGAGTTTTGGTGAGCTGTTTGGGGCCACATGCATGCACGGATGTGTGCACACATACACTTACACACCCACATATGCATGTGTGCACTCCCCAGCCCTGGCCCACCTACCCCCTCCTCCCCACCTAGAGATGGCAGCTGGATCTGCAACTTGGGGGATGGAGCCTGGCTGCAGGACTCCATGCTGTCCTGCCCCATCAACAAGGCTCCTGGCTCATGCATCCCCACAGCCCTCCACCCCACGCTCCAGCTCCCAGGAGCCCTGAAAGCAGGGCAGGTGGGACTGGATAGTGCAGAAACCTGTGGCCAGACTACATCCCCCATGGGCAGGGGCTGGGCTAGCCATGCTTGGGTCCCAGTGGCTACTGAACAGAAGCAGCCCTGCTCACCTGCCTGCCTGGCACTGCGCAACTGCCAGAGCCAGAGCTGTCAGGGCTTGAATGCGCTTGCTTGGGGACTGCTGCGCAGTGCTGGGTGGGCAGGGCTGTTTCTGCTCAGCAGCTCCTGCCTCTGCTGGTGGACTGCACAGGTGGCAGCTCTGACTGGCCTCTGCTGGTGCTGTGCCATGCTGGGTGGGCGCTCGGGGCTCCTGCCCAGCGTTCCCTGCGGAGCTTGGGAGGTGGACTCCAGCCCCGCAGACCCTGAGCAGGCTGGACGACTCCTCCCAGGCTACCATGTAGTGCCACTTCTGCCCAGCGTCTCCCACGGCTCCAGCAGAGGTGGGAGCTGGTGCAATTACCCGCACTGCCCTCCAGCAGAGGCAGGGGTCCGAGTGTAGCTCAGCCAGGGCCTGCCATGCAATCTTGCTGCCTGCTTGTGGGCCGGAGGCAGGCAGCGACACTGCATGGTAGGTCCTGGGCCCTTCATGTCCCTTGCTAGCTGCAACTCCAGTTGCACTTTGACCTTCCTGACTTCATTCCTCTATGCCCAAGCAATACTCTTATACTCCTCCCTAGTTGTTCATCCAAGTGTCTACTTCTTATAAGCTTCCTTTTTTTTTGATTTGGCTCATTGAAGAGTTTCCCGCTAAGCCGAGCTGGTTTTCTGCCATGTTTGCTAGTCTTCCTGTGCATTGGGATGGTTTGTTCCTGAGTCCTCAGTAAGGTTTCTTTAAAATACAACCAGCTCCCCTGGATTCCCTTCTCCCTCAAACTGTCCTCCTAGGGGATCCTGCCCATCAATTCCCAGAGTCAAAGTCTGCTTTTCTGAAGCCCAGGGTCCTTACTCTGCTCCTCTCCTTCCTTCCTTTCCTCAGGATCCTGAACTCAGTCATCTCGTGGTCACTGCTGTCCAAGTTGCCATGTGCTACTACATTCCCCACCAATTCGTCTGTGTTTGTGAGCAGCAGGGCAAGAAGAGCATGGCCCCTAGTTGGCCGCTCTAGCATTTGCACCAGGAAGTTGTCTCTTACACTTTCCAGAAACTTCCTGGATTGCCTGCACACTACTGTATTGCCCTTGCAGCAGATGTCAGGGTGATTTAAGTTCCCCATGAGAACGAGGGTCTGTGATCTGGAAACTTCTGCTAATTTTCTGAAGAAAGCCTCATCCTCCTGGTCTGGTGGTCTATAGCAGACCCCCACCACATCATCCTTGTTGCTCTCCCCTCTGACCCTAAACCAGAGACTTTCAACAGGCCTGTCTCCAGCTGCTTTGAGCAACCATACAGTTCTTTTACATAAAGCACAACTCCTTTTTCTCTTCTTCCCTGCCTGTCCTTCCTGAACAGTTTATATCTATCCATGACAGTGCTCCAGTCATGTGAGCTCCCACCAAGTCTTTGTTATTCCAATCATGTCATAGCTCCATAATTGTGGAAGGACTTCCAATTCTTCTTGCTCGTATCCTAGGCCCTGTGCATTCGTGTACAGACAGGCACCTGAGATGACTAGCCAATTGTCCTGCTTTCTCAGGAAGAATGAGAAGGCTTCCCCTGTAGCACCTTCCTGCTTATGCTTCCTCCAGGTCACCCACTTCCCCACTTTCCTCAGGGCTTTGGTCTCCACCCTTCAGCAAACCTAGTTTAAAGCCCTTTTTACCATGTTAGTGAGTCTGTCTGCAAAGATGCTCTTCCCTCTCTTCATCAGATGGATCCTGTCTCTTTCTAGCAATCCTTTTTGGAGGTACATCCCATAGTTGAAGAAGCCAAAGCTCTGCTGGTAACACCATCCATGCAACCATGCATTAATCTGCAGGATGTGTCCCCTTCTGCCAGGACCCTTCCCCATGACTGGAAGGATTGAGGAGAACACTATTTGAGCCACTGTCCCTTTCACCCTTGCACCCAGAGCCCCATAGTCACTTTTGCTCAGGGTCACCTTGGCAGCATCACTGGAAGAGCAGCATGGGATGGTAGTCAGAAGGCCAGATGCATCTCAGTAATAACTTCACAGCATCTTGAATCCAGGCTCCAGGCAAGCAATAGACTTCTTGAGACAACAGGTCAGGCCAGCAGATGGATGCCTCTGTCCTCCACAGAAAGAAGTCTGCAGAGGACAGGCCAACCATCACCACTCATCACTTTCTTTTGGTGGCAGTGGTCTCAATCCTCCCAACTTTGAGGATGCCTGGCCTGGCTTCTTCCACCAATGTAATGTGCTTTCTTCACTGTTGCTAGAGTTCCGTGTCTGTTTTCCAGGCAAACTGCTGCAGCTGGAGATGAAGACTTCTGCTTGCTGCCGAAGGTCACATGCTTCCACCTTCCTGGGAGTCCATGTCCTCTTTCTTCTTTAGCTCTGCCTTTGGCAGTGCTTTTTCCATGGTCCTAGAGGTCTTCTTCAGCATTGAATCAATGAAATCCCTATGGCGGAGGATGCTTTGGAGCCTTGCCATCTCCTCCTATAGCTCTATTGCCTGCTCCCTGCTAGCTTATGCCTGCTAGATGCCCTATCGGCAGATTGGGGCAGGAGGCTGGGACCTCACCCACCCCTGCAGCTGTTTCCAAGCCCTGTGCCTTGACCACCCAATTGAGGCATGGGGCTGGGACTAAAAGCAGGCTCCCAACCTCAGGGCTTGACCCAAATCAGGGTCATGGGGGTCTGCCCCTCGCTCTGCCTGTGGGGCTCTCCTGGTGCACAGTCTGTGCAGTGCTCGCCACTGCCACCCCCGCAAGTGTGGCCCTCTGCTGGTTTCGCCAGGCATGAGTGAGTCAGTGGTGGGAGTGGGGGTTGCAACCTGGATTTAGGGTTGCAGCAAAAAGAGGTTGGGAGCCACTGGTTTAAAGAGTGATGCTGAAATTAACCTGATTTATGAACCAGTTGCGCACCTCCTTTTCATGGTCTGGAAAACTACTTGAAATTATTTTTGAAGTAAGTAGTACAATGTTAAAAATATACATATGCAGTTCTGAATACGTAGGAGAAGGAGGAATGGTACTGTCATGTATTTCTACTGGTATCTTGGTACATGACTTGTATTTCTTATGTTAATGTAATCCTTTTAAATTGGATTCCATAATGTAAAACACCTTTAGGGAAATATGTAATTTTAGTAAATTGGTTGTGTCTGAATAGGTGGTATTTACTTTTTATTTCCCAGTTTTGAGTCTTTCCCTATGTGCCCAGCAAGGGAATGAATGAGGCTTATACTCTTGGTTTGTGGGTGGATAGGATACTTTAGAAGAAGTGCTCTTTGAAGTTAAATTTTGTTGTTATTGAGGAAGGGCACTTTCTATCATAGCATTGCAACCACTTTACTTGGACTTACTGACATGTGAAGCCGCTGAAGACCAAAGTGTTGTTCACCCTGGTCCTGCCACAAGCCCATTAGGGGCTTTCAGCCTCCTGGCAGCTCCAGTGTCTATGGAACACTTACCAGGGTAGAAGTTAATATGCTTCTCCGTTGGCTTTTGGAGGCCTGTCAGGTTTTCTAGCTCCTCTCTCCTAAGTCTACGAGGGCTTGTAGACTCCTGGCAAGAGCTGTAGAAGGCTCCCACCTTTCCTGAGCCTTAGGAGTCTGTAGCAGGAATTTTCTTCTGGGAGGCTTTCCAGTCACTTCAGTGGGTTTTGGACCAGTCATGGAGGGGTGGTATGGAACATTAACCTATCAGGAATTTACTGTCAGTTATTTCTAAGTAATAAAGAATGCACTGAGCATACTTCTCCCTTGAATTTTACTACTGTATTCGAACTCAGAGGGTTTGTCAAAGGGAGTTTTTGGAAATGTCTGTTAATCCTGTCAATTAAAAAAAATGTATTCTGAATGCCAGGTAACTTCCTGAAGATTTATGATGAATAGCTTCATATAACTCAAATGCTACCACTGGCTACTGGTACACTGCCTGAAATTCTTGGCCCTGGCTCGGTGAATTATGGCACATTTTCCATTGTGTTATTAAGGCAACTAAAGTATTCCAGTCCTATTGTCTATAGCTGAGGAGAAATGCAGAAAAATCATTTCTTCCCACGCACTTCGACATGAGAAACAAAGTGTAGAACTTTTTTCAACTCTTTACTGCTTTGCCAAGCACAAAGCAAGGATCTGATACTGAGTGGTTAAAAATCCATCATAAAACTTCCATTGACTGAACTGAGGGTGCAGAATCTGGCCGAGAGCCCGTATAAACACAGTATCTTCCACGGGTGTTGATTCCTTATATCAGAACATTGTATTTTGAAAAGGAAGGAGAGCTTACCTCCTAGGCCTACGGACAGATCTTGCTCCCACTGAAATCAAAATGGAATTTACCATTGATCTCAGTGGGAAATGGATTAAATTCTGCCTTTCTTATGTCCAGATGTTGAAGCCCTTACATGTGTTCAGTACTGTACACCATGCTTGGTCCCACCGAAAGGCATGAGACTGCTTGAGGAGTAAACTATTACACAACCTAAGTAGAGCCTCAGACTCCATTGATGGGTGAAATAGATGATCTTGGGCCTGATTCTCATCTCCTTTAGATCAGTTAGTGATGCAGAATGGAGTGAGAGAGAAAAGAATCACGTCTAGTGAGTTTTGAGGCATGTGTGTGCGCATGTGTATAAGAGCAAATTAATATCATTATATAATAATATAGTACAGTAAGTAGGGACAACCAGAGAAATAAACTACCAAAGTTGATTTATCTCTGTGCTGCAGCTACTGTAGCCAAATAATGGTTATAAAAATAAGCAGGAGAAAGATGAGAGTACCACATCTTCATTGTTGAAGCTGGCACATCTTTTATTACAGGAAATACCTGTGCAAACTGAACTCCCTTAACTATGGCCCTGATCCAGCTCTAACTGAAGTCAATGGAAATGCTCCTATTAACTCAGTGGGGCTTGGACGAGGCCTAACATCTCCACCCTTTGCACTCCTCCCCATTCCATAATATTTAATCATGGTGACATGGCACATTAAACTTTAGGTTGAAAGCAAACAACTTCCCTTGGCATTATATTTTCCTTCTGGTTTTTTTCCCCCTGTTGAGGTGACACAAGGATATCTTTAAAGGTTGCCAGTGTGAGCAGAGTACTATAGCGGTGTAACAGTAACTGTACTTGTGCCTTGGTGGGTAGTTGAGGTGCTGCTTTCTTTCCCTTTCCTCAAAATATTCGTAACATTCACTTATTGTTTGTCTCGATGAATAATAGATTGATATAAAACCTCAGTCAAGATTAATTTGCTATTCAAATGTTTTATATACTTGACCTTGCTAGTGGAGGTCCATTTTATTCTCTTTCAGATCCATGCTTTTTCATAATCCATATATTTTCAAATGGAATGGAATTAAACTAGCATATCAGAATTATACCCATACTTAAAACAGATGTATGAAATTATTTGCCATGTGAAGACTGAAGAGAACCAAGTGGAAAATAATAACTATCCCAAGGCACAAGTTCATGAGGGATTACCATATTGTAAAGTAATTTATTGACAATGATCATGTACTTGCTTACTAGAAGATGCTGCTTGTAGTGATTGACAGCCACACAGGAGAGGGTGCCTGACATGATGCAGATGTTCAAAACCTGACTTTGTTGAAATCAGTGAAATTTTTGCCACTGATGTCTGCAAGGCCATGTTTTCACTCTGACTTTTTCTGTGACCTTGGACAAGTCATGTAACCCCATTTCACAGGCTAGGAAACAGAGGCAGAGGAGTAATCAACAAGATGAGTTTAAGTACTGATGAGTTAATGCTTGTTGATATTCCTGACGTGTTAAGTATGAGTAAACATTTTTCAGTGGTTTACGAAGATCCAAAAAGCATGAAAACTGTGTATACTTAAACAAGGATTTTAGTTCAAAACTGGAATTAATTTTAAAATTATATCTTGAAGAATGAGGCATGAAATTTTGTGGGATTTCTCTCTCATTTCTTGATTAATTTTGATGTGTTCAGGATGATTGCTTTCAGCTGTCTCCCTCTACATACTTTCATCCTTATTCATAGATTCATAGATGTTAGGGTCGGAAGGGACCTCAATAGATCATTGAGTCCGACCCCTTGCATAGGCAGGAAAGAGTGCTGGGTTTAGATGATCCCAGCTAGATGCTTATCTAACCTCCTCTTGAAGACCCCCAGGGTAGGGGACAGCACCACCTCCCTTGGGAGCCCATTCCAGACCTTGGCCACTCTGACTGTGAAGAAGTTCTTCCTAATGTCCAGTCTAAATCTGCTCTCTGCTAGCTTGTGGCCATTATTTCTTGTAACCCCCGGGGGCGCCTTGGTGAATAAAACCTCACCAATTCCCTTCTGTGCCCCTGTGATGAACTTATAGGCAGCCACAAGGTCGCCTCTCAACCTTCTCTTGCAGAGGCTGAAAAGATCCAGGTTCTCTAGTCTCTCCTTGTAGGGCTTGGTCTGCAAGCCCTTAACCATACGAGTGGCCCTTCTCTGGACCCTCTCCAGGTTATCCGCATCCCTCTTGAAGTGCGGCGCCCAGAATTGCACGCAGTACTCCAACTGCGGTCTAACCAGCGCCCGATAGAGGGGAAGTATCACCTCCTTGGATCTATTCATCATGCATCTGCTGATGCACGATAAAGTGCCATTGGCTTTTCTGATGGCTTCGTCACACTGCCGACTCATGTTCATCTTGGAGTCCACTAGGACTCCAAGGTCCCTTTCCACTTCCGTGCCACCCAGCAGGTCATTCCCTAGGCTGTAGGTGTGCTGGACATTTTTCCTCCCTAGGTGCAGCGCTTTGCATTTCTCCTTGTTGAACTGCATTCTGTTGTTTTCTGCCCACTTGTCCAACCTGTCCAGGTCTGCCTGCAGCTGTTCCCTGCCCTCCAGCGTGTCCACTTCTCCCCATAGCTTTGTGTCATCTGCAAACTTGGACAGAGTACATTTCACTCCCTTGTCCAAGTCGCTGATGAAGACATTAAAGAGTATCGGTCCAAGGACCGAGCCCTGTGGGACCCCACTGCCCACACCCTTCCAGGTCGAAACCGACTCATCCACCACAACTTTCTGGGTGCGACCCTCTAGCCAATTCGCCACCCACCGGACTGTGTAGTCATCCAAGTCACAGCCTCTTAACTTGTTCACCAGTATGGGGTGGGATACCGTATCGAAGGCCTTCCTGAAGTCTAAGTATACGACATCCACCCCTCCTCCTGTGTCCAGGCGTTTCATAACCTGGTCATAAAAAGAGACTAGGTTAGTCAGGCACAATCTGCCTTATTCTTGAAGGTCCATCTTGTATCCCTCTACTTTTCAGCTGAAGCAGGCCTTTCATACCACTCTATAATAGACCAGGGCATTGGACATTTTTTACAGAGTGCAGCTGTATTCCTTACCCTGGCATTTAGTGTTCATAACCTTTGCAGCATAAATAATGCAAAATTGGGACCAGGGTCTCCTGCAACGTAGCACTGAGCACTGCCACCTGGCAGCTAGTGTGATGTTGGAAACATGAGACACAGAAATACTCATAAAGTCCTTTTCTTTCTTATTGTTTGTACAAGTACAGCTGAGTATGTCTCTGGGTACATACAGCTGTTTGCTTCACCTGATCTATGTTCATGCTGCTTAATTTAAGCTGCCTAAATGTAGACCAGGAGCAGTGTGTACAGCTGTTCACTGCTGGTAGGAGCCATGTGGGGAACCTGTGAGTAAGTCGGGGGTTAGAGTCTGCAAGGCAGGAGGGCTTGGAAGGTCTGGGAAGGGTTGATGGGATTTGGGCTGGCAGGTCTGTGGTGGTGGGGATTGGCCAGTCATGGGGCAGGCCAGGGGGCTAAAAATGGCAAGTCAGGGTCAGGGGGTGAGAACAGCACAACCCCAGGGCTGGGGCAAGCAGCTAGGCTTTGCTGCGAATGGTGCAAGTGTTCATGAGATAGGGTTAACCTGATCTAGGAGAGGGCTAAACCATTCTCAGTCTATGTTAATGCACCTCCTGAGGTGAACTAACTTCGATTAGGCATGCCGTTTTTGGGTGATTTCAGCCATCTGAATGCCTGCATGACTGGGCATTTAGATCAACCTAACCCTGGTTAGGTTGATCTAAATGTAACGCCTGTACGTACCCCCTGACTTCACTCCTACAGGGGTAGCCTTTACAGGGGTAGTCAAGATAGCAAAGTTATCTCAGGTTTGTATCATACTCTATGTCCTGTTGTGGTACTTGCAATTGGCTCGGGCACCCTTGTTTTCTCTCCCCAATAGTCAGCTTCACTAGGCAGGTTGTGGAGCATTCTTAGTTGGCTTCCCCTTGGATCTGGAATAGGTTCCCTTTTGTAGTCTGCCAAAACTTGAATTTGATAACTTGGAGATGCATATGCATATGGTATGGCATTTAGCTCCATTAATAAAAGTATATAACAACCTCTCAGAATACTTCTCTTTATATATGGGCTTTTTTGTGGATTACATTGAATAATTTGAATATTCACTACCAGCCTCTTGCTACTTAAATGAAATATTTCAACAATATAGATATGTAGTTCCAACTCTCCAGCCCCAAATTAATACCGCAGGTGGGAAAAACACAGACCTTCCAGCTGGCTAAAGAAGAAGAAAGCAAACATTTAAAAGTAATTGCCTCCCATTATGCTACATTGACAACTGATATTTTTGTGGTAACTAGCTTCAGATATTTGTTAAACCATATTAATACATTTTAACTTGTAGGTGTTTTCCCTACAGGTACAGATGAGTTATAAAGATTCAGTCCTTTTGCTCTGCAGGTGCTTATTTATCAGGAAATCGCTGAGCTCTTTTGAAGAATTTCATTAAATAAAGCTTTATGCCATAATAATAATGAAGACAAAATCTCTGGCAAATACAACAGACATTTTGACTGTGAAAAGATGATAGTAATGTGTAAGCTGGCTCTGCATTCTTGCAGCTTCCATACTGTATAAATTGGTAGAGCGCTATAGGCAGATAATATGGGTTTTCTTGCTGAGAGACAGTGTGAGAGAAATAGTTAATAGGACCACACCTAACTTAAAAATGAAAAGTAAGTATTTATTAAAGTTATGGGCAGCTTACGAGACATCTGGATATCTGTAGCTAATTCGTTTCTCCCAAATAGAGGCCTAGAGAAGTTTTGAACCGAGGGCAAAATGTTTGGTAGCATTTAAAAAGCATAAAGGGGGAAAAGACAAGGGGAAGACTCAATTCCAGGTCTGAGCATTTCACTTAACTTGGCTACTAATCCCAACATTCTTGATGAGAAAAATGACTGGGTGTGAGGAGTTGGAGAGTTCAGCCATATATAAAGATTACTGACTTGGGACCTGACCCAGGGCCCGCTGAAATCAATTTGCGTCTTTCCGTTGACTTAATTGGACTTTGGACGTTGGGTAACAGTAGCCGTCTTTCTTCCCATGAGAGGCCCCAAAAGTGGGCAGAGTCCAAGTTTGTGTCTGGTGATCCACTTTGGTCAGCTGCATGGGTTCAGCGTATGCCATCAGTTCCCGCTGGGAGCCCTCTCTGTAAATTAAGAGTTTCTGCCTCCTTCTGCAAGAAGGGAGATTTCATTTAAAAGCCATTGCATAAGCTTTGCTGACTATGACTCCTAGGTTGTATCTGGGGCTAGCCTTTTGTTATCTTCTCTTATTTCTAATCTGCTCTGAGGAGAAGGAAAGACTTCCGCCAGACCCCAAGTAATGATGGATGATCCTCAGAATGACTGATACTCAATCTCTCTCTCACAGGTAACATATTGCCTACAAAATTGTCTAGTGTTGCTAGCAGCTACAGGAAATTTTGCTTCCCACAGATATATGTTACTTTGGGTTAACAGGGTGAACAATTTAGGATGCTACTTGCACTGTGTGACTTGCTCAGTATTGTTGCTCATTAGTCAGAGAAGGTTGGAGACCACCACTCAAAGTGGACTTTTGAATTATTGCGCCATTGCCTCGTCTTTGTCTCCACTTTCTGCTCCATTCCCTTTTCCCCTTTTGTTTTTTTTTCCAGCTTTACCATCTTCTCATTCCCTTCTGAGCCAAATTCTCCTCCAGACAACCCTATTTTCATCTCACCTAAGGTTATCAATAGTAATCATCTGACTTCCACCTTGCCCGCTGCAACCCCTTCTCTTTTTTACCTCTTGTAACCAATGGGATCTTATGGACCCTCCTGGGTAATGGGAAACCTCAGCCATCATACATATTAATGACAATGTAAGCGCTCAGTGGGAATTCAGGACTTGAAAGCTTATAGTTCTGCATGACAGGACCATAAATTAGCCCTGAGTAATGTATAATCTTCAAGTAACTGACCTTTGAAAGTGAATTGTACAGTGACACCTGTAAGAAACAGCTACTTAAGGGACCAAGAAAAAGCAGGTGGCTTTTTAATAAAGGTTACAAGGTGACTGAAAATGGTGGAGGGGAATCCCATAAACCACATTGCATTTATTTTCATATAAAAATATTTTATTGTTCATAAAATGCTTCAAATCACTCTCCTGCTACCCTTCAGCTGATTTGCACAATTCCACTGACTCAAAGCTATAATAAACCTGGCTTAATTGGCTGGTCAATACGGTTTGTAGCTCCTTTGGCTTGCCAGAATAGTGGAAACCAGCCAGAATGCTGAGATCAGTCCCGTATGAACACTTAAAAGGTTGTTCTTTATCTTGGTTGCACACTAGATAGGTGAAAATTAAGGAATGTATGTGATATATGGTAAACTATTGTCTGGTTTGTCATTAAAAAGCATTTCAAGTGACACATGCAATCTTGCAGAGAGCCCTGCCTACACACACGATTAGCAAAATCCAAATCTCTTTATGCAGTCTTTTAGGAGAACCGTCTGGCAAGGTCTGGTTTTATCAAATAAGGGATTCCCATAATAGAGATAATCTAACGTTGTAACTTTGTGAGCCTGGGCATATGACATACTTAGATTGGTGTAATTTATGTTAGTTTTTGTATTCTGGGATCCAAAGCAGGGGTGAAGAGCAGCTATTCCAGGGCAGCTGCATGTAATGGGAGCAGGTCATAGTTTTGTCTTGAGCAAATGGCTGTCCTAGGATAGCTGAAGACACATGGCACATATACCAGAGTAGTCTATACTAAGGTACTTTTCCCAGGGTAATGCTACACTGGATTCAAATAAGTAGGTTTACACTGGTATAGGGTTGTACATGTTGTGTCTGATTTTTTTTCATACCAGTATAAAAGCTGATTACATCTATGTAATTATCACCTGTCCAAATTCTATGATATTTGGAGGTGGTTGCTTAGGGAAGATTTTTTCATACTAAAGGTGTGCGGGCTGGGTGCGAACTCGCGGCCCTTTGTCGCGCTGCACGCGGGCTGTGGCCGGCAGCCCGGGCACGCCGGGCCGGAGAGGGCGGGTGCCGAGCTAGAATTAGGCACAAACGCTTAACGGTTGATTTTAAGATTGTTTACTTACACCGAGATGGTCGCGGTGCAGGCTGAAAACTTGCTTGAGTTTAGGTTACAAACAGAAAGAACACGAACAATCACGTGGAGTTTGCTAGGCTCCATGCAGACAGAACTCCGGATGTCCAGGACAAGCGCGCCTCAAAACTCGTCGATACGTCTTATAAAAGGTTACCGCTCGAAGACGGGAAGAGGTGGGCGGTGGATCAGGCTGCCAAACTCCTCTGAGTCCCACACAGGGTTTCTATGACCCTGCCGCGCACACCCAGAGTCCCCACGAGATGGATGTGGAGTCCTCTTCGGCTTGGGCGGAAACCGCTCAAGCCTCTTATACGGCTAGCAGGCCAATCGCTAGCCGCCACGTGTGAATAATTTAGCACTAGCCAATAGCGGGACACAAATTTGCATTTGAAGAGCGGGAACTCTTTGCACCGTGCATTTCTCTGTTGCAAATAAAATGCACCCTGCAAAGACAGCTGCAAAGTCGCGGGAACTCTCTCCTTTGCACGCGGGTTCTCTGTGCAGCAAAACTCCACTGTGCAATGAAGCTGTAATTCCACGGGGATAATTCTAGTGCTGAAGCACACACAAAATCAGACCTTTGGGTCATGACAAAAGGTAACAACAATAGTTACGTTTTTAGACCTGCTGGCAGTACCTTACCACTCAGCTTCAAAACTGTTAATCCTTGTATGTGAAAGTGTCTCCCCTTAGATGTTTTCATTTAGAAAAGCATTTAAAAATGTGCTTGACTTTCAGCACTCCAATTTTTATTGTTAAATCTAGGTACAGATTTAAACAAAGTGCCTTTTTAAAATAAAGTTGATTTTTTTTCATATATAAAAATGCCAAAACAAAACATTTCAACATTTTTTTTCTTGTTGGCCAAACAATTTAACAAATACAATGCTAATTTGTAGATATGTGTCATTGACACACTTCTTTTTGAGAGGTTAAATATTTGAAAAAAATTGCCCAGCATTAGGGTTGTCAATTAATTGCTGTTAACATGCGCTATTAATGCAAGAACCAATTAACGTGTTAATTTTTTTTAATGCATTAATCATGCACGTGGTTTTGGAGCCTGCTCCTGGGCTCCTCTCTGCCACCGTCACCACTGCCTCTGGGCTGCCCAGCAGAACAGTGGTGGCAGTGCAGGGCAGCCTGAGCACAAGCTCCAAACTGCTGCAGCAGGAAGAGGGGGAGCCACACAGACACACTCACACTCTAGAGTTGCACTGATATATGCGTGCATCTAGGAATGCAGCCCGGTGGCATGCGGAGCAGTGCCCATCAGGTTAGTATGTAGAAGAGGAAGGGTAGGGGCAGGGGGAGAGGAAAGGGCGGGGTGGGGGCAGATCAAGACCCCCACAATGAAGGAGGCAGTGGAGCAGGGCCTGGGGTGGGGCAGGTCGTGTGATGGAGCCGCAGGAGGCTCGTCCAAGGCTGCGGGGCAGGGCTGTTCCCTGCTGCTGTGTGCACCCCTGGGGGAGGCATGGGGAGCATGTGCCCCCTGGATTTGTGTGGGGCAGAGGCGGCCTGCCCGCTGTGGACTGGGGCCCTATGCCCTGCTGCTTTGCACCGGGAGTCACGTGATGCTATGTTGTGCCTCCTGCCACAGGACGGGCAGAGGCTGCGGTGCAGCCAATGTCCAGCTCCTAGGGCAAAGGCAGCAGGGTGCAGAGCCCCAGGCCACCTCTGCCCCGTGCACAGATCTGGGAGCATGTACCCCCCTGTCTCCCTCGGGTGTGTGCAGCAGCAGGGAGTTGGCCTCCCCAGGTCCCTGGAGAAGCTTCCCATGGCTCTGTCCCATGACCCATTCTGGCTCCAGGGTCCCATTCACCCTAGCCCCTGCATCTGCCCTATTACCCCCCTCACTGTGGGGACCTCGATCTGCCTTGCCACCCCTTTGCTCTCCCCCTCATCCCTACCCCTTCCCCTTCCTCTCCACAGAACTACCTGCTGGGTGCTGTTCTACATGCTGCTAGGCTATGTTCTTGCAGGGTTACCATATTTCCAGTTTCAAAAAAGAGGACACCTGTGTGTGTGGGGGTGGAGGGGTGTAATATGATTGTGGGGGGAGTAGTGATATGCCCGTGCCCTGCTCCTGCCCCTTACTTCCAAGCTACAGCCCCCTCAGTCCTGCTGCTGCCCCTCACTCCTGACCCATAGTACCCAGCATCCTTCCTGGGCATGTGGGGATCCCTCTTCCCCAGTCTCCAAAGCCCCCTGTGAGAACGCTCCCCTCCCTGGGCTCCAAACTCCACACCCACAGCCCCCCACACCTTCACAAATTCCCCCCCACACCCCATACTCACCTCCAACCATACAAAGTACTTGCATAATTTTGCATAATTTTGAGTTTTTCTGTGCATAATTTTGACTTTTTAGCTGTGCAATTAAAATCGCGATTAATTGCAACTAATATTTTTAATCACATAACTAATCATGATTAATTTTTTAAATCATTTAACAGCCCTACCCAGCACTAAATCCATCCCTATTTTAGAACATTGTTGGGACAATGGAACATCTTTTAAAGCAGTTTGATCATGAGTAGGAGATATGCCTACATCTAAAGAATGTACAAGTCTCTGAAAGGTTCCTGACCTGTTTAAGGTACAGAGGAGTTGGAGAGAGAGCATATAGCTCCAGAAATGCTCATATAGCATCCCTCATAGTTCCCACTCTTTGCTGGCTGGTACAGTGCGATTCCCCTAATATTCCTACTTGCTAATCACTTATTAGAGTGATGCAATCTGTTTAAAGGGAAAACTGAAAAATTGGCAGTGTTGTTCAGAATGAGTGAATCTGTCACTTGAGTAATACACACTCTGAGCCAGGATGTTACTACCTTATCAGCCAATAAAAAATACAGTGACTTTTTATAAAGTATTAATTACTGTGATGAATGGTTATGGAAGTGTAAAATGTAAATTTGTAATTGTCATATGGAGAAAGCACAGTTAAACAAGAGCACATCAATGACCAGTTAGTGATGTGTACTGGAGAACAGACATGGCTTTCAATGTACATATTTTTCTAAAGGAAAGTTATAAATAATGCAATATTTCTGCCCTGCATTTTGCACTGACCTTTAACACTTGCCAGAAAATAATGTACTAGTATGCCTAAAACTGGGGAGGGGATAAAAAAAAGAAAAAGATGAAACAAGAAAGTTGTCAGACAGCCAAGATGTCTGGCAAGAAGCCTCTCAGTATGGTATGTTTTCACTTTGGGTGTCTTACACCATTCTGTCTGAAGTGCCTGGGAAACGAATGTATTGACTGTTGTATACCCGTTTTGGAAAACATGTTTTTATTGGAAGTGGTTTTAGAGCAACATGAAAAGGAGCTATAAAATAATGATTGATGATCTTTATTTTGGGCTTAATTTACGGATGAGCTTGAAGCCAGATAACAACTCCTGCCTTGTCTGAGAAGCTCTTCATAATAACTGTTATGGTGTTTGCTTGCTTGTGTTTTTAAGCGAAGGATGTGCCAAGCAGACCTTTGAGAATGCGCATGCGATCTTCAGATTACAAGTCCCCTGTCCGGTGGAGGTCACCCCATTCATCAGGCCTCAGGAGTCCGAGATTGCAAGGTTATCCCTTTGGGTATGCAGAAAGTAGACGAAAGATGAGCTATTCTTCTCCGTCAAAAGATCAGCAAAACCAGGAGGCTAAAAAACTAGGTGAGGCAATTTTCCATGGCACGAGGCGGGCTTAGTTGATGCAAGGCTAGCCTTGGCCATCAGTTCATTATCATATGCTTTCTGTTCCTTTGGTTTCATATACTGCACTGAGATGGTCTTCTGGGGAGAAGAGCAACAACCTATCTTAATCATTTTTTCCCCTCTTCTGCTGTTGATTGGTGATTAGAGGCCATATTTGGTTTTATCCATCAAAAGATGTTACTAGTCTATTTGCAGATGCCTAATAAGATTGTGTACGCTGTTAGGGCACGATCCTGTGGAAATGTGGAGCATATACTTATAAGGGCATGGTAAAAGATGATGACAGGATAGAAGATGCCACAGAACCTGTTACTGTATTTAAAGAGCAGAGAAGTTATTTCTGCCTAATAGTAGGAGTCATGCTGAGGAAGAGGAGTCAGCCAAACCTCTCCTTTGCATTCCTGAGAGTCGCATGTAAGCACAGGCCACCTCATTCTGTGCTCAGACTCCTGTGCTCTTGTGAGGAACAGAATGTATTTCTACTCAAGGCAGGTGGCCATGGAAAATACTTTAATGTAGTAAAGTAAGTGCTGCTGCTTGTGCCATTGCTGGAGCACAGTCTGATGAGATCCCTGTTTTGTTTTGAATGAGGATTTGAAGGTTTAAGTTCATTTGAGTCAATGGAGCAGGATGGGACAGCAGAGTTTCATTCACAGATCCATCACTGTCTAGTCGAGGGGAAGGGAACCTTTTCTGGCTGCTGGTCAGATATACCCATCGTGGGTCAGAGGCAGGTGGGTGCTAGGACTCTGCCTCCACTGTTCCTTGTATCCCTGGCAGCAAGGGGAGAGCACCTATAGAAGGCATCCCCCCACCATTGAATGCTGCTGAAGGTCCACAGGCCGAATTGGGTCTGCAGACTGTCAGTTACCCATCCCTGATCTGGTCCCTCAGATGGTGTACTGTGATAGTCCAATGTTGCCAGTCAGAGATCCCTTCCTATTTTGCTTTATCCATCAGTAAATCTCTTGGCTGTCTTTTACTGACAACTCTTCTGTTGTCCCGTTGCTGTGTGGATACCCAATAGATGTCATGCTGAAATTCCCCAAAACTGAGTTTGAATTCTGTCGCAGTGTTCTGTGGTCCACTCACTGAACAAAACGTGTCAGATAAACTGTACCTTGCCTTCAGTTTCCTGACGTCAGTCCTTGCTTAAGTGTCTTCCAGAAAGTCCACCATCCAGAAATGACAGAAATCATCTACTGTGACCATGCAGTTTCTGTCACTAGAAGTAAAATAGATCTGTTCCAGCCTTCCCATGCAGTCACCACAGAGTCCATTTCTGTTTGTGAATTGAATTTATTTTTATACCTGAACTGTCCCACGTGTAGTTTCAATCAGAGCTGTGTGATGAGTGTATGGTGGCTGAAAAGAAAAATTATTTCCTTTAATGAAAATGAAAAATTTGGGGTGTTTTTTTCCCCCAAAATGAATTCCCTTTCTTTCCCCCAAACATAATGTGTTCAGGTTTTATATTCAGGTTTATGTTATTACATTACCTTCCCCCCCCCCCCCCCATTTAGTTAAACTTGGTCATAAAACATCAATTTGAAACCAGAAAAGTCCTTGAAACATTTCATTTGGAAAACATTAAAACAAAATGCTTTGACTCCATTCCCCCCTTTTTTGGTCACAGAACTATAACTGAACCTTCATGTTTTTGGTAAATAAATTATTAATCCTAAAAATTTCACTGAGATCTGCTCTTTTTGGTTTAGCATTCATGCGCAGCCAATGCCTACACTTACTAGCTCATCCAGATATTTCTTTATCTTTTAACAGCAAGGTAGATATTATACTGTCAGCTCTTAAATCTTCTGGGATTACTACTCATTTTCCTTTAAGCAATATCCTTTCTGGCCCATAGCTTATCCCTCACCTGGTATTAGGGGGAAATCTCTTGTGATACTTGTTCCTTGTGACTTGACTAACCCAGGCATATGAACTGATTTATTGCCTGTTGAGCCCTATCTGGTTTAGCACTTGTTTGGTTTGCCTGAATCTTCCTAGCAGAGACACAAAGTTATAGGATGCTATAGGGTCTATCTCTTGTTCCACTCATCCAGCTGCTCTGAACTCTGGAAGGTATGCCCAGTTCCTTATATCTGCCACCAGTAAGGTCTTTTCTGGGTGGTACCTTATCTTTGCATCCTGTGTTGGCCTCTTACCACCCTTCATTATAGACATATGGGTGCACTTGGCAGTTGCTGTGTCATGATTTTCTCCAGTGGCTTGTGATTTTGCTGCAGGCCTCCCTGAATCTCAAAGGCGAGCTGATGGAATCACTCCATTTCAAAGATCATGGTTCATAGCTCCTTTTCTATCTGAGCACATCTCTTTTCTGGGGTTGTTGTGGTTATGGGCTGCTGAATTGGCATCGCAGTTGCTCGTATGCCTTCTGAGGCCTCCACAGCATGGTACTACCTTTCCTTTCCTTTTCTTTAATCTTTCACATGACTGTTCTGGAGACCCTGAAAGTATTCACTCCATGCCTTAATTTTCTGAAGGGTTTACCTCCTGATAGCTGTGTCCATCTCTGTCAGTTTCTGGACTTCGCTTCCTTTGGTGTGGACATTTCTGTGAAAGCCCTCAGTTTCTCACGGTTCAGTTAGGTCCCTTGGAAGTCAGTGGATACAGCCTGCAGTAAAGGAACTCAATTCTTGTCAAACTTGGCTTGTCTATTTTCAACGTAATATTCCAGTTCTCCACGCTAATGTGTCTGTCTATTTTCTCTTCTTCTGCTTGTTTTTTCCCCCATCCAAGAAAAACAGATCCTTTAATGACCTCAGTCTCTTTGAGATCACAGAACTCCACATCAGATGCGTTTATTTCCTTGTTCCAGTGCTTTCCAGTATTACTTCTTGAAACAGTGTCTCTTTCACTCTTGTCTGTTTTCCCAACAAGATAGTAAGAAAGCTTTATGTTCATTCTTCAGATCTGTCCTCCATAGTTGGCTCTGTCAGTAGATTGAACTCTGTTTCTATGCTTGTGCAATGTTTGTTTTTGCCTGGAAATCCAGAATTCCTGATGAACTGAATGTTTCCCTGCTGTCTGTTTCAAGGTGCCCTTTCATTTTCTTTTTAGTTGCATTCTCTTGTAGGTGTTTCAGCGCATGTGCAGCACAGAAACAGACCCAGTGTCCTTTGCATACAACGCACAGGGCTGGATCTGCTGTGCACTACATACAGCGTTCAGGGCTGGATCCAGTGCATATACTGTATAGCACAGATGTCCAGTTTTGGCACAGGCAGCTCACAGGGTGGTCCAGAGTGCCTGTGGTGCCCTCACCAGACCAGCCCTGAATGGTGGATCCAGTCTGTAGACCTGATTCAGCTTGCAAACTGGCCTCATGCCACTCATCTGGCCTTCTGGGCTGGTGAGTTTTGACACCCCTTGACTAGACTTCCTTAAAATGATTTAGAGATGCCTGCAACTAGACCTAAACTGTCTATACCTGTGCAAGTATAATGATTTCTCACTTCTGCCAAGTCTTTCCTCCAGCAGCTTGTGCTTTTCTGTCCAAATTTCATGCTAGTATAGGGACAGTACCAGGTCAGGTACTAGCTAGTCATGCAGCGCAGTGTGGAAAAGATGTGTATTTTGGAGCCCAGCAGAGATGCTTTTTGAATGAGAGAAGGAACTCTAGGAGGGACTTTGTGTGTTCTACCCCCAGCATCTACCAGAATGACTCAGGATAAAGTGTTTGCAATATTGAGGATCCTGATCCAATACCTATTAAAATCAATGGGGTCTTGTGACTTGGTAAGCATTGGGCCTTGCCTTTTAATGGTGAAAAATATGATATAATATTGTTTTAAACTTCAGTATCTTGTTTTTCATTGCCTTTATTCTATATTTCAGCTGCCTTCAGAGTAAATGTTATTTTTAAAGGTTTTAAACAAAATATTTAGAAGAAAAAAACTAAAACTTCAAATGACAATATTTCTGTAACATTTACTCATGTTATAGCTACTGTCCCTGTTTCTGAAATGCCATGCATACCTCTATTCTTACAGGCATATTTAAACCTTTAGATATCAATGCCAACAAGTTCTGAGTTACCCTTCAAGGAGATTTGTTTCTGTGTATCTCATAAGAAAAAGAAACAAGGTTTTTGCTTCATAATTTTGAAACATTTCTTACAAATACTGTGGGGGAAAAAAGGTTACAGAAAAGTCATTCTCTTTTTTTCCTCTTGCTTATAGCATCTGAATCAGTTTATGTGGTTTCTCTGTCATCAAGGAATTCCCAAGGACGAAATCAACCTCTTTATAGGTCAGCTTTAACCAAAAGAAAAGTCACAGGTATGTTTCTTTCAAGTCATACAGCAATTTGTATGAGAAGTTCTTGCTTTGTGACTTAAGCCTATAAGCTTTGAAAGGACAGGAGCTATCTCAAGTTTTTTCTAGACAGCTGGTTTAGAAAACACTGGGAGGACCCTGGTTCTGACAATGTCTCTGATCACTGTTGTCATTCAAACAGTAAATATTACAATTAAATTCTGCTTAAAGTGATGGGTCCTGCTCTCCCTGCAAGTCACAAAGTGACAATGCTTCTTCTAGCTATGCTAGCAACAGGAGAACGCCTAATGGGAATCAAGTCCTGCATTTTCAGATGGGGTTTCTTGAATGTTAGCTAAGTGAGCATCTGTCTCAGATGCTTGGTCTTCAGAAAGGCTGGGCACCAAAACCATTTTTTGCTCCTTATTTATGAAATGAGAGCTTGTAGCTGAGGTTAGAAAGCAGTGAGCATGATCTTGAGTCATGGTTACAGCTCACCATTTTTCTTACCACTCCATATTGCAATGAGAACACACTAAGGCTTATCAAACATTTTAGATATGTTGGCTGGGTGATGAAAAAAATGAAATTCTCATTTCTGACTCTTTCTTTTACCACATCATTTCAGAGGAGGAGGAGCAGCTGGAGGTGGCAAAAGACATAAGCGTTCGAGTTATGTCCTCTCAATCAGTACTCGTTGCTTGGACAGATCCTGTGTATGAAAAACAGAAGAAAGTTGTTGCAAGCAGGTACTTAGCTTTATGTTTGCTTTTTCACTTCTGTACTAAAGATGTACTGATTCCTGTTGACTATGGCTTGGTTTCATGTTTAGCTAATAATGTGTGGTTGTGAGCATAGCTTAATTGAAGGCAAGATAGGAACATAGGAGTGGTCATGCTGGATCAAGCATCCGTCCAAACCAATTTCCTGTCCTTGACAGTAGACAGGCTCAGGTGCTTCAGAGGACGGTGTAAGGAGGGACAATCTGCCTCATGTTAAATCTCATTCAGATCTCTGGTAGTTAGAGACTAACTTAAACTCCAGAGCATAAGGTTGCAAGTCTCTTCCTCAATTGTTTGGCATTGCTGTTATACAGGGATGGATCCAGGGGGGTGCAGTGGTGTGGCCACATACCCCTTTGGTGTGAGCTCTGATTTTACTGGCATGTCAGTCCAGCTCCTGCCAGAGCTCCTGAGCGCTGTTGCTGTTCACCCTTCATAATTTAGTGACAGGAGAAAAGAGGGGATGAGTAGTGGTAGCATTCAGTCACTGGATTCCTGAGCTGCTTGAAAGCAGGGGCTCTGTACTGATCAGTTGGAGAGTTCAGAGCTCACAGCACATGCAGGTTTTGGCAAGAGCTGTTCTCCCTGGCATCCAAGGTTGTGGTGAGGGAGGTGTGACACATAAGCAATGACCCCTCTTTGGCTGTGAGGAGTATGTTCAATGAAGGGGTGGGGTGCATTCTTTTCTCTCTATGTTAGCTGTATTGGGCCAAAATATGTGTGAGGTCAAAAAGTCAAGGCTCTGTCTAGCATGTCCCACCATGCTAGCATAGCTCAAGCCATCCAGTTTCTTGTGGCCTACAAGGGAATGATGTGACTGGCATCATGTCTGATCTCCTGTGTTTCCTTAGCCTGATTGACCAAGTGCCCATGTACAGCTGGGTTGACTGGCGGCAGCTTTTCAGTATGTCTGGCACAAGACTCTGACTTATGCCTCTGGAGCAGTAGCGAGGCGCCTCAACTGCTCTGCCGTAAACACTGTGTTTTTTAGTTGATATTTATAGGGAAAGATATTTCCCCCTAGGACTGATTAAAGAGTCTGACAGGAAACTATAATATCTCAAACTAGAGGAGTTGTATAATACTGCTGGCCACTTTTCAGACTGAGAGTTACAAGATATTTTTTTCTTCCATTAACCAAAGTAATTGATAGAAACACAAAATCCCATGTTTGGAAACAGCTAAATTTTAGGATAGTTGTGATCTAAATTTGAGGTTATGCCCATTTCAGAGTTTAGAAAGGGAAGCAAGCTGTTGAGCAAGACTATGGTAATCACTTGGCCAACTTTACAGACAAATCTGGGACTGAGAGTGAAACTTGGGCTCAAGGGATAGTGCTGCTGTAAGCTATTATAGATCTTTAGGTTTTCCCTTTTCAAATACTAACCTTCCAGAAACCCAGTGGAGTTGGGGTTGAGTAGGTCATGGTCTTATATGAATGGAGGAACTTGGCATATAGCAGCATGCCACAATGGTCAAAGGCAAATGTGAACCAAGAAACTAGGAAGTTGCCAGTTGTTTGTATTCATTGGAATACGTTTCTCAGTATGGGAATAGTTAGGGGCTATGTAGCGCTAGGCTGAAGTATACCAAAGGACACAGAAGGAGTAATAGCGATGAAGGCCGTAATGTGTACTTCCAGAACGAGGAGAAATGGTCTGACTGAAAAAGGAAAAAAAACCCCCAGGCTGGGCCCCAATGACAAATATACAGTGGTATCACTCAGAGCCTCATGGATCCCCAGGATTTGCCAGGGGAAAAAAAAAAGTCTTGCCAAAATCAAAATGCAGAGGTGTTTTGGGGGGGTGGGGATCTAGAAAAACTAAAACATCACCTGGGATTACTGCAACTGGACTCAACTAAAGAAACATACATGTTTCCTTGAAAGATTCTTGGGATTGTTTTTATTTAGATTTCTTTATATATAGTTCAATAACTTCTTCAGACCCCAGTCAGGATCAGGCACCACTGGAAGCTCTTCACTTTATATAGTAATCACATTTTATAGAATTTAAATACATAAAGAGACTAGACAGTGGAATATGTTACCTTCAGAGGGAGTGACCCTTGACTGTGTAAAGGACCACTTGTGTGGGTTTTGGGATAAAGTATGCCACAATCCCTCTTCCACTGGAGGAGCCTGCCACTGCATGATCCTGGCCAGGGAGAAGATGCAGCCAGGAGATATACTAATTTAGCTGTCCCACAGGCAACCTCCATTGGCGAGGCTCCTGGTAATCCCATCCATAGCAATGTTGTCCTTCCCCTGAGACAACCCCTAGAAGGGCAATAGGGAAAACACTACACCCTTCTTCTAGAGCAGATTCCTCCCAGGGTGCAACCAGCTCATAAATCATTTACTTTGATGTTTGGGGAGCTCAGAAGATCAGTGACTGGGTGTTGCAGTGATTTATGCTCTGTAAGGACATTGGGGTGCCTATATATGTTGTTTGACATGTTCTAATTAGAATGTGCTGCAGCGTCGCATGTATTCAACATCCTGCGTTTCAAAATGGTGGCAGGAGAGCTTTAACTAAAACTTGTTGAATGAGCTTTAGTTAAACATGGGATGCTGAATACATGTGACACTGTGGCGTTTTAATTAGCGTACAGGTGTAGGAGCTGCTCTAATTAACGTTCCCCTGCCCTCGAACCCTAGAGCATGTGTACAGACACCCTTAAGGTGTGTGCTCATGAACAAGTTATCATGCAGTAAGCAGTGTTGGGGATTTAAAGCATATCAGCTGCTCTGCAGTAACGGCATGCTTGTACTCCACAAATACATGAAAACTAAATTGAAATAATGTCGCCCTTAGTGAAATAGGTCTAACATACTGTGTTGTTATACTAAGTTTTCATTTAGTGCAAAATAAGAGCAGGCACGTGGGCAGTTACTGAAGAGCAACTGATGCCTTGTAGGTCCCCACCTTCGTATATCTTGAGGTAACTTGTTCTTGACTGGAGCATCTCTGTGCTCTGACATGGACTACTAAATTTTTTGGATTATTTTATTAGCCATGCATGTTTATAGAAAAAGATATAGACTATGCTTGATCCCGGTGGCATTACTGGATGGGTTATGAATTTTTGCCCCTCTCATTTCCATTCCCAGGCAATATACTGTTCGTTATCGCGAGAAAGGGGAATCGGCAAGGTGGGATTATAAACAGGTGCCTAACCGACGGGCGTTAGTGGATAATCTGATGCCAGACACCATGTATGAATTTGCGGTCCGCATCTCAGAGGGAGAAAAGGAAGGCACGTGGAGTGTTTCTGTTTACCAACGAACCCCAGAAGCCGGTGTGTATTAATGTGTCCTTCAATGTGATATACATTTTGAGACTTTAGATCTAGTTCAGCCACACCTGGCTCTGGTTGATTGATTGATGTATTTTAATTTTTATCTTTTTAAAATGGTCACATTCAAGTTTTTGGAATGTTGGTTTGGGGTGGGAGGGGCCAGAGGGAAGGATACAGGAGGGACATGGCAAATGATATAACCATTACTTCCCACCTTAACTGCTGTTTTTCTGAATATTATCAAATGTTTCACAGCTCCTGCTAGTGCTCCTGAAAATTTAGATGTCTGGCCAGTATCAGGCAAACCAACATCTGTCACTGCATCTTGGGAACCTCTTTCAGAGAGTGAAGGAAAAGTCAAAGGTAGGTTATTACTAGCAATAAGTGTACTGAAAGAGAACTGAAAATACTGAACTCTTGAATTTGTGCTATCATTAGTGAAGCCAGGCTCTGCTGTTGTATAACGTACAATAGTAGGAAGCTGTGCTTCTCTCAGAAAGACTTCTAGCCTGAGGCAGACTTTGATAAAGGGGACTTTTGTGCAAACAGCGGACCATATCAACAGTTTCTTGTTACTGGCAGTCCTTACAGCTGAATGAAATGAGACTTTTCCCCTTTCTAATTCAGGGTCAGCTTTAGCCAAGTGAAGTCCCTAACCTTTTCCTGGGACGATACAAAGTTTTTGCTATTGAAGTGACCTTTGGATCCAAAGGTCTTTGGATGGTTAGGCATGAAAAATAGGATAAGCAACAAAGTACTGAAAAGATTTGTTTCCTGACAATCTTAAATTTATTATTTAAAAGGCTCTTTTTAACGAACAGGCATAAATTGGATTATGCCTGTTCATTAACGAACAGGCATAAAAAAATTACCTCAATTCTTTTTTTTTTTTTTTAAAGGTATGCAACACTTCATGGATATGATATGAAATTTCATGACATGCACTGACTTCTGAGCACTCTACATGCTTTGCCCTAAATTTTCAGAAGTGAATAGTGATTTGGGATGACTCAGTTTGAGTGGCCTTTTAAAGAGGTTGTGTTTTCAGAGATTAAGTACACATTACAAAGACTCCTCTAAGGCCCTACATTTCAGGGATCCACAAACTGCAAAATGACAAATCACTTAGGAACCTTAAGGCCAAATATTTCTTCCCAAGATGCAAAATTAGGGGCATCTTTACATGTGCTCCGGCTAGGGGAGAAGAGTGTTTTAATTATAGCGGCTCTTGGGAACCACTCTAATAAAAATGCCTCCAGCATCTTGTGTATTCAGTGTCCTGCACTTCAAAATGTCAATGGGGAAGCTTTAACTAAAGCTTATTCAAAAGGTTTTAGTTAAAGAGCTCCTGCTGCCACTTTGAAATGCAGGGACACTGAATACATATGACACCGAGGCTGCTGGAGTGTTCTAATTAGAATGCAGCAGCAGACTAGGTTAATCGAGTCTGTTTGATCAAACAGGCTCAATTACTTGAGTCTGCTCCGACACATTCTAATTACATCACGTTGGAGCAGGCATTTGGCACATGTATAGGTGCCCTAGCTTATTAATTCTGTCCATTCCTATATAAATGCCATTAGAATAAAATAGCAATTACTCTTTGCATGCCTAAATTGCGCTTGGACACTGCAGCTGGATTGTTTGGCTCTGACAGGGGGCAAGCTTGGAGCCGAGTCTTAAGTTGGCCTGCCCTCCTGTCTATGCGGCAGTCCACCCAGTCTCACCTGCCATGACTTGGCTGTATCAGTGAACTGGTGGTAAATGCGGGAGACTACTCATTACATGCCCCGATACCAGGGAGTACTATCCACGGCTCTGCACCATCCCTACACTGTGATTCATGCCTCGCAGATGGCATCCAGTATGTTGCTATGCTCCTGGCCTAAAGCCAGGCCAACTTAATCCGATGTCTGATCTCATTCCCTCACACACTCATATTGCCCTCCTCTCACTGGGGCCTCTTGCACTCCACCCTCTCTCACAGGGTCTCTTGCCCACTGCATGATACTGTGCCCCCTTGTCCTACTCCCTTGAGTAGCCCCTTAAACCATCAGGCTTATCTGAGTCATGCCTCGGGTGGCGACACGCAGTCTTTTGGGCCTCTCCCGCAACCCTCACCTGGGTAGTGGCCAGTTGATTCACCGAACGGAGGGCTAACTCTGCCCTAGCCCCTCACTGGGCTCTGTGCACCCCACAACTTGATCTCCTGGGGATTGGCCCATGTGCTGACCTTCTGGCCATCCCACAACTCTACTCAGCACACCCCCTTGGGCTACCCTTCAGGCTGACCCTCAGTCCTACTCAACCCTTGTCAGGGCCTTCTCTACCACCCCATCTCTCTGGGGCTACACAACTATCCCCTCCCTGGGGCCTCCGAGGTCTTTCACCCCTGTAGGTTCAGGTGGCCACAGCTGTGCCTGGCCTTCTTCTTTTCCTGCGGTCTTACACCCCCTGGGCTCGGGTGGCTGTAGCTGTGCCTGGCCCTCTTACCCACAGTGTTGTGGGGGCTGGGGTTATTAAGGCGACCCACTTTTCATCGGGGAGGCAAGCGGTCCTGGTATTTGAGTGGGGCTGTTGCACCACCGGCAGTTCTACCAGGCCTTCCTTCCTTGGCAGAGTTCAGTTTTAGGTCATGCCCAGGACCAGGAGCCTCCAAGCCATCCCCCTGGCTCCTGCCCTTACCTCCAGGATGTTTCACGCCACAAGGGAGCTGGATGGTGCTGCTCCCTTGGCTGCAAGCAGCTAACTGCTGTCTCTGCCTGGCTGACCTTTGTTTGAAAATGACTGCCTTAATCAGGCACCTGGGCTGAAGCAGGCAGCTGACTTCAAGTGGCAGGCACCAAAGGTGCACTGCCCCAGGATCTTACAAGTAATTTACAATTCTGTTGCCCCTGCTCTGTGGATGTGCAAGTTCATGTGCATATGGTGTGCATGCTCAGTGGGCATGCAAGGGCCAGGCAGCTGTGCACACGCATATACTGGTATAGGTCCCAGAAGGAATGAGGAAGACAACAACGTCTCTCCCATGTTTTAGCCCCAATAGCCAAAATATTAAGGTGCTTTCCCATGAAGTAGGAGACCCAGATTCTAGGCCCCACTCACCCAGAGGGTAGAGTTTGAACCTGTATCTCTGGCTTCCTAGAATAGTGCTTCATACACCATACTGCAGGTTGAACAGGGCTCATTAAGGCACACATTCATGTGTTGTTTTCCAGGGCCCACATATCTCCCTTTGTTGGCTGCTTATGGGCCAGCTTCAAAAGCAGTGATAGAGAAGGGCCTGAATAATACGTAACCTGTGGTGTGGTAGATAGAGCATTGTGCTTGGCAAGTTTAAACCTCTCATGGGCAATCACTTAGCTCTTGCAGCTAAAATTCCCCCCTGCTAGATTTTTGTCCAGCAACAATTTTGTGCCTTATGTGCATATCCTGTGTGTGTGCATGTAGCCACATACCCCCCCCAGAAAGTGTGTATTCTTCTGAGTGTGCTCACTTTACACGTGTATACTACATCTGTGCTGTGCCAGTAATACAGTCTTAAACTATATATAAATGACAAAAAGGGCACTTACGTGGCTGGACAGCTGCCATTTGAGCACACAAAAGGTAATAGAATTTCATCTTTAGTAGCCACTTGAAATGCTAGCATTTCATTATATAAACCACATTTTCTGCCGTTAGATTAATTTAGTTAAATTTGTATTAGAAAAAATGTCTTTGCAAAAGGATAGCATAGCGTTTTTAAACCCCCAAATCTTTAGTGTTTAAAAACAAAACTGGGATTGGTTGAATCAAATAATACATTACTAGAGTGGTAACTGACCACGTACCAATAATTGACTCTGTAATTATTTTTTTCTGTTAAGCTTTATTTAGAATACTCAGTTCTCGTCAAAATTATTGTTTGGTATAAATATCAACAATGGGGATTGTTGTCTAAATATTCTTTAGAAAGATTTAACTTCTGTATCCTGTGTACTTAATAAGCTAATTTACTTTATGTATTTTTGTTTAATAGGCTGAATGAATGTTTATTCAACTTACTATATATCATGTCTTTATGCTCCAGCTGTTGACTCGACGTGCATTGCTAATGTATTAATTTTAGTAATGCACGTTCTAATTCATCCTACCCATACAGTCTGTCCGCTGGAAACAGGACTGTTTTCAGTTTCCTCCTTCCAACCGTCTGCCAAATCATTTCAGAATACATTCTTTCATACGCCCCGGCTCTCAAACCATTCGGAGCAAAGTCCATCACCTATCCTGGAAGTACAACCTCTGCCATAATAGATGGTCTACAGCCTGGGGAACGTTATATTTTCAAAATCCGTGCAGCAAACAGGAGGGGGCAAGGTCCTCAGTCTAAAGCCTTCAGTGTTGCTATTCCAGCAAGTAAGCATTCTGTGTTTATGGCTTAGTCTACCTACTTGAGTCATTGTCTTGTCTGTGTTCATTTTTATTGCATTATTTGACATTTTTTAGCATTCCACCAAAGCTGTAGAATTGCAGTTCATTAGCACTGCTTGTTTCATTTCAATAAAAAGTAACAATATGCTTCATAGCTGCTTATCATTAAGCATCTTTGTAATGCATACAAATTGGAACAGAACATTTTTAAAGTAAACATATATCTGTCTGTATTGGTATCCACTACATGAAAATATATATTCTCTTTCCTTTACAAAGTTCTAACTCTACTTTATTACATGAATTATTCCTGACTGTATTTGCAGCATAAATAAATTTCAATTTTAAAAGTTAATTGGCTAAATCCTACAATCTTTACTTAGGCAAAACTGTCAACTCTCTACTTATTACTAAATGTATGTCATTACATTGGTAGAAAACTTGAAATGCTGAAAAGAGTTAATGTGCAGATTAAGAGTTAATGTGCAGATCCTTGGCTGGGGTAAACCAGCATAATGCCATTGAGGTTAAAAAAGCTATGCTGAGTATGTGGCCCCAGTCATTTTCTGTGGTACTCCATTCTTAGATAATAAATTGCTTGTTTGATCCTATGATGATAAAAGAAGGATATTTCTGTTTCCAAATAGATTTATTAATAGAGAAAGTATTATTATCTGGTGTTCTGAAACATGATCTGGCTTTTGCTGGCCGAGTGATACTTTTTTCCTTGGGCTTTTCTTTTTTTGTTGTTGCTATGTTTATATGTAATGTTGTGACTAAAGCAGAGGGTTTTTTTTCCCTTTCTTTTTACAGCAATTAGAGGTGATTTGGATGTTCATCAAAAAACAAACATTCAAGATAATTTGGAGTCTAAGAAATCTGGGAATGCTGCCCCTTCATCCCCTTCTCAAACTTCTTCTGTTTCTTCTCAGAAATTATCCACTTCCTCTAAACATATTGCTGCTCATTCTTCTAGTTCTGTCACTGGTACAGATAAAAAGAGTCATCTTTCTGAGTTTAAGAATAAACTCTTGGCTGGCAGTGGGGTCCTAAATAAGTCACAGCTATCCTCTAAAAAGACAGCAGAGTTGGAACCTGATCCCCAAGCCACTGAAGTCACAGATGAGCATGATTCCTCTAACGAAACTCCAACAACACTACCTAAGACCGAGGATCAGAGGAGACATGTTAGGCTCCTGTCCCCAAGTAGGCCATTCCACTCTGTCCGTTCTTCAGGTAGAATGCCAGCTAGATCACGCACTCCCTCCTTGACAAGGCAGATAAACACAGACAAGCATGGCTCATCATCAATATCCTCCTCCTTATCACAACGCTCCTCCTCCTCTTCCTCAGCATCTTCTTCCATTCCTAAGTACACAGACAATGAAACAAAGCGTCTAAGACAAGACAACCCCAGTACTCCTTCTCCTAAAAACCCTTCCGATAGTCTGCCTGGTGAAAATGTGCATAATGAACTCCTAGACAGTGTGAAGGAAAAACGAGCAAAGCTAGATTCTGTGCCTTTTAAAGACACGGGGTCAAGTAAAACACTGTCTAGAAATTTGGAGAATACTCATTTGGCTTTACCATCAAGTCGGCAATCGGCTGTGTCTCGCAAGGTAGTCCAGAGCCATCGAACTAAACCAGACCCCACTTCTGGGCCAGTTGAATTACCTACCTCATCAAGTCCAAATTCTCAAAGTCATTCACACTATCCCTCTTCTAAATTAGTTCATAGTCACAATGATGATGATAGCAAAGAAACCAGAGATAGAGATGAAAATTCAAATTCCAGACTTTCTTCTCATGATGGAGGATTGTCTCCATCAGCGCAGAAAAGGCTTCCCACAGGTTCCAAGCCTCATGTGTCAAGGGATCCAAACTTTGCCACTGCAGCTGTGTCAGCAAGGACTGCTGTTTCTGTTTCTGCTAGTCATTCTTCAGCTCACTCACGCTTCCCATTTTCTGCTAACCATAAGTCTGTAGGAAAGGATGTTTCCAATGATGGTGATCATTATAGCGAGGACTCAGAAGCAGAACATGAAAAGAAAAGACCAGACTCTTCTGTATTTAGGTCTAGGTCATCTTTAGGACAATCCACATCAGAGCGTTTTAATCTGCCCAGGCACAAGTCATCTCAGACAGCTAATAGATTTCTAAACAGGGTTGGTATTAGCCCAGAATCTAAACTGCAACCCTCTAAATCACCTTATTCTACCATTTCGTCCAAGGTTAATCCTCAGAGTAGTGGACACCTAACTTCAAGCAGTAGGTCTAGTTCCAGTACTGACAAAGAATTGGAAGAGGAAAAACCATTACCTTCTACTATAACACATGACCCCTCACCTTCCTCTTCTAGAGAGTCTTCAGCCGTTTATTCTAAAAGAAGAAGTTCTCAAGTAGATGTTAGTACTCGTCACAGAGAGCCATACCACTCCAGTTCAGAGGATGAACATCGTAGTAGAGAAACAGAGGAAACTCCCACATCACACTCTTTGTCTACAGTCCGTCAGTCTTCATTGCCTGAACAGTCTTCCTCACCTGCTAGAACTAACCATCAAGTAAAAAGTGTTCAGGATCCAAGGTCAAGAACTTCATCATCTTCATCAGCTTCTACTGGGTCTTCATCAAGGTCTGCCACTTCCAAGCGTCAGTATGAAGAGAAGGACAATAAGGAGGTAAAGGAAACCCTGGCTAAATCAAAACAAACTATGCCTTTGTCCAAAAAGCCTTCAACTGAAGGCTCCCATTTCTCATCCCAAAAAACTCTCCATTCAGAACCCAGCTCTTCCCAAAGGGCAAGACCTAGTCAGTCTCAGCTTCAGTCGTCCTCATTAAATTCTAGAGACCAAAGTAATGAAAAACTACAAGAGGATGAGGATGTAGTAGAGGAGGAGGCAGGCGACAGAGTATATGGCCGTTCTGTATTTCCTAAAGATATTTCTTCTAAGAGGATACCTACTTCTTCGTCTCAGGGAAGTTCTACTTCGTCTCTTTCAAAACAGCAACCATCAGGTTCTCAAACTAGTAATGCTGAAGGAAAACACAAAAGTAGACAGGACCCCATAACCTCTTTCAGAGGATCAAGTTCCTCTCTGCCAGTAAGCAGACATACTGGATCCGGGGTAACCACTTCAGGCGAGCAAATGCCAGATTCACATAAACCATCTTCTTCCTATAAACATACATGGTCTGATACTGACTCTGTCAGTGATGCATCAAGAGGCAGTCAGCATAGTAGGGACACTTCTTTATCTTCAAAGTCATCCTCCACTTCTGTGAGACAAACTCATCCTACACACCATTCATATTCCAGGGTCCCTACTAGAACAGCATCCCAAACTGAGAAAAAATACAGTCAGTTTCTGCCAAAACCATCAAAAGTTGAATCTTCTCCAAAAGATCATTCCCTTTCTTTACCTAAATCTCACCAGACAGTTTCAAATGAGGATGATGATCATGATTATAGTGAACATGATCAAAGAGAAGTGGAGGAGAAACCCACATCTTCAGCAGCAAGGTGGTCATCTTCCATTTCTAGAGGCAAAGTTGCTAATGATAAAAGAAAAATGATGGAATCTGTTCTACCTCGCAAAGTAAGTTCTGTAGAAGAAGAGCGTGAGGAAGGGGAGGGTGTGGAGCCTCCCCATTTAAAGCATTCTCTTCCTGCATCGTCACCCAGTTCTGCTTCTGTGGCCTCAAGAGTTTCTCAGTCTCCTAGCAGACAGCATACACCTTCTAAACCAAGCCTGGTCTGGCCACACCTCTCTCCATCTATGTCTGGGCCTTCTCAGCCACATCCTACGCATGCTGCTTCTCCAGCCATTTCTTCATCTTCTTCTCCCTCTCTATCCCCCCGTCAGCGACTACTAAACTCAAGGCTCCGAAGTCCTTCTCAACGTCAGTTCATTAGACCTCCTTACAGACAAGGTAAAATGATGCCGCCTCTGCTTGTTTTTTAATTTGGCTGTCTTAAATGTTGTTTTCCCAACCCCTGTTGGATAAAAGGAAAAGCATCTCATCAGGACACAGATTTAATTATTTATTCTAATGCACTAGGTATCTTTTGGTAGTATCCAGAGATCATAGCTAGAACTGTTTACCTATCACTTGAAAACATGGGGTGCTCAGCTTGAAGCACTTGTCAATCACAGACTTGCAATCTGACCTGGACACACAGACTTTAATGTCTATGTGGATTCTAATGAAGCCAAGAGGGCTCGAGGGGTCTGCCTAAGTGATTTTGATTGTAGAGTCAGGAGCTATGTTTGGAAATCAAACCATACTAATTTTAGACTAAGGACTTAAGTAGGTATGTGCTGAAAGAACATGTGTATGCTAAATACAGCTCTTGGGAAGATTGGACTTTTTGGGCAAAGAACAGGGCTTCTGTGCCTTTTATAAATTACAAGAGATTTTTCTAAGCTCTGAATGAAACCCACTGTTCTGCTCTTTACTCTGCTATGCAAGATGTTTTATTTTGATCTGGTGTGCCTTGCTTTTGCTAGTTCTTAAGAGCTATTTACTCTGGAGGAAATGCAGCTCCTAGGCTACTTGGGATTGTACCACTGGCTACGATTATTTGCCTTGTGGGCAACTAAATTTTGCGTTCTGATATTTTAGTGATTCAGAATATTGGTGCTTGCCATGGGCTTTCTAGCAGAGTGTCTGCTCACAAGCACCTGCTAGTAGTGACTCAAGATTAGAATACTGATTTGTAAGCAAATATATCACATTTGATATTCCTGAACAGTCTCTGTGGCTATTCCTTAGTTAGGAATGCCTGCACTCTCCCCAGTATTCTCACTCAGAATTAGCATTGAACCATACCTCAGTAGTATTTCTGTTTGATTAAGAACTGAGGGGGAGCATTTCCTGCTTGCACTAACATTGGGATAAATTAGACATCATCCTTAATTGTATTTTCCTGAATTACTGTAGTGTAGCTGAGAGGAGAATTGGGCCTAGGGCACATTATCTGATGCTTTTGATGTTTTCACTCTCTGCCTCTTAAAATTGCATAGAAGCTAAGGTCTTGATCTGTGTTCCATGTGCCAATAGCACACTTTCTATTAACTTCAGTGGGAGCAAGACCAAATCTGCTATGTATACTTTAAACAAGCCCATAATTGTCTCATTTGAACAAACTGAAGACAAACAACTCTAGAATCCAGACTGAAAAAATATTTAAATAAATATAAATGTATTTATTTTATAGAAATTTAAAATCCACAGAGCTAAGATATTGCATCTAATATGGTCCATTTTCTCTCAGAAGCTACAAGACGTTACTCACACCAGGTCCAATTCTGCTCTTGAATGCACACAATGGGTTGCCATTCATTTCAAAAGAAGTTCCCTCCTTATAGTACCTGCTTTTGACAGTAATCCTTCAGCTGTGGGTCCACAAGTTAGAACTTGCAAGTGCTGGTGACAGGGCTTTCTCAATAGCAGGTCATCAGTTCTACAATTTCTTGCTGCGAAAAATTCATCAAAGGCCAAGACGGATTTTTTACATAGCATGATGTAAGATGAGATCACTGGAATTCATTAGCAGCTAGTTTCATTGCTAGTGGTCCCTTAATTGTGGCCTTTTCAGGAAAGTTGATTTGAGTGTTATGGGTTCACTTAGAATATTTGCTGTGTAGTTTGGGAATTAATTTAAGGATCTGTAGTACATTTTTTAAAAGGACCTGGATACTATGCTGAGGAGTGCCTTTTCAGTATTTGCAATAGTGATAAGTGGTTTGGGATTCATATTTAATTCTGAATTTTGTGATTATTTGTAATAGTTTCTGGGCCAGGTCTTGTGGTATGCCATGACTACTTTAGGACACAAAGCAGCTGCATATCTTGTTCCAGTAACCAGTTATACCACATTTGTAGTGCACAGTAGCCAAAGAGTGTTCTGCTAAATCTTAGCCTCTGTATTTAATCTGTTTTAACACAGATTTTATGCATTGGGCAGATAGCTTTGTGTGTGAATAATTAAGTGCGGATTCTGAAGACAAAAGTGGTTAGAAAGCCCTCAATGACTTAAAATGGTATTTATTTTTATGAGTCACTCTAATCCTCTCTGTCAAAGTAATTGTGGGAGATACAGTTGTAACAGTAAAACTTGCTTAAATAGCCTTTGCTGTAAAATGTGGTTTGATTCTATGCACAGGTTTAACAATACTGAAGATACTGTGTTTCCCATTTTAGGTTATAATGGTAGGCCCAATCTTACCACAAAAACAAATGGAAATGGAAAACCACTATCTGGTAATAACGGGAAACCAACTGGACAGAAAATAATTAATGGTCCTCAAGGAACAAAGTGGGTAGGGTAACCTTCATTGCAAATTCAAGATGTTTTGACTTTTAAAAAAATTGTACTTTTTTATTATTAGATTTCCTAATAGTCCATTCTGTCCTTCCAAAATAGATGAAAAAATACTGTTTTTATTTGTTGTATGTTTTAAAAGGCTTAATTAAATCTTAATAAATTGGATTTTCAAAGGTACCTAAATTACTCAGCAGCATTAACATCCTTAAGTTCAGTTATGTGTTTTTTTTCAAATTAGTAATGTGATTTGTGTTCTAAAGTTACTTAGGCTAAGTACTGACAGTCCAAAAGCCAGAAGTTTAATTGATTCATTCTTTGCAGGTTAGTTTAAGCTGTGTAGATTGAACAGACATTCCCTTTTGAGTCTGGAAATGCAGCCACATGCTTGCAGTGGCCCAGGCCAGAAGCCAGGGGGTGCAAGAACACACCTGGACTGGAGCAGACAGCTTAGGCTAAACTTGTGGCTGCTTGTGGCCTGCCCACCTTGTGAGGTCAGGTTTGCAGGGGAGGTGCAAAGCAACCTGGGATGCTGGGGGACTGTGAGTAACTTGAATCTGGAGGGGATCTGGGACAGAAGTTTAATACACTGATTTAATCTAAATCAGTTAAGTCTGATACTACATCCATTTAGATTTATCATAAACCAGTTTCAGCCATTTTAAAAGTGGTTTATGTGCACTGAACTTCTGTTGTGTTACCAATTTTAAACTGGTTTCCAGTTTGTGTAATATCCATCCCTAGCCTTAAGGCTTGCCTAAAGAAGGAAAGTGACTATCATGGGTACTGTGGAATAACTCTTTGATAATGCTAATTCCAGAATAGCACCAGAATAAATATGTCTAAACAAGGAATTCTAGAATGCATATAAAGTGTAAATGTACGTCCTATCTTATTTCAGGATAACTTCTCCATTTTGACAATCCCTTGGGCCAATTCCTTAAATATATTTAGATGCTTAACAGGCAGATGTATTTCTAATAACATTTTAAAAAAATGGCTAGATGCTTAACTCCCATTCATTTCAATAGGAAAACCCCAGAAACTTCCTCTCTGCATCTTTAGGCAGCAAAATATCATCTAAGATTAGCTCCTGAATTCTTTTAAAATTTCACCCAACATATTTATAACCAGCCTACATATGGTAATTTTTTTAATATAAGCTCTCACTGACTTTGAGTAATATGTAGCTTCACAAATAGTTAAGAGCATGGATAAAGGGAGGGGAATTAATACATTTCGTGTCATCTTAATTTCATTACTAAGTATTAGTTCAACATTAAAGTGCACTGGATGGAGGATGTTTTCAAAAGAGTCAGTCGGTATAAAAAAACATTCACATGTGCATTTAAAGGAATCCAAAATATTTTGATTTGGCAGTTAATGGAGTGTATCTTTTTTATTAGACTACATGTTAATAATGCCTGGCTTTTCACATGTGAACATTTTGTGTTTTTTCTAACCATATGGGGCCACCTTTGAAAATACTTAAAATTAAAAGACATATAATTAACCAAAGTGTATAGTATATTTCCAAAAAAAATAAAGTATGCTCTTAACTAGCTAACTTGATGAAGGATGTCTTGCATTGAAAGCTTGTCTAACTATTCCAGCCACGCAGTTGGTTCAGTAAAAGAGATCACCAACAAAAATCCTTGTATCTTGCATAATTTGCGGACCATCACAACTACAAGATCATTCTAATACTACCATAACCTGAATTAGGTAACTCAGGTTAAAATATTAGTGAAGAAAGCAATCTGAGTTTTAACTGCTACCTCAAGTTTTAAAACCCAAGTTCCCTTAAGTGCTCTTCTAATCTGAATTGACTAACCTGGGTTAAAGATCCATCTTTTTTTGCATTTCAGAGCTATATTACAAGTGTAAGAGCCTGGGCACACAAACCATTTACACCAGTGTAATTTACATTAACTCTGTACACCAATGTAATTTAGGAAAGGGCCTGGATGGACAAACAAGCAACTATTCCATGGCTTGTCTTAGGCACTATTTCAGCATTTCACCACTAGGTGGCAGAGGACCAAGTAGTAGCCTGTTTACATTTAGGAAATGCATAAGCTGTGGTCATACAACATCTAAATTGATGTCATTTTCACCAGTGTAGTTTTACCCCTGATTTTTCTTTGGGTGATTCTATACTAGATTCAAGTAAGGCTATATTCTCGTTCTCAATTCTTAACACCAGTGTGAAGGCTGATTACACAGGTATAAGATCATAAGAAATAGGGCTGGAAGGGACATGACTAAACCATCCAGGCAGTATCTATTTAACCTGCCCTTGAAAATTTCCAAGGACAAAGATTCCACAACTTCTCTGGATAGCCCATACCAATGTTTGACCAGAAAGTTCTTCCTAATCTCCACCTCAGTTTCCTCTGCTGCAGTTTAAAGCCACTGCTCCTAGTCCTGTCCCCTACAGCTGCAGAAAAAAGGTTATTTCCATCCTCTTTTATAATCACCCTTCAGATATTTGAAAGTTGTTATCAAATCCCCCTCTTAGTCTTTTTTTCAACAGACTAAATTACAGTAGGTTGTGTCCAACCTCTATGAGCCATTTTCAAAAGCCCTTAAGTCTTCCAATAATCTTAGGCTTCTAAGGGAATGGTTCTCAAAAAGTAATAAGGGACCTAATTGCTAATTATGCCCATGAAAATCTCTTTATAAGTGATTCTGTTACTTGTCAAAAACATATTTCAAATCCATGTTTTTCCAGATTTTAAGAATACAGTAACATTTATTATCACATTCTTTCATGTTATAGGAGTTTCAGTGTATGTTGTTTTTAGATTGTAGATCTTGACCGAGGGCTGGTATTAAATACTGAGGGAAGGTTTCTCCAAGATTCCCAAGGAAAACCTCTCCGAGTGAAGCTGGGAGGAGATGGGCGCACTATTGTGGGTAAGTAAGGGAAAAAATAAAGTGTGTCCATACAGATGGTGTAAAAACTTTCATAAACTTGACAAAACTAGCATAGTGGTTTATTAAGGGTGAGGCTGTAGCCCAGTCTACTGTGGCTACTGGAGGGAATAATGGGAAATAAAAGCCATTGACACCTAGTGTGACCACGTTGTTGTGCCCTACATGGCAGCCAGAGTGAAGAAGGGTCATTTGCCATGTAGTGTCTGCCTCCTTACCACTGGGCAGGGAAGGTTAAAGCCTTGACTAGTCTAAGCCCCTCTCCCCCGAGCTCCAGTCAACATTGCTGAGCCACAATGAGGAGAAATAAACTGAACCTTAAATTGAATTGTATTAAATTACTTCCTTGGAGGAGCAAGAAGGGTAATAATTCCTAATCACAGCTGTTTCTGGGATGACTTAACTGTAAAGCACCCTTTACTCAGGTGGGGTATAGGCAAGAGTCCAAATGAGTCCTTGGTCAGCTCCAAAGTCCATTTGAGCCTAGCAGGCTAGTTTAGTTAAGGCACACCAACTTCTTATGCCAACAATGCACAAGAGAGCATCATATCCAGACACCTTTGACTATCCAGCTGGAATGACCAGGTACCAGTTTACAGTTGGGTGGACTGGGGACAGGATTCAGGACAAATATAGAGCAAGATTCAAATATATACATCCAGTTATGCAGCAAGACATCATATCACTCTCTGCCATCGCACCCCAGCTGAGACCTCCCTATTTGTATTGAAGTATTGTGCTCTGAGACTCTGATTAGGATACTGGAGCCCTGTAGGACTAGATACTGTACAAACAGGAAGGGAAGCACAGCCCCTGCCCTGTAGAGCTTGCAGTTTTATTCTCTTCAACCTACAAATGGGAATGGCTATAAAATTTACTGTAATGAAAGTATTAGCATGCTCCTGCATTCAGCTTGAAATCACCCCTATACCCAGCTGTCCATGCTAGTAGTTGGAATGATTTCACATAGGTGGTTTTACATGGATACAATTATTTGTTGCAGCTTGCCACTTGTGAGCAAGACCACATCTTCTATGGACAGAAACCCTTTAATATTATGTGTCAAGAGTCATCAGCATGGTGTTCTTGGACTTCCTGGAGCTGGCAGAGTTAGATGCAAAATGAGCATAAGATATGTTCCTCTCCCTAGCTGGCCCGAAGAGTTATAGTTGGCTCCCCTCAATCCATCCTAGTTGCTACCATGATTAGTTGCCAAACACAGAAAAGAATCTGAATGTCTGCCTTCATATTTGCCAACCAAACTTTGTCCCAGATATGCATCTGTTTGTGATCTGGCCACCAGACTAAGTCAGAGATGTGTATCTGGAATGACTTTTTCCCTGAGGTGAACTTTTAAGTCATTGATTACTGCGTGTGTTTAAATGTTATATCTGCCGTATTTTAGGCAGTTTGTTAAACGGACATAGAAGCCCAAAGCCCACTTCACTTAAAGGCATCTAAGTGTTACCTGTGTCTAAATGTAACTATGTGCATTACTAGACTTGTAGTCCTTGTACACTATAGTAATTCTGTTCCTTCTGAGCAGACATGCAAGTTCCAAAGGAATTGGAGAAAAACTAGGTAGACTGCCTGTTTGACTCTCCCAGTCTTTAGTTCAGTAGCTAAATGGTTAGGGCACATGGCCAGGAAGTGAGATCCTCCTCTCTCCTGGTGTTTGGTCTCCTTAGCCAGAAAGGGATTGAACCTACATCTCCTACTTCCCAGCCAAGCGTGCAAACCAGTCAAGAATATCCTCTATCTTAATGTTGAAGCTGACCTAGTAGACAGGCAAGAGTGAAAGCTAGATGGGGCCACAGGAGAGAAATCCAGAGGGGGTATGGCTCAGTGAGATGAGGCCTGCCCTAGAAAGGAGGGGCCCCTGGGTTGTAAAAAAAAAGGCTCCTAAAAAAATATTTTTGTCTTAAATGTGGATAGCTCTTTTTAGCAGTCAGATAAACTATTTGTAGTAAATAGGCTATTTATATGTCAAGTACAGATATTCAGGATGTTAAATTGGGTTCAAAATGGCCCCCCCAATTTAAAAGTAGCTCATCCTGGTGCTGACCTTACACTTACAGATCCAGTCTCAGTGACTGGCAGTCAGTCTAAACCTGCAACTGAACAGAATTTCCATGCACACAAACCAAAAATTGCAAAACCCAGTTTAAGATAAACCTGGATCTATGTAATATCAGACTCATTTGATTTAGATCAAACTGGTGTGTGGACCTTCTGTCCACTTCCCCTGCGCAGCCCAGGGTTAGGAAAACCCAGGCACTGGCCACAACCCTGGGGCTGCTCTTTTTATTCCCTCCTTCTCCTGGACTGGGCTATTTTTTGCCCCGTCCCCTTGTTCGCCCCACCAGCTAGTGCTCATAACTCCCATCCCACAAGTAGCTCCAGGTGCAGCTGCTTTTATGAGTGTTTGCCACCACTGCAGCTGAACAAGTAAGTCCCAGTGGCAGCAGGATTGGGAAGCATGGGGGTATAGGTTCACTGTGGGGGGCTGCACGCCAGCCCACCCCACCCCACCCCCAAGTCGCATCTGCTCCTCCTACCCCACTGTGGGTTGCCAAGGCACGGCAACTTCTGAACCTTGGTCCCCCTACCCTTCATGGGTCACGCCTGCTTCCCCCACTTCACCTGTGGGTCACACCTGTCCAACTATCTCACCCGTGGTTCACGTCTCCTCCCATCTCCTGGCAGACCCTCGATCCCCTCCAGCCTGCTGGACTCCCAACCCCTTGGCTAGCCTCCCTATCCCACTGTATCTGGGATTGTGCAGCCATTTTGAATCGATTTAATCTTCCCCTAATGTCCCTGAATGTCTGTACTTAGCCATAGTGTTTAGCATGATGTTATTTGTTTTGTGAATAATCTGTTAATAGACAATGCTTAGAATGTATTTATTGTCCAAAATGGATTCCTGACTACCTTTTGCAAACATAGTTTGTTCCAGGGGTTGCTTTGGCAATGTCATTGACTCTTGGTTACTCAGTATTTGAGATTCATGGTAAATGATTAATCCTTTAAATCCCCTGTTGTTATATCTGTTTCCAGCTGTAATGAGTTTATGCAGAGATGGTAAGCCTTCCATTACAAAAAGCCGAGCCCTATATTTTCATGCATATATCAATATTGTAGTTTACATGGCATGACATTCATTAAGTAGGCTCCAGGTGGTACCTATGCTTTGTGCTAGATCCTGGTGTGGTATGTCCAGGGCTGAATTTCATCATTTAAAAAAACTCCCCAAAAATTCAGATAAACAGATGATCTTTCTGTGACTCACAGATCCTTCATGCTGAAATATCTTTTGTGATAATGTGGCAGGAAGGGTACTGCTTTGGAAATGGCAGTCAGAATCAGGCAAGCAGATAGGACAGATAGATACAGTCTCCTTAGGGTAAGTGGGAGGGCCCAGCCCTTTGAGCTGCTGATTACTCCTACAGATGCTGACTATGTTCAGTTCCCATGGAAGTAAATCAGAGTTGACAACATGTAGCTCGTGTTCAGCACATCACTGAATCTGTCTCCTACAGGACTAGGACCTAAGCCTGTGTTTTTATGTAGCAACATTGCCACTGTATTATATTTCTATCTGCTTTATCAATTGAACAGCTGCTAAAAATGGAGAGTGCTGTGGTCTGAGGCTCTCCTGAATCATTGCTGTTTCTTCTAGGTGTGGGACTTTTAGGTTCCTAAGGGAAACTTACTTCTGTGACATCTCCATTACAAGAGGTTTGCCACTTTATGGGGGCCCGTTGCCCTGATCCTTGGCTATTTAATGTTTCTTCTGTCATTGGGGTTCTTCTATGGGAATCTATGAATGATAAATAATATGAGTTAAGCACCCTCAAGACTGGTAGTAAAATGTTTGTTGTTGTTTTTCTTTCATAGATGAAAAGGGTGCTCCGCTTGTGAGTCCTGATGGATTGCCTTTGTTCGGACATGGGAGATTTAGTAAGCCTGTAGCAAATGCCCAAGATAAACCTATTATAAGCCTTGGAGGGAAGCCATTGATTGGCCTTGAAATGGTTAAAAAAACAACTCCTCCTCCCACGACTACGACTCCTACAACAACCACTACCACGACTACCACAACAGCTACCACCACCACAACTACTACTACAACAACTACACCTGAACCAACAACTACGGAGCCACTGACTGAGAAACCACAACCTACTTGTCCACCGGGCACCTATGCCCAGTATGATGATGATGGCAGTTTGGTGTTAGGGTTTGATGGCTTGCCTGAATGCAGTGTAGAAGGTAACATCATATCCTTTGATATAAGCACAAAAGGTATGAATAGTGTATGTGGTGGTTACAGCACAGTTACTAATGTTAAAAAACAAAACAAAACACACATACACACACACTTCCTATCCCCCTCCATCTACCCCGCTTTTTTAAAGGGATCTTTTGTCAATAAAGTAAGAAAAAGTTGATCAGAAAACCTGCCAGGAGTAGATATTTGACCCAAGTGAGATTTTTTTGCCAAAATGTTTTTCCATTGGAAAAAAGGCCAGTTTGTTGAAACCTGAACTATTCAAGGAAATGTATTCGTTTCAAATGCATTTTCATGATGGAGGTTTCTCAGGTCCAGGATACAATTTCTGGTCCAAAGCAGAGTGTGTGAGACCCCAGAACAGCATGTTTCAACTGTGTTTAAGACTCTCGCTCAGGATGCAGAAGAGCCAGAGACAAATCCCTACTCTGAGTCAGGCAGAGTGTGGCCTCAGACATCAGCTTCCCACATTCCATTTCTCATGTGATTTTCTTTTTCTTGAAAATTTTTGAAAAGTCTCATTTTTGTTGCAATGTGGAACATAATCAAATATTAACACCTTGAAACTTTCTGTGAAACAAAATTCTTGTTTTCTTGCCAGCCCGAACTGTTACAGTGTCAAGCATGGATATAATGTGTTACTCCCGAGAGCTGGGGAAAGACCACCCTTGCTCTGTGTGTGTAAAGTAAAGCAATCAACAGAACTTCCTTTCCACATGTTAAACATAAGATTAGTCTCATTGCAGGTCATTACACCTTTTTTATAATAATGCAAGGTAAAAACATTTGTACTTGCATCCCTTGTTTTGGGCTTGACTCAAAGTTAATGGTGTTAAGCTTGGTCTTAACACCAATAACTTCCACCCATTCATTAAGTGAATTCTGCAACAGAAACCAGCTATTTATATTTTAAAATTTCGTTAGACACTGTTTTCAAAACCATCCCATTGAACTCTATAGGTAGGTAGTCTTCAATTGGATTTAGAAATAGGTAATACAGATGTAACTAGGGGAACCAGACTGCCAATATAAAGAGCACAGTTGAGATGGAAAGAGGAGACATGGTCAGCTGACAAACTCAGTGGTTGAAACAAGAAAACCAAAGGGAGAAGATTGGATTTCCCCCAACCCAGCTGGATTGGGTGAGTATTTTGTTGATTTGATTTTTTTTTTTTTATTGCCTTGTAGAGAGCTGATGATTAGTAATAATCTTGTATTCAGTTTTTATTGATGTCCATGTGTAAATATGCATGTGTAAATGCATGCACGTGCACATGCATGAACGTGCAGAGAAAAAGGAATATTAAATATAATCTCTCTGCTACAGTGGATGCTTCTTGATTTGCTGCTTTTATTTATAGCAGTAATGCAGTTTGCAGTATTCTCTTGGTTTCAGACGGGAGAATTATAGCAAATTGCTCTGTTTTAATTTGGGTTAGGATTTTAAAAGGAACCTGTGAGTGATGTGAATTTAAGTTCAGTTTGGGCACCCAGCTCTATTATAGTATCCCAGTTTTGCCCGAGGCAGTGCTATGCTGAGACGTGGTGTGCTCATGCATACAGGCACATTAGAGCGTGTGTGTGTATGTGTATGCTAATAAGCTGTAGCCCTCACAGAGCAATGCCACACTGGCACAAGCGCCCTGATTCTTGTTTGAGAGCTCATACCTCCTAGGCTATCAGCCTAATAGTTGTATGTCTTATAAGAGTGCTGTCAATATATAGACGGAGATTTCTTGGGAAAAAACAACCTTGTCTTCTAAATGCAGTTCCCAGAATACCTGCTCCCAGAATACCTGCATGTTGATCTGCATGAAAAATTGTACCTTTGATTGCCTCATGGGAATGAGAAGGAGAGATGCACCCATTTTTCAAAATGTAGAACAGCTTCTAGAAGCCATTGGCTGTTTACTTTTAAATCAAGATGCCACAAAAAAAAGCTTTCTCTTTTTTTCCTAAGTGCAACAAACAATATGCAGTCAGGGGCCAGTGATAGATTTAAGATATGCTATCCCACAATCTACAAAAGCTAGAAATAGGTGCTAGATGATAGTGGAAATATATGAACTTGCAGCTTTCCAGGAAGTCTTTGCTTATAGTTCTGGCAAATCACCGTGCCGTACTTGCATAAGGACCATGCAAGTCAGCTTCCATGGTCCTCATCACCGTAGCTTCTGAGCACCTCCCACTCCTTAAAGCATTTATGATCATAACCTCCTGGTACGGTAGAGAAGTGCAGTTATCCCCATTTTATAGAGGGGAACCTGAGGCACAGACTAGGCCTCAGATCCTCCAAGGCATTTTGGCAACCTAGCTTCCACTGAAATCAGTGAGGTAGGTGCCTCAAATACTTTGAGAAGTCTGGACCTAAGGGTTATGCAAGAAATTCAGAAGAACAGGAAATTTAACACCAGTTTCCCAAGTCTCATTTTAGCATCCTAATGCTAAGTCCTCTCTAGATCATGGCATGGTATCGTGGTATTACAATATTGGGAAAGATCACTGCAATTAACTTAAAACATTTCTAGTAATTATAATATTTTGTTTCTCTGAGATGTCTTGTAGTGGATCCAAGAAAAAAATATCACAAAGACTGAGGCATGTGGTATTTGAATCTTGATAATCAAAACACCCCTTCTGACAGATGAAAGTTTTTCCTAATATAGCTCTATACCTATAAAAGGTTTATAGCTCTTGTTAAAAAATTGTTGGAAGCTCTGATCTGGCCAAACACATCCATTCAGGTAGACCCGTGTGCCTATACAGAATCCTATGAAAAAGGCCTAAAACATGTGTGATATGACCTCACTGCATATTTCATGAGTTACATGCTCTGTAACCATGCCTTTGAGATAAGTAGCTTAACTTTTTGTGGCATTGCCAATTGTAAGACAGCTGAACCAAACTTGTGCTTTAAAAAACCTGTTTACCTCACTGACTGCATCAAGAATTCCCTTCATATCTTTTCTGGTCACTATTTTTTTTAGAAAAGCACTTTTGTGTTCTTATTTGTTCTTTGTATATTGTTGCTAGTTTTTTTTTCATGCCTTCATTGAAGTGCTGTGTTTTACAGTATTAGTAACTTTTTTTTTTACTGTAGTTATTTAATACAGCTGTTCTTTAAGTGGTGGGAATGGGGACAGATGTCATCTTAATTATTTTTACTGCTATTACTACTGCCTAAGTCAGGCCAACTCTCTCTTTGGCACTCCTTTTGTTATCTCTCTTCCCTTATTTTGCAGTCTAGCATACTTTTGTTAATGTTTCCTTGAACTCCTCTGTCTCTCTTCCTCTTTATTAGAGGAACACATATTTCAGGTACAGTCTAATTTGAAAAGAAAATTCAAGTGAAATCTATTGGCACGTTGTCTAGCATGTTCTGTTTTCTTCCTTCCTCTCACATTGTCTCTCACTCTCTTTTTCTTTTCCTCTTTTCTGGCAATTCAGTGATGAATTATGTTTCTTAGATGCCCTCTACATATTATATTGATGCATCAATTAACATGTTAATAGCAGCATAAATGGATTGGGTGTCACCAGTGCATCAGATTTAAAGTGCCACAAAATGGGAAATGAGCCATAAAAATGTTCTACAGATAATTCTTACATTTGTGTAGCCGTAGCTGACCGTTGGCTCATTGTCCAAGCGGTCTTGAAATGGTGGGGACAGTATAGCCTTGTTAATGAGGTGCTGTGCCCAGGTTAGTTAACCATGCCTGAGAGGCTGAGTGTTATTAACCTAGACAACCTGACCTGCTTCAAGTACAGGGCCTTGTTCTGACCTAGTTTAGATACCTTTCTACAGCATTGCACTGTGCCATGCAGACATGACCTAAGGTCAGATTCTTTTCCCTTTCATATGAGGTAGCACCCTGTCCCACAAGCATACCCACTGACTTCAAAGATTGTTCATGGAGTCATGGTGTACAAGTGTGCTGCATGCACACAAAGGTGTCAGAAGCTGGCCCTAAAAGTACTTCCTTTTCTTTAGTGGCTGAATTTTATCTTAAGTTTGAAGAACATTAAAAATAGGTATTTCTTTTCTTTCCAGCATTCACTTCATTAGGAGGGCTGACCCAAATGCTGTTGCTTGCCAGAGGCACTATATTAGCCATGGATCAAAACAGATCTATAGAAGACCTTATTATGTGTTGCATAAAAATAATCGTATGTGTTGCCAGAACTTTGCTGCCCGTGCATCCAAGCGAAAGTCTGAAAGGAAAGGATGTTGTCTCAACCCCATTGCTTACATATTATATAGCTTGGGAGCTATTAATCCTTACTTTGGAGTTTAAAAGATTTCTGTGGCATTTTCATTTAGCTCCTCTGCACTCAGCTTGGCCAACATTTGACACGCAATAAAACAGTCTTCCCTGATGTGAGGAATATGCTTAAAGAGCCAGGTCCACCATGATGCCTATTTAACAACTACTATATTATATTTGAAAAAGAATAAACAATTGCTGCTTATGGTGCTACGAAAATGTCCCAAACATTTCATGATACTCTGTCCTGAGTGTTTCCAAAGGATGTTTTTGCACTGTCTATCTCTTCAGTCACATTCTGGAAATACACACCATCCACTTGAATGAAACAGCTAGTCTGCCAGAACTTGATATTTTGTCACCATCTGCACTTGGCTTCTAAACAGTCTCAGGCTGTTAATGCTGGAAATGCCACCGCATATTCTACGAATTTATTGGCAAAGCCTGTTAAATATTTGGCAGAATATTTGCTCATCCCAGCAGATCCTATTATCAACATTTCTGCAGATTTAGCAACATTTAACATAGAAATGAATCTGGCAGTCCAGGCTTAGTTTGTCAGCAAAACTGTCCAAGCAACCCAACTGTTTTGCTCTACTCTCACTGGTCAAAAAGGTGTGATTTTAACCCCTTGTTAGCTAGCATATGGTAAAATTCAAGTGGAGGCAAAGCAGATGGTAGATTTCATGCAGGCTGATAAATCAAGGTAAATGCCAGTGAAGAGCTGACTAAGGAGCAGCATTCAAAAAATCATAGGAAAGCGGGGCTGGCAGGAACCTCACAAGATCATCTTGTGCAGTGCCTTGCTCAAAACAGGATCATTCTTGGCTAAACCATCCCAGCGAAGTGTCTGTCCAACCTGCTCTTGAAAATTTCCAGGGATGGAGATTCCACAACTTTAGGTAGCCTGTTCCCATGCCTAACTATCCTCATGATCAGTGTGGGAGGGGCTGACAGAGGAGCTACAGCAGCCATAACTAGGGGTGGGCATGCAGGGCACCAGCACCGGATGCTGCCTTAGAGGGAGCACCACAGAGGGTCCCTAGAGATTTTGAGGGGCAGCAACAGCCAGCAGCAGGGCACTATGCCACATCTGGGGGTGGGAAGACCCTTCTCTCACTCCCATACTTGTCTTACCCCTTCTCTTGCTGTTGAATTCCCTTCTGCCCATCCTTGCCTGCAAGGTGAATTAGTGGCACTCAGCAGTGATGATAAGTGAGAGTACTCAGTAGTAGAAGTAGTGGTGGCAGCTGCAGTAGAGGGTGCAGGAGTACCCAGCTTTACTATGCTGAGGCATAAAAGCACCAGGTTTGGAAAACACTGGCCCAGGGCACAAAACCTGCTGGTTACATCTCTGAGCAGCAGTCAGCATAAACATGAGAAAAACTTCAAGTAGATTTTTTTAAAACTAAGAACTACTGCTATTTCAACGCCATAGTTGATGTTAAAGAAATCCAACCTCAAGAACTGGGAGAACTCAACCTGGCCAAGTGCTAACATGATGTCTGTTGGATTATGAACGTGATGAGAGATTTATTAACTGAGCAGTAGGAAAGAGTGAAATCTGCTCGCTCACAGTTTCCAAGCTTCCTATGTATCTGAGCCTCCAAATTTACCTGGCAGTCTGTGTTAAAAAAAGAATGAGGGAGCGTATGTACATTATAAATATTGGCCTTCCTGGCTGGCTGTGTTGCAAAGATTCATTGGATTCATGCAAAAAGCTATTGGATTGCTGGTGAGCCTGGTAGAGAACAAGTGGACATTCATTACTGCATATGCTTGATGACTAGCTGCAGCAGTGCAACATGAGAAAATCTCAGACTTCTGCTATGTTAAAATCTCACAAGAATGAATTAATTTCCTGTATTTTCTAAGTTTATTTTGGCAATAAAATCATTGCTATATTATTGAAGTTGTATTTTTTAATCTGAGTGTACTAGCAAGAAATAGACATTTTATGTTTGTATGTTCATTGCTTAGTTCTAAAATGAGATAAATAAAATATAAAATAATAATATGATTCAGATTTTATTTTTAATTTTATTCTTTGACACTGCTAACTGAGATTTTCCAACACTATACTCCATTAATATGCCTAAATTTTTCTACCCTATTAAGTGCTACAAGGCATCTATAACTTTTTTAATAAAGTAATTTAATTTCACTGCATAGATAAATATGAAATATGTCAGATACCTGTATTAATATAATTTATACTGGTGTGTGCAACTGGACTATGTTCAAGATGGTATGTGTTCATATCCATTTGAATAGTGTGTGTAACACAGATTAGATATCTATATGCAATACCTTTAATATCAACTTACAGACATGTACCATGTGTGCATATGTACAAACTGCATTCTCTACTATATAATGCATGCATACACACATATTTTACTATATATATAATGTATGCAGTGCATATGTGTGTATTATATGTACGTGTGCACACAAGCAGATGCACACAAATACATATCTTGTTGAAATCCATGTTGAGCAGAATTGTTTCCCTTCATGTGTGTGAATGGCGGTCTTCTAGCCAACTAAGTATGTTTTTGGCACTTACGCACAAGTGTAATTCTGTTATCTCAGGACTGTGGACATATAAGTGTGCACATGCAGATTGAGCATGTGCAGTTGGCTACACATGTGCCTCTGTTCTGGATGCCTAAGTGTGTATAAGTCATAAAAACGTAGCCAACCAGGATTCCATGACTAAGCTGTTGGTGCTAAAGGTAGAGCAAAATGCTACCATGTTTTAGTCCCCAAAACTGAGTGGTTAGTGCACTTGCCTAAGAAGTGGGAGACCCAGGTACTAAGCCACTCCCAAGCCCCTGAAGGAATTTGAATCCACATCTCTCTGACTTCCTAGCATAGGACTTCCACATAGGATTTCCACGGCACAGGTCAGGCATCACCTAGTCTCTTCTCCTCTGCTTCTTATGCAGCTGCCTCCTGGGCAACCAAGAGAGAGAGATATGTGCAGCCAGGATATCAGGACCAAGCCAGAGGGTGTTTGCCTCACTGAGATCGCTGCTGTCTGGTGTGGGAGTGGAGCCTGGGTCTAGCCTTGATCCTTGCTCGCATTGGGGCAGAAACTTGTGCGCTGCTCTCCATTCATTTTATCCAATACCTGTGACATACAAGGGGCAGTGGCACAGTTTCAAAAGTCAGAGGATGCATGCCCTGCTGCAGTAATTAGTGTAGAGGGGTAGAAGGATAGGGAATCGATTACAGGAATCGAGAGAGAGATGCAAATTTTCTTTCATCCTGAATGTTCTGACTGGAACTTTGTAATAGACTTCCTGCTTTTCTATTTTATCTGAACTGTGTCACCCATTTTTAGCTTATAATCCTTTTAGGCACTCTAGGGCTTGAAGTATGACAGATTTACAAAAAAACACATGCTTCTTGGCTCATTTGCATTATCAACCATTCATCATCTATTCTTGCTATTTATAGTATAACTGTTGCTGTCTTCTCATTTCCTATACAAATAATCAGCTTTGTACTTTTATTTTTATATTTGTTCAGGGAAGTTTGGGAGGGCAGGAAATCATAATTATTGTAATAACCTTTTCTCCTTCCACAGATTCATTCTCAGGGATGGATTCAGATGTGACAGCAACTCCAGAGGCATATGTGATATATGATGAAGGTACTGGTCGATTATCAAACTCCTTAACAAATGCACTGTTTGGGGTTGGGTTTTTTTTTTCTCTTCTTTCTTCAAAACTGCTTGCAAAGAATACATTTTCAGCATGTTAGAAGGGAATTTAGGCTGGCAAGCATTATGATCATGAGTTGAAGCCAGTCACTTGGGTTTCAAAGCAGCCTTGTGGCAGGAGTGAACAACAGAAGCTTGCAAGGCAGTTGCATTCACACTTAAATTAAGGGTGTGAAGAGAGATACAAATTATATAGAGTGAAAAGATGGGGTAGAGAGAATTTTTCATATATCAGCTGGTAACCAGTTTGTGTGTGCTTGCTGCTATCTCACAGTAAGTAGAAAGTAAGCTGTGATAATTTAGGCAGAAGGAGGGTAGAGTTACAACTTGTGGACTAATTCAGAGATGCATAAACCCTGCTTTCTGCCTGACTTCAGACTAGCACAGTTAACTGCCTCTCTGCTGTGTAATGTTAGCAGTTTCATTTGAGGACAAATAGCCCTGGTTTAGCTTCCACTTACCACGGAGTAAAAGGGATAATTGAAATAGTTGACACAGATCAACTGTGCTAAGACCCTTTCAACTTGATATAACTTATTTGTTTCCCTATCCTGAAGGCTTCTTCATATCACTCTGGCACTGAAAAGGTGCTTTTGAGGTGGTAGTAAGTTACAGCCACAATGTAAAACAGAAATCTCATTTCTTCTGGGAGAAAGCCTTTTGTTCAGGGATCCTACAGACCTTCAAGTCCATTGCCCTGCTTTAAGTACCTGCATAGTATACAAGATAAGACGTGCTAACACTCCTGCCCCAGGCCACTCCCCACATTGCTGTGTGGGGCGGGAGTGTTAGAACATCTTATTTCGTATACTATGCAGGTACTTAAAGCTAAGTGACATTACTTCATGACGTCTTCTTACTTTTGCCCTTCCCCTCCCTGTTACAGAATCCAGCCCTAACTCCAATGCAACAGAGTTGATTAATTAATTTAAAATAGAAAATAATTCACTCTATGCACTGAAAACTTGTATTTCTGCTACAGTTTTCTGGCTTTCTGTAGCACTGTAAATGTGTTCTGCATTCTTGCTTTTGGATACCTACTCTATTTGGATTTATATAATGTGCCCACAGTGAATGAAATCAAGTGTACGTAGAAAGATAGATCTGCAAAACCCAGGAATGTAGACTAAGATTATCAAAGGAGATATAATGAAGAAGAGGGAAGTTTTTTATAGAGTTATTTTAATGTATCATCTGTGGCAATTTGATGCAATAACCTAGCACTCAAGAACAGCTGAAGAGGAAATGTCAGTTGCCACTATTTAATTACTAAGTATAGAGTCAAGGGACGCTTACTTCTAGGTTACTAGAAACACTAAAGACTTTCTGCTCTCAATGGCTTCTGATGTTCTGTGCCTTATCATTCTCATTTTGTTGTTCCCTCCCTTCCCCACCTATATTAAGCTAGCTAAATACAGACCTTGGTTAAACCCAAGGTTTTTTAGTATTAACTTTGTTACATTCTGCCACTGTTCCAGTATTTCTGGGTTTAAGGGTAATAATATTTCACTTTGTAAATGCCACACAGGGATTTTAAATTAAACCAGAAGAGGATTTAAGTCTCAGGAAAAGGGCAGTGAAACATTTGAGAGAGAAATGTCCTAGTAACTGAGCAACAACTTTTGAGGTTGTCTTTTAATATGTTGACAAAGATATTATAAGGCAAAATTCACCCTGTGTAACAGGCTAGAATAAGGCCCAGGGACAAATTAATTCCATGCAAGTTTTCAAATTACAGTTTTGGTAGGACTTTGGCTGAAGGAGGGTAGAGTTGCACCTTATAGACTAACTAATTCAGAGATGCATAAGCCCTGCCTTCTGCCTGACTTTAGACTAGCACAGCTAATTGGCTGGTACTCCGCAAAGGAGTGATTTTCACCCATACAGGACCGAGATTTCAGTACGGTAAACAAATGGCATTCAGAGCAAAGCCCTGCGCTCACAGACCATATCAGGACATCATGAGAGAAAATGCCTTCATACATTTTGGTTTTGTCAGCATCTCAGGACAGTGCCTTTTCTATAAAGAGCATTAGAGTTACAGGGACTAGACTCTGGCTTCCATACATGACCCTTTCATACTTTGCCATTTATCATAAGAAATAAATGGATTCAGTGATTCATAATTTCCACTGTTTGGGCAGCTTCATTCTGGTCACTGGGAGAAGCTGTGCTAAAGCTGCCATACCCATCGCAGCTGGGTCACTCCCCTGCATAGGTAGGTTCCCTGAGTGACAAACCACACTCTTCTTAGAGGAAATGGCTGGAAGAAAATGGTGCATAACTAGGTTGCCCTTGTGCCCCACTTTACCTTTGCTTTCAGTACTCCTATTGGGACCATTAACAGCCATATAAGCCTTTGAATTGGTCTATGGGCCGTTTGGGCCTTAGGGCCACTTAGGGAGTTTTGTTGAGCTGTCATGACCCAGGTCAGCACCTGCCCCCCTTCCTCCTCTGCCACCTGAAGCAGCTCACCAAAACTTCCTATGTTGCTCTGACTTACGCTTGGCTAGACAGATGGGATGGGATCGCAGGTGGATGGGGAGTGGTGTCTGGGAGCGGGATGGGTGCACAGGGCCAGGATCGGGATCACTGGTTGGTGACAGTATGGGCCCGGGCCTAGGGCAGAGCCACAATCTGCTACCTGCATGTCCTTGCCCATGGAACCAGTGCCCATCATGGGACATGCAGACAGCAGTTCACAGCTCTGCCTGGGGCCCCGGCACCATGCTGTCACTGCCCCGTGATCCCAGTCCCAGCTCTGGCCCTGGCCCCACCCACCAATCCTGCTCCCAGGCACTGCTACCTGCATGGGTCCCAATCCAGTCTCCATAGAGACCCTGCCTGCCTTCCCAGCCGCTCCCGGTGGTAGGTGCTGGGCGGATGGGCTGGTGTGCCCAGGCAGTGGGTCTCAGTCTGGTGGCAGAGACTGGTTAGTGGCAGCTGGAAAGAGCTGTCGCTGTGGGGGCTGTCCGGAAGCGAGTCCAGCCGCTGCGCCTCCCTAGCCCCACTGCACACCCAGGGACAGTGGGACTGGCTGCAAGAATCACGGCTTGGGTTGTCTACCCCTGCTCTAAGGCCCCTCTACACGACGGGTATCGCTCAGGTTAATTGCTCAGTTACCTTGAAACCAGCTACATGTGCTGAGTACTTACCACGCCATAAAAAAGGTCCAACCAGCTACAAAGTTAGACTTCAAAAATACATACTAACTTTATAGCTAGGGACCTACTGAATTTGCAGCAGAAGTGGGTTGCACGGTGGCTCCTTTAATCTTGCAGATTACCCCACACATCCCTCTTTCCCCTCAAACCCCACTCACTGGCAGTGGGCCCCATCATTCGGTTCTGATCATCAAGAAGGTGAAAAATGTGGTTTTAAATATGGCACTGTTTTTGCCTCTCAGCTGGTCAACACCAAACAGCAGGGCCACCAGGGCCCCTCAGTCAGTCAGTGGCAGGAGGTAAAAATGACACCATATTTAAAACTGCAGTTTTTGCCTCCCTGCTGATCAGGAGCAAGAGGTGGGGCCCCTCTGTCAGTGAGTGGTGGTGGTGGTGGGAGAGGGGCATGCATGGGGAACATGCAAGATTAAGAGAGCCACTGCACAGCCTGCTTCCGCTGTGAATTCAGTAGGTCCCTATTTAAAAGTAGTTGCTATCAAGCTTTAATTTGCTGTCAGCTGACAGGGCTCCCAGCAGCCAGGGATGCACTGTGCCAAGACAGGGTTGGGAGACCTACAACTGGGGGGACTCTTAGCCCCAGTAGCTGACTCTGGGTCCTGGTAGCATCCCACAGCTGCCAGGACTCAGAGTTGTGCAGCTGCAGACACTGGGTCCCTGCAGCATGCCTCCCAGTGTCAGGACCCAGCTGGATCCTGGCAGCCACAGGGCTTGGCTACAGTCTCCCAGCTCTGGGGGTGCGTGAAGCCCCCCAGGATGGGAGATGCAGCCACCGTGATCTCCAAGTCCTGGAGGTTTCACATACCCCTGAGGCTGGGAGATTGCGGTAACTGCCATCTCCTAGCCCTAGGGGTTTCACACATCCCCATGGCTGGGAGGTCACAGCAGTGGCATCTCCCAGCCCCAAGTGTACACTGGGTGCCACTGTGGCAGGGAGACCTTTAGGTGAGGGGGCTCCCAGCCATGGGAGCTTGCTTCTTGCCAGTGCAGGGGGAACTTGGATTTTAGCATAAGTAAAACCTATCTGAAAAGGAAGTTCAGAATCCCATGGAATAAGAACTTTAACAAAGAAGTGCAACGAATAAGGTTTTTCTTTGAATTGTAGTCAGTTTAGGTTCCAAATGAAATAAAAGTTTAGTTTTGCATTTAATTTTGTTTTTTGCTTGAAGCCTCTTCTACTTCTCCCTGGAAAGTTTATAACCTACTGTTTACTCTGTATTTGACGTGTAGACATGTCTTCTGCTATACATCTTATTCCATTTAGAAGCATTGCTTTAGGTTAGATTATGTTTCTGCTGAAGTTGATGAGAATTTTGTCATTAACTGTAATGGGACCAACGAAATATTAAAATATCCATTATTATTGTGAGTTTTTAAAAGTGGTCTTTAAAGCTTGGGAGAATTGCCTTAAGTCTTCCTTCTTCGTTTCATCAAAAAATCCCTTCCACTCTTCTACTATTTTGTACTTAACAAGTTCAGTGGAAAAAAAAAAGAGACGTATTTTATTATTTTTGGTTCAAAGATTATACTCTTGGTTTTAATCAGTTTGATGTAAAGCCCAGTAAGAGATCAAAGCATGGTGTCCTCTGACAGCATTGAATATTGTTTTTATTTTTCTGAGCAAAGTTTATGGTGAGGGAAAGGGAAAAGTTCCCTTTTTCGGTTTAAGCCAAAGTAACATGAAGTAAGCTAATGTTTTCAACTCTGTGTTTTCTTAAGACTATGAATTTTTTGAGAGCACTTTGCTGCCAACCACCACCACCATTGCTACCACCACTTCTACAACAGAAGCAGTGCCTGAAATTGTCTACCCAGAAACCAGTGTTGTTGGTTCTGGTCCTCTCTCAGAATTTGACTTAGCTGGAAAAAAACGATTTACTGGTAAGTCTGTCCTTTTTTGTGTTCATCTCACTTTGTGAAATGCAATTGATTTAAGTTCTAACTGCATCAGTCCACACAGAGACAAAAACATGTACAAATATGGCTAAGTCACAGCTTTTCTTGCTAGGCCAGGGGTGGGTAAAATGCTGGATCTGACTGGCAGCCAGACTCCATTTCCCAGCACCCACTACCTGTGCCACTTCTGCCTGGTGTTCATGGAGACCCTGGGAATGGCAGGGCCGTGACAGCATGGGACCAGGTTCTGCAGTCCTGCTGCTCCCAGGGTCTCCAAAGAGACCACCTGGGAGTGGCATGGACAGGGCGCGTGGCTGGGTGGGGAGCTGCTTCAGGGCCAGGGCTGAGTTCAGAATCTTGTGGCCGTGACAGCGCGGGACTCCCCTGCCCTTGGTACCTGCACTCATCGCAGGGACATGTAGGCAGCGGATCACAGCTCTCCCCTGGCCCCAGCCCCCCACCAGATCCTGAGGTCCCTGGTCTGGCCCACCCATATTACTCCTGGCCGCAGCCCCATCCCAGCTGCGCGCCTTGCCCACGTGGGTCCCATCCCCAGTGGTGGTTGTCGGGCAAACTGGCAGGTGTGCCCAGGCAGGAGGGGTGGGTCCAGCAGCTGCAGCCAGAAGAAGCTGCTGCCACAGGAGCTGCTGGGAAATGGAGTCCACCATGTACTCAGTCCAACCCATGGGACAGACTTTGCCTACCGCTGTACTAGGTTATGGTGCTTTGACAGATTATCACCTGATAAATACAAATAGAAGCACTGTGAGTTCTAACTTTGACTTTAGGCCTCGTCTATATACAAACTTGCATAAATTAAACCAAATTAGTTAAACCAGTGCAAACCCTTTGGTCAATTTTCTTATTTCTGTGGAAGAGTATCTTGTTTTGGCACCATTTAAACCTGTTCCTAATCTATTTAATCTGAACAAAAATAAAAGTGTCAACTCTGGAATTTGTTCCAGTAAAACAAAAACAGTGTAAATTTAATTCAGTCAGTAGAACTGTCAGTGTAAATATGTTGTCTGATGGGAATCTAGGACACAGTTTCCTTGTGTTACATCAGTAGGAACCTGTTGACTTCAGTGGCATACTTACATATGTCAGAGCAGAATTTAGTCCGTAATTCATTTAATTCTGAATGAAGGGGAGAGTAGATAAATGAACAAAGTTTTAAATATGAAGCGATGGTGATTTGTTACTACAATTTTTTTTAGTCCTTTTCTTTTTTTTCGTTTTTTTTAACTATGGCATGTATTTGTAATTGTAAAAAGAAACTGCAAGCGACTGAAATAAGCCAAAAGAAGTACATACCAATGCCACATCTTCAGTTGGTATTAGTCGGCATGGCTCCATTGACTGTAGTGTAACTATACCCATTTGTCCCAGCTGAAAATCCAGCCCAGACAAAGACTGGGAGGATTTCTAGGGCCTGAGGACACAGCTTTCCAGCACTCCTCCCTGAAGTAATAGCACTTAAGAGACCAGTAAAAACTGGCAGAAGGTGCACTGAGGGTCTGCTCAGCTGCTGGCTGCCCCCAGGATTAGGGGTGGAAGAAAACAACTGAGAGAGAGACTGGCTTCATGGCATTTCTCCCCCTCATCACACTCACAAAGTTACACAGTGCTTCCCTGTCAAATGCTGATATGACATTACTGTTCTTTCATTGATGATACCTTTTGGTTGGTTTACGTTGGAAAAGACTGCAATGGCTAAAATTAAATAGCTTACAAGCTCTGTAAAAACTCCCTTTAGGGTGGGAAATCAAGTAAGATAAACTTAGAAACATTGTTTTATGAACACTTCAAGGCAGTAAGGAAAAAATGAAAATATTATTCTCTCAGTGAATTGTGTTATCATAACTAAATAAATATTTCCAAAGGAAAATGTTTAAACTGTTTTTGTTTAAACACTAAAACGACTGTTAAGGCACTAAAATTACTAGTTACTCATCTACCGAATTAAGTGCAGTTCTTGTCATTATATAGGACAACTGTTGAAGTTACTAGTTGTTAAAGTGATATTGGTATCCTTCCACTGCTTAGGAAAACTTGTGAATTTGGAGCTGATTTTTTACTAACATCTAGTTTTTCATTATTAAACACTCGTCCTTGGAGTAAACCATGGCCCACTACTATGAAAGACTAGTAACTTGTTTCCGTGATCTTTTACACATCTCCCTTATAGAGCTCATGATTATATGGAGGGAAGAAACCTAAATAGAGAGCAAAGGTGTCCAGTTTCCAAAGCAAGAATTTTGTCATGAGCTAAAGGAGCCAAGATTAGTTACTTTATACTTTAACCACATTCACTCAAAGAACAAAAATCTTTAATTTCTACATTCACTTGGCAAAATTTTAGCACTGTTCTCAGCACAAGAATCTGGTTGAGGGTGTGCAAGAGAGGGAAGAGCATAAAGACAAGATGACCACCCAGGCAGGTGTCTGCTAAAATGGACCTATTTTTACATGCAACTCCTCAACTGGTGTAAGCTGGTGCCTCGTCAGTGAAGTCAATGGGCTCTGCTGATTGATACTAGTTGAAGTAGACCTGGAAGTACAGAGGGAAACAGGTGGTCAGTTGAGCTCCAAACCCAAAGCACCCAAAAAACGAAACCTGTGGCAAGTGCCTGCTGCCCAGTGTGGTGTGCCATGACTGATACTTTTAAATGAAGAATGATCCTGAGGACGTTAAGAAGGACACATGGCGCTACAGGCACATCTCCAGTCAGCAGACTTTCAGTCTGATATACCCTCATGCATTCAGGTGGCAGAGGTTTGGCTCCAAAATCTAAGGTTTAACTCTTAGTTTTAGAGCAAGAGCACTGGGTTAATCAAGTGCTGTGTCCCTAGGCTTTTACAACACAAACTGCAATGGAGCACATGCTGTTATGCCCTAGCTATTAAAATCTCCCGTGTAGGTCACACTGAATATTTGTCATGGTTTCCATGGTGCTGTATTTATGTGGATTATAAGAGTACTCCAAGAAGTTTCCAGACACCATCAGTTTACAGATTTGAAGTTTTAGTGAAATGGTAGGAAAATATACAAGAGGTTAATGTTGGAAGTTCAGGAAATTAATATCTAATTTATTTTTACAAAATAAAACATAGTCCATTTTTACAAATGTGACATTAAAAAACCCTTCATGCTCTTCCATGTCTTTTGTTGCAATAATCTGTGCATCTGTACAGGCTGTTAGGTGAATGCCACTTACCTCTGTCTCTTCCAGCTCCTTATGTGACGTACCTAAATAAAGATCCAGCAGCGCCATGCTCCTTGACAGAGGCCCTGGAGCACTTTCAAGTGGAAAGCCTGGATGAACTCATACCCAATGACCTAAAAGAGAGGGAGATGCTTCCCCAGAAAGCCCCCTACAACATTACAGTGATAGCAGTGGAAGGGTGTCACTCCTTCGTTATCGTGGACTGGGCCAAACCCCTACAAGGAGACATGGTAACAGGTACAGTTAGAGAAACTTTGAGTGGTGGCTCTTACACCTGGGGCTTCTTAGCTGTTGTCCTGTTTGAGTTCAGGGAATCTATACCAAATGGAGAGTTTTTTCCAAATTAAGACTTTTATCATAAACTGAACTTAACATGGATCATTTTTGCAAACATTATCTCTCTTGTAATTCCCTCAGAAGGAGGTATTGATTACTTCCTTGGGTCTTAGGAAGAGCTTGCATGTCATCTGTCAACTGTGTACCAGTGATAAGATTATAGGCGATATGGGGTGGGGTATAGGATGGAGGGCACATGCCCTCCAGATTTCTGTGCCAGTGCCTGGCAGCAGTGGGGGCAGTGGCAGCGATGGTGTGAAGTAGTGCCCCTCCACTGTCAACACTTATGCATCTAGCCTATGGATAAGATTGGTGGTCCAGATCTTTAAAAGAACTTCACCTCACATCTGTTTTTGTGCATATAGTTTTGAAGTTTTTATATATGGTAACTTAATCATTAAACTACTAGAATGTTTCTGCTCATGAGATACACAAATAATATTGGGAAGCCACATTTCAAAATCACTCTTTGTTTCCTAGGTTGGTTCCCCTCTCACTTTCTGAAACCAATACTCCCTTCTTTAAAAAAATATCCGTGGGACTGGGGAGGGAGCAGAGAATAGAAATGTAGGGAATATCCAGTAGACCCTCTGTTGTTTCTTGCAGATATTGCATGCCACAGTAGCAATATTAATGATGCAAGCTGAACCAAAAATGTTGCTGTATACACAGGAAAAGCGAGAAGCTTAGTAGCTGAGCGAAAAAAGAAGAAATATTAAGCTTTTGATAAAAGAATCAACAGCTAAAATGCAGTGGAACTGATTAGCTCTTATGTGCCATATAACCTAAACTATCTTGATTTTGTTTAAACTGGATTTTGTTCAAATGCAAGTCTGACAACCTGTGGTTAATGGTTAAGCAAATGCATTAAAATTGATCTTTGTTTGTCTTTAGAGCATGTGATAACAAAGAGAATATGAATCTCAAGTCTTGCTAAAAATGTTAAAGTACATAAATCACAAAAGAGTTTAGAGATTAATCAAAACCAAATTTGTCAGTGTATCAGATTATTGGAACTGAGAAACAGAGTATGACACCCTCTTAGTTTTTCTTTCTTGTTGAATCTTGACCGTCTCTCTTTGACAACCTCACCAGAGGGGCCAAGAACTGGAGTGAGTGGGTATGCAACCTACACTAGCTTTTTAAAACTGGTGCAGTGTTGTGAAAGAATGGGGGAAGCTTACATTGCTACACTGTATACTCATGTTCAGTAGTTAACTAAAGGATTTCAGGGCTATCAGTTTAGCACCTTATTGAATATATGGTTCCTTTAAAATAATGTGAAATCTAACAGTTTAATTTTATCGCAGTTTGTGATCTATGCAATGAGTTGTTTGATCATGTCCAATGCATGTTGATGCCTTTATTCTGTTTAATTCTGTATTTGCATCTTGGCACTTTCCTGCTATGAGTCACTATCTTCCTTTTCATAGTCTTCTCAGAGGCATGCTTCCAGTATTTTGTTTTTTTTTAGTATTGCCTGTCAAAATTCTTGCTCTAGCAGTCTAAAACTGTTAAAGGCAAACTGCAGATGATGATTAACAAGCAAGCTTTTGCCCTCTTCCTCTCTTTTTAATGAATACAAAATTAAGCAATTTTTTCCTCTTATTTAACTGCAAATTTTTGTTGCATATATTATAACTGATTTATAAAGCTTAGGATAGACTTAAAACATGGATTCTCCTTTTGTGTCTAACAAAATTTATACAGTGTGCAGAAAAAAAAGAATCTCGCATTCAAAATCTTATTTCCATGATCCTACAGTTGTTCTTTGTATTTTTTAATTCTTTACCAAATTAACAAAGCTACACACCCTCTCACTTTGCTATTTATTGCTCCTTTAGCAGAAAATGAATTAATTCAGAATAGAACTAATATGATATTTTGATCCACCTACTTTTGTCAGAGCTGTCTAGCTTTGTCAGTAGAGTGACAGGCTATGCAGACTGGAAGGACCTGGGTTCAAACTGAGTAAAGTTGGTGGAATTTCACTTATCCTTTCTACTTCCTGGGCAGCACTGAGGCCCACCCATCCAATGGGTACCAGGGGATAAAGGCAACTAAGCATGTAACACCCTCAAAAGGATGTCATGGTACTCTGGCATGCTGTGATACCCCTTTTGAGAGTGGCTGCCCTAGAATTTTGTTCTGTCTGCTTAAAAGTCTACTGCATCTTAAATATCAATTGGCAATATATACCATATAGAAGATAACATTTAGCTGTATGATCTATACCGTGAATTCTCATGCAAAACTCATTGACCTCAATGGGTTTTCCATGCAAGGTTTGAATGCATATAATACTCAACATGCCCAGTGCAGAGCTGAGATTTGTATATGCTCCAGAGTGATTGCATCTACATGAGATGCTTACTGTGTAGTAGTGTCACCTGGCATGATCCATGATGTGATGCTACTGCGTGATAGTAATGAGCTACTGTGCAGTCAGCATCACCAGGAAGCCATGTGGGGACGCTACCGTGCAGTAATGCCTGTAATGCAATAACACTACTGCACAGTCATTTAATACTTGGTTATGCAAGTACTGAATGACTTGTGTAGATGTGGCCAGTCTTCTACTGACTAGTAGTATCAAGTATATAGTGGTATTATTTTGTAAAATGAATAACAGGCACATTTTTGCTCCCATTAAAGTTAAAGGGAGTTTTATTATTGACTTAATTAGTAACAATATTGTGTGCTCAAATAATTTTTTTACTGGAGTATTTGCCAAGACAGTGAAGTACCACTGTGAATGAGTTTGACAGCTGGGTATCTTCTACTACAGTAAATTGTCACAACCTCATTGAAGCTTAAGGAGGCATAACAACTCACTAAGTACCTCCCACATCCTACTTGACAGTTTGTATCACAACTTAAGTATTATTTATTATCCAATTCATCCCTTAGCTCAATATTCTTATACCAAGAATTAAACTGACCCCTTGTTTTCATATTTACTACCTTCAGGCTCAGGCCCTGAAATAGCCTATTTGCTTAGAAAGGTCAATAACTATATAATTTATTCTTTTTCAAGGGGAAAAGAGATTGGGGGAAAAGGTGGGGTTTGTATTTATTTTATATTAAGAAATCTTAGAAAGCATAGATATTGACTCTTGACCCATAACATCTGTCAGTGCATCTGATCCTGAGGTTATCATTGTTTGAAATTTAGATTTCTGACAGACACTTACCTTTTCCATTGACAGGTTACTTGGTTTACAGTGCATCTTATGATGATTTCTTAAAGAACAAATGGTCAACCAGGACTGCGGGGACCACTCATTTGCCTATTGAGAACCTGAAGCCAAATACAAGGTAACTGTTTGACCTGTTCTTTCTCAGTACTCTTGTTAATTTGAAACAAATGTCACCAGTTTTGATGGTCTTGGGAGAATCCATATGAACACAAAATTCAAATCTTACCAATCATCTTCCTATGGTTACATGTCTATGACATGTACATCACAGTATCACTGGGCAGAACAGCAGTGTAAGTTAACTTTATTAATGCATTGTGAGCTGCAGTCGCAGAGCAGTTAAGGTTTCTGCTCTGGAGTTAATGTGCATGTAGTGGGAGCAGGTGGGTGGGACTTATTTCCTCATCAGTGAAACTGCACACTGTTGTCATGGTGCAGATTTGCCCTTGCTATCTCTGCATCAGTTCTGTTTATCCCATCTCTCATCACTGCAAATCCCACGCTGCTCCCACACACAGGAGTCTAGGAGTCTAGGATTCTGATCATCAATCTAGCTTAGTAGCACCAAAGATACAGCAGTACAGGCTTCAGCACATGCTAGCACCCAGAGCGTGTATCCAGGGTCCCTGGATAGTTTGTAGTTTGGTTGTGAGCATATGGTAGGCCTACACTTCTCTGTCTTTGCTTTGCTGTTGTTGTTACCTGTGTTATCTGGTTAAAGCCAGTGTAGCCATGCCAACATATGCTACCATCTCACCTTCATTTTGCTGCACTGACATGCCCCAAAGTTAGGGATCTGAAGGTCAAAGGACTTATATCCTTCCAGTGCTCTTGTGGTGCTCTTAAGGGGCATATGTGACACACAGGAAAAAGACATCTTTAAAACAGATGTTGTAGTAGACTTGCCTGTGAATTGAATCACCAAACTTCACATTTCAGTCGCTTGTAATACACTTTACTAGGATAACATGCTGGTTATTATATTATATGCTCTCTTCAGTGTCTGATCCACAGAGGATGAGAGTCTGTAACAGGTCTCTCAGTATGAGTGTCTGGCTGTTTTGCATAAGCTCTTTGGAGTGCTGTTTTTAGTTCTGGAGGTCATTAGCTAGATCCCTGGGGTAAGCCAAGACAGCAGGAGGCTTACTTGCAGGTGTCCTACATTGGCGTGTTAGTAGGTTGAGAAGTTTCCTTTGTCCTGGCAGGAATAGGGTGCTTAGGGAAAAGGAGAACCCAAGAGAGAGACCCACTTATGGAACGCAGGCACGCCCACCCAAGTACTGCAGCTGCTCCTGGCTACAGACAACTTCTAGAAGCGTGAGGGGTTGAGGAGTGATGACTTGCCTCCACAGTTGCCTTTGTGGAAGTTCTGTCCAGCTGACATATTATGTCAACAGTGCTAAACATGGAAGATTGCTCTTTCTGTTCTTACTTCCAAAAATTAAAAAAAGAAGAAAAAGGCTGTATTGCTATAGAATTTACTAAGGTGCATCATGGCCTCTCATGCTCTTTGGGAGAGTCAACACAGGCCATAGAAGTTTCAGCAACGCAGTTTCTTCCTCTGATTCTTCTGCAGGTGCTATTCCCCCAGGGGTTTTGTGCAACAAATCTATATTAAAAAGAATAGAAACTTTTTTGTGGTGTTTCAAGGGTGTGCACACATGTATCATGCCCCCAGTATGTTAAAAGAATAGAAATAAGGAGTGAAAAGGATTGCATACATTTTTACCCTTACGTTGCTTTCAATTGCATCTCCAGCAGGTACCAAGAACCAAGACATGCTCCAGCTCCATAATCTTGAGTCTTAGCAATGATGCAATCAGTGGTTAGAGGCAGTATGACTCCCCCAGTGACAGAAATGCAACATTGGAGGAGTCTTTTAGGTTAACTAATAGAAAAGTAAAAACATTTCACATCTAGTTACTAAACTGAGGGCACAGGACTCCTGGGTTCTCTTTCAAGGTTCTAAGGGAAGCAGAGTCCCACCCCTGCCTTGGTCTTCCAAGTGTCAACTCTTCTGCCAACGTCCCCTCAAAGTTCTTGTTTTCACAGTCCTAATTCCACCACTGTCAGCTCCACATCCCAGTCCTCTTTCTGTTCTCTGCCCCAGTCCCTCTCCTGTTCCCCACTTTGCTGAATATCCCAGTCCTAGTCCTCCTTTTTCCCATGCTCTCTGGTCATCCCCCATTCTAACTTTCCAGCATCTCTTCCCAATATCTCAGTATTTAGTATCTCACCACCTCCCCTTCCCCTGCCCTGTTAAAAAAATCTGTGTGCTTCATTCCAGTCCAGCTGCAGCCTCCTCTTCCTCGCTGCCTGGCAGCCAGGAGGGAATGGATTAAAAGCATGAGAGAGTCCATTTCCTTGTTCTCCATCCCTGTGCCCAGCATCACCAGGTTCCCAGGAAGAGCGATTGGTGGGAAATTCCTGCTCGGCCTTTGCAGCCCTGGGCTACAGCATGCTCTGTACAGATGGAATCTTTGGAAAAGGTAGCTGCCAAACTCCAACACACCTACTGAGCATGAGATGTTCAGAAGTTCCCAATATGGCCAGATTTGGATAGATGAGAGAGGTTTTAGAGTCTCAGCCAAAAGAATATATGAATTCTGTAATACGGAGAAAATATATATTTTCCTGACCTCATTCTAAGAAATGGGGATGAACCTTTGGCCCCAGTGTTCACTGTATTTTTATTGTATATAATCCATTACATTATTACAGAGGAACTTTCTTTTAGCACAGGAATCAGGGAGAGCCAGTGGGTGGGGCACGAGGATTCTTTTCAACAGATGAATTGTGTGCATTGGCCAATACCATTTACATATTTCAAATCCACAGACTGAATTGGCTGCATACTTTTTGTCTTAAAAATAACCATGTAACCACTAAAAAAAATAGCGCGTAATTGATAAAATATGATCTGAAGGATGAAACTAGACAAAAAAGCCATGTGTTCCCAATTGTGTGCCCATTTTATGAGAAGTCTCTGATTAAGTACGATTTACTGTATACAAATGATGATATTAAGTGCTCACCATTTGATATGAGAAGCATCTTTTATGCAAACAGTGGCATACATGGCATATGAATCAGGGATCAGCTTCTAACCAAAATGTAAAGCTGTCATCACACTTTGAATAACGTGACTGGCAGAGCCTAAAACAACTTGAAATTCTGCAGTAGCTTCAGGCATTTTGACATGCTCAAATGTTTTACAAAACAAACAAGGCAAATATAACTTTTTAATCAAGGGCCTATTGAAGTCAATAAGAGGTTCTGCAGTAGCACAGTGGGAGCAAGATCAGACTTCTTGTGACATGAATACATAACTAAATAAAAATCTCTCAAAGGCACAGCATGCCTGTCTTGACAACTCTCCTTCCCTCACACTTCACTTCAGACTTTTGCAAAAGACATTGCAGACTTTAGCAGGGTGCTCTCAAGCCCACTTTCTTTCTTCTCTAAATCACTTTCCTCTGTCTCTTCAGACTCTTTCTCCTCCATTTGTTTTTCTTTTCCCTTACAGGCCATTTTTCTGACCCCCAACTTTATTAATGCTTGGCATTTCATAGGAAATATCTCATAGCATTTTACAAATGTTATGAATGACTACAAATCTTCACAGTTAGGGCGGCTAGGATCTGGAGCTAACTTCCAAGGGAAGTGGTGCTGGCTTCTACCCTGGGGGTCTTTAAGAAGCGGCTTGATGCCTACCTGACTGGGGTCAATTGAGCCCAGTTTTCCTCCTGCCCAAGCAGGGGGTCAGACTTGAAGATCTACAAGGTCCCTTCCTACCCTACTTCTATGATTCTATGAAATCCAAATGCAAATAGCTGCTGGATCTCCTGACTCTGAGGGCCAGAGGTATTGATATGTTCTAGCCGCTTTATGCTGCTCCAGTGAAGCAAAGCAACCATACATTTAATGAAAAAGTTCTACCACATTTGGGTTGTTTTGTATCACCACAACAGCACAAAGCAGATAGGGAAGATCAGCAAGTCAAGTTCTTCATTTTACGTCTTAAGCAGTAGCTCAAACCATTTGGCCCATTTCTAGTGTCTGTTTTTTTACAAGTATGACAGGAAGTTCTTTCTACATTCCTGTATAAGAACTGCATCAAAAACTCGATCCAGTGTACTGACAGCAAGATCTTCTTCAGTGGTGAGTTCCAGTTTATACTGACCTGCTGGGTCTGCAAGCAGCTGGTGTTTATTTACAGTAGAATATCAATTATCTGGATTCACTGGTGTCACCATCATTCCAGATAATCAACCCCCACAGTAAGAAGTCCTGAAAACTATACTTTAATTACCGTACTGTGAAACAAATATTAAAAATACAATAAGCAGTAAACGTGGTATTGTCTAATGCAGTTGGCTTACAGCAAGGCTGTCCAGCTTCTAAATCGCTGGTAGTCGCATTCCATACAGGCTGCACTAGGGTGAGCCATGGGCACCCCTCTGTCTCCCCACAACTGTACTGTGTGCCTACATGGCCCTGGACTCCTGTGGCTCATCAGGCTGTGCATCACACTACCCTGCTCCCTGGGCCAGAGGCAGAGGCAGGAAGAATGAGAAAGCTCAAGAGACTCCAGTTACTGTTGCAGCCATACTGATTAAGTGAGTGGTGGCCGGGTGAGAGCCTAGGGGCTGCAGGCAACCATGGGACAGTGCTGACTTACATCATTAAAATTACTGTATAGTCGTATACATAAAGCACTAGTAAATAAACAACAGTTATCTCACGGATTATCAAAATGCATGCCACAAAGCACAAAACCAAGATTATTGACCGAGCCTGTATGAATTACAGTGGATTTCTCTGATGGACAAATTCCATGTATATTACTGGACCCAGAACTTTTATTGCGCTGGCGGACATAACCACTTTTTAAAAATAATTCAAAGCCTTCTAGTGAATTGATGTTCTGGAGAATCAACTTCCAGATAATTAATGCTCTACTGTATTTCCCTACTTAACCAGTAGCATAGTTATACTGGGAAAGATTTCAGTGGCTACCATACACAGTTGCATAGACTTGACTGAGCAGTGCTTAAATTACTTCGTATTTAATCAATTTTTAGACTCTTGTATAAAAGCTGGGTATGGGACAAAGTTCAGGTAGTGTGTAACCTGAACCAGGTCCTGTTTTTGTTAAAGGGCTCCCACTGAATTCAGTGGAAGCATTCTGTACAAAATGATGGTAGGAAAATGTTCCATTGCATTTAGGATGTGTCTTGATTACACCAGAATGACAGTAACTGTTTTTGCTCACAGCAGAGGGCCTGACTATTATTAATTCTACAGGTAGCTTGCATACCAAGACAACTTTTTAATGGAAATAGTCATTGCCAGTGAGTGGTAAATTAGTGTTAATAACATAGACCAGGCAAAAGTTTTAGAGGTGGTGAGAAAGCTGCCCTGCAAGTTGTTCTGTTTGGACACAGGTTTCATTTGTGGACTCAGATTTCATCAAGACACTGTGTGGGGGTTGGAGTCTGTCTGTACAAATATATGGTTCCAACTGAGCAATTCAGCTTGCAGGATCAGGGGCCACATAGACTAGTGACATAGCAATATATTAAATGACTAAGAGGCATGCGTCATGTCTAGAGTGCCCAGCATAATCAATGTCACTGTTTAAATAAGATGCATCTGAAGTAGGTAATATTTTGGGTATCAATGACATGTTGATAGGGCCACAGTAGTGGTTTACAGGCATTGGTGTCAGCAGCTAATGAGTGGTTATTGTAAAATTTCATGCTTGGCAATTAATATACAGTACTTAAAAGATGTAAACCAATGAGTCACCTTTTTATACACTAATATTTATATAAATTTTATCATTGAGTTAACACAGTTGCACTCTGGTGGATGTTTATTTGACTTGGCGTTTATACGGTACTAAGAAAAACATGCCATATTTTATTGCATACAACACTCACTGTTATCCCAGTGACCATCTGCTGGAAATCAGGGTGTGCATTATAAGCAAGAAATATGTAACAAGCAGCTTCTGCAGCTTATGAGCTGAAAACAAAAAATAAAATCTGCATAGATGCAGAACAGTGGCCAGGCTTCACTCCCTAGCTGCCACTACTCAGTTACTTACTACCAGGAAAGGTCTTTCTTTCTCATTCTGCATTTCAAAAACAAGGTGCTTACTATATTCTGGGACGTGTTGTTTGTAAAATATTATGGTATTGTGGCTCCCTATTGCCATTTGTATTATACTGCCAGAACCAGCATAGTTTAATTCTGTTGAATTTGCTGGGGTGTTATAAAAACAATCTCTTAGTGGTGGAAAGCTGTCTCCCCTAGTTGTATAGATAAGTTAGATTATAGTTAAACTATTCTGAACTATTTTAATATAAATATATTAACATTATAAATGAAAGCTTAACAATTGGAGTGGGCTAGAAAATGGAATTTCTCTCTTCTAAAATTTGAACATTTTGATCATTGTTTTCATCCTAAATCAGGGTGTAAAATCAGAAACATGAAATATTTTCATTAATAGGAAAAACTCAAAGCAATATCAACATGAAACATTTGGACACGTTTGCTTAGAGAGAACGAATACTTCTCATATCAAAATGCCGATGCTTTAAAACGTTTTGGAGATTTTAATTTTTGCCCTTATAAGGTTTTCCTGCTTTTGACATTTCAAAATATTGAAATATTAATTTGAAACGTTTAGTTACATAATTTCCCCAAAACACTTCAACCAGCTTTGTCCGTAATGATGCTTCCCTGTGATCTATAGAGCATCATATAATAAAAGTCAGTTCAGGATCCCAAGTTAAAAAGAATAATTTTGGTTTTAATTAACTAATGCAATGTGTTCTGATTAAGGATTTGATCCATTAGCTTCAATGGCTTTTTGATCGAATTCCAAGTCCTTAAGCCCCCTCCCCCCCGCCTTCCTTTTCATATGCAGTGAATGTATGAAATCATGCCATGTGCCCTAGCAATATAAAACAGAACAGAAACAGAGCAGTGAGATATTAATTTCAGAATCCTGCAAGAATCCTGATAAGACATTTCCACTGGGAATAATGTTAGTGGTTGATCTCATTACTCATTATTTTGTGTCATATTCCCATAAGAACATTAATTTTCCATCGCTTGTAGGCCCATAGTTAAGCAATTGTCTTTCTATCTTGCCTATCTGAGGCAAAGTCCAGAGAGGTGCTCCTCACTGCCTTTCCCCTCAGATTGTTGTACCATTGGGAAAAGGGTAATGAAGAGCTGAAAATCAGAATCTTTTGGGGTGGTGTCTGTTTGGATGAAAACTGATAACAGGGTCAGACTATTTTCTAAGCATGCTTTGTTTACAAAGATGTATGAGAGCTTTGTTTCTTTGGACAGCATGGGAACTGAATGGAGGCAGTCTTTTTTGCTGAAATCCTTGATAAGGCACTCCAGTTCTTGTCCCAAGAATACTGACCTTTTTACTTCTGCTTGTTGGCAGGGACCCAGAGAATCCTGTTCCCTGACTGCAATCACTTAACACATGGTGTTATTCCAGTCCTCAGCGCTTTGCTTAGAGCCTGGAAAACCCTTTGAGCTGCGCGCTCCCTTGCAATCGCACAGCTTCCAGAGATAAGCCGGAGTCACCAACCTCACAGTCTCCCTGAAAACTCTCTGGATGGTTGCCTGCATATGTGTACGTTTCCTTTCACCTTAATGAACAGTTTGTTATAAAGCATTTCCATAACAATATTTAAGTAATTACACTATTTCATTTATATCCCTCCCTTTCAAATCAAACTTTAGAGCAGGGGTGGGCAAAATGGCAGATTCAGCCCCTGCCCACGTGGCTCCCAGCCGGTCCCCATGGAGAGCCCAGGATCACAGGGGCATGACAGCACAGGGCTGCAGAACCAGGGCTCTGCCCCGGCCCCATGCTGTTATGGCCTCACAATCCCAGGTGTCCATGGAGACCAGCCGGGAGCCGCATGGGCAGAGTATGCAGCTCGGTGGGGAGTTGGTCTGGGGCCAGGCTGGCACTGGGGCCAGGGCTGAGCTACTATCCACTCCTTGCACGCCTGGGCCTGCAGAACCTGCATTCATTGCAGGGGTGTGAGGGCAGCAGATCATGACTCTGCCTTGGTCCCGGTCTCCTGTTGTCACCACTCCAAGATCCAGGGGTCTCCCTGTCCCTGCCTAGCCATCTTGCTCCTGGTTGCAGCCCCATCCCAGCTTCCCAGCTGCATGCCTCATCCATATGTGTCCCTCCCCCAGTGGTGGGTATGGGACAGATGGGCCTTGACGCCTGGGAAGCAGGGCTTGGTCCGGCAGCAGCAGCCAGAAGGAACCACCGCTGCAAGGGCTACTGAGAAATGAAGTCTGCTTTGGTTCAGATCTGGCCCGTGGGCTGGATTTTGCTCACCCCTGCTCTAGAGCAATCAAATAGAGGGAGAGCATGTGGATCATAGTGACTATATCTTCAGTGCAAAATATTGCTTACTCAAAATAGCTGTTTCAGTGTACAGATGTAGGAGAGACAAGGCATAGAGCTTTTTACCTCACCATAACTAGTCAGAGTTGGCCCTGTAGTTTGCACACTCAGAATTTCCATCTTGTGAAAATTTTTTGACATTTCCAAATTTGTGTTCATTCTGATTAGGAATAAAACCAAGCATTTGGGAATTTTCCTGAACAACGAAAATTACAGAAAATTACGTTTCAAAAATGTAAATTCAAAACAAGGTTTTCATTTTCAAATGCATTGAGTTTTCCATGGTTACATTCTTTCTTTATTTTTACATTGTTTTAGGACATGTCTGATAATGCATAACATGATGATACTGCATCATGTCAAGTCATCTTCTACCATAAGAAGACATATAAAACAGGCAATCTTTGGACTTACGGCACGATTGGTTCCTGACAACCGGATCTTAAGTCAAAACGTTACTCAGAACCGATTTTCCCATAGAAAACAATGCTATAAATGGGGGATAGGTTCCTGAACCAAGGCCCGATACCTTATTTTCACCAAAAATAACCCAGAATTTTGTACTCAGTCAGTTATAGATGAGTAATATAGCTATATTAATCTATTTATATTATAAATAGCAATCATATTGATTTGGAAGGACTTCTTTGAGATGACTGCTGGACTTTTTGAAGGGCTCTTGGGTGGAGTCTTCTCAGGAGTCTTGGCTGCAGGTTTCTCTGGAGTCTTGTCTGCTTTCTTAAAGAAAGCATCCAAGGAACTTTGGACAGATGTTCTCCTGGGAGATGGGCATCTTGTTCCCATCAGCGAACTTGTTTGCTGGCGTGGCATGGCGTCAGATCAAGTGTCATAAAGTCCAAGCTGACATCAGAAAGTTGAAACAGAGTGTCAATTTATAAATGTTGTAAGTGCGAAATGTTGTAACTCGAAACATTGTAAGTCGAGGACTGCCTGTAATCCAGATATTTTATTATTTGAACATTGTTAAGGGCAACTGTGATTTAATACTGATTAAAAATAAATATATTTCTCAGTTATTTAGGGGAGGAGAGGGAGGAAGTGCCCATATTTTGCATAGAAGCCTTGTGGTTAAGCCATTTGCCCAGAAGTGGGAGAACTGGGGTTCTAAGCCCTCAGCCTGAGGGAACTCAGACCCACATCTCCAGTGGGTCTGTCCTAACAACCAATGAGAGACAAGGCTTCGTGGGCCCCCTTTTCCTTTCTGCATTCTTATCTTTCAGTTCTCAAGGCTCCTGCTGGCTTGAATGTGTGACTGCTCTGAACTCAAGTTAGCACTAACACCGATCAGAATTTGAGCAGCCCAAAGAGCACCATTTAACAAGACTCAAAAAGGCATCTTAGCACACAGTTACAATCTGGCCTTGAGTGATTATCCTCCCTTTCTGCTAGAAAGTGCTAAACGATTTTATTGTCAGAGAAATTAAAGGCACTGTGATCTAGAAAATCAGATCTTTCAGTCTGTAGGAAGGATCACTGCCCTTGAGGATTTCAAACAATAAAATACTATTGTAGAATATTTTAATGATTATGTCATCATATCACACTATTTTTTGACATTTCAGTGGAAGTTGTCTATAGTGCCTGGAGGAAGTCTGTTTAGGGGGAAACATTAGTTTTTCTCTTGCCAGCACTAAAAATGGATTGCGTGTGGTGCTAATTTGCTGCTATCCCCATGTTTTTTACAGTGGTAGTTGGGCAGTTGCCACCTCGTTGCAATTCTGACAAGACAAAGTGTAACCAAAGCATAATTAATTACAGGGTTGGTTTTTTTTTTAATGTATTACTTTTTTCATGATGGAAAGTGAATGAGGTTAGATTGGATATGACTTCCCAGCATATTCCTCAGCAGTAAGGCAAAGGATTAAAGACCATGATAGAAGTAAATATCTTGACCAATATCATTAAGGGTTTGGGAGTTCACTTTTTATTTACAGTTTCTGAAATGGGTTTATTAGCTGACTTGGTAATTAGAACTTGCTGACTGAAGTACATTAACACAGCTGTAACGGGACAGCCTTATGGTTATGCCATGGGAAAGTCGAGACATCTGGGTTTATATCCATCTCTTGCTATCTCTTCATCTTCCAAATGTGGATAATAACATTTAGGTATCTCACAACAGTTCTGAGGCTAACATTAATTGTTATGTATAAAGTATATTGAAATATTCATACTGAAGGTGCTATTTAATTTCAATGTTATTAACAGGAGCAATTTGGCAGTAAAAAGATGAATCTACATGTACTTTTTTACATATGCAAACCATAGCTAGGCTGGAACTAGTCTCTCTCTCTCACCTTACCTTGAGCCAAATCTTGCCCATGTAAGTGCAGCTGTATGCTGTTTTCCAGTACAAAGCTGTTCCAAGCCATCTTAGCAAGCACAGGGAGGGATAAATGGTTCATGTTCAACCACCCTAGTAGGCACTATGCCAGCCCCTTCCCTGTACCAGGTGCAGGTGGTGGAGCTTGGCAAAGGAGGTGGAGCTAAGACAGCCTTATGGTACTGATGTAATGGCTCTTTGGAACCATAAGCAAACCAGATAGAGCAGGCTAGGGCTACTTTAACTTTCTTTGCTCTGGGAACATACTGGGAGGCTGAGGATAAAGGAACACGTGGAGTATCTGCATATGCCAGCCCTCAGTCTCTTTCAGTTGTGGTAAAACTTCTTGGCTCCGCCATGAATTGAAGCCCATTTTTAAATCATTGGCAGATATTTCCATAGCCAAAAGTACGGTGTTAGGACTTAGTAGAAAACACAACCTTCTGAAATTCTAGTGTCTCACAGTTTTCTTTGCCACAGTGTTCACTGCAGGTACAAGGAAATTACAAATTCTTTGTGGATATCATACAGTCATTAATTACATACAGGACCCTGTGCAGAAAGCAACAGTAACAGTAAACTGAAAAAAATTTGTTCGTTTTTGTACTTAAGGAAAAAGACAGTCAGATAATCAGATGCAGCAGAGATATGGGGGCCAAGTCGTTGTGGAACTGTATCCACTGAGGATCTGCTGGTAGACTGGAGAAACCTTAGCAGATATCTCCAATCTGGATATACTATGTTGTTGGGCAGTTAATTGAAACCATGTTGGCCTTTGTTTTTAAGCTTAGACTTTTCCTTCTGGCTTGTGAAAACAGAGACCTTTTTCATACCATAAGTGTGACTAGTGTGGGTGGGAATTGGCATTTGATACTGACTCTAAATTGTTGTGGAAGTCAGATATTTCACTGTAGAATGGCTTTTTAATCAGGTTAATCTTCCTTCTTATGCCTGTTCATCTTAATTTTTACTTTTAAAGGGTTTTTTGATTTTTTTAAATCTTGTACTTCTGGGAAAGCTCAAAGGTTTTAAAATATGGAACTACAGATCACATGAGCAATCACTGGACCTATCTGCAGTATGCCCAAACATCTGTGGGTTCATGTGTTCTTCACCCTACTGCATTGGTTGTTTCTTTGCAGTTTTTGATGCAGGAAGTAGAAGGATTCTGTTCTGCCAGGGTTTTATCAGGCAACATTTTTCAAAGGAGAGAAGGGACAAGGCTTAGGGAGGCAGAATTGCTGCATGTAAGTAGGGTTGTGTGGGACAAGACAAGAAAACCAGTGTTATTCTGCTGCCATTACCCCTTATGATCTCCAGCATAATGGCCATGCTGGGAGTGCAGAGATTGTGTACCTGCAGTGCACCCTTGATATTGGCCAGTTGGTGGTGTTATGATCCACAAGTGGATCTTGAATGTTGCAGACAATCTGCTTCCTTATTTCATTTCTGCCCATAAATATAACAATAACCTCTGGGAGTTTAACGTGGTTAAATTTTACATAAGATACCCACACTTTGTCTTTTCCTGATAACACACCCCAAAGTAATTCCACAAGATACAGGTGTGTAATGTTTGTTGTTGTTATGTCTCTAAATTTTAACCTTCTGCTCTTTTTGGTACCATAAGAGGCATCTGTTCCTCAAAAGCTCCCATATGGGCATGAAGACCATCAGCTGGTCAGACCAGAACCATTTGTTAAACACTTATGATACTATTAACACCCAGGATTTGCAAGATTCTTTCTTTAATCTTTTTAATAAGAAGTAACCCACTTGCTATTTGTCCTGCAATGTAAACCTGTTTAAACCCAAAGTAGGACTGAAAGGAGTATGGAAATGAAATCGATTTCCTCAGCAGGAGAGTGGTGGGAACATGAACTCTTCCTCTTTTCACATGCAGCTCCAGAGCTCTAATGTAAAACAGCAACAATTCTCCTTATAAGTTTCCCTGTGTGTGATGACTACCAAAGCTGCCAGCTATATTCAGTGAAGTGTTTTATCCAGGGGGAGGGCACCCCTAACTGCTGGCTCTGCGAGCCCCTCCAGGGGGCCTTTCCTTCCTTCCCACCTGCATCCCTGCCTGGGTGGGCATAGAGGGATGCACCATATGGTGCCTACTACCCAGGGCTCTTGGCGTTCCACAGGGGATCCGATTGGAAAGTGAGGAGCTTGTGTTGTCTCTCAGGGACTGGGATGAATGTAGAGGGCACAGAAAGTAGCTAGGGGGATCTGCTTAGCACCAACTGATGAGCTCAGGACCTGGACATTACTGAAGAACATTCTGTGATGGTACAGGCAGGGAACCAAGAGGAAAGGATTTAACACGAGGTGTGTGTGTTGGTCAGCAGATGTTGACCATTTCCATAGAAGGCACCTGATCCCTTCTGTGGACCCCTGTGGACTTTCCACCAGGCTGCTTTCCCTTTGAAATACTTTCACCCCTTTGGAATCTTGTGACTGAGTTCTCTTTTCCTGATGAGTGATGGAGGTAACCTACAGTCATAGCATGTGATGCTGTGCTCTTGTTAGAGTTCACAAGCTCAGGGGTATTAGGCCTACTACTTGGATGGTAAATGATTAAAGGAAATACTCCAGGGGTTTGGTAGCATTCTTCCCTCTGAGCAACGACTGATCCAGTTATGACAGTCATGTTTGGTATATTGTACTTTTGCAGATGCTCAATTTTGGATTGGATGCAAAATTAAGGTTTAGATATTTTATGGTCATTAAAAATGCCTGGCATTTCTTGCAAGCATAGAAATGAGCAAGCAGCAAGAAAAGAAAAAGGTTAACATGAGTGTTTACGAAAATATTAAGGTAGAATTCTTGCCATAGTACTTGGCTTTCATTGTCTCCTTATTCCTGCTGTATTGTTTCCAAACAACAGCTATTTAGTTTCATTTCAACATCAAATATCTAAAATTTAGAAACTTTAGGTCTTGTAGCTCTATCAGTAGCATCCCTGAGACTAATATCCTGTATGAGTGGCTGCCAGCATTTCTATAACAAACCCCAACATATCAGCTAGGCATGTGGGGCACTACTTTCTACTAAATAGACCGTGGGATACAGACAGAAGTCTGATGGGCCTATATGGATCCTAGAACCTTTGGCCTTAGAAATGACTCAGACCAAGAATGTGCTTCTCAGTTCCTGGCAGTGTGGAAGCCCTGGTTTTATTGGAGCTGTACTGCCCCCGGAGCAGCCAAGACTACAGATACTGTGGAAAAGATAATGCAGCCCAAGCATAGAACTGGTCAAATGATCAAAATAATCTTTTGTGAAAATGTTTGCATTTTTTTTGTTTTTACATTTTTTCCTAACAGATTTGACATTTTTGAACATAAGAACAAAAACCAAAGAAATTAATCTTTTATTATTTTCTACCACTTGCTGTCTATCCACCTTCCTTCTACTTCTAGCAATAGAAAAATGGTTAAAAGAAAAAAGGAAAAAAAAATAAAGAAATGAAAAGAACCATAAAACTGAAAATAAAATATGTTTTCTTTTTAACCCCAAACCATACAATTTTGGAAGGAAATGAAATTATCTTTAAGTATGTATTTAAACACAAAATACCTGACTAATCTGGTTTCCATCTTTGAGTTTTACTGAGACGTGCTTGAAGTTAAGCATATGCTTTGAATGCTTTCCTGTATCAGGGCCTTAACTAAATAACTAACACCTCAACATTTATGACTTTTCTCATATTATCAGAACATACTCCAGTTAATAAATGAATGTAAAAGCTTAGATTCTAATCTCAGATGCACCTGTTTAAAACTTAAGTTTACACCACTGATTCCATTGGAGTGAGTCTGTATTTACTTTGCTTTCGCTAAGGTCATAATATCTCTCTCCACAACTCTTGCATTTGTATAGGCAAGCATTCTCTTCAAATCACATAGTTTGCAATTATATCCAGTTTTCAAAGAACTAGGACAGTATTGTCCAATATATGATAGTTCTTTCAAAAAGAAGTGAACACATGAATAACAGCTAGATCTTCAATTGTTATAAATTGATGCAGGTCCATTAAAGTCAGTGGAGTACTGAACTCAATGGAACTATGCTAGTTTGCACTCCCTAGTCTTTCCCCATCTGTGCAGTTGTTTAAAATGGACTTGTTAACATGGAAAACATGCTACTTTTAACAGGCTACTTTTTATTTCAGGTATTATTTTAAAGTCCAAGCAAAGAATCCCTATGGTTATGGACCTGTGAGCTCTTCAGTCTCATTTGTCACAGAATCTGGTATGGGTTATTATTATTTGTTCTTATTTCAAGCTTGGACTTCTAGTGATAGGTAAGCCAGGACAATGGCCAAGCTGTAACACCTATGATGATTGATAATCATGATATACTTTCTGTGTTAATATTATAGGGTTGTTAAATTTAAAGAAAATAAGGGGAAAGTATCTTTTCTTTCAGGTCAGTATGGGAAATGTAATAACATGGATCTGTGAAATTTAATACCTATATGAAATGCACCTGGGAAGTTTAAATTTCAGTACAAAAGACTACTAATATTCAGCAACATAGGCACAATAGGATATTTAATGCATCTTTAATAGATTGAGCAGACAGATTAATAAATTAGCTTCCTAATTGTGAACAGCTGAATGGTTGAAAGTAATTGTCTTGGGGTAGAACATAGGAAGCAATTATTCCATCAGACAGGAAAATTACAAATGAATTTTGCCTTATTTTGACAATGTGCACTCCTTTTCATAGGGACAAGAGCTAGTTAGCTGTGTTAGCCTGAAGTCAAGCAGAAGGCATGTCAAGATAGTAACTTAAAGCTTAACTCGTTCAGAAAGGCATAAGATTTTGTAGGCAACAGCCTACTTTATCAGATTCTGTGCTATAGTGGTAATAGTGCTATGCTGTAGGGTAATATGTACCCTATACACTAGCTATTTTTTTTCCAGTGAGCCCCAAGCCAGTGTTATCACTGAACAAGAAAGGGCCAAGTTCTACAGTCTTCACTCGAGTTAAATGTCCAACATCTTCCAGGATTACAGATTTTAGCCTTGTGATAATTTTGGTGCTTACTGTCTCGTTTGTACCCATTTAGCTTAATCCAACAGAAGTCCAAGAACTCCGGTTAAGATTAAGAAAGTTCTGTCAGTGAAAGCAAACAAAATAGAGCAACTGCAAAATCAAGTAAAAGGTTCTGTGTAATGGACCCAGAATGTTTAAACAAAAGGTTTTGTTTAAATGTAATCCAACAAGAACTCCAATCATCACCTTCAGTGCAAGAATACAGTATAGCCTGTCTTCCAGAAAGTGTTCTGCAATTTACAGAATTAAGGCCAAAGGATTTAGTTTTGCCATTTGAAATCAGTCAAATTAGACATGTTATTGAACAAGTTAAATCCATTATGTTTTAAGTTTTTAATTGCAGTATGGCCAAGAAGGCTTTCAAACTGTGGTAAATACCAAGAGTTGTTGCATCCCATGCCCAGTGGGAGAAATCAGCAGAAAGAAAAGCTACTAGTTCAGAATGTTTCTCTGAAGAAGTTGAAGCTTTTAGCTGGTGAAAATGCAAAAGAATGTCTCAAAGAAATAACTGCCATCGTGGGATTGGCAGGGCTGGAGTGCTGTAGCCATGATCTAGACCGGAAGAAGAGCACTTTGTGCCTGAAAGCTTGTCTAACATAACTCCAACTATACAGTGGGTTGAGTAACACATAATGGGATTAAGCAGTATAGTAAAGGTGTACCATTTTACCCCAGGTCATTCTCTGAAGAAGACAGCAACCTTCTGTTCGATTTCTTGAGTAAAACTTCCTGGAACTTTGCCAAACAATGGATAAACATATATCTTTGCTCGAGGCATCCTGTGCTCAACAAAGGGCAATTCAGGAACCTATATATATCACAGTGACAGATACAAAAAAGTGCTTGTATTTTAATCTAGCATTAAACACCTTTTTCAGTTCAGTCTTGAAAGTTAAGCCATAAATCAGAAACTAATAAGTGATAAACCTTTTATCACATATTCATTTTAAAAAGACAAAATTTCAGATGATCAGAAACTATTCATGCTTTGGACAGGGCTCTCAGGGGCTACCAGGAGCTTCCTATCACTGAACTGAAGGGAACACTGAAATCTTTTTTCCTCCCCTTTGCTTGCAGTGGAGTTTATCCACTTGTGGGTACTGGTAAATCATAAATGGCATAATCCAAGTATAGTTTCCTTCAGTTGAGGAGGTCCTTGATATGGCATATATAATGTTAGCTTTGAAAACAGCGTTCATGGAACAGCTTGAAAGAATTGTTCTCTGCAAATGCCATTTTCTTTGACACCCAATATGTTTAACGTTAGGAGACATAAAGCTTCAAGGCAAAACACTGAATTGTACTTTTTTATTTCATTATAGATAATCCTCTGCTTATTGTCAGACCACCTGGTAAGTCTTTTTTTGATAATGTCTGATAACTGTCTGTAAATTTCTTGTAGGAAGCTGATATTGTAGGCGTACATATATATAAATACACACGCATAGAATGAAGGTGGACTCTACTGTTTATAAGAAAGGAAATTACCATATTTACTCAAATTCAAGATGAGGTTTTTTTTCGCTAGTCAGCAGAGATTTGGGGTGGAGAGAGAGGGAAAGCCCCTCATCATGCAGTCACATACCAGGACACTTCATTACATTGTCTATGTCTATCATTAAACTGCTGCCAGAAGCAGCATGTGATCAGTTATGAAAACTACCTATAACATTGAAATGCAGCCATCACTGAGCATAATTATAAAACACATGGCCCAGATGGGGAAACATACTGATAGGAACTTACCACAAGGCTAGGTAGGGAGGAACTGCAGGAAGAAAAAGGTGCAGGGAGGCTACCTGACCCCCCTGATTCATTTCCCCTGTAGCAGTGGAAGGGAGGGCAAATTTAAGCTAACTCTCCAATAATTATATTCTATACGTGGAAAATTATAACAAATTTATAATTTTTCCTTATATAGAATCTAATTATTGGGGGTTTGTCTTATATTCAGGGTTGTCTTACATTCAAGTAAATGCAGTATATAACAAGCTAGTTATTTATAATATTGAATCTTAGCAATGTAATTGATAGCACTCAACCACTTAAAATAGTTCTAGTTTGAGTTCTTTAGGAAAGGTCTCATTTCTTGCTGGTATCAAATCTGTTTTTATTTCATTGAGTCTCTGATATAAATTAAAGTTACTAAACAAAAAACTCCAAAACCTTTAATGAGGTTTTTAAACCCTATCTTTTTACCTTAACAGCAGCAACAGAATTTATTTCACACTGAAGTGTATTATCCATTGTTGATTTTTTTTTTTTTTTTTTTTTTTAACCATGTGTTCTTTAATGAAGAGACCCATTACCTTGTTTAATATTAAACCACATGGGACTATATACAGATAACGTTAGTATCCAAACTACTCAGAGTCTCTGTTAAGTATCTTTCTAAATCATATGTTCATTTTTAGGTACAGGAGCTACCTCGCTGAAAGTAATGAGACTATGCATGCGCTTAAAATTGGGAGGGAGGGAGACATAATTCATTAATTGTTTCTTCTGTATTGCATCTTATAATAGAAGGTCCTTACAGAGAGAATGGATCTGATGATTAAGTAGGGGTTTTTTTTCCCATCTCTAACATGATTTTTAAAAGTGCTACATGTAATCATATTTTAATGCCATTTTAATGGCATATGATTAATGAATGTGTAGAAAGGACCTAACAGAGTTATTGATTTTATTTCATTCATGATATACAGAAAGCAGGGAAAGGCCTGCTTGGAAAGTAACTGGTTGATTTTTGACCTTGGGCATCTAGAAGTAAAAGGATAGCTTATTATCTTGATCCTGAAACTTGTGATCCTGATCCTGTTACTTCTTGACCTAGGGCATGAATCTCAGCAAAATGTTGATGTTTCCTTTTTTTCTAGATCTGTCCTTCATATTTTATTTTATTTTATTTTAATTTATTTTACTTTATTTTATTTTTTCAAGGTGGAGAGCCCATCTGGATCCCTTTTACATTTAAATACGATCCTACCTACTCAGATTGTGGTGGCAAGCAATATGTGAAACGGACTTGGTATAGAAAATTTGTGGGAGTGGTTCTCTGCAACTCTTTGAGATATAAGATTTACCTCAGTGATGACCTGAAAGGTATGCATGGGGCTTTGGTTTTGTTTTTTTTTTATGATGCCAGGATTCGAATATGCGAGGCTGTTTTTATTCACTGGCTTTATTCATCAAAGGAGGATGGGATACCATCTTGAAGACACTTCCGAGAGTCACAAGGTTCAGCTGAAGATGCTATGGAGCCATATCATGCTATTGGTTTTTAAACAGATCTTGCCTCAGAGATCAGTGGGAGTCCTGCTTAATAAGTGGATGACATGGCCCTGCAACAGGGCACTGTCATAGTAAAAGCAAAGTTCTGCATCTAAGCAACCCTACAGATCTCTCTGCAGAACTTCTTAAAAGGAAATTAAAAAATGGCTCCAAGTGATAAAGGTATACATATAGGACTACTAAGTAAGAAACAGGAATATTGAAGCTTTAGTCTGATTCCTGCAGTTGACCAGTATATATATCACTATACTTATAGTTATTCTTTCCACTCTGAATTAAAGCAGAAAAAATATTTCACTAATAGCATTAAAAAAGGCCCATGAGTAAAAGGTAGAACCTATAATTAGATTTATTGAATGGCACACTTATGCTCAGAAAGAATCTGTTTTACCAGTTAGGTAGTGCACCAAATTTTAAAAAGCTGTCACTAAGCAACTCTACAGATACCTCTGGAATATTCTGCATGCATTCCTCCTGCAGAGCTTCTGAAAGCATAAATGGAAATCCATACCTATATTAATTGCCAGATATGTATGGGGGATCCATGGAAAGGGTCCACATAGAGAGTTTTTCTCTTTAATGGGTTAGATATACCCTCAGTGGAAATCCAGAAACTGATGGGGAATCAACGGTAACCTTCACAAGGCTGTAGACACAAGAATCTATTTTACCATGAGGGAATATTAGTTAGGGTTGTAGGATTATCCCTAAGTTTTTCAAGCTTCTTTGCAGTTTTATGGCAAAACATTTGCATTGTTTCAGGACCCTGAACAAATGACATGCAAACAGTCAGAACAGTAGGATCCTGTGTATAAGGAACCTGCAGCCACACATCCTAGCTTGAACCTGAGACTGCTATCATATGAGCACTACTGGCCTAGGGGGTATTTTTGCTTCTCCATCACACATTGAAGTAGCTTGTCCAGTTGGAATTCCCTGCACTATCACTGGTGTTGCATTATAGATAAATTATTATTTTTGTGGAGTTCCAGTTTAAGAAAAGTTAAGGTGCTTCCCACCCCCTTCCTATTAGCAAATACAGCATTCTTTAACTTTTACAGTATTATGTATCTATTGGTGGCTTGGTATATTTACCTTTAAAACCTTTATTTATTGGTGCATTACTGTTTGTCCTGTATTTACTGACTTTTTGCTGTCTTTATTTTCCTGCAAATGGCAAATTGCCCCCAGCAAAAATAAAGCTCATTGTAATAGCACTAAGGGGAATAGTTCTGATCTTGGATGTGCTTTTCAGATACATTCTATGGTATTGGAGATAGCTGGGGGAGAGGAGAAGACCACTGCCAGTTTGTGGATTCTCACATGGATGGAAGAACAGGACCTCAGTCATACGTTGAAGCCCTGCCTACCATTCGAGGTAAAATAGTGAAACTAAGGTCAAATTGAATGGAACCTGGGGAGCTTGTGATTTTCTCTCGCTCTGTCCAGAGTTATAGGAACTTCTGTTAGAATTTATGCCGGTGTAATTAGACTGGGTGCATCTATGTATACACTTAAACGTGCATTAGCCTATTTTAATGTGCATTAAAGCATCAGAAAAAAGCGTACACTTTTGCTAATGCTCCTTAAAATAGACTAATGCACTTTTTTCTTGTACCTCACAATGGAGGTACTAAATTTAATGCACACTAGCAAAAGTGCATGAATGAACATATAGAAAAGCCTACTCTAATGGGTTAATAATCTACAAACCACAATGACCTGTAAAAGTTGAGAGAGAATGCCTCCACAGATCACTTAATGGAATAAACTAGAAAATTACTAAAAGTCCTGACTAGCTTTTGAAGCCCTTTCACCTAATTATAAGATTTGGGTCATCCAGTCACAAAGCGAAACAATACCACGTGCCACATATGATTAGTTGCAACTATATAAATATGGCTTGAATTTTAATGTCAAGCATTCCTGGTAAACAGTATCTGATCAGTTCAAAATCATACACACACATAAGTATTCCAAGAGGCTGTTTTTTGTGTAAATGCTTTTGCTCTGAATTGTTCACTCCACCTTAATTGCTTTTATTTTAGACACATTGATATTAGATTTTGGGTGACTGTGAAGCTCCAAGTCAGTTACATTTAGATATCATAGCATATTATTGCACTTCTGTATTTGTTATAAGGATTGCTAATCCAGCTGTGCATTACCACCTCTCAGAAACAGATAGGGAGCACACAAATTCTGTCTGGCACAGTAATCAACAGTTCAGATGTTCCACTGCATAAACTATGTAGAAAAGAATGCTGAGGATTTTTAATGTGTTAAGCTGTCAAATTATTTCTGCAGATGGGGAAAAGAGTTACCACTTAAATAAGTGGTGGTGAACTCTCTATTTCCTGTGTTACATTTTGCCTCCTTATTTTGTTATAAAGTGGGGATTATTGAATATTGTTTTGAGTCCTTTAAGATGCTATGTTCATTTATTTTTAGGGCACCTTTCATCCTAGACTGCTTCATGAACTTAAATTCATATGACAGCTTTATAGAGAGGAGAGAACCCACTGTTGACATGTAGTGTTCTGTTGGAGTACAATGCAGAAGGTGGTTAAAGACAGATCATAAAATTACACAAGAAGTTCAAGACAGAGCTTTAGAGTAGTGAATTCAACTGAAACTGTCAAAGAAATGTGTATAGACGGAATGAGATGATAGAATTAGGCAAGGTTAAAAGGACTTTTGACTTTACGTTGTGCTAAAATAACATTTAGGTCTTATTTTTTTCTTCTGGTAACTGCTATGTATGAGCCCCCTTAGCTTTCAGTAATGCAGAAAAGTCATTGGTCAAGTTACTTTCCCTTTGGTTTGAACCACCCTTTGCTGTTTCTCTGACAGGGTATTATCGCCAGTTTCGCCAGGAACCTGTATCATTTGGGCGCATTGGTTATACAACGCCTTATTACTATGTGGGCTGGTATGAGTGTGGCGTGCCTATTCCAGGGAAATGGTAATCATGTAGCAGTCTGCCTGCAGACCTGACGCAGAACGCACCATCCATGCCTTTTGAATGATTCGTACCAAAGGACTGTGAGCAGTTGATTAGGAGAAGAAGAAACAAGAAGAGAACCACCTAAGACCAGCTGCTCAGAAGACCCCAGCCAAACCAAATGCTGTACACATTTTGTCAACCTAAGTCTGTGGTGCTGCTTGATGTCTCTGCTTGGGAAACGTGGACAGTGTTCGAGTTTGGTGTCCTTTCTTTTTCTGGGTCTTAAAGGCATGGAGATACGGTTGCATCTGGTGCGACCTGTGAAACCTAAAACTTTACTAGCCATGAAAACTTGGAAGTTGCCTATATGTTGCAGGAATGACCTAAGCATGCTGTGCTTGCTTAATGGAATGCTAAACACTTTCCACTGTTAGGAATGGAGTGCTCTGTCACCTACCACTGGCGGAGCTCCATGCTTCAGAATTTTACTATGCAGTCATGCCAAGTTACTAGACATTCACCAAAGGCAATATATTCTACTTAAGACTTTCTATGGGGTTTTCCCATTGCTGGACTAAACACCAGGTCACAATGTAAATTCACTTTTATATATATATATATATATATATATATATATATATATATATATATATAAAATACAGTACTGTATGTCTGCAGGAGTACTACTTAGAGATACTGAGGTCTTCATGTTCACTTAATAAATATGTTTGGGATTATTATGTAAAAGGTGCTGTTAGTTCCATGAAACATTTTCTTATGCACAATATATTAACCATGGAAAGAACTGTGTTCTTCTTGTGAGTACTGTTGAATTGTTACTATACTGACATTTTTACTGTTGATCAAAGGGCTATGTCAGGCTTCTTCTCAAACCAATGGACTGGATATTAAAGGGGAGTTAAATCCCTTTGTCCATATTAAAATTGCACTGTCAGCCAGAATAAGTGCCAGATCCAGCCATGTGTCAACGTTAGTTAACTTTCTGTCCAGTACTATTTAACAGGTTTAGCGCAGTTTTTGTTTGATCCATTTTCATCTTGTTCGTGTATTATTTATTCCTTGCCACTTTATTAAGTACCTCTTTACTGAGGTACTGAAGAGGTGTAATGCAGGACTTGCAGACAAGTTTTAAGTTATTTTCTGAAAAAGCAGATACCTTTAGGGATGTTCAAGGGACACAAAACTCTTCTAACTTTGATCCATCATGGGAATGCAGTGTGAAAGTCTCCATGCTCTTTCTCTAAAGTACCTCATAATGGCAGACCAATACAGGGTGTCTAGGAAGCACACACCAGATTTTTGCCAAGGGTTGCAACCCTTGTTTGAAAAGCTGGCAAAGAAGTAGCATTTCGGTGCATCACAGCATCAGTTTTCTTCTACCCTGTTACTCTTTCTGTGCAGTCTTGCATTACCAGTTTACTTTTCACTAATGGGTTGTAGCCTCTGTGGCCAAAACATTTCACTGTAAAAAACTATCAGCCTTTGCTCATTGTCAAAACAAGACTCCAGCACTCTGACGGCCTGGGAAAATAGCAGAGTACCTCGGGGACAGATCTAACCTCTGGTTCATCTTTTGCTCTTATTTCAGTTTACACACAGTATAGGACTAATATCTTTAAAATTGCTTGTGTAGTTTTGTAAATGTATGGGGAGAAAAGTAACTGAAATGATCATTAAAAGAGATTTTTTTTTTTTTCAGTGATTCTGGGATTGAACATTCAGTTGTTTTCTAATCTTTTTGCTTCCATACAGTGCCAAATATATGATCTTTAAATATAACTTTTCCCTAATAAACATGATATATTGTTCCATTTTAATTGTATCCCTTCTGGTTGTCTGTGCTAAAAGGCTGACATAGATTCAAGTCTCTCAAATGTCAGAAACCCAGAGTTGGAAGAACAAAAGGTGCCACCTTTCATTATAACAGAAGAAGTGTGTGTAAGACCAAGTTTCATAAGGTCTTTGCAGCCAGAATAACTAGGGAATAGTGTCCCAACTACTCCTTTAAAATATTTTCCCCTACTGAACAACATAACAGGAGAAACTGTAGCGTAACTTGGTAACTGGAAAGATCACAAAGCAGTCCTGAAGGAATCTTTTATGAAGCACCTAGAAGAGAACAAGGTGGGCAGGAACAGTTAGCATGGATTCATCAAGAGCAAGCCATGCCTGACCAATTTGATTTCTTTCCATGATAAGGGCATGGGCTCTGTGGTTGTGGGGAGAGCAGTGGATGTGATATACTTTGACTTTAGCAAGGTTTTTAACACCATCCCCCCCCAAGCTAAGGAAGCATACAGATTAGAGCATTGGTGCTCAACCTCCGGACTGCATGCGAAATCCACCCCAGACTGGGTCTGGCTGTGGCCCACCCCTGTGGGTCAGCCCAGTTCGATAAACAGGGCCATGTCAGCTGGCTTGAGGGGCTCTCCAGAGCTCCAAAATTAGTGGCAAGGGAGCAGTGTCAGAGATGATTGCCATGGGGCTCCAAGAACTGTGGCAATTAACACTGCCACTACGCTCCCACCCCCAATTTTCTGAACCCATAGGGAGCTCCACAGGTTCTGAGAGATGAAGTTTGAGCACCACCAGACTAGATAAAAGTACTGTACGGTGGATACAGAACTGGTTGGATCACTGCTCAATGAGTAGCTCAATATCTGGTTGGGAGGAGGTATCAAGTAGTGTTCCCCAGGTCCATTATTGTTTTCCATCTTTATGGATGATTTGGATGATGGGACCGGGTGCACACTTAGAAAATTCACAGATAATAACACATTGGGTAGACACTCTGGAGGGTAGGGCTAGGATCCAGAATGATCTGAGTAAACTTGAGAAATGGTCTGCAATTAGATTTAATTGATCAAGGATAAGTGCAAAAATTTGCACTTAGGCTATAATAATTGCAGATACAAATACTGGGGAGTGATTAACTAGGCTGCCACACTTCAGAGAAGGACCTGAGGTTATATAAGCTGAATGTGAGCTAACTGTGCAAAACAAATGATGATCTGTATGGTCCCTTCCAGGGCCCTAATATCTATGGAACGATGAAAAAAAGGCACCAGCATGCTGGGTTGTATCAACAGGCGTGTCACTTGTAAATCAAGGGAAGTGACTCCTATTCCACTTGGCACTGGTGAGACCTCACCTGGAGTACTGTGTCCAGTTTTGGGCCCCACACTTCAAGAAAAATTATGGACAGATTGGAAAGAGTCCAGTGGAGAGTGATAAAAATGAATGATTAAAGGTCTGGGAATCATGAATTATGAGGACAGGCTGAAAAAACCTATGATTATTTAGTCTGGAGAAGAGAAGATTGAGGGGGGATTTGTCAAGTCTTAAAATATCTGAAGGGTGATTATAGAGAGTATGGAGACAGCCTTTTCACTGTGGCTGTCAGGGATAGAACTAGAAGCAAGGGCCTCAAGCTAAAGCAGAAGAAATGTAGGTGGAGATTAAGAAGAATTTTGTGACTATAAGGGTGGTGGAGCTTTGAAGCAGGCTAATTAATAGGGGTGTGTGAAATAGGCCATATTTGATTTGGATTTGGATTCGACCTGAATCGGGGACAGTGATTCCATTGGTTGATTCAGATCACTGTCCCCGATTCGATTCAGCTGAATCTGAATCTGAAGATTCAATGCTGATTTGGAGAATCAGTGATTTGTCCATAGACGCAGCTTTAATGTTTCATCTACATACCTCAAGATACCAGGTGGCTCATGCACACTGTGATGCTGGGGAGGATGGAGCGTCCCACAGGAGTGCAGGGGTGGGCCCCTGCGTGCTCAGCGGTGAACCCAGAAGTGGACTGGAAGTACTGGAAGCTGTCTCTATGTCCAAATCATTGAATGTCTCCGAATTGATTCGGAGGGTTCTGATTTGATTTGATTTGGAAAGATTAAAGGGTCTTCTGATTTTATTCGGATTTGGAGATTTGGCCACTGAATGAGACTGAATCTCTGCTGAGTCAAATCAGGGACTGAAGCTTCATACAGCCCTACTAATTAGAGAGGCAGAGAAATCTCCGTCCAGAGCAGTTTAGTCAGACACTGGACTGGGATGGTTTAGTCAGGGATGCTCCTGCCTTGAGCAGGGGGCTGAACTAGATGACCTCATGCAGTCTGCTCCAGACCTACTTTTTTATGATCCTATGATCTTTCTGAGGAAGAGGTAAAGGGAAAGTTTCTTCCACCAGTTGCTCCTGTCTGGACTCATGAGAGGTACAAATTCAGTGTATTCCTTCTAGCTAGACTCGTATTCCAGTCATGGAGAGCTTTTAAATGTATCATGCCTATCAGCAATGCCTTCAAAGACATCATATTGGTCTGCACCACTGTGCCTTCTGAACTAAAAGCAGAGTCACAGAAAAAGAATCTGTAGAAGAAAATTGAATTTTCTATGGAAGAAAAATGAGAATTGAACCCATGTCTCCCAAGCAGGGCAAGTTGGAGCTTTTTCAATAAAATTTCTTGCTGAAAACTGTTGGCACCCAAACTTTTTCACCTGAATTAACTAGTTGTAATGAAGCTCTTGTCAGGAAAGCTTTCTCAAGGTCCAGGGTGGTATTTCTGTGGAGAGGAGCCCACCACAAAATAGCTAGATGAACAGGGCACTTACCAGGCTACAGAAGAGCAAAGACTTGAACTTGGGTGTTTCATAGTTTAGGTATGTGCCCCAACAACCATGCTATTGGCTAGTCTAGACTCAAAGGGCTTTGGAAGGGTGGGGGGAGATGGACACCAAAACCAGATTCTAAAAGGTCTTGGTTTCAACCCGATGACAAACAGGAACACTTCTGAAATCTCTAAATTATGAGAGATGGGAATACCGATCCCTACCCAGCCGCATACTCAAGTCAGGTCCTTGTCTGGTTCCCTAGTCAGTGAGCTATCTCACCATCTCTGCTGTCCCTCTCCCAGCGTATTTGTGCTGTTCCTTTTCAGGTGAAAGAGAAATCAGCATCTAATAAAGGTGTGTTGCTGCTGGAACTCTTTATATGATTTATCCTAGACAGCTACTGGATGAAAACTGGCACAGCCCTGATTGCGGGGAGCTGGGCTTGGGTCTCCCTTCCCCTTGGATGTCCGGTTCCTTAAACTACAGTATCAGGTTCCCTTCTGTTGCTGTCTTTCTGACTTCATGACTCCTGGCTGCTCAGTGGCCCAGTTCCTCCTCAGGCTCGCTTCCTAGGTAAAAGCTGTACCTACTAGATGATTATGCTAGCACCCACCTGCCCAAGAGCATGCCAGACTCAGAATCCGGAGTGGATGTAAAGGGTATGCTGTGCAGCCCTGAGTAAGATGCCTAAGCTCTGGAGTGGAATGGGCATACAAACACATCCCTGTGATTAGATTTTCATATTAGCAACCTCTAAATGACTCTCTTTTCAGCACCTGGATTCTCTGAATTGCTGTAGAAGAACATCTAGCTCCCTCTAATAGGGACTCTAGGTACCTAATTCTTCTTCTATAATTCACTCTCCTGGCACCAAAAGTCTAATTTTAAGTAAGCTGAAGCCTAAACTGGGGAGCCTGACGGGCCAATTTGTCATTACGCCAGCTGCTTGGTTACTGTAAATTGGTATAACCCCACTAAGTTCAGTGGAATGATCAGGGACCTGGAACAGCTGCCTTACCAGGAAAGGCTGAAAAAGCTAGGACTTTTCAGTTTAGCAAGCAGAAGGCTGGGGGGGGGGGGGGGGGGGGGGATATGACAAGGGTCTATAAAACCATGGAGGGTATGAACCAAGTGAAGAGGGAACTGTTCACCATGTCACAGAAAACTAGAACTAGAGGGCACCCACTAAAATTGGTAGTTTAAAAGGTTTAGAAGTAACAAGAAAAACTACCTTTTTTTTACACAACACATAGCTAACACATGAAATTCATTGCCACAAGAAGTGGTGGAGATATAGACAGCATAGCCAGGTTCAAAAAGGGAACTGGATATATTCATGGATGATAGAGCTATTAATGGCTGTTGAACAGAAAAGTTGGAGATGTTTCCTCACTAAATGGTGGATGCAAGGAAGGGTAATGGATAAGTAATCAATCACTCTTAGAGATACCCAGTTTAATGCTCTCACTGTATAGAATCCACTTCTACCACTGTTGGAGACAGGGTACTGGGCTAGAGGGACCATTGGTTTAATGGTCCTTATGTTCTTATGGAACTAGCCCCATTTGCAGGGAACAGATAACATGCTAAAACAGTGACCAAACTTAGATTAGCAATGGGAATCAAGGACAACAAGAAGTCCTTCTTTAGGTACATAGGGAACAGGAGGAAAGCAAATTGGAGCATGGGGCCATTGCTCAACAATCCAGGAGAGCTGGTTACTGGTATTCAAGAGAAAGCTGAACTGAATGACTACTTTGCCTCGGTCTTTCACCAGACCAAGGGGTAAACCATGCCAGGTAGAGTAGAGGATGAGCACGGTAGGAATAATTGCCTTCCTACTATTGCTGTAGAATTGGTGTATGACCAATTAAAAAAATTAGATGTATACAAGTCAGTGGAACCAAATGATCTTCATCTGAGAGTGCTGAAGGAGCTGACCAGTCATTGTGGAACCCCTGGCAAAACTCTTCCACAACTCATGGCACTCTGGAGAAGTCCCTGAGGATGGGAAGAGGGCCAATGTTGTGCCCATTCACAAGAAGGGCAGGAGGGAGGACCAGGTTAATTTCCATCCTAGGGAAAATCCTAGAAAAGTTCATCAAGACATCTATCTGTAATAAGCTTAAAGAAGGTAAGATTCTGAATGACAGCCAGCATGGCTTCATCACAGGCAGGTCTTCCCTTACCAACCTTATCTCCTTCTATGACCAGGTAACTCACCATCTGGACAAGAAAGAGCAGATTGATATTGTATACCTTGACTTCCAAAAGGCCTTTGATCTAGTATCCCACAATGTCATTGTGAGAAAATTGGAGGATTGTGGGCTTAACTCCTGGATAGTCAGGTGGGTGAGAAACTGGCTGCAGGATAGGACCCAGAGAGTCATAGTAAATGGATCTGTGTCATCCTGGTGAGAAGTAGGCAGCGGTGTCCTGTAGGGGTCGGTGCTCAGTCCAGTACTTTTCAACATCTTTATTAACAATTTGGATGTGGGGGTGAAGAGCTCACTGGCCAAGTTCGTGGATGACACCAAGTTATGGGGAAGCATGGTCACGCTTGAAGATAGGCTACAGTTACAGGTGGACCTAGACAGGCTAGCAAGGTGGGCAGATCGAAATCTGATGAAGTTCAACAGAGAAATGTAATTTCTTTCCTGCTTGGTGCAGGGGGCTGGACCCAATGATCTTCCGAGGTCCCTTCTGGCCTTACAATCTATGAATCTATGAATTTGAGTGAGGCCTTCAGACCATGCCTTAAAGATAAGCCTGGAGTATTTGTGTGCATTATAGATTCATAGATTCATAGATGTAGGGTCAGAAGGGACCTAAGTAGATCTTCAAGTCCGACCCCCTGCACTGGGCAGGAATGAATACTGGGCTCATATGACCCCAGCTAGGTAATTGTCAAGCCTCCTCTTAAAGATCCCCAAGGTAGGAGCCAGTACCACTTCCCTTGGAAATTGGTTCCAGATCCTAGCCACCCTGACTGTGAAGTAGCGCCTTCTGACATCCAGCCTACTCTCAAACAACTTATGGCCATTATTCCTTGTTACTCCGGGAGGCACTCAGGGGAACAAGGTCTCTCCCGCTGGTCCCCCCCTGGTAAGAGGGGACGGCCATCAGGTCCCCTCTCAGCCTTCTCTTGTGAAGGCTGAAAAGGTTCAGGTCCCGTAGCCTCTCCTCATAGGGTCTGCCCTGCTGTCCCCGAATCATGTGAGTGGCCCTCCCCTGGACCCTCTCAATGCTGTCCACATCACTCCTGAAGTGCGGCACCCAGAACTGGATGCAGTACTCCAACTGTGGCCTGACCAGTGTCACAGAGGGGGAGAATCACCTCCTTGGACCTGCTTGTGATGCATCTGTGGATGCATGACAAGGTGCAGTTGGCCTTACTGATGGCATCCTCACATTGGTGGCCCATGTTCATTTTGGAATCGATAATGACTCCAAGATCTCTTTCTGCCACCGTGCTTTCAAGAAGGGAGTTCCCCAGCCTGTAGGTATGCTGTTGGTTCTTGCTGCCCAAGTGCAGTACCCTGCACTTATCAATATTGAATCCCATCCTATTCTCATTTGCCCACCCCTGTAACCTGTCCAGGTCCAGATGTATCCTGTCCCTCCCTTCTAGCATGCCCAACTTGCCCCAAATCTTGGTGTTGTCAGTGAATTTGAACAGGGTGCTTTTCACCCCCTCATCCAAGTCACTAATAAAGAAATTGAACAGTGCGGGCCCGAGGACCAAACTCTGGGGGACTCCACTGCCCACATCCCTCCAGATTGAATATGACCCGGCCACCACCACTCTCTGGGTGCAGCTCTTCAGCCAATTTGCGACCCATCTGACTGTGTAGGCATCAATGCCCTAGTCGCCTAGCTTTTTAATGAGAACGGGGTGGGAGACAGTGTCAAAGGCCTTCCTGAAGTCCAGAAAGACTACATCCACCGCAACACCTGCATCCAATGATTTTGTGACCTGGTCATAGAAGGCAATCAGGTTGGTCTGACAGGACCTGACCCTAATGAACCCATGCTGGTTGCCCCTGAGCATCATCCCCCCTGCTGGTCCTTCACAGATGTGCTCCTGGATAATCTTCTCAAAGAGCTTCCCCAGGATCAAAGTAAGACTAATGGGCCTATAGTTGCCCGAGTCCTCCCTCCTCCCTTTTTTGAAAATGGGGACCACATTGGCCTTCCAGTTATCTGGCATCTGGCCAGAGCACCATGAGTGCTCGTAAAGCCATGCCAGGGGCCCCTCGATAACCTCTGCCAATTCCCTCAACACCCTGGGGTGGAGAGCATCTGGACCTGCTGATCTGAACATGTCCAGCCCCTCCAGAAGTTCCCTAACTCGATCCCCCCTGACCCTAGGCCTGGCGGAGTCTCTCCTGAGTCCGTCCTGAATCCCGGTGGGGGCGATGTCCTGGTCCCTGCACAAAAAAGTGGAGGTAAAGAAACTGTTAAAAAGATCTGCCTTTTCCTCTGGTGCAACCACCAGATTGCCAAGCGTATCCTGCAGGGGCCCCACGTTACCCGGTGCTTTCTTCATGCTCCCTATGTATTTAAAAGTTAGATTTACCCAGTATCCGTAAAGCAGGACTAAGTCTGTAACAGAAATATCACTTGGGTAAAAATGCTGGTGGCAGCTCACTGGCAATTTATCTGTAGGAGGCATCTGGGGAAATCCTTGTGCTTCCTGACTCTCCCACTTCCTCATTCATCTGTTTGTGGGTTTGAAATGTTCAGTTATTGCCTCCTAGGGATGGCATACTCCCTGCCTCTGGGTTGCCTCTGCAAGGCCTTGGTGTGGTTTCGCTCAGCTCCAGTAACTTAACAAAGAAGTGCTGATTAGTCTCTTGACAGCGGGCTGGGTAGGTCCACAGCCAACATCTGTACAGCTCATGTCAATCACTGTTTCCTCTCTTGAGTCAACCATTCTTCTCTTGCTATTTTCCAACCTCAGTGGGATTACAGTAAACTGCACATCTTCTTTCCCTCTCCTTTCCACAAGAGCATCCTGCTTGGGAGTACAGGTCGCACCTGTCAGTACAGGTCACGCGAGACAGTACAGCGCAATTTATTGCTCCTAAGACTGTAACTGCCATTTGGGGTTGATCAACATGTTTTCACTGTGAAATACTGAGGAAACTCTTGGCAGCAGGTGGATACACACAGAGCTGTCATGTTTTTTAATACTGTTTGATTTGATGTATCTAAGGTGGGTCTATCCTTGGCTTCCCATAAACCTTAATCTCTAAATCTCTAAAACACTATTGAAGTTTTGGCAAGAGCTTTCCTGGATAAAAGAAATCAACACTGGTGTAACAACTCTGTGGTTATATTTATAGTAAAGGCTTCCTGATATTTCCTATATATAGCAAGAGCCATGTCTGCTTTCTACTGTTGATGTCTGTGTCTCAGTGGCTTTATTTAGATTTATCCCTGATTAAAGAAATGTGATTGACATTGTTTTATTCTTCTGTTGATATGCTTTGATTTTGTATGTGACTGGAGTTATGTATATTTACCTCATCTGCAACATACTTCTGAGGAAATGATTAGCATATGCTGCAAGGGGAATGCAAAACTGCCTCTACTGTTTCATTTTATGCAGGGTTTCCCAATACCTCTAGGCCCTGATCTGTGGAAGATGGACAGACCTGAGTTGAGCCATTCAGAAAACATTTGGTGCAGTGCAGAAGGCCTAATTCTCTACTGCCATTGACCTGTTGTGATTTACACCTGTGCAAAGGGAATGTAAACGGTACCAAGCCAGGGGGAGTTAGGATCATTGCTTTAAATCACATCTGTGCCTTTAGTACATTTCAAATGTAGGACTGTCAAGTAAGAGTGCTGCCCTGTAAGTGTAAGGAGTGACCTAGAAACCACTACTCAGAGATGAAGCAGAAGAGAATGTTATGTGACGAATGCCCATCTGCAATGATAAGGAGGAGACAGTCTTAGATAAAGGGGGCTTGAAAACAAAAAGAAAAAAACAGGGAACTGGGTTAAAAGGGCTCATTAAAATACTAAAAATCACGCCCCTAGGTGGGGAAAAAGTATGCTAATGAAACATACATGTATGTAAATGAGATACATGGCTAAAACACAGGTATAGAGACATGCTCAGTAAAGAACTCCTTGCGTCACTCACTTATAACCAATCAGCAAACAAGGATGCTTATGAAGGCTCAAAAACTCCTGTATAAAAGATGCTTAGAAATAGTAATCTGGTGTGCTTGTTACGTGAAATTATTCCGCTCGCACCTTTTATTGCTAGCAATAAATCTTCTTTGTACTTTCACCCCTGGTATCTTTATTGGCCTTTGCATACTGGGCACGATCCCAGACTTGAGCTGGGGCTCAACAATTTTGGCACCCCAGATGGGACAGCCTTAGATAAGGCTTTGCCCAAACTACCTGACGACCAGAGAGCCACTCCTCTGGAACGAATGTCAGGCGCGCCCCGGGATCTCTTTTCCCGGTGAGACTTTTGCTTCAGGGGGAGCTGGATCACTGAGGCGGCAGTAGCCTAACGGTGCAATTCCATAGAGTGAAAGTACCAGTAACAGGCACTTTGGGTGAGAGGGTAGAAAGGGCATAAGGCCTACCATCAGTACGCCTGCCTGGGATTATCTCTGTAAGTATTCTGTCTGGCCCGAGTCCAAGACCAGTGATTTTTCCCCTGTGAGGACAAGGACTAAGAACAGGTCCCTGGATCCCAGGTAAGTCGGACGGTCAGAACTGGGAAGGCAGCCCTGAGCTGGGTACCATTAGCAGTAAGGTTAGGGAATGTACCCCCCTCTCTTGTGTATTGGGACATTGGGCAGAGTTCGGTGGGGATCCTATGACTAAGAAGAAAGCTAAATTCTTCTGTGAAACTGCGTGGCCACACTATAAGCTAGATGATCAAGAACATTGGCCTCCGGAGGGAAGTGTTAATTATAATACCATCTTACAATTGATTTTGTTCTGCCGGCAGAATGGTAAATGGGAGGAATTGATGTATGCGCAAGCGTTTATGTCTCTCTGTAGGTATAGAAAGGTTTTGGATAAATGTGGATTGGGGGAGGGGGTTGGGATCTGTGAGATGGCAGTGGCTCGACCAACTGCAAATCCTGTCCTGGAATGTCCGGAGCCGGAGGCTCCCCTCCCTTTGCCACCTCCACCTTATCCTCCTCCTCTTCCCCCTCCTCCTCCTCATTCGTCTGATTCCTCGTTGGCATCTGCTCTTCCTGCTTCCTCCGCCCCCGAGGCGGAGGTTGAGAACACTCCCCAACCCAGGGATCTGGAACAGCACCGACCATGGCCGTCGGGTGCTTGGCAATCTCCAGAACCCCCGACTTCTCCTGATATAACCCCGGGAGGTGGGTGGAGAGTACAGTTAGGAGCAGACTCTGGGGTTAAGGGAAAACATCACAGGGAATCTGATCCTGGCCGTGGGAAGGGAAATGGGGTATTTCCCCTAAGAGAACAAGTGGTACCCGGGCCCCTCGAAGATGACGGTGAGCCAACCTACCGTCGAACCTTTGTGCACATTCCTTTCACTACCTCAGATTTGTATAACTGGCGGAACAATACCCCCAGCTTGAGAGAGGATCCTGAAAAGGTACGAAACCTGTTTGAAACGATTTTCAAAACCCATAACCCAACCTGGGCAGATGTTCAGTCTCTTTTAGATGTCCTGTTGACACCAGAGGAAAGGAGGATGGTAGTAAACAAAGCCCGTGAGTACGTGGAAAAGGAAATTACTGCAGGGCACCTGCAAGGAAATAAGGACAATCATGTCCCCACCCAGGAACCAGATTGGAACCCAGACCAAGATATGACCTCCATCTGCGCCTATCGAGAATATATCCTCCGAGGATTGAGAGGTGCTGTGAAAAAACCTCAGAATCTCAGTAAGGTGTATGAGGTTCGACAGGAGACGAATGAGACCCCGAGTGCCTTCTTGGAAAGAATCTACACTACTTTCAGACAATACACTCGCGAGGACCCGGAGGATGCATCAAACGCTCACATGGTAAATATGATCTTCATATGTCAGAGTGCACCGGACATTAGGAAGAAATTGCAGAAGACAGATGGAGCAACAGGTATGCCTATTTCCCAACTAGTAGACATTGCTTACCAAGTATTTACTAACCGAGAAAGTGTTCAGGAAAAGAAACAGGACAAGAAAGAGGAGAGAAAGATGAAAATACAGGCAGCCCTAGTGGCAGCTGCAATCACGGGAAAACCCAGAAATGAGGGATTCCGGAGACAGCCTCAGAGGCGGGGTCCATTAGAGAAAGATCAGTGTGCCTATTGCAAACAAAAGGGACACTGGAAGCAGGAATGCCCCAATCGGAAAGTAGGTGAAAGTGAAAAGAAAAGAGAGGAGAGCAGTGGACTGTTTGCTTTTGGAAGGGATTCAGATTGAAGGGGACCGGAGGCCCGGGAGGGAAAGATAACCCAGATCCCGGTGTCCCCTGACGAGCCTCTGGTTAAAATGCAACTAGGGGACAGAGATGAATTGGTAGAATTTCTCGTCGATACAGGTGCTACTCATTCCGTCTTAACTCAAAAACTGAAACCTTTAAGTAAAAAGACTGTGCCGGTGGTAGGGGTCACAGGGAAGGCAGTAACACAGCCCTTCCTACAGCCAATGACCTGTAATCTTGGGCAGGCCGAAGTCACCCATCAATTCTTGTATATGCCAGACTGCCCCGTTCCCCTTTTAGGGAGAGACCTCCTCTGTAAACTGCAAGCTACGTTGTCATTTCAGGATGGGCAAATGTTCCTAACGGTGCCTCCTGAAAAGGGGTGGCATTTGCAGGCTTGCCTTCTTGGCCTTCTCCGAGAGGAAAGTACACCGGATATTCCTCAAACCCTGCTCGATGCTGTTGTTCCATGGGTATGGGCAGGTCACCGACCCGGGAAGGCTAAAAATGCTGACCCTGTAAAGATTCAACTTTTGCCAGGGGCCCAGCCTCCATGTGTGAAACAATATCCAATGTGGATGGAAGCCAGGAAAGGACTGAAGCCGTTAGTTGAACGGTTCCTGGAGTATGGCCTTCTCTGTGAATGCACATCAGCTTTTAACACACCCATCTTGCCCGTGAAGAAGCCTAAGAGTGACGAATATCGTTTTGTTCAAGACCTGAGAGCTGTAAATAAAGTGGTCGTGAGTTTACACCCGGTTGTCCCCAACCCATACACCCTGCTGTCTGCCTTGAACCCAGCTCATAACTGGTTTATGGTTATTGATTTAAAAGATGCTTTCTTCTGTATACCGGTAGAGAGGCAATCTCAGGAAATATTTGCATTTGAATGGGAAGACCCAGATACTAGCATTAAGACGCAGTTTTCCTGGACTGTCTTACCCCAAGGGTTTAAAAACAGCCCAACCCTATGCGGCACTGCGTTAAGCAAGGATTTACGTAGGCTAAAACTGCCACTGTTCTGTGCCCTTCTGCAATATGTGGATGACTTGCTTTTAACAGCCACCACTGAAGCAAGTTGCCTGGAAGGAACAATCTGCCTCCTTAATTTTCTGGGACAAGAAGGATACCGAGTATCCAGAAGTAAGATGCAACCGATGTCCCAGAAGGTAACATATTTGGGATTTGAACTACAGCCTGGTCAGAGAGCCCTGTTGCCTGAAAGAAAAGAAGCTATATGCTGGCTAGCACCCCCAAAAATAAAGAAGCAACTACGGGGCTTCTTAGGTACAGTAGGTTTTTGCAGGATTTGGATTCCAAATTTTGGGGTTATTGCAAAACCTCTGTATGGAGCTACACAAGGTGATGAAAAGGTGCTCGAATGGACTGAAGAGTGTGAGCAAGCATTCTGCCAGTTAAAGCAGGCTCTTATTGAAGCACCCACCTTAGGACTACCGGACATGAGTAAGCCTTTTTCCCTTTTTATGCATGACCAGAGGGGGTTGGCCGTTGGGGTATTAACACAGAAATTAGGTAGCTGGCAGCGACCGGTGGCATATTTTTCCAAGCAATTAGACCTTGTGTCATCCGGATGACCTGCTTGTCTCTGGGCTGTTGCTGCCACCTGTCTGCTAATACAAGAAGCTGAAAAATTAACCCTAGGCCATGAAATGACTGTATATGTGCCTCACGCAGTGCTTACAGTCCTGGAGCAGAAAGGAGGGAACTGGTTAACCCCGGGACGAATGGCTCGATATCAGGCCATCCTCCTAGATAAGCCTGAAATAAAATTGGCCATTTCTTGCACTGTAAATCCAGCAACACTGTTGCCACCTATGGCTGACACACCAGATCTTGTACATGATTGCCTGCAAACATTGGAAGCTGTTTACTCCTCAAGACCAAATCTGAGAGACCGACCCCTTGAAAATGCTGAACTGGAATTCTACACGGATGGCAGCTCGAGTATGGAGAATGGAATTCGAAAATCCGGATACGTTATCATGACTACACAGAATGTGATAGAAGCAGGACCTTTAAACCCATCTGTTTCAGCTCAAAAGGCTGAACTCATTGCTATGACTCAGGCTTTGCAATTGGCGGCCAACAAAACTGTCTGTTATACTGATTCTAAATATGTTTTCCTTGTTTTACATGCTCACGGAGCGCTGTGGAAAGAGCGGGGTCTACTTGATGCTAAAGGAGCAAGCATTAAGCATAGCAAGCAAATAAAAGCTCTCCTCAAGGCAGTCTGGGAACCAATGGAGGTAGTGGTAATGCATTGTAAGGCACATCAGAAAGGGAACGACCCCTCCACAAAAGGTAATCAATTTGCTGACGCTACAGCAAAGAGAGCAGCTAAAAGACCTCAGACACACTTGCTGCCCGAAGTAAGTAATCTGTTACCTCTCCTCCCAGACCTATACCAGCCTGTGATACCACAGTATGGGGAAAGAGACAAACAATTGATAAAAGAGTTTCAAGCAAAGAAGGGGGAGCATGGGTGGCTAGTAGCAAAGGATGGCCGCATTATCATCCCAGCTGCCTGGGTTCATGCAGTAGTAAAGAGCGCTCATCATGGCACCCACTATGGACCCAGGGCCCTGCTAAGATGGATCAGTCACTATGTAACTGGAGTGGGATTAAGAGAGGCTGCCAAGAAGGTATCAGAGACATGTGAGGTCTGCCAGAGAAATAACCCAAAAGGAGGGAAAAAAGAAACTCCAGGACATCAGAGAATAGGCAATGGGCCAGGAGAAGAATGGCAGGTGGATTTTACCGAGTTGCCCCGGCAACAAGGGATGAGATATCTCCTTGTCTTTGTGGACACTTTCTCTAATTGGGTTGAGTGCTTCCCATGTCGGACTGCCCAAGCCCGAGAGGTGGTCGAGGCGCTCCTACGAGAAATCATACCTCACTTCGGACTTCCAAAAGGAATAGGGTCAGACAATGGCCCACATTTCATTGCACAAATTACTCAGAAGGTTTCTGAGTTCCTGGGAATTAGTTGGCATTTACACACCCCTTGGTGACCCCAGTCCAGTGGAATGGTGGAACGTATGAATCAGACCTTAAAAAGACACCTTGCAAAGATTTGCCAAGAAGCTCGACTCAAATGGCCAGAGGCCCTACCCTTGGCCCTGTTACGAGTAAGGGTCGCACCACATTCTAAATTGGGATTAAGCCCGTTTGAGATAATGTATGGTAAGCCTTACCCTCTGAGTCTGCCCATGGGTACTGAACAACAGTTACATGTTTTAGGAGAGGGAATGATTAGAGAATATGTATGGTCCTTGGTTTCTGTTTTGTCTTCCATCCATCAGCAGGTACGGGATGTGCTGCAATCACAGGATCAGTCTCCTGCCCCGGAAAACTGACTATTACCTGGAAGTTACGCCCTTGTGAAAGACTGGAACGAGGAACCACTTCCAGATGGGCCAGATGGAAGGGCCCATATAGGGTACTCTTGACGACCCCAACGGCAGCAAAGCTCGAGGGAATCAAGACTTGGATACATGCCAGTCGCCTAAAGCCGGTGGCTGGACCAGAACAAGAAGGAACGCCTGCAGACTCCGGGACTGGAGACAGAGAACAGTGGAAGGTGGAGCCAATAAGAGACTTAAAATTCCTATTCAGAAGAAAGGAACTTTAAATAATTTGTCAATTTTTGATCAAGTTTTACAGCCCTTATCATGAAATTGGTCAAGGTTTTATTGTGGGGCGTCCTGATCTGTTCACTCCTTCGCATAGGAGGGGAAAACCCTTTACAACAAAAATTTGACCCTCAGGAAAATGTCTGGATTTATCTGGCCCGGGAAATTTTAAATAAGACGGACTTTTGCTTAGCGGGAGGGATCAATGCTCACCTGGTTTTTACCTCATGCTTAATCGCAGTACCAACCCCTTTGAAAATTTTACAAAATTATACTATGCTGAAAGATGTAGAGAAGGAAAGTACATATCAGGATATATATAAGTGGGGGACTATTGTAAAAGAGAAAAGCAGAAACATGTTCTCCTTACGGGTTCAGGCAACAGCTAATGCTTCCGAATGTTTCCTAATGGTTAATTGTACTGATAATTGCTTTAAATTGAACCAAGGTAAAAAAATCCTCTGTAATAAGACCAGTCAAATATCCTATGTATACACACATACTGTCCTTCCTCGAGGATGGTTTCTAGCCTGCGGGAGAATAATATATTCATACCTTCCAGTGAATGCTACTGGAGGACCATGCACCATTGCCCGGGTAACTGCAGCTCTTCCAAGGTAATCTGACCTAATGCACACTGAACAAACCCCTCTCGGTGGGAGGTATAAGCGGGCATACACTACTGGTTTAAAGTAAACCTGGATACTTCTGTCCCAGATCCCCTCCATATTCAAGTTAACTCATAGTCCCTCAGCATCCCAGGATGCTTTGTACCTCCCCTGCAAATCCCCCTCTTGCAGGGTGGGCAGGCTAGCCTTGGCCCAAGCTGTCTGCTCCAGCCAAGCAGGGAGGTATGTTCTAGTGCCCCCGGCTTCTGGCCTGGGCCCCTGCAGGCATGTGGCTGTATTTCTGGAATCAAAAATGGATGTCTGTTCACTTGCTTATCAGTTCATTCTACACAGCTTAGACAATCAATCCAGCCTCAAGGTTCTTGACTGTTTGTACTTAGGCTTTGAAGGATGATATGGGGAAGCCGGGAGATGAAGGAAGCAAAAGAGTGTGCTTTGTTTGACTAAGTTCTACCTGGAAGATTCACCCTATAAAGAAGGAGGCTATATATCAATCTTAAATAAAGTATTCATGATGAGAGCTGCAAGTTCAAACTCTAGTTCGACACAATCTGATTGGTAATGGTGGTTTGTGTTTCTAGTTTATTCCCAAAGTTCCTTCTCTAGGGCTGCAGCTACATGAGATGCTGCCTATGCAGTAGCCTGAGACTGCTGCACAATAGTGTCATCTGGCAGAAACTGTGACACAACATTTCTGCCTGCTGCATCCCTTGCCCAGCCCTGAGATTCCCACCAGGGCTGCCAGCCCTACTTTCCATGGCAGCAGGGTCAGCACTCGTCTCTGCTCCTGCTCAACCCCAGCTCTGTCTCTTTGCAGGCATTATGGTGAAGCACCTCTGCCATGTGGCTCAGTCCCTGCTTGTGCCCCTGTCCTGGGTGCTGCTGGCAGCCTTCCAGGGCTGGCATCACAGGGACAGTTGCATGGGGACCCAAAAACTAGCATGGTGAGCATGTCCAGAACATCATCCCCTTTAAGACCTGACTCCACCTGCATGCTCACAGCCATCCTGAGTGCCAGAGCCCACAACTGGACCTGGGAGGAGGTGCACAACCTTGTGGCACTCTGGGGTGGGGCCAACATCTAGAGGCAGTTCATGTGGGGTTCTCCCCTCACAGCATGCAGAGAGGCAAGACACAGTTCAAAACTTTATTGATCAGCCTATGTTCCCACAGCTGGGTGGGCAAAGGCCTCTCACATGCTGAGAAAGGCGTCGATGCCAGTGGTGATGTCCTCCTCAGCAGTGGGGGGCAGCAACTTGTAGCGTTGCAACAGGTAGTCCTCCAGGTGGTGGTAGAGGTTGCAGGGCTGCCTGGGCTTGCCCCCCATGCCATTGTAGCTCAGGGTCCTGAACCAGGAGTGCAGGTGTGTCCAGGGCACCAGCAGGATCATCATCAGCAAGCCATAGTGTTTCAGGCAGCCATCCACCTGCACAAACAGTTCATTGCACACCATCTGGGGCACACACAGCAGGGGCACACTCAGGATGCAGAAGTGGCACAGTGGCAGGGGTGACCCTGTGTCACCTCCCCAGAGAGGACCCCAGTAGGGAGGGCAGGAGCATGGCCAGCCTCTTGCCTCAGTTGTCCGGGAGTCCTGCGCACCCCGAAGCCAGGCACCATGGGTTGGGCAGCAGTGTTGCAGAGCAGCTTGCCTGCACGGAGAGTTGGGGGGAGCAGGGTCTGGAGTTTTGGCAGCAGGCGCTGCCAGCAGCCTGGCTTGTCCTGTCCTGAGAAAGGAGCAGCCAGTACCCATCTCCCAGTGACCCGCTGGCCCCAGGGGAGCAAGCAGGGCCAGGGGGCTCAGCTACTGGCTGCCTGGGCCCAGCCCTCCCCAGACAGCTTATTGTGGTCCCTGGGCACCTGTACATAGCCAACCTATGATCTGAGGCTGGGCAGTGCAAGGCCTCTGGTGCAGAGCATCTTATGTCTGCAGTCTTGCAAACTCACAAAAAAGACTTCCATCTCTTGCCTCTGTTGGGAAGAGGCTGCAGGGCCCTGTGGGAGTGCCACCTCAGGGTCACTGCCACCCACTGCTGGAGCCACCTGGATGCACTGGTGGCATACCATGGACTGGACCCTCCTGCTCCAGCAGCTGGTGGCGGTGATGGACAACTGGGTGGCATGGGAGTAAGCATGGCAGGAGGCACAAGGGGCATGGAAGCTGGCCTGGTGGGAGGAAGACATTGCCTGGGAGGCTACCCAGGAGGAGACATGGGACTGGGTGCAGCAGAAGCACTGGGTCTGGCTGGAGGCCCTGGAGCAGCATTGTGTGGAGCTGCTCCAACAGCAACTGGCCAGCCAGTGCTGGGAACTGGAGCTCATGTCCAGGCTCCTCCACACCAGGCCCCTTGTTCTGGCCCTGCAGGGCCCCTGGGTTCTGTCTGCTGCCCCGCAGCAGGCCCCTACCTGGGCTTCAGAGGAAGACATGTGCCCTTAATGTGCCTTAAATCAGGCTAATGCACATTAAATGCCCACATGTAGACACACCCGTGCCTAAAGTCAGACCTAAAACCTGCTTATATCAAGGTTGTATCTATAAGATTTGTGGGCCTGAGCACTTCCTTATTTGGCATTACTGCATCCTAAACTTATATCCCATCAGCTGCGCTAGGACTTCAGACCTCCTGCTACAAAATTATTTTAGTATCCTAAGAGTACCGAAGGGATTTATTTCTAAGGGTTGAGTATGGACCTTTTCCTTTGAAAAAATTGCAGTTTTATAAACCAGAAACCTTATGCAGCTGAAAATTATTAAAAGAAAATGTATCTGTTCACTTCTTTAATTCCAGAACTTCTAAATTAGAGGACTAGCATCATCTGTATTGGAAACTTCATGGCTTCAAATGTGGCCAAGGCATTTTTAGTCATTATATTACATAATATTTGGCCAAAATTATTTATTGCTCTTCAAAGAAAAAATAAACTCCAAAGTGGTTTTAAATGTTTGTTTTAATTGTTTTAAGTCTTGCTGACTTCTGCCTACACTGTCATAGTCAGATCAGAAATGACACAATCAGACAGATGTAAACCGAGCTCTGACAGCTTCACCTAAGCTAAGGATCTGGATCATTAAGTTATGGGCAGTCAGGTTCAAAGTGGAAGAAATCTCCAGTGTCAGCAGATCCCGTGGGTGTGTGCATATAACAGGTTTCCTTCTCTGCCAAACCTCAGAGAATCTGTGCCATTATAGGCCTTAATTTTGGAGACTGGTCCACTGCAGCAGCTCATGGTTTTTAACTCTAGTGTTCCTCAGTTCAGTTCCCTGTGTTTTGCCCATAGGCTGTTCATCATGTAAACAGTCAGGTCACTCATATTTATAGACAGACTATTATAACTTCACCTGACTGGGATGTAAAATATGTGTAATTTTAGTATATAATTGGAATACTCTATACCCATTCTATCGTGGGTGACAAGGCTTTTCAGATGACCTCACTGCAGCACAGAGACATGAGTCTGAGCCCTAGTCTGGATTCACAGGATCATAGGAAAGTTGGACTGAAAGGGACCTCATGAACCCTTTCTCTTGTTCAAGGGAGGACCATCCCTTATTAAACCATCCCAGTCAAGTATCCATGTAACCTGCTCTTGAAAGTTTCCAGAGATTCCACAGCTTCTCTAAACCCATTTCAATGCTTAATCACCCTTTAAATCAGAGAGTTTTTCCTAACCTTCAACTTAAATGTTCACTGCTGATGTTTGAGGTCATTGTTCCTAGTCCTGTCCCCTCTATGTTGAATGCCATCCTTGATTGACTTGGTCAGTGGTAAAAGTATACTTGGTTATTTGACTGGGGTGTCAAAGGTGGCTAGAGGTAATTCCAGCCAGATTACTTCTTTGTGTGTCTTGGCTACAGCAGTGAATGTGCCTTCACCATGCTAACCCTATAGGCTGCTAGGCCTAAGTGGATCATTATATAAAGGATTTCTAGTGTGTCTTAAAGAAACAGTGGTGTATTGGTGATGTTTATCACAGATACTGGATTATTAGCACTATGCTTTAGGGTTATAGCATTATACCTTAGGCACATCTCGATATGCCATGAGATAGAAGACCTTCATGTGCACAGAATGTTCCTGCAGATGCTCCAAAAATTAGATGCTTTCTAGAATGACAGCAGTGGAAAAAGTATTCTACTTTAATAATTGAAAGAGATGTTAAGTGCCAACAGTAGAATGAGTTAATGCAAATTCATGCACAGACAGCTGCTGCTTTTGAGAAACCAATCTTTGAATTGTAGAAACCTTGGAAAATTATGAAAATATTTGGAGAACTTCCATAGACTTATCTAACACTACAGTCTCAAGAGGTCCTTCAGGATTTCTTGCAATTATAGGTGACACTAAACAGCTTGAAAAATTGGGCTCAGATCAGCAAGCAAAATGTGACAGACCTCATGCTTCATCGAACTTTTGTGATTCCCCTACCTCAGTTAACACACCCCTCCCTTTTTTTGTAAAGTAAGAGATGAAGTAAGAGCTGCCACATTCAAGGATGTTTTGTTCAGGGGTGTGTCTTCAGTCATCAGAGAGATCAGTGTGGATGGCAAATTCAAAAAATTTCCCATACTTTCAGAGTGTTTTAATTTACTAGTGCTTACACCTATGCCTATATTGTTACCCACAGGTAATCCAGATACCCACTGACCATTCATATTAGAAACTCCTTAGCACTCACTCTAGTGGCCATCTAGCATGGCCCTGTAAGCTTTGCTGAGCATCAGGATCAAATTTGAGCTTTTCGTTCATTAATGCACCCCTTCTCCCACACAGTGGGTGTGTCTACAGAGCTGCTTTACTGCGAAGTAGCATAGTTTACTGCACAGTAATCATGTGCATCTACACATACACATGCTTACTATGTAGTAAACCTCGCTAATCGCAAGTAAATTTGCTACTTGCAAATGCAAGTAGCAAATTTGCTCACAAGCAGCTATTGCGCAGTAACGCATATATAGATGCCTGACCAGGAGCAAATCTGCTCCCGGTCAGCTGGCCACCAGAGGGCAGGAGATTGCTCTCATGACACATTGAATCTACTCCCAAGGTCCTGCATGTGTAGACGCTTGCCTGGGAGCATTTACTTACAAGTAGTTTATTTGCAAGTAAACTGATTCCAGATTAAATGCATGTGTAGATGCACCTCATGTGTTCACAACTCACCCAGGCACTACATAGTGGCAGCATCTACACGTGAGGTGGACTGCACAGCTGTAACTGTGCAGTTATGTAGTACTTGGTTACTGAGCAGTACTGTCACCCCACAGTTTTTTCCCAATGCTACTGTGCAGTAGCAATGAGCTACTGCTCAGTAGCTCATCAATACCGAACAGCATTGTTGCTGCATGGTTGGTACCTGGCAATGCTACTGTGCGGTAGCAATGAGCTATGGTGCAATAGTTCATTGTTACTGTGCCATAGCATCTCATGTAGAATCACCCAGTGTAGCCCAAGGAATTGGCCATTGGTCTTTCTGTACCCTACCTCCTGTCTCCACTGCCCATAATTAGAGTCAAGGGGCCTTTGTACATGCCACAAAATTGGCCTTGAAGTGGCTTAAATGCCTTTTTGCACTGCTTTAATGGTGTTGCTGTTTGCATGCTCAGCAGTGTATTCCGCTTTAAGTGGCTTTGGTACATAGCAAGATAAAACACCTCCGAGGTGTTTTACCCATGTGGTCAGGGCTTGGGGGCCCCCGTGCAGCTCAGGGCCTGTGGGACCCAGTGGCAGCCCATGCAGGGAGGCTCCACTGAAGAAAAAAAAAAAAATGGCGAGCACGATTTTTTTTTTTCCTCCTCAGAGCCTGTTTGCGGGCCTGAGCTGTGCAAGGGCCTGGTGCTTCCCTCCATCACTGCGGGGAGGGGTGGGGAAAGCAGTGCTTCCCTCTGAGGCGGTGGCACCCCGGGGACTGCTCGGGCCGGGTGCCAGAAGGTGGGTGACACCTGGGGGGCTCCTGCACAGCTCAGGGACTGCTCAGCCCGCTGGCAGCTTGCCCCACCCCCCGCTGCCAAAGAGGCAGGTAAGGATCGGGCCCCAACCCTTGTGTACATGCCACATGGGTTTAGTTCAGTTTAATTCTCCCTAAATTGAAGCAGTGTTTTTAAAAACCCACCATTTCAATTTAGGGGGAACTAAACCAAATTAAACCCCTGTGATGTGTACAAGCAGCCAAGGGCAGACAAGGAGAGACAAGGAGCAGGTGTAATTCATAGAAAACCTCTGTGTTTCTTGCTCTTTGAGGTATCAGTCTGCCCTTTGCTTGTCTCTTCTTTTGCTCTCCTTGACTCTTGTCACAGTAAGGTAATGTAGATGTCAAAGGGGTGGCTCATGTGGCTTAGGGTACCTGAGGCCAAGTCATCAACTCACCCCAAAACAGATGTATTGACATTTCCTAAATAAAATAGTTTTCCCTACAGGGCCAGCTTAACCCATTAGTGGGCACTAGGCAAACTAACTCATGGGCTCTGGGCTGGTCAAGACCCCCCTTCCAACCCTGGTGCTGCTGCCCATGGGGAGCGGAGCTTGGCGCCGCTGCTAGGAAGCAGCCACCACAGCGGCAAGGCCAGTGGAGGGGAAGGGAGAGGAAGAGAAAGGAAGAAGGGAGGCAGATGGGACCATTTGCGCTGCTGTTGCAGAGGGATGGACCGGGCCTCCCCGCAGCTCAGGGCCCTAGGCATGTGCCTAGTTTGCCTATGCATTAATCCGGTCCTATTTCCCTACCATCATCATCCAATTTTTCATTGCATCTTCTGAGAGATTATGTACATCTGAGGCATCATATAGCAAACGTAACGTAGCAGACTGACCATGATGGCATAACTTTAGTCTTTTGGGAAATATTTCCAACTTGAGATCTAGAAAAATGACTGCAATATAAGATAATACCCGCCCTACAACAGGGGTCATCTTTTGAAAGGCATTCCCAGGACACTGGGATGTTTATGGGTGTGGCTACAAAGGTGAGCAAAATTGTTCCTTCTCTCTCTAGCACTATTTGTTAGCTCCCTTTACTGTGTGATAAACACTTACTCTTTGTAATAGACACCTGCTGTCTGTACAACAGCTCAGGGTACTGTGTTTTCCACAGGGAAAAAAAAGTGAAAATGAAGCACAGGATTTCCCCATGTGTCTGCAGACTTCTTTGTGTCATCTTACTCATTTGAATATGATGATAAATCTATCTGCTGAGCACAGACAAACCATAGCTCTTTTAATATAGAAACATTGCAGTCTGCAAATACACAGAGAAGTGGCTGTTCATATAAAGGAAACACAAAAGCAAGGGTTCCTCCAGATCCTTTGGATCTCACATTGGCAGATGATTTCAGGAATGAAGAATTTGTTTTTCTGCCCATAATTAGCTCTAACGAAGGAGAAAGAAAAATTGAAAATGATGGCCTGACTCCCAGTGAGTTCAACAGGGTCCAAGAATGGGTGGCAGAGAATCAGCACTCCTAAAGACTCCTTTAACCAAAAAACCCCCCCAGATAGCCTGCTAACCCAGCTTTCAAGCTGCTTTGCACATCCAAAGAAGCACAAAATACCCTCAGTGCAGGCCAGAATCTGGTCCTTAGATTATTACAGACAGGTGAGGTTTTTCACTGCTCCAGTATTTAATAGGTCTCATTAAAAGGATGTTTCCCTTGATATTGGCTTACTGTTTGTAATATCATGTCATTATTCCCACTTACACTATTTCCATTTATAATCTTTTTATCACTGAGTCTGCAAGGAGTCCTGTAAACCACTGCTGTGATATTCAGGCAATCTATGGATGTTGTTATGTGATCCTTGAGATAAGCCTGAACCAAAGCCATGAAGCAGAAGTCTCTAAAACTTAGGGTACTCAAAATCCACAGTTGCCAGCTGCTAGCACCGATGAGGAAACAATCTTGAGCACCAGGTTTGAGGCTGGTTTGGGGACCTCTTCTTCCTTCTCACTATTGGGAGAGAAAGTCTGTCACTTCAGATCCTTTCAGAAAATGCTATATATGCGTTTTGAAAGCTGAGGCCTTCATATAAACAAAGGCATTCATTAGTAGCATTTGCTGTCCTTTGCTTTGGATTTCAGAGTTTGTGGTGTCACATGAGCTGTCAGCCTCAAAAAAAGAACATTTTGTGCTTTTGAGTTTGACTCACTACTTAAAATTGGACAACAAACCGTTTTCAGACACAAACTAACTACTCATATATGGGCTCACATTCACATGAATTTTAACTTCCCAATCAAAAGGCTGACTGGAAGGAAACATCATTACTGTTATAATTGTTATTGTATGGTAATGTAGACACTAACACTGACCAATCATATTGAACCTTTACATTCAAGTGATCATAGAAAAGCCATTAATTTGCATGGAAGGTGCTCAGAATATTTGTCATGTGCCTCATTTAAAAAGGTTCACAATTTCCTGCGGTGATTCTGTTATTACACCTATCGTCTTTCAGGTTACTTTGCAACTTTTTTAGTTTTTCTTTATACTTAGACTATGTCAGTGTTTGCTTTTCTATTTTATGGGAAATATTTTTTTTGGCTATTCATGTTGCTTTTTTCCACTTATGTTAGATTGGGAAATGCCACTCATTTAAGTTTTTGAATGTTTCCAAGGGGAAATAAATTAATGTCAGAATGTGCAAATATTGTTGGACCAAAAAGTTAAAAAAATTGAGATTCTCAAATTGATGTGGGAAATTTAGTTCTTAATTATCTGTAATATCCATACTGATATCAAGGGAGCTGCAATAAGCATAAGTCTGACTTCCTCAGTTTTTCAGTGTTATTGTTCTTCTGCCATAAAAATTGGATGACACTATCACTGCATGCAGAAATGCCAGGAAAAGGCAATTACGGCTAGATATGCTAACCTATAATTTAGCTATGATACATAAACAATTTGCAGGAGCACTTCTGTATTTACACACTCTACTTGCACTATAGGCATAAGTGTCAATTTGCACACATAATTATCTTGTCAAATATGCAAATAGAGGTTTTGTATGTGGAATTTTAACTGACCTCATTTAGATACCCATTTTGATGATCTTTGTCATCTTGCAAGACAGGTAAAACTACTAGTATCAGGATTATGGGGTTGCATTGTTCACTTAGATGTTTCATATTGAAAGGGTTTCTTTGGATGGATTTTGTTCTGGCTGGAAAAGAGCTAATGGCTGGATTGCAGAGGGGCTGGGTGTGGTCTGGCTAATTGCACTTTGCCCTCTGGGTGATGCTAGAACAGGGGTGGCCAAAATGGTGGATCTGGCCTGCAACCATACTCCATTTTCCAGTGTGACAGCACGGTGCCAGGGTTTCAATGGAGTGCTGGTAGGGCACGTGGCTGGGTGGGGAGTTGTTTTGGGGCTGGGATCTTGTGGCAGTGACTCCATGGGGCATGCAAGCAGCAGATCACAGTTGTGCCCTGGCTCTAGACCACACTCTCACCATTGCAAGATCCTGGCCCTGGAGCAGCTTCCTGCCTAGGGTTACCATGTGTCTGGGTTTTCCCGGGTACGTCCTCTTTGTTGGACCCCTGTGCTGTGTCAAGGCAGGTTTTTAAAAAAAAGAGCAAATGCCCAGGTTTTCTGCTGTCCCAGACTGGCTGCTTCGGGTTGGGAGCAGCAGGCAAAGTGATTGGTTGTCAGGGGTCAAGTGCTCCCTGTGCGGGCTCAGGCAAACCAGCGAAAGAGAGAGTGAGTGAGTGTGTGTGTGTAAGCAGCAGAGCTGGGGGGCAGAGGGCCCCCTCATCATATTCCCTCTTCCCCACCCCATGACAGGTGTTCTTATTTTTGGAACTGGAAATATGATAACTGTATTCCTGCCCAGCTACATGCCCGGCCAGTGCTGCTGGGGCCAGTCTCCATGGAAACCCTGGCCCCACACTATCATGGCCCCACTGCTGCTGGGTTCTGCATAAAAACTGACCACAGTGTTGTGGGCAGGGGCTGCTGGGAAATGGAGTCCACTGTGGGCCCAATCCAGCCCGTGGGCCGGACTTTGCCCAGAAGGATCCCTGTCCTAAGAACTCTGGTCCTTTCTAGACAGTTTGGGGGGAAGACGGGGAAGGGATATATAAATTAGAGAGTGTGTACCTTTATGGCCTTGGCTGACTCAGGGTCCAATCACAACTAAGAAAAAATAAAATTAATTTATGTATTGTCATGTACCAAATGTCTCTTCCAACCTAGCTATTGTCAGCATTCAGTAATATATATTGGTTACCAGTATTTGGAAATATGCCTTTTTACATATCTTTTCAAATGTGAATATATTATATGTCTAGAGATTTAGAACAAAAAGATATAGTCAATATAAAATAACAGAATCATAAAAGAAGGAAATGGAAACAGCTTATTAGGTAGAGCAGATCAAAAGCTTTTTAATGAAAAAGGAAATCAGTATACACATGGCCTTCTTAAAAAAAAAAGTGAGAGCTTCCAAGGTTGTTGTCAAAATTGTTGTCTTCCTTGCTTAAAAATGAAAAACACAACATTTTTGTATAGGTTTTTCAATTTCAGTTTTTCATTTTAAAAAATATATTTGCTCTTTAACAGTGCCATAAGGAAGGTCAGAGAAAAAAGGAAAAAAATTGTTAAAAATAAAAACAATAAAAGAATCTAAAATCTGTTCTTTTCTAAACTTAAATTACAACTTTTTTAATTTTTAGAAAATGTTCACCATTTTTTATTTTCAGGTTTCAACTAGCTCAGCTCATGGCTCATCTAACCAAACCCTCCTTCTGCTAATGTAGAATGTTTCCATAAAGCATATGGACAGAAAGATGGAGGAATGCATTAGTACTAATGCGAATATTAGCCAGCTATGCAATGCAATTTGTGAAAGGATTTTGTCTATTCTGCCAAGGGAGGTAGGTGTGATCAGTAAGAAACAATAGAAATATTTGTATGCTACTATGAGGAATCTGGACAACAACATGGTGCAGGACATGAAATTGAATGTTATAGTTGAAAAATGTGGTCGAATGTCAGTCATGCCTAGAACACAGATACTGAAGGGTGTGCACTGTTCACGAACAACAGAATCCAGGCATGGTGGGTTAGCATGTGTGTTAATGATGTGATAGACGGCAAAGAAATAGAACAGAAACTATTTAGATCAAAACCACTATAGGGAAAGTTAGGTATACCCTAGCTGGATTGTGCCAGACTAACTTGGTCCCTTTTTTTGATAAAATAACTGATTTTCTAGAGCAGCATTTCTCAACCTGTGGGTCATGACCCAAAAGTGGGTTGCAAGAATATATGAAAGGGTGGCGAACAAACTTTAAAAATGAATCAACAAACTTTAAATATGGATTCTCTTTTAAAGGAGAAAAATGTGGGGAACCATCAGGGGCAATGCGTAGGGGGTGGAGGGGGGTGCACATGCACCCCCTGAGAGCACTGGTGCACCCCCTGTCAGGCCACACTCCTTGTTTAGCCGGTGGGCAGGGGGGCAGGTGGGAGCACCAGTGCCCACCCTAAGAGTGCCGCCTGGGGAGTAGGGCTGCCAGCAAAAGCTATCATGGTGAGTGAGATTGGCTGTGGGGCACCCCCCACCCCTGGTCAGTGAAATCAGCTACCGGGGAACCCCCCCCAGTCACTGACTGGTGTCGGGGGGGCACATGCCCGCCCCAACTCAAGAGGCACCAGACACCCATGGGAACCATAGCTTTTTCTTTGCAGGCTTGCAGAGTGCCAGCCTGCAAGGGGCTGCTTGCTTCCCCCCCATGCCCTACACACTGGGGGACTGAAGCTTGGGATCATGGGGCAGTGGGTTGGGAGTGACAGGTACTGGGTTGTGACTGGCCATTGGTGTTTACAAATGGGTCCTGGTACAAAAATGGTTGAGAACCACTGCTCTAGAGAAAGGAAACACAAGACATCTAATCTATCTGGGCTTCAGTAAATTGTTTGATAATGTCCTAGGTGGAAAATTATTAGTTAAGATGGAGAAGATGAGTATTACTACAAGAAGTTTAAAGTAGATAAATGACTGTCTAAAAAGTTAGACGAGGCACATCTACATGAAATGTTTACTGTGCAGTAGACAATTAGCTGCACAGTACATATATCAGCATCTACATGTGTGCCCTTATGCTGGAGTAAAATAATCTACTCCACAGCAGGATAGCACTTGTAAATACAAGTGCAGATGCTGCCCCAGCTGGCTGGGGCATGATGGTGCTTTGGTGCAGGGGCTGCCTACTAGCTAGCCTTGTGCTGAAGCACTCTCGTGCCCCAGCCAGCCTCTCTGCAACACATTGAGCTGTGGGGAGCAGCCCTGAGCCAGCAGGCTGAGCTCTAGGAGTCCCTGCCACCTGAGACTGCTCTGACTTGGCTCAACATGCTATGGTCCTAGGTGCAATTCACATGATGGACCCAGGAGCAACGAACTCTGAAGCTTGCTATTAGACCTGGTTATACAATATTTCTGCATTTAATTTGCATCTTTGCACATCCTTTCTAGTAAACCCTTAAACATGCTACAGGATGCCCATTGTTTCAGATGGGTTTAGGAGATCCTAAGCCCATGGTGTAACTGGGAAGGCATTTTTACCTCAGTAAAATTGGGAAGAATTTTTTACTTGTCCAAATCCGGTTAACATAGAAATGTGTATCATAAAAGCAAGCAGAAATGGCTTGCACATGTGACCACAATTTTATCTGTACTCCTCAGTGTTGAGTTCATAAAGGTCTGTATCGTATAGTCCTCAGTCAAGTTAGTGAGCATTTACTCATGTGAGCAGTTCCTTTCTTTGCCACCTATGGCCCCAGTTGCTGAAAGGTGACAGAGTTAATCTGACATTATCAGCAATTAACGTAGAATTTGAGGTCATGTGGCCATGAGATGATTTCTGCAGAGAACATTTTTTCAAAGTGTCCACTGATTTTTGGATGCTACAGATTTGGGAAGCTCCATCTGAGACATCTCAGGGTACATGAGCAGGGAGACTGCTCTGATGTGCTGTAATTGCAGTGTGTTGGAGCAGACTTGATTAGTCGAGTCTGCTGGAGCATGGTAATTATTGTGCTCCAGCAGCCTCCTGCGTCTCATATTCAGTGCCCCTGCACTTTAAAATGGTGATGGGGGCACTTTATCTGAACGAGCTTTAGGTAAAGCACCCCTGCCGCCATTTGGAAGCATGGGGACGCTGATGCACAAGACACTCTGGGTGCTTAATTAGAGATGCTCTTGGAGCCACTCTAATTAAAGCACTCCCCCTCTCCCCCACCCCCAAGCACATGTATAAACACCCTCAATGCCTATTTTCATAGATTCATAGATTGTAAGGCCGGAAGGGACCTCAGAAGATCATCAGGTCCAACTCCCTGCACCAAGCTGGAAAGATAACTGGGGGGGTGGGGGGTCAGGTGACCCCAGCAAGGTCTAGACTATCTAGTCTCCTCTATTTATGAGAAATACAGAGCACCCACAGCTCCAACTTCCAACTAAATTTATTCTTCAACTCCAGGCCTACAGTTCACTTGCAGTCTTTAGTACTGCTCTCTATAGGTCCTATTCTGTTGGTTGAATTTTTCACTTAATACTCAATAATCAGTCCCAGGAAAGTGCCCCATAGCATGTGATGTCCCTGATCCCACTCTTTGTAACATGCCTGGTATCAGCATGTGCATGGCAAAAAAAACCCCATATCAAACGGGCATCCCAGAAGAACTCCTGGAGCAGTGACACTACCAGACAAAGAGAAAGGCAAGGTAAGGACTGGAGTGGGAGAAGACGTGCCAGAGAGCAACATGAGGATGCAAGTAGGAAATACACTATATCAGGTCCCTGTTCCAGTGCATTATCTATGCACACCAAACTGGCTTGGTTGTTTTGCTTCCCTCTATAGCAAGCAAAAGGTAATCTGTTCTTCTGCAGTTAGGAGGTAAGGAGAGCTAGGGAAGGGGCAAGAGAAGGTGTGGCCAAAGCACCACTCTACACTTGAGATTGTCCTCAGGTTATTTTCAGTGGCAGAAGAAGCCATGGGGAGCGGCTGTACCAAGTTGCAGAAAGCCACACTAAAACTGCTCCAGCATCTGGACATGCTTGGGCAGGTCCTGCATCCTTCACCAGTGATTCAGAAACTGGCAACATTGCTTAAAATGACCCTTATCCTATTCTCTCTCCTTATCTTGAGTCAAGCACAAGAAAAGAGTATCCCAGATTTCTTGCCCCTACTGTATATAGGAAGCAGACTAGTATGTATGTGTATAAAGTGGGAGGTAGAAGAGTTAAGTAGCATGTGGATGGTTGAGGGAGGTGGAATTTCATGGTGGGAGATTTTGACTGCCTTCATGGAGTCTGCCCCAGGCTGTGAAGTTTTTATGGGTCCTCCAGGGAACATATAAGCTGGCTGAAGTTCTGCAGGTCTGGATGGATACAACACCAGAGTGAACTGGAGATAAGAGAACTTAGGTGCAATTGAAAGCTGACAAGAAAGCTGATATTTTTAACAGTTTCTTTGCCTCTGTTTTCCTGAACAGGGACCAGGATTTCCCACCTACCAGAGGTAGGGACAATCTTGGGGATAGCTCTATCAAGTCTTCAGTCAGTGCAGATGTAGTTAGGGATCTTCTGGAAGGGCTAGACATTGTTAAATCTGCAGGTCCAGATGCCCTCCACCCAAGGGTGTTGAGGGAGCTGGCAGGGGTCATCGCGGAGCCCTTGGCCCAGCTGTATGAGCATTTGTGGTCACCTGGCCAGGTGCCGAGGGATTGGAAACTGGCTAATGTGGTCCCTATTTTTAAGAAGGGGAGTAAGGAGGACCCAAGTAACTATAGGCCTGTAAGCCTCACCTCGGTGCTCGAGAAGATCTTGGAGAGAATCATCAAGGAGCACATCTGTGGGGGACCTGCAGGGGAGATCATGCTCAGGGGCAATCAGCATGGGTTCATCAAAGGGAGGTCCTGCCAGACCAACCCAATTGCCTTTTATGACCAAGTAACTAAATCCTTGGATGATGGTGTCGCCGTGGACGTAGTCTTTCTAGACTTTAAGAAGGCCTTTGACACTGTCTCTCACCCCATCCTCATCAATAAATTAAGTGACTGTGGTATTGATGCCTGCACAGTTGAATGGGTAAAAAATTGGCTGATGGGGTGGAACAAGAGAGTAGTGGTGGACGGGTCGTACTCAACCTGGCGAGATGTGAGCAGTGGAGTACCCCAGGGCTTGGTCCTCAGGCCTTCACTGTTTAACATCTTCATCAGCGCCTTGGACGAGGGGATGGAAAGCACGCTGTCCAAGTTTGCTGATGACACTAAGATGTGGGGTGAGGTGGACACACTTGAAGGGAGAGAGAGGCTGCAACTAAATTTAGACAGACTACAAAAGTGGGCAGACAAGAATAGGATGGGGTTCAACGTAGACAAATCTGGACATGCTTGGGCAGGTTAGTAAGGTAACTAGTAGGGTGAAAGTGCTAGACTTTAGGAAAGCTGATTTCAATGAACTCAGGCGATTAGTCAAAGACGCACTGCAGAGTAGGAGTTTTGAAGAGATGGGAGCCCAGGAAGGGTGGCTGTGCCTTAAGGAAATGATCCTTCAGGCACAAAGGGAGACAATCCCGATGCGAGGAAAAAGAGGGAAAGGGGCCAGGAGGCTTCCTTGGCTGACCAGAGAAATCCAGGGCAGCCTACAGGCCAAAAGGGGAGCACATAAAAAGTGGAAACAGGGAGAGATCACCAAAGAGGAGTATACCTCCTCTGCTCGTGCTTGTAGAGAGGCAGTTAGACGGGCCAAAGCTACCATGGAGCTGAGGATGGCATCCCAAGTAAAGGATAACAAGAAATTGGTTTTTTAGATATATAGGGAGTTAAAGGAAGGCCCAGGGAGGAATAGGACCCCTACTAAATTGGCAGAAGCAATTGGTGACGGACAGGGGGGACAAGGCTGAACTCCTCAACGAGTTCTTTGCCTCAGTGTTCCTAAGTGAGGGGCAAGACAAGTCTGTCACTGGGGTTGTAGAGAGGCAGCAGCAAGGTGCCAGACTACCATACGTAGACCCTGAGATGGTGCAGAGTCACTTGGAAGAACTGGATGCCTTTAAGTAGGCAGCCCCGGATGAGCTCCATCCGCGGGTAGTGAAGGCACTGGCCGACATCACTGCACAGCCACTGGCAGGAATATTTGAACGCTCGTGGTGCACGGGCCAAGTCCCAGAGGACTGGGAAAGGGCCAATGTGGTCCCCATTTTCAAGAAGGGGAGGAAGGAGGACCCGGGCAACTATAGGCCAGTCAGTCTCACCTCCATCCTTGGCAAAGTCTTTGAAAAAATTATCAAGGCTCACATTTGTGAGAGCCCGGCAGGACAAATTATGTTGAGGGGAAATCAGCATGGGTTTGTAGCAGGCAGATCATGCCTGACTAATCTAGTCTCTTTTTATGACCAGGTTATGAAACGCCTGGACACAGTAGGAGGGGTAGATGTCATATACTTAGACTTCAGGAGGGCCTTCAATACGGTATCCCACCCCATACTGGTGAACAAGTTAAGAGGCTGTGACTTGGATGACTACACAGTCCGATGGGTGGCGAATTGGCTGGAGGGTCGCACCCAGAGAGTCGTGGTGGATGGGTCGGTTTCGACCTGGAAGGGTGTGGGCAGTGGGGTCCCGCAGGCATCAGTCCTTGGACAGATACTCTTTAATGTCTTCATCAGCGACTTGGACGAGGGAGTGAAGTGTACTCTGTCCAAGTTTGCAGATGACACAAAGCTATGGGGAGATGTAGACATGCCGGAGGGCAGGGAACAGCTGCAAGCAGACCTGGATAGGTTGGACAAGTGAGCAGAAAACAACAGAATGCAGTTCAACAAGGAGAAATGCAAAGTGCTGCACCTAGGGAGCAAAAATGTCCAGCACACCTACAGCCTAGGAAATGACCTGCTGGGTGGCACGGAAGCGGAAAGGGATCTTAGAGTCCTAGTAGACTCCAAGATGAACATGAGTCGGCAGTGTGATGAAGCCATCAGAAAAGCCAATGGCAGTTTATCGTGCATCAGCAGATGCATGACGAATAGATCCAAAGAGGTGATATTTCCCCTCTATCGGGCGCTGGTCAGACCGCAGTTGGAGTACTGCGTGCAATTCTGGGCACCGCACTTCAAGAGGGATGCGGATAACCTGGAGAGGGTCCAGAGAAGGGCTACTCGTATGGTTAAGGGCTTGCAGACCAAGCCCTACGAGGAGAGACTAGAGAACCTGGATCTTTTCAGCCTCCGCAAGAGAAGGTTGAGAGGCGACCTTGTGGCTGCCTATAAGTTCATCACAGGGGCACAGAAGGGAATTGGTGAGGTTTTATTTACCAAGGTGCCCCCGGGTGTTACAAGAAACAATGGCCACAAGCTAGCAGAGAGCAGATTTAGATTGGACATTAGGAAGAACTTCTTCACAGTCAGAGTGGCCAAGGTCTGGAACGGGCTCCCAAGAGAGGTGGTGCTCTCTCCTACCCTGGGGGTCTTCAAGAGGAGGTTGGATATGCATCTAGCTGGGGTCATCTAGACCCAGCACTCTTTCCTGCTCATGCAGGGGGCCGGACTCGATGATTTATTGAGGTCCCTTCCGACTCTAACATCTATGAATCTATGAAATGGAGGGTGCTGCACCTAGGGAGAAGGAATCCACAGCATACCTAGAGGCTGGGGAGTTCCCTTCTTGAAAGCACAGAGGCAGAAAGGGATCTTCGAGTCATTATTGAATCCAAGATGAACATGAGCTGCCAATGCCAGACTGCAGCCAGCAAGGCCAGCCATACCTTGTCATGCATCCAAAGGTGCATCTCAAGCCCGTCTAGAGAAGTGATACTCCCCCTCTATGCGGCTTTGGTCAGGGCACAGTTGGAGTAACTGCATCCAGTACTGGGTGCTGCACTTCAAAAGGGATGTGACCAGCCTGGAGAGGGTTCAGAGGAGGGCCACCCGCTTGGTGAGAGGGCAGCAGGACAGGCCCTACGAGGAGAGACTGAGGGACCTGAACCTGTTCAGCCTCAGCAAGAGGAGGCTGAGGGGGGACTTGGTGGCTGCCTACAAGCTCATCAGGGGGGATCAACAGCAAATAGGCTTGCCACCTGGGATGACAAGGACCAATGGTCATAAGCTGTTGGAGCATAGGTTTAGGTTAGAGATCAGAAGGCAATATTTTACAGTTAGGGTGGCCAAAATCCGGAACCAACTTCCCAGGTAAGTGGTCCTTGCCCCTACCTTGGGCAAATTCAAGAGGAGGTTGGACGATCACCTGTCTGGGGTCTTGTGAACCCAGCATTCATTCCTGCCTGTGGCAGGGGGTCAGGCTAGATGATCTGTTCAGGTCCCTGCTGACCCTAGCTACTATGAAACTATGAAACTATAACAGAAAATCTTTAATCAGGTGTATATTTACCCTTGCTAGAATCTGCACATTTTTCTATGTCTGTGCTTTTTCCATTTTTATGTTTCCCTTTAAAAATGTTTATGTTTCCCTTTAAAAATGTTTTTAAATGGTTGTAGAGCAGATAACACTTTGCTGTACAAAGAACTGAAATATTCCATGTTTCCGTAATTGCTAAAGAGATTTTTTTTAATTTAAATTCTTGAACCCTCCCATTTCTCAGTGGATTTGGGACCAACACAATCTTGCAGCAGGGCCTGCTCAGGAAACTGAACATCATGCATTTGATTCGTGTTTATGTTAATTCACTGATGCCAAATGAGTCTGAAATGCACAGCTCTGGGTAACTCTAATGATAAGCACCATTCATGCTCCTGTACTTTTCAGGGCTGTGAAAATAATAACATTGAGATCAATAGTAGGCAAAGGAGCCTACAAGAGCATTGGCACTTCCCAGTCTCTTGGGCAGAATTTGCTGGGGTCAAAATCTATTCTGTTTTCCTGTTGCAATCACAGAGTTAGAATTTTATTTGCAATATGGTGGGATTTTTTTTCCAATAAAACTATAACCCCTTTTGCGTCTGATTAGACTAGATATTAGGTCTATGTGAAGCTTTGGGTGGTGATTCCATCTGGAGGAGATTTGGCCCAATTCGATGGCTGAATCTCCAAATCCGAATCGAATCAGGGGACCAATTAAAAGGTCTGAATCAATTTTTAGGAAGTTTTAGGAATTTTAGGAACTAACTCATCATTTTGGCCAACTGATGGTTCAATATCACATCAGTGGCACTCCTGGCAAATTCCGAAAGGGTCACTTCACAGGGAGGCTTCTTTAGAGTAAGGGCCTTGTTGCATGGGACACTTAGCCCATGCTTTATGTATTGTAGTAAGCATTACTATGGTGTATTAAAAGTTAGAACATGTTCTGAGAAGTTCCATGATAATTTCTTCTACGATCTCTAACATGCACACCTCACTGATTGTCAGCCCCAGCCTCAGTGCTGCACTGGAGTCTTGAACCAGCTGCACTGTGGTGCTGGGACTAGGAATGGAGGCTTGCTATAGCAGGGGGGTCCCCAGCTGACATCATGGCTGGGTGAGGACTGCAAATTGCTCATATCTCTGAGGAGTGGTCCAACAATAGCTGAAAATATGTTGCTTAATACAATCTGGAGATACTCATCACACAAAGAAGTCCTAACTTTTGATATGATACGGTAGCACTTACCACATGTTTTACTACTTGACTGTCCAGATGCTTGTGTTTTAAGTATGGTTAACACATTGTAAGTGTCCTAAGAGACCACTTTCTACAGTGCCTCTGTGTGCTGCTGACTGCAAGGAAGGCATTTAGGAAGGCATTTACAATTGAGCTTGTAGTAATACAATAAAGCTATCCCCAGAAACCCCAGGACCAACATATACCAACTAGCAAATGTTAGTAATGTTTCTAATTTGCAGAATAAAACACAACTTGATTTGCTGGAGCACAGCTTGCACCCAACTATCATAAAAAAATACTTTCTTGAGTAAGGATCAATACACAGGTATTATACTGTACAGTGAAACTATAGGGAACTTTTCCATTCGTTGTGTCTTTTTCATTATGCAATGGTTTATCCTTTTTGTTCATTCTTTCACAGAGCCTCTCAGTACAGAGTAAATAAGCTAGGTTTATTGACCTAAGTTATGTGTAGAGTTTTCCAATTTTGTGTATCTCAAGTGTAGAAATCTGGAAACCTCACTGTAGGGTAAACAGAATAGCTTCCCTCAAATGTTTTCAGTATAAATTGGAATGATAATGGCCATGGCTGAAACTGTCCCACAGGCTGGATCACTGTAATTGGCTGAAATATGTCAATCTCGAACCCTAGGGTCTGAACACAATGTAAGGTTCCCATCAAATCCCTGCCAGCTGCTAATCTGAACTATACTTGTTATTCAATATATATGTAATTCCAGTCCTCTTCATCATATTTCTATATCCTGTTCTGCTTAATCTTTATAACTATTCCCATTGCCATGTTAGCAGTTCTGGGAGGTTAGCCCAATGTCCCAGGCAGGATTATTAGAACTTCTGAATAACTATAATAGAGGACACTTTCAGGATGGAGAAAATTGTCAGAGTAGAAAGCGAAAATGAAATTTTACTAGTGTTTTCCTTTGCTTCCAGTGCAACAGCTTTGCCAACATATCTAATTCAGTACAACAAAGGATGTAAAAAATATCCTTTGTATGATTTACAGTTACTAAACCACAAGGGTGGAGGACTCTGAATGAGTTTTTCTGGATGAAAGATCTTTAATTTTGTATTTGTAGTATTAATGTATTGGACAACGGAGCATGTACTTTATCTAGGACTCATCTGATTCTCTCATTCTTTTGACATCAGAATGATCATTGACAGTAATTGGCACAAATGTTTACAGACAAATCTTATTATTTTTATTTTTTATTATTTTTGCTCTAATAGTGCCCAAAAGAAGCCCCCATTATGATAGGAACTGTACAACCCCAGAACAACAGAGCTAGCCTCTGCTCCATACAGTTGGTCCTTGCTCGTTGGTCTGTATGTTGTACTTTAGCTAGAGCAAATTCTATAGATGCCCTGTTTTGGAAAGAAGTGATTGGGGTGGACCACAAGAGGCGCATCCAGATGAGCGCGCGTGTGCCTGTTGTGGCATTTCAAATCAGTTTGAGATGCTGCAAAAGGTGTTCTGGGAACAAAAAAGGCTGTATATTTAATAGCTGGAAATCCAGATATCAAAATAAAACCACGGGAAAAAAAAGCAGCACAGGGCTTGCTCCTATAGTGTGCCCTGAGGCAACCAGAGGCTGAGTCCTCCAGAGAAATGCTCTGGCATCTGGCCAGAGCAACTCTATGGTGCCCCTTGCTGTCCTAGCAAACCAGAGTGGGGCAAGGCTGCAGCGTGATCCAGACCCGGGTGCTGTCCCAGGTCCCAGGTGCTGTCCCCAGTAGGGACATGGGGGTGGGGGGGGGACTGTGTGGTTTCTGGGGAAGCAGGGGGGATGTGGGGTGTGGGGGGATGTGGGGTTTGTGGGTGGGTGTATGGGGTTTCTGGGGGGGTTTGTGCATGTGAGGTTCCTGGTGTGGTTTTGAGGGCAGGCCACCATACTCCTGCCCTCCACACCCCCTGTGCTGTGCAGCTCCCAGCGCTGGCAGAAGCAACCAGCTGAGCCATGCCCACTGCAGCACAGTCCCATGGGGTGCAGCACTGCCTAACCTATGGGCCCGACCTGGCCCGGCCTGCCCCACTGGTGGAAGCCCCACCTGAAGCTCCCAAAAACGCCCCCATGCACCCCACCCTCCACCCCCTCATACCTCTTCCCACCCCTCTCCTGCAAACTCAACATCCCCGCCACATCTCAGATGCTGGATGTCCAGCTGCCAGGCAGGATAGAACCTGCTGGCAGGAGCTGTGGCTGCAGGGGCAGCTGTCCCCACATCCTGGTTAGAGAAGGGGTCAGGGGAAGTTCTCATTTTTCTATGATAAAAAACCCACAAAAATAAACACCAAAGCATATAGATACTTAGAATTTATGTTATTATGATGATAGAGGCACTGATAGGCTTCCAGATTGCTTTAAAATTGTAAATAAAACATTATCCAACTGATTTCTCTCTCTCTCTCTCTCTCTCTCTCTCTATATATATATAGTGTTGTTTCGTTTTAATTATGGAAGAACACAGATTTTTGGGTATTTTAAAGAGTGAATTTGGGATTTTTTTTTCAGAGAATTTGCAATTTTTAAACAGAGAACACTAGGATTCCTGCCAGTGAGGCAAGTGGCAGGACCCAGGCAGAGGAGCCTGCCCAGGGCTGGCACCAGGAATCCAGCTGGAGGTCAAACGAGGTGGCTGACCTTGACATTTGGGGCCAGGAGGACATGTTTGACAGTTCAAAGCAGGCCACCGTACAAAGCACATCTTTCAGGTGATAGCTGCCCAGAAGGCAAGGTGGGGGCACACATGGCAGCAGTGCTGCACGAAGGCCAACTGTGCAGCCACAGCCCACTGGCAGTGGGCCCGGAGGTGCAGACGGCTCTGCTGCAGTGCCCATTCCACAGCCCAGATGGCTGTGCAGTCCCTGTTCAGATCTGGCGGGCGCACAGCCATGGCGCTGTAGGAGGAGCATTTTATACTGCTGGGGCCAGCACAGGTGCTGGTTCCAGCCTTCAGCTCACCCTGGCTGCAGATCCAGGAAAAGCTGGGCAGGGTCAGTTTGCCCCAAGTGGCACAATTTGCCCCACACCAAAGTGCATATTCAGGCATGTGTGCTGAGGCAGAAATCTCCAGCACAAATTTGTGCTGCTGATATTTGAGCTGCTACAAGTGCATGTGCCTGCATGTGTGGACCTGCCCAAGGGGTTCCGAGTTCAGATTTGTCTTGGATAATTATTTGACATATCAATCCTCCTGGGTTTGCAACATGAAGTAGGGACATTTCTGGGATTTCACACTATTTTTGGCATGGGAAACAAAAAAGTGTGTGTGTGTGTGTGTGTGTGTGTGTGTGTGTATTGGGGGGAGGGTGGGGGCAGACACTGCTGTCACTTAAATTATTCTGGTGAAATACACTGGCATAAACAAAGGCAGAATTTGGCTCCATTTGAATAATGTTTCTCATAGTGTTTTAATACTAGTATTTTCTTTCTTGATAAAAACAGATAATGAAAACATTTGAAAAAAATGAAAAGAAACATTGAGTAATAAAGTGTTTGAACCACAATTGTTCAATTATTTCAGTGCAGGTGAAAATTCAAGGAGCAATGATGAAAGGGTATTTTACTGTATCTGAACCATTCAACTAAGAAGAACTTACTAGTCCCTAGTCCTACCCTAAAAGCCTATGGCCAGATTCCTGCATCCATGTAGTGTACCACTGCAGCACATGGAGCTTGGAACCTAAACTGAACTTCTTTTCCACCTTCCTGCACCTATGATAAACTGACATGTAAGTATGAGGGCATTAGGATGAAATTCTGTCCCCACCGAAGTTAAAAGGAGTTTTGACATTGATTTCAATGATGCCAGGATTTCAGCTGTAACACTTTGTATGAGGCAACAAGAATATGACAAAGTCTGTTCAGAAATTGTAACTCGCTCTTTATACACCATGCATCTATGAAAGTGGTGCAGTCTGTAAAAAGTTTGTATGATATTGGCTTCATCTACATAAGATGCTTACTGAGCAATAGCTTGTTACTACTGCGCAGTAACGAGCCACTGTTCAGTAAGTGTCACTAGGCAACTGTGCCGGGATGCTACTGCACAGTAATGCTGGTTACTGCACAGTCATTTAGTACTCGGTTATGCAAGTAGTAAACGACTGCACAGTAACGCCTGCACAGTGGGCGGCTCATGTAGATGCTCCCACTGACAATCACACTCCTCTTGAACGGTGGGTCCACTGGATTGCACCCTGAAAACAAGAGATCCAGTGGTCTTATTAGGCTAAGTGATCAGGATTAGTGACATACAGGCTTTCAGGATAGATAAGGACCTGGCTGTCAGAAGAAAATTAAGAAATGGGATCTACAGGCTGTAGAAAATGATGTAGAAGGGCAAATGAGTGCTGATACAAAACCCTGCACTTTCAGCCTGAAACAAACTATTACTGAGGTTTAGAAAAGTTTGGTTAATTTCTTTCCTAATGTTTCTCCTTTCCATATTACTTTGCTCTTCAGGGTTATGAGTAATAATGAAAGTGCTAAAATGCATTCAGCTGCCATGGTCACCATATTTCCAGCCAAGTTTTGCTGATCCAAAAAGTTTTGCATAAGTCCCAATAAGAATCCAAACTTCTGCAAAGATTATCAGACCTCTGACCCTTATGAGATTTGTCCAAAACTACTGAAAAGGATTGGAGACTAATCTTGCAAATAGTTATGTGCCTGAGTAACTCATGGGTTTACTTACACGTATATGGGCTCAGGCTGTAACATATTTGTTTTATTCAGTTTTATTGGTCTCCCACACAGGTCCAGGACATCTGCCTCTAGAGAAATAGTTTCCAGGATAAATCCTATTTTTTTCACTTGAGGTGATTTTTATAAACCTTTGCAGGGGATAAAATCCCTTCCAGAAAAGTAAGACAACCAGAGAAGGATACTAATCAGTTGTAGTTCTGTAGTGAGCTGCACTGAGGGAAGTTACCCAAGGCCCCAAGCTTTGGTCTGCTCTGCACAAGTATTGCCAATCCTAAGTGTTCAACCCCCCCCCCCCCCCCCAAAAAAAAAAAAAGACCAAATTTTCAAATGTAATATACTGGGGAGGGGGATATTTGTTTTATTGTGCTGGAACCTTTACAGGTCAAATAGTCAAGCTTTTTTTCCACAGGCACGATAGCTAGAAACCTTTTGAAATGAAAGCTGAGATTTTCAGGTAATAGCCTGATTTCAGAGGGTAGCATCCTCACATCAAATATTGCAAGACTTGACCTAAAAATTGGAGAGTTAACACCATGCTGGGATAGACCCCAGAACCCAGACATGGAGAGTTTCCTGGATTGTGATTAAAGCACTCTGTCCTATTCTCACTTCTGTCAATGGCAATACCCCTGCTGATTTAAACTGAAGTTTTACTGGGTCTCACACATTGTTGAAGGTGCAAAAATGGAGTATTTTCAAGCTCTAGCGAAGGCCACTCCAAGCAGGAATGATATGTAAGTGAAAGTTAAAATATGCCTCAACCAACAGCTCCTGCTGTTTTGGTCCAGAGATTTAAATGATTTTCACATTTAAAGGCTTGAAGAATAGTCAAAGCTGTAGTTAACTCAGCAGGTGTTATTCATAGCACAATAGGCACCTGTCAGCACCTGAGTTCAAAACTAGCTGGAGCATATCAGAATAGCTTATTATTACTACTAGGTAGAGACATGGGTGTGCATCTGGGTGAGATATGAATGTGTGTGACAGCAATGCTAATCCAAGCTTTAACCCTTTGTTAAGTGGATACCTTGTCAATGCTCATTTCCATACCACCATCTCTTTCCTTTCCTTTCTTGTGTCCTTGTGACAAGGCATTCAGAAGAATCCACAGATTTACTGGAACCTGACAGGGCTGCGCTGTAAGCACTTCTGCTGTGGCCTCAAGCTTGCAACCTCACAGCTGTCAACCATGCACCTTAGCAGCCAGAAAAGTTTTGTCCTAAAACCTTATAGTTGAAATCTTGGCCCTCTGGAGGATTTTTGTTGTTTCCTTATGCTGGGACCAAGTGTTCACTCTCCTGTTCTCATCCTGTCAAAGTAAGGCATAAGTGCCGAATGAATAAAATATATGTGTTTGTTTTATTTGCTTTGCAACAAAAGCAAGCTATTTAGAAAGTGTGCGCACACACTCTCCTCCCCAACCCCAAATTCAGCAGCTGGAAATTGGGAGTGCATTATAATCAAGGAAATGTGGTATTCTGCTACTTACACCTCTGCCAGAGGAAAGCAAGTACAGCTGCATGTGCTGCACGCAGGGTTCCCTAGCTGCACAGTTCCTCCTCCTCCTACTCCCCAGCAGAAGCTTTCAAGGAAAGTTCATTTTAGATTCAAACTGCCTTTCAAAAACAAGGTGTGTATTTGATTTAGGACCTTGTTATATATGAGAAAATGTGGTAGTTTTTTCATATACACATTTGGAAATTCTCAAGCTTTAAGTAACCCGGTCCTTTCAGAGCTTTTTACTCAAAAAGAAAGAGCCCTGCCTCAGACTAGCCAATAGCATAACAATCAGGGTGGGCCTGTGAGAGAAACAGATTAGACTTTGGCTGATTCAAATGACAGACTTGAACATATAAATCCAGTCTTCCAGGTAAGTGGTCTACCCACTCCTGGTAGGTTACTCCCAATCACTGTTGCTAGAGCTCTTTCACTTGTATAACTAATCAGATACTCTTTAAACCAGCAATCAAGAGATTGACTCTATAGCCTAGTATAGTATTTGGGGCATGCACCTGAGTTTTTTGCATCCCTGCTTCAAGTCCTTGTTTCAGTGAATAGCTAGTTAACATGGGACTGCTCAGTGTTACCCACTCTTGTGACTTCCTTGCAAAACTTGCACTATTTATATTTCTTTATGTCTCAGTATCCAATTAAATGCAAATAGATGAGAGTCTTAGCCATCACTTTAAAATACAGTAAGTTTCTAGAAGTTGGGCCCTTGCACCTTGTATTTAATATTCATTGGAAGGATAGAAAAGTGTCCCTCTTTCTACTAGCACAGAAACCATCTTAGCGTGTCTTGTTCATTTCCTCTTGGCCCCGCATATCGGCAAGTCAGTAGCAGCAGATAGCAGGTTGATTGGTACTCAAAAATCTTGCCATTCATGCTAGCTTAATCATCTAGCTCTTTCTATAGGTCATAAAGGGAACACAAGCCAATACCTGAGAAATCGGTTCTCTTCAATGGACCAATTTTGTGATAGAGGCACTTGGAAAAATAAAGTTACGGAAAACAAGCACATTAAAATTTAAAAAGAAAATATAGGATAGCTGCAGGCATACAGTAACTCCTTTGTTTTACAGTCCAAATGTCAGAATGTGTATAACTGGTGTTAGGCTGAAATTATTTTATTATTTCTTAACTGGGAAGGAATGATGAGTAACAAAAATAGTAATAATGATCTACATGTGTTTGGCAAATGTTTCCATTACCCTTTCTTTTTATTGCTTTACCATGTTCATCAAACAAGCTTTTTCTAAAAATACAGTAGGTTTCCACTGATTTTCAGTCAAAAAGGCTATTTAATGCACTAAATAAATAAAAAGAGTAAAATAGTAATAAAAATAAATAAAAAATATTTTGATTTCTAAAGAACTGGAAACATATAGCAAAATCCCCCATAAACATTATAATTCTGATATAAAATCAGAGTGTTTTATATAATATTTATTATTTGCATTATTACAGTATCCAATTCCCTTCTTCTAGGCAGTGTGCAAACACATAAGAAAAATAGCCTCTGCCCTGAAGAGCTTGCAAGCTGAGAAAGCGAAGAGTCAGATCCAAATGCTTTCTATTTTAAATGTTGAAAACAGGAGAGAACATAAGGTATACATCAAGCTTTTAGAGGAGAGAGAAGAATACATCTTTTCAAGTGATAAAATGGGAGAAGCTATCATAAAATGGCTCCTTCAATACCAGTATCTTTAGTCAGTTTAAACAACAGCTTTTTTTACCCAAAGATTTTTCTGCTCTGGTGCTTTTCTGTTCTTAAGCCAAGTTGCTAAATCAATTTAAAGATGGTGGGTCTAGTTCCACTGTGGCAGACATATGCAGAGTAGAGCCAGGTACAAGATGGTCTTCTGATCCAATGGGTGTTTTTAGTATATTGAAATTCTTTTCTGTCCAGGAAGGACAAAAAATAGAAGTCTGGAAAAATTGTTCCCAAAACATTACCTTCATTTCAGCATATTCCATTTTAACTTTTTGGCTCCTTTAAATTAAAGTTGTTAGTTGGATTTTTTTTCTTTTCAAACTAGTTTAATGCTGTAAATATAAATTAATTAAAACGTCTAAGGGAAATGACATTTCAAATCATAAACTTTTTTTTTTTTTGTTTCCAAAGCATCTAAACAGGGATGCTTTGCCAGTTTGCTCCCCCGCCTCACGGGGAAACTCCTGGGTGTGCGCGTAGTTTGTGGTGTAACTAGGGTAGGGCCACCAGGGCAGCAGTCCGAGTGCCAGCTTAGGGGATCAGCAGAAAGAAACGGCTGGCACGTTGGAGCAAAGAACCTACTGCTTGGGTCCTGATACCCCTGGGAGTTTTGTTGCTGCCTTCTAAGGGTAAAGGATCAAGTTTTCATGCAGCGATTATAATGTCCGCTTTGATGGGTGTTTGTAGATGTCATGTTAGGTTTGGAAAGCTGCCCATAAGCAAATGGCTCAGCAAGCATGCAGGAACTCCTCTGTTTTCTAAGAAGCAGAAGGGCTCCAATGTTTTTTTACAACATCTCAGCTTCTTGCAACAGCAACAAAATGACTTTTACATTTTGAATGTGACTGACTTGAAGGTGTCTGTCCCCATTTTTCTTTTGTTTTGAAAACAATTGGACAAATGAAGACTTTCTAGACTGCAGACCCTCATTTCCATGCCAGCATTACTAAATTCATGCTTACTGTAAATGTGAAAGACACACATTAATCAAACCAGGGGATGAGCCCATAAACACTGGCAATAGTTGCATTTCAAATCTGTGTCCACAAATTACAATGTGATCTCCCTTTACTTACTTAATCCTGTTCATAATTGTTTTTTTCTATTCAAGATTATACATTTCTCCTAAGCAAACCCCATCCTCCTCTCTTGGTGCCACATGGATGTCCTTATTTGTGAACAGGGGTGGTGATGTGAAAATTTTCTTCCACATCCTGATGCTGCTAGACTTTCTTGATGAACCTCTTTTCCTTTCAAAAAGCTGCTTTGTTATCGAGAGGTCAGGGTAAAATAATGGATCCACTGATTGTCAATGGCAAAGCTCCTATTGACTTCAGTAGGTCCATGTTTTCACCCTAAATGTTTCTACAGAGAAAGAATGACCTTTTTTGTCATAAATGTGTGCATAGATTAGCACAATGAGCTCTCATAATACAAATAAATTACTGCTGTTGTTGTTGCTGATGAGGAGGAAGAGGAGAAGGATGATACATAACTTGTGACCCACCTAAGCATCCTGGTTCCTTAAGGCTATGTCTATACCAGGTCCTTTGTGTGTCCTGTCAGGAGTGCCCAGGAGCACACCCATCCCCAACCTCTTTGAGCACTTCAAACCCAGTCAACTGATTGTGAAGTTGGTACAGGTACATCTCACTGCAATTGCTCTTGAGACTTTCACCTTTGGTGTGTCTGAGAGAGGTACCTGGGGTGTACCGAAAATGGCCTCACTGGTACGTTATTTGGGTTTGAAGCATGTGAGCAGGAATGCATGGGTGGGATGTGGTTGGGATCATCCCTGATCGGACATGCTGGAGACACAGTGTTGACCCACTCTAACTGAACAAGCTACAGAGGTAGATCCTCAGCTGGGGTAAGCTACCATAGCTCCGCTGAAGTCTCTGGACCTGTGCTGATTTATATTCAGTTTGCTCCCCTTCAGTGTATTAACAATTCTCTCTATAATTTTATAGTTTAACACCATCATTTTTTAACATAACCTTTTAATATAACTAGTGCTCTGCAGGTAATAAAACACCCTTTGCTTTCCTTTTCTTTCCATAGGGGAAACTTAGAAGGCAAGAGAACTGTAGGGCAGGGTGGATAGGAATAAGTTTTGCAAAGAGAAAGATAGAAAGGTTAAAAGGGAGATAAGTATAGATATGAGAAGTGAGTGGACGATAAGATAGGAAAATGTGGTAAGCATAGAATGAGAGTCGAGGTGAGGGGAGACAGTAAACAGAAAGAAAGAAAATTGAATGCAGTCAGGGCCTGATCCAAAAGCCACTGAAATTCATGCTTAGCATCTGATACAAATTATGCTTGTAAGTGCTTCCACTCAGGTATTGAACACTTATGAATGAGGTGCTCCCCATACAGCCCCTGGAGAGAGCTCACCATCTTCATAGAACAGGCTAGAGTGCTCAGGCACTCAGGATGGAGACACCTAGGGAATTTATGGACGTGCTCCAGGAATTGGCAGGAGGGAGGAGACTGCTTTAATTAGAGGTGGTATTAAAGAGCCTGGAGTGTCATGGGGGAGGGGGAGAGGGGTTGGTTTTTTTTGGGCAGGGGGGAGGGGATATAGCCACCCAAAAATTATCCTTAACCCTCTGCATAGCCTTCCCTCCCCTCCCAACACTGCCTTTGGAGTCATGTGTATCAGCATCCTCATGCTGAAAAATGGCACCAGAGGCTCCTTAACTGAGTTCATCAAATGAGCTTGAGTGCCCCTACCACCATTTTTCAGCACAGGGACACTGATTCATATATTCATAGATTGTTGAGTCAGAAGAGACCACAATGGATCATCGTGTCTGACCCCCTGCTCCTGGCAGGAAAGAGGACCAAGGTCAGATGACCCCAGCCAGGTGACTATCTAGCCTCCTCTTGAAGGCCTCCAAGTTAGGTGATAGCACCACCTCTCTTGAAAGCCCATTCCAGATTCTGGCCACCCTTACCGTAAATAATTTCTTCCTAATGTCTAACCTGAATCTAATCTCCACTAGTTTGCATCCATTATTCCTAGTTACTCCTAGAGGTGCTCTGGTAAATAGTGAATCTCCAATTCCCTGTTGTCCTCCCTTGATAGACTTATAGGTGGTTACAAGGTCTCCCCTCAGATGTCTCTTGTGAAGGCTGAAGAGATCCAGATCCCCCAACCTCCCCTTGTAGGGTCTTTCACAGAGGCCACTAATCATGTGAGTGGGCCTCCTCTGAAGCCTCTCCAGACTCTCCACATGCCTCTTGAAGTACGGCGCCCAAAACTGGACACAGTACTCCAACTGTGGCCTGACCAATGCCACATAGAGGGGGAGCATCACCTCCCTTGATCTGCTGGTCATGCACCTGCTAATGCATGACAAGAAGCGATTGGCCTTGTTGATGGCATCGTTACACTGCCGGCTCATGTTCATCTTGGAGTCAATTATGACTCCAAGATCCCTCTCAGCCACTGAGCTGCTAAGGAGGTCATCCCCCAACCTATAGGTGTGCTGGGGATTCCTCCTCTCTAGGTTGAGTACCTTGCATTTATCTTTGTTGAATTGCATCCTATTTGGTTCTGTCCATTGATCCAACCTGTCCAGATTGGCCTGTATCTGCTCCCTGCCCTCCGGTATGTTAACTTTGCCCCACAACTTGGTATCATCTCTGAACTTGGAGAGGGTGCTCTCCACACCCTCGTCCAAATCGCTGATGAAGATATTAAATAACGCTGGTCCAAGGACCGAACCCTGCGGGACCCCGCTGCCCACCTCCTTCCAGGCCGAGAACGATCACTCTCTAGTCACATGTTGCTGATGCATGTGACACGTCACAAGTGTCTGCTGGAGTGCAGTAATTGCCACACTCCTGCAGACTTACTTAATTGAGTCTACTCCAACATGCTGTAAGTATAGCATGTTGGAGCAGCCTTGCTGCATATGTATAGGTGCTCCTAGAGCAGGCCAAGAGAAGTGCCAGGAGCAAGGGTGTGTTTCAACTTTCATGCCAGAGGCCTCAGTGCCATAAACCTGGTACCTCCATCCACTCAGAATCATAGATGATCACAGATAAATAGGTCCGGGAGGAACCTCACGAGGTCATCTGATCCAACCCCCTACTCAAGGAAGGATCACCCCTTTCTAAACCATGCTAGACCAGTATTTGTCTAACCCAGTGATGCTCAAGTTTTTGACCCCTTGGACCAAATGAATGGTGCAAGGCTGGTCTGTGGGCCAAACTGAATCTTGTGCTACCTCCAATCAGCCCCTTGTGCCTACATAGAGTCTCACAGGGCCTCAACTGCCCCCTGTGCACCAGAGTCAGGTCCTTCACCAGCCCCACATGTCAACATCAGGCCCCAGCAGCCTGTGCCACCCCTGCCTGGCACCTGGGCATGATGACTAACTCATGCTGACAGCAGCACTGAGTTCAGTGCAGAATGCAGCACCCACAGTGACTTTCACCCTCAAAGATGGCTGATGGTGCTGATGCCTACCTTCTGCACAGTATCCTCAGGGTAAAGGGAACTTTCCCCTGAAATGGTACACCTGGGTTCTAGGTCCTCTTCAACCTGAGGCTCCCATTTCCCGGGACAGCACCCTAATCACCAAGCTATGTGCTAGCTTAAGTAGGGGCCCCTCCACCCTCCTATTGAAAGTGGGCCACTGGGCTGCCAATAGTGGAAGATTCAAGAGTCCAGAAAGAAAATAAGCAAGATAGAGCAAGACCCTATAGATTCCTGGTTGCAGAACTCTTCTACGAGGGAGGACTCCTGTTTTCCACCCCTTCTTCTCTGGATGGTTCATGCATGTTACATTAAACAATCATTGATTTAAAAAACAGAAATAACCCTGCTAGGAGGGAACAGAACCCAGGACTCCACCATCATAGGGCATGCTCTTCTCACTGAGTCTCAGTGTCATGCTCCCTCTTGCTTGCTCGCTTCTTCCAGTCCCACAAAGCTTATATTCCTTTCTGCACAGTGGCTCAGCTTCAACAAGAAGGGTGGATGGTGCCCCTGGCCAGGCAGTCCCACTTCCAGAGGAGAGCTGAATTTGAATCTCCCCAGGCTGAGGGGGACCTAGATGCCTAGACTTCTGCTTCCTGAAGGAGTTCTGGAATCGGTATGTTATCATATAAATCATGGGCACTGCCACTGATACCAGTTGTATGTGAGGATACAAGTGTCTGTGTTTATATATTAAAGGTTATATTAAAAAGTTATAGTTTTAAACCATAAAATTATAGAGACAATTGAAATTGTACTGAAAGGGAGAAATCTGAATATAAATCAGCACAGGTCCAAAGACTTCAGTGGAGCTATGGTAGCTTACCTCAGCTCAGAATCTACCTCTGTAACTTACTCAGTTCGGGTGGGCCAACACTGTGCCTCCAGCATGTCTCAGCAGGGATGATCCCAACCACACCTGCCCACATATTGAGTTCAGCGCTGCTGTTGGTATCAATCAGGTATTCAGCCTGCTCTGAAAATGTGTGATGGATCATGGACTTAGGGGGATAATATCCCAGCTGGATCACAGCTGGGAGTTAGGTGATTTGGTGCTTGATCTGGATCACCCCTACGCACATGCACAAACCTAAGTCCAGGCATCTGTGGAACTCGTCAGGTCAGAATGGAAGTTTTGACTAGTGTCTAAATAGCATTGGAAATTAAGGAAATTAAGGTGGGCAGACAAAATAAACAAAATAAACAGTTGGGAGGCAATGAGCTGCCTGAAATTGTGTCTACATGGTAAATTTTTTGGACATGACAGTGTTCCCTTCAAGCATGCCTCATTGCTCAGGGCAGGCTGCTTCCTCAACTGGGAAGCAAGGCAGCTGCATGTCACTAGAGGCCGGATAATTAGCTTGTGGTGAGGGGAACCAGGGACAGTTGACCGGTCCTGTCACTCACTCACTAAAATGCCAGAGACGCAGCTACACTGCTTTGGGTTTAGCAGGTTGCCTGGTATGCTGAAAGGTGCTGCTGTTGAGCCAGCTAAGGCTCCTGCATAGATGTGGCAAGGACAACAGCAGAGGTACAGTCATGCTGAAAAAAATCAGGGCTCCTTGTGGATATGAGCTTTTAGCTGCACAGTCTTCTTGCAGGATCAGGGCCTGAGTGACAATTAGTGATGAAAATTGCAGCCAGAGGCAAAGGGAGGAAAACTTGGTGCCTTTTGGAGTGCTAGCTAGGGGAAGAGGGAGATTTGCAGCAGATTAATGATAGAAGAAAAGATTTAAATGCTGCACCTTGACAGGACACCTGTAGCAAGTCAGCACATGCTCTCCAGATGTCTGTGTGCTCCCCCTACCTTCTGTCTGCCAGAGCCAGACGTGCTGTTCCCTGATGTGCTGCAGGGCAGTGGATGCAGCCTACCTAGACTTAATGTAGGCGAGTTTATCTGTCTGCCCAGGAAGCCACACAGTCTTTGTATTTAATATTTTGACAACGATCCTTTAAAGATCCAGCAGAACTGGGGTATTTTTATAACAACAGTCCCAGTATGCTTAGGAAACTGATACTTTGCTCACCCCATGTTATTTGTTCTTAAAAAAAAGTGAAAAACAAGGAAGTAGTTTTTGCAGTTGGTGTGTGTGCTGTTCCTGTCCTCTATTTTTCTCCTGAAAAATAGAGGACATAAAAGCATTGGGTTTCGTATCAATAGAGGACGGAGTAGCACAAAACCAGAATGTCCTCTATAATGACCACTCTAGCCGTGGCACCCTGGGGTACCTTGAGATCCTTTGAAGGGTGCTGCGGGGTACCATGCAATATTGGTACTGTTAGGTGTGCAAACATGATTCTCAAAGATTTCTACTAGGGATTCAAAGTGTCAAAACCATTCTGACAAGTTATGATCTTTTGGAGTTTTTTGCCACAGAAGAAATTGCTCTGTTATTTTTCTGTAATCAAAAAAAAAAGAAGTGAAAATGAAGAGCTAGCATTTTTTGGGGCTGTCTTGAGTCTAATGAGGAGTGCCTTGAGTCTGAAAAGTTTAAGAATAACTGGACTAGCCGCATGAGAGCTGGCCTTCCCTCTTGCTGATCTCTGCAAAAAACTAGAGGCAGTCTACCCACACTGTTTGCACTGGGAAGAAAAGGCTCCTTAAGGCTTGTTTCACTTTTGTGCCTCAGGTGGCAGGATTTAGCTTTTTTCCCTGCCTTCTGTTACTAATTAAAGAGAGGAATATAATTAAAAATGCTAGACCTTTATGATGAGATTTTTGTATGTAAAAATGCAGACCAGTTTTCTCCTTCCCTCCCCCTTCCCGCCCCCCTCCCCCTTCCTCACCTGCCCCTGCAGTTAAAATACTCCTGTAATAAGCACTCCAGGGGAAAAACACATGCAGGGTAAATGGATAGCGAATATTTTGTGTCATGTTCTTCCTGTGGCTGTCTGCTGGGCTTTCTTACTTCCACCACAGCTATTGTTCAGAAGCAATCATAGTAACATTTTGCTTTTCCAACTTAACTTCTTTCATTTAACAAACATAAATACATTCTGCTCTATCATTCTGTGTTAATCAGGATAGACTAAAATAGGTGATGTAACAGATGCCTTTGCCCTCTATTGCTGCGCACCTAATGGCAGGAATTTATGCCATAGCAAAGTAAGTACAACATGGATATAAAATGCCATGGGGAGAATGGCTGTGCATTATACCCACTTTGCAAAGGTGCAGGATGACAGAGAATCAAGCTAAATCCATGGTCACTGCAAAACTCTGGTTTCCAATTCCTGTTATCACCCAATTTGGTTGAACTCCCTCCCTGGTTCCTAAATACTGCTGTAAATGCCTGTGCCCAGCACAAGCAAAATGTTGTTGGGTGGGGTAGGCAAAGAGATCTCAAGGCCAGGCGGTCCCTGACAGTTTCTGGCTGCTACAACAATCTCTTGAAGCCATAAGCAACTGATCATAAATTAGAGCAGTCTGGAGACTGATCCATTTTTTTCCCAGGGATCAGCCTGGTTGAATGCCAACTGTACAACAAGGGGAGGATCAGTGCAACTTGAAATGACTTTTAACCCTTTCCCCATTCTGATCCTGCAGTGAGTACAGTTCTACTGGGATGCAATGTATAAGCCCTTAAAAAACAGTGATGATTTTGAATAAGCTTATAGGAACATTGGTACGACCTCAGCTACAAGCCTACTGCCTAAAATTTGGTTTAAAGTCACATATCTCACCAGTTGCCAAGTGCTGGATCATATTTTCCTCCTTGTGACAGATAAGCCAGTTTGTATTTCTTGGTTATTTCCAGCTCCATCTGATCTATTGTGCATCTGTGCTTATAATATATATGGTGTCATGACCCAAAGGTCTGATTTTTTTGTGTGTGCTTCGGCACTAAGAATTATCCCCGTGGGTATACCGCTTCGTTGCACGGAGGAGTTCTGCTGCGCAGAGAACCCGCGTGCAGGGAAGTGTTCCCGCCACTTTGCAGCAATCTTTGCAGGGTGCATTTCCTTTGCAGCACAGAAATGCACGGTGCAAAGGTTTCCCGCTCATCGTATGCAAATTTGTGCCCCGCAATTGGCTAGTTTTAAATTATTCACACGTGGCGGCTAGCGATTGGCCTGCTAGCCGTATAAGAGGCTTGAGCAGTTTCCGCCCAAGCCGAAGAGGACTCCGCATCCATCTCGTGGGGACTCTGGGTGTGCGTGGCAGGGTAATAGAAACCCTGTGCGTCGCTCAGAGGAGTTTGGCGGCCTGATCCACTGCCCACCTCTTCCCGTCTTCGAACAGAGCCTACTATAAGACGTAACGACGAGTTTAATGCGCGCTTGTCCTGGACATCCGGAGTTTGTCTGCGTGGAGCCTAGCAACCTCCACGTGATTGTTCGTGTTCTGTCTGCGTGGAGCCTTGCAACCTCCACGTGTGTTCGTGTTTTCTGTAGTAACTGCAACTCAAGCAAGTTCTCAGCCTACACCATGACCATCTCGGTGTAAGTAAAATAATCTTAAAATCAACCGTTACGTGTCTGTGCCTAATTCTAGCTCGGCGCCCGCCCTCTCCGATCCGGCCTGCCCGGGCTGCTGGCCACAGCCCGAGTGCAGAGCGACGAAAGCGACCCGGGGTTAGACCCGGCGCGCACATATGGGTGCATCTGTTTCATTTCTACTAAGATTCACACTCATACTAAAGATATTAAACATTTTGTTTTTTCAATGAGAAGCATGTTACAGAAAATTAGCCAAATGCACTGAAAATTCAGCAGAGAAAAGAATCTCCAGAATCGAGTATAAGCAATTTAAAGCCAGGAACATTTCCACTCAAGAAGGGGTGTGTGAACCAGAGAAGCAGGGGATCTCCCAGATTTTGTGTCCTTTTTGTGTCTGCCCAATCAGAGTTACCTCCTTTGCTGTTTTTTGTAGGTGCCTGTAATGTATCTACAGGGCGAGGTAGATAAGCACTTTAGGCTAGGCACAGAAGTTATACATAGTGATTGGAAACCAGTTCAAATCTGTAACATAACACAAGTTCAGTGTACATAAACCACTTTCAAAATGGTTAAATTGGTTTATTGAACTTTTTTCCCAGATCCCCTCCAGATTCAAGTTAATTCACAGTCCCCCAGCATCCTAGGATGCTTTGCACCTCCTCCACAAATTCCCCCTTGCAGGATGGATGGGCTAGCCTTGGCCCATGCTGTCTGCTCCAGCTGAACAGCGAGGTGTCCTCTAGTGCCCCTGGTGCCTGGCCTGAGCCACTGCAAGCATATGGCTGCATTTCTGGAACCAAAAGTGAGTGCCTGTTACCTGCTAATTGGATCAATCTATGCAGCTTAGACTAACCTGCAAAGATTGAATCAATTCAGCCTCAAGCTTTTTTATTGTCTGTACTTAGCCTTATAGACTATCTAAACAAGATATATATAGAAAGCACAAGTTTTTGTGAACTCGAGTTCACTTCTAATCATTTTCACATCACTTCTAGTCAGTAGAAAGATGATGAATCTGTCTAGCAACACAGGAGGAACTTCTAGCAGATTTGGTGACCATGCCCCAGTTAACATTGTAGTTTCTTATTGTCATTGGTTTAATAGAACATCTAAATCTTTTCTGAGCAATTGATTTATCATCATCTCACAAAGGAGGCAAAGTGTCTTGAGTTGCCCTAGTGCAGAGCTGCCCAAGTGGCATCCCCACAGGCTCCTGCAGCTGCCTCTCCCCCTTGTTACATGGCAGGGATGAACCTGGCAGGGAGCCAGATTCTGCTGGCACTGCCCGAGCAGTGGGGCAGGGGATCCTAGGGGGCCATGTGGCAGGGAAGAAGATCCTAAGAGGTCATGCGCTGCCACTGCCCATGCAGCAGAGAGATATTTTAGGGACCCATCCCTATAGAATATGGCCTGTGTGGTACGTGGCCCCAAGCTGGACCACAGTTGGATAGCCTTGCCCTAGTGCATTGGTTGTTGGATAAAGTGAATGTGAACGGATGCTGGAATTAAGCATATTAAGCCAGACCATCACTTGCATCATACCTACAAGTAAGGGAGATGGCACCTCACACCAGTCCTGAGGCCCACATCTGACCCTGAGAGTGAGTGGAGCAACAATTTTCAGATAGAAGCACAGAACATAAAACTAGAAGAGGTTTCTCAACCAGTGAGTTCAGTCCCCTCCTATGTAAGGCAACCATGCCTGTCAATCCTGTTCATAAACTTATCACAAGTTCCCTGTGCCCTTCTACCACTTCCTGTTCTGGAAACTCTCTCTCTGAGGGTTGGAAATAGCTTCTAATTTTCAGACTTAATTTACTCATGAACTGGAGCATAGCTGTGGGGAACACTATGGCCGGCTAATGAGGCCATTGTGATGATGTCATAGCTGTGTATTAAATTTCCCGTGAGGCACAGCTGAGATCTCATCACCAAAATAAATACAATATCTCTACCTCTTTGGGCCACATTCACCCCTGGTGTAATATCATGCTTTTATAACAAAGATGTATTTGGATCACTATGTGAAATTAATCAAGTAAAATATTATGTGAAATCTTTGCCCTGGTGAAATGAATGGGAGTTTTGTGAGGTCTCAGTGGAGCCAGGATTTCAGTGGATAAGCTTTTCCACCTTCCCCTACTTTCCCACTGTGTTGTCTAGTAAGCCCTGTGTTCCCTTATTTCTTTGTTTCTCTCTCTTTCCACCAGTTGCTCTATCTTCTACCTCCAGGATGTGAAATGGCATGAGGTATCTTTTTGTTTTCTAATATAAAGAAAGGAAATGAATGCCCTCAAGTCAAAAGGACTCCCACTCTTGACTTACAGGTATTGGATTGGTCCCATTGTCTTTACCTCAGGTCTAAGTTTGAGCTGTCATAAAAATTGCATCTCTTCTGTAATGTTCAAGGAAACCTGGAAAATGGAGAGAAACTCCACAGGGTTCTTTGGCCATATCTCCATCCTTTACATCAGGGGTGGTCAACCTGTGCCACAGGCAGCTTCTTACTGTAGTACATAGCAGGTTAGGGTGGGGGCAGGCAGTGCACTGGCAGATAGTACAGGGAGCAAAAAGCAGAGTGGAAGAAGGGCATCAGAGTGGCACTCTGGGTGGTGGGGGCTCAATTGGTGGCATGCCTGCCAAAAAGGTTGGCCCACACTGTTGTAGATCATGAAAGGCGGGCCAAGCCATTCCAGCACCTTGCACTTTTCTCCGCAGAATTTGCATGCAGCCCAGGGTTCAAAATACAGGGGGGAAGGGGCTGAGCCCCCCATAAGAGACAAGAGCCTCCCATAAGGCCCCCCATAAGAGATGAGAGCCCTGGCCCGACCTGTGCCTTTCTAAGCAGCTCAGGTGGTGGTAGCGGCGGCAGCGGCTCCTTCCAGTTTCCAGCTGCCATCACTGCAGACTCCCCCAAGAGTCGGAGTGTAATTTGAATCCTGCAACAGCCTTTTTCCTTATCAGTTTGGCTCCACATCTTTCATTTACTTTCTGCCTTTTGAATTCTTAAAGTGCATTTTTCAAACTTTCTGCTCCTCCGAGGGCTAGAAACATTGGTTTTTAACAACATTTTAAATGAAATCTTTTTCATGAAAGCTCACATCATCACTAGACTCCAGCTAGGGCTTTAGAAAATCCAGAAAGTATTTCTCAATTTACATTAAACCGATAGGAATTGGCAACACTGTGATTATATGTGCTGTTGTCAGATATGACACAATACTGGTGTAAGACCTGTGGCCTGAAACTCTAGAGCAGCAGTTGGCAACATTTTCCATTGGTATCCCAGAAGGGCCCAGCTTAATCTAAGGCAGGCTGGCTTCAGGACCTGGCTGTCGCTGCCACATCTCCCCATCACTCAGCTGCGGTACAGCCTGGACAAAGCTCCCAGCTGCCCAGCTGCCTGGCTATGGTGTAGCATAGTACCACTTGCCACTCAATACCACCAAGACTCTGCTGCTGAGCACTGCCAAAGCCCCAGCTCCACAAACAAAATCCATGGTTTTGCAGGCCAGATCCCATCTGCAGCCCATAGGTTGTCAATCCCTGCTTGAGCAAGTAAGGAGCTCTCTGTTCCCACCTGTTGGTGAATAGGGCAGGTAAGTGGGGTATGATGACCACAGGCCTGCTTCCTTTGCTTAAACCATTGCTTAGAACTCCAGATTGGCTGGAGTGCCAGAAGGGAAGAAGTGTTGGCCATCATCTGTTAGTGAACAGGGAGCAGTATTGCTATAGGGAGAGATTCATTTACCTAACCTGGAGTTTTCCCTGGAGGCCCTATCTAGCAAGGGAATCTCCCAAACCCCAACAGCAACTATGACCACCATCCTCCATCTAGGAGAACATAAACTATGCAAAGCTAAAAGCTGCTCCTGACTTGTATGACTGTGACACCCTTTATCAGGCAGCTTTTTCCCCCCTGAGATGTCATCTATGGAGTTAATGTGCAGCATTCACAGCTACCCTAAACTGTCTCTTCTTACCTCCACACACTACTCTATGTTAATCTTACCTCAGTCCTGGGGAAGCTTTTTGAGAAAATTATCCAGGAGCACATCTGTGAGGGACCAGCAGGGGAGATCATGCTTAGGGGCAACCAACATGGGTTCATTAGAGGCAGCTCCTGTCAGACCAACCTGGTGGCCTTCTATGACCAGGTCACAAAATCCTTAGATGCAGGTGTTGCAGTGGACATAATCTTTCTGGACTTTAGGAAGGCCTTCGACACTGTCTCTCACCCCATTCGCATTAAAAAAAATAGGGGACTATGGCGTTGATGCCTACACAGTCAGATGGGTCACAAATTGACTGGAGGGCTGCACCCAGAGAGTGGTGGTAGATGGGTCATTTTTGACCTGGAGGGACGTGGGCAGTGGGATCCCCCAGGGCTCGGTCCTTGGGCCCACACTGTTTAACATCTTCATCAGCGACTTGGATGAAGGGGTAAAAAGCACCTTGTCCAAATTCACGGATGACACTAAGATGTAGGGAGAAGTGGGCACTCTAGAAGGGAGGGACAGGCTACAACTAGATCTGGACAGGTTACAGGGGTGGGCGGATGAGAATAGGATGGGTTTCAATACTCACAAGTACAAGGTACTGCACTTGGACAGGAAGAACCAGCAGCATACCAACAGGCTGGGGAACTCCCTTCTCATCAGTGCAGAGGCAGAAAAGGACTTTGGAGTCACTATTGATTCCAAGATGAACGTGGGCTGCCAATGTGGGGGCAGAGTCAGTAAGGCTAACTGCACCTTGTCATGCATCCACAGATGCATCACGAGCAGGTCCAAGGAGGTCATCCTCCCCCTCTATGCGACACTGGCCAGGCCACAGTTGGAGTACTGCATCCAGTTCTGGGCAGCACACTTCAGGAGGGATGTGGCCAGCATCAAGAGGGTCCAGAGGAGGGCCACTCACATGATCAGGGGGCAGCAGGGCAGGCCCTATGAAGAGAGGCTACGGGACCTGAACCTGTTCAGCCTCCACAAGAGAAGGCTGAGAGGAGATCTGGTGGCCATCTATAAACTTACCAGGGGGGGATCAGCGAGGAATGGGAGAGACCCTGTTCCCCCAAGCACTACCAGGAGTAACTAGGAATAATGGCCACAAGTTGACTGAGAGAAGGTTCAGGCTGGACATCAGGAGGCACTACTTCACAGTCAGGGCAGCTAGGATCTGGAACCAACTTCCAAGGGAAGTGGTGCTCACTCCTACCCTGGGGGTCTTTAAAAGGAGGCTGGAAGGTCACCTAGCTGGGGTCATTTGACCCCAGCATTCTTTCTGCCCATGGCAGGGGGTCGGACTTGATGATCTGCTCAGGTCCCTTCCAACCCTACCAACTATGAAACTCTGTACCTAGGGATATACTTGATGTGTGTGTGTGTGTGTCTATGCGCACCCGTGCACTCATACTTGACTAAAGTGCCCATCAAATTTCTTTGGGCCTTTTTTAGAATAACAAGTTTCATTAAGTATTTTCATTTGAAATTTTCCTTCTCTTTACATGCCTCCAAAAAGTTGTTTTTTAAAAGAAAAACTAAAACTGATTGGGTTTTTTTTTTCCTTTTGTTTTTTTGAAAATGAAAAAAAAAGTTCCCTGTAAAAACAAAACATTTTTGATCAGTTTCTTTAATTCCCAGATTCCACTCCTGAACTTGTAGCATTTTTTGGCTAGCTCTTACTTCAAGTCCCAGAGGATAACAGATCATAAATTCCCTGATATGGCTAATACCTAATGTAGTTTGCAGTTATACTCAGGAGATACAGCTCTGTCTTTTGCAGGCTGAAGGACACGGCTCAGGATAGAGCTAAGCAGATATGTGTTGAATTTTGCATAAATTACGGGCCAGGTTCTGCTGGGTTTTTTTCTTGCTGAGTATTACCCTTCTCTAGAAATCCAAAGGATTATGCACAGAGAAGGGTCTTGCTCGGTGGAATTAAGGGTGACAGAGCCTGCCCCTGGGTTGGTTGGTAAAAGCATATGGATTTGTTACAAAGCAAAGTTATTCTGCAGCCTTAAATACATCCTTCTTCTTTCATTCCTCCTAAGATTAATTTTACCTCAGTCTATACTAACACTGCCATTCATTCTCCCTCAATTCCAACCACTTATTCTCTCACGTCCACTAACAAAGTGATGGAGTAAAAGAATTCTTTGCAAGGAACATGCTGCCTGCAGGGGAAAAAAAGGAAGAAAATGTACCAGTGTAACCATAGAAAATGAAGAGTGCTGAGTAAATCAGATGGATGTGGTAAACAGATTAAGACTTTCAAAACCATGGTATTCTAAAAGCCATTCTTACAGCACAGTATGGAATTACAGGAACATATTATGCTTGGTAATTGATGAAGCGCTCTAAAAGAATAACTGAAAACATCAGAGCATCGGCAATTGTAAAGTCTGCAGAATGAAAAACATTTACAAAACTGCTGATAAATATGATTTTAATCCTGTATAAAAATGTGGTGAGAAAAAGGAAATTTATATTGGCTGCCTTCCACAGTAAACCAAAATTGCTACTCTTTTTTTTCTGGTACTAAACCTCCCTGAATAGCTGCTGGTTTGATTACATTTTACAGCTACATCTAAAGGCAGACCGCAGCACATCAGAGCTAATGAAATTATGTCCCTGATCCAGGTAGCTTCTCACATGAAAAGAAACAGGAAATGGATGTTGGAAAAACATCAAAAGAATTCAAATTGACTAGACATTTGTGATCCTTTTAAGCGCTTCAAAGTGTTGGAAGAGAAGGCAGCAATGAGTAGGGTAGAGGGACTGAGCCATACCCCATAATGAGACTGTAATAGATTATACAAGCTAAATGCAACTTTGACAAACATGGTGAAGGGCAAGGAATTAACTGAATTCCTGATTAGGTAGCAGAGGCCTAAATATAGCCAGAGAAACAAATTTTAGCACAGGTTTAAGCTAGCTTCTATGTTTATTCCTTCATATCAGTTATTCAGATATCTGGGGTATGTCTACCCTGCAAACCACAGTGAGCCAAAAACCCATGACTAACAGTTGTCAGACTCCAAAGAAAGGCCCTTCCACATTTGAGACTCAAGAGCTGAGTGATTATAACACTTGTCCAAGATGCTGGAGAGCCGAAGTCCTTAGCTTCCTTCACCCAGAGAGAGTCTGAATCTGTATCTATCTGACTTCCAAACATAGAGTTCTAACTACTGCACCACCGGTCAAGTATTATCTGCCTCATATTCAGGCAGTTCATGGTGTGACAAAAGCAGAAACTGGCCGCAAAAATGTGCTACAAAATATTTGTAACATTTTTCTGGCTGGTTTCCATCATGTACTATACTGAATGTGTGGCAGGGTAGCTCTGCTAATGCAGCCTGATGCTGACTACATGGTGGGCCTTGGATGACAGCTCCCTCATGTTGGCAGGCTAATAGCCAAGTGGTGCAGTTCTGCTTGGGGATGCACCCTGCTGTTTTCAGTTTGAGTCCAAGGGAGCCTATCCCTTGGGCTGGGATGCCAGGTCCTCACAAGCTGTGAGGCTCACCATGACCCAGCTTGATGCTGTGATGAAATGCTGTTACGGTATCCTCCTTGCCCTGGGAGTAGTCTGTTTCCCCCTCCCTCTCTCTCTCTCATATGCCTATCACTTTGGTTGTTGAGCAATTCACTCTGCCTACCTGATTGATCACGGTAGGAGGGTGGGAGCTCAACCTTTCTATTGTTTCAACAATGATCTCATGGCCTGGGAGGTGGGGGCAGGAGCCCCTGTCACTCCACCAGATAACCAGTGATGCATTTCAAATTGATTGGCTAGCATCCAACAACACCTGGTCAGGATTGGTTCAGGAGGGTGATGCCATTTGAAAGCACTGGACATCAATCACTGGGGCTGCTTCTGGTGGGACCTTAGTAATGAGGTCATGACAGGGGTATAGAAGGGGTCCCCATGAGGAAGAAGGAGGGAGAGCCATCTTGGAAAGCATGGCTTAAGCACATAACCTCTGAGGCTCTTCTAGGTTCCAGATGAACTGGAGGAGAGCCATACTGGGGAACATGTGTGCAATTAGCTGAGCAGAGAGATGGGGATCTCTCTGGAAACTCACTGACACATCATGAACTGCTTGCCTCCAGAGGAAAGCTTAACCAGCCTCTGGATTATACTTGTGAGTAAGCTACTTGCAACCTATCTAGATATATAGCTTGCAGTAAAGCAGATGCGTGATCAAAGGCTACCTAGCCACATTGTTTGCTCTAAGGTTATTCTGTGATATTTCTCTATCCTGTACCCTTCCCAAGCCTACTCTCTGTAATCAATAAAGTTCTCCATTGTATCAAGTGTGGGGAACTGGCTGGGAGAGGGAGAGGGGCGTGCCTCCATGTCCCCTTGGTCTGGCTGACTAAAGGAAGCTACTTTTTGTGCCTTAGGCTAAAGGAAGCACCCCAAGTTCTCACAGCGGGTCAAGCACCTTGAAGGTCTACAAGGCCTGTGTACACCAGGGGGCACAGGGCCAAAGACAGACCAGAACCCCTAGGTGGTGGCAGCGGTGACCTCAGGCTTGTGGGTGTGCTCCAGGAAGGGGGTTGGCTGGACATGAGGTGCCCCTGAGAAGGCATTCGGTGCTTGGTAGGTGGATGGGTGCAGTGAGGTGGGTGGCTCAGTGCAGGAGTGCCCCCTACTGGCCTGCCACAGATGCTTGCCTTGTCCCACAGTTCTTGCAGGGGCTGAGGAGCCAGGGACATTCTGCTGCTGGGTCACAGTGCCTTGCTTCCTCAGCCCTCACTAGTGCAGCTGGGCAAGGCAAGCATCATGCTGGGTAATGGTGAGAGATACTGCTCACCAAGACCCACCAGCCAGTGGGATATCTGGAACTGGCTCCATCCTGGGGCATCTGGAACTGTCTGGAATTGGCTGGGGAGCATCTGGAACTGGTTCTGTCCCAGGGCTGCACCAGCATCTCAAACTGGCTCCTGTGCAGTCCCTGGGCTTGGACTGACAATCAGCTGATTGTCTGCCCAGCTCTGGGACCACACTAGTTTATGCTGGTCTACAGGCATCCTGATTTCAACTTGCCAGTACATGGGGAGCCTGAGGTCATGATGCCAGACTTTTCCAGACACTTTGCCAGACACTTACTAGTCATAATGGCATGACTGGGATCTGATCCCTGACCCCCAAATTGCATATCTTGCCATGTACATGTGGTATGGCAGGAGGCACAATTGCTGGCATCAAGACTCAGATCCCATTGCACTATGAAATGAACTCATGCCAAGGACCTTAGACACAGGCACACACCCAGAATAGGTGTATGTATACAGCCATATACCTGTCCAGCCAGTATGTAGCCAACTGTGTGTGCTCAGTCTATGCATGCATAGATGTGTCAATACTGCAGGAGAAGTAGAATCACTACTTTTAAGTAAGTGCTAAAAGTACCACTTAATCAAGTAGAAAGCTGCCATTTGGACACACAAATGAAAACAGAATTCTGCACCAGGGCTCAACTTCTTTGCCACATTTTACCAACTGAATCAGATAACATAAAGGCCCTTCCACCCAATTTTAATGCATTATTTGTACAGGATTATTTGCTGTGAGTTTGGGTTTATGATATTATTTTAAAATTAGCATAAGTGCCACAGAAGTACTAAAGCAAGTCTTAAAACAATAATCAATGAGGAGTGAGATTTTCCTTTTGCTTAGTGATTTTGAGGGCAGAAGTTAAATGTGATGGTCTGTATTAATGCTGGAATCAAGTCTTAGACTGCAGGCATATGCTTTCAGTGGTTTTCATTCTCCTAAGCAGGTCTGTACCAGAGTGATGTGTTCCCTTAAGAGGGGCAGCCAGCCCTGCTGAGTAGTTTCAGCTGTAGGGAGGCTGCTAAGAAGGGAGCTGCTCACTGGGAGCTTAAAACCCCCAGAGAGAAGAGCAACTGCGCAGTGAACTGTGAAGAAACGGTTGTAAACCAGAGACAGGTGGTGGGCTAAACTGCTGGCTGCATAGAAAACTAGACTGCTGTACAATGGCCAGAATCTCAGGAGCCCCTCCCAGTGTCTCAGACAGGACAACCAGAGTTTTGTTTGCTTAAAGACTCGTTTTATTGGGTGGATAAGCTAAGGAGCTCTGCTGGGAGCAGAAGCCTGGAGAAACCCACAGGCAAAGTGATCCGCTTAGTGTCCCAAACTTATGTAAAACACATTTAAAACAATATATGAACATCTGCACTGAGAGCTGCACCAATGTAGACAAACTGGTTTAATGTCAAAAGTGAAACAAGGGCAAGTGTAGGTGTAGACCAAATCTAGGGAACACAACTGCATTGTTCCAATACACTCTATCCAGATACCCTTCTGTCCCTTAATCATAGAAGAGTAGAGCTGGAGGGACCTCTGTAGGTCATGTAGTCCAACCTCCGCGTGAGGGTGGATCATCCCAATCCAAAGTATCCCATACAAATTAATTGTCTAACCTCTTTGCAAAACTACAGTCAACCCTGACACAACACAAGACATAACCCCCTCACCTACCATCCGTAAAGCAGAGGGACCACAGTGACCCACATAAAGGGTGTTAATATGCATTCAAATGATCCCAGGAAGAGGGCCATGCCCCCTGCTAGAGGTAAAGGTATTTGTCAGCATTAAACTTTATCTTGTTAGCTTCAGCCCAGCTTTCCAATCTGTCGAGATCCTTCTGTATTGTGTTCCTGTCCTCCCACATGTTCACAATCCTTCCATTTCGTGTCATCTGAAAACCAGCTCAAGAAGCTTTCTATGCCAACAACCAAATAATTAATAAATACATTAAACAGCCTTTCTCAAATCCTACAAATGCCCAAGGTCAATGCCAAAGCAAACAGCTACTCTCAGAATAGTAGTTAAAAACTGTTACATTGGCTCAATGATATATAGATTGGTTCCACTTTTTTCTGTATGTAGAGAGAAGTGAATTGTCCAGGACCATAAAATGAGTCAATGACGGTTAGAAATAGAAATCAGCTCTCCTTGCTTCTAACTTCCCAGCTCTAACCACTAGAAAATCTTGTCCCTTATTTTTTAGGGAATTTTAAAATTCCCATGTTTTAGCTAACTACCTGGAATATTTAGGTTCTGAAACAGGGTTCTACAATGCAAAATATATGTGTCCCTTCTGAATGCATTTGTGCATGGATTACCGTTTGCAAATGGAGTAAGTTCCATTTTTTAAAAGTCCCTTAGTTACTTAGAAGCACAATCTAAACTGATAAACTAAGTGACTAAAGGGGACTTTGGAGCATTGAGCACGTCTACATGTGGACTTTAATGCCCAATAGATTATTCTACTGCACACTAAAGCGTCACATAAAAACTGTGATATTACATGAATGTGCAGTAAAATAGTCTGCTGCGCATTAAGTGTCACTAAAAAAGCATGCAAATGCACTACTGCACCTAAGCACAGCCTACTATGCATTAATTTAGTACCTTACTTTGGAGGTACTAAATTTAATGTGCATTATTCATAGATTCATAGATGTTAGGGTCGGAAGGGACCTCAATAGATCATCGAGTCCAACCCCCTGCATAGGCAGGAAAGAGTGCTGGGTCTAGATGACCCCAGCTAGATGGTTATCTAACCTCCTCTTGAAGACCCCCAGGGTAGGGGAGAGCACCACCTCCCTTGGGAGCCCGTTCCAGACCTCGGCCACTCTAACTGTGAAGAAGTTCCTCCTAATGTCCAATCTAAATTTGCTCTCTGCTAGCTTGTGGCCATTATTTCTTGTAACCCCCAGGGGCGCCTTGGTGAATAAATACTCACCAATTCCCTTCTGTGCCCCCGTGATGAACTTATAGGCAGCCACAAGGTCGCCTCTCAACCTTCTCTTGCGGAGGCTGAAAAGGTCCAGTTTCTCTAGTCTCTCGTCGTAGGGCTTGCTCTGCAGGCCCTTAACCATACTAGTGGCCCTTCTCTGGACCCTCTCCAGGTTATCCGCATCCCTCTTGAATTGTGGCGCCCAGAATTGCACGAAGTACTCCAACTGCGGTCTGACCAGTGCCCGATAGAGGGGAAGTATCACCTCCTTGGACCTATTCGTCATGCATCTGCTGATGCATGATAAAGTGCCATTGGCTTTTCTGATGGCTTCGTCACACTGCCGACTCATGTTCATCTTGGAGTCCACTAGGACTCCAAGATCCCTTTCCACTTCCGTGACACCCAGCAGGTCATTTCCTAGGCTGTAGGTGTGCTGGACATTTTTGCTCCCTAGGTGCAGCACTTTGCATTTCTCCTTGTTGAACTGCATTCTGTTGTTTTCTGCCCACCTGTCCAGGTCTGCTTGCAGCTGTTCCCTGCCCTCCAGCGTGTCCACTTCTCCCCATAGCTTTGTGTCATCTGCAAACTTGGACAGAGTACATATCACTCCCTCGTCCAAGTGGCTGATGAAGACATTAAAGAGTATCGGTCCAAGGACCGAGCCCTGCGGGACCCCACAGCCCACACCCTTCCAGGTCGAAGCCAACCCATCCACCACGACTCTTTGGGTGAGACCCTCCAGCCAATTCGCCACCCACTGGACTGTGTAGTCATCCAAGTCACAGCCTCTTAACTTGTTCACCAGTATGGGGTGGGATACCGTATCAAAGGCCTTCCTGAAGTCTAAGTATACGACATCCACCCCTCCTCCTGTGTCCAGGTGTTTTGTAACCTGGTCATAAAAAGAGACTAGATTGGTCAGGCACGATCTGCCTGCCACGAACCCGTGCTGGTTTCCCCTCAGCATAACTTGTCCTGCCAGGCTCTCACATATGTGAGCCTTGATCATTTTTTCAAAGACTTTGCCAAGGATGGAGGTGAGACTAACTGGCCTATAGTTGCCCGGGTCCTCCTTCCTCCCCTTCTTGAAAATGGGGACCACGTTGGCCCTTTTCCAGTCCTCCGGGACTTGGCCTGTGCGCCACGAGCGTTCGAATATTCTCACCAGTGGCTCTGCAATGATGTCAGCCAGTGCCTTCAGCACCCTTGGATGGAGCTCATCCGGGCCTGCTGACTTAAAGGCATCCAGTTCTTCCAAGTGACTCTGCACCATCTCAGGTTCTACATATGGTAGTCTGGCACCTTGCTGTTGCCTCTCTACAATCCCAGTGAGAGATTTGTCGTGTCCCTCACTTAGGAACACTGAGGCAAAGAACTCGTTGAGGAGTTCAGCCTTGTCCCCCCTGTCCGTCACCAATTGTTTCTGCCCATTTAGCAGGGGTCCTATTCCTCCCTGGGCCTTCCTTTTACTCCCTATATATCTAAAAAACAATTTCTTGTTGTCCTTTACTTGGGATGCCATCCTCAGCTCCATGGTAGCTTTGGCCCATCTAACTGCCTCCCTACAAGCACGAGCAGAGGAGGTATATTCATCTTTGGTGATCTCTCCTTGTTTCCACTTTTTGTGCGCTCCCCTTTTGGCCCTTAGGCTGCCCTGGATTTCTGTGGTCAGCCAGGGAAGCCTCCTGGCCCCTTTCCCTCTTTTACCCTGCACGGGGATTGTCTCGCTTTGTGCCCGAAGGATCGTTTCCTTAAGGCACAGCCACCCTTCTTGGGCTCCCATCATTTCAAAACTCCTACTCTGCAGTGCGTCCTTGACTAATCGCCTGAGTTCATTTAAATCAGCTTTCCTAAAGTCTAGTACTTTCACCCTACTAGTTACCTTACCCACTCAACGTCTTATGGTGAATTCTATTATTAGGTGATCACTGTCCCCCAGATGGCTACCAATCTGTAGGTCCCCTACCATGTCATCCCCCGTTGCCAATACCAGATCCAGTATGGCATTCCCCCTAGTGGGACCATGTACCTCCTGTGTCAGATGGAGGTCCTGTACACAGGTTAGAAACCTGCGTGAGCGGTGGGACTTTGCCATCTGTGTCTCCCAGCAGATGTCTGGGTAGTTTAGGTCCCCCATGACTACCGCCTCTTTAGCTTTTATGGCCTCTGAGAGCTGCCTCAGGAGCCCCGCATCTATTTCTTCCCCTTGATGTGGGGGTCTGTAGCAGACCCCTACCACCAAATCCCTTTCTCTTTGCCCCCCATGTAGCCTAACCCACAATCCTTCTACTTCCTCATCCTTGGATTCCGTCTTGATGAGGGTTGACGTATATTGCTCATTGACGTAGAGCGCAACCCCTCTCCCTTTTTCCCCACCCTGTCCTTTCTGTACAATCTATAACCCTCAATATGTACAGCCCAGTTGTGGGACGAATCCCACCAGGTTTCCGTTAGCTCTACTAAGTCGTAGGTGTTTTGTGCAAGCAGGAGCGCTAGTTCATCCCGCTTGTTTCCCATGCTCCTAGCATTAGTATATAGGCACTTGAGCCCTGCGATACGTGCCTTTGCTGCCCCCCCCCCGCTCTGAGTCCCAAGGGGCCCCTTATTTCTTACCTTCTCGTTTCTTACCTGTGCCATAGTGCTGGCCGCCCCGCGTCTTGCAAGTTCCCAATGTTCTCTTTCTTCAGGCTGGGCTGGCCTTGTGGGTGCCACATGGTTTGGTGGTCCACAGCTTCCCCCGCCCTCATCTTCCCCTCCTCTCAGCGAGCCTAGTTTAAAGCCCGCCGGAGGAGATCCGCCAACTTAAAAGAAAACACACGCTTACCTTTGGGGGACAGGTGAAGCCCATCCCAACTGAGCATGTTCCTCGTCGTGATGTGTGGGTCGTTGTCCAGGAAGCCGAAGCCTGCCTCGAGACACCACTGCTGAAGCCGCCATTAGAAAAAGTACATTAATGCATTTGTAGATGCACCAATTTTTGTGGAAAATACAATTCCAAATGCCCCTGCCCACCAGCTATAAAATTAAGGAGGCACCTAACTTCATTGATCATCTACATTTATGGACTACAAAGATCTGAAGGTACCTAAACTTAGGCTTCCTCACGTGCTCAGTAGTGATCGCACCAGCTCCTTCTCCTGAATGTTTGAATGATGCTTTGTGCTGTTCTCAGTTATATTGGTTTGCAGTAGGTGTTCTGCAAACTCGCCTGCTGGATTTGGGTCATCTGGGATTATAAGAACTTTGTTACTGCTCTGACTTATTTGTGGATCACAACAGAGCTTAGCCTAACTGCTCAGCCTGGGTCACTTCTCTGCACAAGCAGCACCCTATATTCAGGTGACTGGGGAACTGTCAGGGCCAAAGCATAGGTGCAGAATGAATGTAGGCACCTAAAACCATTTGTGGCTGCTGAGGCAGATGTTTTTCAGGATTGCTTTTTTGATGTGTAAGTGTTTAAATTACTCCTAGCTCCTGACTTAGGCTTCTGAAGTGCCTTTATGTATCTCATCCTAAGTCGTGTCAGCATTCTTGAAAGTGCTATCCCAGGTTCTTAATTACAGTGGGCATGTCTACACATTCATTAATGCGCCTTAAATACTGCACATTTAGTTTGGTACTTCCTTAATAAAGGTCTTTCCCTCAGTTTGAAAGAAGAGACTGAAAGCCTCAGAGGTTATGTGCTTCCTTAATAAAGTACTAACTGAGGGAAAGACTGCAAAAAGACTGCAGAAAGACTTGGATAGGTTGCAGGGGTGGGCTAACAAAAACAGGATGCGTTTCAATACGGAAAAGTGCAGGGTGCTGCACTTGGGCAGTAGTAACTGGCAGCATACTTATAAGATGGGAAACTCCCTTCTTGAGAGCACGGAGGCAGAAAGGGATCTTGGAGTAATCACTGACTCCAACATGAACATGGGCCGACAATGCGAGGTCACGGTCAGCAGGGCTAACCGGACCCGATCATGCATCCACAGGTGCATCTCAAGTAGGGCCAAGGAGGTGATCTTCCCCCTCTACATGACACGGGTCAGGCCACAGCTGGAGTACTGTGTCCAGTTCTGGGCACCCCACTTCAAGAGGGATGTGGACAACATTGAGAAGGTCCAGAGAAGGGCCACCCGCATGATCCGGGGACAGCAGGGAAGACCCTACAATGAGAGGCTACGGGACCTGAACCTGTTCAGCCTTCACAAGAGAAGGCTGAGTGGGGACCTGGTGACCATCTATAAACTCACTAGGGGGGACCAGAAGGGTTTGGGGGAGACTTTGTTTCCCCTAGCGCCCCCAGAATAACAAGGAATAACAGCCACAAGTTGTTGGAGAGTAGGTTTAGATTAGACACCCGTAAGAACTACTTCACAGTTAGGGCGGCTAGGATCTGGAACCAACTTCCAAGGGAAGTGGTGCTGGCTCCTACCCTGGGGGTCTTTAAGAAGAGGCCTGATGCCTACCTGGTAGGGGTCATTTGAGCCCAGTTTTCCTCCTGCCCAGGCAAGGGGTCAGACTTGAAGATCTACAAGGTCCCTTCCGACCCTACTTCTATGAGCTTATGATATCTTTTATTGGACCATCTGCATAGTTGGGAGAGATTTTTAAAAAGATTTTTGGGCCAAATTGCCCTTACTCATGTCTGGTGGTTCAGTTATCTAAACACTTCTCTTTCAGGTGGCCAGTAGAGAGATTGGCATATTGGAAGGATATGTCTTGGTGCCTATATCTGGTTTGAAAGAAGAGACTGAAGCTGTTGTGGGTAAGGATGAAGTGAATGAATCGTGCAATATATTGTGGTTGCAAGTTAAGTAGTCCAAGTTCTTGTGGGTATTTCAGGCAAGTAATTATGCCTTCATGGTGTGGGATGTTAGTATACAGGCTGGTGACATCAATGGTTGCAGGGAGAGGTTAGAGGCAGTCATTACACATAAACCAGTTTAAGTGATCAGAAACTGGTTTAAACCTGTAACAGAGCAGATATTCAGTGCACATAAGCCAGTTTGAAAATGGCTGAAACTGGTTTAAGATAAACCTTATTGAATGCAGTATCATACTTAACTGATTTGGGTCAAACCAGTTTATGCAATGTCTGTCCCAGACCCCTTGCTGGTTTAAGATAACCAGACTCCCCCAGCATCCCAGCATGATCTCTGGGCTGGGTGGGGCTCTCTGCTCCACAGCAGGGCTGGCCCCCTCCTCTCTACTCCTTGGCTGGAGCTCCAGCAGAGACCTGAAGGCAAAGAGTGTCTGCCTGGCTTCTCCCTGCTAAGAAGGGAGAAGCCCTTCCCCCTGCCCCTCTGCCTTACACAGCCACCTCAGCATTAACTAGCAGACCACATGTTGGCTACAGTTCATGCTGTGGGAGATGACAAAGGCAGACAGGCTTTTTGGAGCTAATCAACAAGTAGCTTAATGTCCTTCCTTAGAAAAACTGTTTAGGAAGCACTTGGAGAGAGGTTTTGATTTCTTAATGGGTTGATAAACACAGAGTTAGGGGTAATAAACATTCCCTGCTCAGGTGTGCAGGACTGGGGGGAATAATCAGAGTGTCCTGCTGGTGCCTGTCCACATCCCCCTCAGCTCAGCCCTGTATAAGTGAAGGGAGGGCTGCTCTAGCATCCCCTGGCTTCTAGCTTGAACCACTGTAGGCATGTGCCTGCATTTCTAGAATGAAAAGAGAATGTCTATCCACATCCTTATTGATTCAAGCTTTGTAGGTCAGACTAACCAGCAAAGATTGAATCAATTCAGGCTGAGGCTTCTGGAATGTCTATCCCTAGCTATAGCCTATGCAGAGATGGGGTTGTTCTGGGTCTTGTTGAGGAAATCTGTGGTATCTTGTAGAAAACCTCCTCTATAAATGACAAGTGATTTAAGGATGGTTTCTATAAATACTGATAGCACTTCAGTGAAGGTATAACAGTAGGATATGATGGGTCTGCCTTGTGTTACCTTTTTACTTTGCTTTTTATTATTATTTCTGTTGCTCACCATTTGAGCTTTTTCTTCTTCCTTGTTTACAGCGACTCCCAAAGTGACATCAGGGCAAACAAAAACATTTAAAATGAATTTCACTTTTCTCATATACCAGTTATTTGCTACTAGTTTTGTCCCTTATGAAAACTGCTGTGACCCTTTGTAATGAAGATTTTGTAATTGATTTCTTTAATTCTCAGGAGCAAGCTGTATATTTATCAGCAAAACTACAAGGTGTTGGCAGTGGTGGCTGTTGCTCCTTGCACTGGTTCTGCCCCCTTGTTAGGACTTTTGTCAAATACAGGCAACAATTGCCCAGGAATCACTCAGCTAGCAGCACTCCCAGCTGCTCAGAGCACCTGCTCAAAACACACACAGCCCACCAAACACTCAGCGAGCCAAACACGCAGGCAGCCCTAGCTCACTTACTTTCTCAGAGCAGGATCTGATGCCTGGTGTATGGCTCCTCTTCCCTTTCTTCCTCTTGCTCCCAGTGAACCGCGTGCCCTGTTTGCTGTCCCTGATTGCTTGCTCCCTGGTTGCTTGAGGAGTCTCTTTTTATACTCTGCTTGGCCTGGACTGGCTCTGCCCCCTTGTTAGGGCTTTTGTCAGACACAGGCTGCAACTGCCCAGAAATTACACAGCAATGACTCGGTTACCAGCATTCCCAGCCTCTCAGAGCACATGCCCAAAACACACACAGTCCACCATACAAAGATGCAACAAGCCAAACACACAGAATTGGAACTGTGCATCAGGCCCTGAGTAAGCAGCATTGTTTAATTGTTGTGCTCCGGGAGCAGGGCATGGACTTTCTTATGATGAAAGACTTGGAGCATGACAGTTTAATCTCTGTTTCCACTTTGTTCCAGGGTAGAAATGAGCTTTTCTAGGGATGGCTTCTTCTTTGTAGAAAGGAAAGCCATGGCTCTGCTCACTGTCACTGGAGAATAGCAGCTTTCCCTGTGTTGTGATCTGGGAGGTGGGCAGCCTATCCACGGGTCTTAAGGAGATCCTTAATTCTTGGGATGGGTTCTAGCATTTTTTATAAATCAACTTTTCCTTGCTGACTCATTAATTTAGATGTTGTCCTTTGGAAGGGAAGGTTAAGCTTGTTGATCCCTTTGTCTAATGGAGGTGGTTATCTGTTGGGCTTCAGGCCTGTTCCTATCAACTTCTGCAGACACAATCACAGAATCGTAGGAATTAAGAGCTGGAAGAGACCTCAAAAGATCATTGAGTTCAACCTCCCTGCTCTGGGCAGGAATACTGCTGAGATCAAATGATCCGAGCAAGGTGTCTGTCCAGTCTCCTCCAAGATCAGTCCTTTCACCTGCAATCCACATTATGCCTCAGCCTGACAGCACTCATAACTCCCGCTGTCTTCTGGTTCCTTTCATTTGTCCTTTCAGGAACAAGACCTTAGAGAACTGTTGACCTAGTAAAGCTGAAAAAAATCTGTGAAAGCAAATCAGGGGCTGGGGCTTATTATCCATAGTGTGTTCCAGTGTACATATTCACACCCATGCACAAAGGGTATAGGCTATTAACACAGCCAAATGGTAACGATTCACACTACACTCATCGTGCACTGAGTCAGGGGCAAGGGAAACTCAAGCCTCTAACATTTACAGCACAAAGCCATCTCTAATGCACAGGGCTGGATTAACCCTTTAGTGGGCCCTAGGCAAACAAACTCACGGGCCCCGGGCTGGTTGAGACCCCTCTCCCCACTCAGGTGCTGCCGCCTGCGGGGAGTGGGGCTTGGTGCTGCTGCTAAAAAGCAGCCACCACAGTGATGAGGCCAGTGGAGAGAAGATTGGAAGGAACGGAGGCGCATGCTGCCACGGAGGGAAGGACCAGGGCCCACCGCAGCTGAGGGCCCTAGGTATGTGCCTAGTTTGGCTATGTGTTAATCTGGCCCTGATAATGCAAAGCCTGAAGGGAGACCCTATATAATAACTCTACTCTCTCCCCAACAACAGAGGGCTCTAATATTTCCACTGAGGTATTTTTCTTTCCTACTGAAAGTGTTCTGGAGGAATTGCTGGCGCACACAGCAGGATGGAGCATGAAAATGTCTTTCAATACTAGGCACTTTTGTCAAATGGATTTTATATAAAGTACTTGCTACCTCAGGAGGAAAATATGTCTTGGAACATGCTGAGAAAGGTGCGCTGTGCTGTAAAATTTGATACTGTATCCCTGGAATAGAGCGCACGCAGCCTCAGCCTTGCTCTGGACCCTGGCATGCTCCCTAGGCCAGGGTTTGCAGTGAGGAAGGGGTCTTTGTGCAAAGACTTTTCCCCTGTGTTTCTTCTCCAACTTTTATATGGCATCTGTACAAGTGCGAAGATGGACAGAATCCTTCCCTGTGAATTTCACCACTGGTATAGGCATAATTTCCATCTCTGCCAGCATAAATCATTGCCCAGAATAAATCATGTTTATAATTATAACAGTTTGCATTGGTCCAGCTATACCAATGGCTCAAATCCCAGGCAACATTGCCAACTTCAAGTATTCAAAAACCATGAAATTAGCTATAGACTTCATTTAAAAAAAAAAAAAAGATACAGTTGAGATTGACACTTAATCCTATGCTTCTTGGAGGTAAGCCTTTAAGAAAAATGTGACAAAGTGTGAGACTTGTGGTTAAATTATAAGCATTGGCAGCATGGATAAGGGAGACTTAAAACCTGTCTTCCTCCATAAGATAGTGTCACAAGCTGTCACAAAATGTGGACTAGAGAACAGGAAAGCCAGTGTAATTTATTATTTGAAATCATAGCTACCAAAACCTACAAGAAGGCTCAGTGCTAACAGGTACTGTGCTTCTCTCATTGACTTGAGTGCATATTCAAGGCAATCACTGCCTTGCAGGACATTCATCAAATTTCTGAACTGAACCCCTAAAGCTTCTTTATGGAAACCAGGAAGCAGGAGGAGACAACTCTGTTGTCTTTAAGGAGATCAAGGCTAAGCCATTCATCCCCTCTTTTCATGGTTGTTTCTTAGGAGCTTATGCACAAACCAAAAGCAAATTAACTTCAATCCTTCTGCTAGCAAAGGGCATACTGCCAGCTTCACTTTGGTACTGGCACCTGAAAAGGGATATAACTTAAATGTTCTGTTCTGTGGTTTGAGAAAAATCAAGTCCATGATTAGGCGCAAACAACAAATTGTTAGGCTACATTTGATACCCTCCTGTATTGGCAGGGGCATGTGGCTTGAGGCTGAAGACAGAAGTAGCTTAGAAGTTCCTTCACTCTTTGAAGTATGATACCACTTTTATTAGACTTTAAACAGTGCTGAGCACTAAAGAAGAAAATCAGTTTCTTTTTATAATAATGTTTTGTGTAGCATGCAACCTGCAGTTTCCCTAAAAAAAGCATCAAGGGAGAAATGGGGTGTGTATTATAGGCGAGAAAAATGGATCCCTCCGAGTCTGGAAATGTAGCAGCATTAACTGCCAAAGCTCCCAGAACTGCAACAATCATTACTGTTACCACTCCACTGCTGCCAAATTTCCAGACCCGTGAGGAGCCACCCCCAGCTGGATAACACAGAATGTCACAAACTGTTACAAAATGTGGACTAGAGAACACGAAAGCCAGCGTAATTTATTCTCTGAAATCATTTGCCTGGGATGATCTAGTTGGGGATGGTCCTGCTTTGAGTAGTGGGTTGGACTAGCTGATCTCCTGAGGTCCCTTCCAACCCTTATTTTCTATGATTCTATTACATGGTGCCATGTTCTAGATCGGGTTGGCAGTCAGGTTGATCCACAGGCCCAACCCGACACATGGCCCTGGAGCCAGGATGCCAAGTCTGACCCATCACATAGTCCCAGAACTGGTACATGGGGTCAGACCCAGCACATGGCTTCAGAGCTGACATATCAGGTCTGAACCAGTACATGGCGAGTGTGCAGCCATGGACCCAATGTGACGTACAAGATTTGATATGCCAGAAACAACCCAGCACATGGTCCCAGCCTGGCATATGGTCCAGGGCTTAGCACACCAGAGCCAATGCATGGGGTTAGATCCAGTGTATCAATCACTGCACGGGTCCCATTGGCTGTGGAGGGATGGGACCAGGCTCTGAAGAAGGCTTAGCAAACTGTTACCAGTTACCAGGAAGGACAATCTCTTTTTTCCTTCAGGCTCCCCTTCTGAAACAAGGTGAGTCTTATATATGTGGGTGTGTTATATATGGAAAAAATATGGTAAAACTCAGTGAAAAAGAGTTGTGAATAGTTTATTAAGTTAATCTCACATTTTTTTTCTACATGGATGAGAGAAGGATCAACTGTATTCACCATGGCAAAGTTTTCTGTGCATTTTGATACCACTACTCTAAAGATAGGTCAAGCAATATTAGGGTGGACATTCTGCCATTCTCAATGATCATGAGCACGGTGTCTGTTAAAGCAACCCAGATCACCTCTCTGTTTCCAGTTCTGAAACCTGGATGGTAGACAGCTAAATTATTGCTAGAGACTACTGGAGTTTATTGACATTAGTGTTCTACCTATAATGACTTACTACCACCCAGTCATCGCACCCAAGGAGGAGTAACGAGAGAGATGATGTCATGGGGACTAGCAAGTTGATCACCTTTCTATTGTGGAGGCTGTGCCTGCCTCTGCTCTATTAGGCATTCCCAAGCCACCTTTGCCCAGGCGGTCAATCTGATTTGCCCAGGACCTGTGTGTGGACCCCAGAGGGTACCTTGGCTGCCATCAGGGAAGCCCCCTAACTCACCTGCCACAACTTTGAATGGATCCTCAGTGGAGGGGGTCCCCTTCAAGGGAGCCTCCAGGGTCGTCACGCCCCTCGACAGGCACTCACAGGGCTCCAACCTCCCCTACACCCTGGCCAAACGCCACCTTCTGCAACAGGCTTTCAAGCTTATTTTTACAGCTGGCTCCTGCCAGTTTTCCCCTGATCTTCACATAGTCCCTCAGCAGCTAGCCCTGGTGTCCTGACCGGGCACGGGTGTGAGGGCTAGGAGGCCCTCGGGTTTCCTGCTTGCCTACCCAGTGCCCTTAGCCTCACTGTCTACTGACCGTGGCTCCCCGTGCGCCCCTCGCCCAGCTGAGGGCTCTATGGACCTAACGTAACAAAAGGGACCATGGCACCTGCCTTGATCCTTACCCCTATTCCCAGAAAACACCCAATGTGACCTGGCATGAACAAACCCACCACCTGACCGTTGGTGAGGCATAGCCGCATGGAAAGAAGGGTGTGAGCACCCAAAGGAAAATAGAGTGCCCTCCCTGTGGGGACTCTGTGCTCCCCTAGTGCCTCAATGTCCCTAGGCCCGGGCACTGTGTGTCGGGGCCCGGGTTCTTGCCCCAACCAGGACTCTTCTCTCTTCCTCTAGGCTCTGCTTCTATTTGGGGTCATAGTCCTCGTCGCCTGAGGTCAGATCGCTACAGCTGGCTTCCCTTCTGGCGTCCTTACTCCCTGCCGTTCCTTGCCTCTGAGCTTTCCCGCAGCTCCTACTGCTCCCCTGGCATTCGCTGCTCCTGTGGCTCTCGCTGCTCTTGCAGCTTTCACTGCTCCTGCAACTCTTGCTGCTCCCGCGGCTGTCGCTGCTGCCGCAGCTCCCGCCACTGCAGGAGCCACCGCTGCCCCTTCTGCCGGCCTCTCTACTGGTGTCCCTGATCCCTGCCGGTCTTCTCCGGCTCAGGGATTCCCTGCAGCTTCTTCCACCGCAGCTGTCCTCACCGCCACCGCCGCTGCAGCAGTCTCCTCCCTCACAAGCTGCCAGCCACCCTGGCTGCACGCTCCTGACCTGGAGGTTCCCCACGGGCTCTCCGGTTGTTGGCCGGCCTCCTGCATCTTCAGGGCCGCTCTTTATTTCCGCCGGGTGGTGTCCCCTCCTGACGTCACCCAGCCCCAGCTGGATATTTCATAGATTTCATAGACATTAGGGCTGGAAGGGACCTTGGAAGATCATTGAGTCCAGCCTCCTACCCAGAGGGCAGGAAGTCAGCTGGGTTCATAGGATCCCAGCAAGATAAGCATCCAGTTTGCTCTTGAAGGTGTTCAATGTAGGCGCTTGAACCACCTCTGGTAGCAGGCTGTTCCAGACCTTGGGGCTCGGACAGTAAAGAAATTCTTCCTTATGTCCAGCCTGAAACGGTCTTGTAGTAGTTTATGACCATTCGACCTAGTTGTCATCCCTTGGGGCGCTCTGGTGAACAAATGGTCCCCCAGATACTGGAGGTCACCCCTGATAAACTTATAGGTGGCCATCAGATCACCCCTGAGCCTGCACTTTTCCAGGCTAAAGAGCCCCAGGGCTCTCAGCCTGTCATCGTAGGGTCTGCTTCCCTGACCTCTGATCACGCGCGTGGCTCTTCTCTGGACTCTCTCAAGCTTCTCCACATCCTTTTTGAATTGTGGAACCCAAAACTGGACGCAGTACTCCAGCTGTGGCCTCACTAAGGCTGAGTACAAGGGGAGAATGACATCCCGGGATTTGCTTGAGAAGCATCTATGGATGCAAGCCAGCGTTTTGGTTGCTTTACTAGCCGCAGCATCGCACTGCAGGCTCATGTTCATCTTGTGGTCAATGATAACCCCCAAGTCTCTTTCTTCCATAGTGCTAGCCAACATAGCACTGCCGAGCCTATAAGGATGCTGCGGGTTTTTCTTCCCAAGGTGGAGAACCTTGCATTTATCGGCGTTGAACACCATCAGATTCTCGTCCGCCCACTTGCTGAGCCTGTCCAGGTCAGCCTGGACAGGCTGACCTGATATCAGCGTGGCTAATGAACTGCGTGGGCGGTTTCACGGCGTGCGCTTCCTTGCTCCTCCCAGCCCCTATGAGAAGTATGTTGGGGCTTTCTTTTCTTTCTATTTTGAACTGGGGCTTGCCTGTAACCACGGCTTCCCCCTCTTCCAGTCTTGTGGCCCTGGGACAGAGGCAATCTAAAATGCCTCCATAGAGAGTAGTTTACATATTGTGCATACTTGAAAGATAAAACCCATGTTAACCAGGTATGAATCACTTGCAGCTCTCCAGAGTGGATGCTGCCAGATGGGCATGCCCCCCCTGGCCCAGACCAAGCTAAACTCTGCAGTAGAGACATATCTTTAAAAACTTCTTCTTACGACACCCATCTTTTGCTTGAAAGTGCATTGTGGATAATGTGTCCCACATCTGGATATTCTGAACCTCCCATTGCAAATTTGGAGCTGTCGCTAACTGTACACAGGCTGATGTAGCCTGCTGGCAACCTTCCTGTCTTTTATTGTGTGGCCAGCAAGTGAAGTCATGTAACTGTTTGTAGCAAAAAGGAATTCAAAATACCATCCCAAATCTACTCCATAAACACATTTATCTTTGTGCTGCTGTCTCTCCCATGATATAAGGGGGGGGGGGGAGGGGAAGAGGAGTGGGGAGCAAGAGAGATAAAAATATTGTGGAAGAAATAATTAGGAAAAGGGAACAAACTAATTTAATTAATAAATTAAGATCCAGTGTGGTGGCCATGTTAAAATACAACACAATTCCTGTGTATTAGCTGTTAATTCAGTTCATTTACATGGATTTCATTTGCTTTCTGTGGCACGGACCCTTATGTCACAGTTCCATGGTAGGTGTGCCATGGGCAGGGGAGAGGAAGCAATATATTGTACCCATAAATTCTGCTTCTTTAGGTGTCCCAAGAAGATCAACCAGCTCCAAGCATGGACAATGCTAGACAGGAGTAGGATGAGGCCAGGGACTTGGGCTTGCATTGATTCATCATGTTTCCTAGCACCTCTGGCAGAACAGCTAAAATAGGGCCTTGATTACACTTTAAGCACTAGATCCTACTTCACCTAATAGATGTGTAAGTAGGCAGAGATGCCAAAATGCAATTGTATTCCACTGTGGAAGTGTCTAAGGTGGGGGTTCCATCGGGTGCCATACTATCTGTCCGGCACGGGGCCCTGCCCCTCTACTCATCTGCCATGACTTGGTGTTATTGAATGAAAAGGAGGGGTTCAGTGGAGATCCTCTTCCTAGGGGACCCCGGGGACAGTAGTACTCACTGTCTTGACATGATGTTCTGCGGGGCTCTGCCTCCCCTACACCCCATCCACTCGCCAACTGAATGGGTGCCACCTGCCTCGTTCAGCCATACCCTGTAGACCCCTTTCTCTAGGGGGGACCATCATCGGTGTGGGTTCTGGTGGGCTAGCCTGGCTGTCACAACACCTAGCGTCTCCGCCTTGAATGCTGATGGGCTAGGCTCCTGTTTGCTGTCATCCTCCTCGCTACCTCTGGGCAGGATGCCTCTAACAGTCTTTACACAGTAGACAGCTGGGGGGGTGGGGGAGGGGGTGGAACTGCCTCCTCCCTCCCAGCCTTATACAGGGAATCAGTTTGCCCTTGTTCTGGATGCTGTCACTGAGCCGGCTGCAATGCTCCTGCCTGCCACAGGAGCCTCACCACACCTGGCATGCTCCACACTGGTGTGCTCCCTCTCCTCCTCCCTGCTGGGTTCTGGTGGGGCTTTTAAATCTTCCTGTGGTGGCTTCTCTGGCCACCACGATTGGCTCTGCTTTTCCCCACCCCAGGAAGAGCTGATTCAACAGCCAGTGTAACACTGGCTCATGTGGCCATGGCTCCAGCTCCTGCTCCAGCTCCAGCTCCGGCTGTGCTCCCAGAGGTAAGTTTCCCCAGGAGGCATTGCTTGTGCAGCTTGGGGCCCATGGGGGCTGCCTCCTTCCCTTTGACAGCCTGTGGGGGCATCTTACTGCCATATCCACCCTGCTAGAGTCCCTGAAAATCTAGCAAAGCACCTACTTTTATAATATACCATCATCTTTGCCTTAATACTAACTCATAAAAACCTACCATGTTGAAAAAATGCTTCATTTATCACACTAAGAATCCATACTTCACAGTTTCCTCATTCTAGTTCACCACAGTCATAGAATTATGGCATACAGCAAAATACTTCATTAAATACAAAGTGAATTTTGAGCATGGGCTGGGAAACCTTGAGTCTCCAGAACTGGAATACCTTCAGTAAGGGACACATATTATTTTCAATTCATAGTTGCAACAGTGCAAGGCAGAAGTTCTCAGTAGGGCTGTGCAAAATGGCACTGTTCCATTTCGGCGGAACAGTGTTTCATTTCAAATTTTGTTTCGATTCAAAACTGCCGTTCCGTTTTGTAGCCCCTTCTGAGGGCGTGAAGCCTGCCAAGTTGCAAGGAGATAGGTGCAAGAGGTTCAGGGAAACTGCACCCCAAAGTCTTGAAAGCAAGAAACTCATGCCACGTGTATGTGTTAAGCCACAGCAGGGTCAAAACTTCAGGGATGCTAGCCTCTGCTGAAGCAATGAAGCCTGCCAAGTTTCAAGAAGGGGGTTTAGGGAAACTGTACCTCAAGCTGCAGACAAGCAAAACACATGACATAGGTGACACTGTGTGTGTTAAGGCACAGCAGGGTGAAAACTGCAGGCCTGCTAGGCCCTGCTGTGGCCACGAAGCCAGCCAGTTGTCAAGGAGATAGGTGCAGGGGGAGTCTGGGTTCTGGGGCCCTGCACCTCTAGCTGCTGACAGGCAAAACTCATGACATAGGTGAGTGACACTGTGTGTATTAAGGTGCACCCTCACTCAACTGACACCAAGACAGAAAGCAGGGCAGTCCAAACACTGCTGCCTTTTATGCAGTTTTTCTATCCCACCCCCAGAGCACTGGGATTGGAAGGGACCTCAGGGAAGGATGACAGTCACTGGCCAGCTACACAGTCAATAATGAGAGCACTCCTTTCCCCCACTTCCCCCCTCTTCCGGCACCCTCTCCTTACTTTATTTTGTGTTTCCCTGCAGGCAAACCCAGCTTGAGCTTCGAAACTCAAACATTTTGAAATTTTTGAAACATTTCAACTTGCTTCGTTTTGTTTTGAGGCTGTTTCGAAGCTCTCTATTTTGTTTCGATTTTGCTGTTTTGACCTCAAAACAAGTTGAAACAGCATCAAAACGAAACTGCCAATGAAATTTCTCAGCCAATGTTTTGCTGAGTAGTTGTTACTTAATATCAATTAATGTGGGCATCTTTGTCCTTGCAAAAGTTATTGATGACCCACAGTACAGCAGAAATCAATGTCCTACTTTTATAAAAGCCTTACAGCTACAGGGATATGCCTCAATTGAATGGCCAAGCAAAGATAGCCATGGTCACAATAGCTTCATTTGCAGAGGTGTTTTGGGTACTTCTCTTGCCAAGGATGAAATGCTATCTGCCTGGCTATACCATTAATGGCTGTAACGTACCATCGTTTTTTATTCTGAGACTTCCATTACATTTTTTGCTTAGTTAGCATTGATCTGTTTTCCATACCAGGAGACTTTTTAATGTATATTTGAAGAGCAGCCAGGCCATCAGCCATATTAAAAACATTTTCCACCTCACCATTTATTAAAAGTACTAGCTTCTCCACTCTGTTTCCAATACCCTGGGGAGCTCTTCTGCCTGAGTGAGTGCTCCAGTATGCAATACCACTTTCAAAATGTATGAACAAGCTGTCTGCACACTCTTATTGCAACATCATGTCATCAGTGCACCAAGTGGTTATTTACTTAATTGACTCTTAGCTTGGTGGACATCCAGCTGTTAAAAACTATATACTTTAAGGACTGGGTTTTTTTTAAAAGAGTTGAAAAGGTCATCTGTGAACAGCAGCACAGATGCTGAGGCAAGCACATCAGTAAATAGAAAGCAAGGCAGGTTCATCGTGAGCAGTGATGCTAAGGGAGATGTGTCAGAAGCTTGAAAGCAATGAGCTGGAAATGGCAAACAAAACTGTGAAAACTTAACGTACAGGAAAACTGATGCATTTTCCACACCTGGCTAGTCTGTGAAGTAAAATATATCACACAGATCTTTTAAAAAGTAAAACATATTTCAAGTATAATTACGTGTTCCAGAAAAGAGAAGCTACATACAGATCAACCCCAGTCATTGCATAGAGTTTCTAAGACTCTTGTGGCCCTTTTGGGATAAACAAAGCTTGAGATAAGTAAACGAACTACACATAGTGCCCTCTTCTGCCTGGCTGCAAGAGGAACTGGGGGTACATAGCATCTCTGGAAATCAGGATGTTTCTCTTCAGAAAACTCATGTTGGGCACTCAACACTAAAAATTGTGCCTAACTAGGTGTCACAGGCCAGCTGGGCACTGTGAGTGTATCGATTTTATCACAGGCCAACTGGGCTGTTTGTTTCAGTTTCAGATGGAGGAGGCAAAGTTGGGAGTGAAGTAAAGGCAAATTTATTATAGCTTACACACACAAATTTATTATAGCTTACACACACACAACAGTTAACAGAAAGATAAATGTGATAAGCAGATAATGCAGTACTAAAGAGCTAATAGTAAATAACAGTTTAATAACAACAGATAGATCAATTCTGTTGCAGGCCAACTGGGCACTGTGAGGGTATTAGGCACTGGGCTGTTCAAAACAACAGATAGACAGACATGGGTTGGCAACTTATTGATAGTCCCTCAATGCCAGGTACGCATCAAGTGATTCCAGTGAAGTCAGACGTCCCCGATCGACACTGTCAGAGGGATTACCGGGGAAGATCCCTTGATCAGGATCCATTCCTCACTCACACCAGGAGTCCGGGGTCCAGGCGTGGAACAGAAATGACCATTCTGTTCCCTCCTTCCTGCTGGCTACCTGATGCATGTGCTTTTTATACCTAGTCTTATGTTAATCTGTTGGCTTTAGAGCCACTCACAATGTTGTCTTATAGCTGTTACCCTATGGGATTGAAAGGTGTTAAAAATTATCATAAAAGGTTACTACCTAAACGCGGGTTTATCCAATAAACAAACTGTAATGGAGCACCTTTAGGTTTAAAATTGACATTGCTCCACCTAAGCCCTAAACCCCTTTTAGGTTTCATTTGACTATGCTTTCTTGGGATGTCCTTTCCTGGAATGTGTTGGGTGTGCCAGGCAGTTGGATCCAGTTTTTTATCGTTAAAGCTGAACCCTGGGCAGAAACCATTAGGTCAGCTAATCTTGCATCTACAGCTTTGCCTATGGGGCCCAGTCAGTTCCACGAACAGTTAATTTTATCATTTTGGTTAAACTTATGACAGACAAGTTACATTTGCGGTTTACAAACTTACAAGCTTTATATTAACTAATATTACCTGTTTAGGCAAAATACAGGATGCCTCTAAGAAGCACATATTTATTGCTTATTAATCCCTCTGGTTCTGGCTGTCACACTAGGTCAGGGGTTTTCAACCTTTTTTGAGCAGTGTACCGCTGGCAGCTGGTCAAGGAGCAGTGTGGGGGGGGGCGGGGAGGGGAATAGCAGCAGCTGGTCATGGAGCAAGGGGGAGGGTAGCAGTTGCCACACACAGAGCGCTGACACAGGGTGGTGGATAGCAGCTGCCACTGCTGCATGCAAGCTTTTCCCTCTGCATCTGGCTGGCCAGGTGGCACCTGTTTGGCCTGCAGAGGGGTGCAACTACCCTCGCCCCACTCTGGCCCTGCTCCTCTGGGGTGGTGGTGCTCCCCCTGGGACTTACCCCCTGGGGCCATTCAAAGTACCCCCAGGGGTATGCATACCCCCAGTTGACACCCCTTGCTTTAGGTATGTGGTATTTACCTGCATGTCACTTGAGATCTGACAAACAAGGGTGTCTTGTGATCTCATTTTGATGTATAAATGAAATTTACTCACATATCTCATACCCTTTTGGTAATCAAATTCCTACATACCTAAATGAAAATATTACAGCCCACTGAAATCTATCATAAGGCTATTGCTTTATTTTTCACAGCTGGCTCATTACTAACCCTCCAGCCAAAGTTTCAGGCCTTGCAGTCTAGTTTCCATCAGGATTAGAACTCAATTCTAGGAGTCAGGTATATTCTTAATGCAGTGTTTTTTATTTCCAAAGAAACTACTGAAATCCTGTTCCCTGAACACACAGGCACAAGAGCATAATTAAATATGTGTCATGAACTAAGAAATGATTTATACTACAAAGGGTTTGCCAATATGGCCACACTGATGAAGCTGTATCTTCAAAGCCCTGAGGGGAAAACACAGCTCATACCAAGAGCAAGATTTTTTGCTAGCCTAGTTAAACCAACATTTTTCAAACTGTAAGGCAACCCCCAGGAGACAGGTAGACATGAAAGGTTCCTAGAGGGGACCATGACAACAATCAGCTGTGTCCTCTGTTTCAGCCACTCTTGTGTCCCTCTACTTCAGCTGCCAATTCCCTTGCCACCAATTGCTGGTGGCAAGGTAAATTGGCAGCCAGGGAAGTAGTGGCAGCAGCTGAAGTAGGGGGTACAAGACTGCCCGACTTTCCTACAGTAGGATGTGAACCCCCAAGGTTTCCCCTGCCACCCGATCACCAGCAGAAGGTATGTAAAGATACCCCACACCTTCAGCTGGCTGGAACAGTCCATTCACCAGCTGGTGCCTTCCCAAAGTCCAATTCTTGGCCTGCCAGCACAGCTGCTGAGTGGTGTGCTATGGAGATACCAGGAGCATCTGGGTGTCCACGTACCTGGTGGCTGGATGGTGGCAGCAGCTCTCTGAGGCAGCTGAGTGAAGATACCCTGAGTCCACTCAAGTTGGAGGGGTTGCTGCTGGTTGGTGGTGGAGCTATACTCCAATGCAGCTACACCAACAAACGCAGCACATTCCTGCCTTAAGATAATTCATGCTCAAAATGTATAAATTATGAGATAAAGAGTAGGAGTAGCCAGGAACGTCTTCAGCTAGGGGTGGTATTTTCTCTCAGGTTGTAATTCAGGAAGGTTCTTAAGCAACTACCTGCCTTCAAATATTGGACTGCTCACATACTTAAAGTTAGGCAGACGATTTGCTATTTGAGGCCCTCAAATTGTGCGATTCTTGAGCTCTAATAACAGCATCTAGATGGGGAAAAAAGAATGAGTCCACAAAATTTTAGCTTCTGTTATGAGGCCTGTAAAATCTGAGGGGACATCTAAGGTGTTGCAAAGTTTTAGGGCATAGGGTTGCATTTTTAAGCTAACACTTTCATTTGTGAAAGTCTCTAAAAGAAGTGTATGTCTCGCAAGGAATTCAGCCAGCAGATTTCCTCCTAGGAAACACAAGTATCACTTATGTTTACAATGAATCTTGGGAGCAGAAGGGAACAAGATAATTTCAGTTACAAGGCCATTCAGCTAACAAGCTATAGACATTTTGAGCAGCTCTGGGGATGCAAAGTTGAGTTAAGAGCTAAGCCAAGTTTACTAATGTCTTGTATTATCAAAAGGATCTGGGGGACAAACTAACAGAACTTCTTGTGGAGTAAGATGTTACTCCATGTGAGTAAAGAGGGTTGGCTCTGTTCCCAGCATTGTTTTCAGAGTTGCCAAGTGCCTGCAGCAATCAAGGAAATCTCTGGGCTGAAAATCATGGCATTTCTTATTTAGATATGGAGAAGCTGGTCTTTGCTTGTTTCTCCTGGGACTGAGTGTTTTATCCAGACAGAGGAGATATTCATAAAGGATTTTCCAGAATATTTTAAACATGTTTTTTAATTAAGGCTTGGTAATCTAAAAAGTAGACTTGATAGCAGGGCCAGCAGCAAATGGAAAATAAATCTCTCACCCAACCCTACTAAACATCTTCATCACCACTCAGAAGCCATTCTTATTCAGGCTTGTTCTGGGTTTGCACTCTTGTGTTGTTTAGTCTTTGGACAGAGAATGATGTGGGGAGAGCACCCTTCAAAGTCTATGTCCCTGACAAACAGATCACACACAGCTCTAGTATGGCACCTTCTAAAGTGAATGGATTCACCAAGGTTGTGACAGGAAGAATGCTATCTACTTTAGTTAAACTAAGATTAACACCATTTAAAACTTTGAAATTCCAGGGGAAAGTGGCAAACAGAAAGAGAGGGAGAGGAAATGAGAAAGTGGATTGGGACATAAGAGCTGTGCTGCATGACAAGGTGTTTTATGAATGGTATTGTCATAAGTTCAGACAGTAGAAGATAGCCAACCTGTTACTGTTATCACAGACAGAACTTGGCACAGGACATGGCAGAATCTACTAGTTTTAAAGTGTCATGTTGGTAACACAGTTTCCAAGGACTCTCAGGCTTGTCACTGTTGCTGAAGTACAGACACTTCTGTCAACTGAAAAGTATTGTCTAAGACAGGCTTGTCCAACATGTGGCCTGTGGGCCACCATGTGGCCCACCAAGTAATTTTATCTGGCCTGCAGCGGCGGCGGATCGCAGAGCCGCCGCAGAGGTGCAGAGCCACGGCAATGGAGCGCAAAGCCGCGGTGGCAGTGGCAGGGCTGCTGCAGAGCGCAGAGCCATGGCGGCGGAGCGTGAAGCTGCAGAGCCACATTGGTGAAGCGCAGAGCCGCAGCAGCAGCAGCAGCAGAGTGCAGAGCCACAGCGGCAGTGGCAGCGCTGGCAGAGCCGCGGCGGCAGAGCGTGGATCTGCAGTGGCGGCGGCGGGTCAGCGGTGAGGCAGGCAGAGCCGGCCCACGGGCCCCAGCCGGCAGTGAGGGGAGGGGAGCTGCCTACCCCCATGTGGCCCGGCTCATCAGTGAGCTGGGTCCTGCCGCAGCTGCCCCGAGGGCTGCGCAGAGTGGAGCTGCCCCAGCTGCACCTGATTGGAGGAGCTGGAACAGGCTCTGCCCCCTGTCCCCTGCACGTGGCTGGGGGAGCTACAGCATGGCCTGTGCCCTGCCCTCATGTGTGGTGGACGGAGGCACAAGGTAAGTTCCCGCGCAGAGCTGGGGGTGCCTCGGGGCCAGCCAGGGCGAATGGAGGCACAGGGTAAGTTCCCGTGCAGAGCTGGGGGCGCCTCGGGGCTGGGCTGGGGTGGATGGAGGCACAGGGTAAGTTCCCGTGTGGAGCAGACCCATTTCATTGTCACTATCTGCAACTTCATTGGTATCAAAGGTAATGTGACATCACTTCCTGATGTGATGTCACTTCCTGTGAGGTCTTTGAATATGGCTCGCCGGCCCACTGGGTGATAAAAAGTTTGTGATCCAGCCCCACATTCAAAAAGGTTGGACACCCCTGGTCTAAGAGAAAGGAAATGGGTCATTATCCTACTGAGAACACCCTCCTCATTCCAGGGAGCTACTCTAAAATATCTTCTTCCATGTGAAAGGTAAACTGAGAGTTAATTTATGAAAATTATTTTATGCTCTTCAGTTCCAAGACAGTCAAGCCAAGGATAGTAGCTATCACAAATCAGTTCAGATCAAACAAATGTCTGACTACTCATTTTACACAATGTATGTAGTTTCTATTGTTAGCGGACTACACTAAATTTAAATTAAAGCCCCATTAAAACCCTCAAATAAAGGAAATACTAATGTTCACTGTCAGACTACAGTAGAACAAGAAAAACCTTCCTCCACCTTTAACTAATTCCTTGAAGACATACAAATACTACACAGATATATTATAGTGGCAGACCAACAAGCAAGTTTTCATAGATAAGGTCAGCTCCCAGACTGCTGCACCTGGCAGCACAGTTTGAGGAGCAGATGAGTAGCTAACAGTTGTGAAAGAACAGGTTAGGGACTATTAGAAAAGCTGGACATGTAGAAGTCCATGGGGCTGGATGCAATACAACTGAGGGTGGTGAAGAAGTTGGTTGATATGATTGCAAAGTTATTGACCATCATCTTTGAAAAATCATGACAATTAGGAGAGGTCCCATATGATTGGAAAAGGGTAAATATAGTACCCATCTCTAAGGAGGAGGATCCAGGGAACTATAGACTAGTCATCCTCACCTCAGTCCCTGGAAAAATCATGGAACAGGTCCTCAAGCAATATATTTTAAACGCTTAGAGGAGAAGAAGATGATTAAGAACAGTCAGCATGGATTCACAAAGGGCAAGGAATGCCTGACCAATCTGATTGCCTTCTATGATGAGATGACTGGCTCTGTGGGTGGGGGTAGAGCAGTGGACATTGTATCAAAAGCCTTGCTAAAGTCAAAATATACCATCTCCCATAACATTCTTAAAAGCGGGCTAAAGAAGCGTGGGTTGGATAATGAGATTGCAAGGTGGATAGAAAACTGGCTGGATCATTGGGCTCAAAGAGTAGTAACCAATGGCTTGATATGTAGTTGGCAGCTGGTATCAAGTAGAAAGCCCCAGGGGTCAATCCTGGGGCTGGTTTTGTTCAGTATCTTCATCAGTGGCCTGGAAGATAGGATGGAGTGCACCCTCAGCAAGTTTGCAGATGACACCAAGATAAGCTGGAATGTAGGGCTAGGGCTGAGAAAGACATAGACCAATTGGAGGATTAGATCAAAAGTAATCTCATGAGATTCAACAAGGAGAAGTACACAGTTCTGCACTTAGGACAGAACAATCCCATGCACTGGTACAGGCCGGGGACCAACTGCACAAAAGGACCTGGATGGTTCAATGAATAACCTGTATGAGAGCCAAAAGTGTGCCCTTGTTGCAAAGAAGCTAACAGCATACTGGGATACATGTGTAGGAATGCTGTGAGCAGATTGAGGGAAGTAATTTTTCCCCTCTATTTGGTACTGGTGAGGCCATAGTTGGAGTCCTGTGCCCAGTTTTGGGGCTCCCCTACAGAAAAGTTGTGCACAAATTCGAGATAGTCCAGCGGAGAGCAACAGAAATGGTGAGGGGGGAGCCAGGGCACATAACTTCTAAGGAGAGGCTGAGGGAACTGAGCTCATTTAGTCTGCAGAAGAGAAGACAGAGGGGATTTCAGAGCAGCTTTCAACTACCTGAAGTGGGGTTCCAAAGAGGATGGAGCTAAACAATTTTCAGTGATAGCAGATGACAGAACAAGGAGCAATGGTCTCAGGTTGCAACAAGGGAAATTTAAGTTAGATATTACAAAAAACTCTCTCACCAGGAGGGTAGTAAAGCACTGGAACAGGTTATCCAGAGAGTTTGTGGAATCTCCATTCTTGGAAGTTTTTAAGACCCAGCTAGACAAAGCCTTGGCTGGCATGATATAGTTGGGGACAGTCCTGCTTTGAGCAGGAGGTTGGACTAGATGACTTCCTAAGGTCCCTTCCAACCCACATTTTTATGATTCTATGATATGTGACTTCATGGTAGCAGGGAGACTTTGAAATCTTCCAACATTTTGCCTTCACAATTGAAGAGGTTTGCTGGAAAGCACAGATAAACTAAATGTGTTCATGGGTCTCTACATCAAGAGCAGCTAAGCCCCACAGGCTGGTCTTGTCAATATGAGAGTACCAGAGACTGAGAAACATTTTCTTTTCTATTTCTAGTTGACAGAGGCTGTCAAATGCATTGTTATATTTTAGCAGGATTTGCTCAGAAAACATTCAGTCAGATGATGCCTTTTCCTCCCAGTGGCTGTAATCTAATATGAAATGGTGCACTCTGGTTCTGTTCTCACCTATAAACCTTTTACACAGGGTAACCTGCTAGACTTCAGTGGCATTAATTCTAATTTACTATCATGTTTACATTACCCATTTCAAGATGTGAATGTAATCTGCAAGTAATTTCATTTCATTGTCACAAGGCCTGAGCATAAAGATGTAGAGGTAAATTTTTCTGCCTTGATCATATTTACATCTTGTCATCAACTTTTGATGCATAATTGGGGTGACCATATTGTATTTAAGGAAATCCAGGATGCTGCCCCCACGCCCCCAAGCCAGTGGCACTGCTGGGGGCAGAGGCAGGTAATCAGGGGTGCAGGACACTATCCACAGGGAAGGCAGAGCAGTATGGTGTGCCAGGCAGGTGGGCAGACAGGCACTGCTAGAACAGGTGCCACTCCACTCACCTGTGCCTGGCCCAGCTCCTTCTGAGAAATGGCTGGAGGTGGGGGGGAGAGGAGGGCAGACTGGGCTGTTCACCACTCCAGTCCACCTGCCTTGCTCCCGTGCAGCAGCGGCAGTGCCTGCTCGCTTGCCTGCTTGGCGCACCATGACGCTCTGCTTCTTCGCTGGACTGCGCCCCATGCTTCTGCAATTCTAGGCCTTTTGAGTCCATTTTCACCAACTGGCTGGGCTGCCGGAACAGTTTATGAAATCTGGGACTGTCCCAGCCAAACTGGGACACATGCTCACCCTATGCATTAGGTTATTTTCAAAGCACTCAGCTTATAACAGAGAACTAGATTTTATCTGCCTACATCTTGCATGCTAATTTTTCAAAAGTCTCCAGGGTGGAGTAATGTAACTTTCTCCAATCTCTCAGACAATGTTCATTTATCTGTTGTTGACTGTGGTTGATTACTGATTATTAATTATCTCGGTAAAATACCCATGGAGTCAGCACTGAAGTGTTCAGGTTCCTTAGCATCAGACAAAACTCATTTGTTTTCACTGGGTATTTTCAATGGAGAGAGGATCAATATCCACCTTGAAACAATGTGGAATAACTGGTTTCTGGACAAACCTAGTTTTTTCCTATATACTGTAGTCTCACAGCTTCTTAGCAGTCAGGAAAGTTTGGACTGCATGAGTGGAATTTTTGGCTGTTGGGAGAGAAATGAGTTTCTATGGACACATGACATTGCATCCTACCATCACTTATTTCCAAAAAAATGTGCTCTTTTCAGCTGGGATATTTGATTTTTAACAAAAACATTTCAAGAGTAAAACATGATTTTTTTCTTTTAAAATATGCTGTTAGAAATTGCTCTCACAGCAACAGAGCAGCCTTGTTTGCCAATTTATGATCCTTAACAACAGCATGTTCGTTCTAATTTAATCTACTTCAATTGGAGATGAGTTACTAAATGAACAACATTTGGACAGCTTCAGAGATTTAATAAAGAATCTCATATCATTGTCATGTAACTTGTTATCCAGTTAAAAAAAGTGATGCATGAATATTTATCCCAAAGCTTCTGCAGCACATGGAAGATGCATGTAAGGGAATGGAAATATTGGCATTGAGAATTATTAATTTGATTTTCTTTGGAGATATTCTATTGGACTTCCTAAATCCAAAGGCCACTTTTTAATAAGTATTTCTCCAAAATCCTGGCTAATGTAGAAACAAGAACCTGAATGTACATAATAAATGACTTGTCTAAAGTTTCTGTTGTATTTCTATTAATAACTTGGCACTCTGCTGTGTGCATGTTCTCTTTTTGAAGGTGAAGAAACTGAACTGGAGTTTTGAAACCCCTCCAGGATTAGACAGTTTCTTCCACCATGGCCAAAGGCAAGTTGCCTGCCTCCATAGATATCCCTTTGCAACCAAGAGGGATTGGGTGAAGTGATACAATGCATATCAGCGTTGGGAATTTTTTTTCCTATCTGCTACTAAGTTCAATTTTTTATTCTAGTTATAGTCCAAAACTTCTCTTTTCTTTTGTGGTGACTTTTCTTGAATTCAAGCATGTTTTTTGTGGGGGTTTTTTGTTTGTTTTCTGTGAAGAAGGGGATGCATAAAGGAAAAGCAGTCCAATATGTCAAGTTCTAATACTGGTCTAGTATTCGCTATAGTTTTGGACACATCTTTTAACCTCTTTACTTTAGTTTTTTTCCATGTGTAAAAAGGTTAATAGCTTCTAGATAGAAGCACAAAGGTGTTAGGAAGATTCAAGTGAAAAGTACTTTGAAGATAAATTTTAAAACTGAAGAATAATCCCTAACGTTTGTCACACTGGCTCAGGTAGGATTCTCCTACCTCCTAGGGGTAAAAGAATGCTGTACTATCCTCTTCCACATTTTTAATCTTGAGGTAGATCTTTGGGAGAGGAGACAGCATTGCTGAGAAAGAGAAAATGGCACTGGGAATTAAGTTTGGGCCACGGTGACAACCCAGAGAGGCAACTCATATTTTAGGGCCCTGTGACAGGTCAACACGCTAGGGCCGCCCTCAATGTGGCCCACGCACCTGTCTCTGGGCAACCTCCTGCCTTGTCTCGCCTGCCATGCCTTGATCTTAATTGAATAATTAATTAATTAGCAGGAGGCTGCCCCTCTCCTGCCCCCTCTGCTGGGGGTGCTGTCTGCGGCTCCTTTCCTCCCCAATACCGCAGCCCCAAGCCTCGCAGATGAAATCGCTGTTATCTCTAATCGGTCCCTGTTTTGGCCCCTTACTGTTCTCCCCGGACCTTCCTTCCTTTGCTGCCCCCTCCTGGGGCTTTCTGGTGCCCAACTTGGGCCCCCTACAATGCGATTCCCTATCTGGGGCTCCCAGCGCCCAAACTTGGGCCTCGCGATAATACTACCTCCTATCTGGGGCTCTCCACGCCCACACTTGGGCTTCTTACTAAGATGGCCCCCTTCCTGGGGCTTGCCGTGCCCAACTTGGGCCTCTCAATTAGATGGCCCCCTTTCTGGGGCTCGCTGTGCCCAACTTGGGCTTCTCTAAGTTGCCCCCTTCCTGGGGCTCATTGTGCCCGCACTGGGCTTCTCAATCAGGCCCCCTCTCTGGGGCTCATCACGCCCACACTGGGCTTCTCAAAACGCCCCTTTCTGGGGCTGGGGTCTAAGCACCCCGTAAACTGTGCCCTTACTGGCGCCGGGATCCCCACACTGCTGTGGGTCTCCTATGAGGATACTGCGCCCTCACTGGTGCTAGGGCCCACACCCCTGTGGGTCCCTATGAGGCCTCCTCCAACCCCCAATAGCCTCACCCAAACCACTGGTATTAACAAACAGCAAACAAAAACTTGAGCCTACTGGCTATAAATCAAACATAAGCCATCTGGCTACAACAACATTGCTCCAGCATCTTGGAGCCGCTGTTAGCAGTACCTCCAGGCAGGCCTCTCCCAGAGCTCCTGCCTCTCTGGCTGCTAGCAGGGAACTGCTTCAGGCCTCTGCTTCTGGGCTTTATAAGGGCCAGGCCCTGCCCCTTCTGGCCAGCTGACTCTCATTAGTTGCCCTGGCAACCCACACCTGTGCTTCCTAATCACTGCCAGGGCTCCTTCCCTAGCAGCTTTTCCTCTCTTCAGGCACAGGGCACCTTAGTGCTCTGTGACAGGCCCAAAACTTAAGTTCTGTCAATTGGGTAAGCTGGAGCTCCTCTCTTCTCTCTATAAGGAGGGATCACACTGGCATCTGGTGATTCCTAGCCATCCCTCTAGGGCAGTGGTTTTCAACGTGTGCTCTGTGGACTCCTAGGGTTCCTCAGACTATATCTAAGAGGTCTGTGAAAGATGACTATGATGAATCAAAAGTATGTGAATACTCAGACTTACAATTCAAAGGGGTCTGCACCTCCATTTGAAAGTTTTTTAGGGGCCCACTAATGAAAAAAAAGTTGAAAACCACTACTCTATTGTGACATCAGAAAGAATCCCAGGGCTAGATCCAAGGAGGGATTTAGCCCTCCAATACGGGACTGAGATGGAACTGAGGTACTTATGTCCAAAACTGTGATTCTGAAAGCCCCACTGATACACTGCCTAACCCTGGATGTGCCTATGCTCCATCGGTGCTTCTGTTTTCTACATTGAATTTCCGTCAGAACTGCTGAGAAAAAAGTTCTGCTTCTGCACATGCTGAGAAATTCATGAGCCTTGACAGGGCTGAGCAGCTGGGCACTTAGCTCAGGTCTAAGGCCTGACAGATCCATAAACTAGTCCTTTCTCCCTCAGCTATGTTTTTTGAGGAGCTGGATCCAGCAGGTATGCTCACAGAACATATGTTTCAGGCCTACCCAATTGGGCTCTGTCTGTACCCACTGTAGCGGTGTGGGATGCTTTCTTTTTAAAACATAGCTGAACAAGATATCTCCCCTTTATAAAACTGCTCAGGGGCTAATGCACACACAGAGAAAGTAAGTGACCTATGTTCAATTCCTTCTTCTTCCTGCGGAAAATTCAAATTAACATCTTCCAGGGCAATGACCTAACAACCAAGCTATATGTTATGCTGAGGAGGAGTGGCTGGGTGGGATGGAAAGCTGTCTTCACCCTCCCTATGGCAGCTGTGCTACTTTGTAGGAAACAATTCAAGACACATTAAGCCAAAGAGAGCATCACTCTGAAGCCTAGATATTGAAGCATTCAGAAAGAAGGAATCCTGTGTTCTAATCCCTGTGTATTTTATCCAGTGGTGTCAAGAAAAATGCATAAAGCTTCCTTAGAGCAGGGACTATTCCCAAACCTGAGAAAGGACAATTTGTACTTGAAATGTGTGCCTATTGTTTCTACAAAGTTTAACTCTTAGTTAGAAGGTGAAAATGTAAGTTCAGAGTTTGAGAACAATAATAATCCTCTGCATTTATAGAATAATTCCTACATGAGGATTTCAAAGAACTTCAAGATTACGTTCATTAAAAGGACATGCTTTACTAACATCTTACCTCCAAATGCATGTATATCTAAAAACAGTTAGCTGTATTCTCTGTAGGTCTTCTTGGCTTACATTGGGGTTGAGGGACAGAAGGGAGGGATGCACCACCTTTGAGCTTCTCATAGTTTGGCTCTGGAACAAGCTAGAACAACCATAGGATTTGCAAGTCCTGAGAATTATAGTATAAGTCTTGGGAGTGCTCAGATAGGGAACTAGCCTGACTTGCAGGATGGCTGACAAATGTATCCTATTCCCTTGTCTTCTAGTAATTATCTCTTGGGCTGCTTACCCCTCAAGTTTTACCCTGTTAAACAGACCCAGGAAGTCACTCATTGTATAAAAAAACGCCTTCAATGGAGACAGTGGATATCAGAGAACTACTGTTGCTTGAGCATTGTAACAAAGCTATTTCTCAAGTTTGAAGAGCTGCTGGAATGCCTTACCTCATTAAACCAGTCCAATCAATGTTAAATCTCTTCATCATCAGCGCAAGTAAATCGCCACCGTAAGCTATGCGGTAAACAGCATCTTGCTCAGTTGCGTCTGTAGAAGCAGAGGAAGACTAAATGCTGTGAAATCTTAGTGATGCTGGTTAAATAATCCATGTGTATTTCATTTATGTGAGATGTGGCACCTCAAAAAGAAGCAAAGAGTTCTTCAAATATCTCATAGCATTGATCTGCTTTCCCTCCTTAACCTCCTTCTATCCTTTTTCAAAGCTAGCCCTCTCCTACGTACCTTTTATAACCCCGCTTCTCTTCCTAGGAAATAGGAAAAGAAAATGATTCTTCTGTGCATTTCTAATGGTTGGACCATCAGGATCTGATTAGCATCAGTCTTCACAACTGTCTGGAAGCCCTTTCTATGTTACTAAGGTCTGCTGGCTTAAGCTATAGTGGTGAAGGGGTGGAACACTTGCTTTCACCAGTCAAAATAGCTCTGCTAGCAAACCTCCTTCATGTGGACACAGCTCTGCCGGCAAAAGAAGACTTCTGCCATTTGGTGGAGTAGAAAAACTGCTGGCAGTGCTGCACTAACATCTAAGGTCCAACTGTCATAGTTAAACTAAGTAGTGTAGACTAAGCCTAAGTCACTGGAGTCTATGTGCAAGGCTGTGAGCATCAGTGGAGTAGTAAGGGGTATACTTTTATGAGTGAGCCCACAGAGATCTATAGGTAAAGGTATACATTACTAAGTCTTCCAGCTTCATTTCATGCTGCGGCAATCAACAGCTTTTAAACATCTTTGTTCATCTTAGATCATGCCACAATTCAGCCATACATTTTTCATTTATTCCATCTGTTTTCAAATTGTTCCTTTGGAAAAAAAGATAGGGCCTTTAATGAAGCCAGGGAATGGTCAAAACACAAGCTCTGTAATTAAATGTACCCTGGGGAATTCATTTGGAAATACTTTTAATTTCTTCTGTTTCTTGATCTGCCAGTGTTGAACCACATTATAACAGCCTGCTAAGATAACCATCTCTGTGTGCCAGGATCCAACCAGAATCAAACTTAAACCTTCCTGTTCATTAACATCAGAAATGTAATGGGGAAAGAGCACAGCAGAAGTAGCATATGAAGATGAGTATGCAAACTGTCCAGCTGAGATATTAGAAATGCTTTCCTTTTGCGATGATCACACACCCCAATCCCTGAGGTCCACAGGCAGAGAACCACAGAATAAAAGGAAATGCCAAATGATTACCATTAAAAAAATACTTTAAGGCAGGGCTGTCCAACTTGTGGACGGTGGCCACATGCAGTCCACAAGGGTCTAACCTGTATTCCACCGGTTTTTAGCCACTGCTCCTTCCACTGTTCCTTCTGATGCTGCCATGGTCTCTGAGTTCCTCCTACCTCCTCTGGCTTCTGTTTCTTGCCCCCACCACTGGGGGAGGCAGCACTGCCTGCAGGGAACTGAGCAATCTTCACAGCCTGTGCAGTGTGGAGGGTCTACACAAGAATTCTCTGCCGTGCAACCTTCCCCCTGCACATCCGCTAACAAAGGTGTTCTCTTTCAAACATCAGAAGGCACACTGCAGACATGCAGAAGTTTTAAAAAGTGTTAGCTCTGAAGACTAACTCAATTCTTTATTCCTGGTGCTACTTGAGATTACAGTGCTAATGAGGTCCACAAGGTGTCTCAAACTAAGGGTCTGAGTATACTGTAGTCTATACAGTTTGTGTAGACTTACCCAAGCTAGCTTTAGATGGACTAACTTAGACTCAACTAAGTACCCAGCAGCACAGAGCCCAGCAAGGTCTGTAAAGCTTGCCCAGGAAATGGTAATAAATACCCAGGCAGTTAACATGGAGCTTAATACAGGCAACTGCTACTAGCAGTATCCTAGTTTCTGAATTTAAAGCAAGTTTGCTTATGTCCGTATGAACTACAGTGTGCACTCACTCTGACTCACATGAACAAAGGGTGGTCAAAATTTCAAAAAGGTATGCCAGTCATCCCTGCCATATCCTCAGCATCCTCCTCCAAACTTCCATCTTGTTCAGATAAACCTGACCTACCATCACTCATCTTAATCCCAGTCTTTTTTAGAAATAGGGATAACACAATACCTGGATTTGGTGAAAAGAAGACAGAGTTGTGTCATCTACTGATATGTGTCTGTCGCTGGTACATATTGAGGCTGGTACGTAGGACTTGAGTCCTTTCTTGGCTGGCACCCTACCCCCATGAGATGTCACGGCAGGATCCTAAGTAGGTTCTGGTCCTCTGCAGGTTCTGGTCACTGTTCCTGCTCGCCTGCCACAACTTAATGTTTTTTTTGGGAGACAGTTCCCGCAGGTAGCTTATGCGGTCCCACACCCTTGGTTTCTTTGTGAGGCTCCAACCTCCCTTTTATCCCACCCTTACCGCATCCAGTGCCAGAATGGATGTTGATGTCTCGAGACTTCACTTCCAAGTGATCACTCCTCACCTGATTTGTCCCACCATTCAGGGGCTGAGAGACCTCTTGGCTGGCAGTTCTTCCTAGACTGTCCTTCGGCTATAGACTGATGTCCCTGTAACTGGACTCACCAAGGCCTTGTGCTACTCAGAAAAAAACCTGACGTAAAGTACTGCCAGATAGGCTTTCACTGACATGCGCTTGTGGCTGTGTTCGTCATCACATTGTGCTTTATAGGCTTGGAAGCTGTGCCCTCACCACCTTACTAGGGCCCTTTATTAGATATCCCCCGCTTTATCCACAATCCTAGGGCTCTATGCCACTGATTGCATTGTGACCTGGCTCAGCCATCTCTCTTGCTCTTGGCCTTGAGTATCCCACCTTGTTTGGCAGTACCCTGTGGCTCTCTTCCCCACACTTTTCTGTGGGGTACCTGATTTGATGGATGCAGCCTGCTCCAGCCATGCTCCGTGTTCTTCCCATTCTTTGCTGATGGGCTCTACAGCCTCTCCAGGACACTTCTCTGGGGCTTTGCCTCGGCGTGCCTCTGCTGGAGCGCACCAACAGCCCTGCTTGCCTTCTAAGCCATGCATGGCTCCCCTGCTCCTGCCCGTGGCTCTCTCTGCTCCGCCGACAGGCTTGGCAGCCTCTCCAGGACTCTCTTCCGAGGCTTTGCCTTGGCATTCCTCCCTCAGAACTTGCCAACAGCCGCGCTCCCCTCACAGCCTGTGCACAGCTCCTTGGCTCCAGCCCCTGCCTCTCCACGACATCTCCATGCCATGTGACCCTCCCTCCTCCATCTTTCTTCCAGCCCCACCTTTCTCTGCTCCTGATCTGCAGGCTCAGGCTGCTCCTCAACCAGCATGCTTTAGCATGCCGTCCCAGCACTTCCCTACCTGCCATGGAGCCTAGGGAAGATAGGGAAAGCCCCCGACGGCTAGCTCTTCCCCTATCACAGTGTCACCAACCCTCTAAGCCATTCAACCACCCAGGGACAAAGTTGTTGAAAAATCTTCATTTATTTTGTTGCTGCCAAAAAGAGGAGAAAAGAAATGTCAACAAAACTTGGGAAAACCATATAATTTGAAGACACCATCACATTTCTAGTCAACTCAAAAAACTCAGATTCTGACTGAACAAAACAGCAGTAGCTTGAATGATCCAAATGTATGAAACTCAGAACGTAGGCACAGCATCTCAGAACTTCCTGCCTCCTGAACTCAGAATGTCACTTTTCCCATTTAAAGGAAGTATCAAGACAGAAAGTAAATCAGTGTGCCTTAACTCTGTTCATGTACAATGGAAAGGGAGCATTAATGGTAAAGGAATTCTGAACTTATAAAATAAAGCATTGATTAAGCTGTTTTGAGTCAGTTGATTGCTGTTGGAATTTATGGCACAGAACAAGCATTTAGAAATGTTTGAATACTGTCTCCATTGCTGCTGCTCTTTTTATTTTTTTAAATAATGCCTTAACTACTTAGTTTTATTAAACTGTTATACCCTGTCACTTCAAGCAACATGGGAGTAGTTTGGTAAACATTGACTAAAGCAACAAAATTGCACAAATTCATATTAGCATATTCCAGAATTCTAGTTACTGTTTGCTCTGGCAATTAGGGTGGGGGTCACTTAAAGAAGGAACACAACTCCTAATTTCTGTAGTATAACAAATTAAAGGCTTCAGTAAAGGAAGTTAATTTTTTTTCCTGTTTCCCCACTTCCCTCAAGCCATCATTAGCTGAAAAAGCTCCAAACGTACAGCACACATCTATTGCTCTTCTTTTGCTGACCTCTTTTCCTTATCTTCATACGTTTGGGGCTTTTTCATGGACCTCAATCTGACTGGAAAATAAAAGCAAGATACCCAGTAATTCAGCTTTTATGTACTTTTATTTATTATTTATTTTAGATTTATACTGTGTTAGTCACATAACATGGTATAAAATGTCATTCAAGAGTTACACAATATAGCAGGCAAGGGATTTTTCTATAAATTGCACATATTCATTGCTATTTATTTACTAGTACCAGCTGCCCACAACTTGGGTGGAAAAAGGCATCTTGTCTGGATATCCTTGATAAAAGAGTACCTTGGAACCTGTATCTTGTATTTATTCATTTGATTTCTCCTCCCTAAATACAGCACTCTGAAATTCTGTAGAATGTCTTTCTTTTTCTTTTTTTCTTTCTTTTTTCTTTCTAACAGTTTCTCTGGCCTATGAAGATCATTCTAAATTCTGATTGTGTTCCCATAGTGCTTGCACGCCTTCCTAGCTTGGTGTCGTCATCAGACTGCACATGAGCTTTGATACTCAATCATCCACATTGTTAATGAAGATTTTGAAAAAGAATAGATCCAGGATAGATCCTTGTGAGACCACAATACCCTGGTTGAGAATGACTGGTGAATACAAACACCATCATTGGCAATTCTTCACAGTTGAGGATTGTCTTCCATGTTTGCCTGATCTCTGGGTCTGAAGCTGGCTGACAAGGTCAATTCAGGATCGACAGGTTCTATTGCAACTCAGGCACATGTTTCCATGTGGGGTGGGTGGCTCTAGATACTTGGTTCAGTCCATGACATGACGGTCCTGCCACTCCCGCTTTTTCATCTCTTTCTGTCATTGTGAGGTTTCAAAGTACTAAGATCCTTGCAGCAGACTCTTTCTCCATTTCAGGTGGTCCTGGGTGATAGTATCCCACAATGTTGCATTTTTTAAATTGGCCTTGAAAACGTTCTTGAAGTGCTTCCTCTGCTCTCCTCTTAAGTAAGAGCAAGTTTTACTTGCCTAACCTTGATTGAGGAGAGTCTGGAGTTGGACATCCAGATGATGTGGCCAGCCCAGCGAAGTTGATGATGGATCATCATTGCCTCGATACTCTTGGTGTTTGCTTGCAGGAGGATGCTAACATCAGTGCATTTGTCTTCCCACTGGATTCAAAAGATCTTCCATAGGCAGTGTTGATGGTACTTCTCCAGCAACATGAGGTGTCTCCTGTGTACATTATCCATGTCTCATCTCCATACAGTAACTTAGGAATTGTGACTGCTTGATAAACCATGAACTTGATTTCTTGGAGTCTGATGTCATGATCCTCAAACACCCATTTCCTTAGGCACTGAAGATTCTACTTGCTCATTTGAGGTGGTGTTGGATTTCTTTGTCGATGACAGCTTTCTGTAAGAGATGGCTTCTAGGTATGGAAAATACTCAACTCATCTGGAGCAGATGGAATCCCTACTAAAATTTCAAGCAGAGGGCAGAGGAGTTTACATCACAGCTCCATGCCCTCATCTTACAGATCTGTAATGATGATGAAATCCCAGATGACCTCAGGGATGCCATGATCATGATAATCTTCAAGAAAGGAGACAAGTCCAACTATGGAAATTATTGAGGGATCATCTTGCTGTCTACCACAGGAAAGGTCATTGCAAGAACCCTTCTGAACCATCTCCTTCCACTTGCTGAAGAGCTCCTCCCAGAATATCAGTGTGGGTTTAAAGCATCAAGAGGCACAACTGACATGATCTTACTGCTTGCCAGCTGAAGGAAAAATGCTGAGAACAGCATAAACCTCTCTACATGGTCAATATAAACATAGCACAATGGCCATTTCAGAATTTTCAAGTGCTATTTTGTACTATTAAACCTGAATGTATTGTTTTTGGGGATTTGTGAAATTACCATAATTGGTCTGGATTTATGGAAAAACAGCAGTATCCCAGTCTTTGTGGGATTTTAAAAAATGCTTAGCGTCAACCCAATTGTGATCCAACTCACAATACTATGCAGCTCAATAAGAGTTAGCCTTCTGCAGAGTACTTTTGAAAAACCTATAATTTCTTCTTTAGCATTAGGTTTTAGTACATTTTACATTATTTAACTCTTGTGTTTTAAATGTGATGACTCAACACATGCTTTGCCTTGCTGAAAATAGCTTTTGTACCACAAGGAAAGAGTGGAGATCTGCATAAATAATATTGATACTGTATAAAACACAGTTGGTTCCTGTCTCCGCTGGAAGATGGAACTGGTTAGCTCATGCGAGATTCCTCAGCACGCTTCCATGTGTGGTGTAGAAATGACTGAGAGGGAAGCACTGTATTCACTATGTATGGGAAGACTAAAGTGAAGCCCAAAAGAAGAAAAATATGAAAAGGGGCAAAGGAAACTTATTAAACTGAAAACTACTTTCCTTTTTAATTTTGGCCAAGATCTATTCCAACCATCAAGAAAAAAAATGTAGTAAGAATTCCCGGTTATACAGAGGGGAAAATTGAATTAGCCATCTTCAGAACAGATCAGGGCAAGAAAGACAAAATTATAAAATGCATGGATTAGATTTCTCCTGCGAGAACAGCTTGAGGTCCCAGTATATCAGTTTTACAATGAAGTGACTACATATATGTTACATTCTCATCAAGCACCACATTCTCCATTTTGTTATTTGGCATGCTAAATTAGCCCCATCAATTTCTCTTACCCAGAGCTGAAATTGGAAGAACTAAACTATGTAAAAAAGTCCCCTGTCCCGTTAGAAAGAATGCCTTGTGAATTTTCTGACAGGTCCTTTGAAAGGTACGATGGTATTAGCAATAAAGTGAGACTACGTCTCTGGTAAAGACGCTCATTTATGACACATCATGATGTGATGACTGAGTTTTTTTCCACCAGTGGCTTATAAACACACTTTCATATCTTATGGGATATAAGCTTTCTCAACCAGTTATCAATCTAAAGGAGTGAGGGGAAATTAAAAATACAGTGAATGATGACCATCCTTGTTTAAACACTGAAATAAACAGTGCTTGGAGCAATTTCAGCTGTTTTTTTTAACAAATAGATTTAGGCAGGATCTACTGGCATTTTCATAGCTTGTGTTGGTTTTACTATTTGTAATCTTAATAGGCAACATGACCTATTTCTGATCATTTGGATTTCAGGCTCTGATATATGATACATGCTATGTGAAAGCGAGGCTGCAGAACTATATAATCAGCCCTAGCTTAAAATATTTTGGCTTATTAAATCAAATTTGATGTAAATGACACTTCTTTTAGCAGGTGTTGTTTTCAAAAACAGCATATTATTGCACCAGACATATTCTCACCAAGATTTGTGTCGGAACATCTCACATGGCCATCTTGATATGTCTGTCAAAATGAAGAAACTATAACATATGACTTGAGGCAACTAATCACATGCCTCAAACAGCAAGTTGTAGATGCTTGTGGTGAACAATTTTTGAGCCAACCAGAGACAGATGTTTGCTGATAGAAAACATCCAACTGAATTTATACAGTAAGTAATATTCTAAAAATTGCAGTCTGTTCACAGGCAATTTTTGGTGTTACTTGTTATTTGTTTTCTCTGAATTGGTTGCTAGTCCTATCTGAAACTGAGCAAAGAATTTGTAGTCTAGTTTTAGCCTTTGTCTGAAAAAATTGGTCCATATAATTATAAATGTATCAATTCATCATGATTGACCCATGGGCATGGAGAGAATGCTACTTCTGTTGCTCTAACCTTCTGTACCTGCTGACAGCTTTTTGGTCCTGCCTCTATTCCTACAAGTTAAAAACAGTAGAAATTAACAAATGCAGGAAATTGCAGCATGTTTGAATAATGCTAATGATGTAGTATAAACTCATCCAAACAGGGCAGTTTCGAGTTGGGAACAGAGTAGTACGCTCAAATACATGTCTCAGACCAAAAGATGAGTCTAGCCTGTTCTAAACTTACTCTATTGCATTTCTATATTGAATCATCAGGACTGGATTCTATAGAATGGCTTCATCTGAAGCACATAAGAGAATACCCAGCAGCCACATCGCACAACAAGCCTAAGAACATCATGAGGAAATGACATTGCTCATTTTGGAAAGGAAGAGAAGGGAAATCACCTGAAAACACAAACATCACCTTATCCACATGGGCCACCAGCTCCAGTGGAGATTTGAGGTCCAGGTCACTGCCACCCACTGCTGGAGAAACCCAGATGTGCCAGCACCAGCAGCAGTGCACCCAGGACTGGACCACCCTACTCCAGCAGGTGGTGGTTGTGGCTGAGGAGTGGGAGGTGCAGGATCAGGCATGGACCAGGCATGGGAGCTGGCGTGGTGGGTGGAGGACATCTTCTGGGAGGAGGCATTGCAATGGGTGATGTGGCAGAACTGGGGTCAGATGGAGGCCCTCAAGAAGTGCTGCATCATGCTCCTTGAGCAGCATGCCAAAACCCAGGTCCAGGCAGTGGTGGGCATGGATGCTGATCACCCGGTCCTGGATGCCCTCCTGGGCCTGGCAGATACACCCTTGCCCCTGATGCCCAGCCCCTGGCCCTGCAGAGCCCCTTGCTCCTACCTGCTGCACCACTGCAGCCCCCTGCCAAGATCTGGGAGGAGATCCTTCAGTGCCTCCCACCTGCAGGGGCCTCTGCCCCGGCCCTGCTGCCTCTCACCAAGGCCCAGCCCCACCACTCACCCTGGCTCCACACAGCCAAGAAGCCAGGGCTTTCAGGTGCAGCCCCACCAGGGATTGCTGGCCCTCCTGGGCCTGGACTCAGGCAGCTAGGAGGGGCACATCCTGCCCTGCAGGAGCACCAGCCACCTGCACTGCAGCAGGAGCTCACTGCTCACTGCAGTCACCACAGCCCCTGGACTCACAGGGGAACAGTTCAGGGCTGAGGTGCTGGCCACCTGCTTCAGGGCTGTGTGCCCTAGGCAGTCTCACCCCTCAGCTCTCCATGCTAGGACTTGGGGAGTGGGTCAGACACCTACACATAGTTGTCAGTTTGAGATGTAGGGTTTTTACGGTGGGTGGGTGGGGAGGGTAATGGAGGGGCACTGTTGGTGCAGGGGGCATGGGGAAGGAGGAGCTGTGTTTGTTGATGGGGAGGAAGGAGGGATGGGGGTGGGTTTTGTACAAAAAATAAAGTTTTTATAGTTTCACCCGTGTGTGTCCTGGAGTGGTGCTCGGGGTGGGTAGGGGGTGGTGGGGCCAGCAGGTCCAGCACCATGGTCAGCAGGAGCATGGGGCACTGCTCATTGCTGGCAGGGGCCAGGCTGGAGCAGTGGAGTGCTGGGTGCTGCTGGCAGAAGCAGAGGCAGGGGCAGGGGCTAGAACAGCCGTGGCTCGGGAAGGCAGAGTGGGTAAGGAGCCACATGCTGCCCCTGCACTGGACACGCAGCTCCTGGGCAGGGGAGGGGCTAGGCAGGGATCAGAGGGCAGGGATGTGCTTTTAAGATGACTGCTACATGCTGGCAGCTGCCTCTGACCTCAGCATGGCTGGCAAGTGCTGGCATCCATGTGGCTGAAGGCTGGAGCTCCCCCAACTGGCCACAGAGGCACATAGTGGACTGCTGTGACTTGGGACTAAATCTAGTCCCAGGTTGCTTGCACGTGTAGGCGCCAGCCTATTCCTGCTTACTGCACAGTAAGTTTAATGTGACATTAACGCATGTGTAGATGTGCCTGATGAGTTGTAAAATGGTTTACACTTACAGCTGAACATGGTGTGAGGCTGAGCCTGTCATGATGCTGAGAACATGTGGAATGACAGAGGTGGAGATGCTATAAGTAGATGTAGCCCAAAACGTGATATTTTCCTTTAAAAGCACATATAGCAAAGAATCAGCTCTAAATAGGGTTCCATGGTAGTTCTCAGGCAACACTTCTCAGCTGAAGTAAGGAAGGATGGGGGCCACCATGCCAGCATAGGACTGGAAACCCCACATTCAGTTGCCTCTTCTTGTGGGCATATTACATAAGATACAGCTAGTGTGCAATCCAGAGATGTGACTGCAGCTCTTGCCAATATAACTGTCATAGCATTAAGCACAATAACTGGTGCATTGATAGTAATGGAGCTTGGTTTGGGATAGCTATCTGAGCATTTACCTCATATTCTGTGCAGATTTTGCAGCCTTTTGTGATTAGGCTGTCACCAATCTAGGTAGATTATAATGCAGACACACCCATGGCTTCTCTGTTCCTCAGTTTCCCTCCTGTAATCAGGGACTAGGGGCCTTTTTACATGCTACCCTTAGGCCATGTTAGAGGCACTTAAAACACAAGCATTCATGGTTAAAAGGGGTGTTCTTTGAGAGTCTCAAAGTTATGTCACTTGGAGCGAGGAGTATTGTTCAGTCATGCTATCTAGCTATGTGGTGGTAACAAGCAATTTGGATCCTCCAGTATCCCAGGATGCATTGTTCCTACCCCCCTGATTTCTGCTCCATAGACTATCTATGCACCCTCCTGAACCCTACTGGTCCCACCCCCCTCAACCCAGACTTGGACCCTGTCAGTACTGGGGCTCCTGCAGTGGACCCCTATACAATACAGCAGCCCCAAAGCCATCAGGAAGATGATGGCCTGGCTGCCCTATGGCAATATGCTCCCCAACCCCACTTCCAGCAGCTCCATGCTCCAGCTCCTCCTATAAGTGCAGAGCCACAGCTGCTGGAAGGGGGTTTAGCATGCGGGAGCATGGGTCAAGCTTCCCCTCTCCTAGCACTCCATACTTCTAAACCCCCTCCTGGCATTTGTGGTGCCACACTCATAGGGGAAGTTGAAACATGAAGCCACCAGAAAGGGGAATAACAAACTCTATTCTCCCACTGCCCCAAACTTCCTCCAATGGATCCATGCTCCATATTCCCCCATGAGCATAGAGTTGAAGCTTTCCTACAGCACAGACTTCTTCCACTCCCCCACCCAGGATGGGAATGTAGGGGGCTACAGGCCCCAACAAGCTGCCTGGCTGGGGAAAAATAGCAGTGCTCAGCAGAAATATGGCCAGGATATCACTTAACCATGAGTGACCATAGTTAATTGAACTTTCCTGATGCTTTCACCTGGCTCCAGGAAAAAGACACAGGCCTCTCTGGGGAAGGCTGGGTGCCCGATGCCTGGCACAGGGGAGCTGGCAGGGGTTGGTAGAGCCATCTGGCACAGGGCCAGCTAGCTGGCTCAGCTCCAGGGCTTCTCAAAGCACCTCCCTTTCTATTCATCCTAACCCAGAGCAAGGGTAGAATCCAGGTTGTTGTGGCTCCTAGCCATGCTCCTGCTCAGCACCCCGCTAGCCGCATGCCCGAGATTGTATTCATTCTTAATGTATGACTGCTCAGAGCAGATTCTAAATTATGCTGCATAACAGTCCATAGTTTTAGCATGTGCAAATTTGTAATGGGTAACAACATCCTAAATAATTACTTTACAGGTTTGGGCTGAAATGGGAAAAGCTCTCATACAATGGGGTTCATCTAAGTAGCTGTATGGGCATGATGGTGGTGTTCACAGCCTTACTGAGGTATACAAAAAGGGATGGCTCCTGATACAAGAGATTAACATTTCTGTTTTAAAATGTTCAACCATGCTATGTCTGCAGGGCAAATGGGAGACGCCATTACCAAGTTTCATTTTGTGCTTAGCACCAGGGAGAGACATTGGAGAATGCTCCATGAAGGAATAGCAAAAGCCACCATTTCTTGCTAATCCAAATAGTTGTTTCAGCTTGTATTTTATACTATAGTGAGTTAGGCAGTTTTAAAAAAATCACTTTCAATGGCAACTTAAATTTGAAAAGCATCTGGAAAGCATCAACACTGAAAGAAAAATCCACGTATTGAAGTTCAAATGCATCTAGAACCATAGAGTCAGTGTCTGGAGTCAAGCTAGAAAATATCATGTTTCCATTATGGGAGGATGAAGTTCATTTGGGAATTTAGGGTGTTGCCCAGACAGCCTAAATCACTGGAACATTAGAAGATGAAATAAGTTTGAAGGGTTATGAATGTGCTAACATCTTCTACAATAAACATTAATTAATGTTTTTAGGTAAATGTTAACGTGCTGAGAAATCCCTCAATTTTCATTTTAATAGGAAAGCAAGTTCTACAGTAAAATGAGTTGATTTGCCTGGACATGGATCTTACTCTGAACTTGACAAAGGAACATATTTTATTCAAGGTTTCCCTTATGACAAAAAAATATCAAGGCCCTCTGGTGGCCAGGATAATACAGTTAACCTTCCACAATATTCAATTGCTTTCATGGTGCAATGAGAACAAATGTAGCAGATCCAAGGTTCTGGGTTGCTAACCCATGATTTAAATGCGAGTCTCATGATATTTAGTGTCTCATTTTACATTCCCAGCTCCTGAAATCCTGTTGCTGTGAGAGAATTCTAGCTTTCATTTTAGTTAAAAAGTCAATTTTCAGCCTTTTGGGGTGTGGACAAAACTTTAATACAGATGGACCTGGACAGGGTGGAGGGTTGGGCAAACCAGAACCAGATGAAGTTCAACACTCAGAAGTGTAAGGTGCTCCATCTGGGGGCAAACAATTCCCAACATACCTACAGGCTCGGTGGTGATAATTTGACTTGCACCACGGCCGAAAGGGACCTAGGGGTAGTGATCAACCATTGCATAAACGTGAGTTGGCAGTGTGATGCTGTGGCCAACAGGGCAAACAACACGCTGGCATGCATTAACCATTGCATCTCATGCAAAACTAAGGACGTGATACTCCCACTGTACTCTGCACTGCTGAGACTGCAGCTGGAGTACTGCATCCAGTTCTGGGCGCCGCACTTCACCAAGGACATGGAAAAACTTGAGAGGGTCCAGAGAAGAGCCACCCGTATGATCAGGGACTTGCAAGACAAGCTATGTGAGGAGAGGATGATGGACTTGGGCCTTTTCAGCCTACAGAAGAGAAGGCTTTAGCCTACAGAGAGGGGACTTGGTAGTGGCTTACCGTTGCATCAGGGGAGTACATCAAGAACTCGGTGAACAGCTGTTCACCAGGGCAGCCTGGAGAAGACCAGGAACAATGGATACAAACTCCTGGAAGGCTGCTTCAGGCTCAATTCCAGGGAAAACTCCTTCACAGTCAGGGTGTCCAGACTGTGGAATAAACTCCCTCCAGTGGTGGTGCAGTCACCTACCCTGGAAATCTTCAAAAGGGGACTGGATAGTCACCTCGCTGGATAGACACTTGACCCCAGTTGTCTTTTCCTGCCTAGTGCAGGGGGATGACCTGATGATATACAAGGTCCCTTCCAGCCCCTTAACAATCTATGAATCTACGAATGCTAAAACTCAAAGCATGAAGGCAAATTAAAAGTGCCCATGCTTGGTATTTTTCCTGACCTAATCTGTTATGATTTGTGAATACTGGGGATTATCAGGAATGTGTGCTGAAAGGATCAAAACAATTTGTAGAAGGGGGAAGGAATTAAATATCTGATGGTCATAAAAGTCCATCATTTGACAATAGATGTCAAAATGGGGGCAAGCAAAAAGCATGCCAACCACACTTCAAATTAAGATATAAATGCCTCCATTAGCAAGCTAAACTCTACCATCGTCTTTGGAAACTCAGTGGCAATTGTGCCTCTGGGCTGAGGTAAAGGTTGCCAGGTGCCTTTCCATGCAGCAGCAGAGCAGACTTTTTGCTAGAAATTTTTGTGGGAGCTCTGACAATGGTGAGAGCACAAGTAGGTCACAGCCATGGGCAGGGACTAATGGATGTTATGCACCTGTTTGGGCTCCAATCCAGCAATGATACAAGCAGGAAAATGCTATGTTCTTCTGCAGACCCTTGATGGATTTCATTGGAGTGGGACCCAACAAGTACACTGATCAGGTATCAACATCTTTGCTGTTTTCACTGCTACGGAAGTGTACTGGCTCGATCTTTCCTGCTGTGTATAACATCAGGTGCAGAAGAGACATTTTTGTAGCTGGGGGAGAAGAATGAAAAATCAGCTCTTGGAAAATAGAAATATTTCTTTTCCCATGGTCCATCCACAATCCTCTAAAAAATGAACTCCCCAACAAAAATTCTGAAAAATGATTTATTTTAAATTATATAAAATAATTGAGAGACCAGAGAATAATGCCAAAAGTGGTGCTGCAGAGAACTGTTTCCCAGACAGTTGGAAGGCTGTGTGAGGATGTTATATGCTTCTGTTCCCTTTCAGTCCAGCACCTGCTTCCTTTTCAGTGTCTTTAGGGAGAAGAGGAAAGACTAAATTGTATTTAAGGGTACAAAATGTACCCTTAAAGGTACACACAAAAATGGTACATTCCACCAGGGAGTCTTAAAAATGCTGTACATTGAATGTGCTCTCCCATCTGGCACTAAATTATTTCATTAGTTGGAGAGACATAAGCTATGCTGCCAAAAAGAGATAGTTTAATTACTCTGTCTCTCTCCCTCCTTCCATCATGAAATGATTGCAAAGTCGCTGACTGCAGTTGCTGAAACTGGGGCACCCCAAGAAAAGGAGCAACTTAAGTAAATACCTGTCTTTAATATTTACATGCAAGACCCACTGTGCTCTGAGTTCTGATGCCATTGTATGTTTATTTCCATGCATAGGAGAAAATAATTGGATTTATTCAGGTCATTTTTTTGTTCCTTCAGAATGATGATTAGACAAAAGTTTATTCTGTATCAATTCTCCGTGATTTTATAGAGGAGTCCAGAATTCCAAGTAGAACCACAAACACAGAAGATTGTTCTAATCAAAGCAAATTCCCAAAATTGGAAGCCACTCAGGTTAGAGTTTGTAGGGGTATTTGCCTGTCAATCAGGTAGCAACTTGCTAGAGGCACAGACAATAAGAGGGAAGAGTTTGCAGTCAAAGCATGTACATGTGGCTAGATGTTAGCTGCACTTGTAGCATCTTTGTAAATGGTTCTCTTAACAAGAGTTCATCAAATTCTACAGATATGGCATCTCCATGTGTTCTTACCTGGTCCATGAAACATTGTGGCAGAGGTTAATCTAGAAGCATGTGTAGCAAGGAATAATGTAGTAAATAGACAAACATAACAACAGGTGGAAAGAGGCCATGTAGCAGGACTCAGATCATTGGGAATTCTGAATTTCCAGACCAAAAGAAAAAGCTACACAAGAAGGTAAGCAAGAATTGAGACCTATTTCCAGAGTTGGTCATGGAATTGCTGAAAAAAGTGTTCTGAGTTCTATTGCTGTAGACAGATTTAGACTACAGCTAAGAAGTAGAGGGAGAAACAGATTTATTCCAGAGCTGAGGATTCTGGCATCTCTACGTAGAGTTTTGGCAATGACAAAATTCTGTATGCAGAAGCAGGACCGTTTGTGAGATGTGCGATTCCAGGTTGAAAGAGATTAGCTTCTCTTGATCTAAGGCAAAATCTAAATTGGTTTCCTAGGAACCTCCAATGTTAGCTTTAGAATTTATGTTTAAAAATTAGTTACCTGACTACAGGTGGATGATAAGGCACTTCAGCTCTCTCTGCAGCAAACAGGAGAAGGTCAGTGCCCCAAGAGGCTGATTCAGAGACTGATGCTAGCCAAAAGAGTGGTGGAAGGTAGGATCATTACCTGGAAATACTAGATCACTGTAGTAAAAGAGAGTAGCTCAGAACAAAGACTCAGGCAGCCCACTGGAATACTGACAGGCAGAATATAGCTCATAGAAGCCGTTAAGAGAATAACAAGATAGGCCATCCACTAGACCCAAAGATCCAAGGTCACTGAGCACAGGTGCACACGTCTAGATACAGTCATCAAACAGCTACACAAAGCAATGGCAAAAGGCAGTGGCTGTTTAAGTGCAAGTGGGATGCAGGTCACAATAAGGTAGCTGTTGATTCAGAGTGGCAGTATAAGCTGTTGAGTAGTGGGAGGTGAGGTTCATGCCAGTACCAAGAGGACTTTAGTGGCTCAGCCATGTATAGAAGAATCAGAAGAAATGAGATCTAATGAGCACAGTATAGAGGCTTGCTGGGATGCCACCCAATCAAATGAAGGCAGCAACAGGGTGGAAGCAAATAGGTCACCAAAAGCAGCAACACGAACCAGAAATGGGAGATTATTAAGCCTGGTATGTCTGTTCTTTGAACCAAGGCTTAATGGGATGGTGGTAAAGGCTTTGTTTTAAAAGTGCGCTATGTACTAATAAGCTCTGATCTCATCTCATCTACAAAGACAAAATGCAACAACATAAATAATTGTCAAAGGAAAGATGCATCAACCTGTGTGAAACTAGAATGGAGAAATACATTTTGCAGGAGGAAAGACTTTGGAGGAATTCCAGGAAGTCCAATTTTGTGCACGGCTGGAATGCTTACTCCACTTGCAGGTTCCCTATGAACAGTTCTCTTAATAAAGAGCCTTTTTTAGTTTAACAAGCATGTAATTTCATAATATTACCTGGTATGATGTATGGGGAATATATTAATATTTACAAATGGAATTTAGTGTAACTGCAAAAGGATCTAACCCAAAGTTACTTGAGGTCAAATTTAACTCACTCTTTGAGTTCTCTCATTGTTTTTGTTGTCTCTATGGTTCTCTTACTGTTTCTATTTTAAGGAAGATTTTTTTATCCATTGCTAATAACTTTATATAGAGGTCATCATTCAGGTGAAATTTTAAAGGTGTTTTCTCTGCCCAATAGTGCATTTTTGGGGAAAAAACTAACCAAAAATAAACCACATATTTTGACTATCAGAGCAGTGAGAAAAAATGAATTTTCACTTTTATGCGAAGGTTTTGGAAGTCTTTTTGAGGTGATTTAGCATCTCAGTGAAAAGAAGACTTCTGAAGTTTGTTGGGAAGATTAATCTTTAGGTCAGACTTATACCTTTTGGAACTTTATGTAAATCTATTTTTATTTGGCCAAGCTATAGTGCATTAGGTGCACGTAATGTATTTAATAGCATTGAGAGTTAAAAAAACATGTTTAATTGCACTAAAAATACATTCATTATTGAAAGCATCTTTTGCAAACCTAAGGTGCTCACTTCTTAAGAAACTGGGGTCAACTACATGTTTGTGAACTTCAAACAGTGAATGCTATTTTCTGAGTTTGTTATGAGTGACCAATCACCCTTCAGACATTTCAGATACGCTTCTGAGCATAGAGTCCTTCTACTTTGTGGTTCCTAAAGCTGCTGGAAACATTAAGAAGGGTTAATGAATTTCATTTAGGGCATGTTTTTATAGTTATCTCTAAAAGGTAATAAAAATATATTCTGCTTCTCTGAAGTGCAGCTCCATGTAATTGAGCTGGGCTTTCTGCTTAAAAGATTGCTGAGTCTTTGAAGTAATCAAGCCACTGGCTTTAGATAGTATTTTCCAGACAAAGCAACACACCAGAACTCCTAAGGAGGTTGAATAAAAGCTACTTTAATTTGAACAAGAAGAAGGGGAAACAGTAAAAATTATACAAAGAATCACTGAAAGAAGTTAATCACTGGAAAAAGAAAAGAGGGAACACTCTCATAGTGTCTCTTCCCACTGCTGCCTCTTCCCTTCTCTAATGGTCATTCTGATTTTTCCCAGACCAGGATGAAGCTGAAGCATTATTTGGCTTTATCTAATGCCTATGGAAATCTGTGGAAAGACTCCTAGAGCATTCAATGGGTAGTTCATCAGGCCTCCTAAAAATAGAAGAATTATTTCACATTCCTTTCCTTGGTTTAGCACTGGTGACAAACTATTACTGATAAAGACTCGTTCCCATGTGATTCATTTAGAAATATTCTTATAAAGGACTATATGAACTCATTTGTTTTAGATATATTAATCATTTATCTTTATAGATATTAAGATGATGTCATGCCAGGCGTGCATGGCAGGAAGTGTGATGTTTGGGATGGAGTATAAAATTCCTCAGATCCAAATCATGCCATTGCAAGGCTGTTGTTCATCCCAGTCCTGTGGATAGGGCACAGGGTGGCTATGGCCCAGACCCAGGGGCTGCCCCACGCCTAATCCCTATGCTCAGCTGAGCATTGGCATTTGGCACAGGCAGCCCCAAATGCTTTTTTGACTCCCAGGGCTGTCCAGGGTTGGTGCCAACAATCAGGTGCCACACATTCAATTGAAGGCACCATACAAACCAGTCACAGAAAGGTTCTACATTATATGTGTAATATCTCTGTTGCTGGTTTGCCATTTAATGGTGCCACAAATTGGCTGAATGCATAGCATGTTGTAATTTATGGCGTGATAAACATGTTAGCCAGGGACCTACGTAAAGTTAAAGAATTCCTAGATGTCAGCATATCTCCTGCATCAGTCTATGGAATCCAAATCCTTTTTGTAACTATAACTTGAGAGAAATTTCCTCAATTTTAACTGCATTTTTGGTGAGCCAGATGCTTCCCTCCCATACTAAATTAGGAGGTTTAGGAAATCTCCCTAAGAACTACCGTCAAGAACTCCCCCTCCTCCTCTCTCTTATGTCATCAGAGAAGTGGAGTGTGAGAGAGAAATACACACGAGTTTTGCTTGTCCGCAGCTTGGGGTGCAGTTCCTCTCAAGCCCCTGCACCTATCTCCTTGAAACTTGGCAGGCTTTGTGGCCTCAGCAGGGGCCACCACCCCTGCAGTTTTGATCCCCCCTGTGTTGTAACACACAGCCATGACATGAGTTTGGCTTTCAAGAATTTGGGGTACAGTTCCCCCCAAACCCCTGCACCAGTTTTCTTGAAACATGGCAGGTTTCATGCTCTCAGCAGAGGCTACTATCCCTGCAAGTTTCATCTAAATTGGACAAAAAAACCCCAAAGTTATAGATATTTCATTGATTCCCCATTATACCCTATGGCTGGATCTCTGAGGCGGTGCCAAAGCTTTGGAGCCACTTCAGCCAGATCGAAGCAGAAACCTGGTCCAGAGCTCCGGATCGGATCGCGACCGTATCGGTTTGCTGCCAACTCGCACAGGCCTATTACACACTAGAGTCATCCTGCTAAACTGATTTAGCATTGGGAAGGAATTATATCCCCCTCCCCACAAGATCAGATTGGCAAGGGTTTTAGGTATCCCTCTCCCGCCCCCTTCTTTGGTAGCCTGAGGCTTGGTCCATCTGCTGGAATCTTCTGAAAATACTTCCTCTGAGATCCCGCCTGGTTTCTTCCAATGGCACTCATTTGGGGTTTTTTGAAACATTTGTCCCTAATTAAAGTCTTTGGGCAAGATATAAGGTAAGGTAGGTAAAATGTAATTGCCTGTGTTATATAGGACTCTGTTACATGGTTGCCCTTCTGGCCTCCTCTTGCATGAAAATATCATTGTGGCTATGTATACACAGTGAGGCCATATAAACAACTCCATCTACTGGCAAGTAAGAATAGGGAATTACACATAAGTTTCAATAAAGCGGTTGTTCCTCTGAAAATGGGACTCTGGCTCTTAAGCTGCGTTCCCTCTAAGTTGCATGGCCACACAGGCGCGCCTGGCAGTGCAGCATGAGCATGCCTGCGTGGCCGCACACACCGCACAGCTTATAGGGAACACTGCTCTTAACACCCCTCAGCCCGGAGCAGGGCGTTCCTGCACCTTCCCTTAGCTTCCTGTTGTGCGTGTGTTATGAGACTAACAGATGAAAGATAATGTATCAGAGATCAGGTATGCATCATGTATGAACTTCCTCTTGTTTAGCATTTTAATATGGTGCTATGTTACAGTGACACGGTAGCAGAGCTTATCGAGAAGTGTGCAGATGTGAAGGAGCTGTGGTGTACAGGACAGCACTGACGTGAATAGTATAGTGAGGAAGAATCTGAAGAAAGGAACTGAAAGTCAATGGCACAAAGAAAGAAGCAAGATGTTCCAGCCAGGTACATGGGTGGGTTAGGAAAAAATAGAGTCATTGTGACTGATGGAGAATGGTGAGCAACAAGACACACTTAAGTGGATAAGTACAGGGTATGAGAGAGGAGCGATTGTTTTGTTTTTTGGCAGTTCAACTGGGATATGAGAGAACGGCATTGTTTTCTCAGCTCTGCCCCAAATTTACGGGGGACATTGAGCAATTAAGCTTTCTATGCCTCGGTTCCTTCACACTTAACAAAAGGTTTCAGTGTCTTGGTTCTTGGGTGGAAAATAAGGTCTCACGTAAGCCTGTTGTAGATTCAGCTGTGATGTTTCAGGCCTGATCTTGTTATAGTCTGAGTGTCCTCAACTCCCCCTGACTTCAAGAAGATGTGAAAGACACCCTGCAGCTCAAAGGACTGAACACTTATAGACTGCAACCTGTAGGATATTACTTGGGTAATATCATTTTAAATAGTTTTAAGTCCACTAGTGTTCCTCATTTCACTCTTTGATTTGAAGCCAGAACAGCAGTGTTTATCATAACTGGGCCTTTCATGTTCACAGATATCTACCAAATACTGTTGTTTGGTTAATACAAGATCCAGGCAGTTTTTACATATTTACTCGTCTTAGGCAAAGACCAAAGGATACAACACAGCCACATCTGTCTGGCTAGTTTGTTTTAGACAGTGAGAACTTCTAGCCTAGTAGGCATGAAATGAAATATTAATCTATGGCCCCTGTCAGATTTTATTTCCATCAAGCAACAGGTAATATCACTTGATAGAAACTGTCATGCCATGTGACCTGTTTCCTGTTCAAAGGGCAGTCTACCCAGAGGGGGAAAAGCATCTTGGGAACTTGCTCTGCCAGCACGCACCATCAGAGGGAGATGAAGAGCCATCACCCCTCTCCAGCTGAGCTGGTAATGAGAAGTCAGCTAGACTCCCCCTGGGTGAAGGAGCTGACTTGTGCAGATTTGGGGAGACCTGTGTGAAAGACCTGGGGTGGTGAGGCAAGGGCAGCAGGGCTCAAGTTCTCCCAGGGCTTTATGAGTTGTTTTTGTGCATGTGCTTGTCTTGCCCCCAGGTTTCTGCACAATGTATGGCACAAGCAAATTCCCTCCTACATGTACATTAATGTGCTTTAGTTAATGTGCATTAAATCTAGTACCATGGGGCACATACACACATGCATGCAACATAGCACTGGGTGCTTTTAAAAGCACCCAGCACTGTATCACATTCATTTATATAAATGGTGAAATGCATGTCAGTGCTGAGAAAATGGCGGCATTTGTACATTGTACATGTAGCATGTCTAAATTTATTGTGTAATTAACCAGTTAATTGCACAATAGATGTTACATGTCCCAGGGGCTTATGATTCCATCACTGATGAGTAACAACTTCAACCTTGCTTATTTGATAATGTGAGTTTTATAGGTATATTTTTAGATCGGGGTGGACAAAATGTGGCCCGTGGGCCGGATGTGGCCCACCAGGCCATTCTATCCGGCCTGCGGGGCCCCTAAAAAATTTAGAAAATTAATATTAATCTGCCCTTGACTGCCTGTCATGCGGCCCTTGATGGCTTGCCAAAACTCAATAAGCGGCCCTCTGTCCAAAATAATTGCCTGCCCCTGTTCTAGATGATTTAATTAAATTTAAATGAGAAGATTTAAGAAAGAAAGAGCAGAATTTATTCTCGATTACGTTTCCTATCCCTTAATAAGAAAAAGTTTCTGATTGAAGTGTTCTGGGCTCATTATTTTCAAAGAATCATTACACTAGAGAATCAACAAATTACAAAGCAGGTTGAGTAGCTGGCATAAATCACCTCCTATATTAGAGCCTATGAGTAACTCCATGGTACTATAGAAATGTCCAACATGGAGGTGAAGCAATCTCACTGAAAAAGGTGTATTGAATGAGTTGTCTTTGTTTATAAAAAGCAAAAAAAAAAAAAAAAAAAAATAGGAAAAAGAAAAACTAAAACACTTGCAGAGAAAACATTTTTTTCTCTAAAAAATGCTTATGACAATAAAAGAACTTGAGTTTTAAAGGAATGTAAAATTAATCCCACTTAGCCAGAGATGTCATACTTTATCAATGACCTCGTGCACCAAAATTTTCAGTATCAGGACATACTGGAAGCAGCATATCAGTTGCCCAATACCTGTCTTTTTCCTCCCTCCCCCAAAATACACGTTTTTTCAGTGTTTATATAATAAATGGCATGTTTCCTGGTGCAATTACAGAGATATGACAAATGAGCACAAACCATATCCATGCGAAAGGATTACTGTTCAGCTTTTTTCAAAAGAAATGCCAATTTAGCTTAATCATAGTGATTCTTGTTTTCTAGTGGGAGGTACACCACATAAATGAATGACTCCGTCTGAGCACTGAGAAAAAACACATGTCCAGTAGAAAGAAATTCCTTCAGAAACTTTATAAGCTTATCATTGTTCAGACAAAGAAAACAAAAGCCTAATAATATATTCCTAATTACTGGAACATATTATTTTCTATCAAGAGGGATGAAAAGCCGTGCCATATCATTATAAGTTCTCCTTTTACTTAGGAAACAAATGTTTTGCCTCCTGTCAGTGAGCCAGTGACAATGTTTTACTGGTCTATTGGAAGGCCATGGAAAGCTGCCAGGCAGAATAAAACAAAGTGTATAAGTAACAAATATATGGCCTCTCCCACTCTTCCCTTTGAATCCAGTTTTGTGTTAACATAAGTTAGCCACAGTTCATGTTCAGTGGGAATCAGTCGTTGATAATATTTTAATTTGTGAGGTGTAGTTTCTGCGAGGGAGGTTTTTGACTTGGATTGAATTTAAGATAGGTTCCAGGGATTGGATCTCAAGCTGAAATAGACTAAGTGATCTCATCAATTGCACTGGTATCTCCTGAGATGGAGCTGTGAGATGCTGCAGCATCTCTCGCTCAGCTTCACTTCAGACAATCATATTGCAAACTAGGCTTTTCTCCCTCCCCTTTCCCAAATAATATCTGGCCATTGGGTTGTTCTGGCTGCCCCGCTCATCCTGATTTGTTTTCACATAGGAAAGTATAAAGCTAGACAAGATAAATGATACATCAGCTCCTGTACAAAATGGCAGGTTTGGAATATCTGATGGGGAATTAATGAAATGTGTTGCAAAAAGGTTATAATTGTAGCATTATATTTGCAGCTGGGACTACAATTTGGTTGGGGGAGGGTGGGAATAGTGTCCAGCCCCAACATTATACCAGTTACCACGAGGCTTGCGGGAGCCATGTTGGATATAATAGGCAGCTTGCCAGATGCTCATATAATGGCTTCTATTAACATTATTTATTTATATTTGTTAATTAAAAAAATAACCATCTTCCTCCCAAATATTTATTGACATAGGCTTTTCTAATGTGCCTCCTAACATAGTGATTCCCAAGTACACTTCATTATTGGTGAATTTCCTCCAGCTATTTTTCATGTAATGTACACATGCAACAGACATGGATGATTTGGTGGTTAAAATAAGAATTTGCCTTTTGAGAACCACTAACATACAGTGAGTATTGATTCAAAGATGGGAGTTTACAGATGATTCTGATTGAGAGCAAAGAAGGAAAAGTGCCCCAAACCAGGAAGCAGGGCCTATTAAACCTCTGTTTAGTAATGTTATAGGTTGACTGTTTCAACAGACACATTTTGTTTACAACATCTAATGTCTTTTTAAGGGGAAAAACTATGCATTTAGCTGTAGAAAGTAATAAAAAGAGCAGAGTCTTGCTATATTGACCTTTTTTGCATTTCAGGTTTGCAAGCCACCTTGCGCACATCCAGACGAGTGCAGCTGTGCAGTATGTGGCTTTGCAAACACTCCTGGATATCCAAGGGTCAAAAATCCTGTGGAAAAAAAACAGAGCAGCATATGCATGGGCAGCGTGCACTGGTGAAAAGCAGAGCTGGGCTGCCCAGAGCTGCATTGTAGCTGCCAGCCAGGCTCTGCCTAGCAGGATTGCCGTGGCTGCAGTCCCGAGAGGCCCCCGAGACCCCAGGTAAGGCTACCGCCCCTGGGGTAACTTGCCATGTGCCAAAGCGCGTGTGGCACAAGCATTCGCTGGGGACACAGCTGTGGCATAAGGTGTGCCGCTGCTACTTGTCCCTGGGAACCAAATGTCACCACTCGTCTGGACGCGGCTCTTGTGTCTGAAATAATGCCATTTGGTTTTCCATTCTTTGTTTAAAAGTTTATATAACAGAATTTTGAAAGCAGCTGTAAATAGCAAAGGGTGGGAGATTATGTGAATGTCATTATCAGGCTGGGTTTTTCACATATGTACATTAAACAATTTGGGATTTGCACTTCTTTTAAAATAGACACAAACAATCCAGGCCCTAATCCATACTTCAATCACTAAAGGACCTTACTTTCAGAAGTGCTGAGTACCCACCCCCCAGGCCCTATGTGTTCAGTGCAAGTCCCTTCACTGAAGCCTTCTTATCTGTCCCTTGCCCCTTCCCCACCTGTACCCACACAGCTATTCATGCTAATTATAAAGCCAACAAACTTTCCTGGTTTTGCAGCAGTACCACTGCAATGCTGAGTATAGCCCTATTGACTGATATTGTGAAGATTTCAGCCCAACTGCATTCTTTGGGGGATGCACATTTGTGCTTGTGTTTTCCCCCTCAGGGCTGGGATGGGATTAACAGCTTCTGTTCCAGCTTTTCAAGCCTGCTAAACTTAAAGGAATTCCATAGAGTCGAGGGAGAAGGAAAGTAACCTGCAAAGATGAAACTTCCTCCTGACCACAACCCCCGCCACAAGGCATTGTCTACACTGAATTCAAGAGGCATGAGCAGCCTAGCTTTAGTTTAGCTATTGCAGGTACTGATAGCAATGAAAGCTCCAATGGAGTGGGCTTCAGCCAGTGTTGTAGCAGGGGGCGGGGGCAAGTGGGGTGATCGCCCTGGGTGCTGAAGCAAAGGGGCACCAACAGGTGCTGCCCAGCCAGAGTGGGGTGCAGGACAGAGCTGCAAGTGGATTATTTGGGGGGGGGGGGGGTGCAGGGATGGGAGGAGGGCAGCTCCTGCCACTGCGTGCACTCCTGGGCAAGCATGGGGGTACTTGTGCCCCCCTGGATCTGTGCATGGGGCAAGGGCGGGCTGCCGCTGTGGGCTTTGCCCTGGGCACCAAACTTCCTTGCCATGGCACTGGCTTCAGCTCAACTAGTCATTCAAAAGCTGGCCTACAACCCTGTGTACTTATTATAGCCATATTACAATACAGTAATTGCTAACAACACACTAGTCCTCCAAAGCGAGAATCCTACTATTTCAAACAGTGCTTTTATAGAAGGACCTATACCAAAAAAAAAGGCAGAGGTAGGTCATTTGGGCCACACATGTAGATTTTCTTCTCAGTACCCACTGCCCACCACAGCAGTTAAGCTGCTTCACAGGTATCACGACCCTGCTATATGTGCCTTGGAAAGACCTATTTTACTTGCCTCTGATTAAATATATGAAAACATTTCCAGACATCTGTTCTAAATTTCTCCCTACAGTTCTCATGCAGATATTCCCCCCAGGTCCTATCACTTGTGATGAACTGAAAATAGAAGACTGAAAAAACTGGCATGGTTCATTTAATTTTGTAAATAAAACTTCATAATCCTGCTTGGTTAGGTTTCCTAGAGGAAGAGGATAAGAGAATCGTCTTGGTTTTGGACACTTTAGGGTTTCAGCCTTGTTCTTTTTAAGTCTTTACAAAAAACATCTTGAAATGAGTTTAAGTGAAGAACTTCAGATAAATGCACGTGTCAAACAGCCCTAAATTAAAAGGTGCATTTTTTAATACGCATTGGCTAATAATGTGAACTGGAGTGACTTGTTGTGGTAATTCAAGTATTTGTGTTTCACATTCAAGGGCAGCAACTGGATGAGACCTATATGTTAACATCTTTTGTTCTGCAGAATTTTTTAAAGATGAGATGGCCTCCACAATCCCATGATACTTCTCATACAAAAATTTTTCATATAATTATACATAATCTGCCTCTAACAATTGACAAAATGAAGTAAACGATGTACAACTGGAGAGTCATCTTTTATTATTTCTCTGTTTGTTTGTATACAAAAAATTTCTTCTGGAACCTTGTTCCATACCAATTACAATGCTAGTGACATATCTTGCTCATTGCAAAAAAACCCTCTCATATTTAAATGATTCTATTATTCCTACAAGAGAGATGATATAGTGAAGCAACTTCAAATATTCTAAGAGCATTCTTTCTAACAGCCTTTAAAAGGAAAGCGTTTCAGAGTTTTGTAATTAACATGACATTCGAGAATTTTTTTCTTCCTTTATGTTAGGGGTGGTCAATGTGAGGCATGGGTGCCACAAGTGGCCCAGGCAACCTCTGTGTGTGGCACATGGCAGATCAAGGAGGGGACAGGCAGCAGAGTGGTAAATAGGACAGGAATCAGAAAACAAAGCAACAAACTGGGCAGGCAGCAGAGGGAAAGAAGCAGAAAGCAGAGCAGCAGACCAGGCAAGGAGAACAGGGAGCAGAAGGCAGAGTAGCAAATTGGGTAGAAGAAGATCAGAGTGGCACTTGGGGTGGGTGTGGGGCTAATTTGTGACATGCCTGCCAGCAAGATTGGCCCCATTGCTTTCCGTCATGGTTTGGTTCATATGCAATATTTCTGAGGGTCTGGGAAGGGCACATATTGACCAAACAGGCACTAATTTTCAGTTGCTTAGCATGTATATCATACAAACCTGAGGCAGACAAGGTTCTTTGGGTGAATCTGATATCTTTTATTAGACCAACTTAAATAGTTAGAAAAAAAGTTTAAGCAAGTTTTTGGGTTTAAAAACCCTTCGTTAGGCTGAGGAAGTTTCTGCAGTTTGTGTGTGCTCTTCTTGCTTAATTTTTCCTCCAACTATTTAAGTTGGTCTAATAAAAGATATCAGATTCACCCAAAGAACGCACCCTAAGAGTGGTAAGGACCTAACATCTCAGAGTGGATGGCCCGCTACTCCCAAACACTTTGGGTATATAACCTCCATCCACAGCTGCTGAAAGAATTGGCCAGTGTCATAGCTGAGCTGCTGGCACAGCTGTTCGAGCACTTGTGGTGCTCTGGCCAGGTCCCTGAGGATTGGAGAAGAGCCAATGTGGTGCTCACTTTCATCTGACCTTGGTCCTCTTTCCTGCCAGGGGCAGGGGGTCGGACGTGATGATCCATTGTGGTCCCTTCCGACTCTACAATCTATGAATCTATGAATATGGGGACCAACCCCCACACAAAGGAACTGAGCGGGTCAAGGAGAAAGATGTTTAGCTTGAGGAAGAAGTAACACAGAGGTTAGGCTAATTAAAAGAAAATGTTCTCAGCTCTCCATCTGAATGGATAGTTTGTCTCGGGTTATTTACAGTTCCATACAATGTTTTATTGCTCCTTCCTGTTGTATTTAATGACAGAAATCTCGTGGAATCAAACAATTTTGAATGATCTGGGCTGGCACAAGGAAATGGCTGCATACCCAGAAGCGGCCTAATCTGGAAACAAAACCAAACAGATTCAAGTATTGGTCAGTGTCTTGGATTCACAGTTGCCGCATCCCACATAGAGTCTTTGTGGACTACTCCAGCTTTCTCTACTGGTGATAGAGATTTCCACATAGCATGTAGGTGTTAATAGATATAGAGTAACAGGCAGCCCAAGGAAGATTTTACATGCTTCCTTTATGGGGGGAGGAAGCATATTGGCTATAGGTACAAAGATGCAATGCTGGGAAAGGTGCCAGTAACAAAACATAATTTCATCAAGCTCAGCCTCTATAAGGAGAACCAGGAAGTAATGGAGACAGTTACTGAATGGTATTGATTGTTGAATGTCAGCAAAGTCTCAAAGTCTCTTCAAACAAAAGGCTGCTTAGAAATAGCACAGAATGAAAACTTTTCTACTGCTCACTTTGCCTTCGTTCCCAGACAGCTTCACCCATATTTTCACCATATTACTGACATACATGCTGCCTGTGGCTCAAACTGCTGCTGGGATGAAACAGGGCTGTGATACTGCATTCATGATCATCTGTTCCATTCTGAGTTGTCCCACTGCAGCTGAAGCCTTTTGTTTCTCTTCTCATTCTGCAGTTTGCTGAAAGGAGGGAGAAAAGAGAGATGAAGGCAGAGAGAAAGAGCAGTGTTTGGGAGTAGCGGGCCATCCACTCTGAGATGTTAGGTCCCTACCACTCTCACCAGTTTCACCTCTCAGGTTCAGGCCTTGATAAAAGTATTGTACACGCAGAGAGATGGAATCCTAAAACTGTATCTACTTTAACACAGAAACAATGCTAAAGCAATGTTTGAATTGCAACATTAAAACTTCCAGCACTTGCAAAACGAGACAGCACACTAAATGGCATAAGTTCCTCCATGTTAAAGACAGAAGAGGTAGAGTGTGGGCAGATTAGTTTTTTCCTGACTTTTAAGAGCCCACTCCTTTTTAAAAATAAAATCACCACCATCATCCTATAGTAGTAGATACATTGTTGCATGTACACTATTTTAAGCTGTAGTGTGGAGGCCATTTATTGCTCCATATTTCTGGTTACTAGCTTAGTAAGGGGTGTCCTAATGCTTGAACTGGCAAGGAAAAATGGTCATATGCTGCTTCCCCTTTTACCCATTTGTTCTGAGGCCTCCCAACAGGCAATGCTGCAGTGTGGGGAGATGGCATAACTACTTATCCAGATTTGCTGGATCTAGATCTTGCTGGATTTGCTGGATCTATTTCCCCCCAAGCATGTGCACTGGGATGGCCCAAGACTTATAGTAATCCTCAACTTTTGTGCCCTACAGAGTGTTCTATTAACTGGTCACACATTTTGGCAGATGCAGTTGGGCACAGTTCCTGGAATAAATGCAAATTTCCTCAATAATATGAAGTTGCATTGTCACAGTGCCTCCAAAGCTCTTTGGCAGCATTCTCTGTTGCTGTCAATGGAAATTCTGATTCATCTTAGAATACTTGCAATTTCTTGATGTACCTTAACTCATGCCATTGTTTTGGTACGCCTTTGGGGCACATTCTGCAAGCAACATTAGTACATATCTTTGCAGTAACTGTGCATATGCTCTAACCCACTGTGGTACTGACATTCTTTCATGTGTGTTAATGAAAAGTAAAAAGCTGCAACAGAGAGCTTCCTTTAGCCTTCTATTATCTGGGCTAGCAGACAGTCAAAAAGCCTACAGCTGAATCAATTCAATCTTCACAAGTTAGTTTAAAGTTCTAAACTGTGTAGATTGAACCGATAAGCAAGTGAAGAGACATTCACTTTTGATTCTGGAAATGCAGCCACATGCCACAGGCCAGAAGCTGGGGGGCACTAGAACATGCCTCCCTGCTGGGCTGGAGCAGACAGCTTGAGCCAAGGCTAGCTTATCTACCCTGCAAGTAGAGGGAGGGGGGGAGGGTACGAGGGAAGTGTCAAGCATCCTGGGATGCTGGGGGACTGTGAGTTAACTTGAATCTGGAGGGGATCTGGGACATAAGTTCAATAAATCAGTTAGGTCTGATACTACATTCATCCAGGTTTATCTTAAACTGGTTTCAGCCATTTTGAAAGTGGTTTATATACACTGAATTTTTGTTGTGTTACAGATTTGAACTGGTTTCTGATTACTTATACCAGTTTATGTGTAATTTCTGTCCATCGCCTTAGTGCTATCAAAGACAGAATATCTGCTGTTTATTCTATATACTTGCCCTCTTTATTGCTAAATTCATTGAATGATCTCATTATTTTTGGTGGCATTCTCCTGAGAACTTCATTAGGATTGGAAGTTATTATGCTACATAAACATGCAGTAGTTGAGCAAACCTAATACATTTTTTAACATGCCTGGAATGCATTCATAAGTGATTGTGCTGTGGCTTTTTTTACATTTTAAGACCCACGCACAGTCTTCAACGTTCAGATGGTGCACATCAGTATGACACTAGGTATGTAAAAAATGTAAAGAACAATGAAAATACCTTCCAATTAAAGAAAGCAACCTCCTTAGATGGTGTTAACTAAGTGATCAGTAGATGATCATCTAAATGAGGATATGGACATACATATTCTAAGGTCAGCCCATATAATTTCCAGGGTGCTCATTTTAATGCCTTTCTCCAGAAACAGATTGTGTTTGTCAGACAAGTATGCGTAGGATCAGAGCTAAGGACCTGTCTTTTGCAGAGAGAGGAGGAAGCTGTTTGAATATAGTGATGCAATCTGCTGTAGAGATGGAATGAGCAAATCTGTTTGGAAAATATTAGAGGCCCTTGGACCTCAGAGATTTCATCCATTTCTACAACCATGCTGAAATCTGCTTTTTGTGGTAACGTGTATTCTAGGTTAGCTCCTTTCCTGGTATAAATTACTGTGGCTCCACTGAAGAATATAGAGCTACTCTGATTTACAATAGCTGTTAACCTGGCACTCTGTCTAAGCCAAGAATGTACAGATATCTAACACATACACCAGAGATCATTATATTAAGAAACTATATGTCACCAAAGGTCCCTGCCAAGCCAAGCAGTCAAGTAGGCTAGCATGGGGGGCACATGTTTCTGTAGCCAGCAGCACAAATGGGAATGCTGTAGCTGGCATTCACATCCAGATGCCTTGGATTATTTAGCCCAAAGCACCAGGTGCCCAATAACAGCTGGGACAACAGGGGACAATCTTTAGCATGAATCTGGAGCAAGATTTGAACTCATTCTTCTGTACCTGTAAAAAGATCACATAGTCACTCTGCTGTTGTGCCCTATTCGATAGCTACAAAAAATCCTTCTGCTTTAGCTGTTGAAAAAAAACTTTAAAATGGGAGAGTCTATCTGTTGCAGATGGGGGATTGTTCCTTTCAGTGGTAAAAACATGTGTGAAAAACATGAAAAAAGAAATAAGTGAAAAAAAATAAGTGTCTTCCTAATTGTTGGAGTATTTGTTGGAGGTAATTCAGTCCAAACCATTGAGACTTGGAAGGGTTCAACAACTACCTGCAGCAGAATAAATTCCCAGATATAAAGGAAGTCTAAAAAAAAAGTCACACAACATTTCTATAGACAAAGGCTCCAGGGCATGCGCTATTAATTTTGATGGAACAAGTGGGCTTCAGAGAGTCAAAGGCATTGGCACACCCCATTGCTGTACAACGTTAAAATTGTTGAACAATTTGTTCGAGGTTTCAGATACAGAAGCCTGAGCCTGCTTAGTTGCAGGGAAATGATTACCAGTAAACTCCCTTTAACCTTTCATTAAATGCCTAAAAAGGAGTAAAAGCATTTGAAACTTAAAAGATTAAGCAAGGCTTTCATTTTAACAACATTCTGCTTAGCTCTGGAAACATCTTGCGGGAAATTCATCCCATCTGATGGCTTTTGAGATATTAAATGTGGCAATAACTGTTCTCTTTGGGGGGAAAAAAAAGAACAGTGGAGATGGACTAGAAAAAAATGTGGCTGTTCTTTTTCAGGCAAAGTTTTAAAGCCTTACTATGTTTAATCAATCATGCTGCTTAAACCAACACTCAAATACCTATGAGGTGCTACTTTCCCTTTATTTTTTCATTAGCAAAGAGTCAATTAGAGAGAAAATTGTTCTGGAGCTGCTGGGGCAGGCACTGCTTGCAGAAGGGCTGTTGCTCTGGCGGGACTGAACTGTGTATGGCACCCATTCCAGTCACTCTGGGATCCACCCTGCAGGTGGCATGAGTGCCAGACCAGCTGGAGTGGGTCCCAGAGCAGGGGTGATGGGAAGAGGGAGGGTGGAAAAGAAGGGCAAGGGAGAGGTCCCATGGGCACTATCTATCCCATGGACTGGCCTCATGCCACTCATCCAGCCCACAGAGATGAGTTAGACACCCCTGATCTAAAACTCCTCTATTATACAAACTTGAGAAGTGTTCCCAAATGTACAGTAGCAATAAAACTTTTCAGTTATCCAAGACTCTATTATCTAATTCAATGTTATGCCCAAAAGCTTATCTAACATCTCTTCCAATCATACAGTTGCTCCAATAAAAGATATCAGCAAAATAATCCTTGACTCTCCTATATTTCCTGTAAGACCATGTCTACAACAACGTTCTAACCTTATCACCTGCCTAAGAAGAGAAGTAAAAGGGGGTGCAGGTGTCACCCCAGCAAAAGGTGTGTATTAGGGCATTGTTCATAAATTCTTATCAAACTGGGCTCACTTATACACTTTAGAAACCATTTGCACCAAAGAAAACCTGAGCAAGCTGCATCCTGTGGAAAACGGCACAGTCTCCAATTCTGAGAGGATCTTGATGCTCCTAAAATGTCTACTGCACCTTTCTTGTATTAAACAAAAGAGAAAGATCCCCTCAGACCCCTGCTAACCACCATGAAAAATGCCTTTTGTATAATAACTCAGAGGCAATTCTAACCCTACACACCAGGTGAAAAGAGGGGATAGCTTAAATAAGCTGTATGATGATTTGCATAGGTACCCAGGTCACTTACAAACCTTTTGTTTCAAAAGTACCTGGGAAGCATAACACAGAGTAGTTCCTGCTGGCAGGGTGGTAGTTAAAAATCTGTGTTGCTGAATTAGCTAGATGTAACCATAGGCGATGCATAGAGGGAGCACAAGGCGGTGCACATGCCCCCGCCCCCCGAGATCATATGTCGCCGGTTGAGGAGTGGGGGGCGATACCCAGTGCCCCCCCTGAAAATGTGGGGGTCCCAAGAGAAGCGCTGGTGGCACTCCCAGGTGGCAAGCAGGGGAGTTGCCACAGACGCCGCTGGCACTGTCAGCAGCAGGGGGGGCGGAGTATGGCGAGCACCATCCAGGGTTTGGTGACCACCTACAGATGCCACTGACAGTGTTTGTGGTGGCCAGCAGTGATCACTGACCATCCGTGGGCACTTCCAGTGGTGTCGGCAGCAAGGGTGGTGAGCGGCGGCCACCCACAGGTGTTGCCTTTTCATAGGGGATTCACCACCATGCTCAGGGGGTGCACATGCACCCCCTATGCATTGCCACTGAAGCTGATAGAGCATTATTTCACCCCACACTTTTCTCAGGTGTGCCAAGTGTCACTTCAGCATCGCTGAGAACTGAGCTACAAGCTTTTACATCTTTTACCAATAAAAGTGGTTCGTTTTGATCTCTGTAGGTGCATCTACATGAGATGCTTTACTGTGAAGTGGCGTAGTTTACTGTACAGTAAACATGTGCGTCTACATGTGCACATGCTTACTGTGCAGTAAACCTCACTAATCGCGAATAAATTTGCTACCTGCAATGCAAGCAGCAAATTTACTCATGAGTAGGTACTGCACAGTAGTACTTATGTAGATGCCTGACCGGGAGCAAATCTGCTCCCAGTCAGCCAGCCACCAGGGGGTGGGAGATTGTTCCCTGCCTCTGGGAGCTGCCTGAAGCTGGGGTGGGTTCTGCCACCAGAGCTCAGGCAGGGACTATGTCCCCCTGCCCAGCCCCGTACTCCAAGATCATGATCAGGGAGCAAAGGCTAGGAGATCCTTATTAGGCCTGTGCGAAGCAGCAAGTATTCAATTCAGGTTCAGTTGATTCAGGGGACAGTGATTTGATTCAGGGGACAGTGATTTGATTCTGTGATTTGAGTCATTGTCCCAATTCAATTCAGCCGAATCAGATTTGAAGATTTGGCACTGATTAGGCCAGCTGAATAGTTGGAGAAATATATCTTGGTAAGCTTTCAGGTTTAAAAACCCTTCGTCAGGCTGAGGAAGCATCTGCAGTTGGTGTGTGCTCTTCCTGGATGGAATGAATAGTAAAGAAGCCAGGGGGGCTGGTATGCATGCAAAAAAGCCAGTCAGTGAAAATGTAAGTTGAGGTGTCAGGGGTGAGAGACAGGCTGGGAGGGCAGGGCGGGGGGGAGAAGGGGGATGTAGCAGGTAAAAGTGCAGAGGTACCTGGGGAGTCAGATGTCAGGCATGTTATAGTATATCATAAATCCAATGTCTATATTGAGTCCATGAGTTTTTGTATCTAGGCGATTGATGAAGTGCTACCAAGCCAGCACCTTTCAGATGCTGCTGCTGCAAGACAGACACAGCTTACAAAAGGGACAGAAACAGATCACTTCACACACTGCCTTATATGCTGTTCCTACGTCCTTTCCCCAGACCACTGTGATTGGAAGAGAACTCAGGATAAGATCACAGCCACTAGCCAGCAAGGCTGTGCAAAACACCATTGTTTCATTTCGACATCCGTTTTGCCATTTCAAAGGGACAGCATTTCATTTTGTTGTCTTGTTTCAAAGCACTGTCCCATTTTGTTTCGTTGAAACTGTTTCGCTGTTCCAACGTGTTTTGACATTTAACCCATAGGTTATCATGGGGAATCATTAAAATGACTAAAAAGTTGTAATTTGTTGCCTGATTCAGGTACAAATTGCAGGATGATGGCCCCTTCTGAGGGCATAAAGCCTGCCAAGTTTTAAGGAGATGGGTGCAGAGGTTTCTCAGAAACTGCACCTCAAAGTCTTGAAGGCAAAACTCATGACACTTGCTAGCAACGACAGCCTTCTGTCATCTGGCACAGATCCAGGGGCCCGCACCCCTGGGAGGGCTGTGGGGCTGTGCCAGACACCTCCTGGGGGTGCAGGCCCCCGGATCTCTGCTGGATGACAGGAGGCTGCTGCTGCCACCTGGGACTGGCACTGGGCACAGCCTGCCCCCAGCACCGGGGAAGACAGATGCTGCCACTGGCCCTAGGCAGCAGCAGTGGCCTCCTACCCTCCGGGCGCAGATCCAGAGGCCCACACAGATCCTGTGCCTCCTGCCGTTGGGCTGAGCTCCATGGGGCTTTGGAGCCGCTTGGAGTGCAGCCCTGGCTCTCCCCTGCCTCCTGCCACCGGGCTGCTTCGAAACTCGAAATGTTTAAAAACTTTTGAAATGTTTCCAGTGCCCTCACTTCGTTTCAAGGCTGTTTTGAAGCTTTTTGTTTTATTTCGATTTCACTGTTTCGGGCTCAAAGCACATCGAAACAGCTTCAGAATGAAACACTTGACAAAATTTTACACAGCCCTACTGGCCAGCTATAGATGTCAATATCAGAGCGGTCTTTCCCCTCCTCTTCCCCCTCTCTCATCTCAGTTTCCGTTTCCTTCAAGCCGGCCTTCCGAATCTCTGAATCTTTTCCAAATTGATTCAGATGCTTCCAATTTGATTCAGACCTTTTAATGGGTCTCCCAATCCAGTTTGGATTTGGATATTCAGCCACCGAATTGAGCCAAATCTCCTGTGAATCAAATCGGCTACTGAAGCTTCACACAACCCTAATCCTTATCTCCCAGCCCTCACTTTGCCGTTGTGATCAGGGTGCTGGGAGATCCTTAGGATCTCCCAGCACCAGCCCCACAGATGTGGAGCTGGTGTTGGTTGCTCCCTGCTGGTGGGGGCTGGAGAGGCTGTCTGGAAGGTTGCTAGTCTAGATGTAGGGTTTGTCTTCATACACAAATTGCATCACTTTAATCATTAAAGCTGTGCAATTCTGGTTTGGGGTGCAGTTAGACCACTAAAGCTATAGGAAAAAGAAGAATCTATACTGGTATGTGGTGCCCTTATACTGATATAACTGCACCCACCCTTGAATCATCTGTTTTTGTTAAAAAAAAACAACAGATGTTATGCAACAATGTCATATATACAGACACAAATACTGCCCAGTAGGAAAAAATAAAAATGAAATAAAAACAAATTTTTCTTTTTCACTCAAGCACAAAGGAATATTTTAACTTCAAATCCCACTACAATGAATGTCTTTTATTTCCTTCAAAATCAATACAAGCTGAGCATTTATGAATTAAGCACTGATACTTTGTATGTTGAATGGTCAGATAGGAGTGGAAAGGAAGCCATGGGGCACTGAATATAGTTTCTAAATAGCAGGCAACCATGTCTTAGATAAATTGACTGAGTTCCATGTTAAAACTATTTATATTCTTGTGCTCTCTAGTCTGATTGAAAGTGGGTCCAGAACCTCACTCATATAATGGTTAGAAACAGTCTAATTTGCATTCAAAATGTACTCATGGCCAGCTCATACCCATTTGTTTTTGTGCTGGCACTGTTCCCTCTTTCTCCCTTGTGGTTATCCTCCCTGGCATTATTATACTGAGCAATTATATCCCCTCTCAGCCTTTGTTTTGTAAGGCAACATAAGCCAACTTGTTTTTTGGTTATATCCACCCTGAAGTCACAGGAGTTAGAGTGTGAAGAGCTGAATGGAGTAGAGGAGGGAAATAAAAAATGGGATTTTTGCCTAATTAAGGACTGATGTGATCATGCCCATTGTATGCAAAGGCATCTCCTTGGCTTCCACGTTTCCAAACTGTATGCATTTCAAATTTCATTTCTGTACCTCCCTTTCAACCCTGATGAATGTTAGTGAATTTAGAACTCTTTGGCCGCATTCAGGCATTCTCTGCCCTGCTACCTTGCAGCACAGGGATGGGGAATGGCGGGGTAGGGAGGGAGGGTGACCCCTGGAGATCCCAGGGTAAAAAAAACTCACGCAGAAAAAAAGTGGTGCAGCACACAGGCAGCAATAGGCACCGTCCAAAACCAGAGGCTAGTTGGCCAGGGCCATGCCCCAGCTGCTGGCAGACTTCCAGCTGCAGAAGCGATGCAGCTGCAACTTCCTTGGCTCCCAGGTAAGGCTGCTGGGGCCAGCACAGCTGCTGGCCCCAGCCTCTCCTACTCCACCTGGGTTAACCTGCCACGTGCCTGAGCACACGTGGCATAGGTGGATATCTTCAGCCTGTTTTTGGCAAGTCACCTAACCACATCTAATATTTCTCTGCATCCTAAACACTAATGGTGCAATTAACAAGCAGAATATCCCCTTAGAATTGCACAGCTACCATATGAGACTTGAGCCCTATGTTTATGGTAGCACAGATATAGCATATACTTTCACTGGCTATTAGCACAACAGGGTGATTGAAGCAAGGTCAAGGCCACTCTTTCAACCTGATCTTGAGGAGGAGAGGCTTAAGCCTTGCATTGTATTAATCCACAGAAATCCTTTGCCAATTCCAGTATGGAAACTTTTTTTTTGTATGACTCTTTTCCATGACTGTACTTCTGTGCCAAAATACAGGCTATGAGCATGTCTCCAGTAATCTGTGCTGTAAATCTGTCTTGAAAATAGGCTTCTTGGTCAAGCAATGTTTCAACATTTTGGTTCAAATTTATTTACAGATGATCTCATGAAGGGAACTACAATGAGAAACAATCTTTTATTAAAGACAGAAGACTTGGAAATCATTTAAAAATCCTAAAATCCAGAAAAACAAACCTTTACATTATCATTATGTACAAATTTTATTTATTTCCTCTCAGGTCACCAGGTTGCTTTATGGGACACTGCTTGGAATATTTAAGTTATAAAGCCTCTAGCTAATGTAGCAGAGGTCAAATTTTTCCATATATTACCTGAGAATGGAAGTCAGTTTTCTATAGGTAAATAAGTAAATAATACAAGTGCATGTATTCTAACCATATTCTAAATTTTTCCTGTCTGCTTTTGAAAATATTGTTGATTGCATTAAATATAATCATCCATGAAGACAGATTTTGACTTTACATGAAGATGTGCAAGATTTTTTTGAGCAAAAGTGGTGCATTTTTTAAATTTCATGGCTTAGATACACATTCCTGCACATGCATGTGCGCGCGCACACACAAGACATAGTGGGCAGCTAAAAATAGAGTTTACATTGAAGCTGCCTAAAAACATGGAATTGTATGCTGCAAAATCCTGTTCAAGTACAATAATCATTCTTCATCAGAATTGTTTAGCTTTTGTTCTTAAGTGTTAGTGCTAATGTAGACCCACCCAGATACCACGTGAAGAATTGCTGCATTCAAACAAACACCAAACCTCACTAACTTCATCACCAGAAGCAAACTTTCTTCAGCCCAAAACACACTGAACAGATCACTGTTGATAAGAACAACATATCTACACCATGCCAACATATCTACACCTGCCAACGTATCTACACCATGCCCACAATGACTACACCCCACAACAGCACCATCAGCATTCTTGGATCTTACAGCTGCACCTCCAGAAATGCAATATATCTCATCCAGTGCACCAAATGCCCTGATGGAAAATATGTAGGAGACACCAAACAACTGCGCACCAGAATGAACGCACACCAGAAATCTATCAAAGACAAGAATACCCAGTTACCTGTGGGGGCACATTTCTCACAAGAAAACCGTTCTCTTCAATCTCACAGTTCTAATTCTCAAAGGAAATTTACAAAACACCTTTCACAGACAAGCCTTCAAACTTCACTTCATCAACCTCCTGGATACAAAAAATCATGGACTAAATATAGACATTGGATTTATGATACATACCAATTTGCCTAATATCTGACTCCACAGATACCTCTCCACTATTTACCAGTTACATTCATTCCCCTCCCTTCCGTGCTGCAACCTGTCTCTCACCCACTGACTCCTCAATTTACATCTTCACTGACTGTCTTTCTTGCATGCATACCAGCCTCTGGCTTCTTTACTATCATTCTGTCCAAGAAGAGCACACACCAATTGCAGATGCTTCCTTAGCCTGACAAGGGGTATTTGTACCCCAAAGCTTGCAAACAAGAATCTTTCCAACTCTTTAGTTGGCCTAATAAAAGGTATCAGATTTACTCAAAGAACCTTGTCTGCCAAAGTTAATTTGAGGTTTTTTGGATCCTTTTTATTTCTAATATCTTTAAATGACCTTACTATAGAAGTGTCTCTAAGAAAACAAATAGGAACTTCAGTGGCAATCTTGACTACCGAGAAAATAGAAATGATGCAAGTCACATTGCTTCTCAGCTGCATGGTGGTCCTTGTTAATTGCATTAGGCAGCAGGTGAAAATGTCTTCAGGTATTTGTACATGTGACACATATCCAGGGGTCAAAAAAACGTGTGGGGGAAAAAACGGAGCAGCGCACACATGGGCAGCATGCGCTGCTCAAAAGCAGAACCAAGCTGCCTGGAATCACACTGCGGCTGCCAGCCAGGCTCCAACTAGCAGGATCACTGCTGCTGCAGCCCTGGGAGGCCCCCAGGATCCTAGGTAAGCTTGGTGGGGCTAGCACAGTGCTGGCCCCCACCTTCCCTACAGTCCCCAAGGTAACTTGTCACGTGCCAAAATGCACATGGCACGGACATTCCTTGGGGACAAGTAGCTGTGGTGCAAGGCATGCCGCTACTACTTGTTCCCAGGGAACCAAATGTCCATGGTCATCTGGATGTGGCCATATAGATGCATTGTAGACTGTTTTATTAGGTTTATAATGTGGTTTAAGCCAAGATTCACACGCAGCAGGTATGGAATGAAATAATTTCAGAAAAGTTATTCTACACATTTTGGCCTAAAGGTCCACCTTCTAAAACATGATTGTTCCATAGCACACGTTAAATGAACAGCTTTACCATCTGCTATAAAAAGCATTGGTTGGTTTGAAATCGTGAGAAATCTATTCTTAAACTCCTAATCTAGCAGAAATTAAAGAACATTTCAAATGTCTTTGGGATGCTAATTTTGTCACCTAGGTTTTGTAGAAATACATCTCTGAAATCAGCCAATAAGGGTTGTGTTTTGGTTTGGTTTTTTTGTTTGTTTTGTTTTTAATAGGCTAAACACTATGATTTACAATATGGAATGAAAAGAAGATCTCTCACTTAGGAATTTCAGCCCCAATTGATCTCAGAAGGGGGCTTACCTGACTTTCTATTTTGTTAAATGGGATAGCATTCCAGGATAGATCCTGATCAGATAGGCAGGGAGATAACAGAGAATTGAAGGGGAGGTCACACTCTGGAAAGGGAGCTTTCAGGCTGAGAATCACGGAACTATTGCACAGGCAGGTGTACAGGCAGGCAAGGTTCTTTGAGTGGATGTGATATCTTTTATTAGACCAACTTGATTCCTGGACTAAATACCAAGAGGTACTAAAGATTATGTAAAGCTAGTAAATGTAGTTCTTGCAGCTGTAGGTTGGCTAGAAATTTTTATTAATTTATTTCTTTAAAAGTCTATTAACAAACTCCATGAAATTAGGAGGCCTGATTTCTGTGAGCAAGTAGGACATGATATATAGTTGCAATTTAATTTCTAGAGGATAATCTAATGGATGTAGATTTTTTATATAAAAGAGTTCCACTAGTCTCTCTCTCTCTCTCTCTCTCTCTCTCTCTCTCTCTCTAAATATAGAAAGATTTTTGTGAAAATAGCTCTCTAGAACAGTTCTGAGTTGTAGTCTTAGACATTTAGCCCATAAACATCTTTTTACCTAGGATTTTCTTTATGTATAGAGCCCTGATTTTAAGTTTTTGCACAATGTTTGAAATAATACTCATAGACCATGTCCATACAAGCACAGATGTTTGTTTCCCCAGGGCCAAGAAGCAGCAGCACACCTTGTACCACTGGTACTTGTCCCCAGGGAATGCCTGTGCCACATGCGCTCTGGCGCATGACAGGTTACCCAAGGTGGGAAAGGGGAGGCTGTGGCCAGCAACTGTGCTGGCCCCAGCAGTAGGGTTGCCAGCTCTGACTGAAGCTATTCCAGGAGATTTTTTTTTCCAACACGACATAATGTCATTAATTGTACTGTTCAACTCATTCACAATATCAGTCTTCCAGATTGCTTTCAATAGTCACCAGGAGATCGATACCAATTCTGGTAGACTCCTGGCCAATCCAGGAGGGTTGGCAACCCTACCCTGCAGCTTTACCTAGGACCTGGGGGTTGGAGAAGTTACAGCCATGGTGCTTCTGCAGCTGGGAGCCTGCCAGCAGCTGAAGTGTGGGTCTGGCCAGCCAGGCTTTGGTTTTAGGTGGCGTGCACTGCCACCATGTGTGCTGCCCAGCTTTTTTCTGCCCTGGTTTTTCTTACCCTGGGATCTCCTGGGGTGAAAACCCCCCACACACAAAAACTGCAAGGTAGCAGCACGGGCAAAGCCTGAATGTGCAGTGTGTGGTGCCACAAATGGGCCTGTGGCTTCATATACTGTATGGCTGCATTCAACTGGTCACTGTCACCTTCACAAATGCAGCCACAAAGCTATATGCTTTTTAAGCTGTGTCTATTGAATATGTGTGTGGGGAGGGGGTTGATTTTGGGTTGTTTATTTTCTTTGCTCTTCTTGGGTCTAATCAAAAATCTATTCATGTGATTGGAAAGTCTTTCTTTGACTTTAATGGGCTTTAGATGAAACAACTGGATAGACAAATATGGAGCCATGCCTTTAAGCACCTACTCAGTGTTTCCCCAGGGTTAGCCAGGGCAACTGTCTCCCTGATGTCAGTGTCTGTGCAGAATGGAAAAGGTGTTAGTAACTCCTAGGCCATCACACTTCCTGTTCCTGTCCCCATAGAGAGCCATCCATCTATTTACGGAAATGCCCATGAGGAAGAAATTAAACAAGGTTCAGAACAGGCATATTATGCACAAGATCCCTCTACCATTCAGCAAAGTCGGATGAATAGGATGTGTAGAAGCGTCACAACTTACCTGTCTTTTCCACAAAACCCCTCGTTGCAATGAAAATCTATTTGAGGCAGAGGGATGGAGTGGTGCAGTCAGCCTTCAGCAAGGGAAATACTATTAATGTAATTGCACTGGAGCAATTGCTAACTGAAGCCAGAATTGAGAGGGAACCCCCAAAAGCTCTTCAAAGCTACAGATGACCCCTGCCTATAGGTGATCTGATGAGGTACACCAACTCTACAAGATGAACTCATCCTGACAGAAAGACCTGAGAGAAATTCCAGGAAGAGGCAGACCTTAGAGAGGTTTCTATTCCAGTTTGATAGCACTAAGTTGCAAAATTTGGAGGTTCTAATAACAAACAGGGAAACCTCAGTATGTATTGTACAAACATCCCAGAGTGCTTGTAACCAGGTATATGATCCTGAATTCTAAGGCCCAAGTGAGATAAATTGTTCCAGTTTTCACAGTTTAGCTTCCCTATGAGATGGAGTATTTGCTTGGAGAGCGACTGACTTCGTCTAGTTTTTCAAATGAGCAGCAGAATGACTTCCAGATTAAAGGGATGTCTATTAGGGGTGTGCGAAATGGACCGTATTTGGTTCAGATTTGGATTCGGCCCAAATCAGGGACATTGTTTGATTCATTGATTCGGATCACTGTCCCCAATTCGATTCAGCCAAAACCAAATCTGAAGATTCAATGCTGATTCAGAGAATCAGTGATTCAGCCATAGACACAGCTTTAAATGTTTTTTCTACAGACCTCAAGGTACCAGGCACAGCTCGTGAACGCTGCAATGGGGGGGTAGATAGAGCATCCCATGGGGGAGGTGCATGCTTGGTGGCAAACCCTGAAGTGGACCAGAAGTACTTCCCACAATTGGCCGGAGGGGGACCCTGGGTGGCCCCCCAGACCCAGGAGGCACCAGTCATCGAGCCGGGGGGTGGGGGAGGCCCCCCCGGCACGCTCCCCAGTAGACCTGAAAGTGGACCAGAAGTGCTTTAGTTCACTTCTGGGTCTGCTGCTGAGCACGCTGGGGAGCCCCCCACACTCCTGTGGGATGCTCCATCTGCCCCAGCATCACAGCATTCATGAGCCACCTGGTATCTTGAGGTATGTAGAAAAAACATTTAAAGCTATGTCTATGTCCGAATTGCTGAAGCTTTCCAAATCAATTCAGAGGGTTCTGATTCAATTCAGAGAGATTAAAGGGTCTCCTGATTTGATTTGAATTTAGAGATTTGGCCACCGAATCAGGCCGAATCTCTGCCAAATCAAATCAGGGACTGAAGCTTCGCACAACCCTAATTTCTATTATCAAGTGGAACAATGTAAGATGACCCTTGAAGAACTAAAAAGATTGCTTCACTGTTATCGATAGTTTTTTCTTTGCTGTGGCTGATTTTTTTATGAGAGTGTTGCATGCATACTTCTCATCACTAAAATGTGTGGCCTAATGGGCACTGATGGTCCCTGAATTAACATAGCCTTATCTTGATAATCCTCCAATCCAACATCCGCTTTGGTAGGTTGACTCATTTTATATTCCTGTTCCACCCAGTGATCAAGTCAACATGGAAAGAGGCCAGGGTCATTGGAACCTTCATAAAGTATCCAAACCACTTGGTAGGCATGTGGGTTTCACACTTAATAATTAGCATTTGTCTTTGTCTTGGAATATATATCCTTGTGTAAGTACAGTAGTATGTTTTTAAGTTGCTTTTGAAAGAATAAAATGGCATTTATACATGTGCTCCGGGAACGCCCGTGGGGGGGGAAGGGGGAGGGTGGCACGTGGGTGCCTTGATTACAGTGGTTCCAAGAGGGAGCAGTCTCTCAAGTAGCAGTGGGCCTGGGACAAAGTCATGAATGTGGATTCATGGTCCATATCCAAAATATTTTGTCAGAATCAAACCTTCAAATAGAATACTGACACCTCCCACCACCTAAGGACCTGTGATCTGGATCAGGACTCTCCCAGAGTACAGCAGAGAGATAGTTTAGAAAGGAAAATTGGTCAGGGAAATAGGTCAGGAGTGATTTTGATTAAAAAATACTTAATAATGAAGTTGAACTTTGTCATGACACATACCATAACAGACATTCTGCTGCTCCATATATACTTAAGGAGAAGTTTGGATTGGAAAAGGAAAGCCTAGAGCCATGATTAATTTACTGTAGCCATAACATCTGCTTATATTAAGGTGAATTTTTATTGAGCTCTGCTTGGACTGTGTGTGCACTAGTATGATGAGTCTCAGGCACTCTAGAAAGAAAATAATAACATCATCACAACATGCTGAGGGTATGTTGTTATTGTGGGTGTTATCCAAGAGAACCCTGATAACATTTTCAGGGAGTAGGTCAATGAGGAAATGCCAAGTGCAGTTTAAATTAAGTCATTATTTTAAGAAGTAATGATAACCATATGGATTTAGCTGTTGTTGATACTGATACTTCATGCACAGATTTTTGATATCATCACCCATCATTACAGAGGGGTCATTGTTACCTTTTCTGTTCCATGTTCAAAAAAGTCATATTGGCTGAATATAGTAATTTTAGGTTGTATCTTGGCAAAGAAAAACTCTGCTCAGAAGTGAATGTTGCCTTGATTATTTATAAATGATGGAAGATAAAAAGTTGGATCTAGTCATACAATCGTAGAAAAGTACAAGTGGATGGGACCTTGAGAGGACATCTAGTCCAACTCTTTGCCAGAGGCAGGATCATCCCTATCTAAACCATCCTATACACATCCATTCTCTAACCTCCTAGCCAAATTACAGTTAGCCCAGACTCAGCACCAGATATAACTCTCTACTCTGCCACAGGTAAAGCAGGGGGACCACATTGGACAACATCCTACTGCTGTAAAGGTTGTTAAAATACACTTAAGAGATACCAGGAAGAGGGCCATGTCTCCCACTACAGAGGATACCTAAAATTCCTTCTTAACTCCCAATATGGTGATTGGTCTGACCCTGAAAAGATGAGAAAGACCCTTTATCCTGGAACTTTCAGGTTTAAATCCCAGCAGGAGCACTGACACATGACAGTCAAAATCCCCAGCCTCGGCTGCAGCCAATACCCAATGTTTCTGAGGAAAATATATCAGCAGGAGGGGAAAAACTCCCTCCTAGCCCCAGGTGACAAACAGCAAAGCCCAGGAGCATGAGAAATACCCACAGTACAAAGAGAAGCATAACTATGTCTAGATCATCCCTATCCAAAACCTGTCCAACTTCTTCTTGAACACCTCCAGTCCTGGAGATGTTCCTTAGGCAAAGCTCTTATTGGCTTCTGTGGGAGTTTCTCCCGAGGAATTTAAATTTGACTCTCCTATATCCTATGTGAGCGCCCCGATTGCTAGCTGTAGGGTCAGCATCTCCTTCTGTCTTAATTTGGTGTCATGAAAATTTAATCATTTATACAAAGTGGAACAAGCCTCACTAGCATACACAATGGCTTCTTAGGAAAGTCTACTCAGAAGGAGGGAAACCCTCTTCACATCAGACAGAGTGGGGGTTTGAAAACAAACCTCCCTCTCCTTTGTGAATGTACTCACTAATGGGTTATTATGTAAAACAGGACACAACCAGACAGCCCCATAAAGTTTCTTCCCTTGTCCTCTCTTGTGAAAGGCCTCATTCCATAGGCACACTCTAAGAACATGTATCAGATCGGACTTCACAGGCAAAGTAGTCAGGGAAGCACCTGCTTCAAAAATCTGGCCACAGCCCAGGCACCAAGCTGCACATCTCAGGTGGCTCTACACATGTCTACTGATAGAAATTTAAGCATCTACAAAGCTTACATTGTTTAGCAGTTGAGCAGAGGCTTTGAGGATCTCAGTGTTGCTCAAGCCCCCTTTTGGATCTTGCCATATGTCTAGAGAGGTTTGCCAATTTCAGACGGAGGTACCTGGAAAAAAGAGGAATAAGCTGGAATTAAACCTCTGCCCCCGTTCTGCCCTCCTTTCTAGACACATTCTCTCTTGCTGAAAGAAAGGAATGCTAGTGTCAGTTTTTGACAAAGGAAGGGAAAGGGAAGGTTGCTGGCAGCTTTGCCACTGGAAGAGGAAGACTTCATGATGTATTGTAAGACTTGTGACTATGGTTTTGCAATGCAACAAAATATGTAATAATTTATTTTGGAGACTGCCACTAGAAACAGAGTATGCTCAGTCCCTTGAAGAAATGAGCCAAGCATTAATGCTTTGTGACTGAACACATGCTGTGAACAGCAGCAGTGACAGAGTTGGTGAAACGTCTGTTATCCAAATCCAAGGGCTTGTTTTCACTCTTCAGCCAGATGCACACAGACAGTGAGAGGTATGCACACACACATACACATGAGCCTAATTCACAATCAGTAAAGATTACCAGGCTAATTACAGTTCACGAAAATAAATACCAATCACTTTTGGTGAAAACTTTATTTTTTCCCAGAGGGTTAAAGACTATTATATACAGTGCACAGAAGTGATCTGCATACCAGAACACCTGGATTTTATTCCCAGCTTTGCTAGAGGTTCATGTAACCTTGGACAAATCACCTATCTTCTTTTTCTCTGGGTAACCATCAGTAAAATAAAGACAATAATATGGTAATGAGCACAATAAGGATGATAAGCAAATATTACCTTCTTCACAAGGGAGTTAATGATACTTAAATGATTAACAGTGGTAAGGTGAATTGAGAATAACATTTCCTATATATTGTAAATGAAAATTATTAATGTTACTGGTAAATGTACTATAGGTAAAGGGTCATAGGATCATAGAACCATATGAAGTAGGGCTGGAAGGCCCCTTACAAGGTCATCTAGTCCAGCTCGCTGCTCAAGGCAAGGTAAGCCCTAACTACACCATCCCAGCCAAATGTCTGTCCAAACTGCTCTTGAAAATTTCCAGGGATAAAGATTCCACGTTTTGTCTAGGTAGCCTCTTCCAATGCTTGAATCTCTAGTGTGCATGTATGTATGTATGCATTTAGCTATTCAATTGTGCGTTATGCATGGCAAATTCCCTCCTCTCACAGCAACACTGCATGATCTGGGGAACCCAGTTGAGAGCATCTCTTCCTGAAGGCCTTGGCATCCTTCATAATGGAGAGATCAAGCAGCTATCAGTAGTGGGAAGAGAAAGAGGAAGCAAAAAAGACTAGCTAGCCAAGTACATCCTTTCCCCTGACTTTATATAGAATCATAGAAAATTAAGTGTCTAAAGGCAGCACTTGCACATTTGAGGCAATGTTGGATTTCTTCATCCATGTCAGCCTTCTGCAAGAGATGGATTCTGAGGTATGGCATATACTCAACATTCTCCAGAGTCTCCCTGTGGATCTGGATTACCGGACCTAGGGACTGTTCATTAGGAGCTTGTTGGTGGAGAACCTTAGTCTTCTAAATGTTAAGCGTAAGTTTCATTTTCTTGTATGCCTCGGTAAAGAATGATGATCGCCTGAAGGTCTGCTTACAAGTGAGCACACACTACAGCATCATCAGCATACTGGAGCTCAATGCTTGAGGTCAGGGTAATCTTGGTTTTGGCTTAGAGTCAGCTGAGATTAAACAGTTTACCATCCATTCGGTAATTTAGCTCCACTCTGACTGGAAGTTTGTTGGCAGTCAGATATAGCATCGTGGTGAGGAATATTGAGAAGAGTGTTGGAGTGATGATGCAGCCTTGCTTAATTCCCATCTTAATCTCAAAGGGATCTGTGATAGTTCCATTATTGAGAACCACCACTTGCATACCATTGTGGAGCAGGCAAAGAATGGTGACGAATTTCAGGGGACTTCAGAAGGATCCTACATGGTGCTTCTCATTTGACAGAGTCAAAGGTTTTCATGAGGTCAGAGAAGGCCATGTAGAGAGGTTTATGTTATTGTTGGCATTTTTCCTGCAGCTGGTGAGCAGTGAATATCATATCATTTGTGCCTCTTGATGTCCTAAACTCACACTGAGATTCTGAGATTCAGCAAATGGAAGGAGATAGTTCAGGAGGGTTCTTGCAATGATCTTCCCCATGGTGGATAGCAAGGTGATCCCTCTGGAATGTCTACAGTTGGACTTGTCTCTTTTTTTGAAGATTGTCATGATCATGGCATCCCTGAGATCATCTCAGATTTCCTCATCATTCCAGATACCTAAATTGAGGGCATGGAGCTGTGATGTGAGTACCTCACCCCCCTGCTTGAAGATTTCAGCAGGGACTCCCCATCAGCCTTGTCATTCTTCTCCTGCTTGGTCTCATCCATCTCATCAAGGGTTGGAAGTATTCTGCGATTGTCTCCAAATGAATGTTGTGGGATGGAGTAGAAAGCATTCTTGTCAACAACAGAGTCTTGATTAAGAAGCTCTTCAAAATGCTCCTTTCAATGGGCATTCATGGCTCCGCTTTCCTTGATCCATTCTTAGAGAAGGTGGCAGGCCTTATTCCAAGAGCTCACAATCTAAATGGGCTAGACAGACATCAGGGAACGGGAGAGATATAATACTGAACAATGAACTCTATGATGGCACCGAGTATTGGTGACATCAGAGTTCCATAGTTTGATTTTTGTTTTGTTTTGTTCTTTGGTTGGTTGGTTGGTTTGGTTTGCTTTGGTGGGTTTAGCTAGGAGGAGATCAGCTAGACAGAAAACAAAGGGAGAAGGGAATATCTGTGAACTGTCCTGGTAATATGGGACAGGTCTGATTATTTGTTTATATCATTTTTGTACCATGACTGATAAAAGCAAATTTTCCTGTGTAATAAAAGTAAAGGCCGCTAAAGCCATTCAGGAAAAACTCAGTGAATAAAAGGGAAGTATACCAAATCAGTACAATTAGATTACATAGAATGAGTCTGCCTTGTAAAAAATGTATTCTCTTAGAAATAAACATTAGATTGAATAGCTGTTCCTCTTTTATTAATATTGTTCTGACTAACTAATAGGAACTTTGTTAAAGAAACTAATGAAAGCATTTAAGAGCACAACTCTACTGAGGTATACACCTTTATTCAGTTCACTGTGTTTATCATCATCAGTGCTTCCGTTGGGTCCAAAACCTGAGGTTCCTGGCTAGAGGGTCTTACCCCTCCACTCAAGGTCAGACTACTTGCTGAATTTGGGGTCAGGAAGGAATTTTACCCCATGGTCAGACTGGTACAGACAGTGTGTTTTTGCCTTCCTCTGTAGCAGGGAGTGTGGTTCTCTGCCCAGGATCTCTTGAGCATATATTAACAATATTTTATAGAAGCAGGACATTGGCTGCAGTGGTTCCCTTGCTTTACCTGTGGCAGGTTAGGGTGGTTAGGTCTGTTTTGTGTCAGGGTTGATGGTAGCCTTATATAGAGTTTAGATTATGGTTTGCATGGGATAGTTTGCATATGGATGATCCTGCCTCAGGTAGGGGGTAGGACTAGATGATGTCTGGACGTCCCTTCCACCCTGAATTCTCTGTGATTCTATGATTTTGAAAAGGTGTGGAGTTCTAAAGACATAGATTTCATAGATTTCATAGACATTAGGGCTGGAAGGGACCTTGGAAGATCTTCGAGTCCAGCCCCCTGCCCAAGGGGCAGGAAGTCAGCAGGGGTCATAGGATCCTAGCAAGATAAACATCCAAATTTCTCTTGAAGTAGGTGCTTGAACCACCTCCAGCGGCAATCTATTCCAGACCTTGGAGGCTTGGACAGTAAAGAAGTTCTTCTTTATGTCCAGCCTGAAATGGTCATGGAGGAGTTCGTGACCATTTGACCTTGTCATCCCTTGGGGTGCTCTGATGAACAGACTTTCCCCCAGATCCTGGTGAGCACCCCTTATAAATTTATAGGCAGCCACCAGATCATCCCTGAGCCAGTGCTTTTCCAGACTGAAGTGTCCCATAGCTCTCAGCCTGTCATCATAAAGTCTGTTTTCCTGACCTCTGATCATGTGTGTGGCTCTTCTCTGCACTCTTTCAAGCTTCTCCTCATCCTTTTTGAATTGCAGAGACCAAAACTGGACTGGCCTCACCAAGGCCGCATACAACGGAAGAAGGACGTCCTGGGATTTGCTTGAGAAGCATCTATGGATGCAAGCCAGCATTTTGCTCACTTTACTAGCTGCAGCATCACATTGATGTTCATCTCATGGTCAATCATGACCCCCAAGTCCCTTTCATCCATAGTGCTAGCCAGCGTAGCACTACTGAGCCTATAAGTATGCTGCAGGTTTTTCTTCCCCAGGTGGAGAACCTTTTATTTTTCAGTGTTAAACACCATCAGGTTCTTGTCTGCCCATTTCCTGAGCCTGTCAAAGTCAGCCTGGATTGCCCTCCTGTGCTCAGGTGTGAATGCTTTGCCCCAGAGTTTAGTGTTATCGGCAAACTTGCCCAGTCCACTTCTGACTCCTATGTCCACATCATTAATGAAGATGTTGAATAATATAGGTCCAAGGACAGAGCCTTGAGGGACCTCGTTGGTCACAGGGCACCACAATGATTGACTTGCATCAACCACCACCCTCTGGGTCTGACCACAGAGCCAATTCCCCAGCCAGAGGATTGTGGTGAAGCCGAGGCCACAGTAGTACACTATTACTAAGAGATGATCATGGAATACCAGATCGAAGGCTTTTTTAAAGTCAAGATATATCACATCAATCTCTTCTCCCTTGTCCAGGTAATAGGTCACCTGGTCGTAAAAGGAAATAAGATTGGTCAAGCAAGACCTATCCACAACAAACCCATGCTGGCTATCCCTCAGGACATTGCCATTGGCCAGTCTGCTAAGAATGGTCTCTTTGATAATCTTTTCTAAGACCTTCCCAGGGATAGAGGTCAGGCTGATGGGCCTGTAGTTTGCCGGATCCACTTTCCTCCCTTTCTTGAAGATAGGCACCACATTGGCCTTCTTCCTATCTTCAGGCACTTCACCAGAATGCCAGGAGTTCTTGAAGATCCATGCTAGGGGCTGGGCTATGATGTTAGCCAGCTCCTTGAGTACCCTGAGGTGTAAACTGTCAGGGCCGGCTGACTTGAAGGTGTCCAGCCTCTCAAGGTGTTCCTTCACAAGGTCAGCTTTGATGGAGGGTAAGAAGTCTCCCTCACTGAGACGTCCCTGTCCCGTAATGGGCAGGGGTGTCCCTTTGGACTGGTGAAAAACTGACGCAAAGTACCCATTTAGCAAGTTGGCTTTTTCCTGGGCGTCGGTTGTCAGTTGTCCCATCTGGTTTTGCAGGGGTCCAATGTTATCCTTGCTTTTCCTCCGGCTCCCCACATATATAAAAAAGGACTTTTTATTGTTCTTGATACTTGTAGCTAGCTGGAGTTCAGTTGCAGCCTTGGCTTTCCTGGTTCGCTCCCTGCAGGTCCAGACCAGCGCAGAATATTCCTCCTTGGAGGTGGATCCCATCCTCCATCCTTTGTAGGTCTTTCTTTTTAGGTGCAGGAGGTCCACTAGTTCCCTGCAAAGCCAAGGAGGCTGTTGTGCCCTTTTGCTGCCTTTCCTCCGAGACGGGATAGACTTCGCTTGTGCATCCAGGATCACTCCCTTGAGGAGCAACCACTCATCCTGAACTCCCCTCCCCTTTGGGTCATGGTCCTTTAGGGCCTCACTGACAAGCCTCCTAAGCTTGTCAAAGTCAGCTTTCCTGAAGTCGAGGACTTCTGTATTGCTGACTGACTTGCCAGCTTTATGGTGGATGGTAAAGGTGATCAGCTCGTGGTCACTGTCACCCAGCTTCCCTTCGATCATTAGGTCACTGATTAGGTTGTCCCCTTTTGCCGGTAGCAGGTCGAACAGCGCTTTACCTCTTGTCAGCCCGTAGACTTCTTGCATCAGATAGAGCTCATCTATGCATGTAAGAAAGCTTTGGATATGGTCGAGCGCTCTTCCCATGAGATGTCTGGGTAGCTGAAGTCTCCCATGACAACCATGCACTGGGAGCATGTAGCTTCAGCCAATTCCCTGGCAAACTTCTGGTATAGCTCTTGATCCTGGGTAGGAGGTCTGTAATAGACTCCCACTATTGTGTCCCCTGTGCCATGTTCCCCACGGATTTTAACCCAGAGGGTCTCCAGTTGTCCACCCTGGGCAAAAATGTCAGCTTGCAGTGAGGTGTAGCATTTCTTGACATAGAGAGCTAGGCCCCCGCCCCTTTTGTCCACTTAATCTCTCCTGTACAGGGTATAGCCATCTATACCTGTGGCCTAGTCATGGGTGGAGTCCTACCAGGTCTCCACTATCCCTATGACATCATCCCTATGGCATGTTTGAGTTTGGATATTGTTGTTCTGCATAGCAGGACACACAGGGCTTGTCTATTCCACATCAGTGACTGGTCCCGGTGGTGTGTCTACATGTACAAATGCTGTGGGGTGGGCTTACTTCTGAAACAGGACAGTCCTCAGCCACTTCCAGACTGCATGTGCAGACTTCAGCTAAACAGCTCAGGGGTGGCTGGGAAAAGTCCCAGTGAGGGGGCATGTTCCAGGATGTGCAGGGGGCTCCAAGCCCTCACTTCACAATTGCAATTGCAATCATGGAACAGGGCTGGGAGCTTGTTCCCAGCCCCAGCTCCACAATTGCAAGGCAGGAGCTGGGAACAAGCTCCCAGCCTGCTCCCAGCCCACACTCTGTGATCAGGGAGGGGGGACTGGGAGCTCCATGGTGCTGGGGCCGGGGGACATTGACCCTTCCCGGGCTCCGGTGGTGCAGCCCACCTTGACAGCAGACAGCTCCCAGAGGCAGGAAGCAATCTTCTGCCCCCTGCTTCCCAACAGCAAGTTTACTTCCTGCCGGCAGTCTACATGGGCTATATGGCACAGAAAATTTGTTGCTTGTATGTACAGGTAACAAATTTATTCATGATTAGAGCAAACTACTGCGTAGTAAGTTTCTGCATGTACAGACAGTGATGCTTACTGCGCAGTGATCTGTGCTAATCTCGAGTAAAGCATTAGGCCTGTGCGAAGCACCAAGTATTTGCTTTGGATTTGGATTTGGCCAATTTAGAGGGACAGTAATTCAATTCAGTGATTCAAATCAGTATCCCAATTCGATTCGGTCAATTTGGATCCGGAAATTTGGCGACAATACAGAGATTCAGCCACAGACTATACAGGCAGTGGTCCTTGACGGTGCTGTACACAGCTGCCTCCAGCTGGTAAATCTGTTATGATGGGCGGAGGGGGAAGGGAAGGGGCATGGGGGGCAGGTCAACACCACCACAGCAAGGTAGAGATTAGGGCTTGGGCTGGGATAAGCTGCCCAGCTGGGGCAGGGGTGTGTGGGACTTGGGAAGGGGGGCTCCTGCCACTGCATGTCACCGCACGCTGCTGCTCCGGGAGCTGCTCTTCTGGCGGCTCCTCCAGTGGCTCTCGCTGCCGGTCTGTGAGGGCATGGGAGTGGGCATGTGCCCCCAGATCTGCGCGGGGTGGGCTGGGCCGGGCTGCACTTCAGACGGGCACTGGAAGGTGCTGGGAGGAGGGGCTATGCCCTCCTGCTGCTTGCCCAGCTGGGGCAGGGCGGTGTGGGACAATGCCTCTGTGCTGCCTCAGACAAGTGGCACACATGGCGGAAGTCGCTCCAGCCTCCCCATGCCTCCCAGACAAGCCATGGCTTCACCCCATCCTGCCCCAGCTGGGCAAGCAGCAGCAGGGAATGGGGGCAGGCATATGCACCCAGATCAGGGCAGGGCCAGTAGCAGGGGCTATGGGAAATTTTAGGGAGGCTGCAGCCTCCCTATAGCCCCCACTCCACTGCACTCTGCAGGGTGGGTGGAGCCAAGATGGAGCACAGCCCTGGCTCCATCCACCCCACAGAGCACAGCCCAGCAGCAGGAGGCTGGAGCTAGCCTCCTGGAGTGCAGCCTGGCTCAGCCTGTCCCATGCAGATCCAGGGGCACATGCCCACTCCCATGCCCTCCTAGACTGGCAACGAGAGTGCTACCAGAAGAGCTGGAGGTGCCACCAGAAGACCAGGTCCCGGACTAGGGTGTGCGTGGTGCGCAGTGGCAGGTGCCCCTCTCCCCGAGTTCCGCACCCCCCTCCACCCCAGCTGGGCAGCTTGTCCCAGTCTGAGCCCCAATCCCTCCCTTGCTGTGGGGGCATTGATCTGCCCCCCCCCCCATGCCCCTTCCCTTTCACCTTTACCCACCACAACAGGATTACAAGCTGGAGGCAGCTGTGTCCAGCATCATCAAGGACTGCCTCTATAGTCTATGGCCAAATCTCTGAATCTCTCCAAATCGATTTGGAGGCTTCTGAATCAATTTGTATTGTTTAATGGGTCTCCTGATTCAATTCGGATTTGGAGATTCGGTTGCCAAATCAGTCCGAATCTCCTTTGAATTGAATTGGCTACTGACACTTCGCACAGCCCTATAAAGCATCTCATGAAGACATGCTCAGGGAGCACTGAGTTGAGCCCTGCCCACATCCATTGACATGGACCAGGGCAGAAGTTTGCCCATAAGGCTGCTCTAGAGTTATCCCCAGTCTCCTCTCTGAGTGTTCAAGGGCAGGTGCCAGGGAAGAACCCAGAGCAGCCTGGCTGACAAAATATTGGCTTTAGAGCAAGGGTGCTCAGCTTCTGAGTGGCTGGGGGCTGCAAGCTCCTGGCCACATGCCATGCAAGCTGCACAAAGCATAGACCATATCACATGCCCCCCATTATCCCCATAACACTATTCTGTGGATGTCCCTCTGCTGCACTATGCCAGTGCCCTGGGTCCTCTTGAGCTACCTGGCCATGGGATCACTTGACTCTGTAGGCCATGCCACCCCACACTGTCACCAGGGGTGGGAGCAGGCAGTGGAAGCTGGAGGAGGGAGAGAGATCTCAGAGACTCCAGTGGCAGGACCAGGAGGAGTTGGAGGGAACAGCATGCAAAATGGGAGCCCAGGAGCCACAGTTTAACTCCTTTGGGTTCATATGCAGCCCACAGGCCACCAGTTGGACAGCTCTTCTCTAGACCATGTCATTGGACTCATGTGAACAAGAAATGCTCTACCTTGTGCTCCACAGGACCCACCACTAACCAGATGGAAACTAATATTGTTTCCCCAGTCCAGATTAAAAACCACTGGTATATACTTTCTGTCTGATTATGCTTGGGCAACTGTTAATGATGACATTTAGGAGACCATATCTACTAGAAAGTGCCAATTTCACTAGAGTATGACAGGGTTTGATCTGGCCTTGGTTTAGTGGAAAAGTGACAATTCAATAAAGCACAATTACAATATTAAATGCTGGTCCTAATTCTGGTGTCTGTGGCGAATCCTATAACAATTCCACAGAGTTCCCAAACGCAGAAGTTGTCTCAGAAAATCCTGGAAGAAGCCAACACTTTCTGAAGTAGCTAGGGAGCTTGCATGTGGCTTCAAACTTGTGGCATATCTAACTGTTTTCCTTTCCTGTATGGCAGATTCTGGCAACTGGAGGATGATATCTTCACTCTCAAATGGCCAGGATCTGGCACTCTGGTAAACAGCTTTTGTCACATAGTCAGTTCCTGCCTAATCCCTTAAAATTAAATTTAAAAGCCTTTGTCACAAAAATGTTTTAAAATAGACTTGAGGTTCCAAGGTTCAAGCAGTTGCTTACTATTAAGGACCTTGCAGAATTGTTCCCATTAGGAGGAAAGAATGCTATGACAGGCTGTCAGCTATAGTAAGCTGTCAGGTATAGTCTTGCTATTGTAACATTTACTTACAAAAAACACATCTCATCATTGTGTTTCCCTGAAAAAAGTACAAAGAATTGCAGGCAGTTTACTTGCTCTGAGATCCCCAAGTGTTGCTCTGTGTCCAGAGAAAAGAGCTCCGTCTCTCTCTGCATCCTCGAAAGATCCTATTTATGGCTCTCTCTTGAGGCCTTCTGCTAGCTTTCTGCCTCCAGCCCCTACAGCCTTCTTCCTTCCTTCACTAACCAAATTCTGAGTTCTGGGGAAAATGTTTCTCAATTTGACAATATCCCAAACACACAAAGCAGAGCCAGGAATCCTAATGATTTGTGTTTGCAATGTTGGGAAGCAAGCATGGTAATATGATTGATATTGCATGTCTTCCTCTCTTACATGTTCTGTTGAGAAGGAAAACTATACTGAGAGTGAGAGAGCGAGAGAGCGAGAGAGAGAGAGAGAGAGGTTTTACTTTCCTATAATTCTCCAGAGTAAAGCTTTTATTAATTTATTTTTAGAAGAGACTCCCTTTGCTTAGTTTTCCACATAATTGTCCCCTGCTCAGTCTTATCTTAGAGTGACTCACAGCCTGGGTCAAAAGGGGAAGAGAAACATTATAGTAACCTTTTCATAACCTTTTTGTAAATTCTGTTTTCTCTGGACTTTGCATTTTTATTTGCAGCCAGTTGGCAATTTTCATTCAGCTTCTCTCTCCACTATATTTAATGCCTTGTTCTGAAACATATGACCAGTACTGTAACCATCGGATGGGCTTCTTCACCCGGAGATATTACCTTCTACATACATTGGATCAATATATCTCGAGCCAGATCCTCAGCTGACATTAATTGGCAAAACCCATTGACTATAAAGGAACGCATAAAGAGGTCTGTTCATCTGCACCAGTGATCAATCTAACTTCTGGGAGACACACAGGCAATGTGCTCCTAGTAGCCTCTTAATAAAAATGGGCCACTAAGCTGAAGATATAGTTGGAGTGATTTCCCAATTTCTGCTGGTACTCTTCTCCTATGTGGATCCCTCCTCAGGCTGAATTATTCTGAAAGGACCAAAAATACTTCCAATAAGCAATATTTTGGCCTTTGAATGGAGAATGTTCTACCAAAGATCAGACAGCCTATACTATTCCCTTGGGAAAGATGCCTCCAGGCCTCCTACAAGGTCTTTGTCTCCATCCCGTCAACAACTTACCCAAACTGAGCATTTTGCTTCCCTGTCTTTTCCTTCCAGACATTTTTCAGAAACAAAGTAGAAGCCCTGGTAGGCCTCTCATGTAATAATATATTTGTTTGCTAAGTGGGATTGGCTCCCCTTCTTCTTCACAGACAGGCATTCCTGGTGAAAGCATTTTTGCTTAAGTGGGAAAGTGAATTAATAGGTGACCCAATCATCCCTACTCCTTCTGGGCCATATTTGGCAAAACTTGTCTATTCAAAAAAATCTAGTCTGTGCTTAACTTTAAAGTCAGTGGGACTTAAAGATCTAGCTAAGTTTTTGTTTTCAGTGCTTTGTTTAGCAGGACAGATTTAAATGTATGCTTGAGTATCCTACATTTGTGAATCCATAGGCCTTGTTGCAATCACAGGCTAAGCAACAAATTTTTATTGGCTCTTTCATTCAAATAATAACAGTAACTTACTAGTACATATAATTATCTATTTATTGTAATGGATATGCAACGAAGAGAGAGAGTGAAGGGAAAAGAGATGGAGCAAGAGCACAAATGATATGGTACCAATTTCAATTATTAACTTGTTTCAACAGATTTACCATCAAACACATAAGGATGCTTGGAAGATTTGACTAAAAAGTTCAGAAAGAGGAAAAAATGCATTTAGCATGAAGTAAATGCCATGAACAATTTCATTAACATGAAACAGGATTACATCAGTGCTCACAGCCGTGAACTTTTCCATTTCTCATTTGCTACTGCTCAGGTCCATTCCTATGGTATTACATTATGGAAAAACTGGGGTCAGAAAACTCTAGTTTTTTACTTAAAAGATTTCTTTCTCTTTTCACTCCTGGAGGAAATGTTTCTTTTTCTCCAGCACATCCATTTCTAGTGGCTTTTTTCCTTGACAAAATATAGGTACATACATACATATACATATATATTTTCTGAGGACCTAATGTCTGATTCACTCCAAGGAGTTAGACTCATAGAATCATAGAAAATTAGGTTTGGAAGGGACCTCAGGAGGTCATCTAGTCCAACCTCCTACTTAAAGCAGGACCATCCCCAACCAGATCATCCCAGCCAAGGCTTTGTGTAGCTGGATGTTAAAAACCTTCAAGGATGGACATTCCACAACCTCTCTGAGTAACCTATTTCATATTACCATCAATTTGCAGGAAAATCTCTTGCCAGAATTCCCATTTTTGAAGTAGGTACTGTGCTTAGGAATAAAGCTATGATAGCTGATGTGTTACAAATAATGCCCTGAAGATTGAAGTCCAAATGCAGGAAAGCATGGCAGGCTTGATATTAAGTATGTCTTTGAATATTTTCCCATAGTGGAGACTACATATTTTTTCCTATGAGGAGTGTGAGAACAGAAATTGCTTTTCATTAATGTTTTTCAAGCCCATATTTCACAAAAAGGTAGAGGAGTGTAGTAATTTAGGGGGTTCTAACCTACTGATGCCTAAATTGCAAATTATCCTTTTTCAAAGGCATACAAAGAACAGACCAGAGTCAGTACAGCTCCTGAGTAAATGGAAGGGCCTACAAGCTGAACAAATTAAACAATTTCTGTATCATGATCATTGTTATCATCACTCTCCATAACTGGGACAATGGGATCTAAACATATAATCTGGAATAGAGCTGTGCCCAACTTTGTGGAGCTGGTATACAGGGCAACCTGAATGAGCAATAAGTGAAGCTTTATAAGAATGCTTACAAAAGAAAAAAAAAGATTCACATGGATGAATCAGGCAGGGTCTTCACATCATTAAATTTAATGAGAAAATTCTAGTGGTGTTTGTAGAGTATGATCCAAACAGAGTAGGGTGATTAAATTATGCATTGTGGAAGAAGAGGAAGGCACAAGATGAAAATAAGGAGTCTATCTAGACCTCACCATTTTCCATTGTTGTTATTTTCCTTTTTCTAATTCACACGGATTGTCCCTTTGGAAAAGAAAAGGGGAAAAGGAAGAAATAACGAAACATGATAGAAACAAGTCACATCAATTCATGGACTTCTAGAAGGGATTTAGCTGCCATGGTGATGAGTGCAGCATAAGAACCAGACTAGACTAGAATAATCTGAAGTCTAGATTCCAGTCTCCAGGATTAGGTTACAGACACAGACAATGTTTATTCCACAGTAAATTTACTCCACTGGGGTTGCATCTACACATGTGCTTAACTGCAGAGTAGGCAAATTAGCTGTGGAATAAAGTCTCACTGTCTACACATGCAAAACTATTAGACCACAGTAAACTAATTAACACAGCCTTAAAATAGTAGTCAGGGACTGTATTATCTTATGGTAGGCTAATTAACTGCAATCAAATGCATAGGTAGGTGCTGATTATGGGTATAAAATACACCCAATCAGTGCAGCCAGCAGGGGGCCAGACTTTTGCCTGCTGCCTAGCCACATGGCTCTATACTTTTAGTGCCCTTGTGCCCCAGCTAGCCCCTCCACTGCCCAATTGTGCCACTCAGAGTCTGGGGCTAACCCCCATGTCACCAACCCTGGCATAAACTACTCTGCCTCAGCTCAAATTGCTGCTGTCCCAAGTGCACATGTAGACACTGCACCTGGGAGTAGTTTGCTCTGGTTCAAACTGCTCCAGAGTAGATTGCTTCAACTTAATTGCACTTGCAGATGCGCCCTGTAAGAAGCAAACACACAAACCAGTTCTACCACCATGGCTGCCCTCAGCAGGGTGTACTGCAGGGCCTAGCCATTAGTAAGGGGGAGTTGGTTTGCATTGAACAAAGGGCTACCGTGAGATAAAAATGACCAAGGGGATTGGACACAGGACACTTTCTTCATGATAAAACAAGTATGCATTTTCCAAGGAGTATCTTTGCACTGGATTCAAATGATGTAGTTAATGTGCCATGCATCCATTCCTGTACACTGTTATCAATTTGGATAAACTCTCTCAACCTCAGTGGAGTTGTCTCACATTTAAAGTGGTGTAATTTAAGTCAGAAGCTGTGCTAGGCCATTTATGAAAGGACAAGGCACAATGCTAGTCTCTGTCACATGTTCAGGACTATGGAAATGTTTTTGTATCAAATGCTGAGAGCTTCAAAAAGCTGCTCTGCCTTCCTGGCTATGCCCTGACAAGTTCAGAAATAGAGTAACGGAAATCAGAGAGAACAGAATGATAAAGATAAAACCTAAAGGGTTTTAGAATCAAACTTGAAATGTGATTTATCGATTGCTGACCTTTACTGAGGCACCCATTTCTCCGACTTCCTTATTCTCAGCTGTCCCTGGCCAATCTTGGCAGGACAGTTTTCCCTTGGTATGTTGTATATTATAATGGGGGGGAAAAGTATGTAAGCTGTAGCAATAAAACAGTCTTCAATCAGCAAGCGATTAAGTATTTGCCAGCACACAATAACAACAAAGGGAAGACATCTGTAATGAGCCAGCTAGACTGCATGAAATCCAATGCCCTCTGTGGGACAGACTCAGAATTTCTCTAATGGTCCTGTGCTGATAGGCCTCTGCAACATGCTCCCAGGTTTTGACTTCTCCCCACTCTAGAGCTGTGAAATTCCATGTGGCCGTGGCATACAACAGTCTAATAAATATACAATATTAAACAGCTACAAATTTATGACAACATGCTGGAGGGGAGTGGAAGATCATTATCTAGATGATTTCAAACAGATTTATTTTATCAGAAGTTTAAATGCTTTAAATAAAATAATAAACATAATCTGTTCTTCCATTATAGAGCTCTGAAGTCATGGAGTTACAATGAAGTGCTCCAGCTGAGGATCTGGCCTACAGAATGGGAGATGGCTACCCAGTGTCCCCAGCCATATCACCCCAAAGCAATGAATAGCTTCCTGTGCATTCTAAGAATCTGGCCTGATTGAGTTGGGCTCCGTTAGTTCTGCCCCAGAAGAAGTTTGTATAAACATGTGGACTGTTTATTACAAAGGGATCAAATTCCTCATTTGAAAGGAACAGCTGCTGGCTTGCTATGCCTTCCAGTTTGTTCTGCCTTCCTTGCTTGCTTTAATGAATGCAGACTGGAGAGCATGCAGAAAGATGGGAAAGAGAAACAAAACATATATACACGATGATATCCCTCAGAGAATTAAATTGGCACATCCTGACTTCTGAGTGACCATGACTGTGGGGTGCTGCACGGAGTCCATCATCAGCTAGGGGTTTACCTTTTGAGTGCTCTGCTTTGAGTGGATAATGGGTCTTCATGTGCAGACCCGAATCAGACATCTAAGTTCTGTGGAAGGACAGGATTTCACTCACCCCTAAACTCAGTGTTCCCTATTGGCTTCCCTTAGGGACCTCTATGTTCAGCAGCTAGGCCTTCTGAATTGCCCACTGGAGGCAACTAATGTCCTCTGTTGATTGTACAGAGATCCTAGGCGGGTCTAATACTGTTAGGTTGGATCACCTTTAGGTACCCTGAAACTCAAAACAGAGGTACCTGTGAGAACCATGAGTGGATCCAGGTTTAACTAAAGGTAAGGGTGGAGACAGGGGAGGGCACACTGCCCCTCAGATATGGGTGCGGGGGGGAATGGGAGTTAGGCATGGCTGGAGCACTCAGGTTGGCAGGGGACACTGGGGAGCGAGGCAGGGAGCAGGCATACAAATGGGGGAAGGAACCCCCCCACTCCACCAATACTACTACCACTGTCCCCAGTTGAACAGGGAGGGAAGGGCAAAGCCACTCCTATCCCACACCAGCTGGGGTCTGTGGGAAGCAGCTACATGGGGTGCTGGACTCAGGCAGGGGCAGTGGCAGCAAGCAGTTTCTTCCTTCCAGACTCTGCTCTATGCCTTCCCCATTTGCCCCCCAAACCTTGCCCGCCACTGGCTAGGAGCAGGTTCTGGAAAGAGGGACCTGCACGCAGCAGCTGCTGTCCCTGGCTGAGCTCAGTTCCCCATGCAGCTATAGCCCACAGATGGAACAGGGCAGGAGCACCTGTGGGGCTCCCCCTTGCCCAGGTCATCCATGGACAGAGGTAGTAGCGGCAGAAGAGGGGTGCAAACCCACCATCACACCCCTCCCACCCAAATCTGCCCCGGTAAGAACTATTCTCTGTGTCAGTGTGTTAGTACAAAGCCTAACTCTATACGTCCCCCAGTCTCAGCTAAGGCCTTTCATCTCTACTAAAATACAAATATACTTACTAACAACAATAACCTTCATGGCTAGACTCTCGACAAAGGATGTCACACACCAGTGGAGGATTTGGCAAACAGTATTTACAGATAAAAACAACACAAAAAATTAATCTCATACAGTAAGCCTGTTATGCTTTGCATATGAAATATTTGTGCAGTGTTAGTTATAGGGTCATGTAAACCATTACATAAATGCCTACACATTTCCAAAGCTGTGACATAGATCCCAAACTATTATATAAACTAATTTTATATGACACTTATAAACGACGCCTGAATTCTGTTTGTAACAATGATGCTGTTATTTCCAAAGTAACAATGTGTGCCTGCCAAAGGGGAAACACAAGAAGAAAGGTAGAAAAAAATATAGATAATTGAAGTTTTATTGCTACTTATTTGAGATCCTTAGAAATCATTCTTTGCACGGTCATTAACAAATAGATGCAAGAAAATATCAAGAGCTTCAATTAATAAGCTTTTACACCAGTTGTTTTTACATCAACTTTACACATTATTCCATTATTATTTACTTTGAAATTCAGTGTTGAATAAGTCCCAGAAAACAAAGGTAGTGTTAGTCCAATATTACTACTACATTTATACCAACGTTAACAAAAGATTGTACAACCAAGATGATCCACTGCCTTTCGAATGTACGAAATAGAACTGCTTGAGTTGTTTGGAATAAAACATTTTAGTTGGCAAATTACCTTGTTTCATAAATGATTTTTTCAATGAAAGCAGGCAACATTTTTTAAAGGTTGTTTTTCAGGAAAATTGCCTTGCCTTTTAAGTATTTTTTTTCAAATTGTTTATCAAAAATGTTACAGAAAATATTATTGCAATGTTTAATAGGTAGTTTCATTTTTGGTTGATGAAAACTGTCAACATCATTTGGACAATGTTTGCAGTAAAAATAGAAATGATTTAAAAAAAAAAATCACAAAAAGACTTCTAAAAGCTGGATCCATTTTAAAGACTGAGAAAAATAAAGCCACTTGCTTTTAAATGGAGCGATGTACGTAACATTTTTACTAAGCGGAATTCTGATACCGTGGCCATTTCTAACAGCATACCCTCAAGCTGTATATTCTTTACATTTTTTATTTAAGTGGATTTTCAATAATTAGGGCAAAATTCCTTCCTTTAATGCACAGGTGCGTCTCTTATCTAAATCAGGCACATGCATGTATCCAGAAGCAAAATTTCTCTTTAGGAAAAACACTCAAAAGTGAATATCAGTATTTAAACAACTTTTTATTCCATAAACAAAAAAATAGCACACATTATTAAGCCTCATTTTCATGAACATTTTACATTCATCTGGATTAAGAGTAAACTTTCCATCAACTCTGTACTCTGCACTTCCATTTTTCCCCTTTCCAGTATTTAGCACGTTATCTGAGAGTTCCAAAACGAATGAAAGCACATTGCCAAACTCAGTAATACTAACAAAACAGTGCGGCCAGCTACATAAATATCTGTATCACATTACACAAGCTGTTTGCAGAGATCCTTTTAAGGTTGTGTTTTTATTAACCTTTTTTTCTTTGTTCACACCCCTCCCTTTTCTCCCTGGACCTCTTGGCTAAGCTGCTAAAGCTGTTTGCCTAGTTGCTGTGTATGGTGGGGTACCATCTGCATACCTGAGACAGGCTGAAAAAATGACTGCGGTACACAATAAGCTGGTATTATGATCCATGGCATGTGCTACCTGTAGGCTAAATCCTCTCACCCTTTGCCATGCCCCGTTCAATAGACCTCCGTTCCTAAAGGCTAGGGACAGACATTCAAACAGCTGAAGCCTGAATTGATTCAACCTTTGCAGGTTAGTCTAAACTGGCTAGGCTGAATTGGTTTTGTAACTGGACAAATATTTGCTCTGGACTGAGGCAATACCGCCACTTGGTCTGTACTGGGGCAACTCCTGGAGGGGTTAACTTGCAGCCTCTGGGCTCCCAACCAGTAACTGCTCCCCTCCATTATTCCCCCTGAGCTTCACCTGCAGCCAGGCCAGACAGACCCCGCTGTGGTGTCAGCAGCTGAATAAGCCGGGGGGCTTTCCCCAAGCACAGAGAGGCCGCTCACACTGGCCTGCGCTTGGGGCAAGCCCCCTCCCAAAAGGGAGGGGGTCATTCAGCAGCCAGCCTCTGGCACCGCAGCAGGGTCTGCCCAGCTGCCATCGCTCTATGCTCAGGGCCAGCAGCTGAATAAGCCCCTTCCTGCTGGGAGTGAGCTGGCCCTGAGCACAGGCCGAGCGGTGGCTGCAGCTGGGTGGGCAAACCCCGCTGTGGTTCAAGCGGCCTCTCTGTGCTTGGAATAAGCCCCCTGGTTTATTCAGCCTCTGACACTGCAGCGGGGTCTGCCTGGTCCAGGCACAGGTGAAGCTTGGGGGGAATAATGGGGGGCGGGGGGGGAGGGGCGGGGAGCAGCCACTGGCTGGGAGCCCAGAGGCTGCAAGTTAATCCTTCCAGGACTTGCCCCAGCACAGACCGAGTGGCAGGGGCCGGTCCCTGCTCCTGCCCAACAGCTGGAGCAGCGAGCAAGGTGATGGGCAGCAGCCCTATCACAGCTTCCCTGAGCATGAGCCCATTCCTGGCAGAAAGCTACTGTGGAGCACGGCAGTGCTGCAGGGCCATGACCAGGCAAGGCCTCGGGTGGGGGCAGAATGGGGTTCATCCCTCCTCCCTCTGTCCTGCAGCAGGGTACACCCCGGGGCCTATTCCAGGCAGGGAGCAAATGCTGCGGCAACAGCAGGCAGACCCAGCTGCCAGTGGGGATACAGGAGAAACTAACTCTCCTCCCTGCCTGCCTTTGCTTCAAGGGCCATGGTGCCTAGTGTGTGATGCAGAAGAAGGGAGCAACTGGCAGACCTTACTCAGGTCCCTGCCAGTGGCACAGGGAGGGGGGAATTAGACCCCTCTCTGGCCAGACCCCTGCCCCTGCCTGTCCGTACTCAGGCTGGGGAGCAGAGGGGCAGAGCCAGCCCAGCCAGGCTGGAGCAGAGAGCCCCACCCAGCCTAGAGAGCATGCTGGGATGCTGGGGGTGTCTGGTTTAATTTAAACCAGCAAGAGGTCTGGGACAGAAGTTGCATAAACCAGTTTGAGCTAAATCAGTTAAGTCTGATACTACATTCAACCAGGTTTATTCAGCCATATTGAAACTGGTTTACGTGCACTGAATGGCTGTTCTGTTACAGGTTTAAACCAGTTTCTGTCACTGAAACCCATTTATGTGTAATGTCTGTCCCTAGCTGAAGAGTTGTGTTGGGGCTAAGTGGACGTGCTGCCACCACTATGCTAGTTCAGGAGCACTATACCCTCCCTGCTGCTTATCAGTGGATCTGTATAGTCAGGAACCCATTGGTCCACAGAGTGCTGCTGATTTTAACCCTTGCCAAGCAGATGATTACAGCCTGAAGGTTATGCTAACACCTCTCCTCCAGATCAGCAACAACCTTCTCCTTCCTCTTGCACAGATTGCAAAACCACACAAGTTCTGCTGTCCTTCAAGTCCACATGCCCACCATAGGATGAGCAAGATTTGACTCACCAGGAAATGATGGTGCTAGTGATGTTGTGGATGGGGAAAGCAAGACTACAGAACACTCTCTGTATATTAGCATGTACTTTCCTGACCAGAGGGACACAAAACCACCCCAGGGCGAACTCAGAAAAACTGCAGAAAACACCATGCAATATTTTGAAAAGCAAAATATGATGAGATGTCAGCTTTTACCTATATTATTACACTGGCTGCTTTTCTGTCCATTACAATATGTAGAAGTAAATATTCTTACCTTGGGATTACAAATGACACTTATATCAGCAAAAAAGAATAGCAGATTGTTATTTAATGAGTTTGCCTAATCAGGATTTGTCTTTTCTTATTTTCCCTCCTTGGAGCACATATTGAGTTCATCTGCAAAATGTTACAAATGCCTGAACAATAGGAAACAATTTATTATAGAGATTAAATGTTAAATAGTGCATTTTTTCATAACAGCACTGTTGCCCAGCCCCAAATGACTGCTCCAGACTTTGAGGTTCCTCTGGGGTGGAGTTGGATAACATGTGGGAGTGGTGGCATGAACTTCTGAAATGTACACAGATGTTAACAATGCAGAATAGATGGTACCATCCCTTCCGCCCCAGGGAGGCTCTGAGCAGCAACAAAAGCATAATCAATCACATCAGGATGGTTAGGGAGATCTGCACTATTCTGGCCATTGTTTCCCCTATTTCTGTGCCCTGCAGAATTTGTCTGGGACCTGCATGTGAAGCCAGGTTCTCTTTTACAGAACCACTTTCTTCCATGGTACATTGCAAATGGTACTTACCAGTAGCCCATATACTGTTGCCATCTGTTTCTGCATTTCTCTTTCAGCCACAGCAAAGTAGTAAAAGACACTCTTGTGTGAGTACAAACCTCTCAAGCCAGTTTGTCTTGAAGTGTACCCTGACTTTGTGGCAGACCTAGATGCATAACTATAATGTGTGCAGTGTTTAAAGCTGTGATGGCCAAAAGATCTCTTCTTCTGGCCTATACCCGTCTACCTGCTCATTTCTGGCCAGGTGCAGCTGGGGAATGATGGGATCTAGTACATCCTGGGTATGGCATCCTCCACCAGTGCTTCTATAGAGACCCAGGCTGCCAGGAAAGTCATAATCCCCTGGTCTGATTCCTGAGGAAGGTTAGCAATGAATTATGCAAGGAAAGTAAGGCAGCAGGAAACAGTGGATGGAGGAAAAAACAAAGAAGCAGAAAGAGGAAAGGACAGAGGTGAGGAAGCAGTGGGCTGAGAAGCATGATAGCTGGGGGGAAGGCCACTCATGTGGAGAAGTGCAGTGGTATGGGAGGGGAAGGGTTAATTGAGATGAGCAACCACCAGCAACAGACATAAGCTCCAACTAATTTTTGTCCGAGGGAGCCTAAGATTCATAGATGTTAGGGGCTGGAAGGGACCTTACAAATTCATCAGGTCCGGCCCCCCTGCACTTGGGCAGAAGAGACTGCTGATGGACATGTGGAAAGTTTTACACATTTCAGGTGACAGTCCTCTTCCTGATGGGGGCCAGGCACCTCTGGCAACAGCACAAATGAGATGGACAGGTACAAAACTTCAGAGCTGAGGGAATGATGCCAGCAAAAGTCCTCCCAGCTACTGCTGCAGTTCCCAGTTCCCCCACAAAGGAGAGGAGATGCAAAGGCATTGGGCCCAGCGCCCTCTCCTCAGTTTGGAAAGCCTTGCTTAACTGCCAGCGCCAACAGCTGGAGCTGGGTGCTTTGGGAAGGAGCCCAGTGTGCCGGGGGGGGGGGGGGGGGGGTGTTCCTAGGTCACCTGCATGGGCTGCTTCCAGCAGCTGAGTTTCCCCATATGGAGGAGCAAAGGACACCAAGCCATTTGGCTGAAAGCCCCGACTAATCCTTGTGGAGGTGAAGGGGAGCAGGAGGAAGCGCTCACCCTCTGCGCCTGCAGCTGGTACCGATTGCCTACAGCCTAAATGAGCATTGGAGCTGTGTTCTGGACCAACGTTGTAGACAACTGTCATGTTTCTTTAAAGGCAATTTCTTCTAGTAAGGTAATTTAAATGAACAATCCAGATTACTGCCCAGCTGCAAGCAGTCTTGAATGCTTCAATGCACTAAGTATATTTTCTACAACATTCCAGGAAAGCACCACTACTATTGCTGCTGAGGGCTAACTGGCTAGTTCATATCACCTGGGCAGCCACTCCCTCATTTAAGACCAGGGGGAGAAACAGGAAATGTTCCTGCTCTTAGTCTGTGCTCTGGTGACTCTGCTTAGTTCTGGATTGCTTGGCTCCTGACTCAGCTTGCTCCTCACCTCTACTTGCCTTCTGGCCATTTGGGTCCTAGCTCAGCCTGTGCCCAGACTCTGCTCACCCATTCCCACTCTGGCTTTGATATTACAGCTCTCCAATGCAGTAACCAAGATCCCTAGTCAGTCCCCCAGGTCTGGCTGTCCATGTCCTAGCACTGACATAGAAAGAGGCTAGATGGCTCATTTTCTTCACCTTTGCTCTTTAGGAGCAAATAAGGCACGGCCATTCCCCCTAGATCCATCAGAAATGTCTTCAGTGTACTGACCAGCCCATTCAATACCCATATATCACAAAAAAGCAGGGCTGGAAGGGACCTCGGCAAGCCCCTAGTCCAAGGCAGGATCACCCCTATGCAAACCATCCCAAATACTTGCTTATCTAAGTAACCCTTTAAAATGTTGTAAACAAGTCCCTTGTCTCTAGCACAACTTCTCATGCCCAGAACATCAGAAACACTGCAATTTGTCCTAGGGAAAGCAGGGAAATGAGTTAAAGCCAGACCCCCACCCCTTGCCTCCCTGTGCCTGCCCCCTTACTCCCAGCCCCCCTGCCACTTCCCTTCTGCTTCTGCAGCTCTGCTTTGGCTCCCCAGCAGTCAGTAGCAGCAGTGGTCCTGGCTCAGCCCCAGTCCAGCCCAGCCCAGCCCAGCCAGTGAGAAATAGTGGCAGTGCTTAGCCAGGCCTGGATACAGCTGAAGGGACTGGAGGTGATGCAGGAAGTATGGGGGGAGGGGGGCTGTGTGGTCTTCCCCATGTTCCTCCCTGCTGCACAAATGGGTCTCCCCCACACTCCCAATGCTATGAGCCCCCTCCCCCACCAAACAAGTCACCCCAACCCAGGACAAGCAGTAGCTCAGCTCTGGCTTTAGTCCCAAGCCTGGAGCCAAAGTCAGAGTCAAGCTGCCGCCAGCCCCAGAACAGTACTCCAATCCAAAATGAGGCCTCCCCCCACCCCTGTAGGGGAAAAAAAACTTCATCTTGGATTTGAGTAAATATGGCAGTAGAGTCTTATGAGCCATCACTGCAAATCACATCCAAACAATCTTTCCATTGAAATTTCACCTTTTCTGCTCACTTTATTACTCAGGGAGACAAAAATGCACATTATACATGCCCAAACACACATACCAACAAAAGCGCTCAAGCATACAAGGACTTAAATACCATTTTTTCCTGCTGTAGAAAACCCCTGTGCACAACCTAGTTAAATCTTTCTCTGATTCTCAGTAACAGAAAAAGCTACTTACTCCAAGGTAGATCAGCACATTTATCAGCACAGAGTAGATCCCCGTGTTAAGACATACTACATAAAAGTTTTCAAACTAATGAAGGGTCACACAGTCAAAACACCCATTCTGTTCAAACGCTCCTGCAAGGCCTACTAATGTCCATAGGGTAAGTTTGTGGTCTTAACTGTTCAGTAGGACCGAGCTTTGTACCTCATTTAAAGGAAAATGCATCCCAAAATAAGATTTTTTCCTCAGCACTGACTGATGCTGACTCATATTCATTTCCCAATATAAAACAGAGCTGGAAAGTAATAAGGCAGGCAGTTGTCCACAAAAAAAAATCATTCTGCCCAGAAACTGAAGCCACATCTACAAAGCAAACTGACTGTGCCAAGCAGAAGCACTCCCAGACACACCATCCTGTTCCTCACAGGCTGTTTCAGGAAGGCAATTAGCACTGGTGAGTGATGGTGCCAGGTAGCCCCTGCTCCTAATTTGCTCACTTATGGGACCACATTGATGCAACTGCAACACTCCTGGAAGCAGCCTGTGGCTATGGGGCAGGAAGCATAGAGTGTATGAGGGCACTCCTGCTTAGCAGAGAAAGGGTATGTCCATACTACCTTCCCAGTGCTGTGAGAGCAGTGCCAAGAAGCATGGTCCTGCCCACTCACTCACTTCTCATGGAAGTGAACCAGATATAGGGTGGTGAAGCCAACTTGAGGACACCTCTACAACTGTTTTCAAGCATAGCAGAGACAGACAGCTCAAGAAGAGCACTAGGGACTGCAAGCAGAGCAGCACTCTGCCATTAACGTGTCAAGGGTACTGCTCCAGCTGTGGCTGTGATGCTGCTGGAGCATCTTCAGCCTTCATCCGTCTCCCTTCTCTCACCTAGCTACATTTATCTTTTAGATAAAGGGAGGCTGCCTCAGGGCTTCCCAAGCTTGATTTCACTGTCATGACCACAGGTGTCTATGGTCATTGCCTTAAGGACTAATTACATAGTTCCAGCCTCCCTTTTATACCACACCCATGTCTTGCAGATGTTACTCCTTCCTGCTGACAAGACCCTTCTGGGCTATGGGCTCCCAGCCCCAGTCCTCACCCCTCTTGGGCTACAGGCTCCTTGGCCCCCTTGTTGGCTATAAACTCCAACTTCGGATCTTTAAAATTCTGGTTTTTTAGGCAGATTGAAGCACTGTAATGAAGTTAAATCATAAACCTTGGGGCTGGTCCCCCCCCCCCCCCCCCCCACACACACACACACACACAGTAGCGAGCTACAAGAGTCAGGTATACCTATCCCACAGGCGCTGGAGTCTGCCATTGGTGGCCAGTCAAGGCTTCTTTCAGCATGGTGTTATCCTCCAGAAGGGGGTTGCCGGCTGGTCCTTCTGGCTGGACAGGTCGGGTGCTGGTCAAGTTGGAGATCAAGAGGGTGCCACTGAGGGTCACTTTTTGCTGCTTTTTATCTGTCCTTGGCAGACTTTGGTGACTCTCCAGTTTTCAGGTTTGCCCAATCCAGGGGTCACTGACCCTCGTGGGACTTCCCCCTCGGTGGCTACTGGATGGCATCTGTCAGCCCCAGGGGTCGTCCACATGTACATGCAGGTTTGGGAGTCCATTGATGAATTTTGAATAGGGCTCTGGGAGCAGTCAATCTGGAGATATTCAGCCCAAAAGTTGGTCCTTGTCATTGATTAACTCAGACCAGGGCTTCTAGCCCTTGAACAGTGAAGTTTAGAGAATTCCCAGTTGCTACATTGTTTCCTATTGATTTCTTCCTTTGGTTGATCTGCGGTTTTCCTAGGTGTTAATTGCTGCCTGCTACTGAGTTACGCATTCAATCATTGATTCACTCTGTCTTTCAGGAGTCCACCTGATACAGGGAAGCAGCAGTTTGATTCCTGCCCTGGTTAACATTGCTACAATGTATAACTTACTTCTGAAACTAAACACATTTAGTTAAAAGGTGAGGAGTGTAAGATATAAGCTACAAGAGTAATGCCATGGCACACAAATAGATAAAAATACCAAAATACAAGGGGAGATACAAAATACACACATACAGACTTTAAAACACATTTCCTTATCTTATACTGAAAGAAAGAGGAAGGAAGAAAAGGTAGAAGAAGAGAAACATATCCAAAGAGGGGAGAGCAAATGCAGGCAAGAGGAAAAGGGGGCTTTCTGCTACACCGTCAGTCTCCAGCTGTGACCCCCAGTCTTTGGCTCCTCTCTCTGGGCCCTGGTTCTGCTTCTAGGCCAATTGAGGTTCCCAGGCTCCCCTGGCCCTGCCAGTCCCTGGCTGTGGCCCTCCTGGGCCTTTGGCCCCTCTGTGGGCCCTGGCTCCATCTCTGGGACAGTGAGACTTTTGGGCTCCCATGGCCCTGCTGACACGCCTCTCCTGGGCCCCAGACCTCTGGGCTGTCTGGCCCTGCTGGCACTCTGCCCCCTCTCTGGGCTCTGGCCCTCTAACCCCACACTCTGCCCTCTGGGCCCCCTGGCTCTAGGCTTTGCCCCTCTGTGGGCTCCAGGCCCTCATGCTCTGCCCTGTTCCCAGGCTCCAGCCTTGCTTGCTGGCCTCTGGCCCTCTTTTGGGCCTGTTGGGACCTCCCACTCCCTTAGTCCCTTCCTCAACCTGCTGTGCTGCTTAGCCCAGTTCAAAAGTTATTCAGGAGCCCTGCTGCCCAGGAGCCTCTCTCTCTGTGGCACCCAGGACTAGACTCCCTGACTAGCTCATGCCCTGGACTTGTATACCTCAACTCCAGGCCCCCTTCTGGTCAGCTGACTCTTTAATTAGCCCCTGCCATTAACCTCTAATTAGCACCTGCAGGCTGCTCCTCAAGCAACCTCTTTCACTTAAAGCGATAGGCATGCCAAATACCCTGTCACAGATGACAAATCCCCAGTGAACTTTTTCCTTATGAATTAACTTTACATCTTTCCATTTTTTAAATGACCTTTCTTACTTTCTTTTCCAGCAAAGCCAAAGGTGAAGGGTGAGACAGGATAGGAAACAGAACCTGCTCCTAACACAAACCTTATCATTCTTCTTTTAAAAAATGTTTTACAGGAAGAAAAACCATGCCAATATTTATTTTACAAAACCCCACTACCTGCACATAGTTTATCAGTATGTGACAGAGGGCCAGTCTCCCAGGTCCAGTCACAGTACCATCCTGCTTGCCTGTCTAGGGCAGTCTGCCCGGTCTCTCCTGCCATGCCTTTGATGTAATGTAAAACAGTGTTACAATAAGCGGGAGGCTGCCCATTTAAGACCCTGATGTCTAGGGGTTTGTACATGACTCTGACCTTCCCTTATAGTGTCCCATGCCTTGCAGATGTCTCCTTTTGAGTTGCTCTGAACGCCAGCTCGTGGCTGGACCAAACCTAGCCCCTTGCTTGGCCTCATACATTCATCCTTTCTCTGTACTCTAACGGACCTCATTCACAGCACCTGCTCTCACTGGGCATCTAGCACTTTGCCCACTCTCACTGGACCTCTTACACGCTTCCCCATGCTGGACTACACTTGACCTGCCCTGCTCCCTTGAGTGGCTCCCATAGACCATCAGGCTTGCCTACTCACACGCCTTGGCTGGCTGGCACTCAGCCTCTTGGGCCCTCTTGCAACCTTCATCCAAACAGTGACCAGCCAATTCACCTCGCCCTGGACAGAGTCCTGACCCGAAGCCCCTCATCGGCTAACTCATTACTCTCTCTCCCTCACTAGGGCCAATTACCTGCCTACTCAGCCTCAGGCCCACTTGTGGCCTCAGGTGTCTGAAGACTTACCTGGGCCTAGCTGCCCCTTTCCTGGGGCTTCAATACATGCCCCCTCTCTGGGGCCTCAACACCCCACCCCTCCCTGGGGCCTTGATACACACTCCCATCTCTGGGGCCCACACACTGCTCCTATGCTGGGGCTTTGGGGTATTACCCCCCATAGGCTCAGATGCCTCAATAGGCATACCTGGCCCCACTACTACTGGAATCTTACACCCCCGCAGGCTCAGGTGCCCCTCCCTGGGTGTGCCTGGTCCCACTAGCCTCTGGGGTCTTACAACCCTACAGGCTCAGGTGCTCCTCCATGGGTGTGCCTGGCTCCACTACTCTTCTGTCATAATGACCCGCTGGATGGTGGGGGCTGGGGTTATCAGGCATCCCTACCCATCTTTCACTGGGAAGGTAACTGGCTTAGCATTTCTGGGGGACTGTCCCTCCATGGACAGTTCCACCAGACCACCCTTCCCCGGGAAGGTGCAGTTTTTGGTCTTACTCAGGACCAAGCAGGTCTACCTGCTCTGGTCTAGTTCTCTCTCTGGGTTCTGGATGTAATCCTCAGGCTGCTTGCTCTCCTGGGCCCATTTCTAATGCTGAGCCCCTCCCTTCCAGAGGCTGTATTGCAGCCTCCTTCATCACAGCCAGCCTGCTGGCTGACTTCTACCCTCTGTTGGCTGTGATGCCCACCACCTTGAGAGGACCTTCAGTCTTTCTAGGCCTTGGGCCCTCCAGGCCAGTCAGGGTGCCAGATAGTTCTCCACAGCCCTGGCTTGCTGCTTGTGGTGGGCTCAATTGCCCTTCAGCCTAATTGTCCTGGCCCCCTTACATTGACCAGTCAAGGAATCAGAAGGTCAGCATGGCAGCCACTGCCCACCATTCGCTAGAGGGGGCCCCCCTCTAGGTCTCACGATAGAGCCAGCACCCCAATCCAGGCTTCCCTAGTGCCCCCAGCAAGGCTGCATGAGACCTAGTTCTACTGCGCTCACCTGAGGCCCCTGGCTTCACCCCTGCCAGATCTACTCCGGGGCTTGCCTGCCCCCTGTGTAGGCCCACAACTGTTAACCCTCCTGCTAGACTGGGCCTTCTTCTCACAAGGTCTCAGCTTTCTCCCTGGGGCTCAGGACCCTCTGGGTCTCCTAGAAACCTCCTGCCATCCCCATAGTTCCTCCCTTACCACCAAGGTATTGTGTGAGCAGCAGCTCAACCAGGTGTTGTTGCTCTGGCTGCCAGTAACAAACTGCTGGCTCAGCCCTGATGCCTAAGCTAAAATGGAGGTAGCTCAGTTCTCTCCACCAATCACATGGCCTGGCCTGCAGCCATGTGACCTTCTCGTCAAGGCTGGCCCACACCTGCCAGTTGCCCTGCTGACTGCTCTTGCCCTTAAAGTGGCCACAAGTAGCATAACTTGAGTGGGGTGGAGGGAGGTCAAGCAGAGCATTAGGTGCCTCTACCTAGTGCTTTGCCACTTCAAGAGCAGCCCTATGCTGCCTGCCCATGACAGCCAGGTACAGGCACACAGGGCAAGAGCAGCAGAAGTCTCCAGGAAAGTAAGACTAATCACCTTTCTACCTTTCTCCCCTCTCCCTCCAATGCTCAAAACCCCTTTACCCTCCAGAGAAATTTTGCCCAGGCTACTAAACTTGGTATACTGCACAAGAGTGTATCAAAAAGTTATGGCAATTTTGAAATAAAACCATTTCATGTGTAATGTGCACATCATTTCTCTACATAGTCATCAATGACGGGTGCATTGGACAATGCCACCATCAGTGTTCCCCGCTACTGTATAGTTTCCCACTCATTGCAACCAAAATGGTTTTATTTTGAAAATGCTGTTACTTTCCAAAACACCCATGTAGTTCCTTCTCTGTACTTTACATTACACAAACAGAGATTTTTTTTGTTAGTTGCTTTTGCCTGAGGCTACAAAAGACAAGCTCCCTAGACCAGACTTGGGTAGGACCATGGTAATTTGCTTGTGAGGGATTTCCATCATTTTAGATGGTTACTGTCCAAGAATTACCAGGAGCACAGGATGCTTGCTAACATAAATAAGGGGAGAGGTGGTTCGATGTCAGTCTGAAGTTAGGCAGAAGGTAGAGCAAAAGGGCATCTTGGAGATTAACTGGTTCAAAAAAGCATGCAGTTTCATAGGCAACAACCTACCACCCTACTTCATCAGATGCTATAAATAAGGATGGATTTTGGTCCTGGTCACATCTTTTCTATTTCAGTGATGGCTCCTGCCACCAACTTTATTTGAAGAATGAATATTGAACTGAAATGTTGGTACTTTGTCAATACCAAGTTACCCAGTATCTGAAGCAAACAGCAATAGAAATCCAGAAAAGATCAGGTAGAGGAGCTTTCCAAAGGGGTCCCATAGAATCTGATGAACTACTCAGGGGTAAGAAGTAGATCAACTTGCTTGGTAGGACTCTGTCTTGTATTCATTTAAAAAAAAAATTTGCTTCCAAGTAAGATTTTGCCTCCACAGCAAATATGATCATAGACAACTGCAGAACACACAAGGAGATAAACTTTTTATAATCATTTTTGTTTTGTTGCTCTGGATTTATAATTAATTTGCAGTGAGCGTTCATAACGCTAACCAGACAGGAGAATACGTAAATAGATTTAAAATGCCTACATATATTGATTTTCTTTCTAGGAACTGATCCCAAACTGCAGTATTCAGGTCCAGGTTTTGAGCTAAGCCTTCCTCAGTTTTCTGAGATGCCCATCGGTCCATTCAAAATCCCGAAGCATTGCCTTTGCCACAGTCATTTTGTACATCTGACAAAGAAACAAATACAATACCTCCTTTTTAAAATTATGTCTGCACCTGAATGAGTTCCCGGAGATGTGACCACTTACTGAGCTAGTAAAATATTTTGCTTTAAAGCATTCTTAACAGAATGTGCCTGATTTTACATTAAAAATATATTTAGGTTTTCATTGAAAACTTAAAAATCAAAATGGATTTTTGTCCTAGATAAATTAAAATTATTTTTAAATGTATCTTAAATAAACATTTTATCTGCCAAAGACTGAAACAGTTCTTCAGTTTTTCAATAGGCACAACAATTTTTGAAGAATTTTTAACAAAAGCATTAAAACATTTTTATTTTAAATTATTTTTTTCTTCAGGAAAGTATTATTTCACAACCAGCACTACTGAGGAATGATGATGAAGGAAATGAAAGTGAAGAAACCTGAGAAGGTCACAATGGGTAACCAAGTTACTACGGTTATAAAGAAGTACCAGCATAACATATGCATTCTGAGCCTGTTTGGCCCATCTTCTGTCTAGCAGTCATTAGAAATAACACCAGTTTACTACTTATCCAGGGAAAATGCCTTGTGTGATAAATAATCAAGTTTCCATTGTTGTTAATAACAACTAGTTATGGATTTTATGGACAATCATCTCTCAGAACTTATTTAATCTTCATAGGTTCATATTTCATAGGGTTAAACTGCTTCCCTGTCATTGCAGTAGCAGGACATGGGCAGTGCTCCCATCTCCCCTGCTTTTACCTGGTGTCTTTGTTGTTTCAGATATTGTTCTTTGTAGTTACAGATGAGGATTTGCTAACAATGCCCTGTGAATGAAGGGGACTAGATGTGATAATGATCCCTTCCTACTATAAAAGGGACCATTAGATCATCTGACAAATTAAATTTCATACGGTTCTCCCTATCTTGAGCCCAATAATTTGTTTTACTAAGGCATATTTTCTGGTTTTGCTAAAGCATATCATCCACGAAGAAAGCTGGTCTTGGTACAAAAACATAGTTTTTTTCCATTGCTAAGTCATCTTTCCTTTTTAAAGTTTGTGCCTTGTATTTCTAATGTAAAATGGTCTGATTTCATAAAGTGGTCTGATTAGCTCTTGCTATGTCTTTCTTTACTTTCTTCTCATGAAGTACTTATACACTGTAATTAAGTTACCTTTCAATATTCTTCCTGGCTAAGCAGATTAATTTTTAAATATTTTTTCTTTAGGAATATTCTCCAATCCTTGCTTCTGTTTTTTGTGTCTTTCCTGTACTCTTGCCAGCTTTCAACACCTTTTTGTAAAATGTGGATACCAGAACTGAATGCAATATTCCAGCATCAGCCCCACCAGTGACATATATCTAGATAAACTCACCTCCCTTCTTTCTACTCCTCTGCTTATATCTCTAAGAAGTATATTAGTCCTTTTGGCTACGGCATTGCCCTGGAAGGTCATTCTAAGTTACTAGTCCTCTATGATCTATAATCACAGCTTTCCAAGATAAAGTCCTACGGCGGGTCTGGTCTCCCTTTTTTATCCTCAACATAAAACTTCATATTCAAATATGTTCAAACTCATATTGGTAAGAAAGAATGTATTTTGGTCATGAGGGGGGTGCTGATGACAATGTTTTTGACCTTACTACTGTACTAGGTAAACAAAAAAAATCCCAAATCTTTGTTGTCTAGGATAAAAATATGAAATAAACATTGAGTTATCCTGTTGCTTTATGCTGCTGTGTTAAATAAACTCTTCAGTTAATCAAGAGTCAATCCACAAAGCCATTGCTATTTTCTCTCTTGGATGTTTTTACAGATTTGATCAAAAAGTCGTACCTCCCTTCCTCCTTCCCTCCCTACCTGAAAGAGGCAAGAATTGTTCCATAGTTCCATAGTTGGTAGGGTTGGAACGGACCTGAGCAGATCATCAAGTCTGACCCCCTGCCATGGCAGGAAAGAGTACTGGGGTCAAATGACCCCAGCAAGGTGTTCATCTAGCCTCCTCTTAAAGACCCCCAGGGTAGGAGCCAGCACCACTTCTCTTGGAAGTTGGTTCCAGATCCTAGCCGCCCTGACTGTGAAGTAGCGCCTCCTGATATCTAGTCTAAATCTACCCTCTGCCAGCTTGTGACCGTTATTTCTTATCACTCCTGGGAGTGCTCGGGAGGGAACAGGGACTCCTGCAATGCCAGCTGGTCCCCTCTGACTAGTTTGTAAATGGCCACTAGATCCCCCCTCAGCCTTCTTTTGTGGAGGCTGAACAGGTTCAGATCCCTTAGCCTCTACTCACGGGGCCTGCCCTGTTGCCCCCTGATCATGCAAGTGACCCTCCTCTGGACCCTCTCAATGCTGTCCACATCCCTTCTGAAGTGCGGCGCCCAGAACTGGACGCAGTACTCCAACAGTGGCCTGACGAGTGTCACATAGAGGGGGAGGATCACCTCCTTGCCCCTGCTCGAGATGCATCTGTGGATGCATGACAAGGTGTGGATGGCCTTCCTGACCGCAACCCCACACTGTTGGCCCATGTTCATTTTGGCATCAATAATGACTCCAAGATCTTTTTCTGCCTCTGCACTGACAAGAAGGGAGTTCCCCAACCTGTAGGTATGCTGCTGGTTCTTCCTCCCCAGGTGCAGTACCCTGCACTTGTCAGTGTTGAAACCCATCCTGTTCTCATCCGCCCACCCCTGTAACCTGTCTAGGTCCAATTGCAGCCTATTCCTCCCTTCTAGTGTGCCAACTCCCCCCCACATCTTAGTGTCATCTGTGAATTTGAACAGGGTGATTTTTACCCCGGGTGATATATTTTATTGGAACAACAGTATTGCTGGGAGAGATCTATTTTTTGGACATAAGGTACCTCTTGTGATCTGAAGGAATGGTGCCTTGTGCCCCAAAGTTTGCTTAACTCTTTCCCAACTATACCATTGGTCCAATAAAAGATATTACCCCCCACGCCCACTCCAAAGTCCTTGCCTTTCACATATTTCCTGGCCCATCACAGCTACATCACTCCAACACTACCACAAGGAACCGAAAGGTATATTTTATTACTGCCTTTTTGGAACCACTGTATATATAGGTGCATCTACACATGGCCCTATGGTGACATAGTGATATGCTACGCCGCTGTACAGCATGCTATAGTGATGAAGTGATCACACGTGCCTATATGTGATTGCCAGTTATATCACTGGAGTGGTGTGCTCCCCAGGTATAGCACGTCATTATAGCTATGTAGCAGCAAGATCTACCCATACGCTGCACGCACAGTGCAGTAACCATCTGTACTGTGCCGTGCTTTAGTACTTCCTTTGCAAATACTAAAGCATGGCGCCATAGCATTGTCACTATACGGTGACATGTAGACACACCCTATATATGGTATATTTAAGCCTGATATATGGTGTCAAAGGAATACACACCAGCTACAAATAGGCATGTAAACTGAAGGATAAGCACCAATTGTAGAAATGTCTGATTGTATAAGGTAAAGAATGTCTGGAAAGCATGTATAAACTGTATCTAAGAGAGTTTACCCATGGGAAATTAAAGCTCCCTGCTAACTGAAAGTAATTCCTCATAGTTTAGCATCCTATTGTAAATCTGCCAGTTGGAAGAGAAGCCATCTCCTAACAGGTCTTCTCCTAACAGGATTCCTGAAATGGAGCTGATTCATTAGCTTTGTTTTCCTGTTTAACTGAAAAGGGAAAAAAGGATCATAGATTTGTGTGCATGTTGAGTCAAATGTTTGGAAGAGCTAAGTTGATCAAGCTTTCAGGGGAACATTTTGCACAACTCTAAACTGTTTTTTTGGGGTTTTTTAAATTTAACACAAGTGGGCCTTGCAGCTACCATCAGGAGTTATCAATATCTCAGTGGTGTGCCAGAGCCTCAGTCAGAATTCAGGACTTCACCTTGCTTGGTGCATTACAAACACCTAAGAACAGCTGGCACCAGCCCCCAGAATCTCAGGGCTGGTTCCCTCCTTAGCTAGTTAACTTCATAAGTAGATTCAGCATTTCAACCTTTTAAATAAGCAGATCCACAATGGAGTCTGATCTCATACCCTTGGTAGCTTGCCATATGATTTGCTTAATCTAACATGATGAATTGAAGGGAAGCCCCTCCCATTCTCTTCAGCACAAACACCAGCTGACTTCATTATGTGCTGGCAAGGAGCAGCCTTAGTTGTCACAAGACTACATGAAAATTACGACAAAAAAAAGAAAAATGGTGTTTTTAATAATCTCTTCTAATTTCAAAATTGACCATAAAGATTTTGCATTAGGGAGGAAAGAAAAACCCATACTGCTCCCTACTTCAGAAGTTTGTGATGGAGAGAATGTTCTATCTTGCAATGCCCCTCCACCACCTTAAGACCCCACTTTCTCAAAGCCACTATGGCCACGTCTGTCTAATGGTAAATTTACCATTTTCTGGAGTAGCACATTGTGTTGCTCCAAGCAGATTACTTCCTAAACTGAAAGCCATGTAACCTTGTCCATGCAACACAGCTGGTGAGTTCCTTAGTGTGGAGTAGACTAATGGGCTGTCAGTCAGCAGTATAATTAACCCACATGAAGGAATATGTGTACACAGCCCATCCAGAGCAGGGCAGTGTGCCACTATGCTTTAGAGTATAGTGTATTTACTGTGTAGACAGAGCCTTAGTGGCCTAGAATCAAAATCCTTGACACAACTCCTTTCCAAAACATAGTCAGAAATGCCTGTGGTCCACTCACTCAGCCCAGGAGCACAAGCTGTTTTGACAGTTGTGCGTGTCTGTTCATGACCTCCTAGATGTATTGCCATGTCTCCAAAATAATCTGGAAATGCAGTTTTGATGGCTGAGAAGGAAACACTCCCGAAACAAGATTTCAGTCCCAGAAATGCTAAGTCAAATAATTGACTTTCTGAAGCAAAAATGATGCGTCATGTGAAGGACACCCTTGTAGTAGCCCGCAGGCTCTGGGTGCCAGGTGTGAATAACTTCCTATTGAAGGGAAGGAAACATTATTTACACCAGTGGAGAAATTCAATGCTACAGCTGTCCCAGGTCATTATCCCATCTTAGCTGAGAGCAAATGGTATGTCAGCCCTGGCCTACTGCATTTTAGATATGGTGCCGTGTACTGCATTGTCCTCTTGTGGCTATTAAAAAGCCAAACAGAACCAAGACAACATCACCCCAAAGTCCCATGTTGGCTATTGACCTGAAAAAAATCAAAACCTCCTTTCCTCCCAGACCTTTAAAACAACTACAATGTTCTTTATCAACATTCTTCAGCTTGGTGGACCTCTGAAAAATGTAAATAACTATCCCAGCACTGCCAAGAACATGTTCCAGCTATAATTTCCAGCTGCCTTTAAAGTTTTCACGCATATAATGCCAGCACCTTTGCATGACAGCAGACTAGCCAGGACCAAATGTACTACCTGCCTGCTGCTTCTTCAAGCACTCGGGATTTCTCCTTCCTCCCTAATGTTTTAATCAGGACTAACATAGCATGCATAATATATTGTTATACAGAAACACAGACAAGAAAATACAGAGGAATACTGGGATTGGCTGAAAATATGGAACCAGATTCTAAGCTCACTTATACCTGTATAAGTTAGTTTCTGAAGCCAATCTACATTCATACAAGAGTTAGAAGACACTTGAGTGACTTTATCCTATGCCTGGGTCAAGGCTTGTGGATTGTTACTGAGAAATGCAAATAGCTCCATAATTCTCCTTTTCACCACAACCAGCAGCCCTTGTACAGAGATGATCTCAGTTCAGGGAAGAATCCAAGGCAATAAGAGGGAATCGGATAAAAAAGGAAATGCCATCATATATGGCTGAGCTTTCTTTGGTTGCATTGTATTCAGTGTAATCTGTGAATGGTCTTCTTTTGCCGTAGAACATAGCCATAGCTTGAGCAAGAGAAAAATTGGGTCTCTCTCAGTCAACATTGTCATGTACTTGTTAGACTGGTGAGTGCTAATGCTAAAAAGAAAATTATAAGCATTATTCTTGGTTAATGGAAACAGTTTCATGCTGTCTGTGGATATACTATTCTGCTCACGCACTGCAGTACACTCTGTTCTAATGATGCATTTGGAAGCTGCATAGGTCACCTTTCATATGGAACTGTTAAATGGCATGTGTTTGATATTATATAGTCCTAGGCTTAGTTTCTGCCCGAGTAACCATTTCAAATAAATAAATACTGTACATTCTCTTATACCATTTGCCTCATGAGCTGTTCTTTCAAAGAAAATGTAAGCTGTGTCTGATTTCACATTCTGGGGGTTAGCTGAAGGTTACGGAACTTTTCAACTGCTTCTAAGTACTAAATACATTTTGTGCGCGTGCATAACTTGTAACTCTGATGTTCTATTGTCATGTATGTTGCTAAATATCCTCCCCATTGTTGTAGTGGTTCCATTGCTTTCAGTGTTTTGCTTGGCTTCGAGTCTGTGCTCCAGTCTCTCTTATTTCAGTTAAAGGCAGTCTGATGAAAGGCTCCTCCCTGAATTTGAATGAAAGGATTCTTTCCCTCTGCCGTCTTTAATCTCCTGCTGCTCTCACAACTTTGCAAGTTCTACTTTTGCCCTCCTGCTGTTCCTTGACTACAAGATACAGCAAAAAATGTTTAATGGAGATTCAGAAGACACATGCGAGACACTCACTGCAAAATGTCAGATTATTGTACACAAGGAAGAAGTGCTGGAACTGTCCTCACTGGAATAGTGATGATGAATGGTACAGTGAAAATAATCAGTCCTGCCTTTCTCACATATACGATCCAGAATGGGACAGAGAAAGACCATTCTGTTTTCTTAAGGGTTTGATATTTTGAAATCTTGTTTTGAGTGGGAGCAAAACTTTTTTAATTATCTAAGAAAGAAAATGGAGGTACAGCTCCAAGAAGGTTCACCTGACAGGTGGCCCTGCTGTAGACCCTGGAAGCTCAAGCTGGCATAATAAAATGAGCCTAAGAGTTTAAGAGCTGGCATGCCTAGGGCTTCCAGGTTCCCCCCATCATCCGGTTTGGTGAGCTGCAGACTATCAGAAAGCCTAGAAGCCTGGAAACCCCAGCTGAGCTGAAAGCCTGAATCCAGGGTGACCAGCCTCTCCCTCTCCAGACACTTGACAGCCAGCCTACAATGGAACTGGGATCCAGGAAGCCCTAAGGGCTACACTCTGGGCACTTCACATGTTTCCTATGGCTTCTAGGTTCTCTGCTTCATGTTAACTCACCAGGCAGGCTGCCAAAGACAGGAAGAGCCTGACACCACTTTTCTGCACCTTTCCCCTCCCAATATGCCACAGCTACTCTGTAGTCACTGGCCTGAGGATTTTGCAGGATCCTGACTTGTGCTAGAAAATTCAGCACAAAGCTCAGAAGGACAAGGAGGCGTTTCTTGCCCAAAGGAAGGTTCTGGTTGCCACTTTCCCAGATTGGCCTATGTTGACTGCTCACCATCTGCCTTCTGTAACCACTGTTCTTGGAACTGAATTAGTGTGGTGTGACAGGAAAGTGATAGAGAGAATTGGAAGTCAGAAACCATGCAGACCTTCAAGTTCATCTCCCTGCCAATTCTGAACGGGCCCGTTGCACATTGCCAAGTATTCTTCCAAGTCTAGTTTGAAAGGAATCAGTCACCATCAAGAATCAGACAAAAGCATCCACTGGGTGAGGGGTTGGTGGGGAGGAATGCGAAGGGAGCGTTAGGATTGTTAGTGGAGCAGGCCACGGAGCAGTAGAAGGAACTGTTACTGTACATATTGCAGAGCAATCAAGTACAATCATTAAAAACGAGCACCTCATTATAATTCTGAGTGGGAAAAGAAACTGGTACTTGCACACATTTGGATATTGTAACGGACTTCTTGCTCTGTGGTTGAGCTCCATGTGTCTGTCATCTACTCAGTGAAAAAAAGTGGTTTTGTAACATCCCATCTAAATGAGGAGGTTGTTTTCCTTTAGGATATATTTCTTTTCCCCATGGTACTGTTATAGTGCAACCCCCACTATGATTAAAGACAGACTGAAGGGGACATTTGAAAGACTGTGAGCCCTGGCTCACACCTCTGAGTTCTATCCTGCACATATTGCCAACACCATTGTTTGCTTTGCCTTCAGCTACAGAGTTAGTAACAACAAGACTGAAGAGCCCTCATGTCACACCGTGTCATAGCTGCAGTGGGAAAGTGCATCCTTTGTCCCAACAGAGCAGTTCCTTTGGTTTATTTCCAGCTTGAAAGGAGCAGATCACTCTAGGAGCACTACTTGCTCACTTTGGAGTTGAGCAAGTCGCGGGTTGAAAAATCACTAGCATGTCTATTAAGAGTCGGGTCATTTTGTTGCGAACGTGGCAAGAGTGATGACAAGCTATAGAACATTCAACAGCCACTTCCTACATTCTGCTGTGGAATGTGAGCAGCTGCCAGCAAGAGAAGCCTGGGCTGTTTGGCAAAAAACAAACCATCTGATCCCTCTTCCCCTTGTTGCAAAGGAAAAGCTAGCATCGGGGCTGACATTTGGAAAACCAACCCAGCAGAATTGTTTTTATATTAATAACACAAGAGCAGCTTGAGAGATACCTTCTGGGAGACACAGAAAGAAGATTTTTATTTTTATTCTTGCTGTTGTTGCTGTTATTGTAGTTATTAGTTTATAGTAGGGGTGTATGAAATGGGCCGTATTCGATTCGGATTCAGATTCGGCCCAAATCGGGAACAGTGATTCAATCAATTGGTTGAATCTGAAGATTTGATGCTGATTTGGAGAATCAGCGATTTGGACATAGACACAGCTTTAAATGTTATTTCTGCATACCTCAAGGTACCAGGCACAGCTTGTGAGCACTGTGATGCTGGAGCGGATGGAGCGTCCCACAGGAGTGTGGGGGAGCCCCCCTGCATGCTCGGTGGCAAACCCAGAAGTGGACCAGAAGTACTTCCATTCCACTTCTGGGTCCATCACCAAGCATGCAGGGGGACCCCACTGCTACCCCTCCACTTCTTGGAAAATTTCTGCCATGCTCCAGTTCATATCAGTGCTGAAGGTACAAAGCATCAATGTAAACAAAATAAAGAGTTCAGCATGGGAAAACACTGCTGAAGCCATACCCTCCTCTTCTCCTGCCCCGGACCTCCAAAAGTCTCTTCAACATCTGGACTGCTATGTTCCTTGATCCCATTCCCTTTAAGTAAAAAGCACCAGAGGACCCCCCCCCCCCCACCAGGGCTCTTCAAGGGGAAGGAAGTCCTGTGCTGCTCTGCTTTCTGTCCTCTAGCAATGGAGCCATGGCAGTAGTGGATTCACTGTGAAACAAATCATGCAGTGGCACAGGGCCCCCAATGACAGGGGCCCCCAAAATGCAGGACAAATTTGACAAATAACTGAACTTAGTAAGCGTTGCAAGTTCCAAAGCGGTTCAGGCTTTCTGCATTCTGCGTGTAGCAGCCTTTAAAAAATGGACCCACATGAACAGAATGGGAAGGGCTGCCTGGCAGAGACACAGACTTTGTCCCAAGCACTGTAGGCTCTGAGGGCAAAGAGGGCACTGTTTTGGAAGCAGCCCTGTTGGAAGTGGGAGGGGTAATATAATCCCAGCAAAGTTTTGAAGTAGAGCCGTTAGCAAAAGCCCAGTAAGGGCCCTGAGCTAGGATTGGCTGAGAGGTTTGGATAAATGGGGGAGCAGTTTTCCCACGGGGGGGAAAAAGAGAGAGAGAGGAGCTGAGGGACAGGCTGGAGACCGGATTCAGAGTCTCAGCACAGCGGTCCCTCGGTGAGCCCCTGAGCCAGCCCTGCAGAAGCAGCAGCAGAAGCTGCAATGGGAATGACACAGTATCCAGTATGATACAGTATCCATTTCTTCTCTCCCGCCCAGGGAGGCTGCGGTGGCAGGATCAGGCAGGGACTGCTTGTGTGGAGACTCCAAGCTTGGAGAGACCTGACTGCAGGTGGTGTGGCTGTGTGAGCACAGCAGAACCAGGGGGGAGGGGGACTGCCAGAGTCTGCCCTAGTTTCCCTGAGGGGTGAGGGGCCCCAGGGGCAGGCAAAGCCCAGGGAGGGGCTGCAGTTGCCAGGGCTGTGAGGCTGTGTGGGGCAGGAGGGTTGCTACAGTCTGCAGACCAGACACTGTTTACAGCAGAGCCGGGGAAGGGGGTCAAAGGCAGGGTGCGGCTGCTTTGCAGGGACTGCAGAAAAGGAGTCGCTGCTTGCTGCCCAGAGACCCCAGGAGCACAGAGACAGACACCAGCATCAGGGAGCTTCCACAGACCATGTGCAGGGACACAGACAGTCCCACTCCCTGAGATACCCCGCCAGGGGCAGTGCACACGGGATCCCCAGAACACCGTGTGCAAGTGAGAGACTGTGTAAATAAGTTCTTGAGGGTTTATTAGACAGTGTATCCATGTGCTTATTTAATGATTATGCGTTATGTTGTAAATAGTTTGAGAACTGTCTGCAAGGGTGCTTGATTGTAAGGGGAGGCTCTCCACTCGGGGCCAGTGCAGCAGCTTCCCAGGGGGGCTGGGCAGGGTTACTGGCTACCAGGTACCCCAGGCTCCCATTATTCATGTGAGGGCGCATGTAGTGTCATGCCCAGGGTTACATGCAAACTTCTTCTGCAAACTGTGCTGTAAACATAGTTTTTGAAGTAGTCTAGCAAAAAATGTGCTTCGCCATTTTTTCGCTGTTTCGGCAATAGCATAACAGCAACTAAGGGAAATTGTCATTTGCCAGTCAAAGTCTGTCTGCTTGACCAATTATCCAGTTGAACAAATGCACTTTGCAACAATGCCTGTGATTTGTCACTAGTATGGAATGGTTCAAAATCCCATTTTTATAGAGCCTGGTAAGTGGTCTGTGAAAAAATGTAGACTACAAAAAAAAATCAAGGTACCTCACTTTAATTTAATTTACTTCTTATTACTTATAATATAGGAGGAGGAAGAAAAAAAAAAGAATGAAAAATGGGGGGAGATAAGAGAGAATGTTATTCTTCTTGACTGTGTCCCAAGGGGGAAGAAGGGGCCAAAAATGAAGCTGCACACAGGGCCCCACTAACTCTAAATCTGCCACTGGTGCTTAGGCTACTTTTATCCCTTCCCATCCTAAAACACTTAACAGTGCCTCAGCCACTTTCTGTCTTTCCCTCCTGAGAAGAGCTACTGGTTACCCAGCTGCACTACTACAGCATTACAATCCCTGAAGAGTGAAGAAGAAATCACCATCAAGAGGAAATATGAGGACTGACTTCTGGGTAACATTTCTGAGTCCTTTTTCGAGTCTTAGTACTTAATTTTAATCTCACTTGTAATGGCAGAAAACAAGAATAAACCAACTATAGTCTGTGGAGTTCTACCAGCATAGAGTCAGTGCGATTTCAGAATCAGCCCTTCTGAAAATGCATATCTATCTGAATACAGACTTCCTCCCAGTGAGGTGGCCATTGTTAATTTTACTGTAACACCCAAATGCCCCAAACAGGACTGGGGGCATTTGGGTCCTGCACAAGTATATGGTCTGATAATGTAAATAAAACCAGGCCACGTGAAGTAAGAGCAATTACTACTCAGAAAGGAGGAAGGAAACAGTAGAAATACTATGTGCTCACATAGCCTAATATTTGGTCTAGCTTGACAGTTCAATTGAAGGTCCTTTAATTCTCATTTCAAGAATTTCCTTTCATACCACAACTCCCTGTGCTTCCTTACACATCTTGAACAAATGACCTAGGCCCTTTGCAGGTTTTATATTTTATTATACATTTGTGGTTCTCCCCTTCTATATTGAGAAGTCCTGGAAACTTCTATTCAGTTTTACTAGTGCCCTTACAAGAATAGCTCACATAACTTGCCTCTACAATTCACTCAGATAATGACCCTCCCATCAAGGATTTTTCTCTTACTGCCCATGGTCGGGGTACAGGGTAGCTGTATTTTGCACAAATTAGGTTTCTCTTGACATGTCTACACATGATATTAATGCGACACAATAAATTCTGCTGCAGTTTGCACCAGAGTTTATTGCTCCCAGGTGCAGTGATTACACGTGTGTCCAGGATTGCAACCTGTTGAGCCACTGCAGCACAACGCCAGCTAGCAGAGGGCCCAGGACATCAGCCTGCCAGTCTGGAGCTGCTGCACCCCAGCTCAACATGCTGCAGAGGGGCTGTCTGAGGCATGAGGGTGCCACAATGTGGGGCTAGCCAGCAGGTAGCCCCCACACTGTAGCACCCCATGTCCTGGCTAGCCCCAGTCACCATATACACATGCATTGCAGTGGACTAAATAACTCCACTGTAGGATAGTACTTGTATCAAGCTTTACTATCTTGTGGCCAAATTAATTAGTTTACTCCATCCTAATAGGGGCACACATGTAAATGGTGATGCTTTACTGCTGAGCTAATTAGTCAACTGTAGAGTAAAGCATCTCATGTAGATGAACCCCCTGACATGTAAGTGTTGGACTCAGAGTGATTAGCCACCCAAGTGGGATGCCCAACCATGAAGCCAACTTGGTTTGGAGTTGGCTAACTGAACTGCCAAGCCTAACTAAAATGATTTCTTTCTATGATAAAGTGACAGGCTCTGTGGAGCAATGGATGTGATATACCTTGACTTTAACAAAGCTTTTGACACTGTCACCCACAAGATTCTCAACAGTAAGCTAAGGCAGGTGTTGGCACTGGATTTATGACCCAGATACCTTGTTCCAGGTGGGCTCAAACCCTCAGACTGACCACAACCTCTCCATTCAATAATAGGTGAATTTTATTGATACCCAGTGGTAGCAGATAAGAATAATGCAAGCAATTCTATAGCTGCCAGTCCTAGAGCTGTCAGAGAGTCAAGGTACATCTAGCCAATATGTAAGCTTCACCCTGAGGTTCTTTCTTGAATGTCAGAGTTCAGCAGCCTGGAGGTTGAAGGCTGAGCTCCACAGTTCCCCCTCAGGGGGGTTGGTGAGATGGGCTGGTGGTGCACTCTTTGTCTATGGTGACCTTGGGTTCTCCCCTCTCAGGGATCCTTTGCTGCTCTGAAATCCTTTATTTTGTATTCTCTTTCTCTCCTCTGATGACTCTTCATCTCTGAGGATCATTGGTTGGTCTCCCTGTGGTCATCATACTATCCATGTTCTGTCCTATCAGCATATTCCTTTGTTTCACAAACCCACTACATGCACACATTTTGTTCTTTCCAGTGTCCTCCTAATTTGGTCCATCTACCAAAACCAGAAAGGGCCCTGCAGTTGGGCGCTGTGGGCTGGCACCGATGCTGCCGAGTCCCTTATTTATGTTAAGGAACAGTGTGGTACTTGTCTTCAATTTCCCAGCCTGTATATCTGCTTGCTGCTTGCCTGTGTCAGACCCAGTGGGTCTTGAAGGAAACTTTGTTAAAAACAGGCTTTAAAAATCAATTAACCCTTGCCATTCCCCTGGACCATTGTTCTGATGCAATATCTACTTTACCTACAAGCCAGTTCCCAAAAGCAAACCTCTAAATACCATTTTCTAGCCATCAGCAGGGGTCAGCAACCTATAACTTACAGAGTCTTTGAATCTCACCTGAGGAGCAGTGGCTTCAGTGGCATTCAGTGGTGGTGGGCTTTGCCTATGTCTTAGCTAGGCAGGAGGGGCTTTGGTGGACAGGGTGATCTTTCTGCTCTACACTGCACCTGGGAGTGGGAACTCTGCCCACACCATGCCACAGCTGAGTGGTGGGGAGAAGGGGTGGAGGTGACCAGGCCTACTGCCAGCCCACCTCAGGCCTGAGCTGGGTCATTTCGGCCAGCTGCTAGAAAATGTTACTGACCTCTGCACTAAGGAAATGCAGACTAGATGGAAGTAGTGTAACATGGATATGAAACTGGTTAGATCATCAACTTCAACAAATAGTCATCAATGGCTCAACATCTAGTTGGAAGGAGGTATCAAGTGGGTTTCCCCAGGGATCTGTCCTGGGTTGGGTGGTGTTTAATATCTTCATTAATGATTTGGATGATGGTATTGTGTGCACAATTAGTAAATTTCCAAATCACAGCAAGCTTGGTAGAGTTGCAGACACTCTGGGGGATTGGGCTAGGATCCAGAATGATTTGGAGAGACTAGAGAAATGGTCCAAAATCAGTGAGATGAAATTAAGCAAGGGCAAGTGAAAAGTCCTGCACTTGGGACAAAATAATTGCATGCACAAATACAGACTGGGGAATGACTACCTAGGCTGCAGTACTGCAGAGAGAGGCCTGGGGATTACAGTACACCAGAAGCTGAATATAAGACAGTGTGCTCTTTTTGAAAAAAAAAAAGTCAACGGCATATTGGGTTGTACTAACAAAAGAGTCTCATGCAAATCAAGGGAAGTTAATTTGCCACTCTATTCAGTACTGGTGAGGCCTCATCTGGAGCACTGTGTCCAGTTTTGAGCCCCACACTTTGAAAAATATATGGACAAATTAGAAAGAGCCCAGCAGATATTTTTTGTTAAAATATTAGGAGCTAAGAGAAAATATGACTTAAGAGGAAAGGCTGAAATAACTAGGGTTATTTAGTCTGGAGAAGAAAAGACTGAGGGGGGGATTTGATAACAGTCTTCAAATACCTGAAGTGAGATAGAGAGGGTGGGCTTTTATCTTTGGCCATAGGGGATAGGACTAGGAGCAATGCCCTTAAATTATAGCAGAGGATATTGAGGTTGGAGTCCCTGAAAAAATCATAACACAAGAGGAAGGTGGCTCATCTCTTCCTTGCCACATTCTGTAATTTAGTTTTAAGGTTAAGATGATGTCACATTACAAAATTAGGTACGTTAATGCTTTAGGATTCAAGCAGGGCAGAAAAGGTTGACACTTACTTGCCTAAGTCCACTAAGGCCTCTAACAGGTATTTTAGTGTAAGATAAAAGTAGATATAGATGGAGGGCCAGATCCTGTCCCCCACATAAGACGAAGCTGGGTTTGAGCAATGAGATAAATCCTGTGGCGCACGGGATATCTAAGGGCCCATTGAGGATCATTGGATCAGAGAAAAATAGGGCTGAAAGAGACCTCACAAGATCAGCTAGTACAGCCCCTGCTCAGAGCTGGGTGGCACTCAATCCCTGACTGAACCATCCTAGCCAAGTGTCTGTCCAACCTACTTCTGAAAATTTCCAGGGGTGGCAATTTGATTATTTCTCTAGGTAGCCTGTTCCAATGCTTGACTATACCCAGAGTCAGAAAGTTCCTCCTAATCTCCAAGCTCAATTTCCTCTGCTGCATTTTTAGTCTATGGCTCCTAATTCTGCCCCCTACAGTCACAGAAAAAGCCCATCTCCATCTTCTCTATAATCACCCTTCAGGTATCGGAAGACTTATCAAATCCCCCTCAATCTTCTCCTCTAATACTAGTTCCTCCAGCCTTTTTTCATAAATCATGATTCTCAGACCTCTAATCATTTTTGTTGCTCTGTGCTGGACCTTTTCCAATTTTCCCAACCCTTTTTAAAGTGTGGGTTCTAAAACTGGACACAGTACTCCAAGTGAGACCTCACCAGTGACAAATTAAGCAGAAAAATCACTTCCTTTGATTTGCAAGTGATACTCCTCTTAATATAATCTGGTAAACCATTGCCTTTTTTTACAACAAGAGCATACTCATTTTATGGTCCACTGTAACTCCCAGGTCCTTCTATGCAATCCTGCAGTCTAGTCAATCATTCCCCTGCCCATACTTATGCATGAAATTATTCCATCCCAAGTGCAGGATTTTGCAGTTGTCCTTGTTGAGTCTCATCTGACTGACTGAAGACCATTTCTCCAGTCTATCCAAGTCATTCCAGATCCTAGCCCTACACTTCAGAGTGCTTCTACCCAATTAGTGATCTGAAAATTTGCTAAACATGCACTCAATCCCATCATCCAAATCATTAATAAAGATGTTAAATAGTACCAGACCCAGGACAGACTGCTGGGGAACTCCATTTCATATCTCCTCCCAAATAGATATTGAACTATTGATGACTACTCATTGAGTATGATGGTCCAACAAGTTATATATCCATGTTACAGTACTTTCCTCTAGTAGAATGAGAATGTCTTAGTAAACAGTGTCATAAGCTTTCCTAAAGTCAAGGTATATTACATCCACTGTTCTACTTCCGTTACCTTCACAGATTCACAGAAGTTTAGGGCTGGCAGAGAACTTGTGTGATCATCAAGTCCATCTCCCTGCTGCTCTGGGCAGGAAGACTGCTGGGGTCAAATAAACCCAGCAAGGTGTGCATCCAAAAACAGCAGCTACCAGGAGTGGGGTTTGAACCCACACAGCCATATATCTATTGGATCTTAAGTCCAACACCTTAACCTCTCGGCCATTCCGGTATAAAAGAGCTCGTTATTACAGAAGGAAATCAGGTTTGTCAGGAATCACTTGTGCTGGCTCTTCCTGATCACCTTGCTCTTCTCTAGGTGCTTTACTATAGATTCCTTGAGGACCAGCTCCATGATCCTTCCATGTATCAAGATCAGGCTCATGGATCTGTAATTGCCTAGATCAGGGGTGGGCAAAATATGGCCCGTGGGCCACATCCAGCCCACAAGGCCATTCTATCTGGCCCGTGGGGCCCATAAAACATTAAAAAAATTAATATTAATCTGCCCCTAGTTCCTGTAAAAAATGACAGGAACCAAGGGCAGCAGGACTCAGGGAAAGCCCAGCAGGCTCCCACAGCAGGGCCTGCCCAGCCCTGCCCCCCGCAGCTGGAAGCCTCAACCGGGGTTTCTGGCCTGGGACCAGGTGGCTGCCCCGTGCCAGAACTGCAGGTAAAGGGGAAGTGGAGGAAGGGTAGGGGAGGACCCCAGGGAAGGAGCCTGGGGAAAGGTGGGGCACTGGGCATGGGGCAGTGAGGGGCCACTTCCCACCTCCCACACTCAGCACCACCTTGTAACCCGGCCCCGTTGCTAGCCTGGGTCCTGCGCCGGCTCCAGGCTTGCCCGTGGTGACAGCAGCTATGGCCCCCCCACTTACCGCACTGGGCAGTGTTTGCCACTGTCGCCTCTGGGCTGCCCAGTGCTCTGGGTGGGCTGCAGCAGCCAACAGTGCCCAGCACGGCAAGCGGGGGTGCCGCAGCTGCTGCCACCGATGGGCGAGCCCAGAGCTGGCTTGGAGCCCAGTCTGGCAGTGAGGCCAGGTTACAAGCTGGTGCTGAGCACAGGGAAAAGCAGCTCCTTGCCCACCCCATGGCCAGTGCCCCACACTGTAGCCACTTGCAGCCCACATAGAGCTGCCTGTGCCTGCTCCAGGGAGTGCCGGTCATGGGGTGGGCGAGGGGCTGCTTTTCCCTGTTCTCAGCACCAGCTTCTTCCCTGCCGGCGAGCAGAGGATTGGGGCTGTGCGCTGCCCCCTACCTGTACTGCAGGTCTGGGGGGCACTGGGAGTGAGTGGGCAGGGAGCCAGTGGAAGCATGGGGCCTGCACCGGTACCCTGGAGCCAGTGCCGGTGGGGCCCAGACCAGGGTGGCAGGAACGCAGGGTCCCAGCCGGCAGGGGCTCTATGGAGCCAGGCCAGCTCCCCCCTTCTCCAGGCTGGTGCAGCCCAGCCCGGCTCCACAGACCCCTGCCAGCCTGCACCCTGCTTTGGGCTCCACCAGTGCCGGCCCTGGGACATTGGTTTCAAGACATCAGGACATTGGTCCCAAGATGGTAACCAGGGGGCAGGGCACCTGCCAAGGGGCAGGGCTACCCATGTGGCCCTCAACAGCCTGCCAAAACTGGATAAGAGGCCCTCCAACCGAAATAATTGCCTGCCCCTGGCCTAGATCCTCCTTCTTAGCTTTCTAAGGATAGGCGCTGTATTTTCTCTTTTCCAATCATCTGGGACTACATGAGTTCCCCACAAGTTCTCAAAGAGCAGAGCAAATGGCTCTGAAATTACCTCAAACAGTTTCTTCAGTACTCTATGGTGCATCCCATCCACATCCAGCTCTGCCACCTTGAAAGTATCTAGTATCTCTAAGTAATCCCTAATCTGTTCTTCCACTACTTTAGGCTGTTTGTCGCCATCCATATTTTTGGTGCCAACTGCATTTATCATCTGGCAGCTGCCCCCTCTTTTTGAAGACTGAAGTAAAAAAAGCAGTAAATCCTCCAGCCTTCTCTGCATCATCTGTAACTAGATTCTCTTCTGGATTCCATAAAGGAGCTATGGTTTCTTTGGCCATCTTATTTTTTACATACTTGTAAAATCCCTTTTATTGCCTTTTATGTCCCTTGCCATTTGCATCTCAAATCATGCTTTGGCCTTCCTAATTTCCTCCCTGGGCTCCCTGCACTCCTAGTCTTATACTCTTCCCTAGTAAAATGACCATATGATGTACATAAACCACTCCCCTTGTGTTCAGTGAGGGTTGTGTATACATATCTACAGGCACTTTTTGATTGGAAATATGGGCACTGAATATATGCAACAGCAGCAATATCTATGTGACTCACAGTGCTCCTCCCTGAGTTGGTTTGCTTCCTCTCTGAGAGTAAATATGGAAAGCCACTAACCTTCTGGGTAGTAAAACAAAGACAGTAAAAATTAACTTGCTCATTTTTTTTCACCTGGGACAAAACTTGCTCTGGCATCCCCATCACCTTCATTATTGTTATTATTATATGGCTGCACATGTGTTCTCTTAAACATTCTGCTATTACATTTTAAAATTTCCTCCTGAGATGCAGTCAAGCAGCCAGCTGCCAATGAGAATAATGGAAAATAAGGGGTTTAGTATAGGGGTAAAATCAGCTTATAATGGTGTTCTGGATTTATTTAAACCCTTTGTGGAAGATTTTTTGATAAATTATCTTTTTCCTTCCAGGTCCACTACCACTGCATCGTCAATGACTAATGCAGCCAAGATCTTATTACTTGGGTCTATCAGTTTCAGGTTTGAGATTATAAAGTAGATGCTAGACAGCTCTTGGAGGACAGGAAAACATTGGATTTGGCCAGTAATTGAAAACTCCTCTTTCAAAATAAGCCCTTGAAGACAAGAAGACCAGGTCTGATCCCACATAGACCTTGACTCAACAAAACTCTCAGTTGCTAAAAAATCATAAATCATAGAAATATGGAGCTGGAAGAGACCCAGAGAGACCATTCAATTCATTACCCTGTGGTGGTGACAAATTTCCTCAATTTCCCTAGGTAGTTTATTCCAGTGCTTAACTATTCTTGCAATTATAAATACATTCCTATTATCTAACCTTAACTAAGTTTGCTGTAAGTTAAGCCAATGATTTCTGGCATACTCCCAGTGGACGTGGAAAACAAATTTTCCCTAGCCTCTTTATGAAAAACCTGTTGAACACTGGAAAGCTACCAGCAGGCTCCCTTACACTTTACTCTGTTCTAGACTAAATAAACCCAGCTCCTTCATCCTTTCCTCATAGGTCATGTTTTCCAAATCTTTTTTGTTTGCTCTCCTTTGGGCTCTTTCCAGTTTGTCTACCTCTTTCTTAAAATGTGGAACCCAAACTGCGGTGGCCTCTTCAGCTGAGGCCTCAATCAGCACCAAGGAGGAAAATTACCACTCATAGCTGACTTATAGCATTCCTGCTGCTGTACTTATTTACTCTGAGAGCTACTATGACCTCAAGATCCTTTCCTACAGTATTGCTTAAGTGCTCTGCTGAATCAGATCCTAGATTAGGAGTAAACCCATGGAAGTAAACAGAGAATAATGCAGGTGTGAAAACAATAGAGAGCAGATTTAGGAGAAAGTTGCTAATTGAGTATCTTTTGTTTGCACTGCAGGTCTGTTGTTTTGTCTCCCTAGTGCTCATTCCTTCAAATAGACTTTATCTTCATGGATACATGATTCCCACCATCTCCACATGACTCAACATATACATAGACTCACCACATATATAGTTGATAATTACATTTAACTGATTTTATAAAGGGTGAGAATACAGTATTTACCCAAATCCAAGACAACTTGGATTTAAGACAACTCCCCAATAATTGTATTCTATACGAGGAAAATTATAAATTTGTTATTATTTTCCATGTATAGAATCCAATTTTTGGAGGGTCCTCTTAAATTATCTGTTTCTGCACCCCGTCCCACAGCTGTAGTGGAAAAAGTAGCAGTGGGGTGCGAGGGTCCCCAGCCCTGGTCCCAGCCAGGAAGAGGGAATAGTGGCAGCTCCAGGTTAGGCCATGTCAGGACCAGAGGCAGAGCTGAAGGTAAGCAGCAGGGGAGCAGGGGGAAAAGAAAAGGGAAGGGAAAGGGAAGGGAGTGGTAGTGGCCAGGATGGGGGAGCAGACAGCAGCAGGGATAGGATGCATGGTCTCCCCCTGTTCACCCCCCATCTGCACCACACAGACTCTTGGGCACTCCCCTCACTGGAAGCCCCCTCCCTGCCACACAAGCCACCCTGGCCCAAGGCAGGGAGGTAGCTCAACTCTGGCTTCAGCTCCAAGGCCAGAGCTGAAGTTGGAGTTAAACTGTTGCCTGCCCCAGACTGGTACTCAGATCTAAGAGCAGGCTTTTCCCCCTCTCTGGCTAGGGACATAAGTTACATATAAACCAATTTACATGATCAGAAACTGGTTTAAACCTGTAACAGAACATAAGTTCAGAGCACATGGACCAGTTTCAAAATAGCCAAAACTGGTTTAAGATAAACCTGGCTGAATGTAGTATCAGACTTAAATGATTTGGGTCAAACTTGTTTATGGATCTTCTGTCCCAGACCCCTTCCTGGTTTAAGTTAAATCAGAGTCCTGCAGGATCCCAGTATGCTTTTCGGCCCTGGGCTGGGCTGGCCTGTCTGCTGCAGAGAGTAGGGCTGGCCCTGCCCCTCTCTTCCCTAGCTGGAGCTCTGGTTGTCTAAGAGGGAGGTGAAGAATGCAGGCACAGCAACATCTGCCTGGCTTCTCTCTGCCCCACCACTCTTTCTGCTCACTGCTCAAGCAGGGATCCCCCCATCCCTCCCTCCCATTTCCCACAGCATGGACCCCAGCGGCACAGATCCTAGCCAGCATCTGGTCACAGTCAAGCTACCCCCATGCTAGCTAATGCCGAGAGGTGTCTATGTGTGTCTCCAATTTCACTGGAACAAAGGCAGACAGAAAGGTTTCCACTTAGGGCTTTTTAGAATTAATCAGCAGGTCAGCTGGTAATGTTCCTCCATTCCTTCCTTGGAAAAAGCTGTTTAAGAAGAGCATGAACTAATGAGAAAGAGACTTTTGTTTTCTTGATGGGCTGATAAGCTTTGTGTTCTGATAAGCTCCCTGTTGACTGCTGGCTTTCTTCAAAGGCCTCAGTCTGTCACTGTTCAAGAGGAAACAGAGAGAGGTGTGAAAAATTACCTGGTTTGCAATCCATGGGACTTGTGAGTGCTGTCAGTTTGCTGAAGACAGTATGAAGAAACAGGACGAGGGAGACTGAAAAGCTCAGTATCATCAACAGATGTATGCACTCCACACATGCAGTCCTCCCTCCCCCCACCCTTGCCTCAGAGTGCTAGCCCGGGGTCGGAGTCTTGCAACGTTCCCGCCCCTTGAGCAGCAAATGTGGGTGGCTGGTGAGGGATTTTTCTCCTCCCCCTCTAGGCACACCCCAGCTGGGGACTGTGCAGGTCAGGGTGGGGGTTTAAATCATAGCATTCTGCCAGGGCCTGCCCCCACCCCTCAACTCAGCATTGTGGAAGGGAAGGGAGGGCTTGCTTTAATGCCCCCAAGCTTCTAGCTTGAGCCACTGCAGGCATGTGCCTGCATTTCCTAAGTCAAAAGTGAATGTCTATCCACATACAAATCAATTCAATTTCTGCAGGTTAAAGTAACCTGCCATGATTGACTCAATTCAGGCTCAGGCTTTTTGAATGTCTGTCCCTAGTCATTATGTTGATTGGGGAAGGACTTATCTTGGATTTCAGTAAATAATGTAATTTAAAATATGTCAGTTCCTAAGACCATTACCCCATCAATACATGCATTTGTGATTTTACTTACATGAGTAACTCAAGTAGGGGTAAATTTGCATATGTGCATGTCTGTAAGGATCATTCCTCATTCTTATGCCCAACCCATGCATACATAAGACTTTTGGAGTATAATTTTATAGTTATAATAAAAATATGTATTAGTGCTCACTTGTGTGGGGGAAGGGTGTACCTGTGTTCCCACAGAGGGGGCAGGGGACAGCTAGAACCATGTCCAGTTCACCCTTCCAGGGCACAGGTCCAGGTTGTTATGCTTTTGCTTGATGGGCTACCCAAAAGCATGGACATGTACATACAACTGGAATTTTCATAAGCAAACCAGGCAGTTGTTTATCAGAAGTTCAGATCAATGCAAATTCTAAAATGTGGTACTCCATTTTCAGTTAATATTTGTAACCTCTTATACATTTTCTTGTTATTTTGAGTGTAATAGATAGTGGATGTGCTATAGAAATGGTGAATACTGCTCACGATACCTGACTTAATTATGAAGTTAAATTGCATACTGGAGATCTGTGCTGTTACTTACCTGCTGGGTTGTCATTTATTTCTGTTTCACAAGGTACAATTTCCCTGTTTGTCCTAAACACTGTTTTATAATGGCTCACATGCCAGTGGTTTGTTTCAGAAAGAGATTTTATAACTCAGAGGGGGCAGCTAAAGAGGTTTCACTTATGGGACCTGAATCTAGATTTATTTTTGCTGAATATAAATAAAATGCTTTATATAAACCAGCACTGATATAAGCAGCATATGACTTAAAGAGCTAGAGTAGTTATTCTCAACCAGGGTGCCACGAGATGCTTTGAAGGGTACCAGGAGGTGTGAGGAGATAAGCAAGGTATGAGGAGAGAAGCAGATAAGTGAAGGCTTAGGCTTGTCCCCACCTGGCCAATCCCTTATCCCCACTGCCTGATCCTTCTGCAAGGAGGTAAGCATTGTAATATATATATTAGTTTCTAAAATTGGGTGCCACTCAATTCAGAAGTTATGGAGGGGTGCCTCAACTGAAGGTTGGCATAAGTGCAGAAAGGTCAAAAACCCCTGGGCTAGAGTAACAACATCCATGTGAGGAGATGATACACTGTTATCAGATCAAAATTAATTATTCCAAACAGACAAAGTTAGAGCACAGAATCGTGAAAACCAACAGACAAGCGTAAACTGAGAGGAAAGGGCCTGAGTATATCAAAAAGCAGCAGAGAGACTGACAAGGGTAAATAATGATAAAAGGTTCATTTGACTGGGCCAAGAGGTAGTCACTGGTGATTTTGGATATGACTCATATATAAAAGGACACCTGAACCATCAAGAATCAAAAGATTAAATCCTCTTTTTGCCTCTCCTCTTCCAGTCCCCAACCCCTGAAAAAAACCCTGCAGTGTTCTGTTTCTAACATTTAATTTCTCTGTTGATTGCAATTAAAACACCAGTTACAAACCTGGACTGGGAAGAGCAGGTAGTTCCCAGTTTGGAATAATACTTATTGAAAGAAGGATCTCTCATCACTTATCATAGTACTTTTTGCTTCACTTTGGTAGTAGGTGCCTGGGACCCCGTAAAAAGTCACAAGTTAATTATAGCTGGTCTACTGAGTTGCATGGCTCACTACTCTCTACCCTGAGTAAGCAAGAGGTGGAAAGAGCAGTCCTTAAGCAGAGTGAGTTTAAAGCAGCCTAGTAGCAACAGGCTTAATGGAAAGGTTCTGCAGGAGCAGACAAGCCAAGGAAACAGTTTTGGGTGGAGCTGTTGTTTCTGAATTTCCCTTGTTTTTAATAAAATGAAACCCCAGAAGAAGGTGATGTTTTGCCCTACAATAAGCATATAGTTTCCTTAAAGCTGAGTGGAGATTCTTTCATGTACAGCACTCTATTGGCTTTACTAACACATGAGATAACAGACTGGAACAGATCTCCTGGGTCACTGAATCCTGACCTTTGCTATCACAAGCAATGACATCATATAATCCTTTTCATAAACACGAGAGTTCCTGAATATGACCTGCAATGCAAAGAGAGGTCATTGTAACACTCCACTACAGTAACAGCCGCAGCAGGAAAGAGCAACAACAATTTTTCACAAAGTTTAGTGCACAAAGAAGACCGTATCCACAGGAGCATCAGGCTCAGTTTAAGTAGGAAGCATGAAATTACCAGTTGTCTGTATTAGCAATTCCCAGGGCAATGCTACTACAAAAATCACTCAGTATAATTACTCAGAGTACAAAATGTAATTGGGGCCAGTCCCTGCACAAGGTCCAAATCTGGGATAAATTGATGTTGCCACACTGACTTCACTAGAGTTGGGCTGACATTTATCAACTCAGGACGTCACCCTCTATCTCAAATTTTTTATCATGGTATGCAGCATGATTTCATACAACTGAGGACTATAAAGACTGATCTCCCACCACTGTAGACCCTTCCAGGGCCTGTCTTTAGCCTGTTTAGGAACATCCATCTTAGCCTGCTGCATTAAAAGAACTGAAGCTGCATACCCAAACAATATGGCTTGCAAGGGATGGCTTTCATCTGCTCCTGCCTGCTGTTACTGTGTAGATAGGAACGCCTCAGATTCCAACAGATCATTTATTGTCAAGAGACAATAAGGAAAGATTGTAATTCAACTTTTTAAAAAAAATGTCTTCTGGCTTTATTCCAGATGTCTGCATTTATTCAGAGCTCATGAGCAAGTAACATTGGAGAATTTACCTTACACAACTCAACATGGAAAACAAACACTGAGACCTTTGTTCTAACACAAATTGCAGTCTTTGTTCAAAAGTGTGTGTCATCGCTAAACAAACACCTCGCATCCTCTGAAGAACAGCTTTGTTTTTAGTAGCTAGAATAAACTTTCTAATCATCTTCTGCAAGCTGGAACATTCAACACTTTAAATCATGGCTACTAAGAAGGAAGTGATAAAAATCTGGGAGAATTTCTGAAAACAAATACATGTATGGGTTGTTAATTACACTAATAGAGATACCTATCTGTGACAGCTGAAATTATGTCTGTGTGATAAAGGTGCTTGCTGAAGGCTCTATGAAGATTAGACCAAGTGTTTTTCTGTATTTGTTTAGATATTAAGCTATATGTTGTTGCTAAAAGCCTAATTAAAGATTAAGATGTAGTGAGGCCTTGTATAAAGTAAGGCCTAGTAAATTTAGCAAAGCCTTGAAGTAGTAAGGCCCTGTGGCGTAGTTAAAATTACCTTATCAAAGGAATGCAAGGCTTGTACTGCTAATTGGTCAGTCTAAGGACAGTTGAAGTAAAAGGAATCTGAGTGGTTGTACGTTATCAGAACCATTCAGAAGCTTTAAATTGCCTGGAATATCTGGAAACCATTCAGAAAGAAGATACAGCTCTGTGAAAAGGATTAGTTAGCTGTTGCCTGGATCAGTGGACCCATGGACTTCTAGGAGCCCAAGGACTGCATTCCAGGGTCCTTCCCAGTACCCCTTTGGACATTGTCATTCAGGGACACCTGACTTCACTGAACTTTGTGGAAAGAGAAGCTTGCTGTGTATCAGGCATAAGAGGGGACTGCCGATAAGTTGCTGATGCAAATTGCTTTTTGTCTGTCATTGTTTGTCTTGTTACTACACGTAGTTGTGTTTTTGTTAAGTCAATAAATCTTTCTTACCTTTCTACCCCCGACCATACTCTCAATCCCGAACCCTCCGCAGGTGACTGGGACACCCATCTCCATGTTACTGTAATGGAGGTTGTAGATCAAAGCCAAGGCCACATTATAAACCTGGGGAAAATGAGCTTTCTAATGTTATGTTGTACACTATGGTACACTTTATATGCAAGCGGGAGTTTGTAGCCAACTCAATATGTACTTGGATCAACGGACCACACTGAAACAGACTGTGAGATTACACTGACTGAAGGATGACACATTATTTAAATAAAATACAAATCATTGCTTGATATTAGTTGTCTGTTGAGCAGAAGGGACCGATGCTGATACTCTAATAGTTAAATTTTCAAGATAACGTCTGAGTCAAAGCCCTAAGAAGTCAATGAGAGTCTTCTCAATCACTTAAATGGACTTTAAATCAGGTCATTATGTTATGTCAGGTCTGCTCTCATTTAGAAGGGACTTAGTACAATATTTATTGAGCAATATTACTAGTGAATCAATTTATGGCTGCCTTATTTTTGGCACCTACACACATTCAATCTATCACTGTTAAGGCTACATCAACATGCTTCAATACAGCTTCAACATAACAGGTGCCCTCAGTTGTTATAGTATCTGTGTTAAAGAGATTCTGTTTACCTTGAAGCATGTAAAAGTTGGGCCATTGCCATCAAAAGAAGACAGCTGAGCCCTTACATTTTGCCTTCTTTTCTGTTACCAGAACATGCAATTTCCCAAACCACTTCCTTTTTTCTTTGACAGTGAGAATGCCACATAAATGGATAGAGGTTGTTTATCACTCCATTTTCACAAACAAGTGATGTCATATCCACCATAAACACAAATGCAAGTATTAATACTTGGGAGGGAAGGGGTTGACTACAGATTTTTCTTTGTTTGACTGGTTTATTCTGGAACAATATCCAATTTGGAGGCTGAAGTGTTTTTGTCGCAGGCCAGACACAGTGGCCAGGTACAGGTATTACACTGTTATGGGTATAAGTGATCGGAAACTGGTCTATTTCCAGAACAGAAGTTCAGCACACATGGACTGGCTTAAAAATTGCAGGACCCAGTCTAAGATTTGCACACCTTCCCCCCCGCCCCCAAAGGATGAATATGTGGTCTGTTTGCTACTGGTCTAAACTATGCTGCTTATAGAAAACTGTGTAATTTAAATCCAATTCTGTCTTGGGCTTTTTGAATGTCTGTACCTAACCAATAAGGGCAAAAGTAAGACATACTTCCTCAGGAGTGGTCTAACAAGAGGGCTGCAATCAGCCTTTGATGGAGAGGAGACAGGACAATGTCAATTTCAACAGAATACTTAGAAACAAAGGCTGATTATCTTTTAATGGATGTCTACAATGGGAAGTGAACTGTGATCAATAGTTTAGGCTGCCAAATAACCATCATGTAGCAAAAGCTTTAAGTCATTTCTAACCAGTCCATATCAGATTTAGGCTAGTTAGTTAGAAATGAAAGGTTTTATTCCCTGAGCTAGCCTTGTATTTGATTTTGCATGTGAGTAGCATTTTCCTCTGAGTACATATCTGAGATGATGTTTTTACCATATGCATTATTTACTCTTATGTTTCTCTCCGACTTTTATTTCTTACATCTGAATAAACAGATGATTGAGATAGAATGAACGAAAAAGAAAATGTATTTATGGGGCTACTCTGACCAACAAAACCAAAAATGACCAAAAAAAGTTCAAGTCCATGAGGACCCATTTACCTGTCAAACTGATATTTTTAAACCATATTTTCCCACTACAGAATGTTGCAACTGTACAATGCCAAAACAGATGTTTTCTGTTACATATATACAGTATTTAGTTCCAAAATTCTGTTCCCATGTTGACCACAGACAAATCATCCTTGCAAAGCTCAATAGGTCAATAAACTTAAGCTGGTAACTACAGGTGAAAATATCTCTAGGTCATTCATACAAAAGTAATATTCTCAGTCAACACTTTTTGAACTGTTGCTGAAATATTTTTCATGTTTAGTGTCCATATCATTGTTTCATTTGATTTCTACTTGGCATATTTTTTACACTTTACAATGGGTCAGAATTTAGAATGGGCCTCTCCTGCCTGAACTGCTGTTTATTAGCTCATTTTAACTGTTAAACACAATGTGCTAGCCCTCTACAGTTAAAGTTACAACCAGCTTGTTTTAACAAGCCCTATCTGATCCCCCCTCTCCCTCTCTGGCTTGGCATGCAAATTTCTGCAGGTATGCAGCCAGAGAAGGAAAATATTTCTGCAGAGTTTGGCAATTTTTCTTCCATTAGTTTTTGAGACATGCATCATTAAAAAAGAATGAATCCTTGTCTGAAAGCCTGACTTCTGTTTAATGTTTAAATTTCTCTCCTTAGCCCTAAAACCATCTTGTTCCTACCCCTAATCAAGGATGTCGTCTTCATTTGGAAAGAAATTTAAAACATTCATTGGCATGGACACCTAGGCCTGGCTCCAGTAAAGGACTAAGGAAGCTAAACTGGGATGTAAATGGAATATAGTCCAACACTGAAATCCTAAAAACACCTGTCATCTGTCAGCTAACCCTGGAGGCGCCTGGTACCTTACTTTCCCACACAGGCCTGGAGTTGCACTTTTGCACATGTGCAGAACTGCCCAAATGTTTTTGAGGGCTGAGCAGCTCAGTACATGTCTCATGCCTAAGCCTGATTACAATTAAAAAACCAGGCATTTGTCCACCCACGTCCCATTAGGGGATCAATCCAGTAGGTAGCCTCAGAGCATGCCTAATATACACTGTTGCGACATGGATACTTGTGAAAATCAGTGGCTTCTGCCACGTCCATTTAAGACACAATTTGCAGAGGAAAGGGTAGTGCCCTCTTAATGGTTGTACACTCACTTAGGAAATGGGAGAGCCAGGTATTATTCCCTCCTCTGCTTGTGAGGGTTAAAACCTACATCTCCCACATGCCTGGATAATGCCCTACCATTCAGGCATTAGACCACCCTGGGTGAGGGGTAGTATTCTCCATCCCTGCTATTGAAAATGTACAGAAAATAATTGAATATTCACTAGGCCAAAGCAAGATAGAAAGACAAAGCAAAAGTAAGACAGCATGGAGCCCAGCTATGAGGCTGCTCTGGTGGAAGGGGAGAGACTTGTGTCCCTGCTTCTAGGGCTGTTTGTGTATTTTATATTAAATTGTTACTGGATAAAATAGAGATACTTGCCTAGGAACACAGAGCCTAGGATTCCCTCCTGCCTGGTGAGTGTCCAGAGCACTGGGCTGCAGAGGAGGACACATATAACAACTGAATTGTTGTAAAGTGTCTTTTACTGGGAACAGGTGAGCAACCGTGTGTGAATGGCTGTGGTTCCAATATCAGGAAGTGGAAGTGAGCACCCAATCTGCCGTGTCTCACAGTGGGCAAGTGGTGGAGCTGAGGAGTGCTTGTTCTCATACTTCAAGAGTTCCAGGGCGTGGGTGACCTCTAACTGGAGGCATTTTCACTTTTCTGCTTTCCCTCTTCTCCTAACCATGAGTTCAATAAAGTTCAGTGGCCTGCACTTAACCAAAGTCTGCAGTGTGCTTTCCTGACTTGAGTTGTCCAGTAGGGCTGTACAAAGCTTAAGTCCCTGATTCGATTTGGTGGAGATTTGGCCCGATTCGGTGGCTGAATCTCTGAATCCAAATCAAATCAGAGGACCCTTTAATCTCTTCAAATTGAATTGGAACCCTCCAAATCAATTCAGAAAGTTTCAGTGATTTGGACATAGACACAGCTTTAAATGTTTTCTCTACATGCCTCTAGGTAGCAGGCAGCCATCAATGCTGCGATGCTGGGGCAGATGGAGCATCCCACAGGAGCACAGGGGAGCACTTCAGGTCCACTTCCAGGTCCACCAGGGAACATGCAGGGCCCCCCCCTGTGCCCCCCCTGGCTCGGCAACTGGTATCTCCCGAGTTTGGGGGGGCACCCAGTGTCCCCATGTGGCCAATTGCCAAGCTGGGCAGGCGCAGGGGGCGGGGCCCCCGCGCTCTCCGGTGGACCCGGAAGTGGACCTGAGTGTGAAGCACTCAGGAGGCCCCCCTGCACTCTTGTGGGACACTCCATCCACCCCTGCATTGCAGAGTTCATGAGCTGTGCCTGGTACCCCAAGGTATGTAGGAAAAACATTTAAAGCTGTGTCTAGGTCTGAATCGCTGATTCTCCAAATCAGCATTGAATCGTCAGATTCAGATTCAGCCAAATCCGAATCAACTAATCGAACCACTGTCCCGATTCAGGCCGAATCCGTATCGAATAGGGCCCATTTCGCACACCACTATTGTCCAGAGCGATGGCAAGTGAGGGAATGCTTTAACCCATGTTTTTGGGTTTCCAAGGGCTGGGGAGATATGATGATAGTCAAGTTCTACTCCAGTTGTTCTGAACTGGGGTGCCATGAAACCCCCTCCCCCCTTAGGCTTGCCACAATGCAGGCACCACTGCTGCTGCATGTGGCGGCCAGATAACGAGGGAGGACAGAGCTGGTTGTTAGAAAGACAGCTTTTATTGAACAAGCAGTACAAGGGAGCTCACTGAGAGAAAATAGCAGAGAAAGGAAAATAAAATGGGGCAGTGGAGTTTTTGCTGTGTACCAAAGTGGCCAGTTATGCAATGAGAAGGTGAGGAGCAATGCAGTGTGGAGTGCCTGGAGGAGTGACCAGACCCATGTCACAGAACACTTGGCATCCACATGTAACAATACACGGGTTCACAGCCAACAGGTTCAAAAGAATATTTGATTTTCCACATCCACTTTTGAACTGCTCTAGGAAGCTTTAAATCAGATTAGCGGACTGGTATGTCTGTCTACTTCAGGTTTAAGCTGTCTTTAATCCTCTCTAATTATTCTGTGTTTCCATACCCAGAGTTACACTCTCACAACAGGCCCCCTCTCCCTCTGGCCCAACAAACCCTGAAATCTTTTCAACACATTAGCATAGCTTCAACAAAAGAAGTAGAGAGTGCCTTCACTCACTCACCCATCTAGCATAACCTATAGCCCACTGGTCAGGGTATGCATCAAGGGTGTGGTGGGAGAAGTGGGTTTGAATCATGTCACACTTCAAAGAGCCTAGAAATCAGGTATTCTACTTTCTATGTGACCTCCCTACCTACTAGACCAGGGATTTTCAACCTTTTTGGATCATTGTACCTCCGGTGGCTGGACATGAAGCCGTGTAGCCCTGGCCACTGAGTTGAGGGGGGAGGGGGTGGCATGCAGCCAGATGCTAAGTGTGGGGAGGGAGGAGAGCTTGCAGCCAGATGTGGAGTGGCAGCAGCACAGGATGGTGCATGGCGGCACTCTGTCCCTGCCCCCCACACATACCCATTAGGGCCTTCTCAAGTGCTCCCGGGGGTACGCATAGCCCCGGTTGACAACTATATATATAATATTAGGCTATTATATAAAACAGCAGCCACTATGTCCTTCTCTTCCACTGAAAAAGATAACTATGGCCCCTGTTTGGTTCTTTGAAAAAAGGGCCCCTAACTTCAGAAGGGAGTCCTGAGCTGTGAATCTCAGGAGCATCTCCTTGCAGCTCTGAATAAAGGCCTCAGAGAGGGGTGTGATTTTGAAATCACCTTTGTCCTCAGCATTTCTTGTTGGCTAGTTGCAGATGGCTGCACACCAACCATGCTAACTCTTGGTGGCTCCCTGCTGGGCCTCTGGCTTTGGATTACTTACTGCTCAGCCATGCGCTGTATGCACATATGAGGAGCCTGGGCACTCAGCAAGTGGGCGGATGAGAACCTGATGGTGTTTAACACCAAAACATGCAAGGTTCTCCACCTTGGGAGGAAAAACCTGCAGCATGCTTATAGGCTCGGCAGTGCTATGCTGGCTAGTACTATGGAAGAAAGAGACTTGGGGGTCATCACTGACCACAAGATGAACATGAGCCTGCAGTGCGATGCTGCAGCTAGTAATGCGACCAAAATGCTGGCTTGCATCCATAGATGTTTCTCAAGCAAATCCCGGGACGTCATTCTCCCCTTGTACTCGGCCTTGGTGAGGCTGCAGCTGGAGTACTGCATCCAGTTTTGGGCTCCACAATTCAAAAAGGGTGCGGAGAAGCTTGAGAGAGTCCAGAGAAGAGCCACGCGCGTGATCAGAGGTCAGGAAAACAGACCTTACGACGACAGGCTGAGAGCTATGGGGCTCTTTAGACTGCAAAAGTGCAGGCTCAGGGACGATCTGATGGCCACCTATTAGTTTATCAGAGGTGACCATCAGTATCTGGGGGAATGTTTGTTCACCAGAGCGCCCCAAGGAATGACAAGGTTGAATGGTTATAAACTCCTGCAAGACTGTTTCAGGCTGGACATAAGGAAGAATTTCTTTACTGTCCGAGCCCCCAAGGTCTGGAATAGCCTGCCATCAGAGGTGGTTCAAGCACCTTCATTGAACACCTTCAAGAGTAAATTGGATGCTTATCTTGCTGGGATCCTGTGACCCCAGCTGACTTCCTGCCCCTCGGGCAGGGGGCTGGACTTGATGATCTTCCGAGGTCCCTTCCAGCCCAAATGTCTATGAAATCTATAAACTGGCTTCTGGATTCCACTCGGGTGGGGAAGACTCTTAAAAGTATCAGGGTGAAACAGAATCACACGTAAGTGCCTTAGAAGTCCAGTAGGATTTGGGCAAAACTGTATGATGACATCTTGTGTGCATGGGGCATCATTCTGCAATGCTAATTTACACCAAGTAGGATTGCCATAACTGGGTTTAGTGAAGTAAAAGGAACTACTCATCTGAGTAAGTTCAACTCTAGTGGTCCTCAACTGAGGTGCCATGAGCCTCCCTGCTCAGGAATGCTGCAAAAGCCCCCTTAGATGTGCCACAATGCAGGCACCACAGCTGCTGCCATGGTGGCCAAATAAAACTGCCCCACTTGCAGGACTGGAGCAAGTGCACATACACTCCTCCTGCATTAAGGTATTCTGATAACCCTATAGAAGGCATAAGAGATGGCCTGTGCTGTTGCCCTTTCCAACCTGGTTTCTCCTGAGCTCTTCCAGGAAACAGAGGTGGGGTGGACCATTCCACCTGCCCCATGCACCTCTGTTTCCAGAAGATGCAAGGTCAGATTGGGAAGGGCTGCAGCAGTGTAAGTGTGAATTTTGGTTATTTTTGATAAACGCACTCTAGTGGTGAAAGTGAGATCCTGCACTTCTCTTTATATCTGTAAAGAAAAGGATCTGAGGATCGGATCCAAAATCCAGTCTAGTCAATGGAAAAAAATCCTAATGAGTTTAAGGGTCTGTAGATCAGTTTGTAAATAAAGGGAATCAAATTAGCTAGAAATATTATTCATTTGTCCTTAGACAAGTTGTGTTTGTCCTGGAACAGAAATATCCCAGAACTGGCATATACACACATTACTTCTAACCAGAGGTTTAACGAGCTGCTGAGTGCACTACCACTCTTCAGCCATTGATTTGATCCAGGATAACCATTCAGATGTGTTTTGTAATGTTTATCCCATGTTTATCCCATGAACCTTTTTAGGATTTATCCTAAGACAAAAGACATGGATATCTGAACATTTATACTCTGTGCCAGGATAAAATGGTTTATCCCAGGACAGTGCAGTGTCTGTTTGTAGCCATTCTGTAGTAGTTACCTGTGTTGAACTTACCTTTCTGTGTCATTAGGACATCACCTTCATTAAGAATATAAAAAATTAGCCCACACTGAATTTTCTGCCAGTTGAGATATTCAAGTTGAGTTGCTCATCCAGGTCTTTTACTTCCTAAATCAACAGTTTCTCTGAGCTCTGAGGAAGCAGCAGACTCAGCCTCTGCAAAACAGGGTAACACAGCAGTGTCCCATACTCCTGCTGATTAACAAGTAACACTGGTGCTACTTGAGGAAAAAATATCTTGTAAAAAGGACTCCACAGCTAACAAAGTGAATAACTACCTTTGAAAAGGATTTTAAATATAAACAGAGAGCCAAAAGGAATAGAAAAAAAGATCATTGTGAGGAGAAAAGTACATCTTCTACGTCAGAAACTGAAGTGAAACATGCCAAAAGCCAAGCTGAGATAGACTTTGCAAAGGAAATTAAATCAATTAATAAAAAAGGTTTTTTTTAACACTATAAATAGTAAGACAACAAGGAAAGAGGTGGGGCCTCTATGCAATAAGGATGGGGTCACAATTAAAGATAATTTAGGTATGGCACAAAAAGCATATGAATATTTTGCCTCATTTTCAATAAAGGTGGTGATATAGAAGCAAAGGCAAGGTGGCTAATGGGAATGAGGGCATGGAAATGGAAATTGATGTATCCACAGTAAAAGCAAACCTAAAAGTTTGTTAATCCAATGGGACCAGACAATACGCACTGAAGAACTTTGAAAGAATTGGCACATGAATTTGCAAGTCTGGGAGCAATTATTTTTATTAAATCTGTCAAATCAAGGATAGAACTGTATGACTGAGAATAGCAAATATAAGGAATATATATGTAGAAGTTATCCTAGTATGTAAGGCTTCAGAACAAAATTTAATAGAAAGAAAAATTCAAGATGTGGATGTCATTTGAAAATAGATTCAAATGCAACCCAGTTTTGCCAAAACTAATACATGTTCAAGTAATTTGATGTCATGTTTTGAAAATAAAACTGATTTTTGGAAAGGGAAATATAATACATCTGATAAATCTGAACCCCAGTAAAGCATTTGATGCAATTCCACATAGGAAATTATCAGGGCAAGATGGGGGTTAATACAAAAATTGCAGGGTGGATAAGGCTGGTTAAAGAAAAGATAGGAAAAGATTGTGTCAAAAGGAGAACTACTGAGCTGGAGGGAGGATTATAATAGAGTTCCTCAAAGATCAGGTTAGGATTCAATTTCACTTGACATTACCATTACTGAGTTGAACACAAAAGAAGGATAATGTTACTGAACTTTGTTGATGACACAGAGTTGGGAGGCATTATCGATATAAAGCAGTGGTTCTCAACCTTTTTGGACTTGAGGGACCCTTCACGGGACTTGAGGCATGCCTCCATACCTTTTGTGAATTGAGTGCCACTCAGTTTCAAAAGCTAATTTATATATTACAGTGCTTACCTCCTTGAGGTGTGACCAGGCAGTGGGGGATTGGTCAGGCAGGGACAACCCTGAGCCTGCACTTATTTGCTTATGTCCTCATGCCTCACTTACCTCCCCACACCTTGGGTCATCTTTCAAAGGATCTGGTGGCCCCAGAGTGTCCTGGAACGCCAGTTGAGATTGATATATACAGACAGGGAGTTCCCAATATGACAGAATGAATGAACACCACCCTGACATCATCTGCAGAAAGACACAATCCTGTGGCAGAATACTAACATCCTTGGATACTATCATGGACCTGAAGGTGGCTGTTCTTAGACAGTAACCTTTTAAAAACTGATTTGAACAGAAAACTGGTGAACAAAGAAATTACCCACAGACTGGATTGTGTTAAATATGATTTAAACAGGGACCATGGATTCTTATCCCATTATCTAGGTTACTTTTGTGACTCCCATGTTCCTATGGGTTTACTACTTGTTTACTTATCTCTTCCAGCCCTGACTCCCTCCCACCCCCACCTGCACCTCTCTCCCCTTCTCTCTTATCTTGTATATTCTAATTTCTCTCTCCTTCTTATACTCTGCCTTCTGCATATCCTTTCACAGCGTCTGATTAAGTGAGCTTCAGCTCATGAGTTTGTGCTCTATCTATCTATCTATCTATCTATCTATCTATCTATCTATCTATCTATCTATCTATCTATCTAATTTGCCTAGTTTTTAGGTGCAATTCTACCTTGCATTCTACTTGACTCCAAACTAACGTGACTATGTCACCCTACCTGAGACTCACTGATCTAAAGAAAGATCAGAATCTCATGCAGAGAGAATTTAAGATTGGAGTCACAAAACTGGAATGAAAGGTAAGGCTATGAAGACATAATTGTCCTTTATAAACACATTGGTGGATAAACCCCAAAGAGAGAAAAGAACTCTTTAAACTGAAAGATGATGTTGGCAGAAGAACAAACTGGTATAGACTGGTCATAAATTGTTTTAATCTGGAAATTGGCAGCTTTTTGTCCATCAGAATGAGGTTTTGGAACAGCCTTCCAGTAGGAATAGTGAGGACGAGTTACCTAAGTACTTTTATTATAGACCATGATCAGTTTTTGAACAATAATATATGGTGTGGTTGCCCTGGATAATGGGACTGGATTCAATGGCCCTGTCCTATGGCCAGTGTCCCTAGAGAACGTCTTATGCAGCTCCAGAGAAAGTCTTATGAAATCAGCTTATAATAAAATATTGGTTACATTTCAGGTGCACGTTAGTGTATGGACACATGGATACATGACATGCATGTGCACACAACAGTGTTTGATATAGATGAAAAAATGGAAGGAGGAAAAATACATAGGACTCTGAAAGGGACATGGAGAGTAACTCCAAGGGGAAATAGTCATGAGTACAATCACTTATAAGTGAAGTCATCACTGATTTTAGGTTTTCTAAGCATAGATCTACAATCTTCATTTCATTCTAGATCCATTCGATCTGCAGATTTTTTAAATTCATGTCCAAGACATGGACATCTCTTTCTTCCCCCAAGACAACCAGTGATTACAAGCTTCAGGATGCAGTCTCCTTACTGCCTTTTCTTATAAATTAGGATAGAAACTATCCTCCCTCTTCCTGTTTATATAGACATACCAAAACCATCTCCTCTTCTCAGTGTATCAGTGTCCTTGTTCTATACAGTGTGTAGTCCCTGCAGTGTAACCCTGTTACAGCACCTCTCTCCTCCAGCAGGGAGCAGACATGCTCACAACATGGCCTTCTGCATTTCATTATCTCTGGGAAGAGGATACAAAGCATTATGCTATGCTGAATCACAAAATGTCCCTAAGCCTCTTATGTGGAGAAGCACAGAGTGAATACAAATTGGGTACAGAGGAAATAAATTCCAGCAACAGTACAAAAGCAACAACATTGAGTTTAATAAACTTTGCATTAAAAAAGGGGGGGTTTCCAAAAACCCTTTTTGAAAAAGGGTTTCAGAAATCTCCAAAAAAACATAATGAAGAAGACTGCATTTGTTCCAGCAGGTAATAGACTGTCTGATACCTAGCACAGGGTAACTTCTTTCCATCCCAAGAAAAATAAAAATGCCTAGCTGACAAAGAAATCGTAAAATTAACTGCATTAAGCAGTGCTCCAATTTTTTGTTAGGCCTGTTTGTTAATAAAGGGGGAAAACAGTCAGACTGCATACCAGATTACTCATTGCTGGCAACAAAATACATGTCAATGTTTGCAATCTACAGTATGCTGGTAAAAGATATTTACTGAACTAAAACAAAAGGTTAAACTTCTGTGCACAATACTTTCTGCAGTGCATGCATGTGGATTTAGTTGGTAACCTCTGTTTGGATCTAGATTTAAGCAAGGATTACATGAGTTTGATAGTCCCCTTGATATTATTTGTGTGTAGACCATAGCTTATTATTGACAGTTTTGATTTTAAACTCAACACTAACTTGGTGTTAAAACAGTACTAACTGAAATCCAGAAATTAGGTACATTGATAGAACTGTGTGGAGAAATGTGTACACAGCTTTGATCCAAATCATACTTTTGGCTTTTAACCAAAATTATCATGGCCCTGTTTTCCCAAACTCACCTAAGGATATAGAGCCAAAAACCTCACCTACCACTCTGGCAGCATTGTGTTGCCACACTGGGGAAAATCCAGGGGGCAAGGAAGATGAAAAGGAGATTTCTGATATGGAAGTAAATTCCTAACCTGTGATGAAGTCGTGCCTCTGAACTAGTTAGTCTTTAAAGTGGCACCCTGCCACACCTTCTGCCTGACTTCAAACTAATGTGGCTACCCACCCCTCTGCTTTGCAGCGGTGGGTTCAAAGCACCAAAAGGAGCTGAGGTGTCAAATGTTTCCTTTCTTCTTTCAAAATATCATATTCTGCTCCTCAAGGGACAAAAAAATCCATCCAGTCAGATGCACTTCCAGGAAGCAATGGGGCTTAGCTGTACTTGCTAGGGAGCAAGCTGTGTTTTTCTGGGTGCTGGCCAAATGTGAGATTTCTTTACATCCCTAGTTACTTTATTAATCAATGTAAAGTACATGTTTACTAACCCTTCACCAAACAGTGAGTGGCTTCATATAACCTTCTTGTGGAATGCATTCAACAACTGTAATTCCCTCTATGTTGTAACTGTGTTTTGTTAAGGGAAATTGTAAGAGGAAATTATGACTTGCTGTCCATGAATTAAAGGTTTCATTTTTAAAGGTATATCTTATATAATGTTAATTATCCAAGCTTTCTCCTTCTACTCTGAAACCCTCCCATCCTCATATTTTCTCATAAAATAACTTTCTAAGAGTATATTACAATCAGTAGTGTAAGGATGAGTAGGTGAGCAGGGCATTAGCCCCATGTGCTGCCAAGGGAGGTAGAAGACAGGGATCCAGGATGCCCAGGGCATAGTACTGGCCTGTTATATCTCTGATTAAAATATGTTGCATTTTTTATTAATTTCAGCTGTGTATTAGTGCATGGGCACACATGTACATACATGTGCACACAACAAATTAATTATTCTGCAACTTCTTTTTTTAAGGAGATGATAGGTTTTGACAAGGCTGAGATCAGACTGAGAAGGTGGCAGGTAGAATTCAGGGGGCAAAGAGGAAACAGCATGGAGAGCTTTTGAAATGAGGCACTTAGCAAACCCAAGTATCACAACTGACATTCATCTCCAGTTCAGCACGTGCACATGCTTTCCTGAATCAGAACTTATACTGGACTGAACCAATATCCCATTTTTTTTTCAATACAGCCAAATGTACGAGGTACTTAGTACATGAAAAGAAAAAGCCTTCTGATCCCAAACACATCATTCTGACATTATGCACCACTGGTATCCCTGTCTCGTTTGACAAATGGGCTGACTGGGCTGTGCTGAAACATGTAATAACTGGCCACGTCTACACAAGATGTTGACTGCGCACTTGTTACTGCGCAGTCATTTAATACTTGCATACACAAGTACTAAATGACTGTGCAGTAACTGGTTTTACTGTGCAGTAGTGTCCTTGAACAGCTTTTTGGTGATGCTGACTGCGCAGTAGCTGGTAATACTGAGCAGCAGCTTGTTATTACTGCACAGTAGTGTCACGTCATGCTTCATGCCATGCGATGCTACTGTGCAGTAGAAACAAGCTACTGAGCAGTATTAGCAAGCTACTGCACAGTCAGCATCTCATGTAGACGTGGCCACTGAGTATGAAACAGTGGAAAAAGAGCAAGCAAGAAAGATACCTGCACCTCAGCATATTGTTTTCTGTACCCAAATTCAGGCAGTAAATATGCATGTTTAATCTTCATGGAGCTCCACTCAAAACAGGTATTATTCTTAGTTGCTCACAGAGCATTTATTCAGGGCAGGGAGTAGCCCTATGGATGATACAGTATGTTGGCTTCTTCTGGAATCTGCTTGCCTTGAGGGCAATTGAGTCCCTTCCAAAGCTGAGCTGGCAGGCAATACTTTACTGTTTTAGATCAGAGAAGATGAAGCTATCTTAAGGCTCGAGGCTTTTTTAACAAGAATTTTCAAACTTCTGAAATAGCCAATGGCAAAAATTGGCTCTCAACACGTGCTTCTTGCCCCTTCAAGCCAACTAGTAACATCTGCAAAATGTACAAAACAAGGGGCAAGCTGTCATTGAAAGTGATGAATGCTCCCGTACAGGCTGAAAAACAACTTCAGCCACTCTGGATGCTGACTTCTATGCTGTAAACTAGAAAGGAGGATTCTCAACATGTACGATTCCAGGGACCTGAAAGTCATCATAAGTCCCACAGCAGATATGCTTGTAAGCCTTTGGTCAAAGGGGTACATGTTATCCCCATTGTGAAGCAGCCATGCAGTACAATGGGAAAGGCCCCAGGCAGTGCTATAGCAACAAAGTTTAGTGCCCAAGGCAAAGCTCACAGTGGCAGCCCACCCTCATCCCATGCACAGATCTGTAGGGCACATGCCCCATACTTGCCCAGGAGTGCATGCAGTGGCAGAAGCCACCCATAGGCAGAGGGACAAAAATTATTTGGGGGAGCTGAGCACACATGTCCCGCGCCCCCACCCCGTCTGCCCAGCAGGTCAGTCTGTGGGGAAAGGGGTCAGGGGAGGGGGAAGGCCCATGGGGAGGGCAGATCAAGGCCTTAGCGGTGAAGGAGGGCATGGGGCAGAGGCAGAAGCAGGGGCTGGGGTGAATGGGGCCCCAGCCAGGCTCGGTGGTGGGACAATCGGAGCCTGGGCGGCTTGTCCAGGGGCACGGGGCAGTCCAGCTCACTGTGCATGTATGACACAGACAAAGCTGGGGGTGACTGCACCACTGAACCCCTCCTGGATCTGCTCTTGTGGTCAGTTACTCTGGATCACCTGAAAGAGCACAAGTGAAATTGTGAAATTAACTCATGAAAGTCACTCAGAACCAATCTATGTATGTAAATAATTGCTATAGCAGTTGTCCACCTATGTCCTAATTCATGATAGATAGATAGATAGATAGATAGATAGATAGATAGATAGATAGATAGATAGATAGATAGATAGATAGATAGATAGGGATATGTATATACATGTATGTATATAAAGCAGACAGATAGACAGATAGTTTAATCAATCAATTGACCTGTGTACAGATACACAGAGAAAGCCTTATATCACTTTCAGATTGTAAAATGCTTAAAGGTGCTATCCAAGTGCAAGATTATGTCACTGTCTGAGTAAAAATCAATGTGTCTGAGCTGGAGACTGAAATTTCTCTCCATGCCACATGTATGTATGTGGCTGGATGAAAAGGATAGTTTCTATACACTCTACGTGCAGTGACACAGAATACAACTTGCCTGTAAAAAATTATCATCTGAAATTGTCCATTTGATCTCTTCCTAAATGCTGTGTATTAATCAAATATTAATAATACTTAGTAGCATGTTGTACACCTGAGGTTACCATAGCTACCTAGGTAGCTTCCTAACATATCTAAACTAACTACTTCCCTGTCATTACAGTGGCAAGGTATTGGTAGTGTCCTCATCTTCCCAGCTTTTTATGTTGAGCATGTTGGTGGAGATCTGGGGGATTCATTTAATTAAAGGTTGCCTCTGAACACTGGGGACTGCACTCAATGGCCCTGGGGCCTCTTCAGTCCTTTGATCCCACCTCAATTTAATGATAAGCAAAACTAACATCATTTCATTGATGGGAAGTTGAGGTGCGGAGAAGTAAAAATTACTTGCTCACATTCATACAAGAGGCTAATGTTGGACTCAGAACAGGACATAGTTCTCTCATGTCTTAAACTCTTGATCTAAATGCTAGACCACCTTACTACTTTTCTTCTAGAGTTTAGATTAATTTTCCAGATGTAAGACTACAATGATTTGCATTGGAATTTGTTCCCTCTCAGGATCAGGCCTGAGAGACAGGAGACAGAGTGGTTATTTTGGTGAGGAATGTGTCCCCATAGGTAGCTGGGTTTTGTTGTCTTTGATAGTTTCTGGTGTGCAGTTTGTGGGGGGACTGGAGCTAGTTGGCAGGTTTTGTGTTTTGAGCTGTAGGAAGTTGACTTCAGTTCTGGTGATGAGGTTGGATGCTTGTTTGAATGTACAAACCACTTTTCAGAGCTGGGCCTATGAACTGCACTTCATCAGCCTCCTAGGTAGTAGGTACAGAAACTCATGGACTCAATATACACAGTGGAGTTCTGGCACACTGAGACCTGCTAGACATCAGACACCCCAGGCACTTCTGCACTTTTACCTGCACTGCTACAGCCCCCTTTCCCCCTACCCCCCCACCCCAGCCTGTCCCTCAGCCCCTGACACCTCCATTTTCATTTTCACTGACTGGCTTTCTTACCTGCATTGCGGACCAGGCCAGCCTCTGGCTTCTTTACTATTCCTTCCATCCAGGACCAACTGCAAGTACTTCCTCAGCCTGACAAAGGGGTTTTCAGCCCTAAAGTTTCCAAAGATATATTTTTGTAAGTACTCCTTTTTTTTTCATAATAAACATATAGACATAAAAACACAAGATAAGCCATCACACACCAAGAGTAACATCATATGTCCAACACAACACAACATCTTTACTTCTTGCTGTCAATTCCTTTATAAAACGACAGGCTCTGTGACAGTTCTGTTTGGATACCTTTGATGCTGCTGCTGACCCTACTGGTGTTGAGCCAGCTAAGTTATTTTACCTGTAGTCATGTAAAGTGGTAGACCGGGCATGAGGCTGTAGGGGAGGAGGAGACCTCACTGGGGCACACTGCCATGTTGTGCAGAGGCCCCAGCACCAGGAAGGGTGCACCTTAACACACACACAGTGTCACCCACCCACATCATGAGTTTTGCCTGGCAGCAGCCAGAGGTGCAGGGCCCCAGAAGCCAGACTCCCCCTCCACCTATCTCCTTGACAGCTGGCAGGCTTCATGGCCTCAGCAGGGGCCACCACCCCTGCAGTTTTCAGCCTACTGCACCTTAACACACACAGGGTCATCTATGTCATGAGTTTTGCCTATCAGCAGCTTGCAGTTTCCCCCAAGCCCCTGCACCTATCTCCTTGAAACTTGGCAGGCTTTGTGGCCTCAGCAGGGGCCACCATCCCTGCAGTTTTCAGCCTGCTGTGGTGTAACACATACATGTGACATGAGTTTTGCTTTCAAGAATTTGGGGTGCAGTTCCCCCATGACCCCTATACCTAACTTCTTGAACCTTGGCAGGCATTATGCTCTCAGCAGAGGCTACCATTCCTGCAAGTTTCATCCAAATCAGACAACAAACAACAAAGTTATAGATATTTCATTGATTCCCCATTATACCCTATGGCCAGATCTCCGAGGCGGCTCCAAAGCTTCAGAGCTGCTTCGGCCAGATCGAATTGGGAAACCAATCTTGAGCTCCGGATTGGATCGCTGCCATCTGAAGTGGATAGATCTGAAGCTGGATCGAATAGCTGCCTACTCGCACAGGCCTACATGTTATGTGTAGGATTGTATAGAAATTAATCAGCATAGCCTCGTTGTAAGGATCTTATACTGTAATGTTTATGAAAAAGGTTAATTGCTTAATAGCTGCCAAGCTATATTTGCTCTTCATTGTTTTAATGACAGCATAGAAAAGAAGGGAAAGGATGCCTGGTGCCATTTTACTGTATTCTTCTAACAAAATTCTGTTAACATAAGCTTTAAGGCTTTATTTTGAAATAATTAATGACATTCTGTTGGAAGAACTTTCACTAGTGATTAAATTCAATTTTATTTCAATACTGAAAGTACTGTGCCTAGCTGCTGTTCATAATTTGAAAACCTTACTTGTGTCAACAGTTCATTCAAAAGTCATCATTAAAGCAGCTGCCTGTGCAGTTAAACTTATCAGGGCTGCCACTGGCTTTCCAACTGGAGCTGAGCTGCTGTAGCTCTAGGAGCAGTAGAGGAAGTTTTATTGGACAGCTCAGTGCTTCTCTCCCTGCCAGTCCAATTGCTCTCATGGGGAATGATGTCCCTGAGTAGAAGGAAGTGGAAAAGTAGAAGTGGAAAAATTTGTATAAGCAGAAGGAAGTGGAAAAGAGAATCAAACAACTCTGTGGTCCTAAGAGGAAATCATAAGGTTGCAGGGACTTATTGTGTGAAAGAAAAGACATGGCTTGTACTTACATTAAGAATCTATCACCTTGATGAAGCAGGGCTGCTAAGAAATAAAGAATTTGAGAAAATCCAGCCAGAATAGGGAGTAGAAGTCTTCACTACACAGACTGGCTTTTGTTTCACAGCTCCTGCCTAAGTGCAGGTTCAGTCTCTTATGAATAGTCAATGACAGTGAGCTAAGTGTATGGACACATGTATATTTGGAGCTATTTCAAGGGGGAATGTCTCAAAAGATGAGCTCCTGATCTGGAGCGCACACAGCATCTGTTACATTCTAATATTCAGGTGTGGACAAGCTGGGAGTGATACTAAGGCAGCAAAACTACTCCAATTTTAACCCTGGGGCCAGGTACAGAGATTATACTTTTACCGGTCTAGGTGATCAGGAACCGGTCTATACCAATAACAGGACAGAAGTTCAGCACACATAGACTGGTTTAAAAATGATAGAACCCAATCTAGGATTTGCTCCCACCTCCCAAAGGGCGAATGTCTGTTCACTACTGATCTAAACTATGCTGCTTACAGAAAAGTGCATAATTTAGATTGAATTCACCTCTGGCTTTTTAAATGTCTGTACTTAGCTAGGATAAATCAGTGTGAAAGTTGGAGTGCTTCTGCTGTACGTATCATTCCCAAATGGTCCACACATAACTGTTAGACTGTAACAGCTGCTGCATGGTTGGGAGCAGTAATCCCCCCACCCACTTTTGAAGCAGCTCCAAATATATGGCTGCCCATATTTGGATACAAGTAGGAGCAATAGAGAGGTCTGGATAGTGTGAGGCAGGCAGGATGCTGGATGAGGCGAAAAGAAGTGGGGACAACTCAGTGGAAGACAAAAGCAGCTAGAGACAGGTAGCAGGGGTTCTGTACCTCCTTGAGTCTTTACTCCCTGAGTCCTTGGTGCTAGCTGCGCCTTCCTCCCCGCTCCCAGATTAAAGGCTCTCAGCAGCCAAAGGGAATGGGAGACAAAGAACCAGGGACCTCCCACCTGCCACAAACAGAACCTGGCTTGGTGAATACTATGAGAGATGACCAAGGAAAAAACAAGGGCCAGTGTTGAGAGAAAAGGTTTTCTTTGGTTGGTTCCCAAACAGCCCCATACAAAGGGAATAGTAAAAGTGCTCTCAGCTGTGTGGTGAGACACATGGTATATACCTTTACCAGACAAGCACATGGAACATACTCAGCATTTCTCTCCATCCATACATCAATACAATAGTGCTGGAGGCTACACTATGCTGGTTCATTGGACCAGCAAGACCTGCTTCATAAGCAATCTTCAGTGCCTCTGATATCAACCCTATTATAAAGAAGGGCCAACATCAGATTGGAAACCCCAGTCCCTGTAGAACTCAGGGAAGGAGCTGATTCTCACTTATTCCTTGCCTGCTCTTAGGTTTTGGCTCTGCCTTGTATCTCAAAGGTTTTTGGGATAGAAGAGCCTGAATGCACATCTGGAGCGGTGACATTCTGGCTCCAGCTAGCATGTGTTTTGCAAGATCAGCTGGTAAGATGTCAATGCCTTTTAATCCTTTTCTGAACCCTAGTTTTGTTTTGTTGTTAAACACAAACTGTAGCCAAACTCTGGTCCAGACCCAAAAATCACCACCACAGCCATGGGCACACATCAGGAAAAACTTTTTTTCTGATTGTCTCCTTGATGGTACAAAGAGAATTTCTGTTGTGCAAGAAGCCAATGTTAGCTTTTTCCTGGAAGAGCCAATTTTTATCTCCAGGCTCAGATAAGCAAATGTGACAGACCAGGATAACTTCAGCACTCAGAACTTGGACAGTAGGGCTGTGTGAAGCTCTGGTCCCTGATTTGGTTCGGTGGAGATTTGGCCCAATTTGGTGGCCAAATCTCCAAATCCGAATTGAATGAGGAGACACTTTAATCTCTTTAAATCAAATCGGAACCCTTCAAATCGATTCAGAGAGATTCAGAAAGATTTGGCGATTTGGACATAGACACAGCTTTAGATGTTTTCTCCACATACCTCTAGGTAGCAGGCGGTTCGTCAATGCTGCAATGCTGGAGCAGATGGAGCATCCCACAGGAGCGCGAGAGGTGGTCCCCAGCATGCTTGGCAGCAGACCCAGAAGTGGACCAGAAGCACTTCCTTCCCATTTCCAGGTCTGCCGGGGAGTGCCCCCCTGTGCCTTCCCATGCCCCTCCCCCAACTTGGGAATGGTTTAGTGGGGCACCCAGGGTCCCCCCATGGCACAGCGCTGAGCTGGTGGGGCAAGGGAGGAACCCGCTTCATGCTCGGCAGCAGACTCAAAAGTGGACCAGAAGTACTTCCAGTCCACTTCCAGGTTCGCTGCTGAGCACATGGGGGGCCCCCCCGCCATGCTCTTGTGGGACGCTCCATCCACCCCACCATCTTAGCATTCACGAACCATGCCTGGTACCTTGAGGTATGTAGAAAGAACATTTAAAGCTGTATCTATGTCTGAATCGCTGGTTCTCTGAATCAGCATCGAATCTGTAGATTTGGCTGAATCGAATCGGGGACAGTGATCCGAATCAAAGAATCGAATTGTTGTCCCCAATTCAGGCCAAATCTGAACCTGAATTGAATACAGCCCATTTTGCACACCCCTGTTGGACAGTATATCTCCCCTTCATCTTATTCCCTTCTCTTATATTCCCAAAGAGTAGATATGGCAATTTTTGCTTAGCAAAGGAAAACAATACAAATAAGCAATGATGCTGCCTGCCCAAAATTAATTTCCAGCACTGGGACGTTTCAGCAAATTAATTTTGCTATACTGTGAGTAATGTTAGATTACAATAGCTCTCTGTTTATTTCCAGAAGCCCCAATTGTTTTGGAACAAACTTGCTAACCAAGATATCGTAAATGTTCTGATAATATGAATGTCAGAGTCTGCAAAACTGGGTAACACAATTTATTTCTATAACCAAGAACTGAGCCAGAGGCTCTGTCTCTCCCCTTCTTTGATGCCATGAGGCAAAGGGAGGCTCTACAATTGCAGGAACAAGTGATTTGGCTGAGTTTAATAATAAGCCTGGAGAGGGATGAGTTATTACAGTGGTTTCTAAATACTGCCTAAAAACTAAGTCTTCCAGGGTTCTGTTTATGTCTGCTTGGCCCCAAACTGATATCAAAGGCTGAATGCCAAAGTTCCCAATCAGTCTGGGAGCCACAAAAATGGTTCAATGTTGTGCCAAATTAAATGTATTTTATTCTTTTTTTAAAAAAGAAAACATTGCTTGGAATAGTTCAAGCCTATCTATGCTTTAGCTGGCCCACCAAATCAACCCACTCTGAAGCACTGGCTCTTGATCACAGAAAACTATATATTACTCACTGTTCATTACTTCAGCTCAAAGTGCTGAGACATAGGTCATAGTGTGACAACTCTCTAGTTTATTATACCAAATGAGATGCCAGCTTTAGACATGTAGCTCTTAGCCCTCGTGAATTCACAGACCTGTTGCTGTCATCTCCCAGTTCATCTCCCTTGAGAGGAACAACAAAATCATCTGGTTAAACAAAGCCAGTCTTTACTCTTTTGTCTAAGGGCATGATCCAAAATCCACTGCAATCTCTGGAAGTTTCTCCATTCAGTTTTTATAAGCATGGTAGGTTGTAGCACCACCTGTGGTTAAGATTATCTGACATTTTCCATGCTAAGACCTGTTTTCAGTTGGTTATTATTTTGCAAATAATTTATCATTCAAACTGAAAATCTCCACGTTGGGTATCTATCTCAGCAAGAGCAAGAAAGCGGGGAAATTTGAGTAAAAAAAGGTTTTGGCATGTCCAAAAACAGGATTAGGAAAAATGTGGTGTTCTGTTCATGTTAAAAAATAATCCTACATCCTTTCCACTGAGGACCTCTAGCACATCCAAGCTTTGGTCTGGTACTTGAAACATAGCAGGGAAGTCACCCAGGTGATCAGAAGGTTCTTTTTTAATTGTTCAGATGGGAAAATGTCCAGATTTTCCCAGTATTGACTTAGATCTTGGAAGCTAGCTTCCCTAACGATCCCATTCTCATTAGGCATGTTCCATCCCAGGGCTACAGAGGCTGACTGCTGCTGGCCACCATGATGCTGAGTAAGGGAACTGAGAGGCGAAATTCTTTCTTCTGCTTTCTTTGCTCCCCACCTCAGCACTCAGGGACCATGTAGGATGAATGTATAGGAAACAAATGCCAGCTGGGAGATTAGATCAGTGGGGGAAGTGCACTGGAACATAAATTAATTCTAAAAAGAATGCTTTAACAAATGGAAGTTAATCTGTTGATGTATTTATATTGGCATTCCCCTTTCTCCTTCCACACAAACTATTTAATCTGAACTTTTGCTCTTTATGTGAGAGAAAAATAGCAAAATGCTTTCCAACTGAAGGTTCCTTGCATCACCTTTCCAAAGGGGTTTTGAGGGTCCAACTTGTAATACCGTTGGGAGGGTGCTGATTTTTAGATGGTGATAAGCACCTTTCTGCTGAAAACTAGGGCCCTTAAAGGTGTATCAGGTTGGGCACCCAAAAATTCCCTGATCCTTTACAAAATTTGGGCTATCTTCAGTAAACAGGGCCAAAGCCTTTCATTCTTTTTGGTTTTCCTTACCTTTGCATATGCAAACACACAAGTTGAGTTGACAAAATGACTGTTGGTAAAGCGTTAACAGATGTACGTTTTCTAATGTATTTGTGGGGGGTTTCAGTTTCACAAAACAGGACAGTGGTGGGGGGTGGATTGTTTCAAATCTGGGGATATTTGAAGGGAATTTTCTTTATTTTATTTGTTTTATTCTGTTTCTATAAGCTATTTTGTCTTTTATTGTAAGCTGCCCTGAGCTTTTTTTTGCAAAGGACAGCATATTCATCTAATAAATAAATACAAAAGTAATAAAGAGCTTACAGAGGAACAGGAAAGTATAAACATCTGACTGTGCAAGGGCATGGGACTGGCAGGTAAACAGGGATGAGTTGGATCTGGAAGTCAGTAGGGTTTGGGGGGGGCGCTATTTTCAGATGAGGAACCAAGAGAAAGGAAACTGGGATTGCAAAGAGGTGCAAGAGCTTGGTGTTTGAAGGGGTTGGAGAGATTGGGAGCCAGGGTAAGGCACAATAGTTTAAAGCCTATATCATGAGGTATATGCAAAAGGTAGAACAAAATTAAGCTTGCAGAGGCAACCAGAATTCTGGCAGTTCTTAACTTTTGAGCATCTGATTTTGCAACTTTAATAATGATCTTTTAAAGCTGTGTGTGTGTGTGTGTGTGCGCGCGCGCGTGTGTGTGCATGTGCGTGTGCGTGTGTGCGTGTGTGAGAGAGAGAGAGATTAACAGATATTTTTCACATGTACACACACTTTTTATAGTGTGTGATAGACTTGATTAAGAATATATATATGTTAATGCAGAATATCTAACGGAGTGATGAGCCAGATTTTGGGATGGATCTATGACTCAGCTGACAAAGCTAGTAGTAAAACAGGTCATCTCAAATGAGCTTCCTTAGCAAGTTACTGTCAGAGTCAGAAGTAAAACACTTTCACTCCCCCACCCTAACCACCACATCACTCTTCCCAAACCCATGCTGCCTTTACTAGTTTACTCCATATTGTAACAAGTGAGACCTTCTCTTATTTAAAAAGAAACAGAATCAAACAAAAGCTCTTATAGCTTCCAAAACAATGTGCTTTTCTTGGGGGGGGAGGGGTGGTGATTCTGTTCCATGATATTACCACTGCTCCAGTACTTGAAAACGGAATTAAAATTTACTTTGTAATTCAAATGGTTACCATAGCAGAAAGGGAATGAAATGGCACATACATATAACAAGACTTTAGAGGCTCTCACTGGGGAATTGTCAAAATTAGACCTCTTTCCCCTTAAAAAAATGACATCTTGCACTTCGCCAAACACAAAGGTTTTTTTGTTGTGTTTTTTTTAAGTTGTGTCTTTGGCAGACGTTACCATACACACTAGCTCTGATAATGAAATGCATATTGCCAACTTGGCATTTAACCCACAGTTGATGCTGGGATTCACTTTTTCATGAACCTCTGGCTCTGCCTGACTTCCAGCTGCCTCTGAAAAAATTACATCATGCATTTGGATGAAAAGGACCTGCACACCATCTGCAGGCAAGAGATATAGTATAGTCAGCATGGGTCATGCTGCAAGCGATGTCTCAGTGTGATGGGGAAGACCAGAGAAGTCTTCCTGAAAAGAAACAAGTAGAGGTTTCATTCCCTCAAAACTGTGCTCAGCAGTGTGTAGCAAGCAAGGGGAGTGGAAGGTGGCGAGCAGGGCGACTGGTTCAGTTTAGACATCCGTAGGAACTACTTCACAGTTAGGGTGGCTAGGATCTGGAATCAACTTCCAAGGGAAGTGGTGCTGGCTCCTACTCTGGGGGTCTTTAAGAAGCAGCTCTATGCCTATGTGGCTGGGGTCACTTGAGCCGAGTTTCTCTCCTGCCCAGGCAGGGGGTCGGACTTGAAGATCTACAAGGTCCCTTCAGACCCTACTTCTATGATTCTATGATGACTGCCCAGGGAGCTGAAGCAAAGGAGCGCCAAAAGAGGTTGGTATCAGCGTTTAAGTGACAATCCCACTAGGTAGGGGGTTGTGTGTACAGCTATCTGTAAGCCCTGTCCTCCAGCACTCCCAACACAGCCCCTTCACCAGGGAAAGGGAAAGAAGAGAGGCTGTGCTGGTTCTAAATCAGCCAGGGACTTCTGATGTACAGTTAAGACATTGTGATGTCACAGAAGCATAGAAAATGAGGGTTGGAAGGAATCTCAGGCGGTCTTCTAGTCCAACCCCCTGCTCAAAACAGGGCCATTTCCAACTAGATCATCCCAACCAACGCTATGTCTACACAGGTCTTAAAAACCTCTAAGGATGGATATTTCAGAATCTCTCTGGGTAACCTGTCCAGTGCTTTAGTACCCTACTGGTGAGAAAGCTTTTCCTAATATCTAACCTAAACTTCCCCTAGCCCGCCTGCCCCACTGCCTACATACCCCCAACTAAATGTGATCAAATGTGCTTCCAGTCAGCTGTTAACACATGCCATACTGCACAGTAACTAACTGGGAGTAAATTTTCTTCTTGATTTACAGGTAGTAAATTTACTTGTGATTACAGCAAGTTACTGTGCTGTAAGCATCTGCATGTGTAGACAGTGATGCTTACGGCACAGTAATTTTCTCTAATCTCAAGTAAAGCATCTCATGTAAATATGCCCACTACATAGCAGGGGTTAGGGGACCCTGCTACAAGTATACAGTGAAGCCATTAGAAGTGTGATAATTAAGTGCTACTCAAATGAAGCAAGTATTGCAAAACTTTTTTGATTTCTTTTGATGTCTTTTTTGATTTCTGAAAATGGAATGATAAATTTAAAGGTAATTGGATTTTTATAGTACACAGAATATTTCCAGACTTTTATAGCACTTAAAAGGACTGGTGGTTTAAAATTACACAATACTACCCACATAAAACTTCCCAAACAAACAAGAAAAGCAGTAACGTGCCAACATTTAACTTGATTAAATAAAGAATTCATTAAATAAATACGCTATCTTACTAATTTGTACTGATTCAAAAGTATACTGTGGCAACTGGGATAACTATTTTTTTAAGAGGGTAAGAAAGATACTGAAGATAACAGGGAAATCTTTCAGTATAAACTCACACAAAGGTTAATCAGATGATGACCTAGAAATGGCATTTTTACACACGCTCAGGGGGATGAATGGGGGGGGGGGAATGTTTTAATTAAAGCAGCTTCAAGAACCACTCTAATTAACGTGCCCACAGCTTCTTGTGTATTAGCGTCCCTGCTCTTCAAAATGGCAGCAGGGGTGCTTTAACTAAAGTGCTTCCACCTACATTTTGAAGAGTGGGGATGCTGATACAGGAGATGCAGAGGCTGGCTGAAGCGTGCTAATTAGCATGCTCCAACAAACTCAATCAAGTTTGTTCTGACAGTGCGTCAGAGCAGTGCGTCAGTGCAGTCTCCCTACACGTGTACAGGCACCCAATGAATGCCAAGAAAAAAAACCCATGTAACTATTCTGCTGCTTTCTTTTATAAGCTCTATCAGTCATAATTCCAGTTATTTCATTTGTAAAGTTTAGTATTGAGGTGGATGGCAACAAAGTATTAGGGAGCTAGCTGTTATGCCTCCAGAATTAAGGCTGAGTTGGTTATTTAAATCAGTTTCAAGCAGTGTTACATGTATAATATAACAAATCCTTCCTAGAATTACAGCCTTATAGGACATGCATAAATTGCAGTCAAAGGTGTAACTGAAGCTCATGGAAATAAATATAGCTTCCAGCTAGTTAGCTTGGCTACTCTGGCAGTGTTAGCCTCAGGAACATGGAGGTATGCCAAGGCTGCAAAACTCAATCCAGAAATTGGGAAATTCTTGAGCAGTTTACCCAGCCTTCACCCTCCCCTTCTGCAACAGCTGCATTGCTAGGAGTACCAGACTACCCCATTTCTTACATGTTATGCAAAGCCTAGTTAATGTCTTAATTCAGTAGCTGCTTTGAGTTCTTCCCCTTGCAATTAAATCTCTTTTTAGTTTGTGGAGGAAACAAATCCATTGTCTGCTCCTATGGTGGAAAACCAAGGTTTCAAGAGATAAAGGCCTCATCTTCCATGTTAGAGTTCCATCAGTGATCCTTTCTGAGGTGCTGTGAACCTAACATGCTTAGAGATGGTCTCAAGCCAAATTAACCAAGGCACAATCACATCTTCAATTTTGGGGCAGTTCAAACACCAGAGTTGTAATCTGCTTCTAGAATGGGTTGAACCAGCCTGCAAGGTTTTTTGTATCCCCAATTTTGTGGGAATTCGGCTCCAGATCCAAACCTCTATTGGTTTTATTAGATTAAAGAATTTCAGACCTCAAGAGGCTAAAAGTCACAGGCAGAGAACAGAGAGGCAGAGTGCCTGCAATGCCTGAAGTGCGGGCATAACAGGGAATTGATTGTAGTCTTTCTCTAAGTCACTGTTTGTCAAGATGGAGTCCCCTGTCTTGCAGTTGTAAACTTCATCCTTTGTTCCCAGATGCATTACTATGCATTGAGCTGCATTAAAACCTATTTTGTGTAACAGCTGCAAAGCTTGCCTGGCTGCAGGCTGAGTGGGTGAGCAGCACTCAAGAACTCTGCAAGAAAAGGACTGCAAAATGTTTCCAGACAGTGCTATAGCTTTACCAGACAGACGGGTATGCTGTGCACAGTGCATGCATTTTACTGGAGCATTTGAATTTTGACCAGATCCCCCATTGCAAACCGAGGGCTCCAGTTGGCTGCTACTGAGCCATAAAAGGCTGAGGGAATGAAAAGAAGAAGAGAAGCTGGGGAGGAGTTAACTCTGGCCCTGGAGAGAGGGGGTAGGGACTTAGCCCTCAGCCAGGGGAGACTGAGCTAAAACTTGCCAGGGAGCAGGCATCAGGACAGGGGAGAGCCTATGTCATCCCATGAGAAGCTGATTCCCCACCAGGTTCAGAGCTGTGCAACCAGGGATGCAGGTGTCAGGGAAAGAGTGGAAAGGGGTTGGTAAGCAAAACTGGCAGGCTTGCTGGAGCTGGAGCTGCAGGGAAGCTCCTGTCTGAGCTGGGAGTCTCCAGCTAAAGAATCAGTGACCTGCAGAAGGAAGCCCCTGTCTGTGGGTGGATGTGCTGGGAGGGGGAGACAGCCCCAAGAAGGAGTGGGCTGAGAGAACACAAACCAGCATAGGTGCGCAAGGGGCCACCTAATCACTAGCGTTTGCAGGACGTGTGTGTCCAGAGGGAAATGCAAGGGAGCCTATTCCTGCAGCAGCTGTTCACAGCTTGTTTTGCTGTATTACCAGGAAGAATTATAGGAGTCCATTTCCTCTGGAGCAGCAGAAGCCTTGCCTTCACCATCTAGGGTGGATCACAGTTATAGCTGTGTTGCCATTTATTATTATGGGAAGTGGACTGTGACCTCAAGGAAATCAATTGGGTTATGGGAGGGAACTGTTTTAAAGGGTTTTAACAAAGTGAATTTAGTTATTTAGGTAGTTTAACACAAGTGGGACCACCTAGTCTATTGATATTATCCACCTGATTTATTTGTGAATTTATTCTAGATTGTTAGTTTTGTTATTAACAATTGTTAGTATATTTCTTTGTTTATTGATCTTTTCCTGTCTATAAATCAGTTGTGTATAATGAAGAATAATGTGTTCACTGGGTTTAGAGCTGAGGGTCACACCTCTCCATGGGACTCTTCAGTCAGTAGTCTGCCTGAGGGGCTCCCAGGGCTACTGGTACCCTGAGGATCCAAAATCCGGTGCATCACCCAGCCTTAGTGTGCTGACGTGGATTTCATTTGTTTATTGTGACCATTTAACTGGACAGTTTAGATCACTTTGTAACAGTATCCTGTCTTCCAAATTTTCCAGCCAAAGATATATATATCCTTATCTAGACAAATGATACAAATATATTAAATAGCATTTGACCAGGGACTAATCCCTGGATGGCTCTACTTGAAATGGCCCTGCTTATTGATATTTCCCCAGACAACACTAAACCCTGACAAGTCTCTTATTCTTGGTGATAAACTCACAAATTAACAGTTCCATTATTTAAGAAGGATTAATGACAGGCAGAGTGGTCTATTGTGACATCCCTTTTATCTCTTTAAATATTGAAATTACACGGGCAATCTTCCAATCCTCTGGAATTTCTTTTGTTCTCCAAGATTTATTAAAATTAATAGATATATCAACTAGTTCCTTTAAAACTCTTGGATGCAAGTTATTTGGGCTGCCTACTTAAAACAGTTGAATTTTGACAGATGTTGCATCCCATTCCTCTCTCTGACAGATGTGACATGTTTTATTCCATCCTAGTATTGGTTAGATGCAAATATGAGTTTTAACACTTGACGGCAACGGAGCTGAACCTCTTTTAGGTGCGGCTCAGGTACTTGTGACCCTGGGGAAGGAGCAGTGGGGGAGGGAGAGAGAAAGAGACTTTGCCTCTGGGAATGGGGAGGGAGAAAGGGAAAGGAAAATCAAGCAGCACCTGCTGTAGGGGAGGAGAGAGAAGAGAGGGCTGCAGAGGGGAGCAGTGGCACATCACAAGGCAGAGAAGGAGACATGCCAGGCCAAGCCACTTGCCACTGATACCCCATGGCTTAGGTTGGATCCAGTCACTTTGTAAGCCAGATCCGTGTGGCAAAGGTACAGAAATGGTTGTTTTCTGAAATATGGAAGCATCTTTTTCATATTTATGGAGGGGCAATTTCATTGTAGAGCTGAACACAAGGGCTGAAATCCAAATGTATTTCAAATAGTAGGTCTAATGAGCCTGTAGCATAACCAGGGTGGGGAGACCAGGGCAGCAGCACAAGGCATTCACTTGCCGAGGGAGGCAGAAAAATAGCAGCTGCTCCTGCAGGCACAGCAGTGGCACAATGACAGTTGGAAGTTGCTGCTGCCCCAGTATATCCCACTGCCCTGGGTGTACATCTCTGTGATAAACCAAGGCTCAGCTGAAAGTAATCAGACAACCAGGGAGCAGAGAGCTGATTGGGCAACAGGTCACCTTGCTGTGCCGCTGACCTGCTTGGAATGACTCACCCTGACTCCACGCTCCGAATCTCTGGCTTGGACTCTTCTGCCTGTTTCTGTCTAAGAGCTTCTGGTTTAGATCATATGCTTGCCCTGACCACAACCTCATCTTTACCTTTAGCTTGGTGTCCTAGACTCAGACTGATAGCCAGCTTGACTTTGGCTTACACTCTGGTAACTCCCCAAGTTAGTGTTCTCATGGGGCAGATCTGGGGGTAGGGGGGTTGCAATGGTGCAGTTGCACCCTGATTTGATTCCTGCTGTACCTAAACCAACTGCCTGAGAGGGGTAGTGGCATTTCTATTCAGGCAGCACTGAGGGAGTCAGTTGGCTTCATGGCTCTTTACAATCTACCTGGCTCTTGCTAATGTCACTCTATTCATAGGTGTTAACAGCCCTCTCTCCATTTTAATGGTCTTGATGTTCCACTATTCAAACTATCCTTTTTTCTGCAATATTTGTCTGTGAGTCATTTCTGGTAACGTCTCTCTTCTATGTCACAACTCTGCAGACTGTCTTTAGCTCTAGCTAAAAATCTTAATTTATATTTAGGAATATTAATCCAAGTGTAGGACTGTATTAATCCAACTGACAGTGAAATATTGGAGGCACTGTCAAGATACTCAGGATGACAAGATTTTGTTTTACATATTTCAATAAGAGATGTACATTTAACTATAATGACTACAAGACTAATGACACAATATCTTTCGACTATATTTTGCCTAGTTTCTTGTGATTTTAAAACTTAAGCTAGCAAATTAGTGCACATTTCCATAAAGTTATATTTATTTTTATTTTTATTTTAAACTGTACAATATAGTGCCATAAAATACAAGATGGAATCACTTCATGACAAAACCTTACAAGTTTTATATGTGATGATGCACCACATCATCTGCACCCCCTTTTCAAATCCTAGATCTGCTTATGGTGTGATCTACTTGGACTGACCACCCATGTCTCAGTCACCCCTTTATATATATTGTGGCCAATGCCATATATGTTGGTACCACCTCTAGAGTCTGACTATATTCAGTTCACTATGTTTTCTCTCTTTAAGGCCAACAGCTGTTGCCTTTGTTATTTCTGAATGTTAAAAAGACAGTAGTCACAATGGATATACTGCCATAAAATACAAGATGGAATCACTTCATGACAAATATGTAGAGTACTGCCATGTGCTGTTTTTCCAATGTTCAGTTACTAACTTCACTCTTTATAAGCAGGATGCTGGCCAAATTGCTTAGTTACCAAGTGTGTTTGCATTTGTGTTTACAAACTGAACCTATTTCTTCCCTCTTTTGATTAAAAAAAGTTTAGTTACTGAACTAACCCTGTAGTTGCCAAGGCTTAGCCTAGAAAATCTCCCTTCCATTCAGTCAGCAAAATGATTCCATTTTTTCAGGAACAGCTTTGAATCATCTTTTTGCCATGCCTGATTACACCCATAAGTCCTTAGGGAATTCTCTATCCTACCCAGAACACAACTAACAAACACGTTCTGCAGCTAAGGAACTTACTTCAGGTCAGGTCAGAATGTTGTATTGAAGAAAGCCGTCCAGGCTCTGAAAACTGTATTTTCATGGCCACTAGAAAAAGTGCTGTGCCCCACCCAAGGATACCAATACTTCCCCATCTCACTTGGGTATTGTAAGGGTAATTATTAAGATTTGTGGATGGTAACATCTAAAGAAGAGAGCAAGGGAAAACCCTGTAAATAAATGGAAGAAAAAGCTGAATGAAAGCATGAGATCCAGAACAAAAAGGCCCAGCACAAAGCAAGGACCTACAGAATCCAACATTAAATGGTCTGCAGCCCTGACTTGCTTCCAAGGTGATAGGCATCTTTCTTCCAAAATGTCAACATTCCCTGGAAATAAGGTCAAGATCAGCAAGCTAGCTAGCAGAAGAGCCAATATTTAAAAGCATGACTTCTTAGGATGCTATATTTGAGAATAGGGCTGTGCGAAACAACGCCATTTCGTTTTGACTTCCATTTTGCTGATTCAACAGGACAGTGTTTCGTTTCATTTCAAAACCTCTGTTCTGTTTCATTTTTGTGATGACGGAAGTCTCGAGACCGGTGTCACCCATCGTCTAGGTAGCCCCTCCCCTCGTCCCACCTGCCATGACTTTGCTGTTATGTGTGATGTATGAGAGGGTTTCAGTGGAGTTCTTTATCAGAGGGGTTCCCTGATGTGGGTGTACTCACGGTTGCTGCTTCTGTTGTTCCAGGGGGCTCCGCCACCCCTACACCCCGTCCACTTGCCAACCGATCATGTGCTGGTGGGATGGTGGCCTGCGGTGCATGGCAGGCTTGCTTGCCGCTGGTTTTCTCCAATTGCAGGGACCCAGGCCTAACGGTATCACTTGGCCAGCTTGTTGTCTACTCCCACTGGCTCCTCCGCTAGCCCTGGTGGTCCTTCTTCCCTACCCTGTTGTGCCTTTAGAAATAATATTCCGCCTGGGGGGGGAGATTTCCCAGATGGATGTCCTGGACCCAGCAACCCCTAGGGACTGCTCCACCTGTCCCTGGCTCTGCTTCCTTTAGGGGCCCTGCTAATCTGCGCAGGGTGCCTTGCTGCTCCCCCTGCTTCCTTCCCCCTGCCTCAGGTAGAGGCTTCGAGCCTCTTCCTGCCTCTGGCAGAGGCTCCAAACTTTGACTCAGCTTTGGCGTGGGTCTGGCGCAGCCTTGCTGGTGCCTTTCCCAAGAGGGAGCTGCAGCACACCGTCCGTCCGTCCGTCCGTCCGTCCGTCCGTCCTGCCTGCCTGCCTGCCTGCCTGCCTCTCGCTCCCTCCTCTCCCGCGGGTGTTGTCAGGGCTTTTAAACTCTCCCATGGCGGCCGACACGGCAGCCGCGATTGGCCCGGCTGTTTCCCTCACTGGGAACAGCTGTCTAAATAGCCGGCGTAATGCCGGCTCGCGCGGCTGTAATTGCGGCTGCAGCTGCTGCCGCGGTCTCAGCTCCGCCGCCGCCATCTCTCCTGGAGGTAAGTAACCCTGCCCAGGGCTCTGTCTCGGGGTTGTGTCTGCCCCGCAATCCTTCCTGACCTCAGTCGGTGCCCGTGATGGCGGCACGCCGCCGTCACAATCTTGCTGAAGCTGTTTCATTGTTTTGACATTTTGTCCATAGGCTATAATGGGGAAGCACAAAGCCTATCCATAACTTTGTCATTTCTTGCCTGATTCAGATGAAACTTGCAGGAATGATAGCCCTTGCTGAGGCCACAAAGTCAGCCAAGTTTCAAAGAGATAGGTGCAGAGGTTTCTGGAAAACTGTACCTTCAGCTGCTGACAAGCAAAACTCATTTCATGTGTGTGTTAAGGCACAGCAGGGTGAACACTGCAGGTATGGTAGCCCCTGCTGAGGCCAGTTTGCACTTCTTGCAGTTGGTGGTTAGTCCCGCTGTTTGTAGCTCTTCCAGGATGGCACTCAGTGCCCTTAGGTGTTGTTCTCAACCCAAGGTGAATATGATAATATCGTCTATATACGCTGCTGCATACGCTGCATGCTGTGCCAGCAACGTATCCATTAACCTCTGGAAGGTGGCGGCCGCTCCATTGAGTCCAAAGGGCATTCTCACGAATTCAAATAGGCCCCAAGGGGTTCCGAACATGGTCTTGGCACAATCGGTGTGGCGCAAGGGAATTTTCCAATACCCCTTTGCTAGGTCAAGGGTTGATATGTATTGTGCCTCCCTGATTTTTTCGATGAGGTGGCTTACATACGGCATAGAGAAGGTGTCGAAAGTTGTTAGGGCATTCAACTTTCTAAAGTCTATGCATAATCTTAGTGATCCATCGGGCTTTGCCACCAGTACGATTGGGCTACGCCACGGGCTACGTGATGGTTGAATGATCCCCTGCTCCTGCATTCTTGATATTTCTTGCTGTATTTCTCGTTGCCACTGCTGGGGTATTGGCCTTCACCTTTCTCTGACCAACGCACCTGGAGGAATCCTTATCTCATGCTGGATGTTTGTCACTCTCCCTGGGGTTTCTTGGAACACCCTTCGAAACTTCTCTACTAAGGCTAGTAACTCCTGCTGTTGCTGGCCGTTCAATTCCTTACTCAAGTGCACAGCCTCTTCCTGTGTGGCTCGTCCTAACCCTGGACAGAGAGGTCCTAGATCCCCTTCCCCTGCCTTCTCTTGTGCCATCCACCCTTGAGGGGTCTTCCAAGCCTTCAGCATATTTACGTGGTAGACTAGTTGCTCCCAACGGTGGCCCGGTTTACGTACCTCATAATCAACAGGTCCTACTTGTCGTATCACCGTAAACGGTCCTTGCCACATCGCCAGTTGCTTGCTTGAGGTGGTAGGTATCGAGACCAGAACATGGTCTCCAGGTTGGAAGGTGCGGGCCTTCGTCCTCCTATTGTACTGGGTCTCCTGCCGCTCTTGTGCATTTCTCATGTTGTGTCCTGCAATCCACTAGGCTTACTGTATACGAGCCTGCAGCTCCTGACGGTATCTCTCTGCAGAGACTCCTAATCCCACTGGCTGCTCCCACTTCTCTGACAACTTGCAATAAGCCTCTCAGGCTGTGCCCATACACCAACTGGAACGGTGAGTAGCGAGTTGATTCCTGAGGGGCATCCCGCAAAGCAAATAGCAAGGGTGTGAAAAGGGTGTCCCATCGTCGGGGATCTTCCTGTGAATGGCATCTGAGCAGCCGTTTAATAGTGCCATTCAGTCTCTCCACCAGGCCGTTCATTTGGGGATGGTAAACCGACGTTCTTAGGTGTGTGATGCCCAGGGTCTTACAAAGGGCCTTCATCACCCCCGACATAAAATTCGTCCCTTGATCAGTAAATATTTCTTGCGGGATGCCTACCCGTGCTATCCATTTGAGCAGCTCCTTGGCCACTTTTGGGGCTGTAATGGACCTCAGTGGGACGGCTTCTGGGAATCGGGTGGCATAATCCACCAAAACCAGGATGTATTGGTATCCATTGTGTGATTTTGGGAGAGGACCCACTATATCCAGCGTGACTCTGGAAAATGGAGTCTCAACTATCGGCATCAGCCTTAAGGGCGCTCTAGGTGGCCCCCACTCTTGGGCTCTCTGGCACTCCAGGCATGCTGCCCCCCACCGTTCCACATCCTCATGCAGGTGTGGCCAGAAGAACTCCTGGGTTAATCTAACCCAGGTTTTGGTACGCCCCAGGTGACCCCCCATTGGGGAGTCATGGGCCAGTTTCCATATGAGGTGCCGTAGGGGAGATGGGACCACCAGCTGCCTCCCCACCACTGCGCCTCCCTCCTCCCGTTGCACCCAATACAGTAAGCCACCCATTACCTCGAAGCCTTCTTGCCTTTGGGACGTTCCCTCTCCAGGGTCACTGATCCTCAGCAGCTGGAGCTCCCTGTCCTCCTGTTGAGCCCGTCGAAACTGCGCAGTGTTCACCAAAGACTCCAATTTAATGCTCTCCTCGATCTCCCGATTGGAGGGTTCGGAGTTCTTGGCCACCCATCCTTCTCCCTGCTTAATCTGTTTCCGCACCTCTTCAGTTGCTTGCACTCTGTCTAACACAGTGTAGAAGGGTTTCCATTCTCGTCCTAAAATCATGTCGCATGCCAATGATGGGGCCAGCCCCACCCGCAGCGTACCATGGAATTCCATCACCCTGACGGGCACATAACAGCAGCGGAATCTCATTTCCCCGCCTAAAATACAAGTCATGTTGATGGTGCCAGCCTCCTTTCTCCCTGTTGGCAGGGCGAGGTCTGCCCGGAGCAAGGACTGGGAACACCCCGTATCTAACATTGCCCGCACCGCCTTGCCACCTATCCAGGCTGTGACCATTGGCCGATTCCACCCTTCTTCCGGATTTGTGAACCCAACACTACAGTCCATGGGTTCGCCCTTTTCCATTTTCCTGACCTTCTCCCGCATTGGCAGATATCCCATAGGGCCGTGGCTCAGCTCGCTTAGCCCCACCCCACAGTCCCAGGAGATGTGTCCAGTTCTTCTGCATCGCTAACATACCACCCCCTTTGGGGTGCCCTTCTTTGGGGCTGTCCGGCCTTCCCCTTCACTCATCGGATTCTCCCTTGAGACCCAGAGCAGGACCCAGCACAGGAGGGAGTGCTGCGCTACCATGGATGCCAAGCTGAGGCATGGTATCAGTGGCATGGAATTATGCTCCACCCCCACTGCTGCCAGGCAAGCAGGGGGTACCTCAACTTGGTGGCCATGGTGGCACAGTGCTCCCTCCCACGCAGGGTCCCACCCATTAGGCTGCAGAGGTGGCTCCTGCCCAGACCTGGTCTGGCCAGGCTGAAGCCCTATGCCCTGCACTAGGTACAGAAATCTGGGGGGAGGGGGGGGCACATGCCCCACCGACCCCCTGCTACATCACCTGTGCCCCACATCTGTCTGCCCCCATAGACTTATCTGGAGGAAGCTGCAAGAGCTGCTCTCCACCACCCTGACTGGCTGCCATGTGCGTGTGCGTGTGCACTTGCACATGACACCCCTGTATCCCACTCCCCCAAGCCTGAAGCAGCCCCTTGCAGGCTGGAACTCTGCTAGCCTGCAAGGGGAAGTCCATCATTTCCTGCATTTCTCTCCTTTAAAGTTGAAACTCCACATTTTTCTCCTTTAAAAGAGAAAATCTATTTTTCTACATTTTTCCATAGTAAATGGAAAACCTGATGAGGCAGGGTTTTTGAGGTAGACTCACAAATAATGGGTTCAGGCCTTCTCAACATTAAAACAGATGAGGGGATTTTTAAAGAATTTGTCTATCCTTCTTACAGGGGTAATACATTTTTCCTGGCTCATGTTTGGGTGAGATAGTGGTCAAATTTAGTTCTTACATAAAAAGATGTAGTTTCATTGACTCAAATGCCATTATACTTTCACAAGACCTAAATTTAGCCCCTGTGTTATCATTTCCTGTTATTACAGTTTCTGGCACAGTGACATCAGCTTCCAGTAATGTAAATTGTTCTTGGAAGACTTTGGGTATAATTCCAATCAAAACTCAATTGCCTGCAACAGGGCTAGCATATTGTCCTATAGTTTTCTCCCTTAATTAAAAAAAAACACCCTCCAAATCCATTTAGTCTGACAGGATCATTCTCATATAGCCTCAAACCAATGCTCTTCTCCATTGGCGATGTGTAGGGGGTGCATGTGGGTGCATGTGGACCCCTTAAGATTGGCCATGCACCCCCTGGAAGCACCAGCCGTGAAACCAGAAGTGCCGCTGGAAACGCAGTTCTGGTTTTGCCATTGGCTTGGCAATAGGCTGATGGGCTGCAGTAATTGGCCACTGGGGGACACCTTTCTCCCCTTGTCAGCAATCTGATGCCCCCCAAAACTCGGGAGGCACCAGTCGCCCATGCTCATCTCATTCAGACTGCCCTTTAGGTGTCTTCACCTCCCCCACCTTTACTCCTACTGTGATTCATTAGAAACAGAAGCACTGACCTAATGAACCAGCCATATTATTGACAGTTCTGTAGGCTGGAATTTGCTGCTGTGTTATTTTGAGTTGGCCATTTTATGTTCTTATTATCCAGCCCATATTTCAAAAGCCATTGTCCTCTACATGACCTGGAGCAAATTAAAAAGTACCATATGTTAGATGACTTGAAAAAGAAAGCCCCTGCATACATTACCTGAGATAAATAAAGAGAAATGAAGTTCATTGCAGCTCCCTCTTCTTTAAAAATGTCATCCTTGAGGTGTGTGTTGTAATATTGTTGTCTAACTATTGCTGGACATTTCTTTTCCCCTGCAGAGAATAATTTATGAGATAAATGTGGTGAGGCAAGATAGGGAAAAGACAATGGCTTAACCTAAACAACATGAAACCTGAGCCTGCTATGTTGGGAATTTGTGTCAGCTTCCCTCTCCTTGTCTGAATTTCCTACAAATACAACAATGCTTAGAACATGTTCTTTTTAGATTGTGGGAAGCATTATCATAGAATCATAGAAGTAGGGTCGGAAAGGACCTTGTAGATCTTCAAGTCCGACCCCCTGCCTGGGCAGGAGGGAAACTGGGCTCAAGTGACCCCAGCCAGGTAGGCATCGAGCCGCTTCTTAAAGGCCCCCAGAGTAGGAGCCAGCACCACTTCCCTTGGAAGTTGGTTCCAGATCCTAGCCGCCCTAACTGTGAAGTAGATCCTACACATGTCTAATCTAAACCTACTCTCCAACAACTTGTGGCCGTTATTCCTTGTTATCCTGGGGTGCGCTAGGGGAAACAAGGTCTCCCCCAAACCCTTCTGGTCCCCCCTAGTGAGTTTATAGACGGTCACAAGGTCCCCCTTCAGCCTTCTCTTGTGAAGGCTGAACAGGTTCAGGTCCTGTAGCCTCTCATTGTAGGATCTGCCCTGCTGTCCCATTACTATGAGTTAGAAAGTTTTCTGAGCAGTCTTATGGTACTGCTTACTATGATCTAAATGAAATACGTCCTGGGTGCCAGAGCCATTAAAGATTCTGGTGCACTGCTGTGTGCTGCTGGGGTTGGGACCAATAGACAGCTGTTTGTCAGTCCCAGCCCCAGCACTACACCGGAGTCTCCTGATCACATTACCTCCATGGCTGAACGTTGGCAGTCGGACATTAGCTCAACATGTGTTAGGTAGTATGATCTGGAGATATTCCTCACTCAAAAAGTCCTAGCTTTGCTACACTACAATGGCATTTAAGCATGTTTTTTTACTACTTGAATCCTCAAGCTTTATTGTTTTAAGAGCAGTCAATACATGCTAAGTGAAACGTGTGACAAAGACCAGAGAATGTCTTTACATGTGCTTCAGGGCTGGGGGGGTGAGGTGGGGAGTGCTTTAATTATAGTGGTTCTGAGAGCACACATGCTAAAACAATCTAAAAGGGAGAAATCCAGATATCTTCCCAAACATTACACAGCGTATACAAAAAGACTATCAAATATTTGTTACGGCATCCATCCAACACAAAAAGAAGAAATGGGACCAATTACTACAGGAACAACTTTTCCCACCACAAAACAGCTCTTAGAGAAACAACACCAATACCTTACAACATTCCAGCCTCATACTTGATGAAAAAAAAGGAACCAATCAACCCTCAAATATTATCAATCTTTCCACGCATACACTTACCAAAGCTGAAAAATCTGTCCTCTCCAAAGGCCTTAATTTCTGTCCAGAAAAATACCCGAATAAGATACTACAATGTAGAGAACTAGAATAATTTTTCTGATGCTTCCGTCTGAAGGAATATTTCCACAACCAAAACTAATCTACTTTCAACACAACTCTATCCTGTGACAACATCGACAAAAAAATTAATGCCAAAAACTCCAAAAAACCTCAGATTGGACACTTTACAGTAAATGAAATTCAAACCTTGACCACTATATTGACTGGTTAAGAGAAAGAATGAACAATGAAATACTCAGCAACAAACACCACTATAACAACCTCTCCCTCTCAGAAAGAAAAGCCATAGAATCTCTAAGATCCAACCACTAAATAGTAATAAAACCAGCAGATAAAGAAGGAACTATAGTTATCCCTAACCATGAAGACTACATAAAAGAAGCCAACAGATAACTCTCTGGCACTACCTACTATGAAAAAATAGAGGAAGATTCAACTCCCTTTTTCACCTTAAAACTCAAAACCACCATCACAACATTTCCTTCTGAACTACAAAAAATCTCCAGACCCTGATCCCTCCACTACCCAATCCAGAGACATTTTACATGCTCCCTAAAATTCAAAACCAAGGGAACCCCAGCAGACCTATAATTTCCAACCATAGAACCTAACTGAAGAAATACCAGGTTTCATCAAATCCATCCTAAAACCTCGTCACCCAAAGACCGAGTTCTATCCAAGACACAACAGACTTTCTGCAAAAACTCAAAAACAGAGACCACATTCCCAGCAATACCCCACCAGCCACCATGTATGTCACCAGCTTATATACCAACCAAGATGGCATCCAAGCCTCCCTCGCATATCTACAAGAGCAAGATTACAACTCAGAGTACAGACTTCAAGATATTATTGAATTTATACACTTCATCCTCACACAGCAACTTCAGTTTCATGAAAATGGCCCCACAATATGCCAACCTTTCTATGGCCCACCTGGAAGAAGCATTCCTCAAGAACTGCACCATCAAACCTATGCTATACCTGAGATATATAGGTGACATCAGTCTCATTTGGACCAACAACCTGTAACCTCTGATTGATTTCCATCATAAATTAAACAATCATCACCCCTCCATCAGACTATCTCTTGAATACACCAACACCAACATTTCCTTTTGATCAGCATGATCAATATGTAAAATAGTAAAATACAAACCACCATATACAAGAAACCCACGGACCAACATACATATCTGTAAAGAACCAGCAGTCACCTGAAACGCACCAAAAAAGCTGTAATTTACAGCCAAGCCCTCCAGTGCCACCAAATTTACACTAAATAGAATACCTGCAATTGTCACCTCACACATCTATCTCAAAAGTGCTTTCACCCAACAAGGACACTCCTCCAGAGAGAGAGATTGCACTTTTGAGAGAGCCACCTGGATACCATGTGAAGAATTGCTGCAGTACAAAGAGAAAATCCCCACAAATCTCACACCATTAGTTATGACATATCTCTCCCTGGAACCTATACAGAAAATCCTCAAACAACTGCAACCCACACTAGAAGAAGACTCAGTTCTTAAAGAGGTCTTTCCAGAACCACCCATCCTAGCCTTTAAATAAGCACTGAACCTCACCAACCTCATCACCAAAAGCAAACTTCCTATGACCCAAACCACACCAAATGGATCCAGACCATGCTAGGACAAGAGATGTAAAACCTGCCAATACATCTCCACCACCCCCACAACTACTATATCCTACAACAGAGCCATCACCATTCCTGGATCTTACACAGAAATGTAAAATATCTCATCCAATGCACCAAATGCCCTGATGGAAAATATGTAGGAGAAACCAAACAACTGCGCACCAGAATGAACGCATACCAAAAATCCATCAAAGACAAAAATATCCAATTACCTGTGGATGCACACTTCCCACAAGACAATCGCTTCTTCTCCGATTTCTTAGTTCTAATCCTCAAAGGGAACTTACAAAACGCTTTTGTAGACAAGCCTATGACCTTCACTTCATAAATCTACTGAATACAAAAAAATAGACTGAATATAGACATTGAATTTATGACACATTACAACCTGCCTGACATGTGACACACCAGGTAACCTGCCTCAAGCTGACCACTTTCATTCCTTCACACATTTCCCTCCCTTCCCACCCCCATCTCTACCCTTTGTCTTCCAAATTTCCACTCTTTTGCATTTTCACAGACTTCTTATAGTTTAGCTTCTTTTCTACTTTGGAGAATGCATAACAGCAGCAGTCTCCCAATGCCTGAAGAAGGGTGTTTGTGCCCAAAAGCTTGCATATAACTTTTTTACCAACCATTTAGTGGGTCAAATAACAGATATCACATCTACCCAAAGAACCTTGTCTGCCTTTGTCCTTAGACCAACATGTTTGGATGCTTATCTTGCTGGGAACATTTGACCCTAGCTGATTTCCTGCCCCTGGGGCAGGACTCGATCCTTTGAGGTGAGGTCCCTTCCAGCCCTTATGTCTATGAAATCTATGAAACATGTCTACAACCAACAACCCTGCTCTAATTAAAGTGCCTGCAGTGTCTTGTGTATTCAGCGTCCTGTGCTTCAAAGTGGTGCTGGGAACACTTTAAAGCTCGTTCAACAACCGCCATTTTGAAGCATGGGGACACTGAATACACTAGATGTGGAGGCTGCTGGAGCATGCTAATTAACACACTAGCAGACTTATTTAATTAAGTCTGCTCTGACGTACTGATTACTGAGTTCCGGCCTAAGTGGCTCTCAAAAAAGATATGAGAAGTCAGCAGGGATATGCCCAGAAAATGAAAGAAGAACTGATCAGCGGAAATAGCTATGTGTAAGAAGCCATATAGTGTAGGGATTGCCTGAGAATTGACAAATGTCAAGCTGAATTGGAAAATAAATTAAAACAAATAGTAAAAACATTCTTTATCCATTTGAATAACAAGTAGAAAGGAATATAGCAATGATCCACTATGCAGTGAGAATGGGATTGAGATTAAAGACATCCTAAACAAGGCCCAACAACTAAATGAATACCTTGCTTCAGTTTTCAGCAAGGACAATGATGTTAAGGACAAAGACAGGATGACTGAAGGGACTGAAGAATGAAAATGGCAAGACCATGTCCAAAGCAGAAGTAAAACTTAGAGCTCAACATGCACAAGTTTTATTTTGAGACCAAATAGTCTCTCCCTCACAATTCTGAAAGAACATCTGGAATACACAGTTGTTGGTCCAGTAGCAAGGAGTTTTACAAAAGCTATCAAATCAGGAGTGGTTCTATATGATCAGAGAATAACAAATGAAATACTTATATTTACGAAAGGGGGGGAGTTGGGAGAGGGGAGCTGATCCAAGCAAGTAAAAACCTATCTGTCTGACCTCAATAATAGACAAGACTTTAGAACACATTTTGAATGAAAGAATGATTAAAGTCTGGAGGAAGGAAGAAAATGGGATAAAAAGCAACATCACTGCCACACGTAGATTGTGCCAGACTACTATGATAGCTTTCTTTGATAAAGAATTTTCTATACAAAAGATATGCAGTAGGTGTAATTTAACTAGACTTCAGCAAGGCATTTGATATAGTGCCACCTAGGAATGCATTTATTCAGCTGGAGAAAATGGGTATTACTACCAGAATTGTAGGTTGGTTAAGGAGGAGAGGAACAATGATTGCATAGACAGAGTTATCAGGCTGGAAGGAGGCTACTGGTGGTTCTCATCTCATTCAATATTTTTATTAATAAGCTTCCCACAAAAAATAGGTTTGTGCTTATGAAAATTTGCCAATGACAAAGTTGGGATACATCACCAATACAGTGGAAGATCAGAATTTTACATAGGAAGATTTGGATGATCCTAAGGAATGGAATAATACAAACAAAATGAAATGTAATAATGCAAAATCATCCACTTGGGGACTAATAACAAGAATTTATGTAATAGCCTGGAAGCTGTTCAGTTGGAAACAACAGAAGAGAATCATAGAGAACTAGGGCTAGAAGGGACCTCCAGAGGTCATCTAGTTCAACTCCCTGCCTGAGGTAGGACCATCCCTATCCAATAACCTTCCACACAACCATAACCTACACTGCATAAGCCTACCCTCTACCCTAACAAAACACAGACCTATCAACCTCACCTGCCACAGTTAAAGCAGGGAACCACAGCAGCCAACATCCTGCTTCTATGAAATGTTGTCAATATATGCTCAAGAGATCCCAGGTAGAGGGCTATGCCTCCCACTACAAAGGAAGGTAAAAACCCTACAGTCGATACCAGTCTGACAATGGGGTAAAAGTCCTTCCTGACCCCAAATATGGTGATCGGTGTGACCCTGAGCAGAGGTGCAAGACTCAGGAAACTCTGGCTTTGGTCCCAGCAGAAACATTTACACACCCCAGTTAAAGTCCCTAGCCTTGGCTGTACCTAACACCCAGTGGCTGTGAAGAAGGCTTAAAAACACCGTGACACATGTAGCAGAAAGGGGTGGAGGGGAAGGTGGGGGCACCTAGAAAATGGGAAATACCCACAGTATAACATTGGCATAGCTACGATTAGATCATCCCAGAACAGTGGCTATCCAACCTCTTCTTGAACACCTCCTATAATGGAGAGTCCACAATTTCCCCAGGCAGTCTATTCCACTGCCTTGCTATTCTAATGGTGAAGAAGTTTTGTCTGGCTATCCAGTCTAAACTTACTTTGCTGCAACTTGAAGCTGTTGATCTACATCTTCTTACTCTGCAGTGAGAGAGAAAACGTGCTTTCCCTCTTCTTTATAGCAGCCTTCAAATATTTGAAGACTGTTATCATGTCCCCTCTTAAATGCCTTTTCCATAAGCTGAGTATGCCTAGCTCCTTCATCATCTCATGTGACTTGCCTTCTAAGCCCTTGATCATCTTTGCTGCCTACCTCTGGAAACTCTATAACTTCTCCAAGTTCTTTTTAAAATGTGGAGCCCAGAACTGCACACATCAAATGAGGTACATTTGCACACAGTACTCCAAATGAGGCCTAACCAGTGCCGAGTAGAGAGGCACTATCACCTCCTGTGCCTTGCATCTCATGCTTCTATTGATGCATCCCAAAACCACACTCGCCTTTTGTGTGGCTGTCCCACTGCAGAGTCACACTGAGTCTGTGATCTACCAAGACAGCCAATTCCTTTTCCATAGTGCTGCCATCCAGCCAGGTGTCACTAATTTTGTATGTGTGTTTTTGATTATTCCTCCTGAGGTACCTTGCATTTGTCCACATTGTGCTTTATCTTGTTAGCTCTAGCCCAACTTTCCATTCTGTTGAGATCCTTCTGAATTGCACTCACATCCTCTAACATGTTCACAATTCTTCCCAGTTTTGTCATCTACAAACTTGCTCAAGAAGCTTTCTATGCCAGCATCCAAATAATTAATAAACACATTGAACAGCACTGGACCCAGGACAGACCTCTTTGGGATTCCACTGAAAATATCCTGCCATCCTGACATAAACCCATTAATAATTACCCTTTGTTTGCAGCCACTGAGCCAGTTATCTATCCACCTTGTAGTAGCTTTTTCTAGCCCACATTTCTCCAATTTGCCTACAAAAAGGTTGTGCACGATCATGTCAAAAGTGTTGCTGAAGTCCAGATACACTATATCCACAGCATTCTCTTCATCCACCCACAGTTACTTTGTCAAAGAAGGATATCAAATTTGTTTGACATGATTTTTTTCCCCACAGATCCATGCTGGCTGCTTGTGATCAGTCTGTCCTCCTCCATATGCTTGCAAATGACCTTCCAGTAACAACACAGGAATTGAGGTGAGGCTAACCAGTCTGTAGTTCCCCAGGTCCTCCTTTTTGCCTTTTTTAGAGGGGTACTAAGTTGGCCCTTTTCCAATCCTCTGGTACCTGGCCCATCTTCCATGACTTCAGGAATATCATTGCCAAGGGCTCTGAGATCGCTTTTGCCAGTTCCTTCAGGACTCTGGGATGAAGTTTATCCAGCCTTGCTGACTTGAATTCATTCAGACCCAACAAAAGCTCTCTGACAGTCTCCTTTGTTATCTCCTCCCCCAGTTTACCCCCTTCCTTATCCAGATAATCCCTATTAGGGGTCTGGCTGTGGCTTAATTTTTTTTGTGAAGGCTGAGGCAAAGTAGCTGTTGAATAGATATGTCTTCTTTGCATCTTTGGTTGGGAATTCCCCCTGGCTTGTTAAAGGTGACCCCACAGCTTCCTTGGTCCTTCTTTTCTGGCCAGCATACTTATAGAATCTCTTCTTGTTGCCCTTACCTTCCTTTGCCAGCCCAGCTCATTCTTTATTTTTGCCTTCCTGATTTTGTCCCTGCAGGCTCTGCCTATTTCCTGGTATGTGACCTGCCCATTCTTCCATTGCCTTTATGCTTTCCTTTTGCATTTGAGGAATTTTAGAAGCTCCTTGTGCAGCCACATTGGTCTTTTGCTATTCTTCTTGTGCTTCCATTGTGTGGGGACAGTTTTTTGTTGGGCTTCTAATACTATGCCCTTTAGAAGTTCCCAGCCTTACTGGTTGCCCTTATTCTTTAATTTATCCTCCCATGACACCATTTCTATTAATCCCTTGAGTTGAATGAAATCTGCCTTTTTGAAATCTAGTGTGCTAATTGTGCTGGCCTCATGCTTTCCCTGTTTTCTAGAATCCTATAATATCATGATTGCTTCCTCTCAAGTTACCTGTCACCTTCACATCCTTCACCAATTCTTCCCTGTTGGTCACGACAAGATCCAAGACAAATGATCTCCTACTTGTATCCTCCACCTTCTGGAACAGAAAATTGTCCTCCACACAAGTTAGGAAACAGCTTGACATTTTGTTTGATTGCATTGTTCTTCCAGCAGGTGTTCAGAAAACTGAAGTCTCCCACCAATACTATCCCATAGCTTTTGGATACATTTATCACCTGCTTCAAGAGTGCCTCTTACTCTTCCTGATTTTGTGGCCTATAATAAATCCCCACCATTATATTGGTTCTGCATCTTTCACCTTTCATCTTCATCCAAATGCACTCTGCATTGCTATGTTCTTCCTCCTGAACCAGGGAACAAGTTTTTTTGTTTTTGACATACAAGGCAACCTTTTCTCCCAAACCTGTCCTTCCTAAACAGAGTGTAACCCTCCATGTTGACATTCTAGTCAAAAGAGCTGTCCCACCAGGTCTCTGTGATGCCAATCAGATTACAGTTCTTTTCACAGGCTGCAGCTTCCAGCTCATCTTATTTATTCCCCATATTTCTCACATTTGTGTGCATGCATTGGATGTGTTTTGCATTTTGACCTACTCACTTCCTTTTGACCTACTCACTTCCTGTGCCGCTTGTAGCTCAGTCTCTGGCCCTTTCCCAGAGCTGAATTGCTTCTTCAAGTTCTTCCCCCTCTGGACTGTATGCTTTGTTGCTGGAACATTTTGATTACCATCACTGTGGAGCCTAGTTTAAAGCCCTTCTTACTAGGTTGGCCAGACAACAACCAAAGATGTTCTTCCCTGTTTTCATTAGATAGAAACCAAAGGAAACACTACTTTAAGATATACAATGAACAGAAATAAAAGGCAGTGTGATACAGGGAAGGTAGAGACAGAAGCAAATCATATGATGGAAGTGTTATAGAAAACCTTTTGAATGTTATAGAAATTCTGGTGGCAAAATATTTTAATAAAAGAAATAATAATGAAACAAATGTTGATTTTTCTGTTTTAAGAACTCATGGGGGAGGCTGGGGAAATCAATCTGTGGCTGAAAAGTGTGAGGAGGTATTGAAGTCTGTGCTGGAGGCAAGAAATAATCAACTTTTCAGAGAAAATGGGACATAGTTGGTTTAGATAAGTGATCCCTGTATGGTGATGCCTGTCTTCACGATGTTCACATCCAATTTTGTATAAGTCTGATGGGAAAACAATGCATGTATTTGGAGCCTTGTGATTTTGATGGACCTGTTTCAATTTAAACTGTCCCAAAATGCTGCCCTAGTAAGGGGAGAGAGAGAGAAGCAATATATGTAGGCTGGAGAGGCTTGATGGCAAAATTGATAAGTGGGGACTGACTAGCAAAGAAACTAATATTTTCTTACAGTTGGCCACTCTGGTAGTTCATCAGATAATTCCTAAGCCTAGATCTCCTGGGAGCCAGAAACGACTTTGGGCACTTTGTGTTAGATGAATGATAAAAAGCTTTTATGTAGCCCCATAAATATACACTTATACAATTTGTGCAAACAGAAAGAGATCTATATTCATAGCACTTCAAATATAAATACCTTTTAAAAACAGAACACTTTTACACTGTTTTGATATTTCCAAAATCCGCAAAGCCACTCTTAGCCCAATTTCTATCATTTAGGATTATTTTCCAAAACCTAATATGAATTTCCAGAAAAGCATTCTTGACCTGATAAGCATTTTGAATTCCACCTTAAAAACCACACAGTGAAAGCTAAGGAACAGAACTGCTTGGACAGAATACCCCAGCTGCAGCAAAGAAAAGTGATCTCCCTTTCTTTGCCACAGCTCCATTTCACTGTAAAGGAAGTTAACTTCCAAACCCCACCCAACCCAGCTGTGCTCATGTTTTTTTCAGATCAAACCCCAACTTTGTGACTTTGGTTTTGGCTGTAGCAGAAAGCAGGAGCCTGCATGCATGGAATGCAAGGCATAATCAGCAGAGGGGGGCAAGCCACTCACCCACAGCTTAGGAGAAAGCAAGTTAACCTCATCTGAAGGACGGCAGAGGGAGGACTCAGAGAAAGCTAATGATATCTGAAAATGGGCAGTGTGCACTACTTTACATCAGTAGGGAAAGATCATTAATGTGCCTGATTCAAAACTGTATAAACAATAGCAACCACTGTGGCCCTAAACAGACTTCAGTGAAGAAACCTGAGGTTTCCAAATCATCCTAAGAATGTGTGGTAAGGAAATGCTTTTCATTTCAGCTTATTTGCTAAAGAAAGGAAGCAGAGGAATGGGTTTATGAATCCTCCTACACATGTTCTGCAGAGATCTCTGCCACAGACAAAACACCTCTACCCAGCATGTTAAAAGATAAAGAAAGCAACAACAAGGGTCAATGAAGAGAAGCCTTCTTCCACATGTAATGTTGAGGCTTAAAGTTAAACAAATAGAAGAAACAATTTCCTTCTGTTTGTTCAGAGTAAAGCAAGACATAAAAACCCAGAAAATAAATATTCACAGTAGTGTGTGGTGGAAAAATAGGTGGAGTACGCACAAACCATAGGAGAACTGGGATTTCCCATAAAAGTGTCAATAAGTAAATGTATGAATTCTGATAAGGAAACCAGGCATTGGACAATCAGCACTTAAGCAAGTTTATTCCATGTATGCAGAAGCTGTGTATTCACATGGCAGGTTCCCTCAAAACTGCTGTTTGGATTATAGGAAAGTAGGGATGGAAGGGACTTCACGAGGTTATCTAGCCAACTCCCTGCTTAAGATTGACTAAAAACATCCCCACCCCTAGTCAGCTGCCTGACTAAGACATCCCAGCCAAGTATCTGTCCAACCTGCTCTTGAAAACTTCCAGGGATGGCAATTCCACAATTTCTCTATGTAGTCTGTTCCAATGTTTGACTACCCTCAAAGTCAGCAAGTTCCTCCTGATCTCCTACCTAAATTTCCCCTGATGAAGCTTGAGGCCATTGCTCCTAGTCCAGTTCATAATGGCTAAAGAGAATCCTATCTCCACTCTCTCTGTAATTGCCCTTCAGATATTTGAAGACTTTCAAATCCCTCCTCAGTCTTCTCTTCTCCAGACTAAATAACCATGCTTCTTTCAGCCTTTCCTCATAAGCCATGCCTCCCAGGCCTGTAATCATTTTTGTAGTTCTGCACCAGACTCTTTTCAAATTATCCACATTCTTCTTGAATTGTGAATACCAAAACTGGACACAGTACTCCAGATGAGGCCTCACCAGCGTTGAATAGAGCATGAAATTCACTTCTTTTGATTTGTGAGTGACATTCCTGTTAGCTGTACAGGCAGAAGTTTCCTTTAACAGGGGTAACCTTGGTAATATTTTAGGGTGTTTTGTGATGCATACTCAGCTCTGTACTGATGTGGCAAACGTTACATGTATACAGTCTACATAGCTTAAAGTTAGCTTGGGTACCTTTGCACTACGCTATAGTGACTGCAGAGTTGATACATCCTAAAATTTTCCCTGGCAAATGCATTAAAGTTATTGCCATCCACTACCAATGTTGTCAGGCCACCAGCTTGCAAGCAACGAAGTACACCATTTGTGGGCATGCATTTTACAACTGCAGTTTGAAAGCTTTCATTTGAATTAATGCTCTGATAGGTATATTTGAGGCTGTAACAGGCCTGGCAGCATTGAGTTTGGGAGTATTCAGCACTGGCTTCCCTTCATTCACTTTGAAGTCTGACAGTGCTACCAAGCTGGGAACACAGTTAGCTCCAAAATTAGTGTTTTTAACAACCCCATCCCAGAGGTCCCCCCTCCCTCTTGGTTTCCAACTTCAGTACCATGGACAGTCACCATGCCCAAGGGTCTGAGGCAGAGCTGCCCAACTGACAAATTGATTACCCCATCTGCTAGCTCTGACCTGTATGACCCATGGCATAAACAAATATAACTGGGCCTGGCACCAGGAGACTCACGGTGTAGCTAAGAAGCCAACAAGACAGTCTCAATGGCAGAATAAAAGAAAGTCATGATGTGTACACCAGTTTCAGGTCTGTGCTTAATCAGAATATAACAGTAGCCAATATCACACTGGCCAAAATTGCTATTGTGAAGGGCTAAGTTAAAGGGTTGACATATAAGTAGAAGATTGGATGCTTCTTAGATTCATAAAGAGGTCAAGAGAAAGAGCCTGAAGAGTTGCAAATGATCTAGAGTAATGGAAAAAAAAAGGGAGAGATGAGGCAAGCATGTGAAAACTCTTTCTATTTCTATGATTATGTCTTTCTGTCAGGATTGTGTTTGAAATCAGTAGATTCCCCCATCCACCTTCCACTGCTTTGCTAGGTATTGAGGACTCTAAACTCAATCCTGTAACCACAGATGCCCATTCTAAAAGCTAATCAATAAATACCCTTGAGTAACCTGATAGTCCACCAAGCAGGCTGTATATTTCTACAGATCACTGCACATTTTGCTAGACTTAAAGAAACATATCTTTTTATATATGTGACATTCAATCTGTCATACATATTTGCCATAAGACATTTATTTTTTGCTACCAAAAATTCTTTAAACTATGTAGCACTAGTAAAAACAAACAAACAAACAAAAAAACCCACTGGGACTGGGGAAGATCTAATTGGTTAAGAAGAGTGAGGTATAATATCTTAATTTCCCAAGGGCAGAGCTTTTCAAAATTAGGAATTAGGTACCAAGTCCCAGTCAAAGTCAATAGGAATTGAAAGCCAAACTCCTATAGGATCTGTGAAGACTCCAGACAAAGAGGGCACCATTTAACCCCAACATTAAGAATACTTAAACTTTGATACATCTGCATATGTCAGAACCTAATGAAAATTCCTTCATACCAAAAAGCATGCACAATCGCATTGTTCATGAGCAACAATATAGCAACAATAGCAGCAATCATAGCTCAGCCCCTGGCATGGATCTTCGAGAACTCCTGACACTCTGGTGAAGTGCCCGAAGATTGGAAGAAAGTCAATGTCATGCCTATCTTCAAGAAAGGGAGGAAAGTAGATCTGGCAAACAATAGGCCCATCAGCCTGACCTCCATCCTGGGGAAGGTCTTAGAAAAGATTATCGAAGAGGCCATTCTTAACAGACTGGCTGACAGTAACATCCTGAGGGATAGCTAGCATGGGTTTGTTGTGGGTAGGTTTTGCTTGATTGATCTTATTTCCTTCTATGACCAGGTGACCTATCACCTGGACAAAGGGGAAGAGATTGATGTCACATATCTTGACTTTAAAAAAGTCTTCAATCTGGTATCCCATGATCACTGCTTAGTAAAACTGGCTAACTGCGGCCTCAACCTCACCATGATCCACTGGCTGGGGAATTGGCTCTGTGGTCGGACCCAGAGTGTGGTGGTTGACGCAAGTCAGTCATCGTGGTGCCCTATGACCAGTGGGGTCCCCCAAGGCTCTGTCCTTGGACTGATACTATTTAACATGTTCATTAATGATGTGGACATTGGTATCAGAAGCGGACTGGCCAAGTTCGCCGACAACACCAAACTCTGAGGTAAAGTGTCCACACCTGAGAACAGGAGGGTGATCCAGGCTGACCTTGACAGGCTCAAGAAATAGGCGGACAAGAACCTGATGGTGTTTAACACCGAAAAATGCAAGGTTTTCCACCTGGGGAAGAAAAACCCACAGCATGAATATAGGCTTGGCTGTGCTACGCTGGCTAGCACTATGGATGAAAGGGACTTGGGGGTCACGATTGACCACAAGATGAACATGAACCTTTAATGTGATACTGCTGCTAGTAAAGCAAGCAAAACACTTACATCCACAGGTGCTATTCAAGCAAATCCCAGGACGTTGTTCTCCAATTGTACTCAGCCTTGGTGAGGCCGCAGCTGGAGTACTGTGTCCAGTTTTGGGCTCGACAATTCAAAAAGGATGTGGAGAAGCTTGATAGGATGCAGAGGAGAGCCATGTGCATAATCAGAGGTCAGGAAAGAAGGCTTTATGAAGAGAGGCTGAGAGCTATGGGACTCTTCAGCCTGGAAAAGCACAGGCTCAGGGGCGATTTGGTGGCCACCTATAAGTTTATCAGGGGTGCTTACCAGGATCTGGGGGAACATCTGTTCACCAGAGCGCCCCAAGGGATGACGAGGTCAAACAGTCACAAATTCCTCCATGACCGTTTCAGGCTGGACATAAGGAAGAACTTCTTTACTATCCGAGCCCCCAAGTTCTGGAATAGACTGCCGCCAGAGGTGGTTCAAGCACCCACTTTGAATATCTTCGAAAGACATCTGGATGTTTATCTTGCTGGGATCCTATGATCCCTGTTGACTTCCTGCCCTTTGGGCAGGGGGCTGGACTCGAAGATCTTCCAAGGTCCCTTCCAGCCCTAATGTCTATGAAATCTATTAAATCTATGTCTTTAGAACTCCACACCTTTTCAAAATCATAGAATCACAGAGAATTCAGGGTGGAAGGGGCGTGCAGACATCATCTAGTCCTACCCCCTACCTGAGACAGGATCATCCATATGCAAACTATCCCATGCAAACCATAATCTAAACTCTATATAAGACTACCATCAACCCTGACACAAAACAGACCTAACCACCCTAACCTGCCACAGGTAAAGCAAGGGAACCACTGCAGCCAATGTCCTGCTTCTATAAAATATTGTTAATATATGCTCAAGAGATCCTGGGCAGAGAACCACACTCCCTGCTACAGAGGAAGGCAAAAACACACTGTCTGTACCAGTCTGACCATGGGGTAAAATTCCTTCCTGACCCCAAATTCAGCAATTAGTCTGACCTTGAGTGGAGGGGTAAGACCCTCTAGCCAGGAACCTCAGGTTTTGGACCCAACGGAAGCACTGATGATAATAAACACAGCGAACTGACATTTAGACACTTTGGAAAAGCCTGCTTCACTAACTTGAATGGTTACTCCAGAATGCCATCATATTAAATGCTCTCGTTTAATTAGGTTACCGGCAAATTTAAAAATGTAAGAAGATAATGAAATGCCATGACTAATTGACAAAGCGATGTGCATGGGGTTGGTGCATTTAATGCACTCCTCACAGGTAAGTTAATGGGTCTAATTATATGTGTAATGTTAAACAGGTGCAGATGTCAGGGCCTAAGTTTTTTTCATCCTGATATCTCACAACTCTTTGTTGTGGTCTAGCTGGCAAAAGGGAAGCAGGCAAATTTGTGAGGCAGTGAGACCCTCTTGCCAGTGAGACCCTCACTGCAGTGAGTCCTCTTCCCAGTCTAAACTTGTCTAATACAGCAAATCAGTCTCGCCTTCTACTGGATAAACTGGCACGTGTTCTTATATGGAAGAACTTGTGTTTTGGAGATGGGAGCATTGGTGAGTACATACATATCAGCTCTCCAGATAAAATGGAAACTTTTAAATGAATGTGCTTCTCAAGAGCACTAAATCCTGGAACACTAAGAATGCAGGAGTGGATTCTCCCCACAACTCATTCTCACATGTCCCTGACAGGATAAATAACTTATGACTGGGAAGATGGAGCCACAGTATTTTCTTAGGTTATCTATCCCATGAAACATTCCACACCCCTGTCTTTATATGATGAAGGTGTCAAAATGTGGAGAAAATGTAGAAAATAGTCTTGCATGGAACATGCTGATCCATAGGCACCAGTGATCAAGAAGCTATTCCAAAACATGAGGCAATCCTTATCATCTCCAAATCTCCAGCTTTCAGCACTCCCATCCAACTGTATGACAAGGTTAACCAAACTTTGCTACAGAAAGGTCCAGGGGCCCCACTGTTATTTCAAATGAAACAACCTATATATTAAAAATTGTTTATCCAAATCTATAAAGCTCATCATTCTTAACATGGGGACTTGGAATGTAATATCACCATAGCTCCAATACATATGATGAAAGAAATATTCCAGACCTGGAAAAGCAATCACTTGCAGCTTCTTGAGAGATTAATGGTACAAGACAACTCTTTTTCCTCTATCATGTTAAAAACACAGCGTTTTTCACTTTTTGATGCTGCAGTTTTATTAAGTCAGAAACCAAATGCCTATCTATTGCAGCCAAATAAACACAGTGGAGATGGAGTCTTCAATGATAGAGGTGGGCTGCCCCCTTTAACTGTAGCAGTGTGTGGAGTTTCAGGGCAGAACAACTGGCAGTAGTCTATGCATATATAAATATAATGCATCTACAGACAACCAATCACAGTGCCATAATTCACTCCCTCAAGATCTAAGTCAAATTTCTAAGCCCTAGGATACCTTAAAAATACACGTGAACAGTTATTTTTCTCCCTAATGCCCTATACCCTGGGTCTAACGAAAGAGTTAAAAGAATGGCAACTTTGTACGTAATTGAAAAAAATGTATTCAGCCTGTGTGGTTTATAATCCTTCCCTCCCTCTGAAACAAATCTGAGAACCCCTGACAGCATTCTTGGTCTCCCAGCCATGAGCACAGACCCCAGTAAAAGTTGCATGCCTATGTCACGGGGCAAAACCCAGACCTGTGTGCAGAACATTCTATAAATATTTCTTAGACAACATAGGCAGACAAGGTTACTTGCGTGAATTTGATATCTTTTATTAGACCAACCCAAATAGTTGGAGAATAGTTATTAAGCAAGCTTTCGGGTTCAAAAACCCTTCGATCAGGCTAAGGAAGTTTCAGCAGTTGGTGTGTGCTCTTCCTGGAGGGAGTGAAAAGTAAAGAAGCCAGGGGCTGGGCTGGGGAGTCAGTTGCCAGACAGATTGTAATGTATCAAAAATCCAATGTCTATGTTTAGTCCATGATCTCTAGTATCCAGGAGGTTGATGAAATGGAGCTCATAGGCTCGTCTCTGGGAAGTGTTGTGTAAGTTTCCCTTGAGGATCAGGACTGAGAGATTGGAGAGAGAGTGGCCCTCCTGTGAGAAATGTGCCTCCACTGGTAATTGGGTATTTCTGTCTTTGATAGATTTCCGGTGTGCGTTCATTCTGGTGCGCAGTTGTTGTCTGGTCTCTCCTACATATTTTCCATCAGGGCATTTGGTGCATTGGATGAGATATATTACACTCCTGGAGGTGCAGCTGTAAGATCCTGGGATGCTGATGGCTCTGTTGTGGGGTGTAGTAATAGTGGGGGTGGTGGAGATGTGTTGGCAGGTTTTGCATTTCTTGTCATGGCATGGTCTGGATCCTTTTGGTGTGTTCTGGGCTTGAGGAACTTTGCTTCTGGTGATGAGGTTGGCGAGGTTCGGTGCTTGTTTGAAGGCTAGGATGGGTGGCTCTGGGAAGATCTTTTTAAGAATAGGGTCTCTGTCTAGTATGGGTTGCAATTTTTAACATGGCATCTTTCAGGTACAATTACATTTAAGGACAATAAAAGGAACAACAGACTTGTGGCCAGCTCCATTTCTATTATGTGTAGCCGTATGAGGAGAAAGTACCCCTTGAGGGTCCCAAGAAATGATGTCAAGAAAACCTGCTAAAATTCCTGCCTGCTGACTTCATCATTGCAGTCTTTGCTAGGAAATACTAAGACTGCCAAACCTTACCACTATGTAGAGCACATATTTTTCCCCAAAAGATATGCAAAGAGAGTTCCTGTTCAGACTGCCCTAAGTATAAGATATTACAAGGCTCCAGCTTCCATATGGTTTGGAAATGTCCCAGTATATGTAGATTCTGCTTTTCAGTGGGAGCATCTATATGAGATACCTAAATGCATAGTTGTGTAGTTTACTGCATAGTAAGTACATGTGTCTACATGTGGGGGCATTTACTGCACAGTAATACGCAAGTAGCAAATTTAAGTGGGATTAGTTACTGCACAGTAACACATGTGTAGACATGACCGGGGAGCAAGTTGCACAGCCTCAGGACAGCCCCAGAGCTGTGAGTGAGGAGCTTCTCCTCCCCCTCTCTGCAGGCTCCTGTGGGTTAGGAGCCTCTGTGGCAGCCCCTCTCTGCAGGTTTTTAAAGCCTGCAGACATTTTGAGCCCTGGAGCACACATGCAGGGAGCCTGAGGGCACTGAAGGCCTGCCTGCCTGCCAGCACTCTAGCACTGCCATGTGGCTGCCAGTCCCGTGCCATGCCCCTGCACTGGGTGCTGCAGGAAACTGTTCAGTCCCAGAAGGACAGGGACAGCCATGTGGGGGCCCACAGAACTGGCACAGGACCTGCAATGACCTCGTCCTCCTCACCCAGGCCTGTGTCCATGGCCCTGTCCTCCACCCAGGGCCCCAACTGGACCAAGGAGGAGACTGGCAACCTCATGGTACTGTGGGGTGAAGTGGAGGTGCAGTGCCAGTTCAGGCGGGATGGGTGCTCCAACACCCACATTTATCACGTATTGTCAGGCCAGATGCAGGAGCATGGGCATGACCGGCTGGCACAGCAGTGCTGCATAAAGGCCAAAGTCTTGAGGGTACAGTGGGTTGCCATGGCTGACCACAATCATCAGTCTGGCAGTGCCCACAGGTCCCTGCCCTTTATGCAACAACTGACAGCCATCCTTACACCCTTGGACCCAGGCCACAGTCATGATGTTCACAGCAGCATGGGCAACCTGCCCAATCCCCAACCCCAGCCTGGCACCCCTGGTGACATGTCACCTGAGGATGGCCCGTTGGGGGTCCAGTGCCATGTCCTGCCAAGCTCCCCAGCTGCAGTCTCTACCAACAGCTCAGGAAGCCCAGGCCAGCACCTCCTACATCAGCTCCGCAGCCCCAGGTCCCACTACAAGGCACAGATAGCCATGATAGCCCGCAGATAGCCTACCCGTAGCTCCTCAGAGTTCTCCACCTAGATGGAGCCCTGCCCCCCTGTCTGTAGGGGCAGCCTGGCAGGGACCCTGCCATCAAGGGTGGGAGGGGAGAGTGGGAGCCCCCTCCCCTGTCCCTCTTGTGTCCACCTTCAGGCCTTGGAGGAGCAGGTGAGGGAACTCCAGGAGGCAGTAAGCAGGCTAAGGGGGATCAGGGAGGATGAGGCTGTGATTTATGGGTTTTTCCATTCCTTACAGCTCCAGATGCCTATGGGTGAAACCCCACAAGAGGAATCTGCAGCAGAGGAGTGGAAGACTGTCACCTCTGGACCCAGGCAGCAGGAGCTGGCATCTGCTTCCCCATTGCATCTGGGGAACAGGTACAGGACCCTGGCAGCCTTGGTAGAGGAGGCAGCAGAGGAGGATGCAGAGGAAGTGGTCCCTGCAACCCCTGCTGGGCAGGCTGGGGGACCATTGCCCAGGCAGAAGAGGAAATGTCGGGTTATTGTGGTGGGCAACTCAATCCTGAGAGGCACGGAGGGGCCAATCTGCCAACCAGATCCTATGGCAAAAGAGGTCTCCTGCATGCCTAGAGCTAAGATCAGCGACATCATCAAAAAGATTCCTGATCTCATCAAGCCCTCCGACTACTACCCCATGGTCCGAGTCCATGTGGTCATAAGTGATGCGGCTGGGAGTAGTCCAGATTGCATCACAAAGAACTTCCATGAGCTGAGGGTCGGGCTCAGGAAGTCTGGGGCACAGGTGGTGTTCTCCTCCATCCTTCCAGTTGGCTTCAGCCAGAGGCGCCATGATGCCTGCATTGGGGTAGACAACCGGCGGCTCCAGAGATGGTGTCTTCAGGTGGCCTTTGGATTCTACAACCACAATCAGCACTTCCAGGGAGGAGGCTTCCTAGGATGAGACAATCTTCATCTCTCTCCTAGAGGTAAGCATCTGTTCTCCTGCAGGTTGGCTGATCTCCTCCGAAGAGCTTTAAACTAGGTTGGACAGGGGACAGGGAACCAGTGGTCAATGAGAACCGAGGGTTGGTGAGCCACAAACAAGGCACTCAGGTAAGCAATATGGGGCACACTAACCATCAAGGCAAAGGGGCACCAAGAGCACCCATTGTGGGGGCTAAAATGTCTTTACACAAATGCCAGGAGTATGGGGAATAAGCAGGAGGAGCTCACACTCTTACTTGCTAGCACACAGTATGACCTAGTCGGCTTAACTGAAACACGGTGGGATTCTATGCACGACTGGGGGGATACAGGTTGTATAGGTGAGACAGAGTGGGGAAAAAAGGCAGGGGTGTAGCTCTCTATATTAGGGAGCAGTACACACCTTCCATCATCAAGGCAGGGGTAGAGGAGGAGAATAGCGAGGCATTGTGGGTCAGGATCCAGGGGGGGCCAGGGGAAAAGGACTTAGTAGTGGGGATCTACTACAGACCTCCTCATCAGGATGATGAGCTAGATGAGGTATTCTCCAGGCAGCTTTCAGAGGCCATTCAGGCAAGGAAGGCAGTGGTCATAGGGGTCTAACTTACCCAGACATCTGCTGGGAGGAGCAGATGGCCAAAACAAACCACTCACATAGGTTCTTATACTGCGTACAGGACCTCCACCTAACCCAGGTGGTGTCCAGTCCCACCTGGGGTAGTGCCTTGCTAGACCTGGTCTTAGCAACAGGGGATGATCTCATGGGGAACCTGTGGGTACACAGTAACCTGGGAGATAGTGACCATCACTTGGTAGTGTTCACTATCCAGCGAAGGGTGGGAAAAATATCCAGTGAGGCTAAAGTGTTAGACTTCAGAAGGGCCAACTTTAGTAAACTTAGAAGGCTAGTTAGTGAGGTGGCGGAACTCAAGAGCATCGAGCACATGGGGGTCTGGGGGGGTTGGAGGTTTCTCAAGGGAGTGATCCTTGGGGCACAAAAGGAGTCTATCCCCTTACACAGGAAAGGAGGTAAGGGGATAAAAAAGCCCCCTTGACTGAACAGGGAACTCCAGAAAAGACTGGGGGCAAAGAAAGAGATTTATAGGCCGTGGAAGCAGGGGGCAGCCACCAAGGAGGAATATACTTCCCTGGCACGCTATTGCAGGGAATCAGATAGGCAGGCCAGGGCAGGACTGGAGCTTAGGCTGGCTACAACAATTAAGGGCAATAAAAAATCCTTCTATAGATACATAGTGAGCAAAAGGAAGGCACAGAGTAACATAGGGCCCCTGCAGGACAAATCAGGACAGTTGTTGGTTGACGCAAGGAAAAAGGCGGAGCTCTTCAATGAGTTCTTTGCTTCAGTATTCCTAAGTACTGACCAAGACAATTCCCCCACCTTGAACATAGACAGATGTCCAAAAGGCACCAGACCACCAAAGGTTAGTGCTGACTTAGTTAAGGAGCACTTGGAAGGGCTGGATGGGTACAAGCCTATAAGTTCATCATGGGGGCACAGAAGGGAATTGGTGAGGCTTTACTCACCAAGGCGCCCCTGGAGGTTACAAGAAATAATGGTCATAAGCTAGCAGAGAGCAGATTTAGACTGGACATTAGGAAGAACTTCTACACAGTTAGAGTGGCCAAAGTCTGGAATGGGCTCCCAAGGGAGGTGGTGCTCTCCCCTACCCTGGGGGTCTTCAAGAGAAGGTTAGATAGGCATCTAGCTGGGGTCATCTAGACCCAGCACTCTTTCCTGCCTAAGCAGGGGGTTGGACTCGATGATCTATTGAGGTCCCTTCTGACCCTAACATCTATGAATCTATAAAAGTCAGCCGGCCTGGATGACCTCCCTCCACGGGTGCTGAAGGAATTGGCCAGTGTCATAGCTGAGCTGCTGGCACAGCTGTTTGAGTACCCATGGTGCTCCGGCCAGGTCCCTGAGGACTGGAAAAGGGCCAATGTGGTGCCCATTTTTAAGAAGGGGAGAAGGGATGAGCCGGGTAACTTTAGGCCAGTCAGTCTTACCTCTACCCTTGGGAAAATACTGGAAAAAATCATCAAGGAGTGCATTTGTGAAGGCCCAGCAGGGGAAATGATGCTGAAAGGAAACCAGCATGGGTTCATCACAGGTAGATCCTGCCTGACAAATCTTATAGCCTTTTATGACCAGGTCACACACTGCCTTGACACAGGAGCTGAGACAGATGTCATCTACCTGGATTTTAAGAAGGCCTTTGACACAGTTTTGCATCCTATTCTCATAGGGAAGCTAGCAGGCTGTGGAGTGGACACCTACACAGTCAGGTAAGTAGCTAACTGGCTTAGGGACCGCACCCAGAGAGTGGTGGTGGACAGGTCGTTCTCGGCCTGGAAGGAGGTGGGCAGTGGGGTCCCGCAGGGTTTGGTTCTTGGACTGGTGTTATTTAATACCTTCATCAGCAATTTGGACAGGGGTATGGAGAGCACCCTGTCCAGGTTCACAGATGACACAAAGTTATGGGGCAAAGTTAACCCACTGGAGGGCAGGGAGCAGATACAGGCTGATCTGGACAGGTTGGATTAATGGGCAGAATGCAACAGGTTGCAGTTCAACAAAGATAAATGCAAGGTACTTCACCTAGGGAGGAGGAATCCCTAGCACACCTATAGGTTGGGGGATGACCTCCTCAGCAGCTCAGCAGCTGAGAGGGATCTTGGAGTCATAGTTGACTCCAAGATGAACATGAGCCGGCAGTGTAATGAAGCCACCAACAAAGCCAATCGCATCTTGTCATGCATTAGCAGATGCATGACCAACAGATCAAGGGAGGTGATGCTCCCCCTCTATGCAGCATTAGTCAGGCCACAGTTGGAATACTGCGTCCAGTTTTGGGCACTGCACTTCAAGAGGGACACAGAGAATTGGGAGAGGGTTCAGAGGAGGGCCACTCGCATGATTAGTGGCCTCCATGAAAGACCCTACGAGGGGAGGTTGCGGGATCTGGATCTCTTCAGACTTCACAAGAGACGTCTGAGGGGAGACCTTGTAGCAACCTGAAAGTTTATCAAGGGAGAACAGCAGGGATTTGGTGATGTGCTATTTACCAGAGCACCCATAGGAGTAACTAGGAATAATGGGTGCAAACTAGTGGAGAGTAGATTCAGGTTAGACATTAAGAAGAATTTTTTTACAGTAAGGGTGGCCAGAATCTGAAATGAGCTTCCAAGAGAGGGTGCTGTCACCTAACTTGAAGATCTTCAAGTGGAGGTTTGCCAATCGCCTGGCTGGGGTCGTCTGACCTCGGTCCTCTTTCCTGCCAGGGGCAGGGGGTCGGATACAATGATCCATTGTGGTCCCTTCCGACTCTACAATCTATGAATCTATGACACCACTGACAGCCAGTGGTGCCAGCTCCTCCCCAGGGGCTCCCAGCCAGATGCCTGCACAGCATGCCCTGCCTTCAAGAGCTGCACACCATTACCACCAGTCAGGACCAAGCAGAGCTGCCAGCCATGCCAGCCCCAGCCAGATGTTAAAATCTGCACTGAAGGAAGGGCTCTCTCCACTGCACCCCTCTCCCGGCCCCCAGCCCCTACCCATGGCCCCCTCCCTGCCCAGCCCACCCACACTCCCCTGGCCCCAGGTTCCCCTCCCCACCCCCAGCATGCAAGGAGGCAGGAGGCAGTGCCAAACTTTAATGAGCAGCCCGTGCCCCTGCAGGAAGGTGGTCGTGGGCCTCTCACATGCCAAGGAATATGTTGATGTGGGCGGTGATGTCCTCCTCAGCTGCAGGGGGCAGAGACATGTAACACAGCCACAGGTAGCCCTCCAGGTGGTGATGGAGGTTGTGGGGCAGCCCAGGCCTGCCCCCTGTGCTGTCATAGCTCAGGGTCCCAAACCAGGTATGCAGGTGAACTCAGGGCACCATGGCCATCAGCAGCACCAGGGCATAATGGGTTGGGCACCCTTCGGTCCATGCAAACAACTCCTTATGCAGTGCCCACAACATGAACAGCAGAGGCATGTTTGGGGTGCAGCGCTGGTATGCCAGGGGGCTGGGCTCAGGGCATCTCCCTGGAAAGGCCCCCTGTGGGGATGGCAGGGATGTGGGCATCTCCTTGTTCCAGTCATCTGAGAGCCCTGCACCCCCCAAGCCCAGGCACTGTGGGCTGGGTGGCAGCACAGGAGAGTAGTAGGCCAGCAGGAGGAGTGGGGAGGAGTGGAGTCTGGAGCCATGGCAGAGGAGCCAGGCCTGTCCTGTCCTGGGAACAGGCCATGGGAAGCAGGCTGCCTGTTACCAGCACCTAGTGGCCTGCCAGCCCCTTGGGAGCAAGCAGGGATAGGGGGCTCAACTGGCAGCCACCTGAGCCTGGGCCTACCCACCTGACTTACCATAGTCCTGGCATGGTCTGGATCCATTCAGTGTGCTTTGGACCATAGGAAGCTTGCTCCTGATGATGAGACTGACAAGGTTTAGCGCTTATTTAAAGGCTAAGATGGGTGGTTCTGGGAAGATCTCTTTAAGAATTGGGTCTTCTTCTAGTATGGGTTGCAATTGTTTGAGGATTTTCTGTATAGATTCCAGGGAAGGATGGTATGTCATACTAATGGTGTGCTATTCGTACAGATTTTCGTTTTGTACAGCAGCAGTTCTTCACGTGGTATCCAGGTGATTCTTTCAAAAGTGCAATCTATCTCTCTAAAGGTGTGTCCTTGTTGAGTGAAAGCCCTTTTGAGATTTGCAAGGTGATGCCCTGATGGAAAAAATTTAGGAGAAACCAAACAACTGCATACCAGAATGAATGCACACTGAAAATGTATCAAAGACAAAAATATCCAATTACCTGTGGGAGCACACTTCTCACAGGACAACCATTCTCTCTCCAATCTCTCAGTTCTAATCCACAAAGGGAATTCACAAAACACCTTTCATAGAAAAGCCTACAAACTTCACATCATAAATCTACTGGATATAAAAAATTATGGACTAAATACAGACCTTGGATTTATTTCATAGATTTCATAGACATTAGGGCTGGAAGGGACCTCGGAAGATCATTGAGTCCAGCCCCCCACCCAAAGGGCAGGAAGTCAGCTGGGGTCATAGGATCCCAGCAAGATAAGCATCCAATTTACTCTTGAAGGTGTTCAATGTAGGTGCTTGAACCACCTCCGATGGCAGGCTATTCCAGACCTTGGGGGCTCAGACAGTAAAGAAGTTCTTCCTTATGTCCAGCCTGAAATGGTATTGCAGGAATTTATAACCGTTTGACCTTGTCATCCCTTTGGGCACTCTGGTGAACAGATGTTCTCCCAGATACTGGTGGTTACCCCTGATAAACTTATAGGTGGCCATCAGATCACCCCTGAGCCTGCGTTTTTTCCAGGCTAAAGAGTCCCATGGCTCTCAGCCTGTCATCGTAAGGTCTGTTTTCCTGACCTCTGATCATGCACGTGTCTCTTCTCTGGACTCTCTCAAGCTTCTCCACATCTTTTTTGAATTGTGGGGCCCAAAACTGGATGCAGTACTCCAGCTGCGGCCTCACCAAGGCTAAGTACAAAGGAAGAATGACGTCCTGGGAGCATCTATGGATGCAAGCCAGTGTTTTGGTCGCTTTACTAGCTGCAGCATCATATTGCAGGCTCATGTTCATTTTGTGGTCAATGATGACCCCCAAGTCTCTTTCTTCCGTAGTACTAGCCAGTGTAGCACTGCCGAGCCTATAAGGATGCTGCAGGTTTTTCTTTCCAAGGTGGAGAACCTTGCATTTTTCAGTGTTAAATACCATCAGTTTCTCATCTGCCCACTTGCTGAGCCTGTCCAGGTCAGCCTGGATTGCCTTCTTGTCTTCAGGTGTGGATGCTTTGCCCCAAAGTTTGGTGTCGTTGGCGAACTTGGCTGGTCCGCTTCTGACTCCAATGTCCACATCATTAATGAAGATGTTGAACAATATGGGTCCAAGGACAAAGCCTTGTGGGACCCCATTGGTCACAGGGCACCATGATTGACTTCCGTCAGTTACTACCCTCTGGGTCTGACCACAGAGCATATTATAACCTACCTAACATCCGATAAGCCCAGGTAACCTCTCTTCATTTTACCAGCTACATTCTATCACCAGGTCAACATTCCCCCTTTCCCACCCACCTACCTGTCTCACACCTATATTTTCCCATGGCCTCTGATCCTCACCACCACACATTTGCATTTTCACATACCTGCATTTTGCATATTGGCTTCTATTCCATACAGGAGAACACAAAGCAACAGCAGACTCTTCCTATGCTGAAGAAGGGTGTTTGTGCCTAAAAGCTTGCAAAGAACAATTTTTCCAGCTATTTAGTTGGTCTAATAAAAGATATCACATTTACCCAAAGGACCTTGTCTGCCTATTTCCTGAGACCAACATAGATAGCTACAACCAACATTGGTCAGAGCAGGAAAAGTCAGTCAGACAATAAATGTTATTTTGATTTCAAGGGACTAAATGGTTTCCGTGCCTTCTGATGTTAGTACAATTTAGCTTTGAATTTGAGATCTAACAGGTATATTTTCTCTACTTGAAAGGGCTTCTGGTGGCCTGTATGAAATGAGTTTTGTTTTCTGAGTCCTGTTCTGTGTGTATGCATTTCTGCATCATTTGTGGAATACTTGTTGGCAATCACTACAGAATGAGGAAAGGACTAAATAAACAGAAGAAGAAATACCTTTCTCCATCAAGGTTGGATTTTCCCTCAGGTTTTAAGTGCATTCAAAGTAGGGTTTATAAGGAAGCTCACAGTGTACATATCTGGTCTGTGTACATGGGAGTTTGGTTTCCAGGGATGTTAACCTGACACACAATTCATTATTAACAAAAAAAAAAAAAAAAAAGATTTTGCTGTACTGTGCTCCCCATCTCTGTCCCCCTTTTTATAGAAAAGACCATTTTCAAATTCTGATGGCCCCACCAGCATGTCAGTATGGACTTACATACTGGAAAATCCCACACAAATAAAGCCATTAAATGTTTTTTACCAGCAGCGTGATGGCTCCAGATCAAATCTTTGCTTAGATTCTGTGTATAAGTTGAGAGGTACAAGTTTTAGGCATGCTATTATACTCTTCCATTACTAACTTAGGAGGATTCCATCAAACTGACACTTCTCAAAAAGCTGACCCTTACAACCGTCCTGAAGAGCCCATTGCAAAATACAGTGTATCTGTTAATGTACAAAGGATTGATCTATGTAAACATTTCATAGGGGCTTGAGATCATTATTTAAGTGCTGACAGCATACTCAGCCAAGTACAAACCAAAGACAGAAAGGCCCTTTCTTCCTCTAGGACCTCACAAAGTAAATCAAATGAGAAAACAATTCCCATACAAAATTACCCCAGCTTGTCAGGGATAGACTTCTCATAGTTTACACTGTCGTGAGGAAGAAAGAATATATTTGTTAATGGAAGCTGGTGTGACAGCCCTTCTGCTAAGATGAAGTGTTTGGGGAAAAAATGTTATGTCCCAGAGGTAGGAGAGAGTTACTGAAGTTGCTTTGTAGATTCCTGTAAACAATTCAAAAGGCCAACATGGATCCAGTTCTGTTCTACTGTGGGAGAAGCTTTGTCCACTTTCCTTCCCTAGTCGTTAGCTTAATCCTTTTATAATGGAGTTTAAATGCAATTAATATAATCAAATGTTCTTCCTACCAGTGCCTTGAGTTCATAAAGGCTTGTCTGTGCATTTGTTTAGTATATATACTATATTTTATATTTATGTGCACATACATATTTTTAAGCAAAATAATCTAACTTCCCTCTTTTTGCACTTTTCCCGCCTGCTCAATCCTCCCTGCTGTTCCCCACAAAAGAGATATTGAAAAGTAACAGACCCTCTTCAAAGGGTCTATTTTGTTCCTGCTCTTTAAAGTCCAGGAAAATCTGATGCTCATAAGAATGACTTATTTGAAGAATTATTCCACTCACCTCCATAGCTGAGTCAAACCCAAACAAACTGTAGGATCATCAGTTTGAGACACAGGAAGGCAAATTCTCTCCTTTATGTCTGCCAATCAGCTCTTAACAAAAGTATTTAAGCAACAGTGCCAAGAGACGAGATTGACCAAACCTCTCTCCCAGAATGACTTATCACCTGGTGGTCAGACCACTGGGGAAAATGTGTACAAATGCCCACAAGGAAACAAGGCTGTCTGGGGGCGGGGGGGCAACTGGGGCAATTTGCCCTGGGCCCCTGCAAAGCAAGGGCCCCCTGCCTCTGCTCCTGCGTGTACCATCAGCCCCTGCCCTGCGACATTGCTCACCAGAATTCTTAGTATTTTGTTTTCGTAAAAAAGAGGAAATTGATGTATTAGAGTGTAAGATGACACTGAATCATTCTCAACATGTCATTGTGACATTATGGGACCCGTCCCCGATCATGAAGTAAATATTATACATAGTTGTGTGTGAAACAGATGCTAATTTGAGGCTTAAGTGCTTGTTGCATTGATGTCCAAAGGGGAGTCTAAACCAATCAAGGTAAGCTAACATCTTTCTTTATCTCTGGGCAGCAACAGAGACAAGATTGATCAGGCAGGCTTATGGTTGTCCTAGCCTAGGACCTAGGCCAAGTAGCCCTGGTTACAGAGTCTGTTGGGAGGAGAGAAGGAACAGGGAAGGCTTAAGGAGGGATCCGTGGCAGAGCAGGGCTATTGTCACAGAAAGACCTCCAGGGGAACGAGTTCAAGTTGCGAGTGAATGTCAGCTCTGTGGGCTCTTAAGGGCCAAAGTGAGAAGTGAATTTACAAGAATATAATGATTAAAATTATATATATTGTTTTCTTTATATTTGCCAAGGAAAATTACAACATTAGACATAACACATATTTCCCCACTTCAAAAAGTACTTCAATGCAAAGTGTCTATATATAGGATCACATTCTACCCTAGAGCATGACGACTGCGGGTTGTTCCTTTCTACTGTACGGTTCATCAGTAAATACAATCAGATCTGAACTGCCACCTTGAAACTGTTACAAAGCATCAAATGGCTAGGGAGGGAATGCAAACACACTACATGTCCTGGCGTAGTCAGAATGAGTATTTGGAGGTGTGTGCCAAGAAAGTACTAAACACGATTCTTGAGGAGGTGAGAAATGCTCGCTGCTATGGAATCATCATAGATGGGACGCCTGATGTCTCGCATACTGAGGAGTTGGTATTTATCATGTGATATGTACATGAAAAAGATGGAAAACGGGATGTGCAGGATCAATTTCTGAAAATGGTGGACTGCAATAAAAAGAAAGGAGTAGACAGTGTGGAGCAGATAAAGAAAGTACTGGTGGAGTGGAAGGTAGAGTTGCAGAACTGTAGAGGCCAAGGGTATGACCATGCTTCAAATATGCCTGGGAAATACCAGGGCATGAAAACTAGGATACAGGATAAAAATCCTCAGGCATTGTTTTCACCCTGCAGTGCGCACTCTCTGAACCTATGTGGTACCCATGCCATGGAGAAGAGCCCTGAAGTGAAAACATATTTTGGAAATGTACAGAAGCTGTACACTGTATTTTCATGCAGTCCTGCAAGATGGAAAATTCTTCAGGGAACTGCAGGACTTTCTCTTCACTCTGTGTCAACAACTAGATGGAGCTTGAGAATCGATGCTATTCGCCCCCTTGTAAAACATCCTAAAGGGATGCTGAATTCTCTCTTCAAAATCGAAGAAGAATTGGATTTAACAGCAGAAACCCAGACTGATGTTTCAGGTCTCATTGAGTTGTTGCCTACAAATGTCCAACTCAGGATCCTTAAAATTCTGGTTTATTAGGCGGATTGAAACACTGTAATCATAAACCTTGGGGCTGGTCCCCACACACACACACATGCACACATGCACACATACACACACACACAGTAGCAGGCTAGAGTCAGGTATACTTATCCTACAAGCGCTGGAGTCTGCCGTCAATGGCCAATCGAGGCTTCTTTCAGCATGGTGTTATCTTCCAGAAGGGGGTCGCCGGCTGGTCCTTCTGGCTGGACAGGTCTGGTCGAGTTGGAGATCAAGAGGGCGCCACTGAGGGTCACTTTTCACTGCCTTTTATCTGTCCCTGGCAGACTTTGGTGACTCCCCAGTTTTCAGGTTTGCCCAATCCAGGGGTCATTGTCCCTCTTGGGACTTCCCCCCCCTCGGTGGCTACTGGACGGCATCTGTCAGCCCCAGGGGTCATCCGCATGTATGTGCAGGTTTGGGAGTCCGTTGATGAATTTAGAATAGGGCTCTGGGAGTGGTCGATCTGGAGATATTCAGCCCAAAAGTTGGTCCCCGGTGTTGATTAACTCAGGCCAGGGCTTCTAGCCCTTGATCAGTGACGTTTAGAGATTTCCCGGTTGTTACATTGTCTTCTATTGAGTTCTTCCATTGGTTGATCTGCAGCTTCCAGGTGATAATTGCTGTCTGCTACTATGTTACACATTCAATCACGTTACACATTCAATCACTGATTCACTCACTCTTTCAAGGGCCAGCCTGATGCAGAGAAGGACAGTTTGATTCCTGCCCTTGTTAACATTGTTACAATGTATAATTTACTTATGAAACTAAACACATTCAGTTGAAAGTTGAAAGGTGAGGAGTATAAAATATAAGCTACAAATGTAATGGCACACAAATAGATAAAAATACCAAAATACAAGGGGAGATACAAAATGCACACACACACATTTCAAAACACAATTCCTTATCTTAAAGTGAAAGAAAGAGGAAGGAAGAAAAGGTAGAAGAGGAAAAACATATCCAAGGAGGGGAGAGCAACTGCAGGCAAGAGGAAAAGGGGGCTTTCTGCTACAGAGTGGCTGCAATCCTTTGAGTTCATCCTTCTGACTACAGTGTGGCACAAGATATTGCAGTCCATCAATATACAAAGCAAGTTTGTCCAAGGATCCAAGCTCACCATGGAAGAAGGAGTGCAACATGTCAAGAGCCTCCTGGAAGAAATTCAACGGTTGAATGATTCCTGGCCAAGTGTTCTCATGGAAGCTAAGGTCATCACTGAGGAGTTAGGTATCACCACCGAATTCAAGAGAACACACAGAAGAATCTGAAGGACAGAGCATTTCCACGATGAGCCAGCCAATACAGAACACACAATCTCTTCCCCTGAAGATAAATTCAGTATTGAAGTGTTCAACACAGCCATGGATATGCTCCTCTCAGATCTCTGAAAGCTAGCTGAGACCATGGTGTTATGTCTCAGCTCTGTGTTCTTGGGGAACCCATGGCACAGGACGCAGCCTGTCTGACTCACAAAGAATCCCCCCCCCCACCTAAACGAAACTGATTAAGATTCAGTGGGAGACACACCTAAAACCCTCCAGATAAGGGTGACAAGAGTGAAACAACTGCCCTAGGTTTCATTTGCATCCAAGATGGAACCAGATGACTATTCATTTACATGGAAGATGGAGAATAGAAAGCCTGAAGCAGAGACTGCAGTGAATTCTGGGATCAGAGAAGCAGGGGAGCACTGCATGATGGGGAATCTGTGCTCCAAATGCTAATCAACCCACATTTACACACACCTAGTTCAGCATTTATCAGACCAGTTCTAATCTGGATTTACAAAGAACTCCCCCCCCCCCGACACACACACCTCTAAATTTAATAGGCATCTCAGGCCATACATTCCCCGGTCCCACTATGACAGGCCTATTTAAACTTGATTGACTAAAACTCAGTTGCTGGGTTAGGGAATGCTGAGGCAAGAGACCGAGTCAGAGGGGGTATGGGCAACATTTGAACAATGGTAAAGGGTTCATCACAGCGTCCAGCCTGTTGGAATCCTGACCACAGGTGTTGTCATACTTTTCCTGGGACGATTAGTGGAAGTCTTTCTGCCCAAAGGTTATAAACACTCCAATAATTGCTTTAAGACTATAGTAAGATCTGGAAAAGTCATGCTAAGCTGAGGCTTGTTCACAACAAGTAAAACTCCAAAACCCTGACGCTGCAAGCTATCTATTGTTTCTGAAGAAACCATGAGATATCCCTTCAGTATATCTGCTATCCATAGGAATTTCAAGCTGGCTCCCAAGTATCTGGTTATTCCCTAACCTTATGTGTTTCCTGAGTATCAATCAGTTTCTTGAGATGTACTAAACCAGATAACCCCTTGTCAATAGAAAAGACAATGATTTAGACTATTGAAAATGCTTTGAAGAAGCTGAACTGAGGGTATAAAAATCTGTAAAAAAAGCAGCAGTGTGTGTGCTGACACCACCCGCTGTTGTTCTCGGGATGCTGGAAGAACATATCATCTCCCTTCAAGGATTGTGCTAGGAACTTTACCTGTCAGCTTTGAGACCCAAGTGCCTTGGACTGGTGAGATCTCCACGCTCTCTCTCTCTCTCTCTTTTCTCTCTAGGCATACATTTCTGAACCTGAACTGTAGTAGTTAAGCTTGAGCTAAGTTTCCCCAAATACTTAGTGAAACCAGGGTAGTATCGTAATTGTTTGTATTTGTTTTTCCTTTGCACGTCTATTACTACTAGTACCATTATATATATTTCATACACTTAGCAATAAATAACTTTTATAGTCAAACTGATAGTAACTGGGTACATTTTTCCTTCTCTACTTCTCCTTCCTCACGTGCTCTGCAACAACACTTCTTTTAGCTAAGCTAAAGATCCCTGTGAAACCCCAAAATACTGTGGGTTCTGCTTATCAAGGGGCTAAAGATTGGGATGTGCTGAGTTTGAAATACATAAGGGGATCAGCTTGTACAGGCTGATTGACCCAGTTTGATTCAGACATGCCCTTATGAATTGAATGCTGGCCCATGAGGGTGTCAGCTGAACACCCAGCCAGATTCAGAGGTATTCTGTTCACCTGTGTGCTTGTGTCTGACTGCAGTTTATTGTTGCTCTGATTAACTGATTCTTGGCATATGAGGGTGTCAGCCTGTCCATGCTGATCAATCTGGCTGGGTCAGGCGTATCACTTTAATCTGTGTGTGTGTGTATGACTGATTTGGTGACTGGAGGAACCCAGCCCCATTGAAACTGAGTCCTGCAAGATAGCTCCATTGGGGGGTGAGGACTTGCAGAAGGGAGATATACAGCTCCGTATAGAAACACAAGTAACACAAGCAGCACATTGACAGAATTACCAAGACCCTAGAAACGTATCCCTAATAAATGAGCACACTCCAAAGTAATGGGCAAATCTGGTAACAATGGGGAAACTCTCAAGCTTGTTCTCACCCATACTTGATCCACCAGCTGTTGCAGAGGATGAAGAAATTGTGAAGCTCGCAAAGTCCCTGTCCACCACATACCCACAAGATGTGAACAAGGATGAGTTGCAAGAAGAACTTTGCTTGTTTTACACAATCAGGAAAGACTCAAATTTGTGCACCTCTGGAGGAACCACGGGCAATGAATGCACTTGAGCTTCTCAACCGGATTTATGGCAAAGGTATAGAATCTGTGTTCCCTCAGATATGCATTTGCTTGAGAAAGCTCATTGCCTTGCCAGTCTCTGTTGCATCTGGGGAATGCACTTTTAGTAAGCTTAAAATTATTAAGAACTACCTACGGTCAGTGATCGGGGAGGATAGGCTGAACCATTTGATCATGCTGTCAGTGGAGAACGCATTTGCAAAGCAAATAAATTACGATGATGTAAATGATGATTTTGCATCCATGAAGGTGAGAAATATTTTTACTTAAACTTTTCTCTTCTCATTTTGTTCTTAAGTTCCTAACTTTGCAGCATAGGTTTAATAAATGTTTCACTTGCAAACTGTTAATGTCATTTTGCTTTAGTAACCTATCTCCAAGGTAAATTCTCTCTGCCTAGCCCTCCTTGCCATGGGAACAAGTGAGGAAAGCCCACTTGTTCCCACTTCCCAGGGCAAGGGAAGGACAAGCCGCATGTGAGAACTCTCACATGTGATGCAAGTGTCCAAGAATTCTTGCATGTGGCCCCCCAGCTTTGTATATACACATGGGTCCCTGTAGGGGGCAGTGGTGGGGGCACCCAACATCACATCTGCCCCCGGCCCCATAAACCCTCTGGGCAGCCCTGCAAGGAAAGAAAAGAATGGAACAGGTGCCTCAGCTGTCCTGGGTAAGAGCACTGCCCCCCTGAACTGTGGTGTAAAATGTCTCCTTCTCTGCATTGGTGAATCCATCCCGTCATTTTCTTTGCTTCCCTTACCAGTGTCCCAAATGAAGAGGACCATTCCACCAAGAAAAAGGGTAATGGTTTCAGCAAGAAAATTGGAAAAGAAAAAATTCAGTAGATTCAGTTGAATCCAAAGAAAAGTTGGGTTTTTTTCACTGTTCGATTTGGCAGCCAAAGTGACAAGCCAAATCTTCACACATGGCACAGAAAGATGGATCTCACTTGCATTTAGCATCATCTGATCTACTTGACACGATCCCTCTTATTTACCTGTGGTGGCAGAATGGAGTGGAAAATAAATAAATAAATAAACCACCTTATTAAATAATAAGGGAGGGATTCTCATTAGTGACCGGCTGGCTTTCTGCCGAGCTGGGCTCAGCACTAACAACTACGTTCCTGAACTGCTTTCAGAAGGATGCGCTATGCTGGTATGTGTGCGGGCCGGGGGCGAGCCGGGCCCGTCTTTGCGCACGTGGGCTGTGGCCAGCAGCCCGGGCATGCGGGGTTGGAGAAAACCGCGGGGCGGTTTGGTACGTGCGAGCTAGAATTAGTTACGGAGGTGTAATGGTTGATTGAAAAGGTTGTTTACTTACACCCGAAGATGGTATTGGTGTAGGCTGGACAGGTTTCCAGGCACAGCTCCTGCTTAGATCCTCGCTAGAGGAACACGACAAATTCGATTGCTCCCACGGAGCTGTTTAGGCTCCGCGGGTCCGGTTCGTGGTTCGAAGAGTTCCCCGGAGTTACTTAGGCTCCGCGGGTTCGAAGTTTACAGGAAAGGGATACGTCTGGGATTGCGATCGGCGACGGGGAGAGGCTAGAAGCGAAAGGTCCGTAGGTTCGGTTCTATTGCCTCTATTGCCTGCTTAGGAGAGGCGCGTTGGGTCCACAAGGGTCCGCAGTGCTTGGAGATCTTCACAGTCTCTCTCTCTCTCTCCTGGTGTTCATGGAGTCCTTCAACTTGGGCGGAAACCACACAAGCTTTTGTACGGCTAGCAAGCCAATAGCTAGCCACCATGTGTGCCTACATTTGGAATTGGTCAATAATGTGGCACGAATCCAAATACAAATGGCGGGAACTCCTTTGCAGCGTGTATCACTAGTATGCAAAAGAAATGCACCCTGCAAAGAAGCTGTAATTTGGCGGGAAATCCCCCGTTGCACCAGAGCTCTCTCGCAGCAGAGAACTCTACCGTGCAAAGGAAGCGACAAAATAATTTAGAAAATAATTAGAAAGCGGGAAAATAATTTAGTGGTGCCGAAGCACACACAAAAACAAAAACCACAACTTTGGGTTGTGACAGTATGAACATAACTTGCTGGCAGACGTGCCACAAATCAGCCCTGCACTTTCCTTGAGTGCCTCCCTGATGCCCTTCCCCTGCTCAATCTGCTGCTCTGCTTTTTACTTCCTGCCTTATGCTCCCTGCCCCATCTGCCACTGTGCTGCTTGCCACCCCCCGATCTGCCTCCTGCCACACACAGAGGCTGTCCATACTACTTGTGGCAGGTGTGCCACAGGTTGGCTGCCCCACACTGTGCCATGCATCTTTTTTTCTTCTTTTTTGAGTGTGGCAGTTAATCACTTCAGTAACATAGATTCATAGATGTTAGGGTCGGAAGGGACCTCAATAGATCATCGAGTCCGACCCCCTGCATAGGCAGGAAAGAGTGCTGGGTCTAGATGACCCCAGCTAGATGCCTATCTAACCTCCTCTTGAAGACCCCCAGGGTAGGGGAGAGCACCACCTCCCTTGGGAGCCCGTTCCAGACCTTGGCCACTCGAACTGTGAAGAAGTTCTTCCTAATGTCCAATCTAAATCTGCTCTCTGCTAGCTTGTGGCCATTATTTCTTGTAACCCCCATGGGCGCCTTGGTGAATAAATGCTCACCAATTCCCTTCTGTGGCCCCGTGATGAACTTATAGGCAGCCACAAACTCGCCTCTCAACCTTCTCTTGCGGAGGCTGAAAAGATCCAGTTTCTCTAGTCTCTCCTCGTAGGGCTTGGTCTGCAGGCCCTTAACCATACGAGTGGCCCTTCTCTGGACCCTCTCCAGGTTATCCGCATCCCTCTTGAAGTGCGGCGCCCAGAATTGCACGCAGTACTCCAACTGCCGTCTGACCAGTGCCCGATAGAGGGGAAGTATCACCTCCTTGGACCTATCCGTGCCACCCAGCAGGTCATTTCCTAGGCTGTAGGTGTGCTGGACATTTTTCCTCCCTAGGTGCAGCACTTTGCATTTCTCCTTGTTGAACTGCATTCTGTTGTTTTCTGCCCACTTGTCCAACCTGTCCAGGTCTGCTTGCAACTGTTCCCTACCCTCCGGCATGTCCACTTCTACCCATAGCTTTGTGTCATCTGCAAACTTAGACAGAGTACATTTCACTCCCTCGTCCAAATCACTGATGAAGACATTCAAGAGTATCGGTCCAAGGACCGAACCCTGCGGGACCCCACTGCCCACACCCTTCCAGGTCAAAACCGACCCATCCACCACGACTCTCTGGGTGCGACCCTCCAGCCAATTCGCCACCCACTGGACTGTGTAGTCATCCAAGTCACAGCCTCTTAACTTGTTCACCAGTGTGGGGTGGGATACCGTATCGAAGGCCTTCCTGAAGTCTAAGTATACGACATCTACCCCTCCTTCTGTGTCCAGGCGTTTCGTAACCTGGTCATAAAAACAGACTAGATTGGTCAGGCACAATCTGCCTGCCACAAACCCGTGCTGGTTTCCCCTCAGCATAATTTGTCCTGCCAGGCTCTCACAAATGTGAGCCTTGATTATTTTTTCAAAGACTTTGCCAAGGATGGAGGTGAGACTGACTGGCCTATAGTTGCTCGGGTCCTCCTTCCTCCCCTTCTTGAAAATGGGGACCACATTGGCCGTTTTCCAGTCCTCCGGGACTTGGCCCCTGCACCACGAGCATTCAAATATTCCCGCCAGTGGCTCTGCAATGATGTCGGCCAGTGCCTTCAGCACCCTTGGATGGAGCTCATCCGGGCCTGCCAACTTAAAGGCATCCAGTTCTTCCAAGTGACTCTGCACCATCTCAGGGTCTACACATGGAAGTCTGGTGCCTTGCTGCTGCCTCTCTACAACCCCAGTGAGAGACTTGTCGTGTCCCTCACTTAGGAACACTGAGGCAAAGAACTCGTTGAGGAGTTCAGCCTTGTCCCCCCCTGTCTGTCACCAATTGTTTCTGCCCATTTAGCAGGGGTCCTATTCCTCCCTGGGCCTTCCTTTTACTCCCTATATATCTAAAAAACAATTTCTTGTTGTCCTTTACTTGGGATGCCATCCTCAGCTCCATGGTAGCTTTGGCCCATCTAACTGCCTCCCTACAAGCACAAGCAGAGGAGGTATATTCGTCTTTGGTGATCTCTCCCTGTTTCCACTTTTTATGTGCTCCCCTTTTGGCCCTTAAGCTGCCCTGGATTTCTCTGGTCAGCCAGGGAAGCCTCCTGGCCCCTTTCCCTCTTTTACCTCACACGGGGATCGTCTCGCTTTGTGCCCGAAGGATCGTTTCCTTAAGGCACAGCCACCCTTCTTGGGCTCCCATCACTTAAAAACTCCTACTCTGCAGTGTGTCCTTGACTAATCGCCTGAGTTCATTGAAATCAGCTTTCCTAAACTGAAATCAGCTTTCCTAAACGTGTTGTCCATTTCACCTCTGAGATACTACTGTTATATGCCAAAAAGATGTTCACTTGGCTTCCAACTTTGGGGCATGAGGGGTAGGGGAAGAGGTGGAGAGGAGTTTAAAACTAAGCTTTTCATAGCTCTATGTTCAACAGGAGTACATATGCCACTCCCCTGTCTTGTCGCCTCACCTGATGATGCTTCATTACAAATGGAAATAAAGTAAAAACTAATCGGTGCCAAGAGATGGACACTAGAAGTTGGACAGTAACCTCAGTGTTACACCCAAAAGAAACTGGGGGAAAAAGCATGAGGCCAGAGACAAATTTAAGCCACTGAAGCTGGAATTCCTGTTACTGTGACTGGATCATTTTCAAGCAAATCTGAGTTAAGTGGAAGTATTTCTGAGCTGGCTTGGTTGCAGGTTGCTAAGTCAGGAGACTCAGGGACTCCAAGACAAATTACCTGTCCATATACTGTCTTTGTCTTTAAATTCACAAATGGAGGCTGGTGGACTTTGGCGGCGGCCTCTATAGGTTCTCAGCAGGTACCATTCAATTCATCATCAGGAAAAGATGCTATTGAAAGGAAATTGAAGCTTGCACAGAACAGAATGGGCTACTTAGAAAAAAGCAAATCTCCTACACATACAGCACTGGTGCACTACTCCTTGCACTGGCTGCCCATAACTTTCAAAGTGCTGGTTTTAATCTGAAATCATTTGAAGCCTGGTTACTAAAGAGCTCCATTTTCTTTCTCTGCAATACTTACCTATCAGAGATCACTGAAGCCATCTTAGGGGAAGTTGGAGTATTGTTTTAAACAGGAGGTGGCTGTTAGCTGGTGTGGTGATCACTGGGTTCAGTTAATACAGGCATGCAAGGAATGGGAAGAATTTACAACAAGTTTTACTGTGGAGCAAGCCTCTGCAGTCCTTCAATCTCTCTAACTAACTAACCACTACTACCTGAGGGGCCATCTCCCAATTCCCAACTCTTCTAATTTAGGGAGCATCTCTGAATTATAATTTTTATCACAATAGTCAGGTACTGTTTCTGAAAGTCCCTTGACTGTCGAACTTGGATCTTTACCTTGAGGCATGGGCCTCCACACACTGAAAATTCTGTCTTTTCTCATAGGCATTTGAAAGTGGATGAGTTTATAGCCACAGCTGCTTCTGTGCTTGTACCAAAGCCTTTTTGTCTAGAAATCCAGCTTTCCCAGGGAACAGAGTGCCTCCATGGAGCCTGTTTGTAGGTGCTGCTATGTTACCTTTCTAATCATACCTCCTTCTTCATTACAGGGTTGGATAAATTTATTAACAACCATGAGGAACTCAGAGACTGAAATAACAGGGGCCATACAAGCGTCTTAGAGAGACCAATAGATAGAGGAGTTGTTGCTTGAATCTCTGGAGCCTTCTTTGTTCTCTCTTTGTTTGTATTTCCTGGCAAAGAAATGGTAAACAAAAACTTTTTATAGGCAATTTTCCTCATATTAATGGGTACAAAAATGCCTTACAAGCCTTGTATGCCTCTGCTCTTAATGTGTGATATAACTAATCCAGTTAAAAATAGCAAGGTGAGTAACATCTATACTGATCATCAGCATATGGACAGTGGAATTACAGCTCAAAGCTCAAAATCCCTCTCTGCCTCCACTCAGATTATCAGCCCATTGCATTTCTTCAGCTGAAGTCTGCTGGTTCTTGATCAATTGCCTCATGCAATTATTATTCTTATAGCACTTCCACTGATTTCAAATCCTGCAAGCCAGATGGTATTTCATGTTATTTTACAAAGGACATAAGGCAATTCTACACATCCAATACTCTTTAAAGGAGCTTTAACTGGGAAAATTTTATGGCTATATAAACATTTTAGGCCATTTCTGAAAGATTTTCCCAACATGTATGTCCTCTTCCTTGGCACAAATTATGGCTATACATCTATGGTGCCCTCCATAAGAAAAGCCATGTCAGGTGAGCTCATGGGTCCACCTGGCTCTATCTCCTATCTCTCCCAGTGGCAAAAATGGATGCTAAGCAGATGAGTCCCATGCCCTGTCTCTGAGGAAGCAGATTCAGACACATGTGACAGCGCCAAGAGGCTCTTGTTCATCTTTCACCCAGTTTATCTGCCCTTCCCTTTTGTCTTAACACTCTAAACGTAACCACCATATTCCTGGAAGCAAATGGTCACTAATGATAGCCTATCCATGTAATTCCCCTCCTGTTGCACTTATCACCATGGACCCTGAGCATCTGGGAAAGCTGTTTATAGATATTAACAGAGAAAATGTGTAATTTTGTTAAGAACTTAATGTGCTTGTAACAGGGAACCCTAGCCCTGTTACCAGATGGCACGTCCGCCCCTTAAAGCCAAAACTTTCTGGGCACAGAGGGCTGGAAAAGAAGGGGTTAAATGCTGAGCCTGGCTAGCTAGTCAGCTGACTGGAAGGGGCAAGACTACAAAAACCCTGGGCCAAGCGGCAGTTAGGGGGGTAGCTGCTGAAGGGGAAGGAGTGCTTCAGAGAGCTCCATGAAGGAGCAGCCTAAAGGCGGGAAGAGAGAAGCCCTGGAGAGGCAGGCAACCACATCACAGCAAGGACGTGAACTGATGGTGTGGAACCAAAACACGGACCCTGTGAATGTAAGCGGACATGATGGGGTTTTTTTGTTTTCACATTAGCTAGGGGCAGTTATTACCCATGGATGGGACTGTTTTTTTTTTTTCCTTTTTGATTAATGAATAAGACTGGTGGTTTAGGTGAGGCTATTAGGGGAAGGAGGAGGCCTCATTTTTGGGGGACCCACTATGGAGTGGGGACCCTGGTGCCAGTGAGGGCATGGCTTTTGGGGGCACAGACCCTGGCGCCAGCGAGGGCATGATCTTAAAAAGGCCAGGGAAGTCTGGTATGCCTGTAGTGTAGTCTTGTTTTGGGTTGGGTTTTTTTTGGACTGAGAGGGTGCCAGGTCGGGGTCATCCCCTGGTGTCTAACTTGCGACCCCCTGGCTGTGGGGCTGGCGCCCAGAACTCTGGGCGAGGGAGGGCCAGGCTCCAGATTGGAGCAGGAAAAGGGGCCATGAGCCTCAAGACAATGGAAAAGGCTAGAGCCTCTGAGTCAAACCCTGTTTAGTGGGTTTAGATGGGGAGGCCTAGCTAGAGAAAAACAGGGGTCAGGCCCACATAGGGGAAAGGCCCCAATGTACACAATACAATAGGCAGCCTCCTGCTCACAAGAACATCATCATCATAATTTCCATCAAGGTGTGGCAGGTGAGTACAGGGCGGGACATAAGAACCCCAAAGAAGGCTCCAAAGGCGCCCCAAGCAAGGCGCGGATCACTAGGAAGATGGTGCTGGGAAGGGCAACCTGTTACAGTGCTCTTTAAGTGGGAAGGCACTGGTTGTACAACAAAAAGGACTTGCTGTGGTTAGAGAAATGGGATTGCATAATACACTAGGCTTTCTGAGTGTACGATTATGGTCACTGAGATAAATGTGTGTTCTTCTTACAAACCCCATTGTTAATGTTTTGGGTCAACAAGCCCTTCAAGTTGATTACAGGCCACCTCTTTTCCAAGTTCTCTTTGGACAGCAAGGACAACGGCACCATGCATTTTCTGTTGCTCTTCCATGCTCAACCATTATGTGACTGTCATCAATGTGCAAAATTATGTTCCACCATCTGGCTTGTTATGAAAAGGCCCAGTTTACATCATGCTCTTTATTTTCCAATCCCATTTTGGACAGCGGTTATTAATAAGCTAATCTTTGTCTAATGTACTGCCCTTTGGTTAAAAATGCTCATAAATTGGCCCAGCAATTTCACATGCTGACTTCAGTCCTACATGGTTTTAGTCTCGTCTTCCACAGAGGTATTGCTTTTGCAGCATTAAAAAACCTTTGGGGTTGTCTGGTTTTTAATTTCTACCTCTAATATGAAGTCTCACATACCAGATGCTTATTTGTAAGATACCCAGTGCCATAATACAAATATCCCAATACAAATAAAGAAGAGTAACAGTAATAAAAATTAAAGAGAAGAAGAAGCAACTTAGTTCACAGCAGAACTTGAAAGGAAGTTTTCCTTCAGGTTAGGAATTTATTTTTCATTTGACTTCTCAGGATACAGGCATGTCTTAGTAGCCAGTTTCACAGGTGCTGGTTGCACAAAGAGGAAGGGAAATCATGATTCACCCCCCATCTAGTCTAAGGGATCGGGATTGGTGCTATCTGCTGTAGCCTATGGATGGAGCAGTTTGTTCTCCCCACAGGACACACCATGCTCATCCTTAAGTGAGAGATAGCAAATGGTTTAATAATAACAGTTGCACAGTAAAAGGTTTCCCTTATGTACTTTTATTTAGGTTAACCTCAGCTAAATTGGACCTATCCATTGCTCTAGCTGCACACTATTAAGAGATCCAAAGGAAATGCCAAAAAGAAGCACCAAAAAGACAGTCCCTGACAAAGATTTCAATTGTCCCAAGTTTCTTCTTACTCATCAGGGATGTGGCTCTGCATCTTGCTCACAAATGAGGCTAGCTCAAAAATAACAATGATATTTTGCATGACAGTGGCAATTCTCCTTTCTTTAGGCCTTAGTCCTTCATTAGAAAAGAAGCTGCTGAAAGAGTTCCTCCACAAGTATTTGGCACAAGGACTGAATCTTTTCATTGTTGGGTTTGGTAAAGACCACATAATTACTAAATGACACATGGGCCACTGACTCAAATACTTGCAGCTGGAGTATTAGACGGGCCAGCTAATTTGATTACCACTAATTACATAGATAACTATGTTAATGATAAGGGTGATGCTGTCACATGCCCCAGGAAATAAGCTGATTTCCTGCAGAGGTCATGAAGGAATACTGTCTGCTCCTTCAATGGGCAGCATTAAACAATGGATGCATTACAAAACGTTTTCACCTTGCCTGGAAGCATCAGGTCTTGACCTCTGACAGAAGCATAAACCCTGGCTGTGTAGACTGATGAATGCTCTCATTGGAAAGGGGTAAACAGTCACCAGGGCCTGGGTTTCAAAATATCAAGCAAAAAATGTGACTCCTGACCACAGTGGCTGAGTCATTGGAACCTTTTGTCTTAGACTAAAGATTAGGAACATAAAATTTTAAAAAATAAAATAAAAACACTCTCTTGGCTATTACAGCAACAATTTTTCCAGTGGCATTCTGCTGCTTTGTTGCCGTTCCCTTCACATACTAGTATATACATAATTTGCAACACATGAATATAAGATTCCCGTTCATGGTTTAATCCCAGTTTACCAAAACAGCTATCTCCTTAGCCTCTTCTTCCTCTCTTCTGCTATGCACAGCCACATTGAGGTAGGTACAACATTTGTACAAAGCACACATGTAGAGACTGAAGCACAGGAGACAAGAGCCAAATCCATATCAGTCACTTCCCATTAAGCTTCTGTACACCTAAAATATGAACAATTTGCCCCAGGAGGGTAATCCAACTAGATAGACTGGGTACCTAGATAGATTGGGTAGGAAGAGTTAGGCACCACCACTAGGTGCTGTGCCTTGAGCAGTCCAATAGGAAACTCTGATCACAGAGGTGTCTAAAGTCCTGTCCCTCCTCGGAGGTTAGACACCTGTCAAGCTACACACTGGAAGCTACTTGGTTTCCAATGTACATTGGGTTCCCACCCACTTGGGAAACAGAAAACAGATTCCCTAACTGAATACTGGAGGCAGTACTGGTGCCCATAATTCACTTAATGACCTAGGATTTAAGAGTATTACCTAAAAACCTGGAGACCTTGGTTTCTTCCTTGGGAGAGAGGCATGCTTCTGTAGCCCAGGGATGGATGCATGCCCCTGGGAAGGGGGCATCCTTGGTCATAGGACCATAGAGAAATAGGGCTGAAGAGACCTCCAGAGGTCATCTAGTCCAACTCCCTGCCTGAGACAGGATCATCCCTGTCCAAACCATCCTATACAAACCATAATCTAAACTCTTTGTAAAATTACCATCAGCCCTGACACAACACAGACCTAACACCCTAACCTGCCACAGGTAAAGCAGGGGGACCACAGCAGCCAATGCCCTGCTTCTATAAAAGCTTGTTAATGTATGTTCAAGAGATCCCAAGTTGGGGATTATGCATTAATTCAGGCAGCTACGGGATCTTGCAGCTGCCACAGCTAGACTGGTCTGGATCGCTTTTAATGACTTAAACGATTCATTTACCATCCTGGATCCAGCCATATGCAACTGTCCCAGGGTCACACAATGGGTGAGGGACAGAATAAGGAAAAGAACCCAGGGTACCTGATTCCTTATTCACTGCATGCTGTACACCTTTGCTATACACATCTCTCTCTCTCTCTCTCTCTCTCTCTTCCCAGACCTTTCCTAATAACATGATTTGAGAGAATGGTAGTCATTATATAGTCATGACCTCACTAGGCTAAAGCAATTTTCCATTGGACTTACTACTCATGTAAGCAGCTAAAGCGGTAAATAGGCCCACTTTAATGAACCTAAATAAAGCATGTAAAGGGAAACCTTTTACTCTGCAGCCATAATTATTAAACCATTTGCTGCCTCTCACATTAAGTCATTTAAGGATGAGCATCCTAAGACCTTGGCTCCAGCTACATCTATAAAGACATAGATGATTATTTTTGCAGCCTGTAGGTTGAGGTGACTGGCTGGCTGTTTCGCCTTCTACAGAGAATATTTAATTCCAGGGGCACACATGTATCATAAATACTCCAATTCCACTGATGTTCTTCATCATTACCAAGCCTCTTCCTGAAAACACATTTGTCCCGATCTGAGTTTTCTTTAACTGAATAAACAGAACTATCTGTAAGCATTTTGTCTCCCAATGAAGAAGGCTCACCTAGCTGCTTGGAAAACTAGAAGCAGCTAGAATCTTAGGCTGGCATGTCCTTGAAAGAGGCTGATGATACAAGTTAAGTGTTTTCTGGATCAGACAAGAGCTCAGCTGAGCCAAACCCTGTTTGCTATTTCAGCTGACTCTAATTGAACACAATCCTGCCACAGATAAAAATGGAAAAACAACATAGAAATACTTACTGCTAGTTCAAAGTTCTCATTCCTTTTGTTCCCATTTAATGTGTTATCTTTGAGTCAGACTAACATGTTCCCTGCCTGTTTCTGCAACAAGCCACCATCAGGCGGGGTTGATGGAAGATCACAGGAAGCTAACTCTTTGTGCTTAGACTCCGAGTATGGACAGCTTATCATTTTTCTGAATCTCCTGATTCCAGTACTATGACTTAAATTTTCCTGATTAAAAATACTGATGTCCTGCAGCTAATGAAAGCCGGGTAGAATGTTCTTTCATGCGGAGGAAACGCTTAAAACCAGGGGTGTGGTTGGTAACAATGAAAGATAACAAAAACGCATTTCATGTATGTTTAGTTTAGTGAGAGTGGAGCATATCTTGTGATGCATTTCAGTGGGAGTCAGGTGAAGCATCAAATTTTAAATCAAGACCTCTCTGAACTGTAATAAAGGGAAGAGAATGGCCCCCAGTGTATTTGACTGGTGAGGTATCTGAAGACATCATGGTGGTGATCACAGTATGGATACCTACATGGATACTGAGCTGGAAAGAAGAGTGTCAAGAACAGTGCTAAGACCAGACAAACATACCTGGAAAGGAGTAAGAAGAGGTTCCATAAAAATCATATACAGGACAGAAGACTAGTTACTGTGTAGGAAATATATATATGTACATACATATAAAGAGAATATCTGAGAACTAACAACTAAGTATAGTACAGGAAACTGCTATAAAATTGCCCAATTAAATCAAAAGCTGCATCTCATTACAACAGCTACATGGTGACTCAAAAAATACGCTTTATAATGGAATTGGAATTTAGTGCACATAAAAAGCATTTTCTTTCATTTAAATGTAAATGATTTATCCCATATAAGAATTAAAGTCCTTTTCGAACTTCTTTATAGACTTCTTGCCATACAAATACAATCTTAAGTCCAACTTATGATCAATTTTTTCATCTGATATTTAGCCAACTTAAAAAGTTTTACCATTGCCAAAATATTAATGATGAAACCCCCCCATGAACTTGAAAGCATATCAGATAAACAGATTCACTTATTTTCTTCCCAAGAGAATCTGCTAGAAAGAGTCCAGGTGCTTGTTAATTTTTTCATTCTTCCTCAAGTCACTACTATGCCTAAAACTGTCTGCAGAGGACAAATTATCTGTTAAAAAAATGCCACGTGTAAACAATGGAGTTCAGGGAAGCATTGGGTCTTTTGAAAGCACTTATCTGAGGCAGCAGAAGTAATTTTTTTTGGCAAGTGTCTTCTTCAAAATGTGCTGACAGTTTCTATACAGCAAAAAAGATCCATAAAAATTGCAGTGTACCAGGAATAAAAATAATAAAACACATGGAGCTGAGAGGAGCCAAGCTAAATGCTTATAACACACTTTAGGAATCTACCCAGGTTCAGCCTCAGCCTCCCGAAACCACAGGAGGATATTCTTCAAGCCACATGAAAAAATCTTGGGCTGAAAAAATGAAAAACTGGTGATCCTAAAGGGACTTGGGACCTGAATGTGCTCAGTAACCAGACCTATTCGCACTTCCTAGGAAAAGTGCTAGAATAGCTAAAGCTGCTTAGGTTATATATCCCTGTCTTTCCAACAAAGAGCCACATAGAGATTTGCCCCTGGAAGTATTTTTGTATTTTACATGTAATTGCTGCATTAGCAAAGTTTCAGTGTTAGGACTTGAATGGACATTAGCAGCAACTCTATGGCTTTAATCCTACTGACCCCTTTGAAACAGTAACAAATGGCATCTTGGTCGGCATCTCATAGGCAGAGAGGGTCTCAGATGCAATAAACAACCTGCCATTGCATGGGGGTGAAAGAAGGCAAGACCCTGCATAAGGAGTATGTTCCCTTGTGTGTAAGAACCTCATTTCGCTGGCATGAGCATTGTTGCACATGCAGGGAAGAGACCAAAAGATCTCCACATGACTGCTGGCCCCTAGGGAGCAGTGGCCATGGAGTCTACTTCAGCCCTGAGGCTGGAACAGCACCTGACCAACAGTTCAGAGGTCACTCCCAAGCCTTTGTGGTGGATTTACTTTCCCTCTACCCCCAGCTGAGAGGTGAAACCATATTTGGAATTGTCACTGGGAAGAGGATTTGCATCAAAATTATTAGAAGCCCTTTCTGTCCCTTTAACCCTAACACCCCAAGACACTCCAAAAAAAATGCATGTGCCCCCATTTTTATATTTAAAATCTTTAACACACTCACTCTTATCAGTTCTTTCTCCTCTCCACTGTCTTTCCAGAGCAATTTTTGCCTTTGATGGCTCCTTATACAAGAAAACACCCCCAAATGCAATCCTGTTCTATTATCTACAGTGAGCCTCTGCCCGCCAGCTAATATGTCTTTTATTCCTTCACAGACTGAACATGGTGTCTGTCCCCTTTCCTGGTGTTCTTATCATTCCCAACTTTTGTCTACAAGAAGGATCATGGCATTTAGGCCTCAGTGCATTGTTGCAGGACTGGAAGTCTCTGACCACTGCCCTACGCTGAGTCCCAATTTAAATCAGATTGTTCTTCCTGTCAGGTAGCACATGTCATAGCTGTTTTCACAAACCTTGTGAAACTGCAACTTTCTCACTTTTTCATCGCAAAAGCATTACCCAGCACAAGTTCTTCCCAAAAAAAAGGGCTTTGAGTTCATTCAACAAACTGGGGCAGGAGTTGAATTTCAAGTTTAACAAATTAGATGAGTTTTATGAGAGGTGAGGTTTTACAACAAAAGGTCTGCGCCACTCTAATGGGGATGCTGGACTCACAGGTCCTGTGGCTTCCCTGGTGGGCTGTCATTTGCATCAGTCTCCAGAGCTTCAGTTGCACAGAGATCCCACCCATCTGTTGCCGCGTCCTCTACCTTCAACCACTAGTGTGTTAATTTGAACCATCTGGATGCTTTCGTCTTCTCACAGGCACACATTTGCTGTACATTTGCTTGTCATTGCCAGTAGTTTGTTCCAAGGTCTTCAAGAAAACATCTGTCTGGAAAATTCCCTCTTCTACATCCTCTAAAATATGTCACTGCTTGTTCCTTCTTAGTCTCCTCCCTTTACCTATCTCTGGCTATTGTCCTCTTCTTGACCTCCTATTTCTCAGCAAGGTAAACGAGCAAGGCAACTAATTTCCTCTCTACAATTACATCCCACACTCCAATATCCTGGACCACTTTTGATCTGGGTTTTGTTCTGGGAATAACAAGCAAACTTCTCCTTCGCATGTGTAGCGAATGCCTCTTCTTTTTACTGTCAAAGGCACTTTTCTCCTAGAACTTAGTAAGGCCTTGAAAGTCAGTCTTTCCTGGGCCATTTCTACATGTACTTCCAGCTCCCATGACATACTCCCACTCATGCTTCTTGGCAAATCATTTTCTTCCTGCCCCTGAGGCCACATATCCTATCTCTGGAAGCTCCTGCCCTATGGAGTACTGTACGTGTACATTCTTGGTTCTTCAGAACCTGACACCTCCTTCTGTTATCTGAGCTCTACCCTTAAATTCAGATCCCATGTTTCTGCTGACAACCTTCAATTCTACATTACTTGTGACATTTTTAATGACTGCACCTGGCATGCCCTGTCTTGGGCAACTAAACTTTTCACTACCTCTCCACTTCCTTCTACTCAATTGCTCTTAAACAACAGGTGGGAACACAGAAAGTGCACTTTCTTCTATTTCTCCCCTTGATTCGGACAATCAATTTTCTTCTACTTTCTATACCCCTAGAGCAATTCTTTCCTAGAAATTTCCTCCGTTCCTACAGCTCTAATATCTCCAGGTCACTCATTATTTCTTACGCTGTTCCTGCTGAAATTATGTTTTCTTTATTGTCTTGGTTCTGCCTTTGTCTCCCACAAGCTCAAGTTTTCCAGATTCTCATGTGTAAGGGTTGCTACTTCAAGAGGATAGACACAGAGACATGACCACATGAATACCACCCTTCCATAGCTCCCTGGGCTCTGATTCATTTCAGGGAGTGGTTCAAAATTGCCTTTGGTTTTTTTTCTTAAATCATCCTTGATTTTACTCTAGACAATTTCACTATCCTTTTTTTGTTTGTTTGTTAATTTTCTTGTTGTCATCTAGTACTGTTTTCTTTATGTATTTTCAAAGAGTCTTGTTACCTTTTGTATGATGTCTTACTGAAAGACATCATTCTTGCACCTCTCCATTGTAGCAATTTTCCAGCCATTTCCATGTCTCAGCTGTAAACATTTTATTTTCTGGTACCACTTAGCCTCCCCCCCCCCCCACCCCTTTGCTTCTCTCTCTCTCTCTATTTCTAAACTTATAATTGTATATTTTAACTCTAATGTGTTTTGGAATAAAGTTATTCTATGCAGACTGGAAGTATTTTGCTGCATCAAAAAACAGATGCACAAATGTCCAAAGACATTTTACCCCATCAAAGGAAGGGGTAAGCTGCTCCCATTCCAATTTTGTACAAACTTACCTAAAGAGTTGATTCATTGCTCAAGAACAGATTCTTTCTTTAAAAGACAATTTGGGCTTCAACAACAGAGATTTGTAATCTATGAGCTTTCACATTCCTGCTTGAATGAAAATAAGAGTTAAAATAGTTCTTTGTGTAGGTAAACTGTAGGCAGTGCATTACATTGTGATTTATTTTAGTGCTCTCAGTGGTTTTGATTAATGACTATGTGCACAAGTATTAATTGCTTTAAGTGTCATTGCTTAATATATTTCATTCTGTGCTTTGCTTCAGGCTAAGTGGCTTTCTCTTTAATGGTAGAGCATGGTTGAAAGCATGCTAAATATCTCTCGCATTATTGGGATAACACTCCTTAGCTGGTTCCCTTTTCCTGTCTCTGCTTCAGATTTTTCCTAGATAAAGAGGATTGTTTATTCCTATGTCTCTTTCTAAATTCTACCTTCTTCAGGATCACCTATATCTTAACACCCACAACACTAGTAAGCCTATTTGAAATCAGTAAAACAATAATTAAGCCCATTCAATTTTTTTATATCCATTTCTCAGGAAGAATCAACAGTCCAGACTTACCTACATAAAATGCATTTCTACTTTGCATGCTAAGCTGGTGATGCTTTCTTTGGAAACGGAACTCTGATCACTATTCTCTTGGCAGAATCAGCATATTTAGTAATTTGCTCTTTTTTATTTTTGTTAGTGATGTAGCTGAGGGTGGCAGAGTCCCAAATCTGGTTTGACAGAGAATCCCCTTCACTTGTTTCCATTGGACTCTCACACTGGAGGAAACCTCCTTTTGACTGAAGGAAAGTCTAATTTCAAGCTGCAAAGCATCTACAGCCTACCAAGGCACCATTAACAGATCTCAAAAGGCACACGATCATTTTTCTTCAAATTACACAAATTGCATAATGAGAAATAACGGAGCTGATAATGGACTGAGCAGCCACTGGCAATGTCGTCAGCATCATGGTCAGAGAACTGATACAGTTAGTAATGTCAGCCACTGAGTGTTGCTTTAGTTGGAATCTTTTTAATGATAAAGAGGTGTCTCTCCAGCTTTGTACCTATGTGCAGCCCATAGTAGAAGACATTTGCAGCCTCCTGTAACTGCAGGTCAACAGAAGAAAGGAGACTTCAAAAGCCACAAGACTTACTCTGTTAGGGCAAGTGGCAAAGATTCAGGCTTTCAACATCAAAAGGCCCAGAGTTCAACAAAGGGAGGAATGTTGTGTCTATAGTATGAATGCAATAAGAGTATGCTGGATGCTTATCATTTTCATGGTGCTTTGCAGACTCAAAATGCTCTGCAGATGTTAAAACACCTACACAACAATCCTATCCCTGTTGTCTACAGGAAGAACGCTTGAGGCACATGAATGAAGTGATCTGCCCAGGCTGTAAACCTAGGTGGCTGACAGGGCAAGGATTAGATCTCTGCACCTCCTGGCTTTCTAACCCATGCATGTCTCTCCAGCCCACTGCCAAAAATATGATTTTAGCATTTCCCATGCATGCCTGTGTTACCTGTTTTACAAGTAAATGGCATTTTCTATCCTCTTGGATAGATCACACTATTGATGGCTACACACACTGAGAAGATAAGTTAGGCCACTGGAAAGTGTTCAAGTACGTTCTCAGAAACCAGAAGTAACTGTAAAATGAATGGAGCTTCACCATTACAGCTGATCCAGCTGCAGGGGTAGGCAGAAGGAAGGAAAGAAGTCCAGGAACTTTACCTTTCTCCTGCTTACCAAGAATCTACTACTTGAAAATAAAGGTTAGTTATTCTCCACTTACTTTTCTACATTCCACTTCCATGGCAGGATTTTCTTATGTGCCTTATGAAGGAATCTACCAATATCCTCAAGATTGCTGACCAAAACGTATCCTGTTTTTGCTGCATTTGGAACTATGTTGCCAGAATAAAGAAACAGAACTTCTCACTCCAGTTTTTTTGAGAGAAATAAAATCTGGCCTGCTGCCATCAAAAGGAAAAAATAGGAATTAACCTCTTCCAACATCTGTCAAAACATTATAATTAAAAAAGTGTTAAAAGACATGCTTTGTATGCAAAGAGGGGTGGGATTCATAAGAGCAGCCTGTGATTTGTTTAAATACAGCAATTATATTTGAAATGCCTTAGTCTGATGAGACTCAATGAACTAGACCTACCATCTGGGCACCAAACACATTTGTGAATACAGCCAAGTTATTTTAGTATTATATTTGCTAGATAAAGAAATAAATTCTCCGTGCACTAAAAGCTTAAACATGAATGAGCATTTAACAGAGCATTGTGCTCCTTTTTGTGCATCCACAGAGAACTCTGCTCCCTTTGTGCATATGTTCTGCTATGAACAGGGACCTACTTAATTCTCAGTTTTGCAGATTTTGTGGATTTCGCAAAATCTGGCTGTGCACGGCCTTGCAGCGCCCCCTGCAACTCACACCTGGCAGCCCCAAGCAGCCCCTTGCAGGCTAGAATGCTGCCCACCTGCCACAGGAAACCCGCCATTTCCCATGAGAACCCAGGCACCCAGGGGCCCTAATTGGCAGGGGCGCCTGGGCTCCGCCAGCCCACAAAATCAACAAAAAAAGCTTAATAAAAATGAAATGCTGACTCCTCAGCGCGGGGGGGAATGGGGCAGACTCAGCAGCATGGGGTGGGTGGGCAGTGGCAGTGCTGGGAGGGGTGGCTATGGGGGAGCTAAGGCAAATTTTGGGGTGGCTACCTCTCCTCCCTGCTCCCTGCCCCCTCCCCCCACCATGGCTGATGCAGAGTGGATTTGAGTAGGGTGAGGTCACATATGAGCTGCCCACTGTAGGCTCAGGGCTCTCCGCTCTGCTGCCTTTGCCCCGGGGGCTCTGCACTGGCCATGCACCCCCTGCCCACCTGGCAGCAGGAGGCACATCTTGCCACCCCCATGACTGCTGGACAGACAGGGGATGCACAGCTGGCACAGGGCTCCAAGAGCAATGGCAGCAGAGTGGAGAGCCCCGAGCCCATGACGAGCAGCTTGCATTAACCCTGTGCACAAATATGGGGGGGCACATGCCCCCCATGTCTCCCCTTGGGGGGGGGGTGTACAGTGGTGGGGAGCCACCCCCTCTGGACAAGCTGCTCATGGCTCCATTCTACTCCCTGCCCTGGCCCTAGGTCCCATGCACCACCACCTTGACTGGGTGGTGCTCCCAGCCCCAACCCCTGCTCCACTCCCTCCCTTCCTCTGCCCACCTCATGCCCCTTGCCCCCATACACTTACTTGCAGGGAGCTGCTCTCCATGCTGCCAGTCTGTGTTCTGCGCCATGTGCATGCATGTGGCTGTGCAAGGGCATGCAGTGCCCCCTGCAACTCACACCTGGTAGCCCCAAGCAGTCCCTTGCAGGCTAGAATGCTGCCTACCTGCCACAGGAAACCCACCATTTCCCATGAGAACCCAGGCACCCAGGGGCACTAATTGGCAGGGGCTCCTGGGCCAGGGCTCTGCCGGCCCATGCATTAATCTGCCTATGGCTGGGACAGGAAGGCACCAGCTGGCAGGGTGGCATGAAGAGTAGTAGACTAGATGGTGGCTGCCCCCTCCTCCCTCTACCAGGGCCTCTCTACCAATCAGTGCCAAGGACTGGTGCAGAACAAAAGGCAGGCAGAAATCAAGATGGCAGCCATCCCCTCATCCCTCCTGCTGCCCCCAACCTGTGGCCTCTCTGCCAATCAGTGCTGAAGGGCAGAGCCACTATGAAATGCCCATGAAATCGGCTCTGTACACCACAAGCGGGCCACAAAAACCATTTGTCTTGCCACAATTTAAGTAGGTCCCTAACTATGGAACATAAATGTCCCACTGTCCTTTGCTGGATGGGATGTCAGGGTTGCTCAGGTGACTATAAGCACAAGTACCTCTAGATGCTTCCTCTAATGGCTAAATGTTACTGTATGAGCTGCTGATCAGGTATGGCTAAAGTAGGCATGTTTATGCCTCCTTCCAAAGACTTCAGCCTAAGAGGATACATGCATTAATACTGAGCAGCTGGCATTTCCTGACACACAGATAATAATGGGCACATGGACAGCATATTGATGGGTGCAGTACCAGAATATAGCTCCCTAGAGATCTTTTAAAGGCACAGCTCTCTTTCATTAACAAAGCAATATCTTCACAAGATATTGACATCTGAAATCCATAAAATGCAACTGAGCTACTCATCAAGTATGTTGGATGTCAGAATAAGTAGGCTGGAACCACAGCCTGTTCAGAAGACCTCCCCGCCAGCAGCAATGAACATAATCCTAAGGCTAATCAGAGGAAATGTTCCTATTCCTCGGAGAACCCTACCCTATGTGACAAGAGCACTTAAGCACCAGGATAAGTCTCTATCTACTCAGAACAGCAATAAAGAACACATTTAAATGTAAGTATTCTTAAATTTGAGCACATGCTTCTATGGGCTGCTAATATGATAGTGCCTATATGAGGACACTGCACACAGAAACATGTTGGGAGACATAGATCCTCCCGTTCAGTAGTAGGAGGTTTTTACCCAAACACAGATTCCAAGTTCCAAAGGAATGGAAGTGAACATAATTTAGACTTGGAATTAGAGTCTGGTTAAGTGCCAAGAAATAACATTTTTGCCTCCAAAGCATGGTAGTCAACATGGTATTTAAATGCATATTGATTAATTCACTGATTTCAAGGTCTGAAGGGACCTCAGTAGATCACTGAGTCCAAAAGAGAGAGATGAATGCAAATTTTACCCAAGGTAAAACCCACAATCCCTAGCTTAAGAGACCAGTGTCTTATCCATTAGGCCACTGGGGCTAGCCATTTGGCTACTACTGGTACAGTAGATTGGCCACTATATAGTGAAAATCTGAGATTGGAATAAACTGAGGTGAGAGGAACAAAGGAGTCTATTTTACTTCTTGTATTTAATTAAAATGTTTGAAATTCTTGTTGGAAATTCCACAGAAATACTTTCAGATGTGCTATTCCTGGTTGCTTTTCTGAATCCAGTTTAAGCCAACACCCACTGCCCTCTATCACTAACGTGCTGAACTCCTAATGCAGGTTAACCCTATTGCCTCTTCATCACTTGCATGTTATTGCTATAACAAGCACTGATTCTTGCATTCTGGTCTGAGCTTGCTGTCAGAACAACTAGACCCCATACAGAAACAGCAATTAAGTACCAAGGTAAAATAATCAAGTACAGTAGTAGTAAAGATTAAAGGGAGGGTCACAGCAGTCTCTGAAATAGAAAAAGTAGTGCAATTTCAGCCACCAATCCCTTCACAATTTTGCCTCTAAAACCGTTGAGAAACATCACTGCCAATTCTTTCAACTAAGCTGTCTCTTAGGTGATTTAAAGTGATATTCTTAAAGTCCCTGCTCCTGAGAGCATCTGGATTAGGTGAGAATCTTAGTTTCAACTTTAAAAAATATGTACTTTTCTAACCTTCATGGCCATAGAAAAAAAACTTGAGAAAGTGATTCAAAGGGGCCCTAAATGCTCAGAGCCCCTCAAAGACCAACAATCCAAAATGTATTTGCTTTTAAATTGTTACTTAATCATAGGAATTATGGATGAGAGAGAGCACATGAGGTCATCAAGTCTATCCCCTAGAACCCAACAGGATCAATTGTACCTAAGCCATGATTCTGGAGTGCTGACTCCTGGTTTTGGACCTCTTCGGATTACTGATTTTCATCTTATTTAAAACAGCTTCTTCAAGTAGAAACCAAAAAGGGAAATGAAGTAAAAAAAATAAGCAGATGCAGGTTAGTAGATCCATATTTAGTGGGCCTCCACTGAAGTCAGTAGAGTTCTACATTGGAGTTCCTGCTTAAGTACAGGAAATAGGGCCTGATTCCATGAATAGGATTTCATGATGCCCCACCGTCACGGCAAAGGAAGGAAGAAAAAGGAGGAAGCGTGTTCTTGGCTGGGTGTATAAAAAGTGCCATAAAGAAACCAAAACTGAAAAAACTGATGTGTGAGGTTTACAGGAAATCACTGAGGAAAATAACAACTTAATAAAACTTAATCAGAAGACTTTAACATGTTTCCTCTTAATACTGAGGAAAATAATTCTGTTAGAAGTCAAAATGGGATGACACATTTAAAGGAAAAATTATCTGTAGGAGTCAGGTTAAAAGTTACAGTGGTTAATAATCCACGTTTTCTAGGATATAAACTAATCACTGGATGGTACCAAGCAGAAGTGGTAATATAATGCAGTATGTACAATGGTACAGTGTAGCATTGTTCAATGGGCAAAGTACATTATAGGGTTGTTACATTTTCCTCTGAAACATCAATTATAGGTCTATATCAGAGACATGAACCTAAACTGGATACGGTAGAAGACAGGAGGGGCAATGTTTAACTGTCATTTATACCATGTGTCAAAGTCCAAAGTGTACAGTTGCCAGAATTGACTGAACTCTATGGTTAATTATCTGAACACAATACACTCTGATCCTTGTAAACTGAGAGGATATGTACCCTCCATGTGCCAGTGAATAATCCAGTTTAATTACCAAGCAACTAAAGGAAATAGATTAATAAACCTTCTGTCAAGCAGTGGGCATAGCAAACCCTCAGCGCTGCAGCAAGTCAAAAATTTAGTCAGGTAACTAGCCACCTCACCAGTCCCATATGCATGCTGCTCCACAGCCCTACCTACCGCACGTGTCCACGTGGCCTTCGGAGAGCACAGCATAGCAGTTCCCCATACCCAGTTTGCTACTGTCTAATGAAGTTATTAACCTGTGGTGTCTGTTGCTCATAACAGGCTGTGCTGATCAGCACTGATGCATTATATCCAGACTGAGTTCATGAAAAAAAAATTACAGGCCTAATTCTCAAGTCTTCCCTGTGTCATTAACTTCAGGGCTGGTGCCAACCACACCACTCAGTTCAAGGAGATACAGAAGAAATGTGATGCCTAAAAGAAGGCTTGGGTTGAGTAGGAGACTAAGGTTGAGCTGGGAGGTCAAGGTATGCGGGGCTCTCTGCCCCCAGATTGCTGGCCTCATGACTGTCTGTAGAAACTCCCTGCTAGTCTCTATGGTTAGAAAAAAAAATGCTCTCGAGGTAGATCTTGGGTAACACCTGAAGTGTTGTCCTCCTGATTCCACAGAGAGCCTGAAACAAAGGCTCTGTACACCTCTAATGGGAGAGTGACAGTGACTCCACACAAACCAGTAAGCTTCTGGCTTCAACCTGTACGCCACTACACTCCAATAACCTCCAGAGCTGGAAGTAACAAGGGCCACTACAGGTGTAAGAAAGGGAGGCAGGTAAGTGCCTTTCAAAGGTCTGACTGTTATTTTACCTGCTGTGTCTGAGCTGGATGCAGGACCACATTGTTCCCCTATCTCCATAGACACTGTCCCATGCCTAACATGATCACTTCTCCCCAGCTCAGGAACCTTGGTCTTAGCAGGATTTGAACAGGGCTCTCCAAAACCATTTCAAAACTGTCATGCAGATGCATGCATGCCACCCAATCTGTAATCATGTTAAGTATGGCACAGTATATTAGCAAAGCCTTTTTTTAATAGCTACGAGTCATGGACCCAGAGGGACAGACTCCATCTTCAGCTCCCTCTGTGCAAAAATGAAGTTTATTTCCTACCTATGGGGACTTTTTACCATCTTGTACCATCTACACTGTTCCCAGAGCCTGATGAAGGGACTTTGATCCTGAAAACTTGCAGAAAAGGACAATTTTCTTGCCATTTTCCAGTTGATCTAATAAAAGGTATCATTTTGGAACCAAGCATTCTAGTTTTTTGTATGCTTAAAATATGAGCACTTAGCACCTTGGAGACTTGAAGCAATAAACCCAAATGGCAACAGGAATTAGATAGATAGGATTAGATCTATTTCTACTGCTGCCAAAGGAAAATGTTTTTTGTCCCAGCAGCCTTGTTAGGGTGGAGGAAGTTTGAGTCTGCATTAGCCTGGAAATGTTGTATTAATACAGGGAAATGAATGTCCTGTAATTTTTTTTTCCTTTTGTGATATATTAATTCAAAAAAAGCTATTGGAAACAAAAGCCATACAGTAGTGTGGGCAGAGTGTGAGTGGCTTTGAGTGAAGAAATCATTTAGAAACGAAGTACAAGTTATATTATAAAAGCTGACAGATTTTTTCACCCTGCCCTGTCTTCTACTTTTTAAGACATGTTTCAGAAAAAAAAAAAATCAATGGCCAGACTGGGGAGAAATAAGATTTTATAGGAGGAGGTGGAAAATGGTGTATATGCTACTAATGGGAAGAGGTATGTCAAATGAATGAGATAAATACAGCAACATGTTTACTTATCTAAATCCTGAATGTTCACCGCATCATGAATGTGTCTTGGAACGTCTAAAACCTGGCCAAAAATCAGCCTTGATCTGATACACAATTTTCTTCTGGCTTGGGACTATTGTTCTTAGGTTTCAAATAAACCCTAAACAATTGCTCAAGAATTTGAGACAATACATTCCAAGAAACTAAATCCAATAAACAGGATTTATTCAATGGAAAATAGACAGCAAGTGAATTAATAGGGACAATGAACATGGAAATAATTTGAACTTAAAGTCTTTTTAGAAAAGAAGTAACACTGCGTATTATTATCACAAGGATGTCCAAATGCCCAGTTAAGCATCTGCTACAGAAAGGATGTGGGGTTAGTAGTCAGTGGTAGACATTTTGAGTGCTTACACAAGTGACATTTTCCCTGTGATCGGGCCCCAAAAGTGCTCTACAGCCATGACATAACACATGTGCATGGCTGCAGGGCACTTTTAAAGTGGCCAATCATGTGCAAAATTAACCCTTGATAAATCAGCTACTAGCTGAAGGCGGTATACAACACAGCTCCTTAGGGGATTTGTGTTCCCTCAAGGGTTATTTTTTCACACCTTTGCAGGGCCGGGATGCTGCTCATGCCAGTGAGCACCAGCCCAGCCCCACCCCTGGGGCTGTCAGTGGGGGAGGGATGGGGAGGGGCAGGTAGCAGCATGCAGCTGCCAGTTGGGTTTTACCCAGCTAGAGCTAGAGGGTGGGAGCAGGATGGAGCAAAGCCCCCTCTCACTTCACAGGCCCCCACCACCTACCCCAGCTGGGGTACTGGGGGGAGCTGGACCAGGCCCGTGAAGTGAGGGGGCTTCCTTCCCCCAACCTCCTCCTGGGCTTCTTGACAGCAGCAGGAGCAGGAGCTGCCAGCTTGGCTTTGCCTGGTCAGAGCCGGGACTAGGGCATGGGGGAAGTGAAACACAGCCCCCTCACCTCACAGGCCCAGCCCAGCTTCCCCCAATACCCCAGCCAGGGTAGCTAGGGGGCCCACAAGGTGAGAGGGCTCTGTTCCAGCCCTCCTTCCCCCGCTGACAGCCCTGGGGCGCCCAGAGCTGGGGTGGGGCTGGAGATAGGGGTGGTTCGACAGGCTTCTCGGAAGCTGCTGTAGCACCCCCACCTACTGGCCAGAGCCAATACAGGCAGGCTCAAGCCTCCCCAACCCAACAGGTGAATGTCTGTTGGGTTGAGGGGGCACTCTAATTCATGGCATTTTGTGTTAAGTGCCGTGCGTTAGAGCACAGCCCCTAAAAGCCTATAGGAACCCTTTCAAAACAAGCAAAAATTGGTTTGCTTGCAATGGCAAGTCAATCACACCCCCTTCTTATTCATAAGGGCCTTTTTCTTCATATATGAACAGAGCTATTGTGCTTTGAAGCTAGACAAGTAGCTACAACTCTGTCAGGCTTAGTGCCCTTTTGGCTCTGAACAGAGACTGTAATGCCCTCTTCTTAGCCAAAGCCCAGAGCCAGAGTTTTTTTCATGTTCCTTAACCTCTCAGCTGCATTTGACTCCTGTGATCATGTTCTTCTTGGAATCTTGTCCTATTTTGACACCCCTGACTCTTTCCTCTCCTGGTTATCCTACATCTCCAGTCCCTCCTTTAGTGCGTCTTTCAAGGGATCCAACATATCCCCGCCTCAGACTTTTTTGTGGGGGTTTCACAGGGCTTTGGCCATGGGCCTCTTTTCTTCTTCTACTTTCTAACTCTGGGTAATCTCATTCATAGACAAGTTCAGCCACCATCTCTCTGCTGCTAACTCACAACTCCACCTTTTTTACTCCAGACCTTCTCCTTCTGTCCAAACTAAAGTCTTTGAATGTCTTTCTGACATCTCCATATGGATGTCTGGCCCTCAGCCTAGGTTCAAAATACCTAAATCAGAGCTCTTGATGTTTTCCCCCTCAATCACAGTGGGCACATACTACTATCCTGCCCATCACCCAGTCCCAAAACGTGAGCATCATCTTCAGTTCACAACTTTCTATAGAGCCCCCCATTCAGGCTATGTCTAAATCCAGCTATATTTTTAAGGTGTGGTCTTTCCTACCCATCTACACATCAAAGACTCTATCCAAGTCCTCATCATCTCACTTCTTGGTTATTTTGACATCCTGTTCTCTGCCTTTGACAAATGCAATCTTCCCCCTCTCATATCCAGTCAGGATATCTCTGAAAAGATAATTCTCCTAGCAGATTGTTTTGACCGCATCTCCCCTCCCTTTACACCATGTAGCTGGCTCCCCCTTTTCTGTTTCAATCATAAGTTGGCTGTCTGCACTTCTAAAGCTCCTCATGGCCTATCTCCACCCTATCTGTCAACCGTCATTTGCCTATCAAGCTGTCAGCTCCTGGCTTGATGCCAGCCTCCAACATCCACTTGTTCAGTTTTCAAAAACACACCTCCACGCTTTTTCCCATGCTGTTTCTCACTCTTGGGAGAAGGTTGCCATGAGCATCCACAAAGCTACCTCGTTATCCTCTTTCAATCCTTCCTTAAACTTTCCTTTGCCTAGGGTGACCATATGTCCCAGTTTGCCTAAGACAGTCCTGGATTTCAAAGGCTGGTCCACGCCAGTCAGTGAAAATTAAAACAAGCATCCCAAAATTGCAGAGGTGTGGGACACAGTATGGTAAAGAGGTGGAGTGGCATGGTGCACCAGGTAGCTCCTCCTCCTTGCCAGATTGCACCTGTGCCCCCGCCTGCTAGGCTCTATCACTGCCTGACTTGGGGAGAGGGGGAGACTGGCCCAGATGTCCTCGTTTTTCTTATGATCACCCTACCTTTGCCACATTGCCCAAACCTTGACGATGGTGAGTCAGTACTATTGATACACCTGCATCTCATGCTGAGTGGCATTGTCTCGTTATTTACTTGTACATCTTCACCTGTCTGCTTCCATTTCTTGTCTTGGGTTGTAAGCTCTTTGGGGCAAGGACCATTTTTTTGTTTAGCAAAAAGCTACTGCCAATTCGTCAGTGGCTGTGAAAAGGTTAACACTGCACTACACCCCTGCTGTTTGCTGGGCCAGAGAGAAGTGGCCACCAGTTTGGCAGCCATTAGAGCACAGCAAATCCATGCTTCTATTCCAGCAAAGAAAAATCAGCTTCCCCACTTAAGGCAGGCACCCCAATTTTGGAGGTTGAATTTGGGGTGGGAGGGTAAATAAGGTACTTTGTGATTCAAAGAGAACTGGAAGGAGTTGAAGCTAACTGTGCACCAGATTAAAGACACGGGGAACTAAAAATACTCTCCTACATAAAACACTACCCTGCAAGAGCAATGCTGCTGCAGTGGGGAGAATGAGAAACAGAATGAAGCCTGCATGACAGATTCTAATCTTATCATTGATGCACTAATAAAAAGCACTGAGACACCACAGCAGTGATGATGGCATGAGAACCTAAGGCAATAGAAGGATGCATTCACAGCTATTTACCCCAGGCACAAAGTGCAAAAAACTTATTTGAGTCGCAGGCATGGTTAAAAGTACTTTATAAATGTGAAGAAGAATAGAATTTATAACAATTAGAGCAGGATGAGCAGGACTCTCTGGAATACATAAATTATTATCTTACTTGGATTGCCTCATCAGACTGCTAGAGAGTAAGTAGAAAATCAAACATGAAAATGAAGAAACCAGTTCTCTTTTGGAAATTTATCATCTGAACCACTGGAAATTAAAATGAGACAGACTGTGTCATCTGTCTGGTTAATGTATCCAGATTAGGTCAGCAGTTCTAATCCCTTCCTGACTAACACTGGATTTCCCATTGAAACATTCATGAACAGCAGCAAACACAGTGAAAAAGCTGGCATTTGGGGCGAGTAATGAGTTGGGTGATGAACAAAAATCTGGTCAAACTTCTCAACAAGTAGAAAGAGAATTGGAGTGTTTTTCATAACAGTGTTAGTGAGGCAAAGTTTTCAGTAAGACCTAGGGCAGAGCCTTTGAACCACACCTCCTTTCAAAGTCAATACATATATTCTTGATAGGCACAAGGGCCTATGGAGGAAGACAGTATCATGGCAGCCAGCACTAGGCCATTCTTTTTGTTAACCAGGAAAAACAAAGCCTGGGGAAATGTCAGTAAAGACTTATGTTGTTAGAGAAGGGCATTAGGTAATCACAGAGGAATGACATCCATTGTCAATTTATAAGTAAAACAAAATTGCTAACTGGCAGAAAGGCTTTAAAGAAAAAATGGAAATAACAGCAAAGGGTAGAAAAAGTGAATGATGAACCCCAAGTTATTTAAGGACTGCTATATTGGATAAAATGAGAGAAGTTTAACAGAAGCAGAAAGCCACGCATTAAGACACATTCAGGCCCTAGGTAATATCCTGGTGGCCCATATTCTGGCAAGCAGTGAGTACTCTAAGATATTCATAAGAGGCTTTAGAAAAGTTCCTTAGTCCTATGTATGCTCTGCACTGTAAAAATGAAATGAACTTTATGTAGTTACTTTAAATGTATAGTCAAAGTAAGAGAAATACCATGTTAACTTTATCTAAGCCTTTTTGGCAGGTGTGCCACAAGCTATGTCCCACACCCTCCCTTAGTGCCACTCCAGGCTCCTAATGACTAATCTCTTGCTCTGCTCCCTGCTCCATGCCATGTGCTCCCTGCTGAATCTGTTGCTCTGCTTTCTGCTCCCTACTCTGTTGCCAATCGGCAGAGTGCCACATGCAGAAGCTGCCTCTGTTACTTGTGGCACACATGCTAGACTGGCCACCCCTAGTCTACAGACAGAATTGTAAAGCCAGATTCCATTTTGCTGAATCCAACAGGGCAAGGGAACTACATGCACAGTAAAAAAAACCCAAAACAACTGAAACCATTTACTGTAAGGAATGTTCCCATTAGCAGTGGCTGAAAACTTATTGATGGTCCTGTTAAAGACTGGGTGAGGTAGCAAGAATTGATTAAATTATCAGTCATGGACAGTAGAGTGAAACTCCTATCCATGACTTCTTCATATGGGACATGGCAGGGCATCTATGGGACAAACAACAAGCTTCTGATGTCAAGCCTACAGCTATAGTATTTATAACATTTAGGATACTTAGGATATAATATTTAAGACAGTCTCTAGCCTTGCTAAAGACTCCACTTTTTAAAAGGTGTGTATGTATTATTGGGAAACCATTTGTGCCACAGCTGAACAGGGTCTGCTGTTTGTGACAAGTTACTGCAGCATTTGTCATTTAAATAAGGGTCTACATGACCCACTAGCAAGTGTCCAAAAAAATTGGAAGTAGCAGGACATTTACACAAACTCCACAAATATATGTGAAGGTGGAGAGAAAGCGGAAGGAAAGTTGGGAAAGGTCTCTGTGGAATACAGCAGTGCTGTGCAGAGAAAACCAAGCAACTTTGGCCCATTCAAGCTCCCTGTATCCACATTACCCACATGCTCATTCAAATTGGCTTGGAGAAGCAGATCAGTAGCCCAAACACAACTACTGCTTCCAGTTTCTGGAGCCAGCAGGAGCAGGGTCAGCTCAGGTGTATTAGCACAGCACTGGCTTCCACCATAAGAAATACCCTCTGCATTTAGGTCCTCCTCGGGATGCCCACTTACGGAGGAAAAAAAAATCATCATTGTCATCATCATCATCCTCACCCAGCAATTGGAAAGTGACTGGAAAACAAGTTAAGCATTTCAGTCTTCAAGGCAAATGATCCAGATTTGCTATGGAAACAGTGTCAAAATGTCTAAAACCCTTTCCATAGTTTCAAGATGCACAAAAGATTGAGTCTAAACAATAAAAAACGTATAAGACTTTAGCATCAGGTAAAGAAATGGATTCAGATGTAACTGAGGTTACATTCACAGCCTCTGAGAGATCAAATAGGAAGAGATCAAATGCGCCATGCTTTTTTTTTTAAAGGGGGGAAGGACTAGGAAGAGAAAAAGAAGCTACTGATAGACAAGGAGCAGAGTCAAGAATGCTTTGAAGGGTATATTTTTAATGTTTTTTACATTATTCTGCTGGCTGGGGTACAGCCCAAAGCATCTGTTTCTAGCTATAGAACTACTCATGGAAAATACCCTGGCAATTTCTTAAACTCCCCCCTCCTATTCCACCTTCCCCATACCGCACAAGTGCTGGATTGCAGGCAACAGTGCTTGGGGCATTTTAACTGTAATCACTGGCAATGGATTTGTAAGCAGAGTCCAATTATGGTCTCAGATTTGTTATTTATGTTTATAATGAGGTGATTTAGACTGCAAACAATAGATTCACTGGGTCACAAGACTTGTCTTCCTGTGTGTTTTAGTTTGTTTCCCTTCGGCTATTTTTGTTTCCTCATTTTTTGACAGAGAAGCAATGATCTTAGGGCTTCACAGTGGAAGGGGAAGAGCAATCAGACACTAAGTGGAGCCTTGTTTTATCTTGTACATTTAACTTGTACATAATTTATTAGTTGTAGGCAGAGAATAGCTGAACACACAGAAGCTTCCTTGGGACAGAAAGGGAACACTATTACTTCTAAACCCCTTCTGAATAGCAACTTGCTACAGAGCAGGCACGTCCACACGTGCTATGTTGTGCTACAGTGATGTAACTCATCGCTACTGCAACATAGAGTCAGTGGGTAACAACTGCACAGTCAGGGACACATATAGAAGCACCCAGCATGGCTGCACTCATGTCAGACAGGTGCAAGACTGACATGGGTGGATGTAGGATTTTGAAAAGGGGTGCAGATGGTGAGGTGTATCATATATAACACAACACATATATTTCTTCAGGTAAAACGAAACTAAAAGATTGATTATGATATGGGCCTAGGGCTACATTATTCAGTTTAACATTGATGCAAAAACAAATACCACTTTATTGGAATCAGTTAAAAATTGTCTGTAAGGCTGTGAAATAGGAGGTGCATTACCAGGAGGAGCTAACAGACTTGCAGAAGAAAGGCTAGCTTGAGTAGTGGAACATCAAAACCATTAAGGAGAGAGAGCCATTAACCCCGGTGGAATGAAGAGTTTAGAAGGAGACTGTTGACAAAAGCTTCAATAACAGACATGACTGCAGCAGACATACCTTTAGTGTTCTCCACATCCCTGAACTCATTTGGATATTCTACCCACTCAGGCCCAGATCCTGAACCACTAAAGCCAAATACAGCTTTCACCAATGATTTCAGTAAACACAGAATGGAGCCCTAGAAGAGTTCTGTGGCCATATCTTCACTAGAATAGCAGCGTAAAGTAATAGCAAGACATGCAGGCTCGAAGTGGTATGATCATTTTGTTCCACTGGACTCAGAAGAGCAAGCTCAAGCTGGAACCCTTTACTAATGCTTTAGGATTTTAGAATGTTTTGGAAGAAACATAAATAAGGATTATAAAGAGTACATATTTGTACCTTGCAGTGACAAAATGTGCTTTACATTGTGCTTTCCATTTGTCTGCTCCTATTTCCAACATTATGATTCAGCTTTTGCACATGACTCAGAGTTTTTACCTTGCATATGTGTGTTTGTGTGTAGGCATCTGCACACAAAGATGAGAAACTCTTTTGGCCACAAGCCTATTCTCTGTTTAAATCAAAATTGTATGGAAAGTACATTACAAAGAGCCATATTGGGAATTTTGAATCTCAAAGAGAGTATGTGCAGCAGATGTTTTCCACTAAAGGAGACTGGATCAGAAGTTCATAATAACCCATCATGGCCCAAGTTAAGCTCTGAACTGAAGATAGTCCCCACAATGTTCACAGCAGGATGATAACCTCACTTCCAACACTATGCACAATACCCGTAAAAGGCAGGATTGGGAATGTAGCTGGCTTCCTTGGGTCAGCCTTGTAAATTCCAGACTTGCACTTGAGAAAGGAAAGTATTAAAGGTCTCGTGGCCTGATCCCAACGAATACAACTATGCCAACCCATATCATTAAGGCAAAGAAAAAGTGGACTCACAGGACATAGGCTTTGTTGATGCTCCTTTGAGACAACATGCAATGCTCACTCCTCAATACTTGCCACTCTGAGGTAATACTGCAACCGTCTCAAACACCTTTAGACCAGTGGGGAGGCAACCCATAGCATGCATGCTACAAGTGGCATGGGCAGCTGCTGTGTTTGGCAAACAGCAGACTGGGGAGGGCACAGGGATCAGAGCAGCAGTCAAGGATGGGGCAGGAATCAGATAGCAGTTGGTGAGGGTGTGGGAGTTGGGAGTCAGTACTGGCTCAAGGGTTTCGAACCTCGAGAGCTGCAGGGGCAGATGCTGCTGAATTCACTGTTGCCATGTCCCAATGGCAACAGGTTTTAGTGGCACCAGGCAACAGCAGTGTGGCACTATCTCATACTGTGGACTTACTTATTGCACACTTGCCAAAGAAGGTTGGCCACCACTGCTTTAGACCATCCCTTAAAAAAAATATTGAAGAAAGCTCTTTTGCCACAATATAGTGTATATCTAGTGTATATCTTCATAGGTGGCCCTTACTGTGGCAATCTATGACTAGACTCTACTACATTAGCAAGCCATATATATCTTCCAGAAACATGTGGGTGGTGCTAGGACTCTGATTTGTGCTGACTGCTTTTTCATTCCCTGTTGGAATGTAAAGGATTGGTTCTCACCTATAGAGGCTTAAAAAGCCTGGGATGTGCTGTCTCCACCCAAGATGGTCTCCACCCAAACAACTCCCTCTCTGTGCTTCCTCACAGCTTGTGAGACAAAGCAAAATATAGAGGACCATCTCCTCACCTGGCAAGAATCAATGAAGTTCCACTGAAGCCAAGAGAGAGAGCGCAATTTGCACCAGCTGAGGATGTGACCCACAATTTCTAGTCCTTGAATTTTTTAAACCTCATTTTGTAGTTTGTCTCATTCCTACCCCCTTTCTTCTGGCTCTTATCTATGCCAATAACTACCCTTACAGCTTGTGACTGCTTCCATAAGTTATCTGGCATTGAGAGTATTTCAAATTCCAGAGTCATAGAATAGAGAAACACCTTGATGATACCAATAGCTGAACCAGTAGACCAAGTGGAGCATCCTAACTATACAAACAGTAGCGTGATGAAACAAGCTGCAATGGAAAACTGTGGGATCTCCAGGAGAGGCTGGATAGTTGACTGCGTGGGACAGTTTATGAATAGTCTGTCCTGCATCCATGCAAGAGGTTGAACTAGATGACACTCAAGGCCTTTCCAATCTTAGGATTCTTTGATGTTTTAGAGATACCTAGAGATTCCCAGTGGCAGGTAATGAGGAGCTGCTCATTGCACCTGGCTCCTGTGGGCATAGCAGAAGCACACTGACGAGTAGGCCCTTCCTTCCTGCTGGTCCAGGAAATGGTCTGGGCAAATTGTTCCACAGGAGACCACTTGATGGCTCAATGCACAGCAGGGTCACAGCGGCTAAGCAAATGGCAGACTTTTTCTAAAGTTGGGACTGTTCCTCTGTCTGAAAAGGCCATCAGGGATCAGAGTTAAAAACAATGGAATGAAAAGACCTCAGGGAGGCACATCTGGACTATGTCAGGAGTCCTGTTGTTCCTCACCTCCTGACCCAGTAGTGCTATTCATGATCACAATACTACATGGTCCCTGTGGTCTAATGACATTGGCATCATGACTAGGATGGCCACATTACATGAAAGCTAGATCCAATCAAAAATACCTCTGGTTTGTGCACTTCATAAAAATCACACTTACTCACAGAGAAAGCCATCTGTCGTGAACCACAGGGTTGTCAGGCCTAGTGAGTAGAATCAAGGGGTGGACCAGGGGTTGTAGGGGTGAGCTGTGGATAGGAACTACAGAGGGCAGACCCGAGTTACAAGCCAGGCAATCAGAAGCCAGAAGTCAAAAGTAAAAGGCCAAGCCAGGGCACTAACCAGGATCAGGACTGAGGAAGCAAGCCAAGGTCAAACAGAAGTTCAAATAGCAGGCCAGAGGGTTTACCAGAATAAGAGGTCAAGAAGCAAGCTGAGGTCCAACAAGAGTCCAGAGTCCAAATGACTGGGTACATGGTCGGAGGTACTAGGACAAGAACCAAGGAAGCCACAGAGGCAGGAGCTACTCAGTGATTGAAGCTAGTATGTTCAGTCTCGCAACTGGGCTTATTTAATCTGGAGAAGAAAAGACTGAGGTGGGATTTGATAGCAGCCTTTAACTACCTGAAGGTTGGTTCAAAAGAGGATGGAGCTAGACTGTTTTCAGTAGTGGCAGATGACAGAACAAGGAGCAACAATCTCAAGTTGTAGCAAGGGAGATTTAGGTTGGATACTAGGAAAAACTCTCTCACTAGGAGGGTGGTGAAGCACTAGAACTGGTTATCTAAAAAAGTGGTGGAATCACCATCCTTGGAGGTTTTTAAGGCCTGGCTTGACAAAGTCCTAGCTGGAATGATATAGTTGGGGATGGTCCTGCTTTGGGCAGGGGACTGGACTAGATGGTCTCCTGAGGTTCCTTCCAACTCTCATTTTCTGTGATTCTATGTTACACAGCAGGGCCCAAGTGCTGTAGGAGTCCCTTAAAAGCAGCTCCAGAACTAATCAGGGGGAGGGGCTGGGGCTCAGCTGGCCCTGCTGAGTGAGTTGTGTGAGGCTGACCTAGCTGCAAAGGTTGCAGCACAGAAGCCTTACACCATCAGAGCCAGAGAGAAGACTCCGGGAAAGCCACAAGACCCATTTTACACAGCTGTTGCCTCATGTTTGTGCATGGAATGGAGCAGAGGAGCTTGAAGCCTTACTGAACAGAAAGGAATTTCCATGGGGAGGGTCTGCCGCATCACATGACTCTCCCAAGGGCACTGTCCTGGCTTTCCTCTGGCATTGTGCACCCCCTGCTCTCCAAAGAAGAGAACTTTGGTGGCAGAGTTAAATTAATAAAAAGAATATATAATTGAACACTGCATGTTGAAGAGGCCATGTGTGGCTTGCAGATAAATATACTGTAAAATGGTTTACTGCAGTTCCCTGAATAAATGACCTGACCGCTGAAAGTGAAAAAATGCTGGCAAGACCCTCACCGTATTGACTTAATAAAGCTTAACATTAACTAACACTAAAAATGGTTTAGTTAAAAAAAAGGGGAAACTTTACAACCTCAGTTATGTGAAAAATATTGATATAGCCCATCTCTTAAGCTTGAAGAAACTGTTAGGGTAGTTTACATAATTAGTTTCACCATTATTAAATGTGATGCCATAAATCCTCTGAGCTAGATTTTTAAAAATCTATTATTTGCCTGCCTATTGCCACTTAGCAAAATGAAGAGCATAACAGGCCATAGTAAAACCATAAATGAGTTACCAGATTAATTTAGAGATGTTTTCAGATGGCTCAGTCAAGGTTTCTAAGATGAAGAGTTGCAGCACGATCCACTGTAGAATCAAATAGTTGCTTGCCAAACAGAATATATGGACTAAATCACCCTGTCCATCAGCTGGAAGTTATCTTTGAGTTTGGCCTTGTGTTTACAGTATTGTTCATTTTGTCTATATTGAACACTTGGGCCACACACTAACTCCTGAAGATACCCAATTACTTCTACCCCTTTCAGAATTCCTTAGCACTAATAACAGGGTGTGCAGTCTGACTTCAACAGTTTGTTACAGATGCATTCTAGGGCTCTCAGGAACCAAACACCAAAACCTCAGTAATTATGCTTATGTGTAAAATAGTTTCCAAAATATATAGGCACTTGGTTACTAGCTTGGCAGTGCTAGTCTCAAACCCAGTCTTATAAATTATGACTATGATGGGCGATCACTTGCGAAGAAGTAAAATTGTCTTCCAAGGATCTTAATAGCAAGTCCGCAGGTGGCTCCATAGTCCAATTCTAGATCTGCATATCTTGTCACAGTGAGGACAGGTGTTTCCAGGAGGGATGGGCACTTTGTTACTGCTTTGGATTTTCTGATATTCTTTTTGTCTGTTCCTCTTCTCCTTTTCTGCCTGTCAACGAGCTATTTCAAAGTATTGAGGTCCATCCCAAAGAGCCTTCCTCCATTTTGGTCGGTCCTGAGCAAGGGTCTTCCAAGTGTTGATGTCGATGTTACACCTCTTCATGTTTGCCTTCATGGTGTCTTTGAAGTGCTTTATTTGCCCTCCACTACTTGGCTGACCTTCTTTCAGCTGTGAGAAAAAAATTCCCTTTGCAAGGCGGGAGTCAGGCATGCAAACAACATGACCTGTCCAGCGAAATTGGTTTTGGATGATCATGGCCTCAGTGCTGGTAGAATTTGCTTTGGCCAAGACACTGATTTTTGTGCATCTATCCTCCCAGCTAATCCAAAGGATCTTGCGAAGGCACTGTTGGTGGTACTTTTCCAAGCTCTTGAAATGTCTTCTGTATGTGGTCCAAGTTTTTGAGCCATTCAGCAGAGCTGAAATGACAATGGCTCGATAAACCAAGAGCTTCATTTAAGCAAGGATGTCATGATTTAAGACGGGGTGGGCAAAATACGGCCTGCAACAGCAGAGCCCACCCGGCCCCGGCCCCCCAAGCTGGAAGCCTCAGCCAGGGCCTCTGGCCTGAGACTGCATGGCTGCCCTGGTGTGGGGAAGGAAAAGCGGCCCCTCCTGCAACCCGTGGCCAACACCCCACGCTGCAGCTGGTCACAGCCCACCTGGGGCTGCCTGTGCCTACTCCGGACAGCCCCACGCAGGCTGTGAGCAGCTGCAGCACAGGGCGTCGGGCACGGGGCAAGTGAGGGGCTGCTTTTCCCCCCCGCACTCAGCACCACTTTGTAACCTGGCCCCACTGCCAGCCAGGGCCACGTCCTGGCTCTGGCCTCACCTGTTGGGGCTGCGCGTGGCAACAGCAGCTGCGGCCACACTGCTTGCCGCACTGGGCAGTGTTTGCCACCACTACCTCTGGGCTGGGTGGCAGCAGCCAACACTGCCTGGTGTGGCAAACGGGGGGACTACAGCCGCTGCCACCACATGCAGCCCCAAAGGGCGAGCCCAGAGCCAGCAGGGCCCAGGCTGGCAGCAGGGAGAGGTTACAAGCTGGTGCTGAGCGCAGAGAAAAGTGGCCCCTCGCTTGGCCCATGCTGTAGCTGCTTGCAGTCCATGTGGGGCTGGCTGTGCCTGCTCCAGACAGCCCTACATGGGCTGCAAGCACTTGCAGCAGGGAGTCCTGGCCACAGGGTGGGCAAGGGGCCATTTTTCCCCATGCTCAGCACCAGCTTCTTCCCTGCTGATGAGCAGGGGGTCAGGGCTGTGCGCTGCCCCCCACCTGTACTGCGGGGCCGGAGGCACTGGGTGTGAGTGGGCGGGGAGCCAGTGGGAGCATGGGGCCCACATCCGTGTCCCGGGGCCAGTGCCGACAGGGCCCAGAGCAGGGTGGCAGAAGTGCAGGGTCCCAGCCAGCAGGGGCTCTATGGAGCTGGGCCAGCTCCCCACTCTCTCTGCTGGTGCAGCCCAGCCCAGCTCCACAGACCCCTGCCAGCTTGTGCCCCACCACTGCTAGCCCTGGGTCATTGGTCCCAAGACATTGGGGCATTGGTCCCAAGATGGTGACCAGGGGGCAGGGCACCTATCAACGGGCGGGGCTACCCATGCGGCCCTCGACAGCCTGCCAAAACTGGGTAAGCAGCCCTCTGCCCAAAATAATTGTCCGCCCCTGATTTAAGAAGACTCTCTTACTTCATAGACATTAGGGCTGGAAGGGACCTCAGAAGATCATCGAGTCTAGCCCCCTGCCCAAAGGGCAGGAAGTCAGCTGGGATCATAGGATCCCAGCAAGATAAGCATCCAGTTTGCTCTTGAAGGTGTTCAATGTAGGCGCTTGAACCACCTCCGGTGGCAGGCTGTTCCAGACCTTGGGGGCTCAGACAGTAAAGAAATTCTTCCTTATGTCCAGCCTGAAACGGTTTTGTAGTAGTTTATGACCATTTGACCTAGTTGTCATTCCTTGGGGCGCTCTGGTGAACAAACATTCCCCCAGATACTGGAGGTCACCCCTGATAAACTTATAGGTGGCCATCAGATCACCCCTGAGCCTGCGCTTTTCCAGGCTAAAGAGCCCCAGGGCTCTCAGCCTGTCATCGTAGGGTCTGCTTCCCTGACCTCTGATCATGCGCGTGGCTCTTCTCTGGACTCTCTCAAGCTTCTCCACATCCTTTTTGAATTGTGGAGCCCAAAACTGGACGCAGTACTCCAGCTGCGGCCTCACTAAAGCCGAGTACAAGGGGAGAATGACGTCCCGGGATTTGCTTGAGAAGCATCTATGGATGCAAGCCAGCGTTTTGGTCACTTTTCTAGCCGCAGCATCGCACTGCAGGCTCATATTCATCTTGTGGTCAATGATGACCCCCAAGTCTCTTTCTTCCTTAGTGCTAGCCAACATAGCACTGCTGAGCCTATAAGGATGCTGCGGGTTTTTCTTCCCAAGGTGAAGAACCTTGCATTTATCAGCGTTGAACACCATCAGATTCTCATCCGCCCACTTGCTGAGCCTGTCCAGGTCAGCCTGGATCACCCGCCTGTCTTCTGGTGTGGATGCTTTGCCCCAAAGTTTGGTGTCATCGGTGAACTTGGCCAGTCTGCTTCTGACTCCAGTGTCCACATCATTAATGAAGATGTTGAACAGTATGGGTCCAAGGAAAGAGCCTTGGGGGACCCCACTGGTCACAGGACACCATGATGAGTGACTTCCATCAATTACTGCCCTCTGGGTCCAACCACGGAGCCAATTTTCCAGCCAGTGGATCATGGAGGACCCAAGGCGACAATTGGCCAGTTTCTCCAAGAGGTGATCATGGGAAACCAAATCGAAGGCTTTTTTGAAGTCAAGATATATGACATCAATCGCTTCTCCCTTGTCCAGGTGATAGGTCACCTGGTCGTAGAAGGAAATGAAATTGGTCAAGCAAGACCTAGCCGCAACAAACCCGTGCTGGCTATCCCTTAAGATGTTGGCGTCGGCCAGTCCATTAAGGATGGCCTCTTTAATAAACTTTTCTAAGATCTTCCCCGGGATAGAAGTCAGGCTGATGGGCCTATAGTTAGCTGGATCCACTTTCCTCCCTTTCTTGAAGATAGGCACCACGTTGGCCTTCTTCCAGTCTTCGGACACTACACCACAGCACCAAGAGTTTTCAAAGATCCGCGCTAGAGGCTGGGCTATGATGCTCGCCAGCTCCTTGAGTACCCTGGGGTGAAGATTGTCAGGGCCGGCTGACTTGAAGGTATCCAGCTTCTCAAGATGTTCCTTCACAAAGTCAGCATTAATGGAGGGCAGGGGATCACCCTCACCCGGACTTCCCTGTCCCGTAGCGGGCATGGGCATCCCATGGGACTGATTCATAGATTCATAGATGTTAGGATCGGAAGGGACCTCAATAGATCATCGAGTCCAACCCCCTGCATAAGCAGGAAAGAGTGCTGGGTCTAGATGACCCCAGCTAGATACTCATCTAACCTCCTCTTGAAGACCCCCAGGGTAGGGGAGAGCACCACCTCCCTTGGGAGCCCGTTCCAGACCTTGGCCACTCGAACTGTGAAGAAGTTCTTCCTAATGTCCAATCTAAATCTGCTCTCTGCTAGCTTGTGGCCATTATTTCTTGTAACCCCCGGGGGCGCCTTGGTGAATAAACACTCCCCAATTCCCTTCTATGCCCCCGTGATGAACTTATAGGCAGCCACAAGGTTGCCTCTCAACCTTCTCTTGCAGAGGCTGAAAAGGTCCAGTTTCTCTAGTCTCTCCTCGTAGGGCTTGGTCTGCAGGCCCTTAACCATATGAGTGGCCCTTCTCTGGACCCTCTCCAGGTTATCCGCATCCTTCTTGAAGTGTGGCGCCCAGAATTGCATGCAGTACTCCAACTGCGGTCTGACCAGCGCCCGATAGAGTGGGAATATCACCTCCTTGGACCTATTTGTCATGCATCTGCTGATGCACGATAAAGTGCCATTGGCTTTTTTGATGGCTTCGTCACACTGTCGACTCATGTTCATCTTGGAGCCCACTAGGACTCCAAGATCCCTTTCCGCTTCCGTGCCACCCAGCAGGTCATTCCCTAGGCTGTAGGTGTGCTGGACATTTTTCCTCCCTAGGTGCAGCACTTTGCATTTCTCCTTGTTGAACTGCATTCTGTTGTTTTCTGCCCACTTGTCCAACCTGTCCAGGTCTGCTTGCAGCTGTTCCCTGCCCTCCGGTGTGTCCACATCTCCCCATAGCTTTGTGCCATCTGCAAACTTGGACAGAGTACATTTCACTCCCTCGTCCAAGTCACTGATGAAGACATTAAAGAGTATTGGTCCAAGGACCGAGCCCTGCGGGACCCCACTGCCCACACCCTTCCAGGTCGAAACCGACCCATCCACCACGACTCTCTGGGTGCGACCCTCCAGCCAATTCGCCACCCACCGGACTGTGTAGTCATCCAAGTCACAGCCTCTTAACTTGTTCACCAGTGTGGGGTGGGATACCGTATCGAAGGCCTTCCTGAAGTCTAAGTATACGACATCCACCTCTCCTCCTGTGTCCAGGCGTTTCGTAACCTGGTTATAAAAAGAGACTAGATTGGTCAGGCACGATCTGCCTGCCACAAACCCGTGCTGGTTTCCCTTCAACATAATTTGTCCTGCCGGGCTCTCACAAATGTGAGCCTTGATAATTTTTTCAAAGACTTCGCCAAGGATGGAGGTGAGACTGGCCTATAGTTGCCCGGTTCCTCCTTCCTCCCCTTTTTGAAAATGGGGACCACATTGGCCCTTTTCCAGTCCTCCGGGACTTGGCCCGTGCACCACGAGCTTTCAAATATTCCCGCCAGTGGCTCTGCAATGACTTCGGCCAGTGCCTTCAGCACCCTCGGATGGAGCTCATCCGGGCCTGCCGACTTAAAGGCATCCAGTTCTTCCAAGTGACTCTGCACCATCTCAGGGTCTACGCATGGAAGTCTGGCGCCTTGCTGCTGCCTCTCTACAACCCGACGCAATGATGAAAGACCGACACAAAGTAACTATTTAATAGGTTGGCTTTTTCCTGGGCGTCAGTTGTCAGTTGCCCCATCTGGTTCAGCAGGGGTCCAACGTTGCCCTGCTTTTCCTCCGGCTCCCCACATATCTGAAAAAGGACTTTTTATTGTCCTTGATGCTCAAAGCTAGTTGGAGTTCAGTTGCAGCCTTAGCTTTCCTGGTATGCTCCTTACAGGACCGAACCAGTGCAGAATAATCCTCCTTGGAAGTGACTCCCATCCTCCATCCTTTGTAGGCCTTTCTTTTTAGCCTCAGGAGGTCTGCTAGGTCCCTGCAGAGCCAGGGGGGCTGCTGTGCCCTCTTGCTGCCTTTCCTCCGAGATGGAATAGATTTAGTTTGTGCATTGAGGATCGCTCCCTTGAGGAGCAACCACTCTTCTTGAACTCTCCTCTCCCTGTGGTCATGGTCCCTTAGGGCCTCACTGACAAGCCTCCTGAGCTTGTCAAAGTCGGCTTTCCTGAAGTCAAGGACTTGCGTGTTGCTGACTGACTTGCCAGCTTTTCAGCGGATGGTGAAGGTGATCAGCTTGTGGTCGCTGTCACCCAGCTTCCCATCGATCACTAGGTTGCCGACTAGGTCATCCCCAGTAGCCAGTACCAGGTCGAGCAGTGTTTTGCCTCTCGTTGGCCCATAGACTTCTTGAGTCAGGTAGAGGTCTTCCACGCACGAGAGGAAGCTTTGCGACCGCTCAGATTTTGCTGAGCGATCCTCCCACGAGATGTCCGGGTAATTGAAGTCACCCATGACAACCATGGTCTTGGAGCATGCTGCCTCAGCCAGTTCCCGGGCAAACTCCTGGTCAAGCTCAGGACTTTGGGTGGGAGCTCTGTAGTAGACTCCCACCATTGTGTCCCCTGTGTCATGTTCCCCACAGATTTTAACCCAGAGGGTCTCCAGTCGTCCACCCTGGTCGCCAATATCGGCTTGCAGGGACGCGTAGCTTTCCTTAACATAGAGAGCTACACCCCCGCCCCTTTTATCTACACAATCCCTCCTGTACAGGGTATAGCCATCTATAGCCGTGGTCCAGTCATGGGTGGAGTCCCACCAGGTCTCCGTTATCCCTATGACATCATAATTATTTGCATTGAGCAGGAGGATGAGCTCTTCCTGCTTATTCCCCAAGCTCCTGGCATTTGTGTACAGGCAGGCAAGTGCCCCCTGGGGGGCTCCTTCCTTGCCCACAGATTTTACCAGGGCTGGGGCAGAGGTGGGCTCCCTTAAGTGCCTTGAACTGTTGGCTTTGCAAGGATTGCTCAGCGGGCCAGCAGTGGCGGTAGTCCCCCCATCCCCCAGCGGGCTTAGTTTAAAGCCCAGTGGAGCAGGTCAGCCAGTCTGGCTGAGAAGAGCCTCCTCCCTAGGGGAGAGAGGTGGAGGCCATCTCTTCCCAGCAGCTCGCTGCCTCTCTCGCCAAAGAGCGGGCTGTGGTCATGAAAGCCAAAGCCTTCCCGACGACACCAGCGCTGCAGTCTTTGGTTGACCACGTGGATCCTCCTCTCCCTCCTCAGCCCATAGCCTGAGACTGGGAGGATCGATGAAAACACCACCTGTGCCCCCAGACCCTTTAGCCCCGCTCCCAAATCCCTGTAGCGCCTCATGACCCGGCTGGGAGTGCTCCAAGCCATGTCATTGGTGCCCACATGAATAAGGAGCATGGGATAGTGGTCTGTGGGTTGGAGGAGCTTTGGGATCCTCTCCGCAATGTCCCTAAGATCCTCTCCGCAATGTTACTAAGATGTCCAAAGGCTATACTTGCACATTTCAAGTGGTATTGTATTTCCACATCAATGTCTGCCTTTGATGAAAGATGGCTTCCACAATAGGCAAAGTAATCCACGTTTGCCAGCAATTCTCCATTGATTTGAAAGGCGGGGGGGTGTTTCTGCATTTGGAGTAGGTTGGTAAAGTACTTGCATTTTCCTGATGTTTAGAGTTAGGCCAACACTCTTGTAGACTTCTAAGAATACATTAAGAATGGTTTGGAGGTCCATTTCAGATTGAGCAATGACAGCATTGTCATCCATATACTAGAGCTCCATAATGGATGTTGTTGTAGTCTTTGTTTTAGACTTGAGTCTGTTGAGGTTGAAGTTTTCCATGCATCCTATACACAATTTCAATTCCAGGTGGGAGTTTTCTGTCAATGAGGTACATTATAGTGGAGATGAAGATGGAAAACAAAGGTGGAGAAATGACACAACCTTGCTTCGCTCCAGTTTTCACCTCAAATGGTGCTGTTTGATTCATAGATTCTAGGGTCAGAAGGGACCTCAGTGGGCCATCTAGTCTGACCCCCCTGCCCCTGGCAGGCAAGAAAAGTGTCACAAAACCTGAGATCACATGATCCCAGCCAGGTGCTTGTCCAGTCTCCTCTTGAAGACCCCCACAGATGGGGCAAGCACCACCTCCCTTGGAAGCCCATTCCAGATCCTGGCAACCCTGACTGTGAAGAACTTTTTTCTAATGTCCAGTCTCAACCTTCTCTACAGTAGCTTATGGCCATTGTTCCTTGTTGTTCCAGGAGGTGCCCTGGTAAACAGATCATTGCCTGCTTCATGTTGCTCTCCCCTTATGAATTTGGACACCGCCACAAGGTCCCCTCTCAGCCTTCTCTTTGAGAGGCTGAAGAGGTTAAGGTCCCTTAGCCTTTCCTTGTAGGGCCTTCCCTGCAGGCCTCCAATCAGACAAGTGGCTCTTCTTTGGACCCTCTCCAGGTTGTCCGTATCCTGCTTGAACTGTGGCATCCAGAACTGGACACAGTACTCTAGCTGCAGCCTAACCAGTGCTGCATAGAGACAGAGAATCACCTCCCTGGACCTGTTTGTGAAGCACCTATGGATGCACGACAAGGTGTGATTGGCTCTGCCAACTATTTCATCACATTGATGACTCATGTTCATCCTGGAGTCAACAGTGAGTCCAAGATCTCTTTCTGCCTCAGTGGTGCTGAGAAGGTCGCCCCCCAGCCTATAGGCAGAGTTGATGTCATTCTGCCAGGCACAGAAAACTTTCCATTCCCTGTTGATGAGACCTTGAATTTCAGTGTCATTTCTGTCAAACCAGTCTTGATGTTTCCTGGTCTTGTATCCTATGGTATTTTCACAAGATGAAGTTACTGACTTGGCAGTGCTAGTCTCAAACCCAGTCTTATAAATTATGACTATACCATGTCCCTGGCATATCCTAGAAGAGGCACCACAACCACATCCCCATTGGAGACCGAGGTCTCAAGGGCAGCCAAGGAGGGATGTCCCCAGAGCAGCTTCACTAGTGCATTTCTGAGTTTAGCACATGCAAGCCAGAATGTGTGTGCACACATGTGTGATTAGGAGCGTCCTTCCTAGGACATGTCAGGGACACTATAGACACACCTGATAGACACAGGTCTGAGTCACTGTATTTTGTGTCACCAGCCTATGTGCTGTTATAGCAATTATTTGTTTGTTTGTATGACAATAATGTGTAGGATGCTTAGTCGTGGACCGAGACCCCGTTATGCTATGCACTGTACAAACATTAAACAAAGACATGGTCCCTGAACCAAAAAGCCTACCTATGATCATGAAAGACAAAACAAATAGATACAGATAGCCAGGGCAGTACAATGAAAGAACACCGGTCAACATGGTAGATAGTGGTACCAATTCAAGATTATTTGAGATTATTCTGAGTGTCAACACACTACTAGCATTACTCCACTCATCAGATGGAGCCTAGCCTGTTCATCTCACTAGTGTACTTCTCCTCACTTCCAGAAGTGCCTGAGGCTCATATGTGAAATAATAATAACTCTGATAATAATTCATTCCAATGTAGGTGTACCAGTACTATGACCAGCTCAAGGACTTCTCCATGACTTTCCACAGGCATGCACAATGCCTAGCATTTTTAGGACTCAGCAGCTTTCATGTCCATTTGCAGAACAGACATGAGACTTTCAAAGATGCTAAAATAAACATCATCATTGTAACAGTAAGTGACGATGCTATAAAGCTCTTCCTTCTACAATCCTGAACAAGCATAGTTCTGTTCTGTATTTCTACAGCACCAAGCTCAATAGAAATTTAGCCCATGTCTAGACTCCTAGGGTGCTTCTACATGTGCATTAATGCACTTTAGTTAATGTGCATTAAATCTAGTACCTCCAGGCACTTTTACATGTGCTCCAGGGGTGGGGGCAGTGGGGACAGCATCTTAATTAGAGAGGCTCCAAGAGCCATTCTAATTAAAGTGCCACCACATCTCCTGTATCAGCATCCCCATACTTAAAAATGGTTGTGGGAGCACTTGAATTAAAGTTTGTTCAACAAGCTTTAGTTGAAGGGCCCCAGTGCCATTTTTAAGCATAGGGATGCTGATACATGAGATGTAGGAGGCTGCTGGAGCACAACAATTCCCTCACTCCAGCAAACACAATTAATCAAAACATTGGTATGGTTTACATTGTAGGTACAGAATAAATTATTTGTTAAGGAAAAATGACACTGGATAGTCTTCATTAGACATTTTTCCCTGCTATCCACAATCTCTCTAGACAATTTAGATGAAGATATTCCCCTCAGGATGCTCTGTCTGTGACAGCACAGTCTGCTGGGCACATTCCAGATTTCTGAAGTGTTCTTATACATGATCCCGAATCCCTCAATCTTGTTCTGTGGCACCATGACACTTCTTTTGGCTTTGCATAATGTTTGAAATACCCAGTGAAAAGTCAGTTCAACTGATCTGTACCCTGAGGACACTAAATCCACATGGAACTCTAGCTAAGTGCCATCACAACTGAATCCGTCCGTTGTCAAACGTTGGCCAAAATAACAAAAATATGCAGTACTAGGAGTCTTACATGATGCTCACAGGACTCAGGAGGTCAAATGTCCCCCTCATAGAGGCTAGGTCCAGATTAGCCCTGCAGCACATGTTTAACTTTAAGCACAGAAAGGGTGCCTATGTTAGCGTAAGCATATGCTGAAGTGCTCAGCTGGGCTATAATGCTGGTCTCTCTTATAACCAATCTGTTAAATACATATTTATCTTTAAGCACATGTTTAATCACATCCCTATTCAGAAAAGCACTTAACCTACGCTTGTGTTTGGTAGAATCTGACCCTCATGCTCACTGAGTCTGTCAAAATATACAGGGCCACGTAGAAGCAAATGAAGCTAGAATTTCACCCATTACACCTGCTTAGTGGAACAGAAAGACATTGCCATTCCCAAATGTGCCTGTAGGACAGAAGAGATGTAAGGGCACTATTCAGGAAAGTGCCCCTATTTTGGAAGAGTGCTTCCACGTGTAGTCAAGACACGTGGGACTGAAGTATGTGCCAAAATGCTTTCCTGATTTGGGGCCTGGAGGCAGTAACAATAGCATAGGATAAAAGAGTTCTTAAACTAATGAGGATGTGAATCACCAGTATTTGAATATAAACATGTGGGACTAAGAATACCAAGGAGCCATTTACCAGTGAGAAGTTAATGGGCAGAAGTTTTGAGGATAACAGCAGTCTGGGAATCTGCAAAAAAAGTTGTTGAGGACAATGTCTGGCCCCATTTAACAAAGCAAAACGAGTTTTGAGAACAAATGGGAAAAAGCCACCTGTTACTCATAAAATTCTCATCAGCTCTGTGGAAAAATATGCTCAGGACAGATCCCTAACTCTTTAATAGCCAGGCACATTTCCCATAGATGGATTCCTACACAATAATCAGTTGAAACAGTAGCATCTACAACTTGCCAAAGGGCATTAGAAAAAGGCCAAGTTTGAAATGTATATAACACATCTTCGGAGTTCTAGCCAAACTGCTTTTTGTACAACAGGTTGATCTATGTAAATATAATGATTTCAATACTCTGTGGTGGAAGACTGACAGTTTTTTGGTCTGATACATTTTGCTTTCAAGGTTCCAAAGGGAAATGTCACTGAAAGCAGTCAGTTTGGTATAAGATTAGTTAATAAGTCACTGGACTCTCTAATAACACTGACTTTGCTTGTTTATAAGCAAAATGAAAGGTTTCTAAAAATGTAAAAAAAAAAAAGTTTAAAATTTTAAATCAGTCGCTGAACATACTTAACAGAAATATTACAGATAAAAAACCAATACTTCACTTCCTGCATCCCTCTAGTGATGTAGGCTCTTCCCTTAAAGAACAGCCTAAAGTGAAGTCTACTCTGAAAGACTCCACTAATGAGGCTGCATGACTTCTCTTTCTGAGGCTATTCTATGATCATAGCTTTAGGATTTGGGTTTTGTTTTTGATCCATAGTTTAAACTTTCCTCTGTTCAACTTTGTCTCATTACTTCCATAAATACCGCTTTGAACTACTCAACAGAGAAAATAATGAGCCCTTGGTATATAAATGGGAGTGGGGGGAAAGGCAAGGGGACAGGAGGTATCAAGTAGGAGTTGGGAAGATATATGACCCCTGTATATGGCACCAGTGAGACAGGATTTGTGCCCAACTCTGGTGTCCACACTTATAAAAGTATGATGAAAAACTAGAAAAGTTTCAGAGACAAGCTACAAGAGATATCAGTTATTTGTTGCTTTTCATATTAGCATAATAAAAGATAGAATCACAGAAGATGTCCATTAAGTAGAGAAGCAAAGTAGAAGAACACAAGACAGCTTGTGAACATCTTTCGATCAATTTTTATTCTACAGAAAATCAATATCATGCAAATAAACAGTGAATCTTGTTCAAGGGCCCTTTTTTAGTGACTTGAGTCTCCTTCTTATCATAACACTATATAATATACATTCCTTAATTTTTCTATGAGAATGTTAAGGAAACATGCAAAATTCCTTCCTAAAATTCAAGGTAGATTAACATTCATTACATTTGCTTTACCTCCTCAGTTTGCCCTCACATGGAAGAAGAAATTACATTATTTTGGTATGATTTGTTTTGGAGATTAGATTAATTGCCTTGAGTTATTACTGAACCCGCTTTATGAAAATGCCTTATCCAAACACAGGATGGATTGCATTTAGAAAGTCTTTTTACTTAATTCATAGACTTTATTCTCGAGGACAAAACCAAACAAGTTCATTTGGTTAATCCCAACTGAAGTCAAAAGTCTGATGGGACTGTGGAAAGGAGAAAACTTGCCCCAGACTCTGAAATTCTGGGATGAAGGAAGGAGGAAGATAAGTGGGGAAGTGAGGAAGAAAGAAGGTATACGAATTATTGATTTTAAGACCAGAAGAGAGCACTGCATTCATCCATCTAGTCTGAGTGCCTGTGTAACACAAGCCATGGAATTTCACACATATGCATACGTGAATAGTCTATTTACAGGTAGAAATAAAGTTATTTTAGGAGAAAGGTATTTGTATTCAAGCTTACACCACAACATTCTGCCAACTCTGTCCAACAGAAAATTGTCATTTGACAATATAATTGTCTAAGTTTTTCTGCACTCTAGATGTGAATAATGGTTCTGCATGTGGTACTGAAAAAAAGGTTAAAGATCCATAAGCGATGAGAGGACATTTGGACTAACATGGGGAACTGTAGGAAAAGGCACACAAGTGAGCAATGTGGTCACCATCACATGCGATTGTCTTTTCCTCCCCAACCCAAATGACCAGGCACCTGTTTAGAGCTGGGGTAAACTGGGGTTGGCCTTCAACCCAGATCCAGAGTGAAGTTTTGATTCTAGAGCAATAATGAGACCCTCTTCACCTCTCTGCCACCAGTTTCCTTTGTACATGCAATTTTACAATGTAATTATATCAACCTACTAATTAAAAAGCCTTTTAAAACATGAGATTATACAAGTCTCATCAATAAAAAAATACATCCTGCTGCTCAGACTGTTTCTAAATGGAACAGTAACCAGCCTTCAGAGAAAAAGCTATGCTTCATCTATGAAGTTTCTACTGCTGGGATATTTATGGCCGGGGCCTGTGAAAGCAGGCAGACAGAACGATTAATCTGCTCTCAGTGATGCCAAACCACCTGGTGGCCCTGGTTACAGGGAATGTTCTTCCAAAATGAAAATAAACTTGTATTTTCAGTGCAGTTGAAAGGTTCAGGTTGTGTTGCCTTGGATGTTACCTCTGCCTCGGCAACAATTGCTTCAGCAGAAGTTCCACAATGAGACAAATACCTCATTCTTTAAAACTAATGGGAGAAGATCAGAGCACACAATATATGCATTCATCTAGGGCTTAGCCCAAAGCCTGCTTCAGTCAACAAAAAGACTCTCATTGACCTCATTGGTTGTGGCTCTGATCCATCAGGTTCACTCCAACTCCAATGGAAGTCAAGGAAAAACTTCCATTGACTTTAGTGGGAGTTGGATCAAGTCACAGTAGACTTCCTGCCTGTCATTGCACACACAGAACTCCTGAATGCATAGCCAGACTTCTTTATATAAAGCTTCCTGGGTCATTCACAAGCTTTGATTGTTGTGAAGGAATAACAGCATCGATCTTTCAGCCATCACAGGATGTTACATACCTAGAGGTTTTCAAATAAAGTCTATTTACTCTTCATTCCTTATGCTGTTTTTGGTTTATGAGAGCATTTGATCTCTAGAGGAAATTCTGTTACTACATTTGCAGAAGTATTTGCTGAGAAGGTCAGGTCAAACCTTCTCTATTTTATTCTAGGGTCTTTTACCATTGCCCTTGCTCTCTGACTCAAAGCTATCCCCAACAGTTAGGATGTGTGCAGTGTTCTTCTCATTATACTCAAGCACTGAATCACTAATAATGCCAACTGCTTTATTTCTCTGTGATATTTTTTCCTCATTTTGTTCAATGCCGCTGTCCCAGATGTTGACACAAGCCTATGTTCCTAGGGAAAAGCACATGCCCAAGTTTCAATGCCTGAACATAAAAATAAAATATGGTGTTTTTTTCCTCTGCACCTAAAGCATGATCCAAATGAGAATCCTTATATTGTCTCCAAGAGGCTTTGGATCAAGTTTCTAATCTATTCTCAGTCATACTAGTCTCCAGTTCCTTCACTGTCTTTCCTCTTTCTTCCTAGATTTGCAATCTTTAGAGTGCCTCTGTTTCCACAATTCCTGTCTGTAGTTATCTATATCCCTCTCCCTCTCTATCAGCTGCCCCAAACCCACACAAGAGTTACTTTGTTTGTCTGCAAAGAGCTTAGGCAGGGATGTTCCAGGCTTGAACCAGAGGTTATGTCAGATGATGTCCTGAAGTCCATTCCTGCCCTACTTGTTTATGATTCTATGCTGGCACTATATTTGTCCCAAGACTTTGCTTTCATCTTTGTTCACGTTCATGTTCTACTTTGGGAGTGGCCAACCTGTGGCATGAATGCTACAAGAGGCACAGGCAGTTGCTGTATGTGGCATACAGCAGATCAGGAAGGGAGCACAGTATCAGATAAGGCAAGAAGCAGAAGGCAGAGTACAAGATCACGCAGACAGTTCAGGACAGGAAGCAGAAAGCAGAGCAGGAGATCAGGCAGGGAGCACAAGGCAGGAAGCAGAAAGCAGAGCAGTAGAGTAGACAGAGGAAGGGGATAGAAGTGGCACTTGGGAAGGATCCAGGACTTCTTTGTAACGTGTCAAAGAATTTGGCATCCACTCAATCCAGCAAAGTAGAAACAGAGTGAATCACTCACTCTAGAATGGGGTGTAAGTTGTAGCCTTGTTGGTCTAAGGACATAGGCAGACAAGGTTCTTTGGGTGAATCTGATATCTTTTATTAGACCAACTAAATAGTTGGGAAAAAAAATTCGAGTCACTCTAAAATGACTTACATAGAACGTGCTTTCTTTCACAATAACAGCTGTGTGAGCTATTGACTTTAGGGAACTGAACATGAGTCTAGCAGTCAGGGGGCATGTCTAAACGAGATGCTTACTGCGCATTAGCCTAGTAACTCTGCGCAGTAGCGTTGTGGTTAAAAACTGTGATAATAACCTGCTTTGCAGTGTTATTAGCCTAATGCACAGTAAGTGTCACAAAAAAACCATGCACCTGCATTAAGCAAGTACTAAACTAAATGTGCAGTAACTAAAGCACATTAATGAACATATAGACGCGCCCAGGAACTTTCATGTTCTCATTCCACAAACTTACTTCTGTAGCTTTGGACAAGAGATAAACTTACCTGAACCCAAAAGTCACGAAGATGTAGCTACCCTATTCCTAATGACACAAGTAAAAATTTCTTGTGAACAACATAATCATTTCAGAATGAATATATTCATTCAGAATGTAAATATGTACATAGATGTTCATACTGTCAACCTGGATTTACCTCGTTTCTCAACTCAGGTTTTAATGAAAAGATTCACTAGGGTTCATGAAATTTTCACCTGAACCTGGAGCAATTCAAGATTCACATTTCAATTGTGCAAAACTGTCAATACTTGGCATGGATTTGATCTAAACCCAGAGAAAAGCCAGTCTCCCTTTGTATTTTTGCATCCATTCAAACCCAGAAACTCAAAATAAGACTCAAGAAATACATATCTGGTAAAACTAATTGGAAGAAAAGAGTTATCTGGAGCCAAGTGAAACACTGAGTTTTGTACAGCTGGAGCCAAAAAGAGTAGTGTTTGGGGCAATTCGGTTCAGTATACTAATAGAGCAGTTTTCTTAAATTAAATTTGGCTTTCTTAAAGCTAATAGTTACTACAGAAATGACCACATATTTCCAGCTTGAAGGAATGACAAAAAGCAATGTATTTGTACTCAGTGGGTGCATCTATGCATGCATTTGCTGCAGTTTACTCAAGTCATTGTCGCAGCCTGTGTGCTGCATAACATCTGTGAGGCCTGAGGTGAGCTCTTCCACAAGGCCTGGGCAGAGGAGGCACAGAGTGTGGAGGATGCCTGGGTAGTAGAAGCACTACCTGCAGCAGTAATTCCCACCCCCAGCAATGACCGAGGGCCCAGGAGAGCCACACACCCACCACCAGGGGCCAGGGCACTAGGTGCAGGAGGCACTGGCCAACCACCTCCTCCATCACTCCCATAGGCAACACATAGGGGGTGCATGTGCCTCCCCTGAGAACACTGGTGTCCTCCCTGAATTTGGCGGCTACAACCCCTGCCACCTGCAGGTAGTCACTCGCTGCCCCCCTGCTGACGTCCCCACTGTGCCACTCCAGCTCTGCACCTATATGGAGCCAAGGCGAGCTGTGGGGCTGGGCCCAAGTGGTGGGGGGGCTGGTTAGTGCCAGACCACCAGGCCGGTGGCCAGGCTAGGGGCTCCTGGTTGCTGGAGGTGGCACAAGACCTCTTCCCAAGCCCAAGCAGGGGCCTGTTGCTGGGCAGTGGGTGGCAGCCGGGGGCAGGAAGGGCTAGGGTTGGGGCTGGGCAGCAGGTGGCACAAAGGTGACCACCAGGGCAAGAACAGTGTCCAGCACCCAGTGTTATCATCCGTGGCCTGCACTGCCCAGGCCAGGATGACGTTCTGCTCCTGCAGGGCCTCCGCTCACTCACACTCCAGGGCCAGGAGCTGAGCCCAAGCCTCGTTATCCACCCAGTCCTGTGACTTCTTATACCAGTCCTGCACTTCCTCGCACTGATCCTGTGCATCCTTGCAGGTGATAACTTCCACTCACCACCTGTCCTGGTGACCCATGTCCTCCACCCATCAGGCCTGAGAGTCTACCAACCGGTCCTCCAATGCCATGATCAAGAGATCCAGGAGGAGGGTCCTGTCTAGGGTCTTCCTCTGGCAGAGCCAGCACATCTGCGGGGCCCTGGCTGTAGGTGGCAGCAACCCTGAAGCCACAGCCCAGCTATCACCTGCAGCCTCTCTCCTGCATGCAACTGCAGGCCCTGTAGAGCCATGAGAAAGAAGCAGTGTGTGTGAGTTTGCAACATTACAGAGATAAGATGCTCTGTACCAGTGGCTGTGCACTACCCAGCCTCAGATTGGGGGTCGGGCATGCACAGGTTCCCAAGGACCACGGCAAGTTGGGTGAGCAGGCCCAGGTGGCTGTCATCAAAGCCCCTCTCCCCCCCGCAACCATCTCTGCTGGCTCTCCTGTGGCTGGTAGGCCAGTGAGTGCTGGCCACAGGCAGCCTGCCTCCCCTACATTATTCACAGAGCAAGACAGGCCAGGCTTCTGGCAGCACCTGCTGTTGTGGCTCCAGACCCCATTCCCCTGCTAGGCCAACTGCTCTGTTGCGCTGCTGCCCAGCCCACAGCATCCAGGCTTGGGAGGCATGTGGTTCCCAGGTGAGTGGGACAAGGAGCTGCTGACACCCTAGCTCTCTCTAGGCCCTGGCTCTGTCTCAACCCAGCTCTGGGCACTGAGCCCTCTGGCCCCAAGTTCTGCCCTGCTCTGGGGGCTGAGCCCTCTGGCCCCTGTCTGCTCCTTGAGCCTGACCCCTGGCAGGGCTCAAGGTGGTCACGTGTCCCTTAGGCACTAATGGGACCGCCAAACCACACTTCAGTCCCTTCCAAAAAACACCAGTCTAAAGTGTAACCAAACATATATGCCTTTCTGGCTATAACACCAACTAACCCACTCTGGGTCTAAACATAAGCAGTGTCTACCTTCTGTACAACCAGGCTTCCTCTTATCCTGAGTCACATTCCTTTGTAAGGCAGCAGAAATCTGTTTGCCTTCCACAAGGTAGCACCAGTGCTAGCTAAGAGCTCTCCTAGTTCCTCCTGCTCTGGAGCTCCTTCTACTGCAGCCACCAGGGCCAGACTACCTACCCTGGCTCTGGCCCTGGCTTATATTTCTCCCAGTCCCTGCCTCTTTCCAGTCAGATGACTCTGTAGGGTTGGCCACATGTGCCCTCTAATTGAGTTCACTAAGTGGTCTCCCTGGCAGCCTACCTGTAGCAGTGCCTTGTCTCCCCAGCAGGGCTCCAGCTCACAGCCTTACTGCAGAGCAACTAGTACTGGAATAGGCTTCCTACTGCTCACACAGGCATTGTCCTATTGTGCTACTGCAGAGCAACTAGCTCTGCAGTAAGCATTCATAGTCCCTGCTTCCCTAGGCCAGCTCTCCTGCAACTTCTCCCTCACAGTCTTCCCTCACTTAGGGCTCTCTGGGCTCTTCCTGTCTTTCCTCCTGCCAGGCTCTCTGTTGCAGGGTTCAAGTCCCCTCCGGCAGACGAGAGATGGGATTTGCATCTCCCATATCTGTGGTGAGTGCCATAACCACTTGGCTACAAGGTAAAAGAGATGTGGTGACTCCTTTCTGGTTTTGTAAACAGTGTCTAAGCCTAGCTCTTCATTTGTATCCCTTTGCTTTTATTAAAAATGCTTGAAAGAAACAAAGTATTGCATTTTGGAACAAAATAAACACTTCACTCATCCAGAAATGAGGGGGTTTTCAGTGTTTTTGTCTCCGTGAGAAAACCCAAACAATTTTCATTTTGGTTTGATCCAACCTCAATTATTTTTCAGTTCTTTCAGCTCAGTGTCCAAACCAAAAAAAGACAGCTCTAACTAGAAAGCATCTACACTTGGGCACATAACTCAGATCCATCTATTCCCACTCTGGCTTTGAAGCATATAATTATGTGGTCATTGTTTAATTAAGTTCACTGTGGGGAAAAGATACATTTTTTCCTTGTTCTGTGACAGACAGAGAATGCTATTTCCAGCAAAAGCATGCCAGTTTGAAAAGCTGGGGACCTGTCAGTTACAGGATTGGTGAAATGTGCAAATGAAATGCCATTTTCTTTGTTTTCAATGGCATTTAAGGGCAAGCTGAGAAACTTCTGCTCATGTCAGGCACTCTGCTTTAAATGATGTACCACAAGGGTGGCTAAGCTGTGTACCCACCTGCCACAAGTGATACAAGCAGCCTCTGTGTGTGACACAGGACAGATCAGGGAAGGAGCAGGGAACAAAGCAGCAGATAGGACAGAAAGCAGAGCAACAGATTGGGCAGGGAGCACAGGGCAGGGAGAAGAAAGCAGAACAGCAGACTGGCCAAGGGAAGGGGATCAGCGGCACTCAGAAAGGTTGCAGGGCTCAGCCTGCCAGAAAGGTTAGTCCACAACTGATCTAGGAGACTATCAGTAATGTACACTACCATAATTAAATTGACTCTGCAGTCAAAGTCAAAGTGTGGAAACCATATGAGATGTGATTACCTAGGGAATCTGGCATCCATATGTTCAACAGCAGCTTCAAGAGTAGCAGGCTGATTTCTCTGCAGATCTCCTCCAAAGACCTAGGACAAGTTACCCCCCTGCCCCCACCCCCACCCCACACACAGAGACACATGTGCGCTGTCTCTCCTCCCCCTCACCCTCCTTCCTTCTTCTTGGAGAAGAATACAGTTTTGGACATAAGGGGCAGAATCTTCCTCCTTTGTCATGAGACCCAGCATAGCATATTCTAGCTTCTACAGAGCCCTGAATAATAGGCCTTCTCATTAAAAAGTAAATCCATTAAAAAGTACAAAAAACCCACAAAACATAATCCCCAGTCCCAATGGCAATTAAGTCCATTGAAAAATATAACACACTCACAAATTCACTTTTAATCAGAAAAGCCAAGAAAACTCTTAATTGCCCCCACTGTGCTTTCTGGATTATTGTCTTCAAATGCCTGGGCCTACCTAGGGACCCAAAACACATGACAAATCCTTTTTAATTGATTCTGCTAGTGAAGGATCCTCTTCAGAGTTGCAGCATATTACACCACCTTCTTCCCTGAATGTGGGAGTTTTGCTCTGTTCCATGAGTACCAAGGGGACTTCAACCTGATGGAACTTTCTCCAAGGGATCTCAGGGAATAAGATCACTGGGCTGAAATGGCTTCCTCCATATGATGCTGTGGAAGCATTGCCAAAGGGAAGGGGCTTGACCAAGGTATTTCTACACACCAGAAATGTCCAAGTAATAGAATGTCCCACTGAGGCAAGGCTAACACAAGCCAAACTTAGAGGAGTTTTTAGGCTGCTCTTATTTTCACTGGTCAGCCCAGGATCAGAGGGTGCAAAGATCACTTGAACAAATGCACTCCCCAGCCATAGCTCAGGATGCAGCCTCCTGGCTGCCTCACAAACATCCACGCTTTGGATTAGTGAGAATATTTTGTTCAGCTGCATATCCTGTGTTGCCTCCTTCCCCACACAAGGCTTTCTCTGTCACGTGCAACATGCACTCATACAGTCTTACAACAGCTGGAGAGAATGTAATTAAAACTCCAGTGTATAGAGACAGAAAGACAATAGCAACCACTTGTGTTAATTCAAATTGCAGCATCAGAGGTAGAATGAAGTGCAGGCCCAACTTGAATTCCCAATAAGACAATAAGGAAAAGAAGCTGTTCATGGAGTGCCTGGTCCAACTCACACTGATGGGAAAGATTTCCACTCATTTCAGTAGGCTTTCAACCCAGAGACAGGATATCCTTGCTTTATCGTACTTGTTTTATTTCCATTTTGCAAATGGACTGTGTTCTGTAACAAAGGCTGCAAAGTACTATGATTGTGCTTTAAAAGAAAAAAAATGTTTATAAATGCTTATTCTCTGATATACAGCAGCTTTACTTTGTCTATTGGAATTGACTCAAGGGTGTTTGGAAATCCCTCAGACCTGGCACCACAAAGCAAAAGGACATCGTTCTCACATTCCTAAACAAGTCCTGGTAACCAGAGCCCAATTATCCTCAACCAAATTGGCCTGGTGTGAAGCTTTTATGGGAGGGATAAATTGGAGATATCATAAAAACCCTGTTTTAGAAAGTTTTAATTCCCCAAGTTTCCTCCCGGGGCCCAGGAGGAGATATTACCACACTTTACTAAACATATTGCCACAAGGTAAGAAAGGGTGGAGATTTGCAAAGCATCAGCTTCTCCTCAGTAGCTGTCTGTGTGCGTGAAGTAGTTTACCCCAAGGGTTGACTTTTATCCAACACAGTGATGCTCAACCTTTTTCTCTGGTGTGCTGGATGGGTACTGCTTAGTCCATCCATGGGCCAGATCCGGTCAGCGGCCCTGATCTGGCACCAGGGGCAGGCACAGCAAGGCCCCATCCAGTACGCAGAAGGGGGCATCCTGCATCCACCCACACCCCACACACAAATCTGGAGGGGCACATGCCCTCCCCAGAGGGTGTGCACAGTGGTGGGGAGCTGCCTCCCCATGCATCCTCTGAATGAGCCACTCATAGATCTGTCCCACTCTACGACCCAGACCCAGGCCCCATGCACTGCCCTGGTTGGGCAACACCCCAGGCCCCTGCCCCACTCCCTCCCTCACTGTGGGGGCCTTGATCTACCCCCTCTCCCCCATGGCCCCTCCACCCCATAAACTTACCTGCAGGGAGCTGCTCTCCACACTGTCTGACTATATTCTCAGCCACTTGCATGTGTGTGGGTGTACACATTCATGTGCTGCCCCCTGCCTCCCACTCTCAGCAGCCCCAAGAAGCCTCTTGCAGGCTGGAACAATGTCAGCCTGCAAGAGGAAACATGCCATTTCCCAATCCTTCCATGACACTGCAAATCCAGGTTAAAGGCTTTCCCAAAGTCATGCAGTCTGGGACTGGAACTTGAGGTTCCTATTCTGGGACTGTCCTGTCTAATTAGGGACAGGTGGTCACCCAAAGTGTGGGGAGCCAAGAGGGGGTGGTGCCAGAACCCTGAGACCCAAACTGGCATGCAGAGGTTGGGGGAAGGTGGTGCCAGGCCCCGCAAGACCAAATCCTGGCACACAGGGAGTAGGAGGGGGCAATGCAGGGCCCAAGACCCATTTCTGCCTGCGGACTGGCCCTGTGCCACTCATTTGGTCCATGGAGCCAAAAGGTTGAGCCAAGTGGTGCTCAACTTCTGGCCTTTGGACCAAATCCAGCCACAGGAGCTCGGGGCTCCCCATAGGTCTGGAAATTTGATGCTGGGGGAGTGGTGGTAGCATTAATTGGCACTGCCCTACTGCCAAATTTCCAGTCACATGAGAAACCTCACAGGGTGGATAATATGTCCCTGTGTGCTAGATTGGGATGGCACACAGATGGATCCAGTGCATGGAACTGGGCTGGTATAGGCTTGGGGCTGGGGCTGGGGCTGGGCTGGGTTGTAGGATCAGGCTATCACACAGGTAGATCAGGTGCACAGATTCAAGCCAACATGCAAGGTCACACCCACAGACCGACCACATGCACTGACTGTACATGGGATCCAGCATGCCGACTGGCCACCTGAGCCATTCATTTAGCCTGTGGGGGCCAAAAGATTAAGCACCACTGCCCTATATTGATAGATTGGGCTATGCAGAACTATAGCAATGGGGCGCAACACATTCATTTTTCTAAGATATTTTCACCTTCCTATTAAGTGGAATTTCCAGGTGTTGCTGAAAAGCAGCAAAGGGACAAAGTAAATGGAGATTCTTTCTTTTCTGACATCCAACTGTTTGTGCCTGCATTTTGCACTTGCAAGAACAAGCTGCAGGTATACCTTGGCTAGGGACAGACATTACACATAAACCGGTTTAAGTGATCAGAAACTGGTTTAAACCTGTAACAGAACAGATGTTCAGGGCACATAAAACAGTTTGAAAATGGCTGAGACTGGTTTGAGATAAACCTGGTTGAATGTAGTATCAAACTTAACTGATTTGGGTCAAACTGGTTTATGCAATGTCTGTCCAAGACCCCTTGCTAGTTTCAGATAAACCAGACTTGCCCAGCATCTTGGCATGCTCTCTGGGCTGGGCTGGGCTGGGCGGGGCTCTCTGCTCTGCAGCAGAGCTCCTCCTGCCCCAGCTCTCTGGGTGCAGCTCTGTCAGAGACTGCAATTACAGCAGGGTCTGCCTGGCTTCCTCCCTACCCCACCTCACTGCCCCACTGCCCTACCCCACCTCACTGCCCGCTGCTCAAGCAAAAACACCCCCCTTCTTCCCTCCCATCTCCCACAGCACGGACCCCAGCCTCACAGACCTTAGGCATGTGATATGCTAGCTATTGCTGAGAGGTGTCTGTGTGTATGTCTCTCCAATTTTACTGGGACAGACAGACACAACAGTGTCTGCTTAGGGCTTTTTGGAGCTAATCAATAGGTCAGATGGTAAGCTGTTTAAGAAGAGTTTGAACCAATGGTGAGAGGCTATTGTTTTGCTTATGAGGTGATAAACACTGTTATCACCCTGCTAGCTTGCTCGCCTGTCAGTTTGGTGCCAACAGTATAAAGAAGCAGGGAGGGAGATTGAAAAGTTCTGTATCATCAACAGATGCATGCACTGCACACACCCCTCCCCCCTTGCCTCAGAGTGCTAGCAGGGGGCTTCGGTCTGGCAACACTCCCGCCCCTTGAGCAGCTAGCAGGAAAAAGCCTGTGATGATTCAGGCAGACCCCCCTAAACAGAGGTCCTGCTGGGGCCTGGCCATGCCCCACTCAGCTCAGCTCAGCACTGTATAAGGGAAGGGAGGACTGCTATAGCACCCCCCAACTTCTAACCTGAACCACTGCAGACATGTGCCTGAATTTCCTCGGTCCAGAGAGAATGTCTGTCCAATTACAAACTGGTTCAACCTAGTCAAGTTAGACTAACCTGCAAGGATTGAATCAATCCAGGCTCAGGCTTTTTGAATGTCTGTTTAGCCCTTCAGAGATATCTCTAGTAACTTATCTGAAGGCTCAGCTGAATTGCAATCACAAACAGGGAGCTTGGTCCTTGTGGAAAACCTGTCTAAAGTGATTTCACTGAAAGGTACAAGGCATTCCACTTGTACACGAGTTCTAAGAAGCCACATACTTTATTTCATATTGCAATCCAAGCCACTAACAATGATACTTCAAGACACATGAGTAGGAGCAGCGTAACTAGGGAAGGATGACTGGGGCATCAACACTGAGTGTCAATTTTGAGGGATGCAACAATGGCAGTTGCTGCCAATGCTGGTCCAGGCACTGCCACTGGCCCAGCCACCAGCTGCTGTCACTGCCCAGAGATTGCTTGCTACATTGTTGTATGGTACTGAATAAAGAGCCTTTTGTAGAATCCCCCAAATTGATGCCTTGGCATTAGGTTTAGAAAAAGCTGCAGTTTCTCCTGAAAATTAAGTCGCTATCACACAGGATCATCATGTTTCCTTCAAGACAAGATTTTCATGAGGCAGAGCAGGGTGGAGGGTTGAGCACTGGGCTAGGGAGTCTTGCCTACTGGTGCTTAGAGAGGACCAAAAATGTTCAGCAAGAACAGCTTCCCATCAGAGAACACAGATTTAACAGAATCTAAAGCACGTGCAGGAGGTCATCAATGCAGTCAATGTTTCTGAGGCCTTCTCTACAGGTTATATCTAATGCACAATTAACTGTGCAACAAATTTAGACTGGCTACATGTGCAAGATAACTATCATGCCATGAAAAGGTCCAACCAGCTTTAAAGTAATTGCTCAAAAATGTGCACTCTCAGCTGCTGGGGAGCACATTACACCCCCTGTGGCTGAGAGATTGCAACCAATGCAGTCTTCTAGCCACAGGGGTGCAGGGGCCCAGGCAACGGCTAGAAGACTGTAACTGCTACAGTCTCCCAGCCATTGCGATCTCCAAGCCATGGGGCACTCCATGCACACCTGCATCTGGTAGACCACAGCAATGCCCCACAGTTGCAGGGTCTGACAGTCCCACAGCTGATGGGGCTCTCAGTCCTGGCTGCATGGGGTCCCTGTGGCTGGGAGCTCAGTCAGCAAAGGGAGATCCCCAGCCCTGGTAGCCTGCTTCTTTCCAATGCAGGAGGAACCCAGGACTGGGCTTCCCTTACACCCACAATAAGGTGTGATGGGATCTAATGCACAATCCCACAATCACGCCTCTTGTCATCCATGTATGGCATGGCAGGAGGTGCGATTGTATGGTCACACATTAGATCCAATCATGCCTTTACCTGCACATGTAGAGGTGGTCTGATAGAAACTGGGTTGGCAGGCTGATGGTCTTCCTGCCAGCTTAGTCACATGCCTCCCCAACTCTTCAGGGAACCAGAACCTCTGTTTCCATAACCTGCCAGCCACCTGAGGTTCCCCAGCTGCCAGCTCTCCAAGAAGTCTCAGCAGTTCTATTGAAAGTACAACTGTACATGCAACCTCTGTGGTCCAGCAGTTATCTGAAGATGACTGATCTTTCTTGGAACACAGCTAGCTTTCTTACTAGTCCTGTTACCTTTATAAACAAGGGCAGTAATGTAAATGAAACAGTGTCCTTGCATTTGAAGTCCCAGCCTCTTATACTGCAACAGTATTCAGAACTCCATTCCAAGCATATGCAGCAGTAGGGTGGAAGTATTGTAGCAATGATGATCCAGCAAAGAGGCAGGTACAGTCAGTTGGAGACTTAGAAAGGAGCTGTAGCAACTCTCAGAACTTCTTCCCCTTTTAATTCTAAGTACCCCTTATTGGATTGTTTATCCAGGTTTCTTTATTGTAGGGCTAAACTCTGTGTTGATTAATCTGAGATCCCCTTTCTAAAATGTTGTCATCTCAAATTCCCCATACAAAGCAAAAGTTAGTGACAGTTGGCTTCATTGACCATAAGAGCTTTGCAGTGCTGTTGTAGGATCTATGATCCAGGGAATATACAAAAAGCAGAACTGACTTGGGAATATCTTTTATTAGATCAGCTTTCCAATTAGTAGAGATGTGAGAGAAGCTTTTGGAAACAAAATGCCTTTTCTCAGGTACTGGGAGAGGCATTTTGTGACTCAAAAACTTGTCTTGTCTCTCTCCCAATTGTATAGTTAGTCAAATAAAAGATATTCCCAAATAAATCCTGCTTCTCACAGCAATTATCCAGATCATTTGTGGAATGGGAGTCAGAGTTTAATACCATCTCCAAATACAACAAGCTACTTTTGTGTAGTGAAAAATACATATTGAAAAAAAATCTCAAAATTCCTGCAATTGCAGCTACCCACAACCAGTGCTTCAATTTTCTATTATGAATAAAACCTTTAAAAAGACACAGGCTTTTGACCCCTCCAAGTATCTAATTACTCTGACAATTCAGAAGCAAATCTGTTAAAGTCACGCTTAAACCTATGGATAACTAACGTACATGAGCGGAGGTGCAGGTCCACAGTTTATAAGGGGCATTTATTCTTTATCTTGATTCATTTCCATTAGCAGGCAACCTTTGCCAACATACCAGCTTTCAGGCCAAAAGTTATTTTTATTACACAAAGCCACTGGCTTGGAGAGAACATTTGCAGACAGAGACCTACAAAACTGAATCAAACAGTATGAAATCCCAAGCTTGGTGAGTTCCTGATTTTTACAGATCTGGCTAGATAAAAGTTAAGTGGAAAAATACCTCCACCTACTGGTGACACCCCCAAATTCTAGAACCACTAAAAAAAAAAAGGCCCACCACATTTATGGACCACATAAATCCCTGAAAGAAGCATTTTCTTTGCTCTTTGAATCAAAATTATAACTCTGACACTCAAGATATAGTGAGTGGAATGTTTTTTGGGTGTGTACAGAAGTTGCTTTTTAGCCATTTAAAGTGCTTTATTGCTGTGACTTAACAGAAGTGCACAGCTTTAGAGCACTCTAAAATGGGTACCGTGCTTTAAATTAACCCTTGTTAAATGAGGTATTACATTTGAAATGCTATATTTTATAGCACTTTAGCAACCTACAGCACTTTAAATAACTTCTTGATGCTGGGGTTTGCCCAGAGCCATTTCTCTGCTGAGCACCCCCTGCCTCCTAGCCTCAAAAGTGCAAGGAGGCTCAGAGCCTCCCCCGCAAATACTGCACTTCTGTCATGTTTAAGAGTATTGTAACTTCATAGTGCTATAAAAAGTGCTCTAAATTACAGCACTACAAAACATGCACAGAGCATTTCTGTGCACACTTTGCAGTTCTTAACCTGAAGCCTGTCTAAAAGAAACCAAAAGAAAGGAAATAAACTTCTGATAAGTCATGTTAATTGTTACTAAAATCAGCCAATGATTTTACTGAGTTTATTATGGATATTGCTTCAGTGCCTTACACCTGTGTAATTGCTTACATCTGTGTTAAGTGACTGCACTGCACATGTAAAACATTTCCAAAGCAGAATAGCAACATCTGTCTTCTTGTTTCACTGGATAAGAATTTCTGAATAAAAACAAAAAGTCACCCTTGGCTATAATTAGTTCTTCTGTGAAGAGAGAGAGCTTTTTATGCATAGATTTACTTGCTCACATTCCCATTTGGAAGAAATATATTATCCTAATGAGAAAACATTCATTCAGATGAAATCTGAGCAAAGTGGCCAGTCATAATTCCCCTAAAAGTCCAAAATGACTGACAAGAAAACCCACAAAACTGCAAGTTCCACAAGCATATTTATAAAGACTCAAACTTCTTGTCTGCTTTTTTTCTTGCTGTGACAGCCATTATTTACAGCTGCTGGTATTTAAGAACCCACTATCTTCTCCAACAAAAAGTATATATATAAGCTTGGGACGGTGATGGTGGAAAGCAAGAGACAGTGAAAAGTAGTTTTCAGCTATTGAAACGCTTGATTCTTCAGTGAACAGATTGAAGGGTTTCTCATGTAAGCCAGAATTTTATCAGCAGTATAAAAGCTCCACCTGCTGGACATTCAGTGCCTGAATAGTTTTTAATTACGGAAATTCACGCGTTCCATCAAATCAAGTAGGGTGGAAATGTACCTTAAAGACTAAGTAATTGAGATGCATAAGCTTTCCATGAACTACAGTTCAATTCAGAGGCTGTGAAAGGACGTGCACAGGAGTGGGCTATCAAACAGAGTGATCTGAATACAAAAGAAAGGGAAGGGAGGGAGGGAGGTGGGAGAAAGAGGGGAGAAGGCAGTGCTGAGAGAGCCAAACAAGTGGTAAACCCATAGGGACAAAGGGACCCCAAAAATTAATCTACAGTCCCTGTTTACACCATCTGTAAACAATCCAGTCTGTATATAAGTTCTTGTTCTGCAATTTCACATTTAAGTTGACTTGCAAAGATTTGCTGTAAGAACAGCTGCTCTCAGGTCAGCAATGGAGCATCCAAGAAGGTTAAAGTGTTCTGCCACCAGCTTCTGTAGACTGGGCACTGGCAAGCACCATAAGCACCCTACTTCACAACCTATGGGATGCATATCTTGATGATCCAGAACAGGGATTCCTGCACTTACAACACAATCCCAAAACTGTAGCTATTCAAAGCTGCAAAACCAGGCTCAGACTCCACTCTGACCTGCTACAAATACCAACCCCAAGACAAAGACAACAGAGACCCTCCAGTGATTACTTACAGCCCCCAGCTGGAACACATCATTGATGACCTCCAACCCCCTCCTGGAAAACAACAGCCATCTAAAGTAGCAGCAGTGGGGAACAAGAGTCTCTCAAGAAACAAGCTACCTAATGCCTATTCTCACCAAGGCACCAGGCCTTGCAATGGATCCAGATGCCAGCTGTGCCCACTCATTGGTACAGACGAGATCATCATTCACCTGCACATCTACCAATGTCATATACACCATCGCCTGCTTACAGTGCCCCTCTGTGGTCTAGATTGGACAGACAGGGTAATCCCCACTATCACAGAGCCACAGGCTGAGCCACTCGAGAGGACTGTCTGGCTCCTGTAAAGGTGGGTAGGGAATGCTCAAGAACAGTGACAGTGAGGAGAGGGCTCCCGCTGTGGTGAGGTGGACAGGAGGTGGGAGCTAGCTGTGCCTTGGGGAAGCTGACCCCAGGGGATTTTCATAGAAATCTTATGAGGGCTAGGCGGTAGTCTGAACATAGGCTGAGGATTTAATCAGTTTTGTTTTGCCATATTCTTCTGTCAAAGCATTTGATCCCTTTTTCTTTCCATGGAATAAAACATTTTGTTTTTCCTGTTTATTTGATGGAAGCACCTGTGGTAAATTGTGATTTCTAGGCAAATCAATAGCCTGGGCATACCCATTCAGCAGAGTGTGGGGTCCAGTAAGCTTATACAAACCAGGGTGCATCTCTAGGAACATCCTGACACCCCAGGATTTTGTCACACCTTTGGGAAAGAATGAGGGGACACAGATCTGCATCAAGTCCAGAAATAAACAGGAGCCTTTCTCAGCACTGTCCCCCTCCCACCTCCCTCCCTTTCCTGTCTTTTGTATTCAAATCACTTTCCATCTGCTAGCCTTCTCCCTGCATGACCTTTCACAGCATCTGATGAAGTGAGATCTTGCTCACTAAACTTATGCATCACTATTCAGTTAGTCTATAAGGTGCATCTCTACCCTGCCTTTTCTGTCTGACTTCAGATTAACATGGCTAACTACCTCTCTCTGGTCACACAAAGGGCTCTTCTACATATGCGTGGCAGGAGGCCTTATTATTGGTGCAGGAGGACACTGAGCCCAGGATTGGGCTCCCCCTGCACAGGCAAAAAGCAAGCTCTCACAGCTGGGAGTCCCCTCAGCTGACAGGGCTCCCAGCTCCAGGGGTGCCCCATGCACCCCCACAGCTGCAATTTCCCAGCTGCAGGTACCCCACCCGCCCCCACCACTTGGGCTCCCAGCCACAGGGATATGTGGAGCCCCCATCAGCTGGGAGCTCCCAGCCTCAGGGGTATATGTGCCCCCCTCCGGCTGAGCAATCTGATCAGGTGATGGGGATCCCAGTGACAGGGGCCCCTGGCCACATGTTCAATTAATGGTGTGATAGGAAGCAGCTACACAGTTATTACACATATTTTGTGGAATAACTTTCTGGCTTATTCCTCTTTTTTTATTAAACATGTGACCAGGCATTGGTGACGTGTACCCCCTGAGATCAGCCGTGCACCTCCTGGAAGCTCCAGCTGCAAAACCAGAAGCGCACTTCTGGTTTTGCTGCTGGTTCGGCAATTGGCGGCTGGGGGACCCCCTGCCCCCTCAGCAATCTGGTGCCCACCCAGACTCAGCAGGCACCAGTCGCCCATATGGCCAGGTGACCACTTAAGAAGCAGAATGGGGGGCAAGAGGCTGCTATAGGTCTATCTCTGACCCTGACTGGACTCAGGGCCACAGTCAAAGCTGCAGCAGTTGCTTGCTCCCCCATTTGCTTCCTATGTGAATAAAAGATAAGGGACCTTTTCCCTCATGCTGATTGGGAAGGGGAAAACCAGATCTCAAGAGGTTCCTTCCAGCCCCTAACATCTATGAATCTATTAATCTTATATTGGAGTTAATATGGTAATATAATAATATTACCATATTAACTCCAATATAAGATTAATAGATTCATAGATGCATTTGCCAGCATCTTTCATTCTAAATGAGAGGAAGTTAAAATTGTTATCATAATTAAAGAACGATCCATTCAAGCTGTCACACTCTTTTTATTTGTTAAAATCTTTGGCACCATCTACATGTTACACTTACGGACTGATTAACCAGTACCTGAAAAATTATAAAAAATTTGTAAATTTGCCATATGTAAAATCTAATTTTCAGGGGAGGGTCATCTTATATTTAGGGGCATCTTATATTTGAGTAAATATTCTAGTTAACAGTATTTGCTACAGGTCAAATAAATTGCAAGACTCTTGTTCTATTTAGAGACAGCATGTTGGGGTTCAATATCAGCCCATATGAATATAGCAGATGTTGAGTTGGTGGAAGGAAGAAAAGAGGGAATTTTTGGGGCTGCAAACGAAAGGTTTGACTGAGCGCAGTAGTTTTTCTGCCTGTAAATATTGTAGTTTGGTCACGTATTACCAGTTGGCCTTATCTGCACATGTATCCTATGCTACTTTACAGATGTGCTTGTTATTATGCTCTTCCAAAGGCTACACTCAAGCATATGAGTTGGAGCCACGTACTACAGTTTCCTTCTCCTTTAAAAATTATGGTCATCCAGTGATAAAACTTAAATTTTAATACATCATGACACTTCACAACTGGACACCAAGCCCCTTTTAAAACATTTTTTGGCCACAAATAGGTTTACATATATTATGCACTACCTGCACAATTAGGCCAAGGCTTACCCATGCATAGCTAACTTGTCTGCTTTCACAGGCTGCTGTCTGATCACATTTTGATCCAGTTACCACTGAAGTCCAAATCCCACTGACCAAGACTCCCACTGACTTCAGTGATACAAGCCACCACTACTTCAAACACCCACAATGGACAAGCCAAACAGCACTTGACCATTTGCAATCTTTGTAGATTTCAGTGATAAAGGCATCACTAAGCCATGTTATTTTGTGCAAACTGAAAAGAGTTCAGCAGTTTAGATGCTAACACCGCCAGTTGTTTTACAGGCCACTTCAGCTAGTGTGCATACAGCTGTCAGTCCAATAGGGTATCTCCACTATAATCAGTGGAGACTGTAATTGGATGAGACCCATAAAGCACTTCATTTGCAGCCCGGAGGCCAAGCCCTGGGCCTATTTTATTCATACTGTCAACCTGCGGGTTGTACAGTACATCACGCCTGTCAAGGCTAATATTGCAGAAAATTTTCCATTCTAATTTCATTTTCATGCTCATCCTGCTTTGTCTTTGAGCTGAACCACTCCATGCCACATGACCTGTACGGCTCTTTATTTACATAGGAGCAACATAGTTTAACCCTGCCTAATCAGACATTTCAGAGATCTACAAAGAGTAAAACCATTCCAACTGTCTTCCCATCAGGGAGGAACATCACACCACGAGACTCAACCCCAAATCCTGTTTTGCAATGTAAAACTGAAGTTAGTTCTATCTCCTACCTATTTTCCCCCCAGGGAAACATACCAGGTTTTGGGTTCACCTGTTTTTTGAAACCTGCATCTGTCTCTACTTGCCCAGCTCTCAGTAGTAATTCCTCATCATCCCTTCCCCACCTCCAAGGGAAGGGAGAATATATAGCTACATAACTACAATAAGGAAAGCTTTCATAAAAAAAAAAAATCTTATGTGCCATTTTTAATTTGCTTATACAGCTGCCAAACTAAAACCACAGGCAGGTCTTCTAATTCTCCTCCCAGAGCAAGCTGTTTAGGACATTATGGAGTAGAATACAGAACGTTATTTATGGATTGCAGTACTTGCAGAGGGGGTGAAGAGAGGGGACACCCGAGTCGCACAGAATTCTTCAGTCCTTTAAAATGGATGCTGTGAAACGTCTTCTGCCTTGTTTCAGTGTTCTTGAGACTCATTTAATCAGTTGCTGGGTGTTAGTCTTCTTATGCCCCTGAATTAGTGTTAGTACCTTGATATGTGGAGTATCCACATTCAGCTGAGCAGGAAGAACTGCCATACCAGCTCCAGCAAGCAATCTAGTTGTCAATGCTGACCACCACTAGATACTCCAGGGGAAAGGGAACAGAAGCCTCATAATGGATAGCTAGAGGATGGCCTGTGAAAGAAATGTCTTCTAACCCATATGTTACAGCTTTGATGAAGCCTCATCTGCCAGACACCCACCAGCACCTGTGATTGGGTCCCACGTACTGGACCCATACACTTTAAACTTTCCAAGCTGAAGAATGCAGTTAAAAGCCCTGGCTTCTTTTAATGCTCAGGGTACACTCTCTCCCTAACACCACTTGCTACAGGCCAGGAACTCATAGTCCAACTACCTGGACACTGAAACTAGAGCCGGCTCCCCAGGTGTTAAAGTACACCCACTCCCAAGCCTTCAGCTGACATGCACTCAGGTGTACAGTCCAGGTTCTCAGGGCTGGTAGCTGTGGTGAAGAGACTGTGAACATTACACCAGATCAAGATTCATACACAAATCTGGAAACACCTGAACACACATCGCTGCCTTGGCTCCCTTACCACAGTTGAGCATTCTTCAGTATTTGTAAGATTGGCACCCCAGGGGAGTCCCAGGCCTGCCTCTCTTGGGCCACAGGTCTCCAGTTTTTAGTCTCCTCTGAATCAGTGTGAGCTCTGCAACTTCCTTCAGCTCCAGAGAAGATTCTGCAGTCTACACATTCCCACTCCCTCAAGCTTCCTACCTCCTCCAAATCCCCATTTTTGCAGCTACACTAAAGTGTAGGTATACCTGTTCCTCTTCTAGGAAAATTCTACTGCCCCTTTCTCCTTGAAGAGAAAGTGGCAGGAGCCAGACCTTTTCAGATTCAGCCATCCATTTTTTTTCAGATGCTTTCTGCTGAATAAGTGCTATTGAGATTAAAAAGTGACCAGAGCTTCTGGTCTAGAGGGAGGCATGACATTATCCCCCAACAGCAAATGGTAACAATTTCATAAAATCAAACAAGATTCATAAATTGACTATTTGGGGTAATCTGTCTGTATGGTTGTTTATGTCCATGTATAAACACATAGGAGATTCATATTTTTTAAGGAACTGTAGAAATATATTATGAATAATGCCCACACTTACATGGGTACCTAATCCTATCAAGTCCTACTGAGATTTTTAGCTTCTTGCAACAGAACTCACAGGTTAGTTACATAGCCTGCAAATGTATTTCTCCTCTTAAGGTGTAAATGATTTAGTGTTTAATTGCTATTGTGAATCCCTCTGAAGTCTATTATCTCATGGAGTAATCATGCTACAAGATGATTAGCTATAAACACATTCCAATCCAAGGGAAATTGTAGTAATCTAATCAGAACCCAATACAATAGACTCAACTACATAACAGCTCAGAGTGCTTAAGGATGTCCCATTATAAGTTGGACAAGTAGTAAAGATTTCAGCGATACAAAGCAGTCTAGTTAAATAAGTAAAATCAGTCTTAAAAACCTGCTCTGCTAGAGCATTGCTAACTACTAATTTTTCTGCACTCGTTTGCTTTTTCTTGGAGATATTATACTACCTATTGAAAGCTTCACTATTGACTTAACTGGTAGAAAAATTGCTCTATAGGTAATTAATACTGTTTTATGCAATTAAAAACTAAGGAAGTTCTGTGCAATATTAGCTTTAAGAGAAAATTGGGGAGGGAGGGGATAGGAAGAAAAAAGCCACAAAAAACCAGAAAACATTTGAGCTACTACTTAAAATGAAATGTAGCGGTCATGTGACCAGAGAACACTTGATCTGTGGAGCAAATACTTCAGTCACAGTGTTGTGCCCCAGCTCAAGTCTGGGATTGTGCCCGGTATGCAAAGGCCAATAAAGATACCAGGGGTGAAAGTACAAAGAAGGTTTATTGCTAGCAATAACAGGTGCAAGTGGAATAATTCACGTAACAAGCACACCAGATCACTATTTCTAAGCATCTTTTATACAGGAGTTTTCAAGCTTTCGCAAGCATGCTTGTTTGATGATTGGTTATAAGTGAGCGACGCAAGAAGTTCTTTACTGAGCATGTCTCTATACCTGTGTTTTAGCCATGTATCTCATTTACATACATGTGTGTTTCATTAGCATACTTTTTCCCCACCTAGGGGTGTGATTTTTAGTATTTTAATGAGCCCTTTAACCCAGTCCTCTGTTTCTTCTTTTGTTTTCAAGCCCCCTTTATCTGAGACTGTCTCCTCCTTATCATTGCAGATGGGCATTTTTCACATAGCATTCTCTTCTTCTTATCATCTCCGAGTAGAGGTTTCTAGGTCCCTCCTTACATTTCCCCCCTTTGGAGCATTTTTAATTATTATTATAATTGCTCCATTCAATTTGGTTTAACACAAATCTAGTATCATCAGCTTTCTTTGTTTGTAAAATCATTTGATTTACCTTAGGCCTGAAGATAGATATAAAAACAGGTAAGCATTGGATATTTGACTGGTCTCATTACAGAGGACATTTTTACCTTGGTTCAATTTAAGGCAATTACCAGTACAATTAACCATTAGGAAACATTCGGAAGCATTAGCTGTTGCCTGAACCCGTAAGGAAAACATGTTTCTGCTTTTATCTTTTACAATAGTCCCCCAATTATATATATTCTGATATGTACTTTCCTTATCTATATCTTTCAGCATAGTATAATTTTGTAAAATTTTCAAAGGGGTTGGTACTGCGATTAAGCATGAGGTAAAAACCAGGTGAGCATTGATCCCTCCCGCTAAGCAGAAGTCTGTTCTATTTAAAATTTCCTGGGCCAGATAAATCCAGACATTTTCCTGAGGGTCAAATTTTTGTTGTAAAAGGTTTTCCCCTCTTATGAGAAGGAGTGGACAGATCAGGACGCCCCACAATAAAACCTTGACCAATTTCATGATAAGGGCTGTAAAACTTGATCAAAAATTGACAAATTATTTAAAGTTCCTTTCTTCTGAATAGGAATTTTAAGTCTCTTATTGGCTCCACCTTCCACTGTTCTCTGCCTCCAGTCTCAGAGTCTGCAGGGGTTCCTTCTTGTTCTGGTCCAGCCACCGGCTTTAGGCGACTGGAATGTATCCAAGTCTTGATTCCCTCGAGCTTTGCTGCCGTCGGGGTCGTCAAGAGTACCCTATATGGGCCCTTCCATCTGGCTCGAAGTGGTTCCTCATTCCAGTCTTTCACAAGGGCGTAACTCCCAGGTAATAGTCGGTTTTCCGGGGCAGGAGATTAATCCTGTGACTGCAGCACGTCCCGTACCTGCTGATGGATGGAAGACAAAACAGAAACCAAGGACCATACATATTCTCTAATCATTCCCTCTCCTAAAACATGTAACTGTTGTTCAGTACCCATGGACAGACTCAGAGGGTAAGGCTTACCATACATTATCTCAAACGGGCTTAATCCCAATTTAGAATGTGGTGCGACCCTTACTCGTAACAGGGCCAAGGGTAGGGCCTCTGGCCATTTGAGTCAAGCTTCTTGGCAAATCTTTGCAAGGTGTCTTTTTAAGGTCTGATTCATATGTTCCACCTTTCCACTGGACTGGGGTTGCCAAGGGGTGTGTAAATGTCAGCTGATTCCCAGGAACTCAGAAACCTTCTGAGTAATTTGTGCAATGAAATGTGGGCCATTGTCTGACCCTATTCCTTTTGGAAGTCCGAAGCGAGGTATGATTTCTCGTAGGAGCGCCTTAACCACCTCTCGGGCTTGGGCAGTCCGACCTGGGAAGCACTCAACCCAATTAGAGAAAGTGTCCACAAAGACAAGGAGATATCTCATCCCTTGTTGCCGGGGCAACTCGGTAAAATCCACCTGCCATTCTTCTCCTGGCCCACTGCCTATTCTCTGATGTCCTGGAGTTTCTTTTTTCCCTCCTTTTGGGTTATTTCTCTGGCAGACCTCACATGTCTCTGATACCTTCTTGGCAGCCTCTTTTAATCCCACTCCAGTTACATAGTGACTGATCCATCTTACCAGGGCCCTGGGTCCGTAGTGGGTGCCATGATGAGCGCTCTTTACTACCGCATGAACCCAGGCAGCTGGGATGATAATGCGGCCATCCTTTGCTACTAGCCACCCATGCTCCCCCTTCTTTGCTTGAAACTCTTTTATTAATTGTTTGTCTTTTTCCCCATACTGTGGTGTCACAAGCTGGTATAGGTCTGGGAGGAGAGGTAACAGATTACTTACTTTGGACAGCAAGTCTGTCTGAGGTCTTTTAGCTGCTCTCTTTGCCATAGCGTCAGCAAATCAATTACCTTTTGTGGAGGGGTTGTTCCCTTTCTGATGTGCCTTACAATGCATTACCATTACCTCCTTCGGTTCCCAGACTGCCTTGAGGAGAGCTTTTATTTGCTTGCTATGCTTAATGCTTGCTCCTTTAGCATCAAGTAGACCCCACTCTTTCCACAGCGCTCCGTGAGCATGTAAAACAAGGAAAACATATTTAGAATCAGTATAAATATTGACAGTATTGTTGGCCGCCAATTGCAAAGCCCGAGTCATAGCAATGAGTTCAGCCTTTTGAGCTGAAACAGATGGGTTTAAAGGTCCTGCTTCTATCACATTCTGTGTAGTCATGATAGCGTATCCGGATTTTCGAATTCCATTCTCCATACTCGAGCTGCCATCCGTGTAGAATTCCAGTTCAGCATTGTCAAGGGGTCGGTCTCTCAGGTTTGGTCTTGAGGAGTAAACAGCTTCCAATGTTTGCAGGCAATCATGTACAAGATCTGGTGTGTCAGCCATAGGTGGCAACAGTGTTGCTGGATTTACAGTGCGAGAAATGGCCAATTTTATTTCAGGTTTATCGAGGAGGATGGCTTGATATCGAGCCATTCGTCCCGGAGTTAACCAGTTCCCTCCTTTCTGCTCCAGGACTGTAAGCACTGCGTGAGGCACATATACAGTCATTTCATGGCCTAGGGTTAACTTTTCAGCTTCTTGTATTAGCAGACAGGTGGCAACAACGGCCCGGAGACAAGCAGGCCATCCGGATGACACAAGGTCTAATTGCTTAGAAAAATATGCCACCGGTCGCTGCCAGCTACCTAATTTTTGTGTTAATACTCCAACGGCCACCCCCCTTTGGTCATGCACAAAAAGGGAAAAAGGCTTACTCATGTCCAGTAGTCCTAAGGCGGGTGCCTCATGTCACAACCCAAAGTTGTGGTTTTTGTTTGTGTGTGTGCTTTGGCACTGCTAAATTATTTTCCCGCCGATTGTAGCTTTCTTTGCACGGTAGAGTTCTCTGCTGCGAAAGAGAACTCTGGTGCAACAGGGGATTTCCCGGCAAATTACAGCTTCTTTGCAGGGTGCATTTCTTTTGCATACTAGTGATACACGCTGCAAAGGAGTTCCTGCCATTTGTATTCGGATTTGTGCCACATTATTGGCCAATTCCAAATGTAGGCACACGTGGCGGCTAGCTATTGGCTTGCTAGCCATACAAAAGGCTTGAGTAGCTTCCGCCCAAGTCGGAGGAGGAGGGAGGAAGAGAGAGACTCTGTGTGAAGATCTCCAAGCGCTGCGGACCCTTGCGGACCCAACGCGCTTCCTCTAAGCAGGCAATAGAGACTTAAGAACTGAACCTACGGAGCTTTTGCTTCTAGCCTCTCTCTGTCGCTGATCGCAATCCCAGACGTATCCCTTTCCTGTAACTTCGAACCCGCAGAGTCTCAACTCCGGGGAGCTTTTCGAGCCCAACCGAACTGGACCCGTGGAGTCTCAACAACTCCGTGGGAGCAATCGAATTTGTCGTGGTCCTCTAGCGAGGATCTAAGCGGGAGCTGTGCCTGGAAACCTGTCCAGCCTACACCAATACCATCTTTGGGTGTAAATAAACAATCTTTTCAATCAACCACTACGCGTTTGTGACTAACTCTAGCTCGCCACCGGCTATCTCCAACCCCACATGCCCGGGCTGCCAGCCACAGCCCGTATGCGCAGAAGACGGGCCGCGGAGTGCCCCTCCCGACCCGCGCGCTGCAGCGGGAGCGGGGCCCGGCCCACACAATTCAATAAGAGCCTGCTTTAACTGGCAGAATGCTTGCTCACACTCTTCAGTCCATTCGAGCACCTTTTCATCACCTTGTGTAGCTCCATACAGAGGTTTTGCAATAACCCCGAAATTTGGAATCCAAATCCTGCAAAAACCTACTGTACCTAAGAAGCCCCATAGTTGCTTCTTTATTTTTGGGGTTGCTAGCCGGCATATTGCTTCTTTTCTTTCAGGCAACAGGGCTCTCTGACCAGGCTGTAGTTCAAATCCCAAATATGTTACCTTCTGGGACATTGGTTGCATCTTACTTTTGGACACCCGGTATCCTTCTTGTCCCAGAAAATTAAGGAGGCAAATTGTTCCCTCCAGGCAGCTTGCTTCAGTGGTGGCTGTTAAAAGCAAGTCATCCACATATTGCAGAAGGGCACAGGACAGTGGCAGTTTTAGCCTACGTAAATCCTTGCTTAACGCAGTGACGAATAGGGTTGGGCTGTTTTTAAATCCTTGGGGTAAGACAGTCTAGCAAAACTGAGTCTTAATGCTAGTATCTGGGTCTTCCCATTCAAATGCAAATATTTCCTGAGATTGCCTCTCTACCGGTATACAGAAGAAAGCATCTTTTAAATCAATAACCGTGAACCAGTTATGAGCTGGGTTCAAGGCAGACAGCAGGGTGTATGGGTTGGGGACAACCGGGTGTATACTCACGACCACTTTATTTACAGCTCTCAGGTCTTGAACAAAACGATATTCGTCACTCTTAGGCTTCTTCACGGGCAAGATGGGTGTGTTAAAAGCTGATGTGCATTCACGGAGAAGGCCATACTCCAGGAACCGTTCAACTAATGGCTTCAGTCCTTTCCTGGCTTCCATCCGCATTGGATATTGTTTCACACATGGAAGCTGGTCCCCTGGCAAAAGTTGATCTTTACAGGGTCAGCATTTTTAGCCTTCCCGGGTAGGTGACCTGCACATACCCATGGAACAACAGCATCGAGCAGGGGTTGAGGAATATCCGGTGTACTTTCCTCTCGGAGAAGGCCAAGAAGGCAAGCCTGCAAATGCCACCCCTTTTCAGGAGGCACCGTTAGGAATATTTGCCCATCCTGAAATGACAACGTAGCTTGCAGTTTACAGAGGACGTCTCTCCCTAAAAGGGGAATGGGGCAGTCTGGCATATACAAGAATTGATGGGTGACTTTGGCCCTCCCAAGATTACAGGCCATTGGCTGTAGGAAGGGCCGTGTTACTGCCTTCCCTGTGACCCCTACCACCGGCACAGTCTTTTTACTTAAAGGTTTCAGTTTTTGAGTTAAGACGGAATGAGTAGCACCTGTATCGACGAGAAATTCTACCAATTCATCTCTGTCCCCTAGTTGCATTTTAACCAGAGGCTCGTCAGGGGACACCGGGATCTGGATTATCTTTCCCTCCCGGGCCTCCGGTCTCCTTCAATCTGAATCCCCTCCAAAAGCAAACAGTCCACTGCTCTCCTCTCTTTTCTTTTCACCTTCACCTACTTTCCGATTGAGGCATTCCCGCTTCCAGTGTCCCTTTTGTTTGCAATAGGCACACTGATCTTTCTCTAATGGACCCCGCCTCTGAAGCTGTCTCCGGGATCCCTCATTTCTGGGTTTTCCCGTGATTGCAGCCGCCACTAGGGCTGCCTGCATTTTCATCTTTCTCTCCTCTTTCTTGTCCTGTTTTTTTTCCTGAACACTTTCTCGGTTAGTAAATACTTTGTAAGCAATGTCTACTAGTTGGGAAATAGGCATACCTGCTGCTCCATCTGTCTTCTGCAATTTCTTCCTAATGTCCGGTGCACTCTGACCTATGAAGATCATATTTACCATGCAAGCGTTTGATGCATCCTCTGGGTCCTCGCGGGTGTATTGTCTGAAAGTAGTGTAGATTCTTTCCAAGAAGGCACTCGGGGTCTCATTCGTCTCCTGTCGAACCTCATACACCTTACTGAGATTCTGAGGTTTTTTCACAGCACCTCTCAATCCTCGGAGGATATATTCTCGATAGGCGTGGATGGAGGTCATATCTTGGTCTGGGTTCCAATCTGGCTCCTGGGTGGGGACATGATTGTCCTTATTTCCATGTAGGCGCCCTGCGGTAATTTCCTTTTCCACGTACTCATGGGCTTTGTTTACTACCATCCTCCTTTCCTCTGGTGTCAACAGGACATCTAAAAGAGACTAAACATCTGCCCAAGTTGGGTTATGGGTTTTGAAAATCGTTTCAAACAGGTTTCGTACCTTTTCAGGATCCTCTCTCAAGCTGGGATATAGAGTTATACAAATCTGAGGTGGTGAAAGGAACGTGCACAAAGGTTTGACGGTAGGTTGGCTCACCATCATCTTCGAGTGGCCCGGGTACCACTTGTTCTCTTAGGGGAAATACCCCATTTCCCTTCCCAAGGCCAGGATCAGATTCCCTGTGATGTTTTCCCTTAACCCCGGAGTCTGCTCCTAACTGTACTCTCCACCCACCTCCCGGGGGTATATCAGGAGAAGTCGGAGATTCTGGAGATTGCCAAGGACCTGACGGCCATGGTCGGTGCTATTCCAGATCCCTGGGTCGGGGAGTGTTCTCAACCTCCGCCTCGGGGGGGGGGGGGGGGGGAAGGAGGAGGAAGAGCAGATGCCAACGAGGAATCAGATGAATGACGAGGAGGAGGGGGAAGAGGAGGAGAATAAGGTGGAGGTGGCAAAGGGAGTGGAACCTCCGGCTCCGGACATTCCAGGACAGGATTTTCAGTTGGTCGAGCCACTGCCACCTTACAGATCCCAACCCCCTCCCCCAATCCACATTTATCCACAACCTTTCTATCCCTACAGAGAGACATAAACGCTTGCACATACATCAATTCGTCCCATTTACCATTCTGCCGGCAGAACAAAATCAATTGTAAGATGGTATTATAATTAACACTTCCCTCCAGAGGCCAATGTTCTTGATCATCTAGCTTATAGTGTGGCCACGCAGTTTCACAGAAGAATTTAGCTTTCTTCTTAGTCATAGGATCCCCAACGAACTCTGCCCAATGTCCCAATACACAAGAGAGGGGGGTACATTCCCTAACCTTACTGCTAATGGTACCCAGCTCAGGGCTGCCTTCCCAGTTCTGACCGTCCGACTTACCTGGGATCCAGGGACCTGTTCTTAGTCCTCGTCCTCACAGGGGAAAAATCACTGATCTTGGACTCGGGCCAGACAGAATACTCACAGAGATAATCCCAGGTAGGCGTACTGACGGCAGGCCTTATGCCCTTTCTACCCTCTCACCCAAGTGCCTGTTACTGGTACTTTCACTCTATGGCGTTGCACCATTAGGCTACTGCCGCCTCAGCGATCCAGCTCCCCCTGAAGCAAAAGTCTTACCAGGAAAAGAGATCCCAGGGCGCGCCTGACATTCGTTCCAGAGGAGCGGTCGTCTGGTCGTCAGTTAGTCCGGGCAAAGCCTTATCTAAGGCAGTCCCATCTGGGTCGCCAAAAACTGTTGTGCCCCAGCTCAAGTCTGGGATCGTGCCCGGTATGCAAAGGCCAATAAAGATACCAGGGGTGAAAGTACAAAGAAGGTTTATTGCTAGCAATAAAAGGTGCAAGCGGAATAATTCACGTAACAAGCACACCAGATCACTATTTCTAAGCATCTTTTATACAGGAGTTTTCAAGCGTTTGCAAGCATGCTTGTTTGATGATTGGTTATAAGTGAGTGACGCAAGAAGTTCTTTACTGAGCATGTCTCTATACCTGTGTTTTAGCCATGTATCTCACTTACATGCATGTGTGTTTCATTAGCATACTTTTTCCCCACCTAGGGGTGTGATTTTTAGTATTTTAATGAGCCCTTTAACCCAGTCCTCTGTTTCTTCTTTTGTTTTCAAGCCCCCTTTATCCGAGACTGTCTCCTCCTTATCATTGCAGATAGGCATTTTTCACATAGCATTCTCTTCTTCTTATCGTCTCCGAGTAGAGGTTTCTAGGTCCCGCCTTACAACAAGATTCCAGCTGTTTTACTAGCCTGGCCTAGAACACTGCTTAAAATATAAAATGTAGATCATCCTCCCCCCCCTCCCTTATTATTGACAAGACTTATGCCTGGGCTTGTAACTGCTTTTTCCCCCCTAAGCTTTTATGGAATACTTCAAATACACAAGTAACTCTAGTACGGTTATATGTGTGTCAACAAAGTGCTCATTAAGAAAGTGATCTGGATTTAACAATATTTAAGCTGCTGAAGCAAGTACAAGCCCAAGGACTGCACAGTTGTGTTTGTAAAACACCTTTTAGAGTGGATTACTTATCTCCAGACTAGATACCACCACAAAGTCAAAACCCACAAGGCTGCTTTCTCTGCTGCTAGGGTAAAAGCTGGTTGGACAATCCAAAGCAAATGTGGTTGGGTTTTTTTCCAGTTGAACTTTTCCTAAGCTTGCAGTGTACCCACTCCCAGAATAATCACATAAAATCCTCAAGTGTTGTATGAGGAACAATGCATTCTGTTCCCAGTACTATATTCTTTTGCTAAGTTATTGTAACTTACTATCAGAATTGTGACCTACAAGAGTCTTGAAAGAAATGTAGTGGTATGAGCAAGTGACTGCACCATCAAACCCTTGCTATACTTAAGATATATCAATGATATCTTCATCATTTGGACTGAAAACCTGCAATCTCTGACTGAGTTCCATCAGAAATTCAACAATCATCACCCCTGCATCAGACTCTCTCTCGAATACTCCAGCACCAATATCTTTTTAGACACAATGATCAGTATCCAGAATGGTAAAATACAAACCATGTTATACAAGAAACCCACAGAACAACATACATATCTGCACAGAACCAGCAATCACCCTAAACACACCAAGAAAGCTGTAATATACAGCCAAGCCCTCCAATACCACTGAATTTGCACTGAAGAGAACACCCGGGATTGCCACCTCACAAATCTCAAAAAGGCTTTCACTCAGCAAGGACACTTCTCCAGAGAGATAGATCGCATGTTTAAAAGAGCCACTGGGATACCATGTGAAGAATTGCTGCAGTTCAGAAGGAAAGCCCCCACGAATTGCACACCACTGGTTATGACATATCATCCCTCCCTCGAAACTATACAAAAAATCCTCAAACAATTGCAACCCATACTAGAAGGAGACCTAATTGTTAAAGAGATCTTCCCAGAACCACCCATCCTAGCCTTCAAACACGCACCAAACCTCACTAACCTCATCAACAGAAGCAAAATTCCTACAGCCCAAAACACTGAATGGATCCAGACCATGCCATAACAAAAAATGCAAAACTTGCCAACATATCTCCACCAACCCCACAATTACTACACACCGCAGCAGAACCATGAGCATTCCTGGATCTTACACCTGCACCTCCAGAAATGTTATACATCTCATCCAATGTACCAAATGCCCTGATGGAAAATTCATAGGAAAGACCAAACAACCGTGCACCAGAATGAATGCACACCAGACATCTATCAGAGACAAGAATACCCAAATACGAGTGGGGGTGCATTTCTCACAAGAAAACTACTCTTTCTCCAATCTCTCAGTTCTATTTCTCAAAGGGAACTTACAAAACGCTTTTCACAAACAAGGCTATGAACTTCACTTCATCAACCTCCTGGATACAAAAACTCATGGACTAAATATAGACATTGGATTTATGACACATTATAACCTGCCTGACATCTGACTCCCCAGGGACCACTCCTCTATTTACCTGCTACATTCATCCCCCTCCCCTCCCCCAGCCGGTCGCTCACCCATTGACTCAATTTATATCTTCACTGACTGCCTGTCTTGCATGCATACCAGGCTCTGGCTACTTTACTATTCATTCCAGCCAGGAAGAGCACACACAGACTGCAGATGCTTCCTCAGTCTGACGAAGGATTTTTCATAATTTCATAGTAGGTAGGGTTGGAAGGGACCTGAGCAGATCATCAAGTCCAACCCTCTGCCATGGCAGGAAAGAGTACTGGGGTCAAACAACCACAGCAAGGTATTCATCTAGCCTCCTCTTAAAGACCTCCAGGGTAGGAGCCAGCACCACTTCTCTTGGAAGTTGGTTCCAGATCCTAGCCGCCCTGACAGTGAAGTAGCGCCTCCTAATATCTAGCCTGAATCTACCCTCTGCCAGCTTGTGACCATTATTTCTTGTCACTCCTGGTAGTACTTGGGGGAAACAGGGACTCCCCCAATGCCTGCTGGTCCCCCCTGACCTGTTTGTAAACGGCCACTAGATCCCCCCTCAGCCTTCTCTTGTGGAGGCTGAACAGGTTCAGGTCCCTCAGCCTCTCCTCGTAGGGCCTGCCCTGCTGACCCCTGATCATGCGGGTGGCCCTCCTCTGGACCCTCTCCATGCTGTCCACACCCCTCCTGAAGTGTGGCGCCCAGAACTGGACGCAGTGCTGCAACTGCAGCCTGACCAGTGTCACATAGAGGGGGAGGATCAAAACCTGAAAGCTTTTAAACCTGAAAGCTTGCTAAGAAAAAATGTTCCAACTATTTAGTTGGTCTATTAAAATATACCAGATTTACCCAAATAACCTTGCCTGCCTATGTCCTTATACCAACATGGCTACAACCTACACTCATGCGCAAGGGATGTATTTATTAAGTAGTAAAAGTACGAGTCACTTGAATTCAGGTTAATTTGGCCTTTGGAAAGAAAAATGTACAGGAATTTTACTGAGAGTGATGTCTTATGTTATCTGCTCTCTTAGTCAACTTCACCTCAGGATAATTTTTTGCAGTGCAAACTTGTTTCCCTCCTCTCCAGCTAATGACCTACTGCTGTAATAGCACCTACTGTAAGTAGCTAACTTGAGAGCTTATTGGGTCCCCACTCCTTACTAAAGAGCAATACCTGGTAGTGGTACTATTGGTTAAGTTACTCTGCAATAACGCGTTTCATGTCTGTACTGCTCAAAACTGGAGCCTGGCCTGGGCCAGAGCCATTCTCCGGCTGCCCGCCAGGCTCCATGTGCCCAGATTGCCGCCGCTGGAGCCCTGGGAGGCCCACAGGACCCTAGATAAAGCTGCTGGGGCCAGCTCAGGTGCTAGCCCCAGCCTCCCCTGGGGCAACTTGTCATGCACCAGACAGCATGTGCAGGTACATTCCCCAGGGACAACTAGAAGGGCCACAAATACATGCCACTGCTAGTTGTCCCCAGGAAATGCACATTCCTGCTCATGGGGACACCTAGATAGCAGAAGCCAAACACACAATTGATATAAGACAGAAAATGGGCTAACTGGTTTTAAAGTGTTTAAGCATATACCTAGGACAGGAGTCAGCAACCTTTAAGCAGTGGCAGACTGAACGGACAAGAGTTTAGTGTAGGACAGGCCACCGCCACATTCTATGGATTCACCTACTGCCAAGTACCACTAGCCTGCTCCTGACCCTATCACCACCAATCCACTTTCCCCACTGCTGAACTGCCGCTACCATCTGAGCTCTGCAGGCTGGTTGCAATCCCTTTACAGGCCATAAGTTGCTGACTCCCCTGACCTGGGATAACGGCGTTCCCTTGACCATGCATCCTTGGAAAACGACAGAAATTTGTGATGCCTGTTGGACTGTGAGCTGCTTAGCAGACCCTTTGTTCTGCAGTAGGAGGGAATAAATAGCTAGATCAATGATAGCCAATATGCACACTACTGCTTCAAGTTTTATTTATAGCAACGTGAAGTACATGTTTCTTCTCAAATAATGAAGTGAAACACGAAGGCAAAATTATTTCCGCAAGCATCAGAAAACACGCAACCAAACTGTAATCAGTGTCATATTTCCTAATGAAAGAACAGCAGTAGGAAAATACTTCTCTCCCCTAACAGGTAAGAACAAACATGTGACTACATTTGAGCCTGGACGGCATAAAGAACTCGGTCATCATAAGTTAATCAAAGATTCCATTGCTACTCATTTTGTGCAATAAGTTTCTTTAATGTTTGCTACTGTTGCTTACTAAAGCAAAAAAAAAAAAAAGTTGCTGGCACTGCAGTTCAAGCTTTCAACTGTTCCAAGAGTTATTCTTCCCTTTGGAAGTCACTAACTGCTCTCGATACATTTCTAAATTATATTTTCCTAAATAGTTTTGCAGGTCCTGTGTTGATGGCTGCTGGCCTGAGTTATTATCAAGTGGAAAGACCTGATAATTTCTGTAAGTACTGAAAATGACTAGGAAGAGACTAATCTTTTTACACAAGTGCTATTGTTGAGTGCCTAAAAGCCAATAGTAGGTATGTAACACTTTTATGGTGTTTGTTGACAACTATTCCTCACACTGCCACTGTGAAGTAAATAAAGTAGGTGACATTTACACTATAGACGGAAAAACTAAGCTAGACAGCTTCAAATGTTTATTTCCTATCACTAAATAAGGGACATTTCAGCAGAACCATGTAGTTTTAAAGAATTCTATTCATTCTGTTACACAAGGGTTTAGATTTATTATTAAGTACCTCTCACAGAACTAAATGAGCAGACATTTGGGTTGAGTGCAAGTACTTTCATTAGATGCATTGAAGTATTTTCTGCAGTGGAGCAATTCATTAGAAAGCCAGTAGACACATTATTACAAAAATGATTTCAGAATAGAACTGGTGCTGTAAAGAGTCTGTGAAGAACTCTGCTTTACTTTCTGCAGGCTGCATATCTCGAAGACACATTCTCCCAGTTGATCACATTCCAGATGGCTTTTAGATAGTCAGGCCGAACATTTTTATACTGCAGATAGTAGGCGTGTTCCCACACATCAATTCCTAACAGAGGAACCAAACCTAAAAGAAGAGAAAATGTGTTTTGGATAAACAACACACATTAAGACTCCAAAGCAAGGCTCTAAAATGCACTAAAACTCCAAAGTAAGGCTCTAAAATGTTTCCAGTTTCACTAAAGCTCCATATTTCAAAGCCTCATCCAAGGGCCATGGTGAACTCTCCAAGACACAGGTGCATATTGCTACATTTTACATAGTTGCTTCCTATACAACTGGAACTGAAGTGGCAAATTTTGAAACACACAGCTATGCATACCCACAGCCCTAAGGGCAGGACTGAGGCCTTAAAAAAAAAAAAAAAAAGATATGGTTCTGAACAGGATTAAAACCTTTCCTGAAAAGCCATCTTAAGAAACACTTGTAGTGCAGAACGTATTAGTAATGCATCATTAATACTTCCAGAAAGAGTTCTAACTGTGGATCAGATCTCAAGTAAATCATTTTGTTTCCTTGCTTTAATGAGATTAAGAACTGAAAAAAGTTCAACAAAACAATACCTAATTGGGAATTTCTAGAAAGGAGACTATTCACTGAAGCAAAGAATTACAGTCTGGGCTAGCTAAAAGTAGCGTTTGCAGATGTTAATCCAGAAATTTATCTGCTGTGCAAACACTACATGACTGATGTCAATCTTACTCCCTCCAGAGCCAGAGAGAAAGTTGCAAAGGGTCCTTTTTTAAGCTTGGAATATAAAAAGGTCAAAAGAAGCCATACAAATGACAGTGTCTAATAAGATGCAGCTTTTTTTTCAACACTATGAAGTCTGCCTTAACTGCTATTCTCACAGCACCTTAAAATGAAACCTATTTTCATGACAACTGGTCAGAAAGCTTTTAAAAAGGGTTCATAACTAGTCTTTTGCTAAGGACTGTCATAGCATATACCTCTTTATTATTAGAAATTCAAAAGGACAGTATTCTCTTTCCAAGTTTGAAAGAGTTAAGTTGCTTCAGATATTAACACATCCCCATCCGCATTCAAGTTTAGTTGCAGTAAACTCTCCAAGTGCTTCTTCCTGGCTCACTATAGAGCCTACACAGAGAAAGGGGAAACAAAATTCACAGGAGGAGGTGCCAAAAAGTATAAATTAAAAGTAGAACGTCAGCTCTTCCTGCTGTATCAGGTGTCCCTCACCTACTGCTTATAAAAGGAAGTTCAGAAGTAAAATTTAAGCCAATGCCCCTGTAAAATAACTCTGTCCTCAGCAAATTTTGTGAATGTGACCCCCCGAAACCGCGATCTTCTGTACGAGCTGAAAGAGAGGGTCTTTGTAAAGCTGAAGATTTATTTTCCATCCACTTCTAAAAGAACAAGGATCTTGCTGCTTCCCTTGCCCATCTAAACTCAGGTTTAGAATCCCACTGTTAATGAGAGAGATTTATGCTGTTCTTTGCATGTGCTGTGATAAAAAGAAAAAACAAACAAACACACTTCTTACTTTTAATGAAGATTATATGTAGGCCAGGTGCTATACTTCTGACTGGCAGGTCTCCCCATGGGTCCAGAAATTTGGCAGTGGATGAGCAGTGGCACTGCTCTCCTGCTGCCAAAGCTCATGGGAAGCCCTGAGCCCAGCATGCTGGATCTCACACCCGATCCCAGCACACAGGGCCAAAGCGGCCCAATCCCAGCATAAAAGGGGTGAGAGGGGCCAACCACCCCACCTCGAACTCCCAGGACCCAATCTCAGTGTGCAGTGGGCAAGGCCAGAGCCTAGTCCAGCCCACAAACAAGCCCCACATGACCAAAAGGTTGAGCGCTACTAAGTAGATAGTAAATAGGGTCGAAACTAAAGAGGGGAAAAAAAAGCTTGGTTTCAAGGCTTCTCTGCAGCTACAACAGTTTGAAATAAATCAGAGATTAAAACCCTGACCTGTTGTTCCTTGTAGAGGATCCTGATTTGCACAGGCAGAAATTTGCAGGCGTCCTTGTTCCTTGTTGAAGCCGAGCCATCCCCACCCTGAGCCTTGAACACCGACTGATACTGCTGTGAGCTTCTCCTTGAAGCTTGCAAAGGAACCAAAGTCCCGCTTGATGGCTTCCAACAATTCGCCTTAAAGGAAAAACAAGTGCTTTATGGTACTTTTCCAGGTAGCTTTATTTTTAAAATGTGAGAAAAGCTTGGAAAGAATCAGAAACAATTAGCTCCCTACCCCCCACACAGTCAGCACTAACAGAAGAAAATAATTTTGTGCATAGGTCATTTATACCGATACTGCTGTTTCAAAAAGCAAGAAGAGAAAGATTGTAAAAGTGAAGGAAGCAGAGACACAGCTATGCAGTATTTCAAATGCTGAAGGGTTTGCATTTGCCTGAAAGTTGGACTGCCCCTTGGCCTGGTACCTAGAGACAGGCCTTTTTGGAGAAGTGCTAGAAAGTATGCAAGAAAAGCTGTCAAGTCAACTAAGCTTCCTTTTTTTTTTTTTTTTTTAAAGCAGCAGTGAAGTACAGCCAGAATATGCTCCAATAAGCATGTGCAACTATTTGTTTGTGACAGAACAACTGGACAAGGGTGCTTGCCAGGCTCAGCAGGGTATAGATAACCCTATTTTGAAGCATGTCAGCTTTACAACAGTCCGCTTGTACAACAGTATCCCCTGTCCCTAACGAAAAACACCTTACCTAATATATCCTGGAACTGCACTAGCCATTGTCATGGCTGCATCACACTATGGGGTCACAATCATCCCACAATCAACCAGTACACCTAAATCCATCTCCTTCTCCACTGCCTCTAACTGATGAGAACCAGTTTATAGCAAAAGATCTTATTATTAATCCATACCTACATGATTTCTCACTTTGCTCTATAACAGAGATTCTCAAACTTTCTTATTGGATAACCCCTTCCTGATTTACCAGCTGCCCACATACCCCTACCAGCATACATTTTATATTTTAGCTCCTCAAATGTCATTAGTATTATAATGACAATTAAATCCGCCATTACACAATTTCTCCCACATACCCCCAGAGGTACACGTACCAGTTTGGGAACCCCTGCTCTATAAAATGTCATCCAATTTATATTACTCCAGTCCAACAGGTCATCCAAATTCTTCCTCTGCTCTGAACTGCTCCCCTTCTGCATTGGCAATATCTCCCACGTTAGCATCACCCCAAATTTTATCAGTACACAACTAATTCTTGTACCAACATGCCTAATGAAAATATTACACAGGGCTGGTCCCAAGACCCCTCGCCCGTCTCCCCCCGCCCCAAAGGAGTACACATCTCCCTCCTGATAATTCCTTTTTCATATAACCAGTCCCTTATTCACCTTCCTGTGAAGTAATGTATCAGGTAAGGTTTTGGATAAGATTGAGGACAAACAAATGGGTCTGTAGTTGGCCAGATGTTTTCCCTTCTCTGTACAGGATACATTTTTTATGCTCCAGCTCTAAAATACCACCCCTGAATTCATAGATTTGTTAAAAATCCTCTCTATGTGCTAGGTCTTCTAGTATTCTGGGATGGAGACTGTCTATCCTTGCCATTCATTCTGATTTTGTCACAATAAGAAGCCAAAGTTTTGCTTCCACCTCAGATGTGCTTCTTTTTAGGTATCCTACCATTCCATTAGGTACATATCATCATCCTTAATGAAAACAGGCAAAGTATTTGTTTACAATTTAAGCCATACCTTAATTGTCCTTAACCTCCACCTCATGCTCAGCATATTAGCCCCACTTTTCTCCTTGTTCTCTATTTATTTACGGCTGAAGAATGTTTTGCTGCATTCAATTTTCAGTGCAAATTCAAGTTACACAATGCTTTTAGCCAATGTCACTTCATTTCTGCATTTTCTAACCTACAACTTCTCCATTCCTTCTATTTTTTCTGCTTACACTTAACATCCTGTTTATGATTGTTCATTGAGCAACTCCGTAGTTCTTCCCTGACATTTTTTTCCTCGTACCTGGGATTTACATTTTTGTCTTATAGTGATCCTAGAACACCACATTCAATGCCTTGAGCTCCTCAGTCCAGTTCCTAACTAGTTGCCTTAGTTTGCCCCTCTGAAATTCAAAACCTTCTAGTAGGGATTCTCAACTGGGGAGACGCAGCACTCCGGGGTGTCTTGACATCCTTTCAAGAGTGCTATTCAATGCTAGTACTGTTAGGTGAGCAGACATGATTCACAAGATAAACCCACAGATTTCAAAGAGAAACCCAAATTCTTATAAACATTCTGACTTGGTGTGGTCTCTCCAAAAGAATATATCTTATTTTTCCACAGTCAAAAAATTTACAGAAAACCTAAGTGCCAGCATTTTCTGAAGGATGCCTCAAGTCTAACAAGGGAAGCCTCCAGTCAAAAAGGGTTGCAAACCACTGCCTTACAGACTTTTGTCTATCTTTTTTTAAAAGATTAGCTGCAATCAGTTCAACGACCACTCAGCCCAAGATCATTTTTAAGACCAGCTCTTCTATATGATATTCATTGCTTACTGAAACAAATAGTCTAAAATGGCATCTTCTGTTGCTGATTCAGCAAATATTTGACAGAGAAATTGCCTACTATCCTGTTCAAGAATATCAAGGTCCTACCATTATTACATGCATTTTCTCTCTGATCCAGTATCTCTGGCAAAGTTTACAATAATCACACAATTTCCATTACTGCTTATTTTATGTTATTTTTATGAACTTATAGAAAGGTTAAATCTGAGCCTGGGGACCTACAGCAAACCCCCACAACTATAGCTATGGGGCCTTTTTTACCATCTCTTCCGGATGGAGTTCCACCCACATTCCCATCTGTATTATTCAATTGTATGACCACTGACAGGGAAGGGCAGATTAAATCTGTTTCTCAAAACTCAGTAGCAGTATCCTACAAAAAGCCTCAATTTTCTAATTTTGTAGTTTGAAAATAGAGGAAGTCTAACCTACAGATGCATCTACACCAACTTTCAAAGCATCTCAACACCTGCAGAGCAACAACAAAAAATCTTTAGCAGTTCCAAATCTTTCTGGAAACTTGGATTAGCAGTGAAATAACAGTGACATTAAGATCATTAAACTTGAGAATTGTCAGAGATGAAAGCTAGTCACACCTCTGAGCTGCACCCTCAGACTGACTCCAGATCTTATTCAGTGTGCACTTTACAATTTCTTTCATAACCATGAGGGTTAGAGACTTGAAAGTGTCATGACCCAAAGGTCTGATTTTGTGTGTGCTTCGGCACTCGAATTATCCCCGTGGGTTTACAGCTTCATTGCACGGAGGAGTTCTGCTGCACAGAGAACCTGCGTGCAAAGGAGAGTGTTCCCGCCACTTTGCAGCTGTCTTTGCAGGGTGCATTTTCTTTGCAACACAGAAATGCACAGTGCAAAGGAGTTCCCGCTCTTCGCATGCAAATTCGTGCCCCAAAATTGGCTAGTGCTAAATTATTCCCACGTGGCGGCTAGCGATTGGCCTGCTAGCCGTATAAGAGGCTTGAGCAGTTTCTGCCCAAGCCGAAGAGGACTCCACATCCATCTCGTGGGGACTCTGGGTGTGCGCGGCAGGGTAATAGAAACCCTGTGTGTTACTCAGAGGAGTTTGGCGGCCTGATCCACCGCCCACCTCTTCCCGTCTTCGAGCGGTAACTTTCTATAAGACGTATCGACGAGTTTTCTATTCTGATGCGCGCTTGTGTCCTGGACATCCGGAGTTCTGTCTGCGTGGGGCCTAGCAAACTCCACGTGATTGTTTGTGTTTTGTCTGCGTGGAGCCTAGCAAACTCCACGTGATTGTTCGTGTTTTCTTTTGTAACCACAACTCAAGCAAGTCTCCAGCCTGCACCGCGACCATCTCGGTGTAAGTAAACAATCTTAAAATCAACCATTAAGTCTCTGTGCCTAATTCTAGCTCGGCGCCCGCCCTCTCCGACCCGGCCTGCCCGGGCTGCCGGCCACAGCCCGCGTGCAGAGCGACGAAAGGGCCCGGGTTCCTGCCCGGCCTACACAGAAAGGTTATGTTCTGGCAGCCACCAACAAAAGTAGTAAGTGGCCTATTACATGGCCCATTTCAGCCTCAATTGTTCATTCTGCAGTTGACTGTACCTTTCTTCAGGGATTGCTATGTACCAAACACTAATATACATCTCAGAGATCTCTTACACAAGTAGTTTCAGGTAAATCATTTATTTCTACATGAACCAACCAACATAGCAGCTTTTGCCACTGTAAAAATTCAAATTTATACAATCAAATACTTACACATGTAATCAATTTTAAAGAAAAAAAACCCACTAGTCATATGCTCCAAGTCTCCACTTTCTAGAGTACTTGCAAAAATGTGCATCTGTTTACATAATAAGTAGTATTAAGCTCTCAAATCAGGAGCAAGGTCCCATTAAGTTAGGTGGCGAAGAAACGTAGAAGACCATATGCCTATTCTGAAGGATCTTAATATTCCTTTCCCTTTAAGGTGAACAAAAACTAAGAGTAAGAGATATCTTTGCAGGCCAGTTCACTGCAATTCTATTTGTTAATACCAATATTCTATCAATAAGCCATCAAATGTTCATACTAACCTTGAGGCTCTCCTCCCCCACTGGGAGAAAGATTTGTCCAGAAGATGGTGTGATTGATATGACCCCCACCATTGAACCTTAGCGCAGGCTGAAGAGATACTTGAGTTGTAACATCACCTGAAGGCACAAAAAAGCAAATAAAATCAAATGGAATAAAGTGTTGCCACAGGAATCATTAAACTGGATCTCATCTTGCATTAAGGGTGCTTATCTACAGGTTAGTGCCAGAACAAGTTATTATAATTTGCTAATTTGTGATATTCATGTTCATCAGCCACTATCACACACACTGCACATCATAAAACTGTCTCAGCATAGATCCCACATCATAACACATTATACCTCAATGCTGGCAACACTTTGCAACTGTCAACTCTTCCTTATAATGAAAACCTAAGTTAATGTGCAAGGTGTACTACTGTTTGGCAGGATAAGTAGAAGAAATTAAAATACCTTAAACACACAAAGAGCACGTAACTCGCAACAATGTTTGAGGATTACCACTTATGAGCATCAAATACTAGTATCACCACAGCGCGGTCATAAGTGGCTCTCTCCTGTCAGCTGTAAAAATATTCAACACTAAGTTCACAACACTACAAAGTTAATGTTCATTGGGAAAAGAAAACACTGTGCTTCAGTGTCTTCCATTCTTGAACAAACGTTACATGAGTTATAATTAAACTAGTTGATAGGAGTACAACGTAACACAGACCAAGAGAAACACTGCTTTAACAACATTACCTGCAGAAACAGTTTCATTCTAGTTCAGACTCAACTGGGTCTAGAGAGTTTATTTCTTTAAGCTACATGATAACTTAGACTCAGCTCCTTCCTAAATACGTTTTTAAAACTGAACTCTTATGGAGGGTCAAAACTTATGCTATCAGAGGTATTGATTTTATGGGTACCCTAAATCAGCACAGGCAAACCTTTACTAACACTGTTGTCTGTTAAAACTTCAGTAGCAGAATATTTAAAGTTTACAGAACATCACCTACATAGACTAAGTCTCCAACTCCCAGCAAAGCCACCAGAAGCTGCTTATATATCTATCTAAAGCCAGTATTTGGTCTGTACTGTTAAGATAGAACAGGGCCAACTTTAAATGCTGCAGATAGCAGCCACCAGCAGTTACAACTCTCCTGCATGTGTTTAATCAGTAACCATTAGTAACAACAGTAGCATACCTGGGGGTTTTTTGTATTTTGCTTTCCCTTCCTTAATCCTGCTGCTTTAATTCTCATCTGTAATGCACTTTTCCTGGAAGAGCTACTGAATGGAAAAAGCACTGCTCAGGCCTGACAGGAGAAACTCATTCCATACCCACCCCCTTTTAGGTTTTTTTTTAAAGAAAACTTCAAGTGTCATTCCTACTCTTAAGTTGTTAAATCAGAATATAGTCAAATATCTGAAGATTACTGGCCCATGGCCAACAGTTCTGAGCAAGGAACACACTGTGGGAAGCATCTCATTTTGTTCTCCTGTCAATCTTGATTTTAACTTTAATTTCCTATTAAAAGTCCTAACCTACTGGCATTCAAACTGTCAAATAACACTGTGCATTATATAGGGATGTGTTAACTTCTATTACTATAGCAGGTTAATCTGTAGAGTGAAAGCATCTTAAATTATGCCAAAATTCTTCAAATAGAAAAAGAAACTCATCAGTCAAAAGGCAAATCAACTTCTGGTTTTCATCTTGCTGAAGATAAATTTCATTCATTTTTAGCAGTCTAGTTAACTGAGATTTAGAACACAAACTATATTTCTAATGTTTTAGTGTACTCATATAACTAATAATGGTATTAGCACTTCATCTTGCTGCTACAAACTCTGTGGAATTCAAAAATCAAGTAAGAATAAAAACAATTGCAAAAAGTTGTTCTAGCTGTAAAAACAACTTTTCATCAGAAAATCTCAAGGCAATTTCTCAATGACAATCTGTAGCACAACTCAGAATAAGATCCTGCTGTCCTGACTGACAGTCACATGCATTAGCTTCAAGGTCATCCCATTGCCCTTAAGGGAAGCTAGGAAGCCAAACTTACACACTCATTCCTGGAGCTTCCTTTTTACTACAAAGTATGTTTTTTTCCAGAAAGACTACAGCTATCAATCCAGAAATACTAGCTAGTTAAACAGCTAACTTCCTGATGTAAATGTGAAATTGCCTCAGTCATTTAAAAATTCTTGTTATACCAGTTTCCTACTAGTCCCAGGTAGATGTGGGGTAAATGCATTAAATCAATTATGTTTACTTTGAATTTACATACTATAAAAGAGCAGAACTCATCCATTTAACACCATATAACCAAATAGCAATACTGGAACCAACCATAAAAGCAATCCCTTGAAACACTATACCAAGCTAACCGGGGAAAAAATTATAATTAACAATAGCAACTGTCCTTTAAGCACCGTACACTCCTTTGGCAAGGATCTTCACATGCATCTTCCATAGTCTCACAGTTGTTAGGGTCAGAAGGGACCTAATTAGATCATCAAGTCTGACCCCCTGCCCTGGGCAGGAATAAATACTGGGCTCATATGACCCCAGCTAGGTAATTGTCAAGCCTCCTCTTAAAGAACCCTGAGGTAGGAGCCAGCACTTCACTTGGAAATTGGTTCCAGATCCTAACCACCCTGACTGTGAAGTAGTGCCTTCTAATGTCCAGCCTGAACCTACTCTGAGTCAACTTACGGCCGTTATTCCTTGTTACTCTAGGAGATGCTCAGGGGAACAGGGTCTCTTCCATTCCTTGCTGGTCCCCCCCTGGTAAGTTTATAAACAGCCACCAGGTCCCCTCTCAGCCTTCTCTTGAGAAGGCTAAACAGGTTCAGGTCCCATAGCCTCTCCTCATAGGGTCTGCCCTGCTGCCCTAGGATCATGCGGGTGGCCCTCCTCTGGACCCTCTCGATGCTGGCCACATCCCTCCTGAAATGCAGCACCCAGAACTGGACACGGTACTCCAACTGTGGCCTGACCAGTGTCGCATAGAGGGGGAAGATCACCTCCTTGGCCCTGCTCATGATGCATCTGTGGATGCATGACAAGGTGCGGTTAGCCTTACTGACTGCGTCCTCATATTGGCGGCCCAGGTTCATTTTGGAACCGATAATGACTTCAAGATCTCTTTCTGCCACTGTGCTCTCAAGAAGGGAGTTCCCCAGCCTGTAGGTATGCTGCTGGTTCTTACTGCCCAAGTGCAGTACCCTGCACTTGTCAGTATTGAATCCCATTCCTATTCACATTCGCCCACCCCTGTAACCTGTCCAGGTCCAGCTGTATCCTGTCCTTCCCTTCTAGCGTGCCCACCTCACCTCAAATCTTGGTGTTATCAGCGAATTTGAACAGGGTGCTTTTCACCCCCTCATTCAAATCACTAATAAAGAAATTGAACAGTGTGGGCCCAAGAACCGAGCCTTAGGGGACTCCACTGCCCACATCCCTCCAGGTCGAATATGACCCGTCTACCACCACCCTCTGGGTGTGGCCCCTCAGCCAATTTGCGATCCATCTAACTGTGAAGGTATCAATGCCTCAGTCGCCTAGCTTTTTAATGAGAATGGGGTGGGAGACAGTGTCAAAGGCCTTGCTGAAGTCCAGAAAGACTACATCCACCGCGACACCTGTATCCAAGGATTTTGTGACCTGGTCGTAGAAGGTGATCAGGTTGGTCTGACAGGACTTGCCCCTAATGAACCCATGCTGGTTGCCTTTGAGCATCATCCCCCCTGCTGGTCCTTCACAGATGTGCTCCTGGACAATCTTCTCAAAGAGCTTCCCCAGGATCGAAGTAAAACTAACAGACCTATAGTTGCCTGAGTCCTCCCTTTTTTGAAAATGAGGACCACATTGGCCTTCTTCCGGTCTTCTGGCACCTGGCCAGAGTACCACGAGTGCTCGTAAAGCCATGCCAGGGGGCCCGCAATGACCTCTGCCAATTCCCTCAGCACTCTGGGGTGGAAAGTGTCTGGACCTGTTGATCTGAACATGTCCAGCCCCTCCAGAAGTTCCTTAACTCGATCCCCCTTGACCCTAGGCCTGGCAGAGTCTCTGCTGAGTCTGTCCTGAATCCCGGTGGGAGAGATGTCCCTGGCCCCTGCACAAAAAAATGGAGGCAAAGAATTTGTTAAAAAGGTCTGCCTTTTCCTCTGGTGCAACCCCAGATTGCCAAGCATATGCTGCAGGGGCCCCACGTTACCCAGTGCCTTCTTCCCCATGTATTTTGGTGAAACGTCTGCCTGTAACATGAGCAGCTTCCTTTGTTTGTTAGTTGTGACTGCACACACCTTTCACCAGTGCCTCTTTGTATTTCTCCTCTGCAACATTCAAATTATTCACATAGGTAGCATGATGTTTGCTGTGGTGCAGCTGCATGATTTCTGCACTAATATGGGGTACCAGGGCACCATAGTCATAAGGTAAGTCTGGAAGACTGTGCTTTTGCCTGGAGGCCAAGCATGCCAACGGCACGATGAACTTTGTGCTGCTCCTGAAAAAGATAAAGATAAAAAGAAAAGAAATACAGGAAATATCATCTGGTTAATTAAATATATATACATATACTGAATAAAATACTTTGCAAATGTTCTCATATGCCATTTACTCACACTGAGCTGTCTTATTCGAGATGTAGCCTTGTTAATTTGGCTCATACTGAGGCAAACTGCAAGTAAGATCCATGCTTGCAAAAAAACTGTGCACCAAAACATGAAGACACACAGGTCACATGAAGGACACAGGGACATACAGCATAAGGAGCTAAATCTTTCAATAAAAATAAATAAAAACAAACTATTTGCTTATTTTATAATTTATATTAGTTTCACTTCAGCAGGAACACATGTGCTTAAGTATTTTTAAGCCTGATAATTTAAAGGTAAGCTAATATCTAGTGGCATTGAGAAATGAGTCTAGACACACTTCACAACATAAGACAAAAGTGGAACCCACTATTCAACTTGCTAATCTACCATATATTTGACTACAGAAGCAAATAGATAGGTTAAAAAAAACAAACAGGCTCTACATCTTGATGTCAGAAAGTATAGGAATAAAATAAAAATTGCCAAAATTCAAGAGTTTAAGCCACACAGAGAGAAGCAGAAAAGGAAGTGAAACAGCTATATAGTGAGCGAGCAGGGAGCTGTAGAACATGAAAGCAAGTCAGGATTGCTAAAGGGGGAAAAAAATTGAGAAAAGTTGCCACATCTGATGCAAAATTCATTTTCATCATAAACTCGGGTTGGAGGACCAGATGATCTCAATCTCAGAACACTGAAGGAGCTGTCACATGAAGTAACGTATCCATTAACAAAGATTTTTTTAAATTAATCTACTTAATTAGAGATAATGCCATAATACTGGGGAACAGGCAATGCAACACCTGCATTTAAGAAAAGGAAAAGGGATCCCGGCACTACAGGTCTGTTAGTCTTGACTGAAACAGCATGCAAGGTTTGAAAACAGATTCTGAAGGACACAGAAATTTAAGACCTGAAGGTAAAAAAAAACAAACCTAAACCCCACCCCCCAAAAACAAACAGAATGCAATGCGAGTTAACCAAAACTAGATGGCACAAGTTACCCAATATCTTTCGCTGATAAGAGAAAGCAGCTTTTTCAGACAGGAGAAATGTGGGCACTAACACAGCTTTCAACACCATACCAAATAGGAAAGCAGCTAAACGAGAGAGTAGTACAGTAAAATCCCTGTTATTTGGGATTTTACTAACTAGCATACTGTATTAACAGGAGTTTCCAGTGGGGAGGCGGGGGGAAAGCTCGCACGTGGTGGCCACTGCTGCCACCCACTACCCTGCACTGCCACAGCAGCTGCTCCCCACTCTGCCCCTGCTCTGCGTGATCTGAAAAGCCCTGTTGGGTTTTCAGATAACCAAAATTTTTACATAACTGGCAATCCCCTCACCCCAGGGGATGCCAGATAACAGCAATTTTACTGTAGTAGTTCAGGAGTGGATGATGAGGAGAAAAACAATGAGCTGTGCTAAAAAAGAAAGGGAAAAAGTGGCTTCTGCAAGTCCCTTAGGGACAAGTCCTGGAATGCATTCACTTGATGTTTTCATCACGCCGTGGTTAAGGTTACCCTGCCAGGCCCCAGAGGCCTGTGAGACCAGAAGGATTTGCCTTACGGACTCTGCACAAGGAACATGTTCAGCCCCAACTCCCTGCCGGCGTGCAGAGGCACAGCAAAGAGCTGAGGTGCCCGGTATCGAAGAGCAGGGAGTCAGAAGGACTCTAAAACTGAAGGGCCCCCAGTGCAAGGTCATGCCCTTACAGACTATACAGCCAATTCATCCTGGAGGCTCACCTTCAGACAACCGCAGGAGACAGATGATCATAAAGAAACAGGGCTGGAAGGGCCCTCCAGAGGTCATGCAGTCGGCTGGGTCACCCTCATCCAAACCACCCCACTGCAAACCACAATCTAACCCCAGCGTTTCTCAACCTGTGGCCTGCGACCCGGCAGACTAGATGAAAGGGTTGCGAACAAGCTGGGAAAACGGATCCACAAACTTGAAGGCGTGGGCCACCTTGGGGCCTTTCCCTTGCCACCTAGCAGAGCTGCAGCTTGCGAGGGGCTGCTTGGGACCCCACCCAATGCAGGGGGGGGAGTCGGGAAATGGGGTTGCAAATGGGTCCTGGCACGAAAGAGGGTGGGAGCCACGGCTCTGCGCTACCCTCAGCCCTGCCACAGGGCTGGGAGAGGCGGGGCACCGCGCACATGCCACTGTGCACCTCGGGAACCGCGCACAAGGAGCCAGCACAGGGGGCAGAAAGGGGCCGGCGGGCGCTCACCTGCCCGACGTAGCCAGGCGACACAGCATCGCGGCGGGACGCGGCTCCGCCGCAGCCAGGCCCGGACACACTGCGGCTGCGCGGGGCGGGGCGGGGCGGGCCTGAGGGCGGGCACGGGAGTGGCCCCGGGTGATCCCGCGCGGGAGGCGGGCAGGTGTCCGCGCGCGGCATGAGCCCGGAGGCTCCGCAGGGGCCCTGGCACGGGTGCGGGTGCTGTGGAGCCGCCCAGAGCCCAGGCCCCGCGAATAAGACCAGGCCCCACTCCTGGCCCCTGCGGTCAGGCAGGCCTGGCCATTCCTGGGCTTAGTTTCTCCCGTCTTGAGGTCAGCGGGATGTTGCGCCTGGCAACATAGCACCGCTGTGGCTGCCCTGCCGCGTGCAGGCTAAGGAGTGTGGCCTCCAAGCCTAGCACCGCTACAGGCCGTTCAGGGCATGGGGCAGGCCCAGCGTGTCCTCGCACGCGACGGCCGGGGGTGGGAGAGATGTACTCTGTGGCTCACGAGCGTGGCTTGGACAAGGGCTTTTGTACTGGATTGCAAATTGCAACATAGGTAATCAGAGAGCCTGATGCCGGAGCTGCCATCTCCTACTTCAGGAGTCGCAGAGGGCTTTTCGTGAAGTCTCAGCTTCTGGACTGGGATGATAACGCAACATGTCAGCTTTCGTGTCAAACGGAATGTTTTAGCTTTTCTGGTTACAGAGGAAGACTGAAAAACACAAGCTGCTCCAGTACCAGCGGGCAAATAAAAAGAAACCTACAAGGATTTATTTTTATTATTTATTCACAACTTCTAATTCAATCATTTGGGGGACAGGGGTGGATGTATGGTTTTCAGCCCCCAGTACAGGCTGGGGGCTGACTGGCTGGGGAGCAGCTCTGCAGAAAAGGACTTGGGGGTTACAGTGGACAGTAAGCTGAATATGAGCCAGCAGTGTGCCCTTGATGCCAAGGTCAACAGCAAACTGGGTTGCGTTGGTAGGTGTGTTGCCAGTAGGTCGAGGGAAGTGATTATTCCCCTCTATTCAGCACTGGTGAGACCACATCTGGAGTACTGTGTTTGGTTTTGGGCCCCCCTACAGAAAGGATGTGGACAAATTGGGGCGAGTCCAGCCAGGGGCAACAAAATGGCTTGGGGGCTGGGGAATATGACTTCTGAGGAGAGGCTGGGCTTATTTAGTCTAGAGAAGAGAAGGCTGAGAGGAAATTTAACAGCAGCCTTCAACTACCTGAAGGGGGTTCGAAAGAGGATGGAGACTGTTCTCAGTGGTGGCAGGTGGCAGAACAAGGAGCAACCGTCTCAAGTTGCAGCAAGGGAGGTTTAGGAAGAAGAGGTTTAGGTTTAGGTCAGTTATTAGGAAGAACTTTCTCACTAGAAGGGTGGTAAAACACTGCAACAGGTTATCCAGAGGGGTGGTGCAGTCTCCATCCTTGGAGGTTTTTAAGACCCAGCTAGACAAAGCCTTGGCTGAGATGATCTAGTTAGGGATGGTCCTGTTCTGAGCAGAGGATTGGAGTAGATGACTTCCTGAGGTCCCTTCCAACCCTAACTTTCTGTGATTCAGTGATTTTGTTCTGGTTTTTTTTAATGTTTCAGGTTGGCCATACTGATCGCAGGGAGACAATTTTCAGTAAAAACACTTGAATGTGATAATGTAATGTGTGTAACAACAGGTGGAATCAGGGAGCAGTCTGCAGAGCTGTGATGTCTGTTCCTTTGGACTGCAGCTCCCAGAAACCCTTAGGGCTGGGGGCAAGGGAAAAAGAGGAAGAGGAAGCTTGAGGCTGGAGTAAAGGGAAGAGGGACCTAGACAACCTTGCACAGGGGGATGTAGAGTAGGAGCTCTCACTAGCTTGGTCAGCCAGGACTTCGAACTGAAGGAGCTGGACTCAGACTTGTGGGCTGCTGTTTGAGCACTCTAGGGACTAAAGGTGTGGTGGAGAAATTAAGGTGCTGAGTGTATGTTACCCCGGTGTTGATGGTTCTTTACCTTTTACCTGTTCCCTCCCTTTAGCCTGTTGGCTTGTGACCCTAACCCTTATGTTTCTCTTTATAAAGGTGGGAACTCCCCCCTTGCTTCTTGTGCCAGTTTTTGGGGCTGTAGGTTTGGCATAGTTTCTACTTTCTATACCCCTGCTGGCCTGATACTTAATGGCCTTAGATTTTATTTTCAGCTTTCAGCAGTCTTGTATCTCAACACTTCTTTCTTTTCTCATGCACACAATGTGCATTATTGCTAGCTGTGACCAGTGTGCAGAGACGTAGTTATTCAGGTTAGTCTGTCTCAGACCAGTCCTGGAGTTTGTTATTCCAAAATAGCTTTTTAAGAATGGAATAATCATTCCTGAATGACTTATTTCAGAATATCAATGTTCTTCTTATTTATATCCTATCTCCTTCTAAAGTCCTTAGGCTCCCAACTTCTAATGAACTGCACAGGCCTACTTCCATCCAGTGCTTAGTGAAGACAATGGGCTGTCATTTTGTATGAGCAGGCACTGGATATGTGTTGATTCAGTGCATTGACTGGAATATAAATTAGTGGTTCTTACATGATTATTTGGGCACTTAAGGTCTGATGGCTGCAGTGTCCAACCCTATACAATCTGGTTTAAGAGGCTAATACAAGTAAATGAATGCAAGAGGAAATTACATTTATTAATCCTAGTCATAAATATCTAGTTGAATACATATTGCAGTCATATACACATATTTGAATATGTGAATGATAAAAAAGATAATAGATTTCATAGATTTCATAGACATTAGGGCTGGAAGGGACCTCGGAAGATCATAGAGTCCAGCCCCCCGCCCAAAGGGCAGGACGTCAGCTGGGGTCATAGGATCCCAGCAAGATAAGCATCCAGTTTGCTCTTGAAGGTGTTCAATGAAGGCGCTTGAACAACCTCCGGTGGCAGGCTGTTCCAGACCTCGGGGGCTCAGACAGTAAAGAAATTCTTCCTTATGTCCAGCCTGAAACGATCTTGTAGTAGTTTGTGACCATTCGTCCTCGTCATCCCTTGGGGCGCTCTGGTGAACAAACGTTCCCCTAGATACTGGTGGTCACCCCTGATAAACTTGTAGGTGGCCATCAGATCACCCCTGAGCCTGCGCTTTTCCAGGCTAAAGAGCCCCAGGGCTCTCAGCCTGTCATCGTAGGGTCTGCTTCCCTGACCTCTGATCATGCGCGTGGCTCTTCTCTGGACTCTCTCAAGCTTCTCCACATCCTTTTTGAATTGTGGAGCCCAAAACTGGACACAGTACTCCAGCTGCGGCCTCACTAAGGCCGAGTACAAGGGGAGAATGGCATCCCGGGATTTGCTTGAGAAGCATCTATGGATGCAAGCCAGCATTTTGGTCGCTTTACTAGCCGCAGCATCGCATTGCAGGCTCATGTTCATCTTGTGGTCAATGATGACCCCCAAGTCTCTTTCTTCCATAGTGCTAACCAACATAGCACTGCCGAGCCTATAAGGATGCTGCGGGTTTTTTTTCCCAAGGTGGAGAACCTTGCATTTATCGGCGTTGAACACCATCAGATACTCATCCGCCCACTTGCTGAGCCTGTCCAGGTCAGCCTGGATCATCCGCCTGTCTTCTGGTGTGGATGCTTTGCCCCAAAGTTTGGTGTCATCTGCGAACTTGGCCAGTCCGCTTCTGACTCCAGTGTCCACATCATTAATGAAGATGTTGAACAGTATGGGTCCAAGGACAGAGCCCTGGGGGACCCCACTGGTCACAGGACACCACGATGAGTGACTCCCATCAATTACTACCCTCTGGGTCTGACCCCGGAGCCAATTTTCCAGCCAGTGGATCGTGGGGGACCCAAGGCGACAATTGGCCAGTTTCTCCAAGAGACGATCATGGGACACCAGATCAAAGGCTTTTTTGAAGTCAAGATATATGACATCAATCTCATCTCCCTTGTCCAGGTGATAGGTCACCTGGTCGTAGAAGGAAATAAGATTGGTCAAGCAAGACCTACCCGGAACAAACCCATGCTGGCTATCCCTTAAGATGTTGGCGTTGGCCAGTCCATTAAGGATGGCCTCCTTAATAAACTTTTCTAAGATCTTCCCCGGGATAGAAGTCAGGCTGATGGGCCTATAGTTAGCCGGATCCACTTTCCTCCCTTTCTTGAAGATAGGCACCACGTTGGCCTTCTTCCAGTCTTCGGGCACTACACCACAGCGCCAAGAGTTTTCAAAGATCCGCGCTAGAGGCTGGGCTATGATGCTTGCCAGCTCCTTGAGTACCCTGGGGTGAAGATTGTCAGGGCCGGCTGACTTGAAGGTATCCAGCTTCTCAAGATGTTCCTTCACAAAGTCAGCATTAATGGAGGGCAGGGGATCACCCTCACCCGGACTTCCCGGCCCTGTAGCGGGCACGGGCGTCCCATGGGGCTGATGAAAGACCGACGCAAAGTACCTATTTAATAGGTTGGCTTTTTCCTGGGCGTCAGTTGTCAGTTGCCCCTTCTGGTTCAGCAGGGGTCCAACATTGCCCCTGCTTTTCCTCCGGCTCCCCACATATCTGAAAAAGGACTTTTTATTGTCCTTGATACTCAAAGCTAGCTGGAGTTCAGTTCCAGCCTTGGCTTTCCTGGTCTGCTCCCTACAGGACCGGACCAGTGCAGAATAATCCTCCTTGGAGGTGACTCCCATCCTCCATCCTTTGTAGGCCTTTCTTTTTAGCCTCAGGAGGTCTGCTAGGTCCCTGGAGAGCCAGGGGGGCTGCTGTGCCCTCTTGCTGCCTTTCCTCCGAGATGGAATAGACTTAGTTTGTGCATTGAGGATCGCTCCCTTGAGGAGCAACCACTCTTCTTGAACTCCCCTCTCCCTGTGGTCACAGTCCCTTAGGGCCTCACTGACAAGCCTCCTGAGCTTGTCAAAGTCGGCTTTCCTGAAGTCAAGGACTTGCGTGTTGCTGACTGACTTGCCAGCTTTTCGGCGGATGGTGAAGGTGATCAGCTCGTGGTCGCTGTCACCCAGCTTCCCATCGATCACTAGGTCGCCGACTAGGTCCTCCCCAGTAGCCAGCACCAGGTCGAGCAGCGCTTTGCCTCTCGTTGGCCCATAGACTTCTTGAGTCAGGTAGAAGTAATATAATTAAATCTTTTCTTTAAAAGAAATCATTTGAAATATTTACTTTAAAAATGTTTTAATAAGATTCTAGTTCACTCGAGCTTTAGCCAATCTCTAGGTAGTAATCATATTGGCTGTACTGTAATTTTGTTACTGTTATAACTTTGTCTACCCAACACGAGTCAGCGACTGGCCAATTTTGCTGGGAGATTGCAGGGCCAGCTGCCATTTTTGCAGGCTGATTGCGGTGAGCCCTCCATGCCTCTAATTCAAGGGTGGGCAATTATTTCAGGCACAGGGCTGCTTACTGAGTTTTGGCAAGCCATCAAGGGCTGCATGATAGGTTGGAACCACGGAGTAGAAACCAAGAGAGAAATGACTACACAGCTGATGTGGAACAAGAATGTCTGAGGTGCAGAAACAATTTCTACCCTGTTACCCAAAATATAAGAATACCTAAACACACTTTCCTTGTAGTTTTGCAAATGGCCAAAGGTATTCAAAACTGTGCATAATTGTAGAAGAAACTAAAAAAGATGTGAGAGAGCTATAGCCTCTGCCACTTAATTGGGTATGAATGGCAATGGCAAGAGGAGAGCATTAATCTTATCATGAGCAAATTGCACCTAATTCTGATGGTCACCAAAAGGGTGTGTTTTATACTTTGATAACATTATGCCAATCAAGTATTTTAGTGTATTTTTTAAAATTAGCAATGCTGTACAGATACAAACTATGGAGCATGTAAGGTCCTGTTTTGACGGGCAAAAATACATGTTTTTCTCTTTTAACTCAGTTGAGTTTGCTTAATGTGACTTGAAAAACCTATCAGGGTACAGGCTGAGACTGTTAGTTGGCAGTTTTATAGCCAACTTCAGATGTTAGCCAGTGTTTTGATGAGATTTGTAAATAATATTAAGCTAACAGAGTTCAGCTAACACAGTTGAAAACCCACATCCTTTTTGTCTATTAAAACAAGACCAGGAAGGTTAGATTTAAGTAATGGATATAAAAACCAGCAGCTAAAATATTTCTCTGTCATATCACGCTGACCTACCTGATCTTGTTTAACCATACAATCTGAGCCAGGTTGGGCCTGCTTACTATTTAGATAGAAGACTATTAAATGGGAGTCAGTTCTATGCTCTTCTTTCAGCACCAGATGGAGCTCTTTTCCAAGCATTTTTACCATTGGTTGATTCAGTTATCCAGTTATGCTTCAACAGCGTATGTGCAACAGAAATCAAAAGCAAAGGAGAAAGAAAGAATTAAGAAATCTTTGATTTGATCCTCTGTCTTGAGTCACACATTCAGGTCAGAGTTAAATCCTGAAACTTCCACTTGTCTAACATTGCTAAGCTCTAGCCTTTCTTCTCAGTTATGCTAAAATTTCCCTTGGATGCTGACAAATGCAAGAGTCTCCATTTTGATCTTGACTACTACAATCTTGTTCAGGTTCTTTCTCTTCCAAATTCTGTTGCAAAGGCCATTCCATGACTCATCACTCTGAACTGATTTTCTCTTTTCTTTGTACCCCTCCACTTGTTGCCTTTCCTCTACCACATCAAGACATACTGCTTGCATGGGCAGATCTAGGATTTTGAAAAGGGGAGTACAGATGGTGTGGTGCATCATCACATATAACACAACACAGATTTTTGTCTAGTTAAAAAGAAACTAGAAGCTTCACTAATAAGTGAGGGCCTAGACCTATATTATTTCATTTAAGATTGAAACAAGAAATGTTATTGGAATGTGTATTCATTTGCTATATCATATATATGTAACAACAAACTAGGCAAAAATAATCCAAAATTGTTGTTACATTAGTCCTAGAGTCAGTATAGAAATGTATGCCTCTCTTTCAGATTCATAAAACAAAATCAAGCCTTCTTGAGCATCTGGACAGTGCTTCCAAAGCTTCATTGAAAGTGATGTTCATACCTGAGCAAATGTTTCCACACCTAAGTTAATGTTTTTAGCTTGAGTTAAAAAACAGTTTGCAGGGCTGTAAAATGGGAGCTACATTACTAGAAGCAGTTAACAGATAGCAGCCTTGCAGAAATAAGGATAGCTGCAACAGTGGAACCATTAAAGACTATTTAATAGGAAACTGGGTTGAACTTCTTAACACCTGTGGAATTATGAGTTTAGAAAAGTAAATTATTATGAGCCATTAAGTGATTCCCTCACTGCTGCCTAAATAGAAATGCCACTGCTAGGCAGTTGGCTTTTACCTTTAGCTAAAGCAGGAATCAAGGAGGGGGGGAGGGGGGCAAGTTAAGCCCCCTGGATCCACCCATGACTGCTTGTCTTCTATTTTAATACTCTTTCCTGTCTGTTCCAGACCTATCACTCTGATGGGGTATTGTAACGTTGCTTCTTCACCTTCATTTTGCAAATACTGCCATGCCAATCTTGCCTGATCACCCTGCTACTCCTTATGAGTGGGAGGATTTCCCAGGGAATATCCACGTTGCCACATCACTTGCTTTCTTTCAAATCCCTCCCTAAAATGCTTGTGAACCCAGCATTCATTCCTGCCTGTGGCAGGGAGTCAGGCCAGATGATCTGCTCAGGTCCCTCCTGACCCTAGCTACTATGAAACTATGAAAACTTCCTTCTTCAGTGATGCCTACAAACAACTCAAGCATAGTTAGACAAGTGACTTGCTGTGATCATTGTCATTAACACCAATCAGCAGGGATCCTTGTTTTCTCTGATAAAAAAATAGCCCAAATTTTCAGCTTAAGAAAGGTAACCCAAAATCCACATTTTTCCATGATCAAAATGAAACACCACTAATTCATTTTGATCACAGAAAAATGTGGATCTTGGGGTTACCCTTTTTAATCCAAAAATTGGGGATGTTTTTTAATCAGAGAAAACCAGGATACCTGCTGATCAGTGACACAACCATTTCTTTATGCCTGGAGTGTCAAAATCATCCGGCCTTGCAGGCCAGAGTGGGCCACACTGGATCCAGGGTGACATGGCATGCAGCGCACACCCCATGCCAGCCTCCTATGCCATGCCTGCCACCAGCCCAGCCTTGCATGCCGTGTGCAATATGGCCCAGCTCTGGAGCTTGCACTGCATGCAGTACATAAACTGGACCTGGTGTCTTGGACACAACACAAAGGGTCTGGGTGTGGGCTGGATATGCAGCACCCATGCAATCTGGCCTTGTGGTGGTCTGGATTGGGCCCAGGCCATCCATGGGAGTCAAAGTCAGTGCACAGGACTGGTCTGGTGGGGTGCCAGACAGAGTGCGTGCCTAATGCTGGCCCCCTCTGCTACATGCAGCACCTGTGGCAATGACTCCAGCCCCTATGCCATACTGACTCCACACCCTTTACCCCTTCTAGCCAGGGCAACACCTACACATGTACTGCTACGCAAGAAAAAACTCTACAGCAGGGTAGTTCAGTACTTGAATTTTATAAGACTGCCTTGCTGCAGAGTTTATTAGTTTCATGCATCCTAAAAGGCGTGCATGTGTAGATGCTGTGATGTTTACTGCACAGTTAATTAGTCAACTGTGTAGTAAACATCCTGTGTAGATGCACCCATTTTCATTGATATACCAAACGCTCACTTTTCTTTCCTACAGCTAAGAGACTATTTTAGTGTGCAGTTTTCCTCTGCTGTTTGCCCCTAATTGAAGCCAAGTTCCTTTGCACATCAATTTCTTCCACAATGCTTTCTATCAATAGACAACAATAAGCAAGAAAGAATAGGAGTTTTATCACCCTTCAGGTGCTGCAACTTTGATTAGGCAAGATGCCTTAGTGTTTTTCTTTCTGTGGCTCTAGTAATCCCATCTGTACCTAGCTCTTGAAAATCTATGATATTTTGCTATTCTGTTCACTAAAGCCCTAATTCAGACTCTTGAATTTTTGAGTGTCATGATGCCTGAGTGGTAGGAGTTTAGGAGCTGGCTTAGATGACCTCTTGAAGTTTCTTCAAGCCCTATTTTTTCTATGATTCTAGGATGCTAGTACAAATTAAGTAGTCACCTTAGACCAGGATCCAAAAAAGACTTAGTATGAAGTGAGATTCAAGTGCAAATGTGGCACTTAGAGTCAAACTTGTGATTCCAAGCTGAGTTTAGGTGCCACATTTCCAAAGGGCTCAGCTCTCACAGAAAAATAAAAATTGAGGCTGACATGGAAGGCAAAGTAGAGTGTTACCCAAAAGAACTAATAGCAGACCAAAAGAAACCTCATAAAGTTCAATAAGGACAAGCACAAAATCCAGCAATTAGGACAGAACAATCCCAGGCACCAGTAAAGGCTGGGGACTGACTGGCTGGGCAGCAGCTCTGCAGAAAAGGACCTGGAAGTTACAGTGGACAATAAGCTGAATACGAGCCAAGTGGGCCCGTGTTGTGAAGAAGGCTAATGGGATACTGGGTTTCATTAGCAGGAGTGTTGCCAGCAGATCGAGGGAAATGATTATTCCCTTCTATTCAGTACTGGTGAGGTCACATCTGGAGTGATGTGTCCAGTTTTGGCCTCCCACTACAGAAAAGATGTTGGAGACAGTCCAGCAGAGGATAATGAAAATGGTTACGGGATGGGGGGCATAACTCAAGAGGAGAGGCTGAGGGAACTGGGCTTTAGTCTAGAGAAGACTGAGGGGATTTAATAACAGCCTTCAACTACCTGAAGTATGGTTACAAAGAGGATGGAGTTAAACTGTTCTCAGTGGTGGCAGATGACAGAACAAGCAGCAATGGTGTCAAGTTACTGGAAGGAAAGTGTAGGTTAGATATTAGGAAAAACTCTCTTATGAGGGTAACGATAATGAAGCACTGGGACAGGCTACCAATTGAGGCTGTGGACTCTCTATCCTTAGAAGTTTTTAAGACCCATGTAGACAAAGCCTTGGCTGGGATGATATATAGGGGATGGCCCTGCTTTGAGCTGGTGATTGGACTAGAGCAGTGGTTCTTAACATGCAGAATGTTACCAATAGCACGAGTTTTGCTTGTCCGCAGCTTGAGGTACAGTTCCCCCCAAACCCCTGCACCTATCTCCTTGAAACTTGGCAGGCTTTGTGGCCTCAGCAAGAGCTACCATCCCTGCAGTTTTCACTCTACTGTGGCTTCACACACACACACACAACATGAGTTTTGCTTTTAGGACTTTGAGGTGCAGTTTCCCAGAAACCCCTGCATCCATCAAAGTTATAGATATTTCATTGGTTCCCCATTATACTCTATGTCCAAATCTCCGAATCAGCTCTGAATCTTCCAAAGCGATTCGGCTGAACCAAATTGGAAAAATGATTTGATCTCCAAATCGAATCTGGCATCCAGATCAGCCAAATCTGAATCGATTAGTTCCCTACTTGCACAGGCCTAATTCCTTATGATGATGTGGATGGAATAAAACAGTCCCAGTCTGTAACAAAGGTTGATATGAGGTTCCATCTGTTAGAATTAAAGATTTTAAAGTCAAGAAAAAACTCAGTAACCTTCATCCAAGAGTCTTTGAAGAAACTAGTTTTCTGAACATAGCTGCTCAACAGCTCTTGGAAAACTAGATGAATTTAAAACATCTGAAGAACTGCTAGCAATTCCACAGGGCATTTAAAAGGCCATATAGGATAATCTGCTAGTTAAGACGTTAGCCCCATCACAAATCAAGTAAAGTGAGGGACCAGTTAATTTGAAGACTGAAACAGCAGATTTTGGAGACTAAAAAAAGCTATTTCATGTCAGTATATATAGTTTCGTGGAAGACAGTTCTTGTGAAACAAACATTTTTTTTCCTTGTTAAACAAAATTATAAGGCTACTTGTTCAAGGCAACTGTGTTGATACAGCATTCTTTGCTTTGGAAACAAACAAAAAAAAAATCATCGACTCTAATACCATATGAGATTTCGATTAAAAGCCGTATCAAATAGAATTAATTGGTATATACTATATTGCTTAAAGGCTGGCTCAGACAGATCTCAAAATGTAAAAATTAACTGTGAGACATCAACAAGGCCATTGACAGGAAAGTTCCCCAGGGATCAGTTGTTGCCAATTGCAAGATGTCTGTGAACAAAGAATGTAGGTTGAATGTCCAGGATGGGGGAAGAGTGGGGGCAGTGTTGTTAAGCAGTGACTTCAACATTTGAAGTCATTGTCAAACACACACACACACACACACACACACACACACACACACACACACACACAAAACCTTTGGACGTATAAAAAGAGGAGTGTCAAGTAGATGCAAAAAAGTAACCTTGTTCGGTATGAAGTACTGAAAAAACCACAACCACAAAGCATTCTGCTGTTCATACATTAAGGAGAATGCAGAAACTCTGGAGAGAGTTCAAAGGAGGACTATGGAAATGTTCCAGGGCCTGAAACATGTTTTATAAAGGTGAGAGACTTAAGCTCAGCTTCTTCAGAGCTCACTGAAAAGGTTAAACAATAACATGATCTTTATTAATAGATCTTTTCTCTACTTGTAAGTATATAACAACAGAGTTTAAAAACTGGCTGATAAGGGACTGTCATGATCTAGTGGGTGAAATTAAAGTTAAGACAAATTTAGCCTTTAAACAGATGTAGTTTCTTAGCAAGCAGGGCTACTTTGGAATATTGGAATACTTTGCTAAGGGACATGGCATATTCACCATAACTTAAGTCTTTAAAATGGGTGTCACCACTTAGTCTTTAAAGTGAGTGTAGGGAGCTTTCTAAAAGCTTTTTCTCATCCATCTTCTGGGATTTTTTTTTTTTTTTTTTTTTAAACACACCACCTGTGCAATTTTATTACCACCTGTCAAAATGGCAACTATGGTTCCATCTGCTCTTATGAATCTGTCGATCTGCTTCATACATGATCAGATACTGTAAATTATAGTACATTTAAAGGTTTTCTATTTGGAAAGCAAGCCAGACATCCTTGTCTTTTTAGTTGAAAGGCAAACTGCAAAAAAGGAAAGGGGAGGGGGGAATGGGATAGAGGGAAAGGAATTAATTTATACATTCCCTCCTCAAAGTTTATGTTCATCTCTTACATCAAGGACTCCATGTTTCTTTGATTAGGGAACATGCCTTACCAACTTTATAGACTCAAGGTACCATTACCATTATTTGGTCAGATCTAATGCAAAACAAGAGCTTCAAGCAGTAATTTTTTTCATCCAGTCTTTAAGAGCTTGTTGTTGAATTGGATCACGGTGTTTCCAGACTGGCAACTTTTATTCAATTCATGACCCCACTCTCACTCCAGCCCCCGTTTCCATTTACTATAAGCTAGCCCCTTTAGAAAGACATTTACTGTTGATTTTGCTGTTCTTCGTTACAACCCGTCCATGCTTTCTTGGACATAGTGATGAGAGTAGCCACAGGGGGGCAGTTGCAACCCAGTAATTCAGGAGGAACAGGAAGGATTGTACTCTGGCTGGCAAGTCCCTTACAGTCAGTGAGGTAACGAAACACGTGGAGCGCTAACTGGACACTGGCCCTCTCTTTTTAAAAAAGAACTGGCTTCTGCTAGGAAGTTTGCATGAAGCACACAAAGAGACTGAACAGCAAAGCAACATGTATGGAACAATTTACAATTGTCCATAGTTTGGCTATATAGGGCGATAAGAAAAAGGACTAATTTATCCATCAGTTAAAAGAGCATGTACCATACATTTAGGTTATAGGGGCTTCATCTCAAGCAGCGTTCAGCAATCCAAGGAAGCAGAAAAAAGAACAAACACTCCTTTCACTATGCAGGATGAAACCTAGACTGCTATGAGCTCAGTGGAAGTTTCATCACTGACTTCACTGAGGATAAAATTTCCCTTGAATATTAGAAAAGCAATGATTATGCAGTATTTGCATTTAAAAAGGAACACACTAAACCTCAGTGATCAACAAAATGTGATTTTTACACAAACACACACACACACACACACCATTGCCACTTTGTATTACAATGAATTAAATGAGTTATGACTTTGTGTGCACGCAAGCATATTGTAACTTTGTATTAAAATGAATTAAATTAGGAGTTATACCAGTTGATACATCCATAAATACTTAGAAGCTGGTAAAAATGTGCAGAAATCTAGAGCCCGTTTCACATTTCTGCATTTAGTGTTATTTATGTTGTGATTCATCAAATGTTTTGCAGAAGAAGTTGCAGTAAATGAAACTATTACTTCATGCTTTTGTCTCATTAACCGATATGTTTTGCAAGGCTATTTTAGTTGCTTCTAATTACTAACTGACTTTTTCCATTTCATCTGCTTGAACACAAGCATATGCAGGAGGTGGAGGAAGATGGAAAGAGGGAAATGTTTCTTTTTACATTGATACTAGTATAAGTTAACTGCTCAAGTAACTTGTAAAAATTATTTAATACTATTTAATCAAGCTTAATTTAGGAACCTCTTAAAAAGACTAGTCTCTGAATGTTTTCAAACTACTATTCTATCAGTTTTAAAAATGAATGTTTAAACAATATATAAATCAAGAAAATGTCATATTAATCTTTTAAGATTTAAAATGCAAACATACTAACATTTTTAACTGCCATTTAAATTTGAGCAAAACCATCTTTTAAGTCAAGATCTGACTATAAAAGGGGCAGTCAATTTAAAAATTGCTTCTTTGAAAATTATTTTTAAATCTACTGAACAGAAGTGTACTCTGATGAAAGAAAACTTTTTTCATCTTACTTTGTACACTATGTACCCGCCCCCCAGTAGTTTCTCTAGTATATGCTTATTTTACAGCAACAAGGGAAGAAGTGGATTAAAAAACACACAAAATTCAAGAGTTCACTGCATGTATAGTTTACCCAACTACTTTTGCCCTTACTTAAAATTTACTGTACTTCAAATTAACATTTAACAGCAATCCAAAAAATGAATTACTTTTCCCTAATAGCAGTGTTCAATAGTTATTTCCAGTCCCTATCTCTTGGGTGTTGTTTTATAGATGATTATTGTAGCACACAATGACGCACATTATTATAGTACCAAACATTTTTATAAACTAGTTTAAGATGATTTGTTGAAGGTATATTAAAAAAAAAAAGTTGCTTTCCAGATAGCAACTATGTGGCAAAAATGTTTTGGTTCCCCCAACTCTAACCCCTAAATTAGAAGTTTTCTTCCCTAACGACAAATCTGAAGCACAGTACTTCTATATCATCTTTATCTAGTGTAAATGTACTTCAAGGCAATCGTTACTGTCTCATTTTCATACTATCATTAAAAATGATAAAGTGGACAGAGCACGTCATTAGAAATTAAAGTGCTAGAGAACTTGATTGTTACTAATCAATAAAAAAGTGCAACTGAAAATATACCTGTCCATATAAAATTATTTTAAAAAAAGAAATCAGTCTACCTTTAACTTGTAGGCAAAAGCAGCGTAACTGATCAAGTCAAAGAGGCTGTGGATTACTTGCTTCTTTATGTTTTGTAAGTTTAATATTGTGTATTTGCACACAGACCATTTATAGCTTTGTAATAGTCTGGTTCATGTATATCAACTTTTTATCCACAATCATAGAATTTTCCCCACTTGCTTATATAAAAAAAAGGCAGCAGCAACCTGTAAGATAAGCCCAGGGAGGCTAACCTGAAATTAAACTACAAGCACTTACAAATTAATACAAAATAGCACATAAAAACCTTTACTCCTTGGTATGACTTGTACTACTCTGTTGGCAGTAGAGGAAAACCAAACAGAAAAATTGAGTAAAAATTCACAGCATACTAGTAGGTCTTATGAAACTAATGGAGGCAAGTAAAGAAGTTAGGTTATTAAAAGTTTTATTTAGGTTTGGTCAGTACAGGTAAGATAATATTGGAGTCACAGAGCAATATGCATAAACAGGATACAACAGTTTTTTTTTTTAAAAAACTGAGTAACTATGCACACAAACTTCTTAAACATTCGGTCACCTAAGGAGAAAATGCACAAATGCATGGTGGAAAAAACTGTAATTAACACTGAAACTACTACAGGACTCCTTCAATAAGTCCGTCTTTTAGTGATAAAACTACTGTACTGGGCAAACTTGGCAGTCATAAACTCACAGCTATTATGAAAAATTTTGAATGTGGTGTAAATAAGTATAACAGTATGAGTTAGAATGCCCTTACACAGCACAGGTTCTAGATATACACAGATTTGTACAGACATCATTTATGTTATACTTTGCGGAAATAATTTCCATTTTCAACTTCACATTAACTCATATAAAAATAACTTGAGCCTACACAAACGTCCTTTTAGCAACATTCAACGTAATTAACTGTTAAAATTTCCAAAGTGGCGGCAGAGGTATTGAAGCAAAAAGAAACCCACAAAAAGGCAAAACTGTGACAAGTATGCACTAATTTAAATGGTTTCTGGACAGTATCCTCTCCCAAATCAAGTGACACTGTATAAAAAAAATGTTGCGGGGGGAAAAAAATGTTACAAAACTGAGCCCTGCACATTTACACTGGAGTCCAAACCATTCTGAACATGACGAGAACCCACAGTTCTATTACCTTTCATGCTCACTGTTTTTTCCTCTTGAGGATCATGATTGGAGTCTGTGTCATTTGAGTGGTGAGTGAGAGAGTTTTCACTGCCAGTGGGAGAGTCTACACTTTCATACCCCGTACTGAGTTGGTTTATGTAGCTACCACCTCCTCTGCCAGTTCTATCTTCAGAGTGGTTGGACAGCTTATTACCATTCCCTGGAGAAGCTGGGAAGTCTTCTTCTGTGCCACTACCCTCCCTATAAAATCCAGGCCCAGACGTCCTCTGATGGGAGGAGCTGCCATTGCTTGGTCCGTTAGCCAGACGACTGCAGTCTTTACCCACAGCCTCTCCCTGGTCTGTAGGTTCAGATGATGGAGTCCTGCTGGAACCTGGGGCTGAGGCCTGGGACTGCTGCTGCTGGTACTGAGCCAACTGCTGGCGAGTCTCCTTCAGCTGCTGCTGGAGAATTAGAATGGTGCTCTGCATACCCTCTACCTCCTCATCAAGCTGGATGATGAAGTCATTCAATTCTATATAGAAAAAAAACACATTTGTAGCACACACTTTATAGCTCATATCTTGAACCTCACAGATAAAACACAAAACTATCATCTACTTTGAGTTACGATTACTAAACATTCACGGGCTGACCATGCCACAAGGCCTATGTTTTCAGCTGTCACATCCCCATGTTGACACACTTTTAGGAGATCTCTAGGAGGAAAGTCTGAACTGCCATCAACATACTCTTTACACTGCTGTAAAGCAGGTGTATGAAAGAATTCATTTCTTAGACAAAAGGAAGGCTGCAGATCTGTTAAGAAAGCCTTATTTAAAAATAAGAGTAAATGTATCTGGAAGAGAAATTAGTTTCCAAGTACAATCGTTTAGCAGTTATAGCAAAAATTTAAAATAAAAACAGTACACGTTTATGCAATATAAAAAGGCACGTGATGTTCAAAATTAATTACTTTAATGCCAGATGTCTTGATTATTTTTCTCTAAGATATGCAAGAGAAAGTAATTTAAGGTTGGCATATTAGATAATCTTGACAGAATAGTTAACCTAAGTTTACAGCATTTTCACTAACAGTAATGTATAAAGAGAAAACTGATTTCCTCAGTCCGCACTGAGGCTACTATGTTGGCAAATGGGGAGAAAATTACTTGTAAACTAGGCAAAAAAAACCCTCATCTGGCATCAATACAAGGAACAGAACACAATGCAGTTTTCTGTCACTTTACAGATTAAAGCTTCTGTATTGGTTTTAAAAGTTGGAGTTTTTTAATTCTGAAAAAAATATTCTAAAATGACAACGCAGATCATGTGCAGCTACAGAAAAGAAAATCAAGAGAGAAAATGATCAACTATGCAGAGAATCAAACTAGAAGCTACTAAGGTCTCAGGACTTTCATAACCTTGCTAAGAACATTTAGTTCACTATGGAAAATGCGTTCTGAGCATTAACAATTATTTCCAAGTCATTCTGAAGCTCAAAGCTCCATACTATGTTCAAGCATAGAGATCAGCAGATGTAATTCTTAAAAAAGGAAATTTGCCTGCCGTGTCTTAATTAGCATTTGATAAATTTAGATGAAGTAAATGAAGGAATTTAAACACGGCTTTTTTTTAGGAAATAAAAAAGGTAGTCCTTTCCAGTAACACTGAAAATTAATGCCAGAAGTTGCAAAAATATTATCCCCTAGTACGCTGGCTTAGAGTAGTTGGGGAAGTTACTTCAAAAGAAATTCAAATTTTAGCAGCTGGGACCAGGAAGGAAAAAAAACAGGGAACTGCTGTTCTAGATGCCATGTACCACTCAATAAACTTACTTTTTTGTACATAACAATCCTACATAGAACAAGATTAAAAAAAAAACCCTGCATCTCCAAAAACCACAAAAGGTTTTAATTCAATAAAATCTGTATAGTTCTGTCAGGACTTCACCTACTAAACCTGGACAATTGGGTTTCAGCTACGGTGTCAAAGTTTAAATCCTTTTTTTTTTTTTTTTTTTTTTTTAAAGGAAGTATGCATCCTATGAAAGCCTCTTATAACATCACTATCAGGTAAGGGAATTTTGTAACGCACTGAACTGGGAATTGTAAGTCTGGGATTCTTTTACTTTCCTTTTAACCACAGAATAAACTAATCAGTTTACAAATAGCTTCAGTTGCAGATTCTCTGCAGGGAAGTGTTTTATTTTAAAAGTAACAGCCTATTTTTCAGTGAAATCCTGACAGCAAGCACAACTTTCCTGATGATTTCTACTGATTTTGTTTGTTTTAGTAATCTTGAAGCGAATCAAATTTGACCTCAACACATCCCACGAACTTAAATTCAATTTGAACAGTTTTAGGCCTAATTCAACAGCAGTATTTGCAGCCTCAACAAAGAATACCATATAATAGCTCCTCACCCTCCAAGGGAAACTATGTTTCAATCTTAGTGCCCACTTTCACAAAGTTACAACTCTCTCCTTGGCAGTCAGTCTTAATATTCTTTGGAGTTTTTTTTTATTTTTTGTTTTTATATATATAGCTTAATTCTGCAAAGAAAAATAGTCTCATACTCAATAAAATGGAATGATTCACAATAGCCATATGACCAGCAGAATAAATGAAGCCAGTGCAGATGCAAGGCAGTTTCCATTTTCTTAAAAAATCCCTTACCATCCTGACTGCTTTTAAGTTCCTCACTATATTTCTTCTGTAAAGCCAACTCTGCCTCAAGCTGTGCAATGCGTCCTTGTGACAGCTGCCTTCCAAGCTCTTGATTCTCCTGGATAAGCATTCGACACTTCGCCATTAACTTTTTGCCTGTTTGGCTGCAAAGGAAAGAGCCATCTATCACAAAATGAAGACAAACCTTCTATAATTTTCCTCAAATTACAATTATAAAAAGGATAGGAGATGTGACTTCTGCATGTCACAAAGGAACATTACGCTTTAAGGTAATTGTCATAGCAGAAAGTCTCCCTATAGTTACCACATGCTGTTCCACTGTCTGTTGATCTTCTGTCGCTGTTCCGTAAGAGTGCAAGGCAAATTTGATTACTGTGAACACAAATGGCCAGTGTTCCTTTTTTTGTTACTTATAGCCAGACTACCAACAGGGTCACAGAATGTATGAGACTATTCTTGAAAAAAATCAAGTATCTGATTAAAGATCTACCTGGTTATCTAACAGTTTGAGTACTGCATAAAAATATACTGATTAAGTTACAAACATTAAAGATATTCCCTTACTTTAGATATTCCACAAGTCATTCAAGTTTTTTTTAGGATCAGAGCTATAATTAATACTGGATTTCATTCTTCTGAATATTGTTTAGGTTCTATTATTTTAAATATGTAAAGTGAAAAATAGAAATCTCTTAGTTCATTTATCTGCACTGGGAACAAGTTTGTCTATTTCCATAAATGATACAATCATCTTCCCATTTATATGTCTTTCACAGTGAAAGAGGGAAAACAAAAGGAAATGTATTTGAAGAATATATAAAATGGCAGGACAAGAGTGACTTTTTAGGACTGACCAGGTTTCTAGTCAACAGTGGCCTTCAGCATCTAATAATCAAGATAGCGAATGAGATCAATGCTTCATACAAAAAAAAACAGACAATATGCTCTTTCTGTCAAATCAGGAACACCTGCACATCTTTAATCTTCATGTTAAGAATGGCAGTGTAAATAAAGCATTATAGGAACCAGTATGCAAATTAATATATAGGCAATAAAAGTTGATTTTATTACAAAATAAAATTTGATAGCTAAAGCCCTTAACACACTTGTGATCTGCCAAAGCTAGAGCAGCAAATCACAAATATTTTGCCTTTGAGGTTCAGCAATACAGTGAAGCTGACCTCTTTTTTCCTCCCCCTCTCCCACCACAGGAAGTGAAAGCCCTGGAAAAAACAGACTTAAACAGATTTATTGCAAATTCAACTACAGGACTTGTATTAGCTGACAAGCCCAAGGAGGTCAGCTTGGAGCTGTATAAAGTAACAAGGACAGAATGAAATTTTGAAGATTAAAAGGTAAAGCAAGTTTCACTAGTATGCTTCACAGCCACAGTTCTTTCCTGCAACAGTGGTGCCCAACCAAGTCAATCTCAAATAAGCACCTTGCAATGAATTAAGGTTTCAGCACTCAAGCCTTCAACACTTTAAATTTTTAAAAGCTCTGCCCATTTTAAAAGTCTTCAAACTGACTCTCCATCTTTCAGATGGGCTGCTCCAGAAGATATCTGGCTGTGTAAAGTAGTCCTGGAAGCCTGCAACTCTGCTAAGTGCAGCCACCTGTTCTTTTTCTTGATGTGAAGTCCAATGTCAGGTCCTTGATGCTTAAAATTGTGCTGACCTAGTACAATCCAATCCAAATAACAGTTTAAGATAAGTTCCTCTGTGTAAACCAGGACCTCTTTGGAGTTAACCAATGACAGGTGTTAGAAAAAGTTTTAGGCAGACATGAAATGATTTAGCCTCTTGCAAGTTCCTGTTACTGATATGTTTTTATTCTGTATTCATAACCACTTTGGATTAGAGTTCATAATTTTTCTTAACACAGCCATTCCCAACTGTATTAATGCATACCATCATTAACCTCAACTTTAACCACTTCAAATGCCTGTTAAATTTCTTTATTATATTTACTCCATTTATTACCTGTATAGGAATTTGCACAGTTACCTATAATGCAGTTTATTTTTCCCCCTCTAATTTTTTCAGATGTTTTGCATTTCTTAATGTGACCAAGTACCCTCACATTGCATGTTAAATTATATCATAAGAAGTCAATACATGCAGGGATATCAAAATAAGCAAATATTGAAATAATTCCTGTCATAGAACTAGATTTTTCAATTGTATGTTTAAAACAACCTGAATACATCATTACAAAGCCTGTAAAAATGTAATCCGTTAGACTTGGAAAAGACATATTTATAGTAGCGAGCTTTCTGTAAGTGAAGTTTCTGCTGATGGTCTTTTTTTTTTTTTTTTTTTTTAAATGCTTACTTCGTGCATCAAAAATCTCAATAGTGATTAAAAGGCTTAGTGAAGCCATTGCTTTGATTATATCCACCTTGCTCCTCTCCCTTTAAACATCACACAAACATACAAATCTATAGTAGTGAAATCCTACAAGACTCATTGAGTTTGGGCTTCCAAGGGATTTGAAACAGACATGTTGTAAGGACATTTAAGAATTTTGGAAGAGCCCATGCTCCCATTCAAACACCAGGTCAGGTGCTATGAAAAGAGGCATTAGGTTACAAGGAAAAGAGCCATAAGGGGAAAAGTGTGGGTGGGATAAATAAAAAGTCCAACAATCCCTTTACAGCTTGAGAAATTTGGCTCTCTCTTTACTGTTGAGAAGAAAGTTATGAGCCCAATTATAAATATTTAAAATAGAATTAATAATTCCTTGCATGCCATTAATAATACAGTTACCCATGATTACACTCAAGCTAATTTTGTATTGGGAAAATAATTTATATTGGGAAATGTTGTGGATATTTAAATATTAGCAAAACTACTTTCTTTGATGCTTCTGTTTGAAAGGAAGGCAAAGTAGTAATAAATCTGTCAGTTTAGTGTCACACCTGAGTCAAATCCCAAAGACATCTGTTTAGCAACTTCTACCAAAACATATCACCACATTTAGGAACTCCAAATAAACCAAACAATCTGCACAGGATGCCAGATGAATCCACCATTGCTACCTTTTTGACAGCATATTAAAGTAAATTTATGTGCGCATATATATATATATATATATATATATATATATATATATATATATATATTTTTTTTTTTTTTTTTTTTTTTTTTACACAAATGGCTTGTAACACATTAACACAATTTACTTATGCAAGTCTTACCTCTATTTGATGCTATACTGTTAAAACATTAAATACTGCCATAACAAAAAAAATGTAATATATGTATAAAATTAAAGAGATGAACCTCTGGCAAATATTTATTTTTTCCTGTGGTAAATCCACTGCTTAAGTAAAAAGCCTACACACAAGCACACTACTCTATCTTCTGCATTAATTACCTAAAGCACACTCAATGGTTCAACATACTGAAGGGAGCTGAAGAATGAATGTTTAATTAAACTGAATTAACCTTGATAAAATTGCATTTCAAATGATGAAACAAATTGTTTCCCTATTGTATAAGGCATCGCTTTTAGTACAAGTTGGACCTGCTGTCATTTGTAAAATCTGACAACATTTAACTTTCCAGTGTTCAGTGGAGTCATGAAATAAATGCCCAATTGATTTGGTCATTGAAACCTCAATATTCTAGGTGGAAATCAAGTCTAAAAATATACAATGACTATACCAGTCCATATAATTTCATAATTCTCCCCCATAATTACACACCTTGAACATGCATTCTGGGCTGTCCCATATTACTGGGCTGGCAAATAACTTGGGATACCGTACCAAGAGGCATCAAGAGAGTAGCAAAGCTCTTCAACTGATTCCACCCACAGGAGGATGCATGCATTTAAATATGTTTCTTTTCAGAGAGGAAGGCAACTCAGTTCTCTCCCATTCTAATTCATCCCACAGTTTCACAGTACCATAGTTTGACCATTAGTGTTCCTTGAACTATATTTTACAACTATTTTAAGGCACATTTATATAGAAAGTGTAATACAACCCCCACTCCCAAAAAAACCCCAACCCATGTATACAAAAAGAAAAATATCCCACCAACACTGAAGAAGACAGTTACCATTGTGAGTGCCTTGTATACTGAGCATTTGAGACCATTCTTAGGAGAACAAAAATTTTCATTTCTGCATGGAACCATGCAGTGAAATACTCCTCACAACTAGTTTCCTTATACATTCTAGTTGTGATCAAATATATATTTATTGCTTCAAACAATTTAAAACCTGCAATGGATACGACCTACATTTTTGTACAGTCCTAATTTTTAGAAGTCCACAGTGTTACCAATCATCCAAAGAACAATTCATTATTTAAAATCATGTTGGCTTAGGCTCAGTTAAGCGCTACAGAGCCCAAGTGTTAAACAATCAAATACGTACACTACCACTGATGTCATGCAATACCACTCTCTCATGGCTATTCAAAGCTGGTTAGCAAACTCTTATGCAAAATTCACCTCATTGAGTTTTGACCCAGCAGTTCAGTGAACAAGCAGGAAGTCCAGTCTTATTGGCAAAACTGATTTAGTGTCTCTAAGTCACTAGGCTCAAGGTTAAGAGCGAAGCATATTCCACTTCTACATTTTACAGGAATTTAACATGTTCAATTCATTATTTATAATCTCTAGGTTCTCTCTCCACACTGTCTGTAGACACAGTATGCCACAGACTTTAGACTTCTGTTTCTCCCTCTATTTTCTTCAATTAGAACCATTTTGCAAGTGTCTACATGGTCTAGAAAGATATTTGTTTCAGAGTTGGCCACTTCTTCAGAATAGTCCGACGCCATCAGGCCTCTGAAGCAAAGGGGAGAAAAAAGCTGAAACACAAGGTTCATCTGGTAAGTTTTACATTAAGCATTACAAGCTGGACAGTATAAGAATGTGGCTTTTTGGCTCAAAACGTCTGAGTCTTGGTGTGGAAACGAGTACTTGGCTGTCCCACCATAGCATTCTCGCAGTGGGACTGTCAGGGAAGTCTTGACTGGGGAGTATTTGTTTTTGTTTACCTATCAGGCGTAAATTTCCAGGCACTCAGTTCATTTTGGGCTTGTTCCAGTTTGTCTTTAGTCTGTTCCAGTTCACCTTTCATTTTTAGGAAAAATAAGTTAATGGCTGGGTCCACCATTGTTGATCTCAGTTGGGCAACGCTAGGCTGCTGGACTTGCTTGAGGTACTGAATCTGATTCTGCATAAAACAAGAGAAAAAGTGTTATTCAAGTATCAGTACAGTACACAAAGTTCTACAGTGATTCCAGTATGGGCAGTGTTAATCACATCTCTCCTACCAAGGATGTGGCTAGAAACTTGTTTTCCTTCAGTATTTTCCCAGCACTGAATTCAGATAGCAGGAAAATGAACCCAAAGAAAAGAAGTGATTGTTTACTTTCAAGATTAAGATTTTCTAAATCTAACTCCCCATAGCACCTCAAGTTTGCAGAGGACAAATTTAGGCTACTGCTTTTCCATTCTTTTCAAAGGAGGCCTACAGATAACAGAATTTGACTAGTTTCTATAACTAATAAAGGCCAAATCAGAGTGAAAACAGAAACACTGACATAAACAGTGTTTTTACTGCCAAAATGACTCTCTGAAACGCTTGTGTTGAAGATTGCTGACAGGCATCTGTAATGCTAATAGGCACTATCTGTAATATTCCATCCAGGCTTGACTTCAGGAAGTGTTTCAGGAAAAAAAAAAATGTTTATATGAATTTAAAGCAGATTTTGTGTTGCAGTATTCACAACTAAAGCTGCCTATTTGTAACAATCAATGGAACTAGAGCAGGGGTAGGCAACCCCCAGCACAGGTGCTAGAACATGTCACGCAGACATTTTTCTTGGTATGCACACCTCAGAGGCAGACAGGGTGGAAGGGGCAGAGACTGTGCTGCTACAAGGGTCATGCACCTCACAACTGCTCCGCTATCCGCCTCCAATACACCAACATCTTACAAGTTGAGGTTGCATGCGTTTTGAGCACTCTGCCCAAAAATATTGCTGACCCCTGCACCAAGGGAATAATAGTAAAATTTACCTGTTTGCCTTTGACATGTCTGCCACTATTTGACACAAATGTTTAATCAATTTTTTCAACTTTGTCTTAATATATAAGAAGGACCACCAAACAAATAGCATTTAAAATTCCAAATCCAACTCATTGCATTATATTACAGATACAACTGTTTATTAGTTCGTTACAAAAACAGGAGGTACTAGATTAGACAGGAACTCCACACTTCAGAGAGAGAAGTGTAATTTTTAGCCATTACAGTCATTTAACACAAACCCTGCGGAAAGATGCAAGGATCAGCTACTATATACCTCCATGGTTTTTCACTAACATCCAAAAGGTGCTATACATATAGCAGACTCAACTAGCAAAACTGAGGAGCAAGATTCATGCAAGTGAAAAAAAAACAAACCAAAAACATTTATATTTTACTTTGTGCATTTGACAGTGCTGCATGTTGCAGGCAGCTTGATCATTACCCTGCATCTTGTTTAGGCCAGTCTTTCACTCAACTAAAAAGGGAGGGGGGGGGACAAGCAACTCTAACAGGGGAAGCAACGAGAGGAAACTTAAACGTTTTGTACTTGAAAATACTTAAACTCTTAGAGATTGACTAAATTTTAAAATCTGATGATCTTAAAATGGTACCATTTCTCTTGGGCTTCAACTGAAATAACAAATTTTCTTTAATTGCTCATCAGGCATGTACAAGTTACATTTTTTGCACAATGAAGCTCCCCAAAAGTGCTCTACAATTGTAACATTACAAATGTCCACAGCAACAGAACACTTCTAAAATGGTCAATCACACAAAAACTTAACCCTTATCTGATGAGCTATCAGATGAAAGCGCTCTAGGGCAAAGCACCGTAGCAAACTTGTGTACAGGTTCACAGCTAGCATTACTTTTGGGAAAATTCTGCCCTCATCCCATGATCAGGCAGGCAGAGCTGGTCTCTTCTACCTGTCTCAGCACTGGGCTGAGTGAACCCTGCCCTCGGGCAGTGAGTGACAGCCTTTCATCCCAGTCCCTCCGCCTCCCTCTAGCCAGCTAAGAGCCACAGCCTGGCCTGGGGGAGGTAAAGAAGGATGGTGTCTCTCTCAGCAGTATTCCCCAGATCTCCTTCCCTTCACCAGGGAGCTCTCAGCCAGCGAGAGGGAGGAGGTAGGGTTGGGATGAGAGGCTGTGGGGGTGTGCGCAGTGCCAACAATGGCCCCAGGCTTGGCTGGGCAATTATTTAGGTAAGCTGACAAGGGCCATGCACAAAATCTTTCAGAAGATATCATTCTAACAAATTACAGATTAAAAAGCAAATTGTATACTAAAAAAAAAAAAAAAAAAAAAAAATCAGACATCTACTTCAACATTTGATTTAAAAAATATATTTTTTGTCCTGATTTATGGTTTTCTTAGTAGTGTATACTGGTGATTGCATAATAGCTCAAAATAAAGACTTACTCTTGTATATTATGTCCGTGGAGGGGAGGTGGGGGGTATTCACATATGTGGGGGGGTAGGGGGTTCCCACGTGCTAGGTCCAAGGAGCCAGTTGGGGTGGGGAGGAGGAGAAGAGAGACAGGCGCTTGCGGGAGAGCTTGCCCAGGCAATACGTTCTGCCGCACCCAAGCTGCGGCTGCCCACAGCGCTCCACGTGAGAGCAAGCCCTGCCCACTCCTGCCCAGGGCAGCCTGTGCCTTGCTCCAACCTCATATCCACAGACAGAACTTCCCCAGCCAGCACATACAGCTTCCCAGTGGCTGACTAGGTACTACTTGGCTCCTCCCACCTCCAGCAGCTCCTCCTCCTCCTGCACCCCTGCTGCTTCCACCGACTCAATCACCTGCAGGTGGCTGCTCATCATGCTATGCAGGCAGAAGGCAGCCAGGAGCTAGCCCCATGCACTGGGGCAGGAGGGGCATTTATACACATGCAAGCACTGCAGCACCAAGCACTTTTTAAAGCGCCCGGCGCTGCAGCACATGCACTTGTATAAAACAGCAAAATGCACATCAGTCCTGAGAAATGGCAGCAGCGCACTTCTGAAGCAACACAAAGGTGTTTTAATTCAAAAGCACACTGCCACCATTTTCTGTGCGCTGCTGCTCATTTCACCATTTATACAAACATATGCCATGCAGTGCCAGGCACATTAGTTCACATGCTCCGCAGACTCAATTAAATTGAATATGCTCTGATGTGCTGGACTTCCAGTGAAGCAGACAAAGGTAGGTGTATAAAATGCCAAAGCTGCCCAGCTCCAGCTTCTACCTGTCACCTCCACTTCCCCACACTATCTGCTGCCCAGAGTGACACAGCAGAGCAGGAAAAGCTGAGCAATACCTAAGGCAGCTGCTGCAGCAACAGCAGGCAGCCACACCAGGAAGCTGTGTATGCTGGCTGGGGCCAGTGTGATGCCGTCAGCAGGTACAGGATGTGTGCAGGCAGGGCAGCCATAGACTGGACACAATCAAGTGGCAGGCTGGATCCAGCCTAAGAGCTGTATTTTGCCCACCCCTGGGCTAGCCCCTTTAGTTGCTCACAGCAGTCTCCAGAACCAGCAGAGCACGCCAAGTGGCATGCAGCCAGAGATGTAGGTTTTCTGGAAAATTTGGAATTTGAAAATTTTCCAATGCCCTAAATAGAGCGTGATCTGATTTAGCATGTTTATTTGATTTATATTTGGAAAACAAAACTAAAAAAGTACTCCCATGTTAATTTTATGTCCCAATAGCCACAAGTATTTGAACTGAAATATATGATTAGGAAAAATATTAAATATAGGACACTTAATGTGGTTTAAATGTTATATTCAAACAAATTCAAAGCTTTACATGAAAAGAAATTATTTTTATTGGAATACTTGTAAAAATATAAAGACAATACACAATAGGATGCACTTCCCTTACATTGTTTAAAATTTGACAAAAACCACGAAGGCACTGAAAACTGTTGGCACACTAACTTGAACACATCCAAAGAACTGTACATGATATGCTGTGGTTGTCCATTCATCTACTTCAATAGAGCTTAACTCTCTTCCACAGGTGATAGCAGCACCTCCAGTTTCACTGTCACTATCTGTAGAATCACTTGCACTACTTGTTAGTGGCATTTCAGAATCAGATTGAGGCAAATCTGATTCAGAACTACTTTAACCACATTCTCTTTCGTCAGAGGATGGGCAAGGGCAACTTATCACACTGCATCTTCTTCGCTAATTGTGCTTCTGAGTCTCCAGAAGCAAGAGATTTTGAGAAATAGAAACAAGCTTAGCAGTGCGTTCATTTGTTAGCCTATTCCTCTTTTTCGTCTGGATTGAGCTGAAAGCCTTCCAGTTCCATTTACAAGAAGCTGCTGTTGGTGGAATGCTTAGGATTCTTAGAGCAATCCTGGACAAGTCGGGTGTTACAGTATCCTTTCCACCATATGAATGGAGACATTCTCTCCTGGCTGCCAAGTTTGCCTAATATTGTATCGGCATCCATTTATTGTTATTAAAGAATTTTATGGAACAATGAATTTTTAGAAATGGAAAATTTTCCATGGAAAAATAAAGCACTGGAAAATTTTCTGCCCCATGTCTTTGCATGCAGCAGCACCCCCTGCCTCCTAGTCAGGGCAGGGAGGCTCCAAGGGCCCCCCCCCTTAACTCCCCACCATATGCTAAACAGTCATTATGTTCTAGCCCACTGTAACTTTTAGCACTTTATGTAAAATTTAAGTTACAATGCAATCACAAGAGCCTTCCTGCACTTCTCTACACGGATACAGGTAGTCTTTCAACTAATTTCACATGGGCAGCAAAATTTACCACAAAGATGGTTTGTTTGTTTTTTCCTTCAAACGAAGTTTGGCACTTAAAATGAGAAGATCACAACACCCCCTTCCCTCCAAAAAAACAACCACCCCACAATACACATTAACAGAGCATAATGATTGAAAAGCCAAGCAGCTAAGAGTTAGGAAATCCTAAAAGTAAGGTTGCCTTTATAAACTTAAAGTAACTCCATAGTAAACATGCACTGAGAAGCTTTAATTTTCATCTATGAGATCCTTGACTCATCCAAGGCACAGTGGTACTCGGGTAATAAGAAACTATTCAGTATTTTATCTTGAATCGTTCTGCAGACAGCCCCAGGACTCATTTGCCACACACTTCCTTTAAAATAGCATCTCTCAACCCATGAGTCGGAAGAACATATGAAAGTATTGTGAACAAACGTTAAAAATGTATTCTTTTAAAAAAGAAAAACATGAGAACTTGTGGCTTTTCCCTTGCAGGCTGGCAGAGTTCCAGCCTGCACTGGGGCTGCTTGCCCCCCCCCCCCCCCCCCCCCCCCCCCCCCCCCCCCCCACTGAAGGGCTGGGGGCAGTGGTTCAGGAGTGAAGGGCACTAGGTTGGGAGTGGCCACTGATATTTACAAATGGGTCCTGGTATAAAAAAAGGTTGAAAACCACTGCTTTAAAACAAGAATTCTTAGTTTCCTGCCAGAGCTCTGAACAACTGATTTTATAAATTTTAATAGTCATTTATAATTTCAAGAAAAATTAGTTCACGTATGACATCACACTAAAATCCAGAAGGATTATTTGTTATTAGCAGCGCTAAGTCCTTCAGATCCATCTCTTAACATTTCTATTGCTTGAGCTGATAGAGAAGCCAAAACAGTCAAGTTGGCTGTCATCCTCAACTTGGGTCAACACTAGAAGAAAAAAAAGAATCAGACACCCACTTTGCCAGTGAGTTTCACAAATTTTGTGACAGAACAGGAAAAATTAGACTGCAATCTGTTTCCCATTCCAAGTGTAGGAAGGACAGTGTTCCAATTGACAATTTTACCCATTCTCCTCCCTCTCACAGGCAACTTTCTTCCGCCAATTTCCTTCAAATATATCTTTCCCCAGGTCCATATTCTTCTCCACACCTGGATCTTTGCCCCAGTCACATACTGTTCATCTATTCAGTCTCAGCCATTGCCATTCAGGTTTCTCATCCTAATCTCCTCCTCCAGACTGTCCCCCCAACTCCCTGTTCCAGGACTCTCCTGACTTGTTCATCCTTTTTCCTGGCTCTTTTTTGCCTAACCAATCTAAGTCCTCCCACTTATCTCCTGTCTCGATCTACTTTCTAGTTTGTTTTTTATTTGAATCTAGAATGTAAAGCTTCATCATCCATGCTCCATGGACCCAGAAATAGAAGAGAACAAATCAGATACATTTTTTATTTTCTGTTTTCAGTTCCAGTGCCAGAACCCAGATGTGTCATTGCAGCTACAGAGAAATTCCTGGTCAATACCAGGTTGGAGAATGTTTAACAGCTTAACAACAGTGAACAACAGCTCAAGCTGTTACGCAAATCTGAGCATGTGCTATTTCTGAAGGCTTATAACTTGGTTAAGAGTTGGGTGAATTTTCACAAGAAAGGTAAAAGGCATGCCCTGATAAAAGGGTTGTCTCTGGTAATTTTCAAGTTCCCAATCCAAAACCCAGGAGATTGCAGCATTTTGAAGAAGAGGCTATCAAAAATTAACACAAACAAAAACCATTTCTAAGCCACTCAACTTTCTTTGAAATGGATTGACTCTTTTTGACTGAAAATTTCCAGCAAATTCAGCTAAGTAGACTCTACACCAAAAGTTTCAGACAAAGGATTAAAAATTGGCAAAAAAACTGGATTACAGACTTATTTCAACAGAACCAGGCTGAAACGCATTAAAAGGGGCAGTGAAATTAAGTTTACATAGCTACACTCTGAGCTGCAACTACTGAGCAATTACAAAGCACTTAAGTTTCAAGGACAGTAAGTCAGGCATCTTTCGTGAGCAGTTTTATCAAAACACAGAAGTATCATGGAAAATACAAATGAAACAATAACACCTATCACATACCACATGACTTAGGGCAATATTAACAATTGCCATACAATTAAGTGAAATAGGCTATTAATATACTGAAGAATACAGATCGGTTTTCTATTATTTATACAGGATGTTACAAAATATTTACCTTAGCGTGCACATACCTGTGACATTTTAATATTCAATCGTGATGAATAAATACTATTGAACCATAAATCTACCAAATATAATAAAGATTAGGAATGTCAAACTCACATGGCTTGGCAGAGCAAATGAGTAACGCAGGGCCAGTCCATGGGCTGGATCCAGAACATAGTTTTGAGCTGGCCCACAGGGATGGAAATTTGGCAACAGTGTTCGTCATCATGGCTCCTGGAGTCCAGATAGCCACCATTCCTCCTATCACCAAGTCTCCAGCCCCATGAGCAGCCCCACACAGAGGATAATATAAAACTGCACTTTAGATAGTGCCTACTGGGCTCCTGATATGGCTGGAAATTTGGCAGCTAAATGATAAACAGACACATCAACTGCCACAGCTTCCAGAGTCCTGGTAGCCCCCAATTCTCCTGTTACCATATTTCCACCTACATGGGCCAGGTGCCCCTGGTGTATACCAATTATTAAAATGATACTAGTAAAATAATTAATTATAGATTTAAGCAGAAATTGGTATTTTCTGAGTCTAGATGATATAAAGGAGTGATAAATCTAGTTGAAGTCATCTGAGAGGGTGTTGTACCATCTAAAGTTGTACCAAACATAGTACATTGACCATACAGCCTGATTTCTATAAAATACAAACGTAAGAGCTGTTATTTTGGGGGCTGCTTCCCCCTAATCAAAGTGACACAATTAACAAATTTGTAACTGCATGCAACAGTTGAAACTTCTTGTTCAGTTACAGCACTGAATATACAACTCATTTTAATTTTGTTTTGCTACTCTATCCATATTGCTTTTAATGTACTTACAGAAATACTTCCCTTCCAGTGCTACAAAACAGTCATCTCCCTCCTACATTTGAAGACTAGCAAACTTTTTGAAACAATGTATTACAAACTGAAATGAACAAAGCATCTGAAATAAAGGGGAAAAACCATCTTTCTTCATTGCTGTGCTTCTACTAAATAGTATATTTGATAGAGGAAAAAGTAGTATCCCCACCTACAATCAACTACTTGTTATGAAATTTAGGAAATATTGCTATGATGTCCCAAACATCTCAAAATTTTAAGGAGCAAATCAAGCCACATTTTTTGCATTTTTCTCTGTACGAAAAAGTTAAAAAAAACACGCCAAAAAACCAACAGCAGCACCTGTAAAAGGAATCTATGTAACACAGTAAGATGTATGGTATTTATCACAGCTACAAACACAGGTACTAACAATGGAATTCCAACTGATCAAATTCTATGCAATGCCCACAATTTATTACCTTGCATATACAGTTCCTGTCTTGCCAGGTGAACAGTATGCCACATATACTCACCTGAAGAATTCAAAAATTAAACCGAATTATAAATTGACTGGTCAGAGAACTAGCTTAGTCTGAGATGTTTTTCAAACAAACACTCCTCTAAGGCTTTCATAAATACTTCTCTGAACTGAAAATTTCTTATAAGAATAATTAACAATGTTTGTTATTTTTTATAATCTAGTGATATTATTCATTTAGCAACCGAAGCATGAAAGAAAGAAGGTGAGCAAGGACATGCTTAAAAGTTCAATATGGGTGAAGGAATCCCATATTTGTCCAAGACATCTTGAAGTCCACCATTTGAAAAATGTTTGAAAATTCCTGAACAGCATAGAATAATCCTGTTTTTACTGCTTTTCCTGACCAGCGAACTTAGCAGCAGAATTTTCACACTCTGTTAGACAAATATTATGGTACAGGTAAGGTTGTAATACAAAGAACTGCAAGACTAAAGAATTTTGTGAAAAAAGAATAAGCGAGATCTTTGCAAACATTTCTCTCGCATTTTAGCCAGAGAAATAATTAAAACTGACAAGACCATAATTTGTTTCTAACTCCTGACCCCACTGGGGTCAGGGTATCAGAGAAAGGAGGGGGACAGAAGAATGAAGAAGCAAGGAAATAAATAAATAAATGGATAGGGAGTATGATGGTGGCTACAAAGATAGTCTGTGGAAAGAGGTAAGGCTTTTGTTTCTCATGAAAGCAGACCCTATGAGGGGATAAACTGTTGAACTCCTAGGTCAATAACATCTTTCTACAGCTTTCATGAAGTGCTGGGTGAAGAAAAACAGCTGACTGGATAAGAAAGGTCAATACAAATACAGAATGAGTATAAAAAGGGAAAATAGATCCAAGACAATGTAAGAAAGAAAGTGCTCTCAAAAGACCAAATTAAAAATGAGAAAAAGGAAAGAAACATAGACAAACAAAGGAAGGAATAAGGTAGAAGTAGAAAAGAAGTAGAGATGCGTTGATAAAAGATTTTCTTGGCTGATAGAGGATTATTTAACCAGCCATATTGGCCAATACTGATCCGATGACTGATTTACAGGAAGGAAGCCAGGCAAGGTGGAGAGCAGCACCCTGCAGGTATGTCTGTGGAGGAGAAGGGGCATGGGGGAGAGAACGGGTGTAGGGAAGGCAGATCAAGGCCCCCACAGTGAGGAAGGGAGGGAGGGAGGGAGGGAGGCAGGTGGCACTGCACGGCCAGAGAGGTGAATGGGACCCAGGGCTGAAACAGGGAACAGAATGAAGCTATGGGCAGCTCGTCCAGAAGATCGGCGTCCTGGCACTTAAAAAATGGTGGCAGGGGCATCTGAACTAAATCTTGCCAAATGAGCTTTAGTTCAAGCACCCTTGCCACTACTTTAAAGTGCCGGGACACTTAACTGGAGTGAAGCCAAGCAGGACAAGGGTAGATGCAGGCTGCCCAATGTGGGCTCAGGGCTCTCTGCCCCGCTGCCTTTGCCCCAGAGGCTCTGTATCAGCTGTTCATCCCCTGCCCAACTAGCAGCAGGAGGCACAACTTGCTGCCCCACTGCTTCCAGGCAGACAAGGGACACATGGCCAACACAGATCCCCTGGGGCAAAGGCAGCAAAGTGGAGAGCCCCAAGCCCACCCACATCCACCCTGCACATAAATCTCGGGGAGATGGGGAGGAACATGCCCTCCCCACATGCCTCCCCCAGGGGGAGGATGCAGCAGCGGGGAGCTACCCCCCACCCCCAAGCCCCTGGACGAGCCTCTCGCAGCTCCATCCTGCTCCCTGCCCCTGGTCCTATTCACCACCCTGGCTGGGCAGCACCCCCAGACCCTACTGCACTCCCTCCCTCACTGTGGGGGCCTCTATCTGCCCTCCCCCATGCCCCTTCCCTTCCACAGACTTACCTGCAGGGCGCTGCTCTCTACACTGCCCAGCTGCATCCCTGGCCATATGCATGTGTGCATCTGTGCAAAGGCATGCAATGTCCAGGGCTCCCGGCCAGATGGTGTATTATATTTAATCAGTGACGTTATCAGCTACCCCAGCCAAAAAAAGCCAACAGCCGATAATGTTAATTTTTCTTTTACTGGTACCAATCTAATATGGCACTGATATAATCAGTGCACGTCTAGAAAAAGATGCATTTAATACCGAGGAACTTTGAGAAAGACAGAAAACCTGACTTCCAAATGTTGCAGGAAAACTCAAATAACTTGCATGAAAGCTATAAAATTTCTATCCATTTGAACAAGTGGAAAGAATTATAAAAACCTAGCAAATTAACTCCGAACACAGAGATTCACCTAAAAGTTCTGGCAATAGGGTATTTTACGCCTAATGCTCCAGGAATCAGTTTGCTCTCATATCCAGAACTGATAGTAAAGTTCACTGCACCTAAAACATAAATTTGTCCAAAAAGTAATCACTTGATAAACTATATATGAAAATGAAAGACCCTCAAGCAACAAGTCAGCTAATAAATTTGTCAGGAGAAGAACACCTTCATTAAATTAATGAAATAATTTAATGCGTCTAAGCCAGTGGTTTTCTACTCCTTCGACTCAAGACACTTCTTGGAAAATGCCAGCTCTTAAAAGTTTTTATTTTTAATAACTGAACAATTCTTCTCTTGCAAAGAAACCTCAGAAAGGCCATAAAAAGCCAGAATGTTTTCAGTACAGACCCCCAACTGAAATCTCTGCATTCATCTTTTAGATCATGTGTGGTGTTCACATGCCTAACAGTGCTAATACTGAACAGCACCCTTAAAAGGATTTTATGGCATCCCAGGGTGCTGCAGCACCATAGTTAAGAACCATTGGTCCAAGTTAAAATATACTCTTCCAATATTGTTAAAATTACATTCTTTAGATCGCGTTTTTCGTGTGAACCGTAACTGCATGCAACACGCCTTTGGCTGAGCATATATGTACCTGGAACATTTTGAAAAAAGTATATCACCTTTAAAATACTTACAGTACACTCTTGCATTTCCTGTTCTTTAGTTGCCAGCCTCATCACCAGAATATTTTCCCTTCGGGCTGATTCTTGCTGTTGCTGTTTCAACTTCTCTTCAGACTCTCTCAATCCAGTCACATCGTTAGCTAATGTGAGTGTTAAAAGAAAGTAAGCCAAGATTTGTAGTTCCCTTTCAAAAGCACTTTCAAAACAGCAAGGGTTTTACAAAGCATCGACTGCCTACCTTACCTACTTCAAAACCGAGGAAAAAAAAAAAAAAAAGAGGAAACATTTAAGGTCACAGCATCAGGATCTTTTTGATATTAGAGCCACTATAGCAAGTTTTAAATATGTGTCATCAGTTCCCCAGGTAAGATCATTTCAGCTAAACTTTTGTTGAAATGTTGAGCACTCATTATCTACAGTCTCATCTGTTAAAGCATCATTGTAAACAAACTATTTTTCTTCTCCATAATTCATATGCTGCCAATAGCACGGATGTTAATATAGTATGACCGGGGGGGAAATTGGCAACTGAGGAATAAGCATTAGTACTATTCAATTTCTAAACAGCACTGCTGTAGACAGTACTCAAACTGGAGCATCAAAACACCATGGCCATAACCCAAGACATAAGGCAACTTGAGAAATGGGAGTTCAACTGCATTTAGAAGCTTCATTCCAATGTACAGGCCCACAATACCTTAGACCATGTAGACAAAACGAGGGGCATGTGTGCACTACACTTTAAAGTGGGTTAAATGTTTTTCCAATGCTTCAATGGTATTGGTGTTTGCATGTGTTGGGAGGCATATTGCACAGTAATTCCAGCTGCCAAAGCAAACTCCTTGGCGTTTTAGTTTGATGCACCCCTAGCCGCGGAGCAAAGCGCTGGGCTCCGTGCAGCCAGGGGCTCTGCAGGAAGCTTGTGCAGGCAGCCTGGCAGCAGCCTAGGAAGGCAGGCTTCGCCCAAGAAAAATGGCAAGCCTGATCTTTTTTTCCCCCCCCACCCCTCTGGAACCAGCCTGCTTGCCTGAGCTGCACAGGGGCCCAATGCTTCACTCCACAGCTACAGTGCCCCATGGGACCATCTGAGCTGGGTGCCTATAGGTAAGTGCTGCCACTGCTGGAGGGAAGCACCAGCCCCCTGCCTGCAGCCCAGGGACTGCTCCGCCTGCTGGCAGCTCGCCCTCCCCTCCCTGCTGCCAGAGAGGCAGGTAAGTTCAGGTGTGTGCACAACACATGGGTTTAAAAGGCCCTAAATTGAAGCGGTGTTTTTAAAAACCAACCACTTCAATTTAGAGCCCCCATTTCATCTATACACGCCCTTATGCAATTGCTCTGATGTGTCAGATATGCATCTTGCTTCTAGGGAGCAATAACGGAACTTTTGCAAATGATTTCACTAACAACAGATACAGACATCAGATAGAGCAAATAGAGGAGCATATATTTTTAGTATTTATCCTCTAAAATGGGCAGGAATTGAAACTTAGTTAAATACGGTTATTATAACTATGTGAATATTGGTTTCTGTTAATACAAATTAAAGAAAAACTTAAAAAACAACCTGTTCTGGGACAAGGATTTCTAAAAAAAATAGTGCACTGTATATGCATTATCTGCAGCAGTTTTCGTTACTGATCACTAGTGCGCATGTGAAATGACAGAAGCATTTTACAGTGAAAATTTCTGTGGGGTTAGGATGGTCTTATTTACAAAGCAAAACTGGAGTGAGTGAACTGTTTTACCTTTGGTCAAAACACCAATAAGCATCAAGTCATTCAGATTTTTTGTTTTTTAAAGGAGAAAAGGCCATTCTGAAGAGTCAATGACAGCAGCAAAAACATTTGAGATTACTAAGTGGAGAGGAGCAGTAAAACACAGCTTCCCAAATTAAGGAGTCGTGGCAAACTCAGTTACTACAGATGGTATCTAACTGCAAAGGGGGGGTGCAAACCAACCAAAAATTGGGTTGCAACACAACAGAAACTAAGAACTACTGGACACAAAGAAGAGGCTCTTCTTCTACCTGTGAAGCCAATTAATGAAACAACCATATCTGGTAGCTCAGCACTTTCTAAAATGTGTTCAACTTTCCCCATTAAGAGTAGCGCTGAAGTTTCCTCTCAACTTCTCTTTAAAAAAAGGATAAATGAAGCTACGAATAGATACACATTTGAAGCTCTTTAGTGCTATACAGCAGATAGGAAGATTCTTTGCATGCCTTTCAAGCTCCAGTGACTGTAGAGGATGGCCAAGTGAACAGCAGAGAGTGATCAGCACGTGTGACCCTGCTCTACACCCTTGCTGAGGGGCACAGCATGTGGGAAGGTAGGGGGAAGAGAGCACTGTGGGATACCAGAGAACCAAGCAACCCCTTCCTCCATCACATTTTATAGAGGATATAGATGTTTTAGGAAGCCTTTCAAAAGAAAACGCTCCAAAGATGTTCCTTATTTATTGAGAATCATTTTTTAAATGCTTCTTTGGCTATGAACGTTATGCTTACTGTGTGGAATGCTTCAAATGTAACATCTGTCCAGATTAGAGAACTCTAACTACAGGCCTCCATAGCTGAATAAATTAATAGAGTATGTTTAAATTAAATACACAATTAGAATAAAATTATTTAGTAATATATTTTGAACTTCTTGGCTGCGTCCAGGTGAGCGCGGATGTGCAGTATATAGTAGAGGTGCACCAATACATCGGTCTGTATCATAATTAGCACCAATAAAAGGAAAACGGACATTATCAGCAATTGGCTTTTTTTGGCTGACATGGCCAATAACGTCACTGATGAATGCTGCACGCATATGCGCAGCTGCAACATGCACGCTGCCAGCGTGGCAGCTTGAAGAACAGCATCCAGCTAGTAAGTCTGTTGGGGGGGGGGGGGAGGAAAGGAAGGTGCAGAGATCAAGGCCCCCATGGTGAGGGAGGGAGTGGGGCCAAGGCAGGCACTGCCCAGCTGAGGTGAGCTGTGGGACAGCTGCAGCTCCGGGGGGTGGGGAGCATCTCCGCAGAGAGGGGGCGGTTCCCGGCACTACGCACACCCCCAGGGGAGGCATGGGTGCATGTGCCCCCCAGATCTGTGCATGGGGCAAGGGTGGGCTGCTGCTGCAGGCTGAAGCCAGGGACAGTGCTATGCTCTTCCTGGCAGGGGGTTTGGGCTGGGGCTGCCCAAGTCTGGGTTCCTTTTAAGATTCTGGAAGTTTGGACAAGTTATTAATTTTCAACCTGCCAAGACAAACAAAAATAAAAACTAATGGAATATCTTCAGTATGAAGAAGGGTAGCTGAAGGTACTTGGAAGAGCTAAGATCTACATTAAGGAGGATGCAGATTTTCCATGTTTTATACTTCACAAATATTGTGACCAGTGACCAGCCAGACAACCTATGTTGACTGATTATCCCCCACTACTACTGTTTTTACAAGGCACAGAAGTTACTTGAGGCTCTGTATTTAAGTTAACATTTATGTAGCATTTTATCACTTAAAAATGAAACAGGACTAACTTACAGTTAAGATCCGTATACTTGCTCTCCAGAGCTTGTACGTATGCTTCATATTGCTTCCACCTATTATAGGAGAGGAAAAGAAAAGACAAAAAATTTCTGAAACAGTTTGCTAAATCAAAAGTGGGTAAGTACACTCAGACTACACATGTGTACCATAACTAAAAAAAGAAGTCAGGAGGAAAATATGCAACTACACCTTGTTTATAGGTTAAAAATAAGGAAGTTACTTTTAGCCAGAAAAAAGGTTTAAAATTCTCAGCTCAAAAGAAAAACTTTCAGCTTTTAGAAAGACACTAAACAAAAATTACAAAGAATCCAAGAGGAACTGTTTGTGTTACTATGGACAAGTGCACAAACCCTTCATCATTTAATTATAAATGCAGGGAATATTTGATTTAAATATACGGTCCTTCAAAACAATCAAAACATTAAGTTCAGTAACACTAAGAGGATATGAAAAGTACAAAGACAAACAGCAGATGGTATGTCAAGATATTATTAATTACAAAGGAATTAGCATGCAATGAGGTTAAGAAACCACCAAGCTATTGAAACAGCTCAAAATTAATAATGTCTAAAGTTAATGAGCCAAATTTGACTAGTTTAGGCCAAAATAGTCATTGTGACTATTAATGTTAGCCATCTTTACCATAGCCAGGGACAACCCATGCAAATAATCCATGAATTCAGGGAGACTCATCAGAAGTCTAATCTAGTGTGCAAGCCACCAACCGAACACCAAAGTTTACAATAATAAAACTCTGGTCAGGTCAGAATCTTGGCCAAATTCTTAAGATGGGTGCCAGAAACTAGACTTCTGGATCCATAAAGGCACTCTGCTGCCAACTGAGATCCTGCCCTATGAAGAACTATTAAAATCTTGTCTTATTTAGCTTGGCAAAACAAGCGTTGAGAGAGAATGATCCCGCTATAAAAAGCTCAAAGGAGTAAACACCAGGGATAGAAAGAACTATTTAAATTGACATTGTTATAAGAACAAAAGAGTATAAAAGCTGGCCACTAATAAGTTTAGGCAGGAAATTGGAAGCTTTTAACTTTTAGAGGAACAAGGTTCTGGAATAACCTTCCAGGAATACTGGAAATAAACAACTTCATTATAAAATCTGATAAATTTATGAAAGTTTTTATATCAGGGATAGGCAACCGCTGGCATGGGTGCCAGAGTGTGGAACCCAAAGACATTTTGCTTGGCACACATGCCTTTGGCAGGGAAGGGGCTGGGGCTACATGGTCACAACAAGGATTAGGCCCTTCGTGGCTCCCTCACCATCTGCCCCAGGCATGCCAACATGTTACAAGTTGAAGTTACAGATGTTTTTGGCACTCTACCCAAAAATGTTGCAGACCCCTGTATTATAGGATGCTACTGCCTGCAACAGCATGGAACTAGACACAATAAACAAGGAGCCCACTGTCAAACCTATGTAATTAACTGAATGGGTGCCTTAAAGAGGTCTTATACAAAATAGCAAAGTCCAACATAAGAGAGTAGTTGACAATTATGAAAATCAGCAGTTTCAAACTTCTTCACACAAATCAACAAAATCTTTGCAGCTTCTCCTTGCTTATAAATATGCAAAGTGCTTTCCCTTTTGCCATGAAGTCTGAAAAAATAATGCACTCTGAGGTAAAATTATAAAAATTCAGTTGAAAGAGAGGGAGTGATCCGTCTCCAAATAAAAATTTTAGTACGTCTGAGATCACTTCACTTATCTCCTACAAAAAGCCCCCAAGAAACCTAGGTATTGGTAAGCCATGCTCTTACACTGAAAGAGTTCTTTGTTGAAGACCTGCTTCAATAGAAATCCCAAGTTTGACTCAAGCCAGGTAGGTATCAGTTAAGATTTGAATTACTTTATATACCAATTCTATGAAAACAACACATCATATCCATTCTTGATCTTGTCTTCTACATCTAAATCAGGAAGTTTTCTTTAGGTCTCAAATCCAATGCCTGCCCCTCCCCCCAAATCTTAAACATGCACAGTTAAAGGACTGTGAATACTGAACATACCCTAAACCTCAGGTATTAAAAAAGGCTCCAAAATATTTCAGCCAGTTCCTTGCAAGAGATTACCTTAAAGTCTAAATTTACATATAAACAGTTTTCATTTCATCCCTTTATTTAAACACTGTTCCATTGCACTATACACACCTTCAGACAAAAAACAAGATAGATAAGAGAGTATCTACAGAATAGACAAATCACCTTAATATTCAAGTTTTATGGCACACAAGGAAGCACCTTTATCTACTATTCAGAACTGTAGGGACTTTATATCAGCTCCATTCGAGATTCAGGAGATCTGAGCACAGGATGCTTACTGAAATTGACACTGAATGCTATTTAAAACAAAAACTTATCGTTCCCCAAATTTGCATTACGTAAACACAAAACTAGACCACAGTGGTTCTCTCAATCCCAAATTAAGTTCAATGAATTCTAGAAAAAACTCTCCAGTAGACATGTCGTCCTGGCCAAGACTATCAATTTTTCCTATCGTCTTGGAAATAATCTACCAGAACGTCTTGAAGTTTGGAAAACAAACCACCAGATTGTGACTGCAAAGAGAAAAAAACCCTTATACGCACACAGATGACAAAACCACCTTCACGTGTTACTGGGCAAGCTGGATAAGGGAGCATTTTTACTGAGGAGAGAAAGAAACTAGTCAGAGTGTTCTAGAGCCTTTGGGATGCCTGGAGTTAAAACATTCCTAAATCAGGAAGAACCCTACTATACAGCCAATCTTCAGTACCTCTGAAGGTTGAAACTCAAAAGCTAAGGAACACAATATCCAAGAATAAAAACCCTTCACTGAGAACATGTCATTTTTCAACTTTTGCATGGAAACAATAATCCTTCCCTGCAACAGCCTCTATTCTCTTCTCCAGGTAGAACCTGTCTGCAGCAGAAGCTGCAGTAAGATGTTATTTTCCCCCAAGACAAAAGTCATTGAGACAGAACAGCACCATTACAAGGTGACAAAAGCCCTTCCAAGAAAATTCCCCACTATAAAGTCTAGGATGGCGACCACATGCAGCCTGCCATGATAATCTAGGAGGCATGTCACAACTCATTATTCAAGTAATTCATTAAAATGAGAAAGGACTCGAAAAGCAAAGCGAGTCCTGTGCCCTTACTCTACAGTACCTGGCTAACCTGCACAAGCACCTGCGTGTGCTATCCATTTCCCACTTCCAAACAAAGAAAGCTTACATCTCATCAGAGCAGATCCCATGAGGGGCAACTCTCCATTGAAAGTGTTCCCTAAAGGTGACCTTCAACAAAGTTCGAGTTGTGCACTGCTAGGCTACCGAGATTAGCACCCACAAGAAAAACAGCTTGAAGTGCAGATTTACTCAAAATGTTATAAATGTAAAGAGCCAGATTTCCTAATTTACTCAGATGTATCTGCTTGTTTTGTGCAACATAAATGCTACTTTTTTACCACTATGAATACAGCAAAAAGCTAGGAAAAAAAGGAGATTCGTTTAATTTCTTGTTCTGCATAAAGTGCTGTATTTAACTTGAATATAAGATGACCTGGTATAGAAGACAACTGCCCAGTAATTAAGATTCTATATATGGAAAATTTATAAGTTTGTTATAATTCTCCAGGTATAGAATCTAATTGGAGGTTTGCCTTGATTTGCCACATCCCCCTGTCCCTCTCAGCAGGGAAAATACATCTGGGAGTCAGATAACACTTTACCCTTTGCTGCCTCCTGCAATCCCTGCCCCGCCTATCATCCCTCTTGATGTCTGCCAGACATTCAAGGCAGGTGAAGAAACAGGAATCATTGGAAATGGGGAAGTAAGGCCCAGCTCAGCTATGGGAGTGAAGAAGTAAAAATGTATTCAAAGTAGTAGCTAACCATGACTTGAAAGAGTTAGTACTGAGAGGGATTGCATACAACAGGCACTACCAATTCAGATGAACTGCACTAACCTATCCTTGTGGTAGGTTCTATGCTTATCACCACGTGGGTCTTGTGTTTTGTAGTCATGCTCAGTGTTGGCTGTATGTAATCAATGTCATAGCTGGCTTCTATTTCTGAGCACATGCTGCTTTTGGAAACAGTTTAATAATAGATAATGTATTTAATGATGTTTCCTTGTATGCAAACAAGACAAGACAAGGGGCTCCCCTCCATGCTGATTGGGAGAAAAATCTCATTTTATAGTCTAGTAGTGTCTATTAGGAGGCTTGCATAGTATTCCTTATTTGATCTGGCTTTTCTTATGCTTTTTTTATTTAAAACTGAAGTGCCTTCTAGTATCAGTATCTTCCTCTCTGCATAGAAACAGTCTTTAAATCAAGACTGGATAGCTTTTTAGAGGTTTACTCATACAAATTAGGATAAATTATAGTTGTAACCGAGTGAAATTCTATGGTTGTGCTGTACAGGAGAAAAGACTAGATAATCTAATGATTTCTAAACTTAAAATGATTAATCCATAATTAGATATTTCTTAGACTAATGCCATTCTTGTAATTCTTTGAATCCTTTCCCCATTTTTCAATATCCTAAAATAATCTGTACATTTGACTTTTCCTCTGGCTTGCCCCAGTCAAAAAGTATCTTATTTAATTCTACACCCTTACTTGTCCATATATACATTAAGGAGTGAAAAGCCAAAGAAACACAAGCATTAACAAAATAATCCTCTGAGAAGATGGGCACTGTTCCAAAACTGTTTTACTTACAAAAAAGAATTCACATCTACAAGTACGAAGAAGTGCATATTTGCTAGTAGAGCCTAATACTATAATTGACATTTTTAAAAGTATAGATCAGCATGGACATCTATCTTTATCCACTACTAGGAGACGGACCTTCAGAGTTAAGTGCTCTCAGGCCAGAGCAACAAGATGACTGGAGTCAAGGAAATCCAGTTGCTTTTGCTTCTGCCAAAGCAGTTTCATCATAACTCTCTAAGCAACCTTCCCCAAAAGATGATTTGGGACAGTGTAATTATTGAGCATGTCAAGACAGCATCCTGAGCAACCATTTCCTAACCATTTTTAGAAAGCCGACATCTTGGCCTTTTCAAGAGAAATGAGTTAACAGTCAACTCCAACGAGTATTCCTAGCTATGTCCCCCAGCCAAGTGATAGGCTTACCCTGCAAATTGCATCCTGACTATCCTCCAAAAATCTCAGCAAACAAGATCAGTCAAAGTCTGCAAGACTGTGCTTATTATGCTTATGTTTGTTAACACAGACATAAGCAGCCTGATCAAAATCAAGGCAGATTTTTCTGCAGAGATTTCCTTAAACAGTAATCTCTGGCTAAGAGTATAACCTTATGGAAGCAAGCAGGAGGAGATAATTAACAGATGAGTTCTCTCCCAAGTTGACTACCAGACAAGATGCCAAGAGCAATGAAGCAAAAAACTAAAAATATATTTATAAAAATGACTCTCATACATCTACAAAGCAAATGAACAAAAATGCAAACAGAAAATCAAAAGGGCAAACACATGTTAAACTATAATAATACAGTAACTGCAACTAGATTAACAAAGCACCGAAACCACTGGTGAAAGCGTAGCAGCAGCTTTAATAGTAACTATGAATACAAGGGTACTATTCAAGAAAGGCATGAATTTTAACACAGCATCCCTCCACCTGTTAAACTGTAACAGCAACAGCTCTAAATTAGTTATGAATACAGGAGCAATAATCAAAACATACACCAAAAACGCGTTTTAAGCATAGTTTCTGCTCCTTCAAACACAGCTCTCATAAAAAGGAAGATAACCGACCATGGTAAAATGGTATTTCCCTGAAACCAAAAATGCCATTTTAGGAGTGTTCCTACATGCACAGGCTACTGTAATAAACCTCTGATTGTTCCTGGATGAAAAAAGATTTAGTTAACCAGATTGTTCATCTCAGAACTTTGAAGATATTATGGGAAAGAAAGTTTTAATCTCTTGCACAGCCAGAATTTTAAAATTTATGCTTCAGCTACTCAGATTTAGAAACAGACTTCCACTGTTACAAATCTACCTGGCTTCCCTCTCACTGCAGAAGTTACAAGTGATTAGCATACCATATAAGCAGCATAAAGCCAAAGGAAAGAAAGTTTTGGACATTCATCAATAATCGAGTAGAAGAACAAAAACAGGTATTTCAATATAGTGCAATCACATACACCTTAAACATGAAGAATGAGAATACTGTGTGAAGATATAAAAGGGAATGTAGACAACTGCACTGCATGGCCCGCCTGACTAGACATTAATTACTAGGTGATTATGTTTGGGTTTGTAAACTTTCACCTCACTGCCCAAAACAAATATGGAAACTTTGATAATCCTAACAGCTTTTCAAAATAAAAATTACTAGTCCACAAAATTTGCTCCAGACATATTACCATAGCAGGTGCACACAAACTTTATTCACCAATAAAAATCTACTTAGCCCAGGCTAGTGAAAGAGCAGATATAGCTGGGGGTGGGTTTGCTATTAATCACTTCAAAAGTGGATAAAAACATTTTAATTGAATATATTAGAACAAATTGTTCTTGAGCAATTTGTTTAAGTTTAGATGCTTTGCCCAGCATTTCTTCCAACATCATTCCTTCTCTCCTTCGGTCATGGCTTTCCCCATATCTGTATCAATAAAGGGACAGCAGCAAAGGGAAATGTAATAGAACACCAACCTTTAAAAAGCTGAAGCCTGCAATTTGAAGCTTCTAACACTACATTAGGAGCAAGGAGGGAGAGAGAGAGAGCGAGCGAGAGAGAGGGGAAAAAGAAAGAGTACCTGCAGTGCCACTTCCTAAAATCAGAACCTATTGCAAAACCATAAGATCTTACTGAGATGCCCATATGCCTTTATAGTTTTGTCTTCTCTGCTGATAGCTTCCCTCCCTGTTTTTATTTTTCTCCAATACATTTGTAGGGTCAAAAGGAGCGACAGTGATTAAGATGAACTGGGTATGCAACTGCTAGTACATCTGCAGTCTCATGCAGGATGCAAATGCTTATCAGGCTTATGCTACAAAACCTGTAAAGAGGAGACGAGCAAAGCCAACGTGAAGATGCGATTTCCACAGTAAGTGCTAGAACCTTCAACTGGTATTAGACACTCTGCATAGCAACAGAATAGACCTGTGTCTATAAAAACTAATGGATGGAGCACAGAATTAACCTAAGTCTAAACAGCACCAGACAACACCATTTTAACAAGGCACATCTGTTAGAAGTGCACCTGCATTAACAAAGCCCTATGCACACACCCAGTAAGCTCCAAATCAAAAAAAAAAAAAACAGGCTGTGTGGAACTTCTGGTAAATGATTTAGCTTTCAAAGATGTCACTAGATTTTAGTGTGTGAAGTCTATCTAGTTAATGGACATATTTATTTTATTCTCCATTAGAAATAAAAATATTATCCATAAACCATCTGAGATGCTCTGCATACATACAAAAAATGAACATTCTCAAAAGGCACCAGAGAGGAATTAAGACATATTATAAGTATTCTAAGAAAAGTAACTTCAGGTAAATCACTGGCATTCCTAAATATTAAATATTAAACTTGAATATTACCATTTAGTAAATATCCTGATACCCGAGGAAAAGAAGAAGCAGACAAACAATCAAAGGAAGAAACCCCGCAAAAGATGAGAAGAGACCTATGCCAAAAGTGGAAGATAATATTCTTTTCCCAGCCACTACATGAGGGCATTTTAAAATTGTTTCAAAACTATTAGCCAGAATCTAAGGTTTTTTAAACAGAAGTTGCACTATATTTTATTATTGTTAATTCAGTTAAATCAGCGCAAACTTGTGTGGACAGTGAAATTAATTCACAACAAAATGTTCCCACTGATCAAGAAGTGGTTAATTTTATGAAAAAATTATAAAAACATGAAATGTAAAGAATTTGATTTCTTTTAAAAGCAGTTGCCTCAACCAAATCATAATGCAGCAGTAAAACTGAAATATACACTCCATTAATAATCTTATATTCCAGATAGACAACCTGACCTTAAAACCAAACTTTATCTGGTGTTTACACATCTATATTGATAGCCAGTTAGAAATACAGAAAGACATTTCTGATCTACGTACACATAACTTTGATGAAGGTCTGGTAAGAATCTACTTCTTAAGATTGTATGTATAATCTATTCTCATTTTCTGACCTACCATGCTATAAATCAAACAGCCTATTTATTACCAAGCAGTATAGCAATGATAGGGATTTTATTAAATCTTAAATTAACAGCCAAATATAGAATTTACTGTGGACCCAATAAACACACATGTGAAAAGGAAGCATTGGCAATGCTACTAAACCCAATGTCATCTAGGCCTGGCTAAAATAGTTTGAGGGGCAAGGATTTGTTGACAGACATAAATGAGTTCATACCCATCAAAAGCTTTACATGCGTGTGTAAAAGTAGAAGGCTATTTTGCTAAATTAATCATAATTGGCTTTTTATAGCATAAATAAATTAGGTACTGACTTGTCTATACTAGGAAATGAATGATCCATTAGCTGACAGTGGTTGTCAGGAAAAATTTTAATACTATCTTCCCACATTTAAGTGGTTTAATGGCTAGCATATATGCTATAAAATGTTCATCTACAAAGCCAAAAGGAGCCTTACATGCCAGGACTGCGCCTGGCACTGCCCCCTCCCTGCCCCACAACAGCAGGATTGGACCCCAAGTCCTGATACTCCACCTGCATACTAGGACTGGGCTCTCGGGTCCAGCACCACCCCTGTATGACCCTGTACACTGAGATTTGGCATCCAGCATGCAGGGCTTCCAGCTCCCCACAGGCCTAAAACTTTGGCAGCAGGGAGTACGGCCACTGCTCCCCTGCCACAACATTCTAGACCTGTGGGGAGCCCCATAGGCCAGATCTGGCCTCTAGGCCAGGAGTTGAGCACCCCTTATCTATACCCTTACAGAAAGAGATGCATTTAATCAGATTCTATCACTTATGACATTGGCTTTAATCTTGTGTATTCTAACAGCTAAACAATACAATTTAAAAGGAGCATCAACTGCTGCTCACAATGACCACCAAGAATATTTTTCTAAGTGCACACCAAAAGGAAAAAAAAAAAAAAATTATTCAGGCATAGACCAGACAGCCTCAAATGTGTATGTAATTTGTTGTATCAGTTGAATTTACAGACCCTTGCAACCTGCCACTTTATCACAATACAGGAAATGTTACAGCTAAATTCAGTTTTCTAAGTTTCTAACCATTTTCCTTACTAAAGCAATATTTGAAAAAGCAAACCAATCAGGATGGATATTCGAGCACTGATCCCACCCCCAACCCAGATGACAGTAATCCATAGGACTCGGGAAACAAACTACTGATTTTCCCCCTGACATCCAGGTGATGTTAGAACCAATTTCTGTCTTTGGGATTAAGCACTGCCAGACCACTGAAAGATCCCTCCTAAATAGCCGCCCACAGCAAAGCCAGCAACATCACCTCCCTATGAGGATCTGCAGATGACCCAATGCACTGAAATACAGTACTTCTGTATTTTAATCCTGTCTTTCATATTCTAATCCTCCTATGCACTTATTATTTTGGCCTTAGTTTACACATTTAAATCAAATATATTTACCCAACTCATAGAAATACGGTGATCATGCTAAAACAATTACCATGTACAATATACTAAAAGCCAACCACTACTTCATCTATTCAGCATCTCAGTGCTATCCTGTTCCACTATGCTCGAACCCCTGAAAAACCATTTATAAATTCCTTGGAGTTTCAGATCAGCAGACTTCCTATGCCTGAAGAAGAGAGACTATGCCCAAAAGCTTGCTTAGAACTTGTGTCCAACTACTCAGTTGGTCTAATAAAAGATATCACATCTACTCAAAGAACCTTTTCTGCCATTTATAAGAGACTCCTCCCCACTGATTTTTGTGATTCTGTCTTAAAGCTAAGGCTGACACCACATTGCGAACAGTAGATATGTTAATGTGCTTTTTTCAAAAACTCATGCAGGGTGGAATAAGATCGCAATCAGATGTCTATCAAGTGGAATAGGAGTTGGTCCTAAGCATCAGAAGTTACCAATGTGCCCCATGAGGACTTTAGTTTAGAACTACTCACATACAGCAGTAAATAATAAAAATATTAACTCTACGTACAATTAGTATTACCAAATATTGTACGTGACCAGTGTATGGAAATGTTGAAAAACAGAGCCATCAAACCTAATCTCTACAATAAACCATAGCTACAGAGAGTCAACATTACACTTGTTATCACCAACCTCTCCTAACAAGAGATACAATAATCTATTCTTTGGAACAATTCATTTTGGAAACAAATAATTCCTCTTTAAATTTCCAGCGAATTCATCTAGGGTGTCATTTTTCTCAGTAAACTCTTTGATGATATTTCTCTTGTAATTAAAAAAAAAAAAGAAAGAAAAAGAGGCAAGCTACCAGTTTCTTAACTTAAATGATTATTTCAAAACCTACAACAGAAGTGTTCTGTATGGCACAGAGCTATAATGAAGGTCAGGGAGGTTTTCAAGACAAGGACATCACAAATGACAGAAAAGCAAGAGATTCTATGTTTCCTTTGAGAATTTGGGGTTAAATTTTGACTTAGAAAAAGTTACTGCTTTTACAGCATAAGACTGTTTAATACTTTACCTTAGGATCAGTTCATCTCTAGGCAAAACCTTAAAATCTGCTTCACTAAGGCGAACCTATAGAACAAAAACAGAAATCACAATTTAACTACTTTCCCCTGCTGCCAAAATAAAAGAAAGATCAAAGTAAATACTGTGTCAAACTTACTTTCTTTGGGAGTGGTTCTTCATTAGTCATTGTGAACTCTGAGAAAGGGGGGAAAAAAAAGTTACTTATTTTGATTTGGTTCAGTTACTGTTTAAGGACTGTTCTGTCACCTATAGCCTGACATTGCATTATGTTCCTGTCAGTGAGGACAGATGACTGAAATACACAGACATACACGCGACTGAAGTACATACACGCGTGCACACACGACTAAAGTACGTACACACACACTTATCTACACTGCAGCATTGACATTCCACCACACCCAACCTGCAGACACACCTGAAACCCAAAGGCTTGCCATAAAGCCACTCTGGGCTCACCCCCAGCAACTGCTCTTAAGTGTGTGCTTCAGAGGAGCCTCATCAGCAAGCTCCTGGATTTAGAGAGGTGCCTGCAGGAGTGAGCAGGCCTGTTTTGAGCAAAGGATTGAACTAAACGACCTCCTGACCGCAGAACTCTTAAGAAAGGGAAGTATTTCCCCCCCATGGTTCCATTTGTGGACAAAAACCATGACCTGAAATTTTGTTTCAATCTGTGAAAGCTTTGAAAGAATTAGAGCCACATAGTCCTGACTTTACCAGCTGCTGGTAAACCTCTACCTGCTGTCAGCCAAAAGAATCTCAAATTAATCCACATTACAGGAGGGAACAAAGTGACCCCTATATTTTGGTGGCCTACTAGTCTCCACCATAAAACTTGTTGCAGGTACGTTTTAGTAACGTGTCCAATATTCAGATCTGACCTTAGAAATCGAGCAGGGAAGTAGCCCCAGGGTTAGAGAAAGGTCTCTTGTTTTTTTTTTTTCCATCGGTTAAGATATAAACTATTAAACCTTTCCCATCAGCTAACTTTGTTCAAGAAAATACTGGCAACATACCCAAGTAAAACCAAATACGGACATCCTAAAGAGCAATGAAAATATTGCTGCAGTGGCACACTGGGAATACTGGGTGCTAGTGCATTAGGAAAGAGCCAATGCAAAAAGAAAGAGATTCTCCAGCTTGTAGACCCAGCACATCACATGACAGCTGAGAAAACTGCCTACTGACATCCTGTAGCTCAAGTGGCAGAAGCCTGCTGCAGCACTGAAGCTTTAGAATGGAAACCCAGGTGATGATCCTCCATGAATAAAACCCTTTATTTTTTAAGACTAGACATTTCCCCTCAAAATATTAGATGTTCAGGCTGCAAAGCCAAACATTCTGATTTAAGAGGTGACAAGTATACCTGACCTAGGCAACCATAATAGTGTGCCCCTGGGGCACGTGCTTTACAATACGCTACTAAAACATGTCATTTTTTCCTATAGGTACAAGGTCACAGTGCACAGGATGAAACATAGGGGGCAGAATTCAAGTTGCATGAAAAACTATAAAACTTGACATTCCTTCACTTCCTGTTGCTTGGTTTTGAAACCCAAGATGTACTTAACACAGCCTGTAGGGTGGTGTTTTGGTTGTGGTTTTTTTTTTGTGGGGGGGGGGAGAAGCGCTGTTTGGGGGGGTTTTGAGCATTAAATGTTTATAAATGTCACTCCTGCACCAACCCTGTACCACAGGCAGCAGCACTGGCCCCATCTGGAGAAGCATTAACAAGTTCCTCAAATCTGGCAGGGCTGAGAGAGCTGCTTCGAGTTAAAACGCCAACCCTGGATGTTTTGCGCGTGCTCTTTTGGCAGTATATGGCTGCATTCAGCAAGCTGACTGAGAACCCGGCTGGAGTGGACACCGTCGGGGTCTTCCTCTCCCCTGGGAGCGAAGAGTCGGCAGGGGCAAAACCCCGCTGCCACAACAGTCTCTCCGGAGACCAGACTCGGTGCTTCCTTGAAGGGAGAGGGCGAAAGGCCCAACGCATCAGCTCGTCCTCCTTCCCTTTTGCTCCCCGCCACCCCACCCCCTGCTCCTGGCGGGGCTCTCCCCCTCCCGCCAACCGCCCCCGCACGTGGGGGGAGGAGGGGCTGCAGGCCGCGCACAAAATGGCTGTGGAGGCCTCGGCTCAGCCCAGGCAGGTCACTCACCTCCCCCCGCGGCGCGGAGGCCCGGCGCTCCCCGCGCACCGCCTGCCCGGGCCCGGCCCGTCACATCGAGGGCGGAGCGCCCCCCGCGCCCGCGCTGTCCGCCTGGACGGGCGCCCGCCGCTGCCCCTGCTCTTTCTCTTGCCCCCAACGCCGCCGCTGCCGCCGCCGCCGCCACCGCTCCGAGCCGAGCCAGGCCAAGCCGGGCCGCCCGCACCGCCCGCTCTTTATTTGCGGATTCTCTGCGCTACAAAATGGCGCCCAAGGAGGAAATGAGCGCCCGGCCGCCCCGCCCCACCCCGCCCCTCCCCACAGCGCCGGGACTACTTCCCTCCCGCCGCCGCTCTGGGCGCTGCCCCGCTTGTGGGGCCGCGCCCAGCATGCTGGGGCGGCGCGGAGGGATACGGGCGACGGCGCGAACCACCTGCCGGAGTGAGGACGCTAGTGGAAGGGCACAGGGATGGGACTGAGCACTCTACTCGCCCGCGCTAGGGCTGGAGCTAGGGCGCCCCGCAGGAGAGGGGCACGGGAGTAGGGGTAGGGGTGGTGGTACCTTCCTTAGCCCGATAAAGGGTATTCGTACCCAAAAGCTTGCAAAGAAGAGTTTTTTCCAACTATTTGAGTTAGTCTAATAAAAGACATCAGATTTATGCAAAGAACCTCATCTGCCATGGGCAAGGCAATGGCTCCAGTGTCTAGCTCAGCGCGAGCTTGGACCTGGCCTTTCCCCTGGGTGCCACCATCCATCTCAATGTTTTGGCCCTACAAGCTATTTGAGTGGTGTGGAGCCAACCCCCCCACCGCTGGGCAACTCTAACCTGCTGGGGTTCCCACAGAATGGGAAATTTGGCAGTCAGCTGCCAGGGCCCCCTACTGCCAGTTTTTCAGTAAGGGGGAGGGGAAAGAGCACTGCAGGCTGGGGGACGTGGCTGTGGAGGCTGGATCTGGACCCCAAACCACAGGTTGAGTGCTCTTTCTGTATGCCAGTGGGTCCCAATCTGTGCTACATGTACTACCAGTGGCATGTAGACAACCTGTCAGTGGTAGAGATTTGTTATAATTATATGACAAAACTTTGCAGGTGGTACTTAAGGTCTTTTCCAGCCCCTTACAAGGTTGAACTGAAAAATTTGCTGGTAGTACTTTAGGTTGTATCATTTTAAATTGGTGATGCATAATCTGTCAACATTTAGGAACTGCTGCTATGTGCATTTTTCTCCAGGGTGGGTATGCAACAGTCACTCTGGCCTACCCCTGTGCAATATGCCAGGAAGCAAGTTGTGCAAGGAGATACTGCAATCCCAAATTGGAAGGTACTGAAACATTTCTGTGGGGTCCAAGTGTTGGAAAGCCATTTAAGTGAAGCCTACATCAGTCTGTAAAGGCAGTTTCCTCTGCACAGCTGCTTTATCAGACAGATGTTGTGTGGTTCTGTGTTTCTTACCCATGTCCTGCACACCCCTGGCCCATTTTTGCTGTGCTGGGTGTGTCACTACCTTCTTCCTCCCAGCTACTTTGATCTGAGGAGCAGTTCAGTCTGAATCACAGTGATTAAACACATGAGAGCAGTGAGTTGCGTGGGACAGCGTCAAGGGAGTTGAGTGCACAGACCAGGGAATCGCACCCAATGCTAATAAGGCAATTCTCGGAAAGAGCCAGTCACCAGCCATGACTGAGTTTCCCTGCTCCCTACTGACTCAGCCAAGAGATCCTCATGTCAGAGAAGTGGGCAGGAATACAGAAAATCTGAAAGTGAACAGTATAACTGTATCTGCAATCTTCTTCCCCACCCCTCCCACATGTGCATGCACACAGGTGTGGGAGTCTGGAACTTGCCTTAAAACAATAAGAACAGATCCTAAGGGCCCCAAGACCTCACCACCAGGTAGAGCAAAGAAATCACAAAACATGCTTGCCATGTAGCTACTCTTATTAATATTGCCTGATAGCCAAATCCCCATTAACTGGTGTACAATTTGAAGGAACTTGTTTTGGCTTCCCTTGTACTTATTCAAGCAAAATAAACACCCAGGCTGACTCTGGGAGCTAACCCCCCCCCCCGTAGTTGCTTAATCAGAGCTGCCTAGTTGACAAGTAAGTGTGTCCCTCCCGATACAAGGGACAAGAGGTTCTGCTGGCCTAAATGCATCTGCTGCTTGTGCAGCTAGGTTGCATGACTGAGGACTCTCCAGTAGTGATGCAGAAAGAACTTACCCGCTTTCTGTTGTTAACTCTGTGGTATTTCACTCCTAGTAATACCACAAAGCTAAAGCAGCATAAACATTTGTCGCTAGAGGGCATATGACATATAGGAGATGGTTCTGCTAGTAAGAAGTGGTTATTTCCTTATTCAGTTTTCAGAGCATTACTCCTCTTTAAATTACTTGACAGTGTCACACTAAAGTATTTCAGGGAAATGCAGGACCCATCTTCAAAAATATTTAAATCAAAGTGTTTTGTCACAAATTTAAAGTCACACTTCATTCTCTAGGACTTCAGAAACTGAAGAGATGCTACATTTCGCTTGTTCTCCTTTTCCCTCCCCCCCCCCGACCATTCCACCACACTTGCCTTGCAATGTTCTTTAAAGATGTCCAATTCTGTATTCATTAGTAATATGCGAGGGGTATAATATAGTCTGAAGGCTGCCAAATTGTAGGCACAGCCCTTGATAGGAACACCAAGGTAGTAAATAGAATACTTCTGGATTTGTTCATGCAACAGTGAGATGGACAGAGGATAATTCTACAAGTGCAAAAAGAAAAGATTTGCCAGCTTGTTTATTTAACCCTACAGAATAAGTTCAAGTGAGCTAATTAGTTGGGCAGAATGAGAGTGAACCAGGTAAATACAAGAGTGTAGTATTAATTCAGCAAAGCTCTTAATATTCCTCCTGCCTTCATATTTTCTGTCCCTTCAAATTACAGGAGATTTAAAAAAAAATAAATAAATAAAATTTTAAAAAAAAGTGTAAAAAAGCATCAAGGTCTATCATTTATTCTAGTGTTTCTTTCAAAAATGACAAAATCTTCAAGGTCTAGACTATTAGTAACAGGTACATTGTTCTGCTGAGTAAGGCCCAATTTCAGTTACAGCTTCTTGGTCCTATGTTAGTACAAATAAAATGCAATGCAACATTCATTCTACATTTTTTTTTTTTTTTTTAAAGTTTGCTGTTGCCCCCTCCTCCCCCCACTCATGTGCAAACAAAAGTATGCAATGGAGAATAGGTATAGATTTCTCTCACCACCTGTATGAATATTCTGTGCCACATTTGCATAACAGCTGACATGCAAGGATGGAAAAAAAAAAAAAAAAAAAAAAAAAAGTATTCAGAGTGAAAGAGGAACACCAGTAAAATAGTCCCACAAGTTAAATGCAAAAAGATACTTAAATATTTTAAGATGCCATTAAACATTTTACTTCCAGGAAGCACAATAGTGTTGCAACATTAGTAGTTTTATACTTCTACAGTATAGTGTTTCCTCCCCCCCACAGTTGTTCAAGATGTATTAGTGAGATCAGATGATCTATTTAAAAACAAAAACCCAACAAAACTCTCTCTGTGCACCTGCTTTTCATGGCAAAGTTGGGAAATGTACTGAATAAATCACATTGTGGCCCTAAAGAATCAGGAAGTATGCAGCACCCACTATTCCAAGGTGGGTCCCAGAAAATTACTAGCCAAACACAAACTTACTTAGCTTCCAAGGTCAGTCCAGTTCTGTGGACTATGGTTATTGACAGTCTGAGTACTGCTTTTAATCTCCTCAGCCTGTTATAGGTTCTATGAATGCTGGACCTGCACATTAATCCAATTATCCTACTGCTAAGGAGCTTGAGCATGAACACTTCTTTCTTGCTTAGCTTTGTTTTGCTTTTAATGTTTCAACATGGAGATCAATTATAAAAACAAAACATGTTAAAATACTTTCTAGGCATAAAAATCATTCTTTTATTGACATTTTAAAATGCATCTTAAAGGTTCTGTTACTATTATTCTCCTGTTCTCACCTAATCTCCTCTTCTTTCTGGTTCCTCAGTTCAGCTGGTACTACCCCTTTTTTGTGCCTGGTGTTCAGTTTCATACAGCACCTACTGGCTGCCAGATCTGACAAAGCTAGAAATGTCATTATAAATAAAAGTACTTGAAGGGGATGGTTGGATTCACTGAGCAGCCAAGAGGGGAGCTATTGGGCTCTGAGCACACCTTTGCTACGGTTGAATCATATGGCTGGAAACTAGTGTTTTAGGAAGTGTGGCTATGTACCTTGGACGAATTTACAAATAAGAATAGCTGGGCCCAGTTAAGATTGATATGGCGCCATCAACCATCATGAATTTTGACCACACGAGTCTGGCCCACAACAACAGGTTTTGTTTTAGAATCAAGAAATTAAGTACAAGTTTTAAATTCTATTTTGGATCCTGAATTTGGGGTCCTTGAATTGTATGTTGTTCATGTGTCTAGGCTCTCTCCACTACAGCAGTAGTAAATGGACTAGTTTTAATGCAGTAACATGACCCCAGAGAGTAGGATTTTAAGAAATGAGACTCAGGAAGACACTGCAAGACAGGAAGGTAATTGTCTTAGCTTAAGTAGACCATGAACAGCTGAGAAAGCAAGAAGGGAAAAAAAAAAAAAAAAAAGCAGCCCATCAGCCGGGGAAGCTTCCAACAGAAAGGGGTGTAGGGATAAGCCTAGAATGCCTACCTGGAGCCTTCAGACAATGAAGCTGTGGAAGAAAACAGGAGGAGACAGGCTAGAGGGTTTATTTTTTTGTTTTACTTTTTTTGTTTAAAAAAAAAAAAAAAAAAAACCATCACTAAAAGAGGGGGGAGTTTGACAGTCTCCCATAGGGGAGGTGGAGACACAATACCCTTGTCATTACAATTACTGGCCAGCAAGGAATTACACAGCGAAAGCTATCACAAAGAGAACACAGAATTAATAAGAGCCCAGATTCGAGTTCACTATTTTAAGGCTCTCTCATGCCAAAGAGAAGTTGGCTGAAGGAATATCTTAGGCTAGGTACAAACATTAAGTTTATCACAGGTTACACATGCAGGAAGTGCTCTACAGCTGTAGCCAAACAGATGGCCACAGCACAGAGTGCCCAGTTGTGTCCCCCCCACCCCCAGCACAGCTGCCACATGACCTGCATGGGCCATGTCAGCACGCCCCCCCCCCCCCCCCCCGATGACTTGGGCCTCAAGGGAGGCAGCCCAGGACAGTATGGTTTGATTACAGCCATGATGGGAACCAATGCCCTGGGGGAAACTGGGGAGCCCCTGGGAGAAAGAAGGGCAGGGGGAATTGCAGCCTATAAGCCATTACTGTGGTCATAGCCCCCTTTCATGGAGGTTTTGGCCAAGGCCAGAAAGGGGCTGGGGTGGGAGGGAGGAGTCATCCCACCCTGACTGTTCACAGTGCAGGGCACCAGGCCTCTAAGTGCTCAAAAGGCTTCTATCCTTCAGCACTCAGAGCAGTAACTCCCACCCCACCATCCTGAAAGGCAGTTGAGGCACCTAGTTCCCTTGGCCACTTATCAGCCCACGTCCCATTGTAGTGAGACACAGCAGGATCTCTGGTGGCCCAGGCATGAATGACTGGTGCCTCCTGAGACCAGGGGGAGGGTACCATAGAGGCAAGAGGGGACCACCTGCAGTCAGTCAGTGGCAGCTAGCAAGGACTGCCCACAACTACCACTGGCCACATCAGCAGCAAGTGGGGGACAGGTGTGGATGGTAACCACCCACAGAAGCCAGCAGCAGCCACAAATCAGGGGGGGGGGGAAAAACATGTGCACCCCTACATGTTGCCTATAGGCCTAGGTGAATGCCCAGGCTCTGGTAATCTCTCAGTTTTCACCTCCGGGTTTAGAGTCTCTCCCTTTTCCTCACCTGCCATTTTTTTGGTACAACTTTTCCCCCCCCCCCTCAAAGAGTTGGGAGGCTGCCTCAAATCCCAAGGAATCACTGGTCTGGCTCTTTGTTCTCATAACAGCTTTGTAAGTTAGCACCTTAGGGCTCTGACTACACTCTAGCTAGGCCCATACCTTGCGCATGTTAACAGTTCATCATCCTGGGAGAAGATCCCTCAACCCCAGGCCAGTATCTCATCTAGTTTCTGGTCTCACCTCCTAGGATTTGGGTCTGCCCCTTCCCAGGTCCAGCTTCCTTTCTAAAGGGTGTAGCACTCACCCCTCAAGGCTCTTCTCTCATCCTTCCTGGGCTCCCTCTTCAAGGGTTCTAGCTTTGCCCTTAGGGCCCTGATAATGCCCCTTTAGGGCCCCAGCTATGTTCTTCAGGGCCTTGGTCTGTGCCCTCATCTTTAGACTGCAGCCTTCCTCACCCATGTTCTGAGCCCAGCCCTCAAGAGGGCTTGTAAATTTCATATACCCCTTTGGCACCTCCACCCCTCCTGCCAGTCCCAATCCCAGTCCTTGGATTATAACAATAGGAAAAAGTCAGGCCTCAGGCCATAAATCAAATCAAGCTCTCTAGCTACATAAGAAAATCCCCCCCCTCTCATAGTCAACTCTCAGTTCCTTACCAGCATGCATGCTACTACAGTGCCTTAGCCATTGTAATACAGATCTCCTTCCCTGGTTGTCTGCAAGATAACCCCCTAGGTCCAAACCCTGAGTTTATATGTAGTTGAGGCTCTGCTCTCCTGGTCTTGTGACCACCCAGCCACCACAGGTGCTTCTCTTTAGGCTAACTGGCTGGTCTTCAGAGGTGCTTTCAGCTGTTGGGATAGAAGCTAATGCTCTACTCTCTGGCGTTACTGTGCTGCAGCTAGTTTTGCACTGGGCAGACCACTGTACTAAGCAGTCTCTGCCCAATTGAACTATTTCAATGCCACTACCTCCACAGTAGGCACTGTCTCAGCCTAAGGTGCTCAGGTAGCTTGTTCTGCTACTCTTAGCAAGAAGCCTGGTCCCCCTGGGGTTCTTTTCACTGCTAGCTCCTTCTCAGTAATAACAGGGAGTCCCTGGCATTCAATGAGAACATAAATCTGCCTTATTGACATCCCCCTCTCCCCCCTATCTTTTAAGGCCAAGCTGATCTCCTGGAAGAAGTGAGTCTCATTGCAGCTATCCAGAGCAGTTGTGTGGAACCACCTCTCTCTCCTCCCAAGCACGGAAGGGAAGGCACTGAAAGCGTTTATTGAGCTCCCAAGGCAAAGTGTAAAAAACAGTTACAACTGCAGGTATATGCTGCCCTGCTCCAGTTGCCATTGCCACAGGCTGAGTTGGCAGAGAGCACCCCAAGGTCAGGGTGCAGTTGTGGTACAGCAGGAATGAAAACAGTTCACCCTAGCAAAAAAAGCTCCTAGTCTTTCCTAACTCCCTCTCTCTCTCCTTCCAGCTGCCTCCTGGAATATTCTCAGTAGAGGAGCAGCGTTGTAAAGCCAGGGGCAGCCCATGGCAGGGCTCTTCTTATGCAGCTGGGGTCTGGGGAAATTCTCTCTGGGTCAGGTCACAGGCTGAGCAGTAAGTCAATAGCAGCAGCAATAGCAAAGTCTTCCAGAGGGGGTGTCAGCTCTATCCAATGTTGAATGGCAACCCAGAGTTCCCCAGTGTGCCATCACAGCAGATGACCCCTCTCCAGCTGTTGAGATACTCCCAGGGGACCATGTTGCAGGAGCACAGTGTATTGCCTGGAGTTCCCCCAGGAGAACCAGAAAAGCTAATCCCTCAGGGCCTGGCTGACTCTCACCAGGGGAATATTGGGAGTGTAGACCCAGTTCATCAGGGATGCGGGGCTGAAATGTCTCCCCAGATAGGGAAGCATGGCAGTGACGTACCGATACGGGGGGGAGGGTCCCCAGGTGCAGGGCTGTGGGGGGTGCCGACAGGCCACGAAACTGGAAGGGGTGGCAGTGGCGCAGGAAGCACTTCCAGTTTCTGATTTCACACCCCTGCCTCCGATTGGCCGCTGTAGGGGGTGCCTCCCCTGAGATTGGCCACCACCGCTGCTGCTCCCCTGCCGCAGGCATGGCCTTAGGTTCCTACAGTGGTGGGCACGCTGAGCTACCGTGCACACTCGCCGCCAGGATCACAGCTGGCCCAACACAGGCATTGGGCTTGGAGGAGGGCAGATTGAGACCCCCAAAGTGCAGGAGAGAGTCACGTAGGGGAAGGGCGAATCATTCACCACTACCCCTGGCCTGCTCCCTCCTTACTGTGGGGATTGTTCCACGACCCAGCCCAGCCCCCATTCACTGTGACTGGGGCCCCGGCCTAGCCCATTCGTGGTTCAATCAGAGCCCAGAGGCTCCTCCAGAGGTGCGGCACTGGGCAGCCAAGGGGTGGGGGAGGGCACATGGCCCCCTGATCTTTGCATGGGTGAGGGTAGGCCACAGCTGCGAGCTGGGCTCAGCCTCTGCTCCATGTCTCCGTGCCTTGCTGCCACCGCTTCAAATGTGGTGGGTGCCGCTCCATCCCCTCCAGCCCGGCAGGCAGCTGAGGCTGGCCCTGCTTCGGGACCTGGCTCTGGGCACCCCCCGCAGCCAGTGCGCAGCCAGGGCTGGTGCATCCGGGTCAGGTGCCGGGGTTGGGAGACAGCCGAAGCTAGCACGGCTAGTGCTGGTGCAATGGCCTGGGCCAGTGTGGTCAGGATGCTGCCAGGGCTGGGGCCGGTGCGGCCAGTGCCAGGAGGCAGCCATGGTTAGTGTGGCATCTGGGGCTGGCGTGGCCAGGGCTGGGAGGAAGCTGGGACCAGGGCTGGGGCTGGGAGCTGGCCGGGGCGGTGCAGTGCTGGGCAATGCTGCTTCCCTTCTTGGCCCTTTCCCCTCCCCCTTCAGACTTTTCCATGGGGGGGCGTGTGCGCGCGCATGCACTTGTGCAGACTCACCCCCTTCAAATTTTGTTTTCTTCCTCTGCCTATGCCCCTGCATCTGGCTGCTTGCTGCCACTGCCTTCACATCTGGCTGTACGCCACTCCCGCCTGCCGCTGCCACTACCACCACTGCTGGCTTCTTCGGGGCAGGGGGCCCCAAGACTATTTCTTGCAGGGGGCCCCAAAAATGGTGGGCTGGTCCTGATGCCAGCCATGGAGTCTGGGGGGAACTCTTCTGTTGTCCGTGGCTCCACTCTTGGCCTAAGTCCTGTTGTAGGGGATCAGTGCAGCGTTGGTGGAGATAGGCAGTCCCAGGGGTCAGGTCGGCTGCAATACAGGAGCCTCAAGTGTACTCAGGGGCCATCTGGACTCCTCAAAGGGAGAGACTGGGTCCTGGGGCCAGGGAGCCCATGTTGAAGAGCTAAAAGTCCACTGTGGTGAAGCCACCCATCACAAAGCCCCCACCCCCCAAGCAACAGCTGCTTCCTGACTTGCAACTCTCTCAGACAGACAGTGGGTCTGGGATCACACACCTGTCCAGCTGCAACATTGGAAAAGTCCTTGGTCTTCACTTCTGAACCTTGAAAGCAGGATGCTAGGTCAAAAGCCACCATACCCCATGCTTCCACTCCAAGGTTTTGTGTTTGAGTTCAGCCCCTGTGGTATTCCCCCTGACATCTCCCGCCCACCCCGTCCTAACTGCCCCTTCCAGCCAGGTTCTCCTGCCCACTGCCCCCTCCGAAGGTTTGCTGGTTTGTATGAATTGGGAAAAGGGAATGAGTTCTGCCATGGGCAACATTCAGCAGGTTTTCTTTATTAAACACATGAAAAATTTGGTGGCAAGTTTCTTCCTGGTGCCACATTCCCCCGTACCCTGGTGTGTGCCTAATGTGGGGAGGGAAAATTGGGGAGGAGGAGGGGAAATGAAACAGTGTCCAGGTACCATTGTGGCCAACACTGCCCAGGATGCAGGGCTGAGGAGCCTAGGGCAAGAGACCCATGCCATGGTGCCAGGGCACAGGCACTGGCCCTACTTATGTGGGAAGGGCTCCTGGTCCACAAGGGTGAGGAAGTAGTCAGCCAAAGCTTTGCAGATCTGGACAGCCTGCTACTGTGCAGAGCCGGGGCCCACAACATCAGCAGGGGGCTTGCCATCTCCTCCATCCCTGTGCTGCGTGTACCTACACTGCCAGATCCACTCCACACGCTGTGCCTCCTCAGCTCAGGCCTCACAGAAAACCTCCCCCTGGTCTTGCAGATGTTGTGAAGGACACTAGTGGCAATGATGAGTTGCATCAGGTTTCCCTAGTCCACCTCAAGGCACATGCTGAAAGTCCACTGGCATACCTTGAGGTGGCTGAAGGTGCTCTCCATCATCATGCAGCACCTGCTCAGGCAATAGTTGAAGCGCTTCTTCCAGCAGTCCAGTTGCCCCCCATAGAGCTTTGTCAGTCAGGGCTGGAGGGGGTAGGCAGGGTCCCTGATGAGAAGCAGTGGGACAATTATGTTAACGATGATGAGTCCAGGGGCCCCAGGAGTGTAGTGCCTGCTTTGTATCAGTCCAAGGTGCGGGGAGTGGCAAAGGACCTGGAAATTGTGGGTGCTGCCTGCCCAGCTGGTGAAGATGTGAGTGAAATGGCCTCAGTGGTCAATGACACCTTGCCGGACAATGGAGAAGTAGCCCTTGTGGTTGGTGAACGTCTGGGTGGCCTGACCCAAGCACAAGATGGAGATGTGGTTGCTGCCCATGGTCTCCAAGCAGTTGGGAAAGCCCATGCAGTGGAAGCCAGTGACCACCTCTAGTGGAATGATGAGGCAGATGAAACAGTTGGCCAAGTTGTCCTGGATGACCTGGCACACCTCCCAGATGTCCTCTCCAGCTGTGGTCCTGACCATACTGAACTGGCTGACAGGAAGCAGTAACTGATGGGGGTAGCCAGCTTCATGAAGGCAATGGCCACCAGCTTCTCGAAAGTGAGGGGTGGCTGCATACCAATGTCCTAGCGCGTGATGTGTGGGGACCAGCTGGGCGATGACATTCATGAAAGTAGGCCAGTGCATGAGGAAGGTCTGGAGCCACTGTTCCTTGCCTTAGGCAGGGCTGTCCCTGGGGGGTGGCAAATCAGGGCAACCGCCCCAGGCCCCACGCTTTGGGGGGCCCTGTTGAGCCAGGCGGAGCAGTGCGGCGACTCCGCTCTGCCTCCGGCTTCATGTCTGGCCACTCAGCACCCCCCCAGTCCTTCTCCCCACGGTTGAATCTGCCACCGGCTTCCTCATGTCTGGGTGCAGGGCCCCGCACAGGCTGATTTGCTCCGGGCCCTGCACCCTGCTTGGATCGTCTCTGGCCCTAGGTGCCCAGAATGATCCACTCCCACCAGTCACTGCTGGTGGCGCAGGCCCAGAACCAGTGCTCGATTGTCTGGAGGTGGTGCCAGAGCACCCCAGCATCTATGGCATTCTGGAGTGCCTCATCTTCATTGGTTGCATGAAAGTCAGTGGCCCTGGCCACGATGCTTGTGGTGCAGGGTGCGGTGGGTGAGCATGAGCGGCATGGCCAACTGGTGGCTGGTGAGTATGAGGGCATGTGCCATGACAAGCTGCTGCAACATCAGGTTGAGGTGGGTGTGCATGATGTCTTGCAGCCTCATAGAATCATAGAATCATACAAGTAGGGTCGGAAGGGACCTTGTAGATCTTCAAGTCCAACCCCCTGCCTGGGAAGGAGAGAAACTGGGCTCAAGTGACCCCAGCCATGTAGGCATCAAGCCGCTTCTTAAAGACCCCCAGAGTAGGAGCCAGCACCACTTCCCTTGGAAGTTGGTTCCAGATCCTAGCCGCCCTAACTGTGAAGTAGTTCTTACGGATGTCTAATCTGAACCTACTTTCCAACAACTTGTGGCCGTTATTTCTTGTTATCCCGGGGGGAGCTGGGGGAAACAAGGTCTCCCCCAAACGCTTCTGGTCCCCCCTAGTGAGTTTATAGATGGTCACAAGGTCCCCCCTCAGCCTTCTCTGGTGAAGGCTGAACAGGTTCTGGTCCCGTAGCCTCTCAGTGTAGGGTCTGTCCTGCTGTCCCCGGATCATGCAGGTGGCCCTCCTCTGGACCCTCTCAATGTTGTCCACATCCCTCTTGAAGTGGGGCACCCAGAACTGGACACAGTATTCCAGCTGTGGCCTGACCAGTGCCACGTAGAGGGGGAGGATCACCTCCTTGGCCCTACTTGAGATGCACCTGTGGATGCATGATAGGGTCCGGTTAGCCCTGCCGACCGTGACCTCGCATTGTTGGCCCACGTTCATCTTGGAGTCAATGATGACTCCAAGATCCCTTTCTGCCTCCGTGCTCTCAAGAAGGGAGTTTCCCATCTTATAAGCGTGTTGCCAGTTACTACTGCCCAAGTGCGGCACCCTGCACTTGTCCGTATTGAAACGCATCCTGTTTTTGTCAGCCCACCCTTGCAACCTATTCAGGTCTTTCTGCAGTCTTTCCCTCCCTACTAGCGTGCCCACCTCACCCCAGATTTTGGTATCATCAGCGCATTTGAACAGGTTGCTTTTCACCCCATCGTCCAAATCACTGATAAAGAAATTGAACAGCGCGGGCCCAAGGACCGAGCCCTGGGGGACTCCACTGCCCACTTCCCCCCAGGTCGAATATGACCCGTCCACCACCACCCTCTGAGTACGACCCTTCAGCCAATTAGCAATCCATCTGACCGTGTAGGCATCGATGCCACAGTCACCTAGTTTTTTAACAAGGATGGGGTGAGAGACAGTGTCAAAGGCCTTGTTGAAGTCCAGAAAGACTACATCCATGGCGACACCTGCATCCACTGCTTTTGTGACCTGATCGTAAAAGGCAATCAGGTTGGTCTGACATGACCTGCCCCTAATAAAACCGTGCTGGTTGCCCCTCAGCATCACCCCTGATGCCGGCCCATCACAGATGTGCTCCTTGATGATCTTCTCAAAGAGTTTCCCCAGGATTGAGGTAAGACTGAGAGTTGAGGTAAGACTCCCATGAGAGTTGAATAGATCAACCAGTACAACCCACCCTAACTCCTGGGTTTCCCTGCTTGGGTGCAGGTGGCAGGATACCATGGCAAGTTGCAGGCAGGTTGGGATACAGAGACATATGCAAGTCACAATGGTGGGGTGGGGAGGGGGGCATGGGAGAGGGTCCACAGTAATGTGGCAGGAGTTTGGGTCATGGTGGCCCATGACCAGCAGCCAATCAGGGTGGCTGGCCCATTTGGCTCTGCTCAGGAGTCTTCGGCAGCCCAGGGAATCCACAGGGCATGCTGGGAGGAATGTGAGAGTGCCCTCTACCTGCTGGTCTGGGACAGTGCAGGCAGGCTCTGAGGCTCCCCACTATCAAATACTGAATATCAGTTTGAGCACTTCAAGTAAAGTGTGATAGAGCACTTCTGCCTTCAGGCTTTTGGAAACTCTGTACTTAGCCTTACAAAGCTATCTTAGCTTTGAAATGCCAGAAAATAGTGATTTTGTGGAAAACCCCAAGTATTCACATTTTAAATGAGAAAATTTAACTTGTGCAAACTGAATTTTGAATTTATATTTTGTTCACAAAATTGCAAAACCTGGAAAGTGGTCCAGTTTTTAAGTCTAATCCTAGTTCAAATTAACAGTTTTTTCTCTGAAATTTGACCATTCTTGAAAAAGTAATAATTGAAATCTTCACACTTTGAAGGTTTTGCTTAACATTTACATCAGTTTTAATATGTTGTTAGGGATTCAATAAATAACCTTCGTGCCTCAGCGAAAATGTATTTATCTTGCAATTTTTACTGGTAGCAACTGGGCTCACCATTCTAAATTTACATCCTCATCATTACCAACTGGGTTTTTAAAGTCTGAGACTGCCAAGTAATGGGAAAATGTACCAGCTTTGGACAATGTTTTCTTTTCATTTTATTATTCATTAACTATGTTGAAAACCAATGCACTGCTTCCGAGTATGTTTTTTTTATGCTACACCCTTACTGTTTAATTTCATTCTGACCTGTAACCTACCTGTTTCATAATTGTTTGTCTTATGCAACTGTTATCTAGTACATTCCTATAAATGTTCTTTTTGTGTTTTTGGAGGCTGCATCCTCGACATTCTCTGATCAGAATGTATAAAAGTTGGGTAGGAAAACAGCTGTACCATTCACCCGTTTTTCTCTTATTTCAGTCCCATCACTACTGTTGCCTACATCTATCAGAGCTGAACTTACTTATCTCTCTCTTTCAAATTCTAAATTGTCAAATAATTCTTCTGCTTCAGGTACAGAAAAATGCTGAAGCTCACTTCAGCTAGCAGTCGGGAGAGTGAAATATTTGTTTTAATTAGTGTTAGGATGACATTGTAGCTATGATCATCTACAAAAAACACGAGAAGCAAGGACTTTGTGGGTGATCTCTTTTATTGAACCAACTATATAGATGGTAGGGATATAGATGCACCTTTGCACTAATCCTCTGAGGATGTACTTGGTACCCAAACTTTTCTCTATCTTTCTCTCCCAAATATATAGCTGGTCCAAATAAAGAAATCATCCACAAAAATCCATGCCTGCTTTAACCTCTTTATATGAGTTGCCAATAGACTACTTTAGTGATGGGGAGAAATCCTACTGTACTTAGCTTGGGTTTCCTGTTTATTTCAATAGCTTTACTGATATTTAGAACTTGAAATAGAAAAGGACCCTCCTGGTCAACAGTCTGTTGATTTACTGCCCTTTCTGGACTTTGCACTTCCCCCTTTGCACTTAACATTGAATGGTATGATAAGTTCATCGTAGATGGTTGAGTGTGCATTTGCAGTGAAGGTCTCAAATATTAATAACCAATAAATAATTACATTAATAATAATACATCAGTGATGAGTTATGTGAATATGATATGTGTTATCTTTGAATATCCATATTCCCTCTTGAACTTAAAAATACTGAAGACTACTTGGTGAAGACTACTTGGTGCTGTAGGCATAGAAGTCCTTGGGAATTGCATAGTATTTTATTAAGGTTATTCATCCTATACTGGGCACATTTACACAAGACATTTACTGTGGAGTTGCCTAATTAGCTCCACAGTAAAATCTCAGCATCTATATGCACAGCCCTATTAGGCCGCAGTAAACTAGTAAATGCCACTGTAGGTTAGCATTTGTTAACACAAGTGCTGTCCTACAGTGGGGTTACTTAGTGCACTGCAATGCATGTGTAGACACTGACAGGGCTGGCTGAAGGGGTGGCTGAAGCACAAAGGTGCTTCAGTGCAGGGGCTAGCCCCATACTGGAGCACTCTTGTGCTCCAGCCAGCCCCTCTGTAGCATATTGATTCAGGTTAGAGCGGCCCCAGTCTGGCAGGCTGACCCCTGGACCTCCTGCCAGCCGGGGCTGCTCTGCCTTGGCTCAATGTGCTTCAGTCCTGGGCATACATGTAAATGTGGTGCCCTGGAGCAATGAATTCTGGTGCAAACTTTGCTGGAATTCATTACATTTCACCAGCCCCAAGGGATGGCCCTGCTCAGTACGGTACAGGACAGCCTGGGGGAAGGAGAACTGTTACCCTACATCAATGTAGACCATGTGAAGGAACACCTTGAGAGGCTGGACACCTTCAAGTCAGCTGGCCCTGTCAGGTTACACCCCAGGGTACTTTAGGAGCTGGTAGGCATTGTAGCTCAGCCACTGGCACGGATCTTTGAGAACTCATGGCTCTCAGGTGAAGTGCCCATAGATTGGAAGAAGGCCAATGTGGTGCCTATCTTCAAGAAAGGGAGGAAAGTAGATTCAGGGAACTACAGGCCTATCAGTCTGACCTCTATCTGAGGGAAGATCTTGGAAAAAATTATCAAAGAGACCATTCTTGACAAGCTGGCTGATGGCAACATCCTAAGGAATAGCCAGCATGGGTTTGTTGCGGGTAGGTCTTGCTTGACCAATCTCATCTCTTTCCATGACCAGATGACATATCACCTGGACAAGGGAGAAGAGATTGATGTCATATATCTTGATTTTAAACACACCTTTGATCTAGTTCCTCATGGAAAAATTGGCCAACTGTGGCCTCACAATGGACAGCCTGAAGGTTGGGGAATTGACTCTGAGGTCAGACCCAGAGAGTGGTAGTTGACAGATGTCAATCATCGTGGTGAGCCTTGACCAGCAGGGTCCCCCAAGGTTCCATCCTCGGCCTATACTCTTTAACATGTTTATTAATGATGTAGACATTGGTGTCAGAAGCAGACTAGCCAAGTTCGCCAATGACACCAAACTTTGGGGTAGAGTGTCCACACCTGAGGATAGGATGGTGATCCAGGCTGACCTAGACAGGCTCAGAAGATTGGCGGACGAGAACCTGATGGCATTCAACACTGAAAAATGCAAGGTTCTCCACCTTGGGGAAAAAAAACCCCACAGCACGCTTATAGGCTTGACAATGCTATGCTTGCTAGCACCACAGCCGAAAGGGACTTGGGGGTCATGATTGACCACGAGATGAATATGAGCCACCAATGTAATGTCACAGCTGGTAAAGCAAGCAAAACTCTGGTTTGCATCCATAGATGCTTCTCAAGCAAATCCCAGGATGTCATCTTCCCGCTGTACTCGGCCTTGGTGAGGCCACAGCTGGAGTTCTGCATGTAATTCTGGGCTCCACAATTCAGAAAGGATGTGGAGAAACTTGAGAGAGTCCAGAGGAGAGCCACACACATGATCAGCGGGCAGCAGAACAGGTCTTATGATGAGAGGCTGAGAGCCATGGGACTCTTCAGCCTGGAAAAGCGCAGGCTTAGGGGGGACCTGGTGGCTGCCTATAAGTATATAAGGGGTGTACATCAGGACCTGGGACAATGCCTGTTCACCAGAACTCCCCAAGGGATGACAAGCTCCAATGGACACAAACTCCTCCAAGACCGTTTCAGGCTGGACATAAGGAAAAACTTCTTTACTGTCCGAACCCCAAAGATCTGGAACAGAGTGCCTCCAGAGGTGGTGCAAGCACCTACTCTGGACTCCTTTAAGAGCCATTTGGACATTGATCTTGCTGGGATCCTTTGACCCCAGCTGACTTCCTGCACCTGGGGCAGGGGGCTGGACTTCCATGATCTTCTGAAGTCCCTTCCAGCCCTAATGTCTATGAAATCTATGAAATGGCATTAATATTCAATTGCATAATCCCACTTTTGCATAAAATCATATAATCCTAATTTTTGATTGTCTGACGGTAAATATAGTAATTGCTTATTTATTAGGTATTTAAAGGGTCTACATTTTCTTCCAAATTTAAAATGAGATGAGTATTTAAGTACCAACAGCACTGGCAGAGATTGTCTGAAGGTGCCATTGCAAAGGAAACAAATAAAAAAAGAACCATGGACCTTGCTTGCTCCCTAATTTCTGCATCATTAGAAGGGTGCTGTTACACCCTCATCTCTGTGTGAGTGCATATGCAAATGATGCAAATGCAAATGATTCTATTGCTCAAGGGATTTTCTAGTGCTTTACCTGGCTTCCTCACTGATATGCTGCACTGAAAGAGACTGAAAACAATTCTTCCCCTTTCAAGCTTTCTTATAATGAGCAGTTTCTTGAGTTTTATATGACTGAAGGAACACTATAAGTGGCTGAAAAGCAAACCTTGTTTTGAGTGTCATAGTTCTACTGACTCATCCCGTCTCCTGATCACAGATGAAATCTGACTCCTTGGGAATCCATACTAATCATCTTTCATGTAGCATGAGTGTTTTATTTTCGACACTAGCTCCCTGGTCTATTTTGTCTTATTAATTAGGTTGGTGATTGTTAGTTTAATGGTGCATGGCTGTATTGCAGCTATAGCCGAGTGCTTCTGTACAAAGAATCCAAACACTGTACAGGCTAGAGATGCAGATTAAACAATACTGATCTTTAGCAAAGGACAAAAGATTTATATGATCTGAAGAGAAACCAGAATACTGTGCAAGTCACACAATGGACAGTATATGACCCCAAGTACTCTTTTGTTCCATACACACTCTTACATCATATCTGCTTGTTAACATGCCAGAGTGAGCCTTCACCTGTCCTTTTGGCTTAGTCAGACTTTTCTGCTCTTGTATTTGCACCAAAAACACAGTACCTCAATACATAGATGAAAATATAATCTACCGTTTTCTGGGTTGATTAAATTAAAATTGAATCTCACAGTTTTCTATCTCCCTGGTCTTGAGCTGGCAAATTTCACTTATCATGAAGGCTGACACCAGCTTGAGCCAGCATGCTAATGGTCCTGAGCACCACCTATCCAAGCCCTTCAGCTGCAGTTCTCAAGTTCACTGGTTGTCTCTAGTCTAGCACAGCAAGAGTAAACTACATGTGGTGGTTTTCAGTCTGTCCATCTATCTTTCTTTGCCTGGCCCTGATGGTTTCTTTCTTTGTGCCATTGCCACTTCTCCTTTCTCAGATCTCCTCCTCTTCTTTCAATTTTGAACATTCAATGTCATTCCAAACTGCTACAAGGCTTCCCACTTCCATCACTCTCTCTATTCTCCTCCTTCAGAGGCATCCAAAGGATAGATTCATTTTGCTGCCTGTTTGTCTAGGATGAGAAAGAAATCTATTCCCACATTAAGCATAATATTTTTCCATACATGGGCAACTGGTGCCTCCTGATACTGGGGGGACACCAGCGGCCAATCGCCGAAGGCGGGGGGGGGGGGGAGGTCCCCCAGTGGCCAATTGCTGGCACTTCTGTCAGTGGTAAACCCAGAACTCCATCACATGGGGGAAGAGGAGCTGCTGGAGGCTGGGAAAGCTGAGCAGGTCCCCTAGTGAGTGCAGCAATGGAACCAGTGGCCCTGCCTGAAAGTTGTGCATGCTGGCCAGGACTGGAGCCCTCCTGCGCATGATGGTGGGAGGAAGCAATTAGGCTGGGCAGGGTACAATTAATTGGCGGGTGCCCATGGGCTGGATGAAATTGCCTGGTGGGCTGAATCTGGCCTGTAGGCTGTATTTTGCCCACCTCTGCTGTAGACTGTCAGTCCATAGCCTTGAACACAGGGGCACAGTCTAGTTAGCATGGCTGCTCTTCCTAGCCTGCCACCTTATGACAGGTTACCCAGACTGATCCAGGATGTCTTGAAGCCTCCATCAGGGCCTAATCCTCCACTTAGGGTCTACTCCTATCACCAGAATGGCTGGCCAGGTTGAGATGGCCCTCCATTTCCCCAATATAAACTCTTGCACAGAAACAGGAAGTGTCTGGGCAACAAGACTTAATCTGATCCCTGACTGCTTTGTTGTCCTCTTTAGCTTGCATGTTGACTCTGGTCTCTGCTTAATCTCCTGGCTTCTTGACATAACTTGGTCTCTGTCTCCAGTCTCTATTTAATTTCCTGGCTTCTGGACCCAACTTTCTCTCCAACTTTGTTATCAACTTGATCTCCTGGCTTCTCAAAGAATCATAGAAACTTAGGGTTGGAAGGGACCTCAGGAGGTCATCAAGTGCAACCTCCTGCTTAAAGCAGGACCATCCCCAACTAAATCATCCTAGCCAGGGCTTTGCTGAGCTGGGCCTTAAAAGCCTCCAAGGATGGAAATTCTACCACCTCTCTAGGCAACCCATTCTAGTGCGTCATCATTCTCGTAGTGAGAAAGTTTTTCCAAATATGCAACTTAAACCTCTCTTGCTTCAACTTGAGACCATTGCTCCTTGTTCTGTCATCTGCCACCACTAAGAACAGTCTAGCTCCATCCTCTTTGGAACCACTCTTCAGATAGTTAAAGACTGTTATCAAATCTCTCTTCAGTCTTCTTTTCTGAAGACTAAATAAGCTTAGTTCCCACAGGCTCTCCTCAAAAGTCATGTCCCCCAGCCCCCTAACAATTTTCGTTGCTCTCTGCTAGACTTTCTCCAACTTGTCCACATCCTTTCTATAGTGCAGGGCCCCAAATTGGACACAGTACTCCAGATTTGGCCTCACGAGAGCCAAGTAGAGGGGAATAATTACTTCCCTTGATCTGCTGGCAATGCTCCTACTAATGTAGTCCAGTATGCTCTTAGCCTTCTTGGCAACAAGGGCACACTGTTGACTCATATCCATCTTATTGTCCACTGTAACCCCCAGGTCCTTTTCTGAAGAGCTGCTGCTTAGCTAGTTGATCCCAAACCTGTAGTGGTGCATGTGATTCTTCCATCCTAATTGCAGGACTGCACTTGTCCTTGTTGAACCTCATGAGGTTTCTTTTGGCCCAATCCTCCAATTTGTGTAGGCCACTCTGAATCCTAGCCCTACCCTCCAGCATATCTACTACACCTCACAGCTTGGTGTCATCTGCAAACTTGCTTAGGGTGTAAACCAGGGGTGGCCAGCTTGCAGCTCTGGAGCCACACGTGGCTTTTCAGAAGTTAATATGTGTCTCCTTGAATCTTTGCACAAGCACATGGTGACCAGCTTCCATTTACTGTGTGCTTGTGCAAAGATTCAAGGAGACGCGTGTTAACTTCTGAAGAGCTGTGTGTGGCTCGAGAGCTGCAAGTTGGCCACCCCTGAACCATCCCATCTTCCAGACTGTTAATGAAGATATTGAACAAAACCAGCCCTAGGACCAACCTCAGCCTGCTTTCTAACCCTGCTCTCTTTCTGATCTCCCAGTTTCTTGACTTTGCTTGTTCATGGCCCTGCACTAGTATTGACTTCCTGGCTTTCTGACTCAATTTATCTTAAATCTTAAAGCAGTGATTTTCAACTGGGGCCTTGCAACACCCTGGTGTGTTATGAGCTTCTGTCAAGGGTGCCATGGGAGGTGGGGGGTTGCATGCCATATTAGCAGTGGGAGGTGTGCCAATGTGATTCAGAGGATCAACCCAGATTATAGAAAATGAGGGTTGGAAGGGACCTCAGGAGGTCATCTAGACCAACCTCCTGATCAGAGCAGGACCATCCCCAACTAGATCATCCCAGCCAAGGCTTTGTCTAACTAGGTCTTTAAAACCTCCAAGGAAGGAGATTCCTCTGCATTTCCCATAGAAACCCATGGTGTTAAAACCATCCTGCCCTGCAGCAGCCTTTCCAAGCCCTTTGCAAGGGTGGAATTGCTCTATTTTCCTGCAGTCAGAAAAAACAAGCGAAAACAAAGAGCCAGCACTTTCCCAGGGATGCCTCCAGGCTCTCCAAGAGGACCTGGAACCTAGAAAGGTGGAAAACCCCTGCCTTAGGGGCTGAGAAGAGGACAAAAAAAAAGAATTATTTCAGTGTCACCGTATCTTAGTTGATCCCCCCATGCTTGGGATGCGGAGTAACTCATGAAGGCAGGGGAGGTGGTGCAGACCTGAGCCTGCAGGTGGCACTGCTCTGTGCTATGTCAAGGTTGAGAGCAGTCTTATGTAGAGTTTAGGTCAGGGCTGTTGGTTGTAGTTGTATTGGTCTAAGGACACAGGCAGGCAGTGTTTTTTGGGTAGATGCGTATCTTTTACAGGCAGCCCTTGCAGTTCGTGAGGGATATGTTCTTCAGATCCCCGTGAATGGCGAAATCCGCAAATATGGCACTGTGTTCTTGAATGTCAGGAATGCAGTGCCTCCGGTGGCTGGGGTGTGGGGGGCACAGTTGCACTGGCAACAGCAGGAGCCCGGCGGCAGGAGCCCAGCAGTGGCAAGTGCGGAGTTTCCAAGGAGCTCCTGTAAGTGTATTTAAAATACGGGTTCAGCATTTGTGAATATTTGAAATCGTGAATGCCAAGCCCACGTATAGTGAGGGTTTCCTGTAGTAGATCAACTAAATAGTTGGGGGAAAAAATCTTTGCAAGCTTTTAGGCACAAACACCCTTCTTCGGGCATTGGGAGTTTAGGTCAGTGAATCCCAAACTGTGGGTTCCAACCCCAAATGGAGCTGCAACATCTGCATATAGGGTCACGGGGGTAGGGGCTGGTAGTGAGGGGCCATGCTGAGGAAATGGGACCAGAAATGGGGCCACGCTAAGGAGAAGTTTGGGAAGCACCGGCTCAGGTGATCACGAAGGATGTGTGCCTCTGGAGGCTGGGAGGGCACAGCTGTGGCAGAGGCAAGTGGGGAGCTCCTGCAGGCGGCCACAGCGGTGGCGCTTTTGTCAGGGGGTGCACCGCCAATCTCAGGGGGTGTACGTGCACACATGCACCCCCTTTGTGTTGCCAATGCAGCTGATGGTTGTATGGGGCGGCTTGGGTAGGGCTGACCCTGCCTCAGGCAGGGGGCTGGACCCGGTGATATCCGCAGGTCCCTTCGGCCCCATGACTCCGTAGCACTACCCCACCCCCAGCACCGAGCCCTGCTCGCAGCGCCCAAGAGCCTGCGGCTGGTGGAGGGGAGGGGAGAACACCTGACGGCCACCTCGCAGCTATTGGCTCAGGCGCCACCTGGAGCTCGCCAGCTATTGGCTAAGGCGCCACCTGATTCCCGCCCCGCCCACAGGCGGGCATCAGCAACCCCAGTTCGCCACCCCCCTTCCCCGCTCCGCCCCCTCGGCTCGCCAGAGCTGACATCGCCCGCTCCGGCTGGCCCGCGCCTGTCACGTGGCCCGGCCGCCCCTCCCCGGCACAAAGGAGCCGGGCCAGCTCAAGGGAGTTCTGAGCTGCTGCAGCGGGGTCGGGGCCAGCATCAGCATCAGCACTGGCATGAGCATGAGCATGAGCGGCGAGGGCGGGGACGCGGTGGTGGTGGTCTCCGCGGCCAGGACCCCCGTGGGTGAGCGCGGCGGGGTACGGACCTGCAGCCGGGGTTTGGCAAGGGGTGCGGGGGCAGGACGCCTAGGGGAGCCGGGCTGGAAGGGACCTCAGACGGGCGGCCCCTGCCCGGGGCTGGCTCACCCTAGCCACACACGGGGGGGGTGCAGTCCCTTCTTTCTCCAGGGAAAGAGAAGCGGGCGACCCTCACCTGCTGGAGGTCCTGAACACCCCTTGCCTCTCTGCATGGGGCTGAAGTTGGGTCCCTTAGGTTCCCCCTCCTTCCCCTGCCCCCCTCCCGTAGGTCCCCTAGGTTCTCCCTCCCACCCTTATTGCCAGTTCCTGGCACTTTTTTCCCAGCTCATCCTTTAATTTTGCCCCCTAATTCCAGCCTTACCTCAGCTCCTTGATCCCTGTACACGTTTGTTAGTAAATACACATTCTGGATGACGTTTTTAGCCCGTTAGCCTGTCTAATTCCATACTGACACAGGCTTTAATTGTGTAAAGATGAGCTTTGACAAAGGAACTGGGAATAAGGAGGGGGGAATAAATGCCTGACTTCAGCCTCCTCCTTTTTGCTGTGCTGGGTTCCTCCTCTCCCATCCCCCTGATCCCAGCAGCAGTGCAGCCTGGCTCCGAATGCAGGGCATGCCAGCCAAGCCCAGGGTGAGGGCTGGCTTCAAAGGAGTTGAGGCACCGGCCAGTGATGGCACCCAGTGCTAATACCACTGTGTTGGGAAAGAACAGTGGGCACAGGCCGTGACTTGGTGTCCCTGCTGAATTGGCCAAGAGATCCTTAGCTCGGAGGAAGAGACAGGAGTACAGAAATCTGAACGTGACCTGTATGAAATCACGCATGTGCACAGACTTGCATGCGTACAGACGTGCACGCTGGTGCGTGTACAGACGTGCATATGCACATGTGGGCACATGCATGCACACGCACAGGGCTGGGAGTCTGGAACTTGCCTCAACCCTTAAGGACAGATTGTGAGGGCCAAGAGACCTCCTCACCCAGTAGAGTGCATCTGTATATTCTGGACTGTGTAGCTGCTGTTGGTAGTATTGCCTGATGGATGACATCCCAATAAACTGGTGTATAGTTTGGAAGACTTTATTTGCTTTCTGTTGTACTTCTCTGCATTAAATAAAAGCTCCCAGACTCATTCTGGGTGTATTGCTCCATTTCGGGCTCCCTGCAAGAAGCATATATAGCTTTATAGTGATTCTGGGCACATGCCTATATGACACACAAAGCTTTAAAACGGACAACAAAGGAGGCAACCCCCTCCCCCCCCCAGCAATCGAAAGGTGTTGCTTTAGTCCGTTCCCATTGGTGTCAAACGTGCCTATTCCTCCAGATTTCTCCAACCAAGTGGAGTCTTTGCCATGGTCTGCGCATCCAGCACTTGGCTGCCAGTCATTGCTACACTGGCATTTGTGTTCACGAGTTAATATGATCTTGCTTGAGTTTGTGTGGAAGCTAGAACTGAAAACGGGCTGAGGAGATATGAAAGAGGGGAGATGGATTACCAGGCATGGCCAAAAGGTAGCAGCATTGCAGAAGGAAACCTGGCTTGATAAATGGCACATCAAGACCATTAAAAAGGAAGGAGGGATATTAGCAGGTTCCAGTAGATGATAATGAGCCATGACATCAATTTGACACTCTGTACTACCTGAATAGAAATGCCACTGCTATTCCCAGGCATTTGGTTTTAAAAGTTTGGGTGGAGCAGGAATCAAAGGGGGAAGTAACTGTGCCATTGATTGCCTGTGCCACCCCTGCCCCCCATCTGCCCCTGAGTGCAGCCCTACCTAGGGAGCAGATGCAAATAAGATGGGCTGATGCAGAATTTCCAGGGGATGGGAACCATGCAGGTACCCTACCAGCAGGTGAAATGACATAGATAAGAGCATGGACAGAAGGAGTTTTGAACTTCCCTATAGCTATTTTCCTGAAAGAATGAGTTCACTCAGCCAGATCTGTGCAGGTGTGGACAGCTTGTCCTGTATTCTTAGTGAAGTCTACTCTATTTTCTCACAAATACATATCCTAGAATAATATATGTACCTTGGTTTGTTGAGAGGTAGAATAAATGGGGAGGGGCAGCAGGGAAATCATTCCATGCAGTAAGCGACTAAAGAAGCAGCAAAGTAGCCCAGTGTGCTCTATTGCTCTGTTCTGCTCCCTGTGAATCCCATGTAGGTTTTGCTTTTGCAGTTGGCCAGTAAGGCAGAAACAGCTCTTCGCATACTTTTCTGTGTAGAATGCACACAGTAATGTTCAGCAGCTAGGTTGTTTGTTTGTTTTTTTGGGGGGGAGGTGTATGGTGTATGTAAGAAAATATTGCATATTCTTGGTGTTTTTAATTGTGCTTTTTGCAGATTAGTCTTAAAACTGTTCAGGCATTCAAAGGCAAGGTTCTTTGGATAGATGTGATATCTTTTATTAGACTGAGTTGTTGGAACCAAGTTCTTTACAAGCTTTCAGGCACAAGTACTCTTCTTCAGGCATACTTGCGTCTAAAAGCTTGCCAAGAACTTTGTTCCAACGACTCAGTTGGTCTAATAAAAGATATCGCATCTACCCAAAGAACCTTGCTTGCCTATGTCCTTAGACCAACATGGCTACAACCAAAAACCTTGCAGGCATTCAAAGCCATTTGTTTCAGATGTTGGTGAACTAGGGGATGTAGCGGGGGCGGGCAGTTATTTTGGGCGGAGGGCCACTCACCAAGTTTTGGGGAGCTGTAGAGGGCCGCATAGGTAGCCTCGTCCCTTGATAGTTGCCCTGTCCCTGGTCGCCATATTGGGACCAGAAGTCCCACCTCCTAGCCCCTGACCTTTGCCATTGGAAGTCCCTCCCCTTGCCCTGGAAGTTGTGTGATCTGGAAACTGGGGGGGGAAAAAAAGTGTGTGTGTGTGTGTGTGTGTGTGTGTGTATACACGTGTGCGTGCGCGCGCACACACACACACACACACACACACACACACACACACACACATATATGTATGCACACACCCCACCTACTATAACCTATTTTAATTTTATTTAACAATATTTTTCCACTGTTTTTTGTGTTTACAAAAAAGTGTATCTAGAGGTGGCTGCATAATAACTTAAAATACAGTCCTACTGTGTGTGCATGCGTGCGTGTGTGTGTGCGTGCATGCGCAGGGTGGGGTGTGGGTATGGTGGCTGGGTGTGCTGAGAGAGAGAGCCGGGGTGCCAGTTCCATAGCATGCAGCTCTAACATGCTGCATGTGAGCCTCACACAATGCAGCCGGGCAGACCCCATGCCCAGGCTCCGTGTTTCTACAACCCCACCCTGGGTCTTTGTCAGTCCCAGGGCTGTTGTACAGGCTCCGTGTTTCTGCCTGCCACCATCTTTCCCTGCATTCATAGTTTCATAGTTGGTAGGGTTAGAAGGGACCTGAGCAGATCATCAAGTCCGACCCCCTGCCATGGGCAGGAAAGGATGCTGGGGTCAAACGACCCCAGCAAGGTGTTCATCCAGCCTCCTCTTAAAGACCCCCAGGGTAGGAGCCAGCACCACTTCCCTTGGAAGTTGGTTCCAGATCCTAGCTGCCCTGACTGTGAAGTAGCGCCTCCTGATGTCTAGCCTGAACCTGCTCTCCATCAACTTATGGCCGTTATTCCTCGTTACTCCCAGTAGTGCTCAGGGGAACAGGGACTCTCCCAAAGCCTGCTGGTCCCCCTTGGCCAGTTTGTAGACGGCCACCAAATCCCCTCTCAGCCTTCTCTTGTGGATGCTGAACAGGTTCAGGTCTCGTAGACTCCACTCATAGGGCTTGCCTTGCTGCTCCCTGACCATTCAAGTGGCCCTCCTCTGGACCCTCTCCATGCTGTCCACATCCCTCCTGAAGTGCGGCACCCAGAACTGGAGGCAGTACTCCAACTGTGGCCTGACCAGTGTTGCATAGAGGGGGAGGATCACTTCCTTGGACCTGCTCATGATGCATCTGTGGATGCATCATGAGGTGTGGTTAGCCTTCCTGACTGCTTCCCCACGCTGTCGGCCCATGTTCATTTTGGAATCAATAATGACTCCAAGATCCTTTTCTGCCTCTGCACTGATGAGAAGGGAGTTCCCCAGCCTGTAGGTATGCTGCTGGTTCTTCCTCCCCAGGTGCAGCGCCTTGCACTTGTCAGTGTTGAATCCCATCCTGTTCTCTTCCGTCCACCTCTGTAACCTGTCTAGATCTAGTTGCAGCCTGTCTCTCTCTCCTCCAGCATGCCCACTTCTCCCCACATCTTAGTGTCATCCACAGATTTGATCAAGGTGCTTTTCACCCCATCGTCCAAGTAGCTGATGATGTTGAACAGTGCGGGCCTGAGGACCGAGCCCTGGGGGACCCTACTGCCCACATCTCTCCAGATCGAAAAAGACCCATCCACATTCTTCCTTTCTGCAGGCTTGCCCGCTGCTCCCTGCAGCCCCCCATTCCTGCAGTGCTCCCTGAGGCCCCTGCTGGGGCCCACCACTTGCTACAGCCCCGCTGTGACTCCACTGTCTGCTGCAACCCTGCTACTCACCATGGCTCCACCATCTGCCGGGGGCCCCCATGGCTATGCTGCCTACCGGGGCCCACTGTGCTGCTGCTGCCACTGCCACCTGCTGGGGCTCTGCTGCCTGTTGGGTCCTGCTCTGGCCCGGCTGTGGCTCTGCCACCCATCGGGGCTTGCCACCTTCTGTGGCTCTGCTGCCTGCTGTGGCCCGCTACAACCCCACGGCATGCTGGGGCCCACTGGGGCTCCACCGCCTACCGGGACCCACCACCCACTCCTGCTGCTCGCTGGGGCCTGGCTACGCCTCTGCCACCTGCCAGGGCCGGTTGCCGCTCCGCCACCCATCGCAATCCCACCAACTGCTGGGGCCCACAACGGCCCTGCCGCTGTGGCTCTGCTGCCTCCCGGGGCCCACTACAGCCCTGCCACCCGCTGGGGCCTGGCTGCAGCTCTACCACCTGTCGAGGCCCACTGTCCTGCCTTCTGGGGCCTGCTGTGGCCCTACTGCCTGCTGGGGACCACCGTGACTCTGCTGCCCGCAGTGGCTCCTCTGCCTGCTGCGCACCTCATGGGTCCTGCTGCTCCCTGCAGCTGCCACTTCCCGTGCTACTCCCTATGGGTCCCCTGTCACTTCACTCAGATGGAGGGACAGGGAACAGCCGCAGGGGCACGGGGCCAGAAGCCGCAGATGCTTCTGGTTGGGGGCTGAGGGCGGGAAGGGGGTGGGGGGCTGGGTGGAGCTGGGCTAGCCTTGTTGCTCAGCCACAGGCTCCCGCTGGGTCCTGCAGCCGCTAGCCGCATGTCGTCTGTGACAGGTGGCCACGGGCAGATATAAATTCATTTTCTAAAATTTTTAAAGGCCCTGCAGGCCAGGAGAAAGGGCTGGTAGGCTGGATGCGGCCTGTGGGTTGTATTTTGCCCATCCCTGGGATATAGTGTAGGGTTGTCTAAAATGCTGTTAAACCTGCACTTGGTATACGAAACACTGTTGGTTTTCCCTGATTCTTGTTCTTTCTTTGATCTATTTGGAGATTGGTTTGAGGGAACGTTTTCATCCCTTTTGTAGGTACTAATGAGACACGATGCTCCATTACAGAGGATTTGTTACTTCTAGCATGGCTAATGAATTAAAAGGTCTGTGTTGAGTAGAATAAAAGTCCCAGAAAGCAAAATCAGCATATAGCATCTATTTCTCTCCCCTTTCTCCTAGATGGATTATATTCTGGTTGAGGGAAGAGAGAACAATGTATATAATCATTTAAAAAAAATTGTGGGAGAACTGCTTTTCTTTTTGAAAGAATAAGAAAAACGTTCTTAAATTGAACATTACGAAAAGCTAATTGTTAGTATAGTTAATTGTAAGCAGTAGAATAGACTACCTCAGGAAGCTGTGAACTCTCTGTTATTGGAGGTTTTAAAGAGGAAGTTGGAGAAACCTCCACTGGGGAATGGTTTAGGTATAATTGATCCTTTCTTTGGGCCAAGGGATCCCCTTACAGCCCTGTTTTCTCTGATATTAATACTTTTAAAAATGGACTGCAATCCATAAATAGAAATAGCTGACATTAGGGATTCTCCAAACAGAATATAGGATGGCAGACTGGAGTAGTCTGCCATATTATATTTAATTGATATTTGAGTTACAAAATTTCAACCTTAGCATCTGTGAGTACAATGGTATTTATATCCTCTCTTTGCCCCCTCTTTTCACTAAATCAAGTCATATTCTTGGAATATAGTCACCTTGTGCCTCCTATTCTGTAGGGAAAATGGATTCCTTTTTTTTTTCTCCACCAAAAGATAGTATTAAATTGAAATGTTACATAAAACATACTAACTCTTTCCCAGTAATTTTAAGTCTCTTCCTCAAATATTTATCCAGCGGAGACATGATTTTTTTTTTTTGTGCTTTGGTACATTGAAGTGCTACAATGCCTGAAGTGAAGCTTGAGCAAAACTGAACACGGGCTGGAAGCATCCCTTTTTAGATGAGCAATATTGCATTGAATGGTACCTCCAGGCATCATCTTTTGCAAGTTCATTAGGTTGTTGAGCTACAGGCAGTCCTGAAGACATTTTGAGTTACAACAAATGGCACTTACGATGTTTATAAATCGACACCTTGTTTTCACTTTCTGACGTCAGTTTCGACTTTATGATGCTTGATCTGATGCCATGGCACGCCAGCAAACAAGTTCTCTGTGTCGCTCATCTTGGAGAACATCCATCCAAACTTCCTTGGACACATTCTTTAAGAAAGCAGACAAGACTCCAAAAAACCTGCAGCGAAGACTCTAGCCAAGAGCCATTCATTCAAGAAGTCCAGCAAAGTCTCCTCAAAGAAGTTCTTCCAAATCAATATGATTGCTATTTACAATATAAATACACGAATGTAGCTATATTACTAATCTATAATTGATTTGAGTACAAAATTCTGGGTTATTTTCGGTGAAAATAGGGTATCGGGCCTTGGTTCAGGAACCAAAACCCCATTTATAACATTGTTCCTATGGGAAAATCAGTTCCAAGTTATGACACTTCAACTTAAGATGTAATTTTCGGGAACCAGTTGTGTCAGAAGTCTGAGGACTGCCCGTACTGTGATCAGTACAAACTAGCTGTTTGTTTTCAGTGTTCATTTTCTTCTTCCACTGACTCTGACATGAGCAAAAAAATAAGTTGAAAGAAATCGCCATATAACAACACTCTATATAATATTTTGAAATAAATCAAGTGAAAACATAGACATTGCTTTCTCAGAATTCTCAGGCTTGGGAAAGTGAATATGGAGTAAAAAGTTTCAAATATAATCCATTTGCTTCTAAAAATCTAACATGTCATTTGCATTTATTTAGGTTCCTTCAATGGTGCCTTATCCGCTATGCAGGCCCATGAATTGGGCTCCATTGTCATTAAAGAAGTATTGAAAAGGGCAAATATCAACCCAGAAGAAGTCTCTGAGGTTATATTTGGACAAGTCTTGACAGCAGGTATGTTGAAGAATTGATTTGATTGATTGATTATTTTTGTTTTGTTTTTTGCATATAAAAAAGTCCAAATCTCCAATCGCAAGAAGATTAGAAACATATTTTTGTTTTTAAAATAAGAATTACCTGGTAGAATATTTCCATCTGTACTGTATTATAAAACCTCTGTTGTTTCCATTGAAATATATTAAATCTTTTAAATGATAATGAAAATAAAAATTTTAATCGCCATTAAAGTACTAAAGAGAGCAGATCCTGATTTATCCCAACCAACATTCTGGAAACAGTATATCCATTTTACCTTTAATCCCAGGAGCTAGTGAAGTTTGTTTATAATACTAATCATGGTTTATGATATGTCAGTATGGGCATCTTCTTCCTCTCTTGTCCCTTATGCTTTTTTGTTAATCATTCCTGCCTATATTGACTTTGACTGGAAGTCTCTTGAGGCAAAGCCCTGTATCAGTGGTGCCCAAACTTTTTGTCCAGTGGCAGAATGGCAGTGCCCCATCTGTTTGTAGGCCAATATGTGGGATAGATTCATAGATGTTAGGGTCGGAAGGGACCTCAATAGATCATCGAGTCCGACCCCCTGCATAAGCAGGAAAGAGTGCTGGGTCTAGATGACCCCAGCTAGATGCTTATCTAACCTCCTCTTGAAGACCCCCAGGGTAGGGGAGAGCACCACCTTCCTTGGGAGCCCATTCCAGACGTTGGCCACTCGAACTGTGAAGAAGTTCTTCCTAACGTCCAATCTAAATCTGCTCTCTGCTAGCTTGTGGCCATTATTTCTTGTAACCCCCGGGGGCACCTTGGTGAATAAAACCTCACCAATTCCCTTCTGTGCCCCCGTGATGAACTTATAGGCAGCCACAAGGTCTCCTCTCAACCTTCTCTTGCGGAGGCTGAAAAGGTCCAGGTTCTCTAGTCTCTCCTCGTAGGGCTTGGTCTGCAAACCCTTAACCATACGAATGGCCCTTCTCTGGACCCTCTCCAGGTTATCTGCATCCCTCTTGAAGTGCAGCGCCCAAAATTGCATGCAGTACTCCAACTGCGGTCTGACCAGCGCCCGAGAGGGGAAGTATCACCTCTTTGGATCTATATCATGCATCAGCAGATGCACGACGAAAAGTGCCATTAGCTTTTCTGATGGCTTCGTCACACTGCCGACTCATGTTCATCTTGGAGTCCACTAGGACTCCAAGATCCCTTTCCACTTCCGTCCCACCCAGCAGGTCATTTCCTAGGCTGTAGGTGTGCTAGACATTTTTCCTCCTTAGGTGCAGCACTTTGCATTTCTCCTTGTTGAACTGCATTCTGATAGGGGTAGCGGGGGCCTGATCTACATGAGGGGGCAGGCTGATCCCACCCTAATCCAGCTGTGTGAGATGGGGGTCTAGAGGTGGCCCCAATCCAGTTACACAGGGTTTGGGAGTTTGGCAGTGGGAGAGGCATGGCAGTGTTTATTTTATACTCTGTCTACTTGCATGGTGTGTTTATTTTTTTTGTATTTCTTATACAAAAGAGTTGACACTGCTTTGCCCTGGAGACATGGACTTGCAAAAAGCTTTATTCCAAATACAATGCTCCCATTCTTTCTATCAAAGGTTACAGAAAAGAATGAAAGCTTTTCTGACTCTTGCTATTTATTTGTGCCTTATCCATATTGTTGGGTATATAGTAAATATAGCTGTTCATGATTTGTGTAAAATGCTCAAGCTTAAATTTAGTAGTAATTTAAAATAAAGAATTAAAAAGAAATTCAGACTATGAAAGCTGTCATTAAGCTGAATAGGCGAATCCTACATTTCTGTATTTAAATGCTTGCTTTCCACTGGTCTCTGAGTTCAGATAAATTATTGGTAGCAAACTGTGGAGGTCTCTGGTTTTGCATCTCTCATACCTTACTATGACACAGAAGTACAGGCACATGGCAGAATATGGTTAAAATCTTTAATCTAGTTTACGTAACAAATTGCAACCAGGTCCCCTGACTTCTATGTCTGTAGTATAGTTATAGCCCTTTTTTAAAAAAAAAACTGGTAGCAAAACCCTTCAAACTAGAGTTGCTTCTCTGCCTGCTCTGCTTTTTTTCGAATCGCAGCACCGTCTTTGCCATGAGCTCTCAAACTTATTGTAATGGCTGTATTGCAGCCAGAATAAAATGGTGGGGGTAGGCTACTCTTTCGTGAACTAACCTGAGAAATCATGTTGTTCTAGACTAATTAATTTCAGTTGAAAGGGGGCTTTTCTAGCCCTTTAAGTCATGTGAGCAAAAACCCTTATTGTTTAGGAATACTCTCTTATAGTTCTGTCTCTTTCCTAAGAGTGGGTGTCTAACAAAGCTCCTGTTAATTACCCTTGACGGGTAAGAACAAGGGTGGGCAAAATATGGCCCATGGACCAGATCTGGCCCACCAATTGATTGTATCTGGCCTGTGCTTGCCTCTGCGGTGCTCCTCATGGGGCAGAGCCCTGCCTGCTCCTGCACAAGGCAGCCTGTGCTATGCTTCTGTCCGCACCTGCTGATGGCTCAGGCCCTGGCCAGCACACGCAGCTTCCCAGTGGGGCTGCTCCTGCTGCCCAGGTACTACTCGGCTCTCCCTGCCTCCAGCATCTTCTCGTTGTCATCCTCCTCCTCCTCCTCCTGTTGCGCCACTATAGGCAGGGGGAAGCTGCAGCCGAGCGGCTCTTGCTCCAGCATGATGGGCTCTGGTGTTGTCCACACTCCGCCCGCCTGATGCGATGAGCAGCCAAACGTAGTACATCGGGGCAGGAGGAGGTTGGGGTGGGAGTTGAGTAGTACCTGGGTAGCTGCAGCAGCAGTGAGAGCAGACCCACTGGGAAACTGTGTGTGCTGGCCAGGGCAGTGCCGTTGGAGGGCATGGGTGGGAGCACAGAGTGGGCTACCGTGGATGGGATTGCGAGGGGCTTGGCCCCATGCAGAAGTCTGTGAGGGCAACTGTGGGCCAGATGCAGGGGGGCATGGCCGGGGCCAGCTGTCCTGGCAATAAAAGTGTGGCAATAAAAGGATTGCCTCCTCCCCACACCCTGGCTGGCTCCCGGGACGTATTGCAGGGGCAGCGCCCCCCTGACACACGTGCACATCCCCATCCCTTCCACACAAACACCCACCCACACATCTGCTCCCCCCACCTCCCTTGCACACAATATACAAATAAGTGTTTATTTTGAGTAAGACTTTATTTTAAGCTATTATGCAACCACCTCTCAAAAAAACCCAACCAACCAAACCTGCAAATTGTGGCAGAAATATTTTTTGAAATAAAAAAAACCCCAAATCACAGGCTTAAAAAAAAACAACCTAAAATCAAACATCTACTGTAACATATTTTAATTTTATCTATAACTTGTTAAAATTATATTTTCTGAAAGATTTTGTGTGCAGCCCTTAACAGCTCACCAAAACTCGTTAAGTGGCCCAGCAACTGAAATTATTGCCCACTCCTGGGTAAGAATGAGCTCTAAATTTGGAAGGAATCTGGCTGTTACCTCCTAAGTAATAGGATGCATGCATTGGCCATTTTTGGACTGGAATGCTGTCGTGTCAATAATATTTTGTAGGTGCTGGTCAAAATCCTGTTCGGCAGGCTAGTGTTGGTGCAGGAATCCCATATGCAGTGCCTGCTTGGAGCTGTCAGATGATCTGCGGATCAGGCCTGAAAGCTGTATGCTTGGGGGCTCAGTCCTTAATGACAGAAGATTCCAGCATTGTGGTGGCAGGAGGCATGGAAAGCATGAGCAAGGTGAGGTGGTGGCTTTCTGACAATATGGAATCACTCACAACTTGAAGGTTCAGTATCTGATGTTAAAATGGAATTTTTTAAAATGCTGTTTAAGGATTTATTTACCTTTTTCAGTAGCCTCCTATTATCCGTTTGAGCAATTTGTTTCTCAGTAGGACCGTTTCCAAAATTAATGTACTAGAACACGTACATGTTGTTAGTATAACACATTGTATGCGTGTTTCTGTTATATATACCATTATAGGAGATTATTTGAATTACCTTCTGACTTAACAATTATGGAACTGTTTAGTGTACAATCTAAAAAGTAGATCTTTTAAATAGGAGTCTGTGTGTAATAGGAAAATGCTGCCCCCTCAATTTCTGCAGAAGTTGGAAAAGAATGAGAGGTAGGTACCCATGTTAGTCTGAAGTTAGGTTGATGGCAGGGCAGTGTGGCACCTTGTAGACGTGCAGAGAATGGATACCATGGTAGCCAAGAGACTGATTTATATTTTTAGTTGGACTGCATGTTAGCAATACCATCCACTAAAGAATACTTCAGTCCTAACATTGGGAAATAGGCTTGCTCAGTGTAGCATTGGCACTCATTCTTTCACATGAATCTCGGAGGAGTAGGCTTTGGCTGGTGTGCCAAGTTTCTTGTACTATCTCTCTCTCACACTGTTCATAGCCTACCTGGAGTCTGGGAGGACAGATATTGGATTGGGTTCTGTCTGGCCTGCAGCTCAAGTTAGAGTTGCTATTAATAATGTAGTTTGAGGCAGAAGCAATTCTTACCCAAGTCAAAACAGAGTTTAGAAATCTAAATGGTGCTTTCTCAAATTCCCTTGTCTACAGGCTCCTCACTTAATTCATATGCGAGCTGGAGTGAAAATGGGGGAGACCTCCTTGCAGGACAGTATAATCTGTGATGGTCTTAGAGATGTATTTTATCAATATCACATGGGTATAACAGGTAAGCAGCAATACTTCTGAAGTTTTAACTAAAAAAGGTTCAGGAGAACAGTGTGACAACTCAGGACAGTTCAAATTGTGATTCTGGTACATTTCAAATGAGCATATATTAAAGCAGTAAAGAAGAAAATGAATTCTGATACTCTGTAACACAGGGATGGGCAACTATTTGGGCCTGAGGACCACTTAGGGAGTTTTGGTGAGCTGTCGTGGGCCAGGTCAGGGCACCCTTACCATTCCCCGCAACAGCTCACCAAAACTCCCTAAGTGGCTCTTTTCTATGCTTGGCCAGGTGGTTGAGATGCACCCTGGGTGAGCAGGGCTGGGACTGGGCTCTTGGGGCTGGGATGGAGCCATGATCTGGTGCCTGCATGCCCCTGGGGTCATTGGTTCTGTGGGCAGAGGTGTGCTGGGAATGGATCATGCCTCTTCCCCAGGCCCTGGTCCTGTGCTGTCCCCACCCTGTGATCTTGGGGTCTCCCTGGCAGATAGCTGGGACCCATGCAGGCAGGGTGCACAGCCAGGTAAACAGGGTAGGGCCATAGCCAGGCAAGGAGTGGTGTCCAGGAGCGGGAAGGGCAGGTGGGGCTAGGTCTGGGATCATGGGCTGGGGTCCGGGGCATAGCTGCAATCTGGACCTTGCATGCCTCTGCCTGCAGAACCGGCATCCGTCATGGGCATGCAGGTAGCAGATCATTGCTCTGCCCTAGGTCCCAGCCCCATATTGTCACTCCCTGCAATCTCGGTCCTGCCTGCCCATTCTGCTCTGAGACACTGCTCCCCGCCTGCCCATGGCTTCATCCCATCTACCTGGTTGCGCGCCTTACTCATGTGGGTCCTACCCCCAGCAGTGGATGTAGGGCAGATGGGCCAGGGTGCCTGGTCTGTGGGGCTGGGTCCCACGACAGCCGGAGCAAGACACCACTGCCAGAAAATGAATCCAGCCACCGCGCCACCCCAGCCCTACTGTGCACCATGGGGATGGCAGAACCAGCCCCATATGCCATGATCTGGGCTACACCCTGCACCTGGGCTGGGCAGGACTGGGACCCATCATGGCTGGATAAAATCCCTTGGTAGGCTGGATCCAGTCCATGGGCCCTATTTTGCCCACTCCTGCCCTAACGGATTGTACTTGCAACAAGTTACTATAAATTATACAAATCCCTATCCTCAAACATCTAGATGTAAAGGCATCAAGCCAAAGAGTAGTAGGCTTAAAACTATCCTTGACCACGCACTGAAGAACATATATAAATGGGCAGAAACCATCCTGCGGAGGAAGGGGGTATTGACTATCAAATGGAACTTCTGAAAAGCTGTCCATAGGCATTTAAAGTTGGAAACACTTGTTTTTACTTGCTTGTAACCTAAAAAAGGTCAACTCTGAAACTGAACCCAGAAGTGAATGTAGCAGAGAATTCTGAGCAAATAAAAACGCTTATTTAGAATGAAAGTCACCAAGCAAGTTTAACTGTTGCCATTAAAGATGAAGACTAACCTGTTAGAATTTTAATTGAAGACCTGTTACATTTAATGATTGCAGATAAGGATCACGCTTTTATTTTCTTTCTTAACACATCCACTTTGTTTGTTTCAGCTGAAAATGTGGCCAAGCAGTGGAAAATCAGCAGAGCAGAGCAAGACCAACTTGCTGTGCAGTCACAGACCAGGGCAGAAGGCGCGCAGAAAGCTGGATATTTTGACAAAGAGATTGTTTCTGTTCTTGTTCCTTCTCGAAAAGGTGCGTGTGTACAGTAATAACTAATTGATTGAATGTAAGTTGACAGTGCAAGGCGTACTGTTCAGTACAATCAATGGAAGAGGTCTTTGTAAGAACCTGTTTTGTAGGAAGATGAGTTCCACTTAAACTTTTGATAGGTATATTTGTTCCTGGATCTTCTCTCTTTCTCATTTCATCAATGTATAGTCAGAACGTGCAAATTCAGGAAATCTAATTATTTTTTCTAAGTGGTTCTATATAAACAGCCCCCTCTTACCCCCTGACTTCTGTGGCATTTGCCCTTAGGGGTGCAGTTGAGATGGGACCTGTTGCAAGTTTAGCGCAATAAAGATTTTTTGCAACTTGTTCATGCTTGCCATGATCTTCTGTGCCTAAACCTCCCTGACAAATGAAACACACAATGAAAATAACCTGAGTCGCTCTGTTATGCTCAGTTGCACACGGCCTTTCCAAAAAGACCAACAAGTTACTTTTTTTTTTTTAATAAACCTGATTGAAAAAGATAGGTCTCTTGGAAGGCAGGCATTTGTTAGTTGCTTGATCCAAGGACGTTCTGGAGTGACCAAAGACTTCGGTGTTGGGTGTGGTTATAAATCCCTAAAATGGATTTTGTCAGGAGAAATTACAAGGGAGATGCATTTGATTTCTTTGCATTTTTTAGGTGTAAAATAGTTTTGGTTTGCCTCATTTTGGGGTTACGCTATGCATTGTGTAGTCAGTAAGGAGAGATATAAAACCAACGATGAAATGCAGAGGATTTCTGTGCTGGTTTTTTTTTTGGACAGTATTAGCTAGCTCAGATAAGAGCAATATTGGTTGGCAAAAGTGATATGCTTCCCGGTATAACAGAAGGGTTGTTGGAGAAGCCAAAGTGTGCAGTAGTTATGCATGCTGCCACCACACCTGAAAGGGAACAATGTGGCTGCAACCCAAACTTGACCTTATCATGATGATAGATTGTTATTTTATAGCCATGGTAGCTTTGTAGAAAAATCAGTTGATTAATATCCCCCTGGTAAGCTGTTGCTTACCCAGTTATCCTGTACAACACAGACTACAGTCAGCTATTTTTCTCAGGAGTTTAAAATGTCTTTAGGTGTACAGTTTTAGAGGGTTGGTCTTAAATGAATGTCTGATACTTTGCAGGTCCTGTAGAAGTTAAAACAGATGAGCATCCTCGTCATGGAAGTAACTTGGAAACAATGGCTAAGTTAAAACCTTGCTTTCTGACCGATGGAACTGGGACAGTAACTGCAGCTAATGCCTCAGGTTTGTCAGTGACCGAAACAAAATGCAGTAGCACAGCATCTGTAGCATATAGTCACAAATGCATGGAGTATGCATAGGAACTTGAATATGAGTGGTGGTATGTTGTTTAGGAGGAACTTCCTTTTTTACATCAACCCTGAATCAATTTAACTCTTTTTTTCAAATCTCAGTGGCTTGTCTTGACACAAAGACAGAGCTGTTTGTTAATGGTGTATTTCAGGTGTGCAAGTTCACTAACCTCTCCATTTCATAATCTGACTGCATTTCTGGTCGTCCTTCCTTCTGTTTTAAGTGGGAAAAGTAGAAATATTATCTTCACTCTTTTAATAAGGCCCAGATATGGTGATTAGTTAATTCTGAATGTTCCATAATGTTATGATGTCACTGGTTAAGAAAAATCAAATTTCCATTACTCTAGGACTCATTTTCCTGCAGTAGTCTCTATTCCTTCCATATTGTTCCTTCTGTTGCCCTCCCAACTTGTGTTCCCCGCAGGCTCTACCACCATCATTCAGATCATTCCTAAATATTTACTTTCACAAATAGTTCAGGGGCTGGTGGTTTATGTGCGTAAGGTTAAGCTGCTAACACATTGAGCCAGATTCTCAACTGCCTTAAATGAGTGTAGCTTTGTCAAAATTAGTGGAGCCATGTGCCAGTATGCTATCTAAAGATCAGTAGTCTGCATACATTACCATTTGCCAAGCCTGTAATTTAGACAGACTCTTTAGGACAGGGATCTGTCTGTTTCCAGTGAAATGACTAGACTATAATTTAAAGCAGCTGTTTATCACTTTGCAGGTATAAATGATGGAGCTGCAGCTGTAATTCTCATGAAGAAATCAGAAGCTGCTAGAAGAAGCCTTCTTCCTTTGGCACAAATTGTATCTTGGGCACAAGTAGGTTTAGATCCTTCCATAATGGGAGTCGGACCTATTGCAGCAATAAAAAAAGCTGTAAGTAGTATCAGTAAGTTGTTGTTGTTGTTTTTAAGACTTGTTGTCTTGACTGTCCATGCTCATTAACATTTTTGGGTTTTGTTTTGTTTTTTTACCTTGCAGAAATTTATATTAAAGAAAGAAAAATTTTATGTTGAAAGAATTCTGTACCCAGGCTAGTAGCAAATAAGAGAGCATATGAGGCTTTGATTGCCTACTGCTTGCCCTCCTCTTTTCCCAAAGCAAGTATTTTGTATGAGTGTCTAGAGTCCAGTCCAAGTAGACACTAGTCTAGTTTACAGAGTGGCTGTCCCAGGTGTCATTTTGGCTTAAGAGTAAACTTTAAAAAAATTTTTTTTAAGGTAATCAACAATGACACTTCTAATTTCTAAGCAGATGTATACCTTATTTTACCACATCGTATGAGGGCATAAAGCTTTCTAATTTTCTAAGAGGTAGAAGTCACTGTTCTAATTGAAAGGTGCATGGAATGGTCTCCTCTGATTTCTGTTCTTTAAAAAAATTAAAATGCACAACTGTGGTAAGGCTGTGACTCTCCTGCTTTTTCTCCCCTAGTTTCCTATTATTCTTAGAGGCAAAAGCCTTTAAAAGAGCACAGAAAATGCTGTCTTCATATATAAACAGAATTTTCCTGAAAGATTAGCAAACTCTGCTCCTAGTCCTACATTCTGAAAATTGCATATCCTGTATCTTTTCAGCATCTGTTAAGGGTTTTAATTTTTCTTCCCACTTCATAGAGAAGATATTGGCTGAAGACTTTGGCAGCAATAATGTACAGCGTAGAAAGCTATAGACTAGGCCAGAGGTGGCCAACCCATAGCATGCCTACCACAATTTGGGCAGAAGAGGATCAGAATGATGCTTGGGGACAGTGCAAGGCTTAACTTGTGGCATACCTGCCAAAAAGGTTGGCCCCCACTGGGCTAGACCATGTATATTAATAATAATGCAGTAATATTGTTGTTTCTCTAAGGGGAGTGGGGCTGCATATTGTTGCAAACTGTGTCAACACCAATAAAAAAAAAAAAAGACCTTACTGGCAATCAGTCTTTTTTTGGCTGACTTGGCCAATTTTTGCTGTTGTGTGCAGCTGCAGCATGCACATGGCCAATCTGGTTGTGTCAGGCTGGTAAGTCTGGGGGATGGGAAGTGGGGGTGCAGATTGAGGCCCCTGCAGTGAGTGAGGGAGGGAGTGGGGTAGGGGCAGGCTGGGTGCAAGCCAGAGCCACGAGCAGAACATCCAGGGGCGTGGAGGGGGGGTGGCTCCTGCCACTACGTGCACCCCCAGGGGAGCCATGGGGGGCATGTGCCCCCCAGATCTGTGCACAGGGCAAGGGCAACCTGCTACTGTGGGCAGGGGCTGGCACTGGGCTCTTCCCAGTGGGGGGTTGAGCTGGGGCTGCTCTTGGTGCGAGTGACAGTAGTGTTGGGAGGAGATCTATGGGGGGGCTATGGTAAATTCTGGGGTGGCCACAGCCCACCCTGTAGCCCCCCACCCCAGCACTGCTGCCTGCCCTGAATGCAGCCTGGCCTAGCCCCCCTGCTGGGAAGGGCCTGGAGCCACCCCAGCTTGCAGTGGGCATCCCACCCTTGCCCCATGCACAGATCTGGGGGGCACATGCCCCCCATGGCTCCCCTGGGGGTGCACACAGTGGTAGGAGCCCCCCACCTCCCAGACAAGCTGCACAACTGTGCCCCATACCCTCCCTCACTGCAGAGGCCTCGATCTGCCCCTCCACCACTCCCCTTCCTTTCCCCGGCCCTGTCCACCCTAATAGACTTACCAGCCTGATGCTGCTCTCCAAGCTGCCAGCTGCATATCAGCAATCAGATCAGTATCGGCAGATATGGCTCGTTAATAATCAGCCACTTGTATCAGTCCAAAAGATCTTTATTGCACCCCTAGTTTTTACATAAATACTCTTCCTGATCTATGTCTGGACAACACATAGCAAAATACCTTATTTATTCTCGGGGGTTGTGAAAATAGTTCTGAAACACCATTGATATACGAGCCTCCCTGGTTACCAAGATTCAACAGTGAAACAAAGGAAGTGGGCTGGGAGAACTTGTGTAAATTAGGCCTGCCTGTTCCTGCTTTAACAAGACTCTTGAAGTGGTGGGTGGAAAACAAAGCTATTTGTTCCCATTTCCCCAGAGAGAAATAGCTGCAGCATGTAGCTGTCCTGCTGCTACTTGTTCCCAGGGAACACCTCTACATGTATGCTCTGGCACATGGCAGATTGTTCTGGGTGGGGTAGAGGAGGCTGTAGCCTTACCTGGGTTTCTGGGGGCCTTGTGGGGCTGCTGTGGTGGTGATCTAGGTGTGTGGAGCCTGACCGGCAGCCGAAGTACAGATCTGGCCCGCCAAGCTCTGGTTTTGGGCAGTGTACACTACAGCCACGTGCACCACCTTTTTTTAAATGCATTTTTTGAGATATTGGGAATTCCCTTTCATGTCTATGTGTTTTGTGCCTCAAAAGCCTTTGAGGTGGTGCAGAGCACGTGTGCGCACTCATCTGGACATGCCGTAAGTGTAAAATACTTGTTGGCAGTAAAAGATGCCTTTAAAAAAAAAACAAACAAGCCCCCAACCCCCTGCATTTTATATAGGTTTAAAGCTGGAATTTTTAAAAGTCTATTAATTATTAGGCATTTTCATATTGCTTTATTATTGTTAAGCTGAACTGTTGCAGTTCTAATATCAGTGGGATCTGGTATGAAAAAATAAAAGGTAACAGCTCCAGGTCTTCAGTGCAGCAGATGAGGATTGAGTAATGCAGTGAGTTGGTTAGATGCATTGGTTTAATAATGAATTGACCATCTCCAGAAACCTGAGGCATGTCTGTACCAGGCATGGTGCAGAAAGCCACTTTGAGAATGCTTTTTGCCCTTCATCTCTGCTCATCCATATACTTAAAAAGTGTCATAGCCACTTCTTTGTGTATGCGTGAGGTATTGCTCAAATTGTGGTAATGTTACCTTTTTGGTACTCAATGTGCATGTGTGTGCACGCGCAAGTGGATGAGTTCCATTTTCACAGCAGTGCTTCCTTGCAGTCTGACACAGCTTAGCCATACCCAGTTAGATGTTGAATAAATTATAGTAATTGTCACATCACCTCACATCAAGACCACTCATGAAACTTTGTAGATACTGAAGCAATTTTGGAAAAGACTGAATGAGGGTTATGACTAACAAGTTTTAAGGCCCTAATATATGTCAAAGACCCAGCAAGTGATCAATAAAATACAGTATGTTCTCCTTATTTTAATTGCTGTATGTTCTATTCTAGGTTAATAAAGCTGGTTGGACGCTAGAGCAAGTTGACTTGTTTGAAATCAATGAAGCTTTTGCATCAGTAGCTGCAGCAATAGCAAAAGAACTGAAACTAAATCCAGAAAAGGTAACTGCTGCACTCACCCTCAAAACCTTAACAATTCTTTAGAGTACCTGTGGTGGGAGATTAATGTGACTGGAAATTACTGTAGTTTCTAGGTTTGCACACCCAACTCTTTCAGTAGCATTTCTGTGCATCTTAAAAGTTTGTAACCTCTCCAGAGAAATACCCATTTAGGCCATGGGTAGGCCTTATGCTTGCAGCAGGAAATATGCCTCTTAGTGCTGAAATACCATGCTAGGAGTCATTCAAGCAGTTTATACTATTAGTTACTTCCAATAAATTTGCTGGAAAAGTTCAGTTTCTGACCATGATAGAGGTTCCTAGTATTTCCAGTATCTCACAACCCTCTGTACTCTGCCTCATTCCCACTCTACAGCTACATGTAAACTAACTACTAAGAACATGGTCCAAAACAGCTTAAGAGAAGCTGTTCTTAAGGGCTTATTGTTACTGTTCCTTTGGGAGACAGTAATACAAGTTGTAGTCTGCAAGTGTGGTAACAGCTGTAACCCAGAACTTTCCTGTAATTTCCTTCCCAGTCCCTGGAAAGTGAAGGAGACTAAGGTGAACAGTCATATAAATTCATATGATTGACAATCTCTTTATATTTCTTTTCAGGTGAATATTGAAGGGGGGGCTATTGCCCTTGGACACCCTCTGGGTGCCTCTGGTTGTCGCATTCTTGTTACTCTTCTGTATGCATTAGAACGAACAGGTGGAAAACGTGGTGTTGCTGCCCTTTGTATAGGAGGTGGGATGGGAATAGCTATGTGTATTGAAAGATGAAAATGAACGAAGCTTGTTTATAGTGTGTTTCAGTGGTTTCAGTTCTCCAATAAACTTTATCAAGCTCACTTGACTCAAATTTTACTTACAGTATTTTTAATAGTTATACAACACTGCCTTACACTTACACTGCTCAGCTTTGCTCTCCTAACAGGAAAAGATATTCTAAACACTAAATTCAAGAGAAGTTGAAAGTTTGTAAGTCAAAGCTGAATAGAGACAACCCTTTCTTACTGTGCACGTGTTTTTTATTAACACACACTACCAACTACAGACAGGAAAATCTACATTCCATAACTCCACACAAATGAAATGCCTCTTATTCTTCAAGTGCTCCAGAACGAACTGCATCTTCATAGCACCCTCCTTTATCATCTTTACTTTCAGGATGCAGCTTAATAAGATCATCAATTCGAAGTATAGTAATTGCTGCTTCTGTTGCAAACTTTAAGCTCTTGGTTTTGACCAAGGTAGGCTCAAAAACCCCAGCTTGTTTGTTATCACGAGGTTTTCCATTTATTAAGTCGAGACCAATCCTGCAATTGAGAAATGTATTAAGTACAAGCAGCACTATTCAGCCCCATGTCCTTTCCCAAAACAAGCCTGTAGTTCAGTTGCAATATTTGTGTGTATGAGTTGGCAGGATGGCATGCAGGGAAGCTTTGGAAATTTACAAATACATCAGAAAATAGTCAATAGTTAAAGGTAAAGTGGCATCAGTACACTACTAAAATAACTCTTTTTTTACTAAAATCAACCTCAACCCCTTTTCTTGTTTTCCTTCACATGGATACTTACCATTTCAGATTTTTGCGTTCTGGATTAACTTGAGCTTCATTGTGAAATGCCCTCAACTTTGCAACAAGATCTGTGGCATCTTGAGCAGCATTTACTGCTAAAGTATTTGGAATAACTAACAGTGATCTTGCAAATTCTGCAATAGCAAGCTGCTCACGGGATCCCTAAAAGAGAAGGAAGAATAGGTAACTGTAGTTGTTTTGATGCACAAAGATTTTTCAAGCCAAATGGTGCATTATAAGCAGGCAGTTGCAGCCATAACTTCAGAAGAAAACCAGTTTAAAGTGACTTATTTTCTAGGAAGACAGAAGAGATGCTAGCCCAGAAAAGTTTTTGATCAAAATGAGGTGGAACAAAAGAGGGAAGAGGAAGGGGAGTACTCAAATTGGAAGACGTTGCCTTGAAAGCTGAATTTTATATTTGCGTATTATAATTATTCCCAATCCGTAAGTGCAACAAATCTTACAGAAGCTGAAAGTGAAGATTTGTGCACTAGTAAATCCACTGGCAATCAGTTCTTATCTTCTGTAATGGAACGCAATGTTTTATAAAGCATGCTTACCATGCTAGTTGCATAATTTTCAAGATATATTGAAAGTGCTGCCTCTACAGCACCACCACCTGGAACCACAGATTTGGACTCCAATACTCTCTTCACCACACAAAGAGCATCATGTATGGACCGCTCCATTTCGTCACACATGAAGTCATTGGCTCCCCGTAAAATAATTGACGCAGAAGTACGAGCCTTAGTACTGTTGAGAGAGAAAAAAGTTGCCTACTTCAGAAAAAATCCTTTCAGAGAGATCACTAATGTTCTACTATACAATCACTATAGTTAATTTTTTTAACAAAGATCTAGCCTTAAATGTTAAACTGTCCACAGACCTCGCAAGAACTGATACAATTTAACAAATCAATGTCCATGCTAATTCCCCTGGACAGTTTAGGAGCTTGTATTTAGGCTCTAATGCATTTTTTTACTTGCTCACTTAATTAGGAAATTTTACCTACAGTATGAAGGAAAAGACATTTTCCACCAGTGCATACAAAACAAAAAACAGTTACCAACAGAAACAAAGCAACAGAGTTTAGAACTGCATTTGTTTCAATCTACTGCTTTCTTTATTCTAGGGCTGCCCAATTTCTGAATGACTGCATGTCCACCTTGCCTGCCACAATGCAGAAGCCCCCAAATCATTGTGGGAGCCCACCCCTCAGCACAGCATGGGCTCCTGATGCAATGCAATATGTGACCCTTCCCTGTTGCATCACAGGGACCCTCCCCCCACCACACCATTCCATGCCATTAGCCCCCTCCACTGCTTTACCCCATGGGTGCCCAATGTGCCATGGGGGCTACCTGCATAGTCCTGCTGTGCCACACAGGCCCCTACGCTTGTGGGCACATTGTGGACAGTCCTTTGGTCTCTTTGAACCTTTCAGCTAGGGACAGACAAGAGAACTGGAGGGGGGAAGGGAAGAGACTCTGGCAGCAGCTGAGTAAAGAGTGGTGGGCCACTGTTTAATCCCTCAGGGGCCTCCTGTGCCCCATGGACAATCAGTTGGGCAGCCCTGCTTTATTCAACAGCCAAAATAAACTAGTGGAACTGCTGGTATTATAGCAATGGGTAGCTGTGAAATTGCAAAAGTGAGTAAATATCCTACTTTCTGAAAACTCTTTAGTCCTATGAAACTAAAAACAGGTGTCATATCAAAACATATAGGGATCTACTATATTTACTTGATTTCCACAATGAGTTATTTTTCCAGCCAAAAGGGGGATGGTGAGGAAGCCATGTCTTATACTCAAGTACTGGCCTGGGGGAGGTGACCACAGTGGCCCTGGGGTCAAAGCTAGAGCTAAGCTGCTGCCTGCCCTGGGTGAAGTGGCTTTTACAGGGGGGAGACCGTGTAGTGGGGAGGGAGTTTGCACAGAGGAGCCCATGGGGACAAGAGTAAGTGGGACACCACATAGGAAACTTGCCTCCATCCTACTGCTTACTTTTGGCACCCATGCACCCTCAGCTCAAACCCAGCCAGGCTTGGAGCTGCTGTTGTGCTTCTACCTGCCCAGGCTGGACCACAGCCACTGCTGCTCTGGAGTCAGATGCTGCTCTGGAGCCAGACAGAAGGTAAGAAGGCTGAGGCATGGGGAAACAGGTGGCAGACACAGGCTTGTTTACAAATAATGTGTTTTAAACCAAGTCAATTCTTTAACAATCTTGACTAGCCACTAGTTAATAATTAGAATTAGAATGTCTGAGAAAGATGTCTAGCCCCAGCAAAAAAGGTGAAACACTGGTGGTTTTCACCACTGATTTTACAGTGGGCTTAGTATACTTTATCCCACGCGTATAACTGCTCATACTACTAAGATCGTATGGCAGCAAATAAATGGGAAATTTAGTTTTAGTGGTGCAGCAAAACTAATGTGGCATATCTACTTTTTTTTTTTTAAGAAACATGCTCTTACTTCTTGACTAATATCAGCTCATCATCACAGATTCTTTCTTGAACTACCTCTTCTGCCTGTCCCAGCATTGATGCCTCAAAGCTTTCTTCACCTTCCAAGTTAGCCAAGTTTGAACACACAGTTGCTTTTAAAACAAAAAGCAGATGGTGAAATTAGCATATGTAATTCTAGCACCTATCATTATCCTGTCAGTCTTCTAGAATAAATATCTATGAAAAAGCAAATATCAGTATGCTAAATAGTATTTCCTAATAAAATGGTAGACTAAGCATTTCTAATCCATCCGGAGGTATCAAGAAATACCAATTTCCTTGAAGACTACATCATTGCTTCTTAAAATCAATTTGTTTATATTGTTTCTGGGCTTACACTAATACAATTAAAAAGAAGGGATGTGGAAGTAAGTTTTTATATCTTGACTAATGTCAAAGTTCCTGCAAAATTCTAGGCAGACTTTACTTAAAAGTTCCACAAAAATTGGGATTGAAGATTTTTATCCTATAAGTTAAATAGTTTCTTCTCTATAGTTGCATGATTTTATTAAAGAAGGTCGGGAATTAAGAAAATATTAAACATGGACTTAAAAGCAGAGTTTACTCAAGCCACGTTAACAAAAACCGAGTCTGGTTCTTCTAAAAGTGAGGAAACCTTCCCACTACCAGCCATCATGTTTCTTCATTCCACATCTTCAGCAGTCATTACCCCATAGAACTTCTTTTCCATTTAGAAGAGATGCTCCCTATCTGGAATCTGCAGAACCCAAACACTTATTTTCAAAAAAACCCCTAAACTACGACCAAGATCCTGATACATACATACCTCCAGAAGCTTTGGCAATGCGTTTTAGATCCTTTTTCAGAACTCTGCGTACTGCCATAGCACCAGCATCAACAAAATATTTCAGACACATATCATCAATGCCACCGGTAGTTAGAACAACATTGGCACCTGCAGCTAGAATCTTCTGAATCCTCTCTTTAGTGATATCTGACTCTCTGCAAAAGGTAACACAAACAAGTGTTTATAACCTAAAATTATAAAAATGGCCTTCAAAATCTTAAACTGTAACCATGCCTTTTTTTATCCCACATTTGGAACAGTTAAAACTGATGCACAGCACAGATCTTCAGATATCACATTAATGTAGAGCCACTTGAAATTACCTGTTAATATTTAGCTTCCTAATTCAATACTGTAACAGTGAACTAGATTTAGATTATTCAAACATACTCCAATGATTCCACACGGCCCCCCAAAGACATATATACTGTTTAGAAAAGGAAAGATGAAGCAAAAACCAAAACGAAAAGATTTTTCCAGTCTTTCCCAATGCAGCATAAGGTCACCATGGCTGAACACTCCTAGGAGCATTCAAAGGTTGTTACCAGTTCAGCAGCAGCTGTCACAAAGTTAATACTTTAGCTTTGGAGCTGCTAAGAAGGTGAGTGAAGCTGAGCCTGCTTGTGGTGTCCAAGAACCCCAAGCATGAAAATTTGCTTCTTTGCTTAAAACATGCACCTCAATTTTGGATGGCTAATTTTTGGGTAAAAGGTGCATGTGGTATGAAATACAGTACTTTCCACTGTTATATTAAGAAGCCATAGCTACTTATGGCAATTAATTTGTTGCCTATCAGATAAGCTCAGGACATCAAACCATCCAGAAACCCACCAGAATTAAAAATACTAAAATGATACATGGAAAAAAACTGGCACACCTCTGTCTGATCTGGTCTAGTTTCTCAGGATCTGTAATAACGACTTGAACACCAAGCTTCATTTTTGTTTTCTGCAGACTGAAGTCCAGGCAAGCAATCTTTGCATTAACCATTCTCTTAGTCATACCTATGTGAAAAAATGGGGTTTCACTAAATTTAATTATTTAATTAAAACTGTTCAATGAATATAGCACCAGTTATATTATCTTATTTATAAATTTAATCAGTTACCTCTAAAGCTATTTCTGTTCCTTAAGTTTTAATGTGCTGGAAGGGCATTACTATATTTTCTTATACACAACATGCAACTTTCCCCTCAAAAATCAACCCCCCAAATTTGATGTACATGTCTTAATCAGGGTAGCTGTTGTCTTTGCTGGAGAAGAAGGAAGTGTGGAGATATTGTGCATGCCATACAGCTGTCAGGATGGCAGAGTCCTGTGTTAACTTTCTCACAGCCATAGGTATTTTGCTGAGCACTGTACTTGCTGCTTCAGGCACAAACTGAGCTGTTGCAGTATCCTGATGAGGTTTGTGATGTGGAAACAGCACTGTGGTTTTTTACTGTAAGTAGTTCTTTACTTAAGACCCTGTAAACACTGCCCTTTTGAGGGTCTGGGGCCTAACCTGGTGACAGATTAGATCCTAGGGAACACAGAGTATCCAAGAAGTGTGATATCCCTGGAGAGTGTCTGCTACACAAGGAAGTTCCTGTTGCCTCACACACAACTCCTCCTGGGATGTCATACTTTCTAGACACTTTTATGTTCTTAGGAAAACTTACTCTATGCCACAGTCAAACATGAATCTGGAAAAAAATTCTCTATGTTCTGCCTTTTAAAAACAAGGTTTGTGTTTTATTTGGGGATATATTGTGTACAAGAAAATAGGGTACGTTAAACTAAGTGAAATAAAGTAACAACATAAAGCAGGGGTGGGCAAAATGTGGCCTGCAGGCTGGGTGTGGCCTGCCAGGCCATTCTATCCAGCCCACAGGGCCCCTAAAAAATTTAGAAAATTAATATTTATCTGCCCCCGGCTGCTTTTCATGCAGCCCTCGATGGCTTGCCAAAACTCAGTAAGCGACCCTCTGCCCGAAATAACTGCCTGCCCCTGACATAAAGAGTAGTAAAATATCTTTCTATACCCAAGCATAATCTTAGTTGCTTTCTTAGGAAGCACCTTTACATGCTTCTCAATCAATATTAAGTGACATTATTGCTAAAAATAATTAAATGGAACCACTGAATTCCAGCATAATTGAAGTGTTGCTCTATAGAGATCTACTGCTAAATTCTCAGTAAAAGAAAAATGTTGATAGACTTAGCTTTTACATCCAAGTAACATAATTCCAGGGATCTTTAATTTTTTTTTTTTTTTTTTTTAAACAAACACATTTGAGACCTTCCACTGCAGACAGCAATCCCTGGGTGTTACCCAAGGCATTCCACTCTGCCTTTCTAGCCTATTTGCTACTCCCTCACTGAAGCTTCTGAACAACTGAAAAGAGGCATCAGGAAACATCATGGTAACTATCATATTGAAGTCTGTCCAAACTCCTTCTGAGCAAGAGACATGTAAAGAGAAAAAAATGAATATTTAAAACTTAGAGGTCTTGGGTATAAACAAGGAGTTATTTCTCAGACATGACTTCAGGACTCAATATTCATATCAATTGCAATTTTCTTTGACAAACTTCACAGATGATTGTGAGTTTCAGGGCAAAGTCTGAACTTGAGGTACCTACTTTTTTTCTAGAGATAGATATTTAACCATTTCTAACTACCTAACTTCAACTACTAGACTCATGTTATAAAATTTTAGAAAAGCCTCCTCTCCTGGAGGACCAGGAGTAAGATTTAGGCACAGGAAAAATTGTATGTGGAGTTAAGTCCCTAGAATTTAAGAAAAATCCAACTATGTCAAAAATCAAATGCTGCTGCCCTTCAGTGTATGATAAAATAAGTCTTTCTGCTCAAGATCAACAATTTAACAAAATACCCAGATATTCTTGTGGAACTCTTATCCTACTTTATTGGTGGGGGGGAAAAGAACCTCAGCATGGTGTATGTTAACAATTTTTTCCATTTACATTTAAATGGAATTTAATTTCATTTAATTTTAACGCTGACTTGTTTTAGGATTAATTTTATGTTGAAATGACTAACACTTCATTTCCCAGCTTACTGCATCAACAGAAACATCACCACACAGCAATATTCGTAAGCACACATTAATTTAGTGAGGGCAATAACTAATCTATTAAAAAAAATATCTTACCCTGAGAACCCACCACACAATTCAGTGCATAACCATTCACAAGAATACTCTCTTTCTGGCTGCGGCCATGTGCCTTCAGAACATTAATGGAGTTGATTGGATATCGGGCCTGACCCTTTTGGTCTGTGTATTTAACTGCACTTGCAGCATCCACCGCCATGTTAGCAAAGAAGTCACCATCTCTAAAATAATACTGTTAAGGCCAAAATTAATTATAAAAGACAACCAACACTGTACAAATTAACTTGGAACTCAGCATAGCATTTGTGTGTGTAGCACTGATGTGAGGCAAGTAGTCTTCCACCACAGTAAAGTGGTGATTATGGCAAAGGGACAGCTTTAAGTGACCTACAATTAATACCACGCTTTCTTCCTTTACCTCCATGAAAGAGCAAGGCTTAATGCAATCAGAATTTGTTACGTGAAATATGGAGATTTATAATCTTGTGTACGTTCACCTATTTTTTCTTCTTTGAAACATTTCCCTCAAATACAAAATGTAAATATATTGGCTAACATAAAGACAGGAGTATGAGAGAAGGAATGTACTTCAGAGCAGCAACAAACCTGGGTAAGACACAAGAAGGTTAAACAAAAGAAAGACATGTTTGTTAAATGAAAAGCACAGAGCGTGTTTTAATCTTTAAACTAAGAAAGGAGACAAACCAACCACGGCTTTATTTTTTAAATAAATACTTATTTTTAAAGTACTAAATTAGTAACAAACAAATGAAAAAACAAAAAATGAAACAAAAACAAACCCAAAACAAAGGTTACACCACACACTATCCTTATTTTCTACAGCTGAGAAAGGAGAATGAAAAATATAGGATTTAGATTAGAATAGCTCCTTCAAATCTCTTATGGCAGCTGTGAAGTCACTTTCTGCCACAAGAAATAACTAAAATCTCATCTTAAGTAGGCTAATAATTGCAACATTTTGTTAAAATGTTACACTGTGAAAACTAGGGGTTTCCCCAAATCTTTTTAGACCACATTTACCATCAGATAGTTTTGTACAATCAGGCATACCCAGTTATTACTGTTCATGTGCCCATGAATAAGGGGAAAATGAGATTTACTGTACTTCTGTTCTATGGTAATTACACTCCTGCCCACTCTTAACCCACAATATGAGCTAAACTGCAGGAGCATGGCCAAAGGAAAGTTATCTCAGTTTATTTTTACTGTGGGGTAGAAGTGGGCAAATGAATAATTACTGTAAAACAGTAAAGCCCCACCCCCTGAACTGCAAGCACAAATTGTCCATGTTTCTGCAATAAGTAAAAGCTAAACCAAGACAATTAAGCCCTCTTCCATTCAGGCATAGGTTGCCCAAGTTAGCCTTCAGCAGAGTATGGAAGGGCACGGGGATACTTACACACAGCAGCTGAGAAGTAGTAAAGGGCATACAGGGCAATTACAGGAGAATGATAGATTACAAGATATTTGAGCTTTCCCCCACTTCTTTGTTTGAAATGAAGTGAATGTTACTTTCCTGCTACCACAAAGGATACATTCCTATGATTTTGGAGGACATTGATGTTTTAGCTGAATTAATAAGACAATCTCTGCCCAGTTCATCTGTATTAATAATAAGATTTTCATTGATGTAGCGAACAGCTTCCCTGTTGAATAAAAAACAAAGAAAAATTTGTTCCCTCTGGAAACAGTTCCATATCTATGACAACCCCTTTCCCCAGCTCCTCCTTCCATAAACATTTAGTTCATTTTATTGATGAAATTCTGGTTTTCTCCACATGAAACAGCAAGCATTTCCTGCTGTCAGGACATACTTAATACTGTGGTAGAACAAAATAGAACAAAATTGACAAAACATCCCCAAGCCTTAACAAATAAGCACCATAAGAAAAGAATCTGCACTGTTGACAAATATACATGTAAATGAGATAATGCATTCACTATATATTATGCTTTCCTAGAACTGGAATACATTGTTATTCCATTGAGTCAGACTTACTTGCAAGCAAGTCGATATCCACCAATAATGGAAGTAGGATGAATTTTCTGTTTGACTAATTCATCTGCGTTCTTCAGAAGTTCTGCGGCAATAATTACCTGTTTGTGAAAACAAAACAAACATCAGGCAAATCAAATCCTCTGTGCCAAAAGCATAAACTTTTCCAGGTGGAAAAATGAGTGACATTTACATAGCAGTTCTTGTTTCCACGAAGGGATAAATAATGGCTAGAAATAGATGCCCATCATTTAAAATCAGGGGTGCTTAACCTCTGGTCACTGGGCCATATCTGGCCTGTGGCACCTTGTCATCTGGACCACAGGGCCCCTCAAGGGTTTAGAAATTTGGCAGTGGGGGAAATGATGGCACCCCCCCGCCCCCCATCAAATCTCCAGACACATGGGGAACCTTATCCAATCCCAACATGTAGGGCTGAACTGTGGCTGTGCTAGGCCCCAGGGCCCGATCCTAGTGTGGGGGGCCATTACCACTAGTTTGCAGGGGAGCAGGTAAATAAGTTCAGCAGACAGCTAAGCAGGGATAAACAGAGGAAGACAACCCATGTAACTTGTATTTATATCATTTTATCTCCAATTTTTTCAGAGACAATTCTCTACTACATTGGGGGAAGTTCACATGGTTTACAGGTTAATCTCCGCTATTTTTTTTTTGTTTTGTTATGCTAGTGCAATGGTAACTACAGGATCTGGAATGATACCTTTCTACCAAAGAACATTTCATCCACAAGATATTTTCAAGCTTCATGCAGGAAAAGAAATAGCAATTTGCAAGTTGCAGGTAATGAATAAAGAACGATTTTTCCTGAGAATGCAAGCTTAACACGTGCTTAACAACATCAATGCTAATATTGTGCTCCTGTCTGCTGTTATTCTTGTTCTGCATATTGCTGATGGTTTGTATTGTGGAAAAACACAGATCTTAGCTCCATTCCATACTGTCAAATAGCATAGACAACCCTCACTGCAACAGGATTTATAAGTATGCAAAACACAGGTATTCTAAAAGTCAGCATTGTCTGATTAAATGGCTATCTGCAGATGAGGCTTTCTACATACCACAGAGGTGGTCCCATCCCCAACTTCTTTATCTTGCAGTTCTGCCAGCTCACACAGGACTTTTGCAGCAGGATGCTCCACCTCCAACAACTTCAGAATAGTTGCACCATCATTAGTTATGGTTACATCCTAGTTTTCAGAAAACAAGAAAACCAGAAAAACCATTACACATTTTTAAATTTTATGAAACTAAAATATGGCTCTCTTAATGAAAGTAACAGATACAGAACGATCCCACGTGTAATTTTTTTATTTATTTTTTTTTACCTTTTACCCTTACATTTTACCTTGTCTTTATTTCACATGCACATGTGCAGTCCCAACAAATCATAAGCTTGTAGGACTAAGTTACTAACATAAGGCACTACCACACAAGAACACACATGTACTTTTATATGCTGAAATCATTTGTGTGAATAAGAACTATGAAAAGCTTAAGTGAACCTTTAATCCCTCTGCATAGGTTAATAAAAGCCAATCATTTATGAGTATCAATTTAAGATGATGATTTTTAAGTGACATGCTACATGTAAAAGTCAAAGGAAGGTAGTTTTATAACACAACTACACAACAAGAAAACTGAAATTATTTGCTCAATTAATCTAGATATTTGAAAGAGATTCACACTGCTAATTGGAATCATCACTTGCTGTTTTATTTTATTCACAACCCAAACTAAAAAGGATACAGTGGTTTATAGACACAAACTGAATGCCCAGAATCTAGTTTAAATAAATGTTACATAAATTCCGCTGACAAAGCTATACTGTCTCAGCTGGTAGGCAAAGCTAAGCCAGAAGGCCTCTTTGTCGACACAGCTCTCCTAGCAAAACTCTGTTTCTCTTGGCAAATACACTCTTAAGGAAGCCGGTGGCATAACCCTGGCAGCAGAGAAACTCCTTCTACTGGTGCAGGTTGCTTAGAGGATTCTGCCACAGTAGCTATAGCAACGACAGCCCCAGAATGTAAACTAGGACTGCCCAAATGGCAACTGTGATGGGTTAATTAGCAACCCCTGGGCTCCACTCCCCCATCACTCCCTTGGCTGCTGATGCCAGGGTCTCTGAACTTCCCACTGTCTGGCCCTGGGGGGCAGGGTGACCCACATGCCCCTGCAATGCAACCCAGGGGGGAGAGCTTACACAACACCCCCCTTTCCTGCACAGCTGGGGCAGGAGGAACTACAGCATATAGCCCAAGGGAGGTATAGCCCCTGGGTATACAATTAATAAACCCACACTCTTAGCAATACTAAACAAATAATGTAATTTATTTGTTATTCAAAGTTTTTTTGCAAAATGTTCTGCCATTTCATATAGGAAAAAGATATTTGCAATCTTTTCCTTCAGACTCTGGCACTTTTTTCTTTATCCCATAAGCATAGCCACTTAATCTGTAAATCGAGGAAGTGGTAGTCAAATGGGAAGCACACAAAACCTGACCTTTCCTTCGGAATCTGAGGTAGGCAGAGCCCACGTTTTGATTTGTTAAAGGATGCGTCTGATTCACATCATTGATTAAAAGTTAGCTGTCACTTCTAATCAAAGCTATTATTTAAAAAGTAGCAAACTGCCTGTCATGGATGACAGGGGGAAGGAAGGGGAGGACATGGGCGGGGATGGAGTGCTGCCACCCAGTACCCCAGTGCCACTGCTCCACCTCCAGCCCTGTGGGCCCCCCCCCCCACTCCTCTCTGTCCGTGAGGAGGGGGAGGGGCGTGGCCACCCTTTGGATGTGGTGGTGAGACGGGAGCGGGGGTGAGGCCGGAGGGGGGGGGGGGGGGGCGAGGCCAGCGCTGCGCCACCAGCACCCCACACCGCCACTGCCTTCAAGAAGCAGGGCCAGGGGGTGGGGGGCAGAAGCTAGGCCAGCACTGCTGGCCTCGCCCCTCTGGCTCCGGCCCCTCAGTCCCTGCTATCATGGTGTCAGGGCTGCACTCTGCCCTGCCCTGTGTGTTTGTCTGTGCAGAGCACTGATTGGCTGCCATTACAACCAATCAAAGTGCAAATAAACAGTTATGGACAGACAGACTAAGACTTTTATTATATTAGAGTAAAAAATGAATGCTCTTCCATAGTCATACTGAAGAGGTCAAGTTGCTAAATGCATAAAGACCATGAACAACATTTTACACAGGAACAGACTGAACAGGTCCCTACTAGATAGCATGAATTTGAGAGAAAGCAAGCAGAGACCTTTTCATTACAGTTTAAGACAGAGACGTATGTCTACTTACGCCAATATCATCCACTAACATTTTATCCAAACCAACTGGCCCAAGGGAACTCTTCACAATGTTAGCAATGGTAGCTGCAGCTGTAACTGTAAAAAACAGAACAGCAAGTAATTAGGTAACTCTTCACAAATAGCCAATTCTAAAGCCCACATTCCTGTAAGTATAGTCCCCGTTTTAAAAGTCTGGAATATAAATAATTTTTGTCTACTTTTGGCACATGTGCTTTTTCAGGGCCTATTTGACTGGGGAAATGAAAATGACTGGGGTGACAATATAAGGATCCACGACAAATCCATTTGCACAATTTGAATGGACACCACGAAGACACCTCGTTTGGCTTCAGGACTAAGCGTTGTTTTTGCCTAATACAGTTAATCAACCCACAACTGTAAATGTACTAAATGCATGTAATTTACTTATTATTCAAAGTCTTATTGTATAATGTTCTGCTCTCTCATATAGGAAAGAGATATTAACTATCTTTTCCTTCAGACTCTGGCACTTTTTTTTCTATCCCATAAGCATAGCCACTTAATCTGTAAATCGAGGAAGTGGCAGTCAAATGGGAAGTGTTCAAATCTGATCTTTCCTTTAGAATTCTAAAAGTACTAAACCCCTTCCTATTTTTTTGTAATCAGTGCATACAAAGAGCTGTTCTTGCTACTGGTATTTACCTGACGGTACCAAATTTCTTATTAATGTGAATTCACTTTATTTAATAGTGAATGTGGCAGACAGGTTACCTTCAGGGAGAGATCCAGCTCAGGGGCGGGCAATTATTTTGGGTGGAGGGCCGCTTACCCAGTTTTGGCAAGCTGTCCAGGGCCACATGGGTAGCTCCACCCCTTGGCAGGTGCCCCGCCCCTTTATAGGTGCCCTGCCCCCTGATCACCATCTTGGGACCAATGTCCCAATATCTTGGGACCAATGTTTCAGGGTCATGCAGGGGTCTGTGGAGCCAGGCTGGCCTGCACGAGCAGGGAGAGAAGGGAGCCCTGCTCTGGGCCCTGCTGGTGCTGGCCCCAGGACACCAATGTGGGCCCTGTGTTCCCACTGGCTCCCATGCCCACTCACTCTCAGTGCCCCCTGAGCCCTACGGTACAAGCAGGGGGCAGCATGCAACCCCGACCCCGCGCTTGTCGGCAGGAAATGAGCTGGTGCTGAGCACAGGGAAAAGCAGCCCCTCCCCCACCCTGTGGCCCACGCTCCCTGCTGCAGCTGCTCACAGCCTGCTGGGCAGCCCAGAGGCAGTGGAGGTAGCCTCAATGCAACCTACTGTGGTGTGAGCTCTGGGCGGGCAGCAGCAGCAAACACTGCCCAGCATGGCAAGCAGGGGAGCTGCAGCTGCTGCCACCGTGGCAAAGCCCCAACGGACAAGCCCAGAGCCAGCATGGGGCCTGGGCTGGCAGCGGGGGCGGGTTACAAGCTGGTACTGAGCATGGGGAAAAGCAGCCCCTCCCCTGCCCCGTGTCTGCTCAGGACAGCCCTGCGCAAGCTGCAAGTGGCTGCAGCAGGGAGCACAGGCCATGGGGCAGGGCCACTCTCCCCCCCCCCCACTCAGCACCAGCTCATGCCCCCCACCCACCTTTTCTTACCCAAGCTTCCTGTGCTGGAGGAGCCACCTGGTCCCAGGCCAGAAGCCCCCGCTGAGGCCGGGCAGGCCCTGCTGTTGCAGGAGCCTGCCAGGGCTTCCTCTGGGTCCTACTGTTCCTGGCTCCTGTCATTTTTGACAGGAACCAAGGACAGATAAATATTAATTTTCTAAATTTTTAGGGGCCCTGCGGGCTGGGTAGATGGCCTAGCGGGCCGGATCTGGCACATGGGCCGTATTTTGCCCACCCCGATCTAGGGGCGCTACAAGAACACTAGTGGAAACTGAGTCATCAAGAAATAAATCTTGAATGACTTTTCTCCATCTCCTGTTTCTAATCTCAGTTTTTACTTCAAGAAGAAATCCCATTTCAGTGCATTTGTGCACAGCTCTGGTAACAACTTGTTTCAAATATGGAATTCAAGGAAAAGTTTTCCCCCATTCAACATGGGGGCGGGGAAAAAAGCCCTTGTCTTGGGTTCAAGTAGGAGGCAAGGGTGAGGGGTAGGTGGCTGCTCCGACTTCAACCCAGGTGTGGGGTCAGAATGCTTCCCCCAGCAGCCCCTGCGCCCCAGCCATTTATCTTCTGCTGCGGCTCCAGGCTCAATCTGGCCTGGAGCACGTGGGGGCTCCAGCCTCCACCCAGCCAGGCAGTGGCCATTGTGGCAGGGGTTCAAGACAGGGCTAGAGCTGCTCCCTGGGTAGCCAGAAAGGCTGGCAGAGGGATGGGTGGGACCAGGGGGTGCAGGTACACGTGGGAGGGGGAACAAATAAGGGGGAGGGGGAACATGGAGGCACCGGGGGTAGATGTTAGGCCTTTTGAGCCCCCTGTGACCTGGTCGCAGTGGGAGAGGGTGGTGAATTCAACACGCCCCCTGATAATTCAATTCTATTTATGGAAGAGAAATAACTGCCCATCCCGAACAGCTCCATGCACGGGCCTGGCCAAAGCCTGCCCCACTAGCATCACTAGCTGTACGGTAATTATTGTATTTACTTCAAGTTCAACCCCTGCAAAATTAACAATAGTAAAAGCGCTCAAAACCTACAATTGTTTTTGAGGCAGCTCATACACGCAGCATATGCAAACCCCAATTCACACTCAGGGAGCCTCAATTGCCTTTCGGGCCGGCCGTGGGTGCTTCCTTATCACTCCTTGCCTCAAAATGAAGAAACGCTTCCACTTGGATGACCCAGGTCTTGCTCAGGAGCGACTCCCAATGAGCAATATCGAGTAAATGAGACAACCACCTCCTCCTTGCATGTTGACTTGTATATTGCCCAGTGTACAATATTTTTTTCAGCAAATACAGGAATTCTGAGTTTCTAATAAGATAATTTCATATTTAAGACCTGACAAACGCTGCCCCCACCCCGGAAGCGAGGGGACCCCGGAGCCGCGCGGCCCCTCCCCCCCGGCAGGCGGCGGTTGGCTCCGCCCCGCAGCCGTTACCGTTCTGGCTGCGGACTGCATCGCCGGAGCTGCGCTCGCCTAGCACGGCCAGGGGCCCCTCCAGCGCCGCCATGGTCCCGCCCGCACCACGCCGGCAGCCGCGAGATGAAGCGTAGGGCACGCCGGGAACTGTGAAGGAGAAGAGGAGAGGAAGCAGCCAATGGCTGTCTGGAAGGGCAGTAACGTCAAACGGCTGTTGCCCCAATCCGGGAGCTCCTCATAACGCCCGGCGAGCGCTGCCTGGGCTGCAGGCGCTGATTGGATGCTGAAGCCGGCGGGGAGACGCGAGTGCGGGCGTCACGGGGATTCGAAGGACATGGGCGGGGCTCAGGGCGAGTGCAGCGCTGGGCTTCCAGGACGTTCTAGAAGGCGGCAGCCGATTGGCCCCGCCCCCTGGCTCGAGAGCGAGGCTTCCCGGAAGGCAACCCGGCTACTGGGGCGGAAGTTCACGTCCTTTCTGTTTCCGGGGCAGCGGATCATTCCCCTTAGTAAGAGTCTAGGCTCAGCCCAGGAGGCAGCTTGGTGCGGGCGGCCGCATTTTGCCGCTGTCGCCGCTATGGCGCTGCGGAGCCGTGTCCGGTCGCTGTTGTTGAGTGTCGCTGCCGCCGCCAGGCTCCGTGGGGCCAGCGAAGGTGCCGGGGATGGGGCTTCCGCGTAGGGGGTTCCGTTGGGCAGGGAACTAGTCTTACGATCGCTTGAGTTCTGTTTAGACTTTACCCACGACGCGCAGAGTCGCTGACATCTTACAGGCGAGGCCATTGGCTGAAGTAGTTCTAATATTTCTAACTTATTTTTCCTTGTCTCTTCTTTTTGCTTCCCCGCAAGGTCTTCGTTTCACATCTGCTAAAGCCAGCTTCGAAGTTGCCGGTGCGGAGGCGGACACAAGTGAAAACGAGGTTGTCGCCCCGGATTTCGCCAACCGGAACCCTCGGAACCTGGAGCAGTTGGCGCTCGCCAGGAAGGAGCGCGGCTGGGAAACCACTTGGCCCAGCAGAGAGTTTTGGCGTAGGTGAGTTGTGGACTTGTTTGGCAATAAGTGAGTTTAAGAACCGGAGCATTTTTTTAAATCTGAGATCTCCAGTGGTACTCAGGAAGTGCTCGTAGTAAAACTGTTGGACCAGAGGCCCCCTCAAACTTAGGCTTTGTGTATGCAGGTAATTAGGGTCAACATAGCCTAGGCTGGTGATTCCTAACTTGGGTGCCTTGAGAGCCTTTGAAGGGTGCTGCGGGGTGCCAAGCCATGTTAGCACTGCTAGGTGTGTGGACGTGATTTGCAAGACTGAAACAGATTTCAGATAAGCCCTAAGGTTAAAAAAACATTCTGCCCCATTGTGGTCTTTCTGAGTTCTTTGCAACAGAAAAACTATTCTGTCTTGTTTTTGTAATTTAAAAAGCCTAGAGAGCTCAGAACTGGCATTTTCCAAGGGATGCCTTGAGCCTAATGAGCGGGTTGAGAATCGCTGTCCTAAGCTCCGTGGCTAGCCACAGTCCACCCAGCCCCAAACATTCTGCTGAACTTCAGGATATGAGGAAAGGCCTGCCTTGCAGTGTACCTCTCCCTGCAGTATGTTTGGAGATTGCCCAGATGCTGTAGGCCACAAGCACAGGAGTCCCTCCAGTGGCTGTTTTCAAGCTGCTTCTTCCTAACTTTCAGCCTTTCTGTCCTCAAATCTTGTCTATAATTGGAGACAAGATGTGCAGGAGAAACAAGTACCATATTTTCTTGCACATAGCATGCCTCAAAATAAAATATGTACCTTGTTGAAAAGTAGAAGGAAGGAAAAATAGCTTTCCTTGAAATAGTAAGTTACTGAGTAGCACAGGGGCAGGCAATTATTTTGGGCAGAGGGACGCTTACTGAGTTTCAGCAAGCCATCAAGGGCTGCATGACAGGCAGTCCAGGGCAGGTTAATATTAAATTTTCTAAATTTTTTAGGGGCTCCATGGGCCGGATAGAATGGCCTGGCGGGCCGCATTTTGCCCACCCCTGGAGTAGCAGCTTCTGCAGCACGAGCCTCGGCTAGGGAGAAAGTGTCCACAGCCAGCAGCTATGGAGCCCCGCTGTGCTGTCCGATATGCAGTGTTATTTCACTTTCCTCAGGTAGAGGCATTATTTCCCTGTTTATGACAGACTCTAATTCCCAGCAGCTGAATCTTGGAAAAGGGGTGTATGTTACATGCAAGAAAAATATGGTAATTTGCAGACTGATATCTACAAGGGGATCTGCTTGAAGGACAGGAAACATACTTTGGATGGCTTTGGTGTAGGCTGCAAGGTAAGATACAGATGAGGAAGGGTGGCACATGTGGCTCAAGTTGGTTGAGACTGACCCTAAGTGACCTCTCATCATGGATTCTGTGACTTTTCCTGTTTCAGATATGCAGAGGCATAGTCTTGTTAAAGATACTATGGGGTACTTTCCATCTGCTTTAGGGTTACTAACAGACAACTTGCATAGCAAGAGATGTGAATTTTCTCTTGTCTGTGATTGCCTTGTAACAATGCCCAGCTTGAGACACCTGGTTCGTGTCTGAAGATATAGAACATCTGTGCTCTGGAGCGGATTTCTCTTTAGGGTGCTTAGTGATGAATTACCCAATCTGGTAACACCCTAATCTCACTGTCTCTCACCCCATCCTCATCAATAAATTAAGCGACTGCGGCATTGATGCCTGCACAGCATGCTTAAACTCCAGGAGAAAGCACAAAAGAAAACTTCAGTATCCACAGACATATAAGCTCCTTCTCCTGTTGGCCTGGGGTAGATTCAGATCAGCAACCTAGACCAGAAAGGTTCATGCCTGTGTTCCTTGTCCTCACAGCCAGTCTGCTATGAATGAATTAATGACATTTTTTTTAATGTAGGGCTCAGCCCTGCAAGGCACTGAACACCACCAGCTTCCATTATGTTCAAAAGAAGTTAAACAATGTTCAGCACTTTTAAGAATCAGACTTTTTTCTACTACATATGAACATGGCCATACTAGACTGAAAACTGAAAAGAACATGGACAAGTTAGCCCATTTTGGTTTATATGTTTGCATTCATTTTTTGTGTCATAATCTGCATGTACAGACAAACAGAAACTTTATTTATATAAAAAATGCAATTATAATTGCATTTTAATTTACCCTAGCTCAAAGTATGCACTTCTCCCGTGAATTTATCTCCACTGTAAGAAAATACTAAGATTTCAGTTAGATATGTAACCCTGCTAACGTTATGCATTCTCTGTTATGGTCACTGGCTGTGTCTACACAAGATGCTGACTGTGCAGTCATTACTACACAGTCATTTAGTGCTTGTATAAACAAGCACTAAATAACTGTGTACTAACTGGAGTTACTGCTCAGTAGCATTGCCAAATGGCTTTTAGGTGACTGCGCAGAATCTTGTCACTACTGCACAGTAGCATCGTGTAATGCTTCCTGCCATGTGATGCTACTGCACAGTCAGCATCTCATGTACACACAGCCACTATGTATTTTTTTAGTATCTATAATTGAAGGTTTGAGCCTACTCACACCCAGGTTTACTGTTAGTAGGCCTGCTTTTACTGCTTGATGGTAAAATGTGCAAATGTAAAGGGCAGGTGGGTCAGATATTTGTGTCCACGGGCCCTCCTTTCCAAAACAGCGAAGTGTGTAGGTATGCAAAAGTTTAAAATGGAAAGTTAGAGAGGGCTCTGAGAGGTCAGCACTCACTTTGAGCTGGAAGAGATGTGCAGTGGGTGACCTTCTTTTCCAACACAGAAAAAGCGTATGTGTGAGGAGCAGAAGAGATTGTAGACAGGAATATAGCAGGGCAGTCTGGCCCTTTAAGTGGGATGGGCAGCTCTGAAGTAGGAGCCCAGCTGCAGGCGATCAGCTGCTAGTTCAAAGCTCAGGAGAAGAGAGAGCAAGCAGCCTGAGCTGGGGAAGAAGTAGTTTGTGGTCAGGAGGCAGACTGGAAGCCAAAGGAGCTTGCTTCTAGGAAGAGCCAGAGCTAAAAGGGTCCTCACCTGCTGCCTGGAGAAAGACTGAAAACTTTGCTCTGTCATTTGCTGCTTGACCACTGAGAATACACTGAGACGTTCCAAAGGTCACCTTGCTAACCGATGGTGCCTCAGCTTTACCTGTGTCTTGCCAGCATTTAGCAGAAGGGATTGTGCCAGCTAGCGTATCAAACCCTGGTCTGGTCATATGCTGAGAAATAAAAGCCTCCTCCCCTCCTTAGATGGGGACTTCCTTTTTGGTCAAAGGCTCTGAAATTACACTTGTCACTGACAAGTATGTCATAAGAGATAACAGAGGATTTATTATAAAGACAAAAGCAGTCATAAGAAATCAAGGACCATTTGTTGAGATACAGACAAATGGAAATATCAGAACAATGATTTTCTCTTATCCTAAACTCTAAGAATATAACTTCCACTTATTAGCTCAACAGATTAGAAAGCAGCCATTGCCTCTGACCTTCTTGTCAGGGTTTTCTGCAAATTCTCTTGTCAGCCTATCACACTCACCCCACTAGCTGAAGGACCAAAGCACCTTATGCCTGGAAAATTTTAGACAAACACTTGCTCCTGTGGCAAGGTTTAAGTACGGTTTCTTATCTGGCCATTTATGTATTATCCATTGAATTCTTGGAGTTCATACTATGCATTTGAATTCCTGCTCCACAAGGGTATATCTGTTTACCAGATCCAGAGATGGCTTTCAGACATAAAGACTGTGAATCTAATATCCTAAGAATCCTGAATCTTACTTAATTTTCCAACTTAATGTCCTTCCCTGAATAGCCAGGTGTTATTTGCCACAGTCCTCTCCTTTTAGAATGCAAATTTGTCTAGAAGGGCCTATTCATGTGTCTCAGACCACTTTGAATGGCCATTAAACATAACCATGTTGGATACTAATTCTCAGTAATTACTTCTCTCAGTCATTTAGGCTTTGGCCCTCTCCCAGATGCAAAACCCACTGTTTAAGGAGTAACATTATCATGTTATGCAATCCTGGCCTTACTATATGCGCCATGGCATAAAGTGATGCCTGCCACTTTAAGAGGAGCTGGCAAGCTGCAGAGCAGCTGGCAGGTGGGCTCAGGCCGAATTAGGTGGTCACCTGACAGCTACGAGGCTGCCTGGTTGGATGAGGACTGGGCAGCCAGAGTATAAGTCCAGAACCAGGGAGTAGGCTGCTAGATGCAGCTGGGGAACCAAAGGATTAACATCACCTGGCATGAGGACTGCCGCTCCGGTAATGCCTGGCAGTTAGAGTAGGAATTATGGGGAAGGAGGAGGATCCTTCTGGTCCTGGGTAAGACCTGAAACTGTGCCCTGCTGGGGTTGCATGGTGTGGTGGAGCTGCCTGTAGCGGGCAACCCTCAGGAAATGCCACACCTGAGTCTCCCCAGTGAAAGATGAGGATGGGGCACTGGAAAGCCTCAGCCCCTGCTGCCTTGTGGGTCACCCTGTAAAGGGGAAAGGCTAGGGGGGCACACCCCAACAGAAAAGCACAGGACCCAGGTCCACTGAGGGGGGGGCCTGAGGCGGGGTCCAGGCCCATGGAGTAGGGCCTGAGATAGCAGCCAAGGCCCACTGATTGGAGCCTGAGGCCCAAGGGGCATGAGGCCCAGGAGCCGGTTGAGGGGCAGTGAGTGAGCCAAGTGAGGGGCAGAGAATGGCCCATGAGGGGCAGAATAGTGGCCTAGAGAAGGAGCCAGGAGGCCAAGGCCCACAGAATGGGACTGGAGGTCAAGTCTGAACCATAGGCCAAGTGCAGCCCAGCAAAGAGGCTGGGGGAGCAATAAGGCAAATTGGATGCCATCTGAGAGGCACAAGACACAGTATTAGGGGAGGTTCAAAGCCATGTGTTTAGCAGGACTGTTCGAAACTTCAGTCACTGATTTGATTTGGCAGAAATTTGGCCTGATTTGGTGGCTGAATCTCCAAATCTGAATCAAATCAGGAGACCCTTTAATCTCTCTGAATCGAATCGGAACCCTCTGAATTGTTTCAGAGAGATTCAGAAAGATTCAGTGATTCAGACATAGACACAGCTTTAAATGTTTTTTCTACATACCTCTAGGTAGCAGGCAATTTGTGAATGCTGCGATGCTGGGACATGGAGTGTCCCACAGAAGCACGGGGGGCTCCCCAGCACACTGGGCAGCAGATCTGGAAGTGGACCAGAAGCACTTCTGGTCCATTTCTGGGTCCACCGGGGAGCACGCAAGGAGGCCCCTCCATATCCCCCGGCTCAGCGACTGATGCCTTCTGGTTCTAGGGGGGGCACCCGGGGTCCCCCTGCAGCTGATCACTGAGCCAGGGGAGGCACAGGGGGGGCTCCCCTGCATGTTTCCCAGTGGGACCCAGAAGTGGACCAGAAGTATTTCAAGTCCACTTCCAGGTACACTGCCGAGCATGTGGAGGAGCCCCTACCTGCATTCCTGTGGGACACTCCATCTGCCCCAGCATCACAGCATTCACAAGCCACGCTAGTACCTTGAGGTACATAGAAAAAACATTTAAAGCTGTGTCTATGTCTGAATCGCTGATTCTCCGAATCAGCATCGAATCTTCAGATTCAGTTTTGGCCAAATCGAATCAGGGACAGTGATCTGAATCAACGAATCAAATCACTGTCCCTGATCCAAATCCAAATCAAATAAGGCCCACTTTGCACACCCCTAATGTTTAGGCCTTTGGCATCAGGGCCACAAAATGAGCAGCCTCCCACGTGTAAATATCAATGTTTGGTGACATTGAAGGAATGGCAGACTAATATGATCCTCCAGGCCCAAAAGAGAGAAGCAAGGGGGGTAAGAGTGCTCAGAAACCCCCTTGGCTCAGCAAGGGCATTCAGGAATCCCTGAGGATTGAAAGGAGGGCATACAACCAGTGGAAGGGAGGAGCTATTACCAAGGAGGAGTACTGCTCGGCCCGTGAGTGTAGGAGGGCTATTAGGAAGGCCAAGGTAGAGATGGAACTCAGGCTAGCGTCCAGTATTAAGGACAACAAAAAATACTTTTTCAAGTACATTGGGAGAAAGAAGAGGGCACCGGGCAATGTAGACCCCCTGCAAGATGCAAACGGCAATCTTGTGGCTACACCAGACAAGAAAGCTGATATTTTTAACAGTTACTTTGCCTCTTTTCTTGAACAAGGACCAGAACTTCCCACCTACCAGAGGTAGGGATAATCTTGGGGATAGCTCTGTCAGGCCTTCAGTCAGTGAAGATGTAGTTAGGGAACTTCTGGAAGGGCTAGACATTTTTAAATCTGCAGGTCCAGATGCCCTCCACCCAAGGGTGTTGAGGGAGCTGGCAGGGGTCATCGCGGAGCCCTTGTCCCGGCTATATGAGCATTCATGGTCATCTGGCCAGGTGCTAGGGGATTGAAAACTGGCTAATGTGGTCCCAATTTTCAAGAAAGGGAGGAAGGAAGACCCACGTAACTATATGCCTGTAAGCCTCACCTCGGTGCTCAGGAAGATCTTGGAGAGAATCATCAAGGAACACATCTGTGGGGGGCCTGCAGGGGAGATCATGCTCAGGGGCAATCAGCATGGGTTCATCAAAGGCAGGTCCTGCCTGACCAACCTGATTGCCTTTTATGACCAAGTAACTAAATCCTTGGATGGTGTCACCATGGACATAATCTTTCTAGACTTTAAGAAGGCCTTTGATACTGTCTCTCACCCCATCCTCATCAATAAATTAAGCAACTGCGGCATTGATGCCTGAACAGTTGGATGGGTGAAAAATTGGCTGATGGGGCACACCCAGAGAGTAGCGGTGGACGGATTGTACTCAACCTGGTGAGATGTGAGCAGTGGGGTACCCCAGGGTTCGGTCCTCGAGCCCGCACTGTTTAACATCTTCATCAGTGACTTGGACGAGGGGGTGGAAAGCTTGCTGTCCAAGTTTGCTGATGACACTAAGATGTGGGGTGAGGTAGACACACTTGAAGGGAGAGAGAGGCTGCGACTAGATTTAGACAGACTACAAAAGTGGGCAGATGAGAATAGGATGGGGTTCAACGTAGACAAATGGAGGGTGCTGCACCTTGGGAGAAGGAATCCACATCATACATACAGGCTGGGGAGTTCCCATCTTGAAAGCACAGAGGCAGAAAGGGATCTTGGAGTCATTATTGACTTCAAGATGAACATGAGCCACCAATGCCAGACCGCAGCCAGCAAGGCCAGCCATACCTTGTCATGCATCCAAAGGCGCATCTCAAGCCGGTCCAGAGAGGGGATACTCCCTCTCTATGCGACTTTGGTCAGGCCGCAGTTGGAGTACTGCGTCCAGTACTGGGCGCCGCACTTCAAAAGGGATGTGGCCAGCCTGGAGAGGGTTCAGAGGAGGACCACCCGCTTGGTGAGAGGGCAGCAGGACAGGCCCTACGAGGAGAGACTGAGGGACCTGAACCTGTTCAGCCTCAGCAAGAGGAGGCTGAGGAGGGACCTGGTGGCTGCCTACAAACTCCTCAGGGGAGATCAACAGCAAATAGGTAGAGCCCTTTTCTCCCCAGCACCACCTGGGGTGACAAGGAACAATGGTAATAAGCTGATGGATAGGTTTAGGTTAGAGATCAGAAGGCAGTATTTTACAGTTAGGGTGGCCAAAATCTGGAACCAACTTCCCAGGGAAGTGGTCCTCCCCCCTACCTTGGGCAAATTCAAGAGGAGGTTGGACGATCACCTATCTGGGGTCTTGTGAACCCAGCATTCATTCCTGCCTGTGGCAGGGGGTCAGGCTAGATGATCTGTTCAGGTCCCTCCTGACCCTAGCTACTATGAAACTCCTGGTAAGATGGACTATACTGCTTTACTAGACCAATTAATACAAATAAAAAAAAAAGCTTGAATTATTTGAACATAAGCATAATAGAAAGCTATGAATGAGGTTTACCTTTTAAAAGAAGCTTTTTAGTTTTGGAATAACTACAAATTTTGTACTAACTCAAAATACTATGCATGCTATAAAGTTCCGTCTGTGCAGGTCTGAGTACGTGGGCAAAGAAGGTTGACACTTTATTTTTTAGGCTGATTCATAAAAGACGATGTAAAGGAGAACTTGAAGATTCTTGCATAAGAAAAATATTTCAGCATCTTTAAAAATATTTCATAGATTCATAGATGTAGGGTCGGAAGGGACCTAAGTAGATCTTCAAGTCCAACCCCCTGCCCTGGGCAGGAATGAATACTGGGCTCATATGACCCCAGTTCGGTAATTATTAAGCTTCCTCTTAAAGACCTTCAAGGTAGGAACCGGCACCACTTCCCTTGGAAGTTGGTTCCAGATCATAGCCACCCTGACTGTGAAGTAGTACCTTCTAATGTCCAGCCTGAACCTACTCTCAAACAGCGTATGGCCACTATTCTTTGTTACTCTGGGAAGTGCTTGGGGGAACAGAATCTCTCCCATTCCCCTCTGGTTCCCCCTGGTAAGTTTATAGATGGCCACCAGGTCCCCTCTCAGCCTTCTCTTGTGAAGGGTGAACAGATTCAAGTCCTGTAGCCTCTCATAGGGCTTGCCCTGCTGTCCCCGGATCATGTGAGTGGACCCTCTTGATGCTGGTCACATCCCTCCCACAGTGCAGCACCCAGAACTAAACACAGTACTCCAACTGTGGCCTGACCAGTGTCGCATAGAGGGAGGGATCACCTCCTCGGCCCTGTTTGTGATGCATCTGTGGATGCATGACAAGGTGCAGTTGGCCTTACTGACGGTGTCCTCACATTGGCAGCCCATGTTTATTTTGGAATCAATAATGACTCCAAGATCTCTTTCTGCCACTGTGCTGACAAGAAGGGAGTTCCCCAGCATATAGAATCATAGAAGTAGGGTCAGAAGGGACCTTGTAGATCTTCAGGTCCGACCCCCCCTGCCTGGGCCGGAAGATAGGTATGCTGCTGGTTCTTTCTCCCTAGATGCAGTACCCTGCACTTGACAGTATTGAATCCCATCCTATTCTCATTCGCCCACCCATGTAACTTATCCAGGTCCAGCTGTATCCTGTCCCTCCCTTCTAGCATGCCCACCTCACCCCAAATTTTGGTGTCGTCAGCGAATTTGAACAGGGTGCTTTTCACCCCCTCGTTCAAATCACTAATAAAGAAATTGAACAGTGTGGGCCCAAGGACCGAGCCCTGGGGTTCTCCACTGCCCACATCCCTCTAGGTTGAATATGACCCATCCACCACCACCCTCTGGGTGTGGCCCCTCAGCCAATTTGCGACCCATCTGACTGTGTAGGCATCAGTGCCACAGTTGCCTAGCTTTTTGATGAGAATGGGGTGGGAGACAGTGTCAAAGGCCTTTCTGAAGTCCAGAAAGACTACATCCACCGTGACACCTGCGTCCAATTATTTTGTGACCTAGTCGTAGAAAGCTATCAGGTTGGTCTGACAGGACTTGCCCCTAATGAACCCATGCTGGTTGCCCTTGAACCTTCACAGATGTGGTCCTGGATAATCTTCTCAAAGAGCTTCCCCAGGATCGAAGTAAGACTAACAGGCCTATAGTTGCCTGGGTCCTCCCTCCTCCCTTTTTTGAAAATGGGGACCATGTTGGCCTTCTTCCAGTCTTCTGGCACCTGGCCAGAGGACCACGAGTGCTTGTAAAGCCGTGCGAGGGGCCCCTCAATAAACCCTGCCAATTCCCTCAGGACCCTGGGGGAATCTGCTGACTTGAACACGCCCAGTCCTTCCAGAAGTTCCCTAACTCGGTCCTCCCTGACCCTCGGCCTGGTGGAGTCTCTCCTGAGTCCGTCTTGAATCTTGGTGGGGGAGTCGCGGTCCCTGCACAAAAAAATGGAGGCAAAGAATTTGTTAAAAAGGTCTGCCTTTTCCTCTGGTGCAACCACCAGATTGCCAAGCGTATCCTGCAGGGGCTCCACGTTACCTGGTGCCTTCTTCATACTCTTTATGTATTTAAAAAAGGACTTTGTTGTCCTTGATCCTTGATGCTAGCCCTAGTTCCATGTCTGCCTTAGCTTTCCTAACAGCCCCCCTACAGTCCCGAGCAGTGAAGGTATCTCCTCTTTGGTGATAGCCCCTCCCTTCCACTGGGCGTACGCCTCCTTTTTGGCTTTCAGGTGTTCCTGAATGCCTTTGGTGAGGCAGGAGGGCTTTTGAGCACTCTTGCCCCCTTTGATTCTCACTGGGACTGTCACCCCTTGCGCTCGGAGGATCGTTTCCTTAAGGAACAACCACTCGTCTTGGATATCCAGTTTCCCTACCCTCCAGGACCCCAGTGCTTTTATCAATCTCCTCAACTCATTGAAGTTGGCCCTCTTGAAGTCAAGGGCTACTGCCTTGCTGCAAGCCCTTGACACCCTGCGCTGGATGGTGAATTCCAGTTGGTGATGATCACAGATTGCAAAGCAGGGGGTTCTAATTGAACCTCTAAAGACTCCTCGTTGTCTTTGCTGAACAGCCAATAAAAAAAACCCTGCAAATATATATGGAATGCAAATTTAAATACATTTTGTGGAGGTGGCCACTTTTTTTAACCACTTGGCCCTTGGCCTCATGCTGTCACTGCCCCAAGATTCTGGGGTCTCTCTGGAGACTGGCCAGGACCCAAACGGGCAGGGTACACAGCCAAGTGGATGGGATGGGGCTGTGGGTGGGTGGGGAGCATGGCAGGCAGGTCTGGGCCTGGGATCAGGATCTCAGGGCTGTGACAACATGGGGCATGGGGCAGAGCTGTGATCTGCTCCCCACGTGTTCCTGCCTGCAAAACCAGCACCTGTTGCAGAGATGCGAGGGCAGCCGATTGTGGCTCTGCCTCAGGCCCCAATCCTGTGCTGTTGCCATACTGCGATCCTGATCCCAGCTCTGACCCCACTCATCCACCTCACTTCTAGCCTGCCTGAGGCCTCATCCCATCTGCCCGACTGAGCATACCCTGCCCATGCAGGTTCCCGGCTGGTCTCCATGGAGACCCTACCCACCTGCTTTATCTGGTGCCCCCAGTGGTGGGTGTGGGGCAGGTAGATAGGCTGGGGTGCCTGGGCAGCAGGGCTGGGTCTGGAGGCAATGGTAGAGACTGGTAGAAGCAGCTAGGAGCTGCCATTGTGGGGGCTACCAGGCAACAAGTCCAGCTGCAGTGCCACCCCATTCCCGCTGTACACGTGGCCTGGGCTATCCCCTGTGCTTTGGCTGGGTGGGGCCAAGGGATCTGTTGTGGGCTGGACAAAATCCCTTGGTGGGCCAGATCTGGCCCATGGGCTGTATCTTGCCCACCCTTGTTTTAAAGAGAAATAGTAACACACAGGTAACTTGCGGATTGCTTAAATGCAGCCCAGCAGCTTGGAGAGCAGCATCTGGCTGGTAAGTCTGTGGAGGGGAAAGAGGGGTGGCAGATCAAGGCCCCCATGGTGAGAGAGGGAGTGGGGCAGTTGCTGCCTGGGAAGGATGCAGGGCAGAGCCACAGGCAGCTTGTCTAGGGGGCTAGGGAAAGGGGCTCCCTGCTACCGTGCGTGTCCGTGGGGGAGACATGGGGGGCATGTTCCCCCCCCCCAATTTGTGCATGGGGCAGGAGTGGGCTCAGGGCCAGGGGCTGCGCTGACCTCTTTCCAGCAGGGGGGGGCTGGGGTGGGGCTGCAGTTGGGGTGGGCAGTGGCGGTGCTGGGGAGGCAGCTCTGTGGAGGGGTACAGTGAAATTTGGGGTAGCTGTAGCCCATACTATAGCCCTTCTCCCAGCTCTGCTGCCGCTTGCCCTAAGCGCAGCCCTGGCCCAATCCCCCTCACCAGGAAGAAGTCAGCGTAGCCTCTGGCCCTGAGTTCGCAGCAGCAGCCTGCCCTTGCCTTGTACTTCACATCATGCCCCTGCCTCACTCCCTCCCTCACCGTGTGGGCCTTGATCTGCTCCTTCTCTCCCCTGTGCCCCTTTTCCCCCACAGACTTACCAGCTGGATGCTGCTCTCTAAGCTGCTGGGTTGCATATTGGCTGTTGGATCAATGTGACCAATATGGCTGGTTAATAATTGGCCATCAGTATTGTCCAAAAAAATCTTTATCGGCGCACCCCTAGTTTGTCATACAACTTATTTCCTTTAGCTTGGTTTTAGAAATTAAGTGAGAGACAGGGTCTTCTAACTATATTGCAATGTATAAGTTTTGGTGATTTTTGGAAAGATATTGTTTTGGTCTTAAAAGACATCATCACTTATTTGGTTGTACATTATTGTGTAATTTAAAATAAAAATAAGTGACTAGTTTTCTTTTTCCACAATACTTCTTTCTTTTACCCAGATTACGGTTTGAACGGACACAGCAGTATGTGGAAGCCTTTGTTGAAGATCCCAGGGGGAATATTGTTGTCTCGGCCTCTACCCAGGAGTGGGCTATAAAAAGACATTTATACAGCCCTAAGGGTGTGGTAGCATGTAAGAATATTGGACGTGTGCTGGCACAACGCTGTCTGGAAGCAGGAATCAACTTTGTGGAATTCAAAGCTGTTGTCCCTTGGGAACGCCACTATGACTCGGCAAGTGCCAATCTCCTTACACTTGGTGTTATGGGACTTTTACTGCATTTCTTCCATGGCTGTGATGGCTAATTTTTTAATACAAATGTAATAATAAAATACAGAGCAGATAAGGCATATCAAGCAAATGATTAAAATTTATGAAATGTGCATTTAGCCAAAGAAATAACAGTCTTGTTATTTCTTGAGAGAATTTTAGAGAATTTCAAGATTAATTTTTCTAAGTGGAGAAGGAGGCGCTTGAGGCCTTGAGCATGCTATAAAAAGTCCACAAGCACCTGTGCCACAAACTGTTTTTCTGCATATCCAGTAGATTAAAAGATGTGTTAAATTGATAGTTTTACACACGCGCACTGCATAATATAAAAGATAATGTAGGTACAAAAAATGATAATTGACAAATAAATTATAATTATAGTTGATATTAAATTATGACATTTCACCTGCATGGATATATTATCATTAAATCTTTTCTTTTTGAAGTTGCCATTTTCCTGAGGCAGCAGGCAATATGATACCTGTCCTATCAATGCGTGGTGCCACTGGGCCAGCTGTGGTCAGCAGCTTCTGGCAGTGGATCCCCCTACTACTACTGCCTGGCTACCTCCCTCCCAGGCTTTCACAGAGGCCCAAGGAGAGTTCAGCCAAGGGCTGGGAAACCTACCTGCCTGCAGCAGGACTGGGTGGGAAACGGGGACAGGCATGCACAAACATTGCAGCGGCCACTCTGGACAGGATTGGATTTCTCCCAGTGCTCTGCAGGCCCTGTGCCCAGTGGCTCCTCAGGCTACGCTTGGAGCATTGCTGCTCCAGGGGGTATGCAGCGTCTCTGGCCGTCCATATATGCGGCATCTGCCAACTGACTTCTCCCAGCAGCTCTTTTCGGCCCTGCAGAGCTGCTGCTGCTCCCTGCACAGAAGACCAGCCCCCCCCTGTCCCCCAGCTCTACCGACATGGTCCTGGGTGCAGTGGGTGGGGCTCAGTGTCAGGGAGCCCTGGGTACCCACTCACCTAAGCAGCAGCTGTATGGAGCCTCACCCATCTGCAGCACTGCTCACAAAATGAAGGCTGTGGGGCTGGGCAGACTGGGGTGGGCCTGCCCCCTCTCCTTCCTTAGGACTCATCCAAACCTTAGGGGGCTGAGGTGGCTCCTCCCTGCGTTGGGTTGAGCACGCCCCCTGAAACCTGCTCGGGGCCATGGACACCTGTGGAAACCATTGCTCTAATTAATATGCAGATGTCGGTTTTTATTCCATATGAGCTGTATCTGGTCTAAAATTGGTCTTGTCTAGCATCAGACCACTAAATGTCCTCTAGGCTAAAGGTTGCTCAAGGTTGCCTAGTTTTTAAAAATTTCAAGATAGAATGGAAAAAAAGGTTGTCACCTTTGTATTATCCTCTGGCCTGCTCATTTCCTTTGCCTCTTCTATACCCTAATTTGTTCAAACAAATGCAAGGAAGTGCTAGACCATATTGTCATTAAGCAGCTGAGGGCCTACTATAGCCTGCATGGAGTATCTGAGTTCTGATGCCTTGTAGCTTAGGATGCCTATCTGATACTGTCTGCTGACACATGGAGTCAGATTCTATTGAGCGTATTGGATGCCTGAGTACACTTCTGTTCTGCTCTTTTTCCAAAGCTACAAAAAATCCATACCGTAATTTTTTAATGTTGTCGCAAAACAGCAGTGGGAGGAGGACTTGCCTGACTTCTGTATTCAAATTTTGTTAGGGACTTGAGCAGGGCGTAATAAAATTGCACTTCAATGCCTAATAGGTGGAATAGAATCTGGCTCAGTATGTTTAGATTGCTCTTAAAGCTTTGCATTTCTTTTTTTATTAAAACCAGTTCCAGAGTTTTGAAAAAGCCATGACAGATGGTGGTGTTGTCCTGCGGGAGCCACGAAGAATCTATCAATAACATGGAGACTGCTGGAGAAAGTTCTTGTGAAGGAAAATCAAGAGTCATGTAGAAAAGGGCACCGGAGAAATTAAGATCCAGAGCTGCAACACATTGGAGTACAGTATCTTAAAATAAAGTTTTATTTAATAAAACTAAGTGCTGCTGTCTCTTCTTTCCTTTTACTAAAAATTCTAGAAGCGGATTAGGGTGTTTTTTAAGACCAGAGGAGGAAATTATGATAATCTTCTAGCCCGGTGGTGCTCAACCTTCTGGCCCCATGGGCCAGGTGATTTGCATGGAGCTAGTGTATAGGCTGGATTGGGCCTTGGGGCCTGGCACTGTTTTCCCACCCCACCCCCTACCCCATGTGCTGGGATTGGGTCCCAGGAGCCCTCTACCACTCCCACCCCTTGTGGGCTCAGCACAGCCCCCTCTCAACCCTTGCCTACTGGATTGGGTCTCAGGGCCTGGCACCGCCCCCTCCTGACCCCCCCCCAACCAGGATTGGGCCCTGGGACTTTGTACTCTATCCAGTGTGTAGGGCCCCATGGTTCTTCATGGGTCCAGATATTTGGCAGCAAGGGAGCAGATATGCGGGCCAGATCTGTCTCATGGCCTGTTAGGTTAGCTTGTCACATTTATGCCTAAAATTGTACGTGCCTGAGTGGTGAATTATAGTATTATTTAAACTTTTGTTTAAATAATACTATAATTCAATACTATAATTCTTATAAGAATTATAGTATTAGCCTTGTTATTTGAACTTATTTGAACTTTACATTTTCTGAGAAAGTTCCTTTATAATTGAACAAGCATCCTATTAACTTACTGAGATAATGAGGCTACACTCCCTTACATTATTTATGCATCTTTCTTTTGAACCCTTTCACTATTGAGCCTTTTCTTTTTTTAAGTGTGGGTCCTAGGTCCAGGTCTAAATACTATTCCAGTAATGGTTTTACCAGTGCTATATACATCTCTCTACTGCTTGTATGTTGAAGAATCCCATTAGCTCTACTGTTCATAGCACTGTACTGGGAGTTCATGATGATAAGTTAGCTCATCACAACATAATTATCTGGAAGGTTTGGTCCTTCATGTTGCTTATGTGGCCTGCATTTTTTCCTAGATGTGACCAACACTTCCTCAAATGAACCTATATTGCCCAGTGAGCCAGATTTCTTTGTGTAATGGATCTGTTACTATTTACCAGTCTGCTTGCTAGTCTTATTAGCAGTGATTTTATTTTCTATAGTATTGGTAGATATGACATCATAATGGACAAAGAACTGGCCACTGAAAGTGGGGAGGAAAGCCATCAAGAAATGCCTCCTTTGGCTGTAGTCAGCTTCCAAATCAATGTAATATGTGCTGCACTGATACGGTGAGAGGAGTGGCCCACCCGCAACGTGTGTTGCAAGTGGCATGCCGCAGAGTGAGGAGGGGACAGGCAGCACAGTGGCAGATAGGGCAGGAAGTAGAGCAGCAGATTGTGTGGTGAGTACAGGGCAGGAAGCAGAAAACAGCTTATTGGACAGCAAAAGACAACAATGGCACTTGGGGAGCTATTAAATAGCAAGCCTATCAAGTTGTTCCCTCCTCCCCCACACTTGTAATTTTTTGTCTGCATATTGTGCAATATCTAGATGACTACCTTACAGAAGGAATCCTGTCAACAGTTTCCTTTTAAAACCCATGATTGTCTTGCATAGAAACTAGGCCATGCTATTTAAAAACACATGCAGGTTAGTCTTAATTCTATTATTTTCCTGCAATTCTTTACTCATTACTTTCTATAATAACCTTACCCCAATGTTGCCTATGGATGAGTGATAGGCTAATTGCCCTACCATCACCTACTTGTGCTTTTAGAGCCTTTTTAAATATTGGTAAAAAGAATGCAACTTTTGTCTGGTTATAGACAAGTAGGACTGCAAGGGACCTTCAGAGGCCATCTAGTCCAACCCCTGCCTGAGGCAGGATCCTATTCAAACCTTTCTATACAATTCATAATCTAACCTCCACATAAGACTGTCAGCCCTGACACAACACAGACCTAGCACCCTAACCTGCCACAAGTAAAACCTGAACCACAGCAGGTCCTTTGGAGTTTACTGACCACATCTAATACCTCCAGACTTCTTCAAAACGTCAGTTTACTGTGTGAGGGCCAAATGCAGAAGATCCTATAGGAGCTACTGCTTGAAGGAAAGGGGCATCAGTAGCTACTGAGCATGGGAGTTAGCCTCTGAATCAGAACTTCCTGGACCTTAAATGTTGGAGGTTGCAAGTGAGAGAGGAAGGGGGGTGGGGGACCCTGGGCAGACTCGGTTCACTCTACCTTCCAGCATCCTCTCTCTGCCACTGTGACACAGGTCTATTTGTTGTGTCATTGGGCATGGTCCAAAGCCCACCAAGTTAAATTATAAGCATCCTTTAAGAGGGGGGCCACTGAAGACATAAGTGAATTTTTGGGAAAACTAAAAGGAAAACGGAAAGGAGTGAGGGTCATATATTTGAGTGCATGGGGGGTGGGGGGATGGACATGGAGCAGAGCACACTGGACAGTGTTCAGTGGTCCTCAAATGAGTCTAAGGAGCCAGTGGATGCTGTCCAGTAAAACTACCTGGACACAGGATTGGATGAGGGAATGGCTCTGCAATACCCAGTGGTCCTCTCTCTCTCCTGGTGAGAGAGATCACTAGCTTAGCTATGGCCGGGAGGAGGTTGATCAGGAGGTCCTGGGAGTTGGTGGGGCTGCAAATGGGAATGCATAAATTAAAAGGTGCAGGGAGTCGTGCAGTCAGACCCTCAGCAAGAGGCTCTGGTGGACTCCAGCTACGCATGTGCCAGGGTCCCCCTCTGCTTGCCAAGGGGACAGGTGTTGGGGGTGTCTCTGAACTGCACCAGATGCACACCCATGGTGATGGCTCTAGGCAGGAGGCACCAGCTGAGGTTGCAGGTGGCTTGCTGGATCAAGGCGGAGTGCGTGCTTTTCCATCTCATCCTTGCTGAGCATGTCCCCCCACTTGGTGTCCAGGCCAGGAGGGATGGTGGAGGGTGCGGAGCACGAGTGCGTCGAGCAGGTGGCAATGGACGGCCCGGAAGTGGACCCTGCATGACACAGGAGACTGGGCCAGGTAGGCCTGTGGTCTGACCCAGCAAATGGCAGTGCTTGTTTTTATGTTCCAACCACTAGTGCAGTCATTCTCGACAAGGGGCCACCGCCTGTGCTCCCTGCCTGATCTGCTGCTCTGCTTTTTGCTCCCTGCCCAATTTGCTGCTCTGCTTTCTGTGCCCCCCCACCCCCTTGTCCGATCTGCTGCTCTGCTGTCTGCTCCCTGCCTGCCCTGCTGCTCGGTTCTCTGCACTGTGCTCCTTGCCTGCTCTGCTTTCTGCTCCTCACCCACTCTGCATCCTGGTTCCCTACCCCATGCTCCCCGCCTGCTCTGCTGCTGCTTCTTTCTGCTCCCTGCCCACTTCTGCCACACTGCTTTCTGCTCCCCCACCCCCGGACTCCCTGCCCGATCTGCTGCTCCGCTTTCTGCTCCCTGCCCTGCCTTTCCTGCAGGCGCCGCCGTTTGGTTTTACAACAGGGTTGCTGTAGGATTTCCCTGGAGTCAAACCCCCAGGGGCACGGAGAACCGGCAAGTCCCGCAGGGAGCCTGGCCCCCAGGCAGGTGGAACATACTCGCACCTCTCCCTCCCCCACCGGCCGTGGGAGCAGCCTCCCCGCAGCAGGAGGCGCCCGCGCGCCGCCCCCGCTTCGCGGCCTGTCTCTTTAAAAAAATACAACAAAAAATCCCGGGCGCGGGGTGAGGGCGGTGACGTCATCGTGGGCGCGAGGCCCGGGCGCGGCAGGGACATGGAGGTGGGGGCGGGGCACTTCGAGCGGAGCCTGCCCCGGCTGCAGCGCCTCGTGCAGGGCGCCGCCTTCCTGGGTGAGGGCGGGGCCGCGCGGCTGCTCCCCACTTTCTCGCTGTTGTGTGCCTGACCTGTTGCTCGGCTTTCTGCTCCACCTGGTGCTCCCTGTCCGGCTTTCTGCTCCCTACCCTGTACTCCCTGCTCGATGTGCCGCTTTGCTTTCTGCTTCTTGCTTTGTGTTTCTTGCCCTATCTGCTGCCTGTTCTTCTGCTTTGCTTTTTGCTTCCTTCCCTGTGTTCCTCTGCTGCTCTGCTTTGTGCTTTCTCCCATGCGTTCCTTGTTCACACGGCTGCTTTGCTTTCTGCCCTGAGCTCCCTTGCCTTCTTGGCTTTTTGCTCCAGGTCTATGCTCCCTGCCCAATCCACTGCTCTGCTTTCTGCTCCCAGCCATTTTCTGCTTCTTGCCCAGTCGGCCGCTGTGCTGCCTGCCCCCTTCCCAGTTTGTTGTACTGACTGCACAAAGGTTGTCTGTGCCATAGCCTCTTCTGCCATAGACACGACAGGAGAGCAGACCCTCAAGAGGAGCACTGGTGCTGAGGAAGATGGAGAAAAGCACTGAAAAACTGTTCTCCCCTGCTCTTTGTATAACTTATTTTTCAGCTGCCTGGTTTTCAGGGGCAGGAGAGGTATCGTGGTGCAATTAATGCCTCCCAAAAGCTGCCTTAGTGCTGCCTGTTCAAAATCCTCCCTTGCCCCTTCTATCCCCTCCAGCAATTTCTGCTGCTTCATCCTGCCTCTTTCCTCGTTTGTTCGAATGTTGCATGAGCCTCGACAAGGACTGGTCAAGGAAGTGGCTTTTGAGGCGGGTCTGCGCTCAAATGCTTTACTAGTATTGCTATGTACGTGGTGGTGTTGGCCTTTTTCCCTCCAAAAGGATAAAAAAAATTACACTCGATTCATACACAGGGTTGTGACCTATAATTAGGCCCCCTGCCATCATGACAATGCAGTATTTTTGTGCATATGATCAAATTACCAAATCCAGCTTTTTTTTAATGTGGCATTTCTAGCGCATTTCATACTGAGTCCTTCCCTGTGAGATTTGAGTCTCCTGTGGGGCTCTGTTAGGGCAATGGCAGTTTGAGGTCTTATCTGCAGCTAATTACCTTTTTTTTTTTTTGGGGGGGGGGGGGGAATTGTTTGAAAATTGAACTTGAAAATGTGGGCAACTTATAATTGGGTACGTATACAGTAGGTAAGCGGTATGGCTGCAGCTGGTTGCCGTTGCTGTGGTAGAAGCCCTAATGTGGCAGTACTGACAACAGTATGAAGTCCCTTGCATCGTACTTCATTTTGGTTCCCCAAATGGACCAGGTTAAAAATGGGTACCGACATGATTGAACCTGTGCTGGGGGGAGGTTTCTCTACATCACACCACAGTTGAAGTAGCAAGATTTTCTGGTATAAATAAACCCTACGAGTATCTCAGCTTAAAAGCTCAAGGCTTTTTCCATTCATTCATTTTAGGGTGTCATCTAATCAAGTTTCTTAGCTGATGAAAACGTTGCAGTAGAAAAAGAATGTGATGCGCCCCCCTCCATATTCTTCCTCAGAATTTTCCATTCCAACCTGATCTGTAAATGAAGAACAGGTTATTTTCCCAGTGATGATTTTCTTAAATCGAAGTTAAGATCTAGCTAAAATATCTATAAGGCTTTTTAAAAATCAGTACTACCAGATTGTTGCAACTAATATTTTAAATAGAAATGTTGAATTAAGATTAAACTTAAAAATGTCGAAAGCAGGGGGCTGCACAGGTAAGGCATCCAAATAGATTGTACTCTGTGTTGATGTCTGGGGTAAGGGAAGAGGTAGGAGACTTTTCTGTATCCATGTCAAAACAGCTTCAGCTTTAACCATGAACGTGAGAATTCATTAACTGTCCCTTTTTTGCCTCCTGTTCTGCCTCTGCCACAATATTGCCACAATCTGTCAGTGATTTTCTCTAGTAATTAAAAGCACCAGAAATCACCTAACAAAACACAACAACTTCACAGGTATTTTAAATGATGGTTGTCGGGCTTTCCAGGGTGAAGTAAGTGGTACTAGTTTAGATTGGGAAAACATTGTCAAGTGAACGTTTTGAAGTAGTTTCTTTTCCAAAAGAGTCCTACTTTAGCCTCTCCATGGTGTGGCTGAATAATGCACGGACTGAAAAGGAGAAGACAATTTAATTTCCATGATACCACAGATGACTCTTTCCTTTGATTTTACTGTTAGGTCAGGATTTGTCAGGTGCATTCAGACTGGGAGGGTACATCTTTCAGGGTGCCTTACCCTTTTGAAGCAGTTGCAAAAGACTGGCAAAACACTGATATAATGCTCTGGCATCTCTTTGTTTTGTCTCAACAGGCCTTGATATGGAGTACACAGGTTTACATTCAGCCTTTCCAGAAGGCAAACAGCTTAGGTAAAGTTGCCAGATTCAAAAAACCCATGTAAGAGAAAGTGATTTTAAACAGTAGCAGGACTTGCCATAGTTTTGCTCTGAAAAAACTAAAATGGTGCATTACAGGAGTATCTTTTCCTCCCCCTCCCTATGACTGCTAAATAGTCTCTTCGATTCCCCTGCTGAGCGGTATTTGAAGGCCAGACGGAGTGTTCAGCAGTTCACAGTGTGCCAGCTCGGTGAGCCCTTCCATTTGTTCTTGTAAAAAAAAAAAATCTATTTCTTCTTCTGCATTCCTATGACAAACATTTAAGTTTACTGATGTGAAGCATCTGGTCTGGGCAAAGGTATAGAGGCTCTTCTGGGAGGGGGAAGGATACAGTTTTGCTCTTTCAAGTTTCTTTTTTCAGGTCCCACTTATTGACCCCCATGGTAAATCTGTTTTTTTTTTTTTTTACTAATGGTCATGTTATTACACAGTTTAAGTAATTTGAATTCAGAGTGGTTATTAATGAATTTTAACTCTATTTGGTATTGCTCCTAAAAGAGCAGTGTTGAGATACCTGTCTTTTTTAATGGAAAAATAGTAGAAGTCAGGCTAGGTCCTGTTCTAGGCTGCTATTGATTTGTTTTGCGACTTTGTTTTGCGTCCAAGAAATGGAAATTTACCCCATTTTATACATGAGCATATTGGGGCATGGGAAGGCTATCTCACATGGTTCTTGTGAGGATTAATATTTATAAGCACTTGGATTCTCAGATGTAATGTCCTATGCAATATTAATTCTCCTGAGCCCTGACAGTGAAATATGTTGCTTTACCAAGCCCTGTTTTGTTCTCTGTTTTTTTGGATTGTTGTTGAAGGTAAAGGTACTGGCATGAAACATCTATTATTGTTAGGCTAACATAGGTTAACCCTAGATATCTAGGTGGTTATGTTTTCTGCATCTGCTGCTTTGTGCTGCAGTGTGTTTGAATCAGTACAGGGATGGGAGGGAAGTATCTGAGCTATTACTGCAGCAGTCTCCATTGTCTGAAGAGAGAGTGAGCATTGTTTTGAAAGGTATTTCTTTCATGTATGCCCTTAAATTAATCTACAGTACAAAAGCATCGGGTGACCCAATTAAAGCCTTGTTTCATTTTGTAGTTTAGGGATGTCCATAACTTTGAGGCACGTGAAAGATAACCTTGCAGGGATGAAATGCACTTTGTGCCTTGTTTCTTTTATAAAACAAAAGCAGGAAAAATATAGAGAAAGGATGAACAGTGAAACAACCTTTTTATGTTAGAAATCCAGGACCTGTTTGTATTATCTGCTCTACGGTGATTCAGAAACTATTGAATTTCTGACACTACAAAGGACAGAAAACTGAGGGAAGAAAAAGGAAAGGGTATTTAGTCAGACTATAATGTTTTGGTTTTCTGTTAACGCCTCTCTAATGTTTGAGATGAATGCATATTTTAACTCATGAGTACCTTTACAATAAATTCAACAATTTTACTTAGGCTATATAAGCCTTCCTCTAGACACCTTCATCAAGGTGGGGTGGGCCCTTCCTTTCCAAGGTTTTGGTAAAGGGAAAAGCTTTCAGAGAGAAATAATTAAAAGACAAAAAGCCCACCCCAAATGTTGCTTGTAGATCATTTTTAAAGACTCCCAAGCCCTGGGTCTGGCTTTTGGAGGCTGTTTTAGGGGCCTTGTACCTCACGCCTGAGTGAGGGTGGTTCCTTGCCCTCCATCAATGCTGACCTCGTGAAGGAACACCTTGCGAGACTGGACACCTTCAAGTCAGCCGGCCTGGACAATTTACACCCCAGAGTACTCAAGGAGCTGGCCTACATCATAGCTCAGCCCCTGGCACAGATCTTCGAGAGCTCCTGGCACTCTGGTGAAGTGCCCAATGATTGGAAGAAAGCCAATGTGGTGCCTATCTTCAAGAAAGGGAGGAAAGTAGATCCGGGGAACTACAGGCCCATCAGCCTGACCTCTATCCTGGGGAAGGTCTTGGAAAAGATTATCAAAGAGGCCATTCTTAATGGACTGGCTGATGGCAACACCCTGAGAGATAGCCAGCATGAGTTTGTTGCAGGTAGGTTGTGCTTGACCAATCTCATTTCCTTTTATGACCAGGTGACCTATCACCTGGACAAGGGGGAAGAGATTGATGTCGTATATCTTGACTTTAAAAAAGCCTTTGATCTGGTCTCTCAAGATCACCTCTTGGCAAAACTGGCCAACTGCGGCCTCGGGTCCACCATGATCCGCTGGCTGGGAAATTGGCTCCGTGGTCAGACCCAGAGGTTGGTGGTTGACAAAGTCAATTGTTATGGTCCCCTGTGACCAGTGGGGTCCCGCAAGGCTCTGTCCTTGGACCTATATTGTTCAACCTCTTCATTAATGATGTGAACATTGGAGTCAGAAGCAGACTGGCCAAGTTCACTGATGATACCAAACTTTGGCGTAAAGCATCCACACCTGAGGACAGGGGGGTAATCCAGGCTGACCTTGACAGGCTCAGGAAACGGGCGGACGAGAACCTGACGGTGTTTAACACCGAAAAATGCAAGGTTCTCCATCCTCGGAGAAAAAACCTGCAGCATGTTTATAGGCTCAGCAGTGCTACACTGACTAGCACTATGGACGAGAGGGACTTGGGGGTCAGGATGGACCACAAGATGAACGTGAGCCTTCAATGTGATGCTGCGGCTAGTAAAGCGAGCAAAACCCTGGCTTGCATCCATAGGTGCTTTTCAAGCAAATCCCAGGATGTCATTCTCCTGTTGTACTCGGCCTTGGTGATGCTGCAGCTGGAGTACTGCATCCAGTTTTGGGCTCCGCAATTCAAAAAGGATGTGGAGAAGCTTAAGAGAGTCCAGAGAAGAGCCACGCACATGATCAGAGGTCAGGAAACCGGACCTTATGATGAGAGGCTGAGAGCCATGGGACTCTTCAGCCTGGAAAAGCACAGGCTCAAGGGTGATCTGATGGCCGCCTATAAGTTTATAAGGGGTGCTCACCAGGATATGGGGGAACGTTTGTTCACCAGAGCGCCCCAAGGGATGACAAGGTCGAACGGTTATAAACTCCTGCAAGACCATTTCAGGCTGGACATAAGGAAGAACTTCTTTACTGTTCGAGCCCCCAAGGTCTGGAATAGACTGCCATCGGAGGTGGTTCAAGCATCTACTTTGAATGCCTTCAAGGGACATTTGGATGTTTGTCTTGCTGGGATCCTGTGACCCCAGCTGACTTCCTGCCCCTGGGGCAGGGGGCTTGACTCGATGATCTTCCAAGGTCCCTTCCAGCCCTATGAAATGTCTATAATGCTTGAGCTCTGTCAGTGGATATCTCTGCTGTTAATAAGATCTCTCCCAATGTTGTGTTGCTTGTAGTGCAACTGGGCCCGTAGACCTATGACACAATTTATGACTTTTATTAGCAGCTTTCCTCATCCCTGCTATTTCATAGCAACTGTATCCTAGCCCAGATGAATTGTTCCTCTCGCTGCATGCTGAAATCCTATTCCTGTTGAACTATCTGGGAAGCCTGTGCCTATGCTACCCCCATTAGGGTATCTTAGTGGTGATCTAGAAGTCACTGTCTTGATTAGAGTGCAGCAGCCTTAGTAAATTAATAAAATGGCATATTAAAGGGAACTTGCCCCATCCTGTTGTTTTGCAGTAAGCAGGAGCTGGGTCCAAATGCTCAACTCGGTATTATGGCTTTGTGTTTGTATCTTTCAGGTTTGTCGATATTTTCTAGTGAGAAATCAAACAAGTAAGTAAAGAGGGCTCTTCAAGTCCATGGCTTATGTTAAATGGAGATAATGCAGTTGGGATCTGTGCTGGAGGCTATAGTATGGCAGTCTTTCACCACAGTCCTGTTTTAGATGTCTTTTCTTTTTCTTGTAGGTATGTGGCACATTCATATAACTTTTTCCTCTTCCCCACAATGTTTGGAACCCTGGATTCGGAATTCTCCTTCCAGGCATCTAGCATTCAGTTCCTGACTCATTATGGGTTTGACTATAACAAGGTATGTTCTCTCTATTGTAAATGACTGGAGCAGAGGTGTGACTTGCATAGCTAGGGGAAAACATCAAAAAAAGAAAAGAAAATGCTCAAACCCTGCATTTCTTTTGTAAGTGGGTTTTTGCCTTGAGCACTTGGACTGGGTTCTTGCTAAGGGTATTGGAATTTAAACTGTTCTGTAGCCATGACACAGCCATCACATTTTTGGCAGTTCTGCCTTAAGAGAAAAATGGCTGCTCTTCTCGGCCTATTAAGCCTTTCTTCCTTCCTGCTATGTAGGCTGTTACCCATGCTGCAGACCATGTAGGATCTACATGATGGGAGAATAACCTTGGGTCATGTGTGTTTGAGATGGGTTTTTGTGCATCTTCAGTGCTGTTTCAGTAATTAACTGCTGTGGTCCTGCCTATGGGATTCTACAGAGGATGTAAGAACCAACATGGGAATTGTGAGACTAGAAACTCAGTTGAGAAAATGGTTATTGAATTTATCTTTGTGCTGACCCCTTCCCCCAAAAACAAACTTTACCTCTTCACCAAGACAAGCTCATTTTACCTGTCTGTGATGTGCAGTTGTCTTTTAGTTGAACATTAGTTAGTGCCAGTATGTAGCAGCACTTTCCAACAGTTGAAGGTACACGAGGGTTATAGCTAAGTAAAACTGGTGGTGGGATGAGGTTTTAATTAAATTGGATACAATTTCAAAGCGGGGATTTCCTCAGAAGACCTAGATTAGAACCCTGACTTTGGGGAAAAAAAGCTTTTGGTTCTTCTATATTTACAATTTTCCAAGACCCCAACTTTGTCTCTCATCCACAATCTCTCATCATTCTATATTTTTTCCCTCTTTACCTTTGAGTCTTTTGGAATCTCTCAGAAATACAGCTTTTTTATTATGCAAGTTATTTGAAGTTATTTGAAGGCTTTGAATACTGCGTTTTTCCAAGAAAATAAGAGGGAAACATGTTGAGAAGGCAATAGGGAAGAATAGTATTAGAAATGTTGTGAATCTCCCAAAACAGACGCCAGTTTTGAGCGTTCCTATCATGCTACTGTTTTACTTGTTTATCAATCACGGGATTTTTTAGTGTTAATAATCAGCTATTTTGTGTTTTTTCTGTCTTCAGTTTCTTAAAGATGGTATCCCATATGTGAATGAGGTACAGGAGAAGAAACTTCAGCAAGAACTTTTTGCTGGAAATTGGAAAGTCCACAGGTAAAAGTGAAATCTTTGCTTAATGCTTCATAAATAGACACAGTACTTAATTGTAATGATCTGGGAGAACATCTGATTTCCAGCTTTGTGTTTCCTTGGGGTCTATATACAGAGTCTGGTGAACTGTCAAGATGTTTCTGTGAGCGTCTCTATACAGTGACCGCAGTAGAAATGAACAGGCCTCCTTTCTCTAAAGCAGAGCATAGTTTAACATTGCTTTTATGTCTGTGTTCCTTTCTTCCTGATCTTCTTTTAGCACTTTAGACAAGGATAGACTGAAAGTGGTGATTGATGAAGTGACGCGCTGGGTCTCCTCAGCAGAAGAGGGGGAGTCCATGGTTGTTTCTGACCTAACAGGTATGAAATCAGATTGTTGATTTCTCAGTGCCTTGAGCAGGTGTGCTGAGTATACAGGTTTTGCTCTTTGTTCAATCCATGTTGCTGTCAATCGTGTTAACACTTTTACTTGTCCATTTAAATAAATTTCTCAGTTCACCATCAGTACTACAGCTTCTGTCATATTTTTACCTCATTATGTTGCTATTCCCTTTTTTTTTTTCTCTTCCCTGAATCAGCTCTGTTGTGGGAGTTTTTTGGGGAAGACTTTTGTGGTGTCTGTGGCTCCATGTAAAATTGAGGTGGATCTCTGGAACAGTGTGACAGTCTGACTGTTTTCCTTGTCCTAAACCAGGGCTGTCCAACTTCCAAGTGGTTGGGGTCCACAGGGTGAGCCATGGCTGTCTTCAGGCTATGCCCCACACGGGTGCCCAATCATCTTTCTCCTTTGTCCCCACAAATTTTCTTTTGTATAATATTACTTCTGTGTCCCATTTCCCCCATCACTGTCAGCATGGAAATGTACTAATTTATGTATGTATTCACTGAGGAGAAAACTCCTTAACAGAGAGCGAGTTCATTTGAAATAGAAATGAATATTGTCATTACCCTTCTGGGGTCTGGTGTATTCCCTCTATTTTAAAATGTTTTCCTTGGTTTCCAATTCCAAGTTTGACCCATCCACTGAACATGTTTTAATTTCTACCAAGCAGAACATCTCTTCACTTCTGAGTCTCTCTCGTTGCTTTTGATTGCAGGCTTTCAGATATTTGAGGTGCAGCTGATTCTGAGACGAGCGCTTCCTGATATTTGGACAAAGCCTTCTGGAGATAATGAGGTGAGTTGAATATCAAGACCTCTGGGAGTGGCACTTCTGTCACTATATCCTTCCAGCTGGCACTTGAAATTCTTGGTGGTACTTTAGTGGAAAAGTTTTCTGTAGGAGAAGGGTTGACCAAGGATCTGCGTGAAGGGGATGATTCAGGTTTTCTTTCTTGAGGATACCTCGGGGTTAAGATTCATAGATTGGAAGAGATCTTGCAAGATCATGAGGTCCCAACCCTCTGCGCTAGGCATGAAGGACAACTGGGGTCATATGACCCCAGCAAAATGACTATCCAGTCTTCTCTTGAAGATCTTCATGGTACATGATTGCACACCTCTGGATGGAGCTTATGCTATGGTCTGCACACTCTAACTATGAAGAAGTTTGCTCTGTGTTGTTTCCACAAACCCAGAGTGCTTCCGACTAAAATGATTTTTGTTGAATTTTCAGGCTCCTCAGTCCTCTTGTGTATTTCCAAAAATTGTACTGTATAACCATCACTAGTTGCTTTTTTTCACTATTAAATTGTTCTTAGTGGTAACCTGGAAGGCTTTGGCCTGGTGTATACCACATGGTTCTGCTGGCAAAATTGTGAATGGGTCTACAGTCAGAGCTTGCCTGTGGTGGTAAAGTCCCCTTTCTGCCAGTGGAGTAACAGTTTTTGACTGAAAACAGGCTTCTGTTGGCTGCTTCAGTCTTCCAGCAGCCAATTCCTCCTCAAGATGCACTTTGCCTCTGCTGCCATAGTTGTTGTAGAGAAACTGCCAGAAGTCTTTGGGTGTGATAGCGCTCTTCTGGCTTCCGTATGATGATTGCTGTCTGCCAGCAGCAGTTCCAGCCACTGAGATGGCTTACTGTAGCCAAAACCTTAGACCTGTTCTGTTTCTGGCGTGTAGCAGACTACACAGCCTTTCAAATTTAGGTCGCTGTCTTGGATTTAGCATGCTCCTTTTCTATTTTGAATGAAAGCAGGAGCTGCTGGGTTCCATGAGCAGTCTCAATTCAAATACCAGTAGGCTGCTTAGAAATCTTACAGAAATCAGTCACAATTAGCACCTTTGTTAGTTTTAAGTCAGAGGTCGCAAGATAGGCAAATATACTCAGATCCCTTTTCTCATCTAGAGGTGGGTCCTCAGGATTGGTATGGATTCACTTTGCCAAGGAAATGGACCGCTGCTGTTGCCCATATAATAAAGGACCTGTTTTCTGTTTTACGGACTTTGCTTTTTGGTGGTCAGCCTTATTAGCACTAAGTCACTTACGTTAGCACTAAGCAGCCTTATTAGCAGCCTTATTAATACTAAGTCACTCATACTCTGGAAGAGGAAGACTCTATTATAGTCATCATCACTCTAGTCAAGAAAGCTGGAATATGACACCTGTCAGAGCCCACATCTGATTTATTAACTAGGTGTTAGCTACTCTTCAGAGAAGGAAAAGGAGGCTGTGGTGGTGTATCATTGTGTGCTTGCCACTTTAAAGGTCTGAGTAGGCTGTGAAGCAGCCTGCAGGTGACTGCAAGGGCCAAACAGGTGGTCACATGACAGCCAGGAGGCTGCCTGATTGGAGCAGGGCTGCGCAGCTTCAGTATAAGAGCAGCCCCTGAGGAGCAGAGTCGGCAGTTGTTGCAGGGATGTTGCTAGAGTAACATCATCGAGCCAGAGCTCTTCTGCTCCCAGGAATATTTGGAGGTCAAGGGTGTTAAGCCTCAAGGAAATAGCTATGGGTCTAGGAACAGTGAAGCCAGCCTAGGAGGGGCCTTCAGTTGTGGGTCTACTGAGGGGCTAGGCAAGTCCTAATGAGAACTAGCAGTGACTGAGGCCAGGGAGATGAGCCCAGCTGAGTGAAGGGCTGCCTCATGTAAGATCTCTGGGCCTCTAGGCAAGCCCAGTAAGAGATGGCTGTTTATGGTGGGGCCCAGCGAGGACCCTTGCTGAGTAAGGTCAGCTGCTCCTGCACCGATGCCAAGGAATCCCGGCAGGTCAGTGGAAGGGGGCCAGGGTGGAAAGGCCAAAGGACAGTGAAGCCCACTGTGAGGGTCAGGCCAGGGCTGTAGAGAGCTATCTGGCATCCCGACTGGCCTGGAGGCGGGGCCAGAGCCGGAAACAGGCTGAAGGTCCCTTCAATGGTGGGGTCATCGCTGCCAAAGAGAGGATAGGCCCAGCTAATTGTGCTGAAATGACAGAGGCTGAAGCCCAGCCTCCTGAGGGGAGGAATCCTATAAGGGGGTCAGAGAGAGAGGGCCCAGTGGATGAGTGCAGTTTATAGGATGGGGGCTGCGGTAGGGTGCCCAGGAGCGAGCAGCTTGGTAGGGGGAAAGACCAGGGCAGGTGGGCCTGCGATTGGTCCTGGGGAATGACCTGAAACTACACCCTGCTAGGGAGGATGGTAGTGGTGGGGCTGCTTGTGGCGGGGCAGTCCTCAGGAGATGCCACACCAGTGCACCTCTAGTGAAAGGTGAGTATGGGGCACCGGAAAGCCTCTGTTCCCCCCTGTCTTGCGGGTGATGCCGTGGAGGGAAGGCTAAGGAAGCACACCCTGAAAGAAAAGCAACAGGCTTGGACAACCACAGGGAGGCCAGGAGGGCCCAAGGCTCAAAGCCTGAATGAGTGAGACTTAGGGGGAGGCTGGAATAAGAGTGAGGCCTAGTGAAGGCCAGACTAAGGGTGAGGTCTAGGTATGTTGATGTACACCTGAGGCCTGAGTGGTCTATAGGCCAAGAGTGGGGTCCAGGCATGTCAGCAGACATCTGAGGCCCAAGGGGCATAAAGCCCAGAAGCCCCAGTGAGGAAGTGGAGTAGTGACCCCAGTGAGGGGTAAAGAGTATGGGGCTAGGAGCCTAATGAGAGGCAGGAGCTCAGAGTGTGTGTGGGAGTTGAGTTCCCAGTGAGGGGGCATACAGCCAAGGTAAGTCTTTGGATGCCTGAGACTAGGTTTGGGCCAGAGGCCAAGTGTGGCCCAACAATGGAGCCAGGGAAGTTGAGAGTGATTTGGATGCCATCTGCAAGGCATGAGACATGGTAAATGACAGGTCAGAGCCGTGTATTGTGCCCTTGGCATCAGGGCATTAAATAGGCAGCCTCCCACATTTTCCCATCTGGTTATGATTTCTTTAAGGTGTGGTAGGCGAATTTGGGCCGACTACCGTAGACAGGTTGGTGGGCCCATGCTGTGACTGGCCCTGGGACGGCCCCCTGTCAGAGGCAGTCTTCACCTTCTATATTGACAGGCTTCTTCCACAGCTTCAGCTATGTTGGGATTGGCTCTGTGTTGCTACATGTCATGCATTCCTAGCATCAGATGAAGTAGGTTGTTGCCTATGAAAGCTCTTACCACTCCAAACCGGTTGGTCTCCTTATGGTACCCTACCATCTGCTTGATATCAGATTAATGCAGCTAACCACTTTTGTTGCTAGCAGAGCACTTCCCCACTAGACAATACGTTTAGGTTTTTACATTATGTAGGTTTCCTCACTATAGTTTTGGAATCTGTTTCTTTCAGGTGATAGTAGAAAAGATGAATCCCCGGCATCGTTGGCATCTGGAGAACACTTCTTGTGACTTCTGCCGTAAGGAGCTCATTCTCCTATCTGCCCGGGGTTTCACTAGCCTCTTCCAGACACTTGTTAAAGCCAAGAAGGTATAACTCATCATCCCCATTCCCATCTATGGGTTTGTTTACCATGGTAGCAGTGTTGTGATAGAGTAGGCAAGATATTTTGTAAGAGATGAATAAACTGATTTAGAGCAGTGAATGACCATACAGACTGACTTGGTTAACATCTTCTCAGCTGTCAGTCAAACAAATGTTAGTGTTTAGATAAAGTTTTTAGATAACTTAGATAATAGTGATGGTTAGATAATGCCTATTTCACATGATATCTGACTACATACTGAATTTTTTGCTGAGATTTACTCAGAATTACTCCTTAATTAACTGATACAAAACTTAGCTTTTACTACATTGCACTCCTACTGGCCCCCCAAGTTGAGCAGATTGATAGGAGAGGAACCAGGGCCTGTTCTGACTCATTTTTATTAAGATCTAAGAGTTTGGAAATGTTAACTCTCATTTTAGGGCATAAGCTAACAAGCAAAAGAGTTAAGCAGGTACTTTCCTTTTGCACAGGTTATCGTGGTTTGTCTGGCGGTCCACTTAGAGGATGTTGCAAGTCATCTGCTCTTGGTCTCTGTCAGACAGGGTTTAGGACTATGTGGACCACGGGCCTGATATAGGATAGCAGTTCGCATCTTTCTAACAGAACTGTTGACTAAGTTCCCATGTAAGACACTTTGTCACTGTTGATATGTAGGCCAGAAAGGCCCTTCTTGGGCTCACAGATGCTAGAATACAGTTGTAACTGAGAACCAAAACAAATCTTTGAGCCAGTGAAACAGAGATTTTTAAAGGCCTGGTTGTCTTCAAGTTTCTCAGATCACCTTCTAACAAAATGCTACTGCTAATGTCCTCCTTACCCTAACATTTAGAGGTCTTAACTCACTGATGGCATTGACCTTACTGTGACCTTACTGTGACACCATGCTAAGTGGTCCAACTTTTGAATGGGCTTGCATTGATTTTATTCTTTGGAATAAAAACCTTGTTATGTGACTGTTGGGCAGGTCTGAAGTTAGTGTCGTTTGCCATATCTTTATGCTGATACGCTGTTGGGTTTTATACTTCTCTCCCCTAGCCACTGGTGGGACATAACATGCTGATGGACCTTCTACATCTTCATGATAAGTTCTACAGGCCCCTTCCAGGTAATGTCTTATGTAATAGCAATGACAAGATTGCCCAGCCCTCTCCAAAAACACTTTTTCCGCAGTTGGAGAGAGATCCAGCACAAGATTCAGTGATTTATGATTCACTCTGCATAAGAATGACTGGGGAGAAGCTGGTTAGCTGACTCTGATCTTCCACTTTTAGGGCAGGGACTGCTTTTCCTGTAGGGCTCCTTGTTTTTTGGTGACATAATGAAACCAGGGAGCAGAAAGATACTTAAAACTGTTTTATAAAACACTGTTTTCATAAAACACCAGGTTTTTTTTTTCTCTTTTCTACAGCATCTTTTCCTCTATATGTTTGTTCCTTTCTTGTTTTCTTTCCTTCAGAAAGCTATGAAGAGTTCAAGACTAATATTCACAGCCTGTTTCCTGTCATAATAGACACAAAGAATGTCACAAAAACCATCTGGAAGGTAAGATGAGCCTGTTTTGGGAAATAGCACTCCTTTTGTACCTGGGTAGGAAGGAGATCTTGACATACTTCAATTTTAAATGTTGAACTAAAGCATCTTCCTACCATCAGGGAAGCATTCTAGAAATTATCCTGTCCCTTCAGTATCACATTTAAAATCCTTTTCCCCCTTGGTCTGTGGTATCTCTTCTGCTGAAAGGGCAGACCATCGGGCTCTTTTTCTCATCAGCAGCTACTAACTAGGGTGTGCTTGGAGATTGGTGGTGTTTGTCATGTTTCTGTAAGAGTGGGCTTGTATGTCTATCCTGAGATTCTCAAGAGCCTTATAAGAGTATTGGCTCCACTTGCTCATAAGGAAACATACGTTTTTACAAATACTAGATGGCCAATTTATGTGAAGTAGTGGAGTGTCAGTGCTTGGAGTTAGGGTTTCATTCATCGTGACTGTTGCTCTTTAGGTCAGTAGGAGTTGAGTCTTGGAGAAGAATCTCTAAGGCCATTGAATAGAGCATGTCATTTGATGACCGTCCTGGAATAGACTGTATTTGTATTCCATGGCCGGAATGTGGTTCTGCAATTTACTGGGGTTGGACAAATGGTAGTATCAATGAATACTTTGTTTTCAAAAGTTCTCTTTGTTGTAACATTTTGAACCAGGCCTTGTATATGGAACTAGAACTCTGGCACCTAGTGCCTAATGTTTCTGCTGCTAGATTTCATGGCACCATAGCTGAGTTTGCATTATAAAGTATTCTGCCTGGACGTTGCTTTTTCCTAAGACATTATGTGGTGTCCAACAACCTGCTTTGTCGTATTGGTAGTTTGCCCATTGAGAAGGGCTGGTGGAGCTGTGATGTGGGCAAGAAACCTGCGCAGTGTTTAGTATATTGTCTGCCATTCTCTTTTTTTTCTACTCCTTCCTTTTAAACCCATAACACATGTCTTGTCCTGTTTTCTTACAGGAGCTTAAATTCCCTCGAGCATGTAACCTCTTGGAGACTTATGAAATCCTGTGCAGGTGAGCAGTATGTTATGGAAGTTTGAATACAACCAGCTGATTTCATTATTACTTTGGGAAGGGCATTTCAAAGTCAGTGAGACCACATTTTTATACTTTTTTGATCCTGTCTGTTCACTCTGCTGCTGAGCTTGTTTTAACCTTGATTTAACAACAGAGGAAGAAGTTTTGCCTGTAGTTCTGTTTCTTTACAACTAAGACAGTATTAGGAGGGGCAGACTGGTCTATGTTTTGATGAAGGGTCTTCTGTCAAATTGGATCTTACAACCAAGGAGTGAATGCAGGCCTCGCAGCCTAGGTTCTGAAAGTTGCATCGGCCTGTAAAGCTTTCAGCCTGTATTTTGCTGGTTTCGAATAAGGCTTAGGGTTATTAGTTTCTGTAACTTAATGCTATCAATTGCTCAAAACCTTCTGTTAAATGAGTTGTTGATCTCTTTCTGGCTTCAAGTGGACAAGTCTCCATATCACAACTGGCAATCTTGTTAGTGGAACAAGTAGGATGGAATGACTGATTAGGTCAGGAGATTAGAATACCTTTCTGTCTCCTCCAGAAATGTGCCTTGTTGTATGGTGGACCGCTGCTATTTGTGCTGTTTCTATGAATGAGTAAATAGCCAAGAAGGTTTGCTCTGTGAGTGAATAGAGAACACTGATCTAATCAGTTAGGCACCTTTAATTGGCAATAATTTCATATAACTTTGGCTTTTTCAGAGTTCTGCTTTTTCATACTCTTTTCAAACTATAAATTCTTGGAGTTGTTTGGAAAACTTCCTCCTGTTTGTGGGTGATTTTAAAAATAGTAATTTTTATCTTCCTGATTCCCTCTTTCAAAGCCTTGTACTGAAACAGTCTTCCCTCCAAAGCCAGCTGGTTAGTACCTGTCCTAGGTACTACTAGGTTTGTTTGATTGACCTTTACTTTATATTCTTGTGTGCAAACAATAGAGATGTAAAATTTCTGGACATTTTGAAACCATGGGGAAAAATATGCTCTTTCCTGTTTTTTTCCAAAAAAAATAAGAAATTTTTGGAAAAATTGAAATGTGCCATATTAAATTTTCTTATCTATCTACATGTATTTTACTATTTTAAGAACATAGAATATATTATATATATAACTTAATTAGCAGATAACATTGTAATGCTTGGTATATTTATGAAATTTAAAAGTATAAATGCCTTATTATTATTTGAATAAAACTAAGGCATTTAAAATAATTATTTGTAATTATTGTCATAGATGGAGCTATAAGCTGCTGCATCCTAAGGTACTTAAGCATATCTTAGCTTTTGTCAGCTAATGAGAACTTGGGGGGGGGGGGGAGGAGTTGAAAATAGAAACCATCAATGTTGTAGTAAACAGAAGGAAGTTAATATTATCTGGACTTAGAAAGTCTCCACCATATAGACAGCACTCTCCACAAATAGAAGAAACTCATATTTTTAGAAAAAAAGCTCAGAAGAAAATCTTCTAAAGCTGGAGACAAATTTGCTACATGAAACCAATATGTCATTTAAAACAATCAAATATATCCTTGAAAATATTAGCATCACAAGTTTCTTTGTTTAATCAGAGTCAGACACAGTTTCTGAAATATCAGTATTTTCTGATTCTGAATCTGAACCTTCATTTTTATCTTCATGGACTTCAGAATACTGAAGTTTTGCATGGATTGAAACAAGCTTCTCATTCTTTCACAGGCTAGTTTATTTCTTAATTTGATGTGTATATTTCCAAACGTAGACCAGTTTCTTTCACATGCTACAGAAGATGGAGGAATCTGAAGCAGGTGAGAAGCAAGTGGAGTAAAAAGCTGTAATAAAGGCCTTGCCATCATGTTGCAGGAGGAACATGCTTGGCAGAGTCTCAGATTGCACTCCTGGACCAAGTACCTGACCATGTTTTATATTCTGCAACATATGAAAGTACCTTGCAAACATCAAGTCCTAAATGTGTTGCTTGTTTTGTAATCCAGTCAAATGCAGTAGCAATCCTATCATCACTGACATTTTTACCTTTGAATCTTGGATCCAAAAGATTTGCAGCAGCATGAATAGGCTGGCAACAAAATTCTTCATGCCTGTTAGTGAAGTCTTTCACTTTTCCTTCTTCCATACTTGCAAGTGGAGATATACCTGCTGTCACAGCGGGGTCCTCGCGGAGGGCCGTGATCTCCTCGAGGCCCTCTTACCACGCTACTTTGGCCCGAAGGCACCCTCCATTCTCGCCCGCCACGTCTTGCTGGAATATGTAATAGGGAGGCTGCCTTGTGTTTCCTCGGGCACGTAAGCTCCTGGACCCCTCGTGGGTCGCCCCGTACGATGGGTGCTACTCAAGCACCCCAGCCTTATGGGCTGTGCGTGGCTCCTACCAGCCTCTAATACCACGCCCCAAGCCTCGCAGATGTAATAGACGTTGTTATGTCTGCATGTCCGCTTCCCGGGCCTCCTCTATAGTGTAGCCCACTCTGGGCTCTCTCTCTCTCTCTTGTGCCCAGCCTCCCGCTGGGCCTCCCCTGATGGTACGGTCCCGCTCAGGGACTCCCTAGTGGGCCCCAGCCCTTCCCTGGCCAACCGCACGAATACCCTCTCTGACCCCGGCTCACTGCGCTGCTACTCCCTGTCTTCTCGGGGCAAGCGCAGCGCCCTGCCTCGGTCTGAGGGGTGTTGCCGCACTAGCCTGCGGCCGGGCTCGCTATACCCGTCTCGGGCTCCTCAGTATGGCCCCGCTTTAGGGCTCCTCAGTATCTCCCCGCTCTAGGGCTCCTCAGTATGGCCCCTCCTTAGGGCTGCTCCGTATTGCCCCTCTCTAGGGCTTCTCAATAATACAATGTGGCGCTCCCCCTCTTTGGGGCTCACCGTGCCCCCACGGGGCTTCTCAAGAATACAATGTGGTACTCCCCCTCTTTGGGGCTTGCCGTGCCCCCACGGGGCTTCTCAATAATACAACGTGGCGCTCCCCCTCTTTGGGGCTCACCATGCCCACCCTGGGCTTCTCAATGAAATTGCCCCTTGCTCTGGGGCTGGGGTCTATGTCCCCCCGTACACGATCCGGGGTCTACGTCCCCCGTCTGCAACCTACCGGTTGCGCCCGCGACCCACCGGCCGTGCTCCTCGCCGCCAGTTGCTCACGCACTGGCGTGCGAGCTGCGCCTTCCCTGGCGCTATGAAAATAATGCGCCCTCTTGGCACTAGGGCACCCCACACTCTCTGGGGTCCCTATAATTGAGGCCTCCTCCAACCCCTACAGCCTCACCCAAGCCTCTGGGCTGTAACACAAACCTAAAGCCCCCTGGCTAAACTCTAGTGCCCATCCTCTCAGGGCTATCATGAGCTGTACTTGCAAGTCATGCTCCTTTCCACATCCTCACTCCCAGAGCTCCTGCCTCCCAGGCTGCTGGCAGAGAACTGCTAGCCTGGCTTCAGCCCTGGGCTTTACAAAGGCCAGGCCCTGCCCCCTTCTGGCCAGCTGCTTCTGATTAGTCGCCCCGGCAACTTGCAGCTGTGCTCATTAGGCACTGCCAGGGCTCTCTCCCTGGCAGTTTCTCCTCTCCAGGAGCAGAGCACCGAGGTGCCCTGCGACACACCTCCCCCCTTAAGATCTTGACTCACCGAGGCAGATCTTCATTCATTCAAATCTCGTTGGACTCGGCGGCTCTTCTCGGCCTCTCTTCCCGCACCCAGCGTAATCTACATAAGTGGCGGAGGTTTTAAGGCGCCCCCTGCTCGCCTTTTCCCCAGGGTGCACAGTGTGGGATTTTCCGGGAGTTACCCTGCCAAAGGTAGTCCCCCCACACTAGCTTCTCCCTGGTAGGGTGCTACTCAGGCCTCTCTCTCATTCTCTATTACCGCCTTTACCCTGTGGAGCCAAAGCCCCTTCTCTCTTACTGGGAGAGCTGTTTCCTGCTACATGGGGTGTCTCGCCCCTCTTCCTCTGTCTGTGTCCCAGGTCTTCTCTTTCCGTGTTCTATTCCATACCTCCCTCCTTTCCTTGGCTTCCTGCCAATCCTGGAGCTTTCCCCAAAGCTCCCACTGCACCTTAAGTGCCTGCCGGGCATCTTCCACCCTCCAAAACTCTATTTTCCCCTGGCCAGTCGATGTCCCACCGGGCCCTGTATATATTTTTACCCAAGCTACCCCTCTGACTCTAGTCTCTACTATCTCCCTTAGGGTCCTCCACCCGACTTGCCGTGGGAGATTATTAATATAAACATACGGTCGTCTTTCTCTCCTTTGTCTTGTCTCCCACTGAGTTGCTTTAGTCATAGCTGGACCTTCTACCTTTTTAGTTGGACCTGCCGTCTGGGTTTGACACGGTCCCTTTTGCTTCACAGAGCTGGGTAGCTCCGCTCTAGGGTAGAGCTGGGGATGCACTTCTCCTCCCCCCTTAGCTTCCTTGGGGTTTCGGTTTCTCTGGTCCTCTTCAGGCCTCTGGACTCTTCTCTCACCAGGAGATTCTATCGCCTTCTCCCCTATAGCAGCCGTCTCTTATCTGCTATACACCTGAATCTGAGCTGTCTCCGGCCCCTGGTCTAGTTTCTTCTGTTGCTTTTGTTTTAGGGATGCCAATCTTGCAGCATCACCCCCACTAGCAACTTTTCCCGGCTTTTCCCGGAGGTCACTCATTTCAGTAGTGTATTGGACCACCCACTGACTCCATCTCTGATTGAGACCCTCCATAACTGCAGTGGTGATCTCTTCTTTCAACTTCATGGGGTTCACCCCTAAGAGTACCTCGCCCTTTGCATTCTTTTCTTGCTGCTCAAGTTCCTTTCCTTCTCTAAGGATCTGTAAACTTTCCGTTCTAGGCAGCTCCTGACTCTTCTCCTCTTTCCGGAGCATGGGCTGCACTGCTTTTAGCATTTTCTCTGCATCTACTAACACCTCTTTCAGGCCTTTAAGCTCCTGGAGGTGCTCCTCATATCCTGCCTTGACCCTGGAGGCATGTCCCTCCAACTGACTGCTTATTATGGCTAGTCTTCCGCAAGGTATCTGAGCGGTCTGTACAGGCTGTTGTACCACCCTCTCTTGCAATGCCAGTTCCCTGGCTGTGCTTTCTTTTAACAGAGTCTTTAGGGACTGGATCTCTTCCCCCTTTTGGTCGTGGTCCTTTTCTGCTTCTTGCAATCGAGCTCGCAATTCTACACCCTCCTTGGTGCAGGCTCCCACTTCCATTAGCAGGGACTGTCTCTGTTCCTGGAACGTTTTAATCTGTTCCTCTAAGGCCTGTACCTGCCGTCTCGAGGTTTGCATCTGCTGCCGTAGCTGCTCCCTCTCAGTGTCGGTTGCTGCCTCTTTAGCCAACCTCTCTGCTAGCAGGGCTTTAAGGTGCTGTACCTGGTCTTCCAGGCAGCCGTTTTCCGCCTCTGCAGTCTGCAGCTGAGACTGCAGCTTCATGTGCTCTACCGTTTTGTCCTCCAGGTGGGTTTTAAGGGCCCGTATCTGTTCTTCACAGAGGTTCTTTTCCCCTGCCCCTTTTTCCAACTGGGCCCGCAACTCTTCAGTCTCTCTCAGCTTGGCCTCTAATTCTTTCTCTCCCCTCTGACACTGGGCCTGCAGCTTTATATGCTCCTCTGTTTTGGCTTTCATCTCAGCCTCAAGGGACTGCTTCTGTGCTTCTAAAGCCTCCTCCCTGGCCATATATTCTTTCACTCTCTCCATTTCTCTTATTATCACCTTCCTGGTTTCTTCTACCTGGGTGTGATTCTCTGTCAGCTTCTTTCTAAGCTCTTCAGCCATGCGTTCTGCCTGGTCGCATCTCTCTCGCCAGAGCCCCTGGCTTTCCTCCAGGCTTTCTGTCTGTTCCACCTGACTGTGGACTTCTTTCTGGAGGGTTGCTATAAGGCTCTTAGATATTTTGAGCTTTTGCATTGCCTCCTTTTGTTCTCCTGTTTGGTCCCTCTCAGGCTCTGGGGACCTCCTCCTCCATTCAGCCAACTCCTCCTGCATTTCTCGTAGCTGCTCCTCTCGCTGTCTGCTCTTTTTGGCCTGCTCTGCCACAAGCCGTTCTAATGCTCGAGTCTTTTCTGCTCCTGATGCCATCAGGCGCCTTATCTCTTTGGAACCGCCTTCTTTCTTCCTGGGTTGTACCCGCAACTCTAAAGCGGCCACTTTCGCCTCGGCTTGCTCCTTCTTCGACCTCGTCACTTCTAGCTCCAACTCTAGATGGGCAGCTTTTTCCTCTGCCTCATCCACCCGCAACTGCCAGGTGAAGGCTTCTTGCCACCTGTCTTCTAGAGCTACTATTCCTGCCATAGCTAAGCCTTTTTCTTTTTTTCTTCTAGACCTAACCCAATGTCTTCCTTGTTATACCTTTCGACAAGCAGTCCCTCCTTTGATCGGGGCTTGCCTCTCAAGCCCCTCAATCTCGCTGCCTTGTCTATCTGTAAAATAGCCCTAAGGTTCGGTTTCCCTTGTGAGGGACACGGGTTCTTTCCCCATGCACGGCCATTCCCGGCCAATGCACCAGTTGTCGCGGAGGGCCGTGATCTCCTCGAGGCCCTCTCACCGCACTACTTCGGCCCGAGGGCACCCTCCATTCTCGCCCGCCACGTCTTGCTGGAATATGTAATAGGGAGGCTGCCTTGTGTTTCCTCAGGCACGTAAGCTCCTGGACCCCTCGTGGGTCACCCCGTACGATAGGTGCTACTCAAGCACCCCAGCCTTATGGGCTGTGCGTGGCTCCTACCAGCCCCTAATACCACGCCCCAAGCCTCACAGATGTAATAGACGTTGTTATGTCTGCACGCCCGCTTCCCGGGCCTCCTCTATAGTGTAGCCCACTCTGGGCTCTCTCTCTCTCTTGTGCCCAGCCTCCCGCTGGGCCTCCCTTGATGGTACGGTCCCGCTCAGGGACTCCCTAGCGGGCCCCGGCCCTTCCATGGCCAACCGCACGGATACCCTCTCTGACCCCGGCTCACCGCGCTGCTACTCCCTGACTTCTTGGGGCAAGCGCAGCGCCCTGCCTCGGTCTGAGGGGTGTTGCCGCACTAGCCTGCGGCCGGGCTCGCTATACCCGTCTCGGGCTCCTCAGTATGGCCCCGCTCTAGGGCTCCTCAGTATCGCCCCTCCTTAGGGCTGCTCCGTATCACCCCTCTCTAGGGCTTCTCAATAATACAATGTGGCACTCCCCCTCTTTGGGGCTCACTGTGCCCCCACAGGGCTTCTCAATAATACAACGTGGTGCTCCCCCTCTTTGGGGCTCGCCGTGCCCACCCTGGGCTTCTCAATGAAATTGCCCCTCGCTCTGGGGCTGGGGTCTATGTCCCCCCGCACGCGATCCGGGGTCTACGTCCCCCGTCTGCAACCTACCGGTTGCGCCCGCGACCCACTGGCCGTGCTCCTCGCCGCCAGTTGCTCACGCACTGGCGTGCGAGCTGCGCCTTCCCTGGCGCTATGAAAATAATGCGCCCTCTTGGCGCTAGGGCACTCCACACACTCTGGGGTCCCTATAATTGAGGCCTCCTCCAACCCCTACAGCCTCACCCAAGCCTCCGGGCTGTAACACAAACCTAAAGCCCCCTGGCTAAACCCTAGTGCCCATCCTCTCAGGGCTATCATGAGCTGTACTTGCAAGTCATGCTCCTTTCCACATCCTCACTCCCAGAGCTCCTGCCTCCCAGGCTGCTGGCAGAGAACTGCTAGCCTGGCTTCAGCCCTGGGCTTTACAAAGGCCAGGCCCTGCCCCCTTCTGGCCAGCTGCTTCTGATTAGTCGCCCCGGCAACTTGCAGCTGTGCTCATTAGGCACTGCCAGGGCTCTCTCCCTGGCAGTTTCTCCTCTCCAGGAGCAGAGCACCGAGGTGCCCTGCGACACCTGCATTGTCAAACACAGTTGATTTTTATCTGAGCCATTAGATAAGTCATGTCTGACAAAAGTGCACTGTCTGATTCAGATATAGTGATTGCCGAAGAAATTGGCTTTATAATCTTCAGGGAGTTTTGCAGCTGGACCCAGAAGACATCCTTATCAAGTACAGTATTCCTTATGCTTTGGACTACTGTAAGATCTTTCATTATTACTGTTTCTTGAAGAGCTTCTTTGTTCTTTAGTAAACTTTCAAATGAGATCACCACTTCACCCTATCTAGTTTTACTACAAAGTTTGAGTTGTCACCATTTTATTCTTCCCATACTTTTCTTCCTGCTTCTTCCTAAAGATTGCAGCTAAAATATGAGTAGATTTTACATATTTTCTAACTTTTTTTGCTCTATTGTAGATCTTTTGCAGTGTGTCCAACTTCATGAAATCATTAAGAAGCAAGTTTAGGCCATCAGAAGCGCATTCTATTGCAGTAACGTGGATATTTCTCTTTTATGATCTCCCATGCTGCTTTCATATTACTTGCGTTGTCAGTCAGCAAAGCAAATACTTTACCATTTCCAATCTTCTGTAGGACTTGACATATTTTACTACTGATATTTTACAGTGGTGAAAGAACAGGTTAGGGACTATTTAGAAAAGCTGAAAGTATACAAGTCCATGGGGCCAGATGGGATGCACCCAAGGGTGCTGAGGGAGTTGGCTGATGAGACTGCAGAGCCATTGGCCATCATCTTTGAAAACTCATGGTGACCAGGAGAGGTCCCAGATAATTGGAAAAGGGCAAACATAGTTCCCATATTTAAGAAAGGAAAAAGGAAGATCCAGGGAACTACAGATCAGTCAGCCTCACCTCAGTCCCCGGAAAAATCATAGAGCAGATCCTCAAGGAATCTATTTCTAAGCACTTAGAGGAGAAGAAGGCGATCAAGAACAGTCAGCATGGATTCAGTGAAGGCAAGCTATGCCTAACCAACCTGATTGCCTTCTATGAAGATGAGATGACTGGCTCCATATGCGCGGGAGACCAGTGGATGTGGTATACCTTGATTTTAGAAAGGCTTTTGATACTGTCTTTCACTGCATTCCCACAGGTACACTAAGGAAGTATGGGCTAGATGAATGGACTGTAAGGTGGATAGAAAACTGACTGGAGCATCAGGCTCAGAGAGTAGTAATCAATGGCTCAATGTATAGCTTGCAGCCGGCATCAAGTGAAGTGCCCCAGGGGTTGGTCCTGGGGCTGGTTTTGTTCGATGTCTTCATCAGTGACCTGGAAGATGGCATAGAGTGCACCCTCAGCAAGTTTGCAGATGACACCAAGCTGGGAGGAGTAGTAGATACACTGGAGGGTATGGCTAGGATTCAGACTGACCTAGACAAATTGGAGGATTGGAACAAAAGAAATCTCATGAGGTTCAACAAGGACAAGTGCAAATTCCTGCACTTAGGACGGAACAATCCCATGCACCAGTATACACTGGGGGCTGACTGGTTGGGCAGCAGCACTGCAGAAAAGGACCTGGGGGTTACAGTGGACAGTAAGCTGAATATGAGCCAGCAGCATGCCCTTGTTGCCAAGAAGGCTAACTGCATACTGGGCTGTATTGGTAGGTGTGTTGCCAGCAGGTCAAGGGAAGTGATTATGCCCCTCCATTCAACACTGGTGACACCACATCTGGAGTACTGTGTCCAGTTTTGGGTCCCCCACTACAGAAAGGATGTGGATGAATTGGAGAGAGTCCAGCAGAGGGCAGCAAAAATGGTTCGGGGGCTGGGGCACATGACTTCTGAGGAGAGCCTGAGGGAACTGGGTTTACTTAGTTTAGAGAAGAGAAGACTGACAGAGGATTTAATAGCAGCCTTCAACTCCCTGAAGGGTGGTTTGAAAGAGGATGAAGCTAGACTGTTCTCAGTGGTGGCAGATGACAGAACAAGGAGCTGAGGTCTCAAGTTGCAGCGAGGGAAGTTTAGGTTAGATATAAGGAAAAAACTTTCTTGCTAGGAGGGTAGTAAAGCATTGGAACAGGTTACCAGAGAGGCGGTGGAATCTCCATCCTTGGTGGTTTTTAAGACCTGGCTAGACAAAGCTTTGGCTGGGATGATCTAGTGGTGGATGGTCCTATCTGGAGCAGAGGATTGAACTAGATGACCTCCTGAGATCCCTGCCAACCCTAATTTTCTATGATTCTATGATATACCCTGCAGTATGTCTGTTCTTTCCTGTTTCAATGCTTTTATAAAAAACTGATTGAGGTGTTGTTATCACAAAGTTTGATTCCTTCTCCCCGTACATTTTTCCACCCATCAGTAAGTACTGCAAGACATAATGCTTCGTTGATTTTTTTCATGCACAGATTGCATTATGCATTCATATTCTGACTCCAGAAAAAGCTTGCTCAAAGAATGTCTGCTGGACAAATGGTATGATGCTCTTAATTTAAATGCTGCCTGCCAATGTGCACTTTCAGCAATTTATAATGGTGTCCCAGAAGCATATATTGCTCTTGCAAGAGCTTGGTCAATTTTTTCTTGCTCTTCGGGTGTCATCTTGTCCACAATGAAATAATTGGAAGTCTTTTAGAAACAGTTGGTTGAGATATCTGTTTACTTGACGATGTTGAGTAGACAACACTTTGCTGATGTTACAGAAGAAGCAGGAGGACTTCTGGTTCAAAAATGTTTGCAAGTGCTGCTTCCACTGTTGTCATGATCTATTTCACTCACACTCATGAAGGATTTTTTTTATGTCTACAGGACACTACATACGTGTAAGAATGTGTTTGGTCATCCAGATAGCATTTGGAAATGCATATTTAATTTGATAGTATTTGCAAAACACAGATTTTTTTTCAGAATGACTTGCAGTTGCAGTGTGGAAATGCTTCCATTTGGTAGAAGATGGTTGCACCATGTTGCTGAGGGGAAAAAAAAAAGAAATATGTCATTTAATAGCGAGGTTACATATATAAAAACTAAACTACAGCATGTGAAAAATGTAGTAATTGATGGAGGGGGAGCTCTCAGTAAGATAACTGTGAACCATCCCTTCCCTCAGACCTCACCTCACTGCTAAGGTAAGGGTAGAGGGTGATTTGCTTAGAAAGCATCAGATTGGTAGGAACTCCATTATGAATCACATACATTATGAAACTATACTAACTGAAAATATAGTTTAATATACCAAACTCAAAGAAATTGAAACTCTTACCTTTCAATAAACAAGAAGTCTACTTTCAGCTCCTGTGCTTTGCCAGATGCAGTTTGTTAGATACTTCTGTGGATCACAGGGTCCAGGAGGAGGCAGGTTCCAATCCACCACCAACATTTTTAGGTTTCTTTTTCCTCTGAGGCTTTGCTACAAACAACAGGACTTTAACAGTTTCTTCACACAAGCAAGAGTGGCAATAAGCTGCTTGTTTCCCTGTAGCAGGGAGCTGCCAGTGTCTACTCCCAGTCCTTGGAGGGAGAGGTGACCAGGTTGAAGGGCCTAGTCAGGACTCAGGAGGAGGACATATTACTCTGTTTCCCCCAAACTCTAAATCAAAGATCACCAAAGGAAAGAAGGCTGTAGGTAGTGCAGAAATACACAAGCAAAGAAGGCGGCCCTGGATCCTTCCATCTGCCTCCTGTGCAGCTGGCAGTGCCCTTTGCTGAAAGAAATGCATCTTGGATTTGAGAGTTGTATCAGGTCTACTGTATCAAGGAATTGTAATCATCTAATAGTATAGATTCTTACATAAACATCTTCATATTATATAGTTATTAGAAATCATTTTGAGGGAGTAAAAGGCAGCTTTAATAAATAATATTTGAAAACCTTGTTTTAAAAAGCATTTAATTCATCACTCTAAAAAAAAATATTTCATAAGAGGTTTTTTTCAGTCTTTCCCCAAATTTCCAATTTTTCCATTGGAAAAAAAAAAAAAGGAAAAAAATCCTTGGAAAAAAATGGGAAAAAAACATTTTTTTCTGAATTTTTCTGGGTTTTTTCCCTGGCCTTCACATCTCTACAAACAAAACAGCCCTACAAACCAGCTAACATGTATATGATCTCCATTTGCTTTCAGAGTCGCTGATCTAAGGTAAATTCTTGCAGGCAGTGACTGGGCTGGGATAGCACCTGCCATTTTATAGTCCAGAATAGATTAGGACAATCCTACTTCCCATCCTCATGCTCTTTCACAGGTGAAATAAGAATCCAGTATGCTGCCTTTTCTTGTTCACCCTGTCTAGATCAGTCTATACCAGCTGCCAGTTACAGAAATGAGTAGAGAAATGGAGTAAGTAAAGGAACCTTTGAATTGACTTGCCTTATATTCTGCTAGAAGTCTAATCTGGTTGAGCAGCATGCGTTTCCCTGCTGAGTGGAAGGGAAGAATACCACCCTTCACAATCTGAAACTGCTGGAGCTTCATTAAGGGTTTTTATTCCCTTCTCATTTTATTGCAGCCTATGGTTATGGCCAGGACTATATAAATTGGCAGGGTGGGGAAGCAAGTAGAATGCCAGCCATGTACTTACGATGAATCTAGAAGAGGCAGTTGTAAGCACTAGTCTGCTTTGGATGCAAAAAGCATCCAATATTTGTGAGCTTTTTGTATGCTTCATTTTCATGTCGTAAACATGCTTGGCCCCTTCTGTTTGTAACTGGGGGTAGAAACAGACATCACCTGATGTTGCCTATTTGCCTCCATCACAATTTTTATGGTGCCACAAACAGACATCCCTACCCTTTGCTGTGCTATATCAGTGGCCCCGACAAAAAGTATTGCAGCAGATGGCTATTTGCTCTGTGGCAAGAGAGTATGGGCAGTCCAGAACTGCCCACACTCTCCTGCCACCCCAGATGGTTGCTCTGGGGGTTTGAGGGGCCTAATTCTGTGCACCCTACGAATTCTGGCAGGACTGGGCCTCTCAAGACCCAGGAGCGCCTGCCCCACTTACAGATGAGCCCCAGGGAATCTTAGGATGCCTCTCTGTAAGCAGGGAAGGTTGGAATTCCCGCTTACAGAGACCTGCCCTGAGATCTCTAAGAAAATTTGGCTCTTCTGGACTTTTTCCATCTGTCCCTTTCCTTTCCTGCTTCCCACAGTTTAGTCCATGGCTGAAAACTCAGGCATTGGGAATAAGCGTTCAACCTGGTGTGAAGGGAAATGAACCACATAACCCCCTTTGTTGTTAGTCAGTGCTAAACTTCTGTAAAATCCAGTTCTGTGACTTCAAATAGTAATGGGTAGAGAAAGCTCTGTTCAGAAATCTCTTTGGTGATTGTATTAAAGTAACAAAGAAGGGGGCAAGCAAATGTGGACCAAAAACTTTTTCCACCAGAAGTGTTGGAGACTAACAAAAATGTTACGCTTCTTTCCAACAGTGACCTGAATCCCACAAACCCGACATGCCCAGTGATTTCTCATGCAAGTGACTGTTCAAAATATGGTAGGTTTTGTGTGGACAAAGCAGGTAGTTCAGACGTCTTTTTTCCATAGGAATCCAAATATAAATGATATATGGATATGTAAGTGGCATGGTAGATATAGGCTGGTTTTCCCTGCCTGTTGGTGCAATCAAGACCTTTTCTTGAAGTAATTTTAAGGTTTAAGTACAATGCCATCTTTTCTTAGTTACTGGCCTAACTGCTGCCTCTTTAGTGTCATTTTTTAAGCTCCTGAGGAGAATCAGAAGATAATAAAGAGTGAGGAAAAGACAGGAAATGCACAGAGAGGAGCATGCATCTGATACTTGAGTGTTGAGAAAAAGAAGATTCTGATTCAGAATAGTTTGCATAGAGTTTTAGAGATGTTCTGATTCATTCTCTGTGTTGTTGGACTCTTATAGCTGAAGAGAAATATCCTCATGAGGCAGCCTATGATGCATTTCTTTGTGGATCAGGTAAAATAAAATGTTCTCTAAGGGTGTTTTTACATATGTTTTGAGCATGTGGGGGAAAGGAAGGAGGTGGGGGCGCTTGAATTAGAGCAGCTCTGAGAGAGACTAATTAAAACATCCGCGGTGTCTTATGTGTTCAATGTCCTGTGCTTCAGCATGATGGTGGGAGTGTTTTAACTAAAGCTTGTTTATTGAGTTCTAGTTAAAGCGCCCCTGCTGCTATTTTGAAGCACAGAGACGCTGAACATGCAAGACGTGGAGGCTGCAGGAGCACGCTAATTAGCACACTCCAGCAGACTCAGTTAATCAAATCTGTTCCAACATATTGTAATTGCAGCATCCCTGCACATCTACAGGCACCCTAAAAATGTAATTGAACAGAAGTTTTTTCCCAGCTAAATTCCATATTTGCATCACATTTATTCATTACTAGGTAGCATTTCTTATTTATTGGTAAATTAGTAAAATATCCTTTTGGCTTTGTGTTAAATGTGTATACTTACACATGTTTCCTTGCGTCTGTAAGTTTTTGCTCATTCCATTTCTTTTGAGTCAGAAGGTTATTTTAGTTCTGTTTCTCCAGCTTTTTTGTAATGTCATCGCTTTTCTTGTCTGTCCATCTAGTTCTTCTGAAAGTAGCTCACTTGCTTCTATGCAGAATGCCTTGGTGAGTAATGTTCATTAACTTCTCTTTGGGAATTGTGTTATGTTCATGGCTCTTCTGGAAAATAGTTCTAGTTTGCTCATCTCATGGTGATGAGTAAACAGCATTATCTCTTGTGAATAATTTAAAAAAAAAAGAAAATCCCATTGCTGCAAGTAACTAGCTTCTTTTTTTCAAGCAGTACATAACACATTTCAATTTTGGAAAGAATTCCAACTTGCATCTTTAAAAACCAATCCAGGGCATGACCTGGCACAAAGGGGCTGGTCATAGAATTCTTTCTTTAGTTGCTCTTTCTTTCAAATCTAACTTATTCTAATAAGGATGACATTCTTTCCCTGCCATCTGATGGGTAGTTTCTTACCTGTGTGAAACATTTGGCAGCTTTAGTAAAGTTCCTCATGTGCATCTGTTCAGCCATTCTCCACTGTTTGTTTACTCTTGGGGTTTTTTTGAGAATATGGAGCACTGAAACCAAGCTACTTTCTTAGCAGTAGATGTGCTTTCTCTCTCTCTGTTATCGCTGAGGCACCCTGGTAAGATAGCTTCAGGGGCGTGTGAACTGCCATGCACTTGCTGTATCTGTTGTGTACACTGAGGACTTCATACTTCGGGATTGTTCACCGGTACCATGTTTATACTAGACCAGGGGTTCTCAAAGTTTTTATGCCGCAGCCTGGCAAACCGCAGCCTGGAAGTGGCTGCTGCGCGGCAAACCGTGGCCCAGCAATCACAACCGACCGTGGCTGGAATTTCCGGCTAGTAGATAGGTAAGGATACCCCCACCCCCCCACGTGGCGGGGTGGGCCAAACCCTGCACTGCCACGGGCCCTGCAGAAGGAGCCGTGGCCTCTCCACCCAGCTCTGGAGGGCCGCGGTCTGCGGCCACTTCTGGTCCAGCAGCTGACCATGCTGCAGACTGACAGCTGACCCGTCATGGCCCGACACTGGGCCACGGCCTGGGGATTGAGACCCCCTGATCTAGACCATTGGGGTGTCGAAGAGCCAACCTATGGAGTTGTTTCACCTGCCCCACATTGCTCCTGGGGGCAGGGCCTGCCAGCAGATTCCGAGCTATGGCACCAGGGCTGTGAACAACAGCAGTGTTAATCCATGTCTGGATCTGAAATGGGGTCAGAGTGCGTTGCCAGGTCTGGATCTGATGTGGGGGCCAGAGTGAGTTTGATACCCCTGGTCTAGATGAATTATCCTTGCTATCCCCTGCCCTTTAAAAAGGCTACTGTAGCCATGAATTCTCCAAAGTCACATTGTTATATATTTGATGTAGTACAGATTATCATGTGTTGTTTTTTGTTGTCATGTGTTTGTTTGTTTTTTCTGGTACAGTGACACAAAAAAGAATGGTCCCTCTTTCTCTCAATATCTAAATGTATTAGCTAAGTACCTGAACCAGGTGAATCTCATCCGAGCTGCTGTCTCAAAAATCGTGAGTACAAATTGCTGCATGTTCGTTTTACACTCTCTCTGAATCACAAAGTTAGTACATCAGCTGCTCCCATTGGTGAGTGGAAGAAATTGTCGAGCTGATGTCTGACTGTGCAAAGGCTTCTCAGTGACAGTATAGTTGACCTTTTTCTAAAATCCAAATATGTAGGTCATCTGTTTTGTCATGTTACAAATTAAGTATATTCTTTCTCTTCAACCAAAATGCCCCTTTCCTCACTGCAGCAGTTATAATGGAGTGGAACTCTAGGAGAAACGGTTGTCTGGGTATTCCTGCTTCCACTCCTGTGATTAGTAGCAAGGGATGCCATGGGAGAGATTGATTGATGTTACCTTGTTTCTTTATTTTCTTGTGGACTCTTGATAACTTGCATTTTGGGTTTTGTGACCCAAGGAGAAAAAATAATGCCCTGTTGTTGTAGAGCAGGCACTACTTATTTTGAATGTCACTCTTTGCTTCTTTTTCCTTTTCCCTTTTTGTGTTTAATTATGGAAATATTAAAAACAATAGTCAGATGTGGATTAAATCTTTGGCTTGGTTTTTACCTCATTATTTTCCAGAATTTCTCTGGTGCAGATGTCCCCAGCCGCCATCTCCCTCTTCTGATTGCCAGTGTTCGGGGGTGGCCTGGGGTGAATGAAGAGCAGATCTATCAGGAGTTGAAAGGTCTGTGTAGGTTTGATGTCAGACAGCTGACCAAGAACCAATTCCTGCTGCTCTCCAATAATTTTAAGAAGTAAGCAATAAAAAATTTCTGAACTCTCACCCAATAACCCTCCCCCCATATCCTTTTGTTCTGCTGATGATGATGTTATATATAAAAGGGACTTTTGTCCCAGCTTCAAAAGACAGTAAGAGCTGCATGGGAGATGTACCTCATGATGTGATTCATTTATTACAGCGTCAGGGTTGTTTTGGAAGATTATAAAGATTACCCCAATTTACGGATTTCTTTCTATCACTACTGGAGGCACTCACCACAAGTGAACTGCTTGCTACAGTAAGTAGCAATGATCTATTGTAAATAATAAGGGATCTGGGTTCTCTGTTTTCCATGAAAAAACAGAAAAAAACCATAGATTTTCCCCTTTAACTGAGAAAAATGCAGATTTCTCATTTTAATGGAGAAACACATGGATTTTCTACTTTTGCAAAGAGCTTTCTGCAGGTGGCAGAGTTCCAGCCTGCAAGGGGCTGGGGGGAGTGGGAGGAGGGTGGTCAGTCAGGGAACACCATGTGCATGTACATGCACATGGCAGCCTGGAGAGCGGCTTTGGCAGGTGAGTCTGGCTGGAGGGGGTGGGGGGAGGAATTGAGGGTCCCATAGGCAGGGAGGGAGGAAGGAAGTTGGGCAGGGCTGGGACTGGGGCTGCTGCCTAGCTGGTGGGTGTGTGGGGCTTGGGGCCTGGGGCCACAATGCATGGCTGCAGGTCCTGGGCAGGGAGTGGGACGGGACCACAGGTGGCTCATCTGGGGGGTGGGGGATGGCTGGCTCTCTGCTTCTGTGTGTGCTTCTGAGGGGGGTGGGGGAGTCATGTGCCCCCAGATCTGTGTGCAGGGTGGGGAAGGTGTGGGCTTGGGCTCCCCACCCTATTCCCCCCAACCCAGGGCCTCTACAGCCCATTGAACAGGGCCCGGTGCAGCAGGGCTGGGCAGGGAAGTTCTGTGCCACTGCAAGCTCCATGTCACCCTGGCAAGGAACCCCCTTGCCCGTTGGGCAGCAGCAGGGGTGGTGGCTTGGAGTTGTGCCCCTTATTACTGCTGGGTGGGCAGGGGCGCCTTGCCAGGGTAGCGTGGGGCTCGCAGCTGGGGCTCAGGCACCGCTGCGGGCAGTGAAGGGCTGCAGTCCTTGGTTCCTGGCCCCATAGTCGTGGCAGTTGGGGAGGTGGAGGGCTGTGAGTGGGGGGCAAGGGGGACCAGCAGGGTCAGGAGGGCTGTGGGTGGAGAGTGATAGTTCTGGACCCATGTCCTGGTTTTTCATGATAAAAAACCAAACACCAAAATGTATAGGTATTTAGAATTTATTTTAGTATATTGATTGAGGCAGTGGTAGGCTTGCAAATTGCTTTAAATTTGTGAATAGATCAATAAAACATTGTGTTAACCTGATACTTATATACATAGTGGTGTTTCATTTTAATTGCAGATTTTGGGGGTTTTATCAGAGAATTTGTGACTTTTTTATGAGAAAACCAGAATCTCTGATGATAATCCATTCTGATCTCCCTTCTGCTGTATATCTGCAACTGACTAATGTGCTACCAATTAAGTAATGTCTGACACTAACAAATAGTGAACCCCAATGAAAATATTTTTAGGCGAGGCATCTGTAGTGACTTAAAAAGATTGTGTAAATTATTCTGACTTTGATCACCAATTAAATGTTCTTTTGTGGACCTCCCAAAACGATCATGCTGTCTTCATTGATGGATGCTAATCTGTACAAAGCTCAATATTGGAATGACCTATGGGGGAAAAAGTGGAGAATTAAAGTGTGTGTGACAGAGGGAGAGACAGGGAAGAGCTAAAACATTCAAGAGTTTGTAAAAGCAGTGACTGAGTGCAGGAAAATGTTAATATTAGACCTGACATATTTCAGGGAGGAGTCTCACTTTCAGAAGCACCTCTGTAATTGTAAACAGCTTAAATGATGTTTCAATATTCTTTCCTTTTGTAGGATTTGTGGCATTGTGGCCTCCTGGTCTCTTTTGGCTTTTGTGCTTGGAGGATCTCTGTGCCACCCAGTTTAAGTTTCATAAACATCAGGAACGCTGATCTTAGCCATGTGCTCATATACCAGGATGTCCCTTTCTTTTTCTATAGTCTGTTAACAACATGATGGTCAGTAAAACCATTTTTACCTTTGCTACTTTGTGCCTGTCTTGGTTTTTTATGTCCCAAATATGAAGGAAAATTTGTTTGGTATTAAATAGACTAAAACATGTACAATCCTTTCTTGAAGAAGTGGAATGGTGTGACCCCACTGTTTCATGGGGGCCCTTAATGTTGTTGATTCTTCAGGACCAACTAATAGCCGAGTTCTGTTCCCACAGCTGTACTGTCACATAAAGTGCTATTTCATGCACACTTACATTGTGGTTAAGGGAAGTGATGCAATAGAAGCAGCCATTTAAACTTTAGTGATCTTTCAGCTGTAACTGAGGGAGGATATTACAGTTCCCCAAATGTCTGGCTCCTGAAAGGTTTTCAACTACAATAAAGTACACAGGTCTGCAGAATTGCTAATCATGTTTGAACACTTTGTCAGGACAGAAGTGGCAATTCACGTTCGTCTAAAATCAGGCAGAAGAAAGGGCATGGTGGTAGCTTAGGGTGCCTATACATGAGCTGGGAGGCTGTTCTGTCACTAATTACAGCGTGGGTAATTGGGTATTCTTGTCTTTAATAGATTTCTGGTGCGCGTTCATTCTGGTGCACAGTTAATGAACGTGCACCGGAAATCTATTAAAGGCAAGAATACCCAGTTATCTGTGGGGACACATTTCTCACAAGAAAACCACTATCTCTCCAATCTCGCAGTTCTAATCCTCAAAGGAAATTTACAGAACATCTTTCACAGACAAGCCTACGAACTTCACTTCGTCAACCTCCTGGATACAAAAAATCATGGACTAAATATAGACATTGGATTTATGCCACATTATAACCTGCCTGACATCTAACTTCCTAGCTACCTCTCCACTACTTACCTGCTACATTCATCCCCCTTCTCCCCTCAACCCCGAGCCTGTCTCTCACCCCTTAACTCCTCAATTTACATTTTCACTGACTGCCTTTCTTGTCTGCATTGCATTCCAGCCTCTGGCTTCTTTACTGTTCATTCCATCCAGGAAGAGCGCACACCAACTGCAGAGACTGCTAGGTGCTAAGAGTAGAGCACAGACATTTAACTCGGTGTAGTTCTTCTGTCAGGAGTAATGGGTGGGATGTTTCGTCAATAATCTACTTCAATACCAATAGAGAGAAACTTTAAATATTTGATACAAAAACATCCTGCAGATATAAAACACAAAAATATTAAAACTAAAAATATCAACTTGAAACCAATGTAAAAAAGATATGTTAGCTAGAGAATATGTTTGGAGAAGTTAAGATGTTCATGATGGATCCTGATGAATTCCTGCTGAATTTTAAGGCATATGAAGTAACAATTTTATTTTTCTCTATGTACCGAAATTGTTTTGACTCTGCTAGAAAGACACCAAAAGATTTAGTCTGAAGTTGTAATAGAGTTAAGTGAAAAATAGGACCTGATAGTTAATCGTGCAGAGACTAAGAATGCTGACAGAAGTGATGTTTTGTTGTGTGATCAGCCCCCTGAAAGTGCTCTACAGTGTGCCCTGGCAGAAGTGCAGAGCACTTTTTAAATGAACTCCATTACATGAAGGTTCAAATGAAGGTACTCCAGAGTGGAGCACCTTCAGTAACTTCTGTCAGTGCCTGCCCAGGAGCAGGGTTGGGCTCATGCAGCCTGGCCCTGCCCCTGGTACTGCATGGGGTGCTCCAATTCACCCCTCATTCCCCAGCACAGGCTGGGCAAGCCTTTGACAGAGCTCCCTCCTCTCCATCCCCCCCAACCCTTCTCATCCTGAAGATAGCACCAGAGCTGGGGCAGGGAAAGGTGTTAGGGGAGAGAGGCTGCAGACATGTAGCCAGCTCCAAAGTGGAGCTCGATTTTTTTTTTTTTATTTTTTTTTCCCCCCCCCCACCCCCTTGGACCCAACAGAGAACATCCAATACCAGGGGTGTCACTGTAACTCATGGTGCTTCCTGTGAAGTGCCATGAATTATAGTGGGGAGCTGCATGTCTGTCAGTGCCCTAAATATAGGGTCAGAATTATAGGGTCTGTCTTGATGTAAATGGGACTGTGTTTTTCTTATGCCATTGACGGATGATTGCCATAGACAACGACTCTCTTTATGATCACTTTCCATATGCTTAGAGTCACTGTGGGGCCAGCAAGGGACAAAAGATGCCAACCAAAGGTGTAGAAGAAAAACAAATATGTGTATAGAAATCAGTTGATTGACTGAAACTTTTCCCAGATTCCTGCTGTATAAAATCATTTGCAATTCATGAACATAATCTGTTCTAACCCTCTACACAAAAAATTATATAAAATAAACTATGCTGGCTTCAAACTGTTCCCAATTCCCCTGGAAGATAATGGGAGTTTTAGCAGTGATTTAAAATGGGAACAGGATTGGGGCCTAAGTTATGTAACCAGAGCATTTTAACTTCAAGACATGGTTTGCAATCATGTCCAGCTGACTAGGGAGAATAGTGGAAAGAATAGGGTACTCAGCTGAGATTTAGGAAACCTGGGTTTGATTCATAGATTCATAGAGGTAAGGTCGGAAGGGACCTTGTAGATCATCAAGTCCGCCCCCCTGCCCTGGGCAGGAGAGAGAACTGGGCTCAAATGACCCCAGCCAGGTAGACGCCAAGCCTCCTGTTAAAGACCCCCAGCGTAGGAGCCATCACCACTTCCCTTGGAAGTTGGTTCCAGATCCTAGCCGCCCTGACTGTGAAGTAGTGCCTTCAGATGTCTAGTCTAAACCTACTCTCTAACAATTTGTGGCCGTTATTCCTTGTTACCCCGGGGGGTGCTAGGGTGAACAAGGTCTCTCCCAAACCCTCCTGGTCCCCCCCTAGTGAATTTATAGATGGCCACCAGGTCCCCCCTCAGCCTTCTCTTGCGAAGGCTGAACAGGTTCAGGTCCCGTAACCTCTCCTCATAGGGTCTGCCCTGCTGTCCCCAGATCATGCAAGTGGCCCTCCTCTGGACCCTCTCAATGCTGTCCACATCCCTCCTGAAGTGCAGTGCCCAGAACTGAACACAAGACTCCAGCTGCGGCCTAACCAGTGTCACATAGAGTGGGAGGATCACCTCCTTGGACCTGCTCGTGATGCATCTGGATGCACGGCTAGGTACGGTTAGCCCTACTGACTGTGACCTCGCATTGTCAGCCCATGTTCATCTTGGAGTCAATGATGACTCCAAGATCTCTTTCTGCCACCATGCTCTCGAGAAGGGAGTTTCCCAGCTTATAAGCGTGCTGCTGGTTCCTACTGCCCAAGTGCAGCACCCTGCACTTGTCAGTATTAAAACCCATCCTATTTTTGTTAGCCCACCCCTGTAATCTGTCCAGGTCCTGCTGTAATCTGTTTGATATTAGCCACAACAGTTTCTGTGTTTTGACAACTCATTCGCTTTACCCTGTATCTCAATTTGGCATCTCTAATGTGAAAAGAATAATTTGTTCTTACCTCCTAGGGTGTTCCCAGGGTAAAAGACTTTGTGAATGTGAAGCGTTCAAACAATGATGAAAGTTCTTATAAGTACACAGGTAAATTTATGGCCAGCATTCATTATTCTTATGTAATGTCCATTCGGTCACGTGATGTCCTATTAAATTTCCCAGTACATCAAGCACAGCAGCCACCCAAGAACCGATACATTTTGTCTTAGGAGACAAGCCAAAGATTTAATGATTCTGGAGAGTAAACTACTTTCTAATCCTTTTGAGTCTTGTTGGTAGGCCTGTTAGGGAAGTCTACTGGTCTACAGATGGGGTGGGGGCTTTGTGATGCAGAACAAGGCCAAAGACTTGATACACAAATTCACAAATAATATAAAACTCATCACATATTTTCTTACTGAAACCAGCTGTGTGTGGGGAGTTAGAATGGGGGAAACAAAACTAAAATAGTTGTTAATATGATGAAATTAGGAATTGAGACAACTTTCTGCCTTTTTTAAACTTACATTTAATATTTGAAATTGGGTTAGAACAGCCACAGTGAATAAGTTTGGTCTTCATGGGGCAATGGGGAGAGAGCTCATGTGGAGTAACAGATGAGGCTGGAGAACTCTTAGGGCATGGCTGGCTGTACAAGCAGCTTATCACTGAGAAAGCTAGACTGCAAACTTGCAGTGTGTAGCCTACTTTGTAATAAATGTCCGCATGCACACTTTTATGCATCGTAAATGAGAGACCGCATATCTCACTCTCATTGAAAACAAAGCCAGCTTTCATTTACTACAGGGTAAGATCATGCATGCGAGCTATTATTACAGACTAACAATACATTGTACACCCTGTCTTACCTCAAGGTGATTTGTTTGTATAGCCAGACATTTGGGCAGATCCACTCCCTGCTTCCACTCCCATTTGGAATGGCCAAATGTGTTTTGTGAATAAAACCTAAATGCATATTTTTGTGTTTTGATTTAAAGGTCCAATTATTTTCTTAGTTGCTTAAAAAAGTTAAAAAAAGATATTGCCCATGATGTATCTATTGTTTGGCAAAAGGAAAGTTATTTCCATATCCCTGATACAATGAAGGCCTTTAAAATTTGCTTGATTTTTGAGCACAATGGTAGTCTTACAGATAAAGAATAGGGTGAGATGCATGCTGTGCAGCGGGTGGTTTTGGGAAAGCACAACCAGACTTTAAAAAGCTATTTTTCTAGTTGTTTTTCACTTGAAGTGAGGCTGGTCTTTAGGTGAAAGATGACACTGCTTCCACCTCCTGGGAACCTAGGCCAGGCTACTTTTACTTATTACCCAAGATCTACAAACCTGGCAACCCAGGATGTCCCACTGTCTTTGGCACTGGCACCATCATGGAGGGAGTTTCTGGCTATCTTGACTCTATGCTGTTCTTATGCCACTGGAGCAGCTATTTGAAATGCACTACAGAGTTCTTAAAGAAATTGGGGTCCATTGACCAGTTTCCAGCAAACATTGCTGCCTCATTACCAACTACCACAGCTACCTTTTTGCCACCAGCTTTGTCAGGATGGACCACTGCAGGTGGGCCCTTACTCTGCAGGCTGCAGGTGGTCACTTACTCTGAGCTACCATAGGCACTGTGTGCAGGGGGGCTGGGACAGGTGTGTGGGGGGAGGTGGTTTTGTGGGGGGTGTGTATGTGTGAGGGGCACATGTGCCCCAGCAGCTGTGGATAGCAGGGGACCCTATGGGTTGTTCTGGTGCAGTGTGTCCACTAACCTGAGATGCTGGCCTAGTGCTAGGGTTCAGCTGGGGCTTGGTGGGGGGCTTGAGGCAGAAGGAAGGCTAGATGGGCAGGCAGCAGGCAGGACTGCCCATGCAGGAAGCCCAGCCCAGCAGCAGGGCGCTGCCACAGTGCCACCTGGCTGGCCTCACCCTCAGCAGTGGTGGTGGTGGCTGGGGAAGTGGGGGGGGCACTGCAGCTTGGCTGGGGAAGGGCAGGCTGCTCAGTTGCACTGCCTTCTCACTGAGCACTACAGCCTTGCCCTTGGCCCAGCCCTCAGTGCCCTCCTTCCAGCCTGTCATTCTGCCTGGCAGTGCCTGCTGCTGCCACCCAAGGGCATTTTATCCTGCTGCCCTGGCTGGCGAGCTCCAATTGGCTCCAGGTACGGCTGGGAGGGGCAGGACTTGCTGTTCAGCCCCTGGGATTAATTGCCACTGAAGTCCCCCAATAGCTCCTGCCCAGCACAAGCAGCAGGGCAGGCCGTACATATGTGTAGCCCCCCCTAACAACAGTGCCCTGGGCAGCCACCCACGCTGCCCACCCCTAAAGATGGCTCTTGTGTACAGGGGTACAAAAGAAAGTAGAATTTGGTCTATATTAGAAATTAACATCATTTTATACTCAAGAGTCTTACTGTTTCTAATGTTTTACATTAATTTGTGACTAATTCTAAGCACATTTATTTTAAATACAGCATAATAAAAGCTTTAGATATGCAGTTGGGTCAAGTTAAATACAGCATAATACAAGCTGTAGATTCACACCTTCCCCCTTAACAACCCTTTGGACTAGTGTGGGTTGGCATGCCATCTACACACCCAGCTTTTGTAACCAGGAACTCAACAAGGAAGTAATTGAGGTTATGATGTCCGTCCAACTGGCACCCCTCCCCCCCACAAGCCTGGGTGACTGCTGGGTCCGCCTTTAGCATGGGTCTAGAGCAAGGCTTGAACTCCTGCCTCTGGAGTTATAATGAGATGCCAACAAGCCCCCTTAGATACCCAGTGCAATCACTTATTTATGCATCTCATGCCTGAAGAAAAAAAAGCTGAAACAGTAGCATACTAAGAGTTTCACTCAGTTATTTATGTAAATTGCCAAGCAAAACTGATTCTGCATCATCACAATTTTTCTGCCTCAGCAAACTAGCCGGAATCATGTTCTGTTATGTGTTTTCACCAAAAGGCAGGAAATGTTGCAATATATGGGTGCAGCTGAAAGACAACTCCTTGCCCATTTAGCACACTGTCTTATTCCACCTGCTAGAGGCTCCTGCTGCCCCTAGGTAGGCTGCTTCTCTGCTGTGTAGTTTCTGGTCCCAGTTCCCTTATTCTTTCATATGGTTCTGGTACAAGTCAGAAACTCCTTGAGGCTGCTCTAATGTTCACTAGCTGTCAACCTTCCCCAGAAGACTATGCACTGTCTGACTATGGTCAGAGTGTAGCATCATCTGGCTGCACCTCCGCCCTCTCTGAACATTACTCTGGGAAGGAAGACGTAGGATGGGGATTTTACTTGTTCTCTGACCTCTGAAAGCCCTTATACCAGGAAAGTTCTCAGCAGGAAGGTACAGGTCAAGTTCTTACTTCACCACAAGAGAGTCCATGAGAGTGAAGTAAAGATCAGAGTAACCTCCAGAGGTCTGTTTCTAAACTTTGTTGCCCCAAGCAGTCACCTCAGCAGGGATGTGAGTTGTGGTTCCCTAATGCTGCAGTGGTGATCTTGCTGACTGAAGTTAACTAAAGTCTTAAAAGGACCTGATACCCAACATGAAATCATTTTATGACAGCTCAATCTGTAGATGTTAGCTTAGAGGGGAAGGAGGGGTGAGTCTGTTGGATGGAATATATGCCATCCTCCCCAAGCCAAGGTAAGGACGGTGGGAAAAATACTTTATAAAGTAGAGCAGAAATCACTTAACGCAGGATGTAGAAGTCCCTTTCCACTGAAGAAACGTCCTTTCCCCGTAAGGTCCAGGGTCTTTACCATTAAAAGCACCTTGGGGCAGCCAGGTCAGGAATGTCACCTGCAGCCACTGGAGTAGGAAATCCCTCCTCCTTCACCCTTGCCAACAGATAGTTCAATTTTTATTTTAAGGTGCACCCTCCTGCTACATCTCATACCTCCTGCTGAGGCAGGACATCTTGCTGACTTCATAACGCCAGTGGAAAAAAGGAGATTCACAGAGTGGGAAATAGCACTGTCTGGAAGTGGGAGGTAATTTTCTTATGCTGCTGAAACTTCAGCAACTCCATGCTAAGGAGTCTGGTCTCTAATCTCTCGCCTGCTGTTGTGTCTCAGATGAAAGTGGTCCCTTCTTAGTTAGCTAGGTGCAAAGGGCTATTATGCTGCTTACTGCAACTCGTCTACTTCACTTTGCAGACTATATAGCATTTGGTCAAAATGAGGCCTGTAGATATAGTTACATTAATATTTTCTCATGTACTGGTGGTTTAGGAAGATAAATGGAAAAGGAACACGAGGGACAAATATATTCTTAACAAATTTAATCAACAACTAGTTAATAGCTCTTAGGACATTAGGAGAGTTGAGTTTCCAGATTTTTATACAGATGAATACATGGTTTTCTTTGTGGCCATAGGAGACAGGACAAAGGAGCAAAGGCTTTAAGTTGCAGCAGAGGAAATCTAGGCTGGAGATTAGGAAGAACTTTCTGACTATGTTGGAGGAGGCTACCTAGAGAAGTTGTGGAATCTCCATCCCTGGAAATTTTCAAGAGCAGGTTAAACAGATACTTGCCTGGGATAGTTTAGTCAGGGTGATCCTGATCTGAGCACAGGACTGGATTAGATGACTTGACAAAGGTCCCTTCCAGCCCTATTTTCCTATGATTCCATGAATAATTATTTCCATTGCTGGGGATTTCTGTTGGTTCCACTGCTAACTAATTATTTGCTCTTAACAGCCCTAGTCTTGGTTCTGTTCCTCTTTTCAAGCTAATGTTTCTGTCCCATCTTTTAAGGCTCTCTGGAGCACCACATGGATTGGCTCCTTGAACCATTGCTGCTTCTGCCCCTCCATGAAAGAGTAAATGAAGAGGTTGGCACTGCTGTTAATTATGCTGAACAAAATGGAAATATACTGTATGGTAACTGGAATCACCTTATGATTCCAATACAGAGCAAAATGCAGGAGCTTTACTGGCAGGGCCAAAATATGGAATATACTAACTGTGACCACTATAGTTCTGTAGAGCCTTGCTGGAGGCTGTGGATTTGCTCTTTTCTGCATTCTGATGAGCAGTCAAACTGGAAAGGACCATGAGGGGAGTAAAAATGAGGAAATGTAAGTTGCATAAGACTATGACCACAGTATGAGGTATACTGTGATCTTGACCTGGCAAATTGTCTGAATCTTTCTGGCAAAACAAAAATTCTGCTCCAGTCACCAGGCAGGATAGCACCCACAAGAGGGTGCACACATTGACTGAGAGATGTTTATGCATTGATACCAAATTGGGTAAAGGATACTGAAACACCGCTCAACACTGATGGCTGTCAAAACAAAGAAACTTGTGTTAAGTCCAAAATACATAATATTTATCATCACAAAGTACAAAAATAAGGGAAGAGGATAGAAGAGGAAGACCATTAGGAAAGCAACAAAAGCTGAAGAGAAAAAGTCAGCAATGGCCAGGTTCAGGACATACACAGTGAATTTGTTCCTTTTCATCCTGAAGCAGACACGCAAAAAAACTATTCCATTCCTGACTAGTCCCAAGAGATTGACAGGAAAAGTAAACAGACCAAAAATATATTCAAATAATCCATGCTCTGATGACTACTGTTGACTTGTGTTTCATTAATCTCTACTTTGGCTGTAATGACAGACGTCGAAGTGGGCAGCTCAGCCATAGTGACACTTCTAGAGGGAGATGTATGATTTCCTGTCAACAAGGGTAAAATAGTCCCTATTTTAAATCTGCTTGAATTATTAAAGGGAGGTTGCAGTGTTTTTCTTTAAAAAATTTTCTGCTTACGTAAATAATTACTTATGTATTATAAATCAATAAATAGAAAATAGAAAAAAAGAATAAACGAAAACTAGACACCAGTTTAAGGATTTATTTTAAACTGAATTACAGGTATTATCAGAGCAATTCAGGTTCTTATATTGGTTACATTTTTGGGTTCTGCATTTTCACTTGAATTTAAAGAGAAAATAAGTAGCAAACTTTCTTTTAAGCTTTTTTTAAAAGTGCTTTGCAGATTAAAAATAGGTCTGAACAATTCAGAACTGTAGTCTGCTTTTTATTTTCCGAAGAATTTAGAAAATATATACTCTTTTACAGTACTGTGCTCTATGAAATGGAATCACTCGATTAAAATTGTCAGTTTTTTGAGTGAGCCAGTCAGTGATGCCATATATTTATAAGCAGAACCCATTTGTTTTTAAAGCATTTAGTTATGCATGACAGGGTGTTTTCTTGTTAGTTAATCAGCTGTATCAAATGAACAAATTCTGTGTGGAAATAACTTCATAATATATTTTCTTTACTTCTGGTACTTCAAGAAATGAAACATAAGCCAATTTATGTCCAGTTCAGACTAGACCTGGTTCTCAATGAAGTCAGTGGAAGTTTTGCAGCTCCTTTCACTGAGGACAGGATTAAGACTTTAGTTAGATTGTCCTCAATTTTAATCCTTTTATGTTACTCTTATAAACATATGCAGACATTTAAAAAGCCATACATTTCTGAGTGACTGTATGAGTCAGCAGTCAAGGGAGGCCACCATTTATAATATGATTTATTAGCAATTGCCATTTACCTCCATTTATGGGCTGTTCAGTTACATCCTGTGCTTTGTTGGTGGGATGCCCATGTTTCTGTCACAAAAGCCACTTCAACATTTGGGATTCTTGCTGACAGTCTTGGTACAGAAGTGAAGAGGATTCAGTTACCCTGCTTTCCTGTGTTGAGATATACGGGGTAGCAAGATGGGGAAGTTAGCACTGGTACATGTGTGGAAGTGGAACTGAGAGTCATGCTATGTCTCTTGGGATCAACATATCTTAAAAAACATAAAGCTTAGCACAGCCAGCTGACTTAATATGCCTCTGAGCATGTATTCAGAGACACCCAAAGATAAAATCTTTCCTTGTAGAGGGTCTTTTGCTAGACCCAGCCATGTCTTAAAGAGAATTAAGATGAAGAAAGGTCAAATAGACTAAAATGGGCTCTCTGAATTAAGAAATAGAACTAATCTTTGTTTTTTAACTTGATACAAAATTAAAATTAAGTGGCAGCACGCCATATGTACATTTGACACATCATGGGGGAGGAGTAAGTGGCTCCTATAAGATGGTAACTGAGACCATATGATGTTTAGAAAGAGTCACTCCTAGGTGCAGTGGCTGACACAGATTCACTACATGTTGGAAAAAGTGCAAATGAAGCCAGGTCCTGGAAAAGCCAGGACTAACAGAGCAGTCCACCTTATAGAGACTACATAGATGATGATCAATTTTAAGAGGTTCTCTAAAAGACCTTTTCTGTGAAATATTTGCTCTCTGCAATAGTATAGTCCCAGGATCAATAATGCAGGTCCAAACCAATGAAGGATAGGAAGCTGCAGCATCTCACATTTAAGTGCCTGCCTTCCAGAGTGGAATCTAGAACCATGTGTTAGATCAAAGGTGCTCAACCTCCAGCCTGCAGGCCAGATCCAGCCCATGGCACCATGTCATCCAGTCTGTGAGGCTCTCCATGGGTACAGAAATTTGGCAGGAGGAGGAGTACCACTCCCTTTCTGCCAAATTTCCAGCTCTGTAGGGAGCCCCAGGCCCTGTGTGCTGAAGCCAGCCCCCAATTCCAGCATGCAGGGCTGGGCAGGGGCAGCACCAGGCCTAAGACCCCAATCCTGGAGTGCAGGGGCAGGAAGAGACCCTCAAGACCTAATCCCAGCACATAGGGGGCAGTGCTGGGCTCCCAGAACCCAACCCCAGTGTGTAAGGGCAGGAGGATTCAGTGCTGGGTCCCCAGGGCCCAATCCAGGTGGCAGGTGGGCCCCACGCCACTCATCTGGCTTATGGGGTGAAAAGGTTGAGCACCACTGTGTTAGGTAAATACATAGGTCCCCTGAACATTGGCTATCTGAAAATGGGGTCCCAAGCATCCAGCATGCTGATTAGGGAGACACACAGTTAGCCAACAAGGAAATGATGAGGATCTTAAATCCTGACTCCCAGATGTTTCCTGAAGGGCTGCAGGGAAGTGCCTCTGTCCATTTGAGAGCTATAGCCTAGAAACCTCTCTCACTTACAACCTTTATTTCAAAGAACTGAGCCGTGTGTACTTTTAAAATGGAGCCATACATACTAGTGTCCTTCCTGCTTTTATATACCAGTCAGTGGTTGTGGCATTCATTCAGAAAGTATGAGACCTGGGTTCAGTTCCTTCCTCTGTCAGACTGGGTTTAAACTGAGATTCCCTATCCTCCTCCTGCCATGTCACGTGAGCACCCTAACCAGTACCGTACTAAGCCAGACCAATGGTCCACCTGACCCAGGGGTGCTCAACTTCTGCCCCATGGGCCAGATCTAGTTCAATGGGGGAGCAGTTGCAGCATTAATTGCAGCTTTCTTACTGCCACATTTCTGGACCCACGGGGAGCCCCACAAGCCAGATAATATGCGCTGGATCAGGTTGGCATGCAGGCAGATCCGGCACTCAGGATTGAGCCATCATGCTGTATCTTACTCATGCACATGATCCAACATATCGACTTGCCCTGCAGCATTCCTCTGGCCTGTGAGGCCAGGAGGTTGAGCACCACTGATCTAACCCAGTACCCCATCTCTGGCACTGGCAAGTAACTGGTGCTTTAAATGGAAAGTATTCTGTCGTGCTCCTGATCTAGTGGAGAGGTCAGGAGTTATAAGTGGAGTAAAGCAAAAGACTTGCAATTCATGTTCCCAGCAGGCAAAACAGTAAAATTGATACAATGCTCATTAGCAAGTGAATCTGAAAACAGACATTTAGGGCTATATATTAAAGATATTTAGCTGCCTGTGGATGCAGATGGATGCCTAGTGGGCTTAGAACAAGACTTCATTCCTATCCTTCCCCTGTGCTCACCAGATTTTTATGGTCTACTAAATTATGGTATTCATAGCACACTTGTCAGTGTCGTATTCTGAGCAGAAAGAAATGTTCAGTCCCACAGGTTCTTTATTCTCTGGGTGATGTGTCTGCTCCATGCAAACGAATAGTTATTGGAGACAATGCATTTGGTTAGCAGGCCTCAATTAACTCTACTGTGGGTGGTAGTATGCTGCATCCCTACTAGAACATTATGGGGGAGGGGGTTCCCATCCAAGATGTACAGGACAGCATTATGTTACCTGTATGTATGCAGTAGTGGTTTTATCCCTTTGGAAATCTAGCTATTTATTATTAGTATATTGACTTCTTAGTTGATTGTATGTTATTTAACTCATGACACTAAAGAAAGGTCTGTATGTTCTGTTAATACTATCAATATTTATAACCAAATATTATATTAGTTTGTTAAGTGATCAGAGATTCTTGATAGGATATACTCTTAATCAGTGAACTGTATCCAATAAAGAAATTCCTAGCAGCTTCTTTTTAGTGAAAATACAGACTGTATCAAGCTTGTCGGTGCTATCCATTTGTGAAAACTAGAAAAGAAAATAATGTTTATTGTTTTATATAACACAAAACAAAGGTAGCTATTTGGTTACTATTATACTCTTTTCTTGCTCTGTTTTAAGTTAGTGAGTTGCACATGTGATGTTCTAAATGCCTGGAGTTTTATTTTAGGATTTCAGTTTGCATTTTAGATGAATACAGTAAATATAAAGATGGGTAAAAGCACAGGGAAAGATTTCATAGATTTCATAGACATTAGGGCTGGAAGGGACCTCAGGAGATCATCAAGTCCAGCCCCCTGCCCCAGGGGCAGGAAGTCAGCTGGTCAAAGGATCCCAGCAAGTTAAATATCCAAATGTCTCTTAAAGGAGTCCAGAGTAGGTGCTTGCACCACCTCTGATGGCAGTCTGTTTCAGGCCTCGGGGGCTCTGACAGTAAAGAAGTTCTTCCTTATGTTCAGCCTGAAATGGGCTTGGAGGAGTTTGTGACCATTTGACCTAGTCATCCCTTGGGGCAGTCTGGTGAACAGCTGTTCCTCCAGATCCTGATGTACACCCATTTATATACTTAAAGGCTGCCACCAGGTCCCCCCTGAGCCTGCGCTTTTCCAGGTTGAAGAGTCCCATGGCTCTAGGCCTGTCATCATAAGGCCTGTTCTCCTGCCCTCTGATCATGCGCGTGGCTCTCCTCTGCACCCTCTCAAGCTTCTCCACATACTTTTAAATTGTGGAGCCCAGAACTGGACACAGTACTCCAGCTGCGGCCTCACCAAGGCTGAGTACAGTGGGAGGTTGACATCCTGGGATTTGCTTGAGAAGCATCTATGGATGCAAACCAGAGTTTTGCTCGCTTTACCAGCTGCAACATCACATTGGTGGCTCATATTCATCTTGTGGTCAATCATGACCCCCAAGTCCCTTTCATCCGTGGTACTAGCAATCATAGCACTGCCGAGCCTATAAGCATGCTATGGGTTTTTCTTCCCAAGGTGGAGTACCTTGCATTTTTCGGTGTTGAATGCCATCAGGTTTTTGTCCGCCCATTTGTGAGCTAAATGGGCAAGGAGTTGTCTTTCAGCTTTTTATTTCCTCCCCGCTCTTTGTCTGTTTGCTTTTGAATCGCCTGTGTTTGCAAACTCCCAGCCTCTACCCAAGGAGTATTTTTTAACAATTGGTAGCTATGTTCTCGACCGTTTTCCCCTGTCATTCCGCTAATAGGAGGGACATATGGGTACGCAGATGGGAAGGAGCAGTATTGATTAACAAATTCTTTATCTGAGATGTAAAAGGCATGTTCTCTGGACTATTCTCTACCTGCCCCCCATACATTTAATTTTGCATTGCTTTTTTTCGCAAAGTTCTTAGTCTCTTTTTTATGGTCCGCCAAGACTGTGGCCTTGGGTTATTATGATCTCTCCTCTCTGGCTATATGTCTATTCAACATTTTATATACTAATTTAATAGCGGAGCATGGGTGCTCGCTGGGGCGTGTGCAGTACACATTGTAGCATTATATAAAGTGTCTTTTGTTAGATTTTTTAACGCCTTCAATTCAGCTACGGTGACACTTACATGTGCACTACTTTCATCGAGTACTCTTAATATTTATGTTTTTAGTTTTTCTTTCAGCCCTTGTCAAAATTTCTCTGCCAAGGTACTCAATTTTGCTGTTGTGTACCCCCTGATCTCTTGGGATCTACTGACTCTTGCAGGTCCCTGGGTGATATGATCATAATGTACTGGTTGTGCAAATGCACGTTGGCACTCCCCACCATCCAAACTCTCAGCATGTTCGACTTCATTACTTTATATATTCTTATTTCACTCTTTCGGATCTATCTACTGACTTGTGATCTTCCTAGCATTCCGTAAAGGTATCTCTGTCATCGCCAGAGCTGCCTTTGGCTTAGACAGCTGGGAGACCAGCTCCGGTGGGGAGGAGGAACAGTTAGGGGAGGCAGAATCAAGTTTAGAACATAATTCATGCAATATTGCTTTATTTAAATTCAGACACGTCTGCCAACGGACAGCCTGATTGAGCTGTTCCTGCAGATGGGCATTTTGTATGCTCAGACGTTCAAGCACCATAAGAAGCAGTCAAGGGACGGTGCGTCTAGCACAACTCCCCCCCCTCAGACTTAAGCTCCTTCTCAACCCACTGTTGCACTCGGCGGGAGTTACAGGGCACTCCTCCTTACTCCAGTAAACAGATGGACTCAATTTACAGAGTGCCTTTGCTACCCCATACTACAACCAGGTATCGGGCCAACCTGACATCCTTCTTTCCGATCCCTCTCCCTTCCGCAGCCTCTTAAATAGGTCTATGCCAAACATCAGGGGAATCCCACTAGTGACACCAATTGTCTTAGAATGAACTACTGGGTTTAGAAGATTTTCCGCGCTTGAACAAAGGACGTACTCACAGTTGTTTTCACTCTTGCAAAGCTTTATTTAAGGATACTCACAGAGGCAGGTGATAGAGCAGAGAGGACGGTCACCTCACATCAGCCTTAGGCGGCAGCCGCCACCCCACATGGTTCTCCTGGCCCCGGAGTGTCCCGACGTTGGGGATGTGATAGCCTGCGCTGGGGCTGCACGCAAGTCGGATCTCTTGCCAGAGCTGAGGAACCCATTGTAACTTAAGAATGTACAGCTTATATAGTTTGGAGTAAATAACGTTATCTCGAGCTAGGGATTTGGTTATCTCAAGTTAGGAATTTGGGAATGAGTCGTGATTTAACACACTTGGTGTTTACCACATTCCACTGTATTACAACATTTTACTATCTAGGTTCATAGTTCGGTCACGCTCACAGAGCAAGAGGCTACGTGCCGCTTCACCGGCCTACTATAGAATCAGTGTGCAAAACTCTTGCTATTAGCAAGGCTCTTACTATTACAGCTTCTCATTACTCCACATTTTAACAGCCCTCTTCTACTTCTCATAGTGACTGTTTTCATTTCCGTAATGGAGTTAAACAAAAGTCATTGTTTTATTTGACATTTAGTTTATACTGTCTCTGCTTCTTTCCCAGAACTGAGGGAAGACATTTTGTGCTTGAAAGTTTTTCTAACATCTTGCCCAACTTACAGCTGGTCCAATAAAAAATATCATAAAAAAAACCCCCTTGCTTCTCACATTTTAAAAGGGAAATTTAAGGAAATGGTGTCAGAAAGCTTTCCTAGAAGCAAAACGTCTGGTCAATTCTGATAGTGTACTTGTCCATTTTAATCCATTGTTGCTTATTAAGTCAGCATGTGATGCATCCTACCTGACATATTGGGGCTGTTATATCACATACTGTGGCTGATGGTACCCATTGGCTCATAGAGTCTGCATTGTGATCACTTACAGCAGAAGAACAGAATTATGCAAAGATAAAGAAGCTTGAAGCCTGGTGTGGGGGTGAAGAAAATTAATCAATAAATACATGGGAGAATGTTTACATTAGGCACTGATCACCAACCATTAATCTTAGTTCTCTATCCTAAGGAAGGAGCATCTGGACCAAGTGTGGCATGTATGCAATGGTGGATTGTTCCAGCCGCCTGCGGAGGGTTTGGGATTGAGAGTATGGTTGAGGGTAGAAAGGTAAGAAAGGTTTATTGACTTAACAAAAACACGACTACATGTAGTATACTAAGACAGATAATGACAGACAATAATAATTCATGTCGGCAACTTATTGGCAGTCCCCTCTGATTCCTGATCAATGACAAGTTTCTCTTTCCACAAAGCTCAGTGAAGTCAGGTGTCCCTGATCAGTGCTGTCCGAGAGGTACCGGGAAGAACCCTGGTATTCAGTCTTTGGGCTCCTTCAGATTCACGGGCCTACTGATCCAGGTCAACAACTAATTAGTAGTTCCTTTCACAGAGATGTATCTTCCTTCTAAATGATTTCCGGATGTGCCAGCCAATTTATATGTGCCCGCCTGGCCTTGAACATCTTGTCCCGAGCAGCTTTGATCTGGGTGTACACAGGTATCCACCTCAGCATCGCAGGTGGTCCTTCAAGGAGGTGTTTACTTGTGACGCAGTCCTCTCCTATCTCGCCTGCTATGACTTTGAATCTTACTACAGTGGGGGGGATCTCAGTACTGCTGCGACTCCCTCGTGGGCCACCTGCTTCTCCGGCGGTCTTCTGTGAGGCTCCACCTCCCCTCTACCTTGCCCTATACCCAGCCTGGCGGGCCACTGTTGGTCCTGCTGCCACTCTCCCACACAATGGATGCCTAAGGTTTTCCTGGCTTTCAGGCCCCTGGTGTTCTTTGCTGACGTCTCCTAATCCTGAGGCTCACCTCTCCCCCGGTTCGCCTCTCGTCCCTCTATACTCAACCCCTCCAGACATGGGGGAAACACAAAATACTTTACAAAAAAAACCCTCCTCCACCAGAACCACGTGTTCCTACCTCCTCCCGAGGTATCCCTCAGTACTCACATCCAACCCCTAGGGCCCACTCCTATCCTCCCAGCACCCCTTTCTCGTTCAGGGGCTATCTAAGCTTCCTCCCATGGTCATGAGACCTCAGGGTTATCCCTGGTCTCTCTCGCCTTTGCCCCTTTGGCTCCTAGTAATGTTGCCCTCTCTCTGGGCCTTCTCGGTAATGCTGCCCTCTCTCGGCCTTCTCAATGGTGTTGCCCTCTCTCTGGGCCTTCTCAATAGCGTTGCCCTCTCTCTGGGCCTTCTCGGTAATGCCGCTGTCCCTGAGGCGTACCTTTGGGTCCCCCAAATCCCTCCACCATCCCACCTGGTTGGAGGCTGGAGGGAAGATCAGTACCTCCCCCTTCTCCGCGGTGGCTGCTGGGCTCGGGGTCTCTCCAGCCTTGTTCTTCCTGACCCTCCCTTCTCTGCACTGGAGCTCCTGCCCTGAGTGTGGGTTTACCTTTGCCACCGTCAGCAGCTCCGCCTTTGCCGCGTGAGGCATCAGATCCTTCTCTATTGGGAACCGCCATTTCCTGTTCCGCTCGCTCCACTCCGAGCCTCCTGTATGCCCCTCTGGCTGGGGTTTCTCCTGGCATCTGTTCCCCTGCCTCTTTGTGGGCCATCCTCTTTATCCCCGCTGACTGGTAATTGCTGCTGATGTCACCGGTCAGCTGCAGCTATATGAAAGCCCAGCTGATGGTTCGCACAGGTTCCTTCCGGTGCTCCTGCTTCGCTGCGGGTCTCACTGCAGGTGAGTACTCTTTCTTAATTTTGCTTTTTTTTTTTTCTGTTCTTCCCCTGACTTCTGCTCCCGGGATTCCCCCCTTAGCCTTTTTGGTCCCCTCGTTTGTCTCTCCCTGAGACATTATAACTTCTGAGCTATGCTAATAACTTATAGCCATTCGGATTCTTTTTACGTCAACTGTCCTTAGACTGACCAATAGCAGTACAAGCCTTGTATTCTTCTGATAAGTTTAATTTTAACTATGCCACAGGGCCTAACATCACTTCTATAAGGCTTTGCTAAATTTACTAGGCTTTATACTACATACAAGGCCTCACTACATCTTAGACTTTAATTAGGCTTTTAGCAACAGCATATAGCTTAATGTCTGAACAAATGACAGAAAAACACTTGGTCTAATCTTCATAGAGCCTTCAGCAAGTGCCTTTATCACACAGACATAATTTTCAGCTGTCACAGTGGATTCTCTGTTGAAGTTATGACATTGAATAGAAAAGAATAGGGAAATGCTGATGGACTCTCTTGTTTACCTATGGAAGAGCCTTCTGCGGTAGAAACAGACTCTACTGAAGTTGTTAATTTATTTCAGCTGGAGTGTTCCCCAGTGACCTGTAGTATGATTGGGTAAGAAATCAAGAAACACTGGCACAGGTGCCTGACGCCACCCTGAAAGGCTGGACAGTCCAAATGTGGTACCTTTTTATGTACACAAAGATGAATTTACTATACATCCTGGATATGTCACATAGGGGAGTCATGCTGTTATACTTAACCAACTGCTCATAAAACAATTAGAAGAGTCACATGTAGGACATGGAGAAGTTGTAAAAATGAAGGCATTAACCAGAAGCTTTGAATGGTGGCCAGGTACTGACCAACAAAAAGACTACCTTGTTAAGGAATGTATGGGGTATCAACAGGTACAGTAGATGCTAAACCAGCACCATTACACTGTTCATTGACTGTCCATTCCTTGGCAATGGCTCCATATTGATTTTGCAGGACCATTTTTAGGGATGATGTGCCTAGTAGTTGTAGATGCCTACTCCAAATGACCAGTTTTCCATATGAAACCCATTACAGCAACACAGACAGTAGAAAAATTGTAAAGTCTGTTTTCAAAGGCAGGATTTCCAGAACAAGTTGTATCTGCCAATGTACCCCAGCGCAGTCGCATTCATGAAGAAAAATGGCATCTGGCATATTACCTGTGCACCATTACACCCCACCATAAGTGGGTTGTTTGAACAATTTGAACAGTCTTTCAAAAGTGCCTTGCTGTCCATGAAAGAAGAGACAGGGCCAGTATAGCAGAAGAAGGCCTGCTTCTTGCTAGCATATTGGACTACAGCACATGCTACAATGAATGAGATGTTGGAAGTGCTGTTTATGGCCCAGAATCTGAGGTCATGACTGGACTTACTGAAACCGGACTTACAGCAACACGTTAGAAATCTCCAACTATGTCAAGCCATGACAAAGGGAATAGGTGCTCCTCGGCAGCCACATGTAGGCCAAAATGTAATGGCCCATGATTACTGAGGGCTTAATAAATGGTTGCCTGCAGTTGTGAATGCATAAATTGTTCCTTTATCCTATGCAGTGAAAGTGATGCCTAACATTGTTCGGTGCTGCCACATTGCACCATTACGAGATGCATGAGTGACTGCTGAATAAAGTATAGAGGCAACAGTTAGAGCCTCACCTGTTGTTGAGCCACCAGCTTTGCAACCTACATTGACAACCAGTAATGCTACACCAGAAAGTTGCTACGCTGACCAGCCAGGACCTAATAATGCCGAGCAACCTACGTCTGGTGAGGAGACATCTAAATCCAACACAGATGAAGTAAGGCCACCTCCTCAGGACTGTTTTCAAGGGAGTGGTAGCCACAACCCAGGAGGGCTTGAAAGGGCACCCTGAGGCAGACATGCTCTTTAAAGCTCCCCAGGTGCTGGGACTCAGGCTGAGGGGGTCTTTCTCCTCCCCTGCATGTAGAAGCAACAGCAAAGGAGTGAGGAACTCCCTGCACCCCAGCTGCCAGTTCCATGGGACCCCAGCTCCCAGGTGCATGCCCACATTTTAAAGGGTCAGGATGCTGGGAACTTGACACTGGGGAGGATGTTAGGCTCATGGCACCCTGTGCCTTTAAAAAGTGAGTGTGAAGCTGGGAGCCCCAACTTCATGCCTGGGTGCCTGTGGAAGTGCCCAGGGAAGCCACAGATGGGAAGCGGCTAGCTCCCCACTCCCCAGCTACACATGTAGCTTCCAACTACTCTGTTCTGCAGCTCATGTATGGGCTGCAGGGCAAAGCAGGAATCCTACCTATGCTGGGGGAGCACTGTGGGCTCCCAGTGTGGGGCTGCCTGGGCACTGGCAGTTGGCAATTCCTCAGTTGGGATTTGAGGAATTTTATGCCCCAACCTCAAGCCTGCATAACCTGCCATGGCTGTCTGGCATGGCACCTTGTACAATTTTGGGTCTAAGGCATAACATTCTTCAAACCCCATGACACAATTGCCTTAACATCTTCCAGCAGCCTCAGGCCATTTTTTTTGTCTCACTTGGCTTGCACTTCCTTAATCCTTAGAGCACAAAGAATAATGGATTGGAAAATATTCACTCCTGTGCTGATAAAACAGAAATTAACTGATGTGTGAAACTATAAAAAGTTATCAAATACTATTTAGCTATTCAACTGATTCTGCTTTAATATCCCTTGTCAGTCCTGGGTGCCTAGAGAGGCATAGCCGTATTTAGATGTCTCAGTAAGTGGCCTAAGTGTTGGAGGATTTGAAATAAGCTCTAATTGACTTCAGTCAGAAAATAAGTTGTTCAGCTTCAACAGGATGTTGGATCATGAGTTCAGGACCCAGGCATGGTCATAAGCATGCTGTGACTAGAAAGATAAACTTTTATTTCATTAGATGAATGGATTTACAGCAACTTCCTCTGCTTTGCTGTTTTATGTGCCTTGAAAAGGCAATTACAGTCACTCTGTGATAAATGGGTTAGGTAGTTGAACTGCTGGCTCTCAGCCCAAAGAGACTTATATTTCCCTCTGATTCTTTAAGCGAGTGAGTTTTTCTTTTTACTGAGACAGAGAGATTTTATTTTACAATCAAATCATTGTAGTTAAGCATTACACCAATACAGCAGCACTCAGAGTCTGGGTTGAGCTTAGACAGCATTTGCCTGGTGTCAAGAGTCCCACGTTCCAAACTGGGCAATGACCCTTTGGTCTCTGTAGCAACCCCCAGCACTTTGGTGATGGCACTAGCACAGGAAATTGAGTGGCTGTTCTCAGAAGAAGATCCAGGGGGTGCGGTGAAACTGTTGCACCCCCTTTCAGGCCCATGCTATAGGAGCAGCAGACAGGGACTTTTTAAGTCCCTGAAGCACATAAGAATCTCTCCAATTGGCACCCCCTCTCTTCCCCTCTGTGCTGTTATGCCTCTTAAGCCTGCCACTGCCATTGTCCCCTGCTGACCTGGGTGGGAGGACAGAGGCTCCAGAGCCATTCCTGCTCCACTCCAGCTAGGCCATGTGAAGAGCTGGGCTTAGTAGAGGACAGCAGCAGTAGCAGGCAGGTTTCTCCTTCCAACTTCATCCCCTCAGATGTTTCCTGATGGCCTGGAAGCAGATGCAAAGAGCTGAGCCTGGCTCCTGACACAGCTGGTTGCTGCAGTGCCACCTGGGGCTGGGCAGGACCAGGACCTGGCTGGGGCTGGGTAGTGGTGGGCCAGAGGCGTAAGCAGAGAGGGTGAGAGAGAAATGGGATGGGAAAGAAGGTGCTGCTGATCATGGTGGGAAAGGGAGTGGGTGCTGAGAGCAGGGGGCGGGAGAGATTCTTACCTGATTCCTACCTGATTCAGGGACTTAAAAAAAAAAAGTCCCTGGCTGCTGCTCCAGCAGCATAGTTTGCTCACCTGGTGGGAAGGAAGGAAAGGATGAAAGTGGAGGAGTGCAGCCACCCTTGCAGTGCCAGTTTCTGCTCCTGTACCCTTATTTTAAAAATCCTGGATCTGGTGTGCTAGTGAAAGCAGGTGAGCATTTGTATATGAAGAGTCAGTTTGTGGAGTTACCTGTTCAGGGATGCCTGCATTGCAGGTGGAAGGTTTGTTTACAACTCGCAAAAGTAGAGACATGCTTGCCTTCACCTGGCTATCTTGGGCACTGATAGCAGTGTGCAAGTTTGTAGAGACCCTGGTTACATACTCAGATGGCCAGCTCTTCCTGTGGTCTGTGCCATGGCAACATCACGGCTATAAGTATTCAAACTGACTAGATTAAAGCTAGACAAACTATGTCTGCCTGCCCTGCACTTAAATGCTTCTTGATCACACAATCAAGACCTGCTGGCAGTTAGAGGTACAGCTGGAGGACTTGTAGGTAAAGGCTGGAGCTGGTTCCCAGGCCTGGGTACAGGGAAGACTTGAGCTGAGTAGAAGGGAAGGAATAAATAGTGGAGACAGTTCAACAAGGACTGCTGAAGTTCCTGAAACGGGAAGAAGTGTTTGAGAGTTTGTAGATTCTTTAATTACTTCTGATTAGACACAAAGAAGACCTAAGTTTGGAAATAATTTTACTACCCTGGACACTTTATAAAAGTTTGGTATATATTTTTTTCCTTTGTATATTTCTACTATATCTGGATATACCAATGGCTCTCCAGAGATTTTCTCTGTTGCTTCTCTTTACGTTGCTCTTTACTGAGCTGAAATACTATTTTGCACATATCAACAACCGCATCCCAAGAGGCATTCAACTATCTATTGAGTTCCGTGGGAGACTCATCAGTGCCCAGTGCCCCTCAGAGTTTGGCCCTAAGAGAAAGGTACTTTAGTGAAACGTAGATCTCATAGAACATAGAAACATAGAAAGGACATAGATCTCTTCACTTCCTGTAGCAATAATGCAGTTTGATGATACCTCCTGTTTTCTGGGATAAAAGCACGTGCAAGCTGCATAAGAGATCAGAACATTTGCTTTCTCTACCCAGTGGGTACATCTCAATGTTCATTAATGTACTTTTGTTAATGCATATTAAATTTAGTACCTCCATTGTGAGGTACTAGAAAAAGGTGCATTAGCATATTTTAATGTGCATTAGCAAAACCAGACTTTTTGTGATGCTTTAATGCACATTAAAATAAGCTAGTGTGTAGCACACATATAGATGTGCCCACTGCATCTCTGTTCCCTTTTCAGTAGTGTAGGGATTTGGTGACCAGGGCATAAGCCCCATTTGCCATCCCTAGTTAAAACTATTGCAAGAGTGGCTGTTGCCATCTGCCCAACCACTGCTGCCCCATTCACCACTTCCCAGGGTGCTGAACTTCTTAGTTATGTCTTTCTATCTCTTCGAGTTGAAGTAGGATGAGAAAAATTCAAGAAGATGAAGCAACCGGAGAGGTGGCAGGGAAAGAGTATGAAAGTAGGAAGACAAATTATTGAGGAGAATAAATAACAAGTCTCCCAAAGGTCCTATAGATAGCATTTGGGGATTTAATTCTAGGAACCAACAAAAACATTTAAAACATATCTGAAAATCTAGTAGACATTTGTAAAAGAGTGGATTCAGATCTTCAATAAATAGATTCAAGAGAAATGAAAGAGAACAGTCAATGAACTGACTTTCTTTAAGAGTCCCACAGCAATGAGGGTTGTTTATTCCAAAAAGCAGCAAAAATACAGATGCTGTTGATAGTATGGTATGCACTATAATTCTACCATGGGCTCACTCGGGACTAAATGCTTCCTAGAAGCACCAGTCAGGGGCACCCAAGGTTATCAGCACATGCCAGTCCCTGTAATATCAGTTGGACAGACATATATATTAAGAGAAATCTTAGAAAGTTCCTGTTGTGGAAACAAGTGCTCAGCATGTGCAGTGTGCTTGGAAGTGGCCATAGCAGTGCTAGTTTTGGGGTAGTTAACCGCAAAACCACGCAAGGTTTGGTACAAGATTTTTGGATGATCTTTATGGAAAGAATACAGATGAGGTCAGAGTATCTGACCTAAATGTCTGTGGGTGCATTGACATGTCCAATTTAACGTGTAGCAATAAACTCTGGTGCAGTTTGCGCCAGAGCTTATTGCTGTCGGGCACTGTGTTTACATGTGTGCCTAGGACTGAAGCATGTTGAGCCAGGGCAGAACAGCCCTGACTGGCAGGGGGCCTAGAGGGTCAGCCTGCCAGCCCAGAGCTCCTTCTGCCATGCTCAGTATGCTGTGGAGGGGCTGGCTGGGGCATGAGGATGCTACAATGTGGGGCTAGCTGGCAGACATCCCCCACACTGTAGCACCCTCATGCCCCAACCAGCCCCATCACCATCTACACATGCATTTCGCTGTGTGTAAGTACTCCATTGTAGGATAGTATGTATGTTGGGCAGTACTATCCTACAGTGGAGTTGATTAGTTTACTGAACCCTAGTCATAGAATCAAAGAAAATTAGTGTTGGAAGGGACCTCAGAAGGCCATCTAGTCCAACCTCCTGCTCAGAGCAGGACCATCCCCAACTATATCATCCCAGCCAAGGCTTTGTCTAGTTGGGTTTTAAAAACCTCCAAGGATGGAGATTCCAAAACCTCTCTGGGTAACCTGTTCCAGTGTTTTACTACCCTCCTAATGAGAAAGTTTTTCCTAATATTTAACCTAAACTTCCCTTGCTGCAACTTGGTAGAGGTGCATGTGTAGATGGTGATGTTTTATTGCAGAGCTAATTCATCAGCTCTGCAGCAAAATGCATGTGTAGATGCACCCTGTTTTAGCCTTAAAATCTATGAAAGTGTGAAAGTACTAGGATCTGCTTCAGCAGGAAAATTTAATTTAAAATTTGTAAAGAGAGAGAATTAAAATGATAGTGTTGACCAGAATGGATGTAATTCTTTAGAACAGTGAAATTGATTTACAACAGTGCTTCATAGTTTCATAGTTGGTAGGGTCGGAAGGGACCTGAGCAGATCATCAAGTTGGACCCCCTGCCATGGGCAGGAAAGAAAGCTGGGGTCAAACGACCCTGGCAAGGTGTCTATCTAGCCTCCTTTTAAAGACCCCTGTGGTAGGAGCAAACACCACTTCCCTTGGAAGTTGGTTCCAGATCCTACCCGCCCTGACTGTGAAGTAATGCCTCCTGATATCTAGCTTGAATCTACTCTCAGTCAACTTACGGCCATTATTCCTTGTTACTCCCAGTAGTGCTCAGGGGAACAGGGACTCTCCCATTGCCTGCTGGTCTCCCTTGGCCAGTTTATAGATGGCCACCAGATCCCCTCTCAGTCTTCTCTTGTGGAGGCTGAACAGGTTCAGGTCTCGTAGCCTCTCCTCGTAGGGCCTGCCCTGCTGCCTCCTGATCATGCAAGTGGCCCTTCTCTGGACCCTCTCCATGCTGTCCACATCCCTCCTGAAGTGCGGCATCCAGAAGTGGATGCAGTGCTCCAATGGCGGCCTGACCAATGTCATATAGAGGGGGAGGATCACCTCCTTGGACCTACTCATGATGCATCTGTGGATGCGTGACAAGGTGCAGTTAGCCTTCCTGGCTGCATCCCCACATTGGTGGCCAGTGTTCATCTTGGAGGCTATAATGACTCCAAGATTCGTTTTTGCCTCTGTGCTGACGAGAAGGGAGTTCCCCAGCCTGTAGATATGCTGCTGGTTCTTTCTCCCTAGGTACAGTACCCTGCACTTGTCAGTATTGAATTCCATCTTATTCTCATCCGCCCACCCCTGTAACCTGTCCAGATCCAATTGCAGCCTGTCCCTCCCTTCTAGCGTGCCCACTTCTCTCCACATCTTAGTGTCATCTGCAAATTTGAACAAGGTGCTTTTCATCCCTTGTCTAAGTTGCTGATGAAGATGTTGAACAGTGCGGGCCCCAGGACCGAGCCCTGGGGGACCCCACTGCCCATATCCCACCAGGTCGAAAATGACCTGTCCACCACTGCTCTCTGGGTGCGGCCCTCCAGCCAATTGGCGACCCATCTGACTGTGTAGGCATCGACACCACAATCTCCTAATTTTTTAACGATAATGGGGTGAGAGACAGTGTCAAAGACCTTCCTAAAGTCCAGAAGTTCTACATCCACTGCGACACCTGCGTCCAAGGATTTTGTGACCTGGTCATAGAAGGCCACCAGGTTGGTCTGACAGGACCTGCCTCTAATGAACCCATGTTGGTTGCCCCTAAGCATAATCTCCCCTGCTGGTCCCTCGCAGATGTGCTCCTGGATAATTTTCTCAAACAGCTTCCCCAGGACTGAGGTAAGACTAACAGGCCTATAATTTCCTGGATCTCCTTCCTCCCTTTTTTGAAAATGGGGACCACATTGGCTCTTTTCCAGTCCTCTGGCACCTCACCAGAGCACCATGAGTGCTCGTAAAGCCGTGCCAGGGGTCCTGCAATGACCTCTGCTAATTCCCTCAGCACTCTGGGGTGGAGATCATCAGGACCTGCTGATTTGAACATGTCCAGTCCCACCAGAAGTTCCCTGACTAGGTCGTCTCTGACCCTGGGCCTGGCTGTGCCTCCCTTGGGACCATCGGGGATCCCAGTGGGGAGGATGACCTGGTCCCTGCTCAGAAAAATGGAGGCAAAGAAATTGTTAAATAGGTTATCTTTGTCATCTGGTGAGAGCACCAGATTTCCTAGCGTGTCCTGCAGAGGCCCCACGTTACCCGGAACCTTCTTTTTACCCCCTATGTATTTATAAAAGGATTTCTTGTTATCCTTGATCCAGGTTGCTAGTCCCAGTTCCATCTCTGCCTTGGCCTTCCTAACAGGCCCCCTACAATCCTGAGCAATGGAGGTATAGTCCTCCCTGGTGATGGCCCCTCGCTTCAATTGGGTGTACGCCTCCTTTTTAGCTCTGAGACATTCCTGGATGCTTTTGGTTAGCCATGGGAGCTTTTGAGCACTCTTGCCCCCTTTGATCCATGTTGGGATTGCCACACTTTGGGCTTGGAGGATCGTCTCCTTCAGGAATGACCGTTCTTCTTGGACTCCCAACTCCCCACCCCTCTGGGACCTCAGTGCCTCCCCAACAAGTCTCCTTAGCTCAATGAAATCTGCCCTCCTGAAGTCCAGGGCTGCTGTCTTGCCTGAAGTCCAGAGCTGCAGGCCTTTGCCACCCTGCACTGGATGGTGAATTCCAATAGGCGATGATTGCAATCACCCATGTGATCAAGCACCTGCAGTCCCCTCACCAGGTTGTTGCTTGTGGCCAGGACCAAGTCTAACAAGGCTTTTCCCCTGGTAGGACTGTGCACCTCCTGGGTTAGATGGAGGTCCTGTAACATGGCTAGGAACCTATGTGAGCAGTCAGACCTGGCTGACTGCTCTTCCCAGAAGATGTCCAGATAGTTTAGGTCACCCACGATGACCACGTCCTTTGACTTAACTGTCTCTGCGAGATGACCTGAGAATTCCTGGTCTAGCTCTTCTCCCTGGTTGGGTGGTCTGTAGTTGACTCCCACCATTAAGTCCCTTTCCCCCAACCCCTTTGTATTCTGACCCAGAGCACTTCAGTCGGCCCCTCCTTTGACCCAGTGCTGCTTGTTGAGGATGTGAATTGCTCTTTGACATAGAGTGCCACACCCCTGCCTTTCCTCCCCATTCTATCCCTCCTGTACAGCCTGTAGCCCTTGATGTTCACCGCCCAGTCATGCATTGGATCCCACCAAGTTTCTGTGAGCCCCACTGTGTCTGGGTTTGTGTTAGCTGGCAGGAGGGCAAGTTCCTCCTGCTCGCTCCCCATATTACGAGCATTAGTGTATAGACATTTAAGGCCTCCTGAAGGTGTATGCACCACCCCCCTAATCCCAGGACTATCCGGGCCCCTGTCTCTTATCTCATTTTACAAAACCCCCAGATTCTTTCTAAGACAGGACCAGGGGTGGAATCAGGAATTCCCAAATAGGGTTGCAGAAGTGCAACCTACACTTCAGGGGTGATGGTACCCCTAGCCTCTCTGTCCCACCGAAGTGGGCAGACTGCCCTCAGGAGCCTCCAGGAACTTTTCTAACACCCCAAACAGGTGACAATCCCTCCTCTCCTCTCCTTCCCTTCCTCTTCCCTTTCCCCAGCCTGCTGCCTTTGCTTTCTCTGCTATTCTGGGAGGCGCGGAAGGGGGAAGCAGAGGGGGAAAGCACCAGAGCTGTTCCTGCTTGTCACAGCTAGACTGGGCTGGGCTGGGCTGGGCTGAGGCTGAGCTCATCTGGGGATGGGGAGAATGGTAACAGCAAGGTGGGAGAGCAATTGCCCTGACCAAAGGGAGCAGACACAAGAAAGGGGATCCCCCCCACCCATCCCCAGTGTCATTTTGTCTGTCCCCAGCTGAACCCAGCTTGAATGCAACTCAGCACAGCAAGCAAAGCAACAGAGGAAGGCCAGGGTTGAGGTAGGGGGGAAAGAAGGGGAAAGGGATTTTCATTTCCTTTAAGGGCTTAAAAAAATCCCTGGAGGCTCCCATAGTGTGGTCCAATCCAAAAGTGGGGTGCAGTACTGCACCCCCTCTGGATCCTCCCTTGGACAGGGCCACTACTATTCTGGGGATACATTCTCCAGTGAGATGCAGCTCTGTATGTGGGAGCTTTCCTGCATATGAATTGAGTACAGAATTTAGATTTTAGGGAAATCTCAGATAGTACATTTCTTAAGCATTATTATTTCTTACATTGTTTCAGGCAAATATCAACATTTGATTAAGCAGAAATGTCCATATAGCCACACACTGTGAACATTCTAGATATTTAAAAAAATAATCCTCAGTTAAGCAAGCCTGAAATCCACTCTCCTGTATCTGATTCTCATGGCTCTGGAAGTCTAAAGGAATCTCATTACATTTGCAAATCAGCCTTCATGAGTGCAAGGAAGTATATCTAAATTTGCCACAGTAAAACTGAGGACAGAGTTTAGTCATCTCTCAGATACTGTTTTGTTCTTATTATATTTATATTCTTATTTTCATTAGTGTTCTTTTTTGTTGGTGACTAAGTTGAATTTAACCCATTTTTCCAAAATACAGGAAAAATTAAAACTCTAGACATAACATACACAAATACCTTAATTTTTTTAGACAAAAAAATTAAATCATACCTACCAGTTACTGTCCTCCACTGCATTAAATATTTTTCCCTAATCTAGGTGTTGCTTTACACAGAGGCTATAGAGGAATGAATAATATACATTCTCTTCACATATATACTCCACATCCCACATTAGGAGCATATGCTTACTTTCTATTACCATAGCATTCAGAGTAGAGTTGAGCAACTTGTTTCCATAGAATTTCTGGTGTTATATAATCTACAGAATTTATTCTGCTGCCAGAGATTTTGCATCTCTCTCCTGGATTTCTATTCCATTCTTGGTTTTATTTCTGCTCTCAAGCTACCATTTCAGTCCCACTCTTTAAGGCTCTTTGGGTGCTGGCAGAAGTGCAGCTCCCCACTGTAACTCATGGCACTTCATAGGAAGCACTATGAGTTAGAGCAACCCCCCTGACCCAACAGACCTTTGCTGTTCGGTTGGTGTGGTGGAGGTGGGGAGAACTGAGCTCCACTTTGGAGCCAACGCAGGAGGAACTGCCTGTCTGCAGCCTCTCTCCTCTAGTCCTTCCCGCCCCCCAACCCCAACTCTGGTCTTATCTTCAGGATGGGAGGGGGAGAAGGCAGGGAAGGGAGCTTCAGGCTGGGGTTTGCCCAGCCTGAGCTGGGGGGGGAGGAGAGGGGTATGTAGATTGGAGCCCCCTCAGGGTGGGGACAAACAGAAGTTAATTATGCCATTTCACTTTGGAGTGCCTTCATCTGAACCCACATTTAATGAGGGTTAATCTGTCATGCAATCAGGCACTTTTAAAGCCGTCTGCAGCCTTCCACTTCTGTCAGGTCATGGCTTTACAGTGCTTTCAAGGGCTGATATCATGACAAATGTTACTTCTGTCAGTGCCCTTTCATGCAACATCTGGATTGGCTCCCTAAACCTCATCCTCCCATGGCCCTGCCACATAGAAATAAATGAAGGGATTGGTGCTGCTGCTAATGATGGTGGGCAGAGCAGAAGCATAAACCATAACCTGAGGAAACCTGTATCTCACAACATCTGAGCCTTATTGCCAGGACAAAGATGAGGAGTATAATGAATGAAACCACAGTGATTACACATATATTTGCTGGAGGCCTCCATTGTCAGAATGCCTTTGGATTCTGATGAATGGAAAGGATCACGAGGGGAGTAAAAATAAGATTTAAGGTAAAAATATGATCATGGCCTCTATCATGAACTCATAAAATGTTGAGGTCTTTGTTGAATGTCATACATGTTTTCTTGAATCCATTTTACTGATATGGTATGTGTGGTCTCTGTATATAAGTACTGTCAAGCTGTATTTAACCTTTCCATCCTTATGTTTATAGTATTGTAATGGTGATGTTGTAACAAGATTGGTCCAGAAATTATACAAGAGGCAAGGATTTCTTAGGGTGATAGTTGGTCCAATAAAAGAGATCTTAAATCTTATTTTTACACTCCTTGTGACATACCTGACTACTATGCAGTAGGGCTGTGCAAAATTTCGCTGACTGTTTCGATTCAACACTGTTTTGACTCGTTTCGAGCTCGAAACAGTGAAATTGAATCAAAATGAAGGGCTTCAAAACAGCCTTTTGAAACAAAACAAGGCTAGTCGAAAAGTTTTTAAAGTTTTGAAATGTTTTGAGTTTTGAAGCAGCCAGCATTAAGGTGGTGAGAGAAAGGGGAGAACCAGGGCTGCGCTCCAAGCAGCAGCCAGGAGCACATCCCTGACTCTCCCCATCTCCTGGCACTGGGCTACGGGAAGCCGATAACACCGCAGGGGAAGGGAACTGAGCCCGGGCTCAGTTCCCCTCCCCAGTGCTGTGATTGGGCTGGGGAAAAGAACTGAGCCAGATTGCTCAGCTGGGCTGACTCCCCACCCCCAGCACTAGCTGGGCTGACTTCCCGCCCCCAGCTTGATCTAGTGCTGGGGATGGGGTGTCACCCAAGCTGGGCTGAATTCCTTTCCCCAGCCAAATCTAGCAAAACATTGAAACAGTGTCAAAACAGCCTCGCTGTTTCGATGAAGCAAAATGGAACAGCTGTTTCGAATTGAAACGAAATTCAAAATGGAATGCTGTTCCGTTGAAACCTTGAAACTCAAGGCAAAACAGAACGGTGCCATTTCACACAGCCCTACTACACAGCAGATCCAAAAGTACTACCACACATCTGGGTCTCCTTCGAACCTCGCCGCCACCTTCTAGGTTGCACGGCCAGGCTACTGGGAGCGGCCTTGGGTCAGCTGCCCAGGGGTCTCTCCTGCCACGTCTTTGATGATGATTGGTTCTTTAGCAGGAGGAAGATATTTAATCCCGTCTCCCCTGGTACTCCCCCTCGGTCATCCTCATGATTATTGTTTCTCGGGGCTCCACCTCCCCTACACCCCGCCTCATGTCAACCATGATGTTATCCATCAAGGCCAGTGTTCTGGCCCTTACTGACGCTCATTTTCTTAATGGCTATGGCTGTGAGCTACTGATGGTACGGGCACTGAGTGTCCATCGTTGCCCTTTGGTGTTTCCTAATTCACGCGATGTCAGCCTCTACCTGGGCTTCGGGTCCCCTTGATGGGTTACCCTCTCCCCAGGTTTGGTACCTCTTGCCCATCGTCTGCATCTGGGTTCTGGCTCCATTGTCCTCACCAGTATCCCAATCACCGCTGCTGGTGGCCTTTGCCCACGCTGGCCTCGTAGATGACTCACTGGGCCCTAGCTGGCCCACCTTGTCTCCCGTGGTTCCCCCTCTGGGGTGCCACCATGTCTACTCTTCCACCGGCCCCTTGGTTCTCTTTGACCTCTCTGAGCCGGGTGGAAATGCCTCTTCTGGTTCCCCCAGCTTCCTTCCTGCTGGGGCTTTTATCCCAGCACAGGGTGGCTGCTTGGCCAGTTGCCCCTGGCACGCTTTTACAAAGCACACCCACACAGACATGGGAGCCATTCCTGGCCCCTTCTGGCTCCACTGTGGGTTTTCCTTTTGATCTTGAACTGTGGTGGCAGGAGCCACCATGGTTTCACTTTCACCTCCAGCAGCCGCCGGCGCCGCGTACCGCCTCTTCTCTCCAGCTTCAGGTAAGTCTCCTCCACATGGTCCAATAAAATTTATCACCCTAGGAAATCCTTGCCTCTTGCCTTATGTTTATATACACTGTGGTATTAGATATAAATGTATTTCTTACATGTTATAGTGTGACAGGGGGACACTCCTGGGGCTCCACAAGTTGGCAGCTCGCCCACATTATAGTTTCATAGTTTCATAGTAGCTAGGGTCAGGAGGGACCTGAACAGATCATCTAGCCTGACCCCCTGCCACAGGCAGGAATGAATGCTGGGTTCACAAGACCCCAGATAGGTGATCGTCCAACCTCCTCTTGAATTTGCCCAAGGTAGGGGGGAGGACCACTTCCCTGGGAAGTTGGTTCCAGATTTTGGCCACCCTAACTGTAAAATACTGCCTTCTGATCTCTAACCTAAACCTATCCATCAGCTTATTACCATTGTTCCTTGTCACCCCAGGTGGTGCTGGGGAGAAAAGGGCTCTACCTATTTGCTGTTGATCTCCCCTGAGGAGTTTGTAGGCAGCCACCAGGTCCCTCCTCAGCCTCCTCTTGCTGAGGCTGAACAGGTTCAGGTCCCTCAGTCTCTCCTCGTAGGGCCTGTCCTGCTGCCCTCTCACCAAGCGGGTGGTCCTCCTCTGAACCCTCTCCAGGCTGGCCACATCCCTTTTGAAGTGCGGCGCCCAGTACTGGACGCAGTACTCCAACTGCGGCCTGACCAAAGTCGCATAGAGAGGGAGTATCCCCTCTCTGGACCGGCTTGAGATGCGCCTTTGGATGCATGACAAGGTATGGCTGGCCTTGCTGGCTGCGGTCTGGCATTGGTGGCTCATGTTCATCTTGAAGTCAATAATGACTCCAAGATCCCTTTCTGCCTCTGTGCTTTCAAGATGGGAACTCCCCAGCCTGTATGTATGATGTGGATTCCTTCTCCCAAGGTGCAGCACCCTCCATTTGTCTACGTTGAACCCCATCCTATTCTCATCTGCCCACTTTTGTAGTCTGTCTAAATCTAGTCGCAGCCTCTCTCTCCCTTCAAGTGTGTCTACCTCACCCCACATCTTAGTGTCATCAGCAAACTTGGACAGCAAGCTTTCCACCCCCTCGTCCAAGTCACTGATGAAGATGTTAAACAGTGCGGGCTCGAGGACCGAACCCTGGGGTACCCCACTGCTCACATCTCACCAGGTTGAGTACAATCCGTCCACCGCTACTCTCTGGGTGTGCCCCATCAGCCAATTTTTCACCCATCCAACTGTTCAGGCATCAATGCCGCAGTTGCTTAATTTATTGATGAGGATGGGGTGAGAGACAGTATCAAAGGCCTTCTTAAAGTCTAGAAAGATTATGTCCATGGTGACACCATCCAAGGATTTAGTTACTTGGTCATAAAAGGCAATCAGGTTGGTCAGGCAGGACCTGCCTTTGATGAACCCATGCTGATTGCCCCTGAGCATGATCTCCCCTGCAGGCCCCCCACAGATGTGTTCCTTGATGATTCTCTCCAAGATCTTCCTGAGCACCGAGGTGAGGCTTACAGGCATATAGTTACGTGGGTCTTCCTTCCTCCCTTTCTTGAAAATTGGGACCACATTAGCCAGTTTTCAATCCCCTAGCACCTGGCCAGATGACCATGAATGCTCATATAGCCGGGACAAGGGCTCCGCGATGACCCCTGCCAGCTCCCTCAACACCCTTGGGTGGAGGGCATCTGGACCTGCAGATTTAAAAATGTCTAGCCCTTCCAGAAGTTCCCTAACTACATCTTCACTGACTGAAGGCCTGACAGAGCTATCCCCAAGATTATCCCTACCTCTGGTAGGTGGGAAGTTCTGGTCCTTGTTCAAGAAAAGAGGCAAAGTAACTGTTAAAAATATCAGCTTTCTTGTCTGGTGTAGCCACAAGATTGCCGTTTGCATCTTGCAGGGGGTCTACATTGCCCGGTGCCCTCTTCTTTCTCCCAATGTACTTGAAAAAGTATTTTTTGTTGTCCTTAATACTGGACGCTAGCCTGAGTTCCATCTCTACCTTGGCCTTCCTAATAGCCCTCCTACACTCACGGGCCGAGCAGTACTCCTCCTTGGTAATAGCTCCTCCCTTCCACTGGTTGTATGCCCTCCTTTCAATCCTCAGGGATTCCTGAATGCCCTTGCTGAGCCAAGGGGGTTTCTGAGCACTCTTACCCCCCTTGCTTCTCTCTTTTGGGCCTGGAGGATCATATTAGTCTGCCATTCCTTCAATGTCACCAAACATTGATATTTACACGTGGGAGGCTGCTCATTTTGTGGCCCTGATGCCAAAGGCCTAAACATTAGGGGTGTGCAAAGTGGGCCTTATTTGATTTGGATTTGGATCAGGGACAGTGATTTGATTCGTTGATTCAGATCACTGTCCCTGATTCGATTTGGCCAAAACTGAATCTGAAGATTCGATGCTGATTCGGAGAATCAGCGATTCAGACATAGACACAGCTTTAAATGTTTTTTCTATGTACCTCAAGGTACTAGCGTGGCTTGTGAATGCTGTGATGCTGGGGCAGATGGAGTGTCCCACAGGAATGCAGGTAGGGGCTCCTCCACATGCTCGGCAGTGTACCTGGAAGTGGACTTGAAATACTTCTGGTCCACTTCTGGGTCCCACTGGGAAACATGCAGGGGAGCCCCCCCTGTGCCTCCCCTGGCTCAGTGATCAGCTGCAGGGGGACCCCGGGTGCCCCCCCTAGAACCAGAAGGCATCAGTCGCTGAGCCGGGGGATATGGAGGGGCCTCCTTGCGTGCTCCCCGGTGGACCCAGAAATGGACCAGAAGTGCTTCTGGTCCACTTCCAGATCTGCTGCCCAGTGTGCTGGGGAGCCCCCCGTGCTTCTGTGGGACACTCCATGTGCCCCAGCATCGCAGCATTCACAAATTGCCTGCTACCTAGAGGTATGTAGAAAAAACATTTAAAGCTGTGTCTATGTCTGAATCACTGAATCTTTCTGAATCTCTCTGAAACAATTCAGAGGGTTCCGATTCGATTCAGAGAGATTAAAGGGTCTCCTGATTTGATTCAGATTTGGAGATTCAGCCACCAAATCAGGCCAAATTTCTGCCAAATCAAATCAGTGACTGAAGTTTCGAACAGTCCTGCTAAACACATGGCTTTGAACCTCCCCTAATACTGTGTCTTGTGCCTCTCAGATGGCATCCAATTTGCCTTATTGCTCCCCCAGCCTCTTTGCTGGGCTGCACTTGGCCTATGGTTCAGACTTGACCTCCAGTCCCATTCTGTGGGCCTTGGCCTCCTGGCTCCTTCTCTAGGCCACTATTCTGCCCCTCATGGGCCATTCTCTGCCCCTCACTTGGCTCACTCACTGCCCCTCAACCGGCTCCTGGGCCTCATGCCCCTTGGGCCTCAGGCTCCAATCAGTGGGCCTTGGCTGCTATCTCAGGCCCTACTCCATGGGCCTGGACCCCGCCTCAGGCCCCCCCCTCAGTGGACCTGGGTCCTGTGCTTTTCTGTTGGGGTGTGCCCCCCTAGCCTTTCCCCTTTACAGGGTGACCCACAAGGCAGCAGGGGCTGAGGCTTTCCAGTGCCCCATCCTCATCTTTCACTGGGGAGACTCAGGTGTGGCATTTCCTGAGGGTTGCCCGCTACAGGCAGCTCCACCACACCATGCAACCCCAGCAGGGCACAGTTTCAGGTCTTACCCAGGACCAGAAGGATCCTCCTCCTTCCCCATAATTCCTACTCTAACTGCCAGGCATTACCGGAGCGGCAGTCCTCATGCCAGGTGATGTTAATCCTTTGGTTCCCCAGCTGCATCTAGCAGCCTACTCCCTGGTTCTGGACTTATACTCTGGCTGCCCAGTCCTCATCCAACCAGGCAGCCTCGTAGCTGTCAGGTGACCACCTAATTCGGCCTGAGCCCACCTGCCAGCTGCTCTGCAGCTTGCCAGCTCCTCTTAAAGTGGCAGGCATCACTTTATGCCATGGCGCATATAGTAAGGCCAGGATTGCATAACATGATAATGTTACTCCTTAAACAGTGGGTTTTGCATCTGGGAGAGGGCCAAAGCCTAAATGACTGAGAGAAGTAATTACTGAGAATTAGTATCCAACATGGTTATGTTTAATGGCCATTCAAAGTGGTCTGAGACACATGAATAGGCCCTTCTAGACAAATTTGCATTCTAAAAGGAGAGGACTGTGGCAAATAACACCTGGCTATTCAGGGAAGGACATTAAGTTGGAAAATTAAGTAAGATTCAGGATTCTTAGGATATTAGATTCACAGTCTTTATGTCTGAAAGCCATCTCTGGATCTGGTAAACAGATATACCCTTGTGGAGCAGGAATTCAAATGCATAGTATGAACTCCAAGAATTCAATGGATAATACATAAATGGCCAGATAAGAAACCGTACTTAAACCTTGCCACAGGAGCAAGTGTTTGTCTAAAATTTTCCAGGCATAAGGTGCTTTGGTCCTTCAGCTAGTGGGGTGAGTGTGATAGGCTGACAAGAGAATTTGCAGAAAACCCTGACAAGAAGGTCAGAGGCAATGGCTGCTTTCTAATCTGTTGAGCTAATAAGTGGAAGTTATATTCTTAGAGTTTAGGATAAGAGAAAATCATTGTTCTGATATTTCCATTTGTCTGTATCTCAACAAATGGTCCTTGATTTCTTATGACTGCTTTTGTCTTTATAATAAATCCTCTGTTATCTCTTATGACATACTTGTCAGTGACAAGTGTAATTTCAGAGCCTTTGACCAAAAAGGAAGTCCCCATCTAAGGAGGGGAGGAGGCTTTTATTTCTCAGCATATGACCAGACCAGGGTTTGATACGCTAGCTGGCACAATCCCTTCTGCTAAATGCTGGCAAGACACAGGTAAAGCTGAGGCACCATCGGTTAGCAAGGTGACCTTTGGAACGTCTCAGTGTATTCTCAGTGGTCAAGCAGCAAATGACAGAGCAAAGTTTTCAGTCTTTCTCCAGGCAGCAGGTGAGGACCCTTTTAGCTCTGGCTCTTCCTAGAAGCAAGCTCCTTTGGCTTCCAGTCTGCCTCCTGACCACAAACTACTTCTTCCCCAGCTCAGGCTGCTTGCTCTCTCTTCTCCTGAGCTTTGAACTAGCAGCTGATCGCCTGCAGCTGGGCTCCTACTTCAGAGCTGCCCATCCCACTTAAAGGGCCAGACTGCCCTGCTATATTCCTGTCTACAATCTCTTCTGCTCCTCACACATACGCTTTTTCTGTGTTGGAAAAGAAGGTCACCCACTGCACATCTCTTCCAGCTCAAAGTGAGTGCTGACCTCTCAGAGCCCTCTCTAACTTTCCATTTTAAACTTTTGCATACCTACACACTTCGCTGTTTTGGAAAGGAGGGCCCGTGGACACAAATATCTGACCCACCTGCCCTTTACATTTGCACATTTTACCATCAAGCAGTAAAAGCAGGCCTACTAACAGTAAACCTGGGTGTGAGTAGGCTCAAACCTTCAATTATAGATACTAAAAAAATACATAGTGGCTGTGTGTACATGAGATGCTGACTGTGCAGTAGCATCACATGGCAGGAAGCATTACACGATGCTACTGTGCAGTAGTGACAAGATTCTGCGCAGTCACCTAAAAGCCATTTGGCAATGCTACTGAGCAGTAACTCCAGTTAGTACACAGTTATTTAGTGCTTGTTTATACAAGCACTAAATGACTGTGTAGTAATGACTGCACAGTCAGCATCTTGTGTAGACACAGCCAGTGACCATAACAGAGAATGCATAACGTTAGCAGGGTTACATATCTAACTGAAATCTTAGTATTTTCTTACAGTGGAGATAAATTCACGGGAGAAGTGCATACTTTGAGCTAGGGTAAATTAAAATGCAATTATAATTGCATTTTTTATATAAATAAAGTTTCTGTTTGTCTGTACATGCAGATTATGACACAAAAAATGAATGCAAACATATAAACCAAAATGGGCTAACTTGTCCATGTTCTTTTCAGTTTTCAGTCTAGTATGGCCATGTTCATATGTAGTAGAAAAAAGTCTGATTCTTAAAAGTGCTGAACATTGTTTAACTTCTTTTGAACATAATGGAAGCTGGTGGTGTTCAGTGCCTTGCAGGGCTGAGCCCTACATTAAAAAAAATGTCATTAATTCATTCATAGCAGACTGGCTGTGAGGACAAGGAACACAGGCATGAACCTTTCTGGTCTAGGTTGCTGATCTGAATCTACCCCAGGCCAACAGGAGAAGGAGCTTATATGTCTGTGGATACTGAAGTTTTCTTTTGTGCTTTCTCCTGGAGTTTAAGCATGCTATGAGCATTAAAAAGAGAAAGAGACTTTTCTGGATGGAGTGAGTTTCCATGAGACTCAGTTATTTTTTAAAGAAACTCAAAATATTTTCAAGAGCAGATGAGCTGAATCCTAGAAAGAAGAAAACATTGAAATCCTGCATGGTGAGATACCAGCATAAGCATGGATCTGCTATCCACTTAGGTCTCCTTCTGTAGTACAGTACCTGGCTGACCTCTCCTTTTACCTCTGTCAGATGGGGGTGGGGGATCCCATTGGTCTCTTATCTTTTCCTTATACCATCATGATACCGTACCTCATAGTGCTGTTGTGGTTCCCTCCTCTAATGAGGCAGCCAGGTCCATGAGCCTCCTGCATGCTCACCCATTTTTCCACCCCTCTTGAAAATGTCACCTGTATCATGTGGTGATATTGCCTGGTGTGTTGACTGTTGGCAGCTGAAATCAGGCAGGTAAAGGTGGGGAGCTGTGTTTCTTGAGTCTTGGGATGGTTACAATTAAAATACTTTTTTGCAGGAGAGAGGAAACTCATCTTCTTTATTTTGGGTCACTGCACCTGCAGCAGAGGGGAGGGGCGCAAATGCAGCCAGGGAAGAAAGGCAGGGTGTGATGGATGTGCTTCCTGCCACTGATCCAGGGGCATGCACCCCCTGGGAACAGCCCAGCACAGGCCCCCCCAGCCTGCAGCTGTCCCACTCACTGACAACTTCCCCCCCCCCGCTTTGGTCCCTGCTGCAGCTCCAGGAGCAGCCAACAGGCTGTGCCACACCCCTCCCCCCACCCCTTCCCTAGTCCCAGCCTTACTTCTTCCCTCCCTCACTGCCAATTTTCCCCTTATTTAAACTGATTTTTTCCTTTTCTTCCTTTTATCCTGATTCCATCCCAGTTTTTATGCTTTGAAGATAAACCCTTGAAAATTCCTGGATTTGTTGGGTTTTTTTTAAATAAAAACTGAGAATACGGAACACTAACTATATAGGAAACTTGTTTAATAATAATTTTTAATTTTAGATGCTGACAACTAAAATAGGAGTGACACCATATTTCCAACTGTCCATTTTTCCATGAGATATCATTGGCTGTCTCTTGCTGTACAACACTGATTCTCAAACTAGGTGCATGAGTCCCAGTGAGGTTGCAGCACTTGAGTGGTGTCATGAGTTCCATATGCATTCGTAGTCATCAGGCTTGGCCCAGGAATGAGGTCACCCATGCAAAAGGATTGAGAATCACTTCTGTAAAGCATCTAAGTTTTGCCATGGAAGAACTGAAGGATGCTTTTTAGATCCTGGAGCAATATTCTCAAGTGAAAACTTTCTTAAATGTTTTTATTTATAATATCAACTCAGCAAAGTATCTGCATTCAGTTAAAGGAAAGTGAACTTGTATGTTATTGCTTGCCTAAAATATTACCTCCTTGCTCTTTCAGAGGTGCATACTGAGCCCACATACACTTTCTTGTTAAATATATCTTTAACATGCAGCAAAAATTCAACATATAAGGGCTATGAGCTGGTTACCAAAAATTGCTAAGGAAAATTCCCACTACAACAACTCTTGTGAGTAAAGCTTTATTTCAACTGAAGTGTCTCCTTTGGGCTTTGCCATCTCAGTGTCGTCCATTATAATAGGAGACAACTTTCCCTTCAGACAAAACTGCAGTGAGCTTTGTGCAGTGCTCTGAGCCATCACCCTACCCAGGTCTGGGGCAGCAAAATCAGGTTAATGTAACTACCATATATAGCAATAATAGCATCACATCAGAGGAGTTAGTGGGCATTTTTACTACCTCTGCTACCTCTAGCAGGTGTCTTGCCGGCTGTCACTCAGGGGAGTGTCCTCTTTAGGAGCTTGCTAAAACAATACACAATGTCTATCCTGTCAGCTTATGGAGTGGGAGCCAACAATCACAGAGTCAAGGGGCCCTATTAGACTGAGTGTTTCCTTCCTTTTCCCTCCAAAACATGGCAATGAATTGCACATATATTTTGATACAACAGTAGATACTGATTTGAGGGAGACAGGAGTAGAACACCCTGTACCATTTCTGCCTTTCTATGGACAGTTGTGAGATTGCATCCTCAAACAGCACCTTGTGATATCAGGGACTGGAGTATATGTAGCATTACAGGCTAGATTTGGTACCAGGAAGAAAAACTTCAGCTGTAGTGGAAAGGCAGTCTCCATCATCAGTGGACTTTATTTTATGATAAAGCCCCAATGCCATCCCTCTCCTTCTGCTGAGTCTGTACAGAAAGTCTGGATCATCTCATAGCTCCAGCAGTGAGAAAGAGGTTCAGATAACAGGAGGTAGCACTGGACAGAGGAATGGCAAGGCCAGTTATATGTGATCCTAAACCCTGAGTAGATTCATGGCTGTTTGCTGTGAAATGGAGGGATTTGCAGTTGTTCTCCATTTTGTGCTTCAGGTGAACATGTTTCCTAAGTAGCTCCGTTGCTTCCTAGTCCAGGGTTTTTCAATTGGTGGGATGTGTCCCACTGGTGGGGCGCAAAGGTCCTCAAGGTGGGACTCACGGGTCGTGGCAGCAAAACTGGAAGTGCCACAGCAGGACTTCTTCGATTAGTTGCTGAGGAACTTCTGTCCCCTCCCCCTGCTTTTTGACTGACCTTTGGGAGACCCCCCACTCCTGCTTATTGACTGGTGGAACCAGGATTTTTTGACCTTATGTAGGTGGGACATAAGGTGCAAAAGGTTGAGAACTGCTGTCCGAGTCTACTTATACCATCTTCTCGGGCTCACGTACCACCTCCAGTCTGCCTGTATTCCAAACAAAATATAGTCCATCAATACGTACAACAATGTTTGTGAGCTTTTTGATCTTGTGGCAGAGAAACCAGAAGATAATTACATGTCTACTACTTACAAAATAGCAACAGACAGAAGAGAACAGGTCAGTATTGTTCCCAGATAATATTCACCTTCTTCAAGACTATCTGTGAATGACTCATCCTAGTCTACTGTGTCTGCAGTGACGGAAGGCAGAATGCTCAGTCCTAGTTTATTATGTGTTGTCTCTTGTCAACAGAGGTGAAATATTTCATCATTAATCTGCTTTAATAATGAGTGTGGTTTTTTTCCTAACAAATATCTTATGGCTTCTAATTATTTTTTAAAATGTACACATAAACTTTACTCTTGTGAGTAAAGTTTTAATAGGAGAAAGCAAAGTAATATTTATATATAAACATTTAATCAAATATATAGTGTTATGAGAGAGCAGACAGCTTTGGGTAGATGCAAGACTTGAGGCAAGATATAGGAGGAAAGACTGAAGGAACTTGGGTTATTTAGTTTGGAGAAGAGAAGAATGAGGGGGGATTTGACAACAATCTTCAAATACATGAAGGGTGATTATAGAGAGGACGGAGATGAGCTTTTCTCCATGACTGTAGCAAACAGGACTAGGAGCAAGGGCCTGAAGCTTCAGCAAGAGAAATTGAGGTTGGAGATTAGGAGGAACTTTCTGTCTATGAGGGTGGCCAGCAAGGTGAGTAAAAAGCAATTTTTTTTTTTTTAAAGTTGGTCTTTTAAAATCTAAATAAGATTTTGGTTCTTTATTTAAATTATAATTAATTTTTCCTTTTTAAAAATAAACTAGCATACAATAAAACTTGGACTTAATACAGCATAGGCTAAGGTGTACATTTAATATAATCTATTAAATAATTTAAATAAATATGTTGAGTCAATGAGCTTCTATGAAAAACTCTAGAGTTAAAAGCTGATTTCCTTCTGGATAAGAATGAGGAGGAAGACTTTTAATTTTTAAGGTAACACTTTAAAAACATGACATAATATTTGATGTATTAGTTAGGGGGTTGAATTTGCAAGGAATTCAGAGTCTATACTGCTGAGTGCAAAGGATCAGCAAAGTTATTACAGATGATGGCCTCTGACTCCAGCATATACCATTGTGTGTTCTCCTTCATTAGGATTATCCAGAGAAGCAGCAGTAAAAGCTATAACAAAATACTGTGAGCAAAAATTCAAGTGTCATGCGCACAGCCTTATCACAGATAATGCTGCAAATGTAGCAAAGATGAGGAGAAACTTAAACAAAGATAATGAAGCAAATCTGACACTTATAACATATGGATGCAGTGCATATTTGATGCATCTTTTAGGCAAAGATTTAAGTACTCCAGGAATAAAGAAAAATGTTGCTGAAATTGCAAAGTATTTCCATAATAATCAGCTTGCTTCAGCTTCACCAAAGAGAGCAGGGGGATTCCAGCTAATTCTCCTCCAAGATGTACAATGGAATTCAATGGTTGATTGCTTTCGGCTATTTATTAACTGGCCTATTCTGATGGCCAGCTGTGGAGACAACTGTGACAGTATCACAACAATAGAAGTCAACACTGGACTGTAGAGAAATGTAGAAGATATGCTGCATACCTTAAAAGCTATTTCCAAAGTCTTGAACAAACTACTGTACAGAAAAACTGTTTCTCTATTGCAGATGCTGTTGAAATTTTGAAAAAAACTTCCCACCCCCACCCCCTGCCACCGACACCACTGGCAGTGTGTGCAGGCAGGCAGTGATCGCCGCTGGCTGCTGCCGCCACTGCCAGTGGCGTCTGCGGGTGGTCGCTGACCCCTGGCTGGTGCTTGCCACCCCCACCCCCCACCAACCGCACTGGCAGTGTCTGCAGGAGCTCCCCACTTACAGCCACCATGCTCCAGCCACTGCCACCACACTCCCGCCACTGCCAGCACCGCCGTACCCCTCAAGCTGCCAGGAGTATGCATCCTTCATGACGTGGGTACCTACTAATTGCCCATCAATCATGCCAACTATAATAAATTTCAGAGATGAACCATTAAAGCAGTACATGTTTGCTGTGGATGTTTTGAAGAAAGTCACACTATTTAGGTGCTATAAGTGGGTGCTGGGGTAGCATGGGTATTAAGTTGCATAGTTAACAGCTCAGAAGTCACAAGTTTGAGTCCATAGTAGAAGTGCTCATGGTATAGTTTTTTAAATTTCAATAAAACTGTGGATTTGGCTAAATAGCTTGTCACAAGGACATGAGGGAGGAAAGGACTAGTAGAAGTCACTAGTAAATCACCTGGAACTCAAGCTTGTTGAAGTGCTAAACAAGCTTTTACCATCAATAGTCTCTTCTGCAGGTTCACAAAAATATTTTCTTCATTTGACTGGTTCATTCAAAGCTGAGAAATCAATTGGAAGTTGAAAAAAATCAAGAAAGCTTGTTTTTCTCTTCCAATCTATAAATAAAAAGAGGGAGGAAGATGAGATTTATGAGTTCTAAAATCTTGACAGGGGTCAACATTCTTAAAACAGCTTAGGTAAAAAATGACTGTCTTAGTTTAAAAATAAATTCAGCTAGTTGGAACTTAGGCTCAAATGATTTTCAGCTAGGCACTTTAGAAAAATTTCCCCAAGGTGAAATAATAGTTTCCCCCAATTATTATTATTGTTGTTATTATTATTATTATTATTATTATTCCCCAATAATAATATTTCCCCTGAAATAATTGGTTTAATTCACTAAACATAGGTTCTAATATTATAACAGTTAATACCAGTGTTTAATTAATTAATTAGCTTTAAATGTGCACCATGTTTTGATTAAAAAAACATTTCTATATCCAAAAGTTTAAAGTTTTGTTTAATAAATCTGAAATGCTGATTTTGTGTGTTTAATTAAATTCAAGTTGCCATTAATGCAGCTTAATACAAACATGAGCAAAATTTAATCATCTAGTGAATAAGAAATATATATTTCACTATTTTATAGCATACTAAAATGTAGGATTTTTAACAATCCAAATGTGTTAAACTACTGCGTGGTAAATCTACTACCTATATTTACAGGTAGTAGAAAATCACACAGCATACCAATTTACTGCGCAGTTGCTGCTGCACACGGTTACACACACACACCAGTTGTGTAGCTAGGAAACATGTTCCAAATACACTGTAAAAGCTGTATTTAGTTGTAAATCAACAACTTTTAATTGTTATATCAACCAATCAAAAGATACCTTTCTTTAAAAAACAACGGCAACAAAAAATACAATGGGAAAGTTGATAAAAATCAACAGTTTAAATTAGACTTTAGGCTTGCTGCTTTAAATCAGTGATTGAAATCAACTTGACTTAAATCAATCCACCCTGGTGGCCAAATATTGAAACAGGTTACCTAGAGAAACTCTGAAATATCCATTCCTGGAAATTTTCAAGAGCAGGTTAGATAGATGCTTGGCTGAGATGGTTTAGTCAGGGATGTTCCTGCAGGGGCTGATCCCTCTAGGTCGCATCGAGAAGATTGGTATTTTACTCTTCAACAATAGGGATGAAAGTTCACTCTCAGTGTCAGCTGCTTTTTCCAGTCCTCTCCCATTCCTTGCCAGTATGTGCTGAAGGCTCACATTACGGACACTTCTCTGGATTAATAACCTGACTACTTGACTCAGCGTAGAAGCTAGAGATTGAAGGAGTCCAGATAAATAATCTACTCTCTCATGATAGAGGCAGTGTGTTCATATGAAGCCTGAGACTGGTAGGTGGTATATAGAATCTAGTACTGCTCCTATTTGGGTGAAGGTGGATCAGGCAAAGGTGTCACTGGGTTTACTACACAATAGACTAAGTAGACTGTGCAGTAAACATCTTGGTGTCTACATGTGCATAGGGTGGAGTAAACTAATTTACTGTGTAGCAGGACAGTACTTGTAAATACAAGTACTTGTAAATACAAGTACTATCCTGCTGCAGAATAAAAAAAAAAAATCTGCAGCAATGCTTGTGTAGATGCTGGAGGGTTTGGCTGGCGCATGAGGGTGATTCAGTGTCTGCTGGCTAACCTCATACTGAAGCACTCTCATACCCCAGGCAGCCCCTCTACAGCATGTGGAGCCAGGGGGAGGAGCCCTGGGCTGGCAGGCTGACCCCCCGGGCTCCCTGCCAGCCAGGGCTGCTTTGCTTCTGCTCAATGTGCTGCGATCCCAGGTGCACATGCAGCAGCAATATGCTGCAGAGTGATAAGCTCCAGAGCTTTTTGCTTTGCATTAAATCGGCATGTGTAGACACGCTAATTGTGTGCTGCTGAATGGGCACGTCTGCATGTATTATTAATGTGCTAAAGCTTACTGTTCAATAAAATATTGCGCGCTAAAATTTCCCTGGGAGCACGTCTACACGTGCGCCCAAGAGGATCAAATTTGCTCCTTACATGAGCAGTTCAGTGCAGGGCTACTCCTGCTCTGCTGTGCTCCCATACAGTAGCCAGAGGAAGCTCTAGGCTCCCCTGGGTGCCTGCCCCCAGCTGGCATGGGGTACTGGAGTCAGGTCTGGGTTCCAAGGGGCAGGGGGAGCTGTCCTACCTCCAAGGCAGCTGGCTCCCACCCTGCACCAGGCAGCTGCCTGCTGCTCAAGCCCCGCTCTGAGATTGGAGTGGAGGCTGGGACATTGTTCCCTTCCCTGGCAGCAGTCAAATGCTGGGCCCCAGCTCTGATCTCAGACATGAAGCTGGGACATTGTCCCAGCTGCAGCTGCCTGCTGCCAGGACAGGGGATGATGTCTCAGCTCCAGCTTTCTTCTGCTGATTGGAGTGGGGGCTGGGAAGCAGGCAGCTGTTTGGGGGAGGGGACTGTTCTACCGCCTCTGATGCCTGGGTTGACTGTGAGCAATTCTCTGGGAGCAATTTGCAATTTGCTTTACTGTATAGGTAGACATAGCTGTCTACCTATGCAGTACTGTGCGGTAAATCTACTACCTGTATTTACAGGTAGTAGAAAACTGTGGAGTAGACTAACCCACTGCACAGTAGCTGTTGCACACAGTTACATAGTGATGCTGTACTATGCAGTGATTAGTCTACCCTGCAGTAAAGCATCTTGTGTAGATGTGCCCAATGAGACTAGAACATTTTTAATGTTAGGTCATCTCTGGGAAAGTGAAGCCAAGTTTCATTCTGGCAAGCTGAAACCAGTCTGGAGTATAAAGAGTGAAGATGAGGAAGGTAAAGTAGTTTTTTGTTCTGTCTAAATTAAGAAACAGAATCAACTTCTGAGTTTTTTTAGCTCAATACCAAATAAAATTTTAATGTAAACAAACAGTCAAAAATAAGTTGCATTTATAATGTGTGGGAAACAAATTATGGGAATGGGAGAAAGTAACTGCTTGAAGTTGCAGGATGATTACCATATGTACGGTTTTCTCATTTTGCAATATTTATCCTGAAGGTGATGTGGCCTGTGAGTGCTTTTACTAGTGATGATGATGTGTGAGAAAGAAAGCAGTTTGAGTCTAGGTTGAGTTTGGAGGCTTACTTGTTAAAAAGGCCAGGGTTTATTGAGCCTGTTTGACATGGATTCACCAAGAGAGAATTGAGATACACTTACATTGCAGTCTTTTTTACAATTGCTTTTTAGAGTCAAATCACACTTGGAGGTAAAGAAAATATTCTGTCTGGTTTGATTTTTTTTTTTAACTTTTTAGATTCTCAAAAAATGTTTTTTCTTTCCTTCCTTCCTCTTCTTTAAGACTTTTCTAGTTGGAATAATATTAAAACGATTAAGAAAGAAGGCACAATTGTCATTGTATCATACTTCATTATACTAATTGTTTTCCTGTTTTCCTTCTTTTCAGCTGCAGAGTTTATCATGGTTAAAAACTTCAGGCAATGCAATAACAGAAATATTTTAAGGTTAATTTGTTATAGTTGTCATTAGCCTTTAATAAAAATAAATTCATGCATACAACTATCAAATGGAAAGTCTGGCAATGAAAGTCTTAGCACAACTCCAGAAGGGTACCCATGGCTTTTACTATTGTCAGATCATAAAGTTTTACAGTAATGGAATGAACTAGAGATACAGAACCCAAGTAAGGAAGTTGTTTCTTCAGCTGTCCATTTTGTGAGCACTTCCAAACCTTTAGGTGAAAGAGGCTGTTTTATTAATGTGGGGTGGGATCACCCCCAGATTTGCTGGACTGCTTCTGGAGCAATTCTCTAAACCTCAGAAACAGTTTATATCTAAAGGGATACTTCTCTAAAATTAGACTTAGAATTCCACTTATGATAAAAATATCTAAGATTTCTCAGAGGGAAAGAAAAAATAGCCACTCTCCTAGGCTAAATACAGATGGTCAAAAAGTCAGAGGCAGAATTGATTCAGTCTTCACAGGTGGTTGGCAGGCCCAATCAGGTGACATAAGAGGTGAGTCTGCTCTCAGGTCCAGTTTCCCTACCTGGCCCCTGGGTGAGGCAGGGGCAAGCCCTCTCCTTTTGCGGGGCCTGATTGGTGGGGAAAAAGAAACACCACCCCCCTCACCGATCATTTCTGAACTTTTCAAAACCTGCGGGCTAAGCTGCCACTGGCTATTCTGTCACACTAACATAACCCCCACCAGAATTATCATACAAGCAAACTCAAAGGACTCTTAATATTCAGCTCAAAATAACTCACATATTTGTTATACCTTAAAGAAAGAAAAGGATAACACAATACCAAATACCCTAATTATTCAGCAGTAGAGAAACACACATTTGTAACACTTAATTTACATAGCTATCATATATACAAATATTTCACTTCATACAAATCGGCAAATACCAAAACAAAGGCAATATACCCAACGAAAAGCCATCTGTAACATCAGCTATCATGTATACTACACAGCAACAAATTTTTTTCATATAACCTGCTTGCTTACTCTCCCAAATACACGTCCCGCCTCCTATAAAGTTTCCTTATTTGACATCCCCAAAGCTTACCCGATGCCTAACTTTGGCAAGAACAATGGACGCCATCAGTCCCTTTCCACAGCTTCCTATCCCCTTTGTCCTTACCCTAACTGCCTTTTTTCCCTCTTTGCTATATAAAATTTCAGCTCATGTAACCCTCATTGCAGATACTCCACTATCGAGAAACAAAGCTTCTTCCTAACTAACAAAGTCCTAACCTTCCAAATAGCCACTTTAACACAAGCCAACAAAACCCTAACCGCCCACGACCCATCTGTGCCTTCCCTTAGCCCATACAACACATTTTCAAAAGACACCCCATTTCCCTTCACCATGCTTTTCAAGAAACTAGCCACCCCCCACACACTTTCTGTACATAAAAACAATCCCATAAGACTTGAAACACTGACTCATCTTTATCACAAATTTCCTTTGGACATTTTGGTTGTCTAACTAATCCCCACCGATGCAATGTTTTCCTTACCAGTAATATTTTTCGCACTGCCCCGCATGCTCACGCCTCATGCTCCCCCTTCCACACTTTTCCTTCCATGCATTTCCACACTTAAGTTGGTTCCACTCCACTTACACCACATCTATAACTACCTCCCTTTCCCTCAGAAACTTAAGCACCCCTTTCAAATCCCCCAATCCATCAAGCCCCAATCTCTCCAATCCCTGTGCTTTAAGAAAAGCCCCCATATAAACTCCACCTTCCCCCATATAAACTCAATCTTCTTAATAACCTCCCTGCCCAAAACCTACAAAAATGCCCCGCTATCCCATTTCCCCTTTAACTTACCTCACCACCATCTTCAGAAAATTAACATAAACAAATGTCTCTACGTTTGGCAATCCCCATCCCCCCAACCCCTCATTCTTATACATTTCCCCCCAGCCACTCTCTCCATCCCTCCCCCCACCCCCGCAAAAAACCCCAAACACAACATCCTCTGCAGTCTTCACGCCTGTACCCAGGATGGTAGATAATGATTCCTGTTAATTCCTGTAAATCAGTGGCAATAGACACTGCTTTATCACCTGTACCTTACCCCTAAATGACAAATCCTGTGTTCCCCACAACCCCACCACCCCCTTCACCCTTCCCTCCACTTTCTCCTGTGCCTCCTTCCCTTTCCCCTGACCATCCATAATCACCCCTAGCACCTTCATCCTTTCGCTTTCCACCCTCAGCCCAAATCTCCCCAAATCACCCCAACTCCCCACCACCAGTACCATACTTTTACCTACATTTCCCCTTTCTCCTAAAAATCCCCTGACCATAATCCTGCTCTTTGCCTCCCCATAAATAGCCCTCACCCACCCCACAAATTTCCCCGGTAGCCCCATCTTATCAAACACCCCAAACAAAAATTCATGCAAAATACTATATCATATGCTTTTTATAAATCCAGGTTCACCACTAATGAATTCCACTTCGGTTCCCAAATATAAGCTAACATCCCTAACAATCAAATGAATTTGTGCTGCCCTTCTCCCCATCACCATGCAAGTTTGCTCCCCTCCCACCACCTGTAAAAGTATCTCCCCTAAACTTGCTGTTAATATTTAAGTGAACAACTTACAGTCTATGTTTAGTAAAGTAATTGGTCTCCAGTTTCTAATGTCTTCCCTTCCCCCTTTCTTGTAAATCAAGGTCGCCACTCCCTGTGCAGAGTGGAAATGCTTCTTTACTCCATGTCCCATGATAAAAAACTAAGATGACAGCTATGAGAATGAGAGGCAAAGCCCATTCTTTAGCAGCCAATTATGATGTCATAGTATCACTCCAGAATTCTACTTACAAACTTCTGGAATAGATCATTTTACAGAGAATTACACCATGGGAGAAAAACATCTGAATGTTACTTGGAAAGTAACAGACTGAACTAAAGCACATTTCTAGGGTAGACGATTGCACCTCCTCTGGAGGGAGCTTATTCCACAGTCTGGACACCCAACCTGTGAAGAAGCTTTTCCTAGTGTTAAGCCTGAAATGGTCTGCCAGGAGTTTGTGGCCATTACTCCTGATTTGAAGTTAACTGGTGTAGTTAACAGATGTAGCTAACTGGGTTGTAAATTGACTGCCATAAAGATTAGGGTACCTGGAGGGACCTGGAGATTTTCAGACTCCAGGCCATTTGGACACTGGCTATTCTTGCGACTCCTATGCTTTTCCTCATTTAATGGGAAAGAAAGTTTTTATTGCCTTTTTTGGAGATGTACATTTGGCATTTATTTTTGGTCTTGTAATTGCTGGACAGAAGATAAACTTGTTAATCGAAAGCCTTGGAAAGCAATTAGAAATTGTTTTCTTTCAATCCAACATCCTTTCTTCTTGTTACTTTATTCTCACCCTCTTTTTGGGTTTGTTTGTTTCTCACATTAATCAGTAGCCCTTCCCACTTGGGGACTGGGTAATTTGCATGAAACATCTGAAGGAGAAGACAGAGCAAACTGTCTCCTTTTCTGGGTATGAATATTTGTTCCAACACACACTAACATCTCCATGTAAAAATAGTTTGATACTTGCAGCAAGAACAAGGAACTTCCTCAGGGGATTTCTCAGATAGCTTAGTTGCTCCTAGTTCTGTTCAAATTTTGGGAGCAACAACTTCAGTTTTGCTTTAGCATTTCTTCTTTGTTACCAGTGGGAGTGGGTGGATAAGGATATTAGAGGAAGGTTCTGAATTCCCTACATTTATTTGTTTTCATTTCTCACGCTTCTTCTACCAATATCAATCATAGGACCATTTTATTCTTTTCTTTCTTAGATCCTAGAGTGATAACACATTCAAAAGTATAAGAGAAATTGTGAGGAAGGGACAGATGCTACGGATACAAAGGCAATCCAGTTATTTTGGTTTGAATTTGATGGTACTATTCTAAAATGAGATTTTTTTTCCCCCTTTTTTTCTCAGATCTTATCCTTCCCAAACAGATTCCCTGCCCACTTAGTAGGTTTTTGCTTGGTTGTTTAAAAAGTGCCTCTTTCTGTTGTAGGAACTCAGAACAACTTTTCATGTATTTCCATCCTGTTCCCATAGCTGTCAACTCCCAAGCATTTTGCTGGATTTGTCACCAGACAGTGGTTGAGGCCATTTGAAGCCCTGCCTCTACCAATCAGTGTAAGATCCTCTGCCTAGCATATCTCTGACATTTTGCATAATGGGAAAACTGCATTCCTTTTTGGGGGAAGAGGGGATAGTTGTCAGAATCACTATTTGCTGCCCCCTCTCCTAGTGAAGATGAACAGCTGGAGAAGCCCTTCTGAACGTATTTGGATGGATTGAACTCCTTCCATTGCCACCTCTGAATGCTCTTACTTGGGAATGATCTTAGTAAGTTTAGCATTACGTTTTAATTATTTTCCTTCTTTTTACTCACTGGAGAGAAATATCTCAGTTTTCCACAAATGTCAACCAGGCACCTTCTTGCATAGTGCTCTCCTTTTGCACCAATCCTCTTTGCTTTTCTCTTTAGGTTTTCTTACGTAAACTCACTGTTCTATTCTGAAGTTTTCATACTGCTTTCAGGTGCCCAGGGTATGAGCACCTACACTATGATGTTACTTAGAGTAACCTTGAGTGGTTTTGTGAGACTTCTTCCCTCTTTAATAACTAAGACTTCATTCACATTCTCATTCCCGATACTTTTCTAGATGGTTTACTTGGTTACCACATACTGCCTCATAGAAGGTAGTGTGGTCAGCATTCATGGGTTATGAAGACTAATGCATTTGAAGAGATCTGACTGATAAAAGCTGAAACTTTCCAGGGTATTTCTTAAAGGTTTTTCTTACACCCTGTAAAAAGAACTGTTTTTGAACTCAAGGAAATTGGGGTTCATGAAAAGAAGCTTAATGCTGGAGTGAGTAATGCCACTTACCTAATCGTTGCACAGACTTAGCTCCAGAATGTACATTCTTCTTGTTGTGTTGTCTTTAGTGGGAGCTTAAGGAGGTGGATTAATTCACTTAATAGTACGTTAACTCTCTCCTGTGAGGCAAAAGGAATCAGAATGAAAGAAGAGCTTGTTTCAGGATTCAGTTGAATACCAGTCAAATGCAGAAAAGCTGGGTAACTAACTTGTACTGCAATCAATCCATGTTGGAATATATATTTACATAACATTCCAGGAATTTTCTCTTATGGTGCAGAGTGCTCGGCAGTGTTTATATACTTGGTTAAATAATGTTAATGTAAAATGTTACAGCAAAACAAAAAATTGTTTGTCAGAAAATGTCTATTTATGGAACCCAAGCTTTCTCATGGGGTTATATACAACAGTTTTGACAAAGATGGAATTTGGGTCCAACAGAGAGAGAAGACGCATCTGTTTTTCCACTACAAGATAGCTAATAGCCTAGTGGCTAGGGCACAGGTATAGGATGTGGGAGACCAGTGTTCGTATTTCTGCTCTACCTGAGTTAAGTGGAAACTTGAATCACAGTATGTCTTCCTCCTGGGTGAACAGCATAACCACCAGACTGTATAATCAGTTTTTCTGTCTCTGCTGTTAAAGCTGCTCCATTTTTAGTAAATAATTAAATATTCATTGGACCAGAAGCAAACAGATTATAGCACTATAGCCCAGTGGTTATGGTACTTCCCTAAGAAGGGACAGAACACATTTCAAGTCCCTCATCTAAATTAAGGGCTTCAAGCTCATCTTTTACATCCCACAGGGGTGCTCTGGGGTCCACAGGAGTGGGACCCCAGAGTCCCACTGGGGTCTCTCCCTTTTCATGCTTTTCACTAAACCTCTAAAAAGTCTTAGATTTGCCCTGATGTGGAATCTTGAAAACTTTTAGAGATCTTGAAAACTTCCACAGGTCAGGGAAACCATTTCCTGACCGATTCAAATTACTTCGTAGCTACAATGTGAAACTCTAATTTGTAAGTTTGCCATTAATACCTCTTAGGAATGAATCTCACTGAAGAACAAAGTTATTTGATTTCTTAATTTAGTGAGAAATACTACTGAGCAGAAACATCATGGAGAAAGGACTTACAGTTATTTTTTTCAATGAAATCATATCATCATATATTTAAAAGCCTTGATATATACCTAAATTATATCATGTATATATTGAAAACTTTAAATATAGATCACACACACACATGGAATATATTCTATTGACTTCAATGGGAGTTGAATGTACCTTTCTAAGAAAAGTTTCTGGCTCTAATAATAAAGATAAGACAAGAGTAATGCATTATCTCATTCTTTTATATTAATTTGCAATGTGACATGGTGGTTGAATTTCCATATCTCACCAGAACAACCATACAGGAAAGCTCACAATTTCTTCTAAATCCTTGGACTTCTCATTTTTTTTTTACCAATAGCTAAGAAAAAAATCTGTCCACATGCCTTCCTCATTTCAGAAAATATAGACAATGGCATATTTTCCTATTGCTCAGACCTTCTCATTTAATAAGGACAACAGTGACCAGCAAAAAAGAAAAATAATACAAAACACCATGTTCACAGTATTTTTAGACATACTTACAGAAGAGCTGTATTATCCAAACTTGAGCTTTCCTCATGGATAAGTCAAACAGAATATTTTTCCCCAGTGAAGACCCAGTGAACATCTCAACTGGGAGAAACATTTCTAAGAGGACTGGTACAGGGAGACATAAACCTCACTTTAGGTAATTATGGTAATCTCTTTCCTGGGATGGTCATCCCTTTACTGTCTACATCACACACCTATCCATAGCTGATCTCTCCTTGCTGCTTTGTACATCTGTACTGTCAACTGAGAACATTTCTGATTATGAATACTCCTATGGTGTCTATTTGACAACTGTGTTATCTGTTAGCTTCCTATTTAGATATAAGACAGGTTTCTATCTTCTGACTGCCCTGTTTTGAGAGTGTTTATCCTGTTTGGTAACAGTGCCGAAACTCACAGCACCAATTAACAATGGTGTGAACTCTGGATTCTGTCTTTTCTAATGAGAATAGCTGAATATCTGATGTGCAAAGAGAAGTTAATAGAAGAGCATTCAGATGACACTAGCCATTGCCAGGCAGTGGTTATATTCATATGGATCCTGAACTTCATTGTTTTCATTCCACTGATGTTTCTTGCCAGCTTGATCTTACTCATTAAGATCCACCATACCTCCCTAAGATCTTATTCGTCAAAACTCTATATAATCATCATGTCCACAGTCACCATATTCCTCATGTTTGCAATGTCCATGAGGATATTATATCTTCTGAATTGTTACTATCGGTTATCTTTGCTCAGTCAACTACATCTTGTCACCCTTTTCCTCTGCACCCTTAATAGAAGCATCAACCCCCACCCTCCCCCCATTTACTTCTTTGGAGGAAGCAGCAAGAAGAAGCAGTTCAAGCAAACCCTCAAGATGGTTCTGAATAGAGCCTTTACTGATGGGATGCAAACAAGAAGCCAGAAAAGTTGCCCATGCTTCAGATACGGCTGAAACAGTTCTCTAAAGTTTTGAAGTGAAACCCTTGGGACAAATAATTCGACCTTGAAGATGCAATGATTCACTGCATCTCTATACAATTTATGTGAAAATAAATACCATTCTGCTTTAAAACAGAACAGGTGGTGAGATAATATTACTTTTACCTTCATTGGTTGAGTCTTGAAAAAGTAGGGACAAAAAGGAAGATGTAAAATAAGTATTTATATATTTCTTTTAAATGTATTCAGCAAACTGACAGAGCACACACAGAAGTGGCTGTAGAGAGAAAAGTCTTCAGACAATGAAGGTAAGGTAAACGGGGGCAGACATGCTTCAGTGGAAAAGATTATTGGTGAGTCCAAGAACAGTCCAAGAGAACCAAGGGTAGAAACCCAGACCACTTTACATGGGTTCCAATTGAGACATATAGTTTATTTTCAATCATCAGTGTTCAGCAGCTGTCAAAATGACAAACAAAAGGTTAGGTATTGTTAAGAAAGGAACTGTAAACAAAACAGAAAGTATCATTTTTCTACTTTATAGATCCATGGTGTGAGCACACCTTTAATAGTGTTCCCAAATTTGGTCCCCTGTGGCAGGGCACTGGTTGTACCTGCCACTTCACGGGCCTGGAGCTGGCAGCTGCCAGGTGCCTGAGGAGGGCAGCCATTTTGGATTCAGGGCTTCCCATATAAACAGGGCAGTTCTGCTGCTGGAGGCCAGGCAACAGCGCCGCCTGGCTGGAGGGCTGCTGGTATCATTTAGAGGTAAGGGAGGAGCTGTAGGGGATGGTCAGGAGGCTCCTGGTCCTGGGCATGACCTAAAACTGCACCCTGCTGGGAGTGGGTGGCCTGGTGGGGCTCTCAGTGGCACGGGAGCCCCCAGGAAATGGCAGGCCAGTTACCACCCCGCTGAAAAGCAGGTTGGGGCACCTTAACCCTTGGCCCCCACAACTGGGTGGGTTACCCCTTGTTTGGAGGGCCTGGAGGGTGGACCCCCAGAGAGAGAGGCCATAGATTCAGGCCTGTCCGGACTTCCCCATGCTGGGGCCAGGACCAGAAGGGTCAAAGGGCCAGGGGCTCACTGTGAGGGACACCCAAGAGCTGCATGCCTGGGGCTCCAACTGTCCTGGAGGTGGGCCAGGGCTAGAGGAGCCAAAGGTCCAGGGTGGACCACACCTGAAGGGGAGGTGGTTCAGGGAGTGATGCTGCCTAGTATGAAAGTGGATGAGACTGCCTGAGGAGAGGAATCCAGGTGGGGTTCAATCATGAGGATTCTGGGGGCCAGAGTGGGGGCCGGTGATTTGTAATAACACCTAGATGCCATCTGCAAGGCTTGGGCTGTGGTGTAGAGGAGGAATGGAGCCATAGATAGCTCCCCCTGGCATCGGGGCAGGAAATGGGCAGCCTCCCACTTAATTACATCTTTAACTAATTAATTAACAACAAGGCATGGCAGGCGAGAATGCGGGCAGTTAGCCCAGAAACAGGTGGGCCGGCCACAGTTAAATCAGCCCCATGAAGACCCCCTGTTACATCCCCACACCTCTAAAAGTATATTGAAAAACTAGTGAAGCTACAGAGAAGGGCGACAAGGATGATTAGTGGTACAGAGGGGCTTCCATATGAAGAGACATTGAAGAGGCTAGGTCTGTTGAGTTTAGAGATGCTTGAGGGTGCCACATGATAAGGATTTACAAAACACTCAATTGTAAAGAGAAAGTAAATTGGGATTTACAATATACTCTCTCTCACAGTACAAGAACTAGGAGTCAGAAAATGAAACTTGTAGGAAATTTAACTAATAAAAGGAAGATCTTTTGTATGTAAATAAGTGTGCAACTTGTTGCCACAAGATATTGTGGAAGCTGACAGTTTAGCTACATTCAAAAAGGGATTAGACAAAACCTTGCAGGAAAAGTCATCAGTAGTTATTGAATGTGGGGGTTAGGGGTACAGCCTCTGAATTAGAACTTCCTTGACATTAAATGCTGGAGGCTGTAAGTGGGAGAGGAACAGCGGGGGGAATTCTGGTGTTACTCTGTTCACTCTCCCTGTCAGCATCCACTCTGTCAGTGTGTGACACCGGATACTGGGCAACATGGACCTATGGTCTCACCCAGTAAATGGCAATTCTTATGTTCTTAAGTAAAACATTTAAGTATATGGTCTAGCCATAAGTAGGTGATGTCCATCTTGTTGATCTTTGAGTTTCTCTATGAAAACTGAGTGTCACTCCAAAACTTATTTTGTTGTATATGTATGTAGTTCCCTCTGACGTTAGCATTTCCCTGGCAAAGTTCCTCTGATAATTTTGTATCTGATATGCAGCTCTAGGTAAGAACATTATCACTCGGATTGCTTCATGACCTTTTACCCTAGCTATAAAGTAGGAAGTTAACTAACCAAAAAATGTATGTGTTCTTGGAGGCTTAGTCACTCAAGGAGTTTAGTGAGAAATTCAATCGCAAAGCTATTTGGCTCTTTCCATGAAAATTTTGAATTGTCTCTATGCTTTTTCTATGTTTTATCAACAGGTTTTTAAAAATAATATGAAAGAAGAAAAGTACAGGAGTAACTGATGATTAGGAGCCATGGGACTGGATCCCATCACCAATATAACAACTGTCAGCCTCTTTATGCAGATCACTGTACTGCAGATACACTCTATGGTGTAGTACATCTTCCTGCAATCCATAGATTGCAGGCAGTTGGTTAAAAAGTAGAGAAAATGTGAGGCAGACTTGTGGGAGCAAGTTCAGATCAATCCTACTCTGACAGACGCAAAAAGTTGTGCTCTTTAAACATGCTCCCTGGTCCTATGGTCCTTCCCTGGTGCCTCTACTCTTAATCCTCTAGATCTAATAAGAAATTGGGATGGTTTTTGTACAAGGGAAGAGGGCAGCTTCTGAGCCTAGTGACAATACGTGTTATGTATGAAGGGAAAGGATTCTGAGTGCAGGGTGTTCTGTGTGCCTACCATGAGATGGAGGAGAAATCTTTCTGACTCTAAGGCTGTTGGATGAGAAAGAAACCAGAGCTGTAGGTGTGGTTCTGAGCAGTGAAGAGGTTGGATAAGGAGAAAAGGGGTTCTCAGACTGGAGAGGAGGGGTAAGTGTCCTGGTGGAGGTTGGATCAGTGGGAGTTAATGGGACATGGGTGATCTAAACCAGGAGGCAGATGTGCTGGGATGGTGAAGTTGTTTGTAATTAGGAAGGAAGGTATGGGTAATGGATGTGTAAATAGAGAGGTGAATGGACAGCTGGGAAAATGGTAGGATAAGACATAGATTGGAAGAAGAAAAAGTTGAGAATCAGAAAAGAAACAAGAGGTCACAGAGAAAATATTGTTTCCCCCAACCCTGCCTTTCCCTTAAATGTAAAGGGTACCACCTTTGCATTGGAAAAGAGAGAGAGGTTGGGAGTCGCGTATGATTTTTCTCACCAGACTCCCTTATAGCCCACCAAAACACTTCCCTTGGACAACCCTGTTACAGTCCCTGTTTTTTACTTTCTAGATGTATTCATCCTACAGGGGATATTAGGCTTGTGGGAATAAGGAGAAGAGGGATTGAGGGAAGAGTGCTACCATAGCCCTTCCACTGATCTTGGAGACTAATTGCCACTGAAAAAGCCATAGAAAAGGATGGGTCCAAGGATGGACCCAAGTAAACATGGATTTCTGCCCAAAGCCATTTGATTTGTGTTCCTGTCACACACAAGGTACAATACGTACAACACAGTTCCCTCCCTACTGACCACTGCCTCCTTTGTCATGCCATTTAGTGGCAAGGGCAGAAGCAGGATGAGTAAGAGGAATCACATTCAATAAGGTGCTGCTGTGATCTCTGCAGAGCGGGCTGGCCTCACCAAACAGCTTGTACTCCATATGTTAGTGACCAGGAGTAGAAAATGCTTCACTATTATTTCACTCTCCTCTTTTGGACAGAGGCCTTCATGACATAGGATTCCTATGAGACTTCTGGTTTGGCAGCCTGATCTCATCTGGTATGAGAAAGAGGATTTCATGAAGCATGCTCCCTGAGCTTATCCTTAAGGCAGTGATTCTCAACTAGGGTGATGGGGAACCCTGAGCTACTGCAAGAATTTCTGAAGGGCGCTGGGAGATGTGAGGAGATAAGCAGATGTAGGAGATAAGTGCAAGCTCAGGCTCCTTCCTGCCTTGCCATTGCCCTGCCCCAACCGCTTGTCCCCTCTATAAGGATACAAGCACTGCACTAAATAGATTACTTTTTGAACTGGGGTGCTGCTCTATTTGCAAAAGTTATGGAGGGGTGACTTGAGTCAAGTGGGTGGTGCCTCAAATTTCTAAATAGGTTGCAAACCACTACTTTAAGGTGGCTACTACTTTATCCTCTTCCTTCTTTACCAAATCCCTCTTCAAGCACCATCTCTTCCCTGGCACACCTCCCTCTGCCTCCTACCCCTGCCTCCCCAAAATAATCTGCCAGCAAACAATGGCTAGGCTCAAGGCAGGGATTTTGGAGGAAGGGAGCAATTCATATAGATGTACATAAAAGTTCATAAGAGTTGTGTATAAACATTGCTGTCTCCTTCCTCCCACACTTTGGCAAACATTTGTCTGCTAATTTTGTAAGCTCTGAAGGGACTGGGTCAACTTTTGAGTCTTTTTAATGCCCAAATCAATGGGGTACTGAACTTAGCTGGGGTCTTTCAGTTGCTAATGGAATAGAAGTAACAATTGTTGCAGTAACAATTTAACTTTTCTTCTGTTTCACAGTTACAATTTACAGGACAGAGATATCTTAACTTCCATCAGAGATAAACATCCGGAAGCATGATCAACACAGAACAGCTAGTGGCTGGAAATGGAGTAATTTGAGCTGTGGAGGAAATGTAGATAAAAATGAATATCTTAAGTAATTTTCCTTTCATCATTAATGCCTTATGTTCACTGTGCAGACCAACTGCAGTGAAAGGGAATAGGTAAGCAATTTATTTACCAATTTATATGTGGAGGAAAGTACAATGTATCCTCCTGTACAGCAAGGATCTGCTTCTGCACTGTCTCACAACTTTTGCAATTGTTTGCATTTGTGCCATGAGAGCTCATAATGTTGCCAGTCTGAATTAGTAGTTCTTTGCACAGGAACAGGTGACTGTAGGAAGGATGGTTATGTGGACAAGGCACTGGACTGTGACCACGGTGGGGGGGCGAGAGGGGCAAACTACCCCAGGTGCCGCCTAGCTGGGACGGGGCACAGAACGGAGTCACGAGCTGCTCATTTGGGGGAGGGGGGTGCTAGAATGGGGGGAGGGTGGATTCTGCTGCTATGTGCACTCCTGGGCAAACCTGGGGGGGCATGTGTCCCCCACATCTGTGCATGGGGAAAAGACAGTCTGCCACTGCTGGCTTGCCCTGGGTACCAAACTTCCTTGCTACAGCACTGGACTCAGATTCAGCTTCTGTATAGCCTTGCTTGGGCAGCTAATTTTTCTGTGCCTCTGTTACCTAAACATAAAATGGAGATAATATTATTTCTTTTCTCTCCTTCTCCATGCGCCTTGTCTACTTGGATTTTAAACTCTTTAGGACAGAACATGTCTCTTAGTTTGTATGGAGTGTCTGGCACAGCAGGGCTCTAGTCTAGGTTGTGCTTTTAAGACACGGGAATAATCTTCTGATATAACGGCTCCTTTATCAAGTGTCAGCTTTATTTGGTACTACTGAATAGAGGTTTATCGTGTAAAAGTATGATCGGGAATATAGGACATGACTGGGATCAACCTTTGATTCATTGAGTCTAATCTCTTGCTGTCCCTTTCATAGACTGATCAAACTCCAGTTTAAAACTAGTTAAGTTTCCTGCCTTGTCTGCTCCTGTTAGAAGGCTATTCAGGGTTCCTGATCTTCCAAGGGATGCATACTTTCTTCTAATTTTAAATCTAAATATATCTATGGGCAGTTCTTACCTATTGTTCTTATTCCAACATTGTCTTTTAGCTCAGATAGCTCTTCTCCTTCCCTTGTGTTTGCCCTGATATGTTGTATTTATAGAAAACAATTACTGTCAGCTTTTTTATTTTTTGCTAAGCTAAACAGGTCAAACTCATTTCCCTTAAAACAGGTTCTTCCTTACTCTGGTTATTCCAGTAATCCTTCTCTGCACCTGTTCTAGCTTGAGTTCATCTTTTCTGAACACGGGTGAGTGGAATTGTATACTATTCCACATGAGGTCTTCCCAGGACTTTGTACAATGGCAACAGTATTCCTTATTTCTACGGAAGTACCATCCCACACATATTCTACAGTTGGGTATGCTTTTTTCATAGCTGTGTCACACTGGTGGCTCATAGCCACCCTGTTATCAATGAATACAGGTAGAGGAATAGAGGAGCAGCAAGTCTTTCTGTTCCTCTGTTTTCAACTGAGGAGCTGCCTACTTACAGCAGAAATTCTTGTTGTTAGCCCCTAAATGTATGGCCTTGCATTCTGTACTATTGAATATCATCCCATTTCTGTTACAGGATAGACGAGGAAGATGGGAGAGATGCACAGAGCTAGGAGTGAAAAAGATGGAATGGGACAGTTTAGAAGGAATGGGAGAGAAGGGAGAGAAACTGGTAAAAGACTCTGCCCACTAGGGACACTCCCCTCCAGAGCTTGGTATAGCATCCAAATTTCCCAAATCTCATTGTTCTTCCTCTGTCAGCAAGTATCTGAAATCCACTGGCCAAGTGTGTGTGTGATCCCTAGGTATGGCCGGTCCATGTATTGAGGATGGTGGCTTATTAGTTCTAAGTAGTAGCAGAGGTCCATGTGGTAGATCAAAAAGTTCCATCCTCATTGAGTGTCAATATGGTGTCATATCATGAAATTTGTGTTTTTTCAGTTTATTTTTTTATAAACCTAGAAAATTTCATGGAATAAATTATGTTAAATGAATTTTATTTAAAATGCTGCACTCAGAAGTTAGGAAATACTAGAATTAAGGCTGCTGGTGTAATCTTAACACTGCCCCCTTGTGTGTATATATTATAATGTAGTCTGCAATTACATTATTAGTAGTAGTAGTAGTATTAGTATTGGCATTATCATGTCCTACTCAGAAAGGCTCAGAGTAGCTTACAGGCAATCCATAAGATACGAAACAGCAACAGACTCCCAATGACACCCCCAAACTTCAGAAGTCTATGCTACTATACCCACTCCAGCTTCCCTTCCTATCACCAAGGAGAACAAACCTTCCAGCCCATCCCAACTGTGCTTCCCAACTTTTCTAACCTCCATTTACTTCAAGTATAGAAAACTTCTTCTGACTCTTCTCACCCAGGGGAGATCCCTCCCCCCTCTCCCAATGCCTCTCCCAAGCTCACACTCCTCTCTCCAGTGGGTCTGTGGCTATATACATAACTCTTCCACCTCCTCCCACCAAACACAACATTACATTTGGAAGAACTACAACAGGGAAATAACATGAAGACCCTCCACCCCATCAAGGGGCAGCACCAAAGGCATCACTTTCAGTAGTGTCTGCCTGGGCACCCACCGCAGTGAGGTCTGCTGGCTCTGTAAGCCCTGAAGCTGGCTGGGTCCTTCTCCCTCATAGTCATAGTGATAGCAGTTGCCATGAAGGTGGAGGAGCAGAGATAAAAGGTCAGGCAGGTAGAGTAGTAGTGATGGAGATAGAAGAGCAGAACTATGAATTTATGGAAGTACAAGAGCAAGCTGAGGAAGATATGGAAGTGGAGTGCTCAGCTTGGCTGAAGCAGCTCTGGAACTCCCCTCGCCCCTGAGACGGCAGAGATAGTGGTAGTGGCAGGTGGGGGGACGTGAGGGAGGGAATGTGACTGAGCAGGAGGGCAAGGGGGAAAATTTTCACCTGCTTTGGGGACTTAAAAAAAGTCCCCCACTACTGCTACTCAATGTGCGGTCTGCCCACCCTGGTGCGGGGTGGAGGGGGAAGTAGGCTGTGAGCAGGAATTGCAGCCACCCCTACAGTGCCAGTAGCTGTGCCTGCATTTCCCTTGGTAAAATCTTGGAACATTTGTAGATGACACTTTAAAGTGGGTTTAAAGTGGGTTAAATGCCTTTTGCCTTTAATGACATTGCTGTATGACATTCGGCATTGTAATGTGTCTTAAATGACTTTGGGATGCAGCAAATGACTTCGGGGCGCTGCAAAGTAAAACACCTCTGAGGAGTTTTAGTTTCCTACCCTACAGCCATGGAGGGAAGCACTGGGTTCCATGTGGCTCAGGAGCTGTGCAGGCAGCCCATGCAGGCAGCCTGGCAGCAGCCTGAGAAGGCAGACTTCACAGAAGGAAAAAAAAAAGCAGTGAGCCTGATCTTTTTTTTTTCCCCTGGAGCCTGCCTGCCTGTCTGAGCTGCGTGGGGGCCTGGTGCTTCCTTCCATGGCTGCAGTGCCCCCCAGGACTGCCTGAACTGGTTGCCAGTGGGTGGGTGCTGCCTGGAGGAGGGGGGGCTCCCACTGCTGTGGAGGGAAGCATCAACACCACTTCTCCCTGCAACTTGGGGACTGCTCTACCCACCAGCAGCTTGCTATCCCCTCCTTGCCGCTGGAGAGGCAGGTAAGGATTGGACTCCGACATAAGTGTACACAACATGGGGGTTTACTTTGACCCAAACTGACACGGTGTTTTTAAAAAACCATCACTTCAATTTAGGGAGAATAAAATCCCTGTGTTGTGTACAAGTTCCCATAGGTCCCAAAGCATGAGAGCCTATACCTAAAGTAATCAGCTTCCTCCCTCCTGGTCACTTGAATCTAGTCTCATTACCTCTCTGTTGCAGAGCTCCTCTGCAATCTCTTCATGTTGGGTATAGGAATTTGACCTTTTCTCCACCATGTCTGGGCCAGGAGAACATCTAAGGCTCACCACTATGTAGCCAGAATGCTGAAGAACTTCTTATTAAAAGATTTCAAAGTGTTTTCCAGCTTCACATGCCATGGCATCTGCTTTGTATATACCTCTCCATCTCCACTGGCCCGGTACCAATCTGGTCTCCTCCTCTGTCTCTGGCAGGCCCTTGGTCCCTTCCTCTAGTGGTGCAAGCAGACTCTGATCTCACCTATCCTCAGAGTCTAGCCCTTGACCATCCCTTTTTGCCCTGAACCCACACCTTACATAAACGCATTTCCCTTTTTCTGCAAGACCCTTGCCTCATTTCGTACAGAGGATGAATCTATTTTATGAACAAGTCAGGGTTGTAAAATAAAGATGACAACTGTCTATAAGCCTCTGCCTAACTTGTTGTAGAAGCTGGACTGTGTGTACTGAATTAAACAGGGGCTTGCTGGAAGAGAAGGATAGTGTTGTGGTTATAGCAGTTGAGTGCTGTCATCGGGAATTGTTGGATTCCATTCTTGCCTCTAGAACAGAGTCCTTGTATGATGCTGAGCAAGTCATGAACACCAAACTAGGTGGTCACTAATTATGTGTTTTTTCTGAATGTCCAAGTGGGCCAACCACCTTTTGCCCAGTAACCTGCTGGTTACAGCACTTGCCTAGCAATTGGGAGAGCTGAGTTCTAGGTCCACTTCATCCTGTTGGAATCTATACCTTCTGCCTCTCTGGAGAATGGCTGAGACACCAGGCCCTGGGCTAGGATAGGCTAAGAATAATTCTCTCTCTCCTGCTGAAGGTGGGCAAGTTTGCAGCTAAGAGTGGAAGATTTACATGAGCAGCCCTGCAAATTAGAGACAGCCTGGCTGTGTGGCCCAATAAGATAGGCACTGTCCTAAAAGAAAGCTAGCTAATCCTGGGTTTTGCTCACTGCTCCCAATGCTGTTAATGCATTTTAACCAATGACTCTTTCATGTAAAATGCCTAAACAAGCCTGGCAGGAGGGACTGGAAGAAAGAACTCCTCCCTTCCAGCTGGATGCCCTCATCACTAGGGGCGCAGACAGACTTTAGGGTCCTCCTGTAGCTTATGGTGCTTACCGTAAAGTGCCATGAGTTAAACCATCCTACCCCCCCCCCCCCCGACTCAACAGACATTTGCCTGTTGGGTTGGGAGATGGGGGGTGGGGAGGGGGTGGAGGCAGCCTGCACTGGCCCAGGCCAGCATGTGGGGGTGCTCCAGCAGCCTCCCAGGAGCGAGGGAACCCCCAGCTGCTGAAAGGCCAGACATGAAGAGGGTGGGGAATGGGGCGCCCTTTGCCTCACAGCCCCATCCCAAGACACCTGGGGTATTTGGGGGAGTCGGGTTGGGCCCTTGAGGTGGGGGGCCCCATTTAATACCAGGGTTTTTCACATAATCAGTCATTTTTAAAGTGTTCTGCAGCTGTGGATGTGTGTTAAGTCATAGCTATAGAGTGCTTTCAGGGGCCAGATTCCTCTAAAATTGTCATTTCTGTCTGCACTCTAGGATACATCCACACGTTCCTGCTTGTTTCCTAGTCTGTTTATGTATTTGACATTAGAAAGTCATTGGCTGAAAAACAGAAGCAACCTGGAAGCTAGGACCAGAACCCAGGATTGCCCCTTCCAGAGGGTAGTACCTGCCTCACTGGGCCAGAGAGTCATTCCTTCTCTCACTTGTTCTCTTTCTGGCCCTGTGACACCTGCTGTCCTTTCTGCTCAATGGTCCACCTTCCGAGGGGGACTGAAGTGTATCTAGAGCCCAGCCTAGGAGTTAAAACACTTGGCTGGGAAGGGCCAGATTAAAAAAACCCTGAAGATGCATGGGACCTAGAACCACTTCTCCCATGCTAGGTAAGTGCTTAAACTTACTAGGTTATTGAGGAAAAGTTGGTCACCTTATCCTTCTCCCCCGCCAGACCATGGAAGTCAAGGCAATGCTGCTAGTTATACATGCCAGGATACCTCTCCTCTGAATGAATTGCATCCCAACAGGGTCTCGCCCCTCTTCATGAATCAGATAAAGATGAATGCTGATATGACGGAAGTCCATGTAGCAGCCCATTATTTCATTCACTGAAGAGCATAGGAGAGGTAAGTGTATCTCCCTGGGCAGAATGTGGGAGGAAGGGTACAGGGGAAAGGGGAGGCACCATGGAGGTATACAAGCTTACCTGATGTCTATTGACAGAATGGGAGAGCTATGCATCTCTGAAGGATGAAACATGATCAACACATTGGGTTAGTCATTGAGGGAATGGGAGACCTAATTGCCTTAGAAGTAAAGTAGGACCCTTCTTCTGAGGGAGACATAATTTTGGGATGAACTGAATTTAAGTCTTTAGAGACCTCATAGTTGAAGTAAGACTTGGGTCTATATTTGCACTGCACCTGCCACAATACACAATGGCTTCTGGACATTACTGACATTTAACTATGGTGTTTAATATCAGTATTAACAATTGCAATTAGCAATGGATTTTTGAAGTAAAGGGTAAACTTATAATTTTTTTTAGGGAGCAAGTATTTCAGAAGCCCAGAGATGAAGAAAAACTGTAGTAGCTGTGTGCAAAGCTGAGGGTGGAGTGAACACAAACTGAATCCCTTTCTCATCTCATTTAAAACCAGGTTTCAGGTGCACCAAAGAAGAATGTTCACAATTCCATTCTGTTCTCTATATTTCTGATTATCTGAATAAAAAAAAAATCTTTATGTGAACACAGACAGGCAAGTTTCTTTGAGTAGATGTGATATCTTTTATTAAACCAACTGAGTAGTTGGAAAAAAATTCTTAGCAAGCTTTCAGGCACAAACACCCTTCTTCAGGCACAGGGAGTCTTTCCTGGCCTTTATGTAATTATGTTTGTTTATGATATATCTTGTTGTCTTATTTGTAGGAAAAAAGGAGCTTTTTATCACATTTCCAAATGGATAACTTCACTGAAGTCTCCATGGATTATACTACAACAAAAGGAAACTTTTCTATTGAAGACACACATGTATTTGCAACAGGTTTAGTTTGGCTAATGATGATCATCTCCATCCTCGGCTTTGTTGAGAATGGAGTAATCCTCTGGTTCCTCTGTTTTAAAATCAGAAGGAACCCTTTCACTGTCTACATCGCCAACCTGTGTGTGGCTGATGCCTGCTTACTCCTTTGTGACTTTGTTCTGTCAGTTTACTATACTTTACATTCTGAAGTCTATTTTGGTATTTACTACACACTAACCTTCTTCTCTTTTACCTTGCTTTTTGGGTATAACACTGGCCTCTGTTTCTTAATGGTCATCAGTGTTGAGAGGTGTCTATGTGTATTTTACCCAATATGGTACCGATGTCACCGCTCGAAGCACCAGTCAGTTATTGTGTGCACCATTCTGTGGATATTTTCTTGTCTGGTCACTACTGCAGAATATTGTGTATGCATCGATACAATTACTGAAGAGCCAATAGAAAGTTACAGGGAAATATGCCGGGGAGTGATTATCTTCCTTTGTATTCTGAATTTCTTGTTGTGTGCTCCGCTCATGATTCTATCCAGCTTGATCCTTGTCGTGAAGACTTATAAAACCCCCCTAACATCTCATTTCTCAAAGCTCTACATAATCATAGTGACTACAGTCATTATCTTCCTTATCTTTGCCTTGCCTCTCAGGATCATGTATCTCTTGCAGTATCAATATAATTCATTATTTTCAGATCTAACGGGGAACCTTATTATGTTATTGTCCACCATCAACAGTGCTGTCAATCCCCTCATTTATTATTTTGTGGGGAGTAGTAAGCAAAACCGATTCAGAGAATCCCTCAAAGCAGTCTTTGACAGGGCCTTCAAAGATGGATCAGAACCAGAATCTCACGAAACTGCTGTCTATCAAAGAGCTGCTTCAGAACTAGCTCATTAATGTTCAAGAACATTCAAAAGCAAAGTAAAGCATGGTGTGCGTGGAAGTTAACATAAGTACCCTTATATAAGGAGATGGATTTTATCTCTTCAGTGGTAGAAACAAGCTATCGTTTTTCAGGGGGAACACACACCTATTTTTCCTAATGTTCCTTTGTTACAACTACATATATAACTCTTTGTCTTTAAACACCAGAATTATGTAATGTTGGATTGACTCTTTCTGCCTTGTTTCTAGTTCAGTAATATACTCGTTTGAAAAAACAAACTATGAAATGTATTGTACTATGACAGTGTTGCCACATGTTAAAATCTGTTGGAGTGAATGAAAAGGAACAGACCTAATAAACTGTTTTGAGACCCTCTCACAGCAGAGGTTTTTTTAATTCTTTTTTCTTAGAACATTCACTTCAATATTTGAACTTAGTTGGTTTCTTCTTCCTCTAGACCAGATTCTGACTGTGGTTATGTTCATGTAAATCTGGAGTCGCACTACTAAATTCAGTACAACTTCTCTAGATTGACATTAATCTTCATTTGATATTGGCATTAATTTTTTCTGATTTTAACTTGATAGTTTTAAATGTATATTTAATGAGTTAACAATATTATGTGAATGAACAGTTATGGGACTCATTTTTATCCCACCTACTCCAGCAACTCCTGGGGTAGAGAAATTTAATATCTATATTTAAACCAATGGGATGTTATCTCTCTTAACTGAAAGATTTACCGTAGATCAGCTGAAACCTTTGTTCTTTTATCACATCTGCTTTCTATTGCCAAACACATTACAATAAAAAGTAATGGAAAAGTACATATGCATAACATTTACTGTATGTCTGGATATATTTGTATATGTGTATATGTATATAATTTGTGTATGTATATAAGTATATGTCTGTGTATAAACATTTAGGATGTATTTACATAGACATATTATATGCATATATCTTAGCAGGATATAGTAAAAGATATAGCAAAAGTACCTTGTGTCCTAGTCTTCCACATACACAACAGTATACAAAATATGTCTTATAAGAAATATAGCTTCAGACACATAAAGGAAACAAGAATAAAAATGGTAATGTACTTTAAGACTTTGAGACTTGATTCTTTCCCCTGCATGAAATCTTCGGTTTTATTTTAGTTGTCATGCAGGTGATGAAATTTTCATTTAAGCTTCCTCTAAGGTAAAGGTAGAAAATGGCAAAGTCCTACACAACCAGAAGAAACAAATCCAACCAAAACAGAAACACACACATTATATAGTTAAGATCAGAATGGAGCTGATCATGGGCTAATATACTCATCAGTATTACTTCATGCTCTGATTTGCACTGTTGGCCTTATTTGGCTTGAATGAGAGATCACTAGGGGACACAACTTCTAAATGATAATTGGGAAGGTTGCCTATTTCCTACATTGCTATTTTAACTACAGGAAGGACAGGAATTAAGCATGGTGCGTTCATGTTGCAAATACAGAAAGAAAGAATCATTCTTTCACACGCCTCCATGCAGGTACTTGCAAGGCTGGCCTTTATGAGCGTATGCAGCTTGCCCCCTCAAACCCCTTTGAGGTGGGGCAACAGGCATGTGTGGGAACAAAAACTGTTCCCCGTGCTGCAAACTTGCAGAGCGGGGAGAAAACTAGACCCCTGGATATCTAGGGGTCTAAAAGAAGCAAAGTATAAAAACGCGGGGCAATTGGAGGCTGGGTCCTCCATAGAGATGCTCTGGTTGCCAGCCCCACCGAGGCCCCCGACCCCTGCCGGGGCTGGCCCCCCCCGCCAGCTCCCCGAGCCCCCCAAGCCCTGCTGGACCTGGCCCCTCCTTCCACCAGCCCCCCTGAGGCCCCTGATTCCTGCTGTGGCTGGCCCCTCCCCCCAGCCCCCCCTGAGGTCCCCAACCCCTGCCCTGTCTGGCTCCATCCCCTCAGCCCCCCCATCCCTGCCCCCCCACCGCATACTTTAAAAGAACAAAAAAAAACTCCTTGGCACTTACCGGCAGTTGAAACTGCCATGTACCTGACTGGGGCCCCACCTGCACAGTGCAGGGGAGGGTGACAGCCCCAGCCTGGGCACTCCTGCCCCTCTGCTGTCCTGTGCTGCCTGGGGGGCTCTGCCCGGAGGGCCCCCCCCCCCCTACTTCTCACATAAGCAGAGGCTTTTTTTCCCATTTTTTTTTCTGTTCTTTTTGGGGGGGAGGGGAGGAGTTTAAGTGATGGTGCCTAGGGTTGTGGGGGTAGCCATGAAGCCTGGGGGTGCAAGTTGGGGGGTGGGGCTGGGTGGGAAAGCCATCGGGGGGGCTGCAACAGCTGGTGGGGGATGGAGCCAGGTGGGACAGCAATCGTGGGGCTGAGGTGGGGCATGTGGGCCTTGCAAGGGGGTGGTAGCCCCTGCGGGGGCCATTTGGCCCCTGTTTGGGGGCTGTACCCCTTGTGTGGGGCATGAACCCCCTTTTTGGAGGCTGTACCCCTTGTGAGAGTGCCAAACCCCCTTTTGGGGGGCTGAACCCATGTGGGGGACGAACCCCCTGTTGGGGGGGTATAGCCCTTGTGTGGGGGCTGAACCCCGTGTGCAGGGGCTGACTCCCCTGTTGTGGGGGTTGTAGCCCTTGTGTGGAGGCCCAACCCCTTGTGTGGGGGCCATCACCCTGTGGGAGGGCAGCAAAACGTATTCATGAATTCATGAAACTTGTATTTAGAGTTCACTTTATTATTATGGTAAGAGACTTGCTTTTACACTGTAGATATATCAATAAAACTTTGTCCTTTGGGGGTATTTTAGAGAGTGATTTTGGGATTTTTTTTATCAGGGATTTTTCAGTTTTCCAATAGGGAACACCAGAATTCCTGCTAGGGAGGCCAGTGGCAGGACCCCACCTGCTCAGAGCTGGCACCTTGGACCCATCTAGCTGTGGCTGACCTCCTGGCCAAATGAGACTAGAAGGACATGCTTTGACAGTTCAAAGCAGGCCACTACACCTGGAACATCTTCCAGGTGATAGCTGCCCAGATGGCCGGGCAGGGGGCACAAATGGCAGTAGTGCTGCACAAAGGCCAACCCTGCAACCGCAGTCCACTGGCATCTGGCCCCAGGCTCTAGCCCCCCTGGCTGAAGCTTCAGGAGGAGCCAGGCAGGGTTATTTTGCCCCAAGTGGCACAATTTGCTCTACAACAAAGTGCATGTCTGAGCACATGCGCTGAGGCAAAAAGCCGCGGCTCAAATTTGCACCACTTCTATTTGAGCTGCTGCAAGCACACGTGCACTATGGGCATGTCCACACATGCAAGCGTGTGCACTTGCAGCAGCTCAAATAGAAGAAGTGCAAATTTAAGCCAGGGCTTTTTGCTTCAGCGCACATGCTCAGACATGCACTTGGGGCAAAATAACCCTGCCAGGCTCCTCCCAGATCTTCAGCCAGGGGGAGCTCAAGCCTGGGGCCAACACCTATGCTGTCCCCATCAGTATAAAAAGCTGCCCTGTCCTGGCCCCAGCAGTATAAAAAGCCACCCTGGCAAGTAGCTCAGGGCTACTAGCTCTCAGGAGCTTCTGGGGCCCAGCTAATTGGTACCTGGGGACACTACCCCTTGTGCCAGCTGGACTGCTGTAGCAGCCCTGATAGTTCCCTGCACCCTTTACCCAGTGCAGTAGTCTGGCAGTGGGGACTGCTGCCTGGCTGTGACCTGCTGTGCACCTGCCAGACCTGGATGGGGACTGCACAGCCAGTAGAGGCATCTGCCCCTCTGGGCCAGCTGCCAGTGGACTGAGGTTGCAGGGTTGGTCTTTGTGTGGCATTACTGCCATTTGTGCCCCTGCCCAGCCATCTGGGCAGCTATCACCCGGAAGATGTTCCAGGTGTTGTGGCCTGCTTTGAACTGTCAAAGCATATCCTCCTGGTCTCATTTGGCCAGGAGGTCAGCCACAGCCAGATGGGTCCAAGGTGCCAGCTCTGAGCAGGTGGGGTCCTGTCACTGGCCTCCCTAGCAGGAATTCTGGTGTTCCCTATTGGAAAACTGAAAAATCCCTGATAAAAAAATCCCAAAATCACTCTCTAAAATACCCCCAAATCCATGTTCCTCCACAAGTAAAACAAAAGACAATTATAAGGACAGAGAGCAAGACAGAGACAGTGATCAGTTGGACAATGTTTTATATATATGTTTGATATATCTTACAATATTAAAGCAAGTCTGTTATAATAATAAAGTGAACTCTAAATACAGGTTTCATGAATTCATGAATACATGTTTTGCTGCACTCCTACAGGGCAATGGCCCCCACACAAGGGTTTTGCCCCCCACAACAGGGGGTTCAGCCCCCACACAAGGGGTATACCCCCCCAACAGGAGATTCAGCCCCCCAACAGGGGATTCAGCCTCCAAACAAGGGGTACAGGCCCCCAACAGGAGATCAGCCCCGCAACAGGGGATTCAGCCCCCAAACAAGGGTTATGGCCCCCCAACAGGGGCCAAATGGCCCCCAAAGGGGTTACCACCCCCCTTTCAAGGCCCACATGCCCCACCCCAGCCCCCCAATTGCTGCCCCACCTGGCCCCATCCCCCACCAGTTGCTGTACCCCACCAGTGGCTCCCCCAAATCCCCCTATGGCTGCCCCACCCAGCCTCACTCCCCCAACTTGCACCCTCAGGCCCTCATGGCTACCCCCACAACTCCAGGCACCATTAGTTAAAAAACCCCCTGAAAAAAACCAGAAAAAAAATGGAGCTGCTGGTAAGTGCCAGGTTTGTTTGTTTTTCTGGTTTTGTTTAGACTATGGGATGGGGGGGCAGGAAAGGGGCCAACCAGGGCAGGGGTTGGGGGCCTTGGCAGGCTGGCAGGGGGAGGGGCTGGCCGCGGCAGGGGTCAGGAGCCTTGGTGGGGCTGGCAGGGGGAGGGGCTGGCTGCATCAGGGGTAGGGGGTCTTTTGGGGGCTGGCTGGGGGAGGAACCAGCCCCAGCAGGGTTCAGGGGCCTCAGGGGGGCTGGTAGGGGTTGGGGGGGCTGGGGGAGTGGGCAGGACCATTGGGAGTCCCCTCCATGGTCCCCTCCTCTCTCCTCCAGTCCCCCCCCAACCCCTTACTCACTGGCACCGGAGCCCTGGTGCTGAAACATGCAGTGTAGCCAGCTCCAGGATGAGGGGCCAACCATAGAGATGCTCTGCAGCCAGAGCATCTCCATGGAGGACCCAGCCACCGGTTGCCTCAGGCCAAGGTCATGGACTGTGGCCTGCTTTGCTTTTTTAAACATCAATTTTTTTAGACCCCTGGATATCCAGGCGTTATTTTGTTTCCGCACATGCCTGTTGCCCCACCTCAAAGGGGTTTGAGGTGGGGCAAGAGACACATGCGTGCTCGTGTGGACGCGCCCTATGAGTATGGCTTATTGATGACTGCAGTGGGCAAATCCATCACTAGTTTACTGTAATGCCATAGATAACAAGCACTCTGCAGTAAGAGAAGGGTCTGTTGTAGGAGAAGAGATAAGCAACTCTAAGTTTCAGGGAAAAGTAGAGCAGGGAAAAGTAGAGTAGAGAGAAAACTTGCTGACTAGTTACTTGCTAATTTAATGTTAGATTTTCTTCAATAACTTTCTTGCACAGCTTTTCCTAGGTTTCTTTCCCAACTCTACAAACATTTGTCCTGAATTTATCACCAGATCCACCCTTGGGGACTACTGTACAAGTATAGAGTGCATTGAGGTCTGTGGGATTCTGAGTATGCACAGGGGTCCATCCTGGTGCATCAGATTGCAGGACTGAGAAGATGGGCTTTTACAACATACAACTAATAACCATGTGAAGGAAACTGTAGGGAAAGCCTTAGCTCTTAAAATGCTGTTGGGTCATTAGGTTAGGTAATCTTTATGTTTATTAACCTCTGTCTTAATCAATAGTATGCATTGATATTACAATTTTATACAAGTTTTATGATGTAAGTTTTTCTCTGTGCATACTGAATCGTGAACAAGACCCCCAGTATATATACTACCTATTCTAAATAGGCTCCAAATTATAACAGATTTTGATAGTAGATGTAGAAAGAAACTGGGGCAAAATGGGCATTTCTACTTATGGCTAACAAGCAGGGCAAACAATACTCTGGTATGCATCAACCAATACAAGCAGGGGTTAGGGGCCCCTCAAGCAAAACCAAGGAAGTGATTCTTTTGCTTTACTCAGCATTGGTGAGACCACAGCTGGAGTACTGTATCCAGTTCTGGGCACTGCACTCCACCAAGGATGTGGAAAAGCTTGAGAGAGTCTAGAGAAGAGCCACCTGTATGATCAGGGACTTGCAAAGCAAGCCATACAAGGAAAGGCTGAGAGACTTGGATCTCTTGAGCCTAAAAAAAGATAAGGCTGAGAGGGGACTTGGTAACAGTTTACCACTACATCAGGGGAGTACATCAAGGGGTCGGTGAACAGCTGTTTGCCAGGGCACCCTTGGGGAAAACCAGGAGTAATGGCCACAAACTCCTGGAAGACCGTTTCAGGCTTAACACTAGGAAAAAAATTCTTCACAGTTAGGGTGTCCAGACTGTGGAATAAACTCCCTCCAGAAGTGGTACAATCACCCACCCTGGAAATCTTCAAGAGGAGACTGGACAGTCACCTTGCTGGGGTCACCTGACCCCAGTTGTCTTTTCCTGCCTAGTGCAGGGGGGCTGAACCTGATGATTTTGCGAGGTCCCTTCCAGCTCCTTACAATCTATGAATCCATGAATCTAAGCCTATAATCTGTCCCAAGTTTTTGGAACCCCTCCATCCCCCACCAAATGAGATAAAAAACCAGTCTACAAGGTGTTGATGAGGGTATGAAATATTTTAATAGTTAATTTGCTGTAAATAAGCAGGCTATAAATAATGGGGCATTTGATACATTTATCAAGTATACTCTATCGAGTTGTGACACTGCAACACATCAAGAATTGTTTTATGTATTATGTCACTCTAATGTTTTAACAGTCATAATCAATAAACTCAATGAGTTTGGTAGATTTATTTTCCTCATCCTTTCCTTTAACAAATAATCAGTATTTTAATGGAATTTGAAAAAAATAGAACATGGGATTGGAAGGGACCTCTCAGGCCCTCTGTAATTGCAGGCAATCATGAAGTATACAGAGCAAGATTAGCAAAATAAGACATAAACTACATTGTATTTATACAGTCAGTCTGAGGTCCCCAGTCCAACTCCATGTTTGAGGTAGGATCATAGAAAGCTGTAACAATTAGCTGGCATAATTTCTTTGCCTTCAAATGAAATGGCTGTTGATTTACACTGGTATGAAATATACTTAAAATTCTATTGCTTTAATTTTACACAGTTTAACTCCATTAAGTAACTAGGGTAATCCAGTAGTGAACCACACCTCTCATCTTTACAAAAAATATGCCCATAATTCTCTTCTCACAGGCCACGTCTACACAAGATGCTTACTGAGCAGTAGCTCGTTACCACTGCACAGTACTGTTGGATGGCATGAACTGTGATGCGATGCTACTGCACACTAGTAATGGGCTACTGCACAGTCAACATCACTAGGAAGCCATGTGGGGATGCTACTGTGGAGTAATGCCGGTTACTGCGCAGGCATTTAGTACTTGGGTATGCAAGTACTAAATGACTGCGCAGTAACAACTGTGCAGTTAGCATTTTGTGTAGACACAGCCATGCTGGTTTTAATCAAGAGTAACTTCACATGCAGTCAGGTTCAAGATCTGAAAAGAGATGGAAGAGGGATGCTGGGCATGTCTACATGAGATGCTAAATACGCAGTTGACTAATTCTACTGAGCATTAGTGCGGCAGGCAAAAACCGTGCTAATGCACTAATGCGCAATAGAATTAGTCTACAAAAACGCATGCGCTGGCACTACCTGTAATAACAGGTACTAACTTAATGCATTATAATTATAGCATTATAAGTATACACTTCATGAAGTGTAGACGTGTCCGCAGAGAGGTTGCTGTTTGTGGTAAGGACTGCAAAAGAAACAGCTCTAAATCCAAGCTCATAAAATGTCTTTAAGAGTGCCGCGTGCTATCCCCTGGCTCACAGTACAAAACAGCATCCTTATTAGGAAAGTATATAAAATATAATATATAAGAATTTGCACAGCACAAGGGACAGGGGCAAAAATCAGCAAATTTAGAAAAAGGTGGTGTTACTTTAAAGTTCCATTGAGGAATATCAGCCAGATTACTAAATGTCACTAGTTATCCTTGTAATGGTATCAAGAAGCCTAAACCAAGGCTTGTAAAACAAGGTCATTGAACTTTATTTGCATTCTTTTAATAATCTTGTCTTACATTGCCATATAGCAAGCTAACAGGACGTAGGAGGGGATTAATCTCTGAAAAACTATTAACAGGAGCAATAGAAAGTAAAGAAGAAAAGTAAATCTAGGACAAGAGAGATTTATATGGAGACCAGAAAGCTAGGAAGGGAAAAGACAAAATGGAAAAAGATGAGGGAACAGTGGAAAGTGAGAGAGGCTGTAACAACAGATGCCTGGAAAATAATGACAGATACAAGTTGAGGAAATCGGAGAGAGAGAAAGATCAGAGTCATAAACAGTGGTGTCCGAGTACAGACAAGGATTGATCCAGTGAGGAACCTTCTGAACAGTCCTGTGCCTTGGAGAAGACAGAAGTAATAATTTTATTATTGTAAAGCTTAGAGAAAGTTAGTAACTAGAAGCCTAACCTCACCTGACAATGGTAGACTGACATCAAAAAATGCTCCATTTGTGCCTTCCTTTTTAAGACTAGAGACCAGATTTAACTGCCAGGGTGAAGAGAGACATCGACTGCAGATGCAAATATTTGAGGAGCAAGCAATGCTATATGGGAGAGACTACATATTGGACTCAGTGATAAAATCTACAAAGAAGGAGCTGGATTATTAAAGCAGATGATCTTGAATGGGCCACAACTTCCAAGATGAGGCCAGACCTGAGGAAGGACCCTAAAGAATTTGTCAATTCATTAACCATCAGCAATAACCTATCTGCTGAGATCAACAATAACTGGAGGTTTTCAACATGAGTGTGAGATTCTTGAGTGGACCAAAAGCAAACTTAACCAACAGCTCCATTTATGCTGTGCCTCAGCTAAGGACCAGAAAAGGTTAGACTATTAGATTAAGTTTTAGAATGTTTTAATTCAGTACCATTCCTACAGCATCTCACTTGCTGAGAGGTAGGTGAAATGTCAGTTTAAACCTGAAAGGTAAATATTTATATTTGCATACAAATGTATTCAAAATTAACTACTGGGTATACATATTATTATGTAAGATCAAGAATATTTTGATACATAGCTGTGATCCAGCTCCTGCAAGCCCTTCTAAATGCATTTAATTTAGGCAGTGGGAGTTATCCCACTGGTCTCAGTGGGACTACTAATCTACCTGCCTGATTAAAATTAAGCACTCTGTTAGGGCTTGTGATCATTATGATCAATGTTACACCTGATGAAGAATGCCTTTTATTTGAAAACTTGTCTAACTTTATCTCAGTTACATAGTTGGTTTAATAAAAGATATCACCCCAAGAAATCCTTACTTCTACCACAATTTTACACAATAATTTAATGTAAAAATATCAGCATTTTCCTCATATCTTTAAATATTTACACAACTTAATTATCCAGCTAGATTTTAATCTTGCTTTATAGGTAGTGACATTATATGTAACTGTACCACACACACGGTCACATTTCCCACACGCACTTTTTTTACAGAGAAGATCAAGCCCAGTTCTTACAAGTCCATACTTCACAAGGGCTTCTTGACCTGAAGCCTCTGTGACTGCAAGTGCTGGGGTCTATCCATGTGAAGCAGTTTGCATGTTTGGAGATGTAATCAAGATAAAATTCTTCACTTTTAAAATCAGAAGTCTGCTTTTGGATTTGCTATTATCAGATAGTATAAGCTAACCGAGCCATTATAAATTGCAAGGCACTGATTCTGTAAAGACTTACAGATGTGCTTAAAGTTAACCATATGAGAAATCATAGTGACTTCAGGGGAGATATTTACATGCTTAAAGTATGTAGAGTATCTTTTTCAGGCATGATGTTCTATTTAATATTATCATGTAAGTAGTGGCTAAATTGATCATTCAAATCAGAAGCATCTGCTTTCACTGTTGTTGATTGTGCCATGGCTTTCAAAGTCCATAGCTAACAGAGTTCCTAGTGAATTTATTGACAGCAGGTTACAGGTTTGTGCTGCTTTGTTTATATTAAGAGGTGCAGTAGATTGACAGTGGTGTGTGTGTGTGTGCGTGTTCAGCTACAGGAAATTCAGCATAACAAAATTTAGAAACATGCATACTTTTGCCTAAACTCTTAAAGTAAAAAAATCCCAAACTATAATAGCTAATCTTCCAAAACCTATAAACTCCCCCAAATCATGAGATTGTCTTAAAAATCATGATTTTTTTTTTTAAGGAACCGAGAGACTTTGGAGGGGGAAGGCAGGGCTTGAATTCTTATTTTCAAATCTTCTGATTCATGTTATTAACCTTATTTGCACAACCACACAGACTAGGAATGTATTAAAAAAATGAAAAGATAGTTGGGATTCTCATGCTAAACTTGACAAAAACCACAAAACCCCCAAAACCCATGAGATTATCAATAAAATCATGAACGTTTGCAAAAGTGATTAAAATAATATTAGAAAATAGTCAAGGAAAGTGACAGGTCAATCCAAAAATTTTTAGCACATGCCTTTAATTTTATCACAGGTCTGGCTCTGAGATTAATTGAATACTGTTTTGTTCTTCAATATTTCTTTCTGGGAGAAGGTTTCTCTTCATCAGTTTATGACACTTACTTGTCCAGACTGTAGAACTCCTATCCATTGGACTAGTAAAATGTTTGAAGTGGACCCACAGAAATCAGTAGGACTGCTTGTGGAGGAAGGTATTACAGGTTTCCCTCACTTTATGCTATACATGCTCTCCTGGAAAACAGCACATAACTTGAATTAGCATAAAGGGAACCCACTTTACAATGTAACAAATAGGGATATGTTCCAAGACTTCAACTGTATTGATGTGGCATCGTGTCACTCCCGGGGCAGCAGCAGCTCCAGAAGCACGGGCACCAGCTGCCCTGAGCAGTGGCTGTGGGTGCTGCTGCCAGGCGGCTTCATGGCTCATAGCTCCCAGGGTGCAGCCCTGACATGGCCAGACTGGGCTGGGCTGGAGAAGCCGGTGCTGCAGCCTAGGCTGGGCACCACCACCTGGCTCAGCCCTCCCAAATAATGTTTTCTTCCTCCGCTTATGGCATCACTCCCACAATGCACTGCACAAAGCAGCTGACTGCAGGCTTCCACCACACTGATCGCATAAAAGTGAATCTACCTTGCATATAACAATTTTTTGGTATAAAAAGGGTCATTGCATAAGAGTGAATTCGCATGTACAGAGCCCGCATAAAGCAAGGGACACCTGTATTCAATATAGAGAGAGTTATTATAATATGGCCCTTTATTTGGAATTCCATGCGCTGTAAGCCTGCAAGGGGGTAGGGCTGGGAAAACAGAAGCAGACAAACATTCCTGCAACATCTTAAAGCATCCACATTTCTGCTTAAGTATCTTCTGGAGAATGCTTATAACTAATGAGTAGTTTTTCCTTCCATCAAAATCAGCTGTTTCTATTTGGGAGGAATAATTCTTTGTTTTTTTCCATTTCCAAGAGTGCTCATCATCTAAAGTATATTTCAAAAGGCTCAGCCCTGTTCTTCTGCTCAAATGTTCCTATTTATAACTTTCTAAGATCGGAGTCTAGCAACTTGGCTAACTGAGATGCAGTGGCATTAGAACAACCTCTCTTCCACCTGCTTAGGAGAGAGGCTTGCAGTATGGTGCAAGCCTCTGCTCCTTCCCACAGTATGAAACAAGGGACTGTTTCTACACCATCTTGGCATTCCTGCTGAAGCAATAACTGTTGTTTGTGACATTTAACTGCTAACTTGCTGTCAAGTCTTACCAATGGGAAGAGATACTGGTTCACCCAGGATTACTTTCCAATCCCACTCAGTACTGAAGGGTTTGGATGCACTGGTTTTAATGTTTTGAGTTTCCACGTCATGGTTTTTGTTTTTGTAATTGTCCATCCTTTGGTGCCTCAGAGTTTGGCTGGTGCCTGCACCTTACCATGAGGTGGGGAGTCCTGTCATTCTCCTAACGAGGGAGGCATTGATGACTGGGGATGGGTGGTGCAGTGGGTTGTGTTCTGTATATTTTGAAAGAGAGATGGTGGACAGCAAACATTACGTTTTGTAGTTGTTGGGAGGTGACACCTATGAGAAGTTCATTTATGTTTAGATACTTTAACAACAATAATATTACTATTACTATTAAATATATTATTAATAATATTAGCATGCTGATTATTGTTATGAAGGTGCTATGATTAGCATTAGTAGTATAACGAATAACAGTAATACAATAATCCAAATACTAACACTTTATATTATTATTATTCATGATAATACTAACACCTTAATAATCATAATTGTTACAATTACAATGACTATTAACAGTAACCCTAACATTGTATTCTTACTATTATTATTAATACTAACACATTAATAACTGTACTTTATTATTGCTTGTATTACTATTATAATGATTAATAGCAATACGAATAATACTAATACCTTAATATCATTACTATTACTTTTAATCATATTACTACTAATACTAACACCTTAATAATCATAGAGGTATTAGTTAAGGTGTTAATACTAACACCTTAATAATCATATTAATACAAAATTAACACATTATTATTACTATTAATAGTAATACCAATTACACTAACATCTACATATTATTACAACTATTATTAATAACACGAATACTGTTTCTACACCCTCTTGGCTTTCCTGAAGCAAAAACTGTTGTTTCTGTTGTTTAACTGCCAACTTGCTGTCAAATGTCACCCGCTGGGGGAGATGATTAATAATCATCACAATTATTAATTATGATAAGTTACACCAATAATACTAATACTAACACCTTAATATCGTTAGCACTATGACAATGATTATCGTATTGTATTGTTGTTTGTCCTTTGCAAGTGAAGATGACCGCATTCAGTGAGGCCCAGGGGGGAGAAGAGATAAAAGGAAGCGGGAAAGAAAAAGGAAGGGAGAAAAATGAAAGGGAGAGAGAGAAGAAAAGGAGAAAGAAGAGGGAGGAAAGGGGGCGCGTGTGGAGACTAGAGCATGTAGGTACACAGATGACTTGTTATATAAGCCCAATCTTTGCCCTGAACTATCTGCTGCAGCAGGGGCAGGAGAGCCATGAGGACTGGACACGAGATATGATATGACATAAGATATATTAGATATAATACTATAAATAGATGATAGAATATAGTACAATAATAATGTTCAAGATAGAATATAATATTTCAGTAATAATGTTCAAGATCTAAGAATCACTGAATGATAATTAACTTAAGGGCACACAATGCCACAATAAATCCTCCTAATTGGGGGTTGCTGGTTGCAGCCATGTCGGTCTGAGGACAAAGAGCCTTGTCAGCCTACAACAGTAATTCCTCACAGCCGCGTCCGCACTCAAAACAACACTCATCCCGAGCTGAGGTGAGAGCGGACAGCTGTGACGTATTCGTACACACGGGTTGGGAGGAAGTTCCGGAGGGGGCGGGGGTAGAACGTAGCCGTCACGCACCGCCTGACTGCGGCCACGTGGTGCGGCGGTCACGTGAGGGCGGCGCTCGGGGGAGGGTCACATGACTGCCCAGTTCCGCTCGGGGGTGATGCCCGCGGCGCCGCGCTGACCAGCTGTCTCCTCCCCTCTCTCTCGCCTATGGCTGCCGCCGCGCCCCCGGCCTGGCTGCTGCCGGTCCTGCTGCTGCCGGTCCTGCTGCGGGCCGCCCCGGGCCCCGGCCTGGAGGCGCAGCTGTGCGGGTAGGTGCGGCGCCCAGCCCGCGGGTTGGGGGGCGGCTTTAGGGGTGGGCGCTGCTGCTTGTGGGCTCGCGGGGTGACCCTGGGGGCTGGGGTGAGCTCGGTTTCATGAAATTGTGCAGTGTGTTGAGTGTGCATGCGCACATGTATGTATACACAGGCGGGCATAGCTATGGGTAGATAGAGATGTGTGTGTATATATATTGCAACAAGTAGGGTCGGAAGGGATCTCAGGAGGTCACATCTAGTCCAGCCCCCTGCTCCAGGCAGGGCCAGCCCCAAATAGATCACCCCAGCCAGGGCTTTGTCCAGCGGGGTCCTAAAAACCTCCCAGGATGGGGAGTCCACCACATTTCTGGGTAACCTGCTCCAGTACTTCACCACTCTCTTAGAGAGTCTTTCTTAAAATATAAAAATACATTTATATATTTACTTCTACCTTGTTAGTGAGACAAATGAGTAGTAGTAGTAATAGTAATAATAAAAATTCCTTTAAGCCTGAGAGCAAACCCAGACAGGTGAAAGGGGGAGCAGTCCACTCTAAAATGTATGTATGTGTGGACTGCTCCCTCTTTCACCTGTCTGGGTTTACTCTCAGACTTAAAGGAGTTCGTGAGCACACACGTGTACACCCCCTATGTGTGTGTGTATTTGTAATTAGTTTTTAAAGGCATGTTTACATGCCTACTACTGGGCTGCATTGGTAGAAGTGTTGTCAGCAGATCGAGGGAAGTGATTATTCCCCTCTATTCAGCTACTGGTGATGACACATCTGGAGTGCTGTATCCAGTGTTGGACCCCCTGGTACAGAAGGAATGCGGACAAATTGGGGAGAGTTCAGCCTAGGGCAGCAAAATGGTTGAGGGCCTGGGGCACATGATTTGAGGAGAGGCTGAGGGAACTGGGCTTATTTAGTCTGGAGAAGAGAATGAGTGGGGATTTAACAGCAGCCTTCAACTACCTGAAAAGGGACTTGAAAGAGGATGGAGTTAGACTGTTCTCAGTGGTGGCAAATGACAAAACAAGGAACAATGGTCTCAAGTTGCAGCAAGAGAGGTTTAGGTTGGGTATTAGGAAAACTTTCTCACTAGGACAGTGGCAAAGCATTGGAACAATTTACCCAGAGAGGTTGTAGAATCTCAATCCTTAGAAGTTTTTAAGAAATGGCTTGACAAAGCCCTGGCTGGGATGATCTAGTTGAGGATGGTATTGCTTTGTGCAGGGGGTTGGACTACATGATCTCCTGAGGTACCTTCCAACCCTAACTTTCTGTGATTATACTCTATGTTTGAGTAGTGAAGATCTCTTGGGGGGCCTGTTACAGGCCCAGAGACTTGTCACAATGTATTTGTTGCCTCCTGGCCCTTCCCCAGCTGTTGTTGCTGAGTTGAAGAGCTGCAGAAGTCTGCTTTCCCTTTTTTTTGGGGGGGAGGGTGCATCTCTCATCTCTAAGTGGACTATAGGTACATTTTGTGGCATTGAACACCACAGTCATACATCAGTTTCTTCTATTTAGCTTTCCTTTTCTTTCCCAATCCTCGGGATCAAAGGAGATGTGCTAACTTATTCTGATTTATGTAAGCATGTGCTGCTCCTCAAGGAGGAAATGGGAGCTAGTTTTTCCAGTTACTAACTTGGACAGCTGTCAGACTGAACAATGGTAGGAGAAAATGAAACTGTCTAGATGGAATGGGGGGGTGGTGTGTGTGTGTGTGCGCGTGAGTGAGCTCAGGGCCCTAAGTACTGTAGTGTCTCTGGCTTAGTTGAGCCATGCACCAGACCTGGTAGTATTACTCTAAAGGCCTAGGGTAGAACAAAGTGTGCAGTATGCTCACACTGGCCTTTTCCAGGCTTGACTATTTGCATTACATTGGGTAGCTTCTCAGCCTTGAAGAGATTCTGTCAGTGCTGTGTTTAGGAGTATCCTATCTGTTCTTGTGTTGAAACTGTCTCTTAACTATTTTGGATAAAGCCAAGTCATGCACAGCTTTACATGTTTCAACAGCTCAGTCAGACATGCACTTAACACTCCTTCTCCAAAATACTAATTTAAAGTCCATGTATGAAAACATGGAAACTTAGTGTGCAGGTGTTCTCTGGAAACTAGCATGGGTCTTTTGTTTTTACACTTCAATCTGTTTCTGTTTTATATATTTACTAATAATTTGTGAGTGAGGCAAATGAGGAGGAATAATGATAATAAAAAGCTATTTTAAAATTCATTTCAGTCTTGGAGCAAACCCAGGTAGGTGAAAGAGGGAGCAGTCGATTCTAATATGTGAATGATCAGTAGAACTCGGCAAGCAGGCTATTGTAACCATTTGGAAAGCAGTGGTTTGGACAGATGTCACCGTGGGCAGAATCGGGGCTTCTGAGTGTCTGCTTCCGAATTGCACTTGTGAAAAGGGGAGAACTGTCAGGTTAAGTTGGCCAGGTTGCCAGCTAGAATTGTTGCTCTCAAACCGAGTGCCCTTATTCTGGGACTGAAACATGATTAGCATGAACCCTTCAGTGCTGCTTCTAGAACAACTCGGGTTAAATTTGTACTTGAATGTCAACTTCATGGTTCCTTAAACTTGTTCACTGTATAACAAGTCTCTCTTAAACAAGAGCTATACTAAACGTTCATTAAGGGTGCCAGTCTTTGAAAGCTTACCTCTGTAAGGCATCTTTTTTTCCTTTTCAGGGAAGGGTGGACTTATAAGTACATTTTGTAGCATTGAACACCTTAGTCATATATCGGAGTTTCTTCTATTTAGCTTTCCTTTTCTCTTACAAGAACACTAGCATGTTGATCCCAAGCATATTGTTTTCTTGCATATAGCTTGCTTAATCCAGCCTTCATTTATCAGTATTGGCAAGGGAAGATAATGAGATTGCCTGATTGGGAGTGGGGGTGCGCACACATTATAGGTCTGTTTTGAAATAATATTATTACAGCTGTCTGTGCTGTTTGCTGTCATTTGTGTGATGGAAATTGGTATTTGGCATAACCCTTGCCTGATAATCGAAAACGTCTGATTTACTAAATTATTTGCATTTGAACAGTTATGAAAAACTTCTGGAAACTTGCCGTACAAAGTAAAACCAGATTTAAGTTGATTATCTTGTGCCTCATATACTGCAAACAGTTGTACTGAAGCAATATATATATATTTTTTTTCAGTTGATTCACTTACGTTTGACTATAATTTGTGAAGAGTTAATTTTAAATATCAAAACTATCCCCTAGATGTACTATTGTTTATATAAGACACTGCTCAAAAATGGTTCATCTCTCCTGTTGTCATGAGACTGACACAAGTTAAGGGACATTTAAAATTAATTGATTTTCATATTGATCATTTCTAACTTCTAGACAGCTATATATTTTCAGGGCAGTTGTTAAAGGAAAAAGCTTTTTTATTTCAGCCCCTCTTTGGCTTTGGTTTTTAGTGATTTTTTTCCATTTGTAGGATGAGCCATTGTGTGTAGTTTTCACATCCGTTTAACTGTGGAGGGTGGTAATTGCAACAGAGTTGGTGTTTCTACCTAATGCGTGAAAGCGAGAAGCATTACTAAAATGGTGCTAAGTTGTAAAAACACTTGCAAATTTCTAAATTAGTGATTCTATTGCAGACTGTAAAATATAAATACAAGTATCTGTGGAGTAGAAATTGAATATATATTTTTAAAATACAAAACGCCTACCTCCCAGCAACCTTAACTGCCCAAATCATCCCATCTCTGTATGCTCTAATAATATAATAACACGTGCTGGATTATTGCAACACTAAAATGCATAGCACCACAAGTGATGACATGAATGAATACCATGTTTACCCTTAGCACATGCCCTGCCCTTTGGGATGGTAAAGAGCTATCTTTTATAGCCATCCCATGTGACTTTAGACATGTTCAGCTAAATTAACTCTTGTAAAGCATGTTGAAACATTTAACTAGAAGGTCCCTTCTATATATACAAGATATTACTCTACATATGCAAATGTGAGCTATTCCATCCCACTTTGCTAATAACATTCTTCCTTTGTCTTGTCTTGGAAAGTTTTATAATTGCTTTGACTGTATCCCATACAGTGAACTTCCTGCAGTTGTCATCATCTTAAAACTAGTGTTTGGAGCTTGTGCAGGTTTCCCTTGCTTTATGCTATACATGCGTTCCTGGAAAATGGCACATAACTCGAATTAGCATAAAGGGAACCCACTTTACAATGTAACAAATAGGGATATGTTCCAAGACCTTGACAGTACTGACCCCCAGACCCATTTCTACCACTTTTACAGGACAATTTTGGTACTCGCCAACAGCAGACAGTGCATGCAAACACAGGGCACTATCATAATGGGGATGGCAACTACAAAAACAAGCATCAGAGACAATGAGCGAGGAGTACAGATCCCCGCAGGAGACTATATTTTGGTGCGCATCACTCCCACAATGCACTGCACAAAGCAGCTGACTGTGGGCTTCTACTACACCACTCGCATAAGAGTGAACTTACCTTGCATGTAATGAATTTTTGGTATAAAAAGCGTCATCGGATAAGAACGAATTTGCACGTACAGAACCTGCATACAGCGATTGGAAACCTGTACTCTGCTGTGTAGGTCAGTGGATGTAGTTTAAGGTGTGCATAACCACAGTGAAGTGTTAAAGCATGGTAGGGAAGTTTAAGCCATTTCAGGAAGTTTTAAGCCAAATTGATGAGGCTCAAACTATAACACATTGACTGCACTTGGAAGGCATGTACGCCCATCTCTTGGCATGCAGAGTATAGACTCTTTGGGGCACTTCAGCTTTATCTATAGTCTTGCTCTCCAATGCAGTTTTTTTTAAATGTAGCCATAACTTTGCATATTTTGTCTTTCAGAATTCTTCCTCCACTCCCTCACCCCCACTTTCTACTAGGAATGTTTTCCTTTTTTAAAGCTATTGTGGATCTCTGGCTACTAAGCTTATAGATGGGGCCATCCCTGGGCAGGGGGGCGAATCGGGGTGACTGCCCCGGGCCCTGTGCTTTGAGGGACCCCGCAGAGCCGGGCGGAGCAGCTGCGCCAGCTTCAGAATCTGCCATCTCCGGCTTGCTCAGGTTCCCTCTGCTTGTACAGAACAGGGTCTTACCCTGGAAACACAAAGCCCCGCAAGCAGTTCAATATATTCTGATGGGTAGGAACATAATAGATGCCACTTGGGACTGGCCTTCGCTATTGTGCAGGAACAGGTGTGGCTGACTTCTCAGCAACTGTCTTTTCACTTGGATGTAGAGAACAAAAAAGTTTATGTCCATCAGAACAAGTTGACACAACATTAACCTGCTCTTTTACTTCATCGGATTAAAGGTTGGCAAGCTTTATTTTTTAACCTTGTTGGGTAGTCTGCGGCCCAAACTTAGAGCCACATCCTGTGCTGAACTTAACCTTGTTTTAACAGCATCGGCTTCAGTAGAATTGCTTCTGCTTGTCAACCTATTTCCTGTCATACCTATGTGTACAGTGTGGCTTTTTGGCTGTTCTGGCCCTTCTCAATATTTGATTTTATTTCTTAAATGGGGAACTAAGGTCCTGTCAGCATTGTAACTGGACAGCATTGGAATGAATGGAATCAAATGACAGGAGACCAAAAATGGAATCGGTTGTGAATTTTAGGATTGGTCTACAACCAAACTTGCTCCAAAATAGCTAAATTGGTTGCGATTAAAACTGTTTTGCAAATCTTGTTTAGATGGGTTTATTAACTTAAATCTTTTTTTAACAGAAACTATTTTCTTCCCCCACCCCCGATACATTAATATAGAGCCCCTATAAACTAAATAGTGATCAGACTTGATCCAAAATAGTGTGACATACAGCAGCTTAATTAGTTAGCCCTCGAACTGCCAAAAGCATGTGGTAGGGAAGGTATGGTTCTTTACATTCATTTAATGCCAAAAAGGGATCTTTGTAGATTTTTTTTTTCAGTGCCTCTAACATTTCAATTGAATGAAAACTTAACAAAACCAAGGAATAAGCAGGCTTATATTTTCATGATAAACAATGTTTTAGATTTTCTGGATACAAAAGCTCCTTTGATTTTTAAAGCCCTTGTGTCAGTCAGAGATGTATCAGTGCTAGTAGTTCTTTACCTGTACATAGTTTTTGTGGTGATTTGCAAGAGTAAACCTGAATTTGTGGTGTCAAAACAAAAAATGCATCCAGAAAATTTTGTTTTCATTTAAGTAAATTTAACTATGGGTTTTGGGCGGGGTGAGGTGGTAGATAGTCTTATTACAATGAACACTCTTAAAGACTAACAGTTAAGGGTCCCGTGTTGTGTCTGTCTGTCCGTCGTCATTAATGTTCCCCCCCCCCCGCCCCCCCCTCCACACACACACAGTACTTTGCCTTTGCCAGGGTATAGCAAAAATAGGTGAGTAGCATCTCTAATTGGTTGTGTACTCATTTAACATGATTCCCTCAAACTCGCTTAGTGACTGTCTCATGTGTGGAAGTAGATATCCTGGCTCTGATTGTGAAATGTGACACTTCTTATAGAGCAGCACTTTACCCCTTTATGCTGCCTGAAATGTGTACAGCTGCTGCTGTTCAACTAACCACCTTTTAGCTAGTATGAAAATGCAAGTTGGCTGAATCCAGCCCTCCTGCTGGAAGGAAGACACTAACTTGGCCCTTGTATGTGGGTGGGGAAAACTTAGTGCCCTCTGTAAATATTTTTGACTGACAGGCATGTTTTGGTATTTCATTTCTTTATAATCAAACTTACACTGGACTGCTTCATTGAGGGGTTCAGTGACTTGATTTCTGTCTGTGCATATTACCTGCCGTAAGAAAGTTGATTGGGGGGGTTGCTTTTCCTGACCCTATGGGAATGAAAAATGGCAGCACATAATGTGTTTTCTGACCAGATGTCAAGAAGAATTTTCTCATGGAGGCTTTAAGGTTTACAATGCATTTGTTTTGGGTTTTGTTCTGAACAGGGACCAAACCTTCAGCACTTTCTAAAAGGAAACAACAATTGATTTTTAACTCAATCAAAACATTTGATCTTGGTTTTGATTGTTCAGCTTCAAAGCAAGATGGAAAGAAAAGCTTTGGAAAAGTGCGTGTGTTTTTGTTTTTGTTTTTTTGGGTTTTTTTCCACAAAGACAAATGGAAACCTAGTTTTAGTTTTCTTGGGGGAAGAAGATTTCAGTGCTGGAACTTCCTTGTCTCCATCTTTGCAGGATGCTCATTTTGCTAAAGCATTTTATAGTTTGGTGGGAAACTTGTCCCATCAGCCTGCTTGCCTGCCTTCCTATTCCCTGGCAAACCAACTTCAATTCAGCACTCTTTTCCCTCCCCCTCTCTATTTCCATACCACCAGAAGATAAAAACAACTTCTTTGGTTTAACTACTAGTTCAGTCCTTTGTTCTGGCATGAAGTCCACCCCCCCCCCCCCTTTTTTTTCCATATCTCAACATTTTATAATTTCTGTTCTACTCCACCCCATGCTGTGACTGACTCATTCTCCACATCAGAAATGTGCAGAGTTGGGATAGAGGGAGCTCCATCTGTGTTTGTGTACTTTTTGGGTAAGGAGTTAAAGATTAGACTGATGGAGATGGAGGAAGTGTTTATGGGGCAGATGCCCAATTCTTTTTACCTAATCTTGCTACCAGTAACGATAACTTTCAGTCTGGTGGTAGTTGTAACTGTAAGGTGATTTGTTTGAGGTCTTGGAGAGGAGAAGGTCATGGCACGGTTCAGTGGGTTATAACAATGTTTCTCATTCTGATTGTGCAGACTAGGGCTGGAAGGTTTTCATTCCTGCCCATAGTATTTCCCAAGCAGTTGCAGAGCAGAGTGAACGAGATTAGTCAACTTCACTGTTTTTGCACAGAAACCTGTAAGCCAAGGGTATCAAATTTGCCCAGGACCAGATCCACACCTTGGGGGCTCCTTCTCGGTTGGATCTGTAGGGCTAGCAGCTTTGGTGGCAGGGCAAGGGAAGCCTGTATGCACACAGCCCTTGCTCTCCCTGCTACCACTGACTGCCATGTCTGTCAGGGCTCTGAATTGTGGCTGATCATGCCCCCTACCTATGCCCTCAGCTTTTGGTAGGCTGCTGGGCTGGGTGGAATGGCTCCTCAGGCTGGGGCATGTCTGACACGTCTACTGTAGACTGCAGTGAAATATCTGATAAATTTGTCTTGTGGCTGAAGCTTCTTGGTAAAATGGTGCCTTGGTGTATACTAAGGCGCAGAGAGATTCAGTGATGAATAAGACTCAAAATCAGGCTGGGTAGAGTTGGGAAGAAGGTAGTTTGGATGCACACGCAGGCATGCATGCACGTACACAAACACTTTTGGACATCTAGACACAGGTTCCTATAATTCATAGTAGTCCATGTAAGAAGTGTATAATGATGGAATGCTTTTCCTATCATTATTCTTCACTCATAGGCAAAAGTAGCAAGCATATCCTGAATCAGATTAAACTTAGGAATTGGGTTTCTGAAGAGACTGGCATTGTTACCTACTTAGTTTAAGTTAAATTAGTGTTTTATGAATGGCAGGCAAGGCTCTTTGAGTAGATGTGATATCTTTTATCAGAGCAACTTAGTAGTTGGGGGGGGGGTCAGGGGGTGGAAATTTTGGCAAGCTTTTGGGCACAGTCACCCTTCATCAGGCATGGGGAGTCTGTTTTATGAATGGATTTTTTTTTTTTTTTTTTTTTGACGGTCATCAATATGTGTATCAACTGACAAGCTTTTTTTCTTTTTCCCTTTCAGTTATACATGGGAAGCAACTGATACAGACAGACAGGTGCTTTATAAAATAAACTTCTGTGACCCTATTGAAGAGTGTGAAGGATCAAGTGCAGTTTGTGCATACGACCTGAATAAAAAGACCTATCTGTCAGTAGGTAAGTTAACAAATTGATATTTTGTGTCCTGTATCTCAGATCTTTAGTAAAATTACTGGTATATAACTATTTTGCAAGTTTTCTAGGTGTATATTGTCATCACTAACTGTGACAGAAAGACCTTCAATCACTTTTTTTTTTCTACCCTGCCCGCCCCAAATTTCTCAGGGTAGAAAAAGTGTGTGTGTATACCTGCTTACAGCAATATATGCTTGTGGGTTGAAGTATGATATGGAGAGAACAAAAGCTTGGATTCTCTCTCATCCCAGTTACCTGTTTAAACTTCATTTTAATGTTAATTTGTATTTACATTAATGCAATCCGACAGCACTTAAAAATATTCATGTAAGAATCTTATTTGTCCCTCATAGGGTATTTGAGTACTTAGCAGTGGTAGTGACCATGGGGATTATGTATGAATCACTTATTTCCAGTGACACTTAGGGGGGTGGATGGGTGGGAAGTGTCTGGTCTGGGGAAGTCAACAGGTCTCTTTTCAGAGCTCTTCAGCCATTAAAGGTATCTGCACCCAACAAAAATAAATTAATGTCACAGTTGAATACCAGAGTTCTTGAAGTATACTTTAGATTTGTGCTTTGTGCTAAATCACAACAACTGAGCTGCAACCTAAGCAGCTGTAACAGAGCTGGAGTGTCAGGCAGAGGGTAACCACTTTACATAGGTATATGTGTGTGTGATGCAGAATTGTATAATGGGAGTATAAAATACCTAAATACTTGTGAAAATTTAAGTTCTAATTCATGGCATGTATTTACTTAAACGCAGTGTATTTGAAATGCCCTATCTCTGAAATGGCTGTTTGCACATCTCTTTAAGTCCAATTATCGTAGGCAAGAAGTAAAACTTTTTAAATTCTGTACAGCTTGACACCTGTATCCATCTGATCGTTTTGTATTCCTGTAAAAGCATAATATGTAATCTGTCAGTAGAACAAGGTTCTTATTTCCTGCTCCTGTGAGGCTTATGGAAAGCCATGGTAGTAGGTCAATTAAACCAGAAGGGTGAGAGGATGGGAGGTGTCGCAAAATAAGTCCTAACATCTCTTCTGGTACCCTTCTTTATCCTTTTTTAGGAGTACGGGTGCTCTGTGTGTTTTGTTTTATATAGAGATCATAAATGGCTAGGATGGCTTTCTTGCTAGTGAAGCCTAGCTTTTGGAGATCTGCATACTTAAAGCCTAATTGTGTCTATGGCAGAAAGATGAAGAAAAAATATATCTGAAACATGACCGAGACTATAAGTCCACTAGATGTAAAGCTTCAAATGCGTCATTGCTTAACTTCACAGTGGTAAAATTACAAACAGTTGGAGCTAATTAAATGTCTTCTTTAATACCATGTTTCTGATGTAATTTAGAACTGATCTCAAAATGATTAAGGTACATCTGGTAGCTCAAAATTGGAAGTAGTGTTTTGTTGTTCAGCAGCATCAATATGAAATCAAGCTTGCACAGTTGATCACAACATAGAAGCTAATGTATCCCCAGCACTAAATTACCCAAGCTGCTTGTGTCTTAATACTTTATTTCCAGTGTGTAGCTTGATTTGTTTGCCAAGAGTGTGCAATAAAATATAGGATGCAGCATGCGGCTGGGTATTATTGTTGATTTTTTTCACTCCTAAATTCCCTGACTAGTGGTACGCTGTACATTAACATGGCATGAACACTTGTTTGTTTTCGTTTCTAATTTGCTCTTTTTTAAGAAAAAAATAGTACGTTATATTTGTTCCAACAGTTATTGACTTTCTAGAGGCTAACTTATTACCTTATGAGCCAAAAATGTGGACTTCCAACTTGTCAGACATTTTTATTGGAGCACTACTTCTTCTTTCCATGCTTAAAATTTAAGGTTGGGGCTTGAAGAATGGGGGAGGATTCATAAGTTCTGCAAAATGTGTCGTGGAAACACACGCAGCATACTTTTGGGTCAGGTCAGCAGAAGCTTTTATTCAAAAGAAACTACAGCTGTAGGGGGAGTTCCAAAGTGACGTGGATTTCCCAAGCACTTGGAAGGGGTGTCCTCCTCCCCCCCCCCCCCCCCCTCCCCCCCCAGCAAAATCAGGAGGCTTATATACTTTTTAACAGTCGCTTACAACTCACGTGATCATATAGTGAAATTAGCATGAAAAGCGGCTATAATATTACTTCATTATTTCTTTGCTGTAATCAGGATGGGAACTAATGGGGGAGGCGAGGTTAGTTCACAAACCTCCTTCTTGCACCTGGAAATCAACTTTGTACTTACTTTTTTGCTACCTTCAAGGCCACGGTGAGCAAAGCAGTTACAGAGGAGTTACAAAGAACAAACACTTGCCCTTATCTGTTCTACTGTACAGAGCCAGCAATTCTCCACAAAGCGGTTATGTCATCTTATAACTAAAATAATCAAAATTTAAGGCGCATATTTTTTTCTGATTCCACAAATGGAAATGGAAATCATGTGTAGTTCATCCTTAATTTTCTGTAGAGTCTTAGAAAGGTGGTAATAAGCTTCGAATTGATACTCAATTTCCTTAACAGCAAGTGTTTCTGTTTCCAGTTATTCCTAGAGGTTTAGGACTAGTTCTATCTGTAGCTTCTAATTCAAATAAATCAGTCCAGTTCTCTTCCTGCCCCCTCCCCCTATCATCTAGCCTCAAACTGACTGTGATTTAGATGTTTGTAAAAATGTAAGTTTAATGGGAGGTCCTTGAATTTTAAAGAACTTGAAAATGTTACTTCAGGTTTTATGACTATTATAATGCTTAGACACAGGCCACTGACAGGCTTGGTTGGAATAGCATTAGAAAAATCCATGGGATTTTAGTGAATGAAAGGAGGAAGGCAATGGGTTGTATCACCTAAAACTAAATCTTTATTTCAGTCTGAGATGTGGACTGCTTTGAATATACCACTTAAACTCTTTTACCTCTTTTTAAATACCACCAGTGTAGGTGGTCAGGGGTGCTGAAAGCACAGTTGTAGCTTTAGTACTGAACTCCTGTTTCTGGGCTTCAGGCAGGCGATGGATCATCTGTTCTAGGCCCTTTTCATAGTTTCATAGTTGGTAGGGTCGGAAGGGACCTGAGCAGGTCATCAAGTCTGACCCCCTGTCATGGCAGGAAAGAATGCTGGGGTCAAATGACCCCGGCAAGGTGTCTGTCTACTCTCTTTTTGAAGACCCCCAGGGTAGGAGCGAGCACCACTTCCCTTGGAAGTTGGTTCCAGCTTCTAGCCTCCCTGACTGTGAAGTAGTGCCTCCTGATGTCTAGCCTGAATCTACTCTCCATCAACTTATGGCCATTATTCCTTGTTACTCCTGATAGGGTTTGGGGGAACAGGGATTCTCCCATAGCCTGCTGGTACCCTTTGGCCGGTTTGTAGATGACCACCAGATCCCCCTCTCAGCCTTCTCTTGTGGAGGCTGAACAGGTTCAGGTCCCATAGCCTCCGCTCATAGGGCCTGCCTTGCTGCCCCCTGACCATGCGAGTGGCCTTCCTCTGGACCCTCTTGATGCTGGCCACATCCCTTCTGAAGTACGCTGCCCAGACCTGGACGCAGTACTCCAACTGTGGCCTGACTAATGTCGCATAGAGGGGGAGGATCACCTCCTTGGACCTGCTCATGATGCATCTGTGGATGCATGACAAGGTGCAGTTAGCCTTCCTGACCACATCCCCACATTGGTGGCCCATGTTCATTTTGGAATCAATAATGACTCCAAGATCCTTTTCTGCCTCCGTGCTGATGAGAGGGGAGTTACCCAGCCTGTAGGTATGCTGCTGGTTCTTCCTCCCCAGGTGCAGTACCTTGCGCTTGTCCATATTGAAACCCATCCTGTTCTGATCTGCCCACCCCTGTAACCTGTCTCTCTCCTCCAGCGTGTCCACTTCTCCCCACATCTTAGTGTCATCCGTGAATTTGAACAAGGTGCTTTTCACTCCTCATCCAAGTCACTGATGAAGATGTTGAACAGTGCGGGCATGAGGACTGAGTCCTGGGGGACCCCCCTGCCGACATCCCTCCAGGTCGAAAAGGACCTGTCCACCAGCACTCTGGGTGCAGCCCTCCAGCCAATTTGCAACCCATCTGACTGTGTGGGCATCAATGCCACAGTTGCCTAATTTCTTAATGAGAATGGGGTGAGAGATGGTGCCAAAGGCCTTCCTAAAGTCCAGAAAAACTATGTCCACCGCGACACCTGCATCCAAGGATTTTGTGACCTGGTTGTAGAAGGCCACCAGGTTGGTCTGACAGGAGCTGCCTCTAATGAACCCGTGTTGGTTGCCCCTAAGCATGATCTCCCTTGCTGGTCCGTTGCAGATGTGCTCCTGGATATTTTTCTCAAAAAGCTTCCGTAGGCCTGAGGTAAGAGTAACGGGCCTGTAATTTTCTGGGTTGTCCTTCCTCCCCTTTTTGAAAATGGGGACCACATTGGCCCTTTTCCAGTCCTCTTGCACCACGCCAGAGCACCACGAGTGCTTGTAAAGCTGTGCCAGGGGTCCCTCTTTTCCATAGAGCAAAAAAAGGGAAAACTTTCTATTGAATCTTGGCTTTCACTTGCATTGTGTGAAAGAGCTGTACAACACCTGACAGTGCCCTTAGTACCATGTGATAGAGCTATAAAGCAGATAAGTAATGCAAACAGCCCTCCTGGACATGCACTTAATTGGAGGCCCTCAGATGTGAACTTTGCAGCCTGCTGACATGAGTGGGTGCTGCTTTTGGCAGGGAATGTATTTCTGAACCTGAGGTGAAATCTTTGTCACTTGACTGGGTGGGAGGGAGCCTTGATGTACATAGGGTTTGTTCAGGCATGTGGCATAGGAAGAAGGATGGCATGTTGAGATGATGAAGGGAAGAGAAGTGAAAAGTGGGAAGGAGCATACTAGGCACTTAGAGGAGATGCTGATAGAGGGGTAGTTGTGCCTGCTTCTTTGTGAGCAGAAGCCTGTGGGGAGCACCATGCTTTTATTCGGCTTTAAATTTTTTTTAAATGACATGTTGACACCTGACTGCCATTTTTAGTGAACTTCTTTCGACTACCATTTTTAGTGAACTTCTTTCGACTGCCATTTTTAGTGAACTTCTTTAAGAACCTCAGTTTAATCTTCTGAGCACTTCCTGAGCTAGATCATGGAGTGGGCTTTAAGGTTCATTCAGCTTGCCATATAAGTGAAAATAATGAGAGTCTGAACCATTTCCCCCAGCCTGGCACACTTATCCCTCAGGCTAAGAGCGTGGCTGGTTTTGGAGGCATGCCTCCTGAAAACAGAAGGTTTGGGCCTAGTCCCTGCTTGGGGACAACACTTGCTCATGAGGAAGCATGTCATAAAGAGAGACTGCTGCTGCAAATCCCCTAGCAAGTCAAAGATATGAGAAAAGGATCACTACTCAGCTAGTCCATAGCTTACCTATCTACCCTGCTTGTTAGTGAGGTAATACTAATTGATTTTTTTTTTTTCTTCCTTCTCCCCTCCCTTCCCCCCCTTCTTATTTTTGGACTACTTGATGCTTTACCTTTTTATTGTTTGTGTCCTCCTCTTAACTGCCTTTTGGATTTCAGGGGAGCCCTTTCCCACCTTTTTATAGTATGGGGGTTATCTCACCCTGTATGGCTTCCTCTTTTGTCCATCCTCATCTAATTTCCCTTCTTCCCTCCACTCATTTTTTTTTCTATATACTGTACACTCTGCCACATCCCATGAATTAACTTTTTTTTCTTCCCACTCTGCTTCCCCCATCTATCTTTCATTTTATCACACCTTTCTTCTGTATGCCGGTTAACTTCAGCTCCGCCTAACCATGTCTAGCTTGTCCTTCCAGAGCCTCTAAGCTTACTGCCAAAGGACTAACCCAGTGGTGCCTAACCTTTCAGCCCCCCAGGGCCCGAGAACGGTGCAAGGTTAGTCTGATGGCTGCATCCAGCTGGCCTGGAGTGGGGCCTGCATGACTTGGAAATTTGGCAGTAGAAGAGTGGTGGCAGTATTAATTGGCACCAAATTAATGGACCTGTGGGGAGCTGATGCTGGCTAGATGCTATGTCTCCATGGGCTGGATCTGGCTTGCAGGCTGGAGACTGAGCAGTGCTGGATTGAACCAAAAGGTGAAGCTCTGCTGGTTAGGGCCAATAATCTTGTGAGAGGCAAATGTACTGTTGCTGCTCCTCCAAGGTGATGAGGTTGTGGGGCTTCCATGCTGGTGGGGGGGGGGTGTGCCTTTGATCAGGAAAACGAAGGGAGAGAGGTTTTTCCCTTGCTTTATGGATTTTTAAAAGTCCCCAGAGGCTTCTGTGGTGTGGGCCAATCCTAAAGGTGGGGGCTGCTAGAAGACCAAATTCTGTTCTCTCTCCCTCCCAGCAGCAAGGGTGCTAGTGTCTTATGGGCTGTAAGGAAACATGTTTGTGGATTCTGCTGCAGCCACACCTTGGTGGCTGCTCAGGTTTTCCTTGGGCTGCTACAGGAGAAAGCTGAAGTGAGACTGAGAGCATGTGTCTGCCACGTATCCTATCACTGCCTCAAGGCAAAGTACTCCAGGATGATCAAGTACTTTCCTGTATTAATCATCACCCCAGCATGTGAACACTCTGAATAACTATGAAGGTGTGAATGCTCTAAAACAGTTCCCTGGAATTGAATTAACATAAAATTTTACAAAGCTTTTTATAATGGGGAGTAATGGAAAGTTGTCTTGCAAAATCAACTGAAATGTAGCATTTAGCTGGCCAGCTGCCATTCTGATTCACCTCTTGTTTCCACTGTTATGGCTGGGTAGCCACACTGTTTCCTTTCTTAGACTTGTTAAGTAGGCTGGTTTTACAGCTTAAGATGATCAGCATTTACGAGCAGCTGTTGCAAGTTCTACCAGTTCCAATTTAACTTCAGCCTGGATTTAATTAAAAATGAACACAAAAGCCAAGACTGCTAAGGCAGAGTGGGTTGGAGTTAGGCCCTTCCCTGGTATTTTAATTGGAGAGTAAACACCACTTCATTCCAGTGTCTGGTTTAATGGTGCTAGTTTTCCCTGCCTTCTGAATCTCCATGTTCCTTCTGCTCCCAAAACATATTCTTCTCTGGATGTTATCACATCTTGCTGAATGTATGGATTGGGTTATTTTGAAATGTAAGCTAGGCCTTGTCCAAAGTTCAGCTGCAGCTACGTGGTTCTTAGTCTAATGATTGCAACTAGACTTGGTGCAGAACTGCTGTCCTGAACATACTTTAAAGAGCGACTTTTCTTAATCTGTTCAGGGTCTCGAGGCAGAGGGAACTAGAAAGGGAGAAGAAACCCTGGTGTTGGCACTCTTGCTTCAGTGATAGTCCTCTAGTTGTAATCTTAGTTGAAGAAAAATGGGGTGGAGGTAGGGAGAACTATGCTGCTAAACTTGTTTCATAACATATCTTGAGCTAATACTAATTAAAGCAGGCTTGAAAAAGCATGATCTAGTAGATGTGAAAACTGGCACAGGCTAAGGATGAGCTGTTCTGGGCTGCTGGTATGAGGTGTTGCATGGAAGTAGTATGTGGAACAGTTGGGTCTGGTCTTCATTTCTCTGCTTATGAATTGGAAGTGGGGAATTAACTGAATGCTGAATCTTGCAGACAAGTGGGGTATGACTGGGGGGAAAATGCAGCTGATTTATTGTTTGGAATCTCCAATGAGGTTCAGCTTGAGAGAGGAACTCTTTTGACTATGAGGGTAGACAAGCACAGGAACAAGCTACCTAGAAAAACTGTAGACTTTCCATCCCTGGAAGTTTCCCAGAGAAGGTTGAATAGACACTGGGTTGGGATGGTTTAGTCAGGGATGCACCTATCTCGAGGACGGGGCTGGACTAGGTGACTTCATAAAGTTCCTTCCAGCCCTACTTTCCTTTGATCCAGTTCTCTGGAAAGAAGGGGCAGGAGTTATATAGTGGAACTAACCAGACTTGCAGCCAGGGGTAGAGTAACATTTTAGAGGTCTTCTGTTGTAAGAACTAGCAGCTGAAAAAGGCTGAGCTGTACACGCAGCACCTGAATTATTCTGGAGGGAGGGGAGGGGAGATCTCTGTCAATAGGGCTATGAGGCAGTGTACCTGGAGTGCTGCATTACTGAGGAAATGGCTGAGGATGGTTAGTGAAGGGTGATGAATACTGTCATGGGGACAGGTTGATTAGAGGAAAAGTAAGCTCTCAAGTGATTGCTTGAGGGACATAAGTCTTAGAGGGGACGCCTAAAAGCATCAGGAAGGGGTGAAATTATTATTCATTGTAGTTCCAAATGTAACACAGAGCCCTTAGGTAAAATTAAAGGGGCTGAGCTTAAGCTTAATATCAGGTTTGTGTTCTTGGTAGTAGGAGATGCTAAACTCTGGGATAATCTCCAAAGGGAAAATGGTGGCCTTCTAAGAAGTGTACTCCCATAGACTTGATGCATCCTGTCCCAGCATGTCCCCAGGCGCTTGGGTTACAAACACTGGTGCTAATATTAATTTTCTTGCAGTAGAACCTAGATATCTCAGTTAAGCAGGATCCTTCACTGTGTTAGGCTTGGGACTGAGTATCCTTTTTTATTATTTAAAAGGCAGGTAAAGCAGTGGAGGGGCAGAAATGTGAGGGTAGGTAAGAAATGAGAAGATTTAGCACTGTGACTACCTGTGCATATAGCTGGTGAGCAAAAGTAGTAGTTCTTTTTGGAACTTTGAAAGGTAACTGGACAGATCTTGTCATCTTTATGACTCCTGCGGCAGTAATGCATTAACCAGCATGACTCAGATTTTTCTAAATGAAAAACAAGAGACTGACCTGTAATAAAAATATGGGGGTGTAAAATTTTCAGAGGCTCTTATTTTCCTTTTAAAAATGATGTTCAGGCTCTCAAAACCTCTTAAATGCCTTGAAAATGGGTTAATCTTTTCATTTAGTAGCAGTGTTTAAAACAGATTGCATTTCCTTTTGTGTGACTTTAAATTTAATAATGTGCGTTCTTAATATACAGACTTCTTAACCCTAAAGGCTATGGTAATCCAGTACTTTTCCTTTCTCTTATTTAGGTGACTCATCTCTGAGAAAAAGCTCTAAAACACTTTTAGAGTTCAACACTACAAGGACCTGCTCACAAGAAGGCACTGAACACATGATACAAAGCAACATTAACTTCCTTTGTGGGAAGACTCTGGTTAGTCTAAAGTTGCTTGTTCCCATTTCCTGCCTATTCATTTATATCTATCGAATAGCTGGACAGAGGACAGGCTTTGTTAACTGACTAGCTGTTCAGAGAGCTATGAAAAGATCATCTACTTTTTTATTTTGTGACACCTATGACTGAAGTAGTTCTTGTGAGGTTCCCACTTAGAATTCATTCTACCCTCTGAGTTTGGACCAGGAGAGTTTTGGGTCATGGATGACTTGAGTATTTTATTGGTTTCAGTGAGAAGCCCTCTTCTAGCCCTTAATGCTGCAATCCTTCTAGAAGCAGTAAAACTTTAACAAATTGTGTACTAAAAAGAGGAAACACTCGTAAAAAATCGGCTGTAAGAGCACCTTCATAATGAAAGCTGTTGTATAAATGTTGGTCTAAGTAAGCTGTAGACTTAATGTCTAGAGAACACAACAATGATGAAGACTGCAATGTACATTTTCTTGCATGCAACTTACACCTTTCTTCCCAGCTGGGGAAAATTAGAGTACATTATTGGCAGCCTTTTTCTTTGCATGGGTCCAGATAATTTTTGGAGGGAGCAGTGGCAACATTAATTGCTGTGGCACACAAAGTCAGACTTCTAGTATTTACTGGTCCTCTAAGGTAAACTCTTCCTTCTTGGGACCTTCCCCAAAAGTGTTAAATTCATGGGGAACGTTATAAGCACAAAAAAATATATGGTAGCATCTGTTTTTATGCTTAATCAAAATATAACTTAAAATGTTCAGATTTTTTTTTAGCATTTTTTCCCTCCGAATGGTTATAAGTCAATGAATTAAGTATCACAGTGATCAGAAACAAAAGTAAGTCTTTGACTAATTCTAATTTGGGGCATCAACTTGTAATACAGGTATTTAGTAGATAGCTAAAATTTCAGTTTGGAGGGGTCAGTTCTGATACTTAATACCTTATTTACCCAAATCCAAGATGACTTTGAATTTAAGACAGCCCCCCCAATAACTTAGATTCCATACATGGAAAATCATGGCTTTGTTTATAATTTTCCTTGTATAGAAGCTAATTATTGGGGTGTTGTCTTTAAATTTGTTTTCCCCCCACTGCTGGGGGTGGAGGGCAGGTGGCTATATAGTCAGCTGTTTTTTCTCCCCTGCTGCCTCTGCCTACTCCCACTGCCACTTACCTTCTGGGTGGCTCTGGAGCACAGTGGCAGCCTCAGCCCAATCAGGCAGAAATAGCTGTGGTAGCTTGAGGTCAGGGCTAGGGCCAGAGCTGAAGGAAATGGAGGTGAAGGGGGAGGGAACAGGCTGCGTGGTTTCCCAGGTGTGCCACACCATGGGTCTCCGTACCCCCTTAAGATCCCTTGGCCCAGAGAAGGCAGCTCTGGCTTCAGCCCTGGGCTCAAAGTCAGGGCAGCAGCAGCAGCTGCTTGCCCTGGGCCAGTGCTTGAATCTAGGATGAGGCTTCTCCCCTCTTCCCTGATGTTGATTTGGATACCGTGCCTTGGATTCAAGATAAATACAATACATTTCCTTAAAAGTGAACCTCCCAGACTTTCTGTCCAAAGTGATCGGAGCTCAGGGCTCTATATACAGGATGACCAGTTCATGCACTTCATTGCTTCCTGATTTATTTGCATTTTAGATGTATGAAGTTAGTGTTGATAAGGTTTATTACACACTCTTTTCTGGAAAGTGGGCTGACTTAACTGTGTTCGCACTTTGTGTTATGATATGATCCGGGTTTGCACAAAAGATTCACTCCTTGCTTGTCAGGCATTGGCAAGAGGATGCTGAGAGATGTTGAACTGTGTTTCAGCTTGTCCCAATATAGCTTCCCAGTCTTGGAACCTTTTTCAGCAAATGGCCCTTACGTGCAGTTTTGTTAGAAATGTGGTGTTTGTATGCATGCTTCCTGATCCTGATGAACTTAGGAGACTTTAAAAAAATCTTCCTGGGATGTTGCAAAAAGGCTTGCAGCTTTGACAACATGCCCCTTTCCCAGTGCAATAGCTCATCAGATTGTTGACCAGCTCTAACTATAGCAGTTGGTGTAAATGGCATAATTTTGTTAAAGCTCCTGAAAGGTTCACTTGACCAGTCACTCCCATAGTTAAGGTGTTCTCCTGTTGGCTGGCTGGCACATCTTGTTTCAGAAGTAGGATATGGAGAACTAATATAGACAAGGCACAGGGATCCTTTCCAACTGAGAAATAGCAGGGAAGCAATGGGAAGTAGTACTGACTGCTGCCTGGGACCTTTTGTAGGTAAAGAAAGAGTTGGTTTCCGAGACTGTTTAGCCGTGTCTATTTCATACACGTATTATCTGTAATTGCCTTTAAAAATAAGCTGTTGCTGTGGAACTGCAAAAACTAATAGCAAAGGCAGGGTTAGGCTTGGTTCAGATTCACTTTCTTTACACGCACAGAAATTAGCTCTTCCTATGCTCCTGCATGTAGTAGGAGAAGAGATTTAGTTCTTCCTACCTTAACTGCTACCTGGCTTGGTTGACAAATGACAGACAAATATACTGTTCATTGATACTACGGTAGGGAGATATAGAAAAGCAACATACTGTCTTCCTATGCTTTCTCCATTGGACCTTAAAGAATCATGGGGACCAGAGACCTGCTTTTTAGAAATGTTTAAACATTTCTAACTCCTTCTTACTTTTAATGGGAGTTGTGGGTGCTCAGTCCCTGTGAAAATAAAGTGATCTGGTCTCTGCTGCTAAAATACGCAGTATAGACTATGCCTGTTCAGATTGGGAGGTGTTAATTTTAAGGACTCAAGTACAGCCTAGCAATTGGGACTTGCTGCTCCTTGGCAGAATGCCTCTGCCTGTGCTGTCTTAACAGGTCAGTCATTTAGTTAGACAGAACACTAAAAACACCGAACAGCACAAATTCATTTACGTGTTTTTAATATCCACCCATGTCATTTCTGCTGCCATGCTTACGGGAAAGGCTGCGTTTCAAAGAAATTGGTACCAGCAAAATTGGTTTTTATTCTTTTTTTATTTTACACTTTTTTAATGTAGTGAAACTGAAAACCAACTTCTGATTCTGTACCCTTCTAAAACAGGGAACCCCTGAATTTGTGACTGCAACTGAGTGTGTGCACTACTTTGAATGGAGGACCTTTGTTGCTTGCAAGAAGGACTTATTTAAAGCTAAAAAAGAGGTAATGAATACTTAATGTATGCACAAATAACTCCCCCCCCCCCCCCCCCCCCAAAAAAAAAAAAAGTTAGAATTGCATGATGGGGAGTAAGTGGTTTAACAATCAGCTGGTCAAGTCACTACTTCTGCTTCTATTTTCAGTATGTGTGGAGTGGGTGTTTTAAAATGTTCTTATGTATGGTGAGTCTTAATACTGAGTGTAGCTTTGTTACTTAGGGCAACTTTAAAGAGAAGCTTATTTCAAGGGTATGCCAACCTTTGTTTAGAAGTTTAAAATTCAGAGTCTGGTAGAAAAAATACTTAATTCTCAACTGACAGTGTCTTTTGAGCAATTTTGAGCATGCTTTGCATTCTCTATCCTTGTGACTTAGCTTCTCTGCACAACAAAACTATGCACTAGTTGGTATCGTTTGGATTTACATTTTTGTTGGGAGCCTAGTGCTTAAAACTTTCATTTCTGGGGAAACTTCCTGCTGCTTGTCTTTTCATTAAAAAAAAACCAAAACAAAACAAAAAAACCCCAGTGTTTCTCAGTGGTTGTTTGTATGGTCTGAATCTGGAATTTTAACTTACTTGTTTAACTTTCTTAGGTACCTTGCTATGTTTTTGATGGCCCTTGGAAGAAACATGACTTGAATCCACTGATCAAGATTTCAGGGAGCTACTTGGTGGATGACTCGGATGATGATTCTTTGTATATTAATGTCTGCAGAGACATAGGTCTGAACTTCTTTCTATATAGCATCATAAGTGTGTCAATCATAACAGCCCATACAGCCTCTGGGCAAGCCTGTCCACTTTTCGTTAGCTTAACTGCTGTTTTCTAGAATGTTTGATTGAAACTTTGCAGAAAGGGCAGCCTTCAGGTAATAGAAAACTTAAATGGTCTCCTTTCTGTGCTTGGGTGAGGATGTTTTAAAACAACAGCCCTGCATGCAGCATCTTTTCTGAGACTGCCAACAGAGTTGTGGTGGTGGTCTCGCTACTGCCATCTGCCAAATTGGAATGGGACTGAGACCACAAATCATAGGCTAATAGATGGATATCTTAATTTTAAAGATCATTAATCCAGCTGAATGCTACAGTGAGACTACTTTAAAGTAGCATTTAGAGTGCACACTGAAGGTATGGGCCTAAAGTTAAATATGCTTAAGTGTTTAGGTGGTTTGTAATCCTCATTTGCTAGGTGTGGGGGAAATGAAGACAGTATAAGGGATTGTTATGGAGAAATAAGCTTGAAATCTTATCGGGTGCATGCATGTGGACAAGGGTGTTCTTCTAGTCGGCTCCAATTTTAGTTATCTGTATTTCCTGGGCACTTCTGGAAATGTGTTCTTCTGATTAACAAAATTGTTTAGACATTGCTATTTCAAATTTTGTTGGTCTGAAACTTGACATTGGATATTGTAGTCTGAGCTGCACATCTAAAACTAAATGGCTCATAAAATATTATTACACTGTTCTGTCCTTTGCTCTGGAAGGCAAATTACCTAATTATTTCCCCCTTATTGGGGAGAACCTTAAACCCTCCCAAAATACAGAATGATGCCTCCCTTGGGAGAAGTTCATATAATAGGACATGTATGATATTTGCCTCAAGTCTTTTTGAGAGTTACTCCTCCAGTATGCAAAACTATTAACCCTTAATAAGCATGCAGTTGGAATCCATTATAGTTATAGCTAAATCATTTTATCAGGGTGGCTTTGACGGGAGTGTTAAACTCCACTTGCTTGATGTAACCTTGATCCTCTAACTTGGGTTGTTTTTTCTGTCAGTGATACTATTATAATAGTACATTTCAAATGGCTAGTTGTAACCATTTCAGTTATGTCATGACAGGTTCAGGCAGAAATAGAGGAAGTGCATGTTTTTTCTTTTTGTCCTCTGGTTTCAGCAGTCTTTATTTTAGCTTTGGTTTGCCAAAAGAAATCTTTGGAAAACTACAGTTTGGAGATTTTTTTTTAAGGGGAGGGGTAATTTCAGAAGCGTAAAGCCAACTTTGTAATGGAACAGCTTCATAATGGAACTAAACCTTTACCCACTCCTGCTGCAATTCATACCTCGCAGTACTACAACAAACACTGTATATGAGTGTTCATATCTCTTTAAACAGAAAGCTCAGATGATGAGACCAGAAGATGCCCTGAAGGTAGTGCTGCTTGTTTGTTGAAGAAAGGCCATGCATTTGATGTTGGCCGCCCCAAAGAACAACTGAAACTGCTTGGCAAAGACAGGTACTTGTAAATGCCTGAAAATTGTATGTCTGAATTCATAAGGGCTTCTCTTTGTCCACAAATCCAGAGTAATTTAATTTATTACTTGGGTGGCATAGGGCTTCCATTAACTGAATATACTGTATATTTAAATTAAAAAAGAGAATAGCAAGGCTATGGCTTCTTTGTGGACCAGGTTTTTAAGCCTACTTATTTTTTTTTTCATCTCCCTGGGTTTTCTCTGCAGCATGAGGCAATATTTTATCATAGAAAATTAGGGTTGGAAGGGACCTCAGGAGGTAATCTCATAGTTTCATAGTAGCTAGGGTCAGGAGAGACCTGAACAGATCTCAGACCAACCAAACAGATTCTAATGTTTCAATTGGGGAAGGCATGGGGTTTTATTGGGGGTTGGGCAGAGAGGTGTATGGGGTGTATAGCAGTGCCAGAGGTGTGGGGGAGGGATAACATAACATTCTGCTTTCAAATACTGGATTTCTTGGGCTTATTCTTACCACTGCTGCCTGTAGGACTTCGCAGTATTCCCTTTCTTGATACCATGGACCATGTGTGCACCAGACTGGGATAGGAACAAGGTCTCTGGAATCTAGCTAAAAATCGCAGTTGCTTTCTGACCTGAATATCTGCCTTGAGGTTCTGTTATCCTAGATTTTTATACTAGTCTGTGGGTGCATGGGTGGGGGGGGAGGGGAGAATGACAAATGTTTGAAGCTCTTGCATGCTGCAATAGGAGACAGAGAAGCCTGTGAGGAAGTTGACAGTTCGTACTCCATATTGGAGTTTGAATAGTGCATGATTAGGAAAGGCCTGGCCCCCTCTTCAAGCACTGAGGAGATGACAATAATGAACATCTGTTCACTAACAGAGCACAGTGTCTGCTGTGCATAAAATGGTGTCAGAGTTTGTTAGGGTGGAGAGCAGAATGTAATGGTGTAATTAACTGTTATATGCACAAAGGGGTCCAACTCAAGCTGTCCCAGCTTTTCAGATGGGGATTAGGTTGCCACAGTCAGTAAGCTTTAGAGGGATTTGCTGGCAGCAGAAGAATGAATGGTGAGACTTTGAAAGCTTTGCCTCTGTTTCAAGTTAGGGAGGAGAGGAATCTGACCAGAACATACATCTGTTCACCTTTTTCCCTTCTTATCCCCGATTCTGGTGTCAACCTCTTGTATCATTTTTCCCTCCCTTCCCCCTTGCCCTTCAACATCAGATATATCATTAATGCCCTCCACCTTCCTACTTCTTCTGCTCAGCCAGTCCAAGTCTTTCTTCTCTTGGTCTGACTTGTCCCTTTCATTGACTTGTACCCCTGATGGGAGAGGGTGTCATTCAGAGTAGTGGTTCTCAACCTCTTTTGTACCAGGACCCATTTGTAAACATCAGTGTTGAGTCCCGACCCTTCACTCCCAACCTGTTGCCCTCTGCCTCCAGCCCTCCAGTGTGGAACTCTGCCAGCCTGTAAGGGAAAAGCCACATTTTCATACACTTTTCTCCTTTAAAGGAGAATCCATTTTTAAAGTTCTTGCCCCTTTCATGTATCCTTGTGACCCAACCCACCTTTGGGTTGCGACCCACAGGCTGAGAAACGCTGATCTAGAGCATAGGGGACCTGACTAACCTACTTTCTCTGAATGTTCTCATGCCCAGATCTGGCTTTCAGCCATAGAGGGAAAAATTCCTGCTGAACACTGGGCTGAAGTTTATGGAAGAAACTAGCTGTGACACTACAAGTCTGTACTAAAGGTGCAAGAACTTGTGTGCTGTCTGCCCCCTCACCCTGTGACGTGCCTTTAGTATACTTCATCCATTTATAGTTGGAATAACTTACTCTGACTCCCCCTCTTTTTTTCTTTTGTCTTTTCAGGCTTGTGCTGAGTTATGAGAAAGTATACAGTGAAGAAGAGATCCCAGACTTCTGTTTGGGCCATAACCCAGCAGTGACTATTACTTTTGTGTGCCCATCCAAAAGAGGGGGAGAGGTAATGACTGTTGTTTTGTAACTTGTTTGCATTGGCATCATTTTGTTAGCTGTGGGGTTGAGGAGGGGAGCCAATACTTGTCTTCTGTCAGGGTCCTGAAACTGTCTTTTTAAGGTACTCGTGAACCTTGGTCAATGCGCCAAAAAAAAAAAAAGTTTTTTCTCATTGTCTTAGTTAAGGGAGACCAGGATTCCCATTTTTGCATTTCAGCTTATGCCTCTATTGGGAATAGCCCAGAAGTTGAATAAACAGATACCCCACTCTTTTATACAATGGAATGTTATCCCTAGGCAATGAGGTCTGCTTGCTAACAAGTGCTTTTGTCCAACTTCATTTGTGTGACATGCTCCCTGTTTTATTTGTTTCCATATCAGTCTGACCTTTTGTCTTGTATCTTTTTTTACCCATGTCCTTATCTAGTAAACAAGTGTCATATGCTGCCTTTCTAACGGGAACTCATCCACATATATTAAATGTTCTGCTTAAAATAATTGTCATGTGAGAATTAAAGACTTTAATATATCTACCAACATCTGTGTGTTCTCTAGCTCATACAATGCCATGTGATCTTGGCAACAAGGCCTTTCTTAACCAGACTGAAGTGAACATTGCTTATGCTGCTTCACTTCCTCTGAGTGCCCTGGCCTGTTTAGGTGGAGGCTGGCGAAAAGTAAACTGTTTTTGATGGGCCATGTTATAGCCTGTTTGTCCCTTTCCCTGACCCTAGGTAACTATCTGCACTTCAGTGTGCCTTTTCTCTTAGACTGGGGATACCCCTTTTCCCTCCCCACTGTCACTTCTGATATGTTTCGTTCTACTGTGATGATACAAGTAGACTTATCTATTCTGCTCTTGCCCTTCCACTCTTAGCCAGGTCTGGGGCATGCATTTGACCATTGCTTATGGGGAAGCAAACATACAGAAAGTAGACTTACAGAAAGTAGACCCAGGGTAGCGGGCAAAGCTAACCAAACTGTGGCGTGCATCCACTGATGCATCTCGAGCAAAACCAGGAAAGTCATCCTCCCACTTTACTCGGCTCTGGTGAGACCGCAGATGGAGTACTGCGTCCAGTTTTGGGCCCCCCACTTTAGGAAGGATGTGGAGAAGCTTGAGAGAGTTCAGAGGAGAGCCACTCGTATGACCCAAGGCCTGGAGGGAAGGCCATACAAGAAGAGGCTGAGGGACTTGGGACTTTTCAGTCTGGAGAAGAGAAGGCTCAGGGGGGACTTGGTGGCAGCCTTCCTCTTTGTAAGAGGGGTTCATCAGGACCTGGGAGAACATCTATTCACCAGGGCTCCCCAAGGGATAACAAGGTCTAGTGGCCATAAATTCCAGGAAGGCTATTTTAGACTGGATACAAGAAAAAAGTTGTTTACGGTGCTTGTGTTCAGGGTCTGGAACAAACTCCCCCCAGAGATGGCGCAAGCATCTACTCTGGACTCCTTCAAAAAATAGCTGGATTAATTTCTTGCTGGGGTCACCTGATCCCAGCTGACTTCCCGCCTGTGGCAGGGGGGCTGGACCTGATGATCTCATGAGGTCCCTTCCAGCCCCTAATGTCTATGAAATCTATGGAATGAAAGCAGTTCTCAAAAACTCCCCTTCTAAAGCCTGTGAACAATTACAGAGTTTGTGTGATAGTTTCTTTCTTATTACATATCATTGGTTGGATGACTTATATTTTTTTTTAGTTTCTTTTGATCATACTGTTTTCAGGAGTGGTTCAGAATACTCCTGTACAAGAAGTTGTTTTACAGAAATGAAGGAGGACAGTGGGATGTGTTCTGCCCCACTTCCCCAAAATGTGTAGGGGGGTGTAGAATGGACCTTTATTATACTCCTCCCCCTCCTATCTGCTCGCTGACTATATGACCTGCAGTTAAAATGATTGCATCCTGGTTTTGAGTCTGGCTCTGGTGTAATCTGTTTAGGCAGTTGTAGTCTTTCTGTGGTCTGTTAGTTGGAACGTGTTTGCCAGTCTCCAGGGTGGTGGTACATGACTTCCTCTTCAAAGCACTTTTAGAAACACTAGTCGGAAAATACTTGTATAGGTGTAAGTTCAAGTGATGTTGGTCTTATTAAGTCAGCTCTTAACTGAATTAATCTTTCTTAGACTGTCTTCAGATTTTCTGTCAAGTCCTCAAATACATCCTATCCCAAGTCTCTCACTTCGGAGACTGGAGTATCCCCTAATTGTGGAGGTGTTGCTTTAAGTGTGTAGTCCCTTGAGGTCTTATGACATATGTTAGTGCTTGAACTCTCTGTATTGAATCTCACTTACAACTTTAATCATGTTCACTTCTGCATCAGAGCACAAGCCCCAAACTCACTGCCAAAATCAACTGCCGGTATGAAATTGAATGGGTTACAGAGTATGCCTGTCACCGGGATTACCTGGAGAGTAGAAACTGTAGTCTCACCAATGAGCAGCATGATATCTCCATTGACTTGACGCCACTTACTCAGCCTCCAGGTAAATTCCTTCTTTTTGCTTAAAGAAGACAGAGGAATGAATGTAGTTTCAGGCCAGTTGCTGATGGCCAAAAATGGAGCTTTGGGATAGTGTCTGGTGTGTTGGCATTTGGGACTGAAATACTGATGCAAATACCACTGATCTGCTTCTAGCACATGTTCCAGGCCATTGCTTTGCTGGAACACTGAATTTTTTTTTCTTTCCTTGTTTCTTAGGTTATGTCACACCTTATATGGCCAAAGATGAGAGACAAGAGTATTACTATTACTTGAATATATGTGGGAAAACCACTGCAGGAAACTGCCGGGATAATGGAGGATATGTTTCATCTTGCCAAGTGAAATCTAGTAATTACCAACAAAAAGTAGCAGGAAAATTTGAAAACCAAACCCTTAGGTGAGTAAAGAATTCCCTACACATACTTGAGTCATACTAAATCACTACATAAATACTCAGTATGGAAGAATAAATTATATCTGATAGAAAGTGACTCTTATGTACAAATCTTAAAATACAGTAATGTCATAGATAGTAACTAATGCATCCATTAGGAAAATTAGTTGTTTCTGTGACTGTTTAAACGTAAAAGCTATGAGTGCTGTGCCAGACTAGCAACTGTGGGGTTTTCAAGCAAGCACTAAAGCAGCTCTCCAGAGATGGGAGTGTGAAGTATTTTTATTTTTGCCTTAAAGTGTTTCACTGGCAGTATTGCATCATAATCTTGTTGGTGCTAAATTGTGTAGAATAAAGAATACACAAGGGAATTTGCTGCAGGTGCTTCACCTTTGTGCTTCAAATGTACCTTTGTCACGAGGTTCTTTTATCAGTGTGTGGAAGGAGGCATGATTTCTCATGTAAAGATAAAAATGCAAAGGCCACCTGAATAAAAATGATTTTACATTAAAAAGACTGTTTTTCCAATAAATATAAGACATAATACTTTAAGGGGAAAAAAGTTATTGCTCTTAGCAGACATAATGGTTTATTTTGTAGGTAAATGGCATTGAACTAATTATTTTTTATTTATATTTTAATTTTTTTTCTGGACAAGATGTAATCTTGTCATAAAATGAATTGTGGAACTTGGAACTCTTTTCTTACTGTTGTAACATCTTGCATTAATTTTATATCAGTGCAAACTGGAATGCAAGATGCAAGGCACTCAAAGTAGACATTATTGCTCGGTGTTTTTTCTGAATATGTATACAGCAAAACGTCTCAATTATGGTTGATGCAATCATTTGGTAGGGCAAGACAAGGAGTTAGGCTTTTGCTGTAGTGGAAACCTCAGTTAGTGCCGAGTCACAGCTTCTTTTCCTGTAATGAAAGAAACAGTAGTTGAATTGCATGAGCTGGATCTCCGTTAGTTGTGGGCAAAATGATAGTTATGTCTGACAATGCCTTTTTAAAATACCAATCTAAATCTTTGGTTTCTGTTAGGTATTCAGATGGGGACCTCACTTTGACTTATCCAAATGGTGATGCATGCAGCTCTGGCTTTCAGCGGATGACCGTTATAAACTTTGAATGCAATGAAACAGCAAGTGAGTATTTGGCTTTAGTTACTCTAAGGTGTTTTTGCAGATCCTGTGCATAATTTGGCTAGTTAACTATTTAAACCGAAGAGCCTAGTGACTTGGGACTAATTCCCCTTGCACTTTGCTGTGAGTAGCGAGACCTGTTTCTAGTACAGGAGTAAATGTGCTGTCTTGGTCATCATAACATGCCAAGGAAAGGAAGAAGCAGTGAGAGCTCATTACTTACTATTTAATCTTCAGACAGAGAAGGATGTTTCACTGCCAGCTATGAAAATAGTTTGCATGATTCTAATGAATCTCATGGTTTTGGAACTGATCTCTTTTGACGAAGCAACTGCTTGAGTGGATGAAGGGAACGCTGTGTATATAGCGCATCTGGACTTCAGCAAGGTGTTTGACAAGGTCCTGCACCACCTTCTCAAACAAATTGGAGAGATGTAAGCTAGATAAAACTACTTCAAGGTAGATGGATAACTGGCTTAATAGCTGCAAACAAAGGCTAATTATTAACGGGTCCATGTCAGAATGGCTGGAGGTTTTGCATGGAGTTCCACAAGGGTCTGTCCTGGGCCTGGTGCTTTTTCATTGTGTTTTATTAATGATTTGGATGCTAGCATAGAAAGCTTCTTGAGTAAGTTTTCAGATGATAGGGAACTGGGAAGGACTGTGAACACATTGAAGGCTGCGAGTGCAATTCAGAAGAATCTTGACAGATCTTGAGCTAGAGCTAACAGGATGAAGTACAGTGTGGACACATGCAAGGTGTTACACTTTGGAGGAATAATTAAAACCACATTTAATAAAACAGGTGACACCTGGTTGGATGGCAGCACTATGGAAGAGGACTTGGGAGACTTGGTAGATCATAGACTCAATACGACTGCAGTGTGGTACAGCCACACAAAAGGTTAATGTGGTTTTGGGACAGAAGTATTAGGTGCTAGACATGGAAGGTGATGGTGCCTCTCTACTTGGCATTGGCAGTTCTGGGCTCCACATTTTTAAAAGAATGGGGAGAAGTTAGGGTCTTGAGGCAGGCAATGAAGTTGAGTAAAGGGCTTGGAAGGCAAGTCATGTGAGGAGAGGCTGAAAGAGGTAGGTATGTTGAGCTTGTACAGAAAAGGGATGCAAGAAGGGACATGATAGCAGTCTTCAAATACTTGAAGGGCTGCCATAAAGAAGAGGGAGAGCACCTTTTTTTTTTCTTGTTGCAGAGTGGAGAATGTGGACCAATCACTTGAAATTGTAGGAAAGTAGGTTTAGATTGCATATCTGGAAAAACTTCTTCCCAGTTAGAGTAGTGAGGCAGTGGAAGAGACTGCTTAGGGAAGTTGTAGACTCTTCATCACTGGAGGTCTTCAAGAAGTTGGACAGCTACTAGTTGGGGATGATCTAAGTGTATTTATGCTTATGTTCTACCGTGGGTATTTCCCATACTTCTGGGCTTTGCTGGTTGCCCCCTTCCGACCTTTCTGTGACATTTCAGGGTGTGTTAAGCCTTCCTCAGAGACTGGATATTGGCTACAGCCAAGGGTGGGGATGTTCTAGGGACCAAAGCCAGAGCTTCCTGGCTAGAGGGTCTTGCCCCTCAGCTCAGGGTCAGGCTGACTTGCCATATTTGGGGTCTGGAAGGAATTTTACCCCATGGTCAGATTGGTATGGATTGTGTGGGGTTTTGCCTTCCTGTATAATGGAGGGTGTGGTCCTCCTACCCAGGATATTTTAAGCGTATATTGACAATATTTCTTAGAAGCAGGGCATTGGCTACTGTGGTTCCCCTGTTTTACCTGTGGCAGGTTAGGGTGTTAGGTCTGTGTTGTCAGGGTTGATGGTAATCTTGTGTAGAGTTTTAGACTATGGGTTTGTAGAGGATGGTTTGGCAGGGCTGATCCTGCCTTAGGCAGGGCGTTGGACTAGATGACCTGTGGGGTCCTGTCTAGCCCCACTTCTCTCTGATTCTGTGACTGCAGCCTTGGAAGCTTCTACTACAATACAGGATTGAGTGCTTTTCGTGTCTATTACTACTCTTCCCTCAAGCTCCAAGCTTTTAAACTTAACTTTTCTCCATTTGTATCAAGCTTTTTATCTTTCTTATTGAAGGTAATGATGGTAAAGGGGCTCCAGTGTTCACTGGTGAAGTGGACTGCACATATTTCTTCACCTGGGATACGAAATATGCCTGTGTAAAAGAGAAGGAAGATATCCTTTGCAGAGTTGCTGATAAGAAGAAACGGTACGACTTGTCACCTCTCACTCGCAGTTCAGGTAAAATGGTGCAAACCACTGTCTTTTCTTTCTCTTGAACTGGTTACTCCTGATGCTAATACAGTGCATGATTGCTGCTTCTCTATTGTGAGTCACTTAGGCTCATGTCATAGTTTTAATGCGTCCTATTGCTATTATGGGTATTTTTATAACAGACATTTTAGGTTCCTTCTAAAGAACCTTTAACAAGGAATTGATCTCTAAAAGCTCACTAACCCTGACTACTCCTTTAACTTTTCAAGGTGTTTGGTGACTTTGTTTCTTCATATTGCATCTAAAACAAAATCTCTTAATCCCAGAATCAGCCCAGAATTGGGAAGCTGTGGATAGCAGTCTTACAGAAGCAGAGAAGAAACGCTACTACATCAATGTCTGTCATAAAGTGCTTAAGAAGGGGGGAGCACTTGGCTGCCCAGATGATGCGGCTATCTGCTCTGTTGGTGAGTGGATGATTCTGAAGCTGTAAATATTGTGAAATTGCTCCAGAAGATAGCCTCCCTGCAAATGCTTGTGTAATGCTAACATAGGCATGAGAGTAGTGCTTGTGTATTCCAGGGCTGTGGGGGTTGGAGAAGGGGATGCTTTCATTTCCTGTCCACAGGGGCCTAAGAGAGAATAGTTGAAATCCACAGTTTAACTTCTACTGAAGGACTAATTCTTCTTGGCTAATAGTCCTGTGACACTCGACTAGGCTTGTTGACAATGCTTTTGTCATGTAACAACCGAAACTTCCTCTGTGTATGTGTCCCTTCCTGCCCCCTCCATCCCCCCACCCACCATCAGCACAGATTTCTAACTGACATTCTGGCTTAAGCTTTATTCTAGTTTAGGGAAACTTTAATGTGTTTCTTTCTCCCCACTTCAGATAAACAAAACAAGGCTAAAAATCTTGGGACATTTATGTCATCTCCCCAAAAAGTTGGAGAGAGTATTCAGCTTGTTTATCAGAATGGCGACAGCTGTTTGAGTGACAAGAAAATCAAAACTGTCATAATGCTTGTGTGCAAGCCAGGTGAGAATATTGCCCACTCTTCTCTCCCCCTCCCCTCTCGTCCCCACTCCCAAAGCTTTGTGTCAAAAGGAGCATAATGTGTTTTGAGTCTTAATAATGAAAGTCAATATTGAACGTGTAACATGAACAGCATGTAAGTTATTAACATACAAACATGAAGGGGATGGCTGGTGCAGTGTCTAGGGGGCTAGACGGGGTGATCCTGAGGCCAGTTACTATAAGCCTCTCCCTAAACTTCCTCTCTGATCCCTGTGTTACTTTCCACCAACCCTCACGGTGGCTAAAATACAACTGAAACGGAATGTAGCTTCTGAAGTCCAAGAGGGTTTGTCCTCAAACCAGCTCCATCCTCACCCACACCACAAGCCTGAAGGTCAGTGGGTACGTATGTTTTGCCAATAAAATTCCTTAGGGCTGTGCCTAGAAAGATGGCCACCTTGGTGGGGCAAAGGAGCTTTGCACCAATTGTGTTCATTTGCACAGAGTTCATTACAAAGCCTTTCAGCCATAGGCACTTTTCATTCAAAGACATGCCCGAAGAGATGTGATACTTTTCCATATTATTAGAAGACAGACGTGGGAGACCTGGGTCCTATGCCGTTCTCAGCCTCAGGAGGGTGTTCAAAAAACACATCTCCCCAGCGAAACACTAATCATAAAATCATAGAAAATTAGGGTTGGAAGGAACCTCAGGAGGTCATGTAGTCCAACCCCCATGATCAGATTAGAGGTTGGGCTGTGTGAGGGCAACGTTTCATCCATCCTTTTGAATATAGCCTATTCTGTATTAAGGGATGCAGTAATAAAGGAGCCATGAGACTTCTAAACAAGTAGTTCTCAACTTGGAGTGCTCTGGGAGTGTTGCTGCAACCAGATGAAACTACCCTTTGTCTGAAGCAGAGCTAGACTGGGAAGGGCTATGTAAGGAGCTGCCAGCATTAAGGTTATCTGAAAAACCTGAACAGACACATAGGTAGGGGGAACTGTTCTGCATAAATCTTTCTGGAAGAGCCATGTATGATTGGACCAGGAAAGGATATAGCAGGACCAGGTGCTGCTACCACAGTATTTCCTGGTCTGACACTGCATGAAACGCATAGGGCAGAACCCCAGTTGAGAACTACTTGGGAAAGCTGAGGCATCCCAACAGTGGTTCTTGACTGGGGTGCCACTAAACTCAGAAAAGTTATGAAGGAGTGCCCTGACTCTGAAAAGGTTGGGAACCACTGCTTTAAAGGCTGGACCAGTGGGCTGCTAAGGGTTAAGATTGGGGTTTGGCTGTTTATGTACAAGTCCCTTAAGCAGGAAATAGTTCCCCCCCCCCAGAAGAGGAAAAGCTAATTTAACTGGGGTGTATCACTAATTTTAAAAGGTCATGCTGCTCCCAATCTCCTCTGTATTAAACTGTGCTCTTATTTCTGTTTTATTGATGGGGAGGGAAACCTGTTCCATCTGAGCACAGTAAATTTTCAACAGTGCAGTTCCAGCACTTGGACCAATATTAACATTTGTATGATATTGTTGGAGATGCCCTAGATTTAGAATTTTCCTAGACTTTTATGCCTATAGCTGTATCACATTTTTTGCTTGGGGTGGGAGAGATGTGTTGGTGTTCATGCATCCTAGATCTTGGAAAAATAAGAAATGGGTGAATGCTTATTCAGACTGAAAGCATTTTTAATTTGGTCCTGTTGAAGTGGCATTGCAAGTGTTATGGAGTACAATATCTTATCATTAATTTGGTTCCAGTGGGGAAGCGGGAAACTCTTTTTTTGTATTTGAGTTTGTTATTAAAGATGACATGTCTTGAATGAATGACAGTTCAATGTATCACTTACTCTTGATGCCAGGTGATCTAGAAAGTGCTCCTGTTCTAATATCTGAAAACGATGATGAATGTTTGTATGAATTTGAGTGGCATACTGCTGCTGCCTGTGTCCTATCCAAAACGGAAGGAGACAACTGCAGAGTCTCTGATTCTCAGGCTGGTATGTATATAACATTGAGGATAACTGGATTTGAGGTTTTTATTAGGTGATAACATTCAAGCTATATGGACTACATGTAGATTGTTCACAAATCTATTTTGCACTTAAAAATGGAGTTAAACATTCTTGGCCCAATGTATTGACACTCTTAAGTTGGGGGCCTGATGCACAGAAACAACACCAAATTGGCCATTTTCTCATTTGCATATGCAGTTAATCTGCTTAAAGTTTTGGCACATCTACTCCAGGTGTGTTTTCAACTTTGGGAAATATGACCTGATTACTGTTGTAATAAATTCCTTGAACAGAGTATATAATAAATTTGGATGAAATTGTAGAAAAACTGCTAAGCTAAGCTAAAAACGAACAACTGCTCTAGTTGTACAACACGTGTATTTGCATGCTTCATTTTGAATACAAGTCAACTGATAGGTCAAGACTTCTAAAAGAGATGGGAGAATAAAATAAGCTGTACTCATAAAGTATTTTTGTATCCTATATAGGATTTTCTTTTGACTTGTCACCATTGACCAAAAAAAGTGGGAGCTATATTGTTCATGCCCCTGATTATGACTTCTACATAAATATTTGTGACCGTGTACCACAGGAATCGTGTCCAGGAGAATCTGCAGCATGTCAGGTATCAAAAAGGCAAGTATCTGCAGTTGCCTCTAATCCTGTAATACAAGTTCATTTTACACACACAGTACATTATGTGCAGTCTCTGCCTTCATTATGGGATAACCATTGTGAAGCTAATGTTAAACTTCAGCAGGCTCTAAATGGGTTAAGTGTTGTATTTTGTATATAACATTTTGATTGCAGGAGGAGGTGGGAAATCACTTGGAGGTTTGACTTGAGACAGGAACTTGTATGCTACATCATTCACCTTTTTGTACACTTTCCAAGCTCTTTAAAACTGTATGCCCTCCCACTCTGAACGCAAGGATATTCTAGGGCTTTGCTGCCTTGATAATTAGGAAACTCTGAACTTCCTGCCTCTTAAATGAGTATAAAAGCTGTTCATAATTTTTTGCTGCTGTTAGTGTTGTCATTAACTTGGCTCTTCTTCCCCTTTTTAGTGTTTACTTATTCATATACCTTGAATAATTGCCCATTCTTGGTCTCTCAAGCTAAAAGATAAGCTCTCCATTTCCCTTAATTCTAGTGGTCTTTTGCACTTGTCATAATAGACCTCAAAAATCAAAACAACGGGTTTGAGAGTTGCATGTAATATACCAGGTGAAGTCTAGTCAGTAACTTGTACAATAGCATGAATGCTCCCTACCATTATCAAATCATAGAAAATGAGGGTTGGAAGGGACCTCAAGAGGTCAGCTAGTCCAACCCCCTGCTTAAAGCAGGACCATCCCCAACTAGATCATCCTAGCCAGGGCTTTGTCAAGCTGGGCCTTAAAAACCTCCAAGGATGGTGATTCCACCAGCTCTCAGTAACCTGTTCCAGTGCTTCACCCCCCTCCTAGTGAGAATTTTTCCTAATATCCAACCTAAACCTCCTTTGCTGCAACTTGACACCATTGCTACTTGTTCACAGAGAACAGTCTAGCTCCATCTTCTTCGGAACCACCCTTCAGGTAGTTGAAGGCTGCTATCAAATCCCCCCATAGTCTTCTCTTCTGCAGTCTAAATAAACCCAGTTCCCTTAGCCTCTGCTCAACAGTCATGTGCCCAGTCCCCAAACCATTTTCATTGCTTTCTGCTGGACTGTCTCCAACTTGTCCACATCCTTTCTAGTGTGGGAGACGGGCAAAACTGGACACAGTACTCCAGATGTGGCTTCACCAGAGCAGAATAATTACTTCCCTCAGTCTGCTGGCAACACTCCTACTAATGCAGCCCAGTATGCCATTAGCCTTCTTGGCAACTAGGGCACTCTGCTGATGCATATCCATCTTATTGTCCACTGTAACCTCCAGGTTCTTTCTGCAGAGCTGCTGCTTAACCAGTCAGTCCCCAGGCTGTAGCGGTGCATGGGATTCTTCCTTCCTAAGTGCAGGATTTCGCCCTTGTCTTTGAACCTTACATGATTTCTTCTGGCCCAGTCCTCCAATTTGTCTAGGTCACTTTGAATCCTAGCTCTATCCTCCAGTGTATCTACTACTCCCCCCAGCTTGGTGTCATCTATGAACTTGCTGAGGGTGCAGTCTATCTCATCTTCCAGATCCTTAATGAAGATATTGAACAAAACCAGCCATGAGACCAACCCCTGGGGCACTCCACTCAATATTGGCTGCCAGCTAGACATAGAGACATTATTAGCTATTGAGTCTGACAATCCAGCCAGCTTTCTATCCACCTTACAGTCCACTCATCCTACCCATACTTCCTCAGCTTACTCACAAAAATGTTGTGGGAGGTGGTACCAAAAGCCTTTCTAAACTCAAGGTATATTATGTCCACTGCTTTCCCCACATCCACAGAACCAGTTATCTCATCATAGAAGGCAATCGGGTTGGTCAGGCCTGACTTGCACTTGGTGAGTCCATGTTGACTGTTCCTAATTTACCTTCTTCTCCAAGTGCTTAGAAATGGATTCTTTGAGGATCTGCTCTTTGACTTTTCTAGGGACTGAGGTGTGAGGCTTTTACTGGTCCATAGTTCCCTGGATTCTCTTTCTTCCCTTCCTTAAAAATGAACACTATATTTGCACTTTTTCCAATTGTCTGGGACCTCCCCCAATTGCCATGAGTTTTCATAGATTTCATAGACATTAGGGCTGGAAGAGATAATGGCTAGTGGCTCTGCAGTCGCATCAACCAACTCTTTCCATACCCTTTAAATGCGTTGCATCCAGCCCCATGGACTTGTACATGTTCAGCTTTTCTAAGTAGTCCCTAATCTGTTCTTTCACCGCTGAGGGCTGATCACCTTCTCCACAACCTGTGCTGCCTGGTGCAGTAGTCTGGGAGCTGGCCTGTGAAGACTGAGGCAAAAAAGTCACTGAGTACTTTTTAGCCTTTTCCTCCTCATCTGTCACTAGGTTGCCTCCCCCTTTAATAAGGCATCCATAGTTTCCCTGACCTTTCTCTTGTTGCTAGCATTCTTGTAGAAACCCTTCTTGTTACCCTTGTAATTATGCAGGCTCCCTTGACAGAACACCTAAAGTTTGTGGGTTTTTCTTCCACAGCTGTCCTCAGTCTCTTTCCCAGCATATAGCATAAATTCTTTTAATCCCAAGTATGTGATAGTACACTTTGGACTGCTTCTTAAATATCATCCTACTTCTGTTCTTGTACCTAAGGCTGCCAGTTCTTTATACATGTTACCTTGATTGTCGTCCATATTGACAGTGCCTCCTAACTTCCCCCAACCCCCACACTGGTATACCCCTACTTGAGCCAGTCTTAACCAAGACTGGTTTTCAGACTTCACTAAATCCCTTCCCCCGAGCCCAGTACTAAACCCTTTCAACAATACCTGTTGCCATCTCTGCTTGTCAGGTCTTTAGCTACGTTTCAGTTTCTGTGCTAACTTCCCATTTTCTCCAATTTAACTAATTTCCCATGTGGCACTAAGTCAGATTGCTTGCTGAAGTCCTAATGGAGAGGATCCTTTAGAAAATTAAGTATTGGGTTAGTCTGGCATGATTTAACCTTCGCATTTTTATCTTTTTTTTTCCATTTACCTTCATCTGTTCTTTTCCTTCAAGATGTAGCCTAACTTCAGTGCCATCCCTTGAATTGGAACCATTGGCTTGTAGGTGCCCTAGACACTTTACCCCCTTTGCTGTTCCCCAATCACATGGTATTTGTGCTTTTTTAATAAACTTGTTTAATATACTTGCTGCCACACCTGTGACAATGTGTCAGCTCCTTTCCGAATTCTGCAGTGAAGTTGTCCTTCCTCTATTGAGTCCATTGAACTTTTTAGGTCTTTGCTTGTAAACTGGTTTTCAGACTTCTCTAAATCCCTCTCCCCAGCCCAGTACTAAACCCTTTCAACAAAAAAGGGTTTCCATTTCTTCATTCATATTACCTATCCTGCCTGTGCTCCTACGGTCAACACTGTCCTTAGTGAAAATTGAGACACCAGTTAGAGCTTTTGGGTCATACCTTAACTCATTTTTTTTTTTTTTTTTTTTAATTTCTACTCTATTCTCTGTGCACAGCAATCAACTGACACTGTATGCATGCACATGCGTGCATGGTCACATCAAACTTGATTTCTAGTCCTGAGAAGTAGATTTGCTCTGGACCTTAAGAGACAGTGGGCACAGTTACACTTTAATTGTGTATGTTTAGTACGTGTAATAATGGGTACCTGTAATGATAGATACTAACTTAATGTACTGTAATTGGTGCTACTGTGCATTAGCACAGATGAAAGTGTTTTAGTGATGCTACTGCTCGCTAGACTAGCACATTAGCACAGGCTTTGTCTGCCCCACTAATGTACAGTAGAACTAGTCTACTGTGCTCAAAGCGTCTTGTGTAGATGTGCCCAGTGAAACCTATATTATATTTAGCTCTCAGAGAAGAGCTATCCGTTAAAGGATGCAGATTATATGGTCTGCCTAACCTAATGCTAATGTGGCTTTTGATCAGTTCTGTGAAATTGGCTTCCCTTCAGCATATGTTTTTAAATGTTACATTACATTACTGTTTGCTTTATATGTTCATAATACCTTTTTCCCTAGTCTGTTAGTGTATCATAGGGATTTGACTTAAGATGAGACTAAGTGAATTTTAAGCAGTATGGTATCTTTTATTTTTTTGTCATCAGCAACCATGGTGCATGGAGTCTTGGAGCGCTCAGTTCCAAACTTTCATATTACGATGGAATGATTCAGCTGACCTACAAAAACGGTACACCTTACAACAATGAGAACCAGACTCCACGTTCTACCCTTATAACTTTTCTGTGTGATCGTGAAGCTGGAATAGGTCAACCTGAATACCAGGTAGGAACTTCTAGATGAAAGTGAGGGGGTAGCAAACTCCCTGAAGCTCAGTCTTTTGATTCTTAACTGCATTGAACTGGTACGAATTGAGCTTTCAGCAACTGTGGGGAAGCTTCTGTCAAAAAATGTTAATTACTCTTTTGGAGCATCTGCTTTGTTAGTCATGATCTTGGTAGTCACAAAGCCTGTTTTACTCTGGATCACCAGGGCGTCTGCCTGGACCTGACTTGAATATATTGCTTTTGCCATTGTAGTTTCACTTGAATTAAAGTGGTCTTCACTATCAAGCAGCTGAGGAAGAGCTGCATTGCAGCAGCTAGTGGAGCTGCTTGCAGGAGGGGTTGGCAACTTTTTGAGTGGTGAGCTGAAATGTAGTTTGGGCAGGGGCGGGCAAAATGCGGCCCACGGGGTGGATGTGGCCCGCCAGGCCATTCTATCCAGCCTGCAGGGCCCCTAAAAAAATTTAGAAAATTAAATTAATCTGCCCTGGGCTGCCTGTCAAGCGGCCCTCGATGGCTTGCCGAAACTCAATAAGTGGCCCTCTGCCCAAAATAATTGCCCACCCCTGAGTTTGGGTCATAGCAGGCTGGTGCTTTTGACTTGGGTGCTACTGCCACTTCTCTGCTGCCCAGTTGCTGCATGTGTGACCTGATTTATTTTGTGCAGGCTGGATGTGGCCTTCAAGCGGTAGATTGCCAACCAATAGCTTAAAGGAGTTAAAGTTCTATGCTACTCTAACAAGTGCCACAAGATGTTAAACTAGAGAAAAAACAGTTTTGATAAATGAACAGGGAAATGTGCCATGATATACCCAAATAGTGAACCTGTAAATCTGCAGCCGAAGATGAGATCATAGGCTGGATATTCCCAGTATGTAGGGGAAGGTAGCTCTATTAACAAGACTTAACTTTTAAGAATCAGATGCCTGTTAAGTCATGCTGCTAACTCTCTTTCACACTCTGTCTTCCAATGATAGAAAGAAGACAGTTACACATACAACTTTAAGTGGTACACTGAACATGCCTGTCCAGAGATGCCATTAGAGTGCATTGTTACTGATCCCACCACCATGCAACAATATGATTTGTCAAGGTAAGAAAAAAGTAAATAGCACTGGGTCAAAGAGCACAGCCTGTAGTTGGAAGACACCTCTTGCTAATAATAGTACTTTAAACCAAATTGGCCTTTCTGTCTGTATAGACAATGTTAGAACTGCCTAAACTGATGTCTTACTATCAAACTGCTAAGGATCATGCAACATGAAGAGAAAAACTTACACCTTTGAGAGGGACTTATGCCATCATAGGCTGACTTGGTTTTTATTGGGCTGGTTTTGATAACAAATTTGTTTGTTTTTTAATTTGGGAAGAGGCATGGTGCAGTAGACAATATTCTAGGAGCAAAGTACGTGTTTTCATTGTGATATCTAGCAGATGACAGTTACTTAATTGCTACCTCTGTAGTGGTTACAGGATGGGTTTTGCTTGTCTCTTGGTTTGCTTTCTCTTTTTAAGAGGAATATGTTGTAACTTTCACTTTTTAATGCAGACTATCAAAATCTGAAAAAAGAGGTGAAAACTGGTATGCCATGGATAACTCTGAGCCAAACCAACGTAGGAAATACTACATAAATATCTGTCGGCCCTTGATTCCAGTTCCAGGATGTGATCGACATGCATCAGTCTGTCAAATGAAGTATGAAAGAGATTATGTGAGTAATTGACCCACCTTCTCATAGGAAGGGGGTGAGGAGTAGGGGAGAACTCTTGCATATAGCTTAGATACCAAGTTTGTCCTTTTTCTAGTTACCTATGCAGAAGAAGAAAGTGAATGACCTGTAGAGTCATAACTACTAGCATAAATGCTGACTGAATCTTCCAATAAAAACACTGTTTTTGTATCTCTGTTGTTTGGACAATAGATTGATTTTAATACAGTATATGGACTCAAAAGGGTGAGCAACTGAAGTAAAAGAATATAAATTGAGCATCAGAGAAACTTCCTTATTTTTAACCTCTAGTCCTCCATCCCTGTTTTTGTTTACCACCCTTTCCTTGTAAACTTCTAATTGCAACCAAAAATGGTAAACTTTATAAGGATGTATACTTCCCTGCCTTGAAGTGGTACTGACAGTCCAGAGCCTGCGGCTTTTTTACTCTTCCCCAGGTGATTAGAAGCTTACTTTTTTTCTTTCTCCCCTCTCAAAATCTTAAATTTCACAGTGCCTTGCAAATAAGATCCTGTTTGGTTTTTTTTTTTTTGGTGGGGGCATTTTGAATGGGTTTAAGGTTGCTGTGGGTTGCTGTATTTCTTGTCCATAATCTACTGGAGGAACAGCAAGAATACTTAAAGAAGAGCTAGAGGTGATAAATTCTTAGAGGATGTTGCATCACCCTTGTTTCCTGTCAAATTGTCATAGAGGTTCTTACTTCAGGAAGGTGGTGAAGATTTTAAAATCCACAGATGCTGACAGTGATCACATACAACAATGTCATAAATACCTAGATTGTAGTAGTAAATCCTTTATGTAGCTGACTTTGATGTCAATGTTTCTGCAAGATCCAGCCTACCTATGTAATAGGGAAAGACCTTGTAAACTTTTTTTTTTTTAGTGACCTCATAACTTCAGCAGTGGCTGTTTCTTGAGAGGAACTGTTTTAGTTCTTGATGCTGTCCGTTTCTTATCCAAACTACCATAGATTCATTTAGGAGTGTCATCATTGCTATAGCCTTGTATTTGGACTTATGTGGAAGTGAACTGCTACTGATTCAGTCTGACCATCTGCCACTCGTTCTACAAACTGGTAGTCACTACACAGTCTAGTAGAGAAAAAACCTTCCTCTTCCATGTAAAGATAGAAAACCAGTGAGGAAACTGGCAAAATAGGTATTGACATCAGTCTCCAATAGATAGTAAAATTGCAGAAGACTTTTCTGCAGTGATGGTAAGAAAAGTCCAGCGAGTGGCACCTTGGGAATGCTTACCCTGTTATCAAATGCGAGAGAGTCTTGGCAAACGGGTGCTAAAACTTTGTGCCATAAATTAGCTGACAAATCAGGGGTGTTCAAGTTTTGGGTAGCTTCTTACAGACAACTTTTTTAAAACTAGAGTATGACTAGATTACATATTTTGGCTGGACTATAAATATTGTTGCTTTTATGGAGGTGAGCAGTGATAGTTAAAGGTAGTTTTTTTTTAACCTCTTACTTGCTATTTCACAATTAACTACACTTTTCTCAAGAAATTGTTTTTGGAATGTAATACTGGCAGGATGATTGACTCTTGTAGCTGAAAGAAGCTTGATCGTTTAGTGAGAACCTTCAATTGGAACTGACTTTTGTGTTTTGTTTTTTTGTTTAGGATTCTATTTCTGAAGTCCCTTCCATTAGTAACCTGGGAGTTGCTAGCAAAGGACTTGTAATTGAAAGACCTGGTCGAGTTCTTTTAACCTACACAGGTGGTTCTGTGTGCATCAATGCTGATGGACAGAATATCTCCTATACAACTGTAATCCATTTCACCTGCTCCGAAGGCACTCTTGTAAGGATGGAAACTTTTCCTGTTTCATAGTAAAATATGCAAAAAAAATAGTATTATATATTACATATCTGACAATTAGATGATCATGACCGTGATCTGGATTCAGCATTCCAGATGGGAACTTATTTGATGTTTGATAATCTGTGGAGGATTAAACATGTAACCCCTCAATTTTAAATTTGTACATATACGTTGTATACTTTTTTCTCTTGCAACCATGCAGGAAATGGATACAGCCATAAGGAGGAAGCCTGTGCATGTCAAGGCAAACAGATTTCAGACTTACTGCATCTGTCTAGAACAGACTTCCCACTTTTGTATCAAGACTATATAGTTAACTGTGTCCCAGTGTTATGCACCCGAACTCCTTTTGCTTTCAAGGAAAAAGGTTTAGAATAGTACCATTTTTCTTGCATGTGCACACGTTTTTGTTTTTTTGTTTGTTTTTTTTTTTTTTTTTTTTTTAAGGCAAAATTAAGAGAATTTTCTTCTTTGGAAGCAGAGCTTGGATCATGTAAAGCTGTTTTTTCCCCTTTTCTGGGTAACTGGCAGAAACTGCTCTTACCATATTTCTTGCATATAATGTGCAGTTCACTTTTTCAGAATCCATTTGCTGAAAATGGGTTATTTAGTCTAGATTTTTTTTCTTGTTGTACTCAACCACTTATCCTATATTTCATGATTTTTGAGATTTTAACGTATTAGATGCTCTGTATCTTGCTGCAAGAGGCTTGGTAAGAATTTTTATATGAATGTTGGCATCTATTCTGAACAGTTTTACTTCCATTCATGAGATTGGATCCATACGGCTCTTGGTATAAACCTCTGATTATTTATGGTATACTTCATTTCCTTCTAGAACTTCATGACTTCATCCAGCATTCCTAATAGCTGTTTAGTTTCCAGAATATGTTGTTAGTAAATTCTGAAACATTCAGCTAGTCAGACTAGTGCATCACTAGGCCATTTTTTATTCCTGTCCTTCTAATACAGATGGCTATTGCTACTTTTCTGTTTTGTCAGAATAGGTACCCTACATATTAAAGTATTCAGTAAGGCTTGGTGGGGGGGAGACAAGGAAAGTGCATGTACAGTGACTCTCTTTAACAGGGATCCTGACTCTACTACTGAGGTTTTGTCCCAAGCTTTTAAAAGGCTGATCTCCAAGAATAAGAATGTTTTTGAAATTAGTAGTCTTGATCCTAAACTCCTTTGCAAATTGTATTTCCAGGGTAGCAGCCCAAGGTTTATTGATGACCGAGAATGTGTGATCACCTTCCTGTGGGAAACAGAAGCTGCATGTCCAGTTAAAACAACGAGAGATGAAACTCAGGTGAGGCAAGAGAAGGGTGGTATTTGTGGTTTGCTTTAATGTTTTACACTTTTTTTTCTTGTTCCTTTATAATATTAGATGTTTCTTGCAAAATGGTGACTAATGAAGGTTTTAAAGTCCATTTAGAGAGAGAATTAAAAAAGCTAGATTTTAATGTAAAGTCCTGTCTCCCTTTGGCATGGCTGCTGTAATGAAAACAAAGGCAGTCTTGCTTCAGACCAGTGGTTCTCAAAGTTTTGGCTTCATGGACCAGATGGCTTGTCCATGGGCTGGATTGGGCCCTGTAGTGCCCCTGTTTAGCCCCATCTGCCTGTGGCCCTGCAGTCCTGCATACTCCTTCTAGCATGCAGGGCTACACTCTGGCCTGCAGGGTCTCCATGGCACTGTAAATTTGACAGTAGGGGAATGGTGCCACCACTCCCCTACCACCAAATTTTCAGATGCATGGGAAGCCCTGCAGGTGGGGGTTGAGCACTCCTGCTATAGTTCCACAAATGTGATAGTAGTTGCCATGCTGGTCAGGTTTTGGCTTCACTACTGAGGCTACCAACTAATTACCGAATGGATTAAGCCTAGCAACTTGTACCATGGTCATTTGTGCAGTTAAAAAACCAAGTTGTATGAATAGAGCACTCATTTCATACAGAAGCAATGAAAGCTTGAGCCCTCTGGATTTTACCCAGGAATCTGATTGAATTCAGAGTGGGGAAATCTTTTAATGTCCTCTTAATAATTCTCTGCAACTCTCTGCTCCTTCACCTGTTTCCCTTTTTACTCTTTAGGCTTCCTTTGCAGAGCATAGTTGCATAGTACCAACATGCTATTGGTGTGAAAACAATAAATGGCCAGCTATCTTTGTGCAGTACTTGAAAAACAAAAATAGACTGCTCCAGCTAACAGCAGCAGTAAGAGCTGGTTTGTGCTTCTCAAACCTTAAGTGTATTTGTAAAGCAGCTAATTCTGAGTGCATGATTCCTGATTCTCTTAATTTTATGGTTGCTTGAATGTCCAGATTTTTCTTAACCAGTTGTTTTCTGCATCTCCTGTCCCCTAATGTCTTCACAGTCCTGTTCTGTGAGAGATCCAAACAGTGGCTTTCTGTTCAACCTGCAACCTCTAGCTTCAGAAAAAGGATATAAAGCCAGTGGAACTGGGAAGAGCTACATGGTAAATGGTCGGGGGGAATCTATATCTATCTATCGGTCGATCAATCAGTTGCTTTTCAGGATAATGCTTGTCTTTTCTAGTCTTACCTGATAGGCTCAATTGTTAAATTTCTGTTTATCCTTTATGGTAACATAAGGACATGAGTTAGTCTGACAGAACCGTGCTTTTGCCTGGGAGTGGAAGGCAATTTGGTAACTTCAGTAGCTAGAGAAAAAAAGATTGAGCAAATAATCCAACTGGCAGATGTTGAACTTCAGAACAGCAGCAACAGAACAGTAGAAATGATTTAAAGTTAGAAATGCAGCAAAAATGTGACTATTTTACGTTATGTGGGTAGAATACCTCTCCTTTTTCTTGAGGTGTGATGCCATATATTGAGACTGATCTCCACATACAGACATTGAAATGTATGTACTTACAAATGTAAGCTGGAATTGCTGCAAATGCAGATTGAGGATTGAGTTATCCTGTAGAGTCTGAGTTCTCATGAGGACTAGAAGACTTATTTTCTTAGGATTTGTTTGGAATGTCAGGCAAATTAACAGTGTGTGCCTCCTCAAACACTAGCTAAATATTTGTGGGCCAGCACCGGATTGTGGTAATATCAATGGAAAACCAGCTGCTGGATGTGAAACAGATCTAAAATCAGTAAGGACGGTGGAATTGGATAAAACCCTTCGTCTATCTACTGAAGGACTTCTCACTCTCACCTACAAAGGCCCTCTTGTTGCAGCATCAGGTGAGTGCAACCTGTGCTACAGTTCTGAGGCTCCATATTAGTTTTATAAACTGCTCTAATTCTAGGCCTGTTTATGCAGCAAAAAGTTAGTTGCCATATGTTGACTGGGGGGGGGGGGGGAATTTCATGAACTCCAGCAGGAAAAATCTTTAATGCTGTAAGAGTTTTGTATGGAGACTTAACCCATTTTTTTGTGAAAGAACCAAAAAACCCCTCCAAAACAAAAAACAGTGACAATTCAGTCAGTATTGACTTAAAAAACCCAACAAAATGAAAAAACCAACAAAAAAACCAACCAAACAAACAAAAATGTGGGGGAGGGAAAAACACGAAATGCCACTTTTTAAAGGGAAGCTATTTTGATATTTCTCCATTTTATCTCCACAACTTGTCCATACAGGAGAGAGCTTTTGAGGAGTTTGTTTATTTATTTTTATTTAAAAAACCCCAAACTTCTGGGGAAAAACAAAGAAAACGGGGAAATTAACCAAGTTTGAGATTAGAATTTTTTCTGGAGTCTTTTTTTTTTTTTTTTTAACGATTTCAAATAAACTGGAGTCTTTATTTGGAAGGGTGTCATATAAATTATTGAATAGGACATCTGATGTACTGACAACTTCTGATACTCAAACTATTTCATTACAGGAAATATACTGAATTTAGGGCTAAGAAAACTAGTGCCTGAAATTCTGGAGCCCAGGCTTGGTGCATTCCATATCTGAAGGAAGTTTCTTACTCTTTAAGGAAGGACGACTGGTGGGAAGGGTGGTTGTGGTTGTAGTTATAAGCATTTGTAAAGTATAAACAAGGGGCTTTCAACCTTTTTTCATTTGTGGACTCCTTTGGAAATTTTGAATGGAAGTGCAGACCCCTTTGAATTATAAGTGTGGGTATTCATGTACTTTTTGATTGATCATGGTCATCTTTTGTGGATCCCTTAAATATAGTCTGCAGGCCCCCAGAGGTCTGTGGATGCCAGGTTGAAAACCACTCATATAGACCATTGAACCAGTTGCACCAGCCACATCTTGAGGAAAGGAAATGACTTCACAACAAATCAGCTTGAAATATACAGTACCTGTTAGTACCTGGACTAAAGCTGATGCATGCAAATGCTAAAACTTTTGACTTTGTACTTGAATGTGACAGCTGCTAGCTGCCTCATTATTTTCAGTTTAACTGCAGGCTAGGAGCAGATGTGTGAGAATTACCACTCATGGGTGATTCAGCCAAACACTTGTAAGTTGTATGAAGCACTATAGTTGGGTCTGTCCATGTCCCTGGTTTGCAAGTCTCTGGATGTCAGTAAAGTAGGATTTGAATTGTAAGTTGGCACCTAACGTTGCTGAGCAAGCGATTGTCATTCAGAATGAACAACCTCCAGTTGTGAAACGGAAGTGGAAAGCTTAATTCCAATGTGAAATGTAACTATCGAGTGGGAGACATTGGTGTTGAAGTGATAGCATTGCATTAGGACTTCTGTAACTTAAAAACTGGAAATCTTGGCTGAGAGCCTTAGAGGCAGCAGTAAAGAGTGTCTGTTCACAGAAACATGGGACACTTTTTTTTTTCTGAAAAATAACTTCTGAGTCTTTAATGTAACAAATGGGATATACATAACTTCCTCTCTTTCACCCAGGAACTTCAGATACATTCACAATAACTTTCATTTGTAACAACTCCTACCCTGGAGAACTCAGATTTGTACGAGAAGAAACTAGCACTTCAAAAATCCACCATGCTTTCTTTGAGTTCTACACAGCCTTAGCCTGTACCCCTGCTCCAGTAGACTGTCAGGTTACTGGTAAGTGTGTAAAGCGCATCAGTTCAATGAAATGTAAATGTTAACGTATGTTAACTCAATGGTGTGGACTTCTGTGGGAGATAAGAGTGTATTTTGAGGTAGTATAAAAATGTTGAACTGATCTGGCTTGACTTTGCAGGTTTCTATTCTGTGAATTCTGTGGAGGTGCTTTCTAACCTCTTGTTTGGAGATGATACTAGTTTGTATGAAAAATAGTTGAAAAAAAATTATACAGTGCTTAACTATACATCCTGATTAAAATGTGGATAGTGGACTTGGGAGGACTAAAGGCTGTTCTAAGGATACAGAATCACGGTTTTACTAACCTAATGCTTTGTGAACTGTTATACTTTTTCCCACTTGCATAACTGCATCTCATTGATTTGTCAAACTACACAAATATAAACTGAATACAAGTTCATGGTGTTGGGTATAGCTTGAGGCTATTTCGCCATATAACAATAGGATGTTGGTTTCTTTTGGAGCTGTCAAACATGCAGACATTCTGGGAACCTCTAAATATGAAAAATTTACTGATTCCTTTTGTTTAGTCTGGCATAGAGAAGCTCTTTAGCTTCAATTATGGGTGACATTGGAGAAGGAGATAATGGCATCTTTCTAAAGTTACCCTCCAGAATAGAGTAAAATAGCTAATTCACATGCCTGAATAGTACTGAAGGAGCAAGAGGGGATCAGCTCCTGCTCAGAAGCCTGAAAAAGAGCCCACTATTGTGTAGAATGCTCTGAGGAGATGAAAGGTATTAATTCTAGAACAGTGCTCTCCAACCTCTCTGGCCCCCCCCCCCCCCCCCCAGGCAAGATCCGGGGGCATGTGCTCCCCATGCCCTCCTGGGCTATGTGCCTGCGGCCCCCGGATATGCTGCTCGTGGCTCCGTCCCTCCCTGTGCTGGCTGTGCAGGGCCTGCCCCTGCTCCAGCCCCACTTTCTACTTCACAGCTGCTACTGCAGCTGCCTTTTGTTTGGGGAGATGCACCCCCTTCCAATCTGTGTGCAGGAGAGGCGGCTGCAAAGGCAGTGCTCCCGCACAGGAGCAGCCCAATGCCATGTGTGGGCAGGGGACAAGGTTCAGCCTGGGCGGCGGGATGCACATGGTGTCAGGCTGCTCCTGGGCCAGCTGCAGTGGGGCTTGGGGTGCAAAGCCCAGCCCGCAGGAGCAGCTGCCTCTGCTGCACACAGTTGTGGGGGGGGCACATGCCCCCCTGGGGCCTCCACCAGGGTGCACACAGTGGCGGGAGTCTGTTTCCCCTGCCCTCCACCCCAGACAAGCCTCCCTGGCTTGATCCTCACACCACTCTCCTGGCCAGGGCCCCACTCACTTTACGGGCTGCACCTGTCTCTGTCATGCTCTGTCCCTGACCAAGGGGGCCTCGATCTGACCCCTGCCCCTTCCCTCCCCCCACTGACTGACCTGTTAGGCTGGGGGTGGGGCAGGGCGTGCGTGCATGCACACACACAGTCAGCACCCCCAGCCCAGGACTGACTGCAGGAGGCTCCTGGATTGACCACTTGGTGACCGCTATTCTAGAAAAAAGTTAGGAACTAACTAGAATTTGCCAGTGGATCGTATCAGATTTTGAATATACCAGACTGGTTAGCTATCACCTGTAAACATGCTGTTCTTCAGCCTACTCCAGAAAAGTACATTTAGAAGCTTTGCCAACCCCAAAATTGATGTAATGAGGTGCTAAAGTAATACTTCTATCCTCTCAACTGTATATCCCATTTTTTTTTCAGATCTTGCTGGCAATGAGTATGATCTAAGTGACTTGAGCAAGGAACATGAGCCTTGGGTTGCTGTAGATACTTCAAAAAATGCAAAAACAAGAACGTTCTATTTGAATGTTTGCAAGCCTTTACCTTATGGGCCTGGATGTCCTGGTAAGCTGATAGTGGGACACCCACCATTTCCTACCTTGTTGCTGGAGTAGGAGCTGCCTTGTGACAATTCTGTGGCATTGAGCATTTCATGGAGTCTCTTTAGAATTGCATTTTAAAATCTGACCCCACATTAATGTTCTATGTAGGTCTAGATAAGCTGTAGGAAAGTGCTACAAACATACCTTGTGAATTAGAGCAGCCTTCTTTCATTAGGGTTAACTTAAGCAGGATTCTTCAGCATCCTGAGAAGCCCGCCAGGGTTTTCAGCAGATGAGTGCCTCTGAATGGGCAGTCCTGGATGCTGACTTGCTGGAGGGTTTAATAAGAATAATTAGAGTTTAAACTCTCTAGTAAATACTGAAGCCCTGAATGAGACAGAATCATTATCTGTCATTCCTTGTTTCAATTTTGCAAAAGCAGAATACACTGGTTTTGTTTGCCATAACATAGAAGAAAAACAGTCGCTTACAAATAGCTCGAGGATTTTGACCGAACTCTGAAGATTTTTTCTTACGGTTTCTGTTGCTTCAGAACTTAGGTGTATGGGGAAAGACCACTAGATCATCAGATCAGTTCCCCGTCATATGGTGCTTTATATTGTTGAAGCTACTGTACTTTTTGATTGACTTCTGTACAATGTTTTTAATGATTGCACAGGTGGAGGTGTTTTGGTAACAGTACTGCACATTCAGCATGTCTTCTGTTCTTGCAGGGGGAGCAGTAGGCTCCTGTGTAAAGTATGCTGATAGAAGCCAGAACCTTGGTATTATTCAGATAAGTCCTCAGGTTACCACTGGTGGATCTCTTAGTATTATTTACTTAAATGGTGACATATGCAAAGATAAGCAGCGGTATTCTACGCGGATCATCTTTCAGTGCGACCAAACCATAGTAAGTTTCTGTGCCAAAGACTAATGTAACTGAAACCCTGTAATAGATCAATCATAGGTACTTGACTTAAATTCTTCTGGACAAGTTGGGGGAAGGGAAGGGTGTGGATTAGGTCTTCTATACCCTAGAACACTGATTCTCAAGTAGGGTGCCACAACACCTTGGGGTTCCTTGAGATCCTTTCAGGGATGCTATGAAGTGCATGCCACACCAATGTTCGTATTGTTAGGTGTACACACAGTCACAAGATTAAGCCCAGAGATTTCAAATACAGATCCTTAGATATGGTCTTTCTGAGCTCTTTACAGCAGACATATTGTTCTTCTTTTTGGTAGGCAAATAGAGTGAAAACTGGGAGTTGGCATTTTCTGGGGTGACTTGAGTCTCTTGAGGGGGGAGGGTGCCTCAACCCCTGGAACAAAGAAACCAGTTGGGTCAGGGGAGAAAGGAGGTTAAAAATCACTTTTTAAATTATCCTTTGTGCACAACTGAACTCATAATGTTAATGGGTTTCTTGCCTTTGAACTAGATTCATAAAAGATAAACTTACTGACATGTAGGTGTGTGCCTGCACTTTCAGAATTGTAGTTCAGAAATGCAGAGGTAGACAAAGGATTTAAGAATGGTTTTAAAAATTAAGCCATCCTCACCTTCTGTTTAACCGAAAAGTGACCCTGAGTATCTTTTTCAAATTGGTCAAAAACTCCCTGGTCCCTCCCGTTTTTTGTTTTTGTAGGGATCGCCAGTATTTGAGGAAGAGGACGGATGTGAATTTGTATTTATCTGGAGAACTCTGGCTGCCTGTCCCCTTCACAGAGCAGAAGGCAAGAACTGGGATGTGGGGTTGGGGAGGGGGAGGAGCTGTTTGAACATCAGATTTTTCTGCATTACATTCACATGTTTGTTGATTCCATAACTGAGATCACCCTTCAGTGCAAGTTTTTACTAAATGGTTTGGTTTATTGAATCCTAGGAAAAAAAACTTGCCTGTAGTAATTGCAGTGAGGATAGAATAAAATTAATACTCAGCTTGTTTTACTGTGGTTCAGTGTTCTAATTTGTCTAGTAAAACTACTCCCTTTGCTAGTAAATATTGGTACCTGCTTATTTCAAGATTCGATGTTAAGTTCAGCGTCACTAAAATTCCTGCACAGACTCTGCCACTATAATTCTATACACTTTTAATTTTTAAATTGCAAACTCTGCAAGTCAACATAATTCTACCTATCAAAGCTAAAAGAGTTGCTCCTGTTGAGGAGCTGGACCTTTTAATTTTTTTAATCCACATCAGCTTTAGTAGCTCTAGCTCCTTCTGTTTAGAGCACAGAAGGTATATCAAATATGGGAATTGCTAGGTTAAACACATTAACCATTATTTTTTGGTCCGGGGGGGGGGCGGTTGTTTTGTTTGTTTTTATCCAGTATCCTGCTTGGCACCAGAGGCTTAGAGGAAGATTTAGGAACCTGGTACTAGGTCAATGAGGAATGATTGTCACCCCCTTCCCCAGCGCGTACACACTCTACTCCCCTTCTTTGTTACTTCAAAATTTCAGTGTTTACACCTTAAAGATTAATCAGTTCTTGGTGATGAGTCAACCAGGGAACACTGTAGTATTTGACTGCCAGCCTCTAGCCATGATGAAAACAAAGCACTTCCTTCTGCCTCTCATTTATTTTCTGGAAGTTTTTAAAACTCTGCTTGCTACCTTGTTCTTCTGCTTGCTACATTGGTCTACTTGAATACTGCTTTAAAAGGATGTGTCACAAGCTGTGGTTTGACAAGTAATCAAAGACATGACTACAGCTCTGTTTTTCTTAAAAAAAAAAAAAAAACAAGGACAAAACTATTGAGTGTCTATTTAAGCTATCAGCAAAGATGAATTTCTTTGACTGATTGTCTTACAGTGATACAAGTAAGTGCTCTGGAGTTCTTGCATGTAATTTCAATTCAGAATATTGCCATCATTCTTTGTGGTGATTTTACTCTGGGTGGTGGTTGTGTGTTTTTAAATCTAAGTACTTATCCTGTCACCTGTATATAGCTGTACTGAGTTTTTGTAGCTGACCTATCTTTCTGCTTGTTTTCAAGGTGATAAATGTCAGGTAACAGATCCAAGATATGGTTATGTATACAATCTGAAACCTCTTTCTGTGAAGGATATGAAAGTGAGCACAGATGAATATGACTACTATTTCAGAGTCTGTGGCACAATAGCAGAATCATGCAAGTCAGTGGATCATACAGTATCCTCATGCCAAGTAAAGAAGACAAACTCAACTTCTAGAAAAATAGCAGGTATAGTAATTCTTGAGTTTAGGAGAAAAGATTTGTTGTTAAAAACCACAAGTGCAAATTTCCATGGCATTATAGTTTCCCCCCTCTCTAGATGGAGAACTTAGTATAAACTAATGAAACTTTGCAAATTAGCATGTAAGTGAGAATATATTAACTAGCTATCCTTCAGGTTCTGTTAATGATGATGCCACAAAGTCTGACAAACTAAGGTATATGTGCTGCTGCTGAGCTGTCTGTGGGATATGGACTACAGTTAATCAGTAGTTCAGCTCAAGAATGCTGCCTTGCTGTGAATGGGTAAGGAACTGAATCTGGTGTCTCCTTGCATTGCTTTAGAGGTCTTCATTGGCTAATACGTAAAGTGGCACTGAATTTTAGTCCCTGGAGGACCGCATCCCAGTTCCTTACTGGAGGGAGGGCTGTTCTTAGATTGACAGTTCTTCGAGAGAGTTGGGGTAGGGGCGAGGTGTTGGTTATACTTGGTTAAAATGGCATTGAAGTCGGAAGCAACACTTTCATTAAGGTGGGGGGGGCAAGACTGTACATATAACCTTCTAATAATTACTATGTTCTAATAATTAAGTTTTTGCAGAAGAGCATGAGGTGCATAGTTTGGCAGTCTATAGGTGATTTTTCCCTTCAAAACCAAAGACCCTAAGTAGTGTTGCTGGCAAACTGGGCATCAAAAGCGTGCAACTTAGCTGTTGTTATCTGAGGCGGTGAGAGCAGGAATCTGTCTTACAACTAATTTCTCTGGCCTACTCTCTGTCACTGTATTGCTAGATATATCAGCTAGATTTCTGCAGACTAACTTTTTTCACTGCTTGAATTCAGATTTTTTAGTTAAATTAACTTTTGCATCTAATATAACAGGATTGTACAATGAAAAGCTGACATTTGAAAATGGACTAATAAAGATTAACTACACCAGTGGGGAGAGATGCCACAAAATATATGAGCGATCAACTACTATATTGTTCTACTGTGACAACAGTGCTCTGGAGGTTAGTATGTACAGGAATGGCAGTATCATTTGACAACTTTAGAAGTTTCACTTTAACCAAGGGAAGAGTTGAGGATAAGAGAAACTGGAGGGACCCTATAGTTGTTTGGAAAGTGTAATTGAAGGAGGACCAGAAATGCTGTGCGAGAACTTTTTTCTTTGCATCCCAACTGTCAGGATAAATGTTTTTTGGTTGGTATATTGGACAGGGGACAGATAAGCTGTTTTGTAGCACTCTAAATAACAGGTACAGACATTCACAGCTGACGTACTTGAAAGGCCAAGGGATGTGTTAGGATTCTTGCTCTCCATCCCTGTGATGGGAGATCACTGCTTCTGTATGTCCTTTGCCATTTTGAAACATATTGGAGGTAGAAGGGAATTTGTGTGTGCATGGCTCTGTAGCACTCAGATTTGGAGTGCTTTCAATGGCTATCTGTCAATGCCTTCAGCTGCTGCAGCTTAAATGAAAGGTAAAACAAGTAGTCTCTGACCTGAGGCACCCAAGAAAAGCAGCAGCACCTGGAGAATGCTGCGAGTACAATAGTTCAATCCCGAGTCTTCAACTAGTTTTGAAGGAATAACAAGAAGGGTCCCACTCTGAAAGAGGGAATAATTTTAATTCTTAAGAGTAGACTACAAGGCAGGGTAGCCAATAGTTTATCCTCACAGAAGAGCAGGCATTTTTTAAGGCTTTGTTAGGAGTTACATTTCAACAGAATTTTACAAGTTTAGAAAAGCATAATTTTAAACACTTTATAACTGTAAAATCACATTTCATTTGAGTGGATTAAGGTAACACATTTAGAGCTGGACCAGTTGAAAGTTATATAGAACAAAGCTTTGAACTCCTTATTCAGTTTGAGTTGTGTAGAACGACTATATTGGTTGCTGTAAATCAGAAATCTCTGGATTAAATAAATTGCAGCGCTTATGCCAAGATGTCGGAAATCAAGCTCTAGCTTTTGTTAAAGGAAGTTGAATGCTTGTTTTGAAGCAGATGGATGCATTTTTTTACGTGGATATAAGGTCTCCATTATAAGAGAATGTCGGGACTATTTAGTGTTCACAAGCACATGCTGCCAGCAAACGGTGAAAAGGGCCAGAGTTCTCAGCTGTGAGCAGATAAAGCTGAGCACATCTTTGCGATAGTGAGCCTGACCCGTCTTACCCTTCCTTGGGCATTGGCCAGTATACACTTGAAACCATTTTGAAAGAGATGTACGTGCCTCTCTTCCCTTCCCACAGAGTTTTCCTTGTAGGACTGCTGATTTCTTTGAAACTACTTGCCTTTGATTTAAGCTTCTTAGCCCAGGAAAAAGTATTACTACATCATGTTTCTACAGCCCAGTCTTTCAAAAACCAGGTCTGCTTAATACATTAATTCTATCAGCTCCCCCCTTGTTCCCCCTAAATAAATGATCTTCCCTCAAATGTAAGCAGCTTGCTTTTGCATGAGGCACTGTATTGTGTCTCTGCCCCTTCTCCCCTTTACCTTCTGTGGGATGAAGGTAGATATCCTACATCTGACCCAGCCCCTGCTTGCAAAGCAGCGGTGGTTCTAGATTTGCTGTTTTCTGCTCCCATGTGGGCCTAGGCAGGCAACCTGCAATGGCTTTATCCACTCTGATCCCTGTTTTTAAAGAATTGATGGCTATTATGCCCTTGTTTCCCTGCCCTGACCTCTCAATCCCCTAGAGGAACCGAAGGTTTTAACTGCTTTCCAGGGTAACATTGCACCTACCTGAGGCATGTAGAATGACTAGAGCTTGGGAGGGTTGGGTGGGGGAGAAGTCAGTGTGGAGGCTTGTTGCATGTGGCTATCTCCTACATACATCTGCTCAGGTGTGTAATGAATTGGGCACTCTAATGCCCAATTAGGAGGAAGAACAGTTTGCTTCTACAGCTAGATATGTGAAAAAAACTCTTTGACTTTTTTCTTTTTTTTTTTTTTTTTTTTTTTTGTCAGCCCATGTTTCTGAAGGAAACTCCAGACTGCACCTACTTATTTGAATGGCACACCCCGTATGCTTGCCTGCCCTTGAGATCTGTAGAGTGCTACTACAAGTAGGTTGGGTTTGCTTTTGTCTGAATGAGTGGTAACATGCTAATGGTGATGTTTCTGCTTAGGAGATGGTGACTCTGGGTGCTGTGAGCTGCTTTGGTCTCAGATACTTATTCTTCAGTTGCCTGACACTATGATGAAAATCTGAAATTATGCACTTTGCATGCAAGGGATTTGTCACTGCTCAGCCATGTGTCTAGCCATATTTTTTATTGTTTTAGGAGGCAGGCTTACCCTTATCAGTGCAATGTGATGATGTGGTCTTTTTAGCTTTTTTTTTTTTTTTTTGGAGCTGCAGCTGGGAATGTTAAATTTACAATGTCAGCATGACCTATGAGACCTTCAGGGCAAATGTGGTATTGTTGCTACCTGTGAGAAATGTCTTGGTCAATTCTGTTCCCTGAATAGTGCAGGATCATTAATCCATGATGGTGCTCAGTCTTTAGAAGTGCTTTCAACTCACCAATACTTTAACTGTGTCCTTCTAGAGACAGTGAAGGAAACTCATTTGATCTTTCATCTCTGACACGGCATAGAGAGAACTGGGAAGCTATTTCCATGTTTGGTTCTGCACAGAGATACTATATTAATGTCTGCAAGTCCTTAGTGACACATGGAGGTGCAGGTAAGAGCAAGAAGAAAAAACATTTAATGGCTACCTTCTCATAAGTACTACCATACCTTCTTGTATATGAGTCTTGAATAAGATTTGTACCTTGTTTTTTAAAAAAAAAAAAAAAAAAAAAAAGAAGGAAAAACCCCTTTCCTTAAGTGCTGGTAAGTTTGTGTGGGGTTTTTTGTGGGGGTTTTTTTGGTTTTGTTTGTTTTTTTAGGGTGCTTTTCCCAGGGAAGCTGCAGTAGTTGGGGAGCAAAAACTCCTGTCTCTTCATATGATCCCCACACCCCCACACACAGAGAGCAGGATACCATAAGTGCTGCTGGCTGAGCAAATTGCTTGACCCCTCTTCTCTTGAGCTGTTCTGGGTGGGCAGCCAGCAGTGCCTGCCTGGTCAGCTGAGGGTCTTATCCTAGGCAGTAGCACCTGCAGGGTCAGCTGAAGGACCACCCAGCTGATTCAGGAGAAGCCTCTGCCTTGGCATCCAGGGCTCAGCTCTGCTTTAGAAATGCAGTGGAGCTGAGCCCAAGTGCTGTGGCAGAGGCTTTTGTTGAGCTGCTGGCAGGTTCTGCAGCTTGAGCCTCTGGGGGAAAGCGAAATCTCTACAAGCAGTAGCTAGGGATCCTTGTGTGTTCGTAGTGCTGCTCTATGTACTGTGCATTCATTGCTACTTTTTCTTTTCCCCAAGCAGAGGCTTGAACCGCAGAAGCTGCTGTTATCTTTTTTTTTTTTTTTGCTTAAAAGGTACACAAATTTCCAGCAGCTGGTTTTTGTTTTGCTTTGTTTTTTGAGGACAAAAAAGTGCATTTTATATGAAAGAATTTGGTAATGATTGCTTTCAGTTCTGCCACCTTCCTACTGCTGATGGAGCAGCAGGTCATTAGGCAGAAAAGAGATGGACAGCTGTTTCTTAAGCAACAGAGAAGGCCATTTTGACTAAAACTAGCAGAAGTGCCCAGCAGTACTTGTATTCCCAGCTCTGCTTAATCACAGCCTTTCTTTACTGTTCTCTAGTACTTTTACCCCAAGTCTCCTTTTTTTGTCTCGAGTCCCTGGAAGGAGGGCACAAGAAATGTGCTTCTTGGAGAAGTGTGACTGCTTGAGAGAGTTTAACTCCTCAAAGGTGGATCTTAGATCCTTTGCAGAATGGTGGTATTTTAGGAGCAAGCTTTCAGGCTGTTGCTCTTTCATGCTGACTGCCCATCAGGTTGCTATAGAGGTTGTTGATCCCCCATTCTGCTGTATGCCTTATTGTGAGGTGGACATAGTCTTTGGCCAGGGGTGGGGATGCTTAGTGACTAAAATGAACATAACCAAGTTTTTAGGAAAGACAGATCAGCCTCTTGAAGTGAGGTTCATGCTAAACATACTTAAGTCAGATTAGGTGAGGAACCAATGCTATGCCACTTAAATCATCCTTCTGGGCAAGTCTCCTATATTTAAAAGCTGATCTGAAATTCTTGGGACAAGTAATAAGGGTACAGAACAAAATGCTCTTCTACTGTCTTGCATTGCATTTAGGTTCCTGTCCATTAAATGCTGCTGCTTGCCTGGTGGATGGTTCCAGTTATATCAATATAGGGGAGGTTGCTGAAGGACCACGATGGGAAAATGGCATTACTGTTCTCAAGTATGTTAATGGGGATAAGTGCCCAGACAAGATTCGCAAGAAGATGACAATACTGCGCCTCAAGTGTGATGAAAGTAAAGTTGTAAGTATTTTGGTGGGGATGAGGTCTTATCTTGCTGTGATATTAGCTTTGCTGAGAAGGGAAAAGTGGAGCACATTTTAGATTGCTTAGGGAGCTAAGCTAGAGAGAGAATTCCAGATTTAAATGCTCAATCTGACCACATGAGCAAAAATCTTAATGTCTACTGTACCTGCTAGTGCAAATATTGCTCTCTACTGTGTTTTTGGTTTTCCTTTTTTAAAATATACTCAACAATGGAGTTCTGATACCTTCCTCTGGAAAAGAATTGCACTAACAAAATGTCTTCAAGAATTTTGCTGCTAATACTAGCCTAAATGTTCCTCATTAATTTCACTTAGTTTTTAGTGGCACTTGTATGTATGCACGCTATGATGCATGCAGTTCTTTGTTTTTATGCCTTTTCAGTATTCTAGACAAGTTCCTCATGCTCTTCCTGTGCAACAGCATCCCTAAGGCTAGTGGTGTGAGGCTTTTTAAGTTTTTTTTTTTTTTTGTTTTTGTTTTTAAGTCTGAGCCCTTCTGCAGCTAATAACTGTTCCTCTGCCAATTTGAAGTGGTCAGAACTGAATGCAGTAGGCCGGCTGCTGAATCACTGGAGTAGGATGCACTGCTACCCAGTCTAAGATGGGTTAAACTTGGCTTATGCTCAAGGAATTGCCTATTGTGAAACTCCTTTTAATTTTTTGTTTTGTTTCAGGAATCTAAACCAGAGCTGGTAACTGCGCTGGAAGACTGTGAATATACTTTCTTGTGGTTCACTGCTGCTGCATGTCCTTTGACAAACAACATGAACAATGATTGTAGAGTAACAAACCCAGTCACAGGTAGGAGACCTAGTGATTCCTATGCATGTGGATCTGGCATATGGCAGATGTGAAGGATAGCTGGGAACAGTTGTGCATTTGATCATTTTCAAATAGCCTTGTCCTAATGGGATAAGGGGAAGAGTGAGAGAATTCTGAATCCCAAATTCCTTTGCCAAATTGGTCTCTAGAACTACTTCCTCTTGGGGTGGAGGCTTTTCTTAAACACCTTCTTTAGGGGAGAGCCTTTATGTTGAGGGGAGGGAACACAGGAGAGAAAGGGAGGACCTCCTACAGCTGTTTTGGCTTGGTTTATAATGTGAAGGCTGTTGGCAGGCCCTGACCCTGCTATTGACTCGAACATCCAAACTCTGAAATTTTTATTTGCCTTTTAAGCTGGTCATCAAAACTTGGTAGAGACTGATTTCTACTGATTACTTTTTTTTTTTATGCCTCCAAATCTGTTAAAGCATCTTTTTTTTGTCACAGATTTGTTTGCAGGGGACCCCCAAAGTCCCTAGTTCAGTACTTCCCATACTCCGTCAGCATGGCCGCTCACTCCCAACTCCCAGCCCTCCTCCCCTGTGACACTATCTGCTGATGTTGCGACCCCGTTTGGGGTCACGACCCACAGTTAGGGAATTGCTGCCCTAGTTTCTACCTACTGTTCTGCCACTTGCCCCAAGGTTATCCTGAGAGCTTCCTACAGCAAACCTCAGCTCCATTGCCCTTATACCACATCCTGCAGTTGCACTGAAGGAGTTCCTGCCAGCCACAGGTAGCCACCCCATTGGGTTATGCTTGGAGTATTGCCTGCCTAGAAATCATTCTTTCTACATGCAAATCAGTAAGGAGACAAAGCAAGAGGATTGTCTATGTCGTCTTGCTTATGTAATTCTTTTTATCCTGACTGTAGGTTTGGAGACAGCAAAGCAAAATAAGTTAAGTTTCTTGCCCCCTCGTCTGGCTATACCGTAGTTCCCTGAGAGACCTGTCAGTATCCCCAGAATTCAGCTTTCCTGTTGGTTTTTTTTGTCAGCACTGGCAGCTAGGGTAATTGAACTCTTGAAGACCTTAATTCTACCCTAGCTAGACTCCCTAAAAGCCTTCAAGGCTAACCCACTCCCCCCATCAGCATTTATTCTAATTGCTTATCAGTTACCACCCGTCTGGCTTGATGGGCAACTTGTCTCAGATATACGTAGGAATGGATTTCTCTGTCTCTCTTGTTTTTAAAAAAATAAAATAAAAACATTTCCCCCTTCTGATCTTTCTGCAGGCCACCTGTTTGACCTGAATTCTTTGAAGAGGGAAGCTGGCTACACTCTCTATGACAACAAGAGCAGAAAAACTGTTCAGTTGGGTATTTGTGATGAAGTTAAAAGCTCATGTGGTACTGGGGTTGGTAAGTGTTGTTCTGAATATTTTTTTTTCCCCCTTTGGTGCCACAAAACCAGTTGTAAGCACGATAGTAGGTACAGTATGTCGGTAAAATTTTTTTGTTTTATCACAAAGTTAACAAAGGATTTTTAAAAAAATCCACAAATATAGGGGCTGTTGAAAGGAAGGTGACAGCAGCTAGTTAAGACTAGATTAAACTATAAACTTAAGTTTTATGCCTTGCAGTGGCATTCCAGATTCCTTTAAAAGTGAACATCCATCAGTGCTAGATCTGAGGTGTCAGGAGGACTGTTCTGTACTAGCATGTGAAGTATGGTATGAACTAGAGAGGGGGTGGGAGCGTGGTTTCTGAGGACCATGGAGGTAGACCAGTAGGTTGGCTGTCAGGTGGGGCCAGGATCCTACAACTTTCTAGAGCTCTTCAGCGGACTCTGCCTCCATGCCTATGCAGTCAGCAAGCTCCTGATCTGGGTTTGAGGATTTTCTTCCAAATTGTAAGATTCAGATTAGAAGATGTAGATCCTAGAAGATAGCAGTTTGTCTTGTTAAGAAAACCAAACTTTCACTCCTCCTGGAGCAGCTCACTGTGATCAGACAGTAGTGGCCAATAACTTTGCTGCTTGTTTCTTGAGGGGTGTGTGTAGGGGCTGGGTATATGATGGGAGGCAGGTGCCTGCTGGCACTGGGGAAAACTCTGGGCACTGGGGCTGCAGGAGAGGTGGTGGGGAGGGGCCCTTCAGTGGCAGAGGGGAGCTGTGTGGCCAGGCTGGTGGCACCATGGCTGGTGCCCTTGCTTGCAGGGGTGGGGTGGCTGGGTGGGAGAGGCTGCAAGGCTTGTGGGTAGGAGGGGGCTGTGGGTGGGAGTGAGGGGTACTGGCAGACCTGGGGGGAGCAGGGAGCTGTGGCTTGGGATTGAGGGGCACTGGGGGGCTGTGGGGCTGGAATAAGGGGCACCAGGGGAGGGGTGGGGGGCTGCAGGTCTAGAGTGGGGGCACTTGCAGCACTAAGCGTCTGCAGGTTGGGAGTGAGACGGCAGCAGGGCTGGGGTGGGGAGGAGCTGTGGCTTGGGAATGAGGGGCAATGGAATGGGCGAGGCAAGGCACTGGCATATCACTGTCTCCCTGCAATCATACTGCTCTTTGGGAACTTGAAATATGGTAACCGTATCTGAATCAGAACTTCCTAGACCTTAAAATGCTGGAGGTTGCAAGCAGGGGAGGAACAGCAGAAAAACCCTGGTCTGCCTGGGTTCACTCTTAGCATCTCCTTCCTGCTAGTGTGACGTACAGAATATTGGGCAAAATGGACCTATGGTCTGACCCAGTACATGGCAGTTCTTATGGTCTATCATGAAATCAAACTTGAGTGATGATCTCATGATAGGAGGATGTTGCACAAATTTTTATAGTAGTAGATGCATGCCCTTTGACTTGTCCTGAGACTAACTCAAACAGCTTATTCCATCTGTATATTAAGTACCCTCAGCCATAATAGGCTTGGTTTTGTCATGTAATAAAACTGAACCTGCTGAGGGGGTTTCGATCCTATCTAGACTGTCTTCTCTAGGCCGCAGTGTGCTACAGAAAGTAAATTCATCCTATTGCCCAGGGAACTTGGAATTAATAGACAGAATAGGAAAACGTTGCTGTCAGTATCTACTTCTTACATTTCTTCAAGACACCTTGAAAAATAAGGATGACGTGATGGAACCCTATGATGGGGAACCTGCTAAGCTTAGAGGAATCCTACTATTGTCCTTTAGGGAAGAAAACTCCCAGTTTTGTTTGGAAGGGGGCAATCTCTCCCAAGCCACTCAGAATTGTCTATGATAAGTCTCTCTTTCAAATTCCAGATCAGTGAGACTTATCATTGGAGTTTGAAAGAGAGACCAGTGCTGAAAATCCTGTTTGTTCATTCACACGTGGCTGAGTATCAGTCTTAGTAATCTAGGACCCCAGTTACTGACCTGGTAAGCCTCAGAGCTCTTGCAATTTTGTGTGCGACTATGTACGGAGGACACTAAATGCATCTTGTTACCACTTTAGGTAACTTCTCTTGGTAGAGGTGCAGTAATATGCAAAGGGTTTAGCACACATCAAATGGACAATTAACTTGCGTGGTTTTGTCTTTAAGCAAAAATCTTTTCCAGCTCAATGGACCCCACATGTTAAATGTTTGTGCCATCATAATGTTATTCCATGAAGCAAGCACATGCATTATTTGTGGGAATGTGGGGAATTGTGGTTCTGTTAGTTTTGAAATGTTGCATGTTGAGCGACTGCTCATAGGCATAAAACAGGGCAGGCAAAACAGATTTAAGTAGAAAAATTGGCTCTTCATTTAAACAGTTCTGTTATATAAATACAGTAAAAGCTCTGTTATCTGACATCCCCTGGGAATGGGGGATGCCAGTTAAATCAAATATGCACTGTCTGGTGCACTCCCTGGCGTCAGTGTGCCGGGGGACAGAGAAGGGGCCCCCACGCAGGCTGCTTTGCCCCAGGCCGTGGGCTGAAGAAGTGACAAAGAAAAGCTCGGCTTGCAGCGCAGAAACTGGAAGTCCCCTAGAAGTGGTGCTTCTGCTTCCGTTTTTGCTGTGTCCCTTGGATGCCAGTTAGTAGAGTTTTCCAGCTAATAAAGTGTCGGTTAACGCAGCTTTTGCTGTACTCTTTGAAATGATGGAAGCCATGGACTTAGGCCTAAATTGGTATAACTTCATTAAACCGTCAGCCTGTAGCAAGCTTAATGATGCTGCTTTTTCATTATCCATATCTAGAAACAGGGAAAATTTGCTTAAGGTTTTAAGGTCACTTTCATCAGTGCCAGTCCTGTATGGTATTAAGGATTTTAATTTCAATGCAATTGCAGTAGAGTGGATGATTAGTACCTTTATCTCTTGAAATGCCAGCACTTTTTAATAATTGAAACCAACTGGGAGTGTATCTGTTAATTAAAGAGAAACTGGAGAGCCATTGATCTTTTTTTAAAAAGTAAAAGAAAGACCGGTTCCTAAATCTTAAAGGCACTTTTAGTGACCCGAAGATACAGGTAAGCACTGCGAGTAGATGCATGCCTTATTCCTAATACTTTCATTTTCAAATAGTAGAATTTTCAATGGGGGCTAAGCATCTTGTTACATAACCACGTTTTTTTGAAAATGCCACCAGACTTCACTCCATTCCCCCACCTCCACCCACACATACTTTTCACCGGGCTGGTCATAGGCTGTATTCCCAGCCTCTCAATGAACAGTTAATAGAAATCGGTTTTAAACATTTTTAAAAAATTTGACACTATTCCTATGTATTGAGTACACTAAAATGTGCAGTGTAAATGCTGCCTCTTGCAAGCAAGCTGTTGAATGAATCTCACACACTTCAGTATGAAGGTGATAAACCTTGTTCTGAAATGAGGTTTCTTGCTTGTTTTGTATTAATTCCTGGTTAAAATGTTGAATTGCTTGGATTTTTAAACTCTGTACTTTGTGCAAGGCAGTGGTTGTAAATCTAAATTTAAACCTACCAGTGCAACTCTTTGTTATAGCAGTTCTATGTACTGAAAGACTTCAGATTAAAAAAAAAGCATGAGAACGCTTTTTCCAGACTTCTTTACAATCTTATTTATAACTTCCTGAAGACATAAGGAACAATGAATGGTTGCATGATACAGTCGTTTTATTTCCAAATCTAACTCTTCCTCATTTAATTTTATTTAGGCGTCTGCATTAGTGATGGTCAGAAACATATTATTGCTGGAAGACAGAGCAAAATGTTAACCTATCAGGATCAAGTACTGAAACTGGTCTATGAAGGGGGAGATCCTTGTCCAGTGAATTCTGCATTGAAACACAGAAGTCACTTTAGCTTTGTGTGCAAATCAGATGCTGGAGATGGTCAGCCTGTTCTCTTATCTTTTGATGAACAGACCTGCACACACTACTTTTCCTGGCATACTTCTCTAGCTTGTGAAGAGGAGGTAAGGATCCACAAGCTGAAGTTTTGACAAGGAAACCATAGTAACAGTGCTTCAACACTGCTGTTAATGTTTAGATTCTTCCTTTCAGAAGATAAGCTTCTTCTAATACAGAAGTTTTTTGTAAAGAGACCTCTGCTAAGCTTCCTGGGTGGGGATAACTCTTCCTACAGGAAGTATTTGTTTTGTCTAGCTAATGAAGCAGCAGTAAATACAGTGTATGGAGCTTGTATCATGGAAAGTAAAAGTTTGGCTCTAGTTAACAAGCCCCATTTAAGACAGGATTCAGGACAGGGTGGCACCTTCTGCCTGACTTCAAACTGCATTAGTTTTCAGACCTCCAAGCCCTGCAAAGGGAAGTCTTTTGGGTAATGTTCCTAACTAATCTATTAGGAAGACCCTATGTCTCCCAACCAGAACAGTACCAGGCTCATTTTCAGCTTAACCACTGAGTTTTGGTATTTGCAAGTTAATTTAATTTCATGATTTGTGTGTGTATATGCATCTTTTCTTGAAAATGCTGTGGATGGAACAGATTATTGTAGGACCCTCAGGGTGAACTTCTCCAATATGTTATACAGGGCATCAGTGGCCCTGTATAATGGCCACTGATTGTAATGATCATAATGGTCCTTTTCTGTCTCTAAAACTGGACACTGATAAAAGTGTGTTGCTCCCAATTAAATTCTTTGATACTGATAACACTGGAACCTTTAATTTTCAATAATGCCAGTAAATATTAACTTGCTAGGAATAGCAGCCTTGCTTATACAATGAGAAGTTTACTGCATTATCAGCTAATGATTTGAGTATTTCACTTTAAGTGTAATCCTGTGCCTATTTTTGGTTTACTGTGAAATTTATCTGAATTTCAGTGGCTATGTGTATTTGCAGACTAATACTTTCTCATGTGCTGTGGCCTATAAGCATTAAGAGTCCCTTAATGCATTTGCTCTAATGATCTTGGGTTTGTTTGGAAGCTCTCATTTTGAAAATGCATTTACCTTTTTTTTCCAAGTGTAATTTCCCCTTTCTGACCAAAGGGTGTCATTGCAGAACAAACAATTCCATGAGAACATCAAACATGTTTCTTAACAGGTGAAATGCTCGGTGTTGAATGGCAGCTCAGTTATTGACCTCTCCCCTTTGATCCATCGAACGGGTTATTATGAGGCATTTGATGATGATGATCTAACTGACCTCACTCCAGACTTCTACATTAATATTTGTGAGCCCCTCAATCCAATCAAAGATGTCAGCTGCCCTCCTGGGGCAGCAGTCTGCATGGTTCCTGTTACTGGTCCTCCTATAGTAAGTACAGTATCCAGAAACCACTGGAATACTGAGAACTGACAAATGTATCCTGAAAACCTCCCTGATGTAGTGAAATGTCTTGTTTGGAGTCAGGATTGTTGAGGGGGGTGAAGGAAGCTGTAGATGGATTAAAACAGCATCAGCAAAGGTCTATCCATTATGCATCTTCTACTGTTAGTGTCTTCATCTTATCCCAAATGAGATAATCTCTGGTATTCCAAGCTTCCCTGTCAGTCATGCTGACAGCTCTTACTGATGGACCAAAACCCGTAAGCAAATATCTCTATCTCCTGGGTTTTCATTAAAAATAGCTGCTGAATATTTCAGTTGGTGAGCAGAAAACTAACTAGCCACCTTGTGTGGCAGAGCAGAGTGTTACATTTCTGCTTCACCTTTTAGATAGGTCAGTGAGGAAAACTAATACAATGTTAAAGATCTACAAAACTTCACAAGAAGATTTGATGACCAGATACAGCCAAAACACCATGATAGAGTTTGAAGGTGATAGCACAGTCTTAGGCAAGACTGCCAGGGATACTAATGTTCTCTTACTGAAATGTGCTACCCTTAAAGTAAGTGAGGAGGGGCAAATGGACAAATGAAAGTATTTAAAGTTAAATTCCTTTCGACTTGTTCTAAAGATGTATCTGTTTTTAAGGAGAGCAATTATAGGGAATGACTTCCAGGTGCACTTGGCTTGAGCTGGAGCAAGCATAGCCAATAGAACATGTAGGGGTTCAGTTCCTTTGATACGAGTCAGTTCTTAATACGCATTTTGTTAACAAGTGTGCTTTGCTTATTTAGGACATTGGTCGCATCACTGAACCTCCCACTCTAAATCCTGCAACAAATGAAGTCCATATTACTTTTAACAGTACCACGCCTTGTCCAGCAGACAGAAAGCTCAACTATACTTCCCTTATAGTCTTCCAGTGTGAAAGAGGAATAGCTCTGGTAAGAAGCATTCACATGTTGGAATGAAAAGATAAGCTAAAAGCAGGAGGATAAAATATATGAGCATATAGAAATGAGCACTGATCAGGGAGTGTTGCTTTTTCTTAGTGTGGTGATTTTGAAACTTTCTTGACTGCATATAGTTAGCTGCAAAATTATTACTGCTTATATCCCCTACACCTGATGTCTCTGCATGTTCCTTCCATAGGAGAAGCGACACAGACATCAGCATGTGACAGCCCCATTATGCACTGCACGTCATTCAAAAGCCCCACTGTCATTATTAAAATGTAGGCGCGTTCCCTTTGGCACAATGTTCCGTATCCCAGTTTGAAAGCCACTGGCTTAGTGGATTTTTGTTTTGAACTTTATGCAAGAACAGTGAATATTAAAGAAGATGCTTGTGAAGTAAATAGCCCAATTCAGTTGTTTTTAAGGTGCACTTTTTTCCTCTGGGTATGGCAGGCTATGCGGGTTACAAAGCTGAATCAGCTAAGTGGGGAATAACTCTAAGCTCTCATTTTTCAGTAACAGCATTCAGTGAGTCTTTTCTTTTTAACCCTGTACCAAAAGTCAGAAAACCTGAAATCTGTAAATCTTTCTTCTGTCCTGCATTGAGTTTTTCCATGTTTTTTTTAGAAGGTGATTTGTTCTTAGGCATGTGAGATAGGAAATGCTAGGGAAGGTTGTCTGGCTGCCTGTATTTTCAGGCTAGGTACAGAAATTGCACAGAAACTGGTATAAGTGAGTGGAAACTGGTTCAAATCTAACACAACAGAAGTTCAGTGCATGGAACGCACTTTCAAAATGGCTGCAACTCAGTTTAAGATAAGCCTGGATGGATGAAGTATCAGACTTAAACTGGATTTAACCTAAATCAGTTATTGAATTTCTGTCCCAGATCCCCTCTAGATTCACGTTTTAATTCAACCCTCCAGCCACCCATGATGCTTTGGATCTCTTCTGCAAACCTCCCATGCAGGGTGAGTGGGCTAGCCTTGGTCCAAGCTGCCTGTTTCAGCTGAGCCAGGGAGGCGTGCTCTAGCACCTATCCCTCCCCAGCTTCTGCCCTGGGCCACTGCAGGCATGTGGCTGCATTTCTGGTGTGAAAAATGAATGTCTGTTCACTTGCCTATTAATTCAGTCAGTGCAGTTTAGACCTAACCTACGAAGATTCAACCTCAGGCTTTTTGATTACCTGTACTTAGCCTGACTATTTTCTACAGAATTACTGTGTAACTGAGTAGATATCAAACTAGAATCCTTTCTGCCAAGTTAAGGACTCTTTCCTGATCGGGGACCAAGTTAAGGATGCACAGCAAGCTGTAAATGTTAGTGCTTCTCAAGTGCTCAAATGCATGTCCAAGGTGTTCTTCTAATGTAGCTGGGTCTTATTCATAGGTTAATATAAGCAAAGGAAGACAAGAACTTGTGAGAAACTTCAGCAAAGCCACTTCCTTCAGAGATGCATTCCTTCAAAATCTGACAACTTGGGGGGCGGGAATCACATTTATCTTGCTGAATTTCTTGTTTTAGAGCCAAACTAAAGTTCCAAAATGTCAAATGGAAATATTCTTTCCCCATGTAGTCGACCAATTTTGGTTTGAAGTCTCTCTTTAAACAAAATTGGGAAGGGAACAAAACTATTTTAATTGAACTAAAGCTGAATTTTATTAAGGATTTTTTCTTTGAGATTCTTCTGGAACTTTTTAGGTTTTGTTCAATGCCAAATGTAGCCAAATTTTGAACTTCCATTTCGTGGAAAACAGTCGTCTTTTTTTTTTCTTCATCCTGCAAATCCTTTAGATAAGATACAAAATGGATGCTTTGATGCTTGCAAAATGTTCAAGTTGTAGTATTTTGTACAGGTGGTAGCCCTGAACCAAGATTACAGTCAGTTAAGACTTCTCCTGACTGCTAAGTAACTGCAGAGATATAACTGAAACCTCTAATGCTACTTTGCTTTTTTGGTAACAGGGGAAGCCAAAGATGATAAGAAGGCTTGACTGCAGCTTTGTGTTTGAGTGGGGCACTCCGTTGGTGTGTCCCGATCAAGTGAAAACTTCAGGCTGTTCTGTGACTGATGAGCAGTTGCACTACACTTTTGACTTGTCCAGCCTTTCTAAAAACACATACAAGGTAACCCAGTTGCTATTGCTTTGCCCATATTATTAGGAGTGGGAAATTTATCCTCTGAATTCATAGCAGTAACTTTCATTTTAAGTAAACTGTGAGAACATAGTACCTGTTCTGTGTCAACTCCAGCTGCCCCTAGGGAGAGCTTGCTGTTCCATTTGGACTACTCATGTCTCCACCCAGAATTTAATATGCAAGTAAACACTAGTGTAACTTGCATCAGTTTTTTGCACTATGGTGTTCCATAGTGCACTGACACCCAGCTAAGGCTACTGCCGACAGGGTGCTCTCTTTCAGTTCCTCTCCACTAGACGGCAGAGTAGCCAGTAACAAATTGCCTTTAGTTGAGGGCCAACTCCATTCAAAATTGCCTAGAACTGCAGATGCTCCATGTGCCTTTTGTGTAACTAACTGCTGCAACACTCAGGAATAACCATGCTCTGACTATCCCAGAATGACTCTCAGTAGCTTGACTCCTACTTCATGTTTCCAGAGGAGTCTAGGCAGATTACAGTGGTGTAAATGTGCTGCATGTCCACACTCATATCCCTTTGGCTATAGACTACTTCTTGGCCTTACAGAATCCTTGTGTGTTCATTCCAGTTGAGCCTTATGCAGAACTTTGAGTACATGGGAGATTCTTAAATTCTTGCAGAATATTGCCTGCTGGTTATCCTGTCATTTATTTTTCTGACTTAACGTGCCACTGTTGGGTGTCCATGCAGATCTTGTCTGGCTCCAACAGTTACCATGTTGGCGTGTGCGCTAAAGTAGTAGATGTACCGCAGGGAAAATGCAAAGACGGGGCAGTATGCCTGGTGTCTGAAAACAGTGCTGCTTCCTTTGGAAATTTCAAAGAAATGAAAATGGATTACAGGCATCAGGATGAAACTGTCATTCTGCAGTACACAAGGGGTGATCAGTGCCCTCCAGGTAAGATCCCATAACTGACTCTGTGTACTTCTACATTTAAAATGAGTCGCAACTGTCAAGGAAATAATTTTACTGTTTGAAAGAAGCAATCTTGGCTTTTATTGTAACTTAATATGTTTACATTTGTGATCTACTAAATTCTAATGCTAGAGGACAGCCTTTCTTTGCAAACTGTAATCCTTGCAACAGACAGCAGGTTTGAAATAGCTAAATTATAGCTTTTAGCTCTTTGTTTAGATGATTGTTTCGCACCAAGTATGGTATCTGAATGCTTCTAGATGTGACAGCCATACATAACTAATTGTGCCAGTGAATTTCAAAATATGGTGGATGGAGGGGTGGCGGTGAGCAGAATAAATCCAAAAAAGTATACCTAGTAATGAGAATATTTTGTGTACTGACATGTTGCCTCCACTTTCAGTGACCGAAAAGGGTGAACTTTGTGTCTTCCCCTTCAAGTATAAAGACAAGAACTATGAGGAGTGCATTACAGATGGAGAAGGAAAACCGTGGTGTTCCACAACTAAGGATTATGACAGAGATGGAAAATGGGGATTTTGTGGAAATGGTTAGTAAGACATTAAGCTGGGTATGAAGTGTATGCAGTTCAGAACTGGACCAAATTACTAAAGGCACCAGTAAAGGACCTTGGTATAATAGCAATCAAAAGGGACCACTGGGTAAAGCTTGGAGGTGGGAGAGGGGATGCATTGTATGGAATAAATAGGTTTGTCTGAATACAAGTGTTTTGCATGAACTTGTAGAAAATTGTCAATCATCAGATTATGGTAAAAAACTTTACTTAATATAGAGCAGTCCAACTCTCATGGAAGCAAGTTCTTTGTTATTGGCATAATGTTACGTGAAAACGAATTGGTAAATCTAGTAGGTAGAATGCAACAACTGCATATGTCCTAAAAAACAAGTTTCAGGTCTCTTTGCTAGCTGTGTAGAAAAACAGGGTTTCAAGGGACCACAGAAGGTCATCTACTTCAACCTCTTGCTCAAAGCAGAACATCCTTGTCTAAATCACCCTACTCTGGTGTTTCTCTAATCTGCGTTTAATTTCCGGTGACTGCAGTTCCACAGTCTATAATGTTCCACTTCTTTACTTTCATGGTTAAAAATTATTTCTAATATCTACTTGAAATCTCCTTACTGGCTATGTAAATCAGCTGCTGCCAGTCCTGTGGGGAATAAAATGAAAGGATCTTTTCCTCTGACATGTGTGACTCCTGCAGGTTCTTTCTGGCAGGTCTGAAGCTTTCTCCGTTCTTTGGTTATTTGTACATGTAACTTTTTTTTTTTTTGTCCTGAGTGCAATGTTTCCCATTTCCTGTTTTGTTTTGTTTGGTTTTTTTGGCATCATTTTTCTTCAATTTATCAAGATCGTTCTGAATTTTAATTCTGTTCTTTCAAATGTCTGCTGCCCATACCAGGCTCAGTCTAATCTGAACACTCTTCTACCTGATTACGTCAGTTCTGCAATGCAGTAATTACAAATGCCTTTAAACATCTTCAGGTTCTTAATCATCCTTAATGATTCTTCTCATAGTGGTTGGGAATCGGGAATCTACTATTATTTTCAAGTGTGATGAAAATGCTGGCGAAGGCACCCCTCAGCTTTTGAGTGAGACACTTGGCTGTGCTGTGACATTTGAGTGGAAGACGCAGGTGGTTTGTCCTCCACAGAAGATGGAATGCAAGTTTATCCAAAAGCACAAAACATACGATTTGAGAGTGCTTTCTTCCCTTACAGGATCTTGGGTCTTCTCTTATGAAGGGAGCTCGTGAGTTCATATTTTAATGTTCTTTATTTTCATCCACTGAATAGCTCCTGTACTAAAGTTAGAGGGTATGACATTATCAATATTTGATAGACCATGGTCAGTAGTTTATTTTAAGTTGATAAGATTTTTCCAGTATAAAGTTCTTTAAACAGATGTCAACTGGATAGAAGTTTTATATAAGCCAATTGTATCTTTTAAATATTTTAGCTGTTTCCAAACTGAGATTAGGTTTAAACATAAGATGCCAAAATTTAGCACAAAATTCATTTTCATGTGTCAATAATTCATTGATACAGCACTTTTAAGGCATTTATTTGCATATTTAATGAAGGGGAGCACCTTGGTTTGACCTCAGATTAAGCTTTATAAACATGGTGCAATATCATATGTAATTAACTCTCACTTTCAGCATTCAGTGTTTCATTTCTAGTAGAGGAAATACTTCAAGTCTCTTTTTTTCCAAATGCCAATGACTGTTGCACAGCTAATTTGAGGGGAGGGGGGAGTCTGCTTTTTCAACTGCCTGTTTGTGATTAAAAGAAAATGGAGAGGAGGCCTACCTATGCTAAAGACTTAAAAGGTCATTGAGACCAGAAACAGTTCAACTGTACTCCCTTATTTAGTCTGTTCTAAATGTAAATTTTGTTTTATGTTTCGGCCTAGTTCAAGGTGACATTATTTTATGTATTGGTTAAAACTTCTAGTTCACTTCCATCCAACTGTAACTTTGTTATAAGTGTGTACTTAAGTTGGTAAGAAATGTCAAATGAGTTTTATTTAAAAAAAAAATAAAGTCATTCAACTTGGAAATGCTGGCTAAAAACCTGCAGGGTTTTGTAGTTCACACACTGCTTGCCTCAGGTCATGTATATGAGCCTTTAAAAAATAATTTGATTACAAGTCATTACAACAAAGAAAGCCAAGCTACTTTTCAAAATATATGAATGGTATGTTTGTCTTCCCTCTTCCTGTTTGCTTAGCATATGTTTATTTTAAATCTGTCTGCTAGTGATGTGGATTTTTTTTCATGCTGTAGGTATTACATGAATCTTTGTCAGAGAGTATATGAAGGACCTACAGGATGCTCTGACAGAGCTAGTATTTGCAAAAAAAGCCAAAATGGAGCTGTTCAGGTGCTAGGACTTGTACACACGCAGAAGCTGAATGTGACAGGTACAATAATCCTGCTGAACTTCTGTCAATGATGATTTTTTTTAATTGTTTTACAAGGACCTAGTAATTATGCTGAAATTCTTATGTGAAGGCTGCAAAAGAACTGACTTCTTGCCTGTAAGCTTTTTATTGTTAATGGGGCTCCAGCTGCATCTTTTTGGCACAGGGATGAGTACAAATGAGCTTTAGTTAAAGCATCCCCACCACTGTTTCAGCACAAGAACACTGATGCACATGATGCTCTGGGTGCTTTAGAGCAGCTCTTGGAGTCTCTCTAATTAAATCCCCCCCAGAGCTCGTCTGTAAACAGTAAAAATAATACGCTATTTGAGAATGTGGAAGGGAATTTTACAATGTATCAAGAAAACTTGTTGCAATACAAAAGTACAGGACAGATAAATTTTAAACCGGGGGGGTGGGGAATTGTATGCAAGAGTTGCATAGTAATGGTTTGTTTGGAGTGATTTGAGATTTGGATGTTGCACTGATTATTACAAAATACTGTAATTTGACGTATAGTCTGATGAAATGCTGATTTTAGTTCTTTATACAATTTTAAGCATCTAGCTGTAGTTTGTAAAGAGAACTACAAGGACCCTGAGTCTCTTTCTTTTCAGATGATAAAGTATATATTAGTTACTCCGGTGGACAAGAATGTAGTGAAAACAAGAAAACAACAACTGTTATAGAACTGAAATGTGCAAAAACAGTTGGCAAGCCTGTGTTGCAACGGTGAGTAAAAGTTTTTGACCCTCAGGGTTTAGTTAACCATTTATGACTGGTACTTCCTATTGGTTACTGCTTGAAGAGAGACAACTGTAAGTGAAGATCTTGCAGTCTTTTTGCTCTATGGCTGTGCAGGACTCAACATTCTGGGGTTCTCGCTAGTGACAATGTCTCCTGTTCTTGTTGTCTGTTGCTCTGACACTAGAAGTATTATGGAAGCATACTAGGAGGATGTGACACGAACAGATCTTGATTTTAAGAACTTTGGTTAGTCACTTTTGAAATTCTTTTGATGAAAGGTGACCAGTTTGAAACTGCTGTTGGGACATAGTATATTTTTAATTCCAGAAGGGCCAAGTGGTTGCAGCAAGTAAGTAGCTTTGAGGAGAGAATGTATAGCTCATAACTTCTAGTGCAGTAGTTTTCACCTGTTTTAGTCAGGGCACCTCTCCATAACTTTTGAATTTGGTGGCAGTCTCAGGACCATTGTTATACTGCCTCAGTCACTAATGCATATAATGGCAGGCACAGTCATATAAGTTCATTTGAAAGACTGAACTTTCATCTCAGACTGCCTACCCCCATCACTTTTTATGCCAGTAGACTCTGAAATGAAGCAGTAAGTACTTGGGTTGGTCTAATAAAAGATATCAAATTCACCCAAGGAACCTTGTCTGCAGTAAGTACTTTGCACTTTAAGTGCCTGGTTCTCTTCTTCTGTGCTGGTGACTGTACAGGCACCAGGAATCTCTAATAAAGCAAACTCAGCAGTAGACTGCAGAGCAGGCTGATTAACCTTTAGAACATTACAGTAGTGTGTGCCAAAACATCCTTCTTCCTATCTTGTCCATGCAGCCCTTAAACTGGATGGATCTAAACTTTGACCAGCATCAGGTGGTTAAAATGCAATGTGGTAATTCATGTTGCCCTTTGTCTGCTTGCTGCAGAAAGGCTGCAGGAGTGGCTTTTGATCCACATACTGAAGTTGTTGACCTGGAGTTTGAAATGGCTTGTTTCTCTCATGCCAAAATGCTTCTCTTTTTCCTCTCCCCCACTTAATTATTAAAGCTACTTGCTTAATTAACATATAACTGGTGTGTGATTATAGTGACAAGCAAAGACAAGGTATCGGGCTTGAGGAAGAGGCCAAAAGCAAGACTTATCTTTCCTGTAGGACAGTGGTTCTCACTCAAGATACAGGTGCTGCTGTCACCATGCCTCCTGCAGAGCTGATTTGGGAAGTGGCCATGGTGGGAGCACAGAGGTGGAATTATCCCATGTGCCCCTGTTTCTGGGAGGAACATATAGAGCTGTACCTGGAAAGGCTGTGGTAAGAGCATCTGCTCCTGATCTGATTCCTCACATGGCACAGTTGCACATGGCTACAGTGTTGCTTGCACCCCTGAAAGAGTCTTGTGGCACCCTGGCTGCTACAGAACCCTGGTTTGAGGATGACAGTTCAAGTGGTAGCTCTAGCCACAAGGTTCACTGTCTCCTTGTGGAATAAAAGTAATAGTGAGCAAGGAACTTGAGTTCAGAAATTTCTGGTAGTGTTTTTATGTTAAAGGCTGAACATGAATCAATTTTGGGCAACTTTGAATTTTTGATAGTCTGTCAGTTAAATTGGAAGGTGTACAAGAGAATTTCTATTTCTGTTGCATTTGTAACGCCAGTCAATTTTCCTCTTGTTTGGGTCCTCCCTGTTGTTTGATACTAGCATGCTCTTGCAGTGGAATCATTGTGGTAAGTAACTGGGTGCTAGAAAGCGAAACCAGCAGGATTTGGGGGGTTGCAAACCAAATTTTCCTTGCTGTTCTGTGATGGTAAAGCTTGAATCAGAAAATTCTGAATAAATTGTTTTTTATTATGTAGAACAGGAGTTGGCAACCTGCAGTCTACAGGCCAGATTCAGCCCACAGAACTGGAAGGCTTTCTTTGTGCTGGGCCTGGGCAGTCTCAGCAGTGCCTGCACCACTACTGCTGCTTCCCACCCCACCCCTTGTCCCTACTGCCACGTGAGCGCTGCCTTCAGCTGGGAGGGAGCTGTGCTTATGTTCCAGCCAGGAAGTAGGGGGATGAGAGAAGTGGTGGTGGTATAGTTCCCAGTTGGCCTCTTAGTGCTGAAGTGATCTGGCCAATGTCAGACTGAAGCCAAGTTGTTCTAGCCCGTGGCTTGTTGAAGATTACCAGTCACTGAATTAGAAGCAGGGAAGGGAAGGGAATAGCTACAACATGTTCAGTCATTTTCAAAATTTCTTTCCTTTTAATTTTTTTTCCAAAAAGGCTCAGTCAAAGCTTTTAGCTGTTTTTCTGGCAGGAACAGAAGTTCTTGGGGTGAGACTTGCAGTATGCTTAGTACACCTGCATGAAGCAACAAATATTTGCTTCGGATTCGGCTGATTCCGAATCAAATCGCTGTCCCCCCGAGACTTGAATCGCTGTCCTGATTCGATTCGGCTGAACTGGATCTGAAGATTTGGTTACAGACTAAACAGGCAGCAGTCCTCACCACGCTAGACACAGCTGCCACCAGCTTATAAGTCTGTTGTGGTGGGCAGAGGGGGAAGGGAAGGGCTGTAGGGGAGGGAGGAATTGGGGCTGGGACTGGGACTAGCTGCTCAGCTGGGGTGGGGGGCATGGGACTTGGAGCGGGGCAGGGAGGTGCAGGATACATGCATGGTAGTGCTTGGAGCGGGGGTTATGCCCTGCTGCCACTTGCCCAGCCGGCAGGGATGTGGGCAGATGCAGGTGTGGCTTGCTCTGGGTAGAAGGGAGCAAGCAGCAGCAGGGCATAGCATGCCGCTTGCCCAGCTGGGTCAGGGAGGCGCAGGATGTGGGTGCTGCTGCCGCTTGCCCAGCCATGGCGGGGTGCGATGTGGGTGCAGCTCACTCTGAGCAGAAGGGGGCAAGTGGCAGCAGGGCATAGTCCCTGCTCCCAGTGGTGCCACACCAATGTCCCACCCCAGCTGGGCAAGTGGCAGCAATACCCGCATCCCGCAGCTCCCTGACCCGGCTGGGCAAGCAGCAGGCTATGCCCTGCTGCTGCTTGCCCCCTTACGCCCACAACGAGCTGTGCCTGCATCCGGACCCACTCCTCCCACCCTGGCTGGGCAAGAGGCAGTAGGGCATAGCCCCTGCTCCGAGCACTGCTGCTCCTGCGTCCCCTGCCCCAGCTGGGCAGCTTGTTCCAGCCCCAATCCTTCCTTCCCCCATGCCCCTTATCTCCCCCCTCCACCCACCACACCTGATTTACCAGCTGGAAGCAGCTTTGTCCAGTGTGGTGAGGACCGCTGCCTGTTTAGTCTATGGCCGAATCTCCGAATCGGGCTGAATCTTTTCCGAATAGATTCCGAGGCTTCAGATTCAATTCGGAGCTTTTAATTGGTCCCCTGATTTTGATTCGGAGATTTTTTCACCAGATCTCCAAATCAAATCAGCTACCGAAGCTTTGCACAGCCTTAGTGCTTAGGTGCTGGCTAGCTCCAGGCTTCACAACATAAATAGATCAAAATCCTTTAAGTGAGAGAGAGAGGAAAACTACAGAAATGCAAAGTATCTGGTATTATTTTGATGCGTAGTGAGCTTCACAACCTGAATACAACTCCAAGGTCTGAGTGGGTGACATTAAGGACTTGTGGCTTGCCCTCAGCAACAAAGTAAATGCTCCTCTGCGGCATGGGGAAAATTGACTATGATTTGTGCATTGGCATGGGAGAGACTAGGAGCTGGAAATCTGACCAAGCCATATTCTTGTCCTAGCATGGACAGAAGGCAAAATTTAACCTTCCAAAATAACTTGGTTATTAAGTGTTTTTGTGTGTGTAGCTTTTCTTTTGTTTGTTTGGGTTTTTAAAATCTCAAATGCAGTATAAATTCTGGAGTTTCAAACAAGTAAGATCAATGGTTCAGCTAACTTTTTTTTTTTGAAACCACTGAATTTATGAAGCAGTTCAGTAGTGCTGGCATAAAAATATCTGGATTTAAATTAGCAGTTTGTTTGCTTTTTAAGGAGAAAAAAAAAATAGCTTTTACTGATCCAGTAGGCTTCCAGGCTTATGTTGAAACTCTGGGATATCTTGCTTTCTCCTTTCTGCTATGCCAGCAGCAGCTATGCTTCTACACTGAAAAGAGAATGTCATTAAAATGGCTTGTCTTTTGACAGGTTTGATGGAGAAAACTGTGCTTACTACATCACGTGGGAAACGCGGGCAGCTTGTGCTGTGAAGCCACAAGAGGTGGAGATAGTGAATGGGACAGTTATTAATCCTACATCTGGAAAAAATTTCAGCTTGGGTGATATTTTTTACAAGTAAGTAAAAACGGGGTCCTACAGTGTGTGAAGCTCCTAAAATGGTTGAGGACGCTCACAACTATACGCTCTTTAAATGTGGGGGATCCAGAGCATGAACTCCTGTGACCTTGCTCTGTACCACTAGAGGGATGGAGAAATGCTTAAGTCACTGATTCCAGGAAAGGAAGAATGTTGCCTCTTGAGACTTTGTCTGACTCTGGTATGCTATTTTTTCCAACGAGTTGCATAATAAAACTGGAACAGGTTTATAATGTGCAAAACCTGGCAATAAGCTAAGCCATGCTGAGTGTTTTGAGAAAGCAAGGGGAAACAATCATTCCTTCTCAGAATCAAAGGCCAGCAGCCTACAATGAAGGGAGTAGGAGTGATATAGATTCATAGAGTTGGAAGGGACCTCAGTGGGCCATCTAGTCCGACCCCCTGCTCCTGGCGGGCAAGAAAAGTCACCAACCCTGGGGTCATGTGATCCCACTGGTGCCTGTCCAGTCTCCTCTTGAAGACCCCCAAGGATGGGGCGAGCATCACCTCCTTTGGGACCCCATTCCAGATTCTGACAAACCTGACGGCGAAGAACTTTCTCCTAATGTCCAGCCTAAACCTTCTCTCTAGTAGCTTATGGCCATTGTTCCTTGTTGTTCCAGGGGGTGCCCTGGTGAACAGATCATCACCTACTTCATGTTGCTCTCCCCTTATGAATTTGTACACTGCCACAAGGTCCCCTTTCAGCCTCCTCTTGGAGAGGTGAGGAGGTTAAGGTCCCTTAGCCTTTCCTTGTAGGACCTTCCCTGCAGGCCTCTAATCAGGCGAGTGGCCCTTCTTTGGACCCTCTCCAGGTTGTCCTCATCCCACTTTAACTGCGGCGTCCAGAACTGGACACAATACTCCAGCTGCGGTCTAACCAGTGCCACATAGAGGGGGAGAATCAATTCCCTGGACCTGTTTGTGAAGCACCTACGGATGCACGACAAGGTGCAATTGGCTGTGCTAGCTCCTTTATCACATTGGCGACTCGTGTTCATCCTGGAGCCAACTGTGACTCCCAAGATCTTTTTCAGCCTCAGTGAAGGTGAGAAGGTCACCCCCCACCCTGTAGGTATGATGGCAGTTCTTCCTCCCTAGATGCAGCATCTTGCACTTGTCCTTATTGATTTGCATCTTGTTAGTCTCTGACCACTTCCCCAGCCCATCTAGGTCAGCCTGGATCTCGTTCCTCCTCTCTAGGGTTTTAGTTGCACCCCATAATTTTGTGTCATCCGCGAATTTGGACAGGGTGCTTCCCACCCCCTCATCCAGATCACGATGAAGATGTTGAACAGCGCCGGCCTCAGAACTGAGCCCTGAAGGACTCCACTGCCCACATCTCTCCAGGTTGACACTGACCTATCCACTATCACCCTCTGAGTGCGACCCTTGAGCCAATTTGCTACGCAGTCTACCATGTAATCATCCAAGGCAGATCCCCTCAGTTTATTTATAAGGATGGTATGGGATACCTTGTCAAAGGCCTTCTTGGAGTCCAGATAAATAATATCCACTTTGACTCTTGCATTTAAACATTTGGTGGCCTTGTCGTAAAAGGAAACTAGGTTAGTCAGGCAGGACCTGCCTGCTAAAAACCCATGTTGGTTACCCCTTCATATCACATTAGCCAGCGGGCTCCCACAGATGTGCTCCTTGATAATTTTTTCAAGGATTTTCCCAGGGATAGAGGTAAGGCTGACTGGTCTATAGTTCCCCAGGTCCTCCTTCCTCCCCTTAAAGATTGGGACGATGTTGGCCCTCTTCCAGTCCTCCGGAACGTGACCCGAGCACCATGAGCACTCCTGTATCCTTACCAGTGGATCAGCTATGACCCCCACTAATTCCTTCATTACCTGTGGATAGAGTCCATCCAGCCCTGGTGATTTGAATGCATCCAGTCCCTCCAAGTATCTTTTTACTAAGTTGGCACTAACTGTTGGTCGGCTGATGTTCCCTTTGTTTGGTGTCCAAGATGTATGTTGAGGGTTCATCTAGATTCCCATTTAAGAAGACGGAGGCAAAAAAAACATTGAAGAGCTCTGCCTTGTCGCTGCTATCCATCACTAAGCCCCCCTGCCCATCCTGTATGGGTCCTATGCTACCCCACACCCTCTTTTTGCTCCCAACGTACCTAAAGAAGGACTTTTTATTGTCTTTAATCCCTGACACTAGCCTGAGTTCTAGAGCTGCCTTGGCCTTCCTGACTGACTCCCTGCAGTCCCTACAGACTCCCTGCAGGTGTGGGCCAAAGAGGTATATTCCTCTTTGCTAGCTAGCTACCCCCTACTTCCATTTTCTGTACGGCTCTTCTTTTGCCCTTAAGATATCTTGGATGCCCCTGGTTAGCCAAAGGGGCTTCCTGGCCCCATTGCCCTTTCCTCCGCCATGGGATTGACTCACTTTGAGCCCAAAGAATGGTTTCCTTGTGGAATGTCCACCCATCCTGGACCCTCAACGCATCCATGTTGTTGGCTTCTAGCACCCTGCTAACCAATCCCCTGAGTCTATTAAAGTTGGCTTTTTTTAAAGTTCAGCATCTGTGCCCTGCTGGATATAGTGCCTGCCCTTTGCTGGATAGTGAATTTAATCATTTGGTGATCGCTGTACCCTAAGTTGCCTTGAATCCACAGGTCCCCCATGAGGTCATCCCCTGTGGCCAGCACCAAGTCAAGCAAGGCATTGCCTCTGGTGAGACACCTTAGCTCCTGTGTTAAGTAGAGATACTGAATACAGGTTAAAAACCTGCAAGAGTGGTTAAATGTAGCTTTAACTGCTCCTCCCAGCATGTTTGGGTAGTTTAGTTAAGGTCCCCCATGACTACCATATCTCTAGACCTCACAGCCTCTTCGAGCTGCTTGGAAAATTCCTGGTCTAGCTTGTCCTGGTGCGGTGGCCTGTAGTAGACCCGACACCCCCCCCCCCCCCCCCGATCCCTTTCACCCTGAGCCCCTTGGATCCTAACCCACAGAATCTCTGCTTGACCACCATCTGACCCTAATTTGATTAGGGAAGATGTGTCCTGTTCTTTGACATAGGGAGCAATTCCCCCACCTTTTTTCCCTACTCTGTCTCCTATACAACCTCTAGCCCTCTATTCCCACCACCCAGTCATTAGAAGAGTCCTACCAGGTTTCGGTTAGTCCCGCTAGGTCAAAGTTGTTGCTCGCTAGCAAGAGCTCTAGATCCTCCTGCTTATTTCCTATGCTTCTGGCATTTGTGTATATACACCTAATTCCCCTGGTGACTGTCCCTGGTCCCCCCCTTAAGCTGGTGTCTAATAGGATCTTTGCTACATACCTGGGCCGGTCTCATGAGTGTCTCTTGGTTCTGTGTCCCATGGCTCCCTCTGTACTTGGCCTTCCCTTCCCCTGATGAACCTATTTTAAAGTTTGCCGGAGGAGATAAGCCAACCTGAAAGAGAACACATGCTTACTTGTAAGTAAGTGAATGAAAGCAGCGGTGGATCTGTTTGCATGGCTGCTTTGCCGTGTGTCATCTTCCTGCCAATCCCACGTAAGTAAGGAAAGAAAACAGGTTTAGGAAGAACTGAGATGGAGGAGTTACTGGTTTTTGAATGGGAAGGAGCATTGGGAACCCCTAGCTTTGATAAAGCTTAAAGCATTGTTTTGTTCTAGTTTAAAACAGCAATAAGGGGTCCTGAGTGGTTGTCACCACTTTTGGAGTTGCTGGATTAGTATTAGTGCGCTTCATTGCCGTGTCAATGTTGCTGCAGCTATTGACTGATCACAGGGCAGGATCTTGAGCCTGCACATCAGCCCTTTTCACCCCAAAGTTAAGTGCCTAGTGCTACAGTGAAACCTTCAGAAATAGTGGTCTGGCTTTCTAAGAAGTGTTGCGACCCCAAAAATGTCAAAGATGAGAGCCACAAGTGTTTGCTGTCTCTGAAAAATCAGGCCATTTAAAACTTAATGCCTGCAGTTCATTGGAGGAGCCTAATTTTGTAGATTTCCATGAATGAAAATCTTGTTCTGGTTGTTCTTGACTGTAGGACATAATCATTCCAATTTGAGTCTATTGCTTGAAAACCCACTAAAATTGGGTTGCTGCTGACATTTGAAATCTTAAGTTTGCACGATTAATTGTATGATAAATTTTGAGCTTTGTGGCTAAATTGGTTTTTCCTTTCAGATTATACACAGCTTCTGGGGATATACGGACAAATGGTGACACATACGTGTATGAAATTCAGCTTTCTTCTATAACTGACTCGGCGCACCCACAGTGCTCTGGAGCAAACATATGCCAAGTTAAAACTAACAGCCCTTACCAAAGAAGAGTTGGCTCGTCCAATAAAGCCAAATACTATATTCAAGGTAAGCCCTCGCTGGATTCACGCTTGAATCCTCTTGTGAATAACTTCATGAAAAAAATGATTCATGTTTCATGACAGTTGTCCAATATTCCTGTAAGAGGGAGGGCTGAAACTTGCAAATCCAGGTGCAGGAACATCAAAAAATAAGGAAAAATGGCTTTGATTTCCTGGTGTGGGGCTGGGGAGGGGAGGGGAAGATTGGACTTTAGTAAAACAAGATACTTCCCTTAATCTTTTTCCACTTGTTCCCATTTGTTCTTACTGTTCTTTATAATATTCCATTTTTCTTCTCTGCAGATAATGACTTGGATATTGTCTTTTCGTCTGACTCGCAGTGTGGTAAAGATAGATCCAAGTTTGTCTCCTCAACAATCTTCTTCCACTGTGATCTGCAGGCAAAGGAAGGCATCCCTGAATTCCTCCATGAGACATCAGATTGTCAGTACTTATTTACATGGTACACATCTGCTGTCTGTCCATTAGCGTGAGTAATCTTTTCCTTTCTCCTAAAGTGGCATGTGGTTTTAGTGGGCATTGCTTGTTAGATTTTGTGTTTAGCAGAATCTATATTGGGTATGGCCAAAGGAAAGGATCCAACTGTAAGCAGCAACTCACAGGTGGGGGTGGGGGGCATGAGGGGGCTAGTGCTAAATGCTTGGAGGCATATAGCTCAACTACCAGGCAGCTGGATTCGGTCATACTAAAATTTCATGTTTAGGTTGTTTTTCACTTTATTTTCACTGAACCTGAAAAGACACTAGAAGTAAAACACTTTTTCTCCTCCAAAATAAAGCTGCTTTTTTGTTTCTATCCAGCAAATAATTATTGCTGCGCAACTTAAAACAATTGTCTTTAAGTGCTCGACTTTTGATTTTTATTTGGAAGTAACTTCATTAGACTTCTTTCTTGCTTTATACGTTGAACATTTCTATCTGCTCACCTTTTCTTAGTATACCAGAGTGAAGAATGCTCTGGGTATTGCAGTGGTGCCTACGGTTTCCAATCATGAAAGCCCAGTTACGTGAAATATTGTATGCACATGGTTCCTGCTTCAAAGAGCTTGTAACCTAAGCATAAGGCAAAGTCCAGTAGATGCATATATGTGGGTGGATCCTAAGGTAGTGAGAAGATGGGTTTCCTGTCTCTGGGTGCTGCATTAATATTATTGATATTACCAGTCTGCTGGCAGCCATGGAGTGAGGAAATATGGCTTTCTCCTGCCATTAAAATTTTTTCTCCTGTATGAAAACTCTATTTGATCATATTCAGTTTCTGGTTCATGCTTTCCTATTCTGAAAATACAGAAAAGGTTCTTTCCTTATGTGATGCTGGGTAAAAATAAAAGGGGTCAACTTTACAAAATTGCAGTTAGTACTACATTAAAAGTAGCTGAAAGGCAAATAATTGCGTTAGTTGCTACAGCTTACTAGCATATAGGCTTAATTTTTTTAACAGCTGCCTCAGTACACCAAATCTTAACAGCTCACATAGGGCCTGAATGTTTGGACTATGCAGCTAGATCTTTTGGCACTAAGTTCAGCTTCTTTTCTGGAATACATAAATGTGACTTGTCTTAGTAATGCAACTATTTAAACATGTAATGTTACCTTACAGGATGTCATGGTGTTGACGTGTACATCTTGGAACTCTTTCCAATGGGCAGCAGCTGGTACACTCTCTGATTTTTGTATGAAAAAAAAAACTGAGAACAATTCAAATGCAGTAAAACCACTTCAACGCCAACTTTGACACCATTTCAACTTTTAACTGTGGACGAAGCAGTATTAAAGTTGAAGTGGTTTTGGGTGGGGGTGTTTTTGGGTTTTTTTGTTTGTTTGTTTACAGAACTTGGTAGCTCATTGCCCTTTTTGAAATGTTCCCCTTTTTGGCAGGGTTTCAAGTGTAATACACATCCACAACCTCAGTTTGACCATTCTGTGCCTGGTTACTCACTTTAAGAACATGAGTGACTTGCAGGATCTTTTCCTTTTTTAGGCTTCCTTTCTCTAAGGCCCAAATTGCTGGGAAACAGAAATCTACTAAAGCAGAAATTCTCACATTCAAGTGAGACTGTGGGGTGGGGCTATGCGAAGCTTCAGTCACTGAGTCGATTTCAGCCTGATTCAGTGGCCAAATCTCCAAATCCGCACTGAATCGGAGGACTTCTTAATCTCTCTGAATAGAATCGGAGAGATTTGGAAAGATTCAGCAATTCAGACATAGACACACCTTTAAATGTTTTTTTCTACATACCTCAAGGTACCAGGCAGCTTGTGAATATTATGATGCTGGGGAGCATGGAGCATCAAACAGGAGCATGGGGGGGTCCTGGAAGTGGACCAGAAGCACTTCTGGTCCTCTTCTGGGTCTGCCAAGGAGCTCGTTTGACGGGGGGGCATGCCTCAGCTTGGTGACTGGTGCCTCCTGTGTCTGGGGGGCACCTGGGGTCCCCCCACAGCTGATTGCTGAGCCAGAGGATGCAGGGGGGCCCTCCAGCACACTCGGCGGCGGACCCAGAAGTGGACCGGAAGTGCTTCTGGTTCACTTCCAGGTTTGCCATCAAGCACACGGGGGTGCCCACCCCCCTCCCACCCCTGTGAGACGTTCCATCCTTTGCAGCGTTCATGAGCTGCGCCTGGTACCTTGAGGTATGTAGAAAAAACATTTAAAGCTGTGTCTGTCTGAATCGTCGATTGTCCAAATCGGCATCAAATCTTCAGATTTGGATTCGGCTGAATCGAATCGGGACAGTCATCTGAATCAACAAATCGAATTGCTGTCCCCGATATTTGGGCCAGTCTGAATCAAAATACGGCCCATTTCGCACACCCCTACTGTGGGGTACTTGTCACTTTGGGCTGGTGCTTAATGGTGGCTGTCCTGTACAGGACCAGCTGAGTGCAACTGTAGGTGTTACTACTCTTCAGTAGTAATTAACTGACAAATCTTAGCAGCAGCCCTGTGCCCTTTTGTAATGGGGTTAGTAAGCCATGGAATATGGCTACAGATAACTGAACATCTCTCAAAGCACTCTGCATAAGTGATCTGGCCTGGTATCTTTTACCCAAGTCAGTTGCATTCATGGCTTGAATTAAGTAAGTGTTGGATTCTCCTTATTGCAGCCTTGAATATAGGGCCCATTGTGTCTGTTTAAAGCAAAGGCTTTTTTGCAGACGAATTTTATTATGTCGTCCCTACCACGGTCATGCCCATTAAATAGTGTTTTGAACAAAGGTTTTGGAACACTTGTATTCCTTGCAACAGTTTTGAGAGCAGATTCTGACTGGAGCTGGCTTTACATGGGTCAAAGCCAGTCCTTGAGACAATACTTCTAATTGGTCTTCCCTTACTGTTGCATCCAGTCAGGCAGAGGTGTCTTTTAATCTTAACCCAGTTTCCTGTGTTGTTACAGAATGTCTGAGGTTCCAGAAAGCAATGAGGGTCAGATTGACCAGGAAGCACAAATTCATAAAGGCCTTTCAGGAAGAAGTCAAGCAGTTGGCGCTGTGCTTAGTGTCCTCCTGGTGGTTCTCACTGTGTGCCTGCTGATTCTCTTGTTTTACAAAAAAGAAAGGAGGTAAGAGGAGGAAGGGACTTTCTTTTCCCTTGTATTCATGGTTACTTCAGTAAAGGGGATACCATGAATTTTAAAGACGGTTTTAAAGATAAGAATCGCAGGTGCCACAACTCCTATTCCAGCTACCATTTTTGTAACTTTGACTGCTGTTTTCTGCTTTAAATGTTTTCTCTTCCTTCTTGCTGTGTAAGACCACAGGGAAGCATGGACTGGCCAGTCTCTTCCTTTTGGCTTAACAAGACTCCTACAGTTACTAAGAAAAATAACTGAGACAGGATTAAGGGTTAAAAAAAAACAAACAAAACTTTCTCAAGTGACTTGAAGTTTGTGTGTTCAAATGTGTAAGTTTTCTCATGGTTCAATTTAACTCTTTAGATAAGCAAAAAAATTAAAAATGTAGTGCCATTATGATTTACATGACTACAGCAGTGCCAAACAAAAGTAACTTGCTCTCTCATGGCAAATACTATTGCTGATGTAGGAAAGCAGAATAGCACTCAGGTACTCTTGAATTTATGATGGTATGATAAGGGGAAGTTTGACAAAACTATCATTTCCAGTTAAAATAGTCTTGAGTCAGAATTTTTTTTATCCCAAAGCACTTGCTTTTTGGCAGGGTAGGGACCCACAATGGCAAAAAAACAGTGAAAGTCAAGGTTTCAGGCTGGGGATCAGCAGTATCTGGTCCAGAAGAGTAAATAAAGGTATTATCATTTCCTGCTAACTTTCCGTTCTGTTTTAGAGAAACTGTGATGCACAAGATAACCAACTGCTGCAGAAGAACGTCAAGTGTTTCCTATAAATATACAAAGGTAATCATACTAACTATAGTGCCAGCTAAGGTTCTGTTCTGTTAAATGTCTCTGTAAACTAGGAACACCTATGTAAGATTCCTGCCACATTTTCTGAAGTCAGTGTAAACTAAAAGTTGGCATGGCAGGAGAGCTTCCTGGCTTCCACAGACTGAGTATGAGAGGAAACAGGGCAAGTGGCTGATCCCAGCAAGCAAGGGAAGAGAGCAGATGAAGGACTAAGGGAGATGCTGAACAGCACTCAATAGGGGGCAAACTGAGAAGCACAGAGCTAGCAAAGGAAGAATGTTACAGGTCAGAAGTAGTGCAGAAGGTGATTCCTGATGTAATGGAGGAATGTGGAGTTTTTTGCTGTGTCAGTCTTTCTTGCAGTGAATAGCTTTGATGTGCAGGATAGGGTGAATGATATGCCAAGCGATGGACTTGGGTGGTCCCAAGGGTGGCTGAGAATCTGAACTAGGCTACTCACTGCCTTTTTGCCATCTTCTTTACCATAGGTAAACAGTGAAGAAGAAGCTAATGAGAATGAAACAGAGTGGCTTATGGAGGAAATTGCTGCGCCAAATCAGAAACCAGGAAAAGGAGGACAAGAGAATGGGCACATCACCAAATCTGTTACATCGGATGCCTTCACCTCTCTTCATGTGGATGACATGGACAGTGAGGATGAAGTTCTAACCATTCCAGATGTAAAGGTTCACTCGGCGAGAGGGCCACAGTCCAGAGGCTCGGACAAGAACAGGCACCAGCAGAAGAAGCCACCTAGCCATGGAAGGGATGACAAGGCCAGCTTGCTGAATGGAGGGAAGGAAAGCAAAACAGCAGCCAAGTTGCCAAGTCATCAGACACAGGACTCTCTGAATTCAGTATCATTCCATGATGATAGTGATGAGGACTTGTTGAATGTTTAAAATAACCCCTCTTGTGCCTAATTAAATATATAGAGAGATTATATATAGCGGGACAATAAAACACTTCCAACCAAATATGAAGACTTCAGCTTGAGAGAGAGAGCGACTACTCTGACTTTTGCCTTTAACAAGAAAATATTTAAAAGGGAAGGACAAAAAGACTAGTCCTGGTTGTTTACAATGGTCTGTTCAGTAATGACTGGATATCCAGCATCCAGTTGACTGAGTTATATTGATTCTCCTTTTCTTCTCTAGCCAGGATTTTCTCTTTTAAAATCCTCACCATAGGCAGTAGATGCTTGTTTAAAAAAATCCTTTCAAAGGATGGGATTAAATCTGAATGAAGCCCCTGACTCTTGAGATTCAAGTTATTTGACTAGTATTTTAACTCTCTCCTTGTATTTATTGACCCTCACTACTCAGGTTTGCTGAATCATAGCAACATGTTCTTCCTGCCGGCAGGGTATTAATCTTACAGATTCACCCATCATGAAAAAAGTGTAATTTTTGTGTCTATTAGGGATGGTTTGTAAATTTTGGAACTGATCTAATTTATCCTGTAAATTTGAATACTCCATTCTAACTTTAAACAGATTATTGACTTTAAAGGTGTTTTACTTGAAAGGTACAACTCTGTACAGAGGTCGCCTGAAATGGTAGCTGTGCTTTGCATGATATTTTGGTATTGGTTACATGACTTATTTTATCAGTATTTGCTGACAAACACCCAAAGATGTCCCTTGACAGTGTTTGAGCAGGGTTGTGCCTGTTCAGATGTAACCTGATCATTCAAGGTAGTGAATTCAGGATTCCTGGAAGACCATCTTTGCCACCCTGTAATTTCTTTTGTCTTAAGCAAAATGCCCAAGAAATAGAGAAGCCTTAATTTGCACAATATGCATCTCTTTGGTACTAATTGCATGAAGAACGGCCATTTCTGTAGCATTAGATCCAACTTTAGAGCATAGACTAAGGCCCTACTCATTGAATTTAAAATGTTGCTGGTACTGAACAGAGGAAAAAATCCATCTCCCTACATGAGTCTGCTCCTCAAGTGTGTTGGATTACTTTTTTTGGGCAGTGAGATGGTTTCATTTGCATAAGGTACATGTTGGTCAATATCTGAAAATATTTGTTCCTCTTTTTGGTTGGTCTGTTTGGTTACCACATTGATTGGTTCTTTTCTAAGGTTATCCATTTTGAATCAAATTTAGTGTAATAGAAGAACACTCAGCAATTTCAATAAAAGATAAATTATTAAATGTCCATTCCAAACTTATTCCTATAGGCATTAAAATAGGTGCTAAAACATTCTTTTTTTTATACTAGGCATCAAAACTTGCACAAAGTTCCAAACTTTCTTGGAAATGGTTACTGTTTCTGGCTGCAGTAACAAATGGAAGACTTAAGTGAGCCCCTAATTAAATCTTTTTTCCAGATTCAGAACTTTTTTCTCTACAGTTTGCATAACCAATAAAGCCACAAAACATTGGCCTTTTTTTATAGTCCAGCTGTAAGTGTTAGTAAATTGGCACTTAGAACTTGAGCAATGCTTCCCCCTGTTTCTGTCCTCACCACTTCTGGATGGTTAAAGTTGTTACAGAGTTAATTCTTAGGAGGAAAAATCGGGAAACAAGGGGTGCCATTGGTTAGTTATCCCTGGTGTTTTAAAAATATGTACATATCTTCAAAGTTAGGATGAGGTCCTCAAGACTGGATGCCTGTTTAATTTGGGTGCCAAGCCACCTGTCCCCTCTGCAGCACCATTCTCCACAGTCTTCCCTGCTGCTGTCGCATGCTTGAACTTACACCTGCTGCAGAGGGGCTGCATATCTGCAGAGAGAGTAAGTGCAAAGCTGCTTGACTTCTTTGAGGATGGATTTTTTTTCCGTAGCACACAGCTGGGAGCAAATTCTGGCCAGCAACAAAAGGTTGTTTAAAAAGTAGAAATGGGAAAGTGATAATTATTTATAAATGGAGAAATAAAGAGAAGGAAACTAACTGTACAACAGTTCGTGGTGGCAGCATCTGTTTTAATATACAAATTTTATTCGAGGTACACAGCAGTTTAACAAGCTAAAAGAGCTATGTAGCTCAATGCTTGAGAACTGCTCTAAAGGAGTTGCTGCAGTTCCCTCCACAAGTTGTGGGCATTGAGGCATGAATGCTGGACAAGGTTCTGCGACCTTTGTTCTGCCAAGAAATCAGCCCAAAGGTCCCTCATGCGCTTTTAATCTACTAATCCAAGACTTAAAGTGGACAAACTTGAACAACCACATATAAAGATGTCTAAATCAATAGGCACTCAGAAACCAAGCTGTAAATCCTGATTAGTAATATAAATGACTGGGTTTAAACATGTAATTCACAAGTTACTGTGCGCCTCCCCCCCCATTCCCCCCAGTCTGCAATTTCCAGACTATGCAGTGACTTTTTTTAAGGCTTCTGCCTTGTGTGTTGCTTCAGTAATACTATGAGTGCAGTTAGGTAAATCAGAGCCTTGCCTATGGCACTGATTCAGCACTTCTGTCCAAGTATTTTATCCTGCTATCACGTGGATGTCTGGGTACTTTCCACATACAAATCCCTAATGCACTTCATAAAGTTCCTTCTCTTTGCTAGATTAAAAACTGGGTTGTGGGGGGTGGGGGTTGACAGTCTTAAAACTGTTCAGGAGTAATGTTCCTGTTCTAGACCTGGAGTTGTGGGGCTTTTAAGAGAACACTTAAAGCACAGACTGTTTGGCAGCCCTGGAGGCACTGTCCAGCCCTGGGTTACTGGTGGGCCACAGGAAGCTAGGGGGCATGGGGCCTGGATTCTGTAGCAGGCTTCAGGCCCCAGCAAATGTGGTGATCAGCAGCAGGAGAGTGCACAAAGGCTGCTGTGGCCTTCATTGCCCTCCAGCTGGTTTGCCTGGTGCCACTGCCACGGCCGTACCTCCCCAGCTGCTGGACCCCACTTTGCTTTGTACTGGAGAAAGAGTTGGAGCTGCCATTGTGGTACAGGGCATACAGCAATGGCAGCCCTGGCTGGCTACTGCTGCCATTGCTGCTTCCTTGAGGGCTGGATCCAGCCCAGGGCACAAGGAGCTCTGCGGTCCAGATCTGGTCCAGAGCACAGGGTGCATTTGATGCTCCTGACTTAAAGAATTCTTATCTTTTGATCTCTTACAATGTCGGAACCAAAAACGTCTGGGGAAAGGAGCAAAGGAAGGGTAATTGCCTGCAAATTTGCTTTTAAACTACTCCAGTGTGGCCATCTTTGTTTCATGACAAGAAAGTAGTGTTTATTATCTATGTTCGTGACCCCAACCCCCAAAGTGGACCCCTGTCCTCATCAAGATGAAGAGAAATTTTAAGTTAGTTCTCTAGGTCAGGATATACTACTCTTTTGAAGGAGTCAAGCCACCAATCTGGAAGGTATGCTTGATTTGTAATGCTGTGCTGGGATGATTAACGAAGGGGTTTTTGACACGGTCCTTTAAAGTGCTGAAACCTGGTTTTATTGGTAATAGCTTGCTATCTAGCTTTGCTATGGAGAAACCTCCTTTTTGTCTTTAGTATTTGAACAGGCTGTAGCACTTCTTCAGAAGATCTCTGAGTGCTTGAATAAGATTAGTTAGTATGTTCCCATTTTATAGATGGTCTCAGAAAGTGGTTTTCCAAAGTAGTATGGCGAGTAAGCCTGGACACAGAAACAAGATTCCACAATTAAAAATTAGGTCTGTCTTGTCTGTCGGCACAGGCCTGTTTAGTACGGTCTCCCACATTAAATTGATTAAACTGCCTTCAGGCACCCTTCATTTACATTTGCCCAAAACAGGATTGCATGCTAAAAATGAAGTCAGGCAACTCAATACTGTTTTCTAAGAATGTAGCAGTGAAACTGTCCAGCAACATCTGGACAAATAAAACTTAGCTGTAAAAACTGCGTACATGAGCCAGGGCTTGAGTGACTCGTTCACTGAAATGAGCTGATTTGTATTGTGCTATCTACTTCAAAATTTCCCATTTTTAAAGTCAAAACTCTCAAGTAGCTATGAGATGCCAGAAATGAGTACAATATTAACTAGGCCTAAAACTGGTCTGCCATTCCCCTTTTTTCTGTTAATGTTATTGGCATATAGTTGTCATCAAGTAATTTTTCTTTTTCTGTCTGTCTGTCTGTCTGTCTGTCTGTCTGTCTGTCTGTCTGTCTGTCTGTCTGTCTGTCTTCTGCTCAAATATTGACCGCTTTTAAACTTAAAAAACAGAAGTGCCTGGTGAACAAATGGTCTCCAAATGTTCTTTAACAAACCCTCGTTTTCTGTAAATTTACCTGAGTCCCAAAATATCTGTTTTGGTCTTTCTGATTGATCCATCTGTGATCTACATACAGGAACTATACCCCTTTTCTCAGTTCCCTTATCTGTCACTAGATGTATAATAAAGACAAAAATATGTGCAATCAGTTTTATTTGGTTCTAGATTATTAAACTCTGTTACTGTCCTCTGGAGCCTTCTTGGATTGGATTGTGATAATTCAGGTGCAAGATTAGATTAATCTCATTTTGAGGTGATGGGCGTTGTATGCTACTGCTACGATAAATAGCATGTTCTCCAACTTCAGAAGTTCATGTGCTTTGCTCCCTTTAAAGGGAACATTTAAAGCTTATTTAGAAGAAAACATAAGCTTACTTTTTTCAGTTGCTTCATTGTTTAATTTTTTTTATCATCTTTCTTTTTAAGTAAAGGGTTCTTCCCATCTGAGCCAAGTCTGCATGAACATTTCAAACAGGGTTTTCCATCAGTGAGAACTTTTTTGGCTTAGTTTAGTAAAACTGCATGATAGTGGCAAGATTGTATTGGTATATGGTATAGCCTGGATTTTGAATAACATGCTAACAAGTTTCATATTACAGGGCTCCCATCCAACCAATGCTCTATGGCCTTGTTCTATGTATAAAAGACTGAAACTACATTCCAGTAGTTACGTGCATAATCGGGAACAGGAAGAATACACACCAACTGCAGATGCTTCCTCAGCCTGACGAAGAGTATTTATACCCAAAAGCTTGCTCAGAAGAATTTTTCCAACTATTTGAGTTGGTCTAATAAAAGAGATCAGATTTACCCAAAGAACCTTGTCTGTCTATGTCCTTAGATCAACACGGCTACAAACTACCCCTGATCAAAAACAGCAGCACTTTCCTCCCTACTGACCATACCTTATTTTAACTGACAACTAGTCAGGAGTCCAGTTGTCTTTAAAACACATACCATACATTCCATCCCTGAAAAAATCCTAAACTACCAAATATGAATCCTCCACTTTTACCTTCCCAGACCACTGGGCTTAGTTTCCTACAGATACACAAAACCTCAGGCTCTTCTGTGGTGAGTTTTTTTTTGTCCTTGTATATCCCTGCAGTGTGAGACACGATATATTTTTTTTCATTCCTTGTTTTATTTTTGGTGGAATAACATAACTTCTGTTTTCAGTCTAGGTAATTATCTAGCCAGCATCACTAGAGCAGCAACTCTTTCCACCACCACTGCCCGCCCCCCGCCCCCCCCCCCCCCCCCCCCCCCCAATTTTCTTCCCTGGTGCTGAGTAAGGAATGTAAGGGACAAATGGGGGGACGAAGGGATATTAAAACAAATGGCAGTTCAGGCAGTTTCCTTATTTTTTTTTATTTTTTTATTTTTTTTTTACTCCTGCTGGTACATTCCTCTCTCTAGCATGTCTCTGCAGTCCAGTGCTTCATATGTCAAAGGAATGCTTTTACTTCCTTTTTTTAATCCTACCAAGAAATATGTGAAAGGGTTTTCTCCCCTGCACTGTATTAGTTATAGGCCATGTTCAGATGTGGCATTATGAGGTTTATGTTGCACTACAAATCTACAAGTGGGTGTTCAGATGTATCCTCTGCCTGTAGTGCTACAGAAATAGTGCAAACTCTTCATCCAGTTCCTGTAATGAACAGGAACTCCGTAGCACTACATTTTTTTTTTTTTTTTTGTAGTGTCATGCATAATGTCTGACCTTACGAGACGTCTCGCTCTCTGCAGTGTTCTGCTCTTCCTTCCAAGAGAGGAGGGAGGGAGAGCGGCTACAGTGGCCTCAGTGACAGCCCACTGCTCCCAGACCAGCTATCACAGAGTGCAGGACTGAGACCAGACTTGCCTGTGGGGAACATCTGGCACCATTGTTGCTGCTATGTTGGCAGCTGCTGCTAATCCCTGATGGCCTGTGCAGTCTCTTACCTAGTGGAGGAGAGTTCAAGCTGTCGGTGATCAAGCTCGCTGCCAGCCTCCCCTCCCCTGGGAGATGGGACAGGTGAAGGAACAACCCTCTATGCTCCCCTGACTGGAGAGCAAACCTCTACAGAGACTTTTGTAGCTTCCCGGTTGTAGTCTCTGAATGTCTGTGCACCCCTCATAGCACTAATTTGTAGTGATTTCAAAGTGCTGCAGCACGTGGGTTGCTTAAATGCAAGTCTAACAGCATCACAATGTTAGCTTTTTCTTTTCCTCTCCCCCACATTCAGGAAAGATTTAACTCTGGTTCATATCTGGAGCAGTGTGTTTAACTGCAGTGACTGTACAGCTGAATAGTCAGTTGAGTCTGCTTCATGTGAGAGTATTTAGGTGGCTAGTGTTGTTACATTTCTCTCCCTCCAGTATGCTAGATTTTGATGCAAGAAAAAGGTCAGTTTTGGGAAGCGCTTCTTTCCCACTGCATAGGTGCGAGGTTTTTCCTAGGGCCTCCCTGCAGCAAAGATTCGGGATGTGACAGAGGTAATCCAGGCCAGGATCAAGCCCACCGATTACTACCCCATGGTCCTAGTCCATGTGGGTACTAATGATGCGGCCAGGAGAACCCCCGATCACCTGATGGCGGACTACAGTGCTCTGGGCGGTGTGCTGAAGGAGTTCGGTGCACAGGTGGTATTCTCTTCCATCCTACCAGTGAATGGACGTGGAAGACGGCATGAGAACTGCATCTGAGAAACCAACTGGCGGCTTTGGCAGTGGTGTCTCAAGGCAGGCTTCAGCTTCGGCTTCCTGGACAACAACCCGCACATCACGACGAGGGACATGCTCAGCTGGGATGGGCTTCACCTGTCCCCCAAAGGTAAGTGTGTGTTTTCTTCTAGGTTGGCGGATCTCCTCTGGCGGGCTTTAAACTAGGCTCATCGGGGGGAGGGGAAGATGAGGGCAGGGGAAGCTGCGGACCACCAAACCATGTGGCACCCACAAGGACAGCCCAGCCTGAAGAAAGAGAGCATTGAGAACCTGAAAGCCATGGGGAGGCCAGCACTACGGCACAGGTAAGAAATGAGAAGGTAAGAATCAAAGGGCCCTTTGGGACACGGAGCGGGGGGGCAGCAAAGGTACCAGTCACAGGGCTCAAGTGCCTATATACTAATGCTAGGAGCATGGCAAACAAGCAGGGTGAACTAGCGCTTCTGCTTGCACTAAACACCTATGACTTAGTGGGGCTAACAGAAACCTGGTGGGATTCGTCCCATGACTGGGCGGTACATATTGAGGGCTATAGATTGTACAGAAAGGACAGGGTGGGGAAGAAAGGGGGGGGGGGTTGTGCTCTATGTCAGTGAGCAATATACATCAACCCTCATCAAGACGGAATCCAAGGTTGAGGAAGTAGAAGGATTGTGGGTTAGGCTACATGGGGGGCAAGGAGAAAGGGATTTGGTGGTAGGGGTCTGCTACAGACCCCCACATCAAGGGGAAGAAAGAGATTCGAGGCTCCTGAGGCAACTCTCGGAGACCATAAAAGCTAAAGAGGCAGTAGTCATGGGGGACCTAAACTACCCGGATATCTGCTGGGAGACGCAGACAGCAAAGTCCCACCGCTCACGCAGGTTTCTAACCTGTGTACAGGACCTCCACCTGACACAGGAGGTACACGGTCCCACTAGGGGGAATGCTATACTGGATCTGGTATTGGCAACGGGAGATGACATGGTAGGGGACCTCCAGATCGGTAGCCATCTGGGGGACAGTGATCACCTAATAATAGAATACACCATAAGACGTTGAGTGGGTAAGGTAACTAGTAGGGTGAAAGTGCTAGACTTTAGGAAAGCTGATCTCAATGCACTCAGGCGATTAGTCAAGGACGCACTGCAGAGTAGGAGATTTGAAGAGATGGGAGCCCAGGAAGGGTGGCTGTGCCTTAAGGAAACGATCCTTCGGGCACAAAGCAAGATGATCTCCGAGCGAGGCAAAAGAGGGAAAGGGGCCAGGAGGCTTCCCTGGCTGACCACAGAAATCCAGGGCAGCCTAAGGGCCAAAAGGGGAGCACATAAAAAGTGGAAACAGGGAGAGATCACCAAAGATGAATATACCTCCTCTGCTCGTGCTTGTAGGGAGGCAGTTAGACGGGCCAAAGCTACCATGGAGCTGAGGATGGCAACCCAAGTAAAAGACAACAAGAAATTGTTTTTTAGATATATGGGGAGTAAAAGGAAGGCCCAGGGAGGAATAGGACCCCTGCTAAATGGGCAGAAACCATTGGTGACAGACAGGGGGGACAAGGCTGAACTCCTCAACGAGTTCTTTGCCTCAGTGTTCCTAAGTGAGGGACACGACAAGTCTCTCACTGGGGTTGTAGAGAGGCAGCAGCAAGGCGCCAGACTTCCATGCGTAGACCCTGAGGTGGTGCAGAGTCACTTGGAAGAACTGGATGCTTTTAAGTCGGCAGGCCCGGATGAGCTCCATCTGAGGGTGCTGAAGGCAACGGCCAACATCATTGCAGAGCCACTGGCGGGAATATTTGAAAGCTCGTGGCGCACGGGCCAAGTCCCGGAGGACTGGAAAAGGGCCAACGTGGTCCCCATTTTCAAGAAGGGGAGGAAGGAGGACCCGGGCAACTATAGGCCAGTCAGTCTCACCTCCATCCTTGGCAAAGTCTTTGAAAAAATTATCAAGGCTCACATTTGTGAGAGCCTGGCAGGACAAATTATGCTGAGGGGAAACCAGCACGGGTTTGTGGCAGGCAGATCGTGCCTGACCAATCTAGTTCCTTTTTATGACCAGGTTACAAAACGCCTGGACACAGGAGGAGGGGTGGATGTCGTATACTTAGACTTCAGGAAGGCCTTCGATACGGTATCCCAACCCATACTGGTGAACAAGTTAAGAGGCTGTGACTTGGATGACTACACAGTCCGGTGGGTGGCAAATTGGCTAGAGGGTCGCACCCAGAGAGCTGTGGTGGATGGGTCGGTTTCGACCTGGAAGGGTGTGGGCAGTGGGGTCCCGCAGGGCTCGGTCCTTGGACCGATACTCTTTAATGTCTTCATCAGTGACTTGGACGAGGGAGTCAAATGTACTGTGTCCAAGTTTGCAAATGACACAAAGCTATGGGGAGAAGTGGACACACCGGAGGGCAGGGAACAGCTGCAGGCAGACCTGGATAGGTTGCACAAGTAGGCAGAAAACAACAGGATGCAGTTCAACAAGGAGAAATGCAAAGTGCTGCACCTAGGGAGGAAAAATGTCCAGCACACCTACAGCCTAGGGAATGACCTGCTGGGTGGCACGCAAGTGGAAAGGGACCTTGGAGTCCTAGTGGACTCCAAGATGAACATGAGTCAGCAGTGTGACGAAGCCATCAAAAAAGCCAATGGCACTTTATCGTGCATCAGCAGATGCATGACGAATAGGTCCAAGGAGGTGATACTTCCCCTCTATCGGGCGCTGGTCAGACCGCAGTTGGAGTACTGCATGCAATTCTGGGCACCGCAATTCAAGAGAGATGCGGATAACCTGGAGAGGGTCCAGAGAAGGGCCACTCATATGTTTAAGGGCCTACAGACCAAGCCCTAGGAGGAGAGACTAGAGAAACTGGATCTTTTCAGCCTTCGCAAGAGAAGGTTGAGAGGAGACCTTGTGGCTGCCTATAAGTTCATCACGGGGCCACAGAAGGGAATTGGTGAGTATTTATTCACCAAGGCGCCCCCGGGGGTTACAAGAAATAATGGCCACAAGCTAGCAGAGAGCAGATTTAGATTGGACATTAGGAAGAACTTCACAGTTCGAGTGGCCAAGGTCTGGAACGGGCTCCCAAGGGAGGTGGTGCTCTCCCCTACCCTGGGGGTCTTCAGGAGGAGGTTAGATGAGTATCTAGCTGGGGTCATCTAGACCCAGCACTCTTTCCTGCTTATGCAGGGGGTCGGACTCGATGATCTATTGAGGTCCCTTCTGACCCTAACATCTATGAATCTAAGTGTCCCTGTATTGTGTAAGGCATTTAAACACCTTGCGCACTTCAAGAATGTCCTTTGCTGGATTAAAGACACCCCCCCACCCCCCCAAACAAAACCCCAAACAAACAACCCAACCACTTCGATCTCTCACATCTGCTTATAACTAAACTTGTGAATACTGAGTATCAAACCTAAAATTCAGGTAGAAGGCACATAATGGGGGAGGTTGTCTCCAAATTAGGTTATGATCTGGTTGATTGATGACAGACACCTTTCAGCCCTGACAAATATTTGTTGATAGTTCAGTCTTGCTTCACGTCCTCCCCAAGAGCAGGAACCCATTCTCAGTTAACTGGAGCTGGGGGGACAGCAGTAGTTCTCCGTAGTTCATTGGTGAATCCAGGCATGATTTCAAATGAATTTTCACTTGAAACTTGCAACATAGGGTTTAATAATTTATAAAGAGACACTGACTTTTGATCAAATACTCTGCTGTTACTAAAGTGCCTTTGCTGATGACAACATTATATAGCATTATTGGGAAGAGCAACTAGGTGAGTTTAATTCACAATAAATTGCCACATGTAAAGATGCCAACCTTCGATGACATTTTAGAGCACATTGGAGAATTTGACTTGTTTCAGAAACGAGCTTTTTTCATTTTATGCTTGCTTTCGGCTGCCTTCACGCCTATTTACGTGGGTGTCTTTTTCCTGGGCTTCACCCCTGAACACCGCTGTCTCAGCCCTGGTGTGGTGGAGCTGAGCAGCAGGTGTGGCTGGAATTTGGAAGAGGAACTGAATTATACTGTGCCCCAGTGGGGCATCCAAGGGGAGTCATCCACTAGTCGTTGCAGGAGATTTGATGTGGACTGGAACACAACTGGCCTCAGCTGCAGTAACCCATTAGAAAACTTCACCAGCCAGAGCAGGGTTCCCCTCACGCTCTGCAGAGATGGCTGGGTTTATGATTCCCCAGGAACATCCATTGTGACAGAGGTAAGGGTACATATCCTCCCCTTCATTGTAATTGCTGCTAACTAATTGAGTGTGGGGGGAGAGAATGATGTCCAAGATAAAAGCTAAGTTTGAGAGAAGGGTGTGTGCCCAAAAACCTGCAGAAAATTTCTTTTTTTTTGCAATTTCTTAGTTGGCCTAATAAAAGGTATCATCTCTGAACCATGAGTTCTAGAGTTTTGCATTTCAAGTTTGAGAGAAGTAACTTCCTTTAAAAAAAAGAAAAGAGTGCCTCTCATAATGAAGTACCTAGTAGTAAAGTACATTCCATTTATAAGGTACTTCCTTTTGTTCTGAAGGGGCTGTTACTTGCACCATTTAAATTGTTCTTGCCTTGAACCATCGAATTGCATTGCAAGATGGGGTTTTATGCTGCCATGGAGTGCTCACGGTAGAATCCGAGCTTAAGCTACATATTCTGAGACCAGAAAGTCAAGATTTTGCCTTTAATTGGGGAGCTGCCTTTAAATCTAGTAAGGTTTCATCACATACTAAATAGTTGCATATTGGAAAATGATAACACACAAGCCTGCTAAATGTGCTGCAGTCTGTAAGTTACAAGGCTGGGAGTAAGGATCTGTCAGCATCCCAGGGTGCTGTGGAACCCCTATTGGGAATCGCTGAGCTAATCTCAAAACATCAGCTAGCCAAGCAGCTTTCACTGATACTCAAATTATGACCTGATTGGAGGAAGTTGCTTAGAATCCTTGTATCCAATTCATTCAATCCATCACTGACCTCACTACAGCAATCTGGCCTGTGTGACTGGGCCCCTGTGCTGCTGAGCACAGTGGGGACTCCCCATGCAGGCAGGAGTCCATACACATTGATTAGATTGGGGTGTGGAGGGTCAAGATTCATCAGGACACAAATCTGAAGTGCAATCAGCAAGAATAAATGAGTGCACAAGAGGAAGGGCCTGCTGCCTGTGTTACTATTACTGCCTTATGACTGAACTGGTTGAGGAGAATAGGATCTGTTGGAGGAAATGGTTTTGAAAATCAAACTCTCATAATGACAAAACAAATCTGCACAGCTGTAGGGGAAACTACTACTTTCTCCTGGAAATTTTCTTTCCTCCAGACTCTCAGGAAATCTCCACACCTAATTTGGGATGTTTTCAATGCCATTTGTCAGAAATCACCATCTTCTGCGTAAAGGATTTAGCTTCTTTTCATTGCACCTAGAATTGGCTCTATTCACATTGTTTTGCTTCCATTTTATCAACAAGCCTTTGATAAATTTAGAGGTAGGGGGAAACCCTCTAAGCTCCCTATTTGTCTACATATAACACTTTTTGGAGAACTTTTTAAACAAAAGGTTTGGTTTATGATAGCTTCCAGCAAAAGAAACTTTAATCTGTAATTAGGGCAAAGACAATTTTTAACTGCTGAACAGTACATTATCCCAGCCTTGGACACTGGAACTAGTTTTATTGACCCTAAGTGGAAGGTTGTTTTGGATCACTGCTTTGTATGAGAAGTATCAACCCTTTTACAAAGAACAAGGAGAATCAGCCTTCATTTTGGCCTCCCCCCAGAATTCAAGTACCTTTCTCAGTCCTAGACTCTCTTTTTTTTTTCAGTGGTCCCTAGCATCTGTCTTTACTTTTCTTTTTCTTTTCCCCTACCTTATGTTTATGCTCCTTGTTTTTGCTAATCCCTTGTCAGCTCCTCCCTTGCTTTTGATGCGCTTCTGACTTTTGCCTAATTGGCCAAAGCTGCCCTGGGCTCTTTGTGCTGTGTCCTTAACCACTTCCCACAGAGCTTCCCCCAAGGGTTGACTGCCCAGGGGCAGCAGCCAGAACAATTGCAGCTGCTCTAGTATTTACTATGTGATTAGTGCTTCCCCACATTCCCATTGATCGGGTTCTGGGTCCAGGCCTCAGCTTGTTGCCCTCAGGCTTGATGGGAATTTCCTTAGTTGTTCTTATTTCTCTTCCTAAACAGTAAACCCAAGAGCCTCTGTAAAATCAATTTGGTAAGCTGCCACTTTATGCTCACTTAAGTGTAACCATGTCTGTTTAACCATTCTGACATTCTCATCTTTCTTGGTTGCAACAAATACAACCGAGTGGTATATGTGAGCTTCTTGTGGAACACTCTCATGTGCCAAGTGAGTTAATGTACCCTCACCTAGCGTCCCCCTGAATCATGTTGACAATAATGCATTCTGGGAAACCTGGGCATTTTGTGCTTTAATGCCTTCTTACGTTCTCAGAGTACTGGAGGTAGCAGCACATAGGGTCTGATCTCACCTCATGCTTACAGAGATGGGGAGAAAAAGGACTAGTCAACCAATTATGTGCCACAACAACAGCATGCTGAACCAGCTGCAGGAAGGCAGCTATGTGCCAGGCCAGGGTAAAATAAAGGCAACTGCCACAGTGTTTAACAATATTAACTATATTAGTATAAACAGTTTTCCTCTTCACACAAACAGACTACATACTTGTGTTTAATGGATTATATGCCTTGTTGAGCAAGGTCTCAATGGGTACTCCCCTTAACATTTTGACTTTTAAAAGGGTTTTGTAGAGAGCAAAAAATCTAAACTATGTGACATAACAGCAATTCCTGGGCATAATATTATGTGCTCCAGGGAGCTCCACTTGTAGGTATATACTACACTAAACATTTCCATAGGAGAATTCAATGTATAGCTTTGTGGTGAGCCAGAACATTGCCTTATTGGGATTCTGTCATAGATTCATAGATTGTACAGTCGGAAGAGACCACAACAGATCATCGTGTCCAACCCCCTGCCCCTGGCAGGAAAGAGGACCAAGGTCAAATGACCCCAGCCAGGTGACTATCTAGCCTCCTCTTGAAGACCTCCAAGCTAGGTGATAGCACCACCTCTCCTGGAAGCCCATTCCAGATCCTGGCCACCCTTACTGTGAAAAATTTATTCCTAATATCTAACCTAAATTCCCCCTCAACTAGTTTACACCCGTTATTCCTAGTCACTCCTTGGGGCGCCTTAGTAAACAGCACTTCCCCTATTCCCCATTGACCTCCCCTAATAAGTTTATAGGTGGCCACAAGATCTCCCCTCAGCCGTCTCTTGTGAAGGCTGAAGAGATTCATCTCTCTCAACCTCCCCCTGTAGGGTCTATCATGAAGGCCACTAATCATGCGAGTGGCTCTCCTCTGGACTCTCGAGATTCCCTGCATCCCTCTTGAAGTGCGGCACCCAAAACTGGACACAGTACTCCAACTGTGGCCTGACCAGTGCTGCATAGAGGGGGAGCATCACCTCCTTTGATCTATTAGTCATGCACCTGCTAATGCACGACAAGGTGCGATTGGCCTTGTTGATGGCCTCGTTACACTGCTGGCTCATGTTCATCTTGGATCAATTATGACTCCAAGATCCCTCTCTGCCTCCGAGCTGCTGAGAAGTACACTCCCAAACCTATACGTGTGCTGGGGGTTCCTCCTTCCCTGGTGGAGTACCTTACATTTATCTTTTAAATTGCATCCTATTTCTCTCTGCCCATTTATCCAACCTGTCCAGGTCAGTCTGAATCTGTTCCCTGGCCTCCGCTGTACTAACTTTGCCCTATAACTTGGTATCATCAGCAAAGTTGGAGAGGGTGCTCTCCACGCCCTTGTCCAATCACTGATTAAGATATTAAATAATATCGTTCCGAGGACCGAACCCTGCGGGACCCCACTGCTCACCACCCTCCAGGCCAAGAAGGAACTGCCCACCACCACTCTCTGGGTGCGGTCCCTAAGCCAGTTGGCCACCCACCTGACTGTGTAGGCATCCACTCCACAGTCTGCTAGCTTCCCAACAAGGATAGGGTACGAAACTGTGTCAAAGGCCTTCCTAAAATCCAGGAAGATGACATCAGCCTTGGCTCCCACATCCAGGTAATGTGTGACCTGGTCATAGAAGGCTACAAGGTTTGTCAGGCAGGATCTATCTGTGACAAACCCGTGCTGGTTTCCCCTCAGCATCGTTTCCCCTGCTGGGCCTGCACAAATGTGTTCTTTGATTATTTTCTCTAGCATTTTCCCAGGCATAGAGGTAAGACTGACTGGTCTAAAGTTACCCGGCTCATCCCTTCTCCCTTTCTTGAAAATGGGCACCAGATTGACCCTTCTCCAGTCCTCAGGGACCTGGCCAGAGCACAACGAGTGCTCAAACAGCTGTGCCAGGGGCTCAGCTATGACACTGGCCAATTCTTTCAGCAGCCGTGGATGGAGGTCATCCGGGCCTGCTGACTTGTACCCATCCAGCTCTTCCAGGAGCTCCTTAACTATTTCAGAACTAACCGTAGGCGGACTGGTGCCACGTGGACATCCGTCAACGATTGAGGTGGGGGAATTGGCTTGGTTGGTACATAGAAATACTGAAGCAAAGAACTCATTGAAGAGCTCTGCTTTTTTTCTCCGCATCAACCACCAACTGTCCTGATTTGTCCTGCAGGGGCCTTATGTTGCTCTGAGCTTTCCTTTTGCCCGCTATATACCTGAAGAAGGACTTTTTATTGTCCTTGATTGTTGAAGCCAGCCTGAGCTCAAGCCCTGCCTTGGCCTGTCTAACTGATTCCCTGCAATAGTGCACCAGGGAGAAATATTCCTCCTTGGTGGCTGCTCCCTGCTTCCATTGCCTATACATCTCTTTCTTTGCCCCCAGACTCTCCTGGAGTTCCCTGTTCAGCCAAGGGGGCTTTTTTGCCCCCTTACTTCCCTTCCTACATAATGGGATAGATTTCATTTGAGCCCCAAGGATCACTCCTTTGAGATAGCTCCAACCCTTCTGGACCCCCATTTGCTCTATGTTCTTGAGTTGCATCTCCTCACTAACTAGCCTTCTAAGCTTGCTAAAGTTGGCCCTTCTGAAGTCCAACACCTTAGCCCCACTAGTTACTTTACCCACCCTTCGTTGGATAGTGAACTCGACCAAGTGATGGTCACTATCTCCCAAGCTACCATGAACTCGCATATTCCCCACGAGATCATCGCCTGTTGCTAAAACCAGGTCAAGCAAAGCGCTACCCCTGGTGGGGCTAGACACCACCTGGGTTAGGTGGGGGTCCTGCACACAGTGTAAGAACCTCCATGAGCAGCTTGTTTTGGCTGTCTGCTCCTCCCAGCAGATATCTGGGTAGTTTAGATCTCCCATGACCACCACCTCCCTCGCCTGTGTGGCGTCTGCTAGCTGCCCGGAGAATACATCATCTAGCTCTTGATCCTGATGAGGAGGCCAGTAGTAGACCCCCACAACCAAGTCCTTTTTCCCTGGCCCCCCCCCCCCCCCCCCCCGGATCCTGACTCACAATACCTCGGTGTTCCCCTCCTCCACCCCCACCTTAGTGGTGGAAGATGTACACAGCTCCTTAACATAACGTGCTACTCTCCCACCTTTTTTCCCCACTGTCACGCCTATACAACCTATACTCCTCAATGCCTACTGCCCAGCTGTGTGTAGAATCCCACCATGTCTTGGTTAGTCTGACTAGGTCATACTGGGTGCTAGCAAGCAAGAGTGAGAGCTCCTCCCGCTTGTTCCCCATACTCCTGTCTTGGCTTTAAACATGTTAGATGCTGTCCAAACAATCTATACCATGGAAGTATGTCTAATTTAAAAATAAATGCTTTATACAGTATACGTTGTGGTACAGACACTGCATCACGTTCTCATGCACTCAGTGCTTGAGAACACAATGGCAAGATTGGCTATTGGCTGGTTCTAAGCATGAGTTTTATGTATAGAAATGGGTGTAATCAGGATTAATGAAAGACTGATAGGCATTAAGTCTCCCAGCATGCTATGTGAACGAGCACTATGCTTAGTGTTATTAAAAAACAAGCGACATTAAGTTACCTAAATATAGCTGAAGACTGACAGCTAAGTGTGAAAATGTTATCACAAATACACATTGCTGAAAAATCTGACTGTACAAACAAGTGGTCTTTATTGCAGTTCCCTTATTTTTCTTAGTACTAAAAACTTCCAGGTATTTTCCCTTCGTAACTACCAGGGATCCTGGTCTTCTCTATTTTTAAAATAGCAAGTTCTCTGATTAAAACGTACAAAATCTGTGTTTTTCTGTGATTAAAATGAAATACCCCTGTGTATATAGGTATCAGTTGAACACAATGGTTTATTGATGTATTTAGAATTTAAAGCAATGTGGAAGCCCGCCCCTGCCTCCAGCACTGTTCTAATATTAGGAAAGCCTAAGTCTGCCTGCCTGGCTGCCACGCTTTATTTGCGCTCTGATTGGCTGTCTTGGCAGCCAATTGGAGCACCCTACACAGGCAGGGCCAGACAGAGCACTGCCATGACAGCGGGGACTGAGGGGCCGGAGGGGAAGTGGCAGGAGGAGGCGGGGAGCAGCCCTGGCCCTGACCCGAAGCAGCGGGTGGGCGATGGGGAATGGCCTAGGCCCCCGCCCCAGCTCAAAGCGGTGGGGGGCGGGGGTGGCCCAAAGCAATGAGGGGAGGTGGGGAACAGCCCAGGCCTCAACCCCAGCCTGAGGTGGGGGAGGGAGGGAAGGGACACAGGCCTCTGTCCCCACTTCCTGCCCCCCCTCCCAATTTATTACAATTGTCTAGTAATAAAATAAATTCTAAATACCTATAAATGATGGAACTTGATTTTTGGCTTTTTTATCATGGAAAATCAGAGTTCTCCCTGCCCCCTTCACTCACCAGGACACGGGTTCAGCTGCAGCTGTTTTCCTCCCCCCGCCCCTGCCACACATCCCCCAGTACTGTTTTGTGGCACTGAACAGCTCTGATATGGAGGTGCCATGCCCATGCCATTGCCCCTCACACCAGACCCACAGCCCCCCACCTGTCTCCTAGCCCTGCCAGAGGGAGCCCCCACCTGCCTGGGATATGAGGCCAAGGATCCAGGTCCATAGCACCCAAGCCCTGGCTGCCACCTGTGGGAGGTGGCAGCTGCTGTGGTCAGTTCAGAATACAGATCCTGGCTCCCCCTCCCCCATGGGTGGCATGGCTGGAGTGGAGTCCATGAGAGGGAGACAGATGTGGGCTGGTGGCTACAGGTTCCTCGAGCTGCTGCCCTTCCCCTGGGTGCCTCAGCAGCCCAGCAGGTGAGACCCAGTGCAGCAGGGTGTAGTAAGGTGAGGAGCTCAGTGCTGCTTCCAGGAGCCTTGCACCACCATGGTGAGGTGCTCCCTGCTCTCCTGTCAGCAGTGGAGGGCACAGCTCTTTCCCACCACCCCTGCTGCTGGCGGGTGGGCAGGGGGCACCTCACCATGGTGGCACAAGACTCCCAGCAGCAGCAGCACCAAGCCTTCCCTCCCTGCTGCACCAGGTCTCACCTGCTGGGCTGCAGAGGCCCCTGTGGGGGACAGCAGGATGGGAAGCCCCCAACCTGCAGTTACCAGCCCACACCTGCCCTTGCCCCATACATACATCTGGGAGGCACATGCCCTCTACAATCCCCCTGGGAGTGTGCACAGTGGTGGGGAACTGCCCCCCACTACCCTCTGGACAATCCATCCCCAGCTCTGTTCTGCTCCTCAGTCAGACCCTGAGGTTGTACATTCCTGCCTTGGGCCCAGACTCCATGCATGACCCTAGCTGGGCAGCATCCCTAGCCTCAGCCCTGTCCAACTCCCTCTCTCAATATGGGGGCCTCAGTTCCACCCCCCTGTCCCGACTTACCTGCAGGGACAGACATTCAAAAACATGAGCCTGAATTGATTCAATCTTTGCAGGTTAGTCTAACCTGCCTAGGTTGAACTGGTTTGTAACTGTGCAGACATTCCCTCTGAACTGAAAAAATAGGCACATGCCTGCAGTGGCTCAGGCTAAAAGCCAGGGGGTGCTAGAGCAGCCCTCCCTTCCCTTCTACAGTGCTGAGATGAGGGGAGGCATGGCCAGTGCTCAGCAGGATGCTCCGATTAGGGAGGACTATAGCCCCCCACCCCACCTGCACAGTCATAGGCTTCTCACTGCTCAAGGGGCAGGAGTGTTGCCAGCCCCCAGCCCCTGGCTAGAACTTTGAGGCAAAGCGGGGAGGAAGGTGTGCAGTGCATGCATCTGTTGATGATACTGAGCTTTTCAGTCTCCCTCTCCCTGTTCTTTCATACTGTCCGCAAACCTGACAGGTGTGGGAGCCAGCAGGGAGCTGATAACACAGTGTTTATCAGCCCATCAATAAAGCAAAAGCCTCTCTCATTAATTCAAACTCTTCTTAAACAAATTTTTCCAAGGAAAGAATGGAAGAACATACCAGCTGACCTGTTGATTAGCTCCAAAAAGCACTAAGCAGACACTGTTCTGTCCGCCTGTCCCAGTGAAATTGGAGATGCGCGCACACACCTCTCAGCCTTAGCTAGCATACCATATCTCTAGGGTCTGTGGGGCTGGGGTCTGTGCTGTGGGAAATGGAAGGGGGGGGGGGGAATCCTTTTTGAGCAGCAAGTTGCGGGGTGGGGGAAGCCAGGTGACCCTGCTGTGCCTACAGTCTCTGCTGGAGCTCTGGCTAGGGAGAGGAGGGGCAGGGCCAGCCCTGTTCTCTGGAGCAGACAGCGCAGCCCAGCCCAGGGCTGCAAAGCATCTCAGATGCTGGGGGACTCTGGTTTAACTTAAACCAGGAAAGGGTCTGGGGGAGACATTGCATAAACCAGTTTCAGCTATTTTGAAACTGGTTTGTGCTCTAAACTTATGTTCTGTTACAGGTTTAAACCAGTTTCTGATCACTTAAACCAGTTTATATGTAATGTCTGCCGCTAGACATGCTGCCTGGCTGCTACATTTTTAGTAACTTGGCCACATGTTTCTTCAACTAATAGCACAATAAAACAGAGGCTTTATGTACTCTTGTGTCTGGGTGTCCCATGGGGGCACTGGGTACCCAGCTTGCTGTGATCATGATCCCAGGTTCCTCCTACAATGGCAATAAGGTGCTATTGAGATTTGATCCCTGATCCCAGAGTAGCACTTTGCCATGGAGCATGACAGGAGACATGATGGTTGGAATTGCTGTTCAGATCCCATTGTACCTTTATTAGGGGGCCTAATTGGCACAGATTTAGGTACCTAGAGCTAGGTGTAGGTGTCTGGTTCTTGGCAGTCGCATTCACAGAGCTGGTTTGGAATATTTGAGGTGCTATTGCCAGGGATGCTAAATCTGCAATCTAGGCATGGCCTTTAGACCCTGATCCCTGATGACCCCTGTTTCTGTGAAGTATTTGGTCAAGTGTATTCATAGCACTATTGAGTCAGTCCCCTTTGTAATATACCCAAGTTTTGCTGTCTATTTAAAAAGGAAGTGAATTCTCTGTATGGGGTCTTTAGCTTGCTTGCTTGCTTGTTTGTTTTTGTTCCTTAAGAATTTCCTGTATTGGCAAGATATATACTGAAACTATATTTTTCTACTGATGAAGAAATGGTCAAAATCTCCCTTAACCCTTCTTGCTGACACAGGAACTTTCTTCTCCTCTGGACACCTTTAATTATTAATATGTCTTTTTTAAAAGAGCGGAGAGGATCTCAGGGACTGGCTGGCTGCCTGTTACAATAGAAGAGCTGCTGTGTGGTGGGGAGTGAGGAAGGGCTGTGCAAGCAAGTGAAAGTTCCTAAAGTAAAATCTAGATTTGATTGAGAAAAAGAATTCTTATTGCTGTTTACTACTCCTTGTGTATCCCTGTGTCACTGTGCGTCTCCCCTGTGTCACTGTGTGTCTCCCTTCCCTGTAGCTGCCAGTTAGGGGCTTGGCTTTTTTCTTTTAATTTCTGTACTGGTGATGGACAAGGCAAAATGTAACTGCATAAACATGAATGGCAGCACAGACCGAAGCAATAGTGCTTTTACATATAGTGTAACCCTGGGAGCAACACTACATGCGCCCTCACCTGAATAATGGGATTCTGGGGTACCCGGCAGCCAGTAGCCCTGCCCAGCCTCCCTGGGAAGCTGCTGCACTGGCCCCGAGCGGAGAGCCTCCCCTTACAATCAAGCACCCTTGCAGACAGTTGTCAAACTATTTACAAGATTTAATTAATTACAACATAACAAATAATCCTTAAATAAGCACATGGATACACTGTCTAATAAACCCTCAAGAACTTATTCACAGTCTCTCACTTGCACACGGTGTTCTGGGGATCCCGTGTGCTCTGCCCCAGCAGGGTATCTCAGGGAGCGGGACTGTCTGTGTCCCTGCACGTGGTCTGTGGACGCTCCCTGGCACTGGTGTCCGTCTCCGTGCTCCTGGGGTCTCTGGGCAGCAAGCAGCGGCTCCTCTGCAGTTCCTGCAAGACAGCCTTTCCCTGTCTTTGCCCCCCTTCCCTGGCTCTGCTGGGAGCAGTGTCTGGGCTGCAGGCTATAGCAACCCTCCTGCCCCACACAGCCTCACAGCCCCAGCAACTGCAGCTCCTCCCTGGGCTTTGCCTGCCCCTGGGGCCCCTCACCCCCCAGGGAAACTAGGGCAGCCTCCAGCAGTCCCCGCCCCGGCTCTGCTGTGCTCACCCAGCCACACCACCTGCAGTCAGGTCTCTCCAGACTTGGACTCTCCACACCAGCAGTCCCTGCCTGCTCCTGCCGCTTCTCCGCTGCTGCTCCTGCAGGGCTCTCTCAGGGGCTCTCCGAGGGACCACTGCGCTGAGACTCTCAATCCGGTCTCCAGCCTGTCCCTCAGCCCCCTCTCTCTCTCTCTCTTGTTCCCCCCCGCAGGAACAACTGCTCCCCTTTTATCCAAGCCTCTCAGCCAATCCCAGCTCAGGGCCCTTTCCGGGCTTCTGCTAAGGGCTCTCTTTCAAAACTTTGCTGGGGTTAGGTCACCCCTCCCACTTCCAGCGCAGGGCTGCTCCCAAACAGCTTCACTTGCCCTCAGAGCCTACAGTGTCCCCGCTGGGACAATCTCTGTCTCTGCCAGGCAGCTCTTCCCATTCTGTTCAGGTGGGTCCATTTTTTAAAGGCTGCTACATCCTCCCCCGCGTCAAGGTTTGCTGTCCCAGCGAACCGGGCTGGATGCAGTCTCAGTCCCTTAGTACTTCCACGGTGAAGAGATGGAGACCTTGCCGCTGACTCCTGGAGCATCATGTGTGAGCCGGGATACTCCTTTCCTTATTCGAATGGGCCGGGGTGTATTGAGCACTATCTCCTTGGAGCTAACTTCTTCACTGCCATCAGGACTGCAACCCGGGCGATGTGGGGACTCCAACTCCTGGTCCCAGTTAATATCGCCCTCCTGTTCCGCACCGGTGCTGCCTGCAGCAGGATTTGATGAGACTCCTGTCATATTCTGAACCGGGCTACTACTCTGCCTGGGCTGAGGGGAACCCGCTGGGATGGGCCCCACACTGGGGTCCACGGGGTCCTCAGGCTCCACGTGACGCCAGGCGACCCCAGTACCTAGGTCTAACCCTTCAGAATAGTCCTCTTCAGACTCACTATTGGGCTCGTGCCAGTGTCCAGCGAGCTCACGCCCTTCCTGCTTTGCACAATGGATCCGCTGCCGTGTGGTACTTTTCCATGGGGACTCACGACCCCCTTCTCTTGTCAATGGAGGTCCCACCAACTCCCCTACCGGAAGGAGCAAGTTCCTATGCACAGTCTTTTCTGGGCCCCTTCCACTTTCAGGGTGTATTTTGTAGACTGGTAAATTCCCAAGTTGTCTTTCAATATTATAGGGAGAGGGCCGCCACCTATCAGCAATTTTGTGTTTTCCTACCACCCCAAGGTTCCTCAGCAGCACCCTGTCTCCAACCTGTAGGTCTTGCAGACGCACTCAAAGGTCATACCTCTGCTTGTGCCGGGCTGTGTTTCGATGGGCAGCCTCCATTGCCAGCCGGTACGCTCGCCGCAGTCTCTCTCTCAGCTTTTGAGCATACTGCCCATATGATTCAGACTCACCCTGGTCCTTGGCAACCCCAAAGCAGAGATCTATTGGTAGACAAGGTTCCCTTCCAAACATGAGTGAGTAGGGGCTGGCTCCAGTGGCATCATTTCTGGTAGCGTTGTACGCGTGCACCAAAAAAGCTAGGTGTTGACTTCAACGATCCTTCTGTTTGTTCCTCAGTGTACCCAACATGTTAAGTAGGGTCCGGTTAAACCTCTCTGGCTGAGGGTCCCCTTGAGGGTGATAGGGAGTGGTCCGTGATTTCCAGATGCCAGCCATCTAGAAAATTTCTCTTAACAGGTGACTTTCGAAGTCTCGACCTTGATCAGAACGGATCCGCTCCGGAAGGCCATACACCACAAAGTACTTTTCCCACAGAACCTTTGCCACAGCGGTGGTGGCCCTTTGGTCCCTGGTGGGGTAGGCCTGGGCATACCTGGTAAAGTGATCTGTGATTACTAGTACATTGCTGATGTTTTTGCGATCAGTTTCAATAGTTAGGAAGTCAATACACACCAGCTCCAAGGGCTCCCCTTCCCTGGCTCTGCTGGGAGCAGTGTCTGGGCTGCAGGCTATAGCAACCCTCCTGCCCCACACAGCCTCACAGCCCCAGCAACTGCAGCCCCTCCCTGGGCTTTGCCTGCCCCTGGGGCCCCTCACCCCTCAGGGAAACTAGGGCAGCCTCCGGCAGTCCCCACCCCGGCTCTGCTGTGCTCACCCAGCCACACCACCTGCAGTCAGGTCTCTCCAGACTTGGACTCTCCACACCAGCAGTCCCTGCCTGCTCCTGCCGCTTCTCCGCTGCTGCTCCTGCAGGGCTCTCTCAGGGGCTCTCCGAGGGACCGCTGCGCTGAGACTCTCAATCCAGTCTCCAGCCTGTCCCTCAGCCCCGTCTCTCTCTCTTGTCGTCCCCCCCCCCCCCCTGCGGAAACAACTGCTCCCCTTTTATCCAAGCTTCTCAGCCAATCCCAGCTCAGGGCCGTTCCCTGGCTTTTGCTAAGGGCTCTCTTTCAAAACTTTGCTGGGGTTAGGTCACCCCTCCCACTTCTAGCAGGGCTGCTCCCAGACAGCTTCACTTGCCCTCAGAGCCTACAGTGTCCCCTCTGGGACAATCTCTGTCTCAGCCAGGCAGCTCTTCCCCTTCTGTTCAGGTGGGTCCATTTTTTAAAGGCTGCTACAATAGTAATCACTGCAAATGGAAATACATCAGCATGGGATTAAATATGTACTCTTGCATGGATCAAAAAAGTATAACTTTAATAAAGTGGATATTGACAGGAAAGGGATAGACAGCCGAATTAGGATGGCTTTTAAAATTGTTTATTCCTTATAGTTCCCCCAAATAACTGCTGTTCCTCTAGAAGACCTTTTCTGAAAAGCTGCACAAAGTCAGGAGGAGCAGCTGCAAATGGGTAATTTTGGTTCCCTCTTGGCAGAGCCTAACGAAGCAGTCATGTTTTGCATCAAGAGAGTCGTCTTTGCATTTTGAAGACCTAGTTCACGAGCCCAGCAAGCCTTGGGAATCTCTGCTTGGGCCTCGCACTTGTTGAATTCAAGCCCTTCTTGCTCAGGTTAACATGCACTGTGTTTTAAGTCAATAGTTCTCAAACTGGTCCATCATGCTCTTCAGAAAGTTGATAGGTCAGGGAGCTGTTTGCTTCTATTATAGACCTCTAGACTGTTCACTGAAAAGGCGGTCCTTCACCCCCTGTTGTTGTGCAGGAAAAGAAAAAGCAGGAATTAACTTTGAAATGGTAGCTGAGTTACCAATGCCAGAGAGCCCCCAGCAGGCTTATGTCTTTGAGGACTGATTTAGGAACCAAATCCTGACTGGGTGATACTATCATGTTGAGAAACAGATTGGGGTTTTATTCGCATTGTCTCTAGTAATAACAAATGAGATGAGTAGGAAAATATAGGAGTTAACAGCAGAATTATCCAACAGCCTGTCCCTGTGCACCTCAAATCACTTCAATAGGATTTTGGATGCTGATAAAATGGAGGCTTTTGATCAGAAAGATGTTTTAAATGTTTCAGAGACACTTGTTGATACTGGTATGAACCAATTTCTAGTTTCACTGTTTTTCTTCTAACTGTGGTGTGCCTCTTCAGTTTAACCTAGTATGTGATGACTCCTGGAAGCTGGACCTCTTTCAGTCATGTGTGAATGCTGGATTTCTTCTTGGCTCTGTAAACATTGGCTACATAGCAGACAGGTATGTGCGGGATGATCAGGGATATTGACCTTTTAAAAAAATCAGTGTTTAGTAACTAAAAAAGGTTAACTTAAAGGTAAAAGTCTGTGACTGATAGCAGACCACTGCTCCTTTGGAAAAAAGATCATATTAGTTGGATGTAATGTCATGATGATAGGAATTAACACTTCTCTCCACTTTACGTGGACCTTTCAAAGACTCTGAGGCTTAGTGGTTTCATAGCTGGAAATCTTTGCTGGTCCTGTAACATCCCTTCTTGCAGAACTCAAGTTCTTTTCATGGGTTTTATGATATGTGCAAAATTCCAAGCCTTCCTATACTCAAATATTCTGACTTAACAAAAGTTAGGAAATTGAGTTAAAGTTGCTGTTCTGCCTGTTGTGTTCCCTGCTCTTCTATAATATTAATGACAGCTATGATACGAAAACATCCTGTTTCCTTTTGACAATATTTTGCTTATCAGCTAATAGTGCTCTATGAGATACACTAACATCTGTTTGGCAAAATATGGAATATAGTGCTTAGTGTGTCATAACCTTTAACACTTATTTTGGCAACAACTTATAAAGTCCTTGCAGAACCCTGATGAGGTCAGGGATGATGCGCTGATGGCTTGGTGCATGGCAAATTCATGCTGGTTCATAAGGCAATAGAATCTGTTTTGCCAACATTCAAGAACCTGCCCCCTCACCCAAAAAGATTGCTTTATTCTGTTGGCATTGCGAACTTTATTGTGTAATTTCTTCATGTATGAATCAAGTTCTGCAGAAGGGAAGATCTAAATAAAGATAGTTTGCAAGATTGGCCTTTTTGTATGTAAATAAATTACTCCTAATCCATTATATTGTATAGGCAATTCAAAAGAAAAGGCAGACTAATTGTGTATTAATTTGCTTATCATTTCCTTATTGCTTAATTGCCTATTACAAGGGGGGTGTCTTCCTGTTTTGTTTATGGAATTTTAAATGCCACAATCCAATGATATGTGGTTTTTAAAATGTGGGTCTGTTGTCCATTTGTCATTTGGGGTATCTGATCCCATCCAATTGCTTCAGAACTACTTACAGAATTATGAACTGATGGGTAAGTTAACCCTTCGGGGCTGAAGAAACCCCCCCAGTATATCACATATTACTATGTCACTCCTTTACCAATAAGTTTCTCTGTAGAATTAGGCATTGGAGAGAGAGAGGCCAATGTTAAATTTTTGGATGTTCCAAATGATATGTGAAACTCTTTAAGGTTCCCTACTGTCCATGTCTATAATCTCATTTTCAGTGTTGTCTTATGCATGTAATTCTCATCCAATACAGGTTTGGTCGCAAGCTTTGTATTTTAATTACAATCATTGCAAATGCCATCTCTGGAATTCTTGTGGCCTTAGCACCAACTTATCTGTGGGTCGTGATCTTTCGCTTCCTACAAGGACTGGTTAGCAAGGGCAGCTGGACAGCAGGCTACATCCTGAGTAAGATTTTGTGCTTTCTCTGGGAATAATACTGATAATAGAAAATGAAGGGGGAAACTGGTATTCCATTAGCTAAAAATACAAAAAAGTGTCTTTTCAGTGCTTTCTAAAAGGTACGTGAAGGATTAATTTATGGCTGCTCTGCCTTTCTGCCTCTCTGCCCCCCCCCCCCCCGCGCTTTTTTTGTTTTGTTTTCGTTTTTTGCTTGCTTCATTTACAAGAGACATGTCCCTTCACACCACTACAACTTTGGAAGATCAAACTATTGATGTTAGGATGCTGTTCCCTGCAGTGCAGCTCTCTCCATCCCCAAATATAATGCTAGGGAGGGGGGTTGGGAAGCAGTTTATTACAGTCAGATGTGACACTTTTGCCACTAGTAGTTCTCCAACAAAGAGACTGAAGAAAGGATGTGATAAAGGAGCACTGTAAGGAAACAAGTAGAAGAAAGGGACAATTTTGAGAGATTTTTATACATAACAGATCAGTGAAGGGCAAATGCAAGCTATTGTATCGTTATAATAACCTTTATTATTGTTACAATAAAATAACAATTTTATTAGTTTAGTTATATAGCATAGTATGATAAAAACAAAAAACCAAGGAATTGTTTTAATATTCTTTGATACTGTACATGTTGTTTAAATGAAAAACACATGGGTAGTATGCAAGGCAATTAAAGTTGTAACCCAATGGAGTAGCCACTTTGGCTTCACACTGCACTGAGTAATCTTTAGTTTATATTTATTTTCTTAACTTTCATTTGTTTTTCTTAATATTTCTTCATAACTCTTCTTTATATGGTTTGTCAGCCAGTGTCCTGGTACCCACTAAGGTGAATTCTCCCAAGAAGATTTGTCTTGTGACTGTAGAACTTAAGCTTTGATTCTGACTTGCACTTGCACTCGCTTGCTTGCTCTCTCTCTCTGAATCTGCAAACCAGAGCACAGCTATTGTATATGTCCCACAGTACTCTAGTTATTTTATTCAGTGGAGTACTAAATCGAGTATTGGCACCAGTAAACCTTTCATCACTTCTTTTTGGGGAATGTTCCAGAGCCTGACGTATCTTGTCATCAGAGGAGACATGCTTATTTATTAGCCAAATGGTACATCTGTAGCTGATCTTGTTTCACTGAAAATTGTTTCCTTGAACTGCATGATCATTTTGTTATGAAATCTTTCCAATGTTGTTCTTTTTCTGGTAAGAAGGCTCTAATAATGAGCTGGATTCATTATTCCAGATGTGGTCACATAAATCATTATTATTACCCTCTGGCTCCGTATGATGCTCTGTAATATTTTAAGTCAAATGAGGCATTACTTAAGATTATGTTCGATAATATCCCTAAAAAGTGGCCTTTACAAACTTGGGTAGTTGGTGGTCAAGGTCCACTGAGAGGCAAGTCTGAGGGGAAAGGAGTCCAGAAAAGCTGGATGTATTTCAAGGAGGCTGTATTAAGGGTGCAGGAGCATGTGGGCATCCCCTGGAGGGATGTGGGCAGTGGGGTTCTGCTGGGCTCGGTCCTCGGGCCCGCACTGTTCAACATCTTCATCAGTGACTTGGACGAGGCGGTGAAAAGCACCCTGTTAAATTTCGCAGATGACACTAAGATGTTGTGGGAAATGGGTACATTACAAGGGAGGAATAGGCTGCAATCGGACCTAGACAGGTTACAGGGGTGGGCGGATGAGAACAGGATGGGTTTCAACACTGACAAGTGCAAGGTGCTGCACCTGGAAAGGAAGAACCAGCAGCATACCTACAGGTTGGGGAACTTCCTTCACGTCAGTGCAGAGGCAGAAAATGATGTTGGAGTCATTATTGATGCCAAAATGAACATGGGCCGACAGTGTGGGGACGTGGTCAGGAATGCCAACCGTACCTTGTCATGCATCCACCGATGCATCTCAAGCAGGTCCATGGAGGTGATCCTCCCCCTTTACGTGACACTGGTCAGGCCACAGTTGGAGTACTGCGTCCAGTTCTGGGCGCCGCACTTCAGGAGGGACGTGGACAACATGGAGAGGGTCCAGAGGAGGGCCACTCGCATGATTAGGGGGCAGCAGGGCAGGCCCTACAAGGAGAGGCTAAGGGACCTGAACCTGTTCAGCCTCCACAAGAGAAGGCTGAGAGGGGATCTAGTGGCTGTTTACAAACTAGTCGGGGGGACCAGCAGGCATTGGGGGAGTCACTGCCAGGAGTGACTAGAAATAACGGTCACAAGCTGGCAGAGGGTAGATTCAGACTAGACATCAGGAGGTGCTACTTCACAGCCAGGGCGGCTAGGATCTGGAACCAACTTCCAAGAGAAGTGGTGCTGGCTCCTACCCTTGGGGGTCTTTAAGAGGAGGCTAGACAAACACCTTGCCGGGGTCGTTTGACCCCAGTACTCTTTCCTACCATGGCAGGGGGTCAGACTCGATGATCTACTCAGGTCCCTTCCGACCCTACAAACTATAAAAATATGAAACACTGTCTACATAGCAATCTTGTCAATGAATTGAAACTCAAAAAGGAATCCTACAGAAAGTGGAACATTGGTTGCAGTACTAGGGAAAAGTATAAGAAAATTGGATGGGTATGCAGGGAGAAAATTCAAAGGCCAAGGCATGATTTGAGATGCAACTGGCAAGGGACATATAAGAGGTTTTTAAAAGGGATTCTACACGTATGTCAAAAGTAAGAGGAAGGCTGAAGAAACCACAGGTCCCATATGGAACGTGGAAAGCAGTCTAGTTATGGATGACACAGAGAAGGCTGAAGTATTTAATACCTTTTTTACTTCAGTCTTCACAGATAGAGGCAGCTACCAGATGATGAGTGCATTTGGCAGAAAAGTTAGGGAAAGTATCAAACAGCGTAGAGTAGTGAAAGAACAGATTAGGGATTATTTCGGGAAGCTAGATGCTTTCAAGTGGGCAGGGCCAGATGGGATATACCCTCAGGTACTGAAGGAATTGGCTTAGGTAATGTCAGAGCCATTAGCTATCCTTCTTGAGAATTCATGGAGGTTGGGTGAGGTCCCAGATAATTGGAAAAGGGCAAATATACATCTTTAAGAGGAGAAGGAATATCTGGAGAATTACACACCAGTCAGCCTAATTTTGAGACCTGAAAAGATCATGTAGCAGGTCATTAAGGAATTCATTGTGAAGCTTCTACAGGAGAACAAGGTGTCCAGGAATAGCCAGTATGATTTCACCAAGAGCAAGTCATTTCTGATCAGTCTGATTTCCTCTTATGATAAGTCAACAGGCTCTGTGGAGAGGGAGCAGTGGATGTGATATGTCTTGAGTTTAGCAAGGGTTTTGACACTCTCCCATGACATTCTCATTAACAAACTAAGGAAATACAAACTAGATTAAAGTACTGTGGATATATAACAGGTTGACTCATTGTGCTCATCATTGGCTCAAAGTCTAGTTGGAAGGAGGTATCAGGTAGGAATCATCAGAGGGCTCTACTGGGTCTAGTACTGTTTAACTTCATTAATGGGTTTGGACAACAGGATTGAGTGCATGCTTAACCAATTTATGGATTGTTACCCAAGCTATGTGGAACTGCAGACACTTTTTGGAAGATAGGTCTAGGATCCCGAAGAACTTGGATAGACTAGAAAACTGCCTGCAATGAATTACATGAGATACAGCAAAGACAGAATAATTGTATGCATTAATAGAGACTGGGGAATGACTAGCTAGGTTGCTGTACTGCAGAGAAGGATGTGGGGATTACAGTGGACAATAAACTGAATATAAGCCATCAGTATGTTCTTGTTGTCATAAAAGCTATCAGCTTCTTGGACTGTATTTAATAGGGGTGTCACTTGCAAATCAAGGATTCCTCTGCTCTACTGGGCACAGCTGAGTCCTCACCTGGAGTACAGTATCCAGTTTGGGCTCCACATGTTAAGTAGAATTCAGTAGGCTCCACTTCAAGAAAGATGTGGATAGATTGGAAAAAGTCCAGTGGAGAGTGATAACAATGATTAGAGGGCTGGGAAACATGGTTTATGAGGAAAGGCTGAAAGAACTAGGGTTATTTAATCTAAAAAAGGGAAGACTGAGCCGGGATTTTTTTTCTCTGTGGCCTTGGGGACCAGCACTAAGATCATGGCTTCAGTGAGGACGGGACTAAGATCAATGAGAAGTTGTGGAATCTCCATCCATGGAAATTTTCAGGAATGAGTTAGATGGACACTTCACTGGGATGGTTTAGTCAGGGGTCTGGACCTTGAGCAGGGGGCTGGACTAGATGACCTCATGAGATCCCTTCTAGCCCTTCTTTCCTATGGAGTCAAAGTACCAGTTAAGCTAGTATTCCCAACTTTTCTGGCCTTATGATTCAGTTCTGGTGTGAATCCAGTTCTTGCAATTAAATTTTCTTGGGCTTGTAATCCTATTTGCACATCTCATATTTCATTTGGAAGATATTGATTTAGCCAAGAAATGCCGTAGTGGAGAAATGACTGTTTAGCACATTACTTGTGCATGAACATCTGTTCTAGTTTCTGTATTCTAATAAAAATAAAATATTTACATATGTGAGCAAGGCTTAATCCTTAAACATCAAAGGATTTTGTTTTAAGATTTTATGCAAAACATCCGAAATGCTTAAAGTATATATTTCAAGGAATAAATGTCACATGTTTCTTCCAGATTTCCCCCCCCCCCCATAATTGCCATCTCCAAGAGTTCTTGAACCTCTTGGCTGCGTCCAGATGAGTGCAGATGTTTGGTTCTCCAGGGAACACCTGTGCCATGTGTGCTTTGGCACGTGGCATGTTACCCTGGGGGTGGTAAGGGAGGCTGGGGCCAGCACTATGCTGGCCCCAGCAGCTTTACCTGGAGTCTTTGGGTTCTCCCAGGGCTGCAGCAGCAGCAGTCCTGCCAGGCAGAGCCTGGCTGGCAGACACAATGTGGCTCCAGGTGGCCCAACTCTGCTTTTCAGCAGCATGCACTGCCCGAGCATGCGCTGCTCTGGTTTTTTGGGTTTTTTTCCCCACAGGGGTTTTTTTGTTCCCTGGATATTCAGCGGTCAAAAAAACCTATGGGAGGAAAAAAAAACCTGGTGCAGCGCACACACGGGCAGTGTGCCCTTGCAGTGCCAAGAACACCTGACTGTGCGGTATGTGGCGCTACAGATGTGTTCGTGGCACCCCATATCTCACAGCCATGCTTCTTGATGTGGTCCTTGTTTCCAGATTAGGGATTTTTGGTTAGCTCATCTCTGTTTATCTGTCTTCAATTTTATTACTGTTTCTTTTTAGCCATTTCTCATCTATATGTTTTTGCAGTCACAGAAATTGTTGGCCCGAGTTATAGGAAGATGGTGGGCATTCTCTATCAAGTGGCTTTTACAGTTGGGCTCATAGCGTTGGATGCTGTTGCTTACGTTATTCCTCACTGGAGATGGCTGCAGCTTGCTGTTACACTGCCAGGCTTCCTCTTCTTGTTCAGTTACTGGTAAATACTTTTATGAAAAATTAAAATGTTTTTCTTCATCTCTAAGTGACTCTCAAGAAGCTACCTGGATGGATGAATGGTTGGATGGAGCTCCTCTTAGACACTGCTCCTGTCAGTGCAAATGAGAGAGACATGTCAACAAAGAGGAGCAAGTCTTCATCTGTTGTCCTTAGCTGGAAATATTGTGCACACTTTATCTACCTCTTCCTCCATTATGTGCTTGAATTTCTTTTTGTAAAGAGAAACTGGATTTGAAATCATATATGAGACACTGAATTTTACTTAACGTGAATATCAACTGACCATTTGTTTAAAGGACCTTTCGTTAATTTTCGTAATGTTACCTTGAAATGATGGCTCTTTCGTGGGAACTCTCCACTGCCAAAGTATCTATTTGTTTATAGCAAACTCTTGCACAGAACTCTTTTTTTAATGTTCACGATTTTGTGCACAGCCAAGAAAAAGGGGACGTAGCTTCCTTTTAAGTAGATGAAATACATTTATCATTTATAAGATTTAACTTGGACCTTTTTGGCTTCATACATCTCTTAAGCTTTCAGGGATATGAAGAGGTGTTTGGCTGGTGTAGTGGGTAGCTAGGGGGTGAAGTATTTTGGGTGGGCTTGGGGGCATTTTTGTAAGCTTTGTCTCTTGATAACTTGTTCCAATATTTCTGTGCATGGGCTTTGACTAGTCCCAAGATGCAGTTGGAAGATGACTCCCACTGGAGGAACCAGATGGATAAATTAGTTGAGGAAGTGATCAGGGTTCAAATCACACTTTGACTCTTGTGGGGGTCGGTGGTGGTGGAAAAAAGCTTCAGGGCAGCCAGGGCATAGCCTGGCTGCAGCAAAAAGTGCCCAGCAGAGATCAGGGTGAGGGGCTGCTTTTCCCCCGCACTTAACCAGCAGTTTCTTCCTGGTTGCCGGTGGTCTGTCTCTTATGCAGGGGGTTCCAGCTCTTCAAGCCCCCTGTAATTCAAACCCTGGAAGTAATGTATATATATTTTTTACTCCAAGTCTTTCATAGCTTTCTATTATTTATCCTCAACTTGTTCATCTCCAGGTAGACTTACTGTCACGAAGTCATAGCACAACAAACTGATAGTTTCCTGACAAGTAGGAAATAATGGTCACTGCATGAAGCAATATCCACTACAGTATTGGTTCAGTATCAAAAGCTACACTGATAGTGCTTTGCTTCCTTGTGACACTCTCTGCTCACTTGCATTGCAGGTGTCTGCCAGAGTCTCCCAGGTGGTTGATATCTCAAAGACGAAATGAAAAGGCTATGAAAATTGTCCACAGTATTGCCCAAAAAAATGGGAAAAAGGTGCCTGTTCATCTTGAGGTGAGGAGGGCATTATAATAGTTCTACATATAATACTTTCCACTTGGGGAATGGAGCATAGTTGGAAGTATGAAGCTCAACCTCACTACCTGCTGGATAGGTATTACTCTCTCTTATGCCAGTTGGTGAATCAAGTTAAAAGCCTAATGATGTGCTCCATATAAGTTGGGAGGGTTGAGGGTTTAGAAGGGAGCCTGGTGCTGCACCTTTTCCACAAACTTCCTGTGTATATCCCAGAGTTGGAATTATTTTGCTTTGCTGTTTTGCTGAATCCAGACTAATTGAGACTAAAAGAGTAGGGTATTAGGCATCTGATGAATACATAATAGGAAACCCTGGATCAAAAGAAAAAAAGAAAAAATACTACTAAATCTACAGTAGTCGTATTTATTTTGAGAATTATTTTGATTAACTTCTCCATTATGACCTTTCTCCACTGCATTCCTTGCAATTATAAGACTGGAAATAGATGCAGTCCCTGAAGCTGGTGCATGCAGTATATGTGAGATGCTGCTTCATACGCTTACATTGGATAGCCAGGTCCCTTCCTGGTTCTTTTTTAAGGCATAGAATTTTCTTACCCTTCAACCCTTGATGTAATGCTGTATGGGTTTTTCTGTAGAATATTAGCTTTGAAGAGGAACACTGTGAAGAGCTGAGACCTTCCCCTGTGGATCTTGTCAGGACACCTCAGATGAGGAAGCACACGTTCATTTTGATGTACAACTGGTAAGAACAAGCTGTCTAGAAATTATCACAACGCATTAAGTCCCCGATTTTGTTTTAAACTTGGTTCTTGCATTCAGTACTCTGTCATTTATCCAGACTGTTTTTATTCTGTGCAAGTTGGAGAGGGGGCACTTTCATGTGGGATCCAAGTCTCATTGGCCGAAGGAAGCACCTCTTAATCAGAGACTATCCAAATCAATGTAATGAGTTTAGATAAAACCTAATGAAATCATTTTGAGCCTGTATACATTAGGAGAGTTGATTTAAGTAGGACAGTAATTACCAGTGGTGAAACTTGTTAATATAGTGGACAGGGATGTATTAGGGAAATAAATCAGTGGGAAGGAAAAAGAGAATGACAAGGTTGGATAGTGTAGCTTTTTCTTTCAACTTAGGTGTAGCTTAAAAAAAAGAAGTGAGACATAAAAATGTGGAGTTTTATATCACTTTTTATGGAATCCCTTAAAATTGGATGAGAGGTTGGTTTTCCTGGGGAAATGTATGTTACGTGTTTAATGAAGCACCCATAACAGTGTTATCAATTCACAGTTATTAATTGCATGTTAGACTGTATGGTTATGACAATTTTATGTTGACTTTAAATAATTTCTTAATTTTGGTGTAGTCTTAGGAAACAATTTCAGGTAAATTTCTGTCTGAGATGAGATTTTTTTTAATATAAATATTTGACTTGGAGAAATCACCTACCTTCTGATCTCTCCCCATATCTGATATGTTCTAAGAACTATTTTTTCCCCAACTATTCCAGACTTTTAAAAAGGATTAATCTACAAAAATTCATTGCTTTAGGCAGCTATTTTCCATTATAATGAATATATATGAGGGTGTTTCAGAAACTAAAGGTTATTTCAAAATAAAACAATTTTGGGCACGTTCACACATGCAGGCACATGAACTTGCAGCAGCTCAAATAGCAGTGGCACACATTTGTGCCAGAGATTTGTGCCTCAGCACATGTGCCTGAACATGCACTTTGTGGGGCAAATTGTGCCACTTGGGGCAAACGGACCCTGCTCAGCTCCTCCCAGATCTTCAGCCAGGAGCTGGCCCCAGCAATATAAAAAGCTGCCCTGGTGAGCAGCTCAGGGAGCTTCTGAGGCCCAACCAGTTGATATCTGGGAGCACTAGCCCCTAGTGCCAGCTGGACTGCTGACGCAGCCCTAACCTAGAATGGCCCCTGCACCCTCTACCCACTGCAGCAGTTTTGCAGTGGGGGCTGCTGCCTGGCTGTGAACTGCTGCCACCTGTGTGACAGCATCTGTCACCTGCAACAGCATCTGTCCTCTTGGACCTGCAGCCCTGTGGCTGCATGCCTGACAGACCCAGATGGAAACTGCCCAGCTGCCTGGGTTGTGGTATGGGCACTGCAGCAGAGCCACCTGCACCTCTGGGCCAGCTGCCAGTGGGCCGTGGCTGCACAGTTGGCCTTCATATGGCACTGCTGTCATGTCTTCTGGTGCCTCTGCTCTGCCATCTGCCAGCTATCATCCGGAAGATGTGCTCATTGCGGTGACCCACTATGATCTGTCAAAGCATGTCCTCCTGGCACCAAATGGCCAGGAGGTCAGCCACCTCATCTGCCCTCCAGTTGGGTTCCTGGTGCTGGCCCTGGGCAGGCTCCTCTGCCTGGGTCTTGCCACTTGTCTCACTATCAGAGATCCTGGTGTTCTCTGTTTAAAAATTGCAAAATTCTCTGATAAACCCCCAAATTCTCTCATTAAAATACCCAAAATCTGTGTTCTTCCATGATTAAAATGAAACACAACTATATACAGAGAGATCAGTTCAGCAATGGTTTATTGACATGTAACAGACTGCCAATGTGGGCTCACCAGATTGGCTTGAGATACATACCCTGGGCTAGAAACAGTGCGGGTGAATTCTGAGCGACCCCAAGGGTGGAGCAGGGGAGCCCTGTCCTGTGGAAAAGGAGAAGCCAATCGAAAGAAGGGGTTTTCAATCCCCTCATCCCCATGGAAGGGGGATGGCCCGGGTTGGGAGCCCGCCACCCTGAGCTGGCCGGTTTGCAAGCCAGGGAGGGAGTGCCGGAGGGGATAAAAGCAGCAGCCAAACTGGCATGGGGGGCTGCTGACAGTGACTCCAGGGAACGAAGCAAGAGGCCTAAGAAGAGCTGAGGTGAGCTGACTCAGCAGAGGGAGCAGAGAGACCCCTCTGAAGAGCCTCAAAGGCCCTGAGAGAAGAAGGCAGTGGCAGTCGGCCGTGCCTGCATCCCTGCAGCAGAGAGGGAGCTGTGGCCAGGGGCTTGGGGCAGAGAGTTGGTGCCCCAAGGCCCCATCACAGTGTGCTGGATGTGTTGGGTGTCCCAGAGGCTAGGGGTGCCAGTCGGCCCCCCACTCCACTGCAGAGAAGAAGCAGCGGCCAGGAGTGCAGGCAGCATCCTTACCCGGAGCAGGGAGTTGGGCCGGTGAGTTGAGGAAACCCCTTACCTTCTCTGGGGAAGCAGGACAGCAGCAGGCAAGGCATTGAGATCCTGAGGAACAGCAGAGCGTCAGGACGAGGGTCCCTGGGAGCTTGGGGTGCAGGCTGGTGCTCGGAGCAGGATTGGTGAGCTGCAAGGCATGTGGGGCGCCCAGCCAGTCCCTCCCACAGTCCCCCCACATAAGCCCTACACCCCCTAATCCCACTTGCCCCCCTGTATGGTGCACAGTCCTCCCCCCCACTGCAGCAGCAGCTGTTGGGGCACTTGTGGCCCACTCCTGGCAGAGACCCCTTGGCGGCACGCAGTGCCACCTGAGACTTGGGGATGCACATTGTGCGTGGCACTGGCCTGGCCTGCTGGTGTGTGTCCTTGGGCAGACCTGGGTTGACTCTTGCTGCCACCAGGGCACATGGAGGCAGGACCCGGCCTGGCTTGCTGGTGTGCAACTTTTGCATATGGTGCTGGGAGCCCAGGTGGCAGCAAGAGCCAGCCTGGTTCTGGTTGAGGGCACATACCAGCGGACTAGGTCAGTGCTGTGTGCCATGTGTAGCCCCTGGGTCTCAGGTGGCACCACATGCTGCTAGGGTCTCTTCCAGGAGTGAGCCATGAGTGCTCCAATGGCCCAGCGCTCCTGCTGCAGGGAGGGGCTGCATACCCGGAGGCCGGGGGGGGCGGGGGGGGCGGTAGACCCACGCCTCCCACATAGTCTTTCCTGTCCCCACACAGTCCCCTTCACCCCCACATCCTTGCTTGCCTGGGTTTGGGCTGGGACTGCTACTGCCACTGCCAGACTTGCCCCACTCCTGAGGCAGCCTGCTGGAGCAGCAGGGGCATGTGACAGGCATAGAGATGCTTTGCCCAGGTGCCAGAGCATCTCTCTGGAGGACTCAGCCTCCAGTTGCTTGAGGGCAGGAGCTCACCCTGCACTGCTTTTTTTTCAGCATGTTTTGTTTTGATACTGGGATTTCCTGGTATCAAATTTAGAGTCTATGCTGCAAATATGCAGCATGGGGAAACTTTTTTTGTTCCTAGCGTGCCTCTTGTGGCATCTGAAACTGCTTTGAGATGCCGCAACAGGCACGTACTCGCTTGTCTGGACACAGCCTTTTTGTTCAATGATCATTTACTGGACCACGTTGCTTCTCTGTGTTAATGTAAATAATAGATGCATTTGACATTGCTGCTATCGGTGTTTTTCACTGCTGAGTAGTTTCCCATTTTGTTGCGGACATACAGCATGGACACGGACAGCCATTTTGCTGTTAGTTTCTGAAACACCCTCATAAACATAATTTCAATTGTAAACCCACAATCATAGCATGGGATTAGAAGTTTGAGTAAACTGGAGGCGTTTAAAGTTTATTTTATGCTACCCAGCCCGCATTCAATATTTAACTCCTGACTAACCATTTTCATTTATAAGTTGCAAACCTGCCCTCCAGTTCCTCTGTCCCAACATTCCTCTACTGTTCTTCCCACACTCACACTCATGCTCCTAGGTTTTTGTGAACACTGTTAAATTAGAGCTGAAGTTCATTTCCTTGAGCTAATTGGTTTTAAAAAGTTTGTTTACAAATGCTCCAAGAAGCAGCAAGTCTCTGTCCTTTGACTAAATCATCTTTTAAGAAACTTGGACTATGTTCTCTGCCCAGGTTCACCAGCTCTGTTCTGTACCAGGGGCTCATCATGCACATGGGAATAGCTGGTGGGATCATTTACCTGGACTTCTTCTATACTGCTCTTGTTGAATTTCCAGCCGCCCTCATTATTTTTCTCACAATCAATCGAATTGGACGACGCTATCCATGGGCTGCTGCAAATTTTGTGGCTGGAGCTGCCTGCCTTATTACAGCTTTAATCCCAGAGGGTGAGTTACTGGAGTTTTCATTAACACCATTGTAATGTTATCTTTCGGAGGTGCCATTCATCTGTCAAGCTACGTTCCGGGTTGGAAGGCTTATGAAAACTCCTGTGTTTGTTTTCTGCACCACTAATGAGTACAGGAGAAGTCTGTCCCCACTCCACCCCCTGACAAATGAAATATTCTTACAGGTAAAATCTGGTTCATGCAAACAACAACAAAAAACACACTTGAACTAATAAATGACATCTCGAGTGGGATTATGGATCAACTAAAACAATATTGTTTCAATGCTTTTACCCCTCAGAAAGCAAAAATCCCCAAAACGAACCCTCTGAAAACAACTTAAGTGAATTACATTTGTTTCTTTTGCAGATATACACTGGCTAAAAGTGGCAGTAGCTTGCATTGGGAGAATGGGGATTACAATATCTTTTGAGATGGTTTGCTTTGTAAACGTAGAATTGTATCCAACATTTGTCAGGTACGTGCATTATTCTGGTGCGAAAGGCAGCTGTTAAAACTGGTAGATAATATTGGAATAAAATATAACTTGGTACAGATATGCTTCAGAATAATAGACTTCTCAATGTCTAAAGGACATTACACAAACAGACTACTTAGAAAATTGACTAAAAGGCAAGTTAATGCAGAAATTAACTATGTAACTTCTCCAAATTCCTCTTACAGTAGGAAAAACACCTAGGGCTAGATTAAAGAGTAGATGGGGAAGTTTCTGGGATGTCTGAGGGGACTATAGTTTAAAAGCTAATACTTTGGTGGATCTGTATTCCTTTTGCACCTTAAAAAGGAATAGTAGATTCTCCATCTCTTGATGTTTTCAAATTGAAGCTGAATGAAGGACAAGCTTTTGTCCAACCCAGCTATTGAGCTCTGTAAAAGGGTTACTGAGTGACATGTAGCAGCCTATGATTGTATAGGAGGTTCTACTGGATGATCTAATGCTACTTTCTGACCTTAATCTCTACAAAAGTATTAACCCTCATCAGAATACTGGAACAGTGGCTGAGAGGCATTTCAATACTCTGATTCACCATAAAAAATAAAATGGAACTAAAAAGAATCTGAATTTAGTTGATGAGATGTAGGAACATTGTATGTAAAATAACATTCTGCATATACAGTTTATGTAGAGAGCTAAAGAAGATTTAATTTATGGGCCATTTTCATATTCTGACATTCATTTAAAAATGTCTTGTTAGCTCACTTTTATATCTCTTATCTGGACACTTTGAATCTGATTTTCAACAACTTCTGACTTCAGAGAATTGCTTCTGCTTCTGCCCAAGAGATGTAAAACCCTCTCACTGCTATTGTAAGGTTTTAATCTCATGCCAGGTAGTAGAGAATCGGGACCTTTGCTTCTATTGTGATATTGCATTACTTCTTGCTGATTTACAGAATACATTCTGTGTGCTAGGTTACAGTTTTAACTAGCTTCATTCCAGCTATGGGACTTTTCCAGACTAATAAAATAAAATATGTTGCTATTTAATCAGGACCCTTGGTGTAACAGTCTGCTCTGCCCTGTGTGATGTTGGTGGGATTGTAGCCCCGTTCATCGTCTACAGATTGGCAGAGATCTGGCACGAGCTTCCCCTTGTAGTTTTCAGTAAGTATTATTATGCTCGCTTTTAGACCATTCCTCAAGTACATTAACAATACCTTTGCAAAACATCCTAAGAGACTTATTGCAAGTGTGTGTACACGTGTGTGTGTGTGTGTGTGTGTGTGTGTAATAATTTCCATTTTTCACAATCTTCACATTGTGAGTATCTAGTTTTTAGCTTCCAGCTTGTTTATATGTTTAGAATCCACTTTTATGTTTTAATCCCTGTTTATTTCATATTTTAAGAAAGTTGCAGAGCAAATGTTGATTTGACAAGGTGAAGAGAACTGTGAAATCTACCAAGAGTCTGATCACATTTCAGTCTGTTGAAAATACTCACTTGATTTATTGTCCCATTTCTATAATATCGGTTACCTTCTTGTTGAGACAAGTTACTTGAACTTCACATAGTATCTACCTGGCATATCTGATGGATTATAAGGGTAGGCCAAGCTATATGTCAGCCTTTTCAATAGTGTCTTTGTTGATAGGACAACTATGTAATTGTTTAAGGGCTTAAAAATAACTCTCTTCAAAGCAAGGTGAGCTTCCTGGAGATTAGCTGATCAAAATTTCAGGCTAGATATGGCAATATTTCTAAAGCATCAGATTAGTGCATTGTTTCTAGAAGAATTTTGTGGAAGACAATAAATGGCTTTTAATGAAGGGCATTCTTAAGAGATTTTTGCACTGAATTTACATATATATTTTACAGTGGAACTTGGAGAGAGAAAGTGAGTTAATCTTGCAGCTGGTAAATCCTGATTACCCTCACCTCACCCCCCTGCCACATATCCCCCCACACCATACTGTGAAAAGCCTTGGATTTCTCTGGTATTAAGGTAACAAGATTTATATTATAATATCCAATATATAATATGCAAATAAACATTTGTTACTCTAATAGTGGAGAAACTCAATACTTTTCACGTCATACAAGTGTACATTCACTTCTCCTATGCACCTCTTCTTGTCTGAGATTTTAAGTGCAGTGCCTCGATTACAATTAGATTATACTATCAATAATTATTTCTATAGCACTGCCATGTCCTCTGAACATGTCTTCACTGTAGAAACTCTGTACCCATGTTGTCTCTATAGAGGAAAAAATTTATTGTTTACTTTATTAAAAATCCTATGTTTTAATTTAATTTGACAATTATTGCAGCCAGGGACTTGACATGTGTAGTATAATGTAAGATGTGTTCTGACTTGGTCCTTGCATGTGTTTTAAATTCAAAGCTGCTGTTGGTTTAATTGCTGGGGTACTGGTCTTACTTCTGCCTGAGACCAAAGGACGAGTTTTGCCTGAGACTATTCAAGATGTGGAAAACTTGTGCAGGTAAGTTGGGTGGCACACTCAAGCTTTTCAATGTTTTTGAAATATAAAGAGCTATAATGGGTAAAGCTAAAAATAAGGTATATTAATGTCATTAAAACGACTGTAGTATTTGTGGTATTTATACTGTGCTCTACTTCAGGGCACTAAGTAAGGAAATGTCATGTAAACTGTGGCAAAGGTAATTTTGTACATGGTTCCCAAATACTATGTTTCTAATGGTGAGTACTTGGCACACTTGTCTAATGGCATTACAAAAATCTCACATGCTTGCTATTAATAACATTCTTAATCTTGAGTATTTGCATCCTTTTTCATAATGCATGACACTCAATCCCTTGGCATTATTTCTTTCTTTATTCCAATACTGATTTGTTTTTTTCATATAGCTCAGGGGGAGAAAAAGGCAGATGCTTATAAGTTCTCCAAAAGTAAAGCCAGTTCTGTTACTGAGCATTTGTCTTGTAAATTTCATAGATTTCATAGACATTAGGGCTGGAAGGGACCTCGGAAGATCAAGTCCAGGCTCCTGACCGAGGGGCAGGAAGTCAGCTGGGGTCATAGGATCCCAGCAAGATAAACATCCAAATTTCTCTTGAAGGTGTTCAATGTAGGTGCTTGAACCACCTCCGATGGCGGGCTATTCCAGATCTCGGGGGTTTGGACAGTGAAGAAATTCTTCCTTATGTCCAGCCTGAAACAGTCTTGCAGGAGTTTATAACTGTTCGACCTTGTCATTCCTTGGGGCGCTCTGGTGAACAATCATTCCCCCAGATCCTGGTGAACACCCCTGATAAACTTATAGGTGGCCACCAGATCACTCCTGAGCCTGTGCTTTTCCAGGCTAAAGAGTCCCATAGCTCTCAGCCTCTCATCATAAGGTCTGTTTTCCTGACCTCTGATCATGCATGTGGTTCTTCTCTGCACTCTCTCAAGCTTCTCCACATTCTTTTTGAATTGTGGAGCTCAAAACTGGATGCAGTACTCCAGCTGTGACCTCACAAAGGCTGAGTACAATGGGAGAATGACGTCCCAGGATTTGCTTGAGAAGCATCTATGGATGCAAGCTAGCATTTTGCTCGCTTTACTAGCCGCAGTGTCACGTTGAAGGCTCATGTTCATCTTGTGGTCAGTCATGACCCTCAAGTCCCTCTCATCTGTAGTGCTAACCAGTGTACCACTGCCAGGCCTATAAGGATACGAACCACACTGGCTTTCTTCCTATCTTCGGGCACTTCACCAAAGCGCCAGGAGTTCTCGAAGATCCATGCCAGGGACTGAGCTATGATGTTTGCCAGCTCCTTGAGTACCCTGGGGTGTAGATTGTCAAGGCCAGCTGACTTGAAAGTGTCCAACCTCTCAAAGTGTTCCTTCACGAGGTCAACATTGATGGAGGGCAAGGAATCCCCCTCACCCAGGTCTCCCTGTCCTGCAATAGGCAGGGGCGTCCCATGGGACTGATGAAAGACCGATGCAAAGTACCCATTTAGTAGGTTAGCTTTTTCCTGGGCGTCAGTTGTCAGTTGTCCCATCTGGTTTAGCAGGGGTCCAATGTTGCTCTTGCTTTTCCTCTGGCTCCTCACATGTCTAAAAAAGGACTTTCTATTGTCCTTGATACTTGTAGCTAGCTGGAATTCAGTCGCAGCCTTGGCTTTCCTGGGTCACTCCCTGCAGGACTGGACCAGTGCAGAATATTCCTCCTTGGAGTTGGATCCCATCCACCATCCTTTGTAGGCCTTCCTTTTTAGCTGCAGGAGGTCCGCTAGTTCCCTGGAGAGTCAAGGGGGCTGCTATGCCCTTTTGCTGCCTTAGCATTAGCTTGTGTATCAAGGATCGCTCCCTTGAGGAGCAACCACTCTTCCTGAACTCCCCTCCCCTTGGGGTCGTGGTCCCTTAGGGCCTCACCGCCAAGCCTCTTGAGCTTGTCAAAGTCAGCTTTCTAAGTCAAGGACTTCTGTATTGCTGACTGACTTGCCAGCTTTACGGCAGATGGTGAAGGTGATCAGCTCATGGTTGCTGTCACCGAGCTTCCCTTTGATTGTTAGGTCACTGATTAGTTCATCCCCGGTTGCCAGTACCAGGTCAATCAGCGCTTTACCTCTTGTTGGCTTGTAGACCTCTTGTGTCAGATAGAGCTCATCCACGCATGAGAGGAAGCTTTGCGACTGCTCGGATTTAGCCAAGCGCTCTTCCCACGAGATGTCTGGGTAGTTGAAGTCTCCCATGACAACTATGGACCTGGAGCATGCGGCCTTATCCAATTCACTGGCAAACTCCTGGTCAAGCTCTTGACTTTAGGTGGGAGGTCTATAGTAGACTCCCACCATCATGTCCCCTGTGCTGTGTTCCCCACAGATTGTAACCCAGAGGGTCTCCAGCCGTCCACCCTGGCCACCAATATCAGCTTGCAGAGATGCGTAGTTCTCCTTGACATAGACAGCTATGCCCCCACCCCTTTTGTTCACTTGAAATCTCTTGTACAGGGTATAGCTGTCTATACCCATGGTCCAGTCATGGGTGGAGTCCCACCAGGTCTCCGTTATCCCTATGACATTGTAATTATTTGTGTTTAAGCAGGAGGACAAGTTCCTCCTGTTAATTGCCCAAGCTCCTGGCATTCGTGTACAGGCAGGCAAATGTCCCCTTGGGGGCCCTGGCCTTGCCCACAGATTGTTCCAGGGCAGGGGTGGGCTCCCTTAAGTGCCTTGGCCTTCTGGCTTTGCAAGGGTTGCTCAGCGGGCCAGCAGTGGCGGTAGTCCCTCCATCCCCCAACGGGCTTAGTTTAAAGCCTGGTAGAGCAGGTCAGCCAGTCTGGCTGAGAAGAGCCTCCTCCCCAGCGGAGAGAGGTGGAGGCCATCCCTTCCCAGCAGCTCGCTGCCTCTCTCGCCAAAGAGTGGACTGGTCATTGAAGCCAAAGCCTTCCCGATGACACCAGTGCCGCAGTCTTTGATTAACTACCTGGATCCTCCTCTCCCTCCTCAGCCTGTAGCCCGAGACTGGGAGGATCGACGAGAACACCACCTGTGCCCCCAGACCCTTTAGCCCCACTCCCAAATCCCTGTAGTGCCTCATGACCCAGCTGGGATTGCTCCGAGCCATGTCATTTGTGCCCACATGGATAAGGAGCATGGGATAGTGGTCAGTGGGCTGGAGGAGCTTAGGGATCGTCTCCGCAATGTCTCGGATGCAGGGTCCTGGGAAACAGCAGACTTCCCAGGCTAAGGGGTCAGAGCGGCAGATTGCCCCCTCAGTCCCCCTCAGGATGGAGTCTCCCATGACAAATACTTTGCATTTTGTCTTGGGGAGAGTGGGGGCGGTAGCTACAATAGACCCCGTGTTGCCTGTGGGAGCTGGAAACTCAGCAGGCTCTGCTGGGGCTGCAAGAGGTTTGTACCTGTTACCTAGCTCCCGTGGGGCAGGGGTCTTGGTGCGGTGGACCTTGGGGCCCTTTAACACCTTGGTCCATCCCCTTGGACAGCATGGGAGGTCCCTGGGTCCTCCCTTGTCCTGGAGGGAGACCGTGGTCTACCCTGTGCCTTCCAGAGGAGAAGGGCCTGGCAGTAGAAGTCTATCTCCTATTCACAGTCCCTGATGGCGCACAGTCTCTGGACTGTGGCCTGGAGCTCCTTCAGCTGGAGTACAGAGACCCCAGTAGGGAGCAGACCCCACAAGGGGAGGGGGCCATGCTCCTGGGCCCCAGAGCCTGAAAAAGTGACAGGCAGCCCCTGCAGAGTCTCCTTCTGGGTGGAGGCCTGTGAGACGCCGAGGGGACCCTCGGGGTGCGGCGTGTGCCCATCTGTGTCATGCTGCTGGTGGACTGGCTACAGCTGGGACTGGCTTCCCTAGGGTGGGGGTGCACAGGCAGGGCCTCGGGCCCTCCCACTCACCCTCCTGTGCAAACTCCACGCTAACTCATGTGCCAGGCAGACAAGTGCACCTGTTTGCTTGGCCTGTTCGCGAGGCTCCGGTCACGTGGCTCCCTCGGGGGCTGGGCCAAGTAGGGGCTGGGGTGGGGGGTGGGGGGGCAAGACCCTCCCAGGTCCACTCAGCCACCTCCTCCCACTGTCTGGGGTTAACCCCCTCCCACCACAGGCCTCACTTACCTCTGGCTGTGCTGGGGGTCGGCGGGGTGCTCCGTGGCTGCAGGGGGCCTTTGGGGTAGCGGGGGCACAGTGGGCTTTCACCTGCACGTCTTTTGCCACTCCCCGGGCCTGTCTGGTTTTTTTAAAGGAAGTGTTAGTCCTTATGAAGAAAATCATGAGAGAAATCTATACACTTAATGATGGCCTGATTTGCATGTCCATGTGGTGTCAGAGTGGTTAAGGTAACTCTCTATAGTTTCATAGACAAGACTGCAAGCTTCACCTGGGGACAATCTTCCTTACCTGGTTCGAAATGGTTGGGAACAATCGTCCCCACATGTGCATGTGGCGTATGGATTGGGCTCTTAAGTGTCAGGGCATGAGAGTAGCCATACAATTCCTTTGTCACTGTCCATAGAAACTGTTGTGCCTAACCACATTGGCTCATGTTGGTGAGATGTAGGCAGACCTTGGACTTTTTTGATTCTACTCTTTCCTTTTCACTGGTTAACTAGTTGGTGGGTGGGAACATGTGGAGGAGAACAGCCTCTATAGTGCTGCTTCATCATGTCTTGGTGCAAGTGGGCAGGATGGATTAGGAAGTGGGCCAGATCTAATGTGTCAAGCAGTGTAGCTAGCTAACATGCCAGGGAAGGAGTGCTGCATCAGACAAGTGTTTTGCAGTGGTAGACTAGGTTGTGTGTAGACGAAATGGGGACCCTAAATTGAAGCAGTGGGTTTTTAAAAATACCACTTCAATTTAGTACCCTTTAAACCCCTGTGTTGTGCGCACACCCAAACGTACCTGCCTCTCTGGGGGCAGGGAAGGAGGGTGAGCTGCCAGCAGGTAGAGCAGTCCTTGGGCTGTGGTGGGGGGGTGGGGGGAGGGGGGATGCCTGGTGCTTCCCTCTGCAGCAGTGATGCCTCACCCCACTCCAGCAGCACCCACCCACAGGCATCTGGCTCGGGTGGTCCCGGGGGGCACTGCAGTTGCAGAGGGAAGCACCAGGCCCCTGTGCAGCTCAAGCAGGCTCTAGGTGGAGGAAGAAAAATCAGGCTCACTGTTTTTTTTTTTTCTTGGGCAGAGCCTGCCTTCCCGGGCTGCTTCCAGGCTGCCTGCATGGTCTTCCTGCAGAGCCCGTGAGCTGCACAGAGCGCAGTGCCTCACTCTGCAGCTGTAGGACAGCAAACTAGAAATCCTCAGAGGAGTTTTAGTTTGATGCACCCCAAGTCATCTAAGTCGCATTACGCTGCTGAATTTGCTACAGCGGCTGGAATTACTGCACAATACTGACGTGTGCAAACACCAACACCATTGAAGCAGATTAAATGCTTTTGCGCCTCTTTAAAGTGTTGTGCACACATGCCCCTCATTTCATCTACACACAGCCTAGAGTCACTGCCCATTAGACTCGAGGCACCCCCTCGGAAAAGGTCAGTTCTTAGTTTTCACTCTTTTTTTGACTACAAAAAAATAATAGAGCAATTCTTCTGTTGCAAAGTACTCCAAGACCACAACAGATCAAACTATTTTTTACTCTGGATTCCTATTTGAAATCTCAGGATTTGTCTTGTGAATCATGTTAGCACTGTTAGGTGTGAAAATGTTGCCTGGCATACTGTATCACCCTTGCAAGGATTGCAAGGCACCCCAGGGTGCTGTGACACCCTGATTACGAATCATTGATCTAATGTCAGGGATTTTGCCTTAGAGAACAGGCAGACAAACTCTGAGGGACTTACTGAGTGCCTCAGAAGATAACCAAATTCCAGGCCATTGGTATGCTGGGATTCTTTGCTGGCAATAAGAAGCTCATGTTCAGTTTTCAAACCCTCCATCTTTTTGCACTGGAGAAATCTTGTTTCCCAGGACTCTGGGAACAACAAACATAGGTCATGAGAAGGACTTTGCATAGCAAGATCACCCTTCTGAACCCAGCTGCAAGACCTACTTAACCCTATGATGTGTAAAAAGCAATATGGTTTCTATGGAGGACCTGTGACCTCAGTCACATCTGGTATCTAGGGAAGTAAATAAACACTGTGTGCTGAGAGGGCACAGCAAATTTTTAATCTCTAGGGAGGCAGAAAAGCTGCTCCCTTTCCTGAGGCATAGAGGTCAGTGACAAGAGATGAACCTGAACTTGGATTATTGAATCCATAACGAGAGTCAAGTGATGTGCGTGGCACCTCTTTGCAATGGTATGCGATACTACCCATATCTGTGGCTTAAGCTATTAGCCTTTCAGTATGTTATGTATTACTGCTGAATATGCGTCTACATCTAAATCTTGCATCAGCAAGGTTTGGAAGAGGATGCCCATTACATAGGAGTTGCAATTAAATCAAGAGGGCTGTGGCCATGAAAAAAGTTAGGCCTGTACATCTGTACCTTGCTGAATTGGGGCCTCAGGTACATCATTATGTTGTTACTAACTGGCAGGGTGTACTTGATTACATAATGACAAAGCAAAATTTGCTGTGTGCTCCGTTCAAGTTAGTGCCTACAGATGTGCTCGTTCATGTTCTGGTCAGAACGCTCCAGTCTTACCTCGCGCTCATGTGTATTGAGCCCTCACGTGTTTCAAAATGGCAGTGCAGGCGCTTTAGCTAAACCTCATTAAATGAGCTTTAGGTAAAGCATCCCACAGCCATTTTGAAACATGCTGGGGCTTAAAACATGTGACAGTGAGCTGTTTTAACTAGAGTGGCTGTCCAGGAACCTCTCTAATTAAAACGCCCCCCTCCCCACCGCAGAACATGTGTATAGACATGTTTAGCTGTTGGACAAAAAACTCAAAGCGTCTAAATCACTTAGGAGTACAAAAAAACTATTTTCAACAGTGGCTTGGGCAGTTAAGAGCCAAATCCCATTGAGACTTTCATCTATAGAGAGTCTAAGTCATATCTGAAACTTCTAAAACTCCTTCCTTATTGAGCCTTTTATAGTTCTGGTTGTTAACTTATGTTTAGGATACTGAATGCTCTTTCTTCATTTCCTCCTCATTGCCGTGATGTTTATCTCCTTTCTGCAGGCAAGGCAGTCATGAGGAAAAAAGTATATGCCTTCATGTTCAAACGTCGGAAGCTGCACACAGCTGAGGAGAGATCATCCATTTAGAAGCCTTACGGACTCTGGCACACTGTTAAAGAAAAGAGTATTTAAGTAATATGCACTGTACCATCTTGCCTGTCTTTTCTTTTTTTGGCTCTCAAATCCTTCATTCCATGTGCCTAAGGTGTTTTTTCCCCCCTGCTTTGTTGCCCAGGAACTATAACTACCACCTTTCCTCTCAGCACGTTTTAATTTATATTTTAGCACAGTGGCTTTGAAACTTTTTATACAAACCATGCAGATGTACACACTTGTCTGTCTTTGAGTCCTTGTATGACTTTCATCCTGGTAAAATGCATGCACCTCTTGTCCCAGATGTTTGTCTCAGACCCCTTGGCTATAAGCCACCCTCACCTGGCCCATCTACTTCACTTGCATATAAAATCTTGATAGCAACATCAGTACCTCTTCACACAGAAAAATAGAAATTAAGGTATTGTAGGTAAAATTCAGTCCTCATTGAAATTAATGAGACAACTCCAACTGACTTCCACGGCACCAGGATTACATGTATGCCTTTTTTCGTGTATTTTTAATGTTGTTTATCAAATGGAAGTCTAGAGGCACCCACCTGTATGTGATCAACCTTCTCTCACTGAGCAGGTACTCTGCAGGCCAGCCATAGTTTTTACACTACTTTTAGAGAACCCTTGTTTTAAGAAATAACTGGTTAAGCAAGGCACCCTAATCATTAATAACACTTCAGTGATAAATCATCAGCTGAGAATCCAAAAGTTGCATATGAAGGACTTGACTTGCAGTAACATATAGCACCTTTCTTCTTGTGCGGAGGTTGGCAAACTTTGGCCCACAGGATCTGGCTCACGGACATGGGGCTGTAGCAGCATTTGGTGGTGGGGAGCTTTGGCTATGGGTGCTCTGCCTGTGCTGCCATGGGGATGAGGTGGGAAGGTTTGCCCTAACCCTAACCCGTGCCTGCCCAGCTCTGGCCCAGAGTGGGTCATTCTGGCTTGCAGCAGGAAAGGGTTGCCTATCTTTGATCTTGTGGGATTACTAATCTGAGTTGATGCCTAAGGATGACTATCTGCACTAGTTCTCTCAACTTTGAATTAAAATTGTTTGACCTGTTTGGAAAAAAAAAGATAAATGTGCAGACTTCTTTCTATGAGTATTTGGGTTCTTTCTACTCACTCAGTTCAAATTTCTCCTTAATTTTAGACTCAGTATTGAAGAAACAGAAGAATTGCCAATTTTATCTAACTGCTCCCCCAAACAGTTTGTGGGTTTTTTGTAAGAAGTCAAACTTTCCTAGGACAAATGCAATAAAGACCTGTCTAATCTCTAATTGAGAATTTTCAGCTTTTATTTATGGCATTTAACACATTTTCTACTGTGCACTTACACAGGTACTTCTGAAAAATTATCATTTTTCTATTTGGTGGGATTTATTCTGTGTCAAATTTTATCCATGTAGCAATGATACATCATAGGTTGGAGACGAGGAGTTTTGTAGGTAATATCTTTTATTGGGTCAACTGCACGATGGGGGTAGACTTAGACAAGTTTTCAAATGGAGCACATTCATAGGTTTTTATTTAAGGCCATAAGGAATGATTACGATTACCTAGTCTGATTTCCTGTATCATATTTGTATTTTGACATTTTTTGCTGCAACAATTCAAAGAAGCACCACAAAATAACATCATTTGACTACCACTGTCTTCTAAAGAAAAGGTATAATGTTAAGAACTTGAGCCATACACTTATATCTGAGGCACACTGCTTTAAGAAACAATGCATCACCCTGGGATGATGTTGACTCATGCATGAATGCTGGCTTTACACAACATTTTGATCTCATGACAACATTTCCTACCTCTTTGGTGAGCACTGCAGATGTGGTATAGAATCCATTAAATCCCGTTAGTAAAAACCAAGAAATTCAGAAATCCAGCCGGCAGCCAATACAAATGTACTCGGATGGGGAGACCTATAGCAGTAGTTTACAGGGAGCGATCATCTTTGCTCTTGTGTGTTAGGGATGTTGATACAAAGATTTGAGGAAAATTCTCTCAGGTTTCTTGTTTTACATTTAGACTACTTCAACAATGGAAAGGCATCTTAAAAGGGAATAACTGTAACTGATACCAGAGCAGTCTGGAGGCATCTGGCTTTCAATGAGAATTAAGTCCTCAATATTTGCCCTTCAGTTTAAAAATAAACAAATGAGCCTTTCAATCAGCTCAAGGAAGCAGGGGTTGAAGTTAGCAGTGTTTTTAGAAATACAGAAAAATGAATTCAGTGAAGAGCAATTCCAAATCTAATTGCAGGTAGATTGCAAGTGCTTGAAAGAGATAATAAAGTATGACACTTGAAACTTAAATCCCCATCAGAACTCTAAGTGATGCCAAGATCCCACTCAGAATGGTAACAATTAATAATGTTGACTTGAATATAGTATTGATTCACTCAGACTTAAATCTCAGCTAGGCTGGCAAACTCAGAAACAGCTGTTCTCATTGCAGAGGAATATAGAAATGAGAAGTGTCCCCAGCGGTCTAAGAATGATAGATGGAGTTCCAAAGCATGGACACTGCTGTGTAACATGAGCCTTGAACAACACTGTAGGTCACCAGTGACGGCTGAAAAGAGCAAAGCAACAAGCTAGTTGTGATTCGATAGCAGTGTGCATGTCATAGTGAAGTCACTCTGAGCCTGTTGACATAGTCTACCATAGTTCCTGTTCAGCACGATGACTTGATGGAGTGGATCACCTGTTAACTGCCAGCTTGGAAGCATCAGGTGGAGAGTTACAATTGTGGCTGAGGGTCCTGACTAAAGGCAGCTTTTGCCCAACCTAGGAGTTCATCCTGAAAAGCAAGACTAAAATATCTGATATTCTTACACAACTCCAGTCCAGCCTAGATTTTCCAGCACAGCTTGCATCCCTCCTGCCCTTTCCAATCTGCTGAGAATTAAAATAGTAAAGCACTTTTAACTTCCATCTCCCTCTTTCTAACATGGTCTTTCCCATTCTGGTCTGCTCAGCAGCCCTCCTTCCCAGTTCAGAAGATTCTTATGTTCACAGGTAGTGGACCAGGGCTATATCCAACGTGTCCCATCATCGCTGTTCCTGTCTCTTGGATTCCAAGCATGTTGGGGCGCTTGTACAGGTTGATGCACACTGTTGGCACTTAATAATGTATAATAAACATAAAAACCCTGGGTAAAGGACCTTGCAGCTGAGCTTAAAGACTCCTGCTAAATTCCTCACATGCTGTGTGGAATATGACCCTTGGCACTATTGGCAGTGGGAGCACAATGACCTCGATTGAGCTGCAGTTAATTTTGAGTTTTGCTGTATGCCCACCAATAGGAGCTTACATGACTAACCCAAATATGTCTTGTTCCAGATGCTTTCTAGTTTACTGATTTATAGAAGGGAGCACAGGTTGAAAAAAGCTATGTGCTAAAAAACAAAATGGAAAATTGCACAAGAAAACAGCTGAGCCTGGAGAGGAATAAATTAACAATTATTAAAGGCTAATTGTAAAAATCCCTAACTATATATATATCCATTTATGTAAACCCAGATATATTTTAGCAGGAGCAGCACAGAGCAGGTTCAGTATGCCTTTAACTTCTGCTGTCACTGATCAGTTTTGGTATTTAGTTCTAATGACTGTTTTATAAAGGGAGAGGCAATTCCATTTCCTGTAATTCTGTGCTGGCACCCAACCAAATAAATACTGTAAAACTCTTCACAGAATCTGGTAAGTCAATCTATTTAAAACACACAAAACTCCACCTAATTGCACCTGTTTTTTGTTATCTATAGCTGTGCTCTCCTGGTATACAGTAAATGGTGACTGCTCTAGGTTTTACTGTAGCAAAATTACACATTTGTAAGAGTTGCATGGTTTCCTGTGGCATTTTGGTGTGTCATGTAAGCTATTTAATATACTTTTTTTGATAAACCATGAATTATACCCCCCTGTAGTTATCACTGGAATGAGGATCTTGTTGTAGATATGCTGATTGCATTAGAGCATAGCCATGCCAATGATGAAAAGAACTCTGTGCATGCTTTATGGTGTGTTAAAAAATTGATTGGCTTAAGTGAGCAGGACTATCTTGTAATTGTTGCTGCATTCAGGTGGCCAGTAATTAATGGACATCAGTGTCCCTTCAAAAAAGTTTCTTGATCTAACTAATTTACTCAATGAATACCACAATATAAAGACAGCGCCTGAAAGAGGCAGACCTCAGTCTGCATGTGACAGTCTGCACGAGAGTTAGGAAGAAACTTCTTTTGTGAGTTATATTCTATAACTGCCAGCTTAAAAAATTCTTTGCTTGGCCAGCATCTGGTATTGGCAACAGATGGGTATAGGATACTGGACTGGATGCACCTTGGGTCTAACTCCATAATCGGGAGTATATACATAGTTTAAAACAAAGTCATCGCCCACCCACCTTGTGCATGAACATTTTTTCAGGGATTTATGCAGGGTGGAACAGAATCACTTTTATGTGAGAATCTGACCTGAAGAATTTAATAATCCTCTGTAGGTCTTTCACTTCCAGTGTGTTTTGTATTTTGAAAGGAGTGTGTTCTAAAAGCAGGAAAAGAGGCCTGGGATGTGAGATGGGGGAGAAAGGTCATCATCAGCCTTAATCACATCAGTGATGCAAGTATGGTTTAGGTTAATACCTGATTTGTGGGTGGATTTGGATGGAGAGGGTTTAAAAGTAGTAGCAGAAGAAACTGGACGTAAGTGTTGCCTCATTCAGTGCTACCTGCCATAACAAGCCCACTTCTTTAGTTGTAAATAGTAGATACCGCCATGAAACATTTGGTTAATTGATGCAGCCAATTCAAGCTGCTTATTCTGCATTGATGCAGCTTTTCAGCTGTTCTGGGAAAGCAACTACCAAATATGGGGATTTTTCCTTCCGTCTTTCCCCTCCCCATATCAGGATCCTGAAATATAATGCTTGCCAGCCTTGAAATTTTGGTAAACTGAGTCCAAGCTGGAGAGGTAGGTAGAGATGAAGACAGGGAGGTGGATGGGGAGAAGGCTGCTATATTTAACCTCTTCTCCCCAGGTTGTAACTCTGGTGTAGATCTTTCTTGCAGCCTTCCCTAACAGAAGAGCCCTGGCCTCAGCAGTTCCTTTCCTGGGTGAGAGGGGCACATAATGAGGCAGCAAAATTTAAAATTTCTCTTCTCATTTGACTGTGGGGAAGGAAGAAGCATTTCACATCCCCCTCTGGGTCTTTTCTAGAAACAGGTAATGGGTCATTCTATACCTGTCTAGAGTCTTTTCCTGACCTCATGCCAGCAAAAAATTTGGACAGAGTTTACTATAGATGTAGGAGTTGGAATACCCCGAGTCTCAAGGGAGTGGACAACTTCAGAACTTCTCCAGATGTTCATACCAGAGTATAAGGTATGTAAAACCTTCCCAACACTGAGTGTCATGTTGCTAGGTCCTATGTTACATGGGGTGGAGACCTTGGAATCAAAGTAAGCTTGACTGTGGCATCACGGTATCACCTAGCTGGCTTTTAGGTATGTGATTTTTTTTTTTTTCTTTCCTTTTTCATTCCTTCACGCTGGCCCACAGAAATGAAGAACTCCTCAACTACAGGCAACCAAATTATCATCCTGCAACTTGATGCAGGTAGCATTTGTTTAACATCTGATATAGATACACACTTACTGCACAAGGGCTTGATTGGCAAGAGTTGCACTCTTTAGGCCTTGAAGAAAGTATGTTATTTCATGAGTTATTTTCACTAGTACCCAGTACGTTTCAGTCTCTATTCCAGTAGCAAAGAAAATAGCTTTTAAAGACTCTTCCTTATATGTGTTCTAACTTTGTTCCTTTCCACAGAGGATGCTTGAAATGGATAAGCTGGGCAGGAACCTCTCTTGCTCTAACATTTTTGGTCATCAGATATTTCTTTTAAGGGCTCTTAACAGTTTCTCTCGGTTTAGGTGAGGAACAATCCCCCATGTTGTTGTTGCTGTTGTTATATTTTTATGTGAATCATAGACTCTTCTTTTGGGGCTGAATTCCATCTTGGAACTGGAAGTGGTCAAAAAGGAAACACACTCCCACATATTAAATCTCACATGAGTTGATGGATGTAATCAGGACTATTATACAATGGAGGACCAGGATTGCTTTTACAATTTAGGAGGGGAGAGGGAGAGGAGTCCTTCAAGTTCAAAAAGTCCTATTGTCATAATTCTCCAGTTGCTCAGAAGTACAGTTGCCGCTTACCCTATGGTTCAACCCATGTGATAAAAAGGGAGTCTTGTTCTGCCAAGAAATTTGTATTAGGAAAATGAAACCATCTAAATGTGAACTTGCTTTAATACAATGGGGACTACTTCTTAGTACTGTACACTTGCTGGTGTGTGTGCATGTATTCTGAAGAGGTTGCCATACATCGATCAGTAATGATACTCTGATTGAACTGCAGCCCTCCACACTGCTCTTGCCTCTCCAAGTCCATTCACAGTTTGGCTTTTTATCTTCCTGGTTGCCCTACAGTGTTTGCATCATCTTCAAATTTTGATTTCATTAGAACTATAGACAATTAAGTCCTGAAGCCAGGAAGGGCCCAGAAGTGCTTGGTTGAATATTAGCTGCATTATGGAAATTGCTCTGGGGTGTAACAGTGGTCCATAGACTGAGATTTATGAAACGTTGGCTGAAGGTTGTATAGCCAGGATTCTCAGAAGGGAATAAAAGGAATTCTGACAATAGAGAGTTTGTATCAGATGGATGCTTGGTTCTCTGTCCTAATTTGCCATCAAACACAGGTTTTGGGAACAGCAGTTCTCAGTTATGTGCAACCTCTGTTGTTACAACATGCAGGTAAATGGTTTTGTCCTTGCTCTTTCCTTGCCTGTGGAAGAAAGACGGAAAAGAACATGATGTTGTGCAAGCTGCAATGTTTCCCAAGGCTTGTCCAAATTCTTTCCAAACTAGTTCCCTGCTGCAAAGCTTGGAGCTGAGGACTGTGAAAATGGGAAATGTGGGATGTCCATAACAATTGTCAGTTCTACTCATTTTACCAATAATTTCAAAGAAATGCTGTGGCTGTCTTGTATTCATCCTGGCATATAAACAGTGTCTTGTAGGGACAGAAGTACCACCTACCGCTTTGTTCTTTCTTTTTTTCTTTCTCCATGTTCCACAGCCATGTCTAATTGATATACAGACACATTTGCAGCTGATACAAAAAATCAGCATGGGATGATTGATGTCAATGGAGCAAAATTTATTTTACACCATTTGAGGGAATTAATCCATAGTATTTTAAAGTTTCAATACCCTCTCTTTCTCCCATATGCAGACAGGACAATGCTTGACATGCAAGAGGGAAGAGTTTTCCCAAAATGCCTTACAGAATTCCTACATAAGGGCAATTTTAAAATGAGCAAAGCCAAGAACCTGACCTTACTTTGCAGAGTTAAAAGCTCAGCCTCAAGTGCGGTTTCTTTGACTGGGTTCTGAGTTTGCACTATATCTCACCAACAGCCTTTTCTTTTTGTTTTGGAATAATGGCTTCACATCCTTTATGTAACTTGCCAGGTTGCAGTAGAAAAGGGGAATCGACTACCCAAAATAACCATGTTCTTTGGAAGGTCACTTCTCTACTACAAAGGCACCACACTGAAATGAAGACATTGGGTTCAAAAGTCACCTTTAACTCTTCACTATTCCCCTTTTTGCCCATGACAGCTATTTTTGCCCATGACAGCTGGTATTGTTCTGCCAGTGAAACCTTCATTCTGTATACCTAGAGACTAAAGCTGGGAGCAGCCTCCCAGTAGGTGAGAATTATGTGCGTCACAACACTGAAAGAGTGATATCAAGGTTACAGCTTTTCAAATTCCACATAAAACAAGCTTCCTTTCAGACAACTAATTATTTTATAGAGCTTGATTTAGGTCATGCCGTATAGTTCAGAGACTTTGTACTGCTATCCAAAACACACCCAATGACCTCTCTTTCTCTCTTTCTTTTTTTTTGTTCCAGTGTTCCTGGCAATGGGCTAGTACTGTGGTGTTTTGTCAGAGCAGCAATAACCATGCTGAAATGAACAACATGCTTAGTAGACACAAGGATGTGGCAGCTGAGAATGATCTAGACCAGTGATTCTCAATCAGGGTGTCACAGTGCACTGAGATCCTTTCACGGGTGTTGGAGGGGTGCCATATACAATGTTAGTCCTGTTAGGTTTGCAAACATGATTCACAAGATAAACCCATAGATTTCAAATAGAGATCCATAGTTGTGGTCTTCCTGAATTCTTTGCAACAGAAAAGTTGCTGCCATTTTTCTGTATTAACCCCCCCCTAAAAAACAAAACAAAACAAAACAAACCCCCCCCCCCCACTAATAGCTGGCATTTTCTGACAGGTGCTGTGAGTCTATCCAGGGGTGCCATGAATTTAAAAAGGTTGCAAGCTCCACTGATCTAGACTATAGTTTGGATATTGGACAATTAAAACAGATGCCTGTCCCTGCAGCTTTACAATACGGTGTTATTGTGATTCCTGATGTGGGTTTGGTATAATTTCTCTCCTACAAGTTGCAGGCAGAAGGGAGAGAGGGGAGCCTGCATAGCACTGTACCTATGCATATTTTCAGCATCTTCAATGGTCTCGGGCAAAGTTTTTCCTTTGGTCTCTGGTAGGAGCAACACCAATCCACCATCAATTAGGCCAACCACAGCTTCAAAAATACAAAGACAAAAGGGTTAGAGTTGAAGCAGGGATGATGATGTTAATGAGCATTAAACAGATGAGTAATAATTACCTCTAATGATTATAGATTGAGTCTCAGTGGCTCCAGCTAAGTAAACACATCTTAAAGAAATCCAGATTGCAGGTGGGTTTTTGTTAAGAGTTCTCAAGTTTCAGGTGAGTGCAATAGTTACCAAGGTTACTTTTCTGACATAAGAAAAGAAATTCAAAACCCAAATCTTGTATGTGCTTTGGCTCCTCACACCACTTGGAGAACCCAAAGGAAGCAGTCTGTCTCTGGAGGTATGCCTACTTTTATCCTCAACAAGCTCAGATAGGAGGGCATGTCCCAACCCCAGAAATGTGATGGTGATGCCGCTCTGTCTCCAATGTGCTTATTAAGAGGCTGAGGGGGATGCCCCCAGAGCAGTTTCCCTGCTGCATTTCTGGGTTTCACAGGCTCAGGCAGGTGTGTTTGGGAACATCCTTTCCTGAGAACAGTGTGCCAAGGACATAATGTGTCTCTTAGTACTTAAGGACTCCTTTCCCATACCTATTTGATTGTCAAGCCAGGTGATTTCACTTCAGCTGAATCCTTTTGCCTGGAGCGGTCCATTCTCCTCCCGCCCCAATGTCTAGGATATAACAAGTGTGTCAAGTCCACAAAAAGATATAGATTTCTTACCAAAAACCACAAGTGGCAGCTCATGCCAGATCTCTGCCAGTCTGTACACGATGAATGGCGTTATGATCCCACCAACGTCGCACATGGAGGAGCAGACAAGTACTCCCAGATTCCTGGAAAACAAATGCACCTGAAAAGTTTTCTCAACCTTAATCATATTTAAAAGGGTTCTCTAGCTATTTGCTGTTGAAGAGTTTTTAACAATGCATGGGGAAGATTAGGCACAGCATTTCTGCTAACAATACCAGGAGGACCGCATCTAGCCTGTTGCATGTGACAATGGGTACGTCTCCACCAAGATGTAGCAAGAATATAGGCATTAATCAGATGTTCAGGGGGGTAGGGAATGAATTCACATATATGATAAATTGGGACGAGTTGCTACCCTCAGGGAAAAGATTTAAAAATGAATACAAAGGGATTTTAAAAGAAATTATTCTTATTGGCCTACTAATCTAGGGCAATGGGGAACATTAACAACAAGAAAATAGGGGTGAGGTATCTGGAAGATCTTCTAATGAAGTGTATCAGAAAGTATCAAGTGTTCCTTCTCTGAGGATGGGAAGCCCCTGAATTTTGGGAGGTAGAAACTGAGACTAGATAAGGAAGTGGAAAATGTTCTGGGAGGAATAATCCTGTATTGATAGAGATTGACAAGATGTCTGTAAGGTCTGCTGTTCTTAATTCTATGATTCATTTCTTTTTAATGAGGGATTGGTTCTTGTGGTGGTTTTTTGCAGGGACAGTCTGGAGGAGTGGGATGGTTTGTAATGCGTTACAGAGACTTCTCCGGCCCTTGTCCCTCCAAGATGTATACACTGGGCATGGAAGAGGCAGGGCCAGAGAATCAGTAGCATAACTAGGGCAGGGCAAGCAGAGCACCCAGCCCAGGTGTTGACTATGAGGGGGTGCCTCCCTCCAGACGTATTTGCCATGGGGAGGGCAGCCCTGCACAGCCCCTGCCTGTCCCTAGAAGCCCTATGTGGTCCTGTGCCCCGCAGTATATCTGTGGAGCAGGAGGACAGGTGGAATAATGTTTCCTCTCTGCCAGGAGGTCTTGCCTGGGTGGCACAGCTGTGCCCCAGAGGTCAGGATGTGAACAGGGCACCTGTGCTTCAGTCGTAGCAGCACAAGCTTCTGCTGTTAGGGAAGCAGCAGCTGCTGCCTTTCAAGTGAAGAGACTAGAGACCCTGGGTCCCTCTCCTTTCTCCTACTCCATCCCTGTTCTCCAGCGCTCAGCACGCCCTCCCCCCACTACTCCCGCACCTATGGCCCCATCACATGCCATCTCTGCTGTCCTGCACATCTGAAATTCTATTTTTACACCCATTTTCCAAATACAAAATCACTTTCTTTGGTTACTGCATGGACTGCAGCTTCCCCTTCCACATCAGTGGTTTCCAGGCAGCTTCTTGTGGCCATCTCAATGCTACTTTATATTTTCTGGAACTTAAAACATTGTCCATGAACATTCTGCTCCACCTGCCCATGCAGTGTTTGCTAGGTGAAGGGGTGTCTTATTAACGATTAAATATTTTATTTTTAAATTGAATTTCTTTTGTCTGATAGATACCCCACTTTTATGCATCACTGAATTGCATGTTGTGGCTCTAACATGGCCCTGTTATATCTTGGACTGAGCAAGTAGAGACCCCTTGCATTTGTACATTTAATCTTCTCTACTGTCTTAGTGTAGGATGGGCAAACATACCTGAGAAATGTTGGGTACAATTCAGGATTTACTAGGCAAATAATCTCATAGCACATTGTAATTGCCATTCTGCCCAGGCAAGCTGCAGTAGCTTTTAGCCAGTAAAGATCTGGAAGGAAAGCACATGCTTTAGAGTTAGGTTTCTGGCTGGTTTCTTCCCATAAAGTTGTAAAGCACTGTTAAAGACTGAATTTAGTAAATGGTAATACTACAGTATAAGAACCGTTGAGGGAGCATATATGGATAACTTTGTCTCACTCAGTAAACAATTTATTTTAATGTTCCTTGGTGGTCTGAGAGACTAGACAGTATTTGGGGCTTTGCCAAGCTGTTTCCAAAAGAAGAGAGAAAGATGATAAGAGTCAAGAATTTCTTTGATGCAATCCTATTTATATACAAAAGAACATATACACACAGTCCTGTTTCCCTGATCACAGTAAAAATAAATAATCGGCTATTTTCTTGGTCAAAAATCCAACTCTGCCTCTTCAGTAAGTACCCTGCCCTAGAGAAGCTCTCCTTGGCTTCTATCCAGAGCCACATCTGCACTACTTTTCTCACTGTCTGCTAGATGATGCCCTTCACATGCACCCAGTGATGCATCTGTGCCAACTCCTGTGTTCCCAATCCATTGCCACCAAATAGTTCTCAGCCACATTGTTTAGTTTCTGGTCAGGTCTTGCCACACATACCACATGCTTTAGGTCTGGTGATTTCCATTGTTTCATCCACTGGTAAGCAAAGTTGCATTTAATTGCTTCCTTATTTAGTATAGATGAAGGGAAACTTGTATGCCCACTGGCTACTTAAGAGGTCTGTAATTGTTGGGTCACCCTCACAGGACGTGAAAGGTAGGAAAGAAGTGAAATCCTTCATTTGACAAGTAAGGAGACTGAAGGGGATGGTTGAAGAAACTCCCCCAAGGGCTCGCACCCAGTGTAACTGCAGAGCGAAGGTTAGGACTCAGAAATCCTTGCATTTTAGCCACATATGGCATCCAGTAGATTACACTGGACTGCCTCCTTGTATAGCCCCTACTGTGCCTCATCACTGTTTTAAATGGTACATTTGGTCATCGGAGTATTGTTCTTTGGCAGAGTAATTTTTCTCTAGATTCCCCATTTCTATTAATGTGCATCTGAGCTGACCATGGCTAGTGAGGGAAGTGGGCACTGTGACCAAGATGGTCCTTTCCTGCCCTTGGTTTTGCTGCTGTGGTCACTGCTATTACTGTAGTTGTACTCTTGAATTAAAAGTTCAGGGAAGATGTTCTGCAGTACACCTTAAAGGACTAGTGCCTTTGGAGCAACAGAAGAGAGATAGGAGCAGATTAAATGTCATAAAGGACTGGTGTCTGTCATTGAGCTTGCTTGTCACCTTAAATTTGTTAGCTCTGGCGTCAGCATGTGTGAGGGAACAAACTGTACCTGGACAGTCTCTAAGGGCATGCCTACGCAGCCATGGCAGCACATCCCAGTTGGGATGGTTCCAAGCATAATCTAAACTCAGATATGTGCCAGTGAGGCCCCTCTATGATATCCCTCTGCAGCTATTCTTGAGACTCCTGGCATCAGCCCCAGACTCGCAAGCGCACAGAACGGTCTGGCCGTTCATGCATCTGGGTTTGGAGCGTGCCAGTGGGAGCAGGTGATCAGGGCATGCTCAGGACTGCTATGGCTGGGGAGGGACTTTGCAGTGTAGTTATTCTCTTGATTTCTGTGTGTGTGCATGTATAAGCCCCCAAAAGCTTGGTGCTCTGCTGACTACTCTAAACTTGGGGCTATGTAAAAATGACACAGAGTTAAACAGCCGAGTGGGTGCAGTGTGGGAAATGCAGTCCAGGATGCCCCATTTCTCAAGCCTCACATCAGAAAAACTCTGGATGTGGGAAAAGATGTTTAGTGTTGTTTGTTTTTGTTTTTGGTGGAGGGGGAGGAAATTGCTTTTGTTTGCACTGAATTGCAATGGAGATGTGGTTGTTACAGCAAAAAATGGTTTGGGGTTTCTTTTCCCTACGTCTAGAGCAAAACTACAATGTGGCCTCAAGAGCTAACACTGGCATGGACTAGTTGACTTGAAAGCTTAGAGAACTCACCCTCTGGGATTAAAGCAGTAGCCAGACAGGCAGCTCCTGCCACCACGTTTGCCACTGCCCAGGGATAACGTCGGCCGATTCGATCAACTGTAAGGATGAGTATGAGGGCAGCCGGAAATTCAACAAGAGCGGAATAGAAGAAATCCAGGTAAATGTTCCCACCAGCTATTCCCATGTGCATGATGAGCCCCTGGTACAAAACGGAGCTTGTGAACCTGGACAGAGACAGAACCCGGGTGAAGTCAAATTGCTGAAGAGAATTCATTCAAAGAACTGAGCCAAAGCAGGTTGGAGGGGAAGGGGAACAGGCTCAAACCAACTCTGGAAATCTGGCACTTTGAAATGACAATATTGCCTAACCGTCCCTTACCACGTGTACATCAGAATGAATGTGTGTTTCCTTATCTGAGGAGTCCTGACCAGGTCCAGAAATGAAGGGTTATGCTTCTCTCCATCTTCCTCTTGAGGGATAAGACTCTAAGAGAGAACAAGAGGGATATTAAACATGGGTATGGGGTTGATGGGTCAGTGCCAGGAGTGATCTACCTTGTCCATTTTTCTCTGGATCAATGCAAGGACATAGTAGTTAAGATTTTTCATTTGCCAATTAAGAACTTGACTGCAGAGTAACCAAAATAATGGGAGAAAACATTTACCTCCAGCTTGTCTGTCTGTACCAAATCTGTTTCACTGCACACAGCAATGTATTTTTAAAACCCCTGAACAAAAGATGTCTTTGAATTGGTCAGTCTTGTGAACTGATTGTTAAAATATTGCTTGATCCTTCACAGAAAGGTAGATTGTGTCTATTGGGATGTTGATGTGGGACTCATCATGTGTGGTGTTTTAAGATCCTGAGCATTTACAAATTATAAGCACTTGACTTCATAAGTTTTCACTGCTTTGGCTTGTCAAATTGCTCCTTGTTCCAAACTGAGAGCAATCTTAAACCTACTGTATCATTTGTAAGTGTGTACTCAGCAAATAAAGTACACTCTCACCTGAAAAGAGGAAGGGAGTTTCTTCCCGTTTCCCTTGGCAATGCGATTAATAACTTTCATGGCTTTGTCATTTTTCTTTTGAGCGATCAGCCACCTAGGAGACTCTGGCAGACACCTGCAACGCAAGCAACCATACACAGCTACATGTAAAAGCAAAGTATGTCCTTGAGTATTAAAACTGAATTGAGTTTCTTTTGCTAGCATCTAAGGGGTCCTGAAAAACCACAAATCCAGCTGAAGTCCTTGGTAGCTGTGGATGGTCATCTACTTTCAGGCTTATTAGAAAAGTCAAAGATCTACCTGTTCCTAGCAGCCTGTCAGGCTAGTCTGATTAAGGCACAACAATTTCTGTCAGCAGCAGCATGCAATGGAGTGATGTGGCCTGGCATCATGTTTAAATGCCTTTGACTCTGGGGGGGGCAAATGTGAATTTGTGCCTGGACATCTGGGTTGAGTGGTGGCAGCTTTTGATGTGAGGCTTCTAGAGCTGCAGCGGGATGCCTCAAACCAATGATTCTCAGCTAAGGTGCTGGGGCACCCTGAGGTGCCACAAGATCCTTTGAAGGGTGCTGTAGGAAGTGTGAGAAGATAAACAGATAAGGGCTGTCTCAGGTTCTCCCTGCATGGCTGTTTCCACACCCCCACTGCCTGGCCTTTCTTCAAGGGGGCAGGGACTGTAATAAATACATTACCTTTGGAAATGGAGTGCTGTTTAATTCACAAAAGTTGTGGAGGGTGCCTTGAGTTTCAGATGGTTGAGAACCACTGCCTTAAGTATTCATAGATGTTATGGTCGGAAGGGACTTCTCGTATGCCCCCTTTGAATGAACACCTTGCCTGGTTTTTAGACAAAAATAGCTCATTGTATTCATCCCAAGTGCAGGGGGGCTGGACCCGATGATCTGTAAGGTCCCTTCCAACCCCTAACAACTATGAAACTATGAAAATAATATTAAAGAAAAAAATCTGTTTGTAAATATTCAAAATGGTTAAAATGTTCTTAATTATGATATTTGCTGAAAGATAAAATATTTGATAGGAGGCTTGAAGCCTGCCATATTTTCTCACATAAAATATGCATCTTTCCCCCCAAATCAGCTCCCCCCCCCCCAATTGGGGTGTATGTCTTAAGCATGGAAGCTGGAAAAGAAGCATACATGTGTGTATCATGCAGCTGCCACGATGGCTGCCGCTTGTGTCTGGCTTAGAAAGTGGAATGGAGCCCTATCCAGCCTGGGATGCTGTCTCTGGGTCTTGTCTGGACCAGCACACAGCATGTGCCATTAGGGTGACCACCTGTCCCTAACCGGGTGGGACAGTCCTGGAATGGGAACCTCAAGTCCCAGTCCTGGGCTACATGACCCTGGGACAGCATTTGTCCCAGATTTGCAGTGTTGCGCAGGGATCATGAAACAATGGGTTTCCCCTTGCAGGCTGGCAGCATTCAAGGTGGGTTGGGGTTGCTGGGAGTGGGACAAAGTGGTTGCCATGTGCATGTGCCACCTTTACATTTTAAAAAGGTGGTCATCCTATGTGGCATGCATCACACTGGCCCTCTGTGCTGTATGTGGCATGTGGGGCCAAGACACCAGATACACCCGGACTGGCCCTGTGCGCTAGATCCAGAGCACGGGGCCAGCCTGTGGGCCTGATTGGGCCTATATACTTGTTCCATACCACCCATCCATCCAGCCAATGGGGCATGGCACCCCTGAGTTGCAGTAAAGAACTCATAGTTTTGCTATTGCCCTTGCAAGGGTCTGGAGCCTAATCCTGTGTGACATAGTAAGTCTTCCTGGCAACATGAAGCACCCCAGAAGCCAGTCTAGGTGAGGTAGCAGGAATGTCCTGGCATGATAGACTGTTTCCTGAGATGGCACACTGCCCAGACACTTGATATTCCTAGAATGATTTACCAGCACTCTGTCAGTGGACCACAACTCTGGAAAACCCTTTTATTCCTACATTCTGTCTTCCAGAAACCAGGTGTATGTTTTATTTGGGGACATGTGTATGTGAGGGAGTACAGTATTTTTTTACTATTAATAAATACCTACCTCTTAGCCTGAACGGGAGTAACTGTTTTGAAGAAATACAGACCACCTCCCCCTCTCCCCCCACCCCCACTTAGAGCTATCTGTATTTGAGATGTTGCTTTCACAGCTAGAGCTGGAAGCAACCACGAGCTCCTTGCATGGTAGGTGATAAGGAGTCCTAGTCCAGATGTAGTGTGAATTTTACATCTGATCCCTCACTCTGGATCTAATCAAAGCCCCCAGATCTAAAAACACCCAACTTCGGAGGGAATGAGCAAAGAGCATGCTGGATATGAATACGGTTGCTTGATCCTATCTCTTAGTAATGCTACTATAGTTTCTCAGTGGCCAATGTCCTACCCTGCTAGGCTGGAGAACCAAGCTAGTTTCCCAGTGCTGGTCTTGTATGGTACCGGTTTGCAGGGACTAACTAGGGACAAGAGTTATTGAGAAGGCAGGGTCCTGTGTCAGGGAGGACAAATGGGAAAGAATGTCTTATACTGTTCAGGAACAGCCTCTTGGTGAATTAAAAGTAATGCAGAGTGCTTGATTTCTTGACTATAACATTGTATTAATGGCACAACAGGTCCCTGTATGTAATATTTTAAAACTTCTAGTCTGGTCTCTCCCATCTGGGAAACACAGCAAATGGAAAAATGGAATTTGCAATCTGTGGGAAAGGTTTGATATTTCAGTGTTTCTGTCCATTCCCAGCTGGGATGCAAAAACAAAATATAAAAACTTTCTTCAGAGTGAAAAGTTCCAAAAAAACCATTTCATTTCAGAAATTTGAAAACATTTTGTTTTGGATCAACATCCAGCCGTAGACACAGTCATGGGCAAATGGCAGTTGTAATCCATGCTTCCCTCTCTTTATGCTCCTTGGCTAAACTACAATTTCCAAGATGCAAGGCAATTTTCCTTAATATTTAAAGGCCAAGAGAAAACCAGGTTGTATCTGGGGACTGGTTCATAGCAGTCAATGAGGGGTGTGAGGGAACCAGAAGCACAAGTCCCATGAGGCAATGAAGTGGTCTGCAAAAATAATTCATTTCTGACTTAATTAAAAACAATATTATACTGAATATTTTCCCAGTTAAAGAGAGTATCAAAGTTTAAAAAAAAAATCTCCATTTGTATTTTCTTTCTTACCTGTAAAATTATAGGTACTTACCAGTAATAGAGCAAGAAGAAGAAATTTGGCAACGTAACAGCAAGCTGTAGCCATCTCCAATGGGGAATCACATAAGCAACGGCCGCAAGTACAAGGAGTCCAACAGAAAAAGCTGCTTGGTAAACAATCCCTACAGTCCGCCTATATTTTAAGCCAACAAATTCTGCAACTAAAGAGAATTATATAAGTCAAGGTAGAAGAGAACAGATGACCCATCAATTTTCAAACAGGAGAACCTAGTTTACTTTATTTTCATCGGTTCTGGATTCCATGATCTTTTGGGTCCTCTGCTGTAGCTGTAATACTGAAGAGCACTTGAAGAACTAGAAGGTGTCCCCAGGCCCCCTCCATCTGGTGCAGTGCAGTTCATGCCAGCCTGTCTCCCTCCTTAGCTCTGCACCATGCATTCATCTGCTCCCAAACTGTTTCTCCGTATCTCTCCTCTGCAGTTGCCTCGGGCCTCTCTGCTTTGTGCTGGAAGCTGGTCTCAGCTCTCCCACACCAATAAAGCTATGGTCTCTCTCACTGCCAAATTCACCACTGTCCGTGGCTGGTAGTAATGGCAAATGGCAGAGAGAGTAAATGACAGCTGCAGTAGGTGGGGCCTGAAAGCAGTCTTCAGCACAAAGCAGGGAGGGAGGGTGGCAGTAGGTGGATTTGGGGGCTTTGGAGGTTGGTGCAGATAAACAGTTCAGGGGCAAAGAAGGGGACATGCCAAGGCAAGCTGTGCCACAGGAGGTGGAGGTGTCCAGACGGGGACTTGACAGTGCCCACCAGACTTGTGCAGTGCTGGCCCAGGGCACAAACCTTACTAGTTGCATCTCTGCTGAAGAATCCTCTGAAGTTACAGTTCTGCTCAGGGACAGGGAGTAACTTGAATAATCAAATGTATTCTTCAAGAATAGGATCTGCTGAGCTTGGAGGTCTCTTTCAGTCCATTAACCTATGTGGTAGTGGTGGTGACAGACCACGATGGCTCGGGAAATATGCAAAAGGCAAGATTTTGTTTATTATCTTTTATTGGGCCAATCTTATAATTGGGAGAGATACGAGGCAAACCTTTGAACATCAGAAGCCTTAGGTCTGGGAAAGGAACAAGAGCAGACAGCCTAAGCTGAGTAATATTAAAACTCAAAGCTGTGGCAAGACTTACGTAGGCCCATCCTTGCAGCTGAGTTGATCATTCTGTGTTGTATCACTTTCACAGCTTTGCTTATCTTTTAGACCATTGGAACAATTACTTTTGTTTAACCCTATTACATAAGAAATGCGGGTGCTTGACCACCTGGGCGACAGCGATCATTGCCTGCTGGAATTCACCATCCAGCGCAAGGTGGCAAAGGCCTGCAGTAAGGCAGCAGCCCTGGACTTCAGGAGGGTGGACTTCAATGAGGTAAGGAGAATAGTTGGGGAGGTACTGAGGTCCCGGAGGAGAGAGGAGTCAGGTGTCCAAGAAGAGTGGTCGTTCCTTAAGGAGACGATCCTCCAAGCCCAAAGGGAGGTAATCTCAACACGAATCAAAAGGAGCAAGGGGGTGCAAAAGCCCCCATGGCTCACCAAAAGCATACAGGAACGTCTCCTAGCTAAGAAGGAGGCGTACACCCAATGGAGGGGAGGGGTCATCACCAGGGAGGAGTATACCTCGGTTGCTCGGGGCTGCAGGGGGGCGGTCAGGAAGGCCAAGGCAGAGGTGGAACTGGGACTAGCTACCTGGATCAAGGACAACAAGAAGTCCTTTTTTTAAGTACATAGCTGGTAAAAAGAAGGTACCGGGGAACGTGGGGCCTTTGCACGACACGCTAGGAAATCTGGTCATCGCACCAGATAGCAAAGCTAACCTATTTAACAATTTCTTTGCCTCCATTTTTCTGAGCAGGTACTGGGTCTTCCCCCACACCAGGACCCCAGCGGAGGCACACCAAGGCCTGGGGTCAGAGAGGACCTAGCCAGGGAACTTCTGGAGGGACAGCAGGTCCTGATGACCTCCACCCCAGAGTACTGAGGGAATTAGTAGAGGTCATTGTGGGACCCCTGGCACGGCTTTGTGAGCACTCGTGGTGCTCTGGTGTGGTGCCAGAGGGCTGGAAAAGCGCCAATGTGGTTCCCATTTTCAAATAAGGGAGGAAGGATGACACAGGGAACTTCAGGCCAGTTAGTCTTACCTCGATCCGGGGTAAGCTTTTTGAGGGAATTATCCTGGCATATGTCCACGAGGGGCCAGCAAGGGAGGTTATGCTTAGGGGCAACCAACATGGGTTCATTAGAGGCAGGTCCTGTCAGACCAACCTGGTGGCCTTCTATGACCAAATCACAAAATCCTTAGATGCAGGGGTAGCAGTGGATGTAGTCTTTCTGGACTTTAGGAAGGCCTTCGACACTGTCTCTCACCCCATTCTCATAAAAAAAAACTAGGGGACTGTGGCATTGACACCTACACAGTCAAATGGGTCGCTAACTGGCTGGAGGGCCGCACCCAGAGAGTGGTGGTGGACGGGTCATTTTCGACCTGGAGGGACGTGGGCAGTGGGGTTCCCCAAGGCTCAGTTCTGGGGCTCGCACTGTTCAACATCTTCATCAATGACTTGGACGAGGGGGTAGAAAGCACCCTGTTAAAATTTTATAGATTTCATAGACATTAGGGCTGGAAGGGACCTCGGAAGATCATCGAGTCCAGCCCCCTGCCCAAAGGGCAGGAAGTCAGCTGGGGTCATAGGATCCCAGCAAGATAAGCATCAAGTTTCATCTTGAAGGTGTTCAATGAAGGCGCTTGAACCACCTCCGGTGGCAGGCTGTTCCAGACCTTGGGGGCTCAGACAGTAAAGAAATTCTTCCTTATGTCCAGAAATTCACAGACAACACTAAGATGTGGGGGGAAGTGGGCATGCTAGAAGGGAGGAACAGGCTGCAAGCAGACCTAGACAGGTTACAGGGGTGGGCAGATTTCAAGATAGACAAGTGCAAGGTGCTGCACCTAGGGAGGAGGAACCAGCAGCATACCTACAGGCTGGGGAACTCCCTTCTCATCAGTGCAGAGGCAGAAAAGGATCTGGGAGTCATTATTGATACCAAAATGAACATGGGCTGACAGTGTGGGGAAGCAGTCAGGAAGGCCAACCGTACCTTGTCATGCATCCACAGATGCATCTTGAGCAGGTCCATGGAGGTGATCCTCCCCCTCTATGCAACACTGGTCAGGCCGCAGTTGGAGTACTGCATCCAGTTCTGGGCGCCGCACTTCAGGAGGGATGTGAGAGGGTCCAGAGGAGGGCCACTTGCATGATCGGGGGCAGCAGGGCAGGCCCTAGGAGGAGAGGCTAAGGGACCTGAACCTGTTCAGCCTCCACAAGAGAAGGCTGAGCGGGGGATCTAGTGGCCATTTACAAACTAGTCAGAGGGGACCAGCAGGCATTGGGAGAGTCCCTGTTCCCCCGAGCACTACCAGGAGTGACTAGAAATAATGGTCACAAGCTGGCAGAGGGTAGATTCAGACTAGACATCTGTAGGAACTACTTCACAGTCAGGGCGGCTAGGATCTGGAACCAACTTCCAAGGGAAGTGGTGCTGGCTCCTACCCTGGGGGTCTTTGAGAGGAGGATGGATGAAGTCCTTGCTGGGGTCATTTGACCCCAGTGCTCTTTCCTGCCATGGCAAGGGGTTGGACTTGATGATCTGCTCAGGTCCCTTCTGACCCTACCAACTATGAAACTATAAAAGAAACTGATCCATTTAAAAAGGAAATGGTCTGTAAATCTCTGGAGCAACGAGAAGTTATCCAGACCAAGTAAGGGATAGTTGAAATAATAGATTAACTTAATTATAACAAAGCCAAACCCAAAACATTCCCTTCCAGTACAGGGCCATTTGAAAGAGAAGAGGGCCATTATTGCATGTAGAGCAAAGATAGCTCAGTGCAAGGAGACTGTAAGTCATGATAAGCCATAAAAATCTTGTTTTGATATTTCGCAAACGTGAAGATTTTGGAAATGTTACAACAGTTCTGGTGTCCTCCATAGCTGGTTGCTAGCTACAACTTTAATAGCAATTTCACAATCTAAATATTTACTTTCAACTAAGTAGAACATTTGGGGATTTTTGGTAGAGCTTCTTGTAATAGTTATTTCTTGTGAATGTGCATATATGTATTTTAATTGGAAAATGTATAGTGTGGTTGACGTCTAGTATGTGGATTTGTGTTAGAAGCTTCTCAGTATCATTAATGTTTGAATATGCATTTTTATTTTTCAGAATGACTTTTTTATTATGTTTGTGTTTTGAGACTACAGGAAAATGAACAGGATTGATTGCATGTCCATTTAAGATTACAGGGATTATGATGAAATATGTATTTCTTTGTACTTGATGTAACCAACATGTAGATCCTGGGAGTTTTGCCATTAACTACAATGAGCTGGGGTTTCACCCATTGACGTCTTGGCCCATTCATTGATTGTATTTAAGAACTTAGTAATGTTGAAAGGAAATATGTTATATTGTCACTTGCAACTCAAACTGTTTGAAGAAACAAAACTCTTTTAAGCTGTGGAAAATGAGGCAGCAATATGTTTCACAAAAAAAAGTCTCAGATTTAAAATGTGAATTGTACTATCCTATCTCTGCAAGCTGACTACATACTCAGCTTTCACAAATTTAATGTCCCTTCACTGCTATTTTAAAGTAATCCATGTCTGTGTATCTGGATATAGATTTAATATGTGCTTATTATTCAGAAAACCATAGAGAACTGAGACTGGGAAGAAACTCATGAGGAAAATGTCATGTCAGGTTCCCCATTTGGCTCATAATTCCTTACATTCATCAATATAAAAACAGATGTGTTCACTCCTACTTTCAAACCCAAGGAGCCATGGATCGAGCCTGAATAGCTGCAGAGCTTTGCCTGTACTTGTGTCTGTGCCTGAGCCATGCAGCCATACCCTACTTCCCCCATGGATGTGGCAGCTTCAAGCTGGTGGGGAACTGCACCACATCTGGGAGGTTGAGGGGGAGAGGGTGGGTAGAAATGGTATCAGTGAGGATACAGTCTTGCTCAACCCTTGTGCAGCTCCCTACTGGCTGGAAGCTATGTTGCAGCTGGGGAGTGAGGGAGCTGGGGGAAGTGGTGGTAGCATGGTTCAGTTCCCATAGCTTTGCTATGCCCGGCAAAGCTCCCTGCTACTGATTGCAATGAAACCACTTGGTCTGTGTCAAACCAGAGCCGGGTTGTGCCAGTCTGCGGACTTATTAAAGCTTGTCAGCCGCTGCGCTGAACCATTGGTTTATTTTCAGAAGCTGTAAGTGCAATGGGTCTTACTCAGGATGTAGCCTGTTAACCATCCCCCTTTGCTGACCAGTCCTTGTATCAGACGGAAGATAACCATCCAGGTATAGCTTGGTGCAAAGGCCATGAGAATGCCAGAAATGGAATTTATGAGGATTGTAATTAACAGGCATAGTTTACGCCCAAATCTGCAGAGGAGAAAAAAATAATTGAATTGAGTCATATAAAGGGCAAATTACAATGTTGGTTAGTCCAAGTTAAAAAGTAATGCTTTGAATTTGTTGCATTTAGAAGAACTATTATTAGCTTTTGTTTGGCAAAGTTTCTCATGTTATGGATTAACATTGTATTTTAACAGCTGGAGCCCTCATCTAAAAAGTGAATTCCTGAGGAATTATTCCTTACATTTTCTACAGAGAAAATACTGAAAGATTCCTGTTGGGCCTATAGTTTTTTTATCCCCAAGTTTTAGTTAACTTCCCTACCCTAAGCCCACATGTTTATGCGGCAACTTGAATGGGAGACACCCAACCTCCTTTTTAGTTTTAGTAATTCTCTTGTTTAATTTGTGGGAAAATCCAAACAGTCTGATGTGCAGCTGTCATGCGAGCTAGTCATGGCTTGTTGGGCTGATAGAAGATAAAACAGAAACCAGAGTTTGGCAGAAGTGATGGTTCTCTTCTGCAGTTTGAAGAGCGGATTTTAAACAGGAAAGAATGCATGCAGAAACCATTGTTAGCCCCAGGAGCTGGCTTCACAGCTGCCCGCACCTTTCTGCTGGGTCTAGGGGTGTTGGAGGGTTTACAAAGGAGCCAGTTGTGGCTGTGCTGATCCTGGGGCTGTATTTTAAATCTCAGGACATGGGAGGTGTTCTCATTTACACTGGCAGATGATAAACTCTAAGGACCCGCTGTGTCAAGTGGGTATAAGTGGTTCACAGCATGCTTCAGGCATGTTCTTCTTTAACCCCAAATTGCCCTGTCTTCTACCAGATTCAAACAGGGGAATGTGGCCTACTGAACAACTTTACTCTTCTTAGGGAGTGATGGCCAATTTCATCCCCACTTTTATGAATACAGAGGTAGTTAGCCGTACTAAGCTAAAGTTAGGCAGAAAGTAAGGCAGGGTGGCACCTTAGTCTGGTAGGTTCAGAGACCTGAGCTCTTGTAGACAACATCCTACTTTGTCTGATATGAAAGCTCATGCTTCTTTGGACAAGTTAGTCTCTAAGGTGTCACCCAGCCATTTCTTCTACCCCTCCTTTACTGATGAAGTGGTCCAGAGTGCATAGAAACAGCTCAGGGATCCTTTTTTTGGATATTCCTTTTCTCTGCTTACCAGATTCTCTTGTTATAAGGGAAAGGGTTGCTTTCCAGCAAGGAATAAGAATTCCTGCACTTGTGCAGTGGTTAAGTTAGATGACCTTTGAGGTCCCTTCCAATGCAAAAATTCAAAGATTTCCCCTTTACAGTGTAATTGGTCTTGGTAGATTCTTAGTAGGTTCCTTTTCCCCCATATATGTTTTCACATCTTGCCATCACTGCTTAATTATCTGGCTAGTAGGCTCTGAAGACATCTTTTGGTAGCTGTCTGACCTACATTATTCATCTCTGTTTCTTTTATTTAACCTATGTAGTAGAGTAGTTCTCAAGTCTGGAACATAAGTATGGATAACCCTTTCAAGAAGGATAAGCAAGAAAATTCTCTATATTAAAATATATACAAGTACAGGCAGTCCTCGACTTACAATGTTTTGAGTTACAATGTTTCGCACTTACAACATTTATAAATTGCCACCCTGTTTCAACTTTATGACCTCAGTTTCAACTTTACAACGCTTGATCCAATGTGATGCCATGCCAGCGAACAAGTTCACTGCATTGGCCATCTCTCCAGAGAATATCTGCCCAAACTTCCTTGGATACTTTCTTTAAGAAAGCAGACAAGACTCCAGAAAAACCTGCAGCCAAGACTCCAGCCAAGAACCCTTCAAAAAGTCCAACCAAGAGCCTTTCAAAAAGTCCAGCAAAGTCACCTCAAAGAAGTCCTTCCAAATCAATATGATTGCTATTTGCAATATAAATACATTAATGTAGCTATATTACTCATCTATAATTGATTGAGTACAAAATTCTGAGGTATTTTTGGTGAAAATAGGGTATCGGTCCTTGGTTCAGGAACACATCCCCCATTTATGACATTGTTTTTTATTAGAAAATTGGCTCCGAGTTGCAACGTTTTGACCTGACTGTTTTCAGGAACCAGTTGTGTTGTAAGCCCGAGAATTGTCTGTATGCTTATTCTGAGATCTAAAACAAACTAGGAGGTAGACTGATTGAAATTCTGCCTCTAAGAGGAAAATAGGAAGACAAAGTCATGGTGGTTATCTGATAAGCACCAAATCAAGAGGCGGAGGTGGGCGAAATGTGTGTTTTGTCTTTCAAACAACTAGCTGAAGTATTCAATTCATAGGACTTAGCATTTATATGCAGGGATTTTAATTACTGTGATATCTACTGGGAGGGTAATACAGCAGTGGACAGACAATCCCACAGGTTCTTGGGTTTTGCTGAAGATACCTTTTGGGTATAAATCTTAGACAGACTCTTTGATTCACAGCCTCTTAGTAGGGAGGAATTGACTGAGAATCTAAAGAAGGAATAAGGCAATTTGGGGGACAGTGATAATGAAATGAGAGGGCTTATGTTCCCTAAACAAAGGAAGAAAGGAGGATAACAGAATAAAACAATTGGACTTCAGATGAATAGACTTAATTTGAGAACTGGTGGGCAGGATCCTGAGAGAGGCAAACCTAACAGGTTAAGGGGACCTAGGAAGCTGCTTGCTCCTTTGATACCATATTAAAACCACAAAAGTAAGCTATCCTGATGTGAAGAAAGGATAGGAAGTGCAGTAAGAGATCGATTTGGCTAAACAGTGTGGTCTTCAAAACTTATGACATAGACACAGATCTAACAAAAAGTGAAAACTTGGTCATATCCTTAAGGGTGTATACAAGAGTAGATAACAGACATGTAGGGAGAAAATCACAACTATTAAGGAACAAACTGACATGCACCTAGTGAGGGAGATGGAGAAACCAGCAACAGATTACCTAGATGTGGAAATAGGTTAGATGTGGAAACCTTATCTAGCAGATTACCTAGATGTGGAAACCTTATCCCCTGTTGACCCTTTAAATGCAGGTTAGACAAATATTTGTCGGGGATGGATGAGGGATGAACCTGCCTCAAGCGAGTGGTTGCAAGAGATGACTTTCTGAGGTCCCATCCAACCCTATTTTTCTAAAATTCTATGGGCCTTTTTTAGTAACATTGTTTTTTGCCCCATTTTGTTCAACCTTTTCCATCTACACAACTCAAATATTTCATGATGGAGCTGTAGTCCTTTTTAACTGTGTTTCTTCCTTCTCTTATCATGGCTCCACTTACATTCAAAAGCAAATGTTTCCAAAAGAAAGAGTTGTTACAATGCTGGAAGACTGTCTGCCCTACCTGAGTGGTTTGAGGTATATAGGGAGCCTAAGTGTTGTTTTTTTAAACCTGCCATAAAGCTTTTACGAGTGTGTCTATGTGGCACAATGCAGTGCGAAGTAAGGATACCTGAGAGAGCTCTTTATGTGGTATATACATTGTATAGCCACAACAGGACAAATTAGCATGGATGCGGTGCTGCTCTCATGCAGCTGTGTTACTTATAGTATGCAAAAGAGCAACATAAGAGATGCCCTTCTGGGTCAGACCATAGGTCCATCTAGGTCAATACTGTATCTCAGTGACACGGAGTAATGCTGAGGGGAAGAGTATTTTACATGAGGTCTCTGCAGACTTTTATCTGTCTTATCCCTTATACCTTCCAGCATTCGGTAGTCTAGAAAGCACTAATTTGGAGGTTGCAGCCCTACTTTCATGTTTAATATCCATTGGTGGACCTATCTTGCATGAATCACTCTCATCCTTTTTGTATTTGGTTTAATTGTTGACTTCTACAGTATACTGTAACAGTGGATACCATAAGCTAATTACTTGCTGGTGGGAGAGGAAGGGGAAGAACTTTCCTTTGTTTGTATTAGAGTTACTATCTAATAATTTTGTTGTATGCCCCTGGTCCTGGTATCGAGAGAAAAGATGCATAGAAATTTCTATCTACTTTCTCTTCACCACTTAATATTTTATATGCTTCTATCACATCCCTGCTCCCACTGTGTTTTCTGAAAGGTCCCAGTCTCTTAAGGTTTTGAGACCTGGTATCTCTACATAGCACTACATTATGCTTTTTAGCCATATACCCCAAATCATAGGTGCTCTGAGACTCAACCACCCACTGAAAAAAATAAGCAGGTACTCAGCACCCATGAGCCATGTAGGATGAGCCAGGTTGAAATAATGCACTGCTTCTTCTGGGCCTGCGCGGGGCTTGGCACAGGGCTCAGCTCAGCGTGGGAGGGGGGAAAAAGCACCCACTGATAACAAACTAACACTGGTGCCTATGCTGCAAATCGCTTTTGAGGGTTGTTCTATATAGAGCAAACTGCAGACATCCCATACATGGGAAAGCTCAATTACATTTCTCCTTCCCTTTTACTTTTTGGCAAGTAGAGGACAAATATTTAAACATACTACCCCCCCCCCCCAATTTACAGTTGTTTTACTCATTCCAGTTCTTACGTCTGAAGACTTCTAGTTGTTTGCATTAGCCCCAAACATCTAGAACTCTGCAATCTCTTTTTCCTTTGCTGCATTCTGGATCACTTAGGATAATCATAGCATCATAGAGAAGTAGGGCTGGAAGCAACCTAGAGAGATCATGTAGTCCAGCCCTTGCACTAAGGCAGGAACACCCCTATCCCTTGCCCCCTTGGAGTGTGCGCAATGGCAGAAACCTCTCCACTTGAGCCTGCAGCAGGGGGGAGTGGGGGCAGAGGGCTGCGGACCCGGGTCCATAACCCTGGCAGCTGAGAGGCCCCTCCAGCAGGGCTGGGGGAGCAGGGGCTGTGGGTGGGGGGTGAGAGGCACCAGCAAGGCTGTGGGGGCTGTGGGTGGGGAGAGGCACGAACAGGGCCAGGGGGGCTCTGGGTGGCCTGTCATTTTAATCATGGATTTTTGGGGTTTTATTAGAGAATTTGCATTTTTATCAGGGAAAACCAGGATCCCTGCTGATCAGTGACTGTGCAACCCTGTCTTGAACCCTGCCAGTGATACAGTCCACAGCTTCCTTAGGCAGTCTATTCCACAGCCTCGCTGTTCTAACAGTGAAGAAGTTTTTCCTGCTATCCAATCTAAACTTGCTTTGCTGCAACTTCAAGTCATTGGTCTGTGTCCTATTTTCTGCAGCAAGAAAGAAAAAGTGCTATCCCTCTTTTTTTATGGCATCCCTTCAAGTATTTGAAGACTGCTGTCATGTCCCTTCTTAAGTGCCTCATCCACAAGCTGAACATACCTATTTTGTTCAACTTCTCCTTGTACAGCTTTCCTTCTGACTGCTTTATGATCAGTTTTGTCACCTGCCTCTGGACCCTCTCTAATTTTTCCACGTCCTTTTAAAACATGGAGTCCAAAACTGCATACCTTACCCTAAATGAGGCCTAAGCACTGCTGAATAGAGAGGATTGGTTCACAGAGCTTGAGGAGACATGAACACATTAGAAATGAGATGGAACAGTAAGTACTTTTTGTTCTCTTCATTGATTAGTTTCACGTAGTTAAATTAGCATACTGAGCAGTGTCCTGCAATAAATGATGCAATTCTGGATAATGCTTTCTATTGGTTCACTGCCAAGAAATGTTCTCCCTAGCTGGCATTAGTCTGAGTCCACTCTAGAAAGTAAAAATTGGTACGCTTTTGGAGTGGTCCCAAATATGGCAACTACAATATATTTTTTAATTTGTTTTGCACTACTATTTTGCTTTGCTAACACTCCTCGTGGGTGAGCTAGCTAGGTTCTTTTTGGTCCACAATAGAGCTCTCTAGGAAATAAAAAAAGCTGCTTGTTTGAAGGGGAGGGGATAGGAGGTTGGACACTTGTTAATGCTCTGATATATAGGACAAGGCCTCAATATTTTGCACAAGAAGAGAAGGAAGCTCTATGCTTCAAATCAAGCCAAGCAGAGACTTGAACCTTAGTCTCCCACATCCTGCATGCTGTGGCTTTTGGTTATTCTGGATTTTATGTGGTTTTGACCAGAAATTTCATCTTTGACCAGTATGATCTTCCTAGTGAAAGTATACTCGAAGCTAATGCATTTCCACAACAAGAGGCACTTTTAGGTGTGTTCTGAGAGGCATGGGGGGGAAGGGCTTTAATTAGCAAGCCATGCTAATTAAAAGCACCCAAGAGTCATGTGCATCAGCATCCCTGTGCTGAAAAATGGCAGTTGGGTGCTTTGAATGAAAGCTCATTGAAAGAACTTTAGTTCAAGGAGCCCCGCTGCCATTTTTCAGTGCAGGGACACTGATGCATGTGACACTATAGTCTGCTGGAGCATATTAATTTACGTTGGATTTCCAGCACATTGGAGCAGGCTCCCTGCACGTGTATAGGAGCCCAAGGGCTCCAGTTTCAGCAAAGTGGCCATTTTCAGAAGAAAAAATATTTAGTCAAAAAGCTTCTGATTAACTCTACTTTGTGTATCAATGGAATTGCTAAACGGGTTTGGATGCTGCTCCTCCAGGTCTGTCCTGGGAGAAGGAGCACCACCTTCAAGAGACATCTGGATGCTTATCTTGCTGGGATCCTATGACCCCTGCTGACTTCCTGCCTCTGGGGCAGGGGGCTGGACTTCATGATCTTCCAAGGTCCCTTCCAGCCCTAGTGTCAATGAAATCTATGAATCTGCCAATGGCATTATTCATTCAGTGGCACCTGTCTGAGCGCATTGGTAGTAAGCTGTATTACCTCCTGTAGAGCCACCTCTGAGCTGTGGAAGCTGCCTTAAGGGAAGAGTACAAGGCAAAGTGTCAGGGCAGTTGCAGACATGGCCATCCTTTGGCAATGTGGTGCCAGTGAAACCGAACCTTTGGTTGTGGGGGGCAGGGAACCAGCAGTAGAAGCAAAAGGTGTCCATAAAGTTGGCTGTGTGCCTCCAATGGCTTCACACTATGGGGACACAGGAAAAAAAAAATCCATCCTTCGATAACAGATTGATTTGAGGAGTTTGATGCAAGGCTCCTCTCACAAACTTTGTCTTCCACTCAGCAAGCTCCTGCTGTTTTTTTCCATGTAAGGCCATGATATGTCATAGCACATTCTATGTGCTGTTTTATCACCATATAAGTGAGACAACCCAGACACTAAGGGCACTTGTACACGTGTGCGGGTTGGTTTTTTTTTCCAATCAGCCTATTCTTTGTGTCTTTTTGCGTCCCACAATGTAACATGACGTAGGCAAAGGTTTGGTTGAGCAAGGCTGGCCGTTAGAAAAATCTTTTTTGTTTGTAAATCAGCAGCTGGAATCTGGAGTTGCTGAGACTGTGGAAAACTGGAACTCCGTGACGTTATTTTATGGATTCACGTATAACCGCACTTGAAACAACCATTGGAGAAATGTTTCTTCTGACTTTCTGGCCATTTGAATTAGTTTTCAGTGCATTTGTTTGCTCTTTCTGTCATTACTGTTTATACAAAAATGAAACGAGCACAATCCAAACAACTACCTCCACAAATAACACACAAAGGGAATGTTTCAACACATACCTGTCTGCTATGTAGCCGATGCTTATGGAGCCAACAAAAAACCCAGCATTCACACACGACTGAAAGAGGTCCAGCTTCCAGGAATCCTCACACACCAAATTAAACTGAAGAGGCACATTACAGTTAGAAGAAAGAGAAGGTCCATACTATAACACCAGGGACCCCAAGAGGAAGCAACCAACCAAAAACAAAATGTAGGAACATTTCCCAGAAAGCAAATAACCCCCCTTTAAATCCACATGTGCCATCTCATAAATGGCAAAAATAGTGAGACAATAAAATCAACATAAAAAAAGGAACATTTTCCAGAAATGGGAAATATATATATTTTTTAATGCTCATGTTTGCCGAATCATGTGTTTATCTATCTTTTTCAGCCATCATATTTGGCTAATTTATTGCAAACATTCCAGAAAAATTCTATCCTGACTTTAAATTATTTATCTACACTGGGGCTCAGAAGGAAAAGGGGTTGCCAGAAACTGCATAAATTTAGAACAGCATCCTAATTTCTCAAACCTCCACACTTTGAAGTTTGTCACTGATTCATAACTGGCCCCATGAAATTGTGCAAGCGCTATGACGCAGGCCAGGCTTGGCTGACAATTGTCCTATATGTAACCATGTTTGGTTGGAGAGAGTTGGATTTAGGGAGCCACGCACTGGACAGCTTTAATGCTCTCTGGCTGCAGCCATGTAATCTAGAGGTTCGTGCCAAAGCCTGTCTGTGTGTGTGTGTAGACTGTTGTACAGGGCTAGCCCTGTAGTTTACTCTGGCTTTCTTAAACTGAGTGATGTTCCAAATATAGTTTTCAATGGCATTTAAAAAAGAAGACATTTGAAAACTCCAGGCTCTTGAACCGAGCTTTAACCTCAGAGGAAGGTCTGCAGAGAGAAAAGGGCATTCATGGGCCAGTAACTATGGGTTTATGTGTTGCTTAATAGAGTCCTAAGGTGTGATACAATGAGCTCTGCTTGAGAAAAGCTGAGAAACTGCTCTCCTGCTTCTCTTTAGTGCTGGCGTAAGGCCCAGCAGCTGACTTTACATAACTTTTGCCTTCATGGAAAACACTCTGCAACTTTTCTCCACTTTACTAAGAGACAGCCTCTCAGGGATTTCCATTCTGGGACAGATCAGTGCTCTCTTTAGGCTGATATGGTGCATCTAATACAGGCCAATGGAAAATATTAAAAAAAGGTGAAGATCATAATTATTTAATACTGTGTTACAGGCTTCCTATTCATCTAATTGAAGTTGATGGCAAAATGGGAAAAGCAAAAAGTGCAGGGTGTTTCCTTAGTTTTTACTTCCCAGCCTCAAATTTTTATCTTATTCATATTTCCATGCTATTTGGTTCAATATTATCCTGTGGCTGAGTTTCTCAGATACTGCTTTACTCAATTGTTTAACTCCTTTCCTTCCATGAATCTATGAATCTATTCTTATTAAATGTGTGGGATGTTTAATCTTAGAGACTTCCCTAGTGTTCCTTTCTGAAGGAAGGAATAAAAGGTGCAAAAGACTTGTGCTTTGTCTTATATTATCCATCACATTTGTTCTTTCTCATTTCCTTTCTAAATAAAATAGCTTGACTGTGTTCACCTTCCTCACAGGTTCCTAATAATTTCTGTTCCCCTTTTCTGGCTCTTTGTTTCTTCCAAGGAAAGATAACCAAAAAAGAATGAAGATCAGGACACACATATAGAATGATGCTACCGTGTATTATTTTGAGTCATCTTCATGCTATATGACACTGAATTTTGTTTTCAGAACTTAGGGTACAATTTCAATTTGCTGTGTATGTCTTCAATGTATTTGCTTTACCTTAATAGCAATACATAATCCCACCCTGAGTTTTTCTGCAATGGCTCTCAGACTGCTTTAAAAATAGGTCTGTATCATGTACGTCTCAGCTCCCTCATTCATAAAAATTCATCTATTGCCAGTTAAGGGACTTGTTTAAGTCGCACACAGCAGGTCAGTAGCAGAACTTGGTACGCTTTGACCCATCTCGGCTATGGACAGGGCAGCAGGAATTTGATCTGATATACTGTCCTGCTAATTATGAAAACACCAATTGTATCTGAAATACCTTGCAGAAACATAGGTAATGTATGAATAGGGATTGCTATCTATAACAGTAACCAACAGTGAGCATGTTTTCCTAGATTCATACTTTTTATTTATTATTTCTTTATTGAATTTATATGCTACCCTTCCCAAAAAAGGTTCAAGGCAAAACATGAAATATTATATATAAATATATTTCATAATTATGAAATCTACTATATACTAATTTCATATGACTATAGATATCATATTTAAAGTATAAAAATTGTTTGTAGCTAACTTAATAGTGCTGAACAGAAGCATTATTTTAGGGATGTAGATGTGGAAGGGGAAATCATCACTAGGACTAGGGATCCCCACGTTCAGTTCCCTGTTGTCATATCTCCTGTGTGACCTTGACCAAGTAAGCAAAATAGGGTTAAAAGTTCTTTCCTATCTTGGGAATAAAAGTATAATGAAGATTGTAGGAAGTACTATAGTGATGGGGAGTCATAAGTACAGGGGTCGTTTGGATTTGGTACTTAGAAATACATTTCAACTTACTGTGCATTGCTTAATACCAAAGCTAAACTTTTTGCTAAAGTTTTAGTAAACATTTTCACTTTTTGTTTCAGATCCAGATCTAATATTAGTCTCAGCATTGAGATTGTACTGAATTTGTATTGACACACAGTTATTTTATATCGTGCTTGCTAACAGCATCATGAGAATTTCCTGCTTAATATATGTGGCAGAATTTTGTACTTTGCAAAAAACATAGATAAAATCAGATCGATTGGGGGATTCCTCCCCATTTTTAAAATGAAGTGTGTCTTACCTCAGTCACAATAGATGTTCCTGAAGAATCGTAAACCCAGCCATCTTCACAGTGCATGAGGGGAACCCTACTCTGGCTGGTATGGCTGGTGAAGTTCTCCAATGGGTTTATGCAGCTGAGGCCAGTCATGTTCCAGTCCACGTTGTATCTCCAGCACTGACTAGTGAGAGACTTGTCATGGTTTCCCCACTCAGGAACAGTGTGATTCAGCTCCTCTTCCAAACTCCAGCCACACTTGCTGCTCAGCTCTGCTACTCCAGGACTAAGACAACGGTGTTCAGGGATGAACCCCAGGAAGACGACACCCACGTAGATAGGAGGGAAGGCAGCTGAAAGGAGGCATAAGATAAAAAAGGTGCGCTTCTGGAACAAGTCAAATTCTCCAATGTGCTCTAAAATGTCATCTAAGGTTGGCATTTTTGTAAGTGGCAACTCATTAAATTAACTAACTCAAGTTGCTCTTCACAGCATTGCTCTGTATTTGTCAGGAGAGCCGCTTAAATAGTGGCAGGGTATTGGACCAAAAGTCACAGTAAAATAGTTAATTGACTTTGTAAATTGACAAGCCATGCGTTGCAACCTTTATTTCTCACATGCTGTTTCAAATGAAGCCTTGATTCCCATGTGACACAAACTCAGTGGTTGGTTCTTATCTTGCTTTATGTATAAAACCTTGGGTTATTAAGCTTGGTGTGCTACATGGCATCTTTGTTGATTCATTACTATGAGCTACAAGATAGATGATTATTCCTCTGTAAAATGTATCATAGTAATCTGAGTTCATAAGTATTTCATACACAAATTGCACTCCTCATTTCTGTTTACATGGCCTGAAATATTTATATCCTAAAGTATGATCACATTCTGCTTTGCTGGGGTTGAAATGACACCAAAGGAATTGCAATGAGCTATGTTTTAAAGATATTAAGTCCTCTATAGATGCATATAAACATCTATTTGAATGTTCAAAAGTGCCTCGGTGCTTTTAACATCTGCTGATGTCCATGGGAGTTAAGTGCTTAAATGAGTTGAAAATCCCAGATGTCTTTCTGCATATTTGGTATCTACATACCTTTTTTAGAAATCTGATCCAATGAAATCAGAGGAAGTTTCTTCAGCATCTGAGAGGCATAGGGCTTGCCTATGCAGGTCTACATTGCCCCTGAAGAACAAGGGTGGAAGTGACCACAGCACAACGTGGGTATTGTAGGCTGTAGAGCAGTCCATAGGCACTCAACAGGGGGTTGGCACAAGTTAGACCAACTTCTACAGCTGCTCTAGCCTATGCTGAGGGCTGCATTAAGTCCCAGTGAAAATAATTTTAGGGATTTGCAAGTGACCTAACGCTAGGATTGCCTTAGCTGTGCTACATAGAAGCACCACCTCCATTAGGTAAGATTCTGAATGACAGCCAACATGGCTTTGTCATGGGCAGGTCTTGCCTTACCAACCTCATCTCTCCCATGACCAAGTAACTCACCACCTGGACACAAGAGAGCAGGTTGACATTGTGTACCTTGACTTCCAAAAGGCCCTTGATCTAGTATCCCACAATGTCCTTGCAAGAAAATTGGAGAATTGTGGGCTTAACTCCGAGACAGTCAGGTGGGTGAAAAACTGGTTGCAGGATAGGACCCAGAGAGTCCTAGTGAACAGATTGGTGTCATCCTGGTGAGAAGTGGGCAGCTGTGTCCCGCAGGCATCGTTGCTCGGTCCAATACTTTTCACCCTCTTTATTAAGGATTTAGATGTGGGGGTGAAGAGCTCGTTGACCAAGTTTGCTGACGACACTAAGTTATAGGGAAACATGGTCACGCTTGAAGATAGGCTACAGTTACAGGCAGACCTAGATAGGCTAGCAAGTTGGGCTGATGAAGTTCAACATTGAGAAATGTAAAGTGCTCCACCTTGGGATGAGTAACCCCCAACACACCTACAGGTTTGGTGGCACCAAACTGACCAGCACCATGAATGAAAAGGACCTGGGGGTAATAATAAATGACAGTATGAATCTAAGCCAGCAGTGCGATGCCGTAGCTAGTAGGGCAAATAATACTCTGGCATGCATCAATCGATGCATCTCCAGCAAAGCTAAGGAGGTGATTCTTCCGCTCTACTCAGCATAGTGCAACCACAGCTGGAGTACTGCATCCATTTCTGGGCACCACACTTTAACAAGGACGTGGACAAGCTTGAGAGAGTTTTAAAAAAGAGCAACCTGTATGATTAGAGTCTTAAAAGGCAAGCCATACGAGGAAAGGCTGGGGGATCTGGGACTCTTCAGCCTGAGGAAAAGAAGACTGAGAGGAGACCTGGTAGCAGCTAACCACTACACTAGGGGAGTACATCAAGGGCTCAGTAAGCAACTGTTCACCAGGGCACCCTTGTGGAAAACCAGGAGTAATGCCCACAAACGCTTGGAAGATTGATTCAGGCTCAACATTAGGAAAAACTCCTTCACAGCAGGGTGTTCAGACTGTGGAATAAGCTCCTTCCAGAGGTGGTGCAATCGCTTACCCTGGAAATCTTCAAGAGGAGACTAGACAGTCATCTTGGTGGGGTTACCTGACCCCCAGTTATCTTTCCTGATTGGTGCAGGGGGCTGGACCCGATGATCTTCCAGGGTCCCTTCTGGCCTTACAATCTATGAATCTATGGTTTGCACCTCATGGGATATGGAGCATAGTCCATATCATTAAACTATATTCTGTTTGCATGAATCCTTTCTAGCTATTTTATGTCACCTTTATTATACAAAGCTGAAATCATATTTACTTGCAGGCTTTTCCCAAAAAAACAGCTCTCCAAAACTGGGGGGGGGTGTGCCAACCAGCAGGGAAGGTGGTTTCTGTGCTGGAATGGAAGCATGGAAACACTGTAAAATGGCTGCTGTGCTTCTCCCCTTGCCACCCTTGGGGAGGGAAGGGGCTGAGTTCACTCTCCAGGGGCAGAGCTACACTTTTAACTTGCACAGCTGCTGTAGATTTGGCAGTATCAGCTGGTAAGTTCACCTGTGGCTGAGAAGTTTAAACACTTAAGCTTTTGCCTGAGCAGTGGTGGTCAGGATTCATCCATGCAGTCGGGATCCCCTGTCAGAATTCAGACATGACTCTGGGAAACATCTTTTTTTTTAATTTGTTCATTCTTCCTACAAAAAAGGCGCATATCTTATTTGGGGTCAAGTGTATGGGGAAAATACTGCATGTAGTCCTGTGCTAAAACTCAGTGAAACCTCAATAATCCCTATCAATCCTCCTTTGTCTTTGTATATTGCCTTGTTTGTCTCTTTGTATATTGTATATTATGCAAGTTCCATTCTTGTTAATATCTGCTCTGTGTTCCAATTTATATCTCTGCTGTAATCAATCACATGGTCTGAAATAAATAAATTTACGACATGACTACTGGTGGGTGAATCTGAAATTTAGTAAGATGCTATGAAGAAAGAGCTAAATGTTTTGTTGACAGCTGGAACATTTTATTGAGCTAGAATGTTTGGACAAAATAATCTGCTACCAAAGAATTTGGCCATTTCCTGGAATATTTCTGCCTCCATATCTTTTTTTCAGAATAAGTTTTCTCACTACATATCTAGCTATTATTTCCCTTAATCAAATGGAATAATACAAATAAAAATGAGCTAGCTAGTCTTTGCAATGTAATTTGTCTGCTTCTGGTTGGAATCAATAAGTTGTTTTATTTGATCTTTACTTTCTGCAGAGTATTCAATTACTTTTGTGAGTTTTAGGAAACAAAAATAAATGACGAACTTGGGTAAAAGAATAGGTTATAAATAGCGGCTTGGCCTTTCTTTAAGAAGGGCTTAATAAATCAAACACAAACCTTTGTTGTATTAAAAATGGCTGCCATGCCCAGACACTTTCATGTCAAGCAGAAGTAGAATAGACCAATAGGTGTCCACAAAATGCAAGGAAATATCCCTTATGATAGAAGTATTCCCCTGTGGTAGAACAACAGATTTTGTGGCCATTAGATCCTCACAGACGTGTTCGAACAATGGGAAATCACAGGCTCTGGGCCTGAAAGATTAGACAGGGCATGACTGAGGACAGTCATTGGCAGTAGCATAACTAGGGGTGGGCAAGAGGGTGCTACTGGGCACCAAGTTAGGAGGGGCACTGGAATTGCCCCTTACCCTCACAGAGTCTGCACCCCGGCAGCATTCCTACGTCAGGAATTCCAAAATGGTCCACAGCTACTACTGTTTTAGGAGCAAAAGTTGGAGTAGGCAGAATACATGCTCTGGCAGCAGGAGCTCAGCCAGGACGGTAGAGTTCCCGGTGTGGGTAAGAAGGTTGTCCCCCTACCCCTGCTCTCAGCACCAGTTCCCTCTCCCCCTGCTCTTGGAACATTCCCCTACCCCCAGTCTCCTGGGTGGCAACTCTGCTTGATATACCACTGGGTATTAGTAAATATCTACCCATAGGCTCAAAAGCAACCTGTGGGCCATAGCTTTCACCCCCTGTAGCTGTAGCATGAGCATTAGGGCAGATCAGTGTTCTTTACCCTGGCACCACTCCAGTAAACTTTGAAACTCTTGCTCAGTGAGCAAAGAATTGTACGGAGAAGACAAAGCAGTCACTCCTGTAAAATGGTTGGAGATGCTATGTATTATGCAGCTGTTCTTTTAAGTAACATTTGAGTGATTTCAGAGTGATTGCTACCAGGAAGCTTTGGGCATTACTCTACCTACCTCCAGGGAAACCTCCTGCTTCTCTCAAATCAACACGGTAGCAGCCCCTGCCTAGTTCTCCTGTTTGACAGAGGCCTATGTTCATTTGCCTAGATTTAGACAAACTTGCAGGAAGAACCACTCCTGTGCCTGCTTGGCCTTTCTCCCCTTCAGGTGCCAATCCTCTAGGGCCCATCTGACTCCTTGTAGTACAAATAGTATAGCGCTTTGTGGTGTCTTGTGATTCTAACCTGTTCTCCCCCTAATGCCGGGGAGAACAACTGCTGCTTGTTGAGGAGGGGAGAGGAAGTGAAAGAAGCTAGACCACATTGTTTTAGTAGAGAATCCCAAAAACTCCATCAAGAAGACTGTACGCATTATACCTGTGACAAGAGGGACCCTGCAGTGGTAGGTTAATGAAAGTAAGTGTCTTCTGAGATGCATTTACTGTGTATAAGTACTAATCTCTTTTAGTTTATAGAAAGTAAAGTATTAGCATGCCTGCTACAAAACATGTCAGCACTCCAAAAGCTGAGTTAAGTACCTCTGTACTCTGAACCTCTTGGAATCTCTGATACATATTCTCAATTTTTAATAGATTTTCATGTCAGACTACAACAAAGTTGAAACTTAAAATACTGCTATAAAAAACAACCTGTGGTTTACAACATGCATCACAGCCATCACTGACATTGATGACCACCACTATCCCTTTGCACTCATTCAGTAGCATTTATTTTATCTGAAGATCTTAAAGCATTTTTTAAAGGTGGGTAGCTCTGATTCAGACAACATTTTGAAAAAAAGAAACAAAGAGGACTTCTAAGACCTAAATCCTCAAAGAGATATAAATGCTGAATTCTGACTCATCTTGGGGTGGGAGGCTCTTTGGACGCAAGTGACTTGTCCAAAATTTCTTGGGTTGAAGTAGAACTCGGCTTTCTTATAAGTCCCATGCCAGGCCTGGCTGAAATTCAGTAGCAGCAGCATTCCCTCAATTCAAGGATGATGTCTGCTATGGTTCATTGATGGGTCTTGAGGTGACTTAAGAGTCTAATCTTTAGCCACAGATCTGTCTGCAGAAGATTCAGGTCTTTCTGCAAGAGGGAGTATACAGTTGTCTTGGATTTTATCCTTTTCCTTTCTCGGCTTTGGGGGCAAGATGCTTTACCTTGAGGTGGGCTGACACTGGTTGAGGTTGTGGTGCTATTGGTATTGGTTAGTAGCCAGCTTTTCCCAGCTCTTGATGTTGGCGTCCATTTTCTTCAAGTATGATTTCAATGTGTCCTTGTAGTGTTTTCTCTGGCTGTCACAAGATCTCAGATCACAGCTAAGCAGGGAGTAGTGCAGTTATTTTGGGAGCTTAGAGTCAGGCTTTCACACACAATGTCTGGTCCAGTGAAGTTGATGCTTGAGGACCACCAACTCTGTGCTGATAACATTGGCTTCAGCAAGGATGCTGGCATTTGTGCAGCAATCTTCCCATTTGATGTGGAGGATTTTCCAGAGGCATCATTGGTCTCCAGGATCTTGAGATGATTATGGTAGGTCATCCATGTTTCACATCCAGAAAGGAAAGTAAAGATGATGAATGCATTGTAGACCTGGACCTTGGTGTCTTTCTGGAGATTGCAATCAATAAATACATGCTGAAGCAATTTTCCAAAGGAGGTACTTGCACACCGTGTCCTGTGCTGGATTTCCTTGTCAACGTTCACTCCTTGAGATGCAGCTACTAAGGTAAGGTAAGTGCATGACTACCTCCAGGGTATTTCCCTCAGTGGTAATTTGAGGAGGCCATGTACAGTTCATCCTGTGGGGCAATTGATCTTTGTTGCCTGACCATTCCAAGAAAAATGTTGGGAAGAACATCAGGACCTGTATATGGCCTTCATTGGCTTTACTAAGGCCTTTGATTGTTAAGTGTGAAGTCTTGTGGAAAGTACTGGCCAGTATATTTCATCCAGGAAGAGCACACACCAACTGCTGAAACTTCCTTAGCCTGACGAAGGGTTTTTGAACCTGAAAGCTTGTTTAATAACTATTCTCCAACTATTTGGGTTGGTCTAATAAAAGATATCAAATTCACCCAAGGAACCTTGTCTGGCCAGTATATAGATACTTTAGATGGACATCGCAACATTTGTTTCCTTCTTTTCCTTTCTTCAGTCAAATACTCTAACTGGACACTTTTCCATAGGCATCAGTCTTCATGTCTTGCAAGTATAATGACACTGTATTAGACATTTCCAGAGACTTCTGAACGCAGTGCAGTCTGTTACTATCATCTCATTCATGACGATACCAAACTCTATTGGCCCTGATGTGCCTGAAAATGAGCATGCAACTGCCAGAGAATGACAATATATAGAGTTTACCATCTGAAAACCTGTGACTGCATGGTTCAGTTCTGAAGTTGTCTTTTACATTTGTTTTTATTGCATGTTCAGTATTTATTACAAGAAAAGAATGCATTTTGTAACCAGAAAAGGAAGTCTAAGTTTGATGGATAAGTCACTCTCCTTTAGACAGTAGTAGTACTAGTAATAATACGCTAAGGGTTTTTTTTTCTCATTTCTCACACAATGAAAGTGCTTCATATGTTACCATTATTATATCTTACCATATGGGACACCTCTTAGAATTAAGAAAGTCACAGTCTTGTGAAAGCCAGACTTTGCTGGTCAGGACGGAAACCAGTTTTGGATCGCCAGCGCCCAACCTGCACTGCTTATACTTCACAAAGGTTAGTAGATTCACCCCTGTGGTAGCCAGTACCTGTGGTTATGACAAGTGATATTTCCTTCCTAAGGCTACACTGGTGGTGGCTGGTGTAACAATTGGGTGTTTTCATAGTTTGCTCAAGGATGCATCTTTTTTAAAAGGGGAACTGTAACTGAGTTAATGAGTAACCGAATTACTATGCTGGCTGGGTCTCTGTGTATGCCACCTCCTCACAGAGCCCATAAAGGATGTCATTGTTCCTTCCAACTGGAAGGAGTTCTGATTAAGGAAGTAACCCTAAGAAGGAGATCAGAGAAAGGGATATTATTCCTGTCTGGGGAAAAGGAAAGGGAAATTGTTTTTTTGGGAATGAGCCACAGGAGGAGATAACCTGCATCTCTAGTACCTGCCCCCAGTAGTAAATGCATGTCCTTGTTTTTGGTGAGCTTGTGCCTATGTTGTCATTCCAGAGATGCCTCCTGCTTGTGCTAATCCACCAAGGAGTCTGCAAGGTCATACAACAATACAACTGTTGTTTGCATTCTTATCGGGGTGGGCTGATAATGATTATTAAGAATAAGAAAGAAAAGACCTTGGGTAATAACTATGCTTCTATTATTTTATATGGCAAATTGTGTGCCAGGTGCTTTACAGAAAATGCTTAGAAGGCAAGTCTCAGCCTGAAACAATTTAGAAGCTAAAAGGCCTCAGTCTGGTCATTACTCATGTGTTCCAAATGGCTTCACCTGTTCAGATACCTATTGGCTTTAGTAGGGCTGCGCAGGGGTAACATGTCGCACTCCAGCAATAGTTATGGGGTGGGGATCCTTGATGGTGGGCTTGATGAGCAAAAGAGAATGAGATGAATACAAGGACACCTAGGATCAAGGGAATACATAGAGATATGTTCTCAGAGCCCCAGTTTTAGCATAGCTACCCCTTAGAGGTTCAAATGGATTGAACCGTTCTGATGCAAGTGTAAAGGTATACTTTTGGCATGACCTTTTAGAAGTGAGCATTTCGGAATACCTGGATGAAATGAGAGCAGAGACCTGTTAAGTATATTTCAGTTTTACTAAGCACAAAGAAGCTACATGGGGGAAGCACAAAAACGATACTGGCAGGAGAAACCAAAGGGATAGTGAGGCTGGCATTACTGGTGGAATTGCCAGGACAACTGGTGAGGGTAATGCAAGAAGATGCTCTAGCTTGGATATCAGTAAAGCACTTAAGCACTTAAAGTTTATCTATTCAGCAACACTTTTAAAATTATGCTTAATTTTGACCATGTGCATATGTCTCATTACAATCAGTAGCGTAGCAGCCTTTAAAAAATGGACCCACCTGAACAGAAGGGGAAGAGCTGCCTGGCAGAGACAGAGATTGTCCCAGCGGGGACACTGTAGGCTCTGAGGGCAAGTGAAGCTGTTTGGGAGCAGACCTGCTGGAAGTGGGAGGGGTGACGTAACCCCAGCAAAGTTTTGAAAGAGAGCCCTTAGCAAAAGCCCGGGAAGGGCCCTGAGCTGGGATTGGCTGAGAGGCTTGGATAAAAGGGGGAGCAGTTGTTCCCACGGGGGAGAACAAGAGAGAGAGAGGGGGCTGAGGGACAGGCTGGAGACTGAAGAACCCCCCTCCAGAGGAGCTGAAGACCCTGTGCCAGCTGCCCCAGGTGAGAGTGGGGTGGGCTCCAGAGCGCCAGATCCAGAGTGGGCAAAGGCACTGGGAAAAGCCCTGAAGGAGGCACTCCAGCCATCACCTGAGTCGGGTGCCTACAAGAGGCTCCGCATATTTTCAGGGAAGGATCCACTCCCCCCAGGGGAAGAGACTTTTGAGGCTTGGCATTCCCATGTGACAGAGACTTTGGCCTTGTGGGCAGTCTCGGAAGAGGAGAAGAGGAGGCGGCTGCTGGAGAGTCTCCGAGATCCAGCTTTTGAAGTGGTTCAAATGAGTAAGCAGGAAAACTGCAACATTTCCGTTCTCCAGTGTCTTGAACTTCTGTCTAGTGTCTTTGGAAAATCAGTGCAAGCTGAGGCTTCGTTCCTGGAATTTAATAAGACATACCAACAAAAAGGGGAAACAGCCTCAGCTTACATCCTGCGATTAGAGAGAGCGTTACAGCAGCTAGTGGCCCAAGGAGGCCTCACTCGGGAGATGGCTGGCAAAGCTCGCTTGCAGCAACTCCGGGTAGGAATACTTTATGATGAGCAACTGGTAAGGGAGCTCAACCTCACTGGGAGGAGAGAGAATCCCTCTACATTTGGGCAGTTGCTTCGGGAAATCAGAAAGGCTGAAATCCTACAAGCTGTAAAGGCCTCCATCAAAGCGGTAACCCCAGCGCCGGCCCGGGGATTGGCCATGGCTCTGTGCCCTCCATGAGCATTGGCTGTCGAGATGCTGACGACGACTGACTTTGACAACGATGCCCCACAGCCACTGGCCGTGCTGCACCAGCAAGCCCAGGTGACACGGGGAAATCAGCCCAGGGCCTCCCAAGGCTCACCGGCTATCAGGTCACAATGGCCTTGCTGGCCCGAGGGGAGAGGAAAATTTTGTTACCGGTGCGGGGAAGACGGACATTTCAAGTGCCAGTGTACAAGTCAGGGAAACCCGCCCCCGGTATGGCAGCGACTGCAGGCAACAAGGGAGGAGCCGGAAAATGGTGTTGAGACCTGGGGAAGGAGCCGACCCGAGTCTCAGCTCCCTCAGGCTCTGACAGTCCGGGAATCCCAGCTCAGTTTCCACCAGGACTAGTGGGACCTAGGGCAGAGGTCCCTGTGGTGACAGAGGGACGGAAGTGTATTGCTGTGTTAGACAGTGAGTCACAAGTAACTATCATATTCCAGTCCTTCTATGACAAGTTTTTGAAGCATTTACCACTGCAACCACTAGCTGGGCTGGGGCTATGTGGCTTAAGCCAAGAGGTCTACCTGTACAGTGGGTATGTTACTGCCCAGCTAGAGTTCCCCAAGGAAGTGGCTGGGGTATGCAAGTCTCTGGCTGTTGCTGTGCTTGTGTCCCCAGATCCTAAGTGGATGCGGGGGGCCAATATAATTGTCGGAACCAACTCCAGTCTGTTCCAGGTGCTAGCATGATATTGTCGGCAAAAGGCCAGGAAGCAGTACTTAAAAGCTTTGCCCATGCATGCCCTTTGTGTTGGACCATGTAAGTGGATTGAGACCTCGGCCGGCCCTGAAACTGATGTCAGGCTGGGAGCTTTGTATTATGCAGGCGAGACTCCTGAAAAGGTGCCTGCGTGAGGCAGCAAGTTTTTACTCACTGCCCCTAAGGGCATTGCCCGGACCCATCACAAGAAGCTGGCTGTGGTAGAGCCGCCTAAGAACTCTGGACCCTTAAGGCAGATGCTGGTTCCCAGTGGGGTAGTCAATATTGGAGGGCAAGCTCCATCTTCAGTGACTGCATTGATAGTCAAACCCACAGGAAAAGACATGACATTAGAGTCATTTGGGCCGCGATGGGCTGAAAATTGTCAGCGGGCATTCAGAGCCCTCATCTGGAGTTTGATGTGTGCCCCAGTATTAGTTTATGCAGACCTGCAACGGCCCTTTGTATTGCATACGGATGCCAGCCTTGAGGGGTTGGGGGCTGTGCTATACCAAGAGCACCAAGGAAAATTAAAACCCGTTGCTTTTGCCAGCCGAGGTTTAGTCGACAGTGAAACTTGGTACCTGACCCATAAGCTAAAGTTCCTTGCACTCAAGTGGGCGGTGACTGACAAATTCAAGGACTACCTGTATGGGACCCAGTTTGAAGTTTGGACTGATAACAAGCCACTGACCTATGTGCTAACAAGTGCCAAGCTGGATGCAACAGGGCACCGTTGGGTAGCAGCATTGGCCGATTACCATTTCAGCTTACACTATAGATCAGGGAGGAAAAACATAGATGCTGATGCTTTATCGTGACAACCGTGTAAGCAGGAGAGAGAAATAGCAACAGTGGATGAAGTGCAGAGCATCTGTGGTTTGGAGGAAAGAAGAACATCTGAGGCAGAGAGACTACCTGACTGTGCAGCAGAAGTGCTGGGCCTGCCACTGGACAGCGTCCCATGGGCCACGGTGGGTCATGTGACTCTAGATCAATCGCCGCTGCCACAACTCAGTGCCACGGGATGGCAGCGAGCTCAAGAAGCTGACCCTGAAAAAAGAAATTTTAGAAAAAAAGAAAAAAAGGGGACTTGTCAAAGGAATTCAAGCCTAAAACACTTGGTGGCCAACACCTCCTTCATGAATGGCCCCGACCTGAGGGTCGTAGAGGGAGTGCTGTATTGAATGGTAACTGCCCCGGATGGGGGCACTCGCAAGCAACTAGTGCGGCCCCAAGAATACCGGACACTGGCACTGAGAGCATTGCATGACGACCTCGGGCACCTTGGGGTTGGGCGAACGCTGTCATTGGTTCGGGACCGATTTTATTGGCCTGGGATGGCCAGAGATATCCAAAAGAAATGTGAAACTTGTGCACGCTGCGTGCAGTGGAAGACTTTGCCGACTAGGCTGGCGTACCTGCACGCCATCAGCAGTTCAAAGCCCTTGGAGCTGGTGTGTATTGACTTCCTAACTATTGAAACTGATCGCAAAAACATCAGCAATGTACTAGTAATCACAGATCACTTTACCAGGTATGCCCAGGCCTACCCCACCAGGGACCAAAGGGCCACCACCGCTGTGGCAAAGGTTCTGTGGGAAAAGTACTTTGTGGTGTATGGCCTTCCGGAGCGGATCCGTTCTGATCAAGGTCGAGACTTCGAAAGTCACCTGTTAAGAGAAATTTTCTAGATGGCTGGCATCTGGAAATCACGGACCACTCCCTATCACCCTCAAGGGGACCCTCAGCCAGAGAGGTTTAACCGGACCCTACTTAACATGTTGGGTACACTGAGGAACAAACAGAAGGATCGTTGAAGTCAACACCTAGCTTTTTTGGTGCACGCGTACAACGCTACCAGAAATGATGCCACTGGAGCCAGCCCCTACTCACTCATGTTTGGAAGGGAACCTTGTCTACCAATAGATCTCTGCTTTGGGGTTGCCAAGGACCAGGGTGAGTCTGAATCATATGGGCAGTATGCTCAAAAGCTGAGAGAGAGACTGCGGCGAGCGTACCGGCTGGCAATGGAGGCTGCCCATCGAAACACAGCCCGGCACAAGCAGAGGTATGACCTTTGAGTGCGTCCGCAAGACCTACAGGTTGGAGACAGGGTGCTGCTGAGGAACCTTGGGGTGGTAGGAAAACACAAAATTGCTGATAGGTGGCGGCCCTCTCCCTATATTATTGAAAGACAACTTGGGAATTTACCAGTCTACAAAATACACCCTGAAAGTGGAAGGGGCCCAGAAAAGACTGTGCATAGGAACTTGCTCCTTCTGGTAGGGGAGTTGGTGGGACCTCCATTGACAAGAGAAGGGGGTCGTGAGTCCCCATGGAAAAGTACCACACGGCAGCGGATCCATTGTGCAAAGCAGGAAGGGCGTGAGCTCGCTGGACACTGGCACGAGCCCAATAGTGAGTCTGAAGAGGACTATTCTGAAGGGTTAGACCTAGGTACTGGGGTCGCCTGGCGTCACGTGGAGCCTGAGGACCCCGTGGACCCCAGTGTGGGGCCCATCCCAGCGGGTTCCCCTCAGCCCAGGCAGAGTAGTAGCCCGGTTCAGAATATGACAGGAGTCTCATCAAATCCTGCTGCAGGCAGCACCGGTGCGGAACAGGAGGGCGATATTAACTGGGACCAGGAGTTGGAGTCCCCACATCGCCCGGGTTGCAGTCCTGATGGCAGTGAAGAAGTTAGCTCCAAGGAGATAGTGCTCAATACACCCCGGCCCATTCGAATAAGGAAAGGAGTATCCCGGCTCACACATGATGCTCCAGGAGTCAGCGGCAAGGTCTCCATCTCTTCACCGTGGAAGTACTAAGGGACTGAGACTGCATCCAGCCCGGTTCGCTGGGACAGCAAACCTTGACGCGGGGGAGGATGTAGCAGCCTTTAAAAAATGGACCCACCTGAACAGAATGGGAAGAGCTGCCTGGCAGAGACAGAGATTGTCCCAGCGGGGACACTGTAGGCTCTGAGGGCAAGTGAAGCTGTTTGGGAGCAGCCCTGCGCTGGAAGTGGGAGGGGTGACCTAACCCCAGCAAAGTTTTGAAAGAGAGCCCTTAGCAGAAGCCCGGAAAGGGCCCTGAGCTGGGATTGGCTGAGAGGCTTGGATAAAAGGGGAGCAGTTGTTCCTGCGGGGGGGAACAAGAGAGAGAGAGAGAGGGGGCTGAGGGACAGGCTGGAGACCGGATTGAGAGTCTCAGCGCAGTGGTCCCTCGGAGAGCCCCTGAGAGAGCCCTGCAGGAGCAGCAGCGGAGAAGCGGCAGGAGCAGGCAGGGACTGCTGGTGTGGAGAGTCCAAGTCTGGAGAGACCTGACTGCAGGTGGTGTGGCTGGGTGAGCACAGCAGAGCCGGGGCGGGGACTGCTGGAGGCTGCCCTAGTTTCCCTGGGGGGTGAGGGGCCCCAGGGGCAGGCAAAGCCCAGGGAGGGGCTGCAGTTGCTGGGGCTGTGAGGCTGTGTGGGGCAGGAGGGTTGCTATAGCCTGCAGCCCAGACACTGCTCCCAGCAGAGCCAGGGAAGGGGGGCAAAGACAGGGAAAGGCTGTCTTGCAGGAACTGCAGAGGAGCCGCTGCTTGCTGCCCAGAGACCCCAGGAGCACGGAGACGGACACCAGTGCCAGGGAGCGTCCACAGACCACGTGCAGGGACACAGACAGTCCCGCTCCCTGAGATACCCTGCTGGGGCAGAGCACACGGGATCCCCAGAACACTGTGTGCAAGTGAGAGACTGTGAATAAGTTCTTGAGGGTTTATTAGACAGTGTATCCATGTGCTTATTTAAGGATTATTTATGTTGTAATTAATTAAATCTTGTAAATAGTTTGACAACTGTCTGCAAGGGTGCTTGATTGTAAGGGGAGGCTCTCTGCTCGGGGCCAGTGCAGCAGCTTCCCAGGGAGGCTGGGCAGGGCTACTGGCTGCCGGGTACCCCAGAATCCCATTATTCAGGTGAGGGCGCATGTAGTGTCGCGCCCAGGGTTACAGTAGGATTTAAAGTTAGCAGTTTAAGTGCTGTGTAAAACAAAGATGGTTTGATCGATTCAGGGTCTAGGTCAGAGGTAATGGCTGCAAGCTATTATCATATTCTGGATTCCCCACCACATTACGTAGTATTATGGCATTTTTCAATTTTTATGAATTAGAGTCTAACTTCTATAATGCCCATATATCTTCTTTCTCTTTACATGCATTACAGGATGTCTTGAACCACCAAAGTTTATAGTTTTATAATTCCTTACAGTATCATATATAGTATAATATAAGGTTTTTGGAGCTCTCTTTGAAAAGGTCATTTTGGCTTTGCATAGAAATTGTAATACACCCAATTCTTAAATCTTCATAAATTTTAAAATTGTTTTGTATTTGGCAGAGGGAGATAACTTTGATTAACTAGCTTTGAATCAGCAACTCCGCATTTATTTAAAAAATATGGTAACTGTAAAGAAGACAAAAATTGACTTGGAAGTAGGAATTATGAATCAAACCCCACAGGAAATGCAGAGAAAAATGTGTTCTCCTTCCCGGTTTTTGGCACAATTCTCTTGGATGCAAAACGTCTTGGAGAAACTAACTCTGCACACTCCGTTAACTGTTCTACTTCCAGGTAAGTGTGTAGCAGGTGTGCTCTTATGAGGGTACAACCATTTGTTTGAATATGAATCTAGCTCTTGTTATGAAGCATCATCACAAAGAGCAGCATAGAGAGTCCACTCTTTCTGGTGAGTGATACTTAAGGATTTTTGGCTAAGGTGATTTTTGAAGGTGGGCAGGGGAGGGACGATAAGATGAAACTGTTGTTGTTACTATCTGTGCTTCTGCGTCCCATCCGAACATTAAAATCTATGCAAAGCTCGCATAGACTTCCCAGGAAGTTGGAGGAGGACCTGTTGGAACATTTCTTTTTGTAGTGCTCACTAATATTTTCTCTTGTCGCTAACCCTCAGTTGACCCGCAGCTGTCTTCTGAGCTTTGGGGGCCTGCTTCTATTGCGACTGAAGTCAGTGGTAGGTTTGCCAATGATTTCAAGGGGGGTATGATCCCAGTCCCTTGTGTCTTTTGCAGCATGTTGAGCAAAAAATATCTGTGAACTTTCAGCGGACTTTTGTCTCAGCAACAAAGATTCTGTACACGCTTGCCAAGATGGATTGGTTGCAGGTACCCAAATCCAGCTAAAGTGTCCTTGGCAGTTGACTTAATTAGAAAGGTAGGAGCAGGCCAAATTTTTGCTTTCAAGAAGCAAGTTTCTTTTGAAAAGGTTTTTAATATTGGATGGATGGAAAGGAAGGCCTTTCACTGCAACTTTTTAACATTTGACTGTACTTGCTTGTGTTTGCTCTTTGATGGCATTGTCTTTTTATTTTCAGGGACCTGGTAAGTGCTTTCCCACTCATCAGCTGCCTTCCAGCATTTGTTGCTGTTTACCCTCAACAGCTTGTGTGAAGTGCTGCCAGTACAAGAGCTGTAGCACTAATGAGTGAGATTCCCAGCTTGCTGTGGGAGAGAAGAAATCTGCATTAAAGACATATGCTTAAAATGATTCCTAAAAAATATGCCTGGTCTGTATAATCATTCAGCTGTAAGATTTGTTCTTTAAAAAGAGGTTTACATAGTGGAGCAATCTTGAAATGAAAAGGTAGTGCTCTTTCTCTGCTAGTGTTTTTAGTGTTCTTTCTATTATTGTTTCAAATATAGGTGTCTATGGCGAAGAGTCTGTGCTTACAATAACTTACTCTTGTGAACTGGCTTCTTTGAACCCAACCAAAAGGTTTGTGAGGATCAGGAATTCTTGCTTAGGTGAGGGCTTGCAGGACAGTGGGGGTAATCCTGTGTTCATGCTAATTGCCACTGAGCATCACTTTGGTGAATGACTGGGAGGGTATAACAGTAGACGGATCACTGTAGATATATTCAGTTCAGTGCTGTCCCTCTAAAAAGATTTGTTCCAGCCACTGTTACATACGGGATACTGGTCTAGAGTAGGGGTGTCAAACAGAGCCTGTGGGCTGAATCCAGCTTGTGGAACAATTCCAGTTGGCCCACCAGCAGTCTGGCAGGCTAGTGGGGCATGGCCTGCCACAGAATTCAGGGTTTCTGGATCCCAGTGGATATGGCCATTGGTAGCAGGGAGGCAAGCACAGGCTGTGCAAATACAGCCCTTGCTTGCCCAGCTGCTGCCCGATCCTTGACTCATGTTGCTGCCCACCTCCTGGACTTGCACTGCCGCCTGATCCCAACCTGCTCTGCCCACCCCTGGACCTGCTGCCATGCAATGCCTGACCCGTGCTGTGGCCTGCCCCTAGACATGCTGCTGCCTGATCCTCAACCCATACCACTGGCCTGGAAAGAAGTCCACCACAGCTACTGTTGGCTCCAGGGATCTGGCCTGTGAGGAACCTCGGTGATATGGGTCCAGGCCAGGTTCCAGGGTGAGTTTGACACCCCTGCACTAGAGGGACCATTGTTTTGACCCAGTATGGCACTTCCATGTTCTTATGTTAGTCAGGCAACCAGCAATCCTCTGTATCATGGTGTGCATGTAAGAGGTCTAGTCAGGTGCCTGATGAATCTGTTGTGGCTGACGAGCCCAATTCAGGCATGATGCTGCTCATTACAAGTTTCACAGATCCATGTGTTGTCTGAGTTGGAGTCCAAGTCCACACTATGGTGTTTTCTTTTTTCTTGCTTTGCTTCTATCCTCTGGATCAAAGCCACTTCATGTTGAGCTGCATGCAGTGCCAGATGTTCCCTTTAGACCGGATTGAATTCTGCACGCTCCTCCCAGCTTTCTACATTGATGCTGAATGAAATTTCTAAAGTTTCTAATCTCAAATCTTCTAAAGTGGGCTCATTGTCCATTATAACTTCAAACTGTAGTAATACTTTGAGCTCTTTGTGTTTGACTTCAGTCTTATTGGAGTATAAAATTCCATAGTGTTCAAGCCAATGCTCAAGTTGATTTTGTTTATCTGTAATGACATCTCTGTTTAAGTCTTTCGGTGGAGCTGTTTTCTTCTTGACTGGACCAATTGCTCATTTGATGCCTTTATACGTTCCATGGCTATTACGTGTCAGCTGCTTTCTGAATATTGGCACAGTGTCAGCCAAAAATCTTGGGCGCACCTCTTAGCCTCCCTCTGCATTTCTCTTCAAGCCTTTCTCAGATTTTCCAGGGTTATAGTGTTGGGAGATTTCTTATAGTTGGTTAGCGCTGTCCCTTTGAACTCAGCCAGTGGAGCAGTCTGAAACCATTTTCCTTGCATTTTTTGTCAAACACTGTTATACCAGCTTTGTACATGTTAGTTTTTAGCTTTCCCAACCCTTGGTGCCTGAGCTGTTAAGTAAACTTGGTTTTACAACTTCTTCATTGAATAGTCTACATTTTTCTGTCTTCAGTTTGACTGATGTCTATCTGAGGATGATTGGTAGCTTGGTAAAGGTAGATCTTTTTGACATTGAGTCTTACTTTGCAGCAGACTAAGGCATGGTCAGTGCCACAGTCATAATTGTGATAAGACCTTGTATGCAGGATTTCTTTCAGGTGGTTATGCCTGGTCAGTACTAGATCTAATTGGTGCCAGTGCCCTGATCTTGGATGTTTCCATGACATGTGTTTTTTGTGATTTTCCCAGCAAAGTAGGTGTTGGTAATGCATAGCACTTTGTGCAAGTTAAAATCTAGCAGTCGCTGGCCATTTTAATTCATATTACCAATTCCATCTTTGCCCAGAATACCAGGCCAATTCTTGAAACTACATCCAACTCTTGCATTGAAGTCACCAAGTATTCTAACATCTCATTTCTGTGAGTTACTCAATCTCTTCAAGTTGTTGGTAGAAAATGTGAGTGTATCTGTGTATGTGAGTGTGTAACTGCCAAAGATCCAGTTGGTGTGTGTGTGTGTGTGTGTGTGTGTAACTGATCCTGGCTATGACTGTAACTGGCATCTGACTAGGGCTTGGTGGCAACGCAATGAGGCTACTCGTGATGGGGTAGTTCCTATAAAATACCCCAACATTAAAACCTCCAGAGTAAGGTGAGTATAGGGTGCCTCAAAACCCGAGCCCTCACTGCCTTGTGGGTATTTCTTGGTTGGAAAGGCTAAGGGACATCACCCTGATAGAAACATTCCCTCGCTGAGGCATTAGGCAGTCAGCAACAGCTTTAATTCGTTACTCCCTGGCAGAAACTACAATCACTGAGGCACTGAACATCTGGACTCATTCTCAATGGCCTCAAAGGGAGGCGGGAGTGGTAGGCCTTGAGCAGTCTTCACTCCTCCATACTCTTGCCTAGGCATACACACTGAAAGTCTCTGTATGATCCATACTAGTCAAAATGATAAAGCATTTCACATGCTGAAATGTTTGGACTCTGACCCCTGGGTTCAATTTGGACTCTGATTTACGGAAAACAGCACTTCTAAATTACAAATTGGTTAGACTCAGAATTGATGTTGCTGCATTATCAGAAACTGGGCTCTAAGATACCTCTTTTATCCAAGAGAATGATTACACCATATTCTGGAACAGAAAGCCAATAGGAGAAAGGAGAGCAGGGAGTAGGCATTGCTATTAGAAACAGCTTACTATCTTTCTGTGAAAGCTCCCTTGCTTTATCTATTCGACTTACAAGACTTAGAGCGCATACACAGAATGGCTTCATCACATTGTTTAGTATGTACCTACCCTTCAAGTTAGTGACCAAGACAAGAATGTTTTCTACCAATAACTTGAAGAAAAGATTGAGAAAACACACTTTTTTTTATGTAATGCATGAGTAAAACTCCAACATCCCTGTCTACCCCAGGCCACTCTTTGCATGTCCTTTGTAGTGCTGAATCTTAGTTTTCCCATTGTGTGTCGTGTTTGATGGAGGGGTTCTTTCAGATCACCGTTCTCTGTATTCCTTCAGGTACCCGATGGTGTGTCTACCAGGGTAGACCTGCTGATGTCTTGCTTACATGAGGCATCCATTTTCTCTTCTGGTTAATCTTTGCCAGAGAGAGTTGTCGAACTATATGTGGCACATCTCAGCATTTGAAATAAATCCTTTCCCTTTAATATTTGGTATTTTTCTGGAAAATTGGCTTTCCTAGACATCAAGGCCATGCCTCTGCAGTAACCTTACCATGCCCAGCAGCAACACCTTCAGGCACATTGCATTACTCTAGACCAAATGTCTCCTGAGCCAACTTCTGAGTGCCCAGGGGCTGCATTACCTCTATTGGCAGCATCAGGAAGCAGAAGGTCAAGGTGTGAAGGGAAGACCCAGTGAACCAGAAGGGAGCAAGTGATGGGCAGCAATAGCAGAAGTTGGAGATGGAGGGAGATGGCAATGGCTGGTTGGAAATGGTGCATGGACCTGTAGGGAAAAGGGCAGGGAGCCAAGGAGGTAAAGGTGGGAGGAGTCCATGAGCCATGAGTTAACCACTCGTGGGCTGCCAGTTGGACAGTTCTGTGCTAAGCTATAAGCAGTGCAGCTGCCTCTGTGTCGTGTGGGGGGATGTCCCTGTCATGCAGCAGGGTTGATTAGTGCACTTGAAACACTACATAAACACAACACCACTGTTTCTGATAGAGGAGGCAGCCTTTGAAGAGCAGCACTGTGTGCTTGAGATCACCGCTGACATGCATGCAGAGTTTCTCGTGCTGCTAGGACCTTGGACATCTGTGTGTACCTTTGCTGCCATCTGAAACATGAAGAATCTGGTTGGAACTACAAAGCAATCAAGACACTGAGGATGTCTACTCACATGGACCGTGGGGTTAACACCTCAACTCTTACAAATGGTACAAAGGGAACTTGATTTCTTGTGACCAAGACCTTTATCTTTTTGCTGGATGATAGAAATCTAGTAGAGTAAGTGAAAACAAGAGGAAAACATGAGCTTTGAGAGTGGGAATGAGCAAGTCTTTTTAATTTTTAAACCACTTCGCTGGAGTAATGTGGGGCCAGATCTTGTCAGTCCATTACTCCCACATATAGTTTGTATTCACTTCATTCCCATTGTCCTCAATGCTTCAGTGACTCAAGTGTGACTAAATGGGCTAAGGGAGCTAGTCAGATGAGTAATGTTTTCCAGGATTCTGCTGTTAGCAAATCAATGTCAAGTAAGTTGTTGAACGTTGAAATCAACATTGAAAAACAACCTAGCAATTTTTTGAAAATGTGGATGAAGTGAATGGATTTGAATTTTCTTCTGATGCCTTTGTACATTCCTTCCACTACCAGCAAACATCTTATTTTTTTCCACAAAGAATGAAGGATCCAAGATTGTAGCTTGCTTTCCATCGTAAAAACCCACTTATGCCCAAGGAAGCTCCCAAAAAGATCGGTTTCTGTGGCAGGGAAGCCAAACATGTTATTTGGAAAGCAACCCAAAATATGACTAATGTTTTCTGTTGGAGACATTCCAAGTTGTTTATAGCAGTGCCACAGAATAGAAAGATGGTCCTGCTTGCAAGGATCTCAAAGTCCTAAGCAAAAAGCAAGAGACATGGGTAGATACAGAAATAAAAGGGAACATAAGGAAAAATGAAGCACTGTTGGTCAGCAGGTTGTTATGTAGCCAGCTGTGGCCTATTTCAGAACGTGTGAAAAGAAATTCCGTCATGTGGAAAGGAAAAAACGGAACATAATGTTATCTGGGCCTAGTCTCTCACCTCTTTGAACTAGAGGTGACTTTCCCTTTCAAAAAGGGGAAACGCCACAGGAAAATTCTGCTGATTACAACTGAATGAGTGGAAAGAACCAGGATCCTTATAGTGGTAAGAAAAAAATACTGATAAAGCAAGCAAGTTCATTCTCAAGCTGAGCAGCTCTGAGAGCGCAAGCTCAGAGGAGTTTGTGCTGCAGGTGAGTTGATGGACTTAAAGGACTGAAGTTATGGCAGTTAATTAAATAAATAAGATAAGTGACTAAAACATTTAGATTCCAAGTTAGATAAAGCCTAAAATTACAAGGCATCTAGTCATACAAAGAATCCCTGCTTACCCCAGCAGATGACTATGGGGAATGGTAGATATTACAGCACAGACTTCAAGATGAAAGAAATCCTGCTGTCCTACTGCATGACCTATGCATGCACCTGGGGCTGGGTTCTGCTCTACTTGGACATCGAAGTAGACTGAAGCACCTAACTGTAATTCCTGAAAATCCATTAATGTGCCTGCTTTTTGCCCTTAAGATTGAGTTACAAAGAAACAGTGAGATGGAAGAAAAAGACTCATCCACCTTTTGTATTATAATAGTTTTTTAAGGACTTGGGCAGAGTGGAATAGGCTCCTACGTCTACGTCTACTTCCACACTTAATAAGCGGAATAGAATATGGCCTTTTATATAAGTGGAACCCAGCTAGAGTGTCCTGAAACCAGAACTATTGAGCTGGTAACAGATAGAAAGGGCAGAAAGGACAGCATAAGGTTAGGCTAGGCTCATCTTAGAAACAGCTACCTTAATTTTCTGGTTTAGAAAATCATTTAGAAAATATGGAAGAACCAGTCACCTGTGATTGCCTTGGCTGGTCTCAGGGGCCTGCAGAACAGAGAAAGTAGTTGTATGAAAAAAAACAGACTAAACCCATTAATGTTTAACAGCTCAGCATTCACCATCAGTTATTGAACAGTGTGAGACTATCACAGTTTTCCCTCTACATTTAGAATAGGAAACATTTAGTTGGCAATCCCTGATGTTCTAGTGGCCCCTTTTCTAACATTTACATTGACCATTGCTATGAGGGGCTGATGGAGATTGCCAGGTAGCAAAGGTTCTTATTTGGGAGCACAAAGTCATGAGTGCTAATCCTTCTTAATACACCTTCTATAGACAGCTTGGCTGCTGACTGGGTTTCTGGATTGCATATGACCATGTGTCATTATAATTTATAGAGCAAATAGTCAAGCCATACTTTTAACTTGCATTATTTGGGTCATATCTTGAATGTTGTTTTTATTCGTTGCTGTATTTATAGGCTACAAGATTTGTTGAAACAAGTGTTTGTAGACTTACTCTGACTTTTACTATGATAGCTATATTTTAAGATTAGCTTCATGAGAAACATTCTTCCTCAGAGTCTAGATGCACAGGAGAAATAACCAAGAAAGGAAACATCTGGCAAAAGGGGTATCAAGTGGGCAAAGGCATCTGAGCTTGCGCTATTCCAGTTGGGACTGTGTAACGATCTACCCAGACTTCCCTCCCTGCCCGTTTACTTCGTTAGAACTGCTTCCTTATGTTTCATATACAGGGCATGCTTTCCAGCTGAACAATTTGACAATAGTGCTGCATATACATCTAAATAAATTTGTCATGAAGCAAAGAAAATATTTTCAAGATTCATGAGCTCTGATTTTTTTTGAGAATGTATGTAATAAGCATGCAATGTCTCTGATAATGACAGGAAGAGGATGAGCCTGGAACGGCTCATTCTTCTTTGAAGCTGTGGAGTACTTCTAATGAAACTTGTTAGATGATAGTCAGCAAAATAAAATTTGATTTAATCTATTTTTTGTTGTTTTGGTTTTCAGGTGCATTAAACTAGCTGTTTTCCCAGACAAAGGAGAGGAGAAATCTGTCTAAAATTATAAGGGGAGGGGGAAGGAAGCCAGGCTTCTGCACTACAATAACAAAGCAATTAATACAGCAAAGCATATATACTCCCACATGGAAAAGTGGATGCTTATTTAAAAAGTTTTTAGAAAGTGTCATGTTTTAGCCCATCTGGGCTTTCAGGTGGGTAAAGACTAAAGTTCTTCTTAGCCTGTTTTCTGGCATTGTTGAACTAGCCTCCTTATTCTGAAAGTGGAGAGATTCGTTTTTGTGATACTGGACTGAATCAGGTGGTTCTGTGGGCATTAACTTCTGAGAGCTGTAATTCTGGAGGCATAAAATGTTGAGATGGACCTGGCCTGGATGAGGAACCGCTTGGAGAAATGAGGCTGTCTAGATTTGAACAAGAATCATCAGCATATTTATGTGTGAACAGCCAGGATCTCTGAATCAATTACAGTGTCACTAGGAAACAGATATCAACGCTAATTTATAGTAACCCATAATCTGGGCATGGATATGATGAATTCATTAACTTACTTGCAGACTCTTCATTTTTCTTTTAAGGCTGTTATGGTTATCTGCTCTGCCTTCCCATAAAACACTGGCCACAGAATTTTACCTATCACAACATGATCATAAGTTTATTGACCTACTCACACAGGAATAACTCACATTGAGCAAAGTGGAATAACTCAAATTGATCAAAATGGAATAACTCACATTGATCTGCAACACATGCTAGGAAATCTGGTCGTCCATTTCTTTGCCTCCATTTTTCTGAGCAGGGACCGGGTCACCCCCCCCCCCACCAGGACCCCCATAGGCCCCAGGGGAGGCGCACCCAGGCCTAGGGTCCGTGAGGATCTAGTCAGGGAACTTCTGGAGGGACTGGATGTATTTAAATCAGCTGGTCCTGACAATCTCCATCCCAGAGTGCTGAGGGAATTAGCAGAGGTCATTGCGGGACCCCTGGTACGGCTCTACGAGCACTTATGGTGCTCTGGAGTGGTGCCAGAGGACTAGAAAAGGGCCAATGTGGTTCCCATTTTCAAAAAAGGGAGGAAGGAAGACCCAGGAAACTACAGGCCAGTTAGTCTTACCTCGATCCTGGTTAAGCTTTTTGAGAGAATTATCCTGGTGCATGTCCACGAGGGGCCAGCAGGGGAGTTTATGCTTAGGGGCAACCAACATGGGTTCATTAGAGGCAGGTCTTGTCAGACCAACCTGGTGGCCTTCTATGACCAGGTCACCAAATCCCTGGATGCAGTTGTTGCAGTGGATATAGTCTTTTTGGACTTTAGGAAGGCCTTTGACACGGTCTCTCACCCCATTCTCATTAAAAAACTAGGGGACTGTGGCATCAACACCTACACAGTCAAATGGGTCGCTAACTGGCTGGAGGGCTGCACCCAGAGAGTGGTGGTGGACGGGTCATTTTCGACCTGGAGGAATGTGGGCAGTGGGGTCCCCCAGGTCTCGGTTCTTGGGCCCGCACTGTTCAACATCTTCATCAATGACTTGGACGAGGGGGTAAAAAGCACCCTGTTCAAATTTGAAGACGATACTAAGATGCGGGGGGAAGTGGGCACGCTAGAAGGGAGGAACAGGCTGCAAGCAGACCTAGACAGGTTACAGGGGTGGGAGGATGAGAACAGGATGGGATTCAATACTGATAAGTGCAAGGTGCTGCACCTGGGGAGGAAGAACCAGCAGCATACCTACAGGCTGGGGAACTCCCTTCTCGTCAGTGCAGAGGCAGAAAAGAATCTGGGAGTCATTATTGATGCCAAAATGAACGTGGGCCGACAGTGTGGGCACGCAGTCAGGAAGGCCAACCGCACCTTGTCATGCATCCACAGATGCATCTCAAGCAGGTCCAAGGAGGTGATCCTCCCCTTCTATGCGACACTGGTCAGGCCGCAGTTGTCCCTTCCAACCCTACCAACTATGAAAATATGAAACTATGGGTTATCTTAATGGGGTTCTGCCTCCCACATATGTGAAAACAGCAACTGAGTTTTACATCTGCTTAGGGGAATCAATACAGCGACTCAAAGATGTAGAAGTTTTTACATTCTTTATTGGGACTCGCATTCTGTTTCTTGTGATGTCTTTTGTATCAGCTTCAAATGTAGTTGTTTTTTGTCTTAAGTTTCTCTCTTGGGGCTTTCATGTACCTCACAAGATTGAAGGGTGAATGCCTTAGAGTTGGGATGCTCTTAGTGGAAAAAAAAAAAGTCTTGGCCAAGTATCATTTCTCTACAGCATTTGGTGCTCAGTGGCCCAGAGAAGATATGCTGCATAAGTTAACCATACTGAAAAGGACTAGCTACTTAAGAGAAAAGTGAAGAGAAATGAGGTACACTTAGGGGTAATTTTATCCATATCCAGAAGCATGTGAAACTTATATGACATGATTAAACTTGCATGATTTTGAATAAGTAGTGGGCCCAGGATTGTGTTTTGGGAGTCAGAGAAGGATTTATGTTTTCATGCAAAACTGCCCCAACAGTTCCAAGGTATTCAGATCCAGGGGCTTGGTAGGGCTCATTGTAAATGCAGCTTGCAACATTCAAACCAGGTCTTAGATTTTGAGCATACCCAAATGTTCTGAGTTTTTCGAATGAGGGATTTTGGTTGGACTCAACTCTAACAAAATATTCCCATCCTTGGTTTTACCCAAACAAGCCTCAGGTCTACAGAGGAGGGATGTCAAACATCAGGTCTGCGGAGCTCTTCTATCCAGCCCACCGGGCTACTGGAAGTTGAGAGCATGGCCAGCAATAGGTGTGGCGTGCTTCAAAATCTGATGTCCTGGTAGACATGACTGCTGGCAGTAGGGTAAGTCAGCTAAAGATTAGGCTCTGCCTAATCAGCTCTAGGCAGTTATAGCTCTGGAAAAATCTTTTTTTTCTTCATTCTGTCTTTGAAAAACATGGCAAGTATTATATTATATATACATGGGGGTGTTTTATATGTGAGAAAATATGGAAACAGGTATTCCATTTGATGGATTAAAAACTAGCTCCCTGAGTGAGCTCAGGCTGTGGTTGCTAATGGGTAGATCTCAGTTAGCAGGGTTGTTACTAGCAGTGGCCCAAGGATTGGTTCTTGGTCCAGTGCTATTCAATATGGTCATTTTGTCTGCAAACCAGATGATTCTATCAAATCTTTTCTGGCTAAATTTATACGTCACAATGATTAGTGAAGTAGTAAATATTGAGGGTGCCAAGTTACAGATACAGAGTCCTGTATCACCTGGTTCAATGGTCAGAATCCAACAAAATGTCTTAATATAGCCAAAAGTAATGAGCCTGGGGGGAAAAAAATTGCAGATCATATATACAGGATTAACTTGGAAACCAGTTGCTTAGAAAAGACTTTTAGGGATCATTGAAACTTAGTGCCTCAACAGAGCTGTCAGTGCAATGTTCAGTGCCAGCAGCAGATCCAGGGAGGTGTGGTGGTGCAGACTCACCCCCCCCCCCCCCTGCCGCTGCCACTGCTACTGCTGTCCCCAGCTATTCCAAGCACAGGGGAAGCCCCAGAGCCATTCCTGCCCCACTCTGGCCATGTGAATTGTGGTATATAGTGAGTGCTTGAAACCAAATTGCTCCTTAAAGTTTAAAAAGCAGGAAAGAGACTCAGTCTTCTCCATTGTTTGGGCTAGCTGTGGCTGCTCCCTCTCTTATCCATCAGCTATGGTATTATTGGCCATCTTTTCTAAATTATATTAAAAAAAATGTTTAAATGTTTGAGGAGAGGCATTAGATACATATGGCTTTATTGAGTCTTTAGGTCCAGCCTGTGTTGGGGTGAAGGTCAAGGTAGGGAAATGAGCTGCTGTGTAGCATTGGGAGCTTGGCATACTGAATTTCTCAGTGGGGACTTTGAAAGTGCACCTCTAGGGTCCTGAGACACATATTCCCTCACCTCAACTCATCAATGATGGTCATTGTAGGGCCAGGACAGTCAAACCAAGCCTTAACCTTTGAGAAGTATATAAAAATGAGCAGCCCTGGACTTTAGCAGTACCAGTGATAGTACATCTCCTTCCAAAGCTAGATTGTCAAGGAATGTGGAAGCACAGAAAGGGAACTCCTTGGTTATCCAGGTGTTTCAGGTTTCCTTTCCAATTGACAATCGGGTAAGGAAGCTGCACTCATTCCTACTTTCAGCCCCCCACAACCTCTACCAACTGTAGACCTTTGTGTTAAGTTTGAAGCCTTTCAGCTTGCATTCTAATAGCTTTATTAGGCCTTTGAACCAATTATTATACATCCAGTGATATCATATATAGATGATAAAGACATTCAATTAGAGTCCCTAAAATTAGGGTTTTTTTTTCCCAACAACAGCTTCATTATCCTTTGGAGTACCTATTCCCAGGTTAGAAATCTATTGACAAAAAAAGGAATCACATCTAAATCAAAATCCAAAATGATATGCAAACAAGTAAGAATGTTTTTAAATTGGTTAATGAATGATCAGGGTGAAATACTGGCAATTTTCTTTTAGTAAGTTTGGGCTTTAGGAATGGATGCTTGTCTAAACAATTCTTTCATTATTTCTATCAGTTGCAGTAGGATCCTTGTGCAAAAGGATTAATTAGTTAGCTTATGCTACCTGGCACGTTAGTAGAAACAGACACAAGTTGTCTCAGATTCCAAAACTACCTTGTATTACTACAAACATCTTGTATTATAGTTTTACTAAGTAGAGTTCTACTATGAAGTCAGCTAAGAAGTTGGGGAGTCTGTAGATCTTTGTGTTGAGTCTGAACCCTTTTAGCTTTCATTCTAGTATGAACTGCCTGCCCAGAGGAGTTTTCCATCTATTGACTCCTCTGTGAAATCCTATGGAATATGAACTTTCATTTCTACCCAGGAGAACTTTTACAATCTTTTCTCCAATGCCTGATGAAGGGTGTTTGTGCCCGAAAGCTTGCAATGAAAGAAATTTTTTTGAAAAATCTTGTTGGTTTAATAAAAGATATCACCTCTACTACGAGTCCTGATTGCCAGTCGCTTGAGTAGGCATTTGGCTGTGTTCATTTTTAACTAAGCCATATTAACAAAAATGAGGGTATGGAAAGTAGTGTAAAAGAGAGCGAGTCACAGGTGAGAGGAACTTCACAAAAAGACTAGACAGTATTAGGACATCAGGTGTTGATTAATGGTTCAGATCAGTGTGTTCTGGCTTGATCAGCAGATAACACAAGAACATCTGCCTTTTAACCATATTTGTTGAAGTGTTCATCAAATAATGTTGGAAGCCTTTGTTTAAGGAGGAGATTCAAAGGGGTTTAGTGCCCTTAGATGGACATCTACATGAAACATGTTGCTGCGCATTAACTTAGTTTATTGAACAATAAGCATGCGCATCTACATGTCCGCTAGCTTACTGCATGGTAGAAACCCTTGATCCTACTTAAATTTGCTACTTGCAAATTCAAGTATCAAATTTAAGTGGGATTAGTTACTGCACAGTAATGCATGTATAGGTGTGACCCAGGAGCAAGCTGCCACTAGAGGGCCAGCCTCAGGCCAGCCCCAGTGCTGTGGGTTAAGAGCCTCTCCTGCCCCAGGACTGGGCTGCCTCCACGGCAGCCCCTGTCTGCAGGCTTTAAAAACCTGCAGACATTTTGAGCCCTGGGGCACACACACAGGGAGTCAGAGGGCACTTCAGTCCCCTGTTTCCCCCTGGGCAGGCCACAGCTTTGCTGTGCCTGCCTGCCAGCACCCCAGCACTGCTGCCTAGCACTGCACTGCACTGCACTGCCACATGGCTGCCAGGACAGCACTGTCCAGGCCTGCAGGGTGCTACAACCTATTGCCAGACCTGTCAGCCCCCAGGGCCCACCTGCAGACAACTTCTAGCCAGTATCATCTGCCTGCAGCACCCCCACCCCCCAGCAGCCTGCCCTGCACTTGCAGGTGCTGAGGGGCATTGCCCCTGCTGCGTGGCTGCCAGTCCCATGCCATAGCCCTGTACTAGGCACTGCAGGCAGCTGCCCAGGCCCAGCAAAACACCAGGATCCCATTCTGCTGAGCTCCCTGGCAGCAGTTTCCATCAGCAGCTTGGGTTGCCCTGGCTAGCACCTGCCTCGCCAGCTCCATAGCCCCAAGTCCAGCCACAAGGCATGGCTGGCCATGACACCACTGACTGCCAGCAGTGCCAGTTCCTCCCTCAGGGGCCTCCCCAGCCAGATGCCTGCACACCATGCCCCTCCATCAGAGGACATTGCCCAGAGCCAGACGCCATGGCTGCCAGCCAGGTCTAAGTGGAGCCACCAGCCATGCCAACCCCTGCCACATGGTAAGGCCCACACTGGAGGGATGGCCCTCTCTGCTCCTGCCCCTGCCCTGCCTCCCTGTCCAATCTGCCCTCACTTCCCTGACCCTGGGCTGCCCACCACAGTGTGCAGGGAGGTGGGGGACAGTGCAGAACTTTATTGAGCAGCCCACTGTGCCCAGGCCCCCATGGTTAGGTGACCAAGGACCTCTCATGCACTGAGAAATGTATCAATGCTGGCAGCAATGTCCTCCTCAGCTGTGGGTGGCAGGGATGTGTAGCATAGCCACAGGTAGCCCTACAGGTACTGTCAGAGGTTGCAAGGCAACCCAGGCCTACCCCCTGCACTGTCATAGCTCAGGGTCCCATACCAGATGCACAAGTGATCCCAAGGCACCATGGCAATCAGCAGCAGCAGAGCATAGTGGGTCGGGGACCCCTCAGACCACACAAACAGCTCCTCATACACCACATGCTACAAGTGCAGCAGGGGCATGCTCAAGGCGCAGCGCTGGTGTGCCAGGGGCTGGCCTTAGGGCCCCTCCCCAGAGAGGCCCCCCAAGCCTGGGTGCCGTGGGTTGGGCAGCAGTGCAGCAGAGTGGTTGGCCTGAAGGAGGATGGGGTGGGGAGCAGGGTTTGGAGCCATGGCATCAGGTGCAACCAGCACCCTGGCCTTTCCCTCTCTGGGAATGGGCTGGAGGAGGCAGGCTGCCTGTGGCCAGCACCCAGAAGCTCACTGGCCCCTGGGGAGTGAGTGAGGATGGGGGCTTGGCCGGTGGCCACCTGGGCCCAGGCCTGCTTGGCTGACTCACCATGGTCCCTGGGCACCCGTGTACACCCAACCCCCAATCTGAGGCCAGGCAGCACACAAGCACCTGGTAGGGTAGAGCTCCTGTACCTGGTTCCCTGGCACCCACTGGCAGGTGCACAGCTCTTTTGGTGCCTTAGTGTGGGTGAGGGCTGCCACTGTTGCTGCCACTGCAGGTGGTGCTCCCACTGCCTGGTGTCCTCCACCCACCATACCACCTCTACCCAGGCCTCATGAAGCAGCTCCCTCCAGGTCTCACAGATGTTATGCAGCATGCAGGCTGAGACAATGACCCGGGAGAGGTTGTCCTCAGTGAACTTGAGGTGGGCAGTGAGGATGCACCAGTGACCCCTGAGGCAGCTGAAGGATGACTCCATGAGGACATGGGTCTGGCCCAGGCAGTGGTTGATGTGGACCTGGTGGGGGTCCAGGTGGTCGGTGTAGGGCTACATCAGCCAGGACAGAAGCAGGTAGGCAATGTCCCCATTGAGCAGGGGCAGGCCCATGATGGCACCCAGCTGCAGGTCCAGCACCCCCAGTGCAAAACACCCACTCTCCATCAGGCCCGGCAGACTGGAGTTCCAAAATGCAGGCATTACGGGCGCTGTCTGCCCATCTGGCACTCTTGTGCATGAATGTGCCATGGTGGTCCACGATAGCCTGCAGGACCATGGAGTGAAATCCCCTGCAACTGTAGTAGGGCTGAGCTCCATGGGCTGGGCAGGTGATAGGGATGTGGATCCCGTTCAGGGCCCCAGCGCACTGGGGGAAGCCCAGGGCACAGAACCCTGTCACCACTACCAGGATGTCATAGAAATGGAGTACAGTGGACTTCAGCATGTCCTGGAGGGCCCTGCCCACCTCCAGAACAGTCTCCCCATACACCAAAGTAGCTTACACCAAAGTAAACTCAAGCTAGATCAAATCCATGTGTAGATGCACCCCTTAGGAGCATTGGTGATGCATAGGGGGTGCATGCGGGGGCATGTGCACCCCCTGAGCATGCCGGTGGTGTCTGTGGGTGGTTGCTGACCACTGGTCAGTGCTTGCCGCCCCTCCCTTTCCCCCTCCCCCCACCCTGCTGCCAACAGCGCAGCCGTACTTGCCTCTGCCATGCTCCCACTACTGAGAGTGCTGCCGCCGCCTGCAGGAGCTTGCCGTGCCTCCCCCTCCCCCCCCCCCCAAGCCTCTGGGGGCACACGGCATTCATGCTTAGGAAGGAAATGATAAGAAATCATTATATTCCTTTCAAGGGTTTTCTAGTGCCTGCTCTCTTCTTTGATTGGTTTCTAGCCAAAAGCCTTCAAGAATGAAAGCTTAACCTGAAAAGGCTACCCTATGGATAATGTAGGATTGTCCTTGCCGCCTTCTAATTTATTTTACCCAGTCCATTTGGTACAAGTGTGAGGCATGGGTGACACGTAGGAGTTGCACACAGGTGCATGTGCACCCTCCTGAGTGTGGCGGTGCACCCCCTGTGGGCGGTCACCGCTCACCACCCCACCGCTATGCCGGTGGTATCTACAGGTAGCCCACAATCGCCCCTGGCCACTGCTGCTGCTGCTGGTGGTGCCTGCAGGTGGTTGCTGACCCCTGGTCAGCGCTCACCACTCCCCCCCCCACCACTGACAGTGCTGGTGGCATCTGCGGGAGCTCCCTGCTCACCACTGCTGTGCTCCCGCCACCGCTGCCGCACTCCTGCTGCGGCCAGCATAGCCGTGCCCCCCAGCTGCTGGAGGCACGTGCCATTCATGGCATGAGGATTTCCATGGATTCACTGGTGCAATTGTTTCACAGTAAAATACAATAGTCTTGAATAGTAGGACAGTTCACTGCATTTACTCAAATCTAAGATGACCCCCCCCCCCAATAATTAGATTCTATACATGGAAAATGTGTAAAGGTGTTATCATTTTCCATGTATAGAATCTAATTATTGGATAGTTTTCTTTAATTCATCCCCCTCACTGCTGCAGGTGGTCAGGCGGTGGGGGGGGGGGGGGAGGCTGGTAGTGTGGGCAGGTCAAGCAGCTTGTCCCTTGCTTGTGCCTGTCCCCCTGCCTGCTCCCCGCTTTTCCTTCAGCCTCCTTTCTGCCCCCCCACCCTTCCTCCCAGTCTCTTTTTCCTGCTTCCCTCCCTTCAGGGGGAGATGGAGAGGCACAGAGGTGTTGGGGGGAGGCAAGCAGCATATGGCTATGGCCCCAAACCTGCGTAGGGGCTGGAGCCTGAGCCACAGCATCCACCTGCCCCCCTACCCCACTCCCCAATGCCCTCATATGCAATTCTAAGATGAGAGCCTCTTTCCACCATTATAATGGGGAAAGAAAACCTCAACTTAGAATTGAATACATACATTAATAAATACTCAGCAAGAAAATTGTTCTTAGCCTCTTGGACCAATTTAAACAAGTCTGTTTTTTCTTTCCATTCCTGGGCTTTTATTCCTTTCAAACTCCTGAAGGTGAATAGTTCTTTCATCCCTTCATCCATCATATTACAATCTTTTAAGTTTTTCAAAGATCATTAGTACTTTTTTCAGAGACAATATGCCAGACAGTTAAAACATTGCTTTAAAAAAACCCTGCTTTAAATAAAAGGTTTAAGCAAAAATCTCAAGCTGCCCTCCCTTTCCCCCTTAGTCAGTACAGTACACCATTTTAAAGAGTAAGTCAGCTGCTGGGCTCCTGACTAACAAGCAGCATGACTTGTTAGAAGGGAATAGGTCTCCACGCCTATTAATATAAGTCACACTAATCAAGAACAGGGTGATTAGCTATGATGTAAAGAAATTCCTCTTAATTGATACAGTGTGATTAGAACAAAGGACACAAGGTTACTGCAGAGATAAACCACAAAAACAGTCTGCTATAAATAGTTTGTTACCATTTAGAGCTTCCAAAAACACTGTGTGGAGGTTAGAGGAAGGTATTAAAGCCGGACTAGTTCCCATCCATATAGCCAGTGTGACTTGGGATTTTGCTGCTCTTTTGAGATGACTCCAGCCTTCTACTATTGCCCTAAAATTACCCCAACCCATCTATCTCTGTGCCAGATTACATACAGCAATTACTTTGTTCTTTTCTAGTTACCGCACTGAGATTTCTTCTTGAAAAGGCAGAAACTGGATTTTGCCAAATCATTGCTGGTTTGTACATATGCAGTGGGGCGTTCCCCTTGGGGTGAAGTTTAACTGCCTAGATCAAATCACATCAGGATCTTTCAGGATAAATTGCACATGAAATTTAATAATTGATGCCTACTGTTTCTACCTTTACAGCTTATGGACGCTGCTGAAATGGGTGAGTCACGTTGTAACCTTTTACTGACAAGCCTGAGCTTATGCTTTTATCATTCTCTCCCGCAGCTCCTTATTTATGTTACCTTGATGACTCAGAAATAGAAATCCAGCAGTACTCTCAAGAGAATCTACAAAAAACTCTTGTGGGAAACATTCAATAAGGGTGAGGGTAGAAACAGACATGGACTTTTGCCTCCATGAAAATTTTTATGGTAGTGCAAAGAAACAGCTGTCCATACAATTGTCACAATTTGTGGCCAGAACAAAAATGGTATGAATTTGAGTCACTTTTTCATGGCCAAGACCTGTTGTCAATAAGGCAGGAGAGCACGGGCAGCTCCAGGTACACAAGATTGGGTCCCTGAAGCCCCTGCCTGGGTTATCCTCTTGCAAAAATGCATAGGTGACTGGTAGGGGGGGCACAGGGGTGCACGTGCCCCTCCCTGACGGGGCCAGTGCCCCACCTGACGGCCGACACTGATGCTGTCAGTAGGGCTGGTACCCCCCTGACAGGGTTGGGGGCTTCTGTGTGTGCCTGCCCCCCCGATTCAGGAGGCACTAGTCACTCCTGCAAAAATGCACGTCTTGGAAATCTCCTGGCAGGGGTTTCCCTGGGCACATGGGTCCCAGTATGGAGGTACCAGGCCCCAGGAATTCCCTGGATCCAATGTTACCTTATGCTGGAACCCAAGCAACCCTATGCCTTCTTACCAGGACCAGCATGGCCCCAAGCCTCTGTGAATCATATGTGGCATGGATCTGATGCAGGGCATAGCACGTAGGCATGGGGCTATGCAGGTCCCAGTGTGGAGGCATAGGGCTGCATGGGTCCTGGTGTGGAGGCACAGGGCACTGGGGATTCCCTGGATCCCATGCCACCCTGCACCTCTGCGTCACTCCACAGTGGGACAGCAAGGAGGTGGCAGGCAGTGAAGGACTCAGGGAATCCCTGGGCAAAGGGAACATGTTGCCCATTGCCCCATGTTGATTCACTGCGCAGTGCAGAACAACAGGAAATGTGTGTTGAACCCAGTGAAGCACTTCAGCTGTGGTGGGATGCATCATTTGGTGACATCTGTTTCTACTCTGAGATATACTATATAAATATAAGATGGTGGTGTATTAAATGGAAAAGACAAGTTATGCATTCTACCAATAACTGTATCCCCAGTTAAACTTTTAAATAGTTAGGAGAGAAGCAACTAGGGATAGGTAAGCTTCAAAGGCTTTTACACTAATGCATTTTTGTATGTTTTGGATTTGTTCCTGTATTTCTGGATTGCAAAACTGGGCCAGAAGCTTTCAAGCAGAGCCCCTCAGCTAAATCATACTGACACTTCTGTTTCTGGTTCTAGGTGGAACTGAGGCACAGGTGTGCATGGGCAGAAATGAGAAATTGCTTAAACAAAATGGTTCCACGTCACAAAGGACTACCTTTCAAGCCTCCTGGCTAGAGTAAGGGGGCAATGAAATGTTTTGTTTCACGTTTGACTGAGAAAGTTTCTGGTCTGTTCTTTCTTTATCCAAACTGGTTCACTCATCTCTGGAAACATCCCTGTCCATTCCATTGCGTGCAGTATTCTATGGCAGGCTGCTGAACCCTGGTTATCTCAGCCCCAGGTGACCAAAGTACATAGTCACTTAGTCATTCACTATGACCTAGGCCTACTGAAGGGTGTCTGAAGTGCAAGACAGAGCAAGGGTTTCCTCAAAGCTGCCTTGTAAAAGCAGAAGGAAGAGAAGAGCCTCCTTACAAGTGAAAAGATTTATGCGCATACACACACACACACACACACACACACACACACACACACACACACACACACATATGTATATGTGTGTGTGTGTGTGTGTGTGTGTGTGTAGAGAGAGAGAGAGTGTGTGTGTGTGTGTGTACACACACACACACACACACACACACATCCCTCCCTGTCCTTCCTGCCCCTCTTCTGTTATTGGCCTTGGAAAAGCAAACAAACTCACCTTTTATCTTGTACCACAAGCATTTTATCTATATGAAGCCTATATTGTAGGGGTTTATACAGTGGAGCAGATTGCCTCCCAACGGGATATGATTACTTCCTTCCTTTTTTTCTAATGTGCTGCTTTTCTTTTCTTTTCTTTTCTTTTCTTTTCTTTTCTTTTCTTTTCTTTTCTTTTCTTTTTCTTACCTTCCTCTGCTCCTGCACTCCTGCTTCCCTCCCTTTTTGGCTTTTTGCTCCCATCTCCCCATTTTCTGTTTTCAGCCTATATATTCAGAGACCTTGTCCCAGTGTCGAGCACAGATCCTCTTGACTGCAAAATACAGGGGCTCCTTGGATTTAGTTATTTGTATTTGTTCTTAAAAACAGGATGGTAAAAATAGTCTAAAGGCCATGGAAATAACAATAAAAGAAAATGTAGTGCAGCATGTTGTTTTTTCTTGTTGCCAAAAGGTGGAAACCCTGTCAGTGGAAATTGACATTTCCCATGTCTCAGAGTTAACCTACAACTCATTAGGTCAACCCCGAGGCATGGGAAATGTCTGCTTCCACTGAGTGGTGTTGCCACCTTTTGGAAAGAAAAGGAAAAAAGGCAGGAAGAAAAGGGAGGGGAGAGGGGGCAGGGGGGAGGGGGGAGGGCAGAGAGAGAGAGAGAAAGTGAGAAAGAGAGAAGGAGAAAATGGAAATGGAAGGAGAAAAGAAAAAGGGAGTGGGGAAAATCCCAAGAAACAGAACATGGGAATTGCCCAATTAGATACAATAAGAATCCATCTTCCCCAGTGAATATCTGACATGGGGTTTGTATCAGTTATATGAGATGAAGGTGGTACAAATTCTGTGTTGTCAAATTTGGGATAATTCCCCCATATAGAGAGGCTTTATCCTTATCTCTGATATTTAGATATTGGTTTAAACCCTGAAACATGGGGGTCTGTGCATCAAAACTGTGTATAATAATGAATACTAACAAAAGTGGATATTCTTGTTAGCCATTTTGAAGTCCAGTATCTCTAAGAATATCATCTTGGTGAGTGCAATGTATTGTAATCCCGTACTATATAATTGGTTTATGGTAGACAAAGAAGCAGAAAGGCAAATCAAAAGGTCTTTTAGTATTTGTTTCAAGGCCATAATTGCAGAAATTGTAGGTCATGGTTATTATTTATGTAGAGTTGAGAGTGAGCTAAGAGCTTAATTCAATATCTTCCATGTTTCAGTGGTGTTGGTTATTGCCACATTGGTCTAAGGACGCAGGCAGACAAGGTTCTTTGGGTAAATGTGATATATTTTACTAGACCAACTAAATAGTTGGAAACATTGTTCTTTGCAGGCTTTTGGACACAAACACCCTTCTTCAGGCATTGGGAGAAACTATTTGTTTGGTCTAATAAAAGATAACACATTTACCCAAAGAACCTTGTCTGCATAAGAGCTTAACAAACACAAAAGAAGCAGGAGGCTCAACCGCCTATGGCCTTGAGCCTTGTTTTGTCATTTACTCCTGGTCCAAGCGCTATAAATTCATAGATATTATAGACATTAGGGCCGGAAGGGACCTTGAAAGATTATCGAGTCCAGCCCCCTGCCCAAAGGGTAGGAAGTCAGCAGGGGTCATAGGATTCAGAATTTCCTATCTTTTTACACCGTTTGTGGTTCTTGGGGATCTTTGCTTTCTAGAGTTGCATGTGACAAGCAGAAGTGCAGGGCAGTAGAGAACAAGGCCCATGCTCCTGGCCAAGCATGTTTACCCAGTTTACGTAATTTCACAGTATAAATTATGATACAAAGTTAGGAACCCAGCAGCATTAGGCTACTGGAAATTGGTCAGTGCAATCTTTTGTGCTCCTGTCCCCCTGCAGGGGAAGGTGCAAACAGTACCACTGAGGGTTTGTGTAAAATGGGAAGGGGGACCCCTTAACTCAGGGATGGGCAAAATATGGCCCACGGGCCAGATTTGGCCTGCCAGGCACTTTCATCTGGCCTGCAGCACCCTTCAACGAGTGGCATCCCGCCCATCCCTTCTCCCCATGGGGGTGGGAGCGAGGCATCCATGTGTACATCCCCCAACATACCCTATTGGGCCTCACTCCCACACTCATGGGAGGAAGAGCTCTGCCCAGCCAGCAGCTTCCATGCAGGGCTCCTGCTGCAGGCAAAACCTGCTTGCTGGGGGCAGCAGGTAGGGAAGTGGTGGGGCTGCTGGGGGGGTGGAGTTGCAGCTGGGCAGAAGTGAGAGCACAGCATGGAGCCTGCACCCAGAAGGGCAGCAGGAGCATGGAGCTCAGCTGGGCAGGATGTGGGCGTGGGTGTGAGGCGGGGGGGGGTGTAGCCTTATGGTGTGTAGCCCCAGGTGCTGGCAGCAGAAGCAGGCAGGGAGGTTAGGGTGCTCACGCCCAGCGCAGGCATGGCTCCGGCCAATGTTGTGTGGGGGGAAGGAGTGGAGCCTGCTCTATCGCTGGGGCTCCATGCTATGCATCTGCAGCTCCAGCACTCCTAGCGGGGGAAGCCCTGCAATGGAGCTTGCTGCTTCCCCCACTCCCTGCCGCGCAGGTCCCTGCACTCTACTTCCCTACGGAGTCCAGTAAAGGGCTTCCCCACTGTGAGCGCAAAGCTGCAGGTGCGCAGCGCGTGGCCATAGGCAGAGGGTGAAAAAGAATTTTGAGGGGGTCTGAGCATGTGTGCACATGCACATGCACCCCCCCTCCCCCGTCGGAAAGTCTTCAGGGGAGAGGGAGGGAGAAGGAATGGGGCTGGGGCTGGGCAGGGATCAGAAGGGCACAGAGCTGAGCTGGGGCTGGGATTGGAGCTGGGGCCCACTGCACCCATGTGGCTGCTCCCCAACCCAGCACTGGCCCTGGCTGCCTCCCTGGCCCCACACTTACCAGGGGGGCCTGGAGCAAGGCCAGTCTCATCTGCACTGCCGGGCCAGAGGGGATGGAGCCCCCAGAACCCCAGCACCTGCCGCACCAGGCCCTGCACAGCTGGGGTGGGGCAGGGCATGGGAAAGAGTCGCAGGTTGTCTGGGGGGCGTGGGGAGGAGGTAGCAGTTCCCGCCACTGCACACATCCCTGGAGGCAAGGCGGGTGCATGCCCTTGATCTGTGTGGGGCAGGGCAGGCAGCCGCTGTGGGCTGGAGCCAGGGCAGTGTTGGGCTCTTCCTATTGGGGGGAGGGGGCTGTGTTACATTGGGGACAGGTGGCAGTGGTGCTGGGAGGGGGGTTGGGTGGGCTATGACAAATCTTGGGGTGGCTGCAGCTGCCCCCCATGCCCGTAGCCTCCCTCCCAGTGCTGCCACTGCCTGCCCCCAGCAGAGCACAGCCCCCCTCCTCCACTGCTGGGAAAAGCCTGGCAAAGCCCTGGCCCTGGCTTCCTTGCAGCCCTACCACTGCCCCATTTCTGGGTGGGGCTAAGCCCTGTTAGCCCTCCCTTCCACTGCCTATGGCAGAGCCCCTGTGATAGAAGTGGCTGGGTAGGCTGCATGGGGTCCCTGCACCCCCCACCCTCCCTCACACCCCACACCCCCTCACTCTGACACACAACCCCCATCAACATATACATACACCCCACATACCCTACTGCCCCCCTACAGAGCCATACTCTCTCACTGCCCCCACACTCCCATACCCCATTACATACACACACACTATAAAATACTGACACTTTATTTTTGAGTTTTTATGCAATCCCTTCTATATAAAGTACACAATCACAAGTCATGACAAATATTTTTTGTAATAAAATTAAAATATATTAGATGTTTGATTTCTAGTATATGTGACTTATATGTGAGATGTGTTTCTAGTATATAAGATTTGGGGTTTTTTGTGGTTCTTAGATGGCACCCCCCCCCCTCCCAAAAGGAGTATGGCGGGGCAGCAAGGGGAGTGACTTCTGGTGACAAAGGTTAGGGGTTAGGGGGTAGGATTTCTGGTTCCAATGTGGTGAGTAGGGGGTAGGTGTGAAGGGGCAGGGCTATGTATGTGGCCCCCAACAGCTCACCAAAACTTGTTAAGTGGCCCTTCACCCAAAATAATTGCCCACCCCTGCCTTAACTCATGTGATAAACTGACCTTAGCAGGCAAAGTTTTTCTTGGGTGCAGTCAGGAAGCTGCAGATAGTTCTGGATCCAGGCAGAATGGTTGTAGAATCTATGTCTAAGTCTTGCCAGCCAGCTGTAATAGGAGTTGTCAAGTAGTGTGAAATGACTCTTACAGTGTCTTTTGACTTTTAACAGTCGCTTAGTTTAGAAAAATGGGCTGCCTATCGAGGTGTCTGTTAGCATTCTAATTAGAAATATGTCAGAGCAGACTCGATTAATCAAGCCTGCTATGCGTTCTGATTAGAATGCTCCAGCAACGCCTCTGTGTCATGTGTATTAAGCACCTCCGTGTTTCAAAATGGCCACAAGAATGGTTTAACTAAAACTTGTCAAATGAGCTTCAGTTAAAGTGCCCCTGTGGCCATTTTAAAATGCAGAGTGAGGGGGATGCAGGGGTGGGGAGGCTTAATACACATGACAGTGAGCTGTTTTAATTAGAGTGGTTGTCCAGGAATTGTTCTAATTAAAACACAACCACCCCCTTACCTCCCAGCATATGTATAGGTAGCCATAGTTTGTATCCACTCTTCTAAATGGCTTTCATGTTTGGGTTCCTAAGTGCTGTTCTAGCTCTGTGAACCTTACATGTCTGCTTTTATTTCTGCTTTTATATATCCACCTCTCCCGTCTCTCATCTGTGCTTTCTTCTTTCCTTTGCATTGCTGCTCTCCTCTTCCTCTCTCCTTCTTCCTTTATTTTCTCTTTCCCCTATCTTCAGTTACTTTCTCTGATTTTTTTTCTGTCCTTCCTCCCATTTTTCATCCAGTTTATCTCTCTGCTATTCCATCCCTCCTCTCTTCTCCCCCTTGCATCTCTCCAGATATCAAATATCACTGATTTGCATTGCGTGCACCATTACTTCCCTGAAATTTTGGTCCAGATCTTCTGCTAAAGAAATTTTCAAAGGATTCTTTCAGAGGTGAAAATATAGAGCAAAGATGAATGTTCTTGAAAGTGTTTTGTATTCGTGCATTAGAACAGCGGTGTTCTAGGAAGGTTTAGGAAATCTAAGAATTGCTTGCTGTAGAATAATATTAATACACATTTTCATGTATCTTTCCTTTGGTGATTTTAGATACCTTTACCAATATTAAGTATCACAACATCCAGTGATGTAGGCAAGGGTTAATATATTACTTTTAGATGAGTAAATGGAAGCAGAGAGAGTAAGCACTTAAGATTACTTGGACCTCCTCAATATAAGAGAATTGAACGAGTTGCACTGAACCAGTTTAAGATCTAATGATTAGTGGGAATGCACCCAACCACCCTGAAATACATTAGAAATCCTTGAATATTTGTCCTGCATGCATTCAAATATTAAATAATTTCTGTGCTTCTTACCCCACAGTGTGTTCTGGGAGATTTTACTGGGTCACTGATAGACTGCAGTACTAAAACAATGGAGGCTGAAGGAATTGATGTTCCAGCATTATTTAGCCCTGTTGAAGCTCAGTTTAATAATAGGCATTAGACTCTTTGTAAACCACTCAAAACACTTTCTTGTGTAGGTGATGTGTTTCATCATTGTTTTTAGATGAAACAAATGTCACTGGTCATTTTCTGTGGCATAAACAAAGCCATTGAGAGAGAGTAGTAGAAGGGGTCCATGCATTTTGACCTCTGCTCTTGTACTCCAACTACCGGATTTCATGTTCTCACCACCTACCTCTAATTTAAAAAAAAAAAAAGAGATAATAGTCTGGATTCTCAGCTAGTAGAAGTTGGCCTGATGAGTTTAAAGCTGGCAAATTCAAAACCAATAAAAACTTTTTCAGCCTGCACATACTGAGACCACAGAACTCATCGCAACTGGGCATCACTGGTATTCAACATAGGGGAAAGGCATCAGACAGTTAAATGGCTAACTGTGAAGTCAACAGGTAATGGGACTTAGAATTTTGAAAGGTCTTGTGTTTGTTCTTGTCAGAGAATTCAGGATACAAAGGAACCACATGAGCATGGTGCGATTCAAATAAGCACATACACTGAACATACATGATATAAAGGCTTACCTGTCCAGATACACTGCCTCTCTGGCAGGTTCCTGGTGATACAGTTTTGAAACAAACAGTAGAGAACTACTAGAGCACTCACACACTATTCCAAAGGATGGCAATCCTGTTATATTGCATGTGGGATAACAAAACTTATGGCTCAGGGCTTGAGCATCATGTAAGAGAGATCAGATGCGACCTAGAACCAGGGGGTAGATTATTCCATTTTTACCCACTGAAGGGATCTGCCACCTTCCTCAGAAACACCAAGTGCTGGCTGCTGTCAGGGAGAGGGTGTGAGACTAGGGGCGCATCTACACGTGCATTTAAGCATGACTAAATTTAATGCATACTAAAGTCAATCTCAAGTCCCTGAAGCCCTGCCATGTGCCCCTGTGGCCACAAGGGAGACCTCCAGGTTCTGGCCACATGACTGCCAGCACTTGGCAGCTATGCTGTAGCCAGAGCCAGATGCCAGCACCTGGTAGCCATCTGGGAAACTCTGATCCCTGGCCAGCCCCTTCCCTGCCCAGGAACCATGTGCCAAGCACAGGTGAAGCACACGGCAGCTCCCTCCTTGCCCACCCCGCCTCCACACACCAGGGCTGCCCCTGCCGCTGCCTCTGCCAGCGATGCCCAGCACCCCGCTACTCCAGTCTGGCCCCTGCCAGTGATGACCAGCATCCCATGCTCCTGCTGGTCATGGTGCTGGCTCTAGTGGCTCCAGCAGGCCACCCCACCCCACCCCTGCCCAGGCCCCAGGACAGCCACATACCTGCCAGCAGGGGCTAGGGCATAGGCTGCAGGAGGCCTTTCCTGACCCCCTCCTCCTGCATTTGCAGGTATCAAATTTAGGTGCAATTAGTCTAAGTTAATGCGCATTAAGGGCGCACACATGTAGATGTGCACTCTGAATGTGCATTAATTTAGACTAATGCGCATTAACACATCTTGTGTAGATACATCCTAGGTGTCCCTAGAGTACCATCTCACATAGCTAGTTTCATCCATCACATTGCTGATTTAATTGATTTTTGTTTATACCAGCTGGTCCAGTAGCTCAAATCCCTTTGTTTTCCCTTCCTGTACACTATTACATTAAAAGAAACTAAGCCTGTTTGCCTCATGTAGTAACTTTCCAATTGCTGCTTCTGCTGTACAGTTTCCACTGAAAACTATGACTCCTAATGTTATTGTCAGAAACAACGTGACTAATAAATGTCACAGTGGCATCTCTTCTAAAATGCACAGATAGGTTTCCATAGATTCGTAGATTCTAGGGTTGGAAGGGACCTCAACAAATCATTGAGTCTGACCCCCTGCCTAGTCAGGAAAGAGTGCTATCCATTTCTATGTAGGGAAGCAGACTCCTTATTTCATGTTCTAATGCACCTAAGAAGTCTTCATATGTTTCTTGGCATTGCCATCCCACCTTTGGCTTGACCAGGTCTAGTAGGAGAGAGAGATCGAGTGATGGTATCTCAGAATAAAGCATTAGGAAACTGACCTGCAAGCAAGAGAACTGAGCTTGTCAACTGGATGCAGGTCTTGTTGTTCTGTAATAACTTCCAGATGCAGGGTTGTCAGACAAAAGGGATGAAGGTTCAGAAATGTTGTTAGTCTTTTAGGTTTTTCAGATTAAAAACAAAATCTGGCATCAGGAGGGGGAGGGGTGGCTAGATGAGGTCTCTTCAATTCATGTTTGTGAAATGTTAGGATTTTAAATGCAATTTTCCCACACAAGTGACCACCTAATAAGTTGTTTGGAATTTGGATTGTGCTCAGATAAGCATTTGCCTCAGCACCCTGCAAGTTTCTCATTAGCTACTGATTATCCTGAGAAAAAGTGACTTCCCCAGTCCTTGAGATTTGCAGAGATAATAATCATTCTCTTTTGGACTCCTCTCAATTGTACTGGCTTCACAAATAGCCCTGTGTCAAAAAATCCCTACCATCCCTTGTCTGAAACTGGTCAAAAGCCTGCACCCCATTCCATTGGACACAGGCCTGGTCACAATGACCATGCATCTGTGCTTGATTATTGCAACTCAAAAACAGGAATGAAATCTAGCCCCCTCAGCCCCTGAAAAAGAGGCTTAATCTGAGACCAAATACAGTTTATCTGCATGGCAACCCAAGTCACCGTGAACACTTCATACTGTTTGCTGTGGGCTCCCATATAGTATGGAGTCTCCCTGACAGTGCCCTTCATGGGATTGGATCTATCTTATTGAGAGACTGCTCCTACCTCTACCATTTTAATCTTTCAGGATTGAAAACCGTGACTAAGAAGAATTGGGTAATTGCCAGAAGAATAACTTTCACAGAAGCTTGACTTGAAAACGCACTCTTTAACCCAAAGCTCACCGCTTGCAAAATTAAATGCAGACCATGTTTCACTGGCTTAGACTTTCCCTCAAGAAGTGCTGTACATGTGCACACAAAATCACAACCCGTCCCCCTCACGATCCCTTGTTTCCTGCACTCTTCCACCTTGAAACCCCCCACTCAAGTTATTCATAAAAATAATTACATTTCCTTTAGATAAGATGAAGAGAGGAGGGATTGTTGTTTAAATCTTTGGGAAGCAGCTCTGATGCTTAGATGAGCAAGGTTCTTTAGCAACCTTCGAAGACAGATCCACAGCTAGACATTTATTTTTTAAAAACTCTGCATTTAGAGAATACAGTATATGAGCAACTCCCTTCAATTTTCCTCTAGAAAGGAAGGTCAGTTCTAGTTCCAGCTGCAGAGATGGTGACACAGTACTTTGGATTACTAATTACTGCAGCTGTAACTTCTGTTTGCTGAAGAAGCAACTTTTTAGCTGTCTATGGAAGCTGTTCTGTCCCTGCCATACAGAATGCCAACAGAAACATTCACTTCTACTTTTGCAGCAATTTCTTCTCTGTTGTTTTTTTTTTTTAATACACTATAGAATGGGCTCCAGTGATACGGGCAGCAACAGCATTCCCCTGCCTGCTGACCTGACATTTCTCACTTGTCTGTCCATAGAGGGTTAACTGTTTTTATTACATAATCTGTTTAACATTCTGGATAGATAGCAAACGCACACCCCCTCTTTCTTACAGTGTGTTTGATCACTTCAAATTGCACTTGTAACTGCTGTGTGTAAGTCTCACGCCACTTGACATAGTGTAACTGTGTGTGTGGGTGGGTGTGTGTGTGTGTGTGTGTAACTTTGCTCTGTTTCAGAGTGGCTTATGCTACTCTGATTTCCTCTGTGTGTGAGGGGAGAGAGAGTGAGAGAGCGAGTGAGTGAGAGACTCCACGCAGCTACGTTTATAGGAAGTACTGGCAGCAGTTGCAAAGTTTGAAAGCTAGCTTTGACATCTCTTGGATCTCTCTGGGTTAAAAAACTACTGCACACAATGCCGTCTTTTGATGAGGTGTTAAAAGAAGCTGGGGAATTTGGAAGGTTCCAAAAGAGGGTCTTTTTCCTCCTTTGCCAGACAGGCATAACTTTTTCTTTTCTATTTGTTGGAGTGGTATTTCTTGGGCACACTCCAGAGCCGTATTGGTGCAGGATCCCCGGTGCAGCAGACGTAAGCAAGAAATGTGGATGGACCCTTGAAGAGGAAAAGAACTTAACTGTTCCATCTCTGAATCTGGTGAACAGGTCTTCCAATGGGCAATGTGAGAGATTTGACATTGACTGGAACAACATCTCCGTGAGCTGTGCCAACCCACTGGCCCACTTTACCAATAGCAGCTTGGGCAGTGTGCCACTTACCACATGCCAGAATGGCTGGGTGTATAGGCATCCCCATTCATCCGTCGTAAGCGAGGTAAGGACAATCAAAATTTTCTGATCTGTATTTTCAGAGTGGGTGCAGGACTATTAAATAGAAAGCAATGGCTGTTATGATAGAAATACATTTTAGAATTATTTGAGCACTCTCCCCCCACACTGCTTCTCTCCAAGTTACAAATGATGCAGGGTATTGAATGTTATCGAGCCAGACTTTTAGGAAGAGGGGACCTAATCTGAAAAGGAGTTTATTGGTCATTTGCACTGGGTTCCTGAAGCAGATGAACTGCTGGGGGATGCTGTATGGTGGCTGTTGTAGTGCTGGACTAACCTAAATGAAGAGTAATGCCACCCCAGCTAAGTATTGATAGTGGTCACATAGGGCCAGATGTGCAGCTGGTACACATCAGTTTAGCTCAATAGACTACTGTGGAGCTAGGTTGACCCACCCCAGCTGTAGATCTCAGCATTCATCCATACAGTACATACTGTTTAATACAGCAAAGCACTTAAACTGGCTAGCGATGAGTTAGTTGCTAACCACCTTCGTGGGTTCCCGTCCCTGACTGAAGATTTGAATTACAGTGGTTAGCAATTAAAAAGTCAGCTTTTGCCAGCAGTTGCTTATCAGTGATATCAGAGATGCCAATTATTTCCTGCAACCTGCCTGTTGCACCCTTTGATCCGGAACAGCCATTACCCTTTTACCAGTATAAGCGATTGGAAACTGGTCTATATCCATAACAGAAAAGAAGTTTGGCACACATAGGCTGGCAGAACCCAGTCTAAGATTTACCACCCCTCCCCCACCAAAGGGTGAATGTGTGTGCTGTTCACTACCAATTTAAACTATGCTGCTTACAGAAAACCATGTAACTTAGATTGATTTTCCTCAGGCTTTTTGAATATCTGTACCTAGCATTCGTGGTAAACATTGCCAAATACAGGGATTCTCTATTGCAGTGGTTTGCAACTTTTTAGACTCATTGCACCCCTCATTAGATTTGAGACACTGCTCTATAACTTTTGTGAATTGAACAGCACTCCATTTAAAAAATGAAAGTATTTATTACAGTGCTTACCTCCTTGCAGAGGGGTCAGGCAGTGGGGGTGGAGGAATGGCCAGGCAGGGATGAGCATGAACCTGAGATTATCTGCTTATCTCCTCACACCTCATGACACCATTCGAAGTATCTTGCATCACTCTAGTGTGCCACAATACCCTGGTTGAGAATCACTGCTGTACTCGGCTGAAAATGGTCAATCAAGAAGCTTTGTTAGACCTCAGCTATAATCTTTAATCATATAATTGGTGTGCCACAGTCTGGCTCTGATTTGTAGACCTAGCAGCAAAGAAGCATGTAAAGTTTTGCAGGGAAATGAAAGTCATAGCTGTGGTGCCTAAAAAAAGTACCTTTAAAGGCATGCAATAGTCATGAGGTACTGCATAAAGGATAAAAGCAACCAAGCGATCCATGTGCCTATTAACCTGCCAGCCCCAGCCATCAACTGGGGCATGTTGTGCTAGGCGCTATACAAACATAGGCAAAAGGCAGTGGCCCAAAGAGTATGCAGCTGCAACCCAATTTATCACAGATGTCCTCATGAAATGTCAGTGCTCCAGACTGTTTATGTTCATGGAAAGGTAAAAGCAATGGGACTGCCTTGGGATTTGTAGTGGGATATGAAGAATTTACCTTGAGGTTATAACTGACAGCTTGTTCAGGTTAGAAGTGATGGAAAAGCAGCATAACCTGGTGGCTGGAGGCATGATTAAATGAGTTGGAAAGCAGTGAGCACAGTTTGCACTGAGTAGATGTATTTGCAACCTTGGCAATGGACACAATGGTCAGGGAAAATGAACTGTATTTATCTGCCAGTAGACAGCAGCCCAGCTCAGTGTAGGAAGCTTGTACTGTGGCAGGTATTGTACTTCTCCTAAAGGCATCATTGAGATCCCAGAGCTTTTGATTCCAAATCTGTCAAGAGCACTAGTGTTCCCCTAACATTATTTTTAAAAAATTAACATTAGTAGTTGGGAAAGATTTTTTTTCCTTTGTCCAGTCTTTAGTCAGCCATTCAAATTGATGACTGCTCATAGTGAGTAAGCAAACTGGCAAGGCAGAGCGCTGCTCAGAGTCCATTTATTGCAGCCGGTGAAAGATCAAATTGTATCAATTGGAGCCATTATCATTTTCCACCAGCCAATGGGAAAAAAAGAGCTGCTTCCTGCCTACTGCTTAGAGAACATGAAACTTGTAATTCAGAGCAAGATGTAGGAGGTCTTTGGCAAACATCTTCAGGCAGCAACACGTTCAGCTGCATGTTCAGTTTCTCTTGAGTTCATGAGGAGCCAGCGTGCTTGGAAGGGAGATGCTCCTTATACCTATGATCGAGCGCTGAAACCAGCTAAATCAAAACTGGGCTTTGATTTTGGCCACTGTAGCCCTCCCATTCCCTTACCTGAAGTCAGAAGAGAGGATGAAATAAACTGGAGACACTCAGATTAGATGCAGAGGAGAAAGGGCAGTGGCCACAAGAGCCCTGTTCACCTAACGCAGGGGTGGGCAAAATGTGGCTCAGGGGTCGGATGCGGCCCACCAGGCCATTCTATCCGGCCCGCGAGGCCCCTAAAAAATTTAGAAAATTAATATTAATCTGCCATGAGCTGCCTGTCATGAGGCCCTCGATGGCTTGCCGAAATTCAGTAAACAGCCCTCTGCCCAAAATAATTGCCCACCCCTGACCTAATACCATGTTCCAAATCCTGTTCTAAGCAAACAGGAGTTGAGCACCCGACTGCCCTCTTTGCTGCCAATGACTTGCTAGGCTTCTGAATATATTCTGCTATAAAAGAAAAAGGCCACTGAATCAGCCCAAAGAGTGACATAAAATCATGAGAGATTTAAAAGTGTCCCCCTCTCCTTTCCCTGCTGGCTATATGTCAGCATCAACATGGAAAGCAAGCCTCCTACCTGGGATCAAGTCAAGAGTACAATCCCTGTACTTTGACCTGGATCTAATGTGACTCCTTATCAGACTGAATCACCAAACAGATGGATAAATCACAGGGCAGGGGCTCAGGAGAACCAGCTCCTCTTCTTGGTTCTGCAACTGGCCTGTTAGTGAGTCACTTTCCCTCTGTCTGTCTCATTTTCTCCTTAAGATGGGGGTAACAATACTGACCCCCTTTGCAAAGTGCTTTGAGGTCCACTAATGAAAGGAGCTGGATAAGAGCTGGGTATTGCTAATATGTTATTATCCCCAGCATGAACAAGTGAAATACAATCTGTGCAGTGTTCCCTCATTAAGTCAGGGCTTCCATAAAATTTAGGTGAGAAACTAGGTCAGGTATAACAGCATCCCATTTAATGCGATCACTGAAACAGCTACCCCTTTTCTAGTGTGCCTATTTATAGATGCTTAATTTCATATGGATGAACTATTCTTTTACTTTAAGACACCCAGTACTTTGTATCTGATTGAATTAGCAGACAAAATGACTAGGGAGACTAAATCAAAAGGATGATTTACATAGTAATCTGAAGAACAGATGTTCAGTGGGAGAGAGAAACTGGAAAGCAGTGCAGCTGAAGAGACATCCAGGGCTTATATTAGTGAATTAGGCAATGCATCGGAGGAGAAGAAACACCAAAGACTTCAGCTACTTTGCAAAGGGGTAAATTTGCAGAGCAGGGCTGCAGTGTTCCCTCTCTCTCAAGCACTGGTGCAATCACACCTGAAATGTTGCATTCAACTTTGGGCTGTTTTTGTCTGATGTCCAAGCATTAACTGAACCAGTATGGGTGTTCCTGCTAGAATTAGCATTCCTTCCAGCATAGTTTATCAGCTTGTAGACGTCCATAACCAGCTTCTCATGGTGAGGAACCAGTCTCAGTAGATGTTGTCCGGCACCTGATTACCAGACAGATGAAAATAAGATGTGAGCTGGAGATTCTTGTCTTGTAGGATACTGTAGTGAATGAAGGAAGGAAATACATGAGGCTGGAGTCTAAATATTGCTCTGGTTCCTTAGAATTGTTGCAGCAATATAAAAGGACCTGGGAAGCTCCTGGGTTTGGCTATTTTTGAGGTGGGGGCGTGTTTTTTGTTTTTGTTTTTTTTTAATGCTGTGCCCATTACTCTTACATCTATGTAAGTTTTCAATATGGGTTGAAATAGTTTCATAGGTGGCATTAGCTGTGGTAGCTGTTGGGTAAAAGTAAATGTTGGATTTGATGAGCTACCCTCTTCCTCCTCCTTCCACAACTGGTGCAAGAGTAGCAGTGGAAGTGCCTGCTGTCCATGCTATTATTACTGGAGTTGTTATGGGATTCCAATGGTAGGTGCCTGGAATTGGGCCAGTCTACCAGTTTTCTCATGGCTCAGTATCTGGGGAAGGAGAAGGGTGGAATCCATTGTATGATCAACACTTTATATATGTGATTACCTACTTCAGAGATAAGGGTTTAGTGATAAGCAATACAACTTTTGGCCGTGTTTTTTCCCCGTGGATACTTCAAGTCAGGCAATTACCTTATAAACTCTGTTCGCTCTCAATATAGTTCCACTTCCTGATCCTGAATTTACAATAAAACAAAACACAGTAAGGATCAGGATGACTCGATGATTTACAGGTGCAGGTATCCGCAAAGGCACTGAAATCAATTTGCCATTATGTTTAAAACCCCACCCTGATTCCAGCAAGGTAAATATGATTCCATGTTTAAGCTAATGTATGACTTCTCAGTGAAATCAAAGAGAAGTACCAGAACAAGAAAGCCAAATAGCCTGCTACTTAATTTCAGTGAATTCTTCCAGCTTCTTACGAACCTAGAAACAGAAGCAGCTTGGATAAGTAATGTGACCAGAATGAAAGGGCTTATCTTGGAAAGGGAAGTAGGGGAAATCTAAGTACTTAGCTAAAGTCAATTTGTGCCATATGCTGGCATCATAAATGATGAAGGACAGTGCTGGTGGCAGAAGTTCCATTACAGCAATGCCTGGAGTGCGGCAGCATCTCGTTTGGGAAGGGAAGCACAATAGGGGATACCAGTTCTGCAAAATGTAAGGAAGAGGCCAATGAACAGGGCAGGTCAGGCTGCAGAAGCCTGCCCTGATTCAGCAGCTCATTACAATGGTGCAGTCAGAAAGAAACGCCACTGATATTTCTACTGGTATTAATAGGCATTGTGCACTTGAATCCCCCCTGTGGAAAATGTAGCCCCCTACGCAAGCTAACCGCTGCTAAGATTTTTCTGAAGTGCGGGTAATGTTACTCTCAGGTTGTTGGCAACGGTGTCTCCTAGTGGTGCACTAGTGGACTGCAACCAACATTGCAGATCGCTTACCCCTAATGGTAGATGAGAGCGAGGAATCCACGGGCTTGCCTGCTGCTAAGAGCAGAGCTGCAATGCTCTGGCTTTAATAATAGCCTTTTTTGGCAGAAGTTTAGCACATGGACGCAATCCCAACGTGTCCTATCAGCAGCACTTCCTTATGGCAAGGTGATGCAATCTAAAGGCTTGGAAACTGTTCTTTACACACATGTGAGGTCTTAAGATGGACAAATCAACAGCAACATTTTCTTCCTGCACCTGTTCTAAATAATCCTTGCAGTCTTTTACATGTCAGTTGTCTCAGAAAACCCAAACAGCTTTCTCAAAGAGATTTGCAGCCAATTCAGTTATGTTTACCCTACAACTTTTACAGCATCTTACAGCTGCCAATAACATGACTGTCAAAGCTGAGCTGAGACGGAAAGAGAATGGCCATTCTGTTTATTGTACTATTAGAGAAGGGCTTGTTCTACAGTGTGGAAAAAAACCCACAAAGCCTGTCCTTAGCATAGTACTGCTTGGCTCATATGATTAAGCAGAAGGCAGGGGAGATTTGCACCTTACAGACTAACTAAACTGGAGATGTATACAATATAAGCTTTCATGAGCTGCAGCTTACTTTGTGATAAAGTGAGGCCCAGCTCACAAAACCTTACACACGCACACACCCACCCACACATTATATATATCCCCAGCTGCTGTAAATTGCCCTTGTTCCTTTGAAATAAATGGAGCTATGTTGATTTGCCTCAAAGACCTAGAAGAAACTGTCCTGACAACCTAGTGTGGAGCTTGTCTCTCAGCACTCAATCAGTTTCCCTTTCTGTTCTCATCAATCTTTTACTACCCTAAAAATTCTTACCAGCCTACAGGAAATGAAAGATACCACTGATTTAATCAGATGAGCAGAGACACGTAGGTAGCCTGAAGTCAAGTGGAAGGCAGGGTAGCTTTGCAATTCATAGACTAAATTATACGTGTGCGTATGTGTGTGTTGTGCATGTATATTTTACACACACACACACACACACGTATAATTTAGTCAGTCCATGAAGTATAAAGCTACCCTGCCTTCTGCTTGACTTCAGACTAACATGGCTACCTACGTGTCTCTGCTCATATGATTAAAACAGTGATATTTTTTCTTATTTCCTGTAGGCTGGTAAGATTTTTTACGGTAGTAGAAGACTGATGAGAACAGACTGGGGACCTGATGGAGTGCTAAGAGACAAGCTCCACACTAAGTTCTCAGGCTGATTATTTTAGGTCTTTGGGGGAAATCAACATCCATTTATTTCAAAGGAACAAGGGCAATTTACAGCAGTTGAGGATCTGGGCAACTGTGTTTAATTTTTTATAATTGCTCTTTTCCTCTCCTTTTGCACATGGCTGGAAGGAGTTCCTGGAACTCTACTTTATTTATTTGGAACTGGAAGTAGCAGTGGAAATATGGGTAAAATAATAGAAAAGTAAATAATTTCACGTAGGAAGTCTGGGGCTGTTATTTTTGGTCCAGCTGGCAAATCAGCAAGTTATGCAAGCAGGTCATAAGGGGATGTAGAAAAATGAACTGACCCCCATGGGTCCATGGGGAACCCCGAAGGCAGTGACCCTGCTCACTAGATTGATCCTGGCATGTGGTGCAAGGTAGAGGCAGTGTAGAGCCCTGGGGCTGAATCACAGCCCACAGGGCCAGGCAGAAGCAGCATACAGGGGCATTGCAGTGCCCGATCCAGCCTGCAAATGAGCCCCATGTATTCATCTGGCCCACAGGGCCAACACCGTGAGCAACAACTAACCAAAACCATTACTCTGGGGCTAAGTGCAGACATTTGGTTAAGAGTTAGCAGGGGGTTAGATGGGGTTCAGAATGGCCACCTGATCTAACCTAGTTCTCCCCAAGTGCAGACCTTACACTCAGACCTGGTCTCAGTGATCGGAAATCAGTCTAAACCCGTAACAATACAGAAATTCTGCATGCACAGACCCGGACAGATGTAGTATCAGACTTACTCGATCTAGGTTAGACCAGGGCATGGAACTTCTGTACAGCAACCTGTGCAGCCCTAGGCCTGGAAAAGCCCAGCTGCCGGCCCCAGCCCTGGGGCTTTGTTTTCTACATCTTCCTGTCCAGCACTGGGCTATTTTTAGCCCCCAGCCCCTTGCCAGGCCCCCAGCTTCCCCCCTTCTGCACCGCGGACCAGCCAGCCCCTTAACCCACCATCCCTCGCACTGCTTTGAGTGCTGCTGGTTTTACTAGGGTTCACCACTGTAAGGAGCTGAGCAAGTACATAGTGGTGGGGGGAGAGATGGAGGTGTAGGTTTGCCAGGTTGGGGGGACAGACAAGGATGGATGGGGGGCTAAAAATAGCCCCTCGCCCCCCAAGCTCCCATGCAGACTCCACGAGTTTCCCTGATCCTTCCAGATCCTCCTGGACCTCAACAACACCCCACAAACACTGTCTGCCCCCCCATCCCACCTGTGGATGCTTCCTACCCCTGTCATCTCTCCCATAGACTCTGCCTGCAACTGCAACCCCCGGATCCCTCCTGCAGATCCCATCTGCCTCCCCATTACCCCATGGATGCCACCTGCATCCCCGATCCCACCGATTGCTCCTACAAATGCTGCCTGCCCACTCTCACACCTCCCTGATCACTCCCATATACCCTGGCTGTCCCCGACCTCCCACAGACCCCCAATCCTCCCACCCAGTCTGCTTAACTACCCTTCCTCTCCAAACCCCTTCCCACTAGCTCCTTCATCCCAACGTACCTTAGATCAGGTGACTATTTTGAGCCTAATCTAACCTCTCTCTAACCCCCCCCCCCACCCTAAATGTCTGCATTTAGCCTGGGTTTTGTGACATTGGACTACAGGCACAAAATGAAGATTGGCATGTCATTTTTCTTAACAAGTGCTAAGGGCATGGCTAGCTCCAAGAACCTGCTCTGCCCTGAGGACTGTCGTTAGTACATTGTGTTTTGATATGTTGATTTTTTTTTTTTCAGTTGAGACTCAAAGCCAAAGAGACTGTTTACCCACAAAAGAAGTGTGGGATGTGTAGCAGTGGTATGAGCTTCTCCCCACTACCCTAGACATGGGCAGTGTGCTCTAGAGGGATTGCCTCTAAGAGTGGGATAATGAACTCACCTCAGTTTTCAGCATCTCTATTGATCCTGCCGTGTGGGGCAGTGGTTTTTATTTTGTTTGTTTTTAACGTAGACATTTGTTCAGCCAAATGGGCAAACCCAAGTATGATGAGTTATGCATACAAATCCACCCAGGGGATGTTATTGAACAAGACAATAACCACAAATTAAATATTTGCTGATCTCACAAGTCATTTGTGAAGCCTAGGTGTGACTAACTCCAGGGTATTGCATGCCTGGATGCTTCCAAAGACTTTTATGAAGTGATACCATATAAAGTAATACATTTTTGCAGAGCTGAATCTATTAAGACGTGCAGGGTTGCCAACATTGTGCAGAAGGTCTGTGGGGTGCTGGAAAACATATGACAGTTAGTACCCAAAATAAAAAGAGTATCGTGCATCTGAGTGTTAAGCCAAAATGTGAAATATTTGCTAGACTCACTCAGAGATGAAACATTGCAATAACCACTTGGTTTACAGTTGTTAGTCATCAATTTGACCTCTGTGCTCATATCATGCCTTGCCTGTTTTCTTTGTTTAGAAGTTATCCCAGCAATGAAATCCACAGGCATACAGGGAATTCTCTTTCCTCTGTCTTGAAGCAACTGGAGCATGTTAGTATCCTGTTCCTCCTTTGGACAAAGCGAAACAAAAATAATTCCAAATAATTTATACCCCACCAGTCATTCAGTGGAGTTTCATCGTCATTATTAAGCTTTCAGTGCAAGGTGAGGAAATCCAGAACCTCACACAAAGGTCCTTTTTCATGCAGCATCTGGAATCCTGGCTTTCATGCCTTACAATCAGGCAGCTGGGGAACCCAAACCCAACTTCTCTTTACCCTGGTTTCTGCAAGGGAAATTGAGGGGGGCGGGGAATCAGTGCTAGCACCAAGGAAAGGGAGTTTTATGGCCCTATCTTGTGGCAAGTGGCTTCTTCAGTTCTCAGCTCCTGTCTCTGCTTTCATTGTTTATTCATTGCCCAATGTGACATACCATCAACCAGGCTGAGAGCAGAGAAGTGCAGATTTGCACCAGGAATTCAACGGTCCAGCTCTTTCTCAGTTATTTTCGCAAGTCAAGGAAAGATACTGTTCAGGCAAATAATGTGGTAATGGGCACTTTGTTTTTCACTGCATGGAGTTTATGTAGGCAAATGAAGTGGTAGTGTTGGAGTGATGTTGCAGCCATGACGGTCTAGCAAATGTGCAAGAGGGAAGGATTTTTGTGGGTGATATCTTTTATTGGGCCAACTACATCGCTTTAGACAAGCTTTTGAATGCATAAGCTGGTTGGACACAAAGAACCAAGGACTTAACAGAGACGTTGTCTTCCTGGCTAATTATAATTAGACTCCCGGCAATCTCTCTTTACTCCACAGGTGTTAACAACCCTCCCCACTTTTTAATGGACTTGATCCACCACTAATCAAGCTATCCTTTCTTCTGTCATTTTTTTGTCTGTTAGCTACTCCTGGTAATGTCACCTTTCTCCAATTTCACAGCCCCACAGACTGTTTTTAACGCTAGCTGTGCCTACTTCTCTTTCTCAGACATGAAAAATTATGTCTTGCATTTGAAAGACTCAACTGATTGGAATATCGCTGACAAAAGATATCACCCACAAATTCCTTGCCATATGCAAATGATGCATCTCTGATTTAGTTGGTCTATAAGGTGCAAATATCCCCTGCCTTCTGCTTGAGATAAAGCTGTAAAGTTCAGGTCGTACCTGAATTTTCCCAAGTTCTAAGAAAGAAAAGAGCATGCTGGCTCAGCAATAGAGATATATAAATCCTACTTTTACATTTGGATTCAGCATTTGAAGAATTAGCAGAAACAATTTGGACTTAGACCCATCCCTTATCCCTTGTCTCATAATTCATTTTTCAGAGGATGTGCGCTGCTGCTCTTATTTCCCTGGGGTGCCAAATTGAAAAAGTTAGTCAGAAACCATAAAAGATAAAGCCAGCATGCAGAGAGGGTGCTGGATTTGATTATGGGTTGATTATCTCCTGTGAGGTAGATTAAAATCACTCTTTTCCCATCTATAACCATTAGATAATGATATCAATCAGCCATTGCCAAATTTGGCAATATTTGAACAGTAATCTAGATATAACTCGGAGAGAATGTTTTGAGCCACAAAGCATTTCTTTTTGAAGGCTCCATTTTTAAATGAAAGCATGAAGTTTACTTTAACAGCATTTAAAGTAGTGCCGGAAAGAAAAACAGCAAACAAAAAGAGCCAAGGAATCTTACTGACATCAAGGGCATTTGAATGTATAGAAAAAAAATAAAACTTAGTATTCACTTGGAAAAGGTACCAGATAATTTATGTAGGTGCTGTATGCTATAAATAGCTATGAAAATATTCACAGTGTTTAAAAAGTATCCATCTTCTCTTGTTTCTTGGAAAACACAGTTTATTTCAAATGTTTGGCTGATATTTTTGGCCAACAATTTATTTTAAATGCCATAATACAAAATGCATGTTAAGGTGAAAGGTTGTTTGTAAGGAGGCATGCTTTTTGTCCGTCTCCTCTTGGAACTCATGTTCTTTCCCTTCTTTGTGTTAGATTGTTCAGTGTCTGTTTGTACTAAAGATGGATCATTTACAAGTTAAATCACAAGTATAAACATTCTCAGCCAGGGACTATATCTTTAGGCTCTGTTCTTGACAGGCAGATTCCTTTTCCTGCACAGAGATCCGCTGAAGTAACTGATGCTCCATATGCACTAGCGCTGAATAGCTTACAGGATTGGGGCCTCTGTTTGTATAGTACCTAGCACCATGAGGCTCTGCTTCTGTTTGAGACCTTCCTGACTGGTACCATCCCACTAAAGTGTGAGATTTTCCATAGCACCCATTCTCTTCCAATGTGATTTGGGTTCCTGAGTTACTTATCTGCTTTTAAAAATTCCACCTACTATCATTAAGTATAAAATGTACAGCAATACAGAGACCATCCTCAACGGCTTCCTCTACATTAAAACATGAGGTGAAAAGGATGTAACTGGAGTTTAAGCATGAAGGGAGGCTTTGCAATAACCTTCTGCAATAAGGTGGATTTTGTTCTACTGGAATAGGTTTGAAACTTATGGCTTGTACTTTCTAAGTCAGAGGTCTCTAAATTGATACCTCTAACTCTTCCCAGACAAATAGGAATCAAAGGAATTATACAGAAGTAGGGCTGGAAAAGACTTCATAAGATCATCTAGTCCAGCCCCCTGCTAAAGGCAAGATCATCCTTGACTAAGCCATCTCAGCCAAGTGTCTGTGCAACCTGCTTTTAAAAAATTTCCAGGGATGGAAATTCCACAGCTTTTCTAGGTAACCTGTTCCAACACTTGACCATAGTCAGAAAGTTCCTCCTAATCCCCAACCTAAATTTCCCTGCTGAAGCTTAAGACCATTGCTCCTAGTCCTGTCTCCTATGGTCACAAAGAAAAGCCCCTCTCCATTCTCTGTGTAATTGCCCTTCAGGTATTTGAAGACTGTTATCAAATCCCCCCCTCAGTCGTCTCCAGACTAAATACCCCTATTTATTTCAGCCATTCCTCATAAGTCCCTTCTCCTAGGCCCCAATAATCTCTGTCCCCTTGCACTGGACTCTCTCCAACCTGTCCACATCCTTCTTGAAGTGTGGGGGACAGTACTACAAACGAGGCCTCATCAGTGCTGAAAACAGCAGAAAAATCCCTTCCCTTGGTTTGCAAGTGATACTCCTGTTAATACAGCTCAATAGGCTGTTGGCTGTTTTGGCAATAAGAGCATACTGTTTGCTCTTATTCAGCCGATGGTACACTGCAACTCCCAGGCTCTTCTCTGCAGCACGACAACCTAGCCACCCATTCCCCAGTCTGTATTTGTGAATGCAATTTTTCTGTCCCTGGTGCAGGACTTCTCATGTGTCCTTGTTGAAGCTCATCTGATTCATTGTGGACCATTTTTCTAGTCCATCTAGGTCATTCTAGTTTCTAGCCCTACCCTTCAGTGTGTTTGCATCCACCCAACTTGATGTCCTCCACAATTTGACTAATTGTGCACTGAATCCCATTATCCTAATCATTAATGAAGATGTTACAATACCCAACACAGGACAGACCCCTGGGGAACCCCATTTGCTACATCCTCCCAACTAAAAACTGAACCATTTAATATTATTGGGTACAATGATCCAACTAATTATGTATTCCTATTACAGTAGTTCCTTAGCTTGTTAATGAGAATGTTGTGGGAGACAGTGTCAAAAGCATTGCTATAGTCAAGGTATATCTATTCATTGCTCTCTTTCCCCATTCCATACAGTCTGTCACCTTATCATAGAAGGAAATCAGGTTGGCCATGAATGATTTGGTGAATCTAGGATGGCTGTTCCGGATCACCTTGTTGTCCTCTAGGTGCTTCAAAATAGATTCCTTGAAGACCTGTTCCATGATTTTTCCAACTAATCTCCACAAGTTCTCAAAGAAGATTACCTCAGGCAATTTCAGCGGTACCTAGGGTGCATTTCAGCAAGCACTGCCAACGTGAAAGCATCTAGCTCCTCTAAGTGATCCCCAACCTGTTCTCCACTACTCTATGCTGTTTAACTTCTTCCCTAACTTTTCTGTCAGCTTTACTCATCATCTGGTAGATGCCCGTATTTGTGAAGCCTGAAGTAAAAAAGGCATTAAATACTTCAGCCTTCTCTGTATCATCTATAACTAGGTTGCTTTCTGCATTCTGTAAGGCAGTGGTTTTCAACTTGTGGTCCACAGATCCCTGGGGCCCTGCAAAGCGTACAGAAGATGGCTGTAAGGACAATGGTCCCACCCAAAGGGGAAGCACTGATGGTAGTGCTGCTGCTGCTCCAGCTCCCTCCATGTCCAGAGGCTGCCCAAGCACCAGCAGACAGAGTGTAGCTGGACAGCCCCACCTCATCCTGCTGCTTCATGTGGGACTCGGCATTGCTACAGCCCTGTGGTCCCTCCACTCCCCTGGTGATATCAGTCTGAGAGAGTGAGAGTGAGCGAGAGAGCGTGCATGCACGAGTTTGGATGGAATTTCCATTGGGAAAATTGGCAGTGTCTTGAGGTACTTATGGAAAGCATTGCTTGGAATAATGAGCACTGCACATATTTTTAGTAAAAGGTTAGGTCCTACAGAACTGATGGGAGGCCACCAGCAAAATTCTGGTGGGGTATAGGGATATGTACTAGCTCAGTCTGTGCCCTGACTTTTAATCTTTCCAGCATATATAATACCCGTGTCAAACCCTCACACTCTAGGGGAATTTCTGGGTGAATGCCTGCCTATGGATGCAGGGGACTACCTGATGGCCCCAGAGGCCCCCTTGGTGCCATGTTTCTATGTGAATGAATGCTCAGAAAACCTTTTTCGGTTGATGAATTGACACTGGACAGTGATATGAAAAAAGAAATCAGGGAGCATTTGCTCACAAATCTCAGTTTCACTAGGGCTTTCCTGAAATGGGCAATGAGAATGAATAGATACATAACCCCTCTGTAACAGCCTGCAACTCTAGGTCCAGTCTAACAGCTGAATAAGAAGAGCAGTTACTCGAGTTATCCTGCAACACAGGACTGGAACTTGAACTCAAACAGGAACCTCTCGTCCAATTCTGGTCAAAAATTGAAAAAGGAGTACCCTGATTGGGCAGATAAGATCATTAAAGTCTTGATGCCATTCACCACCACATACTTATCTGAAAGTGGATTTTTAGCCTTAGTATTAATAAAAACAAAATACTGAAACAAACTGGGTGTTGAAGGAGATCTAAGACTGAAACTGTTACCTATTGTAACACGAGGGACGTCAGGTTGTCTTTTCTCCCCTGCCACGTCCTTCACCGTACCAAGCGGCCTTCTTGCACCCTCCGATTCTCGCCCACCACGTCTTTGATTTTCTATATTTTATAGGGAGGCTACCTTCTGTCCCCTTGGCCACGGTTCTCCTGTCACGTGTGTCCCATGCACCCTAGCCTTATGGGCTATGCATGGCTCCTACCACCTCAATACCACACCCCAAGCCTCGCAGATGTAATGGACGTTGTTCTGTCTCTCCCTCCGTCTTTACGCCCTCTTTAGTACTCGGGCTCTCTGCAGTCCCATCTCTCTCTTTTCGTGCCCTTCTCTTGAGTCTACGCTGCCCTGCCTCTCGGGGCCCTCTCCGTACGCCGCCCTGCCTCTCGGGCTCAGCACAATGCTGTCCCCTTTTCTGGGGCTCACCACGCCTGCACTGGGGCTGCTCAACAACACCCCCTTCTCTGGGCTTCTCAACTGCCCTTCTCTGGGGCTGGGGTCTATGTACCCTGTATGCAGCGCCCTCACTAGCACTGGGGTCCCCACACTATTGCGAGTCCCCTATGAGGCCTCCTCCATCCCCTTACAGCCTCACCCAAACCACCGGTGTAATCAAAAGCAAACACAAACAACAACATAAACACAAGCCCCTGGGCTACAACGCAAACATGAGTCTCCAGCCAAACTACGCTCAGGCCTACCAGGGGTCTCTATCCCCCTACAGTGACTAATGCTACTCTGGCATCCCAGCTTGGTTTTTCTTTTCTTTCTGGCAGGGAGCTCCTTCTACCTTGGCTGCTGGTAGGGAACTATCACCTGGCCTCCTGCCTGTGCTTTATATAGGAGCCAGGCCCTGCCCCTTCTTGTCAGCTGGCTAGGCAGGTGTGGATCATTAGCTCCCTCTAGTTGCCTCAGCAACCGGCACCTGAGGAGTCTTCCTGGCTCTATCATACCAAATTTTCAAATGCTTTCTGCCAAGAAGCAGGCTCAACCATCTCATTAGAACTGACAACAAAATGGTGAGTTCACAAAATTGTATTATTGTTATTGTTGCTGTTGATATTATTTTTATTTGTCAGTAGTTATCTACTTATGTTTGCTATACACACAATAGATTTCCAAAAGGATACATGCCTCAATTTGCAATATTTTAGGGGTCTGTGGATGAAAACAGGTTGAAAACCACTGCTTTAAGGGACCTATGGTTTTTTTGGATTTCCTTTATTTTGAAATATATGTGGAATCCCTTTTTATGGCCTTTTATGCTCTTTGCTAGTTGCGTCTCAAATCACGCCTTGGCCTTCCTAATTTTCTCCCTATAAGCACATGCAACACTCCCATACTCTTCCCTAGTAATATGACCAAGTTTCCACTTTTGTAGGATTCCTTGTTGAGTTTCAACTCATTAAAGAGGTTTTTGTCTAGCCAGCCTGGTCTCCTGTTGCACTTCCCATTCTTCTGTTGCATTAGGATACCTTGCTCTGCACCCTGGCCTGCAGGAGGGGAGTGGGGAGTGGGGTCTGGAGCCATGACAACAGGTGCTGCCAGCAGCCTGGCCTGTCCTGCCCTGGGAAGGAGGCAGGGTGCTTGCCCTGGGAGTGGTGTGAGACTGCTCGGGCCCATCATGGTGCACGGAGCCCAGGCATTGGGAGCTGCAAGCGGCGGCTTGAGCCTGCAACCCTGGCAGGGCCTTGGGGGCCGCAGTGAGGTGGCTCAGGCCCTATCTCCTGGCAAGCAGCCAGGTCTCATGGTGCGCAAGGTGCCACATGGGCTCGAGCCTTGGGAGTCAGGGAGCAGCAGAGGCTGCTTGGGTTAGCCACCCAGTGTGAGGACGGATGGACAGAGCCTGAAGGGCTCAGCCTGTGCTAAGAGAGCTTTCAGTGCTGAGCCAGGACACGGAGAAATGGTAGTGCTGCAGCATGAGGCCCAGCACCCAGGAGCCAGCAGCTAAGAGGAGCTGAGCTTTCGGTGCCCAGAGCGGGGCACAGGGTGGAGAGGAGCCCAGCAGCACAGGAGAGGCCTGGAGAGGCACTCCAGCAGAGGAGACCCCATCAAGCTGTGCCCTGACCACCGCCACCTGAAAGAGCATGAGTCATTGGGCCCTTGGGTCCCACAGAGGAAAGACATTTGGGGCGGACAGACCCAGAGAAGGGGCTGGGTGAGCAGCCCCCCAACCTAGTCAAGGCCCTAAGGGGAGGGGCCCCTGGTGCTTCCTCGACACCCCGGAAGGGACCCCATTGGAAGGAGGACTATCTCTTGCCATGGGTCAGCGACTATATTAAGGAATAGATGTTATTAAGATTGTGCATGTTTGCGCCTTATATTTTGTAATTGAAATGCTGTATTGTGATGTTGTAAATAGTGTTATTTAGGTTTTGACCTTGGTTATTGCTTAGTGTTCACTGTGTAAGTATATGTATATGATAGTTAGTTTTATATTTATGTATATTATAACTTAATAAATTGTATTCAGTTAAGAACTTTGGGCTTGGGCTAACTCTATAGAGGAAAGAGGGATCTGCTTGAAATTTTGGCATCCCCCTCACAGCACCCCCTCCTGCCTACCCATCTCATTCAATTGAGAATATGGCACACCCTTGGGTGTACCCAGGTTACATATGTAAAGAGGACCTCTGTGGTCGTGTGAAGCTTGTCACTTCAGACACACACATTACAGTGAAATAGGTAGCACCTTCTCTGAATCTCAGAAGCTGAAAGAGAAATAAAAGGATACTGAGTTGACTATATTACCTAAGATCTCAGACAGGCAGGTTCTTATTTTTGTTTCAAATTCTGCATTATGGCTGTTTGTATATGCCATGGGGGTTTAATTTGGTTTAGTTTTCCCTAAATTGAAACAGTGGATTTTTAAAAACACCACTTCAATTTAGGGAGAATGAAACCAAACTAAACCCCCACGGTGTGTACACAAGGGTGGGGGCCCAATCCTTATCTGCCTCTTCAGTGGCAGGGGAGCAGGGAGGATGAGCTACCAGCAGGCCAAGTAGTCCCTGAGCTGCGTGGGGGCCCCCTAGGCAGCACTTGCCTGCTGGCATCCAGCCTGAGCAGTCCTGGGGGGCACCACAGCCATGGAGGGAAGCACTGGCTCCCCTGCAGCTGTAAAGGGAAGCACAGAGCCCCCACACAGCTCAGGCAGGCTCCAAGGAGAAAAAAAATAAAGATCAGGCTCACCGCTTTTTTTTTTTTCTTCTCGTAAGTGGAGCCTGCCTGCATGGGCTGGCACTGGGTCCCATAGCCCCTGAGCTGTGCAGGGCCCACCAAGCCCCAAGCATGTTGGCTTCCAGCGCCCTGTGAACAGTTGCATTTTGTTAGGTAGCGAACTAAAACACCTTGGAGTTGTTTTATTTTGCTACGTACGAAAAACATTTAAAGCGGAATACACCACTGAGTATACAAACAGCAATGCTATTAAAGCAGAATAGGCCACTGAACGTGCAAACAGCAACGCCATTAAAGCAGTGCAGAAGGGCATTTAAGCCACTTTAAAGGCCAATTTTGTGGTGTGTGCAAAGATTCTGTTGCTATTGTTGATAATTACAGTTATGTCTGGCTGGGAAGGAAGATGTGGGGAGCTGCTCCTACCAAGAGGCTCTCACAAGAGCCAGCTGGAACCAGTTGTTGTGTTAAGGGTTTGTGCAAGGCACTTGCTGCTCCGTTAGCACTTGTACATGAAAAAAGCAGACCTCTTTCTCATCTCAGGTAGTGATTACTGAGCAATATGCACTCTATCTCATACCTCTGCCTAGTTATATCCCAGAATACCATGTGGCGACTCACCTGCAGTGACTATCAGGGTGACCTCAAGTAGGGTTGGGGTGGATGCTATGTTGGCACCATTTCCATTTCTCTTTCACCTTGTCCTGTCTGCACATTTTTTCACTCCCTTGTTTCTTCCCCTGTCAGACTCTAGGGAGACTCTCTGGCCACATATTTACTACTTTATTAGCTAGCTTTCACAGAACAGTTAGGTCGGGTTTCCTGCTATGTTCAGGTGGATACTTCCTGAGATCTTTAACTACTGACAGTGTTGTAGTCCATTGCAAGTACTTCTAAAATCATTTTTTAAATTGACCATGGCCTTGAAAGACCTGTTTTTGTAGAGCTGGGTTTTTTTATATTTCGAACTCTCATTGCAATGCTGTCATGAATGTTTAAGAAATCAGGGGTTGAGTGTTCTTCAAGAGTGAGTGAACTGTTGTAGGAAATACCACAGCAGCTGTTGTTTCTAAGAAAAAAGAACAGAATTTGTTCCTAGAAGTACCCAATACTTGTATGTATTCTGTCCAAGATTTTTAAAAAGCAAGAGCTAAAACTTAATATCCTCAGGCATTCAAAAATGGTAGATTATGTTCCCCAAAATGAATCTGGCTTAAAACTGATGATGGCTTTTTAATACTCACACTCACAATCACAATCATTATTATTATTATTTTAAGTTGAAATTGTCAGCCACAGGAGTCCAGAAACTGTGACTTTAAGGAAAAAAATATTGCTAGACTCTTACTAAAGTCATGTTACTCGACCTTTAATAAAGTCATGAGAAGTGGTGGTCCCTAAGAAAAACTTTCGACATCTAGTTATGTGGCCTAATTTAAAAAAGCACTGACACCCTAAGAGGTGTTTATTATTTCCAGTGAAGGAATTGTAGCTGGTGGAAGTAGAAGTCAATGGGATTTGTATGGTGCTCTGTACAACAGAAAAGCAGGCAATTTATTTCAGTTTTTAGATACACTGGCAGATTTAAGAGGTTAACTTTTCACTCATACTTCTTACCGTCTGGGTAAATAAGAAATAGATGTGATGATTTCATTCTCTGTAAGTAATTCTATGGAACCCATCACTGTGGTTTTTGAACATCTTCATATCATACACTTTCTCCTGAGTTTGAACATAAAATGTTAAATGCATTGCAAATAATCTGTGCAACTGTAAGCTTATCTGTAAAATGTTATTATTAGGGATCACCTTTGAAGGTGGTGGCTATTTTGGGGATAATATTTTAAGAAATGACTGAAACTGCTGCGACTATTACCTCAGTTCATTTTTGGCTTCCTAAACTCTCAAGTTGTTCTTGTCAGAAACCAAACCCTCTGGACTCCAATCGGTCTTAGTGGGGTAGCAGGGACCCTTTAAAATAAGTTACAGTGAAGGACTATCTACACAATAAATGGGTTTTTAATTTCATTGTTTTTATTTCTCATCTATTCATTCCCCAGTGAATGCAGTAATAATAATCTATCACCATTGTTACAATATATGGAACAGAAGACTCAGGGAAAATGACACCAGGAAAAATATTTTTAACCTATCAAAATTTTATTTGACATCTGTTCCCAGTGCGCTCAGAGACTAAGTATTTCTGCTTTGTTTTAGTGCTTCATGGATAAAGTTAAAACTTTCTTATATGCTTCTGTTTTCACTGGCTATAACTGGACACACTTATTCAGAGCTAAACAAACATGGTTTTCCTTGCCAATATACTTAAAATGGTTGTGTTCCTTCTCTAAAACAACAAATCAGTACAAGCGGCTACCCTTAAGAGAACAGTTGGTATACAAAATCTAAAACACGGTAACCTTTTGGCAAGGAAGTCCCACTTTCTGTGTGCTTATTATTATTTTAAATATCATCTGGACACTCTATTCTCAGCATTTCTCCATGCCATTTTGGCCTGCCATTAAACAAGAGGGACAGCAATATAGATGACTCTGGGTGCACCTATTTGAGATGTTTATTGCAAAGTAGACCAGCTCCACAATAAACATAGCATGTCTATTAGGCTGCAGGAAACTAACTCTGCAGCAGGGTAGTACATATAAATCCAAACACTATCCTACTACGGAGTTATTTACTGCACAGCAGCACCTGTGTAGATGCTGACATGGATGTAAATTGGGCCCTGGCAGCCCAGACAGCACATGGCCACACTTCTGCCTGCTGCCTAGCCACATGGCTCACCAGCTACAGGAGCCTTGTGGTCCAGTCAGCTCCTCTGCTGCCTGATGCAGCCACCTGCTGCCAGGGCCTGACCCCCCTGTGCCAGCCTGGGGCTGCCCCCTAGACTCCAGGTGACACTGCTGCCACCAGCTGGAGTCCAGGGCTGACCCCTATGCCCACTGCCAGGCCATGGCAGGCACCTGGGCAGCTGCAGCCAGAGCCTGGAGCTCCCCCTCACTGCTACTGGGGGGCAGAGCAAGACAGGAGCAGCGCTGGCTTAAACTGCTCCTCCCTGGCTCAATTTGCTGCTGTCCTGGGCATGTGTGTAGACCAGTGGTCTCCAACCTTTTTAGGTCAGAGATCACTTTTAGAATTTAAAAGAAACCCAAGATCTCCATAGCCATAGCTCCCCCAACCCCTGCTCCCAGCACCGCCATTGAGCGGCGCGCAGGCCAGGTCCAGTGGGAACTGCCCAGTGCAGCCTTCCAGCCAGCAGCTGCAGCCCATCTTCCCCTTTGCCCGCCAGCCCCTGATCCTCATGTCCTCAGGGGAGGAAGGTCTCACTGGGCCTGGCCCACGCTGCACTTGGTGGCAGCACTGGGAGCAGGGGTTGGGGGGGGGGGGGGGGGGGCTACAGCCCACCTGGGGCTCTGCTCCCAGTGCTGCCTCCACAACCAGCCAGCCTGAGTGCAGCATGACTAGGAACAGCCCAGCGCTGCTGCTGCCCCAGTCCCAACCTTCCCTGCCCCATCCCACATGTAGTTCTGGAGGCACATGCTCCCTCATGCCCTCCTGGGCTGCATGCCCCCCGGATGAGCTACTCATGGCTCTCTTCCCCACCCCAGCTGCAGCTGTGGGCTGGGCTTTGCACCCCAAGCCACGTTGCACATGTCTCCTGGGCCTCTGCCCCTTCAGGCTCCAGGATTGACCGGTTGGTGACCACTGGTGTAGAGGCTGTGCCCAGGAGTAGTTCACTGCAGTGCAAATTGCACCACAGTTTATTCAATCCCATTAATTGCACATGTAGATGCACCCTCTGAATGTGAAAGTGGTCAGGAAGGAAAGGCAGTTGTTCAAGATCCTTTGAGTTCTCTCTTGAAAGGAAAGAATCCATTGAAGACATCTATTGATATCACTGTGCCATTCACCCATAAGTAAGGCAAATTCCATCGCATCAAGAGCTGTCAATAAATCCAATACAAATAGTTTGGATCTGTCCTGGGCTATCACTGTTAATCAGCCTGCAGCATCAGCACAGTCTGACTGACAAGTCTGTTACCAGATTGATAGGAATCCAGAAAAATCTGTGGAATTCAAGTGTTACTGAAATATTTTCACTTTCTTGGAAAACTGCTGTCTTAAACTGCCAATGATCAGGATCTTGCTTGGATTTCTCCCCCCTTGTCCCCATTCCTCTGTTTTCCAACTAGAGAACAATGCAGGTGTTAAAAATGTTTTACTCTAAGGATAAATAGCCCATGTGTGGGGGATCTCATACTTATTGTTTGTTCCCACAGTACAACCTTGTGTGTGACAACGCCTGGCTGCTAGATGTAACACAAGGTGTTCTCAACCTGGGATTCCTGACAGGAGCATTCACCCTAGGCTATGCTGCAGACAGGTAAAGTATAGGTGTTACTGCAACCCTACCTTTAAAAAAGGATCAAACACCTTATACAGTAACTGGTTTGAAAGGTTTAGATGTTCAGCTCAGTCTTATTAAGCATCCTCAGGTTTGGAAATTTATCTGATCCTATGATAATCTTGAACTCATAATTTAGGCTGGACATTTCATAAAATATCTAGTACTTCTTGGCTCTATTTGGACTGAAATTGGAATGAAAGGAGCCTGTCTTGTACCATTTCATGATTTCTGTTAACATCTGGACTCAGCTTCTGGGTTAGTGAGTGTTGAAGGTCATATAGAGCCATTCTTGAAATAAGCTAAGCAGCTAGCTTGGGAAAGGAGGAAGAAACTCGGTATACAACTCACACATTATGTGAGCACACATACTCACATACTAGCTGGCAAAAAGTCATAGTTACAGTCAGTGTTCAGCATTATGACAACTGAATGGGTTACGGTAAAAAAAAAATAAAAAAAAAAAATAAAAAATTGAGAGTGATATTTGAGACGACCAGCATCAGAGCAAGGCACTTAAGGCTCTTTTAGCCCACAAAATAGGAGGAGGGAGCCTTACTTTAAATAAATTAAGTGGAAAAAGTGGTGGCTAATCCTGGGCCAATGTGTGGAAGTGAACTTCACCAGAGGTGGGTATTTTTAAGGATACAAATGATATTTCCTTTGCCTGTTCTATCATTGAATATCCCAGTAAACGATTTCACAGGCAGAAATGTTTTGCAGCATGTATAGAGAATAATGTCAGATAACAAATGTTGAATTTTCAGAAAACCATTTGAAATGAAAATGTGATTGGTTGAAGAATTACCATCATCCAGTTAGGGATGAACATACTGTACGTTCCGTGTGTCTGAGTGATGGAGAATACTATGCATGACCCAACTTTTGAATATTGGGTTGCCACAACAAACAGTTCCAAAACAGTCTAAGTATCAAGTATTACTTGCAAAAGAATTCCTAAGTTAATAATTTAAAAAAATAAATAGAGAATAATGTAATTTTTACACAGACAGTTTGCAACCAGAGAGGATAAGTAGGCAGATAAAATAGCTTTTGAAACTATTCACACATTTGTATTCAAAAGAAAGAGCTGTCAAACAAGGTTGACATTGGCAGAAGACAAAAACAAAAGGCATTTACACTATGCTAGTTATCTTTGAGCAAATCAAAGAGGGTCATTATGCATTTAAGGTACTTTGAAATCTTTGGATTAATGGCTATTTTAAAAAGTTAGAATTAAATGTCATCTACAAAGTTTGTATATGAATATTAGAACGTTTAACACAGTTTGGTGTAGACGTGATTAAAAAATACCAATTAGCCTCATAGGAATATTTTAAATAAATATTTAACATTTTCTATACATTTAAAAAAAGATAAATCTTTAAAACAGAATAATAAATCATTCAAAAAGTGTTTGATTAAAAAAATATTTTTTGAGTTGTGTTTTTTGTTTTTTTTTTTTTAAACCTAGGAAATTACTACCAAATTTAAAAATGAACTTTTATCAGGAAAAAGTTAGATATAGTTCAAACTTTATTTTGGACATACGTTTGGGTCTGGGAACATCTCTTAGTATTATTCCAGATGTTTAAAATGTAATATTAAGTTAATAGATGAAGTAAAATGCCAGAAGACAATATAAAATCTAAAGCATATAGTTGCACTTATACAAAATTAAAAACTCTTTTCCAAAAACTGGACCTAAATGTTTTCATCCACAGTTGTTAAAATACAGTGAAATAGAGTGAGATAAGTATTAAGATGGAAAGACTTCCACCACCTTAGCACCAACCCAACACAACCTTAGACAGCCGCCATCCTAAAGCCCAATGGTGAGGGAATCTAAAATCTCTCAACATAGTGTGTTGACCCCACAAATGTACTCTGAGGACCAAAGAAGTTTCAAGAAACATATACCAATAAAATCAAGTACTCTGAAGGAATGAACATAATAACATTTTTATCCTGAGAGTACAGTAAGTAAACGAGAAGCAATACACTACAAATGATGTAGAACAAAATTATGATAAAATGTTCATGTAATTAAAAGAGAGAAATAGCTACAAATGATAAAATAGTTGTAAACCTGAAAGGCAGAAAAGATTATAACATCTGAAACAGAGTGAAAGTGGTCTTAACACCTAGCTCACAGTATTTTCTCACATACCACAAGTCATCAAATCAGACATGCACCTTAGGTTTAATACTAGACTTCATCTCTCCTGCTTCCTGCCTGAAAGAAAAGCTGGCAGCCATCTTGTATCACTATCTCTTCATGCTTCTATTCCAGTGAAGAAAAATCAGCTTCCTTGTTTAAGACATGTACTCCAAATTTGGAGGGTTAATGTTTTGGGAAAAGGTGTATGTGGTATTCTGGTAAATATGGTATTAAGCTCTAAGGGCACTTTTACATGTGCTCTGGTGATGGGGGGCAGCACTTTAGAGTGGCTTTGAGAGCCACTATAACTAAAGTGCCACTGAATCTCATGTATCAGCATCCCCAGGCTTAAAAATGGTGGTGGGGGTGCTTGAACTGAAGCTCGTTTGATGAGCTTTAGTTCAAGCACCCCTGCCACCACTTTTAAGCATGGGGATGCTGATGCATGAGATGGAGGAGGCTACTGGAGCGCCATAGGTGCAGGAAGAAAATATGATTTGGGGGTGCTGGGTGTGCACGCACAACAAGCACACATGTGCACGCACTCCCCCCAGCAAGTAAGTCTGCCATGGAGAAAGGGTGTGGGGAGGCAGATGAAGGCCCCTGTGCTGAGTGAGGGAGTGGGACAGAGACAGGCAGCACCTGGGGTGAATGGGGCCCCAGGGCTGGGGCAGGTCATGGGACGGTCAAAGCCCAGGGCTCGGGCTCCCACCGCTTCATGCCCCTCCCCACCCCCAAGGTGGGCACAAGGGATACATGCCCTCCTGATCTTTGTTGCATGCAGGGTGGAGGTGGCACTACCCCCTGCACACTGGCTGTACTGCCTGCCCGGCAGTGGGAGGCACGTGGTGTCACATGGCTGCCAGGGCACTGGCAGTGGGATGTGGTGTGCAGCCTGCAGTGGCAGTCACCTCCACCCTGTACACAGCACAGATCAAGGTGCGGGGGGCACGTATTCCCTGTGCCTGCCCTGGGGGTGCACGCAGTGGTAGGAGCTCCCCTCCCATGCCCCTGAAAGAACCACCCAGGAAGCGAGCATCCCACAACCTGCCCCAGGGCCCCATTCACGCCCCTGTGGGGGCCTTAATCTGTCCCCCCACACCCTTTCTCTTCCCCGCACCCCTTCCCATCAACACATTTACCTGCTCAGCTGGGCACTGCTCCACACACGGCCAGGCTCGGCTGAATTCCTGGCTGCCTGCAGGCTCCAGCTGCTTGTTGATGTCTGTGTGCACCCCTCCTGCAACTGCAGCCACCTGGAGCCTGTGCCTTGGCTGCCTGCCTTTGGCAGGGGACTAAGCCCCCTTAGCCCTGGCCTTCCACCGTCTATATGGAGCATGGTAATTGTCATGCTCCAGCAGACTCAGTTAATCAAGTCTGCTCCAATGCACTGGAATTCCAGCAGACTGAAGCAGCCTCTATGTTCATGTATAGGGGCCCTAAAAACCTACAATTCACTGAAAGGCGGCCAGTCCATTAGGAACAACTTTACTGTAGTTTCAGAGGCTAAGTCCTGAAAAAGTAAGCGTATGCATGTCTTACATATGTAGGTGGGTTCTTCTGTGTGAACAAAAGTTCAATGTAAGAGAAACGCTGTGTGAGAGTAGATATGAAGTTGCAGAAATGTGGTATATGGATCTGCTAACAACATTTAATTTTGTCGTTCTGTAGTTAAACTAATTCTAACTAGATTAGAATGGAAAATGCCTCTGCTTAAAATACTTTAAACGCTGTGCTACTTCTAAAATTCTCTCACCTGTAATTTTCTTGCTTGTTATACCCTTTCCTTGAATTCTGTGTCCTTTTAGCAATATTGTCTGGCATAAGTCAGGCTACCTCAACCTAATTTATACTAATTTATTTCTATAAAGCATCCTATGGCCTACTAAAGCCAGTGCATGGCAAGACTTAAGAAGGGGCTTTTAAATGTAGCCATAAACTGAGTCAACATGAACAAAATTGCAAGGATCTTTCACCATTTTCCCTTTCTTTTTGGCAGATATGGCCGAATCCTTGTTTTTCTCTTCTCCTGCCTTGGGGTAGGTGTGTGTGGCATCGTTGTGGCCTTTGCACCAAACTTTTCCATATTTTTGATCTTTCGCTTCCTCCAAGGTGTATTTGGAAAGGGGACCTGGATGACATGCTATGTTATTGGTAAGAGCTCTACTCTTCCCTTTTTGGGGCAAGGACATTGAATAAAGGAGTCTCGGGGAAAGATAGACATTCTGTACACAAAAGCACCCGAGAGCGTGAGGAATGTTCATTACTAATGTGAGATGAAGGGAATTGTAATGGTCTGTCTGGTCCTTTAAGAGTGAAGTCAGCCCTGTTGAGACAGCCCAGCTGTGGAACATTTGGATAATGAGGGAATATCCCACTGGGAGCTTAAAATCCAAAGGGAGAATGCCAAAAAGGAAGCAAACTATGAGGGAACAGTTTATAAGCAGGAGGCAAGCTGTGAGCATAATAAGCTTGCTACTGAGGGGTGGGGGGGACAGGCTGCGGTGCTGGAGCCAGAGCCAAAGACCTCCCCTCCTGGTGACTCAGGCAAGGCATCAGAGTTTGGTTTTGTCTGTTTATTTGTTCATTTGGGTGCTGCTTAAAGATTGTGCTTTATTTGGGAGGACAGGCTGAATGCATCTTCATGTCCAATTAATGTGAATAAAGAATTTTTATTTGCAACTGTCTAGCTGGCCTAATAAAAGATATCATCTCTACCATGCTGACTCTTATGTGCAGCAATAAACTTCAGTGCTCCATCTGATCATGTGCGTGGGACCGCAGCACTTTGAAGTGGGTCAGAGCACCCCTGGCTGGCATGGGGCTGTTTTGATCCAGCTCAACCTGCTGCAGATGGACTGGCTGGGGCACAAGGTTGCTCCAGTGTAGGCTGGAGCAACTGGCAGGCAGCCCCTGCACTGAATCACTGTTGTGCCCCAGCCAGCTGGGTCAGTGTCTACATGTACATTGCTATGCACAAAAAAACTCTGCAGCAGAATAGTATTTGTGTTATTTACAAGTACTAACCTGCTGTGGAGTTTATTAGTTTCCTACAGCATTATAGGGCCACCTGGGTAAACACTGAGATGTTTACTGCAGAGCTAACTAAGCAACTCTGCAGTAAACCTCTTGTGTAAATGTGCCCATTGAGGAGTAAAATGCACCTGCTGAAGCCAGTAGGCTAGGAAACTTTCTTACAAGACCCAATAGATATATATAGGAGGATATACAAACCATTTTACTCAAGGAATAAATAGTACTTTTATTATGGAAGGGCCAGTAAGAGAGCTAATTTTCTTTAAATATCTCTAGCTAGACTTTTCTCTAAGACCCATCCCCATGGGATCTAAGCATGTTTGTCGATTTATTTACTTTATTAGATATATATGCTACCCTTCCTAACAAAGAGCCAGGGAAACTCACAAAAGAGGACAGAATAACTTATAAAACAGGGGAATAAACAAGAGACTTAAAAGAGGCACTAGAGCATCAACACAGAACCCCCCATCCAATATCCCAGCCTAGCTTTGTTTGCTAGATGCCTGCCCAAATAGAAAGGTATTACCAAGCTGAGAGAGATCCAGGCTTGGGTTCTGGTGGACCTCAGCAGAGAGGGCATTCCAGAGTTGAGGAGCAACTGCTAAGATTGATCTGCTCATGTGTTTTCATCAAGCTGATTTGACGCATGGATGGTCCTTGCAGGAGGTGGCTCTTGGTTGACCTTAGGAACAATGATGGGTATAAGAGAGAAGGCAGTCCCCTAGATATGCAAAACCCAGACCAAGTAGGGCCAGAGTGGGCAAAATGGCAGATCCAGCCAGTGGCCGGACTCCATTTCCCAGCAGGTCCTGCCCTCGTAGCTGTGACCAATTTCCATGAAGACCCCAGTAGTAGCGGCTCCTAACAGCATGGGGCCAAGGTTTCCATGGAGACCGGCTCCAACAGCACTGGTAAGGAACGTGGCTAGGCAGGGAGCTGCTCCTTGGCTGGGGCTAGGATCTTATAGTGGTGACAGCGTGGTCCAGATTCAGAGCAAAGCAGCGATCCGCTACCTGCATGCCCCTGCTTGGGTCATGCGGACAGTGGATTGCAGCTCTGCCCCGGCTCCAGACCACGCTGTCACCGCTGCAAGATCCCAGCCCCAGAGGAGCTCCCCACCCAGTTGCAAACCCTGCCAGTGCTGCTGGGGCAGATCTCCACAGAAACCCTGATCCCGCGCTGTCATGGTGCCACCACTGCTGAGGTCTCCATTGACACAGGCAGGGACTGCTGGTAAATGGAGTCCGCCACAGGCCCAATCCAGCCTGCAGGGTGGACTTCTGCTACCCCTGATATAGGGGCTTATAGATCAAAATCATCACCTTGAATTGCTCTCAGAAAGCTATTGGGAACTAGTGCAGAATCTGGAACAGGTGAGCTATATGTAAAGAATTTAAAATGTGATGTTTCCTGTTGAGGTAAGTTGAAGCTTTGAATGTGTTTCTTAATTGCACAGTGACCTCTCTGCTCCTTATGTCTAACCTGTAAACCTGGATGGGGGCTCTTAGAGCCTCGACATAAAATCCAAAATTAAAAGCAGAACAACTGATTAAGGTTATTATACAGGAGGCTACCAAGGACAATTGAAACTATTTGGCTACAACCACATCCCTCCAGAGGCCCAATGCCATAAGCAACTTCCATTGACCTAAATAGGAGTTACCAACTGTATTGAGTCATGTGCCACACTCACATTTCCCCCCAAAATTTGCCCTCCAAAATTGGGGTGCATATTTTAAGCAAGGAAGCTGATTTATGCACTGGAGTAGAGGCCTGAGGACACTGAGATGGCTACCAGGGAAGAAACATGCAAGACTGGTGAAGTTCACTCCTAATTGTCACTTTCCCTACCTTGTAGCACCATAGCTACAGGCTTAACCCTGTCACAGTCACCACTGAATTGTCTGAGGAGTCAAAAGTAGCTGCCAATTCAGGGTCAAACATATAGTTGCAGAGCTGTACCTAGAAGGTGAATGATACTGAGGAGTGGACTCCACCTCTCTTTCATGTGGGCAGCTTTCAGCCATGGTGAACCGAAGCTATGGTAGTTAAGATTATGGGAAAAAACGTTTTTTCTTCCTTCTGCCTTCCCAAAACAAGGTGTGCATCTTATCCGAGGAAGTGAAATGCAAGATAGTACGTGTATCCTGCACAGAGAGAATCAGGCAGTTAGGAGATGGCCATCATTCTTCAGCTCTGAGGTGTTACAGTGTGTTTTATATGTAACAACTCAGAAGAGAATTAAACACCTTCTAGTATGGGTAGAGAGTAGGTAGATGGCACAGCAGAAGGAAAGGAGAAGGCACGGGGGGAAGAGGAAGGAACATGTTTATTACAGTAAAATGAAGAATAGAAATAATTGTTATGAACTCTCTATAAACAGAGACCAATTTTGCTTTGTAGTTTTATGAAACTTTAATGATCAATCAACTGTTTGGAGGGTTAATATATTTTTATTGGTTATAATTAAAGGGCATATAATTTCTTTTAATAGCACTTTGTGATCCTTTTGTGCTAGGCATTGTACAGATGCATTTTATATGACAATCCTGACTGCACAATGCTTATACTCTAAAAGACTCTGAAGACTTATAAAGGGTAGGGCAATGCAGTCTCCACACAGTCATTTCATTTATACAAGGAATGCTGATCAGGCTTGTTTATAAATAGTGTCAAATCAGTTTGGATCTAAAATCATAGCACTCAGGGTAATCTTGACCTAATCATCATTCTCTCATAATGGGCTTGCTTTCTAGGATAGAGGTGATACTATGTAATTCACGTTGTGCTCTCTTGAACTACTGCCAGATTCAGAATTGGACTTTTCCCAATTCCTTTCAAGGGAACAATGTGGCATGTTATCAAAGAGCAAATATTTCTGAAGAGCATACCATATTAACCTGAATCCAAGATGACTGTGAATTTAAGGTGACCCCCAATAATTAGATTCAAGACATGAAAAACTTATGATTTTGTTATAAATTTCCATGTAGAATCTAATTTTTGGAGGGTTGTCTTAACTTGGTCACCTCCCCGCCAACCCTACTGCTGCTCTGGGGCATGCAGAGGGGCAGGTTAATCAAACCAAGCAGCAGGGGAGTTAAGTGGTCTACCCCCTGCTCCTTGCCAGTTGCCCTCCCAGGTGCCTGCCTCCCCAGTGTCTGTGTGCCCCACACCTGCCCACCAAGGTGCCTGTATCCCCTGCTATTTGTTCCCCCAGCACCGCCTGCACTCCCTGTCACCTGCCTCCTTCCACTTCCCTCCTCTTTGTCTGTGCCCCCTGATATCTGCTCCTCCCTGTAGTGCTGCTGCCCCTGTCACCTGTCTCCTCAACTCCTGCCTGCCCCCCAGTGCCTGCTCCCCCGTCTTGCCTACACCCCACTTTCACCCCCCCCCCCAGCCTTGCTAGGCAGCAGCTGATGTGTTGGCAGCGGGTATGGCCCTGGCCCTACATTAGCAAAAGCACACAGTTTTTTGTCACACTTTAATGATCATTAAAATAGGCTAATGCACATTAAAGTGCATGTGTAGACACACCCGCTATGTACCTTAATTCATAAGTATGTTCTTCAAAAACCCAGCCTAAGGCTGTGGGCACCTAAATCTATAAGAGACTAATTTTTCACTAGTAAAGTTCTTCAGGTGCCTAAAATTCTGCTTCTTCACATGTCCAGAAACATCTCAGTCTTGTAATGGCTGATCAGAGCAACTCCAAGGACTTGGGTACAAGAACTAGGACAGTGATTCTCAGCCAGGTGCTGCAGGGTACCTTGAGATACTTTCAAGAGTTCTACAAGGTGCCATGCTATGTTAGCACTGTTAGGTGTGCAAACATGATTCACATGATAAATTCAGAGATTTCTGATAAGAATCTGTACTTCTAAAAACATTCTGACCTGTTTTGGTCTTTCTTCTTTGGGACAAAAGAATTGCTTTATTATTTTCTGCTGTCAAAAAACAAGTGAAAGCTAAGAGCTGGTATTTTCTATGCCTTGAGTCTATAGAGGTGTGCCTTAAGTCTAAAAAAGGTTGAGAACCACTGGACTAGGATCAAGTTGCCCTGACGAGGGCAGGTTTGTTCATTCAGTCTCTACCTGGTCCAGTCAATCTCTAATTCTTTATGTAAAATAGAATGTCCTTGACAAGAAGAGCTGAATGAGTCCCTACATCAGAACAGCTGATAGTTTGGTAGTTAAACTGCTATTCTGGGACAGGGTTTGTTGTACCCATACAGGCAGAGGAGAGAGCTGAACGTGCATCTCTCATAGCCTGGCTTAGAGCTGCAATTACAGGATTATTATAAAAATGGGAGCATGACAGCTCCTATTCTTTTTTCCTCCAACAGCAATAATTTAAGTGAAAAGAGAGACCTTTGTTCCATTTTTGAAGTAAAGGACTTAGATATGTCCCTCCAGGAGCAGGGTCAGGGATGGTCAGGGCTGTAGCTTCCGAGTGACGCCTCCTTCCAAGCTGGAGTTGGTTATCTAAGTCTCACAAAGAGATGGAATTTAAGACACACACATGTCAATATTATTTCCTATTGGCTAGTTTGGTGTGTAGTTGTATGAATCCCATTCTGAAGTGCTGAAGTCTTTCCATGCATTGCATGTGGAGCTTAGGGTAGAAACACATGTTGCTTTTGTGCCATCATAATTTTTTTTTGTTGGTACAAAGTGACGGTAAATAGTAGGGCTGTGCAAAGCTTCGCTGTCTGTTTTGTTTCAAAGCTGTTTTGACTCATTTTGAGCTCAAAAAAAGAGTGAAATCGAAACAAAGCATAGAGCTTCGAAACAGACTCGAAACAAAATGAGGCCAATTGAAATGTTTTGAAAGTTTCAAAATGTTTCAAAGCAGAAGCCAGGTGGTGGGAGGCAGGGGAGAGCCAAGGCTGCACTCAGTGTGGCTCTGCAGCCCCATGTGGCTCAGCCTGGCGTGGCGCACTGCACTGGCTCTCCCTGCCTTCTGCTTCTGGGCTGGGCTTTGCCTGCCTCCTAATGCCAGACTGTGTTCTACCAGCCCCATGGAGCTCGGCCCAGTGGCAGAAGGCAGGCAGAGCCGGTGCTGCACTTTGCCTCCCACCACCAAGCTGAGTTCCACAGGGTTGGTTGTGAGCTTCTGGGACCTGAGCCTGGCTGGGGGAAGCACCTCCTGCTGCCTGGCTCCATCCCTAAAGTAGGGAAACTCAGCCCAGCTGGGGGAGGCACGTCCCCCAGCCGGGCTGAGTTTCCAAGCGCTGTGAGCCACTGGGAACTGAGCCCGGAGGCAGGAGGCACTTCCCCCAGCCGGGCTCAGTTCCTCAGTGCTGGGTCCCAGGTGGCAGGAGCAGCCTCCTGCCATCTGGCAGGCAGATTGGGGGCCCACCTGCACCCCCAGGAGAGCTGTGGGGGCTCTGCCAGACTCCTTCCGGGGGTGCGGGCCACCGATCTGCCTGCCGGATCACAGGACACTGCTCCTGCTTCCCAGCTTCTGCTTGTCATCAGCTTGAGGTGCAGTTTCCTAGAAACCCCTGCACCTATACTCTTGAAACTTGGCAAGCTTCATGCCCTCAGAAGGGGATACCATACCTACAAGTTTCATTGGAATCAGGCAAGAAATTACAAAGTTATAGGCTGTTTCGTGCTTCCCCATTATAGCCTATGGGTGAAACATCAATACAGCGTCGAAACAGCAAAACCATTTTGATGAAACGAAACAGAACAGCACTTTTGAAACTAATTGAAACTCAAAATGAAACACTGTTCTGTTGAAACGGAAGTTGAAGTGGAACGCTGCTGTTTCACACAGCCCTAAGTAGATCTTCATACCTTTTGTTGTATAACAAAATTATAAATTTTCCATGTACATGATTTAATTAATGGGGGGGGGTCATCTTAAATTCAAAGTAACCTTGAACTCAGGTAAATATGGTAATTTCTCTGTTTTATTGGGAGGAACACCTAAGGTTAATCAGGGGTCTAAATTACTCTATCTTAAATACTGATCTTTGGAAAATATTAACTTCATACTAAAACATTTACTTGACTGCACTTGGAGGATGGTTCGTGTAATGTACCCTTCAAATTATTGACATGGACTTTGGAGCAGTAAAACAAAAGTTTGCTTTCAGGAAACCTCTCTTGGATTTAACACTGAACCCAGATCTTGATACGACACATCTATGGAAGTTTAATTTAAAGTAGATGGATACCCATGTGTGACAGGTGGTCACTTCTGGGCTGCCCTTAATGTGGCCCATACACCTGTCTCTGGGGCAACCACCCGCCTCCTTGCCTGCCACGTCTTGATCTTAATTAATTAATTAGTGGGAAGCTGCCCTTATACTGCCCCCTCCGCTAGGGGGCGCTATCTGCGGCTCCGTTTCCTCCCCTACACCACAGTCCACACCTTGCCGATGCAATCACCGTTGTCTCAATTCTCTCACTATTCGGCCCCTTACTGTTCTCCCTGGGCCTTCCTTCCTTGGCTGCCCTCTCCTGGGGCTTTCCAGTGCCCAGCTTGGGCCTCCCAACAATGCGGTCCCCTATCAGGGCTCCCATTGCCCAAACTTGGGCTTCTCAATAATACTGCCCCCTATCTGGGGGCTCTCCGCGCCCACACTTCGGCTTCTCAACATAGCCCCCCTTTCTGGGGCTCTCCGCACTCACACTTGGGCTTCTCAATGTTGCCCCCTTCCTGGGGCTTGCTGTGCCCAACTTGGGCCTCTCAATAAGATGGCCCCCTTTCTGGGGCTCACCGTGCCCACACTTGGGCTTCTCATAATGCTGCCCCCCCTTTCCAGGGCTCTCCACAGTGCTGCCCCCTTCTCTGGGGCCTTCCGCAGTGCTGCCCCCTTATCTGGGGCTTGCTATGCCCACACTGGGGCTTCTTAGTCACCCCTCTCTGGGGCTGGGGTCTAAGCACCCCGTAAACTGCGCCCTTACTGGTGCCGGGATCCCCACGCTACTGTGGATCTCCTATGAGGCCTCCTCCAACCCCTTATAGCCTCACCCAAACCACCGGTAATAAACAACAAAGCAGAACACCAACTCAAGCCTCTTGGCTACAACTGAAATATAAGCCGCCTGGCTATAACAACATTGCTCAACTCAAGTCAAGCTGTACTTGCGGTTCTCGCATCATGGCTGAGAGAGCTCCTGCCTCTCTGGCTGCTGGCAGGGACCACCTCTGGCCCCAGCCCCTAGGGTTTATAAGGGCCAGGTCCTGCCCCTTCTGGTCAGCTGACCTTCCCTGGTTGCCCCGGCAACCCACAGCTGGGCTTATTTCCTGCTAGGGCTTCCTCCCCAGCAGTTTTCCCCTCTTTGGGAGCAGGGCACCTCAGTGCTCTGTGACACACCTCCCCCCCTCAAGATCCCAACTCACCAAGGCAGATCTTCATTCTCGTTAGGTGTCGCACTGATCTGGGGTCTTTCTCGGCCTTTCTTCAGGCACCCGGTAACTCAGATACAGAAGGCGGAGGTTTTCCAGCGCCTCCTCCTCGCCTTTTACCCAAGGGCGCACCATGTTTGTCAGGAGTTACCCTGCCACAGGTAGTCCCCCCCACATTAGCCATCCCTGGTAGGGTGCAATCCAGGCCTATCTTTTCCCTACCTCTTTTAAATAATTGAGAAGGATGGCCCTGGGTCTGGGTATTTTCTCCAACCAAGGTGTCGAGCACCGTATTGTAGCCATTAGGAGTTTGCCTCTTGGCCGTTATTCCTACCTCCTCTGCTCACCCTCTACACAGGTTTGACCCCCCTCCTCTCAATCCCTACCAGCCGGTCAGGTGGCCAGTCAGGGTCTCTCTTGTCAGCCGCCCTACCTGGAAGGTTCTGTGCCTAGTGGCACCGCTCTGTCTCTTCGTAACAGGGTTCAGGTTCTTTATTACCTGCACACCTCCACTTTTCTCTCTTGGCCGCGGTCTTTCTGTTCCACCTAGCCCTTCTTCTTCCTCATATTGCCTTGAGAAGAAATCAGCTCTTATGTTTTTAGCTCCTGGGCGATGTTTTACCTCAAAGCAATATGGTTGCAGACTAAAGGCCCATCTCATTAGTCTAGTGTTGTCCATCTTCATGCTCTGCAACCAGTGTAGGGGCGCGTGGTCCATTATCAACGTGAACCTTCGCCCTAGCAGATAGTAGCGGAGTGTTTCTACTGCCTACTTAATTGCCAAACACTCCTTTTCTATCATGGCATAATTCCGCTCGGGTGGGTGTAACTTCCTACTGATATATGCTATAGGGGGCTCTTCTTCCCCCTCTACCTGAATCAACACCGCTCCAACTGCTGCTTTTGACGCATCGGCCTGCACCAGGAAGGGTTTATTAAAGTCTGGGGCATACAGCAGGGGTTGCATGCACAGTGCTTCCTTCACCGCTTGGAATGCCTTTTCCGCCTCCGGCGTCCATCTCACTTTGGCAGGGGCCCCTGCCTTTGTCATCTCTGTTAATGGTACCACCAAATCTGCAAAGTGGGGTACAAACTTTCTATAATAGTTGGCTAGCCCCAAAAAAGCCCTCACTTGTTTCTTAGATCGGGGAGTTTGGTACTTCCGCAAAGCATCCACCTTACTTAATAACGGCTTCACTTTTCTGCTTCCTACTAGGAACCCCAGGTATTGAGTCTCTTCTTTCCCTATGGTACACTTTTTTGGATTGGCTGTCAGCCCAACTCGTCTCAAGTCTTGTACTACTGCCCTTAGCACTTTGAGGTGTTCAGCCCAGTCTTCAGTTTATATAATAATATCATCTATGTATGCCGCCGCATAACCCATGTGGAGGGCCAAAACTGTGTCCAGTAGACGCTGAAACGTAGCTGCGGCTCCATGTAGTCCGAAGGGCACGCGTTGGAAGTGGAAGAGACCCCATGGGGTAGTGAATGCTGTTTTCTCTTGGTCTTCAGGCGCTACTGGAACCTGCCAATAGCCTTTCGTCAGGTCTAAGGTGGAGATGTAGGTAGCTTGTCCAATGTTTTCTATCCGTTCATCTACCCTCGGCATCGGGTAGGCATCGAACTTTGCTACTGCATTTAGCTTCCAGAAATTGACACATAGACAAATTTTTCCATCAGGCTTAGGTACTGCCACAATGGGACTCCGCCAGTCGCTGTGGGACCTGCATATGATGCCTTTCTCTAGCATCATCTGGATTTCTGTTTTTATCTGTCCCTGTAATCGATGGGGAATCCATCTCCAACTCTCCCAGATCACCTGGCCTGGAGGAGTTTTTATCCAGTGTACCACACCCCGAGCTTCCCCAGGCATTTCCTGAAACACGTCTCCAAATTCCCTGACTAGTTTGGCCGCCTGTCTCCTCTGGTCTTCCGTTAGTCGCGCGGCCAATTCCACAACACCTGGTCTGCTTCCCTCTATCAAAGAGGGTCCTAATTCTAGTTCATCAGGATGGGAGGCCAGGTACATACATTCTCGGTCTTCCCACTTCTTCAGCAGATTGACGTGGTATACCTGCTTCTTTTGTTTGTCCGCCTGATACACCTCATAATCCAAGGGCCCCACTTGGTGTATAACTTCATAGGGTCCCTGCCACCGGGCAAGCAACTTACTCCCTTGGTCCGGTAATAGAACCAACACATGGTCCCCCACCTCAAACTTCCTTTCCTGGGCGCCCCGGTTGTAATATCTCACTTGACGTTGCTGGGCCTCTCTGAGATTTCCTACAACTTCACTCCGAGCAGCTTCAAGGCGCTCTTGCAGTTGTAGCACATACTAGATCAAATTCTGGTCTTTACCTTGTTGTTCTTCCCAACCTTCTTTAATTAGATCGAGTATTCCCCGGGGTTGCCGTCCGTATAACAGTTCAAAGGGGAAAACCTGGTTGAGGCTTGGGGCGCCTCTCTTACCGCAAACAGCAAAGGCTGTATCATTTTATCCCAATTCTGTGGGCTCTCAGCAACAAACTTCTTCAGCATCTGTTTCGGGGTCTGATTAAAACGTTCCACAAGTCCATCTGTTTGGGGGTGATAAACTGTCGTCTTCAGGTGTTTAATCCCTAGGGCTTTACTCACTCCCTCGAAGACACATGAGGTAAAATTCGTCCCCTGGTCTGTCAGCAATTTTCTAGGAAGTCCTACTCTCGAGAATATTTTCAATAGCTCATTTGCCACCTTCGGAGCTGATATGGTTCGCATCAGCACGGCCTCAGGGTACCTGGTGGCATAATCTAGCAGGACTAGGATATATTGGTTTCCAGTGCTGCTACGGGGAAGGGGCCGCACGATGTCCACCACTACTCACTCAAATTGAACCTCTATCAATGGCACTGGCACCAAAGGCACCTTTGGGGGGCATCTCGGGTCCTCTTTTTGGCACACCGGACAGGAAGCACAATATCTTGCCACTTCTCGTACCAGTCCAGGTCAAAAGAATCTTGCCCTAATGCGGGCTTCAGTTTTGTCTCTGCCCAAGTATCCCCCCATAGGAAGTTCATGAGCCACCCTCAAGACAGCCCGTCGATACCGCCGAGGTACTAGCAGCTGTATGACCTCCTCCCCTCCAGGCCTCCCTTGTTCAATTCGGTACAGGAGACCGTTCCGTACCTCGGTGTCGTCTTCATCAGTTCTGGCCATAAGACCTCGCCGTCTCATTGGGCTAGGTGTTCTTGCAACGCGTAATGAAAGTCTGGCTCCTGGCTCTGCTCCAACTGAAAATGTTCATCCTCCCACAAAGCGGTGACATCCACCTCTGGCTGCATTTCTTCTGCAGGGGGCACTTGTTCTGTCTCTACCACAAATTCCTCAACCTTCTTTGTCGATGTGGCCCTGGTTATTTCCCCCAACAGCTCAGGCCAATCACAACCCAGTACTACGGGGTAGGGTAACTGCTCAGCAACCCCAACTAGCATCTGACGGGTCCTATTGCCTACCTGAAGCTTGACCCTCGCTCTCTCAACTTAGGGAGTCCCCGCACCAACATTGTATTTCTACCTGATCTATTATCTCTCTTTCCTTGGCCGGTAGCACGTCGCTCTGCACCATCGTCTGTACTGAGCCCGAATCCAACATAGCTCGAACCTTTCTTCCCTCTACCATCACTTCAGCTGTAACCGCGGGTGGCTCGTCTCCCACCTCAGGGCCACTCCTAGCTCCATAGCCACATCCCCCCACCCGGCTCACCGGTTGGGCATGGAGGGTTTCCCTCACATTGGCTAACAGAGCCCGTTGTCTAGCAGCTTGCTCCTGTAGGCCTTGTATCACTTGCTGTAGTTGAACTACAGCCTGAGGTTGTGCCTCTGGACCCCGGCAAAGCATCCGCTCTCTCTCTCTGGGCCCAAGGATTCTCTCTCATACGGCCAAACCAGCGTCCCATTATGCAAACTGCCGTACAAAATGTTTCCCGGCCAATGCACCACTGTGACAGGTCGTCACTTCTGGGCCACCCTTAATGTGGCCCACACACCTGTCTCTGGGGCAACCACCTGCCTCCTCACCTGCCACATCTTGATCTTAATTAATTAATTAGCAGAAGGCTGCCCTTATACTGCCCCCTCTGCTAGGGGGCGCTATCTGCGGCTCTGTTTCCTCCCCTACACCGCAGTCCACACCTCGCCAATGTAATCACTGTTGTCTCAATTCTCTCACTATTCGGCCCCTTACTGTTCTCCCTGGGCCTTCCTTCCTTGGCTGCCCTCTCCTGGGGCTTTCTGGTGCCCAACTTGGTCCTCCCAACAATGCGGCCCCCTATCAGGGCTCCCAGTGCCCAAACTTGGGCTTCTCAATAATACTGCCCCCTATCTGGGGGCCCTCCGCGCCCACACTTGGGCTTCTCAAAGTTGCCCCCTTCCTGGGGCTCTCTGCGCCCACACTTGGGTTTCTCAACGTTGCCCCCCTTTCTGGGGCTTGCCGTGCCCAACTTGGGTCTCCCAATAAGATGGACCCCTTTCTGGGGCTTGCCGTGCCCAACTTGGGCCTCTCAATAAGATGGCCCCCTTTCTGGGGCTCGCCGTGCCCAACTTGGGCCTCTCAATAAGATGGCCCCCTTTCTGGGGCTTGCTGTGCCCAACTTGGGCTTCTCGTAATGCTGCCCCCCCTTTCCAGGGCTCTCCGCAGTGCTGCCCCCTTCTCTGGGGCCTTCCGCAGTGCTGCCCCTTTTCTGGGGCTTGCTACGCCCACACTGGGGCTTCTCAGTCGCCCCTCTCTGGGGCTGGGGTATAAGCACCCCGTAAACTACACCCTTACTGGCGCCGGGATCCCCACGCTACTGTGGGTCTCCTATGAGGCCTCCCCGAACCCCTTATAGCCTCACCCAAACCACCGGTAATAAACAACAAAGCAGAACACCAACTCAAGCCTCTTGGCTACAACTGAAATATAAGCTGCCTGGCTATAACAACATTGCTCAACTCAAGTCAAGCTGTACTTGCAGTTCTCGCTGCTTTTCGCATCATGGCTTAGGGAGCTCCTGCTCTGGCTGCTGGCAGGGACCACCTCTGGCTCCAGCCCCCAGGGTTTATAAGGGCCAGGCCCTGATCCTTCCGGTCAGCTGACCTTCACTGTTTGCCCCGGCAACCCACAGCTGGGCTTATTTCCTGCTACGGCTTCCTCCCCAGCAGTTTTCCCCTCTTTGGTAGCAGGGCACCTCAGTGCTCTGTGACACCATGCAATCATACATGAAAAATGATAAGTAAAGATTATAATGTTGTATATCAGTATTAATCAAATCTTAGTGCCTTCTATTTAAGAGTTCCCAATCACTGATAACATAGAATTTTTCTAAAACGTTTTAGAAAAAAGGGATATCAACCTTTGTAAACCAGGGTAGAACTCCCTGCATAATTTGACCTAACACTGCCAACATGATGTTTTAATTATTTGAATAGAGTTTTTCTTTTTAACTTATTCTGTTCTTTTGTCTGTTCAGTGACAGAAATGGTTGGCTCAGATCAGCGGCTTGTTGGAATTGTGATACAAATGTTCTTCACCCTTGGCATTATGATTCTTCCTGGAATTGCTTACTTGATTCCCACATGGCAGGGAATTCAGCTGGCCATCACCCTGCCCAACTTCCTTTTCCTGCTCTATTACTGGTAATGTTGGCATTGCTATGGCTGTAGCACTTACGGTCATTGGTCCTGGGCCAGGGCTTCATTGCACTAAATGCTATGTGAAAGCAGAGCAAAAAAAATGTCCCTGGGTTGCTGTTGGTTTAGCGTCTATAGGACATTTTTATATACAAACCCAAATAAGAGTACTCTTAAAAACAAATGTTATAAATTTTCAAGAAATTGCTGCTGGATGTATATGTCAGCTTGGATATAGAATATTATGATAAAGCAAAATACAAAGTGGAAAGACCATGTTTTTCCTGATAAACTGCCTTTCTGACCAATCAAACTATGCAAGACCTGTCTTCTGGCACTTCGTAATATTTTACAGGCCTGGAATCCACCAAAAATATCCTTTAAACCGTACCTGATTTTCTTGGTGGCACTGCTAGGGCTTCATGGTCCTCAGTTCCAAAAAGACTATGTTAGAGGGAGATCTCATATATACAGGTTTTAAACAGTAACTAACGTGGCTAAATACTGTCCTAAAGCTAGCCTGTGAAATAGATGTTGTTCTTTCTTTGGTATCCACAAGTGCAGTGAATGCCCCAAGCCAGAAATACTGTTAACTTCCCTGATGGAATTCAAATGAATACTCAGAGTCTTCTGGTCTCAGAAGTGAAAGAAGTGTAGAGAGCTAGCATGTAATGAACGGATGGTAGAACAAACACTTGGAAGAAGTGTTGAACAGCATATATGTTAACTTATTCTTTGTCCCTGTGAGACACTGATGTCCCATGTCCCATGAAGTACTCTGCTGCAGAGTTAGAGAGGGCTAGGGGACCTTCCTAATTCCAGGAAACACTTGAGAGGAGAACAAGAAACTCATAGAGATGCTAATTAGCTTTTAGAATGTTTGGCTTAACCACAAGAATATATCATTTTTATGGTCGGAGGAATGATGGAGATTGAATGGGCGTGAGAAATGAACCACTGTCCTTCTTGGCCTAAGGAGGAGTCCTTCAAGCCAAAATAATAAGTACTTTAGTTAGGGCAACATGAAAAGTTTGCTGATTGACAACTATTTAATGAAAAAACCTCATGAGGGTTTCAGTGTTGAGGTTTGTCTCTGTAATGGTTGAACATTACACGAGACATGTAGACTACGTAGGATGGCTGAATTTCCACCTACCTGGGACCAGATGGAATCAGTGAGCCACACAGCTTTTTGTTGTTGCCCATAGGATGAGATTCTTTGAAAGCCAGGCAGGGGACTAATGAGGGAGGTGGGTCTGTGAATATTTCTGTCTAGTTCAGAGCTTGAAAAAGCTCTTCTACATCAGGTGTAAATACAGATGCTAATTCCTGTTACTTTCTGAAGACACTAATGATCATAATCTTTGCTGGCCTCTGTGCTTTTGCAGGGCAGTTCCTGAATCTCCACGATGGCTGCTGACACGCAAAAAAGGAGAAAAGGCATTAAAAATTATGCACACCATTGCCAAGCACAATGGGCGATATCTCTCTCCACATTACTCTGAGGTACATACCATGTGTTTGTACAGTGCTTTTAATTTAATCTTTATTTTAATTTTTTACTATTCAGGATTGTTAAAATGTATTTTCTCTGTTTGACTGGCAAAACTTTTGCGGTATGATACTGAAAACAGATTGCCTGACTCATTCATTTTTCGGTTTTGTTGTGAGGGTAGGACTAGATTAGTTCAAAGGGGACTGGGCCTAAATAAGAGCATTTCCCAGAACTATTAGCATTAAGTAAAATGTCAAAGTAAACATCCTATAAAGAATTGTGCTAAGCATATTTAGCATATTTAGTTACTATAAGGGGTCATGCTGTTTCCTTTTTTTTTTTATTCATACTATATTGTGCAATGGTCTTTCTAATGTATTCCATGTGGAGGATATGTCCTGAAGAGGGGGCGTTAATATATCTGTGTAGTGGTAGAACAAACTCTTGAGTCCTGTCTTCACATGTGGGGTGTTCTTGGTGGAGAGGACACCCTGCTTCAAGGGGTGTGCCCTGTGGGGACACATTCTACTGCAAGGGGTATACTTTTGGGGGATGTATGGTGACATTCCCCAAGCAAATAGGAGCCTGAGGTGATCACTTCTATCCTTCCCCCATGTTATACAGGCCTTTGTGGACCTGATTATGACTAATAACTATCTCAAGCCTAAAAAGTGGTCATTGGGGTTTTTCAATGTGTTTCTACCAAGTCCAGCACAGTGAAACTTGACCTTAATGTGGTCTATTATGTCCTCTTGTAATATTACATTATTCAGGATGCAAAAGAGCAAGGTCCTTTCTTCTCAGCCACTAATAAACCTTCCATGCCTCTCTTCTTTGTCAAGGATTGCACAGAATTTCAGACAGTGTCAAAGTGTGGGGCAGGAGGAAGAACTAAAGAGTGTTACTCAACACTCTGAACCTTTAGGGGACAGTATCCATGATACTACACAGTGACTCGGTTCCTATGCGTGGCAGACTTCCCTCACTGATCATCAAATAGCTGGAGGAGTTTCTGCATGAAAGCTCATGCTGTTCCATGCAGCAGATAATGATCCAGCACAATAGGAAACCATGGGGAGGCTTCAGGATGTGTGGAATCTAGCAGTTCCCTCCCTTGTTCCATTAGTTCTTGAACCCCTCTTTCTCTACCAGGAAGTCTGAATTTAAAACTAAAATATGCTTTTTCCAGCTTTGGCCACAAAGACAAATGACCTGATTATTATGGTATCTTTCACCATTGTTTACAAACCAGATTTGGAATTTAAGTGTTCGGCTTCACAACCCCACAGATTATGAGATGTTTGAAATCTTTGGGTGCCCATACATGAGTACCGAGGCTGCTCTGAGCGCTGGAATTCCAGCACATTGGAGCAGACTTGGTTAATTGACTCTGCTGAAGTGTGACAGTTGCCTCCCGAGTCTCATGTATCAGCCTTCCTGCACTTAAAAATGGCAACAGGGGCCCTTTTACTAAAGCTTCTTGAATGAGCTTTAGTTCATGTGCCCCCACCACCATTTGAAGCATGGGGACACCAACACGGGACACAACAGCACTTTAATTAGAGCAGCTCTCGGAGTCTCTCTAATTAAAGCGCCACCCCCATCACTCCCAGAGCATGTGTAAAAGCACCCAGTTAGTCTTACTAAATAAAAACCATGTAAATAAAGACCTGTGGCCCTAGGACTGTAGTCTACAGAAAGATATTCACCATTAAAAGGAATAATATTTAAAAAAAAAAAATTACTTTCTTGTTGGTAAGAGAAAAAAATGTTTGCAGAAAATGCCCCCTTATTTGCCATATGTATTAGTTACTTTTATTTTGCTTTGAACCAGGATTTTCCTCCTTTGGCCTTTTTATAGTTAGATCTCAATATCAGGTTGAAAAAGTCAAGATAACAAGTACAAATCTCCAATTGGTTAGCCAGACCAGTTAAACTATCCTGGATTTCCACATATAAAATACAGTGTGGTTTTATTTGCATGCATCGCAGAACTTCTTGAATTTGAGAAAGAGTCATAAGTTGACCATATCCCACAAATGAGTGTGTGGACAATTGGTTTTCTGGTTTTTTTTAATCTATGACCCCTAGCTTTGAAACAATAAAAGTATTTCTCTCTCTCTTTTTCCTTTTTTTTTCCTAAAAAAAGAATTTAACAGAGACCATTTTTTTGAAAAATCAAGAAAATATGAGTTTTTCTCTTTGAGAATTTTTGTGCAACACAAACACTGAATTTGAACTACACCAAAAATATATCCCTTTGCATAAATAATGATATATTTTGTTAAATTTACTATTGCCCATGAACCTCTTAAATTTTTGTTATGAGATGGGTAGATACATTCAGGATGTTGACAAATAATATCTTTCATTTCCATGTTCTAATGGATGAATTCTAAAGTTCTTTTCCATGAACTGTTCTTTACCATGAACTATTTCACCCAGTGAATGGAGGTGTGGACCCCTTTGAATTGTAAGTGTGTGTATTCACATACTTTTGATTGATCATAGTCATCTTTCTCAGACCCCTTAGACATAGTCTGTGGGCTCCCAGAGAACATGGACCATAGGTTGAAAACCACAGATCTAGAACGATGAGGCATTCCAGCTATACCTCAAGACTGAACCAAAGTAACAAGCATGTACCGACTTCCTCAAATTGTTCTGTTGCTTCCTGCAACAGAACAGCATTTTATCTTATCCGGACCATGCCTCAGCCTGTTTGCCCTCTTCTGTATGTGATCTGAACCAGATGCTCAGAAAGGTGGTCCACAGGTGTGGGGACATAAAGGTGTATATCATCAGCTTACTGAAGACATTGTAAGACATGTCCCGCTTATACTCTCAACATACAACTATTAAACAAAAGGGGTGACATGTTGAAATACTCTCTCAGCTCTCACAAGAGCATCTCAGACAGGGAGTGAAGTGTACTCTGTCCAAGTTTGCGGATGACACAAAACTGTGGGGAGAAGTGGACACACCGGAAGGCAGGGAACAACTACAAGCAGACCTGGACAGGTTGGACATATGGGCGGAAAACAACAGAATGAAATTCAACAAGGAGAAATGCAAAGTGCTGCACCTAGGGAGGAAAAATGTCCAGCATACCTACTGCCTAGGAAATGACCTGCTTGGAGGCAAGGAAGCGGAAAGGGATCTTGGAGTCCTAGTGAACTCCAAGATGAACATGAGTCGGCAGTGTGATGAAGTCATCAGAAAAGCTAATGGCACTTTATCACGTGTCAGCAGATGCATGACGAACAGAACCAAGGAGGTGATACTTCCCCTCTATTGGGCGTTGGTCAGACCGCAGTTGGAATACTGCATGCAATTTTGGGCGCTGCACTTCAAGAGCAATGTGGATAACCTGGAAAGGGTCCAGAGAAGGGCCACAGGTATGGTTAAGGGCTTGCAGGCCAAGCCCTATGAGGAGAGACTGGGGCACCTGGACCTCTTCAGCCTCCGCAAGAGAAGGTTGAGAGGCGACCTTGTGGCTGCCTATAAGTTCATCATGGGGGCACAGAAGGGAATTGGTGAGGCTTTACTCACCAAGGCGCCCCTGGGGGCTACAAAAAATAATGGCCATAAGCTAGCAGAGAGCAGATTTAGACTGGACATTAGGAAGAACTTTTTCACAGTTAGAGTGGCCAAGGTCTGGAATGGGCTCCCAAGGGAGGTGGTGCTCCTCCCCTACCCTGGGGGTCTTCAAGAGGAGGTTAGATAGGCATCTAGCTGGGGTCATCTAACCCCAGCACTCTTTCCTGCCTATGCAGGGGGTTGGACTCGATGATCTATTGAGGTCCCTTCCAACCCTAACATCTATGAATCTAGGAGGAGCCCTAACCCACCTCCAAACATGCCACTTGGGGTGATCAGCAAGAAAGAACCGTGTGAAACACTGCCACCTGCCAATGTGGTCCACAGAAGAGCCAGCAACTCCCTATGATCAACAGTATTAAAAGCTACTGATGGATCTAACAATGGTAGCACCCAGTCTTCATTCATTGGCAAGAGACTATCTACCAATGTAATGTCTTGGTGTTGTGTCCAGATTGATCAAGGGCACAGTCTGAAGCATCTAGAAATTCAGAGTTGCCTTGTCACAAATGGGTCTTTATCAACCAGAGAGGACTTAGGAAGTTAGTTTAGGCTTAGCAGAAAATGTGTTACCAATGCCTGACAGAATAACTCTGGAGGAAATTGAAAGATGGGCTTTTATCCCTTTGAGTCACTCTTTTATCCCTGACAAAAACAGAAAGCTTTACCCAATTTTATTTACAAGAAAAAATTTCACTGAATCAGCTACAAAGCTTGGGTTGCTTCTGTTTTAACCCTCATACAAGCTACATACAGTAATACACCTGTTAGAATAAAAAACTAATTTACAAAAGCATTGAAATGGACAATTAATTTCTATAAATAGTTCATTACCTTTATAAACTTTACATTTTTTTTTAATGACAAAGGTGGATGCATAAAAGTTTGCTGACACATTTCTCAGACAAGCTGAACCCAGACCTATACCACATCCTCAGAAATTCTTTTAACATCTAATGTATCCCTAATTATTTTAAGGCATCAAAGATGGATGCATTAGGGATGGATACATTGAAATATTGATATACATCTACTTGGCATGTGATCTACTTGGATACATCTACTTGGCATTTCTATAATTTTTAATACACAGTCTGTGTAATTGTCAGGATTTTCTTGTTGTAGACTTTCCCTGAGTGTTGTGTTACCAAAGTGGCAGCCTTAAGTTAATGACATCATTTTGTTTTGTTTTGTTTTGTTTTTGGGGGGGAGGGATAAAGGGGGAGGAATTATATACCAGGATGTTCATTTACTTGACCATGAAACAGGATGAAACTGCAACAACATGGTTACAGATAAGTAAAGCATTGGGTTGGAAGAGGTCTAGATGACCAGCAAGAGGCTAGGCCAACAACAGTTCTCCGGTACAGACCAAGACATTTCTGTGATGTGGGCCAATATTGTGTCAGTCTCAGCCCCGGCCCAGCCCCTAAAATGGAGTAAGCTTGCTAACTATGTTATATCTCATGAAATTAGAGAAGTGTAAATTGAAGCAAGAGAAAATGAAGTGCCGAAACAAATGAGAGAAAGGGTAGCAAGTAAATAACTCAGGTTTTCAAATTCAACTCTTCTTTCTAGGTTCTGAAGCTTTACCCTAATTATGTAGCCGGGTAGCTTTTCCCAATAGCTTTTTAAGAACACAGCTTATTTTTTTAAGAAATAGCCATGATAATGACCCCAGTTCATTCACAGCTGCAAGTGGTTAACCTTTAGTAATATCTCAGCTGCACTTTGGATTTGTTCTTGGAACTTTTTGGATATACAACTTCTGTCATTCCTGGTTTTGTGCCCAGCAGAAAGAGTAAACTTCAAGAAGTGTATTAATAGGGATCAAGGGCACTTTTCAAATTTACTCACAGAAAAACTATCCTTCAACTAACTACTTCTAGCAATATAGCCAAAGTGATACATGGGCAGCCAGAGAGAGAGGAAAAAAATCCATTGTGACACAAATAGATATTGGCTATGATTTTTAAAGGAATCAAAAGACTTAGATGTCCATTAGAGCGCTGTGAAACAGCAGCGTTCCACTTTGACTTTCATTTTGACCTTTTGACAGAACGGTGTTTTGTTTTGAGTTTCATTTAGTTACAAAAGCACTGTTTTATTCCATTTCATCAAAACAGTTTTGCTGTTTTGATGTTTCGCCCATAGGCTATAATGTGGAAGCACAAAACAGCCTATAATTTTGTCATTTCTTGCCTGATTCTGATAAAACTTGCAGGGATGGTAGCCCCTTCTGAGGCCATGAAGCCAAGTTTCAAGGAAATAGGTGCAGGGATTTCTAGGAAACTGCACCTCAAGTTGCAGACAAGCAGGAGCCAGGGAGCAGGAGCAGTGTCCTGTGATCCAGCAGGCAGATCAGGGGCCTGCATCCCTGGGAGGAGTCCAGCAGAGCCCTTCTGGGGATGTGAGTGGCCCACTATCTGCCTGCTGGATGACAAGAGGCTGCTTCTGCCACCTGAGACCCGGCACTGAGGAACTGAGCCTGGCTGGGGGAAGAGGCTCCTGCTATTGGGTTCAGTTCTCAGCAGCTCACAGCCCTGTGAAACTAAGCCCAGTGGTGGGAGGTGGAGCTGCTTCCCCCAGCCATGCTGCCCATCTTCCGCCACCCAGCTGAGCTTCATGGGGCTAGCAGAGCCAATCCAAGCACAGTCCAGTGGTGGGAGGCAGACAGAGCCAGCACTGGGCTCCGATCAGCTCCACCAGCCCCACAAAGTGCAGCCCGGCAGTAGGAGATGGGGAGAGCCAGGGCTGTGCTCCACGCCGGGCTGGGCCACATGGGACTGCGGAGCCACTCGGAGCACAGCCTTGTCTCTCCTCTGCCTCCCACAACCTGGCTGGCTGCTTCGAAACTTTCAAAATGTTTTGACTGGCCTCATCTTGTTTTGAGGCTGTTTTGCAGCCCTTTGTTTCATTTCAATTTTGCTGTTTTGAGCTTGAAATGAGTCGAAACAGTGTCAAAACAAAACAGCCAGTGAAGCTTCTCACAGCCCTAATGTCCATGTCCCCTAAAAGGACAATTTTCTTGTGATTTCCCAGTTGGTCTAATAAAAGGTATCATTTTGGAACCAAGAGTTCTAGATTTTTTTATGTCTTCTTTGAAAATTACTGTTTTTGACTTTCACTAGCCTTCAGATACCAGACAATTGAATGTTGTATGAAGCTCAATTCAGGTTTTTTGCTATATGCATTACAACTTCTTTAGAATGGGGGCACTAGTAGTGTCCTGCTTTTGCTTGCTCTGAATTTCCAAAAATGCTTGTTTTTTCTAGCTGAAATTTTCCTTCCTTAGTCTCTGGTCAAATTAATGTTATGTGAACAACTGAGCAAAAACAATCACCCATTTGAAATAAAAACAAAATAAAATAAATATTATTTTTCCATTGAAGGCTTCTCTTCCTAAAAGATCTTTTATTTACCCAGTTGGGGTAGAAAGTTGAGATGTGGTGTGGAAGTAGTCCTCTCCCAAAAGGAATTATTGAGTGTTCTGGTGAAAAGTGGTTTTAATTAGGTAGGGAAATGACAGTGGGAATCACACTCTGCACATGTACAGAAAATGTCACACATGATTAAATGCTACTTCCCTGGTCTTGCAAATACCAGCACTAATACTAGTGATCTTAATTCAGCCCAGTGCTTAAACAGATGCTTTGAAGCCTCTTTAACTCTGATGGATCAAGTTAGGTACCCTGCTATGACAGAATAGGAATGGACTGGTGAATTGGATGAGCAACCTTAGTCTATGAGCAACCTCATTGACTGCCCTGGGACTGCTTGCATTGCATAAAATAGCACCTGAAGAAACAGGGTGTTTTCTACGTAGGCTTATGCTTTTCTCAACAAGTTAGTCTCTAAAGGCACCTATACACATGCCGGACGTCTGCCGGACTGTGCTAATTAGCACACCCAAGCAGCCTCCGTGTCACATGTATTCAGTGTCCCCACTGCCATTTTGAAGCCTGGGACCCTGAATACATGTGACACTACAGACGCTTTAATTAGAGTGGCTCTCTCAGCTCTCAGAGCTGTTTTAATTAAAGTGTCTTCCCCCACCCTCCACCTGGAGCACATATAAAAGACATCCTAAGGTGCCATCCTGTGCTGTCTACTGCATACAAGTTAAGTATATGCATGTTTCTTTGCAGTATCAGGACCTTAGCTTATTGTAATTTTTAAAACCACTGCAAAAACACTGAAGTACAATTTGATGGGATACCTTGGGGTTGGTGGAGGGAGATAAAACCTTGCTCTTTAGATTGGGTGACCATAATAATTTGAGGGAAATCTGGGATAAGGGGTGGGGAGTGCTGGGGAGTGCCAGCATGCATGAGCATGCACGCACACGCACACGCACACACACACACTCACACACGCACAGCCCAACTCCTCAGCTCTCAGGGTTTGAGCCAGGCAGGACAACATGATGTGCACATGCGTGCAGATATACAGACTCTCTCTCTCTGCTTAAACAGGACCCAGGGTTTCAGGTTGAACAGTAACGAGGACACAAGAAACATCAAGGGAAAGCTTGTTCAGGAAGTGAAACTCAGGAGTTTAGCCTTTGTATTGGCAGACCAACACTCTGCCAGCTGAGCCATGGTGGCTTACAGTCATGTGCTCTAGCATCTCAGCTCTGGAAGGCAAGGCCCAGCACAGCGGCACACAAGTGTTGTCCATGTAGGTGGGCATAAGGTCATGTGGTGGCCAGCAGCCTTGTGGTCCCCATCAGGCTGTGGGAGGTGGGGAGCAGAGAAGGAGGAGCAGTAGGACTACCTGCTGAGGTGGGACTATGCCTGTATTTCTGTGGTGTAGCAGTGATCACATTTGCCTAACACATGAAAGGTTCCTGGATCAAAACGGTGCAGAAACGGGTTGCCCATGGCCACAGATGTCACAGCAGAACATAATTCCCCATGAGCTCCTTTTTCCCTACAGCTGGGCAACACCCACCCCTTGAAAGACGCACAGCCCTGCCCCCATTGCTCCCAGGTGCAGGGCTGGGCAGGAGAACATGGCATGCACAAACGCATTTACGCACAGCCCCAACACCACAACTTCCTGCACACACCTTAACTCCGACCCTGACTCTATTGTGCAAACGAATCTGCTCACATCCCAACAGAGTCCAGACCAGGGAGTAGCCCATTGGTTCAGCTTGCTAGAGAAAATTGAAGCAAAAGCCCTTAGCTGGTGTGGCACATGTGCCTGGCTCCTGACTCAGAACCCAGGCACGTGCTGATGGGTTCCCACCAATCTGTGACTTTTGCTCCAATTTTTTCTAATGGCTGGGATGCAGAGGCAGCCTCCAAAATCCGGGACTGTCCCAGACAATCAGGGACATACAGTGGTCAGTTAGGATAAAATATGTCTTTAGGCCATACAAAGCTAGACCCTGAGAGTGAAATTTTGACTGCAGTGGTAAACTCTCACTAACTTCAGTGAGGCCAAGATTTCAGCCTGTGAAGCTTAAGGTTTTTTTGTAGCGATGTTTATGTCCTTTCTCCTTAACCCATAAACCATTCTATGGATTATGGGGCATTTTGACATTTGAGAAAGACACAAGCTATGTGTTAGCAGCAGCATTGAACTTATCTTTGCATGGGAAAATCAAAACCACATTTGCACAAGGTTCAGACACTGGTCACTGGCAACATGTTCTAACAAACAATGTCATGGAAGCTTTATCACCCTTCCTGAGCAGATTCAGACAAGCCTGACAAACCAAACGAAGAGTGACCTCCCCCATGCCCCACCAATCCTAGTTTACCAAAAAAGCCAAATCTTGAAGCAAAAGTTGCAGGACTTTTCTAGCTTGGTTATGAAAGAGAAGCAAAGGTTCTATAAAGGGGGAAGCAAATGGCTCCTAGCAATGGTGGGAGAGAATGGTAAAGAGGCCCAGGATAGTCCAAGGTTTTTGGACAGTCTTTTGCTGGAAGATGTGTTTTGATGCGTCCAGTCAAAACCTGCAAATGGGAGAGGAACAGAGGAAAAACCTTAAACATACCCTCTTTCTGCCAGTGTGAGACAAAGGATACAGTTCAAGATAGAGTTCTGGTCTGACACAGTAAATGCCAGATCTCATGTTCTCTTTATCTTGCTGAAAAGTTTAGGTTATAACTGTGATATGAACAATAAATACAATAAAGAAAATCCATGCATGTGTTCTTAGCTGAACAAAAATCAAGTTACCTGGCAATACCCTTTGGTCCTATTTACTATTCTTGTCACTGAACATTATGGCTCTCCATTCCCTTTGGCTCTGTTTTGCCATTACAAAAAAAAAAATTAAAACGACTTCATAGCACAGATGGGAAAGAGGCTCCTTTCTCCCTTCTCACAATCCACATCTCTCTCTCCATATTTTCTTGTGCCTGGTTTGATTTGTGTTTTGTAAAGAGTTAATAATTGCTACTGAATGGCTAAAACAGGAGATATGTGGTCTGAGCTGTTCAGGGGATTCAGCCGCTGAAGATGCGCAGCTAATTCCCTTGCTCTTATTGGAAATCTCAGCCAGATCTCCAGGGTTTTACTGCTGAGTTCTCTTGCGGATTCACTTTGGGCGCATCTACATGTTACCATACTGCAATGTTGCTACAGCGCCATGCTTTAGTACTTCCTTAGCTGCCAATCACAAGTAGCCCTATATGATCGCTCTATCACTGTAGCATGCTGTATGGCAATGTAGCGGGGAAACGTGTAGATGCGTCCTTTGAGACCGTGGCCAAGTCCTATATATGCTGTACCCTGTAGAAGAGTGTACACTCTGGAAAGTCCTTGACTTCAACTATCTAAGCACTTCTTCAAATGCTTTGTTCAACTCGGACCAAAGTGTATCTTTGGGATGTTTCCTTCCCCTTCGTTTCACTTCTTGGCCACTTCCTTTTCTCAACTTCCCTTCTTGCTACTGAGTTACATTATCAAAACCGAAAAAACAAACAAAAAACTCCCCAGTCACTGTTGTTTGCTCTCTCCAGCTCATTCTTACTTCTCCACATTCCTTTTATTTTTGCTGTCACTCACCACAATGCCATTGTTTGTCTGTGAACGTTCATTCAAACGTCTCCTCTCAGTAACCCTTAAAGTTACACTTTGGAAATAACTGTGGAGTTGGCATTGTGGGGGTGCCATGTTGATTGTTTTTAGGGGACTTGCGTGTCAGCTTTTCTCCATTTATGAGTAAACTTTTTTCTTCTGCTGGCCAGTGCTGAAAACTCAACTCGTTTTTTGAAAATCAAGCTGTATTTTTCTGACTTGTGCATTAGCATCATAAAAGTCTTTAAGTAGCTGAAAAATCAACAGTTGCTTTAAATTATAAGCCCTCCCACATAGCTGGTGGGGGGCTCCACTGTGCTAAAAACAGTTAAAGGGATTTTGAATCAAATCACCTAGTTCTGTTTGACTGTCCATGAATACCATTTTTTTGTACTAAGCAAGCTATGGTGCCCTTTCCTACTTACTGACAGCTGATTCTGAGGCCTGCTTTCCCTCTCCAGATTACAGTTATCAATGAAGAGGTTACTAATCCCTCATTCTTTGATCTGGTCCGAACTCCCCGGATGAGACAATACACACTGATTCTTATGTATGCCTGGTAAGTCCCCATTTTATCCTGTTTTCAAATCTTTTTTTTTTTTTTTTATCCTGGTATTGTGATCCTTGCCTTTCAGAGTCAAGCCAGCTGCTTACAGTCAACATTTTCTTTTCTTTTGCTTAGGTTCACAAGTGCCCTGGTTTACCAAGGGCTGGTCATGCGCCTAGGAATTGCAGGAGGAAACCTCTACCTTGACTTTTTCATTTCGGGGGCCGTGGAATTACCTGCAGCTCTCTTGATTTTACTGACAATCGATCGCATTGGTCGACGCCTCCCTTTTGTGATAAGCAATATAGTGGCAGGAGTGGCATGCTTAATTACTGCGTTCTTACCAGAAGGTAACTCTTTCCTTAGGTTCTCAAGGTTTTTGATTTATCCCAGATTAGAAAGGAGAAAGCCATGCAAAGATTTTGCAGCTGTGGATCAAAGTAAAAAGCCAATTGTAGTGTATTAAAAGACAGATAATGAAAGCCCCAGAACATAGGACTAGAGGGGACACCATGGGCCGGGCCATCAAGCTCAGTTCCTTGCACAATGGGCACCTGCAGAAATTTGTTAACCAAAGGACTCTCCAGTGCATGAAGAAGGGCATAATACACTCTGTAGTGGGGAAGATATTAGTTATACAGCTAAAAATGAATACTTTAGATGGGAGAGAGAGATTATTGGGCCACCTCCAAATAAACCAATGCCTAAGAAAAGAAATTAATCCATTTATAGTATACAATTTCCTGTTGCTCAATCCTGGCTTATCTGGTGCCAAAACTTTGCCATTGCCAAGAGTAACAGGTCACTCCACTCTCTGCTCTGCCTGCTGCCGGCTTGACCCATCCAATCCCTCTCATGGTGCAGATCCAGGAGCAGGTAGCATAAATCTAGCTAATCCTGACCATGCACTACACAGGGGTTTTCCTCCACAAGGGAAATCACCACTTGGTAGTGCAAATGGGGAGAGGATGTAGCTCCAGCCTTGTTGAAGATGGATTATTTTCTACAAACTGATATCTCACAAGTGTGGTGACTTCAATATACTTGGTTTCTGCAAAGTGTACCTCTCGGGGGGAGCATTCAGAGGTGTTGTATATAGAAAGTGGTCAGAGAACAAGGCATCTTGCCATGACTATGCAGATGCCTTCAGACTACCTCAAAGCTGAGCTTGGCTGGATGTTAAATTAGCATCAGAAAAGCTTATCCCTGCTTGAGGACATCAGCAGCAGGACAGACAATGTGGTGAATACTGACTACCTTTAGTGTTGTCAGCTCTAGCAAATACAGAACAACAAGTAGCAGGCAGATATTCTCAAAAAGAAGCTGTGAAAAGCCACTGTCTGTCACCTCCAAGGTATTAGCTTAAGAAATCTGGTGCGTTTTGCAGGTACAGTATAAGTTCCATGGTCAGACCAGTTTCATCACAGTTAGCCTCTTTTTTAAGACGTGGATTCAAAAGTTACTTTAAAATAACACCAGAGATCATATTCTATTCCACCTGTTAGGTAGAATGTCTAAAGTGGTGTTTAGGTGGCTTTCACACGTGCAATCCCATTCTAATCTACTTGAGACCCTGACAAAGCAACAGTGTGTCCATATTTGTAATACACCTTCATCTCACACTGGAGGAGGAAGACCCAATCCCCTTTCAACCAATAGGCCAATAATTCAGACACTTGCCTAGGAAGTGGAATACCTGAATTCTAGACTCTCCCTTGCCCATCAGGGGCTTGAACATACATCTTCAGCCTCCCAGGAAAATGCTCTGACCACCAGTCTGTGGGTACAGCAGGGCTGAAAGGCCCCTCTACCCCTTCTACTGTACTGGGACCATTGGAGGCAGCCAGGAATATAAGAGTCATGGGCTGAAAGGGAGAACAAGCAACAGGGAACCTAATTCTGTAGCTCAGTGAGGATAATCCCTGGGAGGGGGGAAGCCCTGGATTCTGGCCCCTGCCTCCAGTGCTGTGCATGTACGTTATCCAACAGTTTCTGAAAGCAAAATGCAGAAAATAGATGCATTCTTTTCATGGATTAGTGATAGAGTCCCTAACAGAGAAGATTCTATAGGATTAGCCAGGGATTTGTAGAAATCTCCATACATTTCCTATGGTTCTCTTAAAATTACTCTAACTTTTAATCTAATTCAATAGACAATTATTATCCCTTCTCTAAGGGTTTTGAACCATCCTATAACATTTCATAACAAGGATATACTTTTTCTCTTACAAAATTTATGAGATTGTTGAAAAACCACCTCTAGTAGAAAAATCATTGTATGTTAAATTTCAAAGGAGAATGTTTTGATCAGCTCTGTTTGGGAGGCAGGTGTGGGTAGGATGCATATTCACTCTAACTCAGATTACAGTTTAATTTAGGAAGTCTAGCAGGGGAATTTTAAAAAGCGGGGAGTATAGGTAATGATAGCACTCTAGCGCAGCAGCCAGTATTCTTGAACCTTGCTAGCCTGTAGCAAAAGATTGCATGTGGATGTAATGGTAAGGCTTGGCAACCATGTTTCACAGTCATACATGACATTAGACGCTACTTGTTCCGAACTGGAATCATCTTCAGAGCGGTCTGGCACAAGGAAAACCCACAGATACCACTATACACTAATATCCAGCTGTGGTGCCCTTTCTATTCCCATTGTGTTTGCAGCTGCCCCAGAGTTGCTCTGACATAATTATTGATGACAGGACTCTGGGGCTAATTTTCACGTGAATAGGAAAGTAGGACCTGCTAGACTGAATGAGAAGCAAGGGCTGAATAGTGTAGTGCCCTGACTATGACAGTGACCAGCAGCGGAAGCTTCAGAGAAAGGTATAAGACCCCAGCAGTAGGCAGAGGCCACTTAGTCTGTCCCATATATTAGGAGTCATTATCATTTCTACTTGAGATCAGTATAAGCTGCAAAGTTCAGTATGATCTTCTGAACTTTTTGTTAGCATCAACTATTATAACTCTGGGTAATTGTATTGGCCACTGAAATGCTTTTTGAGCCTTTTTCTCAGTTTCTGTAGCAAGAAGTTCTTTAGTCTAATTGTGTTGTATGAAGAATATGTTCTTTGAAAACTTTTCAATGAAAGACCCCTAGTACTGGTCAAAAAAAAAAAAAAAAAAAAAAAAAAAAGCCAAAACTTGGTCACTAAATCTTAGGATCTCACTCTTCTTGGAAAAGTCCTTTGCTTGCTATCTAGCCAGAATGAGAATTCTCCCTGTACCTATGGCTATATGGGAGTGATGCTGCTAGTGGCTATTTTAATATCTTCTTGCTCTTCAAATTTAGAAGCAGCCTTCATATATTTATTTGTCCCTTGTGTCTTGTGGATGTTGCTCCACTTCAAAACTAACCATGAAGGGACTTTGGTGTTTGCTTCTGTTTACTTACATCCATGCAAACCAGGAATGAACTGAGATAAAACCAGTGCTGTGGTACCAATTTGAAGCCCATGTAAGTGAGATCAGAATCAGACACAGAATACCCAACTGACACAGTTAAGCATATTTCATCAAGGTTTCTTTTTGAATGTACCTTATTGACAGATATCAAGTGGTTGAAAACCTCAGTAGCCACACTGGGAAGACTGGGAATCACCATGGCCTTTGAAATTGTGTACCTTGTGAACAGTGAATTGTATCCTACAACATTAAGGTAAATGGAATAGGTCCACAGCCAAGAACTATATTCAATTTAAGGAACTTGCCTTCAGTAGTATTAAATGTGTTTACATAACAAGAGTTTTCTAAAAAAATGTGCCTGTCATCAGGCTTAATCTGATTGTAACTTGTTTGCTAGGAAACTCAGTCTCCTTATCTATTATTTTAAGTGCTAAATATGACTTAACCTTAAATAGTGTCTTCATGCCAGTGTCTCCATCATTTCTTAACAAATTCTAATTAATTTACAAGTATATTATTACATGCTACCAAGGGGAGACAAATTACACTTTAACTACAATTTAATCAAAGCCATGTAAAAAGAACACACTCCTCAAATAATGCATTTTCTATCCAGCAATCTACAGTCTATATATCAATGCAGCTAACCCCTTCTGAACTGCTGCCTGATAGAGAAATAGACAAGTTAAATGCACTTCCATTGGCCCTAAAGGTAAAATGTAGTAGAAAATTTACCCAATAAGAAAATAGATCTATTAAACCAGTGATTCTCAACCAGGGTTTTGGGAGATCCTTTCAAGGGTGTTGCAGGATGGAAACAACTACCCATGATTCACTAAATTAACCCAGAGATTTCAAATAGAAATCCATTGTGTCAAAAACATTCTAACCCACTGTAGTTTTTCTGAGTTCTTTGCAACAGAAGAATTTCTCTATTATTTTTCTGCAGTCAAAAATGAATGAAAGCTAAGGCCTGGCATTTTCCAAGGGGTATCTTGAGTCTAAAAAGGTTGAGAACCACTGTGTTAAACTAACTTATTTTCCATGCATTAAATCATACATATGCACACATACATATGTGTGTGTGCGTGTGTGTGTGTGTGTATAGTATGTGCATTTCTTTGTTAAATAACTGGATGACATTGTAATCATATTCTTATCCTTGTACTCTTTCCCTTCTCCCTCTTCTCTTCTTGTTTTTTTATGATTCTCACTTGTTGAGATTAAGTTGGAAGATCTTTTGTGTACTACAACAGATTAAATGGTCTTTAAAGATAAAATTAGAAAGCTAATGGTTTAGGAAACACAGAAGCCACATGTCTGTGTAATAGAAAGCATTTGATAAGTGTTTCCCAAATCTTGGAAATTAATTGGGTAGCAGCACTTTAAAGACTAGTAAAAAGACACAGAGACCGTGTTCAAATGAGATGTTTGCTTTCCTGGGGACAACTAGCAGTGGGATAGCTTGTGCCCCTGCTAGTTGTCCCATGTGTCCTCTGGCACACAGCAGGTTATCCCAGGTTGGATAGTGGAGGCTGGGGCTAGCACAGTTGCTGGCCCCAGCAGCTTTACTTGGGGTTCTGGGGTCCAGGGAAGTTGCAGCTGAGTTGCTTCTGCAGCTTGGAGCCTGGCTGGCTGCCGGAGTGTGGCTCTGGCCAGCCAAGCTCTGGTTTTGGGTGATGCGCACTGTCCCCACGTGTGCCACCCCAATTTTTTTTCTGTGCAGGATTTTTAACCCCTGGGTCCCCCCCCCCCCCCCCCACTGCAAGGTAGCAGCACAGGAAACATCTGAATGGTCTGCAGCACCACATACCACATGGCCATGCTTGTCTGAACATGGTTAGAGGGTGCATCCCAACAAGCATACACATGCAGTCTGCAGCATTTCAAACCTGTTTGAGGCACCGCAAACTGCACACGGCGCGTGTGCATCCATTCACTGCGCTAGTAATTTGCAATGCAATGGGGTTTTTTTTTAATACTAGGAGATCCTGGTGTCAAAAAAATACGTTGCTGGAAATAGAAGGCACACGCAGCAGCAGCATGTGCTGCTGGAAACTGGAGTCTGGCTGGCGAGAACTATGCTTTGGCTGCCCACCAGGCTCTGAGTAGCCAGCTCGGCACTTCTGCTGCTCTAGGAGGCCCCCAGGACCTGTGCTGGCCCCAGCCTCCCATACCCCACCCAGGTCACTTTGCCACTTGCCAGAGTGCATGTGCAGGGATGTCCCCAGGGACAAATAGCATGTGCCTCTGCTATTTGTCCCATGCATGCTTTTGCACATACGCACTCAACAGGACATGCCCAGAGAAAGTAAATGAACTTTCCCCAGGTTGTTCAGAAAGCCAGGGGTGAAGTGAAGAATATAATTCTGGTTTACCTGAGCCCAAACAGTCTTGTGCTTTAGAGTACTGAGCATGGCATCTTGGAAATATGACTCATTTGCCTCATTTGAAAAAAATGGATTATGCCAAGAGCATTTTTTCTCAATGTTGGTTAGCTTAAATATATGATTGCAGCAAGGTTTTATGTCTGCTGATTTAAGATAAATACTCCACAGAGGAAGAAATTCTAATCTCTTAGCTAGAGTTACCATACATCTGGGTTTTCCCGGACATGTCCTCTTTTTGGGTCCTCCCATCTCTGTTCAGGCGTTTTTGTTTAAATATCAACAAATGTCCAGGATTTTGCTCTGCCTCTGCTCAGCATCAAAGTTTTTCTCAGCACTTCCTGGATTGCTCCAGCAAGGAGCTGCTTGGGGGTGGGGGGAGTGGGGCAGGGGTATCACATGCATGTGCTCACAAGCCCTGGCAGCTGGAGGCAGGTAAGGCCAGGGGTTGGGGAGTGTGCACGCATGTGTGTGTGTTGGGGGGGGGGTGGTGCCTGCTGGCACTTGGGCTGCCTAACCCTCCAGCAGGAAAAGGGGGCAGGGGCCAGTGGGCAACTGTGTGGGCAGCAGGGCTGGAGGGGGCAGGGGCTGTAGGTCGGGAGTGAGGGGCATCAGGTAGGCAGGAGACTGTGGGTTGGAAGTGCAGGGCACAGGCAGGGCCAGGGGGCTGCAGGTCAGGAGTGAGGGGTATCAGCAGGGATGGCAGGGGGGCTGCAAGTTGGGACTGAGGGGCATCAGCATGGTTTGTGGGGTGGGGTACTGTGGGTTGGGAGTGAGGGGCAGCAGCAGGGCTGGGGGGCCTATAGCTTGGGAGTGAGGGGAAGGGCACGGGCATATCACTTCCCCCCCCACAATCATATTACCCCGCCCCCCCACACACACATACACGGGTGTCCTCTTTTTTGAAACTGGAAATATGGTAACCCTATCTTAGCACTCCTATTGAGGAAGATGTTTGATTAGCCAGCTAAATCTAATGTTTGAAGTCAGGGGTCAGCAACCTTCCAAGCAACCTTTCAGTGGAACACCGCTGGTAACCCAGCCATTGCTACAGGCTGCCACTTCCCCTTCACTGGCACTGGCCTCCCCAGCACCCCATCTTTGCAGCACCCAGGCTTTTTGCTGCCGCCTTCAGTCACACACCACACTCCCTCTGCTGCATGCCTCCAATCCCCAAATGTAGTGGGAAGGGCTGAATTTGGTGGTGACAGTAAGCAAACGCATGTTGTAGAAGGGAAGAAGGGGTGGTGGCTGTCCTCTCAGTGGGGTGGATGCTGCAGCATGGCATGGAGCAGAATGAGGGGATGTGCCAGGCTGAGCTGCCTGCTGCTGATCCCCTATGCTGTTGTGGGCTAGATCTAAGCACTTTATGGGCTGAATCTGCCCCCTGTTCTAAGTAATAGAATCTGGCATTTACATCTGCTGTCATTCTTTTAAAATAGCTCTTTCCCACTCTGGACTCCATAGATAATTTTTTCAGTGAACCTCTGTTTTCTCATGAGCGTACTAGGTGGAATTAATGTATTGGTCTGTTAATGTAAGCCACTGCATAGGGCATGTTATGTGTTTGAGTGAGAATATTTTGGATGACGGCATCACATCCTCCGGATTACATTCCTACTGGTTCTTTTCCTTAATCCCTCTGAAATGAATGTCACTATCTTTCTTTTGCAGAAACTTTGGTGTTTCCCTGTGTTCAGGTTTGTGTGATATAGGCGGCTTCATAGCGCCGTTCCTGCTCTTCCGATTAGCAGCCATCTGGTTGGAGCTACCGCTAATCATTTTCAGTAAGAATTAATTTAAAATGTAAAATGGATAGAAAATAACTTCTTTAACATGCCTTTGAATGTGGAGCATGTGCTACATCCTTCAGGTGGGGCTGAAACTGCCACTTCAGCATGTGCATCCAGCTATCTGAGCAGATGGAGATCCAGAGGTCTCACAGATTTCACAGACATTAGGATTGGAATGGACCTTGTGAGACCATGGGGGCCAGCCCCCTGCCCAAGGGGTAGGAAGTCAACTGGGGTTAGATCACCCCAGCAAGATAGGCATCTAAACATTTCTTAAAGGTATCCAGAGTAGGTGCTTGTACCATTTCTGGGGGGAGTCTATTCTAGACTCTGGAGACTTAGACGGTAAAGAAGTTTTTCCTTATGTTCAGTCTAAAACGGTCTTCCAGCAGTTTGTGACCATTAGATCTTGTCATCCCTTGGGGTGCCCTGTTGAACAGATGTTCTCCCAGTTCCTGATGCACACCCCTTGTATACTTATAGGCTGCCACCAAGTCACCCCATGCCTCTCAGCCTCCCTTCATAGGGCCTACTCTCTTGACCTCTAATCATGCACATGGCTCTCCTCTGGACTCTTTCAAGCTTTTCCACATACTTTCTAAAGTGTGGAGCCCAGAATTGGATGCAGTACTCCAGTTGCAGCCTCACCAAGGCCTAGTAAAGTGAGAGGAAGACTTTTTGGGTCTTGCTTGAGATGCATCGGTAGATGCAAGCCAGATTTTTATTTGCTTTGTCTGCTGCGGCATCACATTGGTGAAGGCCTTCTGACTGACTCAACCACCCCCCATGCCTTGTGGAATTCCCACTACGGTGTTGTCCTTCTGAAAATCAGTCTTCAGTTTCATGGAAAAAACTGTCCTTTTCCCACCCTAAGTTCTTGAAAATGCATCATTAAAGCCTTGTGTAGTGATGTGTTTTTTCACATTTTCAAGGTAATTTTCATATGTGACGATCAATCATGAGACAAAATGAACAACAGAGTCCAGATTCGCAGCCGTTGTAAATCAGTGTCAGCTCTGTAGAAATCAAGTGACACCTATTTACACCAGCTGAGAATCTGGCTGAGGATCAGCTGTTCTCTCGCTTACTATCTCGTAGGGTAGGTTGGTAGTAGAAAGATACTGGTTCAGAACGTTGGTCCATTTAATCCAGAGTCCTATTAGCAACAGGGATCAATTCCAGACATTTTCAGGGCTAAGTGCAAAAAATCCTGCATCTGGATCGTCTAATCACAGGGGACATTTTTACATGCCTCTCTAGGGGGGACAGTGCTTTAATTAGTGCAACTCTTGGAACCACTCTAATTAAGATGCCCGCAGTGTCTCATGTGTCAGCATCTGTGCTTTAAAATGGTTGCAGGGGCACTTTAACTAAAGCTCATTCATCGAGGTTAGTTAAAGTGCCCCCACTGCCGTTTGAAGCATGGGGATGCTGATACATGAGACACGGAGGCTGCTGGAGCACACTAATTAGCATGCTCCAGAAGATTTCATTAGTAGAGTTTGCTCTGATGCACTGTGATTACAGTGCATTGAAGTAGCCTCCCTGCACATCTACAGGCACCGACCCTGAAACCACACATCTCAACAGTTTTTCTGCTTATTCCCAGCAGTCAGTGTTTGGCTTATGCCTTAAGCCATGAGAATTTATATTCCTTGTAAAGAACTTCTTGAGGTTTTTAGTGTACAATAATAAAATTGTGGCTACACTTCTAATAGAGTTGAAATCCTGCTGAGCTCCTGCCCTCTAGTGGTATCTTGTGCTAATGAATTCTGCACGCTAATTGGATAGAAAAAAATATTTCCTTTTACTGGGAAACCCAGAGTCTGAATGTAAACCATTTTTAATGACTTGGAAAAGAGTAGACTGAACAGGATAAATTGAGGAAAGAGAATGATACTTAAAGGGGATTTGAGGTAGCAAGTGAAAAAGGAAAGATAGAAAATTAATTTTAAATTAATATTTTTTTTAACAATCAGGGTGTCCAGATGTGCCTGGTTACACCATCGTATTCAGATTTTCTGCTACAGTAGGAGGAGCTGATGTTCTCCCATCTTGCAGCATGTTATAAAATGAGAGAAAATCAGCATGGTGGCATTCTACTTCTAGTGAAATAAATGAGTCTCTTCTCCCTGCAAGATGCAAGGCATGGGAGAAAAACAGAACTTCTGATTTTACTTATTCTGAGAACACCTTCAGGTGTTTTTACCCTTCTCTTACTCTGTTCCATAAAACTATCCTAAAATTGAGGCCTGGTTTACACAAGGAGATATTGCAGAACTTCAGAAGGAGTTACTTCAGTGTTGGCAACCCAAGGCATTTTTTTTTTTTTTTACTGATAACCAAGCTTTTTTATTGCCATATATTTTATTGCCATATGTTTTACATAATGTAAATGTAATCCTTCTGCAAGGCTCTGGGCAAGGGCTGGATTCAAATTTAGGAATTTAACACCAACCATAGTAAAATAAAGTTTGGTTGTCAGTAAAAAGTTTGCAGATTATCAGAAAAAAAATGTTCTTGGGTTGGCAACCCTGCTTGACTGTAGCAACACCATGGTGTCTCCATCCCAGGGATCCCCTGCTTACTGTCACATCCTGATGCCCCCAACCACACCCCATAACATGCTGCCACCCCCAGTCCACCCTCCAGCCTTACTCCTGCTGCCCCTGCTCTCCCCATCCTGGCACAGGCTCCCAAAGAAAGACTGTCTACCTACTTGAAACCAGCAGCATTATAGGCAAGAAATGGGATGCAGCAGCAGCAGCACATAGTTCAGGGGGAGAAGGGCTATAGAGGCTCCCATGGACTACAAAGCTCTAAGAGAATGCTCCCTGCAGAAGCATTTCCACTCAGACACCAGGGGGTGCCTCTCTGCTCTGGCTGTCCATCAACACTTGCCATTGGTTTCTTTCCAATAGGGGATCTTCAATCAAGCTCTCAGTTACTTAATATTTTTACAGAAAGCCTATTTTTTTCTTACAGACTTTATTGTCCAGAAATGTATGGACCATCCATAAAAAACAGTTAACTCCCACACAGGTTCAGTAATAGCTATTCTAGAGAAGGGTTGCCAACTATCCATAAATGTAAGGACGGTTCATAGAAAATAAAAGGCTTTGTTTTTTATGGAATGTCCAAAAATGTATACATAGTCAGTAACCCTGCTCTAGAATAGCTATTACTGAACCTGTGTGGGAATTAACTAGGAATGGATATTTTACTTTAGAGTCTCACCTTGCTTTACCCCAAGTAAATTTCCCTGTGTGGTCAGTCCCTAGAATGAGAAACACAGCATATTAGCTTGTGTTCTTGATTTGTTTTTTAGGTATACTTGCCACTGTTTGTGGGGTCCTAGTATTCTTTCTGCCTGAGACAAAGGGAATCTCCTTACCAGAGACAGTGGAAGATGTGGAACAGCTTTCGAGGTATGATGCGCCTCTGCTTCAGTGTTGCACTGATATGATTTTTCTGAGGAATTGGAAAGTGTTTTTTTTCCCATCCGTTGTCATAAATCAAAATCATATCATCCCATGGTAGTTCGTTCTTACAACATCAGAGTAAACACCTTAATAGGGCTCAGAAATACATCCACATGGTAATTTGATTTGACGGGTGCATTTTTCAATTCTTCAGTGGCAAGTGGATTAAAAAGAATGAATACAAATGGAAACTGGCTTTTTCTATAGAAAACTAGCTCCTTTGTCATAAGGAGACAGCTAATTTGTATGCATCTTACACAAATAATAGGAAAACCCTATTCCAAATTTGTTTTTAACTCTTTGAACATACCAGTAGCTCGTACTTAGGCAAAACCCCATTTAACTTATTGTGAGTTTTCCCTGAGTAAGGGATGCTGCATTGGACTATTTGACTCAATAGGAGCTTGTCTTTGTGAAGTTAGACAGGGTGGGCATTTGGTCAGGCCATAGGGAGCCTGGGTTCTAGTCCTGCTTTAGCTTCAGGAGTCAGAACATTTAGTTCCTATGTTCCAGCAAGGTTCCCTAATATCCAAACTGTGGGACAGACATGATTGTCAGCCCCTTCCACTCCTTTTCACTTGCAGCACCCCTCAGGAGGAGGTCAACCTAAAACCTAGGCCTGTCCTGGCTAAGTATTTCTTTTTAAGAACAGATTTAATTTATTAGAAAATGTTAAAGTTCAAATGACAAAGTTCAAAGCACAAGGAAATATAGAAAGACCCAGGGGAGAGAGGCTACACAGCAGATGATGTGGGTAGGGGTGGGAACCAATTAAGTTGCATGTGAATAGGGACCTACCGAATTCATGGTGGCAGTGGGCTGTGAAGTGGCTCCTTTAATCTTGAAGGTTCCCCCTGTATGCCCCCCCTCACTGATTGGTGTAAGGGACCCTCCATTTGCTCCTGATCAGCAGGGAGGCAAAAACCACAGTTTTAAACCAGGTACTGTTTCTGCCTCCTGGTTGGTAGCCAGAAACAGCAAGGCCACTGGGGTCGCTCAGCCAATCAGCAATGGTGTGGGGGGTGCATGGGGGAACTTAAAGAGTAAAGAAGCCACCACACAGCCTGCTTCCACCATGAATTTGGTAGGTCCCTACATATGAAACATGCAAGCAGCTAAGCCCTGGAGGGTAGAAGGGGGAAAGAGAGGGAGAGGGCATGACACTTGCAAAGCAAAGAATGTATGAGATCCCACACAACAATACTGTATTGTAATAGGGAGACGATTTGGAAAGCACATACAGTTACAAATCACAACATGCAGTATACAATTGTGGGGGTAGGGAACAGTCCAGGATTAAAAGTCCCTTGAAGGCAATTTGTGTGTGTGTGGAGTCAGGGAGGTGGCAGTCAGGTGGTTCCCTCTGCATCATTTCCAGCCCATGGTCTGGTAGGGTTCACATACTGCTACTGTCCCATGCCACTGTCCACGTACTGCCTCTATGTGTTCCACATAGATGCTCCTTGACCATCAGATGGTGTTGGACACCATGAAGTGCCACATCAACTTGGCATAGTGGTGGGATACACAGCAGGCACACAGGACATTCTTGTTGCTGGAGTCTTATTCTCCAAGCACCTGCCATATATCCCGCCACTGCATCATACTACACAGCAGTATCGAACAGTCACCAGTTATGGTTTTTGATTAATTACAATTTGGGGGGGTTTCCACTGCGCTTCTTTGCATCCATGGTAGATTTTATAGCAACAGAGTATAAATAGACTTAGACATGTTGCTGTGCAGCATTCAGTTGCTTTCAAACATACATGGAAGGGGCAAACATAGTTTCATAGAGCAGTGGTGTAATCAGGGCAGCTGTCCCGGGTACTGACTTGGGAGTGGATCCAGAAAAATGGCTGCCCCTATGTGTGGCAGCTGCCCCAGGTGCCCAGCCACAATTCAAGCAGTTTTGTGAGAAAAAGTAAAATGTCATTGATTGACTTATATTAGATGCTTAAAAATTACCTATGGGTCATTTACATGACCCTGTAGTGAAATAGAATTCTGCCCTGTTTTACTTATCTGCTTCAGTACACAAGAAAAAGGGATGGCATTATGAATGCGTATTGACAGTAAATAGAATTATAACTGTTTTCTTTTTTTTCTTTTCCTGTTATTTCAGTCTCTCCAGTAAAAATGGCAGGAAAAAGAAACATCAAGATACCACCTCTTACATTTGATCTTTCACTAAAGGCACTGAGCAAAACTTCCTGTTCACACACTGGGAATTTGGTTTCCATTTGATTCCATTTTAAAGTCTACAGTCAAGGATGGATTGAAGCCGTATTGCACTAGACAGCTCCAAGTGCTTCTTTCTAGCCCAGAGACATTAAAAATAAGAAATGTATTTTTATATGACTACAGAATAAATGCCTATTTTCTGAGTTTCTTGTTTCCAGGAAGGGAGCGTTGTGTGGTTCTTGGGAGAAAATATCCACTTATTTTGGATGCTCCACCTGGCCTAGCAAGCTCTTACTTAGTTTTATATATTTAAACCATTTCTTCATCTTCCACCATGTTACAGCAATTTGAGGGGAATCATGGTTTTTAGTTTTGGAGGTGTTACACTTCACTCCTTTGGCTTGGAGAGAAAAAAGTGTTTGATCCACCAAGAGGAAAAATCAGGGAAAGCAAGAGAACATCACTGGAACTGATCACAATGCAGGTGCCTGGTGAGTCTCACTTTTTATATGAAAGTATCTGGTGGGTATTCCTAATATCTGGGAAAGGGTTTGGCACTGTGTAGCTTCTGCCAGCTGAGGGGTTTCTTGAGGTCCTCCATTCTCCTTACACACATGCCCCACAAGCTTTTGTGAGCTGGAGCTCACTTTATCAGATACTGTCATCAGATGTTTCTGTGTGCCTTCCATATTCCTTCTCTATTTCAACCCCTCATTCTTCCCTCTGTGATAAAGGTTGGGTACACAGCCCTACTTCTCACTTCCTTCCATTATGATTTGTTTTCCTTCTGTCCAGGAGGTAAGTCATTCAGAGTTTTCACATGTTAAGCCTTTTCAGACAGGGATGAGATAGAGTGCTGCCATTAGCCAGTTGTTTGACCTAGAAATAATTACATAGGTGCTGGAAGCTATAGCTCTGCTAGTCTGTGCCCTGTTTCAGTTTTCTGATTTTCATCACAATCAACAGGGTTTTGGCAACTGTTGCCCAGAGTATTTCTTGAAATTGTGGGATTGATCAGATGTGGTGTTCAAAAGTTTTACAGGAAGGCGCACAACGAAATGCCTTTAAGTTGAATGTAAGGCCTCGCAAAGTTGGTAGCAGAGTTTCTACTATAGGACAGAGTTTCCACCTTGAGCTGGCATCACAAGCAAGCGTGTACACTGCAGTATGCAAATGGAGCCATGGTTGTAAATAAAATGGCTTTCCTGAAGGCAGAGGGGTATATACAAAGCACTTCTTTTCTCACTGGAATTTTGTGAAGTATACAAAATGTATCTCAACAGTTTCTAGTACTTCCTGCCTTGTTCCACTGAACTGCCATGCTGCTAAGTTTGCTTAAAGAAAATCGGAACTGTGACCACAACAAGATGTCTGCATATTTTGAAGAGGCAGAAGCAAGGCCCATGAGAAATGAAAGAATAATTTTCAGTGAGAATTTCCATTTTCCAAAACATGGTTCAATGGCAATAAGCTATTGGGCAAAGTAAGAGACATGAAATTAAATGCATATTTCCATGAAAGTATCTGGCTAAGTGCGTTGGAGTGGCAGATTAGAACATATCAGAAGAAATCTTTTTATGGTCCTTTGTACATGCCACAAAATTGGCTTTTAAAGTGGGTTAAATGCCCTTTTGCACAGCTTTAATAGCATTGCTGTTTGCACGTTTGATGGCGTATTGGACATTAAATGACTTTGGGACGTGGCAAAATAAAACACCTCCAAGGTGTTTTAGTTTGCTACCTTACAGCCATGGAGGGAAGCACCAGGCCCCATGCAGCTCAGGGCAGGGACTGTGCAGGCAGCCTGGTGGCAACTTGTGCAGACAGATTCCACTGAAGGAAAAAAAAAACAGCAAGCCTGATCATTTTTTCTCCCCGGAGCCTGCTTGCCTGCCTGAGCTACGTGGTGGCCCTGTGCTTCCCTCTATGGCTGTGGTGCCCCCCAGGACCACTCAGGCTGAGTGTCTGTGGGCAGGTACCACATGGGGGGGGTACCGCTGCTGCCGTGGAGGGAAGCACCAGCCCCCCCCCCGCAGCTCAGGGGCCACTCGGCCTGCCAGCAGCTTGCCCTCTCTGCCCCGCCACCGGAGAGGCAGGTAAGATCAGGCCCCAACCTTGTGTACACGTCACAGGAGTTTAATTTGCCCTAAACTGAAGCGGTATGTTTAAAAACCCACTGCTTCAATTTAGGGTGAAGTAAACCCCCATGGTGTGTACAAATGGCCAAAGTGACTAAGTGTCAGAACTGTGTCATCACACACTATTTTAAACAAGACTAAATAGATGCAGGCCCTCTTGTTTTTTTTTAACCTTGTTTGATTTAATTCAATATGAATATATATTTGCTGAATTTTAATGTTTCCTCAGCTCTTCAGTGAGAGGTTGTGGAGGAGGCCTTGGCTAATTTTAATCAAACAGATTATAGACAGAGATATGGGATGTTTTCGGTAACTCAGAGAAGTTTGTGTTTTTTTGTCAACTACTGTAGTTGCACTTTTGTTGTTAGTTGACATGCTTGAAAATGTGAAAACTTGTTTTTCAGGTGGTTCTGCTTCATTCTGGGCAGCATTATACAGTGTTCAGAATAAAATATAAATATTATATATCAGTATTTGAAATACTAGAAAACTGCATACACATTCCCTGTTGGGAATTTAAATTCTCTCTAGGTTACAGCTTGCTGTACGTGGATGTCAGAAAAATATCTGTGGAGGCCACCTGATTCTTTAATATAATAATATTTTACTAATAACTTGTGTTATATTTTCAGGTTAATTATGCCTCTTATACAATAAAATAAAACCTGTGCTAATGTTCATCTGCAAACAGAAATCTTAGACTAGAGGTGAAAAAAATCTCAGTCCCTGGGGGAATTCTTCCATATTAGCTGTAGTGTGGTATAGAGTCACCTGTGACAGAAGATGAGCAACACCAAAATGTCTTTGGTGATTTTAATTAGCAAGTTTCATTTTATTTGTATTATATTGTCTTTGTATTTATTGCGCTAATATCTTGATAGGAGGGAGGGATTACATTGTTGGAGGATACATGGAGTTCTGGTATGAGGACACCTCTAGTGGGAAACAGGGTGTATATGCATATACAACAGTATGCTACATGTAAAAATGACTGTATAGTTGTAAAGTCACATCTGCTTTTATCTCTTATTCACTGAGCCATATGGAAAATTCTGTAAGAGGGATGTTATTCTCTATAAAATTGTTTGGTTCATGTTAAAAAGTCCACAAAAAAGATACTTTCCTGTTAAATTCTATAGATTTGCAGTGTTTTCTATAAATCTCTATCAATTCTATTACTAGAAATATTTATAGAGCTTTTCTATAAGGAGGGGAAAAAGAGAACATGCATATCAATGTACCAGAGAGTAATCCAATAGGAGGAGTAAAATAATTATTTGTTCCGACCCCTTTTTATCTTCTCTGAGCCAGCAGAAGGAGTAAATGAGGACACAGCATAATCATCCTTATGACCTTCCTGTTGGCTCATGCTTAGGTAATGATTCATTGAACTCATTCAGGACCTGGGCCAGAACTGTCTTGAGGCACGTCATGACCTACTGAGGCCAGGAAGAAGCAAGGGTGCTCAGGACCCAAGGGTGTTGAGAGGAGCCCAAACAATCTCTGAATAGAGCACTTAAGACATAGGAGGATCCAGGAATTTAAAAAGGGGGTTGCAGCAGTTAGGAAAGGTGATGCAGCTTGGCCATGGGAAGGATTGGGGGTAAAGCAGAGCTGGAGGCCCCAGGCCCAAAAACAGGGGTTCTGGGTAGGGAGCAGGTGCAGGAAGGGGGAACCTGACCAAGCTTGGCACCCCATGCAGCCCCTACAGCCCCTAGCTACAGCAGCTGCCCTGGGGCTCGCCCAATGTCTGAGTCAATGAGGAATAGTGGCAGGTGGGTCCCTCCCTCCCTCCCTGCACCTATTTCCAGAGGATCCAGGTATGGTGAGTGGCTGGGATGGTGGCAGGAGATTGCTCCCAGCCTTGGCAGGGGAGAGCTCACTGTGCTATGCAGTGGAAGGAAAATGTGGCATCACCACACCCGCCTGAATCAGCCCCTGACTTTAAGATTCAGGTTTCAGTATCATGGGGTTGCACCCTCTTTGAGTGACTTTATAGTAGGTTTTATTCAGTTAAAAGACAAAGAGTGACTTTCTTAACTGCCATTCACATGATGTATGGAAACTAAGAAACTGCATTCTTCTTGAGAATTACATAAACATAGCTAGTAAGGATTTTGTCATAGGGATTTAGCAGACTAGAAGTCAAGTTGTTCTTATATGGCTGCATGGACTCTGTGAAGAGATAAAGGCTGCAAATATTGTTTTTGTGAACATCAGCACGCTCGATAAGAAGCACAAGAAGCAGTTTTCTGGCTCAAAGTCACTTTACTGTTATGAAATGAGGTTTCCTGGCTAAAAGTCATAGGAGAGGAGTGTGATGACACCACTTTTATGTCATGGCTGAAAGAGAGGAGCAGAATCAAGCAGAGTCCGGTAGTTTGGAAGGCCAGTATGGTGAGTATGGAAGGCCAGGATGTCCAGTGATATGAGAAGATGAATTCCTGGGTATAAGGACATTTGTAGGCCTGATAGTTTTCTTAAGGGTGGTTCTGCATGTACTTTTGAAGAAATAGTCCTCCTTATGACAAGTTCTGTGAAGCAGAGAATTCTCTGAACACCAGAGGCTACACATTTAAAGTGACACTGAAAATAGCAATCTGGGAACAGAAAGTCATTTTGAAATGTTTAATCATTTGACAGTTTATTATTACATGGTATAGAAAACAACAGACTGTCCTAAAATAGGTACCAGTCTCTCTGGCTGGAAAGTACTGAATATTATTTTTCTTCTTTTCCTTTTCTCTGTTGCTTGTAGAACCATTAATATGATCTGTATCTGAAGGCAGAGCATTTAGCTTCTATCACATAAAGATAGGGTGCTATTTGTCCTGTTTTCATTGGGATGGTCCGATTTTAACACCTGTCCCCAGGATCGATCAATTTGGTCAAATGAGTGCTTTTCACCCATTTTCAGCACCCAGGACTTGTTTAAAATGGGTCTGTCCCAGCAAAAATAGGACTGTTTTACATACAACCTCCTCCTGCTCCTCCTGCTCTCTGTCAAGCTCAACTGACATGGAAATTGAAAGTGCCAAAGAGCGGGATAGGGGAATTTTTACACTCAGGAAATATAGTCATCCTACATACCAATGTAAATACTTTCCTATCAGAGAGAAATATGCATCTCTGGTTTATGTAATGAAACATGACTGGTACTGACAATCTTATGCTCTAGAATGGATTGTCATATGCTGTTCACTGCTGTAAAGACCTGCTTCATTTACTACTTCTGTCTCTACTATGGGCTAACTTTAAGATGATATTTCTGATGCAGTGTTCTTATGTGCTGAGGCATGAGTATCCATAACAATAAAAATTGTGAATGTACATAATGAATCCGTTTCTTTTGTCTACCCCTATTTTAACCCCAAAAGGAAAACAATGCCTGAAGTAGCCTGTCATGCACAAAGGATATTCAAAACACAAGCAGTCTCTTCACCCACTTATCACCTTGTTGCTAAAAGGGCTCTCTTTCCCTTCATCATCCCCTGTGGAAAGATTTTCTTCATTTTCCATCTCAAAGATAGTGGACGGGACAGAATAAACTCCATTCTCCTTTTTTTTGCCTTCCTCTGACTGTTTGTGAAGGTGAAAAAATATTCCAGGGGTCCTTTACTGTCTTCTTCTGTCTGTGGTAGGCAGCACAGCCTCCAGGTTCCAGGAAATTGGCTGAGAAATCCCCATAATTTCAGACACACCTGCCAAAGTGGGAGGTATGTTAGAGCCATTGTAGTGTTGCCTTAAGGAACCACATGCGGGTCAAAATCCACTGATGGCGGACTGTTTCTTTAGACCACTCAAGTGCAAATAATGCCTTGTTAGCGGCTAGGAAGGGAAAGGTTGAACTGCAGTCATCAGCAGTGATATAGCTGTTCTGTTAATATGTTGAGGGAACAAAAAAGGTCAGGAAAGTAAACTTTTGAGGACAATTTATTTTATTCACAAGAGCTGTATGTCAAGGATTGAAATGTTTGTATCCAATTACGCAAGAGAACTGGATATTTTCAACACAGAATACAGCAGAATATAAAACATATTGAAAGAGGCTAACAAACAATCCATTTGGTCTCTTGACAATGACTGTTAATTTACAGTAGCTTACAAATTTACAGTAATTTACAATTGATTATTTTAGATTAATGCTGTATTTAGAATCGCATTTTCCTAGCGTGTGCATTGCTCTCCAGGAAAGGTCAGTGAATACCCAGCATTCAGTTGTTAGCAATTGTACGCTCAATCCAAGAAATATAACTAGAAACTCGGACATAAACACCAGGTTTTCTGGGCTGGGCACAACCAAGACCCCAAGAGGTGACCCCATGTTGGATGAATTTATCATGTTCAGGGCAAACTAAAGGTCCCCCACTGTCTCCCTGCAAAGAGAAGAAAAGGGTAATTAATTACCTGTGGTCAAAAATACGCAAGCAGTAACATAAAGGAAGGGGACACAGAAGTTGAAACATCTCCCCAGGTCAACTTCTCATGAGGAAAACACCTGAACGCTAACCTGAGAGGAGCTATGCAGTCCATGCCTGTTGGTTAATTTAGTCAAGTTTATTTGTAGAATCAGGGGATTATGCAAGGGGCACTTAAAAGCCATTAATCATTAGCCCTATTCTTCCTTCCTCTAGCAACCCTCTGCCCCTTCCCTTTCAGGACATCTCTGCAATTTTTCTACCTTGTCCCACTGAAACTTTGATTTCAGAAGTGGGAAGTACTATTGCTGCTGTTACATAGACCAGTAAGCCTGACGACTCCTGCCTCCCTTTCTGTCCTGGATTCCTCTTCTACAGTGAGACACACAAAGTGAGAGCTAGTGGAAAATGCTTCCAGTACCTGAGCTAGATCATTTATAGCTAACTCACATATCTCTACTTTGCACTGAGATCTCCAGTGTAGGCATACCCCATGAATGATCTATTCTTCTGCTTTTACCAAGGGAAGAGAAAGGAAAGGAGGAGAAGGCCCCATACAGGTTTTCAACACTTATGCTTTAAGAACAGGGGTTACTGAGCCATGATTTGCTGAGCCAAGCTCAGGGAATGGGAAGGAACTTTAGTAGCTTACTTCTCACTAACCCAGCTGGATTTAAAAAAAAAAAAGTGTTTCCTACATGTTCAATGTAGGTGCTTGGGGGGCTTCCTTATGTCCAGCCTGAAATGGTCTTGCAGTAGTTTATAACCTTTCGATCTCATCATCCCTTGGGGCGCTCTGGTGAACAAACGTTCCCCCACATACTGATGGTCACCCTTGATAAACTTACAGGTGGCCATCAGATCACCCCTGAGCCTGCATTTTTCCAGGCTAAAGAGCCCCATAGCTCTCAGCCTGTCATCATAAGGTCTGTTTTCCTGACCTCTGATCATGCTCATGACTCTTCTCTGCACTCTCTCAAGCTTCTCCACATCCTTTTTGAATTGTGGGGCCCAAAACTGGACGCAGTACTCCAGCTGCAGCCTCACCAGGGCTGAATACAAGGGGAGAATGATGTCCCGGGATTTGCTTGAGAAGCATCTATGGATGCAAGCCAGCGTTTTGGTCGTTTTACTAGCCGCAGCATCGCATTGCAGGCTCATGTTCATCTTGTGGTCTCTTTACTGAGAAAAGTTCCTATCATATAAGTAGGTCAAGAAGATTTTTAAAGTCTTTTCACATGTTAAAGGAAGTGGGAAACTGGAAATACTTTAGGCCTTAATCCCCTGGGAAAAAAAAGCCTTCATGGACATGTGAGTGCCCATCAACACCACCACTTTCCCTACAACAAAAGGGAAATATACTCAAATGTGGGAGCACATTTTACACCAGGCCAATGATATGATTTTCACAGCAGTTGGCTACCTGGGAGAATGGACCAGTTGGCTATTGCGTTATGTCAACAATGGAGACAGCAATGTAGTGTAGTGTAGCCGTACCCAAGCAAACTTTAAAGAGCCAGGTCAGATACCAGAAACAGTGTCATTACACACAACATAGACCTTCAAGAAGCGGGGTGAAGCAGCCCATAGGGTGCAGCTCTACCCTATGAAGTATGTCCTCTAGTTTTCATTAATGGACAAGGGAGCAAGGAAGGACTAGACACAGTAGCATAACGAGGTAGGCAAATGGGAAACCAGCCTGGGTGCCAGAATGATGGCCTCCTGATGTGTCTATGGTGCCGTAGCAGTTATAGAGCTGCAATAGCTAGGGGCAGGCAGATTGTGCCACTGCTGTAGCAACAGCCACAGCAACAACCAAGGTCAAGCAGACCACTGTATGCCAGTAGCAGCAGAGGACTTTGAGCCCAGGGTCAAATAAAACTGACTTGCTCTCCTGGCCCCTGTTCTCTGGCATTCGGTACCCCTCCCCCTGCATGGTTCTACCCAGGAAATGAACCTTGCTAAGTATGTCTCTGACTAAACCCTATATACACTTTCAGCATTTATGTTTCAAAGTGGGTGGACTGAGACATGGTTTTCTAAGGTTAATTCTGAGTCCCTGAATTGCATAGAACATATTGTCATTTGCCTTGTGTGTATGCTTAAAAGAAGTTTTGATATTTCCAGTCTTTTCTTACCTGGCAGCTATCAGTACCACCATCAATATTCCCAGCACAGAGCTCAGTGCTTTTAACTTTATTGTGCAGAAATTCAGGGCGATTGCATATTTTATTCTCAATCACAGGGAAGCCAGTTTCTTTTAGTTTGCCCTCTCCACCAGTACCTTTGCAAATAAAGAACCAAAGAATTATAAACTGTATTGATAAACCAGTGCCTTATCAGCATGAGCAGTGTGGTTCTGTGGGTAGGGAGTTGGCCTGAGAAGGGGTGAGTCCTGGTTCACTGTAGCCCTGATCCAAAACCCATTAAGTCAGCAGGAGTTTTTGCAAAGTCACTCCTCGTCTTTATGTTTGAGTTTCCCTATCTCTACAATGGAGATAGTAATGATTACTCTATCTTTCAAGGTGCTTTAAAATAAATTAATGACAAGTAGTTGTTAAATACTTAGTACTGAGAGAGTATTTTCTATGCGCAAGTTTTCATTAGGATGAAGTGGCAGCACATTTGATTCTGGAAAAAAAGATGAACAAATTAGCTGGGATTTGTTTAAAAGTCTTTTAAACTACATCAGACCTCATCTTTGAAAAATCTGCCAAGTTCAGAGAACTTGGAAGCCATTGTGATAATGGGTTATAACATTTTGAACATTCTTCCTTCCAGCTGAATGATCTACAAAACGCTCAAATCCTTAACTCCTTCTGGCTCAAAGCTGAAGCAATGGACCGCTCTTGTTTGAAATGTAAGATTCCCTCCCGCCTCCAACTCCTAACATCCCAGCCAAGTGGGCTTAGACACTTTTGAGGCACTCTTCTGGCCTCACTTGTGGCAGTACTATCAGAAGCACAGTGACAAACCATTCTGTATGATAATTCCAGGAAAGAAAAATATGGTGATGAGTTTGTAATCTGAATTTAAATTAAATCCTGAAGTTTGGATCCACATTATTATATCACTATTATAGAGAAATAAGGCTGGAAGGGGGACCTCAAGAGATCATCTGGTCCAACCAAGGTTCACATTTGTACTTTCCCAAAGTTTGGGTGTAAGGAATAATTTCAATCCAGCCTTTACGTTCAGTGCATTGTACAGCAAGTGTGCAGCTCTATATAGAGTCTGGATCCACAGCCAGATTTTCTGAAGTGTCAGGTGATCAGATCTTGCCCTTTGGTATCCATCTCTAATTCTGATTTTGTTAACTGACACACTACAGTTTTCTCTTCCCTTCCTAAAATTGCCTTCCCCATGGTAAAATTCTAAAGTGATGCCATAATGTAACAAGTGCATTAAATGAATCAAACATGGGGGGATGCTGTCATCTTGTGGCCAAACTGTAAAAAATGGATCGGAAAAGAATGGTGGAAGTGGGAAGCCAGAAAGTCCACAGATTTCTTTAGAGGAAGGACTCTTTATTGGCGGGTTACACCATGTAATATTATCTGAGTTAGTATTACCTGAATTAGTATTATTTGACTTTTACCAACAATGTGCCTGTAACTAACCAATGTATAGAAAGCAAGAGAATTCCAAAAAATACCCCCTAAAACTTAGTTAAATAAACACACAGATGTGGCTTACTGTGAGAACCAGTGATGGGGAAAATTTGACATGTGTTTTTTATTACAAATAGATGTAGAGAAGAGATGGGTTTCTAAGAGGAGGGATATCCTGGCAACCTGGAATGGAAAGGCCATTCTTCACATAGGGGAAAATGTGTTCAGACCACAGTGGGACTCTAGAGAATGGCATCAGGGTAGAACTGAGGGCACAGGATAGAAGAAGAAGATCATATCAAACAGGGAAATGGGAAAGGTTTGAAAGGGAGGTTGAGGTTTTAACTGAGTGCAGACTTGTAGATTAGATTGCTTGTGAGAGAAAATGAGGACAAGACTAGACAAATATCCCTCCAGTTTGCTTCAATAGGGGAACAGAAAAGCGAATAGACTGGGCACGGGCAGTTGATTTTTAGATCTGATTCCCCTTTTATTTGTACTTGTTTTAACCAATCAATGTGGGTTTGCATGAGGTGAAGGGAAATGGAATGAATTGCATTGCCCTGGAATAGTTGATTTATGAAAAGTACATTAATTTGTGTTGCCCCCCCGCCATGCAAGATGGTTATGCATTTCAGATGCAGATTGTACAAATCCTGGGAAGAGCAGTGAGAGAGTGTGCCTCACCTTGGGTTTCTCCCCAACCAGTTACATAGCATTCTATTTTGCCTCCTACTACTGTATGTGCCTTTGGCAAGCAAGCTGGGATTACGTAGTCATTGATCAGTGCAGGACTGAAATAAACAAAAACAAGAGGTAAAACTTTTAACATTTCTGTCTCTGATGCTATGGTCTAGCTTCTGTAGGGATGTGGTGCTTGGTGGGCCATGGCCAACACTGTAGAAACTAACTCCCTCCTTCCTCAAGGTAGGAAGAGGCACAAAGCACATGATTTTCCAGCCATACCTCTGTTGGTGTTCTTCTCCCACCCACTAGCACCCCACTGGAGCTGCAACAGGAGCTGCGGCCAGGCACCTTCCTTTTCAGTCTTCCTAAGCCTGTCCTCTCCCTCTCTCAAACTAGGCAACAGGATCAAATGGTTTTTGTTGCTGGGACCTTCCACATGCCAGAAGGCAAGAGCAGGGTTTTCCTTATATGTCTTGCCCAGTGATTCTCAACCAAGATGCTGTGGCTTTCCAAGGTGCTACCAAATCCTTTGAAGGGTGTTGCAAGGTTTTGATGCAATAAGCAGATAAATGCGAGCTCAGGTTTGTCCCTGCCTAGCTGATCTCCCACCTCACTGTCCAGCTTCTGCAAAGAGGCAAACACTGTAATAGATAAATTAGTTTTTAAAACTGCATGCCACTCAATTCACAAATTTATGGAAGGCTGCCTTGAGAGATGCCTGGAGTCCAAATAAGAGGTGTCTGGAGTCCAAAAAGGTTGAGAACCACTGGTCTAGCCTAACATATATATTAACATACAGTCACTTCTACACCATCTGCCATTTGTAATATCTACATCCAGATGAGTACATTCATGACTCCAGTGAAAAAGGGTTTAGGAGGAAAACTTTGGCTGAAATGATACCTGCTCAACTTCAGCAAGGCAATGTCTGCTCCGTCTGGCTCCTTGAATAACGCTTCAACATCTCGGATTTGCAGAGATGGATCTTTCTTCGCTTCATGGTGAAGCCCGAGGAAGACTTTGTATGAAGAAGGCCTTTGGGACCTGTGAGAAAAAATCACTAGGGTGAAGTTATATGTACATATGCAGGGCTTTCACCCCAGTTGACACTACAGCTTTTTCTAGAGAATCATCGATGGATGAGAGTTAGATCAACCTGCTGTCTTCTACAAAAAGTAAGCTTGAATTTTTTTTTAGATGTTTTGCTCTAATCATCATCTGTTGCCAAATGCTAGTGCTTTCTTGCTGAATCTGTAGACAGGGATCTCCAACATCTCTATTATTCCTCAGAAGTTTCCCAAGCAGCAGCAAGGGAAATGAAAGCAATTCCACAGAGTCATTGAGACTTCTCCCAGGGAACAATGAAAGCCACAAGAATTGTCATGGTCTCAGTCTTCTGCTCCAAGATAGGAGCAGCAGCAGAGTCAGATACTATAGAGCTGTTTACTTCACAGGAAGCCTTGAAATAAAGAATAAGGTGGGAAGGGCACAACAACCAGGAGGTCAGGAAAAGGGTACAAGTTTGTTGACACAAATTATTTTTGCAGCAGCTGCCATGGTGGGGGATAGACAAAGTACTTGGAGTAGTTGGCCAAATTCATCTGGCCCCAAAAGCTGGATAACTAGTGCAGGGCCAGCCCATGGGCTGGATCAGGCCCTCAGGCATGCTGGATGCAGCACCTGTGGTGCTCATTCCAGGGCCCACGCTGCATGTGACATCCATTCTGGCTGGTCCAGGATCTGCACCACATTCAGCATGGGTCCTGGAGCAGCTATGGGGGAAGTGATGTGTGGCAGTGTCCTGGGTTCTGTGTGCAGGGCCAATCTGGCATGCACCATGCATGGCTTGTGGTTCTACTCTGAGACCCAGCCCACCTGGCAGTATCTGGCCCATGGGCTGTATGTTTGACGCCCCTTAAACAGAGCTACACCTAGCAGGAAATTTGTCAAGCTCATCATGAAAAGTAGTTTATAAATACATTAGAAATAAGAGGAAAACCAAAAAAGGGTAGGTCCCTTACTGAATGGGGAAGGGAAATCTAAAAATAGACAATGTGGAGGAGCATACTGTTCAATGCTTCTTTTTTTTTTACTTCTCCTCACAAAAAGGCTGGTTGTCAGATGAAGAGTACAATTAATATCAAGGACTGAGGTCCCTACTCTGTCAAGAGTAGGTGGAGAACAAATTAGATATCATTTAGTTAAACTGGTGTTTTCAAGTCAGCAGGGCTAGGTAAGGTTTGCCCTAGAGGATTGGAATTTAAAATAACCTTGATAAACTGAAAAATTGTCTAAAATGAATAGAATGAACTTCACTAAGTAAAATTCAAAGTACTACATTTAGGAAGGAGCAATAAAATGTACAAACATAAAATGGGAACTGATTGGTTTGGCTGCAGTACTGTGGCAAAGGGTCTGGGAACTTATAATGGAGCGCAAGCTGAATACGAGAAACAAGATCATTTTGTTACAACTCCCCCTACCCCACAATCCTCATGCTAGAATGTATTAACAGAGTCTCACATGCAAGTAATGGGAAATGATTCTTCTATTCAGCACTCCTGAGGCTTCAGTTTTGGTCACCACACCTTAAAAGAGTTGTGGACAACCCAGAGAGAGTGCAGATAAGAGCAATGAAAAGGATCAGAGGCCTAGGAAACATGACATCTCAGAAAAAGATGGAAGAAGGGAGATTATTTAATATGAAGAGGACTGAAAGGGATTGTATAAAAGTCTTCAAATACAAATAAGAGATTTTTACATAAAGGATAGTGATCCATGTTTCCCTATGTCCATTAGTAAAGGGACAATAAAATGGGTTTAATTTGCAACAAAAGAGATTTAGGCTGGATATTAGGAAGCAGGTTCTAACTGTGAGAGTGATTAAGCATAGGAACAGATTATCCATAAAGGTTATGAATCATCAATGGAAATTGTAAATGTAGGTTAGATAAGCCTGGGGTGGGTTTAGACAGGGATGATCTTGTCTAGTGGAGAGGGTTAGACTAGAGCAGGGGCGGGCAATTATTTCAGGTGAAGGGCTGCCTACCAAGTTTTGGCAAGCCATCAAGGGCTGCATGGGTAGCCATGCCCCTTCACAGGTGACCCACCCCCTGGTCGCCATCTTGGGACTGGAAGTCGCACCCCCTGACCTTTCCCGCCAGAAGTCCCCCCCCCCCCTTGCCCTCCAGAATTACTCTTTTCAGCAAGGAGCGTTGCCATCTCTTAACCAGAAAAATACCAAATGATATTCCAAATATCAAACATGTACTACAACATTCATTAATTTCATTTCAAAAAATATTTTTGTCCTGATTTACATGTGTTTGTGTAGTATAATTAGAGGTGATAGTATAATAGCTTAAAATGAAGTCCTACTCTTGTACATTGTGGGAGGGTGTGGGTGGGAGGGTGGTTATAGGTCTGTGAGTATGTGGGGTGTGGTGGGGATTTGTGTGGGGATGGATAGGTGTAGGGGGTGTGGGTGGGTATGGGTTTTGTGGGGGGCTGTGAGTGTGTTGGGGTAGGGTGGCTGGGGAGGGTTGTGGCTTGTGTGGAGGGTGATGGTTTGCCTACTGCCTGCCCCCCTCCCCCTGTGGCAGGCAGAGCCCCTGCCATGACTCCTGCAAGTCTGGGCTCTGTGCTTCTGCCACTCCTGACCCCAGGGCACTGGTGTGGGTCTCGTGCTCCCACTTGCTGCCACTTGCCCCCTGTCTGTCACTGGTGACTTTCTCCTATCACTTACCCATCCCCTCCTCTTCCCCAGGCCACTCTGGCACCATGACCCAGCTGTTCCTGAGGTCCCAGCTCTGCAGTTGGGAACCATGTGATGCTGCAGTGGGGGGCGGGCGAAATGGCTGTGGCTGATGGAGGGAAGGGGCAATGAGCAGGCACACAGAGAAAAGCAACAACTGGGCAGGGAACAGCTCTGGTGAGGCCCAGAGTGGGACAGAGTACCATTGCAGATCTCCATCAGGATCTTTGGTACATAAATACTATCTACATCAGTGATTCTCAACCAGGGTGATATGGCACCATGAGATATGCAAACATGATTCACAAGATAAATCCAGGCATTTCAAATAGGAATCAAAAGACCAAATAGGTCTTTCTGAGTTCTTTGCTCTATTATTTTTTGTATTAAAAAAATGAGTGAAAACTAAGAGTTGTCATATTCCAAGGGGTGCTCAAGTCTAACAAGGGCTGCCTGTAATCTAAAACATTTGAGAACCACTAACCTGAATGATAGCTTGATTGCGGTGATAAAACTAAAAGCTGTGATTCTTATGACCAGCAAATCCGTGAGATCTGGTCACTAGCTACTGTGTTGTGCATGGAGTTTTGCTTTTTAATAGATACATTATTTAGCAAAGGTTGTCACTTTTACCACTTTTTCCCTCCAAAAGCCTGCTCTAATTTGAAGGAACTATGATGAGGATGAAAAGACCAAACAGATCAGTTAACCACCATCTTGGAGGTACAGCACAAGATGGTCCAGGCAGGGCAAAGAAACATCTTTCCAGAAAAAAAACCACATTGCTTGTCCTTTAATATTTCTACAAAGCTGTAGGAAGCAACTGCTGCTGATTATGATGGAGACTTACCTTTCTAAGCAGTGAGTAGCAGTAAGAACCCACTGTGGAGCTATCAGAGTGCCACCACAAAAATGTTGTTCAAAACTGGAAGAAAAAGAAGAGACGTGAGTTTTGTTGTAGATCATATAGATCATTTCTCCATCACCACTGCAAGGTACAATGCAGGCTTCTAATAAACTATCAGCCCCTCTTATTTGGAATTATTTTTAGCATTCACAGGCTTCATTCCACAAATGAAATGAGAAATCTTATACTTTCTGTAGTCTCAGTTTATGAAAGAAACAGAGAGGTGTTTTGGGGCTGTGTGAAACAGCACTGTTCCATTTCAACTTGAGTTTCGAGGTTTTGATGGAACAGCGTTTCATTGCGAATTTCATTCAGATTCAAAACCTCTATTCCATTTCACTTCATCAAAACAGTGATGCTGTTTCAACACTGTTTTGACATTTCACCCATTTGCTATAATGGGGAAGCTCAAAACAGCCTCTCTCATCCGGCAGGCAGTTGGGGACCCAACCCCGGGACAGCTGCGGGGCCTATGCCAGTCCTCCTGGGGCTGCGGACCCCCCCATCTACCTGCCAGACAAGGGAGGGAATCTGGGTGATGCCGCTGGGGACTGGGGAGCTAGGAAAGAGAACTGAGGCCAATCATTCAGTTCCCCTCCCCAGTGCTACAATTGGGCTAGGGAAATTAACTCAGTCCAGCTGGGCTGTGTTCCCATCCCCTCAACGCTATGACTGGGCTGGGGATGGACACTCAGCCCAGCTGGGCTGAATTCCTTTCCCCAGCCCAATCGTAGGGCTGGGGAGGGGAACTGAGCGATTGGGCTCAGTTCCCTTCCCCTGCACTGTGATTGGCTTCCCACAGCCCGGCCGCAGGAGGTGGGGAGATCCAGGGCTGTGCTCCCAGCTGAGCCACATGGGGCTGTGGAGCTGCTGAGGGTGCAACCCTGGTTCTCCCTTGTCTTCCACCACCTGGCTGCTGGCTACTTCAAAACACGATACGTTTTGAAACTTTCAAAACATTTCAACTAGCCTCGTTTTGTTTCGAGGCTGTTTTTAAGCCCTTCATTTCAATTCGATTTCACTGTTTTGAGCTTCAAATGAGTTGAAACAGTGTCAAATCAAAACAGCCAGTGAAATTTTGCACAGCCCTATCTACTATCTATCTGAAATATTGCAAAGTTGTCCCAATTACAAAAGGGAAGTCTGCATTCAGAAGCATGATGGAAACTGTCCCATTTCTTAACCATTTCATTTGTGATGTAATGGGAAATGGTTGCAAGCTTGCATAGGTGGGAGTAGGTGACTTGGACCATAGCATGTTCTTTTTTCTTTGGGGTAATATTTTTTATGGTGACTGGGAGAGTTTGGGGGCATTTTCCCTAGACCTTTGTTTCTTACTTTTAGATTTCTATATTTACTCACATTTGCTCTTTTAGTGAAAAAATTAAGTACAGCAGTGCATCTATTTTGGGCTTTGATACAGCTCTGATTTCAGCAGTTTTGCCAGTTGGAGAAGAACAGGATTGGATATTGCACTAGAAGGGCTGAGAGCCCATATGTACACATTTCAAATTGCTGGCTCCAATCCTGAATCTCATTCTCCCACTGCAGGAAACCAACATCTCTTTTTCGCTAACACATTTTAGGCTAGCGTGTCTAATCTGTCCTCTAAGAATTCAGCACAAAACGGGAGAGGTTTTGATTAACTAAATTCCATTCATTGTCTCAGGACAATCTTCTTAACAGCAACATGAAGTTATACAGCATTTTTTCTTTCACAGATTTTATTAAAGAGGTTTAGCACTGGGAAATTTGGGGGCTGGGTTTAAGACCACTCTCCACAGCTCTTAGCTGTACATTGTAACACAAGGAGAGAGGCCTTGTCTTTAAAGATGTTGCTAAGGTCCCACTGGCAGTGAGCTGCTTTGTAAAGTTATAATGCAGTGGAGAGTATTTATACCTTGTCCTGAGACTGATTTGCCAGGGCCAAGAGTGTGGATTTGAAACACATCCACCCACAATCCTTTGAGGACACATCTTTTGTTTCCTTTTGGCTTTTCCACACTCGTATTGAGGAGGAGCTATAAAATGAAAAAGAAGTCAGTCTGAAGAATATTTAAGCAGTTCTTTAGCAGCATGCACAATATATCAGACAAAGGTGGGAGAGAAGATGACCGCTTTACAAGTTTTCTAGACCTCCACTGTTTATGCCAGTGAACACACACCAAAAATTGTATAGACATTATTAGGTCACTCTTACCTGAAACCCATAAGAATGTATGTAACTAATATATTGCTTTCCATATAACAGCACATTAATTTACCTAGAAAAAGTTCTTGGAGAAATATAGCATTTAGATGTCAGTAATCAGGAAATACAATATGCATTAAACTACAATGAGCAAGAAAGAAGGAAAAAAAGAGAATGAGAAAACATATTCCCCAAAATTGCTGAATACAGTAAGGATTTTGCACCCCCTGAAGATTCAGCCATAAAAAGTAACAGTGGCTTTCAAAGTAACAAAACCAATCTGTAGCTTCCTGCAAATAAAATTCAGGCATTGTCCTGGACACATGAGCGGTTTCCAATAGTGAAATTTATATCAGTCTTGTACATTGATGTAAATTACACCAAGACTCAGACTAAGGAGATGACCACCTTTCTAAGGCCCCCTTTACACACGCAGGTAAAGGCACAAAGGTATCTAATATACAATTCACACAGTCATGCCTCCTGCCATGGGCGACTGGTGCCTCCTGAATCTGGGGGAACACCCGCAGAAGCCGCCAACGGCAGCAGCAGTGGGAATGGGACTGACGAGCACCCACAGAAGTCATTGGCAGCAGCAGGGGCAGGGCTGGTGAGCACCCACAGAAGCCACCAGCAGTGTCGGCAGCAAGGACGGGGCTGGTGAGCACCCAAAGAAGCTGTCAATGGTGACGGTGGCAGCCCTGTCGGGGGGGGGCACCGGCCCTGCCGACGGTGTTGCCGTCAGCCATTGGGGGGGCACCGGCCCTGTCAGGAGGGCACATGCACCCCTGTGCACCCCCTACCAGTCGCCTATGCTGCCATGCCACATTGCTATAACTCCTGCCATGCCTGGGCTCCCCTTGCACTGGCAAACTCCCACAGCTGGGAGCTTCATGCACCCCAGTTGAGGGGCTCCCCCCCATACACCCCACACACCCCTGGGGCTGGAGGATCAGGGGTGTAGTGATCTCCCCACCCTGAGGATGCAGGAAACCCCTGGAGCAGGGGGGACTGCTGCAGGTGTGGGAACCCCTGGGGTGGGAGGATTACTGTGATCCTCTGGCCCTGGGGGTTTCCTGCACCCCCAAGCCCTAGGGATTGCAGGAGCTATAATCTACAGGATTGGGGGGGGGTTCCCACATTCCTGAGTGGGAAACCCCTGGACCCTGGGGATCACAGCTGCCAGGATCCCTAGGGCCTGGGGGTTTTATGCTAGGCGTGGTGCACCTCTGCCCTGGGACCCTGCACACATGCAAATTAAAACTCCATAGCAAGCAGCTCTAAAGTTAGTATTCATTTTGGAGGACTAACCTTATAGCTAGCTGGAGCTTTCTAATTGTGTGATAGCTACTTTGCAGGCATAACTCATCTCCAGGTAATTGTGCAATGCCTGTGACATGTAAAGGGGGCTTAAGGGCAATTACTGCAGTAGGTATCATTACACTAAGTGGTAGGGAGCCAATAATGTGTACCTTACACAGATGGCGAATTGTAGACATTAAAACATTAAGAAACCAAAGAACACTAAGGGTAAAGCGAGATATAATATTTGAAATATTTCAAACTAGAATGAGTTTTGAAAAGTAAAAAAAAGGGCGCATTTCAGCTGGCAACAGAGGTATACTTCAAACCCAGCATGTCCTGCCTGGAGCACTTAAAAAAATGCATGCAATAGCATGCTCTTCAGCCTAGGGATGAGGCAGGGGACTGCTGTGACCCAGAGTTCTGCTCATCTCTCCCCACACAGGGTCTGAGGAGCACAGCAGATTGCCAGCATGGTTCTGCAGCCCTGACCCCTAGAGTCATCTCCTTCTATAATATTGGTTTAGATGTTTCCAGGGAAGGAAGGAAGCTGGGCTCTGGCTCTCTGGCCTTCCAACTCCAGTGGTTTTCGGGTCTCCTAGTACCAGCGGTCCTGAGTACTCAGAGTCACAGCATCCTGAGTGCCACAAAGTGGGAGCTGCTGTCCCTGCAGCACTGAGGGTTCCTAGAAACTGTGTATGGGGGAACTGCAGTGTGAGATGCCTGAAAGACAGACAGAAGGTGGGATGAAACACTACAAAATAGTACCTGCTCCCCCATAGGTATACTTTTATCATGCTTTGCAGCATTTTACCCCACCTCTGTCTGTATGCTAGTGTTCTGGAATGTTGCAAATATTATATCTGTTCACACCCATGCACTAGTGTAACTCACCCCGGTATATTTCTACTGTTGATTTTTCTAGGAGTAACTTTGTACCAGATTCAAGTGAGTTACATCAGCAAAGTGCTTTATGTCATCTGTCTGCTTCTTGTTTACACCAGCAGACAGGGAGATTATACCAGTGCAAATAAAGCATGTGCTCTGGGTAACAAAGTATTGCTATTTTGACCTATTTTGTTCAAGGTTCATGCTATATTCTAGTTCCTCCAGATTGCTCTGAACTTTTTAAAAACGAATTGCTTTTGTATTGTGTGTGAAAAACTCAATCTCCACAGATGTCTCTGTTGCTTAGGACATAAGGACAATGTCAGTTCCAGCAAGAGAGAATTACTGCAGAAGCAAAAGGCACAAAAAAATCTAACATATAAATACTACTCTTGAGAAACATATCTGTAAAGTGAAGACTCTAAATGTAGAGCAATCCCAGTTTATTTGTTGGGAGACCCAGCATAATAAACCAGGAGAATGGGGTTTTACAGTTGTGGTACATGTATTTTATACCATCCCTTACTCTACTTGCCTGTTCTGGTTTTTGCTTGGTTAGGGGCATCAGTGTGTGGAAAGCGTTGTGTGTGCTGTTCACAAGAACACACATGGCATGTAGATTGGAGAGAAGCTATCATTTCTTTGGGGCAGGAACCAACTCTTTGCAGTGACTAACCCTGGCCTCTAGATGATACTGAAATACAATTAAGAAACCCAGCTAATCTGGCAGAGATTGAATGCTGCCTTGTTTAAATTTTAGCCAATTATTATAGGCAGATATGGTATGTAGCTACAGTTTCAAATACAGAACTATTGTTAAAGACTGCTTGGATTGAAAAAAATGAAACTACCTATCACAATAGTTTTCAAAGAATGTTAAAAGGGAAGAAAAAATAGTCTTTAAAAGGATAATTACGGCATTTGGGAATTTCACAGTAATCCCAGGCTTTTCTTGGGTCTGTTGTGTAGCACCAAGGGCCATTAATATCTCCATCGGGATTCCTACAATACTGTAAAAAATCACAAAAATAAATGAACAATAAAAATCCTGAATATTAAAAAGGGAATAAAGATGCCTTTTTGATATACGCTGTTACAATAATATAAAACGAAATGTTAAAAGTTTTTTCCAGGTGCTTTTTCATGGCCTTGTTGATAACTGAGATATTTCATTTTAACATTCCTTGCTCTCTTTTTCTCAAGACCATTAGAATAATTTAGCGAAACAGCATGCAAGTGGAATGAATGCAAGTCTTCAACCAGGCAAAATTCACACTAAAGAGCCAGCCTGAAGCTCCTGTTCATCTTGTGGACCTCAGGGAAGTGGGATTCAATGTAGAGTGGCGTTTTCTAAAGCATTAGATGTTGCCTTGACTCAGTAGGTTTAACCATCATTGATTAGGCTAAGTGTTTTTCAAGATCTTATCAGCGATTTGGATGACCGGGTGAAAAGCAACCTGTTTAAATTTGCTGATGATACCAAAATTTGGGGTGAGGTGGGCACATTAGTAGGGAGGGAAAGACTGCAGCAAGACCTGGATAGGTTGCAGGGGTGGGCTAACAAAAACAGGATGCGTTTCAATACGGACAAGTGCAGGGTGCTGCACTTGGGCAGTAGTAACCAGCAGCACACTTACAAGATGGGAAACTCCCTTCTTGAGAGCATGGAGGCAGAAAGGGATCTTGGAGTCATTATTGACTCCAAGATGAACATGGGCCGGCAATGCAAGGTCACGGTCGGCAGGGCTAACCAGACCCTATCGTGCATCCACAAGTGCATCTTAAGTAGGGCCAAGGAGGTGATCCTCCCCTTCTACGCGACACTGGTCAGGCCACAGCTGGAGTACTGTGTCCAGTTCTGGGCACCCCACTTCAAGAGGGATGTGGACAACATTGAGAGGGTCCAGAGGAGGGCCACCCTCATGATCCAGGGACAGCAGGGCAGACCCTACAATGAGAGGCTACGGGACCTGAACCTGTTCAGCCTTCACAAGAGAAGGCTGAGTGGGGACCTGGTGACCATCTATAAACTCACTAGGGGGGACCAGAAGGGTTTGGGGGAGACCTTGTTTCCCCCAGCGCCCCCCGGGATAACAAGAAATAACGGCCACAAGTTATTGGAGAGTAGGTTTAGATTAGACACCCGTAAGAACTACTTCACAGTTAGGGCAGCTAGGATCTGGAACCAGCTTCCAAGGGAAGTGGTGCTGGCTCCTACCCTGGGGGCCTTTAAGAAGCGGCTTGATGCCTACCTGACTGGGGTCAATTGAGCCCAGTTTTCCTCCTGCCCAGGCAGGGGGTCAGACTTGAAGATCTACAAGGTCCCTTCCGACCCGACTTCTATGATTCTATGATCTCAATAAGGTGGCAAGGAGCATCTGTGTGATGATTGCAAAGGGTCCTGTGCATCCTAGAACTACACAGATGCTCTGCAAGTCTCTTTGGCATAGCTTGCCAGCACACTTTTATCCCAAACTGCAAATGAGTGCTTTAAATGACCCAATCTGAGCAATATATAAATGCTTTTTACCCCTTCAAACCTCATGCTCACTGTGGACATCCCCTAAGAAGGTTTCCAAATTGGATGAGTATTTTTTGGTGTGTTTTTTTCTCCCTGAATAATCATACCCAGTGGATTAGGACAAGACCAAAAACATCATTGGTACATATTTATCTATACAGGCTTTCATTGGCACAGTCATTTTTTAGAAGGCATAACTGGGAGGAAGGTATATAGAGAAGATGGCATTATGTTAGAAATCATTGATCTTTTATGCATTCAGAATGTTACCTCAATGCATTCTGTCACCTGGAAAAAGAAATACATCAAACAGGAACCCACCCTATTGTTTTTACTGCACCGCATGCTTAATCTACTTTTTGAAGGCTCACACAGAGAAGCTTGGACAGGTTGCATAAGAGTAAGAGCTTACAGAATCAGGTTCTGAAAATTCTATATTGAACTACAAAGATGTCCTTTAATACTTGACAGACGTGTCATTGTGGAAAGGGAAAGGAGCATGAGTTGCCATAACAATTGCTTACATTTTGTTCTAGGCCTGCATGCGGATGAGTCAGTGGAGTAAAAAAGTCATGGGTGTGTGGCGTCTGAGAACTCCATGCTTGACAAGTCTTGCCGCTCCCAGTTTTTGCTGTGGTGCCACGATAATCCTTACCCTTTCCCAGTATGCAGTCTGCTAAAGAAAGAGACAGAAGGAGAGTGATTCTTTTTTTTCCTTTATCACTGCGTCAAATCCGGAGATTGTATCAACAAGTATAAATTGAAAAAGTAACTAACAGTGGGATATAATGCGCTATAAGATATGGTGGACTGGGATATTGTTAGAGGAGACCAAAATCGTGTTTCAAGATGGCTGGTGATTCAGGCAGACATCCATCTATCATTTGCACTTGGCTCACATTTTGGATCCCTTCTTTGTGGCCATGATGTTTAGGTTTATTGATTGATTTTAAAAAGGAAAGGTTAAAGTCAGTGTCCTCTCGTGACTGTGATATGGAACCACACCTAAACTGGGCTCAAAATGTCAGCTGCACTTGGGCAGAATAATAGTTCTATGGGATTTCTCTATTGACTCCTCCCAGGCATACCTGTTTGTAAGGCCGGAATTAGAATTTTTACAAGGTCAAAAAATTGAAATGTAAATGCACATTGCCTAGAAAATCATCATCATAATTATCAGCAAAATCCCTATCACAGCTGCATTTGTTCTTCTGACTATATTGTCAAGTTTCTTTCAATATTATAAGGTCACAAAACCTTTAAATTCTCTCTTTTCTTGTTCTTTCCTTTTGAAAAGTCCTAACTGTATAACTTTTGATACAGAATCTCTGTTTTACAAGTCTGTAGCACAGCTCAATATACTAAAGATGGGTCTATTAAAATATATCATAATGTAGAGTAATTTCTAAAAATCCCAATTTTTTTAATCCACATTCAGTTCTGTAGAACTTTTCCACAAAGGTTATATTTTTCTGGTTATTGAATGGGACGAGTCATACCTGTGCCTGATTCTGTAGTTGTCTGGACTGGCTTTTGTACAACTGTTTGCAAATCCCCACACTTCTTCAAATGGCAGAACTCCCATCTCACACTTGGATCAGTGGTGTAACACCATGGGGCTCTATCACCATCTGGATTTCTGCAATAATTCAGCCTCAGGTCCCTACAAAAAAAAGTACAGCATATTTCTCTCTCTGACATAGCTCTAAAAGAACTTATGAAAACCTACAAAAGAGATGTGGGTACCTACAGAACAGAAATGGTATACATTTATTTTATAGCTTATACTGCAGAAATCCTTATGCTACCAAATAGAATGAAATATTGTTTATGCTTACAATATTAGCAGAAGGCAATATTAGCAGATGGGTCATAATCCATCATAGCTGTGATTATGAGGAATGAGGAAACATAACACAGCACTTGCAGAATATCAACCACAAATGATGCCCAATATGTCAATTTGCCAAGTAATGCCTGAGATCATAAAATTATTATTTCCTAATAGGCATGAATACATGGATGCAATTATATAAATGACATAATTATTTATTAATAGTCAAGCAGATCTATAATGCATTAAGAGTGGGGCTATTATGTTTAAAAATCAAAATATGTTTTAAAAGACATAAAGAAAGAAAGCACAAGGTCATTTCCTCAAAACACTTACAATAAAAAGAGCAGAAAAAACTTAAAAACAAAAATAACTTTATGAGTAGGAATCATCCTATTGAATTCCATGGGACTCCTCCCATGCAACTCTGTTTGTAAGGTCAGTGTTAGAATTTTTACAAGGTCAAAATATTTTCTTATCCTGAATCAGGACAGTGTGTCAAAATCTCAAAACTTCATAAAGAGAAGACCCAGAAAAAATCTGCCTTGGATTAATGGAAACATTTCATTTTGATCATTTCAAGATATGCTGTTTTAATTTTGCCTTTTAAATTTAAAAATACTGACTCAAAGTTTAATACAATTTCAAAACAGCTGCTTAAAATTGAATATTGATTTTTTTTTTTATTTTGAAATTTTTTTTCATAGAAATATAGAACTGGAAGTGACACCTAGTCCAATCCTGCCCCCATCCTTCAAGGCAGGATCACCTCTGTCAAACCATTCTAGACAAGTGTCTGTATAACTTGTTCTTTAAAACTTTGGGTGCCTGTACATGAGAAAGGAGCCTGCTCTGACATGCTGTAATATCAGTGCATCAGGGCAGACTCAATTGATCAAGTCTGCTGAAGTGTGTCAATTATTGTGCTCCAGCAGCCTCCCACCTCTCACGTATCAGCATCCCCACGCTTCAAATAGTGGTGGGAGCACTTTTTCTAAAGCTCCAGGTGCTTTAATTAGGAACCTCTCTAATTAAAGCACCCCCTCCATGCCCCCACATCCAGAGCACATGTATAAACACTAGGGCTGTGCGAAGCTTCAGTCACTAATTCAATTTGGAGGAGATTCGGCCTGATTTGGTAGCTGAATCTCCGAATCAAATCAGGAGACCCATTAATCTCTCCAGATTGAATGGAAGCCTCCAATTTGATTCAGAGATATTCAACAATTCAGCCATAGACACAGCTTATATGTTTTTTCTACATACCTCAAGGTACCAGGCAGCTCATGAACATTGAGATGGTGGGGCGGATGGAGCATCCCACGAGAGTGCAGGGGGGTCCCCTGCATGCTCGGTGGCAGACCCAGAAGTGGACCAGAAATATTTCCACTCCACTTCTAGGTCTGCTGCAGAGTACACAGGGGACCCCTTCCTCCCTCCCCCGTGGTACCTCCTGGGTGTGAGGGGGCACCTGGGGTCCCCCTGTGGCGGATCGCCAAGCCAGGGAGCCGGGGGGGGGGGCAGGGTCCCCTGCGTGCTTGGCAGAGGACTCAGAAGTGGACTGGAAGTACTTCTGATCCACTTCTGGGTTTGCTGCCAAGCACGCAGGGGCACCCCCCATACTCCTGTGGGATGCTCCATCTGCCCCACCGTGTCAGCATTCGTGAGCCATGCCTGGTACCTCAAAGTAAGTAGAAAAAGCATATAAATCTGTATCTATGTCCAAATCACTGATTCTCAGAATCAGAATCAAATGTTCAGATTCAGCTGAATTGAATCAGGACAGTGATCCAAATCAGCAAATCGAATCACTGTCCCCCAAATTGGGCTGAATCCAAATCAAATACAGCCCACTTCGCACACCCCTAATAAACACCAGCCCTCATACAAAACAGTAGATACAATAGGATCATAGAACTGGAAGAGACTTAATGAAGTCATCTAGTCCAGCCCCATGCTCAAGGCAGGATCATCCTTGACTAAGCCATCTCAGCCAAGTGTCTGTCTAACCTGTTCTTGAAAATTTCCAGGGATGAAAATTCCACAACATCTCTAGGTAGCTTGTTCCAATGCTTGATCACCCTCATAGTCAGAAAGTCCCCCCTAATTCCCAAAATAAATTTCCCCTGATGAAACTTGAGGCCATTGCTCCTAGTCCTGTCCCCTACAGTCACAAAGAAAAGCCCATCTCCATCGTCTGTGTGTCCTTCAGTTAGTTTAAGACTGTTATCAAATCCCACCTCAGTCTTCTCTTCTCCAGACTAAATACTCTTAATTATTTCAGCCTTTTCTCATAAGTCTTGCCTCCTAGACCCTAATCATTTCTTCCCTTTGCACTGGACTCTTTCCAATCTGTCCACATCTTTTTTGAAGTGTGGGGCCTCAAAAAGACACAGTACTCCAGGTAAGGTCTCTCTTGTTCATACAGCCTAAGATGTATGAACATCTTTGGGAACAAGAGCACACTGTTGGTTTATATTCAGCTGATGGTCCACTGTAATTCCTAGAGCCTTCTCTGTAGTACTTCAGCCTAGCCAATCTTTCCCCGATTTGTATTTGTGCATGCAATTATTTCATCCCAAGTGCACGACTTTGCACATGTCCTTGTTTAATCCTGTCTGATACATTGTGGACCATTTTTCCAGTCTATTCAGGTCATTCTGGATCCTAGCCCTACCCTCCACAATTTCTCTAGGTAGTCAATTACTATTTTTGACCACACTTATACTCAGAAAATTTTTCTGATTTCCAACCTAAACAGCCTGTGCTCCAGTTTGACGTCATTACTCTTAGTCACGTCCCCTACAGTCACAGAGAAAATCCCATCTCCATCCTCTTTATCATGGGTGACTGGTGCCTTCTGAGTCGGGGGGGGCACTTGTCCCCCCAGCGGCCAGTCAGTGACCAGGGGGGTGATCCCCTGTGGCCAGTCATGCACGCCAATCTAGAAGCAGCGTTCCCTCTTAGCTGGCTCTAATAGGGAACGCTGCCCAGAAGCGACAGTGGCACTTCTCCTGGTGCCCCAATTCCCCAGCTGGCACTCTCAGGGAGGGCACCAATGCTTCTGCCTGCCCCCCCCACCCCCGCCTGCCACCTAAGCAGGGAATGCAGCTGTGAGGGTGCTCTCAGGGGTGCACAAGCAGCCCCATGCACCCCCTACACATCACCACTGCTCTTTATAATCATTTTTTGGGTATTTGAAGAATGTTACTAAGTCTCTCCTCATTCTTCTTTTCTCCAGATTAATATCTGTAGCTCTTTCTGCCTTTTCTCATAAAACTTGTTTCCAGGCCTCTAATCATTTTTGTCACTCTGCAGTGGATGCTTTCCAACCTGTCCACACCTTTGTTAAAGTATGGAGCCCAAAACTAGACACAGTTCTCTAGGTGAGAGCCTCACCAATGCTCAGTAAAGAAGGGGTATCATTTCCCTTTATTTGTAAGTGATGTTTCTGTTAATACAACCTGGTATACTGTTGGCCTTTTTTGCAACAAAAGCACACTGTTGGCTCATATTCATCTTACTGTAACCCTTAGATCCTTCTCTACAGTTATGCAACCTGACCACTCATTCCCCAGTCTTACCTGGAGTACTGTGTCCCTTTTTGGTCCTACACTTTGGATGGAACGAAGCGGGATAAAACACAATACAGACTAGCATATTGGTAACTATCTATAACTTTCATTACATGTGGAATAAATGATTACTCACTGAATCTGTATAGTCCAAAGAATTTAACAAGTAAACAAAGTTTGTGAACAAAACTAAAAAATGCAATGCATGATACTCATTTCCCATATTCCAATTATGACTATTGCCCTAACGCAGTACATTTACCTCAAGAATATACATACTACACATTTGTATAACTAATTTTGTAATTCGTATAAATAATTTCATCCTTTTGGATTTTTCAATGCATTGGATTTTAAAACAGGCACTAATTATCACACTCCAGCCAGCCTACGCGTCTCATGTATCAGCATCCCTGTGTTTCAAAATGGAAGCAGGGGTGCTTTAACTAAAGCTTGTTTGATGAGCTTGCGTTAAAGCACCCACACCACCATTTTGAAGCACAGTGACACTGATACACGAGATACTGTGGGCAATTTAACTAGAGTGGCTCTTAGAGCCATGAATGGCGCATGGCCCCGGCAGCTGGGAGGGCACGGCTGCACCGGTGGTGGCAGAAGCACAGCGATGGGAGCCCAGAGGCGGTGAGTGGGGAGCTCCTGCAGATGCTGCCGGCACTGTCGGGTGGGCAGGGAGTAGTGAGTGCCGACCATGGGTCGGCAACCATCCGCAGGTGCCGACGGCAGCAGTGACCAGGAGCAATCAGGGACTGCCCACAGACACCAGTGGTGGCAGGGTGGCAAGTGGCAACCCCTATACATTGCCTCTGCTTAAAGCCACTCTAATTAAGTCTTTCCCTCCCTCCACCACAGTACATGTAAAAACACCTTCAAATACTGAATAAGGTGTACATTTCAGCATATGACCAAAATTTGGTCATGTCTGATTATTGGAAGAGTTATGATAACTCAGTTATATAAGAATAAAATTAAATTGTTTGTACATTTATCCCCAAATTTAAATTTTGCGAAAAGTATTTTTTATAAACACTTAGAGCCCTGCTAAGTATTACATATGTTACACAATTAACTGGTTAATTGTGCAATAAATTTATATTTGCCATATGCACAAAGTAATTATTGCACCATAATAATGACTATCCAGCTTTTAAAAGAGCCAACTAGCTATAAAGTTCATACTTGAAAATGTGTAACAACTCTATAGGTGGTTTTCATACAGCTTTAATTTCACAGAAGCATACAAAGTTAGGATTAGAAGGGACCTTAGGAGATCATCTAGTACTACCCCCTGCTCAAACCAAAATCATCCCCAACTAGATCATCCCAGCCAAGGCTTTGTCTACCCAGGGGTTAAAAACCTCTAAGGATAGAGATTCCACAACCTCTCTTGGTAGCCTGGTCCTGTGCTTTACCACACTTCTGCTGAGAAAGTTTTCCCTAAACTTCCCTTGCTGCAATTTGAGACCATTGCTTCTTGTTATACCATCTGCCACTACTGAGCAGTCTAGCTCCATCTTCTTTGTAACCAACCTTCAGGTGGTTGAGAGCTGTTATTAAATCCCCCTCAGTCTTCTCTTCTCTAGACTAAATAAGACCAGTTCCCTCAACCTCTCCTAGAAATCATGTGCCCCCAAACCATTTTTGCTGCCCTTTGCTGGACTCTCTCCAACTTGTCCACATCCTTTCTGTAGTGGGGGCTCCAAAACTGGACACAGTACTCCAGATGTGGCCTCACCAGCACTGAATAGAGGGAAATAATTACTTCTCTCAATCTGCTTGCAATGCTATTACTAATGCAGCCCAGTATGCTGTTAGCCTTCTTGGCAACAAGGGCACACTGCTGACTCATATCAATTTTACTGTCCATTGTAACCCCCAAATCCTTTTCTGAACATGTAGCAGGGCCCTTAGAATAACGGAAATGTTCCCACATTTAAAAAATAGGAAAAAAGTTATGTTTTATAGAGTATATTCTCTTTCAGCTTTGCTGGTAAGAAGATACGGCAAATGAAATTAATTACACTAATTTTCATTGCTCAAGCTTGGTGAAATTAAATACTCTAAACAAAGACCAAAAATTCTGAATCTGAAATCCTTTAAGTGATATTAGATAATATAGATATAGAACACATTAACAGATATTAACAGATGTTAATATTAGATATTATAGACATTAACAGTTTGCAGAAATGAATTTTAATTTGACACAGTGTCCCTCAAGTAGAAAGTGCAATTAATACATTTTCAAAAATGCCGGCACCAATATTGTGATGATGACTGAAAGAAACATACGCATTTGGGAAAGCTGCTGGGGTTTTCTTATGACTGTGTGGTGACATGGACCTCCAAGCTTGGCATCGCTTTCCTGAGACAGTCAATGAAGTTGTGCCACGGTAAGTCGCACCATTGCCTTGATAGCAATCTTCAGTGTTTGGAACCTGCTCATCCACAGCTTCAGCTGTAGTAAATAACAGAAACCACTCCCTTTAGCAATGTTTTACACCAATATTTATAAATGATAACAGAAAAAAGAGAAGATAAGTGTGAGTGATTAGCCTGGCTGTTGCAGATGGCTTCCTGTGACAAGCTCATTCAACCTAAGGTACTAAAGGAGCATTTCCTGAGATGTTTAATGATTTTCATGGATTTTCTTCATTAGAAGCATTTGTATCTTGGTTTCACTATTTTTATATATAGATTTGTTTAAAGTAGGGGGTCAAGAAAATATATGTAAGATCCAAAATACAGGCAGTCCTCAACTTGCAATGTTTCAAGTTACAACATTTCGCACTTACAACGTTTATAAATTGACACTTCGTTTCAACTTTATGATGTCAGTTTTGACTTTACAATGCTTGAACAAGTTTGCTGTGTTGCTCATCTCCTTGGAGAACATCTGTCCAAACTTCCTTGGACACTTTTTTAAAGAAATCAGACAAGACTCCAGAAAAACCTGCAGCCAAGACTCCTGAGAAGACTCCAGCCAAGAACCCTTCAAAAAGTCCAACCAAGAGCCTTTCAAAAAGTCCAGCAAAGTCACCTCAAAGAAGTCCTTCCAAATCAATATGATTGCTATTTACAATATAAATACATTAATGTAGCTATATTATTAATCTATAATTGATTGAGTACAAAATTCTCGGGTATTTTTGGTGAAAATAGGGTATCAGGCCTTGGTTCAGGAACCAATCCCCCATTTATAACATTGTTTCTTATGAGAAAATTGGTTCTGAGTTACAACGTTTCAATTTAAGATGCTTTTTTCAGGAACTAATTGTGCCATATGTCCGAGGACTGCCTGTACCCCGGATTTGGGGAAGGGGCTAGGGGTGGGGGAGGAGGAGCTGTGGCTTTGCATTAGGTGTATCTTTACTTTATGAAGTGTGCTATGCTTGTGATAAGGTTGATGATTTCCTTCTGATTGGATGAAGAGTCTTTTAATATTTTTTTAATGTTGTATAGGTTAGGATTGTTAAGCAAATGGATGTTTTGGGCTGGATTTTTAAGAAGTTGGAATTTGGAAACTAGTATTCTCTCTTAAGCTTTTGCAGCTTCTGTTGATTTGCTATATACTGGGTGCATCTACATGTGCATTTGACTGCGGAACTAACTAATTAGCTCTGCAGTAAAGCATCACTGTCTACATGTGTACCTGTATTAGGGGACAGTAAATTAATTATCTCTGCTTCAGGATAGTACTGTCCAAGGCAAATACTATCCTACAGTGGAGTAATTTATGCTGCCTCAGTGCATGTGTAGATGGTGATTGGGGTTGGTTGGGGCATGAGGGTACTACAGTACAATGGCTGCCTGCCAGCTAGTTGTGCACTATAGCACCCTTGTGCCCCAGCCAGCCTGCCGCTGCCACCCAAAGCCAGGGGCTGACCTCCGGGGCCCCTGCCAGCCGCAACTCTAACTGCTGTAGTCCCAGGTGCAAGTATAGATGCTGCACCATTAACTTTGGCGTGAACTGCACCAGGGTTTATTTCTGCATGCTAACTGCGCATGTAATGCACCCACTGACTCCCTGTTGTTGTGTCTTAATATACTTGAATATAGCAAGCAATTTGAATCATTAGTGCCCTAATGTACTACTATTCTACTGTACTTGTAAAACTAGTTAGAATTTTTGGACCAAAATGTTTTCTCACCAAACAGCAGGGTTTTAAAAAATATGCTTATAGCTTTAATCGGAAAGTTTGAACTAAAACAAATATGTGCTCAAATTTTTTTTCAGTTTGCATTTTTACTTCCCTTTCATCACATTTTTCTCTTTTTTTCCCACTGAATGCAATAGAATTAATGACATTCATTCAAGATTTTTCCTGTTCTGTTTTTCCCCTTTTATTTTTTAAACTCTTCATTCTGTTTTCAAAACTTTTTCTGACTTTAGAAAAAAGAACTAATGGTGAAAGGAAAAACTACAGCATGATAAATAAGCCATCATAATATAACTGAATAAAGATGTATTTGGGATTGTTAATAAAAAATGACCATCACCACTGTTCCTTCAGCTTCCACATTTCAGATGCATCCCATTCTTCTTACCAGTGATTTCCACTTTTGTCTCTTCACAACTAGGTATGCTACAATACTCCCATCGGACATCTTTGCTGGTAGTGTAGCACCAAGGCCTACTCTCACCATCAGGGTTTCTACAATAGTTTTCATCTAAGGCCCTGAAACAGAAAAACTATGTGGAAATAAAATTCTCATGAACATCAAATAATGGACATGTACTCAGGAAAGGAGAAGATGGAGAGGGGGGTGAAAAATTTTCTTGACCTGTTTTCTTTTGAATTAATTGGAAACTGAATATTGCTGGTAAAATGTTAATTGGTGACATTTATTTATGCTATAGATTACTGCAGCATGCTATTGGTTTTGGTCTGGTCAACAATCTAGATCAGCTGAAGACCTTTTCTGATACTGGAAACTATTTTTCATTGTGTCTCTGTAGCTAAAGCACATGGTGAAAGAATAAGGGTAGCAGGAAAGTTATCTTGTCTAATTTCTTTACTATACAAAGAGACACATGGACCTGAAATACAATAAAAGGATGGATGTGAGTGGGGAAAGGAAGAGTAGGAAGAGGATGGATAAGTACTTGAGAATAAAGGAACAAGAAAGAGAAGCAACACAGGAGAAACAAAAATAAGGTTCAAGAAATAAAGAAGTAAACAAGAATAATGAGCTGAAATAGTTTGGGAGAAAAGAGAATTTAGCAATGTAGTTGAAGAAAATCATTCCACTTTTAATTTTTGTGTCTAGATCATCATGAAATACTGCATTAACTTGATTCTAAGACAAGGTCTTTTCCCCTGTTTAACATGGGGGGAAAGCCCCTCATCTTAGAATCAAGAGAGTGGGAGAGGGGGGAAGGGGGGTGTGGCTGTTGTGGCTCAGGCTCCAGCCTCTACCTGGGGTCATGGCCATAGCCACAGCTGCTGCCTTCTTCCACCCACCAGCTCTTCCCCTTATCTCCCTACCCACGCAACCCCTCCTCTCCTTCTTGCTCCTCAACCCCCTGCCCCCACTTACCCTTCCTCCACACTGTCAAGATCCATCCACACTCCAGCCCAGACCCATAGCAGCTGCATGCAGCCTGTGTAGTTGCTACAGGGGCTGATCGGGGCTGAGGCCATGTTTAGTGCCACAGGCTGCGATGAGGATGGAGCCTGCTGATGTGAAGCAAGGGTAAGGGAGGGGAAAATAGGGAGCAGAGGCTGGGACACAAGGGAGGGGCGGATGCTGTGAGGGAGGAGGTAGGCAAGGGGCAAAGGTGGCAGGGGGGCAGGCACAAGCAGGGGACAAGCTGCTTGACCTCTCCATACCACCTGCCCCACCACTGCCTGCTCCCCTGCAGTGAGCGGGTGGGAGGATGAAATAAAGACGACTCTCCAACATTTAGATTCTATACATGGAAAATTACTATAAATTTATAAAATTTCTATGTATAGAATCTAATTATTGGGGGGGTCATTTAAAATTCAGGGTCAACTTAGAGTCAGGTAAATACAGTAACTATGTTCCTAGGTACTTCTATGTGGGTCTGGAGAATAAAGATGTCTTGACTTACTTGCATGGGTAGTTCTCAGGGGTCCGAGCATGTTTGTGAGGAAACTGAGAAGCCCAGTTTTGACAAGTCTTTCCTGATTCTGTGATGGCTATTTTGCCTCGATAATTATCTCCATTTCCTGCAAGACACTGAAGGCCTTGTCCAGTAGTTGGTGGGGGTGTAGCTACAACAGAAAAAACACGAAGAGAAATAAACAGCACCTTAAAGAGATGTAAGGAAGTGAACTCTTTCATTTTGCAAAATGTGGAGCATACTTTTCTTTTCTACAAAAGTGAGGTTTACAGAAGACTGTGGCAAGACCAAAATGTAAAGAAGACATACAGAGGTGATATTTCCCCTCTATGAGGCATTGGTCAGGCCACAGTTGGAGTACTGCATCGAGTTTTGGATGCTGTAATTCAAGAGGGATGTTGATAGACTTGAGAAGGTCCAGAGGAGGACCACTCGTATGGTTAGGGGCTTACAGGACAAGCCCTATGAGGACAGACTGAGGGACCTGGACCTCTTCAGCATCCGCAAGAGAAGGCTGAGAGGTGATCTTGTGGCTGCCTACAAATTCATTAGGGGGACGCAGCAAGGGTTCGGAGATGCTCTGTTCACCAGGGCGCCTCTTGGTGTAACAAGGAACAATGGTCACAAACTGACAGAGCACAGCTTTAGGCTAGATATCAGGAAAAACTTCCTCATGGTAAGGGTGGCCAAAATGTGGAATGGGCTTCTAAGAGAGGTGGTGCTCTCCCCTACCTTGGGGGTCTTCAAGAGAAGGCTGGATAGGCATCTGGCTGGGGTCATCTGACCCCAGCACTCTTTCCTGCCTAGGCAGGGGTTCAGATTTGATGATCTGTTGAGGTACCTTCTGACCCTAGCATCTATGAATCTATGACATACTCTTCACTGATTCTCCTATTTTGGATTTTCAAAATTTTAAAATTTAAAACCTGTGGATTTCCTGTGTTTCACCAGACAACTGTTCTGCTGCCATGAGATGGATCTGCCCCATGCACCTCTGTTTCTGGAAGAAACTTGTGGGGTTGGACCAGGAAAGCCTCAGTAAGGGTGGGCACTCCTGTATGCATGACATTTATCCACTGCAACTGCTTGCCAGTCAAGCTCCATACAAGATGTGCGAGGCACCTTCACCTGTCTGTGGTGGCAGCAGCATAACCCCAACTGAGAACCACTGAAACAAGTTAAGGCAATACAGCAGTGGTTCTCAAGTAGGATGGCAACAAATTCAGAAAAATTATGGAGGGGTGCCTTTAAACTATTTTGATTAACTATGATTAACAAAAAATTCTCCTTCCTCAATAAATGGTTGTTTTTAAGTGAATTATATCCAGCAAATCCAGGGATGGATCCAGACAATATTTGTGGGGGGGAGGAACTCACTGGTTCAGTGCTGAGGGAGTCAATTGGCTTCATGGTTAATTATAATCTACCACATTCCTTCTAAACTTTTCATTTCACAAGTGTTAATTATCCTCTATTCTTTTCAGTGGTCTTGATGTTCCACCAATCAAGCTAGCCTTTGTTCTGCAATTCTGCTGTCTGTTCACTGCTCCTGTTAATGAAGCTCCTGTTACACAGCCTTTTTTAACTTATTGCAATGAAGTTATGTTTGTTTTTCCTTCAATCTTAAGCTAAACAATACAGCTTGAGGCACCTCACATGTCAATAAATGCTCCAGTTTATTTTTTAATCCCTCTGCCCGCCCTCCTAGAGGTGGAGCTGGAACAGGTTGCTCTGTGCCTCATCTGCATATACATTTTTGGAGAATCCCAGGAATTGTAACAAGAACACGGAGCGGCACGCAGTGAACCGGTACCAGCTTCTCCAGTCCGACTGGTGAACAGGTACGAGGCCCTGGCGACCCTGCAGGAGATGGAAGGGGAGGAGGAAACCCTTGGGCAAGAAGAAACACCACGTTCTTCATGCTCCAAACAGATCAAGAGATCCACGAGGACCCAGAGGAGGAGGCGACGAGTGCTCGTCATAGGAGACTCCATCCTGAGAGGTACGGAAGGACCCATCTGTCGCCAGGACCCCCCGGCACAAGAGGTATGCTGCCTCCCTGGAGCAAAGATTCGGGATGTGACGGAGGTAATCCAGGCCAGGATCAAGCCCACCGATTATTACCCCATGGTCCTAGTCCATGTGGGTACTAATGATGCGGCCAGGGGAACCCCCGATCACTTGATGGCGGACTACTGTGCTCTGGGTGGCGTGCTGAAGGAGTTCGGTGCCCAAGTGGTTTTCTCTTCCATCCTACCAGTGACCGGACGAGGAAGACGGCAGGAGAACTGCATCAGAGAGACCAACTGGCGGCTTCGGCAGTGGTGTCTCGAGGCAGGCTTCGGCTTCCTGGACCATGACCCGCACATCACGATGAGGGACATGCTCAGCTGGGATGGGCTTCACCTGTCCCCCAAAGTTAAGCGTGTGTTTTCTTCTAGGTTGGCGGATCTCCTCCAGCAGGCTTTAAACTAGGCTCATCGGGAGGAGGGGAGTACGAGGGCAGGGGAAGCTGTGGACCACCAAACCATGTGGCACCCACAAGGACAGCCCAGCCTGAAGAAGGAGAACATTGGGAACCTGAAAGCCATGGGGAGGCCAGCACAACAGAACAGGTAAGGAACAAGAAGGTAAGAAACAATGGGCCCCATGGGACTGGGAGCGGGGGGGCAGCAAAGGCGCCAGTCGCAGGGCTCAAGTGCCTATATACTAATGCTAGGAGCATGGGGAACAAGCAGGATGAACTAGCGCTCCTGCTTGCACTAAACACCTATGACTTAGTGGGGCTAACAGAGACCTGGTGGGATTCATCCCATGACTGGGCGGTACATATTGAGGGCTATAGATTGTATAGAAAGGACAGGTCGGGGAAGAAAGGGGGGGGGGGTTGCACTTTATGTCAGTGAGCAATATACATCAACCCTCATCAAGACAGAATCCGAGGCTGAGGAAGTAGAAGGATTGTGGGTTAGGCTACATGGGGGGCAAGGAGAAAGGGATTTGGTGGTAGGGGTCTGCTACAGACCCCCGCACCAAGGGGAAGAAATAGATGCGGGGCTCCTGAGGCAACTCTCGGAGACCATAAAAGCTAAAGAGGCGGTAGTCATGGGGGACCTAAACTACCCGGACATCTGCTGGGAGACGCAGACAGCAAGGTCCCATCGCTCATGCAGGTTTCTAACTTGTGTACAGGACCTCCACCTGAAACAGGAGGTGTATGGTCCCACTAGGGGGAATGCCATACTGGATCTGGTATTGGCAACGGGAGATGACATGATAGGGGACCTCCAGATCGGTAGCTATCTGGGAGACAGTGATCACCTTATAATAGAATTCAACATAAGACGGCGAGTGGGTAAGGTAACTAGTAGGGTAAAAGTGCTAGACTTTAGGAAAGCTGATCTCATTGCACTCAGGCGATTAGTCAAGGAAGCACTGCAGAGTAGGAGTTTTGATGGGATGGGTGCCCAAGAAGGATGGCTGTGCCTAAAGGAAATGATCCTTTGGGCACAAAGCAAGATGATCCCCGAGCGAGGCAAAAGAGGGAAAGGGGCCAGGAGGCTTCCATGGCTGACCAGAGAAATCCAGGGCAGCCTAAGGGCCAAAAGGGGAGCACATAAAAAGTGGAAACAGGGTGAGATCACTAAAGATGAATATACCTCCTCTGCTCGTGCTTGTAGGGAGGCAGTTAGGCGGGCCAAAGCTACCATGGAGCTGAGGATGGCAACCCAAGTAAAGGACAACAAGAAATTGTTTTTTAGATATATTGGGAGTAAAAGGAAGGCCCAGGGAGGAATAGGACCCCTGCTAAATGGGCAGAAGCAATTGGTGACAGATAGGGGGGACAAGGCTGAACTCCTCAACGAGTTCTTTGCCTCGGTGTTCCTAAGCGAGGGGCACGACAAGTCTCTCACTGGGGTTGTAGAGAGGCAGCAGCAAGGTGCCAGACTTCCATGCGTAGATCCTGAGGTGGTGCAGAGTCACTTGGAAGAACTGGATGCCTTTAAGTCGGCAGGCCCGGATGGGCTCCATCCGAGGGTGCTGAAGGCACTGGCCGACGTCATTGCAGAGCCACTGGCGGGAATATTCGAATGCTCGTGGCGCACAGGCCAAGTCCCGGAGGACTGGAAAAGGGCTAACGTGGTCCCCATTTTCAAAAAGGGGAGGAAGGAGGACCCGGGCAACTATAGGCCGGTCAGTCTCACCTCCATCCTTGGTAAAGTATTTGAAAAAATTATCAAGGCTCACATTTGTGAGATCCCGGCAGGACAAATTATGCTGAGGGGAAACCAGCATGGGTTTGTGGCGGGCAGATCGTGCCTGACCAATCTAGTCTCTTTCTATGACCAGGTTACGAAATGCCTGGACACAGGAGGAGGGGTGGATGTCGTATACTTGGACTTCAGGAAGGCCTTCGATACGGTATCCCACCCCATACTGGTGAACAAATCAAGAGGCTGTGATGTGGATGACTGCACAGTCCGGTGGGTGACGAACTGGCTAGAGGGTCGCACCCAAAGAGTCGTGGTAGATGGGTCGGTCTCGACCTGGAAGGGTGTGGGCAGTGGGGTCCCGCAGGGTTCGGTCCTTGGACCGATACTCTTTAATGTCTTCATCAGCGACTTGGACGTGGGAGTGAAATGTACTCTGTCCAAGTTTGCAGATGACACAAAGCTATGGGGAGAAGTGGACACACCGGAGGGCAGGGAACAGCTGCAGGCAGACCTGGATAGGCTGGACAAGTGGGCAGAAAACAACAGGATGCAGTTCAACAAGGAGAAATGCAAAGTGCTGCACCTAGGGAGGAAAAATGTCCAGCACACCTACAGCCTAGGGAATGACCTGCTGGGTGGCACAGAGGTGGAAAGGGATCTTGGAGTCCTAGTGGACTCCAAGTTGAACATGAGTCGGCAGTGTGACGAAGCCATCAGAAAAGCCAATGGCACTTTATCGTGCATCAGCAGATGCATGACAAATAGGTCCAGGGAGGTGATACTTCCCCTCTATAGGGCGTTGGTCAGACCGCAGTTGGAGTACTGCGTGCAATTCTGGGTGCCACACTTCAAGAAGGATGCGGATAACCTGGAGAGGGTACAGCGAAGGGCAACTCGTATGGTCAAGGGCCTGCAGACCAAGCCCTATGAGGAGAGACTAGAGAAACTGGACCTTTTCAGCCTCCGCAAGAGAAGGTTGAGAGACGACCTTGTGGCTGCCTATAAGTTCATCACGGGGGCACAGAAGGGAATTGGTGAGTTTTTATTCACCAAGGCGCCCCCGGGGATTACAAGAAACAATGGCCACAAGCTAGCAGAGAGCAGATTTAGATTGGACATTAGGAAGAACTTCTTCACAGTTCGAGTGGCCAAGGTCTGGAACGGGCTCCCAAGGGAGGTGGTGCTCTCCCCTACCCTGGGGGTCTTCAAGAGGAGGTTAGACGAGTATCTAGCTGGGGTCATCTAGACCCAGCACTCTTTCCTGCTTATGCAGGGGGTCGGACTTGATGATCTATTGAGGTCCCTTCCGACCCTAACATCTATGAATCTATGAAACCCCTGGTTCCAGTCTCGAGTGGAAGACTGAATAGCACAAGGATCCTTTGTGGGGGTATCTGAAGTACATACACATACTGGGCAGTGCTGAGCTGTGGGATCACTGTGGCTTGAAATGCTGTTGACTCTGCTTGGGCCCAGCCCAATGAGCTATATGGCATTGTCCCAGGTGAGCGGGGATGCCGGGAAACCCCCGCAGTGGTAAAGGGTTCCGCTTACTTCCCGCAGGGCCAGAGGAGCCGAAGGAAGTCCACGCGCCGGCACTGCCGGCGCAGGTCGTCAGCCTGGTGTTTATCCGGCTGCGGCTGAGTGGCGGGGGCGGGGCACGCCGGCCGGGAGAAACAAAAGGCGGCCCCGCCGAGGCAACGGGGCAGCTGGACGAAGGAGGCTGGGGAGAGAAGCTCCAGCAAGCAGGGAGTCAGCCGCCACCTGCGGAGTGTGGGAGCGGAGGAGGTGGAGCCAATCACGGCTCTGAGAAACGGAGCAGAGCAGCTGGCAGCTGTGCTGGTGGAGAGACCAGCACTGAGACTATCGGCGGAACCGGTGGAGAAGCCGGTGGCAGCGCTGGTAGCCGGACAGAAGGGGGAGCTCGCTGGATCCCAGGTTACGGAGTGGGGAGCAAGGTCAGCTGCAGCGGGAGCGGCAGGAGCGGCAGGGAGGCCAGCTGCAGTAAGACAGAAGGCACCGGTGAGGCAACCGGGTGCCTAATACAGAGCAGAGCCGGCAGGAAGTACAGCACCCCCGCGGACCCCTGGGGGAGCGCAGGTACGAGGACAGAGGGAGTGGGCTGGTGTCCCCATAGGCAGTATGCCCAGCCCAAAGACCATTGCTGACGGACGGCGTGTTGAGGCAAGGGGGTGACAAGCCAGGGGTGACGTGGAGACCCCCAAGAGGAAGAGCCTAAGGTGGTGAGTGGACGGGGTGTAGGGGAGGACGGAGCCCCAAGGTTACCTGTCGAGGGACACGCCGACACAGGTGGGTACCCCAAGGGTGGGCCCCCGCACTGAAGATATCATCAAAGTCGTGGCAGGCGAGTTCAGGGGCCCCCCCGATACCAGCCGGGGTAACCTCCGGGGTACCTTTCCAGAGTCAGGGCGCACGAAGCCCGGGGCTCAGGCAAAGGCGGCGCACGAACACCTGGTAGAGCGGAGGCGGGTACAAAGTGGTGCATTGGCCGGGAACATGGAAGACCCAGACATGGCAGCCTACGCCGGCGCCCAACCCATGCCTATGACAGCGCTTGAGGTTTTGGGACAAAACCTGCAGGCCCTCACCCAAATTGTCGGCTCTCAGCAGTAGATGTTTGACCAACAGCAAGAATGGCTCAGGCGAGGCCAGGTATCTTTTAAGATGCCAAAAATGACAAAGGACGATGACCCCAAGGCATACATAGAGGCCTTCGAGCATCACGCCTTGATGACCGGCCTTCCCCAGGAGCACTGGGCCAGCCAGTCGGGAGCCCTGGTAGTCGGGGTGGCACAGGCAGCCTACCGGGCCATCCCGCAGGAGGAGGCCCGGGACTACGAACGGGTGAAACAAGCCGTACTCTATTGACTAGAGATTAGCCCAGACTATTACCGGCACCTATTCCGGGCTAAGAAAGGGCCCGACGAGAGGCGTTCCCTGGTGCTACTACAGCTGCTGCGGGACCTGCTTGACAAATGGGTGAGCCCAGTGGGGTCCGACCGCAAGGATCTGGCGGATCTGGTCGTTCTGGAGCAGTTCCAGATCGACCTGGAAGAGAGGACGCAGCGCTGGGTGCGGCAACACGCCCCTCGGAATTGTGAGGAAGCGTTAAAGCTGGAAGAAGCCTACGCAGCTGCAGAGGCGAGTTATCTGAAGGAAGAGAAACCCGAGGCCAGCATCACCGCCTCTGAAAGAGGCTGAGTGGCGGCGGGCCCCTATCTGGGGTGCTGGCAAAGACGTAGTATGTTTCCGCTGTGGGCAGAGGGGGCACCTCTCGCGAGAATGCCCCATGCAACCCACTGCACAATGGGTCCCAGCTAATCAACCCAGAAGCTTCCCTGACCGGCGCCGCAACACGGAGGTGGGGGAACCTAAGGATTGTAGCTACGCCAGCTGTGAGGGAAACGCAACGTGGAGCCGCCCGATCGTCAAAGCCTGGGTGGACGGCCAGCCTGTACGGGCCACTCTTGACTCCGGGCGCGCCCAATCTATGGTAAGAGCCGACATGGTCTGACGGCGAGATGGAAGGGAGGCCCCACCAGTGATGGTGGCCTGCCTCCATGGTGAGACCGAACGCGTAAGGCGACAATGGATACAGCTGCGCGTCATGGAGCACCAAGGGGAGCTACTCGTAGGAGTGGTGCCGAAGCTGGCGTGCAAGATGCTACTAGGCCGGGATTGGGCACCCCTCTACGATGTGCTGGAGCGAGTGAAAGACGTAGAACTCACCCGTAAAAAGATGGGAACCAGCGAAGGGTGGCTGGGCGAGGAAGAAACAGATCCGACCGATGTCAAGGGACCCATAAACTTCGACCTAAGCCGTATCTCCAGTAGCCGACAGTTCCAGGAGGCACAGAACGAGGACCCGGAACTCAAAACCCTCTGGAGACGAGCCCACGAGGACCGGGATGAGGCCACATCACCCAGAGGAGAGCAACCCCAGTTCGAGGTAAGGAACCACCTCCTCTATCGCGTGCCAGGGCCCAGGAGGGGGGGCCCCGCAGAAGCGCAGCTGGTGGTCCTGAGACAGTTCCGCCAGGCGGTCTGGCAACTCGCCCATGCGAGCCCATTGGGGGGCCATTTGGGGCGAGATAAAACCCTGGCCAAGGTAGGACGGTGGTTCTTTTGGCCCGAGATGGGAGAGGAGGTGGCCCGCCAATGTGTAGCCTGCCCAGAGTGCCAGAAGACCCGGACCGAGCGCCCAGCTAGGGCCCCTTTACAGCCAATGCCGGTCATAGATACCCCCTTTGCGAGGGTAGCCCTAGACATTGTGGGACCCTTACCCCGTAGCAGTTCCGGCCACCAGTATATTCTAGTCATGGTGGACTACACGATGTGGTATCCCGAAGCCGTCCCATTGCGAGCCGCCACGGCTCCCCGGGTGGTGGAAGAATTGATAAAATGGGTCACAAGAATGGGGGTCCCTAAAGAAATCTTGACCGACCAGGGCAGGAACTTCATGTCCGGTGTCATGAAGGTGGTGTGTCAGACCCTGCAAATACGAACCGCGGTGTACCATCCCCAAACCAACGGGCTGGTGGAACAATTGAATGGCACCCTAAAAAGAGTATTGAAACGGTGCATCCAGGGGGATCCTCGGAAATGGGATTTGCTGTTGCTGTTAGTCCTATTCTCTCTCAGAGATACCCCTCAGGACTCCATGAAGTTTTCCCCATTCGAGCTGGTCCTCGGGCATCGCCCGAGGGGATGGCTGCAGGTCCTCCGAGAAGAGTGGGAGCGGGACGCCGGGGGGCTGCAGGACCCAGCAGGGTATTGACAGGCTTTCCAACAAAGGATACGAACGGCCCAGACCATAGCCCGTGAGAATTTGAGAGACGCCCAGGCGCGGCAGAAGGAGAGATATGACAACAGCACCAAGGAGCGGGTCTTTGAACCTGGGCAGCAGGTACTAGTGCTATTACTCACGTCCACGAGCTGGTTCCTAATGCAATGGCAAGGCCCCTTTGAGATCCTCTGGCAAGTCGGGCCCGTGGACTATGAAGTGCACCGGCCAGGACATCGCCGGGAGAAGCAAATCTTCCACGTAAACTTGCTGTGGGAATGGAAAGAACCGATGGGCTGGGTAACTTTTGGGGAAACTGAAGGGGAGGATTTGGGGCCCCAAGGGCAACAGCGAGACGGGACACCGTCCGGCGAGGTAGAGCAGCTAATCAGGATAAGAGAAGACTTGTCTGAACCACAGAAGCAGGAAACACAGAAGGTAATTCGGGAATTCCAGGATGTGTTCTGCAAAGAGCTGGGGTGGGTCCAGGGCACAATGCATACAATTAAGACACCCCCTGGGGCTATAGTAAGGGAGAAGTGGAGGCCCATTCCGCACCACTTGCTAGATGCCGTGTGGGAGGAGGTGGACTCCATGCTGCAACTGGGAGTGGTGAGACCTTCCCGAAGCCCTTGGAGAAGCCCATTGGTCCCCGTACGAAAGCCGGATGGGTTGCTGAGACTATGCATTGATTATAGAAGGTTAAACGCACTGGCAGCCTTTGATGCATTCCCCATGCTCCAGGTGGACGAGTTAATAGAGAGAATCGGAGAAGCCCAATATATATCAACGCTGGATTTGCCCAAGGGATACTGGCAAATCCCAGTGGCCTCGGCCGACCGACCCAAGACGGCCTTTGGCATGCCCTGGGGCCTATACGAATTCGTAAGGATGCCCTTCGGGTTACATGGGGCGGCCGCAACTTTCCAGCGGTTGATGGACCAACTGTTGGTACCCCACGCGGGTTACACGGAGGCCTACATCAACAACATAATCATATACTCACCAACCTGGACGCACCATAAGCAGGCCCTCCAGGCCGTATTGTCGGAGCTAAGGCGGGCCAAGCTTACAGCGAACCTGCAGAAATGCGCCTTAGCAAAAAGGGAGACCAAATACCTAGGATTCCTGGTGGGCAGAGGCACTATCAGACCCCTGGCCGACAAAGTAGAAACGGTGCGGAGTTTCCCAGCCCCTCAAAATTGCCGTCAGCTCCGATCATTCCTGGGGCTGACTAACTACTACCGGAGGTTCGTGCCCCACTTTTCAGAACTGACGGCTCCCTTAACAGAGGCATTGAAGGGGAGGAAGAACGGGGTGGTAAGGTGGACGGAGCAGATGGAGTAGTGCTTTAGAAAATTAAAAAGGGCCCTCTGCGAGGACGTGATAATGCACACTCCTAACTTTGGGAAAACTTTTGTTTTACAGACGGACGCGTCCGAAACAGCCGTGGGGGCCGTCCTCACGCAGGAGGAGGAAGGAATTGAAAGACCTATAGCATATGCCAGCCGCAAGTTGACGCCAGCAGAAAAGAGGTACTCCACAATAGAGAGGGAATGTTTGGCCATACGGTGGGCCGTGGACCATTTCCGATATTATTTAATGGGCCGAGAATTCAAGCTAGTAACGGACCATGCCCCGCTCCGATGGCTAAGCACTTCCAGGACCGATAATGCCCGGATCACCCGATGGGCATTGGCCCTACAGCCTTACAAGTTCCAAATCGTGTTCAGGCCTGGAAAGTCAAACACTGTGGCGGATTTCCTGTCTAGGTGCAACAGCAGCGACTCGGGCGAAACAATGGAACCACAGGTGAACAAGGCAGACAACTCCCCCGGTGGGCCCCGGAAAGGTAAAATAGGAACGCCCCAAGGCATCTTGAGGTGGGGGTTGTGTCCCAGGGGAGCGGGGACGCCAGGAAACCCCCGCGGCGGCAAAGGGTTCCGCTTACCTCCCGCAGGGCCAGAGGAGCCGAAGGAAGTCCACGCGCCGGCACTGCCGGCGCAGGTCGTCAGCCTGGCGTTTATCCGGCTGCGGCTGAGTGGCGGGGGCGGGGCACGCCGGCCGGGAGAAACAAAAGGCGGCCCCGCCAAGGCCATGGGGCGCCTGGATGAAGGAGGCTGGGGAGAGAAGCTCCAGCAAGCGGGGAGTCAGCCGCCACCTGCGGAGTGCGGGAGCAGAGGAGGCGGAGCCAGTCGCGGCTCCGAGAAACGGAGCAGAGCAGCTGACAGCGGTGCTGGTGGAGAGGCCAGCACTGAGACTATTGGCGGAACCAGTGGAGAAGCCGGCGGCAGCACTGGTAGCCGGACAGAAGGAGGAGCTCACCGGATCCCAGGTTACGGAGTGGGGAGCGAGGTCAGCTGCAGCGGGAGCGGCAGGAGCGGCAGGGAGGCCAGCTGCAGTAAGACAGAAGGCACCGGTGAGGCAACCGGGTGCCTAATACAGAGCAGAGCTGGCAGGAGATACAGCGCCCCCGCGGACCGCTGGGGGAGCGCAGGTACGAGGACGGAGGGAGCGGGCTGGCATCCCCATAGGCAGTACGCCCAGCCCGAAGACCACTGATGATGGACAGCGTGTTGAGGAGAGGGGGTGACAAGCCAGGGGCGATGTGGAGACCCCCAAGAGGAAGAGCCTAAGGTGGTGAGTGGACGGGGTGTAGGGGAGGACGGAGCCCCAAGGTTAACCGCTGAGGGATGCGCCGACACCGGTGGGTACCCCAAGGTTGGGCCCCCCCACTGAAGATATCATCAAAGTCATGGCAGGTGAGTTCAGGGGCCCCCCTGATACCAGCCAGGGTAACCTCCGGGGTACCTTTCCAGAGTCAGGGCGCACGAAGCCCGGGGCTTGGGCAAAGGCAGCGCACGAACACCTGGTAAAGCGGAGGTGGGTACAGGCATATCATGAGCCTTCTGGCTTTAGACTAATATTATACATTGTGTGTACTGTATATAAGTAGGTACAAAAGCATTGCTTAATATGTTTATGGAGTACCTGTGCTAAAACTTACAGCAGATTCAAAAAAGGTAAAATGCATCAATTCTGGATAAGCTACCTATATGCAAATTATTCTTGGTATGCTCATTTCAAAATCAGTGTTTTCAAATCTGCTCCTCACTTCCATGTGCTTAGGGAGAGCAGTAAGGAAGGGAGGAAAGCAGCTGGAAGGGGAAAAAGATGGGGGCAGGGGTCAGAGGGCAAAGAGAGCACCTGACCTCCCCAGATTTAGTTTATTTCCTGTAGCAATGGAGAGGGGGAACAAATTCAAGGCAAACTTCGAATAATTAGATTCTATACCTGGAAAATTATAACAGATCTATAAATTTTCGACATATAAAACATAATTATTGGGGTGCCATCTTATATTCAGGGTCATCTTATATTTGAGTAGACATGGTTCTTTTAATTTGAGTTAGTTAACATGCGGTAAAATCGGAGTTACGGCTTACTTTTTTTTACCACTTGTATGTAGTACTTACCGCAACGTGGAATATTACAAAATTCCCAGCGTTTACTTGGATCGGTGGTGAAACACCAAGGCCGGGGCTCCCCATCCGGGTTACGGCAATAATTCATCTTCAGATCCTTGTCTGGCAAACTGACAATTAAAAGTCAAAATTAAGAATATGAATTGCTAGTGGCTGATGGTGTGGATTGCCCCTCCTATGGCACAGTGGCCTATTTCAAGTTCTCAGATGCTTGGTGATGAGTGTGGCCTACTTCAAGTGCTCAGATGCTTGGTGAAGAGGGATCCGGGTTTTCTGTTTGCCATGGAAAACATGGTAAAACCCGGATGATCTCATTTTAAGAAGAAAAACTAGGATTTTCTCCTTTAACAGAGAAAAACACAGGAAATGGTTGGTTTTGCCTTGCAGGCAGGTAGAGTTCTAGCCTGCAAGGGGCTAGGAGGAGTGGGAGTAGGGTGATCAACAGGGGGTGCCATGTGCTTGTGTGTGTGAACATATGTACGTGGCTGGCAGGCAGCCTAGAGAGCGGGACCCACAGGTAAGTCGGGGGGAAGGGGGGGGGGATTGAGGCTTCCATAGGGAGGGAGGGAGGGAGGAGGGTGTTAGGCAGGGCTGGGGCTAAGGCTAGGTCTCCTGCCCAGCTGGGGTGGCACATGGGGCTTGGGGTCTGTGACCCAGAACCCAGGGCCCAGGACCAGGGTGGGAAATGGGACAGAGTGGCATTCAGCTCATCCAGGGGATAGAGGGGGCTGGGTCCCCACTGCTGAGTGCAGTCCTGGGGAGGGCATGGCAGGCATGTACCCCCCAGATTTGTGCATGAATCAGGAGCAGGGGTGGGCTGGCTGCAGGGGGCTTGGGCTCCCCACCCTGCTGCCTCCCAGCTTATGGGTCCCGGTGCAGCAGGGCAGAGCAGGGTGTGAAGGCTCGGTGCCACCGCTGCAAACCCTGTGCAACCATATTGAAGTACCCCTTGCTCACCCAGCAGCAGCAGGGACCACAACCCCACACCACTACCCCCGCTGCTGCCAGCTGGCCAGGGGGTGGCTTGCCAGGGCGGCACAGGACTCCTAGTGGCAGCACTGAACTTCCCTGCCTGGCCTTGCTCTGCTCTGCCACATCGGGTCATAGATTCATAGATTGTAGAGTCAGAAGGGACCCAAAGGATCATTGTGTCTGATCCCCTGCCCCAAGCAGGAAAAGGATCGAGGTCAGACAATCCCAGCCAGGTGCCTATTTAAGAATTTCTCCCCTGTCACTTCACTCACCCCTACTTGACCCAGTCAGGACTTCAACTCAGATCTCCCACATGGTAGGCAGAAACTCTATGACACAGCCACCACTGCTACAGAGGCCTGGCAGGCAGGGCGCCAGGGCAGAGAGTCCTGAGCCTGCAGCAGGCAACCCATAGTTCCCCACCACCACAGGCTCTGCTATGGCCATGCCACCCATGGGACAGGGAGAGCCAGGCTCTGCACTCTGCTGCAGCAGCTACTGCCTCCCACAGGCAGCAGCTGGGGCTCTGGTGCTGCAGTGGGGGGCAGGGGGCTGCAGACCCAGGTCCCTGGCACTGTAGCCCTGGCAGCTGGGGGCCCTTCCAATAGGGGTGGAGAGGGTAGAGGGCTGTGGGTAGGGAGCAAGGGGCATGAGCAGGGCTGGGAGGCTGTGGGTGGGGAGTGAAGGGCACCAGCAGGGCTGTGGGGGGGTGTGGGTTGAGAGTGAAGGGAAATGGTATGGGTAGGGCACTGGCATATCAGGGCTTCTCAGCACCACAAAGCAGCAGTGGGGACGGACACAGCTGGACCTGCATCAGGGTGGGCAAGGGGAGCTCTGATTTTCCATGATAAAAAACCCAAAATCAGATGCAAATATTTGTAAGTATTTAGAATTTATTTTATTGCATTTATTTATAGAATGTATTTTATTGATGGCACAAAGGAAGTGCCATATATTTATGTGACTGAGGCATGGGTAGGTTTCCAAATTGCTTAAAAATTGTAAATATATCAATAAAATGTTGTGCTCAATTGATACATACATACATACATACACACACATATATATATGTGGGGGATTAAAATGAAATGCCACTATATATATATAGAGAGAGAGAGAGAGAGAGAGAGAGAGATCTATATATCTATAAAATTAAATGCCACTATATATCTATAGATATCTATATATATCTATATAGATATAGTGGCGTTTCATTTTAATTGCGGAAAAACACAGATTTGGGGGGTTTCAATCCGAGAATTCGCAAAACTTTTAACAGAGAATTTGCTTTTTTTAAACAGAGAAAACAAGGATCCCTGGTGATGAGTGTGGTAATTCTGCACTGGTAGTGACTTACTTTGCAGGGATGTATCCATGAGAATGAGGCTTCTGAGCATCCCATGGCTGGCACTCGAGCCCAGACTCTGTTCTGGAAATGTTGCCTTGGTATTTCTCCCCGCTGCAATGCATGCACTCCTCTGTATTGGTAAGAACAAATGGAAACAAAGAAGCAGGTAAGAAGTCAAGAGAATGATTGGCCTATGCACTTCCTTCTTTACTCTATCATCAGTTCAAGAACTCACTCCGAGGTTAAAAAAATACTGTAATCATAAAAAGGCTCTTTTTCTTGGGGGGCAACTTTACCTAATCAATTATATTTATTTCCTTGATCTATTTAAAAAGCTAAAAAACTATAGTGAATGTTGAATTAAAAATGGTTTAATTTTGTAAAACTAAGATTAAAAAACTGATGCCTTATTGTATTGCAGTTTTATACAGACAACATTTCGTATGCAGACAACAAAATGCGGACAACAAAATTGTACAGCCTATAAATGGAATGTATGCCATTCTTTTGCTGGGAAATGGCCATTTCTGTTGAATTAATGGTTCAGAAAGTGATTTATACAATCAGCTACTCTGTACTTCTTTGTGATCGGCCCGGATAATACCTATGGATTCCCCAAGATTCATTGACATTACTAGAGTTGCTTCCTCTGGTTAACTGGTAATAAGAACTCTGTTTCCATGGGGTACTGAATGATGACATTAACTACTAACATTCTTTCAGTTTAAGAATAAGATCTAGATGAATCCAAAACCTCCGAATCAATATTTCCAGTGTTCCCTGAATTTACTTAAGGGAGTCACACCCAAGTTCAGCAGAATTGTCTACATGGGGCCTAGCAGTGGGACAAAGGAAGTGCCATATATTTAGGAGCGTCAACTTTGTTAAGACTTCAGCTACCCCTTGATTGGCTCAAGGTCCCCCTCAGGAAGCTTGAGGCATCCATCTGAAAATGATAGCTCTTAGTTTTCATTTGTTTCTTGACTACAGAAAATAATGTAATTTTGTTGCAAAAAAACCCACAGCTCCACAGCAGGTCAGAATGTTTTTAACTTTATGGAAGCTGTGTTTACTTTGTGAATCACGTTTACACACCTAACAGCACTAACATTGTGTGACACCCTGCTGTACCCTTAAAAGGATCTCAAGGCACTCAAGGGTATCACATCACACTGGTTGAGAATTGCTGATTTTAAAAAATGAGGTGCACCAAGATCCATCTTTTTACGTGCCGAGCAAAGGAACCCTGAAACCTGTAGCAGCTGAAGGCTGCAATCAAAAATAAAGTCAAATACATGCAAGGGCTACAAATCTGCAAGGTATTTAAGCCAATGCCTAAGTTTAAGGTAAAAGTTGACCTGTTGATATTGAACGAACTATTCTCATTGCTTAAAATTTGGCACGTGCTTAAGTGCCTGCTCATTTAAGGACAAAAACTACAACTCTCTTAACTACTCTAAACAATCGTTCTATTAGCACCAGCTGATGTGGCCAGGTAAGGGTCTAAAGTTTCTCTAAGGGTACATACAGATGTTCAGGAGATTAGATCGGGTTAAAACTGGCCACCTGATCTAATTTAGTTTGTCCATGTGCGGACCTTACACTTAAAGAGCTGTGGGGTTTTTTGCAACGGATGCCTTTTTTTGCAACAGAAACTAGGTCCCTAGTTAGGTTGATCTAAATGCCAAACTATTCAGAATTTCCCAGACTGAAACAATTAAAAAATGGCCAGCCTGGTTTCCTAGATTGAATAGATTTCATAGACATTAGGGCTGGAAGGGACCTCGGAAGATCATTGAGTCCAGCCCCCTGCCCCAGGGGCAGGAAGTCAAAGGATCCCAGCAAGATAAATGTCCAAATGTTTCTTAAAAGAGTCCAAAGTAGGTGCTTGTACCACCTCTGGAGGCAGTCTATTCCAGGCCTTGGGGACTCAGACAGTAAAGAAGTTCTTCCTTATGTCCAACCTGAAATGGTCTTGGAGGAGTTTGTGACCGTTTGACCTTGTTATCCCTTAGGGCGCTCTAGTGAATAGGTTTTCCCCCAGATCCTGGTGTACACCCCTTATATATTTATAGGCAGCCACCAGGTCCCCCCTGAGCCTGCGCTTTTCCAAGCTGAAGAGATTTAATGTTTGCTCCACTGAGAAGTGCACTGAGTTAGATCTGGCGCAGGTGGACCGATTTAACCAAATGTCTGTATATGTTCAGAGGCCAGCTGTGGGGCAGAAAAGCCCAGCCACACTCCAGCACCAGGGCTGTACTTTTCCTACACCCTCCCTGGCACCAGGCTACTTTTAGCCTTCCCAACCCCTCCTCCCACCCCTAGTTGACCAATCCCCCTTGCAGACCAGCTACCCCCTCCTGAGCCTGCCAGCCACACCCCTCAGCCTGAAAACAACTCTGGTGCTGGTTTTACTGGTGTTCACCAGTTCCAGGAGCCCAATCAAAGTAAGTTGGGTTGGGGGAAGGCACGGGTGGGATAGGGGAGTTGATCTGCAGGGGTGTTGTTCATCTGGGGGTAGGTGCATTCAGGGGACTAAAAACAGCCCAGTCAGGGAAGGAGGCACCCCCCCATCCCATTCCACCATCTCCACTGTGGAGCTGCTAGCCACCTCTGATCCCATCAACCCCACCCCCACAGAGCTGATAGCCCTCTGCAATCTGCCTACCTCTCCCCTCACCTCAATTTACTGAAATTGGGTTCTTGGCACCAGTCAGTGCTTGGGAAACTGGCACCAGGAGCACTTTGTGGGATTGGGACCAGTTTGGTGGGATTGGGGAGGGAGGGTGGCGGGATTGGAGAGACTGTCCCATCCAAACATCCCAAGTCCCACAAGCCCCCCTGCAAACCACCCTCTAGCTCCCAGCCTCTCACAGTCCAACTAGTACCCCACCCCAATCCCTCCTACCCTTCTCCCTTCTCAGACTTACCTTAGATCAGGATCCTGGCACCTATCTAATCACTGAGTTAGACTGGGCAGCCATTTTTAACCCAGTCTAATCTCCTGAACTTCTTTGTGTAACTTCACATATGTTCTTCTCATTTAATGTTCTTAGATATACCCATAGGAAATCATTCTTAGAATACAAAATAAGATGAGGTAATAATGCAGTGTAGCAACTGGAATTAAGCTAAGATGTCTTCACCTGTTATTTTCAAAGACAGATGTCATTTAAAAGTATTATACCGACCTTAAGGAACTGCTCCATTACCACTGAGGCCTACCAAAATAACAGCAAATGGCTTATTCTGCAAGTCACTTGAGTAAACTGTAGAAACATGAGTACATTTTTTGCAGGATCAAACTAAAAGTTTGCTGTCAAGGTCTCAGACAAGATGACAATGGGATCAAGGAGCTAACATTTCCCTAGTTCAGTGGTGCTCAACCTTTCTCCTAGGCAAGCTGGATGGGCAGTTCCCAGTCCTTCTGGGGGTCAGGTCCAGCCAGTGATCCTGATTTGACACTTCAAGCAGACATGGCAAGCACCATCCAGCCATGCAGAGGGATGTAAGGGGGCAATGTAGCCCCAACCCAGCCCCACAGGGGATAGGAGTGTGGCACAGCAGGGGAGAAGGGAGCATGGCATTGCCCCAACCCAGTCCAACAGAGGCATGGCTCAGCCCTGATCCAGATGCAGGGGAATAAGGGATTGGCCCAACCCCAACCTGGCTCTGCAGGGGGGAGGGATGCGTGGCTTAGCCCCAATCCAGGTGCAGGTAGAGGGGGACCTGGCTTGGCCCCAACCAGCTGTGTGGGGCTTGGGGTTTAGGTATTTGGCAGGGGTATTTGGCAGCCTCCACTGCCAAATACCCCAACCCATGGGGAGCCCTGTGGGCCAGATACAATGGCTTTGTGAGTCACGTTTGAGCCATGGGCTGGAGGTTGAGCACCCCTGCCCTAGTTCATAAGAAGATGTATATATAATTTAACATACTTAAAGATGTCTTGTGATTAAAATAATGGCATATCCTGACCTTCACATTCTGGGATGTTACAGAAATCAAATCTTTTTTTAGGATCTGTGGTATAACACCAGGGTCCATACACATCCTTATCAGGATTTCTGCAGTAGTTTTCTTCTAATCCATCATTAGGGTTACTATCAGGTGTAAATCTGTAATAAATTTAAAATGCCATTATAGGGAGAGGGAAACATCTTCGCTTCTTGAGTGATTTTGGTCTTCAGTCATATATATGAATGACCACAGGAAAAATAATCCTTTTCTGTAGCCCAGAGCTGATATCTGAATATGCAGGGTAATCTGTAGCTGTTGGGCACATCCACACATGCAAGCACATGCGCTTGCAGTAGCTCAAATAGAAGCAATGCAAATTTGAACCAGAGCTTTTTGCCTCAGTGCACGTGCCTGGACATGCACTTTGGTGTGGGGCAAATTGTGCCACTTGGGACAAAACAACCTTGCCTGGCTCCTCCTGGATCTGTGCTGTCCCCAGAAGTATAAAAAGCTGCCCTTTCTTGGCCCCATCAGTACAAAAAGCTGCCCTGGAAAGCAGCTCAGGGCTACTCGCTCTTAGGAGCTTCTGGGACCCGGCCAATTGGTACCTGGGGACACTACCCTTTGTGCCAGCTGGACTGCTGTAGCAGCCTTGAGAGTTCCCTGCACCCTCTACCCACTGTAGCAGTCTGGCAGTGGGGGCTGCTGCCTGGCTGTGACCTGCTGTGCACCTGCCAGACCCGGATGGGGACTGAACAGCCAGTAGAGGCATCTGCCCCTCTGGTAATTAAAACAAAAGACCACTATGTATAGAGAGAGAGACTGAGAGGCAGCGATCAGTTGGGCAATGTGGATCATGGGGGGACTGTAGGGGGACTGCTCAGGAGGAATGGGTCCTCTGCCACTCACAGGATGCAGCCCCCCTGCACAGCTGACAGACTGCCCCCCACAGGGGCTACAGCCCCATGACAGGGGTTACAGTTTCCCCAACAGGGGCCACTTGGCCCCCACACGGACTACCACCCCAATTGCAGGGCCCACTTGCCCCACCCCGCTTGCTCCCCCCGCCCCCTGGATTGCCGCCCTGCCTAGCCCCATCTCCACTGGCTCCTGTAGCACCTCTGATGGCTGCCCCACCCAGCCCCAGCCCCTGTTTGCACCCCCACACCCTATGATGGCTGCTCCACCCGGTCCCATCCCCTGCTTGCGTGCCCAGCCCCCCCCCCAATGGCTTCCCTGCCTGGCCCCATTCCCTGCTTATACCCCCATCTGCCCCACCCCAATGGCTGCCCCACCAAGCCCCAGCCTCCCTCCCGGCACTTAAAAAAAAAAGCCCCACATTCACTGGCAATAGCAGTTGCCATCAGGGTCAATGGGGCCTCGTGTGCGGAGGGACTCTGCTGGGCTTTTTTTTTTTTAATTGTTGGGATGCTGGGGCTGGGTAGGCCAGTGATTGGATGGGCCGAGGGGGGCAGGCGGGGGAGAGGCCAGGGTGGGGCAGTGATCGGGGGGCTGGGGGAGTGGGCAGGGGATGGGGCCGGGCAGGGCAGTAATCAGGGGGCTGCGGAAGAGGGCAGGGCCAGCTGGGGTCCCCCCCATGGTCCCCACCCCGCTCTTCCAGCCCTTCCCACCCCCTACTTACTGGCATGGAGCCCTGGTCCAGCTCCCTGCAGCTGGCATGCTGCCTGCCCTGCATGGGCAGGCAGTGTGCTTCAGCATCAGGGCAAGAGCTGGCTACCAGAGAGTCTCTGTAGAGGACCAAGGCTCTGTTTGCCTGCCCCACTTTTTTCTCCCATGATTTTTTTTTTACCCCTGGATATCCAGGATCTAATTTTGCCTCTGCACTGCAAATTTTCAGCATGGGGAATGTTTTTTCATTCCCGCACATGCCTCGTGCAGCATCTCAAAGGGCTTTGAGATGCTGCAAGAAGCACATGCATGCTTGTGTGGATGTGCTCATTGTCTCTTCAGATACTTGAATGTCATGGGTGAAAAGGCAATAGTTTTAAATCCATAGATCATAAGAAACGTGACTGTGAGGAGCTGAAAGAGACTCACCTGGGATGCCTCCCCAACCAGGAGCACGGGCTCGACTGGTACAGGACATCCACGCTGCAGTGGGAGCTCCTGGTCCACCCTAACCCGGCTTTACCACCTCAGCAGGTGAAGTGGATTGGTGCCAATCCACAGCCGGGACAATATCAGGGGGCCGGGAGCAGAGCAAAAACAGAGGGAGAGATGAGGATGAGAGAAGAGGGAAAGAATGAAGCCCGGGAGCCAGAGATGCATGGAGAGCACCTTGGGGGCAGGGTAAGTATCTGGTCAGGCTCGGAAGAGACGGTGGAGCCCTCACTATGAGGGTGAAGAGGAGGACAGAAGGAGGAAGGAAAAGAGTAGAGACGGGAGAGGGCCCAAGAGAAAGGGGAGGAGGCGGATGCACCCAAGCCATTGGCTCCGGGTTTTTTTCTTTTTCTCTGTCCGTTCATTTTAAATGCAGCTCAATTGCTGCAGGATGCTGGGCGAGCCAGAGGCAGCTGCGGCAAGAAGGAAGAGACTCTGAGAAAGAGTGAGAGCTTTGCAGGTGGAGGGAAGAAGATCGTTCCCCTCTAGTGTCCCCGCAACAGGATCGGAGAGATGAGAAGCTAAGGGGATGGGGAAAACCACCCCTCCTGCTGCCTAACTGCGGAGGGATTCCCTCTGCTCATTAAGTGGTCACATGTCACCAATCAAACTAGGCTAGGCCAAAATCAGCAGGGGATAACAGGAGGTTCCCTCCCACCCCCCAGCCGGGTAGAGAACATGGGGAAAGTCCAAGGCGGAAGGGAAGCCTCGAATTATGCTGAGACCAGCTTCAGCAGCTGTCTAGAATAATAATAATAATAATAATAAAAAAGAAAAGGAAGGAAGGAATCATTTCTGACTGGTCACTTAACCATCTCCTTTCCCAGGGCTTCAGGAACCAGGGTGGTAACCGGCGGTTGGTTGAGGTGGAGGCAGGTAGTCACCACTTCCCTTTCATTAACATCTCCAAAGAAAAAAAAATCTCTTAAAAATCAAGTCAAGGCAGGAAGGAAGAGAGAGAGAGTAGGACCCCACCTAGACTGACCAAAGATTGCAAACCCCTGAGGGGGCCAGTGGATGTCAGTGGGACATAAGGGCATGTGCCCCTACCTGGTGGCTACCTGACAGTGACTACCTTGAAGGCCAGGATATTTCTACCTGAACTTTGCTGTTTGGCTGTCAGTAGTTAAACTCAATCAGTGCTTGCCTGGTTTATTTTTTAATACACCATTTAAAAGGAATAATACTGCATATGACATATGTAAAACTTTCATACTGGATGCAAAAAGAAATGCATGGATTTCACATGGGAGAGCTCTCAGTAACTAGGATGTGATACTAACATGTTAGGGGTAGTTAGTCATTAAGTCTTGTTGCTTCTCATTTAATGCCACAAAATTATAGTCATAGAAACAGACAAAGGGCTCTTCAGTGTAACTTCTAACCCATTTGCCACTGTAACATCTCTTACATGAAGAAATGAATTCCTGGCCCCACTGAAAACAAAGGCAAAGCTCTCATTCTTATCAAAGGGACCAGAATTTATCTTAGCAAATCTTTTGCTTATTTATAAACCCGCAAATTTGGCCACAAATGCTATATTGGACTTTGATCATTTTGCCCATTCCCCCCGAATCACTGCAGAGTAGTTTACAAAGCTGCTGAAAATATGCCTTTCACAGGCCTTCCTGAAAAGAAATAAAGAGCAGGGAGAGAGGAGGAGGAAATGATTTCTTAGAAAAGAATGTAAATGTGAACATTTTAAATAATGTGTTTTGATCATGGTCAAATTGTTTAGTACAAATTTATTACAGATAAAGAACTTGGGAAGATTCAGAAGAACAAATACACAAATATGAAAAGGCCATACCTAGGTACATGAGGTTCAGTGTCCGCCCACTTCTGGCAACTCACACCATTCCGAGTTTTGGATTCTGTTCCTCTGTAATCCTCTCCTTTTCCTCGCCTACATTCTAGAAGATACACTGAAGAGGAAAATAAAGTTTCATAAATCGCTTGATGATGTTAAATCTAAATTCTAAACTATATATGGATTCTGTCTTTGTGTAAGATTATCATGTTCATCCACATCTTAAATCTTTGTCCCTTAGGTATGGCATCGATGGCAGGGGGGGAGCAGGGTGGCAAGTGGCGACTACCCACAGAAGCTACTGGTGGTGACAGCAGGGGAGCCGGTGAGCAGCGCCTGCCTGCAAAAGCCAGCAGCGGCGTTGATAGCAGCCAATCTTGGGGGGGCATGTGCCCCCCACCATGCCCTCCGTACCAGCTGCCTATGGCTACCTGTAAATACAAGTAACAAATTTACTCGTGGTTAGTTACTGCACAGTATGGCACATGTAGATGGCTCACTGGGAGTAAATTAACTTCCTATCAGCCAGGCAGCAGGGGGCAAGAAATTGTTCCCTGCCCCTAGGAACTGCCTGCTGCTGGGGCGAACTCCACCACCAGAGCCCGGGTGGGAACAATGTCCCCCTGGCCTGGCAGCAGGCAGCTCAGTCCCCAACATGATTACAGAGTGGAGGCTGGGAACTTGTTCCCAGACACCACTCTGCAATTGTGGAGCTGAGGCTGGGAACAGGCTGGAAACTTGTTCCCAGCCCCACTCCATGATCACAATTGTGATCACAGAGTAAGGGCTGGGAGCTCCCTGCATAGGGACAGTTTCCTGCTTAGCCTGGAGCTGGCTAGGACCTGCCCCTGACCAGGAAAATTCCCAGCCAGTCCAAGGCTGAACAGGGAAGTCTGTATGTGCAGCCTGGAGGTGGCCAGGGATTGTCCTGTTTTTGGACTCCACAACTGCTGGAGTCAGTGCTCTCTGGGCAACCCTGATGGAGCTAGGGATGCAGCAATCTCCCTAACAACTGGCTGTCTGTGTCATAGGCAGTGACCCCTACAGAGCAACAAGCATGACTTCTGGCAGTTGTACAGCATGTACAAAGCACTGGCAATTGTACAGCATGAGAAGCAAACAGTGTCTTATGGTCTGAATCAGAGTCTGACAGCAAGAGATTAATCTTAGATGATTTCTTTTGCAGCCTTGGTTAAGTCATATAGATCAAAATATTCAAAAACGGGTTTACTAAACTGCTAAATTTGGAGATGCTGAATATCAGCAGCTCCCATCAATTCATTATCACTCTGGCCCTTTGCACCAACATGTAACATGATACTACAGTAATTTTTATTTCCCAATGCCAGACTGGTCCCAATGTGCAATTTAGTGCAACCTCAGGGTTTACAAATTCTTTAGAATAGGACCTAATACTGATGAATGTCACCTTGGTGCACATATGAAACATCCTAATGGAACAGGGGTGGACAAAATGCAGCCTGCGGGCCAGATGTGGCCCACCAGGCCATTCTACCTGGGCCATGGGACCCCTAAAAAATTTAGAAAATTAATATTTATCTGTCCCAGGCTGCCTGTCATGCAGCCCTCAATGACTTGCTAAAACTCAATAAGTGGCCTTCCACCCAAAATAATTGCCCGCCCATGTAACAGAGTTTAATACAAGGAAATCTGCACAGATTACACTTACTGGGCACATTTACATGTTTATTAATGTGCAGTAGTTACTGCACATTTAATTTAGTACTTGCTTAATGAAGTACTAACTAAATGCTCAGTAACTCACACTACTGTAAAGTAGTGTCAGTGCATGATTTTTTGTGACGCTTACTGTGTAGTAGCCTAATATTATTGTGCAGTAGCATATTACAACAGTTTTTACCTGACACACTCCTGCAGTGTTATTAGGCTAATGCACATTAAGCATCTTGTTTAGATGTGCCCACTGTTATCTGTTCATATAGACAGACTATCATCAAACATCCCAAATGCAATCCCACTTTGCTTTTACTGCTTGACCCCTAAGCCACGGATTTTTGTTTGTGCATTTTTTCCTCACTTAAAATAGGGTTCATAGCGGACTAGTTTATAAAGGATGCAAAATGGGCCATGGTGATTATTTAATTTCTTTTCAGAGATGTTCTGGTATCCTTCTTTATTTCTTTTTCCCACCCATCCAATCCCCATGCACAGACATGTTATGGTGTCTCCTCTCAGGCTGGTAAAAAAATTATTTTCTCTCTAGCCAGGAAGGATCAGGTTTGGTTTGGTTGGTTTCAGTAATTTTAAACACTGACCCTCAAAGATTTTTGTTGATCCTAAGTTTTATTTAAAATTTCTTAGTGGGACTTCCAACAGAAGCCAGCCGAGGAGCATCATTCTCCTTTCACATCCGCTGGTGCATATCCAAAGTAACTCAATAGATGCAAATTAACAAACAAGGTACAGAGTGTTAAGGTGGCACAGAGACTTACCCTGTATCAGCTGTTCCATAGTGGGTGCATCTACACGAGATGCTATGTTGCTGTAGTGATGAGCTACATCACCGCAGCTCATTGCTATGGCAACGTAACATCGATGGGCATGAACCATGACACTGACACTGCTGCGCAGTAGCGTCAGAAATTAGTGCTGGCACTGCTCAGTAATGGCAGTAACAGCTGCACAGTCCAGCACTCATGTAGATGTGCCCAGTAAGTAGGAACTGCTCTTTCCCTGCAGTAAATGGAAAACTTTATTGGGACAACTTGCCTAGGGTGACCATATGTCCCATTTTTGCCAGGATATTCTCACTTTAAACATCTGTCCTGGGTGTCCCATCAATTTTGTCCCATAAACACTTTTATCCCATCTTAACTGGGACAGGTGTTTAAAACATGACTGTCCTGATAAAAATGGGAATTTTCCACACATACACCTACACATACACCTACACACTCCTGATCTCTGATTCTCTACACACACTCACATTCCCTCTCCTGCTCACCAGCACACTGAAATAAGACTGGCACGCGAAGACAACTGGGTACGCCAAAAACCCAAGGTGTGCTGATGGGTGGTAGGTAGAAGGGAGGAGGGAAACAGTGTCCTATTTTTAGGCCAGTAAAATATAGTCACCCTAAAGCTTGCTTCTCAGGAAAACAGGGATAAACTACCACAGTTTAACTTTCACTTACAGGAGGGTCAAAACAGGCATACAGCCAGTTCTGGTGGAGCAGCTGAATATTCCTATCCCCTCTTTAACTCACTGTAGCTTCTTTGTCCATCTAAGTCAGAGGAGAATTAAGCTTACTTCTTGTTTATGAATTTGGATCTAGATTTTACTAAAGCTTAGAGGTAGTTTGATTCTGAGGTTTCAGTTCAGGTCTCTGTTTAGTGTAGTCAGACTACTGCAACCGTCTGCAAAATCTGGAGATTTTGACCAGGGAGTGCCACTGCTCCTGCTGGGATTGAAAGCTGGAGGCTCCTGGCTAGAGGATCTTGCCCCTTCATTCAGGTCAGGTCAGGACAGGTCAAGACCAATTGACATACTTGGGGTCAGGAAGGAATTTTTCCCTATGGTCAGACTGTTATGGGCTGCAGGGATTTTTGCCTTCCCCTGTAGTGGGAGCATGTCCCTCTACTTGGGATCTCTTGAGTATATGTTAACAACCTTTTACAGAAGCAGGACATTGGCTGCCATGGTTCCCCTGCTTTACCTGTGGCAGGTTAGGTTGTTATGTAGTGTGTTAGGGTTGATGGCATTTTTATAAAGAGGTTAGATTATGGATTTGTACAGGATGGTTTGGATGGGAATGATCCTGCCTCAGACAGGGGGTTAAACTAGATGACTTTTGGAGGTCCCTTCCAGCCCTATTTTTCTATGATTCTGTGATTCTATTGTATGAAAAAATATCTTGTCTTTTGTAGGATCTTTAGCTGGAAAGTGTTTGAATACCCTGAATGGTTTCGCAATATATTAGCATTCAAAACCAAAGGAATGAACACTAAAGCAGTCAAATGTTGACTTTAACTCTTTCTGTTTGCATAAGCTCTCCTCAGTTTGTATAACCTTTAGGTTTTTTTCTGTCTGCTGACAAATATCCAACTTTGAACCCTAAACTCAAGCTGTCATTCTTTTGTGTTAAAAATTTACAAATTGATATGACCCAATGCTAACTTGTCAGTAATAGAGACAAAATTACCCTTCTGTATTTTTTACCATGTTTAAGGAGGCACTCATGGGGAAAACTGCACAGATTTTTTTTCCTATCATGCCCCATTTGTTTTTATGAAGGTTAAAACCAAAAAGGGTCATCAGATCCCATTCCCATGTCATGTGCTGATCTGTTATTGTTATAAAGAAATAATTGTTTGTTCCATCAACAGCACTGAAAAATCACTTGGGTGCACAATGGGAAACTTTCATTTTCCTTTGAAACTTCAGGGTGTTGTTAGCTTCAAGCGGCAGCATAATGAACTACATGTACCAGTGACCTGATTTGCTTAGACATAGCCTATATTCTTATTTCCTGCTCTGGAACAACCAATTTGGTTGATTTAATTATATCCTCAGGATTGACATGTGATACTTCAAAAGTCTGTGTAAATTATAGGGTGAAGTGCAGAGGTACCATCTGCAACAGACATGCTGAGCTACAGTAAGAGCTAATGTCTTCAGACTCACTGAAGCAGTATTGCACTGAACAAAACTACCCTAAAGCAGGGAGGTTCACACCTTTCATACCTATTGTCAAAGCTCCATAGTATTTGAAGTTGCTCTCCAAAAAGAAACTTACTAGCAACTAGAGTATAAGATTGGCCCTTTTATGTAGCTAGTTCACATTTAAATAAATATATAAACAAACCAACAGAGCCAATGGCAGTGTGGCCGACTCAAAATTTTATCACTAGCATCACGCTATTAAGTGTTTGACGTAAAGCCCCCTTCCCTAGGAACAATATATAAGCACTGCACGTTGCAATTGGAATAAAAGTAAATTTCCAGCTCTCACAGCTGTGGAGAGATGCCTGCAAAGATGAATGAAGTGTAAACTAAAGGTCCACAAACCAGGAGACAAATAAAAGAACCCCAGTGATTTCAAAATATTTATTGATTAGGCATCAAACTCCTTTTAAGATCTTTTGAAAATTTGAGCCTACAAGAGGTAGGATCCTGAAAGTTCTTCTAGAGAGTCCTGATTTTAGAGCATCTCCTGAAGTCTCCACGACTGGCGGGTGTTTGCATAACTGCACTGCGTGTTATTAACACAAGAGTTACCATGTTGCAGTGCTATAGACCAGATTCCGATTTCCATTAATTCAATAATATTCCTTTGGATTTGTACTTGGATAAGCCAGAGTCAGAATCTGGCCCTCTGATTTCAACTTTTAAATAGGGTCAAAGAGCAAAAATTAATTACTTACAATGGTAGGTGATTACACCAGGTAAAGCTTGTGGACAGAATTCTTTTTCACCTAGCAGACAGCTTGTATGTCTGTGGCCACATCTATCTGCTCCACAACCAGTGCAGTTTACATTGGTGTACAAAAATCAGTGTTCTATTACTCCAAATTTTAACTGTAGGTAGGAGTGAGACTTGAAACCATTATATGTTTGATTAGCAATGAGGTCCTGGTTTTCTCCCAGCACATACATTTCACAGTAAAATTTACCTTTACATGAAATTTAGACATGGTCACTTTTTAAAAAATGGAATGAGTTTTCTTTCTTCCATTGCACAGTATCTACCGCAGGTTCACCACTACTTTTTTATCCAGGAGAAAATAAAATAATCCATAAATAGTTTAAAAACCCAACCACTTGTGCACAGAAGGATAGAATTCAGATTCAGAAAGAGCGCTCTTAAAAAAATGGGAAGAAGATTGATTTGAATCCAATCCAATATGGATGTGTTGCTATTTAAAGATTGTTGGGTGGCCTACATGAAATTCCTTTAGCAATTTAACACCCCTTTCCTAATGAGATAATGTTCATCTCATAGAAACCATCAAATGGAACTGCTTAGCAATCTTTGCAGAAAAGTCAAGGATACTGTTATATCTGCTAAGCATATTTTAATTAAGTAATATCAAAATGATACATACTTCTTTTCTCAAAGAGAACTGCATTTGTTCTTCTCAGTACCAATGCTTTCTTGGTGTTCTCAGCCAGTGTTGTACATTGCTGGTCTTTACTGGTAAATGTAAAGGACCTGTTGGAATTGAGAGTGGAGAGCAACATGGTTGTTAATTGGTACCAATAATTAATTTTTCAGTACCCATGAATCAAGTACTTGTGTTTAGTGACACTTAGGTTTTCAGTAACATTGCATTTAGTGTCCAACTAGATTAGAGTATGGTCTATCTCAGTGGTGCTCAACCTTTTTCCCTGGCAGACTGGCTGGGCAGTGCTCAATCTGTCTGTAGGCCAGATCCGGCCTGTGGTCCTGATTTGGCATCCAGGGTGGGCATGGCAGGCACCATCCACCCACAAAGAAGGATGGGGCGGGGGGGGGGGCAGCCCAGCCCCAACCCAGCCCCACAGGTGAACGAGGCATGGCCCAGCCCTGATCCAGACACAGGGGGAGGATGCATAGTGTAGCCCCAACTAGCTGCATAAGGCTTGGGGCTTGGAAATTTGGGAGGAGGGATGCATGGTCATATTAATGGACACTGTGCCCCCACTGTCAAATTTCCTAACCCTTGGGGAGCCCCACGGGCCAGATACAATGGCTCTGTGGGTCATATTTGACCTTTAGGCCCAAGGTGAGCATCCCCTGGTCTATCACACTACTTAGTCTCACCGCTACATGCTTCCTCTACCCCATGTACACTGAGCATCCACGTTAACAACCTCTCACCCTGGTCTTCCCCCCCTCGGTGCCAGTCCAGTTCACCTCCAGAATCTGATTTTTGTCAGGGCACAAGGCCCAACTCCTTCCTAGCTCTCTCTTCAGTATGTCCAAAGTTCACCTGGACCCAGAAGAGTATAAATAGAGGCAGTCTACCAGGAACAATCTTGACTACCAGCCCTTTGGTATGCTACTTCCTGAGGATATGAGAGCCATATATAGAAGGAGAGGTAAGTAGTAGGCAGGGTGATTTCTGGAAGCTCTACTTGAGCAACAAGGACAGAGCAAACCTCTTCCAAAGTCTGCTTGCCTACCATTTGTTTGTCCTTCTACACTCTGTGGGCATGCCCAAATGAGTACAGATGTTTGTTTCCCCAGGGACAAGCAGCAGCAGCACACCTTATGCCTCTGTTACTTGTCCCCGGGGAATGCCCATGCCACGCACACTTTTGGCAGAGCGCCCCATGCAGCGTGGGACAGTGGGGGCAGCAGGCATCACCCTCCTGCCCAGCAGCACCTGGTGAGCACCAGAGCTTTTTTTTAAAGTACCAAGCTGAGGCGGGTGTTGGCAACCATTGGTGGGGAGGGGCTAGGGGAGCAGGGCAGGGCGGGTCAGGGGGGCTGGCAGGGTTCCCCCCATGGTCCCCTCCCCCAGGTCTCCCTCCCCCTCCCCTGGTACTTACCAGCTCCGAGTCTGACTGCAGCTACCTGCTGCAGTCATTGAGGACTGCCCGAATCATCAAAGCTCTCCAAATCTTTTCCGAAGATTTGGAGAGCTTTGAATCGATTTGAACCTTTAAATTGGTCCCCTGATTTGAGTCAGATTCAGAGATTCAGCCACTGAATCAGGCTCTGAATCAGGATCCCAATCAAATCACCACCCAAAGCTTTGCACAGCCCTACTAGTTACATTATTAACTAGCAGTAACTAATACAAGGTTTAATAGCTACAAGCCAGAACACAGCAGGAGCATTGTAGTAAGTTGTAATATTGATATGATTCCCGAAGCATTTTTTTACAGATTTCTTTGTCTTTGTTTTTCTCCCAGTGCCTACTTCCCTGTTTAGCATCCATTTTTTATTGATTTTAAAGTATGCATGCACAGAAACCTTTTTGGTCTAAATACCACATTTGATCAAGGACCCAAAGGCGTCAGGGCTCAGTCTTGCTCCAATGGCTAAAATCCTGCAGGATGAAGTCCTGCCCGTGCCACTCTAGAGACTGAGGGATTATACTGGATGTGAAGATGTCCCAGGAGAAAACGGGGGACCTTCAAATGGTAAAGGGGGCTGTGCATAAAAATATCAAGATTCTTTCTGATGCAAATGAAAAACATAGTTTTTTAATCTTCCTTTCCACATCATCTCTTTATTTACATCATCCATGTACTGATGTTCTAAATATGTTTTCCCTTTCTTTCCAGATCTCAGCATACACTTAGTCCTGAAGAAACAGTAAGGAACTTTACCAATGAATAACATTCAATATTCGTAACCACAAAGGGATATACACAGAAATTACCTGCAGGTAAATTTTGTTTCAGCTTCACATTTTTCCGCACATTCTTCTGGATTGTTTGTTTTATAAATATGTTTATTGTGACTAAGTATCCATGCACCTTCTGTTTTTATATAGTTGTCTAGTAAGTTTCCCTGCACTAAAAGAAGAAAAAGAGAGGAGATTAAAAATGAAGATTCCACAAACTGTAAGTGTTGATTTAAATCCCATTTTTATATGCTGTTGACAAGTTAAGTCACTTTAATTAGTGGCAATCGGGATTAATGGTGACAAACTTGGAATAACTTCAATTGTGCCCACGTGGTAATGGTTGGTATCACTGGAGGAGGTGAGAAGGAATATTAAAGAACATGCAGAGGATGTAGTCTGGAGCAGAGTAGTGTAGCACTTAAAGACAAGTACAACCATTTGAAATAGATGCATAGAGTGCTTGAGCACAGGATGGGATTCAAAGGTGTGCAGAAAGTGACAATTTGAATGATAACATTTTTTGAAACCTATATTTTAGAGAAACTGAAGGGGGGAAGTGATATTATACAATGGTTGTCTATTGCTGACACAGCCCCATAACTATTAGGCCTGTGCAAAGCAGCTAGTATTTGCTTTGAATTTGGATTTGGCCAACTGGGGGGACAGTGATTCAATTTGGTGATTTAAATCACTGTCCTGAATCAATTCAGCCACCGTCAAATCGGCCAAATCTCTGAATCAAACACATCCCCTGCCCACCCCCACAGCCCCATCAATGGCTGCCCCACCCAACCCCAGCTGGTGAGTGAGGGGCTGTTTTGGGGGGGGGGGGGGGTTTAAGTGCTGGGACACTAGGGCCAGGCGCGGCAGCCATTGACAGGGCTGGGAGAGCGGGCAGAGGATGGGGGCTTGTGGCAGAGCCCCCCCACACAGCGCAGGACAGTGCAGGGCAGCAGGGATTTCCCCCTGCACCTGGCAGGAGCTGGTGAGTGTGGGGTTTTTCTTTTTTTTTTTAAGAGTCAGGATGCTGGGTCTGGGCAGGGAAGCCATTGATGGGGCTGGGAGAGTGGGTGGGAGTCGGTGGGGCACTCAGGAGGACTGGGGGACCAGGCAGGGGATGGGGCCTGGTGGGGGTTCCCTCTCCCCTGCCCCCTACTTACCTGCATGGAGCCTGATTCCAGCTCCCTGCGGCGGCGAGTGGGGACTGCCTATATCGCCGAATCTCCAGAACTTTCTCCAAATCTTTTCTGAATCAATTTGGAGGCTGTGAATTGATTTGGACCTTTTAATTGGTCTCTGATTCAATTCTGATTCAGAGACTCGGCTGCCGAATTGGGCTGAATTTCCTCTGAATCGAATCAGCACCCGAAGCTTCACACAGCCCTAATAACTATCCACCTGGAATATATTGGCAGTTCGGTTTTATTGGCCACATCTTGGTCATCTAGCTTTAATTGTTTTACAAGACAACTGCAACCATTGGGCTTTCAGCATGGTCACTTACAATACCATATTTATTGTTCTTATAATAGCTCTAGGCTTGAGCAGCTTTTGTAATCAAACTGCCAACATGCATTTTTGGTTATAACATAAGATTGTGACTTCAACATCAGGTTCAGACTTGATGAAGAAAATCTTGCATTTGAAAGTTTGTCTATCTCTGTCTCGGCTGTGCAGTTGGTCCAGTAAAAGAGGTCACGCTAAGAAATATTTGCCTCTTGGTAAATAAATAAATGTTGTAGTCTCAGAAAGCTACAGATGCATGACAAGATGTTGGATAAATATGTTATAATGTTTTACATCTTTATGAGCCAATTAGCTTCCAAACGTTCATTCACAGTCTCTCTTGTTAAGGAATTTGCCACCTAATTGATTTTCCTCTGCTATTTATACAAATGCAAAATGCCTTTTCATGGTTTCTTTGCTGTTTTTAACAGTAGAGTTAGGGAGTGCACTACTTATGTGATTCAAATAAGGATATTATTGCCAAACATTTCACACTAAGAGTTGTCCAATGTATATGAAATGTATTCCCAGGGAGTCAGCACAAGACCTATACACCACTTAAAATCATTCACATCTTAAGCTTAGTCCCTGTACAGGGTTGAAATTAGAATTATTTCACATACAGCAACTGATGGGACTTACTGCTTAGTGACTACAATAGATATAATCAAATTGAAGACATGCATGAGATAGACTAATACAGCATAGATTTATTCACAATCATTAAAAAAATACAGCACAACTGTGATGTAACAAAGGAGAGAAAGGAATAGGAAATAACCAAGTCATGTAACCCACACAGTCCTTTGGAGGAAATAGGGTCTGAAAAAGAAGAGATAGTAGATAGTTTTGTTCTAATGTTTTCTTCTTCCTCACTTTGAGCTGCTAAGAACATCATTCATAAGCCTCCTGCACCATAGTTTTTACAATCTTTTACCAATTTAGCACTTCCTCAACCTAAAATGTAGAGTAGGTGCTTCTGAGTCTTACTTCTAAGATCACCAGAACCCAGTTAGGCACCAACACCAGCAGTCAGCAAGATTTGTAGTGGTAATCTGGGTCCAAGGCAAGACGGCGCTTCTAATCAGGCTGCTGCCACTTTTCCGAGCCACACAGCAAAGGAAAAAGTTACATAGGCCAGATCCAATGGCTCCAAGTCTGGATCTGGATCACAGGTTATATGTTGCCAGCCCCTGACCTCTTTGCTCATACATGAGGAACCTTACAATGGGATCCAAAACAACCATGAGGCTGAGCAGCCTACTGCCTAAGCTCATTAAATATTAAAAAGTCATTGGGTAAAATACAGAAACAGTGTTTGGAGTGGGCACCAGAAGCCAGATCACTCCCCTTTCAGGTGAGTAGCCTTATCACCGGCCTCCTTCTTGCACCATCTCACCATCTTTCTTTCTTTCTCTTGCCCACCAAAACTTGAAACTGTTTCTGCATAGTGGCACAGTTGCAAATGGAGATGTGGGGATTCCCCCTCCTTCTCCAGTAGCCTAATGAGCAGGACATGCACTTCCTTGGGAGCTGAGAGATGTCAGTTTCATAAATTTCATAGACATTAGGGACTGGAAGGGGCCTTGTGAGATCATTGAGTTCAGCCTGCCTGCCAGAGGCAGGAAGTCTGCGGGGATCTAATGATCTCAGCAAGATAAACATCCAAACACCTTGCACCACCTCTGGGGGGAGTCTGTTCCAAACCTTGGACACTTGAACAGTAAAGAAGTTTTTCCTTATACGAGTCTGAATCGGCCTTCTAGAAGTTTGTGGCTGTTAGACCTAGTTATCCCTTGGGGAGCCCTGGTGAACAAGTGTTTTCCCAGATCCTGATGCACTGCCCTTATATACTTATAGGCAGCCACCAAGTGCCCCCTGAGCCTTCTCTTCACCAGGTTGAAGAGTTCCATGTCCCTCAGCCTTTTCTCATAAGGCTTGCACTCTTGGTCTTTGATCATACAGGTCGCTCTCCTCTGGACTTTCTCGAGCCTATCCACATCCCTTCTGAATTGGGGGGCCCAAAACTGGATGCAGTACTCCAGCTGCAGCCTCACTAAGACCAAGTAAAATGAGAGGATGACGTCCCTGGTTTTGCTTGAGATGTATTCGTGGATGCGTGCCAGAGTTTGGTTTGCTCTGCCGGCCACAGCATTGGATTGTGGGCCCATGTTCATCTTGTGGTCAATCAAGACCCCCAAGTCTCTTTTAGTCATGGTACTAGTGAGTGTAGCACCGCTGAACCTATAAGTTTGATGCTGTTTTTTTCTCCCAAGGTGAAGTACCCTGCATTTCTCCACATTGAATGCCATCAGGTTTTGGTCTGCTCACTTTGCAAGTGTGTCCAGGTCAGTCTGCATCCCCAGCCTGTCCTCCAGTATGACCGCCTTCCCCCATAGTTTAGTGTCATCCGTGAACTTTGCCAGTCCGCATCTGACCCCTGAATCAAGATCATTAATGAAGATATTGAAGTACCAGCCTGACCACTGGGCCCTGGGGGATTCCACTGGTAACCTTGCACCACACTGATTTGTTCCCCTCATTTGGTACCCTTTGGGTCCGACCCCAGAACCAGTTCCCCAGCCATTGGCCTGTGAGATGGTCGATGCCACAGTTCTCCAGCTAGGTCATGAGGACGTCATGGGAGACCAAGTCAAAGGCCTTCTTCAAATCCAGATAAATGACATCAACCTCATCTCCCTTGTCCAGGGAATGCGTCACCTGATCATAGAAGGAGATGGGTTTGGTCAGGCAAGACCTTCCAGTAATAAAACAATGTTGGTTGGCATTCAGTAGGTTGCCTTCCATTAGCCTGTTGCAGATGGATCCCTTGATAATTTTCTTCAAGATCTTTCCAGGGATGGACGGCAGACTGATAGGTCTGTAATTCCCTGGATCTTCCTTCCTCCCTTTTTTGAAGATTGGGACCATGTTGGCTCTTTTCCAGTCTTCTGGTACATCACCAAAGTGCCACGAGCTTTCAAATATCTTGGCTATAGGGCATGCTATGATGTCTGCCAATTCTTTTAAGACTCTCAGGTGCAATCCATCTGGGCCCGTGGAGTTATGGATGTCAAGCCTCTCGAGGTGTTCTCTCACTTGATCTATGTCAATCGTGGGCCTGTCTCCCGAGTCATGGATGTTTTGTGTCCTGCCTGACAGCATGACCTCCTTGGGTGGATGGAAAACTGATGCAAAGTAAACATTTAGGAGATTGGCCTTTTCTTGGGTGTCAGATGTCAGCTGCTCCATTTGATCTGTCAGGGGGCCAACGTTGCTTTTGTTCTTTCTCCAGCTTCCCACATATCTGAAGAATGACTTTTTGTTATCCTTGATTCTGATGGCTAGCCTGAATTTGGTTACTGTTTTGGCTTTTCTGGACCGCTCCCTACAGGTACTGGCTAGTGCTGAGTAGTCCTTCTTGGTGATGATTCCAGTTTTGCATCTGGTGTAGGCTTCTTTTTTAAGTTTCAGGAGACCCAGAAGTTCCTGGTTGAGCAAGGGGGCTTCCCTGCCCTCTGCATTTCCTGTGGGACGGGATAGACTTCCCTTGCACTTTGAGGATTTAGTTCTTTAGGAACAACCATTCCTTCCCAGGGGGCCATGGTCTCTGAGTGCCTGACTGACTGGTCTCCTGAGTTTGTGAAAGTCAGCCTTTCCAAAGTTATAGATATCTGTTTTACTGAGGGATTTGCCCACCCTGCGTTAGATGGAGAAAGCAATCAAATCATGGTCACTGTCACCAAGCTTGCAGAGATTTGACTGCGGTACACTGCTGCTATCTCCTTTGGCAATGTTTGAAAGAAAGAAGTTGCCAGCACTGAATTTCATAGGGAACCTAGCCTTGCAGGTGTGCTTAATGGGTTAGGTCCCTCTGAGAAGTTAGGTGGAAGAACTCCTGATTTCTGGATTCCAATCAAATGCCAACATCAACTAGATGCCAAACTCCTCAGCCTTATCAAAACTGAGATGATGCTGGGTAACAGTTAAAGCATCTACAAGGTTAGGGCAGCAGTTGAACAGGGGTTTTCAGGTTTGCAGATTTAAATTAAGACATATAAAGTCAACCAAGTCCTTTTGGGATCTGTCCCTCATCCTTTCTATGCCCTATGTGTCTTCTGTACTATGGTCGGGGGGAGACCATTCCCCTACCTCAATCAATGTTGGGGTGGGGGGGCGGAGGAGGTGTTGGGGAGAGGTAAATACATGAAAGCTTGTGAGGCACTTCAGGTACTACAGTGATGTGGCCAGTAAATACCATAGATAGCTTACATAATGAACAAGTTATGAGGTTCCCTTCCCTAGCATCCAGTTGCTGAATTATACAGCCATGGGTACGTATGTCCCTAGAATTTACAAGTGACATACATATATATGACTGGCTTGTTTAAATTTCTTGGGCCACTTTTGGGTTTATAACAAATAGGACTGTAATTTAAACCCAGGAGAGCCAACCTGTGGCAGAGGTGCCACAGGTGATAAAGGCAGCCTCTCTGTGTGGAACATGGCAGAGTGGGGAAGAGTCAGGCATCACAAGATAGACAGGGAAGGGAGCAAAAATCAGAGCAGCAGATCAGGCAGGGGAAGGGGATCAGAGTGGCACTCAGGGAAGGTAAAGGGCTAATTTGTGGCCCAGACTTCTCTAAGCAATGCATATCCTGTTGTTGTATTCTGAGATTGGTTGCTTTATTTATATCTTGCAGTCTTTTGGTATAGACAGAAATGACAATTTTCACCTGATCTGACCACAGAAAGCAGTTTATAGCTGTGACCAAACATAATTGTATGGCTGCAAACAGCTTCAAAATGGCTGAATGGGTGAAAATCTGACCCGTCATTGCATGAGGTATCAGATAAGGATGTTACAAAATGTAGCCTGTTTTGTAACTTGTGTCTGCAGAGCTCCCAGCCTATTTTCAGAATTGAAGGGGAGAAAAGGGGCAGAGGGAGTTCAGTCTGGAGGGTTTTCAGCCCCACCTGGAGGGTGGGGTGGGTGTATTGCAGTACCCCCGGTGTGGGGACTCCAGTTCACTCACTCCACCCTTCAGGACCAGCTGGGGAGCTCCAAGAATGAGCTCCCTCCTCTGCCTTTCCTCCCTCCCATTCTGAAAGCAGTGAGCACTGACAGAGCCTGTCCCAGGCTATGGGAAGCTGGTTGCAGGCAACCAGCCAACAGCTAGATTCCCCTCTGGCCTGGGACCACCAGTGAACTTGTGTTTGGACTGGGGTAAGGTTGTAACTCAGAAAACTTTGCAAAAGTCCTTCTGTGTTAACATTTGGAAGCTGCACTTCTGTCTGTACCCTTTGTCAAGAAACTTAAGTTGCATTATCTTTTCTGTTGCTGTATAAAAATTCATTAAACTATGACTCGCATTTGATTTTAAGCACCATCCAAATTCATTTATGCTCAATTTAAATCAATTAAAATATCCATTCCTTTATAATCAGTAGGCCTGTGCGAGTTGGCAGTGATCTGATCTGGCTTCGGATCTGGCCACTTTGGATGGCAGTGATCCAATCCGGAGCTCTGGATCGGGTTTCTGCTTCAATCCAGCTGAAGCGGCTCTGAAGCTTCAGAGCCACCTTGGAGATCCGGCCATAGGGTATAATGGGGAATCAATGAAATATCTATAACTTTGTTGTTTTTTGTCTGATTTGAATTAAACTTTCAGGGATGGCCTCTGCTGAGAGCATGAAGCCTGTCAAATTTCAAGAATATCGGTGCAGGAGTTTTGAGGGAGCTGTACCCCAAATTCTTGAAAGCAAAACTCCTGTCACATCTATGTGTTACAACACAGTGGGGTCAAACTGCAGGGATGGTGGCCCCTAGTGAGGCCACAAAGTCTTCCAAATTTCAAGAAGATCGGTGCAGGGGCTTGGGGGGAACTGCACCCCAAGCTGCGGACAAGCAAAACTCGTGACATGGGTGACGCTGTGTGTGTTAAGGCTCAGCGGGGTGAAAGCTGCAGAGATGGTGGCCCCTGCTGAGGCCATGAAGCGTGCCAGCTGTTAAGGAGATAGGTGCAGGGGTTCTGGGGCCCTGCACCCCTAGCTGCTGACAGGCAAAACTCATGACATGGCTGCTTGTGCAACTGACTGTCTCTGTTTGGGGCAGTTGATTGTCTGTATTGATTATTTCCTCTCCTTAGTCTGGTTTTGTAGGCACTAATTGATGGTAATTAACCGGTTACATTAGCCAGCAACTGTGTATTCAGCTGGTCCCCGAGTGAATCATGATTGATTGGTAATTGTTAACACAGTAGGTTAGCAGCCAGACTTGCAGTAGTGTCTCCCACATCCCAAGACAGAGACAGTCAGTTGCACAAGCACCCATGTGACGAGTTTTGCCTGTCAGCAGCTAGAGGTGCAGGGCCCCAGAACCCAGAAGCCCTGCACCGATGTTCTCGACAGCTGGCAGGTGTCGAGGCCACAGCAGGGGCCACCATCCCTGCAGCTTTCATCCCGCTGCTCTTTAACACACACAGGGTCACCCATGTCATGAGTTTTCCCTGTCAGCAGCTTGAGGTGTAGCTCCCCACAAACCCCTGCACTGATCTTGAAACTTGGCAGGCTCTGTGGCCACCATCCCTGCAGTTTTGACCTCCCTGTGTTGGAACACATAGACGTGACAGGAGTTTTGCTTTCAAGAATTTGGGGTACAGTTCCCTCAAAACTCCTGCACTGATCTTCTTGAAACTTGTCAGACTTTATGCTCTCTGCAGAGTCTACCAGCCCTGCAAATTTCATCCAAATTGGACAACAAACCCCAAAGTTATAGATATTTCATTGTTTCCCCATTATACCCTATGGCTGGATCTCCGAGGCGGCTCCAAAGTTTTTCCAAAGCACTTTGGAAGCTCTGAACTGCTTCAGAAAGCCTAATGAAGCCAGGAATTCAATCCAAACATGCTGCTTTGGACACTGAGGTGTCCAAAGCTTCTCTGGATCCAAAGCAGGGTCTGAAGCCTCGCACAGCCCTAATAATCAGACAATGAGTATCTGAACTGGGATTATTTTGGACCTCAAATGGAATACATGTTTAGATAGTAACAAAGCCATATATGGTTGGTAAATCTCTATGGCCCACCTTAGGCTAACTTGCTCCAAAGAGGGAAGTTCACTTGTGAAGCTGCTTTTATGCTTGATCCATCAAGTCTCTGGTAGGTCCAAAAGAGGATACTGAGGATGAGTCCAGAGCAGTTTTATGAGTAAACTTCCAGCTCTCAAGTGTGTGAACAGGCTCAGATGGGATGATCATGCCTAGTTCCATCTTCCATAGGACCTTCCACTGACCCAGTATGGACAAGCCCTAGGTTATTCCATGGTCTTCTCAAACCCTCAAGCAGGATTAGGAGGGTGCAAAATTGTCTTTAAACCACCCTAATCCCCACTATTACCTGTCTGGGAGTTATGTACTCTTAGACCAGGTATAGATATTACACTTTTACTGGTATAAGCAATCAGAAATAGGTCTATACTCATAATAGAACAGAAGTTCAGCACACAGATGGGTTTAAAAATGGCAGAAACCAATCTAAGATTTCCGCCCCCCTCCACCAAAGGCCGAATGTGTGGTCTGTTTGTTACTGATCTAAATTGTACCACTTACAGAAAACCATGTGACAGATTGATTCTGTTTCAGGCTTTTTGAATGTCTGTACCTAGCCTTAGAGATCCAGAGGGAGAGCAAGTGGTAGGCTAGTGTAACACCTTAAACCAAGTCAAGGGTAGCTTAATTAATATCCATAAGGATTTCAGCTTAGGAGGAAGGACAGGCTGGGGAAATAAGGCTGGTATTGAAAAGGATGTTAGCTTTGGCTAGACCAAAAACAGAAGTGTGATCAAGGCAGTCCGACTCATGACCTGAGGACAACATGAGGCCTATGAGGGGTTAACTTTTGGTGCGCAGGTTCCTGTCCAGCCACTACTCTCTCCACTGCTCCTAGGTTTCCCCTTCATCCCCTTGCTTTCTCTTCCTGCCTCCTACCCCTGGAAGTGGGGAGGCTCAGCACATGGCGGCCTGAGCAGCCTAGGCTCTGGGAGGCCCCATGCTGGGATAGCCTGTGTGGCAGGTGCCTCAGGGACTCTCCACAGACTGTCTGATAGGCAGCAAGGGCATGTGACCTGAAGCCCACATGGCATGTAGTCCCCTACCATTCAGAAGTTGGACAGCCCTGGTACAAATTAACTTTTTTCTGAATCAAGAGTAAGGTTTTGTCAGTATATAAAGTTGTAATACTTTAAAAGCAGATTGTTTTAAAGTCAATTTTGCTAAACCAGTGTGAGTTTGTATGCAGACACCATTAGAGTACAGACACCCCGAAGTTGCCACAGATAAGGGGAGGTGAGTTTTTACTGCACATTAGCAGGTAGATGTTCTTACAGCACAGTGGGCACATCCACGTGAAACACTTACTGTGCAGTAGCCTAATAACACTGTGCAGTAGAGTGTTGGTCAAAAATTGTGCTAATAACCTAGTGCACAGTGCTATTAGGCTACCACACAGTAAGCATCACAAAAACTGTGCACTGGCACTACTGCACAGTAAATGTAGTTACTGCACATTCAGTTAATCCTTCAATAAGGAAGTACTAAACTAAAAGCGCAGTAACTATAGAGCATGAATGAATGTGTAGACATGCCCAGCTAGTGGAAGCTAATCTGCCGTTACCATGACTAAGCTTCCATCTGCCACCTGGTAAGAGCATGCACACCAACACTTATCACAGAGCAGGTAACATGATAAAATCTAACCCTTTTTACCCTTGCTAAGTTGTTCAGATGTCCCTACCCTTATCTGGGCTTAAGAGGGTGCATTTTGATTTAGATTCAATAAAAATCACTTGAAAAACAAATCTTTAGTTAAATCAGCATAACTTTGGGGATAGATAAGGTTTCCACCAAAGACAGAGAGAGAGAGAGAAGTAAGATTGAATGACACTTTAAAGGTACTCTAAAAATGAATTTGGGAAGGGAAGTGTTAGATAACCCCAGTATACTCAAGGACATCCTTAATAAAAATACAGAAGAAAACTACAGACATACAGTGGCATATTCTGAAGAGAAAGGACACTTTTGCAAATCCTGATTTCACAAACGTGGGGCATTTTTACATATGCTCTGATATGTTCTGATTAGAATACAACAGAGCAGACTGTATGAACTGAGCCTGCTGGCGCATTCGAATCAAAACACTGCAGCATGCTGTAACATTTTATGTATTCAGTGTCCCTCATTTCAAAATGGCAGTAGGGATGCTTTAACTAAAGCTCATTCAATGAGTGTTAGTTAAAGCACCCCCACCACTATTTTGAAACGTGGGATGCTAAATATATGAGATGCTGCAGGCATTTTCATTAGAGTGGCTCTTGAGACCTGCTTTAATTAAAATGCCCCCCTCCCACTCCAGAGCATGTGTATAGACACCCATAGTGCTCTGTAGGGAACGTTTAAGCATTCTCACACCTATATTCAAAGAAATATAATAGGAAAGTTGTAACAGACCAAGGTACTGTATTTTCTCCATTACACCATGTACCTTTTTTTCCAAAAAACTGCTGCTGGAAATTTCAGTGTACATTATATGCAAGGAAATACAGTAAGAGCAGTTTCTGCCACTTACTGGGCAAAAGTGACACTAAATTTTCTAAATGGTGATCTAAACTGCTACAGTTATCTACTACAGGGAAAGATCTTTTTCTTTTTTATTCTGCCTGTCGAAAACAAGGTGCATAGCTTAACCCCGCATTTATTGTATTGCTATGTTGAACCACACCTTGTCTGTAACAGCAATGGTTAGACGGTGCCTGGTCAATACATTATACCATACACATAAGGTTTATTATTATTATTATTTCTCTTTCTTCACCTACAGCTCTAGATCAGCGTTTCTAGATCAGCTTTAGATCAGTGTTTCTTAACCCGTGGGTCGCAATCCAAAAGCAGGTCACAAGAATATATGAAAGGGTCACGTACAAACTTTAAAAATGTATCAAAGCGACGAGGGACATGCTCAGTACGACAAGGGACATGCTCAGTTGGGATGGGCTTCACCTGTCCCCCAAAGGTAAGCATGTGTTTTCTCCTAGGTTGGCGGATCTCCTCCGGCAGGCTTTAAACTAGGCTTGTCAGGGGGAGGGGAAGATGAGGGCGGGGAAAGCCATGGACCATCAACCCATGTGGCACCCACAAGGACAGCCCAGCCTGAAGAAGGAGAACATTGGGAACCTTCAAGCCGTGGGGCGGCCAGCACTACAGCACAGGTAAGCGACGAGAAGGTAAGAAATAAGGGGCCCCTTGGGATTCGGAGAGGGGGGGCAGCAAAGGCACCAGTCGCAGGGCTCAAGTGCCTATATACTAATGCTAGGAGCATGGGGAACAAGCAGGATGAACTAGCGCTCCTGCTTGCACAAAACACCTATGACTTAGTAGGGCTAACGGAAACCTGGTGGGATTCGTCCCACGACTGGGCAGTACATATTGAGGGTTACAGATTGTACAGAAAGGACAGGATGGGGGAAAAAGGGGGAGGGGTTGCACTCTATGTCAATGAGGAATATACATCAACCCTCATCAAGAAGGAATCCAAGGACGAGGAAGTAGAAGGATTGTGGGTTAGGCTACATGGGGGCAAGGAAAAAGGGATTTGGTGGTAGGGGTCTGCTACAGACCCCTACACCAAGGGGAAGAAATAGATTCGGGGCTCCTGAGGCAGCTCTCGGAGACCATAAAAGCTAAAGAGGCGGTAGTCATGGGGGACCTAAACTACCCAGACATCTGCTGGGAGACGCAGACAGCAAAGTCCCACCGTTCACGCAGGTTTCTAACCTGTGTACAGGACCTCCACCTGACACAGGAGGTACATGGTCCCACTAGGGGGAATGCCATACTGGATCTGGTATTGGCAATGGGGGATGACATGATAGGGGACCTACAGATTGGTAGCCAAATGGGGGACAGTGATCACCTAATAATAGAATTCTTTATAAAACGTCAAGTGAGTAAGGTAACTAGTAGGGTGAAAGTGCTAGACTTTAGGAAAGCTGATTTCAATGAACTCAGACGATTAGTCAAAGACGCACTCCAGAGTAGGAGTTTTGAAGTGATGGGAGCCCAAGAAGGGTGGCTGTGCCTTAAGGAAATGATCCTTCAGGCACAAAGAAGACAATCCCAATGCAAGGGAAAAGAGGGAAAGGGGCCAGGAGGCTTCCTTGGCTGACCAGAGAAATCCAGGGCAGCCTAAGGGCCAAAAGGGGAGCACATAAAAAGTGGAAACAGGGAGAAATCACCAAAGACAAATATACCTCCTCTGCTCGTGCTTGTAGGGAGGCAGTTAGACGGGCCAAAGCTACCATGGAGCTGAGGATGGCATCCCAAGTAAAGGACAACAAGAAATTGTTTTTTAGATATATAGGGAGTAAAAGGAAGGCCCAGGGAGGAATAGGACCCCTGCTAAATGGGCAGAAACAATTGGTGATGGACAGGGGGGACAAGGCTGAACTCCTCAATGAGTTCTTTGCCTCAGTGTTCCTAAGTGAGGGGCGCGACAAATTTCACACTGGGGTTGTAGAGAGGCAGCAGCAAGGCGCCAGACTACCATACGCAGACCCTGAGATGGTGCAGACTCACTTGGAAGAACTGGATGCCTTTAAGTCGGCAGGCCCGGATGAGCTCCATCTGAGGGTGCTGAAGGCACTGGCCGACATCATAGCAGAGCCACTGGCGGAAATATTTGAATGCTCGTGGCACACGGGCCAAGTCCCGGAGGACTGGAAAAGGGCCAATGTGGTCCCCATTTTCAAGAAGGGGAGGAAGGAGGACCCAGGCAACTATAGGCCAGTCAGTCTCACCTCCATCCTCAGCAAAATCTTTGAAAAAATTATCAAGGCTCGCATTTGCGAGAGCCCGGCAGGACAAATTATGCTGAGGGGGGAAACCAGCATGGGTTCGTAGCAGGCAGATCGTGCCTGACCAATCTAGTCTCTTTTTATGACCAGGTTACGAAATGCCTGGACACAGGAGGAGGGGTGGATGTCATGTACTTAGACTTCAGGAAGGCCTTCGATACGGTATCCCACCCCATACTGGTGAACAAGTTAAGAGGCTGTGACTTGGATGACTACACAGTCCGGTGGGTGACGAATTGGCTAGAGGGTCGCACCCAGAGAGTCGTGGTGGATGGTTCGGTTTCGACCTGGAAGGGTGTGGGCAGTGGGGTCCTGCAGGCATCAGTCCTGGGACCGATACTCTTTAATGTCTTCATCAGTGACTTGGACAAGGGAGTGAAATGTACTCTGTCCAAGTTTGCAGATGACACAAAGCTATGGGGAGAAGTGGACATGCCGGAGGGCAGGGAACAGCTGCAAGCAGACCTGGACAGGTTGGACAAGTGGGCAGGAAACAACAGAATGCAATTCAACAAGGAGAAATGTGAAGTGCTGCACCTAGGGAGGAAAAATGTCCAGCACACCTACTGCCTAGGGAATGACCTGCTGGGTGGCACGGAAGTGGAAAGGGACCTTGGAGTCCTAGTGGACTCCAAGATGAACATGAGTAGGCAGTGTGACGAAGCCATCAGAAAAGCCAATGGCACTTTATCGTGCATCAGCAGATGCATGACGAATAGATCCAAGGAGGTGATACTTCCCCTCTATCGGGCGCTGGTCAGACCGCAGTTGGAGTACTGCATGCAATTCTGGGTGCCGCACTTCAAGAGGGATGCGGATAACCTGGAGAGAGTCCAGAGAAGGACCACTCGTATGGTTAAGGGCTTGCAGACCAAGCCCTATGAGGAGAGACTAGAGAAACTGGACCTTTTCAGCCTCCGCAAGAGAAGGTTGAGAGGCGACCTTGTGGCTGCCTATAAGTTCATCACGGGGGCACAGAAGGGAATTGGTGAGGATTTATTCACCAAGGCGCCCCCGGGGGTTACAAGAAATAATGGCCACAAGCTAGCAGAGAGCAGATTTAGATTGGACATTAGGAAGAACTTCTTCACAGTTCGAGTGGCCAAGGTCTGGAACAGGCTCCCAAGGGAGGTGGTGCTCTCCCCTACCCTGGGGGTCTTCAAGAGGAGGTTAGATAGGCATCTAGCTGGGGTCATCTAGACCCAGCACTCTTTCCTGCCTATGCAGGGGGTCAGACTCGATGATCTATTGAGGTCCCTTCTGACCCTAACATCTATGAATCTATGAATCAACAAACTTTAAAATGGATTCTCCTTTAAAGGAGAAGAAGATGAGAAACTGCGGCTTTTCCCTTTCAGGCTGGCAGATTTCCAGCCTACGAAGGGCTGCTTGGGGCCCCCACATGCCTCACACACTCCTCTCTTGCCCCATATACCCACCCCCTGTCCCACACACCAGGGGGTTGGGGCTTGGGGGAAGTGGGTCAGGAGTGAAGGGCACTGGGTCAGGACTGACCATCAATGTTTACAAATGGGTCCTGGTACAAAAAAGGTTGAGAACCACTGGTCTAGATTAACTTTTACAGAACTAATGTGAGGACATCTTTGATAATGTTTATATTATTAAGATGCAGTCATTCTTCTCTGATTCTAATAAACATGATTGCATGGAAGATTGCATGGTCTTGGATGTTTTGATGAATTAATGCTGTTTTTCCCAAGAGAGGCAAAGTGATCAGCGCAATACAGTTACACAGGTTATGTGAAAAGCCCAGTGACCACTGATGCAAGCCATATTACAAGGGGCCCGTGTGACCCCGGATAAATGCATTTAAAGCAGAGCAGTTAGCCCCAGTTATGGAAAGCAACATTCTAGTAACTACAGTGGGCTTTATTTGGCTTTACCCAACGCAACTGGAAAACAAATTGGCTTAATTTACTTAAGCTTTACAATAATCACTCTGCAATGCAATATTGTTCTTAATTATAATTTAGCACTTACAGTTATTGCAGACTGCATCTACAGTGTACTTGGACAAATAAAACAGATGCACAGACAAATTCTGCCGTCATATTAGTGTAGAATTAGGATACAGTCCTTGATTACATTGCAAGGGCCCGATCCTGCAAACTCTTACTGACATAAAAAATCCTTACTTATATATGAAGTCCCTTTGATTTGAATGAGGCTACTCATTCCAGTAAGGGCAGATCATACTTGCATTTAAATATATTAGAATATTCCTTAACATTGAGCACATCTACACATGCAATTAATGTGCAGCAGTAAACTCCAGCACATATCACACCAGAGTTTATTGCTCCCGGGCACTATGTTTGAAGATGTGCCTGGGACCGCAGCACATTGTGCCAGATCAGAGCAGCCTTGGCTGGCGGACCTGCCAGCCCGGCGCTACTCCAACCCTGCTCAACATGCTGTGGAGGGACTGGCTAGGGCATGAGGGTGTTCCAGTGCAGAGCTAACCAGCAGGCAGCGCCTACACTGAAGCACGCTTGTGCCCCAGCCAGACCCATCAGCATCTACATGTGCCGTGCTGAGGAGTAAAAAACTCGGCCATAGGATAGTACTTGTGTTTACAAGTGCTAACCTAAGATGGAGATACTTAGTTTACTATGTCCTAATAGCACTGCACGGATACACGCTGAGACATTTACTGCAGAGCTAATTAGGCAACTGCAATAAAGCCTCATGTAGCCATTGCCTATGAAGTACTTAGTATAGCTTTTTACTTAAAGATCCTTTTGTATTATTTCTAAATCCTTTTTTCACATTCTAAAATCTATCTATACCTTATGCAGGTAACTATTGATAGCTATTTCTTTTATACTCCCCCCCCCCCCCCCCGGGCGCACACACATTTGAGCATACACACCTGCACACGTACAGAAGCGTTACTGTTCTATTCTGTTATCTTTCTTCATGTTCTATGTGTGAAAATATTATATAACCATACAAAACATCATTTACTTGCTTGTAACTGTATTATTAAAACAGCCATTACATCAATGCACATAGTGATATGCAAAGTCTAAATAAAGAAACGCCATCAGGTTTTGACATCTGATGGTCATTTAATTTGTACAGCAGGCAGAGTGATTATTCCAGAGCATTTGTAGAGCCACATCAACCAAACACATCTTTCAAAATCATACCATATTTAGATTTTTATGAATCTTCTTATGTTTATCTTTTGATAATTTTGCAGTGTCTAGACAACTGGAGATTAAATTATAATCTATTGAATGCTGTATTGTCCCCTCATACCAATAAGTAACTTAAAAGCTGCTGGTAAGAGGTCAGGCAGAGTTGAGAATAAAATCTCTGGGATATAGCAGCATATTCTCTTTTCTTTTTACTTTTTTTTCAAAAGCAAATAAAAATCTGTACTATACAGTTCTGAAATAGTTCATAGTAATATATGCAATACATAGACATACTGGTAGGTCCCAATCCAAAGTCTAATAAAGTCACTTTTCGCTGACTGAAATGCATTGTGTATGAAGACTGCCAAGCCCTGATTTGTAAAGGTACTCATCATCTCTAAAAATTAATTGAGTAATAAGCCTTATGCCAAAATGAATTAAATGGGCTCAACATAAAAACACTAAAGTGTATATCATATTTCCCTGTGACTTTAGCAAACAGTAGGCTAGACAATGGCTTGAAATGTCCATTATCACTAGGTTTCTCTCAGAAGTCTCATGATTTATATATACTATTGAGCGCTTCTAAAACCTTTTTGTAAGCTTCTGAAATGTGGTATGATAAAGTAGCCAACATATCAATGGGAGAATTTTTATGTGAGTTGCACAGCATAACACAACCACAAAAATTAGCAAGCATCATATTGGTATATTGCATTAGAAAAATGTATATGTATATCTACATATCTATATTTATATATATATGTGTATAGTATCTCTCTCTCTCTAGAGAGAGAGAGAGAGAGAGAAATTCTTGAAATTTAATTCATTTTGTCATAAGGATTATTACTGAATTAATTTTCAGAGATGACGAGTACCTTTGCAAATGTATATATTCTATATATGTATATATCTATATATATATATGTCAGGTAATGTCACATATGTAGGATTAAATATAATTAACAATAGATACTATACTGTATAATTTATAATAATTAGATCAAGATAAAAAATTGGATATGGAGACTCTTAAGCTTTGAAAGAATTGAGAATCTGGACTAGGCTCCAGGTATAAAAGTTGTGGCTGATGCTGGTGTCTTTAATAAAAGTCTAATTCAGGAACCTCAGAATTTTGGAGCAATTGAAATTCAGCTAGAATTCAAATATTGCAGCCTGAGCCCATTTCTAATATTAAATAAGACTGAATAGTAGAAGCAGTTAGTTGAGGCAGGCAAACCCACTGTCTGTATGCATCATACTTTATCACAGATCGTTCTCAAAAGAGCTCCAAATAAAGATGTGAGAGCAGATTAATGCTTTGGGCAGTATGGCTTTGACATAGATCTTTATATGTCAGCAAAGTTTTAATTTGCACTTTTAAATACATAGTTTATCATTCCAAAATTGTGTGCTTAAAATTCAGTACTTCCTTAAATATAAATAGAAAGATTTTCAGCATAGCAGATCAACCAGAGCTCTCGTTTTGCTCTTTAAGAGCTGTGATTAATCAGCATCTCTGGAAAGCAAGCCCTTTTAATTAATCACTACTTATTTATTTTGGTACCTAAGTGCAAGAACCCAACGTTAGGAAATTTGGGCCACAATTTAACTTTAATTAAAATGGACTATAAAGAAATCTTACCTGAGTATAGAAATAAAAGAAACACAAAGGCATTTTTGCTAATCCCCATTTTGGGCAGGCTGGCTGAGTGCTGAAAGTCCTGTGTGTCAATGGACAAAGTTTTATTGACTCACTAGAGTTAGACAGCATCAAAAAAACAAGATAGTTAAATTAGGTTAATCATTCTCCTACCTCTGTGACCCTTTTTCTGCCATGGTCTAAATGTTCAAACATTACCTTGAATTGAAGATCTTACAAAATAATATCTAAATGTTTGTATTAGATGCTGGGAAAAGGTGAAAGCACTGTTATCATACAGGGAGTGCTTTGCTCTCAAAATGTAACGCCTTATTTTGCTAAAGTAAAAGCATAGGTAACATTCCTGCAAAATATAGGAAAGGGATCTGAGCAGAACACAAATCACTGCTCTTCTTCTTGAGTAGAACCATGTGTTCAGCTCAAAGGACCTGATGCTGATCTTGGTTACATAGCTCTGTTGACTTAGATGGAGCAATTCCTGATTTAAGTAATAGAAGGACTAGTCCAGGGGTGGGCAACTATTTGACTGAAGGGCCACTTACTGAGTTTTGGTGAGCTGTCGAGGGCCACAAGGGTAGACCTGCCCCTTGACAGGTGCCCCACCCCCTGGTCACCATCTTGGGACTAGAAGTCCCGCCCCCTAACCCCTGCCACTGGAAGTCCATCCCCCTGCCCCCAAAAGTACTCATTTTGGGAAGGAGTTTTGCCATCTTGGAACCAGAAAAAACAAACAAATCATACACTAAAAATCAAACATCAACTATAATATTTTACTTTTATTTCAAAAAATATTTTTGTCCTGATTTACATGTGTTTGCATAGTGCATGTAGAGGTGATTTCATAATAGCTCAAAATAAAGTCTTACTTTTGTCTGTTGTGTGTGGGGTGTGGTTGGAGGTGCATATGTGGTGGAGTGTGGGATTTGTGCAGGGCTTGGGGGGTGGGTGGAGGGTTTATGGGGGGTAGGGAAAGGTGTGGGGAGGTGGGTATGTATGGGGGAGGGTATGAGTGTGTGTATAGGTGTGGTGGGTGTGGAGTTTGTGGAGGGTGAGGGTGTGCATCTCCCCAGACCCAACCAGAGCTGCGTGCTGGGGTGGGGTAGCGGGGTAGGTGGGTAGGGGGAGCCCTGTGTTTTGAAGCCGGCAGCCTGGCCCCACTCCCTGCCACCACTTGCAGCTCCTGGGACTTGGCTGGGAAGTAGGGAGTGGGGCCAAGCCACCCTGGTTCCATTATGCAGGATTCCCTGACACTTCTGATGGAGTCCCTGGAGCTGCACGTGGAAGCAGGGAGCAGAGACGACCACCAGCTGCATCACGTAGGGCTTCCCCACAGTGGTGCGTGAGTCCTGGGAGCTGCATGTGAACCATGGGGAGCCCCATGCGATGGAACTAGGCTGACTTGGGATCCGCAATCCTGCCACCCCACTGGGGACAAACCCCGTGCTTCGGGCTCCATGCTCCCACCAGCCCCAGCCCCACTTTCCATGGTCCCCCCAACTGCAGCTTCCCTCCATGCACCCTCTGCTTCCCTACCTGCTGCACAGGCAGGGACAGGAGAAGAAGTCACTGGAGTCTGGGTGAGCCAAGCCGTTCCCCAGCTGGCTACATGCTGCCCTGGCAGGTGTGTGTGTGCGTGGGGCGGGGGACGGCATGTCTTGTTGGGCACCTGCCAGTGGCCCAGATGAAATTGCCTGGCAGGCTGGATCTAGCCTGAAGGCCATATTTTGTTTGTCCCTGGACTAGCCTCAAATAATGTTAGCTCTATGAGATAGTTTCCTTCAATAGATTCATCAGAGAAATCTTTCTCTTGCATTTGTTTCCTCAATATATTTTTGGGTCTGATAATGTTATATTGTTTACTCGGGGAGCAGGATTGTTGGATCTTTTTTTTTGGTTTAATAGGTAGTAATAACTAATATGACTAATTATTGGCATAGTAGCTACTTAGGACTCTGCCCTTCCAGAGACCTAGTTTACCCATACAGTCACGTACCCAGAGTACCTGATGTCTTCGCCCATCTATGTTCCGGCTTGATTTCAGTATCAACACAGATTGTGTTCCCTAGGTGGCCTTTCTCTGAGAGAAGTTGCACTGGAACATCTTATTTCATGGCTTCCCAGTCATATTAGACAGGTGAGGGTGCCTGACCTCATCTATGAATTCAAATAACCAATGCCTTTCCAAATCTGACATGGAGGGAATTGAATATTGACTAAGGAATTTAGGATTTAGAGGGAGCTCCTGAGTCATTAAATCTATGAGTCTCCAGGCTGTAAATGCATGAATGAAGAGCTCAGGCAGACTGGGAAAGAGCTGTGTGGATATCTACATGTGTTACGTTGCACAGAGTCCCACAGAACCCAGAGCTGGTCCCATCCATAACTCTGTGAAAGCACTCTCATTTTCACAGCAGGATCCCTTCATACCATACTGTCTAATTTTCTTCACCGCTAGGGTTCCCAACCCTCCAGGATTGCCCTGGAGTCTCCAAGAATTAGATATAAATCTCCAGGAGATAAATGATAGGGCATTCATTCAAATAAATATTAAATGTTGAATCTGATATGTATAGTAGTTGTTTTTATAATGTAATAGTAATGTGCATTTGCCTCCCTGATGTAAAGTCATTAATGTCATTACATCATGTGATGAAACCTCCCGGAATAGATTCAGAGAGAGTTGGGAACCCTATTCACCACTGTGTGATGCCAGAGAAAGGGGACTTTCATTAATGACAGGTATTAATCTCATCAGCAGAGCGGGTAACTTGAGAGAAAAATCAGCTCAGAGAAGTCACTGACACCTAAAGGGAGGAACAGGTTAGTGTTGCAACCAAATGGAAAATAACTGACCTGAAAAACAAAGGTAAATAAAGAACCTATTGCTCTTGATTTGAGTGTCAGCTGTGTTGATCAGGCTTGGGCATTATTATTTTCTATTTCAGAAGCTGAAAGTGAAAAATAGAAAATACCATCAAACATCAATAGGGACCAAATTTCTAGGGGTTACTCCAAATTTCTGATTAGGCTGCATATCCTCCTAAATTTTATGACCGCATAAAACACTCCTCATTCCCTCTCATACCACAGCTACATCTACAACTGCCCAGGGTTCATCATGCCAAGCAGTCTCTGTCTGCCGCTTCATATTTCTTACCACTCTGTAGGTCAACCCTTGGTTGGGCTGCAAATAGTTCAGAAGGGTGTGTTGTTTAGCAGTTAAGACAAGGACAAGAAATAAGGACTCCTGGGGGCGCATCCAGACAAACACACATGTGCAGTATGCAGTGCTACAGACCGATCTGTGGCACTGCACATCACGCACACCACACATGCAGGTGTTCTCCACACTGCTATTTTGCAACATAGGGGTAGTTTTTTTGACAGCGAGAGATCCCAGTGTAAAAAAAACCCAAGCCTAAAAAAAAACAAGGCAGTGCACATGGCGACAGCATGCACTGCCTGAAACCAGAGCCTGGCCTGCCAGAGCCACACTCTGGATGCTGGCCAGGCTCCCTGCTGCTGTATCACTGTGGCTGTAGCCCCCATAGGCCCCCAGGATCCTGTGTAAGGCTGCTGGGGCCAGTCCAGGCACTGGCTCCATCCAGCCTCCCCTATCCCACCTAGGGCAACATGTCATGCACCAGAGCGTGCATGCACAGGTGTTCCCCAGGGATAAGTAGCAACAGCACATATTGTGCCGCTGCTATTTGTCCCAGAGGAAACACACATTTCCACTTATGGGGATGTTCCCCTGAATTTAGTACACTAGTAAGATTCCTTGGATAATAGAAGAACTTACTTTAAAGATTCATTTTAATATTGCTAAAGGCTCAGTCTCTTCTGTAGGTTCTGGAAAACTGTATCAGGTTGTTTTCGAACAATTTAAATACACTGAAGTTAAAGCATTCATGCTATACCTAGATGCTGCATTGGGCTAAACTAGATGCCCATGTCAATACTCAAGAAAACAAAATGAACTCTGAAGCCACAAACCTCAAAAATTAACAACAAAAACGAGATTCTCAGTTGTATTTCTGCAGTCAGACTGTAAAACAATAGCCTCCTGGCATTTCTCAAGCTAGGTCTGGTTCCCCTCACTCATGCTGGTTTTCTCTTGATGCAGTTCCATAGACTATAGTACAGTTGTTATTCCTGCTTTACTTCTTTGTAAAGGAAAGAATTGAGCTCTCATCTTTGTCAAGTATGGAGATGAAGTTTTGCAGGAATATTGAATGCAAAACTTCATGGGGCCCCAAAGATCTGAACATAGAAATATTGTCAACACACTGGTCATACAGGACATTGGCTACCCAAAAGCAGAATATCAGGGTCAAAACAGAAGTACATCCTTCTTCTGCTTTCTCCATCTGCTTTCTCCATGTTCCTCACTTTTTGTCTCTTGATGATAACATGCTAATTTGCAATTATATAACAGTGTTTGTATATCAATTTTCACCCTGAATAAATAGATTTGCAATCAAGATCCAACATTTTTTAAAACAATCTTCTTCTAAATTGGAAGGAGCTGTTAACCTCTCATTCTCTATCTCTCTGCTCCTTTTGTGCCCTGTATTTTGTCCAAATCTTGTTCCAGTTCTGATCTGATAGTGTTTGTTCTCATTTGTTTGGTATCTCAAAGGCCTGCCTGAAGGTAGAACCTTATCAGAGCTTAAATCAGATTTGAGGTACTTCTTCAGTTAGCACAATGGTTAAAATATAATCAGCTGCAGAGGACTTTTTAAATAAAAGTTGACCCTTGAAATTCAGTTTACTGTAAAATGGAAAAAAATAAAGATAGGCCAGGAAGCCAAGACAAGTGATAGTTTATATAATTCATGTGTTTAAACATTGTTTCCTTAATCTTCTCTATCACAAAATGCCAGGAAAAGTCACAGAGATGTCAACTATAAGCTGAAAGGGAAGAAAAGCTGTAAAGACAAGATTTGGTGGTTTTGAGGGAATGACCTGAGTGCAAAGTTAAAGGTAGGAGACAGCTGTCAGGATTGGAAGAATTGGGTGAGTGAGGAAAAGGGTAGTTTGGAAAGAGGTCGAGGAAGTAGGCTGGCGTGCAACTATGGGAGCAAGGGAGGGCAGTTCTGCATTTATTTCAGAAAGGAGGAGTCAGTGAAAAGGATGAGATTGGGAAGTATGTAGTCTGGCTTCACAGAATGAAAGAGTAGTCTGGCCACAGAATTTAGGATTCCTGAAAGCAGTAAGAAGGTATTTAGATAAATTCTAAATTGAGCAACTCAGAAGCAATTGCTATATTTGCAGAGGGAAAAAAATTAAGGCTTGAAAAAAGATTATAATTTGTAGCTAAGGCCAGTCAAGGACAGGACAAATTATGGCATTGTTCCAGAGGTATGGCAGGTAGATTTCTCACAAGGGAAAGTGGGTGAAAAAAGAAAATTTGTGGGCAAGCATATCCTCAAGATTTCTAACCATAGAAATGAAAATGTCTGAGTGAAGCGAAGTGACAGTGAATTGGAGCGTTGAAATAAAAAGGGTTTTTTCCCCCTAAAAAAATGGTAGTCTTTGAAATGCGTACTGGGACTATCTATTTCTTCTTGCAGTTTCTGAAGAGTCACTGAAGTCAAAGACAGTCAGGGATATGTGAGACGGAGAGGTTAGAAAGTGAGCATGAGGGAGATGCAGAATCGAATGCCACTTGTACAGAAGAGACGCACAAGAGACATAGACATGAAAAGCCCATGGGGTAGTGGGATAGGTGGACAAGTCTTGTTGGAAACATAGCAACTGTCCTTCTGACTTCCATGAAATAAGTTCAAGCCCTCTGACAGCCATTCTGGGACCAGCCTTCAATGGAGAGAATAAAGAGGAAAATGCAATGCCCTCTCCAGACCGAAAACCAAACAGTTAAGAGGTATGAATCAAATTTTACGAATGATGTCAGTACTAGCAGCAGTCTATATTCAGTATTTAATGTATGAGGTGTTATAATCAGTGGAGAGCCTTGCTTATTAAGAGATCACAAAGATAAAAATATTCCTCATTATTTTATGAACACTTTATGGCAGTAGCTACAGGCCTGAGTAAGAAAGTAGTGTATAGTACAAGATCCAGTGGAGAGCTTGGGGTCACTCTAGCACAACCCCTCTCCAATTATCTCAGTACATGGGGGAAACCTACATGGCTGTATCCACTACTAGGAAGATGCAACTATTTCTTTCCTTTTTTGTGTCCTTGTGACAAGGTATTTAACAGAACTTGCAGATTCATTGGAATCTGAGAGGCTGTACCATGAACACTTCTGCTATGGTTTCAAACTTGCAACCTCGGCATTGTCAACCATGCACCTTAGCGCCTGCACTGCCTCAGCACCTAGATGCAGCTATATATGTGTATATGTATATACAGTGATAGCGTTTTGATGAATCCTGTTGACACATGGGGTGAATATGTTCTATCTGAGAGAAATGCCTTTGTCTAGGGACCAGTTTTAAGTGATCAGAAACTGATTTAAACCTGTAACAGAACAGACATTCAGTGCACGTAAACCAATTTGAAAATGGCTGAAACTAGTTTGAGATAAACCTGGTTGAATGTAGTATCAGACTTAACTGTTTTGGCTCAAACAGGTTTATGCAATATCTGTCCCAGACCCCTTGCTGATTTAAGTTAAACCAGAGACCCCCAGCATCCCAGCATGCTCTCTGGGCTAGGCTGTCTGCTCCAGCCCAGCCCTGGCCCCTCCCCTTTGCTCCCCAGCCAGGGCAGGGACAGGCAGGGTGGGGGTCTAGCCAGGGAGGGATTTAATTCCCCGCCTGTCTATTCCATGGGCAGGGACCCCAGCTGGGTCTGCTGGGTGCTGCCTGCTCACTGCTCCATGACCTCTGATGCAGAAGGGAATAGGGAGGGGGGTTAGTGCCTCCTCTACCCCCACTGGCAATTGGGTCTGCCTGCCCTTGCTGCCATGCTCCCTGCCCCCCCCAAGTGCCCTGCCTTCCTGTGCCTCCTCCCCATTGCTGCAGCGGGATGGGGCAGGGCCCTTTTTGGGGGCAAGCAGCCCCTGTTATAATGCAGGGGAGCGTGAGCCCCTCCCTGGCAGAGCCTCTGTGCTGTGGGACCAGCAGAGCTGAGGTGGGCTGCACATGGCAACACCAGGGTCTGGAACCAGAGCCCTGCAAGCCCCCCATAGTACTGCCATGCTCCACAGCAGCTGTGCCAGCACCGCAGAGTGGCCCCCGCTGGGAAGGGGCTCACTCTCCAGGAAGCTGTGATGGGCTGCTGCCTGGCACAGTCACTCGCCACTCGCCACACCAGCTGCTGGGCAGGGGCAGGGCCCAGCCCCTGCCACTCGATCTGTGCTGGGGGAAGCCCCTCCTGGCAAGAGGGGGCTTATTCAGCCACTGGCCCCAAGGACAGGCCAAGCGGTGGATGCAGCCAAGCAGGCCCCACTGTCATGCCAGCAGCCAGCAGTTGAATAAGCCCCCTCTTGCCGGCCCTGTCCCCACCCAGCAGCTGAAGCAGCAAACTGAGAGATGATACTGGGCAGCAGCCCATCACAGCTTTCTGGCACATGAGCCTCTTCCCAGTGGGGGCCGCTCTGCAGGGCCAGCAGAGCCGCCGTGGAGCTCAGCAGTGCTGTAGGGGGCTTGGAGGGCTCTGGCCTGCTCTGTACCCCAGTGCTGCTGCATGCAGCCTGCCACAGCTCGGCTGGCCCCACAGCGTAGCCCACCCGTTTTGACAGGGGCTGCTGCCCCCAACAAAGGGCTGCAGCAGTGGGGAGGGGGCATGGCTAGACACCAGCTGGCAGAGCCCCTTCGGGTGGGGGAGGGGCAGAGACAGGGGTTATTCCTCCTCCCTCCATTGTCTGGTGGAAGGGACAGAAGGGGGCCTATTCTGAGGCAGGGAGGTCAGCAGCAGCAGCAATGGCAATGGCAGGCAGACCTGGCTGCCAATAGGGGTAGAGGGGAGACTAACTTTCCTCCCTGCCCCCTTCTGGGGGAGCACCTGGCAGACCTGGCTCTGGTCCCTGCTGGTGGGCTAGAGATGGGGGAATTAAACCCCTGTCTGGTCAGTTCAGCCCAGACTGGCCATGCCCCACCCAGCACAGCTTCCCTGCAGCTCAGGACATGCTCTAGCACCACCCCCAGCACCTGGCCTGAGCAACTGGAGGCATGTGCCTGCATTGCCTCAGTCCAGAGTAAATGTTTGTCCTGTTACAAACTGGTTCAGCCTAGGGAGGTTAAACTAACCTGCAAAGTTTGAATCAGTTTAGCACTGGCTTTTTGAATATCTGTCCCCAGCCTTTATGTTCTTTCTTACTTTTATTGTTCTTATAATGTAAAGTAAAGATTATTTTGATGCTGTAGTTGCTTTGCATATGAAGATATGCAACATAAATAGTAAAGAAAAGTAACTTCTTAATGGATGAAATTCAAAAATTGTGCCTTTTGTTTTATTTCTTATTCTAAATGCTGGTTTTAAAACAAGGAGTTGATTCATATGCAGTCTCTCTTCTCTGGGTCTTGATGTGGAAATCGACAGGGCCAAGACCAGCCCTGTGTTCCATCGGCTTTTAGCACACGTCCCCCCACTAATGTAGGACTCCTGTACAGAATGCACAAGGTCAGTAGAGAGGCTCTCTGTGTGCTGATCAGCCCTTCCCTTCTCATACACCAATACAATCTAAATCTGCTGTTAAAAATTCTCTAGTTCCCAAGGTGAAGCACTTGGACAGATCCACGGATAATCTGGCAGCTATCTTGAGTAGAGAGAATAAAGCGAAAATGTATTGCCCCCTCCAGGCTGAAAACCGAGAGAGAGTATCTATGCTAAGTGTTCTATTCAAGAAATAGATTTTACATTCTAGCCTGAGAAGTTGTTCAATTACCCATACAGATCCTTGTCAATCTCTTGCAAACAATGAGTTTGTATAAAGTCTTGATATTTTGATACTTTTTTCTGAAATAGAAAGCTGCACACATTTGCACTGCGATATATAGTATTTCACTGCAGTATCTCAGCCATGGCTCTGATATTTCAGGAATATTTCCACAGTCAGCAAAGTGTAATTGAGACAGAATGTAAAGTCTGCAATTCTTGTTGTAGTCTCCAACATAAGGACAAAGTATCACCATTTTTCACGTTTTATAAATCAAAATAGTACAATTTGCATTTGACCTCTGCATGTTGTAAGTTTGATCATTGACCGCTGTAGTCTTGTTCCTACTGTTAACTCATTAAGTTGTGCACAGTAGGAGGAAATGCTAACCAATCAAAATTAAAAGCACTAAAAGGGCAAAGTAGTAAATGACACTGTTATATTTCAGCTGCGTTGAATGGGGTAAACTTCCTTACCCCATTGAAGTCAATGGGTGTTTTACCTTTGATTTTAGTAGATTCAGAATTTCATCCTCAGCCTCTTTGTGCCTCAGCCATACAGGACTGTATTGTGGATTGTTAACATTAATAGATTTTTTTAAATAATATGTTAATATATCAAAAAAGAAAATAATGTGTATCTAGCATATCTCTGAAATTCTTAGTCTATGAGTACATTATGTTTGTACTAGCCAATTGCCCATCAAGAATGACGGGGGGCGGGAGGGAGGCAAGCAGGGACGGAGCACTACCACCCACCACCCTGCACTGCCACAAGCAGAGGGCGGGGGGAAGCTTGCCCCGCCATCCCCTCCATCCCTCTCAGCCAGCACCCCATGCTGCCACTGCCTCCAGGGAGCAGGGTCAGGGTGGAGGGTGAGGCCAGCAGTGCTGCCCTCGCACCCCCGCTCTGTCCACTCCATTGCCGCTGTCTCCAGGGACCAGTGCCAGGGGTCCCTGCTCCATCCCCTCTGTCCCTGCCATCATGACAGTGCTCTGCCATGCTGCTGCTGCTGCCTCTTGTCCAGAAAGCTCTTGGAACACTCTGACTGGTTGTTTCAGTCAACATTGTGACTGGCTGCCGAGACAACCAATCTGTGAATAAAGCATTATGGACAGACAGACAGACAGACAGACTAAGGCCTTTATTATATTAGAATTCAACCACACTGTGCATAACAAAACGAATCCACAAACAGTCTGATTGGACATTCCTTCCTGAGGCAAGAGGTCCTACTGAAGACAGAGCATCTGTGTGTGCTCTAATTTGCTAAAAAAACTCAGAAGTCAGTCCACTGAAATCTCCTGAAATTTCACCTATCAGTTACTATCTTAAATTACAGTTTAGTGTAAGGCAGTATATTATTAAGCAGCTATTGCTTTGCAAATAAAAAGAGGCTGTGTTTCCGTGCTGACTGTCATGATTTATGTTATTTTATATGACTCATTTGAAAAAAACAATTTGGGTTCTATGTAGATAAAAGGCAGTAAATAGAAGATATTTTAATAATACTCCTGCCATTTCAGAATGTGCTCCTTCATTTAGAGCTGCTACCAGGGAATTGGAAAGCTTGAGGCATAGGCAATAGGAAATGATGGAAATCTTATTCCATTATTTCCTATGGAATAGTTGGAAATTGAAGAGATTCCGGTTCAATAGTTGTTACCATCTAGTGGATTATCCCTAGGCTGCATGACTGTAAAATAAGTTTGGTCTGAGTCCTGTTTTTAGTGCATTGGCATCTACATCCTAAAACTACCAATGTAATGGCCAGCCTCAGGAGTGGAACCTAGGTTTAGATGAGCACAGGGAGTGATCTATGCTCTCCCTTCAGTGCTGCTGAGGCTGAATCAATGTTTGAGCAATATAGTAGTACAGCTGCCCATGTTGTTTGTCTTCTATCTCCAAGACTGTCCAGCCAGTACCTTTCAGAGACCATAAATTGATTTGCAAAATAATTCTGCTACTATTACAGTGTGCATTCCTGCCAGTGCAGATACTTGGCTTCTGGAGCAAAGACACGGTTGGGCAGTTGCTAGTTCACGTGGTGGTGGATCCCTAATCTACTCCATCTCTCTACCTCCTTTGGTCTGGACTACCTGGGTTCACCTTTGCTTTCCAACAGCCTCTCAAAAACAAATCATAGAATAAGAAATAAGATGTTCACTTGAAATAAAAGGAGTCATTTTTTTTAACTTAAGCCAAAACAGGAACTAGAGGACACCCACTGAAATTAAAAGCAAGCAGGTTTAAAACAATCAAAAAGAAATACTTTTCTAGGCAGTAGATAGTTAACTTCTGGAACTCATTGCCACAGGAGGTTGTAGAAACAGACAGTGTAGCTGGGTGCAAAAGGCGATTATACAAACCCATGTAAGAAAGGTCCATTAATAGCTATTAAACAGAAGAGTCAGGGATGTACCCTCTGACAATCCTAAACCAATGATGGTGGATGCCAGGGCTGGTATGACAAGGGATGGATCACTTTAGACCATGTGTCTGTAACTTATAGCCCATGGGCTAGAACCAGCCCATAGACTATTTGGCCAGCGGACATGGGACTTTTGTGACATTTGGTGGCAGAGGTTGCCTTCTGAGGGTGCTCTCCCAAAGCTCCTACAGGGACAAATGTCAACTGAGGGACCTTTCCCTGTGCAAAGTGGTGGTGGTGGCAAAGAACAACCACAAACAGTCAGTGGGAATAATTTTAAATATATATTAAGAGAATAGGAAAACCAAGAAAAAAAACCCAAAATAAGTTTTCTGTCAGTAGGAACACGTACCTCTGTGTCTCTTTCTTGTAGCAGGCCACAAAAGAACCCTTTGAGGATTTTTGCCTCTTTAGCTACTAAGAGGGCATCCCACCATTTAAAGTTGTAATCCAAACACTATATCATAATGAAAATATAGAAATGGGTAGCAAGCATTACAATTCCTTTTAATTCAACACTTTTGCCCTGTCCTGTCTAAACATCCTGACCGCTTAGGTACGGATCAGTTCAAGAATACAGCATAGCAAGCAAAATTCACTCCTTCCCCTTCAACTCTCCTTCTCCACAAATTACTGTAGCTTTTGGTTGGAAAAAAGCAAATCTGTATAATAGGAATGGAGTGGTTTTGGCAAAGCAAGCAAAAATGTCTTCTACATTTAGAGTATTAGATTCTATGTAATGTATACAAAATGTATATACAATGGTTCCAGGTGACCCAATATTGTATGAGTGCCCTTAGAGCGGGGAAAAAGGCCTAGTTTATATATTGCAGACATGCTGTCTAAACCCACTATTGAAGTTTTCCAGGAGATATTATGGACATATCTTTTGTTCCTGAATCTCATTTGAACTTCAGATCAATCCAAACTAAGGAAGATCACAGAGGCTTTGCATTAGAAACCATGGTAATAGAGATTTTGCTGATAAGAGGTATTCTTTAATCTTACTACACTTTTATATGAAGGAGCTTTCTGAAAAATATGCTATGCATATGCAATCATTGTCCAGAAGGGTGCAGTATCTGATGTACTATTTCCGATAAAGAAGGAACGGCAGCATAATATCCACCAGCCTAAGCACAAGTACTGTTCCATGGCGCACAACTTGAAAGCTGTTTGTTTAGGAGTCTTGTTAATTCACAGATGCTTTGCCGTTTTCAGGCCTATCACACATCTCTATCTGATACTGGAAGTTGACTAGCGTGAATAGACTCTTCTCCTCTCCCTCAATTCCTCCCTCCCTCCTTCTCCTCCCAAAAATGAAAAATCCTTGGAAGCAAAAGAGGTAATTTAAGATTGAAATTTTGCTTGAAGATGGAAAGAGAGGAGGGAAGTACAGTGGAGGGTTTGATAATACAGCTCAGAGACACACTTTAGACACAACTGTCTCCGTTCCTGCCAAGTCACAGAGACTACACTGACTAGATCCTTCATTTTCTACTACTTCCAGAAGTGGACCACTCCAGTAAGATCAAGGATTTCATGCCAGTTTCAGACACCCTTTCATATTCAGCTGGATGATAAGAACAGCAGTGGTAAGAAAACCAAAAGATCATTTTTTATCTTATAGTCTTGGAGTTGCTACACCTACTCAGCAACTACCCTCAACCCCTCAACCCCCATGCTTTCTATAAAGAATATTGATTATTGAAATAAGAGATGCTTGGAGCTGAGGTAGAAAGGGGATATTTGCAGTAAATGATAGCATGAAATGTAGCAGAAGCAAATAAAATACAACAGAGGAACAGAAAGACTTTGAAGAAAGAAGCAGAGAGAAATGGAAAAATACAGGTACCTTTTTAGACCAATCAGGTTTTCAGGGACGTTTCTTTTCCCTGGTCCTTTAATTATAAATTATTTTTTTAAGGTTTAAACTCCATTTGGAGAAAAGGTAAAGGTAGGCTTTAATTAAAGAAAGGACAAATTACCTGAAACCTAAAGCTAATTTTGTGAGTCCTAAAATTAGCCTGGAAAATCCTGCCCTCCAGTAGTATAAGTAGTGGTAGTAGTGTAGTAGTGGTGGTAGTATAACTGCGTACTGTGTGCCAGATTAGAAAATGTGTTTGATCAGGTACATGACCAGGAGAAAGGAAGATTTGCTTTTTCTAACATTCCACTAAACAGCTTCATAAAGCTTTGTTTCATTGGCTTTAAACGTGCATGTGCTTTTAAGCAGCATACAAAAGAGAAAATAAATAATCGGGGGCCTGTCTGTGGAAGGGCTTCAGTCAAAGATCGTTGAAGTCAATAAGACGCAGGTATTTCTATTAACTTCAGTGGACTTTGGATCAGACCCCATATTATTTGGTGCCCATATTTCAGAATCAGGCTAGGAAAATGAACGTGGGAATAGAAAAGGAAATGAGTGCATTTTCAGGCAAGTGAATGGAAAATTAGGTGTATAGCTCCCATTATCATGAATGGGTCTTTTAAGAAAGGAGAATAACAGGGACATTCATTCTTCTGTTCAGTTCTTTGCACTTCCTATATACTGAATCTTTTTATGTAATCAGTAGGGGGTCACACTACTCAGGAAATATGAATAATTTGTCATAATTTTTGCATGAGGCACAAATAGATTGGGAAGTTAACTATTTCCTATAACATTCTGTAGTATCTGCCTCTGATATGTGGCTGTGCACTATTCCATATCTATAGAAGTGTGTCAGTGAGTGTGAAAAAGGAGTGGGAGAGCAGCACTGTGGAATGATATGGTGAGCAGTAGGCACAACTTTCACAATGGTTTCAGTCATCTTTGCTCTTTTCTAGCTTCAGAGTTATCATTGTCAGTGTTTATTCATGTTATTTCCAGTATTTAACTAACTTCTGGAGTAAATGCTCTTGGTGTCCTTTCATCCTTGCATTTCCATAGGACTTCAGGCTTCCACCAGTACTTCTCCACTGAGACCAGTGGAATATTAGGCTACCCCAACACACTCAGTATCAGTGCTGTTGAGCAACAAGGTGGTAAGCTTTTTCCTTAACCTCTTGTATTTTTACTTTGTACTTCGGTTCTATTTTTGAAAATTTTAATATATATATGCATGCGGCGTTTATCGGTGACATTATCGGCCACATGAGCCAAAAAAAGATAATTGCTGATAATGTCAATTTTCCTTTTATCTCTGCCTTTAGATACTAGCAGATGCCCAAAGTTCAGGGCCCTGACCGTTGTTTCCAATAGGAGGAGATATGAATGATAGAGCCACATGTTTGTAACGGACTCTCTTTCATTTATAAAGAATGCACAAAGTCTCATTTTATGAAAACAGAAAGAATCAAGTAATTGGAGACAGTGTCTTTGTTCACAGTGCCAAGCACCTTTTGGCCAATACTCAGTCCGAAACTCACTTTCCCTCTCAGCTTCTTGTAGGACCCTGTGTCTGGCCTCTTGCTTCTCCTCATGTCTGTTTCTGTGGTGTCTCTCCTGCTTCAGCCTCTCTGTCACACACATCTGCTACTCCCGGAGCCAGTAACCAAGCTCCTCTGCCTCAGAGTTCAAATTCCTGAGTGGCCACACATACGCCTGTCTTGAGCAGTGGTGTATGCCTGAGTTTAGCCAGAAGGCTGCTCTCATTTCAGAAAGTAGCTTAATGGTTTCCTATAGCTATACTGAATGAAGGGTAGTGATTTCACCCACCAGCTTCAGTGACATCCCTGCCAAGTCCAGAGCAATATTAATTTAAATTTCCCTTATTCCCACAGAAATCAGGTAATACTGCCAACCCCACAACCATCATGAAGCACAGTAAGGAGACTGAAGAGGTTCATGGTTTCTCAATCCGTTCTTCCTTCTGGATCACCCGTAAAGACCACCTTCTCCTAATCTTGGGCTAGACCTCTGCACATGCAGTCAGACTGAGCTCTTGCAGCTTGTCTTGGGGAAGGGATCCTGCCAAGTCAAAGTTTTATTTCATCCATAACCTGAAGGGTTGCAGCTGTAGCTTGATAAAGCTTTTGAGGCCATAGACAGACATTTTGGAGCACTTTAAAATGCCACTGTACTTTGAAGCACCTCAAGAAGTTGCTGTTTCATCCACTAACATTTTTAGTGCTACATAGGCATGGGTGGATCTAGGATTTTGAAAAGGGGGAGGGGGGAGTGCATATTATACTCCAGTTAGAGAAACTAGATACTTTAATAATGTGCTAGGGGGCTAGCATTACATGATTCATTTAAGACTAAAGCAAAAACAAATATAACTATTGGAATGTGCACTAATTTGCTAGGTTATATATAAAAATTTAAAAGACAAGGAACTAGCCAAAATAGTGAAAAAATATTGTGGCATTATTCCCATAGTCATGATAGTTAAATGTACGCTGCTTACTCAGATTCATAAAACAAAATCTGGTCTTCTTGAGCATCTTGACAGTGCCTCCAGTACTTCACTGTCAGTCATTTCTATGTCTGAGTTAATATTACCACACCTGAGATCAGGCTTTTAGCTAATTTGTGTGCAGCAGGAATCAAAGAAGGGTGCAGCTGCAGTCATCCTGGTACTGCCCTTGTACATATGGCATGTAGCATATCATTACAAATGTTGCATCTGTCCAGGACCTGAGTGTATAAATACCGGTGTAGAATCTCAGGGCACTGGGACTCACAAATTCTTATGTGAGTGGTACAAGAGGTAGACCATGGCATCCTTAGGCAGTGTGTAGTTTTTCTGATGCTGTGGTGTGAGGTGTCTGCTATACACAGTGTCCTCTATCTACCAAAACAGGTTGTAAAGCCATGGCAATCCTCTTGAATCATATCTCTTACATTCAGAGCTCCTTTCTATAACTGTGGTGTAGCAGGCAGCCATTGGTGGAACTGCTGAACAGCTGCAGAAGGAGAAGCAGGGCAGCTGCTCAGGGCACTGCTTGCTAAATAAACGTAGCCACATAGAACGTGTCCAGATGAGCGCGCACGTGCCTCTTGCCCCATCTCAAACCCCTTTGAGGTGGGGCAAGAGGCATGTGCAGGAATGAAAAAAGGTTCCCCGCGCTGCAAGTTTGCAGTGCGGTGAGAAAATTAGGCCCCTGGATATCCAAGGGTCTAAAAAAAATGTTTTGCAGAAGAGCAGAACAAGACACGGTCCCAGACCATACCAGGGAGTCAGTCCTCCAAAAGAGATGCTCTGGTGTCAGCCAGAGTGTCTCTTTTGTTCTCCTGATGACTCCAGCCCCCAGCGCTCTCCAAGGTAAGTGTGTGTGACTCGCACCGGTACAAAGCCAGACTAGTGAGACATATGGGGCTGGCCTAGGTCCCGCCACGTGCCACCCCCCTGCAGGCACAGCGAGGCAGAGGCAGGACCCAGCATGGTGCACAGGGACTACACTCCGTGCTCAGCTAGGTCTTGCCAGCCCTGGGGCCCCTCTGCTGTCCGGCTGGGCCAGGCTTTTGTTGGCAGGACCCAAAGTGGCATGCGGGAACCGCGTGCCAGGCCCAGCCGGGTCCTGCTGCCCTTGTGGCCCCTCTAATGCCCAGCTGGGCCAGGCCCATGGCGGTCACTCCGGGTCCTGCCGCCATGGGTCCAGCCTGGCCGGGAGGCAAAGAGGCCCCAGGGCCGGCAGGACCCAGCTGGGCCCAACGCGTGGTCCCCACATGCTGTGCCAGGTCCTGCCGCCATGGCTCAGAGCGCCCCACTCCCGCTGCTGCTGCTAAAGGTAAGTTATGGGCCCTGGGCAGGGGAGCTGTGGCCCTCCAAGGTGCCTGGGACCCTGGGTGGGGGGGCTGTGGCCCTGAGGGGAATAGGGGCTGTGGCCCCCCAGGGGGGAGTTGGGGCCCTGCAGGGGGGACAGTCCATGTGCTGTGTGGGGGGGGCTGCACCCTGTGGGAGCCAGGGGACCCACCCCTCCTGAGCAGCCCCCCCACAAGATCCCCCACACCACAGTCCCCCCAGCAATTGCCCCACACCTACCCACAGACCAACCCACATCCCTCCACACCCACCCACACACCCACTGGCCTTCCCCCACACCCCTTCTTACCCCCTTCCTGCAAACACCACATCCCCCCATCACACACCCATCATGTGTGAAGAAAACCAAAAGCTCACCTCAACACATATAGGTATTTAGAATTTATTTTTTCATGATGATAGAGACACCGGTAGGCTTCCACATTGCTTTAACATTGTAAATATACCAATAAAGCATTACCCAACTGATTGCTGTCTCTCTGTCTCTCTCTCTAGATGTGTGTGTGTGTGTGTGTGTGTGCGCGCGCGCGCGCGTAGAGCGGTTTTTTGTTTTAACTGTGGAAGAACATGAATTTTGGGGTATTTTTTAAAATGGATTTGGGATGCTGCTGCAGCAGTCCAGCTGGCACAAGGGGTAGTGTCCCCAGGTACCAAGTGGCCAGGCCCCAGAAGCTCCTGAGAGCTAGTAGCCCTGAGCTGCTTGCCAAGGCAGCTTTTTGTATGGATGGGCCAGGACAGGGAAGCTTTCTATATGGCTGGGGACAGCACAGGTGCTGGCCCTGGGCTCTAGCTCCCCTGGCTGCAGATCTGGGAGGAGCCAGGCACGGTTATTTTGCCCCAAGTGGCACAATTTGCTCCACAACAAAGTGCATGTCCGACCACATGTGCTGACGCAAAAAGCCCCGGCTCAAATTTACATCGCTTATTTTTGAGCTGCTGCAAGCACATGTGCTTGCATGTGTGGACACATGCATAGGATGGAAACAGAAGTGCAGCTCTCCACTGTAACAGGGGAAAGAAGCAGAGGGAGCTCAATCTGGGTTTTTTTCAGTGGCGCTGGAGGTAGGGGTGGGGGCTCCAATCCACCCATCCCACCCTCAGGGGGGGCTCCAATCCACCCATCCCACCCTCTAGCACCAACTGAAAAAAACCCTAGATAGAATTCCCTCTGCTCCCTTACCCTACTCCCATTCTGAAGACACTGCCAGGAGCAGGACTGGACTGCATCAGCCCAGCCTTGCTCCTGGCACATGACGAGCGAAGTCAATGAAAGCATTCTGCTTTGTAGCACCTTCATCCATGGGCAACTGGTGCCTCCAGAGTCTGCGGTGGTAGTGGAGCCAGAGCTGGCGAGCATCTGCAGATGCTGCCACTGGTGGCAGGGGCAGAGCGGGCAAGCATTCACAGATGCTGCTGCCAGAGTCAGCGGCGGGAACAGCCCTGTTGGGGGGGCACTCCCTCCCCTGCCTTGCCTTGCCTACACATCACCTATGCCTTCATCTGAACCCTCATATAACAAGCGTTCAGACTGTTGTGGGATTGGATCTTTTTAAAGTGCTCTGAAGTCATGCTCTTCTGTAAGGCCATAGCTGTAGAATGATTTCAAGGGGCCAATTGTGTGACAAACATAAGTTTTCTCTGTGCCCATAAAAAAAATAGCATCTACAAAGCAGGAGGTAAAAAGAAAGCAAGGAACTGGTGCCCTCTACTGGCTGCTCACACCAATGGGCCTGTTGGTATACCTCTTGTGATGGAAGCAGGCTTGGCACAACCTGAGACTGACAGCCAGGATTTCCTGAATGATAATTACAGCTCTGTCACTATCTGGTTTTGGGTAAACCACTTTTCTGCTTCAATTTCCCTGTCTGTAAATTGGGATGAGGAATGCAACAATAATAAAAAATGTACTTAATATCCTTCTCAACCTCCCACTTGTGAAATTAGTTCATGGTTGCTATCAGCTTTGAAACTGTAAAATGCTGCATATATGGTAAGCATTATCTTCCTGTGAATTACTAGCAAACCTCAAAATGTGTTCCCATTGAAAGTTACACTTAGTTCAGAAAGGTCAATTGTCAGATAATAGAAAAATGCCAAAAAAAATCCTATTACAAGAGGTTGGAGTATGGGGGAAGTGACCTTGCTAATTTGAAGAAAGCTATGTCTTAGGGAACTGATAGAAAAAACACCTAGCTTATACAGTCTTGCTGAGCTTGGTGTGTGATTAAAGTAGCTCAAAAGGAAGACCTGCTGATGAAGCGTTCTCAATAAGGAATGAATTTCTGCTCATGGATGGAAATAATTTTAATTTATTGATTTTCCAGCCCCAAACCGTACCAAATGATGTAGCCCTAGCCCTGTGTGATATCTGAAGTGGAGGGGCAAAATGAGCGGTAAAACGAGGCTTGTTTTTTTGTGGAGGACAGGACATTTTCAAACTTTTATTTTTCGCTAATAGCTTGGATCTGCAATTTTTATCCCATGGATGAAGAAAAGTATTATTTGAATTGTTGCTGTATGGTTGATATCCCAAAAAAAGTCAGCATATAGAACACGGGTATATACTTTTGGTTTAGACGGAGAAAAAGTTGAGCCATCATCAGCTTTCATACAATGGAGTAAGAGTATAATACAATCCTCTCACCCAGAAGATTCTATTTGCAAAGCCAGCTAAGCCATACCAATATGATTCTCTATGGTAGCCTTTTGGAGATGCATGCAAACTCAATGTACTATATACAGGTTTGAAATATCTCAAGATCACATCAAGAAAAAGTACAGCACACCATTTCAGTTGAATTAGCTGGGCTACAAAATGATCTGCGAGACTATAATGAAAGCTGACTACGTTTCTCCTTCAAAGCCCATGACTTCTCAACCATCTGTTGTTTTTTGGTTGTTTTTTCTGGAGGCGGGGGAAGCAGGGAAAATTTTGATTTTGTATTTTAGGAAAGGCAGAAAGATCAGAACAGCAAGGGCATTGCATTTAACTGTATAGTCCCTGATTTCTGGGAGGCCTCCCTGCAGTTGCCCATGATTTCTGAGGGGGAAGAAAGCCCAAGAGATATAGAGAGCACCAAGGTGGGGTATACATTCAGGTTATCTACTCTGCCTAACTGGTAGGTTTCTGCACTTATGGAGTAGAAGTAAGTGGGTGGAGTTGGCTTTTCAGTGGTGGTCCCGAACTCAGCGGGGAGATGGCATAGACATGTCCAGATAGATCCCTGCCATTGCACCTGATGCTCCTACATGGGTGAAGGAAAACTCCAGGTTGTTTTTCTTAGGGAGGGAGAAGCCCCCTCTGTTACTACTTACAGGGGAGTCAGAGCCCTAGTGATGAGGCAGGACCTGTGCTCTCACCACTGGTTTCCCCAAGACCTCCTCTGTGGGTGGGGGCCATGGTTCAGATGCAGACGGAGAATCAGTGCTCCAGCACCTCTACCTGAGCAAGGAGAATAAATCACAAAGCACCTAGCAGAAGATGAGATTGGGGAAGAGTGAGTGATGAGCTGGATCCTGCACCATTTAAGTCAGTTGGAGCAGGATCCAACCCACAGTCTTGATCAATGGCTATGTCATTGGAGCTGATAACTTTCTTTCTCATAACCACAGATCTCTTCCACTAGTTATACTGTAACAGAGCTGTTGCCCAGCTGTGCTGTGTGTGTTTGTGTGTGTGGGGCCAGGGGGTGAATTTTTCCCCTGTCACAGGTAAATTTACCTTTCTGTTATTTTCTATCCATGAACTAAAAACCTTAAATATAAAAGAAAAATAAATAAGATCCCAGACATCATTCTGGTTCCAGAGTGAAATGGTCCTAGCCAGCCAGCTCTGAGCAGCTGATGCAAGGAAAGTTCAATGGAATAACTGAGCAGATGAGTCCACCTGTTTCATTTACATGATTCAATTGCATTTTTTTTGTAGAGTCTATTACACTGACTCTATCCTAAAACTTTCCTTCAAAGAGTTAAATAGTAAGCACCAGGGAGACAGAGACTGAAGAGATGCAAGGAATCACTAAAACATGTGGAAAAGTTTCCCTGATGTCACAATGAGGCTTTTAACCAGCCTTTCTATGTCTTAGTACATCATAGAGAAATTCAGACAGGATGCATAATTAATACCAGAGCCTCTTTATGTCCTCCGAGAAGTTAGCTGATTTTTCAGCTGGAGTGGGCAATTCACTGAGAAAGGTCACAAGCTTAGAGAAATCAGTTAATAGACTATAATAGACTAACAATGAAATAAGGCATCCTGTTTCTGTGTGTAATGCAAACTTTCTTTTGTTATAAATGCCCATCTGTCTAATAAGAAACCCGTCACTCTGCGTGCTTTAAAATTGCTTCCTGTTCTTTCCAGAATTAACTGGCGTTCTGCAATGTAGGAAAGAATCCAAACTAAGAGGCGTCTTTGTAGAGAGAAAGCTGTGAACACGAATTCTTTCAATGGAGAAATTGAGCATTCCTGGCACTTGACTGACTGCCATCCTTCTCTCTGCAGACGCATAAATGTAATGCTAGTGAGGCTCTTTTACATATTTTTTTTCTGTGCTTACGTTCTTTGTGACTTTTACTGCACAGTGCAGCGTTGAAAGTTTGACTGGCAAAGAAAGTGCATGTTATGATGATCGTATTTTAAAATCCTTTGGAAGCACCAGTTGGTTTTGCATTTCACTCTGAAGCATTTCACCAAGCAAGTGAGTAGTACTGTTACTATGATTGTTCATTAGTATGTGTCTTTATTGATTTTAGAATGCTGTTTATTGATTTTAAAATTAGTGACTCTGTGTGTTTCTGCATGTGTGTATATAAGGAAATAATAAGTATTTTATATATGCAATGTAAGACTGTGACTGTTATATCTACTTAACCTCACAACATTTCAGTCTCAAGTTTCTGTCACTTGTATGAGGTCATTTACCTGTCTGTAACAGGTTGGCTGTCCCTTTAAGAGGGATCAGGTTTACCCTTGCTACTAAGACATCAGCTCCTGGCTCCCCCCACCCAGTTCCCAACCCTAAGCTGATCCTGATCTGCTGGGAATCAGATGGCTTGGGTCAGTTACCAGACACAGCAGACAAGGAGTTGGGTGATTTCCCTAAAAGGCTGGGAGAAGTGAATTGGAAAGGGGAGCTGTAGAAGGGAGTTGTTTCTTGTGAGTGGCCATACAGGGAAAGGAGGCTGCAGCCCCTGGAGAAGGCTGTCTCCAAGCCATATGATTTGGAGCTGGACTGGACAGGAGAATTCTGTCTGTACAGAACGAGAGTGGGTGGATTTTAAGCCCCAAAAGGGGCTCCTGTTTCCTTTCCTTTCTGTTCTAGCTATTGCTTGGGTTTATTTCCAAGCCTTGTTTGTTGGTGCTTAGAGAGACTGTTGCTTGTTGGAGCCTTTCTAGAGGAAAGTAGGCCTGAGGCAGAAAGACCTGATACAAGAGTGATTAAAGAACCCCTGGGGAAAATGAGCAGAGCAAGCTGCTCCAGGTCAGGCTGCAAATGGATGCTGCAAAAGCCTGGGCTTGCTCTGTGCTCATTTGTTTCACTGATGAGACACTCTTTTTGTTAGATGAGTTATATTGTTCCATCTTGCAGGTCATTATTCAGCTTTAACAATAATCATACTAAGCGGATACTGATGTGAGCACACTTGCCTTGTTGACACACATGTTTTTTTTAAATAAAGTAATTTCCTAAGATTCAAATCTCTTTGAGCAGCCCAGGGCAAATGTAGTCCATTCCCACAAGACCCTGTAACTCTCTATATTGATGAAAATCAAGCACTATTTCTCTAACTTTTTTTTATTTGATTTCTCCCTCATCCTATTGTTAGATTTTAAAAAATCACCTCAAAGCGTAGTGTTTTATTAATACAGAATGGGGGCTAAAGAATAAAACCTTTCATTAAAGCAGTGATTCTCAACTGGGATGCCGTGATAGCCTTTGAAGTATGTCACTGGGAAAGAGAAGAGATAAGCTGAGGCTCTTCCCTTCTGGACCCTCTTCAAGCAGGTAAGCACGATAATAAGTTAATTTTTGAAATGCACTGTTCAGTTCACAAAAATTATGGAGAGGTGTCCTAACTCTAAAAAGATTGAGAACCAGAGCACTAAAGCAACCAGTCTCAGTTTCTGGCATTGCCTCATTCTCTCCCATCTTCTTGCAGGTCATGTTTGATACTCTAGATTGACTGGTAGATTAGCAGAAGGAGAACCTCATCTTTTGAAGCCAAAATCAGTAAGGTCTTTATTATGTGTGCTGTTTATTAATCTAATTACTGTACTTTTCCTTTTTTCTTAGAAAAGGAAAAACAGATTAGTGGTGCTCCCTGAGCTGACTGTCTGCGAAGGATTATTGGCAGAGAAACAATATTTAGTCAAAGGGAAATGCTGGGTGTTATTGCAAGTGGAATATTTGTAATGATAACCAGTAGCTCTGCAAAAGTAGCTTTTAGCAAAATCAAATTTTAACAAAAAGTCTCCTTTTTGCACATACTATAATGAGCAATTAAAAAGTCTTTATGCTTGTATTTTCAGGGCACATTGTGTACTATAAGGTAACGGTCCTTCAGAAAAGAGAGCTCTGGGAGGGCCTGAGGGAAACCTAACATGGGACTTCTTGAGGCACCTGCTCATTAGGGTACTAAGTACTCCTGCCTGTTGCCAGTACAGAAGAGGGGAATGGGGATAGTCCCCTCCCTGCCCCTGTTGCTCTGTTTATGGTGGCTGGCACCCAGATGGATCTAGCAGTCCTTAAACAGGGGAGGTGGAGTTGTGACTGGCCTTTGTACAGGTTGCATAGGGATAGGCGAAGGTTCTCTCTGCTCACCTGGGTAAGAACCAGCTATAAGAAGCAGTCCGATTCTTGGTATGTAAGGAAGATTGCCATCTCTGGGCTAGGGGTTGAACAGGTTACTGTTAGGAGTTTTGGTATGATGTTAAACTTGTTAACACGAGACAGAAAAAGATTCAATTTTCGTCTGGAATAAATTTAGGTCATAGAAAAAGATCTTGAGAAATAGGGCTGGGTGGGATCACATGAGATCATCTAGTCTAGGTCCCTGCTCAAGGCAGAATCATCCCTGACTAAACCACCTGTGGTGGCCACAACACTCAATCCTTGTCTCACTCTAGCTCCTCATGGTATCTTCCCTTCTCTCCTCATCTGCACACCTTGATTCATAGATTCATAGACATTAGGGGCTGGAAGGGACCTCATGAGATCATCGGGTCCAGCCCCCTGCCATAGGCAAGAAGTCAGCTGAGATCAAGTGACCTCAGCAAGAAATAAATCCAGCTGTTTTTTTAAAGGAGTCCAGAGTAGGTGCTTGTACCACCTCTGGGGGGGAGTTTGTTCCAGACCATGGACATGTGTTTCATAGTTTCATAGTTGGTAGGGTCAGAAGGGACCTGAGCAGATCATCAAGTCCGACCCCCTGCCATGGCAGGAAAGAGTACTGGGGTCAAACAAGCCCGGCAAGGTGTTCATCCAACCTCCTTTTAAAGACCTCCAGGGTAGGAGCCAGGACCACTTCTCTTGGAAGTTGGTTCCAGATCCTAGCCGCCCTGACAGTGAAGTAGTGCCTCCTGATGTCTAGCCTGAATCTACCCTCTGCCAGCTTGTGACTGTTATTTCTAGTCACTCCTGGTAGTGCTCGGGGGAACAGGGACTCCCCCAATGCCTGCTGGTCCCCTCTGACTGGTCTGTAAACGGCCACTAGATCCCCCCTCAGCCTTCTCTTGTGGAGGCTGAACAGGTTCAGGTCCCTTAGCCTCTCCTTGTAGGGCCTGCCCTACTGCCCCCTGATCATGCGGGTGGCCCTCCTCTGGACCTTATCAATGCTGTCCACATCCCTCCTGAAACGCGGCACCCAGAACTGGAGGCAGTACTGCAACTGCGGCCTGACTAGTGCTGCATAGAGGGGGAGGATCACCTCCTTGGACCTGCTTGAGATGCATCTGTGGATGCATGACAAGGTGCGGTTGGCCTTCCTGACCGCATACCCACACTGTCGGCCCATGTTCATTTTGGCATCGATAATGACTCCCAGATCCTTTTCTACCTCTGCACTGATGTGAAAGCAGTTCCCCAGCTGCTGGTTCTTCCTCCCCAGGTACAGTACCTTGCACTTGTCAGTATTGAAACCCATCCTGTTCTCATCCGTCCACCTCTGTAACCTGTCCAGGTCTGATTGCAGCCTATTCCTCCCTTCTAGTGTGCCCACATCTCCCCACATCTTAGTGTCATCTGCGAATTTGGACAGGGTGCTTTTTACCCCCTCGTCCAAGTCACTGATGAAGATGTTGAACAGTGCAAGCCTGAGGACTGAGCCCTGGGGGACCCCACTGCCCACATCCCTCCAGGTCAAATAAAACCTGTCTGCCACCACACTCTGGGCGCGGCCCTCCAGCCAATTAGTGACCCATCTGACTGTGTACATATCGACACCACAATCTCCTAGTTTTTTAATGAGAATGGGGTGAGAGACAGTGTTGAAAGTCTTTCTGGACTTTAGGAAGGCCATGTCCACCACGACACCTGCGTCCCAGGATTTTGTGACCTGGTCATAGAAGGCCACCAGGTTGGTCTGACAGGACCTGCCTCTAATGAACCCATGTTGGTTGCCCCTAAGCATAACCTCCCCTGCTGTCCCCTCACGGACGTGCGCCAGGATAATTCTCTCAAAAAGCTTACCCCGGATCGAGGTAAGACTAACTGGCCTATAGTTTCCTGGGTCTTCCTTCCTCCTTTCTTTGAAAATGGGAATCACATTGGCCCTTTTCTAGTCCTCTGGCACATCACCAGAGCACCATGAGTGCTCATAAAGCCATGCCACAGGTCCTGCAATGACCTCTGCTAATTCCCTCAGCACTCTGGGGTGGAGATCGTCAGGACCTGCTGATTTAAATATGTCCAGTCCCTCCAGAAGTTCCCTGACTAGATTCTCACTGACCCTAGGTCTGGGTGCACCTCCCCTGGGGCCTACAGGGGTCCCAGTGGGGGGGATGACCCAGACCCTGCTTCAAAAAATGGAGGCAAAGAAATTGTTAAATAGGTTAGCTTTGCTGTCTGGTGCGACGACCAGATTTCCTAGCATGTTCTGCAGAGGCCCACATTACCCAGTATCTTCTTTTTACCCCCTATGTATTTAAAAAAGGACTTCTTGTTGTCCTTGATCTGAGTAGCTAGTCCCAGTTCCACCTCCACCTTGGCCTTCCTGCAGCCATTCCTTCCACCGCCCCCCTGCAGCCCCGAGCAACAGAGGTATAGTCCTCCTTTGTGATGTCCCCTCCCTTCCATTGGGTGTACGCCTCCTTTTTCATTTGAAGACATTCCCAGATGCTTTTTGTGAGCAATGTGGGCTTTTGTACCCTCTTGCCCTCTTTGATCCTTGTTGGGATTACCTCCCTTTGGGCTTGGAGGACTGTTTCCTTAAGGAATGACCACTCTTCTTGGACACCCAACTCCCCTCCCCCCTGTGACCTCAGTGTCTCCCCAAATTTTCTCCTTACCTCATTGAAGTCTGCCTTCCTGAAGACCTTGGCCACCTTGCACTGGATGTGAATTCCAGCAGGCGATGATCGCTGTCGCCCAGGTGGTCAAGCACCCACAGACCCCTTACCAGGTTGTCACCCATGGCCAGGACCAGATCCAACAAGGCGTCTCCCCTGGTGGGGCTGTGCACCTCCTGGGTTATTTGGAGGTCCTGTATTTCAGCTAGGAACCTATATGAGCAGTCAGACCTGGCTGGCTGTTCTTCCCAGCAGATGTCTGAAAAGTTTAGGTCACCCATAATGACCATGTCCTTTGACCTAATTGCCTTTGTGAGCTGACTTAAGAATTCCCAGTCTAGCTCTTCCCCTTGGTTGGGTGGTCTGTAGTAGACCCCCACTGTTAAGTCCCTTTCCCCTCGACCTCCTTGTATTCTAACCCAGAGCACCTCAGTGTGCCCCTCCTCTGACCCAGTGCTACTCGTTGAGGGTGTGTATTTCTCCTTGATGTAGAGCGCCACAGCCCCACCTTTCCTCCCTGTCCTATCCCTCCTGTACAGCCTGTAGCCATTGATATTCACTGCCCAGTCGTGAGTTGGGTCCCACCACATTTTGGTGAGCCCCGCTATGTCTGGGCTGGTGTTAGCTAGCAGGAGGGTAAGTTCCTCCTGCTTGTTCCCCATACTATGAGTATTAGTGTAGAGGCATTTGAGATCTCCTGAAGATGTATGAACTGCCCCCCTAATCCCGGTACTACCCGGGCCCCTGTTGCTTACCTGGGTATTTGTTTTGCTCGTCGTCAGTCTAGGCTGGGCTGTTCTTGTGGGTGACCTCGTCTTCCCCTTCCCCGACAAGCCTAGTTTAAAGCCCGCTGGAGGAGATCAGTCAACCTAGAAAAGAACACACACTTACCTTTGGGGGAAAGGTGAAGCACTGCACTGTAAAGAACTGTAAAGAACTTTTTTCTTGTATCCAGTCTAAATCGGCCTTCCTGGAGTATATGGCCATTAGACCTTGTTATCCCTTGGGGAGCTCTGGTGAACAGATGTTCTCCCAGCACCTGATGCACCCCTCTTATGAATTTGAAGGCTGCCACCATATCCCCCAAGCCTTCTCTTCTCCAGACTGAAGAGCCCCACATCCCTTAGCCTCTCCTCGTACGGCCTTCCATCCAGGCCTTGGATCATATGAGTGGCTCTTCTCTGAACTCTCTCAAGCTTCTCCACATCCTTCCTGAAGTAGGGGGCCCAATACTGGATGCAGTACTCCAGCTGAGGTCTCAGCAGGGCCGAATAAAGCGAGAGGATGACTTCCCTGGTTTTTCTTGAGCTGTATCAGTGGATGCACACCAGAATTTGGTTAGCTTTTCCCACCACTACATCACACTGGTGGCTCATATTCATCTTGTGGTCGGTCAAGACCCCCAAGTCCTTTTTTGGTCATGGTGCTAGTGAGCGTAGCACTGCCAAGCCTGTAAGTGTGCTGGGGGTTCTTACTACCGAGGTGCAGCACCTTGCACTTCTCTGCATAGAAGGCCATCCTGTTTTGGTCAGCCCACCTTGAGAGTGCATCCAAGTTGGCTTGTATTCCCAGTCTGTCCTGCAGTGTGACAGCCCTCCCCCATAACTTGGTATCATCTGCAAACTTGGCCAATTCACATCTGACTCCTGAATCTAGATCGTTGATGAAAATGTTAAAGAGTACTGGCCCAAGTACTGAACCCTGAGGGACTGGTAACCCTGTGCGATGTCCATTTGCTCCCTTCAACTAGGACTCTTTGGGTCCGACCCTGTAGCCAGTTGCCTACCCGTTGGACCGTATGATGATCAAGGCCACAGTTCCCCAGCTTAACCATGAGGACATCATGGGGAACTAGGTCAAAGGCCTTCTTGAAGTCCAGATAAATGATGTCCACATCATCTCCCTTGTCCAGGGCACATGTTACCTGGTCGTAGAAGGAGATGAGGTTGGTCAGGCAAGACCTGCCAGTCACAAAACCATGTTGGCTGGCATTCAGAAGCTTGCCTTCTGTTAGTCTGTTGTTGATCCCTTGACAATTTTCTCTAGGATTTTTCCAGGGACGGATGTCAGACTGATTGGTCTATAGTTCCCCCGGGTGATGTTATTTATGAGGTTTTGGGAAGGTGCCCCAGGGTCCAGAGTGAGCCCAGTCTAATTTCATTTTACCCCATGGACACCCATTTGCCTCAAGGCACCAGCCACCTTATGGGTTATTTGTGGCCACCTTCCACCTCTGTAGCCACATCCATGCCTCAAAGATGGTATGTGATTACTTTGGGGAGAGGGGAGGAGGCCCCACCCAACGCTGGCCCCTGCCTCAAAGGACTAGTTGACCCTCTTTTTGTCTCAGACCTGCGTTGGGGCTTTAGCCCTCTTAGTTTCAGCCCCATTTCTGTGGTTGTGTCCCCCCCAACCTAGTTCCACTACCTTGGACCTCAATTTCTGGGCCACAGCCCCTGTCTCACCCTTCTCAGGCTCTGGGCCCCCTGGCCCCAGTCTTTCCCTTCCTGGACTCTGAGCCCCTGGGGCCCCTAGGGCCTCTGGCCCTACTTTCACTTTTCTTAGGCTCTGAGCCCGTGGTCCCACTTCACCCTTCTTGGGCGGCTCAGCCCCCTGGGTTCTGTGCCTCAGTTCAGGCCATTCATGCACCACTCAACCTCTTTTCCTGGTCTCTTACCCACTGCAGGGCTCTATGCAGAGTGCCTCTTAGGCACCCTATGGCTCCATACCACCCCTATTAGACACGTCCTGTCCTCCAGCTTCAGTTGTCTGTACCATTTCACAGTCCAGCTGCATATCCACACACTGAAATCAAATGGAACTCCAAATCATCCCTGCCCTGGGCAAACTTTAGGCAATGTAAAGGAAAAGGAAGGTTCTCCACTTCCGTACTAGGGCCCTTTTACCTGCCCAGCTCTGCAGCAACGTGCTTGGGAGGTCTTTTCCCTTCCTCAGTCAGGGTTAAAATGCTTGCTGGCCTGAGGGTGGCCATCTTATAATGATAAGTCCATTTTCTTCTGGCTGGTTTGCCCTATCACACTGTGCACACCCAGGGTTTTCTCATTGTGCAATCCGCCCTGCTTCGGTTTGTCATACTTCCCGCAGGGTCTCTGATGACCCTAGAAAGCCTGTCTCCACTCCCTATATTGTCTCTGCTTGCAGTTCCCTGTCTCTAAGCCACAAAGACTCTAGCCTTAAAGGGCCCTCACCAGCCCTATCTGTCCTCCAGCTTTCTCCCAGTAACAGGGTAAGGTTACCCTGTTACACCATGCCAGTCATATGTCTGTCTAACCTGCTTTTGAACATAAGCAGGGATGGAGATTCCACAACTTCCAGCCATGCTGAAGGGTCATACAGCTGTCCTGGCACAGAGTTGGCTGGCTACACCTCTGGTTGTGCATAGGGAAAACAATAGTCTTTGCCCCAAAGGCTAGGGACGGACATTACACATAAACTGGTTTAAGTGATCAGAAACTGGTTTAAACCTGTAGCAGAATAGACATACAGTGCACATAAACCAGTTTCAAAATGGCCGGAACTAGTTTGAGATAAACTAGGTTGAATGTAATATCAGACTTAACTGATTTGGCTCAAACTGGTTTATGCATTTTCTTTCCCAGACCCCTTTCTGGTTTAAGTTAAACCAGAGTCCACTAGCATCCCAGCATGCTCTCTGGGCTAGGTGGGGCTCTCTGCTTCAGCTGCAAGGCTGACCCTGCCCCTCTGCTCTCTAGCCCAAGCAGGGACCGGCCCTTGTGAAGAGAGTGGCTGACATGGCCCCGTTAAGGCAAAGTGGGCAGGGAGGGGGTTAATTCTTCCCTCTTTCCCCTCCTCCCACACTGCATCTGGGGTCTGCCCGTCTGCTGGGGAGCAGAAGGGAGGGGGCTGCGGCAGTGACCCCAAGGGCTGGCAGACCCCGGTTGAAGGGTAGAAGGGACAGAGGGAAGAATTAACTCTTCTCCCTGCTGCCTTCACCTTAATGAGGCCATGCCAAGGCATTGCTCTGTGCTGGGGTGGGGGCTCTTCCCCCTCCTCCTCCCCACAGGGTGGGGGCAGCTCTGTGTGAGACTAGAGGGGGAATCCTGCTCCTCCTCCCCCTCTCCCCTGGGATGGGGATGGGGACTGCATGAGGCTTTGTAGCCCCCAGAGGGGAACTCTTTCCCCCACCTCCTGCTCTCCCCCACTTCCCCTCCCCCCCATTTCCCTTCCCCTGCCTCTGCAAGGCAGGCAGGGGGGCTCTGTTCAGTGCTGGGGGATGGAGGGGTTCTTCCCCCTTCACTTCCACCCATGCTGCTGTGGGGCAGGGAGGAGGGCTCTGTAAGGCTGCCAGGCCCCAGAGGGGGACACTTACCCCCTGTGGGGCAGGGTGGGGTGGGGACACTCTGTCCAGTGCTGAGCAGTATTTTTCCCCCTCCTCCTTCCCACACCCCCAAGGGGTTGGGAGGTGGTGGGGGGCTCTGTGCAGTGCTCTCCAGCCTGGCTTAGCTCAGCTGGGGTGCAGGGAGCAGCTGTGACAGTGCCACAGCAGCCAGGAGTGGCCCCGCTCCTGCAGCCATGACTGGCCTTGCTCAGCCCTGGCTGATGAAGCCACGCAGTCTGGCCAGGATAGGCCATGGGGGTGGGGCCACCCCCAGCAGCTGCAGCTCAGTGACGGGGATCTTGAGCTCTGTCAACCAGTACAGCCCAGCCTGGCCCAGCACGTGGCCGGTGGCTGCTAGCTGGGCTAGCTTGGAGGCACTGCAGAGGCTTGTGGAGCTGCATCAAGCCCCTGTGGTGGGCTCCAGGGCCACCAGCACCTCCGCCGGGCTAAAGGGAGCTCCCCCAGTCCTGAGCAGCACTGCATGGTGCAGCAGGAGCCACAGCTGGATGTGAGGGGAGAAAGTTTGCTGGGCCAAGCCAGGTTCCCTTGCCTGCCATGCCTGCCCTCCTCCCATTCCTGCTACTCCTGAGCCACTCCAGGAGGCAGTGGGGGGTTGAGGGAAAGCTTCGGCCCCGCAGCTTGTGCCCTACACATGGAGCTCTGGCGGCAGCCCTGGACTGAAGCCTCCTACCCAGGTACCTTCTACCTTCCAAGGTCATCCAGGGGCTGCAGCCAGAGCTCCACATATGGGCAGAAGCTTCCTGCCCCCCCACACCAGCAGCGCTGCATGGCAGTGGCAGCAGTAGCTGATGACGAGGGGGGCAGAACAGCCCCCCAGCCAGCCCACAGTGGCTTGTTAGGCTGCAGCCCCAGGTGTTGCACAGGGCAGGGGGTGTGGTGGTGGTGGCTGCCAGGCCCAGGACCCACTGCCACCTCCGAGCTGGCCTGGGAAACCCGCTTTGCAGCTAGCTCCCACCTGGGGGCCGGACACTGGCTGGCAGGGTCCCTTTGCGGGGGGCAGGGACCAGGGTTATTTCCCTCTCCCTCTGGCATCCAGCGGAGGGGACAGGAGGAGGCTTATTTTGCTGCTCAGCAGCAGTCGGGACAGGCACACCTGGCTGCACCCCCCTGGGAGTAGTAGGGGTAGAGGAGAAAATAATCCCCCTCTCTGCCCCCTCTGCCTCAGGTGCCACACGGGCCCCTTGCAGCAGCAAGGGGAGAGTGCTTGGCAGACCCAGCTTGGGTCCCTGCCAGTGGGATAGGGAGTGGGGAATGAAACCCCTCTCTGGCCATTTCAGCCTGGACTAGCCACATCCCCCCCAGCACAGCTCTGCTACAGCAGAGGGCATGCTTTAGTGCCCCTGCCTCCTAGCCTGAGCAACTGCAGGCACGTGTGCTCATGTCTGTGCGGTTACAAACCGACTCAGCCTAGGCAAGTTTGACTAACTTGCTAAGGTCGAACCAGTTCAGGCTTTTTGAATGTCTGTCCCTAGCCAAGGAGTTTATTATCTGAAAGACGAGGCACAACAGGTGGATGAGACCCATGAACAGATCAGAACAGGGACATGTATGTGGAGAGGTAAGAGGTTGGAAGGCAATATAATAAAACAAAAAGGTGCCAAGATCCTATTGGAAGTAGTCCTAAAAACCTGTCCCTTACCTAACTAACCAGGTTGCAACTACATGTTTTTCCTCTAAAAGGAAATAAAATTCTTAAGGTGGTATGCACCTGACCCCTTGGAAATCAAGTTCATTTTGTGTAGTACTGTAACCCTTTTTTGTCTGCAAGGCACAGAGCGGAAGTGGCCAAAGTGAAGCTAAGCTATCTCCAATGAGGCCCCTGTCAGTCTTTATTACTATGTACAACTGACTGCTGAGCTCTACAGATTCCTGAGGCAATACTGCATGTTGGTCCTCCTAGCCATGCTTTTCCGACTGCCAAGTTTTGGGTTTCTTTTTTAATGACTTATGATAGCTTTGACCAGACATAAATAGAGCTGCTCAAATACTGCGAAGTTATTTTTGAATACTTCTGTCATTGCTATATACAATATTGCTAACACGCATGTTTAAAAATGAGTTGGGCAATAAAATAGCATAAGTTTGGTTCAAAATAATGAGACTCTAAAAATAATGTATTTTGGGTTCTTTTATTTTGACTTCTGGTTTTTTGGAGTCTTTAACCTGTGCCTGGATAACACTTCTAGCCTTTTTCACTGCAAAAAATTAGGACTAGAAAATTACTCTCTTAAAAAAAAATGAAAGCTAAAATTTTCACATGCCCCAGGATGTTAAGTCCAAACATTACAAGACTCATGATAAAATCTAGAGCTGGCAGCACTGTGTAAAACAGAAGTTCTTCTCAACCCTATTAACACCTCACTTGTTGATCTAGGAGAACATTCATGCTAAAATAGTGACTGTCTGCCAAATGTGCACATCAGGCCTGTAGCTGAGATCTGTTTAAGTGAGTATTATCACTACAGAGCAAAGTGACTCTGGAGCATACAGCTGATACACCACTTGTATCCCACCTCTGCCCTGAAGTAGGATGTAAGTGGCACATGCTGGCCCTTTGCACAGGGTTTAATTTCATTGCAAATGGACTTCCATTCAGCGTTCCTATCACATAGCAACAACAATTTCCATGGAGTGAGGTGTTTGATCAGACAGCATAAACAACATACCATGAATATCAAATTAAGGAATGTTTGCAACAAACATGTGGCTGAAATTTGTTAATCATACAATTATGAATTTGTTCAATAATCAAAGTTTTCTGTTCATAAACAACTCAGGAACAGGAAAAGAAGCTAAATTGGCTCAGGAAATTATGCAGTCATAAGCCTTAAACATACTATATCTTGCATATTCTCTGTACTTTTTGGACTCATGCTGCGAACTGCTCCCAGTCAGCCTTAGTGTAAATGGGAATCTGGTCAGACATGCTGGAGAGTCAGAGAATCAAGATATGGTACTAGCCACATCACTTCCTTGTTTGTCACTGGCTACAGAAAGTGGCCTGCCTTAATCACGCTGGCCCAAAGGGTTGTTTGGTTTGGGTTGACCAACAGTGGTTTTGGGTGGGCATACACTGGTCTACAGCAAGATTTAAACTTGTTCAAGGTTCTTGGCAACAGCTTGCTAGCAAAAATGGTGTATTATCCTTTTTTTCCTTTCCAAAAACCCATGTGTAGGCAATTAGTGTCATATTTGTTTTATCCCTAAAAGCATACACACATCTTTTTTTATGATGGTTATTTTGGTGGGGAGGGAGCAAAGTGTTTGTTTATTGCTGCATTTTTTTCTTGGAAATGACTTGACAACACATTTGTGCAAAAGCTGGTGGTTTTCTCGTTGCACACTGACAAATCCTTGTTCTGTAAGCTATTTTTAGACTCATTTTCCCTTTTCTCCCACAATATTCTCAACTCTTTCTTTTTTTAATTGGCAAATGGATTTCCAAAGCTACCTACTTCTTTTTATTCTGTTCATCAGTGATCCAATTCTAGCCTGCTTCTTGCTAACTTGAATTTCTATGTATAAAGTCGCACAAGGATCTTTGTTGGATAATTATTCCTCATTAAAATTATATGAAATAATAACCTTGAATATCTTTCTCTCATGCAAGCAAATTAGGTTAAGATATTTCAGCTAAAATATTGTAATTGGGCCAGGTTTTCTTTGGCCACAGCCTGGCTGATAAGGGTGGCAAGAGGAAAAGCTCAAGTATTTGCTTTTTCCTTCCACACCCCCACATACAAAGCCTTTGTAACAAAGGGTAAGTACAGTTGTAGAAGCTGTTTCTTACTGCTGCTCTTGAGAGCATGAATCATCACAGGGGCAGGGCATAGTTGGGGCCTTGTCACTGTCTTCTTTTTTGGAAACAACCAAGCAACCCAAGTGACAAAGTTCCACCTTACTAAGGGAGTGCAGATTTTGCCTACTATCCCATATGTACCAGGGAGCCATGGGAAGGAGAGGTGTGCTCTGTGATGACATCACTCACCCAGTTAATCTGTCAGGTAGGATGAAGGGTGACTTCATACTATTTTGTGGCTGAATGTCATAGTTCAGCCCATGCTTAGTAAGGACTTGTAAAATACCCACATATACTCTGCTACAAAGTGTAAAAGAGGACAATGCCAGTGGACAAGGTCTCCATACAAAGAAGGGCCACAAGTTCTGTAGCATGATCTACCTGTGTAGGATAGTTTAGGAATAGCGTGTTTAGGAGGGTTGCCTTGTTAAACTTGAGGTCCCTTCCAACTTTGTGCTTATCAGATTCCACATAAGGGCATCCACAGATATGCTTTGGGGTCAAGGCTTGCAGTCAAGGAGTGAGGAAGCCTGCATCAAAAGTGGGTTAGCCCAGGACATCAGTATGTTGCAATAACATCCACTTGCACACATGCAAGGATTTTCCCATAAGGCATTGATGATCTTGCAGTTATTGCTGATCTTGCAAATACTCCTTTTTTTTTTGGTAAAGGTTTGACTTGGCTCTCAACTTTCAGACTAAGCCCATATTTGGGCACTTCAAGGAGCGCCCTGGCACTACTCAGATTCTGAGCACCTGCAGCTCCCTATGAGCATCCACAGCTTCCATGGCCTTCAATCATTTGAAAAACAGGCCAATTTTAATTCAGGTTCTAAACTTGAATTTACTTGCCTTCCATCACACCCCCAGCCCTGAAAAACACTGGTTTAATCACATTTCCCACCAATAGAGGAAACCATTAGCAAGTCTGAAAGACTTTCTTGCTTTCAACAACCCTAGCTAGCACTTAAAAAAGAACAAAAACTGAGCCCTAGAAATAAATAATTACTGTTGAAAAATCATATTTTTTATAGCAGTGGAATTTGGGTTCTGCTATGATAATGTATTTGGCAAATGGAGCATGCAGCTTGATCAGTAAAGTATGCAGAAACTCAATAGCTAAAATATGCAGCTTATTCAACAAAGAATCCATTACATTTAGGAAAGCATGTAAGTTTTAAGAAACCCAGTTTACAGGCTAAAGGTTTTGATTCCTTTCTTGTTGGATGGAATGTGATTTAATCTCCTTACAACTCAAGCAAAAGAGAAGCCTAACAAATTTACTAAGAGCAGATCCACACTATAAAGCTGAGAAGTGTAGTTATCTTAGTACAGATTCGTAGATTCATAGATTCACAGATGTTAGGGTTGGAAGGGACCTCAATAGATCATCGAGTCCGACCCCCTGCATAAGCAGGAAAGAGTGCTGGGTCTAGATGACTCCAGCTAGATGCTCATCTAACCTCCTCTTGAAGACCCCCAGGGTAGGGGAGAGCACCACCTCACTTGGGAGCCCGTTCCAGACCCTGGCCACTCTAACTGTGAAGAAGTTCCTCCTAATGTCCAATCTATGTCCAATCAATGTCAAATGTACAATCACATTGCTATAAAAGTGCTCATACTGCTCGTTATACTCAACAGTTTTTACTGGTCTGTGGCCTGGCCTAAATTCATAGGTTCCTAGATTGTTAGGGGCTGGAAGGGACCTCAGAAGATCATCGGGTCTAGCCCCTGCACCAAGCAGGAAAGACAGCTGAGGTTAAGTGACCCCAGCAAAGTGAAGTTACACTAGTATAAACACTTTTGTGCTAATATAATTATGTCTATATTAGTGGATCATGCCAGTGCACCTGTACCAGTATAATTAAGCCAGGAAAAGGTAGTTACCTTAGTCTAGATTAGTTTTAAGCAAGGGAGGATCACCACATTGAAGAGAGTGCTGGTGAAGTAAGGTACTGCTTGGTGTAAATTAGGGTAACAATCAGTCCCAAGTCTGGGATCAATGTGTGAGATGGCAACAATAAAGCAAGCAAGAGAGGAATACAAAAAAGTTTAAGATCTGAAGGCTGTAAGAATTAAAGTTAGCTCAATTATTTTGAAGCTAACTTCTGCATAGACACATTTATTCTTACACCAGTAAATGGACGTCCTGGCACGCTGTGGGGGGAGGGGCGATGGCCATAATTTCTCGCCAGAACAGTTAAACAAAAATTCAACCTGCTGGATGGGCAGGTGGGCTACAGCACAAACACGGCAGCTAGCAACAACCACAGTAGGGGCCACAGCTTCTCCGTCTGGCTCTATGAGGCCCCCTGCAGCCACAGGTTCCTCAGGATAGGATGGACTGGCCCTGGCCAACTGTGTGTGCAAATTGTACCCGGTCAGCCCAGCCAGCCAGGAGCCAGACTCCTGCCTGCTACCTACCCACGTGACTGTACTTTTAGCACCCTTGTGTCCTAGCCATCCCCTCTGCTGCCTGATGCCAGCACCCAGTGCCCAGGGCTGACCCCTTATACCTCCTGGCAGCCCAGACCTGCTCTGCCCCAGCTCAAATTGCTGCTGTCCTAGGTGCACATGTAGCTGCTCTACCCAGGAATAATCTACTCCAGTTCAAACTGTTCTGGAGTTTATTGCTTTGCATTAATTGCACATATAGACAGACCCCATGAGTACCTATGTCTGAATGAAGAATTGCAGAAAATAAGTAAATTGGTATAGGGATAGTCATGTTGTTAAATTGGTGCATGGACCATCCCAAAATAAGGCTCAAGATAGGTACTACTTTATCTTTCACTCTCTTGTTTCTTGCTTTTCATGCTAACATCCATCCTTTCTGTCTGTCTGTATGTAATATATGCCCATGTTTGCAAACTCACTACCTAGGAACCAAAATATGTCAGATTTAAAAAGTCATGGTCAAGTATATCCGAGTTTGAAAACAGGATAAACCAGCCTCCTAGTAATATGTGATATTTTTAAACATTGAACTGTGCTGATTTTTAAAGATACAGTTAATATAGACCTTATATAGTTAGATAGTCTTTTCTCAAGCTATTTTTACATGAAAGGAATTCATTTTCAAAATCAGCTTCTAAAATCATATCCGCAAATGTGGGCTTCGTTGTTTGCACATTGAATCTTCATATTTGCATATGAATATAGGTATTTGCACATGTCAAACAAGGAGGTAGGTGTCTAACTGCTGATCGTCACATGTAAATAACCATTTAAAAATGCAACTTATCCTTTTCTCTATACAAAATATTGCACACAGAGACCTTGAGTGCAGTCTTAGTTGCTTAGTTGAAGGATATATCTGGGATATCAAGTATATCTGGGATTAAAAAGTCAATATACACTACACCCCATTGCAAAGGTTTTGTTTGTTGTTGCTATCTATGAGGGAACCTTTAAAACAAATAATAACACATCTAACTTTACCATAGGAAAATATGACTCTTATGATAACTTGGTAAGCTGTAATCGTGACACTGACTGCTTTAAGCTTTCTAGGAGACTCATACTTGTAGGATTGCATCAGAGGCTAACTCTGATACCTTTGCCCTTACCCACTATAGACAAGTGATGAGGAAGGCAAAACTTCCCTTTCTTCAGATCGTGTGACCTAGCTACTCCGAGGAAATCCATATACAGTAGAATCTGCTGTGGGCAGACTGTTGTAGAGTCAAAGATTATATGGCTGAAGTAAATGTAGCAGTAAATGTTACTATGAAAACACAGATAATATAAATACATCAAGGCCACTTTCACCACCACACACAAGCATCCTCTAAAGTGCAGCTGGGAAGTTAGTTACAATGTACCACAGCAGTCACTTAGGGCTCAATGGCCTGGATATGGAAAGTCATGTAACATATTCAGTCCTTAATCAGGTCAAACTTACATTGGCTTCAGCAAGTGTTTTGCCTGCTGAGAAACTAAGATTTCCAGAATTTAATTGCAAATAGACACACACAAAGCAGCATATTTAGTGTTTATTTCCTTGAGCAAGAGAAGTCAATGTACAAACAATGTATGATTTCACCTCTCTCTCTACCACGTAGTGTGTCATTTTTATTTTTTTTTTTAGATTTTTCATCTGAATTTCAATGCTTAATAAAATGAAAACATTAAAAATACACTGTAGGTTACAGTTTATTTGAAGAATTTTCAAAACACCTGGGACTACATCCAAAAAAATTCATTACACAGGTATTAAAAAAAAAATAGCAGAAGTCTGTATGTCAAACCTAATTGCTAGAAAGGAAAATGGTGTTATATGTTATACCTGATTACTGAAAGGAAGGAGAAGTAGATTGTCCCATTAAGTTATTCTCAGATCTGTGTAAACATTTGTCATGCAGCTTCTTCCTACGTAAAATTTTATAGAAAATCCTTAAGCTGTGAAAGAGACAGCAAGTTTTGCTTTAAGTTACACTGGTAAAAAATATTTATCATATGTATATGAAAGTCTGGTACTGAGTGTTTTTAAACAGCTGATATTTTTCATTTTACCAATGAATGCAAAGATTTTTCTGTAAAATACTTTTCCCATTACTTGAAAGTTCTTTGTGATCCATCAGTTGGAGAAGTAATTTATAAAATGTGCACTTTCTACCATTAGAACTTGAATGCAAATAATTTGACGTTAATTGAAGTATTAAGGGTACAATTTTAAATTCAGAAAAGTAAAGACATGTACAAGTCTCTTTCTAATGGCAGTCGTATGTGGCCCTTACACACATACATTATGATAGTTCATCATTGCTCGTATAATTTCTATCTCCCTGTTCTGTAAGTAGTTTATATATAGGATGGTCTTGCAATACAACAAAATTAAAACCATACAGGGACAGCTACAGATAGACTGGCTCAAGTTCATATGCCCAGCTAAGGAGTTAGAGCTTGAAGATAAAAATCTTTATGACCTCATGCAGACAAAATACTGTTATGTAACTTGTGTGATGAAATTTTGTAACTGATTATACCAAATGCTTTGACAGATCAACAACTGTGTTCGGGTCAGCAATCCCTCAACCACAGCTACTGAAAGAATAGCATGAGCTTCTGTTAAGAAATGGTTGAGGTTAGTTGATAAGTATTTTAATTTCAGCCTCATGTAACAGAGATTAAGAATCTATATACAATCCAGAGACAGTGGAAGTCTTTGTATGTACTTCCAATAGATTTTATTTCAGGCTCTGGTACCTGAATGAAGCAGTTGGGCTGGGTACTAAGTAGCTCCTTGGTGATCAAATTTAGAAAAAAAATTCCTATGCCAGACCTCAGAATATCTGTGGATAACATTACAAAATCCTCCTAATTCTACGCTGGAGGAGGGGAAGATTTTTGCAATGATGGTTCCTCAGGTTCCATTAATTAACCCTGCTCCACACTGCCAAAGCTGGATTGTTCTTGTTGGAAAACCAGCATCTCTCATACATACTACATTTACTTTCAAAACTTCCATCCATGTTCTGTTACCTTGGAAGTGTGGGGATTACCAATCCTGTCAGTGTGAAACCATAGGGTTGGAAGAGATCTCAAGGGTCCCATAATTCAGTCCCCTGCACACATGCAGAAATTGCTGTTCCTATGCCACTGTAGCTAGATGCTTATCCAACCTCTTCTTGAAAACCTCCACAACTAGCCTACCCATCTTTGTTCCATTCTCCCACTGCCCTTACAGTTGGTACGTTTTTTTCTTCCTTGTGCTGTGTGTCTTTTTTCTTAACAAGGAGAGATCACATTCATAGAACTTCAAAAGCTGCTCAATGGGTTTTGCTCAAACTTTCAAAAACAAAAAACAGAATTTTTTACAGAGACTGAGCTTGGAATATTCTGAGATTTGATCTGGATCATTTTTGCTGTATTTTAAAGCCCTTGCCATATGTCCTTCCCTCTGTGGCAACAGAAAATAGTGCTGCTGCTTCATTTTGTCAGCCTTTCAAATATTTGAAAACTGTTATTCTGGTTCCTGCTTCAACTCCTTTTCTCTGGAAAAACATACCTTCAGCCTTTCTTCAAATGGTTTGCTTTCAAACCGCTATATAGTCTTCACTGTTTACATCTGAACCTTCTCCAATTTCTTTCTGTATCCTTTTTTAAAAATGTGGTGCCAAAAACTGAGCACAATACTCCAGTTGAGACCTAACCACAAGCAAGTAAAGTGGTACTGTCACCTCCTGTTTTGTATATAACTTCCAGTAACACAGTCCAAAATTACATTTGCTTTTTTCTTCTCTTTCCTTTTTTTTTCTTTGGATGAGAACATGGTTGACTTGTGTTGTGTCATGGTTAACTTGTGTCATGGTTGACTTGTTTTGAATTTGTGATTCACCCATATCTTTTTTGCCAATGTTATGGCCAGGGAGTGAGTTCCCTTATATTTATGCATTATATATATGTGGCAGTGAACATGATAGTCAAATTCAAAATGTAACTTTAAGTTGAAAGTAACCACTTCCTTTTCAAATTTAAAATAAACTATTATATCTTCACAGCTATAACGTAACAGAATATGCCCAAATGTGTGCCCATTATCCATCCTTTCAACAATTTCTAAAAGATTGAGCTTTCTAGAAGTAACTATAGATGTAATATCAGATGTAGCAGAACAATGTTCATTAAGGCAAATTATAGAGCTATAAAGAGTGGGGAACATTTTACTAATCCTCTTCTCTTGTTACTTTAATGTTCTAACAGCTTTACAGGTATGATAGACTTTTAGTTATCTATATTGTAGGCTTTGCCAATGCTTATCAAAGCACCTGTGTAATTTTATCCTATAGACTACAGCATAAGAATACAACACTATTTAGCTTGCAGTGTCATGTCTGAGATTATGCTGTGTGTTTCTGATGCATCTGGAGGTAGGAGCTTAATTATTTTCAGTTACAGGTTTAACTCACTTTATGCTGTACGTGTGTTCCTGGAAAACAGCATATAACTTGAATTCACATAAAGGGAACCCACTTTACAATGTAACAAATAGGGATACGTTCCAAGACCTTGACTGTACTGACCCTCAGACCCATTTCTACCACTTTTACAAGACAATTTTGATACTCGCCAACGGCAGACAGTACACACAAGCACAGGGTGGTGGTGAACATTACCATAATGGGGATGGCAACTACAGAAACACGGGTCGCAGACAACGAATGAGGAGCACAGATCCATACAGGAGACTATATTTTAGTGCACGCCACTCCCACAATGCATTGCATAAAGCAGCTGACTGCAGGCTTCCAACACACTGATCACATAAGAGTGAATTTATCTCTCATATAACAAATTTTTGGTATAAAAAGGGTCATTGCATTAGAGCGAATTTGCACATACAGAACCTACATAAAGTGAGGGAAACCTGTACTCTGCTCTTTGCAATGCCTAGTGATTACAGTCAGAGTATAACTAGCAGAGAGGTTTACCTGCTGCCACGGCATGTTGTGCCTGCCACAGTTGTTGCTGCTAAAGCAACAGCATAGTGTTCATGCACCCAGGTACTACGATAGCAGCCGCAGTTTTGACACGCTGCTACTTCTGGGGCACAAACTCACTGGAGAAGGGTACCATTTTTTCCACCCTACCCCCATCCCCATTAAGTTGGTACCAGGGGCTGGTGCCCTGATCACCCCCTCCCTCCCTCTCACACACAAGTTGTGTTACTAATTACCAGGGACCCTGGTTTTCCCTGATAAAAAAATTGCAAATTCTCTGGTAAACCTCCCCAAACCTGTGATTAAAATTAAAGGTCTCCCACAAACCTCACCTCCCTAGCCCTGCTAGTGGCTCTCACTCCCTTCCCTTCCACTGCACACAGCCCGGCTGCTGCTCTTCCTCCCCCAGCCCTGCTGGAGGCAGCCCCCAGCTGCCAGGGCTATGGGGCCAGCTCCCCCCACCATGCTGCCTGCTGTCTGCCCACTGTCGGCTTGGGCAGGGGCAACTCCCTGCTGTGGTGTGCACTCCCTGGGAGGTAGGGAAGACCCGTGACCCCCAGGTCCGTGCATGGGGTGGGGGTTGGCACAACCTGCGAGCTCAGGCTCCCTTCTCTGCTGCCCTCCCTCAGGACCTCCATAGCCCAGCAGACTCAATCTAGCACAGCAGGGAACAGCAGAGCGCATGGAGAAGCTGCTTCTCCAGTAAAATGAGAAATCCACATTTCCCTCCAGTAAAAAGTAAAATCTGCGGTTTACTTCATCTTTCCATGGGAAATAGAAAACCCAGATCCCTGCTAATTAGAAAGCAAAGCACCTTGAACATTTAAAGTTTATTTTAATTTAATCTCCTTAAGTATGTGCTTGTACAGTCTCTCCAATATCAGAGACTCTGAGTGGACTGTCATTTCATGATATTATTTTGCTGCCTAATAACCATGTTTATCTGATGCATCTTAGGTCATCTTATCAGAAATTCTTTGTCACTGTATTTATAATTGGTTTTGTATCTCATTCTGTACCATTCTTAACAGGCACTAACACTTATTGTAAAAAAACCCTCCACACTGGGCAATATAGAGTACAGTACGTTAAATTATTGTTGAATGATATGAACTAATCTGATTTTTTGGCAGCAATTTATCATCCAATGCTGCCAACTGAGGAATCCAATTACAAGCCTTGTGTTAAACAGTTGAGTGCCCTGTGACAGTCTTAGCTGAAGTGCCCTAGGTGACAGTCTCACTATATTTAGCATTTCTATAAGCCAATTCAGAACATGTCATGGATGTCAGCTTTGAAGGAAGTTACTTCTGAACCTTCATAGCAAAAATAATGCATCATAGTAGTGGACAGTTCTCTGTAATAGAAATGAAAGTTCAGTAAGTTTTAAATAACCTCCTCTTCTCTGCCTTCCTGTAGAAAGGTCACTGGAATTTACAGGTAAAATATAAGGTTTAAAGAGTTTCTCTTCCAAGATTAACAGATCTCAGTCCACATCCCCTTCCTCAGAAAGGGACAAACGTCCTGCAAGGCTGGTTGTTGCTCTACAACCTCCCTTACTCATGGCCAGTACAACTGTGAATGACATGACAACCTTCCTTTGTCTGGGACAGTGCAGTGCTTCCCACTGAGATACAAAGTCACCAGGATGTCTCTGTATTTATTACATATGTACTGGGTGATGGCCATGTGATGAAATTGTGGAGCAGAATGTTAAATTGCATTTATCACACCCCTTTGGCAGATTGGAGGTACTGCCTTCCAGATACATTTAAACATTCTGGGTCTCTGAACAGCTTTAATGAATTGTCACCTATTACAAAGTGTTTTTGCCAATATAACAGCTCCATTGCCCCATGGGTGTTATAACAAAAATATACCATGATTAATTCAGCCTCACATTTCCTTATTTCAGCCTTGACTTTAACAAAATAAATATTTTATTTTAATGAATATTGCCACCTTTGATTTTGCTTATGAATTGGGTTTTCAGATTTCTCAAGGTTATTATAACAAAAATTATGGATATCATAGCTGAGATTGGGAACAGTAACTGGTAGGCTTTTATATAACCAAACTACCTACCTCATCTATTACAATAATAATTTCCCTGTAGAAACTTCAGTACAGTTGCAAAACTGTTCAAGATACAATTTTGTTTTTCCTATGGCAATAACTTCCAAAAAGTTCATCTTTTGCTCTGAAATTTTCCAAGTTCAGTCTCTGTTCAAAGTTCTTTTCTTTTTTGTTTTTGGAAAGTGTGAGCAAAAACCATTAAGCAGTTTTTGAGATTCCATGAATGTGATTTTTTTCCCCGTTGTAAAGAAAGAACACACACAAACACACGCTGCAACAACTTATTTTTCCTTACAAAGAAAACTAAAAAAAAGGTGAGCTTTAAAGCACCCAAACAATTCTAGTTGAGGAAGATATTCATGATCCACTTTGCAAATAATTTGTGGAACAAAGCTATTAAAAGACTGAAAAGTATCACATAGGATCATGCTCAGTAAACATCTGCTTCCGGTCCACTTCTGGGTTTGCTGCTGAGCATGCAGGGGACCCCCCCCCCCCCACTCCTGTGGGATTCGCCATCTGCCCCAGCATCACAACGTTCACGAGCTGTGCCTGGTACCTTGAGGTATGTAGAAAAAAGCATTTAAAGCTGTGTCTATGTCTGAATTGCTGATTCTTCGAATCATCATCGAATCCTCAGATACGGATTCAGCCAAATCAAATTGGGGACAGTGATCCAAATCACCTAATTGAATCACTGTCCCCAATTCTAGCTAAATCCAAATCCAGTAGGGCCCGTTTCTCACACCCCTACTACTTAGTCATCTGCAGTAAACATCTTGTGTAGATGAACCCACTGTGAAGTGCTGAGTGATAAATTATTCCAGTTTATTCTGAGCAGAAGAGTGAAATGGGGATGGAACCTGTAAACACTTACCCATGTAATTTACTGCTGTAGGTAGTCCTATTTGCTTCAGCATAATTACTTAGATAACTAAAGTTACTTATGACTGTATGCAGGATCAGGCCCACATCTAGTACTGGAAGTCACAGACGCATACAGATTCAGTAGACTGAGCAGTTAAAACAATGTAAAAAGTAGTGATTACAGCAATATGTGATATATCCTTTTCCTAAATTCAAGCCAATAATTAGCAAGCTATATGGTAGGTGTTATGTAGCCCAGTTTAAATAAGCCTCAAGACAGAGCTTCTAGCCTGCCCACTTTGTTCTTGGTGCAGTACTGTGGTGGGGTAAGACAGAATGAGGGGAAACTTTCCACTCCCAGGTCAGCCACAGCCCAGTTCAGACCCCACAGCAAGAGCGGACTGAAGACTTACACCTGGCCCTCAGTACATCTAGGTGGCTCTAGTGACTTCCAAGAACTGCTGGAGTATAGGAACATCTCAGCCACACAGATGTTCTCCCTGGCTGTTCCATCTACATAAGGGACAATAAAGGAAAGGTCCAGTAGTATAGAAGCTGTTAGGGCAGAGGATTTCCCCTAGGGCTAGGCAAGGGGAATTCAGCACAAAACTCATGGCTAGTTTGTATTGGTACATAGTGTACATCAGCCATAGAATGACTTTGAATCAGTGAGCCCCTGATGTATCAAATTAAAATTGTTAGGAATTATTTGCCTCCTGCTGCTAAGAATTAAGTGTCTAGTTAAAGATATTTTTTATTGGCAGTTATAACTTGGTGAGATGATCACCAAGGGACAGAACTCTGTTTCTAAATTTAATTTCACGAGCCCAACAGTCACTTCCAAGACAGTTGTCCGTTGTGGTAGAGTTTTGTCTAGCAAAACAAACAAATTTTTTTTTCTCTCTCTCTCTCTCTTTTTGTTAATTATTTATTGTTGTTGAATAAGGTGCTGAGTATCTTTATTCATAGTTACATCCTTCTACTTTTCACCTTTTGTCTGTCATTCTTTGATGTACAATTTAAGACCTTTGTCTTAAAATTGGTGACATAGTTTCACAAACTGATATAACGGTCAATTGGGGAAGAAGTGGGAGGAGTGTGGGGATTACGTTGGGATGGCAAGCTGATTGCATATGTCTACACCACTGCAGTCACAGAACTGACAGTAGGATAGAGAGCTCAGTACAGGCTAGCATATCTTGCTTCCTGGCAAGGTAAAATAACATTTTTTAAAGCTGCCCCCCTACCCCTCCCCAAAAAAACAAAAACAAAAAAAGCCCCAAGTTCCAGACACAAGCCAAGATCTGTTCCATACAACATCTCAAAAACAAGATGCCATACAGTAGAATGTGCTGATCCTTATAATATGATGAGCGCTATCCTTTTTGGCAGGTGTTGATTAAACACATATATTTAAATAACATCTGTTATACTTTAGAATCAACACTCCATATAGATGAAAAGGGGCTGTTTACAACTCTTTTAAAGCTTATTCCAATGGATATCATTGCATTAATTGAACATAGTTTGTATTTTAAAGGTTAGCATTGTAGCCATGTTAGAAGCTTGGGAAAAATAAGTATTCAGACAAATAGTTGAAAACCATGAAACCATGAGTAGCCACAAGTATGAAAATCACATCTTGCCAGCAAGGACCCTGTGAAGATGCACAGAATAGACCTGTCATAGATGCACACACAAAGACAATTGGAAATACACCAGGCGTGCAAAACATACAGTCTCAATAAAAATGGACAGGGTAGGACAAATTTCAGTCTGACCCCAATGCTACAATCCACAGTACGTGTAAAGAGGCAATGACTTTACTGTATATATTACTCCTGCCAAACAGAGCAATGGATAGTGGAATGAACTTGGTCCCATGTAAGGAATTTAATCCTGGGATGGCAGGCTGACTCTGCATATGTCTATACCAATTCAGTCACAAAAATAACAGTAAGATAGGAGGTTCAGCACAGGCTAATTTATCTTGCTTCTTGGCAGGGTAAAATAGCCTATGTGGAGTTTTGTACTGCCACAGCTAAACTGCTGCTGCCATCTGACTGAGCTAATTTAAAGCTAGATAATGAATATCTACTGTCATTGCTGTGGCAGCAATATAGATGGAGCTTCCAATATCTGAAGCACACTACAATGCATCCCATTATGCCTGTAACAGGGTGGTGTAGCCTTTGAGAGAGACTAAGTAGCTCTGTTGGAGAAGCCCAGCTGTGGACATTTAGGTAGTAAGGACATGTCCCATTATTAGCTTAAACCCCCAGAGAAGAGAGTAGAGGGAAGCAAGCTGGGTGAATGGTCTCTCTTACTGCGTGGAGAAGGAAGGGCTTTTAGTTGCTGGTTGATTTTGTTTTTTTGGGGGGGGGGGGCATAAGGACTCTGTTTTTGTCTTTAAAAACTAGACTGAGGAGCTCCATAAGTAGCAAAGCCATTCTGCAAGGCAGCAGGCTCACCAACCAGTTCACAGGCAGTGAGCCTGAAGCCAAAGCTTTTCCCATTAGGATTATACCATTTCACCCATCACCAAAATTCACCCACTTCAGATGTGGGTCATGCGGTCATAAAAAGGGCATCAGCAGTGCCATGTAGTTACTGTTTAGGACAGGAAGTGCAGAAATATCCAGTTGAGGTGACAGGGTAATAATCCCAGGAATGGTTTTGACTTCATGTTACTATTACTTATGAATATTCTTATAATAGCGATGACACCATAACACCAAAGACCAGCATGATCTGATGTGCAAAATGTGAGCTGACAGTGTTTAGACAGAAATACTCCTCTCACATTAACTGGCTCCTATAATAGCATGACTGTTGAACTGTACTGCTGAATGTGGCCTGGCATTTATCAGACAGACTTCTGAAATGAATGAATCACAGTGGTAACAGCTCATTGAGCAGAAGGATATACAATACAATGCCTTAATCTTTCACTGAGATTCAGGAATCAAGAGAATCACAGTAAAGCTCAAATTATCCTACATTGCAGATTGAGACTTATTTCTTAAAAATACTTCTTGTATGATCCTGTGATTGAATTACCACAGCTAAGAAAAAACATAACTGGCAATGAGAGAATCCACAAGCTTTCCAGTAAAAATTTGTCTTGGTCCTATCTTTTGACTTTGGGACAATAGGAATTTCTGTATAACAGATAAACTCTGTTGGATGATATTCAGTAGTTGTCAAACACCGATATCTTGCATCCTTTACTACTTTGTTGCACTGCAGAAGAGTGATAACCAAGGCAAGATGCAAACCTATTCTTCAACTGTCTTCATTACATTTTACACTATGATGTTTTCTAGTTTCTACTAATGAAGGTAGGATCTTGTTTAATTTACTTTGTTTCCAGTTTTAAATGACTTGTAAATTACTGTGAATCCTGTAGGGGTTGTGAGATGAGGAAAACTGAACCTAAATTACTGTTATTTTCCCCCTCAAAAATATTTTCCAGTACATAAATGAAATTCCTGCAAGATAAAAATGTCTGGCACTAGTTTTCAGGAAATGTGTTTTAAGGACCAGCCCAGGAAACAAAATACATGTTTGATCATGAGAAACAGTTCAATAAAGGTTTTCTCTGAAATTGCTTTCCCTCACTTTGGTTGCTAAAACAGTGTTGCTGACTCCTGTGATTTTACTGCAAGTCTCATAAGTTTTGTGTATTAGTATAAACTACTGGAATGAAGAGACTTCATAAGCATCTCAGTTTTAATTTAAAAAATTAGTTGCTCTCCCTTGTGGTGAAAAAAAAAAGTGCATTCTAAAAGTTCAGAAACCAGAAGGAAAATACAAAGAGCCTTAAATTGGTTTTGGGAAAAAAAATCTCATGATTTGAGGGATTTGCTCCATGAATTTTGAATGTTTATCACTGCAGTTATTTCTAAGAATATCTTCACTGGGTATCTGGAGAGATTTAAGATTCTCATTTACTGTTCACAGTCCTATTATCTTTCTTGGCACTTTGTTCTGCTCCCACCAAGAAATTAAACTGATCAGTTTAATTTGCTGGTTTCCAAACACTAGTGCAATGTTGTTGTGTGTGCCGGGGAAAGCTTGCATTTAAAAGAAACTGTTTTAATGATCACAGTTTATTAAAACCTTTCTAAGCATCTTGTCAAAGTTTGGAAATAAAAAAAATTGAACATGGAATTGATTGATTGATTGAACCTATTGATTCCCTAGGTATGGACAAATTATACAGATTTAAAAGGAGAGGGACCTCACATGTATTAATTATTTCTTGTATGAACTCCCATTCTGCAGTTAGTGGAAACTAAATTGCAGTGATTTAGACCCTGGGTAAACTGTCCCAATTAAGTAACTATCCCACTTAATGTCCGATTGGAGCAGACATACAAAATAGCTACAATACAGCACTTGATAAGTAGTAAGTGTAGAGTTTATGGTCATATCCCACTAATTCTGCATGAATGTAGATGTATTTAATAGATAAAAGAATAAAATTAGGAGTGTTAGAACCTTATTGTTGGAGCTAAAAGGAAGCATCCCCTGGAGGCGATCGCTTTCTTTAGGCTGAGTACATTGAACAAACCATCAGTAACTTGTATTTCTCCATTCCATAGTGCAGGTTCCCTGTGTGCTGCCTTCCAGTCTCTAATTTCTGGCACTCCCTGCAATCCCCACACCCCTTCCCTTGCCAGAGAGTCTGTGTATCCCCTATTCCTTCCTCCTTGTGATATGTAGTTCTGCTCAGCATTTAATCTCATCTGCAAGATTAGGGGTCATGGACGCTATCGTGTTGCATTCAAGCTAAAAGTTGTTGAATACATGAAATACATGCAGTAGGACATGAATCTGAAATGGAAGAAAAAACTTTGACATGCATGTAATCAGAAACAAAATCTAGAAATTACAAAGTGGATAAAGGGAACCTTCAGGGAATCAAAGTGCAAGTATCTTGAAGGAGAAGCTGAAATTCTGAAGCAGGCAATAGAGAAAAGAAATCCTCAATATGCTGTATCTATTGATATGCTACAAACGAAAGCCTGCAAAATTGCTCACAGTAAAAGCATTACAAGGCAGCAGTTGAAATCTGTTTATGGGTGGATTCGCTATTTTATGAAACAAAACAACTTTGTAATATGTCACAGAATGACAATGTGCCCTGGGGGCTGCGGGAGGAATATGAAGAAAAACTGGTAAGGTTTCAGAGACATGTCATTTCTCCCTGAAAGGAGTTATCAATACCTACTCACTCAAATGGGCAGTGCAGACAAAACAACAGTGTGGTTAATATACCAGAAAACACTGTTAATTCAGGGGAAGGAACTGTAACTGCACATACTATAGGTGCAACATAGCAGAGGTGTGCAGTCATACTGGGAATTACATTGAATGGTTGCTAAGTTGCCACCATATGTAATCGGCAAAAGAAAAATTCTGTCTAAAAACATTTCCATCCAGGATCATAGTGATGCTTCAGGAAAATGGCGGTGACTGAAAAGTTGCTTGTTGTATTGGTATGATGCCGAGGAGGTTTGAGAGCCATGCTTGACAGCTTAAGGCAGGAGTGGACAAAATATGGCCTGCAGGCCATATTCGGCCTGCCAATTGATTCTATATGATCTGTGGGCAGGTGCTGGCTCCTGCCTATGCTGGTACTGCAGGAGATGCTGGCCAGAAGCAACCCTACCTGACACCATGTGGTGAGCCACACTCAGGCTCTGGCAACTTTGGCTCTGGCCTCTGCTGGTGCCCTGTGGGATGCTGGGTGGAAGCACCCTGCCTGCCAGCCCATCTGGCTTTACACAGTAGGCTTTGGATGAGCTGTGCTCGGACCCTGTTTCCCTTTCTTGGGCTGGGCCAGTGGTGCACTGCCTTAAATTGGTTTTGGAAATCTGTGGCTCAGAGCTGGTGGGAGCCATGCTGGGTGCGAGGATCATGCAGTGGGTGCTCCACACCTGTGCCTGGAGGCAGCGGAATTTCCCTAGTGCCTCCCAGCTGGTGATGCCCTGCACCCAGTCCTGCCTCCTGCCTTGCCCCATGCACTGCTGTGAGCTGGCTCAGCCACCTGCTACCTCCCAGCTACAGCCAGCGCAGCTCCTGTCCAATCTACCCAGGTGAGGCTTCTCCCAGTGCCCTGGGGCTCCTCCTGGGGGAAGGGGGACTTGCGAGTTACAGGTGGGCACAACCTAAATAGTCCTGGCAGGGAGCTGGGGCAGGCTGAAGGGGGCTGCTTCATGGAGCTAAGTGTGGACAGGAAAGGGTGGGAGCTCTTGAGGGGCATGTTGGGGTGCAGACTGAAGCAGGCACTCCCCTGTGATTTGAGTGGTGGCTGGGTGGTGGAAGGGCTCTGTTTGGGGGTATGGGCATCCTCCCTTGGCTGACTGTCCTGCTGGTTGGTTTTGGTTCCCTTGGGAGAGAGACTTTATTTTGAGCTATTATAAAATCACCTCTCAAAAAACATAAATCAAGACAAAAGTTTTTTTTTATTATTTTAAAATATTTCATAGTATATATTTGATTTTCAGCCTATGATTTTTTTTTTTTTATCTATAATTGGTTAAAATATCTTCACCATAAATTTTACATGTGCAGCCCTCAACAGCTCACCAAAACTTGTTAAGTGGCCTTCCATTTGAAATAATTACCCACCCCTAGCTTAAGGGGACCCCAAACAGATAAGGCGGTGATCTATCCACTGTTTCTAGAGGAATAACCAGAATGTTGCAAACTTGGGAAGCAGTAGTCAACAAATCATTCAAAATAGCATTTTGTCATTGTGACTTTGAATAGATGTGCAAATGAACACAAAAAACTACCAGGTAAGTCCTGGGTATCTAAAATGAGTGTCATTTGCACAGGTCTGTCAATGGATCTATTGAGCATTGTACTTAGTTCCCTTCTGTAATTTCTGAGAATTTTAAGGTTACTGAAATCTTGAACAGCAAAGTAGTATCTTAGGGCACCTATACATGAGCATCTAGGCTGCTCTGACACTGTAATTACAGTGCGTTGAAGCAGACTCAATTAATCGAGTGTGCTGGAGTATAGTAACTACAGCACTCCAGTAGACTCCAGTGTCTCGTATATCAGTGCCCCCACACTGAAAAATGGCAGCAGGGGCACTTTAACTAAAGCTCGTTTGTTTTAGACAGGCAGTGGAGGCAGTGTTGGTGGCAGGGCCATGGCGGTGGTGAGCAGGGAGCTACCAGAGGCAGCCATGGCAGTGTCAGCAGCCGGGGCAGAGGGTGGAGAGTGCTGGCCAGTGGTCAGCGACCACCTGCAGACACCACCGGCAGCATCGGCAGCGGCCAATGGCAATTGGGGATTGCACACAGATGCCACCCACGGTGTTGGTGGCAGGGAAAGGGTGGGAAGTGGAGACAATTCGCTGGCACCACCGGCAGCGTCAGCGACGCTTCTTGTAGGGGGTGCACCACCAATCTTAGGGCATGCATGTGCACCCACGTGCACCCCCTACACATCACCAATGGTCCCCACCACCATTTTTCAGTGTAGGGACACTGATACACAAGACGCTTCAGACGCTTGTGTGGTTCTTGGAGCCACTCTAATTAAAATGCTCCCCCCTGACCCACCTCTCAGCACATGTATAAATGCCCTTAGAAACTAACTGGTTCAGAGAGCCATGAGCTTCATGAGATGCTTAGTAAGCATCTAGAAGTCTGCTTGAGATGCTTCACAGTATTTGCTCCTTTATAGCATCTGAAGAAGTAGGTTGTTGCCTGTGAAAGTTCATGCCTCTCTGAACCAGTTAGGCTCTAAGCGTGTTTTTACACATGCTCTGGGGGGTAGTGGGGGGGCGCTTTAATTAAAGCAGCTCTGAGACCCACTGACATTAAAGCTCCCACAGTGTCTCATGTATTCAGTGTCCTGTGCTTCAAAATGGCAGTGTTCAATGAACTTTAAAGCACCTCCGTTGCCATTTTGAACTGTGGGGATGCTGAATAATACACAAGATGCAGGGGCTGCTGAGGCTTGCTAATTAGCACACTCCAGCAGACTTGATTAATCAAGTCTGCTCTGATGTACTGTAATTACAGCACATTGGAGCAGTGTCCCCGCATGTGTACAGGCACCCTATGGTGCCACCCTGCCCTACCTTCTGCCTGACTTCTGAGTAACACAGCTAACCACTTCTCTGAAATCTTGAACAAAATGATGGCACCAAAGGTAACATTATTTGGGACTATGTTGCACAAGGTGATGATGATGAGAGTTGTTAAAGTGATGATGAGACAGGTAATGCAAGAGGTAAGACTATGCTTGAGGGTGCAGTGCGTTTATTCATTGGCCATTAAATATATTTAAATTAATTTATGGTAAAATGAATAGCAAATGACAGTTTGTTCTACATATTCATAGGGCTAGGGACAAAAGAACAAATTACACCAAGTTAAAAGGTGGGGGGACCTACTGATCTATGGTAACTGTTTCTTGTCTGCTTCTATCCCACAGTAAGAAAAAGCTATGTTGGGACATTTCCTCCTCCCTCCTCCCCCTTTATAAATTATCGTGGTTTAGTTTCCACATACCACAAAATAGGATTAAACATGACAAATAGTTATTACAGGACAGTTGACACATAGGAAGTCCCTCCCTTTTAACTCTAAATAATTCGTTAATCTGTTCATAACTACAGACTCAAATCGTAAATTAAACTTCATCTTTGATTGTTTTTTTTTAAATTCCAGGCATAGGTAAAACCTAATATGTTTAGAATTATTTTTTTCATTAAAACATTTTCTTTGAGATGCAAACATTTCCCAGCACATACGTCATTACACTAGGGCTTAGAAACCAGCAGATTAAACTGATCAGTTTGCCATTGATTCTTTAACAAAGATGATTAATTATATTAGCAATATTTTCCATATTTTTTATTTTGAAAACTGATTCTAACATCATCCATAAGATGCATGCAAAAATATAAATTAGCATGTACTGCTTAAGTAATTTAAACACAATATTAAAGAAGAAATTATACTGGGATATTTCTGGGTGAGTGGACATAATGTATAAAGCATTTCACACATCAGGTAAGATTCTGCTGTAGGGACTGCCATGAGATGGAATTATAAATAGATTTTGTACATATTTTACAAGTTTAGTTTTATGATGGGACTGGGCATAAAACAGAACCTGGCTCTGATTTGAATTTCTCCCTTTTTCCGCTTATCCTTCAGAATGTATATTTTATACAGCACGTCTCGGACATTAATGGGACAAAGTTTATCCCAATAAAAAGTTAAATCATAATTAAACATCCGATGGCACTTGTGTATACTGTGAGAGCTTTAATTTTGGTTTTCTAACCAAGTTACAGTCCAGGGAGTGGCATTTTCTCTTCCTTACATGTTGTCTGTAGTTTCAGATGATTAATGTGGTTCTGCTTTCTTTCTTGTTATAATCTGCTGGATAATGAATGCTGCCATGAACTTTAGAAGGACCAGAGCTCAACAATGATAAATAAATAAAAAAGAAACAGAGCATGTCCTTCAAAAGGGGAAGAGCATGTTGGCGAACCTTACTATGGCTTCAGAAGTGAGTTTGTCCTGCATTGGACTCCTGTCAAAGGTTGTCCCCAGTCAAATGTAATGCAACTAAGTACTTGGGAGAGTCAGAGACCAGACCTGATATTAGCCACACTACTCCCTTGTGTGCTGTTGGTTAAAGAAACTGCTCTGCCTTAACCCTAGACCTTTGATTTGAGTTTTCTAAGAGTATCCATGCAGGGAATTAACAAAGAGTAACTAGAGTGCTCTCACGTCGCACCCTGGCTTACTGCACATTAACTTCCCTGTGGAGCATGGGCACATGCAAAAGAGGGGTGAAGATAGTGAGGGGCATCATCCCATATAACACAACACAGAATTTTTTCCATGGGTAAAACAAAACTAGAAGTGTTCTTAAAATGCCAGGGCCCTAGGGCTGCATCATTCAATTTCCAATTGGAGCAAAGACAAATATAACTTTACTGACATGAGTTAAAAACCATCATCAGGGTGGTGAACTAGGAGCCGCATTACCAGGATCAGTGAAGGGAGAGCAGGCTTGCAGGGGGAAGGCTAGCTGGATCACTGGAACATCAAGGCCATTAAAAAGGAGAGCGGGGTGATGGAGAGTTTAGAAGGGGCAGGTAGATTTTAATAATCAATGAAGTCAAGTGACTCTGTCAGCCCTGTCTGACTAGAAACACTGCTGCCAGCGCTGGGAGTGGTTGTTGGTTGTAGCCATGTTGGAGTGTTTCCAACTCCCATGATTTTTGGAGTTGTTCTTGAAGTCTATGCTTTGGGAATGTGAAAACTCTCCCCCCCCCCCCACACACACACACGGCAGCAGGGACCCATCTCTGTCTATATAGATATATCTATAGAAATATATAGATTTAGATCTAGATAGATATCTATATGTATATATCTAAAAGAAAGAGCTAAGGTTTTCACATTCTTGAAACCTGTATTTTATATGTATATTTTATATTTATGTTTATATGTATTTATATTTATTTTTATATTTATATAGTTGTTTTTACACACATGTATATACATACACACAAACATAAGATGTATACACACATTTATATTTGTATATTATACATTTATATATTTATGTATATCTATATATATCATGAGAGTTGGTAACACTGAGGTGGTCTAAGGACAGAGACAGACCAGGTTTTTTTTGGGTAAATGCGGTCTCTTTTATTAGACCAACTAAACAGTTGGAAAAGGCTTTCAGACCCAAACACCTTTTGCCAGGCACAGGGAGCTGATCTCAAGGCGGGTGGGAGCACAGCATCCTCCGCCGTGTAGCCCCGCCGAGGAGGCGCGAGCCCTTCTGCGGCTTGGGGGCGGCGTAGTGCCGAGCTCGGGCGCTGTCGCCTTTCCAGCCCCACCAACTTCAGGCGTGACGCCAGTGGCGCGGCCGGTCCCTCGCCGCTCGCCGTAGCGATGCTCCCGGCTTCGCCGCTCGCCTGAACTGCTTCCAAGATGGCGGCGGCGCGGGCGGCTGCGGGCCAACGGGGCCCCGCCGCCGGGTAGCGTCCGTCCCCCCGCCCCCTCCCCCTGGGCCGCAGGCTCCCGCCGCTCGGGGCCGCATGAGGAGGGACGTCGCTGAGCTGCCGCCACCCCCTGCTTCCGCCGCCGCCGCCATGGCGGAGCCGCCGCCGCCGGGGAGGTCAGTACGAGGCGCCCGGGCCGCTGCTGCAGCCACCTGCGGTCCCCCACCCCGCCCCGGGGCGCAGCGTCCTGTCTCGCGGGCCGGAGCAGCCCGTCGGGTGGATGAGATGCCCTGCGGCGCAGAAGCTGCCGCTCGCGGGGGGGGGAGTCGGGGGCACTGCCGGCGGCCCCACTCGGGGCCTCAGCCTCCGGGCCCTGCCGCCACCTGCAAGGAGGTGTTGGGGCTTTATATATGCACACACATGCACACATACACGCAGGCATGAGCACGTGCACACACCTGCATGCATGCACACGCATATGCACCGGCATGTGCGCACACATGCATGCACACATCGATGCACAAGGATGCACACGCGCACACGTGCATGCACATGCATGCACACACATGGATGCATAAGGATGCGCGCACAAGCGTGCGCGCACACATGCATGCACACATGGACGCGCACACATGCATGCATGCACATATGGATGCACAAGGATGCGCATGCATGCGTACATATGCACATGCACACATGCACGCACAGGCTTGCATGCGCACACATGGATTCATGCACAAGTGTGCACGCGCATATGCATGCATGCACACATGGATGCAGACACACACACATGGATGCACGCACACTCGTGTGTGTGTGTGTGTGTGTGTGTGTGTGTGTACATATAGGAGCTGCAAGAAGAACCAGGGAGTTGAGAAGCCAGGGAGCCCTCTGGCCCTTCCAGGCATCTGTGGGTCTTGGAAGGGCCTGCTTTCTGCCCCCTTTCCCCCAGCTCTTAGCAACATTGCACTAGATAACTTTGGCGGGAGGTACCACCATTAGAAATGCTCCTACAAAGGCTGGCATTCTTCTGCTTCCAGAGCTGCTGTGGCCACCTGAATGTGCTGAAGTACCCATGGACTTCTTTTTTTTTCGCAACCCCCATCTGGCCCCCCTTCCCCTGCTGCCCCCGCCCGGGAAACAGGGATGCAAAGAACTTCCCGGGCTTCATGTTTCCAACTGGCTGGAGAATGGTTGCATAACTCCCCAGTTGCTAATTCCTTAGCAATTATTCCTTCTTTTATAATAACAACATCCTGTTGATGCACTTGATTTCTCACCAGGAGGCAAGCAGGAAACAGTTTTTTTAAAACTCTTCAGTGTGTCCAATTAGTAGCGGAAAGGAAAGAGTCAGGCATGCTGCGTTCCAGGTGCTGTGTAAAAGATCTAGGTGCTGTCTCTTTTCTGTTCATCCTAAAGTTGCTGTTTTATTACTGTTGCAAGGTGTGAAAAGGGAAGTGATGATTCAGCATGCGTCTATTTGGTACTGATGCTGTCTGGCTGAATGGTAACTGGTTTGGATTTGCTTCAGTGCATTTAAAAGTAAAATAATTTACTGAAAGAGAAGTCATAAATGCCTCCTGCTGTTATTTTTTAAAGAGTGTAATCAAATGTAACTGGCTTTATGTTTATAAATAGAAACAGGGAAAAGGCACTCAGTTCTCCAAGTACTTTAACGTAGTAATGCAGATTAAAAACAAACAAACAAAAAATAAAACAAAACTGGTGTAACACTAGTACCCTAAATCTGCAGTCAAGTTTAGTGTCTTTGCACAAAGTAGTTTAGTCTCCTGTGTGACTGAAGTAGGCCCAGGCATTTCCTGTTTAGGGCCACTTCTGACCTCTGCTGGATCCTGCTTATTAAAAGACAGTTTATGCGAGTCGGATGTGGGTGTGGATAGTGCGGTGGCAACTGTACCCAACAAATGAAAATGAAGTACTTCAGTTTTTTCAGTGTGAGTAGATGGGAGTAGGTAGGAAGGAGGTAGTCAAAACAATGAGATAGTCTTAGTTTGTGTGGGGTAGCTGTGTGTTCTCCACTGATTGATCTTGCTGCCTGCTGTGTACATTGACATCATTCTCTGTAGGGCAAAGTGATTTCTTTCCAAAAGTCTGTAGAGCACATGCTTCCACTTATTTAAAGAAACATGAGCAGGCTACTCTGAGGTGTCAAAGAGAATTAAAATAGAGGTAAATGTTGCTGGTACACGTAGGCCAGTAATTATCAATCAGAGTGCTGTGTCACCAGTGCCAGGAGATCCTTTGAAGGGTGATGGGAGATGTGAGGAGTTAAGTGCAGGTTTGGGTGCGTCCCTGCCTGGCCACTCCTCTGCTCCCTCCCCACCTCTCAACCCATGGAAGGAAGTAAATGCTGTAATAAATAGAGGTGCACTGATAAATCGGTCCAGATCGTATCTGCACTGATGAAAGGGAAATTGACTTTATTGGCAGTTGGCTTTTTTCGGTTGATGTGGCCAATAATGTTGCTGATAAATGCTGTGTACGTGTGCACAGCCGCAGCACGTATGTGGCCAGCCTGGCAGCTTGGAGAGCAGTGTCCGGCTAGTAAGTTTGTGGGGGAGAAGGGGCAGGGGGCAGATTGAGGCCCCCACGGTGAGGGAGGGAGGGAGTGGGGCTGGGGCGGGGACAGGCGCAGGCACTGCCCAGTTGGTGTGGGGCATGGGATGGAGGCACGGGGGGGGCAGTTCCTGCTGCTGTGTGCACCCCAGGGGAGGCATGGGGGGCATGTGCCCCTCCCCCCCAATGGATCTGTGCATTGGGTGAGGGCAGGCTGCCGCTGAGGGCTGGGGCCAGGGCCAAAACAGCGCTGGGCTCTTTCTGGAGGGAGGTTGAGCCCAGCCCATGCTTGGGGCAGGTGGGGGTGGGGTGGGTGGTGTAGGCACTGGGAGGGGGGCTATGAGGTGGGCTACAGCCACCCCAAAATTTGCTGTAGCCCCCTCCGTATGCTTCCCTCCCAGTGCCGCTGCCACCTGGCCCGAGTGCAGCCTTGACTCAACCCCCCCCCCCCCCCCACCAGGAAGAGCCTGCTGCTGCCCACAGCGGCAGCCCACCCTTGCCACACACAGATCTTTGAGGCATACGCCCCCCCCCCCCATGCTTGCCCCGGGATGCACACAGGAGCTGCACCCCCCCCCATGGCCCCCAGATGAGCTGCTTGCAGCTCCATCCTGCTTCCCACCCTGGCTGGGCAGCACCTACCCCAGCCTCACTCTCTCTCTCACCACAGGGGCCTTGATCTGCTTCCCTCTCCCCCAACCCTCGCCCCCAACAAACTTAGCTGGATGCTGCTCTCTAAGCTGCAGGGCTGCATATCGGCAGTCGGATTGGTATTGGCCAGTATGGAATTATAATTGGCCATTGGTATCAGACCAGAAAGTCTTTATTGGTGCACCCCTAGTAGTAAATTAGTTTTTGAAGTGGAGTGCTGCTCAATTCACAAAAGTTATGGTGGGGTCGAGAAATCACTGATCTAGACCAGGGGTCGGTAACCCGTGGCACATGTTCTGGAGCATGGCATGTGGAACCATTTTGCTTGGCATTGTCATAGTAGGTCCTGGTTCTGGGCAGGTCCCTGCTGCTGGCTGTGGAGCCTGGTCTGCCTGCAGCAGGTGGTAGGGAGGCTGCAAGCCCTGCTGCGACCAGCCCAGGCTCTATGGCTGCTGGCAGGAGCCTGCCCAGAGCCTGGGTTGCTTGAAGCAGGAAGCTGTGAGGCTGCAAGCCGCTGGACCAGCATCTGGAGCCCCAGCCTGGCTTGTTCCTGGTTGCCGCTGCACGTGCGCCTCAAAGAGCATGGTGGGGAAGGGGCCAGGGCTGCTCTGCCACAACAAGGATTGAGCCCCTCATAGCTCCCTCGTTGACTTGCTAGGGGCAGTGGTGTCTTCCAAGTTGAGGCTGCAGGGTTTTTTGGCACTCAGCCCAAAAACGTTGCTGACCCCTGATCTAGACCCTCAGTCTTGCAATTGGATCTGTATGCCATCAGTCCTGTTGAAGTCAGTGGTGCTTTGCACAGATCAGAAAGGGGCCTTTGATCTTCAAAACAAGATGTTTGAATCAGTTCTCCCTTTCATTTATGTGCTCAGTTTTGAGTTTAATATTGAGAAGTTTGTCACCAATATTTGAATGCTATTTGATGGCACATGAGAGAGAAATTGTCAACAAGGAACATTTCTGTTCTTAGAACATCACCCCTTCCTCTTAGTTACAGCTGGTCCTTCAAGTCAGTGTTGCGGCATGTGGGTAGGATGGGGAACTTTGCACTAGTGCTGCATATACCAGTCTCTTTTGAGGAATAAACAGTAAACTCAGTCAGGCTTCAGGCCTTTTTTTCATAAGTAATACAATTTACATTTGGAAAATAAAAGTTGATTCTTATGTTCTGTCATTTGTAAATCATTATATTGCTTTAGCCAGTTTCTGAATTTTAGTGCAAAGACTAAGTGGTATGTTTGTTGGCCCTACTGTGATTTTTGCACTGTGTACTTATTTTTTCCCTGAATCATAAAAGATCAGTAAATGCACAAGATATCCAAAACATTTGATTGAGAATCCTTCCCCAAAAGCATACAGTGTCTCCCAACTCTTTATTTTCTTTCCTGAAAAAACACCACTGTCTCAGAGTAATGGCTCTGAGCCAAGAAGATACCTGCATCTTGGGCAAGATGAACTGAATGTTGTGCAGAATGGAATGCTGAAAGACAGCAATGAAACTATGCTCTTAGAAGGTTTTTGGAATGAGGTTGTTTAAAGACAGTAGTCAATGAAATATTTTTTTACTGGAGTTCTAAATCCAAAAATTATGTTAGCTTATATGGTTTAAAAGCAGGCAGTTGCTTGATGCTTTTTGATTGTGGTAGAAGTATTACACTTTTAGGTCCCAACTCTCAGTTGTGCCCAAGAATCTCCTGGTATAGCATCCAGAGCAGAGGGGAAAAGTGGCCTTGAGTTCCCTGCATTCCTTCTTTGGGGTCCAGTTTTGTCCCTGGCAAAGGGGAGAGCAGCCTCAAGGCAGTTGTGACATGGTTATCTGTAGCCTTCACTTTCTGCTTGTACAGATCTGGGGGCATGAATAAGGGAAAAAGGATACAAGTTAGCATTGTGCACAGCATGGAGAATACTTTGTCCTGGAAGACTTTTTGACAGGTTGGCCATTGAGATTTAATGGCGGTGTAGGGTTCTTAGTATGGTGGAGCACCTCTTTCTCGGATAAGCCCAAGGTCCTTTAATTAGTTGAATTCACATATGTATTTTGCTCAACTGCATTTGTGGGAACAATGAAAAAAAATAAAAATGAACATGCCGTTAGCCCATTTATTAAAACAGAAGTTCAAACTAAGTTTCCAGAGCCTTGGTCCTTTTTATTTCCATGAATATTTCCAAAAAACTCCAGTTTTTTTGCCACAGTCTTTTGTTTATACCTCCCCACCCCTATCTGAGATGTCTTTAGCAACAAAGATTAGTCTGTCCTGCTTGCTGGCTTTGCTTGTTTCAAGTTTGTTAGTTAGTACTTTCTGTGTCAAGGTTGGTTTTATTGGCAGTGTTGGTCCTTGTGGAAAGCAAACCATATCGGTGTGAAAAAGATTAACTGAATTTATAATTAAAAGGTTAGGAATATGCCGCTAATTTTTAATCCATTGAGCAAGTTGGTTTTATTGATTGTGGCCTGTGTGGCACTTTCAAGTGTGCATGAAAACTGGGTATTTTTAAAGAAATTGCAGATGAAGCTATATGTATTTTACATGCAAATATATACATTCATAACTACTTTAAAAACAGTACATATAAAAATCCTCTTACTTGAATATTTCATCTGATAGCTTCTAGCTCAGGGGTGGACAGTTATTTGGGCTGGAAGGCTGCTTAAGGTGTTTTGGTGAACTGCTGGGGTTTTGATAGGAGTGGGACGAGGGGCTGCTGACCCGGTCTGGTGCAGCAGGGGCAGTTGATCTTGTTGGGCCTTGGGCCCCTCCATCCTGCACCTTCTCCTGGGGATGCCAGACTAAGCAGGCAGGGTGTCCATGGATACTGGCCTGGGACCCCCAAGGACAGGGAACACTTGGCTGGGCAGGTGGGATGGGGCCACGGGTGGGCAGGGTGCAGAGTTCAGGAGTGGAACAGGTGGGCATGGCCAGGATGTAGAGCAGTGACAGTGTGGGGCCAGGCCCCTGGGTCAGAGCTATGATCCTTTCCCTGCATGTCCCTGTGATGAGTGCTGGTTCCACAGGCAGGGATGTGCAGGGTGTGGATCACAGCTCTGTCCCAGGGCCCAGCCCTGCGCTGTCACTGTCCTGCAATCCTGGTCCTGGCCCTGCCCACTCACAGTCCCATCCCATTCACTCAGCTAAGCTCCATGGAGAACCTGTCTGCCTATGTGTGCTGTCCAGTGGCCCTGGCAGTGGGTGCAAGGTGGATGGGACAAGGTGCCCAGGTAGCAGGCCCAGGTCTGGTGGCAGTGGCGGTGGGAGATGCTGGCAGCGGCAGCAGGGCAGTGAACTGCTGCTGCAGGAGTCTGGCTGCCTTGCCACTCCTGCCCTGCCGTATACCTGGGGTGCCAGGACCTGCCACACATGCCACAGCCTGGGCTACCCTCTGTGCCTGGGCTGGTTGGGACCAAGGGACCCTCCATGGGCTAGACAGAATCCCTTGGCAGGCCAAATCCAGCACACAGGGCATATTTTGCCCACCCCTGTTCTATCTGCATACACTGGTGTAGTACAGAGGTGTCAGAGATCTGACCTGCAAAGCCATATCTGGTCTGGTTCTGGCCCTGCATCCGGAGTGGATCCATATGCCACACATGGCACACAACAGACTGGCCCTACATGCAGGCAGCATATACTCTGGGACCCTGCATAGGACCAGTTTAGGACCCTCCCCCATATTCCAGTTCCAGAGTGCCATGTACAGTGTGGGCCCTGGAATGGGTGTTGCATGTGGTGCAGCTCCAGACCAGCCAGAGCAGATGCTAGATCCAGCACGCAGAGTGAGTCTGTGGGCTCTCAGTGTGCTGGATCTAGTGCCTACTCCTAGCTGGTCTAAGACTGCACTGCATATAACACTCACTCCAGCTGGACCTGCGCTGCATATGGCCTCTGCCCTGGGAAGGCTGGAGCGGTTGCTGCATGAGGTGTATCTGGTATGGTAAGGGTGGGGGGTTTGTCCATGGGTCTGATCCAGCCCCTGTGCTGTGGTGTCAAATGAGTTTGACATCCCTGTTGTGACAGAAGACCTAGGTAGCTCAGCTTCCTTCTCCAGCTTTGTAGCTTGACTTACCATTAACAATGCCATGTCTGCATTCAATATAAGTGCATCTGCAGGGCAACTGGCATCCAGCAGTTTTTCTCCATAAACCATTTTAGTTGCTTTAAAATTATCTCTGATTTTATGTTTGCTTTGTTTAGTATCAGCTGCCAACTAAATATTTTCATTAGTAAGCATAAAGACAAACCATGATCTAGTTTTTGATTAACAATGAAAGTTAGCTTTGGTATTCTGTATGCAGGCTTTGAAAACGTTACCAGACACCTTCTACTTTGCAGTCTGTGAGAAAGATGTGGGTGATTGAGTCAGTGAAATCTAAGGACCTGATGCGATACCCTGATGATGAGCAGCCCAGCCTCCCTTCAGTGGCAAGCTGCCAGGAGAGGCGTTTAGGCTGGGATGTTTCCCAGGATGCTATACTCTTAATAGTTCTTTATGTCTAATAAACTTCCAACTGTCAGGAGACCTGTAGTTGAGGTGGGTTTTAAGAGAAACTTTGTATCTGCTGATACAGTTGAAAAATGTTAATAGCCAAGTGTTGGTGCACTAATGTTAGGTTGCTCCTAAGTGGTTGTTTGCTATTATAGGGAGTTTCATCTGAATATATGGTAGGGGAAATGTTTCTGTTAAACAGCTGTTCTTATTGGAAGTTGCTACAAAGGGTTTTGACAGTGTTAGAATGTTATGGTTTCTGCCAAACCTGGTGGGTCTCCAGTTATTATTTTATTCTGCCTTTTGCAATCAGTGAAGAGGCTCTTTGCCAATCTACCGCTTTCTTACTTGTTTTTTTTTTTTGGAATGGTCCTCTTGCTCATAACTTTTAAAAATATTTGCCTTCTGTGTTTCTTATACCTTTTCCATGAAATGCTAAAACAAAATTGACTTCATCTTTGTCAGCTCTGCTAAACTTTCCTTTTGTCCTTCTTTCCTTCTTTTATTGAAGCAGAAAAGTGGATACTGTCTTGTCCCTTTCATTTTGCTGCTGCTTAGAGCTGGGCATCGGTCCCGTGCTAGCCAACCACATCCTTTTAGAACAGCAGGGAGCAGCCTTTTTGACAGAAGTGCCACAAATTATCCTTCCACCCTCCCTGAGTGCCACTCTTCCTCTGCCTGATAATCTGCTTTGGTTTTGGCTCCCTGTCCTGCGTCCTTGCTTAAGCTGCTGTTCAGCTTTCTGCCTTGTGTTCCCTGCTTGATCTACTACTGTTCTGCAATCTGGTTCCTGCCCTGTCTGTCACTGCTGCCTGTTCCTTCCCCAGCCTTTTGTGCGTTTCCCATGCCACTTATGGCATGTGTCGCCAGTTGGCCACTGTTCTAGAAAGCATTGTTCCTTGCAGACCCAGACAGGACAGGAAGTTAGATGGCACTGCATTTATTTCCTCACAAGACCCAAATGAGATGTCTCATAAAGACAAGGATGCTTAAATGGACTTGTCAAAGAATGGAAACCAAAACCAAAGCTGACAGTAGATTTTAGATAGTAGGACTGAGTTGATGTCATAGTTGCAATTGTCCAGGAAATGTATGAGAGGCAGTAATTTTTGTGATGTCTTTGATTGGACAAGCTATATAGTTGGGAATGCTGTTGGACAAGCTTTTGAGCCCAAAGGTTTGTTAAAGGAGTTGCTGATATTTTGTTGATAGCGAGAATACCTCAGACTGGGAGACTTATAACATTAGAATATGTCAAAGATTTAGTCTGTCCGTCCGTAACGCTTTATTTGTGCTCTGATTGGCAAACAGATAAGTGTTCAAACAAGAGGTGGTGGTGTGGTGGAGCGCTGCCATGATGGCAGGGGCAGAGGGGATGTGTTGGCCTCACCTCCGCCTGCCCTGCTCCCTGCAGGTGGCGATGATGGAGCAGAGGGTGGGGAGAAGCCACCAGAGCTGGCCTCACCCCCTGCCTTCTTCCTTGGAGATGATGGTGGTGGCAGTGCAGGGGGGAGTGGGGTCAGGTTGCCATGGGGGGAGGGGGGGGCGATGCCACCGGTGGTGGCTTCGGCCCACCCCTGCCCCCTCTTGTTATCGCCACCTGCAGGGCCCAATGTGGGATGACACGGCAGTGGTGGGGGGAGGGGAGGAGTAGGTCTGGGCCCAATGTGTGGGGGGGGGCCGCCTAGCCTAAGCAAGGGGAAAAGCCGGCCCGCTATGGCAGTGAGGAGGGAGCAGCGGGTCCGATCTGGCCTCTCCCCCGACACGGCCCGACACAGGAGCAGTGAGGGGAGGGAGAAGAGCGGGCCTCTTCCCCCTCGGGCTCACTGCTTCCCCACCCTTGGTCTTGGTCTTTCCCTGCATTGGACCTGGACCTGGGCCCACTCCTCCCCTCCCTCCGCTGCTGTGGCTGGGAAGGGTGGGGGGAGCGGGCCTGGACCCCAAGCAGCAGGAGAGAAAGGGGGAGCATGCCCAGATAAGAGGGGGCATAGGGCTCTGTCCTCAAATGCTCCCCCCGCCTCCTCCGCCCCCATTATTCTTGATGGGCAGCTGGCTAGTATATTGAAAAAAGCACAAATGCAAAACTTGTCTCCTTACCTCCTAACTTGCTTCTTTAGGACTTTTACAGTTCACTTCTAATCTAATGACCTCAGGCCTTGGACCAGATGTCAGTACTGAAAACAGCACACCGGGCTGTTTAGAGCAGGGGCGGGCAATTATTTTGGGCAGAGGGCCACTTACTGAGTTTCGGCAAGCCATCAAGGGCCGCACGACAGGCAGCCCAGGGCAGATTAATATTAATTTTCTAAATTTTTTAGGGGCCCCATGGGCCGGATAGAATGGCCTGGCGGGCTGCGTCTGGCCCCCTGGCCACATTTTACCCACCTCTGGTTTAGAGCCAGCCATTACCTCATTAAGGTAGTAGTTACTTTTTCCATCTTTGGGCTGGAAGAGCCAGGATTCTCACCCGATCACAGAGACTTGTAGGGTAAGCCTTTGTGGTGCAAAGTAGCCCTGTGCAGAGAGATAGCTCAGATACCAGTAGCTGTATAATTGGTGTAGGGTTGCTTGTGGGTCAGTTGGCTCTGAAGAGAAGCAGGGCAAACTAGTATGATACTGCATCCAGGCTGATATGGCTATACTGCATCTAGTTCTGGAGCTAATGCATGCAGAGAATCACGTATGTCTGCTTGGGACTGCCCTGTGCTGTGTAGACTGGTATGTGAGCCAATACCTAGATGGACTGGGGTCTTTGTGCACAGCACTGCACTGTGCTATATGGCATACCCAGAGTCCATTTATTTCTCTAAGATAAGAGCCCCTGTACCCACAGACCAAAGAGATGAGGACATTGTAAATCTGTGTCATTATAGGTTAATCTTTGCCCTGTTGGCTTCCACATTGTCACTTCTTTCCCTTGCCCACAAGCATCACTGATGTTTGAAATAGCCAGTGTCTTTGCTGGAGAAGGAACCTTCAGACATCCAGTAGTTAATAGTCCAGGATATTTCCATTTTACCCACCTACCACACAGAGTCAAACTTCTTTTCCCCCCTAGCAAGCTGAGAGAGAAAGTAATCTGGAGTTCTAGTGTTCTGAGCTCTAACTGCTGCCACCACGGCTAAGCTTTTGACTTGTCACCCCTTGTTCTGCTCAGTTACTCCAAAGACCTTGTTGATCTGGCTTGGTTAACAAATTCTTGCTTTATTACTTACCTACTTTTCACCTACAAGTGGCTTCTTTACATCTTCCAGCACAGGACAGCCCTAGTTCAGATCCCAGTTCAGTTTTTCTTTTCAGAAGCCTCTGAGTCTTGTATCCTCTGGATTTCATTAACACCTTTCTGCTCTTGATGGACTTGTTTCTAGTGTATAGTGTCCTTTTTGGTACCTTTAGTATGGCTCCAAGTAACCCATCTCTGCATGGCAAACCACAAATCTGTCCTGTGATGGTCCTCACCCAGCTGTAGGTATATGAACAAACATTTTAAGGTGGCTGGTAACACCCCAGTAGGCAGCTATAGAACCCTCAAATATTAAAAAAAACCCAAACCATTGTATGTAAAATGTCATTAGCTTTCCACATGGCCAGAAGACCAAGACCAAGCTCTTATGCATCACAGATGTATGTTCTCATTTTCCTGTACATCTCTATAGCATTTGGCACTGCTGGCCATGAGATACTGGTGTCATGGCGCAAGTGGTTTTTGGAGGGGAACCCCCAAACAGTAGTGGTAAGAGTTTGTATTTTTACTACTGTACCTGTCAATTGCAGAGTCTCATGAGGGTTAATCCTCTCTTGACTCTTATTCCATATCTGCATGCAACCACAAGGTAAATTGGTCAGAGGGCATGGAGTCAAGTGCCGGCAGGATTCAGATGACATACAAGTCTGCCTGCCCTAGTTACGTGAATTTGTGTAACAGGCTGTGCCTTCAGGGACGGCTGTGGCTCCCCTTAGGTGTCACACAGTGCCCACTGTCCTACTCTTGCTTCCCTAGTCTGATCTTACATTTTCACCTGCCACATCTTGATGTCAACGTTAATATATTTGGAAGGCTACTTTCAGAGAACTGTAGTTTAGCTTTTGGAGCCTTGCTCATCATCATTAAGTTGCTAGTCAGCTCATCCTCACACCTTCACTTGAACAAGGTTGGTACATACCCCTTCAGGTCCTTGCACACACCTATGCCAGTCAGGCTGCCTGCCTCTCTTGCTCTCGCCTGCTGCCAACAAGCTACTCTTTGGAGCACATGCTCGGCTTCTAGGCTCTTCTCTGGGTAGTAGTCTCCGTTTCAGTGCTCCAGGCTGCATCCTGTGCTGTACATGCCAGGCTCCAAGCCTGACATCAAGATGCTGGCATGAGTCACTGGTCTTCCTCTCCCGTGTCCCCAGCCTCACCTCACTATGCTGGGGCTTTGGAACCACCCACAAACTGAAGGGTGCTTCACTAGCATCCTCCCTGGAGCAGTCCCTGGTTTCTTCCCCTTAAGTCACCCCCAAACCTTGTGGCCTAACAAACAGAATGTGTAATTTATCTCCCTGAATACTGCTTCTGTAGAGATCCTTTTGTTGTAAGCGTCTGAGCTTTGGGTCCCTGGCTTAGGTTTATGTGGCCCTTTCTCCTCCCCCTTCTGCTCACCTGACAGGGCGTTTGCCCTGCCCATCCCAGTTGCTGGCTGTTAATAAGGCCCAGCTGCTGCTAACTCCCTAGTCAGCAATCCAGTCTTCTACTGCCTGCAATATGTAGGCTAAGTCCTGCAGCCTATTTAGCTGTGCCGCTTTTACCTGCTGCCTTTTGCAGCTAGTCTCCTTGCAAGGAGCCCTTGCTTTGCTAATATAATATGCTGGTAGTTTACTTTCTGCTACCCTCTTACTTTCTTCACGTAACAGAGGGATGGGGTCTCCTGTTACATTTTGACCCTGCTGCTTTCACCAGGATGGACTTGGTGCTAGGATGATATCAGTGCATAAATAAATTTTAATCCAAGTGAGACAGGCTGTATAGTGAGTAGAGAGCATTTTGGAGAGCTTGCAGACAAAGGATGTTGGTCTTTTAAGTACAGATCCACAAGATCTCATTCAGTCTTCAGGTTTGGATTGTACCTTGATTCTTCAGTGATACTAAACTATTATATAGCAGCACTTGTTTTTGAGGCTTTCTACCATCTCTTTCATCTAGGACGCTGGTGTTCATGGTTTTGGCACTGTGGGCCAGATGAATTGTGTGGGACTGGTTTGCAGGTCAGATTGGGCTCTGTGCTGACTCTGGCTGGGATCGGGCTCTGGGGGCCCCTTGCCACCTCCTCCTGGCCACTGTGCACCAGGATTGAGCCTTGTGTGCTTGATCTAGTGTGCAGGGCCATGGCCTGCGGGGCTCCCCACAGATCAATGGGCTGGATGACATGGTGCTGGGGGCTGGATCTGGCCCACAGGCTGCGAGGTTGAGCATCCCTGATAAAAGAGATTTTGGCCTCTCCTGGTGATCTGGATTCAGTAATATATGTTTTTTTTCACCTCTTGGACAGACTCCAGTTACATAGTAATAATATAACATACCCAGGTGTGAAAATGTCCACTTTGAAAATCGAAATGACATAGCTCCTCTGCTGTCTTAGCTTTCCATGAATGGAGGAATCAGATTGCAGATCTGAGGCCCGGACCTATAAAGGTGTTTAGGCATCTGAATTAAAATTGATTTCATGGGCTGTGTACTGAAGGAGGATTTGTATAATCTCTGTTTTGTTGTTGCACAGGATGGAAGGTATGGAGTGAGTGAGGCAAGGGATTGCAGGAAGAGAAAGGCTGGTTTTATGTTTGAGAGTCCTACCGGGTAGCATTCAGCTGAATTACATCACTGCCTCTGCCTCCGTTTTAGTGTGGTGTTAGGCCATTTATTTAAACCAAGCTTTTCACAGGTGGTTTCTGCCTGTTTTTTCCTGGTTTTCTAAATTCCTACTTTGAGAGACTGGAGTTGGCAATATATATGCACACCCCTTATTGGGTATCAGGGTGAGTGTGATGCCAGTTTTAATCCAGAAAAGAAGTGTGCCCTAAGTATCAACAGTTTGGGAAGCACTGGTTTGAGAGCTATGTGGAGTACAACAATTTCCTCTGCTTCTGCTGCAGCTCCAGCTAAGGATCCATTTGTGGCTCACCAGCTGCTGCTCCTGTACTTTGTCACAGGCTGCCTTGCAGCTGGCAAGCCAATGAAACCGACCCAGAGTTGAGAATTAATATAATCCAATATGGAGAAATTAGTTAACCTTTTTCCAGCTCCAGTTTTGCTAATAACAAAGAACTGGGAGTTCTGGTGTCTGTGGCATTTCCCCCCCCCCCCCCCCCCGAGAACAGAACATGAAGAGCTGCCAAAAAAGTTAAAGGTCTGTATTATTTGTACTTCTTTCTAGCTAGTGTCTCAGAATAAAAAATTCTGGGACAAAGCATTTAAATAGGCCTCAGCAACTTTTCGTTCTCTCAAGGGCAAATCAGCTTTTTTCGTGTTTTGTCCCTGCTCTGGTTTTTGATGTTGAACAGATATTTTACTTTCAACTAGGAGATACTCAAACACACTTCCATGGACTGATCAAACATCTGTTGAATATAAATAGTGATAACCATGTGCTTTGAGGGTTTTAGGGAAAGCTTGGCATAAATGTCCGAATATCAGAGCATATGAAATAGCCTGGTGGGTCACGTAGGTCTTGGGAAACAGAAGACAGTATTTTTCTTTCTTTCTTTTTTTTTTATTGAATATAATATTAACATGTAGCTCAAGATGTTTTGCATCAATAGGGCTGTGAGAAGTTTTAACAGGGAAGGAACTGATTGCAATTGGATAAATATATGTAAGACCTACTATAAACAGGAACAATAGCCTCAGTGTTTTCCTGTTTGGAACGGCCCTCTTGATTTTTATCAAAAGCTTTTGAGTAGGTGAGAACTATCTTCCTCTTTTTTCTAGCTGCCAAGAAAATTCCATTAATGAGAATATACTTGGCTTTAAGCCCCAGTTTAGAGGTGAAGATATTGATCTGTGTTTCCATGTGGCTTTTTACAGAAAAAAAATGTTTTCCTTTTTTGCAGAAAGTTTTGTTGGGAGCCCCCAAAGGCTCTTGGGTCTTGCAGCATGATTGGTTCATCTCTCTTAGGCAGCATCTGCACTGGAGATTTGCAGCTCTTATGCTGCAAACAGATGTCGACTTTGTGTCGCCATAAGAATTTTCATGGCGGCACAGGAGCTGAGCACACAATTGTCATAGCCCTTTGTTGCGCCACAAGTGCTTACATTTTGTGGCAGTGAACCTAGTAACAATTTGTGCTGTCTTTTTGCAGCTGACTTCTGTTCACTTGTGGCTGGAGAGAGCAGGCAGCTAGTGACAGCCCTTCTCCAACTGCCTCTCTGCTTGCAGATTCCCCCAGCACTTGTCTGCAAAGCACAGAGGGGAGAACTCCCATAGGGGACCTCTAATGCCTACAGACTAGGTGCAAGGGATTCCCTCTGCAGGGGATTTAAACACAGAGGGGGAACTCCCGTAGGCATCCCCATCTCTGAGCTTCTACCCTGTACCTGGAGTGCGGCAGCATGAGGCACTCCCGGTCCCAGCATGATTTTCTTGCTGCGGGGCTGGGTCAGAGTACCCTGTGCAAGCGGCTGGGGCGGGGAGGGAGGAGAATGAAACGGGATGGACACATTTATGGGTGTAGTCCCCTCAGGGCTTGCAGATGCATGTTGAGAGAAGCTTTATTTGCCGTACATGTATTTGGTGCAGCTACACCAGGGTTTGGTCTCCAGGAGCTATAATCAAATCTCTAGTGTAGACTACCCATAATATAGTGAAGATGGAATTTAACATTTTGCTGTGGTTTGCTACTGTCACAGTGTGCCAAGGAAAATTTTAATCGTTCTTTAACAATTTTTTTACTGGAGATCTTTGTTTACAGCCTCCATCCTAATTCCTGCCTTTGTATATGAATGAATTTTTAGTAATTGAATATGGTTAGTCATTTTTAAAAAATAAAGCCATGCTTCTGCCTGAACACTTTGTTTGCTGCTGTTACAAATGTTTTCCCCAAATTACTTTGTGCCTTTTTAGAACTTGTGAATGATCATTTTTTCTTCCTATATCAGTTTTTCAAAGTTTTTACAGTATCTTTACTTAAGCACTGCCAGCACTTACTTTAGTTTTTAATATAGTATTATAAAAATTATTCTTAAACTTCCAAGTAAAGCATAAATTCTGAAAATTAACACGCATCCTTCATTTTGGGGCATTTTCAGTGTGTTCCCTTTCCAGTATCCTCACTGTCTGGATAAAAAATGTTATTTCTATTTTAAGTGACAGTTCAGTAGAAACTGATTTCTTTCCTTCATCAAGTCATTGTTGGGAGTTCATATATGTAGGCCTAGAGACTTGATTCCTTCAAAAGCTTAATGTAAAATAAATTTAATATGCTTAATTTAAAATAAGCAAATTCATGTCTAGTTGTTCAGAATTCTTCAGTCAGTTGCTGGTGTTAATTCTTCTTGGAAACAGTGGTTGAGATATGTTCACAAAATCAAAATGATAGGATTTGAATTTTTTTCCTGAGAATATTTTAAGTGATAAAATTAAGACAAGGGAGGATTTATTTTAGTATTATCTTTACATTCTCATGCTGCTGCTTTCAGCAAGTGGAAGTACAGAATAGTTATACAGTTCTGTAAATGTTTTTCCCCCCTTCATTTGTCTCCTTGATTTTGTAATTTAGATACTTTATGTAGTTCATTTAGAATATCTGTCCTGTTTTGTTCTTTTGATATTCATTGCTTTAATTTCTATAGCTCTCTTTGCTCATTAGCATAGTGGATACGGTAGAATTTAGGATCGGAATTTTTTTGTTCAAACTTCTTTTTCAAAACTAGTTGCCTCTATCTTGCTTTTCAAAGCTGTCTGTTGCTAGAATTCAAGAGAAAAATCTTACATTGCTGCTGGATATTTTAGATGAAATAGGAACATTTTCAGATCTGCAGTATTTGAACATAAATTCAGATTTGAGCCCCTAGTTCTATGGAATGCTATGTTCATTTTGTTTCAATGCATGTGCCAGGGTGGGTTGATTTAAACAGCAGTGCTCAACCTGTTTCCCTGGCAGGCCAGATAGGCAATGCCCAGTCCATCTACACGCTAGATCCAGCTGGTGGTCCTGATCTGACAACTGGGGTGGGCATGGCGGGCAATCTGGGCACATAAAAGAGTGCGGGGGAGTAGCCTGGCTCCAACCCAGTCCTGCAGGGGAAGGGGGGCATTGCCCGGTGTGGGGAGGAAATGGCACATAACTTGGCTCCAACCTAGCCCACAGGGAAAGGAGGTGTAGTTCAGTGGTGGGGGGGGGGAGGGGAATGGACTGGCCCCAACCTTGCCCCATAGCTCAACCCTGATCCAGATACAGGGGGAACAGAGGTGTGGCCTAATTCTAACCTGGCTGTGCAGGAGGGAAGTGGGTGGGCCTTGCTCAGCCCCAATCCAGATGTAGGGTGGGGGTGGTATTTACGCCTTGGTTCCAACTGGCCCCACAGGGCCTGGGGTTTGGGAATTTGGCAGGGGAGAGGGTGGTTGTACTAAGGGCCACTGTTCCTCCACTGCCAAATTTCCCAGCCTGCAGGGAGTGCTGAAGGCCAGATATGATGGCTGCACAGGCCATATTTGGTCTGTAGACTGGAGGCTGCGCACCTCTCACTTAAAGCAAGTTAATTTAAATCACTGATTTATTTTAATTTTTTGTATATATTTTAATTTGTTGATATAAATAAATTGCAACTAAATACCGTTTTTACAGTAGATTTGGTATGTTTCCTAAGGTATACAAACTATATCTATCTTTCTACGCTGGATTGTCAAAAATTCTACATTAGGTCAGTGGATAATATAAAATAGTGAAATATTTTGCTCATATTTGTATCAAGCTGTATTAAGATGGAAGCTTGAATTTAATTAAAAACACACAAACCCAGCATTTCAAATTTATTAAACAAAATGTTAGTTTTTGGACATGGAAACTTGTTTTTAATATCAAAGCAGTTGTAAACATGCACCAATTAATTTAGTAAACACTAGTATTAATTGTTATAGTATTAGAAACATGAACATTGGTTAGTCAATTAAAGCAATTAGTACGGGTCATCCTGGGGGAAACTTTCTAAAATGTCTAGGTGAAAGTCATTTGAGCTTAAGGTTCTACTTGCCTAGTTCTCTTCAAAATGAGACTATCCTTTTTACCTAGGCTGTTTTGAAAATGTTTACCCCTTTTCAGGTTTTTAAAACTCTCAAATCTCATCCCCCTCCTCCTTTTTATTCATAGACTGAAAGAGAAAAACAAGTTTCCTGCTTTTTCAGCTCCCAGTTGATTTCTTAACTTTGAACAAACCAGTTCAAACAAAGAAAATATTCTCTCTGTACCTGCAGAAAGGGCTACTGCTAGTAAAAGCTTGTTTAGCACTTAAACTCTGGTTCCAGGTGTTTTGCTAGCAACATCTATCAGTTCAGTGATGTAACTTTCTTTTAAAACATCCTAAACAAACTGTACTGCTTGAATGGCTCACCTATAGCCCTGAAATGTATTATGGTTGGCATGATGGATGGATTAATAGTAAATGTCCATGTCATAGCAGCGTTTTCCTTTTCAGCAGTTAGGCATCTACCCTGGTACTTTTGTGTTAAGATCATGGACAAGAAAATGAGGTGGAGTAAGTGCTTGGTCCATCTGCTTCTTTACTGCCTGCAATTTAAATGTGCTTTTGGGTATTTCTTGCTTTCATGTTTTTTTGAAGTTCTGTCCAAATTTCAACAGCATCTGTAATACAGCAGCAATCTTTCTGTAGTTTGTCCAAGGCTATGGAAGTAATTTTTAATGTACGCAATGTATCTTCTACATTTCTCTTTAGTCCAGTGCTGACTCCTCTAACTGTGTTACTTCCATCAATTTTTGTCACAATTTTCTTCATCAGCATAGGCTAGTTCTTAATAAATAGTGCAAAGCAGTCAACCACTGATTCCATGGTACATCTTGCGGGCAGAATTAGCTTGGATCCCCCAGCTCTCTTTAGTGAAGCTGAAGCAAACTGGTTGTTATGGAAGAACTTTGCAATTTCAACATTTTCCTTTATTCCTGGAGTATTTAAATCTTTGGCTAAAAGATGCATCGAATTTGCACTGCACCCATATATTGTAAGTTTTAAGTTTGCTTCATTATCTTCTTTAAAGTTTCTGCTCATCTTTGCTACACTTGCAGCATTATCTGTGACAAGGCTACACACACAACATTTGATTTTTTTTTTTTTGCTCAGTTTGTTGTAGCTTGTACTGCTGCTACTTAAATGTTCTGCAGTTTGGGCATTTACTGACTGTCACGGCGGGGGGCCTTCAGGAGGGCCGTGATCTCCTCGAGGTCCCTCGCTCCGTGCCAGCCCAAGGACACCCTCTAATTCTTGCCCGCCACTTCTTGTTGGAAAATGTAATAGGGAGGCTGCCTTGTGTCTTCCCTGGGCACGACTACTCGGGACCTCTGTCCCCGCGGTTCTTCCGGACCCCCTGGGGGTCTCCCGATACAATGGGTGCTTCCCAGGCACCCTAGCCTTATGGGCTATGCGTGGCTCCTACCAACCCCTAATACCACGCCCCAAGCTTCGCAGATGTACCGGACGTTGGTCTGTCAGAATACATGCCCTCTCTCCTGGGCCGCCTCTATGATCTAGCCCACTCCTGGGCCTCCCCTATAGTCTAGCCCACTCTGGGCTCTCTCTAGTACCCAGCCTCTCACTGGGACTCTCGTCAAGCCCACTCTGGGCCTTCTCTGAAAGTGTGGTCCCGCTCAGGGACCCTCTAGCAGGCCTCCGGTCCTTCAGGCCAACCGCACGGGTACCCTCTCTGATCCAGGCTCGTCGCACTGCTACCCCTTCTCCTCAGGGACAACCGCGGCACCTTGCCTCTGTCTGAGGGGTGTTGCCGCACTAGCCTACAGCCGGGCTCGCTACGCCCATCTCGGGCTTCTCAATATGGCACTCCCCCTCTTCAGGGCTTGCCGTGCCCACCTTGGGCTTCTCAATAGTCTCCCCCTTTTCAGGGACTCGTTGGGCCCACTCTGGGCTCCTCTAAAGTGTACTCCCCCTTCTCGCTACATCTACGCTAGGGCTTCCTAGCAGTGCCCCCTTCTGGGGCTTGCCATGCCCACACTGGGGCCTCACAAAGCTGCCCCTCCCCGGGGCTGGGGTCTACGTACCCCACACACAACCCAGGGTCTCTGTTCCCCGACCGCAACCCACTGGTTGCGCTCCACGCCACCAGTTACGCCTTCACTGGCGCGCAAGCTGCGCCTTCACTGGCGTTAGGGCACCCCACACTCTCTGGGGTCCCTATGAGGATACTGTGCCCTCTTGGCGCTAGACTGCGCCCTCACTGGCACTGGGGCCCCACCCCTCTGGGGTCCCTATGAGAACACTGTGCCCTCCTCGGGCACTGGGGCCCCCACACTCCCGTAGGGCCCTTTATGAGGCCTCCTCCAACCCCTACAGCCTCACTCAAACCTCCGGTGTAATACACAGAGCGAAACATAAACTCAAAGCACAATCCTCTAGGCTATAACATAACTACAAGCCACATGGCTATCACTTAGTATCATGGCTCGAGCCTCCAGGGCTATCATGAGCTATACTTGCAATCTGGCTTCTTTCCACATCCTGACCGAGGGAGCTCCTGCCTCTCTGGCTGCTGGCAGAGAACTGCCAGCCTGGCCTCAGCCCTGGGCTCTATAAGGGCCAGGCCCTGCCTCCTACAGGCAGCTGGCTCCCCTTAGTTGCTCCGGCAACACGCAGCTACGCTCGTTACCCTGGCAACCCTCAGCTGGGCTCCTTCTGTCCTGCCAGGGCTCCCTCTCTCTCTCCCTGGCAGTCTCTTCTCTCTAGGAGCAGGGGCACCGAGGTGCCCTGCGACACTGACATATCCGTTTTTTTCTAAGATCTGCAGTCCTATCTTCTGTTGTCACACAAGCACATATTACTGGATCATTGTGTACACTTCTCCATCCATCAAGACTCATATTAACACTTTTCCCTTCAGTGTTTTTTTTTTTTTTTTTTTGCTCACACTTCCATTTCCTTCTCACATACGGAGTGCAGAAACCTTCCAGTAATATCTGTTCTGCTGGGTGGAGTGTAAGCTGTTCATAGTGATTGGACCATATCAGTGAAATATTTCAACAAGATGAAAGGGAGAATTTGTTTTAATATATATAAATGAACCGAGCAAACTTTTCCATCTGTATTGTCTTGCTGGACTTTGCTGGGCCTGATTATGAACTTATCCATAATTTTACTTGATAATGAAGCAAGTTTCCTCTTAGATACAAGGAATGTTTCATTGCAGTACTGCTGGTGGTACCAGCAGGTGATTCTGAAGTTGCAGATAATGCAGATGGTGCATGTTCATTATTTCGTATGTCTCAGCTGGACCCAGAAACAAAATGGTTAAAAAGTCACTCTCATACAGTATTACTTGGTGCATTGTTTAGTCTCATTTGAGAGAGAGAGAGGAGAAAGATCCCTCCTACAGCTGATTTTTTTTTTTTAAACCAGTGTTTAAATGATATAGTTTTTCCAAACCTGGTTCTATAGGGAAAATATGCAATACATCATAAAAGTGATCTTTTTATTTAAATTATTTCTTTATCAATATAAAACAACTTGAATAAATATTTCTAAACGTCATAAATTCCTTTTAAAACTTTATTCTGCACAGGATCTTTACCTAGGCCTGGTATGTTTGCTTATACTGAGCAATAAATCTCATTTCAGAAGTGCAAAGGTGTAACTGACAAATACTCAAACTAGCACCTCCATTAAATTTTGAACACAAACATTTTGAAATTAATAAGTAATCCACCAAAAATAACTAACATTACTGTCATAAACTTATGGGCAATTCATAAGAACAGTTAAAACAGTAAGTTTAATAATCAGTCAATCCAGATGGCTCAGACACGTTCACATCACCATCTTTAAATTCAGTGCCTTCTAAGAAGCATTTTTTTACAATGTTGCTTCATTTGGGCTATCAGGCCTTGCATCTTTGTTGCACTGTTTACATTTGGCATGAGTTCCTCTTTTTTCCCCAGTGACGCAATAAGTTCTTGAAAAGTATTCCCAGATAGGGTCTTTTTGTGACCTGCAGCCATGGCAGTTTTTTCCTCCAGTTTCAAAGTTGAAACTGAAATCAAGACTAGTCTACGCCCCACAGAATATTGTTCCTTTTCCCACAGTGTCTTGAGCCCAGCATTGGTCCTTCCTGTTGCGCACACTGCTCTTTACTCCACTCCCTCTCCTTCCTCCACACAAGAAATAAAAGAGCAAGACTCCTTCTCCCTGTGACATAACCCACCACACCCTTCCTTCCCCCCCCACACAAAAAACCCCCAAAACAGAACCTTCTAGTAATTGAAGTTAATGTTTACAACTTTGTACCTATCCAAAGGAACCAAGAAAGGCCATTTAATTGAAGTACCCAGAACCATTTAGTAGCTGAAGGTTGGTATTTACTGGGCAGAACAGCTTTTTTTTTGTCCATGAGCTGGAGAATAAGTCTCCATTATGGGTGCAGAATTACAAATATTCATAATTTGAGATCTGACCTAATCAGAGTTGAGGTAGGGGGAATAAAACAGGAGTTGGATACCATCCAGGTGGGTTTGGTGGATAATCCTGATCAAGGAGTACCCATAATGGTGTCTGCTGGAGTCACAGTCCAGGTTCCAACACCTGTGATGACTTTGCTGATCCTTTGCATCCAGTAGTATAGACCTTGCATCCCTTGGAGGATCAAGCTCTAATACATGAAATATGGTGCCATATTTTTAAAGCTTGACCTCAAAAGTTAAATGCTTCCCCCCCCCTCCCCCCCCCGCTTTCTGAGATAGAAGAAAATCTGCCTTTAACTCTATAGAGTTTTTAATAGAGGCTAATTTATTTAACATACTATATTTAATTTAATAAATTATATTTGATTTATACTTTAGCCTATGCTGTATTAAATTAAATTTCATTTTATGATGGTTTATTTTTAAAAAGGAAAACTTAATTTAAATTTTTATATATATATATAGATAGATAGATAGATAGATAGATATGTTGTGGTTTGGTTTTTTTTAATCAGGGATTTTTATCCATCCTGGCATGTGCCAATAAAAATAATGCAGTATATAGGATTTTAAAATGATGGGGAGATGGTACTTGCATCCCTTTGTGCCTTGAAAATCTTCTAATTCTGTAATACAAGATGGCTTTACCCTTTAGGTGTAGGGGGGATATTTTAGCAAAAGCTTTTAAAATATACTTGATGGTAATATCTGATTTCATTAGGTAATGTGACAGCTCAGTGTGCTTGCATTGCACTTCTCTTATTTCAGGGCTGTTCAACTTACTAGCAGCTGGGGGCCAAAGACTCACTAGGACACCAGGGAAGTCATACGCCCATGTGCCTCACCAGGGCAAGCCACAGGTCCCCCAGACCACACTTGCAGGGATGTGTCCCTCTCCACTGCTGTGCCATGTGGTGCCAGGCTCACCCTCAGTTCTGGGCCGCATTGCATGGGGGCAGGCAGCAAAAGCCAGAGGAGGGAATGGGAGCTCAGAGACTCTGGCTGCTATTGCAGCCAGAGCAACTGGAGGAGTAGCAGCCACAAGAACCTGGGGGCTTCAGCTTAATCTTTCAAGAGCTGCATGTGGCCCACCAGCCCCCAGTTGGACAGCCCTGTGTGTCATTATCTTTCCCCAGGCTTCTGGTTGCTGTGCTAAGGTTGTTATCTGTACTAATCTAGTCCTCTCCTGGCTTCCACTCTGTTGCAATGGGAAAATGCTAGTTTGTATCCTTTCCTTGGCTTTTCTTTTTGGTCCTTGATGATGGTCCACTGCCTACTTATGCTTCTGCTTTGTTGTATAATAACATACTGAAATTGTCCTGATTCTTTTGGATCATTGCTGAATTTTTCCTCAGAACATTTTATCAATAGAAAATGTGGTTGTGGAGAATCAAAATTTAGATGAGGAAGATGTCAATTTCACTGAAGTGCATTCCAAGTTTCTATCAGGAAAAAGAAATGGAACGTTTGATTGGGTCACCATTAATCTCGGAGTCTTCTGAGCAATTACAGTGCCTCATGCCTCCATTCTCCCTCCGTGCCAGACTGGTGTGGTAATATCTTCCATAAGCTCCATGATCTTGGGGTATCAGTGGCGCCAACTAGGGAATTTGAGCCACTGAGCAAAATGGGGACACAAGGCCCTGTAGCAGCTCAGATGGATATAGATTAACATCTGCTCACAAGGAAGCCTTTCATTTGGGGACTGTTAGAGTTCAGCTTTGATCAGGAGGACTGAAAGAAAAAGGAGCCAAAGTACAATTCATTAGAACTACTAGTTACACAAACAAATTCAATATATTGCCTTGTCCTGGACTAGAGATGAAAATAAATACTTAAAATACAGGTATTTCCTTCTTTGTGGAAATTCCATTCTTTTGATCAGCTGCTTGTTTATCAGCTTCTAAATAATAGTTGTGAAGACTTAAGGAAACTTTGGTCACTTTACCGCAGATTGGGAAAGGCTGAACACCACAGGCACTGGAAAGCTGTCTCTGGACTTAGAAAGATGACACAGCAGTGGTGAACATTTGGTTCACATTTGGAAGTTTATCTTAAGGTGGAATTTGATGCCATTGACTGGGAAGGATTCTTAATCATTCTGGATAAATGGGTGAGTGGAGTATTCAAGCCTTTTTCATAGTTACTTATCAGGGATTTTGAATAATGATTGAAATAGATAAGCTGTGTTTATAACAGGAGATTTTTAAGCATCATAGTTTTGGTTACCTCATTTTTTGGATTTTCAAGAGGGGTATTACATTTTTATGTATATACAGTACTATATGGAAATGAGTTAAGATAGATCTCTTACTTTACTTCTTAGTGTGTGTGGCTTCATTTATCTTGCTAGAATTTGGAGAATATTATTACTTAACTGCATGCAAGTCTTTTTCTGTTGAATACATTGGAAAAGGCCCATTATGTCATGCAGAACTTTTACTCTGCTACATGTGGTACTTTCTGTCAGTCAGTGAGAGGAAATGTGTGGGACAAGAAGATGATTTTGCATATTGCTGATCAGCCAAGCTTCAGAAAAATTAAGCATACCCACAAAAATGAAAAAAAAAAAGGAAAAGCAAGTACTGTAGTGGTAAATTGGCTACTACAAGAATGTGACTATTTTAGGTTACTATTTCTATCTAAACTTCAAAGGATGCAGAATTCTAATTTGCTCTTCAATAGCTGTGTGCCAATTTCAAAATAGTCTTAAGGAGAACCAAATTTTCTAACATTGAAGTTAAAACCAAAGTATTTAATATACAGTTGGGGGTTACTAATCCATGTGTGCTCTCATTGTGTGAAAATTATTATATGATATTTGATGGATTCTTACAGTCTATTTCATGGTATAATAGTAGTTTTTCAGCAGTGTGAGCACACTTTTTAGTAAACCCACTATATGCTGCTTGCTTCTTTCTATACAGAAAGCTGGATGTGTACACATTTTAGGAGGTCTTCTGTTCAGCACATTAAGAGTTTGTAATGAGAAAAGTACTAGTAGGGAATATTACATTTCACAAAAATATATAGAAACACAAGAATTGCCATGTCAGATAAGACCCAGTAGGCTAGTGATGCAAATGAAGGTACAAGTAGACAGGTATGGGATAATCTGTATCCACTTTTCCCTCCTCTTCTGGCACTGAAGGTCACACTGTTTAATCAGACTTATAAATGAGAGACTCTTTCAAATATTGAATTACCAGGTCCTTATAAACCTTTCAATATCTTTTTAGCATTAACTGTTACAATTCTGGATAGTATTGTTTAAAAGCAGTTCCAGTCCTCCTCTGAACTTCTGCCTCAATCACTTCCAGTGGCAACAACATCTACTCTATAGTTGTGCAGCATGATTTGTTTCCCTTTTGTTAGACATGAATTTGCTACATTTTTAATTTCATTGGATCCACAAAAAATTCTGACAGGCAAAACAGCAGTTTCCCAAATACCTTCTCTATATCGTTCATTATGTTGTATGTTATTCTGTTTTTTCTTATCTACTTTCTAAGGTGAACAATCCATTTTCCCTCTTTGTAAGGGTTCCCCTTATAGGTTTTTTTAAATGTTCATTCTTCAGCATCCTTTTTAAATTGAGATGACTAGTGGTGCAGATTCAGATACGTCCTTACTTAAAGAAGGGAATTTTTCCATATTATTCCTTGTTCCTTGTGGATCCTAACACCTTGTTTGACCACAGCTTGATTTTGAGTGGACATCTGCATTGTGAAGTGTCCAAGCAATATCCCTTTCTTGAATTAATTTATAATGACAGGGTGTAGGAGGAGTATAGCTATTTTGATCACACATTGCTTTTGTTGGTTAACATTGAGCTTCATCTACCATCAGTTGCCCAGTTACCTTGCTTTAGTAGTCCTTTTGGAAGTTTCGCACCATCTTCTCTAAATTTGATTAAGCTAATTCAGTCACCTGCAAATTATATTACTATTCACCCACTTTTTAAAATCAATTATTTGCAAATTCAAAGAACTTAAATCTACTAGTTGCCGTAGTTTTCCTTTGTAGAAGTGGTGCTGGCTATCATACATGATAGTCTGTCATGTATGATTTTTTCCAGGTATTTGTTTTTTTGTTTTAAATAATTGTTTTAACTCACTCACTTGGCACAGTTGCAAGCTTTATTAGTTTATAATTACATGAAGCAAGTACTGTAGTAGTAAATTGGCTACCACCTTTTTAAATTTAGGGACAACAGTTGATTATACCTACTTTTCTCCAGAACATTAGGTATATTTAATGACATGGCCTATTTTTCATAGCAGCTCTACAAATCCATCCTTGAACTGAAGTGTACAGTTTGGTAGATTTCAAGGGGGGAAAAAAAGTGAAATTTGACCTGTTGTATTTCTGTTTTAGACAAAGCAATAGAGAACTATTTGTAACTCCTTCAGGTTGGAGGATAATACCTCTGGCATTTGCATGCCTTTTATCCAAAAATACTTCAGAGCAATGTCACGTCTCCAGTGCAGGTTAGCATAGTTCTATATTAACATTTTCATACCTGTATGGATTAGCTGAGAATGCTTCACTTTGTTGTATATAGACGCTAGTTTATTCTGGTTCTTTCTTTATTGTATTTGGAATTTTGCTTTTAACATTATACAGCCCTTTTCTGTGAAGTACTGTGTTTTAATTGACCGGAGTGGAAGTAGACAGGCAGCATTTCAGCAGGCCTGAACCTATTAACTTTAGAAGATAAACATAAACAATAGTTTTTAGTGGAGATTAATAGTACATCTCTCTCAGTTTACAAATGCAGGTTGTACGTGAACTGATTAAACCCCAACCAGAAGTTGTCTGTACAGTCCTGAACAATCAAACCCCCTCTGAAGAAAACCCAGTTCCCTTTTTAGTAGTGATCTGTGGGCTGGGTCATGTGTATAGGGAGTTTACCAAATAAATGGATAATACAGAGTAGTATATTAAGCTTATGGATGGTAATGTTCTTGATACATGCAAGCAGGTCACTCACTGAGCTTCCTTATTAAGACCAGGCAGCTCTGTATCCAAGGCTTCTAGCCAGTTTATTTTACATGGGACAGCTTTGTCCCCACAGTAAAAGAAAACAAGTAAAGGAAGCAAGCGAAACAACCCCCAAACCTGCAGTTGTTCCTGAGACTTTGGGAGGCACAACACAAGATCACAGCCACAGCAACTCCCCTGTTCCTTTGTATGCTGCTCTGGGAACTTTTTAATCCTTTTGGGAGCCCCACCCCTATTTACTGGTCATCATTTGCAACTGATTCCCCACCTTTGAATTAGGCAAACTAGCAGTCCCTAGCTAATTATGTTTCAGCCCTTGAAGGTGAACATTTCCTTACAATGCTGTTCAATTGTAACTTCTACTAACAGCCCGCTTATGATGGATTATCTCAAACTTAGTTTAATTGATGATCAGCGATAGTGGCTTTTCACTTTGTTTGAAAGATAATGTTTCAGGCTGATTTTTCAGCTGTAAAGAACATCTAAATTTCAATGTGTAAGATGAGATGTAGTGTACAGTTGCTTTGTTTTATGGTAACTGAAATTAAAATAAATGTTAAAAGGGTCACATCCAAGTTCTCTCTGGTTCAGCAGAAATGGGGACTGCATGTATTCAGCTTAACAATGTGAGTTAACTCCTATAGAAAAGAACAGTAGTACAGGATCACAGTGTTGATCCTATGGAAGGGTAAGCTGACTCAGAGGCAGGGGCTTGAAAAACAGATTCTGTGGAAAATGAGTAGAGTTGGTAGCTGCAGAGTGAGCATACTGGGAGGTTGGACAGAGATAGATGGAAGGGCATCGCTTTCAAGGAAAGTTGAGTTGTTTACATTTCTTGCTTTTCTTCTAACTTGGCTGAGAATGCCTTACCTGGTTTACCATATGACAAATATAATTTTGGATATGTTTCTCCTTAATTCTATAATAATAAATAATAATATGAAGCATCTTGCTACACCTCTGTTCCCAAACAGGAGAAAATGCCATAGCCTTTCAGTGATGTGCTAAAGGGCATAGAGTTCCTGTACCCTACTTCCCTAGTTATAGCTTAGGAGCATGGATAAAAAGACATTTTCCCCCAGCAATTGTTTCCACTGGGCTTTGATATGAGAAAACTAGGTAAGAAGCCAAAACACTGAGGGGGAGAGAAAAAATTAGCAGCGACATTGCCCACATTTTGTACAGCTAAAATAGAATAATAATAAAAAGTGTTTGACTTTTGGGTCTCATTTGTGTGATTACTATTGGTTTCATCAGAATAATTAATCAGGCTAACTGTACTATAGTGTGACCAAAAATCCAATCATCTTTCACTGGTTTAGGTTTACACATCAGCCATAAAGTTAAGGGACTTGCTGTCAAACAGCCATTTATACTTTTAAAAAGCCATCCTTTGTATCTCTCTTAATGGTTTGTAGGGTAGCCTGTTGTTGCAGTATATAAATATTAACATATATAAATAATATAAAATTTGTAAATAATAACAAAGTATTTAGCAGATTTTATGGAGTCTCTGGATTGTATTTTGTTAAGATATAAAAACTTCAGGTAGAATTGTTTTAATTTGCCCTGTGTTTTTAAGAATGGTGAGACTGTTAAAAGAGTGTGAACGTTGGTCTTTTAGTGAAAGTATTAAAGAGGAAGGTTCTGCAGCAATTTCTAAAAATGGCAAAACTGCTGTTTTATCTAATCTACTCTGGCAGCTTGCTTTGTTCTTAAATATTCTCAAATAATAATGCTTTGTCCATAGGTGATGTGCATCATCTTGGGCTTATGGTCTCCAGTATCTCAGGAGTTCTAATGTGTTGACAATTTGTGAGTTGATATTTCGTTTATAACATGCATTGCCTCAGTCTGTTAATGGTTTTGAAGATTAAGACTTAGGTCCTCAATTACAAATTGAATCATAGTAGAAGTAAATGGAATGATGGGAACACAGGCTTAATATGTTCATGACTGCTTGACTCATGGAGTATGTGAACCACTGCATTTTGAACTACATTGGAGCCCATGCATATTTTCAGCTTCAGTTAGTGAATTAGACTAATCCAATCTGAAGATCACAAAGGCATTTTTGCCTTTGTGGCCAGTTACTGTGGCCAGTTCCTCATCAGGGTGAAAGATTCAAGAGGAGGAGATGAAAAACACCTATTTAGAAATTATGGTTACCTAATCTTCCAAGTGAGGAGTCATACAAATGTTATACTGATCTGAATGGGGCTTGTATGCCTTCAAAATGGAGGAGAAATACAGTCCAAACTGGCTTTTCCATGCGTTTTCCCTTTCTGGCCAGGATTGCTTTGATTTCTTGATCTGAATTTGAATGAGACGCTGCTAGTCTAAGAATTGGTCTCTTGAAGACTGTCTGACTTTTTAGTGAAGGCTTTGTTTTCATGGTGTGGAATGTAGTTTACAGCTCGGTGCTGGTAGCTAAGCCAAGGCTGTGTCCTGTCATCCCATATGTTGTTGAAATGGGGACAGTGTGCTTCCCTGCTGCATTTTGCAAGTAAGGGCCTCTAAGGAAGTAGAGCACTTACCCATCACTCTTGTTTGAGTCCTAAAATGGTTGGAGCCATTGTAAGGCTTTGCCATCTATCCCCACTCCATCAGTTGAACAGGTTAATAGTGTCCATTGATTCACCACCTCAAAAACTGCAGAGGTCCAGTAGAACGATTCTGGAACCTGCCTGTGTCTGATGCTAGAGAGACTGTCCCTCTGTGCTGCATGAGCTGCTCCTGTGCTGTGTCACCCATACAAAGTGACAGCTGCAGCATGGGTGCCAAGGTGGGGGGGGGGGTGATCTCTGCTGCCTCCCACTGCCGTGTACTGCATGGGGGTGTTCTGCCACTAGCTCCCAGAGGCCCTGATCCCTGCTGCTGCAGCTGGTGAGTGCAAGGCTTTTTTTTTTTAAGTGCTGGAATGTTGGGTCTGGGTAGGGTAGCCATGGAGGCTTCTCCTGTGGCTCCCCGCTAGGGCAGAGGCAGGTACAGCCAGAGGAGCCGTGGAAGAACCTGCAGCCGTCTGGCTGTGCCTGCCTCTCCCCGGCCGATCCGAATCTCTGAATCAGTGCTGAAACTCCAATTCTGATTCGGTCGAATCGAATGGGGACAGTGATTTGAATCACCAAATTGGATCACTGTCCTCTGAATAGGCCAAATCCAAATCTGAATCGAATACTTCTGTATTTGCACAGGCCTACAGTTTATGGCTGTACTGCTTATCAGAGCTTTGAGCTTCTGCGAGGAGTGATGGCCTTGGGCAGTGAGGTTGATAATATAGTCTGATCAGATATAAACTTTCTTCTCCCCTCCAACTCAGTTCAGTAGAAGGCTTTTTATGCTCCAAATCTTACTTGTCTAGTTGTCTCGTTCTTGTGAAGGGATACAGGTAAGGGACATTTCTCTCAGAACCTCAGTCCAAAGATTGTCTGTCAGTGTTAAAGACTGATAATTTTATTTTAAATAGTTGAGAACTCCTTTCTCCCCTCTCCTTGTCCCCCAGCCCTCCTGGACATGGATTTCCCTGATATCCGGTCTTTAGTCTGCTTATGGTGCTGTCTTCTTCCTCACGCAAGACTGCCCATCTTCACACTTTATCTTCTGACATCTTTGTTTCCTGAAAATCCAAGACAGATTCCAAAGGAGTATTACTGTAACACTCAATCTCTGGCATGGTTGTTTAATGATGAGGGTGATTTAAACACAATTTACTGCTTCCTCTTATACCTTTTCTTGGTTGCCTTTGGGCAGAAAATAGTTATAAGGCTCTTGATACATTTTTTAATAGCTTAACATTAGTCTAACCTCTAACTGAGCACACAGTTGGTTATCTCTGCATGCATTGTTCATAGTTGGCAATGATCTCTCTGGGCATGTCCCCATGAGTGTACATGTACATTTCCCTGGGGACAGATAGCAGTGGCTAGGGACAAGTAGCAATTGTGTTGCTGCTGCTTGTCCCTGTGTGCGATTGCCCTGGGAGGTGTAGGGGAAGTCTGGGGTCAGCACCTGGGCTGACCCCAGCAGCCTTTCCTGGGGTAATGGAGTCTTCCAAAGCTGCAGCAGCAGCAATCTGGGCGCTCGGAGCCTGGCCGGCAGCCGGAGTATGGCTTTGGCTGGCCAGGCTCTGATTTCGAGTGGTGCATGCTGCTGCCACATGCATCATGCCACTTTTTTGACACTTTTTTTAGATACCAGGATTTCCTTGTATGTAATGTTGCCTCCATGCTGCAAATACGTAGTGCAGTGAACAGATTAATGTGGTCCATGTGCATTTTGTGGCATTTCAAAAGGCTTTGAGGGGCCACAAACCACATGTTCCCGCTCATGGGGATGGAGCCTTTATGTTTGTTTTGGCTTTGTGGGTATGTGTTTCTAATGGGGGAGAATGTTAGTGTCTTAAGGTTTTAATCTATAGGCTGTTCAGAAATGTCAGGTACAAAAGGCAGAATAATCTTATTTTTGTATTCATGTTTGGGTTCTGCAATACATACAATCTTCAGTATATAATAAATAGCCTATTTTAATACCATACGAAGCAGATAAAGCGTTTTTCCTGCAAGTGCACAAGGATTTCTTGCAGTTTGTATTTTTAACTAGGCCTATAACAAATTCCATGTGTATGTGTAGTTTGCCACAATTGCATGACATGTTTAGCAAAAGTATTGTCGTCTTCATACTAAATGAGTATGTTTTGACCACTTGCTAAGATTCCAGCACCCAAAGATTGAGTTCAGGATTTGATTCCTTGCTTTTTACTAAATGCTTCCTAAAAGAATTGTTTATACTTTATTGTTAAGGGATTTTTTTTTCTGTTCTCCACAATTTTTCTTATTTGCTAAGGTCTCCATTGTCCACTATTGTGTGCAATAGCTGTAGACACTTATGTTCATGAATATGGCAAGTTTTGGGTGAGGGTAGAGATGAGGGTAGCTGTAGACACTTATGTTCATGAATATAGCAAGTTTTGGGTGAGGGTAGAGATCCTACTTTACCATATGACAAATATATTTCAGGATACCCTGTATAGTACTTCTTTCTCTAGAATTTAAAGGATTACTAGGGAAGAGGGTTGCATAATGCCGTCTTAATACTGGGATGTAGTCCTATACGTTTTTACAGCATATAAAAATCATGTACTTCAGCTTATTTAATTTTAACATGTTTCCCCAGTTAAGCTGTTTGGTTTTCACTCTTAGTTTCACAAAACTACCGCTAGTTGATTCCGTTCTTGAAGATGAAGTGAAGTCGTACTTAGAAGCAAGGACCCAGCATTCATGTTTTGCCACCATGACACAGTGTACTGGGCACGATGGACTTATGGTCTGACCCAGTAAACAGCAGTTCTTATGTTTTTATATTGTTTTGTACACTCTACCAACATATAACAAAAAGATGAGTACAGTAAAAGCTTTGTTATCCGGCACCCATTGGGAATGGGAGGTGCCAGATAACAAAATATGCCGGTTAACTGAGCAGTCCAAACAGGCGTCTTTGCCTGTTCAGGCCACTGCCTCTCCCGCTGCATCCAGGGTATCGCCGGCCCTCCCACTGCATCTCTGCCCCATCTGCAGGCCCTGTGGGACAGGGAGGGGGGGCCCATGCAAACTGCTATGCCCTGGGCTGTGGGGGCTTGGCAGCGCAGGCTGCTTTGCCCCAGGCCATGGGGGCTTGGCAAAACCAGAAGTGCCACTGTCCTTCGGGTTTTGCTTTTCACTTACAAGCCTGTATACCAGTTAATAGAGCATGCGGCTTGTAAGGTGCCGAATGGTACAGCTTTTGCTGTAGTACCTCAAATATTTTAGAGCTGCTAACTGTAATACTACAGTGTGTATTGTGTTTAATGTTTCTAACCTAAAATAGGGTATTTCCTGTGCAAATTTTCCAGACAACACAAAACAGCATTTGAAACGCATTGGAGGACAGGAGTGCAAGCAGGAGCGCCTGCTTCTAGCTTATCTTGCTGGGTATACCACCATACTTCTGAAGTTTCCAAAACTGATCCTTTATATTCAAAGCCCTCCTTAGTAAAAGGAGATCAAACAAACAGAAAAAAACATAACCTTTCCCCCTTCAGTCTAAAACAAAATTGTGCCTTTCTCCAGGCAGTAAAATAAATCAGCCAGTGCCTTTCTCCTTTAGGCTACTGGAACTCCCAGCTTCCACAAGCTCCCTCTGTCTCCCTGCTGTTTTTCAGCTAGACCTTTTAATGTTCCCAGCAGGGAATCTGTCCAGCAGCCTGGTGCCCCGCACCTACACCTCACCAGCATACAGGGCTAGCTGTACCTTCTAAATCCTTAAAGGGTGTGCACCCTGCTATAGGGGTGCAATTCAGAAGGATCTTGATAAATTGTAAACCTAGACTAGTGACAACAGGATGAAGGTCAGTGCTAACAAATTCAAGGTGCTACACCTGGGGAAGAATAATCAAAAGCCCAAATATGAGTGACGAGTAGCCAGTTGGCTGATGGCAGCACTGTGTGGAGAAGGATCTTGGGGTCTTGGTGGATCACAGACTTGGTGTGAGTCGGTAATGTGATGCAGCCACAAAAATGGTGAATGTGGTTTTGGACCATATCAACAGGAGTATTAGGTGCAAGACACAAGAGGTGATAGTGCCACTCTCCTTGGTGCTGGTTAGGCCTCAGCTGGAGTATTGGGTGCAGTTGTGGGCTCTGCATTTTAAAAAGGATATAGAGAAGTTAGGATCCAGAGACAGCAAAAATGATAAAGGGCTTGAAAGGCAAGCCATACAGTGAGAGATTGAGATAAATATTTACGTTCAGCTTTCAGAAAAGGCACTTTAGATGGAACATGATAGCAGTTTTCAAATAGCTGAAGGGCTGCCAAAAAGAAGAGGGAGAAACCCTACTCCCTGCAGCAGGGGAGAAAAGGTGGAATAGCAATAGCTTGAAATTGCAGCAAAATATGTTTACATTGGATATAAGGAAAAACTTATTTACTGTTAGAACAGGGAGGCAGTGGAATAGACTGCCTAAGGGTATTGTAGAATCTCCTTCATTAGAGACTTTGAAAAATATGTTGGATAAGCATTAGTCAGGGATGATATAGGAATAGCAATGCCTGGAATGTGCTGTTAAGAGCAGTAGTTGGAAGCCCACGAAACCCCACACTTGTATTACTTGGAGACCATAAGAAGAGCTCTGCAGTCCAGAACAGGTGGAAATTGGAGAATGAAGCAAAGCTCCACAGCTGGCTTGGTTACAAAATGGGATTGAAAAGCTAAGACCAAGTTTATGGAGGGGGTTGGATGACAGGAATGGGAGTTGTGACTTTCCAGATAGGGTGTGAGGTGTGGAGTTGTGGGTGTATCCAGGTTGCAGTGCCAAGTGGAGGGTTTTTGGATGGTCAGATTGGTATGGACTGTAGGTGCCGATATGACAAGTGACCAGTTGTCTGATGGCAGCGGTGTGGAGAAGGATCTTGGTGGATCACATTCTCGATGCAAGTCAGTAATATGATGCAGCCACAAAAATGAATGTGACAAGTGATGTTACAAGCCTGTAGATGTTAACATTGCCTATAGCAGGAAGGGTGGTCCTCTTCCTTGGATTTTTGGGTGTGGTTTACAAGCTACTTCCTGTCTGTGCTGTGGCAGGATGCTGACAGTGACCTGCTTTACTTGTGCCAAATTAAACAGTTCTTGTGTTTTTGGGCATTTTTCCTGGTAGGTGTGAGAAGGTTGTTTGTTCCTTTCGTTTGGAATAGGCGGCACAGACACTTATCCAGGGTGGTTTTAGACGGGGATGGTCCTACCTTGAGCAAGGGTTTAGATTAAATGATAGGGGTGCCCCAATAGAGATTTTGGCTGTTGATACCAATAGCCGATTTTTAAGGAGGCATATTGGCCAATACCGATCTGATTTCTGATACACAGCCTGGCAGCTTGAAGAGCTGCGTCCAGCTGGTAAGTCTGTTGTGGTGGAAGGCGAGGAGGGGAGGGAAGAGGCGTGGGGGGGGGGCAGATCAAGGCCCCTGCAGTGAGGGAGGGAGTGGGGAAGGGGCAGGCGCTACCCAGCTGGGGTGGGGTGTGGGACAGAGCTGCAGCTTGTCCGGGGAGGGGGAAGGTGGCTCCCGCTGCTGTATTTACCCCGAGAGGGCACGGGGGGGGGGGGCGCATGTCCCCAGATCTGCTCAGGGCGAGGTGGAGAGGGGCTGGTGCTGCAGGCTGGGGCTATGTTGAGCTCTTCCCAGCAGGGGCTGGGCCAGGCTGTACTTGGGGTGGGCGACAGGGCGGGGGGGAGGGGCTGCAGCTACCCCAAAATTCACCATAGCCCTCCTCCCAGCACCACCACCGTCTGCCCCAAGCACACCCTGGACCACCCCCTACAACGTGTCGGGAAGAGCCCAGCCCCAGCCTGCAGCTCACCCTGCCTGTGCGCCGCGCAGATCTGGGAAGCCAGTACCCCCCCCCCCCATGCCCTCCTGGGGTGCACACAGTGGCAGGAGCCACCCTCTCCTGCACCCCTCGGACAAGCTGCAGCTCTGTCCCACAGCCCACCCCACGTCAGCTGGGCAGTGCCTGCCCCAGCCTGAGCCTTACTCCTTCCTCACCATGGGGGCCTTGATTTGCACCCCCCACGCCCCTTCCCTCTCCTCCTGCCACACCATACTTACCAGCTGCATGCAGCTCTCCAAGCTGCGGGGCTGTGCTTCTCATGGTCTCCATGCTGTGCTGTGTCTGCACTGACATTTATCGGCCAAATTATCGGTCACACCAGGCCGATTTCCAGTATAGTCAATTTTCTGTATATCGATGCCGATCCGATATTGGACCAGTGTATCTGTGCACCTCTACTAAATGATATTCTGAGGGCCCTTTCATCCATACCCGTCTATTATTTTATTATTTTGTTTGCTTATACTGCATTCTTTTAAATTTGCATTCTTAATCCAAGTCTGTTATATTTTGCTATACATGGTACATTAAATCATTGTTGATTTTAAATTATGAGAGATTATCAGGACGTTTTTCCCCCATTTCCCCCCTGCAACTATTCTTGTCATGGATAATGTGTATTTTTGCAAGAAAATTTATTTGCACCTAAATTAGGCATGGTTTGTTTAATTATAAAAATGTACCTCTGATGCAGAGACCACTTTTTACTTTCCTGTAATCTACAGTATTAAAGACAGAACTAATAAAGCTTCATTTTTCTCATATTTTTTAAACAGAGTTGAATCAGAGTATTAGATTTGTAATTCAGTAGCCTGAGTGCTCTTAATTTGGAGGCAGTGTTAAGTGAGTCAGTGACACACCTTGTGCAGGTTTGTAGTTTTCTGAATGGAAATGACAGTGACATAGGATATATTCAGGCAGACGTTCTTCATTTGTGTGTGTTGTGTATCATTTTTGCTTCAAGAGACTGTTTACAGCAGTAGTCAGTGGCATACAGGTCTCAGTAACTGATGTAGTGTCTGCTATTTCTGGCTGCCAGAGTATAATTGCCTGATTCAAATATATTATTATGTCTTTGTGGTTGAAGCAGCTTACATCTTTTATAATGATTGCCAGCAGGCTTTTGTATGAGTTAGTGGGTGATGCTCAGTGCCAACAAGTTTGCAAGCATTGTTTGTTAGACACCTGAATTACTGTATGTAGTAAGTGCTTGTCTGTTTTAACCCCTATTTGTGTGGAATGAGACTATTTCTTCAGTAGGACTGACTTCGGTTTTTTTCTTGTTATGGAAGCTAAATGTTTTCAGCAGATTGTTTCTATCCATAAAAAGAAAATCAAAGGACACTGTAAACTTAACAGCGTGTCTTTGAGATTTTTGTTCAGTTTGTTTCTGTGAAATAATACATTTCTTGCCAGATGTACCCTCGTGCCTTGAGATTTGCACTTCCTTCCTTAGTAAAAAAGTAAGATTTTACAGTTTTTAGCCCTAAAGTTGTTGTGGGAGACTTTTTTTTCAGGTTTGAACAAGAGAACTTAAAACAAAGTTATAATTGTAGAACTATCCTTTCAAATACAACCCTTTTATCTTCAGATAATATTGTTAGTAGTACCTATGTAACCCTATCAATAGCAAAAGCAAATTTGTCTCTTATGTTTCCTTAAGATAATGGGATTATAAAGTGTTTGTTATAAATATAAATTTCTTTGTGAAATACATCTTTCTCTGTAGCAAGATGATGAGAATGTTACTAGTCTTTCTTCATCATTTTGAGTGCAAAATGAATAAAAAAAATAATATTGGTTGGGAAGAAAGGGGAGAAATATACAGACATATGTTGCTGCATTATAGATATGGTTGTGCCACAGTTTCCCCTGCAGACTTCTGAAGCTTTCTTCTTTCAGGGTGCATTTTTCTTGGCTTGGTCTTTAAGCATAATACTCCTTCTGAATATTCTTGAGGTATCACCACAAGAGCAAAGTCGAGATGGTTTGAATACCTAACTAGTTGATTCTGGATTCTTTCAAGTTTTGTCTTTAGACAGAGGTTCCCAGGTTTTAATTGGTAGAATTTTTGTTTATAAATAGCTTTCTTCAAACCTTTAAACTGCCTGGTGTCTTCTCTCAGCTTAACCTCTTTTTTTTTTTTTTTTTTTTTTCAAAGTACAAGGTCCTAGGCATGGGAGGAAGTGAGGGTGTGCTCTGCAAAGTACTGAAAACTGGGTCCTGCATGATTTTTGGCTCCAGAGCTGTGGGGTCAACACCTTTATTCCCTAGATGTCCTCCCACTGTCCTCTTTCAAATTCCATAGTTTGATTCTTCCTGTTATTTCTTTCTCCCTAGAGATCTTTGAAAATTCAAAAGATCTGCTCTAGGTTTTGTAGGTGAGCAGGAACCATGGGCGTGATGCCTACTTTATAACTTCTCTGAGTTTTAATACCACTAGAGAGGTTAATCTGGGACCAGAAGCAGTAATTACTGTGTAAAAATACCTTCCTCATCTAAAAATTTTTTTGTGCACTGTATTTTGGAAAGATCTTTTGAATATATAACTAATTAAATTGTTAAGATCAAATATTTTGAGATAAAAGGTGGTTGAAAGAGTATTAGAAAAGTTTTTTTCAACATTTTATTAACATCTTTTTATGAAGCTTAATCTCTTCAAATGTGGGTAAAGACCATCTGCTGGCCAAAAGGCAGACAGACAGGTAGTGTCTGTCTGTCTGCCTGTCTTGGGCCTTCCTTGAGAAAGTTTGAGAGGAGAGCAGAAAAAAACAGGCTTGAATGGAGGCAAGCCTCACATTTAGTTACATATAGAGGTTCTTGCTGTGTCCTGATAAGGTTACAGATCTAAAGAATTAGATTAATCTTGGGAACAGTGCAGTTGCATCTGTTTTAGAGATTTCTTAATCCCTTGCAAGTAGGAAGAAAAAAAGCAGAGAAAAAGGAAAAAGGTTTAGTGAAACAGCCAAAAAAGCACAAAGAAAAATTGGATAAATTTATATTCGTGGCAGCCTGCACAATACTGCAGTGTATCAAAATTAGAATGGATCAGAACTACACTTAAAGCGGGCTAGCAAAAATGGTGGTCGATGATCTTTTAGTAGACATATTGTACTCATAAGCTCTGATTTAAAATAACTTTTGAGTGATTAAAGTAATAGAAATGGCTTTGAACCACTGCTTTTGCAGACAGACTTTACATAGGTACATACTCAGTAGAATGGTATATTAGCTAAGTTTCTTTTCTCAAGTGTACTGGTTCTAGTCTAACAAAAAAACAAACAAAACAAAAAAACACCCCAAAAAGCAATGTTGGTGCGAAATACTATGTAAGAGGAACTTTAACACCACATTAGTCTTTAGCTGTCATGAGCTGTATTTCTTATTATACTTGGGAGTAGCTCAGAGTTGTCAATTAGGGTTCATAGTCCAAAAGCATTGCCAAAGTTGCAGTTTGAAAATTTGGACTTGAAATGCTGCAGCCAATAACCTGTGATTTTTCTAGCAGATAAATACAATAATGTACTCCAGCTACCAGGGCATATAATCCTGACTGCATATAATTGACAGTAAGTCATTTTAATTAACTGTCTGCAATTGACTTTTGTAGGCGTTGCCATAGTCCTACAGTTTTAAGATAAGAATAATTAGAAAAATATGTAACACATGCAGTTTTGTCTTTGAATAGTCTATCTTGTCTTTGAGTCATAACTGGGTGGGGGGTTGGGGAAGGTGAAGAGTGTGGGAAGGGTCTTACCAGAGCCTCGGAAGACCTGTGCCAGTGTTGGTGCTGCTCAGTAGTAGTGGCCCCACATGGGGTCTCCACACACCTATGGTGGCTGCTGTAGCACAGGCTCTCTAAAGGCTGCCATTCTGGCACCTAGGGCTGACGTCTTGCTTTCCCATCCTTGGTTATGCTTGTGCCCCATCTTCCCTTACTCTTATCAAACCAAATACTGTAATTCCATAAATATAACACTGCTCTGAAGCTGTACGTACAAACTGTTGTACCAGTCACATAATGGTCATATCAGAAGAAGAGTCCTGCACCCCAGAGCACATAGAAACTGAGGAGAACTGTGTTCAGCAGCAGGAGAATGAAACCAAACTCTACAACCAGCTGGGCAGTGAAAGAAGATTAAAGGAGCTGGGATAAGTTTATGCTGGGGATAGAGCAAAGTTGGGCAAAATACGGCTCGTGGGCTGGAACCAAGGGATTTTATTTGGCCTTTGTTGGGTCCCTCTATCCCACCTGGCCCAGGCACAGCGGGCAGCCTGGGCTGTGACATGGATGGCTAGTCCCAGTGCCCCTGGGCGTACAGTGGAGCTGGGGTGGCATGGTAGCTGGGCTCGGCTTACCAGCAGTGGTCGCTCCTTCTGGCTGCCACAGCCAGTGTCGCTGCTACCACTGGACCTGGCCTCACTGCTGGGCACCCTGACCCATCTGCCCCCATACCCACCACTGCAGGTACCAGATGGAGCAGGTGGATAGGTGGGTGGGGTCTCCATTGGGACTGGTCTGGGACCCCCTCAGGTGGGGTGCACTCAGCTGGGCAGATGGGCTGGGGCTGTGGGCGGGTGGGGAGTGGCATCTGGGAGCAGGACAGGAGGGGTCAGAGCCAGTGCCAGTGCCAGGACTGGGATCTCAGGGCAGTGACAGCATGGGGCTGGACCTGGGGCAGAGCCATGATCCGCTCCCCACATGCCCCTGCCCATGGGACTGGTGCCCATCACGGGGATATGCGGAGAGTGAATTGTGGCTTTGCCCTGGGCCCTATGATGTCACTACCCTGCTAAACTGTCCCCTGCCTGCCTGTCAAGCTTCTGGACACAGCTCCCTGGCTGCAGCCCTGTCCTATCCACTCAGCTGAACACACCCTGCTCAGGGGAGTCCTGTGCTGGTCTTCATGGAGATCCCGCTCACTTACCTGCCCACCCTCTCCATCTGGCACCCCTGGCAGTGGGTGTGAGGTGGACAGGATCAAATGTGTTGTACCTCCTACCCTGCACTGGGTCAGTACCACCCTCCTGCTGCGCTGGGCTGGGTCAGCACCTCCCTCTTCCCCAACAGCTCACCAGAACTCCTTAAGTGGCCTTCCAGCTCAAATAATTGCCCACCCTGGGATAGAGTGACAGAAAGCGGGGTTCTTCGGTTAGGGGATGTGATGTGGAGTTGTGTTTGTGGTCCCTCCATTGTAGTTGTAGAGTATATGTAGTTTGCTTCTGGACTTTGCTGTTTGCCATTTGTGACTGAAGGGCATTTCCCCTTTCTTATTGCTACAGGTATAATACTTTTTTATGGTTAGGAACATTGGGTGTTGGCTGCAGTTAAGGCTGGGGATTTTGACAGGGTGTGCCAGTATTCCTGTCGGAACTAAAAAAAATTCAGGTCTTTCTCCTTTGCTCGGGGACAATCGACTGCAATTTTTGAGACCAGGGACAAATTTTAACCCATTGTCATATAGGCATGGGCTGTATGGTTTTTTTTGCCTTCATCTGTAGCTGGGGCCTGGTCCTTTTCCCCGGATCTCTCAGACTACTTCTGTCCTTGCAGCAGCAGAACACAGACAGAGACATCTCTGCTTTATCTGTGGCAGGCTAGAATAGGTTACGTAACTGCCTGGATCCACTCATGCCCTTATTAACACACTTTTTTTCTGCTACTTTCTGTTAAGTCATTCAGAGAGTGCATTGTATGCTAGATCCCCTTTATTTCTGACATTTGCTGAATGTACAAGATGGCATAGTTAGTATGACTGGTCATTGCTGAATACTAGAGCTAATTGCCATAAGTCACTGCAACTCCTATAGGTACATTAGGGCACTGAAAATTAACAGTTTTGGCAACTTTAAGGAACCCAGTGGTCTCATGTAATTGTGTATAAATACATTAGCTTAATTTAGTATTTTTTTAAAAATAATACAACATCCAGAAAACTTGGTTAACCTCTCTCTTATCAGTTGATCCAGTGAAAGATCTCACAAAATCCCTCTGTGCCTCATTCCTTTCCTGGGCCATCATAGCTAAAACAACATCCTTCCCTGACTACAATATCATAGTGTTCTCTTGTTTTACTATTGGTATCCTCTTGATGCTTTTATAGAAGACATTTTGTAGTTGGTCTTCATCAGCTGTGAAAACCTACAGTTTCTGTCAACTTAGATCACACCTTGTTTTATGTTTTTTCAGTCTATTGGCTTCATGTTCAATATGATAACGGAACAAGCTGCCCAGGAGGTTATGAAATGTTCTTCATTCAGGGTTTTCAAGAAGAGGTCTGAGTGGGTAATCATTTGTCCAGGACCATTTAGGAATAGCTTATTCTGCATTTTTTGCAGGGGACTGGAATTGATGACTATGGCAAGGCACATAGGGGGAAGAGTTGAAGTGGCCTGTGGAGCATTGTGCAGGTGGGTCCAGGGCTGATTGTGGAGTCAGCTGAGCCAGGGAGCCTGCAGGTGGGGCTGAGTCTGAGAGAGGAGGAAGGGGTGGTCTTAGAGTGAATATAAGCCCAGGCCCTGAGCAAAATGGAGGGTAACACCTTGGAGACTGCTGAGAGAGTACTGCCTCAGCAGGATGGCTGCAGATCTGGAGTGCCAGCAGAGAAAAGAAACTTTTTTTGGCCTTTTTTCGGCCCACCCTTCAGTGCCATCCTGCTACAATGACCCTTGGAGGCCCCTTCCAACTCTGCGATTTATGATTCTAATATACCATTTCTTCATCAATGAAATCAGCACACTTGACCCTATCTCAGTATTCAGTTATGATGACAGTGTTTGTATGTTTAATACCAGAGTTTTGCTGCTAATGTTCATATGTACTGAAGGTTGTTGGATCTGGTCTAAGTTAGGGAAATTTGTACCAGTTTAACTAAGTTGATGTAGTTATATGTAGGGACCTACCTAAATTGTGGCGAGACAAAGGGATTTTCACGGGCTGCTTGTGATATGTGAAGCCAGTTTCTTTTTGTGGTGAGCCTCACCCCCCCTGCTGCTGATTGGCCAGGGGGCACCAGCAGCCCTGTCCCTTGCTGCTGATTGGCCAAGAGGCAAAAACTGTGGCATAATTGAATAGCAAAGTTTGCAGAAATATCAGATAAATTACTGCATAATTATTAAGCTAAGTATTGCATTTAGATCTAAATTGAAATAATTTATGAATATACATTTATACACAATATGAATTGTAACTGATATCCTCATGATTTATTATTAGTCTTCTAGAAAAAGTTTGGTAATATGAAATAATGCTAACCTTGATAGAAACAATGAATGTTAGTTGTTAAATGCTAGCATGAGCATCCACTATCCAGTTGCAGCTGACATCCTTTCTCTGCAGTATGAACACTTTTCCACATACTGAGATCCCATGTTCTGTGCCTACTGAATTGGTTGGAATTGTACGGCAGCATTTTGCCAAGTTGTAAAGATGTGGAAATGGATTAAAAACAGGCTCCCAAAACACAGTGACAGTCAAAGGCACCTGGCACTCTGAAAAAGTTTTTGTAAGCAGCGTGTTCGTTGTCATGCTCTTTCTGCTGTCCGAGTGATTGATTTCAGTAGCTGAGGGTCAAAACTCAGAAAAGGCACCTGGTCAAAACCTGATTGGGATTAGAACTACAAGTGACTGACCATACTCATACAGATTCAATTTTGCAGCTGTTGCCTGGAGCACTTCTGTCCACGCTGGTTTTCATGTTGACAGTTTGAAAGTTGTTGTGATGCCATGTCTTCGACCCAAATTATCATATCCGTCAGTTGGTGTGTGCTTGGTGGACCAAAGCCTGCTGATTTCAAGCCATGTTAGAAATTCTATAAACCGGATCACTTACCTTGATCTTCAGTGTTGCCCTGTCTTAAGAGATTGCATAGTTTAAGCATGCATTGTGCTCTGGGTGTGATTTCAAGCTCATTGCATATCAATTGCTGGTAGTACTTCATATTCTTTGTGTGGGTAAGAGCACACAACTGCATTAAGCCACACATTCCATCTTGTAAGCACTGGCTCTGGTGGAAGTTAATTGCATGTAGTTCCCCGCTTTGATTGGTGATGGACGCCATGTATCAAAGCTTTCAGTCTGGACAATGTTTGAACACTTTTTTAAAAGAAGAAACAAGAAAACCACACCAGGAAAATGTGTTTGCCAGATGTCACTTACTAAAGAAAGGATGTGTGCATGACATGAATTGCATTGGGCATCATTCCATGGAGTACATCAGAGAAAGCTTTGCACATGGCATTATCAGAGAGCAGTGCTGAGATCTTGTTAAATTCTAAGTTGTAGTTTACAACAGCCTTCACTGCAGCTTCTGCCATGATAGAAAAATTGACAGATACAAGGTGGACTGGCTCTATTTGAAAAACAGGCAGGTTGCCTGGTCTTTCTAACTCCTGGATACAAATAAAATGTGCAGAACATAGTTATCTAGGGCATCTGTTGCTTAGTCTGCTACAAATGAGATTGATTCATATTCTGCCAGTGCATATTTTATACACTGAACATGCAAAGCAGTTACCCTTGGTAGATAATCTTGGCGAAGCTTGTTCACACATGGGTAACTTCCTGCATTTGGCATGTGTTTTTTCAAGTAGTCCCATAATTTAAGGTTATTAATTTTCTCCAGAGGAATGTTGGCGGCCGTGAGGACCTCCACTAGCACAAATGTAGCCTCTCTTCCTGTCGGATTGCTTTCAGTGGTTCTTTTAACGATCAAGGACATAGTTGCTTCTTTCTTGCTCTGACCTTCGGCCTCTGCAGCAGCCTTTTCACTCATCATCTTCAGACTGCAGCATTGTATCTGGCTTCTTAAAAGATGGGACTGGAACCCTTTTCCTTTTCTGACTGGAGCCTTCATTGAGTATATATCAGTGATTCCCAAACTTTGACAGATTGTGCACCACCAATTTAAAATAATACCACCTTAAGTACCACCAGCAAATTTTTGTCATATAAAGTAATTATAATAAATCTGTTAATGTGTACCATTGACAGGTTGTCTGCGTACCACTAGTGGTACCTGTACCACAGATTGGGAACTGCTGGTCTATATCATTAGTTCAGCTTCTCAGTAGCTCTCTCAAACCATGTCCTCTATGGCTGCAGGGATTGCTGTGCCTTCTTTGTATTTTGGTAAGCTTTTATTTTGTTTCTGGCGATTCCATGCAAAATCATGGGAAATGCCATTTTTTCATGGTGATCATGGAAATCACTGTTTTTTGCAGTTTCTGTGAAAATAACAAAACTGGTTTAAATAGGTTCCCAGTTGTATGTATATTCAGACTGCTAATACAGAAACAATACACTGGAATACAAGGACGTTTTTTCATCAGTGCAGCTAAGGGTTTGTTTTCACTGCAAAGTTAAACATTGGGCTTGACTTGAATCTCATCCATAAACAAACTGAAGTTTAGTGTGTGGTCCTTTTTAAGTTGAATTGACTGACTTGCAAGAGCTTATATCACAGCTCAAGCACAGCTTGTTATCTTCTAACACAGTTTGCTCTCACTGCAGCTTGAGAGGAGTTAAATGGAGTTTAGATACCTTGTGTTAACTCTGCATTGAGGGTGTACCCTAAGTATGGTCACATGTTCAAATTATTGAGAAGTAAATGAAGGCAGGAATTTGCATTTATCAGCAACTTAATGATAATTGCACATGTGCATGCTCTTACCTTGTAGAATGAAAACAAACTCACAGTAGCTTGACCCTTCATGGATTACATTGGATTTATTTGCATTTACGACAGGGTAAGACCATACATGGCAACAGTGGCTGACACTGTAAACCGACCTGCTTGTTTCCCTTGCAGTAACTTGTTTGTGTCTCCATCACTTAAGCAAATACGGTTACAACTAATGCAGATTTCACGATATAGTCAGACCCTGAGTTACGTGGGGGATATGTTCCTGAAAAACACCGTGTAAGTTTAAACCATGTAACTCGAGGCATTAAGTCAATGGAAAACAGGGGGATAGGGACCTGGGACCAAGATTTGGATAACATTATTTCATAATAAAAGGATATTTAAACACAAAATAACGGAATTAATAGTCTTATTAAAACCTTTACTTGGGTACCTTTACTAGGCTTGAAGAAGGAGGTGATCCTCTGCTGCTTCACATTCCTGTCCAGTTCCTTCTGGAGCTCCTTGTAACATGAAAGGAGTTGATCTAAGGACCTCTTAAATTTGAGACTCCTTTCTATGCTGGGGTCAAGTTCCACTATCTCTTCACTCACGTTTTGAGCCTTACACAGGAACTCTTGAATGGTTTTAACGGTGAAGGCTGGCTTAGCAGACTCTGTCTCTTCCTCTTCCTCACTCTTGCTGCTGGATGCAGCAAGCTGCTCAAGTTCCTCGTTTGTTGGTTCCTGTTAGTGGGAATCGATCAGCTCAACCGCGTCCACATTCTCGATGTCTTCAAATCCCTCTCCTCCCAGCCATTTGGCCTGCCTCACAATGTCAGTGACTTCATTGTTGATGGTGGGGAAGCCTCTGAAGTCATTGATTATCTCAGGCCAGAGTTTGTGCCAACAGGCATTCAAGGTTGAAGGTATGACCTCCTCCCAAGCCTCTTGGATTATGCTGTTGCAGTCCAAAATGTTGTTCGCCTCCAAAACTGTGTCAGATTCTCCACTCTCCCTGCATTGATTGTGTCCAGTGCCTGTCTGTAGAGCCTCCTGATGTAATAAGACTTGAAAGTCTTAATAATGCCCTGGTCCATAGGTTGTAAAATTGATGTCATGGTGGGAGGCAAAAACATAACAGAAACATTGGGATCAACAAAGGACAATGACTCCGACATGTGACCTGGCACATTGTCAAAAACAAGAAAAACCTTGAAAGATTCTTTTTCACAAGGAATTCCTTTCACTTCCGGTACAAACGAGTTCTGCAGCCAGTTCTCAAAAACAACGTGTGTGACCCAGGCTTTCTTATTGGAACGCCACACTACCGGCAAACATTTCTTGTTTTTACCCTTTAGCACACATGGATTTTCAGCTCGGTACACTAAAAGAGGTTTGCACGTAAAGTCCTTTGAGGCATTTGCAGAAAACAAAGGGGTTAATCTATCTATAAATGCCTTGAAACCACTGGCCACACTTGGTTCTTTGGTTAAATAAATCCTATTGCCCATTTTCTTGTAAAAAAAAAAAAAAAAGTCCTGTTTCATCACAGTTGAAAACTTGGGCGGGTTTGTAGCCTTAATTTTTAATAAATTCTAAAAACTGTGGTTTGAAATTGCTAGTAGTGTGGATCCAATCAGTTGGCAGACCGTATTTTGCTCACCCCTGTATTAACATCTAGGCCAGGACCGCAGGCTCTCTACCTTTGCTGCCCTGGTAGAGTCCAGGCCTCAGAATAAATGCTCACAAACCTATGCCTCAGCACTCTCCTATGCAGGTTACTCACCTCACCTTATAGCTATGCCCAGTCCACTGGTTGTTACCCACAGACATTTAATGGAACTGCTCTTTTACATGGAATCTCAAAAAAAGTCCAGAACATAATATTTAGCTCCACTGGGCCCAAAGGAGTAGCAAAGAAAAAGCATTGAGCTTACTGCTGCTGAATGGGCCCTGCATCTTTGGATCCTCTGCTTGTCTGCTCCAGGATCCTGCTGCTGGGGTGTTTCACCTCCCTCTCAAAGTAGTCCATCCTGGTTCCCCAGCCAGGCTTCTCCTCTTCTACTCATTGTTTGGGACCAGCTTTTATGCCTCTGGGTCCTTCCCCCATGTTGGTTACTTGACCCTGCCTGTGCAGACTAGAACAGCAGGCCCTCATTAAAAGCTTGTCATCTCTAAGAGAGGTGAGTTGAGTTGGTAGCTTTACACCAGCTCTTTCTTGTCGCCCTCTTTCACTCCCCTTTTGACTCAAAAAGTCCTAGTCTTAAACGAACCTAAACCAGCTCTGTCCCACAGTGTCTCCCCAGAAACGGGAGTTAACTTGCCTGTTATACTGTCCTTGAGCCCTAGCAACATCCTCTGCCTGCTTCAAAACTGGAGGGCAATGAAGAAAGCCAAGTGAAACAGAATGAGACAAGGAGCATGTTTAAAAATTGTATACAAATTTATGTATAATATGCAAATTATTTGTACCGTATATAAATTTAGTGAAGTTCTAGCACATAAATGGACAGTTGAAAAATGTTCTAATCTGAAATTTTGCTAGGGAGTATCCAACTCTGTTCTTTTGCCCCAGGGTAGACAGCAGAACTGAGAAAGTCTTGGTCTTATTCAGCAGAGTATAATGGATGGGATATTATGACCGTTGATGTAACACTTGTCCTCAAGCAGCCATAATGCTATTAAGTGAGATTTGCAGCATAGCGTTGAAGATGAAAAGAAAGCATTCATCTGGGAGTTGGGGGGAGGGGGGGGGAAGGGAGGTGAGAGACAGGACTAGGGGTCACCTTTACTTTCAGATAAAACTTTATTCCTGTGGAGTTAGTGGAACATTACAGTAGGAAAATACCTCACTTTCTTGTCGGGGGGGGGGATATAATCACTTCCTTTCCTAGGACTTTTTATTTCATCATTGTTATAAATATAGTATTAATTGCAGTGAAACTTAAATGTTGAATCTCTTTTCCACTCAGGGAATAATTATAATTAATTTCATTTGACATTTTAAAATAAAATAAAAATAAAATAAAATATTTTATTTTTATTTTCATTTTATTTTAAGAAGTTGTTTATGGGTATTGCATCCACCTTCATTCATTTCACTTCACATCTGACTCCTTACGTGAGGAGCTTTGTTCCACCCTTCCTCCTAAATCTGACAGATAGTGATGTTAAAATGCTGCTCTTTTTTCAGATGTTATCATATAATCTTCTTTAAAACGATCTCCTGCCTTTCTGATAGCTCTCTTGGATTTTTAGCCATGTTTTGAAAGTCAAACTAGTATTATCCAGGTATTAAAAGTTGTGTATCAATTAGGGATGTAAATATTGTTTAAAAATTATCTATTTAACCTCCTCTAATTATATTGGTTAAACCAGTGGTGGGCAAAATACGGCCTGCGAGGCCATTCTATCTGGCCCACGGGCCCCTAAAAAAATTTAGAAAATTAAAATTTATCTGCCCTTGGTTCCAGTCAAAAACAACAGGAGCCAGGGGCAGTAGGACCCAGGGAAATCCTCAGTGGGCTCCTGCAACAGCAGGGCCAGGGCCCTCCCCCCTCAGCCAGAACCCCAACAGTGGCTTCTGGCCTAGGACCACATGACTGCCCCAGCACAGGAAGCTCGGGGAGTGGGGGGGGGAAAGGGCAGGGAAGGAGCTGGTGTGGAGCGTGGGGAAAAGCGGTCCCTCCCCCACCCTGTGGCCACACTCCCTGCTGCAGCTGCTGGCAGCCACGTGGGCTATGAGCGGCTGCAGTGTGGGGCGTCAGCCACAGGGCGGGCAAGAGGCCACTTTTCCCTCACACTCAGCACCAGCTTGTAAGCCGGCCCCATGCCAGCTCCAGACTCGCCCATCAGGGCTGCACTTCAGTGGCAGCAGCTTAGGCCCCCCCGCTTGCCATGTTGGGCAGCATTTGCTGCTGCTGCCCACCCGGAGCTCACGCCGGAGTAAGCTGCGGTGAGGCTGTCAGCACCGCTGCTGGGCTGCCCAGCACCTGAGCTCCGGGCGGGCAGCAGCAAACACTGCCCGGCGCAGCAAACGGGGGGCCACAGCTGCTGCCACCTACGGGCGAGTCTGGAGCTGGCTTGGAGCCCAGGCTGGCAGTAGGGCCAGGTTACAAGCTGGTGCTGAGTGCGGAGGAAAAGTGGCCCCTTGCCCACCCTGTGGCCGGAGCCCCTCACTGCAGCTGCTCGCAGCCCATGTGGGGCTGCCTGTGCCTGCTCAGGACAGCCGTCCGCGGGCTGCGAGTGGCTGCAGCAGGGAGCGCCAGCCACGGGGCAAGCAAGGGGCAGCTTTTCCCCTTGCTCTGCACCAGCTCCTTCCCTGCTGGCAAGCAGGAGGTTAGGGCTGTGCACTGCCCCCTGCCTGTACCGCGGGGCTGGGGGGCACTGGGAGTGAGTGGGCACAGGAGCACAGGGCCCACACCGATGTCCCCAGGGCCAGTGCCAGCATGGTCCAGAGCAGGGCAGCAGAGGCACAGGGTCCTGGCCGGCAGGGGCTCTATGGAGCCAGGCCAGCTCCCTCCTCTTTCTGCTGATGCAGCCTAGCCTGGCTTCACAGACCCCTAGCAGCCTGCACCTGACTTGGCCCCACTGGTGCTGGCCCTGAGACATTGGTCCCAAAACATTGGGACATTGGTCCCAAGATGGTGACCAGTGGGCAGGGCACCTGTCAAGGGGCAGGTAGGGTGGGGCTACCCATGCGGCCCTCTACAGCTTGTCAAAACTGGGTAAGCGGCCCTCCACCCAAAATAATTGCCCGCCTCTGGGTTAAACAGTTAACCCAGGGTTGGGCAAAATACAGGATCTGGCCTGCAGCGGGTTTTTGTACGGCCTGCGGTGGGTCCTTTAGTTGCACCTGGCTCAGGCACCATCCAGCTGTGGCACGTCCTGCTGCCCCCAGAGGATACAACAGGGCTGGAGCAGCTCCACAGCTGGACTGCCTTTCTAGGCAGCACAGGTGGCGGTGGCTCCTTCTGGCTGCCACCACCACTGGACCCAGCTCCGCAGCACCAGCAAGAACTCCTGCTGCACAGCCCCGACCCTACATGCTGTGCGCCTGCACCAGGCTCGCCCGCCCAGGCTCGGCAGCAGCAGCACAGAACAAAAAAGTTGTTGCTCAGTGCAGGGGAAAAGTGGCCTCTTTTCCTTTAGCTGCTGGCCATTTCTGCTGCAGCTACCCAGAGCCTGTGCCGTGCTGGGCTGTCCTGTGTCTCCACTGCCATTGCCCCTGGGCTGTGCAACGAGGCAGCGGTGACAGCACAGCACACGTCAACCCTCTTCGCCCCCGCAAACCCCATACCTACCCATCCACTCACACACACATTCCCACATCCCCACAAATACACCCCCCACAAACTCTCAATACCCACTCTCCCACATCCCCATACACCCCCTCCACACCCCTCCCCCAGTATATGAGTAAGACGTCATTTTAAGTTATTATGCAATCACTTCTATATACACCACATGAACACACACACAAGGACAAAAATATTTTTTCAAATAAAATTAAAATGTTACTGTCAGTGTTTGATTTTTAATTTATAATTTTTTTCTGGGTCCAAGATGGCAAACCCCCTTTCCAAAAGGAGTCCTTCTGGGGGTAGGGGGAGGGACTTCCAGTGGCAAAGGTCAGGGGTTAGGGGGACAGGACTTCTGGTCACAAGATGTCAACCAGGGGGCGGGGCAACTGTCAAGGGACAGGGTTATCCTTGCAGCTCTCGACAGCCCACCAGTGCTAATTAAGTGGCCCTTCACCCAAAATAATTGCCTGCTCTGAACTGACTGATGACAGCAGCTTGGACACAGCTGCTTCTCCGGGCAGGGGTGGGATGGGGGGAGAGGAGGCAGTGGCAAGCTCAGCTAGACAAGGCAGCTCACATGAAGCCAGTGCACTGGGAGGGAGGGAGCAAGCATTAATGAACAGCTGCTAATTGCTTAATTGATGAGTCATTAGATCACCTGCTATTTTCCTCTTTAGCCTCATAGGCTATGGGTACTAGTCCATCTTGTCATCGTTCCCCCACTCCCTTCTTGCCCTGCCACTCTGATTGCTCCTCCGGCACTGCAGGGCTTTCCCCTTCTCCCCCCCAAAACTAAACAGTACCCAGAAAGCTAACTGGTTATCCCTGGGATTATCAGTTAAACAATTAAGCATTTAACCTTTCACATTTCTAGTATCAATGAGGTTTAGATTAGAATTTTTTATCAGCTCAAGTTAAATGATGTTAATTTGAGTCAACTGATATGAAGGTATATCTCTAGATAATTCATAAATTTTCAGCTCTAGACTTCTTTTCTTGAGACATCTTTGTTTATCTTCTATTGCATTTTACAAAAAATGTTTGCATTGCAGTTGTCTGGATGGATGCATATTTTATTTTAACATTTATGTATACATTTCTGAAAGCCAGTTATTTGGCAGACATTGACAAGAGGAGAGCAAAATAAAATGCCAATAAAGTGTCAGTAGTTAACTATTGTAGATTTTCTGTTGCTAAAAGGATATTAAGAAGTGTTAATAGAACTTTCCCTATCATGGGCTATAGATTCATGCTTCATTTTATATCATGGTTAGACATTGGTTTTAAAAATCAGCTGTGCATTTTTCCAACTATTTGTCCTTAATTTTAATGTTGCTTCCAAAGAAGTCCAAGGAGAAGCAATAAAGGGAAACTATATTAATCTTTGCAGTTTTATTTTTAGTAGTAAAGTAATAGTGCATACTATTACTTACTATTACTTTATGTAACTCATATCATTCTTTTGGCTTTTCCAAAGAGAACGTGTGAGGAGAACTGCTTAATAATAATAATATGGGTTATTAGACATAAAAGGGTTAATATTAACCCATTTTAATTCATGTGGTTTTCCCCCACTTTTGGTGTGATTTAAGAATTATAAATCGTGGCTCCAGTTACTGCACAGTGAATTAGCATATTATGTTCTTAGCCTTCTCTTTACCATATAGGTCAGTGTCTGGAAATTAGCATCTACTCAAGTCAGTTTAATTTTTGGAGTAAAAAAAAAAATCTCTATATATTCCCCTCGCAATGTATAAGAATCTATTTACAAACAGTGAAAGAGATGGTTATAACTATCTTACTGTGTAAAATTATTTTTCTGTCCTAAGTTAATGATTGTTTGTGTGTCTGGTTTCGCTCTCCTGTTCAAGTAGGGGGCATTTGGTACCTGGTCCTTAAATTGCTTATGCACTTGAATTATGTTTATTCATTCAGGCAATCCCATTGTATTGATATGTTACTGATTTTTCATTTTTATAAAGTTTCTTGTTTTCTTGACTATGTTGTCAGGTCCTGTAACAAACTGAATTTTTGCATATGATCTCAAGTAGACTATACCAAACAGCCAGTTGCTCTTCAGATTTACTGTTAATATAAAAGTGAAACCTCACTTTTATCACAGTGTGTAATGGAGTATACATGATTTTATGGACTTGTTGTGTGGCTGAAGCAGACAAACATAAATTGCTTGATTATATTATTTAGTTCCGATGCAGCAGTTCAGTAACAGTGAGTAATTTCATTGTATCCAAATTATTGTAGATGGAAAGCCAGGATGAGCACTTTAAAATCATGTAATGATTATTATTCTTTAAATCGTTGTTATAAATCAAGTTGAAATGTATTTATTTATTTAAATTGATAAGATAATTGGGACTTTAGATTGCATGATGAACTGAACTGGAAGAGACAGAACATTCAAATGCCATTACTGGTAGTGGATCTTCTTTGAAGTGTACAACACTGCTTGTAGACCAGAACAAAATATTGAAAAATATAGACCTGAGGCTACAGCTTTAATGAAAAACCTTTATGGAGCAAATTATGGACACTTGCATCTATCTGTGGTGGCACGTACATGTGTCAAAAACCTGAACAGAAGTCATTGACAATTGGATTCTTAATTGCTTGTTACAGGTATATTCACATATTGCCACAAGATCAGCATCTTTTCTTTTTTTTAAATAGCTATCTTGACTGCCTTTTGTCTTTAACTTGATTGTTTTATTTTAGCTTGGAGAATCTGTTTGTGTGAAAATATTGATTCATTGTCTTTAATTTTTAATTGCCTGTTTTCCAGCTGTGCTGTTTAGTATCAGGACTCCTAACATTTCTTTTCAAGCCTGTTTCAACCATATTTATCCTTCAATACTGAAATGTAGTGCCTTTTGTTTGTTTTGTATAGTAGGATTACTATTACTAATAGTAATAATACAGCAGTGTCCAAAGACTGCCCCAGTTATGATAGGGATTCCATTTTGTTGTTTTATGTTTGCATTAACAGCTATGACCGGTACCTTTAATTGCTTATACTGCAGGCAAAATATGGCCAAGGGGGGAAGGATAAAATACCCAACGATCTAGGGCAGGGGTTGGCAGCTGATGGCCCAGAGACTCAATCTGTCTAATGGAGCCTGTATAGCAGGGGCTTCAGTGGCATTTTGGTGGCAGGGGGCTTTGCCCAGGCTGTGGGGTGGAGCAGAGCAGGGCCAGCCCACCTCGGACTAGCATGGATAATTTCAGCCCACTGCTCCTAAAGCATTGCTGACTCTGGATCTAGGGTAATTTTAGGCATGTGGCAAAGTTATTTCGCAAAGCACTCAAAGATGAAGGAGTCAAAAGTTAGAAAATATCAGAATCAGGGTTCCATGCATAATCTTACTTTACCTCCCTTGTTCATGTGCACGATAATACAGTCCTTGATTACATGGACACCCGTGATATTTTTCTACGGGGCTCTGCCTCAGTCAGTGAATAAGTAGTTGTTTGATAATGTGTTATAGTTAGGGATGTACGTAATTTGCAGTTTTCGTGGACACCATGAAATCTGGAATAGTCCGGAAAATCAGCAACAAAAAATCTTAATTAAAATGAAATGCTGGTTCCCCTGTGAGTGCCAGTAGTCCACACTGCCTGGTGGGGCGGTGTGAAGGGCAGCAGACAAGATCACTGCTGCCCCCTTGTTCCTACTCCCTTGCCCTAGCCTCTCTGCTGTTCAGTGCCGAGGGGCGGGGCCATCGTGAAATGACCTCAGAATTAGAGCACTACACCACGATCAACCTGCAAAAATTTAGGTAGACCCCCTAGTTATATTTTTGGGCACAGGCCAAGGAAATTCAAAAGTCTTTTGTAAAGGAGAGTGTGAGACGGCAGTAACCAGTGGTCCTACATGTTCTTTACAAATAATGTTTATATTATAATAGAATCCAAAGGCTCTGATTGTGATTGCACTGTTCTGGATATTCTCTAGCCAGAGGACATTTCTGTTTATAGTATCAGAACCTATTTAAATCAGTAGGCAAAGCTAAGCACATTCGTGTTGGCACAGGGTCGTACAGAAGAGACTATTGCTAAGGAGGAACTTCGGTATGTTTGTGTCAGACAGACAGACAGAACGTGGTATAGGCATTTAGGGAGGGTGATATGTAGGTGAAGTCCATGGGCAAGGTTCCCATGGCACTGGGAGTCTGAAGCCAGAGTTGGAGTGAAACAGAAGCTGGTGCCAAGGTCAGGTTGAGTCAGAAATTTGAACCAGAATCAGGAGCCACAGCCAAGTCAAGATAGTACAGCACGGGATCTGGTGCCAGCATATGCCAAGGTTCAGAGCCAGTGTTGGAGAATACCAAAAGTCAGAACTGGAAAAGGAGCCAGAGCCAAGTCAGGATGAGCCAAGAGTTTTGAGAAGTAAAGCAAGAAAGCACAAGAATGTCAGGTGCAAGTACCTAAGTCTTTTCCTGGACAGGTTACTGCAGGTGGGGCCTGTTGCCTGTGGCCTTAGTGGATGGGCTATCCTGAGTGCCCCACTAGGACCAGCTGGGCCCAGGGCACTGATCCCAGCATGCTGCAGGTGGCGCCTGTTTCTCTGAAGCCTCAGGGGTTGAACTGCCCTTATCCTGTGACTGGGAACAGCTGGACTCAGGATTTGGATTTGGTCTTATTATGGGGGGTTGGGGGAGGTGTGTATGCACATGTGTGCACACCAGTACTTAAAACTGAACTAAGATAAAATACCTAACCTTAACAATAAAGGTAGTCTTTAAAAACCTACCAGTGACAAGGAAAATAATTTCCTGTTACAAGCAGGAAATAAAAGAAAATGAGTTAAGACACTTTATTTAAATCACCCTGCACTCTGATATGTTACTCTCTCACAGAGAGGACTTCTCTGATGGATTCGGGCAAAGTATGGAGTGCAGGGAATGGCCAATTTTAACTTTTTTTTGGTCAGTAGTGGATGTTTTTCAGCCCTACTTAGTATCTGCTATATTTATTCAATTTTGGGTTTGTCACAATTTTTTCTTAAATGTATTGTTTAATGTACTCTAAAATAGTGTAGCGTCGGTTATTTCTGTTTAAGATTTTTGTTGACCTATCGTGATAAGTGCTGCATGTTCAAAGTCTGCATTTAAGATGGCAGGAAAGGCTGCTGGGGGGGAGGTTGGGAGATGAAGGCAAATTTGTGTTTGAAAAGAATTATTTACATGTTATATGGGAGTTGCAGGAAAGTACAGAAAGCTCACACTAGTGAGGGTGTGACATCGAAAAGCCTACTTCTGGAATGTACACCTGAAGCAGAGCCAAACCTGGGTAATATCAGTTCTTTTTATATTATATTCCACCTGTTATCTCAGCTTTCATAATCAATGGCTGACTTGCATATATCACAATGCAAAAAGTCTGTTAGGGCCCCTTGGACAGTCACAATCTGGTTAATGTCAAGAACTTAACTACTGCATTTTCTTGCATACCCTCACCTTGGAATATTATACACAGCTTACTTTTGACAGATAGAATGAAGAAGAAAAAAGATTTTCCCAGAGTTATGGCTGCATGGAACAGAGACGGAATGTAATCTTCAGCTGACTCACCCTTCCTTTCGTGCTTAACTAAAGCTTAAAACCCTAGCTCAGAGGTGGCCAGAGTTACTCACCCTGAGAGCCACGTCCAGTCCTGTACTGAAGGTCAAGAGCCACAGATCTCTGACCACTTCTCCAGTTTAAAGTTCAAGAGCTGAGCGCTGGCTGCAGGATTGGGCTCCTGCTGCCACAGGGCCAAGCTGCTCTGGCTTTCACCGTGGGAAGCGTTCCCTGGGGTAAGCGGCGCGGCTGCAGACCCAGCCCCAGCAGCCCAGCACCTGAGCCAGCAGTCCTGGAGGGGAGAAGTGGGCAGGGCTTTGTCTCTGGAGAGAGTACCATGCTGGCAAGTCTCATGAGGCTTGCGAGCTGCAGTTTGACCACCACTGCCCTAGCTGCTGCTGTAAACTGGTCTCCATGTGTGGATCTATGATTTTGAAAAAAGCTAAAGATTTTCCAGGGCTGTGAAATAGAAACCAGGAGCGGCCAGCAGACAGTAAATTCACCTTGCTGGGGTCACCTGACTCCAGTTGTCTTTCCTGCCTGGTGCAGGGGGCTGGACCCGATGATATTCCCGAGGTCCCTTCCAGCCTTACAACCTATGAAATTGCACAAGAAAGGTTAGCTTGATTAGTGGAACATCAAGACCATTCAACAGGAGAGACAATGGTTAACCACTGTAGAGTGAAGAACAATGATCTGTTAAGTAAGTCAACTTCCTTGGCTGCCTGAAGGGTAATACTATATCTGCTACACTATGGGGCAGGAATCAAAGCAGGGTGCTTCTCTCCAAGGCAGAAAATTAGCTCCCTAGCTTAATACATGCATCCCAGTTTTGGGGAACTGATTTTTTCAGGGGGAAAGTTCTTGGTATATGTGAGAAAATATGGTAACCTTTGCTGGGTGTATTTATTACTTAATGTGTCAAAGTAACTTGCTTTGTTAAAATCCACATAAAAATATAATAGGAAACGTTTATACTTGTGTGAGAGGCTCCTCAACTTCCTCAGCTCCTGGGAATGTAAGGTGTTGTCAGGCTGTGTTTGGCTTGTGAAGCAGCCTGTTTGGTAGCTAAACTTCATTGGGTGCATGAGTTCTTAGTGCATAGCATGGCATTTACAGCAGGCTTGGGAAAGCCTTGAAAAAAGACAACAAAATTAAAAATAATAATGAGAGATGCAGTGCTGGTACGGTTCTATGAGAGGTGCATGTAAGAGGGCTTACAGGGGCTTAAGTCTTCCCAGCTTTTTGTGCAGTGATGTAGCCTCTCTTCTCTTCAGTGGATTAGTGTATAATTTTTCAGCTTGCATAATTATTATGGATTTTACTTCGTTTCTTATGTTGGATATTAAATAAATGTCATGCTCGGACATTATGTAAACTGACAAAAATATACAAAAGTACGGTATAAATTCTAGCCTTCGCGTTGCCCTTTATAAAAGCATTAGAACATGAAAAAGTGGTCCTTGGTGTAAAACTCCTGTTACTGTCATTTCCATTTAATATCACCAGCATTTGTCGGTTCAATGCATTTGACATTATCTGGGCTTGAATGTAATGTGTAGGGTTTTGTTTTGTTTTTTTAATTCTACATTCTGGCCTTTTTTCTTCAGGCAAGAGTGCAAATCAGAAGATGTTGCTTGCAAGAGATCTGAATCTGAACCTGAGGAATTATCAGATGAACCAAACACAGACACTTTCTATGGAACCTCTCCTCCTAGTACACCCCGACAGATGAAACGTATGTCAACAAAGCATCAGAAAAATAACGTAGGGAGACCAACTAGCCGCTCCACGTTGAAAGGTGGGTGACATTTTTTTTACACTGTTTTACTTACAGGGCTGGAAGCTAGTAGTATATAATGTATTTATGTACTTTACGTACAGTTTTTACAGATTATTTCTGATAACTCCATAGTCTGTTTTCCCCAATTCCTCATTTTTATAGATTTTGTAGACCACTTTCATAGAGAACTGTGTGCATTTAGCATTGTCTTCCCTCTCTCTAGTTCACTTTGAGCAATGAAATTATAGTTGTCATTACGTTTGTCCAGTCAGCAATCAAAAATAGTTTTTCATACCATTTAGTTTTGTTAACATTTAATTTTAATTACAAATGATAAATACTGGGAACTGACCCTTGTAAGTATACATACAGATCTATCTATCCAGTGTTACAAAAATTAATAGGAATATGTTGCAGGAAGCAAACAAACGTTTTGATAAAACTTGCCCAGATGGACAGCATCCTTTCTTTGCATGGTGCAAACTGTGCATGGTGTATCTTGCATGGTACGTGGCAGGATGCAGTTTTCAAGGGCTATGGTTCCAGGTTACAAGGTTATACTGGTTACTATAGTTAGTTTAATGTTTCTGTAAAAATTCCCCCTTTTTTACTGTGTGAAATAGCCAAACTGGGAGAAATGACTGTTTTACAGTGAGTATATACTAGGTTTGTCAAAGTAGTAGCAAAAACAAACCAATAAAATACTACTTTTCCTCTTTTATAATTTGTATTGTTAGATAGTGAGGCTTAACAACAATAAATAAAATGCTTTCAGCCAATTTAGTTTGAAATTTAAGTTTGAATTTAAGTTGGGGATATTCTTTAACATTGCCTAGGTTAAGGATTCAGTTTTTTATCTCTTGATGTTGATATTGACTTCTACAGAAAATGCATGTACTTTATTTTTCTTTTCTTTTTTTTTAATATTGGTAAGCCCTGTTTATATATTGTGGCAAAACTTTAAGACTGTTTTTCAAACAAATAATTGGTTCATCGTTGTCATGCAGAATATACTCTTTTTCTAATCATTCTTGGCAAAGTTGATTTATCTGAGTTACAGTGGTTAGCTGTCACAGACCCAACTGTCAGGGAGTTCATGGAATCCCAAGATTTACTCCACTATTCCACTACTTATCTCAAGGAACAGCCTCAGGCAGTGCTTTTCAACCCTTTCAGGGTCAGGGCTGCTCACTTCCCCTTTCGAATGTGGTGGCACTCCTGGCTGAGAACCAGTGTTGGTTCTATCTCAGTTTACCTGAGTGCCTCTCAGCCAGGTTCTGCTGCCAGGAAGGGTTGTGCAGCTGTGATGAAACTGCCTTATGTGGCAAAGCCAGACAGGGAAGGCCTGTGCCATGTGCTCCTCCTGTATTAGGGACCTGATCAGCCTAAAGCAGGCAGGAGCTGGCTCCTTTTGGTCCAGAAATACCAACACTCCTTCTGAAAGCAGAAAGTAACCCTTCCTGCCACCACATACATGGGTGGATCTAGGATTTTGAAAACAGGGTGCAGAAAATGTGGTATATTGTGACATATAACAGACTATATATTTTTCTCCAGTTAGAAACTAGAAGCTTTATTTAATATGCTAGGGGGCTCACAGCAATATTATTCAGTTTTAAGATCGAAGCAAAAACAAATATAACTTTATTAGAATGTGCATTAATTTCCTATATTACCTATTATGTATACAAACACAACAGACTAGGAAAAAATAATCAAAAGATGCTGTTTCATTAGTTTAGTAGTCATTAGAATTAAATGTCCATCTCTTCCAGATTCATAAAACAAACCTAGCTTTTTTGAGCAATTTGACAGTGCATCCAGTGCTTCACTGAAAGTTATTTCCACACCTGAGTTACTGTTCACTAAGTTAAAACTTCTAACTAGAGTTAAAACCTTTGTGGAGGGCTGTGAAATTTTTAAGCTTTCGGTAGGCCAGGAATCAAAAGGGGATGCAACTGCACCACTGCACCCACCCTGGATCTGCCCCTGCACACACACACAGATTATCTATCATCCAGATTTCTACTACCCTGGACTGACAGAGACCAGCGGGGAGTTGGGGAACCTATGGATGAGGGGAGAGCTGTGGGAGAAGAGGGAGGGGGCGAAGTAGAAAGCTGGGCAGCCACAGGGCGGACCTGGCAGCTTCTAGCCTTGCCTCTTCCTGCCAGCCCTCTAGCTGCAAGTCTAGAGCTCTGCACATTGGAGAAGGTATTAACATTTAATATGTGATTGCTCACAGAACACACCATCTTTAATACTGCCTAACATTCCTTAGAGTTAGTGTTCAAACTGTGAAGTATAACAGCGCTCCTAGAGTCCTTCCTCCGTGGGAAGTCTGGAATTTCCTTCTGTAACTGCCCACCTTTGTGAAATGTACTTGCTATTGTAAGGCTGATATTTCTGTTACCCTCCAAATTTTGGGTGCCCATCCCAATAATTGGTTGTCATCTAGTATCAATAGCCCTTTCTGCCATGTGTCTGGAAGTGATAATTGCTCTTGGTCTTGTAAAGTAATTGATACTTAATAGTTTTGCCTCTCCCCTGTTTGTTAGCTATGCATACGATGGTTCTTCTGATGTTTAAATGTATATTGCCCTCTGATCTAGTTATACCTATGGATAAGCTGCATCCTTAATTGGAAAGATACATACAGGATGCATCTACATGTGCCATTAAGGTGATGTGATAAACTCTGGTGCAGTTTGCGCTAGAGTCGGCTGTTCCTGGGTTCAGTGTCTGCATGTGTGCCCAGGACTGCAGCAGTTTGAGTCAGGGCGGAACAGCCCTAGGCTGGCAAGGGGTCTAGGAGGTCAGCCCCAGGCTCCGAGTGTCAGTGTCAGGCAGCGTCACTGTCAACGTGTGCATTTCAGCACACCTAAGTACTCTGCCATAGGAAAGTACTGTTCTCAACAGCACTATCCTACTGCAAAGTTAGTTAATTTACTGTGCCCTAATACCAGTGCACATGTAGGTGTTGACACTTTACTGCAGAGCTAATTAGTCAACAGTGCAGTAAAATACACATGTAGATGCATGCAGAGAGAGAACAACATGATCTATGCATATGCTGACCATAAGGAAATCCAGGACATCTTGAACAATGCCCCTCGCTCCCCTCCACCAAGTCAGCAGCGCTGCTGCAGGCGGGGGCGGGGTGGCATGGTATGCCAGGCAGGTGGGTGGGTAGTGGTGCCTGTGTGGTGTTCCATGCCAATCTACTTCCCTACCAACTGTGCCCTGCCCCCTGCATTTCTGAGACTAACTTTAAGTCTCACTAGCCAGCTAGAACCGGCCTCCAAAATTTGGGACTATTCCAACTAAACTGGGATGTATGGTTACCCTATCTATGTAGCAGTAGAAGTGATGAATGAATACAGCTTCTTGTTAGCTTTTGAAAGGGATCAAACCTGGGGTTATTTAGATTCAAGTGGAGTTAAATATCTTTGCTTGAGACCCCACCTCTTTCCTGCTTTTAGGGTCAATTTGTTATGTTGGCATTTGGCTTTTATCAGAAACATTTCAAAGCTTATTTTAAAGTGGTTATTTATACTATATATGATATAGCAACATTTGAGTGTATTTGACTGAAAGGATTAGTTTGCCAGGGTGGAATGGAACGTAGAGTGGTAAAAAGGAAAAAAAGAAAGAAAAATACACCAAAGCTGACTGAAGAACTGCAGAAGGCTTTTGTAAAATTGAACGGACAACAAAATGGCAGATGAAATTCAGCATTGGTAAGTGCGAAGGAATGCCTATGGGAAATAATTTGAGCTGCACATACCTGATGATGGGCTCTATACTAACTGTTACTACTCAAGAAAGAATATTGAAATTATTCTGGATGGGTCTCTGAAAATTTCAGCCCAACGCTCAACAGCAATCATAGAATCATAGACAAGTAGGGCTGGAAGGCACCTCTGTAAGTCATTTAGTTCAACTCCCTGCCTGACAGGATTATCTCTGTCCAAACCATCTGTTACAATCCATAATCTAGCTTCTTAGTAAAACTGTGGTCAACCCTGACGTAACATAAGACATAACACCCTAACCTGCCACACGTAAAGCAGGGGGATCGCGGCAGCCAACGTCCTGTTTGCTTAGTATGGTTAAGGGATCCCAGGTAGAGGTCTACACCCTTCGTCAGAGAGGAAGGCAAAACCCCCCACAATCCATAGCAGTCTGACCCTGGGATAAAATTCCTTCCTGACCCCAGATATGGCAATCTGTCTGATCCTGTGTGGGTAGAGGCAAGGCCCTTTAGCCAACAACCTTTGGCTTGAAGGCCCAGAGGAGAATTGGCACACCCCAGTCAAAATCTCCAGCCTTGGCTGCAGCTACCACCCAACGCCTTGGAGGAAGACTTAAAAACAAAATAAAAGAAAAAATCCTGGGATATGTAGCAGAAAGGAGACAGGGGGTAGAATTCCCTCCCAGCAGCATGTGGTAACCAGCAAAGGCCACAAGCCTGGGAAATATCCATAGTAGAACATAGCCATAGCTACACCTATAATGTCCCTGACTAGTGGTTATCCAATCTTTTTTTGATCACCTCCAGTGATGAAGAATCCACATCTTCTCTAGGCAGTCTGTTATACTACCTCAAACAGGACAGCTGCAGCCAAACAACCAATGCCTCTGAGACTAAAAAGAGCTCTTTTAGTGCAATATTAACTGTCTAATTCTTTACTTATATATTAGTAACCTGTTTTGCCTTCAAGGGATTTTAATACCAAAGTTAAAAAAAACCCCAACCTTTTAGTTTCTGAATTAAGGAAATGCACAGGAAAATAATGTTATTTGTACTTCATGGAAATTCAAGTACATCTTAGAGATTTGTAGGACTGAGTCTATTTTGAAGGTGATGTCTTTTGTGGAAAAGTAAAAGAGATTATGTGAGAGGTGCTGCTGCCACAGAGGAAAGAACCGGGGCCCCCCACAGCTCAGGGGCCTCTCAGCCTGCTGGCAGCTCATTCCTCCTCCCCTCTTGGGCTGTGTGGGGGAGAGGTGGACAGGCTCTGCTGGGGAGGGGATTGGCCCCTTGCTGCTTCTGCCTTCAGCAGGCCAGCTGGGGCCTGGATGCCTGGGGCCACCCAGGAATAGCCTAGATTGCCCCTGGGACAGCTCAGGAAGGCGGCAGGAGGGCAGCTGGGTTTGCTGGCAGCCGGAGAAGGTGGCAGGGATGGTGCATGGGGTGCTCAAAGCCCAGGTGTGCTCAGGGAAGTGTTGATTTGAGCACCTCCAAGCTGGGGCAGCACCCAGCCAGGTAGCAGCCTGTCTTGGCAGCCTCATGCACTGTCCCTGTTGCCTTCTCTGGCTGCCGGCAAACCCAGCTGCCCTACTGCCCTCTTCCTGCACTGCCCCAGGGGCAAGCGAGCCCATTCCCAGGCGGCCCCAGGTGTCCTGCTGGCTCAGGAGCCTGTTTCTTTTTTTTGTTTGTTTGTTTGTTTGTTTTGTCCACCTCTTCTGTCGCTTGGGGGGCAAGCTAACAGCTGCACCATTGCAGTTTGCAACATTGCAAACTAAACTATATCAGGATGCAGGTTAGTTTGCAATAATGCAAACTCATTCAAAACCCCAAAAATGTTTGCATGTATACAGCATGACACCATTAAGCCCCCCACACACACTGACGTTTTTGTCATGTGTACAAGGTAATGGCATCACATGTACATGCTCCCTCAATGTGAAAATGGTTTAGTTAGGACACATTGACCCTCTGTGTGGATACTCTTATTCAGAATTAAAATGTGTTTTCTTTAGTTTACCAAAATTGAGATCAGTTTTAATTCTAAGTAAGCATTCACTCAAGGGCTTCATATAATTTAATTAATCCACTTCAAAAGTTAATTTGGAGTAACTTCCCCCGAGTGCTATATCATGTAGACAAAACTTTTAACAGACTGTTAACTCTTTAGTTAAGAATAAATATTAAGGTTTGAGAGCTATGTGAGTTTGTTGGTGTCCCTGCAGCATTTGTTCATTTAATCTGTTTCTCATAGGGCTTCTTCCGATTTATGTGATAAATTACCTGTTAAATTAATTTCTGAATCCTTATTTTTCCCCCCAGTCTGGGACATTGGGGATACATCCTTCCTTAAACAAATAATGATGGCAGTTCAGACTTTCCTCGTGAGGGTCTTCATTTTTAACGTACCTCTTCTGCAAATGCATCTCTTCAGTTGTACTATCAACTGCTTTATTTATTTATTTTTTATTATTTATTTTATTATTATTTTTGGATGGTTATCCATTAAACTTTTATCTGTTGGGACTGCATTGACAATTCTTCTTTCCTCACTTTCCTTGAACCTGAAGATCTGAAATTCCATGAACTTTGTCCTTCAACTTGAACAACCCAACAAAAACTTTTTTTGTATTTATTTTCCTTTCCTCCCTCTTCCTCCTGTTCTGCCATGGAACAGACCAAATGAAGAAAGCTGAAGGGCAAGAGACCTCTCAGGAACAATAGAAGGGGAGTTCTGCCATAATTGCTTCCACCTGGAGTACTATGCCTAATATTGTATTAGTATTGTGCCAAAGATGTGGACAAAATTGGGGTAACAGTCCAGAGGAGAATAAAAATGATTAGAAGTTTTTGAAGACAGGATGTAAGGAAACATTGAAAAAATTGGGTTCATTTAATCTGGGAACAGGTTAACTAGAGAAATGGTAGAATTTCCATCCTTGGAGGTTTTTAAGGCCTGGCTTGACAAAGCCCTGGCTGGGATTAGCTAATTGGGGGTGGTCCTGCTTTGAGCAAGGAGTTGGACTAGATGACGTCCTGAGGTCCCTTACAACCCTCATTTTCTATGATTCTATGAAGACACCACTGAAGGGGAAATATTATAAGTCTTCAAATGCAAAAAAGGATTGCTATAAAGAGGATGGCAGTCAATTCTTCTGAGTCCACCGATGACAGGAAAAGAAATGATGAATTTATTAAAACTGCAACACGGGAGGTTTAGGTTAACCATTAGGAAGAACTTTAATTTTGATGGTGGCTGAGAACTGGAACCTTCTGCATTCATTTGCATACCATACACATTTCCCCTCCAAAATTAGCAATTGGAAAGCTGGCGGGGAGGTTCTTAAATAAACATATTTCCTCATTAGCTGGAGGTTTGGGCCACATGGAGCTGGGATAGGATTCCTTTTTTAGCCTCCTTCCCCTTACTGCTGCTGCATGTGGCTGACACTTATAGGTTTAGCCCTTGCATGGGCAGTGTTCAATATTGGTTTACAAACAATTAGGCTGCAGCTGTGAGGGGGTTAATACTTTGGCTGTTCCAAGTAGCAGCTGCTCCTCTTCCTGGTAAATGGGAGTTAGGCTGAGGAGAGGACTGTGTCCACACTGCATGGCAGGAGCTTGCAGGTCCTGCAGTGGCAAGTAGGACTCTGCCTGCTTTGCTCTGCCATGCTCTTTTTTTTTTTTTTTAATTCTGCCTTCCCAAAACAAGGGCTGACTGATTTGGGAGCATGCATTATACAAATAAATGTGGCATGTCTACATGAGCTGTTTACTGTGCAGTGGACTAATTAGCTACACAGTAAACATCAATGGCATGTCTACACATGTGTCCCTATTAGGCCGGAGTAAACTAATTAGCTCCACAGCAGAATAGCACTTTTAAATGCAAGTACTATCCTGCTGCGGAGTAAAAAAAACTCTGCAGCAGCATACGTATAGATGCTGCCCTGGCTGGCTGGGGCATGAAGGTGCTTCAGTGCGGGGGTGCCTGCTGATTAGCTCTGCATTGAAGCACCTTTGTACCTCAGCCCCTCTACAGCATGTTGAGCCAGGGGGAGAAGCCCTGGGCTGGCAGGCTGACCCCCTAATCCCTTTGCCAGCCGGGGCTGCTCTGGTGCCACTCAACATGCAGGAGTCCTGGGCCCATGTGAAGACAGTGCCTGGGAGCAATAAACGGTGGCAGTAAGCTCCGGAGCTTATTTAAGTGCATTAACATGTGTAGATGTACCCCATGAATTCAATAATATACAGTTATACAAGTCCTAACTGTGGTCATAATTTGATGTGAAAGACTTAATTGGTAGTGGTGTGTAAAAGAGGAAGAACCCAGTTTGTGTGTCAGAGCAGGATCAAGCTGTGGTTCTGCTGTTGAGGAAAAAGCTTTAATTTGTACAATGAGCAAATTGGATGCACTGAGCAACAGTAAGCATAGAACTCTATGATGGCATTCTCCCTTAATGTCACATTTGTGGTAGAATTATACTTAAAGCTGAACACAAAGGAAAATTGCAGACGTTAAATAAACTCTGTAGCTTGCAATTTTTAAGTAATTTCTCAGTTTCTGCAGTAAACCCCCAGCTTTCTGTTATTCTTAAGCTTTTATTTACAAAGATCCCACTAGCCTACTGCAAAGCATTTTTCTACTGCCCACATGTAGCATAGCTTAGCCTTAAAGGAAATGTTCTTTAACCAGACAAAAAAAGCTGTAAACATGGGTACTCATCAGTATTGGCTTTTTTCCTTAAAGTAGTGCTGACATGTCAGGCTGTTGGCTGCCAGGTCTGGGAGTTGCCCAGGGTCAGGAGATGCAGCCAAGATCTGAGGAGAGTGTGTAGAGTCCAAGTGTAGGGAAGCCAGGAGCCAGAAGAAGATCTGTCTGGGGAACTGAGTTAGAGATCCAAAGGGTTGGGCAGAGCATGGGGTTAGGAGACTAGTTGGGTCAGGGAGCCAAAGGTTTGGGCCAAACTTGGGGTCTGTGGGCAAACCAGGTCTGGTATCCATAGAATCTGTCAGAGTTAGGAGAAGCACAAGCCAAGGGTGCAGCAGCCTAGATACAAGGTTGACCCTTATTGCTCAGACACTTCCTCTTCTGGGTCAGGGGTTTATATTGGAAGGGGCGAAGGGTCAGCTGACCCTGGCTGGCCACTCCAGTGGCAGGGAGTGGGTATGTGGCTGTGCTCAACTGAAAGGTTCTGGCCACCTGTGTCTGCCTTGTTGCTCTCTTGAAGTGGCAGCCTGAGATGAGCAGCTACATCAGGCAGGTTGGGGTCCTGGGTTCAAGGCCAGGGCCAGACAGGTGTCAATTTGGATGCTTAGGAGAGATTATTTGAATTCATACATTTTATACCTTTTCCTTTTAAAATAATAATAGCAAAATGAGTCCATATGAAATCATAGATTTCATAGATATTAGGGCTGGAAAGGACCTCGGAAGATCATCGAGTCAGCCCCCTGCCCAAAGGGCAGGAAGTCAGCTGGGGTCATAGGATCCCAGCAAGATAAGCATCCAGTTTCGTCTTGAAGGTGTTCAATGAAGGCGCTTAAACCACCTCCGATGGCAGGCTGTTCCAGACCTTGGGGGCTCGGACAGTAAAGAAATTCTTCCTTATGTCCAGCCTGAAAAGATCTTGTAGTAGTTTGTGACCATTCGACTTCGTCATCCCTTGGGGCGCTCTGGTGAACAAACGTTCCCCCAGATACTGGTCGTCACCCCTGATAAACTTGTAGGTGGCCATCAGATCACCCCTGAGCCTGCGCTTTTCCAGGCTAAAGAGCCCCAGGGCTCTCAGCCTGTCATCGTAGGGTCTGCTTCCCTGACCTCTGATCATGCGCATGGCTCTTCTCTGGACTCTCTCAAGCTTCTCCATCTAAGCTAAATCTTAGCTCTAAAAAGGTTAATTGTAGTTTCCTTGAGTTTCTCTGGCCTTTTATAGTTTTATAACTTTTTTTTTAAATAAAATGTTTCTACCCTTTAGCTGTGGGTGTCTCGCACAGATTTTAGCTGTGGGTGTTTCTCACAGGTGGAACTGACTAATTATAACTCAGAAACCATGGAACTAGTTACACAAACATACTGTGAAGTACCCAAAGGAAATGCAATGAAAAACAAAGGAAGACCTTTTAATAAAAGGTTCAAGGGCATCTTTCTTGGTCTGCTTCCGAATAAAATTATGCATATTTGGACAAGGAAAGAGGAAGGATAATTACAGCATGTGCAGTTAATATCGGGTTATTTGGCACCTGATATTATTTGTGGTATGTTCCTCAAAATAAGAAAGACCAGAGTGATGATCTAGTAGAAAGATGATTTCTGAATGAGAAGTCACTGTCTTCACTCTTGGAGGCCAAGTCACAAAAAATGTGAGCAGTCCTTTAGTTTCATACCTTTCCCTCATGGATAGGCATAGGGGAAAGGGAGAAATAAAGGCGAGAGAGAGAGAGAGAAATGAAATTATATCATAAGAATTTTCATGTGTTCCAGAGGCTGACATTTTCCAGGGACGGAAATAAAGCCAAAGTTTTTGTTGATAAAATATCTGGTAACCAAGACAACTTCGGTTATTCAACCAGTATGTAGTACAACATAATTTACTTCTCTATGGGGGCTATTGTTAAGCAAGTGTCATGTAAAGTGCACCTTCAAATGTTCCTTTTAATGTTAATATTGAACTTGGTATTTGTATTTAAATAGTAGCAATAGAGTGGAGTTTAGCCAGAGGCAAGGAAAAAAGAAAAGAAGGAATTTCTGCTTAATTTTGAAATGAGCTAGAGAGTCTGGGAGATTGAGATACGCAAGAAAACTATACCAGGTGTCAGAAGCTGCTGTCAAGAAGACTGACACCAGCAGAGGGAGATTTCAAAGACTTCCATAGACATTAGGGCTGGAAAAGACCTCGAAGATCATCAAGTCCAGCCCCCTGCCCCAGGGGCAGGAAGTCAGCTAGGGTCAAAGGATCCCAGCAAGATAGCATCCAAACGTTTCTTGAATGTGTCCAGAGTAGGTGCCTGCACCACTTCTGGAGGGAGTCTATTCCAGGTCTTGGGGGCTTGGACAGTAAAGACATTTTTTCTTATGTCTAGCCTAAAACGGTCTTGTAGGAGTATATGACCACTGGTCCTTGTTTTACCTTGGGGTGCTCTGGTGAACAGATGTTCTCCCAGATCCTGATGCACACCCCTTATATACTTATAAGCAGCCACCAGGTCCCCCTGAGCCCACACTTTTCCAGGCTGAAGAGTCCCATGACTTTCAGCCTCTCTTCATAAGTCCTATTCTCTTGACCTCTGTTCATGCGTGTGGCTCTCCTCTGGACTCTCTCAAGCTTCTCGACATCCTTCTTGAATTGTGGAGACCAGAATTGGATGCAGTATACCAGCTGCGGCCTCACCCACCAAGGCTGAGAACGGTGGGAGGATGACATCCTGAGATTTACTTGAGAAGCATCTCTGGATGCAAGCCAGAGTTCTGTATGCTTTACCAGCTGTGACATTGCATTGATGGCTCATGTTCATCTTGTGGTCAATCATGACCCCCAAGTTTCTTTCAGCGGTAGTGCTAGTAAGTGTAGCACTGCCAAGCCTATAAGTATGCTGTGGGTTTTTTTGCTGAGGTGGAGTATCTTACATTTATCAGTATTGGACATCATCAGGTTTGTATCTGCCCACTTACTAAGTTTATCCAAGTCAGCCTGGATCACTAGCCTGTCCTCAGGTGTGGATGCTGTGCCCCAAAGCATAGTGTCATTGGCAAACTTAGCCAGTGCGCTTCTGACACCAGTGTCCACATTGTTGATAAAGATGTTAAAGAGAACTGGTCCAAGGACAGAGCCTTGGGGGACACCACTGGTCATGGAGCACCATAATGATTTGCTACCATCGACCACTACTCTCTGGGTCTGACCTCAGAGCCAGTTTCCCAGCCATTGGACTGTGGTGTAGATGAGGCCACAGTTGGCCAATTTTTTCATGAGGAGGTAGTGGGACACCAGATCAAAGGCTTTTGTAAAGTCCCAATATATGACATCAATCTCTTCTCTCTTGTCCAGGTGATTCATAGATTCATAGATGTTAGGGTCGGAAGGGACCTCAATAGATCATCGAGTCCGACCCCCTGCATAAGCAGGAAAGAGTGCTGGGTCTAGATGACCCCAGCTAGATACTCATCTAACCTCCTCTTGAAGACCCCCAGGGTAGGGGAGAGCACCACCTCCCTTGGGAGCCTGTTCCAGACCTTGGCCACTCGAACTGTGAAGAAGTTCTTCCTAATGTCCAATCTAAATCTGCTCTCTGCTAGCTTGTGGCCATTGTTTCTTGTAACCCCCGTGGGCGCCTTGGTGAATAAATACTCACCAATTCCCTTCTGTGCCCCCGTGATGAACTTATAGGCAGCCACAGGGTTGCCCCTCAACCTTCTTTTGCGGAGGCTGAAAAGGTCCAGTTTCTCTAGTCTCTCCTCGTAGGGCTTGGTCTGCAGGCCCTTGACCATACAAGTTGCCCTTCTCTGGACCCTCTCCAGGTTATCCGCATCCTTCTTGAAGTGTGGCGCCCAGAATTGCACGCAGTACTCCAACTGCGGTCTGACCAGCGCCCGATAGAGGGGAAGTATCACCTCCTTGGACCTACTGGTCATGCATCTGCTGATGCACGACAAAGTGCCATTGGCTTTTCTGATGGCTTCGTCACACTGCCGACTCATGTTCATCTTGGAGTCCACTAGGACTCCAAGATCCCTTTCCACCTCTGTGCCTCCCAGCAGGTCATTCCCTAAGCTGTAGGTGTGCTGGACATTTTTCCTCCCTAGGTGCAGCACTTTGCATTTTTCCTTGTTGAACTGCATCCTGTTGTTTTCTGCCCACTTGTCCAACCTGTCCAGGTCTGATTGCAGCTGTTCCCTGCTCTCCAGCGTGTCCACTTCTCCCCATAGCTTTGTGTCATCTGCAAACTTGGACAGAGTACATTTGACTCCCTCGGTCAAGTCACTGATGAAGACATTAAAGAGTATCGGTCCCAGGACTGATGCCTGCAGGACCCCACTGCCCACACCCTTCCAGGTCGAGACTGACCCATCCACCACGACTCTTTGGGTGCGACCCTCTAGCCAATTCTCCACCCACCGGGCTGTGTAGTCATCCACATCACAGCCTCTTAACTTGTTCACCAGTATGGGGTGGGATACCGTATCGAAGGCCTTCCTGAAGTCTAAGTATACGACATCCACCCCTCCTCCTGTGTCCAGGCGTTTCGTAACCTGGTCATAGAAAGAGACTAGATTGGTCAGGCACGATCTGCCCGCCACAAACCCGTGCTGGTTTGATAGAGCTCATCCGGGCCTGCCGACTTAAAGGCATCCAGTTCTTCCAAGTGCCTCTGCACCATCTCAGGATCTACGCATGGAAGTCTGGCGCCTTGCTGCTGCCTCTCTACAACCCCAGTGAAAGACTTGTCGTGCCCCTCACTTAGGAACACTGAGGCAAAGAACTCGTTGAGGAGTTCAGCCTTGTCCCCCCTGTCTGTCACCAGTTGTTTCTGCCCATTTAGCAGGGGTCCTATTCCTCCCTGGGCCTTCCTTTTACTCCCAATATATCTAAAAAACAATTTCTTGTTGTCTTTTAGTTGGGTTGCCATCCTCAGCTCCATGGTAGCTTTGGCCCGCCTAACTGCCTCCCTACAAGCACGAGCAGAGGAGGTATATTCATCTTTAGTGATCTCACCCTGTTTCCACTTTTTATGTGCTCCCCTTTTGTCCCTTAGGCTGCCCTGGATTTCTCTGGTCAGCCATGGAAGCCTCCTGGCCCCTTTCCCTTTTTTGCCTCGCTCGGGGATCGTTTTGCTTTGTGCCCGAAGGATCGTTTCCTTAAGGCACAGCCACCCTTCTTGGGCTCCCATGCCTTCAAAACTCCTACTCTGCAATGCGTCCTTGACTAATCGCCTGAGTGCATTGAGATCAGCTTTCCTGAAGTCTAGCACTTTCACCCTACTCTAGTTACCTTACCCACTTGACGTCTTATGTTGAATTCTCTTATTAGGTGATCACTGTCTCCCAAATGGCTACCGATCTGGAGGTCCCCTATCATGTCATCCCCTGTTGCCAATACCAGATCCAGTATGGCATTCCCCCTAGTGGGACTGTGTACCTCCTGTGTCAGGTGGAGGTCCTGTACACAGGTTAGAAACCTGCGTGAGCGATGGGACCTTGGTATCTGCGTCTCCCAGCAGATGTCCGGGTAGTTTAGGTCCCCCATGACTACCGCCTCTTTAGCTTTTATGGTCTCCGAGAGTTGCCTCAGGAGCCCCGCATCTATTTCTTCCCCTTGGTGCGGGGGTCTGTAGCAGACCACTACCACCAAATCCCTTTCTCCTTGCCCCCCATGTAGCCTAACCCACAATCCTTCTACTTCCTCAACCTTGGATTCTGTCTTGATAAGGGTTGATGTATATTGCTCACTGACATAAAGCGCAACCTCCCCCACTTTCTTCCTCGACCTGTCCTTTCTGTACAATCTATAGCCCTCGATATGTACCGCCCAGTCATGGGATGAATCCCACCAGGTCTCTGTTAGCCCCACTAAGTCATAGGTGTTTAGTGCAAGCAGGAGCGCTAGTTCATCCTGCTTGTTCCCCATGCTCCTAGCATTAATATATAGGCACTTGAGCCCTGCGACTGGTGACTTTGCTGCCCCCCTGCTCCAAGTCCCAAGGGGCCCATTGTTTCTTACCTTCTTGTTTCTTACCTGTTCTGTAGTGCTGGTCTCCCCATAGCTTTCAGGTTTCCAATGTCCTCCTTCTTCAAGCTGGGCTGTCCACATGGTTTGGTGGTCCACAGCTTCCCCTGCCCTCGTACTCCCCTCCCCCCAACGAGCCTAGTTTAAAGCCTGCCGGAGGAGATCTGCCAACCTAGTAGAAAACACACGCTTACCTTTGGGGGACAGGTGAAGCCCATCCCAGCTGAGCATGTCCCTCGTCGTGATGTGCGGGTCATTGTCCAGGAAGCCGAAGCCTGCCTCTAGACACCACTGCCGAAGCCACCAGTTGGTTTCTCGGATGCAGTTCTCCTGCCGTCTTCCTCGTCCGGTCACTGGTAGGATGGAAGAGAAAACCACCTGTGCACCGAACTCCTTCAGCACGCCACCCAGAGCACTGTAGTCCGCCATCATGTGATCGGGGGTTCTCCTGGCCGCATCATTAGTACCCACATGGACTAGGACCATGGGGTAGTAATCGGTGGGCTTGATCCTGGCCTGGATTACCTCCGTCACATCCCGAATCTTTGCTCCAGGGAGGCAGCATACCTCTCGTGCCGAGGGGTCCTGGCGACAGATGGGTCCTTCCGTACCTCTCAGGATGGAGTCGCCTATGATGAGCACTCGTCGCCTCCTCCTCTGGGTCCTCTTGGATCTCTTGATCTGTTTGGAGTGTGAAGAACGTGGTGTTTCTTCTTGCCCAAGGGTTTCCTCCTCCCCTTCCATCTCCTGCAGGGTCGCCAGGGCTTCGTACCTGTTCACCAGCCGGACTGGAGAAGCTGGTACCGGTTCACTGCGAGCTGCTCCGGTCCTGGCTGTGACCGTCTGCCACTCTGCTGCGGAGGGCACTCCCCGGGCTGCTTCTTCCTTGGGTGCCTGGTCCTGCAGGGAAAGGAAATAACTGTCAATTTCATCCTCCGCCTCCCTGATCCCCCTCAGCCTGCTAACCTCCTCCCTGAGCTCCCTCACCTGCGCCTCCAGAGCCCTAAGACGGGCACCTGCCGGACAGGTGTGGGGGCCCCCAATCTCTGCCCCCCCGGCCCTGCTGGGGATCCCCCACAGGCCAGGAGGTAGGGGGACATCAGCTCCCCCATGGGCTCGGTCTGGGTGGAGGCCTCAGACCTGCCCCGGGTAGCCTTGTCCCCCTGGGCAGAGGCCCTAGCAGCACTCCTCGTAGACACCGTTCTGTAAGCTGCTGTTTGTAGACCTGTGCGGTGTCTACGCCCTACCCCTACAGGAGTCTCACTCCTGGCCCTTCCTGCCCGCCCGCCAGCGCGAATGCCTGCGCAAACGCCGGCGCGCTCTCACAGAGCCCTCCCTGTTTGCGCGCTCTGTTCGTGCCGCGCGGCTTGGGAGCGCAGCTCCCTACCGGCTCAGCTATATGGGACCCGGGGGGCTTCCCCTCCGGATCCTGCTCAGCTGCGCCGGGTCCCTCCGCCCCACTTACCTTCGGGGGATCAGCTGCTGCTGCCCCCGCTGCCGATTCCTCTGCTGCCGCTGCCGCCGCCGCCTCCGGTCAGTCAGTTGGTAAAAGGGGCACACGTGCGTGCGGGACACACGTGTGCCTGGCTCCTCTCCTTCCCGCTGCTGGTTCCCAAGTGATATGTCACTTGGTCATAGAAGGAGATGATTGGTCAGGCAAGACCTACCTGCAACACCCGTGCTGGCTGTCCCTCAGGATGTTGCCCTTAGCCAGCTTACCAAGAAGGGTCTCTTTGATAATTTTCTCCAGAAATTTACTGGGGATTGAGGTTAAGCTGATTGGCCTATAATTCCAGGGGTCTACTTCCTGCCCTTTCTTGAAGATGGGTACCATGTTGGCCTTCTTCCAGTCTTCAGGTACTTCACCTGAGCACCATGAGTTTTTGAGTATTTTTGCCTATGATTGGGCTATGACACCTGCCAGCTTCTTGAGCACTCTAGGGTGTAATCTGTCAGGACCAGCTGACTTGAAGGTGTCCAGCCTCTCAAGGTGATCCTTTACTAGATCAGCACTGATGCGTCCTCACCCTGGCCGTCCCGCATCTTGCTAGGCTGGGCGGTCCCATTGGACTGATGAAAGACGGACGCAAAGTACCCATTAAGCAGATTGGTCTTTTTCCGGGAGTCTGTTATCAGTTGTCCCACTTGGTTCAGCAGGGGTCCAGTGTTACCCTTGCTTTTTTTCCAACTCCCTACATATCTGAAAAAGGGCTTTTTGTTATTCTTGATATGTGAAGCTAGATGGAGCTCGGATGCAGCCTTGGCTTTCCTGATCTGCTCCCTACTCCTCCAGTGCTGAGTACTCCTCCTTGGTGGTAATTCCAGCCTTCCATCCTTTATAAGTCTCTCTTTTGAGGCAGTTCCCTGGCGAATTCCTGGTCCAGCTCTTGTTTCTGGTTAGGAGGTCTGTAGTAGACTCCTACCATGATGTCCCCTGTGCCATGTTCCCCATGTATTTTAATCCAGAGGGACTCCAGTCGTCGTTCCTGGGTGTCAGTGTCAATTTGCAGGGACGTGTAGCTGTCCTTGACATAAAGGGCTACATCCCCACCCCTTTTATCTGTATGATCTCGCCTGTACAGGGTATAGCCATCTATACCTGTGGCCCAGTCATAGGTGGAGTCCCACCAGCTCTCTGTTATCCCTATGAGGTCTTAGTATTCTTGTTTAGCAGGAGGACCAGTTCCTCCTATTTATTCCCCAAGCTTCTGGCATTGGTGTACAGGCATATAAGTGTCCCATTGGGGGCCCTTGCCTTCCCTACAGATTGTTCTGGGGCTAGGGAAAGGTGGGGCTAGGGTAAAGGTTAGGGAAAGGTGGGGCTAGGGTAAAGGTGGGTTTCCTTAAGTGCCTTAGCCTGCTGGATTTACAAAGGTTGCCCAGTGGGCTTCCAGTGGCAGTAATCCCCCCCAACCCACCGTGGGCTTAGTTTAAAAATTCACATAGATAAAAAATTCTTGCAGAAGAAAAATGGGGGACGGGGTAGGAACATATTTCTTTGAGGTAGGGTGGAGTGAGTCTAGGGAGAGTGCTTGTAAATAAAAGTGGGTATTTTTAATTGATTTTTTTTCAAATGATGAGTGCTTTGAATTTGGGGGTGATATGTTCATATTTCATTTGTGTTTAGGAGGTATATGTAGATTTCTGCACTTGAGAAAGGTTGGAAAAGTGGTATTTGAATAGCACGTGAAATAAGGATTGCAGTCAGTACACAAGGAATGAGAAAGTGTGGATCCTTTAGCTGTCTGAAGATTTGTTCACGAGTTCATATTCACTCCCTCTTTTTTGATTCAGGCCAGGTCTAGATGTGGAAATAACTTTGTTGTTGTAACTGTTGGAGACTGATTGATTTAGATTAAATGTTTCCAACCACAACTTGTCCCTTTCTGTATTTACAGCTAAATACAGTATACGATCAGCTCTGATTCAGATAAACCAGCTGCTGAAATGAAGTTTTCTGTTTGTAAATGAAACCTCATTCCTCATTTCCATTCATTTCATAGCCGACACACTTATGACCCCTCTTCGTTACACCTTCTTTTACTTCCCAGTTTTCTGTGCCTCCCACATGGTAGCTCCCTTGTTCTGTGTGTGTGCGCATGTGCACATGTGGATGAGTGAAAAAGATGAGGTAGATCAGCCGTAGTGGGAGCTATTGGAAGCTCTATGACTTGGGAGACCAGTGGCACTGCAAGTGATTGAGGAACGGGGAGAGCCTAGTTGCTGGACTCTTTCACAGCAGACTTCTGACTCCACATGGAGCTTTTTGGTAGGGTCTGTGCAGCCTGGTGGTTCATGGTCATCCTTGTTTAGTGGTCATGTGTCAGACTCTGTCAAAATTACAATGCCGATGCATGGGCCATATAGCACTTTGAGAGTATACTTAAAATAGCAGAAACCCGATTAGATGGCGGAGGTGGGGCATTTTACAGCTTTGTTTCCTTTTTTTGTTTGTGTTTTTGTTTGTTATAGGAGAATTGCAGCCTATGACACACTTCCATCTGGTAATGGATGCAGTTTGTTTGGCTCCCCTAGTAATGTGATGTAAAGGAATTTGTGCTGCATTGTAATTAGCTTTCTGTCATCACTAAACTATTTAAAGTATAAGATAATGCTGAGATGTAAAAATCTAGCTGGTTGTGGTACATACCCCATATTTTGACTGTTACTGGTTGCAGATGTTGCATAAAGATAAAAATGTAATAATGAAAGTGTTGATGCTGAGTGATGTGACTGCAGTTTCATATTTTGATTGCTTGCTGATTTCCCCATTTTGTCAACGTAGCACATAAGGGGGTAATTAAGACCATGATTAAGTATAGTCTGTCACATTAGTATTCAGTTCTCTCTGCCCTTTGGATTGCTATTAGTCATTGATTCTACATGCCACATGCAGTAGTAAAGGTAATTATAATTAATATATTATTATAATTATGTGATTTATAACAACATATAATCTTACCTCAGTTTTGGAGTTAAACCTGTTAATAGAAAATCCCATGATGCAGTTCACTTCTCTTACTTTAAAATTGCCTTTTTACTAGTTTTACTGAAGCTTGAAGAGTGGAGACTTGGAACGCATAGTTTGTTTTGGACTTTTCACTGTTATTTGAATTGTTGATACCTATATGATTGATGGTAGAGTGGAAGGAAAAAATGTTGGAACTGTTGTGTTTTACTGTGCTAGTAATGTGTGAATCACAATGGAATATTCAGTAGGAGTGCACCAGTAAAGATTTTTTGGGTCAATGCCGATTTTTACCAAGCCATATCGGCCAATACCAATCCAACTGCTGATGTGCAAGCCTGGCAGCTTGGAGAGCAGTGTCAGGCTGATAAGTCTGTAGATTGGAAGAGAAACGGCATGAGGGGGCAGATCGAGGCCTCCAAAGTGAGGGAGGGAGTGGGGCTGTGGCAGGGGCAGGCACTGTCCAGCTGAGGTGGGGTGTGGGATGGAGCCATGAGTAGCTCATCCATGGGGGGAGGTGGTGGGGGTGGGGAACAGCTCCCATCACTGCTCACACCCCGGGGGAGACGTGGGGCCGCATGTGCCCTGCGAATCTGTGTGGGGTGAGGGCGAGCTGCTGCTGCAGGCTGGGGTCGGGGGCAGCGCTGGGCTCTTCGTTGCAGGGGGGTTGGGCTGCAGCTGTGCTCAGGGCGGGTGGTGGCAGCGCTGAGAGGAGGACTGTGGCAAATCATGAGATAGCCATAGTACCTTCCCCTTAGTCCTGCTCCCAGTGCTGCTGCCACCCGCAGCAACTGCGGCCTATTACCATGCTACCTATTGGCACTGGATTTATGACCCAGATACCGTGTTCTGGGTGGACACAAATCCTCAGACCAACCACAACCTATCCATTTGAGAATAGGTGAATTTTATTGATACACAGTGATCAATAAGAATAATGCAAACAATTCTATATCTACCAGTCCCAGGGTTGTCATCAGAGGGTAGCCATCACTACCTACCACTATTAAAATGATATCAGTAGTAATAGAAAGGCCCCTAGGTGACTTTGGAATAACTGGCACCATTCCATGAACGGAAAACAGAACAGTTTGTGCCAGGGTGTCAGTATGTGGTTATGTGTGCATGTGTGTGTGGGGGGGAGGGGGTCTGGGTGTGGTTTTTTTCTTGCTGTTTTTGGTTGGAAGGATTTTGGATGGGATGAGGTATCTGAGTTTCTGAAAAAATAGTAGCATAAAATGATAGGGTATAAAAATTAACATTTTGCAAAAAGCTTTTGACCATGTTAATAATATTTGCTAAACTTAATTTTGATATAGAACAGTTGTATAAGAGTTACAACATAAATACACACTGTGTCTGAAAACTATATTGGTATTTAATGTGAATCTGTCATGTTTCTGAATCTTTGAAATTCTTTAAATGTATTGCTGAATCTCCACAGTATACATGCAGATAGTATAACAATTAACATAAATGCTTACAATCTAAATAAAAGCATTCATCCCTGCCTAGTATCTTAATAGGTTTAAAGTCTGGGTGTTCACGTTCTAGGAAAAAAACCACAACGAGTGGTCTGGATGCGTGTGCCTAGATGAAAGATTGCTGACATGATAGACTGTTGTTCTTGGTGCTCGCTTCCACAACATTGATTACTTTGGAAATATTAATTAATTATTTTCATAATATGCTGGTGAGATTGGGAGGTGGTATATTATTCCAGTTTTGTGGTTGAGAATTGAAGTCCAGAGAATAAGGCTATAATTGTCAAAAGTGGTCACTTATTTTATGTAATTAATTTGAGATGCCTAGAGTCTGATTTTCAGAGTATTTAGTGTGTTCAAAGCACAGCTAAGTTGAGTTCAGTTGAACTTGCAAGTGCTGAGTTTCTACAAAAATCAGAATCGAGTTGGGCAGTTATCAATGAGAAGTGTATAATTAGGGGCTGCTTATGGAAAGCTTGGTTTCATTTTGAACAGTTACAGAGACTGACACAACCCAGTTCTCCAGAGTAGGATTCAAGAACCATAAAACTATCCTTTCTCGTTTTGCAGCTGTCTGCCTCCTTCATTCTGCAGTTTTCAACTTTTGTAATAGATATGGATCCTACAAGTAGCAACCTTGTTCACTATACACCAGTTATGTTCCTTCTCTAGGCACTCAGAAAGAATTATGATCTTCCCACTTCTGTTTTTCATGGCTAAGTAATCCTCTCCTCTCTATAAACTTCAAGGCTCTTCAACTCTCTTTTAAGGATGAAATGCCAATATATGAGGCCAGTAGAGCAGGGAAACTCTTTCCTTTGGTTCTAATGTTCCAACTACTTGCCAGGACAGCATGGAGGAGGAAAGCAACAAATTCAATTGCAAAAGGAATGAAGGATGGATCTATAGAGGATGGGAACAGGAGAAGTAAAGTTATCCCTCAGGTTTCTCATCTCAGTGTTGGACTGGCACTCCAGTCTGGGAAGCTATAAAGGGGATTTAGGAGGAAAACTGCAGCTAGTTGGAATAAGGAACTGAAGTTAGACAGAGACTGGGATTGTCTGGACAGAAGGCTTGGAGTTATTGGATAGGGGGAAACTGGCTCTGGATAAAGAACTGAAAGAAGGAGGCTGGTTTTTAGGAGCCAGTGTGGATTGGTAGTATGGGGACAACTGGAGGCTGATGGAGGAAGAGGGACAGGTCAGATCAGGCATAATGAGAGGAGGGAACTGGGACTGGCTGGGTTAAGAGATTAGAGACCAACAGTTGCAGAAGTTGGCTGGGGGGTGGGGATGGAGAGGGGAGACAGGAGACTGGGCACGGCCCACAAGGAGACTGAAACTACTTGGAACACATAGTTAAGAAGTAGGTAAACTGGAAAGAAGCTCTGGGGTAAGGAAAAAAAGGCTTTGACAGGGATAGCACTGGTGAGATGGCAGCTGGAGTACTGTGTCCAGTTCTGGGCGCTGCACTTCAACAAGGATGTGGAAAAACTTGAGAGAGTCCAGAGAAGAGCCACCCATGTGATCAGAGACTTGCTAGGAAAGGCTGAGAGACTTGGGCCTCTTCAGTCTAAAAAAGAGAAGGCTGAGAGAGGACTTGGTAGCAGCTTACAGTTATATCAGGGAAATACATCAAGAGCTCGGTGAACAACTGTTCACCACGGCACCCCTGGGGAAAACCAGGAGACTGGACAGTCATCTCGGTGGGGTTACCTGACCCTAGTTGTCTTTCTTGCCTAGTGCAGTGGGGGCTGGACCCAATGATCTTGTGAGATCCCTTCCAGACCCTTACAATCTATGAATCTAGGCTGGAGTAGATAGGACAGATGGGGTTAGCTTAGGATGAATGGGCAAAAGTGTCTGTTCACTAAAGCACACTCCTTCTGGTTGCACCATTTTTCTGTTATCAGATATCTGTGCAACCCTTTGACAAGTATCCCTTCAGAGTGTCCCTGACAGTTTACTACTGCTATCAGTTACTCTGATCAGGTGGCTAAGATAGATGTAGTAGATCTATAGGTTTCAGCCTGCTGGGTTAAGTGCAGATATTTGGGGGCATTAGGGGAAGATTAAATTGATTCAAAATGGCTGCCTGATATCAGGAAAGTCTGGTGGTGACATGTAGGCAGAGCACAAGGGTGCACGTGCACCCCCTGAGAGCACTGGTGCACCCCCTGACAGGCCACACTCCTTCCTTAGGCGATGAGCGGGGGGGCAGGTGGGAGCGCTGGTGCCCCCGCTGAGAGCACCGGCTGGGCAGTGGGAGTGCCGGATGCAGTGCTGCCGCCACTTCTGGGAGTGCTGAGGCCACTTCCTGGCCGGTGAGATTGGCTGCGGGGGACTGCCCCCCCCCGGCGCTAACTAAGGTGGCACCAGTCACCCATAGGTAAGTCAGGATGGTAGGGGGCCTAAGCAGAGGGTTGAGGGTCCAGCAGGCTGGAGAGGATCAGGGGTCTGCCAGAAAAATAGGGGGCAGGTGCAACCTGAGGGTGTGGGGCGGTGTGACTTGTGAGGGGTGGGGTGAGACCCCCCCCCAGCAAACCTACACCCCCACCCCTCCTACCCCTCCCTCCACCAGGACTTACTTGCTTGGCTCCAGCAGCGGCAAACGCTCATAAATGTGGCTGCAAGTGGTTTGTGGGATGGGGGTTGAGAGCGCTGGCTGCGGGGGGAGGGGTAAGGGGGCAAAAAATAGACCAGTGTGAGGAAGTGGGGACTGAAAAGACTCGCCCTGGGGCTGGGGCTAGTGGCTGAGTTTTTACCTTGCTCCAGGGCTGCTCAGGTGAAGTGGACAGAAGTTCCACATACCAGTTTCAGGTAAATTTAATTAGTCTGACACTGCATTGATCCAGGTTTATCTTAAACTGGGTTCTGCAATTTTTAGACCGGTTTGTTTGCATGGAACTGTTCGGTTATGGGTTTAGGTTGATTGCTGGTCACTGATACCAGATCTGTAAGTGTTAGGCTGGCTCCGGGACAAGCTAAATTTAAATTGGGTGGCCATTTTTTAACTTGATTTAACCTCCCATAAATTGAATCAATTTAACCTCCCCATAATGCCCCCAAATGTCTTTACTTAGCCCAGCAGGCTGAAACCTTTAGATCTAACCTCCCAAATGTCTGTACTTAGTCCTGATGATCCATGGTCCATATGATGCCATATGATGAACATTTTAGCCAGTTATTTTTTTTAAACCTTTAAAACCACACATACATATATACACATGTACATGCACACACAAAACTTGTTAGATGAACTTTTAGGAAAATTGCAAAGCCATGCATTCAGCAATTAAGATACAATAGAATTAAGGTTGCTTATATATCCTTAATTTGACCCCTTTTTTTGCACATATGATATTCTTTTAATTAAATTACTACATGGTCATGTCCTATTTTTTCCTTACCTTAATACTTTTTGTTTCATTCTATGCAAAGGATATATGCAGTACTAGCACTGTAACATATGCCAATGCCTGCACAGGATTCACAAGATAAACCCAGAGATTTCAAATAGGAATCCAGAGTGTCAAAAACGTTCTGACCTGTTGTGATCTTTCCAAGTTTTTGCAACAAAAGAATTGCTCTATATTTTTTCTGTAGTAAAAAAAAACTAGTGAAAGCTAAGGGCTAACATTTTCTGAAGGGGTGCCTTTAGTCTAAAAAGTTTGGAAACCACTGCCTTAAACCATGTTTTTCACAGGTTATTACTAATTTTGTGTTTTGCATTTTCTTGGTACCCAACTTGACATGCCAGGGACCTGACTTGCAAAATGTGGAAACAGCACAGTTAGGAGAAAGCAGGGGGGGCACAGTAGCTTTTAACATATAGATAGGTCTGCAGTATGTTGGATCATGCTAGAAGCACTGCCCCGAAACCATGCTCTGCTCTCTCATACACTAGATGATGAAAAAATACAGCTGCTTTGAGAGTAACTCTGGGTGACCACCAGTATCTTGGGAAACCTCATTAGGGTAGTGCTGCAGTAGATACATTTTTTTTTCCCATCATGCCGCTGAGTTTGTGTGGCACACTTTGTGTGGCATTTCTCCATAGCATAGTTCAGTGTAATGCAGACATGCTTATGAAGTGCTAAGTAGTCTGAAAAATCAGGTCAAGGTTGTCTTGCATAGGGCACCCAAAACAAGTACAGGCAGTCGTTGGATTTATGACACAGTTGGTTCCTGTCTTAAGTCAAAACGTTGTAACTCAGAACTGATTTTTCCATAGGAAACAGTGTTATAAACGGGGGATTGGTAACTGAACCAAGGCCCGATACTCTATTTTCACCAAAAATAACCACAAATGTTGTAGTCAGTCAATTATAGATTAGTAATATGGCTACATTAATGTATTTATATTGTAAATAGCAATCATATTTATTTGGAAGGACTTCTTTGAAGTGACTTTGCTGGACTTTTTGAAGGGCTCTTGGCTGGAGTCTTCTCAAGAGTCTTGGCTGCAGGTTTTTCTGGAGTCTTGTCTGCTTTCTTAAAGAAAGTGTCCAAGGAAGTTTGGACAGATGTTCTCCATGGAGATGTTCTCTAGCGAACTTGTTCTCTGGTATGGTGTGGCGTCGGATCAAGCATTGCAAAGTGGAAACTGACATCAGAAAGTTGAAACAGGGTGTCAGTTTATAAACATTGTAAGTGCAAAACGTTGTAACTTGAAACGTTGTAAGTCGAGCACTGCCTGTAGTTAGTTCTGACTAATTTCTCTGTGCCTCATTTCCTGTATGTGAAATGGAGGCAGTTACACAGGCATATTTTGAATGTACATCTGTTGATACGTAAGGGGCACATGGATGATGCAGTGGTGAGTACCACAGAAGAGCCTATGAGAACTTTTCATACTTTAATAAATCTTTCTCCAGGGCAAAGTATGAATCATTTTATCATAGGTTTTTTTATGAATTATTAGTGTGAAGGATATAGTCACAGAGGCAAACATTGAACAATGAGAAGAAAGCCAAGCATTGAATAGTTGCTCGTTAAATGGTTCCATCCATTCTGTGCATTGAATGAAACAAGGGTTCTGTGGAATAAACACTGTGATTGTGACTTAAAAATTATGCATGCATAAGGGGGGAGCTAATTAGAATTGCACAAGCATCCTTAACTCTGGCTTTTTCAATCTTTTGAGTACTTGATTTTGCAATCTTAGTAGTATTCTTGTAGCATAGTGTTGTGTGTGTGTGTGTGTGCATGTAACATGCATTCATAAAAATGGCTTGGAAACCATTCCAGTCCTGTTCCTGGCTTATAACCTTTTTTGATGGGTATATGTGTGTTTGGGATTGTGCTAATTGTCTAAGACCATATCTGTGCTACAGAGGTGACAAAAAATGGTGCGGGCAGGAGGGGCGGGAAGAACCAAACTGATCACTTGCTGGTACTACTGATAGGTGAGCTGCACAGTTGACAATATCAGATAATGTGCATACACTGTTATTTTGAAACGTTGCTTGAGGTCAATAGAACACTTGAACTGTGTGGGTAGAAAATAAAAGTAAAATAAGACTTGTGAAATGTAGAAGTAGGTTGTCTGGAAAAGGTCTTATTTCATCCATTTGCTGGAATCAAATTCTTTTTTCTCAATTTTTCTTACAGAAAAGATGAGTGCACCATCTCAGTCTCCACATAAAGACAGCGGCAAAACCGGTGAGAGCGTGGAAGAGCACAGCTATAAGCAGGGAAAAAAGATCCGAGCCACTCTTAGGACAACTGAAAGAGATCACAAGAAAAATGTTCAGTGCTCATTCATGTTAGACTCGGTTGGTGGGTTGCCAAAAAAATCAATTCCAGATGTTGATCTCAATAAGCCTTACCTCAGCCTTGGCTGTAGCAATGCTAAGCTTCCAGTTTCTGTGCCCATGCCTATAGCCAGACCCGCGCGCCAGACTTCTAGGACTGATTGCCCAGCAGATCGTTTAAAATTCTTTGAAACCTTGCGGCTTTTGTTAAAGCTTACCTCAGTCTCAAAGAAAAAGGATAGGGAGCAGAGAGGACAGGAAAACAGCTCCTCTTTCGGGTTGAATGGATCCAACGAACTAATGTGGCTTGAGCTGCAAGCTTGGCATGCTGGCCGGAGCATTAATGACCAAGACTTACATCTATATACGGCCCGTCAAGCCATCCCAGATATTATTAATGAAATTCTCACCTTCAAAGTGAACTATGGAAACTTCTCTTGCGTAAAAAATGGAGCTAGCCTCAATGGTACTTCAGGAGAAGGACACTGTAAAACAGCCCATGGAGCTAGCACTTTGGGTTATTCAAGTTACCATGAACACCTTCATCGCCAGCGGGTCTCATTTGAGCAAGTGAAGCGGATAATGGAGCTGTTAGAGTATATAGAAGCACTTTATCCATCTTTGCAGGCCCTTCAAAAGGACTATGAAAAGTATGCTGCAAAGGACTTCCAAGACAGGGTGCAGGCACTTTGTCTGTGGTTGAACATTACAAAAGACTTAAATCAAAAACTAAGGATTATGGGAACTGTTTTGGGCATCAAGAATCTGTCTGACATTGGCTGGCCAGTGTTTGAAATCCCTTCTCCTCGACCATCCAAGGATAATGATCCAGAGGAAGAGGAAGTTGATAGGGAAACTGAAGTAAAGGAATCCTCAGGAACGTGCACAGAGGAAAGTGAAGGTGAAGAACAGATCTCTGAAGAAAATGTTGAAGAACTCAGACAAGCCATCAAAAACAGTTTAACCAATAAGCCAAATTTTGACTTTCAGCCACAGGACCATTTATCAAGGAAGCTTGATAGGCTTGAATCTGAGGATGACTCTGCCTCTTGGGTTATTCCTGAGTGCAGTGCTGAGGCAGGCTGCAACAAACACTGTTTGACCTCTATTTACAGGCCATTTGTAGATAAAGCACTGAAGCAAATGGGGTTGAGGAAGCTAATTTTAAGACTTCACAAGCTAATGCATGGTTCCTTGCAAAGGGCACGTATGGCATTGGTAAAGAGTGATCACCAGCTGGAGGTAGGTCCCTTGCTGGCATAACTGGGAATACCTTTTCTCCCCACAGTATTGTTCCTGCTGTAGGCTGCCATAGTCAAATCAGGGGATTTCACCTGGCAACTTGTTTTAAAATACATTTTTCTGTTTTCTAAAAACGTATATTCTCTGGCATTTTGGGCATACCTTCCTGCTTGCTGCATAATCCCTGCAGATTGAAACACTTAGTTACTTTTCTCTCTTATTTATTAGGAATAAATGTTAAATTTCAAGAATCTGTTGCAGATGTTAAAACAGTGGTTTTCAACCTTAATTCCACAATGGACCTTAGCAGCTTCAAAGTGTTACGCACAATCTCTGAAACTGGATGTAGGATGGCCAGTTAGTATATCAAAAGTAACACAGTATAGCCACTTTTGGACAAGATTGATCAATCTATCCATGGCACTTTGTTAAAGACGATATAATACTCTCCATTCAGGAGGCAGCATATTCAGGGCAGTGGGGCATCACAGCAGGATACTGCCTGGTACATTGGAAATGTCTGAGGGGTGATCATCACCCTCCGTCACCCACTCCGTCTGCTTTTGTAGGCCATTCTTGGTCCAGTTGTTGAAAGCAGTTTTCTAAATGTCATATTTTTTCAGGTAATTTGATATTTGAAATGGTCAATAATTTGAGAATTTGAGTAAATCACAATGATTTAATGAGAGAAATATGGTATGCTTTGAAGAAGTCCTAATCCAACTATACCAGTAAAGCTTTCCTTTGGTCTCAATGCCAAAAATTAAGTCCCTAGTCACATTTGAAGATTAAACCACACTGACAGTATATCCTTTAACTTATTAAAGCTTTGAATAGTTGAAAAGTAAAACCAGACACATTGAAACTAGAAAATAGGCACAAATGTTTAACAGTGAGATTGGTTAACCATTGGAATACCTACCATACAGAGTGGTGGATTCTTCACCCCTTGTCTTCAGCCAGAGCCTGGATGTCTTTCTGGAAGATACACTTCAATCAAGCACAAGTTATTGGGCGTACATGTTGGCATAACTGAATGAAATGCTATGGCTTGATTTATGCATGATGTCAGAAATTATGACCCTTTCTGGCCTTAAAATCTGTGGAAGCAAAGAGTTTAAGTCTCTTAAGTTTTCTTGTTGGCATTTAATCTACATTTTAAGTGGTATAAATACAATGTGCTGAACATTAGAAATGAATGAGTAAATTAATAGAGAAGCTGTGATGGAAGTAATAAACTGAGTACAGTAGTTGAAGTCTCATATAGTTACAAAGAACTGGGATAATTTGTTATGGACTTAGAACCTTCAGTGTAAGGCAGGATTTAAGATTGAGTTTCCACAGGTGATGTAGCCGCAATGCCATTTAGGCTTTTGGGGTACTTTATTTTAGAAACAGTATCTGATCATGTAATTGAGTTTCTATGCAGCATAGTACATTGGTTGTTCCTTACTTTGAAATTAATAATTATGTTACTTTGAGTGTTTTGATAGTGTTCTCCATTAGCTTACATGGAGAAATAATTACTAGTAATTTAGTTCAGTATTGTCATGGATTATAAACTCATGTCATAAAGTACTGTCATAAGAAATCACACACAGATATGAATAAACATCCTACATGTCCTATTATTAATGCATTAATTAATCATGACATAAGCAATGTTACCTCACTTTCAAACAATTAATATATTAATAATATTGGTAATCAGGGTTATTTCTTCTCACAGTTAGGTGGCATAGTCTAGTGCGGTGGTTTTCCAACTGCGCCCTGTGGAACCCTTGAATTCCACAGTAAGTCATCAGGGATTCTGAAAAGAGCTTGGAGGTAATGGCAGAGTGGGCTGGGAACTGGTGCATTGCCTTTGTTGGGTCTTATGGCTCCAGGGATGTGGGTAGGGGGTTCCATGGCAGAAGAAATAATCTAAAAGGGTTCCGTGACCAGGAAGTTTGAAAACCACTTGGTCTAGGGGTCTCTCCCTGACTTGTCCTTGTGTTTTAATGCAGTCTGTGATGTAAATGCTCCCTGTAGTCTTGGACAAGTTGCTGGACTCCATTTGCTACTGCTTTCCTATTTAAAAAAAGGATAATAGTACTTAACTCCCAGATGTCAGTTGAGGATTAATAAGTACTTATTTATGAAGTAACTTGATGATGGAAAAGACAATGATGATTTTGTTCTCATCAAATAATAAATAGAAAATATTGGTCGAATCTGCTCCTAGCCTCAAATGGCTTTCATTGTATGTACTAAAAGATTTGACTGAAAACATTGATGCTATTGTAAATCACCATATGTATGAGCAAATGTGCCATTCTGTGCAGCTTATGAAGAAGATGCATTCATATGTTTATTGGTGAAAAAGTAGAAATCACATGTTAAAGTTTGTCTCAGTATGTAGGTCAGAGTACTTAGAAGTGAATGGGACTGAAAAGTAATTTTCATGATTGAAAAATTGGTTTTGAATATTTCTTTCTCCCTGGGTGCGTCTACATGTTTATTAATGTGTTTTTGCTACTGTGCATTAAGTTTAGTACCTCTAACATGAGGTACTAACTACATGTGCATTAGGCTGCCCTAGTGCACAATAGCAAAAGTGCACACTTTTTTAGTCATGCTTAATGGGCAGTAGCTTAATTTTCCTGCGCGTTAGTATGGTTTTTGCCGTAATACTTTACTGCGCAGAACGGGTGTGTATATACATGCTCCAGAGTGGAGGGTGGAAGGGGCGCTTTAATTAGAGCGGCTCTGAGAACCAAGGGGTGGAAAACTTCCAAGATGTACTGACCATTATTCTTTTTTGGAAAAAAATTACTATGCTTCCATTACTTTAGCATTAATATTTCACTAAACTATTTCATTGCATTCAGTTGTTGTCCTCCTCTTTTAATACCTGTTAACATGACACAAGGAATCGTGTTGGAGGAATCTTGTGAAACAATGTTTGTAAACTTTTCTGACAGTCCCAAATTTAAAAAACAGCTAATTTAAAAAGAAAATGGTCAGACTGAAACATTACACTTTTCTAAAATGCAATACTTGTTGTGTTAACAGATTACTATGAATTGAAAGAAGTGAGGAAATGTTTTTCAGTTGGCTTATTCTGTGTATCTGACAATACACTGAATTATTTATTTGTACTGTTTTTTCCAATGTGACTCAGGCTGCTCTTTGTTCTATTTACATGACTAATGTTTTATTATTGACCTTTGTTAATGTCTCTAAAGTATGCTTATAAAACTGACCATGGAAGAATATATATATATATATACACACACACACACACACACACACACACACACACACACACATTTTGCAAAATGCGAAGAAATTTTATTTTAACAACTGTGGCTACTTAGATTTTTTTTTCTTGTAAATCAAAGAAATGTTAAGTATTTTCTATATTTCTTTTAAAAAAGAATATAGATTTCAAATGTTAGTATAATATAAAACACATGTTTTATGAAAGCTGAATTCATTTTCTGATTTGTTTTAAATTAATTTTCAGATTTTATATAAAACATAATTCATTATGCTTAAACTGTGCTACTTATGACCTCTCTGCAGATGATAGAATCCATCAGTGTGAAAGTCATTATAGGATCAGGACCTTTAAAGATACAGTTTTCAATTGTGTGTTTTAGCATTAGAGATCTATGGGGAGTGTATGTGTTTACAGTAAAAGATGAGACCTGGGTAGTTTATGTACACACAGACAGATACATAGATGTGTGTGTGTGTGTGTAAACATTTTAAGTACCTAAAGCCTATTGAAAAATAAATGAAAAATGGGACTCAGACAATTTATAGACAGACAAACAGGGTGTGTGTGTGTGTGTGTGTGTGTGTGTGTGTGTAAAATATATCTGTCTTTCTATAAATTGCCTGAGTCCCATTTTTCATTTATTTTTTAATAGGCTTTAGGCATTTAAGGACAACATTCACAAAGGTACTAGGAATATCAAAGCTAAGTGCTCTCAAGCCTGAAATTCGGTGCCCCGCTCCTAAAATAGCCTTTCCAAATCCAAGTTGGGCATCTTGGTTTCCTGTACTCTGAATGGGGAGATTTAGATGCCTAGGATTTGGATTCACAGGGATGATGCCAAGGCCAGCCACTAGAAAATGCCTAAGAAGCAGAGGTCCTGACATCCTACCTTTCTTTCCTGTTTAGACTGTATTTAGGTGGTTTCCCGCAGCCCTAAATTAGGCACCTATGAGATATTGAACACCTACAATGTCCCTTTGTGTATAAAGGTAACCTGTTCATACTTTTTAAAGACATGGCCTAAGGTGATGATTCCAGTGCCCACTTTTTACATAAGAGCCCAGCAGCTAGAGCACTTGCCCAGAAAGTGGTAAGCTTTGTTCCTTTCCCTCTTTGTCTAGAGGGATTCAGACCTGTATCTCCCACACCCCAGGAGAGTGCCCTAATCACTGCACCGTCCACTTGAGATACCTTCTGTACCTTGACTGTTGTGTAGACCCAGCTGCACTCTTGACATAGGGCCAGAGGGAAAGCAAGCCACAGAGTAGCTGACTGTAACACAGTGGGAAAGGGCTCTTAGATGAAGAGACTCCCTTGCTGTTGGGATGGGTTATGGTTGTTTGTTGTTTTTATCCAGTGACTCTTTAATAGGAAACACATGAGCTGTCCCTAGAGCAAGGTAAATAAAATGGAATTTGGTAGGAAGTCATGTTGATACTGCCTTGGAAAGAAGCAGTTACTTTTCTTGTAAATCAACTAGTCCCAATGAGAGACAGCTTTACATGCAAGTTCATAAATGTGTAAGAAGATATGCTACAGAATTTCTCTATAGATTGACCCACCTTGGACTTGTGATTTAGTGCAGCAGAGACTGGGAATGCTATGGACATAGTGGGTTAAATCCTGATCCTATTAATGCTACATACAAAATTCCCTTTGCCTTCACTGAGGCCAATATTTGACCAGTGTAGTCATCCTTTTTGGGCTGAGGAGAAGGAGATCCCTATCTTTCAAGACCTTGGGTCACCTGAGAATCAAGAGTTGATTGGCTGAAAAGGCAATCTCTTCTACTTATCCCAAGTAGAAATGGGAGAAGTGACTGAGACAAAGCTAGAGCAGGGCTGTCCAACTCATAAGCAACTGGGGGCCACAAGCTATGCAGGCCTCACCAACACTGGTCAGGTGCCCCTGGGGCCACACCATGCTATACAATGACACCCATCCCACGTGCTCTAACATGGTGCACCATGCCACACACAAATACTTCCCCCTGCACAGTGCTATATGTGGAGGCCACTTCCTCCTGCACCATGCTGGGGGTGGAGGGAGGAAGTACAGGGAGCCCTCAGCTCCTGCTGCAGTGCAAGGAGTGGCAGCCAGGTGGGAGCTGGGGACTGCAAATTAACATGCAAGTTGAACAACCCTGAACTAGAGCATGGGGGAAAATATTGAGGTTTCAATTTGAATAGATTGCTGGAACAAAGGACTTCTTTCCATCCTTATTTTTTGAGGGGTGGGGAATGGTATTGGGGGTTTGTACAAGGAATCAATGTTATTATCCAATATATAAGACATAGTTTTACTGATTGTGAAAGGCATCTAATCCAAAGAGCGTTCAGCAGCTGTTTTGTCCTTAAGGTGATTTGTTGGTCTGGACAAACCCCAAAGAATTTTCTATCTTTGTGTTTATGTAACAGTTTATTGCTTTTTTTTAAAATCTCTTTTGGAATCTGCAGCTGGCAGCTGGTTTTGTGCCAACATTAAAAAAAAAACAGTGGGTATGCCACATTGCTGGGAAATTAGTTTGACAGTCCTGAAACATCCTGTTTGACAGTCCAGAAACATCATGTATTAAAAATAATAATAAACTGAAAGCTGTGTTTGTCAGAAACGATAATACTCTGAGGCTGTTCCTGGGAAACCAGAGCTTGCACGATGCAGTAGGAACAAAATGTCAAAAATGTGTATGTGGGTGTAAGGGAATAAACACATCCTTTTTTGTTTTCTGGTAGTTGATGAGACTAAAGATAGAATGTTTAAAATTTTCAACTTCCATGGCTATATTATGTCATTCAATCTACTTTTTTTATTAATCCATTTACCTCTCATTTTAATCGGTGCTATGCAAATTTGGCACTAAAGAAAAAGGAGAAAATCATATGTAACAGGTGCTATTCATGTTTCTTAACATATTAGTGGAAGGCATAGAATAGAACAGAGTAAATTCTAAGGTCTTTAAGGGAATATTTTTTTCCTTGGTTAATGTAGAGCATAGGTTAACATCAATGAGAGTTGTATGTGTATTAAAAGACGAATGTCTGCTCTAAATTACCATCCAGTGAGTTAACCCTAGCAGTTCTGCCTAAAACACAGGTTGCCTGCAGAATTGTTCATAGCTTAAAAAAAAATATTATGTGAAAATATCTGTCTGGCTGGAGCTAGATTTTAACAGTAAATAGCACAAAAGTTTTAATGTATTATTTACATAGTCCAATTTCAGTTTTATGAAAAATGACAACATTTGACGGATCTGTCTGGAGGATATTCCAAGGTTGTAGGAGAGTTTAGGAGTGTAATGAGTGATCATTTCTTTGTAAACATTAATACAGTGGTACACCTTTCATATGTCAGGTTTTTTTACAGGATGGTAGCACATTACATTGTAGGGGTTTTTTTCAGAATAACCCACTGATGTAAAGTATTTTAAAGCCTTTTTAAAGTTTATATCTAGAAAAGATCTCTTAAATACGCTAAAATGATTTGACTGCTTGTGCTTGTGTTGTATTGGGTGTAATATTATTCTAGGCTATCATGAAAACTGGTTTTGTGAAGTCAAGGAGCCTTCTGCTTTATTGGGAAAGCTTAATCATTTTTTGAGCTTAGAATGTAAATTTAAAGATGTTCACTGTCAAGTGTCCACATCTGCTTTTTGGTTTTTTTTTCTCACCCTGGTAACCTTAGGTTTTTTTTGTTTTTTAATTAAAATTTATTCATGGTGTTTCAGACCTTTGGGTAAATTAGAGCATGGTAATTTAAAAAGAGACTGGCTCTTTAAAAATAGTCTTTTTTATGCATGTTATTGTAAGATTTTAAGAATCGGTCCCTTCTTTTGTTGTTTGTCTCTTTTAAGAGTCAGTCTCTTCTGATGTGTCTTTTTTAAATGTTGATAGCTCTAAAATGATTTAAAATTCATCTCACAATATTTATAATTGTTTTTGTTACAGTTTTCAGAATTCCCAGATCCGATGTTGTGTTCAGATTATGTGCAGTTGTTAAATTCCCCACCTTCCTCTGAGCAAAAATGCAGTCCTGTATCATGGGAAGAACTGAAATCTATGGACTTACCATCTTTTGAACCTGCATTCCTGGTCCTTTGCCGAGTTCTGCTCAATGTTATCCATGAATGTCTCAAGTTGAGGTTGGAACAAAGGCCTGCTGGGGAACCATCTCTCTTGAGTATTAAGCAGGTTCGGTTCAAAAGCTTTATTAAAAATAGCTTTCTTTCCTTTAATTATGCTTATCTTGTCTATTAGTTGTTTTAAAATTTGTTTCAGAAATAGCAATACAGAATGAATCATTAAATTTCCTTTTATTATAGTATATACATATTGCATATGCAGTCCTTTGTTTACTAAATATACTTCTTGATTTAGACTTCCAGGAATCAAAACTGTTGATAAAGGATTATAAATAAGGGTGTGTGACATGGGCAGTATTCAATTCGGACTCTGCCTGATTTGGGGGACAGTGATTCAGTTCTCTGATTTGGATCACTGTCCCAATTTGATTCGGCGGAATCTGAAGATTCGATTCTGATTTGGAGAATCAGAGATTCGGCCATAGATACAGCTTTATGTGTTTTTTCTATGTACCTCAAGGTACCAGGTGCGGGTCATGAATGCTAAGATGGTGGGGTGGATGGAGCGTCCCATGGGAGTGCAGTGGGGGGAGGTCCCCTGCACGCTCGGCAGCAGACCCGGAAATGGACCAGAAGTATGACCGCCCCCCTGGCTTGGTGATCGACCATGGGGGGACCCCAGGTGGCACCAGTCGCCGAGTTGGGGGAAAGACCCCCCCTTGCTATGCAGTGGACCTGGAAGTATTTCTGGTCCACTTCTGGGTCCGCTGCCAAATGTGCAGGGGACACCCCCCCCCCCCCCCCGGCTCTCCCGTGGGACGCTCCATCCACCCCACCATCTCAGTATTCACGAGCCGCGCCTAGTACCTCAAGGTACGTATCAAAAACATAAAGCTTTGTCTATGGCCAAATCATTGAATCTCTCCTAATCTCTCTGAATCGAATCTGAGGCTTCCGATTTGATTCGGAGAGATTAATGGGTCTCCCAGTTTGATTCAGATTCGGAGATTTGGCTGCTGAATCGGGCCGGATCTCCTCCAAATTGAATCAGTGACCAAAGCTTCACACAGCCTTAATTATCAGCCTTTAATTTAGATAATAATGTTCCATTTCTATTATAAGCTGCAGGCCTTTTCCACAGTACAGTTGAAATAGTTTTGGCAACAGTTGTGTGTTGCACCTGAGCATAATTAGTATGATCTGGTACGGGGCGGGCAAAATACGACCCACGCGTCAGATCTGGCCTGCCAGGCAATTTCTTCTGTTCCACGGACACCCACTAATTAATTGTACCCTGTCCAGCCTTTGTGTCTTGCTCCCACCCTGATGTGCAGAAGGGCCCAGCCCAGCCAGCATGCAGCTTCTGGTTGGGGCTGCTGCTGCCACTGCTGCAGCAGCTGGGGGACCTGCTTGGCTTCCTTGGCATTCAGTGGCCCCTCCTTGTGTCCCTGCAGCAGTACTTGTTCTGGGTAGCAGGTAGGGAAGTGATGCGAGAGAGCGGCAGAGGGAGCTGCAGCTGGGCAGGGCAGGGTGGGGAGTGTGGGGCTGGGGCTGGCAGAAGCACAGAGTCTGCGACCAGGGGGCTGGCAGGAACATGGCGCTCAGGTGGGCAGGGGGTATGGGGACCCGCTCCACACACTTTCCCCCCCCCACCCAATGGTGCACAGCCGCCACCACCAGTGGTAGCAGCAGTCTTTAGGGTGCTTGTGGTCCACAGCTGTAGCCAGAGCTGTATACATGGTATGCAAACACAAATTATGACAAAAATATTTTTTGTAATAACATTAAAATATAGTGGGTGTTTGACTTTTAGTATATGACTTTTTTTTTTCTGGTTCCGAGATGTCAAACCCACCTCCCAAAAGGGGAGTGATGTCTGGTGGCAAAGGTAAGGGGTGAGGGGCAGGACTTCCGGTCCCAAGATGGTGACCAGGGGGCGGGGCACCTGTCAAGTGGTGGGGCTACCCTTGCAGCCCTGGGCAGCTTACCAAAACTTATTAAGCTACCCTCCAGCTGAAATAATTGCCCACCCCATATCTAGTATGATATCCTTGAGGAATGCATACTTGAATTTTTCTTCTGCACTTGCTAGGTGCAGTGATCAGTCACTGACTCAAGAGGTGAGGATATGAGCTTCTTTCCTGTCTGCATTCCCATGCCCACCCAACTGTATTTCTTCTACTTATCAACTCCCCCATTTCCATTTTTCATCTTTTTTGATGAACTCATGACCTCTGCCCAAACTTTAAAGTTCAGTGCAGCCTAACAAGAAAAATAAAATACAAATTAAAAATCAAGTCCCAGACCTGTTAACCAATTGATGTAAGCCTCTGAAGACTCCTTCTGAGGCATTTTCTTTCTACCATATAGGGATTCTTTCAGGGATCCTTGGCATCCTTGTTTCTGAGGGCATGGGAAGAAAATATACTTTTGTCAACCACACTTAGGAATATTTCCATAGATTTGATTACAGTACTGGGCCCATGAGATAACAGGCAAGACAACAAAGTCACTCTTGTTGCAACCATATATAGATTACTTCCTTTCTAAGCTCTTTTTTACAGCTGTCTCTTTCCAAGGAGATTAGCTATTTGGGCAGAGCCTGGACTAGACTTTGAAAGATGCTGCTGATCCTACAAGATGATTTCATTCAGGCAGACCTAAACAAACCATGACCCTACTGTTTTAGAAATAGCTTTTTCAGGTTGTCGTCTTCCAGATATTCCAACATTAATTTCCAAACTACAGCATAGCCCCAGACCTGGTAACCCACTGATTCAGGTTTTTGAAGACTGCTTCTAGGACAGTTTCTTTCCTTCCTCTAGGGTTTCCTCTAGGACACTGGTTTTCAACCTGTTGTCTGAGGACTCCAGTTGTTTGCAGACTGTCTAAGGGGTTCACAAAAGATGACTATGATCAATCAAAGTATGTGAATACTCACACTTACAATTCAGAGGGTTCCACACCTCCATTTGAAATTTCCAAAGGGGTCCTGACCTCCATTAGAATTTTTTTAGGAGGTTACAAATGAAAAAAGGTTGAAAACCACTGCTGTAAGAAGTCTTGGGTTTCCTTGTATATGAGGGCCTGTGAGGAAATGTCATTCTGATGGGTCTTCTCCATCACACTGCAGAAATAAGATGGCATCCCATTAGTTTGTCTTTCCCTCATTATTCTCCAGCCTTTTAGCCAGCAGTTTCCACAGTTAGCAAGAAGTAACCACCTTCACTTACCTCCCCCTCCACTTCTTTAGAGTCCTATGGAAGGACACTTGATGCTTGAAAGCTTATCCAACAGCTCTTCCAAATATACAGTTGGTCCAATAAAAAATGTCACTAGAAATTCTCGCCTTTGGTTAATTAGTTCATTAAAGAGAATGGAAACCTCAATAAGTATTCATGATCCCAATCAGTATTTTTAAAAGAGTCTACAGCAATTTAGGTCCTTCATGACCTATGTAGATTAGGTCTGATATAACCATAATTCCCAAATTCTTCAATACGGTCAAGCCAGGGAATGCTATTTTAGATTTTTTTTCTTTTGTCAGGTTAGGGAACCTGATATATGTACTGCCCCAAAGTTCTTGCAAAAGATGCATTAAATAGAAATAGGAGGCATCTGTGTTACTCAACTCCAAAATAATGCTGAAATGTTGGCACTCTAGTTGTCTGCTTCAGCTTGGCCTTTTGATTGCTGCTTCTTTCTGAATTCCATCTCTAATCCCAGTATAGAAAGATCTTCCTTAAGAGATTAAAAAAAAAAAAGGGGCACATTACTTCAACCTGGCTTTGCAGTGTCTATATATATTGGGTGCTTCAACACGGCCTTTTGGTGCTTTTAGATAAAGCTGATTCAATCAGCTATTAGATAAAAGCACCAGAAAAGCCCCACTTAAGTGCCCTATCTACACAGATACTAGCCAGATCCACCTAATGTGATGCCTCTTCTGGGCGTGTGCTGCGCTTAGCACAGGAGTGCAAAGAGTTTAAAATAAAACACTGGGGGGGGGGGGGGGTTGTGTTTGTTTTTTAATGCCTGCAAGCAGCCATAATGCCCTAATTTGGACTCAGAGCAGATGTTCAGCTCTTTTTGGAATATGAAACAATAAGGCATAGGCATTATTTTTGTCTTCTAATTTATTCAGACAGAAAAATATCAAGCAAAAAAGCCTTGATCACTTTGATCCTTAATGTTTAAAATGGACTGCATTTCAGATTTACCAGCAAGTAAATTCCAAGGACAATTTTTTTATTCTAATGTAAGAAGGAGAAAAGCGCCACCCCATACTACTACACATCTTGGGCTGTCAGGCCTATGTTCCTCGTTTCATAAATGTCTTTTCTTGTCAGAATTTCTTTAGCCATGTAAGATGGAGGCAGACGTCCTCTTTTGTGTCTGGATATATTTTGCCTTTCTTTAAAATCTCTCAAGGAAGAGATTATAGCACAGTTGATGCAGTTGGAGGCCTAATGAAGCCCACTTATAATAGATTGATTGAAAAATATAGGTTGAAAAAATATATCCATCTTGATTAGAGGAAGAATCCCATATTTTTTTCTGCTTTTAAACCTACAGGGTCTTTTCTGCCAGCATTTAGAGCCCATTCTCGTGAGACCCTGGCTACTTCCCATGCTGAGAACAGAAAGTCTTTAGTAGAAGAAATGTGTAAGGTTGCCACCTGTTGGTTCTTTGAAGTCAGACTTCACCATGATTACGCATGTGCTGAATGCTGTGATTTTTTTTTTATTTTATTTTATTTTTTTGGTAAGGGCTTTTCTTTCTTTTACTTTGGAGTCAGTGGACACTACTACTTGCCTCGTTTTAGTCCAAATTAGAAAATGACTGGGAGTAGAGAAAGAAATTCCTTATCTGTAATTCAGGTTTCTTAGATGAAGCTAATCTGGAGCTATTTTAGGCCACTATCAATTGACACTGCTAGATTAATTGTTTTTGTTAATGTCTTAAATTAAAATAAATTTGTTCTTCATACATTTGTAATCTAGCCATTTCTTTTCCCAAGCATGTTTTACAAACTAAGAAAGACTTTACCTAAAGAAAGTTTTGTTAATGCTGGAAACTAGTAAGTGGTCACTGGGCGCGTCTACATGAGACGCTGACTGCACAGTAGCGTGTCACAGAACTAGTAGTGCTGATACACTACTGCGCAGTATTGTTAGGCTTCTGTGTAGTAGTGTCACTTAAAAGATGTTCGCCGGAGCTACTGCACAGTAAACACTGTGCCAGGTGTCTGGCAACTACAGGCCTCTCATGTAATTGTGTCCACTGTATAGTAAGTCTTGACAAAGAAATTCGTTGGTCCAGTGTGTTGAATGTTTGATTATACAATATCAGACCCATATAGAGACGCAAAAAGATTGTTTACTGAAACAAATAAGTAAATATACATAGCAGCTTTCTGGATGTAATTGTAGCATGGGCCCTTTGCTAGATTAATGGACAGAAGTGGTTAGATTGTTAGGGCATGTAATTGGGAACTTTTCAAATGTGATTCAGTCATCTTAGGGAGAATAAACTCAGCTGTTTTAGTGGACATTCATTTCTGCCCAAAATTGTGTATCATTTTTAAACTAGTATATTTATACATAGCAGCTAGTATAAATATATTTACCGTGTATAAATATAGTTAAAATATAAACTATAGTATAGTGTAATATAAACTTACTGTTTATTCTGAAACTAAGTCTTTTTTTCAGTTGATTGTGGAAATGGTTTTAAAATAGCTGTAGTGGTCAGTGATTGTGGGAGCCTTTCTTTTCTGTTTGTACAGTACCTGGCAGGACAGGGTCCTAATCCATGACATGGGGTCCTTAGTGTTGCTGCAGTATAAATTATGCAACATTTTTAAATGTTCCTGTCTAGGATACACTATATCCTTTTTTTGTGGGGGCTGGAAGAGAATCAGTCACTCTTGTCATATCATTTCTAATAAACTAAAAAAAGGAAAAGAAAAACCAGCTTTCTTCCACTTCCCTTCCTTTCCTTGCTTTAATCACTGTTCAAGAAAAGTGAAAGAACTTGACTTAGTGAGACATGTTTCAGAATAACAGAAGGCTGGGGATAGGAAAGAACCTACTAGCTTATCCAGGCAGTCTTTTTTCCAGCGCAGAATTTCTCTCTGCTATATGCTTCCAGTGCTTTGTTGTCTAAGGGTGCCTATACATGAGCAGCAAGCCTCTGTCAGAAGCTGCTCTGACATGCTGTAATTATAGCGCATTGGAGCAGATTTAGTTTAATCTGATTTAATTGAGTCTGCTGGAGCATGGTAATTACCACTCTTCAGCAGCCTCCAGTGTCTCATGCATCAGTGTCCCCACGCTTCAAAATGGTGGCGCTGGGGGTGGGGGTGAGGGGGGGCGCTTTATGGAATAAAGCTTGTTCGACAAGCGGATGCTGATACAAGAGATGCTCCAGGTGCTTTAATTAGAGCAGCTTTTGGAGCTGCTGTAATTAAAGTATTCCTTCTCCTTCCCCAGCAACTCCTAGAGGATGTGTATAAATGCTGTGAAGCTCCATGTTTTGTTGAGCCAGGTATAGAATGGGCAGCCCCATTCATGTGCTTGCACCTTGATCAACGCTGGCTATTGTTAGTCACTTATTTGTTTGGTTCTTGGCCTTTTCCCTTGAAACTGCCTGAAGTCACTAGCTGTTTTTTATTCGTGGTATTTTTTTTTTTTTGGTGCTGTGGTGCCTAAGCCATCAGCTGCTAGCAGCTGTTACATTCACCTTATTTTGTTTCTGACTTTCTGTGCATTTGAAACATTGATCTAGAAATATTAGGCCCCATGTCCGGTTATCTAACTACTGGTAGTAACTTATTGTGAGGGGAAAAGTAAGGGAAACATCTGAAATATTTGCTGTCATCCCTACTTCCAGTAAATAAGAATGGCATAATAAAAGTTAGTTGGTCTTGGAGAACTAGCGCACAGCTTTCCTATAGATGTGTTTAGCTAGCCTGCAAAGGCCAGAAAAGCCTAATAGTTATGCATAATATTTAAATTTTCAGTTCCTAAATCCCCAAGGAAATGAGTATAGCCAATTGACCAACTGAAGTTTTTTGCTTTTTCTCTTGCAGCTAGTGAGAGAGTGTAAAGAAGTCCTGAAGGGTGGCCTACTAATGAAGCAATATTACCAGTTTATGTTACGGGAGGTGTTAGATGACTTGCAGAAGATTGACTGCAATATAGATTCTTTTGAAGAGGACCTGCATAAAATGTTAATGGTAAGTTGCAAGAGAGAGAATCAATTGGTGCTTTAATAAAAGGGTTATCCCATATTTTGCCAATATGGAGCTGTTATCAGTTTTCCTGACTCTGGGACACAGTGCTTCATTAACAACTAAACAGGAAAATTACTGGCTTGATTTTAAATAGCCATATCTTTTCAAAGGATATAATTAGTGTGTTAGAGATGATATGGACAATTTTGTTTTTTAGCCTGTGGGAATTGCTTGCATGGTAATTGCTATGTAAGTCACTGATATACATTTTTATGTAAATTGGTTCCATTTAGAACAAAAATAACTCATCAGAAATAGGGTAGTAAATCGCATCAAATTAAAGCAATGTAACCTTTTAACCAGGAGGGGGGAAACAGTTTCTTGCTTAATTCCGGTGGTATTGTAGCCATCCTAGACTTCTGTATTATTTTTAATTTTGTATATTCATTATGGCAATAATTAAAACACAGAAGGGGGATCTAAGGACAAACTGCTATCAACCAGCCAGACTTAACTGAGTTATTTTGCTTTTTTGAGTTTACTTTAAAATTATTTTCCCTTTAATGTGGCTGGATGTCTTTTCAGTTGTGGCTTGTTTTTTTTTGGTCAGTGTTTGACAGAAAAAGGGCAGTTCAAGCCCTGTTTTTGGTTTCTCATTATACACAGAACTACTAGCACCACCTACAGTTAGGGTTATACAATGGTTTCCATAATTTGATGCAGTTTTTAGTTAACTCTCCCAACTTTCAGCTGCTTGAGTTGAAATCTCTCATGTTTTGCTTCACTCCACATTTTGTCAGAAGTTTGAGCAAAAATGATTTGGTCATTTTTGAGAACTCGATTAGGAACAAATAGGTTGTTTTATCTGTGTTATACTTCTTTAACTGAGCAGTTGCAGTATCTGTGCTTGGGAGCAAAAGGTTTGAAATTTTTGTAACAGAGTTCCCCTTGTGTGAGTGATGTGCCTTTTTCTGTTCGTGTAAAAAGCTATTTACGTTGAACACAGTTTAGCAGTCTTAAAAAATCAGTTGCTTTGGGATGGGGAGTGGGAGCTTTATTAAATAAAGTTAATGTTAGGGCAGCAATATATTAAAAAATACATGGTGACCAAATGAATACTGGAGGTATATTAAGTATACCAAACATACTCTAGATAGTCTTTATTTCTTGGTGTCTTATAATATTTACCTAAACCTAAGATGGCCCCTCAATAATTAGATTCCATATATGGAAAATTTATAAATGTGTTATAATTTTCCAGGTATAGGATCTAATTACTGGAAGGTTGGCTTAAATTCAGGGTCATCTTAGGTTTAGGTAAATACTATAAGAAAACAAGAAATAAAGAGTATTTAGGGTGACCTGGTGGCTGCCTATAAGTATGTAATGGGTGTGCATAAGGATCTGGGGGAATGTTCACCAGAGAACCCTAAGGGGTAAGAAGGACCAATGGTCATAAACTCCTCCATGACTGTTTTAGGCTGGACATAAGGAGCCCCCTTTACTGTCGGAGCCCCCAAGGCCTGGAATAGTCTCCCTCCAGAAGTGGTGAAGGCACCCACTCTGGACTCATTCAAGGAACGTTTGGATGCTTATCTTGTTGGGATCCTTTGACCCTAGCTGACTTCCTGCCCCTGGAGCAGGGAGCTGGACTTGATGATCTCTTGAGGTCCCTTCCAGCCCTAATGTCTATGAAATCTATGAAATTCACCCCCTACATACTACAGGGACTGCAGTGACAGGGAGTGGGGGGGGAGGTCAGATGAGCACCTTGGCCTCTGCCTCTCCCAGTTCCTCCCCCTGGAGCCCACACCCCCAGCTTCCCACAGTCTCTGTCCCTCCTCTTGCCCCCACTGGTTCTCCACATTCTCTGCCACTTCCCTTCTTTCTTTCCTCTCCGGCAACCCCCTGCTTTACTATCAGACCCTGTGGGGCTCTATTCCTTCCCAAATCATGGAGCACAGCACGTGAAGTGTGGCCCCTGCCAGGCCATGCAGCAGTGTCAGCACTGCTGATTTGGTGGGCAGGGAACAGTTTCTACGTGCTCCATTCCCGGGAGGAATTCCAGCCCAAGCTTGAAGCTGAGCTGTGCCTGACAGTAAGCTACAGAGGGCAAGCAGTAGGGGGGCAAGCAGCAGCTGTTGGTCTGACTGGGCCGAACCTGGGCTCAGGATCACATTCAGAGTTGCAGCAGCTGCCAGCCTCCCCAGTCCCCTACCCCTGACCCTTCTGCTTTGTACATGAATCTGAGAGAAGGGGCTCTTTTCCCCATGCCGATTTAAGAAAAAAACCCTAGTCATAGATTTGAGTAAATACAGCATAAAGAGGTGAAGGCAGTTCCAGCTACTATATACAACGAGATGACTGGCTCCATGGAAGAGCAGTGAATATGATATATCTTGACTTTAGCAAGGCTTCTGATACAGTCTCCCATAACATTCTCACAAGCAAGCTAAGGAGGTATGGCTTGTATGGACAGACTGTAGGGTGAATAGAAAACTGGTGGGATCATCAGGCTCAGAGGGAAGTAATCAATGGCACTATGTCTAGTTGGCAGCTGGTATCAAATGGAGTGTCCCAGGGGTTGGTCCTGGGGTTGGTTTTGTTCAATATCTTTATTGGTGATTCTGAAGATGGGATGGGAGTGCACCCTCAGCAAGTTTGCAGATGACACCAAGCTGGGGGAAGAAGTAGATGTGCTGGAGAGTACAGCTAAGATTCAGAGAGCTGTACAAATTGGAGAATTGGACCAAAAGAAATCTCATGAGGTTCAGTAAGGAGAAGTACAAAGTCTTTCACTTAGGATGGAACTACCCCATGCTCCTCTACAGACTGGGGACCAACTGGCTAAGCAGCAGCTCTGCAGAAAAGGACCTGGGGGTTATAATACACAATAAGCTGAATGTGAACAACAGTGTGCCTGTGTTTTCAAGAAGGCTAATGGCATACTGTGCTGAATTGTCAGCAGGTTTAGGGAAGTGATTCTTCCCCTCTATTCAGCACTGGTGAGGTCATATCTAGAATACTGTGTCCAGTTTTGGGCCCCCCAATACAGAAAGGATGTGGACAAATTGGAGAGAGTCCAGCAGAGGCCACAAAAATGGTGAGGGGCCTGGGACACATGACTTATGAGGAGAGGCTGAGGGAGCTGAGCTTATTTAGTATGGAGAAGAGAAGATTGATGGAGTATTTAATAGCATCTTTCAGCTACTTGAAGGGTGGCTCTGAAGAGGATGGAGCTGGACTGTTCTCAGTGGTGGCAGATGACAGAACAAGGAGCCGTAGTCTCAAGTTGCAGCATGAGAAGTTTAGGTTAGATATTTGAAAAAGCTTTCTCATAGGGAGGGTAGTAAAACACTAGAATAGGTTACCCAGAGAGGTGATGGAATCTCCATCCTTTGAAGTTTTCAAGACCAGGCTAGACAAAGCCTTGGCTGGGATGATCTAGTTGGGCTTGGTCATGCTTTCAGCAGGGGGTTGGACTAGATGATCTCCTGGACTAGGGACAGACATTCAGAGAGCCTGAGTCTGAATTGATTCAGTTTTTGCAGGTTAGTTTAACCTGCAAAGCTTGAACCGATGTGGAGGTGGATAGACATTCCCTTTTCATTCCAGAAATACAGGCATGTGCCTACAGTGGCTGAGGTTAGAAGGCGGGTGGGTGGGGGGGGTGCTAGAGCAACCCTCCTTCCAGTGCTGAGCTGAGGGGGGTGTGGCCAGGCCCCAGCAGGACACTGATTATCCCTGCCTCAGCCCCCCCCAACCAGCCCACAGGGAATTGATCACACAGTGTTTATCACCCCTAACTCCGTGTTTATCAACCCATTAAGAAAACCAAGTCTCTCTCCAAGCTCTGCTTAAACAGCTTTTCCGAGGAAGGACATTTATCTACCTGTTGATTAGCTCCAAAATACCTGTCTTCCTGTTGTCTACCATAGCACGGACCATAGCCAGCATGTGGTCTGCTAGCTAATGCTGAGGTGTCTGCGTAAGGCAGAGGGGAGGGGGACTAATCCCTGCTCAGCAGAGAAGCCAGCAGACTCTGCTGTGCCTGCAAGCCTGTGCCGAGCTCCAGCCCGGGAGCAGAGGGGAGGGGCCAGCCCTTCTGTGGAGCAGAGAGCTCTGCCCAGCCCAGAGAGCATGCCGGGATGCTGTGGGAGTCTGGTTTATCTTAAACCAGCAAGGGGTCTGGGACAGACATTGCATAAACCGGTTTGAGCCAAATCGGTTAAGTCTGATGCTACATTCAGCAAGGTTTACCTCAAACCAGTTTCATCCACTTTCAAACGGATGTATATGCACTGAACATCTGTTCTGTTACAGGTTTAAACCAGTTTCTAGCCCTGAGATCCCTCCCAACCCTAAGTTTCTATGATTCTGCATGTTTGTAAACACTTCTCCCCTCCAGCAATCCAGTGCATCTAGCCAGATTGTGTGAATATCACTGAATGTTATATTTGCATATTTACACATTATATTGATAGTTCAGATGATGGGTTAGAAGATAGGTGTATATTATATCTTTTGTAAATATGTGATAACTCTAACCTCATGCAGTTGCTGTGTGTTACTCTAGGATTGGAGTTTTGTTTTTGTATTTACCTGAATTAAAAAAAAAAAAGGATAAATCACTTGCTGAGAAGAGAGTTGTTAGAGTTTGGAAGTTAAAGTCTCCAAAAACCTTGCCTATACTGAGTGTGCTTCATCCTAGTGGTTCAGAGGGGTTTTCCTTACAACTGCTATTTCTGACTGCTTTGGCTTCTGGTAGCAGAATTGAGAATGGGAAGATTGTCTTGTATGTTTTGTCACTGTTTCCCACCTGGCTCTCAGGCTGTCTGTGGAGTAGGATGTCACTTGACTCAAGTGTAAAAGGAATAACAGCTGGACTGTGTGCAAGGAAATGGAAATAGTGGATTGGAATTTGGAATTGGGGTACAGAGAGGCTTAGCTGGGCAAAGAGACTAGCACTGGGAATTGTCAAGGGAAACAAATGATTTTGCAAGTCATTTAGGTTTATGGTTTTGGTGACAAATTGAAAACAGACTGCTCTCAGGCAGTCTATTAGTGGGTTTTAGATTGCAGCCCTGGGCTGGATAGGATCAATTGTTCCCTCCTCCTCTGCCCTGCCACAGCTCACCAAAATCCCTGAAGTGCCCCTCTTCCCAAAATAATTGCCCACCCCTGTTCTAGTTCCACCCATTGTATTTCATATAGAGAAGTATCTAGCACATTTTGGGCTGTAGCAAGGTGAAATGTTGCAGATGTGTTTTCCTCCATTTATGCGCTATTAAATGGGATCTTACATGGGAATGAAATATAGGGCCTTTTGTTACAGATCATGTAACAGTTACAATCTAAATTGCCTTTTTCCACATTTAGGTTTATTTTGATTATATGCGAGGCTGGATCCAAATGCTACAGCAGTTACCTCAAGCGTCTCATAGTTTAAAAAATCTCTTAGAGGAAGAATGGAATTTCACCAAAGAAATAACTCCTTATATACGAGGAGGTGAAGCTCAAGCTGGAAAATTATTCTGGTAGGACTTCATAAATTACCCAGCTTATCCTGTCAATGTATAGCCATTTAGAAAAGTTAGGTTCTCAGTTTGCATCTCTGAGGACCTGGTCATTCAAAGTAATTTTATTAGCTTGGGGTGGTACATTTCCATATACAGGGTTTACCTTCTGCATGGTAATCATTTCCAGGATTTATTTAAATTGCAGAATCAGGGTCCAAAAATACAAGACTTTAATTGGAGAAAACTTCATAAAGTTCATAAAGTCTCTCTCATTATTCGCATGCTATATGTGGCTGCTTGTAGACATAAAAAGAAAAAGAAAAAAACCGTGCTTTACTGGATGCAGCAGTGTGGTAGTTCATCCCGGCCCTGCAGTGTCTTTATAGATCAGGCGCTTCAGCAGGGCTTTTGGCACTTTTAGCTAAAGCTGATTCAATCAACTCTTAGATAAAAGTCCCCAAAAAACCTCACTAAATTACCCAATCTATACAGATGTTAGGTGAGCCGGGTCCAACTAAGGCACTGCCTTTTCTGGGCATGCACAGGGCTCGGCATGGGAATGTGCTGAGTTTAAAGTAAAGTGCCATTTTTTGGTTATGTTTTTTTAACACCTGCAAGCTACCTTTGTGATTTATACTATATATTGAGGTCAAACATTAATTTATGCTAGAAAAAGTTTTGGGCTTTCTAAAACTTTGAGAACAATTTGAATCCTTTTGTTGTAGTTTTAGTAGGCCTTTGGCTGTGTTTAGTTTAAGTTAGGCCAAGTTACCATAAGCGAGGCTAAGAGAAGTAATGTAAAAGGAACTGAGTTACAGGCAAGAGAATTTCCTTGGTGAGGCCAGCCCAGTCATAGAGCATTAGATGTTGATTAAGGGGTCAAGTCGGTGTGTTTTGGCCCAACCGACAGGATGACACATGAACACCATCTTTCTGACCACATTTATCAAAGTTTTCATCAAGTAATGTTGTATGCCTTTGTTTGAGGAGGGGGATCAAAAGGGGCTCCATGCTCTGAGGTGGGTTCCTCTGTAAGACTTTGCTGAGGTTCCCATCTGCAGATGTAATAAAGACCCAGTGCCTCTTAGAATTTATTCTCTGAATTTGGGTATAATCTCCCTAACAGGCTGGCCTCCTGGTAGAAAGTCTTAGGATTTTAAGATGTAGGAATTCTGAGTTGTAAGACTGCTTATTTCTGTCTGGATCATAGAAGTATATCTAGATATGGCCCGTGTTCTTCATTTACTAACAATATTTTTAATTTCAGAATTTTACTAAAATTTGCTTTTGTATTCCCTCTATCGGAGAACTTATTTTGCTGAGAACAGGAGTCAAAAGTAACTTTCAAATCCTTAAATCTCCTCTAGGCAGTCCAGCTAGTGCTCTGAGTGGGCATATTTTAGGTAGGTCTGATCCTCATGTAATTGCTAGACTTTTTGTGACCAGGATGGTACCTTCTTTAAATAGTCATTGGCCTGCTTTAGTCTTCTGCTACCTCAGCGTGAGAGAGAAAATCCTGCTGCAGATTTTTGCAGCACTTATGGTGGTAGAATCCATGTTTATGTGCTCCTTTAATAACAATAGTAATAATTCCACCTTTAGAAGCAAGTGTCTTTTTGTTCTACTTGCCTTACTAATCCTTCACCTGATGTGGGGGAAGAGCCTATCAGATGGTGCATGTTTCCATGTACAGACATGACAAATGAAGTTCTTTTACATGGGATGCAACAAGGTAGAGATACTGCTAAAATGAAAGTGAGGTTCTCCCATTTTTTTTTTTCTTGCAGTGATATTGCAGGAATGCTGCTGAAATCTACAGGAATATTTTTAGATTCTGGCCTGCGGAAGAGCTGCATTCGGGCTAGTGCTGAAGACAATACGGCATCAGAAGAAATCAGGTATTCTCCAGCTTTCAGTATGTGCATACTGTCATGATTATGCTTCTTCAGACGTATCAAAGACAAGCTGCTTTCCAAAACTTTATGAAGTACATGAAAACACACTGTCCAAACCATCTCAGTGGTTTTTGGTCTCTAGAAGTAATTCGTCTTTGTTTTGTGTATTTGTGGCCTAATAACCTTTATTACAGCTAAGGGTATAAGAAGCAGCTTATGTAAAGTTCCTTCAATTTAATTTTATATTCCTGGGACAGATGTGCCTGAGCAATATCAGCTCATTTCAATTTTCAGTTTGTGCTCTGTATACCCTTTTTTCATGCTGCTTATACCATATTATATTTAATTGCCATAACTCCTTTCTAATCAATGTTACAGGAGGTCTGTTATAGAGACCAGTCGGGCACTCAAAGAGCTCTTTCATGAAGCTAGAGAGAGGGCCTCGAAAGCTCTTGGTTTTGCTAAGATGTTAAGAAAGGTAAATTAATAATGGCATTTGATCTCATTTATGAACATTCATTTTTCTTTCTGTGTTAAACTTCCAATTCAGTTCACTAACATTTGCTTTGTCATTGTTATAAGGATCTAGAAATTGCAGCAGAATTCACGTTGTCAGCTCCTGTACGAGAGCTCCTGAATGCTCTGAAAACAAAAGAGTATGTAAAGGTAAAAACAGCTTAAAGATATACTAATATGGTGACTGTTGCATCCAAAAAGATGCTGTATGTGGTCTTCGTGCATAACATAGAATCTTTTTCTTTCTGTGTACATAACATCATCTACTTAGTATTAAGTGGTGACAAGTACATTTTTATATATTTTTTTTATAACCGCTGATATGTGGTTGAGCTGAGGTAAGCACTCTCCCAGACGGCCATATTTTCGTTCTTTGTACATCTCGTTTTTGGAGGAAAGATAGTTGAGTACTGAGGATTGCGTACCTGGATCTTGTAAGGTCAGTTTCCTTGTTCCCAGATCTCCTATGTGACTTTAGGAAAGACACATAGTCTGCGTTCCTCAGTTTTCCAGTTTTGGAATATGTTCTTAAGTGTTATAAAATAAAATGCATTAAACATTGTGTGGCTAAGGAAGTTTCAGCAGTTGGTGTGTGGTCTTCCTGGATGAAAGAGCACACACCAACTGTTGAAACTTCTTTAGCCTGACGAAGGGTTTTTGAACCCAAAAGCTTGCTTAGTAACTATTCTCCAACTATTTGGGTTGGTCTAATAAAAGATATCAAATTCACCCAAGGAACCTTGTCTGCCTATGTCCTTAGACCAACACGGCTACAACCTAAACCCCATAAACATTGTGCAGCATTTCGACACTGAGGTAGATGTGACCTTCCAATAAGCATGCAAGCTCTCTGTGCCAGTGACGAGAAGGTCACGGTCCGTGCCAGACCCTTCTAGGTAATACAGATGATTAATAATGCTTAAGAAAAATGTCAGCTTGCATGGACTGCAGTTAGGAACACTGAACACAGAAGAAATGCAGATTCAGGCATAGGATTTGTCTAAACAAGCTAAAACTCCTGAAATAGTACATCCAGAATAGCTTCTGATAATTAGCTATTTCGCATTGTGAGGTAGAGTAGCCTAAACTACCCCCCCCCCCCCCCCCCGTTTGCACAGAATAGTTGTTGCACCTTAAAATCATAACCAAGCTAATTCACTAATTTTCTTGTGAATTCCTCCTGTTGACAAATTGGTGCATTTTAAATTGAAATATAGAGATTGCTGCAAGAAGGTGAAGTGGTTTGGTTCTTTACGCATTCTTTACTGTGCTATATACATTAAAAATTATAACATTCCTAATCTCTAGCCCTTGTATGAAAAAAATTCTGATAGCACTAAACAGATTAGTACATGCATTTTAATGGCACATTTTAATTTTCTCTTAGGAAAAGTTTTTTTTGCAGTAGCTATTCTGTAATCAAATATAAAATATTATAAAGTTCCTCCTTATTTCTTTTTTTAAATGAACTATGTTTTGGGGATTTAACACTTGGTACAGGGATTGAAATTTTGGAAGCCATGTCAGTTTAGATGCTAATTAGTTTTACAAGAACTTTCTTTTTAAGGTTAAGAAACAACCTTGTAGGCTGTTTTTGTCAGCCTGAGGGAAAACATTAGCTTAATTGTAAAATAAAGCCATTTAACTTTAAAATATTCGGAGTAGTTCTTTCTGGCCATATCATACTAAGATTCTGGGATTTGGGTAGAGATTTGATAGTTCCCTTGATCACTGTACAGTTGCTCCTGTAGCCAGTTGAGTGTCCTTGGCATATGTTGAGGGTTCCTTAAGCACGAATTTCCTCAGTGCCAGAAAACTGATGTAAATACTGTTCTAGAAAATTACTTGTGCAAGTACAGCTGTGGTTGAGTGTGTGGGCAGGGACATAACTTTACTAATATCATTTAAGGAATTTTTAAGTGATCTAACCATGGAATTATTTTTGTTAATGATGACTTACCCCACAGCTGCACTGGCTGGTTTGCAGAAGCTATTCATAGTAACTCTTCCTTTATACAGAGAAACTAGTGTAGACAGTCCCTTAACAGGCTCTGAATAGAGTTTAGCCTGATCTTCTTTAGCAAGAAGAGTGCTGCCTGTAATTTTAAGATAGGCGTAAGCATCTAAAAGGTCAAAATAGAGAGGGTTTAAAGAGGTCTTTTGTGAAGCCTGAAAAATCCTAGAATGATCATAATAAAGAGATTAAAAAGCTAATGGACAGAATCAGTTTTGGGGTTGAGAGGAAAATTCATTTGAATTTGTATAAATGTATGAGAGAAGTTAACTTTGAAAATGGAGTATGGAAAATGCAGTATACCTGATTTTCATTGATTTCTGTGGTGACAGTTATTAAATTGGAAGAAGGAGCAGTCTCATTTTGTGAACTGACATACTTAGAAATCTAGGAACCTTGAAGAAGCCATTTGAAATGAAAGGGAAGAAAATTCTGTTTTTATCAAGCATTTGAAGTATCTTCTCTGGAGGTTATATGCTTTCCTTTTTACAAATCGTGGTGTGTGATATCCATTCTGTATAATTTATTGATGACCCTAACTCTTGGTTTGTTCAGGCCATTAGTGCCTGTGCAGCATATATTTAGTTCTCTGATAGAGGAAAGTTATAAACGTTCTACTTCAAGATCCTGAGTGAATTTTCCTCCCCAAATTTATATATTTTTAATGTTATCACCGAAGCAGAAAACTAATTTCAGTGTTGTGGTAGTCATGCTTGTTTCTTTCTTCCTTAAACGATTGTAACATTATGAAAGGATGTCTTCTAAAAGAATTTTATTGCAATAGATGTATGGGAAAGGATCATTTGAAGTTCTTTGTGAAAACAGCTTTGTGTTGGAAATTTGTATAGCATTCCACTTTTTAGGATGGTTAATGTGTGTGTTTTGGGTTTTACGGTAAGCATTGTCTTGAAGCGTGTGTACTATTTTGAATTCTGGTGCTCATGTGATTAAAAGCCAGTAGGAGAAAAAACTCTGGTGCATATCGCAGCAAGATTGTTGCTCCTGGACACTTCATTTGAACATGTGCCTGGGACTGCAGCACGTTGAGCTGTGTCAGAGCAGCCCCAGCTAGATGGAGCCAGGGGGGTCAGCCTGCCAGCCCAGGGCTGCTTTGACCCGGCTCAGTGTGCTGCATAAGGGCTGGCTGGGGCAGCTCCACACTAAAGCACCCTCGTGCCCCAGCCAGCCCTGTCAGTGTCTTCATATGCATTACTGCAGAATAAAAAACTCCACCATAGGACTACTTGTATTTACAAGTACTAACCTGCAGCAGGGTTAATTAGTTTACTCTGTCTTAATAGCATTTCACAGATAGATGCTAAGACATTTACTACGGAGCTAATTAGGCAGCTCCACAGTAAAAGTTTTGTGTAGATGTGCCCCGTATGTTGCTGTGCACTCCTGTTGTTTTCTAGTTTTAAAATGAGAAATTTTATCTAAAACAGCCAAAGCCTCATCTCACTTTTTGCACAGCATACTAAAAAGCAGGTGGTCAGGCTAGCCTACTGACTCTTGCTTGACTCTTTTTATTCTTTATACAGGTGCAGATCCCTGGACTTGAAAACTTACAGGTGTTTGTCCCAAATGGTATTTCAGGGGAGAAATCTGTGATTTTGCAGTTGCTAAACGCAGCTGCAGGAAAGGACTGTTCAAAAGACTCAGAGGAGGTTGCCTATGAGGCCTACTTACTTATGACCAAATACAGTGAAAAAGACCATGAATCAGATGGCAGTTGGAGCATGTGGGAAGGACAGCCAGTCAAAATAGTGCCTCAGGTGGAAACGGTTGATACACTGCGAAGTATGCTGGTAGGTTTTCTCCCATTTTATGTAGCCTTTACATTTTCTTTTAATTGTTTTGCTGTCAGATTGAAAACCACACGTGTTAAAGGAGGTGTTTGTCTTCTAGGCAATGTGTTTTAGCAGTATAATAGTAACTCTAAGTCAGTAAGTGGACAAGCATTGTTGCTTAGTTATGTTATCTGTCAGTACATTATTGTATGGTTTCAGTATAAGGCATTTTTAAAAGGGACATTCTCAAAATTGTGCCTTTGAAAAAAAACAACACAATTCCTTCCCTAGAAAACAGAATTTAAAAGTTACTTATACTCTAGAGCTGCTCAGCATCAAATATACAGTTAAGACCAATAGCTTTGTCTTTTAGCAAAAAGCTTCCATGGCCTATGAATTAAAAGTAGCCTTCATACGTTGAAGCTTGAGGCCAGTAGTTTCTGACCCTGGACAAGTCATTTAATCCAAGATTTCATTAAAAATTGGGATCTTAAAATTAGACTCCAGTGGGAGTTACTGGGTGTTCAGTGGCATCACAGTGTACTGAACCAGCTGGAATTCCCTGCTCCTGTTGCTCATGTTCCCTGATCACCAGAGCCAAGTCAGCTTTCCTTAGTGTGTTCTCCAAGCTTCCTCTCCTTGTTCTGTGTGTCACTATGCTGATTTAGCTCTCTCATAGCCTGGTTATTTTACTTCCTAATCCAGCTATGGATGGCCTCCCCGATTCTTGGGCTATGCTAGCCAATTAAGGCATTTGGCATTCCTATTCCATGCATGTAATTACTGCATTTATTCGAATATAAGGTGACCCTGATTATAAGATGAACCCCAATAATTAGATTTTAAATATGGAAAATTTATCATTTCCAGGTATAGTATCTTAATTATTGGAGGTTTATCTTGAATTTGTCAACCTCCCACTGCTACAGCAGAGAAGATAAATCTGCAGGGTCAGGTAGCCCTTTTGCCCCCACAACTTCTTCCTTTTGCAGCCCCCCCCCAGTCAGACCCTGCTCTATCTGACCACATGGAAGTAGGGAGCAAATTTGAAAATACTGGCCTTGAAATAAACATAGCTGTAGCAAGTTGCATACAGTATCCGTAGACTTAGTTCATCCAGAATTGATGTATTGTACCTTTTTCTGAAACTGCTGCAAGTTTTAGCGGAGGTACTTCAGAAACACCCTTTTAAGTAGCACTTTGATGCCTACTTATATATAGTACAAACTATGCATGATATTAGTCCAAAGCCAAAAAACTCATGATTTACTATATAGTTCATTGGGCTGGGCTCCAGCAGTATCAACAGCATTTCAAGCCAATGGTGAACCCACAGCCCAGCACTACTCAGTATATGGGTATACTCCAGATACCCCCTTGAAGGATCCATGCGTTAACTAGCCTCCCACTCATGACTGAAACTGTGTTTTTTGTCATGAATCCTGGGATCCTCCAAAAAATTATATGTAGATGAGGCATAGGGCAACCTAGTCCAGCTTGATTTCATGGAGGGCAAGGCCATGCTAACCATTCGTGCTAGGCTGAGAGAGGAGCTGGCAGGAATTCTGGGTGAACGGTTTGGGGCCCTGTTTGGTCATGTCTGTCATACATTTAAGGCAGGTGAAGAAACAGGAATCCTTGGAAATGGGAAGGAAAAGCACAGTTCAGCTGTGGGAGTGAAGAGAAAGTTGAAATGTATACATTGCAGTGGCTCAACATGACTTGAAAAGAGTCAGCACTGAGGGGGATTGTGCTCAATCAGCCCTACCATATATCTTATTCAGATGGGCTGTGCTAACCTGTCCTTTTGGTAGGTTCGCATTAACGTATTTTGGGCTCCTATACATGTGCAGGGAGTTGGCTCCAGTGTGAAATTCAGCGCATTGGAGCAGACTTGGTTAATCGAGTCTGCTAGAGCACAGAAATAAATGCACTCTAACAGATTCTGGCATCACATGTATCAGCGTCCCCTGCACTGAAAGATGTCAGCGGGACGCTTTGAACTAAAGCTAATTTAATGAGCTTTAGTTCAAAGCACCCCGCTGCCATTTTTCAGCGTGGGGGACGCTGATACACATGACACTAGGGCGCTTTTAATTAGTGCAGCTTGCTAATTAAAGTGCCCCCTGCACCTCCTGGAGCATGTGTAAAAATGCCCTTTGACACCAGTGGTGGGAGCTTGTTCCAGGGTCTCTGAGTGCTAGCCTTGTATTGCAGTACCTCCAGGCTGGTGCCCGTTTCCTCCTGGGGGAGCAACTGCCTGTTTTATTTAAGAACCACATGCAAAAACAAAGCAAAAAAAAAAAAAAAGGTTTCCATCAGCATATTTGCTTAATATGGGCCATGTACCTTATAGTTATGCTCAGAGCTGACTGCATTTAATCAACTTCATAGTTGGTTTCCATTACTGTTTACATGCTGCTTTTAGCAGTAGTTCAGATTAGACAGTGTAGGTAATGAGGTTTTCCTGTATGCAAATGTAAGACAAGGGGTTTTTCCCCCATCCTGACTGGCGGGGGAAACCTTATCTTGTATTTGACAATTATATATTCAATTGTATATTTTTGTAGTATACAAATATGTTGCTTCCTGTTTGCTAATTCTACAAATGGAATAATGATAACTAGTTTCTGATTTTTTTTTTTAAACAATACTCTAAAATGTTATCAGGCTTTTAGTAAAGTTAACATTTTTTCAAGAAAACAAAAATAAGACAATTTCCTGGTTTGGAAATTGTTCTCCACCTAAATAGGTACCAAAAATGCATTGGTAGATTGATATGCTTTAAACTAAGTAGTAAAATGAAAAAGAGATCCTATTTTGCAGTAGTGAACATTTGGGTGAACTTGGTCTTAAAAATCTGTTTTAATAATTAATTACAACTCGGTTCTTGCAGTTTGTAATTAACACAGCCTTAACTTTGAATTGTGGCCTTATTTTTGTGCTGGGACCATCCATTATTCTGTATATACCTATACATTTTCCTGAAATGCTAAGCTGATTTTTAACTTATATTTATATTTTGGGAAGTCACACAGTGTGGATACACAACATCTAGTTTAATCCATATTTTTACCTGTTCTGAAAAAGATTGTACACATTGCTGAAATCTCTTCTACAGCATGGATGAAGACTTTGTTTAAGGCTTTTATTAGAGTTCTGTTTTAGGTGACAATGCATTTATTTTCCTTGGAGGTTAACTTTTCAAATGTTATGAGTATTTTTTTTGCCACATTCCCCAAGCTTCTGAAAGCTAAGCTTCCCTTTAGAATGTAAATATTTTCTGTCCTTAAAACCGTGTCTCTATGTCATTATATTTTCAGCCATTTAAATTTATACATCACCTGCATATTAGTAATAGCTAATTGCCAGGGTTAGCTCTTTTTGGTAAACCAAGTAGCCTTACACATAGGGTTCTGGGATTCATAAAACTCTTGAGAATTAATCAAATTCCCCTTATGGGATGGCCCTTTCATAAAGATGTTTCCTGCAGCCTATTTATCTGTAAGAACTTGGCAGTATGTTCAGTCTTGTATTCCTAGGTTGATAACCTCCTCCTTGTAGTCATGCAATCTGCACATCTTGTGAGTCAAAGAAAAGCTTTCCAACAGTCTATTGAAGGGCTCGTATCTTTGCATCATGAACAGACATCCAGCCAATCTGTCATTGCCAAAGCATTGCAGCAGTTAAAGGTATGCAGCAATCTAATTTATCTCTTTTGTGATTGTTGTTTTTATCAATGAATGAAGTAGAAATGATATGAATGAAGATGAGATCAGTGGGATAACAAAATGGTACTTTGCACATGTAGTTTGTTGGAAGTGATTGTAGGTCACATTTTTAGTTCATTCTCCACTGTTCTCTCTCACATTTCTTGTGAATGTATCTTTTGAACATTCTTTAGCAGTTTTCAAGTGGACTAAAACTTAAAATCAGAAATCGGCTGAAGGCCATATAGAAAAGCATGGCCAGTGCTCTGCATGTACAGTGAGCTGTGTGAACTTATTAGTTGTCAGCCTGGGTTCTGGCCCAAGGGTGAGAATGACACCATTGCTTGTCCCTTTTCATTCCCTTGCTACTAAATTCAGCAGCAGGAGAAGAGGGTATAAGTAGTAGCAATGTTAAGCCCCCGGGCTCAGGAGCCACATGAAAGTGGTGGCCAGAGTCTGTCCTGACATTCTGGTAAGTCCATGAGCCCACTGTGCATGTGCATTCACACTGGCTTTGTGAGCTGCTTCTAACCTGTGGGTGGTATGTTGAGCACAAGTGCTGTGTTGCATGCGTACATAAACAGCAGTGTTTACTTTACACAGGCAAAATGGGAAGTTGTCTTCAGTAAAGTAGAAACACAAGCAGTGATAAAAAAAACAAAACAAAAAAGGTCTGTAGGAAAAGGCCACACATGCAAAATTAAATTGCATTTCTTGTCTCTTGCAAGCTTTCTTGCAATGTTTAAAATTTAATGCCATATTTACCTGAATCCAAGAGCACTTCAGATTTATAATTTTCCAAGTATAGAATCTGCTTATTGGAGGGCTCTCTGAAATTTGTCCCTTCCCACCGCTGCAGTGGGAAAAGTAGTGGGAGAGAGCCAGATGGCCTGATACTAGCACTTGGCTCTCTGCTTGCTCTCCACCTCTGACTGTTTGTGTTCCCTGGTGCCTGCCACCACCCTCTCCCCACTGCCACTTACCCTATGTGATGGTGATGGCTCCTGACCTGGCTAGCATATGGTGCTTCCAACCCTGGCCCTGGCCAGACAGCAGCTCCAGCCTGAGCCCCAGCCCAGGCCAGGCAGCAGCAGTGGTGGCAGCTGTGGCTGGCCCCATGCTGAATAAAAAAAAATTGTCTCAGATTGCATTTGAGTAAATAAATGAAGTTTGTTTTTTATATATACATCTGTTTTGATAGGATAAACGAGGACAGTATTTACTGAATTCTAAGACAAGATTCCCCCTTTAACATTGGGAAAACATCCTCTTGTCTTAGAAATTTGTACAAGGGCAGTGGGGAGGTGGCTGCTGTGTCTCAGGCTCCAGTCCCTATCCAGGGTTGGAACCATAGCTGAAGCTGCTTTTGGTCCCCTGCCGTCCCTGCCACCTCTGCACCCTGCTATCTTCCCCCTGCAGCCTCTTCCTCCCATCTCCTCAGCCTCTACTCATGCTCTGTTCCCTCACCTGCCCCTCTCCTCCCCACCACTTACCTTTGCTCTGTGTCAGCAGGCTTTGTGCATGCTGCAGCCTGAGGTATTGAGCACAGCCTCAGCCTGGCCCTGTATGAGCGGTGTGCAGCCTTCCCAGCTGCTACAGGGGCTGGGCTCTGGCCATGCTCTGTGCCCCAGCTAGAATAGGAAAGGAACTGCTGGTGCAGAGCAGAAGTGGAGGGGTAAGAGAAGCAGAGACTGGGGAGGGAAGTGGGGAGAGGAAAGACTGTGTGGGTAGTGGGGAGAGCAGAGGGTTGATCGAGTGGAGGAGCAGAGGCAGGTGGCAGGGGGGCAGGCACAGGCAGGGGACAAGCTGCTTGACCTCCTCAGCCTCCTCACACCACGTGCCTTTCCACTGCCTGCCCCACTTCAGCAGTGGGAGGGATGAATAAAAGATGACTATCCAATAATTAGATTCTGTGTGTGTAAAATTATAACAAATTTATATATTTTCTATGTATAGAATCTAATTACTAGGGGGGTCATCTTAAATTCAGGGTCATCTTAGATTTGAGTAAATGTAGTAATTTTCATGGAGCATTTGCTAAAAAGGCTTTGTCTGATATATCAAAGTTAGTTGGTCTGTACAAAGTTGTAGGTCTACTAGAAAATGAAAGATTTGCTGCTTGAAGCTGATTTGTTCCTGTTGAAGTTAGTGGTAGTTACTCCCACAAATATAAGGTCTGAATATACTCTCAGGCCTTGTTCATTATAGGTAGTAACTGTAATGCTCTTTTTCTAGCTCAGATAACTATTGCTGAGAAATGAATTTTGAAGATATAGGCTCACTGTTTTTTTATGCTTAAGTTATTACATAATTCATGCAGTTCCAGAATTTGTATAGAATTTGATAAAATTCAGCTGGTGCTGCAGCTGAGAAAGGGCATACAGTATTAAGAAGTGTAATTTAGCTTTTATGGATCTGAACGGGTTAAAAATTATGGTAGTCTTAAGTACCTGACTTCCATAATTGTCATGTGCATAATTAGCTTAAAATACCTATAACTGTGGATGATGTTAGTTTTTATAAAGTCATGCTATTATTATTGTTATTCTGCCCTCACCCTCATTTGTTTAACCCAACCGTTGTGGGCTGCTTTTGAGACAGGGAATTTATTTTTTAAAAGTAGGTACAATGCTGAATCTACTGGGACCTCCCCCTTCCCTAATATGTTTGACCTGTAGGTACTACTTATAATATAGTTAATAAATAGTTAAATGTCAATGTCTCCCTCTTCAGCTAAAATGGATTTTTTTGTTACGCAGAGTGATGCATTACAGCTATGCACCAATATAAGCTGTGCCATTGATAGAGTTGATCACATGTTTACATCGGAATTTGATGCTGAGGTTGATGAGGCTGAATCCTCTACTTTGCAGCAATACTACCGTGAAGCCATGATTCAGTGTTACAACTTTGGGTTTGAAGTAAGTGAACAAAAGTTTTTCATGGTGAAATGATGTTTTTTGGCACTTTGAGGAAAGCTAAGCAAACCCACCTCTTTTGCTTTGGCCAAATAAATGTATTATACTTTCAAGTAAATTCTCTGAATATTTAAAAGCATATTGTAAGGTGCCATACAATTAACTTAGACCTTCATAAAACCAGGGTAAGTCTGTTAATTTGCCAAGTCCTCAGATATACTGCTGCTCATATTTTTGCAACACTTTCCTAGCCTGAGCTAGTCTTTTCAGGCTCTACCTGTTGAGAGAAGTTTAGAGGAAATTAGAAATACTCTTTGATACTGATATGAGGGCTTGTGTTAATTTATTTCATGCTCTCCCTTGCCCTTTCTCTCTCCTTTTTGTATAGGACCATGAAAGTTGCTATGTAAATACAAAATATTATCTTTACATATTGAACCCATATTCTAAGGTTCTGTTTAATCCTAAAACTTGTCTGCCTTCAGAGCATAAGTAGTAGTATACTACAAGGTAGTCTGAGACTTGATCTGTATAATATTAAGGCTAGGTGTTATCATAATATAATTTTTAATTGAAATACACATTTAAAATGAGCACTTGTATGCCACCTAGCTCAAGTGTCATCTTTTTTTCTTGTTAATATCATATGTAAGGACTGGTATGTGGGGCTTTTCCTTGATGATATTATTAAATAAAAGAATGTTATACATTCATTTTGCATATCTTATTTATCCAAAAATAGGATGTGATTGCGCTTCCTAATAGTGTTTTGTTTGCTTGCAAGTATTTCATTAGATGTTGTAAGTGGTGATTTTGTTTGAATTTTTAACTTATGATGGATAATTTTTAATTTACCATAGTACCATAAAGAAGTTGTTCGCCTGATGTCTGGAGAATTCAGGCAGAAAATTGGAGATAAATATATCAACTTTGCCAGAAAATGGATGAATTATGTGCTGACAAAATGCGAGAGTGGTCGAGGCACTAGACCCAGGTAATGGCTCACTGGACACTTTCACATTATCATGCATTACATTTAAATATTATGCAGGATTTTTTCAACATTGAAGTATACAAAGCTGCTATGTCTCCTTAAAATTATTGGTGGTCGTACGTATTTCATTTCCATAAACTTTGGTATGTTATAAGTATAAAGCCAGACATATCCCAACTGCCATAAGTTTTTATGGCAGCACAAATAGCAAGAAAAAGAAAATGTCTCTTTTGTTGTGCACTGAAAACTAATGTTAACTAGTGCCAGTTTATTGTAGTGGACACCTGTTTGCTCTGTGGTGGGAGAGTGCAGGCAGCCTGGGCAGGTGCTGCAGGGGCTTGAGGGGCCCATGGAATCCCTGGTGCTCTGTGCTTCTGTGCTGTTACCCAGGCTGGGTCCTGGCTCGACCCATGCTTCACCTACAAGGTGCCATAGGACCTGGGGAGTTCCTGATGCCCTGTGCCTCTACACTGGGACTCTGCTGACCCATGCCTCCACATGAAGTCCCTGGTGGCACAGGTCTCAGTGTGGAGGCTTGAGGTACTAGGGACTCCCCATGTCCTACACTGCCCTGTGCCTTCTTGCCAGGACCTACCCTGACCTGTGCTTCATGCAGAGACACTAGTCAGTCTGGATCCCAATATGGAGGCATCAGGTGATGGCGATTCTCCAGGTCCTGTGCCTTTGTACTGCCCGACCCATGCTTCACACAGAGGCATGAGTCAGGGTGGGTCCTGGTGTGGAAGCACTGGGTGCTGGGGATTCCTTGGGTATTTACCACCCCATGCTGGGGTGGCACAGGATGGGACCTGTACAGACCCATCCCTCCATGTGAGGCACAAGGCAGTGCAGGACCCAGGTCCTGTTAAGGAGGCATGGAGCACCAAGAGATGTGGGGAATCCCCAGGTAAGGGGAACAGGCCATCCATTGTCCCATACTGGGCCCCTGGCCTATGTGGGACAACGGGCAACATGTGTTTTGTGCAATAAAGCAGATAAGCTGTGGCAGGACATGTCCCACCACAACTTGCTATGCTTTATTTTGTAGTGTCTTTTTTTGCCCTTGGAGATGCAATCTGGGCTAAAGCCCAAATGAAATGAGTTGAAAAATACTGGAGGTGATCAGATTCTGTTGAAGCCTACCTACTATTGTCATGACTTTGTTTCTGCCTAGAAAGGATAGGCTAGAGACAAAAGACTGGGAATAGAGGGCAGTACTGAGGCAGACCTCATCGGGCTAATCAGGTCTGAGAATGTGGCCTGTTAACCTTTCTGATAACATCCAGTTTAAAGACTTGGAATTTCACCTCTACATGTCATTTGGCTACAGATTTACACAGTGGCACAAGCCAATTTCATGCCCCTCTATTACTCCAAATTTACACAGGGCTTCTCCTCCCTATGTTTACAGCTTAAAAGCAGCAGCCATTGCAATTTTACTATTGGCGTAAATCATGGACGTTAACATGACACTTAGATAATAATTATTTTTGGTTAACGAGGAATTGTCTTTTGCTTTACAGGTGGGCAACACAAGGTTTTGATTTTCTTCAAGCCATTGAACCAGCCTTTATTTCAGCTCTTCCTGAAGATGACTTCTTGGTATGGAACTCTTTTTTTTTCCATTGAAAATGAACTAAAAACAGATGGAGCTTCAGTCGGTAGAATTTATTGTCTGTTTGTCATCAGGGGCATCATCTGTTTAGTTATAGCTCTTTACTGTTATTGCCCTGACACAAATGCTTCTTTTTATGTAGTTATTAATGCCGGTTGCTCAGATTTAGCTTCTGGATATATTAATGACTGTCAAAAAAATAAATAAATAAGATTGGTATATGACAGTTTTACATGGGACTGAAATCCTTGTGTAATATCGACATTCATCTTTTGGAAACATTGACAGCAGTTATGATAATGAGCTACTGATTTATAGTCAGCGTAATCTTACTTTCTGTTATATGCCCTGAGACATATCTTTAACAACTCAAGTTCATTTATGGAATGAACAGAAATTATCACAATCAAGTTCTAGTCGTTTAGAATGAAATTATGTATGCAGGAGTTACAATTTGTACTTTTCTGCCTTACCACTTCAAAGAAATGCAGTAAAATATAGGTAACCTTTGACTGGATTCACTTGTACTTAAGAAGTCATAAAATCCAGTGTTAAGCTTTCTGTTAAGGTTTTGAAAAATATTTCCCCCTCCCCCCCCCAAGTTAGTCTCCCATCTCTTCACAGGTGTGTCTGCATGTACTTAAGGACCCACGACATGGCACTAAAAGAAATGTGACTAGATGCTTGTCCCAGAACCTTAACATATCATTACTTCTATAATACTTCCTGGTTCCACTATCTCAAGGAGCCATTTCATGGCAAAATATTGCTATGGAGCTGCTGTTTATAACAAGTTACCCTCTGTTCAGTGAGTAAAGGTGCATTGTTAAGTACTAGGATACAATCACCTTATTAGATCAGAATCAGAATTAAAACTTACAGCATTCATCCTTTTTTGGGAACAGTTATTTTCTTTAGGAAAGAATTTCACAAAATCCTGAAATATAAAGGGTCTATTTCAATGCTTTCATTACTGGGTAACAGTGTTTTTTGAAATTCTATTTTCCTATGGATGTGACCTTGAGCTGGATTAGTTACACTAGGCACTCTCCTTTGAGTGCTTGTCCATATATGCATTCTCTCTCTGGGTTTTCATATGCCTCAGAACTCAAGATCTGAGCATTTTGCCCAGGTAGCACGGTACAGTAACTGCTGTGCCACAGTTGGCCCCTTCTCCAAAGCTTCTTTTGAAGCTGATTCCCTAGGCAGTCTAGAGAGGATGGTATGTGAGAGAGATGTAAGGCCAGGCGGTGGAGAGGGAACTAGAGTGTGTGTGGCTCAGTGAAGTGGTTGCTGGTTAGCAAAGTAGGGGGCCCTGAGTTTGAGGCTGGGCCATGGTCCCCAGTGAGGCTGAAGCTTCCTCCTTGTACTGCCCTCCATCCATTTCCAATGTCTCTTGAATAAAAGTAATAGTGGCTCATCTTCAAAAGGAACACCAGAGAGGGGCCTGGACAATGCCTGACCTGTGCATGGTGATTAGAGTGCTGTGCTCAGAGGTCAGAGGGGGAGGGATGAGGGAGTACTCCTGAGTGAGGGATGGGCCTAGAACCAAGGTGCTTTGGGTTCCCCGGTAAATGCCCTGGGCAGTCAGCTATTGATGGCAGAAGATGGAAAGGTTGGTTTTCCTCTTCCATTTTGGTTCCCTTGTGCTTCCTGTGCATAGACAGCAAATATTTACACAGGCAGTTTTTCCCAAGGATAGAAGATGAGCCATTTCCCCTTGCATTTAATTCTAACCTGTGTGTAAGTAGAATTTTTGACACTTAAATAACCAAAAATTCCATGTAGGCAACCATGTTTGGACACTTAGACAAGCAGGAAGGAAATAGAATGCCACTCTTGATGCATATATTTTTTAGGGGAGATGCACATCCCTGAGAAGGGCTCTACATGCAGATCTTTCAACTCACAGGCAAGAAAGGAGCTATAGGGTTGAAGTCTAGATTTGCTTTTGGGCTAAGTTTTTTGGGGTCAGTTTCTCTTGGTCTCCCAAATGGAAGACAGAGATGCAGAACCTTTGGGGTGCAATGTCTCATTGGAGAGAGTCATCCTCTTTGCCCAAGAAATTGTCTGGGAGACCCAGGCCCATGGGGTCCTAAAGGAAGGGCCCCATCCTAAGGTTTCTTAAGAAGACCTTTATCATTGTCTCATTCCTCCCATTCCAAGACCCATGTAGACCCCTGTAAAGCATGGTAAAATCCCAGCACCAAAATCTCTTCACTGGACTCTTTCTTTGACTTTGACAACAACCATAGTCTTGCTTACACTTACCTGTTGAATCCCTGTTGAAGCCACCTCTGCAAGCCTTCTGGTTTTTAGACTAGGATCCTTCCTGATGTGGCTGTACTTGTGGTTGAGCTTGTCATCTGCTGGTTGACTTCAGAAACAAGGCAGACTTGGGCTTCCACTTTACGGGTCCCTTCCCCACAGCCTCTGGCATTGTTTTTCTAGATCCTTTCATAATGATGAGCTTTGGCTCATGTTGAGGCCCCACACTTCAAGAAGGATGTGGCTATTTGAAAAGAGTCCAGCATGGAGCAGCAAAAAATTATTAGGGGCCTGGGAAGCATGTGTGCCTTACGAGGAAAGACTGAAAAAACTATGGTTATTTACTCTAGAGAAGAGAAGACTGAGTGGGGAATTGATAACAGTTTTAAAATACCTGAAGAGTGACTACACGGAGGATTGAGGTGGTCTTTTCTCCAGGACTGTAAGAGATGAGACTTGGAGCAATGACTTTAAGCTTCACCAGAGGAAATTTAGTTTGAAGATGAGGAGAAACTTTCTGACTATGGGGGCAGGTCAGGCATTGGAACAGGCTACCTAGAGTAACTGGAATCTCCATCCCTGAAAGTTATCAAGAGCAAGCTAGACAGACAGTTGGCTGGAGCTGGAAATGGACATAATCTTTGGAGTGTGATCAGTTGTGCTGCAGTGTGTCATGGCACAGCTGATCTGTGTCATTGACCTCTACAAATTTCACTGAGACTGTTGTCCCAAAGGGTCAGGAAACTTTTTCCCTTTTCTCCTCTATGTTTGTAGATTGGGTAGGGCAGTATGATATGTGAAACAGGGGATTCCCAGAGCACACATTTGCAAGTGTGGGGAGGGGAGAACCCCTGGAGATTCTCCCCTCTGCATTTTGAGATGTGTTGTGGGAATCCCCCTGCATGTGTTTCTTGCTGCCTCATTTTGGTTTGGGGTATGGTCTACAAGAGACATGGTACCATTTGGGTTCCCCCTCTGTGCTTGTAAACGTGCACCCCAGGAATCCTCTTCAGGGGATTGCTGCAGTGTGCATGGTATGGTTCTGCACCCCAGCCCAAGGTGAGCATCTGCAAACAGGGAACCCCCACTTGCAGACGTGTGGCCTGTGTCAGGGTTAGTCCCTCAGGGCTGTTGCCTTGCAGGATCAGGCCCCACAGGCCCTGGGAGCTTCTGCCTGGGGTGGCTGGAGAATGCGGGCAGCCATAGGGCAGAAGTGAACAGATGTCAGACACAATAAGGTGGAACAAATTGACTAGGGTTGTTGCTATCATAACATTTAGGCAGTGGTGGTACAACAACGGTCTTAAGGCAGGGGTGGGCAAAATGCGGCCCAGGCACTGGATGCGGCCCACCAGGCCATTCTATCTGGCCTGCGGGGCCCCTAAAAATTCAGAAAAGTAATATATATCTGCCCTGGGCTGCCTGTCATGCAGCCCTCACTGGCTTGCCAAAACTCAGTAAGCAGCCCTCTGACCAAAATAATTGCCCACCCCTGGTCTAAGGCCATCTGTTCACTTGGGTTTTATGCCTCCATAAAAGTGATTATGGCAGCACAAAATCAATGTCTGTTTGTAGACTGGGATTGTTTAGTCAAGGATGGTCCTGCCTTGTGCAGAGGGCTGGCTAGGTGACCTTGTAAATTGATTGAAGAAATAATATTGTCATGTGTATGTGTGTGTGTGTGTCTGTCTGTCTCTCTCTCTCTCTCTCATTAATAGCCTGGTCAAAAATGGAGTACCTAGTAAGCTAAATTTCCTTCAAATCCAGACAGTGCCTGAAATAAAAATAATTTAGTTCATGCAATGTACAATTTCACAATTTTTTTTCCATTTTACTCTTCTAGAGTTTACAGGCTCTGATGAATGAATGCATTGGCCATGTAATTGGAAAACCTCACAGTCCTGTTACAGGTTTGTACCTTGGTAAGGCAGAAGTTCCTGGCATTTCTTCTGGAACCTAGCAACTGTAATTTGCAGAAAAATGAAGAGTAAAATCACATTGATTTTAAAGTGATATTTATTTTAAAACATTTTAAATTAATGATAAAAAAATATTTTTTTAAACTATTTTCCAACTTGTTCATAAAAATGTTAAATGGCCTGGGAAAATGTTAAGCCATGTAGTATTAACATAGGAAGGACACTGATTCCTCTAATTACTGTCCTTGAGTTTGTTATTGAATTCTTGTCCCTGTGGAGTTTGTTTAAGTCTTCAGAAGAGAGAACTGTATCTCTGAAGGTGGGCAAAGAAGGTGTTATGGCATTGGGGAAACTCAGGGTTCTATAAGTATTTCCAGCCCTTTGAAGAGGAGAGAAAAATGATGACTACAATATAATTTTAGATTCATTACAGGGATAAACATTTTCAGGCAAGATAGGTAGATAAACCTACATACACGTACACATACATGTACACATCTCTAAGTGGTTTTGTGTGTTCTGGCGTTACTTCTTTGCAGTGCATTTTTTCCTGTTTTAGTTACTGTTGCTGCTTATTTTAAAGCTTTACACACAGGTGATTATACAAGTATAAAAGAACTGTTAGATAAGAAGTTTTAAAATGTTTTATTTCAGTTAACAAAAAAACAGAATTTTTTACTAAGTTTAAAACGAGCTATTTGACATTTAATTAAATACAGCAGTGTATAGGCTCATAAATCTAGTTCTGGCCCAAAGTGATTGTTTTAGTTTTTATCTAATACATATATTTTCATGTAGTGAGTTGTATAAATATATGAAAGAGTATTTTTCTAAAGATTCAAATTTTAAACCTACTTTAGCTTTGAATACTTGTAAATATTTTCATAAATAGATTATCTAGGCTCTATTAATTTCTGATCTGTTATAGATATATATTTATTAATGTATGAAATAATAAATCACAGTCCCCGTCCATATTTATTTTGCCTTAGTATTAAAACATATTCTGTTTGTGGTTTGAAATAGTCATCTTCAAATAGTAATACTGTTTAAAGATTCTACAGTAATAAGCATATAGTTCTCCCTACAAAAGGAAGCAGCTTGAAAACCATTTGAAAGAGCTAAAATACAATGTTAATTCTGGAAAATGTTGGTACTGTAACTTTAGACTGTTGTCCAATCTTAATTGCATGGGGTAAGAAAATGCAAAGTGCAGTTGATTGTAAAATGCAAATTGGAGGTAGAATTACTAAATCTCAATTCAGCACTTCTAAAATTATAATAAACTATTCTGTTTAGGAAATAAAAGAGGAATAGGGGTCACAAAAATGCAAGTATTAATTATAGAGGGTTGGTTTTTTTTACTAATTAATAGATGGCTAATTAGTAGATTGCTGCAACAAAAAAGATACAGCAGTCATTTCTGCTTTAAATGCAACCATACTCCTTTAACAACAAACAGGGCATTTCTGTTTGTACCTATCGTTCTTGTAATCTTCTAATGTTCTACCAAGGCTAAAAATATCTTTTCTTAAAAAGACCAGTCTCTGTATTAGTTATATTTTGTGTGTGAAAAATAATCACTTTTTCATTCATTTGTTTCTACCTTATATCCTTGTAGGAAACTTGTCTGTTAATGTCTGATTGCAGTACTTTCAGCATCTTTTATTCATGTGGGGAAGATAAATCTTCCAAAATCATTTGATCTGATTATTGTAGTGTTTCATTTTAACATCTTTTTAAGGGTCAGAAATCTATCCAATAGTTTTTCTTTTTCTCTGCTGCATTGCCAGTGCAGTTTAGTCATTACAAAACACTCATACCTTTTTTTTTTAAAATTCTGTACTCTTTTCACATTTTCTTGACAGACTTTTGTGTGTGTGGAAAGGCAAATAGAGGGGAAACAGCAGTGGTTTGGGGACAGAGCTAAGAAGGAAACATATTTTTCCCATCCTGCAGGAATTTTTGCAATTTCAAAAATGTTCCTTTTCCAGATCAGGAGAAAATGAAGAAAAATTTTCATTTTTTTCCCCATGAAATAAACCAAACCAAACCAAACCAGATGTACTTTACCCAACCCCCAGTAGCTAGAGCACTTACCTGGTAGGGATATAAATATTGTTTTAAAAATATTTGTTTAACCTCTTCTAATTATATTGGTGAAGCCCTGTGCTGGGAGGGAGGGAGCACCTGTGAAGGAGCAGATACTTGCTTCATTGATGTGTCATTAGGCTGCCCACTCTTTTTCTCTTATGGATACTAGTCCCTTTCTCCTCCCCTGCCCCCTTCCTCTCCTCTTCCCTCCCTTCTGCCTGTCTGCCTGCCCTCTGCTGGGTCACTGCAAGGCTTCCCTTACCCATTTCCCTGCTACACTGTGCCTGCCTGGAGCTAAAGAATAACTGGTAAGCTAACCAGTTATCACTGCACTTATCCATTAAATGATCAGTCATTTAAACTTTCACATCCCTATTACCTGGCCTGTGGGGAAACCCAGCTTCAGGTGTCTAATCAGATGGATTTGACTTAGCCCTCACTCTTCCACATCCCAGGTGTGTGCTATAACCTGTTAGTGATTGAGAAACGTAGCTTCAGCTACGACTCAATATCTTGGTATTCAGAGGTAGATGATGTCTTTGTCTTGTGTTTTTTCATGAAAAGCTTTGAAAGGTCTAGTCTAGTTTTGACCAAATTCTTAGAGCTGTGAAAGCATTCCCAATAAAAGTGGTGTCAAAACTGGCACATTCCAACAAAAAGTTTCCATTTAGACACATCAGCATTTTTGGAAAATTCCTCACCAACTCTATTTGAGAAGCAAGACAGGTCTCCTGTACCCATGGGGAAAAAGCATAAAAAGAGAGAAAAGGGTCATATGTCAAAAATAAGAGGAACAAACCATGGAGGAAAAAAAATTAGATGGCTGTGATGAAACTATGAAACATGAGGAGAGAAAAAAGAAATCACAATGAGAGAAAAAGCAAGTTCTTTACTGTTTTGAAAGTTCAGGAATTCAATATTGAAATGTGAATTGAAAATGAACCCAACACATGAATGAGAGAGCACCCCACCCACACTAAAAGAACCTTTATTACAAGGGCAAGTCTTGGCTGACCATAGTTATAAACAGGGCTCAAAGGCCTCAAATCTGCAAAGACTTACCTGTGGTGTTTAGTTTTATGCACTAGGAGTTGTGCCACTAACAATGGGTTACTTACAAACATGGTGTTAAGCATGTGCCTAAATACTACAAGGATCTGAGTTGCAAGCTGTAACGTACAAAGTGAGTGTCGTAGGCAGATGCAGATAGCTTGTTTTTTAAAAAAAAAAGATTTCATAGATTTCATAGACATTAGGGCTGGAAGGGACCTCGGAAGATCTTCAAGTCCAGCACCCTGCCCCAGGGGCAGGAAGTCAGCAGGGATCATAGGATCCCAGCAAGATAAACATCCAGATGTCTCTTGAAGGCATTCAGAGTAGGTGCTTGAACCACCTCCGGTAGCAGTCTATTCCAAACCTTGGGGGCTCGGAAAGTAAAGAAGTTCTTCCCTGTCCTGCCTGAAACGTTCATAGAGTAGTTTGTGACTGTTTGACCTTGCCATCCCTTGGGGTGCTCTGGTAAACAGACGTTCACTTTCATGGCCTGTTGCAACCCATGGATTGATCTGTAGAGGGTGTGCAACATGTGGCTCATTATGACAGTGTAGTTGACTCCTATTAAGACATATTTACTTCTATAGTTAGTATATCAAATGTGTGATCTAAAGTAATGCAGGTATAATGTGCAGATTCCTTTTTGGCTAAAACAACTAGGGTAATACACCCTGACTTTGGGTTGTAAATATATAAGACCATCTGTTTGTCTGCCTACATTTGGTTCCCCTCACTTTCCCCCCTTTTTTTGAAATGAAGCTGTTCACCTACAATAAGTGCTGCTAAGCATGACTCAAGCAAGTTTTGTGTAAGACTGTCAGGGTAACACTATTAATCATGGGTGGTTTAGATTCTGTTTCCATTTGGTTGTCTAGGCCAGAGCTGTCTAATTTCTGAGTGACTAGGGGCTGCATGGCATACCTGTCATGGACCCTCAAGCTACATGCTGTGGGGAATGCATGCCAGGTGGGCTATCCAGGACTGCATGGGCAACCTGAGCTCCTCACCTTATTGCTGCTGCTGTGTGAGCAACATGAGCCTCCCACTCCTGTTGCCACACAGGCAACGTGAGGCAGCCCCCTGACCATAGTCCTACAAAAGCATTAGCCCCCCCACAAGTTTTCCTGGGCTCATTGGGCCCTCTCCTGTCATGTTGCACTGCTCCTGAGACCCCAGCAGTTGCAGTGGTGATAGGAGGAGCAGCATCTGGGTAGGAGCTGGATGTATCCTGTGGGCCTCCAGTTGGACAGTTCTAATTAGACCTAATCATTGGGAGTCCCTCAATTGAATCTGTAGGTAAATCTGTAGGTGACTGAGGAGGCTCACCTGAGATCTGCATGTTTGACTGCAGACGTGGCAAATAGTTCCAGGGGAAGGAGTAGGTCTTGGTGATGTTGAGTTACGGACCTTTCCCGTCTGCCCCCATAGTGAGGCAAGTTTGCTCGAAATGATCGATGCCTTGTACATCACTGTGCCACTGGGAACGATTCAGTGCTTGGGTCTCCCAGGTACTGATGTTAATATCACACTTCTTCAGCTTGTCTTTCATAGCCTCTTTGAATCTCTTCTTTTGCCCACCTCTAGAGCAGTGTCCATTAGTTAATGACCGCTTAAGACAACCTAAGGGAAATAGAAAGTCACCTTAGCCAACTGAATGATAGAACATTGTCACTCTGAGATTGTAGTTCAAAGACCTGGAGCTGTTCATTTTGGATAAAACAATAATTTTAACATGTTATTGATTCCCAAATATTGACAGATTTAGAAATGTAGCTTCAGCTATGACTCAGCATCTTGGTTGACAACTTTTAGTACTGATAATCTTACCAGTTTGACTTACTATTTTGATACATCATATTTGCCCACCATGCTTTTATTTTACTAGTTGTCTAGATCATTAGTTTATTTGGTGCCATGAAAAACTAAATGAAGCAATAATGATATTACTGCATTTTTAATACTTGGTTAATTATTTACAGCACAAAAGAAATCACAGCTTGCCCCTTACCTGTAAAGCTGAATAAAATGATATTGCAGTTATGGTAAATGAGATATACATTTTCTTAGAGCTACATTTAATTTCCTTGACAATATTTAATGGCAGTTAATAGAAATGCGATGCCATGAGTAATTGGTATTAGCCCTTATAACTGGTTTATATCAAACTGAATTTTATGATTTTTTTTTAAATGAATGAGAAAATGTTTGGGTGTAAGTAGAGGTTAAATCTGCATAATATCATTGCTTAATTTTGGGGGGGAAATTTTACTAAAGATGGGTGATACTAAGTATCTGACATTTTTAAAATTTTCATTAATTTTTTTTCTCCCTGATATCTTAATATTCTTGTTTTGCCTTTTTCCATTTGCAGCTATTCATCGAAACAGTCCCCGTCCTGTAAAGGTACCTCGATGCCACAGTGATCCACCAAATCCTCACCTAATCATCCCAACTCCTGAAGGTTTCAGGTATTCAGCATTCATCCAGATTCTTGAGTTTCAGCTTAGTTCTCTTTCAGTGAAATTTGACGTTCCTGAACCTATTGGTTGAGATCAGGGAATGGAATACTTTTAAAGATAATTGTTTTGATAAAATCAATGTTTCTTTTTCTGTTGGAAAGATATCAAGGAGACTGTAAAATTCAGATCTCTTGGGGTTTTTTTTTTAAAGGCATGCTTTGAAAGATGATGCAGTTTCTCATTTGCTAAATGCTTTGACTGCTGCTTGCTTTCTGCCTTAAAATCATCCTTATTTCTTTTGCAAGATGGCTGTGGGGAAAATTATTCTAATGAGCTTTGTTTCCTTAAAAACTGGTTATTAACTGGCTTTTTCTCTTCCCTAGTTGGAATGTGTGTGTATTCATATTACTTGCATTACTTCAGTAGTTTAGTTTAAACAAGTCTTTAAAAAGATAACTTCTTGGAATATGGTGGCATTTCTGCATCTTTAACATACCCCTCAAATAACTTTTGAACTACACTCACATTTTGTTTATCATTAAAAATTTTGATCCAGAATTACTGCAGATATAACTTTGAAAAGCTTCCAAAATAATCTTGCCATACATCCTTCTACATAAATAAAATGCTGTATTTTCAAAGAGTGTTAGCCCCACCTCAGATCTTAGATCTAGAATTCTTCAGAACCTTGTGTTTTACGTGCACAGATATGATACTGTTTTAGAGTTAATTTTTGAACTTTTGGTCTATAACATGGTCACTTACCCAGTGGCTGTTCTACTATTAAAATTTTTGGGATCAGATTTCATGGAAAAAAAGAATTAACTTTCAAATGATGAAAACAACTTTACTAATGAAGGCTGTTTTGGATTATTTTGCCATCTTCTTTATAAATGACATTTTCAACTTCATCCATATTTTTCAACTGTTTCCTGAAGTTTTTCTTTTCGCCACAGCACACGGAGTGTCCCTTGTGATGTACGGAACCATTGCAGCGCTGCTGTCAGTCGCCCCGCTCCCATCGGTAGCGACTCAGCTCAACCAAAACCTGTCAGCAGTGCAAATGAGACCAGGTAGTTCCACTCCACAATACAGCAGTGTCATCTCTCTCTACATCATCCATGCCAACTGATTCCACTTACGTGCATTTCTGTAGGTCATTCAAAGAATACAGCTCCTTCCCATCATGTTTTCCATTGGCTTCTCTGTCTGTGTTCAGTTATCTTGTGAAACTGCATGTTTATAAAACTACATTTAGCTACAAGATATTGATTCAACTGTAAGTTTTAACTTTACACGATGGCCAAAAAACAATCATCGTGAGGTAAAAATGCTCATGCGATCAATACATATCATTCCATTTCTCTGTGTGATGCAGAGATAAGCTTTACTAAATTATTAACTATTGCACTACACATGTATTTCTTGAGAAGGTTGCATTGTGCAAATAAATCAAGTCTTATTTTTCACAATGCTCTCAAAAAATACAAGATGTGGAAGAAATTATTTTTAGTAAAAAAAAAAAAAAAATTGTTTTTTTTTCAAAATGACTCAGTTCTTCTCTAGCAGGGGTGTTGTACAGCCTGAGGAACCATTCTATCTGACCTACATATAGTCTGGGCAAGTGCAGTAGAGCAGAATTTGGGGTCCCAATGGACATGATCATGGGTGGCAGCTCACTGGCATCAAATTGCTGTCCACACTGCCACATACCTCCAGCTCTGTGCAGTTTCCTGACTAGTGCTTTGTGCTGATGGGCAGCAGCACAGAGCTTCATCAGGGTGGCAATGCAGAACTGTGGCTAATTAACAGTGCCAGGGGCTTGCAGCTTCATGGAGCCACATTTAGGCAGCACGGAACCAGGTCGTGTGGGCAAGGAGTCAGGGGTGTGCAGCAGCGCAGACCTCTGGCCAGGGTGTGTGACAGTGCGGGCAACAGCATGGAGCCATGGGGCTGCCACCCATAGTCATGTCCATGTCTACCAAATACAGCTCTGTGAAGCTGCAGACCCTGCCATTGCCCGGTCAGAGCTCTGCACTGCCACATGCCCCTGGTTCCTTGCTGGCACAAGATCCTGGCTCCACACTGCCCAAATGGAGCTCTGTGCAGCTGCATGCCCCTGGATCCACGCTGCCACCCAAACATGGCCCCATGGTCTGGCCTGGGAGGGGCCTCTGCAGTCTGGATCTGGCCCCTGCAGTCTGGATCAGGGCCACCAGATTGTTTGACACTCCTGCTCTACAGGGTAGAAGAATAAGGTTATTTGTGTGGTTTTGTAATTTTTGTAGTCTTGTACCTGTGCTTGGTAACCACACAATGATATTACTTTTCATGTTTTGAAGTAGTACCATTTTCCAAGATCATCAGTAAATTTGCTGTTCAGATTTCTCTGGCATCTTCCTCAGGCTTGTAATCTTGGTGTCACACGTAATGCTTCTCTCATTGTTTCCTCACATCGGACTATTGACAAATCTTCTTGATTTTTTCCATTATTTCTAAGTTTCCTTTTCCATTTACATCCTGACCACAGAAATACTGAGGTTCTGGCAAACTCTTGCGTGGGCACCTGCAGCTGCCTTTCCATCCTTCTTTCCCTCCAGTTCATCCAAATGGCTGCCATTTTTTTCCATGGTAGTTTTTAGTTGTTCTCTTTTGCCTTCATCAAGAATATTCCTCTGTTCAAGTCTCATTTTATTTCTGCTCTCCCTACCTTCTGTTCAAGTTGTCCTTGTATTCTTTCTCACTCTCTCCCCTGCCACACTGCATCACCAGTCCATCCTCTTGTGTTATTGATTTGACATAATCTCTGATCATTGTGTGCTAATTGACCATACTTTTCTGTCAACCCTGGCCCCCAAAATGCTTGAGTTTGGGTCTGTTGATCCCAATCATGTTATCTAATTGAAATCAGTAGTTCCCTCTGTCTGAAACAATGTTTTTCTCCATAGGTCTGAGTACTCTGGCAGCACTCAGCAAATAACCTAATGAGGGGCAACAAAATTCATGTGTTTTAGTGGTGCAGATTGTTCACAGGTCAAGGAAAAATGGTACAAAATGCCTTTTATTAGAATATTGGGCTGTAAATATTTTCTTTCTGAATGGAAAGGAATGATATTTCATGTGGTATCAACTTTGGTTGGTATTTGGCCAGCAATTTTGTATCTAGAATGTTAGTTTACATTTTGTTGGTGCTAGAGCAGGGCTGGTCAACCTGTGGCATAGATAGTCTCTGTGTGGCATGTTGCAAATCAGGGAGGGGACAGACAGTAGTGGCAATTAGGGTAGGGAGCAGAAAGCAGAGCAGAAGATCAGGCAGGGGAGGGGGATCAGAGTGGCACTTGGGGAGGGTGCAGGGCTAATCTGTGATACTCCTTCCAAAAAGGTTGGGTGATACTGTGCTAGGGTCTTTAGCAGTGCCTCTCTCAAATGGAGCTGTAATGGTCCAGGAAATATGTGAGAAGCAAGGTTTGTTTGATATCTTTTGTTGGACTAGCTTTATAGCTGGACCACTATGTAACTGCTCCAGTAAAAGATATTACCAAACAAACCTTGCTTCTTTCAAATATTATCAATTAAAAGCACGAGATGCTATTCACATAGAGTCATGATAACAGATGTTGAAAACTTTGTATTATTATTTTTAATATAACATTAGGAGGTTATAGTATTAAAAATGTTGTTGTTTAAACAGTGATAGGATTTGGAATCTTAGAGGGGTCATAGGTCTTATTTGTAGTTTGTGCTGCAGAAGTACCAAAGGCCCTATTGTGCTTGCCATTATACAAACCTGGTTTCTGTCTGAAGAGAACATGGCTTTGTTTGAAACAAGATACAACAAATGCATCTAGCAAGTGCTTATATGGGAAAGAGGAAGAAAGATGAAGGCAACAATAAGACTCCATAGTTACCTGGATAAATGTAGGCAAAACTTTAACTACGATAAATAGCTTTGTGTACTATTTGTGTACTATTTGTGTGTTTACCAAATATTCTTTGTGCTCCCATTTTAAACCAGTTATTGAAGAAGACCCAGTGATAGTACCATTCACTTTTCAAGGTCCTTCTCACAGCTAAATAATATTCTGTTGAGTCCTAATTATTTTAACATTCATTAAGAAGCAGTTTCATAACCAAGAAGTCTATCATTTAGTAGTATATGTGGTTTCCAAGAGCCAGACACAAAATTGGCTTCTTACTATTTAATGTTTTATAGAGTGTGTTGAATGGTTATCCTCTCTCCCCAAACCCCTTTTATCTGCTCTTTTTAAAGTTTTCACCTAGAAAATGTGAGCAGTTGAAGGGTTGTCTAAGAAATCACTCTTTGAATAGGAGCAGACAAGGAAGAACATTACAATTTTTTACTATTTTATGCCTTGGTATGATAGTATACTGCTGAATGTGACCAACACATTTTTACTTGATATGGATACCGTGCCCTTTTTTAAATTACTGGGGACCCTAGCATACATTCATTTAACAAACAGCATGAAGGGGTCTGATCCCTAATCCCAACAATATTGCTTCCTGCCATACCACATATGCATGGCAAGAGGTGCAGTTTCTGGATTGGAGATCAGATACCAGTCATTCCGTTACTACTTGCTGTGCAGGAGAGCCTGGAATTACAATCTCAAACCAGCCAGTGTCAAACCAGCTCCCCTTGCAGTCCTGGAGTCAACAGTCAGCTGATTGTTGGCTCCAACCACATGTTAAATGCAAGGCTTGTATAAACCGTCCATTAAAAAAAATCCACATCGAATGTGGAACATTTTTTATGGCTCGTTTTCCATTTTTTGGTACCTTAAATTGGGTTCATGTGTAGCACCCTGCCCACTTATGTCACAATGAGAACATGTTAATCACAGCATAAATGTAACATGTAGAGGGAGGCATGTGTGTCTGTATATCTGAGAGATGAGTGCTTTTATTTGAAATAAAAGAATGGTTAAAAGAAGAGAGAACAATTACAGAATAAAAACATTGTCAAACTATGAAAGATCAAAAATAGTTTATGGAAGGAAAAGAAAAGCATCTGTATATTTCAGAGAACTGTGGCATGACTTCTAAATAGCAATCACACACATTTGGATTGATAGAATGGTTTCAGTGTTAGATAGAAACCTATTTTATATTGAAAAGGAATTCACCAAGATGTTTATCCCCCAGAGTTTGAAATGCTGCTCTTAATACTATTTATATTCCCATTTTTCTGAGAGTTGGGAATAATAAACTTCAAAGTTTTCTTCTACAGCAGCAACTGTGCATTTTTTTTTATGAACCATCTCTTAAATAGCACTTTGGTAACCTCCAAACCACATAAATAGCATTTAAAAATAATTGAGTTTTTTAAAACATTGGTATGTGGAGATTGTGCTTATGGTGAAGATTTTTTGCAAATGAATCAAAACTCTTCCCTGAAGAATGTTTTGTTGTATTTCAAGGGAGTGCTGCCTAGTGACTCGAATACAATAGAAATAAAGCTTTATATCTTTTGCAAACATTTACATAAAGTGCACACAGTTTATTGAATACAGAGACTTTCTAAACCGGTTGTGGTGCACAAATGCTACCATGGTTCAATTAATGCTGTTAAAATACACAATGTGTTTATTATAATTGGAAAATAGAAAATGCAAAGTAATTTTAACTAATAGCCTATATACCAAGCTTTATGATAATTTATATCTGCTACTTCCATACTAACCTTTCCTGTTTAAATGCTGAATTTCCAAGCTAGGAGAGCTTGCTGTTGCTCACAAATCTAGAGCACTAGTTGACCGAGTTTCCTTCTTGCCTTCCTTCCTCTGTTTGATAATTGGTACATATGCATAGGGTCAGATTCGAAGGACAGTATACCTGGACAAAGTGAGAGTAACATGACCCTTACACACCTGTGATTTTGGAGCACCTTGCTCAGCTGCCATCTAATCCTGCAGACATCTGTATTCAACAGGTGTCTTACTTTTTTACTTCAGAGGTCCCAGGCACTAACTGTTGACCTTCTAGGTGTGCCCAGAAGTGTCTCAGTCTTGACCAGGCTGGGAAGCTTGGTGTGTATGTCTTGTCTAAGATATACCAGGACCCAGAAACTAGACATTATATAAGTTCCCTGACAGGCTTCATTTAATAGGTATTCTCAGAGCATGCCTAACTAACAGGATCGGGCTCCTTGCAAAAAGCAGTGGGAGTTGCTGCTTGGTTTTAGAATGTAAAGGGAAATTTTATTTATTTATTTATTATATTTATTTCGATGTTCTGGTGGTGGCAGCCTTTTATGTGATAACCTAGTGGTTAAAGCACTTGTCCAGGTTCAGTTTCTTTATTAAGCTGAGGGGATTCAAACCCACATCTCCCACCTGGAGACTTCTGTCACCATCAGGCAATAGGGTTTTCAGTGGGGAGAGGTGGAGTGGGAGGTAGCATTTTTCTCTCCTCCTGTTGAAAGTGTGACGCTGCAGCAAAAGTGAAAGATTCCTGGGGCCAGTGAAAGAGCAAGAGGGAACATAACTCGATAACCTAGTATTCAGAGCAGTCCTAACTTCTGGTTCTGCCCCCAGAGCATTTTTGGTATTTTACATTAGACAGATGTTGGACGAAGTACAGAATACAGTCCTGGGATAACGGACCAGAACATAGAACTCTCTTCTCTTAGGTGAGCATTACGGGGTGCCTGTACACACGCTTCAACACGTTCTAATTTGAATGCGTCAGAACCAACTTGATTAATCACTGAACAAGCTATAGTTAAAGCACCCCTGCGGCCATTTTGAAATGCGGGACAATGAATACACATGATACTGTGGCATTGAGCTGCTCTAATTAAAACACTCCCCCATTCATCCCAGAGCATGTGTATAGACAGTAGTTCTTCCTTTTGTTGCATTCTTTCTTTCTCTCCGGTCCCATAACTGCACAGTGGCACAACTTGAACAGGAAGTGCAGCTAGTGCCCCCTATCCTGTAAAACTTGTAGCCTGGTGGGTAGAACATTCTCCAGGCTTATTATATAGAAAGGAGCACCATTACTGTTTTAAAGAAAAGGGTGAGCCCTGTCCAGTTCTTTTACAGGAAAGCTATGGGAGAGGTTTGGGGCCGTGGTTCCTGAATGGATAAATGAAGTGCCTAAGGGGCAGGATTTAGATTTTATCCTCATCTTCAGTATTTTCTTACTAGCTGTCTCTAGGTGGTCTCATACTCAGTGTCCTGTTTTTGGGGATCCCACCTGATTCCCCATGCACTATATTGGGGAGTGTAGATGCCTAGCACAGGGTTGTACTGGATTCTACATGTGGTCCAGGTGTATTTTTCAGTGCCACATCCTTTATGGGATCTAACCCAAATGTATTTACACCAGGCAGAGATTCTGTTTTGCCCTCTGGTAGAATTTAACTTTTAAGTAGACACAAAAATGAGGAATGATTGTAGTTTTTAAGTACTTGGGGCTTGGTCCGGCAAAGTGTTGAGTACTGTTAGTTCCCATTTTTATCAATATGAAGTGAAGGGGATCAGATCTTCAGTTAGGCGAAGTAGGATGGCCTCCCTTCTCAAGGGCTTTAAGCAACATCATTGAATAGAAAGGAAAATACAGAGGATACACAGTACTTCCTAGGGATAGTTTTGCTTTTGTGTGTTTTTCATTAATAAGATCAACGTTTCAGCAGTTCTTTCACTTTAAAAGTGCAATCAGTTTGTTAATTAGTGTAGTGGTTTCTTTGACAGGGGTTCCAGTGTCCCCGAAAATGATCGACTGGCTTCGATAGCAGCTGAGTTGCAGTTTCGGTCTCTGAGTCGTCACTCAAGTCCCACTGAAGAGCGAGAAGGTGATTCTCTTGATAGTAGATTGTGACATAGATCTGCACGTTGTTAATATGATTGTGTTCTCTGTCTGTCTGTCTCTTCCCCCTATCCCCAAATCTCCACACTCAGTTCTTTCCCTTATTCTTAAAATTCCTTTTGTTGAAGCAGGGCTTTTACTCTATTGGATTTATCTGTAAGGGCAAATTTTAAAGCTAAGTGCCCATATTTTCCTAACATGCATGTTTGTTTTGTAGGTACAGCTTGGGCATCCTAATTTAGAACAGGTTGTTTTTTTTAAATATACTATTGAGTTGTTCTATTGCAGCATTCTGAATTAAATGGACCCCTGATTCACACTGTGTTTCAAGGACCAAACCTACTCTTTTTGGTACAGAGCACTGGTAGTTAGGTTGCAAAGTGAGATGATCAGGACAGGGAAGGATTTTCCCTACCGAGCAGTAGATCAGAAGCAAAGTCTTTCTGTACCTGGTAGTGCATCAGTACCTGCAAGGCCTGTAGAACTACTACTTACTTGAAACACCATGGTAGGAACAAAGAGTAGAATCCTTATTAATGGTTGGTCTCCCGGCCTCCACCTCCTTCATGTTATGAACAGCCCATGTAGATAAGCATGTAAGTAAAATGCATTAAAACAAGTTCTCTTAGACACTAAATTGTATAGACTCCCATAAAAGTAATATTATAACATCTCCTTCATGGAACATTTATTCCTCACAATACTGTTTTTACAGAACCATCGTATCCGAAAGGAGATTCAAGTGGATCATCCCGAAGGAGTTGGGAGCTTCGAACTCTCATCAACCAGACCAAAGGTAAAAGGCAAAGGGATGTCGCCCACTTTAGTTTAAGAAACCTGAAATACACTGGTCTTAAAGTCCTCAATGCTAATGTGTCAAAATACTTGCATGCATCTGTAAGCCAGAAGAATCCCAGTTGCATACTGGAGGGAGCTAACAAAAACACAAGTTGTATTTGAAGAAATATGCTGTACTTGCTGAACACAATTAGTGCCCCTTTGTTACCAAGAATTGCCTGCATGTTTATTGCTACTGGTTTAATGAAGAGATTTAAAAGTACGTTATATGAGACCACTAGATACTTTAAAAAAGATATTCTAAAGATTCAAAAAGCAAATAAGAATTGTTCAAATTTCAGAAACATCTCTCATGTAAGTGGAACGAATCCTTAACAATTTCATCTTTCCCTTATTCAAACATTGTCATAATTCCAATGTATCAGTATCCACACTAAGAGCCCTGGCACGTGTTCATTTAATGACACAATGAGATCTGATCCCTCATTCCAACAATCAGTTTGCCACATGTGCATGGCAGGAGGCATGACTGTTGGAATGAGGGATCAGATCCCAACACGATTGTGATCCAAGGCTCCCCACTATACTGGCAAGTTGAAAGAGGAGAGCCCACAGATCTAGCCAAGACCAGCAATCAGCTGATTATCAGCTCTAGCCCCCTGAACCATACTGGGAACTTGAACCAGCTCTGGTGTAGTCTGGAGCCGGATCCAACAATCATCTGATCATTGGGGCTGGCATGTGGCTACACCAGGTCAATTTGATTCCACAGTGCAGTGAGCTGATAATTTGCTGATTGCCAGCCCTGGCTGGAACAGCCCTGGGGTCAGTTAGAGCCCAAGACTGTCTGGGCTGGGCTGACAATCAGCTGGTTGTCAAAACCCCATGCCTGGCAGCTCTGACCAGGCTTATGGAGGGGGGTGGAGCTTCCCTTGCTGGGGACTTCAAATCCCACTGGGAGCCTCTGAACCCTGTGTTCTGGCAGCCTGGCCAGAGCTGCAGGGCATAGTGTTTAAAGTCCCCAGTGGGGAAGCCTGGAAAAGATGCCTCAGTGTGGTCTTTAAAGCTCTTTGGGTGTCAGGAGCCAGAGACCAGGTCCCCAGTGTCTGTGTGTGCCCATGGAGTTTTAAAAAGCATGGCTGCCGGCTCATTCTTTGAAGTTCCCTTTGTGCTGGGACATATAGTATGGGGACACTGTGAAGTGGCATCTGCAGCTGGGGAGCAGGAGCTTGCAGCTTCTCAACTTAAAAAATTGGTCTCTCCCTGATGTGAGGCTCACAGCACCCCTTCCCATTTGCCTCTGCGGGTTGGACAGGAGGTTATGAGTCCAGGACATGGTGCTGCCCCCTGCTGATTGGATAGGGCATGGCTGTTTCCTGGATCCTGGGGCTATCAAAAATCCAAGGAGTAGACTCCATTCAATAAGGAAAATCAACTCAGATCAATTCAGATCAATTCAGATCTAGCAGCATAAACAAAGAAAATTATTTGTGACTCTTGTTTTTATTAGATATAGCTTCCAAGCAAGTACCCATTGAAGCTGTTCAGAAGTCTGTCCAGTTGTTTGAAGAAAGGCGATACAGAGAGATGAGAAGCAAGAACATAATTGGCCAAGTTTGTGACACCCCCAAATCTTATGATAATGTTATGCATGTAGGTTTGAGGAAGGTGACTTTCAAGTGGCAGAGAGGAAACAAAATCGGTAAGTTATGTAATAGATGCGTCCCTCCGATTAAATATTGCATTCAGAATTACTTGTTCACCTTCTAGTTGGCTTTTCAAAACTTGCAACTCCTTTGCCAGTAGTTGGTTTTACTATGCAAGGATGATTGACAATATTCAACACAAAGTACTGTTACTACTCACAGTCTCAGTAAAGTTCTCATTGGTCAGACATAATTGATGTGGATGGAATTCAGCATCATACACAGATTAGCTTAATTTCAAAGGCAGTTACTCATAGTGTCTGATCTTGCCATTCCTTCACACATTCAATTTCTATTTAAGTTGTAAGGAGTTCTGTATTCAGAAAGACATGTTAGCACTTGCTGATGTAATTCCTATTGGCCACACTCACATGCTAGTTCTGACTGTATATGAAGATTCTTAAATTCTTACTGCATATTCCTGGGTGCGTCTACATGTGTGCTTTAATGCACAGTAGCCTATTTTACTGTGCATTAGTGTCATCTAAAAAAAAGTGTGATTATGCTAATGCACAGTAAAATAGGCTACTGCGCGTTAAGCGTTACTTAAAAACCATGCACATTCATTACTTGAAGGCAGGCTAATGCACATTTCTTTAGTACCTCATATTGGAGGTACTAAATTCAATGCGCATTAGAAAAAGTGCCTTAATGCACATGTAGATGTGCCCCCTAAGAAGTTTATATTCCAGATCAATCTGTTAGTTAACATGTCCACATTTAACATACTTGAACTCAGAATTATAAATGCATAATTATGTAGAAACAATACAACTTCAGATCAGTTTAAAAGAAAAAGAAAAGACAGTAAACCCCATTGGGGAGAGAAATTTCTTTTTATAGTCATTATTGAATAAGGAAAATGATCTGATGTTTGAACCATTGTTCTTTGTGTTTGTAATTCTACAGGTGAGGGCCAGTATGGGAAAGTCTATACCTGTATTAGTGTTGACACTGGTGAACTGATGGCCATGAAAGAAGTGAGTACTTTATCTACCAGAGCAACTGTTCTTTGATTTAAGGGTTAATTTGTTTCCATCAGCATGAGTCCAGCCTGCAGTCTGAACCATTTTGTTGGATTTTGTAGAGCAAAGGAACAATAATATGAATTTGTACTCTAGATACCCAGGTTTAATAACGATCACCTGTTTTACGTTGTTTAAATTGATTAAACCATCTTTTTCATACCTGTAAAATGGTAGTAATTCTTACATAAGAGGCAAGGTTTTTTGTGGGTGATATCTTTTATGGGACCAACTGCATGGTTGGGAGAGATGCAGATATGCTGTCTAATGCAAGATCACTCTTCTTCAGGTCTTCATCATAGTAAGCCTTATCTTTTTTACAGGGATATTGTAAAGCCTAATTAATGTTTGCTGCCGAGTTTTATACAAGGATCTCAAATAATTTCTCAAAGTGTTTTATTAAATCAAAGTTGTATGAAAATGTGTATGTTATTCTATGGTATTTTATGTTATATTATGTTCCTCTTCTTTTCCCTCCTTCATTCCCTAGAGAAAAAGATATGAAATGTCAAACCAGATTTTTTCAGCTTCTGTAGTTTAAGTGAGCTAGGCTGGGTCACAAAACTTTTCTGTACTCACCAGGTTATTCATAAGTTAATTTTCAGTACAGAAATAAGTAAAGCTGCATAGGAACTGAGACCTTCATTCTCTTGTTTTCCACCATATTTTACTTGGGATAAGATATTTATATTAATCTTTAATTTTCTTTCATTCCTCCACAGGCATGTGGAGGTAGCAAGGGGGTTTTACCTATTATCAGTGACTTTGATATTATCTAGTATGCACTCACCACTAGCACAGTTTATATTTTGGGGGCTCAGTTCTTTTTCCAGTTTTTCATTTATAACTTTCAGTGTCAGTCAGGTATATATTAAAAGCCAAATGAGTTCTTGTCTATCATTCCTGCCCATTGACCAAATACATAGCAGTGACTTAGGACCCTTTGTTTTGTAGGAGAAGACCATAATTTCCTATTAAGTGTCCTTCCTGTCTCTAGAATTCATAAGCCCCTTGTTTTTGTAGGTGTGATTTCTTTATCGAGACAAGCATATGTATGCGTTTGGGGAATGCCTTGGACAAACCGAAGGTTTATATGAGAGAGATGCGCAGTTAATGGACCTTATGTTAATAAGCTAAATATGTAGCATGACATTTCCCAGCCCTTATAACTATATTTTTAATTAGTTAATAAAGAATAATTAATTTTATTTTAATAAATTACAGTATAACTGATTAATAACATGTTAATTTCTTATAAAGGACTACATACAAGCTATGTTTCATATTCTCAGTTCAAAGTCTTTTTGAAATTGCCTAAGTGTAAAATATCATTGGATTTTTTTTAACTTCCCTGAAAAGCACTATTTTTTCCCTGGGTTTTTCTTCAGACTTTAAAAATGAATCTGTCCACAGCTGAGAAGAAACCTGTGAAACTTCAGTTCAGTATATAATAAAAAACCCACTGAAAATAAGAATTTAAACAACAGTACTGTCTCAACTATACTTTCTCTGACACCAGTGAAAATGACATGGGAAATACTTGATATTACAGACATTGGCCAGATTGTATACCATGATTAGACATGAAAGTCGTACTGAAACATTTAAATTCCATCCTGCCTGTATCCCTGGAAACTATTAATGTATCTTCTTCTGCAGTGTGCCTTCAGCATAGCTTTAAAACTTTGTCACAAAAAAGCAGCAACTAGGAGAAGCATTAATGATTTTTCAGGGGCTTGAGCAGAACAGAGCATGATTGCACTTAGATGCCGACTAGGTAGAGTAAGATGGGCAAGGAAAAATATTTGGACACCATTTGTTACTTTTCCTTGAATTTAACTTTATCACTGTTTAATGGAGTACAAAACCTCATGTTCTGTAATTTACACAGAGGTGACTAATCACAATGTCCTAGCAGCTCAAGTGAGTAGATGTACATTTATGTTTATTGTGGCTATTATTAACTTGATGCATTCAACTTTTTTTTAACTTTAACCATATGATTAAAAATAGCATCTTCTCTACTTTGGAGTAAGCTTTTTGTTTGACCTTGCAGTATGTAGAAAAGGAAAGAATTAAATCAGTTTTTCATAAGAAAGTTTTCTTTTTCTCCAGAAAAATTCATCACAGCTTCATTGTAGGAGTGCAAATGAGAACTGCTCCATTAGTTACCACCAGCTGCATCTGTTGTTCTTCCATGCCATTCCATGTCCTTGGAACAGATTTACAAATGGGAAACTCTTCTAAATTCCTCTTAGCTAACAGCCTGCTCCTTCATGAAGGTTTTCTATGCTGATAACACTACTGATGTGTGCAGACCTTCATATATTTGAGCTGTTGTGGTTTACGCTATCTGAGTTAGAGCACAGGCTCTTTCAGAACCACATTTTGTTTTCAAATAGCACCATCTCTTCTCCTGCAATGTCTATAAATCTTTTCCTGGAAATCCAAAAAATGAAAAATACGTATAAAAAGAAAATCTTCTTAGGTGTTATCCTTGTTTGATAACTTTCCGCAGTAGTTTTACATTTAGGTAACGAATCATGAAATGGCAATAATGAAAATAATTACTTTTGCAGATAAGATTTCAACCCAATGATCACAAGACCATCAAAGAAACTGCAGATGAACTGAAAATTTTTGAAGGCATTAAGCACCCTAATCTGGTTCGTTATTTTGGGGTAGAGCTGCACAGGGTAAGCTAGTGAGTTGAAAATATTTATGGAATTCAGACTCCTGTTTCCGGATCACAAATCTTCTCGCATCACAGCGCTGTACATTAACGTAGTCTTATTACCCAGCAGATCTCTGTGATTTAATACGTTTCTCTGAATCTAGAAAAGATTTTAGTCAAAAGCAAGTTGTTAGAAGTTATTGGGGTTGGTCTTTAAAAGGGAAGTGAGACTGCAGTAAGGTTAGGAATGAATTGGTAGTACATTACATGCTCTGAACATGTATACTAAAGCTTAAATCTTATTTCACTTCAGGTGCCTGAGTGGCATGTGTGCAGCTGTGTAACAGGAAGCTAGATCGTATCGTGTGTGGCATAATGAGATGAATGCTGCCTTGTGTGGGAGGAAACCTGGGGTTCTAGTTTGGGACTTTAGATCCAGTGGGGCAGGAACATTTTCAGTGTTGTTTATTCATTTTATTCAATAGATACTAAATGTAGAGTGCAGTGGCTCAGCTTCAAGAGGTCTAGAGGGTGTACTGCAACTGCCTGGTCTATGGTCTGGTGTTCTTTACTAGGAAGCAGGAGACACAAATTCAAACCCTCTGTGTGAGATATCCCACCTGCCAGAGGTAGGGACAGTCTTGGGGATAGCTCTGTCAAGCCTTCAGTCAGTGCAGATGTAGTTCGGGATCTTCTGGAAGGGCTAGACATGTTTAAATCTGCAGGTCCAGATGCCCACCACCCAAGGGTGTTGAGGGAGTTGGCAGGGGTCATTGCGGAACCCTTGGCCCAGCTGTATGAGCATTTATGGTCATCTGGCCAGGTGCCAGGGGATTGGAAACTGGCTAATGTGGTCCCAATTTTCAAGAAAGGGAGGAAGGAGGACCCAAGTAACTACAGGCCTGTAAGCCTCACCTCGGTGCTCGGGAAGATCTTGGAGAGAATCATCAAGGAGCACATCTGTGGGGGGCCTGTAGGGGAGATCGTACTCAGGGGCAATCAGCATGGGTTCATCAAAGGCAGGTCCTTCCTGACCAACCTGATTGCCTTTTATGACCAAGTAACTAAATCCTTGGATGATGGTGTCACTGTGGACATAGTCTTTCTAGACTTTAAGAAGGCCTTTGACACTGTCTCTTACCCCATCCTCATCAATAAATTAAGCGACTGTGGCATTGATGCCTGCACAGTTGGATGGGTAAAAAATTGGCTGATGGGGTGCACCCAGAGAGTAGTGGTGGACAGGTTGTACTCAACCTGGCGAGATGTGCGCAGTGGGGTCCCCCAGGGTTCGGTCCTCGGGCCTGCACTGTTTAACATCTTCATCAGCAACTTAGATGAGGGGGTGGAAAGCACGCTGTTCAGATTTGCTGATGACACTAAGATGTGGGGCAAGGTGGACACACTTGAAGGGAGAGAGAAGCTGCAACTAGATTTAGACAGACTACGAAGTGGGCAGACGAGAATAAGGTGGGGTTCAACGTGGACAAATGCAGGGTGCTGCACCTTGGGAGAAGGAATCCACAGCATACATACAGGCTGGGGAGTTCTCTTCTTGAAAGCACAGAGGCAGAAAGGGATTTTGGAGTCATTATTGACTCCAAGATGAACATGAACTTTGGTCAGGCCGCAGTTGGAGTACTGCGTCCAGTACTGGGTGCCGCACTTCAAAAGGGATGTGGCCAGCCTGGAGAGGGTTCAGAAGAGGGCTACCCGCTTGGTGAGAGGGCAGCAGGACAGGCCCTACGAGGAGAGACTGAGGGACCTGAACCTGGTCAGCCTCAGCAAGAGGAGGCTGAGGAGGGACCTGGTGGCCGCCTACAAACTCATCAGGGGAGATCAACAGCAAATAGGTAGAGCCCTTTTCTCCCCAGCACCACCTGGGGTGACAAGGAACAATGGTATTAAGCTGATGGAGAATAGGTTTAGGTTAGAGATCAGAAGGCAATATTGTACAGTTAGGGTGGACAAAATCTGGAACCAACTTCCCAGGGAAGTGGTCCTTGCCCCTACCTTGGGCAAATTCAAGAGGAGGTTGGATGATCACCTGTCTGGGGTCTTGTGAACCCAGCATTCATTCCTGCCTGTGGCAGGGGGTCAGGCTAGATGATCTGTTCAGGTCCCTGCTGACCCTAGCTACTATGAAACTATGATCTGATATTATGTGAGTGGCGCAAATACCTTGGATCACTAGATCAGGGTTAGCAGATTAGGGCCATTAGCAAGCTATGGCCTGCAGAACCATTGGATCTGGCCTGCAGATGTGAGACTTATGTGGCATTTGGCAAGAGGGTTTCCATCCATACCATGGCAAGGGAAAGCAGCAGCAGGTGCTTCCCTCTGTGCTGCAGTAGGAACAAGCGATGGTAGTGGGTGCTCCTACCCCACCCTTGGGGACTGCAGTAATGGCAGGGTCCTAGCGCTTGCCTTCCTGCCTCTGACCCAAGCTGTGTCATTCTGGCTTGCAGCCTGAAAAGGTTACCAACCCCACTGTAGTTAATCATTGGTTAAAAAGTAGAGGGTGTCATTTCTCCTCCTTTGACATCAAACACCTACTGGCCATGTTTCCTGTGACTAGTTTCAGGATGAATCTGGCTTTATATGCGTCTGGGTGGCTGTTTCACCCAAGCACCTCTGCAGCCAGCATGTGGCATCCTGAGCATGCCCAGATGGAGGCATGGGATGGGTCTAGTTATGTTGAATTTCAAGCCTGCACATAAGTGCCAAAAACTGCAGTCATTTAAGTGTCACATAGGTGCATGGAGATGAAACAAGATGTGGTCCTAAGTAAATTCACAAACTAACTTAAGGCATGGACAGACGGCACCCATTTACAGTGGAATAGAAAAAGAATGTACAGTTGCCCAATCCAGTCAAGAATTATTTGAGAAAGAATCAGGGATAAAATTTCTTCAGTGAGTTCTGCCAGTGTAGGTATTGTCTGTCTGCAGCTTGTTGGAGAGCATTTTTGCACATGGTGGGTTGTGGAGCTGGGCGCTTTTAAGTAGCGAGCCATACTAATTAAAAACTGCGCGTCACATGTATCAACATTGCTGCGTGTCTCCATGCTGAAAAAATGGCAGCAGGGTGCTTGTGAACTAAAGCTCATTGGACGTGTTTTATTTTAAAGTGCCCCACCACCGTTTTGTCAGCACGGAGACACTGATACATGTGATGCATGAGGCTGCCGGAGCGCATCAATTTCTGTGCTCCAGCAAACTCAATGAATCATGTCTGCTCCAATGCACTGGATTTCCAGGCTTACCCGCATGTGTGTAGGAGCCCAGAGAGCCTGTAGCCACTTGCTGAAGGCAAATAGGCTATTACCTGTCCCTGTGCCACATGGTGATGAAGTTCTATATGCAGCTGTCCCAGGATAGTTGCACTGTTGTGTGTTCCTGATCCTGGTGTAATTTATAGCAGTATTCCATCGCATGCAATCACTTCCCTTTGTAGACAAAGCTACAAACATCCAGAAACTCTAAAAAGCACTTTATTAACAGCATAAGACACAATTTCTTAGTGCCTCTCCTCCGAAGCATGCGGACCTGTAAAAAAAATAAATAAATAAATCTTCATGTGAAAATTAAGAAAAAATTACAATGCATAGATTAGGTATTTCAAAAAGTAGATGTCTTTCAAATAGAGCTAGAATCTCTTTACTACTAGTTAGAGAAAAAATAGCCCAAGTAGAGTCAGAGAAACTGGAAAATTGGCCCACGGAGCCTTTGAGACATTAGAATCTACAAGAGGGGGATAAAATAACTAGTCTTTTTTGCTTGTTTCTTTTTTGTTAAATACCCTAACTTAGTCACATACTATACTCAACTTTTCCCCAAGAATTAGTGGTTGAAAATTGGAGTGCATGTCTTAAATGAAAAACCTAGTTCTGAATAGGTTGGTTAAAAGGAACCTTCTTTCTGCCTTCCCAAAACAAGGTGTGTCTTATTTGGGGCATGTGGGACGTAATTAAAACCAGTATACATAAATTGCTGTTATAGTACACAACAATATACCTGCCAGCTTTTCATAATGTATGTTGTTCTAGAATTACAAACTGTTCTACCAGCACTTTGAGGTCTACCAGGATTCATTCATCCATTATTTGTATTACTCAGTATCACAGCTAGTGAGATCATTACAGGATGATGCACAGAGGAGATTTTGTTTATGTATGAGAGAACATAATGCTAAAAATAAGTCTGTCGATGTAGAATAATATGATGAAATTTGTGGTTTAATAGTCTTGGTAATCCCAGTTGAAACTAACACTGTTTTGAGAAAACAACTAGGTTTTGGAGGGAACTCCTGTTAAACTTCAAAGATGTTAAATGTTAAAGATTAAAAATAAGACCAACACAACCCTCCAATTTGGTTCCCACCACAGGAGGAAATGTACATCTTCATGGAGTACTGTGATGAGGGCACTCTGGAAGAGGTATCAAAGCTGGGCCTTCAGGAACATGTCATTAGACTCTACTCGAAGCAAATCACCATTGCTATCAATGTACTGCATGAACATGGGATAGTTCATCGAGACATTAAAGGTAAATGGTAAAATAAGCAAATAAGGAAAGGTAATTTTGTTGCAGTAAAGTATTGTGAAGAAATAGTTGCAGAAGTCATTTATGGAGATTTAAAGAAAGTTCTTTACCCTAGAGCAGCAGTTGTGTTCATAACAGTCTTGGCCCCATACCTGGACAGTTTATAAGCTATTAGCAATTGCCCCATGAGGCACTTCTGTAACTTCCTTTGAAGACACTGGGAGCCCTGTGGCTCTTAATCCAGGTACAGAAATCTGACCCGTAGACTTTTACCCCTTAGACCAGTAACCTGCCAACTTTTTTTTGTTATTGTTTTTGTTTTTTCAAGAAATTATGGAGTTTTTTGGGAGCTGAAGAGCAGCGTGCAGATCATATAATTATGTCTTTTTTTCTGCAGTTGTCAGGGCTCAAGAAGAGCACGTAGGATTTCTGAGTGATTAATTTATTTTAATGGTAAAAGGCTGTCATAACTTGAAGGGAGACTAAAGACTAATATACTTAAAATTGTACTTATTTATTGTTTTTATGATGCATATTAGTCTACACAACTTGGCTTTTAGCTGTCCCTTACAATAAACAGGCTGAAGCTACAAAACCTGGGATTTTTTTGGCATGCAGAGACAGTTCCTCCTTCCTTTTGTTTCATTCCTTTTTCTTACATGGTCACAAGCAGGGCTTCTTCTCTTCTGCTTCTTTTGGGAATGTTCTCCTATTTAGTTTAGCAAGGTATGTCTTCCTCAACAATGGCAGAGAAACCAAAGAAGGCAGAGAAAAATTGCTCTCAGCGTATACCCTGTGAATGCTCAGTTTGATAAGACAGTGCAACCCAACGATGCTGGGTTTCTATGTCCCTCTTGCTCACAGGGTTCTGAATCATCGCAGCAGTCTAAGGGATTCCCAGTTGCTCTTGGTCCTTTGGCCTCGTGCACCTCATTTGGGAAAGAACTGTCCACAACCCAGAGGCCTCCCACACAGGTAGGCCACTCTTGAGTCAGCTTTGGCATCTTTGTAGGAGACCATCACCCTTCCTTTTAATCTCATCCCCAAGCATTCTTGTCTTTCCTGTTCTCCTTCAGGGCCAAGGCTTTTTCTCCAGTTGTAAACTCACCTCTGAACTTCCCATAAGCACCAGGCATATGGTGGTCATACAGATTTAGGTGATTAAGGTTTGATTTGAGGTTAATCAGTTTTGAGGTTGCTCCCTCTTGGAAGAGGAAGTGTTAAAATCCAAGGCCTGTCATGGAAATTGGGTCATGTAAACAGTCAGGATTCCCTTTGTATCAGTGTAGGGCCTCCTTAACCTTATGGTGCACTTTCTAGATGACAAGGAGTGCGTCTTCCTCTTGTCCGAAGCAAAAACTAGTATTTAGTTCATGGAGTTGTATCACTGTATTATCCAATAGGGTCTTCATTGCCTTATCTTTCTCATGTCCAGTATTGGAGTGCTGTTTAGGAGCTATTCCAGTTTCAGATGTTGAAGCAGTCAGGGTCATTGCTGGTCATTCCATGCTCTAAATAGGGCTTTCCTAATCCTTAAAGTCAAGTTATTGCTTGCGTGGTGACTGTGAAAGGGTCATCTATATAAAGGGGGCTTAACTTGACTTTTTTCCCTCATCCATAAATTTGGTGGATGAATCGGTTCATATTAGGGACTCATTTAGGATGCCACGTGTATAATCTGAGTGTAATCCCAGTGAGGCATATCTATACTCTCAACCTCGGTAATTAAGTAAATTGTGGTAGATTTTATAGGTTGCGATGGGCAACTCATGATCATGTACTTGGATACTTTTGCTTGCATAGACATGGGACATTATCATGTAGTGTACATGGAGCCTTAGGTAAAATTGATTTTTCTGTGGAATATTCTCACTTCTCCCTTATGGCACACCTCAGTGGACTGCTTTTCTTTTATCAGCAAATACCCAGTTATTCTTTAGTAAAGTCTTTCATGTGTGTTCCGTTGTTAGGGCTCATATATGTCCTACATGCTTGAAATGGGCATCTTTTGGCCAGCAGTATCCTTTGAAGTTGCATCTGTCCCCAGACTTTAATGGGTTGATCAGGGTCCTTTGCATATTTTTGCTTCTTACAAGTTGTGGCTAGATTTTTGTTGTATATTAGGCTCTGATGAATGTAGTCATTATTTCTAGTCCTGTTTGGGTTTTTCTTAGTTTCTTTTCAGGTGTTTTGTTTCTTTGTACCTGGGTACTTGGGCTTCATTACTTATGGCTACAACCAAATCTCCTACATTTAAACATTACCTGTATTGTGTAAGAGCCATACGCTTCAAAGATGGCCATACCACATGCCAGTTCTGTCTGATATAAGGACATATCCCTGAAATGTTCTCAATCCCCAAATCATTCACAAAATGAAGGCAGAAGACAGTTGATACTCACCTGAAACTTTTCTTAGATGACAACTCGCTGAGACCTGCCTTTTATCCTAGTACATGGAACACTCCTGCGAGAGAACAGTCTTTAAGTTAAGAGTGCTCCAGTGTTAGGCCTCATGAACTTCCTTCTAGAGCAAACTCTTCTGTTGTTCATGCCTTCAGGTCCTTGTTTTTGCCTCCTGGGAGGGTAGAAAAGATAATTGCTCCACAAAAGATCTTAGGCACGGGTCACTTTCGGATTGATTTTAAGAAAAAAGAAGCTGAAGTTACCTCGTTTCTTATCAAAGGGTGTCTTGCACTGTGAAGAACTTGTTTCCAAGCTTCAGCACTGGCTAAAGATTAGCTTCTTTCTACATTCATTTGCAGAACTGCAGCACTGTCAACAGGGTTCTTGGTACTGATGCTTGGTGACTCAATATTGCCAATAGCCTTTTTTGGTACCGAGGTTTTTGGTATGCACGGCTTTGGTGCCATCAATGTGTTGTGTTGCTCATGCTACTGACTATGGCACGCAGGTTCATCGTACAAACTAATCTCATGGTTTGAACACTTCTCGAGTCTCTACTGTTACAGTCTGCACTGTGCTACCACTTTTGGTACTTGTTTCTAGCTTGCCAGTGATAGTATGGTTCTGAGCTCTAAATGAGAGAACTTCTTATAACATGCTTTACAAAACCCCACCATCTCTTGGAGTACTATTCCTTCATTGAGAGAGTACTGTTTATCTCTCAAGGTGAACAGCTTCTCCACCTCAGAGAATAAAAGGACTGCTTCTTCATGATACTCCCCCCAGATTGCATTCTCTTTATGACTTTTATGTATCTAATAGGGATTCTAGGATTAATTATTTCAGGAAAGGAAGAGCTGAAGATAGTATGTCCTCAGGGTAGCACCTTCATAGTCCCTTCTTCCCTTAAGTCTCTGCACTCTGACCACATTGGGTACTAACTTGGAGATGCTCTTCAGTCTCTTCTTATAGAGCTAGGTCCTCATCATTAGTGAGATCCTCAAGTATGCATCAGTAGCAGCTGCTCAGAGGACTGAGGCCCATCGAACACCTGCTACCTCTTCTTTATCCTTCGGTTAAACTGTAGGTCTTATTGCTCCATTTCATCCTGAACATTATAAAACTTCTTGGGACATTTTTCACAGGATTGCAGATGGCCTGTAAATCCCTTGTGAGACTGTGCATGAGAAGTCCCGGATATTTTCCATTTCTGCATACCAGAGTGGTATCAATCAATGAGAGCCAGCAGAATGGGGTAACAGGTTTAATATCAATCCCACCTAAATCCAAGAGAGTTGCCCGTGTCTGGCATTGAATACTTTTATGTTCGTTCAGTTCCAGGCTTGCTGGTTATGATAACTACACGAAGAAGTTATAGACGGCAGCAACCTAAGACCATGCCTTGGGAGAGAAACTAAATATCTGGATTTATGTGGGGGAAGATGTTACTAATCTGCCAAATTCCATCTCAGATTTGCTAACTAAGAGGCATTATTGTCTGGTTGTAACTGTTTTAAATGGCATGAAGTAAGCAGGTTTATAGACAAGCTATCTCAAAAATCTATTCATTTAAATCTTGATAGTAGAAGGGCAATTAGTGCCATGAACCTGGACAGCTGCCAAAGGGTTAGTTCATACGTTTACAGAACAATAGTCCTGTGTGGAGGCATCTGATGCCTGTTTTACAGTTAAAGTTAGGGTGATTTGTCTGAGCATTCACCCTTTACACATCAGGTTGCCGCTTCTGAGTCACTAGAACCACAATAGGTATGGAGAATCAGTTAAAGGAAGAACATGTACTTATTATATATGCAGCAGCTGTGGCTCACCGAGATGTGTTGCTCATCTTTACTCTATGACCCTGCCCTCTTTACATGCTACTAGATTCTGGTAACATTTAGATGTTTGCCAAAGTTTGGGGGGATCCTTGATCCCCCTCTGCTATTTGTCCTGTGTGGGAGGAATGACAGTCCAGGGGCTGGTAAAAGGAATCCAGTCTCGTGCTAAATATGAAGAACCCCCACAAGAGAAGACACGGACACTACTACGCCTTGTGGAACTGCGGTCATTGTTCTGGAAGTAACTGTTCTTTCCCAACATGTAAAACTTCATTGGTAATCGAGGAACGGAACTTATTTTTGTCGTACACAGTCTCCTTTTAATACTATTATGTGTATAACTTCTTTCTCTCTCTTGCTGAAGTTAAATAACTAAACTCTGCTTTGAGAAGCTTTGGTATTTACTGAGGAACTTTTGCTTAAGACAGATAGTGTTTCACTATTATTGACCAGTATTGCCTTTCTATAAACTGAGCATTTGCAGGGGGGGGGGGTTCCCCCTTAGTGCCAAAAGTATCTCTGTTGAAGAATGATGCTACGCTAACTGGACAAGCTAATATTTTAGAAGGCAAGAGGAGATGGGGGTTCCTATGCAAAAGTGGGAAACAGATGGAAAGGCCAAGGGCGAGATTCACAAAGGGATGTAGGCATTCCTATACCTAATTTTTAGGCGCCTAGCTTCTGATTGGAATTCTTACAGCAGTCGAGATCTTATGTGAAACTGAGATTCATAGCATAAAACCCTTCTGCACAATGGCCTGGTGGTTAGAGCACTTGCCCAGGAAGTAGGGACCAGTGTTCAACTCCTTCCAGAGCCTGAGGAGATTCATACCCACCTCTCACATCTTCTAGGAAAGTGCCATTATGGCTGAGCTAAATGCACACTGCACCTCTGTTGAAACTGGGCCACTGAAGCTACCAATGGGGCCAGAGAGAGAGAGCAAGCAAGGAGCCCAATTCTGTTGTTAAGTGAAGGAAGCACCCCTCTGGGAGAGAGGAAGGAGAGTCCTGGGTTCTTGCAATGCTGTTTAGGTATTGTCGTCAGTGTCTATGAATGAATAATGCTTAAACAGTACCAAAACCAGTAATCAGGACCCAGAATTCCCTTGCTTCCAGGGGGAGTACCCTCCTTCCTTTGTTTAGGGAGTGCCCATGGAGGCAAATTGTATGATTTTCCTCCCTTGGAGGAGTGTTCACTAATTGCTGGAACAAGGAGCCCCAGGTGACCCCTGGAAGTCTCTGCCAGCCCTAGTTTCCTATGATACTGCTACAAGGTTTCAGTTAGCATATGGTACTAAAACCTGACTCCTCAGTTCAGCAGCAGTTTAACAAGTTGTTAAATGTTTGTGTACTTCCCAGGAGCCAATATCTTCCTTACCTCATCAGGACTTATTAAACTGGGAGACTTTGGCTGCTCTGTTAAATTAAAGAACAACACACAGACAATGCCTGGAGAAGTGAACAGTACTCTGGGAACTGCAGGTAAGAGAGACTCTGCCAAAATGTTTTTCTGCCCCATTACTGTCTATGAAACTCAGTCTGTCAGAGGGCAGTGCAGGGTCAAATTTCAGTGGAGCTCCAGTGATCTTACTTGGTAGGATATTGAGGGAAGGAGCGCTGAGACGACCGTAACTGGTAGAGTGGGTTTCTAGAGAAGGAAGTACAAAGTACAGCACAGCAGAGTTTACACAAAGGAAAGAAGAACATAGCTTCCAAAATCTCTCACTTTATGCCTTGTGCATGTTACAGTACCTCTTGGCTATGTAAGCAGCAAACCATATTTAACTTTCTGGTCTACATTGTTTTGGGGTTTTTTTACATGCTTATTTTCTCTAAGCATGCTTGGTAATGCAAAATCTGGTGTGAATGGTTGTAGCTCCGTGGAGGTCTGTTGCATCAGATCTCAGTTTGACTCAACACGTTCCCAGTGAGTTTTGCACCCAGAGGATAAAGACCTCCTAACTGGGTAACAATTCTGGAGACATACAACTGCATGTGCATTCAAGACTGTGGGACTGCACTTTGCAGGAGCATCACATTTTGAGAGGACACCATCCTCTACCCTTACCAAAATAGTGTAGCCTCCTTTTGCACAGCTGTTCTATTTTAAGAAAGGGAAAATAACTGAAAATGTGCAGTTTTTGCATCTTCATAATATCTCAGTATAAAAGAAGCATATGCTGCAACTCCTTGAGAAAACAAGACAACAGTGACTGACATGTTCTAACAAGCAAAGAGTAGCTAGTGGTAAATTGCTGCAGATGTATCAGACGGGGTTTGGTGGCTTTTCAGTTGCTTTTTATTTTGGTATGTACTGTTCCTTCTTTTGTATAAACTGACACTAACATATGTATTTTTCCAAAGCATACATGGCTCCTGAAGTAATTACCAGAGCTAAAGGAGAAGGGCATGGACGTGCAGCAGACATCTGGAGTCTGGGTTGTGTTGTGATAGAGATGGTCACTGGCAAGGTAAGGACATTTCAGATGCTGTATGAAGCCAGGCTGATCCAGAGAGATCTCGGCTGCAGGTTCTGATCTTCAGAAAAGAGGCCTAGACAATTTTCACTGGTAAACAGTGTAAAAGTGATGTATGCATTTGCTACTAGCTGGAACCCCACAAAGAAAAATCCATTTTACAGGCTTGCAAACATTTTCATTTCCAAGACTGAGGTTTCACTGGTGTTGCAGATGGCGCATCCATGTTTGGAAATAGAAAAGTATTTTTCTAGGGACATTAGGTATGATTTACACTACAGTCTCTTCAGCTTGTGTAGACATACCTGAGCTTGTGCTTGCTAGCTTGGCTACTGCTAGCAGTGTGGCATAGACCTTTGTGCAGGCTGCAAAGCCCAGCCAAGAAGCTCAGTAAATACTGGTGCGGTTAGCACATGGTTTGCTGTGTGCCACTGTGGTGATGCTGTTAGCAGTAGCCAGTTATAGCTAGCTTGGGTGTGTCAACTCAAGCTGCAAGCCACAATCTGTTTTCTGGTTTTTCCCTCCAAATAGAATCTCTTTCTTTCTCTTCCTCTTCTGGAAATATTTGTAGTTTTGGAGTGTTGCTCAGCAGTATCCTGAAATGGTTTTCAGACCTTTTGTGATACTTGTCTTGCATACCCTCTATCTCTGAGACATTCCACAAAGAAATCAGTGAAATCATTGGGAAATGTACACTGACCACTAGAAATGTGTCATGTAATGGATTTGGGTTTTTTTTATGATGATCAATTTTAAATTTCTTTATTCTCCCTATGCTCAGTTTTTCTGTCCTACATAGATTTGCTGTATTGTTTCATAAATATGCTCAATGCATATGTACAGAATAATGTTCTCCACCCCACTGCAGTTTTAGGCGTGCTTCAGACCAACGACCACAGAAAGCATTTCTGTCTTGCTTACCAGCTATCAGTCAAAGCTGTACTTCTAACACACATTGGAGATAGGAACTGTGTCCATAAAGGGTTGACCTTGCCTCTCTTGCTTGCTTGCTTTCATACAGATGTAAAGCCTGCCTTCAGGATCCTGCATGAACTATTCTGTGTAGTTTCCTATGCCATTCCTATTGCAGTATCTGAGTGCCTTAAGCAAGGCAGCTAATATCTGTCAGGTGTTTGAAGATGATGAGTTGCATAGCCTCATCTGAGGATCTTACTGTTTTTAGCAGATTTTTCTAAAATGATGGAATTCATGCTGCTGAGTCCATGAGCTTTGGTTATTTCACTAGCCTTTCTGAGCTAGAGAGCTGAATGCTTCCCTTGACTATTGAATCTCTTCACTAAGCCCTGAATTCAGCAGTCTTGTTATCTGTTGCAGCGGCCATGGCATGAATACGAGCACAACTTCCAGATCATGTATAAAGTGGGGATGGGTCATAAGCCTCCTATCCCTGAAAGGGTAAGTCCAGAAGGAAAGGACTTCCTATCTCACTGCCTGGAAAGTGATCCAAAGATGAGATGGACAGCTAGCCAGCTCCTCGACCATCCCTTTGTCAAGGTTTGTCATTTTGGTTTGGCTTTAGGATCATAGTGGGATACAAATCAGAAAGACCGGATGATTCTGTGATCTATAGGTACAACTGTGGGGCAGTATTTTGTACTAGGGTGTTATATCCAGAGAGTCATTGTAAAAATGCACACACAATGTTCGTGGTGCTGGCAAATGTTCTGGTTAGTTTCCTGGTTGCTAATTTTGATGGCTGCATTACCTCTGTCAAAGGAATGTTCTGCAGTGGGTTTCTATGGGTGCTATCTGTGCACATCACACAAGATGCTCTGACCAGTTTTATTTAAGGGCTTTAAATATAGATTAAAGCAATCTGGACTCCCAAGTTTTTTAACTGTAAAAAAATAGGTTGTGAGAAGTTAACAGTAATAGCAACTGTGCTGTTAGTGGGGCTCCCACACATATATGAGTACATTGGCAATGATTTGAGTAACGGATGGCTGAAAAGTAAGTACCATAAATAAAAAGTAAATACAATATTCACCTGAATTCAAGATGAGACTGAATTTAAGACAACCCTCCTCCCCCACATTGGATTGTATACATGGAAAATTATAATTTGTTTATGCTTTTCCAAGTCAGAAATCTAATTATTGGATGGTTGTGTTAAATTCACCCCATCACTGCAGGGGGGTGAGCAGTGGGGAGGTAAGTGACTGGGGAGAGGGAAAAGCAGCCTGACCCCCAGACTCTTTCCCCTATGCCAAGTGTTCACCTCCCTCCTCCTGCCTGCCCCCAGCCATTTGCCACCCTTTGCCACCTGCTGCCCCCACCAGTGTATGCTTTGCTCCTGAGTGGTTCTGTGCTCACAGCGCTCTAGCTCAGCCAGGGAACTAGGAGCCGTGCAGGATCTAGCAGAGATGCAGTGCTGATTCCCTCGCTGCTCTCTGGCTCTGGACTGATTTCCTCAACTTTGCTCTGGTGTAGCAGGGGGCCAGAGAGCAGCACAGGACCCAGCACTGCCTGCAGGTACTCAATTCTAAGTTGAGGCTTCATTTTTCCCATGAGGGGTGGACCTTGCCTTAGAATTGGGTAAATACAATATATATCAGAAAGCCATACAGTGCAAGGTTCTGTGCTCGCTTAATGGTTCTTTTCTAGATTTGTTTTCCTAGGGGTTTTTGGTGGCAGAATGGGATATTCATGGATGTTCCAGAAACATGGGATGAAAGGGCCCTGCTCACCTCAAAATTATGTTTCTCATAGATATGTTGTTTAGTGGGATGGAAAGACTTTGGTTCCGGCCATTTTTATCAGCTGTGTTGCATTTTTTATTGCAACTTTTGTTTGAACTATTTACCTGAAGATCTTTTAAGCTAATCTATGAATGACAATGGACTCATACAATCCCAGAGTCAGGAAAAGGACCCAATAGACTATCTAGCTCCTATTGGCCCTGGGGGAAGAGATTGTTTTCTGCAGTACTATTCTAGTTCAGGCAACATAGAGGAACATTTTCTTGCATAATCCCTACACCCTGGGTACTCCTCCATGGGACATGTTGCCAGGTAACGAAGTAATTGGAGGTAATGGTTTAGAGCAGGCTGTGATGATAGGTACAGTAGAACCTAAGTTATCCAAGTGGTGTGCACCCTATTTGGTTTTCAGCAGGTTGCCAAATCGAGAGCCACTTAGCTGTTTGCTGTGGCTTACACTTCAAAGGATGCTGCTTCTCCTGTCAGCTGAAGCACTGCCTGCTGTGGCTGTACTCCCTATTGGGTCACAAACTGGCATTGTCACAGAGACTGAACCCTGTGAAGAACCTGGGTATTACTGTTCTGTGTGGGTGTGTGTGTGTGCGTGCACACATGCATGTGTATGTATGTACCCACGTACACAAGGAACAGTTTAAATGGCAAAAATATGTTAGCTATTCAATGATTCACTTTGGTGAGCAGGAAGAAGAGTAGACCTGTGGCATTTTTTTCTCCCCCCACTGGAGTCCATGCAGCTTAGACTTGTGATTGCTGACCGTTTTGTGTGTCTTTCAGGTTTGCACAGATGAAGAATGAAGTTGCTCAGTCTCTGCCTTCTTGTTTCCTGGCAAAGCATCTGTTAATCAATCACTACTGTATGTAATATTTACATAAAGACTGTGCAGAGAAACAGTATAAAATTTAAACTTACCATGACTGAAGACTGCACAAGTGACAAGCGTCACTTCTTCTGCTGCTCCCGTATGTTTTACTTGGCACATGTTGCTCCTGTAACAGTGTCCGCAAGTTTAAAGAAGCTGCATGTTTCAGTGAAAGTGCCATTACTACTGTATATGGACCATTACCTTTTTTGTTCTTTCTCCTGTTTCTCATTTGATTGAGAACTGTAAGTTAATAGGTAGTATTTTTGAACTTTCTAGGTTCGAAAAAAGTTGTAGTGTTATCAGGCGTTATGGACCTTGTTTTTTAATCTCCTGTTTGTTGAGTGCACTGACTGTGAACTTTTACTCTGTTTTTTTTTTTTTGTTTTTTTTTTGGGCCAGCTTCAGATTTGTTATGCAAAAGGCTGTTTAATGAAATTTAAAAAAAACAAGTTTTCTCAATAAATGGTTTATTTTAGGAAGTTTTCTTCTGTGTCCTTTATTTCACTTGCTGGAGAGCCAGCTGATGTCTGTGACAAATACAAGACATTTTGAAGTGAAATGTGAACAATGAAGTTTTATTTCAGCATCTTTTTCATCTGAAAGGAAAGGGAAAATTTGGTCCCTTGGGCTGAAGTTTTCCTGAAGCTTTTCAGCTTTGGGCTGAAACTTTTCACAGTAGTCAATGCCACTGAGTTAACCAGCCATTATAAGTACCAGCCGAGTCCTTTTGTGATATCATTAAAAATGTTTTCAGAGTTCTCTTGCTTGCAGAGAGGTATGAATTGATACCTACAGGACTGTTCATTTATGACACCCAAGATTGCGGTGAAGTTAGTTTAATTCAGTGGGTACATCCACCTAGTAGTGAAAGGTGAGTACAGCTTGGATAGCAAGCAGTACCCACGTCGGCTTCAGTCCAGCTAATACGTGTGTCAACAGCAGTGAAGGGTGGTGTCTCTGATGTGGCAGTTTGTTGCAGCAAGCTTGTTGACCAAGACATTTCCTGGAGGTGTTTTTATTTTGTTTTGTTTTGGTGTTTTTAAAAAAAAGAGCATGGGAGGCAAAGACAGGAAGCTGCTTAGCTGTGAAGATGTGTTTGGGTCTCTACAGCTGTACCACAGACATGGATAATCTTTGCAAACAAAAGTGAGTTTATGTCGCTGTCATTACTTTTAAAATGTTCTCTGAAACTTACAAAACAAGCAGGACTTAATTTATTTAGCTTCATTTTTTTACGCATTTCCCCTTTTTCTCCCAGTCAATAAAGCAGTAATCCCAACTCAACCACAACACCCTTAAAGTAATTTCAGGGAGGAGACCGCTGCTGAACTGCAACCTTGGAGGTTCTGTGGGACGTTCTCTCCTGGCAGAGCACCGACTCCATCAGGCACTTGTTCCGCAATCCTCCAGGCCGTCGCTGCTGCCAGCAGGGCAGCTCTATGGCTCCAACCGACTTGTCCCCCGGCACTGGGAAGAGGCTTAACAATCACATCAGATACGTTAATATTTTTGCATCTGTCAGAAATGACCAGAATAGGACCAGGTGGCAGGTTTTAACAAGGACCTTCCCCTCAAGTTTCCTATGCTGCATCGCACTTTCATGACTAGGTAACAGGAAGCTAACCACATATACTCAGATGTACTTTCCATCGTTGCATCTTTACTGAAGCCAGTTTGTGGCTCTCTAGCATGTTCACAAATGAGTTCAGTGTTTAAGAATTGTTTTTTGAAAACAAAAAAACCCTTTGTTTTAATAGAAGCTTGAAGTGTGTGTGGTAGGGAGGGGATGGGATGACAGGGGGGGGAAGGTGTTGAGTCAAATCTGTGAATCATACTGCCACAGCCTTTTTTTGTTTTGTCCACTTTTACCAGCAACACATTGTTGTAGTTCTGTGCATTTTGGCTGGTTTCCTCATGTCGGCCTCATTTTTTCCCATCTGTAAAATGGTTACCTCCCTGACAGGAATGTTAAGAGCATATGAACTCACTTTGTCCTGAGCATCAACTGTTTGGAGACTGATTGAATATACTACTGACAAAAGACCCACATGGGTTGTACTTCAGCTTTTAAGTTTTATTTTGTATAAACAACTTAAGACTACTTTTGTTAAGGCAGTTGTAAAACATACAGTTTCTTGGGGTCAGGGGGAGGGCAAACACTGAGGCCTAACAAGACACTAATTCTCTTAACACAATAAAACCAGAACAGTTTTATTCTTTTTCAGTTTGACAACTACCTTTTTTTCTCCTTTTCTTATTAAAAGGCAGAATGGTGCATTACAGCTAACCCAGCAAAAGGCACCAACCAGGTGTTAAAAAGCAGTGGCAGGAGAATTGCTTAGTCAGACCAGCAACTTTTACAACGGTGGGCCAGTTGGCTTCAGCAACACAGAGGCAGTGGGGGAGGGAGGGCAGGGAGAGGGCTTTACCTGTGTCCCTGCCAGCATCTCGTAGCTGGGAGCTGTGCCCAGTGCAAGCACAGCTCGTAGGCAGAAGGTAACTAGCTGGGGCCAGGGAACTGGAAGCTGTTTCCATGCTGCTCCTATTTCTCCCTGTCCCTGCAGCTGGAAGCTGTGCCCAGGCTGCAGCCTTGGGGGAAGTTTGGGGTGGAGGGAAGTGGCAGTAGCATAGGCACAGCTTCCAGCTCCAGGGCAGCTGCTCATTTCCAGCATGGGTGCAGACACAGGCCAAACCCTGCAGTTCCATGGACTAGCTGTAGTCCATAGGTCATATGTTGCTGGCCCAGGCTGCTGTGCATCTGATGGTGTAATCCAGGCCTCCCATGTAACTCAGCAGGGCTTGTTGAAGGGCATGGAAGGAAGGATCTGGACTGAAATATTTTAGCCCATGTCATTACCAAATGTCTGTCCCAGAGGAAACAAGCCACATTTTCACTGACATGTATTAGTGGTCGCAGGGGGCACTGCACGCACTGAGAAGAAACAAATCTAGGACTCGAGGGTTAAGTATTTTTTAATCAACACCCTAGTGGCCCTTTAAAAGATGAAATACTGGGCAGAGTACCTCTTAACTAATGCAGTTGCTGTTCAGCTATGAGTAGCATATTCCTATGGTGTGAAGCAGACTTAAGATAGTCTTAGTGTTCGATCTGCAACAAGGCTTCATTGGCTGTTTTATTTACTCTGATGAGGTGGTATGAACAGCTTTTTACTCTCCCCTAGGGACTCTGTTTTCAAAATGATGTAGACAGGCTGTGTTACACACACTGGCTGCTGGGAGCTAAATGGTCCTTACTGTTGTCAGAAATATGTTGTCTGTGACCCTGCAGCACAGCTGATTGTCTAGCAGTAAGTTACTGTGCTATTCTAGTACAGCAATGGTGCAGCTGGCTTCTTCCTCCACCCCTATGAAAGTACTAAGCTCAGACAAAAGTAGAGTATCAACAGAAGAATGATTCGGTTGAATAAAACAATGAGGGCTGCAGTTGCAGTCTGCACACATTTACTTATTTTGGTGGACATGCAATTAGGCCCTACCCTTTCCCATTAAGGATCATATCATCTGACGCTTTATCAATTTCAAGCCAGCATCAGTGAGATTAAGATTGGCACCAGTCACTCAGTCATGTTCCTCCCTTCGTGCTTCATAAACTGCCACCTAATATTAGGGAGATGGCAGCACTCCAGTGATTCTTCATCAGTGAGGTGGTAGGAGATACTGAACAGCAAATGCCTAGTTCGTGGCACATACTGCACTGTTTTGCTATTTTTGTTTTTTCTAACTTACTTTTTGGTGGAATATTTTTTCATTGTAAAAGGTATTTTACCCCTTGCAAACCCTGTCTGATACATCTGCAGCAATTTACCACTAGCTACTCTTTGCTTGTTAGAACATGTCAGTCACTGTTGTCTTGTTTTCTCAAGGAGTTGCAGCATATGCTTCTTTTATACTGAGATATTATGAAGATGCAAAAACTGCACATTTTCACTTATTTTCCCTTTCTTAAAACAGAACAGCTGTGCAAAAGGACACTATATTATTTTGGTAAGGGTAGAGAGGATGGTGTCCTCTCAAAATGTGATGCTCCTGCAAAGTGCAGTCCCACAGTCTTGAATGCACATGCAGTTGTATGTCTCCAGAACTGTTACCCAGTTAGGAGGTCTTTATCCTCTGGGTGCAAAACTCATTGGGAACGTGTTGAGTCAAACAGATCTGATGCAACAGACCTCCACGGAGCTACAACCATTCACACTAGATCTTGTATTACCAAGCATGCTTAGAGAAAATAAGCATGTAAAAAAAACCCAAAACAATGTAGACGAGAAAGTTAAATATGGTTTGCTGTTTACATAGCCCAGAGGTACTGTACCGGAGTGTACAATGCATAAAGTGAGAGCTTTTGGAAGCTATGTTCTGGGACCTGAATTTTGCAGGGAGCTGAAACCAAGCCCTCCCCCCCACCTTACAAGGCCAAATGGAAAATGTCATGTATATCCCAAAGAAGCAACAGAAGAGACAGATATAGAATGGGGAGGGGGTGAGTGGGCAATGTTTTTATTTGTTTTTTTAAACACACACTTATGGTTGCTTTGTTACAGTGCCTGCTGTTAGTTTCCTTTTCTACTGCTGCAGGCAGTGCCTCAATGCATTAATAAGTCTTTTCCAAGCTAGAAACTAGGTGGTTTCACCTGTATCAGTAGTATTCAGTCTATGCCTTCCTCCTAGTCCTAGTCATTATATGCCAGTGGGCTCAGGCCAGTCCAGAACTGGTCATTAGAACACTGATATACTCGAAGCCCAATTCCACTTCCTACGATGCAACTGAAAAGCAGGGACAGACTTTTACACACTTGCATCCCTCCCTCCTTTGCCCTGCAGCAGAAGCTTGGTCTATGGATCTCATATGAAGGCTTTATACATACAGAAGAACTCTTGAAACTCTTTTGCTCCAGCAGGGTTATTTCAGTCAGATTGTAGTGTAACCAAGTAAAGCATCACCTTGTATTTAACAGTGACATTATTACATTGTGAATGCACAGTCTAGCTGTAAACAGGCATCCATCTTAATCTTCTGGCAATGAAGTCTCCTCTGACCTAGTCTGCCATTCTTTAGAGCAGGTTGAGAAGAGCCTGCTGTCACCCCCAAGCCAATGCCCAGGTGAGCCTTTTGCTGTACTCACACTAGATGCATGTTTTTCCTCAACCTACAAGAGACGTCATATGAAACCAACCAAAATAGATGCACGCAAACCCAGTGTGAAAAGGGGACTGGAACAAGTGCATGTCTCACCAACTGTGAAATTCCAGGTCAAAACCCTAGAGTGGGGAAAAAAGTAGAAATAAAGAGCACAAATTCAGGTAACTACAGCAGCCATTCACCCCATCCTGCCTTCCTCTCACTTGAAGGACCATGATATGCACTTTAAAGTTTTCAGAAGTTGCATCTGTTCCCTTTGGATTGAAGCAGTCTCTGGAGCTATTACTTGTGTTTCTGCTTGTTGTCGTTGTTGCCGTAGGTAGAGCCCTTGTTGATTTCTGTCACCCCAATCATCCATCGGACACCAACAGAAGCTGCAAAGAGAGGAAGTTATTTTAAAAAAACAAACAAACCTGAAACACCCATGTCAGCTAAGGAGCAATTAAAATATACAAGCCACAGAGATCAGGTTATAAAAACGAGTGGTGTTGACATTAGCAGCATGGTGATGCAGCATTCCTAACAACACTCATCCTGCAGCACTCTCCATCCAGAGGTCAGAGGAGGGCAAAGATCACTAACTCCCATTTAACAGTCACAAAGGCAGGATGACTTGTTTAGTCACACAGCAGACTCAGGGACAGGAGGCAGAGAAAGAAACCAGCTCTCCTGCCTCTTAGCATAGCAAGCTCATCCCAGCCCCATGAGCAGCCTGCCAGGCATCTGATAACATAAGCAGCCAGAGTGGTCTAATGGGGAACATCATCATTGCTGGCGCACTTGCTACACCAAAGCCTGACCACATGTCAAGAGGGAGGTCCATTTGGGGCTTGTTTTTCTGTTTTGTGGTTTTACTCCACTGTGAGCACTTGGTCTGGCCAAGTGGAGTCATGTGGGCATCTGCACCACGAAGGCTGCAAGGGAATTTTTATTTTGTTTCCTCTCTTTTCCCCTGACAAAAACACAATGAAAACATTTTCAAGTAATATCTATGCTCTCCATTAGCCAGAAAGAACAAGCAATTGCTGCGGTCTCTTAACTGGTTCAGCTGAGTACAAGCGTTTTGCTAAGATTGCTCCAGTATGGGTGGTGTTTGCTAGGTATTCTTTGATGGTTCATTAGCAAGGGCCATACTAAAAAGAATTTCAAGGCTGTCACCATAACCAACAGCTCAAGTAGCTTATCCCCTCCCTCTACAATGAGATGAAGAGCAAGAGCCCAATGGGAGCCCAAGAAGGGTGGCTGTGCCTTAAGGAAACGATCCTTCAGGCACAAAGAAAGACGATCCCCGAGCGAGGCAAAAGAGGGAAAGGGGCCAGGAGGCTTCCATGGCTGACCAGAGAAATCCAGGGCAGCCTAAGGGCCAAAAGGGGAGCGCACAAAAAGTGGAAACGAGGTGAGATCACTGAAGATGAATATACCTCCTCTGCTCGTGCTTGTAGGGAGGCAGTTAGGCGGGCCAAAGCTACCATGGAGCTGAGGATGGCAACCCAAGTAAAGGACAACAAGAAATTGTTTTTTAGATATATAGGGAGTAAAAGGAAGGCCCAGGGAGGAACAGGACCCCTGCTAAATGGGCAGAAACAATTGGTGACAGACAGGGGGGACAAGGCTGAACTCCTCAACGAGTTCTTTGCCTCAGTGTTCCTAAGTGAGGGGCACGACAAGTCTCTCACTGGGGTTGTAGAGAGGCAGCAGCAAGGCACCAGACTTCCATGCGTAGACCCTGAGATGGTGCAGAGGCACTTGGAAGAGCTGGATGCCTTTAAGTCGGCAGGCCCGGATGAGCTCCATCCGAGGGTGCTGAAGGCACTGGCCGACATCACTGCAGAGCCACTGGCGGGAATATTTGAACGCTCGTGGCGCACAGGCCAAGTCCCGGAGGACTGGAAAAGGGCCAATGTGGTCCCCATTTTCAAAAAGGGGAGGAAGGAGGACCCAGGCAACTTCTAGGCCAGTCAGTCTCACCTCCATCCTTGGTAAAGTATTTGAAAAAATTATCAAGGCTCATATTTGTGAGAGCCCAGCAGGGCAAATTATGCTGAGGGGAAACCAGCACGGGTTTGTGGCGGGCAGATCGTGCCTGACCAATCTAGTCTCTTTCTATGACCAGGTTACGAAACGCCTGGACACAGGAGGAGGGGTGGATGTCATATACTTAGACTTCAGGAAGGCCTTCGATATGGTATCCCACCCCATACTGGTGAACAAGTTAAGAGGCTGTGACGTGGATGACTACACAGTCCGGTGGGTGGCGAATTGGCTGGAGGGTTGCACTCAGAGAGTTGTGGTAGATGGGTCGGTTTCGACCTGGAAGGGTGTGGGCAGTGGGGTCCCGCAGGCATCAGTCCTGGGACCGATACTCTTTAATGTCTTCATCAGTGACTTGACCGAGGGAATGAAATGTACTCTGTCCAAGTTTGCAGATGACACAAAGCTATGGGGAGAAGTGGACACGCTGGAGGGCAGGGAACAGCTGCAAGCAGACCTGGACAGGTTGGACAAGTGGGCAGAAAACAACAGGATGCAATTCAACAAGGAGAAATGCAAAGTGCTGCACCTAGGGAGGAAAAATGTCCAGCACACCTACAGCCTAGGAAATGACCCGCTGGGTGGCACAGAGGTGGAAAGGGATCTTGGAGTCCTAGTGGACTCCAAGATGAACATGTCGGCAGTGTGACGAAGCCATCAGAAAAGCCAATGCACTTTATCGTGCATCAGCAGATGCATGACCAATAGGTCCAAGGAGGTGATACTTCCCCTCTATCGGGCGCTGGTCAGACCGCAGATGGAGTACTGCGTGCAATTCTGGGCGCCACGCTTCAAGAAGGATGCGGATAACCTGGAGAGGGTCCAGAGAAGGGCCACTCGTATGGTTAAGGGCTTGCAGACCAAGCCCTACGAGGAGAGACTAGAGAACCTGGACCTTTTCAGCCTCCGCAAGAGAAGGTTGAGAGGCAACCTTGTGGCTGCCTTTAAGTTCATCACGGGGGCACAGAAGGGAATTGGTGAGGATTTATTCACCAAGGCGCCCCCGGGGGTTACAAGAAACAATGGCCACAAGCTAGCAGAGAGCAGATTTAGACTGGACATTAGGAAGAACTTCTTCACAGTTCGAGTGGCCAAGGTCTGGAACGGGCTCCCAAGGGAGGTGGTGCTCTCCCCTACCCTGGGGGTCTTCAAGAGGAGGTTAGATGAGTATCTAGCTGGGGTCATCTAGACCCAGCACTCTTTCCTGCTTATGCAGGGGGTCAGACTCGATCTATTGAGGTCCCTTCCGACCCTAACATCTATGAATCTATGAAATCTGGATATACGAGGCCACAACACTGGCTTCATGGGGTCATTCAACCCTGGAGAACCTGCTACTGGTGCTGCTACAGCTGGGCATGGCCGATTTGATGCTGGTGACTGAAACCTCCTCGTCTTCTCCAGTTATTTCAGTCAACTGGCAACCAATATAATGGACAGCAAGACTCTTACAACTGGGTCAAGCTTCTGTACAACATCCCCAGAATCAGAAGGAAACATAAGTGCCCTTTGTTTTGCGTGGTCTCTTACCAGGGGGAATCCTTATGAAACGTTTCCCTTTATTATAACAACAAAAAAGCCATTTCCTACAGTTTCCAAGTCCGCCCTACCCTACAGGTGCCTGCACAATGTAAAGGAAGAAATTCCAGTTGTCAGTAGTGTCCAACAAAAGGAAGACGCTAAAAGGAGGCAGGCTGAGGGACTGCTCAAGTGTACAGGACAGCCAATGCAAAAAAGCCCATGTGGGATAGTCACTATGACTGCAGAAAAAAAAACAAGCCCAGACTTGGCATTGCCTCTTAAAAGCCTGCAGGCTGGATCCAACTTGCAGAGATGGTGGGGAGAGGAAAGGGGGTGCTGCCTCTGTGGTGCTACACTTATGTGCCTGGGAGAAGTGGCAGTGGTGGCTGGCCTGACTCTGCCCTGAGCTGGGTTATTTCTGCCTGGAAAAATGTTGCCAACTGCTGGCCTATATCAGTGGTTTTCAACCTTTTTTCATCTGTGGACCCCTTTCAAATGGAGGTGCTAGATCCCTTTGAATTGTGCGTGTGGAAATTCACATATTTTTCCTTGATCATAGTCATCTTTTGCAGACCCTTTATATAGAGTCTCTAGACCCCCAAGGGTCCACCGACCACAGATTGAAAACAACTGGTTTAGATGGTTCCTGAAGACAAAGAAAGAAAAAAAGCTGGTAGGTTGTTGACCTGCTACAAGAAGTCAGTCAACAATTGCCACTTGCCAAATAATATCTATCTCATCTCTCCTCTGCCCTAGCCTCGGCCCTGCAAAGGAAGAGTTTGTTACATCCTGTTCAGCCAAGCCCAACCACTTCTGCCTTGCCCCCACTATGGGTCCTTATCTGTGACCCACTCCTGCCAGCTTCTCATGGGTGGGAGCCATCTCCAGCACCCCTGCAAAGCACTTTCACTTGGGAGCTGGGCACAGCAGAAGGCTCTCTGCCATTCAGACAGGCTAAACCCCATTTGAGATTGTTCGGCAACAGAAGAGCTGCAGCAGCTGCGCCCTTATACAACAAGATGAAGCATGGAGCAAACATCAAAAGCATTTCCATTTAATTAAAAAGGTGGGGGCATCCAGTTGGTTACAAACAGTTTCTTTTGCTTCTCAAGGGTATGACATATTGTAGTGCATCACCAGAAACAGGCAGAGCGTTCTCAGATGACACTAGGTGCCACAGCACGCATCTATCCCATTTGTGCCAGCCAGCCCCACCATGCGCAATTTCCTGAAGGCTTAGGGGCAACCAAAGCTCAAATGATTTCACTTACTATATTCAAGCCTTCATCAAGGTGACAACTAGCAGAGTCCTGGAGAAAGAAAGGTAAAGGAGAAGAGAAGGGGAAGGGAAGGCAGGGGAAAGGAAAAAGAGACAGACAGAAAGACAGACAGACATCTGCACGCACTCATGCACAGTTTTTTTTGTTTTGTTTTTTTTTACAGCTACATGCTCTTAAAAGCCAAGTCCACACCCACTGAATCCCAAGGAAGTTCCAGGGTCTTCAATGAAGGTTGATAAGACATATAAATACTGAGCAGGTTGCTCATAAATTAGTGATGCCCTTGTTTTTGCACCAATCCAAAGTAGGCAAGGAACTCTGAACATCCTTCCCTATACTATCAATTCATCTCTTACTGAGGCACCTGCAAAAAGGACAATGGCTCCCTTTTGGCCATGCTACAGTTAAGCTCACTCAAATGACTATACTGTAGGCAATTAAAAGTATAACTGATCTTCTCTGAAAAGAGTATTCAGCATCTGCTTTTGCTCCAGTAGGTGAAAAATGGCCAATAATGGTTCCCAGGAGTTGCTAAGTACTGAATAAATTATAATCCTGTTGCATAAAAGGAGCCCCTAAACGTGTAGATGCTGAAAGGATGGATGACTACTAACTCTCCCTGTTTAAATCCCAGGCAAGCTTTTTGAGGCTGTGGCTAGTCAAACAGGTTGTACCAAATGCAAAAAAACAGAGATAGGAATGCCCAGACAAGTCAAAGTATCAACCATTGGGATGGACACACATGGGAAGGTGCTTCTGGACTCCTCCCCACCCAGAATTAGAGGAAAAAAGAAAAGACAAGTAAATAAGCTATAATTCAAAGTTTTCAGGACAGGTATCTCAGGGCTGGAGAGAAGCTTGCAACACACCCTTCCTTGGGAATGAAAAAGTTAAAAGGAAGAAATCAAGTCTATAGACTTGTGCATCTTCCCTGATGGGGAGCGGGGCAGCCTTTGATTGCAAACCAAACAGAAAAAATACTTGGACAAGAGAATGGACTCTGAGGGCACATCCAGACAAGAGCACATGCATTTTTCCAGGGACAAATAGCAGAGGCACAATATTGTGCTATTGCTACTTGTGCCTGGGGAAAACACCTGTGCACATATGCTCTGGTACATGTCAAGTTACCCCAGGTGGGGTAGGGGAGGCTGGGGCCAGCACCTGGGGGCCTCCTGGGGCTCCAGAGGTGGCAATCCAGCAGCAGGGAGCCTGGCTGGCAGCCAGAGCATGGCTCTGACCAGCCAGGCTCTGGTTTTGGGTGGCGCGCACTGCCACCACGTGTGCCGATTCGCTTTTTTCTGGTGTGGGTTTTTTTTTTTTTTTTTTTTTTACACTGGAGTCTCCCAGTATCAAAATAACCTCCTGCACTACAAATTAACCATCTGGACATGCCCTAAAAGATAGATCTGAATTCATTCTAACCTTCTCTGAGTACAGATTAACTGATTCATTCCATTTATGGGGCTATTTAATCTTACAGGGATGAAGCCAGAGAGATGACCTCCTTGCACCTGCAAAGACAGTTCCAGCAGAGGTGCAATGCTGTAATATAGCAATTCCTGGTTGGGACTCTACAGTTCTGGTCCCTTGTCCCCAACTTCTCCATATAACCATGTACAAGCAGCTTAACCAAATTCTGCTCAGTTAATTCCTCCTGGCAATGATGTTCTCCATTGCTTCAGATTGGGCCCAATGACACCTCAAATTTACCATAATGTTGATCAGGAAGTGTAACTCATGTAACAAGGCCCAATGGGGACATGTGGGAGGAGGGAAACCGCAAGCAATGTGGCACAAGAATGGTTGCTGAATGGCTGGTGTTGTGAAGGTATGGGCACAGCCTTAGCTTCGTCTCATTCCACCTCTCCCTGCTCCCTTTCTTTATTCACACACCTCTCCCTGCTTTATTCATGCGGTCAGGGGAGGTACAGGACCCAGTGCAGCAGTGAGCTGCAGGGGGAGGAGAAGGTCTACGGCCATTTACTTCTAAAGAGATGCATCACAATTTGGTTAATGGTGTAGGGCAGCATGGGGGGAGGGGGAGCTTGTCCAGTCCCCCTCACTCAGTCAGTCTATGGCTAGAGTGCAAAGAAAGGACAAAGGTTGATTCCTTAACCTCTTTAGGCAACACAGCAGTTACTTTAAGAGTTAAAACACCCATTTTTGCAGGCCCAGTGTTGGGCCTTAGTTCTCATTCAGGCAAAACCATCAGAGACAGTTTCACTCGAGTAAAACATGAAAGACTAGTTTCTGGAAGTTCACCAAGGTGTTGAAAACCTGCCTACAGCCACCAGTAATGTATGGTACAACTTGAGGGTGTATCATAAGTGCATGGGAGGTCGCAGGTGATCCCAGACCCCATTCCCCCCTCCCTCAGGGGGACTTATTCTAAGAGCTTTAAAATCTGGGAGGGAAAAAGCAGCCTTTTAGTTAAACAGCTTAGTCACAGTATTGGGCCATAGATAGACAAATGTGCAAGTACGAAGAACAGCCACAGGACTGGACTAAGATATGTGAACACACAGATTGCTCGGCGGGCCATATCAGGTCCATATCATATGGATCAGGCCATATGCCTTCTATACTGGGGTAGGGGTAGGGCATAGCCAGGGGCAGGCACCAGCCTCAGGTGCTGATTTAAAGCACACCAGAATAGCAGCCCCTGGGGAGTCCATGCCACATCACAGCAGCAATAGCCTGCGTGTGGAAAGCCCTTGCTGCCCCCTGCTACCCTTGAGCCCAGGGCACCCAAAAGTTACCTGTTACACCTCTCATCTTAAAAGAGTATGCCAGATGGGCATGCACTCCAGTTCTTACGGGGCGTGCGGATTCATATTAGAATCACATCATGATCATCTCTCATTTTGAGTGGGGGGGAGGAGTGGGGAGAAAGTGTGGGAATACCCAAATCCTAGCTACTATGCCGACTTGGTTTGTAAAAGTTCAGTAAACAATGCAATCCAGCACCGAAGGGGAAAACAACTGATGAAGACTTAGGCCACTTCTGCAGGTTCTTCAATATGCCTTTAGGTACTTAGCCACTGGCTGCCCAGCTTTCAAAATTTTGGACTGTGAATTGTCCTTTTCAGATGCTGCAGATGAAATCTTTTACATCCAACAACAGCTCAATTGTTAACTTGTTCAGTGCCCTACGATGCCAGTGAGGCACAGCACTTAGGAGGAGTCTAAAAAGAACAGGACATTTGTCTGGAAAAATGAAAATACCCAGACAAACAGGACTGTATAAGCAACCTCTGATCCACACAACTCGGGGCATAAACTAGGAGATAAGCTTAGGAAGAAATTACTCCGCAAGAGAGGAACATCTCAGTCTTACCCTGAACCTTCTTACACTTGCTATTGTCTAGGCTAGACAGGACATGGCACCCAAGGGACCAGTGGCCCATTCCAATATGGCCACTTCTTTGTTCTAAATTTGATGTTATAAACATCCCTTCTATAAGCAAGCTTTCATCTCTTCCCTCCCCACCCCCACCCAGACTAATTTTTATTCCAAAATTAAACAGACAATGAGAAAGTCTTAAAAACAGAGCTGATAAAAAAATCCTTATGGGGACAAACAAGATAAGTTGTTCTAACTGGTCTTTAGCTCAGGCTGTATCCGGTTCCTTTCCAGACCTACAAAGAGCACTTTATACCTGAAAGCTAGTCTAAATCTCTTTCGCAACTATAAATGTGGCCAAATAAAAGATAAACGCAAAACAAATCTTGCTTCCTGAAGCGGGGGGAGGAGCCTTGATGTTCCAAACCAAGATACATTTATCACGATACGATTCTGAAGATTGGGGGGGCGAAAGGAGCGGGGAGGTCTCTTTTTTTTTTTTTTTAATTTCTCTTGAAACACTAGGATTCTTCTCTAGTGCCAAGGGTTGACAACCTTTTAGGAGCAGTGGCCCAAATTACTGCAGCTTGCATGAAAGGTGGGATGCTGCTTGTCATCTCGCAGCTACCACTGCCACAAAATTGCTGCCGAGGTCCCAGCTACTTTTCAGGGCATATCAAAATTATTTGGTGGGCTGAAGGTTGTTGACCCCTGCTTTATGCAACCAGTGCTGAACCACGCAACTATATCAGCTCCTAAACATGCCTCCTTTTTTTACACCTACAATGTGAACCACAGAAACCAGATTTTTTTAAGAATGGCAATGGTTCAATGGGCTGCTCCTTCAAAAGGAAAGGTTACTCTACCAGTGTCCTCAACCCTCCAAGTCACTGCTTTGCCAGAATCCGAGACAGAATTCAGTGAATACTACTGCCCGTGCAGTCAACTCTGAGTTACCAGCAAAAATTAAAAATACAACTCAAAAGGCCTTTCATTACAAATTCAGATACTTGTAGTTCTATTCCAAGTCACACTTTAACTTGGGTTCTTTCTTGCTTTACTCTGTATTTCAAGGAAGGAGGATGGGTATTTTCATTGTTCTCTTTCAATGCCTATGATGCTCCCCTAAACAGTTTGCTTTCCCCCCTTGAGTATTTCTAGCTCTGCTGTAACTTAGTTATATTTAAGATTATTAAAATAAAAGTACTTGCATGGATAGGAACTTGTTCCCTCATTAAAGGGGAAGGTACCAGCAGGCTATAACTGACTTGTCCACCTAATTTTCTGCAAGTAGATGCCTCTGATGACAATCTTTAGCCAAATGGCCCCTAGGAAACCAATGGGAAAACAATGGAGGAGAAGGGTGACAATCAGGATGAGGTTGCTCCGTAGGACTTAAAGGAGCTGAGCTCTGAGCTACTGACCATGGTCACAAACCAGCTGACCAATCTACAGAGCCACTTGCAGTTGTCTTTTCAGGAAGGTGCTGGCCCGCTGGACTCACTTAAAAAGGGATACAAGAGCTAGTCTGGGAAAACAACATGATTTTGCTCCATGCAATAGGTTGAGCTCAAAGAAGAGGCACAACCTAGCTAGTAGTAAATATTACTTAAAAACTTATTATAAACAAACATTTTCCCCGCCTAGCCTCCAGCTTCCACAGCATAGCCATTGTTGTAAGCAACATAGCAGAGAATTTTAGGTTGATCTATGGAAGTCTTCCATATTTACTCTGCAGTTCATCGAAGCCACATTAACCTATGGACCTGATGTGAAATGCTTGAAAAGCTTAAGTGTCTGCCACCATATGACTTGACACATGGCTTTACCTTAAATACTAATGGAAAAAAAAAAAAAAAATCACATGAGGAAATTCGGGAGTGTTTGGCAATATTTTCAGGACTGTGTGGCTAAGCTGCATGCACAGAACATGCAGCTGCACATGCAAAAAGAGAAACTCCACACCCAATTTGCAGTCCCCCTGGATTTATTTTCCATTGCTTGTGCAAATTACCCTTAAAAATGTCATAAGGTTTTTAATATACAGTCAACACCAAGAACCCCTTCCACCCTCTGACAATCCTTGCACTGTAGCAACATCAACAAATTTTGAAGAACTCTGAAGAACTCTTCCAGGCCAACCTCTGGAGTTGGAGGCAAGTCAGCAAGGGCATACTCCTGTTTGCACTGCAGCCCACGGGAGCAGGTCTTGTGACAGCACTGGCACGTGTATTGTTAAAAAAAAATAAAAAAAAAATGCACTAGCTCATGCAGAGTTGAGATCTCATTGTTACTCATGCTGGTTTTGTATTATAATTCTCTTGCCTGTAAAAAAATCCTTCATGGACTGGAGCCAGGCCAGAAAGCCCAGATGCCATTATGTTTTTAGAATTAGACAATTAAGAGCTATTTTTCCCTCAAAAGCCAAGAACAATCCTTTAATCCTCCACATGAGACACTAGCTTTCCCCTCCGAAACACAGCTGACAGCTTCTTTGCCAGTGAAGTATGTTTAGCCCACAAATATTTGCTCTCACGGTTTCATACAAATTACCTGACACAGCAAGAAGAGCTAGACCAAACCTGCCCTTTCTCTGAAAATCGAGACCCCCACTGCTGTCCCTGAGGGGTAAAGGGTGAGGTCTGTAAGTACAGCTACCAGAATTTGGTTTGATGAGCTCTTCCCTTTCTGATGATTGTAACAGGTAACCTTTTCAATAGTCCCAAACCTATTCAGGTGCCTAACTCATTGAAAGTCACCTGGATGTCAGGTCCTAAGCGCTCATGTCCTTTTCTCAAAACTGAGACTTCTAAGCAACTTGGACATGTTCTTTTGGACAGGGTCTGCGTATTGTGCCTAGAAATGGCATTGGCATGATACAGGTCATTATGAATAATAATAAATAGCCAAATCTCTTATTTCATTATTACTGCTGTATAGAGAAGTGAGGATAGATGGCTTAGAGTGGGTGCCATTATACACCATGTTTGGGGCCACAAGAATTCAAAGTACTGCCTGGCCTGTATTTCAGTGTGGCATTTTTAAACTCTTGTTGCCTTTCAATTAGATTTTATTGCATTCTAGTGCTGTTGCTTGAATTTAGCCAGAGTATCAGCCATGTCTCTTACAATTCTTTTAATTAGAGCCCCAGTTACCGACTGCAAACAAATATCCACATTACTCATGGAACAACAGGTTGGAGGGCATCTGGAAGGGAAGAAGCAAGGTTTGAATATAGGAACTGTGGCTTACAGGCAAGAGAACCACTCAATTCTTCATCTCTTTCCCTTCAAAAGGATGCTTATTCATACTGGGTGTCTTACCTGAACCCATTACAATGGAAAGATATGATACGCCAGGTTCTGAAATCTCTGCTTTGATAAAATGCAGTAAATCTACGATCAGCTATTAATGGTCAGGGGTGGTTTGGAATCAGGAAGCTTATCTGTGAAATGTGGGACATGTAACAACCACACACAACAAAATACACCCGTGCATCCTTGATGCCGCCTTTTAGTCTAAAGTATTTAAGTGGAAAGAAAAACACTCTAGGAGGAAAAACACCTAGCAAACTAAACAGACTATTACAACATTAAAGTGTAAGCAATGCATTGTCTCCAATATATATTATACTAATCCCTAGTCACAATAATAAAACCTTCCCCTGGCTGAGATGTTAACTCAGTTGGATATTGGATCTCTGTCAAGGAGAACAAAGTGGCTCACATTGTGCTAACAAAATATACACTCATTACATGCTGGATCTGCCAATGAACATCTCTAATTGGCACAAAGGGTCAGGAGAAGCACCAGAACAACTTGAGGGTAATTCAAGTTGGTTCACTGTTATCTAGTAGCTGGGCAGTTTCTGGCACCATACTCACTTCAGAGTCCTCAGCCTTTACCACACATGGGAAAGGGTATATATGACAATGTTATTTGAGGGCACCTCTGCCTAGAGCCAGCTGCAGCATCGGAGTTCTGACATCTTTATGACAAAGACAAACAGGACAGAGCAGCTTCTCCAAATTGTTCCTGGAGCTCCGCTGTTGACCATAACACTGACCAGCAGAGCCCAAATGGAGAGGTCCCAACAGAATGCGACTTGAGATACCAATTGAAACCACACTTTTAAATAGTTCTAGAAGACATATGGACGAGATGTTAAAAAATGACAACAAGCAGAATTCAGTGCCTACAGTTTTTTAAGGTCTCAATCTCCTTTAAATCCCAAACCTTTCCATACCTTCCAGAGATTCCAGGTTGAAGTTTTCTAATAAGCCACAACTGCTTGAGCCTTTCTTAGCTCACCTGAGCTTCAGCATCCTTTGTATTAGCTGATCAGCAAGAACAGTCTGCTTTATGCTAGTCAGCTTTACATGAGATGTATTTTAGATGAGATGAGAGGTAATCACAACAAATGCAGTCGTTACAAGTTACTAACTCAGATAATTCTCCACCAAGGTGCCACAGCACCATGAGGTGCTTTAAGATCCTTAAAGGGTGCCACAGGATGCAAACACCTACACATGATTCACAAAATAAACCCAAAGATTTCAACTAGGAACCCACAGTTTTAAAAACCATTCTGACCCACTGGAGTGGGAGTTCTTTGCAATGGAAGAAGAATTGCTCAATTATTTTTCCATAGTCAAAAAAAGAATGAAAGCTAAGAACTGGCATTCTCCAAGGGTGTCTTGCCTCTAAAAAGCTTGAGAACTGCTGGATTAGTTGTTAACCTCTAAGGCTGGGACAGTCAAAAGGAACCTAAGAGAATTAGTCACCCAACTCCTACTGAAGTTCAATGAGATTCAGAAGCCTAAGTCGCTTGCATGCTGTTAACAATCCCAGCCCACATGATTCAGTTTCTTTTCATCACACTGGGTCATCAGAAACAGAGAGGAATGCACAGTTATTGCCAAGTCCAATCACCTTCTGCAGGGATTTGAAAACCTAAGCTCCACAGGACCACACAAATTGTGACGGACATGCACTTCTTTGCAAGCAGGCAATGTATAGCCTGCTGCACTCCATGAATCTTGCCATCCTTATAATGCCCCTCAGCTGCTGCTCTGCATCCCATGATACGGTTCATTCATTTGTGCTGCAGCAGGCTGTTGTAGATTGCTTTCAGGTCTGGTATTACAAGCAACCAGCAAAGAGACCTACAAACCAACCCTGAGGATCAGCTTCACACAAGAGAGGAGTCTTGGCAATTTGTTTATTAAATTAGCTTAAACTGCTGGGACCATGGGGGAGCTCTAACAAGAACTAAGCAGGGTCAAAAAACAAAGGGTTTGTTTTCCTGTTAGGCCTTGGCAGAATCAGAATCTTAATTTGGCCTCTTTTGCTCCTCCTCTCCAGAGAGAAAGAATGACCCAGCAGTTAAGGCACTACCTTGGACTTGGGAATCATTTGCCTGGGCTGCAAGGGGCTTGATCTGAAGAGGGAACAATGTGTTGCAATCCCTCACTTTTAGGTGCCCGGCCACCATCGTGGAATCCAGAACCCAGCACCAGGCACCCGGCTCCCTATACAGTACATCAAGAGATTTGGGCACTTCGCATGGGAGCCACAACACAACACACTGGTTGTGGAAGGGGGGAAAAAAGAGAGAGGAGGGATGGAAACTAAACCTGAGATAAATATAAAGAAAGATAGCCAATAGAGAAGAACATGGGTGGGTCTTAAATGCCAGCCATCTGTACCTTCCCGACCAGGCTTTGGTGCAACTGGAAGGCACCCGTTTTTATTTAAAAGAAAAAAAACAAACAAAACACAAAACAAACTTTGCTGTCAGAGGAAGACAAGGTGGTAGTTTCTTCCAACTCTATGTAATAGCGCAGCAGTTACACCACTCATCCAGGAAGGGGGATTCCCAGATTCAGCTCCTCCTTAGATTCATAGATAGATGATTCATAGATGTTAGGATTGGAAGGGACCTCAATAGATCATCGAGTCCGACCCCCTGCATAAGCAGGAAAGAATGCTGGGTCTAGATGACCCCAGCTAGATACTCATCTAACCTCCTCTTGAAGACCCCCAGGGTAGGGGAGAGCATCACCTCCCTTGGGAGCCCATTCCAGACCTTGGCCACTCAAACTGTGAAGAAGTTCTTCCTAATGTCCAGTCTAAATCTGCTCTCTGCTAGCTTGTGGCCATTGTTTCTTGTAACCCCCGGGGGCGCCTTGGTGAATAAAACCTCACCAATTCCCTTCTGTGCCCCCGTGATGAACTTATAGGCGGCCACAAGGTCGCCTCTCAACCTTCTCTTGCGGAGGCTGAAAAGGTCCAGTTTCTCTAGTCTCTCCTCGTAGGGCTTGGACTGCAGACCCTTAACCACACGAGTGGCCCTTCTCTGGACCCTCTCCAGGTTATCCGCATCCCTCTTGAATTGCGGCGCCCAGAATTGCACACAGTACTCCAACTGCGGTCTGACCAGCGCCCGATCGAGGGGAAGTATCATCTCCTTGGACCTATTTGTCGTGCATCTGTTGATGCACGATAAAGTGCCATTGGCTTTTTTGATGGCTTCGTCACACTGCCGACTCATGTTCATCTTGGAGTCCACTAGGACTCCAAGATCCCTTTCCACCTCTGTGCCACCCAGCAGGTCATTCCCTAGGCTGTAGGTGTGCTGGACATTTTTCCTCCCTAGGTGCAGCACTTTGCATTTCTCCTTGTTGTTTTCTGCCCACTTGTGCAACCTATCCAGGTCTGCTTGCAGCTGTTCCCTGCCCTCCGGCGTGTCCACTTCTCCCCATAGCTTTGTGTCATCTGCAAACTTGGACAGAGTACATTTCACTCCCTCGTCCAAGTCGCTGATGAAGACATTAAAGAGTATCGGTCCAAAGACCGAGCCCTGCGGGACCCCACTGCCCACACCCTTCCAGGTCGAAGCCGACCCATCCACCACGACTCTCTGGGTGCGACCCTCCAGCCAATTCGCCACCCACCGGACTGTGTAGTCATCCACGTCACAGCCTCTTAACTTGTTCACCAGTATGGGGTGGGATACCGTATCGAAGGCCTTCCTGAAGTCTAAGTATATGACATCCACCCCTCCTCCTGTGTCCAGGCATTTCGTAACCTGGTCATAAAAAGAAACTAGATTGGTCAGGCACGATCTGCCTGCCACGAACTTGTGCTGATTTCCCCTCAGCATAATTTTTCCTGCCAGGCTCTCAGAAATGTGAGCCTTGATAATTTTTTCAAAGACTTTGCCAAGGATGGAGGTGAGACTGACTGGCCTATAGTTGCCCGGGTCCTCCTTCCTCCCCTTTTTGAAAATGGGGACCACGTTGGCCCTTTTCCAGTCCTCCGGGACTTGGCCCGTGTGCCACGAGCGTTCAAATATTCCCGCCAGTGGCTCTGCAATGATGTCGGCCAGTGCCTTCAGCACCCTCGGATGGAGCTCATCCGGGCCTGCCGACTTAAAGGCATCCAGCTCTTCCAAGTGACTCTGCACCATCTCAGGGTCTACGCATGGAAGTCTGGTGCCTTGCTGCTGCCTCTCTACAACCCCATTGAGAGACTTGTTGTGTCCCTCACTTAGGAACACTGAGGCAAAGAACTCGTTGAGCAGTTCAGCCTTGTCCCCCCTGTCTGTCACCAATTGTTTCTGCCCATTTAGCAGGGGTCCTATTCCTCCCTGGGCCTTCCTTTTACTCCCTATATATCTAAAAAACAATTTCTTGTTGTCTTTTACTTGGGTTGCCATCCTCAGCTCCATGGTAGCTTTGGCCCGCCTAACTGCCTCCCTACAAGCACGAGCAGAGGAGGTATATTCATCTTTGGTGATCTCTCCCTGTTTCCACTTTTTGTGTGCTCCCCTTTTGTCTCTTAGGCTTCCCTGGATTTCTCTGGTCAGCCAAGGAAGCCTCCTGGCCCCTTTTCCTCTCTTGCCTCGCTCGGGGATCGTCTTGCTTTGTGCCCGAAGGATCGTTTCCTTAAGGCACAGCCACCCTTCTTGGGCTTCCATTTCTTCAAATCTCCTACTCTGCAGTGCGTCCTTGACTAATCGCCTGAGTGCATTGAGATCAGCTTTCCTAAAGTCTAGCACTTTCACCCTACTAGTTACCTTACCCACTCGACGTTTTATGGTGTATTCTATTATTAGGCGATCACTGTCCCCCAGATGGCTACCGATCTGGAGGTCCGCTACCATATCATCTCCCGTTGCCAATACCAGATCCAGTATGGCATTCCCCCTAGTGGGACCATGTACCTCCTGTGTCAGGTGGAGGTCCCTTTGCCTCAAGGGATTCAAATCCCCACATCCTAGGAAAGTGCCTGAACTGTGGAGCTATAGATTAGTCTGAGGTGGGAGGCTCAAACCACTCCTGCTGATTGCTGTTCCTCTTTACACACAAGATTTTAAGATTCATGAGCCAGGGAGAAAGCATGAACCTCTTCACCCTAGTGGTGAAGGGGTGCTCCCAGGAGACAAAGCAGCCCTGGGTTTCACTCACTCTTCACCCGTGTGGTTAAAGGCCCAACTAGCCTGCTCGCTGGACTTTCTGCACCAACCACTGGATATGCGCAACCACTCCTGGGAGCCCAGGGCTGGAATCCAGGTGAGTGCCTCACCCACTGAGCTATACAGATTCATTCTTTGGTCCAATGAAGCTAGAAACCGGTTTCACTGCAACATGCAAAGAATTCAACCTCTTCCTCCTCCCCAGCCATGCTCCGAAAGAAAGCAGAAGCTTTCACTGTTTGAGGTGAAGACCCTTCAACAGATGTGTTATAGATCAAGCCCTGTGGGGACAGTAGGTAGAGGAAAGCCTAACTGATGGATCCTGATGGCATGAGGAAGGTACCAAACAGCACAGTCCTGTCAAGCCAGAAACATCGTTAGACATGCACAGACGCAGAACTAGAGGTACCTGGGGAGCTCTAAAATGTCAAAACAGAGGCACCTCTGGAATTCAGCTGCCTCCCAGGTTAGGCAGCAGCTGCTTGGAGGTTTTTAGGATCACAGCTTAGACTTCAGTGGAATGTAGATGCTTAAGATGTCTCTGCCCTGCAATTCCTATCTGTAAGACAGAATGAATCCTTCCCCACTCCACAGGGTATTGCAAGGATAGCTACATTACGGATTTGTAAGAGACTTGGATAACAGTGCGACGAAGAACTTAAGTACCTAGGCTAGAAGAGCTGAGCCACGTGAAATGCCTTCGACTATAACCCACTGCAAGAGAAAATAATCTATTGCAAGATTTGTGCTGGCAGAAAAATATAGCTCCAAAAGCACCAAAGACCTAGACAATATTCCCTCCATCCCCTGATCAAGAGTGTCACAGCCTCTCCAAGATGGAGGGGCAACTAATGCATCTCCCTTTCTTACGATAACCCCTTCCTTTCACCCACTTCTTCCCTTTAGGCAGTCTGATGTCCTCTTTGAAGAGGTTAACCATTTCAACCACAAGCCACTGGACTAGATGCAGGAACTACTAGCTGAAATCTGTGACCCATGTAAATAAGCAGTCAGATTGGCTGGCTGCGTTTCTTTGGATCCAAAAACAAAACATGAAGATCAGCAGAAGGAATGCACTCAGCAGTTAGCTTCACAAATCCTAGTGTCACAACAACATAAACAAGAATTAAATGTTCTTCCCAAGTCCCCATAATATGCCCAGCATCATATTCCACAGAAATAAAACTGCATAAAACTGTAGGCAGCTCCAGCTCTTGAACCTAACTGATGTCTTCTACAGTAGCTACCACCTTAGCATTCAGCTCTTCAAAAAAACATCTCCAACAAAAAGGCAACAACAAATACAAGCAATAAAAGACAATAGTAATTGCTGGTTACAACGGTCATATTTAATGGGCCAGATTGTCAATAAATTAGTCTAGCTCCATGGGAATAGCCTTACTGAAGGCAAGAGACAAGATTTGGCACTGTACTGTTTAGCATCAGTGCTGTCTGAACAATTTTGGTAGCTGGCAACACTACAAGGCTCATACAAACAGATACTACCCAAGGATACTCTTAAATTGTATAAGAAAAGGTTCAATTCGTATGACAAAAAAAAAAAAGATGAGGCTTGTTTTTATGAAAGGGAGAGCAGTTGGAGAGACGGTTCAGTGCCTGGATCCGAGTTTCTTCAAAGCTCACAAGGAGTGCAGTGCTGAATTTATTGGTCTGGAGCCACCTTTAATGCAAAAATAAAAAACAACCAAAAATAAACCCAACAACTCAACATGGCCCAAAGCCTGTTCACCTTACTTGCAGGAAGTTTTCCCACCAAAGTTGACAGGAACACTCATCTGAGCTGCCAAGTAAAACATGGCTCTACAGCATGGACATCAGGCACCTAATAAAGGAAGACAGACTTTGCTCTTTCTGAGAATTTCCCTTGTAAGCAATCTTTTCATATGCAAACAACTTACCCACAATGAAGACAAATGCAAAGCTGGCCAGCGTCAGTGATGATCCACTACTGACCATGTTGATGAGCAGCTTGAATAAAGGGTATAGCAGCAACAAGGCCCAGAAAAGCCAGTTCAAAAGAGTCCATGGTCGCCGGGGTGGCACTATGGGAGTTTGTGGATAGATTCCTGTTCTGTAGTATTCTTCCTGAATGGCATCCTGGACAGAACAAAGAGATGTAACATTTAAATCCTGACTGGCCAACAAAAGCAGCTTCTCAGACTTTGATGTTTCTCTTGCATGTACATTTGTTACCCTGAAAGGAAGATCAAAGATCAAAATGATGGCTGGAAATTTTGTGCTTCTGGTTAATGAAAGCTCAACATATAGGATTTGAGCTTTCCTGTACTTTCCTTTAATACATACTCATTAAAAAGTTCCCCTCCCTTCCTTGCTCTTGTTCAGTGGAGCCAAGATTTCTGAAGTCTGAAGCTTTCATGAGACCTTAGTGGATCAACATTGAGAGAAGTGCCACTTGTGCTATTTGGGTAAATATTCTCTCATTCAGGCATATTTAATCACTTCCTTATCCACTGTACCCGTTGCAGCCAGCAGACATGTACTGTTGGTAGGTCACAGCAGCTTCTGATAATGGGTTCAGTAGCAAACCCTCCCATTTCCTACGGCATTTTTATCAATCCTTTATCTAAATTGTTTCCACATCTTGGCTTACAGTACAAGGTAGGTGCTAACTGGCCCTGTATTCATAGATTCATAGATGTTAGGGTCAGAAGGGACCTCAACAGATCATCGAGTCCAACCCCCTGCATAGGCAGGAAAGAGTGCTGGGTCTAGATGACCCCAGCTAGATGCTTATCTAACCTCCTCTTGAAGACCCCCCAGGGTGGGGGAGAGCACCACCTCCCTTGGGAGCCTGTTCCAGACCTTGGCCACTACAACTGACTCTTGTTTAACTTAAACCAGTAAGAGGTCTGGGATAGACATTGCATAAATTGGTATAACCCAAATTAGTTAAGTCTGATGATACATTCAACCAGGTTTCTCTCAAACCAGTTTCAGCCATTTTCAAACTGGTTTATGTGCACTGAACATCTGTTCTGTTACGAGTTTAAACCAGTTTCTTATCACTTAAGCCGATTTGTGTGTAATGTCTGTCCATAGCCAACAGGAATCGGCAAAACGCTGGATTTTCTTTGTTCCAAGGAATGCTATTCTTTTTGTCATAACCCAATGATTTTTAGTGCCTCGGCACAGTGGAATTTTCCCACCACATTGGAACTTCTTTGCACGGTGAAATTTTCTGCTGCAGAGAGAAAACTCCGGTGCAAAAAAGTTCCTGCCATTTGTATGTAAATTCACACCCCATTATTGGCTGATTCTAAATTATTCCTACTTAACGACTAGTAATTGGCTCACTAGCCGTATAAAAATCCGCGCGACTTCCGCCCAAGTTGGAGAACTTTGAGCATGCTGCAGAGTGACTTTAAAGAATTCCCGATTCATGGCAGAGAGAATCAGTAGCCTGATTAACTATCGATTTTTCCTCTCCGTCGCCGAGCGCTTATCCCCGACATACCCTTCCCCTGCGTGCCCGGTTCGTCTGTGGACTCACTGGCTTGGTTTCTTGCCAGTTGGAGCAACTCGTTGCAACTACGCAAGCAGCCTTTACAGCCTGCGTCGCGGCCACCAGCGGCGTAAGTAAAAACTATTTTTGCAACCAATACGCTGTCTCGCCTCTCCATCCACCAGCCCACCTGACGTTCGCTTAATTAACCAGCATTTCCCTCGGTCGGCTCTACCTGGCCGAGACACTTTTAAACCCAATGCGCATTGAGGGCGCAGACAAAAGTGACAATTTTCACCCAATCTGGCCACAGAAAGTAGTCTATAGCTGTGACCAAACAAGTACACTGCTGCAGACCACTTCAAAAAATGCCCAATCAGGTGAAAATCTGAACCTTCATTGCTTAAAGGGTCAGATGAAGAGGTTTCAAAACAGAGCCTCTTCTTTAACTTCTGTTTGCATTGCCTGCCAGCCTCAAGCTGTTTTCAGAATGGGAATGGGGAAAAGAAAGAAAGTTTGGTCTGGGGATTTTTCAGCTACTGCTGTATGGATGACTGGTGCTGCCCCCCCTGTGTCCCGCTGACTGGGGTGAGTCCCCCCCACAGCAGATATTGCTGCCGGGGGGGGGTACCCAGTACTCCTGCCTGCCCACCCTGCCCAACACCTAAGTGGCGAACACAACCAGTCAGGAGGTGTACTGGCACTCTCAGAGAAAAAAATCCCCTACGCATTGCCACTGCCTTGCTGAATGGTGGGGTGGGTGTATTGGAGCTCTTCCAAAGTGGGGCATTCCTAGAACAAGCTCCCTCTCCTCTTTCCCCCCCTCCCATTCTGAAAACCAGGGAGGAAGGGCTACTGCTAGGGGAAACCAGCTGCAGGCTGGCAGCCAGCGGCTAGATTTCTGCCCCCCAGATCCAACACTGAACTTCTGTTTGGTACGGAGGATCCTTGCAACTCAGGATGCTTCCTGAAAAGCATTCTGTTACAGCAAGGAGCTACACTTGTTTGTACCCAGACTGACCTTGTATCCAACTGATGATAAGGGTTTGGGTCTTCATCCTTCCCAAAAGAGGCCAGAGAACATAAACAGTTTATGAGCAGCATGCTATTTTCACTTAGAGAACTTTTTCTGTTAGTTTAATTGGTAGAGGGTTTCAAATTCACTGCCTCCCCCTCTATGATGGAATGGAGAAAAACAAAGGACATGGAGCTATTTGTTTAACTCTCACTATTTTACCTGCTTTCTATGAAGTCACTGATGGAAAAGAATTCTCAGGTGGAATCCTGCATCACTGAACCAGCCCTTACATCAGTGGCAACCAGAAAACAAAAACAAAAAATCCACTAACACCAAATGGAGCCATTCTACTGTAAAAACAACAACAGGAGTGACATGAGAAACAAATTTAAATGAAATGAAGCTCAAGATCTTTGGGGAATTGAGTTGCAGACACTTCAAGAAAGAATTCATCACCCACCCTCGAGAGCCAACACTGTTCCTAAACATTTAGGGAAAGGATATTTATATTCTGCTATTATTTTACATTTAATTAACCTCCTGCTTTAATATAATTCTTTAATTATTAATAATTTGAGCAATCACAGACTACTGCCATTTTATCTAATTTGGAAGGGAAATGGGACTTCGAAGATATCACATAATAATTAAAATAGTACTCTCTCTTTAGTGAGATTAGAGAAATTTGTGACACTTTCTTTTCCTTATGTATTAGACAGTACCGGGATCATTAGGGTCGATTAATTAGCTGCTTTGAACAAATTATACCGAGTATGAAATTTGCCTTAGAGTGCCTTGAGAAGTCTGCTTTTTTACTATGTTTCAGTTAAAGCCACTAATCATTAGTAAATTGCATTCTGTTCCATATTGTTAGGTTTCAAAATACCAGTATTAGTCAGAAATCCTTGATTTTTTTTCCTTGCTGTTATAGACATCTCCGCTAGGGGGATTAATCACTACGCACTGTGCAATGTGGTGTCAAACAGCAAATCTTTCCTACCTCTGATTCTACACTGCAATTGGAACAGCAGAGCAAGAGATGACCTCTCAGAAAAAGGTTTGAGAAAACTGAAGTGTTATACAGAAAATGCAAAGATGCAGGCTTCTTCACCACTGCCAAAGCATCCACATGGCTGTGGAGAGCCTGGATTAATGCAGCTAGTCTCAACACAGTTACAAATCCGAAATTCTGGCTGTGAGGAGCTTTTCTGTTATTTCATATAAAAGGTTTCTTGAACCTGTGCTGAACTCTTTGTTTCTGGCAGCTGGCTCACTAACTGTACCATTCCTGAGGAGCTAAAACCTGCTTTATAAAGTTGTGAAATCAAGCTCTGAAGCACTAAAGCAAGGCTGCTAGGTCTGACATGATTTAAACAATCAAGGCTACTTTCCAAGCCCACCATGAGACTTCCCACACATAGGGTGAAGATAGTTTTTATGAATTTGCAGGGTTTCATGATGCTTTGGCCCCATTTCAGTAGTTTGCCCATTAGGGCTCTTTGCACACTTATTGGAAATAAACTCAACACTGGCACAGATTCATAGATGTTAGGGTCGGAAGGGACCTCAATAGATCATCGAGTCCGACCCCCATCATCGAGTCCGACCCCCTGACAATGTTCATCCCCTGACAATTTCATTAACTGAGGGTCGTGTTTAACACTCCTAACTCAGACAAACTTAGATTTCAACAGAAGTTTTATGTGGGTCAGAAGAGCTAGAAAGCCTTCTGTGTCACCTGTTGGGAGAATTCAATTTAAAAAAAAAAAAAAAAAAAAAAAAAAAATCACATTATTTAAAATTGGATGGGTTCAGTTCAAGTAGGTGGACTTCACTGACTTCCCTGAAGCTACTCCCGATTTGTTAGAGTGAGAGAATATGCCCAAGCAGTCTAACACTTATTTTCTACTTTGTCCTTCAGATGCTAGTGCACATGTGGTAACCCATGAAAAAGGTAGAGAAGACTGAGGGGATCTGGTGGCTGTCTATAAACCCATGAGATGGGACTAGTGGAAAATAGGTGAGGCTCTGTTCCCTTGTGCATCACCTGAGATGACAAGGAATAACGGCCACAAATTGATTGAAAGCAGGTTCAGGCTTGATATCAGGAGGCATTACTTTACAGTTAGGGCTGCCAGGCTCTGGAATGGGCTCCCAAGGGAGGTGGTGCTCTCCCCTACCTTAGGGGTCTTCAAGAGGAGGTTGGATAGATATCTGGCTGGGGCATTATGATCCCAGCACTCATTCCTGCCCAGGGCAGGTGGTTGGACTTGATGATCTGATCAGGTCCCTGCTGACCCTAGAAACTATGAAGGTGAAGTACTGTGCAAGCAAAAGTAGCATTGCTCTATGACAGGGGTGTCAAACTAAACACCGTCTTCCCCAGGCCAGATCCAGAGACAGCAGCAACATGAACAGCAATGTTAACCCTGTAGCCACCACTGCTTGTTCCCATCTGACAACATGTATCCCCAGTAGGGCTCCACACCCCAGATTTCAGGAGGCACCACCCCTGAAGTCCTGACTTCTGTCACATGGCCTGAAGGCCTCCTGGAGTTCTGCAGGCCAGGACATTCATTTGACACCCCTGCTCTATGAGAAGTCCAGCTGAATAAAGTGATATGTATTGTTAAATCAAGCTCAACTCTTGCATACAATTATATTGTATGGCTGTCAAAGCGGAGGGGAGGCCACCCAACCCACCCCTAAACACCAGTTAATCACCTGACCCAAACCCAAAAGCTTCAGTTTTTCTTGTAAAATGAAAACTGAAATGCTTCATTTTCCTGCTGAAAGATAAAAGTGAGCCTTTAAAAAAGACAAAAACAAAAAAACCCTTTCAGATACATTTTCAAACAAGACATTGATTTGAAATACAAAACTGAAACACTGTGGTTAGGATTTTCAAAAAAAAGCCTTCAGCTGCAATGACTGGGTTAGTCCAGCTTGCATGTAAAATACTTGGGTCAAATCTATATTTTCTTCAGAAAAAAAGAATCACGAGCATTTTGTCCCCTTCTTCTTGGTGTCCTCAATTCCATGCAAGACAGCAGCAGAGGATGCCGAGCACTTCCCAGAAAGGGCTCAACTGCTGAGTGCTGAGATTGGTGACAGCTTTATTGCATTTGCTTCTCTCGTTTCCAATTTGATGAAGTGCTCTGGGTCATGGTTTTGGCACTGCTACAGAAACGTCTTCTAATGTTTATCCAGGATGCTGACAATGGCCCACTGAATAACAGATACAGCAGAATGTGGACTGTATAAAGACTCTGATATTTCCTCCCCATTCCTCTATTTCTGTTTTCAGGTTTTTGAATTCTGATTGGTGCAGAGATCACTCAAGACGCTTGCCTCCCCTACCCCTGATCTGGGATGGCCCCAGCATGATGACTTTCTCGGGATACTGCAAAAGAAGCATCTTTGGGGGAGTAACTAGTCTGTACTTGAGGGAGGCCCAGGACTAGGGGTATAGCTACCCCCACCACCACCCAATGAAGGCAGCCACAGGAAAGGAAAGATGCTCTAAAAATGCTGTTGAGACAGACAGACAGACAGACAGACCCCATACTGGGCTGCTGTGGGATGGATTTGTTTGTACTGCGCACATAATTTTTTGCCTTAGGGTCTATGGCAATTTATCATCAATCTTCATGCTTGACTGTGTGATGTGGGTGTATTAATTCTGGAATAGAGTAAGACCAACAAAAAAAATCATTCAAGTTAGGCTTAGACCAGATATGAGCTCTAGAGTCCAGGAAATCGTACACAACAGCACAATATGTGGTCATATAGCCACAGAACTGTAGAAATCTGTTGGCAGTCGACAGAAACAGTTCAAACCATGTACAGCAGAAAACTAACCAGCGTGTAGGTTGAGGAGTTCATCCTAGTACTGATACCTGCTGAAGTGAGCTGTATTATAGGCAGTCCTAAAGTGGCTTGTTGACTTCAAGATTACTGCTATTAGAGAAGTTCAAGTACTACTGAGTAACAGGGTGATCAACCTCAGTGGGATGTGAAACACTGAGGACAGACTGTCCCTACACCAGTGATCCTCAGGGCTGCAGCACCCTGACGTGCTCTGAGATCCTCTCAAAAGTGCTGCAAGGTCCCATACAACGTTTGCACTGTTAGAAGTACAAATATGCTTCACAAGATAAACCCACAAATGGGAATCCATAGCGTCCAAAGCATTCAGACCCACTGCAGTCTTTCAGAGCTCTTTGCAACAGAAGAATTGCACTGTGATCTTGTATTGCAAGGCATAAAGGTAGAATGCAGTCTCAGGTCTTTATTGGGAAGATACTACACTTGATTTGAGCCTACCAGAGGCCAAAAAAAATGGGTGTCCTAAACCATATGAGGGCCAAATCTGGCAGAACTGTGCCTATGAGGTCCCGGACAGCCATTCCCTCTGCATGCTTATGCCGAGTTGCTAAAGAGTTTTGAATTAATATCTACCCACCCCAAAAATGATAACGGGTCATGGACTGCTGGATTGAAGCCTCAAAAGGGTCTAAAGCTCTTTCCATTAAAGAAGACTGGCCTTACACTAAAACAACACATGAATGCAGGAGTGCAGGAAGTTGTACAGTGGATGGTTTACGTAGGTGCCACAGGCCTTGGCAAACAACACAAGGCTTTCTTAACTTTTCATGTTATTGCAGCTCAAAAAAGATGCGGCTCACATTGACACTCCCTGAATAATGAGGTGCTAAAAGCCATGCACACACACCCCCACACTCCCTCCCACTTATTTAAAAAGGGAGGTTTTAATGTTCAGTGAGTAGATCCCTAAAGCACTGCCTCATGCTCAAAGGGTGGGGAAGATCACAAACTGAGTAGCTGCATTTCCCTCAAGCTACAGATGCAATCCTCTTCAAATCAGCAGGCACACACTGGGACATGCAGCCATTCACATTTTGACAATACCCTAAATTAATGTTTCTGAGAAAAGTGCCTCCTATGAATATTGTAGGAGATAGGTGCTCATCAGTGCATTGTGTCAGCATTACTATAACCCTGTCAAAAACACAAAGTGGGAACACTGACTCTTCAAACAGCTGAGGTTTATTTAATGTGAAACATTTGATTTGGGCTTTTTTTTTTTGGCCTGTTGAAGGCAGAGAGAGATGCAACAATAATATCAATATCAAAGGATACCAAGACAAGCTGGTAAAAGGTGACTGTTAAATCTCCATGATTCTGTACTGATAGAAGTGTAGCCAAATTGCTGCAACTTTAACCCTTACTCTGATTAACTCAGGGTCAAAGTAAGAACAACATAGCAAACTTGTACTGCTGCAGGCTCATGCGAATGTAACAGTTACAGCACAACAGATGAGACCCACTCCCAGGAAGCGTTTAAATTGTATATTTAAGCATAACCTGAGCCTTTACATGGAGATAAATCCTTCTCCATGATCAAGAGCCAGCTGCTATGCTGTATTCTAATACAACCTTCACAAGATGCACATCCCCTGCTCTTTCATTAATAATGTTCTCTTCTTTCTGCTCTCTTCATACAAAATATGGCAGACAGTGTGAGGCTGCAGAAAGAACATCAACCTCGGGGGGAAGGGGGGTTTGGAAACAGCACCAACACATGCACCTTCACACTGCAAGAACTTTAATATTAAACAATCAATTTATCAACTAATGCGGCCCCAGTGTTTCTAAAAGCATTAGGTACAAGACATGAGAGGTGCCAGTACCTCTCTACTTGGCAGTGGTTAGGCCTGATCTAAAGTACTGTGTGCAGTTTTGGGATCCATATTTAGAAAGGACATGAAGTTAGAGACAGTCCAGAGCTGGGTGACAAAAAACGATAAAAGGGCTTGGAAGGCAAGCTATACAAGGAGAGGTTAAAGGAAATAGGCACGTTCAGTTCGTAGAAAAAGCACTTAAGAGCGGACATGATAGCAGTCTTCAAATGCCTAAAAAAACAACTATAAAAAGATGAGGGAAAACACCTTTTTTCCCTTTACTGCAAAGGGGAAGACAGACTAATGGCTTGAAGTTGTAGTAAAATAGGTTTAGGCTAGGTAGCAGGAAAAACATCACTGTTAGAGCAGTGAGGCAGTGGAACAGACAGCCTACAGAAGTGGTGGCATCTCCTTCATTGGTGGTTTTCAAGAAGGTTGGACAGGCATTGGTCCAGGATGGTTTAGGAGTAGCTATACTTATGCTCTACCATGAGTACTTCCCATGCTTTTGGACTTTGCTGGCTGTCAGATGGGGCCAGGAGGGATTCATTTCTCCCTCCTGCTGCTATGAGTCAGATAGTATTTTTTCTGTTAAAGCCTTCCTAGGAGACACTGTGTATTTTGCTGCAGCCAAGACTGGGGATTGTGACTGGGCTGTCCTAATGCTCCTGCTGGGACTTAAACCTAGAGGTACTTGGCTAGAAGGTCTTGCCCCTGTGCTCAGGGTCAGACTGATCATCCTATATTGAGTCAGGAAGGAATTTTACCCCCTGATCAGAATGGTAGGGACTGAGTGGCATTTTCTCCTCCCCTGTAGGGGTGGGGAGCATGGCCCCCCCTCCTTGAATCTTTCAAGTGTATTTTAACAACTCTGCAGCAGCATGACTTTGGCCACTATAGTCCCCCTGCTTTACCCGTGGCAAGTTAGGGTTATTATGTCGTGTGCTTGTCAGGTTTTGCAGGTTAGACAATGGATTTGTATAGGATAGCTTGGACAGGGATGATCCTGTCTCAGGCAGGGGACTGAATTAGATGACCTCTGGAGTTCCCTTCCAGCCTTACTACTTTGTGACACTATGAATTAACTCACCTTTTCTTGATAGAGTTTGTGGAGCCAACTGGAACATTCCTGTTCATCTTCTGGGATTTCTTCTAATGGAATCCGTCTGCAAACAATAAAAAGGAGATGGCAAAGAGCAAGCATGACACTCAACCTGTTTAAAATGTGAAGCTTAAAATTGCAAGCCAATTAAAGCACAGATTTATTTCACAGGAGTCAAGCTCCTTTATTACTCTTTCTTGTCATGCTCCAAATACCTGAAAGAGATATGTAGTTTCAAGTGCAATCCTTAGACATATCTGCAGCTAAGAATACACTGTAAGGAAATTAAAGTCCTTTTCCATTTAAAAGCTTTATGTTTTTCTAATTCTAAATAAATTTAAGGAGATTAGCTTCCTACTTCACAAATTAAACCATCCAAAATGTTGTGTACTACTCTCTACCCCCATGTAATTTTGGAATAGTTGTTTCCATGTCTTAAGATACTTTTATAAACTAGAGCTGATAAAGATATTTGATCACAGTAGTTCATTTAATCCAGTGGTTCTCAAACTTTTTAGAGAAAACACCCCTAGATAGACTCAAGGCACCCCTGACAAAATGTCATCTTAGTTTTCATTTGTTGTTTTGACTACAGAAAAATAATGCAGCAATTCCTCTATTGCAAAGAAAGAGCGCTAACACTGTGTGATACCCCAGGACACCCCTGGAAGGATCAAGATACTCCAGGATGTCACAGTACCCTGGTTTAATGAGTAAATGTTAAAATAAAACCAGAAATATTCACCAGGCCCCTATCAATTTTGTCATATTGAATGAAATAGTTTGAATGTTTGTAAAGGTTGCCCATTAGCCAGTTTCAGGAAGAAGATAAGATTTATCTCCTTATCTAGCTCATTGTTTTTGGGACTACGTGCAAAAGGTCCTGACTTTGCTTAAAGTCTTAATTTGAATATTTTAGAAGTCTTTTACAAAGAGAGCAAATATCCTGAATTCCGAGAGATCAAACCCCAAGGCCTTTTGACCAGATTGGTAAGAAAAGGGCATTTGCAGTGATATGGAAGTTTCCTAAAGGTAATTTAAAATGCTCAAAGGCAAAAGAATCTGTTGAGTAAGATCCGAGCCCAAATTTGGGGGTAATGACAGGTTGAGTAGGAGAAGCCCACTGATGGCAGCTCACTCAATAAAAACTGTAACTTACTGTCCCAATTTGGAGATAACTATACTTGCAGAACAACGAAGGAAGAATCGCAAGTATAGCTCGGGTCAGACTGATCACCTGAACTACCCTCTCCGTGAACACGAATCTTAGTTCACGCTGAAGCTGCAGAGCGCCCGAAAGGGACTGAAGGAAGGGGACTTAGTCCTATCAGTATTGAGGCCAGCTCATTGAATTGTATTGCTGAGGTGAGCCCATTGAACCGTACTACTGAGGCCAACCCATTAAATCGTACTACTGAGGAATGAAACCATATTTTGGTATTTGGCTTCTCGGAATTCTAGGATTGTAAGTATAATATGAAAAATAATAGTATTGATTCAAATTTAACTTTTAGTTGTAATTGTAGTTGTTTTTGTAACACTAATTCTTATAGTATTGTTTGGGAAGGAAGTGCATTCAGAGCATTGTTTCTGATATATGTAATTATTGTGTTTTTAATGTTTGTGGTGTTTCTTAAGGCTAAGCAGTGTTATATATGTAGCAAAGAGTTTTAAAATAAAATTGTGTTGTATGAATTAAGTGTGTAATCATTGTGAAATCGTGCAATCAGTTAACTACTCCCCCAGCCAGTGCATCAAAAAGAATCAGTAAATTGTGTGGGATTTTCTCTATTCCATAACCCACTAGAGACAAATTTTAATGATAATTCCTGTGCAGTAAATTTGAAAATTCTGTTGTGAGAAAACTTTTAGTGTTATTTCTACTGTCATCTTCATTTGAAAAAAACCCCCAAAAAACAAACAAACAAACAAACCCCCTAATGCTGTCATATTGCAAGATGTTGTAAAGTAACAACTGGGGTATTTTAAAATTGTTAATAGCAGCTACTAAATTTGCATGGACCAAACACCTTTTCTGACTTGGATTCAACTGTCAACTCTTTGCATCCTGATAAAACAGTTAGATGCTTTGTCATTTCATTCTTTTCCTCTAGAAATCCATGAGACAACAGCTTCTGGAATCATTCCAATTTAAGTGGTAACAACCAAAAGTGGCCATTGTGTCACGACCAGCCAGGCCTATAAACACTCATTATCAGGGGAGAGGAGAAGAAACATTTTATTGAAGTTTTTAGGAAAACCAACATGAAAAAAAAGAGGAGGGTGATCATCAGCTACTATCCTGTTGTACCAGTATGGTAACAGCCTACAGAGAGTTTGCCAACTGTGTTGAACAGTATTTAAATTCCTATGGGAATTTAACCTACGGATGGGCTTCCAAGCATAGGATTAAATTTGGAAATAAGCCATATGCCAATTTCAGTGACAAGTTGGGAATTTATGGGCAGTGTTACCCAGACAGTGCTAGCCTTGACAGCATAGCAGGAATTACAGCACTAGACTCCCTGTCTTGATGGGCCTTTCTGACTATAGTGACCAGCAACCTAGATCCAACTGATAGAATAAACCTTTGAATCAGATTATGGAGACCTACTACTGATAGTCTCCCCTGTCAATGGAGAAATCAGTAAGATTGAGTTTGGGTAGTTTCATGGTGAAACCTGCTCTAAGTGACAGGTCAGTCCCTGAACAGAGGTGGGCAAACAGCACAGACCATCTCCTCTTTCTGTGTTCCCAACCAAGCAACAAATACCAGGCTCACAGAGAGCAGTGACAATTATTTGGACAGAGTAACTCTTCTGCTGCTTACTACAGCTCTCCCTAAAAGACTGCAACACAATCATCTAGCTTTTCAAAGACTGACTGAACAGCACTTGCATGCTTTAAAAAAAATTAAAAAATTAAAATGGCATCTATCTGCAGCCATGACAACCAGAACACATCCAATAGGCACATCTACATGAGATGTTTACTGTTGAGTTGCCCAATTAGTTCTGCAGTAAAGGTCTCAGCATCTACACATGAAGAGCTATTAGGATGGAGTAAGCTAATTAACTCCACCATAGGTTAGTACTTATAAAACATAAATGCTATCCTATGGCACAGTTCTTTTACTTTCCAGCAACGCATGTGTAGAAGCTGGCCTGGCTATGGCTGGGGCACAAGGGTGCTTTAATGTGGGGTCTGCCTGCTGGGTAGCCCCGCACTGAGGCACCCTTGTGCCTCAGCCAGCACCTCCACAGCATGCTGAAAAAAATTGGGCAGGAGCAGCCCTAGGTTGGCAGGATGATCCTCGGGGCTCCCTTGCCAAACAGGGCTGCTCTGACCCAGCTGAACATGCTGCAGTCCTGGACACACTTTCAAACAGCATTCCCAGGAGCAATAAACTCAGGTGTAAACCGTGTCAGAGTTTATTGCTTCAAATTAATTGCAAGTGTAGATGCTCCAAATATTATCTAAATCTTGGAAGCTAAATAGTCCTTGGTCTAGCTAGTTTTTAAGAGGCTAGATCACTTGAGAATCCTAGGGCCATAGGCAAAAGCCAAGGAGTCACAATTGACATATATTGAACAACTGACATGTATGACATTGCAAAAAACCATCCGAGAGCAGAAAAACTTCAGTCTGGATCTAGCAGTATCACTGAAATGAACAATGGGAATCAACAGATCCACAATGTACATAAGTGTGCAGTCTGGCAACTCCCCCTATAAAAATTAAGACCAGCATCAAGCACTTTAGAAGATAGTTTGAGATTTGATTTCCTTTTCTTATAGGTAATGGAAAAGAAACCCATGTTATTGCTTATAAGCAGAATGGACACATTCATTTATTGGGGGGAAAAAAAGAGTGGGAAAGAAGAGGAGAGGGAGAAAAAAAGAATACTTGCCTTACATATAAATCAGCATGGTACTTCTTCCCACTTAAAACTCCCAGCAAAGTTGGATTCTCATTATTTCTAAAATTGAGCGTGGAATCATATACAGCTGAAACTATAAAAATGGAGAAAATGAGAGTTCTGTAATTGTTGTTTAATGTTTAAAAAATAGGGTCCTCTTGGTAAATGATACTTAAAGTGCATTTAGTATAAGCTGTAAATGGGCAATATAGAAGCATACAAGACAAAGGGTATATTTGAAAGACAAAGCCTCCAGCAGCAGTCCCATAAGTCAATTTGTAACCAAGGTAAGGATACCATGGAAAATTCAAGCCCAAAAACATTGAGAGAAGCAAGGCATATAGAAGGACTTTCAGGAACAGGGGACTGGGGAGAAGAGGCAGGAATGCTAAAATAGGTACTCAATACATGACTGAGAACCCCCCCCCCCCAGAAACTGAATGGAAACAAATTTAAAATATAGTTATGACAAAAATGAAACAGTCACCCGTCCCCACCACCAAGCCAAAGAATTGTTACATTTTTTTTAACTCAGTGCTCCAAGAAATTAAAGAAAAGCATTGAACAGGATTTTTAAAAGGGATTAGACATTTATGTTAACCATCAGCAACACTGTAGCCACCCACAATGGACTGGGAAAGGAGGGAAGCTTATATATGAAATATGCCCTTTTCCTCCTGGACAAACACAACCACCAATCGCTTGAGGATAGACACATGCTTCCCCATAAATGTGTTACTGCATCGATAACAAGGGTCCCTGCACCCTTCTCTGATTCCAACAAGCTATTGTCAAAGGTACCAGTCTAGACTATCAGTCTGAATTTGTTTGGCAATTCCCATATCACTCTGCAAGCATTCCGCTAGGATGAGAATAATTAGGTTGTGTGTTTCACAGAATTAAAATTGCAGCCAAGTTCTCAATCACTGGAGAATAAGTTTTCTGTAATTTAACAGATGGTCTGAATATGTTCCAGCTACAATTAGGGCATTTGTAAAAAAACCCACCCACCCACCCACCCACCCACACACACACACACACACACCCACCCACCCCCCTAACTACACAGAGAACCAGAGTATATAGGTTTCAACAGAAAATATATAAAAGCACCTAATAATAGATGGAGCTTTTTTTTTTTTTTTAAATATGATTGTATTATGTTTAACAAGGTAACAGATTTTAGAGGTCCAAGAGCTTTAATACAACAAACTTATGCATTTAGTATCCTTTGACATACTGTTTACCTGTGGGGTCCCAGAATCAGCAGAGTCAACTGTGTATCATGTTACGAATTCTAGGACTTATGGAAACAATAATTGCATGCGCGTATCCAGCTTCTGTGTATTGTAGTGCTCCTATTCAGCGACCTGACAATAACAAACCTTGTAGAGAATCTTTGCCGATTTGAGCTGTGAGACCAGGTCACACTCACCGCTCTGACTAGATGTGAAGCTGAAGAGAGTGAATCTAATCTATAAAATAAAAGGCTTTCTTGGGTTGAAATAAATCAGAAAGCTCTTGTTGGAAAAAAGAAAAAAGGATTACGGCAAGAAACTCTGGGAATATTTTTCTTTTAAAGATTTCCAAGAACAAGGTAAATTCCAGAAGTGGTTTCTTTTCTAAGCAAGGGCACAAGAGGCGGCCTATCCGCTAAGCCAGAACACCTTCTAGGCTTACAGGGACCTGGGCTCACCACTATACTTCATTTGGCATAAATATTTCACATAAACCATAATCTTCTCTTTTGTACACAGAATACAAATGTCTGGTTTAAAAACTGAACAGGATTTTCCTTGCAACTGTGAGATCAAACTTCCTGTATAAAACATCTTGAGCAGGAAAAATCTCATGCTTACTTATCAAGCCCAAATGAACATGACCCAGTTCTCCTTTCACTTGCCCTTGTCTGGGCACAAAGTCTCAAGTGATTCAATTTGTGTTCACACCTGTTGAAAGAAATGGAACCTTCAAACATGTAGCAGTCAGTGAACAGGGAATTTTAGGGTAATTGGTGCTTCAAGACGGAACGATTGGGGGGGGGGGGGGGGAAATGCAGAAAAGAGAAATTATCCAACATGACAGTTTCTGTAAAATTTCTGCATAGGATCCAACCCAGCCATACTCAAATATCTGTGTTTACAAAGTGCTTTAAGCGGTTATCTGATAAGCTGCCAAACAAAAATCCAAGCTCCATTTGAGCACGCTGCTAACACTATCATTTGTGCAGCATAAGATAAGGAAGAATACATCCTTTCATTGTAAAGTTTAAAAAAAAAAAAAGTGATCCGTGTGAACACACATATTAACCCATGTATTGTACCCAAGACTAAAGAGTTGTAAAAGCAATTTCACCTCAATAAGTAGGTCTACTTATCTACTTAAATTGCAGTTCTGCAGAAAATATGAAATATAATGGGATGGTTTGTGAAATCAATTTAAAAATGTGTATTAGTCACATAACATGCTGTTTTAGAATCCTCCGATGCTGACTGGCAGACAAGGTTCTTTGGGTGAATCTGATATCTTTTATTAAATCAACTAAATAGTTGGAGAACAATTTTTAAGCAAGCTTTCAGGTTCAAAAACCCTTTGTCAGGCTAAGGAAGTTTCAGCAGTTGGTGTGTGCTCTTCCTGGGTGGAATGCTTACTGCAATATGAAGACAATATCACTATAGTCATAGATCACGTGATTGAGAGTTACTGGGCACATCTACACAACGACATAGCAATGAGCTACAGCGACATAGTGCCAGTGGGCACAAACTGTGATGCTGCCACTACACCACTGTAGTGATGAGCTTCCTTGCTATATAGTGTGTTGCTACAGCAACACAGCTGCTATAAATAACCATGCGCCGCCAGGATGGCACAGTAACAACTGCTTCATGGAGGCACACGTAGATGCAGTCTGTCTACTTGTAGTGATGTAGATTAAAAAGTGAAGGCAGCAGTCAGTACAGTGAAATGTTTCAGTGCCATCTTAAATGCAATAGTTTGAAGTCTGAAGATGACGACTGAAAATAAAATTCAAGAAAGCTAAATACATCTCAGCTCAGGAATGTGTAACAGTTCTCTGTAGGAACCTTGCATTCAGATGGTCCTAAACTGTTGTGTTCATCTTGCAACTTGACTCTGGATGTATAGAGAAACAAACAAACAAACAAACAAACCAGCACTGATCACCATTTAGGAATCGCATATAAAGCAAAAAGGTTCTGCCGAGGCTGATGTTAGAACAGAAAACAAATGACAATGTCCTCAATGTTTAAAAGAACCACTGAAAGCACTTTAACAAGAAGAGAAGCTACATTCAAGCTAGTGGGAGCATTTACTGCTGCCAACATATTTTTGGAAAAAAACTGATAACCTGAAACTATGGGAGAACTTGAACAAGCACATATCAAATGCTAGTAGTTTCCCCATGTTCAAACAAACTTTGCCTGGATTATCTGCCAAAAATAATTGCTTTGCATGTTTAGACTACAAAATCTGCTTTGGCAGAAGATTATTCAAATCTTGATTGTAGCAGACGAAACAGATGCACAGTATAACTATGTACTCGACATTTCATTTGCACCTGGGAGCTGGAAAGACTGTGACCTGCCTGTTTCTCAAACAGCAGTTTTTCTACCATGGCACAAACTGCAATCAAGGCTGTTGTAAACTACGGCTTAGAACTGAACAAGATCTTAGCATTTCTCTCTGATATGTATAGGTGCATACACATGTACTAACTCTGACAGTTAAGTTAACTTTAAGTTAAGTCGGTTTAACTGTCAGCGTATACATACGTATGTGGAGTAGAGTCAACTTAAATGCGGCCCCCGAGGTGCATTTCCTTGAGTCGCATTAGTTAAATCAACTCAGCTCACAATATGGCTGCCACCATGTCAAGGGGCTGTATGTGTATACACTCGATGTGCCTTAAGTCGACTTAGTTAAGTTGCCTTATTTAAAGTACATGCACATGAACCCTATGGGCGCGTCCACACATGCAAGCACGTGCGCTTGCAGCAGCTCAAATAGCAGTGTAAATCTGAGCCGGGCTTTTTGCTTCAGTGCACGTGCCTGGACATGCACTTTGGTGTGGAGCAAATTGTGCCTCTTGGGGCAAAATAACCCTGCCTGGCTCCTCCCGGATCTGCAGCCGGGGGAGCTAGAGCCCGGGGATGGCACCTATGCTGTCCCCAGCAGTATAAAAAGCTGCCCTTTCCTGGCCCCAGCAGTATAAAAAGTCACCCTGGCAAGTAGCTCAGGGCTACTAGCTCTCCGGAGCTTGTGGGGCCCAGCTAATTGGTACTTGGGGACACTACCCCTGGTGTCAGCTGGACTACTGAAGCAGCCCTGAGAGTTCCCTGCACCTTTTACCCAGTGCAGCAGTCTGGAAGTGGGGACTGCTGCCTGGCTGTGACCTGCTGTGCACGTGCCAGACCCAGATGGGGACGGCAGAGCCAGTAGAGGCATCTGCCCCTCTGGGCCATCTGCCACTGGTCTGCGGTTGCAGGGTTGGCCTTTGTGAGACACTGCTGCCATTTGTGCCCCCTGCCCGGCCATCTGGGCAGCTATCACTTGGAAGATATTCCAGGTGTTGTGGCCTGCTTTGAGCTGTCAAAGCATGTCCTCCTGGCCCCATTTGGGGGTAGCCAGCTGGGTCCAAGGTGCCAGCTCTGAGCAGGTGGGGTCCTGTCACTGGCCTCCCTAGCAGGAATTCTGGTGTTCCCTCTTGGAAAACTGAAAAATCCCGGATAAAAAAATCCCAAAGTCACTCCATAAAATACCCCCAAATCCATGTTCATCCACAAGTAAAACAAGAGACCATTATAAAGAGAGAGAGTTGGACAATGTTTTATATCTTACAGTGTTAAAGCATGTCTCTTATCATAATAAAGTGAACTCTAAATACGTTTCATGAATACATATTTTGCTGCCCTCCAACAGGGCAATAGCCCTCCCACAAGGGGCCAAATGGCCCCCCACAAGACCCACCTGCCACACCCCAGCCCCCCACCAGCTGCTGCTGCCCCCACAATGGCTGCCCCACCCAGCCCCACCCCCTGCTCCCCCAGACCCCCCAGTGGCTGCCCCACCCAACCCCACCCCCCAACTTGCACCCCCAGGTCCCCAAGGCTACCCCCACAACGCCAGGCACCATCACTTAAAAAAAAAAAAAATCTAGAAAAAAACCCAGAAAAGAAGTCTCTGCTTACCTTAGAAGCCAGGGGAGGGGGGGGGGGGGAGGGGAGGGGGCGCTCCAGGACCTCCTGGCAGAGCCCCCCAGGGCAGCACAGGACAGTGGAGGGACAGGAGGGCCTGGGCTGGGGCCACTGGGGCTGTCACTCTGCCCCACTCTGTGTGGGAGAGGCCCCAGGCAGCCAGACAGCAGCTGAACTGCAGGTAAGTGCTGTTTTTTTGGGTTTTTTTTAAACTATGCAGTGGAGGGGATGGAGTTGGCTGCCTCAGGGGGGACTGGGGGAGTGTGCAGGGTCATCGGGGTCCCCCCCCCATGGTCCCCTCCCCCCTCCCCTAGCCCCCCCACCCCTTACTCACCGGCACTGGAGCTCTGGTGCTGAAACACGTGGCCTGGCCAGCTGCATGTTTAATTTTCTCCCTGTGCTGCAAGTTTGCAGCGTGGGGAACATTTTTTTGTTCCCACACGTGCCTGTTGCCCCGCCTCAAAGGGGTTTGAGGTGGGGCAAGAGGCATGTGCACGCTCGTGTGGACATGCCCTATATGTGCAAAGCTTTCTCTGATGTGCTCCATTAAATGATGCACAGTGCAATTCATGTTACCTACAATTCACACATACTTTCTTTAATAAGTGACATCTGGTGAGCACGTTTTCCTGATGTGGATATCTTGGTTTCCTCATTTAAATAAGCATTCAAACTTTGTTTAGGCTGTACGCTTCAATACAGGGCGTCCATTGTCAATCAAAGCATGGATCTAAATGCAACTTGGTCACTTTCCCCAGAAGCAATGCAGTTTGTACAAAAGGTGGGATTCGTGGTTTAATGCAGTTTGTTACCATGCAAAGAATACTGAACTACCACCAATTTATGTGCAACAAGCTTGAAATCACACCAGGCACACAGTGTATGCTTAAACTATGTGATCAAGTTAAGTTTGTTGCTGAAAATGCGATCCAGTTTATGGCACTTAACATGGTTTGTAAGTTGGCAGGTTTTGACTCACAAAAGCACACAACAAACTGATGCATTTGATGAGTTGGGTTGAAGATCACCACAACTTCCAGACTATCAAACTGAAAACTAGCACAGGCAAGAAATGTTCCAGACAATAACCGCAAAGTTAAATCAATGCTACAAGTACAATCAGTCACTACAACCACAATTTAAACAACTGGCTGCCTACTTTTTTAGTGTTGTTCACATTTTTTACCCCGATCAGGTGCTTTTTCTGAGTTTTGACCCTCAACAAATTAAATCAAATCTCTGGATGGCAGAAAGAGCATGATAATGAACATGCCTCTTACATAAACTCTGTCAGAGTGCCAGATGTCTTGAAATGTAACTTAGTTTTGGGATTCTGTTTTTGATCGGTTTTCAAATCTCTACAACTTGGCAGAATGTTGCCTTACAATTCCAATCAATTCAATGGATGTAGAACGTGCAATTTCAGTGTAGGGACAAGTCTTCACACCACAGAAACAGGATGTCAGCTGCAACTGCTAGTGGATGCTGCATGCTAGCAGCTAACATGAATGGTTTCTATTAAGGTTAGCATAAATTAGTAGTAATATTTACATTTATAACAATGTGATAAATGATATGATATAAATTTACTTTCCACAGAATTTGCCATTAAATTATACAGTATGCAACTCCAACAATCAGCAACGAGAGGCGGAGCTGCCAGAGCATATCCAAGAAATATCTGCAAAATTTGTCCTTTATGCTGTGAACAGCCTGTGAAAATTATTTAGTTTCACCATAATTTAAGTAGACCCCTACTGATAGTGCAATGACAATGTACTTGTCGCCATCAATTAAGCAGCACCAGCAGGGAAGCCACAAAAACAGGCTTTGCACAGCATTCATTCTTTTCACCTTTTAGACCAGGTTTAGGCTTGCAGATCAGTGTGTAGTATAATAGGAAATGACTCAAAGCCTCAAAAGCTGCTTCTGATTACCTCCCTGTGTGGAGGCTCTTCATTCATTAGGCAAAAATAATCAATAACCTTAAAAATGTGGATGTTCTTAACTCCAAGTGTAAACAAACCACAAGCATAAGAATTAGAAACAGATTTTCTTCAGACAAAAGAAAATAGAACAAGTAGAATAGTTTTCAGTCTGTGACCAACCTACAATATGATAACCAAGGCCCAGGTATTTAAGGTTATGAACTCATTTGTTGCCTGCCAGAGACTGCCAAATTGAAGACAGAATCATAAAGTTAGGGTTGGAAGGGACCTCAGGAAGTCATCTAGTCCAACCCCCAGCTCAAAACTGATACCATTCTCTGGATTAAGGGTCCATTGTTATCTGGAGGTAAATAACTGCTTAGATTAATTCTATTTTTGAACTTTGAGAAGCATGTTTCACATGTTATTAAATAAAAAGCAATAAAGTTACTACTTTGCATCTTCACAGCTAGAGATGGAAGGGGGATAGTTTTCCCCATCTACAGATAATTAAGGTTCCAATTGAAACAAAACATAAAACACCTTGAAAAACATTCGATTTGGGATAGGGGAAAAAAGATCAGGACTACCAAAAAATAATCAATTTAAAATTACTTAGAAAGCTTTGTTTTGATTTTTGAATTGTTATTATTGTTCTACTTTCTGTAAATTAATTTAAAAAAGCATTAATGAACTGTGTTTATTTCCCCAGGTCAAAATGTCCAAACAAACAAAATTTCAAACCTATTCTTTCATTTTCTTTTTTTAAATGAGATGTTTGTTGTAAGAGACCCTTTTCCCCGAAAAGTTTGCTTTTATCAATAAGGATTTCCTGAAAAAGAAAAAAGTTGTGTCAAATAATTTGTGACTAGCTGTGCCCATAACCTGAGAGGTTGTCTTCTATAAAGGAACCCAAACTCTAGAGGTTTGAAGTACAGGTATATGAAGGAAATATATATCCTAGAAGCCTTATGGAATCTTTAAATAATATATTTAGAGGAGAAATTGACTGGCCTCTTGAGTTCATACATTTGCTTTATGGAAGAAGTGCATAATCCAATAACTATTATGGATACAAGACTAAAGGGAGAATGGCTACTGAATCAAATGTTAAAGTCATGAAGTAGCCTATAAACTACTACTAGCACAGGCTGCCACCTGAAATGAAGACTCTAGAAATTGTGCTGCCAATAACTAGTCTAACAAAACTGGGTTAACCCACAACTCAAAAATCTGTCCGCTGTCATTCTGCAACAACACAAACAGTGGGCTGGCTTGCCACCATCCTGAAACCCTGCAAGTTCAAGTTTAATCACAGTCCCCCAGCATGCTTTGCAGCCCTGGGTTGTGCTGTGCTGTCTGCTCCAGAGAGCAGGAATGGCTCCTCCCCTCTGCTCTGTAGCAGGAGCAGTGAAGACTGGCTGACAAGGGATGGGGGGGGTATTACCCCCCCCACAGGCAAACCTTGGCTGGGGTCTGGGATCTGGAGCCAGGGAGGGAAGTTAAACACCCCTTCCCCTGCTCAAACTTACTGCTGGCTCCAACTGTGGACTACAAAAAAACAAAAAAAACAAAAAATCACAGAGGCACCTGGAAGCAGGAAAAGGAAGTGACGAGCAACCATGCAGAGTCCTACTGTTGTAATTCTGGACTGCAAATCCCAGAGACCCTCAGGGGCAGCAGGAAAAGGAAGTTAACACATAGCCAGAGAGACGTGCTCTAGTGCCCCCTGACTTCTGGCCTAAGCCACTCCAGGCATGTGGCTGCATTTCCTGAGTCAAAGGTTTACTTGTGTTTCAATTTAATCTGTGCAGCGTAGACTAACCTACAAAGACTGAATCCTAAAACCTAATCATTTATTATGTTAACTCTTTAAATGACCACTTCCAGTCCTCCCAGCTGGACTCCCGCCAGGCTTTTTATTCCAACTTCAGGGGTCTGGCCAACCAATTGGCCCCAGCACGCAGCCATAAAGCGTGCCCATGTCAATGTGGGAGCTGGTCTTTGCTCCTTCTGGCTCAGCCATTTTTTTTTTCCTTTTACCGCGGCGTCTCTGCTCACTGCAGTTTCACTTTTGTTGTGCTCCAGTTCCAGTGCAGCATCCCGCTGGCTCCGCTCCTCGTCTGGCTGAGGCAAGTCTTTTCCACAGTAGCCTTCTATCATCTGTGGATCTGAAGATGGCTGACAAAGCCTATCCTGGATTGACCTACTCTGTGGCAGCCTGGGTGCATGTTTCTGCGAGGGGTGTGCGGCTCTGGGTTCTTGGTTCAGTCTGTGACATGCTGTTTCTGCCTCTCCTGTTTTTCGGTCTCCTGTTGTCATCATTGTAAGGTTTCTAAGTACTACAATCCTTACAGTAGACTCTTCATCCATTTGGGGAGGTCCTGGGTGATAGTCTCCCACAAGTTATGTGCAAGTCCCTGTTTAGGCTATGCTTAACAAAATTCAGTGTATGTGGATAATTTCTTGTTCCACAATTTTACATGCGAGTCAATTTTTAAAATTCTGTTGTTTAAGAATAGCTCTGCTGAGGTCAGCGATGGAACATCCAGGGATGCTGAAGTGTTTTGCCACAGGTTTTTCTGAATTTTTGTAGAGGTATATCAATATATCAGTTGCATATCAGATTGGCACTGATAAAAGGAAAATTAACATGAACAGCCATCAGCATTTTTTGGCCGGTATACCTGAAAATGTCACCAATAAATGCCATGTGCATGCATGCAGCTATCCCCTGAAGATCAAGGCCCCCGTGGTGGGAGGCATGGGGGACATGTGCCCCGCTGGATTTGTGTGTAGGGCAAGGGTAGGCTGCCTGCTGTAGGCTCGGGGCCAGGGGCTGTGCCAGCTTCTTCCCAGTGCAGGGGCTGGGTGCAGGCGGGCAGTGGTGGTGGCGGCACTGGAAGGGGGCACTATAGCTCAACAATCCCTCCCTCCACCTCGGGGCACTCCCCTCTGCTGCCTTTCCCTTGGGAAGGGTGGGCAGGGGACACGTGGCCAGCGCGGGGCTCCCAAGGGAGAGACAGCAGAGTGGAATGCCCCAAGCAGGGGTGGTGCTAGGAGGGCCTTGGGGAGATATGGCTACTCCAAAATTCCCTGTACTCCCCCTGTAACCACTCCTCCCAGCAGCGCCGCCACCACCTCCCACCCTGCACAGCTGAACCCAGCCCCAACCTAGCCCCTCTGCCAGGAAGAGGCTGAAGCAGCCCTGAGCCCACAGCCTGCCTCTGCCCCACAAATCCAGGAGGCACATGCAGCAGTAGGGAGCTGCCTCCCTTCCCCACCCCTCAGTGCCCCCTGGATGAGCCAATGGGGAGACCAGTGGACATGATATACCTTGACTTTAGCAAGGCTTTTGATACAGTTTCCCATAACATTCTGACAAGCAAGCTAAGGAAGTACACGTTGGATGAATGGACTATAAGGGTGGTTAGAAAATTGGCTGGATCATGAGGATCAGAAAGTAGTAATCAATGACTCCATGTCTAGTTGCCAGCCAGCATCAAGTGGAGTCCACAGGGCTTGGTCCTGGGGCCAGTTTTGTTCAGCATTTTCATCAATGACCTGGAAGATGGCATAGATTGCCCCTTCAGCAAATTTGCAGATGACACCAAGCTGTGGGGAGCAGTAGATATTTTGGAGGGTAGGGTTAGGATTCAGAGAGACCTAGACAAAATGGAGGATTGGACCAAAAGAAATCTCATGAGGTTCCATAAGGACAAGTGCAGAGAGTCCGGCACTTAGGATGAAAGAATCCCAGTACAGGCTGGGGACCAACTGGCTAAAAAGTAGCTCTGCAGAAAAGGACCTAGGGTTTACAGTGGACAATAAATTGAATGCGAGTCAACAGTGTGCCCTTGTTGCATAGAAGGCCAAGGGTATACTGGGCTGTATTGGTAGAAGCACTGCCAGAAGATTGAGGGAAATGATTCTTCCTCTTTATTTGGCATGGGAGAGGCCACATATGGAGCACTGTGTCCACTACAGAAAGGACATGGACAAATTGGAGAGAGTCCAGTGTAGGACAATGAAAGTGGTTATGAAAGGGCCCGGGGCACATGACTTCTAAAGGAGAAGCTGAGGGAACCGGGCTTATTTAGTCTGCAAAAGGGAAGACTGAGGGGAGATTTAATAGCAGCCTTCAGCTATCTGAAGGGTGGCTCCAAAGAGGATAAAGCTAGACTGTTCTCAGTGGTGGCAGATGACAGAACAAGGACCAATGGTCTCAAGTTGCAGCAAGAGAAGTTTAGGTTAGGTATTAGGAAAAAGCTCTCACTAGGAGGGTAGAAAAAACACTGGAACAGGTTACCCAGAGAGGCTGTGCACTCTTCATCTTTGGAGGTTTAAGACCTGGCTAAACAAAGCTTTGGCTGGAATGATCCTGGTTTAAGCAGAAGGTTGGACTAGATGACCTCCTGAGGTCCCTTCCAACCCTAGTTTTCTATGAATTCTATGGTTTCTTCCAATGTGTCCATGTGATGATTAAATTAGGTGTACATTGGTCATGCTGAACATAAATACACCATGACCAATACACATAGCTTGGTCATTCTGACTTTGAGGGACATTTTAGGACAACACTCATAACGGACTTGGATTTGCTGGTATCTAATGTAGGTAAGTAACCAAGCTGTAGTGAAATTTACTGAAGAAGAGAGCATTCCAGATAAAAGCACCAAGACTTCTATTGGTAGATTATTAGATTCAAACAGACGCCCAATACATCCTCTATCAAAATGTTAGCCTGCAGGCTCTCTTTACATCTGAACATGCTAGTTTTAAGAGGAATACTTAAGACATCTTTGAGACCCTTCAAGTTCATCTATCTGTAGGAAGTCTACAGTGCTCCTGTCCCCTATATCCAAGCACCTCACAAGCACTCGTGCATTTAACCTTGCTACCTCCCTGGGATGAGTAGCGTTCCTGTCCTCATACTGCGCAAACAGACACTAAGCTATGGGCTAAGTAACTGCCATGTCCACAGTCAAACAAGCAGCTTGTGACAGATACCAAACTAAACACAGATCTACAAGCCCATAGTCCTCTACATTAACAAGACTCATCTTCCTCCACCTCCAGAATACTAATGCTTTCAAACGGTTTAGTTCCAGGAACAGGAACCTATATGAAAGCAGAGAGGATAACCTTTGGGCATCATGCCTTTATTGATCATTAATGAAGAAGCCAGGCATTTTGAATAACTTTTTCTCCTCAGTTAAGCATGCTACTTCCACTGCATTTCCCCAGGGATTTTCCCCAAAACTCTCAAGACAAAGCTCTGTTCTCAGTTTTTAAAAGTGCATCTGTGATTCAGAAGCTTTAAGTCGCATTGACGTTTAATGTGGCTTCAGCTCGTAAGCACCTAAGATTCCCTTGGCAAAATAACTTCAGTTCCTACATCACTTGCATCTTTTAAAAAAATGTGTGCTAAATTACTAACTGGCAAAGTTACAGCTATTTTCTAAAACTCCTTCACATTACGGTTGCTTTATACCAATTAATGGTGTGGAGTGAATTGCCTCAAGAACTTTTAAAATCAGAGAGAGCTGCCTGTTACAAAGTCTCAGATCCTCAAGCCCATATGCTTTAGGGAAGTCTGAATCCAGAGCAGCATTTTCCACTTCAGGGCAATCTCTACTTCCCATGATAAAAATAATTCTCATTGTGCTCCTTTTTCAGAAAAAAAAATGGTAATTTGTTCCCTTTGGACAGTCACTATATGATGGTCACCTCTCATCCAAAATGTGTGTTCCTGCTTTCCTTCACATAAAAATGAAAAGTCTCTATGAAATGAAATGTTTAGCTACTTTATGAATGGCCCTGTTATTCTCACAAAGCTAGAGAAGCGTTGGGTCATCTGCCTTTCTTGTATAAAGGTTCATGGAACTGGAACATAGCACACTATTCACTGCTGAACATTTCTGCTACGAGTAACTATACTACCTCTCTCCATCCTGACTGTGTCGAGTGAAAATCCAGGCCCACTGAAGTCAATGGGGGTATGGACAAACTAATATGGGGCCAGAACAATGAGAGTTCTCCTCTCTTACCAGCAATTCAATCTCTTAACATACACCTACACTCCAAAAATACAGGGTAATGGGTAGATCTAAAATACCAGATAGGTTGTTTTTGGTTTTATTACTATTATTTTTGCATTAGTTCCACTTTAGAGAGAGAGAGAGAACAGAGTAATTCCCACAGAACAACTTACAAAAAAATTCTCTGATCATCACACCAACGTCAACTGTAGAACAGAAAGCGGACAACCACAAGGTGCATAAAAAGGAAAAATTCTGTAGACTGATAAGATGCATTAGTTACAAGACAATCAATCCAATTAAAGGCTAACAAAACTGGTCTTATTCTTATTTCCAAATCCACCAACTGTGAAGGACTATTTGATCTAACACAGTAAGTGGGGGGAACATTAAGGGCATGAACACATGCATAGTTTACCACTAGTAAAAAAGGGTACAGCTTTATTGTGGATTAGCTGTTCCACAGTAACTGTCCATGTGTGTGTACTTGCACTACATAGTAAATGAACACTAACCCACAGTAATTTAGCCCTCTTTAAAAGATGAGTAAGCAACTGCAGGTTGTCTTCTACTTACCACAGTGTAAGAGCATACACACAGGCTGTTACCAAACAACATCTTAAAACTGATAAATTCCATTCATTTTACCACATGGTAAAATTTTCAAGTGCCTACCCTCCATACAGATGTGGTATGGTAAGGAAATAGCTCCATTTCACACATTGCTAGGCAGGTAAGATTTTTTTTTATATCCTTGGCCTAGAAATCTATTTACAGACTTGTTTCTGCCCAGACATACACAACAGTGGGGGCCAACTTTTTTGGTCTTCTGCTTCCTGCCCTATGTTCCCTGCTCAGCTTTGTTCCTTCCCCTGTGCTCCCAATCTGTCTGTTTCTCTGCTTTCTGCACTATCTGCCACTGTCCTACTTGTCCCCTCTCTTGTCTGCCATGTGCCACACACACACACACACAGGCTGCTTGTGCCACTTGTAGGCCTGCAGTAGCCAATCTGTGGCCATGCATGCCACAACACGGCAGAAGCATGCTTCTGCCAGGTTGGCCCAAGCACACACTGCCTACCCGCTCCTATGTACATACTCCAAAACTGAAAATAAGCCAGCAGGGCTTTTCCATGCTCATCCCTAGTAGTTCTCCTCAAGTGCACCAGAGACCGGGGTACTGAGGGTAGCTGCTAAGAAAGACCCTAGAACAGCCTCACCAGCTTATTTCCCGGTTTGAAACTGGCAAGTGGGAACAACTGAGCTAGCCATGGTCCTAGCTGGGGCACGCTGCTGCTGTGGCATATATCTGCCCTAAGAAATCAGTAGAAAGACTGGGATACCCTGAAGAGCTGGGTTTCATTATCATTAGAACAGAATCTCCTCTCAGTCTATTATAGTCCTCTGGAAATGCTGACCTTTGATAACCTTGCTTTCCTAGATGAAGCACTAGAGTACTTGTGGATGTGAGGAGAGGATGCTTCAATTAAATCAAGTCTGCTGGAGCATGCTAAATTAGCACACCTCCAGCATCTTGTGAATCACGCTTCAAAATGGCAATGTGGGCTGCTTCAACTAAAACTTCTTTGATGAGCTTTAAAGTGCCCTACCACCATTTTGAAGCATGGGGATGCTGATACATGAGATGCAGCAGCCGCTTTAATTAGAGCAGCTCTCAGAACCACTCTAATGAAAGCACTCCACCAGCCCCTGAAGCATGTGTAAAAATTCCCCTAGATTTGAAGACTATGACACATGGTGGAGTGGGATACACAGACATTGCTGTCTCTTTACAGCAACTGAACTTAATGCCAAAAAGTTTGGCTGGACAAGCCTCATCCATTAGTCTATGTGAACAGATGGAAGCATAGATTAATGGGGGATTCCGATTTCTTTCCACAGACACAGGCTTTCGAGGGAAAATGACAGCAGGGGATTGATATAAACATTTAGAAACTGGTCCGTGCGACTTTCCTTACCTACATTTCTCAAACACTGCACGGTGACAGCAAATCCTTTTGTCCGTGGTAGCAGATGGTACTTGAGCTTGGGCAGCCCTTTGGCTTCAGCCACTTGCATGCTGATTTGGTGTTTTTGCTCTGTGAACCTTGTGCCTTCACAATGAATCAAGAACTGAAAGCGAGACAGGGCTGCAGTTAGAAACCAGCTTGCAAAAAGGACATAAAAAAACCCTTTGTTTTTGGTTTTGTTCTGTTTGTTCGCTTGCTTTTTTTAATGCGCTTTCTGATTGGAGGCATTTTACAAGTGGATTAGTTGGAAGGAAATAAAGCCTTGAATAGACTTAATACTAGGGAAGAGGAGGATCTGGATGCTGTTCATACTACTATTGTAAGCAAAACCTTGGGTCAAAAAAGGAGAATACTGATCAGTGGAGAATTTTGGCCTATTCTGCTGCTATAACAAAGGCCATGAGGAACATACATTGAGGAGCTCAAGAAAGTACATTAGAACTTCTGATCTGACTGAGCAGCACAAGTATTTCCTCAAAAGTTAGAAATAAAGAGACCCCGACCAGAAATCCAGATCCACCCCCCAGCTTCAGGACAGTTCAGTGCTCCATCACAATTCACATTTCACAGGTAGGCTCTCGGGCACAATTCGAATGCACATTTAAAAAGAACTTAAAATCATCATTAACTTCTTCCTGAGAGACTAATGCCCTAGGAGGCTATTTTCTTCCACTTCTAAAGTCCAATGGCTTCAACAGCTACAAAGATGCATGGATTTTACAATGCTGAGGATGGACTAGCTATGACAGTAATGAATCCAGTCACTGTCAAACCACAGGCCCAGCTATTCGATACCTGCAGATAGCGCTCACGGTGTGATGCAACAAAGATCATTTTATTTTTATAACCTCTGTAAGAGAAGAAATTACACGCCTGCATGAAGACACTGCCTCTCCCCTCCTGCACTACACAATGAGATGGGGCCAAATCCTCCTCCGCCAGCATCTTTGATTCTCTTGGTGCTAGAAGAGAAGGGTTACTGAACTAGCTTTGAGACACTTGAACTCAGTTGTGACAGATGACAGAACAAAGAGCAATGGTCACAAGGTGCAGCAAGGGAGGTTTTGGTTGGATATTAGGAGAGACGCTCTCGCGAGGAGGGTAGTGAAGCACTGGAACAAGTTACTGAGAGCTGGTGGAATCTCCATCCTTGGAGGTTTTTAAGGTCCAGCTTGACAAAGCTCTGGCTGGGATGATCTAGTTGGGGATGCTCCTGCTTTGTGCAGAGGGTTGGACTAGATGACCTCCTGAGGTCCCTTCTTAACTTTCTATGATTTTATGAACTCAAGTCCCTGTTCCTCTGTACCTTGAGTCTCCATCTATAGTCGAAGGAGATATAGCACTTCCCTACCTCAATATGGATGTTGCAAGATTAAGTACCATATTAACATTAAAGTGCTCAGATTTTACAGTGACGAGGCCTGTACAAGCAAGCACTGCCTCAGATAATGTTTCAGGAAGCTCTCCCATTCTGGTGTGTCCCAAGCACCTGGATGCACCATGTGCAGCCAAAGCCATAATTATTGTGCCAGTGGCTGTGTTAGTGACAGCTACATTTAAAGTGTCATATTAAAAATAAGCTTTTTGCACTGACCTGCTCAGGCATGAGCATAAAATCCATTCCCTTGTTGGCACATACATGAAAACAAACTGGCCTCTGGAAATATAACCTCTTCACGATTCACTTTCTGACAAGTGTAGTTGAAACCAACTCACTTGTTCAATCTAAAGGCAATCAGGAGAATGGATTTTGCAGCCTTTGACTAACTCTACCAGTAACCCAAGGCCAGGATTTTAGCCACAAAAGTTTGTAAGGGAAGAGAACTAGTGGATCATCTCTCATTTAGCCTCTAGCCCCTGCTGGAGTGTTTTCTTCTGAGGTACCCTATAGAATCTTTTTCAAAAGGCAGATCTAGCTTTCAGAAAAAAAAAAAAATAAATAAAAAAAATAATGAGAAAAATCTTTTCATCAGACCTGGCCTGCTCTCTTTTTACACATAAGGTACTATTTCTACCTTTGATGCACAATCCCTGCACAGGAATGCAAAGTAAAATTCCACTTTGCACTGAATTAACCTCAGTTGTATGACAACTGTAACGATATTAGGGTTGAGTAAGAGGGAATACTAAGCAGCAGCTATTAGGCAACATACAAAAGAGTCAGGTGAGTTATGCTCATAAATCAGTGCTGAACAATCCAAGTATTTTTTTATAAAAACAGATTGGGGCATGTTTTAAAAGATCAGAAATGACTGTGGAAAGCAGCATCTAAAGACAGTATCTTGTCTATGTCTCAGGCAGCATCCTGGCTAGAGATCATCCAACATACTCCAAAACAAAGGCCTCTGATCTACAAAGCAGGGATTGCCTCCAGGTCCCACTGAATGCAATGAGACTGTAGGTGTCCAAATACCTCAGAGGTTCAGGGGTGTAATACTTGCATCTTCATTAGAAAACTGTCTCTCAGTTAAGCAACCAAATTTTTGTTAGCCACTTGTACAATGGCTTAAGGCTCAAAAGGTCTTTCACGTGGCTCTCTCCACACCAAATCAGGATTTTTGATTCCCAGGTGTGGTGGAGTCATAACCTGTTTACTTCTTGTCACAATCTATCATTTTCCAGCCTGACAGATGAGGTGGATATTTTTACCTCTCAGTTCTTGTTATGGGGAGGCAAATCCAGTCCTCTTCACTTTAAAAAGTCTGTAGCTCAAACAGTATCCTAGTTTGGGCAAACAGCTCTACCAAGTTTGCTTACATCAGGTGCTTTAACGTAAGATTTGCCATGGATTGTAACAACGGGATTCAAAGGAGGGAAAATGGAGTAGGGGGCACGAGTGCATAAATTACTCCATCTTCTAAAACGACAAGGAAAAAAGCAGAGTGAGCCAGTGGCAGAGAGGAGGGGGTGTATTTTATATATACATCACACACACAAATGCTCAACCTCTCCACTGTCCTCTAAATTTGGGAGTTTGGAAAGCAAAAAGGAAAAACCAAAACAACCCACAAACAAACCAACAATTGCCACGTGTTCAGTTATAATCTATGACCTTTTCTCTCTACAGCCCTTTATAGGAGCAAAAGACAAATTAAATTAAAGCAAAAAACATAGGGTGGAAGTTCTGAATTCTCCTCAATGACTGACACCTGCAAGGCTCACAAAACCAGCGCGCCAAATTCTTCACACCGATCACGGAGGTTTCATACAAAGAATTGTATCACATTGCTTATGTTCTTCGCATCTCACGGAAGGGACAAGAGTGCCGTCAGTGCCACCCCATCCTCGCTACTCACCCAAAAGTTTTCTGGGTAATCCCGGAGGTTGAACAAGCCCTGCATGACTGTTTTCCGATCCTCCTCCCATTTACGCTTGCAGAAAACGATCTCTAGGAAATACCACATCCAGCCAATGACAGGCACGTACGAGAGTTCCTTCTTCGCAAGCACTTTGGCACTCTGCAACACAGAGCATAAAAGCAAAGTGTTAAGGAGAGTGTTACATAGAGAGCTTTAAATAAAATATTTGTTGAGATTTAGGGCAGACAAGACAGAAAAGGGATGGGCTTCAATAATCCAATTCATGCTGTACAGTCTTTTGCTGGCTGCATAGTTTTGTTTTTTTAAAGTTCTCCTCTGTGTATGTTGGGGTGATTGAATTTGACCCAAAATACTTGCTGGATGGAAAAAACTGTTAGAAAAGGCCACATATGCCAAGTTCATTTGAAAACAAAGGCATTTCTTGCTAAGAGGCAGGCTTACTAACCAGAGAAATAACGTTTTTCACATATCCAGAGACCTGATACAGCATGACCGATACAGAACTCACGCAGCACAGACAACCCAAGTTCCTCTATGAGGTCTTGCCAATACATCTCCACCCAGAGTTCGGAAGAGATTAGCCCTAAAGAGAAAGTCATGCTGTATACCTGATAAGGTCTTTTTTGTTTGTTTTTAAATTGAAGCTGCTTACAGGATACTGCTACAAATGACTGCATGGAAAATATCCAAATCAGCAGAGTATATTGTTACAACCTTCACAGCACTTGCAAGAAAAGATTTTAGTTATGTCTGCTTTTTTTCTATGGGCCTCATTACTGTACCACACCATTACAATAATGCATTTCTGTTCAGAATCTGTCCATAGCGCTGGGAAGTCCCACCTCATAGATGCAATGCAAAGAGAGATTAAAGTGGCCAACCAAGGTGAGTCAGTTAATACTGTTGCCAGTAATAAGCACCTAGATCTGAACACCAAATCCCCCAAGGAAACCATCTTTCCGAGATGCCTTTCATTGCTCCCTCCAAACCTGTTCATTTCTAATGCATCTTTACTTTATTATTTAGTGATCTAAATGAAGATTGAAGCAGTAAATAATGTGCAGAACACTGGTACAGCAGAGACTGAAAAACATAAAATCACAATTTTCCCCACAAAGTAAATGGAGCAATTACGATCCATCTTGCACGTGTTCTTCCTTTTGAAGTGCTCCATCCCAATGCCCCTCAGATGGGCTGCTAAGACATCAGATTTGACAAGCAGCGATTGGTGGACTCAACATACAAACAGCTACTATATGCAGTTCTTTCTTCCTTTCTCTTCTCCCTCACAATTGATTATTAGGGCAAGGGAGATTTGATCTATTTCTTTTCTCTCTCACCTCATCTCTCTAGTCTGCTTTCCTTCTCCTAGAAGAATTCTGTAAATAATTAAAGCTACATACAAAACTGTCATGAAACTTGAGGGCAACTGCACATCACACAGCATTATGAGTGACTGCCACACAAGCAAAGCAGCCACAGGTGCAGCAACGCAGCTTCCAAGAATTAGAGACAGAAATGCATTTGTCTAAACACTGCAGACTACCGGCCACCTTCTGCATCTCTCAAACCCAGTGCTACTGTTGAATAATGAGTAATGCCCCCCACTCCACCCACAATCAGCATAGGGGGGAAAAGCCTCATCTTGGATTTGAGTACCAGACTAGGACACGTGGCAACTCAGCTCCAGCTTTAGCCCCAGGGATGAAGCCAGAACTGAGCTGCAACCTGCCCCAGGCTGGAATGGTTTGTTTGGTAGGGGAAGGGGCAGGAAACCTGCAGTTTTTTTCCCCTTGCTTGTGTCTGTCCCCCACCTCCTGTCCCTTCTCTCCCCCCACTTACCTTCTGCTCCATTCCAGTGCCTCCAGCCCAGACCTCCTAGGAATTGCTACAGCTTCTCCCTGGCCAGGCCAGGCTGGGTTGGGCTGAGACCAAGCCACCCTGCTGCTGACTGCTCCAAAGGAGCAGAGCTGCAGGAGTAGGTAAGGGGAACATGGGTGGAGGCACGCAGGCTGCAGGAGAGGCAAAGCACAGCCACAGGGGAACAAGGGACACCCCCTCTACTGCTGCTTTCCCCACCATAGCAGTAGGGGGGTGAATTCAAAAGACAAACCTACCACTAATTAGATTCTGTGCATGAAAAATTAAAACAAAAATTCATGATTTTCCATGTCCAGAATCTAATTATTGGGGGGAATCTTCTTAAAATCAAAGTCACCTTATATTCAAGTAAATACAGTCAAAAACCAACACCAAGACAGACATCTTTACACATATGTTCTCCCTCACTCCACACAAACAAAGAATTACGAGTTCATTTATGAATCAACACCCATGATGTGTTGTCAAAGGGTCATTAGAAGGTAGCAATTTTTCAAGGAAGACAGCAGAGAAGACACTACACTCTCTGGCTTTTCCTCTCTTTCTTGTCCCGCAGTGCAACTATACATTTGTAGGTACTCGTTTCCAAAAAATGCATCTGATCTCTGACCTCCCGATGCACATGTATTATTAACAACTTGTTTAATTTTGAATGTTTTCATGTTGTCTTAAAGAAAGAGAAGAGAAGAGCCTCCTAAAACATACAAACCAGGTCACCTGGTTTATCCAACCCTCCCCCGTAAAAGTCAAAATAAACATTGGTGAGGTTTGGACTGTGCTAATAGGTCATTAAAAACCAGACTTTTGTTACTACCATCATTTAGCTTCTGACAAGCATATACCTACCTAGGCAATCCCATTCAATCACAAATGGAAACAGAATCTGAACCATATGGAAGTGTGAAAATTTGCAGTTGTAAAGCTATGCAAGTGCTGCTTCAAGCACATACAGGCGAAACAAGCTTTAGCCCTTGAAATTCCCAATAATCCCGAAGAACATCATACAAAAAACAAACAAACAAAAAACCCTAAACACCCTGAATTGCTGCTGGAATTTTTAAAAAAAAGCCAACAAAAGGTAGATGATCAAAACGTGTTTCTCAATTAGAAAGGACCAAGTGTTACCTCCTTGTGGTGTTCCTTAAATAGCAAATAGGTACTCAAGAGTACAGAACAAACTTGGCCTGCGACAAACAAAGAAAGCCACTGCAAGACGGAATAGATTCAAGTTATTGGGCTCGATATATGTAATGCAAGAAGCTGGAATAGATGATTCTCTCCAGTCAAAGATCTATAAAGCTGAGGCTTCCAAAAAGCATAACAAATTAAAATCAACCTTTTCTTGACAGCAACTACTACTTCTTTGTGCTTTTCTAAAAACAGGCAAGACCACTGACAAACGGTAGACAAAAAAGTTACCACTAACTATAGTTTTTAGGGGTGTGGGAAGCAGGCCCTGTTCGTTTTGGATTCAGCCCAACTCAGGGGCAGCGATTCAGATCACTGTCCCCAATTTGATTCAGCCCAAATCTGAATCTGAAGATTCGATGCTGATTCAGAGAATCAGCTATTTAGACATAGACAAAGCTTTAGAAGTTTTTTCTACATACCTCGAGGTATGTATCAGCGCAGCTCATGAATGCTGTGATACTGGGGCACATGGAGTGTCCCACAAGGGTGTGGGGGGGGGGCCTTCCACATGCTTGGCAGCAAACCCAGAAGTGGACCAGAATTACTTCTGGTTCACTTTCAGGTCTGCCAGGGAGCACGCTGGGGGGCCTCTGTGACACCCTGGCTCAGCAATCGACCATGGGGGGACCCAGGGTGCCCTGCCAGACCTAGGAGGCACCAGTCACCAAACTGGGGGGTGCGGACCCTGCACAATCTCCAGCAGACTCAGAAATGAAGCAGAAGTGTTCCACTTCTGGGTCTGCTGCCGAGTGCACTGGGGACCACCGCCATGCTCTAGTAGGGCTCTATGTGCCCCAGCATCGCAGCATTCATGAATCACCTGCTCCTCAGAGGTACGTAGAAAAAAAAAAAAAAAAAAGATTTAAAGCTGCATCTATGTCCGAATCGCCGAATCAATTTGGAGGGTTCCAATTTGATTTCAGAGAGATTAAAGGGTCCCCCAATTCAATACGGAGATTCGGTCACCAAAATCAGGCCGAATCAAATCAGGGACTGAAGCTTTGTACAACCCTAGTAGTTTTCCACCCAACTAGAAAAATCACAAAGCTATGATTTTTTTTTTTGATTTTTTTTTTAAGGCATCCTGAAGCTCAGGTACCTACGTTAAGGCATTATAGATGCTTGAACGTCTTCCAGAAGATCTAAGGCTACACTATTTATTTCTTGTTCACTTTCTATAGGCTCTTTTAAGAGCTGGAGTAGATAACCTTTTAGATGCACATGAACAGAAAGTAAGGTATCTTAGGTTATTTTGTCCCCAAAGAGTGCATTATATATAAAGAAGTCTTGAATTACACAGAGAAATCAGAGGCCAGAAAAACTGTGCATTATATTGCCAAAACTGATCTCTTGTGGGAGGAATAATTGATTTTTGTGTGGTTTGTGCCTCATTCTCCCTCCATGATCCCACCTTTGAAAAAATGCTTTTTGCAGAGATGTAATAATCCTCACTTATAGCCTCAAAATTCTACCTTCCTAGAAGGATAAATTCTTTAAAGCAATGCTGGGTTACACAAAAGATATTTCTTTCCAGCAGATGCAAAGGAATATTAAGACTGCAGTACTATGCCAGATACACCCATAAGGATGTCTGCTGTGAATAGTGCAGAGTGATTCCCAAAAGGATTTCTCTCTTCATACACTCAGTCTAGCTCCAAAATTAATTCACTGTGGCCACACATGCACGTGTTCAGTTGCAAAACATCTGCGTGATCAAGTTCCACCCACATAGGTGGCTAAAGAACACAGGATTTCAATGCTGCTTAAATGAGTAATCAAAAAAAAAAAAAAAAAAAAAAGAAATTTAAATACTTGCACCAAGGATGCCTGCATACCCATCCAACCAGATAATACACCTTGTTGCTAGTTTGTACAATCCCAGCTAACAACTGGAGTCCACAAGAATTTGTTTTATAAAATTTCAAATAATAAAACTTCAAATAGGAGCTAAAACAGGCTTAGTTATTTATTTATATAATTCTCTCGACTTTTCCTTTTACAAATTTTGTTCACTTGGGGCACCTATACACGAGCTGGACATCTGCTCCAATGCATGCTAATTAGTATGCTTCAGCAGCCTCTGCGTCATGTGTTTTCAGCGTCCCCGCGTTCAAACTGGTGGCAGGGGTGCTTTAAGTAAAGCTTGAATGAGCATCCAAATCTACTCCCTCAAATGAAATGCAGTCAGAATATCATGATATGGTGAGAAGAAGAATTTTTTAGGCTCGCTAGCTCCCTACATTTGTTTCTTAAAAGCGTCATCTACCTGAATTTAACAAACGTATTCCCACAATATTAAATGCTGCAATAACACTTTAAGGGTTTTTTTTTGTATAAATATATACCAAGATGCTCAGCTAGGGCCAAGTGCTCAGACTTCTGCAAACCTCCTTGCCTAAATGCTATGGTATTGTTTTTCTTAAAAATGTATACAGGAAGAAAAGTCAGCGCATAAAAGTGGACCATGAACATTCCCCCAGGCCACTGGACCACACTTTACACCAACCTGGCAACACCACAGCAAAGTATCTAGCCTAATATCAATGGATCTACCAAAAATCAAAGAAACAGGCAGTCGATTTCATTGACAAATTGTGGGGCCAGCCACTGTTTTCACAGGCTTATCACAGCAACCCCCCCACCTCTGTTTGGCCAAGAGGGCTGCCCATCACATCACCCTGTCCCCTACTGCTGACTGATCAAGAAGGCTGTCCACCATCTCGGCTGCTCCCCTTTGCCCCAGTGGTCTCCCCTTGCCCCCCCCCCCGCTGCAAGGTCAGACCACAGCAGCCGTGACAACCACTGGTCCTACGCGGGAGCCAGCACCTTGTGTTTAGTAAGGGTTGGGGTTTTTTGTGGATTTCAGGGGCAATGCCTTATTTTGTGGTTTCTATAAAATGCATAAAATGATGAGTTGAGTAGGTCCCTACTTATATCCACATATGGTATAATGCTCAGATACTTTTCAAGTCACTATGTTTTCAAAAATTAGTTTCCTTATACAATCATTTTTATTGGCATGGCGGGGGGGAGGGAAGACCTAGAACAATTGATAACAGCACTAAATCAACAATATTTGGAGTGTCTATACTCTGGTTTTTGTTTTTTTTTTTTTTTTTTTATAGGAAAAGCTACTATTAGGTTGAAATTATGATTCTACGTGGTCAAGATTTTTCTCCCACTCCCCTTGCACAAAGTCACTGTCAGTAAAATCATGATCACCATCCCTTTGGAAACCCATTTACTCTGCAGCCAATATTAAAAACACTCAATGGAGAGATGTTTACAGAAACTGGCACTGTGCTGAGGCAGGCGAGTCCACTATTAAGATTATGGCTCTGCAATAAATCTGAAAGGCCACTACAGTGTCAGCCAGATTGGTTAGAGAGTGATTCCTAAAGTTACAAGAACATCACTGCATTTTGTGGATATGAACCTATTCTTTATTAGAGGTGGGGAGTGGGAGGAAGAAGGGAAAGAGAGAATTGTTGTTTTACAGCTCAAATATCATAACTGTATATTGAACACTGAAACTAGAAGGCCAGCAATAGAGCAAGCCATGGTGGGTGCCCCTTAATTTGCCATTGCTATACACCCTGGGTTTATCTTCAAGAACAAGGCCACCTGAAATGTACATAATAAAAGCCCTGTTATCCGGCAAGAGTGGGGAATAGGGGGTGCTGGGCATCTAAAAATGCTGGTTACCAGAGGCTGGCTGAATTCTGGTTAAAAGAGTATTCCGGTTAGTAAAATGCCAGGTAACAGGGCTTTTACTGTACACAGGATTTGATTTAAAGTCTAAAGGAAGGTTTCCTTTGCAGAAAGAAGGCTTTGGAACAGGATTCCCCCCTGCCTGCTAAATGCACAGCCTGAGGAAGCTAAATGGTTCCTAATGAATTATATTAAGCAGCAACAATGGTATTATATTAATGAAAAGTGCTAAATAATGTTTTATTAGTAGATCTCAAAGCATTTCTTACAGGAAGCCAGTATCACCACCCCCATCTTGCATGAGGAAAACGAAGGCTAGAAACTTATTCGTATTATTATATTGGAAAAGAAAACTAAGCTTTTCATATGCTTGACTACAGAACTGAGATTTTAATGAAAAGGTGAGGAGACATGATAGTGTTGTAAGAGATGGCCATGCTGTCTCTAGGGCCCCCATGCCCCACCAAGAAAGAAAAACCCATGTTACCAGTATTGGAAACCTTTTTGTGGCACTTCAGTCCCTGCAGCAGTTGGGCTGCAGGTGAGGAGAAGAGAGGAAAGCAGCTATTGTGGGTTATGAGAGAGAGAGAAGAATAAGGGTGCAAGAGGAGAAGCAACTTTGTGTATAGGCTTAGCTGATTCTGCAACTAAAATTCTTGCCTAAGTCTGTGGAGATGCTTTCAAGCCACTTAATGAGCACAGAAGAGAGGGTCTCCCCCGCCCCAAGCATTCAACCACTTGGTTGTAAGGTTAATCACGTATGCTGAAAATGCTTACATTCAAATCGTACAGCGCTGAGAGTCTGTACACACTTGTGACATCGCTAAAAAGTGTCATTTTTTTCCTACAGCTCCAATTTTGAGGTTCAGAGTTCCCTTTGCTCCCAGCAAAATAAAGAGGGACTAAAAGTTCTCAGCACCTTAAAATTTGGGCCCTATAAAATTGATAAGCAGCAAAATTAGAGTAGGCATTTTGTGCACTGGAGCCCTCTAAAATGCTCTAAATGCAAGAGGTTCATTCCTGAAAATGGCAAAGGATACACACATTCAGTTATAAAGTGTAAAATGCCAAACAAAGAGAATCAAGGTCATTTAGTGCATCATAAAATGACTACTGAACACTTGAGTTTTAAAAAAAATGCCTGGTTATACAGCTAAGAGCAGAACTGCATAGCAAAGCTAGTGACCTCAGGAAGCTGTAAAATACACTAAATCTGGGACAAATTCTCCAAATAAGATTAGTGCAACTGCATTCCACAGGACAGCACTGATGAAACAGGGTACAGGCACTAACCTGCTGGGGCTTTAAGCAATTCTTTACGGAAAAAAGCACCATCCCACATTTGTTTAAGATGCAGACTTAATGTGAAATCTGTAGCTACAAGTACTCCTTTTAATTGTACAGTATAAAGCAGTGATGCAATAAGAGTACAGAAGAAGTAGCATCTTAGCATGTAGTAGATGGTGTATTTTGGATAGCAACATTTCAATTCCATGCTAGCTGCCTTCCTTGGACACATCCTGTTTGGAGGATAAGTACCTTGGGAAAGTTTAAAAAAAAAAAAAAATTTCCTCCAGAGCACTCAGGAACTAAAACTATTGATTCAGTAAGATACACAACTCAATGGTATTTAGGAATTATTTCCCCTCAGTAAAGCTTTGGACTCAGGTTAGCTGAGCCATCCTGGGCCATAAGCTAAAACCTAGGTGTCATTTTCACTTGAGCTGTTAACTTGTCCTCTTTAAAATAAGGATACAGGGTATGCAACTCAAACACCGACTGTTCTCTAATGCTTTTCCACCATGCCACCTGTTTTTCTAGGACAAAGGTTCTCCCACAATTTACTGGGAAAAATCTCCCAACCACAGACCTTCCCCCAAAAGCAAATGACACACAGTAAATTAAGATGGGAATAGATTCCATAGGAAAACACAAAGTACATAAAAAAAAAAAATCTTTTTTTTTTTTTTTTTTTTTTTTTTTTTAACTATTTTCAACATGCTACTTTGGGTATTCTATGAAATTTTTTAAAAAGTGACCCAGTCTGCACCATTTATTATCCTTCTATATGCTACCACCAAACCTTCAACTCATCCTTCCTGTGATGAGTAATTGAAAGGATTAAAGACTACTCACAGAGAAGTTGGAGTGGAAAGAGTAATATCATTGGAGGGGGGAGAAGAACTAGTCTAAGGTCAAGAAGTGCCCAGACTTAGAAAAATATGAAATGCTTAACTATGCAAGACAGTCAAGGCAACATTTCTTTTAAATGCTAATACAACCCCCCTCCCCCCCCCAAAAAAAACCCAAAACAAAAACCAACTCACCCCCAAAACCCCAAATCTCTCACAAAAGTTCCAACCACAGAGAAAGTCGATTTCAAAGTTGTGATTAAGGATGACGATGGCATTTTCTTTCCCATACTTGTGGAAACTTTCTGGGTCAGTGTAGAGGGTGCAGTCAGTGCCGGACCACCATTCCAGCAACATCACCATCTCTGGAACAAACAACAAAATGAGTGAATGTATATACAAGGTACACAAGTGCCCGCCAGTCAGTCAGTTGCATGCTGAAAGCTGCTCTTTGCCTCTTAGCGGACACAGTAAAAAAAGTGACCGCAGCTCATCATCTACATCTAGCCAGAATCTGAGCATTGACTGCACGTGTTTTTTAGTACAGCACTGGTGTGGGGTATATAAGGACGAAGTTAAAGGCTTGTTGAAGGAGAGTCATTGCATGTGGATTTTAAATACAGCAGTCAAAAAAATACCAGTTACACCACATTGCCCGATCTAAAGTTGCCCTTCCAGGAATGTTCAGCAATTCACTGGATTGCACTCAAACTCCAGGGCTCTTCATAATCCTGAAAAATTGGCAAGGGAAAGAAAAAAAAAAAAAAAAAGAAGGAATTGCAGAGTTACTTTGTGCTGCAATACTAAAGTTACTGTCTATTGTTACCACTGTTGGCAGACACTTCCCAACTCTTTCCCCATACCATCCCCCTCAGAAAAAAAACCTTGCAAGGGAAGGCTCTATTCTTACTCATCAGATCACACGCATCAGTTACACAGCAATATCCCATTCGATGCAATAAGTATGCCCAGAGATTTCTGGGCACATACTAAGAGGCTTGTGGGCTGCTAAGTTAGAGTCCTGGGCAAAGGGGTGTATGGGAAGATTCAAAGCCCTCACTGGGTTTCCCCCTTGCCCCCACCCTTGGAGTAGGAGAGCAGATGATTTTCAAGAGCATGAAGATGAAGTCTGATCATTTCACTCCTGTCAGTAAGTTTGAGGACACCCCTGAGCTTGGCTGCAGTGGCTCCAAACATATTCAGTGCAGAGGTGCAGCACCCTCTCTGGAAGCAGCCTTTCCTGCTGTGCCCGACAGCCTGGAGGTACTCTTTCCAACAGTGCCAATTCAGCAGAGCAAAAGGCCAGCCAATTCCCATGGCAGAAGCTAAGCACCCAAGTATTTTGCACAGGAGAACAGCTGTTAGTTGGGAAGGCTCATTCCATGGCAGGGTGCCATGTCATCAAACTGGTGAAAAAAATGAGTTGCTGCCAGCCTTGGCAGAGGCTGCAATCCTCGCCACTCAAACAGCAGTGCTTTCTGAAGCCCCTATTCCATGTAATAGGATCAGCATTCAGGGCCTGATTTTGCTGTAAGAAACGTGAAGACACTTTTTTTTTATTTGATGGGAACTGGCCCCTAGATAGGGAAGTAAATAGCAGGGGAGGAAGTGAATGAAGGAAAGGATAAGGAAGGTAGGCTGAAACAAAGAGATATTACAAAAAAAGGAAAAAAAATCATCACTTATTTTCCTACCCCAACCCGGGTTCTTTGTTCACTTTTTGAACTGTTCACAGCTTGGAGAAAGAAAAATAAAATTACTCAGTTATCCTCTCCTTTACAATCAGTTTTACATTCTGGTTCCTATCCAAACGTAGCATTTGGGTTTCTAAATGCATTCTGAAAACATTTAAGTACAAGCAAAAACCAAAACCCTGGTTTTCATGTTCAGAAACGTTATTGCTAAAAGCTGCAGTCCTCAAATTGTAACGCATTATGATAAACCAATTTAAAATGAGTTAAAACAATTAAAGTGCATGTATATTACAATTTTATATTGCTTTAATAATGCTAGTTTTCTTCTACAGTTGGGTTTTAAATTTTCTTTAGTCCCATTCCAAAAGTCACGTGAGAGTGAGTGAGTGAGTGAGTGATCAATCCTTTTAGAATAGGGCTTTGAAACCTTTGAAAGGCTTCAGCATATCTAGATGAAGATGCGGTTAGAATAGTGGTACTCAACTTTATTAGACACAAAGCATCTCTTAGATGCCAACTCTTAGCTTTCACTAGTGGGGTTTTTGGGTTGTTTTTTTTTAACTTCAGAATAATACAGTAATTCTGTTGCAACAAACTCCAAGTCCACAACAGGTCAGAATGTTTTTGACATGGTGGATTCCTATTGGAAATCTCAGGATTTACCTTGTGAATCACTGTGCAGGCGTTTGCATAACTACCAGTAATATATTGTGCACATCTCACTGCATCCTAATTGAGAATCACTGGGTTAAAGGAACACGGTCATATTCAGAGGCAATGGAGAAAGTGGTGCAAGTTCAACCCCTTTTACACTAAACTCTAAAGTCATGTTGTTAAAGCAGTGATTCTCAACAGGGGTCAAAAAAAAGTCAAAGCCCTTTGCATTCAATTTAGCAAAGATCAGAACTAGGGAAGCCTCTGAAATAAATTATTTTCTAAACAGGTGAAATCTGCACATGGCCAAGAACAAACCTACTTTTTTCAATATTCATTAGCTAATGATTGCTTGAGGCTTTGAGATGATATTGCACCACACAATAGTAGTCGGGAAAGATGGCGAGAGAAGAAAAAAAAGTTGTCTCTGCTAAAATTAAATTCAGACTAAGGATCAGCCTTCATTCAGAGAGCAATAGTTCAACCTAAGTTAGCATGCGTAAGGTACAATGACTATATCAATGACTTCACTATGCCCTGCTTATTCTTAACCACAGCAAGTAACTATTTCTGTATTAATTGCTTTATCAGTGTGTCAAGGGGGAGACTATCAATGCAGGCTTGGTTGGAGTCAGTATAATATGGTAATAAAACAATGCTTGTGAATGCCATTATTCAGCAAAGCATCAATTTCCAGCATAGACCAAAGCTTTCCATCTTACAGAGAACCTATGAGGATTCACAAATGAGACTAAAATGCAGTTCAACTTCCAGAAGCAATCTATTAAATTCCTTGCAAGAATAAATGAATCTTAAATCAGAATTCCACATCTCCCAAACTTTACATTTTTATATTACTTTTTGAATTAAAAAAAAAAAAGCAGGAGAGCAGCACTACCGTGGCTGAATAATTTGACATTGTTTAAGATTGCATAATCAAGAACACAGTAAATCACACAAAAAGAAAAAATTGTTTTTCTCCCCTCAGCATTGTATCCAAATAAGTCAGGGTAAGTCTTTTATCCTCTCTTGCTATCAAATCTATCATTTAAAAGGTTAAAAAGCAAACAGATGATAATTGCATACAAGGCCCTCCAATCAAACCACCTTCATCTAGGTAAGTACTATTTCATCAAGGTCATCCTGTTTCATTTCCAGTGTCAGTTTTTTTTTTTGCAAGAACCTGAATTGAACAAATCAAAAATACATCAGAAGGATCACTATATAGGTATTTTATATGCATGCAGTATTTTAATTACATTTCCAGTGCCAAATGCATCTCAAGGGAAAAAGATATGGAAAAAATTTGAACCTGCAGGCTTTACTCAGTGTGATTTTTCACCTGAAGAAAATACCATATTCTCTTGCAAAGAACACATACTTTTCCCCTGAAGACAGCTGCTGGAAACTTGAGTGTGCACTGTGTGAAAAATACAGTAACAGCAATTTTTGCTGCTCTGGGTGAAACTAAAAGTAAAATTTGCAGCAATCTACAGGAAGTAGAACGAGCAGGCTTAGCTCTAACTGCTGCTACTTACTCAGTGGGAGCGTCCACATGTGCATTAATGCGCTTTTATTAATGTGCATTCAATTTATTACCTCCTATGTGAGGTAAAGTAATGTGCATTAGGATGCCCCAATGTGCAATAGCTCAAGCACATACTTTTGAGGTGATACTTAAATGTGTAGCAGCCCATTTTACTGCACATTAGCATAATAGCACTTTAACGCACCACTAATGCACAGTAAAATAAAGCTACTGTATATTAAAGCATACATGTAGATATGCCCAAGTTACTACACAGAAAGATCTTTTCTTCCCCCCAGCCCTTCATTCTGTCTTTCAAAAACAAGGTGCCCATTATATTCCAGGGTGTGTTGCATGCAGAAAAATGGCATTACAGGGTTAGCTCTCTATCTGTTGCCGACTTCCTGTTATAGTTGCTGCACACATTGATTCAGTGCCAGCACTGAATGTTTTTGTATGAAATAAGTCAACCTTGAAAGTTTGAAGTTCTTAACACTTCTCTACCCTTATATATTCCCACTCTGGGGTTTTTTGCCCCCTAGCTTTTCTTCTTCTTTGTGGGTGTCAAGCAATGCTCAGTAATGTCAACTGCCTATATGCTAGCAGCTTACTCCTACAGACTGCCACAGAAATGTCTTGCCCAGAAAACTTACTGTGGCATCTACACAGTGTAAGGGCATTCACATGCTCCGCTTGCCTCCTCTGCACTTTTGGTGACCGATATAAATTGGCTATCATCTCTCCCTGTAATCAGAATTTTTTAACCTATTAGTTCTGCTGCAAGCTGAAACAATCACTTGTTAGGAGTGGAGGAGCAGAAGGGAGATGCAGGGGAAGGGAAATGATGCAATTTCTATTATTCCAAACTGGGGCTTATTAAAAAACAGTCAAAATTCTACCTTCCTGCTGGAATCAAAATATTTATTGGCATAATACTGCTGCTTTCAACTCAAAATGTAGACATTTCTCCACTGATGAAACTAAATGTTCCCCAATCCCAATAACTCCAACACTGATAACCTGCCACGACGTCTCATGGAAGCTGTAGTTCTGCTACCAGACAATAGCCAGATCTCCACTTCTTTTTCTGATTATGGCTTTCATAAAACACTACTCACGTTCTCCAAGTAAGGCCCTGATACATCATAGGAAAACACTGTTCAACCAGGGGACCTGTACCTCTACCAGAGGCATTGCAGTGATATTTTAGTTTGTTATTTCCCCAAGCTATCAAAGCCTACAGTAAAGGAGCCAGGTTACAAGCAACTGAGGCACTATTCGGCATTTCTACACATGGTCTGGGACGGCCGGGAAGAACGTTTTAATAGGAGTGGCTCCAAGAGCCACTCCTATTAAAGCGACCACAGCATCTTGTGTATCAATGTCCCCACATTTCAAAATGGCAGCAGGGCCGGTATAAAGCTCTCTGAACCAGCTTAAAGTACCCTGGCTGCCATGTGAAAGCACAGGGATGCTGATACATGAGACATAAAGGCTGCTTGAGCATGTTAATTAGCATGCTCCAACGTGCTGCAGTTACAGGGCATTGAAGCAGCCTCCCCACACATCTACAGGCCCCTGTTGTGCCCATGGTCTTTATGTGGCCACCCAGTGAGGGAAGAGTCCTTCCTCTCCCACCTCCAGGATCAATGTTATGATGCAACTAAGACTCAGGCAGAAGCACAGCCTCTCAGATCTGCTCCCTTACTGCTTCTCATCAAAAAGGTACTGTAAAATGGAAAAGCTCCCACTCCGATTTATACAGCTTTCATACCCCCTTTGCACCCAGGTAAATGACTGTACAACACAGAGTAAGGAAGGAATCTAGTGATCACAGTTACCAATTGCTTCAGGCTCTTTAAACTTAAATTTCGGGCACTGTTTCTACAGTGTGCAACACTTCCCCAGTCTGCCCATATATTCAAATGAGGAGATCAACTGTAATATTCTTAGCTCTCTGTTCTATGGATATCCTCCTTAAATTCTCTGCATTTGATTTTCAGTTGCCTTGTACCTTGTGCACTTACTTTCACCATTACAAGGGGAAAAAAAGTGGAAAAATGTGATTTAAGAACGTTTTACATCAATGCATAATGGAATAAATGAATACAGAACCTGCAGGGCAAGAGATAACCAGCTCCTCTCCCACCACTTATTAAAAGCAACAATGCTTCATTCTCCTTGAAATGTATGAGAGTTCCATTTTTACTCAAAATTAAATCAACTTTCTACTCAAGAGTTAATATTTCATTTTCCCATCATGACAGAAGCAAGGATTGTTTGATATGATCTTTAACTGAACTATATAGTTGGGAGAGATATCAAACAAGTGTTGAGGCACAGAATGCCCTTCCTCAGGTTGTTGGCAACTGCGGTGGTATCCTGTTCTCTCACTGATCATTTAAGTGGCCTCTTGAAACTGAGCTACCAACATAGCTATTGAGGAGAGGGAAAAAATGAGAGAGGGGGGGCTCAGTTTCTGCCTCACTGGCCACATCTAGATGAGCACAGACATCTGGATATATGGTGCCATGCCACACATTCAGCTGCTAGCCATGCTGCGAGGTAGCAGTGTGGTAGGGTTTTTTGACCCGAGAGATCCCTCAGTGAAAAAAGGCGAGGCAGCACACACAGGAACAGTGCATGCCACCCAAAACTGGAGCCTGGCCACCGGGAGTCATGCTCCTGTTGCCAGCCAGGCTTCAAGTGGCAGGAATTGCTGCTCCTGCAGCACCAAGAGGCCCCCAGGACCCCAGGTAAGGTTGCAGCCTCCCCTGCCCCATCCAGGGCATCTACCACGTGTTCCCTAGGCATAAGTAGCAGTGGCACAAGGTGTGCAGCTGCTTCTTGTCCCTGGGCAAAGGGAAGGAACATCCACGCTTGTGTGAACGTGGCCACTGGGAGCAAGGGCTCAGACTAAAACCTAGGGTCCCTACCCTCTGGCCAAGGGAATCACTTGTCTCCTGTTGGCCTTCCCACTCCCCCTTCTGTTACCCAATTTATCTTTTTGTCTTTCTAATTTATATCTATTCACATTTTCACTGACATCCTGCCACACTTTTAGATTCTCTCATTCCTTGGAGTCTCAGACCAGCAGAGACTCCCTATGCCTAAATAAGGGATACAGCTCTAGGCAAGCATCCAAAAGCTTGCCTACAGCTGTATCCCAGAACAGAATTCCGTTGGGAGTATAAGTGCCAAAAATGCCTTATAAATAATCAAATAAAAATGGCTACTCAAGTGACTGAAAGAATAGTGGCACCCTTTGCACCCAAAAAACTGGTCTTACAAGTCTTCCAGCCATAGTAGTAGTTGTCCAAATAAAAGATATTATCAAAACAAATCTTGCTTCTTTTACATCCCCTGGATCGTCACAGCTACAACATTTCCCATAATGGTGCGAACTTTAGTTAGGTTTTATATGAAAGGTAATAACATTCTGGTTTGTTCAGGGCTGAATTGCAAAGCTCTTAGCCTGCTTAGAGACATTATAAAAAAAGCACCTTACTGGAAGCAGCAGTGCTTTAGTTGGATAGCATTTGTATAGATCAGGCATTTCAGTGGGGCTTTTTGCCACTTACTAAAGCTGTTTCAATCAGCTATTAAATAAAAGCGCCCAATCTATATAGACAGTGGGCAAGCCGGGTCCAACTAACACAATGCTTCTTCTGGGCTTGGCACAGGGGTGTGCAGAGTTTAAATACACTGGGCTTGATGCAGGGGTGTGCAGAGTATAAAGTAAAGCACCATGTTTTTTGTTTTGTTTTTAACAGCTGTAAGTAGCCTTGCTCACGTAAGCCGGTCTCCTCGATTTCAGAGAGCTTTTTAAAGAGAAACCCAGGATGACTACAAAAGCAAATACACAATTCAATAAAAAACAAATTAGTACAGTGTGCATGGGTGCATGCAAAAAAAGTAAGGGTGCCGATGGAGGCACCCAATTGCTGCTGCTTGTTATTTCCCCTATCAAAGAAATACATTTTAGAAGGCTGAGCAATTAAAAACAATGAAAATACACAGCCTTTTATTTTTAAAATCATCAGCACTACTTCCTTTTATAAAAGGCTTTACTTACCCTAACCCGAGTATTGAAGCAGCAATAAGAAACAAAGCTTTTAAATTAATTTTTTCCTTGGCTGCATGTCAAGTCAGAAACTAATCACACCCCCACTGCAATACAACATTGAAGACAAACCTAATGCTTAGTTCTGTCACAGGACCTGTTCACGAAGTCCAGACCATGTTAGATCCTCATGTTACCCTACCCTTACATGGCATAGAAGACAGAGTCAACAATAAGAACGTGACATAACACAAAGCAGCCTGCCCTATACTTGTGTTACACATCTGGGTACACCAGTATTTAGAGCCGAGTTGGAACAATATTTTCAGTTTTATTAAAAAAAGTCAGATTTTTAATATAGATATTCATTTTGTAGAAGTGAAGCTCAGAAAAAGAAAAGGCTCAAAACAAAATCTGAATTTTACAGAAGAGCAACTGCCCAAAACTGGGCAACCCACCTACCTTTCTGATCAAGAGGCAGGAAGATCAGCAAGGCAAGGAAGTAGCCACCTAACTACAGCCAAAATCCAATCCCTTTAGTCTGCATGAGCAACACAGACAGTAGAACATGATAGAAAATCTGGTCCACTCACTTGAAGACATAGGACCTGGCCTTCAGCACAATAGTTATAATAGTTCCAAGGAACTACCCCAACTGATGATCCAGCCCCATCTGATATTTCTATTAAAATCATAAGTCAAAGCAACTTTAAGAAACAGAAACAAGTAGGCACGCACAGAAGTATAGTTCCCAGGTCTAACTCACAGCACTTCACAGAAAGTGCTGTCAATTAGATTGATCCTCCTGACCCAGACGTTAGCTATTGGGTTAGGAGGGTGGAAGACTGAGCTTCAATTTGGAGCCCAAACGGAGAGAGAGGCTGCATCTCTAAAGCCTCTTTCCCTAGTTATGCCCTGCCTCTCCCAGCTCCTATTCTCTCTGAAGATGGGAGGGGATGGAGGTCCATTCTGGGGTTTCCCAAGCTGCACTGTGTCATTACCCAATGATTGTGCGCGCACTTCGGCACCGTAGAATTATTTCCCGCCACATGGAGCTTTCTTTGCACAGTGCAATTCTCAGCTGCAGAGAGAAAACGCCGGTGCAAAGGAGTTCCCGCCGCTCACATGCAAATTTGTGTCCCACTATTGGCTGTTTCTAAATTATTCCCACGTGGCAGCTAGCGATTGGCTTGCTAGCCATATAAGAGGCTTGAGCAGTTTCTGCCCAAGTCAGAGATCTCCGAGAATCTCAGGAGGATCCTGAGAACCCCGATTCCGAGAATTCCGGGAGAAATCCGAGAGAATTCCGGCAAGAAGTCCATGATTATCTCGTGGATTTCTACGTATCTCTCAGACCGAATGGTGGTTTGATCAGCCATCAAGAGTCTCTCCCCATCACCGGACGATCCTTGACGTACCCCTGCCCTGTGCGTTCGTTGAGAGTCACAGCACGGACTCTCGTATCGGTTTAAAGAGCTCTCATTGTTCGAGTTTTCTTCTTTTCTTCTGTCTACAACTGTAGCCAAGCAAGTTTTCCTGCCTGCACAGCGACCATCTACGGTGTAAGTAAAATTATCTTTAATCAACCTCCACGTGTCAGTGCCTAATTCTAGTTCGCTGTGCTGACTTCCCCGGCCCACGTGCCCGGGCTGCTGGCCACAGCCCCTCGGCCCCGACACACTGGAGTGGTGTAAAGGGTGAACTGGAGCTGGGAAATCCCCAAAATGAGTTCCCCCCCACAATTCTGAAGACAGCACCAAAAGTAGTGCTGGGCTGCCAAGCCCTGCTCCCAGCAAGCACAGACCAAAGTTACTGAGGGTGTTCTGCTTTAGAGTGCCTTCATTCTGAACCATCATGCAATGAGGGTTCAAATTCGTGAGATCAGGCCCATTTAAAGCACTCCGCAGCCATGCGCTTGTGTTTGACCAAGGCTGTAGAGTGCTTTCAGGGGCCAGATCAGGTGAAAATTGTCACTTCCGTCTGCGCCTTGCTTGGTCAAGAATCTTATGGGAACAGCAACACTTTCAAGCTAGTGGTTCATGCTTTTTTTTTTTTTTTTACAGTAAAAAGTAGATTCCTAGAAGGCACACACACATATGGTCAGTGTAAACATCTTTGAAAGATAGTATCTAGGCATATCTGAGGTCATTGAGTCATTGATTGAAGAGGCTGGAAGGGACCTCGCAAGATCATCGGGTCCAGCCCCCCTGCACTAGGCAGGAAAGATAACTGGGGTCAAGTGACCCCAATGAAATCCTATTGATTTTTGCTTCAATCTTAAGCTGCCTGATACAGCCCTTGGCCCCTAGTGTATTAGTAAAGCGTCTAGTTTCTTTTTAACCGGAGAAAAACGTGTGTAGTTTTGTATGTGATGATGCCCCTCACCATCTGCATCGGTAGGAGCATTGCCAGCAGGCGGAGGACAGTGATTCTTCCCCTCTGTTCAGCACTGGGTCAGCTAATCACATGCACCATCCTCTTACAGGGAGAGTTAAGCATGCGTGAACAAATATACCCACAGAAACCGAAGGGAAAAAAAGTGTATGTATGTGTGCATGTATCTGTATACAAGATGCCTCTTTCCCTACCAGGGAAAAAAGAGACAAAGCTGCACATGAGGAAATAATAACCCAGCAAGTTTCATTTTCCCCAAAAGCTCCATTTGTTTGATTCCTCTTTTTCTACAGGAGCCTGATGCAACAATGAAAACAACATTGTTTCTTCTCCAAGATGCATCTGCATACAATTCTACAGCATTTATTACCTTCCCATACAACTTTGGCTCGCCAAATTTTAGTAGTGCCACTAGGTTGGGATGTACTATCACTTTATTTCTGTGGACAGGAAGGAACCTACATATCCAAGAAGCAGGGTGGTAAGGTGTGGAAGCGGGAAAAAGAGATGAAGAAGAGGGTTGCCTCTAACACTCCTTGCTCTGACCCTATAGGAGAAAGATTAAACAGCAGCTTGAACTGTGCAGAATCCACACTTACTCGGTGTTAATTTTTGGCAGGTAATTTAAATCTGATTCTGTGAGAACAGAGCTCTGCTCCCAGCCTTCACCATAAAACAGAACTCACTAAACAAGACTCTGGACCTTCAAAAGACCATGAAGTTGCACCCAAAACACTCATGCAAGGTGCCATATACTTCCACAAAAGTCTGGGTACCTTCCCATGCAGGCTTGTTCACTGGATCACTTGGCACCTAGTGTGTACAACAATCTAATAAGGCAACAATGTCTCTCCCAGCTTGTGGGAATCAAGGGGGAAAGTGAAATGCGTGCTGATCATGAGAAAGTGGTTCCTAAGGGCAGCAAGAGGGTAAAGACCGCTTACTACACTCCCTTCACTACTGTTGCACAATGGCTGGCAGCCCCTATCATGACCCCAATACACATGGTAAAATACTGTTTGTGTGCTGTGCAGAGGTATAAAGCCAAGGTGCAGACAGAGTTGTGGCATGAGACTTCAATGAATTTCCTACAGGGAAAAGCCAGATTTTAATTCTACCGTTACAGGGTTGCAATGTTGACAGTCACTGACAGCGCAGCAACCACGGGAAGTGATCTTGCACAAGGAATACTGAATTCGTCCCTGACAGTTTCTCTCTGTTTAAAACAAAACAAAAAACAAAAAAAACCCACACTAGTCTCCTGTGCAGAGGTAATACAAGCTTCTCTGTAACCCCCCCTCCCCCCAAGTTATTACCTTGGCCTCCTTTTGGATTGTATTTGGTTTGAAGCCCTGCACAGCTTTTGCAGGGGAGAAATTGTCACCACTTGCACTTACCAAATGTGAACAGAGGTTCTCATTGTTGGAGCTGGAATAGCCTGGCCATTATATAAGTGATAATGGCCTCAGCACAGAAACTTTATGGGAATTAATTACCATCAGGGAGGAGATGATGGCCCAAAGCAGAGTCTAACGGCTATTAAACCCAGCCAGTCAGTGATTCCTAATAAGTGCCTTGAGGCAGTTACTATGGCTCTTATTAAGAGCAGGAAAAAGATGACCAAGGGAAAAAGATACCTACCCTAAATATGTGCTGAGAGGGAGCATTTTCATTCTGGCACTCAAGCAATAGGTCTATGCCATAAGAGAGCTTGCCATACCAGGCAACCATTCACTAAAAATGTGCTGGGTTTCTCTGCGCTGGAGACCTCCTCATACTGGAAACCATCCAGCCCTGCTCATGTAGTGCTGTAGGTGGGCTAATTAGCAATCCTGACTAACAGTGCTAATTAGGTTAATCACAGTGCCACAGAAATCTGGCTACATTTGCTTCTGCTTCAGGAGGTGACCCACACAAGAGCAGCATGGCATGTTTGAGGGTACCATTGCCCAGCACAAGCAGCACAGTACTGTCCTCTTGTCAGCAGAGAAACAAGGTCTAAAAACTATTCATGTTTGCCGCTATCTTACAGAAGGCAACTAAAACAGGTAGGTTTCTCCTTGCAATCCTCAACATTTCAGGTACTGCTTGCGCCAGAAGTTGCTGATAAGCAAGTGCCATGAGCCACCCTCAGTCCTTCCCATAAAGGGCTAACTCCTCTGCTGACATGTAATATTTCTTTTCCATGTCCCTGGACACACCTTGTGTTAGTACCCAGAGGCTTCAATTAGATCAGAGCCTTCTTGTACTAGTGCAGCAATGCTTCAGAGCCGTGGTCAGTCACAAGTGCCTCCTAGACTTAACACCTGCAGCTCTTCACAGAAAGTGTTGTTAGCAAATCCAAGAGGCATATTGTAAATTTATTCTAAATTTGCCATATATGTGGCATTATTGTTATTTTCTCCCTTGGGTTGAGTGTGCCTTTACCCTAGCTCCCTGAAGGAGCATATTATTGCAGCCCTTTGGCCAATGCTGATTAAATTGCTCAGGACAAGAAGCCATGTGAGAAATTATAGTATGCTCACACTGAGGAAACGCAAAGATTCTCTGCCTTGAGAGAAAAGCTCTTACCCTAAGACAAGAGGCAAGAAAGTCATTTAAGTAAAGCTGTGTATTTATAAATGTTCTCTCTCGCACATGCACCTAAAGCTACCTCTAAACTGGTTGACTTCTCTCAAAGACCAGGGTGAAGCATAACATCCAGAAAAAAAAAAATTATGAACACAATGATATACCAACAGTGGATAGGCTTTTTTGGTAAATTCCCATCATCATAAAAGGGCCAAATTCTATTCCCCCTATTAGACACATAGTGGACTTAGAGTGCGTCTACACGTGCCCCTGACTGTGCATTTGGTACTGTGCAGTCATTTAGGACTTGCTAAAGGCATATGGTTATTTTTAGATGCTAGGTTGCCATAGCTGGCAACATAGCTTGTCACTGGTTATGTAGTATCGGCTCACCAATGCTACGTCGCTGTAGTGATGAGCTACATCACCATAGCGTCTCATGTAGACATGCCCTTAGGCACCTAAATGCAATTATTTCCATCCTGCTAAAGTCCCTAAAAAACTGTTAATGAGAAAGGTGGAGGTGTCCTCTTCATCCTCACTGTCTTTTTCTGATTCAGTCTTAAGGGCAAGATAGCTGCATGTTACAAAATTAGATTCAGGGACTTACACAGGGTGGAACAGCCTAGCTCAACTCAGATGTCCAATAAGTGAAACAGAGTCTGGTTCAAAAAAATGTAGACAGCCCCAGTGATATCCAAACAGTATTTCCAAGTCTCTTACACACTTTGTGGAAAATGAGGAGACACCATTAGTGACTCAGAACAGCAGGAATTACTCCATTTTACTTCTGCGCAAGCTCAATCAGACCTGGCTCTGATACTGAATTATAGGACAACTGTTCTTGAAGGGTCAAGTCTTGGCTCCAGTATAGAAAAATCACCCTTATCAAGCAGCTTTCCTGACTGTAGTATGAACTGTTACCATGAAAGTTCAATAATAAAAGCCATCCAATTTTTTAAAGGATGGGCCACTTCAGAAGGAAGGGGAAAAAAAAAAAAGCCAAAAACTGCCAACCCCAAGCACTCAGCATCCAAGAGTCATGACCCAAACAAAATTTAAGATGGATTTAAAAATCATGAGTGTTATAAAGTAAGCATTGGAGACTATTTACCATCTAGTGTTTGAGCCTTTACAATTCATGCTTTCTAGCCCTCCTGGGTACAGGCCAAAGTGAATAGTTTTTCTGGTGTTAGAATGAAAGCCGACTCAAAAAATTACATGGGAATAAGAGTCTGAACTTTCAGAAAGGACACCAAATCTCACAAGACCTATTGTATTAATATAGAGAGCAAGGATATAATAATAGATAAGAGAATACCAGATAGCAGAACAGCTAGCAAAGAAAAAGTACCAATACTGATAATAGCAGAAGTCAAATAAAACATCAAATCGGCAGTCCCTCATAGTTGAGAATGATCGTTTTCCATGACTCCCTTATCTGTAGATCCAAAAGATGGCTGACAAGGCCAATCTAGGATTGACAAATTCTACTACAACTTGGGCACATGCTTGTGTGGCTCTACGTTCTTGGTTTGGTCCACACCACACTGTGCTCTTCCCATTTTTCTGTCTCCTGTTGTCATTATGAGGTTTCAAAATACCAAAATCCTTGCAGCAGACTCTTTCTCCACCTAAGGTGGTCCTGGGCTAGTCTCCCACAAGTTAACATCAATATTGCATTTTTTTTTCCAAGTTGGCCTTGAAGATATCCTTGAAGCACTTTCTCTGCCCTCTTTTTGAGTATATGCCTTGACTGAGCTGGGAGAATAAAAACTTGCTTTGAAAGTCTAGAGTCAGACATCTGGATGAAATGGCCAGCCCAGCAAGGTTGATGTTGGATGATCGCCTCCATGCTCATGGCATTTCCTTGTGTAAGAATGCCAACATTGGTGCGTCTGTCTTCCCACTGGATTTGAAGGATCTTCCACAGGTAGTGTTGATATTTCTCCAGTGACTTGAGGCCTCCTGTACGGTGTCCACATCTCAGCTCCATCCTGTAAGGTAGGGATCACAACTGCTTGAGAAAGCATGAACTTGTTTTTGAATTTAAATGTCGCTGTCTTCAGACACCCATTTCCTCAGGCATCCAAAGGCTGTGACTGCACATTTGAGGTGATGCTGGATTTCTTCTCTCTCTCTCAGAAGGCTGACATAGCTTCCGAGGTATGGGAAATACTCAGTGTTCTCCAGAGTCTCACCATAGACAGTAGACACCATAGACTGGAGCCTGGGACTGCTCATTAAGAGCTGGTTGATGGAGGGCCTTAGTCTTCTGAATGTTAAGCATCAGTTCCTCTATCTTGTATGCCTCAGTAAAGATGTTGACAATTGCCTGAAGATCTTCTGAGTGAGCACATGCTACAGCATCAATCGACATACTGGAGCTCGATGATTGAGGTTGGGGTGGTCTTGGCTTTGGCTCTGAGTCAGCTGAGATTAAACAGTTTACCATCTATTTGGTAGTTTAGCTCCACTCCGACTGGAAACTTGTTAGTGGTCAGATGTAGCACTGAGGTAAGGAATATTGAGAAGAGTGTTGGAGTGATGATGCAGACTTGCTCAACTCCTGTTTTAACCTCAAAGGGATCCGTCATAGATCCGTTACTAAGAATCATTTCCTTATCATTCCAGATCCTCAAGATGAGGGCATGGAGCCGCGATACAAGCTCTTCAAGCAGCGGGGAGAAGATTTCAGTGGGGATACCATCTGTTCCAGATGACTTGTCGCAGTTAAATAAACAAAACAGAGCAAAAAGGACTATCTACTTCATCCAGGAACTCGGGGAAGGTCAGACAGGAACAAGAGATGTTTGTACACTACTGAAAGGTGCCCAGGCAAAGGTGTCTAGACAACAAGTGGAGGGACTAGAACTATGGGTTCAGGTTGCAAAACCAAGTCTTACAGAACATGGTATTATAACAGTCATAACTAGAGCACAGGTTCTTAAAGGTCTGTGCTATTCATGAAAGACAGCTACAGAAAGCTACAGCAGCACCCAACCACTTGTGCAACATGATAGTGTGAAGGAATAAGGCAGGGACAGCTTAAACCAGGGATTCAAAGTGAAAGAAGTGTGACAAAGCGGTTCACATAGGACCCTAGCCAGGCTGGCTCTGCAAGGCAGGATTGGGCTGTGGACCATTCTGATGGCCTGCAGACTGATAAGTGGGGTGTACCACCAGCAAATATACTCCAGACAGCAAAAGTTTAAGAAAAACTGGATTAGAACTGATTCTGTCCAATTCAAAATCACTTTGAGGAAGGGTAACAGAGTTCTACTGGGAGAGAAAAGAAGTTTTTTTTAAAGGATCCCAGCATTAGGTTGGAATATGGAGAGAGATTTCTGAGAAATTTCTCTGTCTAGTAACATTAAAGTGTGTTATCAGGGGAGATACACCTTCCTAGCTAGATTGGAGAAAAGATGCTAATAATAATAGCAGGGACTAAGTATTCCTAGATGGGATAGCTGACATTTTCCTATAAAATGGTCACTGAGCCAACAAGTCCTTTTGACCTTAGGTTTTGGTAAGTAATGAGGACATTATAGATAAGCTGATTATAGAAAATAGTTTTGGATAGAGTGATTATAAACTGATTCACTTTAAATTTAAAAGATGAGTCGATCAAAGCATACCTGTAAAAGGTTCTTGATTTCATAAAGCAAGATGCAATGAACCAGGGGAACTCAGTGTAGTCAGCTGAACTGAGGAGCTTGAGGTCTTGAACACAGAGGAGGTTTGGCCTCTTTAAGCTGAAGATGTAATTTTTAACATGCATGCCTACACTGCCCCCCCTAAAAAAAACACTCCCCCAAAAGCCAATTATACGAATTTTCATTCCAACAGCAAAGGGGACAGGGGAGGTTTCAGAGACTGCCTAAATGAGGACAACCTCAAAGTGATTAGGTGTAAGCACATGCATCAAGTTAACATTAATAGACAGTGACCATTATTTCCCAATTCAGGATTTCCAGACTGTACAATCTTAACTGTATATCAATGCTTTGTTTTCCTGCTTTTAGTTAAGCTACCTAACTATTACAAGCAATATCAAGATGCACCTCAATAGGAGCATGCTTTACGCCCAAGTGTTTCTCCAAAGAACAAAACAGTTACTGGTCACTACCATGTTCAACCTTCCACCCAGCTGGCGATTTCTTGAAAAGGCTTCTTAAATATTTTTAAGCAATAAGAACATTTAGGAAGTGGAAAAAAAAATTAGTCTTTTATATTTGATTTTGCAAAATCCTCAGCTTGTATGATTATTAAGTATGTCTCCCTTCTTTGCAAAACCTACCCAAGACACATGGATTCAACATGGAGAACAGCTGATGGGGCATACTTGCTGTCCTGCTTAACTATTCTTGCCACCTTCTAGATCACAAAAACAGCCAGAACACTATTTTCACTGTCACTAGTTTCCTGCTTGCTCCCATGCTGTGCTCAGTTAGTTCCTTCAGTGACTGATCGGAAGTGATGTTAATTCAATTCAGCTGGGAAACATGGATTAGGGATAGAAGGAAATAGAAAAAAGGCTAGGAGTTGGCACACTAAGCAGCCAGGAAGAACAACTAGCCATCAAAAGAGAAATACGTTTAAACTTAAAAAGAAAAAAGAAAGAAGGAAAAACCAACCAAAGAAACCAAAAAACAGAAAACTACAGACTTAAAGCAAAAGGTCCACATTATTATCCTTTAATTTAATACCCTGCGTTTTCAATAGTTTCACTGGTATGGCTGAATTTAAAAAACAAAAACAAAAAAAACCCACAACAAAAAAGCCCCTATTTTTTATTGCAACATGGCTTTGGCACAGGGAAAGAATGTAGGGTTGGCAGAGAGAAGCTCAAGTTTCAATGAATCTGCAGAATGGGGATAGGGCTGGTAGTGGCTTTCCCCATTACCTACAAAATATTTCTAGATATTCCAATGCATTTGTAGCAGGTAATCTGATATTTTGAACCTCTGATGCTACAAAATTATTTTTTGGGAGGCAAGAAGAGGCAGAACTAACCCAACCTCTCTTGGGTTTCTCTTTCATAACAAAATATATCTTTATTTAGAGAGTTAGCGTTAGAGGAGTACAACATATAAAATGTAATATTAGAATCTGTACTGAGTAGCTTTTGTTTTAAAAACCCAAAACACTCCAGGATAGCGTTTGTGCTAATTAACCACTGAACCTTTACCACTCTGAAAGTACACTTGGAACAAGACCACCACTCACTTTTTCCTCACATTCCCAAAATGTTTCTTTATAAATCATAAATCTTTATAATCATTATAAATCTTTATAATCATAAAGTATCATGCCACAAAGGACTTGAGACACAAAAACTATGTTTATTTTCCTCATACTTTCCTCCACTCCCTTTTCCTTGCAAATCATCCACCTTCACTCATTCCTCTGTAAAAGGGACAACATCAGGTCAAAACTGGCTTTGAATTCCGGCTAAATGTAAACCGATTTAATTAATTAAAAGTATCACCTGCCTTTTGTCCACTTATCCATGTGACAGCTTTGTGCATGACATTATCTAGGCAATTTCGTTTTCAGGATTTTCTGTATTGACCAATTAGTCTTTTCCTTGATGAAACAAAAACACCAAAAAAACCTATACATTAGAAATGGAAAAGCATCCAAACAAGGATAATATAACATTTTTTTCAGTACAAACTATTCTTTCTACCACCGGTAACATCTATTTTTTTTTTTTTTTTAAAAGAAAAGATCACAGCAAGTCAAATTAACTTGACTACATTCCATTAATTCTTCCAGCTAAAATCATTATAATGTAGTTGGACTCAAATCACTTTATCTCAGAAAAAACCTGAAAGCAGGTCACGTGGACATGTCTGCAAAAGAGGATGTTCAGACTCCACTTACTCAGCTAACCTTTCACTGCTCAGTCTAAAAGGGAACCTGCAAGGGAATTTTATTTTGCCAGCCTCCTACTCCATATTCCCAATGGCACAATATAACAGTTCCAGAAATACCATGCACAGTAGTAACCCCTCCTATTCCTTCTGCAGGATCAGCTGTGACAACCTTGTGTCAAAGGCATCTGCACCAAACAGCTTTCTTAACAGACCCTATGGTTTGGGTTAAATAGTATGCTACCATCTGTTGCAACTAGAAGGCTTAAAAATTTGCACCCAGGTTTCAAAAGGAGTGGCGTTTGCCAGCACAAAGAAACATGCACCTCCTTTTACTAAACAGGACTGTGTATGGCATTGGCCTGTAATATTTGCACCAGATATATCTTTCCCTTCAGTGCTCCTCTGTGAGCAGCAGCAGCTAACCAGACACACAACTTGTACTAACCATAGCAGGAAGATCTATGGCTTCCTTTAAGAGGCACCATCTGCCTCATCACAGAAGTAACTGGACACACACCTTGCTGGGGTTATTTGACCCCAGTGGTCTTTCTTGCCCAGAGCAGGGGGGCTGGACCCAATGATCTCATGAGGTCCCTTCCAGCCCTAAATGTCTGTGAATCTGTAACACCATTGCTTGAGAAAGGTCACTACGCACTGCCATAAGCACTCCTGGTTGAATATAATGGAATTACAGAGATGAGAGAAACTAAGACAAATGCTTTAAGATTTAGAAGGGATATTTTATACAAGACAATTAAGTATCATCAGAAAACAGACAGAGTGGGTGCATGTACATGTGCCCCGCCATGGTGCCATTGTTACTGCCCTTAGGCATTTAGTATGCCTTTTGGAAGTACTAAATGACAGCACAGTAACAGCTGTTACTGCACCGTCCAGGTGGCACATTTTTAGATGCTATGCCACCGTAGCGACACACTATAATGGGGTAGCACGTCACTACGGTGACAGTGTCAGCATTGCAGTTTGTGCCCACCAATGCCATATTAACTTAGTCTGATCAAAATGAGAAAATACAGCAGAAAACCTATTAAAATGAGAAAAAATGGCATTCTTTTTGTTCTTAGAGACTTTCTTCCAAAATAGGCCACCACCCCGTAAAAGGATTACAAAGAACGAGGCATTGCCAAAAAATTGAGAGAGGTTGCCTTATGACAGCTAACAGTAATACAAAGCAGATTCTCTCTCTTTTAAAGACCGAGCAACAGTAAACCTTAAGTAGACTGCCTCCTCTATAGCAGCTATTCTTTAAGAAAAGAAATACGAGCGTGTGCATGTTATGAAAAAATGGATTACTTATCCCACAACAACAGTTCCCACACTCTGTCTTCAAGATGGGAATAAGCAAGCTGTAGGTGACACCACTCTATTCACCCCTTTTCAGTTATAAAAGTGTGCGGTGTTCCATAAACCACTTGAGTACAGACACATTGACCTATTGGCCTCAAAAAAACAAAACAAAAACTGAGGAACCTCCATCATACAATAACTTTGGTCCAAGATGTGTTACCTATAGGAACTACACTTGATAGGGCATGCACCCAGCCCACAAAACTGAAGCTGCTACGTTACTTCAGCTTGCCCTCTTGGTTCATAGAGGGTGCACCTACATGAGATACTTAACTGCAAAGTAGCATAGTTTACTGGGCAGTAAGCATATGCATCATTTTGCACATAGTTGTGGTGCCCCCCCAGCCTCAGGAGGCATGCGTTGCCTATGCTTTGGCAGACAGGCTAAATATAGAACTGTTTTCCCCTGGAAACAATGGTAATTGAATAGCATTAACTCCAGAAACAGTGTTATTACACAGAAGTTACCAAGTCACTGCATTAACCTCTTAATGACCAAACAGAGAGAGAGTAATTTCAGGCAAACACATACAACTGGAGATTTCTAATGCACAGATTCAAAATTTTGATTATACAGCATCCCGCCTATATTTATCTCAATTCTCACCTTGTTCCATGTTACTTTTAGGCAAATTGCATACAAAGCATTTATGTAACTCTTCCCATACTTCAATACCATGAGGCTTTTTGCATCTTTTTTCCTGCAAATATATTTTGCATCAAGTCTCCTTCACAGAAATGATGCCAAAACAGGTGAAGCTAGTCTGATCGGTCATGGCAATGCCTATATTCCTATTATAGGACCAAAAAACCTGAGCTACTGTGAAAACCAAAATTGAGGTCAGCTTCAGGAACTGACCCAAAGGGCTACAAACAGAAGCATCTAGCATTTAAGTGAAGGATGAGGTGCATTAGCTTGCAGGCAGAAGAAAATAAGCCTTTATTTTAAATCATGGAACTAGTGGGGAAAGGGGGGTGGGGAGGAACATACCAAAAAAAGCAGGAATTATGCACTCACTCCAAGCTTCAGAAGTTCGCAGTGGTGCAGGATTCTGTACAGGCCATGATCTGTAATGAAGTCCCTGGCTATGCTCCATATGGCTGGGTTTTAAAATCTAAAAGCCTTTGGATCTAAGAGCATGAGTCTTGTCTCGAGTTAAATAGACCTGGTGCTGGTTCTACTTCCTGCAAAAAATGCTTTCTTGTACACTAGTATGTTCCCATTACTTAACTTTCGGGAACATGGAATCCCAACTGCAAGTCTAATTAGGGATATATGCTATAACTGAAAGCAGATACAGGTGCCCAGTATCCAAGTTGTAGCTGTATTGGTCTAGAGACAAAAGGAATCAGAACTCCTGGTAGAGGTGATACATCTTTTGTTAGTCTAACTAGATTTTTTTTTTTTAAAATCTAGATGGTTTAATAAAAGATATCACCTCTACCATGAGCTCTGATACAGGTGTCCTATACTTCAAACCATCTGTTAGCACTTCCAGTCCACTTCCGGGTCTGCTGGGGAGCATGCCAGAGGGGCCCCCCCTGCACCCCTCTGGCTCGGTAACTGGTGCCTCCTGGGTCTGGGGGGCACCCAGGGTTTCCCCACAGCCAATCGCTGAGCTGGGGGCACAGGGGCACTGCCCCCCCCCCCCCCCGACATGCTACCCGGCGGACCCCGAAGGGGACCTTTTAAAGTTGTGTCTATGGCTGAATTGCTGCTTCTCCAAAATCAGCATCAAATCTTCCTCATTTGGATTCAGCCAAATCAAATTAGGGAAAGTGATCCAAATCAATAAATTGAATCACTGTCCCTAATTCAGGCCGAATCCGAATCCAATAGGGCCCATTTTGCACACTGCTATTGGCCACAACCAAAGCTGGGGATTTTGACTGGGGTGTGCCAATGCTTTTGCTGGACTTAAAAATACCAAGACATACATTCCTGGCTAGAAAGTCTTAGTTGATCTGACCCTAAGTGAACGAACATCTCATTTTGGGATCAGGAAGTAATTTTATCTCAATCAGGCTGGCATGGACTGTGGGAATATGGCCTTCCTCTACAGGAGAGAGTATGGTCCTCTTAGATCTCTTTAGCCTATTTTAACAAACTAATTCCTGTCCTTGCAGTGGTAAGACCCCAACTGCACCCTCCTCTCCCTGTGTCAAGTTGAAGCATGCATATTTTCCTGTTTGCCTGGTAGATGTGTGTGAGAGTTCTTGAAGTTTAAGAATAGGTTAGACAAACACTTGTCTGAAGGGCTTACATAGGAATTATCTTGCCTTGAGCTGGAGGACTAGATCCCCTACATCCTTACTTTTCTATGATTCCTAAAAAAAAAAAAAACAAAAACAGACTTACTTTGATAGCGCCTTCTCAACCTTAGCTACCAGAGTTAGCAACCATCTGGTTAGTCCAAACACCAGGTTTGCTTTCTGAAACTAATGCCCCTTACAAATGTACAGCTGCAAATTCTTGCTGTGCTTTGTTTCACTGCTTCTTTTTTTGCCTCCCCTTTTGCCCTTACAGGAACCTTCAGAAGTACATTAACCTATACTGTACACAGGCCTACAATGCTCAAACTGAAATACCCTTTTTGACCCGTTAGGGGAAATTAATTATTTAAAAAGTGGTGTATAGGATATGTACATCTAATCTGTAGACTCTCCTTATCCGTGTTCCCCAAGGAATTTAGCAATAATTCTGTAAGCCTTCAGCAAGCCAATAGCTTCTTCTAAATAGCAATGTGACCTGTTCATAAAGATAACAATCAGACACACATTTCCTCTTGCTCATAAATCATCCACAACTATCCCTGAAGGCTAGGATATGAATTCTTGTTAAGGAGTTAATGAGGCATCAACAGAGCTATTTTAGTAATGACCTTCCAACCATTATATAGAAGTCCTGGGGAAGCAGCCTGTCAGATAAAATTGTTCCATAGGTCATATCTACTAATATTGCATCTGTTTTTCAATATTTAAATTATCAAGGAGCAACACCCCAGGGTGATGGATATCAACCTAGTGATGGTAGGTATCGACAGGCATTGAGTGACAGTCATAGACAAGGATTAAATGGAGTCTCCATAGACACCGTGGGCACCTATACACGTGCCGATGCCTACTCCAACACGTTCTAATTAGAACGCATCAAGGCAGACTCAATTAAATCGAGTTTCCTGGAGCGCTCCAGCAGCCTCAGTGTCATGTATATTCAATGTCCCTGCACTTCAAAGTAGCAGTAGGAGCATTTTAACTAAAGCTCATTTGACAAGCTTTAGTTAAAAAGTACCCTTGCCACCATTTTGCAGCACAGGATGCCGAATACATGAGACACTAAAGGAGCTTTAAGTTAGAGCAGTTCCCGAGAGCCACTCTAAATAAAGTGCTTCCCCCCAGCCCCATAGCATGTGTAAAGACGCCCCATGAATATAGTCAACCAATCATCTATTCCAAGGGTAGCCAACCTGCAGCTGGAAACTGTCATATTGAATGTAATAGTCTGAATGTTTGTAATAGTTGCCCATTAGCCAGTTTAGGAAGAAGACAAGATTCATCTTCTTATGTAGGCCATTGTTTTGGCCTACGTGCGGAAGTTCCTGGCCTTGCTCAAAGTCTTAACTCTTGAATTTTTATCTCTAGAGGCCTTTAACAAGGTTAACATAAAACAACCCTTAAGCAAACATCCCACATTCCAAGAAATCAAACCCTAGGGGCCTTCGAAAAGAGGTTGTAAAAGAAAGGTCACTGCAGTGGTGAGGAAATTCCCCAAAGTAACTAAATGGTCAACAAAAGAAACTGAACCCAGCAGAAGTCTGTTGAGTAAGATCCGAGCCCAAATTTGGGCATAGTGACAGGTTTGGGTAGGAGGGGCCCAAGACGGCAACTCACTCATTAAAAACTGTAACCTACTGTCCCAGTTTGGAGGTAACCTCACTTGCAGAACAACGAAGGAAGAATCGCAAGTGTAAGCTGGATCAGACTGATCACCTGAACCACCCTCTCCGTGAACACAAATCTCTTAGTTCACGCTGAAGCCACGGAGCGCCCGAGTGGGACTGAAGGAAGGGGACTTGTTCCTATCACTGCTAAGGCCAGCCCATTGAACCGTACTGCTGAGGCCAGCCCACTGAATTGTACTGCTGAGGAATGAAACCATATTTAGGTGTTTGGCTTCTCAGAATTTTAGGATTGTAAGTATAATATAGTAATAACTTTTCTGGTTAAAATTATATAGTCAGTTGTAATTGTAATTGTTTTAAAGAAGTGCATTTAGAGTACTGTTTCTGATATATGTAGTTATTGTGTTCTTAATGTTTGTGGTATTTCTTAAAGCTAAGCAGTGTTATATGCGTAGCAAAGAATTTTAAAATAAAATTGTGTTGTATGAATTAAGTGTGCAATCACTGTGAAATCGTTCAATCAACTAAATACTCCCCCATCCAGGCGCATCAAATGAATCAGTAAGTTGTGTGGGATCTTCTCTATTCTATAACCCACTAGAGACAGAAACTTACCTCAATGTGCACAGAAGTCTGACAACAGCAGTCCTACAATTTTATATCTTCTGACCTTTCTATACCTTCTTTCCTCTCTGCTGCCCACAAGCAGAAACAAGCCCCCTGCAGACTGACTCCTGGATGGGCTCCTCTTTGTATGACAAGTCAACCTGCGATACACCTTCACACCATACAAGAAAAAACAGCACAAGTTGGACAGCTTTGGCGTGAGCTACAAGGCAAGAGGTGAAGAGCTGCTAACATGGCTTAAGCTACTTGAGGACAAATCTGAATATTGGCATAGATGTGTCCTTTTAGAAATGTAAATTTCTAATGGGCAAGACAGACTAAGGATTTAGAAAGTGTTGAGAGGTAAAGTGACTTGGCCAAAAAAGTTACAAGTCAATGGCGTGAATTAGGAATAAAAAAAAAGCATTCAAGTTGCACCCTAATATCTTCTCCACAGGACCAGTCCGCCTCCAAGAGCAAAGAGATACGCGTACATGCAAACGGTTTTAAATGCATTTCCTAGCACAAAACTAAGGAGAAATATCAACCACACAAAATTCCACATATCACAACTTGTTATGAACTATGAGTCTGAGACAACAGGGATCAGCATCCCCACTGAAACTCTGCCAAGCTCAGGCCAAATCAATCCCTCTGCCAAAACAGCTTCCTCTTGGAAGAGCACAGCATCTCTGGTGTCCAAACTTTTCCTAATGATGTCAATGACCATTTTGTGCTGTGCAAAAGAGAGCAGGTCTCCAGCAATTACACTGAGGTGGGACAGGGATACAGAGAAGAAAGTCTAGTGTCAACCTTGATTCCAATTCTTAGATGCAGGTTCTCGAATTTGGGTTATTTAAAATACAAAATGCTATTCTCTACTTATCACTTGGAGTGACTTGACCCATTCTAGCCTTAACCTTAGCTTAAATAAGCACCTCAAAATTTAATCTAAAATTCTCATCTTTGTTACATGGGTTTTAAAAAGTAGAAGAAACATAGCAGACCTTTCTCCCCCACCACCCCCCAAGAAAGCAGTGACCTTCTGCCTGGATTGGATGTCAGCTCTATAAAGGAAACCTGCAGCTTTTACTCCCTCAGTGTAGTAACATGTACAAATGACACTTTACAGGTACCTATCAGAAAAATCAAATGATTAAACCAGCTCCTTGGGAGGATCAGCCTCTAATCAGTCTCTGAAGCAGTAACTGAATCCAGACAAAGAAAGCACTTTTTCTGAGTATACCAAGGTTCAAATGTTTGTCTTTCGACTGTGTACAAATAATACTACCATGAAATGCCAGGTCAGAAAGACCCCACAGATAAGACTCCATTACAACTTCATCCCTCCAAAATCTGTAGATCATTTAAACTTGCTCTAAAAGCCAGTTTTTCTACAATAGTGCCTTCAGCAAACCACAGGATAAAAACATTTGCTTGGATAAGAACCCAAGACAGCATGAGAGGCTAGAAAATGCCATCCTGTTTTTGGCAGACAAGGGTCTTTGGATTAATCTGATATCTTTTATTAAACCAACTCAAAATAGTTGGAAAAAATTCTTTGTGCTTTTGATTATTTTAAAAGCAGCATTAGGAAGCAGTACAGAGAAGAACTCTCTCATAGAAGGAGGTGCATCATAAAGTGCAGCAAATCAGAACAAACAAAAAGTACTAGGGCCAAATGCTTTAGAGCTACAACCCTCCCACCAGGAGTAGGTAAGCTACTTCAGTAGCAACAGCCAGAAGTTAGATGTATGGTTACCCTCTAACATTACTGCTGGAGGCAAAAGAAGAAAGATTCTGATGAACAAATGTCTCTGTGGTACCACACATCATCATCATCTAGGAATCAGAGGCTCAAAAGAATCCAGGCATCGATAAACAGAGAGAATACACCTTCTATGGATGTCTCTCTCTCAAAAACTTTGAAACCTTAATTAAAAATCAGGAACATCTTGATCGTCACACTAGAAATTGTGTGGATACAGGCAAGAAAAAAAAGCAACATTTTGGAAAACAAAACAAATCAGGTCCAAGCCTGCCTTTCTCCCCTCTGACACCACGAGGTAAAGGAAATGTTAATTATTTATGCCCCAAAGTACTGGTTGAGCGGAGGGAAAGAATACAAATGCAAGAGTCTAATTAGAACGGGCTGGAGAAGGGAGGCACCATCCACCTAAAGACAATCATCCTGGCATCTCTTCTACTCTGATGTTTCTATTGTTTCCCCATTTTGTTATGAGCACGCTGTGCCCATGTGGACAAAAGGAAGCTACGGGAGATTAATTGCCTCCCAGGAGGCAGAGCCTTGAAGCTGTTTGCATTTGTCGCAGTTTGTTTTTCCATCCTGGCTTCAAGGGCTGGTGACCCCAAACGGAAAATAAATGAGATGGTGGAGGGAAACCACCCTCCAAGGGAGTGGGGCAGAGGAAATTCAGTGCACCAAGTCTCACCCAATTTGTAACAGCCCTTTGCAGCCTTTGCCAGAGAGGGGCACAACACAGCCCAGAGTATCTACATTTAGTCCCAGCAGGCAATCTCCCGCTGGGGGCACCAGTAGCTCTAGGCCAGAGGTGGGCAATTATGTTGGCTGGAGGGTCCCTTAACAAGGTTTGGTGAGTTTTCAAGGGCTGCCACTTGACAGTGGCCCCGCCCCCTGGTCACTATCTTGGGTGGGACCAGAAGTTCCGCCCCTAACCCCTGATCTTTGCCACTGAAAGTCCCTCCCCTTGCCACCTGGCAATACTCCTATTGGGAGGGAGGCTTATCGTCTTAGAATCAGGAACCCCCCCTCCCTCCCTCCCCCCCCCCCACACACACACACACACCCCCGCACACTAAAAAGGCAAACACTTACTATAGCATAGTTTAATTTTATTACAAAAAATATTTGTCATGATTTGTGTTTGAGTAGTACATATAGAGGGGATTACATAATACAAACATTAATTTGTAGTCTTGTATATTGTGTGGGAGGTGTGTGTATGCTGGGCTGTGGAGAGGTATGTATGGCGAGGTGTGGGTGTGTGGGGGGTTGAGAGGTGTGTATGTGTGTGTGTGTGGGGGGAAGCATAGGCTATGTTAGGGGGTTGTGTATATGTGAAGGGTTGTGGGGGCAGGGTGTGGGTGTTTGTGGGGTGAGGGGGCGTGTGGACCCCCCTGCAAGACAGTAGCACGTGGGGGTGCTCAGGACACTCATGCCAGGTAGCTTGTGGCTCCAGCCAGCACTGCATATGATGGCGAGGAGTGCAGCCCCTGCCGAGACAGCTCTATTGCCAGCACTCCCCGCCATGCATGCACAGCCCCCACACTCTCACAGTATGGGAGGGAAGTCCCATGTGCTGGAGCTGGCTGCCTTCCCTGCCCCTGCCATGCAGGTCCTCTGGCTGGAGCACATGGGGCTTCCCTCCTGTGCCATGCCAGTGCAGGGGTTACGCATGCACAGTGGGAAGTACCAACGATAGAGGTGGTGCAACCAAGACGCACTCCTTATCCCCACATGCAGCGGTGGCTGGAGCCACATGCACCCAGGCACCAGGGCCTGGTACCAACACCCCAAGCATCTCCGCCTGCTGCTCCTGCCAGAGCTGTGAACCATGGGGGGGGGAAAGTGTGTGTGTGGGGAGGGTGGCCCCTCCACCCTCCCTCACACCTACACACTGCCCACCTGAGCTCCACACTGCTGCTGCCCTCCCCCCTCCCCCCCCAGGTGTGGGCTCCATGTTGCTGCCCACACCCAGCCACTTCCCTACCTTCTGCCTGGAGTGGGCAGGATGCTGGGGAAACCAAACAGGTCCCCCAAGGCTGCAGCAGCAGCCCTGCTGAGAAGCTGCATGCTGGCCAGGCTGGGCCTTCCAACCACAAGGGTCAAAGCAAGGTGGAATAGGGTGTGCTGGGGTGTGTATATACATGGGTGCCTTGTTCCCACCCTTGCGGGCAGAAGGGCTAGGTGGGGTACAATTTGCTAGCAGGCACTGCAGGCTGGATAAAGAAGTGCCTGGTTGGCTGGATCTGGCCCATGGGCTATAATTTTGCCTGCCTCTGCTCTAGGACAAATGACATCTGGCCTGCTTTCCTGAAAAGAAGAAAATCCAGAAGTGTTTTTGTTTTAAAAACCACACAAAGGATCACAGTATATTAACACCAAGAACCCTGGAGTTAGTGAGATGAGGTAGTTGTAGGAGAGCATTGGTTCCACCAGATGACTGCACCGTGGAAGATGGCACCAGAGAAATTTGCTGTTGAGGTGCAGTGTTCTCAACATGACTAGAAGCAAAGTCCCCGAACGGGCAGCACAAGATCACAAAGCAGCCTCTGTGCTTGGAGCAGTCTTGAGCCTTTTCCAAGGGTGCACACTGCTCAAAAGACAGTATGGAAGAAAGGCATTGTCCCAGGGACACCGGGGCTATAGAGAAACCCTAGCCCAAAATCAACGAAAAAGGAAGCATGTACTTACCCCTTGCAAGAGCCGAGGACAACAGAGGAGCACACACCGGGAAATCACCCATGCGTTTTGTTAGCTGCGCTCACATCCAGCTGAGAACAGGTGACATCAGCGAGAGACGCCACCCGGCGGGAATAAAGTGCGGCCCCGGGAGCAGCGCTGGGAGGCTGCAGGAGACGACGGAGCCCGCAGGGAAGCCCGAGGTCACAAGCGGGCATGCATGGGGTTTCTCTGCCTCGGGCAGAGAAAGCTGCAGCAGTGCTGGGAGCGGCAAAAGCCGCAGCTATGAGAATGCCAGCTGCAGAGCCGACGAGAGCGCCGGTAGGAGAGCGGGGGAGGGAACCAGCTGTGGAGCCGGTGGAAGAGCCGGCTGGGACGCCGGTGAAGGAACCGGTGGGAGAGCCGGCTGGGACGCCGGGGAGGAAGCCCGCAGGGACAACAGGACCTCGGGTTTTGTAGTCCTCGGACCGGAGTCCAGCTTAAGATATCGAGTCAAGCTGGTAGGGGACGAGGGAAGAGACAAGGCGGGGTTGGTTAGAGGAGACTGAGAGACCCACGATCGAAGGTGGCATTGGCCGGGGTGTAGGGGAGGTTGGAGCCCCGTGAGTGCCCGCTGAAGGCGTGACAGCACTGGAGGCTGCGGTGAGGGGGAACCCCACCACTGAGGGTCCAGATAAGGCCGTGGCTGGTGAGTTTCGGGGGTCTGCCACCATCGCCCGGGGCACCCTCTGGGGGCCGCCCGCAGGACCGGGGCAGACCTGGTCAGCCACCCGAGCCAAAGCAGCCCGAGAACACCTTTTGGAACAGCGGCGGGCACAGGCATGCTCACACCCTACTCTGCACCAGGAAGCATGCAGACCACTCTGCTCCTCTCAGAACAGCAGCAGATCCCAAACTAGGGGTTAGGACCCCAATCAGAATTACAGCAGCTACAAGAAAAGGTCACAGGGGCCAGAGTCCCCAATTCCCTCAAGCCACTTATCCTGTATGCCTACAATTAACTGGGGTGGGGACTTACCACACCCTCAACTGCTCCATGGTAACTTCATGTGCCTGCAAAACTTCACTGGGGAGCAAAAGCTGCACTGTAGCCACTTAGGCCTGTTTCATCTGGAGGCAATCTGCTCTGTGTTAGCTTTCCATGTGGGGTAAAAATAGGCATGGGGACAATTACTGGACAACTGCTGAAGGGCAGTTAAGCCCCCACCTCTGTTAAAACTGAAAGCACACGAACAGTTACCACTGTGAGGTTGTGCAAAAGTTAACAGAGCATAAAAGTAGGGTCACAACAAAAAAGAGTTTGTGAACCACTGCAGAGAAGATTTCTCCTAAGCGTTCCCCTTAGTGTAAAATTAAATCCAAATTCACACTTGCTCACCTTTCCCTTCTAACAATAACCAAAGCCTAGTTCTCCATTTCACTGCATGATCAATACACAAGGTGTGAAGGTTACCATTTTGAATCCATCCTTCAAACTTCCGAAAACTAAGGAATGGGATTTCCAGAAACACTGACAGGTTGTAGAAGAAGCCTCTTTGAAATAAGTCAACAGAGCATGCGTTCTTAACCCACAAGGAAATTCCTGCCCCAAAATAAAAAAAAGAAAACATATTTGTATCCAAAAGAATTGGGGGGGGTTGTGTTTTTTTAGTGTGTAGAAGAGAGAGAGAGAGCGCACAGCACTAAAACACACTTTTATAACAGTCACTGGGTCAAATTCTGCTCCAAGTTATGCTGGTGTAGAAAAAGAGACTTCCAAAGAATTCAGTGATTCCAGATTTACACCAAACAAACAAGTCACAGAATGTAACACCATCCATCTATGGATTATAAATTATTCAAAATGCCTATCAGGAAATGCTAGTTCTGTTTTGTCTACAGATGAAGGACATCAAATTATTATGCATGGACACACACAACCAGCACCCTGCTCTTACATTATTTTTTTCATCCATAGATCACGATCATTTCCCCCATTTTGTAGATGGGAAACTGCTGTAGTCCTGTTAAGCAAAATGCCCACAGCAAGCTGACAGAGATGTGAAGACAACCCATCATGCCCTGGTCTCAGACCAGTTCACTAAAGCCGTCATAAAAATTATTTTTTTATTTTGCAAAAGGGTAAATTCTAAAGATGTGAGAAGTCTGATTCAGCTATATTGTAAGTGTTGCTGACAACTGAGATGGGCAAGACTACAGTGATTTATCACAGGCACTACCTTGCACAATCCTCTGAGTGACTGGTAGTAGCTAGAGCAGAGCCAGCCAATTATTTTGGGCGGAAGGCCATTTACTGAGTTTTGACAAGCTGTCAAGGGCCACATGGGTAGCCCCACCCCTTGACATGTGCCCTGCCCCCTGGTTGTCATCTTGTGATTGGAAGTCTCGCCTCCTAATCCTGACCTTTGCCACCAGAAGTCTGTCCCCTTGCCCCCAGAAGTACTCCTGTGCACACAATAGCTTAAGATGAAGTCTTACTCTTGTATATTATGTGGGGGGTGACTATAGGTTTGTGGGGGCCTGTGGATATGTGGGGGTCTGTGTGTATGGCAGTGCGAGGGAGGTATGCATGTGGGACTCACCACCCACACACACTCTCCCCGGGGTACTGGTGTGGGCCCTGTACTCGGGCCCTGTACTCCCCAGTCCGGTGATGCAGCTGGGAGTTACGTGGTGCTGGACCAGGATTGGGGTAGGGAAGCAGGGAAATGGTTGGGGTTGGGGCAGGGCCAGGCAGTTGCTTCCTGCTCCCCCTGGGTCCTACTGTCCCTGGCTCCTGTCATCTTTGACAGGCAGCCAGGAGCATATAAAATATTAATATTCTAGATTTTTTAGGGGCCCCATGGGCCAGATATAATGGCCTGGTGGGCCAAATCTATCCTGCAGGCCATATTTTGCCTGCTCCCAAGCTACAGCCTGCTAGTAGCAAAAACAGCCAGATGCCTAGTCAATGGGACCAGGATAAAATCCAAATAAACTTGGGCCCAGGCTTTACTGACTCCACTTAATAATACCAATGAACATTATACCACCTCCCTTCCAAGCTCAGAGACTCCATCACATAAATCTGTGCCTCATCTATACCTCTTCCACAGCCATTTCAAGACTTCCGTTTCTTAAGTGCGTCCCACAACCAGTTCCCATTCTACCCAGACCAAGCTGAAAAGGAGAGGCAACATCTCCAGTATTTTCATCGCCAGAATGCATTATAACAGCAGTAGGTAGGCAACCTCGCAACAGCTGTGGCTCCTCATTTCCAAGTTTAGTACGCAGAGTAGGAGCAGGTGGGTGGCATGCTCAGAAATGACCCTCCTGAGACTTTGGTTGTACTATTTTCACTGCAGACTCCCAGAAATAAAGTGCTTTCTCTCCCGAGGGCACCACAAAAGGAACACAACTCCATCCAGATCTGCCCAGCCTAGAAGCAAAGTGATTTTGGCCAGCAGAGCTTTTGTTGTCTGGGGGAATTTTGGTGCTGAAGGAATTTCTGGCAGATATGCGGCAGCTGCCATAGTTAAAGATGAAGTAGCTCCACAGCATAGACTACGTAAAGAAGTTGGCTAGGAGATCCATTCTCTTTTCACACCTAAACTCCAAATACCACAAATACAGCATCAGAAACAGGGAATACATATATGCAAAGGCTCCAGCTGTTACAGCATGCAGCTTCCCACCTATTTCATAGGCACATCAAACCAATATTCACATCTATCTCCTGGCTCTCCATCATTTTCCACTGCCAGTTTAAACACCTCATTCTATATTTCAGAACAGTAAACTTTGTTGGAACACTGATGACTAATTTTTAGTCTACGAATCACCATAACTGAGGACTTAGCAGGTGGAACTGAGGAAGAGAAAGGTGCGAGTGTATGACTATCATGAAATGGCCATGAATTATTAGTGCAACGTGGCCATGAAAAGGGCCAATGTGCTCCTGATTTGCATTGAGCAAGGGAAGGTATCTCCAGCAGATGTAGGAAGGTAGGAACACCATCACTGCACACTGGTAGGACCTTACAAAGAATGCCCTGTATATTTTTCTAGTCCATGTTCAAAAAAGGTAAAAGCTCAAAATGAAATAGGTGCAGAGAAAGGCTTCCACAGTGATCATGGGAATAGATAATCTGAAGGGCTTGATTTATTCATTCAAGCAAAACAGGCTGAGGGGGGTAGGACTGTTCCCCAAGTACAGTGATGGGAAGGAAGAGGACATGGCAGAGATGCAGGAAACAAGAAGAGCTATTTCAGCTTAAAGAACAAAGGGCATGAACCCGCCACAAACAAAATGTAGGCTGGAATTTAGGTGTCTTCCTCAGACCACTTTCCTCTGAAACAGCCTTCCAAGAGAGGAATTAGGAGCAAGCAGCTTAGTTTAAGGGGGAGCTTGTTAAATTGATTCATGGGGGTCACATCTACACTGGAATTAATACACTGTAGTTACTGAACATTAAAAAGTTTAATACTTATAACAACGGGCCCTAACTCGATGCATAGTAACTGGCGCTACTGTGCAATAGTGCCAGCACACTGTTTTTAGTGATGTTAATGCACAGTAGATTAACTCTACTGCACATTAGTGTGTCATGGCAAAAGCTGTAACAGTGTGCTAATGCGCAGTAGAATTAGTCTACTGAGCATTTAGTGTCTCATGTAGATGCACCCAGGATCCCACAACATGGTTCTCTGCAATACTAGGGCACTGTACGTGCTCCCTGATGTTCCTTTCAGTCCTATCTGTGCTCGTCTGACAAAAAAAAAAAAAAACTGCTCAAAGTTCAGGACGAAGCTTGAAAGAGCTGAAAAGCCTATCTAAGAAGCAGTTAAAAAACTTCTCTAAGAGACTTTCCACCACAAGGGTAACTCATAACACCAACTTCCCTTGTCCCTAAAGTACACAAAAACCAAACAAAGCAAGCCAAAAAATCTGTATTAAGAGTTTTTACCCTGGAAAGGAAGACATGCCAGAGAGACTGGAATTCATTAGACTTTACTACTAGCTAAGACCTTAATATTTGAGTGATCCCCATGTAAAATTAATAGCAACACATACAAGACCAGCAAGCAGGCTATACTTCAGTATAAAAAAAAAGTCTTAGTTAAAAGCTCATTCCTTCCTACAACAAATTTGCCTCCTTTTAATTTCATTCTCTTTCCATCAATCACTTTCTCTGTTTTTCCTGCTTTCACCAAACAGCTTGGGCTGGGATGATGTGGGCACCAAGGCACACTGATGGCAGCCCAGAAGTTACAAGTTCGAGGCCACAGCAGAAGTGCTCACAGAGTGGCCCATCATATTCCAACAAGCCTGGGAATTCTGTCATAAGGATTATTGTATAAGTACCCATGAAATAGTTCTGTGCAATATGGCTTAAATTGCAAGTTACCTTTACATACTAAAATTAGAGGGCAAGGTTAAACTAAAATGTCCAAAAAAACCCAGAAGCTCCGCTTTAAAAAAATAAAAAAAAATAAAAAAAATTATATAATAAAAAAAAAAATTATATATTAGTTAACTTTTACTTTGTTACTAGTGTACTTTCCTCTATACCACAACACTATCATCAAGGAAAAACAGTGTTTTGCCCTGACAGTTTCACAACAAAACACCTTTCTCTCTGTTCACCATCATCTCTCAAAATGCAAGATCTCCGCTGTCACTTTGCTGATTTAGTGCTAGGTTTTGCTGCGACGCAGCATTTCAAAGCTTATCCTATGTGAATGGTACGTCTGAAATGCAAAGCAAGTCAGAACATTAGAGATTACTATGCTGATGACTATACATAAACTGTTTTTTTATAGGCAAGGTTAGTAGTAAGTAGCAACAAATCCACTGTAGACTTGGTATAAATGCATCAAGAAAGCCGATGAAAGTACTATTAGTGTTCCATGACATTGTGTGCGATAGCCTTCTTAACAGAAGGCTTAAACCTGAAAGACAGAGATTTATTAATACTTAAGAATGGATCTCAAAAGAAAGCTTGTTATTTGTATCCGATTAAGTTATTCATACAAACACAGCTTTGCCTGCTATTGCAGGCAACCATGTCATATAAAGGCAATTCAAACTCATCATGCTACATTTTGGAAGCAGTTAGGCTGTTTGTCCCTGTTATTCTTATAGGAAGGCCATTCCCAAAACATCCCTCCTAAATGTCCAACTTAAACATTGTATTAACAACCATGTTATTTCATTTGTGCTTTGTCAACCTCGTCCTTTAGCTCATGGGTACTCAACTTCTAAGCAGCAGAGACCACGTGCCCCACAGGCTACACCGACAAGGGCCGCACACTTGGAGGCTGCACTAAAGGGGGACCCAGGCTGTACCCTGAGTGCACAGGTGGCACCTCCCTCCCTGCAAAATCATGTGCAAGTGGACACTCCTCCACCCCACTGCAAAAGCATGGGCGGGTGCTCCTCAACTCTACCCCACTGCACCATGCATGCAGGGGCAGGCACCCCTGCACCACCTCACTTACAGCTAGTTCCCCGCCTGCAGGTTCCCCCATGGCATCTCACCTCACAGGCACTCTAGACTACAGGCTTCTTCAGCACCATGGGCTGTGCTGCCTCACCCCTGAAGCTGGGTCAGGCAGCAGAAGCCTGGGGAGCCCGAGACCCTGGGGCAGTGCCAGCTAGGTAGGAGACTGGGGGGGGGGGGGGGGGAGGGGCTGCATGTTAGCCCCTTACAGGACACATGCAGCCTCCAGGCCACCAATTGGACACCTCTGCTTCATTTGACTAGCTATTTTCCCTCCGCAGTTAAATTAAAGTTGTAATGATAGAGCGCAGACATCTTGGCTAAGCAAGCCAAGCTGCTCCCTTCCTGGTATGACAAGCTGTTCATTCCCCTGACCATCCCAGTAGCACTTTTCTACACCTGTTCTAGCTGGATTTCACTTTTCCTGAAGATGGGTATCCTCATCTAAGCTTCACCTGGGTCCTCCAGAAGATGCATCTACAGTTCCCAGATCTCTTCCATGAGGTCCGTCAGGCAGGACAACTTGTCAAAGTGACAAGATATTAGGTAACCAAGCAAAATGCAGTGCCATGCAGCAACTCTGTGGCCCATATTCCCCGCACAGCACGGGTCTGGGGGAAGCTTGCCTGTACTCTGGAATAATGGAAAGGAGGAAGAAGAGCAATCCTGGGTTCAGACGATAGCAAGCAAGGGCTACTGGTGGTGATTTCTCAAATACTCATGGTTACCCAAGAGGAGATGGGGCGTTAGTGCCAACAAGGCAGCCAGTGAGCTGCTCCATCCTTGGGAAAAGATGAGGAGAGTAGGAGGCTTCTCTTTCCCACTTTAGATCTCCCAACTCTCTCTGGAGTGAAGCGTCACCAGGGTGAAGTTTTACACCAGTGAATATTAGTGCTCTTGCAGACCGTTCACAAGGTAAACGCAGAAGTTTCAAATTAGAACCCATAGGGTCAAAAAACACTGACCTGATGTGGTCTTTTTAAATTCTTTGCAAGACAAGAATTGGTCACATCTGACGGTAGAAAAAAAAAACCCCAGAGTGAAATCTAAGAGTTGGTGTTTTCCAAGGGGCACCTCAAGTCTAATGGAGGTTGAGAATCAGTTTTACTCAGAAACTGTGCCCCAGGAGAAGAGAGCATTTGACTCTTACTTCTCTTCTCAGAATCCAGCTGGAATGACAAACTTGAAACTGTTCTTTAATTTAGCATCCTTTCATTTCTAAAGTGATTGGACATTTTACAGTAAATAGCTTTGTTTGGACTTCTGCCCTGTTTAATGAAGAAGGGTCAGGAATTCCCCCTTCCTCTACACATTCACCTTACAACAACCCCTCCCTTCCAAAGCAAATGATTTGTATGTTGCAATTTGCAGAACGTAACTTTACCCAGGGGTGTAATAACATCCCTTTGATAGCACAAGTACAGGCATTAGTACTGCCTTAATTTATTTATAAAGGCAAGACAGAAGCCAAGACCACTTCTTAAAACTAAGCATGTGTTCACACAACTGTACTATTGTTGGCAGTATTGTTGTTTACAGAGTGCAGAGTTCACCCCATGCAAAGTCAAAAAAAGAAAAAGCCAATTACCATTGAAGCAGGTGTATGGGCCTCATCATGAGCCTCTGAACAGAGGGAGATGTGCTTTCTCTGCACAGAAGATAAAACCCAAACACTATGTGTACCTCGTGCCCCTTGCACAGGGGCAAAACATCATCACATGCAAATAATGTGGGAACACCGAATGATTTATCCACCAATATTTGGGCACAGCTCCAGATATTTCGTCAGCACTACAGACATTCCTCACCATGTTCAAAAGAGGAGCTACATCTAGAAAGTCCAGTTGGTGCAGGTCAGCCTGTTCTGTGCCAGGCATTAGTCAGCACCACACAAGCCCCAGAGTTTTCGTGTCAAGAGTGATGCAAAAAGTGCAATCTGTCCTCAGTTGCCTGGCCATACACCTTGGACCGGTGCAACTTTGCAACAGCACACCCTGGGAAGCAACAGAGTCTATTGCTGGAGGGGAGATGTGCTTGTGGGACATCTACTGCTCTCAAATGTGCCCACACTAGACAGAAGTCCAAGTCCTTCTCTCCCTATAAAACACCCACACCCAGCTCAGGAGAGAGTTGGAGAACACAGTCCATCCAAGAGCTGTTTAAATAATCTGATGACTAGCCAAAGCTTTCCTTTAAACACCATCTTTCAGTCATTTTTAAGGCTTATTACTGTTCCCACACGTTGCTGCAGTTTGCAGCATTTGTTTGTATTACTACAGCAACACCTTACCATACAGTGTAAAGGCAGGATTTACTAGGGCTGTCATCTTGATGAGGGGGCATTAAACAGAGGCCTGAAGCCAACTAGTAAAATACACATTTGGAGCCAAGACTGAAATCTCAGAGCAGAAGCAGAATTTTGGAAGTACATAAAGCCCATGTACTGACATATGAGAGAGAAGGTAATAGTTATTTGCTTGAGTTGAGGCAGATAACAACATACAAGCTTCACCACACAATCCAAAAGGCAGACAAATACCTACCCTCACAGCCACCATCTTCAGGAAAGAATGATCATCATGGAGAGATGGGGACTAGTTTCCCAGAAAACCTTTTCCTAATCCAAAACACCCTGATAGTTTAAAGCAGTTGTCCTGTCCTCATCAGGATAAAAATAAAAAAAACTTGGGAAAGAGATCCACCAAAGTATCCAGTGGCTCAGTGGTTCATTAAGAACAACTGCTCAGGATGTGGGAAACCCAGATAAAGCAAGAACTTGAACCCGTGTCTCCCATATCCTAGGTCAGGGCTGTCCAACTTCTAAGCAGCCAGGGGCTGCATGCCTCACTGGGTACACATTGCAGGGATCACACCAGCAGGGTCACAGGCCATGTAGATGCTGCGCTATGCCCACAGGGGCATCGCCCTCTCATCACTGCATTGTGCACCCATGTGGCTCCGGCCTCACTTTCAACACCCAGCACCATGCATCACCACCCTGCACGGAAGTGGAAGCCAGAGGAAGGAAGGGGAACCTGGCGATTCCAGCTGTTGTTGCAATCCCATTGATGGGGGAGGAGTGGCAACCAGGCTGGAGCCCACGGACCATAACTTAATTCCTCGTGAACCACATGTGGCCTGCAGGCCACCCGTTATACAGCTCTGTCCTAGGTGAATGCCTTGCCAGCTCACCACGCTGCTGGAGAGTCTGGGATCTCTTTCTGACCAGGAAACACTTCCACAGGATGAAGTTTCAAGTCAAACAAAAATTCTCTTTCAGAGAAATCTTCTAGATGTTGATTAAAATCTTGCACTGAAACAGGTTACCCAGAAAGGTTGTGGAATCTCCATCCTTGAAGGTTTTTTAAGTCCTGGCTAGACAAAGTCTTGGCTGGGATGATCCTGCTTGAGCAGGGGATAATACTAGATGACCTGCTGAGGTTCTCCCCAACCCTAATTTTCTATGACTCTATGGATTCCATTATTCTTTGTTTCAATCAATTAGCATTTTCTGGAAAAGGTTTTCCAAGAATCTTTGAACAGGAACAAAATCAGGACCAACTTAAACTTAACCTTGGTTTCTGTGATCCATACCACTGCCTGGCTACTGATCTGTAGAGCCAAAAAAGATGACTGCACACTAACCTCAAATGCATATGCAGTAAATTGTTTAAGAAAAATACACCTCACTGTGGCAGATTCAGAATCAAACTGCAGTTCTAGCCAAACACCTTAAAAATTAAAGGACTTAATCTGGAGAATGTTTTGGGTCTACATTTAAGTCTACCTTATTTCCTCTACATCAGTGGTTCTTAGCCTGGTTAGACTTAAGGCACACTTCCAAAGATGCCAAATTTTAGCTTTCCCTTTTCTTTGAGGAAGGTATTGGAGCTGCTTGATCTTTGGGTCCCACAGGTCAGTGAGTGGTACAGGGCTGGTCCACACACCAGGATCAGGCCCTAAAACTGCCCTGTGTGCCCAATCCAGCATGCAGGACCATGCTAGCCAGTCCATGGGGCTCCCCATAGAGCCAGAAATTTGACAACACAAAAGCAATGTCATTCTACCACTGCCAAATTTTTGGACCCTGGGGTGCCCCACAGAGCAGATGACATGGTGCTGGGGGCCAAGTCTAGCCCATGAGCCAGGTGTTGATCACCCCTGCTCTAGACAGCTTGAGAAGTCTTCCCTTTTTGTCCAAAGACTATCTATACTAGTTTTTATATTGGTTCTGAGGGAGGAAAGAGATCACGCATACTAAAAAAAAAAAAGATGCCAGCCAGCCAAGGATCTTTTCAACTTATTAAACAAATGATGTCTGACCCTAATCAAGCTTACCCAAGTACAAGCTATTAGAATCTGATCAATAATGCATTATTTCATGGACTATTTTGAGAACTCAGTTTTCAGAGCTAGTTTTCACTGCTCTGTTAGCTCAAGCTTTATTTCAACTGAGTGGAAGAATATAGTGGAAGTTAAGTTACAAAATAACAGACACTGGAAACAGAATGCAATATGCACAGAAAATTTAAAAAAAAAAAAAGGGAAAAAAACCCTAAAGTCTGACATGATTTGCATTTTCTGACTTCAAGATGCGTTTTGTAGTGTCCAAAAAATAAATAAATAAATAAATAAATAAATAATAATAAAAATGAAGCATACATCCCCTGGATTTTAAAGGCAAAAAAAATGACTTGTCCTTATTTTGATGTCAAAATGGAAATGGATCAAGCAAGATCAAAAGGCAGTTGCTACACTGTCTCCCCTTTGTTCTAAAGTTATGCTGCCTGCTCTCTCTCACCATTTGGCCAACTCGTGGCATAATTGCTCTAAGCAACAGGATGTTTATCACCATGTCACAGTACACTTTTTCCATTCTCCAATTGACTTCAGTCAGGTCTGCACTTGAGTTAAGACTGTTTTGTTAACTGATGAACCAGTATTTCAAAGGCATCTACCTCACAGCACACACACGTATAGAAACGAAGTTAAAACGTTACAGGTTCAAATAAAACTAAAAAGGAAAACAATTTAATACTATTTCTCCTTTGTACAATTGCAACATAGAATAAAATGAGTTATAATAAATTCTAGCATTGTAACGAAGGTCTGTAGGATAGAAGTTGCTCTTAACCTACAGCCAGTTTGCATCAAGCTTTGAGTGGGTAAAATTTCAAAATGTGGCCTCTTTTAGCAACCAATTCTGCAGCAGCAGCTATGCAGAGCTCCACAAAGCTTTTCCTGACCTAATGGCTGGCTTTTGACAAATTAAGAGGTTTCCTTTCTTTACAGCCCGAGATGCATTTTTCATTGGACCCGGTCACCCAACACCCATCTAAATCATTTCTATGCAATTCTTCCACCAACACCTGCCTTTCAGTATATCTCTAAGTGGCTCTGAGCAGACAGACATTCCTTCTACTCTAAACTCCCCATGCAACAGAGCAGGAGACTGCCTCCTCTACAACATGCCTAAGATTTGTCACCAATAAAGCCAATGCCAGCATGCAACAAGATCAGTTGTTATTCAAACGGATCATCTTACACAGTGGTTCTCAGTATGACTCAAGGCACTATTGGGAAAATGCCAGTTCTTACGTTTTATTTGGGGGGGGGGGGTTGCTTTTTAGTAAAAGTAGTGAAAGCTATACACAGAACAACATGGCTAACTACTAAGCCTGTGCAAGTTGGCAGCGATCCTATCCAGCTTTGGATCCGGCCGCTTTGGATGGCAATGATCCGATCTGGGGCTCTGGACCGGGTTTCCGCCTTGATCTGGCCAAAGCTGCTTCAAGGCTTGGGAGCCGCCTCAGATATTCAGCCATAGGGTATAATGGGGAATCAATTAGATATCTATAACTTTGTTGTTTTTTGTCTGATTTGGATGAGACTTGCAGGGATGGTAGCCTCTGCTGAGAGCATGAAATCTGCCAAGTTTCAAGAAGATTGGTGTAGGGGTTTGGGGGAACTGTACCCCAAATTCCTGAAAGCAAAACTCCTGTCATGTCTATGTGTTACACCACAGGGGGAGTCAAAACTGCAGTTATGCAAACCCCTACTGAGGCCACAAAGCCTGCCAAGTTCCAAGAAGATTGGTGCAGGGGTTCAGAGGGAAGTGCACCCCAAGCTGCTGACAGGCAGAACTCGTGCCATGGGTGCTTGTGGGACTGACCGTCTCTGTTTGGGGCAGTTGATTGCCTGTATTGATTCTTTCCACTCCTTAGCCTGGGTTTTGTAGGTGCTAATTGATGGCAATTATCTGGCTACATTAGCTAGGTCCGGTGTATTGAGCTGGTCCCCGAGTCGATCATGATTGATTGGTAACTGGTAACACAGTAACATAGCAGCCAGGCCTCCAGTAATGTCTCCCCTCCCTGCCCCAAGACAGACACAGTCAGTCCCACAAGCACCCATGGCACAAGTTTTGCCTGTCAGCAGCTAGAGGTGCAGGGCCCCAGAACACTGCTGCACCGATCTCCTCGACAGCCAGCAGGCATCATGGCCTCAGCAGGGGCCACCATCCCTGCAGCTGTCACCCTGCTGCAACTTAGCGCACACAGTGTCACCCATGGCACAAGTTTTGCTTGTCCGCAGCTTGCGGGGCAGTTCCCCCCAAACCCCTGCACTGATCTCCATGAAACTTGGTAGGCTTTGTGGCCTCAGCAAGAGCTACCACCCCTGCAGTTTTGACCTCCCTGTGTTGTAACACATAGATGTGACAGGAGTTTGGCTTTCAAGAATTTGGGGTACAGTTACCCCCAGGCTCCTGCACTGATCTTCTTGAAACTTGGCAGACTTCATGCTCTCTGCAGAGTCTACCACCCCTGAAAATTTCATCCAAATCAGACAAAAACAAAACAAAAAAAAAAAACAACAAAACAATAAAATAGATATTTAATTGATTCCCCATTATACCCTATGGCCGAATCTCCGAGGTTCTTCGGAAGCTCCAAACTGCTTTGGGAAGCCTAACGAGGCCAGCGCTTTGACCCGGACGTGCTGCTTCGGAACCCGAAGCATCTGAAGCTTCTCCAGATCCAAATTTCTGTCCAAAGCCTCGTGCAGCCCCACTAACTACCTCTGTTTTACACTACTTTAATTTCTTCAAGTTCCATGGAGTTGCTCCTGAGAGTCCCATATGAGATCAATCATCCTCCCTAACACCCCCACTATAGTTGCGCTGTTTATATTTGGCCATGGGTACAAGGAACGCCCTCCTCCCCCCCCGCAATTAATAAAACAGATGCTAAGGCAGATTCTGCTACCTTTATCCACATTGAGTAGTGCCTTACTTTGCAGCTATCACAAATTTCAATGGAACCATTTATGTAACAAGCTACCTGTGAGTCAGAATGGAAGAATCTGGCCCACTGCCCTTCTATGAATAATGTCTTACACATATCCTGAGTTCTTCCACAGAAAACATAAGAAACCAAAATTCTGAAGGCGTTTTTTAAAACAAGATTCCCATTTCACTCTAAATTAGCAGTCTACTTAATATATTCTATATATGATACTCATAGGAATTACAATAAGCCACAGAGATACTGTACTTACATGCAACAGTTCATAGATTCATAGATGTTAGGGTTGGAAGGGACCTCAATAGATCATCAAGTCCGACCCCCTGCATAAGCAGGTAAGAGTGCTGGGTCTAAATGACCCCAGCTAGATACTCGTCTAACCTCCTCTTGAAGACCCCCAGGGTAGGGGAGAGCACCGCCTCCCTTGGGAGCCCGTTCCAGACCTTGGCCACTCGAACTGTGAAGAAGTTCTTCCTAATGTCCAGTCTAAATCTGCTCTCTGCTAGCTTGTGGCCATTGTTTCTTGTAACCCCCAGGGGCGCCTTGGTGAATAAATCCTCACCAATTCCCTTCTGTGCCCCCGTGATGAACTTATAGGCAGCCACAAGGTCGCCTCTCAACCTTCTCTTGCGGAGGCTGAAAAGGTCCAGTTTCTCTAGTCTCTCCTCGTAGGGCTTGGTCTGCAGGCCCTTGACCATACGAGTTGCCCTTCTCTGGACCTTCTCCAGGTTATCCGCATCCTTCTTGAAGTGTGGCGCCCAGAATTGCACGCAGTACTCCAACTGCGGTCTGACCAGCGCCCTATAGAGGGGAAGTATCACCTCCCTGGACCTATTTGTCATGCATCTGCTGATGCACGATAAAGTGCCATTGGCTTTTCTGATGGCTTCGTCACACTGCCGGCTCATGTTCAACTTGGAGTCCACTAGGACTCCAAGATCCCTTTCCACCTCCGTGCCACCCAGCAGGTCATTCCCTAGGCTGTAGGTGTGCTGGACATTTTTCCTCCCTAAAATTCAGAAGATGCATAGCTATTCAAGGACATATTTGTTCACAGTTAATTTGAGACACATGTAATTAGTAAGGGTATGCAAAGCAGGCCGTATTCAAATTTGGATTCGGCCTGATTCGGGGGACAGCATTTCGATTAGTTGATTCGGATCACTGTCCCAATTTGATTCTGCTGAAGCTGAAGATTCTATTCTGATTCAGCAAATCAGCAATATGTTTTTTTCTACACACCTCAAGATACCAGGAGGCTCATGAACACTGAGATAGTGGGGCAGATGAGGCATCCTACAGGAGCATGGGGAGGCCCTCCCCCCCCCCATATGTGCTTGGCAGCAGACACAGAAGTGGACCGGAAGTACTTCTGGTTCCCTTCCAGGTCTGCTGCTGAGTGTGCAGGGGATGCCCCCCACACCCTCCTGGCTTGGTGATTGGCTGCTGGGGGACCCTGGGTGCCCCCCCCAGACCAGGAGGCGCCAGTCGCCAAGCTGGGGGGGGGGTGCCCCCCTCCCCCCCCCCGCGCTCCTATGAGACAGTCCATCCGCCCCACCATCTCAGTGTTCACAAGCCGCGCCTGGTACCTTGAGGTATGTAGAAAAAACATTTAAAGCTGTGTCTATGGCCGAATCATTGAATCTTTCCAAATCAAATAGGAAGCCTCCAATTCAATTTGAGAGATTAATGCCTTCCTGATTTGATTTGGATTCGGAGATTCAGCCCCCAAATCAGGCTGAATCTCCTACGAATCAAATCAGCAGCTGAAGCTTTGCAGAGCCCTAGTAATTAGTCACTTAAGCACATAGCTTACAACTCCAAAACAGTACTGAAAATTGGAAGACTCACCCAATTAAAAAAAAATATATATTAGCTTACTCCAAGTAGATTTCTATACATAAAAGGTGATATTCTAAATTTCTTTCATCCTAATATATGTAACAATACAGTTACCAACATGATGCCACTGAATTTTAGTTTTAAATCATTCTGCGATTTCTCAATATTTTCTTCTTGACAGAAAGCGGAATAGAGCTTTTTCTTAGGGTGATGAAAAGTCTCCCCCTTATTCTACATCAAGTGAATGGCCCAATATGAACAGCAGTTATATGCTAGCACATTTTGACAAAACATTCGTGTGCTTTTTAATTCAGGGTAAGGGTAGGGATTTTACACATGAATTCAAAAACTGATATTAGACTACTAGCCAAGAATTCATTCATCAGACAAGGTACGGACATAAAAGTTTAAATTAAATAAGTAGTCTTACGGCTCGAAATGGAGTATGCCAGCCTGCAATTGATCCTCCTGAAGAGCTGCTTGTTGATTGGCCAGAGTATAAGCGTGAAGAGTTGAATGAAATTAATTATCAGTCCAGATACTATAAATATATAACAGATAAGAAGGTGACAAATGAACTGAGACTTCAGAAAGCCAGTGATGTCCATGTTTCGTTAAGAATGCAAGGGAACACTTCCAAAAAAAGCAAGATCCAAGTATTCAGAAGATAACCTGCAAAATAAATATATTATCTGTCAGAAATTAATGAAGTTTCTTCTGTGCACAGATTGCCAACATTAAATAGGCTGTTTTCCTACTAAATCTCATTAAAATATTTAATCTTTTTCATTCAAGGGAAAAAAACCAAATATTTACAAAGCAAAAACATGGAAAGCCATACTTTCAGCAGATTTACAATCAACTTTGCTAGCGAAGCCAACATGCACAATTTTTTCTTTTTTAATAGCTCAAACAGATGGCTATGACATACCAAAGGTACTATCCGATACTACATCCCTTACAGGCAAAGCATGTAACAGAACTCACCATTGCATTAAAAACAATAATAAGATATTATACTTATTAGAGCCGAGTGAAGCTTCAGTCACCAATTTGATTTGGAGGAGATTTGACCCGATTCGGTGGCCAAATTTCCAAATCAAATCGGAAGGCCCATTAGAGGAGTCTGAATAGAATCTGAAGCCCCCAAATCGATTTGGAAAAGATTCGGAGGTTCAGATCAGCCGGGGAGAGGCAGGCACAGCCAGGCGGCTCCAGGTTCTCCAACGGCTCCTCCAGCTGTGCCTGCCTCTGCCCCAAGTGGGGGAAGCCATGGGAGAAGCCCCATGGCTGGACTCTAGCCAACTGCTGGAGCCTAGCAGCGCTCAGCCCCAGCTCCTGGACAGTGTGCAGCACCCTGCTGAGCTGCACTGCTCCCACACCATGCGACAGCTGCTGCAAGGGTGCCAAGCGGGGGGGGGTGATCCCCACTGCACCCCACTGCTCCATGGGGGGGGGGGGGGAGGGGAAGCTCTGAATGAGTCCTCAGAGGCCCTGATCACTGCTGCTACAGCGGTGAGTGCAGGGCTATATTTTTTTTTCTTTAAAGTGCCAGGAGGCTGGGGCTGGGCAGGGCAGCCATGGGGGCTTCTCCTATGGCTCCTCCCACTCAGGGCAGAAGCAGGCACAGCTGGAGGAGCCACGGGAGAACCTGCAGCCACCTGGCTGTGCCTGCCTTTCCCCAGCTGATCCCAAATCAGCACCAAATCTCCAATTCCAATTTGACTGAATTGAATGGGGACAGTAATTCAAAAATCACCAAATTGAATTGCTGTCCTCCAAATTGGACAAATCTGAATCAGAATCGAATACTTCCCTATTCACACAGGCCCAATATTTATTATTTGAACTAATATCTTATTTTATTTATAATATTTATAATGTATAATAAAATATTATTTGAAATAAGATCTTTCAAATAGGAATTAGACTTTGGCACCTTCAGGATCAGCCCCAAAGCTTACAACCTTGAGACACTCTGGAACAAACCAACCATGAATTACGAAGTTTTGTAAGGAGTCCTAGGGAAGGGAACATGATCACCTACTCATATACTTTATCTTTGGCCTCCATTAAAAGAAGGGCCAAACTGAGAACAAAAAATTAATGGTTCTTCAGAAGTCAAATCCCTTTACTACAAAATACCATCCTGCCCACATTACGATCTCTTTTCATTTCTAATCTGAGCCTAGTCCATGAGGTAGTGTGTAGAACAATAAGATTTAAAAATAATGTTCTTTTAAAGCTATACAAATAACATTCTGTTTTTCACCTAGTTGTTTTCTTATAGACTTCTAGACCCAAAGACCACATTACGTACATCCCAGAAAACCTCCTTCAGATGCCTAGTTTAATGAAAATAATGGACAAAAACGAATCCTGTTATCAGACCAGGAATCCATTACCAATTTTTACACAGGGTGCTGGAAATTTCTGACAGTTCTGCCAACTGTTAAAAGCTTTGGCTCAATCTAGTATAGAACTTCCCACAATTAATTTTAAGCAAGCGAGTAGTTCCACTTCATTCATTAATGGACCATTTATATGCTTAAAGACACCCACACATTGAAGTGTTTAACTAGATTGGACCAGAGATTCAGCATATTGCAAGACTGACTCCTTATTTTGTCTTAAAGCTAAAAAAAGTGAATGACCTTAAAATATCTGGGCAAATTGAAGACTCCAAACCTTTGAACGCATCAATGGGTTTCCCCCGCACTTTTGTAGGGTCTGAAGTTTCAGGTTAAACATTTAAAAATATAAATTTTTAAATGTTTAACCTGAAACTTCAGACCCCACAAAGGGGGGGGGAGTATTTGTCGACATCTTGCTTCCACTGAAGTCCAATGATAGTGACAGTCTAGCAATGATAGTCCAATGGAAGTCCTTACTTCCAATGAGAGAGAGAAGAGATCATTCTCTTATGAAAAAAGTATCAGTTTTCACCTAGTAGCCAAAAGCAGCTCCAAATCACCAAGTCTTAGGCTTATTGCTTAATGCACATCCTCAACAATCTTAGCAGCAAAGCTGTCACAGCAATATTTGGGGACTGCTGCCAAAGAACCGGCAGAACAGAACCTTGTAATTCAATGCCTAATGCCCAAGTCCTCAGTAAAGGACTCTAAACAAATGAATGAAGAAAGATTTCAAATCACCACAGAACAATTTTAATACAGGTCAGCTTCAGTGCCTTAACTCCTGGCAATATCCCTTGAACAGGTAAAATGGATCAGAAATAATTGTTGTTTCACCACTCAAAGTCAGTATCATTAATACATAATACAAATGTCATCTCTTCTACCTTCTGTGCAGAAGTGCCTGACAAAGGAAATACCCTGTCAAGTGGGGTTATTACCAGGGAGAGTTTATAGTTCTGAACAGCTACTTATCTACGTGCCAAATCTGGAGACCCCAGAATAACAGAAAACCAAATATCAAGACTTTACCAACTTAACCTTTTGTCTGCATGCCAGCCTCATTCTGTCTTTATGCAAAAAAATCAATCAATCAATCTGAAAGTCAGTGACTGGAGTCACCACTGTAGATAATATTGGCCACGTACAAAATGTTCAATTCAAGCCGTGACCCCATCTGAGAAAGGTACAGGCTAGTCCAGCTCTCTCATTTCTAGGAGGCCTGGAGAAAGGACAAAGTCCCCTGCCCACTTCTCAAACCATGGATTGCAGTGTTAGAAGCAGGCAGGAAACAGTTCCTTTCCTTCCCTCCCAGGCTATGAGGGAGGCAGGAGCAGCTGATGCCCATGCTTTCTCCAGACCAGGGTGGACCTGGCCTCTGGAAGGCACAAGAGCTTTTCCCTCAGCTTAACTCCTGCCAGAGACTAGCTGGAGTGGAGCCATACGAAAGCCAACGTTCATTCCTCCAGAAGAAACTCTCCCAGGAGCTATTTCTACTTTGTTGTAGTCAGGTTATTTTTCTCCCAGATCAACTGTTTTTGTTCTGGGAGAAAAAGCTGGCGTGTGTCTGCACACAAAAGAGCAGTGATTCTCCTGGAAGAAAACACTAAACATCTCTACTTGGCCTCTACCACATTACAAGAACCATTATCTCAAATTACAAAAAACAAGCAAACAAAAAACCCCAAACCCAAGTAAGTTTCCACTGAAAGCATTTGACTGCAATCGCTTCTCACTAACATAACCATGAAAGCAATATATAAAAGCACAAGCCTTCTATTATATTTACTCTTCCAGTTATAAAGCCAAAATAAGCAGTTAAAAGATTTTCCTTAGCCACATGACAAAAAAAAAAAAAAAAAGCCATATCATTCCAGTTCTGCAAGGGTTTTGATGACACTATCCTGGATATATTTATCCTGCCCATCACAATAATTTGCATTTCCCTTCCCCGATTAGTTCCACTTCCACAAGAAGCAGGCTTAGAAAAGCTCAGGACAGTGCTAAGGGATACTATTCCCTTACAGATTTCAGATGACAATGGATTTTGGATAGGAAATATGCTTTTTATGGGACTGTGTCTATAGGAAGCACCATAAATATTGGTACCACGGTGCTTACTGAAAAACTCCCACTGACTTCTATTGGCTCACATTTAAAAAGCCATTTTATGGTTATAGGAACAATGAGCTGTTCCCTCAGTTGATTTCAGCAACATTTGTCTCATCTTATACTGAACTGTACCAGAATATGCTTAAAAAGGCAAGACATTTTTTTGACCAACCATCAAGGAAGTCAGATTCAACTGGAAAGGCCCAGAGGTCATATAATATCATGCTAATAAAAACAAACAAAAAAAACCAAACAAATAAAAACCAATGATGAGAATAGCAGGGTGGCACTTCTCTTCCTAAGACAACTAAATATCTAACCACAGTAACTTAAATTTAGAAATGTCCTTCTCAGACAAGCAATTTTTGGCCTTCCAGTTCTGAGGAGTTACAAAATGGGAGCTAGTAATGTCACAGAAGTCTTAAGAGGGAAGCTCTTCAGGACTCCTTTTACTTGGGATAGTGCTTAAGGGGCCTTGATTCTGGGTTAGTGTCCCTAAACATCACTGTAATACCTGTAAAATAAGCCAAACTGACTTTACCTAGACGGTCTGTGTTTTACACCATACTTGAAACTTACTCTGAAGCAAACAGTAAGGGGACTATTTGGCTAGGTCTCAATAAAGATTTTTTTTGATAAAGCTCCACCTTCAGAAGCACACTACATGCACCCAGAGCTGCAATGTGACGTACATGAAAAGGATTACTAGTGATCTCAATCCTATTATTTGTGTAAAAATGCACCTTTTGTATAACAAAGATTTCCTTCTGCTTCCTTGTACTGGGTGGAACCTAAAAAATAACATTAAAGTAAACACTGTTCTGCAGTTTGAATAGTAATGCAACATGACACGTGCATTATGAAAAAAATGCTGTCATTAAGACAGGAAAAAAGGTAAGTTGTTCACATGGTCATCCTCCCCCCCCCATTATTTTTTAAATTTTGAATTCACTTTTGAGACTGGAAACGTATAGGTTTAACAGTTAAGCAGAAGCTGAGGTACTCTTTTCTAGTAGGGATGCAAATATGATTTTTAAAATTATCTGTTTAACCTCCTTTAATTCCAGTATATCAGCCAAATGGTTAACTGATACTACACCTAGTCCCGACTGGTAGGGTGCGGAGCCTTGGGCTGGCATCTGTCTCACTCTGCCTCACCGAGGGGGAAGAGCCACAGCTGCCTGCTTAGGGAGCTGGGGAGCCAGGGGCCACACACAAACTTGGTTGCTGGGAGCCTCTCCCTGGGGCCTTTCACCAGGGAGGGGGGTAAGGGGGGGGTGGGGGGAAAGAAGTGGCAGCGGCAAGACCCGCCAGACAACACAGCCCACATGAAGCCATCAGTGGCAGCAACAGGCAAGGGGCTGTCTCCAGCCCACTGCAGCCATTGGTGTGCTGGGAGGGAGGGAGCAGGCAATGGGGGTTGGTGACAGCTTTAAATACCCTGTTATCTCACTACAAAGCATCCAGGTGTGACTGAGCAGCTAACTGCTAATCTAACAAGTCTTTAGGCTGCCTGTTTTTCTCTTCTTTAGCCTCATAGGCTATAGGTACTAGTCCTCCCCTTACCCCTCCCTCCTGCCTGCCTACCCTGCTGCCTCCTTGTTTCTGAAGGCACTGTGCCAATTCCCTTCCCCACTGGACTATGCCCCATGCTAAATGTTAACTGGTGATGCATACCTGCTATAAATATACTTATTATTTACATGTTTCGCCTTTCACGTTACTATGTCTAGTATGATACGTTTCAACACTCCACAAAGCAATTCTGTTTCACAGAAACCCAAGACAGAACTCGTCATTTTTCTTCGCAGTGCAATTAAGATATGACCAACTACTAATAGATATATTTCTCTCTCTCTCTCAACATCCAACAGAACCCTCTCCCCCAATTCAGACCTTCCTCTTCAGGAAACCAGTGGTACTACTCCCATATTTCAAATTAAGCACAAATAGAAAACAGGTAATACATTTAAAAAAAAAAAAAAATCAAGTGGGAAAGACAACAGGACACACTGTTCCTTGACTGAAGCCCCAAGAGTTAGGTTTATCCTAAGATCCCTAGTTAAAAGCCGATTAGATGCCTTTTGAACTAGCTAGCCTATTTAATTCTATGGCACAGGGTTTCTCTAATCTAATGTAATTCCTAAAGATTAATGAAGGTCTAGATCAAACAAGCCCATAAAACAAAATGAAACACTGTCTCGTATAGTGGAGATCTGGAAATTCATTATTTGTCATGATTAACAAAAGTCATCTGCTAAGAGTAGCTGATGAAAAGCCTTCAGAAGAAAATAAACTGGAGCATTAGTCCACTGCTTCATTCTTTTTACTCCTACAATATTTAGAGAAGAAAAATACTAAGCTGTAAAGCATGGTATATTTTTGTTCAGCATATACTTGATGTCAGATAATACTTGTTAGGAATTAAAAAAAAAAAAAAAAAAAAGCCACAGAACTATAGAAAAATGAGGGTTAGAAGGGACTTCAAGAGGTCATCTAGTCCAGCCTCCTGCTCAAAGCAGAACCAGCCCCAACTGGATCATTCCAGCCAAAGATTTGTCTAGCAAGGCTTTAAGAGCCTCCAAGTATAAAGGCTCCACCACCTCTTTAGGTAACCCATTCCAGTGCTTTGCCACCCTCCTAGTGATAAAGTTTTTCCTAATATCCAACCGAAGCTTCTCTTGCTACAACTTGAGACCATTGCTCCTTGTTCTGTCATCTGCAACCACTGAGAACAGTCAATCAAGCTCCATCCTCTTTCAAACCTCACTTCAGGCAGTTGAAGGCTGCTATGAAATCCCACCCCCAGTCTTCTCTTCTGACTAAATAAACCCAGTTCCCTCAGCCTTTCCTCACAAGTCATGGGCCCCAGCTCCCAAACCATTTTTGCTGCCCTCCACTGGACTCTCCAATTAGTCCACATTCTTTCTGTAGTGTGGGGCCCCAAACTGGACACAGTACTCCACATGTGGCCTCACCAATGCTCAGTAAGAGAATTGCTTCTCTTGATCCGCTGGCAACGCTCCTACTAATGCAGCCAGGGTGGATATGATTTAAAATCACTGGTCAGAAAGCCTTGATTTAAATCACTGTTTTTTGTTTTTTTACAAAAAATACCTTTTTGTTTTTCAATATAACCTTAATACATATTACTTACAACTGAGAGATAGCTGTAGGTTTCACCTTTAAAAAAAAGAGGTACACACTGTACATTTTAAAGCAGCGATTTATTTTGATATTTTTGCAAAATAATTTTGCAGCTACATCAGAAAACTGAATTATAATTTGGTTATTTTATTTACCAAAGCTAAAGTCATTGGGAGGTAAACTATCTCCAATTCACTAGATGGATATTTTTGCCATCCTGAATTAGGAGGACATCAAATGAGGGCTGCAGCCATATGTTATTAGCTTGGGGCTTTCCTCAAGATTTATTCTCATCTTTGATTTCTTCTCTTTTACAGCCTGGCAAGCCTGCTGCCACAATAGGTTTTCCCTTTGACCATATCATTCCCTCACTAGATCTCAAATCAGTGGAGGGGCTATACTCACACTTGTCCCTCAAGACTTCTGGCATATTCTTCTCAAAATGTTTCTTTTATTTCTACTGCCCCTCCTTGCACTTATCTCCAGACTCCTCCTTGTCCAGATTTACTCCACCCCCAACAATCCTCTATTCATTTAACTTCTTGAATCTTTGCACTTTTAGAGAGAGGTAAGGACTTAACTCTGGGTACACAAACTTGCAGAGACACAATAGGGCTGGTGGGTGGTTAATCAGGTCTGTTCTCTCTCATCTCCATATATGGCTATTAACAAGGATGTTCTCTCTGGAGACAAATCCACAGTTTGAGAACGGAAATGAAGCATCACAGAGAAGCTTAACGGGATCTTCTAGACCAGGCTTGTCCAACATACGGCCCGCAGGCCACCATGCAGCCCACCAAGGCATTTTCTGAGGCCTGCGGTGCTGCGATGGGAAACGAAAGTAAACACGGTTTACTTTCGTTCCCACCCCTTGTCCCTCCCCCAGCCTCTCAGCAGCTTCCTAATGGCTGCTGAAGGGCTGGGGAAGGGACAAGGTTCCCACACGCACTGCGTCAGCTTGACGTTGCCGATGCGGTGCGTGCGGGAAGAGGAGTAGCCATGTGCCACTCGGGACAGGATGAGCCCAGCCGGAGCAGGGGCTCAGCTGCACTTTCCCCCTACTTGCACTGGTCAGTCCTGAGTGGCACACGGCTCCGCTGCCACCTCTGCTGGCTGGTGCTGACCTAGCCAGCCTCCTCCTGATCCCAGCAGCACGTGGGAAGCCGGCTTCAGCTGCACGCTGCTTTTCCTGGCCAGTGCCAACCTGGCTCGGTGGGGCAGCATGCAGCTGAAGCTGGCTTCCCGTGTGTTGCTGGGGATGCCCGGCTGGGTCAGCACTGGCCAGCAGAAGCGGTGGTGAAGCCTCCTGCCTTTTGGGACCAGCTGGCACAGGTAGCGGAAAAGTACAGCAGCACGTGCGGAAGCTACCACTTGATAGGGGACAAGCTGGGCTGGCCAGGCTGCACCAGGGAGGGAAAGCTGTGGCTGAGCCCCCTGCTGGGGAGCCTCCCCCAACATAAATTTGGAACAAGTAAAAATTGTAAAAATACTGTCCAGTGTTTGGATTGTGTTTGCTTCCGTTTCTCTTTGTGTGGAATGGGGGTTCAACTTGTTACTACTTGTTAAAGATGTGTTACTAACAAGTTATTCATTCAATAAAAGTTAATCTTCTTGAAGATTATTCTCAAAAATGCGCATATTTTGTTGCTTTGATTAGTTTCCACTCTGGCTGATATCTTTTCCACAATTGATCTGTCGACTTGCATTATGCTTCTTTCATTCATTGAAAAGTGAGTAGAAGCGGAAGTGTTTATTTTAGTCAAGTGTTTGGTATTATTTCATTGTTGCTTTTATATTGTTTTTATTTTGGATTTTAAACCACATTTCATTTTCACTTCCTGCAACTTCATTGGTGTCAAAGGTCACATGACATCACTTCTTGATGTGATACTGCTTCCTGTGAGGTCTTTGAATATGGCTCACCAGCCCACTGGGTGATAAAGAGTTCATGATCCAGCCCCACATTCAAAAAGATTGGACACCCCTGTTCTAGGCTGAGCACAGAGTCCCACTGGGTTGAGCAGTTTTCTTTAATCTTTATTAATCTATAGAGGAGCCTCTGGGAACCCCATAAATCTGACCCCTAATACAGTCCATGGCCTGTTGTGACCTATTTGTAGCCTTTTTAGAAAAGTTTTATATGAATATATAGTCTCAAATAGTGTAAAATTAGAAGTTATAATACCTATTCAATAATGATATCTTTGAGCTTGGACATATCTTAAAATTAAAACCATGTTCATATAGATTTTTTTTTTTAAAAGCATCTTAAAAAAATTAATTTAAATAAATAAAACATTTTAAATCAGACTTTTTTTTATTGAATCATATTTCTTGATCGATTTTTTTTTTTATCCCCCCTGAATGTAGCCCAGTATGCTTTTAGCCTGCTTGGCAAGAAGGGCACATTGTTGACTCATTCAGTTTATTGTCCACTGTTACCACCCCAGCTCCTTTTCTGCAGAGACCCCCCCAGGTCCTTTTCTGCAGATGCAATTATTACATTTTGATAAAGCCATAATGGTACAAGTGTAGCAGAAACAAAGGAGCCCCCCCATCACACCACCTAAGCTTCACTCATAAAATTCCGATTTTTAAAAGAATTTGTAAAGACTATTCTAAAACAAACCTAAACTAAAAAGTTTGTTACTACTACTACTGAACTTAATTTAAGCTAGTTAGGAATAGCTCTTTTTGTTGAAGAGACAACAAGCTGTTTAGGATCTCTGTTTCTGTTTTACTTTTAAAAAGAGAGTTAGGGGTCAGGGGATTACAAAAAACCCTCTTTTTCTTAATACAGTGTAAACTGTGGCTGGAAATCCAAGCAGCATCACAGCCCAAACATTATAGAACTGAACCAAAGCCTGGAAAAAAATATGCATGGGAAAGAATGAAAGCAACCATAAATACACATACATACCACCAATTGGACCACTTCCATTTTCCAAGCTATGGGAAATGTAAGAAGTAAATGGCATGAATAATGAAGATATTTTATTAAAAAAAACCCACAAACACAACAACAAAATATGATTACTGACACAGTAGTTTATGTTTTAAACAAGCTACAAGGGGCCTTCTTCTCCCCTCTAATACAGAGCAACACATCAGTAACCACCAGCATGAGTCCATGGAGTGGCATGGACAGGGATGGGGACGGGAACAGGACACAACATTTTGTTCATTTTTGGCAAGAGCCAAGGCCCCATTGTGGAACAACGCGAGAGTTCTCCTGGCTGAAAGGCAAGGGAATAGGAAGAGGTTTTCTATACCTGGCATCTGATGAAGTAGGCTGATGTCTATAAAGGCACTTCATGAAGAGACCTCATGTCTCTCTTAACCTGTGAGTCTCTAAAGGTGCCGTCCTGCCTATAAAACTAAGTAAACAGGGGAGGGGACGGGCTTGAGGGGGTGGGGGTTGCTCTCCTGGATGACAGGCAGGTGGGTGGGGTGGTTCAGGGCAGGTGCCATTTCAAAACTTCTAGGGTGTCTTTTGAGGAGTCTGTTGTTTTGTATTTCATTGCAAGATATGTCCTTCTTTAGGTAGGGTGGTTTATAAATTCTAACGAATGAATGACGCGAAAGAGAGGATCAGGTTTGTAATTCTTAACCTAGAGCCCACTGCTTTAAAATCTGTGTCGCTGTTCTGATGGATTACTGAATTATGGCAGAACGCAGGGTAGATATGCACCTTTATAGACAAAATAAAATAGAGCACATACACACAAGCTTATGTGTGCTGAAGCTCACTTCACACAAAGCACTCTCAGAGGACCTTAAGATTTGACTGCCAAAAGTCATTTAATATTATAGATCAATCTTACACCTCCTGGTGCCCCAAAGAGGAATTCAGGGTGAGTATCTAAAACAAGAACAAGTTACCTATGTCAAGTTTTGTAGGATTGGACCAAGTCCCACTGACATTGTATGTAGAGCTAAATACTTAAGAACATGTGGACAAAGGGCCTGTAGTAACAGCAGCTACTCTTCTGCACTCCTCCTTTCCCTTTTCAACTTGTTCTGAAGCAAGAAAGATACAATATCCATCCAATTTCTCCTGCATTAGAGGATGTTAATTATGTCCCCACATACACCTACAAGCCCTAACTGGAGAAGAAAGGAAACTTCTTGTAGACACACGCTGCCATGCAGTAGGAACAGTGCTTTACACTAAGGCCAAGTACAGACAGTCAAAGCCTGAGGCCAAATTAATTCGATCTTCACAGATTAATCCAGGCAGCATAGCCTGAACCAATAAGCAAGTGAACACACATTCACTTTTGATTTGGGAAATGCATCCACATGCCTGGAGTGGCCCATGCCAGAAGCCAAAGGGCACTACAGCATAGCTCCTTGCTCAGCTGGAGCAGGCAGCTTGGGCCAAGGCTAGCCCACCCACCCTACAGTACGTGGGGGAAAGGAAGGGATTTTTGTGGGGGAGGTGCAAAGCATCCTGGGATGTGGGAGGGACTGCAAGTTAAGCTTGAATCTGGAGGGGATCTGAAACAGAAGTTCAATAAAACTAAACTGATTTAGCCTAAATCAGTTAAGTCTGATACTACATCCATCCAGGTTTATTTTACATCAGTTTTAGTCATTTTGAAAGTGGTTTGTATGCATTGAACGTCTGTTGCGTTACAGATCTGAGCTGGTTTCTGATTGCTTACAGCAGTTTGTGTGTAATTTGTCCCTAGCCTGTGGGCGTCACACTTGCCCCAGGACAGATTTGTGGGGTCAGAGGGGGCAGTGAGGTTGAGCAGAGCTGTATCACTGTAGCCCTCACTCACCCCCTGCTGCCAACAGCTATGTCTAGTAAGGGTATGGGGGGAGGGCACACCCCTCAATCTCACCATCTTCCAGTAGCCCAGCCATATGGAACCCGCAGGCCACATGTTTGACACCCTTGCCATACACTTTATATAGTTACATGCCCTGTACAAACCTTAGCAAACGATCCTCTAAACAGGACCAAGGAAGTCAGCATTACCTATACTTTACAGAGGGGAAGGTGAGAGGCACGAAGATATTATGCAACTTGCTTACGAGTCATATAGCAAGCCAAGAACGGAGACCAAAAGAAATTGACCCAAAGAGCTGGAATTCAGTCACAGGCTTGCACTTTGTTTCTAGAGTTCAGACAAGGTTAACAGGATACTACAAACCTGAAATACTGTTTCTTCCCGATCATTTAGTACCTGCTTTACTTACAATTAATAGCTAAGACTGTGCTACAAGGCTACGAGATTTTGCAGAGCCACGTGCTTCAATTTATACAGAAGCTTTAAGTGCTTTGCTGGCTAAGGACAGAGTTTCTCTCTTTTCATAGAGATAAACTCATGGTTAAGTGCTTTGCTGAATCACCGCCCAAAGAGCTGGATTTTCAGCAGAAGTGGAGAACTCTCAGATGCATCACAGATTCTGTTGACTGTCATATGGACAGGAACCAGGGGCAGAGACCAAGGCTGAGAATACAATCAAGCTGGATTAGACTTAATTATGCATTGCCATTACCCAAGTTTTTCCTCAAAAAGGCAAGAAATTTAAAAGTTATTTTAAAATCCCTCTCAGCCATCACTGAAAGAGCCGAGTACTGTATTAGATCAGAAGTTCCCTCTAAAAAGGTGCTTCTCCATCTACAGTTAGTCACAGGAAGTTCATATGTTCTGCTTTTTCTGTTGGTGGGAGTTAAGATTATTGTAAGGTGGACTGTGTGTGGAAAAGTTCATACTGCAGCTTCTCACTGGAATATGGTTTCTCAGTATATTCCCCCATAACCAGAAGGGCTTAGAGAAAGTGTCATTTGCCCCATTTTCACAAGTTTGTTTACTTCAATGCAAAACAGAGTCAGACCTAAAGTCAGTTAGCAAATTCTTAGAGGAGACAGAATAAGGGCTGGATGTGGCAGTACAGGACACCACTTAAGCACATACTTAAACCCTTTCTTCAAAATAGGACCTTTGTGCATTCAACAGCATGGTGCACAGCCAATTTTTTTTGACCACAGGATGAATTTTGTAAGCATCAATAAGGAGGCCTTATTTATTTAATTTTAAGAAGCTCTACAATTTCTTTTCAGTGAATGTTCTATCAAGCAGAATTTTAAAGAGCTGGGCCATTAGATGACATTCTCTGCCTAATAGTGAGTGGCTACATAAAAGGAAGAAAATGCAAACACTGGAATTTCCTGTAGTTGCTACAGACTAAGAAAACCCATTTTCCTTTTTAGATGTACTCATCAGCTTTCATCACCTCTTCTCCCAGAACACTGCTCTCTCTTGGTATGTGAATTATACCACTGCTAAAAACAGAGACTGTTGCCTGCCCGATTCCTTCTACAGTCATCTTGCAGCTATAGCTGCACATACAGTTTTTGCTCCCAGGCAGGCAGAACAAAACCCACACAGCACCCAAGAGAGGAGAGGGAAGGACTAAGAGCTGTCCTTTGAGTTGCTTTTAAAATGAAGCAGCCAGATATGAAAAGGATCAATTAAACCTAACTCATTAGTCAAAGAAATGTTGTGGGGTTGGGGAGGAGTGGTGTCCACAGAGCATAATGATAAAAGCTCTGGGAACAGGACTAGATAGAGCAGCACAACAGTCCTGGGGCTACAGTTTGCAGGGACATTGGGAAAGGTATGGGGGGGCTGGAAGAAGAGGGGCAGTAGCTCAAAGCTCAGCCTTTGAGATCAGTACAAGGTTTAGGAGAGGAAATGGTACTGGATATAGGCAACATCATACATTTCACAGGTGCAAATCACCACTGATTTAATAGATCATGGTTGGTCCAGGTTCATGAACCCAGATGCCTTTCAAAAAGGAATAGAATTCCACCAGTTTATGCCACTCATTTTTAATAAACTAAATTACATCAAGTGCTCTGCGGCCTGCTTTGAAGAGATGGATTGTGAGCATTTGTAAGACATCTAAACACTGAACCCTTTCCTTAGTAAGGTTTAAACACTGTTCTTCAGAGGCTTAGCAGTTGCCTCCTCATCTCCTCTTTCTTTCCATCCACCGTGATTAGCAAGGCAATTCTATAAATTCAAAAGCCTCACTCAGGCTGTCACTGCACACAATATGATCAATGCAAACCAAAAAGCTGGAGACTGAGGGGCACAGGGAAATACAATGCAAAAGAGCAAAACAAGACCTAGATGCTTAACGAAAAAGAAAAAAAAATCCCAAACCCTGGTTAGGCTCTTTGGGTATCTATATTTGGGGGTGGGGGGCAGGGGCGAGGGCACTTTAAATTAGAGCGGCTCTAAATTAAAACGCCTTCAGCATCATGTGTATTCAGCATCTCATGTTTCAAAATGATGATGACAGAGACACTTTAACTAAAGCTCATTCAACAAGCTTTAAAGTGCCCCTGCCGCCATTTAAGCATGGGACACTGAATACACATGACGTAGAGGCTGCTAGAGTGAGCTAATTAGTATGCTCCAGAAGACCTGCAGTAGACTAGATTAATCAAGTCTGCCCCAATGTGTGCTAATTAGCACATGGAGCAGAGCTCTGTCACATGTATGGGTGCCCTGTGTCACAGGTTACTTGGATGCTCCCTTAAGAATTACAAAGAGTCATCGTCCAAAACAGGAAGTGATGCAGCTGATTTTTAACTCTGGTTCACAACCCTACTCTAAATTTTTGTTTTTCCAAGTCATTGCATCTAACACTGAATGCCTTACTGTTTTACCCTGTGGCCAAAGGAAAAAAAAAAATATATCACATGGCACCAAGCTGCTGTAGAATCCTAAACAAGAACTAGTGCAAGCTGCCAATGAATCTTTTAATTCTCTATCCACTACATACCTAGTTCTTGAGGTTGTAAAACCTGAAAAAGTGCGGCAAACTCTTTAAAACATATTTTTACTCAAAAATAGTTGACCTCCCACTGACAGGAAAAGATGCATTTAGGAGTGAGAAGTCCTTGAATACTTCTTAGCAAACTCCATGTTCAGAGTGCTTATTCTTATGCCACTGAACTGCTGTCACTCTCAGTACCACCCATAGTGGACAAGTAACAAAGGGATCTGGGACAGGAGTTCAATAAACCAATTTAACTTAAAATCAGTTAAGTCCGATGCTACATCTATCCAGGTTTATCTTAAACCAGTTTTGGCCATTTTGAATGAAGTTTGGGCGCACTGAGTTTCTGCTACAGATTTGAACTAGTTTCTGATCACTTATACTGGTTTAAGACCCACAACTTGTTTGGGGATACCAGGTGACTGTATCCCAAACTGACAATAAAAAAAAAAAAGGCCCAAAGCCAACGACTTAGGAAAGCATCATCGCTGTTGGTACCACCAGTTCAGAAGTCTGATTCCCATTATAAGTCTGCAACATTTAGAAAACTGTTTCCTACTAAGCCACAAGCAGACTGGCTAGTAAAGTCAGCAGCAGGGTTGCCTAAATAAGGCACTTAACTACAGAAGACAAGTTCTGTTCAGCTGTTCCCTGCCAAACAAGCACTTCCTCTCTGTGCCTTCATTTTCCTATCTGTAAAGATGATAACCTCCCTTGTAAAGTGCTTTGCAGTCTACTGATAAGAAGTGCTACATACTAGACTCTCTGGTAGCAGTGCTCAGGCCGAGTACCCATCTCCCAGTTACAAGGGCAAATATGTTGTTTGCTTTTTTTTTTAAAGCAGAGTTTAAATACAGGGGTGTAAGAGATACAGCCCCAGGGTCCAGATATGGCTTACAAAACCCCATCATCCAGCTCCTGGCACTGTCTCTTGGTCTCAGAGTTGACTCACATGCCATGCTGTACACGCTGGACTGGCCTCACACGCAGCAGCTGGGATACATGCTGCCCACAACACCCACTCCAGCTGGTCCAAGACACAAGGTGCTTGCCTCAGCCATTTCAGGACTTCTGTTGCATACAGCACCCAGCTGGGGCAGGTACCACATGCACCGAATCCAGCAGGCAATTGGAGGTGGGGGACAGAGGGGAAAGAGGTGCATGATGCAATCCAGCCTACAGGGATGGCCCCAGCTCATTCATCTGGCCTGTGGGCTCAGATGAGTTTGATACCCATGCTTTAAAGGAAAAAACAAAAAAAATGGTGAAGTTATGGGAAAGAGGGAGGGGAGAAAATTCAATGTATTAACTAACTATACACCTAACTGAATACCAACTGCAAAAGAACATGAAGTAGTCTTTCAGCCAAATTTTTCATTAAAAATATTAGATACTAATAATTTAAGACAGACTATTCAATAACACAAGACAGCACACCTGATGATGTACTTTAACTAGCATCTTCAAAAGCTACTACTTTAATAATTTTCATATAAAAAAATTACAGTATGCTCACTTGGAACAGAATACACAAAATACAATCCACAACAGTATCACAGACACATGTGGAACGATAAAAAGCTTTAAACCAATTCCTTATTGAAAGAGGCAAGAAAACACAATAAATCTTACCAAACTGAAGAAAAAAAAAAATTGTTCTTCAAAATGCTTTGTGCATAAAGATAAGAAAGTTCTGCTACTGATGGGCAACACTGAGCAGTTACAGAAGGAAGTCCAACAAGAGTTAGAAGAAAATATATCTGTGGGTCAACTGATCGAACTGAGCCGTACCCACAAGAGCCAGGCCTTTAAATACCAGGCTTTAAAACTTCTTTACCATACTCACTTCCAAAGTGTCAGAGATAGGAACATCTAGACATTATGGGCACCTATACACGGGCCAGACATCTGCTCTGACTTGTGCTAATTAAATAGAATCTGCTGGAGCTTGCTAATTAGCATATTCCAGCAACCTATGCATCACAATATCACATGTATTCAGCATCCCTGCACTTCAAAATGGCAGTGGGAGGTGCTTTAACTAAAGTTTATTGAATGAGTTTTAGTTAAAGCACCACCACCGCTATTTTGAAGCGCAGGATGCTGAATACACATGATGTGGGAGCTCTGAGTTGCACTAAAGTACCTCCCCTCCCCACCCCCGTGTAAAGACACCCTACTTTGCCAAATCTTGAACTTGGAATGGATTTTTACATCTAAAAAACCCAAAACCCTTATCTTGAGAAGCTGGATAGTAAAAACCTTAATATTTCTGGAGCTGGTAGAATTCAAGATCTGATCCTGTCAAATTATGAAAGGAGTTTTGAGATTCCAAAAATTAAAAAAGACCCTCCCCTTAACTATGCTACACATGGCTTGTTCTGGTCAGACCCAATGAAGAATGTCTTGCATTTGAAAGGTTGTTTAACTCTATCCCAACTATACAGCTCGCCCAAATAAGATATCACCCTAAGAAATCCTTGCCTAACAAAGATTACTGGGGAGAACCCCTCCTCCCTCCCCCCCCCCGCAAAAAAAAAAAAAACTAAAACAAAAAACCCCAAACAAACCAACAAAACAGTCAATCCAAGAGGAGAGAGGGAAGTTTATTCAAGGACGCTTTCACTGGCTTCAGCAGGCTTTGGATCAGGCAATTGTAAACCTGGAAATCTTTGTTCCTCAAAGCAGCCAAATGTAAAATAGCTTGTATTTGTATTCTTAGAATCTGAAGCCAGGCCAGTCCAACGGCATTTGAGCTTTCCAGCAAAATTATTCAGCTAGAACTTGATCCATAGTCCATTTAGGTTCACAGGGATCACGTTTTTTAAAGACATTCAGGCATCCACTGGAAGTCAGACAGGCATTTCTGAAAAGCCAGTTAGACACTTACTTGCCAACCCCCACCACTAAAATAAACTTTAGGCACCAAGTGGGATTTTCCAAAGCCCTTATGGGCATCTTTAGATGCCGCAATGCCTGATAACACTGGACTTGGAGCACACCCACAGAGCTTAGATCTGCAGGGCCCAAACTGCACATGAGATTTCAAGTTGGCAAGACCAGTTGCCATTTGGGTTTCTGGATAGGCTGATGTAGGTGTCCAACTTGCTGCTCCTGAGAGCCATCTGACAGTGACTGTGGTAGGCTCAGCCAAGCAGCACAACCACAGTAAACTGAGCTGCTTCTTTCATCCCAATTTCAGGAAATTCCAGGTGTTAGTTAATCTGCCCCCCTCTTCACACAAGATTGTTGCCTGGTGCAGGACAAAGCTATGACCTATCATAATGCTCTGGCTGCAGCATGCATTTAGGTAGTCGGCTGATGGACAGCTCATGGTAATGAGAAGCAAGACAGCAGTATTTCCAGAAAGCAGGGTAGAGATGCACTTTGGAGACTAACTATCAGTAGCACTATTAAGTTCGGGGAATACTCCTCTACCTCAAGCAACAAGGACTCTGGAAGTAGGAGGTCACATTAGTCATCCTAGGTTGGTAGGGGACACATGCATGCATGCAGTGGAGTACAGGCAGTCCTAAACTTATGACTTTTCAAGTTACGATGAACAGCACTTAAGACATTTATAAACTGATCCCCTGTTTCCACGTGGGTTTTGACTTTATCCAGCTGGATACAGCTGCGTCCAGCTTGTAAGTCTGGTGTGGTGGAAGGGGAGGGGGAAGGGAAGGGGTGATGGAGGGCAGATCAAGGTCCCCCAGTGGTGAGGGAGGGGCAGAGGCAAGTTGCTCATCTGGTAACTCCTGCCACTTGTCTGTCTGGGAGGGCACCGGGGGGGGGGGGGGGGTCCTCAGATCTGCGCAGGGTGGAGCAGGTGGGGCTGCACCAGGAGTGGGTGCTATGCCTTCCTGCTGCTCGCCCAGCCAGAACGGGATGGGGCTGCTGAGCTGCCTCCAGACACATTGTGTGCAGTGGCGGGAGCCACCCCGCCCTCCCCTGAATGAGCTGTAGCTCCATCCTGGGCCCGCCCTGCTCCGGCTGGGCGAGCAGTGGCAGGGCATTGGGGGGGAGGGGGGGCATGTGCCCTTGGATTGGGCCAGGGCCAGGGCTGCACCAGGCTGAGCTCCGGGTGGGCGGCAGGGCCTATGGGAGCACGGCTCATAGCGTCCATTCCAGCACCCAACCCACCCTACCACCTGCCCTGATCCGGGGGTACATGCCCCACCATGGGCTGAGGCAGGAAGGGCAAGGGATAGAGCCACAGCTTGGTGGAAGCTTGCTCCCACTGCTGTGAGCCACTTGTCCAGAGGCAGCGCAGCAGCCCTGTCCAGTGTCCCACCCTGCCCCGGCTGGACAAGTGGCAGGAATGCATAGCCCCTGCTCCCAGTGCAGCCCCGGCCCTGCCCACCCTGCTTCACACAGATCCGGGGCACATACCCTACCCCCAAGCCCTCCTGGACGAGCAGTGGGAGCTGCCTGACTAGCAATTTGCTCCAGCCCCTCCCTCACTCTGGGGGACATTGATCTGCCCTCCCACACCCTTCCCTTCCACCACACCAGACTTACCAGATGGATGCAGCTGTATCAAGCATCATAAAGGAATCAATCCCCCATTTATAACATTGTTCCTATGGGAAAGTGGTTCTGAGTTATGATGTTTTGACTTAAGACGTGATTTTCAGGAACCAATGGTGTTGCACATCTGAGGGCTGCCTGTACAACTCCATCTTTCCTGTAGATGGGGATTTCTAACCTGGGGCACAGCAGAGCTCAGTGGTTTGGCACCTTCCTACCAGGGAGAGCTGCAGCCAGTATGGACATCAAGCCATCACGTCAGAGCAGGTAAAGTGAGCCAGGAATCCTCTCCCTTGCAGGAGGGGTCCAGCACAGCCATGAGACTCTTGGTCACCTGCACGGGAGCTTTGCCCTCCCCCACAACACCTCCTGCAATACTTAAAAAATTTCAAAGTAAAATGACGCAAACAAGGGCTCAGGGTCACACCATGTTAAGTCCATCTACACCCAAGGAGTGAGCAAACTCCCCTGCAGTTACCATACCCTTTTTGGGAGCCCTGTCCAACCACAGACTGACTCCGTGGGCCCAGCACCCCAAAAACTTTTACAGTTGTCCCAGCTTGGAGAGCTCGCTCCATGGCCCCTAGAAGTGCTTTACCACAAGAGGGGCCTACCAGAAGCCTTTTATGGCAATGGGATGGGCTAAGTAGTGATGGTCAGAGTGTGGCTGAAGGCACTCTGCGGTGTACTAAGCATGCTCAGTTCCTCCCCAGGGCCTCAGTAGAGAAGGCTCTTCCCCATCTGATTGAAAGGCAATTAAGCCCTAATCTCCCACGGGAAAGTACATCCAGGAAGTAATTTGACTATCTCTGCCTTTACATCAATAGGCAGGGAAAGGAAGATCCAACAGTTCAGGTCAAGGATTAAAGGCCAGACCTGCCCAACCCCGACATCTAGTGCCTTCCTTTAGGGGCTGCCCACAACAGCTCCTCCCCTCTCCTTCCACCCCATCATTTGTTTCTTTTCAGCAGAAATCTGCCCTGTGTCTCTTAGATCCTGCCCTTTGCATCTCTCATCCAAAGGGCAGTCCCAGCTAGACATGCTCATTCAGAAATACCTTGCTGCTATGATTCCAAAAGCAGCTCAACAGACAAGGAATGAACTCCCTGTCAGATAGGATGGTACAGCTCCAAGATGGCTGGTGGCTCCATCTCAGATCTGTTCTGGGAAGTTAGGCAAATCACATCACCTCTCCAGGCCTGTTTCTTCCATCCTAAACTACATGACTTAATAGCACTTAAACACACCTGGATGGACAGCATCATCATTAAAATGTTGATCAACATTGTAAGGAGGTTACCTAGCCTGCTGGTTTCTGCAGGTGTGCTTTTGCTTCCTCAGTCAGTCCTCTGGCAACTGTCTTTAGGCAACAAAGACAACAGAAAAACACTTCTGCCCGGTCCCATGCACTTGCAGAGGAGCTCTTTGGCTCTGCCTTCCAACATAGATTGCCTGCTACAAGGGGAGCAGGCAGTTATAGTCACACCTTACTTCCTCCTCTCATGCTTACCTTTCTGGGAACTTCCTGAAGTTCCTAACAAAATGGTTCTCAACCTTTTTAGACTCAAAGCACCCTTTCATCACTTTTGTTAACTGAGTGGCACCCCATTTCCAAAACAAGTGTATGTATAGCAATGCCTACCCCTTTGCAGAACGACCAGGCAGTAGGGGCAAGAGAAATGCCAGGCAAAGACAAGCCTGAGTTTATCTTCTGAGCTTCTCTCTTACCCTTCAAAGGATCCCAAAGACCACCAGTTGAGAACCACCATCACAGCCACCCCCTTGACTATCCAAAAGCCCAGCAGCTCTCTCAACTGGGCTGTTTCCTCTTAAAGGAACAGACCTGCCTATTACAAACCGTTTTAATTACTCGGTACATTGGCAGAGAGCTAGTTGGTACATCCACCAGCCAATTGGAACATTTTCTCTCTGTGCAAGTCCTTGCACACTTTGCAATATGATCTTCCTCAAGACAACAGTCAAATTTCAACTTGTCCTCATCTGTTCAGTACTGCCAAGATTACATCCGTAAATACAAAGAAACACATGCCTCCCTACACAGGGCGTTGAACCTAGAGCCTCATTGTTCCCTGGTTTCAAATGGCTAAAAGTGTGATTAAGCAGTAAGAGGACACAACACGCATCTCTGTTTAGAGAAAGATACAGTACAAGTTTCAGATCTTAAATCAAACCATTTCTAAAGAGAGGAATCAGAGACATCTGAAGCCAAATTCACTTTAGCCCCTTCCTATGGGGTCAGAAGAAGAGAGTTAAACCTTTTTTCTCTAAGAGCAAGTTACTACAGAGTGACAAAGGGAACAAATATACAACTCGTGAGCTCCTTTCCATTAACTCTTGCATGGACACTGTGTTCACAGATTGCTTTTACACTAGGGGTCTTTATTTGCAAAAGCAGAACTCACTCACACTTAGCACACACAGAGAACAACTCTATGGGGCAGAGCTGCTGTTGTGTTGTCAGTTCACAGTGCAGAACTTAACTCGCTTAGGCAAGCGAGCCACTTTTTTTTTTTTTTTTTTTTGCAACAGCAGTCATTAACAATCCAGATTAAGATTATACTGTTAGCACAAGTGCCACTGTGGTTGCATCACAGTTCTCAGAAGTATATGGGTTATTGTTCCCCTTTTCACACACACCCCTTTTGTAACCGATTAGTAGTTTGGAGTAGCAATGCTGAATCTAGATCAGCAGTTTCCAAACTACCTGAAGTCACCAAGCCCTTGCATACCACTTCTGCTGCAAAACCCCTACCCTGGCTCTGTAGGCCAGGTTGGCCAACAACCTGACCCAGCAATAGCAGCGCACCACCTCCCAGCTCCTTACCCCCATGACCCATCACAGAACCCAATGGCACAGTTCAAAAACCACTGCTCTAGATTAAGGTTACAGCCTCCTGGAACAAGTGCCTGCATTAATTTCACTGTTGTTCTTAGAGTTGCATCTCTGGGTTTACAGATGTGCAGCTCTTGCAAATGGAAGACAATTACACACAGACAATGCCAAGCAGAAAACACTGATCAGAACAGCTGCAGTACGGTTAACAAGGATTTGTACTCAAGTTAACATTCACTTGTTGAAGCAAATCCTCTAGTGGAGCATCTTACAAGTGCCAAGCAATGCTCTGGAGTCTGGAGATTTAGGCTGATGTGACAGTGTTCAGGCAGAGCGGTCTTCACTTTACTTTAGATAGGCTCAGATATCTTCATTTAAAAAAAAAAAAAAAAAAAGAAAGAAATCTTTATAACAAATCAAGAACATGCTAAATGCAGAGTGTCCTTCACTCCTTGCAAACACCACTCCTATTCTTTGTATGATTCTTCTAGGTGCAATGGGAAATTAATAGACTCTATTTATATACCTACATACCTTTCATTCAAAACATCTCATTATTTAGGCTCCACACAGGCTTCTTGATAGGAAGCACATTGCTGAAAGCAGCTGTAAATAGATGATCACAAATGTCTGTTTCCACAGCAACCCCAGTCTCCCTACTCCCCCCCCCCCCACCCTTTATTGTGATAGGGGAAAACCAAAATGAAAGTAGAAGGGGAGAGTACAAATGCAGGCTGGATCCCAGCAAATATCAATCCGTGCAGAATATGCACAAGTGCAACATCATGTGAGAAATATGGATAATATTTAGGGCAAGGCCTGGGGAATTTTTGTAGTTTCTATGGAAACAGTGGGGAGGAAGGAGGAAGAGAGAGAGAAAGAGAGCGAGCATGTGCATGACACAAAGGGAATCAACAGATAAGCAGGAAGATTCTCGTTGGCTTCAGCTTTTTTTCCCCCCCAAACAAAGGGATGAAATGCACGAGGAGAACAGAGATGAAGGCACTGCACAAATGGGAAGGACAAGAGCAAGCAAGGGAGGGGGGAGCAATCAAAGTTCTTCCCTAGGAGGCTACCAACCTGCAACTTGCCTCCGAGCACAGGCTGCTCCAGCACACGCACCCCTCCTCTCCTCTCCTCGCAGTCTGCCCCTGCCTGTCCTTTGCCTCATTACGCTCACTGTTTCAATGCTTATATACACACACATATATATATATATATATATATATATATATATATATATATATATATATATATATACACACATATACACACACATATATATATAGGCAATCAAGTGAAGTCAAGACCAGCCCCCTTGCAAATGCAAAGTTCTCTGGAAAGTAACAGGAATCATCACATACCTTGTGCCTGCCAGACCTTGACATATGTGCTTAGGAACCAGACAGAGAAAGGCTCTGAGACTCAGAAATTGCTACTAGTTTGCAATGAGCTGTAAGTCAGCCAAGACTGGAAAGAAAGCCAGACTCCACCCTTGGGGTGGGCCTTGAAATCAAAAAAAAAAAAAAAAAGAGCGGTTCTCAGCTGACGTCTCTCCCTACCCCATGTCACTTCCTTTTAAAGCTACAATTCAGCAGTCCAGGGGAGAGGGCTACTAATGCAACATCTGCATGACTCACCCGCCCCCCCCCCCATCAATTAGCAGGAGGAAGTAAGTCTTTCGCTTTTGTTTCCCGTTGGAAAGCACTGCTACAAAAACCTCCTGCCACAATGCAGGCAAAGCTTTATTGTAGATCACCCCCTCCCACACACACACACACACTTAATCCCAGCGCTTCCATTTAGGCAGGCTTCATCTTTCTTCCCCAGGCTGATGGTGGTGTTAGTGTCATGACTTGAGCACGTTTGCTAAATTAGATCATTACTAATTGAAGAGGATTACACTCCATTTGCATTATGCCATCCAAGATGGGCATCTTTGATCCTCTCTCCCCCCTGGAAGTTATTAAGAAGCACAGGAGAAGCAGCAGCTTGATCAAGGAAAGCAAATGCACAAACAGGACCAGAACTTTTGAAACAAAAATCCAGGATTTAGTTACAGGCAGAGCGCGATGTAACAGCACGTTGTCATTACACTGAGAATGCTGAACATGAATGAGAACAATGGCATTTCAGCAAGCAGTGCTGGCTGCATCCCCATATGCTGATTCAAGGCTGCGTGTAAAACCCCGGACACAAGAATGGGACAGATGGGGGCAATCCAGGAAGAGTGCCACCGAGTCCTTCAGACGGGATGTTCAACAGCTGCCATGGATGCTCAGCACCATCCCTTAGGGGAACTAATGTGGTATCCAGGGTGAATCTGAAACAAGTGGAATAGGTGGTAAGGTGATGAATACAACTCTCTCAAAAGGGTGGGGTGCAAGGTGTCTCCTACAGGCATTTCAGAGAGAAAACCCTCCACCACCTAGATTTAAGATATACTTACTCAATGATCTGGACAAAGCAAATATATATAAATATATATATCTATATATATATATATATATAAACACCCTTTTCAGATGGCTGGCTTCCAAGTGCTGAGTATCCTGACACACGATATTCACCATCTGTGAAACCCAAACATTTACTGTCAGTCTTTGATGGCAAAGTGAAAAAGCTTCTTTCATGAATGAACAGAATGGAAAATGGCAAGAACAATGCTTCTTAGATGCACAAAGAACTGGAAAATGAAGCAAAGCCTGATATAAGAGTTCTCGGTACTGGTATTTAGAGGTGTGAAGCACAGGAGAAACACCACCACCTGGCAAGTAGAGCACCGGGCTGAAACAAGACATATTGGTTGTAGTCTCATGTCTGTCACTGATCCACTGGGTAACCAGACTTGGGCAAGTCACTTCCTCTGTGCATCAGTTTTTCCCACTTGTAAAACAGAAATAATGACACTCAGGAGCTTTGATATCTATAGACAAAAGATACCATGGAAGCAGTGGGTATTCTTACGGGCATTAATTGCATGACTGCATTTTTTTAACTGCATGACTGCATTTTTCCCCTCCTTTTTACAGCTCTGTTTAGTGCCTAAAGTAGACAGGTTCATAATAAATGAGGGTGCTGTCTGCGGGTTCCTTGCCTCATTTGCATCAGATACTAGAACCTGTGTGGTTGAAGTGGTAAAGGACCTAGGAAAACTAGTGGTAAAGGACCTAGGAAAACTAGATTTTTTTCTTGGTTCCTTCAATATATGAGTTTTGGTAAGTTACTTAATGACATTAAAAAAGGGACTGGGGCCCTAAAGTAGGATTTAAGCAAATGTTATGCTTACATCCAAAATTGCAATCTCAAAAAGTCCCTTCTCGACTGCTTCCTCATCCTGCGGGTATCCAGGTTGTAGCCATATTGGTCTAGTGGCACCTGATTCCTCATCCTACAGGCATCTAAAGTCATGAGACAGGTTCTGACATTAAACATCCTCTAGAAACCTTCATTTCTTTGTGCCTAGAAATGCCTCAGTCTGAACAGTGCTAAACTGCTTGGCTCTTCCTCCAGCCATGCTTTAAAACAAGAGTGGCCCTTATTGCATTTAAAAAAAAATAACAAGGGATATTATTATATATATTTTTTTAAAGGAACTACCCTTAAGAGGTGGTTCTGAACTGTGAATCCCAAGTGGAGCAACACATCTTCACTCCAGCTGCAGAACAATGGAGAGGTGCAGCTGAAGGGGATCAGTGCTGTGCACTCATTAGCACCTATGAAAGCACCTACGAAAAATCAGATCTCAGATGTCTCAGAATAGATATCCACTCATTGAGGAACCCCAAATCAATGGAAGTTATCAGTTTTGGCTGAAGTCTCTCTGCCACAGTTTCCCATCTGTAAAATGGAAATAGTAGCCATGAAGAAAGTAATACTTCTGTATTCAAAGCAGGGTTTGCACAATGTACAGGAAATATGGCCTGGAGCCAAATAAACACTGATAACAGAAAAGAAATATGAACAGCTGCCTTGTCTCCCCGAGACCCACCCAACTTGAGCAATGAATGAGTCAAACTTTCTGAACAAACTGAGCATGTAATTAATATCTAGAGTAGATAGGGAACTAAATCCAGGCTACACAGGGCATTTTTGATGTTTCTGAGTTTTTGTGTGTTGCGCTAGGTAGCCTTAATCATGAGTTTTTTACTTAGTTTTGCACACACATATAGAACTCTATTATTTGTATCAAGTAATAATCAATGATTCTAATCAAGATCATGACCTTGTCATGTTAAACATGCAAGAAGACCAGATCCTAGCTCATCACTTGACAACTATTGGGTGATGTGCATGAAATAAGTTACTGATCTTAACTCAATCTGTCCATAACAACTGTTTGAGCCATGCCAGGCAGAGCACGTTAGTTACGTGAGACCAAATGGAATAAAAGTGCATCTCTCCTACTTTTACCAGCTGGAGTGGATTAGCACATATCTATATAACTGCACAAAGGATTAGATTTAATAAATTTAACCACAACTTAAGGGTTGGCTGTACTATCAACGTCTGCTGCTTTACCTACATGGCTACATTTAAAGCAATAAAATTCTTAGTGTTGATATAAATATAAATTGACAAAAATGCTTATATTGGCATAGTTTATTCTGAGATAAGGTATCTGTATACTGGTATAACTGCATCCAGCCTAGGGCTTGTATCAATGCAACTAGTACAGGTGGAGGAAGAAAAAATTATTTGGGAGTGGGGCTGAGTGTGCCCCCATGCCTCTCAGGGTGCACATAGCAGCAGGAGCTGTGCCCCCTGGACAAGCCACTCATGGCTCAGTCCCATGCTGCACCCCAGCTGTGCAGCGCCTGCCTAGCTCCAGCCCCACTCCCACTCCCTTCCTCACCACTGCGCGTGTGCCCCTCCCCATCCCTGCTGCAGCTGCAAGAAGCCTGCGGCTGGGCTGCCTTGTGGCCCTACCACTGCCCTGAGTCTCAGGGTCTAAGCCCCATTAGCCCCCCCCCCCTTTCTGCTGCCTATGACAACTAGGGTGAATTTTTTTTTTTTTAATCACATCCTAGTCAAGTTAATCATCCACAAGCAAGCCATATGAGGAAAAACTGACAGATATGGGACTGTTCAGCCTAGAAAAGGCTTTAGGGGGATTTGGTGGCAGCTTACAAATATATCAGGGGTGAACATCAGGGGCTGGATGAACAACTATTCACCAGAGTGACCCAGGGGAAAACCAGCAGCAATGGTTATAAACTTCTAGAAGAAGGTGTCAGACTGGATATAAAGAAAAACTTCACAGTTCATGGAGATCTTCAAAAGGAGACTGGATGCACACTTTGCTCAGGTTATTTGACCCCAGCAGTCTTTCCTGCCCAGAGCAGGGGGCTGGACCTGATGATATTACGAGTTCCCTTTCAGCTCTAAACGCTTGTGAATCTCTGACTTCTCTAGTGTATACCATTTTAAGTGTAACCTGTACCAATTCATCTATTTTAGTCATTTAGTGATTCCACTATCTTTATACAGGAAAGCTTGCATATATGCAGAGCACATACGAACAAAAATAACCTGTTGAAGTCATACCCCAGGGGCACAGTTATTTCTGTAATAGATTTATTCTTGCATTGAGGATTCATATCAGTAAAGCTGTGTTGAATGCAGACATGACTTTAAGATGGTGTATGCCTGACTCAGTCCTTTACAAGGTTTAGTAAACATGCATTTGATATTTGGTGACTGGAGGAGTTGAGAAGGAATTCACTTAATGAGTTTCTTCCTTTGAACTTGGATTCATTTTAGGGATAAATCCACAAGGACTAATTTATAACTGGCACATTGAGCTTTTAAAAGAACACCATTTCTTACATTAATAAGATACTGAGGGTGGTACTTTCAAAGGGTGTCCTAAGCTGCTTTTTGTCAGATCAGGCCCAATATTTGGATGTACACTTATCTGCATGAAAAGGCTGTATATGCATATGAATTCTCTACTTTCTTTAAGTATCCAGTTTGCACATGCCCATGAAGAAAATTATTGTTTGTTTACTTGTTTATCTACTTGTGCTGTATCTGATTGTCGCAGGGCACCTCGGTGCCCCTGCTCCTGGAAAGGAGAAACTGCCAGGGAGCGAGTGAGCGTGCCCTGGCCTGACATAACGAGCCCAGCTGAGGCTTGCTCAGGTAATGAGCGCAGCTGCAGGTTGCCGGAGCAACCAAGGGGAGCCAGCTGCCTGTAGGAGGCAGGGCCTGGCCCTTATAAAGCCCAGGGCTGAGGCCAGGCTAGGAGTTCTCTGCCAGTAGCTGGAGAGGCAGGAGCTCACTCAGCCAAGCTATGGGAAGAAGTCTGAGGGGCAAGTACAGCTCATGATAGCCCTGAGAGGATTGGGCACTATGGTTTAGCCAGGGGGCTTTATGTTTGTGTTACAGCCAGGAGGCTTGTGTTTGTTTGGTTCTGTTATTACACCCGGAGACTTGGGTGAGGCTGTAGGGGTTGGAGGAGGCCTCATAAAAGGGTGTAGTGTCCTCAATCACAGGGACCCCAGAGACTGTGGGGTGCCCTAGCGCCACGAGGGTGCATTATTGTCATAGTGCCAGGGAAGGCGCAGCTCACACGCCAGTGCGTGAGTGACTGGCGGTGAGGAGCGCGGCCAGTGGGTCGCGGGCGCAACCGGTAGGTTGCAGACGGGGACCTAGACCCCGGATTGCGTGTGGGGGGAACATAGACCCCGGCCCCAGGAAGAGGGGCGATTTCATTGAGAAGCCCAGGCTGGGCACGGCGAGCCCCAAAGAGGGGGAGCGCCATAGTACAGGATTGAACGGCGAGCCCCGAAGAGGGGGAGTGCCATACTGAGGAGCCCTAGAGAGAAGGGCAATTACTGAGAAGCCCGAGACGGGCATAGCGAGCCCAGCCACAGGCTAGTGCGGTAACACCCCTCAGACCGAGGCAGGGCGCTGTGGTTGCCCCAAGAAGACAGGGAGTAGCAGCGCGGTGAGCCAGGGTCAGAGAGTGTGCCCGCTAGAGAGTCCCTGAGTGGAACCACACCGGCACGGGAGGCCCAGAGTGGGCTAGATGAGAGTCCCAGCAAGAGGCTGGGCATGAGAGAGGGAGCCCAGAGTGGGCCACATTAGAGAGGAGTCCCGGGAAGCGGGCGTATAGACCGGACAACGTCTATTACATCTGCGAGGCTTGGGGCATGGTATTAGGGGTTGGTAGGAGCCACGCATAGCCCACAAGGCTAGGGTGTCTGGGGAACACCCACCATATCGAGAGACCCCCAGGGGGGTCCGGAAGAACCGCGGGGACAGAGGTCCCAAGTAGCCGTGCCCAGGGAAAACACAAGGCAGCCTCCCAACATTATATTTACCATCAAAGACGTGGCGGGCGAGAATTAGAGGGTGTCTTGGGCTGGCCTGACACGGAGCGAGGGACCTCAAGGAGATCACGGCCTTCCGCGAGGGCCCCGCCGTGACACTGATATCAAATGCCATGGACTCTGATGGTCCATCACATTAAGAAACTTTGGATCTGCACCTGTAGTTTGCAATTCACCCCTTTCATCATAATTAGTTGAACTGAAGACTCATATCTGGATATCCTTAAGCTTTTGGAAGGTTTTAATATGACTTGGAAGACTCATCAATGTTGTGTGTGCATGCAGATGGGCAGAAATTTTCTAGGCCTAAATTAGGAGATTATTTGGAAAAATGGTTTTATGTGGGTTGGTTATGGAAATTAAAAAGGTTTGATACACATTATTATAAGAAGTGAAGTGAAATGTACATAGTATGGGAACACTGCCAGTTAAATGGCACACTCTGCTCTGAGCAAAATTCAGGGTTGCCATTTCCTGTGCCAACTCACAGTACACCAAGACTGACATTTTGCTATTATTGACCTTATCTTCCCTCTACAACAAATGTATAGCATTAAAACAGCAGTGCAAAGGAACAAATAAGAAAAAAAACCCCACAGATACAAAACAAAAGAAAAAAAACCCAACAAAAAGCAGCAGGAGAAAGCCTTGCGGTTCCAAACAGAAGAGGCTCAGAAACAGGAGGTAAAAGATGAGGTCCTCTGCTCTGTCCTCAGAAATACAAATGTCTACTTTTATGGGTTTCCATGGAGGAGGAATTTGCCCTGATGTCTTTGGGATTACTGCAGAGCTAGAGGAACCAAATTAATTTCTAAAAGTGATGGCAGATAAGCCATGTAGCAAATATTTATTAGAAGCTGTCCAGGAGACCACCACCATTCTTGGTGCAGGACTCTCTTATGAAAGGGATGGGGCAGATCCTGGGCTTAGATGAGTTCTGACCCTGCATTAACAAGTGGGATTTGTGCACAACTTTGAAGAGTCACAGTGGCCACTTTTCAGAAGAGTTTAAGGGCAATACTTAATCTGTGTATTTCACTCTCTAATCTTCAGAAATGAATCAACATTCTGTGATTTTTGGTTACAACTATCTGTATTCACACACCCAGCAGAAGTGTTCATTTTACTATTATTAAAACATTTACATTGCAACTGAGTCTAGGGACCAATTAAAAGAGGTGTAGAAGGGCAACTTTGCACCCTGGGCAGCTTTGATGCATGGTGCAGCGCTGGCTGTTGTGCTGCTGTCTGTAATAGCGGCTATTTTTCTGCCTCTTTATTCCCCCCAAAGTTGGCACAGAGGGTGGCTATCTTGGTTGGCACCACCCCCCACCTTCTGTTATGCTGCTGTTTATTAAGTTGGGAACCCATAATGGTAGGAGTTGTTCAAGTATACAGAAAACTATAATCTGTGCAAAATGTGCTTGTTGCTTGAATTAAACAGCAATACAATCTGAAGCCAAGTATTTGCTACATGAATCTCTAGGTCAGTGGTCTTCCACATTTTTGGATGCAAGGCACCCTTCACTGAACTCAAGGTGTTGACTTGACACGCTCCAAATCAACACTCAGGATCTCAATATTGCACTGTTAGACAGGAGAGCGTGATACAAAATTATATACACACACACACACAAACTACACACACACTCTATGGGTTCATTCACAATTATATGCACATACACAAACATGCACTTTCATGGCTGTGTGATAACACTAGGGGGCGTTTAGGGTAACTTGATGCTCGGGGTAAATTGAGGTCAAGGTGCCTTTGGGGTTACTTGGGGTCACTTAGGGTTAATGTGCCCCAGGGTTACTCGAGGTAACCTGGTGCCAAGATGGAAGCGAGGGAAAAAGCCTGGTGGCAAGGAGGAGACAGCCAGGAAACAGAGAGGCAGAAAGCTGGGAGATTGGGGCTGAAAGGAGGGGCAGAAAGCTGGGAGATCAGGGCTGGAAATGAGGCAGAAAGAACTGGGGGAGAAAGCCAGGAAATCGAGGAGGGTCGGGAGGTCAATAAGACAAAAACCCAACTCAGGGTTTCAAAATAACAGTTTTATTAATCAGGCAGCACACTATACAGCCCCACGAAATTATTGGTTTCCACACACACACACCTCTCACAGACACACCCACACAATGGTAGCAGGAGAGGAAAGGCTTGATGGAGGGATTGGAGTCAAGGTGTGTGGGCACAGAGTCCAGGTCCTTTGCTCTGGGAAGGAAGGTGGGTGATAGCTACCTATCCTGGGCTGTGAGTTGATCCTTGATGGCCAGTTGGGGTCTTCTCCAACAAGGTGTTGTCCAGATGGGGTTGCCAGCAGGGCCTCTGGGTGGATTGGTGGCATGGCATAGGACTGGCCCAAGTGGAGAGGGCATCCCAAAGAGATCACACTCTACCACCCCTTTTATAGGGGTGGGCTACCTGTGTCTCCTGTGGGAAGGACATGTCCAGGCAAGAACAGTGCTGCTCAGATGCATACGTGCAGATCCAGGTGTCCTTAATCTGGTAGGACACAATGGTGGGGTTGCTGGTTTCTGTAGGGTCTTTGCCATCCAAGTGTTGGATTCCTGTAGGTTCTTTATCTTTCAAATGCTGGGTTTTGTCTCTGTTCCTGGGTGAGGTCTATGGTTCCTGGGTGAGTCAATGCAAGGCAATGGTTGGGTCATTGAGTTGATGGTCCAGTTCTTGAGCTGATCATTCAGTAGAAGCCTGCTACCATTGTACCTCAAACACCCTCATTCATTCCCATTCATTCAGGAGCCAATTTACATGAGACTGGTTAGACATAAGTCACAGTTACAACGTACAGGCAGTGCTCGACTTACAACGTTTTGAGTTACAATGTTTCGCACTTACAACATTTATAAACTGACACCCTGTTTCAACTTTATGACGTCAGTTTCAACTTTACAAAGCTTGATCTGATGCGACGCCACGCCAGCGAATGAGTTCGCTGCATCGCTCATCTCCTTGGAGAACATCCATCCAAACTTCCTTGGACACTTTCTTTAAGAAAGCAGACAAGACTTCAGAACAACCTGCAGCCAAGACTCTTGAGAAGACTCCAGGCAAGAACCCTTCAAAAAGTCCAACCAAGAGCCTTTCAAAAAGTCCAGCAAAGTCACCTCAAAGAAGTCCTTCCAAATCAATATGATTGCTATTTGCAATATAAATACGTTAATGTAGCTATCGTACTCATCTATAATTGATTGAGTACAAGATTCTGGGGTATTTTTGGTGAAAATAGGCTATTGGGCCTTGGTTCAGGAACCAATCCCTCATTTATAACATTGTTTCTTATGAGAAAATTGGTTCCGAGTTTCAACGTTTCGATTTAAGATGTGGTTTTCAGGAACCAATTGTGTTGTAAGTCTGAGGACTGCTTGTACTATGCAACAGGTTATACCCCGGCAGAAGACACAAGATGGCTTGACATACAAAATGGAAACTTGACTTTACTTGACATTACTTTACAGACACAGGCCTAAATCATATAAATTCAATATAAAACAGTAAAAATCAATGCAAACATAATAGAATACTAATTACAATATAGAAGGGGCTTCTTACTATAAGGGAGTATAAGAACTTATCTTAGTTTACTTGGTACTACTTGTAATTACTTATAAGTGCTAGAGAGGGCAGAGGGAAAGTCAGAAATGGTTGGGGAAGGGGAGGGAATGTATTTTAAGTTAAAAAAAGAAAAGAAAAACATGGGGGTTTTGCTACGGAGGCACCCCTCCATCACTTTTGTGAATTGAGTGATACCCAATTTCATAATTTACATATTACAGTGCTTACTTTCTTGCAGAGGGGTGTGGCAGTTGGGTTGAGGGATTATCCAGACAGAGACAAACCTAAGCCTGCATTTATATGCTTTTCTCCTCACACCTCACTTATCTCCTGACAGCTCATGGTTGTCCTTCAAAAAGATCTGGCAGAACTTCTGGGTGACCCAGCATGCAGGCTGAAAATCACTGAGCTAGACACTTACCCTGCCCTGGAAAGACAAGGCAGCTGCAAGCATGGCACTCCATGGTTCTCATGTGGCTGTCAGGTTGTCCCAGGATAACTTCCCATCCCAAACCCACAGTGAGATCTATACTTGATTTGCAATTTGTATTTCAGTTAGGCATAAGTGGAAAGATCCATCTTTAAATGGCTTTTTTTCCTCTTTAAAAAGAACAGCAAGCAAAACACAGCCTTGCACATAACAGCTTTGAGAAACTTCACTGCACCCCACCCCAACCCTGCCCCTATGCCGAAGCTAAAGGGACAGTGAATAAGACTCACTTCACCCACAACTCTGGAGTTCAGACACAGAGTGCCTTTGGGCACTGCTTTAATAAAGATTCTTTAACTTGAAAGGGATGTTGAGAGCTGTCTTTTCCTGAGAGACTTTCAGGGGTCAGCCTTCCTGGAGGCAGAGCAAAATGCTCCTATATGGCAGATTTCCATGGACAGATTGGAAAGGCCTTTACTTCTATCTTTATTGGCAGCATATAAATGAAATCCGGTCCTATATTAAGATTTATTCTGTATTTTAAAATGGTAAGGGATTGTTTCTGAACTACATCTCATAACCTCCTAAATCTCAGATATGCCATAGCTCCTGGAAGCCTTAGTAAAGTAAATCCAGTGCTTACAGCTACATTCAGGGAGGTCTAACTCTTGATGGCTTGATTTAATGAGACATCTTACAGAGTAAGATATAATTGAGTATTAGCAAAACTGAGCCCTACAGAATTGATTAGCTTTGATATCCTATTCCCTGTGCTGCCAAAGTGTTTGATAAAACTGCTTAACGGCTGGCAAAATCAACGTTTAAATAACGTATGTAAGCACAACCTGACATTCATTAACTAAAAAAGAAGACACAGTGCTCCAACAAAGCAATGTTAAATCTGGACGTTTAAAGTTGTTGACAAAGTCTGTTATTAGTGCTGAGAAATGACAAATAAGAGATATAGTTTTATAACACAAAACAGTAGAAACAGAGATAGAATAAGAATCATCCTTGAGGAGATGTAGCCACAAACAGAAAATATTATTATTATTATTAATTTATTCACCTATTAGATTTAGATAATGCCCTTCCCAAAAGAGGCCCAGGGAGGCTTACAGTAAAAAAAAAAAAAAGTATAAAAGTAGATAAACTATTAAATAGGATACATAGGTATGTAACAAACTCCCTAACCAGTATCCCAACTTAAACTTTGCTTGCTGCACACCTGCCAAAATAAAAAGGTCTAACAGTACTTCTGGAAGATGTCCAGGCTTGGGCTGTGGCTGGCTGCAAGGGGAAGGAAGTCCCAGTGCAGAGGAGCTACTGCTAAGTGTAGTCTTGTGGGTTCTGTTCATGGAGGCAGGGTCCACTTATACAAGGAGGTTTTCTTATTTCTGGAACTAGCAAGTGCACATGCATGCCTGTGTGTGCATGCACATGCGCGTGCATGTGCGCGTGCGTGCACACACACACACACACACACACACACCCATCAAGCTTTCTATTAAGTGCAACAATAACGTCCTGAAGAGGAGCTGAGAAATAGCCTAACCCTTAAAGATATGCAATCTTCTTCCCCGTGTTTTTGCCACACAAATGCTACTTGCAGGAGGTGATTGTGACTGTCCTTAGGATCAAAGTGGAATGTAACAGGTGAAGGCAGTACACAGGGCCCAGACCATGTAGGGTCACATAAGTCAAAACCAGCATCTTGAGTTGCAGCCATCAAGCTACTGGGAGCCAGTGCAGGCTCTGGAATATCAGATAATGCACTTCTGGGAACCTGCCCCCATCAGAAGGCATGCCATTGAATTCTGCACCACCTGCAGCTTCTACACAATCATCCAGTACAGCCCCACTAAAGTGCATAACAGTAATCTAGCATAGTAATGAAAGCATAGATAATGGTGGTCAGATTTAAATCAGAAAGAAGTTGCAACCTTCTTACCAGATGGAAATCCAGGTACCGCAAAGAATCCAGGAGCACTCCAAGGCTGCAAACCTGAGTGATAAAAGGAAGCTGAACCCCATCGGTCAGGAGGTCTACCATCCTCTATTGCCTCTGTCTCATCTAGGTCCAGCTTTACTTGATTCACTCGCACTCACTCCCTGACAGTTTGCAGCCACTGGGATAAGGACCAAAACTGCAGGCCATGGTTGGATAGGGAAGGAAGAGAATTGGGTGTCATCAGCACACTGATGGCACCTCCATCCGAATCTCTATACAATCTTGCCCAATGGCCTCCTATACACATAAGAATTTAAATTTATTGGGTCAGATCATAGGTCCTTCTTGCTCAGTATCCTGTGTCACACAGTGGAAGAGACCAGATGCAGAAATGGAGAGTGAACTAGATACGACCAGGGTTTTTTCCACTGTTCCTCTCTCACTTGCAGCCTCCAGCATTTAAGGTGCGTGTAGACATGTGGGGAGCCTGCTCCGACGCAGTGTAATTACAGTCTGCTAAAGCATGCTAATTAGCACGCCTCCAGCAGCCTCTGCATTTCATGTATCAGTGTCTCTGCTCTTCAAAATGGCTTTAACCAAATCTTGTCGACCTTTGCTGTAGTTTCTGTAGTTCTTGTATAAGAATGGGAGAAGGTGCAGCAAAATGGAATACCAGGGGTCCCCACAAAAAAAGTCCTGAGAGGGCGAAAAGCATTGGCGATGCGCAGGGGGCGCACACGAGTGCACATACACTCCCTGAGATTGGCTGTGCACCCCCTGGAAGTGCTAGCCGTGTAACCAGAAGTGCACTTCCAGTTTCACTGCTGGCTTGGCGATTGGCCACTGGGGACTCCCGCCCACCCTGATCAGCGATTGGCTGCTGAAGGACTCCCCAAGCCCCCATCGGCGATCTGGTGCCCCCCAGACTTGAGAGGCACCAGTTGCCCATGATGAAAAGTACCCACCCATCACCACCCTCCAGAACCTTCCTGCTGGGAAAGAGTGGAAATAATTAAGAATGGTTCTGTGTAAATCATGTAAATGTTTTATCAGAACCTCATGGTCAAAGGCTATTGAAAGATCTAGTAAGATCAACAGGGCATAATTTCCCCTGTCTATCTCCACATGAAGTTATTGAGCAAGGCCACAAGTGTGGTCTCTGTGTTATACCCAAGACAGAAGCCAGAGTGATAGGGCTTCAGGAATATGCTAACCTCCAGATGCACCTGCAGCTGTCAGGTAACCACCCATTCAGTGAGCATAAGCTTTTGTAATGTAAGTTCAAGTGTATAAAGATGGAGGAATGGGCATTAAACCAGCTGTTTCAAGTGAGTCAGCTTCCTATACAACTTACGGGGGTTCCCTCTTATGTCTGTTTTCATTAGCTCCAGTGAAACATCTGTCCTAACCCAAACTCCTCTCCTTATAGTTCTCAGTTTTACCCATCCCATTCTATTCAGTAGGCTCCAGTCATATCAAATCTCTCTACTTCATCTTTTCTTTCCTTTCAAACATCCTTTGTGGCAGGTGCCTTCTCTTCCATGTTTCTGTTTGGAGGTTCTTCTTTCTGGCCTTTATTGGTTTTGCTTCCCTGCTGTCTTATCTCACATTCACCCCTCCACTTGCATGAGCACCTGCAGCCCTGTAAGCCTGAGTAGGCCCCTTCACCATTTCCTCTTGTTTGCTTATATAGAAAGCTGGCATGGTTTCCACTCCATTTGCTCAGCTGCATCAGGCTACTGTGTCCCGTACTACCTTGGAAACCTGGGGCAAGACTGGGGCCTAAGTCTATTTCATACATCAGATTGTTTGCATTTTACTTAATTAGATTTGGCCTTGAGGGGATGTGTCTGAGTCATAGTGCGTGTTTACTGTCATGCTCTAAAGTAACCTTTTAACTCTGGTATGTTTCTGTATAGCCACCTGTTTTTTTTCTAGCAGAGAGTCTGACCTTGCACCCAATGGCATTCTGTTGGTTTTAGTTGACACAGAATTGAGCCTGAACCGAGCCTTCAGTCAGGACTCTCTGAGTATGGATACACCTAACAATCAAACCATTCCCCAATGTCACTGATTGACTGCGAACTGGTTCGAAATTATCATGAATCAGAAGCATCCATACATACAGTGCACTATCATTCTAGGTAGAAGAGTCAGCATTGAAGTGCTGTGGCTCCAACACCTGGAAATAAAAGCAAGCACCCAGCCTAGCATGTCGTGCATGGATGAGGTGGAGGGGCAGTGCTTGTAGCCATGCTTTGGTGGTGGGGAGGGGACTCAGGGGTTTAGGGACCTGTAGTTGGAGGTGTTTCCACCTTCCTGTTTTCCCTTTTCTCCGAAAGATGAGTCCAAGAAAATTCAACCCTGAACTTGACCAAACTCTGTAGAGTGCTTGCCTGACTTGGGGTTTCTATAAGGGAAAGAGTGCTTGGATCCATAATTTGGGGTTACTTGAAGGGGGGAAATGATGAGGGGCTGTGGTTGAGCAAGGACACATCTGGTTTTTTGAAAAATAGCTTTTATTGAACAAGCAGTGCAGGGAAGCTCATTGGCAAAAGTGCCAACCAAAGAAAAAGAAAAAAAGGGGAGTTCTGGCTATGTACTAAAGCAGGCAATTACAGCAGTGTGGGGGAGAGGAGGGACAAGAAGAAACCATGTAGTGTGGAGGACCAACCTCCACATGTAACATTGATCTGGTTCACAGTGACCTGGTTCATAAATGGCATGTCTACACATGTGCAGTTACTGCGCAGTAACCAAAATTACTGTGCAGTATGGGCACCCGTCTACGTGTGCACACCCATACTGTGCAGTAAATATGGCGACTTATGCTGACTTACACGTGTGTAGATGCCTTCCTGAGCTGTAATAATTTGGGTGTGGACTGAGTTGGGACTTGCATTAGTCCCAAGTCAGTCCACACACATTTATGCGCTTTAACGCCTGCATGTGTAGATGCTGGCCTATTCCCACTTACTGCACAATAACTTACTTGGGGGGTAGTGAGGGTCACATCAACTAATAGGCAGTTTTTGGGGGCAGAAAAAGAATGTAGCCTCAGAAAGCAGTCAAGTAGTATTTCTGAGGACAGAAGGGATGTCTAGACAGTGACATTAGGCTCCTAAAGAAACAGATAAGTGCCTAAATACCTTGGGGATCCAGACCTGAATAACCATGGAGACTTAACTTAAAAAAAAAATCTTTAAATATCTTATGGTCAATCTGGAGCCATCCTCTGTGAATCAGTTAAGGCGTATTAAATATTGCATAACAAATTAAGTGACTTGTACTCACAGAGGCCAAAGGAAAGGTTGATACCATCATGTAAATAATGCCAAAAAATTATAATAAAACTAAATAAACAAATCCAAACAAAATCAACAGTAATACAACCTTCTAAGAATGAGTAATGAAGGGCATTTTTAGAACGCAAGTGCTATTGAAAAAGGTGTACAGTTAATCTTAGTTTTTCTTGATTGCGTAAAGCTATTTATTTGGGTAAACTCATGAGAAGTGGGCCTGTGGCACCTGGAGCTCTCAATATATTTAGATCTCCTTTTCTGTATTAAGTATCAGGGAAGTGCTAGGTAAAGTATTTCATTTCAGGGATGCCTGGCCAGCCTCCACTGGAGAGTGTAAACATGCATTTAAAACATCTTTGTCTTTCTGTCTCTCTCTGTCTCTCTCTCCCATAGTGGCTTTTTGCACAATTTCTGTTTTTTAATAAGGGATCTTCTGATAGCTTTAGCTAGTGGACCTATTCCTTTTTTACAAAGGAAGGATGGAGTAGAACCCAAATCCTGCTAGATGAATACTCAAAGTACTGCCTTCTGTCTAAAAATTAATCACTCTGCAGACCAAGGATACCTACCACTCTGAAAAAAACCCTGGATGAAGCTAGGGCATTGAATACGTATCCTGCTCTGGGACACCACCTCCAGAGTGTATATTTTCTGCTACCACCCCACCTCAACCCCTTCAAAATACCCCTTGTTTTACTTCAAGATTGTCTATGAATCTGATCAAAGTTATCACAAACTCATAAACAACGTGATAACCAGACTAGAATTGTTCAGGGAGGAAAAAAAGCCCACACACATCAAACAAGTGACCTTTATGAGATGAGCATTTCACCTAATGCATCAATGCTTCAGAACTAGTTTGCATGGATGTTGTTTCATGTTAGACAAAGAATATGATGTAATCAATGTGCACTGTAGCTAGGTACAGACATTCAAAAAACCTGGGGCAGAATCAATCTAAGTTATGCAGTTTTCTGTAAGCAGCATAGTATAGATCAGTAGTGAAAAGGACATGCGTTCTCTTTTCTGTTCAGTGGGGCACTGGGGAGCAAATCTTAGACAGGTTCCACTGTTTTTAAACCAATCTATGTGTGTTGAACTTCTGTTCTGTTACGGGTACAGACCAGTTTCCGATCACTTATACCAGTAAAAGAATAATGTCTGTACTTGGCTTATATCACTAACAATTGGCTGATCTACTGATAACAGAAACTCTTTCAGCTCTTTGAGGGAACTCTGAACATACTCCTATAAAATGTAGAAATTCTTCTAAGAGTTCAGAAGTCCTAGGATTTATCCATTGGTAAGAGGGCTTTTCATAATATTGGTCTGTGTTCCGGGGACAGTGAGAGGAGGGAACAGGAAGCCCCGCTCATGAAGCATAGCACAGAAAAAAACATGAAAATAGAAAAAAAAATACAAAACAACCACTTACCTGCAGGAGGAGCGACTCTGGAAGGGTGAGGAGAAGAGCCTGCATGGTTTACAAGCTGCACCTTTATATATTTAAAGCCGGCGGGTGATGTCACAGGGACGCACCAGCTGGCAAGGACAAAAGCAGCCGCCGACAGAAAGACAGGGAGAGCTAGTGAGGAGGTAGAGGCTCTCCGTACTGGCAACAGATGGAGCCAGCACAAACAAGGATCGCCCAGATGATGGGTGGCAGCAGAAGCTGACGGGACTCTTCCCACCCAGGGTGCCAAGATCAAGCCCCAGAAAGGGAGGAGCATCTGGGGTGGCTCACCCCTAATACTGCCGGGGGAGCATGGCGGTGGAAACACTGAACAGCGGCACGGCGGGAACAGTGACCCAGAGGAAAAGGCTGAGGCTAATCCCGAGGAAGCAGAAGCTTCCCTGCCCAGTTGCTCCCAGGTACCAGGTTGGGGAACCAGGCTGGGCATGGAAAGGGAAGGTGAACCCCAAGGGACCAGCATTGAAGGAGCACTGCCAAGGGCACGCAGGAAGGCTGGGACAGCCAGCCAGTAAAATGCTGGACTGGAAGACCCTTTTGGGTTTTTGTTTTTTTTCCTCTCTTCTTTTCTACATTTTGTTTTCTTTACCCCTGCCTGACAGGGGCACCCACACTGGCCCCAGGAAAAGAGCCAACTGGCTCAAGGGGGTCCCAGGCCTATGGCCTGAGCTGACCAATCATCCTTCCCAAAGGAGCAAGGGGGATACAGTCTGAGGCACCAGGAAGCAACAAATTCCATAGAGCACTTCCAAGGAACATCCATACTGGAGGGGTGGCCATTTCAAGACCAGGCATCCCGCCAGAGGCTGGCGTAAGGTTGGGGTGTAGGGGAGGTGGAGCCCCACGAACATCCAATGAGCAGAGTGGCCACTCCTGAGGGGTTTTTTGAGGATACCCCCCCACTGGTATGACATTCAAAGATGTGGCAGGTGAGTTTGGGGGAGGCCAGAGGGACAACCGAAGCCCACCTCTGGAGATCTACAAAGCCAGGGAACGCACGCTCTCTACAGCTCGGGCCAAGGCGGCACATGAGTGAGCGTTTGAAGCCAGGCAGGTGCAGTCAGTATTTTGATTTACTGCACATGCATTCAGCTCAGTCTTAATCTGATCAGGCTCCTGAAAATTTCTAGTCCATACTAAACAGGCATATATACACGTGCATTTATGCTGGCTTAAATTTACTGCACAGTAAGCGGGAGTAGGTCAGCATCTACACGTACAGCCATTAAAATGCATTAATGCTGTGTGTGGACTGGCTTGGGACTAAAGTTAGTCCCAAGTCCGTCTATACACACAGTGTCACTGTGCAGTAATGTATCTACACGTGCGTTACTGCGCAGTAACGAATTGAGCATAAATTTGATACTTACATCATGATTTAGGTATCAAATTTATGGTTAAATTGGCATAAGTCACCATAGTTACTGTGCAGTACACATGTATACATGTAGGCGTGTGCCTGTACTGTGCAGCAATTTTCGTTACTGGCAGTAAATGCATGCATCTAATGTGTTCAGAACCAGGACATAGATTTAATCATTGCTCTTCCCATATAGGTATTACCTCACTTTGTGCCAGCAAGGCAAGATGGAAATAATTCTCATAAGCACCTTCAGACAGGCATTGCAACATGTAACAGTGAGGCTCTTTGCCTCAGGAAAGTGATAAATCAACAGGATAAGGTGCCTAGGACCCTTACACAAGTGATGGAGAGATAGCTGCCTCCTAATAATGACCCAGGTCAACAAAATACTGTCAGGAAGCATCTAAAGAAAGCCATCTGTGGTCCAAGCACTCAGGGACCAACCCCCTTGAGACCTAAGGATACAGGAGACCTGATCAAGGAAAACGGAGCCATCAACACCTGTTGGAAGGAGCATTTTGAAGACCTTATGAATTGGGACTGTTGTTGATGAAATCATTCTCAACTACATCCTACAATATCCAGTCAGAGACCATTTCAGAATCCTTCTAACCCTTGATAAAGTGAGGAAAGCCATCAAGCAGATGAAGAACAACAAGGTACTTGGAGCTGATGGAATCCCTGGTGAAATCTTCAAGCAGGGGTGAGAGGAGCTCATATCAAAGTTCCATGCTGTCATCTTAAGGATCTGGAATAAGGAAATCCCAAATGACTGTAGAGACACCATGATAATGACTATGACAAGCTCATGACCACTGCACCGCAGATGGCATGCCCTGTCTTTGTGGTTATGTTGCACCAGGGTCCACTTGTCCACCTCAACTTGTTGTTGTATAGTATTTTACCCATGGAGGTGTTGTTCAGTGATCTCCTTGGAACCCTAGGCAACTCTGTTGGCACTTCTTCTGTGGGGCTCCTCCTCCCCTACACCCCACCCCTTTCCATTTGGGTGTTATGGATCAGCTTCAGTAGTGTTCTGATGTGAAGGTGGTACTGTCTCCTCCTGTGTTAAGGCCTGGTAGTGCAGATGCCTGCAGAGCTATGGCTGTGGCCTTGTAGACTAGCAAAAATTGCAACAGAACAATAATTCAATCAAAAACAGTTCAAATGATGTGGTGGGCAGGGCAAACATGCCCGCCATGCCTAACACTTCCCTTCAACATGTGGGATTTCTTGGTATGGGGGTGCACCCTTTCCCCACATGGTTTTATGTCACAGATACCCCTTTGTTGGCCCTGAGTCTTGGACTGACTACCACCCATCCAAATATTGTAATATCCCGAGGAGCATTCCTTTGCATCTACATGATACTCACAGCTTTGCCAGCTCCCCACCAGGAAGCTTTGGGTCTGCAGATACTTGGTTAGGATGTGCGAGGTTGAAAGTTTCCTGGGTGGAGTCCTCCCCTCAGCAGGTCCCAGCAGTACCCACATGGCTGCTCTCTCCCAGCCCCAGATAACCTGTGCTCACCTGTGGGGGTTGTCACAGGTACTGGCAAGTGGTGTCAGGTCTGGGCCTCATGACCCATCAGCTGACACAATTAGGCTGCCACCTGGTTCAATTCCCAGTGCTGGCTGGGTGATCCAGGTGTCCTGGTGTTAAAAAGGCCATGACTGCCAGGGTAGACCAGGTAGAGGTAACCCCCATGCATTGTACTGAAGATGGAACCATGTGGCAGCAAAGACTTGTGGAGCAAGCAAGAGGGGATACAACTCTGTTGGAATGAGGACACTCCACTGCAGAAACCAGTCCTAGGTTCTGGTTCCTGCTGCCAGGGATATCTCTTTCTAACAGGAGCTATCTAATGTCAGAACTGTGCATGCATTTTGGCAGCAGGGACCAGAACTCCCCCTCTCATGGATGGGCTGTAATCAGGAGACCACAGAATCAGGCCCTCTTGCTTGTTCTCCTCTAGGCACTTGGAAAAGCCCAAGCTGAGACACCTAGTATAAACACTAGGTCATGGGCAGTCTGGCCTAGCAGTTACTAAGAAAGCTAGAGGAGGGCCAAAGACAGGGGCAGATTCTAAAACACAGACCAAATCAAAGCTTAGGAGTTAGTTACCATGTTACAAGATCCAAGGGGAAATCCACGGGCAGAGTCCAAGCCACAAGCCAAGGTGAAGTTGAGGAGGCAGGGACTGAATTCCCAGATCCAAGAGAGAATCCAAAAGCCATAACCAGAAACAGAGCAAACAGGGTCAGGAAAGCAGAGAGCACAGGATCAGAGAGGCTTATCAGAGCAGACATTCAGAAGAACAACTGGCTGACCTGCTGCCTGCAGCCGCAGATGGAACTAAATGGGGAGACTGTGCACCTGAGCAGCCAATCGGGCAGCCCAGACAGTGGTCAACTACAACCATTAGTTGGGGTAGGGCTGCCATTCAGAACCCCAGGCAGGTGAAGCCAGCTAAGCAATGTAGGCCTTGACATAACCAATGCCATTTTAAGGCCTTGACGTAACTGGTGCCATTAGCTGGATGTGGGGCAAGCATATAGCAAATTGGGGTTGACCTATTTGGATGACCTATGTAGCAATAAGAAAGTTGAAAGACAGAATGTGGGTAATAAAGTAATGGGGGCCCCCACAGCAGCTGCGAAGGGGCGATTGGCGGGAGCCTGTGGCATAAGCATATATGGAAGCTTGTCAGTCATATAGGAAAAACAGTTGTAAAGACTTATAAATAGCCAAAGAAGAAGTTTAATGCTAGGGAAGCCAGAGAAGCAAACAACACCCAGCTACTGTGATTGTGACCCTCGGTGCCATGACAATGCCTAGCCAGCCGAGTCATAAGGATACCTTTATAGACTGTTTTGAGTTTTGGTATTGCATAAGTGTCTAATAAATTGGATTTGAGACTGGAATAGGCACACTGATTTGTTTATTTTGTCCACCTCACCCTTTAATCAAGATTAAGTACAACAAGGCCCCTAACAACTAAAGATATTTTCAGGCCAAAAATGGAGTGGTTAATAATTCTAGACACCTCAGTGCTGTTGTGGGCCTAGGGATGAGGGGTGGCCAATTTAGATATTTAGATTGCTTTTTGCAACTGAGTCACCTAAACTCCCATACTAGCAACATAAGCAACTCCTATGCTGCAAGCTGTACAATCTCCATTACACCATGTATCTTTAAATTGAATATGCACTTCATAACATTTCCTTCTCTCCATCTTTCTGATGAAAGAGAATCTTTAGTATAGCAAATTCATGGCTTTGTGCAATCAGTGAAAAAATAATTTAACTGGCTTTTATTTGTAAAGGTGTTCTGATCATATGCCCCATGACACACATGCTCAAGGCTTCACTTGCCTCACACACATTTTACATTCATTGACTCCGCTGACTCCAAAAGAAGTAACTCCTGACTTACACTGCCACAAATGCCTAAGAAAGCAGTCCCTAAGTTGTCATTATGAGCTGAACCCACGATCTCAGAGGAGCGGTAGCTACATTCCTGAACAAATTAAGAGTAACTTTATTAAAGGCAGTAAATCTACAGAATTAAACAATCCTTTTTCATTAGTATCAATGTCCCATCACCAGCTGCTCCCCAGAGACAGATGGCTGCTGCTTACTCCCATAGCCTCTCAATGAGTACAACAGTATTTGGGCTATGAGTAACATGGTCTAGTTTTTGGTTTGTGCATTTGAAATGCTTCTTCTGTTCTGTCCTCCTCTCACCTTTCCCTGTCTTTACTTCTAAAAAGAGAACAGACAAAAAAAATCAATATTTACTTAACAAGGGGAACAGTGTTTCAAAAATCCAAGGTGGAAAAATTCAGTCACACTGTAATGCTGTTACAAATCTGCAACAGTGAGAGCACTGACATTGCAGCAACCGATTTTAAAAAAAAGCTTTTGCTGACGAGAGAACTCTGTTACCTGGCAGGTACAGAATTACCCACATGTTTTTATTAATATTTGAAAGGCAACATATTCTGTCAAAACCCCAAAACTACTCCTAGACATCAGCAATGGCTGTGTTAGGCAGTGCAAAATGTGCAGCTCTGTAGGTCTCAATCTGGTCAGGGGCTTCTAGTACATTGCAGTTGTGTTTTAAATCTTGCAGCTGTACATCAATATTGATTGCATAAATACAATCTGTAAATGAGCCCACTTCTGCACTGAACTCTACCCCTTGCAATGCCTTGGTGAAGGCAATGGGACTTTTATGGGAGCACAACGGTCTGCCTGGACTCAGTTTAGTGTAGGATCAGGGTCATACTTCTGTTCATTCACCCCACTGAGCACATGGGGTTGTATATCATGTCTCTCTCCATCATTATCAGGGAAAGGCAGGTTAAGGATACTCTAGTCTCTTCATCCAGACTTCCACCTAAAGGGAGCTGCTTTATGGAAAAGGCAGCAGATGCTACTGTGGAAGCATGTTGAATCATTAACTCACAGCTGGCAGGCCCTTGACTTCTGCTAGGTTAGCAGAACAACGAGATTCCAGAGCATAGATTCCTGCAGCACCCTGGGATATCTTGAGATCCTTTCAAAAGTACCACGGGGTGCCACTTAATGTTAGCACTGTTAAGTGTATAAACATGATTCACAAGATAGACTCAGAGATTTCCAATAGGAATCCATCATGTTAAAAACATGCTGACCTGTTGTGGGCTTTCTGACTTCTTTGCAGCAAAATTGCTCTAATACTTTCCCGTAATCAAAAAACGAGTGAAAATTATGAGCTGGAATTTTCTGAGGGGTCTTTTGAGCCTAAAGAGGGGTACCTTGAATCTAACAAAGGGTACTTTGAATCTAAAAAGGTTGAGAACCACTGGCATAGACTGTATATAGGGCAAGGGCTGCCTCTTCGCTATATGTTCAAAACATACCTTCTTCAAAAAGGCCATCACTAACAGGAATGGCACTTGCAAATCAAGGGAAAGGATTCTGTTGGTCTATTTGGTACTTGTGAAACCTCACCTGGAGTACTGTGTCTAGTTTCAAGCCTCACACTTCTTGAAGGAGGTACGCAGATCAGGAGTCCAGCAGAGAGCAATAAAAATATTAGAAGCCTGGAGTATATGACATAAGGAAAGGCTGAAAGAACGAAGGTTATTTAGTCTGTAGAAGAAAAGACCAAGAGGGGATTTGCTAATAGTCTTCAAATACCTGAAGGGTGATTATAAAAAAATGGAGATGGACCCTTCTCTATGTCAGTAAGGGATGAGACTAGGAGCAATGACCTCAAACAGCAGCAGAGGAAATTTAGGTTGGATAGTAGGAGGAACTTTGTCTGTATGAGGATGGTTAAGCTTTCATTTAAAATGGAGCTCAAGTTAACATTTTAGCAGGGCATGACTATAGACAATTAAAACTGAGACCAAAACTGAGTCCAACAAACATCATAATAACTGGCTATTCAGGAGTAAATATACCAGTGAAAGGGAGATGCAATATTAGGACCCAATATAAAAATAGAGCATACAAACTCCTGTTCATTGTAGTATCTAAGGAGGTGATAACAATTTGGGGACTGGCAGCTTGTGAGAAACTGAATATAGTTAAGAGCATTCTAGCTGTAGTAGAAGACACAACATCCATGCCTCATGATCTGCTTGGCTGTCACAACTCCCAATCTAGACTATTTTCTTAGGAAAAAAACACTTGTTCCAGAACACAAAAAACAACCATGTCCTTATGGCAAGAAATGTACCTGCAAACACAAATGCAAATACTATCATGCAGAATGAGGAATCAACCTCAGTGGTCTTTAGCTAATGAACTTTGTCCTATGTGCAGAAGCACAGTTACTGGAAGTGCAAATCAGTCAGATCTCAGTGGAAGGACTAGAGTCTATCAAGACTTGGAGAAAAAGCTTTCCACCAAAAACAAATCATAAACTGGATCTGATACCTCACTAGTTTGAGAAGAAAATGAAACCTCGTAAAAGACTTGCATGGTCTCGTTAAAAGAGCTACAGAAAAGAGGAAATAAACTCACTCTAAGTAAGGTACTAGTAACCTCTGCTCTATAGATATGTGCTAATTGATTTTTGTACTTATTAAGAGGGAAGATGTAGTGATAGAATTTGTAATTTAAAGATGCTCCTTAACTGAGGAGACAGGAAGTTGGTAAATGAGAAATGCGTGGTTTCTCTCTAACTAACTAGCTACTTAACTAGTTAAGTAACCAAGGGGAAGTAGAGGATGCTCCACTGCTCCATGATAAAGTTTTTTGTTGTTACTTCTTCTCATTCATGTATGCCTGTGTTTATTGAACCTGGCAATCACTATGCCCCCCAGCCCTGCTTTCCTACAATCCTATCATCTTTGATGGGGGCCTGAGAGGTAGGTACATGATGATGATGATGATGATGTACCTTTTCATGAAAGTCAATTGTGATAGTTTTTGTATATTAAAAGTTCCCTGATAGCATAAATACACTGTATTAAACTGTAAAATGGAGCTTGGAGATTCACAGTTCTAAACTAAATTGATGAGCTCAAGACAATCCAATAAGAAAAAAAATATTTCTTCTTCTGAATTACTTCATTGAAGTCTCCTGTCTAGCAATCACTTTAAGCAATACAATTTTTACATCTAATATGTTGAAATTACATCCACAAGCTGATTGGTCACTGTAAGCAATAGAGTTTTTGGTCCCTAATATATTGAAATTATAGCCACAGGCTGATTAGCAAACATTTTAGGAGCATTTTTGAATACTTGTTGACAAGTATTTTTGAATACAATTGTTGACAAGCAACAATTTTGAAATAAATATATTTTAATGTAAATATCTTTTAACTGGATGATAGCTGCAAAGGGAAGATATGAAGACAAGAGCAGAGACAGAAAAATAGCAAATATACATGAGGCAAAATGCTGTGGGTAACGTTATTCAGAATGCAAACAACACTAATGATCACTTTGCCCTTCTGTGTCTGGCACTCAGACTGATAAAAATAGAGTAATTAAGAAGATTCTTAAGTACTCATGGACCAGTTGATTGCATCGTATTATAATTAGGCAGGAATAGCATTCATTAATGTCACAACACCTCCCTTCCTCTTTGAATTCCTGTAAGTCAGGGGTGGGCAATTATTTCAACTGGTGGGCCACTTAATGAGTTTTGGTAAGCTGTCGAGGGCCACACACATATAATCTTTCATAAGCTATCATTTAAACAAATTATAGATAAAAACCAAATGATATACTAAATATTAAAAATTTAGTATAACGTTTTAATTTTATTTCAAAAAATATTTTCTGTCCTGATTTATGTTTTTTTGAATAGTGTATATAGAGGTGATTGCATAATAGCTCAAAATAAAGTCTTACTCATGTATGTTGTGTGTGGGGGTTAGAGTATTGTGTGGGTGGAGGTGGGTGTGTGGGGTGGGGTGTGGCATGTGTGTGGGGGAGCTGCTTGCACACTAGGTCCCAGGAGCTGGCCAGGGGTGGGGAGGTAGAGGGCACATACAGCAGAGCTCTCCCAGGAGGTGCAGTGCAGGTGCACATGTAGGTGTAGTCAGTCTCGCCCTTCATCCATCCTGCGACTGCCCCAGCAGCACTCCGCATGGGGCCGAGCTGCACCTGCTCCAGCCTGCACCACACTCCTGCCTGCACCTGTCCTGTGCCAGGGAGCTCCTGCCTCAGCATGTAGGGCTCCAGCTCCAGCTCCCAACTGCCTTCCATGCACTCAGTCACCTACAGGTGGCTGCTCATTGTGCCGGGAGGCCAACTGGGTGGAAGGTGGACAGCAGCAGCTGGAGCTGGAGCACCATGTACTGGGGCAGAAGCTGCCTAGCTGCAGCTTCCCTCTGCCTGGCTGGGTGTATGGTGCCCAGCATGTGTTCCCACAGCTGCTACCCTTCCCTGTGCTATCTGCTGCCCGAAGTGGTGCAGCAAGCACAGGAGGAGAAGTCACAGGAGGCAGAGGGACTAGAGCAGTACCCAGGCAGCTTAAGCAGCAGTGGGAGCAGCAGCGCTGGGAAACTGTATGCTGGCTGGGGCCAGGGCTTGGGTTGGGGTGGTGCAGTCAGTGGGCACGGGGTGGGAGCGGGGCATGGACTGCCTGAGACTGGAGTGGGCAAGGCTTGGCCCCATGTGGAGCACCACGGAGGCAGCTGAGGGCCAGATACAATCAGTAGACAGACTGTATTTTGCCAACCCCTGCTGTAAGTCATGTTGGGCATATTGTAGCAACAATGTTTTTGGGTTGGCAGGGAGGTGCTCCATTCCAGAAAAATTTCTGGGAGGGAGCATGCCAAGCATTCTGTAGGGACGTGCCGCCTCCCCTCCCCTGACTGTCTGGCCTGTGTAGGTCAGAAGGACTACAATTTTGTAAGATAAATTTGAACAATTTAATGAATTGCAAACATTTGAAAATCTTGGGGATTGTCTGCTCATCTGCCATAAACTGACATTGAGCCTTTGATTTCAGTGAAAATGCACTGATTTACATCAGACCCTAACTCCTTAATTCTACTTGGTGCACTTGTAGAGGGAAACTTGATAAGTATAAATTGGCACTAAAACTATAGGAATTTGGGCTTTTTTCCTCCCCCTTAATCCTACAGTTTGTTCTCTAAGGAAAAAGGTGGGAAAAAAGCAGAACTTGAAATGGATCTGATTGGTGAAATGTTTTTTCAGCTTTGACAGGTATTTGAAGCCAGGCTTATAGTTCAGTTTTATACAACACATACACAAGAAATGTGTTAAAAGAACAATACTGTGCACTGACAAAAGTAACGTTTGTTGTGTGATCGGCTCTTTGAAAGCCCTCTACAGCCATGCAATGACACACATGCATAGCTGCAGAGTGCTTTATAAGTGCCTGACTGCATGACAAATTAACCCTCATATAATGAGGGATCAGACAAAGGCATTGCAAAGTGGAGTGCCTTAGGGAACTTCTATTAATCCTTCGCATGATCAGGGCTGGGCTGATGCAGCCCAGTCCCACCTCCACTGCTGTCTGGGATTTGTCCAGCTGGAGGTGGGGGGTTGGTGGATTACAGCTCCCCTCCTTGCAGCCCCTTCTTGCCCCTTCCCACTCCCAGACAGCACCAAGCTGGCTGTGGTGGGGAGGAGGGGGGGGTGGGGGTTAGGGGAGAGAGGCTGCAGGCAGGTTCCTTTGCTGGATTGGCTACAAAGTGGACCTTGATCCCTGGCCCCTCTCAACCCAACAGATGAAAGTCTGTTGGGTTGGAGGGGGTTGCTCTAACCCATGGTGCTTTCTGTGAAGTGCCATGAGTTAGAGTGGGGAGTTACACACCTGTAAGTGCCCATTAAGCCCACAAAGCCAAGCATTTAAAAGTCAAGAAATGCCAGAATGAAGGTTGCCCCTTGTGTGTATGCATTGTGCTTTAGTCTTAGGTACATGATCACATACAGTTTCTTTCCACAAGACCCATACCTCATGCAGTGAATAGAATGGACCATGCTCAGTTACTGAGCACCTATTTCACACTGTGTTTTCTTTATAGTGTTCCATGTGTAGCCCTGAACTTTATTTACTACACACTATTCATACATGACTCAGAAAGACAGAATGATTAGCATCCTCATGGGTGTTTTTATGGCCCATATCACTTAGGAACATCACCACAAAATACTTATTTATTCATTTTCACTCCTCCTGGAGTAGGTATTATTATCCCTTTTTACCAATGGAAAACTGAGGCAGGCAAAGGTTCAGGTTAAAAATTGTCTGCTGATTTTGAGAGCCCACTTTGAGAAACTAGAACCTGATTATTTGGAAACCACAGAATTATACAGGCACTTCTTTACAAAACAGTTCCTACTGGCTTTGTTTTTAGATGCAAAGCAGAGCCCATGTCAGGCGCACAGAGAATGTAGAGTGCCCAATTACTTGACGTTTATGAAAAGTTATTTTTTAGTGATTTGCTGAGCATCATATAGCAAGAAGAGAACCCAGCTCTCCAGAATGGCTTTACCCTTTCTGGAATCCCTACCTCAGGCCAATTCCAGCTTCAGTAAATCTGCTTCATATGTCCAGCCTATGTATTGAGTGACATAGTATGTAATTGCATAATGCAATCACTCAAGAGGAGAGAGGAGAGAGGCTGAATTCCTTGATTTATGACCAGGGATCCTGGTTTTCTCTGATAAAAAAGAAATCCCCAATTTTTGGATTAAAAAAAGTAACCCCAAATCCATGTTTCCGTCATCAAAATGAAACACCACTAATATATATATATATATATATATATATATATATAATTATATTATATATATTATACATAATTATATATATAATTATATTATATATATATATAATATATATATATATTAGTGGTGTTTCATTTTGATCATGGAAAAATCTTGATCACAGGAGCTGTGGGATGAGGTTTGCCTGACCTGAGCTGGAGGGGGAGGGGGCTGGAAGGGGCTGCAAGGCAGGGGGTTCTAATCCACCCACCCCCCACTTCCAGCTCAATCTGGACAAATCTGACAGCAATGGAGGTGCGAAGAATCCTGCGAGGGATTGACAGAAGTTCCTGAAGGAACTCCACTTTGGAGCACCTTCATCTGATCCCTCGTTGCATGAGGGTTAATTTGTCATGTAGCTGGGCACTTGTAAAGCACTAATATATATATTGGTGGCGTTTCATTTTGATCACGGAAAAATGTGGATTTTGGGTTACTTTTTTAATCCAAAAATTGGGGATTTTTTTTATCAGAGAAAACCAAAATTCCTGCTTATGACACTTGATGTTGCAATCTTCATAATCTTTTTTTAAAGATTTTTTTATCCATCTTCATTACAGGATGACATCTACATTGTTCAAATGTATACTGTAGCTGCAAAGGGATGGTGCTTCTTTAGCTTATGTGGGATCCCACCATACCACCAAGTTCAAAATCCCTTCTCCAAAGCATGTAAGTGCTAGAGCTTATCACAGAAAAGGCGTGTAATACCTTTTTAACATTACTATACAGTGTATTTTTCCTTGCCCTGTTCTTGGACATAAATGAATATTTTTTGGTTGAAATCTTTTTAAAGGCATTCAGCCTGAGGCAGACACCTAGCACAGAACATTTTAACATAAATAGTTAGTGTTTGACCTAAAAACAAGGTCTTACAATAATGGGATGTGCTGGGCAACTTTCATAAGAGATGGGGCTGCCAGCTCTGTCTATGTTACTGATACCTGGTTACTGAGATTATGACAGGTCACTTATCCGACCACTGGCAGCTGGCAATTTACCATATGCAGAAGAGATGATTTTTGGGGTGGGGATATTTTTTATTTTTTGAGAGCGTATTTTCAGGAGAATATATTTTTACCTTTTTTTTATAGTAACTGTCTATTACAGCTCAAGCGCCTAATATTATAAATCCTTAAATCCTAGACTTATGTGGATAGTCCATGTGATTTAATATTGTTGTTATAACTGTGTGATTCAGAGGTATTTATGTTAGTTTAAGGACTTGCAAGACTCAGACTCCACATTTATGCATATGTATTATTGCCATGTGAGTGCCTTAGGAAACAAAAGGAAAACACAGAATCAAAATGAGAGATACCCAAGGCAGCTTTGCTGCAAGCACAGGAAACTGGTCTTTCTGAGCTCTAGGTTCTTATGAGTTTGCCTTATCCTAGGGTATAGCGTCCCAGTATGGGCAACTGGTGCTGTGGCCAAGAAGGTCCCCCCATGGCCGATCTTACTGATTGAGGGGATCCCCCCATAGCCGATCCCGCTGACTGGGGGGTGGGAGGGGTCTCCTGGGGCCGTTTTCAGAAGTCACTCCACTCCCCAGCCAGCGCTTGCAGGGGGGGGCACCAGCCCTCCTGCCTGCCCTCCCACCCATCGCCTAAGCGACAAGTGTGTCTGGTCAGGGGATACACTGGCGCTCTCAGGGGGTGCACGCGCACCCCTGTGCATTCCCTACACATTACAACTGCATCCCAGGTTTGTCTGCATATAAAAATTATTCATCCCTCCACAGCCATATCAATCTAAAGTTATTGAACTTATTAAATGTTCCTGTAGGAAATTTACCTCCAATCTTGTTAATCATTCCTGTTGTCAAGCTGAATGCTTTGTATTATTCCAAGACATCTATACAAGAAAAGAGAGAATATTTTTGACCAAATGCAATATAAATGTGTGACTGTTTTTGACAGGTGAGTCTTTGTGAAAATGGAATGTGTTCTACTGCTGCGCCTTTGAAGTTGTAAATGATTGCCTTGAAAACACAGCGTTAAAGCTTAATTTACTCTTTAGTGAAGAGCATTAATAGCTCCTGCTTCCCACTGTTTCTCTGCTTCAAAACCTCTTTCAGGCTTCCATTCTTACTACAAATTTTTATGCCAGACACTCCCATCTGTTGCCCAGTGCGAAGGGGAGTGAAGGAAAGGGAAAGGAGCCAAACAATGGAAGGAAGGAAAGCAAAGGCCCTAGGTTGCTCTGAGTTCATCCTCAGAAGCAAACAGAGCTAGATTATGCAGTCCACACACACACACACACACACACACACACACACACACACACACACACACACACACACACACACACACACACACACGATAACACTGACAGAGACTGTCCCTACCTGACATATAACCTTAGTTCTCATCCTGAGATACTGGAGCCCTGCATCTCCCTATATAGATAGAGTCATGACTTAGATGAGACCATATAATGCCAAACTGTTCAGTCATGAGGTACCGAACAGTAATTTTCTTTGCCATTAGTGCAGGTGGAGTTCCTGGAGCTACATTGTGCAGAGACCCCACATACTTCATTAGAGTCTGTGTGTTCAAGATAGGCTCCAAAGCTCCTGTTGGTCTGATTGGCTCATTCAACCCTCTCAACCTAAATGAAAGGTATGCAGAAATGTGACTTCTTTTGTCTCTGCTAGACCAGTTTCTCATCATAAAACTGCTCCTGAGTGAATTTGGCATTAATCAAACTCAAAGGAGAGGAAAATGAATTGTCAACTCAGGTGAGATGCATCATTAAATTCAAAATGTTATTCTATGTATGTTGCACTCCCATTAGCTGGTGTACTGTTTCTGCTCCCATAAATCCTCACACCCTGTTCACTGCAGTCACAGTTCAAAGCATTTCTTTCTGGCAGCAGCCAACACATACAAAGGTAACCTGAAACATAGGCAGAGCAGAGAGGGTGAGACTGTCTTATCATCCTAGTTAAATTTTTCCTTTGTGCTGCAATACAGAACCCTGGTAACACTGCCATTTGTGTGTACAGGGTCAGTATATTGTTGCTCTATTGAAAGTGATAGTTGAAGTTGCTGAATAGGTGTTTATAACTCTAGCAAACTTTCACTTTTCTAGCTAAGATGTTCTTCACTTGCTCTTGATTCAAAACTTCACTTTTTTGTGAAATTCTTATGAAAACGAGCTAGTCAATTTTGGAAAAGGAGGTTCTTTTAGATAATAAAACCACCCTTCCCATTATGAAAAAAAAATATAACATTTTGAGTAGCTGTGGCCCTTCAGTAGGTTGTAGGAAAAAAGCCAACCTTTGGCACAGAAATATCCCCTGATCCTGCTAAAAGGTCTGTCAGTTCTGACACTGGTTAATAATGCATTCAAGACCACAAAGGCTGTCAGTATAAGAACTGAATTTAGAGCTCAGGGGGTTCTAACTCCTAGGGCGAGCATAGATGATATGGGTGTTAATGTAGAGTGCCTTAAAATTTTAAAGCAGCTATTTTTTTGGCGTAGTGCATTTTTGTTTGCACGACACGGTGTTCGTGTTTGCATGAATGGCACTTTTGAGTGAGTTAAGCCTCACGTGTCATTCCCCGCAGATTTCAGTAAGGGGAGTCAAATACCAATTTCCCCCCCATAATGTCTTTCCTAATGTACTACAGCAGGAGGTGCATATAAACCACCCAGGCTCCCCAGTCTCCGGCCCCAGACTCTGACTGGGAGTCTCCTCTGGGTACGGTCATGGTCACCCCAAAATCCTTGTCACTTGCACCCGCCTCTGCTCGGTCAGTTTGGTCGCTCTCCAACAGTACACGATCCCAAAGACCCCATCCCAATCCCAAAGACAAGCCGCTTGAATCCTCTCCTCTCGTTCCTTTCCCTTCCCATCCCACCATGTTACAAATATATGTGTTTTTTTCTTTCATTTACTATAGCTGCTATGATAACTGCTATGATATCATAAACTAGTCAGGGTTTAGAGTAGCAGGTGGGTGGGTGGGTGTTTGTTGCCACCTGGTTGATTGGCGATTGCTGTCATCAATGTTGGTGGTGGCGAGCTTTTCTGGCTTTATTTTTTTTTCTGTTTTTTTGGACTACATTTCCCAGCATTCCTGAGCTCATTGCTCTTTGTACAGTCTCCAATGGGGGCTCCCTGCCCAAGTACACGGTCAATTTGTTTGTGTAGTGCCACATACGGCTTTTGGAGCTGTGTTGTGAATTGTTTTATAAATGTTTTTGGAAAGTTTTTGAAAATGTGGGTTGTTGTTTGGCTTGGTTCCCCCCCAGCCCACCTAGCCCGGCAAGAGCTATAGTTAACTTTCTCACCTACATTGGGTGTCTGTTTTTTTTTTCCACACCAAAACAAGGCTGCTGGGGGTTGGGGGCAGGGGGTTGCCCTGCTCAAGCACTATAAATTGGGGGAACAGAGGTCGGGGTGCTCATTCACTGTATTGATGAGGACGGTTTGAGGTGAGTGAGGGATGAAAGCACAACAGGGGCAGAGAAGGACTCATCCCAGTCTTGAGACCTGCCCCTGGGGGGCACAGCAATGCAAATCCAGGGTTTGAGAACACTGCAGGTTGATCAAGTGGGGTGCAGTGAAGCTTTGACTGCTATTTGATGCCCTCACCTCTGTGACATGTAACTCAAAAGAGAACATGGCTATGTACTACACACCACCCTTGGTAAGTGACACCTGACACTTGTCTGTGCCTTGAGGGTGGCAGGGTTTCCCTAGGGAGGCACGAATACAAGCAACCACCCCAGGCACAGCGCTTTGGGGCCCCTGCAGAGATGAGTAGAGCAGATGGGGCATCTCCTCAGTGCTGCTACTGCCCTCACATCTGGATGCTTGCCAACGTCCCTCCCCTGCCACGGTGGCATACAGGATTGGCTATGTGGGGGGGGTGTGGGGGTGTGCTAATTTGCCCAAGGCCCTGCACCAGTGGTATACTGTGGGTCTCTGGGGCCTGGGGGACAAGCCCAGGGTGCTGTTGCCTTCGCTCCTGTGCGCGCCCCAGACAGGGCTCCTTCTGCGGTGGTTTTGACAGTGGAAGAGGGGGGGCAAGCAGCGCAGAGTGGTGGTGCCCCCTTCACACCTGCCAATGGTGTCCCCGTTGTGTCTGTGCTGGGGCAGCCATGGCGCCCACTGCCGTTGGTATGCCACTGCTTGGCCCCCTGATAGGGCCATCTCTGGTTGGAAGGGATGCAATGTTTAGTTCAAATTTATTGGGCTGGTGGAATTTTATGGGCATGGAGGAAGGTATGTGAGGTGCACAAGAAGCACCAATACAAATTCCAATGCTCTTTCTATCCTCCCTCCCTCTGGTTTTTAGGTCCCCTTCCACTGCTAGCCACAGGCTGATTGATCCCTGTTGGTGTGACAAGAGGCAGAAAGAGAAAGGAAGAAAGAGAAGATGAAGAGAATGACAACACTTCCTTCAGGATTCTCTCAACAACTGAACTATTATGCATTATAATTATAGTTGACTTTCATCCTGACTTATACAGACTTATAATATAATAACAGGTAATACTAATAATAAGGGTCAATAATACTATTAATTCCAATAGTAATAAATTGATAAGAGTTTGTAGTAATAGTAATCTCAATGATGATACATGTCTTCTGGCACCCACCCACCACTCTGTCTCCTTGAGGTTTCTGTTTCCTTGAGTTTCTTCTCTGACTTGCAGAAGGAAGGAAAATTTTAAATAAATAAGGATAGCAGAAAGTAGAAAGTTCTCCCCCACCACCTGAGGGGGCCCGGCCTCTCCCTCCCTCCCTAAGCTTTGTGGCCCACAAAGATTCCAAAGTTACAATGCAACCAAGAGTAGCATGGCCTGACTCAGCCAGCCAGCTGAGTTGGGCCATTCATCTCCATCTGAGGGGGCCCCTAGGGGACTGTGCCTGGGGGCCCCCACCTGAGGGGGCCTCTTTGGGACCATGCCTGGGGCCCCTCCTTGACCCAGCTGTCTTCCTGCTGGGACATGTTCAGGAAGGGGGTGCAGAATGCCTCCCTTCCTCCATCTCCCCCACCCCATCCACCCATGGCCTGACTCAGCCAGCCAGTTGAGTTGGGCCATATATCTCCACATTAGGGGGCCCCTAGGGAACCGTGCCTGTGGGCCCCCACCTGAGGGGGGCTCTTCCTCCCCAACTAAACTTTGTGGGTGGGTTTGTTTAGTCTTCTTTCTTGAAAGAAAATGCTGGCTGCACACTAGCACTGGCCAAGCATTTGACCTCCCTCCATTGAATAACAGTCTACCCTGCAACTTTCCAGTAATGTCATGACTCTATAAAACTTGCATGGTCATCAGTAATCAGGAAGGGCCAGGAACTAGGCTGGCTGGCTGCCTGCCTGCCTCCTTCCCTCCCGCTTGCCCTCCCACCATGCAGCTCTCCATCCATATTGTGGCAGGCACAGGCAGGCAGCTACCAGATGCCTGATGAGGGCAGCCATTTTGAACACAAGGCTAATAAAGGCTGCAGTTTGCCGGTACCAGTGGAGGAAGAAACATTGTCTTGCTGAGCTGTAGCAGGAGCAACTGTGGAGGTGAGGCTGGAGCTTATGGGGATGGTTTGGAGGCTCCTAGTCCTGGGCATGAAACTGCACCCTGCCAGGGTGAGTGGCCTGGTAGGGCTGGTGGTGTAAGAGTCCCCAGGAAATGCCAGGCCAGTTACCACCCTGGTGAAAGGCAAGGAGGGGTGCCTTAACCCCAGACCTCACCTTCTGGTGGGCAGCTGGGGGAGTAGAGGGGCCAGGTATACGCACGTGTAGGCGCCTGATCTCAGCAGGGATATGAGGTCTTGGAGACCCCAGAGGGGGTAGTGTGGAGAATATTGGGAGGCCCTGCACAGAGTAGGGTTGAAGTGTATGTAGGCCTGAAGGGCTGTGCGTGTGAGGCTCCTGAGTAGGGCTGAAGTTGGAGCAGGCCTGAAGGACAGCCTAAGGGGTGTGCTGAGTAGGGTCGAATGGGAGTAAATTTGAAGGACAGCGCAAGGGCCAGCCCTGTGAGAAGTTGTGCCCAGTGAGAGGCTTGGAGCAGAATTAGCCCAGGGTTCGGCATAAGGCCAGACCACATAGAGTAGGGGAACTCGCAGGAATCGAAGGTTCTGCGTGGTGAGGCCAGTATGAGTGTAGTGAAGACTGATGGCCCAAGAGGGGCCGCTCAAGGAGGAGCAGGGTAGTGGAGTGTGGCCTGGTAATGGGCAGTATGCCAGATGCCCTGGTGAGAGAGGGGCAGAGTGGAAGAGACCTCCTGTGAGAGGGGAGGTGGTGTGAATGTATGTGTGTGTGTGTGTGTGTGTGTGTGTGTGTGTGTGTGTGTGTGTGTGTGGAGCCCAACTTTGGACTCCGTTTGCTCCGGTCTCAGACCAGGAGTAATGTTAATGTGGATGCCATCTGTGGGACATGAGCTGCAGTGTAGGGCAGGAATGGAGCCACAGAAAGCTCCCCCTGGCATCGGGGCATGTAATGGGGAGTCTCCCATATTTACCATCTGTTTGTAGGAACAGCAGTCATGACAGGCAAGACCGGGCAGATTGCCCTGTAGTGACAGGTGGGCAGGCCAACATAAGACCCATCCCCAAGAGATGCTCCCTGTCACACACAACATATCAAGGGATTACTGAAGGGACCATGGGAACATATTGTGAATTGGTGTTTTATACTTTTGTATTGCATTTGTTGGCAATGGCTGTACTGTGAAAAATGTATTCACCAGTTGACTACCAACAGCATTGTTGAGTAAAAAAAAAGTTTATACTGTTTTAGCTTTATTGTGATTTCTCAATTGAAGTGATTGCAATTCAATTTATTGTGAAAATTAAAGATGAGGGAAAAAAAAATTCTGATTTGTACTTTCTCCTGCTTGATTTCAGGGCATGGACCTGAGAGCGGGGGAGCAGTCTGCAACAGGCCAGGGGCAGGAGTCAGTGCAGTAGTTTCTCAGGCTGGACACAAAGGTGGTCAGGGCCCGTATTTCAGACTGGTTGGCCTCCCCTCCAGGGACCTCAACAATATGTCTGGGGATAGCCATCTGCTCCATAACAATTCTGGCCTCTCTATAGGGAGCAGAGTGCTTTTTGAAACCCCGGCCTTGGCTAATTAGCAGCTCCCTGCTTAGCTGAGACCCATCTGATGAGAACATGCCAATACCTAGTGTAGGAGAAGGAAGTATTACAAATTTCTTGAATCTGAATGAAAAGAAGTTCTCCCACAATGATACTTTCTTTGAATACACTTGATTCTGCAGAGGCCTAGAGGTAGCTGAAGAGATTACCCTGGGCTGGGAATGCTGCTCCTTGTTTCCCTCTCACCTTCTCCCTGTCCTTTGAGAAGGCTGAGAGGAGAGATATGGCAAGGGAGGACAAAGCGGTCCTGAACAAAATCTGATGAGCTCTCTCCGGGGCGGGGAGTGGGTTGCAGCTGACCAGTGGCAGGGTGGGGGTGGGGGGTTGGCTGTCTGTAAACCCGGCTCCGAAAGGTGCTGCACGCAGGATTTTATAAAGAAAACATTGCATTGTAAAGGAAGCATTGAAAAAAAATCATTTTTGCATCGTACCTCTCATAACAGTACAGCCTGCAAAGAAGAAACTCAGAAAAAAAAAGATGTTTCAAAGCTGCGGCAGCAGGTGTTAACCCCCCCCCCCCCGGTGACCATGCACATGACATTCATTATAATGCATTAAAGACTTACTACATTCTTTAAAGACTTGCTAAAGGCCCTGGGAGGTCCATGCATGGAGACGTTTTGCAGATTGCCTGCTTGCTGCCGGGGTTTGGTGAGGTTGTTTAGTCTTTTTTCTTACAAGACATTCTGGCTGCACTGCACCCTGGCTAGCACTTAACAAGCATTTGACCTCCCTCCCTCTGATAACAGTCCACCCTGCAACTCTTTGCAACTCTTTCCAGTAATGCCATGACTCCATTAAACACCCCCAAGCACAGCATCCCCACCATGCTGAGGTGGGTACAGTTAACCGAAAACCAACCCAACCACCCATCCACCCCAAAGAAAACATGACACACATACGGAACAAAAATAAAACACTTCGCTGAAAATGATGCAGGTTTAGCAATAGCTATATACAACTTAACAATATAAAATATATACAAAATGTAAAAAAAAAAAATACATCTGAAGATATTTTCACTCTACTCTTCACTATCTTCACTCTACTCTCCTCGTCACTGGGCTGTGGGCTGGTTGCCCTGGCAAGTTCTGCCCACGAAAGTTTTTTTGAGGAAGGGGAAAAAGGAAGAAGAGGAAGAGGAGGCGGGGTTTGGTGCAGTCAAAAAACCAGACTTTCCCCCCCACACACACATGCAAACACAAGGTCGGTGGGACATATTACCTAAATATCACCTGGGACACTGCATATCCTGGGCGTCACTCCAAAGTTTCAAACTACTTGCAAAAAACTTACCATTACGGTGATGCTGCAGTTGTTGTTGGGAGCTATGTCCACTGCAGTGGCAGCTCATGACGGAGGGTGCGGGGGGGTCAGAGGTGCAGGATACATGGCAGGGGTGGGAGGACAGGAGGCTACATGGGTGGGGGGGGAGGACATACACTATAGGTGAGGGGGCAGAAGCATTAAGAGGGGGTAGAAAATTAAGGGATTATTTGCGAAGGGGATTAATTAGAAGTCTTTGGAGTTGCTGGCTGTTTGCATAAACAAATCCACAGTTGGACTGACGTAACTGGAAAGCGCCGCAAATTAACACATCTCCGCATAGTGTTAGTTTAAGGTGCTAAGTGGACTTTAGAGCAACGGGAAATCCCGGGTCATGCAAACACAAACGCAGTTGCGTCAGCGTAAATGGGAAATATTGTTTCATCTACACACACCCCTAGTCTCATGATCATAGTATCACAGATGAGTTAGGCTGGAAGAGACCACAAAATGTCATCACGGTGTGTTTGGTGCAGGGAAAGGCAAAGGTACCTGTGTTTGGAGAGGAGGGACTCAGTTACCTATGTTTGCTGAGGAGGAGGAATTAGCTGTGCTTGTTGGGGAGGGCAGCAACAGCTGCAGTCATCTTGTAAAAGATGTGCTCTTGGAGGGGATTCTGGGGGAAGGTGGAGGATCATCTCTGGGGTAGGTAGGCAGGATGGTGAGTGGGGGAAGGTGGGGAGTGGGGACTGGGGGAAAGTCTTCTTTTATATGGATATGGTTTGGGAGCCGTGGTTGGGATTGGCAGGAGTGTTTGCTCATGTGGGGTTGGGAATGGAAGCAGTGGTTGGGAGAAAGGAGAAGTTAGAGTTCTAGAATTTGGGGATGTCGTTTGTAGACTCCAGTCTGTGGATTGGTTGTTTATTGAAAACTACTCTAAGCCTTCTGGATAAGACAGGCTGCAAATTGTAAATCTAATAAACAAACAAAAAAAATCTAGTCCAACCATTTGCTCATCCTTGATCATCTGTTTCAGGCACCTCAGCCATGTGTCTATCTAACTTGCTCTTAAAAACTTCCAAGAGTGGAGATGCCACAGCCCTGGTACAAATCTTAACCATACTCATAGTGAGAAAGAATTTCCTACTGTCCATCCTAGTTTTTCCTGTTGTAATTTAAGACCAGAACTTCTTGTCCTGTCCTCTGCAGGCTCAGAGAATAGTCTGTCATCATCCTCTTAATAACCACCTTTCAACAGATATTTAAATGATTTTTCTCTGGTTGATATTAGAGACTGTTCCCCCCCCACCATTATATTCTAGAAATAAATCATGACTAAAGCCTTGATATTGCATTGTGGATCCAGTGAAGATCTGTGTGGGCCCAGCAGTTTCCTCAATACATTGGCTCAGGCCAGGGTCATGATTCATAATATTTGTGATTCACTGCCTGAGTAAAGTGTTGTCTTGTTTTTTTTAATGTAATTTGTTTTTGACACTAAGAGAAAAAAAAAACAAAGGAGTTGCTAAGGAGCTGTGGTTAAATGAAAGGTTTTAATATTTTATTTCCCTCAAGCATATAGAAGCCCTGAGATCGCCAGAAACGTTAAAACAGCTTTTGATGGAACGATCTCTGACAAGCCTTTGTTCTCCATGGAGAGGATGTTCTAAGGTGACTTACCCCATGGGGCTGGGTTTTCTCACCAAACACCACACTAAAATGTTACGTGCATGCTTGAAACTAGCATAAAAATAGGATCTCATTTTCCTGCCATGCTGTGGTGCTTTACTTACAATTACTCTTTCCTTTGAAAAGAAAAGTTGCAAAGAAAATTTCAAATACAGTCATTGAAGGATAAGTGAGTTTGATACGACCGAACTCCAATGAAGTCAAAAGGAATTATGCCCCTGAATCTCAGAACAGAACTGTTCTATGAATGTTTACTCTCTTTTTATCCCTTCATATTTTGCCCAACTGCATCTCCTTCATGTCACACTGCATTTTCATATCATTTTGCCTAAATACCATCCCCTCCCCACCTCCACTCCTTCCCTTGTGGAAGTGAGCCTTGTGCAGGCTTTCATGTATCCATCTTGTCACTTTTCTATACTACCTGCCATTCACTGTATTCAGTTTCCCTGGCACACAAAGTTTACATACACAAAGCATGATTCCTAGTAAATGCTATTCCTTACCTGTCTGCTATGACTGAAAGCTGCAGAAGTTCATCTTTATGAATATGATGCTTGCTTCCACAAAACAATATTGATTTCAGCCGTCTCCAGGTCTCCATAAAGATGCCGTCTAGCCGAACTAGCCAAAAAGAAAGGATATCACTAGTCTAGGTGCATGTCCCTACATGCAGGGGCCTGTACTTGCAGTGGCAAAAAAGTAGCTGCACAGATTTGTGCTGCTACTTTTTGCCAGTTTGCATGTCTATGCACATGGGCTTTGGTGCAGAGCAAAATGCCTCTCTTCAGGGAAACTGCCATTTCCCCACTCCTCCCAGGTCCCGTCATGCTGGAGGAGCCTAGGTGGAACTGGAGGGGAGGAGACACTCTGGCCAGCAGCCAGAGCATCTCCCAGGAGGACCGAGCCTCCATGTCTGTCAGTGCACACTCCTGTGGCATGAGTTGCATCTCTTATTTTTTTGGCAGCTGTTTTTTTTTTTGCTACCAGGTTTTCCTCCTGGTAGCAATTTTTGCCTTTGTGCTGCAAATTTACAGTGCAGGGCACATTCTAATGTGCCAGGCATGCAGTTTGTGGCACCACAAAGAGGTCTGCAGTGCCACAAACTGCACATGCCTGCTGCAGCCTAGATGGCCTTGAGCCCAAGTCCTCAAATTAACTGTAAGGGTCAAGTAAAAATTACAGTTTGCTGGAAGGTGTGAGGATGCTCATGCATAATTTGGCCAAAATAGCATTCAGGTTGGGTTCTGGAAATGAGATTCAGCAGCGATTACTCCAGTGTGACAAAGACAAGTGAAAATGTTCTTAATTCCAGGCAGCTACTACATAATAAAACAAGAGTAACTCATCTGCACTTTGGTTAAATGAGGATCCCTAAGCTGAAGCTAACCACTGGAATGAATGGGATAAAATGTCACAGAAAACTCAAGTGGCTTTCCCAGGTCAAATAATGAGATTACATCTGTAGATAATGTGTCTTACAAGAAGATGCAGTCAAGCATTTCTATGTATGAACAACGCCTAGAATATTGTGGGCTGTGTCAAAATATAAATAAGAAGTCATTTTAGAGGCAGGAGCAATTCAAATACAGGTCTTTTGATTCCCAATCCATTCTGCTTTACCCTCTAGACCAATGATTCTCAGACTTTTTAGACTCCATAACTTTTCTGAACGTAGTGGCACACTAAGGCACAAGCAGAGGGAGACATGTTTCCCCCTGCCTTTGTCTTAATGTACAAAGCCCACAGAAGGGCATGGGCAGGGGTAACACTTACCATATCTTGTCCAGGGTGGTGGCATTGCTGGTCTCAGCTATCAGGTGGGCCAGCATCCCATCAGGTTGGGCTGCAGTAGCCCACCTCCTCCTGTTTCCCAGTCTGGCCCCACATGGTGTCTCCTGAAAACAGTGGTACAGAGGGGCCATTTCACTTGGCAGCAGAGGTGGGGCAGCACCCTTGAAAGGATCTCATCGCATCCCAGCTCACTGAAGTGCTGTCGTGGAGTATTACTGCTCTAGACCTTTCAGTTTTGCTCCTGCCAGTTCCTGCAATGCCATATTCTATGTGCAGGTGTCCTATATGGTGAAGCCCCATGAAATAACGAACCATTTAATCTTTCCAGAAGATGCCCTCAGGCAGAAGGAATGATTGTCTCCTGAGGTCAGGTAAAGATTGTCTCCTAGTGACATCTGCACATCTGCACTATTTTACTGCTCTACAGGTTTTCAAAGCTAAGTGGTATGATCTAAGCCTTAAGCTATCCCTCTGAAGAGCAGTGACAATATGCAAGGGGGAGATGTACTGTTACTCCTTCCTGACAGTGAAGAGCTTAAACTTTTACTTTCTAAACCTTTGTTACATCATCTTTTTCAGTGTTAACTTTTATCACTGGATTTCTGAAGGCTGCAGTGCTAACCTTAATCATGCTAGGTTTAACAAGTTCACATATGAAAGGGATGCTAGTCTGTTTAACACATCATCTATCCTGAGAAGGCAGGCCAGTCAGAAACACAGGAAACTAAATTTCAAAAGGGGGTCTGAACCCATCTTCTGTATTTGTAGACTAATTTCTGCAGGCCCTCACAAAATAGCTCTCTCCTAATAAGTCTGACAGTGAAATGCCTGACTGTAGTGCTCAGTGTTAAGTCATGGTAATAAAGTGCTTTAACTAGCAAAAAAAAGAAACTTCTGTACGCACCCTTCATGCTCAGTATGTGTTCTTTCTAACATGGAATAATGCAAGCTAAAATAACTATATAGAAAAACCTGTGGCCATAGAGAATCCACTAACATATGCCCAGGTTTGGTCAGTGCAGCTGTCTGCAGGATTGGCCTGAAGATATGCCTACATCTCAGTCAAAGGCAATGGGATAGGCATATACAATCACTTAAATTTTGGAAACTTGGGTACTGCTCAAAGCATGGGTTGTGCTGTGTTGTGCTGTGCTGTGCATAGCTTAATGAGGAATAACTGTCACAGTATTTACCAACTTCTCAGGTGGGTTTTGCAGCCTATGATGAGCTTTGTGCTGCCACAGTTACATTGCCAATACTTTACCTGAGATGCACTGACTGCAATATATATTAGCTGGAAGGCATGAGCTGCCTCAAAATTGAAATGAGGCAGGACAGCAACCAAATAATATTAAGTACTCTGGCATGCCAGCTCTTCTGGTTTCCAGATCTACTGGTTTTAGCACATTTTTCCATTACTGGCAAGCTGTCTGAGTACTTTGGAGAGTCCACATTGATAAAAATATTTGAGAACTCCCAAAACTGAGGGCAACGTGATTGGCTAGATAGGCAGGAGCCATGCTCACAGTGCATAAATACAGTATGAACAGTGTAAAGAGAGAGAGAGAGAGAGAGAGAGATTAGCAGAACTAATGTGTTAATGATTCTCTTCTCTCCTGAGCACTCTTTCCTGCCCAGGGCAGGGGGTTGGACTTTATGATCTATTGAGGTCCCTTCCGACCCTAACAACTATGGCTATGACAATGGGGTGAAAGAAGAGCAAGAAATTTGATCTGAGTCTGAGGAAAAATACTTGACAGAAGGAATGGTACAGCCTAGCAAAGGAAGTGGCAGGATCCCCATCTTTTGGGAATAGCCAGACAAAACACTAAGCTAGGCTAAGCACAAATTCAAGGGCAATGTGGCACTGCAGTCACTCTTCCCTACCACCTTTAATACCTCCTCCACAGGAGCCAACCAGTCACTTAGTGAGTTATCATAGGCAGGCTGGGGGTCACACTAGGTATCCTTTGCAGTCCTAGTCATCAGGCCAATGGCGGAGTGGTATCATGGTCATGAGTGGATGGTAGATCACCATCCAGGAGACAGGAGGTTCAAACAAGGTAGGGGCACTGACTGTTGCAAAGCTGGGATTAGGCAGGGATGAGACAGAGGTGTAAGAAGGACACACAGGAGTGTTGGTACTGGGACCACAGGAAGTAGGAGGGGTTTTACAGACCTCCCTGTCAGGGGCTCGTGGTTCCTATAGGTTTTCCCTGGTCACCTGACTCTTCTCAATGTCCTCATGGGAGGAACCAAGCTAGGTTGGGGCTGGCATCTGGTTTGCTGAGGCTTACCTTCTACCTGGTGGCTCAGCTGCTCCAGGTTTGAATCCTCGTGGTCCTAAAAGGCCCAATCCTGCTGGAGCCAAGCTGCCAGGCCACCCTTCCCAATCCAAGCAGGCACGCAGTGACACCTGCTGTAGTCGCCAATCCATCCCTCCCTCTTCAAAATCTTAGATCTACTGTTGGGCTAGGCACGCTGGGAAACAATGTTGCATTGGTACAGAAATCATGGAAATATAGGGCTGACAAGGATCATATGAGCTCATCTTTTCCATCCCCCTGTTCTGTGGCAGGGTATTACTTAAATCAGCCTTAGATATGTTAGTTTAACCTGTTGTTAAAGAATTTCAAAGAGGGAGTTTCTGTGACCTCCCTAGGCAAGGAGGTCACAAATGGTTGTAATCAGAGAGTCAGAAGAGATCTCAAGGGGTATCTGATCCAACCCCTTGCACAAAGGTTAATCCTCAATTATGTTCCCTAAATAGCCTATTCCAGTACTTTCACTGCCTTTATAATTAGAAAGATTTTCCTAATATCTACCCAAACTTTATTTGCTGCAAAGTAAACTGATTATTTCGTATTCTGCCTCCAGTGACTGTGGAGAATAGTTGATCATTCTCCTCTTTTTAACAACTTTTACATGTTGGAAGACTGTTATCACATTCTCTCCTCAGCCTTCTCTTTACTACCAACACACACACACACACACACACACACACACACACACACACACACTTCCAAGCCTCTTTATCAAGCTTGCTGCCATCCTCTGGACTACCTCCAGTTTGTCTATGGCATTCTTAAATACAGTGTCCCAAACCGAACACAATATTCCAGAGCTAAATACAGACATTCAAAAATCCTGAGCCTGAATCCATTCAATCTTTGCAGGTTAGTCTAACCTGCATAGATTGAATCAGCAAGCAAGTGAATAGACATTCACTTTTGATTCCAGAAATGCAGCCACTTGCCTGCAGTGGCTCAGCCCAATAGTCGGGGGGCACTAGAGTGAGCCCTTGGATGGAGTGAGCTGAGGAAGGGCCAGGCCTTAGCAGGCCGAGTATGATTGGGAGGGGTTTAAAACCCCACCCTGGCCTGCACGAATCCCAGTCGGGGTGTGCCTGGAAGGAGAAGGGGGAGGGGGAAGCAACCTCTGCCTGGCATTTCCTATCCTCCCCACTTGCCGCTTGAGTGGCAGGGAGTGTGACCAGCCCTGGTAACAGCCTGAAGCGAATGGGGATACAGGGGTGGGGGGGTAATGGGGAGATGAGGGGCATTAATTCCCCCCTCCCTCCCCTGTCCCAGCAGCATGGACCCCAACTGGGATCTACCTGGCTGGGGCAGAGCACCCCTTGTCAGCCCCACCCCACCTTGCTGCTGCAGGGGCAGGGGCAGAGGTATGGCAAGATGCTGACCTAGCATGGCCCTCTGTGGCGAAGGGGCCCTTCTCTCCCCTCCCCCCGGGGAACCCCAGCCGGAGTCTGCCTGGCTAGGGCACAGCAGCCCCTGTCACACATTTCCCCCCCACCCCACCTCACTGCTGGAGCGGCTGGGGGCATGGCCAGCCCTGGCAGCAGCCTGAAGTGTACAGGGGATGGAGAGGGGCTTAATGCCTGATAGGGGATGCTTTGCCCCAGCCAGGCAGACCTTGCTGGGGTCTCCAAGGTGAGAGAGGAGGGAAGGGGGACTGAACCCCTTCCCTGCCCCCTTTGCCTCAGAGGGGCCATGCCACGCTCGCACTGGGCTCCACCACTGCCCTTGTTCTAGCTAGAGAGAAGAGGGGCAGGGCCAGCCCTGCTCCACTGGAGCAGACAGCACAGACCAGCGCAGGGCTGCAGAGCATGCTGGGGGACTCTGATTTACCTTAAACCAGGACGGGGTCTGCAACAGACATTGCATAAACCGGTTGACCTTAATCAGTTAAGTCTGATACTACATTCAACCAAGTTTATCTTAAATTAGTTTCATACATTTTGAAACTGATTCATGTGCACTGAACTTCTGTTCTGTTAAAGGTTGAAACCAATTTCTGATCATGTAAATCAGTTTATGTGTAACTTCTGTCCCTAGCTCAGGTGAGGTCTCACTAAGTGCAGCAGAATAATTGCTTCCCATGTCTTACATAAAACACTCATGCTAAAACTTCCTGGAATTAAAGTTGTCTTTTTTCTGGCAGCATCATGTTATTGACTCCTATTCAGTTTGTGGCTCACTATAATGCCCAGATCCTTTTCTGCAGCAGCCAGTGATTAACATTTTTGTAGTTAAGCATCGATTGAGCCTTCCTAAGTGAAGTACTTTGCACTAGTCAAATTTCGTTTTGTTGGTTTCACACCACTTCTCCAATTTATCAAGATCCTTTTGAATTCTGGTCCTATCCTCCAAAGTGCTTCCTTCAACCCCTCCTCCACCAAGCTTATAGCCACCCACAGGTTGTTTTTTTTTTTGTAAGTGCATGCTCTAGTCTAGTGATGCTCAACCTTCTGGCCCTGCTGGCCAGATGAGTTGTGTGGGGCTGGTCTGTGGGCTGGAGGGATCCCCAAGCCTCAGCTTTCGATTATGGGGCCTGACACTGCCCCCTCCCTGCCCTGAGCCTAGGATCTGGCCCAGGGGCCTGTGCTAGCACACCGGGATTGGGTTTTGTTAGTCTGACACCACCTTTTCCCACGAATATGTACTGGGATTGGGCCATGGGAGCCTGGCACCACCCCTGCCCAGGATGCCACACTGGGAGCCCAACTTTTCCTGGCCTCATACATTGGGATTGGGTGCTTGATCCAGTGCACAGGACCTGGGGCTTCCCATGGGTCTGGAAGTTTGGCAGCAAGGTAGTGGTGCCATTGCTCCCCTGATGTTAAATTTCTGGAACTGTGAGGAACACCGTGGGCCAGATGGCACAGCAACATAGACTGGATCTGACCCACGGGCTGGGAGTTGAGCATGCCTGCTTTAGTCCATTGTCTACATTTCAGTGAAAATACTAAAGAGTAACCAGCCCAGGACTGGCCCCCGTTGGGCCCTACTTGTAATGCCCTCCCAGCTGAACAGCAAACCAACAAGAAATATTCTTTAAGTAAAGTTCTTTAACCACCAATGGTGATTGGTGGAAGTCTTATCTTGGCCATAGAATCAATCACCAATCTTGGCCATTGGTGGCGATCTTATCTTTTTATGGTGGTCTTATCTTGGCCATATTTCCCTAGTTTACTTTTGAAAATGTCACGTAGGACACTATCAAAAGCCTTACAAATGTCAAGTTATCAACATTTACTATTTCCCTTTCATCCATGAAGCCAGTTATGCTGTCAGAGAAGGAAATTAGATTGGTTTGTCATTATTTGCTATTGACAGATCCCTGGTAGCTATTTTATATCACCTTATTTTCCTCAAGGTACTTATAAATTGATTTTCAAATAATTTGTTCTAGTGTCTGTCCACGTATCAAAGTTAGGATGACTGGTTTACAATTCCGGGGGGGGAGGGGGGGGTTTGTTTTATTTTGTTTTTTTAACCCTTGCATTTGAAAACACGTAATGTTTGCTCTTTTCCAGTCTTAACGGGCATCTCCTATCTTCCATGAACCCCTGGAACAAATCACTTAATGTGTAAACACAACTTTCAATTCACATGTGGTCACTCTAAGGCAGGGGTGGGCAATTATTTTGGGCGGAGGGCCACTTACTGAGTTTTGGCAAGCCATTGAGGGCCACATGACAGGCAGCCAGGGGCAGATAAATATTAATTTTCTAAATTTTTTAGGGGTCCCACAGGCCAGATAGAATGGCCTGGTGGGCTGCATCTGGACCCTGGGCTGCATTTTGCCCACCCCGGCTCTAAGGAATGTTAGCATTAAAGTTAGCATGTGCTGCAAGCAGAAATATGTTCAAGGTTGATACTTCTCCAACATGTACAGCCCTGACCTGTCACTAGAGGGCTGGTGAGGAATGGTGTGGCTAGGAGCTGCCAAGTCTACTCTGTACCTGCCCCGTTCACCAGTTTTCTAGCTAAAGTATAGGCTGGGGGAATGGGGCAAAAGGAAAAAAGAAGCAGAGGCCCTTCCACCCTCCTGAGTCATTTGTATTGCCCCATCATTACTGCCCTTTTGCCTGGATAGTCCTCCCCCCCGCCCCCTTTCCCTGATTACCACTGCCATGCTGATCCCCATCCCCCTCCCAACTGCTTGGACTGCCCCTCCACCCCATTGCTCCCCTGCTACCCTGATCCTTGCCTTGCTGCTTGGATTATTACCACCCAGCCTGAAAGTGGCAGTACCCTGAAAGTGGGGGGCCTGAAAATGCCTCCTCTCTGCCTGCTCCTGGGCTCCTTGCAGCCTGCACTGTCCACATGTGACTAGATCCAGCCCATGCACCCCTTTTGGGCACCAGGGCTTCTCCCTCATCTGCCCACCCACCAGCAACTTCCCAGGGAGGGGGCAGGGGTAGGCAGGGAGCTGCCAGGCAGGGGTGGTATGAGACTAATCTAAGTATGGGAGGAACTGCTGGATGGCTGCAGGCAGGGGCACATAGGGGAAGTGCAGGCTTGATCCAGGGGAACTTGTGGGCCCAACCAAACCCCTCCTATGGCTTCCCAGCAGTTCCCCACTTCCCTCCCCCTTCCCTCCTTCTTTACTCCCTCATGCCCCTCTCCCTCTACTCCTACTTGCTCTGTCTGCTCTGCTTCCTTTCCCCCTGGGACTCATCCCCTCCCCACCCACCTGCTGCCTGGGTATCCTCAGATACCAGTCCAGGGATATTGAATTCTGGATGATAGCTAGGCCATGGTGGGAGTGGTGCCTCCTAGGAAGTTGTTCTCTCTCAGTGGAGCTGCCAGAAGTTAAGGTAACTCAATCTAGGAGGCAAAGATAACCCTTGTCTGAAGTGGCATAACTTTAAGGGCACAGACAGAAGTGACAATTTTTGCCCAGTCTGGCCACAGAAAGCAGTTTATAGCAGTGACCAAGCACAAGTGCACAGCTGCAGACAGCTTCAAAAATGGCTGATCAGGTGAAAAACTGATCCTTCATTGCATGAGGGGCCAGATGAAGATGTTTCAAAACATTGTGACTTATGTAACTCCTGTCTGTGCTGCCTGCCAGCCTGTCCCTGTTTTCAAAATGGGAGTGGGGAAAGGAATCGAAAAGAATTTGGTCTGGGTTTTTTTCAGCCCCTACTGGGGGGGTGGGCCAGGTGTACTGGAGGTCTCCCCTCCCCCCAAGGTGGAGGAGAAGGGGCTCCAATTTACCCAAGTCACCCTCCAGCCCAGGCTGGGGAACCCCTAGAATGAGCTCCCTCTGTTCCCTTTTCCCACTCCCATTCTGAAACAGGGACAGGTTGGGAGAGAGGAAAGGCCATTGCTAGGGGAAACTGGCTGCAGGCTGGCAGCTAGATTCCCTTCTCCCCTGGAACTGACTGTGAACTTCTGTTTGGTCTCAAGGATCGTTGCAACTCAGAACATCTGCTAAGTGTTCTCAGTTACAGCGGGGAGCTGCACTTCTGTCTGCACCATAAAAAAGCCTAGAAGGCACTTGGCAGACAAGGTTTTTTGGGTAGATGTGATATCTTTTATTAGACCAGTTAACTAGTTGGAAAAATTGTTCTTTGCAAGCTTTTGAGCACAAACACCCTTCTTCAGGCATATAGAGAGTCTTCAGGCATAGAGTCTGAAGAAGAGTGTTTGTGCCCAAAAGCTAGCAAAGAACAATTTTTCCAAATATTTAGTTGGTCTAATAAAAGGTATCACATGTACCCAAAAAACCTTTTCTGCCTATGTCCATAGACCAACATGCCTACAACCAACAACTCTTAGGAGTTTTAAAGTGCAGATGCTCACATTTTAAGTGTAAGACCTTAATATGGTATAATTGTAACATGTAACCTCAATCTAAATGGTTTAGAGATTGCTTTTGCTAGTTCTTTAAGTAACCTGGAACAAATTTCAACACACCCTGCTTGTTTAAATATTTTTAACTTGTTCTCTTCCTATTTTTGGCTTGTGATCCTCCCTGCTTTTTCAAATTTATTGTTCTGAAAAAAGAACAAGCATCAACTACTTCAGTCTTTTTTGTAACAGCCATCATCTGCTCTCCTTCCTCTGTCTCCACCTTATATTATATTTATAAAAACTTTGCTGGTTGCTTTTTTTTCTCCCTTGTTAGTTGTAACTCATTGTGTGCCTTAGCCTTCCTGGGTGCGTCCACATGAGTATGCACATGCTTCTTGCCCTGCCTCAAACCCCTTTGAGGTGGGGCAACAGGCACGTGCAGGAACAAAAAAACGTTTCCCACACTGCAAACTTGCAGCTCAGGGAGAAACTTAGACCCCTGGATATCCAGGTGTCTAAAAAAAACAAAGTTTAAAAAAGTGGAGCAGGGGACGGTCCAGGACTGTGCCCTGAGGCAACGAGAGGCTGGGTGCTCCATGGAGATGCTCTGGCTGCCAGAGCATTTCTATGGTTGGCCCTCACCCTGGTGCTGAAACATGCAGCTGGCCAGGCTGCATGTTTCAGCACCAGAGCTCCAGTGCTGGTGAGTAAGGGGTCGGGGGGGGGGGGCTGGAGGAGGAGGGAGGGGACCATGGGGGAATCCCTGATGGCCCTGCTTGCTCCCCCAGCCCCCCCAACCCCTGCTGTAGCTGGCCTTTCCCCCCGCCAGCCCTCCCGAGGCCCCCAACCCCTGCCGCGGCCAGCCCCTTCCCTCCCCTCCCCAGCCCCCTGAGACCCCCCCTCCCCCTGCCATGGCTGGCCCCTCCCCCCACCAGCCCCCCCAAGACCCCTGACCTGGCCAGCCTCATACCCCCAAGCCCCCCTGATCCCTGCCCCCTCATAGTTTTAAAAAACAAAACAAAAAACCTCCCTGCACTCACCTGCCACCTGGCTGCTGTCTGGCTGACTGGGGCCCTGCCCCAGTACAGGGGAGGGTGACAGCCCCAGTGGCTGCAACCCAGGCCCTGCTGCCCTCCTGCTGCCCTGTGCTGCCCAGGGGGCTCTTCCAGGAGGCTCTAGAGGGCCGCCCCCCCGCTTCTAAGGTAAGCAGAGGCTTCTTTTTTCATTTTTTTTCCATTTTTTTTCCCGGTTGTTTTTTTTTTTTTTTTTAAAGTGATGGTGCCTGGGGTTGTGGGGGTAGACATGGGGGCCTAGGGGTTCAAGTTGGGGGGTCACTTTCAGGGCCAGAAGGCAGCAGCCAGCAGATGCCTGATGAGGGCAGCTGTTTTGAATCTAGGGCTGCCCATATAAACAGGGCAGTGCTGTTACTGGGGGCCAGGCAACAACACTGCCTGGCTGGAAGGCTGCTAATATCATCTGGAGGTAAGGGAGGAGCTGTAGGGGATGGTAAGAAGGCTCCTGGTTCTGGGTGTGTCCTAAAACTGCACCCTGCCAGGAGTGGGTGGCCTGGTGAGGCTCTCAGTGGTGCAGGAGCCCCCAGGAAATGCCAGGCCAGTTACCACCCTGGTGAAAGGTGGGTTGGGGTGCCTTAACCCCTAGCCCCCACAACTGGGTGGGTTACCCCTTTGTTGGAGGGTTGGGAAAGTGGACCCCATGGTGAAAGAATAAGGGCCATAGACTTGGGCCTGTCTGAATTTCCCCTGACTGGTCCATGCTGGGGCCAGGACCAGAAGGGCTGGGGGCCCACCGCAAGGAATGCCCAAGAGCTGAGGGCTTGGGGTTCCAACTGGCCTGGAGGTGGGCCAGGGCTAGAGAGCTGAAGGTCCCACTGAGGGGATCACACCTGAAGCTATGATGCCTGGTATGATGGTGGAAGAGACTGCCTGAGGGGAGGAATTCAGGTGGGGTTCAACAGTAGGATTCTGGGCCCAGTGTGGGGGCTGGTGATGATGAGAACTATAGATGCCATCTGTGAGGCTTGGGCTGTGGCGTGGGGGAGAAATGGAGCCACAGATGGCACCCCCTAGCATCAGGGCAGTAAACAGGTAGACTCCCGCTTAATTAACATCTATTAATTAATTATACCAACAAGGTGTGGTGGGTGAGAAGGTGGGTAGTTAGCCCAGGAACAGGTGGGCGGATCACAGTGAAAGCGGCCCCGAGGAGGCCCCCTGTTACAGGGAGTGAGGCTGGGTGGTGAAGCCACTGGGGGTCTGAGGGAGCAGGGGGTGGGGCTGGCTGGGGCAGCCATTGCGGGGGCTGCAGCAGCTGGTGGGGGATGGGGCCAGGTGGGACAGCAATCAATGGGCTGGGGTGGGCCATGTGGGCCTTGCAGTGGGGGTGGTAGCCCCTGTGGGGGCCATCTGGCCCCCATTGGGGGCTGTACCCCTTGTGTGGGGGCTGAACTCCCTGCTGGGGGGCTGAACTCCCTGCTGGGTGGGAGCCATAGCCCCTGTGGGAGGGTAGTAAAATATGTATTTATGAATTCATGAAACATGTATTTAGAGTTCACAATAATAATAGACTTGCTTTAACACTGTAGATATATCAATAAAACATTGTCCAACTGAATGCTGTCTCTGTCCAACTCTCTCTCTTTATAGTGGTCTTTTGTTTTACTTCTGGAGGAACATGGATTTGGGGGTGATTTTACAGAGTGACTTTGTGATTTTTTTTATCAGGGATTTTTCAGTTTTCCAATAGGGAACACCAGAATTCCTGCTAGGGAGGCCAGTGGTAGGATCCTGCTTGCTCAGAGCTGGCACCTTGGACCCATCTGGCTGTGGCTGACCTCCTGGCCAAATGGGGCCAGGAGGACATGCTTTGACAGCTCAAAGCAGGCCACCACACCCAGAACATCTTTGTGGCAGATGGTTGGGCAGGGGGCAGACATGGCAGCAGTGCCGCACAGAGGCCAACCCTGCAATCACAGTCCACTGGCAGCTGGCCCAGAGGAGTAGATGCCTCTTCTGGCTGTGCAGTCCCCATCTGGGTCTGGCAGGTGCACAGCAGGTCACAGCCAGGCAGCAGCCCCCACTGCCAGACTGCTGCAGTGGGTAGAGGGTGCAGGGAACTCTCAGGGCTGCTTCAGCAGTCCAGCTGGCACAAGGGGTAGTGTCCCGAATTATGAATTGGCTAGGCCCCAGAAGCTCCTGAGAGCTAGTAGCCCTGAGTTACTTGCCAGGGCAGCTTTTTATACTGCTGAGGACAGCACAGGTGCTGGCCCTGGACTTTAGCTCCCTCTGGCTGCAGATCCAGGAGGAGCCAAGCAGGGTTACTTTGCCTCAAGTGGCACACTTTGCTCCACACCAAAGTGCATGTCCAGGCACGTGCGCTGAAGCAAAAAGCCCTGGCTCAAATGTGCACCACTTCTATTTGAGCTGCTGCAAGTGCACGGTCTTGCATGTGTGGACATGCCCTCTGAGTTTCTCTCTACACGTGGGTCCTTCATGTTTATCCTTAATCATATGCCCCTGAATCCACTTATGTAAGATTCCCTCTTTCCCCTTCCAAGTATTAAACTGCTTTTACAGACACATTATCTAACTATATTCCACTTTAAAGATAAAAAGGGCAAACTATCTCAATTTAGGGTATATCTACACTGCAGTCACAGTTGAGAAGCAAGGTAAATATTCCCATGTTGGCCTCCATAGCTGAGCTAGTTAGTCTAAACCTACTTGGGGTATTGTTACAACTCACTGCAGTCACTTCTGTGGTTTTATTAAGTTATAGCCAAACTAACAGTGTCCCTTTTGGTGACCACTTGACCTTGTGCAGTTTTTTTCCCTTTAGAATTTCCTGTAACTTCAAGACCTCCTACCTACCTGCTCCCAGAGTTTGTTGAAGGCGGCTTTCTTTTCAAGCTCATTGTTCTCATTCCATTGCTCCCATGCCCTTTCTTCCTCCTTCCTTAGAATTGTGAACACTATCATTTTCACTTAAATTTTTACCATGGATTGGTAGGACATTCCCCTCTCTTAAGGATTCTGGTAAACAGCAAGTAAGGCTTTCTTCTAGTTCACTTAATTACAGCTGAGGTGCAAAACTAACATCTGGATCTCCAACACCACCCTAACAGCTTGCAGCTGCACAGTTGAGCCTCTGAGGGTGATAGCAGCGCTAGATGAGATATTAGGATCCAGGTTTTTCTGAACTCTGCAAAGCTGGGAGGAGGGAAGCTAGAAATACATAGGCAGGACTTTGAGATCACAGCTTTTAGATCACGTAGTGGTTCTCATTTCTAGGATTATATGAGTCTTAGGCTCTGGGTCAAATGCAGTATTGCCAACTCTCATGATTTTTGGCATTGTTCTTGAAGTCTATGCTTTGGGAATGTGAAAAACTTGGCGCGTGCGTGCGTGCAAAAGGAAAAAAAAAATTTTCACATTCCCAAAGCATAGACTAAGAATACCAACTGTCATAATTTTTGGTGATACTGCTAATGACTTGCACCGGGATAACTAAGTGTAGAATCTGATTCAGTGAATTGCATCTTGGCAGCAGTAAAAGGAGTAAATGTAAGCTGTTTGATTTTTAAGATGTATTGATTGGCAATTATTACATTTTCTACCTATATATTCTTCCTGATTTTGCTGATGTGCAATATTAAAAGAAATAATCAATTTATTTGCATTTGTGCTGCACACAAAGTACTGCAGATCAGTGTGAAATAAAACAAATTAAACTGTTCCAAAAATCTCAAAGCTGGTGCTGATTATTGCTGAAGCTGCATTTTTTTTTTCTGTTTTAACAACTGTCTATTTTTAACCCTTGAAATTAAAACTGAAGGATTGACTCTACTCTCACATCTGTATGTAGACTCAATGCTTCTGTGGGGATGGAGATTTCAATGGAGATGCTCCTAATTTACAGCAGTTTGAGAGTGAAATCAGCCACTGAGCAATCTCATTTGAATATCTTATGTACCATCATAAGCTAAAATAAAAGCAATGGGAGTCTTTTTCAATGTACTTCAGCATTAGCTCCCTAAAGCAATGATTCTCTACCTCTTCAGACTCCAGGCACCCTCTGCAACTCTTCTGAATTTGCCAATACCCTTGTTGAGAACCATTGTTCCAGAGTTGTAGGTAATTACTTCTGTGTCCTTGGGGGGTAGACAGAGGGGTGTGCTAAGTGCAGGTGAAAAGGAACAGGGAGCCCAGGCCGAGTTTTACTACAGCGTGCGTTAACCCAGGGGCTGCATTGGGGATCTAGGGCAGAGTCCCTTCTTCAGCTTCACTCACTCTCTTCTGTTAGCTCTCTCACAGCTGCCAGTGACCTGCATGTAGGTAAAAGCCTTGTTCTGGCTGTGGCGGTGAAAGGGTTAATGCAGTACCTGTTGCTGCACAGCTGGGATAAGGGGGAGCCAGGATGCAAGGGGAATCTTGATTCTGGCTTGGCAGACCATCTCCCTAGTGTCCCTGCCTCTATTCCAGTGTTCTCCCTAGGGTCAACACCCAGAGCTTCTGCCTTGGTTGCACAGCTGCAGCCAGGTAAAACGGTTTCCAGGTGGGAGCATGTCAGGCAGACTAGGAAGGGCTGCCACACAAGGGGCTGCTCCTGCAACTTCCTCCCAGTCCACCCAGGATGCCCCTTCTAGAAGCAGAGGCATGCCGGAGGCCTTAGCAATGACAGTGATGATGTTACCACATCACCATTGAGAACCACTGGCTTAATGCACGATATTAAATGTGAATACAGATAAGGCCTTCAGAAAGTCAATACGTAATTATGTGTGTGTAATAGTGCTGCATACAAGAAAACTGAATGGCGTGAAGCAGATACCATTGTTTTGAATAAAAGCAACAAAGAGATACTGAAAGCACTACAAGAGGAACTGAGGCTTCTCCATCCAGCAGAGGGGTTGTGTGTGGTAAGGGACAAATTTTCAAAATTACTCAGAACTCAACTCTTCCCTGACAACAGAAATGAGGACAGATTTTAATGTAGGAGTGTAGGCATATTTCTGAGCACTTTTTTCAAAACCTGGCTCTTGGGGTCTAAGTGGAAGACAGGACTTTTAGAAAGTATAGACCAAACTGAGAGCTGAGCCTGTAAAAAATCTCACCTTGAAAATCTGTGAGGCTCAAGTAACCTGAGCAGTCATTCAATTTCTCTTTGAGAAGCTGAACTGTCCAATCAGACATTTAGTTGAGGTCTATGGATTGGTGCAGGGACAGGTCTGGGGGAGAGAGGTACACTGATGCACCTCCCTTCAATTCCTGCTGCACCCAAAGTTTAAAACCAACTGCAGTGGCAGCAGCATTTCTAGTCGGGCAGTGCTGAGGGAGTCATTATTTCATGGCTCGTTATCACCTACCTGATCCCTTCTAAACTCTTCATTCCATGGGTGCTAACAACTCTCTCTTCTTTTTAGAGGTCTTGATGTTCCAGCAGTTAAGCTATTATTTCTTCTGCAGTTCTGTTGTCTTTTAGGTGCTCCTGGTAGTGAAGCTCCTATTTCACAGTCCTGCAGATTTGTTTTTAACTCATTCCAATTAAATTATATTTGTTCTTGCTTTAATCTTAAACTGAATAATACAGCCCTAGGCCTCTAGCATAATAAAGCTTCCCGTTTCTTTTTAACTGGAAAAAGTGTTTTTTGTTTTTTTTTTTTTTTTAAATATGTGATGATGCACCTCACTATCTGCACCTTTTTTTTTTCAAAATCTTTGATTCACCCATGGATTGGTGTATATCTAAGTTATATCGTTTTTAGCTGTATTTTTATACAAATAAACACTACACTATAGATTCTGTTTTAGTAGCAAAACAACATTTACAGATAGCTGCAGCTTGTTTTGCTCACCAAACCTGTACACAGTATACTGGCAAGAGTGATTCTTTGCTGGTATCAGCTACATTTTGGTGGGTCTGTTGGCATATCTATAACAGTGTGGTTATAATGGCAAATCTTTTCTCATGTAGACTTGGTGTTACAGTTTTATTTACATTGTTGCTCCAAAGTTTACACAAAGAGAAGATCTAAAACAAAATGTCACTACTCATTTCTATCTTTACACATTGTAAATGCCATTTCTTTTCTCAAGAGGAGACTGTATTTAAAGTCTGCTATCACAGAGGAATATATCTTTCCATAAAAGGGCTTATTGCTAATCTTGCATTTGCTTTCCATAACCTCTCCTTCCCCCAAAACATCATGAATAGCTTTGACCTCTATGGTTTTGGAATATAGCAAGGATGTCAGTGACTGCGGCTTGTGTATGCCTTTTTCTTCACTAAATGAATCCTGCCATTCACATTCTGGTAAAGACAGATTTAAAAAGATAGCTGCTAAAACTTATTAACTCGGAGCAGAAATGTTTCATCCTTGATCAAATTGGCCGATTTTAATTTATGGATCAAAGGCACTTTTTTGGCCTTTGGGCAACAGATGAAATCTATTTATATTATTTAGGGAAGTACTGAGTGCAGGAAAAAAAATGTGGGTGATTGGGATGTCTTTTCTTTCAAATGCTGTAATGTATGAACTTTGGTCATTATTCTGTTTTTAAGATTAATTTACTACAATGTGAACGTCTTTACCTCGGGGGGGGGGGGGGGGGGGGGGAAATAATGCAGAGTTCTTACTAGTTTGCCTTGGTCAGGAATTCCAGATTAATTCAATCTGAGTTGTTTCCACTTATCTACAAGTGTGTCCCTCTCATTCTTATCTTTATTATCATTTCTTTTGGCCACATTATAAAAGGTGACTGGATACTATTTTCTTTTATATACACGACTTTATATTTTCAAACATGCAGAACTATATCATGAACTACATATTCATCATCTCAGCTGATGGGAGCTTTGCCTAAGTGGTAAGAAAGAACTAAAAGGTACAGAACTTCAGTTCGTCTTTATGAAAAACTAAAATACAGCATAGCATAGCACAGTGTATTCCTCTCTCTCAATTTTTCTCCACTGTTTCTGTTTTACAGTGTCTTTTTCAATTGGAAATTTGAAAAATAATTATGTCAGAAAACTAATACATAGTAAAAATGTGTAGTGTAATGTAAAAAATCCATCTCTCTCATATGAGAATGGAAGGGAAGGGAACAGAGTACACAATCCAAATGGATACTCACATTTAGCTAAGGATAGGATGAGAAGATGAAAGAGGGAAGGAAGGAGGGAAAAAAGCAGTAGTAGAAAAAAGGCAATGAGACGTCCGTTTGCATGGTGGTTTGTGAAAGAGACAAATCTGACTTGACTGGATCAAAGCCACAGGGTTTAAAAAAAAAAAAAAAAAGACGGGGAGTTCTGGTTTGCAAAGTGTGTTCAATTCAATTTTTGTCACTAGATCTACTGACTTTCTGGGAGTTCCTAGCAACAAAAAGCAATAATGACAACGTGTGTGAATTAAGGATCCTGCATCTGTGTACAGGCTTCCTTCACTTATGTTGTACGTGCATTCCTGGAAAACAGTGCACAACTCAAATTCACATACAGGGAAACCACTTTACAATGGAACATAGGGATACATTCCAAGACCTTGACTGTATTGACTCCCAGACCCATTTCTACCACTCTTACAAGACAATTTTGGTACTCACCAGCCGCACACATACACAAAAACACAGGGTGGTTCTTCTGCTTTAGTGATGAACCAGGGAGCTAGCGGGATGCTTGCAAGTCATAATGGGGATGGCAACTATAGAAACACATGTCACAGACAGCGAGTGAGGAGCACTGATCCATCCATGCAGGAGACTATATTTTGGTGCGCGTCACTCTCATAATGAACTGCACAAAGCAGCTGACTGTGTGCTTCCAAACACACCGATTGCATGAGAGTGAATTTACCTCGCATATAATGAATTTTCGGTATATAAAGGGTCACTGCATGAGAGCAAATTCACACATACAGAACAGACACAAAGCGAGGGAAACCTCTGTACTGTGAAACTGCCTAATGCCTTTTGGATGACTTGAGAGAGCCTACCTAGGAACATCCAGGAACTTTTCAAAGTTTTTGCTTTCAAGACTTGGCAACACTTAACAAAGCCTGAAGGCTTATTTTTCTTTTGCCTTGATGGACTCTGAGAGCCAGTCCAGTTGAAAGAGAATCACCAGAAAGCTTTTTTCCCCCCCATACTATAGCATTTCCTTGCATCCTTTCAATCTTCATTTGCTCTGCCTTCTTGTGATTTTACTCCTCTTCCCATGGCTTAGGCTCCAGGGCAAAATTAAGTCATTAAGCTGAGAGCAGAGCTCAAAGCTCTTGGGATGAGAGAGAAAGAATATACTTGGGGGAAGTGGGGAGAGCAGGAAGTCAGCCTTTATACATCCTGTTTTTCACTATACTTGTTGCTTCCTGGCAGACGGAGCATGTTCTCATGTACTGGCCTGATACAGAGAATGCTACAAAGTGCTGGCTTCGAACATGTAGTGTTATTCCTCAGAAGGGCTGGCCCAAAATACATGGGAGAAGGAATGAACTACTCCTAAAAAGGGAAATAACATTTAGCATTGGTACTCAGCTCCTGCCTGAAGTAGAGAGCGATACAAATTTCTTCCATCCCGTAGGAAATCCACAGAGGAGGATTATTCCTAAAACAAACATAGCCCCTTCCCACATAGCTTACCGTGCAGGAGGACTGTGTAGAAGGCCATAGGCTTTAACACGTAGCACACTGTTCTTTTTGATGAGACCTGCCCACTCTTATAGACTCAGAGTGGGTAAAGATGAATAGGAGGGCCTAGCTCCTTCTTTCCCACTTTGGGGCACAGTGCACCCCCAAGGCAACACTGAGCACCCTCAGGCAAGGATAGTGGGGTTGGGGGTTGCTGTACTGCACATTCCTCCCCACCCCACAACCAAGGTCCTGACAATCTGTCAGAGCCTGGCCCTTAAACACTTTTGGCTCAGAAAGCCTACATTTCTGAATGAGCCAATAGAAACAGATTGAATTGAAATAAGTCAGGTCATTTGTTTGATCGTGTGGAAGCTATAAGGGCAGGATCAGGGGGTGGGGAAGGACAACACGGATGGGTGGAAAGCAATGCAGGGTGCCACAGCTAGGGAAGGTAAGAGGCAGAAAATAAATAATGTATGCATAATCATATCTTTGCCTCTGGAGACATGAAATTTAATACAGGAGGAGGGAAGTTAAAATCATAGGAGAAAAAACAGTCAGAAGAAAGTTATCCAAAATTATCATCTAGGTGACCTTGGATATCATCATATTAGTGCTGCTTTAAGTACTTTATTAAAAACTTAAGTGGAGACTTGTGACCTCCCAACCTGGCAGTGCAGCATCTGATTTTCTCCCTGCTAAGATGCATCAATAATAACTGAATGATGTTGGTGTAAAAAAACAATGCCAACTGGAAAAGAGAGCACTTATAACTGATCTCAGTAATGGCTTCCAGTAACAGAAGATAACACACCAACATTGAGTATGCAGCACTATCCAGAAATGCTGCCTCCAAGTCATTGTGTAGTCTTAGCATTTCAGGGCTTTTAAAACATGATTCTTTACATAGATTGAGTTAGACAAATTCATATCAAGGGCAAGTGAGTACAGCTCAAATATATATGAAAGTGATACAGGTTTAGCAGGGAGGCACGCACAACTGATGTTGAAAACAAGGAGGCTATTTCTGAATCGCCACTTAAAATTCCAATTTATACTCCTAATACTGTACTTCTCCCTTAATCAGCGAACACAGATAATAATAACAACAACAACAGCAACAACAACAACATCAGCAGCACTACTGGATGAAATATTTTCAAAAGGGACACATGATTTTGTTTTGCCTGCGGAGGCATTAAAGGGAGCCTGGTTTTCAGACGTGCTCACTGCCCAGTCTCTGAAAATTGGACCATTTAAGGTGTTGAAAATGGAGCAGCCCTCCCCAAAAGAAGAACCCCACATTATTTGGTCACTCTTGAAATTGGAGGTCAGGTGTTTTATTTGAAATTTGGAAAGCAGCTACATTTCCTCACAATTCCAATACACTTGAAGAGCTTAGAGACAAGAGAAATAGCCAAGATTCCAATTTTCTGACTTGCAGTCTTTTATGCAGGGTGTGACAGGAGGGACGTCAGGTCGCCATGCTCTCCCCTGCCACCTCCTTTACTGTGCCAAGCTTCTGACTTGCACCCTCCTATTCTTTCCCCCCACAACTTTGGGGGTGTGTGTTTTTTTTTTTTTTTAAATAGGGAAGCTACCTTTCTTCTACTTGGCCACAGTTCTCTGGTCTCGGGTGTTCCATGTACCCCAGCCTTATGGGCTATGCGTGGCTCCTACCACCCCCATACCATGCCCCAGGCCTCGCAGATGTAATGGACGTTGTTCTGTCCCCCTCTCCATTTTCACGCCTTCTTGGGACTGCAGAGAGCCCGAGTGCCAATCTCTCGGGGCCTTCTCCACAATGCCGCCCTTCTCTCAGGGCCTTCTCCACACCCACAGTGGGGCTTCTCTGCAACGCTGCCTTTCTCTGGGGCTGGGGTCTATGCACCCCAAATGCTGCACCCTTACTAGCACTGGGGTCCCCATTCTACTGTGTGTCCCCTACGAGGCCTCCTCCAACCCCTAATAGCCTCACCTAAACCACCAGTGTAACAAACAGCAAACACAAACAGTAACATCAACACCAACCTCTTGGCTACAACATAAACATAAGCCTCCAGCTATAACTATGCTTAAACCTACCAGGGTTCTCTATCCCACCACAGGAACCACCGCTTTTCAGGCTCAGCTTGTAAGGAGCTCCTTTCTTTCTTAACTGCTGGTAAGGAACCACTTCTGGCCTCCTGCCTGTGCTTTATATAGGAGCCAGGCCCTGCCCCTTCCTTCAGCTGGCTAGGCAGGTGTGGGTCATTATCCCACTAGTTGCCTCAGCAATCAGCACCTGAGGAGTCTTCCCTGCTCTCTCAGTAGCAGGCACCTTAGTGCCCTGCTACACGGGATGAAACATTTCTGTTTTAATTATTTATCTGTTTTGTAATAGCACCAATATGCACATACCCTGCTGTGCAAGAGGTGTTTTATGCCTTTCAGCCAAATGGATTATCCATATTTTGACAATAGCTGGCAGCACTAGGATCATAGGAAAGTAGGGCTAGAAGGGACATCATGAGGTCATCTAGGTTCAGCCCTTTGCTCAAGGCAGGATCATCCCTGACTAAACCATCCCAGCCAAGTGTCTGTCCAACCTGCTTTTGAAAATTTCCAGAGATGGAGATTCCACAGTTTCTCTAGGTAGCCTGTTTCAATGCTTGACCACCCCCATGGTCACAAAGTTTTTCCTAATCTTGAAGCTAAATTTCCCCTCTTGCACCTTGAGTCCATTGCCCCAAGTCCTGTCCCTTATGGCCACAAAGAAAAGCCCATCTCTAGATCAGTGGTTTTCAACCTGTGGTCTGCAGATCCCTGGGGGTCCACAGACTATGTCTAAGGGGTCCGCAAAAGATGACTATGATCAATCAGAGGTATGTGAATACACACACTTACAATCCAAAGGGGTCTGCACCTCCATTTGAAATTTCCAAAGGAGTCTGCATCTCCATTCAAAATTTTTTAGAGGTCTGTAAATGAATAAAGGTTGAAAACCACTAAATCCCAGACACTTCCATATTAAAAGAAGGCATAGTAGATGCTAGTGGACAGATACCTGGGAAAGAGAGAGATGGTGATACACAGAAATACAAATACTGCCTCAGGAATTGACATGAAGTCAAAAAGCGCACACGGCATTCAATAGCATGGAATTTGTATGCTTTCTGACAGAATCACAGCCAGTGTTGCATTGCATAAAAACGTCTAGGTGAAGCACCACTACTTGACATTGGCAACAGACTGACCATGCCATTTGCTTGTTCTAACATTGTTCTTTTGGACATGGCTGTTGCACAAAGGGAGGCAAGAGGATGCACAAAAATCTTGTTGTCCAAGAAGAAATCTAGTGGTTAAATAGATGTAACACAGCTCATACATCTTGCCAGTCTGTATCAGTCATCACCACAGTAGCCAAGTGCAGAACAGGGTAAATTAAATCTGCATGAGGATAATCAGTCTTCAACCTGGATACTGCTCTTTATTGTTTCTGTGTCTGAGCAAGCTCTGCTTACTGAACTACTGTATACAAAGACAGTGTGTCTAGTTATTTGAGCTGCACACAGGGCATGAGGGAAACATCAGTTCTATTCCTGGCTTTCTCATTGGATCATTGTGTGACCTTTTCCAAGGCACAGCAGGAGGCTTTGAGCCATGTGGAACCCACAGTGACATAAATGGTGACTCCATGCAGAAAGGGCCATTGGGAGGAGGCCTGTATCTGCTCAGCTTCCCACCTGTAAAATGGGAATGCCACTTTTACTCCATTTGGTAAATTGCTTTGAGATTGTGGCAGGGAGCTGTTTGTGCCTGCCACTTTAAGGGCCTGAAGCCAGCAGCTGGCAGGTGCCTGATGAGGGTGGCCATTTTGGATTTGGGGCTGCCTATATAAACAGGGCATTCTGCTGTTGGAAGGCAGGCAACAACACTGCTTGGTTGTAAGGCTGCTGGTATCATCTGGAGGTAAGGGCAGGTGCTGTAGGGAATGGTAAGGAAGCTGCTGGTCCTGGGCATGACCTAAAACAGCATTCTGCTGGGAGCAGGTGGCCTGGTGGGGCTCTTAATGGTGCGGGAGCCCCCAGGAAATGCCAGACCAGTTACCACCCTGGAGAAAGGCGGGCCGGGATGCCTTAACCCCAATTTCCACCTTTGGGTGCGTCAGGTGACAACGGAGGTAGAGGGGGCCAGGCATGGCTATGGCCACCTGAGCTCACCCAAGGAAGGATGCCCTGAGACCCTGAGTAGAGGGGGTGGTGGGGAGCCCTGAGTAGAGGGGGGAGAAGAACTAGAGGACTGAGGACCCAGTACACATACAGACCCTGAGTGCTACCTGAAAAGGGGCCCAAAGTATGCTGAGACCCAGTCGGGTAATTGGCTGGCCACTGCCCTGGTGAGGGTTGTAGGAGAGGCCCAACAGATGGTACGTTTGCCACCCAAGGAATGGACTAGTTAAGCCTATGGCCAATGGGTGCTCGCTCCAAGAAGGAGCAAGGCGGCATAAGTTGTTGATGCAAGAAATAGACCCTGTGAGAGGGCGGAATAAGTGAGGCCTGAGTGAGAGGCGGGTGGTATGAATGTATGAGTGACTGAGGCCTGACGGCTTGGCCTAAGCATGCTCCAGCTGTAGGCTGGGGATACTGGAACATCTGGATGCCATCTGCGAGGCTTGGGCCATGGTGTAGGGGAGGTACAGAACTGTGGACACCCCCAAATATGGGGGTGCAGTAATGGGCGGCCTCCCACCTTATTTAACAGCATACTATTATTCCAACAAGGCGTGGCAGGAGAGACAAGTGGGCAGCATGCCCAGAGGAAGGTGCAGGGCTAGCTGCAGCTAGCAGGGATACCCACTTTGCCACCGAGATGCTTACATAAAAGGCATTACAGGAGAATGCCTTTCTTGACTACTGCTTTGCACTTTAATTGGTACCAAAATACCCAGCTGCAGCGGGGAAACACCTAGCTGCCCAGCCTTGGAGCAGTTCCCCACCAGATGGAAGATGTGCTAATGCTTCAACTAGGGAGCAGTGGGCTGGCAGAAGTGGTGGCATGGGCGCAGCTACTGGCCACCTGACCCTGGCATGGGTTCAAGGAAAGTGCCATCCCCACTGCTGTGATGCCAAAGCCACCTGGCCCACATTCGATGGGAGTCGACTAGTTCTGATCTGTGTCTTGAAAAGTTTGCTGGTTTCTTCTCTAAGCAATAAAAGTGCCTACTCCCAGTGTATTTCCATAGTTTCACTAAATCAGTATCTCCAAATGATTGCTGTTTTTCTAAAGAACAGTATTTTGAATTAAATTTTATATTTTAAAATAGAACTATTTGTTTCTAAGAAAGCAGCCTTTCTTCTAAATACAATGTCAGTTAAAATCATGGCACTCAATAGTATCACTAATACAAAGCTTTGAGATGCGTTTTGTCCTTAAGAAGCAAGGCTTTTCTTAATCTATTTGGTATTCAGGTTTCATTGCTAATTGAAATTAAATCTCAGAGGTTTCTTTTGTTATGGGGTTGTAATGTTAGGGGGATAATTATTATTGAATATTTGAATGTATATCCTGAACATAATCCATTTAACACAAACTAAACTGTAGCCAGATTGTGGTACGAGTTCCTAATTGTTTTAATTTGAAAGATGAAGAAGACTTGAGCAAAAAATAATTCAATTAAAAAAACAAATGAACAGTTCAACAATTTTAGGTTTTTTCCTTCCTTGATAAGCAGCATAATACTTGACTGTCCCCTTTTTAGAACATACATAGTACATATGGGCAGCTTGTGATGTTCCCAATAACAGTTTATTACTGAGAATTTTTTTTCAAGCAAGAAAGTGTAACTCTTAGCTGTGGAGATGTATGTCTACAGCACAGGAACATGCAAGAAATGGAAGTTCATGATTCCTTTGGGCATGAACATGCTGCATTTCTCCCAGGAGAAAGCCTTTTGTTTGGGGATCCTACACCAGTACCAATCCATTGTCCAACTTCAAATACCTTTGAAGTATGCAAAATAAAATGTGGTGTTACTTCTTGTAGAGACAGTGCTATGTAGGCCTGTAATGGTGGCTCGCATAGATGAAGCTTAAATGTTGACAGTGGTGGTGGGGGGGCACAGCTGTGTTGTCCTCTCCATCTCCGCTGCTGCCGGGCACTGGCTTCAGTTGGGCTGCAGCCCCATGCCCTGTGCCCCACTCTCAGTGCAGAAATCTGGAGGACAAATCTCTCTCCCTGTCCTCCCCACATGTTGCCTATGGTGGTTCAGTCAAGTTAATTGCCAGTCATCCCAGACACCAGGCTGTCAGGCTTTGTGCACTCCTGGCCACTGAGCAGCAACAGAGTTTAAAAGGGCTATATGTGTAAAGGCCTATGCCTCTCCTTTGCCCAGGTTTTGACTGATCAATCAGGAGCTCCTCAAATGAGACCTCTATTTACAGCCTTACTGCCTGCCAGTTTTTCCATGTCCAAGCTGCTGTTTCATAGTTTCATAGTTGGTAGGGTCAGAAGGGACCTGAGCAGATCATCAAGTCTGACCCCCTGCCATGGGCAGGAAAGAGTACTGGGGTTGAACGATCCCAGCAAGGTGTCTATCTAGCCTTTTTTTGAAGATCCCCAGGGTAGGAGCGAGCACCACTTCCCTTGGAAGTTGGTTCCAGCTCCTAGCCGTCCTGACAGTGAAGTAGTACATCCTGATATCTAGCCAGAATCTACTCTCCATCAACTTATGGCCATTATTCCTTGTTACCCCCAGAGGAACAGCCAATGGGAAACTCCCTGTTCCTCCGCCTGCTGGTCTCCCTTGGCCGGTTTATAGGCGGTCACCAGATCCACTCTCAGCCTCCTCTTGTGGAGGCTGAACAGGTTCAGGTCTCGTAGCCTCTCCTTGTAGGGCCTGCCCTGCTGCCTCCTGATCATGCAAGTGGCCCTCCTCTGGACCCTCTTGATGCTGTCCACATCCCTCCTGAAGTGCAGCGCACAGAACTGGATGCAGTACTCCAACAGTGGCCTGACCAATGTCATATAGAGGGGAAGGATCACCTCCTTGGACCTGCTTGTGATGCATCTGTGGATCATGACAAGGTGTGGTTAGCCTTCCTGACTGCGTCCCCACATTGGTGGCCTGTGTTCGTCTTGGAGTCTATAATGACTCCAAGATCCTTTTCTGCCTCTGCACTGACTAGAAGGGAGTTCCCCAGCCTGTAGGTATGCTGCTGGTTCTTTCTCCCTAGGTGCAGTACCTTGTACGTGTTAGTATTGAATCCCATCCTGTTCTCATCCGCCCACCCCTGTAATCTGTCCAGATCCAATTGCAGCCTGTCCCTCCCTTATAGTGTGCCCACCTCTCCCCACATCTTGGTGTTTCTCTTGCCTATTGGAGGCAGAAGCTAGAAATGGAGGAAGCAGTGAGACAAAACTCTCAAGAGCAGCCAGGAGCAATATCTTGGACATTTTAGGGGCATTTCTACATGTGCTTTGGGGGTAGGGGAAGTGGTGGTTTAATTAGACCGGTTCCGAGAGCTGCTCTAATTTAAAGAGCTGCAGTGTCTTGTGTATTGGCATCTCTGCGCTTCAAAATTGCAGTGGGGGTGCTTGAATTAAAGCTCCCTGAACAGGCCCCACCACTTTGAAGCACAGGGACAGTGATCTGAGATGCTGAAGGATGCTGGATTGCAGTAATTACCACTCTTCAGCAGACTTGATTAATCGAGTTTGCTCCAACGTGCTGCAATTACAGTGCATCAGAGCAGGCTCCGTGTTCATGTGACCCATTGCAGTAGCTGGGAATGACAGTTCAACAGTTAAGATGTGGTGTGATCATTATCAGCAGCTGGAGACAATAACCTAATCCTTTCCTGGTGTATTAGTGACAGGAAATTCCTGAACTACATACCAAGGCCTTTTTACCCATAGAATAGGGGTGGGTAATTATTTGGACTGGAGAACCACTTAGGGCATTTTGGTGAGCTGTTGCAGGGTGGTGGGGCATGATGCTCTCCTAGTCCAGCACAGTGGGCCCAGTATGGTAGCCAGGCCTCATCCCCTGCCTGATTTTTTTTCCTCCTGCCCACCCCCCAATCCCTCCATGGCTGCCCTGCCTGTCCCAGCTCTGGCCCTTTAAAGACAAGCCCCAGTGCTGCTGGGTGGGGGGGGGGAAGGGGCTGACCCCCACTGCCCCATGCTTCATGGGGGGCATGAACCCCCCAATGCCTCCCCAGTCCCCCCACGGCTGCCTCTCCCACCGTGGCTCAGGCCCTTTAAGAAAAAAAAAAACCTGAGAGAAGTTCTGGGACTCACCACTCCTGCAGCGGCCTCAGGGCTTTGGGGGGCTTGTGCAGAGCCCCCCCACACAGCAGGGGGCAGCGGGGATCACCCTTCACTGGCAGGAATGATGAGTGCTGGGGTTTTCTCAGGGTTTTTTTTTGTTGTTATTGTTGTTCTTAAAGGGCTGGAGCCACAGCTGGTGGGGCAGCCTTGAGCGGGGGAACTGGGATAGTGGGGGGGAGGTGGGGGGGTTCGTGTACAGCCCCCCCATGCAGCATGAATGATTACAGTATTGACTCAACTGTGAACATCTCTTCACTTGAAAACAATATGCAATGGATTAGAAGTTTAACATTCATGTGAAAAAAAAAATATAAGCCTCCAGTGTAAAAACGCATGTGTCTTAAAGTTGCGCCCAGCTACCACTGCTCCCTTCTCTACACGTGATGTGGACCTCATGGTTCCCATACCAAGTCAGGTCTCATCTCTCTTCTAGTTTCACCATGTCACTCACCTGCCACTCCTTGATGTTTTGTCAGTAGGCAGCTCTCTCAGTGCCTCTCACAGCTGAGACCCTTCAGGGTCTCTTGGTGCAGGGTCTCTTACCATTGGTCCTCCCCTCTGCAGCATCCTATAATGTATGTTACCTATCCTGATAACTTGCCTGTGTTAGCTTCTTTGGCCTTCTCTGATGGGAGCACTGTTCTCCTTCAATGTTGAAGAACTTATGCCTCTTACTGCTGGGGCCGTTTCCTTGTACCCTTTTAAGGGTGGGGGCCTCCCAGTGCGTTCCATGTTAAAGACAGATAAGTGTAACTATTCCTGTTTTACAGATTAGAAAACTGAGGTAACCCAGATGAGGGGTCATAGTACACACATGAAGAAAAACTCTTGTTAACAGTGCCCTTTTGTTGAAGGTTTTCCCACACTTTAAAAGAGGCTGTCTCTAGAGAGGAAAGGAATCCCTCTCGTCCCTTTTAGCCCTTACTGCCTGCCTTCCATTTTTGAAAATGCTACAAAAGATTTACAGAATAAGATACTTTTTCTTTTGCTGTAATCAGTACAGAGACTGCTAGTGAAGCAGACTTACAAAGTATTATCACTGCTGTCAGAGTGATCACTCATTGACATGAATGGGGGAGCTCATATCATAGGGCTCCTGTTCAGGGCAAACCAAGGCAACTTCTCTCCGTCAACTGCACCCATTTCATGTTAAGAAGGTTTCTTGGCGACTGCACCCATTTAGTGATCAACTTCTAGCAAACAAAAAACCTGCTGAGGATCTGGATAACTGAACAGTTTCCATCTCCTTCACCGAGTTAGCAGTATAGTCACACTTCAGGAAACAGTGCTTTATGTTTGTCTAACCAAAAAAAAAGCATAAGTCTTTTGATTCAAAGATTAGATTTTCTGGGTAGTCCACCTGGTGTCTATATTCAAGCCTTGGCACTCATAAATACTGGAGAGACCACATGCTCGAAGTTCTGGCCTAGGGCTGCAGACCTGCTCAGACCCTGTGTCCCAGGATCATGCCTGCACATGTGGGTCTGAACCACATCACCCCCTGTGCTGGGATCAGGGCCCTAGGGTCCCATGCTGCCTCTGCCAGGCTCCATGCACTAGGATCAGGCCATTCACCACATTGCATACATGCAATGTCCCACAGGCTGGGGGCTAAATATTGCTTAGAGGCTGCAGTTTAGCACCCTGCTGTGGAGGAAAGACTCTATGCAGTCAGTTTCATATAAATTATGTCCTACTCACTACAGGGATGCAAGGAGATAAAATAACTCTGAAGCTTTCTGACTGAAGCACCAAAAACTCACCTTATTAAAAAGCAGACAGTATATTGCTAGAATATTGATTAATATGAGCACTGATCAGTATATGTACAACATCTGGCAGATGGCATAGAGTGTATGCTCAGCAAGTTTGCAGATGATACCAAGCTGGAAGGAGTTGTAGATATGCTGAAGGGTATGGTTAGGATTCAGAGAGACCTAGACAAATTGGAAGACTGAACCAAAAGAAATCTCATGAGGTTTAACAAGGACAAGTGCAAAGTTCTGCACTTAGGACAGAATAATCTCATGAACTGGTACAGACTGGGGACTGACTGGCTGGGCAGCAGCTCTGCAGGAAAGGACCTGGGGGTTACAGTGGGCAATAAGATGAATATGAGCCAACAGTGTGCCCTTCTGCTGAAGAAGGCTAATGGTATGCTGGGCTGCATTGGCAGGTGTTGCCAGCAGATCAAGAGAAGTGATTCTTCCCTTCTATTCAGCACTGGTGAAGCCACATCTGGAGTACTGTATCCAGTTTTGCACCCCCCCCCCCAATTTTAGAATTATTCCCAATGCTTATACAACACGGCATCAACTATTTCAAGTGAACTCACCTCACTATGGAGGCAAATAGGAAAGACAAATAAAGGAAAAGAGCTGTGACCTGACATTAGAAGGATCCACTCCTTCCTTCTGGGACAGTATGCCATGTCTGCAGATGAATGCCCAGATCTTGGATTGGCTTCTCCAGTCATCTCTACACTCACCAGTGATTTCTGTATCTAGTGGAAGAATGTCATCCTCATATTGAGGGATTGCTGTTGCTGATGACAACAGTACAACACTATGTAGGTAATAAACCTGACCAAGCTTTTGCCAATAAACCAGCCTGTAGTTATTGTTAATGTTATATGGAAGTCTCCAAGAGAACATACACTGGTGGCAACAGCAGCAATAACACAGAAAACACCTTAACAGAGAACTCAGCTGACCACAAGAGAAAACTGAGGAACAACAGAAGCTGGGAAAGACTGCTAGAGATTTTTCAAATGAATCAGAAGGCAGATACCTTCCTTCAGAGTCCTCAGCTTATCCTTGATGTGATCCAGTGTTTGCTGCTAATATTAGAAACCTGAGACCCTGTAAAAAACCTGCAAGGACTTCAGGGAAAACACCTACCCAGGGGGCAGGAGAGAAGATCTGAAGAGAGGGGCACACATGGATTTTAGATCTCATATATGGCCAAGGGTAATCTAGGATAATATCTGACAGGTGTAGGGTAAGAATCACAGCTTCATTCTTACAAAGAGACTCCATGGTTCCCAAGAGATTTTTGCCTCATTGTTGCCTTATGCACCTTTCCTCCTACCAGGTAGTATACCTAGGAGTGAGGCACCAGCCCCAGACACTGATTTAGAGGGGACCCTTGAATAGCAGCCCCCCAGGGAGTCTGTTCTGCGGCAGCTGCAGCCTGTGTGTGGGGAGAACATGCTGTGGCAGCAGCAGCCAGGGTCAGGTAAGACTCCCCCATGTTCAGTACCCAGCTGCCTCTGCTGGCACATGGACCTAGAGTGCAAAAATTGCTAGTTATGTGCCTGCTCCTACTGTACCCCTGGTGTCCCCTACACTTGGCAATAAGGCCATACAGTCTGCAGGCTGGACAACATTCAAGCATTAGGATAGATATTTTTGCCACTGGATGAACAGCATTCCATTCTTAGCTATACCTTAGCAATTAGCTCTTGTGTGGCTGGGATCCATTTACAGGGAGGTAAAAGTACATTTTAAGGTAAAGAGTAAAGCTTGAATGGTGGCATTTTATATTATTCTCCTAGCTGCAATAGAGTTTTTTTTAATCAACTTCTGTTTCAAGATGGACTTCCATCTTGTGTGTTTTTCCTGCCATTAAAATATTTGTTCTATTATGTTCAAATAAAATAGAAGGAACTTATTATCCAGAGCACTTTATTGGTTCATCCTGTGATACAATTAATATTTTGTTATACCAAATACTCCCATTGCACAGGTACTTCCAGGGGGACATGAGAATACTGCAGTCATGTACATCTAGGAGGAATATATATATTTTTTTGATTTGGTATGTTATTCTGTGCCCAAAAGAATCAAACCCTGGAAATTAGCCTGGGCCTGATTCCTATTTATATTAAGGCCTTTCATTATTTGGCAGTATACAATTCCACCAATTTGACTTCCTTTTATTCTGCAAGGTACTGAAACCAAGCTTTAGTGTAAATGACAATCAGTTCTTCTACCTGCAGTACCTAAAACTTGGAGAAGTGACTCTGTTGATGTACTTATGTAGACTGGGTCAAGGTTTATATAAAAAAAAAAAAAAAAGAAAGGAAAAAAAAAAAAGACTATCAATGGAAATTTTACAGGAGACTGGAGGATCCAAATATTATCTATTTCGGCCAGGCCAAAAATCAGATAAACTCAGAGTCTTTATGATGTCTCATAAGGCTATCACAATTTTCTACCTGTATCTAAATATTGTATTGAACAGTGTATGATAATGGTCCTCAGTGTGCAGGTGATTCCCATCTTAAGTAGGGAAACAGAGTTGTAGTTAGGCAGCTCTGTGCTCAGGGCAGCTATGTGACACCTGGGGCAGTGCTGGCTGTTGTGGTGTCTATCAAAAGTGCATAATCAGCTGTTTCTAGTCATTCCCCCCCCCCCCCCCCCCCCCCCCCAGTTACGCTACTGTAGGGAAATATCTGGCCAAACCTATGCTATATTCCAGGAGCCAATATTTTAGATACAGCATACGAACAACCAATTCTTTCTTTGATTCAAGACTTTTCCTGGCACTTGCACTCCATCTCCATTGTGCAGGAAATGCTGGGCAATGTGATGGCATCTGTATCACTGGGCTGCATCAGACACAAAGTATGGGTCCAGACTTAAACTCAGATTTGGCTTCTCCTACTCCTGTAATTCTGTATGATCCCAAACACTGGCTACAAAAAGCAATGATGTAGAATAGTCTTAGTTTAGGACTATATCTAAATACATACTTAACTCACCAACCTTACTAACCTTAGGTTGTAAGCAGACATCTCTTTTGATCCAGGACTGATTGTCCCCAGGTTTGACCCAAATCAAAACAAGAGTAGCAAAGCCATTTACACACATCACCTTTCTAAGCTTCACCAGTAGGTGGCCAGTGAGAGCATACAGTCTGCAGACTTGTCTCTGGAATGAACCACGGTAATCATACAGACATAGAACAGCATGTGTCAGGAAAAAAGTGTTAGTGCATTTCATCTGGAAGACTTCAAAAGGCTTGAAGTAGGATAGTGGATGTGTACATCTGTACAATCCTGGGACAAAAGGTTTTCTTCCAGGACAAATGTCATATCTGTTCATAGTCTTATGTTCCTGTGACACACCCTGATCCTGGATATGCCTGGGTGCACCTCTGAGACACACTTCTGAAGTGCTCTCACACCTTCAGGGGCACCCTCCAGCTACAAAGTCGGTCCTGCCATTTGCAGCTCGACCACCAAGAACAGATTGAGATGCTCTAAAAGTCACCACCCTGGCCCATGGCATCTCAGCTATACCTGTCTCACCCAGGCCTTGTCAGCTTTTAGCAGAGGGGATTCTGCCAGATAGAATAATTACACTCTTGTCATGTACTCAGAAAAGATAGTAGCCCTCTCCTGCTTCTGGAAAAGAGGCCTGACTGTATAGTCAAGCGCTCTGAGATCACAGTAACACTGACCTTAAGTGAGTTAAAAGGATAAAGATGTGTTATACCAAACAACAACAAGCATAAATTGAGATAGACAGAGACATAAGAATAAACAAATACAAGAAAACATAGATTCATAGATGTTAGGGTCGGAAGGGACCTCAATAGATCATCGAGTCCGACCCCCTGTGTAGGCAGGAAAGAGTGCTGGGTCTAGATGACCCCAGCTAGATACTCATCTAACCTCCTCTTGAAGACCCCCAGGGTAGGGGAGAGCACCACCTCCCTTGGGAGCCCATTCCAGACCTTGGCCACTCTAACTTTGAAGAAGTTCTTCCTAATGTCCAATCTAAATCTGCTCTCTGCTAGCTTGTGGCCATTATTTCTTGTAACCCCCAGGGGCGCCTTGGTGAATAAAACCTTACCAATTCCCTTCTGTGCCCCCGTGATGAACTTATAGGCAGCCACAAGGTTGCCTCTTAATCTTCTCTTGTGGAGGCTGAATAGGTCCAGTTTCTCTAGTCTCTCCTCGTAGGGCTTGGTCTGCAGGCCCTTAACCATACAAGTGGCTCTTCTCTGGACTTCCTCCAGGTTATCCGCATCCTTCTTGAATTGCGGCGCCCAGAATTGCATGCAGTACTCCAACTGTAGTCTGACCAGCGCCCAATAGCGGGGGAGTATCACCTCCTTGGATCTATTCATCATGCATCTGCTGATGCATGATAAAGTGCCATTGGCTTTTCTGATGGCTTCGTCACACTGCCGACTCATGTTCATCTTGGAGTCCACTAGGACTCCAAGATCCCTTTCCGCTTCTGTGCCTCCAAGCAGGTAATTTCCTAGGCAGTAGGTGTGCTGGACATTTTTCCTCCCTAGGTGCAGCACTTTGCATTTCTCCTTGTTGAATTGCATTCTGTTGTTTTCCGCCCACTTGTCCAACCTATCCAGGTCTGCTTGCAGTTTTTCCCTGCCCTCTGGCGTGTCCACTTCTCCCCATAGCTTTGTGTCATCCGCAGACTTGGACAGAGTACATTTCACTCCCTTGTCCAAGTTGCTGATGAAGACATTAAAGAGTATTGGTCCCATACCGAGCCCTGCGGGACCCCACTGCCCACACCCTTCCAGGTCGAAACCGACCCATCCACCATGAAACCGACCCATCCACCATGATGGATGATCCATGGGTCCACTATGATGGATGATCTGATGAACATCAGAACAATCATCTGTTTTTACTCTGCACCTTAAAGCCAAACATATAGTGTCTATTCAGCTAAACAGGTTGGAAACAGTCCTATCTCAGACCTTTTTGTACAGCCTCCTGTAATTTATCTTGCCAGCTTGCTTTATTCAGTCCCTGGCCGGAGACCAACAGCCTTTCCACCTCCAGAAATGTAATATATCTCATCCAATGCACCAAATGCCCTGATGGAAAATACATAGGAGAGACCAAAAAACAACTGCCCACCAGAATGAATGCACACCGGAAATCTATCAAAGACGAGAATACCCAATTACCTGTGGGGGCACATTTCTCACAAGAAAACCACTCTCTCTCTCCAATCTCTCAGTCCTGATCCTCAAGGGAAACTTACAAAACACTTCCCAGAGACGAGCCTATGAACTCCACTTCATCAACCTCCTGGATACTAAAAATAATGGACAATATAGACATTGGATTTACGACACGTTATAACCTGCCTGACATCCGACTCCCCAGGTACTTCTCCACTATTCATCTCCCTTCTCCTCCCTCTCCCCAGCCTGTCTCTCATCCACTGACTCCTCAATCTACATTTTCACTGACTGCCTATCTTGTATGCATACCAGCCCAGCCTCTGGCTTCTTTACTTTTCATTCCATCCAAGAAGAGCACACACCAACTGCTGAAACTTCCTCAGTCCGACAAAGGGTTTTGAACCTGAAAGCTTGCTTAAAAACTGTTTTCTAACTATTTAAGTTGGTCTAATAAAAGATATCAGATTCACCCAAAGAACCTTGGCTGCCTATTTCCTGTACCCAGTAAGACTAGAGACAAGCCCCTGCTCTCAAGGCAAGACTTCCATATAGTTTCTTATCTGGCCCCTTACATATATCATCTGCTGGATTTTCAGGGAACCCACATTATGCATCTAACTTCTTGCCCCCCCTGGCCAAAGGGTGAAGGTCTTTATCAGACTAAAAGTTTGTCCTGGTCCAATTAAGACCGGAAGAACATGTACATCCTTTCGGACAGGAAAAATTGCTAATTCAGTATCCTAATAATACTCCCACATCATTTCCATCTCCCCCCCCGACCAAAGACAACAAGGACTATGAATTTCCACTTACTTCATTTTCATTCCTCCCTCCCCGCCTTGGAAATGTTGTTCCCCCAATAGTCTGAATAGCCATGTGTTATTCTTATCAATGCTTTCTTGTAAAATGTAAATTTGCCATTGCCTGGAAAGGCCTTATTCCTGTGCCTCAGAGTGCCTCTGCAAAAGAGATGAGTAACAAACTCACGTCCAAATGGTAAGTCTAAGCGATCGCCTCTTTCACATGTGAGTAGATGAGGAACACTTATCTTAATCGCAGCCTCACTAAAACAGTTTTGGCTATAATATGAAGATATTAAAAAAATACATTTCTATCAAATAAATGCGTATACATATAAGGAAGATAAGGCTAAATGCAGCTTGACACTACCTATCTATAGAGGCTACACACACCCTATCAGTAAAATAAAGTCAAGAAAACATGCTTGACACCCTATGAACTCCCCAGACCGTTGTGAGGTTTGTGACATTTGCCACTACATCACTGGTGCTATCTGAAGTTTAAAGCATTAGTCAGTGGGATAAAAATCAGCAAGATTTGACATTTAGTAATCAGGAATCCGATCAGCTTGGGATAAGGGCAAAAGAGCAGGGTTTTCCTTACATTATAATGGAAATATTAACTATGAAGGGGTAGCTTTATTGTAGAGAAAATCACTTGAAATCAACAGGTTTCCCTTTCTCTTTAAGAAATGACTTAAAACTGAGAGAGAGATGAGGCCTCAGCTTGATTCAAATTGTTGTGGATATGAAATATCAAAATGATTTCCCATGTCACAGGGCAAAGGAAAGAATTACTGTGGCTGGCTGTACTGTGATTATCTCTAGTCTGTTTACAACAGGCCTTGTGAATTACAAAATATACTTTGCTGCAGGAAATCAAATCATACAATAATCAGAGCTTAACAATTAAACACCCTAATTAAGATAAAACATTTTAAATGTGATACACTGCATTATACTATTGCAATCCATTCTTCAGGACAGCTGGTTCCCACATGCATTTCAGTTCTCCAGAGCCACATGGGACAAAGAGATTCTACTAATTTGATTTTTCTTTACCTTTTTTTTCCTCTTCCCTCCTTTCCTTTCCTTATATGCTGTGCTTTTCTACATGTATTCAGTTTTATCAGCGTCATTCCCCCCTCACCTCCCTTTCTGTTTGCCTCATTTCCCATCATATTTCTGTTTGCCCAAACTTTTTATTTGACTCCCAACAAAGATAATGGAATGCACTGATGCATTTCTTCAAGGAGCTGACACAGTGGGATCTCCCCTGCTGTCTTTCTCAAGCACTGAGATTGATTGATAGCACTGAAAACTCTGGTTTTCAGGAGCATATAAACCAGCCATAAAATACTCCATTAAGACTTGACACATGAAATCCAGACTTAAAATTTATTTTCTTTAATAATATTTTCTAATCAAAAAGGGCCAGACTCTCAGTTAGGATGCAGCCCAAAGTACTTTAACTCACTCAGATTATACTCAAGTGCAAAAAATGACAAGAAGAAACACAAAGGTTCATTAGGTTTCAATGTTTTATTCATCTCCTGTCATTCGAATGAGTTCAATTTTTTTCCAAGACAGCACGGTACAGGTCCTTCAGTAACATATGGCAGAGATTACTTCCCTCTAACATTTTAAAAAGAAAACGATTTGAAGGTGGTGAAACAGTAGGCTCATTCAGATGCTGAGGTGCTTCAAATCCTTTGGGTCACCTCTTAACATGACCTCGCCAAAATGAGTGCTGATGCCCTGGTTGTTTACGCTGTAAACTGAGTTTCAAAATCACACCCAAAGCCCAGAAAAACCTCAACAGAACTAAACCAACAATTATAAGTCCCAATAATAAGCCTCTCCCGCACCAGGCCAAAAATACTGCCAGAAGCAAAGCGAAAGGAACACAGTCTAGCTCAGGTAACACTTCTAGGTTGATTAAGAGACACCATCACAAGAACACTGGGTTATGGCAGAAACTGCATCTAACCTTGTGAGGGCTACAATGACCTGAGTCTATAGTGAATATATAAGCTTAATTAACTTATGATATGCTCCAAATAAACATTCTGTTTGTGCCTGTATAAGTCAAATCTTACTACCATGACTCTTGGTAAAAGTCATAGCCGCAGCTGAAAATCTGTTAGGAAAGAAACTTGCAAAGGCAGAACATAGCTCCAAACTCCCTTTCACTCAGGGAGCTGTAAAAAGACTCTCTCAATAAGTGGGCTGTGTTGACTGAGAAAAGGCAGTGGTCAGAGCAGCACTGGCAATGGCTAATTCAGTGAACAACTCCCCTCCACCTCCCCCCAAGTTGCTTTTGCTGCTGAGATTTATGAAGGCCTGACCATAACTGAAAGAACAGACAGATCAAGCAAAGTTCCTGGTAGCAATACTGCCTGTCATTCATCTCAAGAGCATACAGACATGCAGGGAAGTGCAGTTCACTCCTCCCTGTGCCAAAATCAGTAAGTCTGACTTTCTAAATTTTTTTAATACAAAAGCTTTGTAGATTTAAAAATCTTAACATTACCTGAATGAGATCTTTGGTATGATTTGATATGAAAAGAAACAAACAGAATGTGCCAGGATTCTGAACTCCTTGATCCCAAAGCCAATGGGAATTTGGCCTGAGTAATGAGTTCAGAATTCAGCCTAGATGAAAAAGGATGTGCTGTGCATCTAGGTTCTGCTGTGCTACCCATTGGGTTGTCCTTAGTGCTACAGAACTATTAATCAAACCAGTGATCTCCCATGCAGTTCCTGTTCCACTCCAATCCACAGTTCCAGCACCACTCAAATCTGCATTGAGGTCGAGGACATTTCATGTGCATGCATCCACCTACAGAAAAAAGGAACCAGAATATTGTTGGTGTTTGGCAAACAATGTAATGAGAACGTGAATAAGCCCATTAACCTATGGTGACTGGAAATTAATTTTCAAAGAGTTAGACCAGTGACTCTCAGCCAGGATGCTGCAGCAACCTGGGTGGCTTGAGATTCTTTCTGGGGGGCCACAGGATGCCACTTAATGTTAGCACTCTTGGGGCATGTCCAGATAAACATGCACATGCTGTATGAGGCGCTGCAAACTGCATGCAGAGCATGTGCAACTGTGCGCCATGCTGCAAATATGCCGCAGGGTGCCAAACTTTGATGCTGGGAACTCTTGGTATTAAAAGAAAAAAATGATGGCAAGAAAACCAAAAGACCCCCAAAAATGCATGGCGCATACTCCAGCAGTGCATGGCGGTGCAACTGGAGGCTGGGTCCTCTAGGGAGATGCTCTGGTTGCCTGCCAGAGAGTCTCCCCTTCTCTAGCTCTGTCCTGGTTCTTCCAGAATGTTGGGAGCCAAGAGAAGTGGGGAAGAGGCAGTTTGCAGAGACAAAAAGTAGCGGCACAAAAGTGCTACTTTTTGTACCACTGCAAACGCACTCCCCTGCATGGGGGGACATGACCTTGGCGTGAAAATATGATTCATAAGATAAGCCTAGAGATTTCACATAGGAATCTTTCATGTAAACAGTGTTCTAACCTGCTGTGGTCTTTCTGAATTCGTTGGAAAACCAAAATTGCTGTATTATTTTTCCATAGTCAAAAATGAGTGGAAACTAAGAACTGGCACTTTCCAAGGTTCCCTGAGTCTAACGAGGGGTGCCTTTAGTCTAAAGGTTGGGGAGACCAGAGTTGGATAATGCCTATTAAGCTCATCCATAAAGTACAAGGCAGTGCAAAGGATGTGGAATAACATATCTGTTCCTACATTCCTTTATTGGATATAGCTAGCTATTCTCCATAAGCAGGGGTTACCCCACAGGTTGGAGGAGTAGGGATTGCAGCTTTGTCTGATCCTTAACCAGAATGTGCAAGATGTAGGGAGGTGAGAAGGCACCATGTGCATTTCCTTGCCAGTCAGTTAGGCTAGGGGCAGGTATTACAGATAAATTGGTTTAAGTGATCAGAAATTGGCTTAAACCTGTAACAAAAGATGTTCAGTGCACATAAACCAGTTTGAAAATGGCTGAAACTGGTTTGAGATAAACCTAGTTGACTGTAATATCAGGATTTGACTCAAACTGGTTTATGCAGTGTCTGTTCCAGACCCCTTGCTGGTTTAAGATAAACCAGACACCCCCAGCATCCCGCAATGCTCTCTGGGCTGGGTGGGGCTCTCTGGGCTGGCCCCTCCCCCTGCTCCCTGGCTGGAGCTTGGCACAGACTTGCAGACACAGCAGGGTCTGCCTGGCTTCCACTACCTTATCCCTCCATCGCTGCTTGTTGCTTAAGCAGGAATCCCCCCTTCCCTCTCTCCCTCCGTCCCATCTCCCACAGCACGGATCAAGCCCCATGGCTCCTAGGCATGTGGTATGCTAGCAAATGTGGAGAGGCATCTGTGTGTGTCTCTCTAATTTCACTGGGACAGGCAGACAGAACAGTGACCCCTTAGGGCTGTTTGGAGCTAATCAACAGGTCAGCTGGTAAGCTGTTTAAGAAGAGTTTGAAGTAATAGAGAGAGCCTATTGTTTTACTGATAAGGTGATAATCACTGTTAACAGCCACCTGCTGGCTTGCTCACCTGTCAGTTTGCTGCAGACAGTATAAAGAAGCAGGGAGAGGGGGAATGAAAAGCTCTGTATCATCAACAGATGCATGCACTGCACACCCCCCTTGCCTCAGAGTGCTAGCAGGTGGCTGTGGTCTGGCAACACTCCCACCCCTTGAGCAACCAGTGTGGAAAAGCCTGGGATTATGCAGGCAGACCTCCCTAATCAGAAGTCCTGCCAGGGCCTGGCCATGCCCTCCTCAGTTCAGTACAGTACAGGAAAGGGAGAGCTGCTCTAGTGCCACCCCCCCCAGCTTCTAGCCTGAGCCACTGCAGACATGTGCCTGAATTTCCTCAGTCCTGAGAGAATGTCTGTCCAGTTACAAATTGGTTCAGCCAAGCCAGGCTAAACTAACCTATAAAGATTGAATCAATTCAGGCTCAGGCTTTTTGACTGTCTGTCCCTAGACTTAAAGGCCAAGTAAAATCTATTCTTCAGAGATGGTCCACAACTAGGGTAGACATGACTAAAAGGAAGTCAGGATTCCTTGTTTTACTGGAGTCTGGATTTAGCAACTATGACATTTGCAAACAGATTAAATTGAGACAGGCAGATTTTAATGATGGAGTGCTGACTTTTTCAAAATGACACCAGCAGTTTAAGTGGAATTTGCTTTCTTTACAGCTGCTGCTTTCACTTGATCACATCTGAGTTTCCTATGCTTTAAGTGTTTTGCATTTCCCTGTGCTTTCAGCAGCTCAGTCTTGCTGCTCATAGTTTTGATCAGATGTTTATTTTAATGTATATGACACTAAGCATAGTCAAAGGTCATTACAGAGGTGTACATCAAATGGTAACTACATTGCCCTGCAATGAATTCTCTCATATAACTCAAGCAGCAATAAAATTATAACTCAAGCAACAATAAAATTCTACATTATAAGAAAATGCTGAGAGTAAAAGTCCTGACCATATATTTTGCTGTCTCTTACATGGCAATTGTAAATAGGTTAAACTCCAAGTAGGTATTGTGGCAGGGCATTCCAAGTTTTGTATGTGTTTTGCTAGAAGCTACATTCTGCTGACAGCCCTGTTTCTAGGGATAAGACAGACAAGAACCAACCATGGGAGTTAAAGACATGCCTGATTTTCTTGTAGAGGTGGAAGGCTGGGGGAAGGTGAGAGGATTGGTTCTGTCCTACTGAAGCCCAGGCCCACTTGTCAAATTGTACCTTTGCTCAAGAGGTGCAATCAACTGCTCACTTAATTTTGCTTGAATTTAAAGGCACTGAAGCCAAAATGTTTAGCTTAACTTAGTTTCAGACATAGCTGTGTTGTCCAACTACTGTTCCTATATTTCTCATTCATCAGTCTTTAAACAAAATACAGCAATAGTTCTGGGAGCAGGGATCAGATGGCCCGACTCCACCCAGGAAGGTGCCTTATCCATTGGGCTGTAGAGTCACATGCCTGTTGATGCTATCTTTCTCTGGCCCCACAAATCTTGCATGCTTGGCTGCACAATAGCACAGCTTCAACAGGAAGGTTGGACAGGGGCCCAGCTTAATGTAGCCCATGGACTGAAGTAGTCAAGTTACTTGTCTAGATGTGGGACATGTGGGTTTAAACTTCTCAGGCTGAGGCCCACCTAGAATTCAAGTCCCCTGCTTCCTCAGAGTGTACTCTAACTACAGTATACCTATGTAAGAAGTGGGAAGTGGCACCACCTCTGTTCTTTTAAAAGAAAGTTGTCACAACTGCATTTTGTGAAAGGCCTTATCCTACAAGGGTATGATTGGTGCCTTTAGAACATAACTACTTGATCAGGCTCCTCAGGTGACTGAGTTGGAAGACTGCCTACTTCCTAGACCCAAATGGGTTTAGGCAGGAGCTAGCCACAAACCTGTTCACACTACAGCAGTTCTGGGCATGCCTAGAAACAGAGTTCTGGGCACCTGAGGGACTTAAGTCAAGCAGAGAAGTACCTAGCACACTGATTTTCAATCTGTGGTCCACAGACTGCTGGGGGTCTGCAGACTATGTCTAAGGGGTCTGTGAGAAACGAGTATAATCAATCAAAAGTATATGGCTACCCACACTTACAATTCAAAGGCGTTCACACCTCCATTCAGAATTTCCAAAGGATTCTGTACCTCTATTCAAAATTTCCAAAAGGGTCCGCAAATGAAGACAAGGTTGAAAAACACTGGCCTTTTGAGTTTAGTTACCAACAGGTTAGACAGCAAGACTTTTTTTGGATTGCAGGTTTGGACTTCAGCACCTCAATTTTGACTATGTCCTGCTTTAGGTCTTCTATTGGACCTAACCTTAAATGCTCCTGAATATAGTAAATTGGACCATGTGCTCTTCCTTCTTCCTGCATTATACAAATCTTTTCCTGGAGTGCATATAAACTGAGTGTATGTGTTAAAGTGAGACAGCTATATTAAACAGCAAGTTTTGCAGCCCACACAGAAGTTGATCTGACCCCAGATCTTAGGTGACTGGTAGGCAGTGCATGTGCCCCACCTGATGGGGCCAGTGCCCCCCCGACAGCCGACACTGATGCTGTCAATAGCACTGGTGCCCCCCCGACAGGGCCGCCACTATTGGTGGCTTCTGCAGGTGACCCCCCAGATTCAGGAGGCACCAGTCACTCATGCCCCAGATTCTTCTGGAAGCTGATTTCCCAGAAAATGTTGTCATCTCCAAGTTCACACACATTCCATCTTGTGCCTTGTATAGCATCACTGTTATAGATGGAGCTGATGCCACAGGATCCCAATGTGCAAATGCTTTGAAGATAAGGAGCAAAGCCATGAGCTGATACTGGAGGTGGGGTTGGAGCTAGTGGATGGTTCTAAAAATAAGGAAGCTATCTATGTTCCCAGAATCCAAACCTGTAGAGGACTTGTCATTTTTATTTTCCAATTATTTTTAGTGTGTCAGACAGAACTAAATTTATGGGAGGGTAGATCATTTCACTTCTCGGAAGCACAAATCATTTCTGTTAGCATTATGCACTGACTTTTACTAGCCAGTAAGGAAATGGACAGTTTTACATGGTAGTATGGATATTTCTTGTTCACAACATAGATTCATAGATGCTAGGGTCAGAAGGGACCTCAACAGATCATTGAGTCTGACCCCCTGCCTAGGCAGGAAAGAGTGCTGGGGTCTGATGACCCCAGCCAGATGCCTATCCAGCCTTCTCTTAAAGACCCCCAAGGTAGGGGAGAGCGCCACCTCCCTTGGAAGCCCATTCCAGATGCTGGCTACACTTTTCGTGAAGAAGTTCTTCCCGATATCTAGCCTAAATCTAACCTCTGTCAGTTCGTGACCATTGTTCCTTGTTACCCCAAGAGGCACCCTGGTGAACAGAGTATCTCCAATCCCTTGCTGCGCCCTCCTAATGAATTTGTAGGCAGCCACGAGATCACCTCTCAGCCTTCTCTTGAGGAGGCTGAAGAGGTCCAGGTCCCTCAGTCTCTCCTCATAGAGCTTGTCCTGTAAGCCCCTAACCATACGAGTGGTCCTCCTCTGGACCCTCTCAAGTCTATCAACATCCTTCTCGTAGTATAGCATCCAAAACTGGATGCAGTACTCCAACTGCAGTTTGACCAATGCCGCATAGAGGGGAAGTATCACCTCCTTGGATCTATTTGTCATGCATCTGCTGATGCATGATAAAGTGTGGTTAGCTTTGCTGATGATTTCATCAGACTGAAGACTCATGTTCATCTTGGAGTCTGCTATGTCCCTGTTGTACTGCATCCTAATGTGTACTGCCCACTTTTCTAACCTGTCCAGGTCTGCCTGCAATCGTTCCCTACCCTCTGGAGTGTGCACTTCACCCCCACAATTTAGTATCGTCTGCAAACTTGGACAGAGTACACTTCAGACCCACATCCAAGTCACTGATGAAGATATTGAAGAGTACAGGTCCAAGGACTGAACCCTGTGGGACCCCACTACCCATATCCTATCAGGTCGATACTGACCTGTCTACTACCACTCTCTGGGTGCAACCGCTAAGCCAATTTGCCACCTACCAGACCGTGTAAACATCTATGTCACAGCCTCTTAATTTATTTATGAGAATAGGATGAGATACCATATCAAAGGCCTTGCTAAAGTCCAAGAAAACTACATCCACCTCTACTCCTGCATCTAAGCATTTTGTGACCCTGTCATAAAATGAAACCAGATTGGTCTGGTTCAGATGTACAAGAAGTTCAGATTTTGTATCATGATAAAAGCCTACATTTTCTAGCAATAGCATAACTGACACAGGAGTAAAAATAAAATGTAGAATATCCCTGAGATCTCTCTTCATTTTAAATGCAAATATTTCTTAAAATATTCCAGGATATAAGTACTAAATGCAATCTAATATTAAAAGATGCATTAATCAGTTTTTGTGTTTGGAGTAAGAGGAACTTGTCAAATAAATCTGGATAATATTCCACTAGGAAGAGCATGTTGCAAGCAGCCAGCAAATATCAGCATAGAAGTTGAAATATACAGTTCCCATTTTCAGAGAAAGCAAGCACAGAGTCTTCAACACTTTGTGCCTCAATTCCAGTACATCAAAGTCCTCTCATTCTGCTACTATTGTTTGAAGATTTTGCATTTTGACACATTGCTTGATATGGGTCAGGCTACAAGCAAAGGAGGGCTTGTTCTGTTTCTTTCCATTTTATATTAAGTTTCTCTTTGTACATATGCACTGGCAAAGATACAGTGGAGTCTATTCTCATCACGGAACAAGTGATTTGTATAAGCAGCAGCCACACTCGTTTGTGGGTGTAATAGAATTTCTATTACGCATCAAGTAGAGAAGGCTACTTTCTGTAGATCTCACTGAGAGATGGATGCAGACAGTGATGAGGGAGAGACAAGCTCTTAGCACCGCTCCCAATTTTAAACCAGTGTCTCATCACTTAAACTGGTTTGTGTGTAATATCTGTCCCTAGCCAATATGGTCAGTGACTTTGTAGCCACACTGCCTGACTGGGCACACAAAGATGATTCCTGTCTACTTCTATTCCTGTTCAAGCCTCCATTTTCCAATCCCTTCTTCAAAGCTCTCAATCATTTCATTTTCACATACTTCTCCACTCTCTTCCTTCCCCTGCCCTGCTTGTTCTATGCCCCCCAAAGCCATATTCCACCTGGCTACCCATAAATTTATACTTTCCTTCCAGCTGTTCCTTGTTTTTGGATGTCTTTCACATGCCTTTGCCCCCTGCTCTCTCTTTGCGTTCTTCAAAACTTACCTTTAAAGGCAGTAGTGTAACTAGGGGGGGCTGCAAGAAGAGGAACATGAGCCCCAGGTACTGACTAAGGTGGGGCAACAAAATGGAGGAAGGGGTGGGGGCAGATTGGACCCAGCTGTGCTGCTACTTTGGCAGCTACAGGCTCTGGCTTGTGGAGGGGAAGACAGAGCCAGGGGCTGAAGGCAGGGAGATACCCGCTTCCCCTGATGCTAAATTAAGGCCTTTACATCATTGCTCAGCATGCCATTTGGTGGCACCTGCAGGGAAGCAGGTGAGAGGCTTAACTACTTTACCAGGGGACACCTTCCCCAGTAGCTGCCAGGACCCTATAGGCCCCAGCACCCCCTGCTGGCTCCTTCCCCCTGCAGCCTGCAGCTGCCAGGACCCTAGACCCTCGCCTGCCTTTACCACTTGGGTTTGGACACTAGTCAGAGCCTGTAGTGGCCCAGGTTACAAACCCTACTAGGTACACTTCTGTTTAAACCCACTTTGTTCCAGATTTCTTCCAGTTTCCTTTCTCATAATCTCTCTGCTCCTTTCCCTATCAGAAATGTTAGCTTCTTGGAGCAGGAAATGTGTCATATTCATTGGCACAGCCTTTTGGGAAGAGCTGGTATAATATGAATTAGTGACAGCCCTAATAATTAACATTTAGATGATGTCATTTACTTAGGTAATGTTAAATACCTGATGGTAGCGTGAAATACATGGGAATAGTAACTCTGAGAGAAGTCACAGTGTGTTGTGTTTTATCCTAGTCTTGTGAATACCATAATACATGTCCAGAGTGTCTCTTTCTTTGAGCAAACCACAGCTACCGACTGTGCATTTGTGAAGAGAAGCAATGCACTTGAAGCTGGTAATTAGGACTCATGGCATGCTTAGACATGGAACCCTCCCCAAACAAAAACACAGTGCTTTACTTTCAGCCCAGTGTGCCCCGGTGCCTGCCTAGAAGAGGAATCATGTCAGTTTGATCTGGCTTGCCCAGCGTCTGTATAGCTCCCATCCTTCAGCAGGGCTTTTTGGCACTTTTATCTAATAGCTGTGTAACCCTTACGCCGGGCACCAGTTGACAGCAAGAAGGGCCAGGTTCACATTTTGGGGTACCCCTTTAAATTATAAGAGTGGCTTGAGCCTCCACCTAGAAATCTGGGAACAATAAATTTGCTGGGGCATCCTGTATAAAAAAAACCCCTCCTTGCAAGCAGTGTAAACACAAAAACTGAAATTTATTGTACAAAATAAAAACAAAAAACCCAAAAGAAACACTAAATATAATTTAAAAACACTTAACTATGAAGCAAAGTCTATAGGTGGCACCCTCTTGGGGGAGGCTTCACTCATACCTAGGCAGTCTGAGACTTGGGACTCCCCAACAGGGGTAGTTCCACGGGGCCTGCACCCCTGTACCTGCCCTTCAGCAATGGGCTGGAGAGGGGGGCACACACAAGAGAGACCTGAGCTGCTCCTTGGGTTCACTGTGCCACGGGGAGCTGCTTGAGATCATGGGCTCTTCTATGTTGCAAGGCTCTATTGCTCCTGGAGATGTGGTAAAGCCCCAACCTCTACCTCCGCATGGGGGATTTGAGGGGTTAACTGCAGATTTCATCAGCATACGGCACCCCAAAATTCCTAGTCCCAATCCCAGCTTTGCTGGGCAGAAAACTACAAAACAACTCAAAGGAAAGGTCAGGGCTATCTTGGCGTGGGACTGAACTACAACTAGCGCCCAACCACACCACTTGGTTGGCACAAACTACAAAAGGGATAAAAGGAGGCCCAGGCCTAATTCACTGGGCCTGAACTAGCCAGCAAAAGCCGGCTAGGCCTATACGTACTGCACTGAAGCCTGGATAAACACCAAGTAGTCTCACCCTGGCCTAAATCTGCCAGCCAAATTTATGGCTGAGGTTCAGCCACACAGCTAGGCTGAAATGCAAGAACTGTCAAACAGCTAAAAGAGCCCAGACCTATGGCTGCAGCCTGGACATCTAGTCTCAGCTATACCACTGTCCTGAGACAATACAGTTACAAAACAGAGGGGGCCAGGCCCATGTGGCCAGTAACTGCCAGGGCCCCATTACTGATCAGTTTGCTCCAGGGATTAATACCCCCATGCTGTTAATATCCCACTCAAAAAAGGGGGAGGGGGGAAAGGGAGGAAATAGGGGTCTCAAACTCTGAGACAGACTTTCTCTGCCTGTACCTGAGGCTTTCCCTTCACATAGTCTTCACTAGCCTCTCCAGTGAAGGGGGCAGGGGAAAGCCCCCCATGGGGGAAGTTTTTCTGGCTCTCAGTTCAGCTGTGCAGCTCTTAGCAGCCCCAGGAGAAAGAGAAAAACTTCAGCTGAGTTGTTTTTATATACCTGGTATGACATCACTCACGCCTTGTCCAATTAGGGAGTGCCATGCTCCAGTCTCTCTCTTATTCAACCTGCCTGGAGAATTTTCTGCTTCCTCTGGCCAACGAGGAGAGAGGATTTTATGTGTTTTGCCCATATACGGGCCTCGGTTTTCCATGTGTGGAGCACATGGCCAGAACAACAGGGACCATCTTGCCCATGTAAAAACACAGACACACCTAAAAATATGATACACAACAAAAGCACACACTTTACCATACACCACCCAAGTGTGTGTGGATGTTACAGATAATTCAATACAGCTATTAGATAAAAGTGCCTAAAAGCCCCACTGAAACGTGTGAGCTATACAGATACTGGGGAGCTGGGTCAAGCTGATGCAATTCCTCTTCCAGTAAAGTGCTGCTATCCTTCCACAACCCCATCATGGTTGCCAGCACCTCATGGTAGTTTTGCTCACTCACTGTTTTATCTTGGGCAAGTCAAAGGCTCTGTGGGCACCTATACACATACAGCAAGACTGCTCTGACATGCTGTAATTACAGCGCGTCGGAGCAGACTTGATTAATTGAGTCTGCTGAAGCATGGTAATTACCGTGCTCCAGTAGACTCCAGCATCACATGTATCAGTGTCCATGTGCTGAAAAACGGCGGCAGGGGGCCTCTAACTAAAGCTTGTTTGACAAACTTTAAAAAGCCCCTGCTGCCATTTTTCAGTACAGAGACGCTGATACAAACCATGTTCTAGGGCTTTAATTAGAGTGGCTCCCAGAGTGCCCTCCTCGCCCCTGCCCCCCCCGAGCATGTGTATAAGAGCCCCTTGTGCCTCATTTTCTTTGTCTAGAAAAAAGGTCTCTTAAAGAGTGAGCTTAAAGCACTCTGTGATCCTTTCATAGTATGTGACGTTATTAATGATTCAGAAATAGTATAAAGAGGAGACTGGACTGTTTCTCTCCCTTTCTTGGCCAGTACAGAATGGGTATGTACCTACTAGTATAATTGTACCCTAGATGCGTCCTATGAGTGTTGGTTACTCTCTAATAAACCTACCATTTTTTTCCACTGGTACCTGGCAATGAGGACATGGTTTTGTTGTTTTTTGGATTGTTTCTCTGGATGCCTCTTCCCACCGTGCTCGCATGGCTGCGTGCTCATCGACCACATATCCCTGAAAAGAGAATCAACTATTAGTACCATACAGCTAGGTTCCACTACAGCTTCAGGTGCCTTTTGGGTATAAAGTAATAAGTGTAGCTATTTACTAAAGTGACACACACAGGAGGCTAAAAGTTTGATTGAACTGAATTTGCATTACAAACTGGTAAAATCCTGACTCCAGTGCTCTGTAAGTTAACCCATTTGTGTTGAAAAACAAAAACCAAGACAATGAAGCACTGTTCTGTGATGCACAGTATAGTCGCAGAGTGGAAGAAACACAGTTCCCAAGAAGGAAACTGTTTTTATGGACTTTGCAAAATAAGGCATCTTTTATTTTAGGGGCTTTGATTTGATTCAACAAATGTAATTTTTGGTTGCCTACAGAAGCTATCCTAATAAGAAATAGAAATCAGGCAAAAAAATACTGGAGAAGTAAAAACTGAATTATGAAGCCAGAAAATATCTCCCCAGCCAGTATACTGCTAATTGCAAGAGACATCATGGAGTGTGCGCGTTAAAAGTGACTTGTGTATTTGTCCTATTTATGAGGAGTATAAAATTACATAATCTACACACACCCTACCTGGCAACCTCTTACCTAGGATGATACTGCAAGGACTAATGTCCTTGAGTAACTCTGATAGCAGTTTGAAAAATATATGGATAGAAGTTGGAAACAATTCAGTTGGATACCAACCTTGATCCTCTATATATGGTCAAACTATCGCTTCTCAAATGTCTAAGAAAATGAACTACTTAAACTAAGCATATCACTCTGAATAAATCTCATCCTTTATGTTTACAAGTTTCAAGTAGTTGTAGGCAGTTACTTTCCTGTTAGCTGTCATTCATTTCCCATCAGCTTCGCATTCAAAGGCGTGCCTGGGAGCAAAAATCTCTCGGACAATAAGCTCTGGAGTTTATTCATGCATGTTAATTGCATGTGTAGACACACCCACTGAAAACAATATAAGCCACAAAATATATTACCTAATACTGTGAAATAGCCTAATAAAACAAAGTGTCATTACAATTCTTACAATTCATTGGTTATTTTTTCTCCATAATCAACTTACTTGCATTTGATTTGTTTATGACAAACCATGATCTTTCAGTTTCAGTTTTTATGTTATTAAGCTGAGCCAGAAAAGATGAAATCATAAACAAGAATAGTGTAAAGTTATTGCATTTTCCTTCTTCCTCCTTGTTCAGGAACATCTAGTGCCAACAAATGGATGCCCTTTTTATTAGATTCCAAAGCAAATTCAGTGGTAACAATGCACATCAGAAACTCCACTTTGAAATGGTGTTAAACTCTACAGCTCCTTGATGCTAGTGCAGATGCTGTGTGTGTGTGTGTGTGTGTGTGTGTGCACGCGCACGCACACACATGCACAGGAGATTGACAGAAAGAGGGAGAACACAAACTAAGGGGGCTAGCAGATGATAGGTCTTTATACTAAATTGCCTTTATTACATAGTCAAAGCAGAGCAAATGTATGATGTGCAGACCTATCACATGACTCTACCTAGGGTAAAGTTACTCCTTCGGGGTGGATCCAGATGGGGTGCAGAGGTGTGGTCACACCCCCTTTGACTATGTGCCATGTGTACAGTAAGTTCTCAGAGATCACTGGCATGACATCAGCAGATCTCTTGCTGGAAGCTCTGCATGTACTATGAGCTCACTGTCTAGGTGGCACATGAATGGACATCACTTCCATGTTCCTGTACTGAGGAATGTTTACATGAAAAGGGGTCTCCTCTGAAACAAAGCATTTTTGGAAAGACCTGAAGTTGGTGTAAAATCAGCATGGCTCCATTTAAATAAATGGAGCTATACTGATATATTTCAGCTAAAGATTTGGCCTAGAAAATTTAATTTCCCTTGAGGCATCAGGTAGATTGGATGCCTTAAGGGGTGATGTTTTAAGAGGCTAGGAGCACACCCTACCCAGTGTACTATTGTGATGAACCTTTTGAGTCTTGCGTCTGGGTTCCATCTTCCAATGTAATTAGGAAAGCCATTAGGAAAGACCTGCATAACTAGGCCTTATATTGACAATGTAAGTTCTCTTGGCTCAGGAAAATAAAGGTCTTAAAGGCCAGAGCACTATCCATCATAATTATTAGGAACTTCTTTGATTATGATTGTCAGAGAGGAACTTGTGGAAATGTCATGGGCACACTGAGTTACCTATCACTTCTTGTGCTGAAATCACATGACTACTGAAATTTTGGCATTAATGGTGCATTTTGATGGGGAAAAAAAATCCAAACCTGCCCCCTGCTGCCTCCCCCCACACACACTTCCTTCCAACTTAAGCTAGGAAGACACAAGCATATCTATATCTCTCTAGTGATAACCTGCCTATGACAGGCCATGTCTGTCACCTTTAGGTTGCTTTAGGGTTATTTGGTCTCTCTTGACATGGCTAAGTTCAAAGGTGCTCCAAGTGTTGCTTCATATAGCAACCAATCTTCTAAATCAGACAAGCTCAAGACAGTATATTAAACTAGTAACACAAGTCCTACATGACCTGCACTAATTGTTTAATTACTAAAGAATATGCTTCATAGGTCTAGCAATGATCTACAATTCACTTAATTTGGTAGAATGGGACTATCTCAAAGACCATCCTCCAGACCCTACTGTAGCATCTATAATTGTGTTACATACTGTGACTAAGAGGACACAACTGCAGAAAAGTAGAGCAATCATTTTCAACCTTTTTAGGCTCAAGGAACCCTCGATAATTTTTTTGGATTTAGCAACACCTTGGTTGAGAACCACAGGGCATGTTATTTGGTGCATGTTAACTCTACAGGGAACCCATTCCAGATCAAATTTAAACCTAGAATGTAGGGAGTGGGGGCAGGATATGGCAAGCTATTTCCTTCTCCCCATACAAGAAGAAAAAATTCAGGCCGATGCCAGGTATGGGATGAGCATTTAGTATATAAGTCTCAACTGTCTGTCCCTTCAGAAAGCCATGCTGCTGCCAGGTGTTTTCACCCTCCACATCTCTGTTTCTAAGAAGGGCCTGAAGAGTGGGAACCAGAAGGACTGTGGCAGGAGGAGGGCACTCCAGCCTGCACTATACTTATCTTGGTCTGGCCCTGCATATACCTCCTGTAAATAGGGGTGTGCAGGGCTGCAATGGCAGTGCCAGTGCCATGGCACCTTTCAAAGGATCTTGTGGCACCCTGATTGAGAATCACTGAGGTAGAGCTTGTGTAAGACTCTGGAACAACCACCCAAAGGAGACAGGGGGAAATCTTAAACTCACTATTTCAGGTCACGATGCAAGAATCACCTCTCCACTACAGGACACTACATGGGAATTGAGTGGAAGTAAACCAGTCAGACCAGAAAGGAGGAGGCAGGAACCAACTGTAGAGATCTATCCACAGCAATATGTATATATCTGTGTTTGTGTGGCTGGTGCTTTTCTTCAGGTAATCTCGTGGCATGTAAACAAATACTATAAAAACAGTGAGTGCTAAATACAATTGATACATGCAAGATAAAATGATTGTGGAAGAGATAAAGCTGACCAGTCAGTGAGTATATATAGCCCTTTAACCTAGTATAATGAGAAGAAATAAGACACATCTGTCCATAGTGGGTAAACTGTTTCTTTCCACCGCAATAAAATTTACCATAGTGCTTCCTGTTTGAAGTGCAGAGAACACCAGTAACACAGTGCTAAATACAAATGCTGCTGTGATATAAATATCCCTGTGTAGTTGCACCTTCTTTATAACGGTGTCATGGAACTAGGAACAGGACCACTTTTTGTCTATTGTGGATATCACTTGGAAACATGTTCTAGACTCAGAATAAAATTTGAAGCTTTCCACATTTAAGTTCTGCTCATCTTTAATAAAATGCAAGTTCTGGGGTTACTGCTTGTTTTTTATTTTTTAATTTCATCCTAGAAACAAAAAATAAAATCAGGCCATGCATTACTTTCAAGTAAGAGTCACAGTGATTTGCCTGGCATAAGCTCCCATTTAGTTTAGAATACAGGGCTTTTCTCAGTAAATCAAGGATTTACATTCAATTATTTTTTTTGCTGAAGACAGCCCTCACTATCACTCTGACATCACCCCTGCTCCTCCACCCCCATTGCCATGGTTAGTGCCAGGGTTCATGCCCTGGTTGCATGATTCTACAAAGGAAGATGCCCATTACTAGGACAGCTATTTTGTACAGGGGGAAATAAAAGTACCAGAATTAAACGAACCAAACTAAGTTCACGTGAAGGAGCTTTGAAGTAGTAAAGTTCTTCTGATGTGTTTAGGAAAATCTAAAATAATAAAAACTGTCCTAAAATGACAGCAATTAATTAAGATTTCACAGTGTAGTTATTTACCTACAGCAGGGGTATGAAAGATACAGCTTACAGGCCAGACGTAGCCCCACCATGGTGGGTTATTTGGCCTGCTGTCTTTTTCCACAGTTTCCCACCACAGCTTCATCCATCCTGGCTCTTGACTATGCTCTGCATGTTGTGGCAGGGCTTCTCATGACTGTGACCACAGCCATGGAAGAGGGGCAGGGAGGTAGAGTCAGAAATAGAGGAATGGGGGCAGGATTCACCTGCTCATGGGGGCCTCATCCTAGTGGTCTCAGTTCCCTTGTCAGCCTCATGCTAGTGCTGTGGGAGGTATCAGCAGATCCCTAATGCAGCTATTACCAACTTTACTATTCACAATAGTTGCTGGGTACGGGAGTCAGTGGCACTTGGTGACAGGGTGAGCAGTGGTGGTAGCAGCAGTAGTGGGGCGTGGGAGCAGGGGTCCATACATCCGGGGGCTGCTGTCTTAATCCTGTGGCACCTGTCTTAATCCTGAGATAACACCTCGCCCTCAGCAGTACTGGTTATTTCCAAAAGCAAGACACCGGTCCAGGGCATAACCCATAACAGTTACACCTCTGGTCTTTGCTGCCAGGGCCAGAGCCCTAGCTCTTGCCTGCTCTCTGGCCATGGTGGCAGGACTTCTTGCTGTAGCTATCAAAGGTCCAGACTTCTGGTAGTCCTGGCATGCTGCAGATGGAGTTTGCTGAGGCCAGAGCACTGATGACACCAAACTCTGGGGTAAAGTGTCCACACCTGAGGACAGGAGGGCGATCCAGGCTGACCTTGACAGGCTCAGGAAATAGGCGGATGAGAACCTGATGGTGTTTAACACCTTGGGAAGAAAAACCTGCAGCTTATAGGCTCGGCAGTGCTACGCTGGCTAGCACTACGGACGACAGGGACTTGGGTGTCATGATTGAGCACAAGATGAACATGAGCCTTCAGTGTTATGCTGCAGCTAGTAAAGCGAGCAAAATGCTGGCTTGCATCCATAGATGATTCTCGAGCAAATCCCAGGATGTCATTCTCCTGTTGTACTTGGCCTTGGTGAGGCTGCAACTGGACTACTATGTCCAGTTCTGGGCTCCACAATTCATAAAGGATGTGGAGAAGCTTGAGAGGGTGCAGAGGAGAGACATGCACATGATCAGAGGTCAGGAAAACAGACCTTACGATGATAGGCTGAGAGCTATGGGACTCTTCAGCCTGGAAAAGCACAGGCACAGGGGTGATCTGGTGGCCACCTGTAAGTTTATCAGGGGTGCTCACCAGGATCTAGGAGAACATCTGTTCACCAGAGCACCCCAAGGGATGACAAGATCAAATGGTCACAAACTCCTCCATGACCATTTCAGGCTGGACATAAAGAAGAACTTCTTTACTGTCTGAGCACCCAAAGCCTGGAATAGACTGCCACCGGAGGTGGTTCAAACACCTACTCTGAACGCCTTCAAGAGACATCTGGATGTTTATCTTGCTGGAATCCTATGATCCCTGCTGACTTCCTGTCCCTGGGGCAGGTGGCTGGACTCAGTGATTTTCCGAGGTCCCTTCCAGCCCTAGTGTCTATGAAATCTATGAATCTATGACCAATTTGAGTTTAATATCTCCAACACTAGCGTATCATAACTGATAAAAGACAAAAGAATTTCACAAACCAATAATTCAAAGAAGACTCTAAGGCTCTGGTATGGTAATGCTGCACACTAAGGTGCTGAATCTGCAGGTTAGCACTGGACAGAACAGTCTGAATTTAATTCAGATAGCCAGAGGGTACCAAACTCACTCCATCTAAAACCAAAATCCAGTCTTAAACAATTCAGTTTGTATATTAGTCATTTCTCCCAGTGGAATGAAGGGTATACAGCCTACTGTGAGTGGCAAGGTAGCTGCAAATGACTGTCATTTTAAACTTACAGACACTGTCAAATAGTTTTTTAATTGCTCCTCAGAATAAGAAATTTTCTTCATATTGTAGATGTTGTATCCCTGTCATAGTTCTTATCTATTTTTCATTAGACAGGAACCGAGGAATCGTTTCTCACATTTTGTTCCATGCACCTTTGTTTTGACAAATAACTTAATTCTGCACCAACAGTTTTTGGACTATGCATAACATTCCTTACCTTTTGGTAACTATGGGTTAAGATGACCCATGCCAGACATTTGTGGTGTGAATATACAGAATGCTGAAAATCCTGTGCCTAGCTTTCTTTTGCCATTACTTAAGAGAATGTAAAATTCATGCTAAGCTTGCATATTTAATATGACTATGTTTGATTTTGACTTTTTAATTATATTTGACAGAAAAATTAAAGGGTTTAATAATGAATGTTCTGTGTTTCATACCATCACTCAAGACACACAGAAAGAAGCTGTTTTTCCATGCTTCTCTTTGCTAGCTGTTTCTATCACTAGAAACCACTGAAATAACTCAAATCTTTTCTGGTCAACAATTGTTATTTAATATTTTCATTAGGTTTTTTCCCATCAGTACAGAAATACACTTACATAGAACAGCTGCCTTTCTATCTATTTATATAAAAAGGAGAGATGGCTTACTACCATAGAAGGACTGGATATGACCCACTTGAGCAGACAAGCATGGTACATCATTAACTGCCTTGCAGGTGAAGGTACCAAAATACAACATTACCCTATGTCAGCAAATTCATATACTGTGCAACAACAGCAAGTACAACACAGCAAGCAAGCAAGCAACACACAGAAATGATTAGATACCTGACACGCAAACAACTAAAATTACCCAGCACCAACCTTAATTTAACCACTTCCATCTCTGACAATGAGTTTGACACAGCTATTAAAGCAATCAAGGCCGGCAAGGCTGCTGAACCAGATAAGATATTCCCCAAATTTGTTACCAAGTTTGGGACCACAATGAAAAGATGCCTTCAGAAGTTCATGTATAAATGTCTAGAAAGTAACAGGCTTCCAAAAATCTGGAGAAAAGCTGACATAATTGTTATCCTGAAACAAAATAAAGCAACAAAGGATCCAAAGACCTACTGACCCATCTCAATATTTTCCATTACATACAAACTCATGGAGCACGTGATTCTGAACAGAATAGACAATGTCATTGATCCCCAGCTCCCAAAAGAACAAGCTGGCTTTCAGAAAAAGTGGCATACCATTGACCAAGTTCATTACTTACATCTGACATAGAAAACAGATTTGAAATAAGGCAAAAAACAGGCAGTCTTTATTGACCTTAGAGCCGCCTATGATACTGTATGGCACCAAGGCCTCAAATATAAACTGAACTCTATGATACCTGACTGCAAGCTATGCACTTTCATCATGAATATCATCTCCAGCAGATCATTCAAACTCACTGCTAGCCAAAGAGAAAAAAAGTAGAGTACAAACTCTGAAGAATGGAGTCCCCCAAGCAATGTTCGCTCTAAGGAGTAGCGGTCTGTGAGCGCGCCGCTTCGGTCCGTGAGCACGCCGCTTCGATCCCACAGTTCCCCGGAGCCTGTGGAGCAGTTCCCCCCATGCTTGCCCATGCATGCAGCAGCAGGAGCCACCCTCCCCCCCATCCTTGTGCCCCCAAATGAGCTGCTCATGGCTACATCCCCTGCCCCACACTGGCTGGGCAGCGCCTTTTAGCGCCCCTTCACTTCAGCACCCAGGGCAGTCGTCCTTCTTGCCCCCACCTTGCTACGGCACAGTGTCTTCTCTCTCCCTCCCTCCCCCTATAATGGGATAAAGTGCCAAAGAGAATCTATGATGTGAGGAACAGACAATGATTTTGAAGGGAAATATTTTTTGTCAAGACTAAAAATATAAGCAACATCCAAACTTTTATCTGTTCCATTTAGCGGTCTGATTTATTTTTAATCACTGTCCAACATAAATGCTGATTTAAGTACAGTGCTCTGCAGTGCACGTGATAAGAGAACTATTTTTGTTCTGTTTATAAGAGGAAAAAATACCAAGTGTTGTTTTTAATATTTTACTTGGACTCACTTCAGTTCTGAATTTAAATACAGATTTTTTTTAAACCCTCCCTTTAATTGGTGGAGAATGTGCCCGAAAGCTTTCAGATAAATGCAATAATTTGTTTGTAAATATGTAGTTGATCTAATATAAGATATTGCCTCTTCCACAAGTTTTGTTTCCTTTTGCCTCTAGACCAATACGGCTACAACCTGGATACTTGATTTTAGCAAGGCTTTTGATACAGTCTCCCACAACATTCTCGCAAGCAAGCTAAGGAAGTATAGGCTGCATGAATGGACTGTAAGATGGATAGAAAACTGGCTGGAGCATTGACCTTAGAAAGTAATAATCAATGGCTCGATGTCTAGATGGCAGCTGGTATCAAGTGAAATGCTTCAGGGGGTTGGTCCTGGGGTGGTTTTGTTCAATGTCTTCATCAATGACCTGGAAGATGGCATAGAGTGCACCATCAGCAACTCTGAAGATGACACCAATCTGGGGGGAGTAGTAGATACACTGGAGGGTAGGGCTAGGATTTAGAGTGACCTAGACAAATTGGAGGATTTGGCCAAAAGGAATAACAAGAGGTTCAGCAAGGACAAGTGTGAAGTTCTGCACTTAGGACAGAACAATCCCATGCACCAGTACAGGCTGGGGGCTGACTGGATGTGCAGCAGCTCTGCAGAAAAGGACCAGGGGTTACCATGGACAATAAGTTGAATATGAGCAGCCAAAAGGGTGCCTTTGTTGCAAAGAAGGCTGATGGCATACTGGACTACATTCATAGGTGTGTTGGCAGCAGGGCAAGGGAAGTGATTATTTCCTTCTATTCAGTACTTGTGAGGCCACATCTGCAGTACTGTGTTCAGTTTTGCCATCCACCCTGCCCCCACTACAGAAGGGATGTGGACAAATTGGAGAGGGCCCAGCAGAGGGCAACAAAAATGGCTTGGGGGCTGGGGGACATGACTTATGATGAAAGACCAAGGGAACTGGATTTATTTAGTCTAGAGAAGAGGAGACTGAGAGGGGATTTAATAGCAGCCTTCAACTACCTGAAGTGGAGTTCAAAAGAGGATGGAGTGAGACTGTTCTCAGTGATAACAGATGACAGAACAAGGACCAACAGTCTCAAGTTTCAGCAAGGGAAGTTTAGGTTAGATATTAGGAAGAATTTTCTCATTAGGACGGTAGTAAAACACTGGAACAGGTTACCCAGAGAGGTGGTGGAATCTCCATCCTTGGTGGTTTTTCAGACCTGGCTAGACAAAGCTTTGGCTGGGATGATCTAGTTGGGGATGATCCTGTTTTGAGCAGGTTGTTGGACTAGATTACCTCCTAAGGTCCCTTCCAACCCTAATTTTCTCTGATTAAACTCCATCTGGGCATGCATCTGAATGTGCACCCATCAAAAGTAAATTTGCTTCTGACAGGAGTAGTTCACTAGGGCTCCTCCTGCCCTGCTCTGCCCCTTCTGCAGCAGCTGGGAGGAGCTCCAGGGTCCCCTGAGTGCCACCTCCGCTTGGTTCAGAGGTATGGGGACAGTCCTGATCTCCACAGGGCAAAGGAGATCATGCTCCCAGCTGCATGGAGATCAGGACCATTCCTAATCTCCCAGTATGCTATTAGCTTTTTTTACAACAATTTTTATATAATGCAGCTTTTTACAGTAACTGTGTAAGAAACAGGCCGTGGTAATGACAAGAGCCTCTCTGTGCCTGGTCTTTTGGCTACAAGGCCCTGCTTCCACACATATACCAACGCCTCAAAACACATTAAACATTTTCTTGAAGGATTAGGTAAATTATCTTTTAAGCACCATTGTGATGTTTTGAATGCACTCTTCTTTGAAAATTACAGATGAAAATTAATCTCTGAAATAACTGCAAATGCTATGTACTGTTGCATGATTAAAACAAAATACCATCTACAGAAAGCCCGGCCGTCACAACTTCATATGCCTGCTGAGAATCTACATGCAAAACAGCATAACATATGAGACAGACGCTGTTCAGTGAGTCTGAAGAAAAGCCTGGGGAGCAATGTCTGTAAGTTACATACTACCCACTGGTGACTTCAAGAAGTGTGTGTTTTTAAAATTAGCCTGCAGCTCACTGAGGTTCATTGTCAGCCTCTCCAGAAGTGCTTTACAATACATTTAGAAAGCTTGAGAAGTGCTTTGCAATACTGTACAAGTAGAAAGCTTGAGAGTGTTACAAGTTCTCTCTCACATATATATAAATACACAACTGAGAACAGTAATTCATGTGATACTAAAACAGCAGGATGTTTCAAAGTTATTTTCATAGTTACAAACAATAGAAATGGTCCAAAGATGTTATGCTCTCCAATAAATTGGACCAATGGGACTCATAAGTCTTATCTGATTCTAAACATTTGCTCTTTTTTGGCTGTTGTTAATGTAATTGCCAGATTTAGAGTAAAATTTAGAGGATTATTTGGTCCTCATGGAATACATTAAATGTATGAAAATGAAGGCCCTAGCTGCCTCATGAGATTCGTGATGGGACATATGTCATTGGCATCAGATGAAAAGCCCCATCTCATCCATGCAAATGGAAACTGAAAGTCATAACCATCAGATGGCTGTTTGGCTTGTATTGTCATTCCACAAGACATATATTAAACTATCGCTCCAACTAATATTAATAGTAATACACTATCAAAATTGGTACCAACTGCCTTCATAATAGACAAGCCAAGAGCTGTAGGGGCACAGATTACCTTCTTGCTTCAGGTCTGGTTGACGCATATTGATAACAGAGCCATCATCCGTTTTGCTCACAGGAAGTGAGTGATGGCTCAAGAAACGTGTCAAATAGCAAGAAGGAATGCAGCCAAAATGAAGTCTGATTTACAAGCTGATGAAATGTTTCCAAATAGTTTTCACTCTCTGCGCAGTTCTATTTTGTGTTTAGCTATGCAATTTACCACTCATCACTAAAAGATACAGTGCTCAAGCTCTTAAGGTATCTAGATTGTCACTGGGCAAAATGCTAAATGAGGTGCATTCCTTCCTGACAAATAATGATCATCATACTGCTGGCTTTAGCTGCAATGCACCTCCCAGTCCCATTTCCAGTATTGGTACTTAATAAGAAAGTAAGCAAATAAATAATCATTTCAGAATGGTAGTGATAGTGAAATATATGGTATGTGGGCTAGCACTGAAATTACATTTTCTCATCTACCTGATATTTTATGTAGCACTAGTGTGGTTAATTTAATTTTAGCACAGTTTATATGCATTGGGCTGACAACTTCCAATATATAAATGAAAGAACAGAACTAGGCACAGAAATCTTAGCCAGATAGACAAAGTGGCTCTGGCCTGTTCAACTTTGTCCTTTAATTGTTTGAAATACCAGAACAGATGTACAAAATACTTCCAGGCCCCAGTGACCATACTGAGGATGCCTTTCACCTGCTGGAAAATCAGTTTCTCTTAAAAAAAAGGAAGAATAAAAAACGATCTGACAGGGGCCACCCCGCTCCAGTCTGCCTGCCTTAGTCCCACATAGCAGCAGCAGTGCCCTGGCTACCTGCCTGGCACACCATGCTGCTCTGTGTCCCTGTGGACTCTGCTCTGGGACTTCTGACCAACAGGCCAGGACCAGACTATGGAAGTTGGGACTGTCCCGGTTTGCCCAGAAAGTATGGTCACTCTATCCATGCCCCTACATCCACTAGCTTGTATGAGATATTTGTTCTTAATAGCAGCTCCATGGAGTGCCCCCGCCCCTCCCCTTACAGCCAGCCAGAGCCCAAGCCTGGGCAAGAAGTGATGCAAGATTTTTGAGGTTTTTTTGGGGGGGGTGGTGTTTAGCAAGCAAGGCTAGGTTGGCTTACTGCTCAGGGACTTTATTACATACCTATATATCTTATTTTTAGGAAGGGAAGCATCTAAATCTAATAAACAAACAAACAAACAAATAAATGCTGAGAGCAGAGCTTTCCAAACTGTGTGCCGCGACACATTAGTGTGTCGGCGGCAGTGTGTAGGTGTGTCGCGCGAAATGCAGAAAATTTTGCGGAAGGGCACCGCGGAGCTCCCTTACTCGCGTCTGTTTCCCTTGGCCCCACCCCCAGAACTGAATTACTGTGTCGTGAAATGATGCATGTCTAAAAAGTGTGTCACCAACATGAAAAGTTTGGAAAGCTCTGGCTGAGAGGAACTGAAGTCTAACACTTTTCTTGGAATGATAAACAAGTTGTAAAGAAACCCCCATGCTCTGAATTAGCTGTAAGTAGCTTATTATTCACTTGGGGATTGGGACAGCTCATATAATTTTCATACACTGAAGCTATTAAGCTTCAAAAGACCAGCAGTTGCCTAGCTATTAGTAATTTCTTGTGTGCTTAGAAGCAGGTAATGGCCAACTGTTAGGTAGTGCATAATTTGGCGTGGCAGAACCTAGACCTAAAAACTCAACATGAATGTATTTCTAAGCAGTACATGGAAATTTACCTGTCTATTTTCTCCACATGCTGGTCAGCAAAACCACATTTTTCTAAAGTCTGGTAAGAATACCTATAGAGAATTGCCTTTGTGTACTTCACTTGCACTTTACCCATTAGTACAACGTAACGTGATTATATTGAACATTCCAACCCTGACAACTCTTATAAAGCATTATGTCCTGTCTCACAGAACAGTACCCTAATGTATACTAATATATTAGAAATGTAACATTGCCTCCTAGGGTTCTGTATCAAACACAGAAGTTTGAGACAGAACAAAAGACAGAAAGCAGAGGGGCAAATATGAATTTTCTAACTTCTTTAAGGTCTCATTTTCCCCACAAATTCCTGCTATGTGCCTATCTAATTCCATTTCTTCTCTCACATTTTACATTTGCATTTAAGATCCTTACACATACTTTCTTCCATATAATGCATATAAAAGAGTTTCATATGTAAGGATTATGAAGACTGTATGCATAGTAAGTGCTGGAAGAAGAAGAAAAATTCTTAGGCTCTTCAAAATGATTCGTTTTTGTTGTTGTTTCTTGCTTTTATTTATTCATTATTTTAAGAGGGGCTTGTTTTTCATGATGCAGGCTGAAATAAATCACCGTAAAGGTCAATTTATCACTTGCTTCAGGGATTTTAGATACGGGTAATTAATTAGCCATGTTAGTCTGTAGCCAGGCAGATGGCAGGATAGATTTGCACCTTATAGACTAAATCATAGATGTATAAGCTTTTCTAAGCAGAAGCTTACTTCAGATGCAAATCTACCTCATTAAATGCAAATTTACTCTGCCTTCAGACATTTTAGCTAGCTTTCTCTCTCTTCTATACTCTGTATCACAAGCCAAGAAAACGATTCCTTTAGTAGTATACTACCACCTTGTGGAGAAAATTCAACAGCACAGCTCCTTTTCCCCTTCCACCTAGTCCTCAAGAGCAGTGGCTCTCAACCTTTTTGGTAACCGGATCCACTTGTAAACATCGATGGCAAGTCCCAACCCACAGCCCCCTAGCCCTGCTGGTGCCCCTCACTCAGGACCCACAGCCCCATGGCCTTGCTGGTGCCCCTCACTCCTGACCCACAGTCCCCTGTTCCCCTTCCCCCCTCCCCCCCTCAGGTCCTGCTGGTGCCCCTCATTCCCAATCCGCGGCCCCCTGGCCCCAGCTGCCCCCTTCTCGCTCAGGCCAGAGTGCAGTGGCTGCAACAGCTCTGGCTCATGTGGGCAGCAGCAGAGCAAGTCCAGCCCTGGCACGAGCTGAAGGGATTAGGGGATGTCTGTGACAGGCAGCTTGGCCATGGCCCCACCCAGCCCCTGAGCAGCATCTCTTGGGTGCCCTGCCCCTGCAAGTACCGGCACTGGCCCCAGTGCTGCCGGCCCAGGCATGCAGCTCCCCACTGCCCCTGAAGGACACCCTTCCTCTGCTGGAGGGACAGGCACCTTCCCCCTCTGCTTCCCCTGCCCTGATGCAGCCTAGGCACCTGGCCACCTTCCCCCAGTGCCAGCAGGCATCTGCTCTCACTGCATACACCCATCCCCTCTACACCCACCCCCAAACTGTCCCCAAGCCCTGGACCTCCAACCCCCACTCCCCATACACTTAACTGCATCCAGCTGCTGGGGCTGCTCCCATAACTCTGCCTGGCTGTATGCTGTCCACATGCATCTGCGTGCACTGATGCATGTGCACTCTCTGCCTCCGATCACCCCAAGCAGCTCCTTGCAGGCTGGAAGGCTGCCAGTCTGCAAGGGGAAAATCCATGCTTTCCCACATTTTTCTGGGACTTGCTCACAACCCTTTCAGATATTCTTGTAACCCTCTTTTGGGTCAGGACCCACGGCTTGAGAAGCACTGCTCAAGAGCAAAAAGAATTGGCTGAAGTTAAAAACTAAGTTTAGCATATATCTGTACTTAAATATCTTGGGATAGCTCCTACTGTGCACACTTTCTTTTGGACTAGCTGAATTATATACATGGGGGTGGGGAGGTTGTTCAGGAATATTAGAATGGAAGGGCTAGAATAGCTAAATTCTTAATTTGACTCCAAGTAGGCTTTTGGATGTTAGAGAAGTTCCTAGGTAGACAGGCAGGCAGACACTTAAATATATACATATATCCACACACACACACACACACACACACACACACACACACACACGTATGTCAAAAGAGGACTGTATGGACATTGGCACATGCTGGGAGGTGGGCTGGATGATGTATGGTGATCTCTCCTCCCTCAGATGTAATATATTTACGCAAATCAATATATGCATACATTAATATACTATTACTGCATTAATATTTAATAGCGGTACATTTGTGTGTTTAGATATAAAATATATCATTAAGTCTACCTCTAACCATGTGTGTGCACATGCATGAGTGTGTACATAAGCACATCTCTAGCAGCCAACAGTCTAGTTGAACCAAATTGAGAAATTAGTGTAAGGGCTCTAAGATGTAATTCACCACTTTGTAGGCCTTTGTCTAGCTGGCCCACATAGCTATTTTAGGCTTTCTAGAATACAAGTTATTACTATATTTCTTGAAGTACAAGATACTTTTTAAAAACCAAATATTCTTCTAATAATGGCCTGTCTCTTACATTTGGGATGAAGGGGAAAGTAAATGGAGTTTGTGGATTTATAAGTGTGCTTTTATTTGCCATTTTATTTTTTCTTAAATTAAGAGTCAGAAAGTTGAGTGCATCTTAAATTTAAGGAATTCTTGTAAGTTGAGGAACACAGTAATATATTTTCCACACTGCCTTGTACATTTTGGTCAACTTCCTTTTTTTGTTTTCTTTTAGATGATTAATTGCCTTGTCCTTAGTGTTTTCCCTCCCCAAGATGTACTTTGTAAGACACTTTCGTAGGGTTTTGGCTTCACTGCTAGAATGAGCTCTGCTGGGGTAAAAGTATGTTCATATGGAGAAACTTATAGGCATAAGGCCTTTCAGCTACTTGGCGCTGTGTAAGGTAGAAAGGATCCTGGGATAAGCACAAATCAACCAGACCATGCAGGAAATGACATGGGAGTCCAATGAGGGAAATACAGATTGCATCCATGAAAGTTTGGGGGGGTTGGCAAAATTTCAGGAGATTAATATTTTTCCACAGACAGGCACGCAACAATTGCACACAGAGGGAAGGCAGTAAGTTTTAACTCTATGATGTTCTGTTCTGTTTAAGTGTGGCATCAGTTTACTCTCTGTTGTATTTCAATACAGGACTGCATGCTGGGAGATGATCTGTTGTAGCAGCAAAACCAAAGCTCTCTGACAAAAGTTTACAAATCACTTTAGATGCATTAGAATATATCAGAAATTAAGGTTAAAAGTTCCAAAAGTGGCTACTCGCATTTCTGCAGACCTGTTATATGTAGAGCCTGTTTTTCCAGCATGCAGAACACCTGTGACTACAACTGCAGTAACTCAGAGTGATGGGTTTCAGTGCACCTGAAAAATCAAGCCTGGGTGAGCAGATTTTGAAAATCCCACTAAGCACCCACAGATGTCCTAGGTGTCTAACTGCCATTAAAAATGTGGCTATGCAATGGCATAGAGATTGGAACCAGCTTTGCCCATGCTAGCAAGATGCAGCGCATCTGTTTCTGTGCAGTACGCTGCCCCTGGTAATCAGTTTTGCTGAGAAGCAGGTCCTGTTAGTTTAAGCAGCCACAATGCTTTTGATTCTTCACATAGTGCATGCAAAGCTAGCTCTGATCTCCCTGCAGGCCTCAGCTTTGCATTGTGTAGATTGTAGTACATGAGTTAGCAAGCTCACTACAAGCTCAGGGGAGTGGCTTAACAGAATTGGCACCCAGGACAACCCCTGCAGGAGGAGGGGGTTGGCAAGTGGTTCCAAGAGCAGGTAGGGTTTTGGGTTCTGCGAGCAGAGGAATGCAGCAGCTTTACCTACATTGAACATTCCTAAACAGTCCCAGCTGAGCTGCTGATGTTGCTATGCATGCTCTGCTCCCACCAGGGTTAAGTACAGAAGTTCAAGAAGGTTAGATCCAGTCAGAACTAGCCACCCAATCTAAGGTAATTTGAGATGTGGGGAGGTTGGGGAGATCAGGGGTATAGCAGGCTCAGCGGGGAAACTGGAGGATCCACGGAGGCATCGGGGGTGCAGGTGGCATCCGTGGGAGGTTCAGGGGGCAAGCAGGATGTAGGCATGGACTGGGGGGACATCTTCAGAGGGGCTTGGGGCAGGGGGCATGAGGGACTATTTTTAGCCCCCAACCCCTCACCAGCAAATGTATATCCTCATCCCTCCCACCCGCCCAGGATTTACTTTCTTAGCTCCTGGCGCTGGCAAACACTGATAAAACTGGCACCAGGAGAAGCTTCAGATGGGGGTTCCTGGCAGGGGAGGGGACACCTGGCTGGTCTGCAGGGTTGGGTGGGGAGGGGCCAGGGGCTAAAAATACCCTGGTGCCAGGGTGTGTTGGCTCAGAAATGATATTTAAAGATTTGTTTTTTGGGAATTGGCTTATGGATTTAGGCGTATGTATTAGAATGGTTCAGGATCAGTGACTATGAGCTAATCACATTCCTATCCACCATAAAACTAGCAAGTCAGTCAGCAATGCAAAAGTCCTCAATTTCAGGAAAGCTGACTTTGACAAGCTCAGGAGGCTTGTTGGCAAGGCCCTAAGGGACCACAACCTGAAAGGGAGGGGAGTTCATGATGAGTAGTTGGTCCTCAAGGGAGCGATCCTGAAAGCACAAGCAATGTCTATCCCATCTCAGAGGAAAGGCAGCAAAAGAGCACAGCAGCCCCCTTGGCTCTGCAGGGAACTAGCAGACCTCCTGTGTCTAAAAAGAAAGACCTATAAAGGATGGAAGACTAGAACCACCTCAAAGGAGGAGTATTCTGCACTGGACCTGTAGGGAGCGAACCAGGAAAGCCAAGGCGGCGACTGAACTCCAACTGGCTACTCGTATCAGACAATAAAAAAGTCCTTTCTTAGATATGTGGGGAGTTGGAAGAAAAGCAAGGGTAACATTGGACCCCTGCTAAACCAAATGGGACAACTGAAAACTGATGCCCAGGAAAAAGCCAACCTGCTTAACGGGTATTTTGTGTCAGTTTTTCACCAGCCCCAAGAGACGGCCCTGCTCAATACAGTATGGAACGGCTGGGTGAGGGAGAATTGTTAGCCTACATCAATGTAGACCAGGTGAAGGAACACCTTGAGAGGCTGGATACCTTCAAGTCAGCTGGCTCAGACATTTTACACCCCAGGGTACTTAAGGTGTAGCAAAACCCCCAGTTTTGATTTTTTTTTTTTCTTTTAAAATGCATTCCCTCCCCTTCCCCCAACCATTTCTGACTTGTTCTCTCCCTCTCTATTCCCTATTCCCTAAGTATAAGTGAGCTAAGACATAGGATAAGCTTCAGCATTTTATTTTGGTAGCAAGTTGTATTTGTTTTGTTTTTTAACAATCCTTCTTTATATTGTATAATTATTATGTTTATATTGATTTGTACTATTCTGTATTACTGTTTTACTGGTACTATATGATTTAGGCCTACATATGTAAGTTAGCATAAGTCATGTCAAGTTTCCGTTTTGTTTGTCAAGTCTCCATCCTGTCCCCTGGCCTGGTTGTGTAACCCATGACTCACACCTACCCCTCCTATGTAACCTGGTTCCTGAATGAATGGGGATGAATGGGGGTGCTTGAGAGACAATGGCAGTAGGTCTAAAAATAGCTCCCTCTGAATGACTGAACCATCAACATCAGTACCTAGACCAATGACCCAGCCCTTGGAACCACCCTCAGCATTCAAGAAACAAAAGATGAGGCAACCCACCATTGTGCTAGGCTGCACGTGCTCAGTAAGAACACCTGGAGCCCTTTGGGACAGGACTGACATGGCCTGGACAGGCCCTCCCCATAGGAGATCAGAGGTAGTCTGCCCCATAAAAAATGGGTAGTGAAGACTGACTCCTAGGGACGCCCTCTCCATCTGGACCAGCACCATGCCACACCACCTATCCACCCAGAGGCCCTGCCGGCGACCCCCCTCTGGACAACACCTACTGGACAAGGACCCCTTTCCAGCCTAGATAGGTAGCTGTCACCCCCCCACCCTCTCTTCAACCAAGGACTTCGACTCTGCTTCTCTTCCCCACCTGGACTCCAACCCTTCCACTGAGTCTCTTTCTCCTGCTGCCTTTGGGTGTGGGTGTGGGTGAGTGGGTGGGAACCATTAACTTCATGGGGCTGTGTAGTGTGTTGTCTGTTTAATAAACCTGTTATTTTGAAACCCCGAGTTGGGTTTTTGTCTGTTTCCTGGCTGTTTCCTCCCTGCCACCACTTATGTGCCCCCCCCCAATATCTCAGCTGTCTGCCTCAGTTTCCAGCCCCAATCTACCTTAAGTAACCCCAAGCCTCAGTTCCTCAGCCAGCTTCTCTGTAGTCCACTGGTTCTAACCTCAGTTCAGGCAACTTTCACTCCCTACACTTTAACTCTCTTTCTCTCACCTTAACCTTCCGTCAAGTATCCCAGGTATCCCAAGCACACACATACATACCGTGCCATCCAAGTTAGGAACTTACCTATGTGCAGGTGGGTTGTATGTGTGTGAACACATACGGAGCCCGGATGAGCTCCATCTGAGGGTACTGAAGGCACTGGCTGACGTCACTGCGCAGCCACTGGCGGGAGTATTTGAACACTCGTGGCGCACAGGCCAGGTCCCGGAGGACTGGAAAAGGGCCAATGTGGTCCCCATTTTCAAGAAGGGGAGGAAGGAGGACCCAGGCAACTATAGGCCAGTCAGTCTCACCTCCATCCTAGGCAAAGTCTTTGAAAAAATTGTCAAGGCTCACATTTGTGAGAGCCTGGCAGGAAAAATTATGCTGAGGGGAAACCAGCACGGGTTTGTAGCAGGTAGATCATGCCTGACTAATCTAGTCTCTTTTTATGACCAGGTTACAAAACGCCTGGACGCAGGAGTAGGGGTTGACGTCATTTACTTAGACTTCAGGAAGGCCTTTGATATGGTATCCCACCCCATACTGGTGAACAAGTTAAGAGGCTGTGACTTGGATGACTACACAGTCCGGTGGGTGGCAAATTGGCTAAAGGGTCGCACCCAGAGAGTCGTAGTGGATGGGTCGATATCGACCTGGAAGGGTGTGGGCAGTAGGGTCCCGCAGGGCTCGGTCCTAGGACCGATACTCTTCAATGTCTTCATCAGCGACTTGGATGAGGGAGTGAAGTGTACTCTGTCCAAGTCTGCGGATGACACAAAACTGTGGGGAGAAGCAGACATGCCGGAGGGCAGGGAACAACTACAAGCAGACCTGGACAGGTTGGACATATGGGCAGAAAACAACGGAATGCAATTCAACAAGGAGAAATGCAAAGTGCTGCACCTAGGGAGGAAAAATGTCCAGCATACCTACTGCCTAGGAAATGACCTACTTGGAGGCACAGAATCGGAAAGGGATCTTGGAGTCCTAGTGGACTCCAAGATGAACATGAGTCGTCAGTGTGACGAAGTCATCAGAAAAGCTAATGGCACTTTATCATGCATCAGCAGATACATGATGAACAGAACCAAGGAGGTGATACTTCCCCTCTATCGAGTGCTGGTCAGACCGCAGTTGGAGTACTGCATGTAATTATGGGTGCCGCACTTCAAGAGGGATGTGGATAACCTGGAGAGGGTCCAGAGAAAGGCCACATGTATGGTTAAGGGCTTGCAGGCCAAGCCCTGTGAGGAGAGATTAGGGCACCTGGACCTCTTCAGCCTCTGCAAGAGAAGGTTGAGAGGTGACCTTGTGGCTGCCTATAAGTTCATTACGGGGGCACAGAAGGGAATTGGTGAGGCTTTACTCACCAAGGTGCCCCCGAGGGTTACAAGAAATAATGGCCATAAGCTAGCAGAAAGCAGATTTAGACTGGACATTAGGAAGAACTTCTTCACAGTTACAGTAGCCAAGGTCTGGAATGGGCTCCCAAGGGAGGTGGTGCTCTCCCCTACCCTGGGGGTCTTCAAGAGAAGGTTAGATAGGCATCTAGCTGGGGTCATCTAAACCCAGCACTCTTTCCTGCCTATACAGGGGTCAGACTCGATGATCTATTGAGGTCCCTTCTGACCCTAACATCTATGAATCTATGAATCTATGAACTGATGAGTGAGTGTGTGTGTGTGTGTGTGTGTAATTGTGTGCATGATATACGAATTAGTGATCTGTGTACGTGTACTGAGTGTGCGGGTATTAACAATTGATTTTTGTCTAATTTTTAGTGTGTAGTGTGTATGTGCTTGAATTGGTGATAGGTATGCATGTGCCTAGGCTGGTTTGGATGTGTATGTGCCTGAGTTGGTAGTGTGTGTGTATGTGTGTATATGCACCTAATTGATTTGTGTGCTTGTATATATGCAATTGTGCCACACCCTCCTGTCTAACAGCGCAGTATTGAGATCCTGAGAGTTGGCCTGACCCCACAGGGCAACAAAGGAGCAGGCAGGCATCATAGCTCAACCCCTGGCATGGATCTTTGAGAACTCCTGGCGCTCAGGTGAAATGCCTGAAGATTGGAAGAAGGCCAATGTGGTGCCTATCTTCAAGAAAGGGAGGAAAGCAGATCCAGGGAACTAGAGGTCTATCAGCCTGACCTCTATCCCGAGGAAGATCTTGGAAAAAATTATCAAAGAGACCATTCTTGACAAACTGGCTGATGGCAACATCCTGAGAGATAGCCAGCACGGGTTTGTTGTGGGTAGGTCTTGCCTGACCAATCTCATCTCCTTCTATGACTAGGTGACGCATCACCAGGACAAGGCAGAAGAGATTGACATCATATATCTTGATTTTTAAAAAGCCTTCGATCTGGTGTCCCATGATGTCTTCATGGAAAAATTGGCCAACTGCAGCCTCAGCTACATCACAGTTCAATGGCTGGGGAATGGGCTCTGAGGTTGGACCGAGAGAGTGGTAATAGATGGAAATAAATCATCATGGTGCACCATGACCAGTGGGGTCCCCCAAGGCTCTGTCCTTGGGTCTATACTTTTTAACTTCTTTATTAATGATGCAGACATTGTTATCAGAAGCAGACTGGCCAAGTTCACCAATGACACCAAACTGTGGGGTAAAACGTCCACACTTGAGGATAGGATGGTGATCCAGGCTGACTTTAACAGGCTCAGAAAATGAGCGGACAAAAACCTGATGGCATTCAACACCAAAAAATGCAAGGTACTCCACCTTGGGGAAAAAACCCCCGCAGCACGTTTATTGGCTTGGCAGTGCTACGCTTGCTACCTTCACAGCAGAAAGGGACTTGGGGGTCATGATTGATCACAAGATGAATATGAGCCACAAATGTGATGTCACAGCTGATAAAGCGAGCAAAACTCTGGTTTGCATCCATAAATGCTTCTCAAGCAAATCCCAGGATGTCATCCTCCCGCTGTACTCGACCTTGGTGAGGTTGCAGCTGGAGTACTGCATCCAATTCTGGGCTCCACAATTCAAAAAGGATGTGAAGAAGCTTGAGAGAGTCCAGAGAAGAGCCACGTGCATGATCAGAGGGCAGGAGAACAGGACTTATGATGAGAGGCTGAGAGCCATGGGACTCTTCAGCCTGGAAAAGCGCAGGCTCAGGGGGGACCTGGTGGCTGCCTATAAGTATATAAGGGGTGTACATCAAGACCTGGGCGAACACGTGTTCACCAGCGTGGCCCAAGGGACAAAAAGTTCAAACAGTCACAAACTCCTCCAAGACCGTTTCAGGCTGGACATAAGGAAGAACTGACTGAGCCCCCAAGGCCTGGAACAAACTGCCTCCAGAGGTGGTGCAAGCACCTACTCTGGACTCCTTCAAGAGACATTTGGACATTTATCTTGCTGGGATCCTTTGACCCCAGCTGACTTCCTGACCCTGGGGCAGGAGGCTGGACTCGATGATCTTCCGAGGTCCCTTCCAGCCCTAATGTCTACGAAATCTATGAAATATACAAAGGGTGGGTAGCAGGGTTTAGCTGATTTCTAAAAAGCCTGGGTGTCACACACACAGAGTTTCATATAGCCTGAGCATTGACGGGGCATGTAGCATACTGTTTCATAACACAAGATCAAAGCCTTCAAGGCAAACAGGCTGTCTAACAGAACAAGGATACATAGTCTGGAAAACAGAGGGAGTATGTATTACACTGCCCATAACATATGATAATAGCGGCACCAGCTAACAAGGCCCCAGAGCAGTGGAGCCTGAGTCCCAGTTTTGGGAGAACAGACCAAATTAGGAGAAGGCCCAGAAAGCTACGTGGATATGTCACCACACAGAGGGACCAGAGATAGCCACGGATGAAGAGTCATCAGAAGACATCAGTGGGGAAGGAAGGAGAATACAAAAGCAGAGACTTAATAGTAACAAAGGGTTCCTACCTGTCCCTCCCCATCCTGCCCAGGTTCCTCCTCCCTGTCCTCCTCCCTGAGAGAGCCCCCGTCCCGCCCCCATCCCTGGGAAGCGTCCCCAAGGCCACCATGAACAGAGGACATACTACCTGTCCATCTCATCCACTTCACTGGAGTGGGGCTGTGGGCCTTAGCATCCCACCTCCAGGCTGCTGACATGCTGACACCTAAGAAAGAGCCTCAAAGTGAAGACTGTGTCCTGGCCAGATGTACTTTGACACTGATGACAGCCCTAGGATTTGGTAGATATACAGAATTTCTTGGTTGTTTTTTATATTGATTTTTTTCTGTTATCACTGTGTATTAATACATTTGCCTATTACAGAATGGAAAGGTCATGGTTGGTCTGAGGACGATTCCCCAGCACACAACGAGGCACACTCCAGGAGCTGGCACTGATTGGTCCAGGAAACCGGAATGCAAGAAAAAAATTCTGCCAGTTCACTTTCCCCAGGAGAGGAGTCATGCAGGTAGTCGTAGGCGGCAGCACAGTCTGTGCAGGGGCACGAAATGGAGCTGGGAGCACTGGGAGCCCAGAATGGGACTGAGCACCAGAGCGAATGGGAGGAGAATTAGCGTGGTGAGTTCCAGCAGTGGGCCAGCTAAGAATGGCTGGAACAGGAGCTGAGGCTAGGCTTGGGAAGGTGGCCGTCTGACCTGGAACCCTGCTGGAATGGAAGATTGTCCAGAGTGAGGATCTGATGACCTGCTAAGGAGTCGGAATCAATTGAATAAAGAGAAACCTGCATGTCAGACTGATTTTAACCCAGGCCAACTCATTGAAGGAAACATCCAGTTTTTACAGTTGTTTGAGCACGGGTTTAATTGATTCAGATTGGATTTGCTCCCCAGAGAGGTTTGGGTGAGTAATGATTGATGATGGACAATTCCTCTGAGAATGAAGTGATTTATATAAGGACTGATGGGAGACTGAGGGCTCCTCCAAGGATGGAGCAATTTATATAATTAGAGAGAGGTGATTGGGAATACCGCCAAAGAAATAATGATTGACATGGACTGATTGATGACTGATAATCCCTTTAGGTGAGAAATATACATGTGAGGTTGCATTGACCATGATGTGGGGGCAAGTCTGGACAAGTTGGATTCAGCGCACTCTAGGAACAAAGGAACAGGACACATTTGTACAAAAGAGATAGCCAGGTGCAGTGAGGACAGGGTGTAGGGATGGTGGAGTCCTGTGGGAGAGGTCTTATCAAGCTTACGTCCCAGTATAGAACAAGAAGGAGAGTACAAGCTTTTCGTCTTTCTATAGCAAGGGAGAGCTCAGCTTCAATTACTTTTTTTTTTTGGAGGGGGGTCAAAGAGTAGGTAGCAGGTAATTTGAAAATTGAAAGCCAGCAAATAAATTGGTTTCAAGAGCCTGGTGAGAGCAGATGAACAGGATTCTGTGCTGGAGCTACTATACTTGAGAATCAGACAATATTAGAAATCCAGTGGGGCACAGAAAAAAAAAGCAGAAATCTGATATCATAAATTGTTCTCCCTTGAGTGTTAAGAACTGTCAGCTCCTGCATCAAAAACAACATGTGCATATTTCTTAGAGCAGAGAATTTTTTCCTCTAAGTGTCAGAAAAACCTCATTCAAAAAACAAAGAATATGTGTCGTTAACAGGCTTATCTCTAGTGCCTCCACTCTTGCTGCTGAGGCACACGCTGCTCACTTGCTCCCTCTGTGCACACCAATTCCTAATTGAGGCAGTGAAGCCATCTTAAAGGATACTCTGAACCTATGTCAATAAGCATGCCTAATGCCAACAGCATAACAATAGCATGGCACTGGGGCATGTTCTCGGGGCTGCTCCCAGGTAACTATGCTGCATCATTTTTGGGAGTTGGCAGTGGAGCAGGAGAGGTAGGTGGGGGCATGCTTCTCAGCAACACATCTGGGCTCAGCATGGAGGTGACAAAGACATGCCCTAGCACTCATTCCTAACATAAGCATAAATCTAAGAATGTCCAGACTCAGCTGATTATCTTCTTCACTCCAAACATGGCTTCTCACACTGAGCTTTTGTGTCACTGATATGTTTGTCCCCTGGCACATAGTAAAATTTAATTCATAGTAGCAACTGATATGAACAAATATTTTGTAGCTATAAATCCCTCCAGCAAATATTTTTATGAATGAAATGAAAATCGCGAGCATTTCTGATGTCTGAAAGGAAGTTCAGAGATACTGGGAAGTCATAAAGAAAACCAGGCAGTTTGCAGTTTAATCCTGACATACGATTATATTAGCACTGAGGGTATGTATTTAGCCTGAGGCATCATTTCTGTTAGAACGCTATTGCTTACAAGAGCTGTACTTATTTGGAAGGCCATGCAGTCTTGTAGTCCACGGGCATGCCAACATCATGTCCCTAGAAATCCTAGGAAGCTTTGCTCTTGAGCAACCTCTGCATACCCTCGCTTGCATTCATATACTAAACCCAGAAATGAGCAGTAAAGCCATCACAGGGGTAATATACATTAATGCCCTGGTGGTCTGTCTGCAGCTTACTTGAGAATAGGAGGAGGCATCCCTAGGATGGGTTTACCATCACTTCTGGTTCTGCATGTGCAAATAAATAGGGGTAATCTTCCATAATGATTCCTACATTTCCTTCACTTTTATCTCATCCCCATCTCATCCACTAAAATGAACAGCAGTTACCCTTGGGGTGTCAAATTCTCATAAGCCCCCAGAGCAGATCTGAACAACAGAGCTTCTCATAGGCTACATCTGGACCACAAGAGACCTTCTGGACTGCATCTGGACCTGGCAGTGACAGTAGGGCAAGCAGTGGTGGCAGTGTGGAGGTTAATGCAGCCATTGCTCAGTCCTCTGTTGCTAACACAGGTGCTCATCAGGATTCCAGTCCTGGGAATTCAGGGCAGGTCCCACCCTCACATTCCCGGCCCCTCTGGAGGTCCTGTGGACTATGTTTAACAACCCCAAATTAACACTTATGTTAAAGGGTCATGCATAGATGGTGCGCTAACTTAAATAGAGATTGGGTTAACCTGATTTAAGAAAGGGTTAATTTGATCTTGCAAATTGTCACAGGGCACTTAGGTGCCTGCTCCAAGAAGAGCAGAAACTGCCTCGGGAGAGCCCAAAGAGCCAGACAGGAGCCCAGGTGCAGGTTGCCAAGGCAACCAGCTAATGAGGAAATTAGCTTGCACCTGCACCTGGTCAGCTGGCCGGAAGGGGCGGGGCCTTGGGCCCATATAAACCCCAGGACGGGGCCTAGGGAGTTCAGTTCTCTGCCGGCGGCCAAGGGGGAAGGAGCCCTCCTAGAGTGAGTGAAGGGAAGAGACCTAAGTTCTGCTCCTAGTAATGTAAAGGGGCAGAGCACACCTTATGCAGTTGGTGTGATATTATAGCCCAGGGGCTTATGTTTGGTTGTAGTTTTATAATACCAGTGGTTTGGGTGAGGCTATTTGGAAAAGAAGGAGGCCTCATCGGGGGCCCACTGCAGCGTGGGGACCCTGGCACCAGTGAGGGTGTGGAATTTGGGGCACACAGACCCTGGTACCAGTAAGGGCGTGGTATTTGGGGTGCACAGACCCTGGCGCCAATGAGGGTGTGGCACGAGGGGCGCAGGGACAGGGCTGCAGAGAGCCCGGGCGCCAGTGAAGCGCAAGGACAGGGCTGCAGAGAGCCCAAAGAGGACAAGGGGGCCAATTCACAGCAAGGCCCAGGCTGTACAATATCAATGCCATTTGCGAGACTTGGGGCATGGTAAATGGGTGGTTGGAGCCATGCATATAGCCCGTAAGGCTGGGGACCCAGGGAAGTCCATCAGGACCGTGTCTGACTGGACGTAAAGGCAGCCTCCCTACATTACTTTTTCATCAAGACGTGGCGGGCAAGAAAAGAGGGTGCCCATCAGGCCAAATTGGCATGGTCGAGGGGCCTTAGGAGATGACAGCCATCCTCAGGGACCCCATCCTGTGACACAAATATCTGTATATGTTTGCAACATAGCCCCGGGGCTGGGAAACCTCAGCTTCTTGCCCCAACCCTTGAGTTGCACTATTCCCACCCCCACAGTCCTGATTAGGCTTTTTATGGCCCCCTATTTCCTGCCACAACTGGGCAGTTCTCCTGACCAGCCCTGCCAAACCTGTGGACCCACCAACCCCCCACACATAGACCCACCAACCCCTGCCAATCTAGCCAGCCCTGCCCCTCCAGACTCACCAACCCCCCTGATCTTACCCACCCCTCCTTACACTCTGAGTTACTTATACTGGTTTCTATGCACTGCTCCCAGTCTATGTTTACACGGCACAAAGTACTCCATGTGAATGTAGATCAGGTTCAGTGAGCAACTGTATGCACCTTTACAGAACCATGGGGGTTAATGACTTATTTTTTTCAAGCAGAAAATTTTACAGGATGCCTGCACATCAGAAAGTGTGCTGAAGGCTACACAAATATAGCAAATGGGGTTCAAGAACCTTCTGGCCTGTCTTGTCTTCCCTCAAAGACTCTGTTATTTTTACTACTGAAAGAGCAGATGCCTGTAGCCAAGGGTCTCCTTTGCCAAACGCTATTTGGAAAACGTTCCAAAGCTGATTCTTATGAGATTTCCATTTACATGAGTTCTTGGACATAACAAAGAAGTTACTGATTTCAGAAATATAGATCAGTGGTGAGAGACTATATTTCTCTTCTGGTCTGAAACAAGCCTAAAAGAGGTTGAGGTACCTTATTTCTTCTGTTATTTAATTTAATCATTATTTTACTTTTTATCATTGTTACAAATACAAGGAACTATTCCACTATTACATTCTCAGCGTACAGCTTTCTAAACATTTGTTTATTTGGTATCATGTGATTTCTTTTGTTTATGTGATATATTTTGCTGTACAGAGAAACTTATCGTGTATATAGAGGTGGACAACTGCTCAGCTAAAGTGCACTGAAAGGATGTCTTCAACCTGGTATTGAGATCTGTAGCATGCCAGAAGGGGAAATTTTAATGAAGATTTTTGTTTTGTTTTTTTAATTGTGAAAAGTCCATTTATCATGACAGAATTTGAGGGTGTGTGTCAATCTCAAAAATTTTTAGTCAGGAAAAGTTTCTCAGGACCATGATGAAATTCCTGGTCAAAAGCAGAAAGAGAGTATAACCCCCAAAGTTTAATAGCCCAATAGTTAGAACATTCACCTGGGTGTAGAGGCCCAATGTTCAGCATCCTGCTTTACCTTGATTCAGGCCAGGGAGTTGAATGCCAGTATTGCATATCACAAGGATAATTTCTAATCTTGCAGAGTCTCTCTCAATTTCTTCCCCTGGTGCTCTTTCATATCATACAAATGTTAACTGGAGCAAGGAGGAAAACCTATGTCTTCCACATTTTAGGCAATTCCCCCTAACCACTAGGATATACAATCCGTTTCTTCCTCTTTCTGGCCCAATAAGTGTTGAATTATTCATACAAAGTGGAACAGCTTCAGCAGGAGAGAATATGAGAGACACCCATGAACAGCCAATTGGTTGGTGGCCAGGGCATGGAGGGCTGAATCAGTCAGGCAGAGCAAGTGGTGGGTCTATAAGTTTTAATATTACAGTAGGGCCTAGTAATGATCATTTAGCAGCTTTGAACCAGGAAAGACCAGCTTTTCTTTCTCTGAGCTTAAATATAAATTACCAACCATATTTCCTGTCTATGCTATAGAAGACTGTGACTCAGTCAAAAAACCCCACATAACTTACTGACTGCTGAGCTGAATATAAACTGATGGGCAAATGAGACTTCATAGAAAGCATTTCAAAGATGTTCAGACTGAATAAATAAAACCCCAAAGGCCCATCAGGAAAGCCAGTTCTTTATCATTTTTGCTCTTTTCTGGCAGAACTGAACTGCTCTATGAATCAAAGAATCTGAAATCCACAGTGAAGCCAATTCAGCAATTCCAGTAACTGGAGTAATTCAGCCCAACCATAATTGTTTTTACTTAGAATTGGAATTAGGACCCATTCAACAAATGTTCCTCTGTCTATGCCAAAGCTAATTAATTTTGTAACAAGATTTGACGTTCCCTACCTGCTGTGCTACAGCTCCTTGTGTGTTGAAGAGAGTGCTGCATTCCCCATCATGGTATTTTTCTTTACATTCACGGCAGAACATGAACTGGGGAGGGGGAGGAAAAACAAGCCATAAAAACACATTAGAGATATAGGCAGCAAATTATCCTCTCGGAGAGTTGCACAGAAGATGAACTCTTGCCCTTCTTATCCCATTAAATTCCCATAGTTCTCCTAATTATGCATCTTTTTACACAACAACTTTGCAGTTATTATGATAAATTCCTGTCATGCAATAAAATATATTCCATTATTAATAATAAGCTTTTGCTACAGTATCCATTTATATACATAAAACAATATTAGATATTGCTGGGTTGTGTGTCTTTTTTTACTGGGTGACCTATTTATATGAAAAAGGGTACCAGCTGAAAAAAATTGAGGGTATCAGGTTAAAAAAAAAAAGTTCTTCTTTTGTAGTGCTTGTGATTGGAAATAGTCTGTATATAATTCTGAGTCAAATGAATTCTCACATGGAAAACTACATATTATAGAAACCAAGAAAAGACAAAAACTTTATGCAGGTTATTTGAAACCCTGCAGAACAGAAAAATCCTAATCATTGCCATTTCCATAGAACGGTTAAAGAAGAAAAACTATGGAAGCAACATGTTTCTCTATTCAGTTCCACAGGATTTAGGGGAGTACTGTATCTAGGAAAAATGATTAAATGTCTAAGAGGTGCATTGGTTTCATCCCTGTTAAATTCTATAGATCATAAGGGTTTAACCAAATGCAATGTCCTTTACGCACTAGCAATGTATTTGTCTGCACTTTTGCTGGAGCTGTAACAGCTATCTAAGATGGTTCATATGTATTCAGCTTGATACATTTTTACACTCTAAAATGAAGATATCTGTCTTGACATGTGTCAAAATCTTTGACCCATCAATTCAGCATTAATGTCTGTGTCCTTGCGGGTAAGAGGAAAAGTCAATAATGTAAAATGGGTCTCTCACATGCTGTTCCAGAGTCACGCTGACTTGACCCACCTTCAGACTCTGAAGAATCTCTCAGCAGTTAGCTGCTCTGACTGGCATTATAAGCAAGGCTGATAAAGCAGCCTTGATTTTCAGATACAGAGCTGCATTCAGATGTAATGAAAAAGGATATCAGGGGAACCTGACACTGGGGCATTTATCTGCCACAAATCCCATTGTTGCAGTTCTATTTCGAACTCTCAGGCTTCTGTTGTCAGTTCCATAAGTACCCTAGAAAATCACATTTTATTGTCACGCTGAAGAAACTACATTTTTATGGAATGAAGCATTGTGCAAGAAAACAAGGCCAACAGAGCTGATTCTGCTCTTCAGAAACAACAGGGAAATGTGGGGGTGGAGAAAAATGGAATGGTTGTTTCTTTTGTTCATATCAAACAAAGTTACCTCCCTGTTTTGCCTGGCAGTTCTTTTTGTGTACCTAGTTTCTTATTTAGATTTTTTTTTAATGTATTTTTGCTTTAATTGCCACTGTTATGCTAACTTGGCTGTGCTTGTTCATTAACTGTTTCATGATGGAGGTATATTTGCCAGGCACACTGTATGAGAGACTCCTGTATTAGAAGAGACCTACCCAAATGGAAGCAGCAGATGGGTGGTTTTGTGGGCTGATTGCAGTACTGGCTCCCATTTTCATGGGCTTATTGAGGTGATCCCCCCTGCCCCACTGAATGGCTGAGGGGCCCTGGTGGCCTCACCCCTCATCACTGGCTAGTGAAGAGGGCTGCCTTTCGTGTGACCCTGCCGCTTGCTGCTGATTGGTGGAGAGGGCTGCCCTTCATGAGGACCCGCTTCTCACTACTGATTGGTGGAGAGGGGCAGGGCTTCATGAAAGGCAGGCCTCTTGGCCATCAGTGGCAGAGGGAGGAGAGGGTAGCTGTCATCTTGGCTGCCCCCCTTTGTGCTGGCAGCTTCTCCTGCTTCCAGTGGGCAACCACTGGCTCACGCTGGGGAGCCAGCATTTTATTTTTATTAAGTTTTTTTTTCTGGCAATGCTGCATAAAATTATGGAAACTGCTGTTTTTCACAGTTTCCACGAAAACTGTGAAATAATAATTTGAGTAGGTTTCTGGGTATTTGAGATGGAAAATGTTTTGATCATGGTAGTACCCAAAGGACCCAATCATGCTAGGAACTGCACAGATGCATAAACACCTGAAGTCCTTAGCATCCAAGGGTGCCTACAGATGTTCAGGGCCCCACTCTAACTCATGGCACTTTACAGAAAGTGCCATGAGCTACAGTCACCCCCCGCTCCTGCCCCCACCCAACAGATATTCATCTGTTGGGTTGTGGGGGGAGGTGGGAAAATGGAGTCTGCCTGCGCCGGCCCTGGCCAGCAGGCAAGGGTATTTCAGCAGCCTCTGAGGAGGCTGCAATCTGCCCCTCTCCCCAGCCCTGCACTTCCCTCCCAGCTCCAGGGCTGTCAGTGGGGGCAGGGAGAAGGAAGCAGCACAGAGCTAGCTGCCAGCTAGGCTTTGCCTGGCCTGAGCTGGGGGCAGGGGGAAGGGAGGGGGAGGAATGGAGCTCCCTCACCTTGCGGGCTCCACCAGCTAGAGTATTGGGGACCTGGCTGGGGTATTGGGGACAGCTGAGCTGGGCCCTGTTCCACTTCTCCCCCTCCAGCTCAGGCCAGGCAAAACCCAGCTGCCAACTCCATGCTGCTTCCCTCCTCCTCCCTCCCCTGCTGCCAGCCCTGTCCCTGCATGAAAAATTATCTCTTGAGAGAACACAAGTTCCCTAAAGTGCATTAAAGCAGAGTGCCTTAATCTAATACCTGATTTGACAAGGGTTAATTTTTCACACGATCAGCCATTTTAAAAGTGCTATGCAGCCATGTACATGTATTATATTATGGCTTTAGATTAATGGCAAATCAATGGCAAATATGGCAAAAGGAAAAAGCCTCCAGTTAACCTGTGTTTTGTGGTCTCATTAATACTAATACAGTTATTTTGCCTATGGAAAGCAAAAAAGGATTCAAAGGCCTGATCATGTGAAAAATATAACTAGTGTATTTTGGGCCTGAATGATTGGTTATTGCTGGAAGTAGTTAACCTTACATTCATGATTAGTTGTATTTTCTGGTAGATGTGTCCCATTTTTTTTCCTCCTTCCTCTCGTTCCTTTGTCTGCTGCCTTTAGATGCATCTCTCTGAAAGGGTTTTGTCACACCCAAAACTTTGCCACAGAAGGGCCCATTTCTCTTTTCTCTACTCTACCCTCTCCCTTTCTTCTTATTCTAGTCCAGCTTTTGTAGAAGGTTCACAACCTTAACACTGCGGGAAGTTTTAGAGAAACATGAAAACCTGTTTGCAACAATACTTTATCTACCTCATGATACAGAAATGATGCTTACAATTATACGATTCATAAACCTATGTTGTTATGTGATGCTTGACTTCCGGATACGCTGTGCACTTGGGATAAAAAGCACTCTGTCTGCCCTATCTTTAGTACAATGCATTCTCATTCTGGTTCTTCCACAAAATCAAGATTACAGTGTCGGTCACCAATATTTTCCAGACAGGCCTGCAGGTGCTAAAATTGTGTTTGCATATTTAGGGTGTAGTCCATGCCACAGTCATTTTATAGTCTGCATGCAACTCCAGGAATGCTCTCAGCCAGCAGCTCTCAATGAAAACAAGTCTGATCTTTTGGCAAGCCAGAGAATTCTTTTCACATCTTATTAGATAATGGATGAGAGGTAAGATCAGTTCTATGGCGGAAGAACACCCTGGAGGTTGATCAGTTTGTCAGAATGAATAGGACTTTCCTGACACAAACACATTAAGCATTCCCCAGTTACAGCTCAGTGTGGATCATAAAGAAAGTGCATGTCAGTTAAAACAAAGAATGGTTAGTAACACAGCTGCATTCACTTTTACTTCCAGAGATTAAAAAAATTAAGCTTTAGTAATGAAATATGACAAAAGGAAAAAGCCTCCAGTTAACCTGTGTTTTGTGGTCTCATTAATACTATAACATTAATAGTTATTTTGCCTATGGAAAGCAAAAAAGGATTTAAGTTGTTTAATTAGGATTTAGCACTTATATATAAATTTACTCTTACAAAGTGTTTAAAAGTGGTTGTAAGTAGTCCAATGGTAGTTGTAGTCATACTGTTTCCTTCTTTATTTGCAAAAGAAAAAAACCTGACAAGTTCAATAAGACAATGACTGATCCACAAATTACTGTTTCTTTTAGTATATTTGTAATATTTTAGCCTATGATATTTAGCATATTTAGCAATATTTTAGCATGCCACTGGTGAAAGTTTCTAGACTTAAAGAAAAACACACACACAAACAAACAAATACTAAAGTCCGAATACTATTCCAGTTTCCAGACACCTCTAAATACAATCCCATTCCACTCTGAGTCCTTGATAAAATGGTGGCTCTGTAAACTTTTGTTACGTGCCTTCATCATAGTCATAAAACCAAGTCACAAAAGCAGTGAAAATGCAGAGAAGCCACCCATCTTTTATGTTAATGCTTTTTTCAGGGACTTGAGCAGGGAAAGTGATATTGCTTTTAGGTACTTTAGAGGTTAAATTAGATTTGGACTCAAAGTCCGTGTCCAGATGAGCGTGGCTGTGAGGTCTGTGGCACCACAGACATGTCTGCAGTGCCACATACTGCAATTCTGCTGCTTTCCATGCTGCAAGGAAGTAGCCCAGAGGGTTTTTTTTTGACCCCTGGGGATCTAGGAGTCGAAAAAACCCACAGAGAAAAAAAGTAGAGCTGTGCACGTGGCAGCAGTGTGCGTTGACCAAAGCTGGAGCTTGGCCGGCTGGAGCTACACTCCACTGGCAGCCAGGCTCCGTGCAGCAGGATTGCCACTCCAGCAGCTTCAGGAGGCTCCCAGGACCCCAGGTAAGGCTGCTGGGGCCAGACCGTCATTGGCCCCATCCTCTATCCCACCCAGGGCAACTTGCTGCACAGCAGCACGCACGTGGCACGGGCATTCCCTGAGGACAACTAACAGGGAACCAAACATCCACACATGTCTGGATGTGGCCAAATGTTGCAAATCTATTCCTCAAGGTTCATGCATATATGAATTAGCAGGGAATATTCAGAAGCACTTGAAGGATTTAGGCACATACATCTCGTAGGACCTGTATGTGCTTAAATCTAGTAGGTTCTTCCAAAAATGTCTAACCCCCCCACCCCTCCCCGCCATATTATGGGTCTCAACAAAAATCCTGCATCCAAATAGCCTCCAATTGAGTTAACCTCCAACTGCAAGTTGAATCTGAATCCAGATACAATTTTATAAAGGTCTCTTATCTTTACAGTTGGACAAGACAAAAGTGCAAAACTGAGCACTTGTAAACTTGGTGGTCTGAAATTTGCAGCTTAATCCCATCCTTAAAAGTAGCACAGAGCTCTGCTGCTGGAGCTATGCTGACAAATTAACTCAGGTTTATGGAAGCCATGGCCACGCTTGAAGCTAACTTGGGTAGGTGACTAGCATGGGGGCACCACCCTCCTGTTGTTATGCCTCTTTTACACAAAACATGTTCCTCTAATAAATTGGTGAGACCCAACACAGCCTTCAAATTTGTCCTCAACATCCATGAGCCATGCTGCCAATAAGACATCAGACAATAAACAATGGGTTAGGGCGGTGAAGTGGGAGAACTGGCATTTATTCTACCTCTTTACAACCTTTTAAACAAAAGGTTTAGAAATGTATTTATTTGACTGGATGTCTCACTGCTTCCCTGTGTTGCGGTATTTGAGGCCAAGCAGGTAGCGCATGGGGGGCGGGGGCCGCTGCAGCTGGGTGGGGAGTGCACAGGGGGGCTGCAGTCAGTTGCTGCATGAGCGAGCAGGCCACAGCTGGTTGTGGGCTGAGTGGGGGGGGGCTGTAGCTGAGTGGGGAGGCTGTAGCCGAGCAGGGAGGTGAATGGGGGCTGCACCTGGCTGCAGGGTGAGTGGCGGGGGGGGTGGAGCCATACAGGGGGGCCACTGGCAGACTCACCCCTCCGAGCTGCCCCCCACCATGGTCTTCTACACCCTCATATCTGTTGCATTTTTCTGTGGATCACCCTGTCATAATCATTATTTACCATTCTGCCAATATTTGCATCTTCTGCATATTTTTAGAATGAGGACTGATTTTACATTAACTACCAGATAATTGATGAAAATACTGAATTGTGTCTGACTTAAGCAACAATATATTTATGACAATGACAACAACAACAACAATGTACTTAGAAGCCAGCCTCCAACCAGCACCAAGGACACAAAGAAGGGTTGGAAGAGACCCTGGTTGACAACCCTCTTTCTCAGGCAAAATAAATCTTTTTAGCTGAGTGGGCACGTCTACAAGAGATGCTAATGATGCAGTAGCGTGTCACAGCATGGACAATGCTAATATGCTACTTGCAGTATTATTAGGCTACTGCACAGTACCATCACTAAAAAGGTGTCCCCAGGCACTACTGTACAGTAACTCTGGTTACTGTGCATTTATTTAGTACTTGATTATACAAGTACTAAATTCAATGCACAGTAACCACTGTGCATTAATGAACATGTAGATGTGCCCAGTGAATCTCATGAGATCCTTTTAAGAGTATCACAGGGTGCCATGCAATATTAGGTGTGCAAACACTGGCACATTTCACAAGATAAACCCAGAGATTTCAAATAGGAATCCAGAGTGTCAAAAACATTCTGGCTTTTGTGATCTTTCAGAAAACAAATTAACTGGTTAATCATGCCTTAAGTGTAATGTGTAGAGGGGGCCCAAATGTTGGAGACTGGGCCTAAGTGCCTTGTCCAAGGTCACACATGGAAAAACTCTGCAAGCAATCATCCTGCACAGGTATAGTCTAAATAAAAGGACAGTTAACCATGGAAGTTTTGCAACCTCCACCTGTCATTCTGATGTTGGGCAATATAGCAGAGAACTGGATGGCATTCAGACAAAGGTTTGAATAGTACCTAGCAGCCACACGGGCAGAACTGCAAAATGAGAGTAAAAAAAAAATCTAGTTTCTTGCATACTATAGAGGGGGAGGCCCTAGCTGTTTATAATAGCTTTACTTTCAAAAAAAGGTCAGAATATGAAATTAAGTAAAATACTATCCAAATTCAAGAAGTATTGTGTGTCTAAAGAGAATAGGCATTTATACACATGCTCTGAGAGTGGGGGAAGGGGCACTTTAATTAGAGCAGCTCTAAGACCTGCTCTAATTGAAGCGCCTGGAGCACCTCGATTAATTGAGTCTGCTGAAGCATGGCAATTACTGCACTCCAGCAGCCACCTGCATCTCATGTATCAGTGTCACTGTGCTTCAAAATGGTGGCAAGGGCACTTTATCCTTGAACAAGCTTTGGATAAAGTGCCCCCGTCACCATTTTGAAGTGTGGGGACACTGATGCACGAGACACAGGAGGCTGCTGGAGCATGGTAATCGCCATGTTCCAGGAGACTCAATTAATCGAGTGTGCTCTGATGGGCTGGAATTATACTGCAGCCCATCGGTGGAATCACACTCATGCTGAGGTGCCTCCCTGCTCATGTATAGGAACCCAATGAGACTCTTGAAAGACACAGATTTTTATGTGTGGACAAACAAAAGGAGAAAGTATAAATCCAGTATGTTACTGAACTGAAGAGACCAAGAAAGAGCAGTGCTTTTGGGAACTTGTCAGAATTTCTGATTAAGGACAGGATTATTTGTAGAAATGCAGACACTACCTTACACAAAAGGCTCTTGTGCGAGGGAGATTTGTCCCTAGAAAGGACAGTTCAAATGGGAAGGGCAACCAAAACTGTGAAGGCCCAGGCTGCAAAGCTGAATGCACCAAAAGGAGTCATGCAGTAGGTATGAAAGAAATGTGGCCAGAAAGAGCCACTTCACCAGCTGGAATTTTTTACTAGTAAGAAGCCTCCTCATAGAATCAACTTTTTAATTAGCAAGGAGACTGCCAAGGGAGCAAATGTGAAAAAGCATATGTGTACCAAGTCTGAAAGACAACAATGCAGACATTGCTCTGCATTTGGAAGGCTCTGTTTTAACTGTAACAAGAAGGTACCATTTTGCCAAGTGCTGCAGACTCTGAACACATTGGGCACTTTTACATGTGCTCCAACACATTCAGATTAGAAAGCGTTGGCGCAGATGTCGGCTGGACCATTCAAATCAGAACACTCCACCGTGCTGCGGCGTCTTGTGTATGCAGTGTCCCCGCATTTCAAAGTGGCAGCAGGGGTGCTTTAACTAAAACTTGTTGAACCAGCTTTAGTTAAAGTGCTCCCACTGCCATCTTGAAATACAGGACACTCAACACATGAGATGTTGCGGGCATTTTAATTAGAGTGGCTCCCAAGAACTGCTCTAATTAAAATGCCTCCCTCCAGAGTACGTGTAAACCTCAATTGCACACAACTGAGCAAACACTGGAAGAGGAGGTTTTTTAAAAATAGATTTGGTAGAATCAAGAAAAATCAATGAGAAAGACTTTTGCAAGTGGAAGTGGCAGGAATTATGGTTCTGTTTAAATTGGACATTGGAGCTTAGGTTAGTGTTTTACCAGTTCATGAATGCAGAAAATTGAAACCAAAACCAAAAGCCAGTCCCACAAACATCACAATAAGTAACTAATCAGGGACAAATATGCCAGTGAAAGAGAGATGCATTACTAGCATACAATATAAAAATAGAGTATACGACTCTCATTCATTGTGGTACCTTGGGAGGTGACACCAATTTTAGGTCTGGCAGCTTATGAGAAACTGAATCTTAATAGTTAAGTGCGTGTTGCAGGACAAGAAGACACAACATGCATGCCTCTTGTTGGTCCTTTTAGCTCTCATGGCACGAATTCTTCACTATGAAGAAACCACTTGTGGGAATAGGAAAATGAATGGTAAAGACTCATTCCAGAGAGACTTGATAGTAACCTTTTCTCTTTAGACAGGCATTAATGGACTTGGGGGTTAATTGCTTTTTATAGTTATAGTTAAGAGGGAGGATGTAGTGATAGAAGTTGTACTTTAAAGTACTCCCTAACTACAGAGTCTAAGGAAGTTGGTAAGTGTGATTTAGTCCCTCAGCTAAATAGCCAGTCAATTAGAGGGAGTCAAACAGAGCCTGCAGAGGTTGCCTACTGCTCAACAATTAATGTTTGATGTTTTAGTTCTCATGTGTTAAAAGGCCCACTACAAGGCTTTATTATGAAGTACCCCTTCTTGATGTTAAAATCAGTCTAGTAAAAGATTGTGGATAAACTGTACAGTCAAATTTTATAAATGTTTTTCAAACAGTTTGAAAATGAATCTCTGAATCCCTCTTGCACATTATTACAACTTTTCTTTTCTTCATAAGAATGATCAATGAGTTTAAGTTACAATCAGTTTTCTAATAAAAAAGGTTTTTCGAAGTCCAGTATAAATAGACACATTTTTCAGAGTGTGTGTGTGTGTGTGTGTGTGTGTGTGTGTGTGTGTGCATGCACGTGAGAGAGAGAGAATGAAGGGTAGAAGAGTATTAAATGATCTCCAAGGATTTTTGAATATCTGAACACAAGAAGGATCTGCTAGTGAACAAGTCACAAAATGTAACTCAATTCAATTTTCTGCATTCATCCTGAATAAAATAAACCAGACACATGCTGGAAAGCACTTAGGAATCTTACAATTCAATTTTACTAATATTAGGAGATTTTAAATATCAATTTTATCTGAAGAGTGACCCATTAAATATAGGCACAATGAAAGCATTAAAAAAGAAAAAAAATAATTTTCATCCTGTAAAAAAAGCAATTGATCACATAAAATTATGTTATTTTTTCTTTTTCAGGACAGAAGACATAAAATTGCAACACAAAGTGAGTTTTTATGGTCAAGCAATGAACTGTGTTTTAAAGCAAAGACTTACCCTGAAAATACAGACAAGCCCTGGTTAGTTAGCACTCTCACGGGCAAAACCACTACCAGTATAACCTGGACATAGTGCATTTCTGTTCAGTAAAATTAAACACCCTTTTTTTTTTTTTTCCAGTGAGTTACAAAGTGTAAACTTCAGAGTTAGTTATAGTGAAGTTGTTCTCTGAAAAAAAAGGATTCCTTAATATATTCCTCAAATGTAAGGAAACAAGAAAACAATCTGAATATTTAATGAGAGTTCCAACCTACATGACTATGGGATAACAACTTCACAGTGTGAAACTAGGTAGCTTGTTATTTATTTCCACTAAAAGTCAATTATCCCATTTTAAAAATAGAACATCATGCTCCTTGCTGTGCTACTGTTGTGAACTGCACTTCTTAGGTGTTGGACTGATTTTGCCTTTGGCACCAGGTGATACCATACAACTAAGTGTGAGCTTCCCAACCCCACACCTTGCTTTGGTTTTTATTCTTGCAGTGAGTATCTGCAAAAACTGTTCATCACATGCAGTTGCTCCATTTACTGTAGGATTTGTGGCATTACATCTCTTTTGTAATAGGGGGTACTGCAAATACCACAATATTGCTAGTTACTGCAGGTTAGTAACTATCTGCTTTTCATGACACTGGTTTTATCAGAGCTTAATATAACCATATGCATACCAGTACAGGCAGAACAGTTTTGATCTTTTCCTTTAAATTACAGAATGCTTTCCTGACTATTCATATATCAGCTAAAAGTCTAACTTTTATGACAAGAAAGACAATCTGTCAAAACATGGTGTCAGAAACATAGTAACATTCTCCATGTAGTTCTTGCAATCTGAATGGCAATTTTCTATAAACATTAAAAGCATTAAGTATTTGACTGCATCAGATGTCTTGTAGATTGCACTGTTTTCCTGTAAAATCTACAAGGGAAAGTCTCTCTCTCTCTCTCCTGAACTATACATAATAATGTGCATGAAAATTCCCTAACACATAGTTCATGACATCTATACCATAGGTGTCTTGTGAGTGTGTGCAAGGAGATTGGGTTTGTGACCGAGAATCTCTTCTGGAGTTTCTTTTTGTGCCAGGGGGATGGCTCTGGCTTTCTGGACCCTCCTGAGGACCAGGAGTTTGCCCGGGAACTGGCTGAAGCCATATGCTCCAGGACCATGGTTGTCATGGGTAACTTCAATTACCCGGACATCTCGTGGGAGGATCGCTCAGCAAAATCTGAGCGGTCGCAAAGCTTCCTCTCGTGCATGGATGACCTCTACCTGACTCAAGAAGTCTATGGGCCAACGAGAGGCAAAGCGCTGTTCGACCTGGTACTGGCTACTGGGGATGACCTAGTCAGCGACCTAGTGATCGATGGGAAGCTGGGTGACAGCGACCACGAGCTGATCACCTTCACCATCTGCCGAAAAGCTGGCAAGTCAGTCAGCAACACGGAAGTCCTTGACTTCAGGAAAGCCGACTTTGACAAGCTCAGGAGGCTTGTCAGTGAGGCCCTAAGGGACCATGACCACGGGGAGAGGGGAGTTCAAGAAGAGTGGTTGCTCCTCAAGGGAGCGATCCTCAAAGCACAAAGTAAGTCTATTCCATCTCGGAGGAAAGGCAGCAAGAGGGCACAGCAGCCCCCCTGGTTCTCCAGGGACCTAGCAGACCTCCTGAGGCTAAAAAGAAAGGCCTACATAGGATGGAGGATGGGAGTCACCTCCAAGGAGGATTATTCTGCATTGGTCCGATCCTGTAGGGAGCAGACCAGGAAAGCTAAGGCTGCAACTAAACTCCAACTAGCTTTGAGCATCAAGGACAATAAAAAGTCCTTTTTCAGATATGTGGGGAGCTGGAGGAAAAGCAGGGGCAATGTTGGACCCCTGCTGAACCAGATGGGGCAACTGACAATTGACGCCCAGGAAAAAGCCAACCTATTAAATAGGTACTTTGCGTCGGTCTTTCATCAGTCCCATGGGATGCCCATGCCCACTACGGGACAGGGAAGTCCAGGTGAGGGTGATCCCCTGCCCTCCACTGATGCTGACTTCATGAAGGAACATCTTGAGAAGCTGGATACCTTCAAGTCAGCTGGCCCTGATAATCTTCACCCCAGGGTACTCAAGGAGCTGGCGAGCATCATAGCTCAGCCTCTAGCGCAGATCTTTGAAAACTCCTGGCGCTCAGGTGTAGTGCCCGAAGACTGGAAGAAGGCCAATGTGGTGCCTATCTTCAAGAAAGGGAGGAAAGTGGATCCAGCTAACTATAGGCCCATCAGCCTGACTTCTATCCCGGGGAAGATCTCAGAAAAGTTTATTAAAGAGGCCATCCTTAATGGACTGGCCGACGCCAACATCTTAAGGGATAGCCAGCATGGGTTTGTTGCTGGTAGGTCTTGCTTGACCAATCTCATTTCCTTCTACGACCAGGTGACCTATCACCTGGACAAGGGAGAAGAGATTGATGTCATATATCTTGACTTCAAAAAAGCCTTCGATCTGGTTTCCCATGATTGCCTCTTGGAGAAACTGGCCAATTGTCGCCTTGGGTCCTCCACGATCCACTGGCTGGAAAATTGGCTCCGGGGTCAGACCCAGAGGGTAGTAATTGATGGGAGTCACTCATCGTGGTGTCCTGTGACCAGTGGGGTCCCCCAAGGCTCTGTCCTTGGACCCATACCGTTCAACATCTTCATTAATGGTGTGGACACCGGAGTCAGAAGCGGACTGGCCAAGTTCGCCGATGACACCAAACTTTGGGGCAAAGCATCCACACCAGAAGACAGGCAGGTGATCTAGGCTGACCTGGACAGGCTCAGCAAGTGGGCGGACGAGAATCTGATGGTGTTCAATGCCGATAAATGCAAGGTTCTCCACCTTGGGAAGAAAAACCCGCAGTATCCTTATAGGCTCGGCAGTGCTATGTTGGCTAGCGCTATGCAAGAAAGAGACTTGGGGGTCATCATTGACCACAAGATGAACATGAGCCTGCAGTGCGATGCTGTGGCTAGTAAAGCGACCAAAACGCTGGCTTGCATCCATAGATGCTTCTCAAGCAAATCCCGGGACGTCGTTCTCCCCTTGTACTCGGCCTTAGTGAGGCCGCAGCTGGAGTACTGCGTCCAGGTTTGGGCTCCACAATTCAAAAAGGATGTGGAGAAGCTTGAGAGAGTCCAGAGAAGAGCCACGCGCATGATCAGAGGTCAGGGAAGCAGACCCTACGATGACAGGCTGAGAGCCCTGGGGCTCTTTAGCCTGGAAAAGCACAGGCTCAGGGGTGATCTGATGGCCACCTACAAGTTTATCAGGGGTGCTCACCAGTATCTGGGGGAACGTTTGTTCACCAGAGCGCCCCAAGGGATGACGACTAGGTCGAATGGTCATAAACTACTACAAGACTGTTTCAGGCTGGACATAAGGAAGAATTTCTTTACTGTCCGAGCCCCCAAGGTCTGGAACAGCCTGCCACCGGAGGTGGTTCAAGCATTGAACACCTTCAAGAGCAAACTGGATGCTTATCTTGCTGGGATCCTATGACCCCAGCTGACTTCCTGCCCTTTGGGCAGGGGGCTGGACTCGATGATCTTCTGAGGTCCCTTCCAGCCCTAATGTCTATGAAATCTATAAATCTATGAAATCTATGAGGTGGGAGGAATCCACACTGTGTTATCACTCTCACGGCTTTACTCCCCAGGTGTTCAGGAAGTAGAATGAACACTCCTGGAGCTCAGGGAAGCATGTAGATGCCAATTATGAGATGGCTTTGGATAACTGCTGAGCGGGATGGGAGGGAGGATGATATTTCTTGTGCACATCTCCATTCCTGTGCATGTGCACCAGGGTGTCACAAGTAGTCTTTAAACTTCTGACTAGGCTCTGAGACCATAGGAACACTGTCCAAAAATGAAAAATGCAAAAAAGCACTAAAACAATTTTTTGCGATACACAGAACATTGCAGGCTCAGGAACTTCCTTTAAAAGCTATTTGTCTCCATTAAATATGGATGGGAAATTGTTATTATTGACAAAATACATCAGTGAACTGCACAGGGTACAACCATGGGTATGTCTACACAGCACAAGGCACAATCATGTAGTGATACCCATGATAGCTCTGACCAACCTTGTATGTCTACACAGTGCAGCATGATGCAGAGATACCAGCTCAAATCTCCAAACCAGTAGAGCCATGTCAATGAGGTGCTCCATAGGGTACTGCTTCTTGTTCTGTACTTAGCTCAAATCACTTCTAGAGGGAGTATTTCTATACTGCACTGTGCTTTGTAGATATACCTCAGGACATCAAACTGCATCTATACCTTGGCCAAGGTTTCCAAAAATGTTTAGTAATTTTGGTAGTCCAAGTTGACATAGAGGAGGATGTCAGAGTTGCCTGGTTTAAACTGTGTGACTTAAAGCCACGGCCTGCTTCTGCTGGCACCACTAGAAAGAAGAGTGATAAACAAGGGCTTGATCCTCACTCCAAAACATAAACAGCACATGGAGTCACTTGCACAAGATCAGACCCTCAAAAGCATCGGCACAATCTATCTACTATGCAATTTTGAACTATTTTATGCCTGGATGACTAGGAAAATACAAGAGGGCTCAGGTAAACTTCAGATTCCTACAATTTCCATTAAAATGGCATAATTTTGGGGGGGAAAGCTTTGAAGAAAAACTATTATTCCTTTCCTATTGTTAGTGGATTATTTTAGACACTAAGTACAAGCAATAAAGGGATTAACAGGAAAATATGAGTTAAGACCCTGAGAAATATTTTAAAGGAAATGCAAAATATAGAGCATATCTAAAATTTGACTTTCCTTAAAACTGCTGTAATCTGCTGGAGAACATGCTCTGAATTCTAAATATCTGGCTTTAAAAAAATCTTTCTACTTCTGAGAAATGATGCAAAGAAAAAAAGGCAAAAAGTTCTGCCTACTTCTACTAAGGAAGTATGTGTTTTGATTTCGACATAGCAAAGAACAGACTAAGCACGTATTAAGTTATACATAGTGGTCAGATTTCTTTCCTGTACCAGTCTAAACATAGTGTAGCTCCACTGATGTTACAATGGAAAGATGTTACATTTACACAGAGATAGACGAAATTAAAATCTAGTTGCAGGTCTCTGAAGGAGAGCTGTAGTTCAGTGTTGCTGCCCCCAGAATAGGAACCTATGCCTGAGAGACCCAGGAGTTCAGTTCTATAGGAAAGGACAGTGACAGTGTTTTAAGAAGTGGAGGAAAATAATCTTAATCATCTAGCAATCCTTGCCTCACTCATATAAGAATATGTTTACAAAAATGAAACAAACTATTTTACAAGGATAGCACAGGTTTGTTTTCAAATAAATATCTTACTTAGTGAAAACAGCTTACATTGACTCTGGTTGGTGGGTGCTGATTTTCACACCTGAGACAACACTCTACTTTCCCCCTTATATTGCAGCTTCTAGGTCCAAATTTTTATATTACTTCACTTACTATGCACTAAACATTGATATGACAAAACCAACCTGCATGTATGACCTTTGGGTGCCATGCATATACTGACCGAGACCTGGCATCCAAATGGATGTTTACATGTGTAAATGGACCTGGCAATCATGGGGATGAACTGACATAGTTATCTGACAATACAATTCTAAGCATGTAAGTTAGGATTTGCAAAGGGGCTTGTAGCAGCTAGACAGCCAACTTGCATTAAATTCCACTGGTAACTAGATGTATACCTCACTTGCAGTACTTTGAAAAATCAAAACCTGTCTTATACCTCTGCTGCTCAAATGATTGGGACTGTAACTCTTTAAAAGAAGGTCTTCCATTATTTTTCTATTTGGTTGCCAGGTTCAACTTTAGCAAAGAAAACAACATACAATGCCTTTTCCAGAAGATGGCAGCAGTGACACAGGAATCAGCAGTGCGAGTTCTGGTCTGCTTCTGAAACCAAATAGATTCTAAAAAAAACATATTCAACACCCAGGATTCAGTCCAGGGTTACTAACAGCTGATACATGCAAAACTAGTCCGGACAAGACAGTCTCATAAAGAAGAAATGGTATTCCGATGCACTGAAACACATAAAAAGGAGGAAAGGGTGCTCTTTATTTCAAGGGCATTACATCTTAAGACTTCTGAATATGATAAGAGCTCGATCATCATAAACCCCCCCCCCACAGCCTTCTAAATGTGACTATCCAGAGAATAAAACAACATAAATAATATATTACAGAACACTAAATACTGTGGCACTTCCTCTTGTTTTTTGTTTTTTTCACATTTTCTCCTATCTACAATGAAAGCTCCTCATAAACATGTAGGCAAGCATATAGGAGAGAAAACAAGCAGAGGACCCTTTCCTGTTTAGAAACCCCTCTCTTCCAAATTGCTGGTTGGCTGCAGGATGAGAACTCTGTGGAAATGCATGTCCTCTTAGTAACACCAGACTGGATGAAGCATTAGATTTAGGACAAAGAGGACCAACTGGTCATTGCTCCAGCAGTAACTTTGAGGGAACACATCTCCAACTTATTTTTATGCTACAAACACATGAAACACTTTGGAAATGAAGGAATATACAACTCCCAAATCTGATCAAAATGCTCTATACCATCCTGTGCTAACACAGGATAAGCCTGAAAATGCAAGACTTTTTATGTTCTCATAGTCTTACTTGCAGTTCAAATTGTAGGCTTGGTAATTTAACACTGCATCTGAATGTCCTGACTTTTGGAATCCAAAGTCCATTTTAAGGACACTGTACCAGGGTTCATTTTTGACAATAATTTTAGTGAAGACCTTTGAGTCAAAGAAACCTCCATACTAAAAGCATGGATCCAGATCCAATTTTGTGCTGAAAGGGGCTAAAATCAAATACAGGTGCACTTCAAGACAAGGGAGAAATAAATCACTAGAAACATAGAAAACCTGCAGACCTAACTGTTGAGCTGGGCAGCATGTGAGGAGAATATTCTTAAATTCCTGTTGGAGAACGTGCTTGGGACAAAAATGTAAACATCAAACATTGTCCTTCAGGGAGGAAAAAGTGTCCATATTTCCCATGATGACTGAGTTGGGATTTTAAAAAGGGAGGGCCTGATCCAAAGATATTTGAAGACAACAAAAGTCTCTCTCTCAACTTCTATAGATTCTGCAACAAACTTTATTCTTTCTCATGTCCAATGGCTCCTATTGCAACAACTCCCCAATATTTTTTTTTGCCTGTAGAGCACTGTATAATTTTAAAGCATCCCATTTTAAGAACCAATTGCTTTTTTATCCTTAACCAGATCATGCCAAATGTGCTTGCACGGTATATATTTAATCAATAATATGATTTCTTAGTTTACTTTCTGCCAAATCTTCTGTGGTTTGTTGACCAGAACATTTTTAATAAAGTAATAAGGCAAACTATGTAAAAAATATACTGCATAAAGATTAAGTACAATCTATTAGATGATTTCCAAATGATGCAAATATTCTGGCATCTTCCCAATTTCCATTTGCCACTGCAATTCAGTAAAGTGCTATGCTCATGAGGAGTGCAATGTACATTTTAGCAATGAAAAAGCTGTAATAAGAACCCCAATGTATTGATCTGGGTACAAAATCAAGAAATATTGGCAGAAATCAACATATATTGATAAGTAGCAAGGTTGTCGTCTCCCTCACCAACCCCAGAAATCATTATGTCAGAAAATAAGTTTTATAACACAGCACTTTTCTTTCTTTACTTTGGATTTCTGACATTTGTCTACAGATCAGATGACCTCATATTACTTTTCTGTTATTATTAATTAGTAAAAGCAATGCGATATGGCCTCTAGAATTTCCAACGTGCTTTAATTCATGAATTATTTTATTCTGCTAATTTAGGATCTGATCCTGCATGATGCTGAGCAGCCTAAAAGTCCAATGATTGATGGCTTTGTAAATTTTTAAAAGACAGAACAAACTACTATGATCATCTGGTCTGACTTCCTACATAGCACAGGCCATAGGATTTCTCTGACTTACACCAGAGTTGACTCAAGTAGCTTATGACTGATTAAAGTGAGAATCCAGGATGTGGATTTGGCCACTGGAGTTACTAGGAACAGAGGATGCTCTGGATCTCACAGAAACAGGCTCTTATCTCCTGTTCCTGCAAGCCAATGTACTATCAACCATCCCTATGTCCACAGAGCCACTCATTGATTTCTGCAAACTCTGAGCTAGCCTGTCTCCTTTAAGGTCTGCTGAATCATCTTCTGCAGTGAAAAATGATCTTTTCTTTGAGAACAAATTTGCATGCCTGATGAATTTCGGCTGTATTAATTACTGCTTCTAAGATGCTGATTTCAGATAGGTTTAATTGTTTGTTTTTAATAAAAGGAGAAGCTTAAGAGTTCATGCAATGTGATAACTGACAATTAGGTCATATCCTGATCGTGTGTGAAACTGTTTGCTACCCAGGCCAGATCCTCAGTCAATGAAAACTGAAGTAAAGAGTTATGACTTCTGCTTTCTCTACTATATTAATTACATCAGCTGAGAAGCTGCCCTTATATGTCCCTTTCTATCTTCTGTTATATGAATTCCTTCACCTGCCTAGCATCGATCACTGCAATCATGCACCAAACTTACAAATATTTGTCATTTGAGACACTGTACTACCTTCCCCTTCCCCTCCAGCCACACTCTCTCTCATGGCTTTTCCAGTGCAGTTCTTACAAGGTAATTTTCCATTCCCATTGTTCTGACCACATTTACATCTTGACCCTTCATTGCCACCCTTTCACATTAGAAATAAAGTTTCAGCTTCTCATATATACAGAACTTCTGACTTCCAACTCTGCCTAGATCTTTGCCTTCATCTTCTGAAGTGGCTACACAACCTCCCAATATATCATTCTGCATTTTTCTCACTCTTTGCTCAGTCCCAGTAGCATGTCACTTATAATATTAGTTAGCAACCTCTTTATTGTTTTATTATCTATATTTGGTAATCTAAATGGTATCCTTGGACATTATAGATTATAATGATCAATACTTATTCTATTATACTCATTTTTAGAAAAAGCTAATGAAAAGAACATGTCCAAGTATTGTCAAAGGAGAAAGATTCTAACAATGGCCACAGGAACAGGCTAGTTGCACAAGATATGTTAAAGCCAAGATAGATGGTAGGAAAGATACAAATCCAGAGTATAGGAGGTGTGGCTAAACCCAAGAGATGATCAGACAAAGGATAAGTGGAGATATCAAGCTGGCTGGAGAGAAGTATAAAGTACAGCATGAGCAACCTGGCAATATTGTAATCCACTCCTGTAGAGTGCCTAGCGTATAAGTAGGAGATAAATATTACAGCCACAGGCCATACAAAAAGGGAGGGAATACCTACGTTAAAACTTCTACAGGATTGTTCATTTGTTTCTGTTTATGAGGTATCTGCCAGAAAACCATGATTATAGAAGAGAAGTATGCTCCATGCATCATTATGTGCTTCTTGTTTCCATTTGAGGAGAATTGAAAATGCAAGATAGGGGTGACTGATGCCTCCTGAGTCTGTTGGGGACACAATTTGTGGGCGGGCCAAAAGCCTCATATCCACTCCTATACTTTTGTGCTGCGGTTTCATGCCCCCTCCCCCACAAACATGCCGCCAGCCCATGTGGCAAAAACACTACCCCATCCTGAGCAGTGCTGAGAAAGGGGCCAATCTCAGGGGGGCATATACCCCGCCTGCCATGCCCTCCTACCAGTTGCCTGTGATGCAAGATGACAGACATGTATGATCAGTCATGGCAGAAATCAAGGAGATCTAGGGCATGAATGGTATAATTGAGTGCTTATGGTGTCCTGGGATCTCTTGATGAGGGTAACACTAGAGTATTATGTAAATTGGAAATTACCTTTATAATAAGAACATGAGGCCTTCACAAAGCAACCCTGATGGGTAAATAAATAAAATATTAAGGAAAGTGCTCACGACAGGAATTCACTAATGACTTAAGGTCTGAGTTAAATCCTTATTAGCAATTGTGTCCCCCTCTTCCCCCAGGGAACTAAGTGGTAGAGGACTGCTGCTACTAATAAAATATCACTTAGCTCTTACTTAATGATTATTGCTCCCTCTCCCTTATCTCAAAGGACTCAGGAACACTCACCTATACTGTGAAGAACTTTAGCTATAAAAACCCTTGGGGCAGTTATCTATTTGGCACTGTTTACCTGCTGTAGGTTTAGCTTGTAGGTTTACGGCACTATGTATGAATGAAAAGCTAATAAAGCTGGTTAGATATCACTGACATTCCATAATCAGGGTTACTATGCCCATGTAAAAGTAGATAGAGAATCAAAAACAAAATAAGAAACTTAGCTTCTTACTAATATTAGCTAGATAAAAACAAGTTGGAAGAAACTATGACAATGTGTCTAATCTCTACTACATAGGCACAAATAGCCGCAGTCCTATTCTGTGGTTGATTGTTTACATGCTTGGCCATTTGTTTGAATAATTCAAAGAAGAAAGTTGCATATCAGAGGGTCACTGATAAATAGGTACAACATTTTGTCTACTGTGAAATAATTATAATCTAGTTGGAAATTTCATCTTTTTTTCTTTTCTAAAATTCTACTTTCTTTGCTGTTAGAAATGTAAAGCAAAGGAAAAAAAGAAAAAGAAAATAGCCGCTGTTAGTGTCTGACCCTGCAATATTGTTGTTCTGCTGTTTCAAAGCAACCTGCCAGTTTGCACAGACTATAAAGTTTCTTTTACAAAAGGCATTAAAATGATTCACCAGCAATGGCCCCAACCACTGTAACTCACTACTATATATATCATGCTGTAACATTTTATTAAACAGGATCATTAACAAACATTGTGCTGAGCCACCAATATGCTGCTTAATTATTTAGGGTTCACCCATTCCAAACTCTCCCCCACCCCCTCCACTTCAACCTTAAATATAACTTTTGGATGCACATGAACACAGAATCATTCTGTAAATAGTGAAATGAAACTAAGGCAAGCCAGCGTTGTTGGCATTGGGGAAATAAACATTTGCCAAATGGAAAAGAACTTTATTGCATCCCTAAAGATTATGCTATGCTGCTGTTTTCCGATTGGAAAACCATGTGAGTATCCATTTTCTCAGCTGCTGTATGAGAAAACTGTACTTCATGGAAAATGGTAGGGATTAATGGGAAGGGGATGTGATGTAAATTGAAGTGCAAGTTATGGCCATTGTTCAGTCAAAGAATGAGTTTTTAAACAAAAGAAGACAACTCCAAGCTACCAAATTCTGATCTGTAGCTGGGTGTTTTATGCTCTCACATTTATAAGATGGGAAAAAAGATGATATTTAGGTTTAACGCTTTTTTTATACACAGATTCTAGCCTTCTCCCTCCTGCAACCAAAGCCAGAAGGGTGTTCAGATCCAAGGGTTTCCTCAGAACTCACTAGCTGAAATAGGATTTTAAAATTAAAATTAGCACTGGTTACTGCTTTTAATTTGTGCACTGACCCCTAATTCAGCTACCTTAGTCACATCCCAAATGCAGATACCTGACAGTGCTTTTTGCTGCTGGCAAAAAACATACATAGACCTTCAAATGGAAAAGCCTTTTCAAACCAAACAAGTGCAATTTTCTATACTTCTAATAATTTATATGCCAAATGAATTAGTATAATACAACAGCTATTATACATGGATTACCCTTGAAATCAATGAGTGCTGGGCACAGTCACCATTTTTGGGACGCATTATATCTGCATATTTGAAAAGAAGGAGTTTCTTTGATTTTTACTGAATCCAATTAAAGGCTTTTCCTTACATAATGATGCGTGAGGATACATCAGCATTGCTCTATATAAGGAATTAAAACTTATATATCCTAAATCCCAGTGCAGTAATTAAGAAATTAGATTCCAATCAAGCAAACAATTGAAGCATACGCATAATTTTATACATGTAGAGAATGTAATTGACATTATTATTAAAATTTAAGCATGTGCTTAAGTAGTTAGCTGGATCAGGGCCCTAGATGCTAGTCTATATGAAGGTTCATTGCATAAAACATACAGGTTGAGACTCATTTTCAAAGTTTGGATAATGGCAATTAGAATAGCATTGCATGTATTAGGCCTTTCAAAGACACAATTTCAAACGCCTAAAAATTAACAGGATGAGATAAAACCAGTCTTTGTAAATTGTGTTTTATAAATTTGTCTTTTCCAGTTAAGGTTAATGTTCAGCCAGGTAAACACCTAGAATATTGGCTGTGCATTTAGGTGTGGTTAATGGACAAACAAACCCTTGAACTCACCCCATTGGAAGCTACCCATTTAAGCTGTTACTGTTCATGTTCTTCTTTAAATGAGCATAAAGTATTGTACCTATCCTTTTCTTGACATTAGTCTAAATATTTTCCTATTATACATATCTGTTATTTGATGGATGTACATCTTAGTACTGAACTGTAGACAATAAGTAAGCTATAAACATTTAAAGTTGTATTTCTGTTGAGACCCTGACAGTAAGCTTGTCCCTCAAACACAGAAGCAGTGAGACTTAACAGAATGTGTGTTATTCTGAGATAACATATGCCTTGTGGGTGTTGTGAAGTATGAGGGAAAGCCAAATGCCTTCAGTGACCTGCAAGTGTTATCTCACAGTAACACACACACCTTGGAGTACCTTACCAAATTATAAAATAGCCCCAAACTTATAAAAAACTAAATACTTTCTCTTAATTTAACAACTAAACAAAAGAATTTGCTGCATAATAATCACATGGCCAGTAAAGAGCAAATAGCTTATGAAATGTTTTATTCCTGGATTGCTGGAGAGAATAATAGGTAGGTCACAAGTGAGTGAAATGAAATGTCATGTACATTCTTCATGCTATTCTAGCATAGCAATTTCTCTACAAGGTTCTTCATTAAAACAAAAAAGAAGTGACAGAATGGACAGATTAGAAAGGTTCATTTGGTTTTTCTTTTTCAGGAACCTTAATTTTTTTCAAGGTGCACTCAGATACATATATATACATTCTGACTGGGATTTGGAGGGTGTATGTTACTTTGCTGGATCCAGCCATAGTTTTGTCTAGGCTGGGACTCTGTAGCAAATAAGTTGCTTTTGAGGCAAGTTGTAACTAGACTTTTGTAAAATGTTTCCTCTAAACTCTAAAACCCATAGAAGCTCACTGTGTTCAGGTTTTGCTTAAAACTCAGAACTTGAGCAACTCCTCCAAAGGTCACTTACTAGCTAAAGATCACTATGGGTCAACTGAGTTTATTTTTAATGAGCTGTAGCTAATAGGTGATTTTGGATTGAAATGATATGAAACTTTATAGTGTCTGATAAAAGGTGAATAAGTTATGACTAATTTTGATTTAATCAAACCTAAAGTTTATAGCATGTAATTTTTCTTTATCACACTAGCATAGGACCACAGTAATGTGACTGGCTTAAAAAAAAATAATGCTTGTTTCCCAGCAATGTAATTGAGAGCAGAATTTGGTTTGCAAAATTATTAAATTTAATTGTTTTTGCAAACAAATTAAAATTATGTTTGCAAAAATAAGTCTATTGATAGAGACTGAATAAAATAAAAAGAAGAATTCTTTCAAAGCCAGCCCAGCAAATTCCACTCATCTTTAGTAGTAATCCCTGCATAATACAATCAGCAAGTTCTCTCAATGCAGTTCATGGAACAAAAATATTCTTGAAGACTTTGCTAGGCTATCAATGATGCCTTTAAGAGTAAGAGTTCAACATCATTATAATTAGAATTGAGTCAAACTGGAGTGCTTTATTTAGACTTCACCACTGCAAAACCAAAGCTGGTGTCCTCGATTCAGACAAAAGTATAATGCTATCTTCAACTGGCACAACTGCAAAAGTTATTGTTGCTTAAGCATGTTCCAAAGTCTTGCTTACCCTATTAATCACAGAATGTGCCTATCTGGTTTGAGGAAGCAATGTACCAGGGCATGCTGTGCCCCTTCTGTGGGTTAGCTCCCTAACCAGAAGTAGCACAGTCACTACTGCACTAGGATGCTGCTGTAGTGAGGTCCACAGAGTGGTCTAACTGGGTGCTTGATCACTATGAGTGGCAGCTGTGCACAGACAAGTGTCAGTGGCTTCACTGCTGCTGGCATGGCAAGGGCAATGCTGGCAGCACTGCTGCTCTTGTACTCCATTCGTCCCATGATCATCCACACCTGGAGCTGGTGCCCCAGCCACCCTCCTTTGTTATGCTACTGGTTACACAGCAGTATAGTACTTTGCCTAAACTGGTATTTCTGTTTTTGTTTGGAGGAATGATTAGTTTAAACTACCCATGCAAGACTCTACAATAGCTTTCTGAGGCATGTGCACATCACTACAGAAATTAGTGAAAACCCTGATATCACAACATAATTCCACCTGACCCCCTACCTTCCACACCCCCCTCCCCAACTAGAACCAAACCAAACCAATACAGGTATTGAAAGAACTTTTTGTTTAGCTATTAAGTCTAGTTCTGAGGAAATATTTTGAAGTTTTCATTAATTTTTTTTTTTAAGGAGGGTAATACTACTTAATTACAGAAACATTATCAAAAGAGTACATATATATTAATATTTTATACATTAATTGTGTGTATACACGCACACACACACACACACACACACACACACACATATATATATATATATATATATAATACATACACACAAGTAATAGAATACAAAGAAAAAATATTCTTTAATAATAATAAAGCAAAATGAGGAGTTCACCTCAAAGAATGTCAGATAAAGCAGGCTCATGACAGAAGAAGACAGACAATATATGAAACAGATGTGAACTCTGATACTATGGATTTCAGCAGAGCATAAGTATGTATATGAGAAAGAATAGAATATAACTTCCTGGCCCCTTTTTTAACATTTGCTGCATTTTGTGCTTTTTACATCATTTGCTTTTATGCACTTCATAACTCTCTATCCTCTTTCTGTTCTGAAAGGCAGATGGATATATTTTAAACTCACTAATATTTCCTCAATAGATTTTTTTGAGTAACCTATTTCATGTGATCATTACCCTTCACATAATTCCTGAAACTTCTCTATTATGTTTCCATCTTCTAATACTACTTAACTTCATCTTTTGTTCTTTGCAAATGTGAATTAAAATACCCTTGCATCTAGTAGAGCCTTTTCTATTTTAAATTTAAACACTTTAGATAGATTACTATACAAGTCTTTTTCAATGAGAAAAAGCCTGATCGTTCCTAAACTTTTAAGCATTTAAATATTTAAAACTTAACATGTTGGTTGCTCTGCTCCTTTTCAAGAGCAACTGTAGCCTAAGGTATAGGCCACAATACTGGTTGTAACATTTTTGATGCAGTGTAAGGGGTGGCTTATGTAACAATAACATCCCCTCCCAGGCTCTGGTTCACTTTGTTTACCCTAGAAATACAATCTAGCATCTGATTTGCTTTCAGCATTGCAGCTGTATTTAAGTCTAAAGGCTTTGGGGACTTTTCTATAACAACTCCCAAATCTCTCTCCCATTTAATAATCCCCATTCCACTTTGGCAAAGACTTATTTTTTACTGTGTGTGTTGATTAGCAAGGTATCTGAGTGTAAATAGTAGCTTATTCCTTTCAGTCTCCTCTCCTACAATTTATTCACAGTAATGCCACAATGCAGTGTTTGCTATATCACAATTACTTCCAAGACAGAGAATTATGATGTCACAAGCAAATGAGATCTCTCAGAGATAAGCAACGGAGAGGAAGCCAGGCCTAAAAAGGAATACAAACAAGTAGCATGGCTGATTTACAGCTATTTATATTTATATCCCCTAGTGGTAAGCCAAGAATCATGTTTGCTTGTGTGGTAGCGTGAAGGTATATAACAGTGAATCTCAATGAGGGTGCTGGGGATACCAGGAGTGCCTTGAGATCCTTTGAAGAGTGCTGCAACGTGTGAGGAGACAAGTCAGGTGTGAGGAGACAGCCAGATAAGTGCAGGCTTGGGCTTAGTCCCTGCCTGGCTATTTCCCTGCCCTAACTGCCTGGTCTGTCTGCAAAGAGGTAAACATAAACACTGTAATATGTTTCAGAAAAAGGTGCCACTTAATTCACAAAAGTTATGAGGGAGTGCTTTGAGTTTAATAAGGGGTGTGTTGCATCTAGAAAGGTTAGATTCCACTGGTCTATACACCTATGTAGTCTGCAAACACTCTGGCTAGGGACAGACATTACACATAAACTGGTTTAAGTGATCAAAACTGGTTTAAACCTGTAACAAAACACATGCAGTCCACATAAACCAGTTTGAAAATGGCTGAAACCAGTTCTAGATAAACCTGGATCAATATAGTATCAGACTTAACTGATTTGGGTCAAACTAGTTTATACAATGTCTGTCCCAGACCCCTTCCTCATTTAACTTAAACCAGAGTCCCCCAGCAACCCAGATGCTTTGCAGCCCTGGGCAGGACTCTCTTCTCCACAGCAGAGCTGGCCCCACCCCTCTGCTCCCTGATTGCAGCGCCAGCAGAGACTGCAGGCATAGCAGTGTCTGCCTGGCTTCCTCCTGCTCCACCCTCCCCACTCAAGCAGGGATTCCCCCTTCTCCTCCCTTCCCACAGCACGGACCATAGCTAACATGTGGTATGCTAGCTAATGCTAACAGGTGTCTGTGTAAGGCAGACAGGACAAAGGCAGACAGAACAGTGCCCTCTTAGAGCTTTTTGGAGCTAAAAGATGAGCTTGAACTAATGAGAGAGGCTTTTGTTTTCTTGATGGGCTGACAAATACTGAGCTACTCCCTGTGTAACTCTCTGCTGTGTAAGTAAATGCTGTGAGACTCCCTGTTGGCTCCTTTGCTGGTCAGCAGTGGGGGGACCTCTCCCCAATTAGAGTGTCCTGCTGGGGCCTGGCCATGCCCCCCTTCAGCTCAGCACTTTGGAAGGGAAGGGAGGGCTGCTCTAGCATCCCTCAGCTTTTATCATGAGCACTGCATGTGCCTGCATTTCTTCAGTCCAGAGGGGATGTCTGTAAAGTTACAAACCAGTTCAGCCTAGCCAAGTTAGACTAACCTGCAAAGATTGAATCAATTCAGGCTCAGACTTTCTGGACGTCTGTCCCTAGCCTCTATGACAGACTTTAGAGGTTACTGGTATTGTTTTATTTACTTATCTAGCCTACAGAGGGAAAAAAGATCAAATGCACTTGAACAGCAGAGGGTAGTGGTACCTCCCTAGACACTATGGATGGATAAACAGGTAAACTCATTCATATATAGCCTATTAATGTTCCTTTGTAAAGTAATTGCCCAAAGACTAAAATTGTTGAACAAAACTATTCATTTGTGTGCTTTCTCCACTACATACTTTAAGAGCTCACCACTGTTCTATTAGGATGAAAATGCCTGTTGTGAGATAACCCAAGGGATCAAAAGACCTCATGTCAATTAGGAAACAATTTTTTGTAATTACCATTTTATTATGATTAGCACGCTGTGTCTGTTTCCTTATGCCTTCATGGGGGTCATGTATTAGTAAATAAATGAACACAATTGAAAATAATCCAATCATTTGGGGATGGTTTCTTCTAAAATGAACATCACAGGCCTGCTGATTTCTATATCAAAACTGAATTAATCGTAAGGATGGTACAATCCATCCAGGGCTAGGATAGGGAAGGGAACAGAATTTCTCTGGTGCAGACACTGCATTGGGGCAACATAGATAGCTTAAGGCTTGCCTCTCCTCTTTCCTAACAAGGTCTGGCATAAGAAGCATGTCCGAGGTGAAACCAAGTGGTAAGCATTAGTGCAAACCACAAAAAAACCCCAAACCCAAAAAACAAAACAAAACAAAACAAAACAAACAAACAAACAAAATGAACCCCTATAAAGACTCTGGCTTAAACCACAAGTTATAGAAAACAGAGGACAGGCATTATCACTTTGACCAGGCCCCTAGGCTAAGTAAATTATGGGAAGGATAGCTTTGCCCCCTGGAGCAGTGCAAAATTGAAAGGATAATTAACTACCCACTCTTGGACTACATTTTTTTTGCTGCCTCTCCTGGAGATGCTGCAAAGAATCTGACTCTAAGTATATAAGGCATTATCTATTTAAGAAAAAGACAGGACCGGCATAACTTTAAGCAGAAAACAGCAATATATGGAATAGGAATTTAATACGAGATTTAAAATCAAGTACTCCAAACCAATTCCTTTCCCCAGTCAGTTGCAAATTATACAACTTTGAGTATCAGCTTAAAGAAACAGCAGTTCCTGACAGCAATTTGCCTCTTTTTTCATTACCAGGGCTCTTACAGCTCCCTCAGATCAATAAAACTGCTATGTGTCTTTATAAATCTGAGTAGCAGAGCCATTCTCATAAAGTTGACCCCATCTTGCTTTTCAGCTGAAAAGTTGAATTGAAAAGTATTTTAGGGAATATTTGAAGCAGGGAGATTAAATTCTCTCTTAGTTATACAATAAACAAAAGCTAAAAAGAGTGCTACATATCTTGGTACAGGTTTTCCTTGACCCTTCTAAACCTAAAGCTGTATTTTGTTGCTGTTTTTTTCACTTTTCCCTTTGCTATCATAAAAGTTCATTAAAGTGAAACACTCAGGTTAAATAGTATATATATTTAAGATCAAGTCTCCTAATCTATGTAACTGAGCAGTCATATTCAGAAATTAATATATGTTTTTAAATATATTGCATGGATCAATTTTGGTTAATCTTGTAATGAAACATTTCTTTTCTCATTTCATGCATTTAAATCTACAGGAAGGAAATTTGAATATAATACATGCACAGAGAACCCAAACCCCCCAGAGGTAATTATAGGATGTGGTATGCATGTTGTTATGGTCTGGAAGCTCTTCTTTGGAAAGCACATCTGAAATACCAGGACCTGAGCAAATTAAAAAAATAGAACGGAGGAAAAAAAATGAGAGGGTATAGCCTGAAGAGATACAGCTTTATGTTTACCTTGCTCTGCAATTATCACTGTATTGTTGGAGAATAATTTACCATTTAAAAACTGACAAGCAAACAAACTTATTGCTCTCGTCTCTTTTTGTTTGGACTTCATAAAAAACAAACACGTCTTCACATTAACTGTGGACTTTTCTAAAGAAATGCTGAAGTAGTCAGTGAACATTTATAAGTTGGCAAGTAAGCCTGGCATTTTACCAGCCTGGCCTACTTCTTTGGTGGAAGCAACTATGATGGATGTTCTCACTCCTGTTTTGTTCCTGAAAACAGCATATTGATGAATTACAAGGCGTGTTGACTGGATAATATTAGGACATTATTCAAGTAACTACTGCCTTCTTGATATAGTTCCCAAGGTAGCTAACACTAGCCTGAAATACACATATTATAAGTATGCAACCTGTAAGTGGATACAGAGCACTTCTAATCAGTATTAGATATATTAATATTATATAGTAGAGGCCAAATGGAAAAAGCAGAACAGTTAAAAAAACGGAAGTAATATTTTGGAACCAAAACCCAATGGATTTCCAACCCCAACTCTGCTCGCACTCACTGCAGCTAAACCATCATGCACCTCAGCCTCTGAATTTCCTAATGCTTGTGGGACAGAATTCAGGGACTCTGAGGAGCCTTTTAAACCTTATGGAGTTGCGGGGCTCCATCATATATCTCTTATGGTTTGCCAGAGGACTGATACTATCATCCACAAGCACGGCGCACCACTCTCTCTCTTTGCCTTTATTACTTGTATTTCTCTGACCCTCACAGCTCATCAAGTGCCCAGGGATGAATCCCAGTACCTAAGCACTTCCTAATATGTGCAGGAGAGGTGCTCCCCACTGCAGATCTTAGAAGGGCACAGAAGCAATTAGGAAGAGATTTTGTAGCTCAGCCACTATCTAAAACATTTAGCATTACCACTATCTAAAACATAAAGGAAATACCTGAATGCATGCATCCCTCCCCTGCCCCACAAAACCTTTCTTGAGGTTAAGGTTACTTATAAATCATCTCAAGCTTAACAAGTTTTTACATGAACACTTTAATTAGCATAAAGCCAAATGTCCCTTCCTAACCTATGAAGTACATACAAAATATTGGAAAGAAAGGAAATTTATCAGTAAGTTTCTTAAAGGACTCAACACCTATGGGATAAGAATGCTCAGCAAGCCGCAAAAGCTGTGCCTGGCAGGAGTTGGTCCTGTGAGTTCATGTGATGATGAATAGGCCTGTGTGAAACGACTAGTATTCACTTTAGATTTAGATTCGCTTCAGATTCGGATTCGGATTCCTTCAAACCAGAAACATTAAAAAAGAAATAATGAATATTATAAAAGAGTTACAAAAGAAACAAAAGTTGTATGACAACAAACACAAATCACAAAGGGAATATGGTTAATATTCTCTGGAGAGGTTAAATGAATATCCAGGCTTTCATGCATTTAAGTTTCTTGCAACTTTAATTCAACTCTGAATTCACAGTCTTTAGGGACCTCATCATTCCCTAAACATGGCAAGCCTTTGGAGAACGCTATGGCTTATCACATTAATAGGATGAACCAGAACCATGGATTTGATCATCCCCAAACTTGAGAATTCCACCACTTGGCCTAAACTCTACACCAGGGCTAGGTACAGACAGTCAAAAAGTCTGAGGTGACTTGATTCAGTCTTTGCAGGTGAGTCTAAGCTGCCTAGATTAAATTGAAACAGAAGTGAACAGACATTTACCTTTGATTCAGGAAATGCAGCCACTTGCCTGCACTGGCTCAGGCCAGAATCTGGAGGGCCCTAGAGCACAGCTCTCTGGCTGTGTTCACTTCTTCTTCCTGCTGCCCCCAAGGTCTCTGAGATTTGCAGTCCAGAATTATGGTAGCAGGACTCTGCAGGGTTGCTCATCACTTTCCCTTCCTGCTTCCAGGTACCTCTGGGATTTGTAGTCCACAGTTGCAGCCAGCAGTAAGTTTGAGTGAGAGAAGGAGTGTTTAACCTCCCATCCCTGGCCCCAGACCTCAGCCAGGGTTTGCTGGGGGGGGTGGGATTGTCCCCCCCCCCCTAAACTGGGCTGCATCTCCAACTGGGGTTGCCCTTCCCCCACCCCCTTATCAGCTAGCTCTATCTGCGTAGCTAGAGGCGGGGGGGGGGCAACCCCAGTTGGGGATGCAGCCCAGTTTGCGGGGGCTCTCTGGAGCAGACAGCCCAGCCAGCCCAGGTTGTGAAAGGATGCTGAGGGACTGCGATTTAACTTGAACCAGGAAGGGGTCTGGGACAGAAGTTTCATAAACTGGTTTGTCCCAGATTAGTTAAGTCTGATACTACATTCAACCAGGTTGATCTTAAACCAGTTTCAGTCATTTTGAAACTGGTTTATGTGCACTGAGCTTCTGTTCTGTTACAGGTTTAAACAAGTTTATGATCACTTAAACTGGTGTATGCGTAACTTCTGTCTCTAGCCCAGAGGTGTAACTACAAGGGTCTGCACCCTGGGCCGCAACAGTAATGGTAGGGGTTGGGCTGGCAGTGGAGGTGGCTGCTGTTCCTATGTATCCTTTAAGTGCATGGTACCTTGGTAACCCACCCTTCATTATGCTACTGCTCCAAATTTGGGATTATTAGGAATGTCAGCCCTGAGGATACGTTGTGCACTTAATTATGGCACTCACTGACATCTTGATTTATGGGAGAAGAATACAGATCAAACCATAAGTAAAATGAGATGGATTGTATAAGACCACTCCTTGCCTTAAACAGCATCTGTTCAGCATAGGAGAGGTACTGCATGGTATTTCAATATGAGGTTTTATTTATATGCACCAAGGCAATCTTTTTCACATGAAACTGAAGGCTAAGAAGACATGAAAGACAACTCTCTCTTATTTACCAGAGAATTGTCTCTGCAAATCAGAATATCAGTAGAGTACTTTAGTGAAATCCTTTAGGTGTCAAAGACTACATTATGCATGGACTGTAAAGTACTGGATTTAGCTTTAAATACTAACTCTCTTCCCAATCACAGAAAATTAAACTCACTCCAAAAAGGAGATGTATGAGGGATTTGCTTTCTTCTTTCTAAAAATATCTGACAGCTTCACTGATTTAATGACACAGCGTGTCATTTCTACATAACAACTGCGAATTCTACAGCTGCCATGTCACCTGGATTTTACATAATGTACTATTCAGATAATTAATAAAACTATAAGGGAGAACTGGGATTAAGTTGCAGTAACATCACTGCACATAAATACTTGTGTCCTATTCACTTTTAATATACTGCCAGTAATTATGACCAAAAAGACAAGAGTGCAAATTTGCTGTGGCTGTGCATATGAATTAAGGTGCTGTGTCCAATTCTACTGTGACTCTTTCTTAAGTTTGATTGCCTACCCAGGTATCCATAATATTTTCATAACATCATTTTAAAAAAATGGTAATTACGTACCATTTTAGAGGCATTTAGATAACATTGCTGTCAGGATGAAGGCACATCATGAGGACAATACTAAAATATAACCTGCAAAATTGATTTTTTTTTTAGCTACTGTGAGTTAGGATATCAAGTTTATCAGCATATGACTGAAACTATTATACTTGGTCATGGTTTCAGTACTTAGAATCAATGTGGCCATCTACATACTGTACCCATCAAGTTTTTCCTCCTTCTCTCTATATTAAAAAAATGCTTGAATTAAAAAGTAAAAGGCAACTCACATTGAAGATACCAAAGATCTATGCCAAAGGCATAGATTCTACTCAGCTACAGACAATTGGCTTATAATGTAAGATTTCCTTTCACAGTCTCACAGGACATGTCACATCTCAAAACAAAGTATTGTTCACTTGAACAAGAACATGCATCTGTGCTTACCTGAAAAAAAAATCTTTCAGTAATATGGTCCACAGTGGGCACCTCAGCCTGCCTGGAGCTTGGGGGAGGAATCAGACCTATCCCTTTCTACTTAGATTTCAGAATGTGTTAACTATGTATGGATGTGAAAATGGGACAATTATTTCTACCACAGAGCATTGGGAATTCCTTGTAATGAAATAAACCTTAAGATTTGGTGGTCAATTTTTATCCCTATCCCAGATGATATATTTTTCTCCTTGGGAGGTCAGAACGGTGATTCCTGCTATTATAATCTTGTCTGATATCTTGCCAGAACAACAGGATCCAAGGTGACCTTGTCCATAGTGGACTGTGGAAGGGAATGAATGGCCTGTCCATGATGCCAGCTCAGCTTCCCAGCAAAACACTTGATAAGATCGGGGAGGGAGGGAGAAGCATGAGAGACAGACTCTTCCTTTTACCTCTGTTCCCTCAGCTCTGCTTTCCCTTAGGAGCCATTTGCAGCAGCTGGTGCTCCTGCAGACTTACAGGGTTGAGCTAAGCCAGGAAAAAAACAATCTCATAAAAAGGCATGTGCAGTTTGGAGACACAGCCGGGAAGTCAAAAGATATATTATTGGGCATAACTATTTGTCACAGCTCTAAGCCCCTATGACTTAGTGGGGCTAACAGAGACCTGGTGGGATTCATCCCATGACTGGGCGGTACATATTGAGGGCTATAGATTGTACAGAAAGGACAGGTCGGGGAAGAAAGGGGGGGGGTTGCACTTTATGTCAGTGAGCAATATACATCAACCCTCATCAAGACAGAATCTGAGGTTGAGGAAGTAGAAGGATTGTGGGTTAGGCTACATGGGGGGCAAGGAGAAAGGGATTTGGTGGTAGGGGTCTGCTACAGACCCCCACACCAAGGGGAAGAAATAGATGCGGGGCTCCTGAGGCAACTCTCGGAGACCATAAAAGCTAAAGAGGCGGTAGTCATGGGGGACCTAAGCTACCCAGACATCTGCTGGGAGACGCAGACAGCAAGGTCCCATCGCTCACGCAGGTTTCTAACCTGTGTACAGGACCTCCACCTGACACAGGAGGTGCATGGTCCCACTAGGGGGAATGCCATACTGGATCTGGTATTGGCAACAGGGGATGACATGATAGGGGACCTCCAGATCGGTAGCCATTTGGGAGACAGTGATCACCTAATAATAGAATTCAACATAAGACATCGAGTGGGTAAGGTAACTAGTAGGGTGAAAGTGCTAGACTTTAGGAAAGCTGATCTCAATGCACTCAGGCGATTAGTCAAGGATGCACTGCAGAGTAGGAGTTTTGAAGGGATGGGAGCCCAAGAAGGGTGGCTGTGCCTTAAGGAAACGATCCTTCGGGCACAAAGCAAGACGATCCCTGAGCGAGGCAAAAAAGGGAAAGGGGCCAGGAGGCTTCCATGGCTGACCAGAGAAATCCAGTGCAGCCTAAGGGCCAAAAGGGGAGCACATAAAAAGTGGAAACAGGGTGAGATCACTAAAGATGAATATACCTCCTCTGCTCATGCTTGTAGGGAGGCAGTTAGGCGGGCCAAAGCTACCATGGAGCTGAGGATGGCAACCCAAGTAAAAGACAACAAGAAATTGTTTTTTAGATATATAGGGAGTAAAAGGAAGGCCCAGGGAGGAATAGGACCTCTGCTAAATGGGCAGAAACAATTGGTGACAGACAGGGGGGACAAGGCTGAACTCCTCAACGAGTTCTTTGCCTCAGTGTTCCTAAGTGAGGGGCACAACAAGTCTCTCACTGGGGTTGTAGAGAGGCAGCAGCAAGGCGCCAGACTTCCATACGTAGATCCTGAGGTGGTGCAGAGTCACTTGGAAGAACTGGATGCCTTTAAGTCGGCAGGCCCAGATGAGCTCCATCCGAGGGTGCTGAAGGCACTGGCCAACATCACTGCAGAGCCACTGGCGGGAATATTCGAACGCTTGTGGTGCACGGGCCAAGTCCCAGAGGATTGGAAAAGGGCTAACGTAGTCCCCATTTTCAAGAAGGGGAGGAAGGAGGACCCAGGCAACTATAGGCCAGTCAGTCTCACCTCCATCCTTGGCAAAGTCTTTGAAAAAATTATCAAGGCTCACATTTGTGAGAGCCCAGCAGGGCAAATTATGCTGAGGGGAAACCAGCACGGGTTTGTGGCAGGCAGATCGTGCCTGACCAATCTAGTCTCTTTCTATGACCAGGTTACGAAATGCCTGGACACAGGAGGAGGGGTGGATGTCGTATACTTAGACTTCAGGAAGGCCTTCGATACGGTATCCCACCCCATACTGGTGAACAAGTTAAGAGGCTGTGACTTGGATGACTACACAGTCCGGTGGGTGGCGAATTGGCTGGAGGGTCGCGCCCAAAGAGTCGTGGTGGATGGGTTGGTCTCGACCTGGAAGGGTGTGGGCAGTGGGGTCCCGCAGGGCTCGGTCCTTGGACCGATACTCTTTAATGTCTTCATCAGTGACTTGGACGAGGGAGTCAAATGTACTCTGTCCAAGTTTGCAGATGACACAAAGCTATGGGGAGAAGTGGACACGCCGGAGGGCAGGGAACAGCTGCAGGCAGACCTGGATAGGTTGGACAAATGGGCAGAAAACAACAGGATGCAGTTCAACAAGGAGAAATGCAAAGTGCTGCACCTAGGGAGGAAAAATGTCCAGCACACCTACAGCCTAGGGAATGACCTGCTGGGTGGCTCAGAGGTGGAAAGGGATCTTGGAGTCCTAGTGGACTCCAAGATGAACATGAGCCGGCAGTGTGACGAAGCCATCAAAAAAGCCAATGGCACTTTATTGTGCATCAGCAGATGCATGACGAATAGGTCCAGGGAGGTGATACTTCCCCTCTATCGGGCGCTGGTCAGACCGCAGTTGGAGTACTGCGTGCAATTCTGGGCGCCACACTTCAAGAAGGATGAGGTTAACCTGGAGAGGGTCCAGAGAAAGGCAACTCGTATGGTCAAGGGCCTGCAGACCAAGCCCTACAAGGAGAGACTAGAGAAACTGGACCTTTTCAGCCTCCACAAGAGAAGGTTGAGAGGCAACCTTGTGGCTGCCTTTAAGTTCATCACGGGGGCACAGAAGGGAATTGGTGAGTATTTATTCACCAAGGCGCCCCCGGGGGTCACAAGAAACAATGGCCACAAGCTAGCAGAGAGCAGATTTAGATTGGACATTAGGAAGAACTTCTTCACAGTTCGAGTGGCCAAGGTCTGGAACGGGCTCCCAAGGGAGGTGGTGCTCTCCCCTACCCTGGGGGTCTTCAAGAGGAGGTTAGATGAGTATCTAGCTGGGATCATCTAGACCCAGCACTCTTTCCTGCTTATGCAGGGGGTTGGACTCGATGATCTACTGAGGTCCCTTCTGACCCTAACATCTATGAATCTATGAATCTAAAGCAAAAAAAATTGAAGTTTCCCTCAGAAATGCTCTGGAGCCAGGGGTAGCATGTCTCACTGAATTGTTGGAAGGCAGGGTAGATTTGTACCTTATAGACTAGAGGCTACGGGAGGCTATGGGAACCTGAGAGGCTATAGGACCTGAACCTGTTCAGCCTTCACAAGAGAAGGCTGAGGGGGGACCTGGTGACCATCTATAAACTCACCAGGGGGGACCAGAAGGGTTTGGGGGAGACCTTGTTTCCCCTAGCGCCCCTCAGGATAACAAGGCATAATGGCCACAAGTTGTTGGAGAGTAGGTTTAGATTAGACACCCGTAAGAACTACTTCACAGTTAGGGTGGCTAGGATCTGGAACCAACTTCCAAGGGAAGTGGTGCTGGCTCCTACCCTGGGGATCTTTAAGAAGCGGCTTGATACCTACCTGACTGGGGTCATTTGAGCCCAGTTTTCTTCCTGCCCAGGCAGGGGGTCAGACTTGAAGATCTACAAGGTCCCTTCCGACCCTACTTCTACTTCTATGACTACCCAAAGCAGATTATATGTATAGCCCAAGTTTTTGTGAGCTAAAGCTCGCTTCAGCAGATGTTGTGATCACATCTGATGAAGTGAGCTTCAGCTCATGAAAGCTTGTGCTAGATAGCTACCATATTTACTCATGTACAAAACAACCCTGCATATAACCCAATAATTAGATTGTATATATGGAAAATTTATACATTTGCTATAATTTTCCAGGTATAGAATCTAAGTCTTGGAGGGTTGTCTTGAAACCCCCACCCCCACTGCTACAGCATGGAAACCAGTGGCTGGGGGGAGGAGGAGGAGGGTCAGGTGATGCCCTCCTTTGCCCTCTGCCCCACCCACTTCCCCCTGCAGCCTTTCTGCCCCCCACCACCTACAAACACCACCCAGCTCATCACACACAGTTTCTGCCCCTTCTTCCAAACTCCCCCAGTCTCTACCTCTTCCCTCTAGTCTCTGTCTCTTCCCTCTCTTTCCCAGGCTTACTGCCAGACTTTGGAGGCTGCTGTGGGTCTGACTGTGGTCCCAGCTGGGCTCAGGGTAAGAGTCAGAGCTCAGCAGGGCCCTGCTCCCTTCTCCATGATTGTAAGATGAGAGGCTTTTCCCTCCATGTTGATTGAGGGGAAAACTTTGTCATATTCAGGTAAATATGGTATTTGATTAGTCTATAACGTGCAAATCTACCCTGCCTTCTAATTGATTTCAGACTAACATAGGTAACCACTTCTTTCTGAACTGTTGGGTACAGTGAAAAAAATTAAGGGAAATGCAGAGAGTTGAAATTTAATTTTCTGGTACCTGACGGGTCTTTTTCTGCCTCAGCCTGCAAGTGGACTCTGGTACTAATTGTGGGACAAAAACAGGATGAAGAAAAGGTCCTGGGCCAAATTCATCCTTGGTCAAGCTATGTTTACTTGCACAGAGTTCTACCAGGGTGAATGAGGGTCACTATAGTAAAATATTTGGTCCAAGCAAGGGAAGAGGACCCGATATTACTACCCTTCCTTTCAATATTGGTTCCGAATCTGTCAGTTCATAAGGTCTGCCTGTGTTCAAAAAAAAACTAACAGTTATAACCTGCCAAAGAGCTCATTAAATATATGGAGAAAAGTAGAGTGATATTTGAAACCAAATCCAGTAAGTGCCTTGACAGGGGGTGAAGAACTTAGGTAGTTTCAGTAAGGTTTTTTAAAGAACACTTCCCTGAAATGCCCTAGTTCAATTTGTAGCCTATCCTTATATAACCTTCAGACAGGGAAAATCCCCTAACCAGCACCATCATATATATTCACTCCAATATATGAGACAACTAGAGAAAGTAATTCTGAAAAGGTTGTGTAAGCTCTCAGCATCTCTGTTGAGGCAGTGTGCAATCTGCATCTCTTTTTATAATCTTGACACCAGAGGAAAAGAGAATGAGGGAAATTACATCCAAAATAGCAAATGTAGGGGTTTTGAGTCACCACCCAGAAGCATCTTTTTATAGATGAAAACTGCAATTGTTTTGACAAGCAAAGTGTAGTTTGGGTTTTTGTGTGTAATTTGACTTTTCTGGGCTTGCTTTTTATAGCTCTTTTTCTTGCCCACAAGAGCAACTTCAAGATCACTGTCTTTCCCCAGCTCAGAGAGCCTGTGTATTTCCATTTTCAATTAAGGCACATTAAAAATTAGAGCACAGTTTAATCTGAAAAGCTAAATAATGTTATTATACTCTCTACCAGTAGGTGATTTTGTTCAGTTGCAGCAAACTATAACTGAAGGTAGAAGAAGGAAAAACAATTACCTATTATATAACAACAAATATGTTCTTCTAGAACTAGAATAACCAGAATAGACTGTTAAGTGATGCGTTTTGTATCTGTATTCCATTTAGGATGTGTTGGGGAACCACTATTCAGTGGTGTAATGCTGAACAGCCTGAAGGTTTCTATAGCAATCAGAGATAAGCAAGTAACTTTAACAAGGTATTTTTTTCTGAAGAATTTAGCCTCTGGGCATATCCAATAGGGCTGTGCAAAATTTCACTGGCCATTTCGTTCCACCATTGTTTCGGAATGAAACAAAAGTCTGTTGAAATAGCCTTGAAACAAAATGAGACTTGTCGAAATGTTTTGAAAGTTGAAACGTTACAACCATAGGCTGGGGATGGGAAATCAGTCCAGTTGGGCTGACTTCCCATCCCCAGCGCAAGGTCCTGCAGGGGGCAGAAGGCAGCCCAGCTGTTCCCCATGCTACATTGTGCTGGGGGCAGCCCAGCCCAGCCCAAGCCATGACTGAAAAGCATGCTGGGATGCTGGGAGACTGATTTAACTTGAACCAGGAAGGGGTCTGGGACAGAAGTTTCATAAACTAGTCTGACCTAAATCAGTTAAATCTGATACTACATTCAACAAGGTTTATCTTAATCCAGTTTCAGTCATTTTGAAACCGGTTTATGTGCACTGAACTTCTGCTCTGTTACAGGTTGAAACCAGTTTCTGATCACGTAAATTGGTTTATGTATAACTTTTGTCTCTAGCCTTAGAGTTTAAGATTACAACTGAGCAGCAAAGCATCTCTGGTACAGCACAAGCCATTAAATTTCACCCCATTATCTATGTATTAATTGCATTAACTTGTGTTTGACTATTTAAACATAATTTGTGTTTTGGCTATAGCGTATCTTTCTGAAAGGCAACCAAACTTGATCTGAAGACATCAAGAGACAGAATCTATTAACTTCCTTGGTAATTTATTCCAATGGCTTATCTCTATTCTTCTTCAATTGAAATTTTTCAGGCTTCAGCTTTCATGATGTAGTTTCTTCTTATGCCTTTCTCTGCCAGATAAAGAGTCCTTCAGTACCCAGTATTTTCTCCCACATAGGTATTTTTATTTAATCAAATCACCTCTCAGTCCTTCTGGTGAACTATACATTAATCTCTAAGCTGCTTCTTTTAAGTCATTTTTTCTATCCCTTACATCATTTCTGTGGATCTTTTCTGCACCCTATTAATAGTTGTAAGCTATAGTCAAATACAGGTGCCTCAGTACCATATACAGATAATGGGTCTTATGCCTTGAGAATTGACTAGAAATACTTCCAGTCATGATGATTTCCCCTCATTAATGTGTATCAATTTGCCAGTCCTTTATCCCATAAAACTGTGATTACTGATACTGTACAGGACTAATTTCTTACTCCGAATGTCATGAGTTACTAGGTCAAACACCTTATGATTAGACTAGGCATATCTAAATATAGTTTATCTATAGAGTTGTATCTATCAACCAAGCATTGAATCTCATCAAAAAATGGAAACAGGTTTGCTTGACAAGTTTTTTTCATATAACCATATTGACTGAAATTAATTATTTTCCTATCCTTTAAGTCTTCATTAATATAATCTTGTTTCAGCATTTTCATCACTTTTCTGGAGGTAGACGGCAACCTAACAGAACTATACTTATATGGCCTATAGTTCCTCTTGCTAATTAGGGTACAATGTTATTAGTATTATCATTAGTATTCTAGTCTTTTGGAATGCCCTTGCTATTCCAACATTTATTAGAAATAAATGTCAGCAGGCCAGAGATTTCCCAAGTTGGCTTTTGGGTGCAAATTATTTTATACAAGACATCAAAATCTGAAGTCTTCATATTTAATTTCTGTTTTGAAAAACTGTTCCAGTTGGCTTGACTGTGTGACAGGATTGATTGTATAGATTTAGGAACAGGTTAGTCCACAGGTAATTTGGCCCCAGGAGCCACATAAACTGTACCTCCCCCATGTGCATCCCCTACTTGGGTTAGGGTCCCATGCCTCCCTGCATGGCCGATTTTGCATGCAGGGCCACAGCCATGGACTCTCCATGGACCAATGACCTGAGGGCCAGATGACATGGCATTAGGGGCTGGATCTGTCCTGCAGGCTAAGAGTTCTGAGTTAGACAACCACTTATATAGGATGATCATACCTTGAACAGGGGCTGGACTAGATGACCACTGAGCTCCCTTCCAGCCTTACTTTTGTATGATATTTTGATGTCATGGCATGAAAGGCCTATGGAATAGTGTAAGTTTTAAATGAAAGCAGATGTTTTCAGCTACATTGTCCATCTTTCCACATCTAACAATTTGATTTTTTTTTGAACAAGGACTAATTGTCAAATCAAAATACAAGAGTAGCCTTCTAATTGCTCCAGAAAAAGAAAAAAAAATGCCAGCGGGTTTATGCCCATATGCTTTGAGTAGAACCTATAATCGTTTAAACACATCCTCTAATATTTTGACTAGCATGAGCATTAGGTCAGGACACTAATGCAACTAGATTTGTATACACTATCAGTTTGTTCTCCAGGTAGGCACAACACTGATTAGTGCTTTCCTCCAGCTACTTAAACACTGGAGTTTGCCTATAAAGCTATCAAATTTAGCATCTTATTAAGTCTCTGAGAGCCAAACTGACAGCTGTAAAGTCCTTGATACTTCAAAAGTAGCAGCATGCCCAGGATTGGGCACCAAGGTGCTTACAGTCTAGCTTTTCCGTGAAGGGGCATGGAAACTAGTATTATTGAGAGTGACAACAAGGGAAAAAGAAACTGGGTCAAAGTTAGCAAAAGAAACTGGGTCAAAGTTAGCAGGCTCATGCTGAGTGATACACAGTCATGAAAACAAAAGCAAGAAGTCTGAAGATTGTATGTGCAGCTTTAACCATTGAAAAGCTTTCTTCTCCTCAGACCTATTAAACTATTGTGCGTTTGTCTGTTAAAAAACATTAAAAGGCTTAGCTAAAAATTAAAAGGTGTTGATTTGCGGAACTACTTCATCCAGCAAACTAGTTCTTCTACATTTGCCACTTTTGCGGTGATGACATATTTTTGCAGACTGCCATGATACACAGCTGCCAGTACTCTCTGCACTGATATACAGAAGGCATCATAGTTAGATATTTTTACCACCCTCCCTTTTCATTGTGTAGGTTTACATATGTTGCAAGTAAGTGATTTTGCTTTGGCAGTTCTGCTGTGAATTTAAAATTTTTCAGAACTGGAGATGTCCTTTACATGGTCTGTATCCATTTATTTTACACCGCAAAATTCTGGGAAGGCAAAGATGTTACCCCCAAGACCCAAAGTGCTTCTAAGTGAAACTGAATTTGAGATTTTCAATAGCAGAACTGGCAATTTCATATGTGCTTGCTAAGTCCCAGAGAGTAGTGAAGACATCCATCATTCCAAAGGGGGGCTGCTTGGCAGCTCTGAATTCATCTCTTTCAAATTCAATGTTCGGACATGAGCTAAAACCGTGAGTGATGCTTTCCAATCATTGCAGTCTTGCACGGATGATTCAGGCAGTGTTTCCCCAAGTGTCATAATCCTTGGTCCCCGCACAGTACAGCACAGGCACTTTCTTTCCCCCCTCTCCTTCTGAATCAGATGCATTTAAAGCACCTACATTTTTCTCAAAGCCATCTAGCTGTTTTCTTCCTAAATGGTGTGCTGAGCTGTTAGTGTCTGACATGTCAAAAATGTGAAAAAAAGAAAGGAAAACAAACTTATAAAAGCCTCAGCATTCCACCCATGTGCCTGCTGGGGACAGGCAGAAAGCAGCGCAGACAGACCCTTTGTGACTATGACCCACTTTAGTACAGAATAGATGAGACTTTAGATTAGTAGATATTTCTATTGTTCGCATATGATTCTGAAAGAATGTACTCTGTATTGCAACCTTGAAAATTGTTAATTTGCTGTGTGCGTCTAAGTATGTTGACCTATAGCTACAATTCATTGTTTAGGGATTCCCCCCACCCCCATTTATCTGAAAGGCAGCCTCTTTATTGCCAATGGCTGTTTCCCTAGCAAAAAGCTAAGAACGCTCTCGAAGTACAAGATTCACTCTAAAGACACTGGAACAAAGGCATCCCTCTCAGACCCGCTAAAAACATTCTCAAATTACTCCCCACTTTACACGTCAGCCAGCAAAACTTTATAACTAAGCCAGTGTATTCCTAACCAAGGAAAACTAAGAAGGGACTCATTTAGAGGCCATGGATGGTCTCCTTAATCAACCACAAAGGTCAGTGTTCAGCAATGCAAGGCGCTTGCTCTTCCTGTACAAACAGAATGTGTCAGCTGCTGGGCAGTTCCATTATGCACTGGGTCTGAGCAGCATTGTTCAGGACTCAAACCCACAGGCATACACAACAGGCAAAACTTGCTGGAAGTCAATACAACTAAAGAAGTACATGAACCCAGGGTGTCTGTAAATACTAATCAACTGCAATTTGCTTTTCAAATCTGAGCATGAGCAGTCTGATGTGGAGACAGATGTTGTTACTAAGGCTCATCCAGAGATAGTTAAGAAAGCAACAGTTTTAAATTGTAGCAAGGCAGATTTAGATTAAATTTCAGGGAAAAACTTCCAAACTGCTAGAACTTCCTTACTGTCATTGTAAGATTTTCTTCACTGGAGGTTTTCAAGCAGAGGCTGCATAAGGATTTGACAGAAAAGGTTTAGCAATAGCATTCCTACATTTGTGCAGGGGATTGGTACAATAACCATTGAGGTCCCTTCCAACTCTATGAGTCTATGGGCCCTTCTAAACATTCATGTAAAGGTATGATAGGATATGAAGCATGATACACACAAATCACACCTCCTGAGGCCACACACACCTGGCAGGAGCTGTGACAGCATTAGATCCTTTCTTACCTAACTGCTAGTACAGGGGAAGCTGGTGATTGCTATTCTGGGCTTCCAATGCACTGACAAATAAAAAAGCTCCTGCAGCTAACTTTATAGCTGGTTGGACCTTTTAATGGCACAATAGGTACCTTTGCATGTGTCTCAGTTAACTGTGCAATTAATCAGTTAATTGCACAATACCTGTAACATGTAGAGGGGACCTGTATATTTCCAGTGGCCACTGATCCACATGGCTGAGGTCCGATCACTTCAACAAACCCCATATGATATAGATGCATTTGGGAATACCAAATTGCTTCCTTTCAATAAAAAATATTTGACATTTCTTAAATAAAGGTTCTCTGAATCTTTATACTTCACAAAAATGTCAATATTTTGCCCCAATTTATGATAAAAAAACAGATAAGATCATAGGAAGCACCAGCATCTCAAGCCCAGCATCTTGTTTCTGAGGGTAGCAGGAGTAGCCACTATATAGGGAGAGCATTGAACTTGATATCTCTAGAGTGATTTATCCCCTATTTAATATCCTCCATGGAATCCATCATTTATTATGTTAGAGATGGCAGGGGAAACATCTCCAACCATTTTGTTTAATAGATCTATCATCCATAAATTTATCCAGACCCATTTTGAACCTGGCAATGCTGTCTGCCTCTACCATCTCCTGTGGCAACGAATTCCACAAGTTAACTAGGCAGACAAGGTTCCTTAAAAGGTTCTTTGGGTACAGTTTACACATTGCATAAAAGAGTACTTTCTCTTGTTAGTTTTACCCCAATTACTTTCAGCAGGTGCCACCTAGTATTCTGGGATTTGGTGAAGAACAGTTCCCTGTCAACTTGGTCTGTACCTTTCATGATTTTATAGGCCTCTTTCATCTTCCTTCAGACTTCTCCTTTCTAAAAACTGAAGAGTCCTCGCCTTTTTTAGTCTCTCTTGATATGGCAACTGCTCCAGGCCCCTGATTATTTTGGTTGCCCTTTTTAAATTCTCCTACATCCTTTTTGAGATGTACGGACCAGAACTGCACGCAGTACTCAAGGTCTGTGTGCACCATGGTTTTGTAATGAAGTGTTGGATTAAAAAAACAAAATGTTGCAGATATACTGACCTGAATCAATACAATTCCGAAATCTACTTTGACTTGTTCCCTTTCCATAAGTATGTTATTACTTATTCAGATTATAGAAATATATGACAAACATAATTGTCTTTAGTTTTTAGATAGCCCATAATTGTGATTCCTGAGCAGAGCAGTACAAAGAACAACAATAATATCACATACATAGATACATTCACTGTAACAATGTCCATAAAGAGAAACTAGAAGCTCCCTAAACTACAAGACATCTAAAGGTCTTTGTACATGCAACAAAATTGGCCTTTAAAGTGGCTTAAATGCCCTTTTAAACTGCTTTAATGGCATTGATGTTTGCACGCTCATCGGAGTATTGCTCTTGAAATGACTTTGTTACATAGAAAGATAAAACACCTGTGAGGTATTTTAGTTTGCTACCTAACAAAATGCAACAGTGCATGGGGTGCTGGAAGCCGATGTACTCAGCGTCCCATCCACCTGCGGAGGGTTCGGGATTGAGAGTGTGGTCAGGGGTAGAAAGGTAAGAAAGGTTTATTGACTCAAACACACAACTATGCATAAATAACAAAAGAAGGATAGACAATAATAATTTGCATTGGGAATTTATTGGCAGTCCCCTCTGATGCCTGATGTATGACAAGTTTTTCTTCTGGGAAGCTCAGTGAAGTCAGGCGTCCCTGATCAGCGCTGTCTGAGGGGTACTGGGAAGGACCCTGGTATTCAGTCCTTCGGTTCCTTGAGATCCACGGGCCCATCAAATCCAGACCAGCAGCTAATCTTAAATTAGGAGCTTCTTTTACAGAGCTGCATCTTCCTTCTAAATGATTTTTGGATGTGCCAGCCAATTTATAACTTCTGAGCTATGCTGATAACTTACAGCCATACAGATTCTCCCTACTTCAAACTGTCCTTAGACTGAGCAATAGCAGTACAAGCCTTGCATTCTTTTGATAAGGCTAATTTTTAGTATGCCACAGGGCCTACTACTTCAAGGCTTTGTTAAATTTACTAGGCCTTACTTTATACAAGGCCTTACTACATCTTTGACTTTAATTAGACTCTTAGCAACAACATATAGCTTAATATCTGAACAAATGACAGAAAAACACTTGGTCTAATCTTCATAGAGCCTTCAGCAAGCACCTTCATCACACAGACATAATTTCAGCTGTCACACTCGGGGCTTGGCGGGCTTCCAGTGCCCTGTGCATCGTCCCCAGTGTCTTCTCCCACTGCCAGCACACCCAGCTGCCCTCCTCCTGTCTTGCTGCTCTGCCCAGGGGCAAGCCAGCCATTCCTGGGTGGTCCCAAGTGTGGGGATGGTGCAGGGGTGCTGAAGCTTACTTGCCTCTCTGGTGGGGGGGGGAGGGGGAGTAAACTGCCACTGGGTCACAAGACCCCCTGAGCTGTGGGGAACCCCAGTGCTTCCCTCTGCAGTGGCAGGGCCCCCCAGGCGGCACCTGCCCACTACCACCTGGACCAGGAGGTCCCAGAGGGTGCTGCAACCACAGAGGGAAGCACCAGGTGCTGTGCAGCTCAGGGGTTATGGAATCCAGTGGCAGGATGTGCAGGCAGGCTCCACTGAAGGGAAAAAAAAAAAAGCAACGAGGAGCTTGATCTTTTTTTTTTTCCCCTCCTGAAGCCTGCCTGCCTGTCTGAGCTGCACAGGGCCCTGGTGCTTCCCTCCCTGGCTGTGGGGGTGGGGAGGGGGGTATGCTTCCCTCCACAGCTGCAGTGCTCCCTGGGACTGCTTGGGCCGGATGCCAGAGGGTGGGTGCCACCTGGGGGACACAATGGTAGAAGGAAGCACCAGTCCCCCCACAGCTCAAGCACCACTCAGCCCACCATCAGATCTCCCCCCTGCCACCACCGCCGGAGAGGCAGGTAAGGATTGGGCCCCCACCCTTGTGTACATGCCATGGGGGTTTTGTTCAGTATAATTCTCGCTAAATTGAAGCAGTGGAAATGGTGGGTTTTTAAAAACCCACCATTTCAAATGAGGGAGAACTAAACTGAATTAAACCCATGTGGCGTGTACAAGCACCCTCAGATTCTAACTCTTTCCTTTCATGGCACCCTTAATAGAGAAAACACACACACACACACACACACAACACCACCACCACTACCACCACCAACAAAGCACAGATAGGACCTTGAAATAACTTCTGAAGTTAAAGAGTCTAGGATGCTGTCAGGTTAAATAGGAATGGGTGCAGCTGTATTATACCAATACAAGGCCACTTCAAGTACAAGAGAATATGTCTCAAAAGACTCCAAAGAACTTTTCTTTAAAGCATATCTTTTGAATCAGCTAACTACATTATTTGGGTCCTGAGTTTTTAATCCAGCTTCACGGAGAACCAGACATAAAAACACCCACAATGTTTTCTGAATTGCTTGGCAAGTCTAAATACAAAACTGTTTTTCCCCCTCCTCTCTTTTTATCACAATTGCATCTTCAAAAAATTATGACAACTCTATATAGCTTAGCTAAAAAAGTACATTTTTGGTGGGGGACTCAATTGCTATTTGCAGCTAATGCCTGCTCCTGATACAATCACACCATTGTGATGGGAAAAATGTTATTTTATCTAGTATGACCTATAGTGCTTGCTGTATTGTAGCAGAGAAATTAAACTTTTTTCACTGCTGGGATCTAAACAGATGTGATCTGAGTTCTCTGGGTATTACAGAGAGAAATAAAACATTTAGTATTTCCATTGCAGAGATAAAATGGGGCAATCCAGATAAAGTTATACAAAAGGAGAGGAAATATTACTTCATTACAAGAGTGTTTTGTGGATAACAATTGATAAAACATTTATGTTGTGCACTGATAATTAATGGATGGTAGGGACTAAAGTTTCATATTTTTACTGCTATTTTTCTATAGCTGTTCTTATCTCACCATACAATCAGCTTTTTCTCTAAACTCGATTTTGTTTTCACTAAATTTTGTTTACGGTGCAATTGGCCTCTATTTTCACTTGGTAAGGAACAGTGACCAATGCTATTATTGCCTTGCATACTATTCATATGAGCGATGCATTTTGTTATCAAGATAGACCGATATATACTTTATGGATTTGTGAGGGATACAGCTTCCAGTTTAATTTAGGGGTAATATTTAAAATGTACTTTTGATAAAGGGTTTCTAATGGATAGAATAAGCAGACGGATGTGTATGTACATTTTCTTATTTGGTTTCATTTGGCCTGTTTAGCATCTCTAATGAGACAAAATTACATTTCCATGCCTCATGAAGTGTTGGGAAGATAAACTCATTACTTCATGTGAGATGCTGAGATGCAATGATGGTGGGAGTCAGGTATGAAACTAGATATACTGGAAGTAAAATGGTTTATGAAATGTTAATTTTAACATGTTTATTTGCCATCATTTGACCTTTTCTGCTGTACACTAAAGGACAGATTGTGTTTTACTTATTAGGTACATAAATGGACTTAGCACTTATACGTAATTCTATCCCACCCTACTTTGGTCTCTGAAAAACAATTAATGCAAAGGTGGATGGGTTCTTCTCCTCACAGGTTTCTGTGGCTCAGTTTTATTGGCAAGATGATTGAGTACTACAAAAATAGATGCCATCATGGATTTTCAGGACTTGAACAAGGTGGAATAGAACTGAACTCAGATGACCAAATCCATTGTCTTTTTTCTAGACCTAAGGAAGGGCACTTCATGCCCAAAAGCTTGTCCAACAGCTCTCCCAACTAGAGAGTTGGTCCAATAAAAGATATCATTAAAAAATCTTTGCCTCTTATAAATCCACTCAGACACACAGACTAGGTACAGACATTACACATAAACTCGTTTAAGTGATCAGAAACTGGTTTAAACCTGTAACAGAACAGATGCTCAGTGCACATAAACCAGTTTGAGAACAGCTGAAACTGGTTTGAGATAAACCTGGTTAAACTTAACTGATTTGGCTCAAGCCAGTTTATGCAATATCTGTCCCAGACCCCTTGCTGATTTAAATTAAATCAGACTTCCCCAGCATCTCTGGGCTGGGCAGAGCTCTGCTCCACAGCAGGGCTGGCCCCTCCCCTCTGCTCCCTGGCTCCAGCTTCAGCAGTTTCTGCAGGTGTCTGCCTGGCTTCTGCTCCCCTCTGCACCCCACCTCTGCTCATTCACCCATCCCTCACAGACACCTCTCAGTATTAGCTAGCAGACTACATTCTGGCTACCTTTGAGCTGTGGCACATGGGACAAAGGCAGAATCAACAGATAGCTGGCAATGTCCCTCTGTTTTTGTAATGGGGTGACAAACACTGAGTTAGAGGTGATAAATATTCCCTGCTGGGCTGGTCAGGAAGGGATGTTTATCCCTCCCTAATCACAGTGTCCTGCTGGAGTCTGGCCACACCCTTCTCAGCTCAGCTCAGCTCTATGGAAGGGAAGGGAGGGCTGCTCTAGTGCCTTCTGGTTTCTAGCCTAAGACAATGCAGGCATGTGCCTGCACTTCTGGGATGTCCATCTGGTTACAAAACTGATTTAGCCTAGCCAGGTTAGACTAACCTGCAAAGCTTGAAGCAATTCAGGCTCAAGCTTTTTGAATGTCTGTCCCTAGCCCTAATAAGTAGAATAAAATCTGGCCCTAAGCCTACTTGTTTATTTTACTTTTTTTTCTTAATGAGATTTGTGACATAACCTTATTGAATTAGCATGTAACTCAATGTCTAAAGTGTTGGTGTTGGAACTGGAAAGGTTCGAACAAAGTTTTTTTTTGTTAATTTTGGACTTTAGAATTGTTTTTCTGGGACTGAATTTTATCTTTGGGAATAGATATACATGGCTTCCATTTGCTTTAATAGCACTTGTGCATATGAGTATGTATGGACAGAATTGTCCTTCTTTGGCAAGGTAAAATAGATTCATAGATTGTAAGGCTGGAAGGGACCTAGAAAGATCATTGGGTCCAGCCCCCAACATGAAGCAGGAAAGACAACTGGGGGTCAGGTAACCCCAGCAAGGTGACCATCTAGCCTCCTCTTGAAGATTTCCTGGGTAGACAATTGTACCACCTCTGCAGGGAGCTAATTCCACAGTCTGGACACCCTACTTGTGAAGTAGTTTTTCCTAATGTTGAGCCTGAAATGGTCTTTCAAGAGTTTGTGACCATTACTCTGTTTTCCCCAAGGGTGCCTTTGTGAACAGTTGTTCACTGAGCCTTTGATGTACACCTCTGATATAGCAGTAAGCTGCTAACAAGTCCCCTCTCAGCCTTCTCTTTTTTGAGCTGAAGAGTCCCAGATCCCTCAGCTTTTCCTCGTATGTCCTGCCATACAAGTCTCCGATCATATAGGTGACACTTCTCTGGACTCTCTCAAGCTTTACCACATCCTTGTTAAAGTGTGGCACCCAGAACTGGATGCAGTACTCCAGCTGTGGTCTCACCAATGTTGACTGGAAGACTCACTTCTTTGGTTTTCCTGGAGATTCATCAATTGATGCATGCCAGGATTTTGTTAGCCCTGCTGGCTACAGCGTCGCATTGCCGGCTCTTGTTTATACTGTGGCCTATTATTACCCCCAGGTCCCTTTCATTTGTCATGCTGGTCAGATTGGTGTTGCCAAGCCTGTAGGTATGCAGGGGACTGTTCATCCCCAGGTAGAGCACTTTACATTTCTTGATGTTGAACTTCATCTGGTTCTGGTCTGCCCAACTTGCAAGCCTGTCTAGGTATGCCTGCATCTGCAGCCTATCTTCAAGTGTGACCACGCTTCCCTATAACTTGGTGTCATCTGCAAACTTGGTGAGTGAGCTCTTTACTCCCACATCCAAATCATTGATGAAGATGTTGAATAGCACTGGACCAAGCATTGACCCCTGCAGGACACCACTGGCTACTTCCTGCCATGATGACACAGATCTGTTCATTAGAACTCTCTGGGTCCTACCCCACAGCCAGTTTCTTATCCATCTGAGTGTTTCACAGTTAAGCCCAGAGTCTTCCAACTTTCTTGTAAGAAGATCATGGGATATGAGATGAACATTTTTTTGCAAGTCGAGGTATATAATGTCAACCTCCTCTCTTATCCAGGTGGCGAGTCACCTGATCATAAAAGGAGATAAGGCTGGTAAGACAAGACCTGCCCATGATGAAACCATGCTGGTTGTCATCAAAATGGGTTGAGGGGGAAAATGTTGTTTACCTTAGAGGAAAGTAGTATAATTTTTTAATACTAAATAGTTAAACAGCAGAATTAAAATACTGCTTTGGTAAGTCTTTCCTTTAAAATGATGTATTAGATAAATTAAAATGTAATTAAAATTTATATCACATCTTACACAAAGTATTGCTAAACTTGGTAGCAGTGGCTTTTAAAGGTTTGCATTGTGTGGACATTTTTTTTTCTCCCCACAATAAATATCATATGGATCATTTCTCATTCTGTTCTCCCAACCCAATGTTTTCCTAATATTTTATGTTTTTACTCTTGCCAGTTGAATCTCATTTCCCAGTGATACACAGAACTCTCTAACTAATGAAGTTTTGCTCATGCTCTAGTCAGTCTGCTTGGTAATCGTGTTTGGCAGAAGAGTGAAACTTACAAGATTCCAATCAATTTGCTCCCACATACTTCAAGGATGTCAAATTTCTAAGGGAGAAGTAATTAAACCTATAACAGCTGTACCTTCAGGTTCCTGGGGTAAAAATTTTGGAGACTCATACACCTGCAACTTCCATCCTCTGTTTCAGCTCTGCATGGCTGACCTGTGAGACTAGTGCTGTTCCAGAGAATTTTCTGGTTAGATCTGACAACATTACTATCTTGAAACATACCAAGCAATGGAAGCTTAGGGAACCAGGCTCAACAGAAAATACTACCATTTCATTAGCCAGAAGTTCACGTAAATCTGCTGCCAACTCTTCATTCTTCTTATGATTTTATCCACTGGAAGTCTAAAAAACTGAAATTAGAAAGTAGGTACAATCTTTCAAGTGTGGGTAATTAATCATTGCAACCAATTTCCAAGGGAAGTACTGGATTCCCAATCTCTTGATGCCTTGAAGTCAAGATTGAGTTCAATGCAAACCAGCAAGTCTAAAGGCTCATTAAATGAAATGGCAGGGTAGATTTGGACCTTATAGACTAATTAAATTAGTTAAAAATTAAATACAGACTCAATAAATCAGTTAGTTACCGTTAACTAAATCAGAGATGCATCTCTGATTTAATTACTCTATAAGATTCAAATCTACCCTGCCTCCTGCCTGCTTGCATTAGCCAGCAAATCACAACAAATTAATATTAGTTCTTTGTTTCTATATCACAAGATAAAGATATTTTAACAAGTGGAACTGACCCCTAAGATTGCTAGCACTTTCTTGAAAGACTAAGAGGCATAACAACACAGTCAGGTACCTAGGGCAACTGACACACAAAGAGAAAGTGATTACTTTCACCTGCAAGCATTGCCAGTGCAACCACATGGCTGTCACTGCAGCCCCCCTTTTTTTTTTCACCCCCTACCCTCAAGACAGCAACCAGGGAGACTGTCATGGTTCACCAGGGTGTCCAGCCTAATGGATAGAACTGGGAGTGGGACTGGGGATCACAGATGTGGGGATCAGAAGCCAAGTGTCAGGAACCAAATACCAAGCCAGGGGACTAACCAGAATCAGGGGTCAAAAAGCATGCCAAGATCAAGTCAAATTTTGAAGGGATGGATGCACGATCAATGATGCTAGGGAAGAGGTCAGAGAAGTTACCAAGATAAGAGCTCCTGGAGGACTGGAGACTAGTAAGTTATGCAGCAAGATTCAAGTGCTGGAGTTCCTTAAAAGCAGACCCAGGACCAATCAGTGGGAAAGAGATAGGGCTCACTTGGCCTTGGTTTACGTTCAGGAGACTTACTTAACTTATCCCCGGGGTGGGCAAAATATAGCCCATGGGCCATATCCAGACTGCCAGTTGATCCTATCTAGCTTGCCAGCTGCCACTGAGAGCCTCAGGAGGGAGGGTTGTGCCCTGCACTGCTCTGCTCTGTTGCAGCTGAGGCCAAGCCGGGCCATGCAGCACACAGACTCCTCCCCACCGCCCTTCCTGCATACATCTGTCTCACCTGGCTTCCTGTTGGTGCTGTGGCTGCACACTTCTAGCACTGTGACCACTGGCAGCTGGGCACACATGGGATGGGGTGCAATGCAGTACACTGAGTAGCTGTCCTGTCTGCCTGCTGCAATGAGCAGCTGCCATCACATTGCCACTAGTCTGTGCTGGACATGGGACAGGGCTTATTGCCTGACTTTCCTGGTGTGGTGTGGCAGTGGCTTATTGCAATGGGTATGTTGGCAAATGGCTATTCAGTGTGCTGCATCATGTCCTGCCATGTATGGGCCTGGCTGCCAGTGGCCTTAGTGCCAGGACTGCACAGTGCCAACAGGAAGCCAGGCAGGGGTGCAAAGGAGTCTGCATGCTGTGTGGCTCAGCCCTGACTGCAGCAGAGTAGAGTGGCGTCGGGTGCAGCCACTCCTCCTTAGGCTCCTGGTGGCAGTTGGTGGGCTGGATATGGTCAACTGTCCCTTCCCCACTAGCCCTCCGACCCTTAGTAGTTCACCATAACTCCTTAAGTGGCTTTCCAGCCCAACTGCTCATCTCTGGCTTATCCCTACTGACTAGGGGGTTAGCTGGCTCTGGTTAGTTCATTAAGTTTGGCTGAACCAGTTAATCAGGGTACATGGCATGAGCCTCACTCAGTCTTCTTCTCACAGCTCCACCAGTTGAAAACTGTTTTATGATGTCTTTTATTCCTTTATGGACTATGCTGATAGCCAAAAAATACATGGAAGGTCAGTGGGGATCAGGTTACCGCAATGATTCTCAACCAGGGTGACTTGAGATCCGTTCAAGGGTGCAACACAGTGCCACAAAATGTTAGTACTATTAGGTGTGCAAACACGATTCACAAAATAAACCTAGAGATTTCAAATAGGAATTTGCAGTGTTAGAAGCACTGTGACCTGTTGTGGTCTCTCTGAGCATTTTTTGCAAGTGAGGAATTTCTCTATTACTTCTCTGTAGTCAAAAAATGAAGGAAAAAAGTTGGAATTTACTAATGAGTTCCTTGAGTCTAACAAGGGTTGTTTTGAGCTTAATGATGGGTGCCTTGGTTTAAAAAGGCTGAAAACTACTGGGCTAGAGACTTGTTTTTTTTGATGCACTACTGTCCATTCTGCTGAATGTAATGAAAAATCTGAATGCAAGCCCTGCAAATGAAACCAACATAAAATGGTGTCAAATGTAGTGTGATGCTTCGTAGAAACTATTTGACAGCTTGACAATTCTCACATTATACATTTTGAGTTGGCTCTGTTACCGACATTATTATATAGCACATACATGTCAATAGTACCCAGAAATCTAATGCCAGCTGTGACCTCTATTCACAAAGGGCTTAACATATTGTTATTGGCTATATCCAGGTATGCTTCTTTATAACAGCAGGACTTTATTCTGGTGTGTTTTATAACAAAAGGCTGATTGAAGAAGCATGATGGAATTTAAAACAATGTCAGGCCCATTGATTTAGCCATTTCCCATTTAAGAATTACACTCTGAATAAATGCAAATGCTCATATATAGCATTTTTATTTTCAATGCTTATTCACAGCAATATATACTCTTTCCTTGGTCAGGCATAGTTACCTTGATCATCACCATCTGCATTATGGGGAGATTCAGGACTAGTGTAAGACAGTGTAACAGGGACTCAAGCAGGAGCCCTGTTACTTGGGCTAGCTCTGGGAGGAATGACCTCTGAATGCACCCTGTGAGGTGGAGAGGATTTCACACGTGTATGGAGGTGGGATGATTAGCCTGCGAAAACTGGCAGCAGGACATTCACTGATCACCTTCGTGCACCAGAAGAGGAACATGAGGGTAATCGAGACCCTAGAGAGATGAATGAGACGACGAAGTCTAACCTGTGACTCGGTAGGATGCCAGAAGCTCTGGATTTCCTGAGGACACATCAAGTCACACCTGGACAGACGCAGCTACAAAGGATCGTGCTGCTGTGGTGAGTCCGGAGGGACAATGAGGTGGTGGGAACTGACTTGGCTGAGAGCCAAGTAAAAGACGGCATCTCGGGGATGACACGTGGGGAAATAAAGACCCAGATAAGTCCTGGACCCTGCTGGGACAACAACTATTTAGAATATAGAAAAAGGAACTGTGTGGGAGCTGCAGGGAACTGTTTCCAGCACAAGCCGTGGACGAAGAGTGAAAGACGCGGAGACTGCGTTCCACTAATAAGGCAATTAGCAGTTAAGATTAGTTTACACAATGTATCTTTGAAAGTTACAATGAAGGGTTTTCCTCACCTTTAAACCAACTGCCTTTGCCAATGAAGTAATTGGCAAGACTATTGTCACTGTATCTGCTACTTTGAAAAATAAACCTATAATGTGAGCATGTAACAACATCTGGGTACTATTTATTGATCAAGGACTTTAACAACTCACTGATCTTCTTCCTTTTCTTATTCAATCCAAGTCATGGCAGGCCAGTATAGGAAGAACCCGAAGATATTACCCAACACACTCACAGACAGCACTGATTCATCAGAATGATTTTGCTAGCATAACTACAAACCGTTTCAGCACAAGTGAATATTATTTATTTTTCAGGGAAAGCCATAGTCTGCATGGCACTTTGGAGAAAGTTATGGAGAAAAGGAGTTTGCACTGAAGGAAGCCTTTTTGCTTCTTTTTTTTGACCTATCCCTTCTCCACCTCTCATCTCTCACTCGGTATAAAACAGTTGACTCCAGCTTCCATTGCATGTGTGTTCAAATTTCAAACCAGCACCTCTGTGTTTTCCTATATTGCTCCTCACCTTTAGAAGAAGCTCCCTGTAATCAAGAACAAAACCACTTCCCTGTTCTCCTTCCAAATTCCTTTGTATAACCTTTTTACATCAAAAAAACCCTTAATAATAGGCTGCTGCTGTTCTGAGACCACGCCTTGTTGTGCTGACAGTAGTCACTCCTTTTCCATTTACACTCCCTTCTCTGTCTGCATCCATTTGTTGTCATAGCAGAGTCCTTGTTCACAACAGAGGCTTGTAGGCATTGCACCACTACAACAGCAGTAACTAGAGTGTTTAATGAAGCATTATTATTATTAGCAGTAGTAGCATTAGTAATAATTACTACACTGCTCAGATTGTAATGAAATTATCTCATTACTAAATAATAATAATAATCATAATCATAATAATATTAATAATATGCAGCCAACTCACCAAACAGCTAAAAACATTTAACTTATTCTGATGGAAATATTAATGATACCAAGGCATAATTCTAAATGCTTCAAGATTTTCAATCATATGCAGCACAAACCCACCAAAGCACTAAAACAAACATAATTTTATAACATAAATCACAGATTTCCTTTCATTTCTTCTTGTTGCTCAGTTCAAATCTTTAATACTAGGTGACTGTAATGTCTGTTTGGATTTGTAATCTGGATTCTCAGCACATCACTTTCCCTCACTCTTAGTCACTTTAAGTTTAACACAACATGTCAGCTTTCCCCTCTCCAACTAAAGGTCACAATTTTGATCTATTAATAATATCAGGCCTGTTTCTAATAGACTCTTGTCATATATCTCAGGTCAATTTAAAGATTTTTCATTTTTATCTTTTCTTCCTCCCAGTGTATATTATGCTCAAAATCTCCCTCTTGCTTACCTTTGCACGCTGATTGTACTTTTCCCCCAGTCGACCCTACTGATCACTAGAGATAGACTAACCTTAAATGCTCTGTTTAAGTATCTAAACATTTAAAGGGTATCCAAACCTAATCTTAGATTGGATTTCTTGAAAATCCTTTCACCACTTTTCAACAGCTCTACACTTATCTTTCCAATAATGCAAGCCCTGCCAACTGACCCTGACTTTCTCACTGTTACTCTTACTCTGCTCCTCCACAGACTTTTTCAGACTTTGTAGTGAGGAGCCCAAAACTGAACACAGTACTCCAGATGTGGCCTCACCAGTAATGAATAGAGGGGAATAATCCCATCCCTTGCCCAACTGGCAACATACCTACCAATACAGTCCAGTATGCCATTAGCTTTTTTGTCAACAAAGGCACACTGTTGGCTTATATTTACCTTATTGTCCACTGTAACCCCCAGGTCCTTTTCTGCAGAGCTGCTGCCCAGCCAGTCAGTCCCCAGCCTGTACCAGTGCATGGGATTGTTCCGTCCAAAGTGCAGGACTTTTCACTTGTCCATGTTGAACCTCATGAGATTTGTTTTGGTCCAATCCTCCAATTTGTCTAAGCCACTCTGAATCCTAGCCCCACCCTTCAGCGTATCTAGTACCCCCCTCCCTTGGTATCATCTGCAAACTTGAACCTGTATGGAAAATCCTCAAAAAATTGCAACCCATACTAGACAGAGACCCTATTCTTAAAAAGATCTTCCCAGAGCCACCCATCCTAGCCTTCAAACAAGCACCGAACCTCGCCAACCTCATCACCAGAAGCAAACTTCCTCAAGCCCAGAACACACCAAAAGGATCCAGACCGTGCTATGACAAGAAATGCAAAACCTGCCAACACATCTCCACCACCCCCACTATTACTACACCCCACAACAGAGCCATCAGCATCCCAGGATCTTACAGCTGCACCTCCAAGAATGTAGTATACCTCATCCAATGCACCAAATGCCCTGATGGAAAATATGTAGGAGAGACCAAACAAGAACTGCACACCAGAATGAACGCACACCGGAAATCCAACAAAGATAGAAATACCCAATTACCGGTGGGGGCACATTTCTCACAGGAGGGCCACTCTCTCTCCAATCTCTCAGTCCTGATCCTCAGGGGAAATTTACACAACACTTCCCAGAGACGAGCCTATGAGCTCCATTTCATCAACCCGCTGGATACTAGAGATCAGGGACTAAACACAGACATTGGATTTTTGATACATTACAATCTGCCTGGCAACTGACTCCCCAGCCCAGCCCAGCCCAGCCCAGCCCCTGGCTTTTTTACTTTTCATTCCATCCAGGAAGAGCACACACCAACTGCTGAAATTTCCTTAGCCTGACGAAGGGTTTTTGAACTCGAAAGCTTGCTTAATAAATAGTCTCCAACTATTTGGGTTGGTCTAATGAAAGATATCAAATTCACCCAAGGAACCTTGTCTGCCTATGTCCTTAGACCAACACGGCTACAACCTAAACCCCTGCAACTTGCTGAGGGTGCACTCTATGCCATCTTCCAGGTTGTTGATGAAGACAGTGAACAAAACTGGCCCCAGCTGCTGCTGACACAATACAAAGGGAAAGTAGTGGGCGGCTGCTCAATGAAAAAGCATTTGAGAGACGAAGATGGGGATTAGGAATCAGACCATCTGGTTGCTATTCCCACTTATGCTAGACACAAGTTGTTTACTGTTACTATGCACCAGCTTTCCATTTGTAAAATGAGGATGCTACTATTCTATTTCACAACTTCAGGACAAGTTAATTAATGTATGCGATGTACCGTCATACCAAGATGATACCAAGATGATAATTGCCACTGAAACCCCATTAAAATACTCATTTCTTTTCCTAATAAAACAATACTCTACACCTCTAAGGCAGGGCGTTATTATTTTGCTACCTAAATATGGATTTTGATATTTAATTTAAAACTCATAATTGTAAACACTCATAATTGAAAACAGTCCTGAGCTAATTATTAAAATCATACCCTGAGTCAATGATAGAAGTCAGCAACAGAATCTACAAATCTTGACTCCTGGGTCCTCAATTTAAATGGTAGGCCATATTTCTTACTTAAGCCTGTGGCAGCTCTTTTATTTTGCAGGTGCAGGATTTTGGCATATGCACAAGCATAGAAACACCAGGGATTAATAATGTCATTAATCACTGCCTTTAAAACAACAAATTCTGTTTTAATTCATTTTATCATAGTTTTAAAATAACCATTACTTAAAAACTGAACCACTGAAAAGGAAAGAAAATTGGCAATTTTACTGTCATTCATTTGGGATGCCTATGTCCATTAATGGTCAGAAATAGAATATATCCATTCATTTTGAGAACAAGGTTTTCAAAATATATCCTCAGGCCACTTCAAGTGTGCTGTGAAAAAGGAATCACGTATGATAATATGTAGCACAAAATGCTATCATAAATTTCTCGCTATCTTAGGTATTTATATTAAAAGCAATTGCAGCTGCAGGTCATCCTCTCTTTGGTTTGGGGAGAAGGTAATAAAAAAGCAACAATTACAGTTACAAACTCACATGAGATTGAGAAATATTTATCACATAAGCTCAGACAAATCTGTCATTGCAGGTCAGCTGAGAAAAAGAAAATAGATCTCTACAAACCCTAAAGAAAAATGTTCTTAGAACAACAAGGTCACCTTACAGTGTTTACTGTAGAAATACTAAGGTCTATCATATCAAGTAATAAAAATGTGTGTGCTATCCAAACCTAAAAGAAAGCCTTAGGCAGCCTCAACATTCGAGTGCCAAACTTTTATCATCTGCATACATCTTGTTAACACTTTGTTTCATGCACAAATACTAAGAGCAAGTCCAAAAAATATCATCTTGTCTGGGTTTGTCCCCAAGGCTAACAATATACCTAGCCTGGCAGAATATCATTTTTCAAAATTCTGTTAATCAAGAAGTGCAGAAATATTTACATTTCTCCCTGTGCCGAGGACTATCTGTAACCAAAGTCCTGCTCAGGGGCTTAAAGTTTTAAGTGGGGTATAGGTCTGATACAGGGCTACCTATTCAGGGATGAATTTAACTGAAGGACAGTTAAACAGAATATAGGGAAAATGTATAGCAGAGTGAAATCCTATTGTGCTGCCTTTACACTGGAAGGACCATTGTTGCTCCAATATGTATCATTATTTTATTATTATTCATGGACCCAGACCTTGACTCTACCATGTAAGGTGCTGTACAAACTGTAGCAGGAGGCTTCATGGTCCTGCTACTGTAAAAGTAGGCAGGCTGCAGATGGATCAGGTGGCAGGTGTTGCAGGAGACAATCAGGAGCCACATGACCCAGCATGGGGCTGGGCTTGCAGTAAAAAAGTCCACATCTGAGCTGGGCAGGCAGTCTGGTCCTGGAGATTACTGAGACAACATCTCCTGGGCAGGATGGCTGCAACACTTGAATAATACCTAGGAAATTTACTCCCTGTGGTAACATCTGGAAGTTTTGGGGGGACTATGGGGAGGAGAAGGTCCCAAAAGACCCGGGAACAGGGCCAGAGGAGGCTTTCATGGGATGACTGGAGTAGGAGTCAACACTCTTTTTGAAAGATAGATGACTAGTAGGATGTGGATAGTTTATGAGGAGTCTTGAAAGCAAAGAGAAGCGACTTATTACTGATGTGATGGAGAGTGGAAAACCAACAGAGGGGTAATAAAGAGAAAGGTGACATGATTAAAGCAATGAGCCAGAAGAATGATTTTTGCACCAGCATTTTGAGTGGATTTGAGTGCAGCAACTTTCCATTTGTCAAGGCCAGAGAAAAGAAAATTACAGCGATCAAGGTGCAAGATGAGAACTTGGATGACTTTTAGCTCTTTAAATCTGAAAGATTTAGTCATAGCTTGGATGCAAGAGCTTCAAGAGAGAATCTGAGTCAAAGATGTAGATAAGACCTGAGAGACAGGCAGGAGGGTGGCATTGCCCATGGTTACCAATAAAAAAGTTCTGGTTTACCTGATGACTCACCCTCCACAAGGAGATGTCAGGGAGACGAGATTAAATTTTGGTTTGGACCTATACATAGTCTTCAGCAATCCTGTGCAGTTGAGGTTGAATATCTTCCATGATTATCTTATCTGTGTGTTCAAAGATGGCTAATTAGGCCTCTCCAGGATCAACAGACTCTACTGCAGCTTGGGCATGTATTTCTGTGTGGGGTGGGTCATGCTGGATTCTTGATTTGGTCTATGACATACTGTTTCCACTGCTCCTGCTTTTCCATCTCCGGTTGTTGTTGTGAGGTGTCAATGTACTGAGATACCTGCAGTAGACTCTTCCTCCATTTGGGGCAGCCCTAGGTGATAGTCTTCCATGAGTTGACAGCAATGTTGTATTTTTTAAAGTTGGCCTTCAGGGTGTCCCTGAAGTACTTTTTTTGCCCTCCTCTTGAGTGTAGCTTTGACTGAGCTGGGAGAATACAACTTGAGTTGGGAGGCTAGAGCTGGATATCTAGATGACGTGGCTGGCTCAACAAAGTTGATGAAAAATGATCATTGCCTTAATACTCATGATGTTTGCTTGCAGGAGGATGCTAACGTTGGTCTGTCTTCCCACTGGATCTGGAGGATCTTCCGCAGGCAGCATTGATGTTACTTCTACAACTTTGATGTTTCTTGTACATTGTTCATGTCTCCGTTCCATGCAGCAAGGCCGGGATCACAACTGCATGATAAACCATCAGCTTGGTTTCAGATCTAATGTCATGATCTTTAAACGCCTATTTTTTCAGGCGTCCAAAGGCTGCATTTGCACATATGAGGTGATGTTGGATTTCGTTATCGATGTCAGCCTTCTGCAAGAGATGGCTTCTGAGGTATGGGAAAGACTCCATGTTCTTCAGAGTTTCACATTGGATCTGTATTACCGGAGCTGGGGACTGTTCATTAGGAGACTGTTGATGGAGGAACTTAGTCTTCTGAGTGTTAAGTGTCAGTCCCATTTTCTTGTACACCTCAGCAAAGACATCAATGATTGTTTGATATTCTGCTTCTGTGTAAGCACACATTACAGCTTCGTCAGTGTACTGGAGCTCAATAATTGAGGTTGGGGTGGTCTTGGTTTTGGCTTGGAATTGGCTGAGGTTAAACAGCTTACCATCCATCTGATAGTTTAGCTCCACTCTGGTTCGAAGCTCGTTGGAGATCAGATGTAGCATCATGGCAAGGAATATTGAGAACAGTGTTGGAGTGATGATGCAGCTTTGCTTAACTCCCATTTTAACCTCAAGGGGATCGGTGATAGATTGATTACTGAGAACCACCACTCACATACTGTTATGGAGCAGCCAGAGAATAATGACAAATTTTGGTGGGCATCCGTACTTAAGAAGGATCCTCCAAAACACTTCTCGGCTGACAGAGTTGAAAGCTTTTGTGAAGTAAAGGAAGGCCATGTAGAGAGGCCACATCCAAAAATGGCTGAGGAGGCCTATCCAGGATTGACATACAGTATTATCTAGTTAACCCTATAAGAGACACTCTTAAAACTATATATATATCTGGATACTTAGAAAAGTCAAAAGCTTTTGTGGTGATGTAAGTGATTTTTTACCTGAGTGTCTGATATGTGATTCCTAAGATCCTAACCAACCAGATAGCAGCACAATGAGTAATATGCAACTCTATACTTAGGTGCAAATCCTTCTGTACATGAAAAGTTATCACTGGTACTAGAAATGGAGTTTGGAAACCTTAAGCTTTACTTGTGCAACACTGCAATATTATAAAGCAAGAACATTAGGAAATCTATTATACAGAGACTACCATACATCACAAAATAAAAGCAGTGCACTCACCTTGTCTTCCCTTTGTGAAGCTCTTTGGAAAAATGATGATGATAAAAAATACAGCAATTCTGAGTCAGGATTTCAAAGGCTGAAAAACCATTATCTGACATAGGGAGAACTATCTTATGGAAAATGACTGCCTTCTGTATTACCTAGAATTCTGGGAATGCTTTATAGAAAAATAGGAAACATTTATTTCCTATTAGGATGCTTTCAAAAAAAAATCTTATATGTACAATATCACCCTGTTAGAGAGAAAAGCACTTAATTCTACAGTATGCCAACCTTTCAGATACCCTGGTGATAAGTAGGTATAAAAACAGAGCTCCACAGCCCGACAAACAACAGGAAAGCAACACAGTCTTTTGAATCTACTGACTGTCAGAAACCTTTAACAATTTTTGCTGGACTTAGAAATGTGTTGCTATTTTTAATTGTGTTATTGGAAAACAGGATAAAAAATGTAATTATTCAGTAGAAAAAATGCAAAACAATCTGGCAGCATTAAAGCACTACCTGGTATGACATTATCACCCTGAGCTTGAATACAGTCCTTGAGATATTGGTATGTTATCAGGGCAATATGACCCTTATCTGCAAGGACACAGTAGTCTACCTACTATCCATATCCTCTTTGTTAAAATGAGCGCACATGCCATATCAGGAAAACTTGCTATTGCACTTCAAGATATCTAAAATCAAATGTACTCTTTATGGAAAGACTTTAGTCTTTGACTACATTTCAGTTATAGTGTTGTAAATGTAATAAAAGGAAACTTAAGGCAAATGATTGCTTTATCTATTATGCCTATAATTACTTGTTTTGTGCTTCTTAACCAAAGTTGGGAATCTTATTAGTAAGGCAGCTACAGTGTCATTATGAACACTTTGTAATTCATAGCAGCTACAGGATCATTTCAAAATTGGTTCACAGCTGTTGAACTGTTGAGGTATTGTCAACACTGGACTTTGCAGTCATGCAGCTTGATCAGAAGAAAAGATTTTGTTGTACCTGACTTACAGAGTCACTGTACAGCTAACTCAGTTTTACTTGACAGGGGGAAATGGCCACGTAGTGCTATGCAATCATTAAGACTTCATTTCTTTTTGTTATATAACGTTTGAAATATCATTCAGTCCAGCTTTTTCTTCAACCTCTGTGGCAGAAGACAAGCTATAAAACGGGTAGAACCAGGGGACCACGCTATCTCCAAGGAGAGAGCCAAATTACATTTTACATGGTAAATCATGGGCTATACCATGAGTGGATGTAGGATTGTGGTGACAGGGGTGCAGCCACAACCTCTTCAGTTCTATGACGCATGAGCTCCCTGGCTTTGGGTTTACCCAGAGTCCTGGCTTTCAGCTCTGGAACCTGATTCTGTTTGCTCTTCCCTTCCCAGATTCAGCAGCAGGAGAAAGGATGGGACAGGCAGTGGAAGCACACAGCCCCTGGCCTCTGCAAAAGCAAGGGTTGCCACTCATCCCTTCATTTCTTCTGCTGCTGGAATTGGGGTGGGGGGCGAGGGGGGGAGAAGGGAGGGCAAGAGTAAACAGCAGCAGAGTCCATGGCTCTTTGAAAGCAGGGACTCTGGGCAAATGTGACAGTGAGCTCATAGAGCACATGTGGAGCTCCTAGAAGGTGCTCTGCTGACATGCCAGTGAGCCAGGAGAGCTCACAGCACATGCAGTTATAAGGCAAAGTGGAGTTTGATCACACCTTTGCATACCCTCTGGGCTGAACTTACAAAGTTAGTACCACATACCACTTTGGACCAAGAACTGGCCTTCTATATATGCTTGCAATGACAAAAGAGAATAAGATCGTAACCACAGTATTTAAGCTTTTAGCACTTGATACTAAATTTTGCATTTAAGTGGGGAAAAAAAAATGATGAGATATTTTTCCTCAGTTGTTTTGCCCCCTTGTATGTCCATTTGTGGTAACTGTACTTGCAAAATTAGTCATGCAAACGGCATCTACATTTTGGATATGCAAATGCCTTTCTACATGAGGAGACCTGACTAGGAAAACATTGGCATGTCATTGAGAAAAATGGAGGCAGTCGGGAACTCAGAACTAATAATGAAGGCATGAGAGTACTCCACAGTTTCCCTTTTGGTCACATGAACTCAATCTTCCTTGTTTGAACAAGTGTCCCAAGAGGCAAGCTGAACTCCAACAGTGAGAAAAATCGATTTATGAAATTAAACAGGAGAATCACATACAGTTGCTTTCTCCTTTAAAATAATGGAAAAATCCAAGTCATATTGCAAATAAGGCAAAACTCCTTCTACAAATATGTACAGGCTTTCATACACCAGAGGAAAGGGCTAGTGAAAAAGCTTGACTGAACATGTCATAGGCAGGACCCTACTGTATAACGTGTTGTTTCACATCTTTCAATTTACAGCAGAGGTAGGACAGCATGGGAAATGCATCATTATTTTATGATGTATCAGAATGTCTCTGGTTCAGTGAAAGTGTATTCTAGCTGAAGAGATAAAATTATTGGCAAGTCTCAATGTCTCCCACAGTCAAATTAAATATGTGAACCAAATGGAGACATATGGATGCTGTACCCTCAAAACCCTGGGACTTAAACTGACTGCCATTGGGGTTTACAAGCAGATTCAGTCTGGGGTATATGTGGGGTTTTTTTTTTCCAGTTTAATGTTACAGTACATGTTTTTACTTGATTTTGTATTCACTAGATAATGTAACATATGCTTTTCCAGCACTGAATTGTTAATGAATTTCTAAATTAGTTTGAAGGCCCAAGGCAAAGACAGGGTGGTTAACACATCTGACCAGTCATTAAAGTGCCTCTTGCCGGAAAGAAGGCTCTTAACAGAAATGATAATGGAGTGTTATATTGGCAGTATATCTAATCCCTAATACAAGTGTTCTTTTATTACCTTTAGGGTAATCTTTTAAAAGAAGAAACATAATCTGTCTTTTCTGTTCCTTACTCATTATCCCCAGCAACAGGCACACAGTGAAATCTAGTCCATGACTATTATTTCAGTGACATTTGTGAATGTCAAAAACTCATTTTATTTTATTTAAAGATGAACTATGATACAACACTTGAGAAGAAAAATAAATTTAAAGGCAATTAAGATTCTACATCAAGTAATCTAAGTTGAGAGCCATTAGCTCCCCATGTTTTCCTGTCAAGGTCTGAGTGAAGGATTTTGTTTTTCCTCTGCAGCCAATGATCACATTCAGATAGCTGAATGAGCTCTTACTGGTCTGAATTTTATGTAGGAAAAATTTTCACAAAGTATTAGAATTTATGGACTAAAAATCCTGAAGTTCTGTGCTACGGGCAAAGGTCTAATGAATTTGCTCCATACAGAAATCTTCCATTTTTATTGAGACAATTGCATCTTTCTTTCCTTGAGGAAATAGTGCTTTCCTGTTTGTGAAGAGTTTTGCTTTTACCAAATATTTAGTTGGTCAAGTAAAGAGAAAAGTGTTTCGAGGGACCCTATGAAAGCAGGATGTTTTGACTTTTTTATTAGCCATGAAACTTTGTCTGAACAGCTCTATTTCAAATCCATTCTAACTAATATAAAACTAAAGTGAAAAGTTCATAGTTGTATGGGTATACACCATAATACAATTGATGTGAAGTCTACAGGAGAGCTGGCAGAGTAGTGTAGGTTTATACCCTTGATCATGGGCTGCTCTCACAATTTGAATAGTTCCTTGTGTAAACTAGTTCAGAGGGCTTAAATTTGACTATGGACCACAGTGCTGCCTAGGTAGGGCTAGGTGCTGCAGTCCCACACCCCAAACAGACTCTACAAAAGGGCTTGCAAGAGACTCCTCGGAAGGACAAGTTATGGTTATCTTTCTTAGTTTCTACTCCAGGGAATTTCTCCCTTGTCCGTATCCAGGGCTTTCAGGCCCTGCTTCACCAGTCTGTTGGGACTGGAGTGGGAATGAGATATACAGAAGTGATTTACAATCTACCAATCTAAAGTTTTGAACAGAATGAAACTGCAAAAGCAGCAGTGCATTTACAGCAATATGTATGTAGCATTTTTCTATTCTCTCTCAGTATCATGACGATTAATGACAAGCATAGACAAGAGGTGAAGATAGACATGCACAGCTTTATGGGGTGGGATTCCACTCAGTCATTGCCTTCTGTTTCACTGTTACAGGGTGAGATGATGTTTTTTTCCACAGTTCTTGCAAACTAAGATGGGCTGCAGATAAAATCCCCACTGTCATTGCAGACAGTGTGTGAAATGGATTACAAAAGAAGGCAGCTTTACACTATCAAATTCCACAACGGCACATCACTTCTAACTTTCAAATGTCACTAATTTTGTTGATAGTCACTCTCTGAACTCTTCTTGCCTTTGTGGTAGCATAAGCACTTAGCAACAGAGGTTTGGGTTTCTGAAACATTAAAAGATACAAATATGCCTTCCTTTAAAAAAAAAATGATATGGCTCTTGGTAGTACAGCAATATGGGCATATTGCTCCTGATCCCATCTCTTTCTTTCGTGTGGCCTTTGACAGCTACTATAGTGGAAACTTTTCAGATGCTGGTGCTTAATATTTTTGCCTCTGCTACTTCTTTTTAGAAAAGAGAAAAAAAAGATCCAAAAGAAAGAAAGAAATATGTTAAATTGTCTAAAGAGTCTGCAGTCCTCTTTGGGGCAGCCACCATCTCTGGGTTTAACAGATAACCTATATTTTTAATTTAAAAAGGTAAATACAGTTCTGTTCACTATGCTATAATAATATTATGTCATTGATAATTTGGGGCTGATTCTACTCTGCTTTCTCATTCACCATTCTCTTTGGATTCAGATGAGCACATTTGTTTGGTGTAAATTGGCATCATTTCAACGGAGCTATACTAATTTACAGCCTTTGAATATCTACTTCATTATCCTTCCTTCAGCACAACATATGGAGGAAGAACTTTGTTTTGAACAGCAAAAGCAGTTTCATTTTTTTACTGATTTCTTGGAAGTCTAGGGAAGCGTCCTCCTGCCAACAGCTTTCCTTCCTTGTTTACATGTAACTCTTGCTACTGTACATCAGAGATGACTTGAACAACTTTGAACATTCATATCCTGTAAGAAGCTTTGCTACCTGGGCCTCTAGACTAGTTCATCAATTTGCATTCTTTATTAATTGCTTTTGATAGAAAACAGTGGAAATCTTTTAGTAGAAATCTTACATGATATCTATGCCAGAAAAAAAGAGTAGGGCAGGGATCCTGCTTCCTTTATTTCCTTTTTGAAAACAAAAAGGCAGCAGAGAGAAGAATTCCTTTCTTCTCAGACCCAAAACACAAGAGCACTGTCCTTCAGAGTCAAGGCATCTACTTACGTGACCATGGCAGCTACTTTTTATTTAGAAATTGAATCCAAGCAAAAACTGGATTAACAACTGTATATCATCTTAGCAATAGGTACATAACATAGGGGAAGGCAGCTGTTTGGATACTTTCTTTGGCCTGATATCCTTCTATCTGGAACACTGCTTGATGTTCTTAGATAGATGATCTCTTGGCTGACTGTAAGCTTGAGCTTGAGCTTGAGCGGAGCTGTGCCATCCTAACACATGTGCCTTATAAATTCCTTGGCCTGTATCACTAGAGGTTTGGCACCAAGTGACCATGAATATGGACAGGCAGCATATATAAAATTGCAAATTCTGGCTCCTCTGTAGAAAGCCTGTCCTCTGTGACTGCTAAAAACTTGGCTTCACATATCTTCCAACATGTGATAGCACCTGTTGGCACTTACATGGCAAAAAGAAACCCTCAGAGCAACAGATGCCTATTCAAATGGTGACTGACAAGGCATTTTCACATGTGCCTTGGGAACTCAAAGAAACTTGCTTTTGGCTGTTGCGTTACTGCTGACGCAATAAGGCTACAGGTAGAAGCCTTCTTCATTTAATGTATCTAGAAGAGTGATTTGAATTGACAGCCAGCTTCTCAGTCATGGAAGTCTTTGGGCTTGTTTACATGACCAATACAGTCTAGCTTGTGATATTTCATCAAGTTGCAAGTTTCCTCCACCATCATATAGTTGAACTAGGTACAATTTTTCAAGACACAGTTATATGACATCAATGTTGTTTATGTATATTCACCATTGTGCCTCATCAGAGGATTGGGTGCCCAGAAGAGCTAAAGATGTATCCACATTTGGGGCAATCACTTCTGGTATTTTGTCCAGAGAGCTGATTAAATGTATTGGCTAAATTGGTTATGAAGGTAAAAGTTAAGGGGAATTTTCTGTGAGGCAAAATACTAGCTTGTTAAGTCACCTACTAGAAAACAATCAAATATCTCTCTTTAGGCTTTTTAACAAGGGCAAAATATAGTTAGTTGCTACTGTTACAGTACTTGCTCAACAATTTTGTGTACTGGCTCAACAATGGGTAGCAATGAACTTGCTATTGACAGATTATGAACTTGGTTAAAAGGTGCAGTCTAAGAGTTGGTCTCATCAGTTAAAAAACAAAAGCCACCATTGACTTGCATGCCATGTATATGAAGAGGCCACCTTGACTAGATGCAGACGTTGCAAAACCAACCTCTAAAGAAACCCTATTTGTAGATGTGCTTTCCCTATGAAACATGGGAGTGAAGAGGAAACTAAAATCTCTCTATGACTCTAAAGCTGCTGACATATTAAAAGAAAATTCCCCACAGTTTTTCACAATTGATGATGGTGATTAAAATGGATACAAGAAGAAATGATAGCGTTACTATGTATGAAAAGCTGTTATGCTCTGGCAGCTGAAGACCTACTGAACTGTATCGTTGGCACTTTGCCTATTAGTCATACAGTGATCAATTTTGAGAACACTAGAGATAAACCGGAATTAGTGTGAATTCTCTACACTTTTTCCTGGCTCTTACTGGGATACTCCATAATTACAATGAAATGAAATCATGCTTCACAGTTTCTCATCGTCTGTGAAGATGTTATCTAGCAACAACAATAAAAAAAGACAAAAACCAAGAGTCGGCTTAAAGGAGTTTGTAAAAGAGAAACTCTTGGGTGAGCTGAGGTGAACTGCCTTTAATACAAAAGAGCACATATATAACTCTACTGAAATAGAAAGTTACACAAGGAGGCAACTATTAGGTTTGCTAATTAACTTGAGAAGATGCTAGATAGCTAAGTATCCTAAGGAAAAGCCAAGGATACTCAACACTAGTGCGCGTTAATTTTAGAGAGCAGTACTCCTTTTGTGCCCTTTAGTTAGTATGAAGTACAGAGTGAGTTTTGGTTTTGCTAGGAAAGGTATTTAATCACCTTGCTGAAGATTGTCTTGATGGTTTATATCTGAGATACTAACACTGATAGCTCGTAAAGCAATCATCAAAAAAGGCTACTGGGAACTGAGCATCCATTATCCCCTTAAAATTCACATTGATTTTATTTTCTACATGTTGACAGAATCTGCTTATTAATACACTTAAAGGTAATTTTTTCCAAGCAGAATGATGGAGTTTTAAGAAGCTCTATTCTAGTCTACTTTCCTTTCCTCAGGATTTTATACTGTATTTATCACCAAAGTATCTGATTGCCTTCCAGTAATGCATTGAGCAACACGGCTAACATCTGTTGTGCAGATGTTTGTTCTCCTATGCTTTCCCCATGGACATAAGTGTGTACAGTGAAGTGGCTTATTTGATAAGGCTTTTTATCCTGTTACATTTTTGTTGTTTGTAAATATCTATGTTGCTACATCTTTGAACTGGAGAAGGCAAGGTTGAAGAAATGAACCTTGCATTGAGGGTGAAGAAGAAAGTGAACCCTTTTCATTGTTCTTAGTACATGGCTAACCCAATTCACTGCCTGGGGCTAGCCCACAAAGTAGTTCCATATCCTGCAATGATAAAATTTACTATAGACAGTTCCATTGTGCCAGAGAAGCTTAGCTGTTGACCACTTCTTCATGCCCAGGTATATTGCATTGCTGTGGTTCAGTCAAAACATGAAGATAACTGTGACATGGGGGCCAAGTTAAGGCCGAATCTTAACGTCGGCCCACCCACATGTCTATGTGGGGCAGTCTGCCCAATCTCGCCTGCCACAACTTGCTGTTTGATAGCTGGTGTCAAATCCGGCGGGCTTTAAACTAGGCTTGTCGGGGGGAGGGGATGATGAGGGCGGGGGAAGCTGTGGACCACCAAACCATGTGGCACCCACAAGGACAGCCCAGCCTGAAGAAGGAGAACATCAGGAACCTGCAATCCATGGGGCGGCCAGCAGTACACCACAGGTAAGCAATAAGCAGGTAAGCAATAAGGGGCCCTTTGGGCATCAGAGCCGAGGGGCAACAAAGGCGCCAGTCACAGGGCTCAAGTGCCTATACACTAATGCTAGGAGAATGGGGAGCAAGCAGGAAGAACTAGCACTCCTGCTTGCAGAAAACACCTACTACTTAGTAGGGCTAACAGAAACCTGGTGGGATTCTTCCCACGACTGGGCAGTACATATTGAGGGTTATAAGCTGTACAGAAAGGATAGAGTGGGAAAGAGAGGGGGAGGGGTGGCACTCTATGTCAATGAGCGATATACATCAACCCTTATCAAAACAGAATCAGAGAAGGAGAAAGTAGAAGGATTGTGGGTTAAGTTACATGGAGGTCAAGGAGAAAGGGATTTGGTGGTAGGGGTCTGCTACAGACCCCCACACCAAGGGGAAGAACTAGATTTGGGGCTCCTGAGGCAGCTCTCAGAGACCATAAAAACTAGGGAGGCGGTAGTCATGGGGGACCTAAACTACCCAGACATCTGCTGGGAGACACAGACAGCAAAGTCCCACTGTTCATGCAGGTTCCTATCCTGTGTACAGGACCTCCATCTGACGCAGGAGGTACATGGTCCCACTAGGGGGAATGCCTTACTGGACCTGGTATTGGCAATGGGGGATGACATGGTAGGAGACCTACAGATTGGTGGTCACCTGAGGGACAGTGATCACCAAATAACAGAATTCACGATAAGATGTTGAGTGGGTAAGGTAGCTAGTAGGGTGAAAGTGCTAGACTTTAGGAAAACTGATTTCAATGAACTCAGGCATTTAGTCAAGGATGCACTGCAGAGTAAGAGTTTTAAAGAGTTGGGAGCCCAGGAAGGGTGGCTGTGCCTTAAGGAAATGATCCTTCGGGCACAGAGGGAGACAATCCCAATGCGAGGAAAAAGAGGGAAAGGGGCCAAGAGGCTTCCTTGGCTGACCAGAGAAAACCAGAGCAGTCTACGGGCTAAAAGGGGGGCATATAAAAAGTGGAAACGGGGAGAGATTACCAAAGCGGAGTATACCTCCTCTGCTCGCGCTTGTAGGGAGGCAAGTAGACAGGCCAAAGCTACCATGGAGCTGAGGATGGCATCCCAAGTAAAGGATAACAAAAAATTGTTCTTTAGATATATAGGGAGTAAAAGGAAGACCCAGGGTGGAATAGGACCTCTACTAAATGGGCATAAGCAATTGGTGATGGACAGGGGGGACAAGGCTGAACTCCTCAATGAGTTCTTTGCCTCAGTGTTCCTAAGCGAGGGGCAAGACAAGGCTCTCACTGGGATTGTAGAGAGGCAGCAGCAGGACGCCAGACTACCAAGCATAGACCCTGATATGGTGCAGAGGCACTTGGAGTAACTGGATGCCTTTAAGTCGGCAGGCCCAGATGAGCTCCATCCGAGGGTACTGAAGGCACTGGCTGACGTCATTGCACAGCCACTGGCAGGAATATTTGAACACGCATGGCGCACGGGGCAGGTCCCGGAGGACTGGAAAAGGGCCAATGTGGTCCCCATTTTCAAGAAGGGGAGGAAGGAGGACCCAGGCAACTATAGGCCAGTCAGTCTCACCTCCATTATGGGAAAGTCTTTGAAAAAATTGTCAAGGCTCACATTTGCGAGAGCCCGGCAGGAAAAATTATGCTGAGGGGAAACCAGCATGGGTTCGTAGCAGGTAGATCATGCCTGACTAATCTAGTCTCTTTTTATGACCAGGTTACAAAACACCTGGACGCAGGAGTAGGGGTTGACGTCATTTACTTAGACGTCAGGAAGGCCTTCGATACGGTATCCCACCCCATACTGGTGATCAAGTTAAGAGGCTGTGACTTGGATGACTACACAGTCCGGTGGGTGGCAAATTAGCTGGAGGGTCATGCCCAGAGAGTCATAGTGGATGGGTCGGTATCGACCTGGAAGGGTGTGGGCAGTGGGGTCCCGCAGGGCTCGGTCCTTGGACCGATACTCTTCAATATCTTCATCAGCGACTTGGACGAGGGAGTGAAGTGTACTCTGTCCAAGTTTGTGGATGACACAAAACTGTGGGGAGAAGTGGACACACCGGAGGGCAGGGAAAAACTATAAGCAGACCTGGACAGGTTGGACATACGGGCGGAAAACAACAGAATGCAATTCAACAAGGAGAAATGCAAAGTGCTGCACCTAGGGAGGAAAAATGTCCAGCACACCTACTGCCTAGGAAATGACCTGCTTGGTGGCACAGAAGTGGAAAGGGATCTTGGAGTCCTAGTGGACTCCAAGATGAACATGAGTCGGCAGTGTGACGAAGTCATCAGAAAAGCCAATGGCACTTTATCGTGCATCAGCAGATGCATGACGAACAGATCCAAGGAGGTGATACTTCCCCTCTATCGGGCGCTGGTCAGACCGCAGTTGGAATACTGCTTGCAGTTTTGGCCGCCACACTTCAAAAGGGATGTGGATAACCTGGAGAGGGTCCAGAGAAGGGCCACACGTATGGTTAAGGGCTTGCAGGCCAAGCTCTATGAGGAGAGGCTAGGGCACCTAGACTTCTTTAGCCTCCGCAAGAGAAGGTTGAGAGGCGGCCTTGTGGCTGCCTATAAGTTCTTCAAGGGGGCACAGAAGGGAATTGGTGAGCATTTATTCACCAAGGCGCCCCTGGGGGTTACAAGAAATAATGGCCACAAGCTAGCAGAGAGCAGATTTAGACTGGACATTAGGAAGAACTTCTTCACAGTTAGAGTGTCCTGGGTCTGGAATGGGCTCCCAAGGGAGGTGGTGCTCTCCCCTACCCTGGGGGTCTTCAAGAGGAGGTTAGATAGGAAACTAGCTGGGGTCATCTAGACCCAGCACTCTTTCCTGCCTATGCAGGGGGTCGGACTCGATCTATTGAGGACCCTTCTGACCCTAACATCTATGAATCTATGAATCTATGAAATGTGGGAGGCTACCCATTTTAATGCCTTGATGCCAGGGGCCATTGTACGTGGCTCTGTACCACCCCTACTCCGTGTCCCGTGCCTCGCAGATGGCATCGTAAGTAGATCATAACACTGACCTGAGGCTGCCCCTCTGCCCCTGGCTGGACCTCTCCCATTCTACCATAGCTCCTGCTTTTACCTTCAAGATGTTCTGAGCAGCAGCTCAGCCAGGTGGTGTTATTCCAGCTGCTAGCAGCAGACTGCTGCCTCAGTCCTGAGAGACTAGATCTAAAATGGAGGCAGCTCAGCCCTCTCCCCCTATCCCAGGGCTCTCCTGAAATCTGGATGCCATCTGTGAGGCATGGGCCACAGTATAGGGAAGGTTCAGAACTGTGGATAGTGCCCCCTGGCATTGGGGTTGTGATTGGGCAGCCTCCTGCTTAATATATCAGAGTAACATTCAAGACATGGTAGGCGAGTCAGGGCAGACTGCTCTAGGCTGGTGGGTGGGCTAACTCGAGATCTAGCTCCAGGAAGGCCCCCTGTCATACAGTAGTGATTCACAAGGTCCTCAGCTCCTTGGCATGATTCTGGAATGCTGCTGTCCTTTAGCAGGTAAAGTCACTGGTTGTTTATAGTCATGCTTCAGGGGGGAGGGGAGCACTTTAATTACAGCAGTTCCGAGAGCTGTTCTACTTAAAGTGCTCAGAGTGTCATGTGTATCAGCGTCCTCACACTGAAAAATGGTTGCAGGGTCACTTTAACTAAAGCTTACTGAATGAACTTTAGTTAAAGCACCCCTGCCACCATTTTTCAGCGTGGGGACGCTGATAAACATGATGATGGAGTCTGCTGCAGTGTCATAATTACCATGCTCCATCAGACCCAATTAATTGAGACTGTTCTGACCCACTGTAATTACACTGTATCAGAGCAGCCCCCCTGAACATGTATAGGTGCCCAATGAGTTGTGTAGTGAAAGCCCACATGTTTCTTTGAAAACATATTCCTTAAAATTGTGCATCTTATCAGTATGATTCAGCAGAGGGAAACATGATAAATATAATATTTTACTAGCAATCTAGCCATTTTTTTCAGGACTAGCACCTATTGATAGAGTGTTGTACATTCTATAATTCCACAGTGGAATTTAACCCAAGCTGAAAACAGCTTTCCAGAATATAAACTCTTATTGTTTAAAAAGTAGGACAGATTTTTCTTCTTACATAAATTGACATAACTCCACTGACAGCCTTGACACTAACTGAAGGTCTAGCCCAATATGTTTTCAGTCCTTATGACTGAGCAAAAAACCTTGAAAATACAACTAGATGGTAAGCTAATGTAGTATTGTTTGCTTGGGTTTACATTCAGCCTGAAACAATAATTTGAATAGGCTGAAATGGTTCTATTCATTTTAGTGAGGTATTAGGCATGACACTATGGTCAACACCATTAACTCTTTCATTGCTGATCATTCTAGCAGAAACAACCAGATAATATTCTTGTTTCTCACTACTAAACTATGTTCTATGCCCCTCCACAGTGACCTGATAGCAAGTCTCTTGAAGTCAACAGAAAAATTCTCATTGCTCCCACTGGGCCTTGGATAAGCTTCAGGTGGTAAAAATGCCACATGCTGCTTAAGGAGCTTTGAAAACATCCACCTTTCCCTCTGACATCCTCTACAATGTAGTTATGTGTTGTCATAACAAAATATGTAGCATATTGAAAATTTAAAATATGTGGCCGGCATAAAATGAACTGAATTTAAATATCAAAATAAATAACACTAGGGACCCGGTACCGACAGTATTATTTATTGTCATATTTAATTCAGTAAAAAAAACAAACTTGTTTTTTGTGTTTATCTGAAGCAGGCATAGTATTTATAGCAGAATGTCAGATTCCAGAATCCTGAGGCAGAATTTAGATGCAGCTGCCGAGTCTTTGCCAATAGATAATAACTGAAGTTTATAGATATAAACTGAAGTTTATAGGTAGGAGATAAAGTCTAAATCCATGGTAAGTAGTCATGTCAATGAAAATGCTCCCTTTTACACTAGAACTGAATTTGGTTCAAGGAGAGAACGTGAGGGATGAAAGGGGGGAAATGATTTTTTAAAGAAACAGGTAAAAATGTCTAATCTGTTCTAATATATCATAGAGAAAATGAGTCTTCTTTAAAACAGCTGTTGTGAAATCATTTCTCTGTCCCAGGAATTTGAGCCTTTTGGCTAAGTACAGACCGTGAAATAGCCCAAGGCTGAATTCATTCAGTCTTTGCAGGTTAGTCTAAATTGCAGAGATTGAAACAGAAGTGAACAGACATTTACCTTTGATTCAGGAAAAGCAACACATGCATGCATTGGCTGAGGCCAGATGCCAGGGGGTGCTAGAGCACAGTTCTCTGGCACGTAGCCAGCATGGGCTATGTGTTTACTTTCTCTTCCTGCTGCCCCTGAGGTCTGCAATTTGCAGTCCAAAATCACTGCAGCAGGACTCTGCAGGGTTGCTTATCACTTCTTCTTCCCGCTTCCAGGTGCCTCTGGGATTTGTAGTCCACAGTCATAGCCAACAGTAAGTTTGAGCAGGAAAAGGGATTTTAATCCCCCTCCCTGGCCCCAGCCCCGGTTTGTCGGGGTGGGGGCAGCCAACCCCCTCCCCTGCATACTGGGCTTCATCCCTACCTGGGCTTGCCCAGCCCCCTCCCCACCAATCAGCCAGTCCTCACTGCTCCAGCTAGGGAGCAGAGAGGCAGGGCCAGCCTTGCTCTCTGGAGCAGACAGCACCATGCAGCCCAGCCAAGGGCTACAAAGGATGCTGGGGGACTCTGATTTAACTTGAACCAGGAAGGGGTCTGGGACAGAAGTTTCATAAACTGGTTTGTCCCAGATCAGTAAAGTCTGATACTACATTCAACCAGGTTTATCTCAAACCAGTTTCAGCCATTTTGAAACTGGTTTATGTGCACTGAATGTCTGCTCTGTTACAGGTTTAAACCAGTTTCTGATCACTTAAACCAGTTTATGTGTAGTGTCTGTCCCTAGCCTTAATGGTGATGCTTTCATTTCCTTCGTAATAATAGGAGTAATAAGAGTAACTTTACTGGTGAAACAATAAAGTAGAGTAAAGTATCAGCAGGCATTGATAGTAGACAATACTATCAATGCCTGCTGATCCCTGACATGTGACACAGGTGTGAAACCCTGAGTTGTGTCCAGTGACAGGAGCCAGGCAATGAGATGTGTTTATTTTTATCAGAGTTTCTGTTTAGTACAAGCTACATCACAGTCATTTGAAGATTTATTATGTAATGTCAACAGAATGCTCTGAACACAAAAAGAACTATAAGGACTACACAATGAATTGACTGCTACCTGAGCTTGTTGTTACATCCAGCTTCTAGCAATAAATGTGTGTGTATGTGTGCGCATGTGCGTGTATACCAGTACATTTAAAAATTCTTGGAAGGCACTATGGCATTCCCTTAATAATCTCTTATGTTTCATAAATCTCCCCCCAGTAATAGCCATCAGCATGTATAACAGTGACAAATGATATATATAGTAGCATTCAACATAGTGAAGGTCCTTATGTTCTTTGTGATGCTGAAGTCATAGAACTGGACTCAGAATTTATTTTCTACATTGAACCCTATTGACATTACTTTCTCTGCTATGGCTGGTCTCACAGAGCTGAGAAATTTTTTGATCTGAGTTCTATTCTGTCTGACTACTTCTCCCCATCTCTGTCTCCTTGATGCCTTCCCAAGACAGGTTTCTATTTGGGCACAACTTAACAGAACCTCGCCAAGATGCAAATCTCTATTCAAACAGCAGAGAAGGAAAAATCAACACAGATGTTACAGGCTGGGAACTGGGGATTTGGATGGAAAAATACTATGTGGCTCTTCTTTACAGCTACTTCTGATCCCCATAAAAAGAGCTTAAAACACAGCCACTGCCCCTCACAAAAAAAAAATCTACTGGGCTCTTCTTAAGATACAGTCTCTTTCATGTTCCCAGAACCATAGAGACAGATTCAAACCATACCACCACTGCTTTTCTGCCAGCATCCAGGAGGATGAGTGTATAGGCAACTCTGCCTTACCAATGAGAAAACAGGGAAAAAACTATTTATTCAAAGACACAACCGAATCAAATTCTGTATCAATACCTCCTAGTTTCTCCAGAGTGTTAGTATTTAAGCCTGTGGCATGATGAAAATTCTTTGGCATGAAATATAGTGCTATTGATTCAAATACTTACTAAACACCAAGCTGTGTATTACTTATAGTAACAGGTGTTATTTGTTTAAAAGAGAATAAAACCATTTGTATTCAAACACTTAAAATGCATCTGAAGTTACCAGAGAATTCAGTATCCTTTTACAGGAGGAATCACAGGTTTTGCCAAGGCCACAAAGTTAAATCTAGTTCAGTCTCAAAGCGTGTGGGATAGTCCCATGTGGTGTGTCTAGATGAGTGTGCACATGTGTTTCTCCGGGGACAACTAGCAGTGGCATGTATTTGTGCTGCTGCTAGGTGTCCCTGGGGAATGCTCCTGCAGGTACACTCTGGTGTGGGGTAAATTGCCCTGGGTGGGTAGGGGAGGCTGATGCCAGTAGTTGGGCTGGCCCCAGCAGCCTTATTTGGAGTCATGGGGCTGCAGAGGTGGCGATCCAGGTTAATGGAGCCTGGCCGGCATCTAGAGCGTGGCTCTGACTGGCTAGGCTCCTGTTTTCGGTGGCACACACTGTTGCCACATGTGCTGCATTGCTTTTTTGGGGTACACTTTTTTTTGATACCAGGATTCCCTGGTATCTGAATTCAGCTCTATGATGCAAATATGCAGCACAGAGAACCAAATCATGTGCACAGGATGCATTTTGCAGCACCTCAAAAGCCTCTGAGGCACTGCAACCACGTGTGAGTTTGCCTGGGTACTCCCATTGGGCGCATCCATGCAAGTGTGCACATACAGTTTGCAGTGCCACAAAATCATCTTCAGTACTGCAAATCACATATGCCACACATACAGGAGTTTGCTGCACTGCTAATTTGCAGTGCGGCAGGTTATTTTGACACCGGAGGATCCTGATGTCAAAAACACCAGAAAAGAGCGGTGTAGAGCATGTGGCGGCAGCATGTGCCGCTCAAAACCGGAGCCTGGCTGGCCAGAGCCATACTCCAGCTACCAGCCAGGCTCCATGCAGCTGGATTACTACTGCTGGAGCCCTGGTAGGCCCCCAGGACCCCAGGTGCTGGCCCCAGCCTCTCCGACCCCACCCAGGGCAGCTTGTTGTGTGCCAGAATGCACATGCAGGGGCGTTTCCTGGTGCTGAATAGCAGCAGTACAAATAGGTGCCACTGCTATTTATCCCTGAGGAATGCACATTCCTGCTCATCTGGATGCACCCATGAAGTGCAAATGCCACCATCACAAAACTCTCCAGTGTCTTTCAGGGACTAAAATACTTAGCAAATGGCTCCTGTTATCAGCAGATGTATGAAGACTGCCTAGTTCTCTCAGTTCTCTGCCTCCATCTGTTCTCCCACAGAGTTTGAAAGAAATAGAAATTTCACATCTCACTTGTTCACAAACTTTTTGAAGGGGGAAGGAACAAATCTTGAGACTTCAGATACTCTGAAACTCTTGCACTCCTGCACTTAGTATTTTAAAAATAGGATAAGTTCAATGTTTAGTTACAAACAAAGCAATGAAGTGGGAGCAGAAACACCAGTAGGAACTCATTCTAGCACCAAAAGAAGCTGCTTTTCTTTGGATGCTCTTCCAGTACACCCTACAATTGAATAACAAGAACTAAATCAGTGATTCATCCTTCTACTATTTATTAAACTCTTTGTAGCCACAAAGTGCTAGCAAGGGTCTCCTTTCATGTTAAATCTGTCAGTCAGTCTTCAGTCCAAACCCCTGCAGAAGACTTTTATGATAATAGTGCTGAAAAGTCTACATTAAACTGGATATCAGCAAATGGGGAAATCCTTGAAATCAAGCAGTTAATCTATTGTTAAACTTCAAAAACCTACTGTACACTTCAGTTGAATACTATTTGCAATATTTTCCCCAGAGTATTACGGCATTGTCATATACTTGAATCAACTGGACAGAAGCTTACACAAAATTGCTTTTACCTCCAGCTCATATACAGCAGTGTCTTTAGTTAATGGCAATTATTTGTAGTCAAGTGCAAGTACCCATAATCTCCCAGCATGCTAATAATTATTTAAGTATGCAAAAAGATTTCCTTGGAACTCAAAAGTGTTCCTGTTACTCATGTGAAAAGTAAGTTAATTCCCTACTTAAAAGACCCCAAATTTTAACAACGGAACAGTACAACATACCAATTTATTATTTCAGTGCATAACCCAGTACATATTTACTAGAAATGAAGCAGAAAATGGGTATGGTAGTCACTATAAGTAGAATATCATGGGCATAAAATAGTTGGCAAAGTTTCTGATAAAGTCCCACATGACATTCTTATAACTAGAGAAATGTGGGATAGATACAATTACTGCTAGGTGGATACATAATTAGCTGAGTAACCTCAGACCATGAGTAACTATAAATGGATTACAGTCAGAATGGCAGAAGGTTTCAAGTGGAGTTCCATAGTGATGTTATTTAACTTCAGGTGTTATTTAACACTTAATTGATTATTTGGATGCAGTAAGAGAGACCTTCCTGGGCAAACTTGCGTGTGGCACAAAACTTGGTGGAGAGGATTAGAACTGAAAAGGGCCTTGAAAAATTGGAGAACTGGGCATTAGACAAAGCTTGACATTCAACAAAGACAAATACAAGGTGCTTTATCAAGGGAAGAAAACCAAATGCACAAATTTAAGTAGGTAGTAGGTTTGCTGAGAAATAGCTGGAGGTTTTGCTAACTCCTGGGTGGATCCAGGATTTTTTAAAGTTGGGGGTGAAGGAATAATGACTAGTGCTGCAGGGGGCAGCTTCTCCTCCCCTCCTCCCTCTATCGGATGGGCAGACCTGCTCACGGGAACAGCAGCTAGGAACTTGTTTAAAGTCCCCATATTGGGTAAGAATGCACAATTGCCACTGCCTCCCAGGCTGAACCTGGCTCCTCGTGCAACCTGGCTAGAGTGGAGCAGGAGTGACTCTGGAGCTCCCCCTCCCACTGGAGGCAGTGTTGACAGTGGCAGAAATGAGTGTGAGGCAGGTGACAGACTGGATATGCTGCTGTGAAGCATATATTGCCCACTCCCTGGAAATGTGGATGCCTTAAATTGGCCACGCCTGAGTGTGTGCCACTAAGCAAGCTCAGGACAGAAAGCCAAAGAGCAGCTCTGAGCACAATTCAGAGCTCTTGAAAAATAGCTACATAATCTTATTTTGTCTCAGACTGAGTAGGAGTAAGTACATGGGCAGTGCTTCAGAAGACAATACTGCTGGGACTCCCGCTGCCTCTGTTGGTGAATCTAGACTCAAGGGGTCAAGGTTGGTTTCCTCAAATCACCTAAAGAAAAAACTCATTCACAGAATCTCCAAAATAGGTGAACTAGGGAATTAAAGATGGAGATTGAGGTCTTCTATGGCATACTGAAGACAGACTGTAAATGTGAACGAAAATTCCACACTGCATCAGTACTCTGAGGAGCAGTGAGAAAGACAAAGGAGAATTCACAAAGAGTGAGATGAGCTTTGAATAAATATGCTTAAGCAATAAATAATATAAACAGAATGAAATGACATGAATGCTTAATGTCAAAGGAAATATGTTTACCTGATATCCCAAAGATTTTTTTCAAGAACATTTCATCCTTGTGAAACTATTAACTCCATAAAGCTGCCAAAGTCAGCCTGCTTTGACTTCTGCAGCTGACTTTAAAAAAAAACACCAAAACCCAGTCTATTTTGCATTCACAAATCTGCATCTTTTGCTCAATCAGGCTGGAGCCCCATCATAACCATCATAGTCTACCTGCTTTGAAGTCTGCACATTTTCAGTATAGGTCTTGCTGAATTCCTTGAAGCTTTGGGGTTGAAGGATGCTCATTTTGCATAAGACAGTGGAGAAATAGAGTGTAATTGTTTTAAATTATTTACAGTTACAGTAACTAGGATCTGAACCCGTTAGTCTCTAAGGGTATTTGTATATGTGCTCCAGGAGTTGGGGGAGAGGCACTTTAATTAGAGTGGCTCCAAGAGCTGCTTGAGTTAAAGCGCCAGAGTGTCTCTTGTATCAGCATCCCCATGCTGAAAAACAGCAGTGGGGGTGCTTTAACTAAAGCTCGTTGAACGAGCTTTAGTTAATGTGCCCCCGCCACAGTTTTTCAGTGCAGGGATGCTGATACATGAAATGCTGGAGGCTGCTGGAGCGCAGTAATTATCATGCTGCACTACACTTGATTAATTGAATCTGTTCCGACACGCTGTAATTACAGCATGTTGGAGCAGCCTCGCTGCATGAGTATAGATGTCAAGGTATCGTCCTGCCATATCTTCTCCCTAAATTACTTAAAAAGAACAATCTCACCAAGTAACTAAACAATTCACGGTTACTGTCCACAAAGTTTTCAGTATAGTTAAAGATAGATTCGTGTCTCCAGAAGTGAGCATTCATCATGGAACAGGAGAACCCCTCAGCTCAGCAGTATTAGGATAAGGTATATGTGACTTGGAGCAAACAGCCAAAGGCCTGAATGCAAACACTGAGCTTTTGAAGATCTTGTACAAATGATGCCAGTGAGAAATCTAAGACTATAGAAAAATGTAGGAACAACAATGGAAAGGAGGATTTTGTCAACTTGCTGGCAGATGGTATATGCTATGGAGGTCAATATGGGCATGTCAACATTAGAAAAAAATCATCACTGCTGGCAGCACCAAACATAGTAAAATCAAATAGATATTGCTGACAGAGGTAAGGCCTGATAGTATCAGAGTTTAGGCATGGCTCTTATGCAGTTTACCTCAGACAGTTAAACTGCTTGATTAAAAAAAAGTAAGGGAATCTTTGATGAAAACCTCCACTTGGAAGATTTCCAGCATGTCTATTGCCATCAGGTAATACCTTCAGAATAACCTTTCTCTCTGTCTCCCTTCCCAGACCTGCCTCTGTATTTTCTCCCTAAGTGGGAGATACGTTACAATTTGTATCTTGAACCTAATTTGAACTTTAAGAAAAATTGGATTTGGAATCTGTAAACTGGGAAGAGTTCAAATCTGTCTTTTAAAGAACCGTGGATCCGGATTAGAAACGAATATCCCTGGTTTTGGTTTAGGCTTCTCTCTGCTTCTCATATATTTTCAGTCCCAACTGGAAATGAGAGATGAAACTTAGCTGAAAAAAAGTTTTGCCAAGAGGCCCAGCATTTCACCCCAGAAGAGAGTGGATTTCACCATTTTAGAGCCTTAAAAAAAATTCTGTGTCAATCCAGTTCAGAGAGCAGAAAAAATAACATGCACGATTATCTACGAATAAACTCAACAGGAATTTAGGAATTATTTTGGAAATAGCCAAATTTTAGAAAATTGGGCTAAACCCTAAAACAAACAAGCAATTAAAGATGAGGCATTGGTAGCTTGAAGCTTGCCAGTGATGGCAAAAAGGCGTTAGCAGAACACAATTACAAACCTGAGTTGTTGGGCCTAATGTTGGAATGACTGATCTGGTGAGCACATGATTTAATTCATTTTAGAATGGCTCCTGGATCTAACGCAACACACACAAATTCTACAGTGGACAAATACTGAGGCAATTTCATGAAGGAGAGTCTTAAAATTAAGATTTTCTGTTTTCAGAAGAGATCAGCTAACACCTACTGACCAGAATCTATTTCCAAAGCACAAATAGGTTTTACCAAAATCTTCCATTATGTTTAGAGAGAAAAATGCTAGTGGCTTGGAGCTTGCTGAGTTAAGTAAATGTCACAATTTTTATTCAGATATCCAAGCCCTGTGTTTCATTTTGAGTTTTTGATCTTTGTGTTTCAGGACCCATAGTAAAAGGTTTTTCTCTCTCCCTGGGTGACCAATAAAAAGATCCCTCTAGTCGGAGGTTGGCATTGTATGTCACAAAGACACCAGTTTCTATTTTACATTAGCAATGAGCAGATAGGATTTTGCTGTACTCAGCAGCGGTGGCGTTTATTGCAAAAATGTCCAAAAAGACAAAGTGTATTTTCAGGAAGGGTATGAACTCCCTGTGTTAGCTGTTGTCTCCATCAAGTAATGCCATTCATTATAAATGTCTTAGAGAGCTCATTTGAGTTCTGAAAATGCCTCACAGCTTAGGTGCACCTTTCTTAACCCAAACTAATTCAATAAGTAAAAACCAAAAATAAATACTGGTATAAAAGAGAAAATCAGAACTTGGTGTTTTTCATGTCTGTGTCACACAACAGTTTTCACATAGCTCCACTGTCACAAGGCCAAAGCCACAAATTAATACTAACTTATCTGAACTCTAGAAAATCTCCAAGTCTCATCAAATGTAATACCGATTTACTTTTGATACCTCTCTAGGATCTTCAGGTTTTTAAGGTGGAGATAAGACCATGACTTGAATACCTAAGAGACAGATGTCAAGAAACTAGTGAAAAGTCTGTTTGCTAAACAGAAAAAGTTTTTTCACCATACAATTTAGTAACTAGGCTGTATAATATCTGCATCAGCAGGTTCTAGAGCGTATTAATAAAAAGCAAACAGGCACAGCTTTTAATTGCCATGGTATCACTATTTAGCAAGGGAAGAATCACCTTCATAAACTGATAGATTAAATATTTTCTTTTTAAATGAAACTCCAAGTTGCTTGGCCTCTTAAGGAAAGGCAGCTAAATATTGATTGGTAAGCATGACCACCAAATATCACTACCACCTTTTAATCACCATTATTTTCATTCATACTTTTTCCTTCTATTTATTAAACTGTAAGTTGCCACTTGCTTTAAACAACTTGGGAGTTGTTTGGGTGAAGGCTACCTGTTTGCTGCATGTCTGTTTACAGAAAACTGCACAATGGGGCTCTAGTTTGATTTGAGCATTACCATCATACAAATGTTAATGGTAATAAGAAGCAGGATGGCATGCAGTTACTGTACACCAAAGACAATGTCTGCTCAGTGGGGGATGGAGACATAGAAGAGGGAAGTCTACTTTAACTGAAAGATGCATCTCATCCCTGAATTTTAATGGTTATCCCCAGACAGTTAGCTATAAACTTCTATTATTTTCAATTTCCCTGTGGATGCTTAAAACATATCTGTGTACCACAACTCTTCTTTTGTTAAAGTTTATTTTTTTCTCCTGTGTTCCTAGTGAAGAAGAAAATACATTTTTTTCATGTGTTTCCTCATTTGATCACCATCCTCATCAATCATTTAGAGTTGCTTAATTTTATCCAATTTTCTACTGAAGCTTTCTAAGCAAAAAAAGATGAAATTTTCTAAAAAAGCAAATGCTTGTTTCTAGCTGAGGTTTCAGAGTTTGGCATTTGTGATTAAAGCCTGAAACATTCTGCAGAACACTCTTGATTAAATTTTCATTTTTGCCAAAACTTTTACTGAGAAACAATATTCCTTGACCAGCCTCTCTTTAATTCCCAGGTCTGCTCCAAGCTTCTTCTGTGAATGTGGTGCCCCAAACTTAAACCTGTCTCTCAACTTCCCATCTGGAAAATGGTGAAACGAATACTTCCTGTTATAGTCATTTGTCTGTTTCGTCTATTTAGATTGTTATCTCTCTGGAGGAAGGAAATCCTTACTCATATTATGTGTTTACACACTGCCCAGAAAAAGGGAGCTGTAGTGGGATCTCCAAGTGCTATAGTAGATGGAAGAAAGCAAGTACAGAAGTTAAGGCCTCCTTTCTGAAGACCTACTATCCTTCTGGTTAAGCCAATGGTGCATGCACATATTCATGGCACCTACTGCCAGGTCCATGGCAGTGGGAGGCAGAGTTTGGTGGGACTGAGGCAGGCTAGCGGGTCTGTGGGTGGTGGTTGCCCAGCTGGGGATCGGGCAAAGGCTAAAATTATCTCAGTTGGGGTTGGGAGGCTGGGAATAGTGAAGTCCTGGGGCTGGACAAAGCAGCTGGGCTTTCCCAGCCCCAGGGATGCACTGCGAATGCATGCAGGCATTTGTGAGATTGGGTTAACCTTTTCTTAGATCAGGTTAACCCAGTCTTGATCTAAGTTAGTGCATCTCCTCAGAAGAATTAACTTAGATTGTGCATGCCATTTTTTGTATGATTTAATCACAAAAATGCCCTGCACAATTGGGCATTTAGATCTACCTAACTTTGATTATGTTGCAATTTATATTGCATTCCAACCAGGGACTGCAAACTAATACAGATGATGGAGCGCAGGTGTAGGTGCACTCTCTGTGAGATGCCTGGTGAATAAGAGGGCTGCTACAGTTTGCTTCAGTTTTTGAATAGTATTCATATGTAGCCCCACAGGAGAGCTCACTGCAATAATAGAATCTCAAGGTGAAAATGAAATGCATAACTTTATTAATGTCCACTTCCGAAAAGAAAGTTACAAAGTTCAGTCAAGCACAGATGAACAGGACTGCTCACAGTCAGTGTCGGTTCCTAGCTACAAAGGTGGTCTGAATGAATTCTCTGGTCTGTGAACTCGCATTACAACTGTGAGCAAATTCCCTAAGCAAGGGAGATGAAATAATGTTTAAAAAGACTGCTTATCTCATGCAGTCAGTTTACATGGATGAAATATACAGCCTACACACTAAATTTAGCATAGTTGATGGAATAATCTTTAGGCAGTAATAAAGTATAAATAGTAATGATATGAGCAGGGGGAAAAGAGTAATTTATAAATGGTTCATTAAGGATACTACTAAAAAACAAAGACATTTTCTATGTGCTGTATTATAAATGTCTGTTCCTGGAATGCTTCCTTTGCAAGCCGTACATCTCGGATGCCTATAAATTGTTTTTGTCTAAAGTTTCCATTCTAGTGGAGTCACATAAAAACTTGCTGTAAGGGAGTCATCATTCTTAGAATGGAAGAATAGGAGGCAACTGTGGCAAATAATGTTCACTGTCTGTATACAGGAATTCTAAGAAATGAAGAAGAGACTTTCTGAGCTGTTTTTGTCCCTTGCATTGCAAGAAAAAAAACAAGAACAAAAAAGAAAAAACCCTACAGGAAGCAGCATCTAGCAAGTAGAAGATTTGGATGGCTCAGAGAATTGGTAATAGAGCCTATCACCACTGGGTCATTGGTTCAAATCCAGACTCGTCATTACTTTTTGATGGCTGCTAAGGAACTATGTGAAATAATTCATTGTCCTAGTTTAGCTCCTAGAGGAAAGGAGTTCATATCCACAGCTGCCATCTTTAGCACTCAGCTGAGAGACCAAAACATAATGAACTTTGAGACTGAACTAATTCTTTCATCCTAGAGGTGGCTTTTCAGGTCAAGACAGAGAGACACCAACTGGGTGTTGAGGGAAACCTATTGTTCTGTGGATAAACAGTGTTTTGCACATCTATCATTTGGATGCCAGTCACAACCATTAAAGAAAAAACAAATTGTATAGGGAAGGCATCTCTCTACTTTTGAACAAGATGTTTAAAAGGGTACTTGAACTCGTGCAGAACCAATTAATTGACTTAAAAGCAACACAGTTTCTAGTGATGAATCAGTGTGTTCTCTGCTGTAAAAAATACCATTAGTCTATAAAACATTTTTTCTAACATAGAAAATGTACGTTCAGTCCTAGTTTAGTTCCTTGTGGACTCTTCTCTCTATTTAAAATTGCCTCTAAGGCTGGTGCAAAATGAACCAAATTCCCATTTTTGTTCCTCAACATCATCATTATCGTCATGGAAGAATAAACAGCAGCTCCCTGCTAACAAGTAACATAGAGGTTATTTCATGATTCTGGTTCCTTGCCCTTTTTTCTTCCTCTCCTACTAGTACAAGCTGCTTCAATGAAATGATTCAAGCTAGAGTAATAAGAAAGTCCGGGAATTGTTTTGTTGTACTTACAAGACTAATATGAATGCAATAGGGCTCAGTAGTATATTTTGAACATCTGGCTCAAAGGATAGTTCCATTAAATTTATGAAGCCAAATGGATAGTTTCTGAATTTGCCTATGGTGCAACATTTGATTTACTATTTCCCCTTAATGGTAGAATAGTGAAAAATATGAGATTCTCTTATGTGCTTATCATTATCACTCTCTTTCTTCCAGGGACAAAAACAATTTCAAGAAAAATTATTAACTTCATGAATTAATTTGTTTCCTGAATCTTTAATGATAGCTTTATTTCCAATTATATAAATTTTAGTGTATACATTATGTTCTTTATGTAGTAACCCCCAGCTTGCTTAGCAGTACTGCCTAGAATTTGAAAGCCCATTGCAAGGAGTTGTTGGCCATTCCTATCACAGGCACATTGCTATTGTCCTTCATTCAGTATGTTGTTATCCTTAAGAACACACAACCCTTATTTTTCCTGTTTTCCAGCTTATCTTTAACTGAAGGGGATTTCAGCTCATTTTTCCTTAGTCTGTTATTAATTGGTACCATCAAAAGCAACAGTGTTTTTTAAGTTTAGCAAAGAAATAAATCCTACTTTTTATAAAAAAGGCTGATTTTCTTCATTTTTCTTACTTTTCATTTAATTGTAATTCCCTGTAGTAGCAGTGCTAGCTCTACAACCAGATATGAAAACAGTACCATTCTGCCTGGGTATCAATACCCTGACCAGTTTTTCCAGTTCATTTTTTTCTGTACAAGAATTTCAAGAGCTTGCTCTCTGTGCATTTCTTTGCTCACAGCAGGTCTGGAGGCTGGCAGAATTTATTTTAGTCTACATTTATATGTACCCCATATCTCATTTTTTTAAAGAAAAGGGAACAAAACAGAGAGCCCTTGCCACACAGAAACACACACTGTAACTCAATTAAATATTACATTTTCTGAACCATTATATTATCTAACAAAGACTATTTTTTCTGGCTCAAGGCATATAAAGGAACCTCAAATGTAAATGAGGCTCAGGTCCACTGATGGAAGAGTTTAATTTCTCATAGGAATGCCAAAAAATGGCTTAGAGTAAAATGTGATTGCTAGTCATTTAATGTGAATAGGTGAGGTAATTTTAAGACAGACCCTTACATTAACACAAAAGTTGGTGGCGTGTGACCAAGCATTGTGCTTGGGAAGAATTGGTCCTAATAGGGCATTAATAACATAGTCTGCACAGCTTGTTCTTAATGCTACATTCCAAATGCCAGAGTTATTAGAAAAATTATGTGTGAGTTAAGTTCTCAAAAACAATAGACTCAGATTTTCTATAAAGAGGAAAAAGGAGGAGCAGCGCCTCCTTATACCAGGTTAAAATTTGCTTTCATAAAAAGCATGCTTTAATACTGTAATAAGTACTTAAGATTATAGGAAGAGGAAAAATCTCCTCTTTGTCAGCTTTTTGCTGCATTATTTAAACATTCTATACTAAATCTCAGCCATGTGTTTTCTGTATAAAACTCTTTTATTTTACCTTTCCCCCCTTTTATGCTCTATGTTTTGGCTTTGAAAATCATATACATAGAGCCTTTAAATGCTAATCCTGATTGTACTATTTGAAGTGTGGATGTACTATGAAGACTGACAGTCTAAAAATGGAACCTTCTTTTTCAACAGATCTATTCCTTGTAGGTACTTAGAGTCATCACTACTGACTTCAGCTGAAAAATGTGTTTTTAACTGCTGTTTACTGTATGCATGACAGGAGCTAGTACAGCTAAATGATAGCAATCCCAATTCTATTTCTTCTTGGGCATCATAGTTATAATTGCTCACTATGCTTCTATAAATTACACCTCTGAATCCCATTTCAGGGAATGGGGTTGAAGATGCTGGGTTTTCACATGTGGAAAAGAGGATATGTTGTATCCAGCAGAAACTTCATTACTGGGGCTGAAACATGAGGGGAGCATTCCATTTATATTTGATCAAGAAAATTGTTTACCTGTAAAGCAAGCCTGAGTGATGTGAAACCACATACTGTATTTACTCAGATACAAGGTGAGAATTTTTTCCCAACTGGCAAGGGAAAAAAGAGCAAGGGGAAAAAAAGGGGGAAAAAAAGGGGGAAAAGGCACCTTGTCTTCTATTCACATACAAAGAAATCTCACTAAATACACTGTCTATCATGAAAATGCTACCAAAAGCAGCATGGGCTCAGCAATGGCAACAAACTATGAAGATGATTAAATGCAACCAACACTGAGCATGGCTATAAAATAAATGGCCAACATTGAGCAAATATACTGATAGAAGCCTAGCACAAAGATAGGTTAGTACAGCCCATCTGAGTAAGATATATGGTAGTGCCCATTAAACAGAGTCCTCATCACCACCAACTCTTTTTCAAGTCATGGTGAGCCACTGCATTACATACATTTTTACTTTCTCTTTACTCTCATGGCTGAGCTATGCCTTTCTTTCCTATTTCCAATTTCATCACCATTTCCCATTTCCTCATGAGCCAAAAATACCTGGCAAATATCACCAAGTGGGACCTCAAACAGTTCACCCAGAATCCATCTGTCCCCACCTCCCCCCAGCTCGCCCTGGCATATATGATTAGTGTGGCCCTCCCCTCCATGCGGTGAAGCCAGGCCAGGTTGCCCTGAACGTCATTTGCATGGAGTGGGAGGCTTAATTAGCACATGGATCCTTTGTGGGGGGTAACTGGAGTACACACACATACTGAGCAGTAGTGAGCTGTGAGGTCACTATGGCTTGAAATGCTGTTGACTCTGGTGGGGCCCAAATCCAATGAACTGCATGGTCAAATTACAAGCCTTTGACTTTGGATGGTTTTGGCTAAGCATTTTAAGTCTATCATAGACACAGTGGCCCATGAAAACTGGTCATGCACAGTACAGGGGCCATAGATCCACAGACTCCTGCTGCAGCTACGAAACATACTACAATACCAATGGGACAGAGTGTTGAACACTGCTGCACTGAACCTTAACTTGGAGAAGGTCTACAACTAAATGTCCCACTGGTTCCTATTCGAGACACTGAAGAAGATGGGGGTCCCCTTAACCTTTGTCACCTGGATAAAAATGTTTACACTGATGCAGCAGGTTGCTCGTAAATGGGTTCCTGACAACCTAAATTATGGTGGGGTTGGGCATCCAGCAGGGCTGCCCACTCTCCTTGATTCTGTTTATCTGCATGATTGAGCTGCTAGTCCAGCAGCTTAAGTAGAAAACCAGGATCAGCAGAATAGAGACCCCAGGAAGAAATGAAAGTCCTGGCCTACATGGATGACTTCAACATCATATACAGAGGGAAGTGGTCAGTGGAAAGAGTGTTACAACACACCAAGGTATATGGAGAAGTGGCGGAGGCCAAGCTCAATATGAGCAAAAGCACCTGCCTAGCAGTGGGCGACCTCGGGGACCTGGGGGTTTCCATCCCCTATGAAGGGATGAAGATCCTTGAGGTGAACTTTGACCCAGAACCAACTGGACAGAGGACACAGGCAAAGATTGAGGCCAAAGTAAAATACAGACTGGGACTGTGGCAGGCAAGGTTCTTTGAGTAGATGTGATATCTTTTACCAGACCAACTGAGTAGTTGGAAAAAAAGTTCTTAGCAAGCTTTTAGATGCAGTCACCCTTCTTCAGGCATAGGGAGTCTCTGCTGGTCTGAGACTCCAAGGAAAGAGAGAAGCTGTAAGAAGGGTGACTGCACCTGAAAGCTTGCTAAGAACTTTTCCCCAACTACTCAGCAGGTCTAATTAAAGAACTCACATCTACCCAAACAACCTTGCCTGCCTATGTCCTTAGACCAACATGGCTACAACCAAAAACCCAGCGACTGGAACTGTGGCTCATGCACTGCGTGCCATGGGGGGACACTTGCCACTCCTGACAGTGGTGTTGCTATTGGTGCTTCTGTACACTGAACTGTCTTTCCCCCCTCACAGCAAGTTATCTATAGAATCAAAAGAGCCATGTGCATCTTCTTTTGGGGTTGCAGATGAGAGAAGTTTGTGAGGACCATGTTATATATGATGAAACAGACATGGGGCAGAGGAAAGTGGGACATCCTGCTGTTCCTCTGTGCCAAGTACATGAGCCAGATCTGCAAACTGGCAACCAGGGCAGAATCCAAAACAGCCTGCTTCGTAAGATGTTTTGTAGGGTATCTGCTGTGATAATGGTGTGTGTACACACCTCCCAACTCAAGCCTGTGGACCATGGAGATGTTGTGGTTCTACAAGGTCCTGAAACACTTCTGGAATAAACATGATCTGCACAACGAGACCTCAGAGACCCTGATAAACCACTGTAAGATGTACGAGATGTTAAGGGCAAGAAACAATTTGTCAACTATGGACGTACTACCTGATAACAGCTGCCAGGCTATGTGGGAGTAAATCTTCCATAAGGACGTGCAGAAGGATTTGAATTGGCACGCAGTCCACTGGGCACTCCCTATGAGGCCATGGTAAAACAGAGAGGGGCAGAGAGGCCCACCAAACTGCCCCAGGTAAAAGCAGAAACAATTGATCACCTCCTCTGGTTCTTTTCATATGCCAAGGAGGTGTGGAGGAGAGTAATAGTACTCCTCCTGATGGTAAGAGGGGTCAAGACTTGACCAGAGAGATGGTGCTGTTCAATCATTTGAGCAAACAGCAAGGGACCCCAACAGCCCACTTCGACCAGTTCATCTACTGCTTTAGAAACACCTTCTGGAAGACCAGGTACCTGCCCATGAACAGATACACGAACCTCTCAGTTGAGGACTGCATCAAAATGGAACTGAGTAAGATGTAGGGATACTAGAGAAAACAGTTAAAGATGATAGGGAGGAGACAGCAGAGATCATATGGAAGAGAAAGGACTGGCACAGACTGTTCAGAGGCTGGATGGCCACTGGAGAGAATGATGACAGTGACAACAATGGAGATGATGACAATGATGATGACAACTACAATGACAAATGAAAGGACTGGAGAAACAGGCAGGGAATTAGGATTTTGCTCCCCCCTTCCACGTGCTCAGGGAAAGCAGTGTCTGACAGCAAGGAGAGGGGCTACCAGGGGAAAAAGTTGGGGAGAAACAGGGTGCAAAGGGGCTACTTGATGCCCTAGATTTATTTTTCTTGCTGTAGCAGTGGGAGGGGGACAAATTCAAGGCAAACCTCCAATCATTAGATTCTATACCTGGAAAATTATAGCGAATTTATCATATTTCCATATATAGAATCTAATTATTGGGTGGATCGTTTTATAATCAGGGTTGTCTTCTATTCAAGTAAATACGGTATTCGATTTGCAGTAGTTTGTAAGGACATGGGTAAAAGATATGGGCCTCAAGTGCTATGCTAAGTATTGAAATAAAAAGGCAGTCTTTGCTCCAAAAGGGTTCCAAGTGATACTAAGCATGGAATGAAAACAATGCCATTTTGCAAAAATCCTTATTTCATAATACAGTTACATTGCAAATAATTCATTATTTGGGCTGCTCTTTTGGCAGGCTTGTTACATGTGGATCTGTTATTAATATAAACAAACACTGGAGCATATGAATTACTGAATCATGAATGTTTACAGGGACCCATTAATTTACATTTTCAACAAACCAGCAGGGTTCAACACAAATATTCACAGAAGGGTTTGGGTAGTTTTAAAGTGATTAACCTTTAAGAGATGTAGAGAAAAGGCTGAGAAAAGCCCAATTAGAGCCAGACACAGGCATGGGTGAACCAGGGGCTGCCTGGGGCCAGGACAGAAAGAGGGGCCCAAAATGTTTTTTTTTGTCCCATTGTCCAATTATAATTCTCATTATCTCTGGCAAAGGGGGCCCTGATACCAACAGTTTGCCAGGGGCCACCAGGAGTCTAGGTACAGTGCTAAGCCTGATCATCCTAACGCAAACAGAAATCCTGGAGGAATCTACTTTTCAAATTCGAAGGGACTCATCCCTTGTGCATTAAAAAAATATATAAGCAGTAGTATTCACTCCATTGATTTTATTATGAATCACAAACTATTTTGTCTTTATCTTAAAGCCCAGCTTTTGGAGTCAGGTGATAATTACATACAGATCTCAGCATTAAATAAAAAGTAAACCCTCATGGTTATTGATTAAACCTTGAAAATGTGACCTAAATAGAACCTAAAGACTCACCCCCCCTAATGCTCTCTCCACAGAATACAAATAAAAATACCCCAAACATTATTTAAAAAAAAAAAATGTCATGATTTTTAAATGATTGTGGCTGGAAATACTGTTTACTGTGGTTAAAATAAATTAGCTTAATGCTCCTTGATAATAAAAATATCACACATCCTTGAGAGAGGTAATTCACAGCGGGTGTCTACATGAGACCTTATGTCACCATAGTAATGCCACGCTGTGGTGACATAGCTCATTGCTATGGCAATGTAGCATTAGCCGGCACAAACCATGATTCTGAAACTCCATAGCTGTAGTGACAAGCTATCTTGTTATGGTGCATCACTACGATGACATAGCTGCTAAAAATAATTATGTGCTGCTGGGAGAGTGCAGTAACAGCTGTTACTGAGCCATCATTTAGTACTTATTACTAACTAGTAACAACTGCACCATGGGGGACACATGTAGACGCACCCACGAGGAAGTCCAAGAGATAGTATGAGTAACAACATACTAGCCCTCCATTATGTCTTAGCCTTTTAAAGGGTTCTAGAAAGCAAAGGGTAGTTCAGTTTTCTAACCATTAAATCCTTTGATTCTCTGATATTGCCAGCAGCATTGCAAATAGCGGGGAAGGGGGGGATGCAAGCGGGTTGCCTATGGGCTTCTCTAGGTGGGCTTTTGCTATCTGTTGAGCTCCTTAGCCCACCCATACAAATGATACCGAGTCTTTAAACAAAGCAAGCAAACCCTGTTGTCCTGTCCTAGACATTGAGAAGGGACCCTTGTGTCTCTGGCCCTAGCACAGTAGTCTAGCTCCTCTTTGTTGCAAGCAGCTCAACCCACTGCTTGTCTTTGGCTCACAACTGTACCCTCATAGTTTGCTGCCCCACTGCTTTTCTCTGGGATTTTTAAGATCATGGTGAGCCACTCCTCTATCAGCAATCTTCTCACAGCCACAGCTACTCAACTGGGCTGGGTATGTTCTCTTAAGGGTGGTAACAGGCCACCCTGCTACTGGGGCTGAAAAGAGTTTGTATCTATGGGATGCAGATACTCATAGTTACAGCAAAGATTATGAATACGTAGAGCTGAAAATGGAGCCTCATAGACTTTGAAAGTCCTATTTCTTCAGCTAAAGGAGAACACTTGTTAGGTAAAAGTCATCTTTCCTGTGGACCAGCCATGAGGCAACAACATCAATTCCACATAAACCTAAAGCTAGCACATTTAAAAATATGTCCATTAGGAAGTGGATTTGATCTTACCACTTTCATACTGCACTGCACAACGATTATACAGTAATGGCTTTAAATCATTACCCACATGGACTTAACCTGGCTAACAAAGTTAGTTAATAATACTCCACAATTGATCATTGTTTGCTATACCTGGAACAAACACACCTACCCAATAATGTACTGCATAATGGAAGGCATTTTTTTAGGCTGCACTGCAGCATAATGCTAGCTTCCTAATTAAAAATAAATTAACTGCTGAAGATTGTACCAAATCAGATCTAGGATAACAAAGCTTTTAATCAGCAGGCAAGAACTTTTTCAGTTATCTTTAGAAGCTCCTTAAAGAACTGATACATGACAAGTAGACAATTATCGCTATGTCTTGAGAAACACGCTTGAGTAGTTCCCTCTGGGACCACTGACACTTCCTGTCGTTTGAAGTTAATTACTTGCATGAGCTCCTACAAGCAAAAAAGTAATTTTATTTTTGTGAAAGAGCTTTCAATGAATACTTTTTTTTCTGGACCAAAGGAAATGGGAATTTGGTTAAGACCATGAAACAAGCAGCTGTGTGTCCTGGGGAGCTCCTAAGAATGATTTCTCATAGCTACTAGGAAACACAACACATTCTCATCTGTGGAACATCCTCTTCATTGTCTATTGGCAAGTAGGGATTGCTGTCCTTCCAAAAGTAACAGGGCCAGCCTTCTAGCCAGTGTTCACATAAGAACTGCCTGAAGCAAGTACAAACTATAAGAAGGCCTAATGTACTGTCAGTTGGTTCTCTGTCTCATCCTAACTCCATGCCAGAATAGCTTTAAGAGGATTGCTGTGACAAGAACTACCTTTGCCTGATGCCTGTTTAGAACCTGTTATCCCTCCTTGGATGGTGTGAGTATGGGAACCCAGGATGGAGGGAATCCAGAATGGAGGTGAACCCAATTTAACTCAGCATTTCATACAGTCTTGGCTTTATATTACTTTGTGATTTAATTATATTGATGACATATTTCATTCATTATACAGTGTTTTGGAGACAGGAAGTGAGATGCATCTGTAGGAAATGCAATATAAAATTCAGTGGCAATGCGTAGGGGGTGTACAGGGGTGCATGTGCACTTCCTGTCAGGCCACACTCCCTGTTTAGCTGGCAGGCAGGGGGGCAGGCGGGAGCACCAGTGCCCCTCTGCAAGCGGCAGCCAAGGGGCAAGGCCTCCAGCAAAAGTGGCCGTACCACTTTCAGAAGTGGCTGTGGCTGCTTTTTGGTGAATGAGATCAGCCGCAGGGGACCCCCCCACCAGTCTCCCTGATCAGCACGATTGGCCGCTTAGGGACTCCTCCCCCCGGTCAGTGGGATCAGTTGCTGGGGACCCCTCCCCCCTAGTAGTCATTCAAGAGGCACCAGTCACCCATGATAGAACTGCAGCTCAGGGGGGTCTATCCTGCTTGGCTGGAGAGATGCCCAACTTAAGCTAAGATGCCTTGTTAGCTGTGTTAGTCTGAAATCAGGTCGATAGTAGGGCAGTGTGGCACTGTAAAACTAACTGGTTCAGAGCATGAGTTTTCATAGGCAACGGCCTACTTCTGTTGCCTCCAAAAACTCATGCCTCTCTGAGCTACTTAATCTTCAGGGTGCTACCCTGTCCTACCTTCTGCCAGCGTAAATTGGATAACCATGTGGAGCTGTCTAAGATATGGCAGTCTCCATGGACTACTCTGTGGATCATAGCACTGCCCAGAACATCTACAGCTCTGCAGGCTTTGTCTCCCATGACTCTCCCATCCCTGTTATGGCAGGCTTGTGAAGGGGTCATCAGAGATAGCCTCCTCCACACTGCCTGAAACCAGGAGAATTCTCCCCAAGATGGATATAAGCTTTTAGAGCCCCTCTATACCACTTGCACTCTTTCTAGTTCAGAAAATGATATGCAAGTACTACAATGTATTTTACTGTGGTGAGAACAATATTCTTGTTTAATGGTTACATGCAGAGAACCTTTCCATAGAACTGCAAGTCCTTAAAGATTCAGGAGCCAAAATTTGCATGCACATTATTGACAAATGGCAAGTTCTTTTTCACCTAGTGATAATCAAAGTGCAGTTTTTAACCAATTCTGAGTTACCTGACTTAAGTGTAAAACTCTTGGGGAATTTTGCCTTCTCCTCTGTGGCGAAAGGTGGAGCAGTGTGGCGTGGCCCTCTACCTGGGATCTCTTGAGTATATATTGACAACCTTTTATAGAAACAAGACATTGATTGCCATGGCTCCCCTGTTTTACCTGTGTTGTGTCAGGGTTGTGGTAGTCTTAGATTATAGATTATTGTATAGGATGGTTTGGATGGGAATAACCCTACCTCAGGCAGGGGGCTGGACTAGATTACCTCTAGAGGTCCCTTTTGGCCCTACTTCTCTATGACTTCTCTATGACTAAAGTATATTGCCCCATTATAGGTATATGAAGACATCTGCAGGTCTCTGGAGGGAAATTCTGCTAATATAATGGGGGCCCTTATGCACCCAGAGGGGGTATCAGAATTGCTCCTACACTTTCATTGGGTAACTCAGTGATGCTTGTAAACTACACCTTGTTCATCCTCTAGGTCAGGGTTATCAAATTCATCTGGTCCAGGGGCCAGAGAAGGGTTGCTGACCTGGTCTGCAGGCTGGACTGGAACCGACCCTCTGTGAAGCATCCATAATGCTAGATCCAGCCTAGCACTGCATGCTGCATGTGCCAGCCCTGGTGCTTGCCATGCATGAAGCATGCAGGACCCGCCAGTGCGTGGGTTATTCGAGTGACCCACGGGCCAGATCATATGGCTCCATGTTCTGGATCCAGCCCGTGGGCCATATGTTTGACACCCTTGCTACAGGTGAAACAGGGCTCTGCCAAAAGTATTTTGGTTGTCTGCTGGAAGAATAATGCTTTGTTGGTAGACACAAAGAAGGGTTATCTTAGCAAAGGCAAAATAGCCAAAAGGTGCTCTCCACACACTTCTATCAGAGTCACATCAGTCATGGTAGCTGCTATTGCCATCAGCACCTGGAGTTTCATTAATCTTCACCTTAGAAACCACATCTGATTCCCCAGGAATGCAGTAACATTAACAACCTGGTACTCTTTTACTGGCTTAAGATCTCTGGTTTTGACAACAGCTTTCTCTCATTGATTTGTTTCTGAATGACGCTACATTAACAACTGAAAGATATCACTCCACATTGCTACTCACCCACCCTAGAGGAGGGAAGAAATACCTTGGGTTTGTCCTGGGTTCCCTGAATAAGCAAAAGCATCCTGTATATTTTCCTTTTCAGAGGCTGTAGATTTTGCTGTGAGGTATTCTGCCTCTGAACAAACGCATAGCTAATAAATCCCAACTTATGAAGTTGTGTATCTAGTGTATATGTCTGTATACCCACACATGCACAGGAAAAAGACAAAATAATGTGATATAAAGGGTGAACAGTGACAATAATAAACAATAATAAAGTTAAGGACCCAATGGCAATTTTTGCTCAGCCACCCTGCACAGCCTTTAAGTGCTATGGTATGCTTTACATTAAAACACCAATAGCAATTATTAAAGTATATTGGGAAAGAAAATAGCTATAGATATTACTACCTAGGTTAGTATGGCTCCTGGATGATATAATTTTGTCCTTGGTTTCTTATTTTGATTTTTAACTAAGCAGCCTCCAAAAACAGGTTTTTTTGGTGTTTTTTGGGTTTTTTTGCATTTTATTTCCTCAGGCTCCACCTTTAGCTGTACTGAAATCAGACAGAAAAGGTGAAGCACTTTTTTTTGCTTTTTCTTTTCCTAGAGCTATTCAGGGGATAAACTGGTTGTTAGTCAAGTTAGGGCAGCCTAAGGGCTGTTCTCACTTACACTGAACTGTCATGACCTGCTGGGGGCCACTAGATAAGAGGAGCAAGTAAAATGCAGAATGTCAAGAGGACTCTTCTGGGCATTTTTCCAGCTGTTTTGTATTACCTGAGCAGTGCAAAGCAATCAGTAGCTAAGGATTTAGGCCCATCTATTTCAAAATGATTTCATATTAAAAATGATTTTGTATAGGATATGGCAGTTAAGAAACATTTCACAAGGAACAATGCTCATATCCTGTACTACATAAATATAAAATATCTCCACAAAAAAAATCACCAGCAGACTCTCTATATGCCTGAAGAAGGGTGTTTGTGCCCAAAAGCTTGCAAAGGACGATTTTTCCAACTATTTAGTTGGCTTAATAAAATATATCACAGCTACGTGAAGAACCTTATTCACAAGAAAGATATCACAAAATTAAACTACGACATTAAATAGGGTAAACACATTACGAACACGTTATTTTAACCCCTTCTCCTTTTCCTCATCCCCTCCTTTCTGTTGATTAACCCAATTCAGTAAATCACATCTAAGAAAAAAACTTAAAACCTCTGACACAGCCATACAGCTTTTGTGTGAAGGACCTGGCAAACATTTGGTATAACAATAATAGTCATAACACTGTAGATTATAAATGTGCCCTTGAAAGTAGATGTAGGTGTTATGATGATACCCTAATACTTGTGCTGTGAAAGAAGCCAGCTACTGCTCTACCATCCTGTAAGCTATTCTATCACTTCATAAACCCAGTAGACTTGCAATAATGTGCAATCAAACTAAATCCCATAGGCCAACCATATCTTTGTACCTATGTAAACGTTAGCCAGATTAGATTATAAACTGTTTAACAATAATTTTTCTCTTGCCTCTCCCTTGTGCTTTTATCAGTCTTTTTCTGGCTGATAAGTGCTTTATAATCTTTTTTTAATGAAAGAAGCCAGTTTGATGCTACTTATGATATGAGATCTCTATCTCGATTGTGTACATTCACTGAACAACAAATTAGCCCAATATAAACTAATTTTTCCTTTATCATGTTGTTTTATCTGAATTAGGAAAAGAATTACCACAACACAATGTGAAAGAGAATGCATTAACCATTTCTTTTAAGTGACACTAATTAGGAGTTGCTGTGAACAAATACAAACCTGCCACCAGCTTCAAGTGCTGTGAAAAACTGCCTAGGGGACTTGGAAAAATTTAACCTTGGAGAAGGTTGCAGCAGTAAATGTATAACATGTTCTGCTTCTGCACTGTTTCCCCTCCCATCTCACCAACAAAAGCCTCCCCCCTTTCTTTTGTTCTTGATGTGAATTCTATGTCAAATGAGATGGAGTGATCGGGGTCGGTAGCATCCTGGAAGATCAAGAGTAGGGGGAACTGATAGAACCATCTGGTACAAACTACTCTACAACAGTGTCTAAAAATTGTGAAGTTTCTACAGATAATGGTCCACAATCACAGAGACTTAAGAATGTTAGTCTAATAACCCTTCTTATGGTGAATCCAGAATGTAAGAAAAACAGAATTTAAAATTAACTGTCACTATCATTTTTATTTCCTTGCTTGGTGCTGACAATGATAAGGGAAGTATGGTATTGTGATCAGTTAACTCATTTCTCCAGAAACCAACAGACCATTAGGCTAATACCAACAGTATGTCAGGATAATACAAAATTGAGTGCCTAATTCTTGTGATGCTTGCTGTGTTAAATTACCTGATATGTGGTTTGTTGAGGGAAAAACACTAGGGACCCTGCTGTTTTTATCTTTGGGATTACTAAACAATGAAAATTCACTGAAACCAAGTTCATATCTTGCAAATGCAACATTTTGGTGATTGTAGGAGGCTTGGATATTGGTACCACTGGATCTTTCTGTCACCAGTAACACTCAGTCTTTCAGTCAGATCATGAACTGACTGGCTCCCCCTGTTCCAGGAAGTAGAAATCCAGGTGCCTGCAGTCTAGCATGAACCAGAGGAGACCCAGGGTCAGGCCCAACAATCAGCTGATTGTCAGTCACAGCCCAGGAACTGCACAGATGTCTGAAACTGGCTCTGGTGTGGTCCCGAGGCTGGGACTGACAATCAGCTGATTGATCAGGCACTTCAACTGATTGCTCGTCTCAGCCCTAGAAATACACCGGAGCTAGTTCCAGTGGTGCTTGAATTTAGCATTTTACTGATACATGTTACTTGTCAAGCAAATAATGCTTGGATTTCTTTTCATTTTTTGGAAATTGCATCCTATCTTCTCAGCTCATTAAGGGTACAGTACCTGCACTCACATAACATAGCAGCCATACATCACAAACAATCCCACTAGATTCAGTGTTGGTCTGTTATTATTGTTATGTATTAGCTGTACTATGTTAGTGTGTAGGAGTCTGAATCATGGACCTCATCTCTTATGCCCTGTACAAATCCAAAAACAAAAAGATGGTCCAGCTACAAATCTCGTATAATCTAAGTAATGGGGATGCATGTGAAGTGCGATACTAGTCTTTCTGAGTCAAAATATCAAAAATTGGCCCTAAAGAAGACATTAATTTCTCAAAGCTAGTAACATCCTGTTTAACCTTGTTTTGACTGCTTACATGAAACTTCAGTAGCATACAAGACTGTTGAAGAGGAATATATTTTTTATGCTGTCTAGCCTCATAGTGCTTTTCAGATCTGAGCTGTCCTTTCCAAAGGAAACACAGATCAGATTCCTTTTGGACTACCTACCATTAAACTAATGTCTGGTGAACAAGGCTTTATCTCCACTGATAAACACTGTAGGCCTAGTCTCTCTACAACTACTTTTGCAAAGAGAAGAGTTACTTTTCTGACCATCCTTCACTTCCTTTGCAAATAAAGAAACAAAGGTGCCATAGGACTCCATAGCAGCAAGGAAGGAGGGTGCATCACAGAATCCATGCAGACAACATATCTTAAAAAAATCAAAGTTACTGAACAATAAGTAAATTTGCTTCAGGTGACTGTCCACATTGATTTCACTAGCAAACCATTACCTTAACATTAGGAGTTTTGTGATTAGGTACTCATTTACATAATTGCTGGCCCAGTCCAAGACAGCTACACTGCATCATTGTGGGGAGCTGAAATGAGTGGAGCAGCAAAGAGCTTCACAGCAGCACTACCAAACACATCACAGAAGTGGGTGCAGACAAGCCTTTAGTCTTTGAGCTGTTCTAAAAATCCTAAGCAAGAGCATGTGCAAGGGTATAATTTTATTATATACTGCCAATGAATGTAAATTGCAACAGTGATTAATCAACTAAAGAAACTGATTAATTAACTATATTGACTTACTGAACAACTCCCCACATGGTGTACAGAATAAATGGGAATTTCTTATGGTTTTGTCTTAATGCTGGGAATACTAAGGCTAGGGACAGACATTACATATAAACTGGTTTAAGTGATCAGAAACTGGTTTAACCTTGTAACAGAACAGATGTTCGGTGCACATAAACCAGTTTGAGAACAGCTGAAACAGGTTTGAGATAATGGTTGAATGTAGTATCAGATTTAACTGATTTGGCTCAAACCAGTTTATGCAATGTCTGTCCCAGACCCCTTGCTGATTTAAGATAAATCAGACACTAGGCCTGTGCGAAGCAGCTAGTATTCACTTCGGATTCGGCCAATTCGGAGACAGTGATTCGATTCGGTGATTCGAATCGCTATCCCAAATCAATTTGGCCAAATCTGATTCAGAGATTTGGCTGTTGCTGAACTGTCCATATCTCCAAATCGAACAGCCCTCATCCCCCGCCCACTCTCCCAGCCCCATCAATGACTGCTCCGCCCAGCTCCAGCATCCTGGCACTTAAAAAAAAAAGCAAAAAAAAAAAAAAGCTCCGCACTCACCGGCACCTGCCAGGCTAGGGGGGGAGGAGGGTGGCAATCCCCACTGGCCCCCACTGCCCTATGCTGTGTGTGTGGGGGAGGGCTCTGATATGAGCCCTAAGAGGCCCCAACAGCCTCTGCAGCAGCTGGTGATTGTGGGTCTTTAAAAAAATATATTTTAAAGTGCTGAGATGCTGGGGCCAGGTCAGACAGCCATTGACGGGGCTGGGAGAGTAGCCAGGGGTTGGGGGGCACTCAGGGGTGGATGGGGCTAGGCAGGGGTCCCCCCATGGTGCCTGACCTCTCTTCTAGCCCCCCACTCCACCCCCTTCTTACTGGCACATAGTCCGGGTCCAGATCCCTGTGGCAGTGAGCGGGGATTGCCCAAATCTCCGAATCTTCTTCAAAGCTTTTCCAAATCAATTCAGAGACTTTTAATTGATTCGGACCTTTTTATTGGTCTCCTGATTTGATTCAGATTCAGAGACTGGGCCGCTGAATCGGGCTGAATCTCCTCTGAATCAAATCAGCAACCGAAGCTTTGCACAGCCCTACCAGACACCCCCAGCATCCTAGCATGCTCTCTGGGTTGGGCAGGGGTCTCTGATCCACAGCAGGGCTGGCCCCTCCCCTCTGCTCCCTGGCTTCAGCTCCAGAGACTGTGGGCTGCTTCCCCCCTCCCCTCATCACTCCCGGCTAAGCAAGAATTCTCCCCTCCCCTCTCCCTTGTAGACAGGTGTCTTTGTATTAGCTAGCAGACTACATGCTGGCTATGGTCCGCACTGAATCAGCAGGTAGAATCAACAGACAGAATTAACACATAGCTGGTAATGTCCCTCTGTTGTTATCTTAATTGGGCGATAAACACTGTTATCAATTCCCTTCTGGGTTAATGACAGTGTACTGCCAGAGCCTGGCCACACCCCCATCAACTCCATGGTGTGGAAGGAAGGGACTGCTCTAGTGTCCCTCTGGCTTCTAGCCTGAGCCACTGCTGGCATGTGCCTACATTTCTGGGATATCTGTCCTGTTACAAAACTGATTCAGTCTAGCCAGGTTAGACTAACCTGCAAAGATTGAATCAATTCAGGCTCAGGCTTTTTGAATGTCTGTCCCTAGCCTAAGAGCAGTTGCTGGGACTGCCAGGAGCCTGAAGGCAATTCTGCGTGCAGGCATGGCTCCAGTAGATGCTCATGGCCATAGGAATCCCATGGCAGCAACATGGAGCATGTGCACCACATGTGAAATGCATGTGGACATTTACTCAAAAAAAACCCTATAGGTCTCATGGTAGAAAAACAGTTTAGGGAAAGTGTTGCAATGTACTTTTACAACACAGTCATTTACCTAATGAACTACTTAATCCAGCAAATGGAACTTTTGACATGAAACTATTACAACTATTGTAAACTATCATTTACAATATGTAAACTATTGACAGTGCAAACATTTATAGTCTAAACATGTCTTGATTACTGAGTACTATTGATAGGTGTGGACTTTTTTTTAACCTGACATGCACTGTGTTTCTCTTTGTTAAATTTTAGGGACACAAGCAAATATCTGCCTATCAAAAGACTTCACAGCAAATCATTTGTGCACATTGCTGGCATTATCAGTAAGCAGCAATTGTTCTTAAGAAGGCACCACAAAAGAAAAATATTTTTGTATTAAAACACTGACCTGATGAATTTATAATATTTCCTAATAGAATTTCATTTTAAATGTTCTTTCATTCTAACCTTTCCTTTCACTGATGCTCTTTATTCCCTCTCCCATAGACTTTCATTTAATGCCAAATTAAAAAGGCGCATGTTGTTATCACCTTGACCCATAAATCTGTTACTGATTAGTTAGACTACCAGTCACACCACACCGTATGCTACATAAATGTGGGTGTTTAACATATGTGCCAAATTGCTCCACAAACATTTGAGAATGGTCCCTTGCCAGCTGGTTAATGTGAACGAAATGGGCTTTATTTTTTGGACAGATTTCATCCTGTAACATAGGCCCCCTGTTCAATGTGATGAATACCTCCTCCAAAGAAAAAAGGCAGGGGCAATAGTGACTGATGCACTCGAGGGCCTTTGAATAGCTCAGGAAAAATTTTTTTTGTTTGCTACTCTGTGCCAAATTGGCTTTGTTGATAGGTTACTAGTTATCTTAAGAACCTATTATCTCTTCTCATGTTTATCCTTTCAATAGAGACACTTGCTGAGAACATTGTAGTGAAGCGAGAGAATAAGATATTTCTCTGTTGATGCCATCTGTCTGGGTGTTACAAATTCAGTGTGCTCTCTCTCGTTTGCTTCTCTTTTAAATTTTTAGATGCTGTTGGGATCTTTATTGGACAGAACATGTATGTCTGCAACTGAAATTGTTCTGCTTGCTGGAGCTGTGGGAGGAATAGTAATGTTATCATGTTTTACTCGATGAAGTTAAGCTTCACTGGGTGAGAGGAGCCTAGATTTCTGTTGTGTGCTGAATAGGCATAGGGGAAATGTGTTGGGGGAATAGTTTATGCATCAAAAGCAGGTTTTGGTCATCCCTCATTTATAAATTAAGCAAATAATTTCAGCTGAAAAGTATTTTTCAGGCTAGATTTTAAAAAAAGAAAGCATAATGGAGGAGCCAATGATGCGGGAAAACTGGGTTTGCTTCCTTCTTTGTCTAAGGGGTTTTCATTCAACATCTAGTAACTGTCAGGAAGGTGCCCAAACCACTAAGCATCATTCAGTGGTGGGTTGTTCTGTCTCTCCTCCTAATGCCGTTCCACTTGTATAAAATACAAGGGAAGTCCCTGGAGTAGGGACTGTACCTCAGGTCTCCTGCCTCCCAAAGCATACCCTAACCACTAGGCAGTAGAGGCATGCTCATTTTTACTGATTCAGTAAAGAGAAATGTTCATGTCTTAATAACATATGAAATGGAAATAAAGCATATTGTTTGGGGCCGAATGAAACGCTTTATGTGACTGTTTTCTGTTTCAGTGTGGAAAACATATAAATATCCAGTTTGATTAGGGCCAAACAGTTTCTGGATGTTTTAAAACATTTTCGTTGTTTGTTGCTGGTTTATATGTTTGGCCACTGAACTGAAAAAAAAATATCAGTTCTTTGTACAGCCCGGTAGCTGAACAGTACAATCAGGAGGAGAGAGAGACACTAATGTCTTTCTCCAACATCAAAACACATTTGAAAAAGATGAATCCTCATAGGCACTTTGGGGGCTGTTTGAGGTCCTTTTGATCTGATTCCTCCCACACAAGCTAACCACCGTGATACAAAGAGAAACCTTTCTGAGGTGGAAAGAAATGAAACGAATATGAAGAAGGTATCTGTGGAGTGTTGCTTGTACTCCCATGATTATAAGGATAGCAATCAAATCTTACTCCAATCAGGCTAAAAAGTATTCTAAGGATGGTACCTCTCAAGAGCCCAAACAACTCATCTCCAGTTACAAATAAAATTGGACACAATAAGAAATATCACAAAAACAAAACACAGCCTTATCTCCTTCGCTTCAACAATCTACAATTAAAATGGTCCTCTTCTTGATAATTAGGGCCTAAAAATTTAACAGAAGAGATTGAAATATTAATTACATTTTGTAAAAAGACAAAGAGTGAGCAACATTCTGATAAAATGTTAACAGAGCACGTTCCCTGGAAAGAGATTAATCTGTGGATTTCCACAAGGTTATCTGAAATTTAGTAGAGGAATGCAATGAGTTGAAATCTCCTGGATATCACCCTTCTTTAAAAACAAGCTCCTGTTTGGATGTGATGGAAGGCAAGATTACACATAGCTGGTAGCCTGATAGGAAGAAATAAATATACAAAATGACTGCCTGGCCTGTTTAAGCTATGCTGATTTTACTGGGCTTAGAAGCAGTGTCACTGAATCATAGTACCTTTCGGTCACAGGTCAAGATTAGAAACAACAGCAAACGCAGCATGTTGCAAGGTTGCTATGTGGCTCAAGTGGCAGATGGGTTGCTCTCTGAAAAAATCTGCCAACTGGCAGAGGAAATGTTAGAGTGAGAGGACAATATCTCAGTTTGTAGAGACAGCTCCTGCAGCTGCATTCATTACCATCACTGGAAGGACTCAGACTTGCTGTGAGCTTTCAGCTGCAGCATGGAGCTTATTTTCTTTTTCTTCTTCTCCACCACTTCCTCCTCCTCCTCCTTCTCTCTCTCTCTCCCACACCCCCCCCCCCCCAACATTACAAGACAGAACAGATAGGGAAACAATAAAGTCTGTAAAATTTTCCAATGTAAGTTTTCTTTAAAAAAATGTAGCAAGTGACACGATAGTATTAATAAGAATGTTCACTTTTATTTTAAAGAATTTACATCTGGAAGCATTCGAGGCCTGAATTAAAAATAATTTGAATTTCAACAGAAAACAAAAGGGCCCGTCCCTGAATAAAAAGCCTGTATTAGCATAAAAATCCTAACTACCATTTCACTATTCAAGAATGGAATTAAACCCCATAAGAAGAAATAAACATATTTCATCCTCAATGCCTGTTTCAGCTACTTGCATCTGTCTAAGCATATACCAAAGCACAAGGTGAATTACCCAGATATTTCACCTTGCAGGACAAAAAACCCAGACTTAGAATTATCTGACAAATAACCATAATCACTGCTTATTCACACTCACTGTAATTTAGGTTTGGAGGCCTTGGAGACATTGTTGTCTGGGCTAGGGACAGACATTACACATAAAGTAGTTTAAGTGATCAGAAACTGGTTTAAAAGCCACATACTGGCTACAGTCCATGCTGTGGCAGATGGGACAAAGGGAGAACAAACAGGTAGCTGGTAATGTCCCTCTGTTGTTTTCTTAATGAGGTGATAAACACTGTTATCAATTCCCTGCTGGGCTAGTCAGGAAGGGGGGAACCCCTCTCTAATCAAAGCATCCTACTGGGGCCTGGCCATGCCCCTCTTAGCTCAGCACTGTGTGGAAGGGAAGGGAGGGCTGCTCTAGCATCCCACCAGCTTCTAGCCTGAGCCACTGCAGGCATGTGCCTGCATTTTTTCACTCCAGAGGGGATGTCTGTGTGGTTACAAAGTGATTTAGCCTAGCCAGGCTAGACTAACCTGCAAAAATTGAATCAATTCACGCTCAGACTTTTTGAATGTCTCTCTCTAGCCCTTGAGACCAAACCAAAGTAGCATGTTATTGTCATCATTCTCTCTCTGGTCTCTTTTTATGTGAAATCTCTTGAACAACATTAAGTTTAGTCTGTACTTTACAAAAGATGAAGCTTGTCTCCCCTTACCCTAAATCACTTTCATCTGGACGTGTCACCCTACATCATCACAGCAACATGGTACATCACCGTATGACATGCTATGGTGACACAGCGATCATGTGAGTCTACATGTGACTGGTGGCTACTTTGCTGTAGTGACACAATCCCCCATTTTAGCATGCTGCTACAGTAAAGTAGCGGCTAAAACTAACTGTGCATCACGCACACAGCGCAGTGAAGGCAGTTACTACACAGTGCTTTCTTACTTCCAGAAGTCATAGCGTAGTAACAACGTTGCCATAGGGCAATGTGTAGACACACCCTCTAAGTACTTCATATGAGAACAGCAGAAGATCAACTTATAAGAAGCAGGAAAAGACCAATAGAGGCAAAACCTACCAGCAACAATCTTTTCATTAGGGCTCTGATCCCAGCTGAACAATACTGTTAAAAAGGTGGGGGGGGGGGGGGGAGGGAGGCGGGGATCCAAACATTTGGTTAGACTATAATAATTGATATCATGGTAATAGTCTTTCTTTAATTCTGCCTCTTTGGATGTTATAGTATATAGCTCAGTGGTTTGTAATTTACTCCAATAACCTGTAGAGATCTGAAGTAACTGCTTATAATACTAGGGTTAACTTAGAGGCAGTCAGGTGTTAGATTAGTTTATCACTATGCTCCCACATGGAATACCTAAATAATCTTTAAAACAGAGGATCTGTGCTCTTAAACTGAGACTGAAAAGAGAGAGAAAACATGAAGCTTGGGTAGGCTGAAGCTTGTGAAGGCACATTCATTATATATTACAGTAAAAGTTATTTGTGAAGGAGCTTTAAGATGGAAAGCTGTACAGCACAGCTATTTCTCATTTGTCCCCTTTTTCATGGATGTACCATAGAAGTCTACACACTCAGTAATTCAAAATTCACCCTGGGCACCGAATTTTTAAAAAGTTAAATGTAATATTTGGACTATATCATACTGAAGGTATTTTTTCTGCTTCATTTTGAATATGTTCACTGGGTTTTAAATGAACATGACTTAGGTCCTATTAGGCAAACACCTAGAGTCTCCAAACATATGTCTCAATTTTTTAAAACATATATATAATTTTATACATGTTTTAATTTTTAGCTCTATAAATAATAATTGGTTATTGAACATTTGCCTTTGCTTGATAATTTTATGTGTGGGAATATATTTCCACAGACATCCATACATTAGCAATTATTGTTACTGAAAGAGAATCCTATGGGATAATGAGCTTAGTGTGCTAAGCATTCACAAACAAGTAAAGAAAGAAAACTCCTACTCAGACAGCTCCATCTAAGATTATGACAAGGTGTTAACATGTAGAAAAGCAAACAAAAAGGATGTGATGGCATCTCAGTTAATGTATGTATGGGGAGACAAAGATATATTCTGCAAGTGTTTGGGAACAAACTCTACTGAGCATGTGTAAAGAGTGATCTCAGGGGGTAATGATTCAGCCAAATCTGGGTTGATTTTCATGTGGGAAACAAAGGGTACCCTTGAAGCCTACAGCTAGTTCATGCCAAATTTTTACTCCTTGCTTCAAAGCATGATGGTGTCAATGCATTTCAAAACAAAGAAACAGTTGGGAAAAATGCTTAACGCTGGCAAACCTCATTCTCAGAAATATCTCCCCTGTCCCTCCAAAAACAATAAATCCCCAAACTGGCCAAAGACTTGAATGCACAGAAAACAGAAGCATGACTGATTCAAGTTTGGCCAAATTATAAGTATCTGAAAATAGGGCATTATAATAAAAAGTGGGTGGCAATCATAACTATATGCATTGCTATGGCACTACCTATTAAAAAAAGTATGTTAAATGAATAGATAAGATTGCCTGGTTAAACATTCAGGCCAGGTACAGACACCTATACCAGTATAAGTGATCAGAACCCTGGCTATATGCATAATAAAACAGAAGTTTGGTATAAAAAACAGTGTATACCCATACCACAAGTTTGGTATATATTAGACTAGTTTAAAAATGGTGGAATCGGTTTAAGATGTGTGCCTTCCCCCACCCACCAAAGGGTGAACATGCATTCTGTTTGCTACCAATCTAAACTAAGCCACTTACAGAAAACCATGTAACTTAGACTGATTCAGCTTCAGCCTTTTTCAATGGCTGTACCTAGCCTCAGAGGTCAAAACAGGACAGAATTAAGGATGCTCTGCTGTGTTAATGAATTATGAAACAGTCTTTAATTTATTTTTGTGTTTTATTTTTTACTAGTTTTAATATTTTATTTTTCTGTATCTTCTTACAAGTGGGCAGCATTCTGGTGTATACCAAATAGGAAGATGATGAAAGTAATTGCTACAAAGGGTGATTCTATGAATCTTTTTCATCATTTGCTATGCATGTTCTGAGATGCGTTTTACGAGCGTGTAGAAAATCCTTTGAAGCACAATATATTGCAAAAAATTGCATACAACTTTAATTGAAGAATAGTATGTTACATGCACATAAGGGTTAATGACAAGGCTGCATGTTTACACAGTCACAAAACACTTTTTGAAAGACTTCAAACAGGCAAAAACTTTGCTCATTCAGAAGCAATGCAGCATGAAAAATGATCACAAAGACAGCCTATTGATCAGGACAGTGTTGATTTTGAAATTGCAAACTAAAGAATATTGCCTTTCTAACAGTAAAATAAAACAAAGAGGACTGGAGAAGTTTTGTGATGTTTCCTTAAGAGAGTCAATCATTGAACTGAAAACAAGTGCACAAATGCCCAGGACCTAATGTACGATCACATAGCTTACTTTAAGTTGCATGATGGGTCCCTCTTGTAGGAGCCATGCAGGGAATGTGATCTAAGTAATTTAGAATGGGGGGCTAGGCAGGCAGGATTGGGATGGGAGGGGGTCTGTGGTGCGAGGGGGTTGGTGGGTCCAGAAGGGGTTAGTTGGATCACTGGGAGGTTGTCTTTACAGGGGTGGGAGTGTTGTAAAGTTAGTAATACCCTGGTCAGGGTGAAGGAGTGGTAAGAGACATACAGCTGTGGGGAGGGGATGAATGGCTGGGCTTTCCTAGCCTTGGAGCTCTGTACACATTTGGTATATCAGGCTAATTCAGGGGTGGGCAAAATACAGCCTGTGGGACACATTCAGTCTACCAGGTCATTTTATTGGGCCCACAGGGCCCCTAAAAATTTTAGAAAAATTAATATTTATCTGCCCCTGGCTGCCTGTCAAAGATGACAGAAGCCAGAGGCAGTAGAAGCCAGAGGAAGCCACAGCAGGACCCTGCAGCAGCAAGGCCTCCCGCCCCAACAACCAGAAGCCCCTGCTTAGCAGGGGCTTCTGGCCTCAGACCATGGGGCTGTTTGTGCCTGCCTGCGCCAGACCAGGAAATTCAGGTAAGACCAGGGGAGGGGGTGGGGAGGCAGGGGGGTGGACCGTGGGCAATCAACCCAGTCATTGGGGCTAGGCCAAGCCAGCTCCTGCTGAGTCCTGTGGTCATGGCCAGGCAGCTGGGAGCCACGTGGTGAAGGTGCAGATGGCCGGTGGGCAGGAAAGTGGAGAAAGAGGTGCTGTTGGGTAGGGGGCAGTGGAAGTGAATGGGCATGTGGGAGCACGGGGCCCATGCCAATATCCTAGGGCCAGCATTAGCAGGGCCCAGAGCAGGGCAGCAGGAGCGCAGGGTGTGGGCTGGCAGGGGTCTATGGAGATGGGCTGGGCTGCAGCATGAGGGAGAGAGGGGAGCTGGCCCAGCTCTATAGAGCCCCTGCCAGCTAGGACCCCGAGCTCCTGCCACCCCACTCTGGGCCCCACCAGCACTGGTCCCAGGACACTGACATGAGCCCCATGCTCCCATCTGGCTGTTGCTGCACTCCCATGTTCCCTCTCACTTCCACTCCCTCCACCCCAGCCCCACAGCACAGGCGGGGACCAGTGCGCACAGCCCCGACCCTGTGTGCCCTGCACTCGCCTGTTTGGGCTGAGCAGCAGCAACGCGGGACAAACTGCAGTCACTGCTGCCTCTGGGCTGCCCTGTGGGGCAGTTGTGGCAGCGCAAAGCAGATGCAGGGCAGCCCTGCACAGACTCCAAGCAGCTGCACCAGGAAGCACCATCAGTGGGTGGGTAAGGGGCTGCTTTCCCCCCACACTGAGCAGCAGTTTGGTCTGCACTGCCACTGCTGAGCCTGGGCCCCAGTGCCAGCTCTGGGCTCAGCTGTTCAGGCTGAGCAGTAGCAGCAGCAGCAGCTGGGCAGAAACTGTTGCTCAGCACATGGGAAAGTGGCCCCTCTCCTTTGCCACCACCAGGCAGCGTTTGGAGTGACCACCCAGAGCCCGTGCTACTCTGGGATGCCTTGTGGCTCCATCACCGCACCTCTGGCCTGCCCAGTGCAGCAGCGGTGACAGTGTGGAGCAGCCACTTGGCAGCTCCCAGGTGGTGATGACGGAGTCACAGGGCAGCCCGGTGAGATGCGGGCTTCTGAGGCTATAGCAAAAACTGCCCGCCGGTGGCAAGATGGAGGTGCTGCTTTCCCATGCTGAGCAGCAGTTTCTGCCCAGCTACTGCTGCTGCTACTCAGCCTGGACAGCTGAGCTCAGAACTGATCTGGGGTGCAAAGGGTCATGGCTGCACATACTGGTCCCCGCCACTACTGTTGCATGTCCAGGGGTGGCAGGACACGCCATGGCCAGGCGGTGCAGAGTGGGTGCAGGGTGTGCTGGGGCTGTGCCCTGGTGGCAGTGGTGGGAAGGCACCACAGGGCACTCAGGCTCTGAGCTGTTGCGGGGCAGAGGCGGGTGCTGACTGGCTCAGGTGGTCACTTGCAGGGGGGCTCCCATGCACACCCCACATACCCTCAAATCCTTCCTGCAAACCCCACAGCCACACCCTCCTCCAAACACAATCATACGCCCCACAAATACCATACCCACACACATATTCACACAAACCCCCATACCTACCCACCCACATCCATACACAACCACAGCTCCCCACAAGCCCCTCACCCACCCACCGCTACCCCCAACACCCCTGCATACCCCACACAATATACAAGAGTAAGACCTAGTTAGGTTGATCTAAGTCTAGTCCCTGCATGTACCCTGAGCATAATTTTTCAAGCTGCACTTTCCTATCTAGCTTACCTAAATTATGTCTCTGCTGTTTGCAATGTCAGCACCAAAATATGTGCTTTATTATATTGTGTATTGGGCATTTATGGCACGTCCAAGCTGAGTGGTCAAGACTGATCTAAGTGAAGTCAATCAATGTATTGTGACTCCCCTGAGGGGCACAGGGGGCAACTCTTAGGCATTCAATCCACTTTTCAATAAAACATGCCCAGAACACAAGTTATGAGCATCTCAAGCAACTTAACAAGTCTGTTACAAAATATAACATTATCCCAAAAGATGTTATAAATAAAATTATTGGGGGCTAATTCACTAGTGACTAATGCTGAGATAAGTAACTTTGTCATGAAAAGGTGTATGTGGCTTTGTAGCTTAACATGCACAAACATGGAAGTCAGCAGGTGAGCTGAACATGAGTAATTTACACCAGTTTAGAACCCCTTTGAGGACCAAGTTCAATCCTGGGCAAAATTCCTCTTTAGTCACATCTGAACCTAGTGCAGGAGGCTGAACTCTATTTACTTCTCTGGGAGTTGCTCTCACTTTTATGAAGCCCACATTTTCTCCACCGAATATGATCCATACTGCTTAGTCAATTTGCACACATATTAAAGTAACACTAAAGACCATACTTAAACCCACTGAATAGGGATAATTCAGAAATTAAGCTTGAAGCTTTATTTTTAAAGTGGTACAGTATATATCCCTTTGGCTTTTAACCCGTGGAAGATAATGACACTTTCAGAGATTTAAGAAACACAGAGGAACAATGAAATGAGTTAAGGCCAGGCAGGGTTTTTGCCATTACTGAATTTTGTTGTAGAGCAAACCCTTTTTTCTTCCATGCCTTACACAAAAACTGAGTTAACTTCTCTACAGAAGTTTGAGACACACTTACTGCACGAGTATCTTGGCACTCCTAACAGCACTGAATACTGACAAGACTTCAGAACATTTAAGTATGTCATGTACATGTCATTGTCTCTGACTGAGTAAATTTGCTAGTTTAACCTGTACATGAACATTTCACACTGGTACTACAAATTTGGAGGCCTCAGAATTGTAAACCTTGGCCTAACTAGGAAATACTTTTTCTTATGCACATATTCAGTTCCTTAATCAAAAGATTATAATGATACATCCAGATAAAAGCTTAGAAACCTACTTGAGCATTGCTTACTTGGTAGATTGCCAGAAAACATATCCATTCCTGTCACATACATATGTTATCTCTACATATGAAGGCTCCCCACGACAATTTCATTGTAAAGTAGCTAATGGACATTAGCATGACCTTAAGCCAGATTCAATAATTGCATCTTCATCCTTCATTAAATGGCTTAAAACAAAGTTCAGGATTTAGAAAAGCACACTGGTAAGACTTCTTAGCAGTATGCTCTGCAAGTGACTCAAGGAGTTGCATGTGTGAGCGTGTATATGTTTGTGTGTGCGCACATGCACACACATGCTTGCACATGTGCATCTATGTGTATGCAAATAAAACTTAGCTTGAAAAAGAGCCGCCTCTGTCTTCAAGTGGTGGTTTTAAAACCAATATTTAGGAAAAGCGTTCCAAAATTTGTGCTGTCTCTATGGGGTATTTAAAAAAAAAATCATTAATGGTGTTTGTCATTGTTGAAGTGTCTATTATGAGGCCCAGGCTGTGTGAAAGCCTGTCTCTCCACAAGAGAGGTATGACAGGCTTGTTGGGAGGGAGAGGAGGTGGCTGAAGATGGATATGTGCTGCCTTGTTGGCAAGTGGTGGGGACAAGCAAGGCGATGGATGGATCAGTAAAAAAGTTCCATTAAATCAAGAAAAACACAACTTGCCCCTAACATCACCTCTGATGGCTTCTTAGACCAGCTGCTTCTGTGATACCCTACTGAGGAACAAATTGCTTTCCTAGCAGGACATTTGGACACTCCTGCATTAATAGATATAGATCCCAGCATGCCAAGCCAAGCAAGAAGGCAATTTAATATGAGCAACACTGTCATCTCAATTTAGGACAACAGCTAGGATGCCCTACAGGGCATTGCAACAGCTTCTAGAAGTACACAGCATAAGACATTCTTGCTGTCTTAAGGCTATAGAAAGCTGGTATTTCTAGTAAATAGCTAAACCAAGGGGAATGGAAAATGTAAATTCATAGATGACAACAGCATTGTACTGTCTGGAAGCATCAGTTTCAATTCAAAGGGCTTTTCATTTCTGCAGCAAAGCTTGCAGGGAAAAAACAGAAAAATAAAAAAACAAAGAATCATGAATAACACTAGGTGGCAGGCATTTCATTTTCAGGTGGAGGGAAATTTCAAAGTGGTAAATCTAGGTAACTTTGATAGTTACAGCTGCAACAGAACTTCAAAGTAGTGCTAAATATTGCAAAGAACATCAAAACTCTTGGCATGCATTTTACAATAATGGGAAGCATGTGTGTGTGTGAAACTTTTTATATTTGCTCTATACATCATTTAGTATATGTGAAGCAAACCCACTGTATTAATGAAATCCAAATACAAAAGCAAACTTAAAATGTCTCTCGGGTCAAAACTGGAGTCTTTGAAATCGTTTGAGATATGGTGATCTAGATAAAATGGAGCCTATTATTAACCCCAGGTTTTCAGGACAAAACGCTGACTTCCTCAGCTCAGCTCTAGGTAAGTTACACTGCTATTTAAGAGCACACACTCTGTGAAGAACTACATGTCAGAGGCCCAACTCCCTAACACCTGCAGCTTGGGCAGGCCTTACCACTGTGCTAGTGATGGGTACCCCTGAACTTTCACTATGCATTTTCTACTTCGGGAACAGCTTTGTATGTTTTGAAAAGTATTTTATCTAATGGGAGGTTTCAACGGACTGGTGAGTACTTCTTTCCATATTTTGGGCAGGTTAGGAAAGAGACGGCTTTGAAAGTTCCGACCGTATAGATACCCTAGGCGAGTGAGATCGGGTGGCAGCCCCATGAACTCCCTTTAATCAGTTTGGTTCTGAGGCTGAGCGGCGGTCGCCGTCCGGTAGTTGGATAATGGGAAGTAACCAGTCTAAGATTCCACCCTGCAGTCCCTTAGGATGCATTTTGAAAAATTGGCCAAAGTTTGGAAGTGACCCTATGACAAAACAACAGATGATTCGGTATTGCAATACATGTTGGCCACAGTACCAACTTGCAGATGGTGCAGCCTGGCTGGAGAATGGGTCTTTGGATTATAACACAATCTTGCAGTTACAGTTGTTTTGTAGGCGCCAAGGGAAGTGGGATGAGATGCTTTATGTAGAGGCATATATGACTTTATATAGGGATGAGGTTACACAGAAGTCGTGTGGGATATTTAGGGGAAGTGGGGTAATGGCTTTATGGGGGGTCACCACAGTATGTCCAAAAGAGCCGGAGGAGGAAGATGTGCAGTTGCTAATTGCTCCCATGGCTCCCCTGTCTCATCCTGTGAGCCATGCGTCACCACAGGGGACTTTCACTGCACCTGTAACTGCTTGTCAGGGACTCCCGGCTGGCTCGTCCAGTCTGTCATCCCCCACCTCCCCTGACAGCCTTGGGTTGCCATCCCCGGGTCCGGCGGATGCGGATGGTAGCAATCTGGTGGTAGAGGGGACTGTAGGAGATGGGGCATTTAGCCCTGTGGCGAGTCGCTTACGATCAGGGGCCCAACCAGTAGTTCAGGCCCCTTTACGACAAGCGGTGGGTCCTGAGGGTGAACCAGTTTTTGTCCATGTGCCATTCAGCACGGCAGACTTGATAAATTGGAAACAGTCTGTGGGCCAATATCGCTAGAATCCGGAGGCAATGGCCCAGTTGTTCTCTACTATTTTCATCACCGACCAACCAAACTGGATAGATATTCAGGCCTTACTGGCCGCTCTTCTGACTCCAGAAGAAAAGAGGTTGGTCATAGAGAAAGCACGCATGATAGCACAGCAGCGTCACCCAGCCGGTGATGTAGATGAACTTTGCCCTAAGAAAAATCAAGACTGGGATCCCAACACCCGAGGAGGCCGGAAGGAGTTAGAGCTGTATCGGGAGTTTGTGCTGGCTGCTCTCCGGGAGGCTATCCCCAAGCAGAAAAATTTGTCTAAATTGTATGAAGTGCGGCAGGGTCCGAAGGAGGATCCATCCAGTTTTTATGGGAGGTTATGCGAGGCAGCCAGACAGTGGACGGATTTAGATCCGGAGCTGCCAGGAAATGCCAAGATGTTTAACACACTGTTTATAGGACAGTCAGCCCCAGATATTAGAAGAAAACTACAGAAGACTGAAGGAGCAGCTGGAATGAGCATCAGCCAAATGATTGAGATTGCTTATAAAGTATACTCCAACAGAGATCAGGTTAAGGAGAAAAGGGAAGATAAGAGAATAAAGGCACAGGCATCGTTACAAGCATCGTTGTTGGCAGTGGCAATTGTAGATCAGAGGAGTCGGGGACGAGGCAGGGGAAGTAGAGGGCATAGAGGAGGCATGGGCTATGCTCCGGGAGGCTATGGCCAGGGTCCCAGGTTGGGACCTAATCAGTGTGCTATTTGCAAGCAGGAAGGGCATTGGAAAAATGAGTGCCCCAAGAGGGAGAAGAAGAGACAAGAGGAGGAAGAAAGATTGTTGATGTTGGATGGTTCTGACCAGGAGTGACGGGGACCGGAGGCTAACACTGAAGTAATCTCTGTCTCCCCCGACGAGCCCCTGGTTAAAATGCAAGTAGGGGGAGAACTTATTGACTTTCTAGTAGATAGTGGAGCCACGCATTCAGTTGTAACCAATTTTAAAGGACCCTTATCAAAAACCAAGATCCCCATAATTGGAGCCACCGGCCAGCGGATGTATCGTCCTTTTGTGCCACCCATGGAATGCAAATTGGGAGGAAAGAAAGTGTCTCATCAGTTCCTGTATATGCCTGAGTGCCCCATACCTTTGTTTGGGAGGGATTTGCTGTGCAAATTGCAGGCCCAATTGACCTTTTCAGAGGGGAAAATTACTATGAAGATACCAACTGAGGAAGCCTGGAAAGCTCAGGTGTGTCTCCTATTGCAGGAGGGGGAGGAAGGGAGAATTCCCCCAGAAGTAGAAGATGCTGTAGTACCATGGGTATGGGCAGGAGAGAAGCCAGGAAGAGCCAAACTGGCTACCCCTGTAAGCATTGAGTTAAAGCCGGGAATTACCCCGCCCAGGGTGCCACAGTATCGATTGAAAATAGAAGCTTGGAAAGGCCTGGAGCCATTGATAAAGAGATTCCTTAAATATGGTTTACTTCGGGAGTGTCAATCATCTTTCAATTCCCCCATTTTGCCTGTAAAGAAACCCCACAGTAATGAGTATCATTTCGTGCAGGACCTCAGAGCCGTGAACAAGGTCACGGTGACCCTTCATCCGGTGGTGAAGGACCCTTATACTTTGCTGACTACTTTGTCTGCAGAGGAACAGTGGTTTACAGTCCTGGACCTGAAAGATGCTTTCTTTTGCATCCCACTTGAAAGAGACAGCCAAGAGATTTTTGCATTTGAGTGGGAAGACCCGAATACTAGGAGAAAAACCCAATTGTGCTGGACAGTTTTGCCTCAGGGTTTTAAGAACAGTCCCACTATTTTCAGCACTGCCTTAAGTACCGACCTTCAGAAGTGGGACAAAAGGGACATCAGGAACCCTGTTACAGTATGTGGATGATTTGTTAATTGCAGCAAAAACGAGGGAAGAGTGCCACCTGCTGACCGTAAGTTTACTAAACTTCCTGGGACAGGGGGGTTACAGGGTATCTCGAAAGAAAGTCCAAATAACAGAAAAAAAAGTACGATATTTGGGATTTGACATCTCACAAGGCCAGAGGATGTTGGGCCCTGAAAGAAAAGAGGCCATCTGTCGGATGGCAGTCCCAAAGACCAAGAGACAGTTGCGAGGCTTTTTAGGTATGGCAGGATTCTGCCAGATCTGGATCCCCAATTTTGGACTAATAGCCAAGGCTCTTTATGAGGCCACTACTGGTAGTGAGGGAGATTTGCAACGGACGGCAGAATGCCGAAAGAGCTTTGACACTATCAAACAGGCCCTTATGACAGCACCGGCCCTGGGCCTACCCGATCTGAGTAAACCATTTCAACTTTATGTACATGAACGCCAAGGAGTAGCATCAGGAGTACTGACCCAGTACTTAGGTAGCTGGAGAAGAGCAGTGGCCTACTTCTCCAAACAATTGGATCCCACTAGTTTGGGATGGCCAGCCTGCCTGCGAGCAGTGGCAGCTACCGCTATGCTGGTAAAGGAATCTAAGAAACTTACTTTAGGACAACCAATGACTGTGTATACCCCACATTCAGTGCTGGCGGTGATGAATGCAAAGGGGGGAACCTGGCTTTCCCCTGGATGAATGGCTAAGTACCAGGTGACTCTCCTGGATCAAGGAGATATCCAGTTGCAAACCTCTAGTACCCTGAACCCAGCTACGTTGATGCCATTGGAACAGGACGAAGGATTACAGCATGATTGCATTGAAACTATTGAGAGTGTGTATGCTAGCCGGCCGGATCTTAAAGATGCCCCACTACCTAATGCAGACCTTGAATTCTACACAGATGGAAGCAGCTTCATGGACAATGGAACCCGAAAGGCGGGATACGCCGTGGTTACATCATGGGATACCGTGGAGGCAAACGCCTTGCCTCCAAATACCTCTGTACAGAAAGCTGAGCTTATTGCGCTGACCTGAGCTCTCCATTTGGCAAAAGGAAAGATAGCCACTATATACACGGATTCGAAGTACACCTTTGGAGTCTTACACGCCCACGGAGCTATATGGAAAGAGAGAGGACTCTTAATGGCAAGTAAAAGCCCAGTAAAGCATGGAACAGAAATCCTGAAATTACTTGAAGCCGTGATGGAACCACTAGAGGTAGCTGTGGTGCACTGTAAGGCCCATCAAAAGGGAGATGCTGACATTATTAAAGGAAATTGACGAGCAGATGCTGAGGTGAAAAAGGCAGCTAGAGGACAAGTTCAAGAGACTCAAATGTTGGCATTGATGCCTCAGGTAATGTTACCTGAGGAACCTCCCAAATATACTGAAAAAGAGAACCAACTCGCAGAGAAATTGGGAAGCAAAGAACAACAAGATGGATGGTGGGTTTTGCCTGAGGGACAAGTCCTGCTGCCAAAACTGATTCTTAGCAAAGTGCTCCAAGAGTACCACCAGAGCAACCATATGGGAGCTGACGCCATGACCCAAGGTCTCCAAAGAATAGTAGTGGGACCTAAGATGAGAAAAACAGCAGAACAGATAGTGCGTAGATGCCCTGTCTGTTGTGCCAACAATCCTAATATTTCCCCCAAACCTCCGCCAGGAGCAGGAAGGCAAGGACTATTAGCAGAAGAATGTTGGCAGATAGATTTCTCTGAAGTTCCCAGAAAGGGACACTACAAATACCTGTTAGTGCTCGTGGACACTCTGACTGGATGGACTGAGGCCTTCCCGTGCCGAACCAACCAAGCAAAAGAAGTGGTCCGGGTGATGCTAAAAGAAATGATTCCATGATTCGGAATCCCAGAGGGATTAGCCTCGGATCGAGGGCCACACTTTGTGTCGGAGGTGACCCAGGCAGTTTCCCGGGCTCTGGGGATATAATGGGACCTTCACACAGCATGGAGACCGCAGTCAAGTGGACAGGTGGAACGAATGAATCAGACTCTAAAAAGACAGTTGGCTAAACTTTGCCAGGAAACTCAGTTGAAATGGCCCGAAGCTCTGCCTCTTGCCTTGCTTAGAGTGAGCATAGCCCCTAGAGCTAAATTGGGAGTTGGTCCATTTGAATTAATGTATGGCAAGCCATATCCTAAGAATCCAGTGGTGACGCATGGGAGTCAAATGCATGTAAAAGGGGAAGGTTGGGTAAAAGATTATTTGTATTCTTTGTCTGCTGTATTGTCTTCTCTGCACAGGTATGTCCAGGAACAACTTCCACTCCCTCTAGATACACCAGTCCACAAGTTCCAGATCGGAGACAAGGTACTGGTCTGGACGTGGAATGACGAGCCGCTTCAGCCCAGGTGGAAGGGACCGTATCCTGTGATTCTTACTACTCACACTGCAGTGAAGGTTCAGGGGGTAAAACCGTGGATACACTACACTTGGGTGAAGGCCGCACCAGAAGTACCACCTGCAGGAGAAGTTGCTAAGAGTGTCGCACCGGAAGCCGACACAAACGGACACCGTTGGACAGCAGAACCAGTAGAAGGACTTAAATTTCTGTTTAAACGTCAACCATGTGGAAAGTAGTTCTTTGCATAGGTGTAATGTTTCTAGAGTCTAAGGGGTTGGTGCATCAAAGGTTCGAGAAGAGTCAAAATGTGTGGGTTCATTTGGCAAAGGACGTATTAAATGTCACTCATTTTTGTTTGGCAGGTGGAATATCAGTTGATGATATTTTCACGTCATGCCTTATAGGGGTGCTTACTCCAATGGAAGCACTCCAGAATCAGACTTGGTTCACATCTGGGGGAATAGGAGGTCCAATCAATTACACTAACAACTCCATGTGGGGAACCATTACCACAGGAAAAAATGCTAGTACCTTTGAAATAGATTTGTTGACAGTCACCTCCCCTGGTAACACCAGCTGTGCCAAACTGTACCCAAGCTTGCAAAAGCCTAACCAAAGAAACGAAAATTTTCAATTGCTCAGACATGACTAACGTATCTTGCAACTACGTTCATGTTATATTACCCCGGGGGTGGTTCCTCCTTTGTGGGAAGACTGCCTATTCATATATCCCAGCCAATGCCACAGGAGGCCCTTGTGCTCTAGGCCGGTTGACTGTCTGGCTACCAGGTATGCCTAAGATCTCTAGTAAGCGTCACCGGAGAGGTTCGAAGGTGCTAGATAAATCCTGTGATAGTGACATAAACCTCCTGAGTGAGGCCGAGGTAGTGTCCTTAGCAGTTTTCCTAGTAGGGGTGCCAAGTCTAGTAGTGGATGCTGAGAGGCAACTTGGTAAGGTGGCCTGTGCCCTGGCAAAGGGCCTAAATACAACTTCACAGGCCCTAGCTGCCCTCAATATTGAAATGAAAGAACTAAGAGGAGCTACTCTGCAAAATAGAGCAGCCATAGATTACCTGTTGCTGAGGCATAACCACGGATGTGAAGAGTTCGAGGGAATGTGTTGTTTTAATTTGAGAGATAACTCTGAGTTGATAGAGTCAAAAGTGCAGAAGTTAAAAAAAGTTCTGTCCCACATTAAGCAAAGGGAAGGGTTCGACTTCTCATGGCTTACTTCTTGGCTTCCTAATTTTTCATGGCTTAAGCAAATTTTTCCTATTAATTGTGGCAAGTATGTGTATTTTCTTGATGATCTGTTGTGGGATACAGTGTGCGCCAATGTGTTGTGAGATACTCAAGAAATCAATTTCTTCCCCAGTTCACCGCGTGATGTTTGTAAAATCATCAGTTACAAACCCGATCCAAAACAATCGGGAGGAAGCAAAAAGATTCCTGGAGATGAGAAAGATAGTCGAGAACTATGGGCCTTTTCCATAAGGGCCATAGTCTCGAAGTGGGGATTTGATGGGTACCCCTGAACTTTCACTATGCATTTTCTACTTCGGGAACAGCTTTGTATGTTTTGAAAAGTATTTTATCTAACCAAGGGCATAGAGTAGGTTGTTTAGGCTGGGGGAGATCGCTTGTTGCTTAGTTGCTTAATTGCTGGCCTTGCTAGAAGGAAAGCTGTATCAACAAAGTCCGCAGCTGGAAGGGGGGTTACTTGGGGGGGAGCTGGAAGGGGGGTTACTTGCTGGGCTTGCTATACATTTCATCACATCAGCAGGTTTAACCTGTTACGTAGCTATATAAGGCAGACGCCCACTGAGGTGTGGGTGCTTGCTTTGCGAACGATTGCCAAGCACCACTTTCTGCGCAGAAATAAAGATTAAGTTGGATCCTTCAACCCTGTGTGTTTATTGGCACAAGCGCACCGGGCATAAACTCACCGTTGTTTGGGGACAACACTAGGGGTGCTGAGCCACAGGGACTATGTGAGTTGCAAGACAGCAGAGTCAGAGCCCAAGCTTCTATAAAGTGTCAACAAGATGACATGGAAATGTTCACTTTCTGAAGAGGAAGATAAAAAACACCTGTGTATTATTTTGGATTTTTCTAGACTAACATGTGACTTCCTGGCTCCTCGAGAGCACGTGATTACCAGCTGCCCCTTCACACTGTAGGGACCTAACTTCAATGTTTCTGAGCTTGCAGTTTATTATACCATCCAAAGTCTAGCAGCATTGACCCTTCTACAGTGAACCTTTTAAAAAGTAATCATGTGATCTTTGTGACCTTTCCCTTAGGGCCAATCTGAGACCGCAACATGTCACCAGCTACAGTGACAGAGGAGACAACTACCAGGCCTTTTCCCTCACTGAGAGCAGGCAGAGGCCAAGATGGCAGCATTTTCTTGTGCTTACCTGTCCTGGTGATGATAAGGAATAGATTAAGCCAACCAAGGAACCAGAAAAAGCAGCATGTGACTTATCACTAACAAACCCAGCTTGGGATTCTGAAAAGACAAACATCTGTGATAGCATTTTCCTAGTATTTCCAATGATTGAAACATTTACAATTCTACAACAATGATTTTCTTTTGTGACTATTTCCACCAATTTTAGAACAGCCAGATTTCTGTGCACAAGTTTTTAATGGAAATACTTTGCCCAGTTCTAACCTCTCTCCTTTTACATAAATACACACAACACCACAATAGTGATGTTAATTAATTAATTAATTACCCCTCAATTTCCCTCAATCATGCAAAAAGTTAATAAATTGCCCACTTATTTCAATTCATTAGTCAACAACCTAGAACTGTATAGCATGCAACAAGTCCTCATGCCACTGTAACTACAGGAAAATGTTCCAGGGGCAGACACTGAACAGTGATATAAGTATAAAAGTGTTGATTTGATCTGCCCGTATCTACAATACCTATAATTCACCAGCATGTATTATGAGTTTTTGAAAAGGCTGACTCTAAATCAAAGAGCAATCTAGAAATAAAATGCTCCATCTTTTTAACTTTTCTGTTCTGTTTTACCTTTTCTGTGCTATGCAAACTGTTTACAACACTGAAACCATACAGAGAAAGAGAGCTTTCTGAAAGCAGTCTCTAAAGAAACAACAGCACTTGCATGATAGCTCTATTACTAGTAAGACTGCCATGTTGTAATAGTGGGAACAATTGTTTATAACCTTGGCACGGAATAATAGAAACTTAAAATACCATTTGTACACATCTGATGCCATAAACTACATTAACATCACCATTATTTTAGCTCTTTCCTTCTACCTGGGCAGTATGAATTGAAATAAGTACAATTATAAGATCAGAAATGATCCATTATATGTTATAACATTTGCTAAACATTCATATTTTGTTCTTAGAGGCTAAATCAAAGAGAGAAATATTTTATATTCTAACGTCTCAAATCTCCAGTCTGTACCTATAACAGTATTGTTTGTCAAATAAGAAACTCCTCCACTAAGCGCTAAACTGAAATCTTTTCAATTGGCTACCAGAAAAGCATACTCTAATATGCCTTCAAGGGAAACTGAGCAAAATATACTGGTCTATATTAAGGACTAAGACTGAATCAGGGCATATAGGGATCTGATCTCCTCTTGATGCACAGGCACACTTCTATGAAATATTCAGAAGCATTATGTACATGGATCAAAGCTATAGATTAGTTCATTAGTTTACTGGTATCATTTTCTTAAAATCTAGCATTCTCTACAGTTTACATGTTAGGTATTGTTGCAGCTTTTATTAGTGATGATCTACCTTTGCAGTGACCAGAACTCCAATCGCTATAGCAGGTTAAGTTAAAAGTGTGACTGAAAAAGTTCTGTGAACTTTTTGTAATCAACCCAAATCCAACTGCTTTAGGCCATGGCTTATATTAGTTCCTGTTTAAACCTAAACCTAAACCAGGACTTTTAACATGAAGTGCATCACAAGTCTGGGAGAAAATTTAGATTCAGTTGACGTCTGGTGATAAACAATCGTGAAAAGCGTGTTTCAATCAAATGATACTAATACAAACTATTAACTGTTCATCTGCATGATTCTGTAGTGATTCAAATGCAGCAAAACTGTTCTAACTTTAACCCCCAACTGAATCAGAGTCAAAGTGGGGGCAATTTTACTAACTTGTAATGTTATGGGATCATGTACATAGATTCATAGATGTTAGGGTTGGAAGGGACCTCAATAGATCATCGAGTCCGACCCCCTGCAAAGGCAGGAAAATGTGCTGGGTTCAGATGACCCCAGCCAGATGCCTATCTAACCTCCTCTTGAAGACCCCCAGGGTAGGGGAGAGCACCACCTCCCTTGGGAGCCCATTTCAGATTTTGGCCACTCTAACTGTGAAGAAGTTCTTCCTAATATTCAGTCTAAATCTGCTCTCTGCTAGCTTATGGCCATTATTTCTTGTAACCCCCAGGGGCGCCTTGGTGAGTAGAACCTCACCAATTCCCTTCTGCGCCCCCATGATGAATTTATAGGCAGCCACAAGGTCGCCTCTCAACCTTCTCTTGCGGAGGCTGAAGAGGTCCAGGTGCCCTTGTCTCTGCTTGTAGGGCTTGCCCTGCAAGCCCTTAACCATATGAGTGGCCCTTCTCTGGATGGACCCTTTCCAGGTTATCCACATCCCTCCTAAATTGTGGCGCCCAAAATTGCACGCAGTATTCCAACTGTGGTCTGACCAGTGCCGGATACAGGCGAAGTATCACCTCCTTGGTTCTGTTTGTCATGCATCAGCTGATGCACGATTAAGTGCAGTTCGCTTTGCTGATGACTTCGTCACACTGACGACTCATGTTCATCTTGGAGTCCGCTAGGACTCTGAGATCCCTTTCCACTTCCGTGCTGCCGAGCAAGTCATTTCCTAGGCAGTAGGTGTGCTAGACATTTTTCCTCCCTAGGTGCAGCACTTTGCATTTCTCCTTGTTAAATTATATTCTATTATTTTCTGCCCATTTGTCCAACCTGTCCAGGTCTGCCTGTAGTTGTTCCCTGCCCTCTGGTGTGTCCACTTCTCCCCACAGTTATGTATCATCCGCAAACTTGGACAGAGTACACTTCACTCCCTCATCCAAGTCACTGATGAAGACATTGAAGAGTATTGGTCCAAGGACCAAGCCCTGCGGGACCCCACTGCCCATGTCCTTCCAAGTCGATACCAACCTGTCCATCACCACTCTCTGGGTATGACCCTCTAGCCAATTTCCCACCCGCTGGACTGTGTAAGTATCCAAGTCACAGCCTCTTAATTTGCTCACCAGTATGGGGTGGGATACTGTATCGAAGGCCTTCCTGAAGTCTAAGTAAACTATACCCCTACTCCTGCGTCCAGGTGTTTTGTAACCTGGTCATAAAAAGAGACTAGATTAGTCAGGCAACAACTAAATCAGACTAAATCAGACACTCATGTAACAGCTAAATCAGACATTCATGGTTTTGGCCCTATGGGCCAGATGAATGATGCAGGGCTGGTTTACAGGCTGGATTGGACCCCATGATGCTCCCCATATACTGGGAGCCAGCTCTGGGGACCCCATGCTGGATGGGATTGTGTTCTGGGGCTCTGTGCTGCCCCTGCCGATTCCCTACAAGTTAGATGACAAGGCACTCTGGGTTGGATCTTGCCTGCAGGCTATGGGGTTGAGCACCCTGAACTAGATCATAACAGCTGTTACATGCTCCTGACCAGCAGCTCTCTCTTCCCTTTTTGAAGCAGCTAAAATGTACATTTGTCCACACCTACAAACTTATCTGTTTGCAGCCTCCTCCACACATCTTTTCATGCAAATTTACAGCCTGAAGATGGAGAACACAAAAAAGAGGAGTGTTTGTTTAAAAGAAAAAGTAATGATGGCAGAGACTCAACTACAATATTATCAATCACAGAATCAAACAAAAATAAGCGTGGAAGGGACCTCAAGAGGTCATTTAATCCAGATCCCCCGCTCAATAAAGGATCATCCCTGTTTAAAGCATCTCATCAAGTGTTTGTTTAATGAGCTCTTAAAACCTTCCAAGGATGAAGATTCCACAACCTTGTTAGGTAGTCTGTTCCAGTGCTTAACTACCCTCATACAAAGGAAGTTCTTCTTAATATCCATCTGAAATTTTCCTTGTTGCAAAGTGTCTGTTACTTCTTGTCCTGTCCCCTGTGGACACACAGGATGTAGTTTATTGCCATCCTCTTTAAAATGACCTGTTATGTATTTGAAGACTATTAGCAAATCCCTTTTCAGTCTTCTCTTCTCACAGCTAAATAATCCCAGTTAGTCCAACCTTGCATATTTTCTAGACTGCTAATCATTCTTTTTGCTTTCCTTGAAACTCTTTCCAATTTGTCCATGCCATGTGTGGTGCTGGAAATAGTGGTACAGGTGAGGCCTCACCCAGGTTGAATGGAGTGAAAGAATCATTCCCTATGATTTACATACAAGACTCCTGTTAAAACATCTCAATCTGCTACTGGCTTGTTCTTTTCTTTTGCAACAACAGTATGCTGTTGACTCCTATTCATCCTGCAGTCTGCTGTAACCCCCAGATCCTATTCAATAGCAGTGCAGCCAGCCAGTTATTCCCCACTTTGTAGTTTGATTATTCCATCTTAAGTGTGGTGTTTTGTCCTGGTCTGGGTGCTGCTAAACTAAAATGGAGTCCTTTTAAAGGAAGGGTATTGTGCAGACAAGAAAGTCTTCTAGGGCACCACAAGGTAAAATGCAATAAAAAACAAAGTTGTACTAAAGATTGCTGTTAAATGAATGTGATTTATGTGTACTATGCAATTGTTTCCAAAGCCACTGTTTGCTGCATTGTGTTGAACCATACATTGTTCTCTGTGTAAAATCACTTGAGTTCCTCAGTGAAAAGACAAAATAAAGAAGCACTGAACATGTCTTCAATGAATGCATGTACTAAGAATAGTTCTATATAAAACACAATAATAATAATAATAATAATATTGCAGGGAAGTGCTGCACTTGAGAGGCTTCTATAAGTAGAGAAAAGAAACCACATGAAAAGAAAGACAAAAGACTACATTTACAGAAAAGACAGAAATACAGTATGAATAGTGAACTGCTACCGACTCAGTGCATTTACAAATAAAAGATGGAAAAGCATCAGCGAATCAAATTACACTCAAATGGTTCAGGATAAATGAGAAATCCTATATAGAAAAAAGAGTTTTTTAAAGGGCAAAATTAGCTGGAAACATCTCTCACAAGAAAGGTTACGATACTCCCATACATGGAAATAGTTTTGTCAGTGCTTTGTTCCAGGTGCTATTCCAGACAATTTGGTGTGGAAAGGAGTAAGAAAATTGAAAGCCTAAAGCAAATTGACAGAACACTCTAGAACAGACTTGTCAGCTGGCAAGTTCCCCCATCCCACTGCATGCTCCTGCCCCCACCCCCAGCAGAAGCAAAACCATGTGGCTGGTGATCCTGGCCAAGAAAAGTATGGCTCCAACATGGGAGGGGAGACTGAACAGTAGCTTGGAAGAACCAATATGTGAAACAGATACATATATTAAATTACCTTTGTTCCTTCTGTGTGGATTTCTGAAAATGGGAGTGTTAAATGTTGTGATTTTTTAGATGGTTGATGCCTCTTGTGATTTTCTTTGGCTGCTTATTAATATTTATATTATCACAGCTAGACCTATGCATTCTTTACAATGGTGTATGCAAGTAATCCCATGGAGATGAAATCATATTGGCTCTCTTACTGCAGCAGCATTAAAACTATACCTTTTTATTTTTAAAGAAAATTTTTGTGTTCCAAGATAAATCAGCTAAATCAAGTCCAAATCTGTGAGTCAGTCCAGAACCATAAGTGGCCCTACAACCAGCAAAGATCCTCCACTCCCACCAGGGGCTTCAGATATTTCCAAAGTCTTGTGATAGGCTTCCTACATGCAGGTCTAAGCCCAGAAGCTTGAGGTTTGGATGCCCGTCAGCCATATGGCTACAGAAGCAAGCTAGGGAGGAGACTCCTATTTCCATTAAGTGGGCTTTGACCCCCAACACCTCGGCGGGTACTAAACCACACCAGAAGAACAGTTATCCCTGGGAACGCTTAAGGAAAAATGCCTTCATGGATCCAGATACGTGGTGTTTCCCCTGCATTAAAATTGTACCCACCTGAATGAAGAGGAAGCGCTGCCCTTGCAGAGGGACAGCGTGTGAGGAAAGAGAGAGAGTTTGTCCCCATTTGGACCCTGTTTGCACTGAAGGTGAATGAAGCTGCTTGGGAGGCAGCTGTCTTTGAAGTGGGAAGAGTGACATAACCCCAGCAGGGGTTTTGAATGGGAACAAAAGTTAACAAGAAGTGCAGGAAGAGTCCTAGCTCGGGATTGGCTGAGAGGGCTTATTGAAAAGGGGGAGTGGTTTTCCTGGGGAGGGAGAGAGCAAGAAAAGGGGAGAGAATGGTGGACACTGAGGTTGGAGGCTAGGGAAAGGGCCTTGCCATGGCTGTCCCCCTGAGAACCCTTGCCAGAGCCACTAGAGAGAGCTGATCCCAATTTCACCTTACACATACATTCCCAGACTGAGAGGGAGGCTGTCCTGGCCCTCCCATGGGTGAGATGGGCAACCAGGAGAGGAGCAGGCTTAGTGTGCCAGAGGGAGCACTGGGCAAAGAGGCTAAGGGGGACTGTTTCAGCCCACTGTAAGCCTGGTGGCAGGCAGGGCCAGGGGAACTCTAGTCCTACACACCTAGGATGAGGTTTCAGTGCAGTGGGGCCAGGCCCCAGGAGGGCGGTTCGCATTTGCCGTGTGCATGTGTAGATGTGCTGGCGGGAGGAACTGCTAGAACCTGCAGCCCAGAACCCGCTGCCCACTGTGACGGGGATGAGGGTCTGGGCAGGTTAAGCTCTCTTGCAAGGATTGCAGTGGAGGAGCCACCTTGTGCTGTACTGTGACCCCTGAAGCTCGTGCAGAGGGACACAAACAGTGGGCACCCACCCACTTCTCCTGTGCGAGTGACAAAGAAGTAGTCCCACCCCCTTGGGCACCAAGCCCAGGGGGCAGTGAACATATGGTCATTAGGGCTGTGCGAAGCTTTGGGTGATGATTCGATTCAGAGGAGATTCGGCCCGATTCAGTGGCTTAATCTCTGAATCCAAATCAAATCAGGGGACCAATTCAAAGGTCCGAATCAATTCAAAACTCTCTGAATCTTCAGCAAAGATTCGGAGAGCTTTGATGATTCAGGCAGTCCTCGGTGGCTGCAGCAGGGAGCTGCAGCCAACTCCGAGCTAGTAAGTACTAGGGGAGGGGAGGGGGGGCTGGAGGAGGGTACAGAGAACCAGGGGGAGGGGACCATGGGGGGACCCCTGCCCACTCCTCAAGCCCCCCCCCATGGGTGCCTCCACATGCCCCAGCTCCTGGTACTTTAAAGAAAAGCCCTGGTGCTCACCAGGTGCTGCCAGGTGTGCCCCATGCTGCCTGGGGGGCTCTGCCATGAGCCCCCAGCCCCCCCTTGCTGCCCCAGCCCCACCAGAGGTGCCCTGCCTGGGCCAGCTATGGCCTGTTAAGAAAAACAAAATGCCCTGGGACTCGCCGCTCCTGTGGGGGCCTTTGGGGCTTGTGCAGAGCCCCCCACAGGTCACAAGGCAGTGGGGGGCAGCAGGGATTGCCCCTGCCGGCAGCAGCGGTAAGTCCGGGATTTTTTTCCTTTTTTTTTTTTTTTTAAAGGGTAGGAGCTGGCATGGGTGGGGCACCACGGGGGGTTAGGGGAGCAGGGGGGGGTCAGGGGTCTCATGTAGAGCCCCCATGCTGCGTGGGGCAGTGAGGGCAGCAGGGATCGCCTCCTGCCTGGCAGTAGCTGGTGAATCAGAGCTTTTTTTTTTTAAACAAATGCCGGGAGCTGGGGCAGCCATTGCTAGGATGGGAGGGGTGGGGGGGGATGGGCCTGGCTGATTCAGAGATTTGGAGATTTGGCAGCAGCCAAATCTCTGAATCAGATTTGGCAGAATTGAATGGGGACAGTGATTCGAATCACCAAATCGAATCACTGTCCCCTGAATTGGCTGAATCTGAAGCGAATACTAGCCACTTCATACAGGCCTAATGGTCATCATAGTTACCCTCATGCATAATAGTTATCAACTAAGTGTGTAAATAAGTTCCTAATGGGTTATTAGTTGTGTTTCAATCTATTTATTTATCGGTTCATTATTCAGTCTGGGTAATTTGTGTGCCTTTCCCTGGTCTAAGGTGTATCAGAGAAGCCATTAATCTTTAAGCCACCATTGCCTGGTTTACTTTATATAGCATTATTTGTTTTCATTGTATTAGTTATATTTTGTCCTGTAAATAATTAAATTTAGTAAATATTTTTATAACAGTCTGCAAGGTTGTTTTGTTTGCCGAGGGAGGCTCTCCTTTTGGCGAACCTGCAGCAGCTACCCGGGGAGCTGGGCAGGGCTACCAGTTACTGGGCACCCCAGGATCCCAATATTCAGGTAAGGATCCAGGTAGCATCATAGCCCCAGGGTTACATTACGTCATGCACAGGTCCTGGTTGAGACGTGATGGTTGCTGGAGCATTGAATAGGTCTAACACTGGGGCGCATAGGGCAGAGATGGAACTTATTTTTCCTGTGACTACCATGAGTTTGGGCACAACTATTACACAAGTGCTGAAAAGCTTAGTGAATTTGGTGTAGACAGGGTTGGCTTTATTCTGGCATCAATCTATGGTGGGCAGCTGTAGTGGTTTTGTGAGAGATCACTGAAATGATGATCTAACTCTTCAAGAATAGTATATGGAACTGTTGTTTGTGCAGCAGTTACAGGCTTGTATGAGTCTTGACTTGTTAAAGCCGGGATTTTATGCACAAAATCTTTAGTGTCACCATTCATATTTGTCTTCAGGCAAGAAGTACAGAGTTCAAAACAGAATATTTCCTTGCTTATAGCAAGGTCTACCCATAACGATAACCTACCCTCATTTACCGTGTTATTTGCTTAACATTTTTTTTTTTTTTGGTTGTGGAGAGAAATCTATTGCTGGTTCTGAAAAACTCCTTCAGTCTGTAGAGGCCTAATGCTTTTTTTTAACCTCAAGAGCCAACACAGGCCATTGATATGAATGAATTTAAATAATAGTTTTCCTGAAACATAGTTAAGTGGAATATGTTGGAATTAAACAGATAACATTTTGGTAGGAAAGTAACATTTGCAAATGTTATTAGAGCAATTTATTTCCTCCACGTGTCAGCTGTATAGCTGGAACGCTCGGCATGGGTTAAATGTTCTTTAATGCAATTGTGAATAAGTCACACTGAAAACAGAGATTGAACTGCTCAGCTTTTTGTTGACTGAAATTGTGTAAGAGATCGTTTGCTAATAATTAATGTCACATCCCACTGGGACAAACACCATTTGCATGGCTTATAATAAAACCAATATAAAAACATTAATGTGTTTCCCTGAACAGTGAAATCTTGTGATGCATATTATGAAAAACCCACTGGTGAGAACCACAGCAGCATATTAAAGCTATTATTACATTGTTCATTTATTGCTAAGTTTATTTCCTCTCTGCTATACTTAACTCAACAATTACCAATCTCTTCCACTCCCCTGATCATTCCTCCAGATGAAAGATATGGCCAGTTACTGGTTCAGATTAATGGTACTTCTTAGGCAGCCAGAAAAGCACTTCCTCCCCAAAACAAGAATAACTTTCCTGAAAATTTCTAAATAATTATTATATTATTTTATGGCCTGATGAAGCTTTCTTTCAGAGTGCAAGATTAAAAGAATCATACCTGCAAATGTGTGCAACAAAAATTCTGTAGATCTGAATTAACATAAATCTCCATAAATATTCATCCTTATGAAATGATATGCGTAAAATAGCACAAGCATGTTGCCTGTCTCTCCCTCTCACACTCCTTGTATTTAATAATTACATCTAAGCTCTTATTTATTTTACTGTTGTTCCACATTCATTTATACATTATTCCTAGTATTTCTACACCCAGGGGTGCATTCTACATGTGCAATTAGCATGTAGCAATAAACTCCAAAATAATTTGCACTGGAGTTTATTCACTTCCAGGTACAGTATTTACATGAGTGTCCAGCATGTTGAACCAGGGCAGAACAGCCCAAGCTGGCAGAAGGCCTTGCGGGGTCAGCCTCCTAGTCCAGAGCTGTTTCACCCGGACTCAACATGCAGCGCAGGAACTGGTTAGGGCATGAGGATGCTACAGTGTAGGGACCAGTTGGCAGGCAGCCCCCACACTATAGCACCTTCATGCCCCAGGCAGCCCCAGTCACTGTCTATGTATGTGTTTTGGTGTACTAAATAAATGCCATAGGATACTACTTGTCCTGGACAGTACTACCCTATAGCAGAGTTAATTAATTTACTGCACCCTAATAGGGACGCATGTGTAGATGGTGACGCTTTACTGTGGAGCTAATTAGTCAACTGCAGTAAAGCACATGTACATACACCCAGGCTCATGCACTTTAAGCCACAACTTATGCCCCAGTTACTCCTGTTCCTTATACATTTATCCAGTTGCTCAGCCTGCATACACACATTTTCAAACACATATGGCCTAATATTCTGGACACTCATCCCTACATCCCAAACCCACCCATTCTATATGCAGAGATAACCACTCCTGGAGTTGACAACTCTGAAGGTTTTCACTATACAGATTTTAAGACATCGCTGTGATCTCCATTAGTTTGATTTACCACTGAAACCACCTACTCCTTTGGGTCTGTCTCCTTCTTACCAGTGTTATTTTCAGGGGTGCTGAAGACCTCCATTCTCCTTGCAGGCTGGAACACTCTCAGCCTGCAAGGGGAAGCCTGCAGTTTCCTGCCTACCAGAGGCTGCAAATCTGGGACAAATGCTGTCCTGGAGTCATGCAGCCTGGGACCAGGACTTGAGGTTCCCATTGAGGGACTGTCCCACCCAATTAGAGGTGGGTGGTCACCCCAGGGAAGACCCTGCTGCACAGGGTCACCCTGCCTCAGCCCCTGCCAGGTTCTGCCCCTAGTCCTTGGGGAGCAGACCCCTGGGCACTGTGGGCTGAGATATGCTGGGCCAAGCTGGACATCTCCGCTCGCCCCTCCCCACCCCAGTAACATTTCTGCTGCACTCGCCACATTTCACAGCACCTACCCCTGCCCCAGCCTGCAGTCTGTGTTGCACCAGTGCCTGGGACACTACCAGTTACTCCATTCTGCTCCCCTCCAGCCTAGCCCAGTCCAGCCTGTCATTGAGGGGATGGGGGTGGGGTGGAAAATGGCTTTGGGCACTGTATCTGGATTGGGCCCTCCACACTCAAGGTCACCCCGGCTTGGAAGAAGGAACCCAGGTATCCAGGGCCCTGGTCAGAAGGCACAATTATCGGTAAACATTATCATCAGCAACATCCAAAAAAAGCTGATACCTAATAATGTCTTTCCCTTTTATCAGTGCCAATCTGAGAGGCAACTGATATATCGGTGCAGCTCCAGAAATAACCTCTGTCAGTTCCTACCTTGTTGTGTAGGCAGAGTTTCCCTGCCTTTATGATGGGACACTCCATTAATGGGCATAAAGCCTGAATTACCCTCAAACCTCTAGCAGTGGTTTCTTCAGAAGTGTTTATGCACATTGGTTTGGAAACCTGAAGAAGCTTGTTCTGTCACTGCCTGTGTTCTGCCAAGGCAGTTGATAAACAGGAGACTCCAGTCTGTCAAAACTGGCATATATAAGGTGTACTACAATTCTCTAAAACTAGCAAGAATCATTGGAAATGTGCCAGTGAGAGACAAGACCAGTCGAAGCATCACAAATCTAAACAGCACATTCTACTGAGAGGAGCATCAAGGATAATCTCTTGAAAGGAAGAAATAATGATGGTGGAACAACAACAAAAAGATCTTTATCTTCATTATCTTAATGGACAGGGAGAAGACAAACAAACAAAGGAGTAAAAGGAATAAGACAAAATTATACAAACAAGGCATACAGAGAGTTGTAACTATGTGAATGTGAAATGGAAAAGAATTTAAAAAGCGAGAAAAAAACTACAAAATACATTATGCATTTTTAGAAGTATTTTACATAAATTTTGAAGAAAAACACAACCTTTTCCCACTCCTCTACTTGCTGTTTTTACTTCTCAGTTTTGCTGTGGCAGCAGTAGAGAGGGAGAAGTAGAGACAACTCTCATACTTCCCCCAATCTGAGCAGACAAAGACATGAGGGTGCATCTACATGCGATGCTTACTGCAGTTGCCTAATTAGCTCTGCAGTAAAGCGTCACAATCTACATGAGTGGTGCTATTAGGCCAGAGTAAACTAATCAACTGTTCCATAGGATAATACTACCCAACACAAGTACTATTCTACAGTGGAGTTATTTACTCCACTACAATGCATGTGTAGACAGTGACCATGGCTGACTGGGGTATGAGGGTGGCACTGCGTGGGACTGCTGGCTAGCCCTGCACTGTAGCACCCTTGTGTCCCAGCCAGCCCCTCTGCAGCACACTGAGTCAGGTTGGAACAACTCTGGGCTGGCAGGCTGACCCCTCACTTTCCCTGTCAGTATAAATGCTACACCCAGGAGCAATAATCTCCAGCATTAACTGCACTGAAATGTATTGCCTTTAATTAATTTCACATGTAGATGTGCCCGGAGAGTACATATTGCTTCCACTCTCCACCAACACTGTCCTTGTCTACTTCACTTCCCGTTTTGCTCCCCCCTCCAGTCATGGGAAGGTGGGGTCTTTAGAGGGTGAGCCAAGGTTTGGCCCAGTCCCTATCCAAGGTTTGGCCCAGTCCCCATCCACCTGGAGAATGGCACCATGGGCAGAGAGCCTGGTCTTTGTACCTGGGCCTAATCTGAGATATGGAGAAGTCACATCTTGATTGTGGCTTCCTCTTAAGAGAGCAAAACTATGCTTTTTTCCTTCCTCTGACCAATCTAGATCTTATTTACATGAACTATTTAGTTTTATTTTTAATTCTAAGGATGGTAAAAAGAATTTTCCTTGTTTATTAGAATAAATATGTGAAAGGCAAAACGAACAGTGGCTTCTACTAGGAGTTCACGGATAAAGACTTTTTTGGCCGATTATTAACCAGCCATATTGACTTATACTGATCCAATAGCCAATATGCAACCCAGTAGCTTGGAGAGCAGCATTCAGCCAGTAAATCTGTGGGGGGAGGAGGCCTGGGGGAGGAAGGGGTGTGGAGGGGCAGATCAAGATGCCCCACAGTGAGGGGGTGAGTGGGGCTGGAGCTGGGGCTGGGGCAGGTGTTGCCTAGCTGGGGCAAGGCGGGACATGGGATGGAGCTGTGAGCACCCCATTCAGGAGGCACAGTGAGGGGAGGTGGCTCCCAGCTGCGCGTGTAGCCCTTGGAGAGGAATGGAGGACATGTGTCCAGAGTGAGGGTGGGCTGTAGGCTGCAGGCTCAGGGCCAGAGGTTGCCTCTTCCTGGTGTGGGGGGGCTGGGCTGGGGCTGCGCTCTGGGTGGGCAGGGGAAGGGCAGGCCGTGGTGGCACTGGGAGGTGGGTTATGGGGGAGCTATGGCAAATTTTGGGGTGGCCATAGCTCACCCCGTAGTCCTTCCTCACAGTGCCACTGCCACCCACCCTGCCCCAACCCACCGTGAGCACATCCCCGGCCCAGCCCCCCTGTGGGGAAGAAGCTAGTGCAGCCGCTGGCTCCAAGCCTGCAGGGGCAACTCACTCTCACCTCGTGCATAATTCTGGGGGGCATATGCCTCCCATGCTGCCCCGGAGGTGCACCCAGAAGCATGGAGCTCTCCTCTGTGCTCCCCAGATGAGCCACTTGTGGCTCTATTTCATGTTCTGCCCCATTCCAGCTGGGCAGCCCCAGCTCCACTCCGTCCCTCACTGTAGGGGCCTCGATCTGCCCTCCCACAATGCTTCTTCCCCCAAAAGCCAACTGCAGATAATGTCAAATTTCCTTTTATCAGTGCTGAACTGATATGGACTGATATATCAGTGCACCTCTAGTTCCTACCTTCATATTTATTTTTTTACGGTAAAAGAAAGCCTGAAAGGTTAAGAGATTTTTATTTTTATTATTGATCATTTTCTAACATTAGATATTCAGGTCATTTCTCCTAAGATGCTAAAGCAGGGATGGGAATCACAGTTAACACCTAATTAACTTAAGAGAAAAACTCTTCTTGTTAAGCAGTTATGTCTACCCCTTCAATTAAGAGCAAAGAAAGCATGAACTACTTATTTTCAAGTCCTACAAGATGTCCTCCAGCACAGCGAGAAGAAAATAATAGAGTTTTAAATTTCTCTTAGTTCATAAGGGAAAAACTAAGTAGACAAAGTAATTTTTGACAGTTCTGGTCCTGCATAAAAAAAACCCCATCAAATTTTCTTTATATATTATAATGTAGCAGAATAAAGCACAAACCATTATTTTTCATTCACCTTTAACATGGAGCATTACTGCAAGGGTTAAATGGCATGTGAAACAAACCTAAAATTGTAGTCAGCTAAGGGTCAACGGTATTTCATATACAGGTTTTTATATGGTGCTTATCATTGTCATTTCTTAGTGTAGGGTACCTGACCATTTTATTTTTTATAAAAAAAATATGACAAAGGTTAAGAAAGATAAAGAAAAATGTATTGCGTTCAAAATGCTTTTTACTGGAAACAGCAGCAAGCTTAACCACGCTGTTTGCCAGCTGACTCCATTTGAACATGTCAGCCACCAGCAACTTCAGACTTTCCACTTTATCTCATAGTTCATATCTTTTAAGTGTCAGCAGAATAGATTTTCTATCGCAGCAGTGCATGTCACCTGATTTAACATAAGAGCTCCTGAAAAAAAAATACAGCCAATAGTATCACTAATTTAATTTCTGAGAAATGTATAGATATAATAGAGTTAAGTGAGACATGGTTATCCAACCATGACACATTGCCCTTGGTCAAGTCTTCCATTCACAGATATATTATCTGTAAAAGAATTTTCTCTTTTATTTTTTCTTCTTCATGATGTTCTTTTAAGAACATATTGCATGCTTCCTATCTTCACAACTCTCACTGAATTATCATTGTTCATTGTCCACCAAGCTAAGCAATGGTTTTAATTTAGATTATTCTTTCCCCCTCCCTTCCCCTCATTCAGGTTGTGATGGGGATGTCTCTTGTTTAATAGGATCTCTTTATATTCACTTTATTTTTTTCACTTATCATTTCTGACTTGGCATTTTCTTTACTCACTGTGGGCACATTTACATGTGTCCTTGACTGGACAGTTGGTACTGCTGAACAGCAGCGCACTAGTCGTTTCTGACCCTATGTTGCTGTAGCAACAAGCTATGGTGATGGAGCTCATTGCTACAGAGATATAGCAATGGCACTGCGGCTAGTGCCTGCTGACACTATGTCACTGTAGCAACAAACTATGTTGTTGTAGTTCATTGCTAGAATGACATAGCATCTCATGTAGATGTGCCCAGTGTTACCCATTAGCAGCACTAATACAACTATCGAAGTTGACATTAGTGGTAAACTCACTTTCAGTCATTTTTAATTTTTTCAAATGTTCCCTTTTGGGCTGAAGTTTTAAGTGCTTAGGGAGATGCGTGTGTGTATACACACACACATATATATGTAGATACAAACATACATATATACATATACATATTACATACACACACATGCATATTTACGCTTATAAGCATTATCTCTGTCTGTTTTCAGTTATCCAACATGAAAAGGAAGCATTTTTCAGCTATCAAGACATTTTTCAGATGGTTTCTTTGGACTCTGATAATTGAAAAAAACAGCTTTGCTTTAACACTTCAAAATGACACAGACACAGCTTTGATTATGGAACAGTGCCTTTGCCATCTCTTTGAAATGGTTTTGAAATAATGAAGTCCTGCATATGACATTTATTATTAAATTAATTGAAGTAATGAGGAAAGCTGCACACAGAACAACTGATCACTGCTTAAAAAAAATTAAAAATGATTTTTTACAGAAATTACATTTATATTTTTAATAAATCAAAATAATTACCCATATATACTATTAGTGCTATTTTTCTCATTGTTCAATGGGTGCAGCTCAACCTCATATATAGAATCATAGAGAATAGGGCTGGAGGGACCATTATAGGTTATCTAGTCCAACTTGCAGTGTGAGGCAGAATCATTCCTATCCAAGCTATCTTATGCAAATCCATTGTTTAACATATTCGCCAAACAACACAAACTGCCCTGACACAACCACAAGACATAACACCCTAATCTGCCACAGGTAAAGCAGGGGGACCACAGCAGCCAACATCCTACTGCTTCAAAAGCTGTTAAAATATGCTCAGAAGATCCAGGAAGTGAACTATGCCCTCTGCTACAGAGGTAGGTAAAGATCCCCACAGTCCACAGCAATCCATCCATGGGGTAAAATTCCTTCTTGACCCCAAGTATGGCAATCAGTCTGACTCTGAGCAGAGGAGTAAGACCCTCTAGCCAGGAACCTCCGGTTTTAAGTCCCAGTAGGGTACCATCCAATCTACCTTAGTTCCATATATAGTACATAGGTTGTGCGTATCTGTAATGCCCCAGCAGGCACCATGGATAGGGAATTGCCTATGGAAACTTTTGTGCAATAAGTCAGAGTGTGTTACCCTTACTAATTCCCTGCATGATCATTCCTTGTACTTTTTTCCAAGGTAGTTTTCTCTGCTATTAAAATGGAATAAACTGTCTCACATTCCATGGGCACTAAGAATATCCACATCAGGGTTTAGTGTAGATAGCATTCTCGAAATTCACACTAAAACCTCATGTTTACTAAGTAGACAAGACCAAAATAAAATTATTTTTCTGCTCCTTCTTGCTTCTGTGCAAAACTTACTGGAACCCTTACAAAATCTCGATTATTGTCTCCTCATACTTGCTCAGCTCCAAGCCACTGGTTTGTCTGATTCTCACTTCCTAATTGCTGAAAAGTGGGAATAGCTGCTCCATGAAACCTGCTATCCTCTTAATGTCTGGACCTGGATTTGGCAAGGCATCACTTTACAGAGGCTGAATATATAGTATATGTGCAATTAGCACTATTAAAATCTCCAGATTTATTACCTGAAGTAGCTAAATGTATTGGGGTATCTGTCTATTCACTCCTTGTTGCAAAGTCTACAAGCAGTATATTTGATGGAAGGAGGAAAGGAGGGAGAAAGGAAGGAAGGAAAGGAGGAGGAAGGAAATAAGGGAGGGACAAATGGAAGAAGGAAGGAAGGAAAGGAGGGTGGAGGGAAGAAGTTGCGGGGAGGAAAGAAGGAAGGATGGATCCTAAGAAATAGGCATGAACTAGGCATGTAAACATTTCTGTGAACCTGTCCAAGGCCACCCTTTTCTTTCTTGTTTGCCCGCAGTCTCACTAGTAATATCAACAATGAGAAAAATAGGGAACATTCCTGTGTGTGTCAAGTTCTCGTACCTCTTCCCTTCAAGGACTTAACAGTTATGTTTAGCTATCCTCAGAAGGGACATTTCCTGAGAGAGAAAAAAGAGGACAGAGCCTGAATGGGTAAGACAGAAGGCAGAGCTTGAATGACTAAATATGGCTTCTGCCTTCTGCGAAGTCAAAAAAAAGCTAGGCAGAGAAACTGTTAAGAGCAGCAGCTCTCAGTCTTCAGCACACGGGATGCATCTGGTCCACAGTGCATCCCATTATATATCATCTGTCCCATGGGGCTGTATTATCTAGCCCATGGGACTCTATGGGTCTGGGAATTTACTGGTGGGAGAACAGTAGCAGTATTATTTGCTACTAGAGCCATGGCAATAAACACTATCACAGCTTTCCCAGTGCCAAATTTCCAGACCCATGGGAAGCCTTGTGGTCTGGATGACATGGCCCCATTTGCTGGCACAATCTGAAATGTGGGACCGTATTGCAGTCAGATCCAGTGCATGGTCCCATGTCATTCGTCAAGCCCACAAGGCCAGATAGGTTGAGTACCACTGGCTCAGAAGTTCCTTTGCTCAATAAATGGAAAAATCCTACAATCTGGCCAAAGGAATTGGGACTCATGGTAGAGGTGATATCTTTTATTAGATCAACAAGATTTTTGCAAAAAAATTCTTTAACTGCAAGCTTTTGGGCCAGTTCTTCAGACATAGGAGAAAAGATTGTATAAGTTCTCCTATAAAACAGATCACCTCTACCACAAGTCCTGATTCCTTTTAATTCTAGACCAATATGGCTACAAAATGGATACCTGACAACTTGGCTAGTGCTTTCAGAGTGATTCATGGGCTACTCTTGCTTTTGTAAAAGGTAAATTACAGCAAAGCTTCATATAGATGCTTCAGTGACAGAATTCTTCATAGGGTCCACATTTTTGCAACCTGTTATATGACTTCTTTTATTTTTTGATAGAGTGGACTCTGGGTCCGAGTCTTGATTGTCTTGTATCTTTGGCAGCCACTTACATAGTTCAAAGTTGGTGCAAGGCACTACCAGAACAGAATTGGTACAAATGCTGTAGAAAGCAATGCCCAATGTGGGACCTATTATGTGTATCCATGGATGCATGTGACTTGTTGCCTCTGCCTCTAATTTATTTTTAACTTCTTGCCAATCTGGCCCATTTAATTCAGAACTTTGAATGTACCCTTAGAGAAGCTACAGATGCTGGGTCAATAGGCTGGCTCTAATCTAAGATCTTATTGTTCTAATCCTATCTTTTTACTCCATCTTTTCTCACTGATTAAGCTGATCTTGCTTCTTACAATAATACAATAATGTGAATCCATAGCACCTGGGGATACCTTCACATGAAAGACACTGAATAAGCTTACTCTGATTTGTATTTATTTCCTTTGCATTTATAAGTAATCTTCTGCATTCAGCCCATGTTATTCATTCCTGTTCAAATGTGGAAAGTTTTTAGATGATTGCTCAAATAAGCCTGTTACAGAATTAGGATCTTGTCTTCAGGCTCCATCATTCCTGGGAAAAATATTCTTAGCTGATTGCATTATTGTTTCATCTTCTATGACTCAGTGATGTACCTGTTTGTTCACAGCAAAATCTCACTGCTTTTCCCCAATTATGTTAATTTACAAATTCCTTTTTCATTTGCCTCATCTGTTTTAAAAATCTAGTCAATTGACAAGGACAAAATCTGAGTGGGGAGTCTCAGATGTCCCCTGTGGTCCTAGTCAAATCATTTAGCATTAGAATTTATTTCTTTCATTTCCTTTTTTTCCCCTTCTCAATTGAGAAAGTATAAATTGGACCAAGGAAGCACATTCTCCTACATGATTTACAATGTGTTTCTTTCTATTCTATAAAGGGAAGAACAAACCCATCTTTCTAATATTGTGAGGTTAATCAGGCAGACAGAACTCAGGTTCAGGTCCAAACAGCATTCACTGGAGCTTTCTCTAATCAGAATGTATATCCTGTCTTTACTCCCTAATATGCTTATGACTGGCCACACAGCAAAGATTCCTTTCACCAAATGTAGTCCCTAGAGATTCCTTACCCACACTAGAATAAGCACTTGTAAGTTTTATCAGTTGGTCACAAGACCTCTCAGACACTATATTCCTGGACACCTCATTTTATTGGGCTGGGAGAGAGAGAAAAAGGGGAGCTAAATAATGTGCAGGAACCAGAGTTGCTGCATAGTAGTGCTAGCGAACATCTTTTAGGTGACACTACTGTGCAGTAGCCTAATAATACTGCATAGTAGCACTGTCTGTGCTGTGATGTGCTACTACGCAGTCAGTGTCTCATGTAGATATGCCCAATAAAATGTAATTCTTTCTATTTTACAGGTGGAGACACTGTCATGCAGGCTGGGAACTCAGAAGTCCTAATATTAGGGAAGGGACAAATTTTAGTGTTTAGTATATTTAAAAATAAGATCCCAAATGACTTTAAAGGGCTCCTAGTTTAGACAAAGGGTGAAATTTAGAAGACAGGTCCTAAAAACACAACCAAAGCTGACTGTAAACCCAAGACCCTAGTTATCATAATGCTCCACATGTCAAATGGGTTACATAAGTGATTTTTGTTTTAGTTCATTTCCATTTCACTTTGAATACCCCCAGTTCCAAAAGAATGTAAAGCAGTGCTTTCCAATGGGCATCCCATGGGCTACATGCGACTTGTGAGGGGCTGATGTGCAGCTTCTGGGCTTCCACCTGGCTGCCACTACCTATCTTGCTCCAGTTGCAGTAGCAGCTGGGGGCTGGGAGTGCCCCCTCTCTCCTTTGGCTTCTGCTGCCTGACCTAGCTCCAGGGAATGAGGCAGTACAGTGTGGTGCAGTGCAGCCTACAGGGCCAGGGGAGCTGACAACCCAGAGCACCCTTGCAGTATGATGCCACAAAAGAGCCCGCAGGGAAGAGAAGTAAGGTGGGATGTCGTACTGCACAGGGCATCACCTGCCTGTCTGTATATGCAGTGCAGTGGATGATGCAGAGCCTATGCGTGAGGTGCAACGGAGGTGAGCATCCACCCACTTGCATGTGTTAAGGTGTGCAGCCCGGGGGACCCATGCCCCCACTAGTGCTGCCCCTGTGACATGCGGCCCCAGCTGATGTAGCCTGTGGGGCCCTTTGCTCTTGGCCTCTTTGAAGCTGGACAGTTCTGATGCAAATCATTAGCTTACAAATCCAATAATAACTTGGCATGGATTCAGATATGGGTCCCAGTTTTTTTCTTCACCCTCTCATCATTGGTTCTGGATTGCTAACTCCAGTCTTGTCTTGTCTCTTCTTTAACAGCTAGGCTTAACCATGGTCTCTCCCAACACAATTTTTGTGATTAATCTATCCATAGACATGTCCTGGGATTCATGTTACAACTTCGCTCTAAAAACCTGCTACAGACCATAAGCCATGCATCGATCATAAAGATTAGTAGCCTTTATCTATTTGGCTAGTGCAATTATCAGGGAAACACCCCACTTTTTTCCTGTCCTTCCTGCCACAAGTCATACTGGATATGGAAACGAGACCAGGTTGGCACTGTTACCAGCACAGCGCAAACAGTCCTATAGAAACTTACATTTGTTTTCTACCACCATTCCCTCATCTATTTGGGAGGTATAAACCCCCCCTCCCCCCCCCCCCCGAAACCCCCCCCAGGTATCCTAATACATTGTGAACTGAATACAAGTAACTGATTTGTTCTCCTTATAAAAACTGTTTATTTTGCTGTTTCTAGGGCTAAGAACTAATGTGATCCATGTTATTAATAATGAAAACATTCTCCAGATTGCATTATCCAGTCACTGTTGACATCTGAATTTCATATCTGTCACAAGATCAATGAGTTGCAGTACTGCAAGACATAACCACTGGAAATAATGGACTCTGGCAGCAGTATTGCATGCTAATTGTTCTATGTTATTATGGGATAAAGGTGTTATTCAAACACATCAGCATTCTACCACATGGCAAAGGCTCCTGCATTTTTTGCAGATCATTACAAACCATGTTAGACAGTACCAGAAAAATGGAATTTTGGTCATTCTGTAAAGCCTGTCATATTTTAGCAATGAAACAACTTGCTTGGCTACTGAAGCATAATGTGTCAACAAGATGGAATTCCACTTTCTAGAGGCTAGAGTGCCCACTCAGTACAAGAAAGCAATACGTGATTACTGCCTAGGGCTTGGGGCATAACGCTAGCAGCTCAGCATTTAGCAGTAATGGAAAATGTCTGTCTCATTTTAATTCACCTTGAAGAGTCACCATATGATGTCCTGAAACACTTCTAGCTGTGAATGAGCTCCTTAATCTCAACAGTATCTTCAATTGTTACCTTATCCATGATAATGTACTTATGGCAATTTTTCTTAAAAGGCCAAATGTAACAAAACACAGGAAAAAGGGCAGAAATCTGAATTGTCAAAATGAAAAACAGCCCTTCAAGTTTAGTGCAATGTATTAGCAATCTTTTTGCTTTCCACTTAAGACCGTCAAAATGACCCAGAGGTCTAGAGGCCTTATTCTTGCAGTATTTTTTTTTTACTTTTGTTTCTAGTACTTTGAAGTGTCTGACTCCAAGTGAGTAATGCTAGCTACAGCTTCTGCTTTTGCTTTGATTCCATCTTAAAATAGGTGAAAGTACAACTTGCTGCAGACAATTCTTTGTTTTTTTGACTCACATTTAGGCTGAGTAGACAGATTTGGAACAGGTCTGAGTGTCTCCCCAGGGCTTCTATCACGCCCTCCTGAGACAAATAGTCTGAGTTCATCCCTGGGGTTTGCACTCTGGGCCACTCTGACCCATTTACTAGGTCTAATAGCCAGTTTCTGTTTAGTCCAACAGGAGCAAGTAGGCAGAGCTTATTTTGTTGGTGGCAGACACAGAATTGGGAGAAGGCTGTGTAGATGTGCCCAACATATCTATTTATTTATATGCTTTTTCCAGATGTGGCTCAATCAAGAAGAGAGGTATGTGTTATTTAACCAGTTACTAATCTTTAGCTTCCTGTTTGAAACCAAAGTCTTTCTTACGTATACTTCAGATCATTCTTGGCAAGGTGCTACATACTGTCCCAAAACTATATGGTATTGGAATAGCTGGTTCCACAAAAGTCAGGAGCATGCTGACCAAGGAAAAATGCTGCCTGAGTACTACCTTTTGCTACAAAGAATTTAGATTCAAAGGTATTTTCCATTTCCAGCATTTGTATCTTGTCACTGTGTATAAATCAGGTTGCAATGCTACTATACTTCAGGTCAGAACGGATGAAAAAAATTCTAATAGAATAAATTTGTATTGGAAAATTCTGATTTGACACTGTCAAAATATTCCACATGAACCTATCGAATCCATCAAAACTTTCAAGAGCATTGAGTCAGGCAGGTTGGCTGATGACTTGCCAGCCAAGCAAGCCAGCTGGCTGGCAAATGAGGATGCTATCCAGTTCCCTAGGCTGGCTGACGCCCTGGCTACCTGCCTGCATCTTCAGGTTCTTAGATTTCTGGCTGGCTGTCTTCTTGGGCCAGCAACACTCTGGGTCCTCTGGGCTGTGCTTTTCTCTTGATAGGCTTCTGGCCGACCCACACATCTTTGTGCCTCATCTTCCAAGCTAGCCAGCTTCCAAGCTAGTCAGTGTTCTGTATCCCAGATTAGGTATCAAATAACAAGAATCAAGACAGTGGCATTGGAAAGCTGAATTAGGACTTTATTACACGGTAATTTTGGGCAGCTCCTGGAGCTCTTAACATCTGGACTGTCCACACATTAACACCTCAAACTGGTTTGAAGCACTTGTTATATGGCTTTCAGTGATGCCACTTCAGGGCAGAATTATCTCTGATCCTTGTTACCCAGTTTGTGTTGCACTAAGGTTAGCCACTCTAGGCCACACATCCTACACTGGCCCAGATTGGGCCCACTGACCCCCTCTTCCCATCCTCCCCAGCACTTCAGGTTGCTGTTCATTGCCCCCTAGCCCCACCCTCCACATGCTGCTTACTTGTAGCTCCCTGCACAGTCTGTCCTGGGGGAGCAGGCAGGGAAGAGTTAAATTGACTGCCTGGCCACTGCTGCTACAGCTGCCAGCTGCTTTCTAGGTCAGTAGAGCAGCAACCCAGCAGCAGCCACAGCTGGGTAGACAGGTTAACGCCTCCCTGCCTGCTCCTTTGGGATAGAAAGCATGGGCAGCCACAAGTAAGAAATGCCCTGGGGGTAGAGAGGAGGCAAAGGGGAAACCTGGGGGGCGGGGGGGGGGGGCAAGAGAGCCCTGGGAGACAGAAGGGAAGCCCAGATAGGGGAGGAGATTTATACTTTTCAATCCTTTAGGCCCCTCCAGGTCTGAATGTGTGACTGCTCCAAACTCAAGGTAGTATTAACACTGATCAACATTTATGTGACCCACAGTTTAAGGTATAACGAGGCCTTTATTCAATTGGGCTTAACGTTCTCTGCACAGGCCTTGATGCATACGTGTTCTGGCCTTATAGTGAAACAACATAAAAAAGTGCTACCCCTAGTACTGTCATGCAAAAATGTGTGTGTTGGTTTCTTTTAAAATTTTAACTTCATAAGATTAAACTAAATATCCCTCATGTGACTTCAACTACAGAAGACAGAGAGAGGGAAAAACAATGGAGATTACCAAAAATCGAGAGGACTCCACTAAGACAAAGAAGTCTTAATGGTATCAAACAGACCTGAGTCAACTATGGCTCCAGGTTCAAGTTGTGCCTGATGATTTCTGTTTGAAATCTGTACCCAAAGCCTAGCAGAAGTGGGTTTACTTTCTAGCTGTGTTAGATTCTTGTCTATAAGTGCAGCAATTTTAATAAAAATGTAACCGTAAAAGGGTGGTGTGACAGGGCACTGTTTGTGCCTGCCACTTTAAGGGCCAGAAGACAGCAGCTGGCAGGTGCCTGATTAGGGCAGCCATTTTAGATTCTGCCCATATAAACAGGGCATTTTGCTGCTGGGAGGAAGCAACAACATTGCCTGGCTGCAGGTATCATCTGGAGGCAAGGGAGGAGCTGTAGGGGATGGTCAAGAGGCTCCTGGTCTTGGGTATGACCTAAAACTGCACCCTGCCGGGAGTGGGTGGCCTGGTGGAGCTCTCAGTGGCACAGGAGCCCCCAGGAAATGCCAGGCCAGTTACCACCCCAGTGAAAGGTAGGTTGGGGTGCCTTAACACCAGCTCCCACAACTGGGTGGGTTACCTCCCTTGTAGGGTCTGGAAGGTGGACCCCAAAGAGAGTGTAAGGCAATAGACTCAAGAACCTGTCTGAACATCCCCTGACTGGTCCATGCTGGGGCCAGGACCGGAAGGGTCAAAGGGCCAGGGGCCCACCATGAGGAATGCCCAAGAGCTGAGGGCTTGGGGTTCCAACTGGCCTGGAAGTGGGCCAGGGCTAGTAACCAAAGGTCCCGGGGTGGGGACCATACCCATAAGGGGGAGCAGCTCAGGGAGCTATGCAGCTGGGAATGACGGCAGAATAGACTGCCTGAATGGAGGGATCTAAGCGGGGTTCAGCTAGTAGGATTCTGGGGCCCAGTGTGGGGCTGGTGATATTGATAATATCTGGATGCCATCTGTGAGGCTTGGGCTGCGGTATAAGGGAGGAATGGAGCCACAGATAGCACCCCTTGGCATTGGGGCAAGAAATAGGCAGCCTCCTGCTTTATTAACATCAATTAAATAATTAACAAGGTGTGGCAGAAGAAAAGGTGAGCAGTTAGCCCAGAAACAGGTGGGCAGACCACTGGGAAATTGGACCCGAGAAGGCCCCCTGTTACAGGTGGTCTGGCCATTTAAGTGGGAGTAGACAACTTGAGGTACGAGCCCAGAAAGTATCCACTGGCACGTTATACAGCCCCAGTGAGAGGACAGGGAGAGAGGGCTAACAGGAAGATGAGGTTCACAAGCAGAAGGTGGAGTGAACCCAGAGAAGCTCACTACTAAGAAGGGGCCACATCAAAAGGGCCTCTCCTTCAGTCTGGAGAAGGATCCAAATTTAGGCAAGCTCACTAACTCGTTCACAGTAACTAAATGATGGTGGCTATTTTATTTTCTTTTTTGGTGGTGGTGGGGTGGACAAATAGTAAATACGTTGAAATATTGTAGGAAAGGCAGGGCTGGCCCTGCCATGGCAAAGACTAATGGGGGCAAGTAGAGAGAGGCATTCTGCTGCCCCCTCAATAGTCAGTACCAAGGGCTGGTACCCTGCTTGCCCTTCCTTCCCTTCCCCAAATACACTACTGATGGGACTTTGATCAAAGCAATGTGTAAACTAAGTAGGCTACTGTGAAAGAAGGTGGATGACATAATACAGGGAAAATAAGGCAGATATAGGGTAGGTAGTAATGCTAATGGATGGAAAGAAAAGCTGAAATTATGGCATATATTGTATTAATTCTGTTTTCCCTTCATGTAATAAGGAAACTCCTTCCTGTTTTTGGAACAATGTCTTATTTTATTTACTGCCTGAAATTTAAAACTATTAAAAATTTAAGTATTTGAGTCTAAGGAAATGTAGTTTTTATTACTTGTCAAAAACTATTTAGAATTATTTTTGTTTTTGTATATTTTTATATTATAAAGGGGCCTTAGGGCAATTTTCTCTTCAGTGACAGTGCAAATCTGCAATATCTCCTCTAAACATAACTGTTCAGACTGTACACTGCAAAGTTCCAGGTGGTAGCATTAAAAACAGTATCCACCCTCATGTAATATTTGGCTTCATTATACTATTGTCTACATTTAGAGAAGCTGGTAATATATAGAATTATCTTATTGTTCTTAAGGAAATGGATAATCCACATGGCAAATTTGAGAGTGGTAGACTTTTACTGCATATTTATTTTATTTTCACTGAGAACTTTAGAGTATATGATTGCCTGGCTTAGTTGTTGATTTTGTAATCCTTATTTCTTCAGTCTACAGGATTTCTTCAATTATCCATATTCCACCTCTGTCCAAGCTACTATGCTCAACAAACATATCATGGAAGATAATGAGTGTGTGTTAGGGAAAGGTTCTAATGGGCTATTGAAGAGAGCTCTGCAAATGGTGACAATGTGTGCTACAGTTCTTTTGAAGAGTGGTTAACTATCAAGGAAAAGGGCACTTCATATTTTATTAAGCCCTCTGAAAAAGGTAGGTAAACATTACCTTCTCTCTCTGCAAATACATCATAGGAAATGTACTGAATATTCTAAATGCTTTTGGTACATGCTTCTTTAGCTATGGACAAATAATTAAAATACAAATACTAGTAAATAGAAGAAAGAACTGATTGAAGGAACACACTTGATATCCAGGGCTAGTATTAATAAGAAAGGTTTCATATATAAATCTGTTTGTTTTTCAGTGAACACTTGGGCTAGGGACAGAAATTACACATAAATTGGTATAAGTGATTGGAGACCAGTTGAAATCTGTAACACAACAGAAATTCAGTGCTCATAAATTGCTTTCAAAATGGCTGAAACCAGTTTAGGATTAACGTAGATGGATGTGGTATCAGACTTAACTGATTTTAGCTTTATTGAACTTCTGGCCCAGATCCCTTCCAGATTCAAGTTAACTTACAGTCCCCCCAGCATCCAAGGATACTTTGCACTTCCCCCACAAACTCCACCTTGCAAGGTGGGTGGGCTAGCTTTGGTCCAAGCTGTCTGCTCTAGCTGAGCAGGGATGTGTACTCTAGTACCCCTGGCTTCCAGCCTGGGCCACTGCAGGCATGTGGCTGCATTTCTGGAATCAAAAGTGAATGTCTGTTCACTTGCTTATCAGTTCAACTTATGCAGCTTAGACTAACTTGTGAAGATTGAATCGATTCAGCCTCTGGCTTTTTGACTGTCTGTATTTATCCTTGCAGTCTTAGAGCCTTAAAATTCTACCTTTCTTGCAGGAAGTGAATCTTTTTGCAATCCCATATTTCAACTGGATCCTTCATGGAGGACAGCAAATCTGGTGCAAAGGAGGTGAGCTTTTAAGCTGCAATTTTTTTCACTGTCTTTCGATGCCTATACTACTCAGAGCCAGGCCATACCCCCTGCCTCTGAGTAGTAGTATAGGCATGGAAGGTCAGTAAAGAAATTGGTGACACTTGTCACACAGTAAGGCTGGTTTCCACTACAGTGTGGCAGAGTGAAGAGCCACAAATATACCAATTATGGCTTCCCGCTCCCATGGCCATTCACTATAAAGCCAACTTTATAGCTCCTCTGAACTATGCAGGCTGGCTGACTGTAGCCCAAGAGACAGTCTAGGCAGCCAAAAATCATTATACCAGGTGGTCATACCCCTTGCTTCTTGGCCATGCCCACTACGTCAAGGTAGAGCAAGGGGTTATAATAAAGGAAGTAGAATAGAATCTGGCTACACTGGTTCCACAAAGGCTCTGAGCCTTTTTGGATAGGGTGGGATTTATATCTAAACCTAAATCTAAATAACAAGTCTCTCACATCCCTTTAAAAGTACTGCTCCTTAAAAAAAAAAAAGCACTTACATGATCTGCATCCTTAGATAATCCAAATAAATGTTAGTATAATTACTTACCACATAAGTACAACTGAATACAATTTGCAAAAATAATAAAACAACTTAAAACTCATCACACTCTGTGTCATGATTGTCTTTGCAAAACTGCATTGCTTTCACTGCATTTACTATCTCAGATATGCAGTTATCATTTGGAGATGGATTTAGGTTTTTAGCATGTTTTGACTTGATTTCAGGATGCATTTAGTGATGAAAACTTTAAAATATTTTTTCTATAGACTTTCAGGCACTGTGAACTCAAATACACAATTCAGCAAAAGTTGCATGTTTCATTTTGCCGCTCTTTGTTTATTCACGTAGACCTTCCTGCATCCTTCCTGCCTATTTTTGGCAGGCAGTGTTTTTAAAACAGCAATTTATAGTTATGTCAAGAGGCTGTAGTAATTTTGTCAAGCCATTTGCAGTAATAACTAGCTTAGTTCTAACTCAGAAGGGGAAAAAAAATCCTCTTGACCACTTACAATTTTTTTTTTTTAATTTCGTTGTTCATATATCTTATTTCGTTAACTGACACACAAACATCTTTCAGCAGAGTTTCATAATGCACAGCTTTACGTTTGAAAGTGACCGTGGGGTTGACTTTTTCATTAACAGAATAACATAACACAACTGTAATACAAGTTTTTCCTACTTTGTATTAGAAATGGCAAATGCATTTTTTACCTTTTTATCAAATTCTAGTCATTAGGTCATCAAAACTCAGTGGAATTTTGTACTGTACAAATCTTTTTTTTGAAATATTAAATGTGTTAACATGTTCAACACAAATAAGCAGATATTCAACACGTGTCCCAACTAATTGTTGGACAACCACTGGCCTAATGTATAAATACATGTGCACAATGACTTCCAGTTCAGAAATGTATCGTCTCAGCTTGGACCAGCTTTTAAAGTAGGTGATTTGCAATTCTTTAGCCATTTTCTGGATCTTCATTAGTCATTACTGTTACCACTACTCAGCTCACTTGTCTTTGTGCCAATACCCACCTTTTTCAAATTAGTCTTATATTGAGCCCATTTAATACCTTTTTGGCAAGTATCCTGTTTTTGGCTTCTCATATGATAGCCTATACTAATTAACTTTCATTTTCTGCCAATCATGAATGCATCTTTTGTCTGCTAAATTCTTGTTCTGCAACATGATGTCCATCTCTTAAAGGCACAGCCTACAAACTTCAGCTTCAGTTCTGCTGGGTAACTTCCAGACTTTTTGCTGGACATGGTCAAGTATAGCTGACCTTTTTTCCCTTCTCTTCCCATTTCCTGCCTTCTTAGGTTAATGAATCATCAATTACTCTGCTCTGCAGGTAGCTCAGTACTCCCTTTACTCAACAGTTAAAATTCCAACTTTTTAGTTGATATATAGGAAGAAATATCCCCACATAGAACAAGGCAAGACAAAGATGTTTTATTTATAGAGCTTTCATGGGTCTTAATTACCACAGCTTTTCCTGTACTTGGGCCAGTTGGTACAATCTGTAATGTCTTCCATATTTTGTTGCTGTTTTCTTGCATTAAACATGTCAACATTTAACATCTGAGCAATAAAAGTTAGAGGGATAGGTCTGATGAATAGCAATGAAGGCAGAACAACAATACATAATGCTAATAATGCCTTGGGAAATCAATTAATATTTTTATGAGTAATAGTAAAATAAGTGAAGAATTAGCCATAAGGGAGGTCATTTGGTGGCATCACTGCATGCTCTTTGATGGAGACTCTGGATTTAATTTAAAAAAATGCTCCACTTTCTCTTTTGCATTACAATAAATTACTCCAAAAATCCTATTATTTCCATAGATTATACAATCAGGATTAGACCTTGATTGTTCAGGGCACTGTACGGACATATTAAAAGAGAGACCCCCCCCACTACTTTATTAGAATGTAACAACATCCTTTGTCTTGTAGCTTTTGGGGGGATAAATTTGCTGCTGGGCACTTACCAGTCTCTATATGACCCCCACACATTGAGCCTGTGATGCATGCAAGCTTCTCAGGACAGAGTAGAATTCAGAACTGTCTGTTCTTTCAGATAGCCTAGTTAGCATATAAGCGCACCTACAAACCTATGCAATCCAATCTTGTGGGCACTCTCTAGTTTTATAGCCTCCATGGTCAGACACATTAGTAGTTGCACATAAAGCAAAGGTAGTAAAAAGCAGTTACAAAATACTTACTATTCAGGTAGCACAAGAAACATGCAGAACAGGCAAAACAGTAGAATTGCCAGACCCCACCCCTACCTCAGTTTTTCTTCTTTTCTCTCTCCCTATCCTCACGCAGTCTCCTTATTCTGCATCTTGTTTCTTCTCCTTTTTCTCCTCATTTCTAAAGTGGCTCGAGGGGAAAACATTAAAACCCCTAACTTTTGTGACTTCCATTACCCTTAGAATCATAGAAAAAGCGGGGTAGAAGGGACCCTTAGAGGTCATCCATTCTGACCCCCTGCTTGAGGCAGATCATACCTATCCAAACCATACCATATAAATCCTCATATAATCTATTACTAAAACTATCTTTTGTCAGGTGACCACCCGATCAGCCTCACCAGATGATCAAAGCCCCCATCAGAGGTTTCATTATTTAATTACCTACCTCCTGGAGTTCAGACGTAAAAGCCTGTTTTGTCCTGGGCAGTAGCTAATTTCTTGTCCAACAGAGATTCCTTGTGAATAAAGGCCCACCAAAGTTTATCAGTGTTCCCTGACTAGTCCTGTGTCACCATCCATTGGAATCTCACTCCCAGATGGAAGGACAAAAAAAGCCCAGAGGGGCATAAAAGCTCCACATTCAAAACATTGAATTCACAATATAATACAAATATACAGAGTTGCTAGTATCAGAATTGAACAGAGTCATACTGTTGTTATTGGGGGTTTTTTGCCTAGGGCCTTCTATGACGGTCAGAGCCCAATTTTGATCAGCACTGTACAGGCACATATTACAATACAACCCTTGGTTTCCTTATTCAAATTCTTTATTCTTTAATTATGGAGCTGACTTAGACTAATGTTTTGCCTTTCTTTTCACCATAGTAAAGAAAACATCTTATCTATAACCCTAATTCTGAAAACAGGGAGGATATGTTATGCCAAACGCTTACTGGTCCATAAGATCTACCATGGAATGTGTTACTGTTTCCTGTCATGGGTATCCCATTGAAACAATCTTCTCTGAGGAAAAAGAATCAGAGCCAATGCTTTCTGCCTATTCCCTTGTGGGCGTGGGTGTTGGGGAAGTATTCAACTATTACCAAAATTTGGCTTCCAGACTGGCTTATGTTTCCAGTTTCTTCCTCAATGACATTTATCTTTTATACATTCTAGCTGTCTATTAAATCAAGACCACTGTTGGGTAAAACTCAAGAACAAGTAATCTGGTCACCACCACTCAAAGCAAAGGGTGTATCTCCATGAGTGGGAACTTGCATTTCTCTGGGGACAAACAGCAGTGGCACAAAATGTGCCGTTGCTACTTATCCCTAAGGAGCACCTGTGCCTCCCAGGGAATGCTGTGCATGCGTGCTTTGGTGCACAGCATGTTGCCACAGATGGTTGCCCCAGCACCTGGACTGGCGCCAGCAGTCTTAACTTGGACCCTGGGAGCCTCCTGGGGCTGCAACTGCAGCAATCCAGCAGCAGGGAGTGTGACTCCGGCCAGCCAGGCTCTGGGTTCAGGTGGTGCACACTGCCACCATGTGCACCACCCTACTTTATTTAGGCATGATTTTTTTGATACCGGGATTTCCGAATGTCAAAAAAAATCCCCATGCTACAAATTTCGAGCATGGGGAATGCCTGTATGTGTGGTGCATGTAGTGTGTAGCACCGCAGACCTGTCTGATAGCATGGAAGTGAAGCATGTGTGTGCTCGTCTGCATGTGTACACTCATCTGGATTTGCACAAGGAGTCCATAAAAAAGGATACAAACAACTTAGTAAACTAGGCAATATATGAGACCTTTATGCTCGATATATAGAATGTATCAAATAACTGCATATTCAAAATGATGATGAATGAAGCTGCAGAATGCAGTCTAATTCTCCTTACATCTAGGCAGAGAGTAAACCAAAGTTATTTCTGATTTTACCTTTTTTAACCAAACCCCATAGCTAGTCTAGAGGCATTTCTTTTTATACACTCGTTCTTGTTTCTCATTACTTCCCTACCTCCTCCACTTGTATTTTATAACCCTGTGCCAGCTCAGAGAGTCTGGGGAACACTGTTTTACATGCACCACTGCATGGACAGATAGGAAACTTTACCAAGGTCGACAGATGCTAACCTATACGTGGAAGACAAGTTACTGTAACGTCCTAGTTCAGCAAACAATTATTCTTCCATGCTATCAGTTTGGGCAACATCAAAATGGCAATAAAAAGTGCATTTTCCACTAGAAAAAGACAACAGTAACAGTACATATATATCTCCTTCCATTATCTGCACAAAATTTAGTAATATATGGCACCAAAAGACCCTTGATACTTTCACTGGTTAGTCACTCTAACCCATCACTTAATAGGGCCTTTTGTGCATAGAAATATTTTTCATTCAGCTCTTCTATTTTACGATATAGTGCTGGCTGTATAACAATAAAATAACCCCCCCCCCCAAAAACCTCTCAGCACAAATATTTTCAATTGCTGCTTGTTTTGTTTTCCAAAAATTCAGCATTATTTCTGCAAATCCTTATAAAAAGCAGTTTTTATGAGACAATAAACACACTAGGGCTCCTCTATTCATCATTGTGCACCTTAAAATGCTCACACAAACAATGTCACAGAGGCATTACTGATTGATCATTTGCTTGCTCTCTCCCCCTCTCATTCTATTTAAGAAGATGATACTAATACAGCAACGAACGGTTTGCTCTAGATCTTGTTCAGTTTTGCTGAGTGCTGGGAGAAAGAAAAAAAGTCAAAGCTCCTGGCTTGTCATTTGCACAGTTCAACTTCTCACTGTATCTACTTAGATCAGCAGCTTCTCAAACCAATTAAAGCAAGGAATTCTGGGACAGACATACTCTACATGACAAAGTAGTCATCTCTAGACTGTGGCACTGTATTAAAATTGTTTATTGAAAGCTACTGAACCTCACTCTGGTATGAAGGGCAATTCAGAGTCACCAATGTGAAAAGAAAGTCAGACCATTTCCCGCCCCCCCCCCTTTTTTTTTTTTTGCTAAATCCTGCAATCTCAGTGGATTCATACAGAGCTTTTAGGAAAGTGCACATGCTTACCCCACAGCCCAGTCCACTGCATGGTTCACATCGGATTTTTCTCTCTCCTGGCTCAGGAAGCAAGCCAGACCCACATCCTGGAACTGGGCACAGCACTCCACCCATCTGCAGCACACACTCTTCTGCCCCATAGCGTTGGTAGCGGTTATACTGCACAACAAAACACAGGTATTAGAGTTCTTAGAGCAGGTTAAAAAAATCCTAAAAGTTTATGTTCCAATTTATCAGTTTTGATACTTCCTTTTACCCAGTAACTTGAGGTTATTTATCAGATGTTGGGATTCCAAAATGTTGCTGCACTGTTTCAGTAAACCAGATAAATGCTACCATGCTTCATTCCACATTAGATGAATCACACTCTGAAATGTTGTTATCATTCCCTTGTCATTACTGGGAAGGGGCATGTGATATTACAAGCTCAGCAATGTGTGATTATTCTGTTAAACCATTCTTAATCTGTGCGCATATTACCACCACATAATTTCAGTAGATGCACTATACAAAATGGGGGAAAACAATCTAAATCAAAGGGAGGAAAAATTATGGAATCGGAGGTAAAAATATCGACAGCAGCTTCACAGGTTAATGGTATTTAAAAAAAATACCAGACAAACTGAATCACAAAATGTTCCTCTGATTACATCATTTATATTAAAATCCCATATAGGAATTTCCTGTGGCTCTCACAGTGGACGTGTCCACATCTTCATTAAAGTGCTTTAGATAATGCACATTTAGTTTAGTACTTCCTTAATAAAGTACTAACTAAATGCACAGTACCTAAAGTTACTGTGCAGCAGAGCTGGTGAATGGTTATTTAGTGATGCTTACTATGCATTAGCCTAATAACACTGTGCAGTAGGTTATTAGCACGGTTTTTGCCATGATACGCTACTGCGCAGTGTTATTAGGCTAATGTGCAGCAAGCGTCTCGTGTTGATGCGTCCATTGTGATCTAACTGCTTCACATTGAAGTTAGTAGCTTCTCACCACACATAAGAACTAGGAGAGCATGTCTATTTTACAAATGGAGACATAAATAGATTACATGACTTCTCCAAGTTTACATACAAAGTCTGTTAAAATCAGAACCAGAACCCAGACCTGTTGATTGTTGTATTATGAATAACTGAAGTTTTTGCTTTGTGGTAGTTCTGAAATAGTGAAAAAAGTTTCAGGTCAAACAAACTAAAATATTTCTAAATATGCAGTAAGTCAAGAAACTCATTTGTGCAGGGCCATATATAATATTCTAAGTGGGATATTACCAATATCTTGTAAATTAGTACTAATCCTTCCTTGTATCTAGAAAATACACAACTGAATACAATCTATAATGAAATTATTCCTTCTTTTATAGTTTCATCACACAGTCATCCTATTACTGATGAACACACCCAGGTCCTTTTTTTCCCTTAGTTTCTTTAGTTGTCAGTCTGCGAATCCACACCATATGGAAAACGTTCTTGGCATTGTTCTCTAAGCACATGATTTTTCACTGTATACGATTAAATTTCATACTATTTCTATTGCTCTATACCACAAGGTTGTTTAATGCTTCCTCTGTAATAATCTGGTCTTCTGCATTAACAAAACTTCACAGATTTATGTTGTTCACAAATTTTACAAGCACACATGTAGCTCTTGCATCTAGGTCACTAATGAAAATGTTAAACAGGATAGCTCCCAAGACCAATCCCTGAGAAACACTACTAAAAAACTCTCTCCAGTCTAATAACTGCTTGTTCAACAGAACCTTTTGTAGTCTCATTAGTCACCTTTCTCCACCTTACAATTATGTTATTCATCCCCATTTTCTCCATTTCAGATAATAATTTCCCATGAGGCATAGTATCAAATGCTTTGCTTAAATCTCGATAGATTAGATCCATTGCATTGCCCTTATCTGTGAAGTCAGTTATCTTATCATAGAAGGATATTATATTGGTCTGACATGATCTTCCCTAGATAAACCATATTGTGTTCTTCTGTCCCCTTTTTGTTTACCTCCATATCCTTGATTATTCTTTCCTTCAATATCTATTCAAAGCAACTGGGAAATATTGAAGTTAAGCTAACTGGTTTGCAGTTACCTGGTCAGTTTTTCTCCCCTTTTGTAATAGAGGCACTATGTTTGCTATTTCCCAATGACATGGTACAATCCCAGGATTAACAGATTCTTTGAAAGCCCATGTTCTATTCCCTGTGTCAGTTCCTTCAATATTCTGGAACAGAGATTACCTAGGCCAAGTGTGGGCAAAATACAGCCTGGGGGCTGGATCTGGCCTACCAGGGAATTTCATCTGGACTGTGGGCACCCGCTAATTAATTGTACCCTGACAACACATGTGCTTCCTTTCACACTCATGCATGGAAAGGCCTGATCCAGCCAGGATGGAGCTTCCAGGAGGGACTGTTGCTGCCACTGCTGCAGCTGTTGGGAGACCGCTCGACTTCCTCAGCGTCCAGCAGCTCCTTCTCGTCTTTCTGCTGCAGCACTCACTCCGGGCAGTAGGTAGGGAAGTGGCAGGGGTGGGAGCAGAGGGCCTTGCAGCAGGGGGAAGCTGTAGCTGGGCAGGGGCAGGGAGCATGGGGCTGGGGCTAGGGCTGGTGGGAGCACAGAGCCCATGTCCAGGGGGGCAAGGGAAGCATGCAACTCAGGTGGGCAGGGTATGGGGACCCCCTACACGCTCCCCCCCATGGCAAACAGCCCTCACGGCTGGCAGCAGCAACAGAAGCAGGTGGTGGGCCCTGGGGACACTCTTGGTCTGCACAAGTGCTGTTGTCCAGTGGCACATGGCTCTGGCCAGAACTGCACATGGTGGCAAGGAGCACAGCCAAGCTGGTCCACCTCTATTGCATGCTCCCTCCCCCGCCCCCACAGTGCATGTGCAGCTCCTGACACTCACACGCCACTGCAGGAGCCATGATGGAGCCAGCTACCTTCCCCACTCCCTGCTGCCACATGCAGTTGCTGGGACTTCACCAGAATTGGAGAGGAGCTCCACCCCCTGCTTCTGTGGCAACAGGGAACAGGGAAGGCAACCAGCTCCATCACACAGGGCTCCCCCCCAAAGTGGTGCAGAAGTACTGGGAGCTGCACATGCACCATGGGAGCACCATGTGATAGAGGTGGGCTGGCTTGGCTGTGCTTCTTGCTGTTACGTGCAGCTCTGACCGGAGCCACATGCTGTTGGGTGGCATAGGCCATGAGTGCCCCGGGGGTCTGCCACCTCTTGCTGCTGCCGCCAGTGGTGAGGGCTTTGCACTATGTGGGGGAATGTGTGTGGGGGGGTCCCCACCCCCCAACCCCTCCACACCCCCCACAAGCCCGACATATCCACATCCTGCCCCCACAACCTTACCATATATACATACATTCCTGCAGTGTACCCTACGCCCCCCACACAACAGCCACACCCCCTCAAAAACCCTCCATACACCCCACAGTCCACCAGACACATACACCTACCCACAACCACACCCCACACACTCCCCCACACACAATATGCAAGGGTAAGACTTTATTTTTTAACTATTATGCAGTCACCTCTATGTACACTACACAAACACAAATCATGATAAAAAATAATTTTTGAAATAAAATTAAATATATTATAGTAGGTATTTGACTTTTAGTGGATAATTTGGGGGTTTTCTGGTTTGAAGATGGCAACCCCCCCACTCCCAAAAGGCATACTTCTGTGGGCAAGGGGAGGGACTTCCCGTGACAAACATCAGGGGTTAGGGGCAGGACTTTTGGTGCCAACATGGTGACCAGGGGGTGGAACACCTGTCAAGGGGTGGGGCTACCCTTATGGCCTTTGACAGCTCACCAAAACTCATTAAGCTGAACTCCAGCCAAAATAATTGCCCACCCCAATCTAGACCCTCAGGTAATGTTACAGTAGGCAATCTGAGTTTTGCTTTCACCTCAAATATGGGAATTTTTATTACCATATCTTCCTTCTTACTTGGTATTCCAAAATTATCTTCAGATATACATTTGTATCCCTATTGAAGATTGAGACAAAGTATCATTTAATACTTAACCCATATCTAAATTATTTTCAATCTCTGTCCCATCTTCAGTGTAACTTATAACGGTCCCACTTCTTCTCTCCTAGTTCTCTTTTGGCTCATATGACCAAAGAACCTTTGATCAATCATTATATTTTTATTTACAAAGTCCAACATAACTGACCAGAGACATAATCTCCCTTAACTTCAGCACTCTTTGAACTCTGAAAGATCTCTCTCCTTAGAAGGTATTTCTGGTAGATTCTAAGCTTATTCTTAATGGTGTATTTGAGATGACCATTTATCTAAGTAGGTCTGTAGCCCTTCTCTACCAATTTTTCCTCTTCCTTGGGAAGCAAGTTACAGATAGTGATTTCATTTTGGACTTAGAGAGTGAGTTTGACTCCACAACCTGGTGCTTGGGGTAGTTGAGTAGTCCCTGCTCCAAAAGAATATTTGTCCTGATCAAAAATACAGAAAAAAAAAGGCATCAAAATGTTGAGTATGGAAAAAAATCCTACTGGTTATAGTGCTAAGTGGCATGTGTTAATTATGAGTTCTGAATGCACTTTGAATGACTTCTCATTTCCCAAGCATAGACAAACCTTAAGGGAGCCTATCAGAAGGAGGCATTAGAAATTTAGCTTAGTAAACTGGATCCAAAGTGCCTAATATATTTATGTGACCATCCTGACATATTCAGATTGGGCAGAATTGCAGAATTCATTTTTTTAAGACTTAAGATTCTAGCTCTTTCAGCTGTGGATAAAAATAAAAATTGAGAGTAAACTACTCTAGTGTTGATTTCTTGAACATGAGGAGACCCTGAAAAATAGCTCAGACAGATGTGAACCCTGAATATTCTGGAAAAATCATACTGACATGTCCATTACAATGTTAATACTTCAATATCAATATTGCCTATTGCATTGCCTATGATTTTAGTGGGTGAATTGGGGAAGGGAAGTTCAGAGGGACAGAAACTGGGAATATGCAACTACAAGGAAGAGCAGGAAAGACACAAAAAGACAGGGAAGAGAAAGTAAACGGAGAAAGGAAGGTAGGGAAGGAAGATAAATAAAATAGAAATAATAGTAAATAAAATAGAAATAACAGTAGCCCAGACAGCAGGCATCTTTTCCAAATGAGTGATACTACATGTGGCAATAAGCTATGTAATAATATTAATGAAAGGTTCAGTTACTAGATAAAGGAAAAATGCCACCCAAGAACTGTGATAAACCTCTTATTCATGTCCATTGTCCTTTCACAGAGGATGAAGGGGCAGTAAAGTCCTAAAATAATGCCCATGTCCATATACTGCAGGGACAAAAAAAATACTGTCCCTCTCCTATGAATGAGGTTGCTGCTTCCAAATAAGATGGAAGCATATGTCATGTCAGGACTAGAAACCTAATGCGCCTGGCAGCGCTGCTCTCAAAACAGGCCGACCTGCTCCACATGGGCTGACACTAGAACCAAAAGCATCATGGCAGTAGTAGCAAGCTAACTGCCACCGTTTTTTGGCAGTGATAGTTCACTTGCCCAGTGGTGCCTTAAGGTGTGGGTATAGGTCTTGTCTTTATGGTCTGAAAGGGACCCAAGACCTAGTAGGCAGTTCCAAAAGAAGCCGTGAATGACATGTGCCTCTTCCACAGGGGGCCAACGTTTAGGGGAACCAAAGGAAGAGAAAACCAAAGCACAAGAACTCATATACAGAAAAATTTCAAATAAAAAATTCAACCCCTATGAGAATTGGTCACCTGAACACACCCAGGCCTCCAAAATCCTTAAAACAGCCAGGACCTGCTAGCACCAGTGGATACAGCAGCTACATTGTTTCCAGTTCAAGAGGAGAGCAACTTTGTTGGAGGGTGCTGTTGCTAACACATAGGGTGTCTGCAGTCTAGGCATGGTGTCAGTTTAACACAGACACTAGAAGGGCAGGAATTACAACAACTCACAGTCAGAAACCCACATGTTGTTTTTAGCCATTGCTGTATCTGATACAATATAAGCCCTCAGTATAGTATGATTTGTCCCAGTCTAAGGGCCTGGAGCAGCTTGATTTTGGGCAGCTCCTGGAGGTCTTAATACCTGGACTGTCCACACATTAACATGTGAATCTGGTTTTAAGCACTTGCTTTGACACCACTCCAGAGCAGGATTCTCTCTGATCTGGGTTACCCAGCTCGTGTTGCACTAAGGTGTAGTAACTCTGGGTTACACCTTAATGTAAACACCCTACCCGCCCTCTTTCTCCTGCTGGCCCAGATCAGGCCCACTGTCCTCCCCAGCACCCCCAAATCCCCCTCACTACCCGTGCCCCCCCTCACCCCCACTAACTTTTGGCAGCTGCACTGTCTCCACCGGGAAGCAGGTAGGGAAGGGTTAAACTTTGTGCCCGGCCACTGGGGCTGCTGCTGCTGCTCTTTAGGGCAGAAAAACAGCAGTTCAGCAGCAGTGGTGGCTAGGCAGGCAGGTAAATCCTTCCCTGCCTGCTCCCTTGGAACAGACAGCACAGGTAGCCACAAATAAGTAATGCCCTGGGGGTGGGGGAGGCAGGGAGCAGGGAGGAATCCTGTGGGGCAGAGGGGGAGCCCCAGGGGCAGGAGAGGGGAACCAAGGGAGTCCTGGGGGACAGGCAGCAGGGGGGAAGCCCAGAATAGGGGGGATGGGGGAGGGACAATTATTACCTTTCAGTTCTCCAGGTCCCTGCTAGCACAAATGTGCGACTGCTACAAACTCAAGCTAGCACTAAGACCAATCAACATTTGTGTGGCTCACAGCGTAAGGTGTAACGAGACCCTAAATATTAGCATTGTTTTATCTTACCCTGTCTTCAAATTGGGATTAGTCAAACTGGTACCCATCCTGATGCAGCCTTCACTTAGGTCTGCTGCACTGGAACAGTTGTGAACAAGCCCGTGTATATCAGCCTCAGGCTTGCCTATGAACCTGGCCCATTGTTTGGGAAATAAATGAAGGCACGTGGTTCTGATACAGAGAGAAAAACAAAAAGGCAAGGGAGGAAAGAAACTGTATGAATTTCTTCAATAGATCAGCACATGACTAGGTGAGTTGAGGATGCACAAAAATCATAGCATATTGTTAAATACTCATGAAAATATTTAGTGTTTCTTAAATTTCTGCCCAATTACTACTCATGAAAGCAGGCAAACAAAACACCGTGGAAAATGGATCAATGGGTGAAAACTCTTATATGAATGCAAAAGAACATTAATTTATAAATGCAAGGACTCCCATGCATAGCTTGTGGATTCAATTCCAGGTCTGTTGTACTCCTTCCTGGGATTGTAGGGGGCAGTAACATTTTTTGTTACACTGCATTTTTTTTTAGAACTATGAATGTATTACTTAATATCTATGGTTAAAAATGTGCTATACCCTGCTTTACAAAATCTTTACCAATAAAAGTTGGAAAACACTGATAAAAATACATCTCTCTCTCTCTCTATATATATATATATCACTAAAGGGGAAGAAAACTCTTAACTGTTTTAATTAAGAATACAGGTCTCCAGTTGGGCATTAGGTTTTTATCTCCTGAGAGCCATCTTAATGGAAAGAAGTCGGGGTGCCCATATTTAGCAAAGTATAGAAGGCATGTGTCTGCCAGGTCTCCTTGAATGCAGGGGCTCACTGAGGCAACCACTATTTTTCAGTGTTTGACATCATTATGCATGAACCCAGGGTAACAGGATAAATATTTAATGCTGAAATCTATCAATTTTCAGCTAAGTTTGTGATCCTTGCACTAAATATATGCTGAGTGCTCCAAGTCATTCTGCTGGCCTTGAACAGCAATGCTGGTAATCACAGCTGCAAAACTCTCTGCTGACCTAATTTTTCTTTCGAGCACAGAGAAGACCTGAAGGTGAGGAGGAAGATTGTCTTACCCTGTTAAAAGGTAACATTCAGTTGTGCTGAATGTTTGATTGTTAGTAGCTTCTTATTATAGAGACAAATACCAGTGACTCTGTAGCAGAGGATCTGCCAGCATTTCCATTATAAATCCTCAGATGAAAAAAGAAAATGCTTTCCAGTCTCAAACATGGCATAAAAAGGCCCAGCAAAATTCCTTCTGTTCCCCTTTTAAAGGATTTTTTTTTACCAATACACACACACACACACACACACACACACACACACACACACACACACACACACACACACGATCAATTCTTACTTCGTAAGTTATAGGCAGGAAAATTGATTAATTGTGGGGAAAAGTCATATTTTGTCCGAGGATTTGACATTTTCTACTGGTTCAGTACAGAAATCATGCCAAATCATTATACAATTACATTCCTGTCAAGGGTGATTTTTGCACTATAAAAGCCAAACAAAAGGATCAATCTGAAAACAGAAAAGATCCTACTAAATGCATTTGCACATTTCACTACCTAGTCACAAACCTGTCTCTTACATTCTGAGCTCAGGTACATTTACAAGATGCCAATTTTTTCTTTTGTGTCTATGCGTTAGATCAGTTAAAGCCCCAGCCAGTCACTGAAAGTAACGGTAGATAATCTGTACTCGTGTATTGCCATGACTAAAGTACACTATATTCTGATATAGCAGTGGTTCTCTACCTTTTAGACTCGTCCTCCTTGGCACTCAAGACATCCCTTGGAAAATGCCAGCTCTTATCTTTGGCACAATTTTTGACAACAGAAAAAACACAGAGCTATTCTTCTGTTGCAAAGAAAGACTACAACAGGTCAGAAACATTTGGACACTGTGGAATCCTATTTCAAATCTCTACGTATACCATTATTTTGTAAATCATATTTGCATATCTAGCATTGCGTGGCACCCTGCAGCATCCTTGAAAGGATCTCAAAACACTCGAGTTCTGCAGCACCTTGGTTGAGAATCATTATGATATAGACTATATTCTATGGCTCTCAGACAAATGATCACACTTTATATTAAGGGCACACATAAATAATTTATAATGAATTAATAAATGTTTAACAGGTTTTTAATCAATTGCTATAGGATTCAACACACTGCATATAGTCAAGGATTGTAACTATAACACCTACTAGCTGATGTGCTATAACTATGTATAAACAAACATATAGGCTATGTCTCTACAAGAGGAAATGTGCATTTCCCCGGGGACAAATAGCAGCGGCATACCTTGTGCCACTGCTACTTGTCCTCAGGGAACACCTGTGCCATGCGCACTCTGGCACATGACAGGTTATTCTGGGTAGAGTAGGGAAGGCTGGGGCCAGCAACTGTGCTGGCCCCAGCAACCTTACCTGAAGTCCTAGGGGCTTCAGGGAGATGCAGTCATGGTGCTCCTGCATCAGGGCAGCTGGCCAGACTTTGGTTTTGACCAGTGTATGCTGCTGCCACCTGCGCCACTCTGCTTTTTTTTTAGCGAGTTTTTTTGACCTTGGGATTTCCTGAGGTCAAGAAAACCCCCAGTGCTGCAAAGCAGCAGCACAGGAAATGCCTGCACGTGCAGTGTGTAGCACTGCGCTCGTCTAGACTCAGCCATAATGTCCAGGCCTGTTACATATTTACAAGAGGTAAACACTGCAAAATTACCTAACTTAGGAGTCTCTGTCCAATTTCCAGTACAGCCTTTAAGGACAGATTTTTAAAAGTACGCAGGCACTTAACTATTATCTATTTTAATAGGCCAGCCACTCTGCAACAGGCCATAAGTCACCTGACCTAACTTGCTTTTCAGAATAGGATTTCAGCACCTCACTCACTTAAGAACTAGCATCTTCAATATCTAACATCTATGAAACACTTGCTATTATACTATTTATATCTATATCCTTAATAAATAATCAAACAAATAATTTTATTCTATATAAGTGTGTAGGATAAAAATATCATTATTGTTTTTGGGACAAGGTACTTCAGAAAATCAACTGGTCCAATAGATGGGGCAGTTGCCTGGACTTGGGCTGAAAACACCAGGTATCAGTGCCTGGCTCCTTCATATTTTCTCCTTGTGATTTCACGTATGCTATTTAATTTAACTGAATGCACTTCAGTTTCCTATCAGTAAAGATGGGATAGTGCTTACCAACTTCACAATAATTTTGTGAGTATAACATTGATTGACAATGGTGAGGTCACCAGGTACTATGGGGAGGAGGGCAAAGTAAGTTGACAAAAATTAAAGTTAGGCCAAAGAATCATTTAGTAATGGCACCTCACACTAAAGGAATCTACCACCTGCCATCAACTGCTATTAGAAGCCATTCACTATGTTGTGGAAAAAATGCTTTAAAATGCACTAAAAATGAATTAATTTTAAATGACTAAAACCTGTTAAAGTCATGGCCGTTCTTTGGCCAAAATTGTTTGATGAATTTGCTACAAATTCATGAATAGTTTAACTGAAACCTGCACTTTTTGTTTAAGAAAATACTCAACTGGAAACATTTTGCCCATCTCCACTATGGTATTTCTACCACAACATGAGGTTGGAGCATGACAGGTTGACATGCAGTGTACTGTGTAACCTACAGATGAAGAATGACACACAGATAAAGACAGGATGTTCATGACATACATTTTCCTTCCCTTAAATCTCATTCTTTTGTGGGATGTATGCGGGACTCAGTAGTTCCAGGTTTCCTAGCCACCATTCAGTCTTCTCTCAAATTAGTGTAAATGAGGAATAAAGCTATTGAAATTCTTCATTTTACATTAGTAGAAAACTGATATAAGTGGAAAGAGCATCTGATTACCTGTGTTTAAGATGGGGATATTAAATGGGCCTCAAGTAGATGTACGAAACCATTGAGAAATATATGTTATGAAAATGTTGCTCTGTTATTTAATTTGTACATCTCTTGTAACATTCCTTGTGCTACTTTAATTCTTCTTTAACCCCCCCCCCCCAGAAAAACACCATAGTACATTTCCTTTTCTTTCTTCAGATCTAAAAACATCTGTTTGACAGTATGACTCCCAGGGAACTCCAGGCAAAAGTTAATAGATGCAAAGCCAGATTTTCTAATCTTTAAAAGGTAATTTGATTACTTGTTTCTTTTAACTGCATGTATGGATCTCAGAGGGGAAAAAAATCTACTTTCTGGAGTCAGATTGGGTTTACTGCTCCTATAAATCAAATAACCATCTGTGTGCTTTCAAATTAAATTTCAGAGGCTATTAGTCCATAATGTGGACTAAGCACTTTAAGTAATTTTTTCATATTTCTATAATATATATCAATAATTTTACATAATACAATTACTTGATACCCAGAGCAAAAATAGCACCATACATTTACACTAATGCAAATACTTGCAAAAGCTATGTGTGGTATGTAAGCAGAATACTATATTGGAAAAGAAGGATTAAGTGACATGCATACAGAAAGATATGATGTATTAGAATTCAGGAGTTCCTGGCTCCTATTCCACTGTGTAGATCACAAAACTGTACTGCCACTTGACAACTCCTGTGCTGTTCACTTGCTTTGTTGGCTGGTGAGTGGGGTGGGAAGGACAAAGTCAAGGAATCATCTCCTCCCTATTACCTTTAAGGTATGACACATACTGAAGTGCTGAGCAGCACGAATGACACATGCCCCCAGAGGCTGGGGGGGCATGGCGACCACCCGTAGGCAGTGGTGGCGGAGGCATGACAGCAGCAAGCAAGGAACTCCAGCAGATGGCTGTGGCTGTGTCAGCAGCAGGGTTGGGGACGGGGATGGTGAGTGCCGACTGGTGGTTGGCAACCACCCATAGACGCTGCTGGCAGCAGCAACCGCCCGCAGATGCTGCCAGCAGTGTCAGTGGCTGGAAGGGGGGCGGTGGCAAGTGGCACCTGCCCAGAAGCACCGCTAGCAGTATCGACAGTGCTTCTTTCAGGGGGTGCACCACCAATCTCAGGGGGTGCATATGCACCCGCAATCACCCTCTATGTGTTGCCAATGCTGAGCAGGAAGGGGATTATCCTTTGGGTGAAAAGGGCTAGAATATGCCTGGATCTAAAGGGCCAAACAATGCTAGATACGGTACCTTAGGCTCTCCCTTCAGCTGTGGACAAGCATAAAGACCAAAATGAACGTGACTTTAGATGCAAGAAATTATTTCAGATTAGAAACCCACAGTGAGGCCTGCATAACAAGGATCCCAAGATTCAGTTAGGCTTAGAGGATGAAAACTAATGTAAGAAAAAAAAATGAACAAGGTGCAAGATGAAGGAGAAGGAGGAAACTGTTCCAGCCTTACACATGAAAGAAAACATAAAGCTGAGAGTGAGAAAAGGAAATAAAATAAGCAAGAAGAAGAGAACTTTGGGAAGAACATAAGAGTTGAGAAGGTTTGTGAGGGACATGAAGCAAGTATAGAGGATGCAATACAATGTTAAACCTTGACTGTGAGGATGTAACAATCAACACAACATAGTCTAGAGTTGTGGCGGGAGGGGTGCCAATTTTGTTTTTTTTTCGGGGGGCGGGGACAAACACAGGATGGGGATGATGACAAATGGTAAGTATTTTGAACAATTGTGGTTTTACTAATGTTGAAACTATTCACAAATGGAACCTGCATTTGCCAGATGTTAGATCCAGGTTTAATTTTCTTCTCTGCTGAGGATCTGAACCTGAATTCCAGTCTTCTATGAGGGTGCTCTAACCACCAGGATATTTGAGAGGTTTGCTCGCAATCCTAAACCTAGTAATACTACTCCTGTTTTAAAAAGTAATTAAATGTTCATTAGAGCAAAGACTAGAGCAATGTAGATGTTCTACCTCCCACATACAGGCTATGGAGTCATTCTTCTCTGATTCAGTGGACATTAAATAGTCCATGAAAACTGGAACAACCCCAACAGGAAGGACTGAGAAGGATCTGCCTAAGGATATCTTAGTGCTAATCCTCACCTGAGAGGCAGAAGACTTTGGCCCCAGTCCCTGCTCTGACTCAGGCAGTGAGTAGAGTTCTAACCACCAGGATATAGCCTGAACTATGAAATAAGATGGTGGCATCAACTCCTCCTCCATTTGTTTTGTGACTAGTTTTTCACTGTTACCACTTTCCTTGAAAGTGCCTGAAAGCTACACATTTATCTCCATATCAAATCATAGAAAATTAGGGTTGAAAGGGACCTCAGGAGGTCATTTAGTCCAACCCCCAACTATATTATCCCAGCCAAGGCTTTATCTAGCCGGGTCTTAAAAACCTCCAAGGATAGAGAGTTCACAAGCTGTCTAGGTAACCTGTTCCAGTATTTTACTACCATCTTTGTGACAAGGTTTTTCTTAATATCTAACCTACACTTTGCTTGCTGCAACTTGAGACCTCTGCTCCTTGTTCTGTCATCTGCCACTACTGACAACAGTTTAGGCTCCATCCTCTTTGGAGCTACCCTTCAGGTAATTGAAGTCTGCTATTAAATCCCACCCTGTAGTCTTCTCTTCTCCAGACTAAATAAGCTCATAAACCCCTCCTCTTTAACCCTTTAAATTTATTTTGATCAAAACTGATCCCTCCCCTCCTATCATTTAGCTTTTCTGAATCAGAAAAATCAACTATTCTTACAGGTTAGGGACAACAGCTACACATAAACCGTTTTAAGTAATCAGAAACTGGTTTAAACCTGTAACAGAACAGAAGTTCAGTGCACATAAACCGGTTTCAAAATGACTGAAACTGGTTTAAGATAAACCTGGTTGAATGTAATATCAGACTTAACTGATTTGGGTCAAACTGGTTTATGAAACTTCTGTCCCAGACCCCTTCCTTGTTCAGGTTAAAACAGACTCCCCACAGCATGATTTCTAGCCCTGGGCTGTGCTGGGCTGTCTGCTCCAGCAGAGAAGGTTGGGGGGGGAGGGTTGGCAGAGACCCCCCCTCCCCCAACCTAGGCAAACCCTGACTGGGGTCTGGGGCCAAGGAGGGGGGGTTAAACTGCCCCTCCCCCAGTACAGACCTGTCCTGCCCTGCTAAACTTGCTAAAAGTTACGGTAGGCTGAGACTGTTTACTGCAAATCCCAGAGGCACCTAGAAGCAAGAAGAGGAAGTGATGAGCAACCCTGCAGAGTCCTGCAGTTGTGATGCTGGGCCACAAATGCCAGAGACCTTGGGGGCAGCAGGAAAAGAAACTGCCAGAAAGCCATTCTCTAGTGCCCCCTGGCTTCTGGCCTGAGCCACTGCAGGCCTGTGGCTGCATTTCCTGAATCAAAGATAAATGTATGTCCAGTTGTTTCTCAGGTTACTCTTTGCAGGTTAGAGATTAATCTGCAAAGACTGAATCAGTTCAGCTTCTGGCTTTTTGACTGTCTGTACTTAGCCACAGTGTACAGAAAGGAAGTAAAGGGTGGGGTCTAAAATGCTGGGGGTACTTCCTCTGTGGAGATGACTTTAACAGTGTTTTTTTTACAGATAGCTTGGAATAGCACAGAGAACTGTGAAGTCGGAGATAATAAAGTCCTGGAGGGACATCACAATATGTATATAAGATTCTAGCTATGAGTATAGTTAGGAAAACATACGGTTTGGAGTTATTAAAAAAGGAAGTGCCTAGATTTGGTAAGAAGAAAGGGAAGTCATTGATGATATGGAACTTAGACACTGGAAAAACTGTGGTGCAGTCAACGCTGACAGAAAAAGAATGTGGCAGGGATCTGTAGTTCAGGTCAGTAGCTCAGTTTTAGACAGGCTGAATGCAGGGTGATGGTGACATATCCAAGAGGATTAGATAGCTAAGAGGCAGACAGATGTCTGGGACTGGAAAGATGAGCAGATGGGATTGAGAGGTGATTTAGGAGTCACTGGCACAGATGTTATAGTTGAAGCCAAGAGAATGGTTGTGGTCAACAAGGGGAAAGAGAAGACAACTATAATTAAGCTAACAGATAGTACTGGACTTAAATCTGCAGAGGAGATACAGCCTTGAGGATGAAAATACCGGCCAAACAAACAAAAAGACTTCACCATAACTTGGTCTCACTTATCTACTAGAATAATTTCTCCAATTAATGTTATTTCTCTCTCTTCTGGTGAATTGTCCAGGAGCAAGGTACACTTTTCTCCAATGTACTTAACTGAGACTATTTGCTAAGAATGTGGATAATTTTTGATCTGCACTTTGTTACAACTACTCAGTGTTTGTAATTCAAGCTTCAATCTTTCATTTGGTCCCAAGGTATGTTTTTGTTACCTGAGTGGGTGAATAGAATGTGTTAATGAGTTTTAAAAATGCTTCTGACATTCTCTAATATATATTAAAATAACTGCTTGCACAGAAATTTGTACCTGAAAACTGATTCACTAGCTGGAAGCAAGTGGGGAACAAATGCATTTGAGTCATTTTCCTTTCAAAAGCTGAATGAATGTTAACTGATTTCCGACTTCCTTGTCAAACACAGGTTATGTTAAAACTACCACTGCCCATAGCAAATGGTAGCTACCCATCAGTATACTTCCTTAGAATTCAAATAAGAGATAGGATAAGCTCTTCTTAGGATAAGTTTCCCCATTCATAAGGAAATATTGCTAAAGAATAGAGTGCCTCCCTCTATTATGTGCTTTGATTCCAAGGCTACAATATCCAAAACCTTTCTAAAGAAAAAGTCGGCAGTGATATGAATTCTAGGAACAGATGATAGGAGAGATCTGTTAAAATTGATCATCCTCCTGTCAGAATTTCAAGAACCAGCCAATACGTTCTGCAAAGTTGTCAGAGCAGATGATATAGCAGAGAAGCCTAGCTATACATTACCAAGCAGTTTCTTTCTTTGCCACTAGCATGTCATGTGTTTGCTCTGGCCTGCTGGGGGCACTCAGGTACAGCAGGAGATTGCTCCTGCAGCATTTGTTTTCCTTTCCATCCATCAGACAGAGCTACTATTTTATTCATGAATCACAATATTCCATTTAAACAATTAAACATTTCTTAAAATTAGGGTGGGGTGAAAAGGGAAGTTTCTTAGAGTCCTTAGGAAGCACCCATACAGTTCAATGCTAGTCATCTTGATGTGTTTATAGATTGTAATGTTTAGGTCTGAATCAAAGCTGTGGCTCTGTTATTTCTGGCTCTGGCTTGTTGCTGAATCACTTACCTAATACTGTATTGGGACACAGCCCATATGTGCTGCAACTTTAGCATATTTCTGTAAGCAGCATGTAATATCATTACTTGTGAACCCATTTCCTTTCTATCGCAGAGATAGGTTGCCTGGCAGGACAAATGGCTGATGCTGGAGACTGATGTTTCTACATTGTTTTGTTTTTCAGCTGTTCCTCAACTAATACATCTTTCCTTCCAATCTGGAGCATCTGTCATGTACCTATGAAGTGAAGTGGTTAGATAGAGGGCTGGACCTTATTTATTACACCAGGGGAAAATGAAGGATTGTGAATGATGAAATCAAACTGCAAAGGAGAAAAAAAGCCACACAGCTAAAATCTCAATCTTAACCTGCACACAAGGTTCTTTGGGTAGATGTGATATCTTTTATTAGACCAACTAAATAGTTGGAAAAATTGTTCTTTGCAAACTTTCAGGCACAAATGCCCTTCTTCAGGCATAAGGAGAGTGACAGTGACATTGCAGTGATATATTCCCTTTCCTCAAGAACATTAGACTGGTTAACTAACTTTAAACTAGACTTATAATTGTTGCTCCAAGTCACCCATAGAAAGAAGTCATGACAGCAGGAGGTTGGAGGTGTGGAGGCCTATGACCAGCCAATCAGGGGTGGCTCAGCCATTTGGCTTCATTTGGGAGTCTTTGGCAGCCAGCAGGGCATACTGGGAGGCATGCAAGAGCACCCCCAGGGGCGACGCATAGAGGGTGCACATGCACCCCCTGAGCATGGCAGTGCACCCCCTACAAAAAGGCACCACTGACACTGTTGGTGGTGCCTGTGGGCAGTCACTGCTCGCCACCCTGCTGCCAATGCTGCCAGAGGCATCTGCATGTGGTTCACAATTCCTGGGGGCCACTGCCGCTGCTGGTGGCGGCTGTGGGTGGTTACCACCTCTGCCCCTCCCCCCTCACTGCCGACAGTGCCGGTGGCATCTGTGGGAACTCCCTGCTCACCGCCGCCACTGCACTCCCGCTGTTGCTGTGCTCCCCCAGCTGCCAGGGACACACGCCGTTTATGGCACACCCCTGCTGGGCTCAGCCTGAACAGGCAGGCTCCAAGCCCCATCCCACCAAAGGGCTAACGTGTTCTGTTTGCTCCCAACCTAACCTTAAGCACTTCTGCCTCAAGCTTTTTGAATGCTGGTACTTAGCCAAAGGACCCTTCCTCAGTGCTAGGAAAGAAGCAAACACCGCTTGAGCTAAATAACAGAGAGAACAATGGCTTTTGTATGTAACTCCAGATGTAAATTTAAATAGTCACTTAGAGAAATGGAACAGGGCTGTAAAGCAGAAGCAAAGAGATGTTACCAGGAGTAGCTTCCAAACAAGAGAAGTGCAGTTGAATTCATAGCCTAATGACGCAGAAGAGCAAGACCATTCTAAAAGGAGAAGTGGTTGTTAGTACCTGTGGAGCGCATAAAGATTAGGAGAAATAGTACACAGACCATTGTCTCTGTTTAGGCCATGTTTTTAGTGCCCGGTAAAGTTATGATTTTTTGTTTCCAGGCCACAACACCTGCTCAGGATAGCTATGGCCTCTTGGCCATAATGGCCCAAGAGAGGGCTATGACCACAGAGGCGTGTGTGTGTGTGTGTGTGTGTGGGGCGGGGGAGGCTCTGGTGGCTTTGGCTGCCCCTTCTCCCCCCACCTCAGGAGGGGCTTCTGTGTTTCTCCCAGGGCCTCAGACTCCAACACAGTCACATGGGGCTAGGGTGAGGCATACCATCATGTGTTGCATGGCATTCTCACATGGGGTTTCACTTGTCAGGAGACGTGCTGGGAGGACTGGCTGTGGGTCCTGCAGGTCATGCTACTACAGCAGCCACTGGGCTGGTATACACTCTGCACCTCTGAAAAGGGCACAATGGCATTTAACAGCACTTTCTCTGGAACAGTCATGGTCCCTGTGTGAGGAACCATGGCAGGGGGTCTCTTTGCATTTCCACCTCCTCTGGTGGGGTCCCCACAGGCGACTCCTCCAGAACATCCATGGTCCTGTGGGAGTGGGGGTATCAACTGTTCTGTTCTTGGTGAGGGAGTGGCACAAGTCGTTGTAGAATTGCATGCTCTGCCTATGGCACCCAGACTGCTTTATACTGTCTAATACGTAGTGATAACACCTCTTCATCAACATGGTCTTGGCAAGGCACTGCGACCAGTCTCCGTTGTGCCCCCATGTGCACATATGATTGGCAATGTACTTGAAAATATCTCTGATTCAATGCCCTATCTGGAGCCGGCGCTGGTTATCTTCCTTACCCCAGATAATGCTGAGATTCTTTATTTTCCTATAGTCTCAGTTCTGCACCTGCTGGTGGTGGTGGTGAATGGGGCAGGTTTACCCATGGTCCACAGTGGTTCCTGTGGGGTCTTGGTGTCTGTGGGGGGCTGAGGGTTAGGCTGCAAGGAGTTGCCTACAAGGCTGGAAGTCTGGCTGGCTGGCTGGAAGTAGCAGCAGATATGCAGAGGTGCAGTTTGGGCTGTGTGGCTTTCGCTTTCACTTCAGAGTCTTGTGGCCTCTGCTGTTGTGCGACCTGGGATCCATTGCTCAGGTCACTTCCACAATCTCAAAATTCCCAGAGGCTTTAAGTAGATGCCCCATGAATCTGGCAATGCCACATGCCCAACCTGGGCTTTAAAATTCAAGGGTCCTTAAACCCCATTCAATGAGCTGGCTGGCCATACCCCACAGGTTCCAGGGGTGTCTGTCTGCTCACCCTGGCTTGGTAGTGCCCCCCCAATCACATCTCCCCACATGCTCAACTACCTAGTTGAACAACTACTAGCTGGTTGATCAGTGAGGAAGAAAAGGGAGAGTCAGTCTTAACAGAATGAGAATAAAGCACATGGCAGGAGCCTTCCCTCCAAAAAAAATAAAAACAATGTGATGGCAAATATTTAGAGCCTAACTCAGCCACCCTTACAAGATGAAGTACTTTAGTGTAGTGGATTCTACTAGTGGCACATTATTCATTTCAACACCAAATACTACTTGCCAAATTTTATTAAATTTCATTTTTTCCCTTTTACTCTTTCTTTCCCCATCCCTTACTGGCATGGTATAAAGTCCCTGTTTTGAGGAATTTCAACATAAATAATTGATGTCACAAGTGAGAAGGCACAAGGCAACAAGCTATCAAGTGGTTATTTTGTGTTATTACAAATTCATTTTGATATTAAAAAGTTAATAAAAAAATCTAGATGTGTAATTTAAAAATCTGAGCAAGGTAGAAAGTTGAGATGAATGATGGTGGCAGATGCGTTATGGAGGGGCATGAGATTTAAAAAGGAAGGAGATTACAAAATAGGTATGAGACAGAGAGCATCTCCTCTTTTTACTTTCCAGCATCCAGAGCTGTAACACTTCCAGAATAGACATAAACAGAACTATTCTACTGTTGGAACTAAAAACATATGCCAGGTTCAGATCCAAGACTGTAATGCAAATATACCCCTACTCACCTAACTTGAAATGTTATATTTAAGGTGTTATCCCTTCTGTACGTGAAAGTGATTTTTGAATACACTAGGCAAATCCAGAGAAGTTTTGGTTGGGAGTTCAGATCTAACCTAAATCTCAAGCAAACACAAGCTTGGTTTGAACAAGACATTGTTTGCATCAGGACATCACAAAATTCTTCTGAGAGAGGTATTTGGTCATGTGTATCTGAAGACAGGCAGAAAGCAGAGTAGATTTGCTCCTCATAGATAACCTATAAAGTGAGCAGCCACTTACTGCATAAGATGCATCTGAAATCACTTTGGAAAATGCATGATGGAGAAAGTAGCTATTATGGATTGTAGATACTGAAAACAAGAAATATAGTTTACTTTTTCATAATTTTTTTCCCTAACAAAAGCCTTCAGATAAAGTCAGAGTGCTATTAATCTATTTCAGGCAAGATTTTGCTTCCTAAATTAGACCCACATACATACCTGACTCATTCTTATTTTCTTTACAGTTGTATAAAGCCTAGCACTTTCACCTGATAAGCCTAAGTTGGCTTCATTCACCCTCCTCAAATTAACTTTAGCTTTGAATCTGGGTTCAGAATGAAATAATTCAAATCTGTTGAGTTATGTCTGGTTCTGGTACAAAACTATAAATCAGCCTGGGTTTGGTCCAGCCAGGGCTGGCCTTGCACAGTTCACACTGATTAGCACAGAAACTTATATCACAGAAATGTCACCTGATTTTTTTTTATTGTCATTTTTTTAAAACTCTGAGGCGTTAAGTGGCCCTGAATTGGTTGTCTTTTCTCTCCCTCACCCCAAACTGTAGAGTTTTTCATTATTTTTAATAATTGCTTTTAATGATTACCCAGCTGCAGATGGCATTTTTCCTAGGTTAGGCTAGTTCTCCAATTCACTGCTAAGAGACAAAACAAAAGCAGGCTACAGGTGTACCTATACACTAAACAGTACAGTACAAAGACCCAATCCTACTCCAGTTGAAATCAAGGGAAAATTACCCCTGACTTCAGTGAGGGCAGGATCAGGCCATAAATCCTTGAAAAACAACAAGTCCAATTTCAGATTTAAATATTACTACATTTCAACAACTTGTATGCAAGGGAAGGACTGTGTGATAAACTTAACCCCCCTCAAACAAAACAAAACAAAACAAAACAAAACAAAACAACAACTTTGCCCTCTCCAAGTTCAGAAAACACACAATGGGAATATTACTGTCCTGAGTGCAAGCAAACAATGCCTTTGAAAACCTTCGAACAATTTCTTGTAAACAATGTATTGTACTGGCACTGCAGGCAGTGGCTCCAATGCCTGCCCTTCAGACACGTGATGCTTCCTTCCAGTTGCTAATGTTAGGGTGTCAGCTAATTAGACAATTAAAAAAGAACTGATGGCATATTGACACAGTACCAAATACCTGGTGATCCTAAGTCATTTTTTCTGGGGCATGAGCTGGCAAATGGGACAACCTGATTGCCTTTACTCACTAGGCATGTAGGAGGGTGCCCTGTTTATCTCTTGGCTTCCTAAATTCTGTACAGATTTTAGGGAATCTACTGGTTTCAGAAAGGAAAATAAAATCACTACTTCTTTTGCAGGCAGCAGATTGGAAAGGCAGGGAAAGAGTTTCTTCTCCTCCAAAAGAAGAATGTGATGTGTTTCCTACGGGTAACGTCAGAGACGCTATGTCCCAGAGGGTTTGGTCATGATTGCTAAGTGGCTCTAAGTCAGAAACAATACATTAAGGCTAGGAAGACCATTGGATATTATTATTCATATAGCCAGGGAAAGCGACAACTGTAAAATGATAACTAATAAAACAATGTGGGAACTTGACACAAAAGAGTTCCCAGAGCTAGCTGCCCTATGTATGCATCTATGGGGCTCCCAACAGCATACCTCAAACTCCGTAACAGACTGTCTGAAACAGCTTTCTATCAAGTGCACTTTTCTAAACCATTCCTCGAGTGACCAGAATTAGTAGGAATTATTAGAAATTTGATTTAAGACATGAGAACAGAAAAACACTCTCCAATTCTTTATGGGCTACCAAATGCATCCAAGGTTTCTGGACTCATGGGTTTCTGGTACTGCATCATATATTAAGCAAAGGCAGTGTAGGTGCTTCTCACACTACACATATATTTTGTTTCCCCAGACAAGTAGTGATGCTACATATTAGTATATATAGGTTTGCTGATGTACATTTGGGCATTTTCAAATATATTTTCTATAGTAATAGACTTGGGTCTCTTGTTTCACCAGGGGCTCTATAACTGTTTGAAAACCACAATACAATCTGACCATGTAACAGAACTATTGACTACGTTGGTATAGGCTGGAGTTAGAGGGCATTTTCATGACCAAACTTATCTTGATGCCATTCTGAATAGGATTGCCATATTTCCATTTCCAAAAAAGAGGACACTTGTTGAGGGGACAACCTCACTCTCAACCCACAGCCCTTGGCCCTGCCAGGGCCCCTCACTCCCAACCTGCAGCCCCGTGGTGTCCCCAGCCCTGCCAGAGGGGGCCTCCAGCTGCCCCTGTCCCAACTGTGCTGGAGCATGGTGGCAGCTCCAGCTCATGCAAGCAGTGAGAGAGTGAGTTCAGCCCCAGCATGGGCTGGAGGGAGGAGGAGGAGGAGACTCCTGTAGCCTTCCCACCCCAGACTGGGAATCCTGCATTGTGCCAGGCGGCCTGGCTATGCCCTCCCCAGGCAGCATCTCCTGGGTGCCGTGCCCCTGTGCACTTGGGCACTATCGCCGGTGCCACCAGCGCAGCCATACAGCTCCTCACTGCCCCCATAGGGCTCCCTCCTTCCCCTGCTGGAGAGACAGCCCCCTCCCCCCTCCCCTGTGCTTTGCTGAGCATCCCTTGCGCCTAGACACCATTCCCTAGTGCTGGCAGGCACCTGGCCCCCTTCATACCCATCCCCTCCACCTCCCTCAGACAGTCCCCAAGCCCTGGACCTCAACCGCTGCTCCCCACAGACTTATCTGCATGCAGCTGCCGGGCCTGCAGATACACGTGGTGCCCCTGCCTCCAATCATCCTCCCTCACTCCCACCAGTGCAGCAGAGCAAAATACCAGATGTTTGTTCAGATTTTAAAAAGACATCCAGACAGAGATGGGGGAACTTGAAAAAAGGATGTGTCTGGAAAAACCTGGACATATGGTAACCCTAATTCTGAACCATGTTAAATAACCAGGAGTTAAACATAATTTTATGTCAAAAGCCTCATGTCCATTAGGGAACTTGCTCATTGCCAGAATTCAGCAATAAACAGTTTTGTGTGGATGGATCTATGCTAACTGGAGGGAGGATGTGGGTGGACCCAGGGAGAGAAGCTTTGTTGACTCTTGTCAGTGATAGCCTAGGGACAGGGCCAGCTCAGCACTCGAGCAGACCAGAAAAGCTCTGGCTGAGGCTAGAAGGCTGGCCTGTGAGAGGAGGTGAGTGGGGATGCCACAAAGCCCCATGGGTTGCTGGCAGAATGCGACCAAATGTGAGTTGTGATGGGATCTGGTACAGGTGCTCATCACAGTGCTATAACCTACAGAGCTGAAGTCTGAAACCACATCCATCCAGGGTTATCTTAGTGCTGGATCTGCCATTATTACAGTACTCTATGTGCCCTGATCATATGTTTGGTTACAGATGTAGAGTGCTTTCTGCATGCTTACCATGCAATAAGTGTAGCACCTGTACCTGGCCACTATGACCAAAAGCAAATCTAACATCTCTTCCAACTATACTGTTGGCTCAATAAAACCCATCACCAAAATAATCCTTGACATGACATTTGGAAATCCTCTCTCCTTAAAGTACTTCTGAAGAGGCTTGCCTTCAGAGATTTTACAAGGAGACACTCTTAAGCACCTCTGCAAGTGTCACAGATCTAGCAGACTCAAGTGGACAAGTGAGGCACTGGTTTGGGTGCCAATGGCGGGGGCAGCAGGCATCAGCATCTCTGGCAAGAGTATAAAAATTGAAAATGATGCCTCTGTCCATTTGTTTTACTTTGCCAACATACTGCACTTTGAAAGAATTTAGTTGTACAGTAATTCATAGTGGTAAAGTTCAGGTGAAAATTGGCTAGCTGTACTTCATTGAAGGAAGAAAGAAATTGGTAGCCCACTCAAATTAAGTGTCTTATCTTGATTATGATTATGATTTAGGATTTGTATTACCTGTAGCACCTAGGACCTAAGTCATGGATGAAAGCCCCATTGTGGTAGGTGCTGTATGAAAAAACTACCACTGTCCCAAACTAAGTATGCTCTAAGTACAGTAGAGTCTTACAGTCAGTGGGGTACAGTCTAAGTATGGTCCAATCAGACTGCTCCTGATTGTAGATCTTGCTGGAAAAGTATGAAGAAAAAACCCTAAACATGTAAAGAGTTTGAAGCTGCAACAACTAAGTAACACATAATTTGAGCCATACCTGTTTTGCCCATCTCTTTTCCTTTAAATTGTACAAAGGGGATTAGAAGGAAGGCTTATTTGCCTAAACTTTTGAAAGAGTCAGCTGCAAATGACCTTGACTCACTGAAGTCTAATCCAGTTCCCTTCAAAAGAAAATGACAAAATTGCACACAAGGGGCAGAAAATAAAAAGTAACAAAGATAACTTTGTGGCTTTTGCCTCCTGTTTTTTTCTCAGTTAAAAACCAATCAGCTGGGAAATTACAAGCACATGATTTTATTAGTCACTCAAATCTGGAAGCTTTTCCAGTGTATTCAAGCTCAGTTTTTTGCTCGTCTTTCTGATCATATGATCACAGTATTGTTGAAGGACAGGTAGTTCAACCAAGTTGGGATGTTAAACCAAGCTTTTAGCAGCAGGCAAAACAAGGAAGACAGGAAAGAGGAAAAGTACAGCAGAGAAAGAAAAATGATCCACACACGAGAGATAGGAGGTGACAACAGGAATATCAGGTACACGTCCTAACTGTTGTTCAAAATTGAGTCAGATTTGATGAGGATAGCGATGGCTCGCTACACTCCAGTCAGGTGAAGGCATCTTTCCAGATTAGGAAAGATCTGATGGCATGATGACAACAGTACTACTACAGTGCCTAACAAGCAATCATAGCCACAAGGGTGAGCTCAGTCCGTCTTCTGCAAGTTATTTTATATATATTTTATTAAACATTATCCATGGAAAATTTCATTTTTTCATAACCCAAAGCTGGAAATGTTTGTTGCTTCCTGGCAGACAAAACAAAATCTTTCTAGTCTGAAATATCATTGTGCCTTACTAATCTTAATCAAGCTTATGAGACAGGCTTCTCAGCCAGAATGCATCTCACACCATGGAGACCAAAGTGCCTCATTGAGTTTTAGATTGACTAGAGACACTGGCCTAATGGGCTAAGGACAGAAGTTACACAGAAACCCGTTTAAGTGATCAGAAGCTGGTTTCAACCTGTAACAGAACAGAAGTTCAGTGCACATAAATCAGTTGCAAAATGGCTGAAACTGGTATGAGATAAACCTAGTTGAATATAGCATCAGACTTAACTGATTGAGCTCAAACTGGTTAATGGAACTTGTCCCAGATCCCTTCCTGGTTTAAGTTAAACCAGAGTCCCTCAGCATCCCAGGATGGTCTGTAGCCCTGGGCTGGGCTGTGCTCTTTGCTCCAGTGGAGCAGAGTTGGCCCTGCCCTCCGCTCCCTAGCCAGAGTAGAGGTGGGCAGCAGTGGGAGCGTGGCCAGATGCCAGCTCCCCTAAGGCGAAGGGGGCAGGGAAGAGGTTTATTCTCCACTTGTCCCACCAGCATGGACCTGGCAGGCATTTCTCTGCTGCTGCTCTAAACCCCGGACAGGGTAGGGAGGGAGCTCATCCCACTGCTCGTTCCATATAGGGAGCAATTGGCAGTAGTGCCAATTGAGGCGGGCAGGCCCTGGCTGCAGTCTGCTGGGAGCAGGGGAGGGTGGAAGGGGGATAAACCTCCTTCCTGCCCCCTATGCCTCAGAGGGCCATGCTGGCCAGTGTCTGGCCATGCCCCAACCCCTGCTGCTGCAGCAGTGAGGGGGGTGCACCGAGCGGACCCTGGCTCGGGTCTGTGCTGGTGGGGCAGGGAAGGGGAAATTAATTCCCCTCCCTGGCCAGTTCATTTGAGGCTACTGCCAGGGCTGGCCATGCAGCTAAGGCCACACTCTAGCACCCCCACCCCAGCTACTGGTCTGAGCAACTGCAGCATGTGCCTGCATTTCCTGAGTGAAAAGTGAATGTCTGTTCACTTTCAGATTGGGTCAATGTAGACAGGTTAGACTAACCTGCAAAGATTGAATCAATTCAGGCTTTGGCTTTTTGAATGTCTGTCCCTAGCCATGAGGAGCATAGGAACATGCATCCTCTAAACCACAACTGCTATGAACCAACCTGTGGGCATTTCTTAAGTGCAGTATTCTATTTTCTTGTGAAATGTCACTGTTCAGTCAAAATATTTAATTAGCTGATATTTTGCTGAAAACTCAAAATTGTCCATGAACAACAGGTCTATTTAGCAACAGCTGACACCTTATTCTATCTAAGCTATCCAGTCCAAACATGTATCCAGTTCTTGTTTCTAGCACTGTTTTAATTTGTTGCTATAGCACATCTGTAATTTTATTAAAAGCTTGTTTCTATCCTTTACTTCTGCTTAATTTTATAAATACACTAGAACCCAGATACTTCCTAAGAATAGGTTTCTTATCACCCTGTGAAGATAAGTGCTTATAAATTAATGAGGAGTAGGCAGGGCTGCAGCAAATATTTGCAGAGGACCAAAGTGCTCATTTTTTGCTGTGGCTTTTATTTCATAGGATGCCATTTCTCTGATCAGTTTTGTGGGACCACAGCTGGGTTCCAGCTAATCAGAGAAGAAGTGCCTTCTGAAGTCAAAGCTACAGCAAACAGCTGAATGACTCAACCTTGCTATGACAAAGCACTACTAACTAAGCAGGTTGTGAACGACCTAGATATAAACAAACTAGGTTCTCATGTACTTTCAAACACCAAGTTAGATTAACCATGATCATTTGCCTATTTATAACAATTGGATATGGGATCATAGTTTCATAGTTGGTAGGGCTGGATAGGACCTGAGCAGATCATCAAGTCCGACCCCCTGCCATGGCAGGAAAGAGTACTGGGGTCAAATGACCCCGGCAAGATGTTCATCCAGCTTCCTTTTAAAAACCCCCAAGGTAGGAGCCAGCACCACTTCTCTTGGAAGTTGGTTCCAGATCCTAACCGACCTGACAGTGAAGTAGCGCCTCCTGATATCTAGCCTGAATCTACTCTCTGCAAGCTTGTGACCGTTATTTCTTGTCACTCCTGGGAGTGCTCGGGGGAACAGGGACTCCCCCAATGCCTGCTGGTCCCCCGTGACTAGCTTGTAAATGGCCACTAGATCCCCCCTCAGCCTTCTCTTGTGGAGGCTGAACTGGTTCAGGTTCCTTAGCTTCTCCTCATGGGGCCTGCCCTGCTGACCCCTAATCATGCGGGTGGTCCTCCTCTGGACCCTCTTCATGCTGTTCACATCCCTCCTGAAGTGTGGCACCCAGAATTGGACACAGTACTCCAACTGCGGCCTGACCAGTGTTGCATAGAGGAGGAGGATCACCTCCTTGGACCTGCTTGAGATGCATGACAAGGTATGGTTGGCCTTCCTGACCACATCCCCACGCTGTCGGCCCATGTTCATATTGGCCTCAATAATGACTCCAAGATCCTTCTCTGCCTCTGTGCTGATGAGAAGGGAGTTCCCCAGCCTGTAGGCATACTGCTGGTTCTTCCTCCCCAGGTGCAGCACCCTGTACTTGTCAGTGTTGAAACCCATCCTGTTCTCTTCCACCCACCCCTGGAGCCTGTCCAGGGCAGCCTATTCCTTCCTTCTAGTGTGCCCACTTCTCCCCACATCTTAGTGTCATCTGCAAATTTGAACAGGGTGCAATTTACTCCTTTGTCCAAGTTGCTGATGAAGATGTTAAATAGTGCAGGCCCGAGGACTGAGCCCTGGGAGTCCCCACTGCCCACATCCCTCCAGGTCAAATAAGACCCATCCACCACCACTGTCTGGGTGCAGCCCTCCAGCCAGTTAGTGACCCATCTGATGGTGTAGGCATCGGCACCACAGTCTCCTAGTTTTTTAATGTGAATGGGGTCAGAGACTGTGTCGAAGGCCTTCCTAAAGTCCAGAAAGATTATATCCATTGCGACACCTGCATCCAGGGATTTGGTGACTTGGTCATAGAAGGCCATCAGGTTGGTTGGACAGGACCTGCCTCTAACAAACCCATTTTGGTTGCCCCTAAGCACAGTCTCCCCTGCTGGCCCCTTATGGACATGTGCCAGGATAATTTTCTCAAAAATCTTCCCTAGGACCAAGGTAAGACTAACCCTGGGTCCTCCTTCCTCCCTTTTTTGAAAATGGGAACCACATTGACCCTTTTCCAGTTCTCCAGCACATTGCCAGAGCACCATGAGTGCTTGTAAAGCTGTGCCAGAGGTCCCGCAATAACCTCTGCTAGTTCCCTCAGCGCTCTGGGGTGGAGATCGTCTGGGGTGGAGACCTGCTGATTTAAATATGTCCAGTCCCTCCAGAAGTTCCCTGACTAGGTCCTCGCTGACCCTAGGCCTGGGTATATCTCCCACGGCACCTACGGGGGTCCCAGTGGGGGGGGGGGGGGAAGATGACCAGATCCATACTTAGAAAAATGGAGGCAAAGAAATTGTTAAATAGGTCAGCTTTGCTGTCTGGTGCGATGAACAGATTTCCTAGCATGTCTTGCAGAGGCCCCACGTTACTCAGTACCTTCTTTTTATCCCCTATGTATTTAAAAAAGGACTGTTTGTTGTCCTTGATCTGGGTAGTTAGTCCCAGTTCCATCTCTGCCTGGCCTTCCTGACTGCCCCCCTACAGTCCCGGGCAACCCCAATCATGGGGTTAGAAGGGACCTTAAGGGTCCCTCATTTAGTGTGAACCCTTGCACAGATACAGGATGTGCTGTTTCTAAGCCATCCCAAACCAAAGCTTATCCAGTCTCTTCTTGAAACCACCAGTGAAGAAGATTCCACAACTCCCCTGGGCAGCTTTTTCCATTGTGCCAATGTTCTTATTAGAAAGATTTTTTTTTTAGATTAATCAAAATCAGCTTTGCTGTAGTTTAAAATCATTGCCATGTGTCCTGCTGTCTGGGGGTAAGGAAGGATAGTTGTTTTCCCTCTTTTTTTATGGCAGCCTTTCAAATATTTTAAAACATCTGTCATATCCCCCTTAATCTCCTTTTCTCCAGACTAAATGTACCTAGTTCCATTAAACTTGCCTCATATGATTTGCATCCCACTCTCTTATCATCCTTGTTGCATACCATTGAGTTCTCTCCAGTTTCTTTATATCCTCCTTAGGTTTTTCACACAATGCCTATTCTGACAGCTGCATTTATCTGGAACTTTGACGGTCTCTAGAGTTCTATATTCCCATGTACAGAGAACCTGTATAATGACAGCTGCCATATTACTAAGGAGTTCCCTTTCAGGTGATACCAGAATGACGAGGGAACTCACCACCTTCCAAAGAAAATATAAAATGCATCTCCTTGCACAAGTTTTTCCTAGTGCTTATATTTGGATAATATAATGCAGTAGATTTTTCCAAGGGTATGGCACTAAGGACTCTCATCTCCTCTTAGCTTTAAAGTGAGGTGGGGGTGTGCAGTACTTTCAGAATCAAACCCTAGATGAAGAAAAGATAGAAAGTGCATAGTGAATTTCACATTTGCTTTATTTAAATAGGCCTGAGCTCAGATAGCACAACAACTTGATTAATTGAGAATTAAAGGAAGGTAATATAAATAATGCCAATCAACATGGGTATGTGGGAAATCGATACTGTTAAACCAACTTTTTTTCTGATGAGATTACAAATTTGGTTGATAAAGGAAAGAGAGTTGATGTAATAAGCTTCTGTATGGCATTTGTCTTGGTACTACATGACATTTTGATTAAGAAACTAAAATGATACGAAATTAACATGCCGTATGTTAAAATAATTAAAAAGCATTTATCTGGCAGGTCTCAAACTGCAATTGTAAATGGGAAATCATCATTGAGAGGGTGTATTTCTAGATGAGTCTTAAACGGTTCAGTATTTGGGCTTGCACTAGTTAACATTTTTAATCAAGAACTTGGAAAACAAATTGAAAACTGCCATTAATAAAGTTTGCAGGTGACAAGTTGGAGGTGCAATGTCGAGGCCCTGAAAGATCATGATGTGACAGGGAAGCGAGTCCAAGACGAGTGGTTGCTCCTTAAGGACTTGATCCTAATAGCTCAAGGGAAGTCCATTCTGGCCTGCAGGAAAGGGAGTAAAAGGGCTGAGAAACCCCCTTGGCTAAACAGGGAACTCATGCACCTCCTTAATCTTAAAAGAGAAGCCTAAAGAGGATTATGCATCATTGGCCCACACCTGTAGGGAACAGACCAGAAAAGCCAAGGCCGAAACTAAACTCAGGCTGGCTAAGGGAATCAAAGACAATAAAAAGTCCTTTTTGAGATGCAAAGGAAGTTGAAAGAAAAATAAGGGCAACGTTGGACCCCTGCTGAATTAATTGGGGCAGCTAACAACTGACTCCCAGGAGAAAGCTAATCTCCTCAATGATTACTTTGTGTCAGTTTTCCAGCAGCCCAAGGGGATCACCCTGCCTGACAGGACACAGGACTACAAGGGTATGGGTGACCATATGCCTACATTTGGCTAAGACATTGCAAGGGAGCACCTTGAGAGGCTGGACATCTATAAGTCAGCAGGCCCTGATGAAATGCACCCAAGAGTGCTAAAAGAGTTGGCTGACATCTTAGCTCAGCCACTGGAGTGGATATTTGAAAACTTGTGGTGCTCAGGTGAGGTTCCTGAAGACAGGAAGACAACCAATGTGGTGCCTATCAAGAAAGGAAGGAAGGAAGATCCATGGAATTACAGGCCAATCAGCTTGACCTCAATCCCTGGAAAGATCTTTGAGAAAATTATCAGAGAATCCATCAATAACAGGCTGGCAGAAGGCACCATCCTGAGAGACAGCCAGCACAGCTTCATTACCAGTAGGTCATGCCTGACCAACCTCATCTCTTTTTATGACCAGGTGACATGTCACCTGGACAGGGGGGTGAGGCTGACATCATATACTTGGATTTAAGAAAAGCCTTTGACTTGGTCTTCCACGATGTCCTCATGGCAAAACCAGAGAGCTGTGGCCTTGACAACCTCATGGTCCAATGGCTGGGGAACTGGCTCCGTGGTCAGCCCCAGAGAGTGATAGTCGATGGAACCAAGTCAATGTAGCACATGGTGACCAGTGGCATCCCTCAGAATTCAGTACTCAGACCAGTACTCTAAGATATTTATTAATGATCTGAATTCAGGTGTCAGAAGCAGACTGGCTAAGTTTGCAGATGACACCAAACTGTGGGGAAGCGTAGGTACACTGTAGAACAGGCTGAGGATTCAAGCTGACTTAGACAGGCTCGCAAAGTGGGTAGATGGAAACCTGATGACCTTCAGCATAGAGAAATACAAGGTGCTCAAGCTCAGGAGAAAGAACCCACACCATACTATAGGCTCGGCAGTGCTTCACTCACTAGCACTACATCCAAAAAAGACTTGGGGGTCATGACTGACTACAAGATGAATATGAGCCATCAATGCAATGCCGCAGCCAGCAAAGCAAATAAAAAGCAGGCTTGCAGCTACTGATGCTTATCAAACAAGACCCAAGATGTCATTCTCCTGCCTTACTCAACCTTGGTGAGGCCACAGCTGGAGTACTTCATCCAATTCTGGGCTCCACACTATAAAAAGGACATGGAGAAGTTCAAGGAAGTCCAGAGCAGAGCCACACACATGATCAGAGGTCAAGAGAACAGGCCTTATGAGGAGAGGCTGAGAGACACGGGACTCTTCAGCTTGGAAAAGCATAGGCTCAGAGTGGATTTGGTGGCAGCCTGTAAGCACATCAGGGGTATACATCAGGACCTGGGAGAACTTCTGTTCATCAGGGCTCCCCTAGGGAAGACTAGGTTCAACAGTCACAAACTGCTGGAAGACCATTTTAGACTGGACATAAGGAAAAACTTCTTTACTGTCCGAGTCTCCAGAATCTGGAACAGACTCCCCCCATAAGTCATGCAAGCACCTACTCTGGACACATTCAAGTTGTGTTTGGATGCTTGTCTTGCTGGGGTCAATTGACCCCAGCTGGTTTCCTGCCTGTTGGGCAGGGGGCTGGACCCAACGATCTCATGAGGTCCCTTTCAGCCCTAATGTCTATGAAATCTATGAGAAAAGAGGACAGGTCACTGGTACAGAATGAGCTGGATCATCTTATAAATAGAGACCTACTTAAATCATAGCAGAAGTTCACTGTGCAGCAGTGCCTTTTATCTTGCTTTTTTCCCCTGCCACAGAGTGGCTGAGAAGCAAAAACCACAGCATTAATTACCTCTTGGCCACTCAGCAGCTGGGGGGTGGAGGGAGCAGCATGCAGCAAAAGAGTGAGATTAAAGCTATTGCTGCACCATGAACTCCCACCATGATTTAGGTAGATCCCTACTTATAAGCGATCAAGCAAACCAGTTGTGTTTTAATGAATATGCCAAAACTGAAATCTCACAGCTAGGAAAAAAGAATGCAGGCCATACTTACAGACTGAAGGATAAAGGCGCCCAGGAGGGCTGGGAGCCTCTAAAGGGCATGGTATTGAAAGCCCAACAAGAAACTATTCCAACATGATGGAAGCATAAGAAGAACGGCAAGAGACCACCATGGCTGCACAACAAGCCTCTAGGATGCCTAAAATGCAAGAGGAAATCATACAGGCAATGTAAAAAGTTGGCAGGTCACAAAGGAAGCATACTAGGAAATAGAAAGAACTTGCAGGGATAAAATCAGGAAGGCAAAGATAAAAAATGAGCTGCACCTGGCAAGAGAAGTTAAAGACAACAGAAAGAGGTTCTATAATGATGCTGGCCAGAAAAAAACAAGAAAGCTGTGGGTTGACTGCTAACTAGCCAGGGGGGACTCTTAACAGAAGATGCAACAAAGACAGAGCTACTCAACAGCTACTTTGCCTTAGTCTTCACACACACACACACACACACACACACACACAAGCTGCAGCCAGATACCTAATATGGATTATTTGGACAAGGAAGAAGATAAGCCAAGGGATGAGATAACAAAAGAGACAGTCAGAGAGCTTTTCAGGATCTGAATGAATTCAAGTCACCAGGGCCTGATGAACTTCATCCCTGGATAGGGAGGGAACTAACAGAGGAGATGCTGGAGCCTTTGACAGTTGTGGGAGATAGGTGAGGTACCAGAGTACTGGAAAAGAGTCACCGTAGTACTCCTCTTTAAAAAGGCAAGAAGGAGGATCTGGGAAGCTACAGACCAGTTAGTATCACCTCAATACCTGGGAAGTTATTGGTACATATCCTAAGAAAATCCATGTGCAAACATCTGGAGGAGGAAAGGCTCATCAAAAGCAGCCAGCATGGATTTACTAATACTAAAACAAACTTGATCTCCTTCTCTGACAAAGTAACTACTTGGGTGGATGAAGGGAATGTTGTGGATATAGTGTATCTGGACTTCAGCAAGGTTTTTGAGGAGGTCCCACATGACCTTCTCATAAACAAATTGGAAAAATATGAGCTGGACAAAACTTCTATCAGACAGATAGATAACTGGCTCAATAACCACAACCAAAGGGTAATTATAAATGGATCCATCTCAGAATGGCAGGAGGTTTTTAGTGGAGTCCCCCAGGTCTGCCGTGGGCCCAGTGCTGTCAGTGTGTTAATGATTTGCATTCTGGCATAGATTCTTGAGCAAGTCTACAGATGACTTAAGCAAGGGGCAAGACAAGGCTCTCACTGGGATTGTAGAGAGGCAGCAGCAGGACGCCAGACTACCAAGCGTAGACCCTGAGATGGTGCAGAGGCACTTGGAGGAACTGAATGCGTTTAAGTCGGCAGGCCCGGATGAGCTCCATCCGAGGGTGCTGAAGGCACTGGCTGACGTCATTTCGCAGCCACTGGTGGGAGTATTTGAACACTCATGGCGCATGGGCCAGGTCCCGGAGGACTGGAAAATGGCCAATGTGGTCCCCATTTTCAAGAAGGGGAGGAAGGAGGACCCAGGCAACTATAGGCCAGTCAGTCTCACCTCCATCCTAGGCAAAGTCTTCGAAAAAATTATCAAGGCTCACATTTGTGAGAGCCTGGCAGGAAAAATTATGCTGAGGGGAAACCAGCATGGGTTCATAGCAGGTAGATCATGCCTGACTAATCTAGTCTCTTTTTATGACCAGGTTACAAAACACCTGGACACAGGAGTAGGGGTTGATGTCGTAGACTTCAGGAAGGCCTTCGATACGGTATCCCACCCCATACTGGTGAACAAGTTAAGAGGCTGTGACTTGGATGACTACACAGTCCAGTGGGTGGCAAACTGGCTAGAGGGTTGTACCCAGAGAGTCGTAGTGGATGGGTCGGTATCGACCTGGAAGGGTGTGAGCAGTGGGGTCCCGCAGGGCTCAGTCCTTGGACCGATACTCTTCAATGTTCATCAGCGACTTGGACGAGGGAGTGAAGTGTAATCTGTCCAGGTTTGCGGATGACACAAAGCTATGGGGAGAAGTGGACATGCCGGAGGGCAGGGAACAACTACAAGCAGACTTGGACAGGTTGGACATATGGGCAGAAAACAACGGAATGCAATTCAACAAGGAGAAATGCAAAGTGCTGCACCTAGGGAGGAAAAATGTCCAGCATACCTACTGCCCAGGAAATGACCTGCTTGGAGGCACGGAAGCGGAAAGGGATCTTGGAGTCCTAGTGGACTCCAAGATGAACATGAGTCGGCAGTGTGACGAAGTCATCAGGAAAGCTAATGGCACTTTATTGTGCATCAGCAGATGCATGACGAACAGAAGCAAGGAGGTGATACTTCCCCTCTATCAGGCGCTGGTCAGACCACAGTTGGAATACTGCGTGCAATTTTGGGCGCCGCACTTCAAGAGGGATGTGGATAACCTGGAGAGGGTCCAGAGAAGGGCCACACACATGGTTAAGGGCTTGCAGGCCAAGCCCTATGAGGAGAGACTAGGGCACCTGGACCTCTTCAGCCTCCGCAAGAGAAGGTTGAGAGGCGACCTTGTGGTTGCCTATAAGTTCATTATGGGGGCACAGAAGGGAATTGGTGAGGCTTTACTCACCAAGGCGCCCCTGGGGGTTACAAGAAATAATGGCCATAAGCTAGCAGAGAGCAGATTTAGATTGGACATTAGGAAGAACTTCTTCACAGTTCGAGTAGCCAAAGTCTGGAATGGGCTCCCAAGGGAGGTGGTGCTCTCCCCTACCCTGGGGGTCTTCAAGAGGTGGTTAGATAAGCATCTAGCTGGGGTCATCTAAACCCAGAACTCTTTCCTGCCTATCCAGGGGGTCGGACTCGATGATCTATTGAGGTCCCTTCCGACCCTAACATCTATGTATCTATGAATCTATGACAAAACTGGGAAAGACTGTGAACATATTGGAAGATGGAAATGCAATTCAGAGAGATCTCGACAGATTTGAAAGCTAGGCTGAAGTTAAAAGGATGACATTCGATGCTGACAAATGCAAGGCGCTACACCTCAGAAAGAATAATAAAAAATACAAATACAAAATGGGTGACACCTGGCAACATGGCAGCATTATGGAGAAGGATCTGGGAGTCCCAGTAAATCACAGACTCAACGTGAATCTGCAGTGTGATGCAGCTACACAAAAGGCAAACATAGTTTTGGGATGCATTAGTAAAGCATTAGGTGAAAGACACAGGAGATGATATTGTCTCTCTACTCAGCACTAGTTAGGCTTCATCTAGAATACTGTGTTCAGTTTGGGTCTTCACATTTTAAAGTTAGAGAGGGTCCAGAGGTGGATGACAAGAAAGATAAAGGCCTTGGAAGGCAAGTCATACAAGGAGAAGCTAAAGGAGCTAGGCATGTTCAGTTTGTGCAAAAAGGTGCTTAAGAGAGGACATGATACCAGTCTTCAAATACTTGAAGGGATGCCATAAAGAGGAGGGGAAACATTTTTTCTCTCTTGCTGCAAAGAATAGCATGCGGATCAATGGTTTAGAGTTCCAGCAAAGTAGGCTTAGATTGGATATTAGGAAAAATGTCTTCACTGTTAGAACAATGAGACCATGGAATAGACTGCCTTGGGAAGTTGTGGACTCCCCATCACTGGAAATATTCAAGAAGAGGTTGGAAGGTCACTGGTCAGCGATGATTTAGGTATAGGTATGCCTACATACTACTGTGGGTATCTTCATGCTTCTGGTCTTTGCTGGTTGCCATATAGGCCTACAAGAGAATTCCTCCCATCCCTCACTCCCTGCCCACTACTGCTACATGTATCAGGGCTTTTTAATCTCTTTCTCAGATGCATTGGGTGTTGGCTGCAGTCAAGGGTGGGGATTTTGACTGGGGTGTGCCAGTGCTCCTGCTGGGACCAAAGCTGGAGGTTCCTGGCAAGAGGATCTTGCCCCTCCATCTTTACCTTGGGACTGATATATTTGTTATCAGGAAGGAATTTTACCTCATGGCCAGATTGGTATGGATTCTCCGTGTGTGTGTAGGGTGGGGGGGAGGGGTTGTCTTCCTCCCTGGTGGAGATCGTCCTGAGATCTCTTGAGCATATATTAAGCAGGATGTTGACCGCAGGATGTTGACCGCCATGGTCCCCCTGCTTTACCTGGTGCAGACTAGGGTGATATATCTTGCATTGTGTCAGAGTTGACTGTGTAGTGTTACTAAGAGGTTAGACAATGGATTTGTATAGGGTGGTTTGGATAGGGATGATCCTGCCTAAGGCAGGGGGTTGGACTAGATGACCTCTGGAAATCCCTTCCAGCCCTACTTCTCTATGATTTTATACAGGATGGGGCTTTTTTCTGGGAAATCATTCATTTCACAAGGACATGAGAGATATAATGGAATAAACAACAGAATTTGAGCTACTAGGGTAATGCCAAAAGGGTAATAGCAACACTTTGATAAACAAATAGGAATACTAGGCAGAAGAGGGAAATTTATATTACTACGTTATTTGGCAGTGGTGTAATCTTTACTAAAATTGTGCATCTTGTTTTGGTGCTAGCACTTCCAGGAAGTGGTTGATAAGGCTGGAAAACATGCTTTAACTTACTTTTTGGTAAACTAAGGTGTAACTTGATCGTAGCCTAGAAACACCTACTGGGGAACAGAAAAATAATAAGAAAAGGCTTTTCCATCAGAGAACCAATGATGTAACAAGATCTGGGACCTGAAATTTGAAGCTAGAAAAATTCATACAAGAAATAAGGCTTTCTTTTAAAAATAAATGGTGTCTCATGTATTTAGCATCCCCACACTTCAAAATGGTGGCAGGGGCATTTTAACTAAAGTTTGTCAAACAAGCTTTAACTAAAGCTTGCCATTTTGAAGCACAGGACACTGAATACATGAGATGTTGCAGGCACTTTAATTACAGCAGATTAGCTTTTTCCTGAGAGTCACTCTAATTAAAGAGCCCCACCATCTGCTCCCCCAGTAAAGATGCCCCAAGTTTTCAGATGATACTAGGTTGTCCCAGGTAATTAAATCCCGATCTGATGGAGAGGAGTTGTAGAAAGAACTCACCAAGCTAAGTGAGTATGAAAAAAATAGCAGATGAACTTCAGTATCAACAAGTGCAAAGTACATGGGAAAAGTACCTTCAATTATACAAACACAGTCTTGGGTTCTGAACTAGATGTTATGACTCAGGAAAGAGGCATTAGAGTAACTGTAAATTTTCTAAAAAATATCAGCTCAATGTTCTGTGGTGACCAAAAAAAAGCTAAAAAAATGTTAGGCATCATTAAGAATGGAATTGAAAAAAACCCATGGAACATCATGATACTGTACAAATCCATGCTACACCCACATTTTGAGTCCTGTTTGCAGTTCTGATCTCCACAGCTCAAAAGGATGTTGTAGAATAAAAAAAGGTACAGAGAAGGGCAACTAAAATGATCAGGGGTAGGAAGCAGTTTCCATATTAGGAGAAACTATAAAAGGACAGAACGTTTCAGTTTGGAAAGGAAAAGCCTGGTGGTGGGGTATGATAGAAATCTATAAAATCTTAAAGGGTTTAGACAAAGTAAAGTAGAGAACTGTTATTTATGAAGCCCCAGAATACTAGTAATTAGCAGGAGACAGATTTAGAATGAACAAGAGAAAGTACTTCTTTATGCAGCTCATAGTTAATTTGTGGAACTCATTACCACAGTAAGCTATAGAGGTGGATAGTATAGCCAGGTTCAAAAAGGAACTAGACAGATTTATGGATGATGGATCTGTTAATAGCTACTTAACAGGACAGTCAGAGACACATCCTCTGACATCTCCAGACCAATGATGGAAGATACTAGGAATGGTAATGAACAGGAGATAGATTACTCTAGACATACCTTCTCTCTAAAGCATCCACTCCTGCTGAAGACAAGATAATAGTTTAGATGGACCATTGGTCTGACCCAGTACGGCACTTCTTATATTCTTAAGACTGAATGCATTTATAAATGATAGGCTTTGGTTTAGGCAAGACCTATGGTTTAGGTCAGCAGCCTCCAACCTTTTTAAGTAGGAGATAACCTTTGGCATTTAAAAGCAACCCAAGGTCTAGTATGTACTGCCGCCACCCCCCGCCCACCCCAGCAGGTAAATCTGTGGGGAGGGAAGCTGGGGTAGATTGAGGCAGAGGGAGAAAAAATTATTTGGCAGGAAACCTCCCCAGTAGGTATGTCCCACCAAGCTGGGGCTCCAATCACCTTACCCCTGCTCCTGCCTCTGTGGCACTGTCCCTCACTGTGGGGGCCTCGATCTAGCTCCTGCCCCTTCCCTCCCCCATGGACTGACCTGCTGGACTGGGGCATGCACGTGCATGCACATGGGTACTCAGCCCCCAACCCCAGCCTGAGATCAACTCCAAGAGGCTCCGAGATCTACCGCAAGAAGCTCTGAGATCTACCAGTGGATCAAGATCCACTGGTTGGTGACCACTGGTTTAAGTTGTACAAGATCACACTAGCTTATCACAAATATCCCTTTGGGCCTTTTAATCTATGAAGCAAGGGACATATTACAAAAACAGGTAAGAATGGATATGATATAGGGTGCATTTTTTCCTTTGACTTTTGTTAAGGGCTGGGTTGAAGAGGCTGCAAACTAGGTGAAGTGAACAGAAATTACTCATTCCAATGAATAGATTGTAGGAGGAAGCAGTTATAATTAATTATGGTTTGTTTTTTTACTGTACACATGATTAAAGCAAAAGGCAGGCATTTTTTTAAGACTGAAAAAAGTAAGAGAAAGTAAGTTCTTGGTAGTGACATATGTAAGGAAATTCCTGGAATCTTTCCTTTCTTTACAGGACCTGTTTTGCTGATGAAGTTTTATTTGTATTGTCTTCACTTTGTTTATGACAAAATAGCTGATTTAACCGTCTCTCACCAATTGAACTCTGTGGCAGAGCTGGCGGGGAAGAAGGGAGAAACATCTCGCTCCCACCTCCTTCCTTATCTGTGGTGCATCTGGGATTTACCCGGGTGGCAAGACCCTCCAGGAGCCAGGAGAACAGAACCGGGGCCATCCCGCACTCCCAGCCATGTCAGAAAGACTGGTTGGATTGGGTGCCGGCAGCAGAGGCACACGCTGGTATGAGTAGGCTTTCTGATTGGGGGCAGAGCCAGAGCCCCACACCAGCTCTGCTATTGGGTAGCTAGCTGGTTAATCAGAGCCTGGACATTCCCTTGACAGGGATTACCAGCCCAGCTGTGTGGTGGAAGCAGCTCCTGATTGGAGTGAAGAACAAGCAGGAAACCCCAAAAAGCCCCTGGAACTGAAGCATGGTGGTAAGTGGACTCCAGAGCAAGCAGAGCACCAGACAGGTGAAAAGCAGCCTTTTGATACACTTACCCAGGACAGACTCTTAGATATTCCAGGAGTTGGACCCAGCACCTATGAGGCTGGGCGCAAATAAGACTTTAAATGTTGACATTGAATGACTGCAGACCCCTCCTAAGGGTCTGAGTCCTAAAGACTATATTACATTAGAGGTTCACAGTGGGAATGTAGGGGTTGGAGGAGCTCCCATTCAGGCCCCTAAGGCCTACTAACTGGTCCAGAGGGTCACAGTTTTATAAGGGACAGGTGATCTCTGCTGTTTTTCCCTCCACAGTTTATGACTGTTCCTAGGCTGAACACCACTTCCTGTAATTTTTCCAAAGCCGTGGCAGACGAGACCAAGTGAGGACAGGAACAGCCTCACCCTGAGGAGAGAATATACCAGCATCACCTTGTCAAGGTTTGGATTAGCCCCAGTCACTGGATGTTCACAGAATTACCCTGGGAGGCCAGCAGTGACTTGGTGACAATCCCTCTTTCTTAATTTTCAGTGTGCCCTAGGCTAAGTACAGGCAGTCAAAAAGCCTGAGGCACAATAGAGCCAACCGTTGCGGGTTTCTCTAAGCTACCAAGACATGTTTAAAGGCCCAATATATTTTCAGAAGGAAACTTCAGTTTCCATAGTTTTATTCCCCATATCTGTGTTATGAAATATTCTTCCTCTACCCAGGTTTACTAACAATGCAATGGGAAGTAATTCCATCATGCAAGTTGGCCATATTAAAAGTGTTTTATGTGGCTGAACATCCTGGAGTGCTGTTCATATTTATTAACAGCATGTTGATGACACAACCTTAATCTCTCCCACTGACTTCTCTTTTGCAACAAACACAGACTACCAGTCTTCAGTTTCAGAGTTCTCTATTTGTATAGATCTTATGTGATCACATAATTAAAGGCTGAATATCCATGCATGTGTAAGGTAGAGTGAATGAAGACGATATGAATAACCTTAATTCTGCCATTTCCTAACTTCTGATTGATTGACTTGGCAACTTTAACAATATTCTTCTAACCAATTCCTTGTGTAATTTCAGTTTGCTTTTTTTAAAACTATAGCACAAGAAAGGAATTTCATTATGTGACATCACAGTGATATCCTTATCAGTTCTGGAAACTTAAACTCTGCTACACAGCTCTCTGCCACATCAGCTACCAGAGTGCCTGACAGCACGTTGCCATTCTAAAACAAACTACTAGAACAAACATGATGGGGATCAGAACTATGCACTTTGCTACTGGGCTACACATGCACAGATGTGTGTGGCAACAAGGAAATGTCAAGACTCTGAGAATGAGAGTTACATTCCAAACTCTGGAGGAGAGTGTGCGCTAGGATGGATGCACTGTTTTCTGCCCATTCCTACTCCAAAACTCAGCCTCAACTGTCCCATCTCATCCAATTTTATCCCTTTCCTGTATTTTCCCCCTGTAACAGGAGGCCAGCTCAGGGCCAGATCTCAACATTGGCCCGCCCTCCTGCCTATGTGGAGCAGTCCACCCAGTCTTACCTGCCATGACTTGCTGTTTAATAAACTCATGTAAAATATGAGAAGCTGCCCATTTTAATGCCCTGATGCCAAAGGCAATACACACGGCTCCATACTTTTCCTACACCATGTCCCATGCCTTCCAGATGGCATCCTGACTTACTATCTGCTCCAGTCTAAGGCCAGACAAAATTCTGCCCCTTTGCTGGGCCTCTAACATTCTGCCCTTCTCAGGCCTCGTACATACCACCCCCTCTCACAGGGCCTCTTTCATACTGCCCCTCACCAGGACCCACTCATCCCACCCTACTATGTGCAGACCTTCGGGTCCCCCTTGGGCCCTTCTTTACACAGCCCTTCAGGCTTCTTCACTCACATACTCTAGCCGGTAGACACACAGCCATACTCTTCATGGCTGCCGGCCTTCTGTCCCACACTGGGCTGAACTCAGCCACTGGCCCCTCTCCGGGTAACTCTATGTCCCCTCCCTGGGGCTCCTGTCTCTGCCCCCTCACCAGGGCCACTGGGGTCTTATACCACCATGCCTCCTCATTTGGCTAGTCTTAAGCCCTCTTCTCTGCAGTCTACAGGCACTCAGCCCATGGGGCTCACGTGTCTGGAGACATGCCTGTCCCTCACCTCCCCTGTGTCTGCTCTCTAAATTACCCACCAGGTAGTGGGAGCTGGGTTTATAAGGCACCCCTACTCACCTTTCACTGGGGAGGCAACTGGCCTGGCATTTCTGGGGAACTACCCTGCCATGGGCAGTCCCAGCAGGCCATCCTTCCCCAGCAGAGTGCAGTTGTAGGTCTTACCCAAGACCAAGAGCCCTCTGCCATCTCCATAGCTCCTGCCCTTACCTCTGAGATGTTGCAAGCAGCAGTTCAGCCAGGTGGTATTTCTCTAGCTGCCAGCAGCGGACTGCCGGGTCAGCCCTGAGGGCTTGTATCTAAAATGGAGGCTGCTCAGCCCCCTCCTCCAATCCCAGGTCCCTCCTGGGGTTCTGTGGCTGCCTCAATGGGGCTAGCCCACACCTGCAGGTCACCCTGCTGCCTGTTCTCAAGCCTTAAAGTGGCAGACACCAAAGGTGCTCTGCCACACCCACCATAAATGGCTCCTTGTCTTAGTCCTGTTCTCCTTTGCCCAACCAGATCCAGTCTCCATTCCTCAGACCTCTTATCCCAGTCCAACTGTCATTGTCCAGCTATTTTTAGTCTCTCCTTCTGAGTTCGCTATCCACATCTGAGTCTTCCCTGTCACTTCCACTCTTTCCATCTCTCCAACCCCAGTCTCAGACTACCCGGTCAGTTCAAATTCCCCACCTCTCACCTTATCTTTCTGTTTCCAGGTTTATCTTCACCAGGCATTCCTGGTCCCCCATCTCTTAGCTCATCATCCAGTTGCTCTCTTCCCTCCCACCAGTGACCCAGTCTTAGGCCCTCTCCTTGGGTTCTGTCGCTGGTATCCTTCACCCTTCCACTTCATGGTTCTTTCTCTTAAGCCCTTTGTTTAGTGAGTCCTTATTCTCTTCTTGCTCTCATTTTCTTGTCAGATTTGTCTTCTCTCCTCAATTCTGTCTGTATTTCCCCCTGCCACAGTTTTCTAATTCTAGTCTTCTTGTCCTGTAGTACATTTGTTATGGCATCTATTTGGGAGGGTAGGGAGTCCTGAATTCTGGACACTATTCTCAGGATACTCATGAATGTTACACCAAGTAATCACTGGATAAATTATAGTTTGGGGGCAGTTGGACAAGTACAAGGTGCAATCTACATGCCTGGATAATATTGAAAACCAGAGGACCTAGAGTTGAGGCAGCAGCTGAGCATGGGATTTTTGGATCACCATTTTAGAACTAAATTTTGCTTAATTCTCATCTAAACATGGCTTCTAATTTTGGTTGCCTGCCTCAGCTTCTGCAGGGCCCAAATTAAGGCATGGAGGGTCTGATTTGAGTGCTGGGCACTCAAAATTTCATCCAAAATTTGGCATCCCAAAAATGAACCACCCAAAATAGAAGGCAAAGTTCTCAATTACTTGGCACATTGATTTTAGCATGTGCAAAATGGGAACAATGTCCACATCCCATAGCAGTGTAAGGTTTGTTCATTAGATTCTGTGAAATGCTAGCATTGGAAGTGTTCTAAGCATTGTTATCATTGTGAATAAGAAAAAGGCATTAAAATATTGGACATTTTTGGACTACAAAGACACAGATCACATTGTGGATAGTTATAAATATCCATCCCTTAGGCAGACTTCATCCTTGCATTTTCTTGTTTGCCTATCTGCCACTTTATGGAGCCTGTTTACTGCTGAAGTCCTGAGCTGAAAAGTGGTGGCAGATAGCAGATGTACCAATTAATAACCTGTCAAGACTGATGGATAGAATAAAAAAAAAAAGATATTCTCACATAGATCCCCTGTGTGTTTTTCTTCCCCATTCAGGGCACAAGGGTCATGAGACACACACTGCTTCCCTGGAGAGAGACGAAACTGTCTCATTAGTGTCTATCTTTCATGACACTATGACGCTGCCTTTACGATGTTAACTCACCTGTTCTTCTCCCAGAATTCTGAAGTGATGAAGCTCTTTAATCAAGGAGTCTGGACAGCCAGCTGTTGGAAAGAAACAAAGAAATGCACGTTAGAATTCATGGCTGGTGGGGTTTTTTTGGAAGGGATATATGCTATATATAAATGCAGAGAGGATAGGATGCAGAGATTACATTAGATAAAAACGAGATTACAAGAAACAGATTAGAAAGATTTGTCATGGTTCTATGGGCATCAGAACACTAAACACCATCTATCAAAGATTCCTACCGTATTTCAGAACATGCTTCCTAGAATGCTTTGAAAGATTATTTTCCCTATATCTTAGCCCTTTCCCTAAAAGACTACAAAGTAGAGAAAGTAATAAAAAGGGCAATACCTTCTGCCAGCTCTTACATAAAAGAGCGAATGCACTGTAATTAGAAAAACTCACTTCAAAATCCTGGAGCTGAAGAAACCTGAATTCAGGCCCAAACGCCATGTTGTTGGCCCCATTTCTAAAAGTGATGCAGGTCTTCCTTGATGCCCTGAAGACTTTTACAGACTGCACATCACTTAAATTTTGGCTTTCTCCAGGATAGTTCACTCAGTGTATGTAACTATCACCCCAGAGTATAACATGCAAACCAAATATAAGGGAGAGGAGACACTTACCAGGCTTTTACCACTGCATTAAGGCTAGATTGCCACAGGCCTTACACATTCCTACAAGGGAGTCAGAAGGAATAAATTTCACTGCATCCATGTCCCCATGCCTCACACTTACAGCTCTGCTCAGGCTGCAACTCCATTCAGATTAGTGAGAGCAAAGGCTACTTTACTGATGCTCACTTAGCTAGGCATGGAGCATGAAGGACTGGTAGGGTGTAGGAGCAGCTTTGCTCACAGACTAGGGTAACTGGCTGTGCAAATACACGAGAGTGGAAAAATGCTGCTCTATGAAAAGAAGAAAAGACCTCTGTAAGAATTAAATCAGGGGATTTGCTGGGGAGGAATTAAGATTTTCTCAACCTGCCCCTGGGTTGACACAGGTACAAGGATTACAGCTTTGCCTGCAATGACTAACATTAGTAGGGGGCAAAGGTATTTGAACAGATTTTTTTTTTAGGATCTGTGTCAGCACTGTGCCTTTACTGCTATAAACTTCCAGCAACACTCTTAGATTTGGTCTATATTTAAAAGTTTTGCCAGCATAGCTATGTTGTTTAGTAGGGGTGTGCGAAACGGGCCCTATTCCTTTAGATTCAGATTCAGCCCAAATTGGGGACAATGATTCAATTTGTTCATTCAGATCACTGTCCCCGATTCGATTAGGCTGAATCTGAAGATTTGATGCTGATTCAGAGAATCAGTGATTCGGCCATAGACAGAGCTCTAAATGTTTTTTCTATATACCTCGAGGTACCAGGTGCGGCTCATGAACACTGTGATGTTGGGGCAGAGAGAGCATCGCACAGGAGTGCAGGGGGCCCCCGCATGCTCGGCAGTGAACCCGGAAGTGGAACGGAGGTACAGACGCAGGAGGCACCAGTCGCTGAGCATGGGGAGTGCCGGGAGGCCCCCCAGCATGCTCTTTGGCAGGCCCCTGGGTCTGCTGCCAAGCACGCCGGGGAGCCCCTCCTGTGCTCCTGTGGGATGCTCCATGTGCCCCAGCACTGCAGCATTCACAAGCCATGCCTGGTACCTTGAAGTACGTAGAAAAAACATTTAAAGCTGTGTCTATGTCCGAATTGTCGAATCTTTCCAAATCTCTTTGAATCAAGGGTTCCAGTTCAATTCAGAGAGATTAAAGGGTCCTCTGATTTGATTCAGATTAAGAGTTTTGGCCACTGAAGTGGGCTGAGTCTCTGCTGAATTGAATCAGGGACTGAAGCTTTGCATAGCCTATTGTTTAGGTATGTGGGTAAAAAGAAAATTTCATCCTTAATCAACATAGCTGCATCTGGTATAGATGCAGTTATATTGGTAAATCTATAGTGCACTCCATTCAGGAAACTGCTTTAAGCTATGCCAGTAAAGAACTCTGATGATGGTCTAAGCTCTTTTTACTGGTAATGAGGGGATTTGGGTTGCTAGTATCTCTCTAATGCAAACTGTTTTCAACACAGACAAAAACAAAGTGTTACACTTAGGGAAAAATAATCGAAAACACAAATACAGAATGAGAGATAACTGGATGGGTGGTAGCATTGCTTAGAAAGATCTGGGGGTTTTGATGGATCACAGATGTGAGACAGCAATGTGATGAAGTTGAAAAAAAGGCAAATGCAATTTTGGGCTGCATTAACTGGAATACCAACGTAGATATACCAATTAATAACCTGTCCTATTTTTGTACAATTCTGGGCTCAACATTTTAAGAAGGATGCAGAGAAGGGTCTAGACGTGGGTAATGCAAATGAAAAAGGGGTTTTAAGGCAAGCTTTATAAGGAAAGGTTGAGAGAAGGCATGTTTAGCTTACGGGAAAAGGCAGTTGTGGAGAACCTGATACCAATATTCAAATAACTGAAAAGCTGCCATAAAGAGGGGCAATACCTTTTCTCTCTTCCTGCAGACAGTAGGATACAAAGCAATGACTTTACATTGCAGAAAAGTAGATTTAGTTTAGATATCACAAAAAGTCCTAAGTTTTAGAACAATAATTCATTGCAATAGACTGCCCAGGGAAGCTGTGGTCTCTCTTTCATTGGATGTTTTCAAGAGGAAGTTGGATAAGCCTTCGAGAGGGGTGATTTAGGGGCATTCGTGTATTCATACAGGTGGTTGAACTGATGACCTTTGAGGTCTCCTCCAACCATATGATTCTATAAGGTTTTAACATACAGCAAGTTCTCAATTAATAATTTGTCTTGTCAAATACAACCAATTCATCTAAATTAATAACAACAAATTTCTTCCTGCCCAGGACTTAATCCCTACACACAAACAGGCAAGGACACATAAAACCTCAATTGAATTTCAAAGTGGATGCTCATTCAGCTCTATGATCCTTTCATATTCATTTGGTCTTTTGCATCTCTTGGGTTTGTAACTCTATTCTCATCTTTGGCTCTTCTCTCTCCATTTTACCTAACATCCAGTGTCTCAGTACTTCATTCTGATATACCTCTCTGCCATCCTTTACTTACTGTCTCTCCACCAGAAACACTTTTTTATGCCTTAGCTGTGTCTCACCTTTCTTTTTTCTCTCCTTTATGGCTGGTATTTAACTCTCCACTCTACAATTTATTCAAACTGCGAATGCATCAATCACTCCAATGACATCACTACTTCCTTGAGTCAAGGCTTGATTCATAGCCCATTAAAGTCAATGGAAAGATTCCCATTGACTTGATAGGGCTTTGTATCAGACATTACTGAATAACACTAAAGCTTCTTTACCTCACCTTCAAGGCCTTGGCTAATTTTGCCCCATTTAAATCTCTCATTTTTTCCTCTATCATGTTTCTTTTTGAAAAGGTCTACAGTTGTCACACAGCAGTGGCTGAGATTCTAGGCACAGAGGAGCACTGATCTCAGACACTCCTGTGAAGAAGCTGTTGGCAAGCATAATCTTTTTAATAGTGAGAAAATTTTCCCGTCATTGCCCATTTGTCATTCACAGACTTTTATCTTAAATACACTCACCCCTTCTCCCTCTTTCATTTATGTTGCCCTTACACTTGGAAAAGTCCAAACACCCTCTCTCTCTCTTCCTTCCAATTGTTCCTTCCCAAGACCCACTTCATCCAGAAATCCATCCTATTTTATTCTCATCATCTATAATTTCCCTGCTGTTCCTTCTATGATTCATGTTCTTCTGCTTCATCGTTGTCTTTCCTCTCTGACACTGTAAGCTCTTCAATCAAATAGCATTTCTTAGTCCTAGGAAAGTTCTATGTAAAGATATGATACTATACAGTTATTTTAATATTATTAATATTTGCTTGGCACTTCCCCTCTTTTTCAGAGAAGATTTTTTCTAATGGTTTGTCTAATCCAGTTTGAAATACCTCCATGAAAAAGGCTTCCCTTTAGGTTTTGGAAGTTCATTGCACAATCAAATGAACCTTAAGATCAGTAAAATCAGAAGGTAATAGCTCAGTGCCAAAAACATCAGCACTGTTGACAAACTGGCAGCTTGCAAGTGGCAGAACAGAAATTATAACTGTATTTAAAATTATTATATTTAGATATATTTTAATTTGCTCTTGTTAAAAGAACTTTAAATTCTTATAGACTTTAATGTTGCTGGAATGAATTAATTTTTATAGTAGAAAACAGAACAAAGGAAGAAACTTGTCTCCTAATAAATAGACCAAGTTCAAAGTCACTTATTGTGATTTCTCTTGAGACATTTATGGATTTATTGATTTGATTTCAGTTTTTTTCTCTAAATGGGTCTTAGCAAAACATGCTGCAGTACTACATTTGTTTCTGCAAAATGTCTCAGAGCTTTGAAGAAATTTTCTTACCAGAAAGAAAGCTGTATGCAAGTAACCATACTGTGAACCAAAAGGAAAGAGTTTTGAAAAATATATTTTACTGAAGAGTACTGAAAAGCCATGAATCTTCAAATAGTTTTTATTTTTAATTTCCTTGAAAATTATCAAAGGGTAAGCCTGGTATCCATTGGGTTCACTGGCAAACCATTAATGCCAAAGCTTGAGGAAGAAAAATCAATATAATTTCTAACTCTCTGAAGTGCTCCTGGCATTTGCCACATGACACAAATAATCTGCACTTTGCAGATTTCTGCCGTTTTGTGTGGAATGCTTTGAGGATTAATTTCTTTGTCCTCCGCCATACAGAATTTTTACTGTGTTGCCGTTTCAAAAGTTAAAGCAACTTTATTTCCCTCCTTTTCCTTCCCATTTAACTAGGACTTCAAATATGAAGTCCAGACAAAATGAAAGGGCCATGTAAACACACGTGTAACCAATAAATAAATGAATAAATAATTTAAATATAAAATGTTCAAAGGCAATGAGGTAAGAGCATGAACAACTGCCTGTCATCAGAAGCCCAAACCATGGATAGTGCATCTGCAGGCTGGTAAAACAATAGTGAAAACATTTATTAGTCCCCTCTTTCAATTCAGTTAAGATCTATATGGTGTGCATCTACATATGTTCATCGCAATGACCATACACACTTTTGATTACTGATGCAGCAGAACACGGTCTAATGAATGCAACTGATGTGAGTCTCCATGCTGTCACACTACTGACTTTACTGACTTCAAAAAAATTATGCAATGACTAGCAAATTGCCCATCAAGAATGAAGGGGAGTGGGGGCAGGGGGAGACGGAGCCCTGCACTTAGCCCCGTGCCGCTCCACCGCTCCAGGTCTGGCGCCACTCGACTCCCTCTAAGCAGCTCCGGGTCCAGGCCCGCTCTACCCCCCCTCTCCTCCCCCACAACTCTCTGACGGCCTAGCCCATGTCCACCTTCCTCCTTCCCTGCCTGTGGCCTCTCCCTCCCTGCCGGCTGTTTCAGGGGTGTCAGGACTGGGTGGCGGTGGGACACTGCCATTGTGATCCTCCCCTTTTGCCCTCAGAGAGGTGTGGGGAAGCCCCACTGCTTGGGGAGCTGGGGCGTGTTTGCCGCCACCACAAACTTCCCCGGCAGCGGCTTGAACTTGGGTCTGCGCAGCCCGGGCCATGCAGCCAATTGCTGCCTGCCCTCTCAGCAGTGCATGCGCAGTTGCCCAAAAATGTTACGGACAGATGCACAGAAACACAGACAGACAGACTAAGCCTTTTATTATATTAGAATAATGTTAACATGGCAGCATAGAGAACTGGTCCCACTCTATATGCCAGGGGTGGGCAATTATTTTGGGCAGAAGGTTGGTTACCAAGTGTTGGCAAGCCTTTTAGGGCTACAAGGGTAGCCCTGCCCCTTGACAGGTGCCCCACCCATTGGTCACCATATTGGGACTGGAAGTCCCACCCCCTAATCTCTTCTGACCTTTGCCACCAGAAATCCCTCCACTTGCCTCCCTCCCCCTTCTCTCAGAAGTACTCCTTTCAGCAAGGGTTTGCCATCTTGGAACCAAAAACATACCAAATTATATTCTTAGATTCATAGATTCATAGATGTTAGGGTCGGAAGGGACCTCAATAGATCATCGAGTCCAACCCCCTGCATAAGCAGGAAAGAGTGCTGGGTCTAGATGACCCCAGCTAGATACTCATCTAAGCTCCTCTTGAAGACCCCCAGGGTAGGGGAGAGCACCACCTCCCTTGGGAGCCCGTTCCAGACCTTGGCCACTCGAAGTGTGAAGAAGTTCTTCCTAATGTCCAATCTAAATCTGCTCTCTGCTAGCTTGTGGCCATTGTTTCTTGTAACCCCCGGGAGCGCCTTGGTGAATAAATACTTACTGTCGCAGGGCACCTCGGTACCCCTGCTCCTAGAAAGGAGGAACTGCCAGAGAGCAAGTGAGCGCACCCTGGCCTGACATAACGAGCCCAGCTGAGGCTGCTCAGGTAATGAGCGCAGCTGCAGGTTGCCGGAGCAACCAAGCGGAGCCAGCTGCCTGTAGGGGGCAGGGCCTGGCCCTTATAAAGCTCAGGGCTGAGGCCAGGCTGGCAGTTCTCTGCCAGCAGCTGGAGAGGCAGGAGCTCCCTCGGCCGAGATATGGGAAGGAGCCTAAGTCGCAAGTACAGCTCATGATAGCCCTGGAGGCTTGAGCTATGATGAGGAGTTATGGCCAGGCAGCTTGCATTTGTGTTACAGACTAGGGGCTTGTGGTTTTGCTTTGTGTTTGTGCTATTACACCCGGAGGCTTGGATGAGGCTGTAGGGGTTGGAGGAGGCCTCAATCACAGGGACCCCAGAGAGTGTGGGGTGCCCTAGCGCCACGAGGGCGCATTATCTACATAGCGCCCGGGAAGGCACAGCTCGCACGCTAGTGTATGAGCAACTGGCGGTGAGGAGCGCGGCCAGTAGGTCGCGGGCGCAACCTGTAGATTGCAGACGGGGACCTAGACCCCGGATTGCGTGTGGGGGAACATAGCCCCTGTATAGCGCCAGGGAAGGCGCAGCTCGCACGCCACTGAGTGAGCAGCTGGCGGCGAGGAGCGCTGCCAGTGGGTCGCGGGCGCAACGCGTAGGTTGCGGACGGGGACCGAGACCCCAGATTGCGTGTGGGGGGGAACATAGCCCCCCGGCCCCAGGAAAGGGGCGGTATTACTGAGTAGCCCAGTGTGGGCGCGGCGAGCCCCCAGAGAGGGGGAAAGCCCTTGTACGTTATTGAGTAGCCCAGTGTGGGCGCGGCAAGCCCCCAGAGAGGGGGAACGCCATTGTGTTTTATTGAGTAGCCCAGCGTGGGCGTGGCAAGCCCCCAGAGAGGGGGAACGCCATTGTGTTTTGTTGAGTGGCCCAGTGTGGGCGCGGCGAGCCCCCAGAGAGGGGGAACGCCCTTGTATGTTATTGAGTAGCCCAGTGTGGGCGCGGCGAGCCCCAGAAAGGGGGAACGCCATCGTGCTTTGTTGAGTAGCCCAGTGTGGGCGCACGGGCATAGCGAGCCCGGCCGCAGGCCAGTGCGGCAATCCCCCCCTCAGGCCAAGGCAGGGCGCTGCGGTTGCCCCTGAGAAGACAGGGAGTAGCAGCGCAGGGAACCAGAGTCAGGGAGGGTGTCCGTGCGGTTGGCCCATAGGACCGGTGGCCCGCTGGAGAGTCCCAGAGCGGAACCACACCGGCAGGGGAGGCCCAGACTGGGCTAGACGGGAGTCCCAGCAAGAGGCTGGGCACGAGAGAGAGAGCCCAGAGTGGGCCACATGAGAGAGGAGGCCCGCCAAGCGGGCGTATAGACCAAACAACGTCCATTACATCTGCGAGGCTTGGGGCGTGGTATCAGGGGAGGTAGGAGCCATGCATAGCCCATAAGGCTAGGGCGCTTGGGTAGCGCCCATTATACGGGGAGACCCACGAGGCGTCCAGGAGCTGACAGGCCCGAGGAAACACAAGGCAGCCTCCCAATTACATATTACATCAAGACGTGGCGGGCGAGAATGGAGGGTGCCCTCGGGCCGGAGTAGCGTGGTGAGAGGGCCTCAAGGAGATCACGGCCCTCCATGAGGACCCCGCCGTGACACTCACCAATTCCCTTCTGTGCCCCCGTGATGAACTTAAAGGCAGCCACAAGGTCGCCTCTCAACCTTCTCTTGCGGAGGCTGAAAAGGTCCAGTTTCTCTAGTCTCTCCTCGTAGGGCTTGGTCTGCAGGCCCTTGACCATACGAGTTGCCCTTCTCTAGACCCTCTCCAGGTTATCCGCATCCTTCTTGAAGTGTGGCGCCTAGAATTGCACGCAGTACTCCAGCTGTGGTCTGACCAGCACCCGATAGAGGGGAAGTATCACCTCCCTGGACCTATTCGTCATGCATCTGCTGATGCACGATAAAGTGCCATTGGCTTTTCTGATGGCTTCGTCACACTGCCAGCTCATGTTCATCTTGGAGTCCACTAGGACTCCAAGATCCCTTTCCACTTCCGTGCCACCCAGCAGGTCATTCCCTAGGCTGTAGGTGTGCTGGACATTTTTCCTCCCTAGGTGCAGCACTTTGCATTTCTCCTTGTTGAACTACATCCTGTTGTTTTCTGCCCACTTGTCCAACCTATCCAGGTCTGCCTGCAGCTGTTCCCTGCCCTCTGGCATGTCCACTTCTCCCCATAGCTTTGTGTCATCTGCAAACTTGGACAGAGTACATTTCACTCCCTCGTCCAAGTCACTGATGAAGACATTAAAGAGTATTGGTCCAAGGACCGAACCCTGCGGGACCCCACTGCCCACACCCTTCCAGGTCGAGACCGACCCATCCACCACGACTCTTTGGGTGCGACCCTCTAGCCAATTCGCCACCCACCGGACTGTGTAGTCATCCACATCACAGCCTCTTAACTTGTTCACCAGTATGGGGTGGGATACTGTATCGAAGGCCTTCCTGAAGTCTAAGTATACGACATCCACCCCTCCTCCTGTGTCCAGGCGTTTCATAACCTGGTCATAGAAAGAGACTAGATTGGTCAGGCACGATCTGCCCGCCACAAACCCGTGCTGGTTTCCCCTCACCATAATTTGCCCTGCCGGGCTCTCACAAATGTGAACCTTGATAATTTTTTCAAAGACTTTACCAAGGACGGAGGTGAGACTGACTGGCCTATAGTTGCCCGGGTCCTCCTTCCTCCCCTTTTTGAAAATGGGGACCACGTTAGCCCTTTTCCAGTCCTCCGGGACTTGGCCCGTGCGCCACAAGCGTTCGAATATTCCCGCCAGTGGCTCTGCAATGATGTTGGCCAGTGCCTTCAGCACCCTCGGATGGAGCTCATCCGGGCCTGCTGACTTAAAGGCATCCAGTTCTTCCAAGTGACTCTGCACCACCTCAGGATCTACGTATGGAAGTCTGGTGCTTTGCTGCTGCCTCTCTACAACCCCAGTGAGAGACTTGTCGTGCCCCTCACTTAGAAACACTGAGGCAAAGAACTCGTTGAGGAGTTCAGCCTTGTCCCCCCTGTCTGTCACCAATTGTTTCTGCCCATTTAGCAGGGGTCCTATTCCTCCCTGGGCCTTCCTTTTACTCCCAATATATCTAAAAAACAATTTCTTGTTGTCTTTTACTTGGGTTGCCATCCTCAGCTCCATGGTAGCTTTGGCCCGCCTAACTGTCTCCCTACAAGCATGAGCAGAGGAGGTATATTCATCTTTAGTGATCTCACCTTGTTTCCACTTTTTAAGTGCTCCCCTTTTGGCCCTTAGGCTGCCCTGGATTTCTCTGGTCAGCCATGGAAGCCTCCTGGCCCCTTTCCCTTTTTTGCCTCGCTCGGGGATCGTCTTGCTTTGTGCCCGAAGGATCGTTAGAATTATATTCTAAAAATCAAGCATTTACTACAACATTCATTAATTTGATTTAAAAAAAAATATTTGTGCCTTGATTTACATGTGTTTGTGTAGTGAACATAAAAGGGATTGCACAATAGCTTAAAATGAAGACTTACTCATATATTGTGGGGGGTTCTGGGGGTGGGTATAGGTTTCTGGGGTGTGGGGGAAGCTGTTGGTGTGTGTGGGGGGTTTGTGGGGGATAGACAGGCATGGGGGGTATGTATGTGAGGTGAAGGAGTGCATGGGTATGTATGTGGATATGTGGGGTGTGGGTGGGTATGGGGTTTTTGGGGGATTGTGAGTGTGTGGGGGGAGGGTGGCTGGAGAGGGTAGTGGCATGTATGGAGGGGAAGGATTTTTCCACATGGCAGGCAGAGCATCCCCAGCGCTACTCCAAGCCCAGGCTCCTCAGTCCTGCCACTCCTGGCTCAGGGGCACTTGTGCAGCCCCATGCTCCCACTCACAGCCACTTCCCCCTCCATCTACCACCGCTGCCCTTCTGCCACTTCCCTGTCCTTCACCCCCACTCACCGCTCTGGCACCATGTCCCAGCTGCATGGCTGAGACCACAGGATGCAGGAGGAGCTTGACCACCCTGGCTGGCACTGCACGGGTCCAGCTGAGAATTGCAGGGGCCAGGCCAGCTCCTGCTGCATCCTGCAGCCTGGCACTGCAGGCAGGAATCATGTGGCACTGGAACAACTGGTGAGGGGTGGAGGGGAGTGGTGGCAATGGCAGGCAACTGGCTGCAGTAGGAGGGGCAAGTGGGAGTGAGGGGGTGTGCGGGTGGGAGCACAGTGACAGCTGGGCAGGAATGCGGAACCATGCCAGTGTCCCAGAGCCAGTGCTGGTGGGGCCCAGAGTGGGGTGGTGAGAGCATGGGGCATAGCTTGGCTGGGGTCTGTGGAACCAAGCTGGGTTGTGCCAACAGGGAGAGGGGGAGCTGGCCTGGCTCCAGAGCCCCTGCTGGCCCATGCCCCACTCTCCTGCTACCCCATTCTGGCCCCCACTGGCCCTGGCACCCACCCCAGAACAGTGGCACAGGCTCCATGCTCCTGCCCAGTTGTCACTGCACTCCGCAAGCCCGCTTGCTGCCCCTTTCCCCTGCCTGCTGCAGCTTTCAATGCTTCTCTACCTGTGGCTGCTGCCACTCCTCTCCATCTCCTGCTGGCCACTCCAGTACAATGTGGCTCCCAGCTGCAGCACTGGGACCACAGCAGCCAGCATGGCCTGACTCTGAAGACTGGGGTGATTGCCCATGGTCCTCCCCTGTTTCCCCCCCACTTCTTATGTGGATTTCCCCCAGAGCAGGGAGGCAGGAAAAGCCCCAGGGGCCCAGGCCAGAACCCTCTGCTCCAAACGGGGCTCCTGGCTGGGGGTCAGGGGGTGGTGAGGCTGGGCAGGCCTTGCTTGCTTCTGCAGTCAGTTGATCCTGCAACTTCCCCTGGGTCCTACTACCCCTGGTTCCTATCATCTTTGACAGACAGCCAGGGGCAGATAAATATCAATTTTCTAAAATTTTTAGGGGCTCTGTGGGCCAGATAGAATGCCCTGGTGGGCTGGATTTGGCCCATGGGCCATATTTTGCCTGCCCCTGCTCTATGCTAAGCAAGCAGAGACCAAACATATGAATAGATGGTACACAGCTAGAGGCTTCTTTTAAAATATATCTTTAAAAACTGGCTAAAAAATTCTTTGTTTTTATTCTAATGCTCTGTAACATCCCAGATTATTTGCTCTGATAATTTGATTTTTTTTTTTTCATTCCCACATCATTTTGAATGAAATAATGACATGAAAATACTGGGAGAGCAGCATTCCTGAGTGAAAGGTATATTTTAAGTTACAAAAATTTACATTCTCAGAGCTGCCATTTAATTTAATTTGGCATTCTCATTATGATGGTACTTTCAATTACCTCATATAAGAAGGAGATATCTTCAAGAAAAGAGCAAAAAATGGGAAGTTTAATTTATTCTAACATCATAAATCTTCTGATGAGCGTTGCTAAGAAAATACAATGTCAGTTGCATTTATAATTAAACTATGATTTCAGCTTTCACCAACTTAATTGCTCAAATCTTTTCATTTTTCCTCTGACACAATTAGTCCCTGTTTATTCTTACTCAAAATTATTGCTTCATATGTATTTTGTTCACCAGGGTCTAGTGGCTGGGAAATTAGAACACTGATATTATGTAAACTGGCAAAATACAAGTCACTTGTTTCTTAATAAAGAACTCATCCATCATGTAAAACAAATGGACAGTCATAAACCTTTATACTTTAGACCGCTCAAAAAGGAAAATTCTTTTTTAGGATGTTAATGTTTGAAAAAGTAAGTGTTTCATTAGTACAGTGTTAAGTCTGAAATTTCACACCAAGAAGTGAAGAAATGTTGAGTGCATGGTGCTCTACCATGGTGTGTGGGATGGCATTAGATTGATCAAGATGAGGATCTAACAAATAGTTTTTATAGTTCAGTTCAGCTCAGCCCAGCCCATTTACACACAGATTCATGTACATGTTATACAGTTTTATGCTAAGAAACATGCATTTGCCCTGCAGTGTACCAACGGAGGGTCCGTGCAAAGAATTCTGAACCAATTAGGCTCTGAAGCAAGGCAGAAGATTAAGATCCACAAGGCCAGTAGATATAATGGTACTATTAGCCCATGTGTGGCCTCAGGCAGTAGCATGGTAGTAAGAGGTAAGCTGCAGCTCTGTTTCCTGGTCTTAGAGGAAACACGTGGATCTTCTCACCTAAAACCAGCACCACACCAAGCCTACAGTACACAAGTGAATACTTTTGGGTGAATTCTGTTCTCAGATGTACTACATGTATGTATGTGTGTGTGTACACACACACACACACACACACACACACACACACCCAGGCTGTTACTAACACAATAAGATTTTGAAAATTTGCTTCATCTTGTTTTCTCTGTCAACAACACATTGCATGGCAACTTTCCATGGAAACACAGCACTTTTTTTCTTTTTGCATATTATATCAGGATGCTCAGGCCCCCAAACCAATAAATCACTCAAGCACTCGCTTAACTTTAAGCGCATATATAGTTGTAAGGTGCTTGGCACCTTGCAAAATGGAATCTTTAAATTGGTGTATACATAGTAATTGGTACTTTCACTTGCATAGGATTGATTTGCACATGAACATCTTTCAATTTTGGAAAGCTCACATTGCTCATTGTGGTCTAAAATCTTGAAGTTCTAAGATTCCAACTTCCCCTGCAGGAAGAGAATGCTGTATTAATATATATGTCGTATATTTTACCATATACTGGTATTATCTGTCTGCATGTCCATCTATATCAATATAGATACATAAAATCAGTAATACACCTAATTATGTCAGTACTAGCACCAGTAGCGCCAGCCCCAGTCCCACATAAATGAAAAAAAATGATGCCTGCTACACAACTGTTCATAAATGAAGAACCAGACAAATTCAGAAGCATAAAGAGTATATATGAAGTTAGGGAGACTATTAGAGTGCCCCAGAAATGACGCACCGGAATAGACACTGGGGGCTTGGTCAAGTGGACATGAGTGTACCTGTCACATCAGACTGGGTGAATGCAGACAAAGAGGAAACCCATAAGTTCCAAACAGCAAACATGGAACGTTTGCTCAATGACACAGCAAAGTGAAGAATCAGCTGTGACATTTAAAAGGGAAAAAATACTGTTGACATGTATCCAAGAAGTAAAATGGAAGGGCAAGGAAATTAAAGGTATTGCAGAATACTGTAAGCTGATTTACCATAGATAGTCAAGCAGGCAAAATGGGATAGAGACACGAAGGACAAAGTGATATGAATGGAGAAGGCCAGTGACAGGTCTATATTCATCAAACTAGCACTCAGAAGCAGTATGATAAATGCTCTCTGTGCATACATACCCCGTTCCAGGATGTGTCAAAAAGGAAATGATGAAATTCTGGGAAGTGTGAAGATCTCCAAGAATAAGTTATTGTCAGGCCTGATCATTACAGCCATGTGGGGAGAGGCTGGGGTCTACATAGCTGCTACCATGGTGGGTATGGGCATGGCATTAGGAATGATTAAAATGAGAGCATGATATAGATGGCAGAAGCACCCAAATTCGGCATGATGAGTACCCTCATCATTAAGGCAGACAAGCACATCATCATCTAGGAAAGTGGAGAGTCAGTGAACCAGCTGAATTAAAAAATATAAAGGTATGTAGGAGAGTGCATAACCATGCAGTAAAGATTGATAGTTGTAGAAACGTATAGGTAGAAGCTGATTAGTTACAGAACAAAGCAAAGCGCTCCAAAAATCAAATGGTGAAAGCTGAAAGAGAACAACAACAAAGATTTCAAATGCAGAGTCCTGGAATTTTAAGAAAGGTACAGCAAAACAAGTATATAATTGAAATATGGATTAACAAATGCCTACAATAGGTTGTGGATATATGTCAAAAGAAGTTGGTGATCAGGAAAAAGAGGAGGTTCAAAGTAAAACAGGACATTCAAGAAACAAGAAAACTGTAAGAAATATAAAATGGGCAAGGAGGATGCCAAGAAAGAGCCCTGAAAGATCTTTATTATGGATTATAAATGAAGTTGAAAAAGAAATAGTGACTGGCAAAGGCATGAGCAAGCAAACCACAGGTACTGAGGAAATGCAGTATATAAAAGATGAGGGAGGCGAGATAGTGACAGAATCAGGAAAAAAAAAATCAAGGGCACATGAAGCAATTAGAAAGATTGGATCAGATTGCTCGCCACTGGGGGATGGGGAGTGGGGCTCTGTGCGAGGCTGCCTGGTCCCAGAGGGGGACTCTTTCCGCTCCTCCTCCTCCTCCTCTTCCTCCCCCCATGGGGTGGGGAGGGTTGGCTCTGTTCAGTGCTGGGGGCACTCTTTCCCCTCCTTCTTCCCCTGCACCACCACTGATGCAGAACATGGAGGGGGGCTCTGTGCAGTGCAGCCGGCTCAGCTCAGCCTGGAGGCGGGGAGTTGCTGTCACTGAGCTGCAGCCACTGGGGGTGGTCCTGCCCCTGCCCCCACCCTTGCCCCAGCCCTCGTCCCTTGTGGGTTCACAGTGAGCCCCCGTGGCAGGTGGCTGTTAGGCTCTGGGCCTGCCAGCACCTCTGAGCCTCCCAGGTAGCCTGCTGTCTGGCCAGCCAGCACCCATGCCATCTGGGGCAGGATATGCTCACTGACAGGGCTTAGCCTCCCTGTCATGGAGCCACAGCTGCTGGGGCTGACCCTGCCCCTGTGGCGTGGGTGGGCCCTGCTGTGTGGCTGCCTTGGCTGGGGCTAAGCAGGGCTGGCTCAGGTCACAGGGATGGGGCCACCCCCAGTGGCTGCAGCTCAGTGACAGCCAGTCCCTGCACAAAGCCTGGGCTGACCAGGCAGCACTGCACAGAGCCCCCTTTCACACCCCACAGCAGCAGGGGAGGAGGAGGGGAAAGAGTCTCCCACAGTACTAAACAGATCCCCTCCCTGCCCCACAGCGGGGGAAGAGTCCCCCTCTGGGGCCAGGCAGCCCTGTACAGAGCCCCCCCCCCCACAGTGGGGGGCAGGGAGGAGGGAGGCTGTTCTGCCCCAGCTGTAGTCTCCAGGTGGGGGGTGGGGGGTAATTAACCACCTCCCTGCCTCCTTAGTATTACTGGGGCCATGCCAGAATGGCTACAGTCCCTGCTGGTGGGATGGGGGGAATAAACCCCATCCTGGGCACTGTTTCAAAAGCTGTTGGCCCTCCCCATCCCCTCACTGCTCCAGCCATGGGATGTGGCCAGACACTATCCTGGCATGGCTCTGTTAAGGTGAAGGGGATAGGAAGGGGGTTAATTCCTTCCTCCGTCCTTTCTGCCCCACAGCTGGGGTCTGCCAGTGCTGCTGCCCCCTCTTCCTATGCCAATCCTTGCCCACAGAGAGGCAGATCCCAGCTGTGGTGGGAGAGAGGGGAAGGAGGGAAGATTTAACCCCTTCCCTGCTTAATTTAACTTAATGGGGCCGGCCAGGGTCTCACCATATCCCCACCCCTGCTTGGGCTAGAGAGCAAAGGGGTGGGGCCAGTCCTGCTCTCTGGAGCAGAGAACACAGTGCAGCCCAGACAGCATGCTGGGATGCTGGGAGACTCTGGTTTAACTTAAACCAGGACATAATTTGCATAAACCAGTTTGACCCAAATCAGTGAAGTGTGATACTACATTCAACCAGCTTTATCTTAAACCAGTTTTGGCCACTTTGAAACTGGTTTATGTGCATTGAACCTATGCTCTGTTATAGGTTTAAACCAGTTTCTGATGACTTAAACTGGTTTATGTGTAACTTCTGTCCCTTGTCAAGAAGGTTAAGTGTTTCAGAAGAGATATCTCAATGTGTAGGTTCAATATATACCCCACCCTATATTCTTGGGGAAAAAAATGATAACAGAAAAATCAATGTTTTCAATGGAATTCTTGCTGCAGAATAAAGAAACCATGCCCAACAGGTTAAATTTTCAGTGTATAACAAGCAAAATTTGTTCTAAATGGAAGAAAATTGCCACTTTTTCCATGATTAGAAGACTAATAAAGAACAGTTTCCTCTCAGTTTCTAAATAAAATAAGGTTTGGTCTGAGTACTGAAATGAGAAATGTTTCACCTTTTTTGTTAAAAAATAATTAAAAAGGCTTTGAAATAAAGGTCTGTAATGGAAAGGCCAGTGCAACCAAAACTATAGCATGGAAATTAATGACAGGATTACCTATTTGTTAGCCGTGTCATTTCCCCAGTTTCTCTTCCAACCTGTTCAGCTAATTAGAATGCTGATGTAAAAGTAAGACACTTATTCTGCCCATGTCTTTTTCAGTGAAGAAGAATATTGTGTTTGCTTATGGGAGCAGACAATGATGTCAAAATATTTAGTGATTTAATTGCATTGATATTAATTACATGTTTTGATGTTTCAAATGACCTTTTTGCATCCCCAGCATTTATGTTTATGCAAAGGGGAAGTTAAAGGAGAATTGTGTTTGGAAAGCCCCAGTTTATGCACAAATATTTTATGCAAAAGAGAAATAAGAGTCACAAAGAATATCAAGTGGCAGGTAATTTATATACAAGATACAGTCATTAGGTACAAAAGCCTATCTTTAAAATTTCTGCCTATCTGGGAGGTGTAAAAATTTCATCTTATAAAGCCCACAAAAGATGCCATTATAACTATTTGCACAAACTTTTTTTACAATCTTAATGAGCAATAGCTTTGTGTTAATAAAATCTTGAGGATTTTTCTGGCTCCTTTAAATGTTTCTTACACAATGCCCAGCTGCTGGCTGGGCTTTGCCATGGCTTGAGCTGGAGGGGAGGGTGAAGAGCAGAATGGATCCCCCTCACCTCACAACCCTCCCCCCCCCCCAACAACTATCCTGGCTGGGGTACTGGAGGCAGACAGCCTGTGGGCCTCCATTCCATGTCCCCACCCTCCTGCCCCAGCTCTGGTCACAGCAAAACCCAGCTGGCAGCTCTAAGCCAGAAGCTGCATGCTTTTGCTGTCAAGATGGTCAGGCTGGCGATGGGGGAAGGCAGCCCTCCCTCCCCACCCCTGATCCATGCCTCTTGACAGCAGCAACACATAACTGCTATTTCAGCTTTGCTGTAGCCTGAGCTGGGGGAGGAGTAGAGCTGGAGAGGGGGGCCAGTTTGACAGCTTCCTGGGAGGCTGCTAGAGTGCCCTTGGTTGCCAGCCAGGGCTGGTGCAGGCAGGTTCGAGCTCTGCTGACCCAACAGGTGAATGCCTCTTGGGTCAGGGTATCTGTAACTCGTAGTGCTTGGTAAAGCATCATGAGTTAGAGTGGGGCCTTAAACATCTGTAGACACCCTCAGTCTCTCAATCCCTCCAAGCAGCTACATTCCTATTCCTTTACTTGCCCTATGCTGTTTTCATGGGATGCTAGCAAACCCCAGGTGCTTTCAGACTGAATAGCTGATTATCTTTACTCAAATTCCAATTCTTTTGGTCTGTTGTGTTTTGGCGTCTGTTCATTTGTAGACTGGAAAGGTTATAATTCATCCTCAAAAAAGTTTTAAAGGCAATAAAACTGAATACAACTTGATTCAGAAGGATTGAGGCCGGGCATTTCTATATCAAAATGTTTAGCTAATCACAGAGCATCTGATTTTTTTTCTTAGATGATCTAATGCCTCTTTACTACAGATCAATTTAAAACTGTTGGCTAGAACTCATTATTGGTAGCATTCAGGCTTATGGATACACAAAAATATTTAAGAATTTGTTTTGTAAATATACCGTTGACTGAGGAATTAATCTACTATTGCAACCCTATAACACCCAGTTGTTTGATGCTGGCCCATGTACAGTGAATCTAAAGAAATATCATGGGTAACAAAAAATAAAAGAGGAATCACAAAATTGTGCTTGTTTCTTGGCATTATGAAATTGTCTGTAACCGTAGTTTCAGAAGTAACATTTTTTGGTCCCTAATACAGAAAAGAAAAAAAACTGTGCACGCAGGAAGGCATAACATTTAGGCATTTGAACAATATAGCTTTATTTTATTAAAACTTATGAGGGGTAGTTTTTTCAAAAGTATTCAGTTGCTGCATCTATGTGTGTGCTTTACCATGGAGCTGATTAATTAGCTGCACATTAAAATGTCACCATCTTCACATGAGCCTGTATTAGAGAACAGTAAATTAATTCACTCTGCTGCAGGATAGTGCTCTCTGGAACAAGTACTACCCTACAGCAGAGTAGTTACATGCACTGAAATTCACCTGTAGACAGTGACCAGGGCTGGCTGGGGTACAAGGGTGCTGCAGTGCAGTAGCTGCCTGCTGGCTAGCCCTACATTGTAGCACCCTCGTGTCCCAGCCAATCCCTCTGCAGCATGTTGAGCTGGAGTGTAGCAGCCCTAGGCCAGCAGGCTGACCCCAGGGGCTCCCTGCCAGTCTGGGGCTGTTCTTCTGTGGCTCACTGTGCTGCAGTCCCATGCACAAATGTAAATGCTATTATGCCTGGGAGAAAAAAAACTCAGCACAAACTGCAACAGAGTTTATTACTACGTGCTAATTGCATGTATGGATGCACCCAGTGTTGACTTAACTTTTCTCCCATCAAAAGTAAGAGGAGTTTGACCATCTGAAAAACCAACTCTTCAGCTTTAAAATCATTCAACTCTAAATCAGGCATTGCACCAACCCATAGTTACAAAGTGTCTTACAAATACAAGGGTATATATTCTGAGTTTCATTTCTGTACGTGGTTAGCAATCTCCGTAGCTTTACAAATTATGGGCCAGTATTCAAGGTGGTTAAACTGCCATAACTTCAGTGATGTCCAGGGAGTTGTAAACGTTCATACCAGTTGATAGGGCTGTGCAAAGCTTTGGATCGTGATTCAGATTAGGAGATGATTCAGATTATTTGGAGGCTGAATCTATGAATCCGAATTGAATCACTAGAAGCTTTAGGCTTTCTGAATTGATTTGGAGCTTCAGCCATAGGGTATAATGGGGAATCAATTAAATATCTATAACTTTGTTGTTTTTCGGCTGATTCAAATGAAACTTGCAGGAATGGTAGCCTGCCAAGTTTCAAGGTGATAGGCACAGGGGTTTCTGGGAAACTGTAGCTCAAATTCCTGAAAACAAAACTCATGTCACGTGTGTGTGTTAAGCCAGAGTGAGGTAAAAACTGCAGGGATGGTAGCTCTTGCTCAGGCCACAAAGACTGCCAAGTTTCAAGGAGATAGGTGCAGGGGTTTCTGGGAAACTGCACCTCAGACTGCTGACAAGCAAAACTCATGACATAGGTGACACTGCATGTGTTAAGACACAGGGGGGTGAAAACTGTGGCCACAAAGCCTGCCAGCTGTCAAGGAGATAGATGCAGGGGGAATCTGGGTTCTGGGGCCCTGTGCCTCTGGCCACAGGCAGGTAAAACTTGTGACATGGATGCTTGTGGGACTGTGTGTGTGTTCAGGTGCACCCTTCCTGGCGCTGGGGCCTCTGCACAACATGGCAGTATGCCCCTGTGAGGCCTCCTCCTCCCCTACAGCCTTGGTCTGGTCCACCACTATAAACGATAGCAGGGCAAAATAACTTAGCTGGCTCAACACCAATAGCACTAGCAGCATCAAAGTGGGGGGAAAGGGGGATGTAGCAGCGCAGGTAAAAGTGCAAGGGTACCTGGGGAGTCAGATGTCCAGCAGGTTGCAGCATGTCAGAATTTCACTGTCTAATCTATATTGAGTCCATGAGTTTCTGTACCTAGGAGGCTGATGAAGTGCAGTTTATAGGCCCAGCTGTGAAAAGTGGTTTGTAATTTGTTCCCTCTCAGGATTGGGCCTGAGATACTGGAGGCAGAGTATTTTTTTGGTGAGGAATGTGCCCCCACAGGTAGTTGGGTATTGTTGTCTTTGATAGATCTGACTCCCCAGGTACCTCTGCACTTTTACCTGTGCTGCTACATCCCCGTCCCCCTCTCCCCCCCCCCCCCCTCACCTATTAACACCTCCATTTCCATTTTCACTGACTGGCTTTCTTCCCTGAATTGTGTGCCAGGCCAGCTTCTGGCTTCTTTACTATTGCTTCCATCCAGGACCAGGAGACACACCAACTGCATGTACTTCCTCAGCCTGACAAAGGGTTTTTTAACCCGAAAGCTTCCTAAGATATATTTTTCTAACTATTTTGTTTTTTTCATAATAAACATAAAAACACAAGATAAGCCATCACAGCTTGACAGCTGGCAGGCTTTGTGGCCGCAGCAGGCCCTAGCAGGCCTGCAGTTTTCACCCCCCTGTGCCTTGACACACACAGTGTTACCTATGTTGAGTTCTGCTTGTCAGCAGCTTGAGGTGCAGTTTCCCAGGAACCCCTGCACCTATCTCCTTGAATCTTGGCAGGCTTTGTGGCCTCAGCAAGAGCTACCATCCCTGCAGTTTTCACTCCACTGTGGCTTAACACACACGTGACATGTTTTACTTCCAGGACTCTGAGGTACAGTTTTCCAGAAACCCCTGTGCCTATCACTATGACACCTGGCATGCTTCATGTCCTCAGCAGCAGCTACCACTCCTGCAAGTTTCATCTGAATCAGCTGAAAAACAACAAAGTTATAGATATTTCATTGATTTCCCATTATACCCTATGGCCAGATCTCTGAATTGGCTCCAAATCGATTTGAATCTCCAAATTGAACTGGCCGAATTTAAATCAGCTGAATCTGAATCCAAATTGAAAAGCTGCCTATTCGCACAGGCCTACCAGTTGATACATTTTATTTGTGCTTTGATTAAGATCCCCTTAATATGCCAGGTTTTCTATTAAACATACTCTCTTTCCTTAAACAGATCCTCATTGCATTGCTTTATCTACATCAAGAAATTGACCCACTATTTACACTAGTATTATACAGCTTTCAAGCCTAGTTTAAGAAATGAATTGTCTCCATAATATTTCACTGGCAAGTTGGCTTCTTTCTCTGCCTGAGAGAAAGTTTATAAGTCACATTCTCCAGAGATATACATCCATCCAATCTACTTTTACATTTCAGAGTTAAAGTATATATCTTTCCTTCCTCATTGATACTTTTGTTCAACAGCTTTAGGGTCATTTTCTTTTATTTTAATGGAGTCTTACTAAAGCCTGATCCAAAGCCAGTTAAGGTCAATAGAAAGACCCATCCCTTTTTGTGATCAAATCTTTAAAGAGGCAAGTAAAACAAGCTTTTTTCCAGGAAAGTTTTCTGAAACTTGCTCCTTTGGACAGAAAATCTGCCCTTTCTGAAGATTTCCCAGATACTTTGCTTGTAGAAGAGAATTGGAGAAGGTTACATTTTTTTGTCTGCAAGTATTTATCTATTTCAAAATAAATTAGGAACAGAAAAGGCACTGGATCTAAAGTGCTTGTGCAGTAACTCTGCCAAACAAGTTGCATCAGAGACTGGAATGGTTCAAAGCAATGTCGTGAAGTTCAAATACTGGCAGCATATACAGTATATCAGCTATATTAGAGGAAAGTCTACTGGACTGGTTTTCTCCCCACTGTATTCAGGTCTAGCCTTCACTAATGGCACCAATAGCTACCATTTTTATTATAATGATGCTTTGAATTACTATATACAGTGAATCACAGTACCCATTTTCTGTTATAATTCTTTCTGTTTAATCTTTATGACAGAAAATATCAACAGAAAATGCATTTTGCCTATTCCTTGTCCCCCACCCCACCTCTTTTTGCATAAAGCAATAGTCGGAATAGACTTGGACACACACTAGTTACTTCACAGCATCATTTTAATCCTGAGTTGCACTATTTCAATGTTTGTTATTTCTAGAAGTTTGACTGACATATTCTACTACATGATTATATGCTGACATACCCCAAAAGCTCTTCAACATCCACCATCTTCTAAATATTATTTCAATATTGACTCAGACTATATATGGCCAGAATGTATCCCATCCCATCTCTAGGCAGATAAGTATGCTTACGTGCCTAAGTGTTCTTATAATTCACCCTGCTCAAGCCCTTGATAAATGGATACTACTAAAAGGTTGGGGGTGGGAGGGGGGGGGCAGGGGGAGGTTGTCCTCCCATCCCTTTCTGCTTTTTAGCAACTAATTCTTAAGGAGAAGATGATTTTCAGGGACTTGAACTGGTGGATTACAATTGTTCTTAGGTGCCTAACTCCACTTAGATACAAAATAGGTTGAACAAGGTCTGGCAATTAGTAATCTAATCTACAGTAGAGTTAGCTGACTAGCAGCCTCCACCATCTAGTAGTTGGACCCACCAATTTCAATTATATTCTCACATTCATCCACACAACTTCCAATGAAGTCAAAGAGCATTCTGCTTAAATACTGGAGGACAGAACTAAGTTCATGTTGTTCATCCTCAGTGAAAGCTTTAGTGTCCATAAGCATCAATTCCAGTCATTGGTCTCTAAAGGAACCTTTATTCCTTCTAAGCAAATTCTAAACTTGTCAACTGGAAGTCATTATTTCCATTTTGTAAACACATATTGCAGATGTGATCCCTTATGAATCACTTCTGATTTTATAGTCATAAAGCTTATTCCTATAGGCATGTGGTTCTTGATACCATAGGCACCTAAAAAAGTAAATGCAAAACTCATCCTATTATCAAAGCGTATTAGTTTTGTTTTTCAAATTAAGGTACAAAGGAGTGGTTCTAACCTCCTTTGCCTGGAGCACATAATACTTCCAGCTTCATCTACATAAACTTTGTTAGTGTGAAAATCTCATCACAGGAATCTGGGACTGAAAGGAGCTCTGCACTGTTGGTATACTAGGTTTTAGCTCAATCAGCTCAATTCATGAAAGGTTTTTTCATCTTTTATTCAAAAAGTAGTAGAAATCTCCAAAGCAAACTCTGTTCTCTTGAATTCACACCTTCATGCTGGCACTGGCCTTTGATGATGATCAGCCCTTTTCAGAAAGCAAGAGAGAGGTCAGGGGCTTTTCAGCATGTGGTAGGGACTTTATAAGAGTGGAGATTGTCTTCTCAGAGAAAACCCTAGTATTATTACTACTGAATAAAAGTCAACACATGGCAAAAATAACCACATAAAAAATTCATTTCCCAGTTATTGAAGGGCATCTCTTGAAAAAGACTGTAATTTTCAAATGCCAGAATTAAATAGGTGAAATAGACAGGACACAAAAAAGGGGCATCAAATAGAAATTAAACAGAAGTTCATATAGCAGGTTTTCAACCGATGGCTTGATAATAAAAGTCTATTGTAAAGCTCCAGGTGCTGTGAATCAGATTTTGAGTGCAAACATTTCTTTTGTTGTCATTAAAACTTGGATTAAAAAACTGCCCATGTATAATTCTGGGAAAGAGAGCTAGAGGAAGAAAGAACCATCATCAGCAAGTTATGTTGCAGGAAGTGCCCTTGTCACAACATGTTGCATCAAGTAAGGCTATAATGTAGCCTGTGAAATGTAGAATAAGCCACTGTGGCCATGTGCCAAAGAATAAATATAAATTTCCATCCCTTCTAATTACAAAGCCTGTTGTAAAAAGAAATGAAAATTCACTTTTATAAATAGGTCATTTACTGTACCCAGTACATAAGAGGTTAATACATCATGTTCACAAAAAAATAGAAGAAAGAAAAATCCCAAGCAAACATATGCTTTGCCACCAAAACCCTCAAAACAAACCTCCTACTAGAGAGTGGAATAGCAAATAAAATTCAGTGACCCAGAAATAGCCAAGCTTTCTCTGGTTACTTCTGGATTTTTTTCCTGAGATATGACATCACTGTACAAACAGTACATAAAAGAATATAGTTTCTTTTGTCTATGCATCATTTATGAGCCCAACATGAGTCTTTCACTGAGAGATTAGACAAATATTTAAATTGCTACATAAATGGTTCAGGCTCTAAGTGAAATAAGCAGAGGCTATTCTAAAAATAAAAGCTTGTGGACAATAAACCCTTCCAGCCAAGAGAGAATTTTAAAAAGCCATGGAATAAGTGATGTAAAAAAGCCCACCACAAATATTTATACAAGTGACTATGGGGTTTTTCTCCTTTTCAAAAAGAACTTACAGAAGATGACCACCTGCAGAATATTCAAGAGTGAAGATGGTGTGTACAAGTGACCTGAATTTTTTCATGCTGTTGAATTCTTAACCTAATAGCTATTTGTACAATTTCCCTTCCTCCTCCTCATCAGCAATACGTATTTATATCCCATCGTCCTCTATAATAGAACCTGGCAATGTTCCACCTTTTGTGAAATGAGGACAGTTTTGCATTTCACCTTAATCAAATCAAATTAGGACAGGTGGTAACCCTGCAGGCAACATAATTATGAAAAATGTCTGTGTTCAATACAAACTGTCCTTCCAGCCTCCCTGCCTAATAGGACATCATTGTACAATCTTTTTACATTTTACTGGCAACTCAGAACACAAATGCCCACAGAGGACCAGATTCTGCTCTCACTTTTGCCAGTACAGATCCAAAGAAACCCCACCAAAGTTCCTCTCTATTTATTCTGTGTTCTTTACTATTTGTTCCTTTCTATTTATTTATTAAGATACTCTCATGGACCCAGAGGGACAGACTTCCACCTTCAGCTTCCTCTGTGCAAAAATGAAGCTTATTTTTTACCTATGGAGACTTTTTACCATCTTTAATTTTCCCTAAGCCTGAGGAAGGGTGTGTGCACCTGAAAGCTTGCAGAAAAAGATTATTTTTTTGTTGCAATTTCTTAGTTGGTCTAATAAAAGGTATCATTTCTGAACCAAGAGTTCTAGAGTTTTGCCTTTCTTTTTTGTCTCAGACCAACATGCCTACCAAATACACTCGTTTTTATTTATTCTGGCATAAGTAGGAGCATATGAGTTGATGTGGTGCTCCAAGCACATAAGCTGATGTGGGGATGAAAACTAAAGCTAAATACAGGTGATATTATAATTCTGAATTATAATATCACCTGAAAATTAAGTCTCTCTCTAGTAAAGAATAATTCTAATAACATCGTCCTAGACATGGTAATCCTGCATTCCTAACCATAATTTGTGTTTCTGCTATTAAATAAATCCTGACAGGCATAAATACTAGAGACAGTTACTGTTCCTTTTGGACAAGCCGGAGACATGGAAAGGTTTCAGTCTTCCCCAGAGTTGGACAGTTAAGGATTTTCCTGATTTTACACTGGTATGGTGGCATGGCTGTTGAACATACCATTTGTAATGAATAAGGGGCTAAACAGATTTTATATAAACTCAAAATTGAATGAAGAACTCCATTCTATATTAAGGGGATAATATAGCCAGCTTCATTTAGACTATTACTCCTCAGAAGACACCCCAAGCACTCCAATAACAAATGTTATATCAAAGATGCACTCAACAACAAATGCAGTACGAGTCTCTGTGAGGCAATTTTTCAGCATGTCAGAATTATAATATCACTCCATGGAAACAAATTAAGCAGCACAAGCTTGGCTGTTGGGATCACTTTATTAGCAATGCAGTGTTATTTCATAAAGAATGCATTGCTTCAGATGTGTCAATGAACATCAAGGATGGTCTATCCATTTTTATGGAGCACAACTTATTATTTGCATATGAAATAAACAAAGCACTTTAACACAGGGCTCTCTCTGCAACGTGCTTAAAACATTACTGAAAACTGATCATCTTTACTGCTCACCTCAAGTCTATTCCAGTTTGGCTTTTTATTCAAGCAAGTGCAATATTTAAGAGACTTCCCAAAAGCATCCATTAAGGAACACTGAATATTTGCTACCTGATGAATATGTATCTATTTGAAACACCTGCTGAACTCACCTGGAGAACTTTGAAATAACAGATTCCATTTTCTGATGATTCTGGTTAGCATTACCATATTGGATACACATGTAAGCTTAGTTCTGTCTGTAGCAGGACCAGGGCCCCAGAAATGGCCGTGATGCCCTGCTCCAGCTCCTAGGTTACCCTCTTTCTTCCTTCACGTGCCACACATTTGTTGGAAAAATTTGAAAAAGGGAGGCTGTCCCAGGGTCCCTGAATGAGCTTTTCTCCATGTTTGGCCATCAGGTCCTTCCTAAACCCTGCTGCACACAGTCCTGTCCCTCACACCAAGTGTACCCTCCTGGTCTATCCATGCCTCTAGGGCATATGCCACCTTAAGGGTTATTCATGTTCTTCTTCTGCCCCTACAGCCACACCCATGCCTCACAGACATTAATGGTTAATTGTTTCAGTGAGCACCTTGCCCTCAATACAAGGTCTGCCCTCTGTAGGCTACCACAATGTTGTCAGGGCTTTGGCCTTCCTGGCCCCTGCCCCTTTCCTCTAGCTGCCCCCCCTTAGCCTAGGCCCACTGTGTTGGACCTGGCTTCTGGGCTCCAGCCCCTGTCTTGTCCTTATCAGGCTTTATGTCCCTGGCCGTGTTTCCTGCCCCTCTCAGGCTCTGGGCCCCTGGCCCTAGTTTTGCACCTCTTGGGTTGTGGCCCAGCCTTCCTGGCCTTAGACCACCTCAACTGCCTTTCCAGGCTCAGGTTTCAACCCCTATAAACTTCTGCTTGTCTGTCTCTTGAGCCTGGCCCCTGGCAGGGCTCAAAAACCACATGTGCTCCTCTGGCATTAAAAGTGGCCTTCTCATCTCCCCTTCTAGCCAAATCTGGTCCACTGGTAGTCCATTACAAAATAAAAAAGGAAAATGTAAAATAAACTCACTCCCCTTCTAGGGCTACTCCCAGTGTAGATCTAGTCCCTTTCTCTCTCCAGCAGGGCCCATCCTGCCCTGTCCATGGTCAGGGCTTCACTGGCTCTCATGCCTGTGTGCAAGCCTATTTATTTCCTGGGCCCTGCCCCTTCCAGCCATTCTGGTCTGTTAGCTGGATTGAACACAGGGGCTGCTTGTTAGTTCCAGCCCTGCCAGCTGCCTTTGCCTGGGCCACAAAAACCTTTCCCATAAATGGTCCTCATTAAGCCTGTGCAAAGCTGCCAGTATTCAATTTGGATTTTGGTGATTTGGGGGACCGTGATTCAATTTAGTGATTTGGATCACTGTCCTGAATCAATTCAGTTGAATTGGATTCAAAAGATTCGGCGCTGATTCAGTGTGATTCAGTGATTTGGCCATAGACTATAATGGGGAATCATTAAAATACCTATAACTTTGTCTTTTTTTGCAGAATTGGATGAAAACAGCAAGGATGGTAGCCTCTGCTGAGGACATGAAGCTGGCCAAGTTTCAAGGAGATAGGTGCAGGGGTTTCTGTGAAAGTGCACATCAAACTGTTGAAAGAAAAACTTGTGCCACCTGTATGTGTTAACTGGGTTTCTGGTTGTAGCTGTGTTGGTCTAAAGAACAGGCAGGCAAGGTTCCTTGTGTAGATGTGATATCTTTTATTAGACCAACTAGCTGGAGAAATATATCTTAGCAAACTTTCAGGTTTAAAAACCCTTCGTCAGACTGAGAAAGCATCTGCAGTTGGTGTGCGTGCAATTTTGACGGGTGTGGAGCACGAACTTAGATTCCCGCTCCTTCCCCAGAATTTCCCTGACTATGGCACTCAGCTCCCCTGGTTCCAAATCTAGCTCCTCCTCTGGCCCTGGGAGGCTCATGCTGGGAGCTGAAATTGTGGAGGAGACTGTCATGCTGGTGCTGGTGGCTATTTCTGGTGTTAGTGGAGGTGGTGCAGGTGCAGGAACAGGTGCTGTTCCTACCTCCTTGCTTCCACTGGCAGCAGAAGAAGGTGCATCTAAATTTGGGCAAGGGGGAACTTGCAGCTCTTCCCCTACCCCCTCTAGCCCCTCTCCCACCCCTATTAGAAGACCTGGCACCTGCCTTTCCAGCACACTTCATAATGTTTGCTGTGCTGGAAAATGTGTATACATGTGTGTGTGTGTAATATATCTTCTATCTGTTTAGTGTGTGTGTGTGTGTGTGTGTGTGTGTGTGTGCGCGCGTGTAATATATGTATTTTTCTGCACAGTGATGGATGAGACACTGCCAGGGAAAATACAGCTTTGTTTTTTAAAAGTGTGGGGAAACAAATAACAAGAACAAGTAAGAGGATTTGGGGGGAAGAATAAGTTGAAAGGAATGGATTGGATAGGGATAAGTAGAGGGATTCTAGGCAAGGATAATTAGTAAGGTGTATCCAATCCTTTCCAAGAAGAGTGACTAGCAAGAGGCTGACTAGGAAGCCAGCCACTGCAGCCAGTACCTTTCACATGCTGTTGCTTCCAGACAGACAGCTCACAAAAGGCAGAGAAAGGCTTCACACAGAGACTTATATGCTGTTTTTATGTCCCTCCCCCAGAGCACTGTGATTAGAAGGGAACTCAGGGAAAGATCACAGTCACTGGCCAGGTACAGATGTCAATATCAGAGCAGTCCTCCCCCCCCCCCCCCCCCCCCCCCCCCCTTTCCCAGTTTCTGTTTCCCCACAAGACTGCCTTCCAAATCACCGAATCTTTTCCGAATCGATTCAGATGCTTCAAATCAATTTGGAGCTTTTAATGGGTCTCCCAATTTGATGCGGGTTTGATGATTCTGCCACTGAATTGGGCTGAATCTTCTCCAAATCGAATAGGCAACCAAAGCTTTGCACACCCCTGGTCCTCATCAGCTCTGGCTCTGCAGCCCTCCCCCAGTAAAAAGGCATGCATATTTTATGTACATTTCTTTTTTACACAGCATTCCTGCTCCCCATCTCAATCTCCCATCCTTTCTAATGTTTAACATCCCTGAGTATGACCAGACTAGATGAGTGGAATAGCAACCACCTTACCAACTTCAAACTTCAGGCTTTTATATGGAGAGGTCAATTTAGACAGTAATGCAAACACTGAATACTTATAAAATGCTGATAAGACTGTTCAGAATGGTTGCCTCTTCATTCCCCCTCCTCACACACACACATCTATTTTCCTGTTAAAGGGGAAGCTCTAAAAAACAAAGCCCACTCTTAAATCTGTTTGGCTTTTTTATTTTACACTTAGTAGTGCCATGGGGAACAATGGGTCATTAAAAATCAAGGTACAATTGAGAGAGTGTGTCCTTCTTTGTGATTCAAATACTTTCTGAGCCTTGTTTTAGTTGTTTTCATCATTTAACCACATGTGTGATGAGTGTACCTTGTGAATACTTATTCTGTGCCACTTTCTAACATGGTATTTCAAAGAGTGCTTTTTGATGAATACTTCATATGGCAAATGTTAGACCTTACCAATTTTGCCTTTCATCACTGCTTTTATTTGTTATTTATTTTCCACTTTAATTGCTTTACTATGAGGCAGAACTTCATCCTTGCTGCAAAACTGGAATCCTACTGGATATGAGTATATGAGGACCAATGGGCATAAGCTAATAGAGAGTAAATTCAGGCTAGATATAAGAAAAAAAACCCTTTTTCTCTGTAAAGGTCACCAGAATTTGGAACACACTTCCAGGAGAGGTGGTGCAGTCACCTACCTTGGAGGTGTTCAAAATGAGGCTGAACAGACACCTTGTTGAGCCTGTCTGAGTCCAATAACTTCCTGTCCATGACAGGGGACTGGACTTGATGATCTTACAGGTCCCTTCTGGTTCTATGATGTTATGATTCTACTCTATGATTTAAAGAAATATGATTCATCAGAGGAGGGGAGGGCAGCAAGGAATAGGAGATACTCTGTCTACCAGGACACCCCTTGGAGTAACTAGGAACAATGGCCACAACCTGATAGAGAGCAGATTTAGGTTAGACATCAGGAAGACCTTCTTCACGGTAAGGGTTGCTGGACTCTGGAATAGGTTTCCAAGGGAGGTGGTGCTCTCTCCTACCTTGAGGGTCTTCAAGAGGAGACTGGACAAGCACCTGGCTGGGGTCATGTGACCCCAGAGCTCTTTTCTGCCCAGGGCAGGGGATCAGACTCAGTGATCTGCTAAGGTCCCTTCCGACCCTACATCTATGAATCAATGAGATGTGAACATTCTCTTTTTCTGATTGTGAACATTTCAATACACCTCTGTAGTTGCATGACTTAAAACTGAAGGCTGTTACAATTGTTTAGAGAGGAAAACAAGAGCATTCCTGATGTTTCAAATGAACTGGAGATTCTTCACACTACTTTTCTGCCTTTCCTGTAGGTTTTGTTTATATATGAGCTCAGATCCTCTGAAGAAAAATTGTCAATTATCCTTTATGGCAAGATTCTGACTTGTGCTATAGTAGATTACATATAATGAGATTACCCGATTCCTCTTAAGCATCAATAATTGAATTTATAGATAGTGGCCTTAAAAGTTAATTTCTAGTTCTTTACTCACTAAGCTATCCAGCATTCAAATGACTTGCAGGTGACATGCAATCAGAACTAGCTAATCCAATTCAGTTTGTATAAAAAAATCCTCAGATTAACAAATCAATGATACTTACACACTACAAAATTGGTTTCCACTTGAAGCTTGACTGGATTTACACAGCTTACATGCAACATAAAACCTGTTTTCAAGTAATTTAGCTGGGATTGAGGGAGAAGTGACTCTTCTGTCTCTTGTCAATAAACTAGACATAAACTGGGCAGCAGAAATCCCTTTTCAGTTTGATGGGTGCCTACTGATGAAAGCAGGGGAGGAGAAGAGGAGGGAAAAACAAGATTTCCGATAGGCAGCAATCCGTGGCTGAAGTTATTTTCAAACCTCTACTTCTCCAATGAATTATGATTTGCCATTCAAAAAAGCCTGCACGTGTCTCTTTTTAGTGGTTACATCAAGGAGAATCCTATGGTACGTCTATCTTAAGATGTTGCTTTCATGCATTAGACAACTCAACATGTACTTAACATAACTGGAAATTTTAATCCTACTTTAGCTTGCGGTACCAGTAATAAATCACTAATGTGGCTACCAAACCCCCAAAACATATTATACCCTCACTGACTCCAATATACTGAATGCTATAGTTAAACTTTGTTGCAGGAAAGTTTGCTTTCACAGACACATTCACATCTCCCTTCAGATCTAAGAAGGGAAAAAGCTGTCTTGAAAAGTGCTGCTGTTCCCTTTTGAAGGCTGTAAACTATTATCTGACTTGTACTTTGAGAAGTTGATGGTGAGTGGGCTGCTGAAGCACAACTCACTAGAGATCATTAGGACTATCTCCCGCTTTACTGGGATGATATATCAATTTGCCAACCATCTAAAAGGTAAAATGGTATTTTGCGTAATTGCTATGGAATTAGAAGATTCATGGTACAGAACTGATCAGGTGACATGCATTTAATCAACCATATCTCAAACAAGTCTTGTAATAATATTTCCCAGCTTATTTTCTGTAACTTAAAAATATGGTCTAAAGAGAAACAAAATTGCTTTTGATAACAGTAGGCAACAGTTTCAGTATACCTTTTTTAGACTTGTACCCACACATACAACTGAACTGAAATTTTAAGGCAAAAAAGGTTCATGTTACCATTTGGAGACAGACTGAACATAATCTAAAAAGACGTGACATTTTTCTCTTTCAACTAATACTTTGTGGCTTTGTTATCTGGAAGATTCTCATGTTAGAAAGTAAGCTAATGTCAATCACTATTTTCAACACATGGAGACAAAGGAAAACATAAAACATGGCAGAAATAAGAGGTAGGCAAACGATATTATACACAGATCTGAGGGGTACACCAAATTAATTTGGCTCTTTCTAACACAACCAATTACTCTTCCCTCAAAGAATCCTTATCTTAAATTTTCCAAACCCATTAGCCTCTATTGCTAGATAAAAGACATGGCAGGATTTCAGTAAATTGCCTATATTCTTTCTTGCTGATTCTCCATCCGCATTGTTGGAAAACTAACTTTAAAATTAAATCTCAATAATCTATCTGAACTTGTCACAAGAACAACAAAAAGCAAAACTAAATAGCCAAGAAAATGTTGCAAAGCTAATGCTATTAATGTTTCTAAAAAATGGTGGAAAAATATTCTTTTAAAAGGTCAGTGAGTCCAAAGAAAGACAATGGTGAACTGCATCCTAAACAATATGGATGGCATGTGACACAGTGGCTTTGTGACAAAGGTATGATATGTTTTAGTTTCCACATCTCATGAAAGGCAGAAAATAAGTCAGCCCTTCCTCCTGCCCCACTACATGCTTTCCCTGATTATGAAAGGAAAGGTTCTCTCTGTTGCAGGCCAATCTGGAAAGAGGCAGTCAGTGAACTGAATGGTAGGTGAAATGTCATCACTCTGTATCAGTGTGCTCTCAGCTGAAGAGGAACATCCAGAGAGAGTCCAGAGAAGAGCCACATGCATGATCAGAGGTCAGGAGAACAGACCTTACGACGACAGGCTGAGAGCTATGGGACTCTTCAGCCTGGAAAAGCGCAGGCTCAGGGGTGATCTGGTGGCCGCCTATAAGTTTATCAGGGGTGCTCACCAGGATCTGGGGGAACGTTTGTTCACCAGAGGGCCCCAAGGGATGACAAGGTCAAATGGTTATAAACTCCTACAAGACTGTTTCAGGCTGGAAATAAGGAAGAACCTCTTTACTGTCTGAGCCCCCAAGATCTGGAATAGACTGCTGCCAGAAGTGGTTCAAGCACCTACTTTGAACGCCTTCAAGAGAAACCTGGATGTTTTTCTTGCTAGGATCCTATGACCCCAGCTGACTTCCTGTTCCTGGGGCAGGGGGTTGGACTCGATGATCTTTCCAGGTCCCTTCCAGCCCTAATGTCTATGAAATCTATGACATCCCATGCCATGCAAGGGTCTTTTCTTTTGGGGAGGCTGTGTCTGGGGAGGCCCGTGTGAGAACTGTCTACAGTACCACTTTGATTGTGAGCAGTAACAGAACACATTGGCTATTCCATTTCTCTCCCCAGTTACTGCAAAAAGGGCACTATGCAGTGATGGGGCCTCTTAGGAGGAGTTAGGGACAGAGGAAGGAAGGTATGGGATGGAGGGTAATGGAAAAAATGAATTAAAGCCCCAGAGGGACAACATGCACAAAATTTGATAATCAGAATGTAGCAAATGAAAATGAATGTGTGAAAACTATTTATGTTCAAGCTGAAATTGAGAAACAAAGGTCAGACCAACAAGTAAGTGGAAGGAACAAGGAAAAATATATTCAGCCCCCTTCCTCCCTTTTTTTTTTTTTTTAACTCTTCCTAGAACAAAAAAATCTACAAAGGGCACTATGTATGAGCTGTAGCAGGTGACCTTGTAATGCTCATTATAAAAATCATGTAATGACAGGAAAATTGCATGGATCTGTCTCTTTTTTGACAGGTAGACTGGCATAGGATTGGAAAAGTAAACATTAGATACTGAGCACTAGGCTTCCCCGCCCCCCACCCCCCAAATGTATTATCAAATAGTAGGGAAGAAGGTGTAGTATCATTAACCTCTAGTTGCACATTATTTGCCAAAGTAGATAAAACAACCATAGAAATGCTGTGCCCCAGCAAATGATACGACCTTGAAGACTGCTTCTCCTTTCCTCTAAGCAACAAGATAGTATTGCTGGAATAATATGCATAGAAACACAATGCAAATTGAGCAAATGCATCTTATGCACTTATAGTTTAAATTCATGCCAGATATTTACCTTTACCATACATGTTACAAACCAGGTGCAACTACCATGGTTTGCCCCCTGGGTGGCAATGGAAGCAGTAGGGGGCGGGCTGGCCATAGTAGCAATGACAACAGTCATTCTTGTACTTCCTTTAAGTAGGTGCATGGGGTTGGTGCCCTCATTGTCAACCCCACGTTATGATACTGGCTATAAGCCGTGTCTGGATTCCAGCAAATAGAAAGGGTTTTTTTTAATCTTGACACTGTACTGGCAGGGCCTCTGTTCACGTGTGTAATCTTGGCTGCTCTCACTCAAAAGAACTCCTGGGGATGAGACAATTTGCCCTGTGCCCTTAGTGTTCTACTCTTTGCCACAGGTTGGAGAAACAAGGGCCTCAAACTACTTATACAGCAGCTGTTATCTTCTGACCCACAATGAATGGAAAATGAAATCTCCACTTGTAGCTTAATCTTTCATTTGGAGGACTTTTGGCAGGTTTTTTCAAGTATCTTTTTGCCATCTCCGGCAGTTGTCAGAGAAAAGAAAAAGCTTTTTTGTGATTGAAAACTCTGGTTATGTAAAGTATGTTGCATACTGCTGTTTGAAAGCAGTACACCATTTACAATTGTTGCTGTTTATAAACATTAGGGGTGGTATACTGCGTCTAGAGGCTTGCATCACAGATTCACAGAAGTTTAGGGCTGGAAGGGACCCCGTGAGATCATCTGGTCCAGCCCCCCTACTCCGGCCAGAAAAGACGGATGGAATCAAATAACTCCAGGAAGGTGTCAAGGGACCTCATTGTGCAAAATGCTGTACAAACACATTTTCTGAAGAGTTAGGTCTGCCTCAGACCTTACAGTCTATATAGACAAGAGAGGTACAGAATGGGAGGGAAAACAAGACACAGAGAGGTGCAGCGACTTGTGCAAGGTCATGGAGCAGGTTCATAACAAAGCTGGGAGTAGAATCCATCTCCTCCCAGTACCCAATCCGCTAGAACAGAGGTTGTCAACTGGGGGTATACATACCGCTGCGGGTACTTGGGAAGGACCTAGAGGGTTACCCGTGGGTGAGTGGGGATGGAGCGCTACCACCCTGCACCACCACCTCCCCGGAGCAGGGCCAGGGCAACAGCACCCCTCTGCAGGCCACACAGTCACCACTCGGCTGGTCAGATGTGGTGGGGAGGGGGAAAGAGGAAAGCTTGCATGAGGCAGCAGTTGCTGCCACCATCCACCACCCTACACCACCTTCCATGTTCAGCCACATGCCACCCCTCTCCCCTGCACTAGAAAATTCATTCTCATTCATTGGAGTTGGATGTAGGATTTAGTAGGATTCACTTCAATCAACCTAAGGCACTAAACTATTGGGCCATTTATTGATTGCCTGAATTTCTTAAGTACAATTCTATCTCACCCTATGAAAGTCCCCAAAATCCATGAATGCATGTCCTTTTGTGACACACCATGAGCTTACGCTTAAGATCAAGTCACAAAAGCAGCAAGGAGGATGACCCACCCACCTTCTGTATTTTCACTGACTTGAGCAGGGTGGAAGAGCATCTCACTTAGCCATCTACGAGGCGAGACAGAATCTGGCCCTTTGTTTTTCTGGCTTTCAAGAGATGCATTTTGCTTTTGTGGAAATGTACCCCTTTGGCTTTTCTGCTTCCAATGAAGCAAAGCCAAGGTAAAATGAACAAAAAGCTTTAAGCCTAATTCCTTTATTTCTTTTCTTTATTAAGTTCACCCGATTAGGGTTCAGTGTTGCACATCTCCAAGACAAATGGTAAGCATTACAACTTCATCAGGATGAGTTCACACAGCAAATGAGCTAATGATCTACTATAAGGAGATGCAGATTTTACGCTGGCAGGGTGCAACTATTCTTGCTCTTAACAACTTATTTTTTTCTTATTCCACATCCCACATCCCTCCTTGCTTCTAAAAAAATTATTTTTCTAGCTGCTGACAGAGGTTAAATTAAAGGCATGATAGGATCTGATGCATGATCCCAAGAAGCAAGCCTCCTGCCATACCACGTGTGCACAATAGGAGGCATGATTGTGGGATTGATGCTCAGATCGAAACACACCGTATTGCCAGTGCAGGTGCTGACGATGGATTTTAGGAACCCAGCCCTTATACCTTTGTTCCAGGTGGGCACAACCCACAGACCAACCACAACACCTGCCAGTTGATAATAGGTATATTTATTGATACAGAGTGATAACAAAAAGGAACAATACAAACAATCAAGCAATTCTATATCTACCAATCCTAGGGCTATCAGAGTCAAAGTACATCTGGTCAGGATGCAGGCTCCACTCTGATACTCTTTCTCTTAGGTATCAGCAGTCTGAAGGTGAGATGCCAAGGCCCACAACCCAGCGCCAGTGGGGTGCATAAGACAGGCTGCTGGTATGCCCTAGGCCCATGGTGGCCTCGGGGACCCTTCCCAGGGGACAGGGATGGGGATGGGGAATCCCCTTGGGAAGGAGAAGAATGAGGGACAGCAAAGAGGGACAAAAAGGAACAGGGAGGGATGGGAGGGACAGGACAAAGGGAGGAACCCTTTGTTACTCTCCAGTCTCTGCTTTTGTATTCTCCTTCCCCCTTGATGACTCCTGATGACTTTTCATCCGTGGCTATCTCTGGTTGTTTTTTTCTCTGTGGTCACACATCCACGTAGCCTTCCAGGCCTTCTCCTAATTTGGTCTGCTCCCCCAAAACCAGGACTCAGCCCCCCCTCTGTTCTGGGGCCTTGTAGCTAGTGTCATTTACCTTGTGTTATGGGACAGTATGGTACATACTTCCTTGGTTCCCAGGCTGTTTTCTAGACTATGTGCCCTTGTTGTGTTAGACAGCCCGTCTGCTTCCAGGGCTATATGGACCTCTGTGTGTGAAACCCAGGCTCTTAGAAATCCAATTAACCCCTGCTGCCCATCTTGAACTCCTATAATGCATATACCTATACACCAGTTCCCCAAAACAAGCTTTTAAATACCATTTTTAAGCCAACACAGGGAGAACCTGGGATTCCAAGCCCCCAAGCACCAGCAAGTAGCCAGCTTGGCTCCCATGCACTCTTGTGGGTGAGAACCCCAGTCAGCTGATCAGGGCTCCCAGCTGTGGGACAGCATCAGAGCCAAAAGTTCTCCTGCACTTTTGGCCACAGGAGTGCCCAGGAGCCATGTTCCCAGTTGCAGGAGTGTAGTCCTTGCCTCCCCCGAACTCCCTCCTCTGGCTGGGAGCTTCAATCAGCTGACGAGCACTCACAGCTTTGGGATCACACTAGTTTTCAATGGGTCCCAAGGCTGGAAGCACCAGTCACACGTTCAATTTAAGCAGCATTCGAATTAGACTCCGACTCTTGTGGGGGTCTGCGGCAATGGCAGCCGGGAGCCGGAAGGAGCTTCCACCACCTCCTGAACTGCTTAGAAAGGTGCAGGGTGGGCCAGGGGCTCTCATCTCCGGGGGGATGGGGGGTGGGCTCTTGACTCCTTTGAGGGAGCTCAGCCCCCCTGAGCTCCCCCATATTGTGAACCCCGAATTTAAGCCATGATGAGTACCAGCCACAAAATTATTACACATATTTTGTGTAATAGCTTTGTGGCTTATTCTTTATTTTATCATGTGGTAAGGTCTGTACTGAAGACATGTTTAACCAATTAAACACATTTTAAATATAATATTTTCCAGGGGCCAAAGTGTCTGAAAACAAAGCATGACACCATCTACTGGAAGCCTCCAGTAGGGAGGAAATTCCAGAAAAATGCATATTTTTCATTAAATAAGCCATTTCCCATTATACTATCATCTTTCTTAAATGAAAAGTGTTATTAACTTGCTGTATTGTTTCTAAGAATAAATATTTCTCTTAGTGTGCTGATTAAAAATGAGCTGAACAAAACAGATCCTTCCCTTTGCTGCTTTGTTTTAAACAAAACGTTTGGAGGAAAAACACATGTGGTACAGGAGCAATGGCTAAACGATGTCACATTTATTTACCACCATGTGTGTCAAGTGACCATTTAAACACTGATTTTCAGTGGCAAAAAACTTAGGTAACATCTCCCCAAACAACAGCAAACTTCTGGCCACTACTCTTGTACCATGTATTGCTGCTGCTGCTCTGCCCTCCCAGCTGCCAGAGCCATATTCCAGAGTCTCAAGTGAGAAGATGCAGGATGTGGGGAGTGGGGGAAGAGAAGAAGGATGAGAGGTGTGGTGTGTCCTCCCCATCTCTATTCCATTCCTCACCCACCTCTTCAGGCACTTATCATTACACTGTGGCTAGTTAGCGTGGCTAAAAATCAAAACCAAAATCAGGTTCTATAGCTGACCATTTCTCTGCAAGGTTTCTCATGTAATTGTTGAGATAAGGGCATGGGAACGATAGTTCTTGAATTCAACACATGCACAAGGCTTTTTCTGGTAGACTGGTTTGCACCTTGCTGGGAATCATTCATAACTGTGGAACTTCATGAAACTTTCCTTGTATCACCTGAACCTTCCCCTGGCCATGATTCCCTTCCACTCATTCTATATTTATCTTTCGATACCTTCTGTTTTGCAAAGAAGCTCCTCTGCTAGACAACACTTCAAAACTCATTTCATGCTCATCAGATTTCCTCCAAACCTAGGCATTTTTCACTTGCAAGAAGCTGTGTGTCCAAAACATTTGCAAGTCAGGCAAAATGATTTGATATATTTGAATATCAAAACCATTCTAACAGAGATATTCACTGGGACTGGGATCAAAATCAGCATTTCACTGAGATGCTTTTAGGATGAGAAATGTTATGGTGACACAGGCTGCAAAGCAGCACATCCTTTCTCAGTAATTATGCAACACCATGGGCTAAATCTAGGATGTGTGTGTGTAAAGGGCTAGGGGAGAGGAGAAAGAATATCAGTTTCTGATCTTACACCTGCTGATCTGTAATCTTAAACACATGCTGTACAGTATCCAAAGGACTAGATGAACACTTTATAAATAAAAGTAAAGTATATAAATACACTTGCTCGAAAATACCACATTGACAATTCTGCTCTATTCAAAGAGAAGACTGTATACTAACTCTTGGTCATTCTCGCTTTTTAAGGACAATCAACATATCCCAAAGGAAAAGACCAAGTTCACTCAAGGACATGCCTGTGCTGGCTTCTGCTAATATGAGGTCCCTATGTCCATGCTAAACAATACGACTCAGCTGCTAATTCCACTGTGCTATGGTGCTTGAGATAGCTGGGAAATGCATTAGGTCTGTGCTTCTGCTTAGTAGCCTCAAACATAACTTACAGCATCCCCCCCCACCTTTTGCTAACCTCCAATGGGGAATGGTAGGGGAAACACCAACTCTGCCACTTCAGAGTCCTCATTAGGACCTAGTAGCCCAGTTGGGGCTGGGACTACAATTTGCATCTCCCAGCATCTCCATTCATGAATTTGGCTCAAATGTATGATTGTGTGTGTAAAAGTCCCAGACACCTGAATTCTGTTTCTTTCAGGTTTCTGAACAGATCTAAATCTAGCAAGGCAGTTTTAGAGATCAGTCTCTGCTAATGTTACAGCAGTGAAGAATGAATAAGATATTGTAAAGGAGCCGCATGACCAGCAAGTTTGTGTTTTAATGGTATAAAGAGCCAAGCAGGAGTAGTCTCAAACTGATGGCACTGAGGATGTATGGGGCAATTACCACTGCAGCAGGGACAACCAGTGAAGTCAGTAGCAGTTGAGATTTATAACATCTGGCACTGTAGCCTTAATGCATAACACTACAGAGAAGGGAGAGCAAAGAGACCATTGGGTGCCAAAATGTCAGCTTTATATGCCCTGACTTTTGTTTGCATTTTGTCCAACCCCTAACGCTATTTAAGTGTAGCTCTTTGTACAATAATACCAGTCCTATATAAATGAAAAAAGAAGAAAAAATCCTGGCTTCCACAAAGCCTTTCATGGAATAATAATCCATCTTCTCTTTATTCAAGAGACTGGAACAGTCTTCTCTTCAGAGCCATGCCAATCCCATAGGTAAGTGTCTGGTTAGGTAAGGTTTCTAAAAGAGCTGATTATGTGCCCACAGAGCCAAAACAATAAGCAATGTCAGTGTATTAGATAAATATATAACTTTTAAAATATTAACATGCTTTATTTACTTGATATTCTGGGAAAGCTACCAGAGTCTATGTGCTGGCAGAGAACATTGAAGCTTGCAAAGACAGACAGCAGAATGATGTCTGATAGTGTTTTCTAGAAATGGGATAGAAAACACTGTCAGAGGCATGGAGGGGCAGAGGTGGGGGGTATACTTATGAAAAGGCTTTATGGAAGAAATGGCCTTGATGTGTTTCTACTGCTCTCAGAATACATGGTGTACAACTACTTCCTTTTAGCTATTTAGCAGCTTGGTTAGACTATTTTTTCCAGCCAATATGCAGGACAAAATGCACTCGTGGCAGATCCCAACCTTCAATTTACTAAGTGTATTGCCTATAAGATGCCAGGGGATGGGGCCACAGGGGGAAATGATGATGCTTCCCAGCTAAGATAGGTGATGAGCACAAGAAGTACCCAGGTAAGTGGCAGGGATCTGGATAGTCCTGGGATCAGGGGGGCTGTGCATACACCCAGAGGAGGCCTTAAATGCCTCTACACTAATGCTCGTAGTATGGGGAACAAACAGGAGGAACTAGCCCTCCTGCTAGCTAACACAAATACTGGGGCTCACTGAAATGTGGTGGGATTCAACCCATGACTGGGCGGTAAACATCAAGGGCTACAGACTGTACAGATGGGATAGAATGGGGAGGAAAAGTGGGGGTGTGGCGCTCTACGTCAAAGAACAATAAACATCCTCAACAAACAGCATGGGGTAAGAGGAAGGGCAGACTGAAGTGCTCTGGCTTAGAATACAAGGGGGTCGAGGGGAAAGGAACTTAATGGTGGGTGTCTACTACAGACCACCCAACCAGGGGGAAGAGCTGGACTGGGAATTCTCAGGTCAGCTCGTGGAGGCAGTTAAATCAAGGGACGTGGTCATCATGGGTGACCTAAACTACCCGGACTTCTGCTGGGAGGAGCAGTCAGTTAGGTCTGACTGCTCACGTAGGTTCCTAGCTGAGATACAGGACCTCCACCTAACCCAGGAGGTGCACAGTCCCACCAGGGGGAATGCCTTGCTGGACCTGGTCCTGGCTACAGCCGATGACCTGGTGAGGGGGCTGCGGGTTCTCAACCACCTGGGCGATAGCGATCATCGCCTACTGGAATTCACCATCCAGCACAGGGTGTCAAAGGCCTGCAGCAAGGCAGCAGCCCTTGACTTCAGGAGGAGCAGTTTCATGAGTTAAGGAGATTAGTCGGTGAGGCACTGAGGTCCCAGAGGGGAGGGGAGTTGGGAGTCCAAGATGAGTGGTCGTTCCTTAATGAGATGATCTTCTAAGCCCAAAGGGTGACAGTCCCAATGCGAGTCAAAGGGGGCAAGAGTGCTCAAAAGCCCCCATGGCTCACCAAAGGCATTCAGGATTGCCTGAAAGCTAAAAAGGAGGCGTACACCCAATGGAAGGGAGGAGCCATCACCAAAGAGGATTATACCTCCATTGTTCAAGACTGTAGGGGGGCTGTTAGGAAGGTTAAAGTGGAGACAGAACTGGGACTAGCGACCCAGATCAAAGATAACAAGAAGTCCTTTTTTAAATACATAGGGAGTAAAAAGAAGGCACCGGGTAAGGTGGGGCCTCTGCAGGACACGCTTGGAAATCTTTTGGTCACACCAGATAAAGCTGACCTCTTTAACAAATTCTTTGCCTCCATTTTTTTGAGCAGGGACTGGGGCATCCCCCACAACCAGGATCCCAGACAAACTCAGGAGAGGCACAGCCGGGCCCAGGGTCAGAGAGGACCTGGTCAGGGAACTTCTGGTGGGACTGGATGTCTTCAAATCAGCAGGTCCAGATGATCTCCACCCAAGGGTGCTGAGGGAATGGCAGAGGTCATTGCAGGACCCCTGCCACAGCTGTACAAACACTTGTGGTGCTCTGGCAAGGTGCCAGAGAATTGGAAAAGGGCCAATGTGGTCCCCATTTTCAAAAAAGGGAGGAAGGAGGACCCAGGAAACTATAGGCCTATTAATCTTACCTCGGTCCAGGGAAGCTCTTTAAGAAAATTATCCAAAAACACATCTGTAAGGGACAAGCAGGGGAGATTATGCTTAGGGGCAGCCAACATGGGTTCATTAGAGGCAGGTCCTGTCAGACCAACCTGGAGGCAGGCTTCAGCTTCCTGGACAATGACCCGCACATCACGATGAGGGACATGCTCAGTTGGGATGGGCTTCACCTGTCCCCCAAAGGTAAACATGTGTTCTCTTCTAGGTTGCTGGATCTCCTCCGGCGGGCTTTAAACTAGGCTCACTGGGGGGAGGGGAAGATGAGGGCGGGGGAAGCCATGGACCATCAACCCATGTGGCACCCACAAGGACAGCCCAGCCTGAAGAAGGAGAACATCAGGAACCTGCAATCCATGGGGCGGACAGCAATACAGCAATACAGCACAGGTAAACAAAAAGCAGGTAAGCAATAAGGGGCCCTTTGGGAATCGAAGCTGGGGGGCAAAAAAGGCACCAGTCACAGGGCTCAAGTGCCTATATACTAATGCTAGGAGCATGGGGAACAAGCAGGATGAACTAGCACTCCTGCTTGCAGAAAACACCTACGACTTAGTAGGGCTAACAGAAACCTGGTGGGATTCTTCCCACGACTGGGCAGTACATATTGAGGGTTATAGGCTGTACAGAAAGGACAGGGTGGGGAAGAAAAGGGGAGGGGTTGTGCTCTATGTCAATGAGCAATATACTTCAACCCTCATCAAGACGGAATCAAAGGAGGAGAAAGTAGAAGGATTGTGGGTTAAGTTACATGGGAGGCAAGGAGAAAGGGATTTGGTGGTAGGGGTCTGCTACAGACCCCCACACCAAGGGGAAGAACTAGATTCAGGGCTCCTGAGGCAGGTCTCAGAAACCATAACAACTAAGGAGGCGGTAGTCATGGGGGACCTAAACTACCCAGACATCTGCTGGGAGACAGACAGCAAAGTCCCACCATTCACTCATGTTCCTATCCTGCGTACAGGACCTCCACCTGACGCAGGAGGTACACGGTCCCACTAGGGGGAATGCCTTACTGGACCTGGTATTGGCAACAAGGGATGATATGGTAGGGGACCTACAGATTGGTAGTCACCTGGGGGACAGCGATCACCAAATAATAGAATTCAACATAAGATGTCGAGTGGGTACGGTAACTAGTAGGGTGAAAGTGCTAGACTTTAGGAAAGCTGATTTCAATGAACTCAGGCGATTAGTCAAGGATGCACTGCAGAGTAGGAGTTTTGAAGAGATGGGAGCCCAGGAAGGGTGGCTGTACCTTAAGGAAATGATCCTTCGTGCACAGAGGGAGACGATCCCGATGCGAGGAAAAAGAGGGAAAGGGGCCAAGAGACTTCCTTGGCTGACCAGAGAAATCCAGGGCAGCCTGCGGACTAAAAGGGGAGCATATAAGAAGTGGAAATGGGGAGAGATTACCAAAGAGAAGTATACCTCTTCTGCTCGCACTTGTAGGGAGGCAGTTAGACAGGCCAAAGCTACCATGGAGCTGAGGATGGCATCCCAAGTAAAGGATAACAAAAAATTGTTTTTTAGATAAATAGGGAGTAAAAGGAAGGCCCAGGGTGGAATAGGACCCCTACTAAATGGGCAGAAGCAATTGGTGATGGACAGGGGGGACAAGGCTGAACTCCTCAATGAGTTCTTTGCCTCAGTGTTCCTAAGAGAGGGGCAAGACAAGTCTCACACTGGGATTGTAGAGGGGCAGCAGCAAGGCACCAGACTGCCGTGAGCAGACCCTGAGATGGTGCAGAGTCACTTGGAGGAACTGGATGCCTTTAAGTCGGCAGGCCTGGATGAGCTCCATCTGAGGGTACTGAAGGCACTGGCTGACGTCTTTGCACAGCCACTGGCGGGAATATTTGAACACTCGTGGCGCACAGGCCAGGTCCCGGAGGACTGGAAAATGGCCAATGTGGTCCCCATTTTCAAGAAGGGGAGGAAGGAGGACCCGGGCAACTATAGGCCAGTCAGTCTCACCTCCATCCTAGGCAAAGTCTTCGAAAAAATTATCAAGGCTCACGTTTGCGAGAGCCCGGCAGGACAAATTATGCTGAGGGGAAACCAGCACGGGTTCGTAGCACGTAGATCATGCCTGACTAATCTAGTCTCTTTTTATGACCAGGTTACAAAATGCCTGGATGCAGGAGTAGGGGTTGATGTCGTATACTTAGACTTCAGGAAGGCCTTCGATATGGTATCCCACACCATACTGGTAAACAAGTTAAGAGGCTGTGATTTAGATGACTACACAGTCCAGTGGGTGGCAAATTGGCTAGAGGGTCGCACCCAGAGAGTCATAGTGGATGGGTCGATATCGACCTGGAAGGGTGTGGGCAGTGGGGTCCCACAGGGCTCGGTCCTTGGACTGATACTCTTCAATATCTTCATCAGCGACTTGGACGAGGGAGTGAAGTGTACTCTGTCCAAGTTTGCGGATGACACAAAACTGTGGGGAGAAGTGGACACACCGGAGTGCAGGGAACAACTACAAGCAGACCTGGACAGGTTGGACATATGGGCAGAAAACAACGGAATGCAATTCAACAAGGATAAATGCAAAGTGCTGCACCTAGGGAGGAAAAATATCCAGCATACCTACTGCCTAGGAAATGACCTGCTTGGTGGAACGGAAGCAGAAAGGGATCTTGGAGTCCTAGTGGATTCTAAGATGAACATGAGTCGGCAGTGTGACGAAGCCATCAGAAAAGCTAATGGCACTTTATCGTGCATCAGCAGATGCATGACGAACAGATCCAAGGAGGTGATACTTCCCCTCTATCGGGCGCTGGTCAGACCGCAGTTGGAATACTGTGTGCAGTTTTGGGAGCTACGCTTCAAGAGGGATGTGGATAACCTGGAGAGGGCCCAGAGAAGGGCCACTCATATGGTTAAGGGCTTCACGGGGCACAGAAGGGAATTGGTGAGGTTTTATTCACCAAGGCACCCCTGGGGGTTACAAGAAATAATGGCCATAAGCTAGCAGAGAGCAGATTTAGACTAGACATTAGGAAGAACTTCTTCACAGTTCGAGTGGCCAAGGTCTGGAATGGGCTCCCAAGGGAGGTGGTGCTCTCCCCTACCCTGGGGGTCTTCAAGAGGAGGCTAGATAAGCATCTAGCTGGGGTCATCTGAACCCAGCACTCTTTCCTGCCTATGCAGGGGGTCGGACTTGATGATCTGTTGAGGTCCTTTCCGACCCTAAGATCTATGAATCTATGAACCTGGCTGCCTTCTATGACCAGGTCCCAGAATTCTTGGATGCAGGTGTTGCTGTGGACGTAGTCTTACTGGACTTTAGGAAGGCCTTCAACACTGTCTCTCACCCCATTCTCATTAAAAAATTAAGTGATTGTGGCATCAATGCCTACACAATCAGATGGGTTACCAATTGGCTGGAGGGCCACACCCAGACAGTGGTGGTGGATGGGTCATTTTCAACCTTGAGGGATGTAGGCAGTGGGGTTTCCCAGGGCCAGTCCTGGGGTCCTTACTGTTCAACATCTTCATTAGCAACTTGGATGAGGGGGTGAAAAGCACCTTGTTCAAGTTTGCAGATGACACTAAGATGTGGGGAGAAGTGGACGTGTTAGAAGGGAGGAACAGGCTACAACAAGATCTGGACAGGTTACGGGGTGGCTGGATGAGAATAGGATGGGTTTCAACACTGACAAGTGCAAAGTACTTCACCTTGGGATGAAGAACCAGCAGCAAAGCTACAGGATGAGGAACTCCCTTCTCATCAGCACAGAGGCAGAAAAGCATCTTGGAGTCATTATGGATTCCAAAATGAACATGGGCCACCAATGTGAGGATGTGGTCAGGAGGCCAACCGCACCTTGTCATGCATCCACAGATGCATCACGAGCAGAGCCAAGGAGGTGATCCTCCCCCTCTATGCAACATTGGTCAGGCTGCAGTTGGAGTACTGCATCCAGTTCTGGGTGCCGCACTTCAGGAGGGATATGGACAGCATTGAGAGGGTTCAAAGGAGGGCCAATCACATGATCAGGGGGCAGCAGGGCAGACTCTGTGAGGAGAGGCTATGGGACCTGAACCTATCCAGCCTCCACAAGAGAAGGCTGAGAGGGGATGTGGTGGCTGTCTATAAACTTACCAAGGGGGATCAGCGGGGAACGGGAGAGACCCTGTTTCCCCAACCATTACTAGGAGTAACTAGGAATAATGGCCATAAATTGACTGAGAGCAGGTTCAGGCTGGACATCAGGAAGCACTACTTCACAGTCAGGGCAGCTAGGATCTGGAAGCACTTTCCAAAGGAAGTGGTGCTCACTCCTACCCTGGGGGTCTTCAAAAGGAGGCTGGATAGTCACCTTGCCAGTACTCTTTCCTGCCCATGGCAGGGGGTTGGACTTGATGATCTGCTCAGGTCCCTTCCGACCCTACCTACTATGAAACTATGAAACTAAGACTAGTAGTAGAATTGTATTTGCTTAATATATACTGATATTGACTACTGGAGTATAGCACCTTGAATTTTGAGGGTGAAATCCTGATCCTACTCTAGTTCTAAAAAGTTTTGTCTTTAACTTTCCAGGGGAAAATTCACCTTATTTATTAACATTATTTATGATCTATTTCGTGTTGACAGCATACTCAGTGCGGAGAGAGAATGATTGCTTTTATGAATGTTCAGTCAGTCAAACTGGACTTATGAACCATAAGCTCCTCTGGGAAATCCAGCTCCTGTCTTCCAGGGTTCTGTTTTTATTCCTGCCCTTTTACATACAAGCCATTTAACACATACATGTATTAGTATTTGTGTTTCTCACAGCAAATGAAGCTTTGGGAGGAATCTGAAGGAGAATGGAATAAAAGAGGAATTTAAATGAGAAGAGAAAAAGAGAAATGTCCTTTTCTAACATCACTACTCATTCTTGCTACAGCTCACTTTCGTGCTTCTCTTGTTGCACAAATATAGTGGGGATATGGAGAAACCAAAGTTTCCTCTGCCACAGCCTCTTGGGGTATAGAAGTTAAACTTAGATTGACCTAACTAGGGTTAAGTCGATATAAATGCTGATCTGTACAGATGTTTGGGGAGGTTAAACGGAGCAAAAAATGACGGCTTAACCTAATTTAATTTACATGAGAAGGTACACTAAATTAGATTGAGAAGAAATTAGCCCAATCTTGTGTGTACACTTTCAGAGTGGAGCCCCAGGGCTAAGAAAGACTAACCAGTTGCCCTAACCCTGCAGCTGTGCTTTTTCTACCCTCTTCCCTGACTGGGCTAGTTTTAGCCTCTTGCCTCCCCCCCCCGGACAAACAGTACCGCCCCCCTCAGACTCACCAAACCCCTGAAGACTTGCCAGTCCCTCCCAATCCTGCCAATCTCCTTCCCTACCCTGATTTACTTAGGTTGGGGTCCTGGCATGGCTCCTGGCACCAGCAAATGTCTACGCAAGCAATCTGATCTAAAATTACGTGGCTTAAATTAAGTAATTTGATCATACATGGTATCCCAAGAATATGTATATATACCCTTAGGTAACCCTTGGGTATACATACCCTTGGGTATTGTGCTTACTTACATATCTGGGTATATTTTTCTTGTTCAAGGGACTGTTATCGGCTCCTTTGTTAGCAACAGTAAGTACCTTGGGGATAAGAAAAATCTAATGCTTGGACTGCAATGTCTGTATTTGCCCTCCTGAAATCAAACAGCTGGACTTGGTGAATTCTAATTTATACCTCACGTGAAAAAAATGAACCCAGTCCTATAAAGGACTTGAGTGCTCTAAACTGCAACTGAAGCTGGAAGTGCTTAGTACTTCAGCACCTTAGCTTAAAGCAATAACATTCAATCAGCGGTCACCTATTTAGTTGTTTTTTAAAATCCCTTTAGGGCCTTTCTGAATTTTAGGTGCCTAAGTACCTTGGAAAATCTGGCCCTAAGTCCCAATTCAGGAAATTATTTAGAAAACCTATTTCAGGAAAGCCTTTAAGCCTGCATTTAATTTTAAGCACTCACTTCAAATGGGACTTTAGCACACACTTAAGTACCACTTGTGTGCAAGAATGCCCAGGGTCTATTTGCCAAGGGACCAAGGGACCATTCTGGCCACCAGAGCTTGCTAGAGCATAGCTACTGCTCTGACCATGACCCTTACTCCCCAGACACCACAAGAGACTCCCTACACAGGAATTCGACAATGGTGAAGAATACATCAGTTTTACGCTACTGAGAAACTCCATCATACAAGTGAATCTCTGATGACCACTGGAGACAGCCTGCAGCCCATTTTGTGTTACCAAAGTCAATGAAAGCTGACTTAGCTAGGGTCAGGATCTATTCCAAATATTCTTGCTGATAAGCTAAGAAAAACTCTTGTTCATTTTTTCTAAGTAGCTAAGCTGCTGTACAAACGTTCCTATATAGGCCTAAATTCTCCCTCTTGCTGTGTGAGCAACATGCGTAGCTCCAACTGAAGTCAGCTGGAGTCTGACATGCATGCTGCAGTAGAGTCATGTCATTAAAATTTCAAATGGTGCCCAAATGAAATATCCTCTCCGGTGAAAAGTGAGGAAGAAAAGCACCACAGAGGAAAAACAGAGATTTAATTTCAGGGTGAAAAGACGCAGGTGATTTGTTTGTAAATTTTTAAAGTGCTATTACTGTGCATTTTTCTTTGTCTAATTCATATGAAATCACAATTTTATTGTTGTGAAGTGATACTTTGACAATAAACTGGCCACCTTAAAACAGAGTATTTGAAGGCCATTAGGGAGACATCTGAAAGCTACAGAACTGGATTACTAGGCTGTTAATAAAATCTTTGACCTGAAGCTTGGACTAATGCCGTATCAGTAACAGTGGCTATTACACTACGCTTTATATGAATTTAAATTTCAAGACCCTGATTCATGAAAAACTGTTATTCACAAGTGAAATTAAAGTGTGGTTAACTGTAAACTAGCAACATAGACCGAAAGTTGGACATAGTTAGCTAGCAGCTAACTATAAATCACAGCCCAGAAAGCAAATACTTGGGATTCAAACAATGCTATAAAAATTAAATGTAAAATTAGAGTTGGTGCTAGAGTCAGCAATTACAGGGGCTCCTAATAAATTGTTACAGGATCCCCTAATAAAAAAGGAAGCTCAAAGCTTTATGAAAAGTAGAGAAAGTACAGCTGTGAAGCACCAGAATTTAAGGAGATATCTCGAATAGCAGATTTAAAGGATGTTTTAAGTAAAGGCCTGGAGTGATGTGATACCTCTGAAAACGAATGGAAAAAATGAAAAATGAACAATCATGTCCAAAGCAACACAAAACTACCAGAGCACCTCAAATTATAATGCTGATTCACTGGAACCTGACTGCTTACTGGAACTGGTAGATCTCACTGCCACAGAAGGTTGTGGAAGCTAGTATTTAAAGTGGGTTCAAAAAAGGGATTAATCAAATTTATGAAGAACAAGTTTCTCAGGAGCCATTAAAAGAGAACAGTCAGGGGGGTAAACTCAGACTCTGGACAGGCCAAAAGCTAGGACTGCTAGGCACTGGGAAGGTGTGATAGGATGGATCACATGCCTCATGGTCTGTTTCTTACATACTTCCTCTAAAGCAGTGGTGCTCGAGCCTCAACTTTTTTCCCCCATGGGCCAGATGGGCAGTGCGAGGTCCCTCTGGGGACTGGATACAGCTGGTGGGCCTGGCCCGGCATGTGAGGTGGGCCCAGCAAGGCTAATCCAGCCACATGGAGAGGGGTAGGGAACAGCATGTCCCTGATCCAGCCACACAGGGATCTAGCCCCAATCTGGTGGTGTGAGGAAAAGGCAGCATGGCCGAATCCTGATCTGACTGGACAGGAGGAAGGGGGTTTAACCTGACCCTAATGTGGTCACATGCAGGGAAGAGGACATGGCCCAGCCACAATCCAGTCGCATGGGGGAAAGTGGTGTGGCCTGGCCCCAACCCAGCCCATTGATGGGAAGGGGGCATGGCCTGGCCCAGATTTGGCTATACAGGGCTTGGGAATTTGACAGAGAGGGAGGAACGGCAGCCTTAATGGCCACTGCTCCCCCACTGCTAAATTTCCCAACTCGTGGAGAACTCTGTGGGGCAGATGCTATGGGTCCATAGGCTGGATCTGGCTGAGCTCTTAAGTATCTCGCCATGGTTAGACACTGAATACTGGACTTTCATTCTGACCCAGTACAGCAGTTGTTCTGTAGTGCTTACCTATTGGTCATAGGTTAATACTAGCCAATAATCTTTAGTAGTTATATATAGAGAAGTCCATGATGCTTTCTTGCAAACCTAAACAGAAATAAACCAGAAGTTTGCCTTTTGTAAACTGGGACTTTATATGACCTTCATGCTGTAGGCCTGTCAGGATGTACTGAAGATGAATACAATCAGACAGCCATTAGACACTGTTCTAATTTAGACACAGCAAAACCTATTGAGTAATGTCAAATGAAACAAAAAGCTGATCAGGTCTAAGAAAGGGCTTTAGTTCCCTTCAGATAAAATCTGAAGAACCTTGTAAAATCAAGCTTGCGGTTAAAGGTCTTTCTGGGATGGCATGGCATGCAGGACTGGAAAATAGTCTGGCAGGATTACTGACTGAATGCTGAAGAACTCTATCACCAACCACATAGGGAATATAAGATAATTTACAACATGGCCATGTCTTTGTAAAGTTTAAGATAAGGCAGATCAATCATATTGGAAGTTCACTCATTTTTTGTGCCGATGAAGTGGACATCAAGAAAATTACCTTTCATGTGAGAAACTTGAGTTTACAAGCACCAGGAGGTCCAAAAGATTTTTAAATCGGCTTAGTTGAGACATATCAATATCCAGTGACACAGAGAATTTCATACAATGGTAATTTCATATGCATCACAATCTACTTAAGCCTGAGGACAAGGGTCTGCAAAAGAGCTAATCTAATCTTCAGTGTATTAATGGAAGGCTGAAAAATTGCTAAAGGAACTCAGATAGAAAATGCTCATAACTAAAACTCCAACAGGTACAGAAGGTGACAAGGAGTTTGCATGTAAGGGAGGTAAAAGGATCTGTCAAACTCTGTACCTCTGTCATTTAGACTGCCTTTTTGTCTGGCTGCAAATGAGAAGCTGGAAGTATCTGAGAACCTACTGATCAGTGCTCAATGTGATTCTAGGGCTCCAGGCCTCATCAGTGCCCCTCCAGGAACCAAGCTGACAGAAATATAGATACTTTGTTGTGCCAAATTATAACTTGGTTCTGAGCAATCAGATGTGGCCAAATTTTCAGCTTCTTGGGGAAAAACTACTGTCAACATTTGTGAGTTAAAAAGTAATACATCTTTCTTGGTCAATATGGGGACATGATCCTGTTAGAGAGGATTCCATAATCCTATCTTCCCCCCAAGCTTGTTCACTATCTTTGCTAAAAGAAGCACCAAAGGAAAGGCATAAGGCAACTTCCCCTCATCCCACACTCCAACTGCAACCAACCTCTTTCCTGCCTTGTGCAGAACACTGGTATTTTGTTGTTGTGAGGGATGGTAGATATTTGGTGGCTGGAGTCTTCTACTTGGGGAAAAAGCAATACCCAAAGACTGCTCACATGGGTCTGTTACCCATGTGAGCAGCCTGGCCCATCTGCAATTGTTTCATCTTTCCAACAGTTATGGGGCCATTTGAAATCTTTTTCATGACACTGCCCAATCGCACATATTCATGGCTTCCTGACAATACACAAAGCAACACCTTGGTCATCTTAGTATGCAAAAATACAGCAGCTTGACAGACCATATCACAGCAAAGTATGCTAGGTGTCTTCATGACTCTTCTTCTGTCTGGGTCATGCGGTCCACTGCTTCTAAAAAAAAAGCACTTTCAGTGTACAGTCACACACCTATACAACAACTGCTACCTATACTATGTTTTCAATTTTTGTCATCAACTCTAATGTCTTTAGAATTTACTATTACACTTGGAGCTTATTTATGTCACAACAGCCTCACTGCTAATGCCACTCTATCAGTGACCCTTACAAGGAAGCTTTAATATATTGAGGCATCTGGAACCTATTCATCTAAAGGCACAATGAGATCTGATCCCTGATCCCAATAGGATCTCCTGCCATGCCAAGTGCATGACAGGCTACTTGTCAGTGCAGGGGGAGCTGAGGATCATGATCCTAGGCTCCCCTTGAACTGGCAAGTTGAAAGTTGGGTGCCTGCCGGTCTGGGGCTGCCACCAGCTGATTATCATCTACACCTAGGCACAGCACTGGGGCCTGAAACCTGCTCTGGTGCAGTCCAGAATTGGTTTAAAATCAGTTGATAGCTGGCTCCAGCCCCTGAGAACATTTTTATCATTGATGTGGCATTTTATGGTACCTTAAATGGGTGCACATTTAAAACTCCTGCCTTTTATGTCATGATTAACACATTAATTGCAGCATAAATGTAATGCGTAAAAAGGGCATGAATGAATAGTTTTCAGATTATCATCATTAAATTGTTTTTGAGCTAGATGTGAAACGATGAAAGAAGCAACTCACCAGACTTGTGTTGGAGTTGCATACACTTTCACAAGGAGTGTATGAATTACAACCTTACTGCTTCCAGTGGGGATAAGTACACATCAGGATACTTTATTCCCACAGAGGTTCAGGCAATAATTACACCACTAGCTCTCCTGAGGAGTATCTGCCAGAGGGAGTAGAGAGTATCCTAGAGGAACCATTTCTTCAGGAAGTCAGGACATGTATTTTAGTCATAATGCAAATGTACATTATGAGAGCAAAATTATAATCTTTTTCCTCAGCAGATCAGTTGCTGCACCACCTATTTTTTCCACCCTAAGAAAGGAGAAGGCCAACTCTCCCTAACTTCCCATCTCAATACAGAACCCAGGTGTTATCAAATTCCATACCACAGGAAGGGCAGCAGATGTTATGGATCACAAACAGAGAAGGCATTTTGAAGACCCAAGATTACTCTACGATAAGTAACCATTCCTTCTTTTCCAAGTGACTTTCTATTCATCACTCTGTTGAATAAATCAATGTCTGGACAGTGACTTTTGAAAAATGTCCTGAATTATGAAATGTTTGACTGACCATACTATCATATAAAAATAGGACTAGAAGGAACATCAAGAGGTCATCTAACTTAAAACAGAATCATCCTTGTCTAAACCATACAAGACTAATGTTTATGCAACTTACCTGTGACAAATTTCACAACCCCCTTGTTCCAGTGCTTAACCAGAGTCATAGTTAGAAAGTTCTTTCTAATATCTAATTTAAATCTCCCTTATTGTAATTTATGCCTCTTACTACTTCTCCTGTGCCCTATGGGCACAGAAAACAATTGACTATCATCATTATCAGGGCTTGGACTAGATGACCCTTTTTTCTAGATCAGATAAACCCAGGTCTTTTAACCTTATCTTATGACCTAAGGAAATGCACCTGATGCCCAAAAGATTGTCCAGCAGCACTCCCAACTATACAGTTGTTTCAAAAAATATATCACAAACAACTTACCTCTCAAACTTTTATCCATACGTAAGCTTGCTATTTTTAGAGCATCATTATACAAATTGTTACATACCCATCTCATAGTAGTTTCATCTAGACCATACGTCCTTAGCTTACATATGTGAATGTTATGGGAGACAGTCTCAAAAGCCTTTATTAAATTACAAGTCTATCACAGCCATTGCTCCCCACCCTATCTGAAAGGCCCATCACTGAAGCAAACCAGATTGGTTAGACAGGACTCACTCTTGGCAAATAAATGTTGACTGTTCCTTATTACCATGTTATACTCTAAAGGCCAGATTCCAGTCCACCTATTGCACATCTAAGTGGATTTAGGTGCCTGAGCACAATTTTATTCCACCTTGTTCAATTCCTGAAAATCCTCTATGCATCTTCTTTTTTTAATACATTGTCATCTTATCCTTAAGATTGAGTCACAAAAAAGCAATAAAGAGGAGGACTCAGCAAGCGCATAGCTACTAGCTTAATCTAATGATAAATGCACTGACTGTAAAGACAAACATTTTCTTAGCATAGGAAGGATGATTGGTATATTTCTTCGTTATTTCCATAAAACATCACCTTGGCACAGTGTATAATGAACACAGCTGTCCTGTCCCGGTCCTCCATTGCTGACCTGGTTTCATTCTTTTACAAGTTTCTTTTGGCTGAACTTTTTTTTTTTTAAGGGAAGTAACAACCAAAGCAAAAAAAAAACAACCCCAAACAAGCCCAGCCCCCAGCAATCAAACACTCCCAACCCCCAATTATTCTTACGGCTCTAAATATCATTAATCTAACATTGCTCCTATTGTGGTAAAAAGTAAAATCCTCATCCTCTTCAAGTGGGCTGAGTGCTTCTGAAAGTCTTATCCAAGATTGATTCTCATGACAAATGAGTGCAGCTCAAATAATTTGCTATCTGTAGCTTCATGTTTGATGCTATGTCTGAGGATTCATATCATTCCCTTTTTACTGCAGTGAGATTTTACTTTTACACAAAAGGATCTCTGAAGTCTAGGTCTGACTCTACACATTAGAGGATTAAAATACTACTTAAGATTTACAATAATTGCTAAAGCTGCAGGAAGGAAGAACACAAATCATTCACTATAATAAAATTTCCTGTGTACGAGCTGCCATACCAGCTTATCATCCAATTGTTTAACATTCTAACTTTAAATCTCCTATCAAAGAAATTACTTTTCCTAATAACAGTATGAATTACTGGCAGCTTCCAGATTATTCATTTCAATGGACATAAGTTCCCCTTCCTTATGAACTTCAACTACTATTGATTTATAGTTATACTTTGGAAATCATTACTTAGATTCAGTTAGAACTTATTATCTTCCCTTACAAATTGTTAACATTAAGTTTTCCAGAGTGAAAGATTTTTATTACAGAGGAAAAATTTACAAGTTTAGATTTAATAAGGGCTTCATTTCCTCCGGACTTCTGGACAGCAAATATTCAGCAATATCTAGTCTCATGAGCAGTTTAAAGGATAGTTAATTTCTTTAAAACCCCTACAGTGAAATTTTTATATCTCATTTTAAAGCTTTTACCTCTTCTGTTTCAGAGTGTTTAAGTGTATATTTTACTGAGATTTATGTGTTGTAGCATTTAAAACACACAACCACATAAGTGCACAAACAGAAGGAATATCTCTGCACTAGCAATATTCAGAGCTGCAGAAACTCAACCAAACACGAAGCATAATCCCTTCACCTGACAGAACAGAAGATTAACATTATATATGTATTGAAATGGTTCAGCTATTGTTGCCATACTAAAAAGGAAAAAAAAAAATCAGAAGGACACAGAACAGAAAGGAGAAGTATTATAGCAAAGAGTAATACCATAATATGCATAATAGGAAAGCTGCAAATGGTGGGTACTGTAGACCTATTTACATTTAAGTAAATATGTACAGGCTTGAATTGATACATTTTTAAGTAATATAATAGGTCTCACCACTAAGCAAGCACTCCAAGCATTATTGTGTGTTAACTTATTTTCCTAGTGAGTGCTCATGTAAATTTTCCAAAAGGCCAGGGATCTAGGGACTACACAAACTCCTCTTTAATAAAAGATGTTTTTAAAAATATGTTTTTAATATACAAGATAGCCATTTTCTCAGAGAATTAGATTCTGTTTTAACCTTTTGCAGCCTATAAGCTTCCCATTCAAACATTCTAAAGAGTCATTAGGACATTCCATGTTTAACAAATTCCATTCTGCCTACATGCTTTCACAATGACAAAATTCTTCCCTGACCTTTATTATCATATTAAAATGTGATCTTCTTGACTTTTGACCTTATTCTGTTTTCTCTTCGCTTCCTCCTCCCCTTGAAAACATTACTGTTGAATTTAAAATGCAATTATGGCTGGATTTTTTGCATGTTTATTGAGTATTATGAAGTACCAGTCATGACTCAATATTTAAAGTTGTACTGCAATTTAAGGCAGCTTTGCTTGATATAAAGAAAGTTTGTTGCCTTTTATAGAAGGAACTTTATGAGAATTCACAAGTAAATCTGTGAATGAATTGAAATCTTGTGTATGGCCTCTGTTTTAGGAAAGTTGTAACTAAGCCAATTTATTAGTGATTGTTGCATCTAACTTTTCATTGGGTATAAAGAGGATTGTGTCTTCAGCCAGCTCTGTGAGCTCATTGTGACCTGAAAAGCAGTTCAATAAATCACCACTTCATGTACAGTAAACCTAATTGCAGCCAATGTTATTGTTTGTGATGAGTCACCGGTCTCAAGGAGAAATTCCATGTGTGTTGAGTTCTCAGTGGCAGATCATTCAGTTCCAGGGCTGTCCCTGTGGGGGTGGGGTGAATCAGGGTGACCACCCCAGGCCCTGCGCTTTGGGGGCCCTGTGGACAGTGCTGTACAGGCCATGCCATGGCGTGATCGCCACCTCCCCCCACCACACACACACACCATCAGCAGCTTCTGTGGGTGGTTGCCACCTCCACCCCCCCAGCCCTGCACAGGCTGATATGCCCCGGGCCCTGCACACCCCTAAGGATGGCTCTGTTCTGTTCAATTTTTAACATTCCTGAAGGTTTTGTGACCACAAGCTATCTTTGGGCATCCTTACTTAAAAGCCCTTTACTCCACTGCATACTCAGATGGTGCATAAGGACAACTGAGGCAGGAGCATAAGTAGAGCTCATAAAATGCAATGACATTAAGACTCCTGGATTGCTGCTCCCCACTTCTACATAGCAGCCACCTCTTAATAGTCCTTGAAATAACTGCAAGTGAGGGCCAGTACACTACATCTGCTTTACCAAATTTGTCACCAGGCTGGTAGCACATACACATTTCAAATGGCTATTACACTCTGAATATTTTGCACTGCTCTGCTGTACTATCATTTTCTGTTAAAAGGTATCAAGTAAAATAAAAATATTTTAAAATGATACCGTATGTCTTCTAATCATTAGACATTCCAAACATTAGACAGTATAATCCCCTGTGAGAATCTTCTATGCCATTTTTAATACTTTACTAAAAACCCAAGTAATGCCAAGACAAAAATCTTTATTAGAACTGGGTTGATTGAAAGCAATTGTCAGCAATATAAGATAAATAAAATAATTTTAAGGATCATATAATAATCCTCTAACCCAGGCATTATGAAACCAGGAAATTTATGGTTACGATTATACTTTAAAGAAATGTAAATGTTAAGGGAGGGAAAGAGCACAGTAAGGCATCTAAACAACTATAACTTTACTGACACCACCAGGGAAAAAAGAACTATTAACACGTGTCTTTATAAATCAATTTAATCTGAGAACACAAACTCTAAAATGCTTTAGTCATAATCTAATAGCATATTTACTATATTGCATTACTACAGGGTAGAATCAAATCATTTAGGTACCTAAACTATATATTTTAATTGACACTAACTTTTAATTTTCCAGGGAATGCTTGATTTCAAAATAATCACAATTTCTCTATAATTTGTTTTAAATTACTGATGTATGCTTTCAATCCTAAATCCACTTAACCATAGCTCTTTCTTCGCTTAGGTATATTAATTAGAGTTTTAAAAATATCTTTAAAAACAGAACTTTAAAACTGTACATGAATATGCACAGACTAATTTTACATATGTTTTGGATCTGCTCTGATATTCCCTTCTTGTACTAACTTTATGTAGCATTCCAGCAAATGTGTTTACTGGAAGGCAAGCTTGCCAGAATAATGAATTTTAAATAAATATTTGAGATAATTTATGGAAAGTGGATTATTGATTTTGTAAATGTAAGTATTTGTACTGGCAATCTCATTGTAATAGGTTATTCTTATGTTTAGATATAAAATAACATCACCTATGCAAACAGTCAAAACAGCACATATTTGGAGTAAAGGACGCTTGGAATAAATGGCTCGTAAACCATTACGAATCAAGAATGGGTTGCATAAATTACACAAATGTATTAAAAGTCAATGCTTCTTTAACTAGTTACAAGCAGAGAAGATATAAACAAACTGTTGAATAAATAATTAGAGTGAATATGAACATAAACTCTGTTTATTCCATGGAATAAAAACTGTGGCTATTTTGTTTTTCATGAAAGCCAAGTAAACAATATCAGAGCTTAGTGTCTCAAAATAACTATAATATTATGATGGTTTCAAAATGTCACTGAAACCATAAATGTACACTGTAAATCAACATTAAATGCAAATTATGTTGCACAGAAATATAGTTAGGAAAACACTAACATTTACAAAACACTAAAACTCATGCTGTGTACAAAGAAATGTCTTTGGAAATCTAAAGTAACAGGTGTGCTTGCATTTAATTCAAAAGAGTTAATTACTGGTCCTTCAAACTTTTAGCAAGTGAATAACATCATGTGTCTAATTTTACACATGTGAATAATAATCCCATTGACTTCAGCAAAAATGATCTAAAAAAAATGACACATGAACATTAATGTCCTCTTATTCTGTCCACTTATTGTAAGCCACCCCAAGTCCTTGTTGGGAAGCATGGCATATAAATGAAATAAGTAAATAAGTAAGAAAATAAATAAATGAATAAATATTAACAAGTGCAAGGTAATGCGTATAGGGAAAAATCACCTCAACTATATGTACATAATGCTGTATTCATACAATTCAGGAAGAAGACTTTTTAGTCACTGTATATGAGTTTTCTAAAAAATCAGCAAAATGTGCAGTTGTGGCCAAAAAGCTGATAAATTATTAGGCATCATTAATATGGGAATTGAAAACAAAACAAAAAATAATCATGCCACTATACAAATCCATGGTACTCCCACGTCTTAAGTACTGTGTGCTGTTCTGAGGTGCAAACAAGTGTTGAAATGACCCAACTCAGGTTAGACAGCTTACTTTGAGCCACCTAAACTTGAGTGGGGTTCTGCTACATACAGTCATTTGCACAGGCAGCTGGAGGTGAGTGTCAGGTGTGGGGCTGATGGATCAATGTGAGGGCTGACTGGAGGGTAAAAATAGCTTGGTCAGGGTTGCAGGGTGGTGGTGGGAGTTAATACAGCACAACTCTGGGTCTGTGGCAAGTGGTTGGGCTTTCCCAGCCTCAGGACTATGCTGTAAACATGTACAGGCATTTGTTAGACTGGGTTAACCCATTTTAGAGCTAGATAACCCTGGCCAATCTGAAATTAATTCAAAGGTGAACTAACTTTAGACTGGGTATGCCATTTTTAGGAAGACTAAAGCCCTTTGAAAGCTTGCATGCTCAGCCATATAGGGCCTGTAAAGAAGTTATACTTACCAAGCATTAAGTGCACAGGAATTGCTTTACAGCTGTAACAGAAGAAACATTCATGGTGCATAAAACACTTTAACAATGGCAGATCATGCTCTAAGGTCACCCTGGATAGATGTGGTATCAAATTAAAAAGTGCTTGGTAGTAGAGCACGTTATTGAATATTTGTACCATATCCCATCCTGAGTTAAGGTAGGTTTTGGGGGGCTGGGCTGAGCCTGTGCAGCAAGAGGGCTTCATTCCCCTTCCTCCAGTTCCAAGCATGGGCGGGCGGGTAGCCCTGTGCTGCAGCTCCTTCCTGCAGCTATCAAGGGCTGTAAAAGGGGATAGAGGGAGCCCCATACTGCATGTCTCTCCCTCGATTGCTTGTTCAGGTCCAGGGGGGGAGCAGCCGGCCAGGTCCATGTGGCATACACCAGCCTCTTGATGGCTGCAGTCAGGAGGTGTAATATAGGGCTGTACAGCCTGGTTTTTCACTGCACTGGAAACTGGAGGTGGGGGAATTGAGCCTTCATAGCAAGTGGTCCTTCCCAACTATATTACTGGGTTGGGTCTTGTGGAGGGCTGAACCTCCATTTTGACGCTGTAGTCAACAGAGCTAATAGCATACTGGGATGCATTAGCTGATGCGTCATGAGCAGAGCAAAGGAATTGATACTTCCTTTCTGCTCAGTGCTGGTGGGACCCCAGCTGGAGTACTGTGTCCAGTTCTGGGCACTGCACTTGCACTTCAAAAAAAGTGATGGAGAATCTTGAAAGTGTCCAGAGAGAATGATTAAAGGCCTGGAAGACAAACCTTATGAGGAAAGACTAATAGGTCTGGGACTGTTCAGCCTGTGGAAGAGAAGACTGAGGGGGGACTTGGTGGCTGTCTAAGTATGTGAGGGGTGAATATTGGGAGCTTAGAGAAAAAACTGTTCACTAGGGCACCCCAGGGCAGGACAAGGAGCAACCGCCATAAGCTGTTAGAGGATGGTGTCAGGATGGATGCAAGGAAGAACTTCTTTACAGTAAGGATGATGAGAATCTGCAATAGACTTTCCAAGGAGGTGGTGCAGCCCCTAACCTAGGAAGTCCAAGAGGAGACTGGACTGATCATTTGATCTCAGCAGTATTTCTGCCCAGAGTAGGGTGGTTGGACTCGATGATCTTCTGAGGTCCCTTCCACTCATAATTGATTCTATGATTTAATGATTATGATTTAATGCACTGAAACTATATAAAAAGAGGTTATGTGGTTTACAGATACAGATAGAAGAGACTGTATTGCCTTAACATGAACTCCCTACTTAAATAATCTAAATACCCATACTTACCATAATTTTATAGTTTAATCCAATTATGTTAACCCAAGAGGAGGACAAAGTCTATTACTAATTACTGAAGATATTGACTTTCCCCCCACAGGCCAATTTTCTCTTTCTCTTTACTGATTGGGACTTGTGTAACATATCCACATCATAAATATTAAACTTCATTCTAGCATATTAGTGCCATACGACTCTCTGGGACCTCACATAAAGGAATAAACAGGTGAAAAACAGTTTTAGTAATATTACTGAAATATATTTACCCATGATTAAAATAAGCAGACTATTTCCTACCACTGAGGAAGCTTGCTTTTTAAAGTGCCTCTGTGGCTATCGATCACTTCTTACATCTCCACAGACCTGATGACTTTAAAAGGCCAGTTCAAATATTCCATATTTTCATCTACAATTGTAAGCTTGGTAACTAAGCTAATATTGTGTGTCACAGTAAGGGCCAGAAGACATAGCTGAAATTGGAGCTCCTTGTGGTAAGCATTGTGTATTCATATAATATGAGGCAACTAACATTTGTCCCCCAGCATCAGACATGGTTGTTCAGTGCTCATCCACAATTTGGACTGGATTCATATGGGATCCATTTCATTCTCTGTTGCCTGAGAGAGATCAGCAAGGAATTCTCCCCCTATAAGTGTCATCCTATTTATGAGGGAAGAAACAAATTATGTTGGTAAGGATTGGGTGCAACTGCTACCCTTCCTTTTAGAAAGTTATAAGAACCTTAGCAGCTATTCTACAGAATGTGATAGCTGAAACAATAGCTGTCTCCACCCCAAACACAGGTATATGATGCTAGACAAAACTAAGGCACGTGCAAGGCACACTCCTGTGGAATTTCATTGGCTATTGTTTTGTGAAATTTTTGGTGTCTCTGACAAAAAGACTGGACACACTGAGAAAGAAGGCAGTATCACTTTGAGTGCTGGGGACCAAGCCCTGAGAAAGGCCTAGAGAGCACTTTTCAGGTTGACAGACTGAAAGCCACTTCAAGCTGAAAACAAAGATGTCTGGGCCAGGAGCGATCTGGGGCCCTTTTGCACATGCGGGCTGTGGCCAGCAGCCCGGGCACGCGGGGTTGGAGAAAACCGGTGGCGAGCTAGAATTAGTTACGGATGCTTAGTGGTTGATTTAAAGATTGTTTACTTACACCAAAGATGGTCGCGGTGTAGGCTGGACAGTTTTCCAGGCACAGCTCTGATTAAATCTTCGTTTGAGGACTACGACAAGTTCGCTCTCTCCCACGGAGTTGTTGAAGCTCCATGGGTCCATCTCTTTTGCGCGCAGGGGAAGGGATACGTCTAGGAATCAATCGGCGACGGGGAGAGGCTAGAGGCTGATCAGACCTCTGTTGCCTGCTCGAAATGCGCTGGGTCCGATAGGCTCCGCAGCGCTTAGAGATCTTCACACAGTGTGAAGATCCCTCCTCCTGGTGTTCGTGGAGTTCTCCAACTTGGGCGGAAACCACTCAAGCCTTTTATACGGCTAGCAAGCCAATCACTAGCCACCATGTGTGCATAATTTAGAACTAGCCAATAATGTGGCTCGAATTCTAATACAAATGGCGGGAACTCTTTGCAACGAGCATTTCTCAGATGCAAAAAGAAATGCACACTGCAAAGAAAGCTACAAATTTGGTGGGAAAATAATTTAGCAGTGCCAAAGCACACACAAAACAAAAATCACAACTTTGGGTTGTGACAAAAGGCACTACCTCTTGTTGGATTCCTTCTGTGTTCAGCAAAACAGGGTTGTGCAACATTCACTGGAAATGGACAAGATTATCAAAGAAATACCTACCTCCATCATTAAATTTGTCTTCCTAACTGGACAAACTAACAAATCCCTTAATTTTATATCAACCACACTGTCCTTCTTCATAGTTTGTCCTGGTTGGATAGTACAGTGGTGAGTGTAGCCTCATTTTATGCACCGTCTATTTACTGGAACAGGGGATTAATGACTACCATATTTACTCAAATATAAGGTAAGTCTTTTTCCCCGCAAAGAGCATGGGGAAAACTTCTCCTCATCTTACAGTCACATACAGAGAAGCCTCATTTAATACTTTATCATTAAAATACTGCCAAAAGCAGCATGTGTTCAATCATGGAAACCAACTGTGAAGTTGATTAAATGCAGCTAACACTAAGCACGAGTATAAAATACATAGCCCACATACAGTAAACATGCTGATGGGAACCTACCGCAATGATACGTTAGTGCAGCCCATCAGAATATGGTAGTACTCACTGCACTCAGTCCCCATCAGCACTGACTCTTTCAAATCATGCTGAGCCACTGCACTGAATACACTTTAACTTCCTCTTCATTCCCACAGCTGAGCTGTGCCTTTTTTTCCCATTTCCAATTATTTCTGTTTTTCTGCCAGCCTTAAATGTTTGGCAAACATCACCAAATTGGGCACCAAACAATTCACCCAGAGTATCTCTGTTCGTGTCTTCCTCTCTCAGCCTGTTGCATATAATTACTGTGCCCCCTCCCTCCATAAGGTAAAGCTGGACAGGTTGATCTGCGCCTCATCTGCATATACATTTTTGGAGGATTCCAGGACTCATGGCAAGAACACTCAGTTCCAGTCATGGGTGACGAGGTGGGGGTGCTAATTAAACACATGGCTCCTTTGAGGGAAGTGTCAGGAGTACACATACATACTCAGCAGTGCTGAGCTGTAGGGTCATCATGGCCTGAAACACTGTTGACTCTGCTCGGGCCCAGCCCAATTAACTATACAGTAAATCATGACCCTTTTGGCTTTAGACTAATAACATGTATAGCTTGTATAAGTAGGCAAAAAAGTGCTACTTAGAGTGTGTTTATGGACTACCTGTGTTAAAACCTGCAGCAGTTAAAAAAAATATATCACTACCGGCATATTTATTTCAAAGTCAGTGTTTTCAAATTTGCTCCTTACTTCCACATGCTCAGGGACAGCAGGGTTTGACAGTATGGGGGGGAGGAGGTGGGGAGAGGGGAGGGGACCACCTGCCCCCCCCCCGCCCAGATTTATTTTCCCTGCTGTAGCAGTGGGACAGGGACAAATTCAAGACAAACCTCCAATAATTAGATTCTATACCTGGAAACAAAGGAACTTCATAAATGTGATATAGGTAGAATCTAATTATTGGGGGTGAGGGTTGTCTTATATTCAGGATCATCTCATATTTGAGTAAATACACTATTTTAGCTGTACCCCATTGTCACAGGATGGGGTCCCCAGGGATGGCTGTGATACCTCTAGGGCTCCTTGACCGTGCCAATCCTGCCCAATGGGCACCCCCTTTCTCACCTAACACATCTTGTTGTTAATTATTATGAATAGGGAGGCTGCCCTCGAGATTGTTTGGACATGGTCCCAATGGGCCCCACTGAACCCTGTGGGTTCTTGGACCCCTTTTGGGTCCTGCACAAAATGGTTGCCTCACAGGGCACCTTCAGCCTTATGGGCTAGATGCCTGGCTTCAAAACTGCCCCTTTACCATCTGCGAGGCTTAGGGCATGGGATTCACACATTGGCCCTCCGGGGCCTTAGTTAGCTTGGCCCCTGGTCATCACTGGGCTCTCCACAGCCCTGTCTCTGTGCCCTCTGGTGCTGGGGTCTGTTCACCCCCTCTGTCTCGGTGCCCCTGGTGCTAGGGTCTCCACAGCCCTGTCTCTGACACCCCTGGCACTGGGGTCTGTTCACCCCCTTTGTCTCTACGGCCCTGGCATTGGGGTCTGCTTACCCCCTTTGTCACCATGCCCCCTGGCACCAGGGTCCCCACACTGTAGTGGCCTCCCCCAATGAGGCCTCCTCCTTCCTCAGTAGCCTATAAACAGCAGTCTATAAACAGCAACTAAAATGAGCCCCTGGGCTATAACATAACACAAGCAGTTCAGTGTGTGCTCTGTCCCTTTAAACAAGTCAATCTTCCAGGAGTGACAAGAAATAACGGTCACAAGCTGGCAGAGGGTAGATTCAGGCTAGATATCAGGAGGCGCTACTTCACTGTCAGGGTGGCTTGGAACCAGCTTCCAAGGGAAGTGGTGCTGGCTCCTACCCTGGGCGTCTTTAAAAGGAGGCTGGATGAACACCTCGCCGGGGTTGTTTGACCCCAATGCTCTTTCCTGCCATGGCAGGGGATCGGACTTGATGATCTGCTCAGGTCCCTTCCGACCCTACCAACTATGAAACTATGAAACTTTCCCCCTCAGCACTAAGTGCCTTACAGGCCAGGGTACCTGGTGGGCTCCTGGAGCCCCATTAGCTCTAAGTGCAGCATATCAGGCCACCACAGCATCTCTGGGCAATTCCTCCCTGGAGGCTCCTTCTCCTTTGGCTGCTGACAGAAAACTGCTCTCTAGTCCCAGCCCTGGGGTTTATATGTGCCCAGGGCTCTGCCTCTTCTGGTCAGCTGACTGGGTGCAAGTGCAGGCTAATTCCCTCCTTAGCCTGCTGCAACAGTAACCTGCACCTGTGTGGTTCCTGCCTGACTGCTAGGACCCTCTCTCTGGGCAGTTTCTGCCCCTAAAAAAGCAGGCACCTTAGTGCCCTCTGACACCCATACACTATACAAGCAGAAGGTAGGTGCAGAGCTGGTCTGCAGGATTCTTCACTAATCTTTCCTTTGTACCAGTGATTCAAGTAGTAGGCTGTATTCTTCACTATATCTTTCACTATGTGCGGTCAATGATACCTAGGCTACCTGGAAGTGTTTGAAACCCATTTTAGTTACCACATGTGTCAATGACTACAAAATATGTCAGGCAGGAGAGTAACGACATTTTAAGCCTTTTAAGACTACCTTAAAATATTACCTTTCATTATTATTTTTAATTTATGTTACATGTGTCTTGATTTGCTTAGTATTACTATGCATCTGTGTAGAATCTTGATGCATGTGAGGGTTTTTATAGGATAATAATGTTATTATAGAATAATTATATGATAATGATATGTATCATATTACTACTACTGTTAATAATAAGATAATGCGGCAGTAAAAATAACAAAATGACCAAACTCATAAAATATATCAGCCATTGAAAAATGTAGAGGGTAGACTGTACTTACTTTCAGTTGCTGGTTATACTATCTGACTAGAAACAGAATCCATCCGGATTCAATCTGTCACTGATTTCAACACTTCAAGAACCTGTTTTTTCTGGCAGACTGACAAACTCTAAAGTTGTTGTCACTGATACAAGTTATGGGAATCCCCAATATTTCATTTTTTTAATCACACCTATTAGGAACACCCTTTGCAGATGCAGTGAATGACTTCCAAATATTCAGCCTGCCAGAATAATCAACACTTGCACAAAACCACTATAATTTTGTGTCAAACATATTTTTACTGCAATTAACATGTTAATAATGTAACTCTGGCACAAGGCGTTACCCATGTGCCATGTCTAAGTGTGGGAATCCTGGGGTGCCCAGTAGCATAAGCTTCACTTGAGCTAGGAGCTGAAATGGGGCTTTCTGGCAGGGACAGCCCCTTTTACACTTACAAATCCTTTATAACCACAGACATAATTATTTTAAAATATTTACCTCTATACAAAATAAAATATAACTCAAGCAGATACAAATTACAAGTTCAAAATAACTCTACATACGAATTAGAGAAAAAGAGCACTGTTGGTATGGGGATAGTCACTTGAATGCCTATGTGGTTCACAAACTGATAACCTCTCAGTTGTGATAGACGTTAAAGGAAAAACATAAACAATAATTAGATGTTGAAGGACTAATAAATAAATTGCTTAATATTTACAACATGAGCCGTTAGATACTTATTTACCAACACTGCTTTAGGCACAATGAATTTACACACACATACTTGTATGCTAAGTCAAGGATTGAGGGGTGAAGGGGGGGGAACAAACAAGCAATCCCCAGCTTCTTCCACCAGCACCATGGCGGGTCCTTCATGGATGGGGTCCTCCCATGTTGGCCCAGGCATCCCTGCACTGCTGGCAACTGCTCCCATGTCTGGGCCCCCGCAACACACAATGTACACTACTGCCCCAGGCCGTGGCCCCTGCACAGTGAGCCATGCAGCTTGAGCTGCAGGCTAAGGCAGATACACATTTCCCACCAGTGAACACATGGGCACACTGGGTTTGGCTCCTGCAGCCCGCACCCTCCCTTTTGGTTACACACGCACATCTACGAACTGGGGCTAGTTCCCCAAGTCTCGCCTCCCCTTGTCTGAGCACTGGGATGCATCAGGCCAGGCATGCACAGCCCTCTCTTGAATTCCATACACACACACTAACTGGGGCTTGCTTCCCCACAAGCAAACTCACCGGCTCCTCAGGCAGCTGCCTGAGGGGATCAGCAGTTCCCTCCACCCTCCAAAGCCCTGGCTCTAGTCCTGGGGCTATGAGTGCTCCTATGACCTGTCAACAGCTCATCACAGCTCCAGCGGGCTCTGGGGGATGGGAGTGAATCGCTGTGGCCAGGCCCGGACAGCCTTCTCCCCGCAGCGCACACCCTTCTCTCCCCTTTTCCCTGTCCCCAGCAGGGAAAACTCCCTGCTTTTAAATAAACCTTCCCAGCCAATCCAGAGACTGGGAGATTTGCAGGCTCTCCCTAACCATCTCTCTCTGATTTCAAACCTCTGGCTGGGTTTATTCCATTCTTTCCCCTTATCCAGATGTCCCTGTCCAGGACAGCTTCATTTGCCCTGAGAACCAGGTCCCCATTGGGACAAATTTCTTTTGCCCTAGTCCAGTGTCTCCAAAGAATCAAGCCTCATTGTGGAACCACCCTCTGGTTGGGTAAGCAACCCTTCAATGTCTGTTATGATAATATTGCTTTTAAAAGGAGATTTTTATCATAAGCAACATTAGTTTTACAATGTGTCCAATTATAAAATTGTTCACAGCAATAATTAATTCCTGGTTAGGTCTTACTCTTCAAAGCAACTCTAATAAACCTAGAGACCTCTTTTGGCTTACCATAAAGAGCAAATCTGCTATGAAAATGCATCACTTACGGGAACAGAGCCTTAACATTTCTGAAAGGTTTTCACCTGATAGAACTTGAATGTGTCAAGGGCATACAAAGAAGAGGGTTCTTTAGAAAAGTGAGGACTGTGAAATTAACATATACAAGCCTGGCAAAACAAACAAAGTAATTTCAACACTGCTATGCAAAATTTCAGGAAAGACTGGGAAACAAGTAGAATTGCAATGATGTACAAATGTACAATAGAAAACCCTTGCAATCAGTGGAATCTTCAAATATGTTCAAGTACAAAAAATGCACACAAGGGCATGGTGTCATGAATGCAGCTCTCTTCAAAGGTAGGACCCCTTCAAAGTGGAGCGAGTTTGCAACAGAGAGGAAAAGCGGGAGTGTGATGATTTCAAGCTGCCTGTAATAGCTTATGAATACTGCCTCGTGGCTGGGTCATCCTGTTTACTGTATGTACACAACGTGAATTCACTGTCAAATTTGCCAGGGAATGCACCCAGGACATGAGGGTAGTTCCTCATATTCACAGCTCCTAGCAAGCACTTCAAGGAATAAGAGATAATGCAGAACCATTTGCTTTGAAGTTCATTTCAGATAGTCTGCTGAGCCACACAACAAGCAAGAACAAAGAGCTTTGGCAGACCTTAGAAAGAGAGTTTCTGAAGGACAAGGGTTATACTGAGATGAAATTTGTTGGGGAGAAGATTAACCACCTTGGACTTTCAAGGTTGAGGGTCTGGGGTAATTTAAAACTTTAATTTGCATAGATGGCTCATTGTTTTATAATCTATTTTATGATTTGCCTTGTTCCTATTGATATGATTTAACAATACTTGGCTTAAAAGAGCTATAGGCATTGATAGACATGCTCCAGGAGGCATAGTAAGGGCATTTTAATTAGCACAGCTCTGAGAGCCGTGCTAATTAAAAGCACCCAGAGTATCACGTGTGTCACCATCTCCACATTGAAAAATGGCAGCAGGATGCTTTGAACTAAAGCTTGAATGAGCTTCAGTTTAAAGTGCCCCACCACCATTTTTCAGCACAGGGACACTAATACACATGATGTTGGAGGCTGCTGGGGCACGTTAATTTGCATGCACCCACAGACTCGATTAATCAAGTCTGCTCCAATGTGCTGGAATTACAGGCTCCCTGCACATGTATAGGAGTCCTATGTGAGGTCACTTTGTTTACAGCTGATTACAGCTCCTTATAGATAAGAACTGTAGGGACTGCTGGGTCACACATGGCTGGTATGCAGAACATTTGGGAGTCCTAGCTCAAAGATTGAGGTCTCTGAGACCTGAAGTGCAGAGTGTCACGGGGCACCTATACATGTGCAGAGACCTATACTCGTAATGACAGTGCATGGGAGCAGACTCAATTAATCAAGTCTGCTGGATCATAGTAATTACTGCGCTCCAGCAGACTCCAGCATCATGTGCATCAGTGTCCCTACACTGAAAAACGGCAGTGGGGAGACTTTAACTAAAGCTCATTCAATGAGTTTGAGTTAATGTGCTCCTGTCACCATTTTTCAGCACGAGGATGCTGATACATATGATGCTTCAGGCACTTTAATTAGAGTGGCTCTTGGAGCCACTCTAATTAAAGCGCACCCCACCCCACCAGTCTGGAAGCACGTGTGTAAATGTCCAGGGAGACCAAACTGAACACAGAAGTACAGCTAGAGACTAGAAGATACGATAGCAAGAAGTATTCACCATAGCAGTAAGTGATATATAAAAACCAAAAATGAAAAAAGAGCTTTCTTTCCCAAGTGAGCAGGGGATCCAATTCTGCCCTCTCCCTTCCATCTCTCATGAATGTCTTTTGCTTCCTGGATCTCAAAAGGCATTGCATTCAAACTCAAAGTCTGTTCATAAGATATTCCCTTTACTGGATTGTTAGTGGCATTTGAGAAATCATTGTGAGGAAGTTCCTTAAGGACTTTTCCGTTTTTGTTACATGTTTAGGGATTAGCAGCAAGCATTGAATCACCAGATATCTCAAAAGTTTGGAAAGAACAGTGGAGATAAAGGTGTGGAGTGAAAAAACTAGATAGTAGCACAGAACAGAAAAGCAATAATAAGATTAATTTCAGTATTGGTATAGTTTAAAGACATGAGAGATAAAGACATGTGACTAAGCACATGTAATGGACCTGACCGTGTTAATACCTGTATTGTGATAGGATGATGTTTCATGTTACAGGTAGACCATACTAAATCTGTGGAATGTTAACCAGTGTTAAGGTCAGAATGTGCTGTGAGTACTTGCATATTAAGAGTAATATCATTTCTTGCCTGCACAGCTGATTTGCCACTAGATGGCTGGCGAGCAGTAACGTGGCTATGAGCCAGGACACCTGGGTCACTGACAGATGTGAAAAAAAAACCCAAAACAATGCTTTACCAGAAAAGGAAGTGCATTAATTTGACTCAGCTCCCCTGTGTCTGCATAGACTGGGTGCTTTAGTGGAGCGATCCAATCAGCTATTACATAAAAGCACCAAAAAGCTCCTCTGAAATGCCTGATCTATACAGAGATTGGGTGAACCTCTTCTGATCATGTGCTGGGCTTGCCACGGGGGCACATGGAGTTGAAAGTAAAGTAAGCCATTTTTTTTCACATCTGTAAGCAGCCTTGGGCTCGCTCTCTTTTGTAGCTGGGGCAGGGGCTGGGAATGGTGCATCCTGGGATGCCAGAGGACTGCAAATTATTTGTTTTTATCTCCATAGAGCAGACTGAAGTTACCCATAACATGAGCTAAGTGGCACAGCCTAGAGTTAACTTACCTGAAGTGTTATAACTTTGAGATACTCAGAGGCCACTAAACATGAGTTAATAAGCTTTAACATGCAGATGTTCATGTTTTAAGTGCCCTTACTTTGAGTGCAACATGTCTAACAGTAAAATGTAGTTTCGTGCGTAGTGCCAACAGACTCCAATGAGGAACTCATTGGGGTAAGTGTATTAGGAATTGTGCATACAAGTAACACAAAGATTGTCTTTCCCCCAAAGTGCTTACTACCTATGTGAATGCTTAGAGACAACAGGTAAATGCAACAAACAGATGGAGGAAGTGCAATGTAAGAGTGAAATGCTGCTAATTAGTATAACGAGCTTCCTCAGCATTGTCAGATGCTTTGTAGTATCAAAGCAGAAGCAAGTTTTAAGCAGAAATGTGATTTGAAGAATAATGTGGCTAATTTAAAAAAGTGAAACACAGAAGAGACACCTGTAGTCTCATACCTGCCTCAATCTCCAAACCAGAAAAAGACAGGCAGTTTTAAGCCTACTAGTATCATATGTCCTCTTGTGGCAATGTTTCTTTCCATTTTATCTGGCCTCAGTGGCCACTCTATGGTCCAGCTGAAACCCATCAATATTAATATCAATATCAATATCAGTATCAATAAACTGAATTAAAAAAAGAATTAATTCTGGGGAAAATCTTTGTACTGCACTTCATCATGTCACTTTGTTGCCGTCAGCTGGAAAGTAGCAGTATAAAATACTATGAGATAGCTTCATGTTGTTATTAAAGCTTTCCATTTCTGCCATTGTGTTTATATGCTCCAAATGCATAATGGAGTAAAATGGTGTTAATAATTATTTGCTAAATTAATACCTCTAACATTGCTGCACATAGTCGAGTGAAATGAATGACTATGCACTGTTTGTCTATTAGTACACAATGAGCAGTGCTAGTTCCTTCGGTGAGTAAATACCACATCTCCAGCTCTTTTCTCAAATACCAGAGTGTGTAGAGGCAAGTAAAGGTGGAGGAATTAAAATTTAAGGGATGTTGTTAGAGTTGTTACAATTGATGTCAATCCCTCATCATTGCATTTCCTTTTGTGTAAAAAGTTTCAGTGGGAGAAGCACTATAGATTATTGGTGCTGCAGGCAACTGGATGGAAGCCTTTTAATGCTACTGAATCCTTTCAGAAATCAGTCTGTCTTCATGTGCCTGAATTTTTCCTGTTTCCTCCCCTCCTACCAAACAAAAAGCTGCACTAGGGACTTAGCCTCAGTTTTATAGCATAAGCCAACCTCCAAACTATACATCAATACGAGGCTAATTGTGCATAAAATTTAAATTCTATTGCTCTGCTATATAAAAATGCAAAATGCTTCAGTGGTATAATGTCTAGTGCTGAGCTCAATCCAATAAGGACTGCCCCAAGGCAATTCGTACAAATGCAATTATCTCTCACATACTCAAACTGCTTTCTCTCACAACATTACTTTTATTATGCAAATGTATAAATCTAATTTTAATCCGCAGGACCATCTAAAAGATTAAAACAGCACTCATGTCTTACCTTCACTAAGTGTAATTAAAGATATTTAAAAATTTACTTGTGGAGGAATGACTCTAGTGCAAGTAAATGCTTGATACAGTCCTCAGTCTTCAGGTTATAAAATACAGACACAAGCAAAAGAAAAACATGCTTCCATTCAATACTATTTCCTTTTATTTCTCCCAGAGCACAGGGTATTTGATGCCCAGGTGAAGAGAAAGTGACAGCAGAGAGGACTAAGAGCACTGTGGCTTTCAATAAAGAAAGCAGAGGTGCTGCATATTAAAAATCTGATTCATAGTTGCCCTGCAACTTGTGTAGTCATTTCACTAGGGCACAGTAGATGCATTCCTAATTGGCAGTACTTAGGCTCATGTAGCCCCGGTGCAAATGACTATACATGGTACCAAATAACGTTAAGGCAGACCTTCAGTGTTTAGCATAAAACTAGAGCAGAGATGAAAATTTGTGCAGGGCTCTAAACTGAGCCCACAGAGGTGAGGGTAAAGGTTTCTTTGAATTACCTTTGTCTAGTTATGATTTTGGGTTATTTTAAGGGCTTGATTTATTCCTGGCAAAAGACAAGAAGACAAGTTCTGAGCTCTAACCCTTCCTAGCTCAGAGTAAGTGCAAATGTTTCTGGGACCCAATCTGTGATCTCACAGATTAATTTAAACCACGCGATTGTAGATCAGGCCCCAACTATGCAGGTGTTTGCTATGACCGAGAGCTGTAGTGACAGGGGGGGAGAGTGGATGGAATTGGGAGAGGTTAGCAGGACAGTGGAGGGGGTTGGTGGGTACAGGGGGTTGGTTGGATTGGGGGGACTGGTAGTTCCATGGGACAAGGGCTGGTGGGTCTGCTGAGGGGTTGTCCTTCTGGGGTTGATGGGCTTATGGATCAAAAAATAGCCTAGTCAAGGTCGGGGTGGGGAGGAAGGGGTGGGGCGCAGAAAGTTCTCAGCTGAACTCTGAACATGTACAGATGAACGGAAGATCAGGATAACCATGTCCAATTTAACTTATTACACATCCTCAGGCGAACTAAGTTAAATTGGGTTGGCTATTTTTTGCCTGAGCTAGCCTCCTTGAACATATGTACAGATCTGCATTTAGATTGATCTAACCCTACTTAACTCAATCTAAGTGTAAAGTTTGCATGTACCATCAGTCTCTGAAACACACTGCCTTCATTAGCTCTACTGCAGCATATCTCTGACAACAAGGCTTCTAAGAAGGTCAATTTCTATGCTACCAAGAATTCTCCATCAGTTGGAACTCACGATTTTAGAGCATTTTTGGAAAAGATCACTCTAGTCTTACTATTGGATGTAAAGGGATCAGAGAACAGTGAAAAACTCATCCTATGGCTGTAATCCTAAGTACCAAAGTATTGCAAACTAACAAAATTACTAGCTCAGGCTGCAGAATTTGCATTCAAGTCATCCATAACCGGGTTTGGTTTTCCTGGACTGGGACTTATGGCTAAGGTTTATCATTGCTTCATTCAGGTTTAAAGTTGAAGTTTTGCTACATTTGAATCATTATCTGCTTGTTCACACAAGACAAGTAGAACATAGGTGCTGCCTTTCTGAAAAGTTCCCTTTTGAAAGGGTTCCTAATGTACGTGGGTCCATACCCTAAATTTCATTTCCAGATTTAATTGGATTTTTACTCTTTGTATTATCAGAATTTAGGGGCAGAAAATCAGAGTAAGTTATGAATATGATACAAATCCCATTTAAGATGGAAAGCATGTAAATGTAATTCCATTTGTGTTTCAATGCTGATTGTCCAGATGTGATTTTTTATTTATAAATAATGCAAAATTATTAGAAATCTTCTGGAATGATGATACTAACCTCCTCAATAAAAATAACCATGCAAAATATCTGATCCCTAATTGAGGAAAACATCCTTTGTTTAGGAAAGCACCTTAGTGTGTTTTTCAGTTAAAATCATGTGCTTTTAAAGTCCTATTAAATCAATGGGACCTACTGAATGTAAAGCATGTACATAAGTCTTTTTATTTAAATACAGATGGACTCAAGCACGTATAAGTGTTCTCCTAAATCTTAGCCTTGAAGAGTAAGTGACCTAATGAGCTTTTGCTTAAACCTGGCAAATACTTAAGGAAGGCTTTTCTTCCTTTGTGCCCAACTCTCTGTTATAATAAGTTATTAAAAAAAACCCTCTCCAGTTTTTGCATTCCTCATCTGAAAAAGCAGTAATTTTCATTCAAGCAGAGTCTTCTCCCTCTTTAGAAAAGGTTTAAAAAATAGCTCAGCTTCCCAAGTAATTATTTTTTATTTTTACAAATGTATCATACTACTAGTTTAAATAAGAAGTATCAACAATGTCATAATACATGGCACTTGTCAAAATAAATGAGCAAAGAACATATTTCAATAATGTATCTTTCTTCATTGTGTTGATTCTCTTGCCTGCTAATATTTAAAATTTGTTTTTAATTCTACAATTTGTATTCTGTCAAACTAGTAAAAGCTAGGGAGGTTCTATTATATTTCCCTCCCCTCATTGTTCTTTCAGATGAATGCTCTTTGTCCTATACACTTCAAAAGAAAGGCTTATGTGGATATTTCCATCTCTGTAGGAACTCTATGCATATGGCTGCCAAATGCTATTGATAAACCTGAAGGGACAATCATTTCTTTTGTAAATTCCCTTGGTTCAGCTATAAGGTTACATATGCAATGAATTTAGAAGAGCCCAGGAAATCAGTGAAAGCTGGAAGTTGATGTTTAAAATACCTTTGTGCAGTACCACCAGATTTCTTACTTCTGTATTCTCCATCTCATGTACACATCCATATGCTGGGAAGGAATATTTTCCCAAGATGCTTGGAGATGATGACATTGACTAGAACTACAGTATCTATCCTACAACACTTTATGGGCTCCACCAGAACCAGAATGGAACCAGATGGCTGGCACTACAAATTAAAATGTTATTGGGTGATTTTTAAACCAAAAACTGAGGCAAAGTCAACAGGTGTGTAAGAGCACACAGGTCTGGTAGATGCACCCCAAAGGGGGACACCATACAGATTCTATACTGTCTTGAAGAGGATAATAGGGGAGTCAAAACCTTGAGAATGCCAATCAAATAGCATGAGCAGTAACAGGTAGCTGCGCAAAGACAAAATTTACAAGTGCTTCTACACAAATGCCAGATCTAAAATATAAGATCAGTTGATTAGAATGCCTGGTATTAAATGGTGACATTGACATAATAGGAGAGAGACTTGGTGGGAGGATAATAATAAATGGGATCCTGTTATAACAGGTTACAAACTATAACCTGTACTGGTGAGTACAGGGGGTTGGTTGTATTGTGGGGACTGGTAGTTCCATGGGATGAGGGCTGGTGGGTCTATAAAAATATATTAAAAATCTGCATTTATGCGGAAAAATAAGGGAATTTCAGAGTTAAGTCTTAGACACCACACAGAAAACCATATACGCTTGTATAATCTACAGTGATTTGTGCATTGATGGAAATTATACATGAATCAGGGCAGGCTGATGTGCAACTAGGAAAGGCTCATGTAGTAGGCAGCTACCTCATTGCTACAGTTAGAGGAAGTAGCAAATAGTCCTTGCTTTTAGCAAATAGCTACTCTGGGACAGACAGCCATGGAGAGAGAAAACCTGAACTAGTGCAATTTAGAGTATTGCCCTGATTCATGGAGGGTAATTTTCTTCCAGATTTTGACCAAAGTTAGTCTAGATTATGGGCTTGCATTTTCTGTCTCTGGTTTTTTTTACACTGGTGGAAACTTTTCACCTGTCCCAGACCTGAGGAACTGTCCCCTATTTCATCAAGCAAAAATATGTATAGTGCAAATTACAGAAAGATACGCTACTGTATGAATTTGTACCAAATGGGTCATTTGGTCATGTCACTCTATTAATACAGTCAATCTATTAATACATGCTGATTAACTCAGATAATTAAATGAAGCAATTTCAATACATGAAGTACTGCCTAAGGGAGAAAAATGTTTGGGCTCTATGCTGATGAGTACAGAGAAATGACATTCACTCCAGCTAACCCAAAGCTGGGGAGAGGAGACACATGGATAGCAGAGCCTGAATTGGTAGAGCAGCTACAGGCCTGCTACCACCTGACTGCAATGGTAAGCGTGGTTAAACTGAACCAGTAGAGTAGCGAAGAGGGTGGCCCCAGGCATTGGCCATGGGAGGAGGGACAAAAAAACAGAATTGGCTATGCTGCTGGACCAGATGTCACAGAACAGTCAATGACACTGTCCTATGTGTTGTGCTGCCTAGGGTGTTCAGGAGTTGCATTAAATCTCTGAAATGTACCCCTCTACTAGCTACACATAGAAGATTACTTCTGTGACACACAGGTAATCTTCAAGAACCACAGACAGTGGCTCAACTAGCTGTCCCACACAGGGTTTATGTAGACACTTCATTACAGCGCATTGAAGCAGCTTCGCTGCTCATGTATAGGTGCCCAAAGACAGTCTTCTGCAGCCCAGGTAAAATACACTCCAGAAGAAGCATGGGAAAGATTGCAAATAAAAATTGTTCAAGTGATTTTTGATAAGTAGCAAAGAAATACAAGCACTGGAATAAATACATCTCCCCACAAACTTTTGAAATTAAAAATGAAATGCAAAAGACACAACAATTCACATGCGTATAAAATATTCCAGGGAGCTTTCTTAACCTAAGGCAAATGTAGGAGGTTAAAGCTGAGCTCTCATGCACAAGATTTTTCTGCTTTAGCTGGCAGAGTGCAAACCTTACACTGCATTTTCTGCTTCTCTTTGTATTTCTTGGTAAAATTTAGGGTTTTTTTCCTATTTACAGTAGAGAAAACTGGCCCAGTCAGGAGCCATTGACTCCAAAGCTGGCATGCTGTGCTCTGGAATGTGAGCATATTAAAGTGAATGAAGCCATGGGAGAGATAAAATGTAAAGCCTCTGATTCCATTCAAAAGCATCTGGGCAGGTTTGCTAGAAGCATCACTAGTAGTCTTCATGAATGCACAAAACCATCTTTGGCAATCCAGGGGCTGTGTTTTTTTTCTACCATCTTCAAATTTTTAGCAATTTCTCCCTTGTTTGCATCTTACTGTAATTGCCAACCTTCTGGCTTCTTCTCAGCTGGGTCTGTACTGCAGTGATATGCAGCATTGTATTTCTGTGAACAGTTAAAAATTAATGGGAAACTGGTGGGAACCAAAGTTTTTCTAACACAGGTCTTATTAAACTGTTGTCCCCACACAGTGGATTCAAAAACAGGGGTTCATGATAAAGTTACTGAATGTATCCTGTGTGGCTTCAAGGAAATTACTCTCACTAGTATCTCTCATCATAATCAGAGGTGGAGAAATGCTGTAACTAGAAAAAAAGGCTAGGGGGGACCACAGGCCAATATTGAGTCTGGTTGGAGAAAAACAAATCCAAATCCAACAGTCACTATGTGCTGTAATTTCTATAATGCTCTAGTGTATGAAGCTACATTATTCCACTGCCGTATGAGCTAGAAAGCCATTTTTTTCCTCATTTATTACTGTAGTGCCTGTATATACACTCTAAACCAATGGTACATCCAGCCATTATTTTCCTAATGCTTCAGGGTGCCTGCACTGCATTTGCAGAGGAGCCAAAATGGCTGACAAAAAAAAAGGAAAGGACGATTTGTTACCAAACATAAAGAAATGGCATCCTATGTGAACCCAGATATTCTAATTTATCCTACAAATTTTCTATGTTAAATCACAGCCATCATAATCGTTGGCAACTGAAACTATCAGCCCATTAGGAAGTTACATTGGTTTTATACAAAGCACAGTTTTATTGTACTTTATCACTATTCTACTACCAGCTATTCCATTACACAATTCAGCTATTCTAACAACCAAGAAAATTTCCATCTAAGGGAAATAGTGTCAAACCTCTAACTGCTGCAGTATATTAAATCACTTAGGTTTAATGCTGAGTCCTGTTGACATTAGCACAATTTTCATTCACTTTATATTTAATAGGACATAAAAGTGTTAATATTTTGACTTGATGGATTTGCTTTTTGCTTTCAGCAGCAGACAGCTGCGAAAAGTTACAGTGGTACATTAGTTACAGTAATTTGGTTTTGGGACACCAGCAGAAACAAATAAAATTCATTAACAGAGCCAACAGCTATAACCAATGCTAATAAAAAGGGCTAAAGGCAATTTATAAAATTAGTCTTAAAATGTCTCTGGAAGAAAGGAAATTTAAAGCAATCTTAAGAGTAACTAAAACAATATTGCCATTCCAATATTTTAGCCAACATTTTTCATTTTTAACATGATGCAATATACACATAAAAGCAAATATACATGCTCCATTTGTTCTCTCTGATTCCATACATTTCTTTATTTTAAAATGTTTATATGGCTCCTATTCATGGGCATGTAAACACTGTAAAATAAATTAATGCATAATATTAAAATCATAAGGAAGAAACCATCATTTTAATTATACAGTCAAACTGAATCAAAGAACTAGAACATAACACCTGGTCAAAAAATTGTGCAAAAATCACTGCAACAGCTCCGAGGAGTGTTTGGTTACCATTATGGTGATTTTAATAATATGGAAAACTAAGCAAAAGAGCCCATCCCTCTAAACCACACTATGCTCACAAAGCAAACTCCTGAAACTTCATAAGCTGAAGCAAATACAAGAAAGTGAATTCCATTCTTAAATTTTAGCCAGTTCAGCTGGATTTTGCATGTTCTTACTATAATTTCTACAGTGAGTCATTCTGGTATATGCTGATTATCTGCATCAATAACAGATCCATTAGGTGTTATAAGAAGGGTTTATACAAGCTCCTAATATGGGAAAATGGCAGAACCTTTGATCAGCGGAGCAGCTCTGTTAGCCAAGTGGCAGAGTTCCCTCTCTACAACTCTGGGACCATTTCACAAAAGGATTCAGTGCAGCCTTCCCCTTAACGGTGGGGACTCAGTCTCCAGTGGCCCTTAATGTAGAACAGAAACTCTCAAAACTTTACTAAACTGATGTTTTTAAGTATTTGAGTTCAGCACTGTTCTCACACACTCATGCACAGAGACATGAAAGACAGTTACTGCTGGGCGGGGCATAGACTCCAGAAGACAGATATGAGTAAAATGAAAGGTAGAAGTAAGCTTAGAAACTCCATTTTTACCCTCCCCTCTTCTCTTTCTACATTCATTTAGATAATAATGGTGTTGGGAGGACAATTAATAGATTTTAGTTAGTAGCCATCATGACAGATTTGTATGATGGGATGACAGGGGTGCTTTTGCTGCATATTTTGGAGGTAGCTTAGTATGACAACAACAGGCAATACAGCATTGTTGTTAGTGAGGGCAGGCATATCCATTTCCTTATCTACCTGTAGTTTATGCTTTGCAAGAGTACATATCACTGTCATATTAAGGTTCCTAGTGTTTAATATGAAGTCATCTTTCTATCAACATCATCCATTGTGAAATTCCCTCCTCTTCCACCAAGAGGCAAGAGTTTTTGTGGAGGTGATGAAGATCTGATGAAGAATGCCTTGCACTCAAAAGCTTCTTTAACTTTATCCCAACCATTCAGTTGGTCTAATTAAAGAAATCAACCACAAAATTCCTTGCCTCATGCTTAGTTCCTGAACCACCATGACTACTACATCACTCCAACACTTCCCTTCCACCCGGATTTAAAAGGGTCTAGTGGAACTGAAAATACTTTCTTCCTGATCTTAGTGAGATGCTTTGGGCCAGAAGAGTGTAGCTGTCTTGGACATAAATGGAAATACGATGGATGGTTGTATCAATGGTTCTATCAATTTCATTCATTGAACTAATGGAATTGATTGGTTCTTTGATACAACCAAAGCACTGAATGGTTGAGTTTTTGTTTTTTATTCCCAAACTTTGTGCAATTACATAAGACAAGTTTGAATGTTTAAAGGTTGCATCTTCCACCTGTGAAATGCCTTATTACTAAGAGGGAAAGCTAATATGACATAAGATATACAGGTTTGGCTCTAAAACAAAATACACAAATTTCTAGAGCGCTATTCCCTTTCCTGAGGGAACATATTTAGCAAACACTATTTTTTTCTCTTTTGTTTCCTTTAATACGTGGTTTGTTGACTAGCAGAATTTCTGTCATTTCCTGCTTATCTTTTCCAGACAGAGCTGCAAATTGATGCATCACAACTTGGAGCTTAGTAACAACCTTAACCTTTGCTGAAATTAGGTGTTTTGAATGATGGTAGCTACTTAACAGGACCTTAAGGAAGTTAGCGCAGGGGACAAAAGTGAGGAAATGAGAAAATCTGCAGAGCTCCATTAGAAAAACAGAGAAATCCTAGAAGGGGAGAGAGAAGGGGAAATGTATTTGGTTCAGTAACTTTTGCAGTTAAAGCAGAATGAGAACACTGCATTTCTGAAAATGTGTTATGTACCTGATAACTTTCTGAATTAGATAAACAAAATACTTTGACTAGTTTCATTAGATCCTTATTTTCTGCAGAAGTAGTTCAGGGTAGGTGACTGGGGAAAGGACTCAGGGACACTGGATACATATCATTAGTGATATGATATATGGCTTTTCATTTTACACATTACCTGGAATTGATTCAAGACACTTCAGGTTACAGAAAGCATTCTAATGACATGACGCCTGTAGCCAACGGAACCAAGTCCATTAGGAAAATCAGCCATCACACACAAATTTATGTGCCACTTAGCACTATTGCTTCTTGACTCTGGGTAGGGAAGAATGAAGGATTTGCTTTCCTAAGGGAAATAAAAAGCAGTTACATTTTATTGCTCTAGGGAGCTGGAACCCATGATCTAAAAATCAGAAATGGGTATAGCTTGAAATAGCTTTTGACAATGGTATGATTTCCATTAAATTCAACAAAAGGGTGTGGTTTACTCTCTAGTATCACTACTGGAAGTCAGAAATATGTATGTGGTCTTGTCAACACAAAAAGAATAATGAGCACCAAACTGTCCTAGCTCTGCAGGGACATTTTTAGTGCACACTATGAAGTAGCTTAGTTCATTTTGAAACTGGAGAAAAGACACTCTTAGTACACACAGAAGCCACAACCCAGTGAGTCTGTGTAGAATAAATACTGCACTGTAAGTTCACATTCTTACTTACTGTGCATTAACTCCCCAAAATAGATATACTCATCGTCTGCATAATACCCCTAGGCACTTTCATTACTAAAGTTAGGTGAAATCCAGACCTTGGGACTTAAAGATACCATTGGGAATTATGACGGTTAATTTTTTGCACTCTTGGGGATACCACCTTCACCTTGACTCAGGTATCATCTGGTTTGAAGATAGCTTTGCAATAATGAAATATAACTGAAGCAATTCAAGTTTTATGATGATATTTGATTCACATGTATCAAAGCATCTCATTTACCAAAGTGACCTCTGTCTATGGAAAGAGATGATTAAAACCCTTGAAAAACTCTAACATGAAGAGAGATTTAAAAAATCTGGTATTGTTTATCTTAGAAGATGAATAAGAAGGGATATGATAAAAGAGCACAAAATAACAAATGGTGTAGAAAAAGGAGATGGAGAGTATCTTCTTGTTTTCTTATATAATAAAACCAAGGGAAAATGTATTTAAATTGAACAGTGACAAATTAAAAAGAAACCTCTTTTCATATACCATACAATTAGACTGTGGAATGTTTGCCACAAGAAATAATTAAGACAAAGACCTGAGCAAGATTTGAAAGAGGAGTAGATGTTTACTTACTTATGTATAGAGTTACAATAATAAATTTAAAAAATAAGAATTTTTGCAGGATATGAACCAGCTTCTGTGGTTTCCTTTTTGAAATCTCTGGGTCTAGCTTCTGAAACATATTTGCTCACCTAACACTGCTACCATTGTGTGGCACCCTGCAGCATCTCTGAAAGGATTTGAAAGCACCCCAGAGCTCCTTGGCACCCTGGTTGATAATCACCGCTGTGTAGCTTAGTGCAGATTTTTGGGTATTTTTGTTAATTTTCCCTTTATCTTCCTTTGAAGTATCCAGAGCTGAAATTGTCATTATACTGATCCAGGACTACTGCTGTAATCCAGCATGCCAATTTCTACACATCTGTCCACCTTCATCTGTTCATGTATTTCAGCAGCATAATGTTTATACAGCCCATAATGGATTGACTATAGCAAGACCTGAAATCTTAGCAGCTTCAGGAGTGAAGATTATTGTTTGTTGAATCATAGACAATAGGACTAGAAGGGAAGTTAAGAGGTCATCCAGTTCAACCCTCTGTCTTAAGGCAAGAACAACTGTCCTAAACTGTTCTTGGCAGATGTGTGCCCAACATGTTCTTAAAAATCTCCAAATGATAGAGATTCCATGCTTTCCCCAAGTAATCTATTCACAACACTTAACTATCGTTATAGTTAGAAAGTTCTTCCTAACATCTAACCTAAATTTCCTTTGGTGCGGTTGAAAACCATTACTTCTTGTCCTATCCCCAGTGGACATGGTAAATGGTTTATGGTCTCCTCTACAGTGACTTTGTGCATATCTGAAGGCTTTCATATTTTGTCTTCTAAACTAACCCAAGTATCTCAGTCTTCATAGGTAATGTTTTTTAGATATGCAGTAATTTTTGTTGCTCACCTCTAGACTCCATTTGGTCCAAATTTCCCTGTAACTGGGATGCCCAAAACTGGACTCAGTAGTCCACATATGGTCTTATCAGTGGTGAATAGAGTGGAAGGATTACTTCATAGGATTACTCTTTACATACGGCACTGGTAGTTGTCTGAGGGCATGAACACCCATGATTACTTCATCCTGGCAGACAACAGATCTAGAATGGTGCCTCTGCCACGTGGCAGATTTTCTGTCTTGAAGTGATGTTTCGAAAAATCAGACAAGGAGTTGAAAAGCAGTCCTGAATCGGTGACCTCTCTATCCAAGGATGTGTTATTCATCCTCCAGCTTGTTGAGCAAAAATGCAAGGAAATGCATGATGTTACCAACTACCCATCTCTATTATCATCATAGTATAAAAGTGATCTGCATTTTGGAGTGACAGGTTCTCCTCACAGAGCAGAGTGGATGCAACTGTACCACTTAAGACTAAAGCAGCACTCCTTTACACATTACAGCAAGTGAGAACTTTCAGCTCAAAACACTCTTCACTCTTTTAGAAACCTAGCTCTTTTAAGGAGGTTGCCATGACTGTGTAGGATGAAGTAAAGGAGCTAACAGAAAGCCACTTACTAGTTAATCACTTGCAGTGTGGAAGGACGGTTGGAAAGGCAACATTTTCATGGAGGAAACAGTTTGGCAGAAGATATGGCACTGAAGTATGGAATAGAATACACGTCAAATCCAATTTGTATGTCAACGTGGCAGGACCCAGCCCCAGCTCCAGCGGCAGCCATAACACCCTTAGTGGCCTCGCCACTTCTGCCCCAGTCCAGCTTCTCAGGGTACCCACCCTTTTCCTCTCCTCTGTCATGCCTTGATGGGATTATTTTATTGAAAAAGTGAGACTGCCTCAGGGTCCCAGAGGGAGCCCTAGCCTGTTTTGGCCAGCGGGTCCCTTCCATACCCAGCTGACCCCAGTCCTTCCCCTCAAGCACTAAGAGAGTACCCTCCTGGTCCCATCAGTGCCTCAGGGCATCAGTTGCCTTGGGGGCTATCTGTGGCCTGTTTTCACCCCTGTAGCCATAATCATGCCTCACAAGTGTTACTTTAAGATGTCCACTGTGCTCTCTTGGCCCTTGACCTACTGTTGGCCTGCCATACCCCTGGCCCTAGCAAGTTTCCCTTTCCCTGGGCCCCTGGCCCTTGTTTAGTTTCTGGCCCTTCCAACAAGATTTAGCCATCATGGCTTAAGCCTGCTATGGCTTCCACCTCACTGGCATGATCTTAGTCCTCCTGGCCTTGGCCTAGTTTTCCCCCAACCTTTCAGGGTCCCTGAGCCAAAGCAAAGTTGCTTTGACTCATTTCCAGCCCTCAGTCCTCTAAGTCCCTTGATCCTGGGCCAGGCTGCTTTCAGTGCCCCAGCTCTCAGCCCTCTGGGTCCCCAACACCAAACAAGGCTGCCTGGGACACTGGCCTTAGTTCTTCCAGCTTCAGCCTATCTCCTAACCCCAGCCACAACCCCCTATGTCCCTGGCCCCAGGATACGCTGCTTCCGCTGGGCTTGGCTCTCCCAACCTTGGCTTGCCCAGCCCACAGCCCTCCGGCTCCCTGATCCCAGGCTAGCCTGCCTGACAGAGTGCCTCACCAGGCACCCCGCTGTGGCCTCCACAGCTCCCCATAGCCACAACCAAGTCCTCTAATTAACCTAATCAAAATGTAAACACAAACACAAGCACAATGGCTGTAAAACAAAAACCCTCCTTACCCTGGGTCATAAATTTTCTGTAAGTGTAAGTCCTCCTTAGCTTGTTCTTTGCAGCTTTTGAGGACAACTTGGGTGCCAGTCAGTCCCTCTTCTACAGCCATTGTGCTCAGGAGCTCCTCCTCCTGCTGCCTGCAGGGCCAGACTGCCTGCCTGGTCTCTGGCACTGGTCTTATGTGCCTCCAGAGCTTTTATGAAGACAGAGGTGATGTCTAATTAACCAACAGACTGCTTTTCAAGGGACTTTTCCTTTAAATCTTATAAAAACCAACCAAGCAAACTTACGTGGGTAGAAAGCTCAGTACCTTTTCCTTTAGTGATATACACGGAGAAATGGAGCAATCTATGCCATCCTTTCTTAGGAGCTAACAGACATGTTCAGTACATACCAGTCTCATAAGTGCAGAGACTTGCAGAAGGATGAGAATTTCCTGAAATTAATGAAGCAGTTCACAACTCAGATTTATTTTTCCATGCCATCTCTATCTCCATGATTTTTCTCATTCAGCTTAGAATATTTCATACGTATGAAGTAGCCCATTCATCTAATTCATGTCACTCTAATAACCTTCTTATGATGCTTAAGGGCATTTCTTTCCCAACTTATCTAGGATCAGATTTATGGTAAAGACTCTTTATCTACATTCGCTTCTGCTTTCTGCCTCCATTTAGTGCTTCCTGTCTTTGTAGTTCCCCTGGCCCTTTCAAGCTTGTCCTGGACACTCCCACTCTGTCTTCCAACCAGCCTCATAGCCGTAACTTTTCAGGTCAGACCTTCAAAGAATGGATCTACTGACTGCATGTCAGTCACTGCACTGTTCCTGCATCTTCCTTCCAGAAGTTGATGGCTCCTCCTTTGTGGGAAGGAGGGCTAGGGGCACGGGCTGGAGGGAGACGGAGGAGCAGGGTGTTAACATTTTGTTGGAAACACAGAGCATTTGTACACATGCTTGGCCACAGAACTGGGTAGTTATAAAAGCACCCAGTGCTGCAGAGCATACAGTTGTATAAGCAGCAAAATGTGCATCATTGCCAAGATGGTGGTAGCATGCTATTGAACCAAAACACATCAGAGGTGTTTTAGTTCAAAAGCACACTGCCACCATTTTCTGTGTGCAACCCTTTGCTGTTGATCCTGGTCTCGGCTAGTTGTTGTTAGTTACTATGAACAACAATTAATCTAATAATCACCTTTACCTTTTCCTTATGAAACAAAATTATACTTATCATATTGTTGGCAAGAACAGTTGTGGAATGTTAAAATAAAGCAAACCATGTTTGCATTTCCAAGCATGACAACAGCTTTGCCAATTAAATGCAATACATGCACCTTCACCACCTATGACTCATGAGCTCAAAATGGGAAGAGGAATATATATATAATTAGATTCAGTTTAACAATAGTTCTCTGTCTGTACACTTTCATTTCATTAATATATATGAGGCCTAAGGTTATGAAAACTGTTGAAAGAAGAAAGCTTAATTGTGTCTGGGCAATATTTCCTGAAAAAAATCTTAATTTTAAGAATAAAAAGCACTTCAGCTTTCAGCTGAGAGCTATGACTACACAGGCTCTGTAAGTTCCTGCCATGCAAAACTCCTCTGCTTCTAATTACTTGATTAAAATCTTGTGCTAGTTTGCTAACTGATAGTCCAAAAACCTCATTTAAAACTATTTTTAGTTCAGTAGTAAGGGAGTGCAAGACAGAATGTCCTCTACTGTCTTTGCCAAGGATCTCCTGCTTTCCTCTCCCTCTTCTAGCATCCCCTCCTTCAGACCCAAGAAATAAGCCATTAATTGATCAATTATGTTAATGTTCCAAGAAATGAGGTGCTCCCTTTCTTAGGGGTTTGGGAGGGCAACATTTCTAAAATACAAGTGCATCTAGAGTTAAGCACAGAAATCTTTAATTGGGCACCTCAGGCCCAATCTGACTCTTCAATAAGCTAATATCTATGCAAATATTTTTATAAGAATATATTTAGAAACAAAAATTCTAGACAGACAGAGAACAGGTGCACTATATTTTTCTTCCTTCTACTATCATCTATTAGGGTTGTGCGAAGCTTCAGTAGCTGATTCGATTCGGAGGAGATTTGGCCTGATTTGGCAGCTGAATCTTCAAATCCGAATCGAATTGGGAGAACCATTAATCTCTCCAAATCGAATTGGAAGCCTCTGAATTGATTTGGAGAGATTCGGAGGTTTGGCCATAGACTGTACAGGCAGGCACAAGTGCTGGCAGGAGCAGCTAGGAGAGCAGTCCTGGGAGAAGTCATAGCTCATCCAGCTGCTCCCCCAGCTACTCCCCGCCAGGGCGAGGTAGGCAGTGCTGGCAGCCCCAGGAGAAGCTGCAGGGGCTAGGGGGAATGACTGGGGAGCTGGGGAAATGAACAGGGGCTTCCCCCCAGCTCCCCATTCAATCCCCCAGCTCCTGGTTCAATCCCCCAGCTCCCCAATCATTCCCCCCAGGCTCCATGGTTTTTCCTGGGGCTGCTAGCACTGCCTGCCTTGCCCCAGATGGGGCAGCCAGGGGAGCAGCTGGATGAGCCGTGGCTTCTCCCGCAGCTGTCGGCTCAAGTCAGGGCTTGTCTGGCTGCTCCCTCAGCTGCTCCCACTGGCACTGCCTGCAGTCTATGGCTGAATAAGATTCGGCACTGAATATCTTCAGATTTGGATTCAGTCAAATTGAATCAGGACATTGATTTGAATTACCAAATCAAATCACTGTCCCGCTGAATCCAAATCCAAAGCAAATACTTTCTGCTTCACACAGGCCTATCATCCATTATTAGTAAAGTGCGATGAGAGACATTTACATGAAAAACGGATGTTGCTTTTAAGAGTTCATCTGTTCTTGCTTTTTATTAACTACTTGAAATCATCATTGTATTGTGACATCATTAATATTTCCACAGGAATCAATTATTTGCATCATTTATATTCTTTTGTAATAAAGAAGAAGATGGACACTTATAATTTATAATCTCGTTTTTAATGAAAATGACCCTATCATTAAAAAACAGACATGGAACTGAAGAAAGCATGCATTATATAATCAGAAGTCACTAAATGTAATTAATATTTTTTCAGTGTTTACCACAAAGTGCCAGAGGTTCTTTAAAACCAGCACACCATTAAGGGAACAGGCTTGTATAAATGAACACATGCAATGCCTTCAGTTTCAATTCCATTCCTCCCTGATCAATCAACATTTTAAATAAGAAAATAAGAATGTAAGAAGTACCATACTGGGTCAGATCAGTGATTCATCCAGCTTATTAGAAATTCATTTCATCTTAACAGAAATTAAACACTAGATATTGCAGCCTATTTTCATTTTTTAAAAGACAAAGAAGTACAAGGGGGAAATGTGATGATGCTTCCTTCAAACCACAAATATATTTCTGCAAGAATTTCTGCAAAAACATAGTCTGGTATAGTTTTAAGAGTGCAAGGAATAGGGTAGCAAGACTCCTACATTGTGTTTCTGGCTGTGCACTGACCTCCTATGTAATCCAGAATCCATTTAATCTTGCTCTTAGTTAATCTTAGTCTTCTGTAAAAATTGACATACCACCACCTATCCACAGACTCAGTTTTGCTCAGAGATATGCAGTTCTGGGCCCCTTCTCCTTTACAGAACACTGAGACTTGAATAGATCCATTACACTGGGGTTACATTACACTGAGAGCTCATGTACCTCCTTATATGGATAAAGGACTTCCCAAATCACCTCTTGCCTATTCTTCCTATCCAACTTGTATATGCCTGACATAAAGACAAGATCTGGTTCAATCCAGCTGCTCCTGTTGCAATGGCTGGCCTCATATAATAGGTGAAAATGATTATCACTAGTCCACCAATCCAGATGCGGTGTTTTATTCTGACCAAAGGTCAGTCAGGCTGAAGCCTTTACAAACCACCCTTCCCATCCCCACTCCACCCCACCCCTCCTCAACCTCCCCTCCTGAAACACACACCCTTCCATTTTTATTTGCCTTTGAAATTCCTGATTATGGTTAGGACCAGAGGGAAAAAAATCCCTAAGAATTTTGATATTCAGTGATTCATATTTTTAGTTGTATTTATGTTTTTACTCCATTTGGCAGATGCCAGAGGTTTGTGTAGCTCAGGCACAAGCTGGCTGCTATTTTAATATTTCCCACTAGCATCACTAGCAGATACTGGATGCATCCAGATGAGCATGCACGTGCATCTTGCAGCATCTCAAACCCCTATGAGATATTGCAAGACGCACATGAGGGAACAAAAAAATGTTCCCCACACTGAAAATCTGACCCCTAGATATCCAGGAGTCAAAAAATACCCCAGAGGAAAAAAGCAGGGCAGGGGACTCACCTCTCTTGAGCAGCTTCCCTCCACAGTCCCCCATGATCCACCCACACCTACCCACACACCCCATAGCCCCCCACATCCCTCCACAGCTACCCACATCCCCCGACCCCTCTTCCTACTCCCTGTCTGCAAATCCCACATCCCCCAGCACACACCTTGCATGCCCAGCTGCCAGACAGGATGAGACCGGCGGGCAGGAGCTGTGGCTGCAGGGGCAGCTGTCCCCACATCCTGGTTAGTAAATGGGTCAGGGGGACCTCTAAATGCTCTATGGTATGAAAAGCAAAGGCAAACAGCAAAACATATAGGTATTTAGAATTCATTTGATGATGATGATAGAGACACTGGTAGGCTTCCAAATTGCTTTAACATTGTTGATATATCAATAAAACATTGCCCAACTGATCGCTGTCTCTGTCTGTCTGTGTCTCTCTCTATATGTAGTGGTCTTTTGTTTTAATTGTGGAGGAACATGGATTTTGGGGTATTTTACAGAGTAACTTGGTTTTTATCAGGGATTTTTCAGTTTTCAAATAGGGAACACCAGAATTCCTGCTAGGGAGGCAAGTGGCAGGACCCAGGCAGAGGAGCCTGGTCAGAGCTGGCACCTTGGACCCAGCTGGAGGTGACTGACCTCCTGGCCAATTGGGGCCAGGAGGACATGCTTTGACAGTTCAAAGTAGGCCACCACACTGTGAACATCTTCCAGGAGATATCTGTTCAGATGGCCAGACAGGGGCACACAAGGCAGTAGTGCTGTACAAAAGCCAACTGTACAGCCACAGTCCACTGGTAGCTGGCCCAGAGGAGTAGATGTCTGTACTGGCTGTGCAGTCCCCACCCGGGTCTGGCAGGTGCACAGCAGGTCACAACCAGGCAGCAGCCCCCACTGCCAGACTGCTACAATGGGTAGAGGGTGCAGGGAACTCTCAGGGCAGCTGGCACAAGGGGTCCAGCTGGCACAAGGGGTAGTGTGCCCAGGTACCAACTGGCCGGGCCCCAGAAGCTCCTGAGAGTGAGTAGCCCTGAGCTAGTTGCCAGGGAAGTTTTTTGTACTGATGGGGCCAGGGCAGGGCAGCTTTTTACACAAGTGCTGGCCCCAAGCTCTAGCTCCCCACTGCTGCAGATCCGGCAGGAGTCAGGCAGGGTTATTTTGCTTCAAGTGGCACAACTTGCACTACACCAAAGTGTATGTCTGGGCAAGTGCACTGAGGCAAAAAGCCCCAGCTCAAATTTGCACTGCTTGTATTTGAGCTGCTGCAAGCGCACATGCCTGCATGTGTGGACGTGCCCACTAAGGGTATAGGCAGACTTAACAATAGTCTTGCTATCAGATGACAGCAATATAAGCTGTTATGATATAACTATAGACCTGTATGCTCCTGTAGCAATTCAAGAATAGCAGAACTATTGCAACTTTAGCCTTGTTTTATGCAGCACTGAAGTTAGAGTAGTCACTACAGGAGTATGCATATGTAGCCTCTATATCAGACAGCTGATACCTGTTCCTGAGTGACAGCTTGCCCTTCCCTTTTACAACAGTTAAAGGTATATTTGTCCATAGTATATCTATACTACTTCTTTGGTGCTTTTGAGACCACTGCCAAGAAGCACATCTTGTCCACCCACTCCCAGCCTGCACACTACAGCTACATAACTGAAGCAGTGAAGCTACTCCTGGTGCATCCCCTATTACTGCTCTCAAGTATACCAGGAATCAAAAGCTCAAGAGCAGCAGCTGGGGCACTCCCTCTCAAGATAGTTTCTTTGTTTCAATCCTGGGTTTGGTGCAACTGGCATGGCATTGGTTGGACAGATTCATGCTTTCCAATGGCACACACAAGTGCGGTATGGACACATTTGAATGACCTAATCTACCCTAAGCATCATGGTCTAGGTACTTATGTAATTAAATGGTCATTTGGGTATGACCATCATACACTGATTTTTATTTTAAATCAAGGATGCAAGTGGCAGGTAAATATTTACTACTACTAGGCCTAACATTGCCCTAATGCAATAGCAGTTGTTTGCTTTGACATTCATGCTGCATTGATTAAATATAGTGCCAAATCATTGTATTATGTGATCAGGAATGTGCTTAGCCATTATGAATGTCTGAGAGCAGTGTATTTTAATAATTTATCCTTATATTATTACCCCATTTCCCAGATGACAGGGGGAACACTGGGAGGGAAAGAATGCTTTTGATACTTGTTTTATTTGGGGTATATATAATTTGCTGGAATAAGAGATTTTTCCATCTACTCCATGAACCTGTGCAAATGTGTGATCCTCAGTGTGCCTTTGCACCATGCTGTTTTGTTCTGCACCACAGTGCAGACATGTATGTTACTCTCATCAGCTCTCTACAGTCTTTGTTAAAAGTCCATAATGCTAATTTGTTTGATTAATTTCAAAAAAGGGCATCCAGATTATCCAATTAAGTTAATGGTACTGATTTTTAACAGATGTTTTATACAGAAAATGCTACTAAAGGGAATACTGCAAGAATTACAAGTGTTTTAAAAGCTGAATTTTAGTTGCAGTAGTCTTAGCTGTAAGAAAACTTGATTATATAGGAACTGGGGGGCATATCTAATGGGGATACAATAATAGCTCGTACTTCTATAATATATAAAAGTTGCTATCTGTTTGCAACATGAACTATTTATACCTCACAGTACCCTTTCATGGAATGTGTAAGGGGTATAGATCACATACTGTTGGGAAAGAAACCCCTTTTGTAAGAAAGCCCCATATGGCAAGCTTCCAAGGGCTGACACATTAAGGATTGTTGATGCCCCTTATAGGAAATACATTAGTAAGTGTGCACAAGATAAAATGCTAATAGAAAGACTTCGGCAGCAGCAGGGTGAGGCCTGTGCTGACCTCTGGTGAAAATCTTACTCTGAATGCTTGCTATACCGCCAGGCATTAACAGTGTGATAGTGTCACTATTCATTCTAATAACAGACTATTATAAACATGCTATTTTTGGTTTTTAAAAAGTTAGCTTTTCTGCTATAATGTGATTGTGGAGGTGGTAGCATAACAAAATATTACAATTTATGAAGGGCTAGAAAAAGCAGCTGTCCTTCAGTCAGGATCCAGCCTGCGGGTTGTAGGCTGATGACCCCCAATATAGTTTATTCCCTCCTAAATATTCTCAACACCTGCCTCAAAGGCTGAATTGATTCAGTCTTTGCAGGTTATTCTAAACTGCAGAGATTGAACCAATAAGCAAATTAAGAGACATTCACTTTTGATTCAGGAAATACGGTCATATGCCTGCAGTGGCTCAAGCCAGAAGTGAGGGGGCACTGGAGCACAGCTCTCTGGCAGTAAGCCAGCCTGAGCTGTATGTTCACTTCCTCTTCTGGCTGCCCCCAGGGTCTCTGGGATTTGCAGTCCACAATCACATCAGCAGGACTCTCATGGTTGCTCATCACTTCCTTTTCCTGCTTCCAGGTGCCTCTGTGATTTGTAGTCCATGGTAGCAGCCAGCATTAAGCAAGCAGGACAGGGCAGCTCTGTACTTAGGGAAAGGAAGTTTAAACCCCATCCCTCCAAGCAAACCCAGCAGGGGTTTGCCTGGAGGGACCAGTGAAGCGAACCCTCACTGCTCCAGCTAGGGGGCAGAGGAGCAGGCCCAGCTCTTCTCTCTGGAGCAGATAGCACAGCCCAGGGCTGCAAAATGCTGGGATGCTGTGGGGCTCTGATTTAATTTGAATCAGGAAGGGGTCTGGGAAAGAAGTTTCATAAACTGGTTTGACTTAAATCAGTTATGTCTGATACTACATTCAGCCAGGTTTATCTTAAACCAGTTTCAGCTACTTTGAAAGTGGTTTATATGCATTGAACTTCTGTTGCAGGTTGAAACCAGTTTCTGATCACTTAAATTGGTTCATGTGTAACTTCTGGCCCTAGTCAAAATCATGGAACTAACATGACACTTGCTTCCAGCACATGTCCACTCTGCTTTTGTGGTGTTATACCCCTTCCTTCACCCTAAGTCCTTTGGTCTAGGTTCTAAACTCTCCAGGGAAGAAAGTGTTTGATACCAGACTAATAGGGGCCTCTTCCTCATTAGTCCTTAGGTGCCACCATAATACAAGGTGAGAAAGGGAAGGCAGAAGAGAGCATTCAGTTTTCTAACTGCCAAATTATATCGTCTCAGATGTCACTTGTAGCCTCCATTGCTGAAGGTACTGTGGGGGCATTGAAAGAGGCTATAGGAGCAATCAAGCCTAGAACAGGGCACCTTACCCAGGGACAGAAGTCAGTCAATCAGTCTATCCTCACTACAAACTGAGGAAATACTACCTGACTGAAATGAAGGAGTAGGAAATGTTATAAAAATCAAGTAAGAGAAGTTACCACTGCCAACAGGAGTTCCACAAACAGGGTTTGACCCAAAATGTCATATACTATCTAGCAGCAAGGGATAAAAAGTACAAGAGCTCAACAGATCAGACTGGGAAAACAACATTCAAAATACAACCAGGCTCCAGCACTCACAGCTATCTAAGCATTTAAATGCCAGACAGCAATTCTGATGATAGCCTGTCAGGCTATCATTAGTGAAGCTGTAACTCACCATGGTACCTGACAGCTACAGAAGATTCTAAAATCTGAAATGCACCTCAGTAAAGTAAATTGGGTTAAAAAAAAAATTGTCTCTTGATGCAAATTTGTCCCTGGTAGATTAGGGCATTTTATGCTGCACTTATTTGATCAGAAGAGGTCTGGTAAAATTCAAGATATGCAAGTAAGATTCAACAAATGATGAAAACGAATGCAAAACACAATGACAACTAAGCAGGGTACTGAACTCTTTAAATATGAATGCTTATTTATGTTCTCTCATTGTATTTTGAGATTAGATCATACAAAGAATTAACACCCTTCCCTGAAAATGCCATGTCATCTCACTTAAATGTCTTATCTGAAATAAACAGCAACTGGAGCAGTTTGAAGCCTCTCATAAGGGCTAATAGAGCATGACCAACTACAAAACTTGAAATGGTATTCAAGCCTCGGCCTCCCTGAGCACAGGTAGAAATAAGCTTTGCAAACTACCACCTGAAAGGTACATCTCGCTAGTTGATCACTTCTAGTCTCCTCCCCGCCCCACCACCCAAAGTTATACATTTATAAGATAGATGCCTGACATTTTCTTTATCTTGCTGATATCGCTCGCCCTCTCATCCACTTAAAATTTACTAGGTATAAATGCAGAAAGCACATTACTTCCAAGAGCTTTGGGAGGTTACGTAATCTGAATCAATTTCATTACCATAAATAAATGTCAAATGGCTGAAATACATTTTCTCTGATTAAACTGTCAAGGGCAAGAACACTCAGGAACAGTGTTTTTTTGTTTTATTCCTCATACAACAACAACAAAAAAGAAAAAGGAATTAAAAAAAAGAAATCAACCTATAAGCACCTTTACACAGTAGGGGAAAAAAAATACATGATAGGGTCTTGATAATAAAAGATGACCCAAGCTGTCCATTTCAATGGTAACTCAGAGCTTTTATTTAAAGACTTAGCGGGTGGGGGGTGGGGGACTTGGTGGTAGCCTATAAGTATATAAGGGGTGAACACCAGGGGCTGGGAGAGCATCTGTTCACCAAGGCACCCCAAGAGAAGACAACGAATAATGGACATAAACTGCTAGAAGATTGCATCAGATTGGATATAAGGAAAAACTTCTTTATGGCTTGGGTGTCCAGAGTCTGGAACAGACTCACCTGACTCCCTCAGTCTTTCCTGACTAAGTGCAGGGGGGCTGGACCTGATGTTCTCATGAGATCCCTTCCAGCCCCTAATTTCTATGAATCTATGAATCTATATAAAGGAAAAAAATGGAGAAAGAAGGTCAAATGGTGGGCATAAAGTTTGTTCTGCATGTTGCAGCTGCAAAATGTTATTGCTAAATGTCTGCTCCATACTCACATACACATACCGTGGCTTTCAGCCCCCTGTAGAACCACAGGGGTTTCCTTTCTCTTCATTGTGCCATAGGAAATAAAGAGAATCTTCACTAAGCATCCTCACTGCCATCCACACCAGAACTGGAGCAAGCATTTTCTGAGGCTGCTTACCAATTGCCTGTTTGTACTGCAGTAGGGCCTCGGAGCCCCAAATCAGGAACTAAGGCTCTGTTAAGTACTTTACAGATGCTGAAGCAAGAAGTATGACACTATAATAAAACCCAGGCTGTTCTTGTTCCTCTCATAAATTTTGGCCAGGTATAGACATTACACTTTTTCTGATTTAGGTGATTGGAAACCTGTCTATACCTATAACAGGACAGAGGTTTGGTGCACACAGACTGCTTTAAAAATAATGGAACCCAGTCTCAGATAGACCTGGATCAATGTGGTATTTGATTTAATTGGCCTAGGTTAGAGCAGTGAATTGAACTTCAGTACCAGGTCAGCTCATGAATCAACTGGGAGGTCTCTGTCCGCCAGTATCCTAGGTGCCTTTGCAGGTCTCCACTAGGCCCCCTCCACAGGAAGCCATGTAGGCTGGAGATGCCTGTCATACTGATGGCTGAAGTGTGGGGAAGGGGACCGGTTCCTATGTGCTATAGATTAATTGATTAAGCCAGGTTAAAATTAGTCATTGTTGGGTTTTTGGTTTTTTTTCATTTTCTGTCCCTTGATGGACATCAGGAGAGGGATCAAGGAGAGAGGGAGGGTGGGAGTGAGTGAGTGAGTGTGTGTGCATGTGTGTGTGAGAGAGAGAAAGAGAGAGAGAGAGGGAGAGGGGAGCGAAGGGGGTAGATAGGGAGGGTGTGTGAGGGAGAAAGAAAAATTATCTATTTAAATCTCCTCCCTCTTTTTTTTTTTTTTTTTGCTTTCCCCCTCAGTTCTTTGCCTCTTACTAAAGACACTGGCCACCATAGGAAGATGAAGACAGTGCTGCCAAACCCTTATCAGGCAGCCACGTTACCTGAGTGGCAAAAGTGGCCGGTCAGGGGGTGCAACGGTGCTCTCAGGGGGTGTTCGTGCACTCACTACACATCAACACTGCCCCTACTCCATGCTGCAGTGCGAGGGGCCAGGATGGCAGAGCTGAGTGTGTGCACATGTGTAGATATTCATAGACAATCTACACACATGCACATCTAGATGTGTGTGAGCCTAGGGAGGCAGGTTCATGAAAGCTGCTGCTTGGGGTATCCATCCCCCCCCCCGCTTGCCCTCCATCTCCTTGGCATGGATCTGACTTCTCCCCATCTCCCTCCTTGTTTCCCCGCTGGCCAAGGCAGTGCCTCTGTTTGGAAGCAAGAATAAAATGAATTCCTCCCTTCCCCATCTCTTTGTGTGTGGTGGCTGCAGGACTGTGTATGTACACCATGCTGTCATGAATCCTCCTTCCCCCATCAGCAGTCAGTGTGACAGGCATCTCCAGCCCATGCGGCTCCCTGTCACTGCACCCACTCTTAGGATGCATGGGGGGGGTCTCTTGGTGGGCTCCCAAACACACGCTGAGACCCCCATGCCTCCCATGAGCAGATTCAGTGACAGGGCTAGAGATGGCTGTCACTGATTCGGCAGTGCTCAGCAATCCCCAGCAGCCCGGGGAAGCTGTGGGTCACATTGAGAGGAGTGCTCAAGCACCTCCATCCTGCTGGCTTCTGCCGGTGTTGGTAGTTTCATGCCCGCCCTGTTTCCACCCCCTCCCCCCACCCCAGCAAACTTCTGTTCTGTTCACTCCTGAGGTAAACCACGATGCTTACAGAAAACCATATATATATTTCTTTGCTATATTATTGGAAGTATGTAGAAGCCTCAGCCAAATAAAGGGCCCAAGTTTACTAGGCTGTGTACAGATACAAACCAGGAGATGGTCAGCCTTGGACAAGCTTCAGTTTAGTAGCCAGATTATCAACACTTTATATATGTTGTTAAGCAATTACTCAAAAGTAGTTTACTTGGGAATATACAGGGCTACTCAGACATGTAACTCCTTACCAGCGTGAAAAAGTCTAATCTGGCCCTACATAGGCAGAACATACAAAAGGTACAGCTACATATAATTTTAAAAAGAGTGACCCAAAGCATAGAGATTAAGTGATATAGCCAAAGTTACCCAGAGTGTCTTTGACAGAACTGAAAGCTTAACCCAGATATTTTGATTCCAAATCCAGTATCTCAGAAGACCATCCTTCCCCTTTACACTTTTCTGGACAAGTGCCTAAGTCTATCAATATAGTACCTTTCAAATGCACCAATTTAAAAACTAAATGACATAAACAATAGCACCTTTCCAGTCTTTGAAATGAATGAATGGTTGCAAATCAGTTCTGGTTTTGATGTTATGCATTTTGATATACTACACACGTTAGCAGTATAAGGTTTCTGACTGCAAATCTGCATGTATGAAATTAGAGTTTTGGGTTTTTTCCCCCCACTGTATGTGCCTATAACTTCCCAGGAGCTAAATCATCTCTTTGCTAGTATAGGTGGCTGGCATTCATTGTTTACAGGGCCCAAGCAGTAGTGAATAGATAAACCCACAGCTTTTGGGAAGCGATAAGCCAAACCTAGTTATTTCTCATGCTGTGATTTCAGTTATACAGTCTGATAGCTACCTATACACAAGCAACAGACTGGGTAACTGAAATCACAGTACTGGTAGTAACTTGGTTTGGAAATAAATAAGAATTACCAAAAGCAAAATGAGAACCCTAAACTGGAACTGCCTTTGGATGGTCTATTTGATCAAAAAATCTTTAATCAAATCATGCTTAAATTAAGCCAAACTACAGGCCCATCCATTTTTTCAGAAATATTTCTAACCTATCATTTCTAGGCTAAAGCCAAGCCTAAACCATCGTTAATTAGCCAGCATCTTTACAGAACACATTAACATTTTTAACTTACAAGGAGATAAGGCCTGGTGGATAGGGGGAGAACAGTGGATGAGACATACTATGACTTGAACATGATATAAGCTAGGTGCATAACTGGTTGAATCAGTAGTGTAGCCAGGGTGACTTGAGTGAGGCACTGACCCTAGATGCCAATTTAAAGGGGCTGCCAAAACACCCCATGCTATGGCAGCAGCAGCCATGGTACAGGAAGCCTATAGTATGGCAACACCATTCAGAGTCTTTGAGATCCCGTATTAGGCTGATGGTCAGGTAAGTCTCCCTGGTACTCAGCATTTCCTCCTCCACTGCTATTCATAACTCTGCCCAATGCACCAAAATTGCGAGGTATGCTTGTGGCTTGGAGGATGACTACTTTTTGAGCATAATTAACAGCTCAGTGTCAAACTCTAAGGAGGTTTCAAGACAAATTCCCATGGGGACTTTCTTAGGTCCAGTACTGTACAATCTCTTCTTTAATGAATTGGATGATAGAAGAGAATGTACACTTGGAAAATTTCCAGAAAACACTAAACTGGGTGGGATAGCAGGCATTTAGAAGACAATGTTAAGATTCAAAGTGACCTTGATAAATTGGGGGAAAATGATTTTGGTAAATTGGGGAAAATAAATAGGATATGGATAACTGTTAAATATTATACTTGGAAGGAACAATTTAATGCACAAATACAAAATGGGGAATAACTGGCTAGATTGGAGGTTACAGTGGAAAGGGACTGGGGGTTACAGTAGATAGCGAGCTGAATGAATTACTACTATAATATTATTGGGGGGAAAATAATAGCATACTGGAATGCACTAACAGGAGTATCAAATGCGAGTCTCAGAAATTGATTATTTCAGGCTATTCTGCATTGAGTACTGTATCCAGGTCTTTAAAAAAAGGTGTGGGCATACTGGAGAACAAAAAAGGTTTAGAAAGGTTGGAAGAGTTGGGATTTTTAAGTCTGGAGAAGGGAAGTCTGATAACAGCCTTCAAATACAAAATGGGTTGTTATAAATAGGATGGCAATCAATTGCTCTCTGTATCCAAAGAGAAGACAAGAAATAGTGGGTTGTCTGACACCCTGATGTCCCTGTTGGGCCTATTTTTCTGTGATTCTCTTAACCAAGTCAGAGGTACACATAAGTAACAGAATCCAAATTTGAGAAACTTTTTAAACCAGGTGAGAACCAGCTAAAACAAAGGTAAAAAATAATTTACAGAAGTACTGACTTCCTCTTAGCCAGATTAAAATGGTGCAATTTTGATTTGGTAGTTACAGTTCAGATTCTGAAGGTTAGCAGCCAGGTTTTTCTAGCAATTACTACATCCTGGTTTAGTGATATACACTCAGGGGACTTCTACAGAATACCCTCAGGGCAGACAGCACACAGCTGATGTGGTGCCATGGGCAGAGCATTCTGCGTTCTTGCTGCCAGGGAGCTCGCTGAAACCTCTGAACAGCACTCGCAGCTACCCTTGGTATTGAGGCTCTCAGGAGGCAAAACACAAAAGTCTGGTCACAGGTACAACAGTTCTCAGTAACTTTCAACAAAATTGTAATGACTTTGTCAGCTTCCAGAGTCTTTTTGGCTGAGTACAAACAAGATAAATGTAATTGAAAGTGATTTGTTTTTTGTTATTAGGTTAATGCAGATGCTGGCTTATTTTAAAGCCAGCATGGAATGGTTGTATTGATTTTACAGATGTTTATTCTAAATCATTTCCCAGTTTGGGTTTTAAATCACTATTTTATTTTATTATTCAGCTTTTGCTTAGTCCCTGCTGTTTACTTGTATCTCTGTAGGCATCTGTGTACAACACACAGAGCACTGAGTTCTGACGTAGGCAGGGAGGAATTGCCACATGAAAACCAATCAATTGTCTAGTTAATCCAGTATCCTGCCTCCAGCAATAGTCAGTATCTGATGCATCAAACAAATGTGAAAAAAATCCTCAATTCTTCTGACTTGTTCTATGCCACTGCTACTACATGTTGCATAATGGACATGGGGAAAATTTCTCTTTGCCACAGGTGACTGATGCCTAGAATCCTGACTTAAACACAGTATACCCATATCTTGCAGAAACTGGAAGCCATCTCTGAAGTTATATAGTAATTTAGAGAAGGCAGAGAATAATATGAGCAGGAGTTTATAAAAGAGAAGAGGAAACAAGGGGGAAGAAAAAGGGAGGCTGATTGAAGCTAATCACCAGTATCTCACCTAGACCTCCTATTTACTGGGTGCTTCTTCCATGACTTTTTATGGAAGGGCTTTCTGGAAACTAAGACATAAACTTGAAGAGAACTGTCCTTATTCAAAGAGAAACTTAGGTTTAAAACAGGGACAATAGGGGTAAATTATCATGGTTTAGATTTTCTGCTTACTGTGAAATAGGAGTAGACACATGAATCACTAACTATGGATTACCTGAAGCTTGGTAAATACCCCCACCTTTAGCTTTGTGTAATCTGTTTATCTATCTACATTTCAGGTCCATGTTTAAGTGACCTCATTACCAAAAGTTGCAGGTATCAAGCAGTTCCTATTTACACTCATAAGAGTTGACAGGTGCAGAACTTTAGAAATCACTCCACTTAAGTGCCTAAAGATGGATTTAGGAGCCTAACTTCAGAAAAATCTCAGTCTAGATAAGTATGTTGTGGTTCAGAATCTTGTTCAATCACATTTTTCCTGTTATCCATCTTATTTTCTAAGCTCACTGTGAAGATGGTTTTCTTCAGTTGAGAAAAACATTTGAAATTAAAAATTGAAACAGCATAGGTTCAGACATTCTAGTAGACATAAAGGGTAAGAGAGGAAAAGATATAAAGTAAAAGTAGGCCAGGTGCATCTAATCTCACAAACAAACACTCACATTTTTCTAGAACTGAATCATGCCAAAGATAATATTCTGACAGCTGCTACAGATTTTGAGTAACATTTTAGCAAATGAGTGGGGAAGCACTATTATCCCCATTTTACACATTAAGAGCTCAGCCACAGAAGACTGGAAAGGGGGTTTTCCAAAGTACCTACGAGATTTAGGAGCACAAATCCCAGTAAGTTTCTCAAGGGTAAACAGGATGTCTGTGGAAGTGCTGAGATTCGTGCCAGATCTCCCACATGCCTGATCAAAGCCTTAATCAGATGATCATCACTCCTCCTTCAAAGTATCTGTACCACAGCTGTGGCTATGCTGAAGTACTAAAGCAGAGCAACCTTTCCTACAACCTTGGTAAATGTGAGTGGTATTCAGGAGGTTAAACTGAACATCAAAGGTACAATTTTAAAGATGGGGCATTGTAAAACACAAATATGTGCTAACTCTGAGGATATAGATAGGATTTATCTACTTGATACTTGTATGTGCTGAGAACAGTTCTGTCTCATGAAGATTAGTTTAAATATCCTCAGTACAAGTTATTATAACATATTCCCTATAGGTGGAATTTATGGCAAGGAAGAAATAAGTAGAGGGAGTAGATGCCACATACATCAGACTGCCTGAATTTTTTGTTATTGTTGAGAAATTAACATATAAGGCTGCTAATACTGCTGCAAGTGGTGCAACCCATTTAGTTTCTGAAAACTAATTTCATAATGCTATAGGTATCTGCATAAGCCATACATCAGAGATCTGGAGAAGGAAATGAAAAGAGGTCAAAAAAAGGAAAGAAAATGAAAATACCTGTTTACAAGCTATAATGTACCTAAAAACTGACAAAAAGAAAACACCACTTTGTTTTTTCAGTTCAGTTTTCTGCTTACAAAATAAATGCATCCCTAATTTAACCATATCAAGCACAGGCATCTCTTATGACTGAGATAAGAGAAATCATTACACTGTCCAATAACTTGCATTTCAATGGCTGAAAAAAAAGCAGAACAAAAATTGAAATGGAAATCTCAAAGACTTTATGAAGCATTTTAATTGCTTATGGCTATGGAAACATGGACTGGAGTGACCACGGAGGCATATGCTGACAGTGCGGAAGCCATTTTACACTCAGCAGTGTTACACAAACAGATGTGATTATTAGTGCCAATTAGTCTATATTGGTCTGAAATGAAAGAGTGAATGTTGGCCCAGTTAACGAAGCTACTTTTTTAGCTGTTGAATAAAATCCGAAGATACTAATTTCTATCTTCAACAGATTGCCTGCAGGGGGTCTTCAGCCTTTAAATTATCAGAAAACTCTACCCTTTAATATTATAGCATTTTACGTCGTGATAAGGTAACAGTTATCCAGTTTACTTGAACTGACTATTTCAGACATACAAGGAGGAGCCAAATGTTATGCACATGACAACAATTATGGTTCCAGATTAATCATTTATTTTCTTGTAAAGCTCTATGTAGAAACACAATGTCCAATGACATTTCAAGGCAGAGCTGTAGAGGAGCTATTATTATCCGAGTTTGAGGCAGAAATTGCCGCGTAAGCAAGTGTCTATAGCTTTCCCATTTGTACTGAGTACAATGGATTCTCTTATAACCAGTCTTTGTTATTGTCTTAAATATATAAAACATTTTAAGTCATAAGGAGATTTACTACAGAGGGGCACAGCCATAAGTAGGTTTACATTTGTAAAACATGTAAATCCTTAAGTTTGTTGTAAATTACATAAGGCTCTTTTTTCATGAGACACCGTAAGCCTTTAAGTCTCTTTAAATCTCTGCCAGAAGCTGAACTACCTTAGTTTCCTGTGGAATTTGAACCCAACACATTTGGCTCCTAAGGGAATTATGAAGGAGCAAAACCACAGAGGTCAGAGACTGCTGGTATATTCAGAGTGATGCTCTGCTATTTCTAAGTGCTAACAACATTTTCTATGTCATGCGAGATGAATAAGTACAAGTCAATGAACAAATTTCTTTGATACTCTGGGGTCATCCAGACTGGATGTCAACTCCCAGGTTACATGTTGGTAGGCATCAAGATGCTGTCCTATGCAATTCCAGCTCAGGGGGAGTATGCATAACTGTTTCAAATTTGTGATGCCTTATCTTTCATAGAGATTTTGTATTGATGTGCTGGATTTCTTTGCCCTCTCAGGAGAGAAGCATACTTTAAGCCCATTTGAACTTCAATCACTAGCATGCACAAATATGCCAGTGGTTATAAATGAAGGAAAGTGGTTGCAGTAAGGAGAATGAGCTCTGCCTGGCTTACAAGAGCATAAAGGAGAACAATGGGTCCTTTGGAAGAGTCTGCAGGTTCTGAAGCTATTGTAATGGCACTGGACCATATATTTGCAACAGATTCCACTATGCAGCTACTGCATTTCGTGAACACCAGCAGTGATACTCTTGCTAATACTGACCTGGATGCAGACCAGGAGGAGACTGATAATGAAATCACAGGTCCTGTCAACCCAAGAAAAGAAAGACAGTCCCAGAGACCCAAGACCTAAAGGATGAGAGCCAGGGGAATCACATGCATCATGGGCAGAAACCAGTCATGGAGAGAATGACTTCCTTTAAGTATTGTACAATATATTACTACTTGGGGAGAGAGAGACTTAACTCATGGTGGCACCACATGGGTTAACAGAGAGGCATTTTGAAATACATATACTTTCACTGCAACAGCAGATACAGAAAAGAAAGAGCACCAGAAGAATTTATCTGGCTCAAGGTTTCATCATTGTCCTCAGCTTTTAGGTTACATTAGGTATTATGAGGTAAGTTGGCCAAAACCTGCTGCACAATCATTTCCAAAGTTAGTTATTTTTAGGGCACTTCAAGACCTTCCGTCCCCCTTTGCATTACTGCAGAATTCAACTTATTTTGCTGTGCAGTTTATTTCATAGATTTCATAGATTTATAGACGTTAAGGCTGGAAGGGATCAGCCCCCTGCCTAAGGGGCAGGAAGTCAGCTGGGGTCAGATCACCCCAGCACGGTAAGTGTCCAAGTGTTTATGCTGATCTAAAAAGAGAACGTAAGGGTGCTGACAGACATGCAGCTCCCCACTGTAACTCATGGCACTTCATAGAAAGTGCTATGAGTTACAGTGACTCCCCTGACCCAATAGATCTTTGCTATTGGGTGGGGAGGGGGGAATTGAATTCCACTTTGGAACTGATCCAGGAGAAACTGCCCATCTGAAGCTTCTCTTCTCTAGCCCCCACCCCCAGCTCCTGAGGGGGCTCCAATCCTCCCATCTCCCCGCCAGTGCAGGCAAACCCTAGCCTGCAACTCTCTCCCTTTCCCTTCTCTCCCTCCCATCCTGCAGACAGGAATGAGGGTAGGGCTGATCTGCATCAGCTCAGCCCTGTCCATGTGCAAGGACTGACAGAAGTTAATGAATGCGCTCCGCTTTGGAGTGCCTTCATCTGAACCCTAATGTAATGAGGGTTAATTTGTTGTGCAATCAGGCACTTTTCAAGTACTCTGCAGCTGTGCACTTCTGTCAGGACATGGCTGTGGAGCACTTTCAGGGGCGCAATTGTGCAACAAAATGTCACTTTTGTCAGTGCCCAAAGTCAAAGATACTACTTTAATTTTATATGGAGACTGCACAGCAATATGGCTCTTAGCACTGCCCATATGACTTGTGGTTCTTTTCCTTTCCTTCTGCAGTCCCAGTGGCACCATATTGGCCAAGAGGAGCACGATTGATTTTTTGGATCTTCCATTACCTTTCTAAAAAGAATCCTCTGTCTTTTGGGAATATACCACAGGGTAACAACCTCCAAGCTAAAGAAACCATCCCCACTGCTCCCCGCATCCCAGTAGAAACTTGAGGAAGTGTACACTATTTATAACTTGCTTTCTGCTGCACTGTTTTTAGACACATTCTTTGGTATTTATTTAACTCCTAATGGAGATGCTAGAACCATAGCCCCCAAACCAATCTCTCTCAGGTCACAGAGCCAGGACTCTTACACAAAGGTAACATATTAGCATTTCTAAAGTCACTAAAAGACAGCATAAGGGAATGAAGTTCCAAAACTGAGTTAAAAGCAAAATCCTAGCGTTACTGCTGAGAAGACTGCAATTTGAGCAATAACTAGTCATTCTTTCACTTCTTTTCTCCATAGCAGGTGACATGTTACTACAACTAGGGACAGAGATGCTTAATATTGACCAATCCATAATTAGCACAAGCAAAGAAGAAGCTCAAGAAATGCCATGTTCAAAAAATAAAACTTGTGCATTTTTCCAATAGAATGATAAAAGGATGGAGGAGTCTTCACTTCAAAGGTTCCTGAAGCATGATAAAAGAGAGAGAGTCCAAGCAAGGGAAGAGACTAAATCCTCACATACAGAAAGGTTGACGATGAGGTAAAGAACACAAAAGAAGACTGGACGACAGGAAAGCTCCTTAGCATCCTCACCTGCAATGAATGGACTGTTGTATGGGTATGTCGGAGCCCAAAAGAATGCTTTTGCATGCACCTTGAATAAATAACTTTGAGATTTAAAAACTAATTTTTCTTCCTTCCCTCTTTAGACTTTTAATGTGTTTTACATGTGGACATTGTTATACAAGTTCCTTAGTTTTAGTGACATTTACATAGGTTTATTCATTGTTATTGATTAAAAATGCATTGAAAACATCTTGGCATTTGCTGTTCTGCATTCTGAACAATTTGTGAAAATGCTTTCCTTCACTGCACTAATTCATTAAACAGTTCATGAAAATGCCCACCTTCATTGCACCTTTGCAGACATGATGATTAAATCCAAACACACATGTTAAAATCCCTATAATACTAATATAATAAAATATAAAAAATGTTCACTAGGGGCTCTTCAGCTTAAAGTACAAAAACAACGCATCCCTGCCACTGGGCCATGAAAGGTTGCAGCATTTTGTAGAGGCTTCCTCTTTGCCTATCCAATGTATTCAGAAAGCCTGCTAACTTCCTATTTTTAATCCATTAGACTTTTTCCCTTGCTCGCACAAAGACTATACAAAACATAACAACAAGCAGTGACCATAAGATACAGATATTTCTCCTTTTCTTCCAACTTTGATACCAAATCCTTTATTTCCCTTTCAGTCTTTACAAACGTATATCTCAGAGTCATTCTGCAACTACTCAGGGATATAGTTAATAATGTTTTTCTCCTGACCAAGTGTTCAGTAAAAGTCTTCAAAAGTCAAGTAAGTGGAGGAATGGCAGTACCATCAATACTGACAGAATTTGAAGGAGCATCCTGTTATTTGGTGCAGGGGTGGGGGGAGAAGGAAGGGAATCTAGTTTCTTCAAATTATGGTGTCACCAACCTTTTCAGATCATTCAGCAGACTGGATATCAGGGAAAACTTCTTCACTGTTAGAACAGTGATGCAGTGAAATAGACCGCCTAGGGAAGTTCTTGGATCTCCATGGCTGGAATGTTCAAGAAGAGGTTGGACAGGCATTGTTCAAGTATCATTCATGGCATGGTTCAGCTATGCCTATGGATTTCTCATGCTTCTGTGCTTTGCTGGCTGCCACATGAGACTGAAAAGGACTTTGCCCCTCTCCTGATTAGGTGAAACCTGTCAAGAGTGGTTTTTTTTCATTTTGCATTGTTTGGTTTTGGGGGAGTGAGGAGGGTGGCTTTTTTTCCCCATTTCCTAAAAAGTCTTCCCCAGTGACACTGGGAGGTGGCTGAAGCTAAGGCTGGGGATTTTGACTGGCATGTGCCAATGTTCCTGCCAGGACTTAAACCTGGAGGTTCCTTGCCCCTCCACTTAGGATAGGACTAGGAGCAAAGGCCTCAAATTACAGAAGAAAAAAAATAGGTTGGAAGTTAGGAAGAACTTTCTGGCTCTGATGGTGGTTAAGCACTGGAACAGGCTACCTAAAAAAGTTGTGGGCATTTTCAAGAGCAGGTTAGACAGACACTTGGCTGGCATGTTTTAGTCAAGCATGATCCTGCTCTGAGGAGGGGGGCTAAACTAGATAATTTCATGAGGTTCCTCCTAGCCCTACTTTCCTACAATCCTGGTTTCTGGTCAGTTTTGGCCTCCTTGCCTTCAAGTGCTCTTACTGCTTTGTTCTGGAGTCATTGCATGAATTTAGATATGCTTGCAAAGCCTCTTTATATTCATCACTCAGGAAGACAGCCTTTATCAATGTTTCTTCTTTGCTGACTGACAGTCTTGGCTTCCAAAAACAAAAAGGGTGATAGGACATGGTAATTTCTCAGATGGCCCTATGCCCCAGAATTACATTGACTCTTGATGGGTATCCCACAATATGCAATGAGGAATAACAAAGAATTCATACAGCACAGAGGTAGAGCATGCAGTCTGGGATATCAGACCTGAATAATGAGCACTTAGTTTGCAACATCGCTATGCTGTGTGGCTGAAGTGATGCAAGACAAAAGCACCACAATTGCAAGATAATGAGGGTTGTTACATATCAGATAACATGGACAGAAAAAACCCATATCTATGTCTTACTTGAGAAGCTCAGGAATAATGGATACTTCAGCTAAACTTTGATTGGGCCCTGCAAATTTGGATTTAGGTAGAATTCAAAGCAGAATAGGGAAACTCACCCTTTCAAACTACTTTATTGTATGCTTTACAGACAAATAAAGGATTCTTTTCTGAAGATGGTAAAACAGGTTAGTGTCAACCTTCCGTATTTTAAAATTTACCTATCTTATCTTATGTAACAGATGAGAATACTTCAGCTTTTGCAGTACTGAGTTTCTTTTTTCTGCTCATAATATTACAAAATGTGAAGAGAAACTATGTCATTATGCAGAGCATTATCTAAAGCAATGAGCATGTTTTTAATTATAGGCACAGTATACATTGTAGAGCTCTTGGAGCAGTAACAACCTTATAAAAAGGAGCGATATTTGTAATGAAAGTAAAATTGGTAATGAAAGTAAAATTGACTGTAAGGCATAAATCAGTTAATGTTGTTTTTTATTTATTATTTCGAGCAGTCTTTTATCAATTAGGTCTGAGGTATTTTATCAATCATCTGTTAGCAGTGAGTGAAATCAATGTATATTTTGAAAAAAAAAAAACTGGATAGAGATGACAATGAGAGTCAAAATGACAATCCGGTCAATTAAATCCTCGCCCAAAAACTAATCACTTCAGTTTATAATGCCAGGCGTGGGTGTGGGAGGAGGTGGGAGTAGAATGATAAAACACGTCCAAACACAAGTAGTTTTCTTTTAGTCAATATACATATTAAAGGTTTTTAAGTGTTTGAACTGCTGATGCAGGCATCTTTTTATAGCTTTCAGGAGCAGATATTAACTTCTGGATGAGAGACTTGTTTAATGCTTTTTAAACTTTCAACCTCAGCAAATAAGTCTGCTTTGTTTATTTACTCAAGTGTTAAGCACATTTTATCATGGAAAACGTCTTTTGCAATTTTTGTATATTTTGATCCTATTTTCAGTTCTGCTCCTTTGGCTTTTTGGTTCAAAGGCAGAGTTAGCATGCAAAAAGCATAATTTAATTGAGCAATAAAGATCCTAATATTTTCATGCACCTAAGAAATTTAATATGCTCTGCAGCTCACCAAAATAAAATCAATTCAATAAGCTTTAGCCTTTTTTCCCTTCATTGTTTACTTAAGCTTTTATAACTAATGTGATGCTCATGATGGGTGAAGAACTGACAGCACTGAAACCTCAAGTCTTCTATCTAACCACCTGCTAGGAGCAGTTTGAGTGGAAACAATGCAGAGCTATTTCACCAACAAAGATCCACTTCACCTCCATATCAGTGCCACCTGTGCTTAGGCAGAGAGGCCACAAAAGCTTCATATTCACTCAGTTTTTTACCTGTATATCAGGAGTGTCAAACATACTGCCTGTGGACCAGATTTGGCTGCCAGAACTGTTCTATCCACCCCATGGTAATCTGGCAGGTTATTGGAAATTGAGGGGTATGGGTTGTCACAGAATTCAGGGTACTCAAACCCCAATGAACATGGTCATCGGTGACAGTCCCACAGAGCTGCACTGCTACCCAAACAGCGCTGCAACATCGCATGCCCCCAACCCATGCAACTGCTCCCAGATACATGTTGCTGCCTAATGTGCTGTCATACCACTATACATTCCCACACCTGTGCTGCTGCCTAAGTATGGCTTCGAGCCGCTGCACATTCCTGGATATCCCAAGTGGGGCTTTGCACTGCTGCCTGGTCCTGAACTGGCCCTGAGCTGCTGTCGGCCTTGCAGATCTGTCAAGGGAGAAGCCCCTGTGATCTGGATCAAGCCCAGAGGCCAGGGTAAGTTAGACACCCATGCTGTATATGAGCTCCCAATTCTGCCAAACTACATGGGATGGCTTTGTCATGTGAATTTACTCTCAGCAAACCACTAAATAGATCAGTGGGATTTGGAAACAACTCTCCATGTATACTCAGTCAAAAAATGGTTGATCAATCAGCATTTCCAATACCCACTGGGGTTGGGGACAAATGAGAAAATGGTCATCACATATAATATAGGCCCACGGAAATGAACAAACACTTGTCTAAGTCTGACACTTTAACATGTGACTAGAAATGTATAATATACATCATTTCAAGCTTTAACCCAGAAGTCTACACTAGTTACAAGGCACCATTATTCATATTTAATTTAAAATCTTTGGCATGGACTGTTTTAGCACAGCTGATGGTGCAACACAATGTCCTGGAGCAAAAATCAAAGCTACCACACAATATGCAACTTCTGTGGCAAGTTATCTATAATAGTCAGAAGTATGCTTTTGATTGCAGAAATGTGCAAATATATTCAGGAAATAGATTTCCTCTTACTCTCCCTGCAACAACACAGCACTATGTGATTTTGCTTGAAGTATGCATAAAACCTATTCATGGCAGTCACATCAATAAAGATACAGAATCTGCAAAACTAGCCTGTAAAACCAAGTTCCATCTGACTAAATTTCAGATGTTTTATTATGCAAGGGAGTATTATCAAATACACAAATTATTTTAAAACATTAAGTTTTTATCTAATAATACAAAGGGGCCAAATGCTGTCACTGCTAATACAGGGCAAACAAAGACTCTAGAAATTTCCTAATACCTCTTATGTTAATTAACTTATTCATTATATTTTGAGATTGATTCATGAAAAAGAAATTGGTAAGTCTGAAATTATACACACATCTTTTTCTTTCTTTGGAAGTGACTGCCACCATGCCATTGGTTATGCTGGAATGTGCTATGTCCATCACAGACTCTGACTTTCATGACATTAAATCCTATATTAGGAAAAAGGTAATTACTTCCAACAGTACACATTTAAGCACCATATAAGATACACATCATGGCAAGAGACTCTTCACTGGAGTATGAAGATATCCATATGACTCACACTTTTCTGAATCTCTGATGAGTCTCCATCAATAACAGATTTGGCTAAAAGGAGTGTAAGGACAAAGGACAAAGCTAGCGGCACCTTCCAACTGTAATATAATTAAACATAATTTGCACTGCTGAGTTCTTTGGATGACAATAATAATGGAGCATGTGCAAGTGGGATGATAACAGTGGAACCAGCAAGCTGAAATGGATAGTGCAAAGTCCTCAAACTGTACAACTGATGACCTACTCCTGGATCTACCGCTGGACTTACTGAGTGACCTTTTCCAGATTGTTTGACTTCTTTGTGTTTCCATTTTCCTCACTGTAAAATATAGTATCCATCACTGAAAAACACTCACAACTCTAAAAAAGAAAGATGTTGTACAAATACTATGTATATTATTAGTGATATTAAAAGCTCAATTTTCAAAATAATAAGTTAGCTATTCTGTCCATATAAAATAAAAGTGGGAAAATCATGGGTCAGCCATTACCAATGGTAATAGTTGCTGTTAATTGGCCCTGTTTGCTGTATTGCTATCACCACAATAGTATTTAATGGGCACAGTGGTAGAATGCTAAGTTGTCCAGCAGTTGCTCCAGAAGTGTGAGTTCAAGCTTCATTCTGGACTTGTGTTGAACATTGTCCCCAGTTAGCCTACTTATAAACAGGTCCCTAGGTGAAAGAGTCAAAGGCAACAGGATGCAATGCAAGCCACATCACTTTTTTGTGTACTGAGTGCTATAGAAACTAGCCTATGTTAACTGTACTAGATCAATAGGCTCTATTAGACCTTTTGGGGGTGTTGGCTGTAGCCATGTTGGTCTAAGGACGTAGGCAGACAAAGTTCTTTGGGTAAATGTGATATCTTTTATTAGACCAACTAAATAGATGGAAAAATTACTCTTTGTAAGCTTCTGAGCACAAACACCCTTCTTCAGGCATAGGGAGAGTCTGCTGTTGTTTTGTGTTCTCTTGGATGGAAAAGAAGCCAATATACAAAGTTCAGGTCTGTAAAAATGCAAATGTGTGGCAGTGAGGATCAGAGGCTATGGGAAACTATAGGTGTGAGACAGGTAGGTGGTGGCGGGGGAAAAGCAGGGAATGTTGACCTGGCGATGGAACATAACTGGTAAAATGAAGAGCGGTTACCTGGGGTTATTGGATGGCAGGAAGGTTATAATGTGCTGTCAATCTATGTCTATATTTAGTTCATGATTTTTTGTATCCAGTAGATTTATGAAGTGAAATTTGTAGGCTCGTCTGTGAGGTAATGGTATTTTTGTCTTTGATAGATTTCCGGTATGCGTTCATTCTGGTACACAGCTGTTGTTTGGTTTTTCCTACATATCAGGGCATTTGGTGCACTGGATGAGATATATTACATTTCTGGAGATGCAGGTATAAGATCCAGGAATGGTGACAGTTCTGTTGTGTGGTGTAGTTATTCCCGGAGTGGTGGAGATATGTTGGCATGTTTTACATTTCTTGTACCAGGGATTGGCTTGGCAGCTCCCATTAAAACCAGAGTGTTTCCCTGCCCCCCACAGGGGATAAAAGAGGTTCATGCTGAGGGAAATGGCTGGGAAGAGCCTGTAGTGTGGTCCCACCCCGCAGCTGCATGCTGAACCCTTTGTGAGCGGGCTGGAGGCCAGTGGAGCGCCTGAAGGGTTGAGCAGAAGAGAGCAGACCCTGAGAACAAATATGCGGAGTTTGTAAGTCAGCTTTGCAAATTCCTTGGGGTGGGGACATAGCCCTGGGAAGCCCCTAGAGAGTGGGATGGCAATTCCCCACTGGGCTTGAATTTATTTGGGGGGGGGGGGTCGGTAAATGTGTAATAAATCCCCTGTGTGAGTAGCTGGGGAAAAGGACTGTGGCAGGACTGGGTCTGCTTGCCAGAGAGACGCCAGCAAAGGAAAGCTCCCAGGATGCCTGTGTGGGCTAAGACCCAGGGAAGCACGTCCTGAGGGGAAGCCTTGGTGTGCCTGAGTACTTAAAGGAGGAAATGAACCCAAAGGTGCTGCCTGGTCTGTGGCACCAGTTTGCTTTCCCTCTGTGGGCTCAACTGTGAAAATAGCTCTGTGGGCTTGGAGAAGCCGTGCACAGACAGAGAAGAATGCATGGAGGTGCGTGGGGAAGAATTTGTGTTTTGCAGGGGTCTGGAGTGGAAACAGCCTCTGCAGACTGCAAGATGCCTGAGCCTGCATGGGATAGCCTGAGACAGCTGGAGCCCACAAGCATGTGATGAGTGAGGGACTGCCCCTTCCTCCATTCGTTGGGCATAAGTCAGGGTGACTGGCTATTAGCTGTAAATAATTAATTAGGGATTTAATGCAATGAGTATTTAACATAGTGCATAAGTTATTAGGTTTGCATTAATTGATTTGATCACTCCTTAAGTGTAAATGGCTATCGACCGTTATTCTTGTATAAACTCATCCTTGTGCATTGTAAATAGAGAGTTTCAAACTTTGGATATTATTTAATGGTTGCTTGCATATAGCAATTATCTCCTGTATATAATTAAATTCTGTACGTAGTTATTTCTTAATCTGTAAGGTCTTTCCATTATAAAGGGAGCCTCTCCTCTCAGGGAGACTCTGGCCACTCCTAGGTGAGCTGAGCAGGGGGTAAAACTTCCTGGCACCCAAGGTACTGACCAATCGGACATGGCCACAGTTAGAACCATGCACCAAGGATTACACTTGTTTAGAAGGAATTTTTTCACATGGGCTAGCCAGGATGTCCTGTCCTCTTGTTGGTTCTGTGGCAGTAAATAATCAAGTGTCAGTCAGCTGATCAAGGGTTTCTTCTTCAGCTTTCTCAAGATCCTCTATAGAGACTCATTGCAAAGCAGTATTCTGCAAGTGCCCAAGGAATCCCCTCACATAAAAAACTTGGTGTATCCTGGACTTTTCAAGTAGCAGAAACAGTGTTTTTACTGTATTTTGGTTGCCAAGTGCCTTTCAATAAGCTTTGCTTTCTCTACTCAAGAAATCATGGCATCACTGCTACCTTTGGCTCCTATGCACAAAGAATTTCTCCAGAAATTCACCCTGAGCGGAGAGCATATTTTACACTCCCGTGATTTCCCCAAACCTATTATCTGAGGTCTTCTCTTTCTATCATATCTAATGCAGCATCCTTTTGACTTGCTAGAATATATCAAATACCAGAGGGCATTATTTAAAATACATTTTTCATTTCTGATTCTTCCAGGCTCTTTGTTGCTGCACAATCAAGCTACAAATACTGTAGGGCAATTTTTCAGTTAACAAAAAAAGAAAGTTGCATTGAGTAAACAACTCATCCTGCTCTCCTCAGATCTCACTAGGAAGAAAATTGCCCACAACTCAAAACCGCAAAAAAAAGATCCATTTTAAAACAGAGTCCAGCTGCCTGCATCCCTCAGTTCTTTCACCCATTTTTCAGGATTTTGCCTATAGCCTTGAGCTCTGAGTAACTTATAATGGTAAGTGAAGTCTTACCTTTCTCTAATTTCTATTTAAAAATGACTGATAAACAGTCTTTCTGGCAATTTATTGCCACAAAATTAATGACTTTATAGAAGGTCATTTGGGTGGCTTTCTGAGTCAGTGGGAAAAGTACACAGAATGATGATGCTTTCTGCAAGCTAGTCTCTGTTTCATCTTTTTAAAATGTTGACATAAAAAGCCATACACATCTACAGCACAGATAGTGCTTCCAGGAAGGCAATTTATGGCAATGCTGTAATCCTCCTCATTAGGTAGGGATGGATGTTAATGTTATTGCTATTCATGCTGGTGCTTGCATTAGTGTCTTTTGGTAAGTTAGAGCACTACAGAAGGGGGAGCTTAAGTGGGAGTCCTGGAGTTCTTTCCCCCACTTTCTAGTATCCAACTTAAACTGCAGAGTACAAAGCCAGCATTATTCTTCTTCTACTAAGTGATTCAAAACCTAAATGGATGTCAACCTGCAGCTTTACACAAATCAGTCTCCAAAGACAGGTGGAAAGCTGAAATTTAACACCCAGATAAAGGAATTTGTTGTATTCATTAAACTAGTGAGAGTTTATACCTCTGCAGGTTAATCAGGTGCACTGCTCCATTTAGGTAGTAACTCCTGAGTATCAGAATTTGGTCTGGATGCATTTGCAACGATTTGCAGTGATTAGAGTCAGATTGTGTTGTTTTGCACTTTCTCACTCACCAACATGATAAAAGGGCATCTGAATAATACTGTTAATTCAAGATGTGGGCTTCTTGATACAGAAAAGAGCAGTGTCACAAGGTAGTCTCTCTCCTTTTTAAGAGGGGAGGCATTCAACTCTTTTGAAGCAATATACTAAATGAACTTTGGCACCAAAAGCAAGTAAGTGATGAAAACCATGAGTGAACTGCAAGGGCACACATTAGGAAAAAATAAATGATAAACTACAAAGCAATTCACAGTTTTGAAGTTTGCTGTTTCTTTGGTTGATTATCTCATATGATCTCTAGCAGGAGACTATGAGGAGGATGGATTAGATGTGAGTTTTTTTTTTCTTTCATCTCTAGTGTCTATTACCCATTAGGTAATTTGAATTACCCTGTGTTGTCGCTTGACTGGGCTAGCTAGTCTCATGCTGTGTTGCAGCCAGACAGGCTTAAACTAAATGAACTCTGTGACCTCTGACCCACGTCCCCTGAGGAAGTGTCCACACCACAGTAAAAATACTACCAATAACAGCCACCAATTAGCATCCCTATCTTACCCACCAAGGCTGGAATATGCTAGGAGACTTAATTAGCCACTCACCCCTAAAGGATAGAGTGAGCCACACTGGCCGGAAAGTGTGGGGAGGTGGTTTATACTGCTTGGCCTGTGCTACATCAGTACTGTGGAAAAACAGGAAGACCTCCATCTCCACAGCTGTCAATCTGGTTCCTTTTGCAACAGCTAAATTCACTTACAAATAATTTCATAAAAAAAAGAAAGAGTTAACAAAAAAGGTCAATTTTGCTGTCCATGAGCAACAGCATTTTTTTTTTTTGTTTCTCTTTGAATGCCTGTTGAAGGCTAAACAGACACTGGTAGCTATGGCAGCAAAGGAACATAAAGATCTATACTGCTAAGATTCAGAAATTATTAACTCTGAAGAAGGGAGAATACCTTGCAGGTGAGGGATATCTCAAAATTCCCAATTGCCCAGCACAGTGTTCTGTCTTACCAAATTTCTGCTTAAAATGTTTGCTCGCACTGAAGCTCCTTTCTCCTCTTTTCAGTTCAACTGCTTAATCATTCAGCCACAAGAACCTGGTAAATGCAGAACCTAGCCATAAGAACAGTACAAATTATATTTTTCAAAAATATAATACTCCTTCCTTCCATAACTGGAAATGGAGGAAAAATGACATTAGAATTAATGCAAGAGGAATCAGAATTAATGACTGCCATTATATTAATTGGCAGTTTTGGCCATTTACTGCGTATTATAGCTTCACATCTCAATAAAAGGAACACGCTTTTCTTTGCCTTTGTTTCAACTAAAATTACCGTGAACCCAGCCAAGTGACTTACAACAGTATAACAAAGTTAATCATTTAAAACTAGAAATTATCCTTGAAAAGTTAATCAGTGGAAACATGTCCCTAATAACAATAACAGCTGGAAAGTCTACACTTTAGAGGAAATCCTAAGTGCCTGTGTAGCAGAATTCAGATAAAGGTCAGATTTTTAATTATAATAGTTATGAATTTTTACAACTCACAGATTGTCTTTGTTGTAAGTGCTAATGCAAAGAAGGAGAAACGCCAGTCTTATGTTATTCCAGACCCCCTGTGATATTAATCTTGTGAGTTTGCCAAGCTTTGGTAGCAGTGTTGATTTTGATTCATTGAGCTATATGCTATACATAGTAATGATCACCTACAAGGCTAATAATTTTGCTGAGCCCCTGGCAGATTCAAGAGAACTGACAGAGGTAAAGGGGAAGTTTGCTATTGCCCATCATGCAAATAGAACATGCAAAAAGGCAGCTTGAGGGCAGTCCAAGGCTTCTAGTTGCCAAGTGTCTGAAAATACTACTTAATAATATAGAATTCAACTGAGAGATTGTCCTAGTAACAGACAAAGAAATGGTAGCTAAAACATCTAAACCAAGAAGTAAAATATCTTCCTTGCACCTGAGGAATTCTTTTTGATAATGTATAGGCAAACAGAATAGCCTGCTGATGAGCAAACAAAGAAAGGAAAAATGAGTTTCTCTAAAAAATTAGGATACAAATATTTAGATGAGGTTCCTTTCTTTAATACAGTAGGAGCCAAATTCTTTGTTATCCTAAATGCGTTAAACCAATGGAGTTATACCAGCAACGACTGTGGCTCCAGTTTATGTAATAATTATAAATTCAGAAGTGCAGCTAGCAAGTTTGGTTCAGCGGTTCTATTGAATTATGTCTGCAACCTTCCTTTCAATATTGAGAAAGTTCATCCTGGCAGTTCCTCAAGTTTGAAACAGTGCATGTGTCTGGAAGCAGAGGGATTGGGTCCTCCCTCTTCATAACTGAAGAAATAGTTGCTCAGCAAAATACCACCATCTAACCTGTCATTCTTTCATGTCATTCTCTTCCAGGAAAAATTCCATATACAGGGAAAGAGATGCACACAATACCTGAAATATATATTCATTATTATAATTAAGAGTAATGTATTCATTATTATTAAGTGCTCTGTTGGAATTGGAGTTGCACATCACCTCTAATTTTGATACGCTTACCGTTTTGTGTACATACCAATCAGTGCCAATACCCTATTCACAGACCCCTACACACAAAATACTCCCAGGTCACTTGGCAGTAGTCTGCTGGGGGGTCTTAGAATCTGAAGGCAGACTGGTGGCAAAACTGAGAATTGCATGTCTAGGCTTATATGAGGATTTGGGGAAAATGTTACAAAATTCTCCACAAATATCCACTGTGTCTTAAAAATGACATAGTTCTACCTTTGACATATGCTTCCAATACAAGAACAAATGAGTTAATTAGCAGGCATTTAACAAAAGCAGCGCACATTCAACCCAATATCTTCCTATGACCCTGATGGCCTGAATTTTATCCTTAGGTCAGCCCCATTCAGGAGAAGGGATTTGTGCCCATAGAAAAAGACTGATTTTCAATTAGGCCCTTGGTTCTGTTCTAGGAGACCTCACATATTGTAGGTATTGTTATGAGACAGACTTTCAGAATACCTATGTTCTGAGCTTTTGCTGGTTTGACTGAGCTCTCTACTGGTGGATCTAAAGTCCACTGAGTTGACACAAAGGACTTTTTATCATGCATACAGCTGTTATCAGGTTGAGTGTCACTGCCTTTTCCTCTGCCTCAGCCATGCTGGTGTCATGATACTTGGCATGTAGGATGAGCCAGTCCTTGATGTGATGAGTCACTGTGTCAACCAAATGCCCCACGTTTTGATTAAAATCCTCCTCTGCTATATGCAGATGAACAGCAGTAGTGTTTTTCAGTCATGAACCTGAGGATGTAACTGTCCTAACAGTGTGCATGCCATATCAATGATCTGAAGCTCACTCATATCAGTTCCACACTGTGTGCCAACCTTATGGACACAACAGTTATTGCCTGCTCATAATCCAAAATGTTCTGAAGGAGGATGGTTGGTTTGATTTGACTGAAGACATCTTCACTGCCTAACATGCCATGAACTAATACAAGAGGCTCCAGTGCAATGTACCTGCATTGAATTTAGGAGTCAGGTAATATTTACCTTGAAAAACTGGGAGGCACATTTTCAGTCCAGGTGGTGACTGGGGAACACAGTAAGGTAATATACTAAACAGTGGTTTAGCATAATCTGAGTGACAAGTATATAAGAAAAAAAATACCAATAATGTGGAATTTTCTAGTTAGCTGAAAGAATTTAACTGAAATGCAGCCTGAGAAACCAAGTGGAAATGACTTTTTCCAAGATGAGATGACAAGGTTCTATAATCACATGGGAAAGGCTCAACCACTAAGAAACACAGGAAATATACTATGGGATTCATAGTATCATAGACATTAGGGGCTGGAAGGGACCTTGTGAGATCATCAAGTCCAGCCCCGCCTGCCACAGGCAGGAAGTCTGTTGCAGTCAAATGATCAAATGATTTTTACCATGTTATTTGCTTCACCTGTTCAAATATATGAGCCTTGAATTTACAATAAACTATCAAGCAGCAGTCCGACAAAATCTTTGGTTATCAAACAAGGCAATCAAGGTCACATAAAACTTCTATCAACTATTCACAGACGCAAAGCAAATTCCAGTAGATCACTGCTAGGTCCCAGGTGTGTTTCAGGCTCAATTGAAGGACTGATGTGGAGAGCACCGGACCTTCTCTCAGAAGACAAAAGTTCTATTCTGGCTTTGCTTCCAGAGTTCTGGGCAAATTACTTCTCCTCTCTATGCCTCAGTTTCCTCATCACTAAAGCTAAGATAATGATACTGACCTTTATGGATTGCTTTGGGGCCTACTAAGGACAAGCACTATGCAAGTCTAACAGTGTCACAGGTCCAATGGGAATCAAGGAGTCTGGTACTAATATCAAATTTAATGCATAGTTCTCCTGTGAACAAAGAGCATTAAATGGACATATTACAGATACTTTGTTGAACTATGAGGTATAGACATGCACCCAGGGATTTGTGCCCAGATAAAAAGACTAATTTTCAATTAGGCCCTTGGTTCTGTTGAATAACTAAATAATTTTTACTTGCAGTACATTAGCAATGTAGAAATCAGATCAGAAAAGGAAGATTATTTTCTGATAATGTTTTGCAATCTTTCTATTTTTATTGCAGTATTTTTCAATATTTAAAAATAAGTGAAAAATCATAGAATGATAGGACTGGAAGGGACTCTAAAGATTACCTATTCCATTCCCTCAGGGATGTATTTGGTAGCCATGTTGGTCTGAGACAAAAAGAATGCAAAACCCTAGAACTCTTGGTTTAGAGATGGTACATTTTATTAGACCAACTAAGAAATTGCAAAAAAAAAATCTTTTCCAGAAAAATTATCTATTTCATTCCCTTGCACACATGCAAGAGACACTCTAAGCCATCTGAGCGGGGTACCTAAAGCTGAAGAAGGAACCACAATAATTATATTTTCTTATAGTTTTCATGATATATTGTAGTAAAACTGATCTATGTGGTAAGAAAACAAAGGAGGATGCAGGTGATAAAGGTTATCCAAAATTCTCTCCCCTTTTTAAAAGTATAAAGCTAATCCATATTTCTTCTGCTTTAGAAAATTAAGTTGATTAAATCCATGTGCTTACACAGAAAAAGCAGCATTCACCAAGAAAAGCTACAATCCATTATAGTTGGCTGGCTTTGCATCTTAACTTGAAAACAAATATTGTGCTCAGTATCAACTCTATACAGAAAGAATATTCTATTACCAGTTCCAATCATTCATATAGATAAGGGCAGTAAGATTAGACCTTGGTTTGATTTTTCAGGTTCAAATCCTTTCCTAAACCTTGTTGTTTTTGAAAGATAACATTTGTCTGTCATTGATCTGACTTTTTATAGACCTTTATGTTAACTCAATAGAATTAAATGAAGTGAATTCTCGTAAACAGCAGTTTTCAAAACCCACACACTTCAACCTTAGCAGTTACATGTCAATTATTGTTCAGTTTTCTGGGAAAATTCCCCCAGAATAAATTTGTTGGTGATGCATTCCCAAGACAAAAAAATGATGGCTGCATCTCTCCAAGGTAAAATTTGCAGTAGGGCTGACGCAGGTCAGGACTTTGGCTAAACTACCTGTGAGGGGGAAGCTAATCCATCCAGGAAGCCAAGGTATCTGCAGAAAGTCAGTGCTATCATTTTGTCTGTTTCACAATCATTATACCTAAATTTACATAGACATTTATAGGATTTTCAAAGAAGCCTAAAGGAGTTAGGCAGTCAAAGATTTTCAGTGGGAGATGAGCCCGAATGACCTAAAGCCCCTTTGAAAATTCCAGCCAACAACAAACCAGGCCTTCAATGAAGCAATGGTCAAGTTTGAAAACCCAACTCTCAGTTTTTAAAATATAAATCAAGTTACTGATACCAAATACAACTGGTGATTATGGTGGTACAAAACAGCACTCTTCCATTTTGCCTTGAGTTTCAACAGTTCGAGGGAACAGTGTTTTGTACTGAATATCATTTCGAGTCAAAACAGCCATTGAAAGAGAAACATTCCATCAAAACAGAAAGGCTGTTTCAATGCTGTTTTGAGTTTTCCTGGGGATGGGAAGTCAGCCCAACTGGGCTGACTTCCCATCCCCAGTGCTAGATCGGGCTGGGGTTAGAGGCAGCTGGGCTGCCTCCTGCCCTTGGCACGATCTAGCATGGGGGATGGGAAAGCAGCCCAGCTGGGCTGCGTTCTGCCCCAGCCTGCTTTAGCATAGGGGATGGGAAAGCAGCCCAGCTGGTTTGATTTCCCATCCTCAGCCCATGGTCGAAACGTTTCAACTTTTGAAATGTTTCAACCAGCCTCATTTTGTTTCGAGGCTATTTCAACGGCCTTTGTTTTGGTCCGATTTTGCTGTTTCAACCTCAAAATTGGTCGAAACAGTGTCAAAATGAAACAGCCGGTGAAATTTTGCACAGCTGTACTGGTTATACCCTTTAATACTAGATACATCTTCTTCTTTAATATGTTACTAAATGGCTTCAGTCTCACTGATGAATACCTTTGCTATTGAAAAAAGGTATCACAACTGAATTGGTAAATAGAGTGTGTTTTAAAGGCATTCACACTATTAAACACTTGAGCCAAACATGAGTGTGGTTATGTGCACTGAGATACCAATATATTCCATGTTTAAAGCCATTAGTTATTTAGGACTTGCAGGATCTAAATTTGGCATAAAAAACCCTGCAATGTTACATAGAACTCTTGACACTAGTTTACTTGACTGTCACGGCTGTTGACAGCGCTGCTGCGTCTGTCTTTCAAATGCATGGGATGATAACATGGAATCTGGGTCATCTCAGAGAAAAGTGAAATGGCAGAGATAATGCCTGTGTGCAGTGTCAATCCTACATGTTTTCTGAAAATTTACAGGAATTCCCAAGGAGGCAAGTGTGGGAGGGAGAGCTGTCCTTAGTTTCTTTAGCTATTCATATCCCACCAGCAGACTCCACCTTCTTCTTCGGAGGTGCTAGGCCCTATTACCTCTATTTAGAATATAATTTCTGCTGCCATTCATATCCCTTTAGTCAGTAAGGTAAAGAGGCATCATGTATGTCGGCAATGCTTGTCTGTTCACAGTACTGACACCCCTAAGGTGGATATAAAAATCCAGCTCAATACCTATGCAAAACTGTTAGAATTCAAAGTACTAGTTAATGTGTTTGGCAGTATGTTCATTCAACTGGGATTTAAAAAAAAATCTCCTTACAGCCTCAGAGAAAGTGAACACAATTAAATCCTTAAACATAGCACATTTCCCATTAAATGACCTGTAAGGCCACTGATCTAGGCCTTTTAATCTTCCTTGACCCATTTCTCTTACGATGTAAATGGACCACAGCTGATTTATCAGTGAGGTTAAGGGCCTATGAGCATAGTTAGCATTTACATCTTTTATTAGTATTACTGAGTAAATAAGTATTTGTATATAAAGTAGTATCTATTTAGTGTATCCTGACTAGAAGTTTTTCAGGGCGCACACTGTATTTCATGTGCATTTGTGCAGGGCTTATCATCATCATAATCCTGACTGTGATCCTGGCATGCTAACACAGTAGTAATAAATACTTATTTTAATAATATGTCTTGCTATGAAAGCCTATGAAAATGAAATAGAACAGAAACAGCACTTAGGATGTGTTGAGCTTGATGTGAGAGCCTTCCCTGTCTTGAGTTTCATTAGATTCCTAGAGCCACTCCGAGTGATGACACTGAAAACTAAATGCTATTTGTAATACTAAAAACCTTCCTCCGCCATTATTTTTCTCTTTATATTGCAGTAGCACCCAAAGGTCATTGCCCCAAAGGATTTAAGATTAAGATGACGTCTCCTTTGGCAGGGAATTGATGCCTTGGGGGATCAGTAATGAGATACCGTGCCTTTCACCTCAAGGTCACTTCTTTGAATACAGCCCAGGTTGGAAGTAAATTAACTTCTCTCAGATCTCCATGACATGAGTTAGTGCACAGACTATGCAAAATGAATCATGCTCATTCTAGCTGCTATTGCATAGATGCCCACCTTCAGAAATGAAACCCAAGCTCCCAGTCTCAGGGAGACCAAGGCCTGAATGAACATATAAAATAAATGATCCTCTTTTTTAAGTGAGATCAAAGATGATCTGGCAGGATAGCATAGAGAAATGTGCACAGTGACTGCCCACGTTGTACAGAGTGCTTTGATTTATAATAATGCCAATCTGTCATTCTTCAGGGGCTGCATATTCAAGGCAAAAACAGACCACATCTTCACTGCATCAAACCATATGGATTATAATACCTGGGGGTTCATTTACCTACTCCACAACAAACATCATATATATCATCACCTGCTCATAATGCCCCTCTGCTGCCTACATTTAACCAGCTGTTCAGACAGGACAATCTCTATGTGAAAGAATGAACAGACACCAATTTGACTCCATGTCCAGAAAGACACAAAAGCCTGTGGCAGAACACTTTAATTTCCTTAGATATTCTACTCCAGACCTCAGAATTGTTAAACAACAAAACGTTAAAAACTTACTGAAAAGCAAATTGCTGAACAAATGATCCACAGACTGGCTTGGGTTATGTATAGCCTCAATAGAGGCTCTGTATTCTTATTCCATTACCTGGACTATCTTTTATAGCACAGTGGGTTAACATCTTTATTTATCCCTTTTGATTTCTTCAACTGACCTCTCTCAGCAATGCCCCTTCTTTTCTCCCTCTTTATCTATCCTTTGTATTCAAACTATTGTTTTCCTTTCTATTTAGTACTCCTACTTTCTTTCCAAGTCCATTCATCTGATGAAGTAGGCTGTAGTCTACCAAAGCTTGGGACTCTCTAAACGAGTTAGTCTATAAAGTGGTAACTGCCCTGCCGCCTTCTCTTGTTTCACCATTGTTCAGTTACTGTATACACAAAGTAAAAGGGCTTCTTTTTCATTCTCTTTTTTTACTCTTGGTTTTTAATTCCCTTGCCAAGACAAAAGTCTTCACTTGTTATGCTCAACTCAAATATTTAATACTTTGATCATCTTCCTTATGAAAAATCCACTCATCTTCAGCATTTCCATATGACAGATGGCTTTTAAATTGGGTAACAAAATCATTTTCCTATAGTCTATCTTATCTATGACAAAAGCTTCATTGTCTAGAAATAAGTGAACAGAATAGAAATAAGTGAATACATTCTTTGTAATATTATTTTACCTTGACCTTCAAATCAAGGCAGTTCCATTCAGTTATTCTAGTGATATAGGCTTTAGCTGAGCATAAGGAATTACTCCTTAGCCTCTCCTCTAGCACATACTATGGAGAGACTGAAGGAAAGCAGGTAGACTCTACAGGAATCCCTGAAAGGTCCTTTTGAAGGAGTTTAGGGATTTAGAGACTGATGTCAGTATCATGGATCCTGATGATTCTCAAGAAAGTGATATCTTAGCTTCAAAGGAGTCATCTGAATAACATACTGTCTTCTTCATGAATCTACTGATCCCTCACTTCCCACTGGAGGCACAGCTTTTGCAAGAGCTGTGTTTCCTACTCAGAAGTTCTCCCTGAGTTTGCTCAAAGGAGAGGATCCAGGAAGAATTAGTGCTCTGCACAGCATGGACCCTCACCAAGTTCCTAAATAGCCTAACTCCCTCCAGATCAAACCCATGACTTGTCCTATCATCAATTAATAATGAATCCAATGTATTCAAATCTATTCAGCTGAGAAGTTCCAAAACTGTTCCTAAAGATTCTAGAGAAGCAAATTGCTATTTCCTAATTTTTTAGGATATTTTTTCATTATAACTTTTTTTTAACATTGACCTTGATATTTCATATGGAATGCTACTACATAAATTCTTCTCTCTGCCAATTATAAAGGGGATAAAAACATTTTTTTATGTGAAGATGACCAGAATGAAGTAAATGTCCTTAATTTTCAAAACAGTGCTGGATATAATCATTTGACTTTCTAAATCTCAGTGAAACACTATCTCCTTTATGTAACTACATCCATATTAACTAGACTGTAATATCAGAAGCGTAAACTGAACACTTTAAAAGAAGCTGTTGACCCAGAAGATAAAATCTTTACTGTAGAACCCTAAAGTGGGATCAACCAACATCTAACATACAACAACAATAGCATTAATTATACTTCCTGTGCACAGAATGCCCACAGTACATACCAGAAGTAAAGTTGCAATCAGTTAGTTATAGTTGCTTTAATCTTCTTCCATGCCAACACTGAATCCTATTAAGACTCTGAGTCAGAAATTAACCTGCACACACTACAGAAAATACTTCTAAAATTCTTCAGATGATAGGCTGTTTTTAGATAGACCCTAAAGACATACGCATAAGAAGAGAGTTCAGCATGAATTTAATCAAGGAAAACAAAGGCCATGTAGAAAACGTGATATAGTAGAATTTGCCCCATGTCCCATTATATATGCAAGCCGCATTGTGCTTCAGCATTCAATGTAGTGAAGGCCTTTTCAAGTTACCCTTATTTTAATGAGCTCTTTGTACCACTTAGTACTCTGAAAAACACTTCATTACAGCAAACACAGGAACAAAGATGCAGCATAATTCTCAAAATAAAGTGACAAGAGATTAGGTAGGTAATACAACAAACAGACTTGTGATAATTAGAAATATCTTAAATACCAGACCTTGAATATTCAAGGCTTGTCTTTACAAGAACATTGGTTACTACCCAAGTATCTTGACTGCACATGTGTTTTATTTAAAGCAGCAGTGATCTCAAGAAAATTTAATAATCTCTTTATTATGTTGTCCAGCTTAACATACAATAAACAGAACTGCATATTGCACAGGCACCCCTTAATAATTCCACAGGAAATATCTCATTAACTATACAAAACAAGAGGATTGACATGCAGGCACGGGACTGTTCAGATGTAGTAAGACCGCAAGAATTAAAGACCTGATCTTGCAGACACACTGCTAAGTTTAATACTGGTTCCTGCAAATAGTTTCAGGGAGGTCAATGGTAGTAAGTGCTTGATCACTTCCTCAACAAACAGTCCTATAGAGAGATTTTAGTAAACAAAATATTTAATTTCATTATCAGAAATGTAGGCCCAGAAAAAACAAAGAAGAACAAGGGATAAAAACAAATCTTTCCTTTTTTGTTTGATGTCAAATGTTTCAAAAGCAGAAGACATTTCCCCAAGTGGCATGTATCAGGACTTGTACACTAAGCCCTGAAATCCAAAAATCGCTGTTATATTTCATATTTCCTGAGTATTGTTAACTTTTCCTTTGGTAAGGATGGGTGTTTGAATTACTCTCAAACTTCACCTGCAAATACATTCTAGTTTATCAATTTAGAAATGATTTGTGTTTTCTGAAGTCTTCCAATCCCTGTCTGAAATACTGGATAATTTATTTTCTGCTTGTCTCCTCTCTCTCATATGATTTTAAGGGTAAATTAAGTCTGAATCTCTTTTCTCTTTTTGAAAAAGATTATTTCTTGCCCTATTAGAGAAGTTAGAAAGAATTTAAATAACTTATCAATTACCAGTGAAATTCTTTTACATCTGAGGTGTATTTTTTTTTATTCTTACTTCAGCTAAAAGTATTCACTCATTTCATTAATTCACTCATTTGGGAACAGTATTTGTACTCTAAATTGATATGTTATGCTACTATGGGGAATAAAGATACTAAATTGCTCTTTTATCTCTATGATTCCTAAAAGGTTGCTGGGGAAAAAATATGGGGATAAATTTAATGCCTTATGAAAGTGAAAGAAAAAGAGAGACTAATGTAGCTAAAATAACTACCAGCAATCAGTGAACAAGTTTGTCTACATAATTATGCTTAATACAGCTATGTCCTGGCTTAATCCATACTTGATGCACACTAGGAAACAAGTTACCAGTAAGTATCAACATACTGATTAGATCCAAGCAGAATGTAAGATGTGGATTATTTTTTCCCCACAATGAGGTGCTTTGCATTTGAAAACCTGAAATTCATCTCATTGTGCTGTCAAATCTCCTATTCATTCCTTGCTTTCTTTTCTAGGTTAATAATTTTATCTTATTTAGGAACCTAAATCAAAGAGCTCCAAAATCCAGATGTACTGAGGACCCACAATTCCCACCAACTTCAGCTGGAGTTGGGAAGATGAAAACCAAGATGTAGAGGTTTGGATACTTCTACTTTCTGGAAGAATGCAAAGCGTAAACAACAAGATGATAGAAGATTCCAAAGTTTGGTTTATATTCTCCTTCAGCAAGAGCTGGCAATTATAGAATGTACTTATTAGTGGACTGGCCCTTAGAAAACTATCAAAACTTACACTTAAATGCTGTATTATTGTTACTATTAACTGTGTTTATTACTGTAATGCCCAGGGGCCATCTAAGGCTAGGGGTGCACTGTGTCAGTCACAGTACAAATACAGAATAACATACTAATAGGAAAGCAGTGGTGACAATTTTTGTACAATCATAGAAAAATAGGGCTTGAAGGGACATCAAAGGCCATCTAGGCCAGGAATCAGCAACCTATAGTCTGTGGGTTGTATCTGGCCTGCAAACAGACTGGATTCAGCCTGTGAAGCTCTGACCTGGTCCATTTTTTAAGAACAACCAGGCAATCCACTGCTTCCATCAGATCTATCTCCTGTTTTAAAACACATTCAAGCTCCACAGGTTCCTGTTCCATGTGCTCTCTCACTGCCCTGTTGCAGGTTCTGCTCACCACTGCTGCTAAATTAACCACTCCAAAACACTGCCTGCCATGCTTTTTGGTAGCAACAATGAACAGAGACTGCAATGGGGGCAGTACTGTAGCAGGGAAGTTTGGTGCCCGGGGCAAGCCTGCAACAGCAGCCCACCCTTGCCCCATGCACAGATCTGGGGTGCACATGTCCCCCCATGCTTGCATGCAGTGGCAGAAGCCACCCCCTTTTCCCCACATCCCCACAGACGAGATGCTCATGGCTCTATCCCATGCCCCAGCTGGGCAGCACCTCCCTCAGTCCCAGCCCCTCATCAAGGGGCTTTGATCTGCCCTGCCACTTCCCTTCCCTCTCCCGACCCTTTCTCCCCAACAACAGACTCACCAGCCAGATGGTGCTCTCCAAGCTGCAGGGCTGGCTGTGTGCATGCTGTGGCTGTACACATGCACACAGAATTTACTGGCCACATCAGCCAAAAGTTTTTGAAACATTTGTAGCAGCATTAAAAATGGACCCACCTGAAGGAATAGGAAGGACTGCCCTGCAGAGGGACAGAGTGCAAAGAGACAGAGTTTGTCTCAGTAGCATGAGCAACTGGTGCTTCCTGAGTCTGGAGGGGCACCAGATCACCGACGGAGGAGGAGGGCACTTCTGGTTTCATGGCTGGAGCTTCCAGGGGGTGCACGGCTGATCTCAGGGGTGCATCTGCACCCACGTGCACCCCCTACATGTCGCCAATGCCCAGTAGGGACACCATAAGCCATGAGGGCGAGTGAAGCTGTTTTGGAGGTAGCCCTCTCGGAAGTGGGAGGGGTGATATAACCCCAGCAGAGTTTGAATGAGAGACATTAGTAAAAGTCCAGGAAGAGTCCTGGCCTGGGACTGGCTGAGAGACTTGGTTAAAAGAAGGGAGCAGTTTTCCCTTGGAGGAGAACAAAGGGGAGAGGGAGAGGGTGAGGAACAGGCTGGAGACCAGGGAAAGGATCTCCCCATGGATGTTCCTCTGAGAGCCCCTGTCAGAGCCCTGCAGAAGTAGCAGTGGAGGCTGCACTGGGAGTGCTACAGTGTGTCCGTTCTCCCTTCCATCCCCTCAGAGCCCTGCTGGGGCAGGCACAAGAGAGGAGCTGCCTGTGAGGAGACTTCAAGCCTGGGGAGACCTCCAACAAGTTCCTGTCTGGCTGGGTGAGCACAGCAGAGGAGGTGGACGCAGGACCAGGGAGAGACTGCTGGAGACTGCCCTGGTTTTTCCCCTAAGGGTGAGAAGGCACCAGGGAGGGGCAGGCTCAGGTGCTGGAGGGAGCCCTGGGCTGGAGGGGCAGGGACTGATCCAGCCAACAGAAGGTCCGGGGAAGGCAGGGCCCAAGGAGGGGCTGCATTTGCCAGGTGCTGGAGGCTATGGTGGGCAGGGGAAACTGTTACAACCTACAGCCTAGACACAGCTCCCTGCTGAGCCAGGGAAGGGAACTGGGCAGGAATTAACTCTCTTGCCAGAGGCAGCCACCAACAGCACCAGGGCAACAGCACAGGCTTTCCATAGTGCCTACCTACACCAGGACCACACTCATATTCAGATGTTTGCCCAACCCCAGCCCACACTAAAAAAAGAAAAAAATTCAAACCCCTGACGGCAGCCGTGCACCCTGCAAGAAGAGGCCAGAGGCAGCCACCAACAGTGCCAGGGCACCTGCACTGGCTTTCCAAAGTCACTACTTACACCAGGACCACATCCATATGCAGACGTTTGCCCAACCGCACCCCACACTAAAAAAAACAAACAAAAAATCCCCACAAAAATTCAAACCCTTGATGGACAGCCCTGCTCTCTGCAAGAAGAGACCAGAGGTACCCACCAACACCTCCCTGTTCCCTGCCAGCATCACGTACAGCCCCAGAGATGCACCAAAAGCCTCCAGGGCTGCTGGCACTTTTGTTTTCGGGCCTCAGCTGTCCTGGCTGCCCCAGAGGTCAAAATGAGGAAAAAAGCCACTTTGGCACCACCATCTTCCCTTTCTTACCCCCCACACCACAATAAAAACAATAAAAAAATCAAAGCCTTTATGGACAGCCCTGCACCCTGCAAGAAGTGACTAGAGGCAGCCACCAACAGTGCCAAGGCAACCGCATAGGTTTTCCATAGTCCCTACCTACACAAGGTCCACACTTACATTCAGACATTTGCCCAAACCCACCCTGCACTAAAAAAAATAAAAAAATTAAACCCTTGATGGGCAGCCCTGTTCCCTGCAAGGAGAGGCCAGAGGCAGCCACCAACAGTGCCAGTGCACCCACACCAGGTTTCCATAGTCCTTGCCTATACCAGGACCACACTCACATGCAGACATTTCCCCAACCCCAGACCACACTGGAAAAAAAAATTCAAACCCTTGATGGACAGCCCTGCGCCCTGCAAGAAGAGGCCAGAGGCAGCCACTAACACCCGCCTTTTTCCTGCCGGTGTCATGTACAGCAGGGGTGGGCAAAATGCGGCCCACGGGCTGGATGCAGCCTGCCAGGCCATTCTATCTGGCCCACAGGGCCACTAAAAAATTTAGAAAATTAATTTTTATCTACCCCTGGCTGCCTGTCATGCGGCCCTCAATGGTTTGCCAAAACTCAGTAAGCGGCCCTCCGCCTGAAATAATTGCCCGCCCCTGACGTACAGCCACAGAGATGCAGCAAAAACCTGGAGGGTGGTGGCATCTTTGTGTTTGAGCCTCAACTGTCTTGGTTGCCCCAAAGTCCAAAACGAGGAAAAAAGCCATTATGGCAACACCACCTTCCCCTTCTTCAGAGACACTCCGAGCACTCAGATTGAAGCAGGGGCCTAAATTTGGACCTCGGTGTGGCATGCAACTCAGCATGGCACATAGAGACCTGCAACTTTCTACCCCATAGCCTTGCCACTTATCCAATTGGCAGCTTCCATGTGTTGGGGTGGGAAAAAAAAAGCTTTCTTGTACAGCCTTACCCATGGGGAAGCCACTGGGCTCAAACCCGCACCTGAAATGACAGCCTTCTGGCTCAAGTAACTAGCACATAAACCCCAAGGCCAGTGCCAGGAAACCTGCACAGGCTTCCCATAGTCCCTACTTACATCAGGACCACACTCATATTCAGAAGCTTGCACAGCCCCCACTAAAAAAAAAAACAACCCCCCCCAAAAAAACCAAACAATTCAAACTCTTGACAGCCCTGTGCCCTGCAAGAAGAGGCTAGAGGCAGCCACCAACACCCCCCTTTTCCCTGCCAGCATCATGCACATCCCCAGAGATGGAGCAAAAGCCTCCAGGACTGCTGGCATCTTTGTGTTCAGGCCACAACTGTCTCAGCTGCCCCAGTATTAAAAAAGCGGAAAAAAGCCACTTTGGCCCTACCATCTTCCACTTCTTCAGAGACACTACGAGTGCTCAGATTGAAGCAGGGTCCTAAATCTGGACCTCGGCATGGCATACCAAACCCCAAAGGGTGTTTGGCATGCCACACTTAGGCCTGCATCTTTCCACCCCTCAGCCCTGCCACTTGTCCAATTGGCTCTAGGACCCGTGGCAGCTTCCATGTGCTGTGGCGGAAAAAACAATTTTCTTGTACAGCCCTGCCCAAGAGGGGCCAGTGGGCCCAAGCCCAGGCTTAAATTTACAGCCTTTGCCTCAAACATGCAGCGCACAAACCCCAAAGCCACACCACCAGGGGACCCATACAGGCTTTGCATAGTCCCTACCTATACCAGGACCACACCCAAATGCAGACATTTGCCGAACCCCACCCACACTAAAAAAAATAAAAAAAATAAATAAAAATTCAAACCCTTGATGGACAGCCCTGCTGGGGCTGGGTGGGCAAACATCTGCATTTGAGGGTGGTCCTGGTATAAGCAGGGACTATGGAATGGTTGTGTTGGTGCCCTGGTGCCGCGGCTTTGGGATTTGTGTGTTAGGTACTTGAGCCTGAAGGTTGTAACTTTAAGTATGGGTTTGGGCCCAGTGGGGCACTGCCTGTGGGCAGGAGTGTGCAGGAATATTTTTTTTTCACCATGACACATGGAAACTGCCATGGGCCTCAGAGCCAATTAGACAAGTGGCAAGGCTCCGGGGTGGAAAGTTTCAGGCCTCAGCGTGGCCCAGATTTAGGCCCCTGCTTTAATGTAAGGACTCAGGGTGTTTCTGAAGAAGGGGAAGAAGGTGAGGCCAAAATGGGTTTTTCCCTCTTTTTTTGTGAATTTTTTGAAAGGTGCAGGCCTCATTTTTTCCCCACCACAACACATGGAAGTTGCCATGTGCCCAAGAACCGATTGGACAAATGGCAAGGCGGGCGGAAAGGTGCAGGCCTTGTCATGCCACTCCAATGTCTAAATTTAGGTCCATGCTTCAATCAGAGCACTCAGATTGCCTCTGAGGAAGGGGAAAATTGTAGGGCCAAAATGGCATTTTTTGCTCTTTTTGAATTTTGGGGCAGCTGAGAAAGTTGAGGCCTGAGCATGAAGATGCTGGGATGCTGAACCCAGTGATGTACTGACAGTGGGGGTGAGGGGTCTATGCCCCCTAGCGCTGGCCTGTGAGGGTCACCGGCTGGGCCCTCCATGGGCTACTCGTTCCCCTGGCGGCACTTCCAGTTTCACCACTGGCACTTCTAATTGCAGCACCGGCATTTCCGAGCTCAGCCACGGGCTGCCAGGGGACTACCCCCTGCTCAGCAATTTGAATTTTTTTTTTTTTAGTGTAGGGTGGTGTTGGGTAAATGTCTACATGTGAGTGTGGTCCTGGTGGGGACCACAATGTTGGGGCTCTAATGCTGTGGATCTTACCCAGACACTTTTCTATAGCCATGGATGGTCCTCATCCTTAAGGCTGTGGGCTGGATGTCCCCACTGTAGGCTACGGGCCGTATATTTGACACCCCTGTTTTAAAACTTCTAGGATGTTATTGAAAAGCACAGTTGACATGATTCTGGAGGCATGTTATACAGTGAGTTATTTACTTCACAAGTGGAAGCAGTCACCATACTAAAAGGGAAGGCTCCATACAGGTTTACTGGTTGTGAGATATAAGTTGTCAAATTTTGAAAGATGACTGGAACCCCTAACTCCCAGACCACCAAGCAACTAAGTTAGACCCTACCGTTAGGCACTTTAGAAGCTTCCAAGTACTATTAAGAGAACCAGGGCATGCCAGCTACCATCCAGTATTTTACAGCAAATGGTGGCCTGTGGGCTTCATGCAGCCAGTGAGGGTTAACATAAGAGCTGTAAGCCTCTGCAGCTGCCATTCCCAATGCCACACAGCAAAACTGGGGGAGGAGGGAAAGAGAGCCTGCCCTCACAGCATATGGTCTGCATGGTGTGTGGCCTGTAGGCCATCCATTGGCGCTGAGTGTAGCTCTTGGGTGCACTGAAGTTGGACAGCACTGTTTTAGAGGAATGCAAGCAATCTCAGAAGACAATAAAGCATTCATTGGGAGAAAAAAAAAATCTTTGCCCCTCTAGGTAGCCGGCAGAAGGTGATGGATTTTGCAGATGCCTCCTACACCAAGAGCCAGTTTCTTTCAATTCCTTCATTTTGCTACATTAGAAAAGTAACATTCTCCACAAGACACAAAGACCACTGGAAGCTTTGATGGTGAAGGAACATATGCAGTCTAATAGAGAGCAAAGATCAGGAAGAAACAGAGCCCATCTGGACAATTTCTTAGAACTGGTCAGCTAAAGAGGCCTCGATGAAAGGTGGAAATATAAATCCACATGCTCCTTTTCTGTCCCATCTCTGTCTTCATCCCACACTCTTCTCTCCTGACTTGGATTTCCATTCTTGTTTTGATTTTATCTGTGCGCTACCAAAATCTGCACGCAGACATTATTCATGCCTGGGAATCTAAGCACCGTGTAAATAACTTGGCCTTTTCCCTGCCAAAATTAGCATCCACAATTTGTTAGGAAGAAAGCACTGAAAAAGTTAAATAAATAATCATTTTAAAAAACCACCCTAATGCATTTAAAGGGTTTTAATGTAGGAAGCCTCATCCTGTGTGAGCAGGATTTTCCTTTTGCATCTTAGACACACCTGCAGAAGTCAAGTCAACTTATAATATGCCCTCCTGCAGGGAAGCTTGGAGAGCACTAATGTGACTGAATTTTAAAATGGTTCTGTTAAGTTTTAACAAGCAACAGATTTGTAGCTATTCAGGCTGAGAATAATGAAATTTCAATCTCATGGTGCAAGCTGCTCACCTGAATCCACCAGGATCTGACTTCCTGAGACTCACACATGTAATTGTCTAGACAAAGATGTATGAATTGGATAGGTACAAAATGGTAGGCATCTCTTACCTATCTCTAAAAACATCAGCTTCTGCTCCAGGGAGGATGCTAGACTACATGGACAAGCTCTGTTCTGGTACATTTTCTGATTTTCTTCATTCCAGAAGCCTTGTTTTGAAAGTATCATGAAATAATAATATCTTTGTCTGTTACATTATTAAGAATTCTGTATTGTTTTAGATATTGTTTATTTTACAATCAATCTCATTTCCAGTTTCAGTGTGCAGCAACTCACTGAAGAGGTAAAGTTATATCTAAGATTCACGTGACATTTCAATTTCAAGTTAGTTACATACATATCTAAAAAATCTATAAGTAAAACCATTTGGAAAGGGTGAGAGGATTACAGTCTGTAAGACTTGTCATAATGAGAATGGGTTAAATTTGTATCATTTCCCATTCTCATTACAATTACTGTCATAAGAATAGATTCATATCGCAGCATTTTTGTTCTTATTATAATCTATGTCACAAAAATGAGCTATCAGAATTTTAATGCTTCATATATTCCATAAGTTAAGTACAGTTCTGTATGGCTCTGACCTTTTCAGTATTCCATAATTTGATTGACTGGCTACTCTAGGTTTTCCCCTGTTTACAGTCTCAATAACCTGTGGGGACGAAGTGGAATGGCCAGCCAATCAAAATACAGAATACTGAAAAGATCAAAGTAGTAAAACATACTACAGTCTTTCACAGAATATATTAGGTATTAAATTTTTGATATCTCACTATAAAAAATAATATTTCCCCCTGCAACTCAAGTAATCGTAAAAGTGAATAGACTAGTGAAGCAAAGGGCGATATCACTAAACCAAATATATTTTATGCCACTTATGTATGTTTTTAGTTTAGGCTGCTCTATATTTCTTCAAATGCTCTTTGCTTTAGCTTTCAAATGAAATCAAAGTAAATTTCAGGCTGAATAGAATCTTTACTGTAAACTCATGATTTTTTTAAGTGCATCCCACAGTTTTGGGAAGTGCAGCAATAAAACAGCTCCCAATCTTACTTAACGCATATCACACAATGTTGTTCCTAACACTCTGCTAATTTGGCACAACGCAGTAATTTTCATTTTTTTCGTGACATTTAGGCACTGAGGGACTATACTAATGGTTTTCTCAAACACAGAGGGTAATTTTCTATGATTATTAACAGCCCAACCAAATAAATTTCAGTGTTCTGCTACTGACTAAATATTAGTAAGAGCCAGTAACAGAAAATACTGTTTAAAATGGTGTAATAGTCTTGGTGGGGTGGGAAGGAATGATCAGCCATCTGCCTTATACAGAGATGTTAAGAGTATATTATAAACTAAAAAGATTAAAAATAAAATGTAAACAAAACTGCGATTATAAAATCTGAATAGTTTATGGATTTATTTTCAAGTAATCACTAGCAAGCTTCCAACTTAATTATGCGATGGAGCTATAACATATTACCCTGTTAGCACAATGCATGTTGCTTTATCAACTTGCTAATGAAAGAGGCTAATACAAAATGGAGATCACTAATATGATTTGATTTCTAATTTTTTCACTGAAAATTTCCAAACAGTAGCTGCTATGATTATTGATGTTATCATCAAATATGCTGTCCTGCTATCAACCTTCCAAAGGCAAGGTGCTAATGTGCATCATTAGTAAGCTTCCAGTGTATATTCAGTTCATTACAAAAGTTGTCACTATAAAAGTCGATAACATCACTGTTCTGGGAGCAGACAAATTATATTTACACTAGTCACATGTTACATACAAGTTACTCATACTGTAGGTAAGTCTGTATTCTGTAGCATAACTGAACAACAGGGTCCCATCATGAAGGAAACAAAGTATAAAACTACTGCGCCATCAACCTTCATACTGGAATAACAAATATAGTCTGTAGGATAATAAAAAGTTATAATATTTGCAAGAAGAGTAACAAATGTTATAAAAATTATAATTTAACTAACGGTAAATGGTAAAAAGACAAAGACAAGGGTACCATATAATTTGTTGTACTGTAGTGGTGAGTGTGGTTAAAAAGCAATGGTGCAGAGCAGCAATAATGAATCTTTCTCTTGCGCTAGTCACTCAGTTTTATGATCTCATGCTGCTTACTATGCTGTTCTCTCATTCTCCCTTCATTTTGCATTTTCCTGCTCATGCATCCTACCACATTATTCTGTTTATTTTTCCCACTACTGTCATATGACCTTCTACATCCTGTACTGCCTTACAAAAATATCCTAGAGGAACTACAAAAGCATTTTATAGAAAGGTATAAAATATTTTACAATTGCTACAGAAACCATTTTTATAAAGTGTGTGCTGTATGTGTATTTAAAAAGAAATATCTATGAAAGGAAGCATGGAAACTAGAAGAGTACCTAATCTGGCTAGGGAATTGGATGTGGTCAGTGAAACCAACTGAAGTATTCTCATGCAAAAACCCAGGCAACAATAGGCAAGATAGGAATAAAAGTAAAGGTGGTGGGACAGCATTATACTTTTAAAATGTGTGTCAAGAAATAAGAAGTGATAACTTGCATAGAACAAAATCTAGGTCTAAATCACTGCAGGGAAAGATGTTCAGTATAAACCAGGGGTGCTCAACCTGTGGGTATGATCTGGCCCCTGTCACCATGTCATCCAGGCTGTGTAGCTCCCCATGGCTAGTTACAGACATTACACTTTTATCGGTATAAGTAATCAGAAAATGGTTTACATCCATAATAGAACAGAAATTCGGCACACAAAACTGGTCTATATCCATAACAGTACAGAAGCTCAGTACACATAGACTCATTTAAAAATGGCAGACCACAGTCAAAGATTTTCCCCCCCTCTCTTCTTCCCCTTCCATCAGGGCTAGGGAAAGTCATTCAAAAAACCTGAGCCTGAATGGATTCAATCTTTGCAGGTTAGTCTAACCTGGCTCAGCTGAATCAGCTTGCAAGTGCACAGACATTCCCTCTGGACTGAGAAAATGCAGGCACATACCTGCAGGGGCTCCAGCTAGAAGACAGGGAGTGCTAGAACATCCTTCCCTTCCCTTCTGTGCTGAGCTGGGGGAAGGGGTGTGGCCAGGCCCTGGCAGGGTGCTCTGATTACAGAGGGGTCCCCCCCTCACTCCTGACCAGCGAGGGAGCCAGCAGGGAGTTGATAACACAGCATTTACCATCCCATCAAGAAAACAAAAGCCTCTCACATTAGTTAAAGCTCCTCTTGAACAACTTTTTTCAAGGAAGGAATAGAGGGACATTACCAGCTGACCTGTTGATTAGATCCAAAAAGCCCTAAGTGGACACTGTCCTGTTTGTCTTTGTCCTGTCTGCCTTACAAAGACACCTCTCAGTATTAGCTAGCATACCAAATGTTGGCTACGATCCATGCTGTGAGAGGGGGGCGGGGGGAATCCCTGCTTGAGCAGGGAGTGGGGACTGGGGTGATCGGTGGAAGCCAGGTAGACACTGCTGTGCCTGCAACCTCTGCTGGAGCTCCAGCCAGGGAGCAGAGGGGTGGGGCCAGCTCTGCTCTGGAGCAGACAGCCCAACCCAGGAATGCAAAGCATCTTGGATGCTATGCACCACAGTGCCACTGAACCAACAAGTCGTGATAATATTTTAAACTTTGTTCTCGTAAGAAGGGAGGAATTTGTAGAAAGGCTGGAGATGGAAAATTCACTTTGCTGCAGTGACAACTTGATTCAGTTTAAATTATAAACAAAAAATATGCCTGCAATTAACGTTTTGATTTCGAAAGTGCAAACTTTGGAAAATTAAGGGAACTAGTCGGTGAAGTCAACTGGACTGAAGAGACTTAAAATTACTTAAGTCAAAGGTGTAAGTATTTCCTGGAACTTGCATCTCAAAAAGAGGTCAGGTGTGTTAGTTTAAAGATAGGTAGAAGGCAGGGCAGGGTGGCACCTTATAGACTAATTTGTTCAGAGAGGCGTGCATTTTTGTAGGCCAGAGCTGGTTTGTCAGATGCTTTTTATCTCCAGCTTTTCTACGAATTACCAAAGCCAAGTTTAAAATATTATCACTGCTTGTTGGCTCAGTGACTATCTGATGCAAATGCTTTCATAGTATTTGACAAAGTAGGCTGTAGCCTACGAAAGCTCATACTTCTCTGAATTAGTTTATTAGGTGCCACCCTACCCTGCGATGCATCTAAAAGCACAGGGAAAAATTGTAGGGAAGGACTCCAGATCATCTGAATGAATAACCACCTACAAAAAGGGATCATAAACAAGCAGAAAGCCTACAAAGCATGCAAAAATGATAGACCAGCAAAGAAAGCTATATCTCAAGAGGTTAGGAAGTGTAGGGATACAATAAGAATTGCCAGTTGTTGGGCTGACTGAGCCCTTTCAAAGAAAATAAAATCAAATAAAATGTTCTTCAACCACAAAAATAAAAAGAGAAGAAAGAAATGGGACTTCCTTATAAGAAGATGAAAGGTAAGCTAAGTATGACCCCAAAACTAAACAAATATGTCTGCTCAAGGAACAGACATGCACAACAACTTACCATAGAGAAACAAGGAGATGGTGTTTTATTGTTCGCCAGCTGCTCCATGGTGACTTCTAAAGTGCATGCTTTGACCCAAGTAATTTAACCATCTGTCAGCAAGTGTAAATGAACAGTCAGGCCCAATTATATACCATGATGTGAGGATTCCACATTACTAGGAGTGGGATATGACATGAGCCAGCTCCTTACTCCCAATACTCAGTATGTACATGCACTCTTAATAGGATTGTTAGTATGTCTGTGTGGACTCTGGAGACATCAGCAGTCGGAGAGGATATTCTTAAAGGCAGTGACTCAGTGGGTATGTCTATGGCACCTCCATGCAAATCCCAAGACTAATGCTAAGAAACAAGCTGTGATGGGGCCTCTACTGCATTACTGAAGAGGAGAGACAGCACCAGGAAGCAACCAGCTGGTTTAAGGTCCATGGAGAGACTAGGAGGGGTGGAGAGCCCTTTGAAAAAAAGGGCTGCCTATCCCAGGTACAGAAACTGCAATAAGGGTGGTGACTGACAGGCCTGGGGTGGAAATGGTGAGTCAGGTCACCCAGAGAGGCATCTATAAGCTTCATAAGGCCAGGGTGGGCCCTGAGCTGGGAGGTCCAGAGGAGCTCCAGACTGTGGGAGGGCTCAAAGGAAGCCCTAGCAATACAAGGCATCATAGCTAACTCAGTTTGGTTACATGTTTATTTGTTACCATAGTGGGGACCAGGGTTGAGGGGCCTAGAGCCTGGGAGGGCAAGGCTGGAGCTGGGGCCCAGGAGCTCAGGTTCCAGGGCAGTAGAGCTGGGACTCAGGGGCCTAGCTAGAGCAAGAGGGCCAAGGCCAGAGGGCTGAACCCCAAATAAAGATTTAATGGCTGAAGAGGCCCTCTGAGGTCATGCCCTCGAGATAGAGACTGTGCCAGGTGGCAGGGCACTGAATTGAACAGGTCCAGTTGAGGCTGAAATGAAGCTGGGTAGAAAGGGCACCCCAAGTCCACTAATCTCTAAGGGAAGCCTCCTTGTTCAACTTTAACATCATGATGTGATAGGAGAAACAGCAGAGGGGGAACCCTGAGAAGTCGGAGGGAATGAGTAGGGGGAAGGATCCAGGCAGTCACTGGGGAGAAGAGGGGAGTGACGCAGCCACTCTCAGGATCTGGCAGGTTAGACAAGCCCTATTCCACTTCCTCTCAGTGCCCACTCCAAAACCTGCTAACTAGCAAGAGTGGACTTAAAGGAGTCCTGAGTTTACCTCCCATGCCACTCATGGGTTCACCTGAGACACAGCATGATAACAACAGTAAGGCATATGTTTAGGCCCTCTCCAGTGATCCAGTCTGCCTAGATGACAGACAAGCATGTGGATGTGTGCCTAGTGGGAGTGAGTAGCCATTGCTTGATTCTCAGCAGTAGCCCTAGGCATGGTTGAGAGATGATATAGACATGCTGACATGCTTAATGTCATGAAACTCATCGACTCAATATAGACACTGGATTTATGACACACTACAACTTGCCAGACATCTGACTCCCCAGGTACCGCTCCACTTTTACCTGCTACATCCCCTTCCCCCCCCTACCCCAGCCTGTCTCTTTCAACCCCTCCCCCCCCCCCCGACACCTCCATTTCCACTTTCACTGACTGGCTTTCTTGCCTGCCTGCACTGCATGCCAGCCCCTGGATTCTTTACTATTCCTTCCATCCAGGAAGAGTACACACACACACCAACTGCAGGTGCTTCCTCAGCCTGACAAAGGATTTTTCAATCCAAAAGCTTGCTAAGATATATTTCCCCAACTATTTAGTTGGTCTACCAAAATATACCAGATTGACCCAAATAACCTTGTCTGCCAGAGCCATGTCCTTAGACCAACACCCCTAGCACCTGTACCTGGTCGGCTGACCAGATGGAGGCAGGGCCCTGGGCACATCTAAGCCACAGGGCTGGCAGGGAGAGTTCCCTGGCAGCTGCTGGAGAAGTAGCTCCTCAAGGAGAGGAAAGAAAGGCTCTATGACAGTTTGGCTGCCTGAGATGCTGCTGGTGCTACTGTGCTGCTGCTCACTAAGTTATTATTTTACCTGTTGTCATTAAAAGTGGTGGACCAGACTGAGGCTGTAGGGGAGGAGGAGACCTCATTGGGACACACTACCATGTCATGTAGAGGCCCCAGTGCCAGTGTGAGCATGCCTTAACACACACACACACACACACACACACACACACACACACACACTGTCATACATATCATGAGTTTTGCTTGTCAGCAGCCTGAGGTGCAGTTTCCCAGAAACCCCTGCACCTATCTCCTTGAAACTTGGCAGGCTTCAGGATCTCAGAAGGGGCTACCCATCCCTGCTGTTTTCCTCCAAATCTGCCTTATCACACGCACATGACATGAGTTTAGCTTTCAGCAGTTTGAGGTATATTTTCCCCAAAACCCCTGCACCTATCATGTTGGAACTTGGCTGGCCTCATGCTCTCAGAAGGGGATACCATTCTTGCAATTTTTGTCCAAATCAGTCAAAAAATGACCAAGTTATAGGTATTTCAGTGATTCTCCATTATAGTCTATGGACAAATCTCCAAATTTCTCCAAATCGGCGCTGAATTTTCTGAAGCCGATTCAGCCAAGTTGATTCAGGACAGTGGTCTGAATCTCTGAATTGAATCACTGTCCTCCATATCAGCCAAATCCAAATCCGAATCAAATACTTCCCTATTCGCACAGGCCTAATACATATTTCTTCATTCTGCTTTCATTTCAGAACCTTTCAGAACGGGGTAATTAATTACCAGTCTTACGAGATGGAGCCTGAAACTGACAGGACGTTAGGCCGTGAAAGTTGTTAGAAGACTACAAGAAAGACTTTATGTTCCCCCATTCTCTACAGCTTTCTCAATTTCAAGAACAAAGCTTGACCTGGACCGTTTTTGAGCTTATGTTTGGCAACATTTTCCACATCTAGTGTCCATCCAGAAACAGAACCAGAAGTGATGAAATACCATAAGAAAGGCCATTTGGAATTGTGGAATACATATATATTTCTGCTCCCACAAGACTAATTAATAGATCTCCTTCAAAGCCTTTCTTGCAAGATTTCCAGACTTATCATGTAGATGCACGAGGTTTGAAGATAGCTATTCAGTTTAGTTAGTTAGAGCATGGCACTAATAACACTAAGCTCAGAGGTTCAATTCGTGATTGGACTAGATGATCTCTTAAGGTCCCTTCCAGCTTTACTTCTCTATGAAATGTTTCTCTATGAATAAGCATCCAGCCCTTTGTATGTACCAGAATGATGCATCTTCTTACTGGCAGACCATTCCATAGATTATAATATAATGCGATGACAAATACTCTGCTCTTACTAATTGCTTAGATAGATGTAATTGATTTCATAGATGAAAGGCACATAGAATGGCAACAGTGTAGGAATGGAATGCCATAATTGCAGAAACGAGAGCATTTAAATGAATTGTGTGTTTCCCTTTAACAACAAATTTGGTTAGAGTTTTCTACAATATTCAAGGGAAGACCTAACTCATCTCTTGGGAATTTTTCATGTTCCATCAAATGGGAGAACAAAATGAAAGGGTGGCTACTAAAGCAAGGGCAGGCCTTTGCACAAAACATAAACAAACAAGCCTAGTTTCATGAGAATAGTGAGTCCCAGTACTACTCAGGCAACATATATATCTAACATCTGAATCCCTACCAGCATACTTCTCTTTCTCATTATATTTTTTTCACTATTTACCAGCCTGATTCTACCTTTTCAGTAATTCTGGTTTTTCTTTTTTATTACAAACTACTCCTCTTGGCCTCTCTCCCTTTCTTCTGTATCCTGCTTCCACACCAAATTAGGAACCTAATGGTTCTGGGGGAAAGGAGATGGAGCTAGGATGACAAAAGCACTTTGCATGAAAATGTCCTGAAGACAGACTAGTTCAGCCTTCACAGTAGGATCTTAAGATTTATATTATTTTTGCTATACACAGTGGTTGACATTAACTAGTACTGCAAGTAACTGACTACAGAAATGATGCTGATATACATATATGATAAAAGTACATAAGAAGCAAACCTCATACGTAAATTCCAAACCAAGTAATTGTACTCCACATGCCCATATTCTCCCTGCAATTCCCACTGGGCAGTGCATTTATTTCCTGTTCAAAGCTGTTTTGTAGTATGGGTTTATAAAAAAGATTCATTTTTATCTTAATAGTGATTAGAGTGCCATGATACTGAATAACTAAATAGCTCCCTACAGAAAAAGCAAACTCAGCAAGAACTTGACCCAAGACCCTTTCAGCTTTTTCTTTTGTTTGATGCAGTACATGCATAAAAATAACATTTAAGTTCAAGAAAACCAATTAAGTTCTAACTGTTGGGCACAAACATTGGCAATGATTTTTGTCCAGAATCCTAGAATATAAACTATGAGGTTTTAGGAATTATATTATTAGAACATTTATAGTAATTATTTTATTCTGAACAAGTTATTATTATTACTATGATTTGTTAGGTGCTACAAGGAGAATGTAAATGATAGGCATGTGAAGATATAACATACACTAGGAAAAGGTAAGGTAAAAAGGACAGGGTTTATAGAAATGATTGAACAGTTGCTCAAGATAGCCATACATGCATCTAATAGAATAAACAATAGTTTTAGTTAAAATATGTAAACAGCATGGAAGTAGCCAATAATTTAATGTAGAACGGTATTCTCAGGAAGGGCATTTATACCACAGAACAGCATTTATACACTTTTCTATCACAGGACCACATAGAAGATAATATTCTGTATTACACCCTGGCACATATAGACTCACTCTTACACAAGTTATTTTGAATCACAGAATCACAGAAAATTAGGGTTGGAGGTCATCTAGTCTGACCCCCTGCTCAAAGCAGGACTGTCCCCAACTAAATCATCCCAGATAAGGCTTTGTTTAGCCGAGTCTAAAAAGCCTCCAAGGATGCAGAGTCCACAACCTCTCTGGGTAACCTGTTCCAGTGTTTTACTACCTTCCTCATGAGAAACTTCTTCCTTATATCTAATCTCAACTTCCCTCCTGCACCTTGAGACCGTTGTTCCTTGTTCTGTCACTTGCCACCACTGAGAACAGTTTAGCTCCATCCTCTTTCAAACCTCCCTGTCAGGTAGTTGAAGGCTGTTGTTAAATCCCCTCTCAGTCTTCTCTTCTCTAGACTAAATAAGCCCAGTTTCCTCAGCCTCTCCTCATAAGTCATGTGCCCCAGCCCCCTCACCATTTTTGTTGCCCTCCGCTGGACTCTCCAACTTGTCCACACCATTTCTGCTGTAGGGAGCTCAAAATTGAACATAGTACTGCAGATGTGTCCTCACCAGTGCTGAATAGAAAGGAATAATCACTTTCCCTGACCTGCTGGCAACGCTCCTACCAATGCAGCCCAGTTTGTCGTTAGCCTTCTTGGCAACAAGGGCACACTGTTGGCTTATATTTAGCTTATTGTCCACTGTAACCCCCAGGTCTTTTCTGCAGAGCTGATGCCCAGCCAGTCAGCCCCCAGCCTGTACTGGTGCATGGGATTGTTGCATACTAAATGCAGGACTTTGCACTTGCCCTTGTACAACTTTATGAGATTCCTCTTGGTCCAATCCTCCAATTTGTCTAGGTAACTCTGAATCCTAGCGCTACCCTTCAGCCTGTCTACTACCACCAAGCCAGTTTGGTGTCATCTGCAAACGTACTGAGGGTGCACTCTATCTTCCAGTTCATTGATGAAGATATTAAACAAAACTGGTCCCAGGACTGACCCTGGGGCACTCCACTTGATACTGGCTGCCAACTAGACATTAACTCATTGATTACTACCCTCTGATGTTCCAGCCAGTTTTCTATCCATCTTACAGTCCTTACATCCAGCCCATATTTTGTTAGCTTGTCGGCAAGAATGCTGTGGAAGACGGTTTCAAAAGCCTTGCCAAAATCAAGATACACTATATCCACTAGACCTCCTACATCCATAGAGTCAGTCATTTCATTGTAGAAGGCAATCGCATTGGTCAGGCATGACTTGCTCCTGATGAACCCATGCTGACTGTTCCTAATCATTCTCTTCTTGTAAATGAACTGACAGGCTGTGGTGTAGATGATTACACAGTCAAGTGGGTGGCAAATTAGCTTAGGGGGGGTCGCACTCAGACTGTGGTGGTGGATGGCTCAATATTGACCTGGAACGATGTGGGCAGTGGAGTCCCACAAGGCTCAGTCCTTGGACTGATGCTATTCAATGTCTTCATCAGTGACTTGGACGAGGGCATGGAGAGCACCCTGTCCAAGTTCATAGATGATAGCAAATCATGGGGCAATGTTAACACACTAGAGGGGAGGGAATGGATCCAGGTGGATCTGGACAGGTCAGAAAAATGGGCAGAATAAAATAGGATGCAGTTCAACAAAGACAAGTGCAAAGTGCTGCACCTGGGCAAAAAGAACCACCATCACACTTACAGGCTGGTGGATGACCTTCTTAGCAGCACAGCAGCGGAAAGGGATCTTGGAGTCATAGTTGATGTGATGAAGTGATCAACAAGGCTAACTGCACTTTATCATGCATTAGCAGATGCATGACCAACAGGTCTAGGGAGGTGATGCTTCCCCTCTATGCAGCAATGGTTAGGTTGCAGATGGAGTACTGCATCCAGTTTTGGATGCCACACTTCAAGAGGCATGCGGAGAATCTTGAGAGGGTTCAAAGGAGGTCCACTTGTATGGTCAGAGGCCTACAAGCAAGGCCCTACAAGGAGAGACCGAGACACCTAAATTTCTTCAACCTTTGCAGAAGAAGGCTGAGAGGTGATCTTGTGGCTGCCTATAAATTTATCAGGAGAGGGCAGCAGGGAATAGGAGATGCTCTCTTTATGAGGGCACCCCCTGGAGTAAATAGGAACAATGGCCACAAATTGATAGGGATTTAGGTTGGACATTAGAAAGAACTTCTTCACAGTAAGGGTTGCACTGCCTTGCTGTCCGCCCCGAGGTGTACACGCAGTCGCCGCCAGCATGGAGCTGATGCCGGAGCTGCGCAGCCCGGCGGAGCTGTTTGCACTCTGCCCGCTGCTTGCTGCGGCTGCCCAGAGCCCGGGCTGGCTACAAACAGCTGCGCCGGGCTCATCACCTCCATGCCAGGAGTGGGGGGGAGAGACCAGGGCTGCGCTGCCTCAGGCTCCTCCCCCACTGCCTGCTCTGAGGCATGCCTGCACATGCCGGTGTGGAGCTGATGCTGGAGCCCAGCACAGCTGTTTGGAGCCTCCCGGCTGCAGCTGGCCCCAGCTCTGGCGGGCAGGGGCTTTGGATGGGCGGCAAGGGGCACAAGCAGGGCATCCTGCCATTTACCTCTTGCCCTCATTTTGTTTTTCTGCCATGCCAGCACTTCGGCACCTTCCAAGGTAGGCATTGTGGTGTTTTTCAGCACTCTGGCCAAAAAACGTTGCTTACCCCTAGTGTATCCTCTGTTGCCAGGTTGCCTCCCCCACTCAGTAAGGGACCCACACTTTCACTGATATTCCTTTTGCTGCTGACATACTTGTAGAAACCCTTCTTGTTACCCTTCACATCCCTTGCTAGCTGCAACTCCAATTTCACTTTGGCCTTCCTGACTTCATCCCTGAATGCCTGAGCAATATTTTTATACTCCTCCCTAGTTGTTTGTCCAAGTTTCCACTTCTTATAAGCTTTTTTCTCTTCTTCTCCCCTGTCTGTCCTTCCTGAACAGTTTGTAGACATTCATGACAGTGCTTGTTTCATGTGTTAAGCCAAAAACAGTTTGACTTTAAAAAAAAAAAAATTCTGAGTGCAATGTGAGAGATAAATGCAATAACTGGGGTTGACTTTTTGTGCTCTTGAAGATGAGGTTAAATTCAGAGTGGGAACATTGAAACCCCAGCTTTACTTCTAACCCTAACATTTTTGAAAGACCATTGTAAAACAGTCCAATGGTAGGAAGTGTCCCTGAAAAAGACTTAATTGTAGTGTGATCATATTTCCCTAGTGTCAAAATGTGACAACCTGAAAAGTAATGGTGGGCAGGTTACTTAAGGTCCTCTGGCTTCTCTCAGCATCTCATCTCCAGTTTCAGTTGAGCATGCCAGAAAGCAAGGAGTTGGTGGGACAGAAGCATATTGCTGCAGGATGATGGAGGACTGGCTCCCCACTACTGTATCCCTTGGCTAAAGAGCAGAGGCTTCTGAAAATGGGACAACAGCGTTCATTTAATGAAACCAGTGGGATGCCCAAGACAGGTGATTAAACACTGTCCCAATAAAAACAGGATGTATGATCACTCTAGTTAAATTAAGGTGCAGGAAAGAACATGAAAGGGAAAGAAAAGGAAAGAAAACATGGACACTGAGGAAGAGAGCCAAGAAGGCTAACAGAGAGAAAACCAAACCACCAATTAGAGGCAGGGCATATTTTACTGGGCGTATGTCCATGTATGAGCCTGGTCAGAGCAGCTTAGGATGGCAGGGGCCCGGGGGTCAGCCTGCCAGCCCAGGGCTGCTCCAGCCAGGTTCCACATGCTGTAGAGAGGCTGGCTGAGGCATGAGGGTGCTTCAGTGTGGGGACTGCCTGCTGGCTAGCCCTGCATTTAAATACCCTGTTCCACAGCCACCCAGGTCAGCATCTACATGTGCACTGCTGCTCACAAAAAAGCTTCACAGCAAGGCAGTACTTGTATTTTACAAGTACTGCCTTGCTGTGGAGTGTATTAGTTTCATGTGCCCTAATAGGGGTGCATGTGTAGACTCCAAAACATTTCATTTACTATGGTTAATTAGTCAACTGCACAGTAAATGTCTTGTGTAGATGCACCAACTGAGACCAAATTTAGTTTCTCTCTTCTGCAGTAAGGCAGTGGCTGGAAAGATGATAGGTGCACCTTTCAGAAGTGCTTATTACTTGGCCTAACAACATTCCCGGTGAAGTCCACAATAAAGCATATGCCGATTTAAATGGGAGTTGAATTAGGTGAATTGTTTTAATCTGTATTATCCTTTTTCTTTATGCTTTGCAGAGGCAGTTTATGTTCCTTTCCTTCCTTATGTCCACTCTCCAGCTTGCATCCTACCTAGTCCCTGTCCTTCCCACAGTGCAGGCAACAGATTCATACAGCATTTTCTGCATGGTCCAGAGAAGGGAGATGGTGTCATGGGGCACAGGAGTACACTCCTAAGTATGCTATCTGGTAAGACAACCCCAGTCATTTGTTCTCTGCTAACTCCCTCACTCTAAGTGAAGATGTCACAATGATTTTCAAAAGATGGAATCAAAACTGTTATCTCCATTTCATTTTAATGACTGGAACTTGTGATGGCTTGGTTTGACATAGGAAACTACAGAAAATAAGACTGCTTTGCTCTTCTAGTTTCAAATGGTAGGAAAGGTCAACAAGCTTTAACAAATAGCTCCCTATGATCTGTAATATAGAACTCTTGCAGTTTCTCAAAACACTGGTAAAACATTTGAATGAGGCATTCATTGCATAGACAAGCTTAGATACTCTCCTCAAGAGGCCATTCCAATAGCTGCCTAAATGAGGCAATGCCCTTCACTGATGAGAATGAGGTGACATTTTGATTAACACAATGAACATGTTGCAGAGTGCAACAGTAAGTATTAAAATGGCATGTGCTAATTTAGAGTCTCAATGTTGTTAGACAGTACAGAGGGGAGTCACACTGTCTTTTGGAAGAATATTCTGTCAAGGGAAAACAAAGAGAAGTTACAGCTCTGTATACATCTGAAGGTTTACAATAAGCTGGATTACTATGATTTGTAAAGCTAATATAAAAAGGTATTAGAATACCAAAATGTACTTAAAATGTGGTATTTCCCCCGCTTGCTGAAAAAATAGACTGAAATTTGGATCATCTTGTGTTATCCAGACTGTAAATGCTAACACATTTAAAAAATAAAGAAAGCTGGCATTACATCAAGGAGAATAAATACAAATATAATCATAGCACACATTTTCCTTGAGGATCTCAGAACTGTAATAAGCATTATGAGCATGATCTAAACCTGAACAAAGTCAATGCACTTCTATCATGCCCTTCATGTTGCCTGTGAGTAGGCAATTGTGTAAAGGGAAAGAGTAAATGGATGCAAATGCAGTGCACAATGATCTGGGAAAGAGGAATCCTACTACAGCTCCAACTGCTACATGTAATCAATGCAACTTACTGAAGACAAATTTCAGAGGGACTGAAATTTAGCTGCTATATACCTATCGTTCATTGTACATGCCACATGCCTGTTACTGGATGTAAATTGTTCTACTATAAAACTGCATCGACAGTTCCAATATACTTCCTTTCTTGTGCCAGCTCCTGGAAAGGATGTACTTGTTGGCATGTCTGGTTCTATGCTTTAGCTATGCTGTTATGCCTATGGCTAAGATTAGGCCCAAATTAATTATGCTTTTCAGTGCATCCAGAAATTCAATATTACTGAAAGGATAAGTCCGGAATTCACCCAAATGAAGGAGAACCTCTAAATAAGAACTGCCCTGTCATCCAAAAAGAGCTTTTGCAAGAAGAGATTTCTCTGGTCTTCCCTGCACTAAGAATATGAAGAAACTTTTGCTTCTACTGCACCTGGTAGTACATCAAACCAAGTTGGAGGGACATAGCCTAAGAAGTAGAGGCAGCTGAAGAACCCATACCTATTAATGGACCATTTGTCCCACTTATTTCTGGGAATAGAGCCTGCAAAATCTTGTTCATGAGCTATATCAGCTCTAAAACTGAGCACAGAACAAATAGCTGTATTTTCAAATGTGTCCAATAATTTAAATACCTTAAATGTATACATATGGGGCTTAGAGAACCTGATTTTCATGCAACTTTAGCATCTACAACTCCAAATAAAATCAATGTATAATTTGAGCATCCCAAAATAGGCCAAAATGAGTGGACTTCTTCACAAATTCAAATGTAGAACAAAGTTGACCAAGATGAGACTAAGAATCAGGTACAGAATCCATGTTTCAAATCCCAGTCTTCTACTCCAACCCTCACATAATACAATCACGAATTTGTTTGCTTTCCTCTGGGAATTCTAGTTTAAAAAATATTATGAAATTTATACTTTAGTCTGAACTTTCTTGCAGGATTTAATGGCCACAGAATGAACAAGAACATTTAAGTCGTAGAAGGTTATTTCTGAAACATATAGAGGACTTTGTATAAGTATATATAACATGATCTTGGTCATCATGCTGGTATTTTTATAGTCACATTTAAGTACTTCCAGAAATATTTTTGTACATGCACTGTGTTACAGTTGTACCCAAAATTCATATCCCATTCTGTTACACCCTATCTGCCCTATTCACCACCATACCAGCTCTGTTAACTCTGGTCTAACAAAAAATAACATGGATGAATTAAATGCATAGTGATGTTGTCCTCATGCACATGATTTCATGCCATGTGCATTTCTAAGCTATTTCCAGTGGTTACTCCAAATTTGCACCCATAGTTTCCCAAGTGTGGGTTTCTTAAAACTCATTTATCCTATTTTTATACTATTTACCTTGTTTATTCTTTTTACTAGTTTCCAGTATATAGAGCTGGGAATAGGCTAGCAAAATAAAATGAGCAGCCTAGTATTCAGTGTAGATAAAGCTTTTGGCTCTATCTATATGAGGAAGTTAGTATGCAGTAAATTAGAATGTGAATTTATAGCACAAAAGCTAATATGTACTAATTTCCTACATGGATGGAAGTATGTAATAAAAGTGTTGTTTGCCATCCTGTAGGAAGCTAGTCTTTGAGTATGCTAAAAACGTCCACACAAAAAGACAGTATGAGGTAGCTAGTTTGCTTTAAATGCATATCCTACGTGAAAAAAATGGATTAGTTCTAGCCCATTGTGTTAAGTGCATGAAGCACTTAACAAAATGTCCCCGGTGCAGCAATTGAGAATTTGACATCAAGCTTAACATAAAATTTAGTTTAATATAATTATGATTTAGACCAACCATAAAAGTTTCTGATCAGGATTCTCACCCTTTTCACCCATTGACTCTTACCTCATTCCCTTTTCAATCAACACAGCACTTAATTCAGTGCCTAGTGAAGTCAACGGGAGCCTTTCTACTGATTTCAGTGTATTATAGATAGGCCTTTGCATGGTGTGTATCTGTGGGGCTTTTTGACAATTCACTTGGTTGAAGATTGTTTTTAAAAGGTTTGCTCTGCTCTTTACATAGCACTGCTGGATGGTATATTAAATAAAAATTACGGACCACAAAATGTACATCTCCCTCTTTTTGAAAATTAAATATGAATGTAGTGGCAGAAAATTATAGCAAGTTAAATAAAGAGGCACTTGTAAAATGTTTTGCAATAAGGTATTCTTTACTAGCTATGTTAAAGATGTTTAAAAAGCAGTTTGGCTTTAGTAGTTTGAAGTGTCAGGGTATTTGCTTTAGTGTTATGTGGTTGGTTGGCAGAATCTTAAAAGCTTCAGCACTGCATTGAAAACAGATTTATTGCTAAAGCCAAAAAACCTGCATCTAATTTTTAAGAAAAATGAGTTCAACAGTACGTTAGTTCATAGAGAATTAGGTGTGCCAGGGTAGTCAATAGTATTCATTCTGCTGTTAGAACTACAAATCATTCCTTTGGCAAATTTGCTATGAATGAAAACACAATATATATATATATATATATATATATATATATATACACATATATATTATGCAGATCTCACCACCATTACTTAATGAAGTAAAAAAAGAAGTGGAACTAGTTCTTTTTCATTTACAGTAATTTATTTATTTTTGCTCCTTTTGTTTGGGCCCATTTCTATTCCTACTAAAGTGAATGCCAAAACTTCCAATAACTAGACAAAAGGATTGCACCCTTTGTATGAAAGGTTTGAAGCTTTTGTTGCAAAGCACATCTAAATGTCTTTCAAGGCCATACTAAGCAACTATGAGAAAACAGTTGGGGTTGTGAACCTTTTAATAAATATATGGGAGGAAAAACTGTTTTAAGCCTTTATACAATCAATAAATGTAACAAGCTCAAAGCCATTACTGGATTCTGAAAAAGAGACAAATGCACCAAGTGACTCTTCCTAGGTGTGAAGACAGCATTCAGATACAGACAGTCCCTCGTGTGCCAAGAGGACCAATGGTGAAAGAAAAGCAAATGGAGCAACTGTTTGGACCCTCAAAACATTTCTCTGATGCAATATTCAGACACAAAACCAACCCAACATTCCATTTTCCACAGAGAAGTTGAGTTCTTCATCTTGCAATTTGCTCTTGCACTAACTTCTTTTAGCATGTTGTGTATAATAAGTGTATACTTGAGTATAATGGAGTAGTCTGGACACTGCTGCTACATGGAACATGTGACAAGCTATGGCACACCAACATGCTGTGACCTTTCCTTCCTTCTCTTGGCTTTTAATTTAACTAAGCTGCTGACTAAAGAAACTGACACAAACATTTAATCACATCATAAAGCTTTATTTTAGGTCACAAAAATACTTTTCTGAGCAATCTAAGCTGCAGTTGTCTAGAACATAACAGATTTCATACCCCCCAAAACACCCCAGCATGTCAGGCTTTTACAATTAAACAGTGAAAAATGAATTCTTTTTCTGAGCAGAAGGGCCATCCGTCACTTATACAGTATCTGCATTCAGATGATTAACAAGTGAGTTAGAAGCAATCATACAACATAAAATTCATCACTGGAAATCAGAATGCTCTGGGAATTGGAAACATTCAGTGTGTGCTAAACTGACAGTAACACAGAATCTAAAACAGCTGACTGGCTGCTTCATTTCATTTATAAAAGCAATTCAAAAGATTCATTAGGATAAACTTTTGCACAAAGGGCAAATTGTGTTTCTTGTCTCTCACATTCTCCCCTGGCTGGAGGTCAGCAGACTTCTGAAGTTATTCAGAATGTAGTACCTGAGGATGAGTTCCACATCTGTCCTCAGTGGACTTCAGAGCTCCCCCCAAACTCATCTAGAACCAAAAAGCCACTATATTATACTATGTCATAAAGAAACTTCAGTACTCCTCATTATCAAGAATCTTCAGGGAGATCCAGAGAAGCCAGACTAATTGCAAATCAGGGTAGGCTTGATTGGCTCTCATTCTGCAAACTATAATTTTTTTCCCTGAAAGTAAGGGGATGCTATCCTATCCCTATACTGGCATCCCCTATCATCATCTAGACATAAAGGAGTAATCTTAGCATCCCTTTGTTGGGCCAGAAAGACTCCCCGGTACAGGCTCTGTGGAAGAGTATTGTAAGGCTACCCTTTGGAGGACCCTTTTGTGCCGCAGTATAGGAAACTGGTGAGCAGGAAGAGCTGGTGATCTAGCCTAGGGACAGAAATTACACATAAATTGGTATAAGTGATCAGAAGCTTGTTGGATGCAATATAAGACTTAACTGATTTAAATTGGTTTATTGAACTTCTGCCCCAGATCCCCTCCAGATTCAAGTTAACTTGCAGTCCCCCAGCATCCCTGGATGCTTTGCACCTCCCCTGCAAACTCCCCCTCGCAGGGTGGGCAGGCAAGCTTTGATCCAAGCTGTCTGCTCCAGCCAAACGGACGCATGCTTTAGCTCCTCCTCCCCACTTCTGGCCTGAGCCACTGCAGGCATGTGGCTGCATTTCCAAAATCAAAAGTGAATGTCTGTTCACTTGTTTACTGGTTGCAATCTATGCAGTTTAGACTAACCTGCAAAAACTGAATCGATTCAGCCTCAGACTTTTTGACTGTCTGTACTTCCCCCAGTGTCACAATATACAACAGGGCAGAGATCCCAGGCTGTATTTCCCCTATATCAGGCTGGGGAGGCTATAAACTTAGGGCATGGACACACTAGTAGGTAAAGAAGGCCCTCCAAGGCTGGCTGAGTCACACTGGGGGAGATCTCAAGCCCAGACGACCAGACTAAGGAAGGCTCAAAGACAGTTTACAGCTACTTTAGGTGCCCCAGACCTCCCACACCTGTGGCACAGGTTCTGCATGGCAACTTTAAAGATACAGTAAAGAATCTCATCCAGAACTGAGACACAGAACACTTAAAGCACTGCTTCAGTTTCTGGCTGCCTATGATTCCAAAGGCTGTTCTGACAGCTGAGGACTGATTAATCAGAGATGCGCTGGCCAAGCCTTTGAACTATGTATGAACCTGTCTCTGTATGGTTGCAGAAGAACTTCATGGTATATTTGCAGTCTTCCTGCTTTCAAGCTCACAACTGAGTGCAAGCCATGTGGATTATTAAAAAACAGCACAGACAAAGTCAAGGTGACCCTTAGATTCCAAAGATGACTCAGACATTCAAAATGATTTTAAGCCTACTTCAGAATATGCATGAGGAAAGTCCTTACTAGTGGCTGACACATTATGAAGCAGCTTTAATGATCACCTAGGTTCTGAGCCTCAAGTTTAGTATGGCTATTAGAGAACAGACAACAGCTAACTCAGGAGTCAAGATAAAGAGGAAAGGTTCTGGAAAATATTTCTGAGAACACTACAACTCTTAGTAACTAGATAGGCTAGTGGGTTAAATAGGCTATATGTTCATCCCCTGGGGTCCTCCAGCATCTTCTGAGGAGCCCCTCATCATCATTCCCATCTCCTTCAGGGACTGTTCTGTTGTGGGGCTTTCCCACCCTCCTACCTGCTCCCTCCCCTCCCCCCCCGCCCCCAACATCATACTTCTTGTATTTCTCCCGATGTATATGACAATCAAAAAGCCTGCTGATAGGAGGATTGAGAAGAGGGGATTACAAGGAAGTGTTTAGTGGGACTTCATACATGAGGGGAGGGGGCAAATAAGGAAGATGTGGGAGAGCATGGATGCTCCTTAAATGCTAACGTTAATGTCTCCAAAGGCCAAAAGGATATGTATAAGGGAGGGAGAGCAGAAGGCCTCAGAAAGTTTCACTACATTCAGGAATTAATCTGATTGACCCCTTCTGACAGAGAACTGGCCCCATTTATTGATAGCCACTTATGTAAACCAAACACCTTTATCTTCATAGATTTCATAGACATTAGGGCTGGAAGGGACCTCATAAGATCATCGGATCCACCCCTCTTCCCAAGGAGCAGGAAGTTAACTAAGGTCAAAGGATCCCAGAAAAATAAGCATCCAACTGTTTCTTAAAAGTGTCCGGAGTAGGTGCTTGCACCACCTCTGGGGGGAGTCTATTCCAGGCATTGGGGGCTTGGACAGTAAATAAGTTTTTCCTTATGTCCAGCCTAAAATGGTCTTGGAGGAGTTTGTGACCATTGGACCTTGTCATCCCTTGGGGTGCTCTGGTGAAAAGGCGTTCCCCCAGATCCTGATGCACACCCCTTATGTACTTAAAGGCTGCCACCAAGTCACCCCTGAGCCTGCGCTTCTCCAGGCTAAAGAGTCCCATGGCACTCGACCTCTCTTCATAACGCCTGTTCTCTTGACCTCTGATAATGCGTGTGGCTCTCCTCCGGACTCTTTCAAGCTTCTCCACGTCCTTTCTGAATTGTGGAGCCCAAAACTGGATGCAGTATTGCATGTGTGGCCTCACCAAGGCCGAGTACAGTGGGAGGATGACATTCTGGGTCTTGCTTGAGAAGCATAGGTAGATGCAAGCCAGAGTTTTGTTCACTTTGCCAGCTGCGGTATCGCATTGGTGGCTCATGTTCATCTTGTGGTCAATCGGATTTTCATGTAGGAGTTGAAAAATATAAGATCTAACTTTCATAAACATGGCTTTCTGATGATTCTTCACATAAATTTCCTGCCCCACTTTTAAAAAAATAAGTAGCTCAGAGGCTGCTGTGCCCCTTATGAGACTAAGTCTATGAAACCACCACAGCTGAAGGTGGGTCTTTCTCCTTAGGCATTACAAAAGAAGTAGTAGATCTCGTCCTTGTCACCCATGTCCCAAGACTGCTTAGAAGGAGATGAGCAGGCAACACTGAAAATAGAACATGCCCTTACTTCCATTAAAAAGGATGGGCAGTGAAACTGTCCCTCAGAAGAAAAGGAATTCAAAACATCTGGTCACTCCATCTTTAACAACTGTGATATGTTCCCTTCCAAAGAGTGCAGCATACACTGTAAAGAATACAGGAGGTCCTTGGATTAAGTCTGAATTAAATGGTATCAATTAAATAGTTTCTTTTTATAACACTGATGGAATAAGCCTCTCATTTTACAGCATTTTTCAATGTAACCTGAACTCTGGAGTTATAACTAGTATGTCCATAATACTGCAGGTGATTATACTGTAACATGGTAAATGTTTACATGTTTCTTTTATTTGTTAGGTCTTACTGCAACTGTTGCTTTCACTGATTAAATGAAAATGGTACCCAATTTGTTCAAACTGAAAATCAGAAGAGCTAAAACACGCTCTAATAACATGAATAAATTGTGAAATGTTTTTGAAAATAAAGGTAATTACTGTGGGGATATCTGAACCATTCTCTGGTGGCCTCCATCCACCTGAAAAGGATATAATTTGTGACAGTGGCTATACAGTTGCAAAATATGACTTACTTTAAAAAGCCTCCACCCTGATTTAATATCAGCTGATCAATCACACCCACTCTTTAAATATTTATCATATCACTTAAATATTTAACATGAAGTTTTTCTTCCAATTGCTAAATCAGTATTATGCAGACTCGAAATCTGTTTACAGTCTCTTACAATAAGCTTGCTACCTGTCACTTTCATATGATGTCATTTTCAAGCCTCTGGCTGGTGACAGCTTTCTTGCTGTGAAATGACAAGTGTAATTAAAACGTTAGTTTCAAATACAGTTTGCATTTTATTCGTGGTGGGAAACACTTCTTCCTTTATGAATTTTCAGACTGCTGGGCTGCGTAAAAATACTGTGGATGGAGCTTTCCTATAAATCTGGTTTAGTCTTTCAGAATGAAATGTGCAGCCATTGCTGGAAGCACCATAACATAATTAAACTTATATTTCTGCAGGTGTACAAAGCAAGGGAGAGGCACAAATACACTAATGGCAAAACCGGGACAAGCACTCACTTTCCTGCTTCCTAACGTGGTGAACATACACTGCAAATAGCAAAAAATACCAACAGAAATCCTTAAAACAACATGTACTGAAAAACCAGAATAAGTATGTAGAAGAAGGATACAAATAAGAAACAGCACGTTAGTTAAGAGAGGGAAACAAATGCTATGATTTTATTGCTACCTGTTGTCAGTTTGCAATACATTATGTATTTTTACAAGCACTCATGGAGCCAGTTCAGCTAGAGATGGGCCAAATCAAAACCCTGGATACAAATAACCAAATAATCCCATACCCATGAGATTGCCATAATGTCATGAACCAAACCCACAGTTCTAAATACTCTTATACTGTAGGGAAGTTTCAGCTCTGTATGACATCTGCAGATCAGATACTCCTTGTCGTCAGACTTTTACGGGACTGGGTACTTCAGAGCTACTCTAGGAAGGGTATAACCAAGGGGTATACTGCAAAAGAATATTGGAGAGGAGGAAGACAAGTTATAAGCCCAAGAGTGATTCCGACATGCCTGTCATTTCAGCATCTCTGCTTTTAGGTACAGGAAGAAAGTATAAAAAAATCTGCTGTTTAGCCAAAGCCCAACGCTGAAGATGATCAGATGAAAAGTGGCACTCCATCAGAACATACCTATTAATACTGATAAACAACTGTTCAAGAGACACACTTATCAGAGTCTTGTATTAATTCTGATAAACACAAAAATGCAGATTCTAGTTATAGGCCAAATGCCAGGTCCTCCATTCATTTCCAGATCATTAACTGCAAGAGCGCAGTTACAGTAGTTCTGTAAGAAAAGTGGAGTCAACAACAAAAATGGTTACATCCTTTTTTTCAAACCCAGAGGCACATTAACCTCTAGTAGACAGGATTTTGCATGTTTCCCAAATCAAAGTGAAAAAGAAGAGATATCAATTGCAAATGTCTCCCAGCTGGAGCTTAAAATATCAAAACTCAAGGTCACATTGCATCAAAATATTCCACATTAACCAGCGGTTCTACACATACTGATTTGTTCCAACAACAAATAAGTGTACGTAGAAATGTTACATCACACACATTCAGCATGACTGTTCCTTCCTGTTTTATATCGCAAAGGCAAAGCTGAAAAACAGCATTAGAACAAATCAATATTATGGAACCATAATAGTGATTTTTGCTGTTAAAATTTATAAACAATTTTCATTAAAAACCTTATATTTACCACCCCACATCTTTTTTTGTGACATACGACTTCTTATCTACTGACTCTACTCAGCAAACGCTTTTTTAAAAATTATTTTTCATTGAGTTGTTTCATTGAGTTATTTAACTATTTTTTATTTTGAGCAACTGAAGTCTTAGGCTAAGTACATACATTCAAAAGGCCTGTGGCACAAAGTGCTCTATCACACTTTACTTAAAGTGCTATAACTTCTAGCTCATCCCAGCTGAACAGCCGGTACTGTTTGTGGGGTGAGGCCTCAGTGCCTGCCTGCACTGACCAAGACCAGCAGGCAGGGGGTGCTCCCACATGCCTCCCAGGAGGCTGTTGGAGTGACCACTCCAGTCCTGCCCCGCACCAGCTGGGAACTGTCAGCAGCAGCTGTGGGGAGAAGAGGTAAGGGACCTCCCTGCCATGTGAACCCAGCCCAGCCCCCACCCAGCAAGCTGTTGGGGGGGGAACTTGTGGAAGGGAGACTCCATTTCCCCAGCTGCAGCTAGCAGTGGCAGCACAAGTTCCTTGTGTCACTTGTTGCACCAGGAACTCTGGTGGGGAATGGTGAAAAAGGAGGCTCTTGCCGGGTACCTCCACCAGGTTTCTGGCTTGGGCCTTGCTGGGGGCTAGGCCAGGCCCCACATGGCACAGGGGCTCCTTTTCCATCCCCATCCCTGCCACTGTTCCTGATGCAGCAAAAAGTGGAGCAAAGAACTTGTGCTGCAGCTGGGGCAAAGGAGTCCCCTTGCCAGGCTCGTCCCACCCAGCTTTCCAGCTCAGCTTTTACTGGGGGCTGGGCTAGGCAGGGGGTTCCTTTTCCTTAGCTTCACCCAGCTATGGCAGTGCAAGTCCCCTGCACCATTTTTTGCAGTGTCAGGAACTCTGGCAGGGGGGTGGAAAAGAGAGGGAGCTCCCCAACTTAGCAGCTGACATCTCAGGGGGCTAGCCCAGGCGCCTCTGCAGCAGGGTGTGTGTGTGTGTAGGGGGAGCGGAGGGGGTTTCTTTTCAGCCTCCCTGCCAGACTTTCTGGTGCAGCAAAAAGTGGCATAGGGAACTTGTGCTGCCATTGCTAGCTGTACCTGGCTGGGCTGCAGTACACTGTGGGCCCACGGTGGCTTCAGGGACAGAAACCTCCCTTCCTACCCCCTCCAGCCAGGATGTGGGTCATAGCTGACTGGGATGAGAGGCTGTCATTGACTCAGGTCAGTGATAGCTGAGGCAGGGGGCAACACAGCATGGGCAAAGTAAACGAGCTCTGCCTGAAGCAAGCATGCTGTCCCATAAAGGGCCCCAGGATGCTGGAAACTGTAACCCAGCATAATAAAGAATGGATGTGGCACAGACGTTCAAAAAGTGCTCTAATTTACAGCACTTTAGTCTGATAGCACATCCATTGAAAGTTAATTTAGAGCATAATCTGCCATTTTTAAACCACTTTAAGTGCCATGAATGTCTGTTCTGTTATGGCTTTAAAGTACTTTGTGTGCTCTTAACATGCATTAAGTGTAAAATCTGTACCTAGCCTTAATGTTTCCCATTTTTTACAGATTGAGTTATGGGTGGGCAAAAAAAAAAAAAAAAAAAGAAGAAGAAGAACAAATGTGCTCTGATAAAGGATATGAGACTTTATTCGTTACAGTTATTCCTCCCTATGGAAATCTACTTCCTGTGATGTTGCCTGCATGTACTGCTGGATACTGAGGAAAATGGAAAGCCTCATGGAGAACTGTCACTCCTGAGTGAGAGGACACAGCAGTGGCTTGAAACTGCTTTTGCAACCTCCTGATCATAGACTTAGAGTATAAATCCAACATCCTGGGGGCTTTATCTAAGTTTTGGCTGTCTATTAGTTGTCTGGAGTCTCCATGGTACTGTGGCTAGGGACAGAAGTTACATCTAAACTGGTTTAAGTAATCAGAAACTGGTTTAAACCTGTAACAGAACAGAAGGCCAATGCACATAAACTAGTTTCAAAATGGCTGAAATTGGTTTAAGATAAACCTGGTTGAATGCAGTATCAGACTTAACTGATCTGAGTCAAACTGGTTTATGAAACTTCTGTCCCAGACCCTTTCCTGGTTCAAGTTAAATCAGTCCCCCAGCATCCCAGCATGCGTTGCAGCACTGGACTGGGCTGTGCAGTCTGCTCCAGAGAGCAGGGCTGGCCCTGCCTCTCTTCTCCCTAGCTGGAACAGTGTGGGCTAGCTGACAAGGGAATGTGTGTGTGTGTTTGGGGGGGGGGAGGGTAAGCCCAGTTTACAGGGTGGGGGGAGGGACTGTCCCATGCTAGGCAAACCCCAGCTGGGGTCTGAGGCCAGGGAGGGAAGCTAAACACCCTTTTCCGTCCGCTCAAACTACAAATCCCAGAGGCACCTGGAAGCAGGAAGAGAAAGAGTCCTGCTACTGTAATTCTGGATTGCAAATCCCAGAGACCTTGGGAGCAGCAGGACGAGGAAATGAACACAGCTTCTGGCCAGAGACACTGCAGGCAAGTGGCTGCATTTCCTGAATCAAAGGTAAATGTCTATCACTTCAGTTTCAATTTAATCTCTGCAGCTAGACTAACTTGCAAAGACTGAACTGATTCAGCCTCGGGCTTTTTGACTGTCTGTACTTAGCCTGTGTGTAATAGCCTTGTTCTTACACACCCTTCTCGCACCAGAGCTTCTGAGGGGATCCTCAGAAGAAGACTTCATGGTAGGACTTCCAAAATATCTGCACTATGAACTCTTCTCTTGGATGAAACTGGGTCTTTTGGGGCTTCTTTATACCAGCTCTCCAACCTTTCACCTTGAGCACAGAGGCCAGAGCAGAGGTGAGGTTCTTACCCCAGGCTTCTGAACTTCCTCTCAACTATAGCTAGAGTAGAGACATGAGCCTCATATCATCAGTTTTCTCAGAATTCAGTGGATGGACTATTTATCCCTACTGCAGAAAAGACACCTTGTGGCAGAACCTCTATTTACCTGCCAAGAAAGGGTAGGGAGATGACAAAAGAATACTCTGACCCTACCACAGGAGACTTGGAAAAAAAAGAAAACTACATGTATAAAATAAACGAATTGAATCTGTGCATAATTCAGCAAAATTAAACAGGCAAGCTTCACTGCCATTTTTATGGAGTTACTTCTGAAAGTAGTACTGAACTTTAAACAATAATGTAAAGAGAGTCTAGACAGTAAAGAGTAATAAAATCAATTGTGGGAGTATAGATCGCTGTATCATACACTATCCAAAGTCTGTAATTGCAACTTAGCATTCAGTCGACATTTAAGGCTAACAAGATAAAAGAGCAAAATAATTAAGTTATTGTCTAACATCACTGCCAGTAATAAATAACACATGTCCTCCATTTCGGAGGGGGAATGAAAAGGGCAAACAATTGGGATACATTTAGCCCATGTATAACAGGTGAAATTTTGTGGACTTGAAACCAACAAAAATTTGGTCTAGCAAGCACAAACAGAGGAAACGGGCCGGATTTAAGTTTAGTGCAAGCAGACTTTAGAAGCCAACAGAATTGCACAATGCCTTCGTTGGCTCACTGTGTTTATAGTTTTAAGAACAGCTACAGACCATAAAAGAGAATTTCAGCAAAAACTCCAGTACATTTTGGGTCCACGTGTTTGAAGCATATTACCACAGCAGTATTATTTGAGTTTGCAAATGAAAAATCCTCAATATCCTATTTCAAACTTGGGCCAAATTCAGTCATCCTTTACCAAGTAAAGTTTCCCAAATTCAGTCATCCTTTACCAAGTAAAGTTTCCCATAATGAAAGTGACATTTTTGTTCAAATAAGGACAAATGGGCTACAGTAATGTGGCCCTTTGAACTGAACACAGGAGGTGAACTTTCGGACATGCAGTAGCATTAATATTTTGATACAGGTTATGTAGACAGAGCACTGGCTTTGCTCATAGTCCCAAAGAGACGGACTTTTCTTCTCTTTCCCTGTTTATTTTTTAAGGAAGAATATAGAAAGGCCTGGTGATGTGCAGCAAGTTCACAGTAAGTCTTCAGATTGCGAAGGAAGGAGACTCTGAGATACTGTTAATTTACTATTTCAGTGGAAGAGCGATTTTGAACATCTCATAAAATCAGACTTGGCTGAACAGCTCTTCAGCCTCAGTTAAAAAGAACAAGTTCAACCACTCCCAAAGAAATTACAAAACTTATATTTTTAAAACTTGCACAGGTTAAATAGAGAGTCTGATGCACACAAAATCACTTCCCTCTGCAACAAAGAAACAAAGGAAGTCTCATGATGTACGAAACCTGACGGCCATATCCCCAGGGTTCAAAATGTCATTGTATGGATTAGAACTCGTATTTATTTGTAATGCTCCAAGACCCAGGCACCTTTCAAAATTAATAAGAAGCATTATGAACAGCTCCAGCTTTTCTAGATTTAATCACCATTAAACCATTTATGATGGTTCCTCCACTAGATACTTAATATTCTTTGATATTCTTATGTATAATTACTACTTATAATCGGTGCATAGCTATTAAGTGATGTACTGCTAAATCTCTAGGTTTCAAATGGATAAATATTAGCCTAATGTGCTCAATCAATGCATAGAAATAGCTTTAAGCACTTTTCCTGCAAGGGAAAATATTTACCATATATCACAGTTAGATTAGCCTGAGGCACTAAGCAGCTGATAGAGGAGGGTTGAAAGCCTGGAAATCACTTTAAAAGTCCTTGCATTTCTGTGAAGGACATCCTCAATAGACAGTAAGAAAAAAAGAATCGAGTAGTGTTACCTTGAGCATCCTATAAAACACAGTACTTAGGATCAGAACCGTGTCAGAATATTTGCTGCTTGAGACACAAAATGTTCCTTTCTATTGGGAAAAAGCAATAAAGGATATAAAGAGCTTCTCATCTGTTTAGTTTACTGAATTCTTCATTCTAAATGACAGTTAATAGCTCTGGAATAGGCTGTTAATAAATAAAAGCCCTCTCCTGTAGATTACATGGTAGCCAGGGTCATGCCTGACAGGATGTGCGATGAATAAATTACACCTAACCATACAACACTGAAATAAAATAGCATTTAATAATCATCAAGCCCACATCCCAATTCAGAAGCTTCCAAGCTTCTGCATGTTTCTCTCTTTAGGATTTAAGACGTGTAGAATGACTTCTATACAACTTAGACAAACTATAGGGGCACATTCAGACCAGACTATTTGATTTTCATCCCCATCAGATAGAGAAAAAAATAGCTGTACCTTCTGGTCAAGTATTGTGAATCCTATAGTCTTATCTTAAATACTGTAGTGGTTATTTTACCTTCTGAGAAAAGTAAGTTGGTTTCCTGGTTCTCTCATAGCTAGTATGTAAGATCAGGGAAAAAACCACATTAAGTTGAGATAAATAAGAAAGAGAGCACAACAACAAAAACTTCCTTGAGCCACTGTTCTATAAATAACATTATTCACAGTAAATATGATTTTAACGGCTTTTTGGTTCATCAACTAATCCCAATTTCTTCAATGTATTCACTGCAAATTTGTTTTTTTATTTGCTAAATGATTTGGATGTACAACTTTCCAGACTGTCGGTTGCTTCCAACTGTTTGATTTGACTACTCACTCTTCATGTGGTACAGCTGATAATCTACATTACATTGTATTGTTTCTGCTTGTTTTGAACAAGAGCAAATGACTAATGCACTTCTGGTATGTATTTTCAGATGAATAAACACATGTACTAAACCTTGTGAAACTTTGTAAAGGTTTCTCATGGACATATGGAAGTTGTTGAGATACCTGTGAACAACCAATATGAGTTTATGAATCATACTGAAATCATCATCCTGAAATAATCTTACCGTTAAAATGTTTTTGGAAGTTTTGAACTTTTTTTTGCTGCTGCTTCTTTTTTGACAGTTAAAATGCCCCATGGCTTTTAAAAATTTTGCTTACAAGCTGTTTCTACTTCCCCAAGTTTAATTTTCTGTACTTCGAATCATTTGACTTCACTCAGTATTTTTTGTTTATACACTGCCACATATTTTAAAAACATCAAGATATAAGAATATGAATCAGTAGAACACAAAATGCCAAAACACATTGAATCTCCCATTTAAACTTTGATGGTTAAAATGCAAGCAAGTCAACTTTATAAATTACTCATCCTTCATTTATTTGAAGGGGAGCCATGTTTTTTAATAGAATGTGATGTAATCCTTTGCATAAAGCAAACCTTTTTTGTGGTGCCTGATGCAACTCCCATTGAAACTGACAGAAGCTTTTCAATGGAAAATGGATTGCAGTGAATAGCATTAAAGAAACAGAGCAATTATTTGAAAATGGAGTTTTCTTGCAGCTCAATAGGATTACATCAAACAAACCCAACTGGCTTGCCTGAGAAAAAAAAATGATTTTTTTCACACTGTTTCTAAGGCTAGGCATGGGATTTTAAGGGGCAGAAGTGTATTTCACTTCTGTTTAAACCTTCATTTCATAACTGATTTTTGTATGCATTATTTGTCATATCATCCTTGAACCATTGTTGCCTTTATCAGTCCACACTATTAATACCTTATCTTTAAAATTCCTTCCAATGCTTTCTCAGTGACTTCAGCTCCAGTTTCAGAGTTATGAAGACAAAAAATAACTAACACGTTTTATAAAATGGGGCTTCAGGTGGACAGTGACTATGGGAAACTTCCTTTTTATGCTACCAAATCTTAGCATGTGGTAGAAGGAGAATCTCAAGGTTCAGACTTCTGTCCCATGACCCAACCCTCCTATAAGAAATGGGGGTGCCTTGGAGAATTCAGAAAACAAGAAGCTTGTGTTTTATAGCTTAGCTGCTGCCAAAGTCTATCTACTTGAGATCCCAGAGCCATTTCAGGCCAATATCTCAAATGTGCATGGCAAAATCTCATAATAAATTCTCCTAAAAGCACTCCCTCAGTTTGAATTTTTCTTACTGGTGGCCTGAACACCACTTCCTCATCCCATCTCTACTTTCACTGTTCAGACTCTGTGAAAAAAGCAGGTACTAACCATGATCCACCCAATCCGTTCTATCATTGCAAAGAGGCAGCTCCTCTTGTTCAGTGGTGAAACACACTGGCTGACCAGCATGGAAGGAAAATGCAATGTCACTGGTCATACTGTTATCTGTTTTCTAGATGGGCACAAGTGTTCACTCTCCAAATGTTAATCTGGCAACTTTCTCTAATATTAGATTTACCTGAGAAAATATAACTGAGTTTCCTTTTATTGTGCACCCTCTGTGTGCTAAGGGTACATATTTAGATTGACTTAACCAGGGCTAGGTCAGCCTAACTGCCTGCTCATGCAAGCAATTGCAGGGTTTATTTTGGCCAAAAACTGATGTGCCTGAACTAAGCTAGTGCACTAATTTAGACTGAGAAAGTGTTAACCCAATCTCGTGAAAGCCTACACGTGTTCGCAGCAAAGCCCAGGGGCCAGAAAAGCCCAACCTCACACCCCAATGCTGGGGGTATGCTATTTCCACTCACCCTTCCAACCCTGATTGGCCTATTTTTAGCCCCCTGACATCTCCTCCCCTGAATGGGTGATTCCACTCCCCCAACCTACTGCACCCTGAGCTACTTTCCTTGCACTGCCCATACAGCTTCTGGCACTGGTAAATGGTTGCACAAGCCACTCCCAACACCAGTGAACAACTGCACATGCCACTCCTGGTGTAGGTTTAGGCAGCTTAAAGCAAGCCACTTAAACCTAAACCAGGTGTAGCGAATGCATGTTTTCTCCCTAAATAACCATGACTTAATGTTTGTACCTTTATCTTTAGTATAAGAGAACCCAAATTGACCAAAATGTTTTTGTCCATAGTCACCTCCCATTCCAGGTTTGCTGGAGGATTATTTCTTCATACATTTTTGATCTCAGCTTCAAAACAGCAGGTCACCGCAGTTTCTCTGGATTTATACTTAAACCCAGTCATGTAGAATCATTGTCAATAATGATTATTGCTTTCAATATTTAAAAAATGTGGTTCACAGACACTACATTTCAGTAAGTCTCGATTGTGCTAAGATACACACAGAATGTGTGATATTAATTTTACAAAGTATAATATGCTCAAAAGTTGCATCATTATACTCTGTAATTATATGGTACCTTGTATTTGCATGACCGCACACACTGTGCTAATTACATATATATGTAATACAATTAATTAAAATTATTTTAGAATGAAGGTAACTTGCACAATTAAATTTTCATTTAAAACCAGAAGTGGAGACACACCTCCAAAAGACATAGGAACCAGAAGTTGAAAATATGAGTAGGCTTTTTCTTTTTTAAAATACCACATTTAATTGTCCTGTAGCTCCTTTACTAAGTGGATGTACCAGCTAGTGACTACTAAAACCAGAAAACAAAATCCATATGCCTGTTTAAAATTAAAACATGGTACATTATACCTAAGAAAGAAAAGGATCTGTCCAAAACAGTTGCAAAGGAGGGTTTTTTTTGGGGGGGGAGGGGAGGAGGGAGGGGGTTGGCAAATATAGCTTAAATGTACTTTATAAGAACAAAAGTCTAGAATTTAAAAAAATTCAAAGATTATTAAACTCTTACTGTTCCCAGTGGGAGCTCCTGGGCACTGAGCACTTTTGAAAATCCGTCTACTTATTTGGATGCCTGGGTGGAAGCTGTTGGCTATGAAGCTATTTTTAAAATAGTCCAAGACTTTTATTGATGTATTGTAAACCACTGTGATACAATTATTTGAATAGTGTCATACATTTTTACAGTACTATAAAGAATTCAGCAAAGATAAAATGTGCATCTGTGAATGTGGTTAATATAACCAATTAACGGTATGCATGTAAACGTGCTATCTGTCTGTTATTGCATTGTAAAATAAATAATATCTCCATGCTCAGTGTACTTTATACAAAAACATCTAATTGCCTGATTCTCTAATACATTGTAGGGAGAAAACATACAAAATCAAGGGCTGTATTGCACACACAAACCTTATACTGTTTCAATTGTAATGGTTCCTCTGCCTATTACATTGCACAAATCCAGTTTATGCATTCAAATAGTCTAATTTTACCAGGTGTCTATTAAATTGAATCTGGGATTTCAACAAGCACATCAAGAGCATTTAAACAACTTTTAGAATGTAATCCTACTCTGAAAGTGGCTACATAAAACCTTTCAGGGGTGTTGGTTGTAGCTGTGTTAGTCTAAGGACATATGCAGACAAGGTTCTTTGGGTAAATCCTATATCTTTTATTAGACCAACTAAAATAGTTGGGAAAATTCTTCTCTGCAAGCTTTCAGGTACAAACACTGTTCTTCAGGCAAAGGAGTGTCTGCAGTTGTTTTGTGCTCTTCCTGGATGGGATAGAAGCCAGAAACCAGTATGCAAAAATGCCAGTCAGTAAAAATGCAAATGTGTGGCAAACAATGGGTAAGAAATAGGTTGGGGGGAGGAAGAGAAATGGGGACCTGGTGATAAAATGTAACTGGTTGCAATGGGTTGCAATTGTTTGAGGATTTTCTGTATAGGTTCCAGGAAGGGACGGAACGTCATAATTAATGGTGTGAGATTCATGGGGATTTTTTTTTGTACTGCAGCAATTCTTCATGTGTATCTGCATGGCTCTTTCAAAAAGCATGATCTATCACTCCGGAGGAGTGTCCTTGTTGAGTGCAAGCCCTTTTGAGATTTGTGAGGTGACAATTGCGGATGTTCTTCTCAGTGCAAATTCAGTGGTATCAGAGGGCTTGGCTGTATATCACAGCTTTCTTGGTGTGTTTAGGGCGACTGCTGATTCTCTACAGATATGTATGCTGGTCCCTGTGACCATCACCTCACGTATCTCAAAAGGGCTTTCACTCAGTGAGGACAGTCCTCCAGAAAGATGGACCATACTTTTGAAAGAGCCACCCGAATATCATGTGAAGAACTGCTGCAGTATAAAAAGAAAATTACCATGAATTATACACCATTAGTTATGACATACCGTCCCTCCCTGGAACCTATATGGAAAATCCTCAAACAATTGCAACCCATACTGAAAGAAGACCCAATTCTTAAAGAGATATTTCCAGAACCACCCATCCTAGCCTTTAAACAAGCACCAAACCTCATCAATCTCATCACCAGAAGTAAACTTCCTATGGCCCAAAGCACACCAAATGATTCCGGACCATGGCCCAAAGCACACCGAATGGATCCAGGCCATGCTGGGGTATGAAATGTAAAATCTGCCAAAATCTCTCCATCACTGTCACAATAACTACACCCCACAAGAGAACCATCACAATTCCTGGATCTTACAACTGCACCTCCAGAAATGTATATATTTCATCCAGTGTACCAAATGACCTGGTGGAAAATACATACGAGAAACCAAACAAAAGCTGCATACCAGAATGAACGCACAGTGGAAATCTATCAAAGACAAAAATACCCAATTACCTGTGGGGGCACATTTCTCACAAGAAAACCACTCTGTCTCCAATCTCTCAGTTCTAATCCTCAAAGGGAATTTACAAAACACCTTTTGCAGACAAACCTACTAACTTCACTTCATCAATTTACTGGATGCATACATCATGGACTAAATATAGACATTGGATTTATGGCATATTATAACCTGCCTAACACCTGATACCCCAGGTAACCTTTCTAAAATTTACCAGCTACATTTTATCACCAGCTCATCATTTCCCTCCCTTCTCCCCTTCCCTCCGCTACTTGTTTCTCACCCATTGTCTGCTGCATTTTCACTGACTGGCATTCTTGCCTACTAGCCCCTGGCTTCTATCCCATCCAGGAAGAGCACAAAACAACTGCAGGTGCTCCTCTCCCTAAAGAAGGGTCATTGTATCTGAAAGTTTGCAAAGAAGAATGTTTCCAACTATTTTAGTTGGTCTAATAAAAGATATTGGATTTACCCATAGAACCTTGTCTACATAAAACCTTTACTTTCTTTCATAACCAACTTGCTTTATGGGTATTCAGAATCTTATTTCTTTCTATCTCTTATATAACATTTTTACTTCTTTTTACTTTTATTAGTAAAACATGAATTAGAGAGGGTATGAGCTGAATTGAATTCTTTTTCTTACCCTCATAAACAAAATTGCTTACTAAAATGAAATTACAGGCTCAGTCATCTATACCCATGCTGCAGAGGTGTCACCATAGATATAAATTAACAGATGTAACTAGAGACATAATTTTGTCCAGAGAACTTTTATTGGTGATACTGACAAATGAGAAGGAGAGAATCCAGGTTGACTTTCAGTTCCAGACTGAACTTACAGGGATGTCAAAAAACAAAAGATGAACTGGCACACTGAATATATTTAATACCTATCTTTTTTAATACAATATGCACGTTTTACCTTATAATCAGCCCTCCAAAATTGGAGTGTGTGTAGTAAGCAGAGAAGCTGATTTTCTGCCTGGTGTTGGAAGTGCCCTGGCTTGATTCTTGCTCTACTGTGCAGCAGCTGTAGTATTACTGTTTAGACAGCTGAAGGACTCAATTGGCTTAATGGCTCCTTGTCCTGTTTATTGTACTGTTCTCTACTCTACAGGTGTTAATGATCACCTCTCCTTTTTAATGGTCTTGATGTTTCACTAATCAAGCTAACCCATCTAAAGGCAATTTTGCTGTCTGAGAATTGATCCTGGTTTCTCTATTGCACAGCCTCTCTAGATCTTTAGCACAGACTCTAGCTCTTAACAAAATCACAGATCTACTCATGGGCACCAACCTTCAACAACAGCTAGGGATTCTATTTCTATTATGTAAGAAAGGGAGTAAAAGTGAACTTAAGATTAAGCTCTGTCCCTCCTAAATCATAAAACATCTTTTTTCTTCATTATGCCTTTCAAAAATAAGGTGCGTATGATATTTGGGGCTGTGCTGTATACAAAATTTTAGAGGGGTGCTGCACAAACTCCATACTATTTGTAAGTGGTTTTTCATCACATAGGCTACAAATTCCTTCATGTTTTAATACAAATAAATCGTAACATGAACTTTGGAATTAGGCGACCATATCAGTAATTCTGCACCTGGTGCAACACATGACCTGAATTTTGAAGGAATAAGATGTTTTGTGATTCTGTAAGCTTACCTCATTATGCAGTGGTGAGCTAATAGGCAAATTGTGTACAGACTATAGCTCTTTGGACAAATGGAGAACTGGCAATGTCACAGAATGCATCTATTAAAATTCTTGCACTTTCAGTTTTAGCAGCAGCAAAGAGCAAATTGTTTTTCTAAGGACTTTGTTTAACGCAATGTCTAGAAAATAAGAATGCTTTAGAGAGGCCTGACTAAACTAAGAAACTGAGAAGCCCAAAATGTAAGCCTGCACTGTCCCTTCCATGCCTGGACCCAAGGTTTATATCTTTACAAGCAAAATAAAAATGTCACAATGAAGGACGTCTTGATGATCAGAAAAATACTACTGCCATGAACTCTGGGTATCCACAATTCAAAAACTATCTCCTTCCAGACTGAACAATTAGGACCATCTCTCTGTTCTATTTCTGTTCAGAACTATACTAGTTTTACAACTACAGTCTAGAAAGTCCTGAGATTCTAGAGGAGGCCCTGAAGTCGTTACTTTTCTGTAAAACTGTACAAGATGTTCTTTTCTAAAGCGCTGAGCAAATGTTTCCAAGGAAACCTCAACAGAAAGTGAACTCATTTGATTCTGTCTTTATCACTAAAAATCAAGTTCAATAAAAGGTCCCCTAAGGTCTGGCAACCTTTTGGTTGAAGTTTGGCCAATGCACAACTTTGCAAAGAAACCATTGAAAATCATTGGTTTCATATCTGAGCCATAAAAAAATCTAAGTGATCTACAACACTTTTGACTGAATTTCTGCCTTACTATCTGGGTCAGTTTTAGAGTTTGGTCCTGGCTATTAGTAAATCCATAAAAATCAACATTAAAGCTATTGGCCTCCGGTTTTAACCAAAGCGGCACTAACTTAAGTGGAGCTATCATTGCTCTAGACTGGGGCAAGATCAGACTTAAGCCCAATATTCAAATGAACCTTTCAGAAATAAGTCACTGAGCCATATAACAGAGACTTTGCCATGAGTAAGCCATCACTTCATTGGTTAGCCTGAGAGAGAAGCCCATGGTGGGAGGTAGTCCCTAAAAAATCAGGTACTGCATGGGAGGAATATTTTTCAAATTCATAAGCAGTTTGTTCTCCTGACTCCAGCCCTTCCCTTTTATCTCAGTGCTTCAACAGCTAGTAGCCAGGAGTTGGATGGAGTCTTAAGCCCCAGCCACATCAGATTACAGATTTGGCCAGAAGAAAAGAATCTTTTTCCTGGACAGACTTCCCCTAGGTGGGTCAGGGAATGGGGTGTGTCACCTTGTTAGTGCAATGGCAGAAGTACCTCTTCAGGTCAGTTTTAGGATAGGATTTGTAAAAGTAACCTCAGGGACCCAGTCTATGGGCAAACATACCTTTTTAACCATTTTAAAAGGGGAAGGGGAACTTCTCCTCAAGAGCACACATATAAGGGGTGTACATCAGGATCTGGGGGAACACCTATTCACCAGAGCACCCCAAGGGATGACAAGGTCAAACGGTCACAAACTCCTCCGAGACCATTTTAGGCTGGACGTAAGGAAAAATTTCTTTACTGTCTGAGCCCCCAAGGCCTGGAATAGACTCCCTCCAGAGGTGGTGCAAGCATCTACTCTGGACTCTTTTAAGAAACATTTGGATGCCTATCTTGCTTGGATCCTTTGACCCTAGCTGACTTCCTGCCCCTGGGGCAGGAAGCTGGACTCGATGATCTTCCGAGGTCCCCTCCAGCCCTAATGTCTATGAAATCTATGAAACATCAGGTGGAACAATGTAATTTACACGCTCTTGTAGTGAGACAAGCTAGCTAAATCACTGAAAATGCTGAAAGAAACAGGCTTAAATTTGCAACAGTTTTGCTACACTTCTATTGCCACAGAAACATGCATAACATCATAACAGTTTGTACCAGTATCATTCAATACCAATACAATTGTAACTTCTCTCTATAATCTAATGTTCACTGTGCGTATTCACTGGAAACTGCTCACCTCATTCCTTAAATATTTTTTTAAGTCCCATATAGAAATTAAGAGAAGTAGGTAGTAGCTAGGAGGTCAACTAAAATTAATAGTATTTTTATTGGTAAATGGTCCTTTGCTAGCTGGAATCATAGGACAGTCTAGTATTCATGATCTGCCCCCCATGTGGAAAATTAAAATGGACAAGTGGTGAGGTGGTGGCATTCCTATTCAATACAAAAAATGAGAATCTCACTCAGGTAGCCTTATTTATTCTTACAAAGGGTAGATTGAGTGGGATCTGTGACTTCACTGATCCTAGGTCCCTTCTGCTTGGTGAAGAAGGAACCAATAGATCAAAGGGCCAAAGGATCAAAGATTGGTGGACTACAGGCCTGTGCAAAGTGGCTAGTATTTGCTTCAGATTCGGCCGATTCAGGGGACAGTGATTCAATTAAGTGATTCGAATCACTGTCCTAAACTGATGCAGCCAAATCCGATTTGGAGATTCGGCTGCTGCCAAATCAGCCGAATCTCCGAATCAAAAAGGCCCCATCTCCTGCCCCACCATGGCTGCTCTGCCCACCCCAGCTCCTGACCTTTAAAAAACCCCCAAAACTAAAACCCCCCTGAACTCACTGGCTCCTGCCCGGCGAGGGGACGATCCTCACTGCCCCCCACTGCATGGGGGTTCTGCCACAAGCCCCCTGAAGCCCTAAGGCTGCTTCAGTAGCCAGTGAGTGTTGGTTTGTTTGTTTTTTAAAGGGCCAGAAGCTGGGACAGGTGGGGCAGCCATGGAGGGGGCTGGGAGAGTGGACAGAGGTAGAAGGGCTTGTGACAGAGCCCCCCACACAGTTTAGGGGCAGTGGGGGACAGTGGGGATTGCCCTCCTGCCTAGCAGCACCTGGTGAGTAGGGGCTCTTTTTAAAAAAACCAGCAGCTGGGGCTGGGTGGGGCAGCCATGGGGGCAGCTGGGAGAGCGGTGGGGGTTGGGAGGTGCCCAGGAGGGCTGGGGGAGCAGGCAGGGGATGGGGCCTGGCAGGGGTCCCCCCCATGGTCTCCTCCCCTCTCCTCCAGCTCCCCCTCCCCCTACTTACTGGCATGGAGTCCAGGTCCAGCTCCCTGCTGCAGCCAGTGGGGACTGCCGGAATCGCTGAAGCTCTCTGAATCTTTTCCGAATTGATTTGGAGAGCTTTGAATTGTTTCAGACTTCTTAATTGGTCCCCTGATTTGATTCAGATTTGGAGATTCAGCCACTGAGTCGGGCTGAATCTCCTCCAAATCGAATCAGCATCTGAAGCTTCACACCACTGTAGTATACTACCCAGAGTTTGTGCCAGACACCAAACTGACCTTAATTTTTCTTTATATGATGAATTGGCATTTAAATATAACTTGTGGCTAGAGGCCATTTTTTAATGTGGCCTTATATAATTTATTTAATTATAAGACTATTTAATGTGTTTATTGTTTTATTTTGGGGTGAGAACCATATTTGATAGTTAACAGCATTCATTCTCTAGCGTGGATAACTTACATCTTTATAAAATCTCTTATAAGCCTAACATAAAGCTCAAATGGTAAACTCTGCAGTTTATACTCTTTTTCTTCTTTAATCTTCTAAGCCACACTATCAATAGCTGTTTCCAAACACATTCCAAGAGCCCATTATCTAGAAAAACTCAATTCACCATGACCTTTAAATTGAGTCTACTCTTTAATTTAAATTGAGTATGTTGTTTAATTAAACACCAAGTAGGAACAATTACTGTAAATCGATGCCTACCATTTTCTAATTGAAAAACAATTTTCCATTGTAAGGTCTACGTGCATGCACTGTTTGCTTTCCTTTGGCCCCATATTTTAAAAGTGTTAACTATACCTTTATTTATAAGGGTAAGTAAAATTCTTAAATATACTCCAGCACATGCCATGCTACACGCTTAAATACCTCAGCTAGATGAATGAATTCCACTTCTAGTCATGGTGCTAGAGAGTGTAAACCGGAGACTGAAAACTTAATTTATCCTGATAATTTCTTTAGTATATAACTGGTATATAACATTATATAACCAATGGCTGAAGACAGAAATGAAAGTTATAATTTCTTCAATTAATATACAAACTGGACAACCTTTTTCCTTTTGTTTATAGAGCACAATATTTGCATCTACTTGAGCAGCTATCATCCAAAAGAAGCCAGACCTATAAAAACTGTAATTCAAATTGTTAATTTTCCATTGTGATAACCAAATATTATATATTAGCTAAGCAACCACTTCAGGAAAACAAAAACTAAACAGGGAGCAGAACACCAACATCTAGATGAAAACTCTCAAACCAAGGTTTGTGCAAAAAGGCTGTGTGTGTACGACACCTATCAAATTCAAAATCTTCCTCCATTATACTATGCATTTGGTAAGAGGTAATTGAAATTTATAAGCTTACGCTTAATACTTGATGTGATATGATACACTGATAGACTTAGACTAGAAAGGAATAAGCTAAACATATTTATCCAAGGCTACAAATAGATGTCACCTTTCTACCACCATAAAATTTTTATGGCAGCACAAAACAAAAGCAAAAAGACATCCATGCCTTTTGTTGCTCCATAAATGGCCAAATTTTCAGCAAAGACAAAATATGGTATAAATTGGTGCTGTTATTTTGCAACAGACGTCTGTTTTAATTCAGGAGAGTGTGGGCAGCCTGGAGATGCCTGTGCTCTCCAGCTGCCCCAGCAAGGCTCTCCCAGGCTACAAGAGCCTGATCCTGCATGCCCAGGAATTCCCCTGTAGGGGGAACAGAAGAGGAATAGATTTGTCAAAAAGAGAAACAGAAAGCAAAAGATATGTTTGCACAATGAAGTGGATCAACTGTGCAGGAACACATCCTAGTACAGCTCATCTGCTTCATTTGGTGACATCTGTTTATAGTCCAAGAGGTCCTGAAATAGCAGAGAAAAAAATGTCTATGTGCTAACAGAAAAGACAATCTAATGGGTATAATGGTGCTAAGGTGAATCTTGTCAACATCAGACAAAAGCATTAGTTGAAACACAAAGGAAATATAGAGAGGGAGAGAGAGTGCATGTCACTGTCCATGTCTACACAAGATGCTACTGTGCAGTAGTGCTGGGGGCCACTAACCGTGATATGATGCTACTGCACAGTAGCATCAGAAAAAACTGATCAGGGATGCTACTGTGCAGTAACACTGGTTACCGCACAGTTATTTAGTACTTGGTTATGCAAGTACCAAATGATTGCACAGTAACAACTGCACAGTCTGCCACACATGTAGACATGGCCACCTATCCACAGAAAAGTGTCTTATGCTCTGAGATGCCAACAAACAGAGGAACAGAATTTGTCAGTTGAGAAGTGGCAGGAGAACACTATGTCCGAGACATGGCAACAAGAAAATACAGTCTGTTAGTGGTTGCAAAGCATGTCAGGAACAGAGGACCTCAGGGCATAAACTTTGCAAACACAATCCTCCTATAAGTCAGATTTCTATCCAACAGTTCCTCAAGAATATTTCTTTGAACTTTTCCAAGGAGGCTCAACTGAGTTTTCTCTACAGAAGTGTTAACCAGGCCTGGGCAGTGCCAACAGCTGGCGGTGACAGCATGTAAATAGCCATCAGCTGCGGTGAAGGCTATTTTGGTACCCCTAAAAGACAGCACCTGGGGCAGCTGCCTTGGTCTCTACCTCCCTCCTCCCCTGCCCCAGCTTAGTTACACTAGTGTTTCTCGAGATCATCCTCAACTCAGTTTAGCTGAAATATGTAACCAAGGAATTTAAAAATTATTGCAAGAATGAGACTGAATTCCTACTTCAATCATATCACGATTGTTGAGAAACTTCTTCTCACATAGGTAATATATAGCAAACTCTGAGCTGCCTGTATAAACATTACTCACAAAAAATTCGTGGGAGAGATTTTTTGCAAGATGCACAGTGCCACAGGGGAAGATTATGATATCAGGCTAGAGCCATGTGAAGGAACAAAATGATTACCAGCCTTGTTTTTGTCCAAGTACTGATTTCTTAGTAATAAGGAATAAAAGAAAACGGTTGAAAATGCTATCCATTTTAGCTTGTATGACTCCTATTTGTGTTGTAGGTAATAAGCAACGAGCAGGGTTAATAAGGAATACCTGGAATTGATATTGTTTCCAGTAATGGAGCAGTTTTGGAGAATAAAGATACCATGAAGAATATGCAGGAATCCCATACACTCCCACATGAAAAACTGAAGGATTATCTGAACACTGCCACAAACCTACTGCCCTAGCAGTAACATGAAGATCTCAGACAAGGTAGTAAAGTGATGGGAGCAGGACTCATCAAACCAAAAATAAATGTGACAATGTCTAAAAGCATTACTATAATAGAGACAGTGACTACCCATGCAATTTTCATTTTACACTGAAGGAAATTTATTCCCACAAGCTAAACTACTACACAATTCAATATCATGCAGGGATGAATGTCTTGACCAATTTAGAAGCATTTGTTCCCATAGTTTCCATCATTTACACTGATTTCTTGCAGTTGATTCTTTGAGGACAGGCCATAAATATAGTTACCTATTTATATCTTCTGTCTTTATTTTAATGGAGAAAAGAAAAAGGAAAAAAACAATGAAGCTGAGAGTTTTACAGTTTAAACCTCGCCATGCTTTCTTTTTTTTTTTTTGGGGGGGGGGGGGGAGAGCACAAATACTGTACACAAGGGCACACACACCTTTATCCAAATAAAATCTGAAATTACTCTTTTAGTTGCCCACAGGCCATATATTTCTGACCCCTGCCCTAGAGTAATTTAATTAAATTATGACATTATACCAAAAAAAAGATAGGAAAGGCTATATATTATTAAAAAATAAGAAAACCCTAGCATAAATCAATATATATATAAACTATTAAAATATTTGTAGGGACTCTCCATTTTAGAAATAAAGGCTAAGATTGTTTAACAGATACATTTACATACCACCATATCATTAGCTTGAAGGAGTATGCAGGAGACAAAGAAAAATTGAAATCCTTTTTCCAAATCAGTGGATATAAAGATGTTTGTTAGAAAGCCTAAGGTGTTTTGCCATACTGGTTACACGGAGATGTGGGATCTGAGTTGCACACGATATGCAGATTCACAGTTTCTGAGGCTAGAAGGGAACACTGGAGCCATCTAATCTGGCCACCTGTATAACATGGGCCACAGGACTTCCTGGAATCAATTCTGACTTCAAGTCTGATAACTTTGATTAAACTCAATCATATCCTTTAGAAAAAAACATCCTGTCTTTACAAGTTGCCGATGACAATGAATTCATCAGCACCCTTGGGTAATTCCAATCAGCACCCAAGTGAATTCCTGGTGCTGCCTCTGCTACGAACCCTGCAGCTGCCAGTTGCAGTGCTTACGGTGGGGGCATCACAGGGGATGTTGCCCCCACTGCAAGCCCTATCAGCTGTGAGGCTTGCAGCTGTAGGAGCCAGCGTAAGAGGAGCCTGGGATCATGATCCCAGGCTCCTCTTGCAGCAGTAAAAGGCAGAATGGGATCTAATGGAAAATACCACAATTGTGCCTCCTGACATGACCACGTGGCATGGGAGGAGGCACGAATGTGTGGATAGTGCATTAGATCCCATTGCGCTTTTACCTTAACGTGTAGAGGGGCCCTTAGCTTTCTTTTTGCTAAACTAGACAGAGTGAGCTTCTTTACTCTGCCTTTTAACTGCAAATCATGTTCTACATATCTTGTGGCTTTTCTCTGAACAATCTCCCATTTTTCAATATCCTTCTTGAAGAATGGATACCAGACTGAACACAGTATTGCAGAACCCCTAATGCTTATGCCAAATACAGAGGTAATAACACCTTTAACACCTAGGTAATGTTCCCCTACTTATACATCCAAAGCTCACATTAGCCCTTTTGGTCACAGCACTGCAATGAGAGTTATGTTTATCTGATTATCCACTGCTACCCTGAAGTTTTTTTCAGATCAGCTTCTTACTGTCACTGAGCTCCTCCATTTTGTATGTATGACTCATATTCTATGTATATAGATGTATGAAAATACTTCAGTGCACATTGTTTGCCTCTGCCTGGTTTATCAAGCAATCCAGACTGCCCTGTAACTGCACCCTCTCTCCTTTCAATTACTTACCAAGCCCCAATCTGTCATCCACACATTTTTCTCAGCAGTGACTTCAAGACTGCTCCCAACCTCCAGTGACCCCCATTCATTGACAGAAAAAATTTAATAACACTTTTTGAGGTCTCACTAGAACACAGCTACTCAGCAATGATTTCCCATTTAGAAATACACTTGAAATCTTTCCTTTATGGCTAGGTACAGACATTCAAAAAGCCCAAGGCAGAATCAATCTAACTTACTTGGTTTTCTGTAGGCAGTATAGTTTAGATCAGTAGTGAACAGAACACACATACAGAACACACTTTAGTGGGGGCAAGGGCAGCGAATCTTAGACTGGGCTCCACCATTTTTACATCAGTCTGTGTGTGCCAAACTTCTGTTCTGTTATGGGTACAGATCAGTTTCTAATCATTTACACCCGTCAAAGTGTAATGTCTATACCTGGTCTACATGTTTCTTATTCCATCTCAGGTATGCAGGACTTTCCCCTTTGCAGGTGAATACCCTAGCTACTAGGCTCCAGAGGCAACTCCCTGATGCTTGCTTTCTGTATGGTGCTTTCTGTATGATGCTGCTTTAATACACAGTGTAGAGAAACGCTGTCTTGCTGACTATTAAGACTTCTTGAATGGTTATAATTGTAGAAGCCTAATAGAAAAGGGAGCAAAGAAAAGCCAGTATTCATCTATGGCTCAAAAACACCACAATCCTGTGTTGAGAGACTAGAGACAATCCGAGGAGAGCAGAATTTTTTCTCAGACTGCTTAGACATGGAAATCATAGAAAAACAGGGCTAGAAGAGACCTAAGAAGGTTCTCTAGGCCAGTCTCCTGCCCAAGACAGGATCACCCCTGTCTAAGCAATTTTCAACAAGTATTTGTCTAACCCAGAGGCATTCAACCTCTGGCTCATGGGCCAGATCAAGCCCACAGAGCCATGTTATCTGGCCTGTGAAGCTCCAAGGGTCCAGAAATGAATGCTCCCATAACTCACCCATTGCCAAATTTCAAAGCCTAGTGTGTCTGGGCTTGGCCTGCACTGTGCTTTGGATTGGGCCCATAGACCGGATCTGGGCTGCAGACCAACCTGGCACTGCTCATGCAGTCTGCAGGGTAAAAAAGTTGGGCACCACTTGTGTAACCTGTTTTAAAAACTGCATACAGCCACTATGTATCCAGCCACACTGCAGCTCAAGAGTAGTGTGGGTTAGGCAGACTTATGAGCCTGTATCTTTCCTTTTTTTTCCTTCCCAAGACTCTTAGATTGTCTGGCCTCCAGAGAATTTAAGAAATTCAGTTGTGCCACACAGCAAAACTAGCATGCACAAAATTCAGAATTTAAGATCTGCAAAATTAGACTGATGCTGCTTTTAAGGTAATGTCTGTTACTACCAAGTATGCTTCCTATTTATGCTTCAGGTTTATGATGACTTATAACAACATAATCACCTGTACTATTTTGTTGTTATTTAAATCTAAACCAAGTGTAGCAGTTATGTCTGTATAGTCCAACTGACTACGATGGAATTATAGATCTATAATTGGAAGACTCAGGAGGCACATCTACACATGCTATTAATGCGATATAGGCTTACTGCACATTAAAATACTGTGCAGTAAGCCTTCCCTGGGAGCAAGTCTACATATGTACCCTGTTGGGAGCAGCCCAGGGCTACTCCTGCCTGGCTCTACCCCCCTGCAACAGCCAGGGAGAGCTCCAGACTGTCATGGGGTACGAACGTGGGGGATGGCAGTGGACACAGGGGCTGGTCCCAATGTGCATGGAGCTAGGACAGCTCTGTTAGTTGCAGCGGCAGCTTTCTCCTGGTCCTGTGCAAATTGGGAGGGATCCTGTTGTGTCTGGGGCTGTGAGACAGATGCTGCCACTGTCTGCTGAGCTCTCCTTGCCCTGTGCACGTTGGGACACACAGCTACCAGTGAGCCCCATGCCCAGTGAGGCATCCCCACCCAGCAGAGTGCTGGCCAGGAACGGTCCCACTCCTGGGGCAGCTGCCAGTAAGCCCCTGGCTGGGCAGGTGTAACAGGGTCAGACCCTATCCCTGTGGGTGTGGAGGAGTCTGAATGTCCCCACACCCTGAAAGTATTCCCCTACACCCACCCCAGAGCTGGAGGGATTCACTAGAGGCTGAGGACCCAGGTCCCAGGATGCAGCAAGCCACCCAGCAAGGGAGCCAACACAGGTGTGATAAATGAGGGAGAACCAGACCGGGGGGGGGGAGGAATAAAAGGATGCTGAAAGCAGCCTCTGGGGGTTGCACCAGCAGAGAACAAGACTGCCTGGAGCCTGGGGTGAGCCAAGGTCTAGCAGCCACAGTAAGGGGCTGTGAGCAAGACTTCTCTTTTGTTTGCACAAAGCCTGCAGGCCTTCAAAATCTCTGACAGATACGAGACTACAGGGCAAGTGAAGCCTGGGAGAAGCCTAGCAAGCCAGAGGCATGAAACCAGGGGAAAGCTAAGCAGCAATTTATTTGTTTATCTGTCTTTTGCATCTCTTGCAAGCCCAGGATGCTGGTGGTATGTACTTCACACAGCTGCAGCACAGGCAAGGACCCTGAACAGTGGGTCCTTAGCTAAAGCCAGCAGCAAAAGTAAGTTTTCAGCTTGGGGTGCCTGACCATACATGCTCTGCTCTGAACAAAACCTACTAGTAACAGCATACAACAGGGAATCCCTGGCCCTCACTGGCAGCTGCCTCAGGAGCAAGATAGGTCCCAGACCTGCCAGGCACAAAATCCCTGCCCAGGTGTAGGTTCACTGGCTGCTGCCCAAAGAGTGGGACAGTCCCAGCCAGATCCTGGCTGGGCAGGGAATCTCCACCTGGCAAAGGGCTCGCCAGCAGCTGCCCCACAAGCAATAAAGTTGCCAGTGAGCCCAGGGCTGAGAAGGGAAGGAGAGTGCACCCCAGTCCCAGCGCTGCTTGGCTCCTGACTCCTGTGGGGAGCTGGAAGCCAAGTAACACTGGGACAGGGAGGCAAAGAATGACCCCATCCTGGCACTGATCAGGACCCAGATCTTGGGGGGAGCTGGGAGCTGTGCAGCTCCAGGATCAGGGACAGAGAACTGGTATGGCTAAACTGAGCAAATTTGGTCAGCATCTACATGAGTGTTACTGTAGATGCAGTAACTGCTGTTTAGTTAATCATTAACTGTGCAGTAGACTAATTTACTGTGCAGTAAATGCCATGCACATGTAGATGATAATGCTTTACTGCACACTAATTAATCTACTGCTCAGTAAAGTATCTCAGGTAGATGCTCCCAGGGTAAATGAAATGTTGTGCACTGTTGCTAAGGTTGCTCAATTTCTCACCCTCTGCTAATTTGCATACAAAAGTCTGTGCTTTTCAAATCTGGTAACTGAGTGCCTTTGCAAAGTGTCATTTTCTAAGCTTTTATTCATTTACTACCAAATATTTATGAGGCTATCCTACTAAGAACTATAATATATAACTAAAATCAAGCTAGTTTGTTAAAAGTTGAACAAAGGTTACTTAATGATATACTCTCCCTTTTCTAAAAATTGTGTTTACTTGGTAAGTCATAGAGTTCAGTCTTTCACAACAGTTTTCCTCAGCTGGTTGTCAGAAAATTCAAAATATTACTGCATTCATTTCTTTGAGTAGATGGAGAAAAATAAAAGCCCAATTTTGTGCATTTTCTCCATTAGGATTTTCTCTAATTTTTTTTTAAGTAATGAGAGAAAAAGAGAAAGAAAACATCTAAAGAAATGCTAGATGAAACTATTATTCTTCCTGGACTAATAGGAAGAGGGTCTTAATAAAACAATGATAGCAGAGGTCTATCTGCAACAATTATTTGTTTAAATGGAAAGTATGAGACTGATTTTTTGAAGCATTAATATTAAATAGCTCTGCATTTGTGGTATGCTACACTGTTACTTAAAAATGAAATTGGCTTATAAGGTTTTATAAGAATTGCTGGTCTTTCAGACACTTAAGGGTACCTTTTCAGCATGGTGCATAAGAATTAACATTAATGGGATTTATGCAGCAAAGTCCCTGAGCACCTCTCTAAATACTTTTTCACTTAGCTTCTAGATCAATAGAGTTGCACGGGCATAAATGAAAGCAGAATTTGGACCTACTGGTTTTATAGTATGGAGTAAAAATTTATGTGGACCAGATTCAACACTGATGTAAACTAGCTTAGCTCACTGAAGACAGAGAAATGAAAGTCAAATGTTCCCATTTGACATTTTAAACTAGAAAAATGAATTTATTGTGTGTGTAGTTTTTAAAACAGCTAAGCTGCAAGGATAAGAAGGGTTGGAGTATCATAGATTCATAGATGTTAGGGTCGGAAGGGACCTCAATAGATCATCAAGTCCGACCCCCTGCATAAGAAGGAAAGAGTGCTGGGTCTAGATGATCCCAGCTAGATACTCGTCTAACCTCCTCTTGAAGACCCCCAGGGTAGGGGAGAGCACCACCTCCCTTGGGAGCCCGTTCCAGACCTTGGCCACTCGAACTGTGAAGAAGTTCTTCCTTATGTCCAGTCTAAATCTGCTCTCTACTAGCTTGTGGCCATTGTTTCTTGTAACCCCCGGGGGCGCCTTGGTGAATAAATCCTCACCAATTCCCTTCTGTGCCCCCGTGATGAACTTATAGGCAGCTACAAGGTCGCCTCTCAACCTTCTCTTGCGGAGGCTGAACAGGTCCAGTTTCTCTAGTCTCTCCTCGTAGGGCTTGGTCTGCAGGCCCTTGACCATACGAGTTGCCCTTCGCTGTACCCTCTCCAGGTTATCCGCATCCTTCTTGAAGTGTGGCGCCCAGAATTGCACGCAGTACTCCAACTGCGGTCTGACCAACGCCCTATAGAGGGGAAGTATCACCTCCCTGGACCTATTTGTCATGCATCTGCTGATGCACGATAAAGTGCCATTGGCTTTTCTGATAGCTTCGTCACACTGCCGGCTCATGTTCATCTTGGAGTCCACTAGGACTCCAAGATCCCTTTCCACCTCTGTGCCACCCAGCAGGTCATTCCCTAGGCTGTAGGTGTGCTGGACATTTTTCCTCCCTAGGTGCAGCACTTTGCATTTCTCCTTGTTGAACTACATCCTGTTGTTTTCTGCCCACTTGTGCAACCTATCCAGGTCTGCCTGCAGCTGTTCCCTGCCCTCCGGCGTGTCCACTTCTCCCCATAGCTTTGTGTCATCTGCAAACTTGGACAGAGTACATTTCACTCCCACGTCCAAGTCGCTGATGAAGACATTAAAGAGTATCGGTCCAAGGACCGAACCCTGTGGGACCCCACTGCCCACACCCTTCCAGGTCGAGACCGACCCATCTACCACAACTCTTTGGGTGCGACCCTCTAGCCAATTCGCCACCCACCGGACTGTGCAGTCATCCACATCACAGCCTCTTAACTTGTTCACCAGTATGGGGTGGGATACCGTATCGAAGGCCTTCCTGAAGTCTAAGTATACGACATCCACCCCTCCTCCTGTGTCCAGGCATTTCGTAACCTGGTCATAGAAAGAGACTAGGTTGGTCAGGCACGATCTGCCCGCCACAAACCCATGCTGGTTTCCCCTCAGCATAATTTGTCCTGCCGGGCTCTCACAAATGTGAGCCTTGATAATTTTTTCAAATACTTTACCAAGGATGGAGGTGAGACTGACCGGCCTATAGTTGCCCGGGTCCTCCTTCCTCCCCTTTTTGAAAATGGGGACCACGTTAGCCCTTTTCCAGTCCTCCGGGACTTGGCCTGTGCGCCACGAGCATTCGAATATTCCTGCCAGTGGCTCTGCAATGACGTCGGCCAGTGCCTTCAGCACCTTCAGATGGAGCCCATCCGGGCCTGCCGATTTAAAGGCATCCAGTTCTTCCAAGTGACTCTGCACCACCTCAGGATCTACGCATGGAAGTCCGGCGCCTTGCTGCTGCCTCTCTACAACCCCAGTGAGAGACTTGTCGTGCCCCTTGCTTAGGAACACTAAGGCAAAGAACTCGTTGAGGAGTTCAGCCTTGTCCCCCCTATCTGTCACCAATTGTTTCTGCCCATTTAGCAGCGGTCCTATTCCTCCCTGGGCCTTCCTTTTACTCCCAATATATCTAAAAAAACAATTTCTTGTTGTCCTTTACTTGGGTTGCCATCCTCAGCTCCATGGTAGCTTTGGCCCGCCTAACTGCCTCCCTACAAGCACGAGCAGAGGAGGTATATTCATCTTTAGTGATCTCACCCTGTTTCCACTTTTTATGTGCTCCCCTTTTGGCCCTTAGGCTGCCCTGGATTTCTCTGGTCAGCCATGGAAGCCTCCTGGCCCCTTTCCCTCTTTTGCCTCGCTCGGGGATCGTCTTGCTTTGTGCCCAAAGAATCGTTTCCTTTAGGTACAGCCACCCTTCTTGGGCACCCATCCCATCAAAACTCCTACTCTGCAGTGCTTCCTTGACTAATCGCCTGAGTGCAATGAAATCAGCTTTCCTAAAGTCTAGCACTTTCACCCTACTAGTTACCTTACCCACTCGCCGTCTTATGTTGAATTCTATTATAAGGTGATCACTGTCTCCCAGATAGCTACCGATCTGGGGGTCCCCTATCATGTCATCTCCCGTTGCCAATACCAGATCCAGTATGGCATTCCCCCTAGTGGGACCATGCACCTCCTGTGTCAGGTGGAGGTCCTGTACACAAGTTAGAAACCTGCGTGAGCGATGGGACCTTGCTGTCTGCGTCTCCCAGCAGATGTCCGGGTAGTTTAGGCCCCCCATGACTACCGCCTCTTTAGCTTTTATGGTCTCCGAAAGTTGCCTCAGGAGCCCCGCATCTATTTCTATATCGTTGTAGCTGTTATGGTCCAGGAAATATATGAGAAGCAAGCCTTTTTGGGGTGGTATCTTTTACTGGAGCAACTGTATAGTTGTGAGAGACTTTAGGAAAGGTACTGGGCACAAAGTACCTTTCCTGAGATCTGGGAGAGAAGCAGAGCCATCCTGAGCTAAATACCAGTTAAAACAATGGCTCTAGTTTACTCTATGCATAAATGCATATAGTGCTTTTAAAAGTGAAAGAGGGCTTTGGAAATGTTAAGAGAAGTTAACAAAATTAGCTGCAAAACAAGGAAACTTCATAACTTAATTATGTAAAAGAATAAGATCATTCAGAAGGGAAGAGGGCTGTTCCGCAAGAATAACACATGCACACTAAATTTAAGAGAAAATGTTTCCCTCAAAAGTTCAATCAAGATTCCCCAAATACTCTCACGGCATTTCTATTATTTCTTTTACGGTTTCATAATTTCAAAATAAAATATAAAAAGTAGAAAAGAAAAGCAGTAAGAAAAGAAAGTGGTTGGAATATAATACGGCAAGCGATTTCTTGATTTATCAAATTCAATCCCCTCTTTTAAGGGCTACCTTTATCACCTCCAACATAACCTTTTCAAGCTCTACCATAAGACTAGTTCCATTGCCTATCAATGCTAATTCTGATGGAGGCTATTCTAGCACCTTACCCCTCTAATGGTTAGAAACATTTTAATTTCCAGCCTACACTGATTCATGGCCAGCTGACACCTACTGGTATTTGTGCTCGCACCAACAGTACCCCTGGTTTAGGGAACTCTTCTTTAGTGATTACCTTTAGTGATTATGATATATTTAAAGAGAGCAATTATATCACCTCTCAGGTTTGATTCTTCTAGATTAAATGAACCATGTTCATTTTCATCTTCTTCCTTTCCCCTGATTATCTTAAGCATCTCTTCCCTGCACTTGGTCAGTTTGAATATCTGTTGTTAACCTAAATTTTGGAATTGTTGAATGTTCCATGGGTTTCTTAACTTTAATACTGTCCATCACTTTTTTCTTAATCTGTACTACTGCACATGTTTTACTATACTGGGCAAAATCAATAGGAAGTGTTTACATTTTCAAAATTTTTGATAATTTTTCAGTTTTCATTAAATTTCAACTCACAATAGATTATGCCACAAAGTGAAACAATTATCTTCAATAAAATGGTTATCAGCTACCAACAATTTTTAATTTTGGCTGTACAACTAAAGGTAGTTGACAAACAATCTGCAGATCATTATATATACAACCACAAATGATTCTGAATGGCTGGCTGCTGTTATAATTAACAGTGTATAATAGCGCATTGAGAAAAAGTCAACACCTGTAGGCTGGGTGAATAATAGTAACTAAAACTAAGTGTTCTCCTAGGGGTTAATGAAAAAAAAAACTGATCAGGAGGAAATGCTTTTTAAAATTTATGATACCATATGGGCATATAGACATATGAATGCTTCATAAATGATCGACATTACATTGCTATTTTTGCATTTTCAGTGCAACAAATACACTAAACAGGTGTTTTTAAATGTCATCCTTTGAACAGCAGCAATTCTATTAACATAACAAATTCATTGTTCACAGTAGTATTACTCAAATATTAGTGCAGAAGAGAGATTTTATCTGTGATATGCTTTGGGCATATATCATATCTATAGAAGGTTTTTTCTTGGGTTTTTTTTTTTTTATATATATTTCTTTCTGTTTCATATATGCAAACACACACACTCCCTCCTTTTGGTCAAAGACATTATCACTATATTTATTTTCAAACCTGAAATGTTAATAGCTTGTTATATAGTAAGAACTTTTCTTTGTTTTTATTCCTTTCATGTATTAGTGTGCACTGAAGTGAAGCTCCTCTTTGTTTTGCTAGTATAGGGCATCTTCAGGAGTATACTGTATAAGCATAATCATACATGTAGGAGTTTATCATTTTTCCTTGTATTGGTGGAGGAAGTTATCAAGAAAACTGTGTGCATTACATTTGTTACATAATGTTATTATCCCATGGGTTTGGATTTTCAAAGCATTTAATGGTTTGTAAATGGGGAAATAAAAGTATGGGACATAATAATGAGCTCCATAATGTAACTTCAAACTATGTTCAAAATAAAAAAAATAATATTACAGGAGAAGAAAGCATATTTACCACATATAGATTACCACATATAATGGTGCATGTATTCATGCAAGTATAAGGATACTTTGTCCAGAAAGATCAAGGAATTTCACATAGTAGTCAGACTTCTAATTTTATCTAAAGATTCTCAAAGTTTAATGCAGCACAATATTGTACAATACATTTAAAGATGAATAAGTATTTTCATTCCTGAACCCTGCTGATCTGGAGTTTGTGTACTTTAACTGCTTTAAAAGAGGAGACAGAACTACTGCTTTTGAGAAATGTATCAGCAGCTATGAGGCAAATGTTTCATCTTCATAATCCTATAGTGATACCTGTTAGCTAAATTCTGTCATGTTAACCCTAAATGAAACAGGAAATGTAACTTTTATCACTTTAGAACATGCAGAAGTTTCAGTTACATCATAACAGCCTATAACAATATCAAATGATACCCTCAGACATTTTCATTTCTGTTGGTCTACATGTGTCATATATGATATGTGTCAGCCAGAATGTGATCATCCTTCCACCTCCCTACACGGCTTCATCAGTTCAGCCATATGGAAAAGGCTGCTCTCATTCTAGCTTGCTTACATAAAACAAAAATTTTAATAATCTGTTTTCTAAGAGAGCTTATATGTAATACACAGACATAACCACACACACACACACACACACACACACACTGAAAGTACAAAGTAACATATACAACTGTATTAATTGGAATTTTTAGTATAAATACATTCAAGATTTGGAGGCATTCAGACACTACAGCAATGGAGGCATATAAATACCTACAATAGAAAGAAGTGGAAATGTCAGTTCTTTCTCCTCTTATGGTGGGTCTTTGGAACACGCTGCAAAGCGTCACACAAATGACATTTGTGTCTGAATCCTGCAACAGTAGCGTACATCTCCACTGGATTATTTAGGCAAGCAGCTAGGTTACAGGGAAGCTGCAGGGTTCCCTTTGCAATTATTTTTCCTTGCTGCCAGAGGCCGTTTCAACACCTGTCTGAATAAGGAGCTTGAGATGTTCTTTGCTTTTTCACTGCTTTTTCTGCAGGATCTAGTTGACTGGAAATTACTATCTTCAGCCCTCCATACAACCATTTCAGCTCTCTCTTCCCCTAATATTTGCCCAATCCCATGAAATTGAACTGTCATCACTATTTGGATACCTTAATATCCCACAACAGCATTCAACAGTGAGAATTATAGCAAATACTTATATCTTCTGAAGTGAGCTCATCAGAAGAAATTGTCAGAATATGGCCTTAATTTTTTTTTTTGGCTACTTGGAACATGACAAGTAGAGTGGCCTAAAAAAAAAATAAATTATTGTGCTTATATTTTATCCTAAAAAACATAAATAATTAAATATATGAATGAATAAAGTTAGAGTCCTCAGCTCTTGGATGATGCAAGTGAAACTTCTTTCCTACATAAACTTATTATTTGATAATGGATCTAGCTAACAAAAATGTAGAATCACTGCAGTAGATCCATTAAATTGTCAAGTATCCTCTCCTGTTGGGGGAAGTCAGATATATCCAATATTGACCTGATCTTAATCCAAATCATATTTTACTTTAATATTAGACTATTAGCCTTGTATTGATCATCAACTTTGTAGCTACCATTTAGTATATTTTCATTGTTGTTGCAACATATGGGTGAGATTGCTTTCATAAAGATCATAACGGAAGGTAAAGGTATCTTAGTATAATAGATGCAAACTGAGGTGCTTGAATTTCACTGTACAAAAAATGAGCCTCCCTTTACAGCTGAGCGTTTCATTCCCTGAAATTCTCTTTTTGCCCTCATCCAACAAATGGAGTCACAAGAAAACATATTCAAATAAGTAATTCTGCATACACTGTGGCAGGGAGATAATGGAATGTGTTAAGAAGTGCTGGAGGAAAAAAAAGATCAAAGCTTTATGCCACCGAAAGGTAGCCCTTCTCACTTAATATAGGCATGATTCCACATAGCTGAAAGTCTACAGGTCACTGTGAAGTGTGTATATAAGTGTTGCACATATATTGCAGGAATTCTTCCCCCTGCTGCTCCCATCCCAGGAAAAATCATTATAAACCAACATGTGTTAAGAGCTGATAGCAGAATATTGCATTGCAGAGTAGTGAAGTCAGAGTAAGGTCAAATCACTATTGGTCACATGGAGAAAACAAATACACACAGACACACACAAAATCCACATAAGCCAGGAACTTAATAACTGGTGAAGTGAAGGTATTAGAGCAGTAAGCAAAAGGAACTGTTGGCAACAGAAACAAATAAACCTGTTTTCCACCAAATGAATGGCCAGAAGCAACAATATTTCCTGTCCAAATGGAGAACCAAAGAAGGCTTTCAAGATATTCTTCCGTCTAATGCACCCACCTTCATTTAAAAGAAATAAAGGAAATTGTAAGGAAAAAAAAAAGGAAAAAAACTTATTTTAAAGGACCTCCTTCAACAGTGCCACAATAATGATATATATATAAAAAAAAAAAATCACACATTTCTATCAGATAATTGCTTAAAACCATTTTTTTAAACTTGATCAAATGCTTCTTAGTAATTTTTATTGGATCTAAATAGCACCACTTTAGGCATCTAAGGAAAGAACATCGCATATTATATCCATTACAAAATCATTTTGACTCTATATCATACAAGATAAAATGATTTTAAAATAGTATGGAAACTTCACAGTGCTGAATGGGAGTTTCAACAAGAATGTTTTTCTACAATTGTTTCTCATCGCTCTGGATACAATACATATGACTGGTAAAACAGAACGAAAGCTCTCCTGCTATGAAATACACAGGCAGACTTTGAAGTCCATGCCTATTGCACACTCCTGGCAAAGAGTTTGAAATTTAACTCCTACTCCATCTATTGGATTTCCTGTTCATACTACAGATTTCCTGCTTCCCTCAGAACTCAGCCTCTGAATGTCACACCTGACACCCATATATATTATAAAAATTATATCTCCCATCTCCTACAGCAATTTCTGTTCTTTTGAGAAGTCATCTAATAATTGAATCTAGGCAGATACTAGTGCTGCTTTTATGAGCAGTTATACATCTGCTCTCTTTAACATCACAGGAACTATCATTAAAACAAAACAAAGAAACTGTTATTTCATGGCCCTTTATTTAAGTTCCCATGATGTTGAATTTCAAACCTCGCAAATGATCTGAGGTTTTGTGCTGTTGCAATTTGCTGTATAATGTAGTTACTACACCTAGATTCTCTAGCTCATTTCAACAGCAGGGAAGCACAGCTGTTTTACCAATATTTGCGATTAGGCAATTTGATAAAATGCTATGATTCTGCTTCCTGGAATAAGTGCCACCAAGCAGTAATTTGTTGCTTTGATCCTACTAGTCCAGATATTTGATGAATGCTGAAAGTGCAGCCAAGGTATCAAGCACTTAGCAATATAGACATCGGGTGCCAGCAGAACATGGTGCCAAAAATTCTGGCCTGCTCAATTTTGAAAGGCTGACTTTATTCAGAAAAACCTGTACCATGCTAGCACCAATCCAAAATTTAGAGACAAAATAAATCCTACATTCAATGTTTACATTTGGCTAACCAGTAGGTCCTAATTTGTTCTTTAAGCAAGGATTTCAATTATTTTTCTGGAAAAAACTTGCTAAGAAGTTGCTGATAGGCTTAGAAGATAGCTAACATATTACCCCACACAAGCACATCAAGATCATTTATGACAAGCACACAACTTTAGTGTAGCATTAGATCACAACAGATATCCTGAGTACACGTAACAGAGCCTTTATGTCTGGCCAGAGCAATGGAGCCATTGAAGAAAAATAGTGAAGCCAATGTGATTCCACCATTACTGAGCCAACTTAATAATGTAGGTACCCCTGAAATAATTATTAATAACCCTGGGAAAGCATACTACTTCCTTTGGGGAAAATAAGTGACTGTTGTGTTTAAGTACAGGACTGAAAGTCCTATCAAGATGCAATTCTATTTACCAGGATGCTACAACACGAGCAGCAGGTGCACTGTTTTACTCACCATGCCCCCACCCTCTTGACTACAGCCTTGAATTAATTTTTCTCTTCCATTCAATCTCTGGAATCTCTGCTGAGATTGCTGGCAAGTGTGCTAGACAAGATGGTGGGTTTCAGACATGCTTACAGCACAGTTGCTCCCTTAAATCTCTAGTGGTGTGGCTGGAATCCTGATCACAAAGTATGAGACAGAAAAGGGTGCCAAATACAATAGCCTTCTGAACACAAAGACGGCATGAAGAGCTATAAATAAAGCTGTTTAGCCACATACACATGAGGTGTCACATGTTTTGTTCCAGGCTGGCCTGATGTGCCACACTAATTTTACATGCCACGTTTCACTGACTCACAAATCATAAGAAACCACTGTTTCCCTATAAAACTGGAACATTAACTCTCATGGCTTTGCAAGTATGTGACTGCATTATCCTGATGACCAGGATGTTACTCCTTTTGCTGTGATGAGCTGTATTCCAGGATTCTTATTTAATTTGGTTAAATGTTTTTCAGTGATTCACAGAAAGCATAACTTGAAAAAGACCTATTTGAATTTAGTGTTGGGATGATGTTGTAGCCATGACAGTCCAGGAAATATGCAAGAGGCAAGGATATTATGGAGGTGTTAGCCAATCACAACAGCAACACAAAATAATTTATAGTTCATTTTTAACACTCAAGTCACAGGGGTTCCCTATGTTTCACACATTCCCTTTAGCTAGTACTATGAGATCATCTCTCAGCAAGAGACCTGAGCTTGCAATCACTCCTGCTAGAGTTGATTACCATATAAATCTGAATTCGTCAAACCATGCTGGACATTTTTTAGGAGGACAGCAAAGGTAGATCAGTTTCCCAAGAGCTGACAATTATTACATTATTAATAAATATTTTTAAATAATCCTAAATCCTTGAAACACTTCACAGTCTGCTAACAGATGTGGCCAAAAAAATAAAACACAGTGCTTTATTTTCAGCTCGGCACACCCCTGTGCCAAGCACAACACGTATCCAGAAGAGGAGTCACATCAGTTTGACCTAGCTCGTGGGTGGAGGGCAACAAGGAGGGCAGCAAAGTACAGAGTATGAAACCTGAGCTTGTATTTGATGGTGGGGGAGGGGGCAGAGGAAGAGGATGGGGACACTTGCCACAAAGCATGACAGTGGGACTTCAGGGGCAGAAGAGAAACAGACAGATCTTTGGTCTTGCTTTGGACTCCAGCTTTAAAGCCCATCATAAAAGGCATTTTAGAAATCATGGCAGATAGCAAGAGGGAAATTCCCAACACCCCCCTACCTGCCTGTAGCCTTCTGGGGCTGTGGATAGTTAGCATGATGGGGAGCAATCTGTAGTCCCAGAATAGGCACAGAGTGACTTCCAGCCACTCCCTCACTCTACCCTAAGCTATGCCTATGCAAATAGGAAGCACCTAAGAACCTGGTCAAAAAGGCCCAACAAGTACATAGGGAACAAGGGATGAATAGCAGAGACAGAGCTAAGAAGTGGGGGAGAAGAATAAAGAGAAAAGAAGAAACTGAAAGTTACACCATATTTTATACAGGAGAAAATAGTGATTTTGGAAACAGTAGTGGAGAAAGGGAAAAGAAGAAAAGCAGGATTTTGCTATAGTTATTTCTTGCAGTGGTGGGGAATCCTTGGGGAGTGATATGACTAAAGACTATCCATCACCTCTGTTTTTTAAAAATGTCACCCAGCTTCTTTACCAGACCTGCTCTTTTCAATTTGATTTTAACCTTAATTTCCTTTTTTCATTACTGCCCATGTAACATTCAGCTGATTTAGAGCAGAGTCATCACCAACAGGTGGACCACAAGGACAAATAAGCTTTGAACTTTCTGTCCTGATCAGCCAGAGAATTTTCACAAAGCATCAAGGTTGCTCACAGGGCACTAACTAATCTGCCTCTCCTTATATACCCAGGTTCAACTATCTGGCCCACTAGAAAACAGAAGCCATACAATGACTGCTACAGGCTAGAACAGGGGACATTTAATAGATTTTACAGACATTAGGGCTCGAAGGGACCTCACAAGATCATTGGGTCCAGCCCCCTGCCCAAGGGGCAGGAAGTCTGCTGGGGTCAAATAATCCCAGCAAGATTAGCATCCAAACTTGCCTTAAAGGTGTCCAGAGTAGGTGCTTGCACCACTTCTGGAGGCAGTCTGTTCCAGGCTTTGGGAACTCAGACAGTAAAGAAGTTTTTCCTTATGTCCGGGCTAATCTCATACAAAAAATGCCAGATTTGTCATGAACTTCCAGAATGGGTTGTTCCTTAGCAGGACCTACCCACCTGCTCCTACTCACATGTGAAAAACCTGGAAATGAGGTAGAGAAACTGAGCAAAAGGCATCTACCACTGCTGCTGAAGACAAAGACATTAAGACCAGTTGTAGAAGAAATGTCCCTAGCATAGCTTCACTCCCTCATTTCTGGTTTTAGTGGGCATGTCTACACATGAGAATGTGCAGCACACCAATTCTAGTGTGCATTAGCACAGCTAGCAAAAACCGTGCTAATGTGCTAGTGTATGATAGACTTAGTCTAATGAGCATTAACATCACAAAAAAGTGCTCATCTGCATTAATGCACAGTAGTGCCAATTATGGTTATTACAGGTACTAAACATAATACATTGTAATTATAGCGCATTAATGACCATCTAGAGGTGCCTGCTGTATGCTAGCAGGAATGCTTGTAAGAAATCCCTCTGTGGCAGTGCCAGGAACACAGTGGAGGCATAACCCCTAGACAGGCTGTGGCTATGAGACAACTAATTTGCAGGGCCTGAAAGACAGCTACAACGTATTATTTCGGAAATTAGATGCATCTTTCTTGACTACCTGCCTTAAATCCCTAAGGAAATTACTTTGGGGTCTAGCTTCCCTCCCCCAAATAGATAATGAGTCCCTTTTCTAAGAAAGCAAAGAGATGGGGTAATTTTGATTATGAGAACCTTCTGACAGATCTATATTTCCTGTCACATATTAATCTTTCACTTCTCATGGATTCACTGTTTTTTACTTTTAAAAAAAAATCAATAATAGAATAATGGATTCTTTTATCAAGCAGAAAAAAAGTTCAATGGTATCCAATGCTTGGAATTTAAAGCTAAAAATAAGGCACATTTTTCTGTAGTGAGGGTAATCAGCCGTTTAAATATTGCATAGTGGTGGGTTATCCAGGTTTTTGATTCTTTAAAAACAAAACTGGATGTCTAGCTCAAGCATAAATTACGGGCTTGATGTGGAAGCTATATAGTGAGATTCTCTATTTTATGCATGGGGGCAGACCTGATTATCAGAAATGGTCTCTTCTTTCTTGACCTGAGTGAATGTATGAAAGTATGCTGGGATTCTGAAACACAAGTGGGTCTAGAGCGTCATAAAAACATCTATGGTACTTCTACCTCTGGAGCTGTTCCAATGCTATTTCGATTCTTACCTTCTTGCAGTATGATGTTGTATAGTAGGGGTGCTGTTACTGTCAATGGACTGCTAGTTCAGTAGTAGGGACCACTTGAAAGCAACAATAGTATGATTTTCATTCTTCTGGAGTAGGATGATTCTTCTTAATAAAGGAGATGCTATAGTTTATGCCTCTGCTATTTTTTTGGTAAATTTAGTGAATGTACAAACAAAAGTTCCTCCTTCCTGGAGAGTCAGAGATGATTAAGGGGATACATAGCTGCTTAGAAAAATAACTGGGTTTTCTTTGCCAACAGAAGTAGATGAGTCCAAAAGATATCCATGCTGGAATAGTAAGACATCCTCTCACCAGTTTCTGGCTGATACTGAATTTTGCAGATAGATAAATGAGCCCCTGGCATATAAAGACACATGGACAGGGAGAAGTGTCCATCTGCCAATGATACAACTAATTAACAGACCGAACATATTTTGAAGCCATTTATTTTGTTTATTTGTCTCAAATCATAGTTCCTACTATAAGTCATTAGGAGCAGCTCAAAAATATTTTAATAGCCACAGCAGCAGTTATACACATTGACAAATCATCACCACTTCTAATAAATTTTCTCCCTGCAAGGGGGAGGAAAAAAAATCAACACAACCCTTCCCCTAGACACACAATCCTAGAAAAACCTGTCATCTTCAATTCTCTAGAAAGTTGGGATTGCTTCTTTCAAATGCAGATTTTACTACTGCTGTTTGTCCTGAGCACTTTAGGACTGGATTACTGAAATGTGCAGTACTTGGGGTTAAATCCATTCAGAAGTAAAAGCTAGTACTGAATGCTGCAGCCTGTTTTTAAGTGGAGCAAACAGGAAACTACGGCGCTTGATCTGCATATTCTGCCTGTGGGTGTCTGGATGGTGTTTTGGGTGACTTGTCTACCTAAGAGGATGTCTCTTTCTTCTTGCGATATTGCCACGCTGTGATGGCGTTTCCAGTAAGTGAAGATTAAAGGCATCAGAAATGTGGTAGAAAACTGACACAAAATTGTATTCCAAATAAATTTACATAAGCAAAGCAAATCACATTAAATCTTAGTCAAAACAAAGCTGGCAATGGACCTAACAAGGTCCATACTACTTTGTAGAAAGAAATACACAAATTGTGACAGGAAGTTGTTGGCATTAGCTATCCCACTGTCCTTGATGGGATTTATCCCAAAGGAACAACTCCAATAACTATTTGTGTTAGGGACTGGGGCAAAGACAGTCGAGGATGATCTCCTGACACCCAGGCAAAGTGCAGGTCTGGGTTCTTGAGGAGTTGAAGGCCCATAGGTGCTAGATGTCAGAACAAGAATCAGGAATCAAGCTGGAGTCAGGATATGCTAGGAGTCAAGACTGGAATCAAGAGCAAAACCCAGAATCAGGGTATGCCAGATACCGGGTCAACATTTGCTGGAAGTGATAACCAGAACCAGAAGCCAAAGCCAGGGTCAGGATTTGCCAAAAGTCAGAACCAGAACTAGGAACCAAAGTGAAGCCAGAATATGTCAGGAGTCAAACCAGATATTCAATAGGGGAAGCTAAGAAGCACACAGGCATCATGAGCAAGTACCTAAGGCTTTACCCAGATGGAGTGCTGTAGGAGGGGCCTTGCCATTAAAGGCTGCAGCTAATGGAGCCTAATGCTTACGGCCTCAGGGGATTTTCTGCTCCAATTGCCCTATTTGGACCAGCTGGGCCCAGGGGGCACTGATCCAGGCTTACTGCAGGTGGCTCCCCCCTGACCAATGTACCCTGAGTGGTCACCCATGTTGCCTCAGGGGTGGGTGACATGGGTGACCACCCAGGGTGCATTGGTCAGGGGGGAGCCAAACACATACATACAACGCACACACATGTGAGCAGCCTGCATTCACAGCAGCACCTGCCCTGCCTTGCCCTGCCCTGGCTGATCCCTGCCCCAGGCAGGAGAAGCGGTGCCCAGCTTGCCCCCTACCTATAGCCCCCGCTCAAGAGGAGCTAGGCTGGACATGTATGGGTGGAATGATGCCTGCTCCAGTCCACCTGCCTCCTGCACTGCAGCAGCAGTGCCTGCCCACCCACTTCTCGCTGCACCATGCCATTCCACATCCCTGCCAAACTGTGGTCCACGGCCCTGCCTGCCTGCCTCTTCCTGCAGCAGCACTGCCAACTTGGGGGGTAGAGGAGCACCAAAATACAAGTTCACACAGGGCGCCATTTTCCCTAATGCCAGCCCTGGTTTCCCTGCAGCCTCAGGGGATGAATTGCTTTGATTCCCTGACTGGGACTGACTGCGTCCAGAGCTCTGATCTAGCCTCATTGAAATTTGAACCACCTACAGCCTGCAGTTGAGAGCTATGCTTCTCTAAGCTGGTGAAAAACAGGTTGGATCAACTGCAACCATTTTTTAAACAGAGATTACCTACTGCCTTCTTCAGAGAAAAACTGCAAGCCACCGCCTTATTGTTTCCTTTGATCCTCAAAAGATGTCACTAGGCACAAGCACAGTCCCTTCAAGCACTTCTGATTCTTAGGCAAAGTATTAGACAAAGTATGTGATATCAGCCAGTATCCTGGGAGTTTGCAACAGGCCTCAGGGCAGGGACAGTATAATTGATATGGCTCTACAAGGCTGTCATCCCTATAATAGCCACATTTCAATGATCACACTATTCAACCTTGGAATATGTTCAGCCTCAAGATACTAACAGTCTATGTACTTGGCATAGTTGTATAGATAGCACAGTTTTAGTACTAACATACTCCCCTCCAACTTGACCCGGAATGGAGATGGTTCCACAACCCCAGAAGCCATCATTTATGCATTCCCAACCCAGCCTATTAGACTTCCTTTGATATCTATATAAAGACAACTTGGAGAAGTGTTGAGACAATATCTTCCAAGATCCTGCTTTTTGAGAATACCAGTTTATCTTAACCAGAATGGGGAGAATAGGGTAGATAAACACTGAAGGTCTACATGTATCAATTTTATATATTAAGAACACCTGCTTTGGTAGCACTTTGCATCTACTTTGTACCAGTTAAAATTCTCACTTTAATTCAAAATTTTATATTCATAAAAAATAGTAGTTTGTCAAGAATGGGCATGTGTGGCTCAGATCTATCACCTCTCCTGTTTATCTTCTTTCTTTTAATGGCACAAAGCAGAGGATGAGAAAGCCTCCTGAAAAGGTCAAGGCAGAAACTATCAAATTTAAAAATATATCAATAATCAACTATACAGAATTTCAATATTCCACATCTGCAATGAAAACTATATCACTGACGTCACGGCAGTCATGTTGACAATAGTATCCAGAAGATTTAAAATGATCTGCATCCAGTTTTCACTGGTCAAAACATAGTATTGGCATTGGGATGGGTAGTCAGGGCAATGGTGATAGCTTCTTGATTTGCCAACTCTTCCCAAGGCAGGCTTGTCTATACTGGCTCCATATCACTGGAAAGTATACCCTGCCACTCACTTCCATTTCATGCATGCCTCATCCTAGAAGTAAGGCAGCATAGCTACTGTAGTGCTACCCCATGAGCATGCCTGAAACAAAGCAGCTCTGGACAGACAGGTGGCTCTGAGCTGGCAGCATTACCTCATTTTTTGGAGCTGACGCATACACAGCACAGGAACAAGTGAGGCAGGCATGCTTCAGGGCAGAATTACTGGGCATAGCACAGGAGAAGAACATCACCAGAGGGTTTGGCATTGTGCAGATCCCAGGCCTTTATGAGCTTTCAGACTAGTGCTGAGCAAAAAGCATGTCTCTGGCTCTTAAAAGAGGAAGCCTACACACTGGTGATGGAGGGGGAGTGTCAAAACTTGCATACTTTTATTATAACTCCATCAAGTTTTTAACATCTGACCAATGAAAGATGTTAAACATTAACTACAGTAAAGATAGGGGTCTGAATCAAAACAAGTTCCACAATAGCTACAAACTTATCAGAGCTTTATGAATGAACCCTGTCTTTAGCATGGCAACACACAGGAACTGAAAGCTTCCAAGACTTTGGGAAAATTTCAAACCGCATATAAATTGGACTCAAGGCCATATCTAAGCATTATTATTCATTCGTGTATCACCAGTACTGTATGCCATGTTTACTGCAAATTCCCTGGCTAAAGCAGTGTAGGTCTTAACCATGATCCCATTAGAGTCCACACCAAAACTCCCAAGTGATGCCAACAGCATAGGATGAAGCCCTGAGAAAACGCAAATAGTATTACAATGATGCTATACATTGTTACAATAAAGAAAGAGAGAGGACTTGTGTTCACTGGAATGAAAAAGACTGAGGAGGGCATGTAAGGATAGAAAGAAGGAAAAAGTAGTTACAACGTGGGATACATGGGAGACTAAGTGGAACTCATACACACAGCCCTAAATAATCCTCAATTCTTTCCAGCAGGAAAAAAATAGGCTGATATTCTATTCTAAATGGAGCTTTACAATTCTTACTCTTTGTTCAGTCCTCCACAGAACAGCGTGGCATGCAAAATCTGTCTAAAAATCACACTCTCCACCCCCCCCCCCTTTTTTTGTCTTGCTGCTACCATGGATATGACATCATTTTTGCCAACCGTTGCTAAGCCATGAACGGAGAGAACATTTCCTTTTCTTACACAGAGTGCAGGGTATAAGCCAGTGCTTACAAGAGACACAATGTTCTCTTTATGCAGCCAGGGAAATCAGTAAGACAGAGTTGTAGATGGTCTGGGAAATGGCGTATAGCCATGCAGCACACAAAGCTGACAGTGCAGCCAAGCTAGTTCTCACTAAATTGGTGGCCTATTTTCTTTTCTCAAAGAAAAAGAAGGTAGAAAGGGGAGGGACCCCCCCCCCGCCCCGATCTTAACAGTCTAAATGTGCTGAGGCAACATGTTCATCTCCAGCACTAAGAACTGCTTTCTCTTTTGAAAAATGGAAAAGGGAGTACTGATGATGATAATGTGAGATGCAGCTCCTGACCTTTGTTCTGCATGAAGAATGTATCAAACCATTAAACCTTATACCTTATATACAACAGTGGGGGGAAGCAGGCTTTCACGATACAGGGACAGTATGTTCAGGGACAGGACAAAGAAGTATTTAAGATACTCATTATGGACAAATGAATAACCAACTTATCTCCTTCATTACCTAAATGCCTCAAAATTCAAGGGCGAAACTGTAAGTAGTACTCAGTATTTTGAAGTCAAGGAAAACTTCCGCTGAGTAAAATGCTTCATGAGTAAGGACTTCAGAATATGATTCTTCTTTATTTTCAGTGTTTTCTTGCTGTGTGTGTACAGTAAGTTAGATACTTTTTGCTGTGGGCCACCAGGTTAAATCATTTCATTTCTGTCTGAAACAAAATTATAGTCCATCCTGGCCTTTGTGCTTTTACACCCACTGACTTGTAAACAGGAGATACTGAAATCTCTATATATTCTCCATAGCTGAGAGAAATGAGTCTACAATGCGTATGACCAAAGCAGTGGATATTTTTCTTCTTCCTGCAAATTTTTACAGTTTATTATCTGGAAAGATGCAGACAGACATATGTTCCAATTTCTTCACTGGAAGAGATTATTTTCTTTTTGCCACAGCTATTAGTCACCTATTAATTCACCAAGAGAAACAGGTCTTACTTCTTTCTGCTTGCTTCTTTCCAAAAATTAAAAAAAAACCCCCACCAATATAATGCACTGCATCTCTAATAATGACACAAACTGGAAAAATGAATTGCCTTTTGCTTTTTGAAGAAGCTGAATGGATGGAAGAATGAATAGATGGGGCTGAAAAAATGAATTTTCTATGCAGATGACTTATGAGATACAGTGCATATCGATTCTGTCTAAAATACTTTACTTTCCAACATTCTAAGTCCTCCTCTTTCAAGGATTTTAAAGACTATTTGATTTCTTTCTGCAGTGAAAAAGTTATTCAGACTAAAGAGTCCTGTATATTCCAAGTTACCTGGGGGATGGATAACAATGTCTAACTATGTGCTCTCAATTCGTGACACTGCTTAATGTGTGCAGAAAATGGTATGAGAACACAAATGCTCAGTGCTTAGTTTTCTTCACTTTGGATTTCTTACTGGTGGCCAGTAGGGGGAACTAAGAGAGTGAAGGATTTTCTTACCCACAGTTAAAAATATCCTAGTCATTCCATTCCAACAAACGTTAATTGTAGAAAATACATACTTTAAGATGCAAAAGCTGTTGAAAATAGGCCTTCCCTTAATTATGTATTTTTGGCTCTTCTGATCAAACAACTTTACTTCAGAAAAAGTCATTCACAGATTTGTATGTACACAGTCACAGTCAATCACTTTTCACTGATTTATGAAGCGTGGTAGACATAAGAAGGTGTAGCACTATATCATTTGGGGAAAAAAAAGATTTTTATACCATATATATCTGGGCATAAATAGTGAAGGATCATTCACATCTGTTGAAAATACGATCTTGCTAAGACTGCATATATCAGCTTATTCAGAATTGGACAACAACAGTAGTTCAACAGGAGGGGGTTAGCATATAGTATATAGCCCATGGCACTGAAAAGACTAAATTTCTAGTTCCTGTTGACAGGAAGATACAGCATTATGAATCAGCAGCGAGTTTCTGTCCTGAGCCATCAACTAAGGCCTTGATCCTGATCTTGACTATGAAGGCAGGTGTCTTGTAGAATCAACTACTCCACTTGCACTGGAGCTGATATTACAAGACACTTAGAAATGTGTACTTGCGTACTGAAAAGCATATTCAAAGTGCATAAAACAACTGTCTTCTAACAATTCCTGTCAGCAAGGGAAACAAAGAGGACTGAGAAGGGGAGGGGGAAAAACAGCTCTCACTTTAAGAAGGGGTACGGTATAGGGGGAAATAGAAGGTATTTTTTAATCCAAATTCCAAGGGTTCGGCTGAATGTCATCCGAACCTAAGAAGTCATATTAAGCATTTTAGGATGTTTTACAGTCCACTGATGACATATGTGGAGTTCCCTGGCACTTGAATGCCCAAGAAGGAAACGAAATGTTTGTGCAATATAGGACCAACAGGATATGCTACTTGAGAGGGTTTTTGCATTTCAGGGTTCATTCTCTTCCCAACACCTCAGAGAAGCACAAACAGAGTATTGGGTGCTTTTGTATAATGTTAGGGAAGCTGGAGCACTTCCTTAAACTATGGGGATGAAAAGGTATAATGCATCATCTAGGAAAAACTTCCTCTTTTTCCAGAGAGGTTGAAGAGGGGGAAAATGTGATGTTTTTCGTAAGAGTCTGAGCCATTATAGTTTTTAAAAGTTTCTCTTAGCAAAGTCTTAAAGTTTGATTGAATTAAAATATTATTGTAAATTTAGGGAATTGTTTTCTGCTGCGAGAGTTCCTAGCACTGCAAATCTATATTCTATTACACGCACAAACTCCATCAAAAATGTCTTGCAGCTTTTCAGAAGTTTATTAATTTAATCTAGTTTTATGCTCTTTTGCTAGCACTAGTATATTTCTCATTTCTCTATGAGTGTAAGCCCCCTTCAGCCTTAATGAATTCAGAATCTATTTAGCAGACAAAACCCCCGTTTACATGAAACAAAAAGCAAAACAAAAACAAACCGTAATAAACCCCCAAAAATGTAAAGAGTGGAAAACAAGATAAAACTTCAGTAAATAAACTTTGAGAATCATGTAGTACCATCTTTTAAAATGTTATAACCCTTGGGAACTTACCATAATTAATTATTTTGGACATAAAGATAATATGTACAGCATATCTTTATTTCTGTTTCTAAAGAGATGAACAAATTTCTGTTAATTAGATGGAGAATAACTAGCATCATCAGGAGAGAAAGCATGCCACCAGGGAGATGAAAAATACTAGTAATGAAACATTAAAAGAGATAATGATCCCATTTTATACATAATTATGTATTTTTAGCCAAAGAAAAGTATGATTTTTCATATTTGACAAGGGGAAAGCTCATATACTCTTTGAGAAATTCCTCTTCAACACTGAAGGAAGGTTTTACAATGCATCGAGATGGAATAAGTTTATTAGTAAGCTAAAATTAAAATAATGCAGTAAATTGAACTGGGTGATTGGTTGCTCACTGTCTCAGCTGGCACATACAGTGGTGCAATCAGACACACCATATCCATTGTTCTATGGACTTGCAGCAACCAAAATATCTTATTATACAAAATGACATAACATGGCAGTTGCTACAGAACTGAAAATAATTAGATCAAAGGAAAATCACAGCATTTCTTGTAGTGCATTAAGGGAAGAATCTTATTTAATTTTACTCACTGAAATGATAGTTTTCCAGCCACATAAACATAGTTATGGCACTTATGCACAGTTCGTGATCCTGGCCAAACACATAGACAGCTATACACAAGCCTATATGAGCAAACGACCAAACAGTATGGACCAGCAAAAGCCAGGAGCGGGGTTTCCCCATGTTTAAGCTCCAGAAGTATAGTGGCTAGGACACACAAAGGATGAAAAAGACCCAGGTTCCAAGCCTCTCCCCATTCAGAGGAGATCTGAACTTGCATAGCTACAACCTAACAGTATAATTCTTTAACCACCATATCAAAGTTGAGGTATTATGCAGACCCCTCTCCAGCCCTCCTTTTAAACTTAAGCCACTGTACCTGGCATCTAACACTTATTGGATAAAATGAATGGAGAGCACTAGGGAAGTGCCTACTCCATTGGAAACAAGGGTCTATGTTAGAACCCAGAGCCTGTTCCCTTCCAAGGGAGCACTATTCACACTGTGGGGCACACCCTCTACTTTGCTTATGTCCTCTTGACCCCACATATGTCCCTCTTTTGATATCCCCGGAGGGTAACTTCAAAAGAAGGGTTGGAGAAGGGAGTGCCTAATCCATGCCTCTGGGAAGTCAAAGATGCAGGTTCTAACTTCTTGTGGGTGAAGGAGATTTAGAACTTAAGTCTCCTGCATCATAGGTAAATGCCCTAATCATTTTAGCAATTGGGAGGGCTCATCCCCCATCACTGGTTTTTGCCAGGTAGAATTTCATGACATCTGCCAGCATACCAAGCTGTGTATGCACCCACTATGTGTTCGTGCTACAGAGGAAAAAGGATCACAAACAGTAGGTAAATGTCAAAAAAGCTAGTTATGCAGCTGAAAAACTGCCACTTATGCAAATGGTATTCTACCTTAACCAACCATGATTAAAACTCAATGATTGCACAAAGTAGCTGTTCTGCCTTTACTAAATTTCTACTGAAGTAATTTTTCTCCTTGAATAGCCCCTGATAGCCACTGATTTCATTAGGGCTATACAAAGTAAGGTACTACAACTGTGAATAAAAATGGCAGAATCTGGCCCTTAGATACTACGGTGTGGTAATATGTATTAGGCAAATATTAAGCCAATATTCTCATTTTGGGAATCTGCCATTACTAAGAACCATTAACCCTTGCATAAGATGTAGAATAATTCAGAGTAAAGAGCATGCCATTCAAATGAAACATGAGAGATTGATCCTTGGAGGCCATTCCTTTGCTTGAAGCGGTATATTTCTAGCAGTTTCATTTTCAGTCTGAAATCCCTATTTATCTAGGCATTTCAAAATAATGTGACTATAAGGGCAGAGCACAGGGGCTGCTTAGTCAGATTCTTATTAAATGCTATCCAATTCAGAAATGTAATACAAAGGAAATGTGATATGACTTATGTTTTTTTCTATTATTAACCTATTTTGATGAGTTCATGAAGAAAGTCTCTTTCCTGTATGCTCATTCTCTTCTCTGTTTAAATAAAATGTTCGGTACATGTACAATTACATTCACTCTGATCTTGAGGAAAAAAATTAAAAACCACAAATAATCAAGACACAAGACCTACCATGAAGAGTTATTTTGGGGGATTCTTTAATATATTAAAAAGGAAGAACTGCTTTTTGCTAAGGACCTTTTCTTAATAAAACTTTTGCTTATGTTATTAATAAAGAACATATTGCAGTTTAAGAAATCTATAGTATAATACAATCTGAAAAATCATAAAACTGTGCTCTATCCTAAATCTTCAGTTCAATCATTCAGAAATACCCTTACAAACAGAAGTTATGGCAGTAATGCAATTAAAAAAATACAGGAAAACCTGTTCTTACAGGTATGCCATATCCAAAGTTCCAGTTAGATGAATCCTACTGAACCCTAACAGTATTTGACTCGTTATGCATTCCCTTATCTAGCAGCATGCTGAAGTGGTATTCAGCCACTACATTTCCTTCCTCAGAATGGAATAAATTAGAGGCTGGATGAAGTAGGATACACCCATGTATGCCTATTTCTAGCAGCAGGGGTTGCTGTGTATTAGGCTGCCTAGTCAGGAGACTAATTGAAGGGAAATGGAAATACCATACAGAACAAATAAATTAAATCCTTTAGTATGGGCCATGCATTAAGACAGACTAAGCATAATGAGACATCTCATCAGTCTAAGCAGAAAAGGTGAAGTCATATTAATCTGCAGTCCTCTTGAAAATGATCCATCATAGCCTTGTACAGAAGTTAGGCCTGGATCTCCTCCATTCTAAGTTCTTGTACATTTTTCATTAGCGCATCCTGCCAGGAAGTCCTGACTGCCAGTATTTATGAGTTATTCTGACACTGATTGAATACTGCAGATACAGCTAAAAGTTCTGGTTTGCTCTCCAATGACTTCAGGCTGGTGTTGAGGATGCCCTATAAATGTAGTTGACTGCAATGCCAAGGTTCAAAAATCCCATCTCCCATGAATTGGGGTGTTGGTTGTAGCGGTATTGGTCTAAGGACATAGGCAGACAAGGTTCTTTGGGTAAATATGATATCTTTGCACTTTTGAAAGAGCCACCCAGATGCCACATGTAGAAGTGCTACAGTATGAAAAGAAAATCTTCATGAAATGCACACTATTAGTTATGGCATACCATCCTTCCCTCGAACCTATACGAAAAATCCTCAAACAATTGCAACCCATACTAGAGGAAGACCCAGTTCTTAAAAAGATCTTCCCAGAACCACCCATCCTAACCTTTAAACAAGCACTGGACCTCACCAATCTCTTCACCAGAAGTACACTTCCTATGGCCCAAGACACCCCAAATGGATCCAGACCATGCTGGGGCAAGAAATGTAAAACCTGCCAACATAGCTGCACCACTCCCACAATAACTACACCCCACAACAGAACCATCACCATTCTTGGATCTTACACCTGCACCTCCAGAAATGTATCATAACTCATCCAGCGAAATAAATGCCCTGATGGAAAATATGTAGGAGAAACCAAACAACAACTGTGTAACAGAATGAATGCACACTGAAAATCTATCAAAGACACTCATACACAATTACCTGTGGGTACACACTTCTCACAAGACAAAGGAAATTTACAAAACACCTGTCGTAGAGGAGCCTACAAACTTCACTTCATAAATCTAGTGAATACAAAAAATCATGAACTAACTACAGACATTGGATTTATGGTGCATTATAACCTGCCTGCCATCCAATAACCACAGGTAACTCTCTACATTATACCAGCTACCTATTATCACCAGGTCAACATTCTCCCCTTCCCCTGCCACCTACCTGTCTCACACCTATAGTCTCCCATGGCCTCTTATCCTCACTGCTACACATTTGCATTTTCACAGACCTGCATTTTGCCTATTGGCTTCTATTCCATCCAGGAGAACACAAAACAACAGCAGACTCTTCCTATGTCTGAAGAAGGGTGTTTGTGCCCAAAAGCTTGCAAAGAACACATTTTACAACTATTTAGTTGCTTTAATAAAAAATATCACCCAAGAACCTTGTCTGCCTGTCTCCCATGAAGAGAGAGTTTCCTTTGTTACTGAAGAGGAAAACATAGTAGCTGGAATACACCTGACTGAATTAAGGCTCGAAGACCATAAGTGTTTCCAATAGTGACTTAATTGTGTTAGTTAAAATAAGTGATTGGAATCTTCATCCAGAATATGAACCAGCCACAAATGAATGTTTGAATTGCAGAAATGAGCTAATTTGTATATTTATTCTTTCCATTTTCAATTTTCAAACATTTCTGCACGTCTTAGATTTAGACAGAGCTAGAAGAGCAGGTGTGGAAGTATAATCAAATTCATGAAACCCAGCTTAATCTGAAGTGGGACTAAAATACTGTTTCTAGTTCAAATAAATCTGGCTACATATCCTGGATGTTTATCCAAATTAGATCTTCACCTTTTCTGAGGGTCATCATTGCTACTATTTCCTGTATTCATAGATATACATTGTAGTTTTTCCATTATTGCCCTTTCTGCTTGTGGCTTTTTCACATTATGCCTGATAGCACCTCTTTGGATATGCTATGCTCTGGTCACCATTATGAAGAAGTAGTTACCACAAAGTTACAGAACAGAAATCTCTATTTTCATTTTAAATGATGAAAGAAAAGCTGTATGGCTCACTTACAGACCACTGTGTTGCAAATGTTGACTAAGGCTGTCATTTTGCTAAGTTTCCAAGCTAACGCACTACCTAGAGTTTTGCTGCTTACATATAAATGAAGTTGAATTTAAAGCCTGTTTTGAAAAATATGCAGGACGGATGTGAGAGAACATCTCAGAAATGGATTGGCTGCCATTTACTAAATCTTTGTTGGCAACTCTTTATTAAAAACATCTCCAGGCATAATTTGGACTATAACCTGGGAGAAATACTTTTACAGCATTTGAAGAAAAGTCTTGTGTCTGATTGTGTGTGGGGAGGAAGGTGGGGGTGGTCTGAGATATATTTTTTTGTCTCTCCTAACATAACAATAACAACAAATCCTGCAAACTATAACATGTAAAAGACATAACTCAACATTTTTGTTCCAACTTGCATTGGTATGATTTGCCATTGTGATTATATTATTACTCTCTTAAAATCAAGTAAAACATGTTGGACAAATTCATTTTTGATGTAATATCAGTGGAGTTAATCTGGGCTAAAATGCAGATACCTACCACTCTTTTTAGTTTTGTAGTAGCAACATGATAGTCACAAAACCACCATAGGAATGTTAAAGATTAAAATAAGTACTTTTACCTACTAAGACTTCAGCTGAACTTTTGTGCATACCTGGACAATACAACACTACTATAACCAAATTCAAGTATGCAGCTATCTACGTTACACCATTTTACTTGTTTGGAATGTGACTTCACCCACAGAAAGCAGGGAAATCTAATATCTTTCCTTAAAGCTTTTTTCATAAATGAAGAAAATATTACTTGTAAATCTTTTATTTCAGAAGTACTTCTAATATGTAAGCCCACACTAATACCCCTTCTCTGAATGTGGAATCTCAAACAGTTCTTCTGTGTGTATATTTTAGTAAAAAATATGTTCCGTTATGTTTTAAAAGATAAGAGTCAGACTTTCAGCTGGTACTTGAGGTTTTGTAGCACACCACATAGTATGCAGTTCAATCCCTAAACATGACATGGAGAAATGAGAACGGAATTTCATCTTCTGCTTTTTAAAAGTTGATTTAAGCCAAGCTCTTAAACATTACTGTAACTCGAATCCTTTTCTATGATTTAATATGTGATATAATATACAAGCCTATGTGCAGTTACACAGGCATAATGTTTTGCCCTTGTGTCCTGAGGATTGTGACACACTCAGAAAGCTGAAGAACTCTTATCTGGAGACCTAATACAGAATCTAATCCTGTAGATAAGAATGATTGGAAGTGAGGACAGATGGAAGGAATAGGTGTTGCAAAATCCATTTAATCGCTTGAATGATTCTGTAAGCTCCTCAGTTTATTAAATTTATCTACTTCCCTCTGCCAGTTTACATGACTAGATAAACATCTTGCTTTGCCATTTTGATGGCATCATAAAAGGGGAGGAACTTTGGTGGAAAAAACAACCCATTTTCTAAGACCACAGTAGCGTTGTACCAAGATTTCCAATTTCCTTCCCTTTCAAGTAAAACATATAAATAAAAGAGCCATAGTAAGTCACGGATTTATATGCAACACTTCCAATTTGATTTCAGTGGGGAGTGCTGTGAAAAAAATCAATGGCACAACATACCACAAAGACAGAGATTAACATTTTTTTTCCCCACAATAAACCAAGGAAATAAAAGTACTATGAGACCTTACACATGGATCTTCAAAATTCATTTCAGGCATTCATGCGGCATATAGTTTATAGGTAAACCCAGAAAGGTGATCCTTTTTCTCACTTCACCACACCAGAACTGTATGGAAAACAGGTGGCAGAAAAAACAAGTTGAAAACAAAATCAATAAAGCCACCAGGAAGAACCACTAGAAAAACCCAAACATACTACAAAGGCATATTACACATGTTAAAACATAAGGGACTTTGTATGGACCCTTTCCATACAAGAAATACTGCTTGGACTGAAGTTACTCAGATGCATATTGTTAGTACTCTATAGAGCCTTAGCTATTAGTACCTGTTTCACTGAAACAGAGAATGATGATCAAGGGGTTGGAGCTATCCTGTACCCTTGCGGAAAAGCACCAGTCAGGTAGCTAATTTCTGCTTGGATGGCCACCAAGATCAAAGATGGGTCCATATGCTGCCCCAAAATTGCATAGCAGGGTCAACATTGTTACGGATCTAGGTGTAACCCTGTGATATTAAGTGTCCCACATCAAGCCTTTTTGGAATTATATAAACTGGAGACTGATACAGTACTCCAGTGGATCCTATACTGTATATTCCTGATAGTGTTAAACAGCCCTGTTCCATTGGTGAGCCACAGGCCACATGTGGTCTCCAATGGATTAAACCATGGCCTCTGAGCTCCTGGTCTGGGCACTACCTCCACTTTGCTTTCTTGCTGCTGCCACTGGAGTCTCTAGGCTCACCCTCCTTCCTCCAGCTTCTGCTACTTGTTCCCATTCCTGGGAGCAGGGTGGAGATATGCAGCCTATGGGGCTGAGGAAGCCCACAGCTGGAGGCCTTGGGGGGACCCAGGGACCCCCCTCTGCATCGGCACTGACATAGTACAACACGAGTGGGGAAGAAACCATGTGGTGGGATTGCACCTTGAGTTTTGTCCATGAGCACAGGGCATGTGCAGTGCAGCATGTCCAGGCACTCGAGCCATAGGGTGTATCAGGGGTTTATGAAGTGCAATGGCAGGGAGCACGGGGACTTGTGTAGTGCATCAGGGTGAGGCGGGAGGCTCACATGGCACAGCATGCAGCTATTCAGCATGCAGCCCAGGACTGTGTGGCCTATGATGCCTCTGGTCCCCAGCCACTTAGAAACTGAATAGCCCTGGTGTAAAATTCACCTGGGCAGCACATAGCCTTGGAAGAGCCACAAACAACTGCCTCTGCAATGAGGAAGAAATTCAGCCAGGAGGCCTAGGAGATGAACTGGATTCATTTTCAAAGTATCCCTCAAGCAAGCCTTTGAGGCACTACAAACTCCGAAAATGAAAATCCCCCACTACATGTACAAAGGGCAAATCATATGCTTTATCTTCAGGTTTGTATAAGACGGTGCATACATGTCCTCCACTGCACTTTGTACTTGTGAATTTATCACTGTTTGACTGCAGCTCCCAACATTAAGAGCTGGAATTTACATCCAAACTCAAATCAAGGTGACCATTGAGATCTTAACTGTGGAAAAAACAACATTTGCCCCCTTCTTTCATTTACGTAACATCTTCTAACATTCCTCCATCTAATCCACTGCCCTTCTTTTCTGTATGGCTTTGGAACTCAGGAAGGTACTTAATTAATAGCTGCGGACACTCATCTTCAAAATGCCTATATTATAAATAGGCTTAATGCCATTAGGAATTGGGCATTAGACAACTGTGCTCCATCTATAATCCTCCACACTAAACTAGAAACAAAGGGGTAAAGTAGCACTAACTTCACAATGGATTTTTTTATTCACATATTTTTCAACAGTGAAATCCTGCACAAGCAATGAGAAGATTAGTCAAAGATTTAATAGGTATGAAGAATGAATCAACTGCTGAGGCTCCCAGAAAAGGTTCTACTTAATACCATTTAGGATGGTATGTTTGTGATGATGTGAGCTGCTTACCTGGAACTAAACCAAGGCCAACTCATCAAATTTGAGATGCACTAATGCTATGGGGCACACTTGACACATGTACATTTCCAACAAAGAGGGGTTTTTTTATTCCCAGAAAAATAAATGTGTGGCTTAACTGAGGGGCTGAGTATCAATTTTCTCATTTATTTCTTCTATACTTTCGTTTAATAAACTTGTTCAAGAAGATAAGACATCCAATTCTCTTCTAATGCAAAAAATAAAATAACTGAAGCTAAATAGCCATCTGTATAAAAATACTTCCTAATTTGCAACTAACTTAACGTCTTAAAAAAGGTTTCCATATTAACCAAATAAAAACCTGCCTTGTATTTGGAGACAAAGCAATACTGTTAAGGAACAATAAAACAGCGAATCAGTTACAGTCTTATGTAAATTATTTTTACAAACAAACACTACTTGTCTGTTCTGGCAGACAAATCAAAAGCCCCACAAAGAGTAAACAGATGTGCCAATAGTTCCATCACGGCTGCAGTTCAAATATCAGATTTTGTTGAAAGAATATAAGTTTGCTAAGACTGCCTGCTACAAACAGTTTCATGAGGTCTGGGACAAGGTAGGAGTGAGAATATCCTCATAAAATGGAGTTTAGAGTGATAGTCAAGCCCTGGCTGACAAAATGAAGTGCTGATATTGTTTGTAAATTAATAGGCCTTATAGAAGTAGCCATTTTCACTGGCATCAACTAGGGCAGAGAACCTGGTGATTTGGAAAGTTAGTGACACCATTATAATATGGTCTGGTGCAAAAGAAATGATGTAATTCCAATATTGCTGCTGCCACATATAAAACTACTTCTGTTACATATACAACTACAGTTGTAATTGTACTGTAATTGTAAATATAATCTTAGTCATTGAATAGGTATTCCTATTCATTCCAGCAAGAAAAGTACAGTTCTTCATGTTTTGCTAATCTGTGGGTAGGTTCTGATGTTCTACTTTCCACTTGCATTTGCATTCATTATTTAAAATAAAAATAAAAAAGAGTGGCAACAAACTAGCTGGATTTCTCTCTCTCTCATGAGTACTTTACTTCTCTTAGGGGTCTCTATAGAAAAACATTCAGAGGTGAATCATTTCTGTTTGGTCCATTAATTATAGTTTGTGCAGCTCTTCCTACAAAGAATACAGCCAAGGAAAGCATTTGCTTCTGTGGCCAAGTGCATTTGTGACAAAAAGGGCATGCTTATAAACAATATTGATGTACAGTTATAATACAACAAAAGAAAATTAGTTGATGCATGTGACATTTCCCCCTGATGCTTAAGCGAATAAATTAGGAGGAAAAGCAATGAGAGAATAGAGAAACATGGCAAGACAGGACTGTTTTGATGTAGAAGGACAAAGGGAATAAACCTAATCAAAACCTCCAGCTCATTGATATTGCTAAACTGTTTTATGGACTACTTTGTACCAGACTGTGCCTAACAAAGGCCTGAGCTAGGGGTACTGCAGAGGCAAAGTGCCCAAGAAGAGCTCCAGGAGGAACTGTGCCTCATTGCTTCTATTTTACAGACTTGAGGACAACCTTATTTAGGCTATTCAAAGAGCATTAACTCAGATTCTCACCAGCTAGTTTGAAAACTATGACATCTTCTTGGAAGTACAGATTCCCACAAATTCCTCCTTTTGGTGTGAGCTTAACAGTGATTTCATTGAGTAAGTGCCAATTCTTCTACTACATATTGTTAAAAGTAACAAAGGAGTGTGTGGAGGAGAGAAGAAAAGAAAAGAATTCATTGAGCTCAGCAAATTTCACAAAGCTGGGCCTAGAGAAGAGTTCATTTAGTGCCTGCAAAAACATTGGAGCTTCTCCAACACTGAGACTTTACAGTCTTTCTTCATAGCAGAGCATCAATACATCCAGGGAGGTTTGCTTTCCCTGGGAAAAACAGGCATTTGTCTATTCATCTTATGCCTATGGAGGCTACAGTTCTAGCATTATGACTGGACTGGGGTAGGTTCTGTACAGTAAAGACACCAATGCATTCATTATAATCATTGGGGTGGATTCATTACATGGCCTAACAATGTGCTGCAGTTCTATTTTCCCTGGGCCCCCCTCCACAATTTTTAGAAAATAAATTCCATTCCCATAGTCTCTGTTTATAGCTTAAATAAACAGTGAGGAAAAGATGAAACATACACCCAATCCAATCACAGAATACTGGGGATGAAAAGATGAGACACGTGGGCAGACAGGGCACTTCCAGGGTTTTAGCTGCATATACCTTCCTCTGTTAGCTACAGTCAAGAAATCCTGTGCTTGTTGTGTAAATATGAAATCTCCTGTATTCCAAGAGCGTGCCCCTAAATGTCCTATTTACTCTGTAAAACATGGAGCAGAATACAACTGTCACCATCTACAGCTGGACAACCCTACTGGATCCTGAGTCTTGGGTCATGTCATTTTCAGGGGGAAAACTTATAAAAAGTTTAATAGAACATGATGGTCACCAAAGACACTCTGGTGTTTATTAATGAATTTGTTTAGGCCTCTAACAACCATACTGAAACCAATTTGTAAAGAAAGAGGGCATGGAATAACTGATTGGCAACACCAAAAAGTCACTATTGCATTAACTCAGGGGTGTCAATCATACAAACCATAGGCTGGAACAACCTGTAGAGCCATTACATCTGATCCCATCAAGTGACTGTGGGGTGAGGGGGGACAACAGGGAATTTGGGGACACCCCTAGCAGGGGATGGGACCTGTCATGGAATCTGGCACCCTGGGAGTCCATTGGACATGGGTGTGAGCAGCAGAAGAGCAAGGGAGTGTAGTCCAACACAGGCCACTTACCTCACAGCTGCTTGGCCTGCTGCTTCTGCCACTGGCCCTGCTGTAGCTGCCATCTGTTCCATGACTGCAGCTGCTGTTCCCATTCTTGATGCTTATGCAACCACAACCACTGCTTTCCCCATGGATCTGGCCCACAAGTAGACCCGGGATCCAGATCTGGCCTGGGGCCAGAAGCAGATTCAGGATTTTATGGAGTGAGGTGTAGGAGCAGCCACCGGTATTATAGGGGTGGCTGCACTCCCTGCTCCCAGCCTCATCCCCTTCCCTGGGCCGGAAGACTGTAGCATGGGAGCAGCACCAAGGGACCTTTTTTAAATCCCTCAATCAAATAACAATCTTTCCTGCCCTCTGCATTTGGCAGCATATCCTCTGCTCTCCCTTTTGATTCCCCACCACTGCTACTGACCCTGCTGTCCCTAGCTGATTCAGGGTTGAGAGGATGCTCCAGAGCCAATCTTTTCCACTTCAGCTGGGCTGTATGTGAAGCCAGGCTAGAGACAATAGTGGTAGCAGCAGTCAAGTTCCCCACCCCAGCACTTTCTCCCAGGTGGGCAGGAAACACCCACTCAGGGACCAGGCAGGTAGGTCCTTCCTGCTGCCACTGTCCTTGGCTGAGTCCAGCTCCTGCAGAGCCAGGCTGGAGTAGCTCTGAAGTCTTCCTCTACCCCCAGGCTGCTAGGGACAGTGACAGTGGTGGGCAGAGGTGGTGGAGAGGGAAGGTGAGGGGAAGCAAGATGCCACTGAGCACAGAGGGGAAGGAGATGGGGAATTCTTACCCAATTCAGGGACTTAAAAATAATCTCCAGCTGTGGCTCCTGCAGTGTTGTCAACTGAAAAGGGAGTGCATCCACACCATTGCACCCCTGAAGATTTGGCCCAGCCTGCAGCACAGGGTGAATTTAATCGCTCCTTTCCCCAGCCCCAGAAAATCTAACACATTTAAACACAGAAACAAAAAGTTGCCTGTCCCCCAAGAAAGCCCTACAGACATTTTGTAAAAATTCAACCTGTTGGAAGCCTATGAAATTCTATCAGTTCTGTCAGTGCAGCACCCACTTGCACAAAATCTTAATTTGGGCTGCATCGCATTGAAGTTGCTGAATCTTTTGGATTAAAAACTAAAATGGAGCCACATTTTATAAAAAAGAACCATGTGTATGGACAATACTCAATGGCTTTTCCAAGTTTATGACTTCTTGCGATTATATATCCTCAAATTCTACTGAAATTCTATATAATAACTGTTCATTTTTATGGCAAAAATGTGTATTTTCCTTTCCATCCTCAAAACCAGCAAAAGAATATGAAATAATATAAATATAAACCTATTCCCATTATAGTTTTCCCATAATAGCCCAATAAACCTAATCACACTTTATCTTATGTCCTCCTTAGAAACTATGCAAGAAAGGGAAATTAAATTATACAAAATCTTGGAAGGCTATTAAGGAAGGTAGGTGGAAGGCTATCAAGCAGGGACTGCATTTATTGGGGTTTGTATTTCCCATTCTAGCAACTCATTTAATTTCCATTCCAACTCCTAATTTTGGATGCAAAATAGCTGATCTATCTGGCACACCATGGCAATTTATAATGATGCATTTAAATTTTAGGGAAATATCACACTTTACTTTGAAAATGAATGGGAGTTCAATTTAGTCTATTTTACATTAACTAATAACTTCCAGATTGTCCCTTTTAATTTAATAAGCATATAACCAAATGATTCCTTATTTTGTGCTAACGTTCTTAATTTCAGTAATATGCTCTGAAGCCAAAAGGCTCTCACACTAATATAGTAAAAATTGCATAATCAAAGGTTGCACATTATGATAAATTTATATTGGATTTGTTCTTTTGCTATTTTAATGCAAGAAAGAGGAACAACCTTTATCATCCAGCTACCCAATGAGCCCTTCCAGACTACTCTTTTCTATGGGACATCATTAGAGTTAAATAATAATTATAATCAAGCAATGCAAAAAAAGCAGAAAACAATAATAAGCCAAAGGCTCGGGCCATTTAAGAGTAAAAATTATCCTTAAATAACAATCAGATTTAATTATATCTAGGCCAGTACAGGAGAATGATAGTATTGTTGGGCATTACATGCAAACAGGGAACCTGAATTTGGAGTATAAATTAGCAACCTCCAAGGATCAGAGTAGATTACAAGCATTTGGGAGATTATGAGCCTGAGTCTTCCCTGCTCCCAAATTATTTTTCTCTCAGAGTGGCCACTTTTACTTTGGGAGAACTATTATGAACAGCTGTACACTTGTGATTTCTTCTGAGGGAGCAGGAACTCTCCCTGGAGAAACTGAATGTCTGTATATAGTCTCTATTACCTAGTTTTTATACATAACTCCATCGAAATGGAACTGTACCAACACTGGTATAAAGGAGTGTTGACTTATCCCTAATACTGGAATGCTGTAAATAGTCTACCGTTCTATCCAAGCCTAGGTGAACTTGTGCAATTCCCCATTAATGCTAATGACTCACATACCTAAATTCTTAGTGCAGGGAGTAGAACATGTCCCTAGATCTCCTAAGAAGAAACAAAAACAGAAGGAAGCAGTAAACTTTCAGAAAAATAAAGTAATTGAACTTTAGGAAAAATGGCAATAAAACTGTCCTGCTGTTCTGAGTCACTGAAGATCTACACAGCACCATTATCACAACACCCTTATCACAGTTATGATTAGTACTTATACAACACTTTTCATCTATACATCCAATGGCTATGACTAACTAGTGAAAGGAAGGAGAAATCACTAAGTTTTATTTATAAAAATAGAAAAGGTGGGAGTAAGGCAGGGAATATTTCCTACATAAAAAATAAACACCTGCATTTATAACGTCTTACACTTCTCTAACATATACTGTATCTCTAAATGACCATAACTACAACTCATTCATCTCAAAGCTTCTCTGAGAATTGTCTCAGTTTATGAACCTTCATGAATTTCTGCATTGCTGCCAAATATTAATTGAAACAATTAACTGTGGAGAACACGTGGGTGAGAAAATATTAGTACCACATAATCCTTTCTAGTTAAGAGGTCCTTACTGGATTATTGCAGAAAAGCTCTGGAGTTCTAATTACCTATGGAAGTCCCACAAGGTTACTGCAGAATGCGGTAATTAGATGGTTGTAATATAAGGTGTTAGCAGGGGATTGAGGATTTGTGCTAAGTACCGTGGTGTTTTCATGGCTATTTACTGTGCAGAGTACCAGAATTTAATGGAATTTGGTGGAAATCTCCAATGACTATTGCAAGCATGTTAAGGGTGGGTTGAGGAGGGGAGAAGGAATGAAAGTTCTGTGTTTGGTTATGGGAGACCAAATATACTATGCTGGGAAGCTTAGCTAAAAAGTATGTAATAAAATTACACATACAGAGTTTTGTAGGATTTATTGATCTTGGGTTTATTAGGTGTTAAATTAAAATTATTCTTATGCTTTGTGAATATAATGTGCAGCAAAAGTGAACCAATGTTGTTATTATGCAAGTGTTTCATTCCCACAACATTTCATATATGCACCTATGTGCAGATGTAGAAAGACAGATCACTATTTCAGTTGCAGTTAATCAGGATTATATCCACTGAGCAAAATGGTGCTATTGCCAGTCTGTGCTAGCCAAAAAGAAACCAGAACTGGAGCTACAGTCCTCAATTTCTGTAAAGCTGAGCCATTTTAAAACAAGAGTGTATAAACTTTGAGCCACCCGCCAATGAGTCACTTAGAGAAAGGTGGGAAAAATACTAAGGACCTGAGGCTCCAAAGTTCATTCCTTGTGTAGCCATCAATAACTGAGCAGATTGTATGGTGTCACTGTTATCATTGTCCATTTTATACACCCTTTCCAGATAGCTAGTCGATCTGTAAGGCAGTGAGGAATCCACCCTAAATCATTACCTTCAATGCAATCATACTCAATGGGTAGAATTCAGCACCTTGTACTGAGTCTTTCCCACAGCCATAAGACTTAAATTGTTTATGGATCTGAAAGAGGCCTCTCTATGGGAAAATACTCCCTTCTGTGGTTGGCACAGATAGCAAGCTTTGAACTCATTCATTATTATAGTGGTAAAATTCTGGTTCATTTTCTCCGTCTTCTTCTGTCAGTAAAGCTAAAGCCGTAGAGCTTTATTTAAGACTATGCGATAGCTTTAAATATCATGAGTAGAGTTTGTGGAGTTGTAAGGAACATGGGTTTTTGAAAGGGTGAGATTTTTCAATCAAAATGAACACAATATGGCTTATGCCAAACAAAAACAATATTATGTTTCTACATTTACTCAGGAAACCTGTTTGTTCATGCAGAGAGCCAGAGAAATGTTCAACTATTGCAGACAACGTTTGACATACAATTGCATGGATAAGGCTCTAAACCCTCCAAACTTTCCACTTAACATTTTGCAACTGATTTTCTACTTATTATATGCACTTTTGGAAACATGTCCTTTTAAATGTGCTGCCATGCCTACCCTTTATGTCTTTTGATTTGTGGCAGGTAAGACAACAGTTGCTACTTCCAACAGTTCATGAAGATGACTCATCTCCCTATGGAAGCTAAATTCTGGCTTTCATGATTTTGGCCCAATCAAGGCAAGTTTGTTTTGCCATTTTTAGCTCAGCATTAATTAAGAGCTTGTTACCTTCTGCAGGTCCTTTAAATGATGCCTGAAAGAATAGGGATTGCTACAAAAGTAACATTGCCAAGATATGAAAATCCATGCATGCCTGTCATTCATAGGAATGGAGAGAGAATTCCCTCCTTGACAAACAGAGAGAAATTCATCCTAAATTACTGATCCCTCCTCAAAAAAGCTACTATCTTTTTTCTAAGCATTAAAACAAGGAATTATTAGTAAAGAGGGAAAGCTTAAACTGAAGCCTGCCCACCATGGAAAAATAAAAATAAAGTAAAAAGAGGCTAGAAAGAGGAAGAATTCAGCATAAGGAGAATGCAAGAGATCAGGAGGCAGGTTGATGAAACACATGCATCTGCTGTAAGATGTGGGAGAGTTGGCAGAACTACTGAGGGAATCCCAGAGTTTATAGGAAGGTTAATTACTTGCAACATTTACACTATTCACCACCATTAACATCTACATTTTACCATCTACAGCATTCACTGGACCAATTAGCAGTCTGAATGAAGCCATTTTTTTCCTCCTTTCCCCTTTTGTAGGATGAAGAGATTTGGAATAAATATCATCATTTTTAGGAGACTACAAAAAACAAATCTATTCACTGAAAGGCTTTCCTTTCTTTGTCTTCACTTCCCAGTGTACACATTATGAAACTACAATATTGTTTTAAGTTATACAGCCACTACAGGCTAACTTCTTGACAACCTGGCACACCTCTCAGCCTTCTAAAGGGCACCGGGAAGTATTGTTTATTGACTTGCTGTAGTATGTGAAGTGTAAACAGATTTTCTTATTATAAGTTAGACATTTCTAAAGATTTCACATCCTAAGTACAGACAGGATATAACTGGCTAGCAATATTACCAAGTAACACATTTATACCTTGGGGAAATTTCTTTTCATGGTGTGTATGGGAAGTGCTAATTGACTTTTATTTCCTAATAAGTGTTGGAACTAATAATTCTAGAAAAGCTGATGGTTTCAAAGAACTGTAAATAAGACTCTTTTTTTAAAACCTGTCAATCCCATATGTGAACATCTTAAAAAGTCAATACTGTAACTTCTGTCCTCTGGACTGAATTAATGAATTCATCAGTAAGTCAATCAGGACCATCATAATACAGGATGCCAAGAATCTAATAACATCATATATGTAATTGCTAGTACAGTAAGCCATTGGAGAAGTAATGCAGTTGCCTTTCAGTGCATCAGGAAAATACCAGCATGGGAAAAAAAAGAGTTATAGTGAAGACACGTAGCACAGATGTGTATTTGACATTATGTTTCCGAAACTGGGCATATTTTGTTAGAAGTCCAACATTGTTGGGCTCCTTGGCATTCCAGTGTCATAAATGGTCTTCCCTGAGTTTTTATTGCTTTTTTTGTGGTTGGAAGGGAATGTGTAAGGTCAGAACTAATAAAATGACAAGGGAATAAAAAATAGGAGCAGTGTGGGTACAAAAAGCAACATGATCCCAGGCCTACCATACACCATACCTTCTCCTATAGCTGGACATAAAGGCCATCTTCAAAAGATGCTTTCTTTCATCTAATATAGTCAGTTCTAGCAAAAGCTACTGTATCCAGGGGAGATGTGAGTTCAGGCAATGACTAGAATTTTCCTTATGTTCAATCACAAGAGTGGCATGGGGTCATAAATAACAAAGTTATTTATGACCCCATGGGTCATATAGTGGTCCTATATCTAGGACCACTCTGAAAAACATTCAGTCTGATCGGGGTGGAGGGGAAGAAAGAGAGAGAGAGAGAGAGAGAGGGAGAGAGTGCATGTTTGCGGGGAAGGAGAGGGGAAGAGAAGGAACCAGAAGAGGGCCAGTTAAGAAAAGGGGTGAGGGGGGAGAAAGAGGGAAAATAAGGGGGGGAGGGCAAGAAAGATGAGAAGTTAAAAAAAAAAAAAAGATAAAGAAAAAAGATGAGAGGTCAAAAACAAGCAGAACACTGTGCAGATGGCAGTATCTGTGCCAAGGAACAGTTTAAGGGGACTCATCCACCCACCAGTCCATTGCAAAGGAGGGGAGCAAGGAAAATGTGATTGGGAACCAATGCCTAATAAAGGAGACAGCTTGACTAAATTAAACTGGGCTGCATTTCATTTACTCCATAGGTTCTGACTCATACAAACGACATTAGCAACAGCAAAGCCAAGACTGCCAACTGCTTCCCTATTCAGTGTTTATAATTGGAGTGGAGGTGGGAGGCAGTAAGAGAAAGGAAGAGACATAACAAAGCCAAGGAACAGAGTGAAAGGCAAAGCTGGCCAATGGAATTAAAGTGAAGGGATGGGAAGGGAATTAGACACCTCATGCTGCCAAAGCAATAAAACAGCAAGAGGCTGGAAAAGCAGAGAGCAAAGACAAGAGAAAATAGAACTGATTAAGTCAAATCAGGAAGGGAAGGAAAATGACCCAACGAAAGCAAAATGAATGGGTAGAAGGAATGAAGGGAGAGAAGGAAAAAATAAAGGTCAAAGAGACAGGTTGCAGATAAAGAGGCTAAAATGGGGCATAGTTAACCCATGAGAGGACAATCACTAACCATGTGCACCAAGACCAAGCAGAGGAGCTGAAATCTATAAACCAGAGATGATGAAAAACATCCATTAGATAAGTAAGAAATCAAAGTAGAAAGAACTGAAAGATATGGTGGGAGAAGCTGTGAGACACTTAAGGCAATAAAATTTAAAATAATGTGCCAAGACAAATGTGAAGGCAATAGAGTTTAAAACAACGTGCCAGGGAAACCAACACTCACCTTGATGTGGGGAGAGTAGGCAAAACCCACGTATATTCATGAAACAAGCATATAGAGAAGTTTATAAATGGGTCAAGGATCAATTTACACATGTTGAGGAAGCTGTGAATTACATCAACTTAGATTTCCTTGGGAACAAGTAACTTGACCCATCTTTATATTTTGTCCTGTCTCTAACTCAGGGCAATCTTTATGTGCAAGAATGAATGAACACCAATCTGACATCAGCTGCAGAAAGACACAAAGGCCTATGTCAGGACACTTTAACTTCCCTGGACACTTCACTGCTGACCTCAGGACTGCTGTTCTCAGGCAGTAAAATTTAAAAAACTAGTTTGAACTGGAAATTGCAAAACAAGAAACCACCCACAGACTGGACTGGGTTGTGTTCTCTTCAGGTATCCCTCTCAGTTGAGGATGATTGTTTTCCATGATTGTCCTGTCTATGGGTCCAAATATGGCTGACAAGGCCAATCTGGGATCGACAGACACTGCTTCAACTTGGGTACACGTTTATATGTGAGGTGGGTGGCTCCAGATTCTTGGTTTGGTCCACGACATGCTGTTGCTCTCACTTTTTCAGCTCCTATTGTCATCATAAGGTTTCAAACTATTGAGATCCTTGTGGCAGACTCGTCCTTCATTTGGGGCAGTCCTGGATGATAGTCACCCATGACTCTATGTCGATGTTGCATTTTTCAAGTTGGCCTTGAGGACATCCTTGAAGCACTTTCTCTGCCCTCTTGAGCAGACACCTTGACTGGGCTAGGATAATAAAACTTGTTTAGGGAGTCTGAAGTTGGACATCCAGATGCTATGACTGGCCCAAAAAGTTGATGGTGGATGCTCATCACCTCGAAGCTCGGGGTGTTAGCTTGAGAAAGGATGTTAATGTTGGTACATCTGTCTTTTCACTGGATTCAAAGGATCTTCCCCAGGCTGCGTTAATGGTACTTCTCCAATGACTTGAGGTGTCTACATCTCATCTCTGTGCAGTAAGGTGCAGATTACAACTGCTTGATAAACCATGAGCTTGGTTTCAGATCTGATGTTGCGATCTTCAAACACCCATTTCCTCAAGCATCCAAAGGCTGCACTTGTACATTTGAAGTGATGTTGGATTTTTTCACTGATGTCAGCCTTCTGAAAGAAATGGCTTCTGAGGTATGGCATGTATTCATTGCTCTTCAGAGTCTTACCATAAATCTGAATTGCCAGAGCTAGGGACTGCTCATTAAGACCTTTGCTGATAACCTTAGTCTTCTGAATGTTAAGCGTCAGTCCCATTTTCTTGTATGTCTTGGTAAAGATGTCAATGATTGCCTGAAAGTCTGCTTCCAAGTAAGCACAGACTACAGCATCATCAGTGTACTGGCACTCAATGATTAAGGTCAGAATGGTCCTGGTTTTGGCTCAGAGTCAGGTGAGATGAAGCAGTTTACCATCCATTCTGTAGTTTAGTTTCACTCCAACTGGGAGCTTGTTGGTGGTCAGATATAACATCATGGTAAGCCATATTGAGAAGAGTGTTGGAATGATGACTGAGGCTTGCTCAACCTCATCTTAACCTCAAAAAGATCTGTGATAGATCTGTTACTGAGAACCACTGCTCACATACCATGATGGAGCAGGTGAAGAAGGGTGATATATTTTGGTGGGCATCCTTACATCAGAAGGGTGCTCTGCAGCGTTTCTCATTTGACCGAATCAATGGCTTTCACAGGGTCAAAGAAGGCCATGTAGAGAGTTTTATGATGTTCCTGGCATTTTTCCTGCAGCTGGTGATCAGTAAAGATCATGTAAATTGTGTCTCTTGATGCCCTAAACACACACTGAGATCCCGGGAGGAGCTAGCTCTTCAACAAATGTAAAGAGACAGTTCAGGAGGGTTCTTGCAATGATCTTTCCTGTGGTGGACAGCAAGGCAATCCTTCTATAATTTCCATGGTAGGAATTGTTTCCTTTCTTGAACATTGTCACAGTCATGGCATCCCTGAGGTCATCTGTGATTTCCTCAATGTTCTAAATCTTTTAGATGAGAGCATGAAGCTAGCTGTAATGTGAGATCTTCTGCCCCATCCCCTACTTGAAGATTTTGGCAGGGATTGCATTAAGTATGATTTAAAGAGGGGCTATGGATTCTAATCCCATTACCTGGATTAGCTATTTTGACCCCTTTGCTCCTATGGGTTCTTTGCTTCTTTGCTTCTACAAATGCTGTACCCCCTCTCCCTTCCCTTTCCCCCATTCTTCTCCCTCCTGTTTTCATACCTTTTTTATTCAAATCTCTAACTCTACTTTCTATGTCATTCTATGTGGTCCTTACACAGCATCTGATGAAGTGAACTCAAATTCACAAAAGCTTGTGCTTGATATACATATTATTTAGTCTATAACAGGGGTTGTCAACTAGGGGTATGTGTACCCCTGGGGGTACTTGGAAAGGGGCAAGGGGGATGTGTGGGTGGGTAGGGACAGAGCACCAATGCCCACCACCCCACACCACTGCCTCCCAGAAGCAGGGCCGGGGGGAAGGGGTGAGGGCAGCTGTTCCCCTCTGCAGGCCGCACAGGCACCACCTGTCTGTCTGAATGCTTCGGGGGGGAGCTTGCACACAGTGGTGGCTGCCACTATCCACCACTCTGTGCTGCTGGTGCCGCATGCAAGCCCCCCCACCAGCTCTGTGTCCAGCTGCCGCCACCCCCACCCCCCACTCCACCAGAAGTGTACCCAGAAAGGGTACACTCCTTAAAAAAGGTTGAAAAACCCTGGTCTATAAGGTGCATATCTATCCTTTCTACTAAGCACAAGGCTAGGGCAAGCTGCTTATTTCACAGCTGCCTGTAATACTGGTGCTGTGGCCAAGTAATGTGCCACATCTAGAATGCCCTGCCCCACACTTGATTAAGTTCTACCTGTCTATAGATTACGCCATTTGATATTGCGATCTTGGACCTTAGCACCAAATTCCCATTCAGTACCTTTGAAAAGAAGCAGAAGGATATAGTTAGCTTTGTTAGTTTGAAGTCAGGCACAAGGCAGGGTAGAGATGCATCTGACAGACTAACTAAATCAGAGATCCATAAGCTTCCCTGAACAAGAGCTCACTTCATCGTATGCTACGAAAGCACGTTCAGACAGCAAGTTATCAAATAGAGAGAGTAATTTGAATATAAGAGACCAGGATGGGAGGGAGCTAGCAGAGAGGAGCTGGGGTGGGGAAAGAGGGTGTGGTAGTGCTGAGAGAGGCAAACAAGTAATAAAATGAAAGGGACATAGGGGTGAAAAAATCCAATTCAGGTAACAGGGAAGGAATCCATAGTCCCCGTTTAGACCATACTTAACAAAATCCAGACTGTGGATGACTTCTTGTTCTGTGATTTCACATTCAAGTCAGCTTTTAACATTTTGATGTTTAAGAACAACTACTTGAAGGTCGGTAATGGAATGCCCATGAAGGTTAAAGTGTTCTGCCACAGGCTTTTGTGTGCTTTTGGACATGACGACAGATTGGTACTCCCTCGTTCTCTCACATAAAAATCACCCTGTCTGTCCAATGTAGACAGCAGAGCGGCACTGTAAGCAGATGATGGCATATGTGATGTTGATTGAGGAGCAGGTGAATGAACCTCGGATGTTATGAACTGTGTTATTTGGACCAGTGATGGTGTGGTTTGTGTTGATGAGGGGGCACAGCTTGCATCTGGATCCATTGCAAGCCCTGGTGCCTCGGTGAGCATAGGAAATAAGTCACATTCATCACCACTGACTGCTTACAAAATGAACTTTCAAAATGAACTTTCACTTAGTGTGATCAGATTCCACTGCATCCCTGACTTCAACAGGAGCCTGAAACATTGTGTGCGTGCATATTTCATGAACAATGTTATTAGATTCAAAATGGAGGCACACAAAGCTGAGAAAAAAATATTTAGAAGACATTGTTCATAGCATGGTTATTGTATTAGCTAGGCTTTCCAAACAGAGAACTCCCTCTCAGCTACATCTCACTGATACTTCCATTCATTATGAATACCCTGTTGGTTTTTGAGACATGTACTTACAAGTGCTGTATTGCATAACAGAGCCAGACAGCCATGTTTCTGCTACAGTACTCTCCGTTTTACAGCACATGTAAAACATGCTCCAGAATCATTCAGCAGTGTTCTCTAAACTATGCTACTACTTCACTTAGTCAGATACTGTTTTATATTATCCAACAAAATCTAATGTTAGGTACATTATTTTCTCCTACAAATGACATCTGAATTAATAAAGGTCTTTTTCCTTCTCACCAAGGATTTTGTATGCATTCTCACTAATATAGTGGGTTTCATTCTTTTCAGAGAATGCTTGGCCATGTACAGTGAAGAAATAGACAGATGCCTTGCTGGCTGCTTCAGAGAGTACTAAAGGATCATTAGAAATGGGGATACTAATAGAACTATTGTGTCCCATTTTACTTCTAATAACCATGATCTCTGTGTGTCCTTCAGCAGGGTTTCCAAGATGCTAACCACTCAGATAAAGCTTAATAGCCATATATATTCCCACTAGCCAGCAAAACTAGATGACAGAATAATTTTCTACTAACTTTTTCTCAAGCTCCTCTTATATTTATTGCCAGTATATTATTCACAGTGTACAGTGCTACACTATTTCTGTTTTTTTCTTCTATTTTTAATGACTCATTCAACTTATTTTGAAGTCCTGCAGCCTTGTCCATCATTTGATTGACATCCTATCTATGTTTAATAGCCCTTTCACTCTATTTCCTGCTCTTACAAGTTTTCTGTTCTAAAGCTTAACAATTTATTTTTATTATTATTCTTTTGAATGTTGTTTCCTTATTGGCCCTTCTCCTTTTCCTTCCTTGTTATTAATCATGTTCTTATAGTATGGACCAACCAAGAATAGGACCACCATATTGAATGAGAGTTCTTGAGACAGTTACCTCCATGCTTTTGTTGATGGCAGGGGAGAGAGCAGCTAGCAGGAGAGATGCTGACAAGAAAGGAAAGGAAATAGAACACAATGCAGGGAAGAGTTATGGCAGATAGCCGGTAAGCACAAAACTGAAAAAGTCCAATCAAAATTGTGCAAATGGCAAATGTCTCTCAATGCAGAGAGGTCATTTTTTGGCTACTTATACAGCTACTCCAACCAGCCAGAATCCCTTTCAATCCTTCCCGTAATTTGTCTTCAGCCCAATTAAACTTTTCCCCCATTCCTTGAACTATTTAACTTATTCACCATGCACCTATACACACATACATATCATTTTAACTGGAATGTTTCACACTGGGTTTCAACCCAAAGATAAGCAGCTGAATAACTGTGAGGGAGGGGAGAAAGGGGGAAGCAATGCAAAAGGGTATCCAGCTCAAACAGATAATGAAAATAATTCAAAATATTTCAAAATAATGAAATACTATGTTTTATGTTCTGGTAATAAATTGCATTGAATATATTGTATTTCATTTTTAGGTTATTATTTACATTAAATGGATCTAGTAGCTAAATAAACAATGGCTCATTTCTGCCCTCAGATACACAGATTCAAGGCCTTCAATAGGACTTCAATAGTTGTTGTACAGTACTATCTGAAGGCAAATTTGACACCTCTAAATGCAAAGCAACTAAGGTTGCTATAAGGACATTTTTCATTTCCTGACTCTTGATGGTTTACAGTTGCTAGCTGTGTTTTACATAAACAATATTTTATACAGACACGTGTGCATGTGTGTGCAGTCGCACACACACATGCGTACATGATGGGGTGGGATACTAAGAAGTTTATTGACGTAAGTTTGGAACATGCACATTACCAGAAAAGTGCAAAAATCATGACAGAGTTATGCAAGTCATCCTAAATGTGAAAAGCTAAACCATAATATCATGCTATATCCTCACGTGTTCTGTATATGCCACATTTTGCAAATATATCATTAGAGAAATTTTAAAGAGTTTTAAAATTATCAGGATTATTTTCATATCCTTCTGCCAATAAAGTATGGCTTCCTTAGTACTAAAAGTCGAAATGTACTCTGATGGAGAGAGAATAATATAAATAATAATTTTTAAAAATTTCTGAAGCTACTTGAAGTAGATTTCTCACATTTAGAAGGTCACAATGATAATGTCTTCTACTGCTGGACCCTCAAGGCCTAGAAGTCTATCTTGTGCATGTTCTAAGAAAAACAGGGTACTACCTATCATTTCTAATCCTTGAGAGTTATAAAATATCCAGGCTGAAACCTGCAGTGATGTATATTGTCCACTATAGCTCTTGGACCTACTTAATTTAGAGTAGTATGTATGGATGTACTGAAGTGAGGCCATTTCTTTAGCACACTGATCGAAAAAAGAAATAGCAGCTCCTGGAAACTCCTCAGAGGTTTGACATTTTCAAGATGTTCCCATGATCCTTTTCTGGGAGCAGTGAAGGAGAAGTGGTTGAACACTGCATGTTAAACCCACTTTATCACACAGCACTGCAATTGCACAGATAACTTTACTAGCTATTGAACACCATGCAGATTACATAACAGATGCACAAATATAAAACCAGCATGCTGTATGTGGGAATCTAACAGTCTAATGAAACTTCCCATTAAGAAGGCATACAGTAGAACTTCAAAGTGGAACAGAAACATGTAGGGACTATGGGGGTGCACCTGCACAAGCCACTGGTCCTCCCAGCCTGCATGTTGTGAGGGCTGCCTTCACTGTACCATATGCAGGCACCCTGGCTTCACCCTTAGTTCCCTCACCATGGGTTCCCCCCGTATATTGTTGCACTGGTACCCTGGGACACAGGCTCCTCCAGCACTTCTGGTTACACTGCCCTGCTCTGGAGGCAGGAAGCAGAAGCTGGAGAAGGGAGGGGGAGCCCAGGGAATCCAGCTAGTAGTGGAACCAGAGCGATGGGAAAGTGGTGGCTGGGTGGGAGCTGAGGGGACACAAATTAACCTCTCATGGGATACATGCAGCCCATGGGCCATCAGTTGAACAGCTCTAGTATATATAACTGTTTATCATTACAAACTCACTCACCCAAAGTACTGTCATAGGCAACTGGTAGGGAGGGTACGGGGGGGGGGCACATGCCCCCCCTGACAGGGCTGTCTCCACTGCCGACATCACCAGGGGCATCTGTGGGTGCTCACCAGCTCTGCACCTGCCACTGATGCCACTAGCAGTATCTGTGGGTGCTCGCCAGCTCCATGCCTGCAGCTAACTTCTGCGGGTGCTTGCCAGCTCTGTCCCTGCCACCACTGGTGGCATCTACGGGTGCTCACCAGCTCTGTGCCTGCTGCCAGTGCCACTGGCAGTGTCTGCGGATGCTTGCCAGCTCCACACCCACTGCCAACATCTGTGGGTGCTTGCCAGCTCCATCCCTGCCGCCAATGCCACCTGCAGGTGCCCCCCCAGACTCAGGAGGCACCAGTCACCCATGAGTACTGTCACTCAGATTCATTCAGAAGAAGTGAGCTGGGTGAGTATGACTGCATAATAAAACTGGGCCAAGTTTTTGAATTTTAAGACTTGGATTCTAACCTCATCTGTGTTATGATGGTGTAATTCTATTGGTTTTGTTGGTGTTGCTTTTAATTTTCCTTTTTGTGAGAAAGACAGAAAGACAGTTTGAGGTTTTTCCAATGGTCCATTTGTTTATCTTCAGATGGGCTGCCGGGGGGGGGGGGGGGGGGCAGGGGAAGAGCTATCAAAATCTAAGCATCTGTGGTTGTGTTACTAGGATAAACTTGTTATAAAAAGTTAGGTTGTTGAGATGCAACATGTCTCCTGAACCTAGGTACTTTATTATTCAAAGGGCCCAATAATTGCCCCATTGAAATCAGGAAGACTAGGATTTTTGGCACCAAAGAATTATGGCTAAAATTTCTAAATATGACAAAGAATTAAACTCCTACTATTTTCTAAGGATAATGTAGCTTATTTACTAGCTGAAGGATGGTAGCTTCTAAGAACATCATTAAAGGATTACAGTCCCAGTGTGTTAGGCATTACACAGACATATTACTAAGATGTCAGTGACTGTCCCCCAGAGTTTACAATCTCATTCCAAAATCTCAACCTATGTGGTAATAGAGGGCATGTCACAATTTAAAAATCCTTTTCTGAGTCATGTGTTACCCATTTTTTCTGGAAAAAACCCAGGAAGTACAGAATTCCTTACAGTTGGGTAAAATAAAAGGGATTTAGGTATCATTTCAATTCTCCCTACTTCCTATCATTCTAGATATAATTTATGAGACAGTAAAAGAAAACTGGATTGTCAAGAATTAATACAGCCTCTGCATTTTTCTTTCAAGTCAACCCATTAATCTCACAAATCTCTCTTTAAAATACACTTGTTTTGTGAAGCAGTGCAATTCTAATGCCCACTGGCCATGCATGGGGCTACAGTGAGCGTAGAGGAGTGTAAGCTGGTGTAATGGATGTGCCAAAGTGCCTAGAGAAGGTATCAAAAATACAAGTTATGGTCCAGATAGTTTGCTGGAATTCATACCTTCTGATACATCCATTCGTTTTTCTTGTTTTTTCTACCTCTTGTCAGTATGTCACTTCTATGAGCAAGTGCCATGTATAAGGGACTCTAGATTACATATTAACACACACACACACACACACACACACACACACACACCCTGATTTGACTGCTTAATGCCTCCCCGCTGGCAAAAAGCAACCCTAATCCTGGTATAACCAGCCATGGCAAGGTCCCCATAATGTACAGGCAATTTCCAGTGGGGTAAAACAAGTATATATATTTTTAAGTCTCTTCTCACCCTGACCCAGGTGCAGGAGGTATGCCTAGGGAAAAGGGACATGGCCAGTAGTACTGCAAACTGTGATCCCTGTTTACTGTAGTGGTCCCTTGGGGCCTCTAATACTTGGAAATCTTTTAAAAAATCCTTATGCTGCTATTCTTACTCCATGGAAGATATTTTTATTCTCTGATTCTGGAACCTAGCTCCCTTTATGGAGCTGCAGCTGATGTCAGGAGGATAACAGAATCAGGTAACAGTTACACCATCTTACTTAAGGTCATGTTACAGGTTACCTTTAAACTGTCAAAAAGACACTTAAAATGAGAGCATTCATCCATAAAAGGATGTTAACCTGTCGTAAGTACCCTCGAAATGTTTTAAAGATAAGCCACTCGGAAAGAGTTTTATCCTTGAAACATATTACCCATGCTGTTGCAGGGTATTGTTTGCATGGCTATTCTTCCACTAAACCAGGATGGCTGTTCTACCCCTTACCACCCTCCAAAAACTCTAATGGTTTGTCCCCTACCACTTTCATGCTGAGAGCAGCTGCTCTGAATGACTTAACTGCAGAGAGATCCCGGAGCCAGGGGAAGCTTGCTTTCCCCAGCCGCATGGTCTCTGTTGAATGGGCTGCATGGTCTTGCTGCCCAGTGGGTCTGTGCTGAGCATGGAGTCACCAGGGCTCAATCAGACAGAGACTGATGCAGTAGGGCTGTGTGAAGCTTCGGTCCCAGATTCGATTTGGCAGAGATTCGGCCCAATTCGGTGGCTGAATCTCTGAATCCAAATTGAATCAGAGGACCCTTTAATCTCTCTGAATAGAATTGGAACCCTCTGAATTGATTCAGAGAGATTCGGAAAGATTTGGAGATTCAGACAGCTTTAAATGTTTTTTCTACATACCTCTAGAAGTACCTCTGGTCCACTTCCGGGTTCACTGCTGAGCATGTGGAGGCCCCCACCTCTGCACTCCTGTGGGACGCTCCATGTGCCCCAGCATCGCAGCTATCACAAGCTGCGCTGGTACCTTGAGGTATGTAGAAAAAACATTTAAAGCTGTGTCTGTGTCCGAATTGCTGATTCTCCAAATCATCATCGACTCTTCGGATTCGGCTGAATCAAATCAGGGACAGTGATCTGAATCAATTAATTTAATTACTGTCCCTGATTCAGAACAGGGCCCGCTTCGCACACCCCTACAATGCAGTCAGGGGAAGCAAGCTTGCTCCAGCTGCATGGTCTCATGGAAACTGATGTGGCAGCCAGGGGTTAACTGTTAAATTTATAGACATGATTCACAAAATAATTCCAGAGATTTCAAATAAAAATCCATAGTGTTAAAAGCATTCTACCCTGCTGGGGTCTTTTTGAGTGTTTTTGCAACAGAAAAAAAATCTGTATTATTATGAACAAAAACTGAGAGCTGTCATTTACCAAGGGATACCTTAAGTCTATCAAAGGTTGCCTTGAATCTATTCAGGGGTGCTTCAAGTAGCACCTTGTCATGGGTAATTAAATGCATCCAGTGAACTTGAATTAGAGGGGTAGAGACAAACAGCAGCTGGGAAGGCATGGCCAGGTACTGCCTAGACACAGAACAAGAATATCCCAAACAGACAGCAAGCACCTACCAAAGCCACGCTTAGCTCTTTTGTGGAACTTGTCACCTAAGCTTTCAGGCCACACTCCTACAAGATGAAGAGTACTTGTCAAAGGAGTTTGCAAAGGAAGCTCAGCATCATCTCTCACACCACTTGGCAGGCTAACAACAGAACCAGGGCCAAAACTTAGCTCTCCCATCTGACAGACCACATCATGAGCTAGATAACACTGTTTCTTGCCTCTTTGGGGCCTTTTACCACATGGACAATACCAAGGATGGGATGACAGCATGGACATCATTTGCATTCCCTGCAGGCTGCAGCTGACGCCCACGGGTGAAGGTCTGCCCTTTTTTTTGCCTATGCAATACCTACTGTGTGGATAAATTCAGGACTTCATTCTCTAGGGCACCTTTCACCACCACTAAATCAACCAGAGAGAAGCACTTATTGAGTCTCCCTTCTCCTTTCATTTCCCTCTGTTCTGCCTCTGAATGACATGCCCTCCACCTCCCACTGCCCCATCTCAGAGGAGCAATATACCCTGGCACCTTGCCATGCCTCTGTTTGCCCTGTACTGGCATGTCATAGTTGTGTAGGTCTGGGAGGGCATTAATCCTTAACGTGTGACTGCTCTGAAACTGCTCTAACTTTATGACAGCATGACACTCCACAGATTTAAAACATTATAAAGGTAGATTTCTAAATGTGGTCCTTTTTGCTGTAGTGAATTACATTGTGCTGTACTGCTTCAGCCTGTATCTTTAAGGTGCAAGGGCTTTGGGCCCAAAACCCTATCAGGAGTGCTGCATATTCCTCTTGCTTGATGCTTCTGTAAGCATTTGCTCTGTTATATATACAAAATTAAAATAATACAGATGAAATGGGAACTATATTTTCTTTTTCACACCATTACAGACCTGAACTTTATTACCTCAGAAATTAAAGGGCAACCGTTTATAGGACACTGCTTAACCAAAACTATGATACTGTGACTTGGAGTTAAAGGATATGAAATAAAGCAGGAGGCAATGTGTTTCTAGGAGCCTGCTTACTCTCCAACACCATTGTATGAAATATCCATTAGGTCAGTTGTGCAGCTGGATGGTCATATCATATATAACTGGCAGCCTAAAAACAGAGGCACTATTTTCCAAGCTAGGATTTAATATTTCCAAATGTGTTTGAAAAATGCAAATATGGCCATTTTGAATGTACTCCAGTGGAAAAAAAAAAGGGGGTTATTTGGGAAGAATAAAGCAGTTTAGTGAAACAGTTCATCTACATGGAAATGATAAACATAACAAGAAACCTGATGCTGCATGCACTAGAATCCCTTATCCAGAAAACCACATATGGTAATCATGTGCATCAGTCTAAGCCCATTGACTTCAGTATGATTATTCACATTTTGAAAGTTATGCATGTTCTGGAATGCTTTATTAGGTCACAGCCCTTGGAAACAAGCAACCCCAGCATCCTTCAGCAGGTAGAGATTCAAACCCCAAAGTACATAACCATCCTACGCTTTCAATGCTCCTAATGTTTTTCCTTTTTAATGTTATATGGGTCTAAGATTCTGGAGTAAGAACCTATAGGCATTAGATCAGGCCTTTTGGCAGCAGTGTGCCAGACAAGAATCAAATGTGAAACCTGTTATGCGGCTCTCTAAATTCTGCACCTAAGCTTTCAGGCCACACTCCTACAAGATGAAGAGTAATGCTTGAAAGATAGCTGTAAATGCAGCTGAAGTAATAAGGGTTGAAAACAGTCATGGATTAGGCCATTGAAATATCTGTTCATAAATTAAGGTTTTATGAATCGAGATGCTAATTGGGCTTGATTTTTTCTCTCGCAAATATTAGCAGATACTTGCACTTGTTAAAATAAATGAGAATTTAATTTATGGAAAAATTAGTAACAGATAATAACCCTCAGAGCCAGATCCTATTCCACCTATTAGACATCTAAATGCAATCCTAGTCTACCTAAAAAAATGTTTAAAATGCCTACTTTCCCAACATCTTATAACAATAGCTTAAGACTAAGTCTCCAAAAGAGAAGAAAGCTGGAGGACTCCTCTTCTCTATGGACATGCACACCTTTTGCATTAAGTGACTTTCAGGGGCTCCAGCAGGGTAAAAAAAAAAAAAAAATCACACTCAAGAAAAGGATCCAACTCTAAGAATCAAGACATTTACTGCCAACATAATACCTCCTGTAATTAATTATGAAAGTGATATTCTTTATTAAATATTTCATTCAGGTAAATACACTGCTAATAATTATCAGCATCTTCAAGAGACTTCTTGTAAAAATGTTTAATATCTTCCCATAACTTTGTACAAAAGCAAGACTAATTAATTTACCTCAAGGACTTCTCTAGCCCTTAAAAATACTGTAATTCACTTGTAAGATAAGACCATGGTAGAAGTGGAAGCTAATCTATAAATTTTTGTATGAAAGAAAATATAAAAGTTAAAGTTAACAGAATTGACATATAAAAAAGGAGGAAAGAAAGAAGTACATATATCAGAATAATGGATAACTACCTCTACATCGAAGGGTATACAATAAAAATGATTTATTTTAATTTTAACACATACTAGACTTGTCTCTCTCTTATTAGTAACTAGGTATAGCAACACTGTATAATTCATTAATTATACCATTACAGTTAGAATGCTGTCACCTACAGCACATGGATGCCAAAGGTTTGCTGACTCACAAATGTACTGTAGTTTTTAATACCGATAAATGGAGAGTATGAAGTCTTGTCCACTAGTGACCTAAGAACTCACCATTCAGGAAGTAAACCCTCAACAAATATGGGTTCTCAAACTTCTTAGCATTTCTTCCACATAAAAACCAAAACCAATATTTTAAAACTAAACAATTCTGAAAACATTTACAGAAATAATATATTCTACAGTAAGAGAACAAAGGCACCATGAAATCCAATAGTATGTATATTTTTATACACAGGAAAGTATTGATCATTATCACAATGACTGTAGAGATCAAAAAAAGATTTTCTTCGTCATTACATTCAATATTTGTCTTTCTTCATTTTCTTAATTTTTTTTAAACCTAATTTTCTTAAGAAGGGACCTGTATGGAAGGCTGTAAAATGCACACTACTTACCCAAGAGGCCGGAATGACTTCCTTAGCAAATAATTAATTAGGCAGTTTTACAAAATGCACGTTATTTTCCCAAGTGACTGGAACGGCTCCAAGCGGTTAAATATGTAATTAGGTAGTTTTTCTAAAATGCTTATTATTTACCTGAGAGTCTCATTCCAGTCTCTCTGGTAAATACTGTCTCCCTTCTAGCAGTTATTACCAAAAACGCCTGCATAATTTCCAGCCCTCCTCCAGCAGTGATATAAACAGAGGATATTACTTGGGGCAATGGATCATGAAAAACAAAATCTGACTGTCTCAGCTACCCTATTTAACTGACAAGCTGAGCTTCCTTTTTCCCTGCCTTTCAGTTTTTCTATACTGCAGGTATAGTAGAAATCAAACACTCGGACTTTTCATCTTTTGACATGAAAGAGAAAGACACCAATCTTTGTTTCCTAGATAGTAAATTTAGTAAAAAAATGTCAACCATTTCACAGGGACAAATTCTTATGATCCTACATCATACTTATCTATGGATTTGTTCAGCGTGCAACAGTCATGAGCCAAGCTGGCAAGGAGAACATGCTTTGTGAGTTCATTCTCTTGGCTTCCTCCACTATGAAGTTACTAGGCATGCTGCTGGTGGCAAAGGTTGTCTTTGTGTATTGTTTGCACTACTCCGAGACCCACCAGAAGCTATGGAAGCAGCATGGAAAAAAGGGGCTGACAAATAGTAAGGGAAGATAAGGAACATGTTATCTGCACCAGAACTGTTTTCTTCACAAAGGATGCATCTATACATGCACTTTAGTGCGGAGTTGACTAATTAGCTCCAGAGTAAAATGTCACTGTCTACACATGTGCTGTTATTAAGTAGTAAATGAACTCCACCATAAGACAGTATTGTTGGAGACTATCCTATGGAGGAGTAATTATTTGCATTGCAGCGCATGTGTAAACAGTGACAAGGGCTAGCTAGGGCATAAGGGTACTAAAGTGTGGGGGCTGCCTTTTACCCAGCCACGCACTTAAGCACAATCTTGCCCCAGCCAGACCCTCCACTGCCTGGCGCCACCACCTGGAGCCTGGGGCTGAGGCCCCATGCCCCTGTCAGCCCAGGGCTGCTCCACTTCAGCTCAAACTGCTGTGGTCTCAGGAGCACGTGCAGACGTTGTGCCCAGAAACAGGTGACTCTTGCACAGTCTGTGCCAGTTTATCATGTTACCTTAATGACGTGTAGATGCACCCAAAAAACTACTTCAGCCAAGTGGCAGCTTCAGACATCTCTCTCTCTCTCTCTCTCTGGTGCTCTTGGATAGCAGAAATAATGGCCCTTCCATTTTTACTGTAAGTCCATTTTTCTCACTCTCTCCCCTTCCTAGGGATGAATCTATTTTGGGGAGTGGGGGACCAACAGAAACTAGCTGAAGGGGAGGAAGAATGTGGGAAACTCAAGGCAAGGAGATAGATGGGAAGACACACAGGCAGACAGACTAGGAAATGTAAAAGGAAGAGAATATGGCAGTAGCCAACAGGATTCAGAAAATAAAGGCACAAGGAAACACTAAGCAGAAACTGAAAAAAAGAAATAATGTGGTATGGAAGAGTGCTGCCCTGAGGCCTGAAGGAAGGGGAGAAATATTAAAATTAAGATCTGCCATCCCTCCCCCCACAGGTTTTCCAACTCACCTTGATTCTGATTTCATTTGCATGGGATTCATTATCATTCTCTCTCTCCTTACTCCATAACTTACCCATTGGTCAGACCACAGTTGGAGTACTGCGTCCAGTTTTGGGTGCTGTACTTTAAGAAGGATGTAGATAGCCTCGACAGGAGGGCCACTCGTATGGTTAAGGGTTTACGGGCCAAGCCCTATTAGGAGAGACTAAGGGACCTGGACCTCTTCAGCCTCCGCAAGAAAAGGCTGAGAGGTGATCTTGTGGCCACCTACAAATTCATTAGGGGGACACAGCAAGGAACCGGAGATGCTCTGTTCACCAGGGTGCTTCTTGGGGTAACAAGGAACAATGGTCACGAACTGACAGACATTAGATTTAGGCTAGATATCAGGAAGAACTTCTTCATGGTAAGGGTGGCCAGAATTTGGAATGGGCTTCCAAGGGAGGTGGTGTTCTCCCCTACCTTGGGGGTCTTTAAGAGAAAGGTGGGTAGGCATCTGGCTAGGGTCACCTGACCCCAGCACTCTTTCCTGCCCAAGCAGAGGGTCAGACTCGATGATCTGTTGAGGTCCCTTCCAACCCTAGCATCTATGAATGAATTTGACAGATGCATAAAGTGAATTCACAAATCAGGACCAGTGTGTCTGAAATGGTGTAGACTCTGAGTAGTGCATTCATATTGATACTATTAAATATCAATCCCCAGTACTTTGGTTAATTAGATATCCATGAGCTACCACAGTACATATTAGAATTAGACTATAGGTTTAGTATTAGAGTACATTATTAGACTACAGGTTCATATATATACTATGGGTGTGGTGTACCACAAAGATGAAGGCAAAGAGATTTCACCCATCTGAGAACTGTACCAATAAGCTTACATCACACCACAGTACAGCTTACTGTTTTAATAGTAAAGCTCCTCAAGTTTGCATTCAATTAAAAAAAATAAAAAAAGGAAGAAAGAAAGCTGAAAATCTAGAGAGGTAGAAAGGAAACAAGAAGGACTGACCACTTTTGTTACTTTAATTTACAAAATGCACATTTTCTGGTGATGTGCTGTCACCTTCGGAAGTTTGGCAGATGGTGGATGGCTACGATACCACCACAATATATGCATTGCCATTAGACTGATAAAAAATAGTGTTGGAAACTGATGATCTAAAGTTTGTACTTGTGAGAAATCTCTTGGTTGATAGATACTTCTTAGAGTAGAATTTTACAGCACTAAAATAACTGCTCAACAGTGCAGTATCTTTCCCATTTCCTCAAGGAGTTTTTTTTTTTCTTACTTTTGCCTGTCAACCTAGCTGTGGAGCTTACTTTCTTAGGGCTCATCTGTTCCTTTTCACTTCTTTGTTCCCTTTCTTTAACGTCTTACACTGAAGGAAAGCAAGCATTCCCTGTGGGCACACAGATGCCTTGTACTGAAAAAAAGACAAAATTTAAAAAAGTGCTATGCTAGCATCTGAACAAACAGGTGAGGTTTTCATGCCCCTTGTAGTGTTTATTCCCTTTTTGCACAAGCTAAATATCCTCTGCCTTTTATCCCTGGCCTTGGGAATGGCCCAAGTTGTATCAAATGTCAGTTCTTTCTAGTAAAGTTTCCATTGGAAGATATCTTTGAGTCTTTAAAATGCAGTTATCCATTCAACCCCTGCAAACTGCTCCATTCCAACCGTTGAAATCCCTCCATGTATTTTAAAGAACAAAATATAATGTGTTATGGCAAAGGTGCTGACTTTAAATTGATTTGGCTTGGAAAAAGTTGTTGCTGCTTTGCTTGCAGTGGTAAGGCAGAATTTTTATTTAAATATGAAATTAAGTACATAGATTTTTTAATCCTTCAGTCTTCTTCTCTGTGGCCTTAGTTCAGCAAGGTATCTAAGCTTATGGTTATCTTTAAGCATGTTAACTTTCTGTTGGCCTCATCAGGACTCTTGCTGCAGCCCTTTACTCACTCAGGGCCCATTTCCAAAAAATAGTGACCATTTATATGGAATCAAATGGTTGACAAATGTGTACGGATAGGGTGTTACGGTGATATCCTCCATCTCCGGTCTTGGTTCTGCAACCTTTACTCAGTTCAAGTAGTACTTGCTTTCTAGAGAAGTTCAATTGATCTCTTTCCTAAACATTAATACTTCATACTGGTTCCTCATCTAGATACTCTGTATGCAGATAACACAAACCATTTAGATTATTGGCTAAACATTTCTAATTTCTTGGAGAGGTATATTATATGGCAGTAACCCAAATGAGTGTCTTTATTGTGAAGCAGGTAAGGACCACCAAGTCCTAAATAAAAATAAATGGGTCTATATTGAAATATTATCAATAGGGACCAATCATCACATTAGCTTGCAAAGAGATACCAGTGAAGTGATGCTTCTTTATCATGGTTGAGATTTTAAATTCTTGATAAAATAGCTCTGCAGATTAAATCCCCCAGCAACCACTGCACCTTCATCACGCTGCCTTACCAACAGGCCTCCCTTCAGATCTTCCTGGAACTCCTCTACATTGAAAAGGCAGTTTAATGTCCTAACATGTCACGGAAAGCCTCTCTTTTGAAAGGTTGAAAACAAGGATTCCTATTGGTATCACCTGGTATCAAGCACATTTATTCACTAAGGATTAGAATGAAAATGCCAACTATTTTCAGCCATTGTTATTTTGGGTTGGATTTAAAGTGAGTCTCCCTTTCACTACCAGTCCCTTGGGTCAAATCAGTCACCTTTCCCATCCCCTCTCTTTTTAAAACATACGTTTCTGGGTGAGACAGATTTAACAGAGATGGCATCTGAATCATGGTACTTGTTAAAATCCCCCACCAGTACCCACCTACTTTGTGCAGTCACTTGGCACATCTGTTATATCAAGAACAAATCTGATTTAAGAGTTTTAATAAGAACTTATGTCAATAAATTATAACAGATTGGTGATTAGTAGTATTATTTATATGCAATATTTTTGCACCCCTTATAATGCTGATGTCTGCTTCATGGGGATTAATTATTTTCATAATTTTGTCTAAGTAGTAATATAGAAAATGTCAAAAAGAAAATTAGATTTTCACTTTCCAGACACAGAAATTTAATTAAACCAACTCCTTGTTGAACGAGAATGTCCTTAGCTAGTTCTGTGATGTGGCAGTAGCTTTACATACTGCCATGTGGGAGACCAAAGCTCAGAAAGTGACTCAGGGAATATTAATCACCAGGCTTCAGAGAGTAAACACGTAGTGAATGTACCACAATTGGTCCCTGCAGTTCATTTACAGGGCATAAAAGGAAGCAGCCAGTAATGATTTCTCCCCATAGAGGCTGCTGTGGCTTGTAGAACATTTCTCAGAGAGGACACTACACTGCAATAAAGCATCTTCTCAGATATAAAAGCCACCCACTAGGAACCTTGTGATTCTCCTCCTCTGGGAAGTCCCTCAATAGTCTGTATAGTAGTATAAGGCAGAAAGTGCTCTGGGATTTTTCTGTAAGAAACTACAGCTACTTTTATCTCCTGGGTCTTTTCAGGCCCAGGGTGCAAGGCTTCCTCCTCTTTTAAATGCAGTTCAAAAACAAAATGCACAACTGCCAGAGCACTAGCCTAAGCTTCCTACAGCTCTAATGCAGGATATAACATGAAACAATTATTTTCTCACTTTTTCTTTCCTGTATCTTTAACTCTTTCCTCGTCGTTCCTTATTCATACCTCTACCATCGTTTCTCTTTGGTTCCTTGAGCAGCCACTCATTTGTTTCCACTTAGACACCGGCCTATGTCTCTCTCTTTGTTCATCAGTTCCTCCTCTCCCAGTCCATGAACCTTCATCTCAATTTTTGTCTATTCCTCTACCTTTCCTCTGTACATCATTTATACCGTTAAGTGTTCTTTTTCATCCTTGAATTTTCAACCTCTAATTCATGCTTTTGAGTGCAAGGTTGATGACTAATGAGTTTGATAATATTTGGCAGTGTCACTGTTCATGTGGATGATGGCACTTCTCAACTGGGTAAAAACTTGACAAATGCATAGGGGTCTACCCAACTCAAGGAGACAGCTGGACAATATCACGGGAATATTGCAGGTCCAGCTGCTATTATTATAGCCGAAGGCCCCCCATGCCTCTGATTGGCTGAGGGGCTCCAGTAGCCCCACTCCTTGCTACTGATTGGCTGTAAGGAATATCTGTGATAAAGGCCCTGCCCCTCACCACTGATGGGTTGCGAGGGCTATCCATCATGTGGCTCTGCCTCTTGCAGCCAATTGATGGATAGGGGAGGGGGCACACAATAGGCAGCCCTCTCAGTCAATCAGAGGTGAAGGACAGGGGCAGCAGCCATCTTGGTCTCCCCTGTGTGCTGGCAGCCTTCTGTCCCTTCTTCCCCTCCAATGGGCTGTACGGTTGGGCTTCGGTGCTGTAAGGACTGCTGGCTCCCTCTCAGGAGCCAGCATTTTATTTTCAGTAAGTTTTCTTTTTTATCCCTGTGGATTTCATGGACATTGTCCACTTTTGTGAAATTGTGATTTCAGTAGGTCTCTACAGATGCATTAAGCACCATTCAACCTTCCCAACTTGCTGCACAATTCACTCAGAAGGCAAGCTGCAGTCAATATCTGAATGAAATCCTGGCCCTACTGAAATTTGTGAAAGTACTCACAGTCTTTAGGGAGTTCAGGATTTCACCCTTCTTTGGTCTAAGACTTGAAGTATGGGGAACAGATATTCCCCTCTCTGTTACTGATTGAGCACCATTTCTTTTCTTTTGATATTGGACTAGTGATCTTCTTTTAAAGTTCCTAACTTGGAGGTTGGCAGATCCAGGGAGATTCCAGGAAGGATTTCATAATTAACGTTTGTCTTTCATTATTAAATACATCTCTGCCTGCTTTCCTCATGCTTACAGGTAACCAGCATTTACAGATGACCCTCAACCGGTGAAGTAGTGACAGGTGAGACAACAAGAACCTATTAAAGAAAATCTCATGCTGAATATGAATGATAGGAACACACCTTTTTTTCCATGCTTGGGGTTGGGGTGAGGGGAGGTGATTTAAAGCATGGGGAGTATGTTTAAGTACAGGGATGTTGATACACGAGACACAAAGGCTGGCTGGAGCATACCAATTGACGCACTCCAGCAGACTTGATTAATTGAATCTACTCCAACATGCTGTAATTATAGCACATCTGAGCAACCTCCCAGCACATCTATTGGCACCTGAGGAGAATGGGGCATGTAGGAACTTTTGTAACATAAACAACACTGTTATCTTTCATGTGAACATGAAGGGAAAGAACCTTTATTTTCTAAGTTAAGTCCGAACATTTCAAGAATTCTCTCTTCTGGCTGAATCATAAAGAGCAAGACATCATGACTGCATATGACATTTCTTTATATTCCATAAAAGCCAAACATACAAGCTTGGATTTTTCTCTCACCATCTTTAGCAATTTAAGAGCATCATTGAACAAGATACATTTGAGGAAGTACGGTCCTCAGTCTAGGACATTTCTGATTATAATGCCAACTTGTTTTTATAATCTTTTTAAATCTGTGATTTCTTTTCCTCCTCTCCTGCTCAGCCCATTTATGAAAAGTTAATTTAGAATCAACATGCTGATGTGACAGGTTTTCTCCCATTAAAAGCAAGAACCACTTCTTTATGCAGGCTTTCTAAACAATCAGTCACAGGGCTTAGACTGAACCAAATGGGACTTGCGTAACTGTGATGGATACCTCCATCAATCAGCACACCATTAAATTCTCCCTTCATCTCACCTAGTTATTAAATGTTATAGAATGAATTACAACCTGAACATAATACACAAGGAAGGTATCGTCAGAGTTAATGAACAGGATGTACATTTGAATTGTTTTTTTTAAATGAGGGAAGTATCGAATGTTTCATGTTCATTAATCCAGCCTTAATTGTTAGTAATCAACCTACATATACAGAAAGTGGCTGAACCAAACAGAAGGAATCAAAAGGATTAAGTGACTTTTCTATAGAGATAGGCACAATTCCAGTCTTTTCATTTCCTCACTAAAAAGGAGAGAACAGCATCAGCAGCAACTTCCCTCAAAGGGCTGGAAGAAAAAGAATGTGTGTGTGAGGGTGGGTGCATACAAGTGTTCAAAAGATCTGAGAGAACACTACCAGTTTTGTTCTTCCAAAAGAAAAACCAACTGGGGGAACACCATACAAGTGTTATAGGGGTAAATGGATGCTCCACAGACAGCCTGTGTTGCTGACAGGGCACAGGAAGCAGCTCCTGTGCATGCCTCCCAGCATGTTTTGCAGGCTCCCTTGTCTGCTGGAGACAGCCTACAACAGCTGAGAGCACAGGTCAATGCTGATTGGTTGGCTGGCCCATGGGTCCATGCCCTCTCCCTCTCCATAACACCTATTCTCTCCCTCTCAGCTGTCAGGCTTTAAGGCAGGAGACCCAGAGCATGTCTTCTGTCTCTTCAAGCCTGCCAGTTTCCCCACAAGCACTCAGCAATGAGTCCTAATACCTCTGGCACCAAGCAGTTCCAGTGCAGGTTGTGCGAGTTTGGTCAGGGTCAGATGCTGGTTGATCAGGGTAAGGTACTGCCAGGGTACTGGGTGGGGGAAGTTTGGGGCAGGAAGGGCACATTATAGGCACTTTGGATCATCTGTGATTGCACCTAGATCCATCAGACCCTGCCCCCTCCTAGACCCAAGCAGCAAAGACCCAGCTCCCACCATATCCAGGGTCACCAGACATGCTCACCCCAGACCCAAAACAGACTTTCAGGTATGACCTGGCCCTGTGGGGAGGTGGGTCTGGGGACTCCACAAATGGCAAGGACAGGGTGGGCTAGTCTGGTTCTAAATCTGGGTCTGGGCACAGGGACGGGGTAGGGGGAGGGCTGAAGCTTGTTGGAACTGTGGGGTGGCAATGGGGCAGGCCAGAGCCAATGGGGCTCTCATCCTTGTGGAATTCAGGTCTATGCAATGTGAGTATGGGGACAGGGTTTGGCAGATCCAACTCCACCCCATCCCATACTCAAATCCAGCCCCCACTGAGACCAGTGCCCCCAGACCTGCCTTATTATTGTTTCAGGTATGATCTAGGCTCAGGTGTTGGAGGTGGGGAGCTGGAAGTTTGAGAGCTGCAGTATTGGTGTGGCATGAGGTGGGATGGTCCAGGTCTGGGAGAAGATGCCTGGTTGGGGGTGGGGTGGGGTGGGGAGGGGTGATAGGGCAGATAGCTGCACAGCCCTGAGGATGCAGAGAAAGGCTGAACGTTCCCAGCCCTAAATCTGTCTCGGCGAATGGTTACTACGGGTGTGTGAAGCAGGTTGTATTCGATTAGGATTCAGCCCAATTCAGGGGACAGTGATTTGATTAATTGATTCGGATCACTGTCTTGATTCAATTTGGCTGAAGCCAAATCTGAAGATTCAAAGCTGATTTGGAGAATGACTGATTCGGCCATAGACACAGCTTTAAATGTTTTTTCTATGTACCTTGAGGTATCAGACACAGCTTGTGAATGCTGAGATGGTGGGGTGGTTGGAGCATTCCATAGGAGTGCAGGGGGCTCCCTGGCATGCTAAGCGGCAGACACCCTACTGCACCCCTCTGGCTCAGCGATCGTCCACGTGGGGACCCTGGGTGCCCCCCCAGACCCAGGAGGCACCAGTACCAAGCTGGGGGTGAGGAGAGGGTCCCTGCACACTCTGCAGCGGACCTGGAAGTGGACCAGAAGTGCTTCTGGTACACTTCTGGGTCCGCCACTGAGTGCACTGGGGAACTCCCTTTGCTCCTGTGGGATGTTCCATTCGCCTCACCATCTCAGCATTCACAAGCCACCTGGTACCTTGAGGTATGTAGAAAAAACATTTAAAGCTGTGTCTATGTCTGAATCATCGACTCTCTCCGACTCTCTCCAAATCAATTTGGAGGGTTCTGATTTGATTCAGAGAGATTCAAGGGTCTCCTGATTCGATTTGGATTCGGAGATTCAGCCACCAAATCAGGCCGATTCTCTGCCAAATCCAATCAGCAACCGAAGCTTTGCACAGCCCTAATGGTTAGCTGTGTGCTGGGCTGCACCACTAGACTGCAGGCCAAATCATAGACTGATCTCCCTGGAGGGGAGAAGGAAGCTGGAGAAATGAATACTGGGAAGTAGGAAGACAACACGGTGGCTTTTCTCAGAGACATAAGTGTATAAGCATTTGTTTCTCCTGTAGATACTCTACCATAAAGTACTTTTACCTCATTTTTCTAAGGGATCTGTCATTTTTGGGCCAGTTGTACTGGTATAAATATAATGTTTGTACATACCATGCATGCATGTGCATGTGTGTGTGTCTTCAGGAAAAAGAAAGAATGAAATACACAACACATGCCACTCACATCCTTTAACACATCCAAGAAAGTCGCTCAGATACCACCATGGCATGTGCAACGTTAAAACCTGAGTAGAAGAAAAATACCTGCTGTGGTGGTGCATCTCTGCACTTTGTTTCTGTGGGCAGGAGCTTACTAGCAAGGCAGAAAGAGGGAAAATGCAGCTAGAACAGTTGCAATAAAAGAAGTCTGGAAGCTATAATTGCCTGTTTATTACATCTTGAGACAAGCAGGCCTTCTTCTAAGGTGTATTATAATCTAAAAAAATATTCCTTCAGCCTCCCACACCTGCACCTATACACTCAGACTTTTCATGAAAACAAAGGATCTCAAAGTTTAAAGCTGTCAGGAATTTAAAACTTTAAACCAAATATATGAAAGATAAGCTGCTCTTTGAAGAATTCTTCAAAAGCTGCACAGATTTTCTCTACCTTTCTCTTACATTTCACTCATGTAGTCACTAATCACCTGGACTTGTCTGTATTTCAAGATTCCCAAATTACCTTAATCTTGTAAAGAAAGGTTACTCAGAGCTACAGGTTTAGGAAGCTAGCAGCTTGCTGAGGCTTTACAGTAGCTAAGGTTTGGGCTGACTTAACACGGAAATTGCTCTCTTTTACTTTTTCTTTAATTTACATCTTTACATACATTTCTGAGCATGCTCTGTTCAGTTCAAAATTAGTCTTGCACATTTTCAAGATTGCAAGGGAATTTTTCATGGCATGCAGAACAGATGAGACTCAAGTACACTGTTTGTCATAATCAAATCTGATATCCTGCCTTTGTCCTTCCTTTAATTTGCAAACTGTAACTTTGCTATGTACTTTATATGTCTGATATATAGAGTCACGTAATCTCATTTCCTCTTTTGGTCACTATTGTGACTTTTTAAGAGGGTACTCAGTGCCACCACTCCATCAACATTCTTATAGCAGCAAAAACATCTAGTTATTATGCATACAGAATCTATATGGTTGAACCTTAAAATGTGCCCTTTTTAATGATTCCCAAGCAGCATTCTTCTAGTGAAAGATGGCCCTTAAAGCTTCTTTAAAGCTTCAATCCTTTTTATTAAGTGTTCCATATACAAACTTGTGGTAATTGAACCTATTTATTTATTTATATGAGGTAATGACAAGATTACTTCCAGATACAAAAGTGTTTTACTGTTATCATGGGAACAGTGTCTTTTACCTAGGCTTTTTAAAAATACATCATGTCTTTGATAATTCTTAAGAATTAAACTGATACAAAGTCATTTTTGCAAAGTGCTTACAGCAGTGTCAAACTCTGGTTTTCCTTGGCCTCACTGTCTTCTTTTCCTGTGCCAAACTATTTTCCGGTCCTGTCGCAATTTGTGTTAACCTACTGGCTGTAGCCCTATATTGCTAGAACTCAGTTTTATTTTTTTTTAAATTAAATGATGATGGTAAGAACAGTGCATGTTTAAATGGCGTAATATATTGTATATTTTCATACACTGCCTGTTTCGAGGTAATGCTATGAGATTTCAGTGCCCTGCACAGCAACTAAATAACCATAAATGATCTTTCATGCATATGCAAATCTGTCCCTCTAAGCACCTTATTAATTATTTCAAAGATACTTGGAGGTCACCACTCATGGAAATTTCTGTGCATGGAGCCTCATTAATACAAGACACCATACAGAGAGATGGGATAGATTTTTGTTGCTATTTAACAAGGGCAGAGAGTGTGTAATCTGTAACATTTATTTATTTATTTTAAATTTTAATGACCAGTATAATACCACCTGCTTCTAACTGTAAATTCTTTGTCTTTAATGATATACTGGGTTTGAATCATGCAGTTGCTACATTATTCTGAGCAGCTAATCCTATCAACATACTGGAGATTTACCTAGTCAGAGATTAATACCGGATGCTGTCTATTCCCACCTGGAATACTGTTGCATGGCACCAGATTAGCAGCTATGCATTAAGGAATTAATTTTGTCCTACAAAAAGAAAAACATGGCATGTTTTATGCAAGACTAGAGTGAAATTATGCCACTTTCAAGTTGAAACTGTTCATCATCACCTGCCATCACTTGCCTTCCAGGATGCTTAAACTTCTCGTTCATGTGGTCACATACAGAAATGAAAAGATGAAGAGTATGGCCATACAAAGTGCATGTACATACTCAAATGGTTATTCACCTTACCCGAGATACACTGTTCAACTGAAGTCCATAACAAAGATCCTGTGCAACTCAAGTTACCATGCACCTGTGCTAAGACTGATTTGTCAGTCACTGCCCCTTCTGTAGATGCCACTGCTTTTTTTCTCTATTGTCTGTGCTGGTTTGACCTCTAGATTGATCCAATAAAAGATAAAAAGAAACCCCCTGCTATGTCTGTATGTTCTCCTGATCAAAATCAGGAACAGAGAGTCAAATGTTAATGGAAACTGCAGGCTGTGTTCATTATGTTATCTATATTTTTAAAAAACACAGGAATGAACAGAACTAATTTGCACATGCAAACAATCTAAATAAGCTTAATTACCAGACTAAACCCTCCTGCACTGTTCTAAGGCACCATGTGCACATATGCCTTAGAGAAATGGAATGGATTTTAAATAACATCATTTTTATTTGAACATGGACAAGTGAAATAATGCTTTGAGCACAGCAAGCCTGAAACATTAGCGTTTCCTATACATGATGCCATAAATAGTTTGACACTGCTAATCAGTGAATTTTAGGTATTTAGGCCAGTGATTCTCAACCAGAGAACCATGGTACCCTGAGGTACCCTGAGACCCTTTTAAGAGCACCACAGGGTGCCCCAAAATGTTAGTACTGTTAGGTGTGCAAACATGATTCATAAGATAAACCCAGAGATTTCAAATAGGAATCCAGAGTGTTTAAAACACTCTAACCTAGATGAGGGGGTTAGACCTCCTGAGGTCCCTTCAAACCCTACTTTTGTATGGTTCTGTGACCTGTCGTAGTCTTTGTGTTCTTTGTAACAGAAAATTGCTCTATTATTTTTCTGTAGTCAAAAAAGAGCAAAAACTAAGAGCTGACATTTTCCTAGGGGTACCTCAAATCTATTGAGGGGTGCCTCGTGTCTGAAAAAGTTGAGAACCACTGATTTAGGCAATAACATAGTATTGGGATTAGCTGTTTATAAAAAATTCTGTGCTTGTGGGTGCTAAAGAGTTATCACTTACTGGATCACAGTATTGACATCATCACACTAAAAATGAATTAGTTTCATATTCCTGTTAGATATAAGCCCAGAGCATAATCTTGGATGTCAGTGCCCAACCTGTGATTAAAAATAAGATTTGATCTTTTTGCTTTGGCTTCATTCCTGGAAGTGATAAGTTGTAGTGACATGATGTTGCCACAAATAAAAACAGGTATTTGTTAGCATGTCCTGTAGCACCAGGCCAACTTAAAAGGAAATAATTTCATGATTGTACTTACAGAAATTTGGGTAAAAAATCCTTATAATTTCCACCACCTTAAATATACTATATGGTTTAATATGCACTGCCAGAACAGCTAGAAATCAATACCAAAGGATACTGTCCTGAATTATTTTAAAACATACAATTGTTGAAAGATACTGTATGAACAACCACAGGGACAATCATCCTATATTCTTGAATAGCAGGGAGTAGCACAGGGGTGGGCAAAATGTGGCCCGCGGGCCAGCTGCAGCCCCCCAGGCCATTTTATCCAGCCCACAGGGCCCCTAAAAAATTTAGAAAGCTAATATTTATCTGCCCCTGGCTGCCTGTCACACAGCCCTCAATGCCTTGCCAAAACTCAGTAAGTGTCCCTCTGCCTGAAATAATTGCCTGCCCCTGGAGTAGCAGTAGCTTATGCTTTCCTGCATTATCTCAACAGCCATGTTCTGAAGGACCAGGGAAAAGAAGTAATTTAGTGCTAAGTTTGATGAATACTACCACCTTCTTCAGATTTAAAACTTTATTACTGGATGTTAAAAATCATACTTATGTACATGACTTCGTACAGTTAGAAAGGAATATAGGACCCCATGCATGGTAGCTACATGGTACATAATTGGAATATATTGATGCAATATAATAAATGTCTTAGTAGTACAGCCCATGTTAGCCCAGGGTACAGGGAGTTCTTTTATTTTCCTAAAACAAAAGCAATGTTTCTAGGCCCTTTTAAGTATCAAATGCTTAATTGCTGCCAAGTACTTCACCCTGTGATATTTATTGCTTTTATTCAGTCCCTTCTTCCTAGAGCCCAGGTGATTACTTTAGACTCTCAACTTCCATCTGAAGCATGTCTGTCTAAAAGTTTGAGCATTCTGTGGTTTATGTATCACAAACAACCAGAAACCAACTAGGCAATTGGCCTATATGTAGCTAAGCTTTGCATGTTTGTATTTAGCCAACCAATGGGAAAAGTAAGTCAGTGCATTCATATTTTTCTATCTGCTGCATAATGCAGTCTTCAAAATTGCAAGGAATATTATTGACATCAGTTAGAAAAACTGAACTGATTTGGGTGATGACTGGAAAGCTAGAACACTCAAAAGGCATGGATTTCTGCACAGAAGCCACCTGGTGCTGCAGACAAAGCAGCAATGTGACAAAAACAAAACAAAACAAACAAAAAACAAACAAACAAACAAAAAAACCAAGACAGGCAGAACTTATCCCTCCCATTTAATTTGCCTCACTGAATCCCATTGATTGAAATAAGTCAGCAAATGGCATAGCAAGCCAGCACAAGGTGCTTAGTTCATCTAAACCAATGCCAGTGTAGTGCTTCAGGAGACAGGTTCCTTTGTCTGACCCAGCCAGGAAAAACAGTTTAGGTTCAAGGTTAGGGTTAGAGTTAGGGTAGTTGTCAAAAATTTGCTGGCCAGAAGTTTTCCAATTAAATATTCCCAGTAGATAATACTGACTGATCCAAACCAATGTTTCATGAAGACTTACCAGTAGCATAACAATGGTGGGCAAACAGGGAACAACTTCTCGGTGTCTAACTAAGGGGTCCTTTAATGTAGCCAAGGAGGAACTCAATTCCCCTTTCCCCTCGCTCCCCACACCAAACACCCTGTACCCTCCCTGCATCGGCTCCAATTCCAGCAGCAGGGAGGGCAAAGCAGTAGCAGCACATGGCGCCCTGGGTGACACAAGAACAACAACTAAGACTTGCTGCTATGGGGGAAGCCTCCTTCGTTGCCACTGAAAATCAATGTGCCAGCAGCAGAAAAAGGAGGTGACATCCTCCCACGCACTTGAAAACTTCTGGCTGTTGCTCCTGCACTGCATGTTCCTACTACACCAGGCACAGAGGTTGGCCAGTTACCTTTACCATTCCTGATAAGTTTTGTTGGCTTCCCAGCTGGTTTCCCTTAGAACCATACCTAGTTTGCTCTCCGCCTGTGTTTCAGGACACTCCAGACTTCAAGGGTCTAGGACTCCTAAGCAATCCTAACAAAAGAAGGGGCTGACCCAGGGTCAGGAACTCAGACCTTCTAGTACTAAGGTCACCTGGTTCCCTAGGCCATCTGATTCTGCAAGTTTCCAATTTCCCCACTGGTAGTCAGTGGTGGGCAATGTGAACTTGGCAAGAAGTGTGTCCATTTTACTCAGCAGCTGCCAGCATCCCTGAGGAGCACACTTTGTAATTTTTGCTGCAACTTCAGTTCCATGGGAAAATTTTAAAGACCTTCCATTTCATTTGGCACTGGAAGTGAACCAGACTCCAAAATGCTGAAATTTTCTGTGACCCAGAAATTTGATGATTCAGCCACCTCTAAGTGACAACTGACCCAGTTGCCCCAGTGTCACAATGATTTGGCACAGCTTGCAGCCTCAGACTGATACAAACTGATAAAAGACAAAGAGCAGCAGGTTAAACAAACAAAGTTTAGGTTTGGGGGCAGCAGCCTGTGTAACTGCTGCAGGTTCAGGGATAGAGACTGCATTCCAGCCACTGCTACCATTTGTCAGCTCAGACTATGTAAGCGGCAGAGTGCTATTATAAAGCAACTGAATGGATGGGGCTGTTCCAAAAATGATTGTGGTTACCAACTACTGGGTCAGAAACAACAGGCAATGAAAAAGGCCAGAGTGCAGAAGAATAAACACCTATAATAATGACATAATATCTCATTTTTTTAAGTCTTGAGAGTTTTGGATTATGACATGGGTTTGGGCCCCTTGGGTTGGCAATATGGGTTGGTAATCTGGTTTATGGCTTGGGCAGAGAACCTTTAACATAGGAAATGAGGAGAAAGCAAGACCAATGCTCTACCTGAGGGATGGTGAAAGACTACCCAATAATTTTATATTGCCAGGCCTGTGGAGAGTAGACTTACTTTTATTCTGCCTCAGTTAAGCAGAACTGTAAGTTATTTCTGTGAATCTTTCTGACTCCCCCTACCTTAGGCCAAGCTCTTCCTTCAATAGCAATCAAAGACCTGAGGCAAGGCCGTGAGTACTTCTGGTCATCCTCCCATACTATCATAGCATTCATAGATTTTCATGGTCAGAAGGGAGCTCAGTAGATCATCAAGTCTGACCCCCTGCCCTGGGCAGGAAAAAGTGCTGTTCCAAGCATCCCACTGCCATCACTTCCCTTCCACTTTCCTTTCACTACTCCATTCTAGAAGTCCCAAGCACAAGACTACAGAAGTAAGAAGATATTTGGGTCCTTATCTCCAGGTAGATACCAGAAATTGTAGCTTACTTGCTAGCCTCCTCTCTAAGTAAGAGAAAAAGGAGTGTAAAACCCCCAAATTGAAGAACTAGTTCTGAAAGACAGTGCCCAGCATGCTGTCAGTCTAATAGTATTAATGAAGTGGCTGAGCCAGAAGATGAGGTTGAAGGGCCATCAGGCAAGAATATTATGTGTAAATTGGAGGAAGGGCTGTGGTAACAACTAAAGTTGAAAGGAGGCCTGACTGGGCAGGGGGATGAGTTGGAATAACTGCTGCTGAGAGAATTGATTAATTTGGGAAGCAAGAGGGAGAACAGGAAAGATAACTGATAAATGGAGAGAGGAAGAAAATTGATAAATCTTGAGCAAAGGGAAAAGAGACTGATTCATTTGTGTGCTGGGCTGAAAATTGATTAATTTGTGGGGGATGTAGGCAGGGGGGGCAGACAAGTATTGAGTCACCCAACATCACCATGTAAAAATCAAGGAAGGAACAGTGAGTAGGAAGAACAAATCAGGATTTCACTGACAGGCCATCTTAAGCAACCAGTATTATATATATATATATATATATATATATATATGATTTATCTGCAGGTGAGGGGAAAAATCTTCTCTGTAACAAGATACTGTTGTACAGAGCACTACTACATGGCTATGCTACATTTAAATAGAAACCTGGCAAACAGACATTAGCAGCATATGAACTGCAATATTGGCAGTATGTGAACTTATGACCATTGCTAAGATGCTACTGAAATTATTAAAAGCAGCTGGTAAATATAGACAAGCTGAACTGTTCTTTATTACAGTAGATTCAATATCTTTAAGACATGCCCCAGTATAAAGCAAATGTCACTCTCATAAGAAATGCCCACAGTTTTTCTTCTACTCAAACAACCAAGGCAAATCCATCTTATTTGCAGCTTGCAAAGTGAAAGGATGTGATTTACATGGTAGTGCATGGCACTTCTGACAAACACACATGCAAACATAACAGCAATACAAAATTCTGGTAAAGTTCCACACAGCAAATTTGTCTGTGTGACAATGTGATGGATTTGACTTTTTGTCTCACATCTGTCAAAAGTGATCTTTAAGATTCAACATAAATCTTTCTCTACAGAAGGCAAATTTCACTTCCTAGTCAGCTACAGCAGGTAACCTAGCACATACGTTGGGAGATCTGCATTTCATTCAATGCAATGATAATTAGTAGAGATAACTTAATCAACAAGAAGGCTATTTAAAATTCCTATTACTTTTTTTTATTAACACTTGAAGCTATGCCAGAAAAAGTTAACTTACTTGACTCAGAAGAAAAGACCTGGAGGTCATCAAGGATTTTTTTTTAATGCTTACTGCTATCATTCTTTAGCACTTTATAATGATACTAATGTGAAAAATGCATGCATTTGCTTATAAAAGAAATGCCCTTTGGAACTGAGCTAATGTTTTAGAGCCAGCTTACATACAGAGCCAAAAGGACCATTTCAATAACAAAACACATTTTCCGTCAAGTGAAACAACTACTCAGACGTGCTCTAATTCTGACAACAGATAATAGGGCAAGAATAATTAAAAGAACATCCCAAACTTACCCACACAGGGGAGGGAGTAGCCAAGCTCAGGATCATGGATGAACTGGCGATCATTCAGCATAGTCACACAGTATAAATGGAAGCAGTCAAGGCAAATGACATGGTGGTGCAGGCACTGGAACACCAGCACGGGACTTCTGTTAAAAAACCCAAATCAGTGCAATATAATGTTATTGTATGTAACATTGGGTAGAACAACCATCTTAAACTGCTTCAGTTCACAACTTCAATCCCAGAATCCTCGCTGATAGTAAGAATAATATGACTATCAAATCATAACATGGCTTTTAAATAATTTTGTAACAATTTTTAATATCTCTATAAATCATAGCATCAAATGGCAGAGATTTAAAGAAAATATTGCCCCTGAAACTGAGGCAGAGGTAAGGGAGAAGAGACACACCTTTATGGGAAATTTGAAGAAGGTGGAAGATCAAAAAGAGAAAGAGTGCTGTGAAGGAGCAAAGATAATCCATAAAGTGGAAGGCTTTCTCATGAGCTGGGGCAGAGCTATGTACAGCAAATGTAAGAGCAAGTGGCAAAGGAGTGAAGTGAGCAGACATGGGTCATATTCCAGCAGGAATATGATCCAAGGGACAGGCTAAAGCAAGTCTGTGATACCTCCAAATGGTGGGCTGGACTGCAGTATCTATCAGCCACTGACACATTATAGGAGGTGTCCTCTCCTATTAACAGTGAAAGGACCATTTGGCAAACACTGCTCAAAGGCAGCCAAATGCCTTCTGCAGATGCAAAGGGAAAACTACAGATAGTTTAGGAGCATCAACTTCTCCCAAGGGCAGGACTATAACCAGAAACTGCTCTTCACTAACAGGAAAAGAAGTATATTAGCTCACTTCGAGTCACTCCCAGTGCCTCTATGTCAAGCCCCAAATACTGGGGAGAGTTGGGGAGAGGGGGTATGGCAGACCTCTCCAGGCATTCCCACCTGAACATGCCTTTGAGACAAGTTATATAGGTTTGTATAACATGATTATACAAGGACACTTTGTTTTACAACCCAGACACTTCTGACAAGAACCTTAAAAATGCCTTCAACTGCAGCTACAGTAATGATATGGAATAACTTCTATACAGCCTGTAGCCAAAAATATCTTGAGAATTAAAAATTTGTTGCTGTAAATAATATAAAAATTAGAGAAAACCATTATCCAGATGACTGCAGAACCCAATAAAATTAGGTCCCTCAACTGCTAAACAAAGTAGGAAGCTTACAGGCCTTGACATGGCATAAACTATAGGTGCATTTTGGTGGATGGATCTAGCTACCTCAGCACGTACAGTTATGTCCTTTGACAAAATTATAGTGTACAGTTTTAGGAAGGACAATTTTTGACCATCATTGACTCTTACAGTAGTACTGCCAATCCCAAGCATCAAAAACTTGAGAGTCAGGCTGCAAATCGGTGGCATAACAATTCTGAAATGGTTTATTGCTATTTATGTTGGGATTTTTGACCTTTTTGGTGTTCTTGGATTGTACCTCCAAGCTTTTCTTAGGGATTCATCAGGGCTAGAAGCTGTTTGAAAAATCAGAGCTCAGATTCTATCATGTTTACTGGGCTTCTTATGCTGAGTCTTCAGCTACAACATCAAATCCTGCAAATCTTGTGATAAAGCTGGCGATACTATAGCCGTTATAATTCCTGCCAAAAGAATGCTCTGAAAGTTCTTAATTTATGCACTGAAACTCTAGAACCAAACCCTCAACATGGGAATACAACTGCAAAATGTAATCAATAATAATTTCAGATACTGTATATAACATTTAATCTTCCATGAAAATATGCTTCTGAGTTACATATACTATAGAATCCATGGCAGTGTCCTGGTATCTTTAAAATTATAATCTCAGTGTTTTAAAGGATTTCACTGAATAAAGCAGCTTAAAAACTGAATTAAATAAAACTTCCCTATTACTAATCCTTATTAGTTGCCTACTTGCTGTTCTGCATGTAACAAATAATAATTTTTAAAAGACAGCTGCGAAGCAGAATGAGATGATCTGTTTTCCTCTAGCTTTGCCTGCTCCCAGAATCACAAGGGTGATCTTGCAGAGAAGCTCTCAGCTCCGTATCTTGTTGCAGGGGGACTGTTACCCTCTATCAAACTTGCTAGTGAGGAAAATCTCAGGCTTCTTCACCTGGAAAGAGGATGAGGGAAGATTCCCTCTCCCCTCCCCTCTCTCCCGCTCTCACATTATCAGTTTCCCTTCTTCTGGCATTTAAGGTTCCCTCCTTTGCATGGTTTATTCCTAGTGCACACTGTTGTAGTATCCAAGTGTTTTTCTAAGTTAGGAGGAATCCAGATTCTCCCTTACCATGTTTCAGAGATTTGATGGATGGTGTGCAAGAAAGATCTATATACGGGAGAGACCAGGAAAGTCAGAGCATCTAAAAAGCAGGCCAGAAATGCAAACAGAGAGGGGAATATGTATTCTGCATACGGCTTCAGAAGATGATATCCTTCTAGTCGCATTTCCCTATAAACTTACATGCAACTGTAACTAATAGAAATGAAAACTACTTGTGGTATCCATCTTGTTTCCTAATATATTAATAGCAGTTCATAATAGTCTCAAATTAAATCATTCTCCAGAAAGGACACACATGCAAGTATACTGATGTGCATTTAAATAGTTTATGGCAACATTTTTCTTATTAAAATGTGTGATATCTTTCAGCTGCATGAGAAACACAGGACACTTACTTAAATCGTACATATATAATTCAGTCACATCACAAAACACTTATTCTTCCTTATAATGGATATTCTAACATTTACTGGCATGCATGCTCAACTTTGTGACCCACATACCCATGCCATAAAGCCTGGATGACCACAACAGATTAAGCTGAGGTTAACACTTCCAATATAGCCCGGTATTCACAGTCTGGATCAGAACTGAGCACCTCTTGTAAGTGACCAGTGGTTAAAAATCAGATTTAAAAAAATCTTGCTCCCTAAATCAATTAAGAACGAATGTCATGATTAGGTGGATATAGCACATGTTCCTGTAGTATAAGTGCTAGAACTACAGTTGAGTCTGGTTCAAATAAGACTTTAGCTAAAGCACTGATTTAGTTTAGAAACAAAGGGAAGTTATGAAGGTCAAACGTTTCGCAACATATTGTAATAAAGATCCTTGCTCATTCTAATACCAATAATTTAGTAAAATCAATCTGTATAATCTGAAATAATACATTTCTTAGAAGATATTTTGCAGATCACATTTCAACTAAAGATGCTACTGCACAGTTGTTACTTATTTATATAAGTACTAAATAAATACTCAGTAACCCGTTACTGTCTAGTAGCGCCATTGAATGCCTTTTTTGTGATGCTACTGCACAGTAGCCTAATACTACTGTGCGGTAGCCTCATGTCACAGTTTTTGCCACACAACTCTACTGCACAAGTAGTATCAGGCTATTGCGCAGTTAGCATCTCGTGTAGACATATCCCCTGTTCACCAACCAGAAATATAATCTCTTCTTTCTAAAAAGGAAAATCTAACACTAAAGTGGATCATAGAAAACTTCCATAATATGTGCCTGCCTTGTTACTGGGCTAGCATGCCATGGCTCCTTTGCATTACAAAATCATACTTACATAAAGAGATTTAACATAAAATGCTTTCTGCTTTCTGTTTATTAGTATGGTATTACTATTTGGCATGACAATGACACTGCTGGAAGTGATATCTATTCTGTATTTTTCCCCTCCCCAGTTGAGAAACAGCAAGACATAGATAATACCAAGATACACTACAACAGAATCCTGGCTAAATGGAGAAAGATATAAAGACTGATCTTGTTTAGATAAGAACCCCACTGGGAAATAAATTGTTCTAGTATATCCCAAAATCTCATGACAGGTGTTATTAATGTACTGAGAGTCAGTCCAGTGGCTAGAAATGTGAGGAGCTACTTAGCATAAGGAATTATTTGCAGACACAACAGTGGATTAAACAATGCATCTTTCACTGCCTGCTTATGAAAACCTTGGGCTAAATATTTTTTCTTTTTTTCCCCTATTAGCCCTCATCCTTCAGTTTTAAAAAAGGCTCAGTGAGTTAAGGTTAAACAGCATGCCACATCTATCAGTCATACACCCACCCACCCATGCGCGTGCACATGCATGTGCACACACACACACACACACACACGCGCGTGTATATAAATAGCTGCCAGGCTGAAGCACTTTGGAGGCAGGGATGTAGCTAAAGCCCACAGAAATTTGTGAACAACATGTTGAAAGAATCTGTGAAAATCCCTGGGGGTCATTTCTAGGTGACAGTTGTATTTTTCTCACCTCTGTTTCAAAATCTTAGCCAAATAATAACATGAAAACCCCAAACAAAAATGTCTACATGGCTAACTATCATGGTATATATTCAGTAAAAGTAAAAGTAGCCATACAAGATTATTTGCTACCTAATAAATATCCAATGCTACATCATAGACATTAACCATACCTGTGACTGCTATAATTTATTGTAAAACACTCCTGAGTTGCTACTTTTTTCCTTTTACTTTGGCAATCTTCCTCTGCTTCAAAAAAGCTTTCTGTATAAACACCACAAAATCACTTTCATTTAATTTCTATTCTACTCCAAAACAAATCCTTGTTGGCTTACAGATAAGATCAATAGTAACATTCAGGAAGATGAATCACCAAAATATCTGTTTAAAAAATAGAATTATGGAAACACAACTTTAGGTTAGATTGCATACAATTTAGATGCAATCCTAAACACCTATTTCACATATACATAGGCATTAAAGATAAATATTCTTTATGACTATAACAAAAAACAATCTTAACTCTGCCCTTGTAACAAAATGCAATTATAAAGCTAAATAAAGCAAATGATTAATTCCTTACATAGCTTTCTTATGGAATCATTTACAAAAATAGTATATTTTTCTTATTCATACAAAGATAATGGCTGGTCTGACTTCTCCTAACAATCATATGCAATCCTCAAATATTCAAGAATTTTAAAAAAGCCAAATCATTGACTGTCTGAAGTTTCTTCTGGTCCATCACAATAATACATAATCAAACTTTTAAAAAAATATAATATTTTCTTAAGGAGCAAAGTAATTCTATGTACCCCTATTTAAATAAATATCACTAGAAACAAGGTTACTTTTTCTAATAGCATATTTTGAAATAAATGAATTGATTGCATTGTAAAACTGATTACTTAAGTCTTTGCAGTGGAGAGAGAGAACAGAAACAAATCATTCCTCTATGTAAGTTATCTCCAATTACATCTAAATGTAAACACTTAAGTCAAAAAGCAAGCATTAAACAGTCTCCAACCCAGCAGCTGCAGACAGCAATCTGTGAGCAACAATGCAGACAAGTAGGAATTTACACCAGGGCTAGAAACATGAGGACACGGGAGTCAAGACCTTGCAAGATAAAAGGAACAATGACAAAGAGTCTAAGAAAAAGAACTCTTAGAAACTAACAGTGTTAGACTGGAAGGTACATTTTTTAATAGGAGGTCAGGAACTAGTATATTTTCCCTTGAATGCTTAACATCCCTGCTTTTCGCTCCCTGGCCAATGCAAGGATGATCTTTAAAAAGTCAGAGTATGACTTCTGAAAAAGCACCAATCTATTTCAACTGTGTTAAAATAATAATAAAGTTCTCGGTTTTGGGGTTTCATCACTTGTCACACAAAACAAAGCCCATAACGTGAAGGGTATAAACAACCTGTGACATCTGTGAGCAAGCCTAAATTTGTTGGCTGGGCTTGTGTTAAAAAAAAACCTGTAGTTTTTAAAAACTGTTAACTTAAGAGGCACTGCCAAGGGTACTAGTCCTGAAATCTGACCTACTTCTTCTCTTGTTTGCCCTTTACTAATTCTGGGTTGTTTTTCCCAATACCAATGCCCGATAGCAAATCAGAATACAAGAATGAGGGACAAGTACATTGGTGCTTGTGATGGCAAGGTATGGATCCTCCTTTGGACACTGCTTCAGTTAATTGTAAAGCTACCTCCTGTACTATGAATACATGCTCACTAACTGCTATAAATCCATGGCCACTCTAGCTGTGCTTCAAACAGCACTTTTTGGAGGACCTAAAGAAGCAGAGCCTACCATCTCATGGCATAACCAAAGGATTAGGATTCCAGATTACACGTGTAGGGACTAGTATTTTAATATTACAGCACAAAAATGCATTCTTTTAGATGCTACTTTAAACAGAGACACAAAGGCAGCACCTGGCACCAGCAGAGATAACATCCTGAATCCCTTTCATGAAATCAGAGAGAGGGTAGTGATAGGGCTGAAGAAGAAACTGCTCCATTATACATATACAGGAGCCTGAAAAAAGACTCATACTGCATGTCCAGGTTCCACCACCCAAAAAAATCATCTATGATATGTTAAAACCATGAAGGGAAAAGGGAAAGAACTGAGCCAAGGGACACTAAGAATGACTAACATGAGTGAAAGAGCCAGCTGAAGACCCATATTAGACAACATCATGAAATCCATGAAAGGCAGGACCACAAGAAGAGGGAACAGGATGACAGGAGCAGTGTTGACTTGTGAAAGGTTCAAGGATTCTTGGACATGGAGGATCTCCATATCAATATTGTACTAGGAGTTTAAAAGGAAAGAGGGTGCCATAAGCTACTCATCTTCATTTAAAATGAAGAAGCCCTTGAATCCTTTGGGACTGCTCCTGGAGGAAGATCCTGGCCATGATTAGGAACAACAAAGAGTCATGTTCACTACTTCAGATATATTAACTTGGCAATTTTGAAGTTCACCAAATACCAGCTTGTGACTGTCTGCATCTTTGATATTGTCCCCTTTGCCTGGAATGTCATCCCAGATCTCTTGTGACATGTACTCTCTCTTGTCCCCTGAAAATCATTCTTCAACCCTCCTGATTAGTTGGTCTAGATCTAGAAAGAGTTTCACTTGACAACTCTTGCCCTCCTGCTTAATTTTACTCACTCTAACATCTAATCAACAAATATTCTGAAAGAAACAGCCCAAAAGATAGACAAGAATGATTCCCTACCTTGAAACACTTAGCAGGTAACATTAAAAAAGGCACATTTTTTCAGCAAATCGCTTGTTACCCAGTTACTCTCTTCAGTTACTGTCTTCCTTATCTGTCTTAATATCAAAGGACCCAGGAGTACGAGTGAAGTTGTGTGTAAGTAAGGATCAATCCTAAATAATAAAAATACTAAATATATACATACCAAACTGCAACAAAAACCAGAAGAGCAGAGCAAAGCCTTCCATTCAACCTGATACCTTCGTTTGGTTGATTCGTTAGACTTTCAAAATCTCCACCTGATCAATTCCAAACTTTCTAAGTATCAGTAGGCATGTGTACATGAGACACTATGGCAATGTAGTGTTGGTGGGCACTAACTGTGACACTGCCACTACTGTGCAGTAGCAATGAGCTACCATGCGGTAGGGTCAAAAATGACCTGTGTGCCACTGAGATTGCGCAGTACCAGTCAGTACTGCACCGTCATTGGCGTGGACGTGCCCACTGGGTAGTAACAAAAACTGAAAAAGCCTGAATTCCACTAAAATCAGGCCCTCCAAATGCCTATTTGTTCACTCAGAAACCAGAGGCTGCAGCAATGACAACAGGAGAAGTTTATAGAGTTAAGGGGCCAGAGAGCTTTCTCTCACAAAGTACCAAATAGGTACTGCAACTCAGACTACTTGAAGCCGCTCACCCCTCTACTCTGGCTGGATCCTTCTGCACCCTTCAGCAGAGTCTTTTATTTTAAACTCCAGCTGGGCTTTTTAATTCCCAAACCCTAAGCAAGCCTTCTCCTGTCCCCATCCAGGCCCCTTCTCCCACAACACTAGAGTGGCCCCTCATCTCCAACACTCCCTAGGCTCTCTACCCCACAATCCCTCCAGTGAGGAACAGTGCACCCCAAATTCAGCCAAGTTACTTCCCAACTAGGTCCCTTACAACCCAACCCCAGCCAGGTTATTGCCCATTCCACTTTCTCACCACTTAACTCCAGCCAGTCCCTGCTTTCCTCAACCCCCATATTCCAGTTGATTGAATAGGCCCTGAGAATATAGGGGTGAGGGAATGAGGGCCCAAGTGGGTGTTCAGCTTAGCCTATACTAAGCAACATATGTGGCAATTTAGTTGTCTTAATGAAGTGATAATCTATGCTCAATTTGATGGCATTCCTCTCTGTCTGCCCATTTGTAAGCACATCCAGTCAATTTTCAAATTTGGAAGGAACAACTCAAAAGGTGAGTCAAGAGCTTTAAAGTCTGCACCTGGGTGGGAAAGAGGGCAGAAACAAAGAAAGATTCAGACAGAGTACCACCAATGTACAGTAAACACCACATTTGTTAGCTGCTACAGAGCCAGAAATCTGGGGGGGGTTGTGCATCTCTCAGATGTGCTCCCTTTGTCTTTCTGTAACCTTGAGTTTATATAATTTTTCTCACTTATTTGCCACAAAGCATTTTGAGTGTGCACAGGAGTAGCCCATTCCTCTCTTTTCTTTCTGTTGCTGATTACACCTTTATTTTTATATTTGTATATGTGATCTTTGGCAGAAGAAGGCTTTATTCTATGAAATATCTGAGATACGCTGATTAAGTAAAGGGCACCTTTGCTGCTGCTACTGTTGGCAGAGCTTACTATTTAATTACACTATGATTTGCTATTCTGTTATCCAATGACTGCTTGGGCTCAGGGCCAGATATCCATCTGCAAAAGCACATACTTTGGGCTAGTCTGTGATAGTTACCTTGAACATAGGATCTAAGGTAGGAGAAGCAAGGTTTATTTTTTTATGGTGATATATTTTATTGGATCAACTGAACAGTTGGAGAGATATGACCTAAAGAAGGGCACCTTGTGTCTGAAAGGTTGTCTAACATCTCTCCTAACTAATGCATTAGGGCCAAAAATTCTTTGCTTCTCGTGTATTGGACCATCATGGCTAAAACAGCACTCCAACTCTACTACCTAAGATGGGGCAAAATTTAATAGTATTCAACTCAAGACACTATTTTTTATTCTTCTTTCATGTACACTGTACTTTTTCCATGGGAAGATCCCTCCTTTCTAATTTACTTAGCAAATACATTGCAGAGCAGTTATTCTGGGCAATAGCATTGCTGAAATGTAAGAAAAGAAAGGGGCCTGGAAATGGAGATCTTCTGAGTGAATGAAAAGATGTATAAAAACTGGGAAATGAGAAGCAGCAGCAGGGGAAGATTTGGAGGGTAGAGGGGTCTTTTTTGCTTTAAAATTATTTTTCAGCATCTTGACAGGTCAATTTGTTTATTTTTCATCTTTCGTCAAATATCTGGATGTTTAATTTTAGTGCCCAGCCAAACAATAACTTGAGGGTGCTTCCTAATAAGCAAGTCTTCAGTCTGAGTCCAAGATATCATTAGGAGGCAATAACCATAACCTTAGGGTTATTCCTGTTTATAAGAAAAAAGAGTTCTTTATAGAAAGCCATTAAGCAGATAAATTTGCAATGCTTCTCCGCCTTTACAACATAAAGACAATCTTTTACCTTTTGCTCCTTGGTTCAAGATACTGGAGTAGCTGATGCCCAGGTGTGACTACCTAACAACAAGCCTTTTCCTTGTATTAGTGCCACCTGATAGCAAGAAACACATTTTATACTACTGAAGGCAAATGGACAAAACAGTCAATTCTCTCTTACTCAGACAATAGAATAAGGGCCATTGTAAGATTATAAGCTTAAGATGATAATAAGAATTGCTTGTTTACATTGTTTTCTATACTGGTTACAATCATTGTCATGAGAATGAATTAATATTGTGCTATTTTCTACTCTTGTTACAGGCTTGGTCACAAATACAAGTTCAGAATGCTAATGTCCAGCATACTAACAGCTGTACAATTTCAACTTTATTCATTTGCCTATTCCTCCTTTTTTCTTACAGGTCACTGATTATATATACAAGAATAAATGGAAAAACTAACCATCCAGATTAGAGAATGTTTTAAAAATTAAATCAGTACAGATTTTTATAGAGCTTAGGAAGCATCAGCCTTTGTGTGGCCAGAGTCATGTACTGTAAAAGAAAAACTTGAAAGTTTCAAGGTGATTCACTCAGCTCAGTCTCAAAAATTTGAAATGCTTTTATTAACTTTTTCTGTGGGCCTAGCAGTAGAATAATACACCTATTTCCCACACAATCCTTTCATACATCTACCCACAAGCTACTGCACTGTCCTCTTGGAGGCTGGCTTGTTCCTCTTGATGGTGGATCTTCCTTTCATTACCAGGGTCATTCTAGAGAAAGGTCTCACCAAATTCCATATTTACTCACCATCTGAACTCACCACACTCCCAAAATTTAGCCTTCCCAATTTGGGGTGCGTGTCTCAGGCAGGGAAGCTGATTATCTGCTTAGTACATAAGCATGGAGATGCTGTAAGAGGGCTGCTGTCCCTTTTCCTCCTCTTTCATCCAGCAGCTGCAGTAGAGAGGGATAAAGTCCAGCAGAATAGATCCAGGAGGGATACAATGGTGTGGTCACACCCTGCTTTTATTCCTGCTCCACCCAAAGATTAAAACCAACTGTCTGGCAGTAGTAGTGGCATTTCTATTCAGGCAGTATTGATAGAGTCAACTGATTTCATGCTTCTTTACTATCTACTTAATTCCTGTTAACTCCCATTCACTCTGCAGGTGTTAATGACCCTTCCTCCTTTTTCCTGGTTTTGGTGTTCCATTAATCAAGCTTTACTTTCTTTAGCAATTTTGCTGTCTGTTATCTACTGCTGGTCTCTCTCCCCATTTCACAGCCCTGCGACTGTTTTTAGCTCTTTTTCAAATCCTGTATCTATCCATGGAGTCAGGTCTTCAGCAACAGCTACAGTTTCAGCTTTTGGCTGAGCAGTAAAGAGCTGCTGACAATTCAGCTCTGAAAGAATTAAAACCATAGCTTTTGCCTGGGCAGGAAAAGGAGGAGGAGTGAGCTGAAGATTAAAAATGTCCAATGTGTCTAGGTAGCCTGTTCCAATACTTGATCCCCCTCATAGTAGAAAGTTCTTCCAGCTTACATTTCTTCTGCTGCAGTTTGAGGACATTGTTTCTAGTTGAGTATCCCATGGCCACAGAGGACAGTCTATTTCCATCTTCTTTAGAACCTCTCTTTAGGAATGTGATGATAGTTATTAAAAACCTTCTCAGTTTTCTCTTTTTTCAAACTAAATACCCCTAGTTCTTTCAGACTTTCCTCATAAGTCATGTTTCCCAGGGCTCTAATAATTTGCTCCCTGCCAATCTCGTTTAAATTGGTCTACATCAGGGGTTGGCAATCCCCAGCATGCATGCCGAGCATGACACGTTAGGCCATTTTGCTTGGCATGCCACCACCAGACCCAGCTCTGGGTAGCTGCTGCCAACCACAGAGCCTGGGCTGCTCCCAGCAGACAGCTGGGAGGCTGCAAGCTCTGCTGCAAGCAGCCCAGGCTCTGTAGTTGGCAGCAGCTACCCAGAGCCATGGCTGGCTGCAGTAGGCAGGCTGCAAACAGCTGCGCCAGGCTCTGGCATCAGCTCTGTACTGGCACATGCACCTGCGCCTCAGAGCAGACGGTTGGGGAGGGGCCTGAGGCAGTGCAACCCCAGTCTCTCCCTTGCTGCCAGCACAGAGCTGATGACTGGGCTCTGGGGCCTGGTGCAGCTGCCTGTAGCCAGCCTGGACACTGGGCAGCTTCAGCAAGCATCAGGCAGGCTGCAAACAGCTGCACCAGGCTCCACAGCTCTGGCATCAGCTCCGTGCTGGTGGTGACTGCACGCACACCTCAGAGCAGATAGTGGGAGGGCTGCGTTGCCCTAGGGCCAGGCCCTATCCCTGCCCCCCTCATTTTATTTTTCTGGCATGCCGGCACTCTGGCACCTTCCAAGGTAGACATTGTGGTTTTTTCGGTACTCCAGTCAAAAAACATTGCCTACCCCTGGTCTACATCTTTCTTGAAGCGTGGGGCCCAAATCTGGACATCGTGCTCCAGATGAAGCTTCATCAGTGCTGAATAGAGTGAAGAGTCCAGTATTCATACCCACCTCTTATTTCCTAATCTTATTTTTACAATGGTTAAAAAAGACAGTCTGGATACTGTATGTTTCTTATCAATGCTATTTAATTTTGAACTTTTTTAATACCTTTCACGTCAAGCTCTCTAGTTTTAGGTGCTCCAGCATGTAATACAAAACAGCAACAGCTGACAATATGCAACGCTAGACACCACCCTATATTGTTATGAACTCACACTGTATTTATACATTTCAAACCAGCAAGATGAGCTGGAGCAAAATCTATGTCTCCTTTGCTGCAGGACACAACCCAGCAAATGAAAAGCTAGTCTCCTATAAGCTTCTGGAACCTGACAGTGAGACCCATTCTTGGACTAAGCATGAGGAGCTCTTGAAAGGAGACCCACTGCAAGGGGAGACATTGGGTGCCTGGACCCCTCTGCTCTTCTGGAAGAAATAGCCAAAAAGTAGTGGTGGTTTGTCAGTGGCAGATAAAGTACTGTAGACTTTCAATTAAGGTTTTTCACTGCTTTGGGGGGAAAAGCTTATGAGTCAATGGTTCAAGACAGTCTCATTGTATACTTGTTCTTATTTTACTTAAGGAAGCCCAAGATAGCCCTGATATAAATATTTCTAATTTCAAGTGCAACTGAACATTAAATTTCTATTTCCCATCTTCTCTATAGCTCCATCAGAAAAAGGGTCCTGTGTTCACTATTATCTTCTTTTTTATAAGAAGAAGTAGACTGGCCTTATCACAGATTCTGTGTTATATATGGGAAAGTATGTATATCCTAGATAGTTCAAAGAAAAAGATAAATATGCCTAAAAAGCTGTAGAAATGTAAACAGTCACTTATTAAAGATAAACTGTCCCTGGTCTTCTGTTTCCTCCTGAGAGCTCCATCAGCACAGCTGGATGTACTTACTATGTGCTGAAGAGCTAGGCTTGCTATCATAGGCTATTAGCAAGAAAAGAAAATGAATTAAAAGAAAAAGGCAGCAGAGAACAAAGCAGAGGAGATGAAACTCCAATAATGTAATCAACAATGCTCACTTAAAGTGTGGAGCAATGCCTAAAAAAGTATCTTATGTATATCAGACAGAGATTTAGCTCTCCAGACTGTTCATCCTGTGTGTCTGATTAGCCTATAATAAATAGCACATAGAAAACCTAACATTAAAAATAAATATTTATAGTGGTATAAAAACTGATAAGCTATTTGCAAAGAGGGACTGGAAATTGAGCCTTTAGGTTCAGTTCAGAGGATGGGCACATATATGCCTTGGCCACCTGAAGAAGAGCTGAGGGAATAATGCAATTCTGTCACAATGCATCTCCTCCTTTGTTTCTGTTTAGGAAGGGAGTAAATTGGATCAGCCATTTCCTGTCCTGTTCAGGGCTGTCCTGAAAGGCAGCTTACTGGCTACCACCTACCTGACCAACTTTGCTAGTGGACCCATGAGGAAGAGGGAGAATATGGAGTTCCCTCATTCGTAACAGGAAGAATGGAGAAAGTACACCTTTTCTTCCCCTTTTAAGGGACTGGGAAGTCTTACTTTTTGGCAATACCCTTAATAACTGTTGGATTGAGACAGCCTTGCCAAGACTTAAAACAATGCAATTAAAACAACTTAGTATTCAAGACTATTCAACAATAGAAGACAAAACAACTAAACACAACTCTAATGCCCTGAACTTGCAGCATTCTCTCATATGAACAGTTATAGTGAAACAGAGCTACTGATGGGATTTATTTCAGGACCTAAAATAGATGAAAACACTTCTGTGTTTTATTTTATTTATAATGGAAGAAGATGGTTGGGAATTAGGGTTCACCCTCAGTTTTCCTTGTAATCATGCAATTGAAGTTACTGTACCTACTTTTTAAAAAATCAGTTGGGGTAAGATTTGTAACAATTGTGTCATAAGATGAAATGTTTACATTTTTATGTGCTCTTAATCGCAATTTGCATTTCTTGCTACCTTGATTTGGGCTTGAAAAATTATGTTTGTGATATGCATTAGCTCTGAATAGCAACAGAAATTGAAGACAAATTTACTACTATTATCTTTTTTAAAATATCAAACATAAAAAGATATTGTGCAAGGGACCTTGATGCAATATCTTTTTCTTTAATATAAAACAAAGGATGAGAAGCTTTAAGTTTTAAAATGTAGGTGACATTTGAAAATGACTTTTGGGATTAAGTTTGTGCTTGTTCAAAACTAAACTTCATTTTTACATTACTTATGTTCAAATAGAGGCTTATAGTACCTTTTGAGATGCTAGGAAGAAAAGTTTATCAGCTTAAGTGGCCTCATCTCTATAGTCTTTTTGAAGAAGATCCAAATCTGAGAGAGATGACATGTGCTATAAGATTTCACTTTGTATTTTGGAAGACAAGAACATCTGTATTCTGTTTATTATTCTGTATTAGAATCCCAAAATTCAAGGCGGGATGGGGAGTGGGGGGAAGGGCACATGGATCATGATTTCCAAGGATTAGATAACCAGAGAATCAAGAAGAGGAGCAAGCTTTAAGGTTCTGTTATTTTGTTCCGCAGAAAATACCACCCTGTTGCTTTTAATACATGTTACCTTCTAATACCATGTATATCTTCTGTATAGATTTCTTATGGTTATGAGACTCATAAATTACACATAACAAAACTATTATAAAGGAAAATTACAATGGGTGTCCAGTATTTTAATTGTCAAGTATTTTCAATGAATCTCTATAAATGTGTAAAACATTTTCCTCCAAAGATTCCTGTACATTTACCCCTAAAAAGCAGCATAGAAAACCTTGAAACGCAGTGGTGAAAGACAGGTGACACTGCCACAATACAGAACACAGCTGTGCAAATAATATCAATAGATAAGGTTAATAGTAGAACAATACTTGTCTGAAACCATACATCCTGTTCTCAATGTTATTCCAATTCTTTGAAAATTATTTCCGAGCAGTGATTTCCATTTTCTGCTTTGAGAAGACGAGTAGTTCATTTAGTTCCATCTAGTCATTCCTATACAGATGGGCATAGCATACACATTTTTGTTTCATGCCAAAGCAAAGATTGAATCTGGCAGAAACCTTATCCATAAATACCTCCCCCAAAGACACTAAAGCAATTTGCTTGGTTACATTCCTGAGAAAAGCAATTAGTTACACAACAAAAGAGAATCACATAGCACGCTGTTGCAGAGACGGAACCTATTTTAAAAAAACCCTACAATGGACTAGTATTACTAAGAGTTAAGGTTTGTCACTTACAGTAATACAAGGTCCGGTTCTACTTCTGTTGTAATCAATATGTAAATGCCCAATAGCTAAACATCAGTGGAGCAAGATATGAGTGTAAACATTCTTAAACGGCTAATTTCTAATCAGATTCATAGGAAGGAGGCAACTGTTTGTGAAGGATGGTATAATCCATGGGATACTTAGGGCAGATCTAGACGTTATTCCAGCTGCAGCATAGCTTTTCTTACAGGATAAAGACATCACACTATGAATCTATGCCTATTGGCAACTTTTTCATGACTCAATAAGGTATTTAATCCACATTTGGTTTGTACTTCAGGAATAAACATACTGACATACTGAATTTTTAAATGACTCACCTCACTCAAGCAAATGCACAGTATACCTTCAAGACACTGTGTAGTATAAATATAAGTCATCCAAGTCTTTTAGTCTTCAAAGATAAAGTTAGTTCCAAGTCAGTACACACACACGGGGGCTACATTTGCGTTACTGTGTAGTAACTAATCAGGCATAAATTTGATACCTGCAGGTATCAAATTTTTGCTCAAGTTGGAATAAGTCACCATATTTACTGTGCAGTAATTTTGGTTACTGCACAGTAAATGCACACATGTAGATGCTCTCTGTGTATAGTTAATATTACCTCTGTGGCCCTTATGCTTGGTTTGCAATGTAAGTCTTTTTTAGGTACTTCTCTTACTGAGCATCAAAGGAAATTTTGCTTACATCAAATTTGCAAGATGAAACACTTGATGACTGCATGTAACATGAGATAGATTTGATGTACTCAGCAACTCTAGTTTCAAAAAATGAATTGAAGTGAGAACACAGTATTAATGCAACTAAATCATTTCTGAACAGGTAAATAAATTGAATCCATCATCCAGCTTTTAATCCATTTACACTTGCTTAATTCCTGAAATTAAAGAAAAATGAACTGTTTGATTGGCCTCAAATTTTGGGACCACAAACTGCCCTTGTTAATAGGAAACCTGCTGTCCTGGATAATAAAGAGATTTGTTAATTTACTTGTCATTCACTATGCTTTAATTTCTCCTCAGAACTGAACTGTTAAAAATAAATACTTTATTTTCTTCCCCAAAAGGAAAAAAAATAGTATATCTAAAGAGGATTTTTGTGGCTAAACTAAAAGTTTAAATTGCTAAATGAAGAAAGCTTAATTACAAGTTTAAATTGTTCAAGCAGCATTCTAGTGCTTTTTTTCTCTATTAACCTAAGTTGATGTACTTGTTGAACTGAGCAAGTATTCTGTTTGTCATTAACTTTTCTTAATTCTGCACTTTATTACAGCATAATGTCTTTAATCACCTAGAAAGGGTGAACTGGTCAGACAGACACCTCTTCTGGCCTTGATGTGTATCAAGAAGCAGAAAGGGATCTTGGAGTCCTAGGGGACTCCAAGATGAACATGAGTCGGCAGTGTGACGAAGCCATCAGAAAAGCTAATGGCACTTTATCGTGCATCAGCAGATGCATGACGAACAGATCCAAGCAAGTGATACTTCCCCTCTATTGGGCACTGCTCAGACCGCAGTTGGAGTACTGCATGCAGTTTTGGGCACCGCACTTCAAGAGGGATGTGGATAACCTGGAGAGGGTCCAGAGAAGGGCCACTCGTATGGTTAAGGGCTTGCAGGCCAAGCCCTATGAGGAGAGACTGGGGCACCTGGACCTTTTTAGCCTCCGCAAGGGAAGGTTGAGAGGCGACCTTGTGACTGCCTATAAGTTCATCACGGGGGCATAGAAGGGAATTGGTGAGGTTTTATTCACCAAGGCGCCCCCGGGGGTTACAAGAAATAATGGCCATAAGCTAGCAGAGAGCAGATTTAGACTGGACATTAGGAAGAACTTCTTCACAGTTAGAGTGGCCAGGGTCTGGAATGGGCTCCCAAGGGAGGTGGTGCTCTCCCCTACCCTGGGGGTCTTCAAGAGGAGGTTAGATAGGCATCTAGCTGGGGTCATCTGAACCCAACACTCTTTCCTGCCTATGCAGGGGGTCGGACTCAATGATCTATTGAGGTCCCTTCCGACCCTAGCATCTATGAATCTATGAATCTATGTGCACGGCTACACATGAACAGGACAGGCTGTCAGGAAGAAAAAAGGCATAACTGCTGCTGCTGCTGCAGCTGACCAGCTGGAGGAGCTCTCTGTGGTCAGCAGCACCACTGAAGGATGCCTCTACTAAGGAGTTATATACCATGACTCCTAGGGACTTCTGGACAGCAGCAAGCTGAGGGTGGGGACTGGAAATCCCCCTGCTTCTCCCCACACAAGACACCTTCCCCTGTGTCCGCAGGGAAGTGGGAGGCGATTTCTCCTCTTTCCCTCCCACTCCCTCCTATCCCCCTGAGCTTGCTGCTGCTTGGGAGACCCTGGGCTCCACTCTGGCATGGCACACTCCCTGCTTACATTCCCTGTGTTCATGTGGGGTTGGGGTCAGATATTTATCCTGTGGTCCATGCTGCTGGGTAGGGGGAATGAACCTGGAGCTCAGCTGTGTGCTGAGACAGAGGTTTCCTCCTTGTTCACTTCCAGAGATGTTTACTACTGGAGTGCTGGAGTGGAGCAGTGTACCCTGGGATGCTGGAGGACTGGCAAATAGCTATATGTTCAATTACGCATGTTTCATCAGGTTTGCCCTCTATCCCTAAACAAGAGCAGCGGAAGATAACAGCTCCTTGAGTCCTAGCCTGGTCTATTAAAGAGTGGGAAGGCAATGACATTTCCTCTGTCTTGTAGCATCAAAAACTGTAGCCTTCTAGCATTCAAATCATTACACTGCATCTAATCATTTGAGCACTGAAGCAGCACAGGTTTTATAAACAGTGCCTACATAAGTTTTCAATGTACTTGAGGAAAGGACCTTTTATTTGAGAGTTGGCCTTACTACAGGCAGCCTTGTTATGAGGGGTGAAGTTTATCAGATGAGAAGCAACACTGTTAGTATTCAGGACACATTTCCAAGTGCATATGACATGTCAGCTGCTTACATACCCTCCAATTCTGCCTTATGTATTCCTTTTAAAGTCAAACATGAAGTGACAGAAGTGTAGAAATATCTGTGTCCTGCCTCTGTGAACATAATAGCTCAGAAAAAATTTAAAAAAAAATTATAAAACCACCCTGAAGTATCAGCTGATGCAGGAAAAAAAATCCGAAGCCTTTGCCAAGTTGTCTTGATTATCTTAACAGCAAACGTGCACTACAGGAAATACTTTGGAAATAAATAACTGGGAACTTTACAATTTAAAAAATATGAACAGTTTAGTCCTTACTTCCTGGTCTCTATCTGTACAGCTATCCATTCTACTTTACAGAGGCATCCTGCAGAGATCTAAAAAGAGTGCTGCCCACCTGTTTAAGTCTTTTGTTTGTAGCTATTTATTTTTTCTATAAAAAATATTTTCTTTCTTCCTTTCCTGAAATATTAAGAGCTTTCAGCTGTTTTGTTGCCATCATTAAATGAAATGCGACCTGTGATGAAAGGGTTTCTTATGAACTTTCCTTTCCTGCATCAAACCCTTAGTTTAAGGACATTTTCTCTTGCTTTTAAGGCTTATTTCTTACCCCCTAATCACACCTCGGCTCCCATTTCCAGTCTGACTAGCAGATAACATATGTCATCCTGGGCTAGACAACATTCTCATGAAGGCAGAAGTCTAATTTGATTCAGGGCAGGTGACCCAGCACACCAGTGACAGTATAGTATAGTACAGTCTGAACCTGTTATCCTGATTCTTATATCTGTGTATGGTACAAAGCACTCACTTCTAGAAAGACATGCATCAGCATTAAGGATTTAACTTATGACAAGTCAACAAATGCTTGTGCCAGAGGATCATTTCTTAGCATAATGAATTTTTTAATACTAAATTCAACTCATTACCAAAAACACCTGACCTCTTTTAAATAGCAGAAACAAGACAATATCTCACATTTGCATAGCAGTGATGGGAAGAAGGAGGTTTGTAATAAACCAAATGCCTATTCTTTGGAGAAGAAAAAACAACTGAATCTTTAATGTCCACACACAGTGCACGGTCTTAAAATAACATACATTCAATAAACAGTATCGGCACCATTTTTTATATCCATTGAAAGATGAAGGCACAGACAATCTTTTGGGATTCACATCTTTACACAGAGGAAGCCCAGGAGCGCAATTCTGATCTTGCTTATTTCAACATTATCCAGACTCTAATAAAAGTCTGTGGAGTTATGCAAGCGTAAGATCAGAATCAGGTACTAGATGATACATATTTGATGGTCAGATTATAAAGTTAGTGTTTCTAAACCAATGGTTCTTAATCCCCAGGAAAGTCACAAAAGATGAATCAGGCTGATTGCAAAGCTTTGAAAGACTCCTGTGATTCTAAAGCAGTGGTTCTCAACATTTTTAGAGTGAAAGCACCCCTCAGAAAATGCTGGCTCTTAATTTTTACTCTTTTTTTTACTATGGAAAAATAATAGGGAAATGTTTCTGTTACAAAGAACTCAGAAAGACTATAGTGGGTTACAATGTTTTGGCTGATGTGACTTCAGCTTCATTGGTAATCATTTCAGAAAACTCATGGTGATTGGGAGAGTTCGCAAATGATTGGAAAAGGGCAAATATAGTGCCCATATTTAAGAAAGGGAACACGGAGGATCCAAGGAACTACAAACTGGTTAGCCTCACTTCAATTCCTGTAAAAATCATGACACAGATCCTCAAGGAATCCATTTCTAAGCACTGGGATGAGAACAAGTTGATTAGGAACAGTCAGCCCGGATTCACCAAGGACAAGTCATGCCTGACCAACCTGACTGCCTTCAATGATAAGGTGAGTGGCTCTGCAGATGCAGGGAGACCAGCAGATATAGTATAGCTTGCCCTTAGCAAGGATCTTGGTATGGTCTCCCACAAGATTCTCACAAGAAAGATAAGGGATTACGGGTTGTATAAATGGACTGCAAGATGGATAGAAAACTGGCTGGATCATTAGCCTCAGAGGGTAGTAGTCAATGGCCCAATATCTACTTGGCAGCCAGCATCAAGTGGAGTGCCCCATGGGTCGGTCCTGGGGCCAGTTTTGTTCAATGTCTTCATCAACAACCTGGAAGATGGCACCCTCAGCAAGTTTGCAACTGATACCAAGCTGGAGGGAGTAGTAGATATGCTGGAGGGTAGGCCTAGGATTCAGAGAGACCTAAACAAATTGGAGGATTGGAACAAAAACATCTCATGAGGTTCAGTAAGGACAAATGCAAAGTCCTGCACTTAGGATGGAACAATCCCATGCACAAGTGCAGGCTGGGGGCTGACTGGCTAAGCAGCAGCTCTGCAGAAAAGTACCTGTGAGTTACAGTGGACAATAAACTGAATATGACCCAACAGTGTGCCCTTGTTGCCAAGAAGGCTAACAGCATCCTGGGCTGCATTGGTAGGAGTGTTGCCAGCAGATCAAGGAAAGAGAATATTCCTCTCTCTTCAGTACATCTGGACTACTGTGTCATTTTCAGCTTCCCACTACAGAAAAGGTGTGGACAAATTGGAGAAAGTCCAGCAGAGGGCAATGAAAATGGTGAAGGGGCTGCGGCACATGACTTCTGAGGAGAGGCTAAGGGAACTGAGCTTATTTAGTCTAGAGGAGAGAATGAGAGAGGATTTAATAGCAGCCTTCAATTACCTGAAGGGGGGTTCAAAAGATGATATGGCTAGCCTGTTCTCAGTGGTGGCAGATGACAGAACAAGGAGCAATGGTCTCAAGTTGCGGCATGGGAAGTTTAAGTTACATATTAGGAAGAACTTTCTCAATAGGAGGGTAGTAAAACTGCAACAGGTTACTCAGAGAGGTGGTGAAATCTCCATGCTTGGAGGTTTTTAAGACCCAGCTAGACAAAGCCCTGGCTCAGATGATCTAGCTGGGAATGGTCCTGCTTTGACTAGATGACCTCCTGAGGTCAACCCTCATTTTCTATGATTCTATTCTTATTATTTGAAATCTCTGGGTTTATCTTGCGAATCATATTTGTACGTTTAACAGTACTAACATTGCATGGAACCCCATGGCATCCATGAAAGGATCTCAAGAAACCTCAGGATGCCATAAGCCCCCTCCCTAGTTGAGAATCACTGCTCTAAAGCAAAGAAAATAATATGCCTCCGGTGTAATCTGTGAAGTCTAATGAAACAGTACAGTGCATTTTTTACTCTTAATCTTACAGTAATCCTAAGGGAAAGGGTGCAAAAATTGCTGTTTGAGTAGAGGAAACTCAACTCTTCCATCCAATGCATGCATTTGTCTCTTAATGTGCTTTATAGTTATTTATGCAGACACCTTATATTGTAAAAGGTCACATTCTTTATCACTCATGGATGCTTCAAAACCAGAAAAGTTTAACACATAGACAAAGCTAATATATCAGTTTCCAGAAAGAAAGTACCTTCAAACATTATCTGAAGAGGGTATTAGAGTTGCAAAGCAGATAAGATATTTAATCACATTACAGACTACATGAAAATGGAATAAATAATTTCTAAGTGGAGTGTGTAAATATAATTAGCCAGTAAAGAAAAAAACAGCTTGTGTTGCCATATTTTTGTAGACATTAAAGGCCTACTTTATTTAGCCTTTAAACGGGAGGTGTCTTAACGCTGAAAATTCCAACACATCAGTGAGGACTGAGAAATACCAACCCCCACACACGGAAGTAGGTGTCCTTCCTTTATTTATTTGCTGTTTGTTTATGTTGGGGAGTCCTGCACTATACAATTATTTTGGCAAATACAAACAAGACATACTTTTCCCTCCCATGAGGAATAAAATGCTTGCGGGGCTCCTTTGTACCCTTGTTTAATCTGTGACACTGCAATTGGAATTTGTCACTGTAGGAGCTACATCTGATGTTACAGCCTGAAGCAGAGCTAAACCAAAATAAACAATCTGCTCCATTCTGCTTAGACTAATACGACAGTGATGTAAGCCTCGGCACAGTAGAAAATGCATAAATGGGTTGCCACACAGGCCATACATACATGGAAATGAGTGTACAGAAGATTCAGAAGGTTTATTATTAGCATTCAAGGGATTAGAGAAGCACTACTTGCCCTTTCTTGCTTTTCTATGAAACAGTATTATTTTGTTTTTGTTCTTGTGGCAAATGTGCATTTGAGCCTCATATATTACAAGTGCCTTTGTTTTACTTGACTTTCCATGGCATCAGTGACCTCTGCCATCAAACCTTCAGAGATGGGGCAGCTCAAAGGCAATAGCAATAGCTTATGATGGCTATTTTAATTATGTTTCACAAAGAATAGCTGCAGCTTTATAGCCTAGCTGGATTTCAAATGACATACACAAAAACACTGCAAGTCATCCAAATACCCATTACAATTTCGGGCTCGTTCTTTATGGCTTGCAAGTAAACTAATCTCAGAAGTGTGTATTGCACTGAGATATCTGCAATTTTTTAAAGGAAAAAAAAGTCTAATTGTAGAAATTTTCATTTTATGATGCACTGGGTATTTGCTTTACTACAACTTTCACAGGATTATATAGCTGGTAAAGCTGCACAAGATTACTTTGTTAGATGTGCTGAATTCATGATAATGTCACAACTTGCAAACATTTGTCCCAATACTTCCAATTTGAATAGAGGATTAATCTCTCTAGGTGCATCTACACGTGTGCTTTACTGTGAAGTAGACTAATTAGCTCCTTAATAAAGCATCACCATCTGCATATATATTAGGATGCAGTAAATTAGTGAACTCCACCATAAGATAGTACACAGCTGAAACGTACATGTTGATGGTGACAGCAGTTGGCTGGGGCACAACAGTGCTAAAGTGTAGGGGCTGCTTGCTGTCTAGCCCTGAACTTTAGCACCCTCGGGCCCCAGCCAGCCCCTCCACTGCCCAATGCTGCTTTATGGAGCCCAGGGATGACCTCTTGGGCCTTCTGCCAGTCCGAGGCTGCTACACCCTGGCTCAAAGTACTGCAATCCCAGGTGCAGGTGTAGATGCTGCGCCCAAGAGCAGTTGACTTTGGCTCAAACTGTGCTGGAATTTATTGCTCCACCTTAATTGCACATGTAGATGCACCCTCTGTCTCTCTTTAAAAATATATATCTAGGGTCCCTGAAGACCTGCCAATACTAGGCTTTTTATTTCAGTTGCACATTCAAGCTCAGTTGTATAACTGGTCATGTTGAAATCCTGATCTGGTTATTCCTTCCACTCAGGATCACTTGCTCAGAATGAAGGGGGGGGGGGGGGGGGGAGGGAAATGTGATACATAATTCAGTTAAACTTGTCATCCTTAATAGCTGACATTAAACCTAGTTTCTCACCTGCAATCAACCCTCCACTTTCTCTTCTACCAAGCTAAGAAAGCCATGCAGACTACATGAACTGGTTTGATTTTGCATTCAAGAAAAAGTCTTGTTTAAATAATTTTATTTACAAAAATAATAAATGAGGTCAGTTCTGAATCCATGACAGACATTTCCCCCCCTACTTCCAGACAGTGTTTTTAAGAATTCTCAACTCCAATGATACATTTACCCATATTATATCTTTATATTAAAAAAAAAAAAAGAAAAACCTAAGTGAATCTCTCAGCTCATAAAGATATGGAAGCAGTAACACTGAAATCCTCACTCTACATGTCAGGCACAATTTAGGCAGACCCTGTACAAGCCTTCCCACACTGCCCTGCCCATGACCTCAACCCTCATCTGTAAAATCATTTTCTCAAAGGAGGAAAGGTTATCTAGCCTGCATGATAGCTTGCATCCTCAGCCTCTTCTCATCAAAAGCCCTTATGTGAGTTGAGCCAGGCATAATGTCCAGTCTTATAGAAGGTACCTTGGAATCTGCCAATATCTGGAGCTTGCATTTTGCTCATTACCAGAAACAGGAGGCTTTTCTCCCCATATGCTACTATGTTTTTCTGGTCCTGTCATGCTGACAGACAATGCTAAGTGTTTCAAGACGATGCACTTGATATTGGAAAGGTAGGACCAAGCCCTACACTGTCAGTTTAACTACTTCATGGGACCAGAGGACTGCAGGCGTTTTGAATCATACCTCATTTTTAAATAGTTTCTTCTCCTCTTCAACACACTGTCATAATGGAGGGATCAGCCCTGGAATGTATTTGTTCCTGCTTTCAAGTTAAGTCTCACTCTGGAGCTGGATGCCTCCCAAATCCTCCCTTCCCCCAGTTCACAGGGCTGCATTACTAAACATTTAATCAACAGACGCATTCAGCCCCTAGATGGGGCTGATGTCCACAAGTCTCTAAGCTGATTTTATAAATTCAGTTCACTAAGGCGGAGATTACCAAGGTGGAGAAGCTGAAATTAAGTACTATTTATTAAGCTCTAGCCCTTTTACTAGCCCCTCCATCCTTCATACATCTAACTACCGGCCCCAGGGAGGCATATGTCATGAACCTTTAACTACTTCCCATCCCTTCCTCACCTCAAAATAAAAGCACACTCCAAAATGTTACTGCTGAACTAGACTGGAAAAAGAAAAAACTATCTATCACTCACTGGATCCTACATATGCCTCACAATGAGTGATTACAAAAGGGGTCAGAATAGTTGTGAAAATTCCGCCAGCATATTCTACAGTTATATACCTATGCAGGATAAAACCATATTGGTAACCAAACAGGGTAGAGAGGAGGGCAAGAAGCAACTATCAGTTATTAATTTGTCTTGGCAACTCTCAAAGTAGCTCTCTGGATATTTTTTCAATGCTAAGCAACATTCAAAGAGGAGTTTATGGTATTACCTTCCTCTTATCTCTTATTGTTATTTACAAGCTTTAACTTACTGCTTTTCCATGAATATAGCTTGTAACAGTTATACGCTAATAAAAGACAAGTGAGGAGCCAGATACCTAAAGAGTGTGTTTTAATGCCTCAAGAAGATATTTGCTGTATTCACCTGTGCATGGTTACTGAGGAAGGGTGAAGTTAAAGCAGAAAAGATGATGCTGGCACAAGTGAAGCTTATTTCTTTCTTTATTTCCAGTTCTCTCTTCATTTTCTATTAATTTCAGGCCTCGTTTCTGCTGCTCTCACCATGTTTAGTCACCTGTACAACCTGACTACAGAATTTTACCAAGTCTTTCGGTAGCATTTTACACCCACTTTGTCCTGGTGCAGCCAAGAATCAGGTCTTCTGCTCTTCTTCTCAGACCTCAATCTACTTTTCTTTTATTTTCTCTATCTTTCTTTCTTACTTTCAGTTTTTCAGGGGAAAGCATGAGGGAAGGGAACATGCTGGCAGGAGTATTTCTGAACTTCTTTCCCAGCAGACTTGCAAGCTTCTGTGTTCATCTTCATGTAAAAGTAATTTATAGAGGAGTTGTCAGTATCACTGGATGAAATGATGAAATGATTCCATGGTTAAGTCAGGGAAGTGAAAGGCAGGGGTTGGGGGGGTGGGGGGAGACTGAACAAACAAGCATACAGTAACAAAGCAGACAATCAAATAGAAGGAGCAGACAGAATAATTATAGATGACTGGATAACACTCCAGATGGCATTTTGGGCAGCACAGTTAATAAGCAGTCTGTTTCAGGGGACCAGCATGTTAGCACATTATTGCAACAACTGGAAACCAGCAGCTGAAGCATGTCTATCTGATTATCCAGGGAGAAACTACACAAGGCAGCCAAAACCAACTGAAACTCAGTGCCTGGATGTTCACCAGCACTACAGGTGCAGGGACCCATTTTTCTTAATAAAAACAAGAAGTGGCTGAAGAGGTGACCACAAGAAGAGAGAGACAACATGGCCAGATCAGCTAATGTTTAAGTCCTTATGAAAGGTAACGTAACATTTAAACAGTGCATATTACATTTAAAATGAAGCGCTGCATACAGAAACAGTTGAAAACAAAGTTTATTTTTCCCCTGAGTGCATATGTAAATCATACAATCACTGAAAGAGAGCAAATGCTATGATTTCAATTTACACTCTTTTTCTTCATCAAAATCTGCAAACTCCATTTGCACTTTCAAGGGATTTAGGTTGAATGTTAAATTGTCTGCCAAAATAAGCTCAGTACATTGTCAGTTATCTTCCTTAGTGAAATACATCTTCCTCTCAAATCTAGGAAGGGGTGCCACTGTTGACAAGCGTTCCTCCAGGAATAGGTTTGAAGGACAGAAAGCCTGTTGTTTATATCATAGGGGAGCCTTCTGCTTTCTGTGACAAATAATAATTAAAAAAACTTACCATACATGAATGGTGCCTTAATATACTTCCTAATTATAAATCATCCTTAAGAAAGCTTTTTTTTTTTCAAAGCTTAATATTTGGTATAATATTCAAGGCTAAAAGTACCCACCTACCTAGTTTTCTATCAGTGTAACACTATTGCCTTCAAAAGTGACTCCTAATTTGTGGTTAGTTTTGGTTCCCCTTTTGGTCCTGGAGGCCTTTTGCTTTCTTATTTCCACTGTTAAATTTCCTGGATGCATTGGCCCCTACCTCTAACTGTAAGTCATTTGTAAAAGTAGCTTTCCAATACTACCTGCCTGAATCCGAACAAATCTAATTGTTCAGACACATCAGACACATCAGCACCACCTAGACTCCTGGTGGCCCCGGGTGAACTTCTAGTATCAGGCCCCTTTTGCCAGAGATAATGATAATAATAATTATTATTTTCATCATTTTTGGGCCCCCTTTCTGTCCAGGCCCCAGGCAGCCACCCAGTTCGCCCATGGCTGTGTCCGGCCCTGATAGTTATGCAAAAAATGCTTTTTCAAACATTTACAAACAAAACAAAAACATATCAGATGAACATAGTATCTGAAGCCATTTCTACACTGTGATCTTTATTCGCTCACATTACAAAATACACACAAAGTCCACCACCACTCCTCTGTTTGTACAAATGCCCTGTCAATATTCTAATACTACAAAAATAGTGTAAGAGTGATGTTATGGTCACGCTTGTTCAGAAATTATGCGATAGGCAAGGATAGGCAAGGATTTCTTAGGGTGATAACTTTTTTGGACCAACTCTGTAGTTCGGATAAAGTTAGACAAGCTTTCAAATGCAAGACATTTTTTCCTCAGGTCTCAAATGTCTTGCATTCAAAAGCTTGTCTAACTATCCTAGCTACAGAGTTGATTTAATAAAAGATATCACCCTAAGAAAGCTTTGCTTAACACTATAACAAAAGCAACACTCAGAGATCCCATTTGCCATCCCAAGGGTATTAGCTGGTCAGTTTAAATAGAGAACATGACATTCCACTGCTAAGTATTGGTGTGCCAGTGCCTCAAACCCAGGAAATTTTGTTCTGAAGAGATAGTCATAAGATTACCAATTATTTTTAGCTCCCTGTACATGATACAAATTTATCTATTCATGTACATTCCACCTGAAGCATTTGCTGTTGTAACTGAACTTGAGCCTGATGAGCCGTAAGGTTAAAGTACATACTTGCTTATATTAACTAATCTGGAGAGAAGGGAAACCCTGGAACTTTGCAAGGGGTAATTTATGAATAATTTATTCTGCCTTTGCTTCTTGCTTTCTATTTAGTAACCATTTCAGCTCATGGAGGTTTGCATTTAGAGAAGCAGATGAACAAAAAAGAGAAGCCAATGCATTTTTAGAAAAGAGGACAAAAAGACAAATGAGGGAATTGAGTCTGGCAATTTATTAAGTTTGGGAACCTTTATTAGAATGTTAATAAAGTTCTTCTTTCCCTCTTTTAGTATGTAATTATATTGGGGGAAGTGGGAATGGACTAAAATGCCTACTGACAAGAAATCACACACACACACGAGCCAGAAAACTACAAAAGTTAAGGCTCTTCTCCTAATATAAGCTGATGTTACATTATTTGGAGTTTTATATATGATGTGTCTTGAGATGAAAATTCAAGAAAGAAAAAAGATGCTACATACAATGTGTTGCAATGTGAGGAGTATTAACTTTGTTGGAGAAAGTATTTTCATAGTATGGGACTTCTTAATTCTGAAACTGGCTTATTTGACAATTCTGGGAGGAGAACAGGAAGTAAATATAGCTTCAACCCTCTCCTCCAGGATTTTGTAAAAAAGCAAAGGTTACTGAGCCCACTGACAGTAATTCATTGTTTCTCCCAATATATCCCACCCAACCCTTAATACCCAGTATGTCATCTTCTCACTTACCATGAAATAAAAGCCTATAGCCTGATCTACAGATAGGAATTTTTACATAATATATATCCTTCTCTTGCTAACACCAGCTCAATGGTTCTGGTGTTTGTCATGGTGGGAGCAAAAGTATGAGAAATAGACCTATCCTTCAGGCATGGCTTTAGGAGGTAAGAATTCCTGTATAATCTCTAGATATTATTATAAGCAATTGTCTTAAGTCTCCCTTCTGACCACCCCTGACCCATTCTTTTCTGGATCTGCCTTGGGGTCCAGAAGGCAGGGTGGTTCCACAGTGACTCAGGGTGATACCTTGAGAATGGTATTTAAAGGTTTGCTTTTTGGAAATTGGCTTATAGATATATGTGTGTGTATATATATATAACATATGGCTTATAGATAGATATAGATATATATATATATATATATATATATATACACATACACACACACACATTAGGATGGTCCAGGATGGGCAGCAGGGGTTAACTGATTTTTAAAGGGCTGCGTTTCACATACACAGTTTCACACAGCCTTTGAAGCAGACAGGCTGTGTAACACAACAAGGCCAATGGATGTACACACAGTCTGAGAAACTGGGGCCTGTACCATACTGTTCCATAACACAAGATAAAGTAGGCACCAGCTAACAACCTAGATCCAGAGCCAGCACAGGGTGCTTCCAAACATCCCTGAAACTGGGCTTTCGCTTCCTGTTACCAGGAAGACAAGGTCTGAGAATTAAGCCCATTCATTAAAAAAGCAAAAACAAAACAGAGAGTTAAGAAATGTATTGTTGGTATTGCCATTTGCCTGTCATCGGGTTTTCCAATTTCTATTTCTACTGTCATTTCTCTAACATGTAATTTCTCCTGAATCCACAGCAAATTTTGTCTTCTAATTTTATTCAGAGACAAGAGAAGTGTTCCACAAAAATGTGTTCTGAAATAGCAGGATGCCTTCATTTTATAAAGGGTTCATCTCTCACCAACAGGATCCCATCAATAACAGGTCACCAAAATCTTGAAACAGTGCATGAAAACCACACTGTATCCCCTGATTTAAACAGTTTGATCTACTGATTTGAAGTTTTACCTATTTCCAGAAGAGCTTGGATTGAATCCAAAGATGTTTAATTGTACTGCTTTATTGATCTCTGGAGGAAAATGCACTGATAAACTGACAGGACAACTGTCCTCTTATTCCCAAAAGTGTGTAAGTAAGGACTTTGTAGTTCTAAATATATACTCTGATAGACTTTTTAAAAAAATCACACTTTAGACTGATGATACATAGAAGTACCTTTGAAGATTTTCTGGCTGTCTCACTGTGACTCTTTTAACATTTTGTAGCTACTGTAGCAACTAAAAACACTATTATGTTTGCAGTCAGCAGACTATGGTAAAAACTAAATTATACGCAGTGCAGACAAGTAAGTGAGAATGTCACTTGTTGCAATGATAAAATGAATTGCTTTACATACTAGGGTAACCTTAAGATCTGTGTTAACTGGAAATGGAAGAAATATTAAAAATGCCAAGAAAATGCCATTGATTTACAAGACCCTTAGAAACACCGATGATTATTATTCATTATTTCTATAAGAGTAGTGCTAGAGGACCAAACTGAGATTGTCTCCTCATTGTACTAGGCACAACACGTGCAGATTAGTAAGAGATCATTTCTGATACAAAAACAATCTACATAGATAGGATAGATAAACAGAAACAAAAGTCTCAGAAAAATAAGTTGTCCAAAATCACACAGTGGATAGAAGCGAGACTAAAACCTAATTCTCCTGAGACAGAGTCCAACATCCTAGCCACTACACCACAGTTCCACTCAAAGGATAACTGAGCATGGCAATAAAGTAATTCAGGTCAATAAATCAACAAACTGACTTGTCAAAACTGGGAAGGTACCAAGACTGTACCATAGTTGTAGTTCCTGCTGTAACCCTATCTTTACTCTCACCTCTCCCAGGATGAGCTGCAAGGAACTTAGTTGATTTCCTAGAGAAGGCAGGCATTGAGAAATCTACATTTAAAATTCCCATAAATAGCAGAAACCGGTATTTCAGAAACAAATAGTAGAAATGATAGGTAAGTGGTCCAAAAATCTCCCTTTGGGCCCCCTCCTCCCAAAACTCAGACTTTGTTTCATCTGTCTGTTTTATTATTAGTCTATCCAGATTCAACTGATAATTTTGTTGATTATTCAAGTAAATGAACATAAACCAGTTTACTCTCCTAGAAATGTTTTATTTCTGTGGTACTGATACGTAAAAAATACATTTTAGCAATAGAGTAGGTAGAGCTTAATGCCAGAGAGCTACGCTGAATGAGATGATGCCATCTCTATAAAGTCTCCATTTTGACTATCAGTGAAGACTTCTGTACAACATGAATCTGGAAAAAGAAGAATAATCCAGTTCTTAGGACACAAGTCCAAACCTTGAGACGTGTTCAAGTCCCTGATTGGCCATAAACTTCCTGTGTACTCCTGCACAAATCAGTAAGTCTTAGCCAGCCAAAGAAATCAACTGGCATAGATATTTCAAAATAACTACTCTGCTACAGCTATTCTGGTGTAATTTAGTTATTCTTGAAAAAGTGATTTCACTTAAAATGCAAGTAACTTGTTTTTTACTAGAGTAGACACAGATGGGGTTATCCCAGAAGAGGTACAGATGAATATTTATTCCAGTATAGCTATTCTGGTCAAATCCCCCTTGTAGACAAAGTATTAAGCATGACTGTTCCTGAGCTCCTGTTCCTGGAAGGCAAGACATACCAGGAAGAGGCTGAAGAAAATAGGCAAGTTCAGCTTCTGGGAAAGGTGCTTAAGAGGAGACATGACAGCAGTTTCCAAATATATGATGGGGTAGCATAAAGAGGAAGAACATCTCTTCCCTCTTGCTGAAAAGTGCAGGGCATGAACCAATGGCTTGAAATTGCAGCAAAGGAGGTTTAGATTGCATATCAGGAAAAATGTCTTCACTGTCAGACCCATGAAACAATGGAATAGACTTCCTAAGAAAGTTGTGGAATCTGCATCATTGGTGGCATTCAAGAAGAGGTTTGATATGCATTGGTCAAGGATGGTCTAGGAGTAGCTATGCCTCTGCTTTACTATAGATATTTCCCATGCCTCTGGGCTTTGCTGATTGCCACATGGGGCCAGGAAGGTAATATTTTTCCCCTCTTCTGTTGCTACACATTATCAGGTTTGTTGTTTCCCCCACCAACTTTCTCAGAAGTACTGCGTGTTAGCTGCAGTCAAGGCTAAGGATTTTGACTGGAGTGTGCAAATGCTCCCCTGGGACTAAAACCCAGAGGATCCTGGCTAGAAGGTCTTACCCCTCTGCTCATGTTCAGGCTAATCACCGCATTTGGGGTCAGGAAGGAATTTTACTCCGTGACCAGATTCATATGGACCGTGGAGGGGAGGGAGCAGGGGAGGGGTTGCCTTTCTCTGTAGCAGATAGCATGGGTCTCTTTCTTGTATTCCTGTGTATTTCTTCCAGTGTATTTTAACAACCCTTGCAGCAGCAGGACACTGACCACTGTTATTTCACAGCTTTACCTGTGGCAAAAGACTGGGAACAATGGAAGAAAGTTATTGCTACATCAAAGGTAATCCAATGGTCAGTGCGGCCTTGGAACTGATTGTCCTCAGGACCAACTGTCTGAATCACCTGTGGCAGGTTAGGGTGTTATGCCTTGTGTGACAGGCCTGATTTTATAGTTTTAGTAATACAAGGGTTTGTATGGGATGGTTTGAAAATGGATGATCCAGCCTCAGGCAGGGAGTTGAACTAAATGACTTCCAGAGGTCCCGTCCAGCCCTACTTCTCTATAACTCTATGTTAAGAGAAGCCAGACTGCAGTAGTATAACTGATGAGGGGCGATCAGGGCAGCAGCTCCAGGCACTACTTTTCGTGTGGTCGGGAGTACAAAAGCAGCTGCCACCACAGTCAGTTTTCCCCATGTGTCATGGCTGCCCCAGACACAGAGCTGCCCTACTATACCAGATGAGTATTTTTAGGGGGAGCAGTAGGAGGGACAGAGTAGGGGAGGCTATCACATTAGCATTATACTGCGAGATGAAAGATGGGACAGACTGATGCAGACAAGAAAAAGAAGAAATAAAAATCTAACTGTGAATATGTGTTTGGTAACTAAAATAATAACCTTTATCTTTCAGCTATGTGCCATCCAATACTGTAATTTACTGAATGAGGAGGCTATTTTGTTCTATTTTTATTTAAATCAATCTATGCTTTTGCTTATATATCCACTGCTTTAAATACATCATATATATCATGTTTCATCATACTTCTGTAGTATTTCAGAAGCTAAAGACTGAAAACTTCCAGGCAGATAGGTGTTACATCAAAGGTTTACCATTTGAATTTAGTGTAGTGATATAAGGGTAAGATTTATGAAATCTAAAAGAATGATATCATGGTATGTTTCATTGAAAACTCTTTTACTACCTAGTATTTATCATGATGATTTCTTTTTGGTTGTATATATACTCTTCTGGAAAGTGCCTTTTACTGAACGTCATTTACTGCTCAGAGATAGAACCTTCAAGGATTTTCCTGTCCACAGCTGTAACAAATAGCCTGATAGCTTTGTGACATGTATCAAAAGCTTGGGCCTTCAGTGGGAAGGACTGATCTAAAACCAGATTAGACACTAAGATCTGCTGCTGCAGATTCTCTTTGATATTGCTATATATTTATTAAAACACTGTAAAAATGTATTGGATCTGTTTCTTTCTACTTGGTATCCTCTTCTGAATGCCTCAGTTCCATTTCATAAAGTTTTGAATTAGAGCTTTTACTCCTGGCTTTAAATTACTTATAGAGGTTTCTCTGGCCCCAGTTCAGATAACCAGGAACACTGCCAATGTGCAAAAGGCAAACTAATCTACAACTTATTTATTTCTTTAATTTTTAACAACGGCTTAGATTACTTACTTCTGTATATTAATCTTCTGAATAATAATATAGGAAAGTTTCCATCATTTCTGAATCACCGCATGGAATCAAATAAAACTGTGGAGAATAAAAATTAGTAGCTTTCCTAACACAAAAATACCATCGCGCTGGTACAGTTACAGATTCTGTCCCATGTTGCCAAAAGAGTCCTGTTTAAGGCAGGAAAAGTAGAATTCTAGCTTCTAATTGTACTCTTGCAGAGATGTTTTGCCCTGAGGAAAGCAAATAAAAAATGGCCCTTGGGTCTATGTATTCCAGAGTGCTCTTCAGGCCTGGTCCAGCCTGTGCCACCCTAGGTGTCTGGTTGGCAGCAAATGCTCAAGTATACCCAGTGGATTACCACAGATTTAAAAAGCCCACTGTATATACTAGCAAAATACCCATCGGTGGGTGGATGGGATGCTAAAGCTCTACGTGTTGATGTATAACAAGGGCCAGATTCTATTCCACTTACTAGGTATCCCACCTTCGACTCTGCTGGAGTCCCTGGGAACCTCCCCCCCCCCCATGAATATGAAAAGATAGGTGGTTTCTCCTTGATCTTAAGGGAGAGATGGCTATCTCTTAAGCACCTGCCACACGTTACACTTAAGCTGTGATTAACCAGTTAATCACATCCTAAATTGTGACCCAGATACATGTCAAATCAATTAATGGCGTTATAAAATGAGGAATAAGCCACAAATTTATTCCACAAAAATGTGGAATAACTTTGTAGCTGGTTCCTGTCTTGCCATTAACTGAACATGTGGCCAGGTGCAACCTAGTGGCTAGGAACCCTGTCAACTAAGGGAGCTCCCAGCCATGGGACTTGCTACTTGCTGGTGCAGGGGGAGCCTGGGATTATGATTTCTCACAGTCTAACAGGGTGCTTCATCCCATGCACCCTTTTCCAAATTCTAAGATCTCAGCTCCCCCTTGTTAACCCTGCCCTTTTCCCTATCACTCACCATCAAATGATGGGAATCACTGAGGCTATATTAAAATTAAGGCTGGTCAGATCACAATCCCAGGCTCCCGCTGAACCAACAATAAAGCAGCATAGGATCTGATGCATGTGTGGCACGGCAGGAAGCACAATTGTGCAGATCATGCATCAGATCCCATCACAACTTTGGCAGGGATCTTACAAAAGTCGATGCATGCATGCTGGATTTTCAGGGACTTGAACAGAGCAAAATGGAATAGCACTAGAAGGTGCAAACAAGCGTTCACTGCCCTGAGTCTAGGCTGAGAAGGCTTACCTTTAAGCTGACAGCAGCACATGCAGCCATTCACAGCTGGCAAGAGCAGTGCATTCAGCCTGATGTAAGTAACTTAGGGTGGGGGGAGAGTCCAGAGGAGGTTTGGCAGCTCTGCAGGGGTGTTGCTCACTTGGGGGAGGGAGTGTTGGGGGCTAAAAATTGCCCAATCGGGGTCAGGAGGTTAGGAATAGCATAGCCCAGGGCTGAGGCGAGTAGCTGGGCTTTCCCAGCAACAGGGCTCTGCTGCCAATGTGCAGGAGTTCGCCTTCTGAGGTGCACTAACTTAGATAGGGCTCACTGTTTTTTGGCTGAATTAAGCCCTCTGAAGAGATTGGACATTTAGGTTGATCTAAATGTAATGCCTGTATGCACCCAGGGTATATAACTCCATTTAGACCACAACCAACAGTGAAATAGGATCCGCCTCCTCACCCCTGCAAGGTGTTGCATACCAAGTGGCAACAACAAAACTACTTTGGTGATAAAAATTAAGCACATATTTGAAATTCTTTCCTGGAGCAGAGCTGCAGCACAGAGCAAGCTGCAGGATGAGGTCTTTGGAGGAAAGATGTCTGCACCTTTTTAATCCTTAAAGCACAAGGTAATCCAGGATTTACAAAGGGTACACAACTACCCACCTTTAGACTTTTCAGAAACCTAGCAGAAAGGTGATGAATGGGAACAGACAAGCCTCAGAACTCAGACATTTCATTTTAATGCTGTACCACAGCATTAAAAGATAGAAAAGTAATACAGAGAAACACTGTACTCATCACCAATAGGCTGATTCTGATCTATTCTTTTGAACCTGTTAGCCTAGCTGTTGTAACAGCACAGAGTTGTAATGACAAGGTGGAAAGTAAATTATTTGTAAAGTGTGAGGGGCTGAATGCCGCTAGAATTCAGATTAGGTGTTAGACAACTGCCAGTCACTTGGCTACAGTTTAACAAGTCTGGGTATGCCTTCGCTGAGTTAGCCCTGTTGATGATTGTTCAGGCTTTAACACCCAGGATTGCCTAGCTCAAGTGAGCAGCCACACAGCAAAACTTTGCAAGTTACTTGTTGGAGTTGCCCTTAGCTATGTGTGTGGCTAAACTTTAGGAGGAGGAGGGGGAATCCCATGGCCCTTTATGCCATATTACTCTGAGACGCACTCTGGATTATTTCTGTAGGAAAATGTACCTGCCTTTCTATACACTGGGAAGGATGTAGCTTGCACCCTGACTGCAACATGGACAAATTGCCAGGTGGAGTGGAAAGTGGAACTCAATCCCCATCAAGTACTATAAGACAAACTAGGCTGAAAGTGCTATATAGAGACAGAGAGGTTTGTGTATGCACAGAAAGGCAGTTATGGGCAACGTCTGAGTAAGAGCTCTACAATAAAGACTTTATAGTGAGATCTAGGACTGAGAACTGAAGTGCTTAAAGGATTCAAAGAATAGAATTTTAAAGTCTAATTACAAACTTTATTCCTTTATCAATATTAACACAGGTGCAAGCAGCATGGAAGAAAATAAGGAAGAGTTTAGAATTCTAAAAAAGCTGGTCAATTAAACCGTTAATAGTACTTCTGTCTGGCATGCAATTAAGTGCAACTGACTATGTATGTTTTTGCTTTAGGCATTCTGCCTATAACTCATCAGTATGACCTGTTCCATGTCTAGCTGTATATATTTCCATCCTATAATCCTATATTAGCTTATGGGCTAGTATACAAGTTTTTAATTACATATGCAAGACATCAAAAAATAGTCAAACCCACAAAATGAACATTTATTGTCATTAAAAAGGTACAATATGATTGGGGCCAAAGTGACTCAAAAGGGTCTGATTTACGCCACTTTGTTTTATCATAACTTTTGTATATGGGGACATGAACAAGCTTAATCTTCAATACCTGTACTTGTCCTCCTACCAAGTGTCAGACTGATACAGTACATTCAGAAACATCATACAGGCAATAGATCCCAGACAGAGTGTGAGTACTGCATCAGGTTTTTATGACAACCTTATCATTACATAGATTTCACATAGAAATCCCACAATGTTTATAGATTCATAGATGTTAAGGTCGGAAGGGACCTCAATAGATCATCGAGTCTGACCCCTACATAAGCAGGAAAGATTGCTGGGTCTAGATGACCCCAGCTAGATACTCATCTAACCTCCTCTTGAAGACCCCCAGGGTAGGGGAGAGCACCACCTCCCTTGGGAGCCCATTCCAGACCTTGGCCACTCTAACTGTGAAGAAGTTCTTCCTAATGTCCAATCTAAATCTGCTCTCTGCTATCTTGTGGCCATTGTTTCTTGTAACCCCCGGGGGCGCCTTGGTGAATAAAAACTCACCAATTCCCTTCTGTGCCCCCATGATGAACTTATAGGCAGCCACAAGGTCGCCTCTCAACCTTCTCTTGCGGAGGCTGAAAAGGTCCAGTTTCTCTAGTCTCTCCTCGTAGGGCCTGGTCTGTAGGCCCTTAACCATACGAGTGGCCCTTCTCTGGACCCTCTCCAGGTTATCCGCATCCTTCTTGAAGTGTGGTGCCCAGAATTGCACACAGTACTCCAACTGTGGTCTGACCAGTGCCCGATAGAGGGGAAGTATCACCTCCTTGGACCTATTCGTCATGCATCTGCTGATGCACGATAAAGTGCCATTGGCTTTTTTGATGGCTTCATCACACTGCTGACTCATGTTCATCTTGGAGTCCACTAGGACTCCAAGATCCCTTTCCACTTCCGTGCCACCCAGCAGGTCATTCGCTAGGCTGTAGGTGTGCTGGACATTTTTCCTCCCTAGGTGCAGCACTTTGCATTTCTCCTTGTTGAACTGCATTCTGTTGTTTTCTGCCCACCTGTCCAACCTATCCAGGTCTGCCTGCAGCTGTTCCCTGCCCTCCGGCGTGTCCACTTCTTCCCATAGCTTTGTGTCATCTGCAAACTTGGACAGAGTACACTTCACTCCCTCGTCCAAGTCACTGATGAAGACATTAAAGAGTATCGGTCCAAGGACCGAGCCCTGCGGGACCCCACTGCCCACACCCTTCCAGGTCGAAACCGACCCATCTACCACGACTCTCTGGGTGCGACCCTCTAGCCAATTCACCACCCACTGGACTGTGTAGTCATCCAAGTCACAGCCTCTTAACTTGTTCACCAGTATGGGGTGGGATACCATATCGAAGGCCTTCCTGAAGCCTAAGTATACGACATCCACCCCTCCTCCTGTGTCCAGGCGTTTCGTAACCTGGTCATAAAAAGAGACTAGATTGGTCAGGCATGACCTGCCTGCCACGAACCCGTGCTGGTTTCCCCTCAGCATAATTTGCCCTGCTGGGCTCTCACAAATGTGAGCCTTGATACTTTTTCAAAGACTTTGCCAAGGATGGAGGTGAGACTGACTGGCCTATAGTTGCCCGAGTCCTCCTTCCTCCCCTTCTTGAAAATGGGGACCACATTGGCCCTTTTCCAGTCCTCCGGGACTTTGCCTGTGCACCACGAGCGTTCAAATATTCCCGCCAGTGGCTCTGCAATGATGTTGGCCAGTGCCTTCAGCACCCTCGGATGGAGCCCATCCGGGCCTGCCGACTTAAAGGCATCCAGTTCTTCCAAGTGCCTCTGCACCATCTCAGGGTCTACGCATGGAAGTCTGGCGCCTTGCTGCTGCCTCTCTACAACCCCAGTGAGAGACTTGTCGTGCCCCTTGCTTAGGAACACTGAGGCAAAGAACTTGTTGAGGAGTTCAGCCTTGTCCCCCCTGTCCGTCACCAATTGTTTCTGCCCATTTAGCAGGGGTCCTATTCCTCCCTGGGCCTTCCTTTTACTCCCTATATATCTAAAAAACAATTTCTTGTTGTCTTTTACTTGGGTTGCCATCCTCAGCTCCATGGTAGCTTTGGCCTGTCTAACTGCCTCCCTACAAGCACAAGCACAGGAGGTATATTCGTCTTTGGTGATCTCTCCCTGTTTCCACTTTTTATGTGCTCCCCTTTTGGCCCTTAGCCTGCCCTGGATTTCTGTGGTCAGCCAGGGAAGCCTCCTGGCCCTTTCCCTCTTTTACCTCGCACGGGGATCGTCTTGCTTTGTGCCCGAAGGATCGTTTCCTTAAGGCACAGCCACCCTTCTTGGGCTCCCATCACTTCAAAACTCCTACTCTGCAGTGCGTCCTTGACTAATCACCTGAGTTCATTGAGATCAGCTTTCCTAAAGTCTAGCACTTTGCCCCAGATGGCTACTGATCTGTAGGTCCCCTACCATGTCATCCCCCGTTGCCAATACCAGATCCGGTATGGCATTTCCCCTCGTGGGACCGTGTACCTCCTGTGTCAGGTGGAGGTCCTGTACACAGTTTAGAAACCTGCGTGAGCGGTTGGACTGTGCTGTCTGTGACTCCCAGCAGATGTCCAGGTAGTTTAGGTTATACAGAATCAGAATGGTAGGAGGGAAAGATTATTTTGTGAGCAGAATTTTGGAAGTCTACAGTATAAAGGTATATCCAAAAGACAGGAGAAGGAAGTTTCAGTGGAGGCCAACCTTTTTGGCATGGACATTAGGCCTGTGCAAAGCAGCAAGTATTCAATTTGCATTTGGCCGATTTGGAGGCAGAGTAATTTGATTCAGTGATTCAAGTCACTATCCCGATTCGATTCATCTGAATCGGATTCAGAGATCTGGTGGCCGAATCAACCGATTTGGTGTTTCAGCCATAGACTATAATGGGGAATCACTAAAATACCTATCACTTTGTCATTTTTTGCAGATTTGGATGAAAACAGCAGGGATGGTAACCCCTTCTGAGGTCATGAAGCCTGTCAAGTTGCAAGGAGATAGGTGTGGGGCTTCTGTGAAAGTGCACCTCAAACTGTTGAAAGCCAAACTCGTTTCACTTGTCTGTGTTAACTGGGTTTCTGGTTGTAGCCATGTTGGTCTAAGGAACAGGCAGGCAAGATTCCTTCAGTAGATGTGATATCTTTTATTAGACCAACTAGTTGGAGAAATATATCTTAGCAAGATTTGGGGTTTAAAAAACCCTTTGTCAGGCTGAGGAAGCATCTACAGTTGGTCTGTGCTCTTCCTGGACGGAATGAATAGTAAGGAAGCCCTCCTTCAGCCGCTTCACCAGTGCCTGCACCTCTGGTGAAAGTGGCTTGCCCCAGCCAGAAACATCAATCCCCTGGAACTTCTCCATTTGATTCTCAAGCTCCTTCACTATGGGGATCACCTGGCTAAGGAGGGCATCACCAGCACTGAGGCTCTCAGTGGCCTTAAGGAATGGCTTGAGGACCACCAAGATCTGGGAGATGGTATCCCACTCAGCTGCATTAAAGGGGCCACTGATCCCAAACTCCCCAAGCAAGGCCATCTCATGGATGGCCTTCTGTTGCTCAACCAGCCTTTTGAGCATCTGATATGTGGAGTTCCACCAAGTGTCCAGATCCTGAATTTTTTTGTGCTGTGGGATGCTCAGCTCTGCCTGTTTCTCCCACAGTATCTTGACCCCCTTGATGCCCCGCCACCTTCCTGCATTTTGAAATGAACTGGCTGGTTGTGGTAGTGATGGCACTGTCACCGGGAGCCCTGTCCCCACCCAAGGCATTTCTGACTATGAGGTGGAACTTGTGTGCCACATAGCAGATGCCAACAAAGTTGCCATCATGCATCGCCTTGACCATACTGTCCCCATTGTTGGTGACCATGAACCCCTGGGTGAACTCGGCCTGCTCAAAGACCCACCCCTGCACCATGTGGTTCATGACCATCATGATCTCCCTTGCCATGTGGGACTCATCCATCACCTCTACTTGAAGGAGAACCCACCAACGCCCTGCCTGATCGCACCAGTGCCCTGTGAGGGAGAGGTAGGCATGATCTCCACCCTGGCTGCTCCAGATGTCTGAGGTGAAGTGTAAAGCTACCTGCAGCAATGCCTTCTGCAGCTCTTCCCTCAAGTACTGCCTGCATGCCTCATATAGGGAGATCACCACCGTCCTGCTAAAGGTGGTGTGTGTGGGCAATTGGTAGGATGGGGGCACTAGCACTATGAGCTGCCTGAATCCTGGATGCTCAACAAAGGAAAAGGGCTGGCCATCCAGAGCAAGTATCTCCCCAATGCTCTGGGTGACTTCACTTGCCTTTGGAACATGCCCCCCTCCCCCTCCTCTCACTGGTGGCCTGCCTCTGGTTCTTGGGGATGGGGGCTTTGGAGCGAGAGGGAGACTTCTTTTTGTGCATACTCACACTGGTGCTAGGCTGAGAAGGAACAAGGACAAGGGCGTGCTGCTTCCTGAGATACATCAGCATCGCTGTAGTGGTGAAATGTTTCTCATCCTTGCCCCAGGTGATATGCTTCCAGTAGTGCTGGCAGGTAGCATACTTGGGATCATCTGCCACCTCAAAATGATCCTACACTACACTACCCACCTGCTTCTGGGTTGCAGGTGGGGATCCTGCCTTATCCCTCTCCTCAACAGGAAGAGGCACAACAACAGGAGACACTGAGCCACCTGCCCTCACAACCTCCTCTGAGGTACCTTGTGGAGAAGGAGACCTGCCTCTAGGGGAACTTTGAGAGGTGTGGAGCACAAACTCAGGTTCCTCTTCTTTCCCCAGAATTTCCTTGGCTATGACACTCAGCTCCCCTCCTTCCAGATCCAGCTGCTCCTCTGGCACTGGGAGGCTCATGCTGGCAACTGATATAGGAGTGGAGAATGTCATGCTGCTGCTGGTTGTGGTTACTGGTGTTGCTGATGGTGCTGTAAGTGCAGACACCACTCCCGCCTCCTTGCTCCCACTAGCAGCAGAAGACTCCTTGCTGCTAGGAAAGAGGGTAAGTCTATGTTTGGGGGGGGTGGGGATGCTTGCAGTCCTCCCTCTGCCCCCTCTCCCTCCCATGCCAGAAGACCTAGCACCTGCCTTTCCAGCATGCTTCATGATGTTTGGTGTGCTGCAAAATGTGTGTGTGTCTGTGTGCAATATATGTAATATATGTTGTGTTTTCCTGCACAGTGATGACACACTGTCAGGGAAAACATGGGTTTCTTTCTTTTTTGGGGGGGGGGAGGGAGGGGGGAAGGGAAGGCTGACTAACAAGAATAAATAAACAGATTTTGGGAGAAGTATAAGCTGAAAGGAATGGATAACAATAGGGATTGTGTGTTGTTTCTAGATCCCTCCCTCGGAGCACAGAGCCTTTAATGGGTCTCTCGATTCGATTTGGATTTGGAGATTCAGCCACTGAATTGGGCTGAATCTCCTCTGAATCGAATTGGCTACCAAAGCTTTGCACAGCCCTAATGGATGTGCCAAAATTAGCCCCACACCCTCTCCAAGTACTACTCCTATCCCTTTCTCCTGCCCAATCTCTTGTGGTGCACAGGCTGCAAACTGGCCATACCTAAAGTACCCAATAATTAGAGCATAGTTAGATGATTTAGCTATTGGAACAGAAAGGAGGAACAAACAGATAGGATATGGTGTAGAGCTATGCAGAGAACAAGAATTCCAATTTAGGGAGAATTTCAAAATCCGACTATTTTACTTTGGAGGGGGAAAGCAAAAGTTTTAAAGGTTACTTTGAAACAAACTGAAAAAAATTGAAAAAAAGTCTAAAGTGGTTCTTTTGGGAAATTTTGAAAAAAATTCCAGTTGCTGGGCTGAAGGAGAGCTAGGAATCAGGAAGCATTTGGAGTACCAACTGTCATTGGAGCCAATGCTGCCTGGGAGCATAATTGAAATGGAACCATAATATCCACATATCTTGACTTTGAGTACCAAACTGTAAACTGTTCCACCAGAATTTTTGACTAGCCCTAATTTTAATCCAGCCTCAGTGATTCCTATCATTTGAGGGTGGGTGATGGGGGAAGTAGCAGGGTTAACAGAAAACAACTGAGATCTTAGTGAGAATTTGGAAAGTGGTGGGAAGCATGCAGTTGAACTTAGTTTTTGACCCAGTTATTCTCTACATTGTGAGAAATCCAAGACAGTTGTTTTAGAGGCAGTGGGAGTTACAAATTGAACCACAGAAGGCAGAGCTGTAATAGATAGAAGTGTGGGAGTTGTCACAGAGGTTATAACTACACCAATGCAAACAAATGAAATTACCTGGTCATAAGGTGCAGAAAGAGCAAACAGGTGATGAGGGACAGACCTGTGTAGCATGCCAACAGAAAAGGCTACTAGGGAAAAGCAGCAGCCTCGAAAGGAGTACTAAAAAGTTAGTTAATGGTTGGAGAGATTGGAAGAGAACAGGGGAAAGCATAGCATCATGAAAGCCAGATGACTACATGTCAAGGAAGAAAAAAATGAAAGTGAATAAAAAACCAGAAAGTGGGGATTTTGAAGATAATTATGATAGAATAAAAACATGTTTTAATACTGAGGCAAAAGAAAAATTCTTAAGATTTTGGTGAGCACATATTACAGAGTAAAATACTCTTGCTGAATCTCATACAAATATGTTGAATAAGCACAGTGCTGTATATTTTGTTCCACATGGATGCTGTCTTGATTAAAATTGTGTAAGAACCTTAGTGTTTTCCAACAGCACATTAAGCATTGTGACTAAAATCTTTCGTGCAATGTGCTAATTTCCATCCTTCCAACAAGCAGTGCAATACCAGAAAGACAAGGAAGCTCTTACAAGCAGTACTCTAGATGTTATATTAATTTACAAAAAACCCCACAAAAAACAAAAGAAATTACCTATATCCTATGTCCAAATAAGTTTCACCAAGGTGAGTAGACTACATTGGAGGGTAGGGCTTGGATTCAGACAGACCTAAACAAATTGGAGGACTGGGCCAAAAATAATCTCATGGGCTAGGGACAGACATTCAAACAGCCTGAGCTAAATTGATTCAATCTTTGCAGGTTGGTCTAACCTGCCTAGGCTAAATCAGTTTTGTAACCAGACAGACATCCCAGAAATACAAGCACATGCCTGCAGTGGCTCAGGCTAGAACCCGGGGGGGGGGGGCGGGGTAGGGGTGCTAGAGCAGTCCTCCCTTCCCTTGCACACAGCTGAGCTGGGGGGGGGGGGAACGTGGCCAGGCTCTGGCAGGACCCTATGATTAGGGAAGGGTTCCCCCCCACCTCCTGACCAGCTCAGTAAGGAATGTATAACAACCCTAACACAGTGCTTAACAGTTCGTTAATAAAACAACAGAAGGACATTACCAGCTATCTGTTGATTCTGTCTTTGTCCTGTCTGCCACAGCTCAGAGGTAGCCAGCATGCAGTCTGCTAGCTAATGCTGAGAGGTGTCTGTGAGGGATGGAGGAATGCCTGCTTAGCAGAGAGTGGGGAGGGGAGGGGGGAAGCAGAAGCCAGGCACAAATGCTTGCAGAGACTGCCGGAGCTGCATCCAGGGAGCAGAGGGAAGGGGCTAGCCCTGCTGTGCAGCAGAGAGCCCCACCCAGCCTACAGGGCATGCTGGGATGCTGGGGGAGTTTGATTTAATTTAAACCAGCAAGGGGTCTGGGACAGGCATTGCATAAACCGGCTTGAGGCCAATCAGTTAAGTCTGATGCTACTTACAACCATATTTATCTCAGACTGGTTTCAGCCATTTTCAAACTGGTTTATGTGCACTGAACATCTGTTCTGTTACAAGCTTAAACCAGTTTCTAATCACTTAGCCAGTTTATTTGTAATGTCTGCCCCTAGCCCTGAAGTTCATTAAGGACAAGTGCAAAGTCCTGCACTTAGGATGGAACAATTCCATGCACCAGCACAGGCTGAAGACTCACTAGCTAAGCGGCAACTCTTCAGAAAAGGACCTGGGACTTACAGTGAACAATAGGCTGAATATGAGCCAACAGTGTGCCCTTGTTGTAAAGAAGGCTAACGGTATACTGGACTGCATTAGTAGAAGCGTTGGCAGCAGGTCAAAGGAAGCGATTATTTCCCTCTCTTTGGCACTGGTGAGGCCACACCTGGAGTGCTGTGTCAAGTTTTGGGCCCCCCATTACAGAAAGGATGTGGACTAATTGAAGAGTGCAGCAAAGGACAGTGAAAATGGTTAAAGGTCTGGGGAACGTGATATATAAAGAGAGGGAGAAAGGAACTGGGCTTCTTTGGTCTGGAGAAGACAGGACTGTTGGGGGGGGGGGATTAAATAGCAGCCTTCAACTACCTGAATTGGGGGTTCAAAAGAGGATGGAGCTAAACTGTTCTCAGTGGTGGCAGATGACAAAATAAGGAGCAATGGTCTCAAATTGCAGCAAGAGAAGTTTAAGTTAGGTAACAGGAAAAACTCTTACAAGGAGGGTAGTAAAGCACCGGAACAGGCTATTTAGAGAGACTGTGGAATCTCCAATATTAGAGGTTTTAAGACATGGGGACACAAAGCCTTGGCTGGGATGATTTAGTTGGGGATGGTCCTGCTTTGAGCAGGGGGTTGGACTAGATGACCTTCTGAGGTCCCTTCCAACCCTTATTTTCTATGATTGTATCACCATTCTCTGGAAAAAAATATCTTTCCTTACCTAGAATCAACAATCTGCATTCAAGTATCATCTCAACAGTCTTTGAAAAGTCTGGAATTACCATAAAGAGTTTTCTCAGCACAAGCTGGCCAGAGAACACTGCTAACAGGCTTGTATGCAAAAAAAAAAAAAAATTTAAACTGGCTATAGTTCCAGCTAAAACTTTACTTATTATGGGTCTATACTGATTGGACACCATTGTTGATTTATTCCTGCTTAACGTTTGCTTAACTGAGAGGAGAGTTAGGCTATTGACATTTTGCTCAAGTTAAGATTAAATTTAACATATTTGAAATGTTATATAAAAAGATTTTGTTGTTGAAATATTCTCCCATATAGCTCAAACAGATGCTACGTGAGACCTTGAAAATATATTATAGCAGTCAAGATCTGACCTATTTGACACATCCACTTCACATATGGAGAGCTTTGTAATGCAAAATATGCCTTCCTCCTGTGCAGGTGTTCAGAGGAAGTTGTGTCTACATCTAGAACTCCCATGACAGCTGGCAACACAGCTGTGTCATAGAAGCTTTGTTTGCTGTTTGCACTGTGGTTTCCTGGGAAATATATGTAGGTTACAATCTGATTATATTTCTTCAGAGTAGCAAGAAGAAGGTTCATGTGGGTGCCTCTGGAGATTGACTAGTCAATACTAGGCTTTGAACACTGATTATAACAACTTGGAGGGAGTCAGCAGATTATAAAACATCGTCATCATTGAATTAGGTGCAAACTATTTTGAGTTTGCCATCTGTGTCTTTGTATATAGAAAACAGATACAAGTCGTTTTTAAAGTAACAATAACTGAAATATAGAAATCCAAAATGTATTCACTTTATGATTATGTACAGAAAGTGAGTGCCACCCCTGGAACCAATAAGGCTTTAATGATTTAAACAAGTGAAAGAAGTTTCCAAATCACAGGATCTGGTTTTCATGGGGTGCTTTCATTAGCATGACATCCACCGGGAAGGAAAAACAACAGTGTACAGGCAGTCCAGCAAATTCTTGGAGTGTGTTGGGAATAACTTTGATACAGATGGCAGAGGCATCAACTAGGTGGGAAGATGACATCAACTAGGTGGGTTGTATGCTTTACACACCTGAGCTAGATGTTTTCAAGTCAGCAGGTCCAAATGGAATATGCTCTAGGGCAGTGGAAGAATTAGCTGAGGCAATTTCAGAATGATTGCCTTCTCCCTCTAAGCAATATAATGGAGGTCAGGTGCAGTCTCAGATCACTGAAAAAGGGCCCTTCTTTAAGAAAGGAAAGATGGAGGATTTAGCAAATTACAGGTCAGTCAGTCTGACCTCAAAATCTGGAAAGATCATTTATTGTTCTTCAAGAAATGTATTTTGAAGCACCTAGAAGAGAACAAGGTGATCAGCAAGAACCAGCATGGATTCATCAAAAGCAAATCATGCCTGACTAACATGACTTCCTTCTATGATAAGGTGAAAGGCTCTGTGTATGGCAGGAGAGCAGTGGATGTGATATACTTTGACTTTGGCAAGGTTTTGACACATTCTCTCAAACACTGTCATTAACAAGGTAAGAAAATACAGTAACATCTAACATTCATTCCTGTATGCCACTGACCTTTCTTTCTGTGTAGCTTTGGAACTCAAGAAGGTGCTTAACAGATTTGGACACTGGGGTCTTCACAATGTCTATGTAATAAATTGGAACTGAGCATCCACAATCAGTCAGACAAGCTCCAACAAAGAGAAGCATCTTCTGCAGGCAGTGTTGATGGTACTTTCCCAGAGACTTGAGGTGCATCCTGTATGTTGTCCATGCCTTAGCTCCATTTAGTAAGTTGGGGATCACAACTGCTTGTTAAATCATGAGTTTGGTTTCAGATCTGGTGGCATGATCTTCAAACACCCATTTTCTCAGGTGTCCAAAGGATGTGCTCGCACATTTGAGGCAATGTTGGATTTGTTCATCCATGTACATCTTGTGCAAGAGATAGCTCCCAAGGTACGGGAAATAATCAGTGTTTTCTCTGCTTATTTATCCATTACCCCTACTTAATTCAGAGCTAACCTTCTCTGAAGGTCATTCCACTATCCACCATCTCTGGATATGCTGGGTAGTAGTACAGTTCTGCTGCCAGGGAACCAGTTTTAGAGTAATGCTGACACATGATTCTCTTAGGCCATGTGCTCTTCCCAGAAGGGAGATTGTATTCTTTGGTCACGCTTCTAAAAGGTTTCATGTTGCTCCTTCCAAAGCTAGAACAGCATTGTGATTGTCTCAGGAATCAGCAAAATGTGTGGGTGGCTGCATGGAAACTGCTTTATACAGTGTGGGTAATTGCTTAGTTGTGCCTTTCAGTTAACTAAGCTTAGGTTTGTATTTTCTTTATTAGCTGTGGAGGTTGGTTTGATCGTTTCTGTTTATGGAGATTTTCATGAGTGTATCACTCTGCTTCTTTTTACAGGTATCAGTTTTCCTCTCCTAGGCTGCGTCTATATGAACGGCGGACTGCGCAGTTGTTACTGAGCAGTTTAGTACTGTGCAATACTGTCACCACACTTTTTTTTTCCAAAGCTACTGCTTGTTACTACTGCACCATATCATTGCTGCATGGTTAGTGCCTGGCAATGCTGTTGCGCCGTAGCAACAAGCTACAGTGCAGCAACAATCCTTATTGCTATGATACAGTAGCATCTGACGTTGTCAGAAAGGATTAAATTGGGGACCCTTAGCACGAAAACCACAGGTTTTACCACCTGCCAAGGAGGAATACATTTTCATAGATGGAAATAGTAATAAGTTCTATGTGGACCAACTAGTGAAGGGCTGCTACAAACATGGTCGGTCAGCATGGGCGATTGGTGACTCCCGAGTCTTGGGGGCCACCAGATCACCAAGGGGAAGGGGGGAGTTCCTCAGCAGCTGATCACTGGCTGGAGTGGGGGGCCCGCAGCAGCCAATCGCCGAGCCCAAAACCACCGTCAGCAAAACCAGAAACGCACTTCCACCAGCACTTTCAGTTTCATGGCTGGTGCATCCAGGGGATGCACGGCCAATCTCAGGGAGTTCATGTGCACCCACATGCACCTGCTACACATTGCCAATGGGTCAGTGTGTTACACACGCCCATCGTCTTGTCCCAACCATCCAAGGAACATGTCAATCAAGGAGTTTTTTTATAGGACACTGCTATCTAATGATCTCCCAGATGTTAAGCCTTAAAGTAAAGACAAATGATTGTAGTCTAGACTTATATGTATGAGGTGTATCAATACTTTACAAACATATTGAGTACCTCAAGTTAATAGACCATTAACTGAAGCTAAGACAGGAGGTCTAATGAAAACAACTCTAAAACAGAAGGTACCATCAAAAGGCTACGATATATACAACAAACAGGTTTGACATAAGGACTGTCAAAAAGGACATAGGTATAATGATGTACTGTGAGCTGTTAAATGCCTTTCAGAATTTTATCTCCATGATCTCAGGAAAAGAGTGAAGAAGAAAGCAATTGCCCTTTTAAAATAAAATCTGTTTTCTGGCATTAAAACCAAACTCCAGTTTCCCCAGCTGTGGTCTGTGATAAGGAAAAAAATATTCAAAAAAATTTTTCATTCTTACAGCTGTTATTTCCCTCTTTCCAGCTGTTGTTCTGTGTTGTGCTGGTTCTCTATTAAACACAGCACTTTTGCTGTCAGAAAATACTGCAGGATGCAAAGACCAGACTGAGGACCAATGTCAATAGCAGCAGTGCAACAGTAAGTACTATGAGGGAGATTTTAAGAAAGGCCTGAGTGACTTAGGACCATATACCTTTGAGAATCTATGGCTTTTGTCACCCTAAATTTTCTCTCTCTCTAAAATAACTTATCTTTTTCTTAGATATTAGTGAACATAAGTAAGATAATACAGAATGGAAAGAAACTGCTAAAAACCTCCCCCCTTACAAACATGTTTCAAGCTCCATCTATTTTTTCTTTACAATCTTGCCTTCTTTGTCTCAAGGCAACAACTCTGTTATAACAACTCTGCTAATAACTCTATGATAGAGTTAGTTACCTTTATAAACCAAATGCTGTTTCCTAGGGTAGACAGCATGGCCCTCTACAGTTTAAGAAGCAATTCTTCTTCTAAGAACTAAACACAAGGAACTCAATGAGTATTTCCACAAGCCTGGAAGTTTGGATTATGTTTCATGGCAGACATCTTTTCTGGTAAATCCTAAACACACTTGGAGACAGGGTTCTTGAGCCTGGACAGGCTTCACTGAGTCCTGACCCAAAAAGAGGTGCAAGTGTAATGAGAATTTTAAACCTGCTTTATGGCACTGTTTCTGGGATGTGGTCAGAGCGATACTGGCATACCCTGATGGTCGCTGCTGACTTTATGTAAAACAGGAATCCTCTGTACACCAGGGAACTGATGCCTAGCCAAGCTAGATGCCCCCTGCTTTACACTGTGAGAATCAGCAAAAAAAAACAGGCAAAACTTGACTGAGAATTGGGCCCAAAGTAACTGCACCTGCTGCTATATTCTTTTTGCAGCCTTAGCATGTCAAAAGAAAGTTTATAAAGCAATATTTAAAATGTTGGTATGTAGTCTAAGGGATTAAGTGTGTGCTGGATTTATGCCCATTTATTTTGGCAACACAAAACACTCTCTCAAGTTCACCAAGACCCATGCAGTTCAATCTGAATTATTAACATTATGCAGCCTGCCTCTGGTTATCACACAGTACAACTTTACCAAATGTTCATTTCTGACTTTGTGATACCCAGCTTCCAGGGATGTCAATCATGTAGTCCCTCAGGAAATTAATCATAATCACAGTGTTATACAGTGACACTGCCAATCATACAAAGTTTGACTCCCCTTGTAGGTAGAGTCCTGTATAGTTTTCTAAACATTCTTTACAGCAGCTGTAATGTCACTTTGTGGTATAGAAAGCGGTTGTCATGAACAGGTGAAAAGCCACAGTGCCCATTAGTGTCTGTCAGTTCAGGCACAGTTAGGGTACATGAACTAATCCCACCCCCTCCAATATCAATTTTTCCATGTAGATCTCCTTTGTTGGTGCTGCCAGTGGGTATTACGCTCTTCAGAATGGGACAAGACGTGCTCAGTTCACTTCAAGCATGTAGCTCAACAGAAAACTAAGTGAACTAAGGAGGAAGAAATGATTCATGCCTCAAGAAAAGATCCCTTGTTTCTTGAAACAGACTCCAGAAAACTACAAGACTTCTGCAAATCCTACTGAATTGTCTGTTAGGCTGTACCTCCAGCAGACAGCTATGGAGACCAAAACCAGTTGGTGTAGGACAAATCTACACCCAAGGTTAGAGAGTCCCAAACACCTTAGTGTTTCACCCTTTACCTCCATCTTCTGCATCCCACACATAGTGGCCAAATAAAAAAAAATGGTTAAAGAGATTATTCTAACAAAACCAAAAATATTTATTATAAAAGCAAGATGTGATGAAAGGTAGAGGGTCTTCTTAACCCATTTGTTTTAGAAGTTCTCTGCTGTTGTAGCTGCCATCAGATGCCATTCCCCTTCTGAATTGAAGGGGAAGTGCTCCAAGTCATTGTCACTGAGCAGGGAGGTAAGTTTGTTTGTTACAACCTCATTAATTTATTATGGTGGGCAGACACAAAGCCCAGTGCAATAGAAATAAAAGAACTATACAGAAAATACAGAAGGGAATGTTACCTACATGCTTTCTTTACACTTGTGAGATTGTACAGGGCCATTTTACACTCAAGTGAAGCTGTCCCTGATCACAATTTTCTGTAACAGCTTAGAGAGGGAAAAATTGTGTGTGAACACACTTCAACAAATGTTTCTGAATGCAAAGGTCAAAGAAGAACCAAACTGTTTTTGAGATTACATTATCAGAAAAGATTCCCAAAGTGAGTGAAACATCAATCAAAATAAAGAGTCGTGAGAACACAAGCTGAAAATTGTTTGCTTGCAATTATTCCATTTATTTTTGTGATGTGCCTCTTTGTTGACACATTTATCCCAAAAGGATAGTCAATTTTCATGATAGAAACATAATGCAAAGGATGTGGAATATTCTTTCCATGAAAGGCTTGAAAGCACATACTAAAATATAGAAATAATTTTCTAAAGTAAACTTCACCTACTAAGTCATTATTTCTTGGTTCTCTCTCTTTACAGTGACAAAAACAGGGAAAAGAGCTAATGTATCAGTGTTTGGAATATATCTTCTACTTAATAAAATGAACAAGAACCAACAAGAAATACAGAATCTGATTTTCCAGTGGGAGAAAGAAAATCTATTCAAAACTAGATTACTTATACTCAGCCTATATATTTTATTATAAATGTGATCCTTCCTTATTCCTGTCATTCATTAGGAATTCCAAAAAGATGTTTTCAATTGAATATCAATATCTAGGAGACATTAATACAGATTATATATAAACAAAGGAAAGCACCTGGGTAACAAATAATTAACTGGTCTCTATGAAATTGCTTGCACAGGTTATGCATTTCTGCTTGCAAATCAGATGATTATGCACCCAATTCTTACCTATATAAGTAATAATCCAATTCACAAGCATGTATTTAGATGTAAATTAACTCCCCCCTCTCAAAACAGATCGAATCCACAAGTATTGTAGACTGAGCTTCAGCTTCAAAAACAGTAGTTACAAACATGTACTGTGGGGAAGTTCACTTATATGAGAAAAAAAATCTCATTGAAGGTACTATTCTTATGATTACTATCATCCATGTGCATAAGTATTTTAAGGTTTCAGTTCTAGATTATATTAACCAGATTGTCAGTCGGGCCCTAGTTAAAAGAAATGCATCTAATAAGCACATTTTACTTATACTTTTCCTAACATAAACAATCTGCATATAAGTTAAAGAAAAGAATGTTTATAGTATTACATAATTATCTGTATACCATGCTCTGTCACTGCTGCTGTTTTTAGAAAAAGAGAAGGCATAGCCACGTAGGCTAGGGACAGACATTACATATAAACTGGTTTAAGTGATCAGAAACTGGTTTAAATCTGTAACAGAACAGATGTTCGGTAGGCCTGTGAGAAGTGGCTAGTATTCACTTCAGATTTGGATTTGGTTGATTCAGGGGACAACGATTCGATTTGGTGATTCAAATCACTGTCCCAAATCGATTTGGCCAAATCCGATTCGGAGATTTGGCCACAGCCAAATTGGTTGAATCTCTGAATCAAACAGGCCCCATCGCTTGCCTGCTCTCCCACCCCCATCAATGGTTGCCTTTCCTGGCCCCAGCTCTGCCATGAGCCCCCAGAAGCCCTGATGGCCCCTGCTACAGTTGGTGAGTGTGGGGCTTTTTTTTTTTTTTTAAGAACCAGGAGCTGGGGCTGAGTGGGGTAACCATTGATGGGGCTGGGAGAGCAGGTGGGGGTCAGGGGGTGCTCAGGGGGGCTAGAGGAGCAGGCAGGAAATGGGGCCTAGTGGGGTCCCCCCATGGTCCTCTCCCCTCTTTTCCAGCCCCCTTCCCCACCTCCTACTTAGCAGCATGGAGTCCGGGTCCAGCTTCCTGTTAGGAAAGTTAAGGGAGATATGGAACTAGGGCTAGCATCAAGGAAAACAAAAAGTAATTTTTTAAATACATAGGGAGAATGAAGGCTGCCCCGGGAAATGTGGGGCCCCTGCATGATATGCTTGGCAATCTGGTGGTAGCACCAGAGAAATCAGACCTCTTTAATAATTTATTTGCCTCTGTTTTCTTGTGCAGGGACCGGGACTCCTCTACCAAGATTCAGGATGGACTCAGGAGAAACTCTATAAAACCTAGGATTAGGGAGGACCGGATTAGAGAACTTCTGGAGGGGCTGGATGTGTTCAAATCAGCAGGTTCAGATGCCCTCCACCACAGGGTGTTGAGGAAATTGATAGGGGTTATTGCGGGGCCTCTGGAACGGCTTTACGAGCACTTGTGCTCTGGCCAGGTGCCGGATGACTGGAAGAGGGCCAATGTGGTCCCCATCTTTAAAAAAGGGAAGTGAGAGGACCCAGACAACTATAAGCCCGTTAGTCTTACTTCAGTCCTGGGGAACCTCTTTGGGAAGATTATCAAGGAGCACATCTGTGATGGGCCAGCAGTGAGAATGATGCCCAAGGGCAACCAGCATGGTTTCATTAGGGGCAGGTCCTGTCAGACCAACCTGACCACCGTCTATGATCAGGTCACAAAATCACTGGAAGCAGGTGCCACGGTGGATGTAGTCTTTCTGGACTTTAGGAAGGCCTTTGACACTGTCTCCCACCCCATTCTCATTAAAAAGCTAGGTGACTGTGGCAACGATGCCTACACAGTCAGGTGGATTGCAAATTGGCTGAGGGGTCACACTCAGAGAGTGGTCGTGGACAGGTCATTTTTGACCTGGAGGGAAGTGGGCAGTGGGGTCCCCCAGGGCTTGGTCCTTGGGCCCGCACTGTTCAATTTCTTTATTAGCAACGTGGACTACAGGGTGAAGAGCAGCCTGTTTAAATTCGCAGATGACACTAAGATTTGGGGTGAGGTGAGCACGCTAAAAAGTAAGGACAGATTACAGCGGGACCTAGACAGGTTACAGGGGTGGGCAAATGAAAATAGGATGGGATTCAATACTGACAAGTGCAGGGTGCTGCACTTGGGCAGTAGGAACCAGCAGCATACCTATAGGCTGGAGAACTCCATTCTTGAAAGCACGGTGGCAGAAAGAAATCTTGGAGTCATTATTGACTCCAAGATGAACAGGGGCCGACAATGTGAGAACACGGTCAGTAGGGCTAACTGTACCTTGTCCTGCATCCACAGATGCACCACAAGCAGGGCCAAGGAGGTGATCCTCCCCCTCTGTGTGACACTGGTCAGGCTGCAGCTGGAGTACTGTGTCCAGTTCTGGGTGCCGCACTTCAGGAGGGATGTGGACAGCATTGAGTGGGTCCAAAGGAAGGCCACTCGCATGATCCGGGGACAGCAGGGCAGACCCTATGAGAAGAGGCTACGGGACCTTAACCTGTTCAGCCTTCACAAGAGAAGGTTGAGGGGGGACCTGGTGGCCATCTATAAACTTACTAGGGGGGACCAGCAGGGTTTGGGAGAGACCTTGTTCCCCCGAGCAACTCCTGGAGTAACAAGAAATAACAGTCATAAGTTGCTAAAGAGTAGGTTTAGACTAGACATTAGAAGACACTACTTCACAGTCAGGGTGGCTAGGACCTGGAACCAATTCCAAGGGAAGTGGTGATGTCTCCTACCCTGGGGGTCTTTAAGAGGAGGCTCAACGTTTACCTAGCTGGGGTCATTTGAGCCCAGTTTTCTCTCCTGCCCACAGCAGGGGGTTGGACTAGAAGATCTACAAGGTCCCTTCCAACCCTACATCTACGAATCTATGAATCCCTGTAGCAGCAAGTGGTGACTGCCTGAATCTCCGAGGCTCTCTAAATCTTTTCTGAATCAATTCAGAGAGCTTTGAATTGATTCAGACCTGTTTATTGTTCTCCTGATTCGATTCGGAGATTCAGCTGCTGAATTGGGCTGAATCTTCTCCAAATCAAACCAGCACCCAAAGCTTAACACAGCCCTAATGTTCAGTGCACATAAACCAATTTGAAAATGGCTGAAACTGGTTTGAGATAAATCTGGTTGAATGCAGTATCAGACTTAACTGACTGGGCTTAAACCAGTTTATGCAATGTCTGTCAGACCCCTTGCTGATTTAAGATAAACCAGACTCCCCCAGAATCCTGATATGCTCTCTGGGCTGGGCAGGGCTCTCTGGTCCACAGCAGGGCTAGCCCCTCCCCTCTGCTCCCTGGCTACAGCTTAGCACAGACTTGCAGGCACACGGTGTCTGCCTGGTTTCACCCTGCTAAACCAGGATTATTCCCCCCTCCCCTCTGCCTTGCGCAGACACCTCAGCATTAGTTAGCAGACCACATGCTGGCTACGGTCCATGCTGTGGGAGAGGACAGAGGCAGACAGGCTTTATGGAGCTAATCAACAGGTGGCTTAATGTCCTTCCTTGGAAGAGCTGTTTAAGAAGACTTCCATTAGTTAATGGAGAGAGGCTTTGTTTTCTTAATGAGTTCATAAACACTGAGTTAAGGGTGATAAACATTACCTGCTGAGCAGCTGGGGACAGGAGTTATAATCAGAGCATCCTGCAGGGCCTGGCCACACCCCCCTCAGCTTAGCAGTGTGGAAGGGAAGGGAGGGCTGCTCTAGCACCCCCCAGCTTCTAGCCTGAGCCACTGCAGGCATCTGCCTGCATTTCTGGGATGTCTGTCTGGTTACAAAGTGATTTAGCTTAGCCAGGTTAGACTAACCTGCAAAGATTGAATCAATTGAGACACAGGCTTTTTGAATGTCTGTCCCTAGCTGTAGTGTACATCCACACTAGTATTTATTAGATTTTCATCTATCAATTACCTGTAGTGCTTTTGATCATGAAGGACAAGATTTTCAAAGCTAGCTCATGATTCAGAGTTTCCTAGTCTTTGAGGGGTTCAATTTGAAAACCTTTAGGAGGCCTGATTTTCAGATGGGGAACTCTTCAGCACTTCAAGAATTTTTTTTTTTTTAAGGAGCAACCTGTGACTGGCTAGGGATTTTATTGTGATATTTTGGCATTAACTCTGTGTTAAGGTTGTTATCATATTGTGTGTCTCAATTTGGATTAAGTGCCAGGGCTGGCTACCAGGACACAAGATGGCTTTGTTGACATATCAACAAAGGTGAGATGCCCCACACCCAGGAGTTGTGCAGAGGAGATAAACATGACAAAACAAGAAAGCAGGGTGGAAAAAAGCAGTTTGGTAGCTCCTAGCCAGAAGAGTCTGGGGACTGAGAAAAGTGGAAGAGGTTTGGGGACCTGGAAAGGGAACACCTGAATATCTTTGTGGGTACTCCGGAATGTGTGGGCTAGATCAGGGATGGAGGGACTACTTAACCCCATCAGAGGACACAGAGATCCTCTGGCTGGCTGACCTTTGCTATAGTAAATGCCTTTACTGAAAACACTGTCTACTGTGCTGCTTGGAACTGTGAGTTGCACTGGATTGCCCAACAGGAAGTGAAGTTCCTCTTCCTAGGAGTGGACCTGGATATTACTTCCTTGAGTCAGGACCACAAAGAACCAGGGAAGCTGAGGGACCAAAAGGAAGGGGTCTTGGAGTGGGAAGAAGCCTGGGATTCCACCTTTCTCTATATGTCAAGTCTGGGTTGCCTTCAGGGGACTCTCTCAGAGAGCAGACCAGACTGAATCAATCCCAAGGAAGCATCCCTGGAAGTCACTCCGTGAAATAACCCTTTCAGGGTGTCTTAGACTTGAAAGGTGGGTAGGAGGCACAAAGACCCCTTCATGGTTGATGAATTTTGCTTGAAGTGCTTAAACATGTAAAATGTCTTAGAAGCGGGCAGGGCATGTTCTTGTGAGTCTCTGTTACCTCCTTATTTGGCATTCCCAAGCAGAATGGTATTACATGAAATACCACAGAGCTCCATTTGGTTTTCCCCTTTGTTCAATTCATACATGGGGCTAAAGAGAACTGCAGAGAAGCAGCTGTGGTGCTGTCAGTACAACTTCAATATTCCCTTTCTCCCTTCTAACCCAGCCAGTACTGATTCATTCTTTACCCAGGATATGGTTACAAATGAACCACAGATGTAGGCTAATTAAGACTGAGCTTTCCCAACAATAGTAAAAAGATGCTAGCAAGTTGAGAGAAGCAATAAGAATTTATGGCAAGAATTATGAGGACCTATCATGAGGGTGTGTGCCTGTCTGCCTGCTACTCAACTATGCAAGTATGATCATTTTACCTTCACAGCTGCCCCAGAGAATCATATAACTGTCAAATCTTGAAAAGCTATTTTTCACCTTTGCCCAGATAGGAGATTGAAAACAGTTACACAGTCTTTATCACATCAAGATTGCATTAAAACAATGCATTGCACATAGGGCTACAAGTTTAAAATCAGTTCAGAAATGGAAACCTGTGCACAATGCAGTAGTCTATTTATTCAACAATCACTATCATTGATAGCACAACATGAGTACTCTGCGATTGACCTTTACTATTATTAGTTTCATCAAGTTCAACTCATGGTGTGAAGTCCTACTGTAGCTTCGGAGCTTCTTACTCTAGACGTTCATACTCCGCCCCACCCACCACTTCCACCCAATATTTTACAGATAGAGTTTTTCCTGTGCCTGAGCTAAAGTCATTTTAGTTTAAAAAGAAAGTCATGACTGATGGATCCTCTACTTTGTAACTTGCTTTCCTCCCTGTGGCTTAAAAGTATCTACTGTTCTTTAAGGAATGCTACAAGGCCTTCTCTACAAAGTCTTTGAGAGAGGGAAGAATGTGACACAATTTGTTCTCTTGCAAGGAGTAGAGGTTTAAATTTTTCTTTCATGCCACAGTTTATTTCTCCCGGATGCAGTGTTTACACATGTGCCCAGGACTGTAGCACATTGAGCCAGGGCAGAGCAGCCCCAACCAGTCCCAGTCACTGTCTACACATCCATTTTGGCACATGTAACTACTCCGCTGTAGGATACTGGTTTTCCTGAACAGTACTGTCTTACAGCAGAGTTGATTAATTTACTGTGCCCTAATATGGGCATGTGTGTAGATGCTGACACTTTACTGCAGAGCTAATTAGTCAGCTCCACAGTAAAATGCATTTGTAGATGCACCCAGTAAGGATAAGAAGCACATCTATTTTTATCTGGGTTTTTTTGGTTATATATGGTATATGAGCAATTCAAATAAGCAGAATGTATGGGGGATGGGAAAAAAAAGAAAGAGAACAATCCTTCCCTGTTGTGTTGGAAACATACAGGGGATCTTAGCTAAAACGTGGGCCTACTTCTTTTGACAAGCACTGTTTTTTTTTAAGTTAACATTTTTGTGTAGCTTACTGTATCACTCTTTCCTGTTTCTTCATAGTAGTTTCTCACCTCCTTTCCATGAGGCAGCTCAATGTTACAGTATAGACACATCCCCAAGCAATAACATACCAGGTACCACACTTATTTCTAAAATATTATATGAGGCAAGTCTTCCATTCAAGGGCAAATCCCATATGTTATATAGAACACTAGATGATTTGTGCAACAAAGTGGTGTCTAAAGGCCTTCATTGCAAATGCAACTTGGTTACACTAGGTGCTGTATAAATATAAAAAGATGGCTCCTACTCCAAAAGTTCAAAATTTAAACAGGCAGACAGACAGACAAGAAGTAGGAAAGAGAAACAGCGGCCCAGAAAAGTTAACAGATTTCCAAAAATCTGTCTGAGAGAACAGTGGCAGCTGACACTACCACAGCTGCCCCACCATCAAATTTTCAAGCCCCGTAGGCACATAAGAAGCTAGGACTGAGGCAGAGGGGCCATGTATGGTGTGCAAGACTGGGGCCTGTGCCAGACCAGACCCCAGCCTCACATGTACTGGATCAGCCTATGGGCTGGACTTGACCCACAGATCCATCCCACACCACTTATTCAGCCCATGGGGCCAAAAGGTTGGACACAACTGATGTATTTATTCCTCTTCATATTGCCAGCACCTAATTTGTGATTTGTTTTGATTATGTCATTTACAGATACCACTAAACTCATACAACTAGGACTGCAAGGTAATTGTAGCAATTTGAATGTAATGTATATCTCTTGACATGTCCTAAAAGATGTATGGAATATGTAGCAAAGAAAGAATCCTTAATTTTTTCAGTGACGTGTGGAACCTGATCATCATATCTATCTGAAACAGCCAAAAGATGGAAAAGGAAAGTAGGATATAAATTATGCAGCATCTGTTCCTAATTATATGGAAAAAAATATTTAGGAGCATGCAGTAGACCCCTTGCTGTTATCAAAAAGATGCCTGAGATTCTCAGTGATTCAGCTTTTAATAGGTTGGCATGTTGTATTTTACTGAGTAATGTAATTACAGTTACACTTTTTATTTTTTTTAATGTCCAGCACTTTCATATCCTGTAAATGGCACTAGATAAGGCTATAAATATCCTGGTAGCTAATTGGGCCACAGCCATATTTCTATATTTCTCTAATGCTATTAAAACTGTACAAAGCTAGAAACACTAGGAAAGAAAAAACCTGAGCAGGCTTAACCTTCTCTGTATGATGTCCTATCAAGTCTCAAGGGCTGGCTATTTGATCTAGTATAAGGCATTACTTTATTATCAGGAGTTTGGGAAGGGCTCATTAATCATGAATGTCAGAGTTGAGTCAGTCATCCTGTATTAGTTCCAGTAAAAGCTTTATGGCACATTGTCACTGGTAGGTGCTGTAGGGTTTTGGCGCCCTCTTTGTTGGTGCCTTGCCCCCCAGTGATGTCAGGGTGAGACCCCGTTTCAGTGCCACCTAGACGGTCTGGGCACTGCCCCTTCTCACCTGTCAGGTCTTTGATCTTGTTATTGGGGAGGCAGTTCCCTGTCAGTGACCTGAGGGGGTCTCGGCCCTGGGGTGTCTTCGTGGGGCTCCAAACCTCCCCTTTACCTCCCCTTACCACATCCTCAGCCTGGGTAGATGCTGCTCCCTGCAGGTCTTCCCACACTGCCCGCTTTGGAAGGGACGGACCTTCCTGGCCATCAATCTTTGGGGGTCGGCCCCTTGTCTCCGGGTCAGCTTTCCCTCTTCTGGGAAAATAAACCTGCCCCGTCTGGGGCCAAACTGTAACTTAAACTGAAATGGCCAGATCATGCTGGCAAGGCTCCCAAGATTCTCTCTCTCGGGGCCCTTGATCCCCTGGGGAGACTTGTCCATCCCCTTTCTCTTAGTAGGCATGGGTAAAGGCAACCGTCCTGTGCCCGGCCTTTACCAGCTCTTCTGGTGTCATCTGCTTGGGCCCTGGCTGACCTGTGGTCCAATTGTCCTGGATCTTCCAGCTGGGGTCACCTACTTTCCCCTTCTGGAGGCTCGTGATCCCCCATGCTCTGCCCACTCCAGGGCTGTCTGGGGATCCCCGCAGGCTTGAGGAGCTGTCCCAAGCCACGGTGTCCAAGCCTCTGGTTAGAGCCCTGCTGCTCCCTGGCAGTATCCCTTGTGGCTGCTGCCCCTCTATGGGGCTCCCTTGCCCCTGTTGGCCCCCAAGGCTGCCCCCTGCCTCGCTGGTCAGGGTCCTCTGGCAGGCGCCCAGCTCCTTCTGAAGGTGATTGGAGTTGGAGCCCACAGGCTCTGCAGCCGGCATCTCCCAGCCGGCATTCTGCTCCTCACTTCCTGGAGCTGGCTCACCTGGTTCCCCAGCCACCTTTTGAGCAGCCTGCACTGCTCAGAAGCCATGCCCCTAGCATTCGCCGATACGCAGGCTCAGGCAGCTGCAGAACTGCCAAGCCTGCATCTGCATCTCCTTCCAGCTGCCGCTCATCCCGGCTCCTAAGGTAAGTGCTGGGACACGTTGGGCGGGAGTCTGGGCGATGCTGGGGGGGCTTTAGCCTCCCCTCTCACACACATCACAACATTATGTATTCTGCTTATAGAATAAGAGGTATTTAAGAAACATTGGAGAGAATTGTCTCAATAAAATGGTTGAAAACAATTGTATTCATTCCCACTACTATTTATTAATCCACATACTATGAGCCTTGTCTACCTAGCAAACTTAGTGTACCAAACAGCAGCCCTCACTGTCACACTGAGCTATAGGATGCCTCTGAAGTTAGGTGCAGTGCTCCCAGCCAGCAGCTTGCACAGACAGTTTAAGTCACTACAACCCCAATGTAACCACTCTAATGATTTATGAGATATTCTAGAACTGTTCTTCATTTTCTTCTACCCCTCCCTCCATATAAATATCCTTCATTCTTTTTTCATCTTAGGTAACTCTGGAAATTCACCATGTACACAAGTTTGAGAAACACTAGGGTGGAAAAAAATCACCAAAGATGACTACCTGACTTTAGGAGGTTGGACTAGCTGATCTCTAGAAGTCCTTTCCAGTCCTATGTTTTTATGACATTTTGGGACTTTGTCAAATGAAGCTTTAAAATATGTTCTGCTTCTACTAGGAGACTTTAAAAAAGCCACACACAAACATATGAATACGTACACTCTACTTCTTTCCCCTCCTTCCATTCACTTTTTAAAATTCCCCTTGTGCTGACTAGCATGAAAAAGTTACATCATTTCCTTAGCTAGTTTTCTGCTTTAGATATCAAATTAGAAATGAATGAAAAGCATGCAAATGTTGGGAAATGCACAATACCAATGAATAATGATTTATTTGGAGAGAATGGGGGAGGGGGAAGTGATTAGTTCATTCTTCCCACCTATTTCCATCTTCCAGTGGGAAAATATTTGCATTCTTTCATCTGGAAATTATTTTTTCCACAAATTTAAATTTTCAATTATTGTAAAACAGGACACCTCACAACAAAAGATGGAAAATAAGATCTTAAAACAACGGGGGTCAATTTTAATTGTCAGGTGTGCCACAAATTATGCCCCATATCTTTCCCACCTGTCACTATGCTCCCCTGTCCAATCTGCTGCTTTGCTTTCTGCCCTTTCCCTACCTGCCACTATACCATTTGCCCTCCTCAGCCTTCTGCATGCCACAAACACAGGCTGCCCAGCCCACTTGGGGCACACAGGTTGGCCACTTCTGTCTGAAAAGATCATTGTAATTGTTATTGTGTGCTTTTGGCTAGTGTCTAAGCAATTTCATGAGACTTACCTTATATTTTATATGAACATGGAAAATCATTTACATAGTTTTGCAGGTAAACTGCATACTGCACTAGTCACAGAGCTGAAAGATCTCTTCTTTCTCAATATAGATTTTGCCTTAATACTGATATATATTGGAAGTTTTGATTAGCCTCATTCTGTTTGGTCTTTGAGCTTCCAGAGGCCTTCATTATAGATTCATAGATGTTAGGGTCGGAAGGGACCTCAATAGATCATCAAGTCTGACCCCCTGCATAAGCAGGAAAGAGTGCTGGGTCTAGATGACCCCAGCTAGATACTCGTCTAACCTCCTCTTGAAGACCCCCAGGGTAGGGGAGAGCACCACCTCCCTTGGGAGCCCGTTCCAGACCTTGGCCACTCGAACTGTGAAGATGTTCTTCCTTATGTCCAGTCTAAATCTGCTCTCTACTAGCTTGTGGCCATTGTTTCTTGTAACCCCCGGGGGTGCCTTGGTGAATAAATCCTCACCAATTCCCTTCTGTGCCCTTGTGATGAACTTATAGGCAGCTACAAGGTCGCCTCTCAACCTTCTCTTGCGGAGGCTGAACAGGTCCAGTTTCTCTAGTCTCTCCTCGTAGGGCTTGGTCTGCAGGCCCTTGACCATACGAGTTGCCCTTCGCTGTACCCTCTCCAGGTTATCCGCATCCTTCTTGAAGTGTGGCGCCCAGAATTGCACGCAGTACTCCAACTGCGGTCTGACCAACGCCCTATAGAGGGGAAGTATCACCTCCCTGGACCTATTTGTCATGCATCTGCTGATGCACGATAAAGTGCCATTGGCTTTTCTGATGGCTTCGTCACACTGCCGGCTCATGTTCATCTTGGAGTCCACTAGAACTCCAAGATCCCTTTCCACCTCTGTGCCACCCAGCAGGTCATTCCCTAGGCTGTAGGTGTGCTGGACATTTTTCCTCCCTAGGTGCAGCACTTTGCATTCCTCCTTGTTGAACTGCATCCTGTTGTTTTCTGCCCACTTGTGCAACCTATCCAGGTCTGCCTGCAGCTGTTCCCTGCCCTCCGGCGTGTCCACTTCTCCCCATAGCTTTGTGTCATCTGCAAACTTGGACAGAGTACATTTCACTCCCACGTCCAAGTCGCTGATGAAGACATTAAAGAGTATCGGTCCAAGGACCGAACCCTGCGGGACCCCACTGCCCACACCCTTCCAGGTCGAGACCGACCCATCTACCACGACTCTTTGGGTGCGACCCTCTAGCCAATTCGCCACCCACCGGACTGTGTAGTCATCCACATCACAGCCTCTTAACTTGTTCACCAGTATGGGGTGGGATACCGTATCGAAGGCCTACCTGAAGTCTAACTATATGACATCCACCCCTCCTCCTGTGTCCAGGCGTTTCGTAACCTGGTCATAGAAAGAGACTAGGTTGGTCAGGCACGATCTGCCCGCCACAAACCCGTGCTGGTTTCCCCTCAGCATAATTTGTCCTGCCGGGCTCTCACAAATGTGAGCCTTGATAATTTTTTCAAATACTTTACCAAGGATGGAGGTGAGACTGACCGGCCTATAGTTGCCCGGGTCCTCCTTCCTCCCCTTTTTGAAAATGGGGACCACGTTAGCCCTTTTCCAGTCCTCCGGGACTTGGCCCGTGCGCCACGAGCATTTGAATATTCCCGCCAGTGGCTCTGCAATGACGTCGGCCAGTGCCTTCAGCACCCTCGGATGGAGCCCATCCGGGCCTGCCGACTTAAAGGCATCCAGTTCTTCCAAGTGACTCTGCACCACCTCAGGAGCTACGCATGGAAGTCTGGCGCCTTGCTGCTGCCTCTCTACAACCCCAGTGAGAGACTTGTCGTGCCCCTCGCTTAGGAACACTGAGGCAAAGAACTCGATGAGGAGTTCAGCCTTGTCCCCCCTGTCTGTCACCAATTGTTTCTGCCCATTTAGCAGGGGTCCTATTCCTCCCTGGGCCTTCCTTTTACTCCCAATATATCTAAAAAACAATTTCTTGTTGTCTTTTACTTGGGTTGCCATCCTCAGCTCCATGGTAGCTTTGGCCCGCCTAACTGCCTCCCTACAAGCACGAGCAGAGGAGGTATATTCATCTTCAGTGATCTCACCCTGTTTCCACTTTTTATGTGCTCCCCTTTTGGCCCTTATGCTGCCCTGGATTTCTCTGGTCAGCCATGGAAGCCTCCTGGCCCCTTTCCCTCTTTTGCCTCGCTCGGGGATCGTCTTGCTTTGTGCCCAAAGGATCGTTTCCTTTAGGCACAGCCACCCTTCTTGGGCACCCATCCCATCAAAACTCCTACTCTGCAGTGCTTCCTTGACTAATCGCCCGAGTGCAATGAGATCAGCTTTCCTAAAGTCTAGCACGTTCACCCTACTAGTTACCTTACCCACTCGCCGTCTTATGTTGAATTCTATTATAAGGTGATCACTGTCTCCCAGATAGCTACCGATCTGGAGGTCCCCTATCATGTCATCTCCTGTTGCCAATACCAGATCCAGTATGGCATTCCCCCTAGTGGGACCATGCACCTCCTGTGTCAGGTGGAGGTCCTGTACACAAGTTAGAAACCTGCGTGAGCGATGGGACCTTGCTGTCTGCGTCTCCCAGCAGATGTCCGGGTAGTTTAGGTCCCCCATGACTACTGCCTCTTTGGCTTTTATGGTCTCTGAGAGTTGCCTCAGGAGCCCCGCATCTATTTCTTCCCCTTGGTGTGGGGGTCTGTAACAGACCCCTACCACCAAATCCCTTTCTCCTTGCCCCCCATGTAGCCTAACCCACAATCCTTCTACTTCCTCAACCTCGGATTCTGTCTTGATGAGGGTTGATGTGTATTGCTCACTGACATAAAGTGCAACCCCCCCCCCCTTTCTTATGCCTTTCTTAAGTCTTCTTATTACGTGAAGACTTATTTTTCTGAAGTGTAATATTATGTCTGTCTCAACATTTACACTTATGGAAATAGATACTTTAGTAACTAATGAAAAAGTACTAATATAATTTTTAGTTGCAAGCCAATTTACCCTCTCAGTCACTAGTGCTATTATTTCATGCTATGTATTTCACTAATGTATGGTATTTGGCTCTTACACCTGAAGTGCTGATTAATGCATATGAAACATTTTGATTCATATCTGAAAGGGGAACTAGACAGATGCCCCCTAACTCACATTTCTTCTTCATTTTGATTCTGAAGTCATTTGCAAAGATAATTAGAAGCAATCTGAAATCTAACAGACATGAAAACAGGGGAACTTGATAACGGCCAGCCAACATGTACCTATATTTTCAGATACGATCTTTGTTTCATAGCCAAACTTACGGTCACTGTTTTCAGAGTTAATTAGCTTGCTCAGTCAGACTCCACAAATTATGAGAAATTTTATTAAAGCCCCCAACAAAAATCAGTGACTATGAGAAGTGGGTACCAGAATATCAGCAAAGAGACAATATTTTACTATGTCATTTGACTAAAACATTTAAAATATCATATGAAAAATGCAAATAATATTGGCTATGCATTCAAAGAAGATCTCTCTGTAATTAAAAACTCTAATGAGAATAGAGAAGTCTTGCGATGACTGACTTGGACTTCATTCCCCAGTTGTATTGCTGTAAAAATGAACAACTTTGCTTAACTCAATTACTTATTGGAGGTATTACCTATTAAAATGATGCATCCTGGAATATCTTCAGTGAACCAGGAAGTTCCACTGGGTTTCACAATGCCCCCAAATAATTTTAGATGCAAGTAAATTAAAAAGTCACTTCTGCACTTACTACACCATCATGCCCTGATTAGAGGGGGGAATGAGAACAGAAATCAGAGATTAACTTTGTTCTCATATTAAGATTTATAGCTCATCTTTAACACCTGATTACCCATCACTTCACTGAACCAATCCAATTCCTTCCCAGCCTTGTCTTCTGCTCATTTATGCAAAAAAGGTGCTCCAATGAACTTCATGAGAATTGGGGTAATTATTCTCTGAATTGTCAGTGATTGAAGGGAAGTTGGAAAGAACAGTGGAGTTGTGGGTGACCCTGCCTATAGAGTTCTCAAATCACCATCAGTTTTTCTCACATAAGAAAATGTAACCGTTTTGATTCTGGCTAAACATGTTAACAAAGCACATTTTTAAGTAGTTTATGCAGCAACCTTAGTTCTTTGCAAGATCTATGCAGTATTATTCTAGCAACCAGTTTGACCCAGATAGGACAATGCCAAGGTCAGGAGACTTTCTGAAATACAATATGCAATCCACTGACGCAGAGAACAGCACCAGAAGGCTGGACTTCAAGCACATGCGTTCTCCTAAGTACAAAAGTCAGAGAAAACCCATACAGATATAAATAGTGGCTTAGTATTAACTTGCATAAATTATCTGTGGCTCTGTTTTGCTGTTGCAACACAGCACTTAAGCCAGCATGGCATTATCTGTAGTATCTCACTTCAAATTAAAACAAGATAGTCACAAGGATGTGAAATAGGTGTTTCTTGAAAAGAAAAAGATATCCTGCAAAACAGAACTCTGAAAGACAAAAAATGAGAGCTCCCTCAAATATGGCAATTTGTCTGACAAGAAATTCCAAGATTGCAAAGTCTGGTTTTGTCGCAAATCAGCTCGCAGTGTCAAAAATTTCATTATTTATTTTTTAGTGAAAAAAGAAATAAAAAAACAACATTTGAAAATATTTTGTTTTGACCCTTATTGAAAAGTTTTGCATTAAGCATGTCAAAACCTTCTCTTGACATTATCATTTGGATTTTATATACATGCTGTTTTAAGAGTCAAAACAATAATGTTGTAATAGGTCCTGGGGCAGGAAGGGCTTCCTGGCTTATCAAATCCAGTTACCTACTCTGGCTGGCAACCATGTTGCATACTCCCCCTTGAGTAAAATAACTGAGCTCCACCCCACCCCTCCCCAACTCCTACTGGAAGGTTATTCTAGAATCTCACTCCTCTGATGTTTAAACACTTTCTTTTAATTTCCAGTTTGAATTTATTTATGGCCAGTAAGACCCATTTGTTTATGTGCCAGCACTTTCTTTTGGCTTAAATAGTGCTTTTTCAAACGTATCAAAATGAAGTGTCCCTTCAAAAAGTTTAAAAATATGCTCCCATGGAATGCTTTCATTCCCAGAATGAGCGTTTTCTGATGAAAAAAAAACAACTTATGTTCAAGCTGCTCAAAGTATTGAGACATAAATACAGTAGGAGGGATTCTGTCCCAATGCTCCAGAATGGGAAAGGGACTGTCGACAGTCCATAGGGAATGAGAGGGAACTTCTCTAAGTGTAAGCACAATGTTGGACTGCCACACTTCCATCTCTGTATGATAAGCAGCAGCCTGTCCAGATCAGCACAAAGTGCTTGTGGATACCACTGCTGGAAACGGTAAAGCTTCCATGTAGACGTAGAGTAAGTAGCCCTATGCTGGCAAGTTCAAGTTTGTGCCTGAGATGGAGTGGGTGGCCAAGCAACAGTGAATTGAGCCAGTTTGGAGTATGACCAAATGAAAAGAGGGTACTGGGGACTCTAGTTAGCTTGAGTGTTTTATATATTGAAGATGGGGAAAGATTATATAGTAAAAAGAATCCAAGATAATAGGAAAGTTATGATAAAATAGGTTAAATGATTCCTAAAATGTTGTTCATAATTGTGCAGGTGACTTGTGAACTGATACCCATTTAAACAGAGCTCAAAGAATCGAACACTCATGCTGTGTGCTGTACAGATGGATCCACAGTGGCAGACACACAGCTGTGCATAGCTGGCACAGATGTTTTAATTTTATTTTTGTTAGCTTGCAGTCAGATTTTAGGCAGGAGCAGATTATCTACAGCTGTTGTTCATGGAGAATAAAATGTACTGGCACTAATCTTCCTCTACAATAGGCGCCTTGCTTTTACTAGAACTAACAGCAGTAACCTTACTTTGACTTGCAGATTTGCACAGGAAGGCATTCCTCCAGTGTCCATTCCACCAGACCTTCTTCAGTCACTCAGACGTACTCAGTCACTAAATAATGCTGCCTTAGGCAAATGTTCCTATAGTCCAAAAGCTGTCCCTGAGAGGTATTACTTTGACACTTCAGATGAAGAAAACTATCTGTAGTTATATTCACAAGAATATAAATAAGTCAGAAGGAAATTTCTCCCTTGGGTACAGTATTACTCAGCTAAGTGCATTACAGGTTTTTTACACTTTATTTTAAAAACATCCTCCACTGCTCTTTTTTTTCAAAGCTAGAAATGGATTAAATACAGATTTCATAGTATGAGGCAAGTCCTGTGTTTCTATGTTGTTCCAATTCCCATTTTCTTCTGTTATTGCTAGTTAAAAAAGGTATGATGAACAGATATTAATGTTGTTTTGGAGTGAAATGAAAACAGCACAGATTGTGCCACATACATGTTTGCCTGCATGTTTAGGATATACTATCAACATTTCCTAATCCATGTTACTCACTGGCTAAAAAAAAATAGAAACCACAAGTATGTTATTTGGAGTGGAATCCATAATCCCTTTCATTACTTACCTTCATTCATCCTTCAAAAATAAAACCATACTTATATTTAGGGATAGGCTGATATAGAATTCAAAACTTTTAAAATAAAGATCTTTGTGCAACTATAAACCCAGTCTACCCTATACCTATATCTGAACATACTCATTCTATTATCACAGATTTCAATATTTGCAACAAGCACTGCTTCCAGCAGTGGTGCCATATGATTGGTAAGCATCATCTTCATCACTATCACAATGAGAAAACTCCTTTAAAAATTACATTATTAAAAGGACAAAGCCTGGAAACTTTTACTACCACCAGAGTGCCTGAAGTGACTATTTCAGAAACAAGCTGTTCAAAATATACACATTATTACTATTAAAGCACCGATGATTAAAAGATTAGGTTTATTAATTCTGGAATAACATACAACAAGAATTAATAATTTATGTGGTAGCAATGATGCGTGTAGTAACAATGGTGTAAAAAAACAAAACAAAACACCATAAGGTAAAAACAACATTGGTGCATGGAAAATTGAAGCTAACACTAACTGGGTAACTAAAAATTAAACATCTTTAATAATTTTGTTTTAAAGAATAGAATGATGCTCATTCCACTTCTTTCTTACTAAGATCCTGAGCCTAGGGATACTCTGGTCACAAGTAGCTTGATTTGCATACGTAGGGCCACTTACATGCATTATCTGGGCATGTCTACATGAGATGCTACATCATCATAGCAATGAGCTATGGCGACATAGCTTACTGCTATGGTGACATAGCGCCCGTGGGCATAAACCATTATGCTGATGCAAATGCACAGTAAGGTTAGAAACAACCTGTGCACCACCAGGACTTTGCAGTAACAACTGTGCAGTCAGGGGCACATGAAGACGTGCCTGACTGTTCATCAGACTGAAACCACTAAAACAGTTTTATTTATGATTCAGGTATTCCACTCATACCTATTACTTTTCTTTGACCCCTTGCCTCAAGGTCTTCTCCCTAGTATCACCTCTCTGCAGCTCTGCAAGATTTATGTTCTCCTGATCTTTACTTTTCCTTCTGTAGAACACTCCCCTAAGCAGCAAGCCCCAGGCACAACCTACATCAGCTCTGCTCAGTTTAACTCTTCAGGGCAAACTAAACTCAATGGAACTATAACAACTTAAAGCAGCCTCTCACATCACAATTTGTAACAAAACCTTCCCAGTCGAATAGTTATATCTCCGTCTACTTTCCACTTTTACTTCTCTGAAGTCAAGCCTTGACAACCTAATCCAAAATAGGTCAGAACTGTAGTTTCAAGTTATTTAAATGACCAATATGAAATCTTCTGAATTTTTTTTTATTTATGCATCTGTAAAATGTGCTGATTATCAGCATTTGGATGCATTTAAAAAAAAGTATGGGGGAGGGAATGTCCAGCAGCAAGATTTAACCAGCTCTATCACAAGGACACTTCAATGTTGTTAAATATCATATTCAGCAACAAAGATCTTGCTCATCTGCTTTATTTTTATATTTCAATACCCCTACAGGTATATTATACATGATATGCCCCTACAGATATATTATACTTTGCTGGTTCTCTTATATGAATCACCCACTTCATTTGTCCCACACCAAGGACTTATTCTACATTTAATGCTTCTATTGTTAAATCATGGAAAATATTCTTATTGAACTCAATGGAAAAGGGACTGAATTTGTAGTCTTGTCACCAGGCCCTGTGTTATTTCTGATTCAATTGTTAAAGTGAATCCCAGCACAACATGCTCTCTGGTAACAGGTATCTCATTAGAATATGTACAGGAACAATCTCACCAGTGAAGGAACTGAAGTTTAAATGTGTATTGTTTTAAAATTCTATGATATTCAGATTAATTTAGAAAGATATACATTTAATGAAAGTATATCGCAAGCCTGCTTTAAAGAAGTCCCAGAACAGCAAGAGTTATCACTAGTTGATTTACTCTCTGATCCTCTTCTCATCTTATATCTGAGATAAGTCCTGGAGGCAACACTGCACAACTCCAGAGTGGAAAACCTCTTTTATTGATAGGCTGATATGGAAGAACTATCATACTCCTCCTCCTTTAGCTGGACCCTGAGCCTGTAGCATCAATCTAGACTTACTCAGGATATAAAATGGTGTGTGTATGTGCTGGATACTCAGAACTGCTTTAGAAAAAGTACAGCCACTGTATCTTTGAATACTGTCCTAGTCATTCTTAGCATTTATTGTGAAGCTGATTGTTCCTCTAGTATCCAGCACAGGGGTACATTATTCCAATAAAATCCCCAGGAGACATTGTCTTTCAAAAATGTTCAAAGTCACTTAGGGTTTAAATAGACATCACCAATGAAACGGGTCAGCAATGCCAGGATGCGTCTCAGCACAGCTGATCCACTTAATTGGGTGAAGCCTGCCTGATGATCCTGAAGGACAATGGGTGACATGTTCCCAAACTGCAGAGGCATGCCCAGGGGAATCTCCAAGGCATGTCTCCGTAAGTGAGGAATGCTGGCTTGGATGCAGTCCTGGGGCTGATTGGCGGAGTGTCAAACTTTTTCTGGTGCAGGCCCGGAGCTGATTGATTGGCAGACTCAGCCCTAGCACTGCACCAAAGCCATCATTACCTGCTTACAGAGATATGTCCTGGAAATTCCCCAGAACATGCCTTTGCAAGTGGGGAATACCTTGCCTGTTGTCTTAAAGGATCAATGGGCAGGATGACGGGGGTCTGTGTATTGTCCAGTGAACTAGATCAGCTGTGCCATGACACATCCTAGCATAGCTGACACATGTCTGTTTATAGCCCAAGAAAACACTTCTGCACCCTTTTACTGGTTGAAGTATGTACCCTTTTCCAATCCCAGCAATCCCTCTGGTCAATGTGGAGAAAGGTGGTAGCATTACTGTTACCTTGGCTTGCTAACACATCTAACCAGGAATACTGTAAATACTGCTTTTGCAGTTATTTATTATTTGTCATTTGTTATGCTTCTTCTGTTTAAAAATATTAAGTCACCCAATCAAAACCTGAAATAACTATGTGTGTGTTAGTTAGCTGACCGCATAACTATTGGCGATGAGTAGGGGGTGCATGCACACTCCCTGAGCATGGCGATGCACCTCCTATGAAAAGGTGCAGCCGTGTTGGTGGTGCCTGCGGGCAGTTGGTGCTCACCATCACGCCCTCCACGCTGTCGACACCACCAGCGGTGTCTGCGAGCAGTCAGCGATTGCTGCTGGTTGCTGCTGGCACTGCCAGCAGTGTCTGCAGGTGGTTGCTGACCCCTGGTTGCTGCTTGCCATCCCCTCTGCCCTCCCACCACTAACAGCACTGGCGGCATCTGTGGGAGCTCCCCGCTTATCACTGCTGTGCTCCCGCTGCCACCACTAGCGCTGCCGCAAGCCCCATCAGCCACTGGAGGCACGTGCCATTCATGCACATAACACAGAAGAAAGAAGGGAATATTGAACAATCAAATAGCTCACAAATACTCTTTCAACTACTGTTTAGTATAAAATCTATTTACATAAAGAATTTGATGAATATTTAAGAATAATGAATATATTTGTAGAATCCAAGAAAGGGTTATGTAATTTCATATAAAGAAAATGGAACAAAATTTGATAGAAAAAAAACTGAAAAGAATATAAATCCAATTTGTGACAACATTTAAAGGCATTTTATATATTGGTTGAACAACATACCATGAATGACATTAGAAAATGATTTGGCCTTTTTTTCTTTAAAAAATAAAAATAATTCTAGCCACTTTTGGCATCTAGTACATATCTTTTTAATAGTGTTATATTATAATCATATCTTAAGAGTAATTTATTGGAGAAAGATTACACTAAACAGTATTTAGAAGCACTGTTGATATGTTGTAACAGAGCAGATGATGAGACAGATTTTAGGTTGCCATAGTTTATAATAATACAAAACTTCCTGGGCTTCCCATAAGATGAGAAGATTTGGTTTAAGATTGTTTTTATTGATCAGATTTAGTCATGTTTTGGGCTAGGGACAGACATTACACATAAACCGGTTTAAGTGATCAGAAACTTGTTTAAACCTGTAACAGAACAGCTGTTCAGTGCGCACAAACCAGTTTGAAAATGGCTGAAACCAGTTTGAGATAAGCCTGGTTGAATGTAGTATCAGACTTAACTGATTTTGCTCAAACCAGTTTATGCAATGTCTGTCCCAGAACCCTTCCTGGTTTAAGTTAAATCAGAGTCCCCAGCATCCTGGCACACTCTCTGGGCTGGGCGGGGCTCTCTGCTCCAGAGCTGGGATGGTCCCTCCCCTCTGCTCCATGGCTGCAGATCCAGCAGAGACTGCAGGTACAGGGCACCTGCCTGGCTTCCTCCTGCTTCTCCCCCTCCCCCCCTTTTCCCTCTGCCTTACACAGACACCTCTCAGGATTAGCTAGCATGCCACATGCTGGCTACAGTCTATGCTGTGGGAGACCAGAGAAAGGCAGACAGCACACTGCCACTTAGGGCTTTTTGGAGCTAATCAACAGGTAGTTGGTAATGTCCCTCTGTTCCTTCTTTGGAACAAGTTGTTTAAGAAGAGCTTCAACTAATGAGAGATCCTTTTGTTTTGCTGATGGGGTGATAAATGCTCCCTACTGTGCAACTAAATGCTGTGTAAATCCCTGCTGGCTTCCTCAGTAACCAGAGGTGGGGAACCTCTCTCTAATCAGAGCATCCTGCTGGGCCTGGCCATGCCCCCCTCAGCTAGTACTGTGGAAGGGAAGGGAGGGCTGCTCTAGCACCCCCTGTCTTCTAGCCTGAGCCACTGCAGACACGTGCCTGCATTTTTTCAGTCCAGAGGGGATGTTTGTGTGGTTACAAACTAATTCACCCTAGGCAGGTTAGATTAACCTGCACAGATTGAATAAATTCAGGGTCAGGTTTTGCTCTTGAGTCAAATGTTTTGCCAGTACAAATGTTGATGGACATATTGGCCTCTCAAAAATATGATTTCCTTGATAACTGGAGTGTTGGTAATGAGGAGAGTCATGTTAAGATAGAAAGATGAAGCTGTTCCAGTTGGAATTGCATGGTTTACATGACATGCCTGTCTCAAGTGGCTTCCTATGCTTTTAGACACAAAGGAATTCTTTTGAGATATTTTAAAGCCCTTTATAAATTATACACATAAAGAAGATGACATTCCTTAGAAATTCTTGCAATGCATTCTATTTGTCCACAGGTTTAGAGCTTGTTATATGAATATTTTTTTTCTCAGTTATGAGTATCTTCATTTTCCATTTTTTCCAAATTGAAAATTCAGCCTGTGAAGTTAATGGAGGAGATTTTTACATTTGTATTAAATTTGTTTATTAATGTTTTAAAGTATTCTTAATAAGAAAAAAAAAAAACCTTGATTTAATAAGTGCTTGTTTTATTATAAATGTAAGGCAATACAGTATTATTCTGTGGATGTAGCAACATAGTCATTTTTTTCCCTAATGTAATATGCCTCTACATTTTAAAAACCGTTCTGTCTGGGGGAATACTTAGAGTTGTTCTATATTACTCGAGACATGTATGTTTGCTTCTTTCTCCTGAGGATCACATTTTTGCTTTTCATTATTCTAGGATGCTTTCATCCCAAATGGCATTTATAAATTTGCCTTTTGCTTTTGGGAAAAATAACAGTGATCAATAATAAAATAGTTGCCAGTCTTGTAAAGACATATGCTCCTTAGTTAGCTCAATGCTTAAGTCTTTAGATAGACCATCAGTTAACCTCTCCCATTTTAGAAATAAAACTGACGAGGCAAAGGTCACTTTAGATAAAGCTAGTAAAAGAACCTGAGGTGTCAAATACACAGGAGCCAAATCTCATTAACCATGGCCTATTAGATTGAAAACACTACATACTTGGTTATACCCTGTGTAACAGCTCTGTGGCCATTAGATCACATGACTGCCAGAAAAAGAAGCCACTAATTCCTTAATAAGACTGTATTTTCCATGACTGACCACATTATCCCCTCTTGCTGAAGATAAACAGTGGATTATGGGAGTCCCTGATCATGAGAGAGAGAGTCCAGGACATGGAAAATAATGGAACATCAATAACCAAACATCCTATGTCCAAGGGGTACTGGTTCATCACTGCCAAATGGAAAGGCTCTTTGATTTTCAGCCAAAATATAGGCATTTGGTTTGGAATAATAAGTAATAAATAATTTCCACAGAAAGCAGACACTCTTTCTAAGAAAAAAAAAAAGATGAAAAACCAATTTTCCTTGGGGGTGGGGTTCAGTTCTGATGGAAAATTTTAAGCCACCCTTATTGAAGGCATTTTTCTACTTTTTAAGTGATCATCTATTCAGTCTAAACATAGGGTTAGAGGATCATAGCAAAGTAGAGCTGGGAGGGACCTCCTGAGGTCATGTAATCCAACACCCTGCTCCAGTGGGTGGCAAATTGGCTTGGGGGTCACACCCAGAGAGTGGTATTAGATGGGTACTAAATACAAGTAGCAAATTTACTTCTGATTACTTACTGTGCAGTAGCACTCATGTAGACACCTAACTGGGAGCAAATCTGCTTCCGGTCCGCCAGCCACCAGAGGGTGGGAGATTGCTCCCTGTCTGGAACCAGGGCTGGGGCTGGGATTATGTCCCCCTGCCCTGGCAGCACAGAGCTCTAAGCCCCCCACTCTGAGATTGTGATCAGGGAGTGGGGGGTGAGAAATCCTTATCTAGCAGTGCCAGCCCCACAACCACAGAGCTGGCACTGGAGATAAGGTTCTCCCAGCACGAGCCCCATGCCTGTGGAGCTGACACTGGGAGCTCCCTGCTGGCAGGGGCTGGGGAGCCTGTCCCTTGCCCAGCTCTGCACTCACCAAGTTGAGCGGGGAACAGGCTCTCCAGCCCCAGTGCCACAATCACAAAGAGGGGGCTGGGAATTGTTCCTGTCAGGGGCAGGTTCCAGCTCTGTGCCCTGATCAGGTGATCAAGGCATAGGGCTTGGAAAGAGCTGCAGGAGTGGGGTAGGTTTCAGTCCCCTGCTCTGATCCACCAGTGGGGCAGGTGCAGCAAGCTAGCTGCTAGCTGCCTCACTGGTAGATAGGGGTAGGGGACTAAGACCTGCTCCTCCCCTTCAGCTCTTTCCTAGTCCTCTGCCCCTGATCAGGAAGATGGGGCCAGGAGCTCCCTGCTGCCGGGGCAGGAAGACATTGTGTCCACCTCAGCAGCAGGCAGCCCCCCAGGGACAGGATGCAATGTAGCCCTGGCCAGGAGAAAGCTATTTCTTGGCCCAGCACTCCCCGCCAGCCTCTGGGCTAGCACCCAGGGGGAGCCTGGGGCACACTGCAGGGCCCCAGGAAGCAGGAGCAGTTTGCTGCCATTAGCAACAAATCTGCTCCCACTTCCCTGCATGTGTGGATGCCTGCCCAGGAGCATTAGATCCAAAAGTAAACTGCTTCTGGATCTAATGCACATGTAAACACACCCTCTATATTATATCCCTCAAACTAGCTGTCAGAAAGATTTAGGGCATTCCTAATAACTTATAAAACCTTTAGGTCACCAATCTGAACCCTGACATTTAACTGATATTATCTTCAAATTACTGAAAATATGTAAATCTGTCAATTACATACTGTGTATAAAAGTCATGACTGGTGTTGCCACTCAAATTGTGCATAAGCACAAAAAATGCCAAAAAAAATGCCAAAAAACAACAACCCCCTCCCCCCCCCCCCCAAAAAAAAAAACTACCGCCCCCTGACAGTCATGTCATTTCCGGGGGGGATCCTGGTCATCAAGTGGACTGATAAATTACAGCTGTTGAGGTGACATTTGGTTTTCAGAGATAAGTGCCTTGTGCAGTAGTCACAGTCCTTACTACTGCGCGCGGCCTAGAATGCCACTGCTCAGACAAAAACTAGAATACTCACGTTAAACGGCTTTGTTACACAATAATTTTAGGTGGCTCAGGTTGCTCTTAACCCACACATTAAGACATGTAAGCTGCTTTTAAGCACCCTTTAAGCATCTTAAAGGTATGCCATCCCAGAGCAGGTTTATCTTTCATCTGTTACCCAGCTCATGTTCCACAAATGTGTTGCTACATTCCAGAGATAAACCATGGGGCTGTGCAAAGCTTTGGCTGCTGATTCGATTCATAGGAGATTCAGGCCCATTCGGTGGCCAAATCTCCGAATCTGAATCAAGTCGGGAGACCAATAAAAAGGTCCAAATTGATTTGGATTTGGAAAAGATTCGGAGGAGATTCAGAGATTTAGGCAGTCCCTGCTTGCTCCTGCAGAGAGCTTTACCTGGACTCCGTGCTGGTAAGTAGGGAGTGGGGTGGGGTGCTGGGTGAGGGGGGAGGGGACCATGGGGGGACCCCCACCAGGACCCATCCCCTGCCTTCTCCCCCAGCCCCCGAGTGCCCCCTGACCCCCACCCTCTCTTCCAGCCCCATCAATGGCCGTCTTGCCCAGCCCCAGTGTCCTGGTGCTTTAAAAAAAAAAAAGCCCCCACTCACCAGATGCTACAGGGGCCATTGGGGTATCTGGGGACTCGTGGCAGAGCACCCCCCCAATTCAACACAGGGCAGTGAGGAGCAGCGGGGATTGTCCCCACCCCCACCTGGCAGGAGCCAGTGAGAGTGTGGGACTTTATTTATTTTTTTTTTTTTTAAGTGCCAGGACACTGGGGCGAGGCGGGGTAGCCACTAACAGGGCTGGGAGAGTGGGCAGGGGATGGGGCCTGTTCAATTTAGAGATTCAGCCAATTTGACGGTGGCTGAATCTCTGAATCAGATTCAGCCAAATCAATTCAGGAGTGGTTTGAATCACCGAATTGAATCACTGTCCCCCAAATCAGCCGAATCCAAATCCAAAGCAAACACTAGCTGCTTCACACAGGCCTAACAAACCATCCACATTTCAGTCCTCAGGCATCCCAGGATGCAGCATCCCCTCCCCAAACCTTCCTGTTCTGTGTGGACAAACTTTCCACACCCTGAACTCTACTGCCCAGGGGGTGGTACTGGCACCAAGCCAACTCCCAATCCTGCAACTAAGGGCAGTCTTGGAGGGAGGACTAGGCAGGGTCAAGGAGAGAGCAAGGTAGGGGGCCAGAATGAGTTGCTACTCACCTACAGCAGGGACAGAAGCCTGTCCTGGCTCACCAGCCCTCCAGTAGCAATTCATGCTGGAGCTCCTAGTCAGGCCTCTAGTGACAAGTTTCAGCTGTGTAGGTCAGGGACAATTAGGAACAATTAGAGAAGGTTTTAACTTTAAGATATGACTGCCCTAAACTCAACACTGATCAACTTTTGAGAACCTTAAAGTCTGATGTTTAACAAAGCCCTTAGAGAATGGGTTCTACAACTGGGGCTGGATTTACCACTATGATATTTACAGATCTGTGGCTGCTGTTTTTGCTGTTGGCACAACTTTGATGGTCCATGGACTGGAGTAGCTACTGAATAGGCCAGGAAAAAGAAAATCTTTCAAGGATAATTGGACATGCAGCAGGGAATTAATTCATTACCTATCTGATGTGGTATTCAGCCTCAGAACTGGTCAGAAGTAGTTACCAAAATACCTTCACTCTGAGTCAGCCCTGTATTCAGAGTTGACCACTATGACCAATTAACAACTCATTTCAAATACACAACAGCAGTACAAATATTTTCCTTTATCTCTATGCAGATCAAACATTGTTTTGAAAATCTGCCCTTCTATTGTCTGCCAGATTTTAGGAGTGAGCTAACTGCTATATATAATAGCAAGGAAAATATTTATATGAAACAAATGGGTGAAGAATACTCTACATGTAGAATGGCAATAAAGAAGAAATAGGATGGGTTCATCTTTGTGCTGATGCAGGTTCAGTGACATGGAGGATACAGGGATAAGGAGGACCAAGGACCAATTCAATAAAGGTTGGGGGAGTCCTCATAAACTGAGCCTCTGTTGCATAGACTTAAGCTTTAAATAGTTGTCATGTCTGTCCAGGGAGGAAGTGTTTTGTTCCACTTCAGGTCCACTGAAGTATGCAGGATAAAATGTGTTATCACGTTTTCCTGGGACATCTCAATGTGCATCTATAAGGTTACTGTGGGTCATTCTCTAACAAGCTGGCCAGTATGCATGACCTCACTGGCCAACTACTGATGGAGGAGCAGCAATGCAACTTGGAAGGATTATTTGTGTAAATGGCTGTGCCACTCCCATTTTGACCTGGAACAAAGCATGGGACAATTAGGACTGGGTCAATTGCCATGTCTGTTTATAGCCCCATTGTGTTTTCCAGAGGCATGAATCAACCCCAGCCATGCCTCTTCCCCAGAGAAATTGCAGGTAATCCATTCCCCTCTATTCTAACCTGTGCATATTCTTGCATTTGGGACTGCTGCAGAAAAAGCACAATGTCTTTCTGTTGTGAGGATATTCAATGGGGAAGATAATGCCTGACTTTCCGCCTCTCTGCATTAATCTAACAGCATGCTTAGCAGCTGTGGCACAACACAAAATCTGACCCTGAAGTACAAGACCTGTAGTGGTAAGAGAGAATTTACAACGTATCTTATAAAAAGATATCCCAGCTTCCCAGGAGAACTGGATGGAGGAAGCAGTCAGACCTGTGTGTTCTTTCTTGTTCTTTCTGCTATCTTTCAGTTTCATTATTGTCACAGCCTTAGTGTTGTTTTGAAGCCTATAACATATGGGAAGCTAATTATCTGAACTTACATTCTCCCCCCACAATCAAATTAAATTTAATCTTCCTTTTCTTTCTGTGCTCCCATATATCTCTGACTTCTGTTCATTCCATTAGATCATCCACACAAGCTTGATTGAGATACCAAACAGCAGGTCAGCTTGACCACATGTCTGAAAATCAAACAGAAAAACCTCTTTTTTATCTCACTGTATTCCCCAACCCAATTTCTAACTAACTCTAGGGAGATTATGGTTTAACAGTAATAATAAATAAAGCTCCAGTGGATTATTTTTAAATGACTCTGTTCTTTAAAAGGACACCAAGGGAGTTTCATGGTTACACAGCACTCAGGAGCATAGAATTGTTGGGGAAAGGAAGCAGCTGCTCCAATGCCATATGAATCCAGGCACAGCAGAGCAAAAGCATTGCATTAGCTTTGCTGTGCTATTTTTTCTTTGTTGACAACATCACAACTGTGTTCCTAAAAACCCTGAGGGACTACTATGAGCAGCTTCAGCTGCTCAAAAGAATAATATAAAAGTCACTTTTTTTTTATTGAAAGGCAGTTTGTTTGTGTTATAAGAGCTTGGAGCAAAGGGACCAGGATGCATTGCCAGCTGCACTTTACTCCCACCTATCTCCCATCATTCAGTATGTAGACTCTGAAAAATAGGTATAAAAAAATTCTTAGAAGTGGCAAGGACAAGATCAGAAGTCAAGATGCCAGAAAAGCTCTTCCCACAGCGAATGAAACAGGCACTAAAGAGTTATGGTAAGGGAAAGGCCCAAAGATTGTCCGACTTCCTATTTACTTCTACGCCTCATCCTCTATTACCACTGCACCTCTTTAACAGAGCACCCCTCATTCTAATGCTAGATGCCTGGTTATGCCAAACTGTGTGGCAGTCTTGGGATGTAGACAAGAAACTGAGATGGGGGGGTGGGGGGGGAAGGAATATTTTTCATTGTAACGTAGGCTAAGATTTCAATTCAGGTTCCTAGAGACTAGATACAGTATTTCACATAATTCTTCTGAAGAAAACAAATTCTCATTTAAATATAGTCCTTAATTTCTTACTTTAAAACAGACTACAACACCAATATCTCATCCCTTACTCCTACCAGGCTCATGTCAGTTATTTTAACAATACTGTAATGGAGAGGGGAAGCAACTGGGGCAGCAATCGCAGGCAAAGCCTTGGGTGGTAGGGAGGTGCAAAAATAGTCATTGCTGTAGCTGGTTGTGCTGCTGCTGCTCTGAGGAGTCATTGTCCTGGTAAACCTCTGCATTTAACTGAGATGAATATGACTAATTCTGTAATTTCACTCCAGTTTTAAAGGGGCTCAGAGCTATAGCATAAAAAGGAATAATGTGATTGCAGTTTAAAGATACTGTTTAAAACTAGGAAAGCTTACATTTCCTGTTTTCATTTTCATAAATAGTCACTAATACTTAGTATTCTTCTTAATAAAATATTTTGTCTTTCTGGGGTTTAGGCTTCCATCAGTTTCTGAAAGTCAGTTTGGGACTTTCCGACAGAGATACCACACAAGTAGATTTTTCCCAAAGCTAACTGTCATGCTAAAAGAAACATTAATAAGAAATCTGATTTTCTATACAGCAGGCATGTCTACATGTGCTTATTACAGCGACACAATAAATTACAGCACTTCTCGCACGGGAGTTTATTGCTTCAGGGTGCAGCATCTATTTTTATGCCCAGGATCACAGCACACTGAGCCAGGTTGGAGCAGCCCTGGCTGGCCCGGGGTGCTCTGACCCAGCTCAACATGCTGCAGAAGAGCTGGCTGGGGCACAAGGGTGCTCCAGTGCAGGGCTAGCCAGGAGGTAGCAGCTGCACGGAATCATCCTCATGCCCCAGCCAGCTGTATCCGAGTCTACATATGCTGCGCTGTGAAGTTTATTAGTTTCCTAAGGCCTAATAGGGCTGTACATGTAGACACCGAGACACTAACTGTGGAGCTAATTAGTCTACTCCACAGTAAACATCTGTAAATGCACCCAGTAAAGCAGTAAAAGAATTTTGCTTTTGCTGTTCATTATTATTTTTATATATTTATTAAAAAGGCACAACACAAGTGCTCCAAATCACTAAATCCCACAACAGCAACATTGCAGTAGTTTGAACTGTTGCCATATAATAGCACTCTAATGAGTTTTCTTTTCTTTGAATGAAAATGTTGCTGCCTTATTTTTCCTGGTTTTCAAAGTGCCATCCTCATGACAGACGGACAGTATTAGTGCTATTCACGGCTCTTTTCACTAAGGACTCAAAATATTTTGTCTGTATATATAAACATTCTACAGACTGAATATTTTGGGAAAGAATCGCAAGGAAAGAGGTTTTGGGCAGGCGAGGAAGGTGGGAAAGAAGTTATTAACCTGTATTTCTTTCCTTCTCTTCCAATCATCTTATGCAGAACAAATTATTGAAATCTTTCTTGAGGAGAAAACCAGAGGGAAAAAAAGAATTTCTAGCTGAGCACAGCTTGATAAAAGGTGTGAATAATTAAATTCAGTCTGCTATTCACACATCTTTGCCTGCAAGAAACAGAACAGATGCTTTGCTGGAACACACAAAATACAGATTCCACAGAAAGTCCTTTCTGGCAATCAGGCTTCAAACCTGACACATCAGAATACTATACAGACTGCACTTTCCAGACAGACTAACAAAAGTCATACTAATTTTAAGAAGAATTTTTAGCCAATTTGCATTGAAGCTACGAGAGTATATAGCTGGAGATCTTGTGGACTTTTGTGGGGTATTATTATTATTATTACTACTGTCGCTATTGCTATTGTTGTTGTAATATTCATAGATTTCATAGATTTCATAGACATTAGGGCTGGAAGGGACCTCGGAAGATCATCGAGTCCAGCCCCCCGCCCAAAGGGCAGGACGTCAGCTGGGGTCATAGGATCCCAGCAAGATAAGCATCCAGTTTCATCTTGAAGGTGTTCAATGAAGGTGCTTGAACAACCTCCGGTGGCAGGCTGTTCCAGACCTTGGGGGCTCGGACAGTAAAGAAATTCTTCCTTATGTCCAGCCTGAAACGATCTTGTAGTAGTTTGTGACCATTCGTCCTCGTCATCCCTTGGGGCGCTCTGGTGAACAAACGTTCCCCTAGATATTGGTGGTCACCCCTGATAAACTTGTAGGTGGCCATCAGATCACCCCTGAGCCTGCGCTTTTCCAGGCTAAAGAGCCCCAGGGCTCTCAGCCTGTCATCGTAGGGTCTGCTTCCCTGACCTCTGATCATGCGCGTGGCTCTTCTCTGGACTCTCTCAAGCTTCTCCACATCCTTTTTGAACTGTGGAGCCCAAAACTGGACGCAGTACTCCAGCTGCGGCCTCACTAAGGCCGAGTACAGGGGGAGAATGACGTCCCGGGATTTGCTTGCGAAGCATCTATGGATGCAAGCCAGCGTTTTGGTCGCTTTACTAGCCGCAGCATCGCATTGCAGGCTCATGTTCATCTTGTGGTCAATGATGACCCCCAAGTCTCTTTCTCCCATAGTGCTAACCAACATAGCACTGCCAAGCCTATAAGGATGCTGTGGGTTTTTTTTCCCAAGGTGGAGAACCTTGCATTTATCAGCGTTGAACACCATCAGATTCTCACCCGCCCACTTGCTGAGCCTGTCCAGGTCAGCCTGGATCATCCGCCTGTCTTCTGGTGTGGATGCTTTGCCCCAAAGTTTGGTGTCATCGGCAAACTTGGCCAGTCCGCTTCTGACTCCAGTGTCCACATCATTAATGAAGATGTTGAACAGTATGGGTCCAAGGACAGAGCCCTGGGGGACCCCACTGGTCACAGGACACCACGATGAGTGACTTCCATCAATTACTACCCTCTGGGTAGTATTCACAGAGGCCTGGCTTTAAAAATGATGATTTGTGGTAGAGAATGTAAGATAATTCAATGTTATCTGTCCATCATGGACACGGTCACTTTTACTTCATGTAAGGAATATCAGTCTCCTCTTCACAGCACACAAAACTGACTTTTTTGAGCAAACTATTATTAACCAGTTGTTTCACAATGCTATTTTGCCAGTAATACTTGTCAACATGGAATTCCCTCTCTGAAAATTATTCTTTGCTTTTTCCATAACTGGCAGAAGGATGAAAAATATTTCACACTTACTAAAAAGACATTTCAAATTGACAGATTTTTAACACTTCTGTCCATCGATGTCATATTTAGAAGTACCATGCAAAAGATCAGAACCAAATTAAACTAAGACAACAAACATCTGATTTAAATGGCTTTTTTTTGGCAGAGAATTTTATCTTCTCATAATCTGAGTGAGGTAGGTAGTTGAGTTTAGGGAGACCTGTTCTTCCTATAATCTATTCATTTTGCAGCCAAGCTGGTTCCAAATGTACTGGCACCTGCCTTTCCTTTGGATTAAACCTACAAGGCTGGGAAGGAAACCCTGGTGCATAGGCAGCTCAGCATCTCCATATACAGTGCTCAGACTTTTGTGGCCTGGAGAAGTCACTTCAGCTTCACTTTATTTTCAACAGAGTATTATGTTCAGTAAGCTGATGTCTCGCTCAGCTTAATTCTATTGTTTCATGAGACAGACAGATGCCTACTACTACTATAAGAGATAGAAAGCATTTAGCCACCCTGACTAATTAAATAGTTCCCATTACTGCTGCATCATTTCATAATCTTTAATGTATTTATTCTATGAGGCTGAGAAGTGCTATGGCATTCCTGTTTTATGAATGGGAACTAAGACACAAAATGCCAAAGGGAGAGATTCTCAAACAATGTAGAGGAAATGTAGATGGATGCTTCCAAGCCAGTGGTTTCCAGGAACCCTATTAACAACCTTAGGTGCCTAACTAGTCACCAGGAAACCTACTTAGGTGCTTAAAGTTCAGCTCTTCCATATGCCCAAAGATGCCACCATCTTGGCTTATTTCTGGATCTGTCCTGTTTAAATACTTTTCCCTCAGGGCATACCCTCTGCTATTGCATGACAGGAGACTGTTCTGATACAAAATGGCATTTCTTATGTTCATATATTTACAATCCATCTGTAATACATCTAAGTATACTTGGATTCACTTATGTTTTCTCTTAGAGTAATTTAGGTAAAACCATCATTTTTGTGGTGTGGCATTTCCCCTAAAAATAACCAAAATACTATTATTAGATGATAATTTTGCTACACAATATTCTCCTCTTCTGTTTTAATGAAGACATCTGCTCAGGTTTGCTGCTCAACTTTTACTCCAACTTCTTTTTAAATAACCTCACTCCTGCTGCAAGCAGAAATTATAAGGATTAAAAATATAAAGAGAGAGAGAGGACTTGTGAATAATTCAAACTGCTGGGCTGGCCTGAGTTTTGCAGGACATGAGACAAAATAAAAATGTGTTTCCCAGAGTGGTAAACTGGGGAATCAGCTACTCTTGCTGGCTGGTGCCAACCCTGAAGACAGGAAATGGAAAACAGAGATTGGAGGCAAAGAAAGGATAGATACTTTCCAAGGTACTTATATAGTCACCATTAGCCTGGTATTTAAGCAGCTCACATTTGTCAATGTATTAAACCTTCCAACAATCATGAGTTAGAGAAATGCTAAAATATCCATCATACAGATGGGAAAATGGAGCACAAAAAGACCAGATGACGTCTTTAAGGGCTGTGACAAAGAGCTGAATCCAGAATCTCTTTCTCCCAGGACAGTATTAAAATGTGACACCCTGCCATTTCACTAGCTACTAAAAACTATTTTTAAATTATACAGAAGTACCTTCTCATGTTCATCCATATAATATTAAAAATCATGAGGAAATACAAAAGAAATCATCCCTACTCTGCAAGCAAGAGTAGATTATAAGGTTTCCAAAATTTATATCTACCTTCTTTCTCTCAATTTTTATACTTGATTCCTGTCCTTAACCTATGGCTCAGAAAATGGAGAAACAGATGTTATCATTGCCAATATCATTCAATAGTTCATGTCCCCTTCCTCTTTACCCAGGCTGAAGTTACTACATTTGGTATGCATTCCAGCCTGCAGCATCCTGGAAACCTGCAGCCTGAACCTGTTTTTCAATTTAGTAGCAACGTACGCTGAACAGCAATATGTTACTGCACCAGCTGGTTTTTTTTAGCCTTTTACCCTCTTTTAATCTTTTAGTGTTCTACGGCCACCTCATCTACTCTTGGCTTCTGTAACCTTAGATTTTGGACCATATTTGCCATATCCTTTTCCATTCCTTTCACCTTCTGGTTGAAAAGAGGCAGCCAATTGTGACTGACATAATGAAACACAGTGCTCTAATGTTCTAGTTAATTCAGACATCTTAAAGAAATCTACAGGTTAAAGAACACAAATCACCTGCAATGCTTATTTAAAAACAAACAAAAAACAAGGGCCAATTAAACCCCCCAAAATGCTTTTACCCAATCAATTAAAACCTACCTTCACTCACCACCATACCTCATGTATGTGTGTGTATATGAGAGAGAGTTAGTTCTATATCTATAGACATAAAACTATATCTATATATATTTATATTTATACATGCAGAAAGCAAGGGATATATATATATATATATATATATATATATATATATATAGATGTAGATCTATATCCCCATCCCTTCTGCATACGTACATATGCAGAAGCGAAGGGGTAAAAAAAAAGGCCTATCAAAGAAAAAGCCTTGGATTTTTTCTCTAGCCAACAGATACAGCTTTAATCAGTGATATTTTAGGCTGTTTGTGTGTGATAAATCAACTAAAGGTGAAAAAAAGAGAGGGAAGAAAAGACTCTACAGGTAATCCTGTATTTATTGGAGAAATAAAAATAGGTGATTTGCCAGTTCATTAACAGAGTTTAGAACTGAACTGTGACAAAATATGTAAATCTAATATTAATATAAAACACTGTTTTTAAGCAGCTTTTGGGATTCAGAATGCATCTAAACTTTATCCAGAAAATGTTAGAAGGGAGATAAGGATTATTGTTGTTTAATGAAGGTACTGATCAGGTATTTTACAACTTAAATCATAACTAAACAAATACGAAGTAACTACTTGTCTGTGTAGTCACTATAGAGTATGCAGATATTCAGGTGACCAAGTCACTTGAAGAGGACCTGACCAAAACATAACCACTTGGCACTAAGGAACTATTACTACTACCTCTTCAGCATCACTTTGATTAGTAGAGGTGGTACAGAGAATTTCTGACAACTGAAGTCAAGAATCAAGTGACAAATGTGTGTAAGCTCTGTTCATTCATGTATTTGGCTTGAACAAAATCCTTCGCCCTTCACTTGCATAGCATAAACATCTGTAAGTCTTCAAGTAACATGGGATACCTAGTATAAGTATACATCATACAACCCAAGATTTTCCAAGGTAAGAGGTAAAGCATTCTATTTTTTAGGCTGAATGCCAGGGAAATAGACGTCATAGATTTAATAGATTTCTAGAGTTGGAAGTGACCTGGTAGATCATCGGGTCCGATCCTCTGCTCCAGGCAGGAAAGAGCGCTGGAGTTAAGTAACCCCAGCCAGATGCTTGTCTAATCTCCTCTTGAACACCTCCAAGGTAAGGGAAAGCACCACTTTCCTTGGAAGTCCATTCCATATTTTGGCAACCCTTACCATAAAGAATCTTTTCCTTATGTCCAATCTAAATCTATTCTCCTTCAGTTTGTGGCCATTATTTCTGGTAACCCCAAGTGGTGCCCTGGTAAACAGAGTGTTCCCTATTCCCTGCTGACCCCCCTGCACCCAATCAGTTTGTAGGCAGCCACAAACTCACCTCTCAGCCTTCTCTTGTGGAAGCTGAAGAGATTCAGGTCCCTCAGTCTGTCTTCATAGGGTCTTATCTGCCGGCCCTCAACCATACGAGTAGCCCTCCTCTGAACCCTCTCAAGGTTGTCCACTTCCCTCTTGAAGTGCGGCGTCCAAAACTGGATGCAGTACTCCATCTGCAGCCTCACCAATGCCGCATAGAGGCATTGGTACAAAAAACTGGTACACAGGCATTTATACAAAAAAGAAAAAAAAGAAAAGAAAAAAAAAAGGGAAAAAAGCTATTTCTGTTTTAATAATGTCCCTCTATGCCCTCTTATTTTAGCCTGTCATCTGCTATCATAGCAGGTTTCTCTCACTTGCAAGGGCAGGCAAATATCTATAGATACATAAATATCTATAGATATACCTCAACCCTCACTGACAGTAACATTCATATTTGTAAAGGTTCTTATCTGATCTGGGTGATTTATATTTCTTTACAATTTTCTCACCCATTCAAAACATCATAGAAATGGCCAGTCTAAAAAGGTAAAAAACCTAAAAAAATCAACACCAGAATAATTCGTTGTAGCTAAATAAATTAAGACAATCATGACATACTATGACAGCAGCTAACAGTCTCCCTTTCCTCAATTTTAGATGTTATGGCTTCTCAGTTTGGTAGCCTGCCATGGTGTGGATTAGCTGTACCTGTAGGGGATGCTGTGTGACAAGTGTAGCTGTTATTCTGCCTTTGCAGAATATCACTCAAAAGCACTGTAGCATATACAGCCTTCACCAGCCTGAAGCTTCAGATGCAGAATCACCTCCTCAGCTCCTAGTAAAATAAAACATCACTGTACTACAAGGTGTCTCAACAAAAAAAAAAATCTCTTACACTTCTTGAGCAAATGAGTTTTTGAGTTCATTAAGCTTAAGAAGCCAATTGTTTTACTTGCCATCTGCTAACTTATTACGTCCCCTAGATTTGTCTCAATCTCATGCATCACTGTTATTGGAATATCACCAGTCCAGCTGCAACCCTGACTGGTTAGAAGATATTTTCAGACTGCAATTAGTTAAAAACATTGCTATGTCAACGAACTCTCTTGTCTCTGTGCTTCCATGTGCAACTCCTCAGCTGTGGGCTACTAGAAAACCCAGCCCATTGAAGAAGCAGAGATGGGAACAACCATGATAATGGAGTAGGCAGCCAAGCCTAACCTGGCACATTAACTGATGAATCGGACCATGTACAGCAGTCACATGAGATTTCTTTTTAGAATATTGTTTTCTTTCCTCCTCAACCCCCACTTCAGGATGATATATCCTACAGCTTGTTTACTGAAAGGCAACAGAGAAAAATCTTTTTTTATTTACTTAGGTTTTCTTCCTAAATGATCATTTCATAAACTATTGCTTAAAAATGGTACTTTAAAAAACCCTTTTCTAAGCTCAAAGATGAAGCACCATCAAACCGGTACATCTGCCTTTTTCATTTTGCCTGAGAAGTCTGCCTTCAGGCTCACAGGTTCAATGGATTGAATTAATTCCTGCTGTAACTCCATTGAGCTCAGTGGACACCAGGGAAGAATATGGACCAATATGTTCCTGTTCAAGATGGAAAAAGTAAGATGTCCAAATATTGGAGTCTACCCCATATTGTCCTCTCCAGCTTAAACCATAAGAGGCTGTTGTGCTGAAAAACCTCTTCAATTGAGGATATTTTACAATTTTCCAGTGATCTATAGGCACAAAGCCACTTAGAGGAAAAAAAAAAAACTATTTTGCCACTCTTACAGCCCAAGACTCTGGAGGACTGGACTCTCATTCCAATCTGACCAAAGACTGAGAAAGATTTCTACCGTGGAAAATATTTCTGGGACAAATGTAGTTGAATCTGGGACAAATGTAGTTGAATGACAAATGTGTTGAATGAGACTAAGTGATGGTTTTCCCATCATGTATGTCTCCCTCCTGCTATTTAGTTTTGGGATAGCACTCCTGTGGGAGACAGATGGACTGAACAGCCGGTGTGTGTCGTGAGCAATGTTATTCTTAGCTCAGCCTCCAAAGGTGTGTAAATGAATAAAAATATCTGCTGAATTAACAATTTACATTATGGTAGGACCGACAAAACTGATTCAGGCGAGATGCATCATTCTTTGAGGTTGTATACAAAATCAGAGGTGACAGGAGTCTTTTTCTTGATGAGCTCACAAACCAAAATAAGAAAAGAGGAAAGAGTGGATACACCAAGCAGCTTGAGGAAGGAGATGGGTAACTGTGACAGGAAGCTCTTTTCGCTAAGCCTGCAATATGATGACTATGGAGAGGCCAGCAAGCTATGTCCCGAAGGCCAGATCTGCCCAGGGAACCATTTGTTCTGTCCTACTGATGTTGTGCTTCAACAGTGAGGGGCTTTTGCAGCAGTTGCTTTCCTGTGTCACCACAAGGAAAAATGGTAGTGGTGGCTGGGTCTTAGTACCCACCCTCCCACCTCTGACTCAAGCTGGGACACACAAGCCTGCAGCTAAAAAGGTTGCCGACTTTGTGTAATTACCAATAACAGCTTTATTATATGATTCAACACATGAAAGAGATCCATAATTCCAACTGGTACTCTGCCTTGTGCCTCCAACTTCTCATTCCTCCTCAAAATAATTGTCTTTGGCTCACCTGCCTATTCTGATTCTACGTACTGTTCCCAGTACATCCTTCCCATCACTTGCCAAAGTGCCCAACTCCTGTGCCTCCCATACCATTCAAGCGCAGTGAATACTCAGTGCTGCTCAAGAAACCTCTCACATTATTCCCCTGGCTCTTGGCGTCTCTCTCCACTCCAGCCCCAGTCAGCAAGACATGTTCTGTTAATGTGCACACACACACACACACACACACACACACACACACACACACACACACACACACACACACACACACACACACACACACACTTGAAACTCTCTTAAATATAGAGACCAATTTACAGGGCAAATGACTAATGGATCTAATTCTAAACAGTATGAAGTTGTAGCCAGTTTCACAGTAGTACTAACTATTAAAAGAAGAAAGGAACAGGACATGGTGTTTACTCATTTTGCAATTCCAGAAACAACTAACTCCTCATTTCTTAAGGTTTCTGGCCTTTATGATAATCTTAAGTCAGGCATCCAACACAGAAGTTCAGCCACAGTTCAGCATAAGCTTAACTTCAGTGCAGATAGTGGACATGGAACAGTATATCCTCAGCTACTGCATTTGTGCATGGCAGCAGAATCTAGAGGAATGGGTACCTGACATCACATCTTCACCCTGCAATGTAACACTAAGTCACTGCACCCTGCACGTAATAGACATTGGCTAGAGAGAAGCAGGAAAGTTTCTGCTCCACTGGGGACAAGAGGCCAAACTAAAACCCTGTACCCCCTCCCTTCCATCTCATGGACCACACACTCTGTAGCTTGTCCTTGTCCTCCTAACCCCACATATCTCCCTCTCTCTCAGGGGTCAGTTTGAAAAGGAGGAATTGGCTAATATTTAACTTGTGGCCTGGAGGTTAAAGCACTATACTGGGAAGCCTGAGAAACACAGGCTCGAATCCTCGCTAATTAAGAGACCTAGGGCTCCTCCACATACAAACTAACCATTTAGCTACTGGGGCTCAAACATGGGAGGACCCTCCTATCTTTTCACAAACACTTATTAGTCACTTGTTTTTGTTCAGCTACCCTTTTATGACTTACACATGCATAAGTATTCCTGTACCTTCCCAGCCAGTGTGCAGTGTAGTTAGTGTGCTTAGTATACCTATGTACAATTATGCATCCACATTGCATGGATAAAAGAAGGCAACAAAATTGTAAAATATGTGTAAATGTCAAAAAAGCCATTTTATGGCTGAAAGACTACCATTTAGGCACATAAAACATTTGATAATTCCTCCCCAACTCTAGAAAACTACCATTTACAAAATGCAGTTTCATTGTTCCCAACTCCCATGGAATCTGGAGTGAAATATTGACCAAATAACTTCTGTGGGACAGAATTTCGACCTGGATAGTTCCCTGAAAGAACCCTATTCCAAAGATAAGTGATGGTACAAGAATCTCATCTCTCTCTTTTTTTAAATAAGAGAGTTTCTAACCTCAAGGTTATGCAGTAAAAAAAAAAAAGGGATTAGATAGACACTATCAATTCAGTGCTGAAGGAGACCTCTAGGACTTTGATGGAAGGACTGCCAAAGGCAGTGGTAGAGAAGGAACTGGACATGGACTCCCAGGAAGGTAGAAGCTGGAAGCTTGTGACCTCTAGCAGTAAACCAAAATCTCCATCTCCACCTGCAGAAGCTTGCCTGGAGAACAGATGTGGAGCCCTAGCAACAGAAGAGGAGGAGCAGGTTTTGTTGATGGAGACCAGAACCGGCATCCCAAAGTTAGGAGACCGAGACCAAGAGGAAGTGATGGCTGGTGGTGATTGAAAACTCCGATCTGTGGATGACAGAGGCATCCATTTGTCATACTGACCTGTTGTCTCAGGAGGCCTGCTGCTTGTCCTGAGCCCAGATCTGAGATGTAATAAAGGGATTGCTGAGACTCATCTGACCCTCTGACTATTGTCCCATGCTGCCATCCCATACATGTGGGTACCAATAATAACCCCAGGAGTGACCCTGAACAGATCAAAAGTGACTACAGGGCTCTGGGTGCAAGGGTGAAGGGCTCAGGTAGTATTTTCCTCAACACTTCTGGTCAAAGGGAAGGGCCTGGGAAGGAACGGATGCAACCTGAAGATCAATGCATGGCTGTGCAGATGGTGTCACCAGCAGGGCTTTGGCTTCTTTGATCACAGGATGTTGTTCCAAGAAGGATTGCTAGGAAGAGATAGGATCCACCTGAGGAAAACAGGGAAGAGCATTTTGACAGACAAGCTTGCTAACCTAGTAAGGAGGGCTTTCAACTAGGTTTGCCAAGGTATGGAGACCAAAGCCCTGAGGTAAGTAGGGAAGTGGGTGACCTGGAGGAAGCATAAGCAGGAGGGGGCAAGACGGAAGGTTTCCTTATTCATCATGAAAAAGTAGGACAATTGGTTAGTCATCTCAGGTGTTTGTACAAAAATGCACAGAGCCTGGGAAACAAACAGGAAGAAGTGGAAGTCCTTGAGCAGTCACAGAACTATGATGTGATTGGAATAACAGAGACTTGGTGGGATAGACCTCATGACTGGAGCACTGTCATGGATGGGTAAAAACTGTTCAGGAAGGACAAGCAGGGGAGAAGAGGAAGAGTTTTAGTTTATGTAAAAGAGCCATATGATTGCTCAGAGCTGCAGTACAGAACTGGAGACAGGCCTGGTGAAAATCTCTGGGTTATGGTGACATTGTGGTGGGTGTCTACTACAAATCATCAAACCACGAGGATGAGGTGAACGAGGCTTTCTTTAAACACTTGGTGGCAGCCTATAAGTATATCGGGGTGTACATCAGGACCTGGGAAAATGTCTGCTCACCAGGGCTCCCCTAGGAAAAACAAGGTCCAATGCTCACAAACTGCTGGAAGACCATTTTAGATTGGACATAAGGAAAATCTTCTTTACCATCCGAGTCTCCAGAGTCTGGAATAGATTCCCCCTAGAATTGGTGCAAGTACCTACTCTGGACACATTCAAGATGCATTTGGATGATTATCTTGCTGGGGTCGTCTGACCCCAGCTGACTTCCTGCCCTTGTGCAGGGCACTGGACCAGAGATCTCACGAGGTCCCTTCCAGCCCTAATGTCTATGAAATCTATGAAGCTAGCTGAAGTTTCCTGACCACAGGCCCTGGTTTTCATGGGGGACTTCAATCATCCTGATATCTGCTAGGACGGCAATACAGAAGTGCATATGCAATCCAGGAAGTTTCTGTAGAATGTTGAGGATAACTTCCTGGTGCAAGTGCTGGAGTGGCCAGCTAGGGGTCAGGCTCATCTTGATCTGCTGCTCACAAACAGAAGAATTGGTGGGGAACATAGTAGTAGATGACAACTTGGGAAGAGATGATTGAGTTCAAGATCCTGAGGAAAGGAAGGAAAGAGAGCAGCAGAGAACTGCGCTTGTGGACATCAGAAAAGTAGGGTCTGACTCACGCAGGGAACTGATGGGCAGGATCCCTTGGGAGGCCAGTCTGAGGAGAAAAGGAGCCCAGAAGAGCTGTCTGCATTTTAAAGAAACCTCACCGAGGGCACAGGAATTAACTGTCCTGATACACAGGAAGACCAGCTAGTATGGAAGAAAATTGGCTCGACTTAGCAGGGAACTCTCCAGTGTGCTAAAACACAAAAAGAAAGCTACAAGAAGTGAACACTTGGACAAAACATTACGCAAGAGTATAACAATATTGCTCAGGCATACATGGATGAAATCAGAAAGACCAAAGCACAATTAGAGTTGCAGCTAGCAGGGGACGTGAAGAATAACAAGAAGGGTTTCTACAAGTATGTCAGCAATGAGAGGAAGATCAGGGAATGTGTGGATCCCCTACTAAATGGGGGAGGCAACCTAGCAACAGATCATGCAGAAAAGGCCGAAGTACTCAACGCCTTTTCCACTTCAGTTGTCACAGGCAAGGTCAGCTCCCAGATTACTGCACCTGGCAGCACAATTTGGGGAGGAGGTGAACAGCCAAGTGGCAAAAGAACAGATTAGGGACTATTTAGAAATGCTGGATGTGTACAAGTCCTGGGGCCTGATGCAATGCACCTGAGGGTGTTGAGGGACTGACCAACATGGTTCAGAGCCACTGGTCATTATCTTTGAAAACTTGTAGCAATTGGAAGAGGTCCCAGATGATTGGAAAATGGTAAATATAGTGCCCATCTTGAAGAAAAGGAAAAAGGAAGACCCAGAGAACTATAAACCGGTCAGCCTCACCTCATTCCTGGAAAGATCATGAAGCAGGTCCTTGAGGAATCCATTTCCAAGTACTTGGAGGTGAAAAAGATAATTAGGAACATCCAGCATGAACTCACCAAGGCAAGTCATGCCTGACCAAACTGATTGCCTTCTATGATGAGATGACAGGCTTTGTGGATATGAGGACAGCAGTGGATGTGACATACCTTGACTTTAGCAAGGCATTTGATAAAGTCGCCCACAACATTCCTGAAAGCAAGCTAAGGAATTACAGGTTGGATGAGGACTGCTAGGTGGATAGAAAACTGGCTGGATCATCAGGCTCAGAGGTCAATGGCTCAATATCTAGTTGGCAGCCAGTATCAAGGGGAGTGCCCCAGTGATTTGTCCTGGGGCTGATTTTGTTTAGTATTTTCATCAGTGACCTGGAAAATGGGATGGAGTGCACCCTCTAAAATTTGCAGATGACATCAAGCTAAGGGAAGCAGTAGATAAACTGGAGGGTAGGGCTAGGACAGGTAGGATTCAGAGAGATCTAGACAAATTGGAGGATTGGACCTGCACTTAAGAAAGAACAATCCCATGCATTGGTATGGGCTAAGGACTGACCAGCTAAGCAGCAGGTCTGCAAAAAAGGACCTGGGGGTTACAGTGGACAATACGCTGAATATGTGGGCAATAAGCCAACAGTGTCCCCTTGTTGCCAAAAAGGCTAACAGCATACTGGACTGCACTAATAGGAACATTTCCAGCAGATCAAGGGAAATGACTCTTCCCCTTTCTTCAGCATTGGTGAGGCCACATCTGGAACACTGTGTCCAGTTTTGGGCCCCCCATTACAGAAAGGATGTGGAAAAACTGGAAAGAGTCCACTGGAGGACAACAAAAATGGTTCAGGGGCTGAGGCATGTGACTTACGAGGAAAGGTTGAGGGAACTGGGCTTAGTCTGCAAAAGAGAAGACTTAGGGGAGATTTGATAGCAGCCTTCAACTACCTGGAGGGTGGTTCCAAAGAGGATGGAGCTAGACTGTTCTCAGTGATGACAAAGGACAGAACAAGGAATGATGGTCTCAAGTTGTAAAAAGGGAAGTTTAGGTTGGATATTAGAAAAAACCTCTCTCACTAGGAGGGTGGTGAAGCTCTGAAACAGGTTACCTAGAGGTGGTAGAATCTCCATTCTTGGAGGTTTTGAAGGCCCAGCTCAACAAAGACCTGGGTGGGGTGATTTAGTTGGGGATGATCCTGCTTTGACCTGTTGGACTAGATGACCTCCTGAGGTCCCTCCCAACCCTAATTTTCTATTATTCTAAAGGCCCAAAAGACAGAAAATCACAATTCTAAATATATTTATTTTTTAACATCCCAAGGATTCCATGTTAATCTCACTATATTTTTGAGGTATAATTCATTATTTTTTAATGTCTGTAGTCAGCAGTACTACAATTTATTTAAAAAAAACAGCATGGCAAATGGACCTGATTCTTCATGACAGAATTGGCTTCTCTCATTTGTAGCACACTGTAAAATGAATGCTAATGTTAATGAGTATTGTTAGAAGTTAATATTGCTTTACCCACAGTACTCTATTGGTGAAGTGAAGTGGTATTTAGGACAGGTCTGCTAGTCCCACAAGAAACTTCATGGGATTCCCATCACATTTCAGACAATCAGATTAACATTTACATGATGCAAAATGCCTTTGTTCTACTATCTGTTAAGATTAGGAATTGGAGAAATGTAAGAAAATAATTTGTGTCTGGTTGCCGTCTCAGCCAAGATCATTTTCTGGTTCAAAGATGTTGCTGGCTATGAACCAGCCCTATTTGGAGAGTGAGGATAGAAGAGTGGAAATGGAATTTGCAGGAAAGGCATAGATATTTTGGAGGGAATATTTCATTCACTTTCAAATGAGGCTGACATTTGGCCTAGGGATTACATATTTTTTAATTTGAGGTATTTTTGGTTTTGTTTTAATTTGATTTGGTTCTATTTGGTTGCTGGGCATGGTATGGGGGAGGGGGAGTTTTTTATTTTTTAAGGGAAATCTTTTGAGCTGCTGCTGTAAAATGTACTAGAAGTGCACAAGGACTGATTTCCACAGTATATCAATGTGACAGAGTACATCCAAAACAACTGTATCACAAAAACCAAGAAGGATGAGATATTTGTGTTATCCAGACTGTGCTGCATTCTAAATATGCATAAGCCAGAGAGTTCATACATCATAGCACAACATAAATGCTTGCTAGCTTATAGTACTAGTGTGTTCTTTCTATTGCTATCACCAGATGAACCACTAGGCTGGAGTCTATGGAAGCATCTTTCATTAACCAATATAAAATTCTCTAATTAAATTCTGCATGGTCAATGGCCTGTGTGGTAAGGAGAGCAGAACTGTTAATTTTGTTACTGTGTCACAATACAGTGGAAAAGGAATAAAATTAAAGTACAAAATGACCTATCAAATTTGCTTGACAGGTGTTAATTCACTTTGATCTATCCCTCACCATAATTTCATCAGCTGGGAAACCATACATATTTATAAGTGTGGGAGCAGGCTGCTGTTGTTCTGTTTGTAATTTACAGCAACAAAGAATTCATTTAGATTACCATACTCGAAGTCCCAAGGTGACTCTGTCGTGGTTACAGGCCCCCTGCTGTGTAGGATACCTAACATAATAAAGAACAAAGCAAAACAACGCTACATTGAGACCAGGACTCCTGGGTAATCAATTCAGGTATTTACAGCTGAAACAATAGCACTGTGCAAATCAGCATCATTACTACAATTTGCTGATGGAAACCCCGGGGAGTGCAGGAAGTGTCTGCCTGCAAAGCAGCTGATTAATCTGAGTTACTTATGTTTTGTTAAAGCATTATTGTTTCAATCATAATTAACAGTAAGCAATCATTCACAACCCCCACCCCCACCCCAACACACACTAACAGTAAGGAAGGCTGCATTAGTAGGATACACACCTGTCATACAGTTTCCATTCCTACATTGCCCACCTAAGGTGTTTGTCATCAGAAAGGATGTAACCCATTTTGAAATTTGTGGGCTTGCAATGGGAAACTCATCTATCGTGTAAGACAAGATTGCCTGACTCGTATTTCCCTTGCGTTTCCTGCCAGCCTGGCATATTTCAGAGGAACTGCAAAGATTGCCTGAAGGGGCGTCCGTTTCCTCAGTCTGCTGCTTTTCTCTTCCTTGGGCACACGTGAGGTTTATCCCCTCCGCTCCTGCCAGGTTTTTCCTCTTTGAAAGAAAAAAAACACTTTCTTTATTGCCACTGTCTCAGGATCAGGGCTTGGACTGGTAAGGGGGATGCCACATGTGATAACATGTTACAGATACAAAGGTAAAGCTTCTAAGCCTTCATGTTTTCTTCTAGTAATTCTGCCAACCCCCCCCCCCCCCCCCAAAACCCTCAAAAACTCTTTCTTATGTAGGTGAGAAAGAGCCAGTTCAAATCAGGACACATGTTAAATCTCTGCTGGCTAATGAAACCTTCTCCTCCAAAATCAGCAGTTCCTTTTCAAAGAGGCTAAGGAAAATGAGCATAACTTGAATCACCCAGTGTGCTGGGACATGGGAGTGCCTGGAAGCCTAGGTGGAAGTTTATTTGCATGCAGTGTGAAACTTGCTACACACTGATTTGCAAGCTGTTAAAAAAAACAAAGAAGGGAATTAATTCTTCAGTGCAGTCTGTCTCACTATTTCTCAACATAAAATTCAACATAAGCTCTGTTTTTAAAACAACATTAACAGATAGAGAGACTGGATGATCTTGTTGATATTCTGTTACATGTGAGACAGTCAGGGAAAACATAAGCAGTTAAGCCTACTGTTGCTTGTGCAAGTGAACAAGGAAAATTCAACTCTTTCTTATGTTTGCTGCAGGCTGCTCCTTAAACCAGCTGCACACGTAGCATGTGAGTGCACTCTGTCTCACCAGGAAATTCTACAATCCAAGGGCTAAGTCATAGACCCAACAATCTTTATTAATAGTAAGTGACTTTTCAAATTGAAATATCACACAAACAGTCAGGGTGACAGGTTGCTTCTTGCAGGTGATGGATGAAGCCAAAAGTATCTTCAGCTATTTCTGCAATTTTTTAAAATGATTTTTCAATATGAATTTTGTACTTGACAAAAGCACTGGCCTGATAGTACCAGACAAAATGCTTATTTAACACAAGCTGTAGTTCTGCTAATAATACATTTCCAGCATGGATCCATTCTCCTGGGATGTGCATGTCTTCAGGCCATTCACTGAAAACACTTAAGACTGCTGGGACTGCACACAGACACATACTTCCCTCACCCTCCATTGTAGCAACCATTTGTGCCTACGGGTACTAAAAAACAGCAAGCCTCCAATTGTCCTTCAATTTCTTCCATGTTTCTTTAGAGTCTTCATTTCAGACTCTCAATGAGGATGCTAACTAAAAAGCTACTTCAGAAATCTATAACTCTGGGTAGGTAACCTTTCTTTCTCCTTCTAGTATTGTCAGTATTTTTCATTTTTGGAAAATGAATTATAAACTCTAACCCATTAATAGCCTGAGGAGAAATAGTTAAATTAGGACTGCAGGGTACCTCTCAACAGCTGGGGATTAGATCTAGGGTCCAGGACAATGAAACAGCCAGGCTTTCTCCTTTTATTTCTGGGACTGGGGATGGACACACATCATTGGTCCAAATTTCTCAGAAACTGGTGAATTGTCTGACCAAGTCTTCAAGGTAAGTCTTGACCCCAAGTAGCCAGGTCCTACAGAGGGATGCAGCAATACCCTTCCCTACAACAGGAATTTATGTTTTGACTCTATGTCTATGTACATAGGATGTCCATATGCAAATAGTTAACTTCCCTGTGGCCCACAGTGCACTGTTCTGGAAATGACCTTTATTTAAGTATCAGGAAATTTAATCAGCCAGTGACATCTTGTAACTGCATAAAAACACATAATTTAAAACCAATTTTTTACTGGACTATATCCTTTCACATAATTATACTGAATTAGATCAAAATGGGTGCTGAGCATCTACCCCCAAGTGGACCAGAACTTGTGAACAATAATGAGGAATGAGAGGCTAATGCTACACTTAAAAAAAATATTTAACGCACAATAATTTAAAAAAAAAAAAGAGTTTACAGCAATTGGACCAACTGCAGATGCTAGAAAGAAATGACAGTTTCTCACATTCAGAGAACAAGAACTGATGGTAACACTTTCTCTTGAGCCCAAACTTTTGGTGCAAAGAAAGGGTATGAAAAGGGCTCCAACAACTGATGACTTCTAGACACATAGTGACTTGAACTATAGTCTGTATCTATAACCTTTCTACAGAACAGACATTGCATAGACAATGAGCCAGCTACCCTTCAGAGACTTACACTGCAGAGGGACCAGCCTCTAAAGAGAAAAAAATAACTCTACCCTTCATGCCTATTCTGACCTTCAGATGTTTGTTAAGATTGCCATCAAAAGTGTCAATTATAGCACTTATTTATTTGTTGTTGGATACCTGTCTACTAAGAAAGGACTCAGAACCACAGCTGATTCTAGACAGTTACCACATGACAATAATTTTCAGTATCTGTATACACTTGAACTAGAAACGAGTAAGACCCAGAACTCTCAAATCTGCAATGATATCTTTTCAAAGTGCTGTACAGATATTAGGCTCCCTCTACATGTTACACATATCACACAATTAACAGTTTAATTGTGCAATTAACTTAGATAAACTACATGTGCAAATTAACTATCACATCATAAAAAGGTCAAACCAGCTATAAAGTTAGAGCTGGAATATGTGCACTAACTTTATAGCAGGTTTCTATACAGCTTTAATTTGCATGTGTAGCATAGCTATGTCCTCTGCGGCTGGGAGTCCTGCAGCTGAGGAGACTCCCAGCCATGGTACCATCCCACAGGCTGCCACTGATAGGGGTGGGATCACATGGGAAGCACATGGGGCATAGCTGCAAATCAATTCCAATTAGCTGACGAGTCTCCCATTTGCACAGCAGAAGCCAGTGCAGGGAGAGCTTAGGATTGTGATCCTAGGTTCCCCCTACACCGACAATAAGGTGTGATAGGATTCACGTATGGATCGCACATTAGATCCTATCACACCTTTACCTGAACATCTAGAGGAGTCCTGAGCTGAACAAATTAAAGCCTATAGGCCATCCGCAGTTCTTCAGCTCACAACAACTATAAAACTGTTTCCCATGTCTTAATTGCTTGTGCTTTTTATGATCTAATTGTAAATGTCTCAAGTGACAGTTTCCACCTAAAGAGTCTATTTCACTGTCAAACATCTAACTAGTTGGACTTTTCCTGTATACACTATAACTTTTCTGGTTTTTCTTCTCATTCATTGCTCATAGTACTATCTTGTTGTACCATGTAAAAGTAGAAAGCCATCATCAGTGTCTAAATGTGTACAGTCTCCTGCTGCTGCATTTCTAAAGTCAATTAGGCACAGGAGAAGGGAGTGAGCTTTCAGAATCATTGACTAACACTGGGAAGTGGCAAAAAGTTCATTAGGCTATTTTGGGTTCATCTAGGAACCCAGGAAAAATGAAAAACAGAGCTCTAGCAGTTCAGATAGGACATCTGGTAATCCTAATTGTGTTACCATGTAAACTTTTCAAATGAATACTCAAGCTCTGCAATGAAGTTCAAATGAACATGTGGCAGAAGAAATCTGCCAAAAGTGCGGGTGAAGGGTGAACAAGAAGAACAGGGAAAAAAAGAAAAAGCCATGGAAAAAAAAAAAGAAAGGTATGAAGTATATTCACAAACATTAAAAAAGTAGGCAAAAGTCATACTGGAAACATTATCCTAGATAGTATTCAAAAATGAAAGAGTGGGAAAAAGAAAAACTTATGTGGATCTCACAAACAAAATGTGAACAAATTTTTGTTAACAGTTGTTCTAAATAGTTGCTCAGATTTACCCCCAGGACCACATTTTTACCTCCATCAAGGTTGTAATCTATGAAGGAGATTCCTGAGGAATTAGTTTTCATACACTCAGGGCAAACAGAGTTGAAGGCTGTAAATAAAATATACGGCTGGGATTCAAATCTAGATTTAAACCAATGTGCCTCTTCTAAACTCAAATTATTTCTACAACATAAGGCTCAAACAAAATACAGGGAAACAAGAGATTAAAAAACAAGGAAATAGACTGTGTCTGAAATGATAAGAAATAAAAAAGAGAGTCAAAGCCCAGAAAAAGAGTTAAAATATGAGAGAGGAAAGCTAAGGAATTAGTACACTAGTGCCTAAAAATAAGGTGCGCCTAATCCTGACAACAGAGAACTGAAGGTCACTGTTTCCTCATTTTATTCCTGGCTCTACCACTGACCTGCAGTGAGACTTTGGGTTAGCCATTTACATGTGTATTTACATTTACCACCCTGTTTCAGTTTCCCCATTTGTACAATTATCATGTGTAAGGAAGGTCCTCAAAGCATTTTGAGATCTAGAGGTGTGATTGCTACGTAAAGAGAAAGAGCAAGACTCTAAGTCACTAAGAGCAAGACTAATGACAAAACTGGGATATTAAACATAAAAGGAGGAGAGTAAAAATTCACACTTCTTTTCAGTCTATTTCAGACTCTAGGATGACCAGAGACAAAATGATTAGAAGGTAGGACTGGGTCAAAGAGCCATTACCCAAATCTGCAGTCACACCTGTAATTTAGGGTCATCACTGTGCCATACATCCAGGGACAGACAGAACTGCATGCAGACAATGGGGACAAACCTCAGTCCTCTACCATGCGAGTCCCCCCCAACAATGAGAGCTGATCAGAGCTGCTCTAATTAAAGCACTCCCCACCCCCAAACTCCCAGAGCATGTGTAGAAATGCCCCATTATTCCAGATCAAATCATTGTTCCATTGTCTAGTGTCCCACCTCCTCCAGTGACCAATACCAGATGATTCAAAGGAAGGAAATGATTCCCATCGGCAATAATGCACCTGACATTGTGCACAGCCCTATATGATTCAGAAATATTCTTAACCAAGCTAGGGGAATTGAATGTGTTGTAAGACATGAACACTGTAAAACACAACAGAAAGAGAAATTGCTGGGGGTGGTCAATGGCTACACAAAAGCTAGAAGAAAAATGGAAAAAATCTGTCTTCAATTTACGATGAACAGCAGGACAATATTCCCTAAGGATGAAATCTATAAAGATGCCTAACACCTCACTAAGATAAAGTGGAAGAACTACCCTATGAGTCATTTAAAAACTAGACAAGCAGACTGGAGAAGTATGTTTGAGAGAACCATCTTGCACTGGACCAAGTAATGCAGCTAGACCTTTCCCCACTTCCATTGCTCTTCTACAGCATCGAGAGTGTTTTCTCAGGTGGTAATTTGCTGCTGTCACTTTTAATGTACAGACTTCTGGGGTCTGTGTGTCATGGAAAGCCAGGTCAGTGTTAGCAAGAAGCCTTCCAGATTCCAAAGGTGACACAGAACCTCAAATTTGTGTTTGGTGGCTAAAGCTCTGAAAGGTTTATTGTCCTCAGACAATATACTAGCTGGTCTGATTTACTGTCAGCCCAGCTCAGTGGAGCTTGCCCTTAACAGTTAATAATGATAATGCATTAAGTTCAAGCTCTTGCCCCCCCACAAAGTTGCTATGAGATACAGGTTTTACAGCCCCTTTATTTATATTTGAGTACCCCCATCTCATAGCAATTCTTCTGCATCTCAGTTGAGATTTTCATCTCAACTTTCTTCTTTTGCAAAGTTTTTACAAACCTACACTTCAGTTCTTGTCTTCTCTGACTCATTAGTGAGTTCTTACTTTTTACATTCTTCACTGAGTTTTTCAGCTGTTTTCTTACTCCCTTCTTTGAATTATCTTCTCTCTCACGTGTGTAGGTTTTTACCTTTTCCTTCCTTATCATGTCACCCAGCAATCATGAGGCCTGCTTCTCTCAAGCTGCTTTTCGGCACTTTAGTTCACTATAGCTTAGCATAACTACAGCTTAGCATAACGGGAATTCCTACACCATTATTCATATGGACCTAGTATGGTGTAAATAGAGTTAATATAAACAGAGACATAGAAATCTCTGGGCCAAATTCTGGTATAAATTATGCTGGATCAGAAAAGAAATAACCACAGACACAAAGATAATGTTTGTAGAGGATCCTTCTTCTTCGATTCTGCCTTCTGGAGTTTCTTTTCCATTGGGTATTTAATATTACTAAATATACATAACAGGACCCAAAAGAACATTAGTTTTATTATCTGACTCCTCCAATATTCAAACTATTATGCATTTAATAAAAAGAGCCTTTAAAATCCAAGGTAAAGAACTATATATTTTGTTGCAATGTGCTTCATGAATTATTTATTTTGCCCTCTTGAAAAGCAAAGATGTTTCCGCAGTCATGAAATACATCCTTGATTGTCAAAATATACATATTATGCACAAAGTAAGAAGAGCTACAGTGACAAAGCTATATTTTCAGAAGCTCCCATGAAATTATTTCTTTTCCTAGAAGGCATCATTAAAAGACATTTAGGGAAAAAATAACCTATTTAAAGCAGGATTGAAAAGTTTTCAATAACAGTGAAGCAGCACTGAAAACTCCATGCAGCTGGCATTTAAAATCATGACAATGAATAAAGATAGACTCATAAAATCAACATGCAAACAGTTTCATCCACAGTACCATCTAATTAAATTATCAAAAAAAAAGAAGGAAAGAAAGAAGCAAACAAACCAAGCACCAAAAAAGCTGAAAGTTGTGCATCAAAAACACAAATGAGCCAGAGCTCTGAGGTACTGAGGTAGAAGAGTTTGCATATTTCAAAATATATTAGGCCCAGATTTTCATTGCAGAATGAATTGAAGAGGTACTTGACACACAGAGGATGAATAACGCTGATGCAACGCAAAAACACTAAGGGCTTGAAAACAGTTCACTAAGCTAAGGAACAGTAACACCCGTTAAACCAAAAATGTTAAGAAGGTTTGAAATTTTACGCAGAAATAGAAACAGCAGCACGTAGGCAATAGGGAATTCTGCTGAGTACTGGATATGTTGGATGGAAAAGACTTTTTTTTTCTTTTTGCAAAAACTGGTCCAAAAATAAATGTGCATAGATGGGGGGAAAATAACCAAGGGGTGAGATAGTAGAGCAGGCACTCAGATAAATGTTTAATTAATTAAATAAAATGGGGTAGGAAAGATGTCAGAGAGAGAAACTAGAAAACATTCCAAAGAAGGGAGGTACTGAAAATCTCAACCAGCAATGAATCTCTCTCTTAATAATGCGTTAGTCAGCCAATGAGTCAAAGATACTGGCTGTGGCTGCACACAACCCAACATGTCAAGGGTATTCGGAAGCAATATGATTTAAAATTTAACGTAGAGAAGATGATGCATTTGTCCCCTCATTAAATGGTTCTGATTAGAGGTACACCAATACATCAATCCCATATTGGATCAGCACTGATATGAGGGAAATTGAGAGCATCAGCAATCAGCTTTTTTCATTTGATGTGGCCAACATGGCTGATAAACGCCGTGTGCATGCACGCAGTCATAGCACAGCACGCAGGAAGCCAGGAGTACAGCCTAGCAGCATGGAGAGCAGCCAGGTCCAGTTGGTAAGTCTGTTGTGGGGGATGGGGCAAAGAGGGAGGGAAGGGATATGGGGGGGGGGGCAGATCAAGGCCCCTGTGGTGACAGAGGTAGTGGGAGTGGGGCTGCGGTTGGGGCAGGTGCTGCCCAGTCGGGGCAGGGCAGGGCACAGGACAGAGCCACAGCTTGTCCAGAGGATGCAGGGAGGAGGGGGATGGTTCTCACCACTGCACGCACCCTGGGAGGACATGAGAGGCTGCTGTGGACTGGGGCCAGGGCTGCACCAGGCTCTCCCCAGTGGGGGAGGGGCAAGTGCTTGGGGCAAGTGGCAACGGTCCTGGGAGTGTGGATTGTGAGGGCTGCAGCCACCACAAAATTCACTGTAGCCCCCACCCAGCACTGCCGTGGGCCCTGAGAGCAGCCCGGCCCAGTCCCCTGCTGGGAAGAGCCCAAAGCCACCCTGGCCCCAGCCTGCAGTAGCAGCCCACCCTGCCCCGTGCACAGATCTGGGGGCATGTGCCCCCCATGCCCTCCCAGGGAGCGTGCAGCAGTGGGAGCCACCCCACTACTGCACCTCCCAGATGAGCCGTGACTCCAATCTATGCCTCGCCCTGTCCCAGCTGAGCAGCACCTGCCCCAGCTCCAGCCCCAGCACTAGCCCCATGTCCTCCCTCACTGTGGGGGCCTCAATCTGCACCCCGCCCCATATCCATTCCCTCCCTACTTCCCTCAGAACAGATTTACCAGCTGGATGCCACTCTCCATGCTGTGAGGCTGCATTTTGGAATTGGATCGGTATCAACTGGTATGGCTCATTAACAATTGCCATCGGTATCGGCCAAAAAAGCCTCTATTGATGCACCCCTAGTTCTGATCCCATGGAACAGAAAGCTGAGTTCAGATCTCAGAAATGTTATCCACAAACTAACTAGAAAATTCCTCACACCAGGAAAAAAAATAGATCAACTCCATCAATGGTGGCTCCTGCATTTATCAAACTACTCAACTTGCAGCACAGGTGCACAGATGAAGTACCTGTCAAGTATGGTACTGATATGATGACCTGAAAGACATTCTGGACATTATTGGCTCAAATAAATCAAAAGGCAGTGCTTTACTGCTTAGCTTCAAAGGTGACACAAAGGTAAATGATCCATAAGAATATGTAATCGATTAAGCAAGCCATATTACCTCTTTACTGGACTAAAATAATGTTGATGGATATTTGCCTGAAAAGCCACTGAATGACTTTCCAGAAGGGGGTTTCCAAATACACCACATGTGTTAGGCAGGACATTTTACCAGGCTGTAGCATGCATCCTGGACACAGAAGCACAAAGAACTAATGATCACTTTGAACACCATTCTAGGGGTATGCATAACACTTTGAAACACCAAGGGCCAGATTCCATTCCATCCAATAGACAAGTAAATGGACTTAGGCACCTAGATGCAATTCTGTTCCACCCAGCTCAAGATGCTAAAAAACTGTTAATGCAAAAAGTGGGTGGGGTCCTCCTACTTCTCACTGCTTTTTTGTGATTCAGGGTCAGGTGCGTTACAAAAGTAACTGCACTGATGGATTTTCAGGGATTTGAACAGGCTGGAATAATTTTTTCATTCAAAATTGTTTTAACAATTGGAAAACAAATTTCTCTTCTGTAGACTCTGTAAGTCTGCATCCAAGAACTATCAGTGATGCATGAAGGTACACATTTCAGCTGATCTAAACTGCAGAACAGGACTTGCTGATATTCTGCATCATCCAGTAAGACTTTGGCAGCCAGCTGACCATGCAACACTGTCAGCTGAAAACACCAATGAAGATGCACACATTCTTTAAAATATATATATTTTTATATGCAACATATAAATATATTATATGATTTTGTAGATACTTGGTAGAAAAGGGGCTAGGAATTTTCCTAGGGCTCAGAATTAATAGAATCATAGAAAGTTAGGATTGGAAGGGACCTCAGGAGGCCATCTAATCCAACACCCTGCTCAAAGCAGGACCATCCCCAACTAGATCATCTCAGCCAAAGCTAAACCTCCAAGGATGGAGATTCCACCACCTCTCTGGGTAACCTGTTCCAGTGTTTTACTACCCTCCTATAGTGAGAAAATTCTTCCTAATATCTTACCTAAACTTCCCTTGCTGCCATGGGAGACTGGTGCCACCTCAGTCAGGGGGGCACGTCCCTGCCCAGCAACCAGTCCCACTGATAAGGGGGCAGTCCCCCAGCAGCCGATCTCACTGCCTGGGAGGCCTCTGTGGCCAATCCCGTGATGGCTGATCGCTGCAGCCACTTCCGGGAGCGGCTGCAGCCACTTCTGGGAGCGGCTGCAGCCGCTTCTGGGAGCGGCTGCAGTGACTGGCCGGCACTTGCCCAGGGGAGGGCGGGGGCAGCACCAGCGCTTCCATCTGCCTCCCCCCACCCAATGCCTAAGCAGTGAGAGCAGCCAGTCAGGGGGTGCACCAGCGCTATCAGAGGGTGCATGTGTACCCCCGTGCACCCCTTATGTGTCACCACTGCTTGTCTGTCAATTTGAGACCATTGTCTTCTTGTTCTGTCATCTGCCACTACTGATGATAGCTGAGTTTCATCCTCTTTCAAACCCCCTCCAAGTAGTTGAAAAGTACTTATTAAGCCTCCTTTCAGTCTCTTCTTCTGTAGACTAAATAAGCCCAGTTCTCCCAGTCTTTCCTCAGAAGTCATGTCCCGCAGCCCTCTTATCATTTTTGTCGCCCTCCACTGGACTCTCTCCAATTTGTCCACATCCTTTCTGTAGTGGGGGGGCCCAAAACTGAACACAGTACTCCAGATGTGGCCTCACCAGTGCTGAATAAAGGGGAATAATCACTTCCCTTGACCTACTGGCAACACACCTACCAATGCAGCCCAGTACGCTGTTAGCCTTCTTGGCAACAAGGGCGCACTGTTGGCTCATATTCAGCTTACTGTCCACTGTAACCCCCAGGTCCTTTTCTGCAGAGCTGCTGCCCAGCCTGTCAGCCCCAGCCTGTATTGGCGCATGGGATTGTTCTGTCCTAAGTGCAGGACTTTGCACTTGTCCTTCTTGAACCTCATGAGATTCCTTTTAGCCCATTCCTTTAATTTGTCTAGGTCCCTGTGAATCCTAGCCCTACCCTCCAGTGTATCTACTATTCCTCCCAGCTTGGTTGCATCTTGCACTTTATGCCATCTTCCAGGTCATTGATTAAAATATTGAATAAAACTGGCCCCAGGACTGACCCCTGGCAGACACCACTTGATACCAGCTGCCAACTACCAGTATATTCACATCTCTCCACAAAAACATAATGATATTGAGGCTGAGTAACCAAAGCACAATTTCTGGCAACCTTAATGATGTCTAATGCTCAGACTACTCCAGCAGCAGTTCTACTCTAGGGTATGTTGCCATTAAATGTCTCAGTTTTAATTAGAAATATCCATGTAGTCACTGAAGAAGTCTGTTCTCACCATGACCAGATATTTTAATACTCTCTAGCAGTATTTGAGATTTCAGTTTTCCCAGCTATTCATTATACTCAGATCATGCCAAAATTTCCTACCCTGATGATTACTCAGGGTAGAATTCTATATCCCCTGTGCATCTAAATAACATTTTCTTAAAATATCTATCTCACCGTTTTTGGTCCTGACTTCCCGCTGTGACTGTGTAAGGGTAAATCTGGCGGCAGTGCTACCTGCAGCCACATCCAAATTTTCAGGATCCTGGGATGCCAATAGGCATCTTGGTCAACTCCCACTCTGTCTACAGGCTGGGAGCACCACTCAGTGGAGTGCTTTCCCATGGTTCTCCCCACACCAGACCACACACTAAATAACCAAATATTTACAATAATTTATTGTTTACAGTAGTAACTGAGAAATTAACGGATTCAACATCATCCCATAGATAACAAACACAGTATTTTCAATTCGCTCAATAATAATCTATACCAGCCAATAGAAGCAAATGCTTATCATATATCAAAAGCAATTATGTTATCAAATTTAGCACTGAGGCAACTTATAACAGGTATATGCACCTAATCAGCCAGATTCCCTCAGAATCACTGTGCCCGTAGGAAAGCAATCAACTGTGAAATGGTTGCAGTTGAGCACCCATGGAGCTGTGCGAAGCCACGATTCCCTGCTACTTTCTTTATCTCCCCAGAGAACCTGCTCTAGCAACTGCTTTCCATGATTCCCTCCCAGTGAATCCCTGCACCCAGGGAACTAAAGAGTGGGGAGAAGAACCGGTTTGCACCAACCCTGCTCCTCCTTCAGAAGCAGACCTTCTCCAAACAGCCCTCGACTACTCTCTCTCGCAGAGCTCTTCCTTTCTTCCCAGGCTTCCCGCCCCGGAGCTGCAGCTGTCCAATCACATGCATGCATTCTGTAGCCTTCAGCTCCAAGCATGTGCAGCCTGCTGGAAATCCACATCCCAATGGTGCAAACACCCTGACTGGGCTTCCAAGCCCCGAGCAAACCCTTCAGCACCTTTACATAAGTTTGTGGGTGTAGACTGTGCATGTACATCAGGACTATGCACAGGGCAGCTACAGGCATGACTATGTGTGCACATACCTGAGCATAAGTGCCAGAGAAAGGACCAGGGCTTCAATAACTGAATGGGTAGGACATTTGCTTAGGACAGGAGTTGTCAACCAGGGGTACACATACTCTTGGGGGTACTTGGGAAGCCCCCAGGGGGTACAAAGAGGCGGCATGGAAAATCAGGGGTACTTGGAAAGTGCCGCTGCATGCTGCATCACCACTGATCTGCATTCAGACATGGGGAACCACCCCCTCCCACTCAGTGACCGGAAGCTGGGGGACCCCTTCCCACTTCATGTCCAGAAGGGAGTACCGACCAGGAGGTTACCCACCAGAAAGGGTACTCTCCTTAAAAAGGTTGAAAATCCCTGGCTTAGGAAACTGGAGACCTGGGTTCTCGTTTCTCCTCACTTAGAGGAATTTTGCACCTGCATCTCCACTTTCCAAAGTATAGTGCTTTTACTACCACTTCAGAAGTCAAGGATTACCCAGTGCTGTCTCTAAGGCTCCTTTTGAATCTGAGACACTGCCCCCTGCATTTAGTAGCCACTGGATAAAATGGCTTGAAAGCAGTGAAGAAGTTTCTTCCCCAGTAGAAGCCAGGGCCTAGGCTAGAACCCAGAAGCTGTTCCTATCTAAGGAAGCAGTTACCTCATGAAGCCATGTACCCTTGAGCTACCTTTTGGCTTCCTGGCCCCATATCTCCCTCTTTTGATTTCCCAGGAATCTGGCTTCAAATAGAGTGCTGAAGAGTAGAATCCAGATAATGCCTGACCTGTAATTTGGTGGGTAGAACACTATCCTAGAAAGTCAAAGACATGCAGATTCAAACCACCTCCAAATGCGCGGAACCTAAAACCCAGGTGACTAGGTTCCTGGGTGAGTCCTCCCGAAATACTGGGCCTACAACATATGAAGGCCTTCCTTTGCTGAGTTCTACCACGTGCTAGTCATGGGTTTCTGGATGCCTATATTTTCTGGACTTGGACATAGGTGTGCATCCCAAATGCTATGTAAGTGCTTGAGCAGTGTGCAGCCTACTACAAATGTTCAGTATACATACATACCTTTACATTTCCACACTGCAGGGGTAATAGGATCACTACCTGTGCCTGTGTGCCAGAAACAGCACTTGTGTTACTAGAAAACTGACATTTACGTGCACAAAGGGAAAAAATAATTCTACCCTCAGTGTTCAAACTGTAAAACTGATGGTAAACTGGCTTCCAGTTGAAAACCGCTTTTATTTATTTATGGAATTTACTTTGAACTGTAAGCTATTGCAATACCAATTTCACAAGTTACAATGCACAGTCCTAGAACCACTCAAAATCTTAAGTTCATGAAAGCAAATTTTGTGTCAAGTCTAAGAGAATATTAAGCCCAGAGGCATCTGGGTGCAGCTCAAACAGGACAGTAACTATTTGCCACATTTTTCTCCCCCAGTTGTATAAACAAACTTGAGTCTAAGGGAAAAAAAGAACAAAACTTAAAAAAAAAAAAAAAATCATGAGGCCTGATCAGAGAAAATAGCAATAGGCTAGACTATCTACCTCTAGATGTTATCACCCTGCCTCCCATTGGCTATGGCAGCAATTGTAGCAAAACCCCCACTTTTTCTTTTTTTAATACATAGATAATAGATATGCATTCCCTACCCTTCCCCAATTATTTCTGGCTTTTCTTTCTCTCCCTCACTATTCCCTATAGACAAGCATAAGCGAGCTCAGACGTAGGATAAGCTTTAATATTTTTATTTTGGCACCAAGTTTTTGGTTTTGGATATCCACTGTTTTATATTGTATTATTATTAGGTTTGTATTGATTCTTACTGTTGTATATTATATTATCATTATTTTCATATTGATTTTTATTGTTTCATATGGATATTGTATGGTTAGGCCTGTGTTAGTAAGTGAACCAAAGTAATGTCAAGTTTCCATTTTGTATGTCAAATCTCCATTTTATATCCTCTGGCCAGGCATCCCCTGTGTTGCAACTGTATGAGTCACGTACCCCTCCCATGTAAATTGGTTCCTGGATGAATGGGAGTCATTGGGAATGATTGAAATACAATGGTAGCAGGCCTCTACTGAATGGCCTGTAACGACTGGGCCATCACCTCACATTGATTCATCCAGGACCCACCGACTTTACCCAGGAACAGAGACAAGAATCCAGCATTTGAAAAACAAAAGACCCTGCAGAACCAGCAACTCTCACCATTACAGACACCCAGAACTGCACATCCCTGCATGGAGCACACATGCTCATTATGCCAGGGGCTGACCCTTGCCTGGGCATGCCTCCTGTCACTAGGGTCACACAAGGTCTGCCCCTATAAAAAGGGGCAGTGAAGACAGACCCAGTGGGACGCCCTCTCCGTCTGGACCAGCACCATGCCACACCACCTACCCACCCAGAGGCCCTGCCGGCAACCCCCCCCCCGGACAACACCTACTGGACAAGGACCCCTTTCCAGCCTGGATAGGTCCCCACCCTCTCTTCAACCAAGCACTTGGACTCTGCTTCTCTTTCCTACCTGGACTCCAGCCCTTCCACTGAGTCTCTTTTTCCTGCTGCCATTGTGCGTGCATGCGTGCGTGTGTGAACCAATAACTTCATGGGGATGTGTAGTGTGTTGTCTGTGTAATAAAACTGTTATTTGACCCCTAACTTGGTTTTGCTTTACTATGGTTTGGCCCTGCTCCAATCTCTGCTCTTCGCCCCTCTAACTTTTTTCTCATTTCTCCCCCTCCTGCTTCTGGCTCATTGCCACCTCCAACACCTGTCCTGCTCTCCTCTCTGCCTCCAAACCCCCCGTTTCTTTGCCACTGTCTTATCCCCACTGCCTTTTTCCTTTATCCCTGACCAACCAGGTTTCTGCCTCAGGTTCTTTCCTGGCTGTCTCCTCCTTGCCACCACTTATCTGCCTCTCCCCTCCCCCCCATATCTCAGCTGTCTGCCTCAGTTTCCAGCCCCAGTCTACCTTAGTAAACCCAAGCCTCAGGTCCTCAGCCAGCTTCTCTGTAGTCCACTGGTTCTAATCCTGTTCTGGCAACTTTAATTCCCTATACTTTAACTCTCTCTCTCTCACCTGAACCTTCCCCCAAGTATCCCAGGTACCCCAAGCACACACATACACACTGTACCATCCAAGTTAGGAACTTACCTGTGTGTATGTGTAGGTGGGTTGTATGTGTGTGAACTGGTGCGTGTGTGTGTGTGTGTATATATATATATATATATACACACACACACACACACACACGCACCAGTTCACATATTTTATATATATATAAGATATGGCATTGTGTGCATGATATACAAATTAGTGATCTGTATCTAACTTTGGCATGTAGAGTGTATGTGCTTGAATTGGTGATAGGTAAGCATGTGCCTAGGCTGGTTTAGATGTGTACGTGTCTGAGCTGGTAGTGTGTGTATGTATGCACCTAATTGATTTTTGTGTTTGTATATGTGCAATTGTGTCACACCCTCCTAACAGCGCAACATTGAGATCCTGAGAATTGGCCCGACGCCACAAGGCAACACAATTATGGATTTGCCTACAATTTTGCAGCCAGAATTGGTTTCAGTATTCCAAAAGCTTAAAGCCATTGAGTCACTTGATAACCACAAAAACTATTTACCATTTTCCAGCATGAAAGCGTACTTGCTAAAGCAGTAATCGAGCTGCAAGCTTTCCAATAGAGTTGACTCTGAAATTTAACATCCCACCTTTTCCAATTCTGAGCATCTCTTTGAAAGAAATGTCAAACCATGAATCTGTGTCAAGTTTGTCACAGTTTAGTGATGCAGACTAGAGAGCAGGATAACATCACTAAACTCGTATTCATTTGCGACGGTAGCAGGATGTGATAGGTAAGTTTCCAGAGTTGAAAGAACTAAGAGCACTAACCCATTACACCAAGCTCTTAGAAGCAGGGTGCTAGGTTCTAGTGCAATAAAGCCATTAAAACATCTGCTATGTATTCCCAAGCTTGAGTAGCGCATGCCATGTGGCCTTTGATAATACAGGAATGTCATATCTAAGTGAAGCACTGTCAAGTTGCACTTTTCTGTGCAGAAGAACCTGTTGTCAAATGTAAAAAGAACAGGTAAGATGAGATCTTTGGTTTGAGTTCAGCTCAAACAACTGGTTCAATGCATGTTTGTGGTCTTGGAAGTGAGCAACATGGTCAAAAAGGGAAATGTACAATACAAGGGAAAACACCTCCTGAGCAGGCCAAATCCTAGTTTGAACCTGATGTACCATGTGAGTTTGCAAGTAGCCCACATAACTATGCAAAACAATCTGCCCAGCTTAAACTAACGAGCATATTATTACAATTACTAACATCTGCAAAACCCCTTCTCCACGTATGTGCATACACATTTATAAGTCAGTTTCCTTCTGTATTTCTTTTTTGTCTCTTCTTTCCCCATTTCAAAGAATCACTATAGGAATCTAGTAAGCAATATAATTTGATAAGAAATAAGAATATGAGTAAACTTAAACCTTGTTTTGCAACGACTTTGGCCTTTCCCTACCCTTTCATTTATTTTCACTGTTGTTTCTTGTTACAGACAAGAGTGTAAATTCTTGGCATATGGACTGTATTTTCACTAGAATTTTAGCTATCACTTAGTAGAATACACACCTGATTCCTGACTCAGATCCCTATGTGCTAGTGCAAAACAAAGAAACAAACAAGCATAGGTAAAATTTCAAAAAAGTGCCTAAGTAAATTACTATCCAAAATCCTGTTTTCAAAAGTGACTTTAAGCACTCAGCCTCATTGGTTTTGAAATCTTAAGCTATAAACAGAAGAAATGATTTTCTGTGTTAAGAGTGAGGGTGAAGTACTTGGCACTCAAGAGCATGTGTCAGCTGATTCTGTGTAACTTTGTCTGTCCATCCTATCCCACAGCAATGGAAGCTAAACTATTATTATTTATATCTAAATGAAACACATGGTAAATTACTACAGTTTCGTTTCCATTTACCAAAGGATAGAGCAGACATATGAAACAGTTGCACTGGATCAGTTGATGCCTGCTTGCAAACGGTAAGTAGCCAATTATAGCCCTTAACAATTGTTTTGATTGCCCAGAGCTGGGCCTTAGGGGTGGGCAACATAGGTGATCACTCAGGGTGCCATGGTCAGCGGAGTCACGCACACACACACACACACAAGCAGCCTACATTCACAGCAGTGCTCTCCTCCCACCCCAGCCAATCCCCCAGGCAGTAGAAGTGGTGCCCAGCCCAGCCCACCCTCCCCACTTACAGTCACTGCTCAGGAGAAGCAGAGTCAGGCAGTAGCAGTGCCTGCTCACTCACCTGCCTGGCACACCATGCCACTCCACCTCCCTGCCAGACTGCTTCCCATACCTCTGCCCATCTCTGCTTCCAGTAATGCCACTGACTTTGGCAGGGTGCTGAGGGATAGAGTGGGGGTGCCAAAATAGAAGTTTGTCCAGGGCACTATTTTCCCTAATGCTAGCTCTGTGAGTGCCCATACCTTCAGGCTCCTTGGATACTTAGTCTAGTTAAAATCTTCAGTCCCAGACTCCTTTGTCCCTCCCAGTAGGGCTGTGCGAAGCTTTGGATGATGATTCAATTCAGAGGAGATTCGGCCCGACTCCATTACTGCTGCCTTGGTCCTGGTCCCCAGAATTCAAACATGCTAGGTTAATCTGCTATTGCCAAGGATAAAGCACTGGAGATGATATCAGAACAAATGCCTGATGAGCTTCACGATATAAGCTCATGTGAAACTCTACCCATGTGCTTAGTAAAGGAGTTAAGTCTGGTGCTGTAAAAAATGTGGGGGCAGGGAGGAGGGAAGGGAAAAAGCCCTCTGTTCTCTAAAGCAAAGATCCTGCAACATATTGAGAACCTGGCCTTAATCTAACAGATTGTGGAAGCAAATGTTCTGCTTTAAAGCACACTAGTCCTGTTGATCTCAAAAGGCCTGCTCATGTGCTTAAGTACCTGCTTTAGTGGCATGCTAGATTGGGGGCAGGCTGCTCAGAAACCAGCATGATTGATTTCTTGCTTGGCAAAAGTGATGCACTTGGATTGCATTAAATATGTTTTATGATATCTGAACAATATCAGACCCAGGAACTAAAATAAAAGGGAAATTCATTTAAAAAAAACAAAAACAAAAACACACACATTTGTATTGAGTAACTGAGAAAGACTCCTTTGCCCCATAAGACTTCTCCACACACACAGGAAATGATAAGACTGAGGTCAAGCAAATGCTAACTGGATCCATTTGCTTTGGGGATTACCATTTTTATAGAATGCTCTGCCCAAACAGCAAGAACAACTATTTAAGATTGGTGTTTAAAACCTAGGTCAATACAATACTGACCAGCCTCACTCATGCTGGATGAATCTGTATTTTCTTTTAACCTCCTGTAGTGAACTTCTCCTGAGGGAAAGTACAGTCTGTTTTTTCATCACACTATTGCTGCCATACATATGAAACATAGTAGAATGAAACTTCTCTTTTTAAATGAGAAACTAAATAAAGGATTTACTGGTAGCAAAACAAGCCTCCTGCATATTCACAGCAGACAGAAGAAGCTAATTTAAAGCTTTCATTTGCTCTCCTGTCCCCTTTTCCCTGCCCTTGGTGTCTAAGAAAGCTCTTAATCTAAGTTTCTTTCAGAGCCTAAGGAACATGGGCTAGGGAAAGAGAAGGACTTCAAAGGGTTGCCAGATACTCTTCTGGCTTTCTTAGGAACCTGATAAGTTATTAAGAAGCCTGTGGTAAGGGAAGAAGCAATATTTTTCACATTTGTTTTTGTCCTGACAAAACAAAGGAGAGTAAAATAAAAGAAGGAAAGACACAGGGTAGCTGTATTCTATCTCCTGAGTAGCCTCGCAGTTCATAAGGATCCAAAGGAGTACTGAATTTATTGTGATTCATTTTGCAACAATATCTTTGAAATCCCAGAGATCTGTTCATATTGCTAGTAAAACTACTTATTTCACCAAGAACTTAAAAAAAAAATACTTTCTATTTCTGAAGCACTAATGTGTATACTGTATACCGTATACATTGCAAATGCTCATGGCATGCATTTTGGAAAAGAAAGATTTAGAGGAGTAGATCATAGAGTATAGATACCTCCCAGGAAAAAAAAGAAGAGAAAAGAACATATTCATGTTAGCTATAACAAGGCAACAGAATAAGCAGCAGTGTACTCAAACTAAGGCCACGTACAGACATTATGTTTTTACCATTATAAGCACTCAGAAACCGGTATAAACTCATAACAGTAGAGAAGTTGGGTGCAAATAGATTGGTTTAAAAATGGCAGAACCCAATCTAAGATAGACCTGGATCAACGTGCACTCAATCAATTTAGGTTAGATGAGGAATCAAACTTCTGTACCAAGTCCCCTATTTATTCACATTAGGCCACTATCTACCAGCCTCCCAGGCACCGTTGCAGACCCCTCCTCTCCCCCAACTTGTAGGGAGGTATGCTACCACTCATCCTGTGCTTGACTTCTCTGGCTGAGGGTCCAGCTGGCTCTGCCCCAGGATCTCTCAGAGCCAAGTCAGAACAATGGCTGACAATGATGTGGGGAGGAGGCGAAGGGGTGCTTGGCTGTGCTCTGCAGTCCAGTCAGGCTTCCTGGGGCTGTGCCCACTTGTGGGGAGCATGGGGGTCCCTGGGTGGGTGTGCAGGCTACACCTGGCAGTCTCTGGTAGCCCAGGGAGCCCACTGGGAGGCATGCAGAAGCATCCCCAACCTGTTGGTCTCGGCCAGTGCAAGTAGCCTGCATGTCCCCATCACCAAAGGGCAAACTTGTGTTCTGTTTGCTCCTAAACTAACCTACACCATTTTCAGAAACCCATGTAAGTTTATCTGATTCTGCATCCTGTTTTTTGAACATCTTGACTTATAACAGATAAAGTTTATGACAAATATGAGGAACTATTTCTTACATTTTGATTACATAGGCTTTAACACAGACTATTAGAGAAAATAGTGGAGAACAAAGACACCCTCTATGGAGTGAGTGAAGTGCTCCTTACGCTAAATATTTTGGAAATAACTGGCTAATCCTGAAAAGTAAAATGAGTCAATGTAGTACCACATTTACGTATATTTACCTCAAGTCAGTGACCTCCCTCCCCCTCTTAAGTCAATTCTCCAAAATTGGGGTGTGTGTCTTAAGCAGGGATGCTGATTTTCTTTGCCAGTCCTGCATCCTGTGGGCTAGCAAACCTTGCAAATCAATTGTGCTCAAACTTCTGGCCTGCAGGCAGGATGAGTGGCACAGAGCCAGTCCATGGGCTGGATCTTGTGTGTAGGGTCTATCTGTAGGCTAGATCTAGCAAGGGGTCAGTACATAGGCTTGGTTCACAGGTGAAATCATATTGATGTGCCCAGATCTAGTCATATGCCAACTCGATCTAGAGTGTGAGCCACATCATTCGGCTTGTGAGGCTCCCCACAGGTCCAGAAATTTGGCAGCAGGGGAATGACAAAATGTTCCTCTACAGCCAAATTTTTGGACCTGTGGAGAGTCCCACAGCTCCGTGAGGCAGAAATTGAGCATCACTGTTGAAAATTATTACACATTAAATCAGTCTCATTAACATCATTTTCTAAGGACTTTTGAAAGTAAGGTAACACATGTGATAAAAGTAGTATCAGACACTAAAAGTCCCTGATTAAGCAAGGCATTTGCGCATGGGTTTAACTGCCACTGATTTCAGAAAGACCTTTCACATATATGAAGTTAAGCACAAACTCAACTGCTCTGCTGAAATGTGTCCCCACTTTACAACTGGGTATTTGTAACACTCTATTTGAACAACTAAAGGAGTACTGTCAACATAATAAAGGCACTTCTCCCTATAAATATATTATTCATTGCTGTTACAAACAACATGAGATTGCTATAAGTGCAAGATGTTAGAGAAAACATTTTCATTGGGGTCCATTTGTTTTGTCCTTGCCTAGAGTCTGTAAAAAGTGCAAAGGACTGAGTATGGGTTGGCATATGGCCACATTGTCCCAGACTCACCTAAAGCTTCTATCATTTTTGTGTGTGCAATATACCATGCTATTTCATCTTAGGACCTTGCCACACATTACACTTTAGATGCGATTAACTAGTTAAGCATGTCTTAAAAATTGTGACCCAGCCACATGTTCAGTCAATTAATAGCTTGATAAAACATAGAATAAGCCACAAAGTTATTCCACAAAAAATGTGTAATAACTTTGTGGCTCGTTCCTATCATACCATTATTTGAATGTGTGGCCAGACATGCTCTGATGGCTGAGAGCCCAGTTAGTTGATAGGGCTCCCAGTTGTTGGGGGTACACCACACAGTCCTGCGGCTGGCAACCCACAGCTGATGGGGATCACAGCTTCAGGAGTGCCCCACATGGCTGCAAGCCCCATTGACTATGGAATGCCCAGCTGCAGGAGCACATGAGGTGCTCCCAAAGCTGCAAGCCCCATCAGCTGATGGGACTCCCAGGCACAGGAACCTGCTAGTGTAGGGGGACCCAAGGACTGTGATCCCAAGCTTCCCCTGCACCAGCAAAAGGCATGATTGGACCTGATGCTTGATCTCATAATCATGCTTCCTGCTACACATGAGTAGCATGTGGATCATGCATCAGACTGTATCACACCTGAATAGCTGGTAGGGGACCTTAGTCCCCTATCTGCTCCCTACTTCTCCCCTTGTACTGCTCTTTCTTCTCCTCATACCTGCATAAATTAAACAATTCAGCCTTTCCTGTATTTTCATTTTATCTCCTGCATACTCAGTCTGTCAGTCAATTTCTTCTTTTTGTCCTTTTTTTGTAATTCTTTAAAGTAAATAAATATATAAATGCTGTCCTCTCCTGCTTTCTGCCACAGGAAACTATGATTGTAAAGCCACAAAATCAGAGAGGATGATTTGGGAGCATGTTGCACTTTTCAGCTCATTAAGCTGCCCAGCTTTCTAGAGGATGTTTTTTTTCACTGAAAAAAAAATCAGATATGCATTAATCTATTTAAAAAGAAAAAAAATTGGAAAATGTTGCAAGCTAAATAATGGAAACTTACCTCAGAACCATACTGTTACAGCTTGTGAACTCTTTACTAAATATAAAGTATTGTATTATCATCTCTATGAGGCACGCTATCTACTAATAACACTGGCCTACTCAAAGAGGGTTGAAGGGGTGATTTATTAAGAGTTGGTTAAAATTTTTAAATTGACGAATGGCTGTACATTTTGCAATGCATCTAGCATTACCCAGAAATATGTGTCTCTTTAAGGAACATGATCCATTTAAGCTATGTCTACTTTACAATATGTCTCTAGTGTGTACTGCAGGGACACTCCTGTTCATACACTGCCCACCTGCTCCCACTTCTCCACTTCAAACCTGGAAAATGCACCAGTGAAGCCACTCTCAGGACGTTCCCTAGTGGTTCTTCTGATGCCTGCTACAGAGTAATATTTAGAGAGCACCCCCATGTAGTTTTACTGCTACATTTCTAGGTGAGCAGGAGACAGTGGGCAGGCCACCATTATATAGACATAGGAGGGGCAAGATTTCATATCTTGGAAAATAATGATAGCATAGAATAAATGGATAGCAGAACAATACACACATTGTGTGCTACAAAGGTACAATATCTCTCATATTAAATGTCCATGGATTGGATTTTATTTCACTTTCAGAGTTTCCAGATACCTGGTACCAGATTTAAAAAGGAATTCAGATGCCTAAAGATGTAAACAAGTACCTAGTGGAATTTATAAAAATGTCTGAGTGAATTAATGTACCTAACTTCCTATTGACTTGGCTTAGGTGTTTTTTAAAGGGTGACTAGGTACCTGTCTGCAGCTCTGCAAGTCTACGATCCTTTGTAAATCTGGCTGTTGACTGTCTTAATGTTTTGCATATAATCATTCTATGTAACTTTAAATTGATAAGAAATGTGTGCACACATACATTAAAAAACCTTTAAAAGCTAATATTCTTGTTCTAATGTACTAAATGAGCATTGTTACCCGGTTTCAGCACATATTAGATAAATAGAAATGATTACAGAAAAACACTTAAAATGCTATAAAACGAAAAATACTAGTGAATATAGCAATATTCCTACTATATTGCACACATTTTGCAGTAAGTATAAGGCAGTACAAAGGATGTTATATCTATATCAAATTAATGCCTCCTTTATTTACTCCAAAAGATAATATTTTATATGAGCAAACAACACAGAAAAAAATCCAAGGAATTCAAATAAATGGACGAAACAATAAAAAGTCTAATTCTCCTCACCCATCTTCTCCATTTGCAACAAGACAAACAATTAGTAATATGAGGTGAAACACTGTGGGTGCATCTACACATCACTCTGCATCACCATAGTGATGCTCTATGTCACCGTATGATGCGTTACAGCAATGTAGCGATTATGTAAGTCTACACATGGCCAGCAGGTACTTCGCTGTAGCGGCGTGCTCCATCATTTTACTGCACCACTACAGCGAAGTAGCGGCTAAAACTAATGGTGTGCTGTACGCACGGCACAGTACAGACGGTTACTGTGCCATGTTTTAGTACTTCCGATAGTACAGCGCAAGAACAATGTCACCATAGGGTGACATATAGATGCGCCCTTTTAGACCTGAAGCGGTAATTTACAAGGTTAGAGTTTTCAGTCCATCATTCAGGTCAGTATAGATTTTTGTTGGTTGCACTTTGTATTAAGGTTTTATTTCTAAATACTGTAGTTTAATAAGTATTAGTGAGTGATAAACATAAGTATTAATGAATGATAAGCAGATAACCACATTACAGACATGACTAACATGCAAATTATAGATGTCACACATCAATAAGTAACCTATTAGACTTTATAAGTACCTTCAAAAATTATTAACAATGTATTAAGACATCTATAAAATTAATTTTTAAAGACAATCAAATGTACAAATATAAAAAGAAGAAGAATTGTCTAGGCTGCAGTATTATACAGAAAGACCTGGAGATTATAATAGACTGCAAGCTGGAAGCTGAATGAGAGTCAGCAGTGTAACCTTGTTGGGGAAAAATGCTAATAGCCAACTAGGATGTGAATGGGTATGTTGTATGAAAGTTACAGAAAGCAGTTCTTCAACTCTATTCAGCAACAGTGAAGCCTCCCCTCGGGTACCATGTCTAGTTTTGGCTGGAATACTGGAATTATTTTCCACCTGGAAAATAGAAAACTGAGGGGAAATATGATAGCAATTTTCACATAGAAAAAATCTTTTGCTATATATGTTCTCGGATATGCAAATATGCCATATGCAAATTGCTACAGAGAAAGAAATAATGAGTTAAAGTTGCAAGGAGGAAGATTTATTTGAATTTTAAAAGGAACTTTCTAACTATGAGGGTAATCAAGCGCTGGAACAGACCACCCAGACAGGTTATGGACTCTCCATTACTAGATATTTTTAAATGCAAGTTACTTAAGCATTAGTTTGTGATTGTTGAGCAAGGGATTGGACTACAGGACATCCTGAGGTTTCCCATCCTGCCCTATTTTTCTATTATATTTTATTTTTTAATAAGTCAATGGAGCACACGCTTAGCACTGATCTTGCATCACTGAAGTCATGGAAATTTTGCCACTGAGTTCATTGGGAGTAACATTAGATTCTTAAAGTTAGGGTAATGAAAAGCTAATACTTTTTCAGCCTTCAGTGATCCACGTAATACTGTGATAAACTATCAATATATACAGTGTTTACCAAGTTCCAAAGGGCATATGAACTTTCCAAGTCTCCAAAAAATGAAATATATATATATTTAAATGCTGACCTTTTATCCTTAGGTTGCAGATATTATCTTTGTCTATAAATCAACATAATTCATAATGGGTTTAGAAGGACAGCTGTGAAAAAAAACCAGGCTGACATTAAGGTCTAGGAAACAAGTATAAACCCAAACTGATATATTTTGAGGATGTATAACATGCTTCATCATTAAAACAATGAATCCTCCCAAAAACACCAATCTTCATTTTGTTCTGCTTTCAAATTTCCTCATCCTACATAGCAGGATGTCAATCTGGAAACAAGAAATGGAAATGGGATGATGTCTTTAGGCAAACATCTGGAACAAAATTTTAGCTACAGAAAATAACAGCAATAATAACAACAACAATAATAATGGATAATAATGGATTTTCTGGGAAAGCCTGTGTAAATTCAATACATGCAAACGTTTCAGTGAGCCAATTTTGTCATGTTTGGGTTCCAGAGATATACAAAAGTGATCAAACTACCATATTTACTGGAATACAAGACAAGGTATTTTTCCCCCCACAGTCAGCATGGGGGAAAAAAAACCCCTCATCTTAAATTAGTAAACAAATAAATCCACATTAAATCATCTATCTATCTACTGCTGCCAAAAGCAGCATGTGCTTAATAATGGAAACCAACTATGAAGAATTAAGAAGTTTATTAAATGCAGCCAATACTAAGCATGACTATAAAATACATGGAGCTTTCTTTTAAAAAAAAGTCATGCCTCCAGTCAAATCAGCCAAATCAGTTCCAAATCTATTTACTGAGCAGAGCTCAATCATTCAAGCCCATGTGGTGCTATCACTGGCAAATACCCTACCTCCCAGACTCCTCAGCCTGGGAATTCAGATATTCCTAAATTCATAGCAGGCATCCTATGTGCAAGTCTGAAGCCGGGAGGTCTAGGAGTTCAGACACCCCCTAGTTTTGCCTGCCCCTAGCCAAAAGATCAAAGAAACAAGCTAGAGAGATAGTCTAAAAGCAATCCCCCATCACCATAAATTGTGTAACTGAGATCCTCCCATGATTCCTGCTTTTTCACCAGCCTTAAATATCTGGCAAACATCACCAAACAGGGACGCAGAAAATTCACTCAGAATCCCTGTGTCTCACCCTCTCTCAGCCTGTCACATATGATGAATGTGGCCCCGACTTCTGTGAAATGAAGCCAGATTAGGCTGCCCTGCACCTCATCTACATATACATTTTTGGAGGAGTCGAGGACTCATGACAACACCTTGTTCCATCATGAGAGGGGGGTAGTTAGCACATGGATTCTTTGGTGGAGGATAGGGTATCTGGAGTATACACACATACTGAATAGTGCTCAGCTGCAGGGTCACCATTGTTTGATGACTCTGTTGGGAGCCAGCCCAAAGAGCTATATGGTAAATTATGACCCTTTTGGCTTTGGATTACTATCACTCAGGCTTGTACTAAATATATGTAGATCTAAAAGCGCTGCTTAAAAGTATGTTTATAGAGTATCTGTACTAAAACTTGAAGCAGTTAGAAAAAAAAAAAAGTAAAATGCATCTATTCTGCATGAACTAAGTTTATAAGTACTATATACAAATTGCTACAGATATGTTTGTTTCAAGGTCAGTGTTTTCAGATTTGCCCCTCACTAACCATGTGCTCAAGAAGTGAGGGAAGGGGTAACAGGGGGAAGAAGTTTGTGGCATGGCAGAGGGCAAAGGGGTTACCTGATCCCTGATATTTATTTTCCCTGTGGCACTGGGAGGGGGACAAATTCAAGGCAAACCTCCAGTGCTTAGATCCCATACCTGAAAAAATTATACCAAATTTATGAATTTTTCTTATATAGAATCTCATTATCAGGGGCTCATCTTATATTCAGGGTCATCTTTTATTTGAGTAAATACAGCACTAGCCTTTTATCGCCTTGTTGATTACACTACCATATTTACTTGAATATAAGATGACCACCCAATAATTAGATTCTATAGATGAAAATATTATAAATGTGTTATAATTTTCCAGGTACAGAATCTAAATATTGGAGGGTTATCTTGAATCCTACTGTAGCAAAACCCCCAGTTTTTATCTTTTAATACATGCATACATATACACACACATATATATACACACACACATATATATACACACCGACACACACACACACACACACATTATATATATATGCCACACTACCTATCCACCCAGAGGCCCTGCTGGCAACCCCCCTCTGGACAACACCTACTGGACAAGGACCCCTTTCCAGCCTAGATAGGTATCACCCCCCACCCCATCTTCAACCAAGGACTTGGACTCTGCTTGTCTCCCGTACCTGGACTCCAGCCCTTCCACTGAGTCTCTTTCTCCTGCTGCCATTGTGAGTGCTTTTGTGTGTGCGTGTGCGTGTGAGAACCAATAACTTCATGGAGCTGTGTAGTGTGTTGTCTGTGTAATAAAACTGTTATTTGGACCCCTGAGTTGGGTTTTGCTTTACTATAGTTTGGCCCTGCTCCGATCTCTGCTCTTCGCCCCTCTAACTTCTGTCTCATTTCTCCCTCTCCTGCTTCTGGCTCACTGCCACCTCCAACACCTGTCCTGCTCTCCTCTCTGCCTCCAAACCCCCCGTTTCTTTGCCACTGCCTTATCCCCACTGCCTTTTCCTTTTCCCCTGAGCAACCAGGTTTCTGCCTCAGGTTCTTTCCTGGCTGTCTCCTCCTTGCCACCACTTATCTGCCTCTCCCCCCCTGTATCTCAGCTGTCTGCCTCAGTTTCCAGCCCCAGTCTACCTTAATAAAACCAAGCCTCAGGTCCTCAGCCAGCTTCTCTGTAGTCCACCAGTTCTAATCCTGGTTTTGGCAACTTTCACTCCCTACACTTTAACTCTCTTTCTCTCACCTGAACCTTCCCCCAAGTATCCCAGGTACCCCAAGCACACACATACACACTGTACCATCCAAGTTAGGAACTTACCTGTGTGTATGTGTAGGTGGGTTGTATGTGTGTGAACTGGTGAGTGTGTGTGTATATATACATATATATATATGGCATTGTGTGCATGATATATGAATTAGTGATCTGTGTCTAACTTTTGGGGTGTATAGTGTATGTGCTTGAATTGGTGATAGGTATGCATGTGCCTAGGCTGGTTTGGATGTGTATGAGCCTGAGCTGGTAGTGTGTGTGTGTATGCACCTAACTGATTTGTGTGTTTGTATATGTACAATTGTATCACACCCTCCTGTCTAACAAGGCAATATTGAGATCCTGAGAGTTGGCCTGACCCCACAGGGCTACACTACCCAACAACTGATACGTCAGAGAAAGCAGTTGCTGGGAGGGAGCCAGGTAGCTCCCTTTTCCTTTGCCCTGCCCATGCCTCCACCTTGCAACCTTCCTCCCTCTGCCACCAGTACCCTCCACCCCTAGCTCCCCACAGCCTCTGCCCCTCTCCAGTCTCTGCCTCTTCCCCAGTTTCTGACTCTTACACTTCTTCCCCCCTTACTGTCAGATGCTGCTTGAGCTACTCTGTCCTGGAGCACAGCATGTGGAAGCTTAGCCCTTGCCTGGCCAAGCAGTAGTGTCAGCATTGCTGATTGGCCAGGCAGAGGAAGGAGTTTCCATGTCCTCAAAGCCTGAGAGAGACCCAAGCCACAGCTGGAGCTGACCTGTGCCTGACACTAAGGGGGTGAGCAGGAGGCAGGTGCAGAAGCTGCAAAGAGGAAGTGGAAGGGGTCAGGAGGCTACTGTGGATCTGACTCTGGTCCTACCTGGCCTCAGGGCCAGAGTCAGAGCCACATAAGCTGCTTGCTCCCCACTCCACTTCGTATGTGAAGCTTTTTTCCCTATGCTGATTGGGGGAAAAAAACCTCTTGTATACTTAAGCAAACATGGTATCTGGTCTTGTAATTAAAATATCACATGATACTGTGAGTAATCTCATAAAATGTGTGTATCACAAGAACTGAAACTGAAGAGGAAGATGAAACTGTAAGAACTGAATCTACTATAATGGGTAGCTAAAATGTATACAAACTAAAACTGATGAGCTTCATATTGCTCAAGTGAAAATATTAGCTGCCAAGCAGATTTTAAAAAACTCCTGTAAACAATGTAATAAAGATACAGAAAAAACACACCTCTTAAACTCACAAGCCTTTAGGGAAATTAATGCCAAAAACAGACGGCCTAAATTTATACTCAAGCAAGCCCCTATCGTTTGGGATTTCACATTTCTTTCATTTAAAAAAAATGTACAGAGTTAAGCCCAGTTTTATCATACTCAAATGAAATTCTCCACAAAGTTAATTCTAGTTTCATGATTTAAACTTAAGAGCATACCTAGCACACGATATACACATCTATAAATGTAACTGATTTCAGCGAACTGATTAACAGTGGCATTTGACACAGGAAAAGGTTACAATTTATTACTAGTAATAATTGTGCTACTAATGGGGGACTTGTGCTTCTAAGGTATTCAAGGCTATACTCCAGAGTCTATACTGTCTCAACTCTGCTGCATCCTCTTCTCTTTCAAGCCTGGTATCCTGTCTTTTGCTCATTATCTAATCATATAACTTGCACTATCAACAACTCTGTTTTGCAGGGCATTTACTGAAGGGGATGCATTTCTCAAAGAATGGGTGCAAAGAATTAGATGGATGATAAGGAAAATGTGCAGACCCTCAATTCTTCTCCAGACTCTATGTTTTTTGTTTGTTTTTTTAAAGTAAGGCCAGTTCTATAAGAAAGTTTTGTTCATAGTATTTTTGTTAGCATATACCTGCTGACATTGCAAAGGCAGGAGTATACAGGCATACCTGGCTGCCTTTGCCTGTTCTGCAAGTTCCCAACATGAATGGCTATACTGACAAAGGGCATAATGCTCTCAGGTCAGGCATACCAATGTCTTGCACACAGCTGCACAGTACACCACTTAATAGGGCATCTCTCCAGTGCATTGTGGGATACTAGCACTACATTCATGGAATTATGGGCGATCCAGGTCAAACTGTCATGGATCCCTTTGTTCTATCTCATTATGTTCACTTTTCACTCTTTTTTTCTTAAGTCCCTACAGTACTCGAAACTGCTTTTCAGTTTCTCTGAATGATAGTTAAGATGATGAGAATTATATGAAATTTAATGTAGTTTATTTAATGGATAGTGTTATGTTGATGAAGTATTGCTCTTTACAAACATGAATTAAAATTTCTAAAAACTAATGAGGAAAGTACAGCAAGAAAAGGAAAGGATTAAAGTGCTAATGAGTGTTTTAACCATGTTAAAGTAAAATGTGCTGGGAAACTTGCACGAGAGAGGGACTGATAAGTCAGTCCTCAGGTGCTGCCAAGTTTTAAGAAGCCCAGCAAGAATAACAAAAGGAGCATAATTAAAGGGACCATATGGTATCAGTGATAGGAAAAAGGAGACAAGACAGGAAAGAAATGTGGGGAGTAAATTTGAAATGCAACTATGGTTTCAAAAGATCTATGTAGGCACCTAATTTAAGGCTGGTTCTGACCTGGCTTTTGATGTAATTGAAGATGTAGGGAAATAAAAGAAGATAAGAAAGAGGGGTTTCCTTCCTAATGCTTGTAGATGTGTGTTAAAGCCACCTAGCACAGGTCCGCTATTCCCTCATGCCTTGGCTCTATTATAAATTTCTGATCATTTCTTGCACTAGTTTGCCATGTGGGTATTGCTATAATTAATACGCTGGATATCAAGCAGTAGTATTGCAGTGTGTTGCTTCTTTGTGCTTGGCTTCAATATGAATTTTAAGGCACTTTATAAATGGTGTTATGAATTTGATGCAAAGAATGATGATTTGTGCTTTGTTTTTTCTCTTTTTATGATCTAGTAAACAAATCCCTATTTTTGCAAAACACCATTTTTCTGAGCAGTACTAAACACTCTTAAAATCACACAAATGATAAGACTATATGTTCATAGTTATGGCAGTATTCCTTGTTTTCCACCAGAGTGGAGTGGTAGGGATACAGCTGCAGCTTAGTCTGGTGACTTTGCAGGGGAAGTAGTGGCAGGTTCCATGGTCCCACTGTTTATGTAAAAGTCTGCTTTCCAAGTGGAGCTAGTTAAAAGACAGGTTTTTCCAAGACACATTATGGATTGTAAGGCTGAGTTAGACTTCCAGTCACTGGGACCATCTACACAAGACGCTTAATGTGCAGTAGCCTAATAGCACTTCACAGCAGCACATCACAACATGGACAGTACTAATATAGTACTGTGCAATATTATTAAGCTACTACTGCGCTACTGTGCAGTATTAGCATCACTAGAAAGGTATTCACTGCTGCTACTGCACAGTTACTCCAGTTACTGCACATTTAGTTAGTACTTCATTTAGCAAGTAACTACTGTGCATTAATGAACATGTAGACCTATCCACTGTGACCCATCACCAACTGGGATCAAATTTGTGAAGAAACTGGTAACTGATACAAGAGCAAGGGTATTTGGGGATTGTTGCTAAAGGTTTCTTGTCCTAGTAGATAACATGGCAACCAGACAATCACTGTGCCAGCGGATGAGTCAGAGTACAGGACTTACATTGTTCATGAGGTGGTTTAATTTTGCCAACAGAAGAGTCAGGCTTTTCTTGAAAGAACTCAAAATTGAATGTCACTTTACTGACAGAAACCAGCTTTTACTGGCAAAACTTGGTAATATGGATGAGACCACTGGCTCATTAGTCTAATAGGTGCTTCTGAAAATAATATCTTTTTTTCCCCTAAAAGTAAGAAAAAGCAGCGGTAATAACAGGAAGGTTGGTGGGTTGGTTTTGTTTTCAAGTATGTAGAGACAAGAGAATGTATTCATAGAGCAGAGAGAGGATGTGACCATTTTTACAGTTTTTAATAACACGAGTAATCACTTGCCCCTTCTGTCCCAAAGCCACAGGTTGAAGATGTTATTAGAGGTAGGTACATCATAGGTAGAAGTGATAGTTTAAAATAAATACAAAAAGAGACAGACAAAAATATTTTAGTTTTCTGTTAGTTGTGCATTTTTTTGTTGGGTGAAGGGGGAAGGCAGGGGAAGTAAGGGGAGAGTTATGCCATCAGAACATCAGAAGAGGACCGTTTTAGCTTCAGAGTTTGGATTGATTTAGACAAAAGAGGAAGAGGTTACAGTGATCAAAGCATGACATGGTCAAGGAGTGAACGAGGATTTTTAGAGTGAACACTGATAGCAAACAACAATATTATACAGGAAGAAAGGGGAGGGTTAGTGAAACCTTGGAGACAAGGATGACATGAAGACATGAACTTGGGAGGCTTGGAGCTTCTGATAGTGATAACAGAGAAAGGCAAGAGTGAGAGGGACTGGAAGGAAAGACTAGAAGCTCTGTTTAGAAGGGCAGTGACAGAATTTTCTGCCAGGAAAAAATGGGTCTGTGAGCGCAGTAGTATCCAACGAAAACCAGTGGATGGACTTTAAAGTGGCCTACTAGAATCTCTACTACGGCAAAGTAAAGCATGTCATAGAGTTGGAGAAATATTGTATTCAAGGTTGACAGTGTGCTTTCTGATTTGCTTGCTGTGCTTGATGTTGATTAGGGATCTTTTTTTGCCAGTAGGATTTCAATAGCTTTTGCTCTTTCCCAATTTTTCCCTTTCCCTTTCACCAAATACAGAGAAGTGTTCATATAATCCCTCCCAGGTTCTTTCATGAGGTATTTCAGATGCTCATAAATTATTCTAACCCTGCTGCCCTCCATAAATGTGTCCAATGGATTAGTCCTTAATAAGGATCAATTTTTCCTGGTCTGTTTTTAAATTAATTAATTTAAAATAACAAAGGAATTATTATTTTTAAATCAATGGTCTTGGCATGAAGATCGCAAACTCTCAGTCAAGGTCTTAGTGTTGTGAAAGACATAAGATGTTAAATTCAAAGGGATATGTTCTGTGGTGATTCTGAACCAAAGGCACTCTGTCCTTGACAGTACCATGATGGAATAGTTAATTTCAGGCACAAAAAGCAATTTATTCTATCTCTGGGAGAAATGGGATGACCACACCACATGTAAATAAGCTGAATGGAACATCCTATATAAGAGAGTAACCTATTAAGCCGATGTGCATTGACTGTGTAGGCACAGCAGAGCAGAAACGTAATTCTCAGAGCCTGTGCCAAGGGCAGAAGTGGTGGCAGAGGTGGTAACAAGGGTAGGGTTGCAGCAGTGACTTCCATACATGTGCTCCAAGTGGGCACCTGGGCCTTGTGTCCTCTGCTTATTAGACTACTGCCAGAAAATCCCTTTACCTGCAGCACCAAATGAACAAACTACAGCCCTGATTTCCCTTTCATTTAACCAATGAAAAAGAGGCTTTTTCATTTTTCCCCCATTTTCATCGAAATCAATGTACTGTACCAACTGCTGCATTTTGGCAGTGCTCAGAAGTTAAGGTATTACAAGATAAGAAATACCACCACGCTGAGTTTTTGCTTGGCCAATAAAGTACATTTTTTCAGTATTCTGCAAATTTCAGCATTCCTATCTAGCTACAACAGCCCTTCTTAACTTTTAATCTTTTTAGCTATGCCAGGTTTCAGACACTAAAGCAATGAAAAATAATCCCAAATATCTAAATAGATGGAAATAACAGTGTGCAAATAAACTCATAGTACATTCTGCCTTTTAGGACGGAATTCCATAATATGGTAAGTTACAAAACACGCATTGAAGTGTAGCAAAACCCCCGTTTCTTTCTTTCTTTTTTTTTTTTTTAATGCATTCCCTCCCCTTCCCTAACCATTTCTAACTTTCTTTCTGACCTCTCTATCCCTTACAAGTAGTTATTAATATTAGGTAAGCTAAATTCTTATATTCCCTTATGACAAGCCCCCCCTCCTTTTTTTATATTGTAAACAATGTTTTGTTAGTTTTGTATTGATTTTTACTATTGTATATTATATTATTATCATTTTTGTATTGATTTTTATTGTTTCATATGGATATTGTATGGTTTAGGCCTGTGTTTGTAAGTGAACCAAAGTTATGTTAAGTATTCATTTCACATGCCAAGCCTCCATCTTGCGTCCTCTGCCCGGGCATCCCATGTTGTAACTGTGTGACTCATGTAGCCCTCCCATGTAAATTGGTTCCCAGATGAATGGGAGTGATTGGGAATGATTGAAATACAATGGTAGCAGGCCTCTACTGAATGGCCTGAAATGACCAGGCCATCACCTCGCATTGGTTCATCCAGGACCCACGGAGCTCACCCAGGAACAGAGACAAGATCCCAGCATTTGAAAGACAAAAGACCCTGTAGAACCAGCAACTCTACCATTGTACCCCACCATTAGACACTAGAAACTGCACATCCCTACCTGAAGCACACATGCTCAGTACATCAGGGGCTAACCCTTGCCTGGGCATGCCTCCTGTCACTAGGGTCACACAAGGTCTGCCCCTATAAAAGGGGGCAGTGAAGACAGACCCACTGGGAATTCCATTTCTGTCTGAACCACTGCCTATCCACCCCAGAAGCCCTGCTGACGACCCCCTCTGGACAACACCGAGCTGAAGGAGACCCCGACTGGCCATTGAGGACCAACTTTCAGCCTGGGATAGGTAGCTATCACCTGAACATTTCCTCCTCCAATCTGGACTCTCTCTTTCCTCCTGAACTTCAGTCCCTGAACCAGGCCTCTTTAACCCCTGCTGCCAGTGTGTGCATGGTTTTGTGTGTGTGTGTGTGTGTGTGTGTGTGTGTGTGTGTGCGCGCGCGCGCACGTGTGTGTGCGTGTGCGCTCAAAGGAACCAGTAAGATATTGTGATACGATCTCCCTGAGTTGGGTTGTATTTTACTGAGCCCCGGTCCCTTCCCCATCTTAAATTACAGTCTCTGTCTCTCTCTCTCTCAGCTTTCTGTTCCCCTGCCACAGCCTCTTGGCCCCGTTGCTTTCTGATATGTCTCAGCCCCGCTCCCACTGCTTTTTGGCTCCTCTCTGTCCCTTCTCTGTTCCCCTGCTGCAGCCTCTTGGCCCTGTTGCTTTCTGCTGTCTCCTAGTCCCATTCCTGCCATCCACCACCTTCTTCCTGCATCTTTCCACAGCCCTTCCTGCCATTTCTGCTGCTTCTATCCTCCTGGGCCCATTTCTGCTGTCCACTGGCTCCTTCCCGTGCCTTTCCACAGGTCTTCCTACCACTTTTGGCCTCTCAGCCCCACTCATTTCTGCCTCCTGCTGCCTCTCCCTGCTCCCTATCTCTCTCTCCACCTTCTGTTCCCAACCTTTCCTGCCCCCACCTCCTTCTGTGTTCTCCAGCTTTCCCCCACACCCTCTGTAGCCGCCCCTTCTCCCCCCCACAGTCCTCTGGGCTGTCACCAACTTCCCCACAGCTCCTCCGGGCTGCCCCACAGGTTTCCCGGCAGCCGGAGCCCTTCTCCAGCTCCCAGCACTGGCAGCCCCTCTCCCTATAGCTTCCTGAGCTCCCTGGCAGTCCCTCTCCAGCACCCCTGGTTCCTGGAGCCAGCCCCCAGTTTCTTCCACACCCTCTCTAGCTCCCCTGCACTCTGTGTCCCAGTTTCCCTCTCCCTGCTTACCTTTTGACTCTCCTGTAACTCTGGCTTCTCTCCCCTGTTCTGCAGGCTTTGGGCATTGTCTTTTAATCAATTAAGGTCAATTAACCTAAAGTAACCCCCAAGCTTCAGTTCTTCAGCCCAGGCCCCTCTAGGCTACCGGTTCTAATCCCAGTCCCAGTAACTTTCACCCCCAGCAACTTTTACTCTCTACACTTCTACTTTCTTACTGTAACCTTTCCCCAGGTATCCCAAGTACACCAAGCACACACATACATATATATCACAACACCCAAGTTAGGAACTCACCTGGTATGTATGTGAACTGATATATATATATATATCACTGTGTGCATGATATACGAATTAGTGATCCGTGTGTGTGTATTGGGTGTGCAGGTATTGATAATTATTTCTCGTCTAATTTTTGGTCTGTATAGTATATGTAGGTGTTTGAACTGGGGACAGGTGTGCATATGCCTAGGCTGTTGTATGCAATTGTACACTGTGTTCTCCTGTCTAGCAGCACAATTTTGAGATCCTGGGAGTTGGCCTGACCCGACAGGACAACAGAAGCAGACGTCTGGCACATGTATAGGTGCTGTCCATTATGAGGTACTAGGAAAATGTGCATTAGCCTATCTTAATGCACATTAACTAAAGAGCACAGGGCATTAATAGATGTGCTCTGGGAGTGTTGGAGGGGGCTCCTTAACTAGAGCATGTGCTATACTTACAGCATGTCAGAGCCACCTTGCTGAATGTCTATAGGCACCCATAGTTTTTAGTGATGCTATAATGCACAATAGCCTATTTTAATGCACATTAACAAAAGCACATAGGGCATTTATACATATATGTTTTTGTTCTGTGATGCACTGGAGATCTACCACTTCAGAGCAGATTCGATTAATCAGTTGAATCTGATCTGCACATGATCTGATGCAAACTGCACTGTATGTTCTATGCATTTTAGTTCAAAAGCATACGGCCTCCATTTTCTCAGTGCTGACATGCATTTTACTGCTTATACAACTGCATGTGACACAGTCCTGGGCACTTACATATGGTAAAATGCCCAGGGTTTTTTAGTGACACTTTAACGCACATTAAAATGGGCTAATGCACATTAAAGTGCACATGTAGATTCTCCCAGCATCCAGCAGAAAGCAAAAGACCTAGAGCATTCATCTGTAGTAGATTCTTATATCCAGAATATACTTTTACTTTTATCAAAATAATACATAATAATCACAAAGAGTAAAGGCCTAACTCTGAAACCACTATGCTTCAGAAAAACTAGGGGAACAATTATGAGTAAAAGCTAAGCAAAAAGCAATATTCATGGCCACACACATCCAAATTGGCTCTTTGAGTTCCCTAAATAACACAGCTATGGAGAGCACTTCTATATTTCAGAGCAGAGTGCTTTGTTCTCTGGGAGTAATGAGTTAGACCCCAGATTCTGCAAAGCCTTACACACACACTTGCCTTTATCATACAAGCAGGCTCTTTGTCCATTCTCTATTATAAGCCCACTGCTGTCCATCTTGTGAAGGTGATAGGAAGATTCCAGTCTTGTTACCACCTTTAATATACTAGGGTATGTATTGTCACCAATCTCCTTATTTTAGTGCAAGTCTTACCACATTTTCTATTTTTCTTGAAGGCACATATGCTGAAATATTCCTCCCAGAGAATATCTGATTTAAAAAAAAAGAAAGAAAGAGAAAGCAAGTCTTCAATGTTGAAGAGAAAAGCTTGAAACCTCAAGGGCTTTGAAACTGAGAGGCAAAATGAAGAGAACCTAGCATTTATTTGTCAAATCATATTATCTATAAACCTATTTCACGATATCTGGGTGCTGACTCATGATTTTTAAACCACCAGGGACGGCAACGTTGGGAAGACTTGGATGTATATACCCTATCTGACTATAACAGCCTGTAATGGAAGAAATGTGAAGATAATGATCAGCTCAAAGAGCCTTCTCCTGGTTCAGTCCACAATAATCTGCCAGTCACAAAAGCAAAGAAGCACTATGCAGTTCAAATACAACTCCTCCACATTTTTAATTGCAGTTACTTACAAAGGGGAAAACCTCTTCCATCTGGCACAATTTGGGGATAAAGTCTCTGCCAAGAACAAACCAAACAAGGAAAAAATATAGAGAAGAGGCAGGCAGTAGTATCCTTCTGCCTCCTAATTCCTAATTAAGATCAGGGAAACCATTTTTTCCCTTCCTAGAGGTAAAAAAGGCCAAGGGCTGCAGAAGTCCAGTGGGAAAAGAATGGTTTAAAAAGGAAGCCCTACTTTCAAACAGCTTTATAGTTTCCCAGTTCTAACATACAGAGGCTAGAAGAGAAGGCAAGGTTCACTATACTGCAATTATTTCACCCTCCTCCAACATTCCCAGCACCCATGAATATTTTCAGGTGGAAAGAGTGTTACAAAACTCCATCATTCCTTGAGGCACAGGGTCCATTATGTTCAACTTAAAAACAAGGACTGAAAAATAAACTCCTGAAAGTCCAATCGGTTTAACTATATTGAACACAGAACTTGTGTTTATTTTAAAAATTACTTTTTAAAAAACAAAAATCACTTTCACAGCTGTATATACAAAGCTGCAAAGCTCCTCTCTATTTTGCCTGAACTGAAGGATTTTATTTAAAGTACAGGGCAGGGGAGGGAAGGAAAGAGCTATTTCTTGGAACCTCAATGTGTGAGGCATTTTTTTTAAATGTATTTTTATTCATTTTTTGGTAATTTACTCTAAACACAAGATTGAATTACAATTTATTGGAGTGAATAAATGACTTTCTGAAGCTGTTTTATCTCTGCATAACCAGACTGAGCCACACTGCAGCTTCACTTTTACGCTATATGCTTTCTGATCAGAACAGAATTTGATGCCTTCTGAGACGTATTTACCAGAGCTGCATAAGTATAATTTCTTTTGTCAGAAAATCCAATGCAACCCAGCTTGACTGAAGGCTCAGTTGGGAGCACTAGGCACCGTCATGCTTAAGTGTAGAGTGCAGGAATGACATTAGCATTGTCGGCCCTCATGCAAGAAGAGGTTGGCCAGCCGTTAGTGTTGCTCTACAGCATCTCCCAACTGGGTGGTTCTAAGCTTTTTTGGCAGCTGTTTAGGTGATTCAGGCTGCAGGGACCAGAGAGAATCTGTGGGGAAATTTGACTTTGCTTTTGTATCTCTGCTCACAAAATAGCAAGAGGAAAAGAAAGACAAAACAACTTGCAATTAGAAAAATGGAAATGGAATATTCCTGCCAGGAAAATCCTGCTTGTTATTTCTACAAAGCCACAGCCATCTTTGTCTCCTGATGGTCTCCTATCTGGAGCGAGAATGACTATTTAACAAGTCTTTAAAAGGGTACTGCCTTGCAGGCAGGATAACAAAAGACCATATGGGGAGGCAGGGGCTGGGAAAGGTTCAAATATATCAGGCAAAATAATGCAAAAAAACATGTTTTGATTTACTAGCACATAGAACCAGACTGAGTCATTGTTGAAGTCCATTTCCCCTAACAGTGAAATCATGATCCCTCTTATACAAGGCTTGTTTGTCTATAGGGTTTCCAATCCCTACCCCCATTTATATTCTCTGTGTAAAAAGTGTGGCCTTCTCTACATGATTAGATGAGCTTTGGGGCACAATTTAATTCTTTACACAGTGTGGGAGGATTGGCATTATTACCATGCAAGCACCTTTACAGACTAGACAGGTACTTGTATGAATAATGCTGAAGAAATGTATAACACATCAATTTAAAAATAAACAAAACACAAACAAGAATCCCTATTAAAATAAAACTTGCTTACACACACTTCTTCCTCTGAGGAGAGAACGAAAAAACAACCTGTGAGACGCATCAGTCTCTCTGCTTGATGAGCGCAGTGTAAGCACATTTTGAAGAGATTGTTAAAAATCCATATATGGTGATTGGCCTCAATTTTCACGGGTGGCTGATGAACTTAAGGGTCCAACTTGAAACACCCTAAAAGGACCTCATCCTTGCAAAGAGACTCCAATGGTCTCTCATATTCAGACCCTGATCCTACAGGGATCATAGGATCCAGCAGGGATCATGTGATCCTATGATCCCTGCTGACTTCCTGCCCCTGGGGCAGGGGGCTGGACTCGATAATCTTCCGAGGTCCCTTCCAGCCCTAATGTCTATGAATCTATAGCAAGATGCCATTAAAAATCCTACCTCTTCCACTGCAACAACACTCTTTGTGTTTTAGAACACAACATTCAGTATTTTCCACAAGCAGCAATGTTTTTCTACCAGGCATTGCTCTTTTTCTATAAGGGTCTTTCCTGTTCTCCGACAGACTTCTGCTCTTCTCTTGCGTTCCTATTCAGCCCCACTCTTCTTTCGGAGCATGGTCTCGCTTCAGGGTCCCTCAGCAAACCCTAAGTGGAAGACCCAATGAAATAACATCTGCCCACCCCCAGCTTAATTCTTTATTCCTCCCTAGATCCTCCCTAATTCCCTATTTTTCTTTCAGAACACTGGTCACTGAACTACCTCCCATGGCTGTATACCTATTTCATAAATCATCAGAAGAACTGATCCACTCTTGTAGTTTTCCCCCTCTCTCCTTCCTCTTTACCTTCCTCTGACTGTGGCCTTTTTCCTTCATTGAGGAATCACTAGTTACTTTCCATCTAAAAGTAATCATCACCAAAGTCTACCACATCCCACCAAGTATACTCATTGGGCTGCCACTAACCTCTCATTTCTTATTTCAGGGTTTATTTTTATAAATAAAGATGTAAGAAAAACAAATAGTCATTTGAAATTCCCCAGGAGAAGGTAGAGGAATTGAGGAAATACATTGATTCCAACTTTTGAGAGAGGCCAAATTCCAAAAAAGGTAAATCTATGCTTAGGTGCCTTGGGATAAATAATTTATTTTGTCACATCCAAATAATAAGAAACTTAGAAGGAAGCAGTGACCTGCATAAATTAGTCAATAATAAATATTATGAAAAGAGCATCAATTGCTTTGTGGTGATTACAAGGCCATAACTAACACAGAGAGCTTTGGTGATGCTTCAATTGTTTATAACTATCAACAAAGGAACTTGTGTGAACAATTTTTTCTTACAGTAATATCAATCCAATAGTGTTATTGCCAGTTTATTCTGCATGATGGTTCATAGAGAACAAAAACAGTAAGCACACCTATTTATAGTATAGAAAGTGATGTGAAAAAGAAGTTCAGGCCGTGAACAGGTTTTTCTAACCTTCCTCCCTCATCTCCCCAGGCAAAATGTCTATCCATATGGCTTTGAAACTGACAAAGACAAAAATATGGTTCCAGGATCTAGGATTAGCATATTACTCCAAACAAATCTGTGAAAAGTATCATGTGTATAGCAGCCATTAAAATTTCATGGATTTTGCAATTTCACTAAAATGTTGCTATGTACCAAACTTTAAGAGAATATAATTAAAATAGGTGCTAAACTATTACCTTTAAGTTACAGAATTCCAAGGACAACTACGTCTGCTCCAAATTGGGTCATTTGGGACAGAATTCGATTTCACTTTCAGAGTCTACTGGACAGTTTTTTTTAGTTTACCCAGCCCCTTTGCACCCTTGCCTTATGCTTTGGATGCATACGCCTGTACACAAATTATGTGCAATAGCATGATGCGCCGGCAATGTGCGTATACAGCTACATACTCATGCACATAGTCCAGAGTCTAGGTATATGTGTACCTGAGGTGTGAAGTGAATATTCTCTTAGGGTGAAAGTGCTAGACTTTAGGAAAGCTGATCTCAATGAACTCAGGTGATTAGTCAAGGACGCACTGCAGAGTAGGAGTTTTGAAGGGATGGGAGCCCAAGAAGGGTGGCTGTGCCTTAAGGAAACGATCCTTCGGGCACAAAGCAAGACGATCCCCGAGTGAGGCAAAAGAGGGAAAGGGGCCAGGAGGCTTCCATGGCTGACCAGAGAAATCCAGGGCAGCCTAAGGGCCAAAAGGGGAGCACATAAAAAGTGGAAACAAGGTGGGATCACTAAAGATGAATATACCTCCTCTGCTCGTGCTTGTAGGGAGGCAGTTAGACAGGCCAAAGCTACCATGGAGCTGAGGATGGCAACCCAAGTAAAAGACAACAAGAAATTGTTTTTTACATATATTGGGAGTAAAAGGAAGGCCCAGGGAGGAATAGGACCCCTGCTAAACGGGCAGAAACAATTGGTGACAGATAGGGAGGACAAGGCTGAACTCCTCAGCGAGTTCTTTGCCTCAGTGTTCCTAAGTGAGGGACACGACAAGTCTCTCACTGGGATTGTGGAGAGGCAGCAGCAAGGCGCCAGACTTCCATGCGTAGATCCTGAGATGGTGCAGAGTCACTTGGAAGAACTGGATGCCTTTAAGTCGGCAGGCCCGGATGAGCTCCATCCGAGGGTGCTGAAGGCACTGGCCGACATCATTGCAGAGCCACTGACGGGAATATTCGAACACTCGTGGCGCACGGGCCAAGTCCCGGAGGACTGGAAAAGGGCTAACGTGGTCCCCATTTTCAAAAAGGGGAGGAAGGAGGACCCGGGCAACTATAGGCCAGTCAGTCTCACCTCCATCCTTGGCAAAGTCTTTGAAAAAATTATCAAGGCTCACATTTGTGAGAGCCCAGCAGGACAAATTATGCTGAGGGGAAAACAGCACGGGTTTGTGGCGGGCAGATCGTGCCTGACCAATCTAGTCTCTTTCTATGACCAGGTTACGAAACGCCTGGACACAGGAGGAGGGGTGGATGTCGTATACTTAGACTTCAGGAAGGCCTTCGATACGGTATCCCACCCCATACTGGTGAACAAGTTAAGAGGCTGTGACGTGGATGACTACACAGTCCAGTGGGTGGCGAATTGGCTAGAGGGCCGCACCCACAGAGTCGTGGTGGATGGGTCGGTCTCGACCTGGAAGGGTGTGGGCACTGGGGTCCCGCAGGGCTCGGTCCTTGGACCGATACTCTTTAATGTCTTCATCAGTTACTTGGACGAGGGAGTGAAGTGTACTCTGTCCAAGTTTGCAGATGACACAAAATATGGGGAGAAGTGGACACGCCGGAGGGCAGGGAACAGCTGCAGGCAGACCTGGATAGGTTGGACAAGTGGCCAGAAAACAACAGGATGTAGTTCAACAAGGAGAAATGCAAAGAGCTGCACCTAGGGAGGAAAAATGTCCAGCACACCTACAGCCTAGGGAATGACCTGCTGGGTGGCACAGAGGTGGAAAGGGATCTTGGAGTCCTAGTGGACTCCAAGATGAATATGAGCCGACAGTGTGACGAAGCCATCAAAAAAGCCAATGGCACTTTATCGTGCATCAGCAGATGCATGACGAATAGGTCCAAGGAGGTGATACTTCCCCTCTATAGGGCGCTGGTCAGACCGCAGTTGGAGTACTGCGTGCAATTCTGGGCGCCACACTTCAAGAAGGATGCGGATAACCTGGAGAGGGTCCAGAGAAGGGCAACTCGTATGGTCAAGGGCCTGCAGACCAAGCCCTACAAGAAGAGACTAGAGAAACTGGACCTTTTCAGCCTCCGCAAGAGAAGGTTGAGAGGCGACCTTGTGGCTGCCTTTAAGTTCATCACGGGGCCACAGAAGGGAATTGGTGAGTATTTATTCACCAAGGCGCCCCCGGGGGTTACAAGAAACAATGGCCACAAGCTAGCAGAGAGCAGATTTAGATTGGACATTAGGAAGAACTTCTTCACAGTTAGAGTGGCCAAGGTCTGGAACGGGCTCCCAAGGGAGGTGGTGCTCTCCCCTACCCTGGGGGTCTTCAAGAGGAGGTTAGATGAGTATCTAGCTGGGGTCATCTAGACCCAGCACTCTTTCCTGCTTATGCAGGGGGTCGGACTCGATGATCTATTGAGGTCCCTTCCGACCCTAACATCTATGAATCTATGAATCTGAGTGAAAACTATGGAAAAAATGATAGAGTAGCCTCTCATTTTTTTAGCTTCAAAAGAGGGAACTGGAAGACAAAGGATCCAGCCCAGCCTACTAGAGGTTTAAATCTGTATCTGTATGACTTGGGATGCCATCCTCAGCTACCATGGAGCTGAGGATGGCATCACAAGTTAAGGATAACAAGAAATTATTTTTCAGCTATATAGGGAGTAAAAGGAAGGCCCAGGGTGGAATAGGACCCCTATTGAATGGGCAGAAGCAATTGGTGACCGACAGGGGGGGACAAGGCTGAACTCCTCAATGAGTTCTTTTCCTCAGTGTTCCTAAGTGAGGGGCAAGACAAGTCTCTCACTGGGATTGTGGAGAGGCAGCAGCAGGGCGCCAGACTACCATGCGTAGATCCTGAGATGGTGCAGAGTCATTTGGAGGAACTGGATGCGTTTAAGTTGGCAGGCCCGGATGAGCTCCATCTGAGGGTACTGAAGGCACTGGCTGACGTCATTGCACAGCCACTGGTGGGAATATTTGAACACTCATGGCACACGGGACAGGTCCCAGAGGACTGGAAAAGGGCCAATGTGGTCCCCATTTTCAAGAAGGGGAGGAAGGAGGACCCAGGCAACTATAGGCCAGTCAATCTCACCTCCATCCTTGGCAAAGTCTTTGAAAAAATTATCAAGGCTCACATTTGCGAGAGCCTGGCAGGAAAAATTATGTTAAGGGGAAACCAGCATGGGTTTCTAGCAAGTAGATCATACCAGACTAATCTAGTCTCTTTTTATGACCAGGTTACAAAATGCCTGGACGCAGGAGTAGGGGTTGACGTCATATACTTAGACTTGAGGAAGGCCTTCGATACGGTATTACACACCATACTGGTGAACAAGTTAAGAGGCTGTGACTTGGATGACTACACAGTCCGGTGGGTGGCAAATTGGCTACAGGGTCGCACGCAGAGAGTCATAGTGGATGGGTCGGTATCGACCTGGAAGGCTGTGGGCAGTGGAGTCCTGCAGGGCTCGGTCCTAGGACCGATACTCTTCAATGTCTTCATCGGCGACTTGGACAAGGGAGTGAAGTGTACTCTGTCCAAGTTTGTGGATGACACAAAAATGTGGGGAGAAGTAGACACGCCGGAGGGCAGGGAACAACTACAAGCAGACCTGGACAGGTTGGACAAATGGGCAGAAAACAACAGAATGCATTTCAACAAGGAGAAATGCAAAGTGCTGCACCTAGGGAGGAAAAATGTCCAGCGTACCTACTGCCTAGGAAATGAACTGCTTGGTGGAACGAAAGCGGAAAGGGATCTTGGAGTCCTAGTGGACTCCAAGATGAACGTGAGTCGGCAGTGTGACGAAGCCATCAGAAAAGCTAATGGCACTTTATCATGCATCAGCAGATGCATGACGAACAGATCCAAGGAGGTGATACTTCCCCTCTATCGGGCGCTGGTCAGACCACAGTTGGAATACTGTGTTCAATTTTGGGCGCCACACTTCAAGAGAGATGTGGATAACCTGGAGATGGTCCAGAGAAGGGCCACTCGTATGGTTAGGGGCTTGCAGGCCAAGCCCTATGAGGAGAGACTGGGGCACCTGGACCTCTTCAGCCTCCGCAAGAGAAGGTTGAGAGGTGACCTTGTGGCTGCCTATAAGTTCATCACAGGGGCACAGAAGGGAATTGGTGAGGTTTTATTCACCAAGGCGCCCCCGGGGGTTACAAGAAATAATGGCCACAAGCTAGAAGAGAGCAGATTTAGACTGGACATTAGGAAGAACTTCACAGTTAGAGTGGCCAAGGTCTGGAATGGGCTCCCAAGGGAGGTGGTGCTCTCCCGTACCCTGGGGGGTCTTCAAGAGGAGGTTAGATAGGCATCTAGCTGGGGTCATCTAGACCCAACACTCTTTCCTGCCTATGCAGGGGGTCGGACTTGATGATCTATTGAGGTCCCTTCCAACCCTAGCATCTATGAATGTATGACTTCTCAGGGTAGTGCTCTAACCATAGCCCATAGGAGAGACATAGTTAGCTGTGTCAGTCTGAAGTCAAGCAGAAGGGTAGATTTGCACTTTATAAACTAATCAAAGTGTGATACACACACACACACACGCACAAGCACAAGTTTTCATGGGCTGAAGCTTACTCCACAGACTGGGGATGGTGGGTGGGTATATGTGTACAAGCAGATACACGCTTACTTTGGTCAGTCTATAAAGATACAAATTTACCCTGCCTCATACCTCCTAAGTCAGACATTACAAAGACCCATCTCCAGTACTCCTTTTGATGCTAAACCATTGCCCCTTGCAGTTAATAGTCACTCGATAAAATGGATGGAAGGCAATGCTGTGCAGTGAGGAAGCTTCTGCTCTAGCAGGAGCAAGAACCCATGCTAGAACTGAAAGCCTGCTCCTTTTCAGGGTTCCAGAGTTATCTCATTGAACCATGTGTCCCATAGTTTACACTTTTTGTCCTAACTCCAGATACCTCCCTCTTGGCTGCCCAGGGAGACAACCCCAAAAGTAATACTAGAGAGAGGTCTGGATTATGCCTGATTTATGACATAGTGTTTATAGCACTATGCTAGGATGTCTAAGACATGCAGGCTCCAAAGTTCCTTTGAGTGAGGGGGGCTGAGAGCTCATATCATCAGCTACCTGGGTGACCAAGGATGATAAAAGATGGAATGTCCCATGACTTATACTTCTAATCATGAATTTCTGACTGCCTACATTTTCTGAATGTAGACAAAAGTATGTGTTCACAACAGACATATATACATGGCCATATACATACTTGGCCAGCCTCTGACCCTTTCCAAGCCCACTGGTAATAAGCAGATATCACAGCTCCTTTGCAAGGTGCACATTGTGAACAATGCTTCAGGGCTAGAAATTGAAAGCAGAGATGCTTCTCATCAATTCTGCCCCTGGTCAATCTTTCTGGTTTTTCCTTAAGCTCCTCTTCCTGGTTCTGTCTCTAAGGATGACTGACAATGTGGTGTCAGGCACCGTCTGTGATGTCCATCTCTCTTTCTGAGAGCACCATTTAAAAAAAAAAGAAAAAAAAAAGGGCATTCTTCTTTTATCTGCCTTTTCCATCATAACCTTTCACTAGTCTTATACAAGCCTTGGTTAAACTGTCATCAATAACAAAAAACAAAATCTTTAAACTTAATTAAGTTATGTTTCAAATAAATCCATTTTACTGCTTTGTGATAGTATAGGGTGTAACCAAAATTGTCTTGTTTTGGCTGCGTTCAAACTTAAACCCCATGTATCAAAATTTTTAAAAGTACCTAGCATTCCCAGATATTTGAATTTAAGCTTGGTACTGGCATTTCTTTATCTGTATTACCACCATCATCAATGTCACAGATTCAACATTAGTTACTGGATTTTTAGTTCATTAATTGCTTGCTATATAAATGTCATTTTTTGAAGGACAGACTCATTGTTTTTCATATTTTTTCTAAACATGTCTCACAATTTCATACTGTCCTTTGGAAGCATGGAGCTGAAAGTAGCCATCTTAGTATCTTTTCTCCTCCCATCACATACTCTCACATAACTCTTTAGTCCAGACAAGTGTTGGATTGCAGGAATTCATTTTATGGGTATTTTTAAAATTAATTTAGCGCTGGTGAGAGGCTCAACAGCCCTTCATTTATTTAAGTGCTCGGTTTAACCAAACACCATGTCCAAAACATCCAACACACAATCAGACAAGTCCCCCCACTAAAGCTGTTCTCATTCTAGAGCTGGCAGGGACATCTCTAAGCGATTTGCTTTCCTTGTTCATCCAGTCCTTGATGCCTCTTCTGAGATTGTCATCAAGGATGCTAATTAGTACCAGTTGTGATAGCTTCTTTCTTGAAATGTGGACATCTGTCCACTGATAACTAGACCATGACCCCCACACTCATTTCACATAGTCCACTAAACAGCTATCAGAGGATGATAGCATTCAGCTGTTACCAGCCTGGGCTGGATCTGAGCCAGCCATAGGTAAAAAGCAATATTCTTTTTAGTAAAAAGAACATTGAATCATTTGTTTTCAAGGAAAAACTACAAATATATATGTAGGTCTGCAAGCATGTATGATCAAAACCACAGGTCAAATTGCAGGACTTGCAAACATAACATTGCTAAAAGTGACAGTTTTTATAACACCACAGCTATTTTAATTTTTAAGGTGGCTGTTTTCCATCTATGCTAAACACGCTGCAATACTTTTAAACACAGAATAATTCAGTGACTAACAACCCTGCCGATGGTCAGTCATGCTGATCAATCTCACAAAATGTGGAGACAGAAGATCACCAAACCAGTGTATGTTAATCCCAGAGAGCTGACAAATTTCAGACAGATATACTCCCACCAAAAACATGCAAGAAATATTTTCCTCCAAAAACCATGCTAGAAATAATTGCAGAGCAGATGTTTATATGTTAAGATACACAGTATGCAATTACAAGACCATTTATTGCTGACATTACTCTATACTCTGCAGACTTTCTGTGCAACTTAGAGAAGACTATGTTGAAGGGAACTCAGAGGGGCTTGCATCTAAATAGTTATGACAAATTCCCATATTTACCTGAATCCAAGGCAACTTTGAATTTATGACAATCCTTCAATAATTAGATTCTATACATGGAAAAATTATAAATGTGTTAAATTTTTCCATGTATAGAATCTAGTTTATTGGAGGATTGGCTTTAATCATCCCCACCACTGCACTGAGGAAAGCAGTAGTAGTAAGACAGGTTGGGGGAGGGGGAGGGGGCAGGCAGTGGGGAAGGCAGTGGGGATGCAGGTGGGGAGGGCAGCCAACTTGTGCCCTAAGTCTTGTTCCCCCCAAAAACTTACCCCCTGCTTGTGCCTGCCCCGCTGCAGCCTCTGCCACCTGAATGTCCCCCTACCATCCTTTTTCACCGTGCCAGCAGGCTCCATTCCCACTCCAGTCTGGGACACGGAGCACAGCCCCAGCCTGGCCCCGTAGCAACAGCACAGAGCTGGCACCTCTGCTATGGGGCTGTACTGGGGCTGTGTGCCATGCCCTAGGCTGAAGCTGGGCTGAAACAAAAGTGTGGAACAAAAGTAATTGTTGGTGGAGGGGTGCAGAAGGGATAGAGGCAACAGTGAGGAGTGCAGATGGAGGGAAGGAGGTGCAGCAGACTGAGGCTGCAGGGAGGTAAAAGCTATGTGGAGGGGTGGGCAGAGGAGGGAGCAGGGGTCTGAGGCTGTGCAGAAGAGAAGAAGGTTTTATAAAGGTGGCGAGGGATGTGGGGGGTGGGCAGACAGCACCTCCAACTCCAGCCCTGTCCTGGGTTTGGGGCTAGAGTTGGAGCGGCAATGGCTGCCTGCCTCCCCCCTATTCCCATGTCATGCTCAATTCCAAGACAAGGGGCTCCCCCTACCCTTGCTAAATGGGGGTAGGGGAGGAAAAACACATCTTGACATTGATTAAATACAGTACAGAGATAAAATAAAAAGAAAACCTCCACATAAGTGTCACAAAAATACAGACCAAGAGAACTTCCAAAAGTAAAAATTAAACACATGTAATCGCAGGTAGTTCAAGGTACCTTCTCTATTAACCCTAAATATTGCCCTCTACAGTCTTGCTTTCTTCCCTTCCCTAAAGTTGAGCATGTCCTAGTGAGCACGGGCTCAATTAGGGAAGCTCTTGATGCATCATGGTAAAAAAAAAAAAAAAAAAGAAAAGACTTCATGGGTGCAGAGAGAAGTAACAATTTTCCTCCTATGGAGAGCAGTGTATAGCCATGACCAAACACAAGAGCATGCCTGCAGACAGCTTCAAAAACGGCCAATTGGGTGCAAATATGAACCCTTATTGCATGAGTAGTCAGATGAAAACACTTTAAAACTGAGTACCCTCTGTGTGCGCTGCCTGCCAGCCTGTCCTTGCTTTCAGAATGAGAGCGGGGAAAGCAAGCAGAGGGAGTTTGGTATGGATTTTTTTCAGTCCTCACTGAAGTGGGGGGCTCCCATATACCCACCCCACCCTCCAGCGCTGGCTGGGGAACCCCTAGAATGAGCTCCCACTCCTCCCTTTTCATCTTCCCATTCTCAATCAGGGACAGGCTGGGAGAGAGGAGGGACTCTTGCTAGAGGAAACTGGCTGCAGGCTGGCAGCCAGCAGCTAGGGCATTTATACACGTACCATTTTGTCCCACGATGCGCTAGAGAACTGGTGGGTCGGAGAAGACTCAATTAATCGATTCTGCTCTGCACGCAAACTGATGCACACTGCACTGCTTCACGTGCAGTTGTATAAGTGGCAAAATGCACAGCAGTGCACAGAAAATGGCGGCGGTGTGCTTTTGAACTAAAGCATCTCTCCTGAGTTTTAGTTCAAAAGCACACTGCCACCATTATCTCAGTGCTGCCACGCATTAAACTGCTTATACAACTTCATGCCCTGCAGGTCTGGGAGCTTTTAAAAGCGCTTGGTGCTGTGGCACAAGCAAGTGTACGAATGCCCCTTGATTCCTCTCCACCCTTGAACCAACAGTGAACTTTTGTTTGGATCGGAGGATCCTTGTAACTCAGAAAGCTTCCTTCAAAGTGTTCTCAGTTACAGATGCGATTCTGTCTGTACTCCATGTTTATTTTGGGTCTAATTGTCTGGGCTATGACTCACATTAAAATAGGCAATTAACCCAAATTAGCCTCAATTATCCTGGGAAAAAGTGTTATCTAGGATACTTCACAGGTACTTGAAGTAGTTAAAAATAATTGGCTTCTAAAGTTGCAGGATCCCAGGATAAAAGGCTTTGTCTGAGGGGGAAATCTGACCTCTGTTTTTACCCTTAGACAAGGAAGAGGGAGAAATATGGGGAAACACCGTTCTCTCAAACCAAAAGGAGTTCAAAACTGTCCTTTTGCCAGCTGTGCTCCCTTAACTTCTGTCAGTGAGAGATATATACTGACAGTACAGTAGCTTCCCTGATCTAGTCTCTCTCACAAAGCATTGAAAGCTAAGCAGCATGGTATGAGCATACAGCTGCAATAGTTACTCTTAAAAGATGCAGAAGAAAAAGAGCAAGAATTGCAATACCACCCCGTCATTACCAGAAGGTGCTGCTATATGCCAGTGGTGAAAAGGTAAAGGCAGATGAATTTCACACAAACCACTTCTAACATCTTCAGGAGGCCTGCTGATGCAGCTACTTGTATCCTAAACCTATAGAGCCTGCCACCAGAGAAATGAAGGTCATTTGCCAAAATTAAATCAGAGACAGTTCAAATTTCAAAGTATCAGTGTCAATAAAATATTTTCTCTGTATGTTTTTGTAGGTATCTGAACCCAAAACATTACAGCAGAATGATCTATGTTCTGGATGATTTCATTAAACAGATTTTTTTTTAAAGCCCTAACCCAATTAGTAACAGTTCTTAGTTTGATGTTTGATTAATTTGTTATTTTACCTAATTGATTTTTAAGAAATCCCATTAATTTTAGAAGCATTAAAAGAACACAAGTAGACTTTGTCTCTGATAGTTACAGGATTTAGACAAAGCAGATTTAATTGTTAATGTGATCTTTTTCTTTTTCCCCTTCTCAAGGTATGAAAGCACAACACTAATACGCAACGGTTTGAAGAAGATGGATACTACTGCATCAGAGCAGGCCACACAGAGAGAAAATGTAAGAGAACTAAATATAGATTTGACATCCTGCTTTGCTTATAACAAACAGCTGAAGAAGCGATTCTACATTCCTATGAAATCTGTACCTTAATAGTAAAACTAAAGCAACCAGAAGAAGGATAGAGTAAGGCACTATTTGTTTTTACAAACAGCATCATATAAGTGACCTTCTTTAACACATCTAGGCTTTTTGATCTCAGCAAGGAACAGAGGGTCCCTAGTGAAATTCTGTTCTAATAATAGCAAAATAAGGCCTGGACCAAAACCTTAATCCAAAAAAACCCCTTAACTTCAGAAGTGCTTGAAATTCAAATATGGAATCTTAATTTTACAGATGGCCACTCTTTTTTATAATAATTGAGCCTGATCCTGAAACCAAATATTCAGGATATTATATGGCATTTGGAATACAGATCTGGATCAGAATTTTGTAACTTGAGTGTCTCTCTCAATCCACCAGCCTAGCACATACTTTATGTCACACATGTTATGTCTATGGGGTATTTTAGGGGGAAAAAAGTAATGTTTTAACAAAGTAGAGGGCCATTTCACATGTTCTTCAGCATGGTGTCTGGTTGAATATCCTTCCCACTATTGTTTTTGCTTTCACTTGTTTCTATAAATACAAATTGCCTTTGTACCTAATGTCAACAGGGAGAAATAAGAATAAAACTGGTAACTACTCTGAACTTCTAAACATTTTTTTCTACCTGACAATGTGATGAGACATCTGACTCAGAACAACATACATCAGGAGTGCTCAACCTTTTGGCCCTCCCAGGCCAGATGACTGGCATGGGACTAGTCTGTGGGGTGGATCCTTCATGAGGTTGGCACCTGAATTGAGCCAGATGCCACCCCGACTTGGCCCTGCATGCCTGGATTGGGACCTGCACTATTCCAGCTCAGCCCCACATACCCAGATCAGGCTCTACACTGCCTCAGCCAGGTCCACCAGGCCAGGATACAGCTCCTTGCCACTCTAGCCCTATCTAGTGTGCAGGAACATGCTATCCAACCTGCTGGGCTCCCTACAAGTTTGGAAATTTGGCAGCAGGGGAGCAGCAATTAATGCTGCCATTAGTGCCCTGACACCACATTTTCAGACCCGTAGGGAGCTCAACAGGGCAGATGACAGATCAGATCTGGGGGCTGGAAATGGCCCAGGCACTGGAAATTGAGCACCCCTGATATACAGCATTTATCTATAAAGGACCCACATCACACCCTACACTGATACTCTGGTCATTGAAGGTAAAAAAAAAAAACTTAATTGTTAGGGGATTAACAGTCTTGCACTAAGCAGGTAAAATCCAACAATAAAAGTATCGTGCAGATATAGAAAAGACAGATACTTATTGCAGTGATCAATTTAAAACAGTACACCTTAAAACCACGTGCTGGCCCAGGATTTCTCAGTACTGAATTTAGACCACAGTAAATTAAGAAGGAATGTTAAAACACTGGGTGAGAATTAAGAGATATAGTTATCCCTAACATCTTATTGAGAACATAAGTTCACTATTGACTCAAGGAGAAAATGCCTACTGATGCTCTACGGTATTTCTTATATCACTTCCTCCTGGAGTTCTTCCACTGAAGTGCTGACCTTCTCCAACCTTTTTCTGGCTGTGGAGTCCAATGTGATCATGGCCTGAATTGATCTGGCTGCAAAGAGCTATGACAAGGTCCATACATTTAATTTACCCTTGAAAGCAAATACATCTAGCATTTGCAGTTCTAACTAATGCCACTAGTGAAATCAAACGGTCAGTGTTTGGAAGTCTTGAGAACCAAAAAATCCACCAATTTCCCTACTTACTTTAAAGTACTAACCTGGGAAGAACTGTTCTTATTTCTTTTTTCTGTTTTCTTTTTGGGAGGGACCTTCCTGGGGAGGGGAAGGGAAGGGAAGGCACCTTTTCAGAATCATGAAATGTGGATTTGTTAAACAAAAAATGTAAACTTTTGATCAATCCAACAGCAAATACATCTCTTTCTGGAGAATTTTTCCTCTCTAGTAAATAATGGCAAGCCCTATATATCTTTTATACCTGCATATCTGTAAGAATGCTAAAAATAATGGTGCCTTTAGGAATTGTACACTACCTAGTTTGTGAAAGACAACGTGAGGCACTTTTGCTTTGCACATTTCATTTTTATACTGCTTAACGTTGTTGTTATTTCTGAGCCTGATTTATAGGTACCCAGGGGTACTCCTAACCCTTTTGATGTTTTTTCTACTGGAAACAGTTGACAAAAGCAGATCTTCCCTTGAGGATTGCACAGTTTCAGTGTTTGTTTCAAGTTTCAGCTGTTTGCTCAACCTATTAAGAGCTTCTTCAAAGACATAAAATAGCATCCCATCACCTTCAATGCCATAGAAAAAAATGCATGCATAAAGGCTGCCAATTCACACTTTAACTCTGCTGTAGATAAGTGGAAAGCGTTGAAAAGTATTACACTACATGGAATACTGCCTATGGATTTAGCATAACTCTGCAAGGGTTTTTGGCTCTCAAGTATTTCACTCTGACGGTCAGTACTCCATAAAAATATTCATATCAAATATAAACTAAGAGCAAGCAGACTGTGCACTGAATGCAAACATAACTAAAAATCAGCAGTGGAATTAAACATTACTTTCATTTTAGGGGGGGTTTTCTGCATGCCATATCCTACTGATTTAAATAAGATTTTTTTTATGAGCCTTGTTTTGTAAACATTGTTGAGGTCTTATGTACACTAAACCTCAAGATGCACTGCACAAACTGCCTGGACTGGACAAACTAAATTTAATGAATAGATGGGAATGCAGTGAAAGCCTCTTGGTTGATCACTTTATTGCTACTTTAGAAACACATAATTTTCAGCCTGGGCAATTAATTTTCCCATTCCAAAATTTTCCAAATAAAAATAGGAGGTAAATCTGCATAAATGTTTTCACTAGAATTTCATTTTTCTGACAGATCAAATGATAAATAATTTTAATATTTATTTGTATTAAATATGCTTCCCTGTCTTTTTCCTTTTCAATCCTGTAGAATGAAGGAAGCAGACTTCAAGCAACAATGCCCTTAGTGAGCAATTCTCAGTTCTGGAGTAGGTATTAGCAAGTGACTACTATGGCATAAATAAATTCCTACCCAACAGTTAGTTAAAGTGAAATTAGCTTTGCAGATATTTACTAATGTTTGAACTTCCCAGGAATGCTTGCATTAAAGGAAATAATTAAAAACCCAGGACATTCTGAATTCTAATTTAAAAAAATACCCAAATATATTTGGAAGCAAAAAAATCCAGTTACCTTCTCTGTTAACCCTGAAACCCACTTCCCATTTTCCTTTTTTCACTCCATTGTGAAATATGCTTAATTTGGATATAAGACTTCTTCTAAGGCCTTTAGAGGAATCCACAGACTACAGTTCTGACATCTTAGATTTGGAGAAGATACTCTACTTACACCATTTGCAAACAGGAAATGAAAAATGTGCATCACAGCACTTCATAGCAGACTGATCTTAGCAACTTAATCATAGCAACTTAGTGTTGAAGGCTGTACCTCGATCAAGTAATCAGCGCCTTGAATACATCACCAGGGAAATGAAACCACATGCAATTCTCCTACAGGAAACACATACAGAGGAGCTGTGGAAAATGAAGCTCTCAGGATATAGCCTAGCAAACTGTACCCAGCAGGATCCATGGCTTTGCTACATTCATCAGAAATGACCTTCCATACATTACCAAGGGATATGACTCCTCCAGGACTGCAAGAGAATGGAGCTCAACATATACAAGCCCCCACTGCCACATTGTTAATCACATCCCTGCCTATTTATGACCAGATGACCTTATATGCAGGTGACTTCAACCATCAACATCAAGCTTGGGAATATTCTATTCACTGTAGCAACAGAGATAATCTTTGTCACTGGGCAAGCCTGAATAATATAACCCTCATACATAACCTGAAGGAGCCAAGTACCTTCCATTCTGGACATTGGAACATTAAGACAAACCCAGATCTTGCCTAGTGGAAGGCTAAAATACTAAAAAAAGTACTTGACAAGTTTCCATCATCTCAACACAGCTTTTCAGTCATCAGCACTGACAATATGATTTTTCAGCCCATACCAACCAGACCAGCTCCAAGATGGAACTTTTGGAAGGCAGATTGGCAGAAATATCAAAGGGTAACCAACAAGAGAGTAAACCAGTTAGAGGATCCATCTGAACCCAGTATTGATCAAAGTTACAAAACATTTACAAAGTTCCTAATTGAAGTAGCTAAACTCTGTGTACCTAGAGGCTACAGAAGGCATTTTGTGCCATGTTGGGGCAAGCAGTGAGAACAGCTCTTTAACGTCATTAAACAATGCAATTATCCTGCAACCATAAAAAGAATTACAGAACAGCTAGCTACCACACTGAACAATATCAAAAAGGAGAGATGGCTTACTACCATAGGAGGATTGGATATGACCCAATTGAGCAGACAAGCATGGTACGTCATTAACTGCCTTATAGGCAAAGGCACCAAAAAACAGCATTGCCCTGTGTCAGCAAAATCTATTGTGAAAATACTTTGCAACAACAGCAAGTACAGTACAATAACCCAAGCAAGCTACGCACAGAAATGATAAGACACCTGACTCATGAACAACTGATATCATCCAATGCCAACCTTAATTTAACTTCTTCCACCTCTGACAATGAGTTCAATACCACTATTAAAGTAATCAAGATTTGCAAGGCTGCTGGACCAGATAAGATATTCCTAGAATTTGTTCCCAAGCTTGGACCCACAATGAAAAGATGGTTTCAGAAATTCATGTATAAATGTCTAGAAAGTAACAGGCTTCCAAAAATCTGGAGAAAAACTTATGTCATTGCTATTGTGAAACCCAACAAACCACCACAAGATCCAAAGAGTTACCAACCCATCTCACTACTCTGTGTTGCATACAAACTCATGGAGCACAAAATTCTGAATAGAATAGAGAACTTCATTGGCCCACAGCTCCTAAAAAAACAAGCTGGCTTTCAGAAAAAGCAGTATACCACTGACCAAATTACATTATTTGCATCTGACATAGAAAACAGGTTTGAAATGAGGCAGAAAATAGGTGCGGTCTTTATTGACCTTACAGCCATCTATGACACTGTATGTTATCAAGGCCTCAAATGTAAACTGCACTCTGATACCTGATCACAAGCTATGTGCTTTCATTATCAACATGATCTCCAGCAGATCATTTAAACTCACTGCTGGCCAAGGAGAAAAAAGCAAAGTACGAACTCTGAAGAATGGAGTCCTCCAAGGGTCAGTGCTTACACCAATACTTTTCAATATATATACCTCAGATCCTGAAAATAAAGTGAGAATACTAAACACAGGGGTACTGGAGAACACAGGACTGACATTCTTAGAAACCACTATCAAGAAGAGGAGATTGGAATGGATTGGCTATGTCAGGAGAATGGAAGAAGACTCTACCCCCAAGGATATTTTGTATAGTGAAATTTGAGACCACCCCAAAAGTGGGGTCGCCCTCTATGGCAGTACCATGATGTGTTAAAAAATTACATGAAGTCGTTTAACATCAATGTAGAAAGCTGGGAGGAGCACACAGGATCCTATCTGATCTGGAGGGGATATCTGTCAGTGCAGCTCAGCATGAAGTGGCTTTGATCCAGAGGATGGAAGCAAAGCGAGAAAGAAGAAAAGCATGCTGTAAATTTGGATTCTAACTGAGACAACATATGGATCTGTAAACTTGTAACAAGATGTGTCACTCTTGAATTGGGCTTGTCAGCCACAAACGGATTCATCAGGCATCTGACTAGACCTCTTACATGTATACCATGATCCAAAGGATTGAAGGTTGCCTACTAAAACATACCTCAGACTTCCGGCATACAACATCTAAGTGCTACATGTTGCCATAGTAGCCCAGGGAATAGACAAGACAGAACTGGGGAAAAAAAGAGTACTGACATAGAACTCATTTCCTTACTATCTCCAAAAGTGGGTATAAAGTTAAGTGTCAATAGACCCATATCATCACACTTCCACCTGAATAACTGTCAACCCAAGAGCACACTGAATATCAAAGTAGGCAACCACATCCTTCCCCACATAGGCAACTGGTAAGGGGTGCACAAGGGTGCACATGCCTCCCCTGACGGCCGACACTAATGCTGTCGGTAGGGCTGGTGCCCCGCATGACAGGGTCGGCGGCTTCTGCAGGTGCCCTCCCCAAATTCAGGAGGCACCAGTCACTCATGCTTCCATGAGCATACCCCAGCCTACTTAGGAGTCACATTAGACCATTCCATCACCTATAAACATCAGATTCAGAAGGTCAGCACTAAAGTATCTGCACAGGTTGCTGCCTTAAGATGTGTAGCCAGCACAACAGGGGGTGCCAGCATCAAAGTGCTCCAAACTACTGCGTTTGATGTCATGTATCTGGACTTTAAAAAAGCCTTTGATCTGGTGTCCCATAACCTCCTCATGGAAAAATTGGCCAACTGCACCTCAGCTACATCACAGTCCGATGGCTGGGAAATTGGCTCTGAGGTCAGACCCAGAGAGTAGTGGTTGATGGCAGCAAATCATTATGGCACTTGGTGACCAGTGGTGTCCCCCAAGGCTCTGTCCTTGAACAAGTTTTCTTTAACATCTTTATTAACGATGTGCACATTGGTGTCAGAAACGCACTGGCTAAGTTCGCTGATGACACTAAAACTTTGAGGCATAGTGTCCACACCTGAGGACAGGCTAGTGATCCAGGCTGACTTGGATAAACTTAGTAAGTTGGCGGACACAAACCTGATGATGTTCAATACCGATAAATGTAAGGTGCTCCACCTCGGGGGGAAAAAAACCCACAGCATACTTATAGGCTTGGTAGTGCTACACTTGCTAGCACCACTGCCAAAAGAGACTTGGGAGTCATGACTGACCACAAGATGAACATGAGCCACTAACGCGATGCCGCAGCTGGTAAAGCAAACAAAACTTTGGCTTGCATCTATAGATGCTTCTCAAGTAAATCTCACAATGTCATCCTCCCACTGTACTTGGCCTTGGTGAGGCCACAGCTGGAGTACTGTATCCAGTTTTGGGCTCCGCAATTCAAGAAGGATGTGGAGAAGCTTGAGAGAGTCCAGAGGAGAGCCACGCGCATGATCAGAGAGCAAGAGAATAGGCCTTATGAAGAGAGGTTGAGAGCCATGGGACTCTTCAGTCTGGAAAACAGCAGGCTCAGGGGGTCCTGGTGGCTGCTTATAAGTACATAAGGGGTGTACATCAGGACCTGGGAAAACATCTGTTCACGAGAGTGCCCCAAGGAAAAACAAAGACCAACAGTCGTAAACTCCTACAAGACTGTTTTAGGCTGGACATAAGAAAAAATTTCTTTATGGTCCGAGCCCCCAAGACCTGAAATACACTCCCTCCAGAAGTGGTGAAGGCACCCACTCTGGACTCATTCAAGAAACGTTTGGATGCTATCTTGCTGGGATCCTTTGACCCTAGCTGACTTCCTGCCCCCGAGGCACGGGCTGGACTTGATGATCTTTGTGGTCCCTTCCAGCCCTAACGTCTATGAACTCTATGAAATTTGACATGATATATGCCCCAGCAGAATACTGTGCTTCTGTACAGCCCAGAAGTTGAACTGTTTAATGGGACAACATTGTACTTAACAGTGCACTGAGATTCATAAGAGGCTGGACAACTTACACACACACATACTCCATGTAATCTTGGACATTAAACCAAGTGTTATAAGAAGACACCCTAACATCATTACTGGCAATAGAGGCAAGAGATAATGAAAAAATCACCTGCACCATCAACTGATAATTGAAGACCCAAATAGATGGAAGTTTAATAGACTCAAAAGTCTTAAACTGTTTGTACATGAAGCCGACAAGCTCTTGGAAGAGACTGGAGACACTGAACCAAATCTATGGGCAACAAAGAAGTGGGCCAACTTCTGGCAAAAGTCAGATCTATTCCTACAGCCTTTTATACCAACACCAAACAAGTCCCACATTGGGCATGACCTTGACAGAGAACCATGGGTCAAGATGAACATACTGAGATCTGGATACATATGCTTCAAAGTAACACTTCAGAAGAGGAACATCTTGGACAGCCCCTTGTATGAATGCAGCGTTCCACAAACAGCACAGCATGTAATCGAAAGCTGCAATCTTTACAAATGACCGGACAAATGAAATCCACACACTGAGTGATACTACCGGACAGTGGCTTATACATCTGGAAGTTGATATCTGATACTGTATGAAAGAGAGAGAGAAAACAGACTGATCTACTCTCAGGTCTGAGCCTGAATTAGGTAGGCTTGTCTGTATTCTTTGCAGAATGGGTTGGTTACCACCTCTAATGAAAGCAGCACCTGGTCTTTAGCTTGTACCCAGGATAGGCCAACTTGCCCAGATTGAAAGCACCACAACATTTGAGTGAGAAGATTTTGTCTGCAAATGAGAAGGGAGTTGGAGAAAAACCCAGTTTAATTTTCCAATAAAGGCATATCTGTAGGAAACAGTAGGAGAAGCAGGGACATCTTCAAGAGCCTCCATCAGCACCATTCCACACTGTTCCTAGGCTTGTATTGTTATGAGGGGGAAGATGAGATGCTAGTCTTTTGGCAGAATTAAAGCAGTTTAGCTTCCTGAAGTGTGTAAATCTTTACTTTCAAATGTTTGTGCTTCCTGGAAATTTAACTGTGAGACTGCATTACTCTAGAAGAGGAATGTGAGTTAGCTCTGGTGTTCCTGTAAGGATTTTACCCTTAAGTTACTGGTTTGTATTCCCAATTTTACATTTTTCTTACTGCACTTTAGACATTTTAAAAAAGGTTTCTTAACAATAATTCCAGCCTGGAAGCAGTTGGGGAGAAGCTAGGAGGAGATTTACTCCATGCAGACTTCCTCTGGCCCGTTAGGGGCCATCTGCCCTCTCTGGCATCTGCACACACCTGAAAGATGGAGCAGAATACCAGTGAAGATTAAGAACTATGCTAGAGGAATGGGGGCCCCTCCTGGGAATTTTAAGATCCAAAGAAAGTTGGAACGGGTAGGTCTGCAGGTCCTGACCCACATCAGATCTACATGAGCAGAAACAGCCCTAGAAAACAGGAAGCAATGCATTGAAGTGGGACCTATCCTGAATAAAGGCTTGTAGCCTACAGAAACTTCTCTGAAAAGCTCTCCAGCCCCCAGTAAAGGGGTGAAGAGGTTCACGTGACTCACTCAACTGCCTCGCTGAAAGCCTTATGAGCTTTGACAGGGACCTTCCATAACTCCTACAAGGTAACTTTTCCATAACTCTTCATAGACTATTTATAGGCCACCTAAACATCCCCCTCCCTCTCTCTCTCACACATTTGACACAACCTTGTTCATCTGTGATCGAATGCAGTCAGATTATCAGGCACTGCAGAAGTCTAAACAGGATTTTCAGTTGCCAGACACTCCTAGTAGCTTCCTCAGGGAATGACAACCCTCTTCAGGCACAATGTGATCTCCTAAGCATAATAAGGTTTCATATAGAGGTGGGATAATGGGCGGAAGGACCGGGATGCTTGTGAGGTTCTTCAACGAGTTTGTCTATTAATAGTCTGTGAAAAGTGAGCTTGCTTGGCAAGCCTACAAAGGATTTTGTAGGGTGATTTGTCCATGTCAAACTCATTCACATTTTCAGGAGCAGTGGAGAGTTCTCTCTCCTACTGCCCACTCATGCTCCCTTCCCTCATTTTTTCTTGCTGTCTTGCTAACAGTTAATAAGGGATTGTAATGACGTGTCTCCTCCATCCAAAATCCATTCTTTCTCTAGGGCACGCAATCATGACTCCTGGAAACTTCTGAACCTAATGCAAGCCTGAAGGGTATAGACACACACATATTCGGAGCGTTGTCAGAAGGGCAGTAGTTGTTATGTTCTAATTGTTATGTGTTGGCAAACTAGCAATGATATGAATGTAGGAAAATAATTTCAGCTTTCATACTGAATAAAGCAGTCTTTTTCTGCCAGTCCTTTCACAGCATCTGACAAAGTAGGTCATTGCTTATGCCTCTCTGAAGCAATTAGTCTCTAAGGTGTCACTCTGCCCTACCTTCTGCCTGAGTGCAGACATAGCTAACCACCTCTCATAGCTTTGTGGTTTTAATAAGGGGTGATGGGGGTTGGAGGAAGTTAACATCATAAGAGAAACCGAGTCACAATCTTAAATTAGGAGAGCCAAATGCTGCTACTTTGTAAACCATTGGGACGAGTTGTTAAAATGATTCAATGAAAAGTACCTGCAAGACGAATTTTAAAAGAAACAGACAACAATTTTACAAAAACCAGGTATATATGAAGTGGTGAACATGGTACTATTATTTTTCATTGTAAATTTATCTCTTAACTTATTGGTAAGACTCATTTTTTTCAGTCAACTATTGTCAGCAGTTAGATGCTGCCAGTAGAGCAGCATGCAAGCACTGAAAAACAGCTTAATATAGTATATTGTGCTTTGCCTGGGATGAGATAAGAATAACATCCTATAATCTGCTATTAGACATTTATTTATAGAAAACCAGGTTGTTCCTTGGAAAATTTATCTTCAAATGGTTTGTCTAACCTACCCTTTTCCACCAATTATAAGACGTCAGAATGTACCCTTTTCCCCCCAAAACCCGTTCTCTTCTTACAAAATAGAGACTGGTCAGTACTGTTATTATAAATATATATAAAGACGAACATAGTGTGAGCAATAATAAGATACCACCCCAATGTCTCTCTCATAATCAGCAGATGTGGGTGCTTTGGGAAAGTTTTCAGAAGGCCTCTTCTTAGAAATTACTTTTATTTAATGCAGCACCATTATGGCTCCTGTATCACATTACATATCACATTACATTTTTTTTTAAGATCGGAAGGTCAGTGAAAAATAAATATATAAAAGATTAGAAAGAGAAGATACCTTTTCAATTAGATGCAGCAGATGCATAACATCAATTACTAACAAAAACAGGTTAAAACCCTGAATAGAAAAAATGGCTCACTTAGATGAAAATCACACATATGGACCTGTATACCTCATGCAAGATAACATGCTTACAATTAAGTGTTTTTCTAATTTATGGGGCTGAATATGGCATAGTGCTGTGCTTCTCGTATTGTATGAGCCCATTTGTCAAACACAAAGGAACCTGGTATAGCATTTGCATCAAAAGGATTGCTGCCCTAATATACAAGATACACATGTTAAGGCTCAGTTTCCTTTTTTGCAGGAACATTTTCTATTCTTGTAAATTTGATCCAAATTATTGGATTCTGAATGTAGATTAGAGCTATCAATCTGATCACTTGTGCCACTGAAAAACAACACTTCAGATACCTCTTTTGATGTATAAACAGTTAGATTTGCACCTGAAACTCACCCGTGGATACAAAATGTGTGTTCCAATTATGCTGACAAAACAGGAGAATGCACTTTAAAAATGTGACCAATATTTATCCAAATACTTAGGAAGGAAGAATGCAAGTAAGAAAACCAAGGGGGGGGGGGGGGAAATGTAGAAATGATAAGTACTCTGAAGCACTGAGATAGTAAATTTGTGACACTCTACAGTGTACTTACCTAATATCTGTGCATGTTATACATGTGATACGACGGCTGTTTGTTGTAATGAGGTTCAAAGCCACAGATGTTTCACTGTCAGAAGTTGGGTGTGCTCCACATTTAAAGTAAAACTCCTGAAATATTGAAGGAGAGATAAAGGGAAGATTACATACCTGCAGCTCATGTCCTCTCTTTATCTTGGTCTAACTGACATTTCAGACAGCAGACAAATCACCGCTGCCAGCAGTAAAGGAGGGAATTCATTAGGAATGATTTAGAATGAATTCCTTGCAGACTCTCTCTCTGCTAGGCATACATTTTATTCTTGCAAAATACCCTAATGAAGAAAACTTCTCATGTTGCATATGTTTAGTACTAGATGTAGACTGTATTTATTTTTCTGGATTCACAGAGAAAAATAAGGCCAGGTTAGATCTAGAAAGGGGTGGTGGGGATTCAGTGGTGTAGTTGCACTCCACTTTGATTCCTAGTCCACCCAAAGCTTAAAATGGCAGAAGCATTTCTATTCAGGCATCAGTGATAGAGTCAACTGACTTTATGGCTAACTATCTATTACTTGATGCTTTCTAAACTCTTCATTCCACATGTGTTATGACCCTCCCTACTTTTTAATGGTTCTGATGTTCAACTAATCAAGCTACCCTTTCTTCTGCAATTCTGTTGTCTGTTAGCTTTTCCTAGTAATGTGGTTCCTGTTTCACAGCCCTGAAAACTTATTTTGGCCCTAGATAAAAACATGAGCTCAGGTGTGGAAATACATTTCAGTGAAGCACTGTATGTACTGTCAAGATATCTAAGAATGCTAAAGATGTCCATTTAATTCTAATGACTGCAGGACTAATGAAACAATGCATTTTGATTGTTTTTGCCTAGTCTGTTATGGCTTATGCATAATATATGATATAACAAATTAATGCACATACACTAAATTTATGTTTGTTTTTCCTCTGATCTTAAACTGAATAATTCAGCCCTAGGCCACTAGCTTAATAGTAAAGCTTCTAGTTTCTTTTTAATTTGATAAAAATATGTGTTGGGATGATGTACCATACATCTGCATCCCCCTTTTCAAAATCCTAGATCCACCCATGAATAAGGCCTCTGGCAAATATTCAGTTAAAGGTGCAATGGGGTACAGAATCATATAAAGTTAGGGTTTGAAGGGAACTCAGGAAGTCATCTAGTCCAACCTCCTTCTCAAACGAGGGAGGTAAATTGCAATCCCAACAATTGCACCTCCTGCCATGCTATACATGCATGGCAGGAGGTACAATTGTAGGATCAGATCCCAAAAATGCCATACTGAACATGCAGGGGGAGCCCAGGATCATGATCTTGGGTTTCCCACGCACTGGCAAGCTGGGTGCCTACCGCCCCCACAGCTGGGAAACCCAGTCTGCCATCAGAGCACATGGAGCCCTTGACGCTGGCCACACATTCAATTTATTGTGTGTTGGGAACCAGCCACAAAGTTATTACACATTTTTTGTGTGGTAACTTTGTGGTTCATTCTTTGTTTTATCACGCCATTAACTGAATGAATGTGTGGCCAGCTTAATCACATCTTAAGTAGTAACTGGTTAATCATGTCTTTGGTGTAACATTTTCCAGGAACTGAATATCCCCTGAAACTACAGAGGTATGATCAAAATGGGGAAGCAGGGTCACCCATAAGATGCAGGGTGCAAAGCACTGTAACTAAGCATTAATGTTCCTGGACAAGTCTATAAAATAGCCTTAGCAGTGTGGCTCATCAACAATTATATTTGACTTAAATTATTCCAGTTTATATAGCTTGTAGACCGATTTCAACCAGGAAAATGTTGCTAGGGCTTTTTCTTGCGTACTAAGCAAGATGACCAATAGCTGTTACTTGTGATTTTTTTTTCTTTTTCATCTTTTATCACTGTTTAGGGAAAATTCAGTATATAATGTAGTCTTTTAAGAGGAATTGGTTTTGGGGATTTAAATATTAACAGTACTCTCTTTGTATGTTAGAGGAGGCATGTTGGAGGAATGTGCCTTGACTACAAACTTGGAGTAAGTTGTGATGTTTGTTAGCTTTTGCTTGAACAAGACACAGATAAAGTTAAATCTCCCATACAAATATGCTTCATTTGGTTGGCAAGCACTGTCTTCATTGCAGAGCTTTAACTGACCTTATAGATAGGCGGGGACCAAGTTACTGCATGTATAGAAAATGAAAATAAAAACCTTGAATTTATTGATTTACTACTGTTGGTACTACAGAAGACACACAAGATGCATCTGGACTGCTGTTACTTTAAACACTTTCTTTTGGTTGCCAATCCTAAACATTCACAGATAATGAACTTTTTTTAAAAAGCAATACATGTGAGATATTTTTTATTTGCCTTTTGATTTTTAAGCCTGTAAAATACCTTTGGAACATGTTTTCTACCTTTATCCATAAACATGGGAGCTAATTTTTTTCAACTTAAAATTTAATTTAATCCTTGTCTCTAGAAGCTAGGGTTTTGAGAAAAACCCCAGTGAAATGAACTGAACTGCTCATATGCTTAGAATTATCTTGTGCTTAAGTACTTGGCTGAACTACAGTGTCAAATCTCTTTCGAGTCTTATTTCCTGTTTATTTTTTAATGTTGTTCTTTTACTCTTGGAATTGTTTTTGGATACAGTTTTTCATTTATTTTGATTTTTTGTTTTAGGAAAACAGTAATATTTACTGCAAATCGTAAGTTCTGCGAGTTTCTGCTTGCTTCAGTACATTTCTCTGATACCATATAGTAGTACTATGATCAGTTAAGTAAAAAAATACTGACCAAAGATCCTAAAGCCAGGCATCTACATCATGGAAACACAGAATAAACTTTGGGTAAAAATGATTCCTCTAACAATAATAACTTGTGTTGTTCTACAAGCAAAAAGCATTGAGCAATAACAACAGTAAGCTCTAAAACACTTGCAATGGTTTTACACTTACAGCTTTACATTGTATAGAAAAAGAATGTTCTTGTGTCTTTGGTATGCAGAATTTACTACCATTTTTATTTCTGGTTGCTTTATTGCAAGCACAGCAAACAATCATAAACTATACCCCCACCGACAAAATGTGCAAAGCCTAGTATACTTTAATGGCTTTACATGTTTTCAATATTCCCTCTTTTTTTGTGTAGAGAGAGAAAGAGAGAGAAAAGAACATTCCTCTGATGAAGAAATACACAATGAGAATATGAGTAAAAGCTAAAGCACAGTATCCAACATAGTCAAGAAGTTGGCACTTGTAGATTGACCTGTCTGCAAACAAAGCCAAATGTAAAAAGATAGAGAATTAATATTCCCAGACATGTCCACAATCAAAGGGAACCATCAAAACTACTGAGAAACAAAATCACAGAAAGATGCAAACTGGGAATGGTGCTTATAGTTTGGGAAGCATTACTGCGCCACCAAGGCACTGCCAAAATACAACTGTTAAGCTCAAAATATCAGTAAAGGAATAGCAGCCACCAGGAATAATGTATGCTATTTTCTTTCATCATGCCATTGTAGTCACATTTCCAGATCTTCTCATGAACTTATGCAAGTGTAAGTTATATATTTCATATTGCTGCCTCCTGGGTGTAAGGAATCTTTTCTAGAGTTTAGAGCACATGACACAGGAAGTAAAGAATTCCGAGTTATATTCCAGCTCTGTAACTGACCTTCTGCAGAACTTATGGGGGAAAAAAAATGACTGATCTGTCTATGCTTAAGTTTATCAATTGAAAATTGCTTTAAAATACTTCCTTAGTAATTATATATACAAAGTACTTTGATATTAAAACAAATTCATTTGGAAAGAGAAGACACTATTTTACATAACAAAAGGAAATACCACTAGTCTCAGAAGCAAAGTAATACTATAAGCAAAGACCACTCATATTAAGAAAGCTATTATCTTAAAAAAATCTTTACAATTTTATCAGCACTGCACAGTAATTTATGCTACTGCACAGTAAATATGCATGTGTAGACACGCCCAGTGGATATGGAAGATAACAGAAATGTATAGAAGTTTTCCTGGGCCTGAAATGACTCAATGCCAGCACAACCTCTTCAGGCCAGAACTTGTAAGAGACTCTTCAGAAAGATAGCTCACAGCTCTCTTCTCAGTTCTCTACAAAAGGGAACTCCTCCCTGGCTACATCTTGGACTTCTAGAACCCTTTTCCCATTATACAAGGCTCAGTGGGCAAGAATCTCTTCTTCTATGTTTAATTTAAGCTTATCATGTGCACAAAGGTAAATGTTCCCACCAAGGACTAGCCTAACAATTAGTGAATGGTTCTAGAAGTCAGTTCCCTTAGACTTGATCCTCAAACTTTGCCATAGATTTGCTGCACCTCTCTCAGACAAGAAGTCATTACTTTCAGTGGCCAAATTAAAATCCTTTTTGCTGTGCTGGACCCCAAATGCTTTTTTTTTAAGGTAAAGAGGGATAGAGTGGTGCAAGTGTTCAGGAGATGGACATCTTCACACTGGCACTAAGGCTGGGTATAGACATTACCTCTGTGCTGCCAAATTTTTATGGTGGCACAATGCAAAAGAAAACAGACACCCATGTGTCTGTCAAGCCACAAATGCCTTTGTTTGTGCTAGTAATGAAAAGGATTAATAACTTGTGGCACTTTTTCATGGCAGACCTCTATTTGCTTTATGGCAGGAGAGAATGGGCAGTCTCCAGTTGCCTGCACTCTCCAGCTGTCATAGCCAGGCACTGTCAGGGGTTGAGGGGCTGGTCCTGCATGCCCCAGGAATTCCTGTGCAGGATCAGGCCACTTAAACTCTGGGAGCACCTGCCTCAAATTCCCCACTTATAGGGACATACCCCTAGGAGTCTTTGGGGAATACATCTACAAGAGGAGAATGCCAGCATTTCCTACTTTCAGAGGCATGCCCCAGAGATTTCCAGGGATGCATCTCTAAGTTGGGAATGCATCATCCATTGTCCTATATGATAAATGGTAGGTAACACATGTTTCACCCTATGAAACAAATCAGCTGTACCAGGACACATTCTGACACAGCTCATCTACTTTATTTAGCTACATCTATTTATATACTTAGTTGTGGACCTATACATATATTTATTATTCTTCTATACACAATTTGTATTATGCCATGAGAGATGCCATTCGGAGAACCTTAACCTTAGATAGAATATAGAAATATAGAAAAGGATAGACAATGTTCTTATATAGATTTTCTACATAGTCTTCACTTTTGGTCTATGTAGCAAGGTATTTACATATTGCCTACCACTGTGGTATTGTCAGGTACTGAGGCATGGTCAGTCTGCCTATTGATTAATATGAGCCAAAAGCCTAATCCCCAATCCAAGGGATAGTTGGGTCAAAGCCAGAGTCAGAGTCTGAATCAAAGCCAAAACAACAGGCAAGGCAAGGTCAGAGAGCAAGCTGGGCCAGGTACCTGGGACAGCCACGTTCCAAACAGTACAAGTCATGAGGTCAAAGTCCAGGCAGGTCACAACAGGTGGTCAGATCTGGAATCATGATACAGGAGCAAGAAGACAATAAGCCAGTCCAAGGGCAACAAGAGACTTGTTATTCAGACAGCTTCCACAGGAAACAGGAAGCCTTATACAGGCAAAATGAACCAATCAGCAGATGGGAGCCCTGAGCCAATCAAGAGCCAGAAGTAGAAGGCCTGTTCCCAGTTGGGCCCCTTTCCCTACCACTCCACCTTTATCCATGAGATGTAGTCTAGTGAAGAGCTGATCTGGTGCTCAGTCCATGAGCCTCTAGATCAGGGTTTTGGCATCAGACTCCGACAGCTTTTTGATTATTTCCCAGGTATTTTAAAATGGCAACAATCATTATCTCTTTACCTGCACTCCCAGTCCATAGTAGCAATGGACTGATTCATTTATACTTTTTTGTTTTATTTTTAGTGTGGTGTTTAAGTTTACATGTATAAAGAAACTGCTGAGAAAATGATAAGCAATGTAGCCTTTTACTTAATTCTGAAAGGGGGTAAGTGTTTTTGTGGTCATTCTTCTCTTCTGTTGGAGTGAATTTGTTAAATTAGACACTTGCCTTTAGCATCTACATACCAGGAAATTATGAACACTATACTAAACATTGCAAATGCTACCTCCTTGGCAGTAAGTTTTATAGAATGCAACAACATAGAAAGGAAAGGCACTGTTCTTACTTATTTCTTCATATTCCTGTTATCACTTCAGTACCACACAGGAATGTCTGTTAAGAAGTATAGAAAGATTTAAAAGCTCCTAGTCACTAATACCTACGGAGCAAGTCTACACAAGCCGCCCACTGCACAGTTGTTACTGAACAGTAATTTAGTACTTGCATAGCCAAGTACTAAATGCCTATGCAGTAACTAGCATTATTGTGCAGTAGCATCCCAGCACAGTTGCCCAGTGACTCTTACTGCACAGTAGCTTGTTATTACTGCACAGTAGCATCACATGACAGTTCATACCCAGCGACACTACTACACAGTAATAATGAACTACTACGCAGTAAGCATCTCATGTAAATATGCCCACTGTCCATGAAACATTTACCTAATGCACAAGTTGCCAAAATTTATCAGAAAAAGATTTGTCCTTAGGCATTTTGTATAAAAAGCAACTTGCCTTTTAACGTAGAACACAGGCAGAAGAGAGTTTGTACTTCCTCAGAAATGAGAAATACCCTCAACTGTTGAGTATACAGAAGATAAGTGTTCTTATCTGTCTTCTAGACAGAGTCAAGGAACTGAAATAAGTAAATCAACCCAGTGGGGTGCAGTCATGGGAAGCCAGAGCCTGAAAGTGCATAAGAGCAGACAGGCATTGGAAAATATATCCATCTTTCAAGGTAGTGTCACTCTTCAAGATCTCCCTCATGTATTGTGTCCTTGTAACTCTCCCTTCTATAAGTGGAAACTTCAAATTTCATTGTACAATGCCATCTGCTAGAAGCTGTGGTGAATTCATGAAAATTACTTGACTTTATACAGTGTGTGTTTTGTTAAGTTTTGTGTGTTTTTCATTAAAAAAATGCAAAAGCCTAGCAAACAATGCCATGCTCTGCATAAAAAAAAAAAAAAAAATCAATATCACCTAATTACTGTGCATGTAAACTACTGCTTATAAGTACTTACATAGAGTGCATTTACAAGATGATATTTTCAGCATTCAATTTTCTGTATAATCAGTAAATTATGCATACATGTATAAACCAAGCTTTTAATTAACTTTTATTTCTAAAAGCAATAATGATTTATGCTGCTGACTAACCTCTACATGCACTTAAATTGTAGTTTGGAAAAATACTGCATTTTCTTCTTCATGGCGTCCTGAGGAAACAAATTGAACTTCTAAGCCTTCAATTTTTTTAAATAAATTTACTCATTCTGAAGTCAGGGGTTCTTTTTCTTTTTTATTATTTGTATTGATCATTGTAAATGCAACATAAAAATAAAAAATACATATATATCAACTACATGTGTCAACCTGAACTATGAACATGTCTGTCACAGAAAAAAGTAATAAAGGGGAAAAGCAATAAGCAAAATTAAAAAAGGAGAAAGGAAAAAGGAGGGATAAAAAAAATAGAGAAGTGTGCAAAGAGTAAGTTCGTTACCAAAATATTCTATGTACTCTTTCTAAATTGCACCATGTTTTTCAAAGCAGTTAAGCCTCCTAAAATTGACCCTCTCCATAGATGCCAGCTGCACCATCTCACTGTACCAGATTTCAACCTTTGGAAATGTCGTCTGCTTTTCCAATGCTTTTCCAATATTGTGCGTCATTTATAAGGCCCACTATAAAGATTCAATTTGTATTTCCCAAGAACACAAATATTTGTCAAAGATATCAGAGCTCTATTCATGATGATGTTAACTCTTGGCCCAATTTCTTTCCAGAATGACTTGATAATAGAGCACGAACAAACCATGTGACCAAGAGTTGCCTGAAATGCATCACATCTCCAACACTTTCTAAAATTTAGAGGACAGCTGTAAAATTCTTTATTTTCTTTGGCTATTGAAGGTTTAACAGAGTAGCTGGTGCTCTGCAGCAGGGTTGGGAAGAGGAGGAAGGGAGAGGGAAGCCAGGCTGTGAAAGTATCAAGGGGAATCCTGACTCTGACTGGACAGCCTAACAGCATGTGGCTAATGGTCTGATGTCATTCTGGCACTTCCCCATCTCTATTCCAATGCCCTTTTCATGGTCAGTGCCCAGGGCTTGTATTCCCACCACCCAGCTATGGTCAAACAGAACTGTCCCCCATGCCTCTGTTTTGAAGATGGAGTGTGCTGGGTGAACCAGGAAGGCCTGCAGCAGAAGGGATCCTGCAGCAGCTGCCTCCTGGACTGCATGGTATATCCATCCTAGAAACAAAGATATGGCAGACAGTCCCACCTGTCTTTCTTTGCAACACGCTTGAAAAGATCTTGCAGCGTCCCAGTTGATACCATTTTTTTTTATGGAGCCTAGAGCAGCCAAAAATGATCTTTTGTTGAATAAGATGAAGTCTAAGATCAATTGTTGGTGTTCAAATATTGCGAGTTGCTGATTTGCACTGGGATTCTGCCATCTGGATATTTAGCTCTTCATTGTACTTCAGGTGTAAATAGTCTGATTCAGGTGTGCTATGTGACACTATATATTCATGGGGCACATCTACATGTGTGCATTTACTGTGCAATAACCAAAATTACTGCACAATACAGGCACATGTCTACATGTGTATGTCCATACTGTGCAGTACATATGGTGATGTACACCAACTTGAGCATACATTTGATCCCTGCATCAGGCAGAGCTCAAATTTATGTCTGATTAGTTACTGCATAGTAATGCACGTGTAGACGCCTTACTGTGCAATAATACTATGTGTGTGGATTGACTCGGGACTATCTTTAGTTCCAAATCAGTCCACACACAGTGCTAATGCACTTTAATACCTGCATGTGTAGATGCCAGCCTATTCCCACTTACTGCACAGTAACTTCAAGCCAGTGTAAATGCACATGTAGACCGGCCCATAGAATATGGCAAAAATAGAGAAGAGAAGCAAATTTCAAGGCAAAAATAGCATATCTGGAGTATTTGCTATACTTAAAGCCTCAGGTTCATACTGTTTTTCTTAAATACTTGACACAACTACATGTACTGCCATTCAACTGTTTTTGGAAGGTCAGATTCATTGCATAACTCAGAAAAGGATTTACTATTATTTCCTACTAGAAGCTGTTCTACATGCACAATACCTTTATCCATCCACTTCCTCCACAACAGTTTGTGGGACCCATCTTTCAAAGAGAGATTTCCCAAGTTGAGTCCTTTACATTATGATGTAATGAATAATGAAACTCCAGGAAATTTGCCAAAATTATCTAAGCTTGTCAGGCTGCAAAAGTTGTAGCGATTAGAGACTGAAAAGGATGGTGATAAATAGAGTTTATGATGGTTGATAATGGAATGGGAAACATAAGTACCTGTTTAATTTCCACCCATAGAGGGGAATGATTAGGGAAGCATTGGGCTTCTCATGGCAGACTTAACTGCCCATACACAAATGCAGGAGCTTGGGAAATAATCATGAGGAACTGGCCCTTCTCCTATATGAAAATGATTATGACCTGGTAGGAATTACAGAGACCTGGTGGGACTCCACCTATGATTGATCAATGGCAGTAGAGAGCTAGAACTTGTATAGGAGAGACTGTGTCGGGAAGAGGGGTGGCGGTGTAGCTCTCTACACCATGGATCAGCTCACCTCCCTGCAGATTGAGTTTCCAAACCAGGAAGGGTGTCTTGGGACCCTCTGGGTCATGATATGAGGAGAACATGGGGAGGGTGACTTACTTGTAGGAGTCTATTATAGACCTCCCCACCAAGAGGAAGACCTAGATTAGGAATTCAATAGGGAACTGGTCAAAGCTGCGTGCTCCCAATCCATGATCATCATGGGGGACTTCAACTTTCCTGACATCTCTTGGGAAAAGCACGCAGCCAAATCTGACAGGTCACATAGCTTCCTCATGTGCATCAATAAGGTCTACCTAACCTAGGAAGTCTATGGGCCAACTAGGGGAGAGGCATTGCTTGATCTGATCCTGGCCAATGGGGAGGACCTAGTGATCTGCGGATCAAGGGGAAGCTTGGTGACAGCGACCATGAATTGGTCACCTTCTTAGTTCACCAAAGAGCAGACAAACCGCTCAGTAAAGCAGAAGTCCTTAACTTTGGAAAGGCTGAATTTTGCAAACTGAGAGAATTGGTCAGTCAGGCAATTAGAGGCCATACCCCGCCAGAAAAGGGAGTACATGAGGAATGGTAATTTCTTAAAAACATAATCCTTAAAGCACAGGGGAAAGCCATACCATCTCACAAGAAATGCAGTCAATGGGCAAGGAAGCCCCCATGGCTGAATAAGGAACTCTTGGACCTTACTAAGCTCAAAAGAGTAGCCTCCATCAGGTGGAAAACAGGGAGCATTATCAAAGAGGATTACTCTACACTCACCCACACCTGTAGAGAGCGGTCGAGAAAAGCCAAGGCATAAACCAAACTCAGGTGAGCTACAGGAATCAAGGGCAACAAAAAGTCCTTCTTCAGATATGTGGGAAGTCGAAAAAAGAACAAAGACAGTATTGGGCCCCTGAGAGATCCAATGGGGCAACTGGCTTCTGATGCCCAAGAAAGGGTCAATCTCCTAAATTACCTTTTTGTATTGGTTTTTCACCCTCCCAGGAGGATCACACTGTCAGGTATGGCACAGACCAATCCGGGAGCGGGCGGTGGCCCCCAAATTGATGTGGATCAGTTGAGGGAACACCTTGAGAAACTGGACATTCACAAGTCTGCAGGCCCAAATGGAATGCATCTGAGAGTGTTGAAGGAGCTGGCAAACATCATTGCATCCCCCTTGGCAGACATATTTGAAAAATTGTGGTGCTTGGGTGAGGTCCCAGATGACTGGAAAAGAGCCAACGTAGTCCCTATCTACAAGAAAGGGAGGAGGGATGACCCAGGAAACTATAGACCAATCAGTCTTACATCCAGTCCCTGGAAAAATTCTTGAGAAAATTGTCAAGGGATCCATCAACACCAAACTGATGGAAGGCAAGCTTCTGAATGTCAGCCAACATGGCTCAGTGACTGGCAGGTCATGCCTAACCAATCTCATCTCCTTCTATGACCAGGTAGCATGTGCCCTGAACAAGGGAGATGACATGGATATCATATACCTGGACATCAAGAAGGGCTTTGACCTAGTTCCCCATGATGGTTAAGCTGGGGAACTGTGGTCTTGCTCATCATACAGTCTGATGGGTAGGCAGTTGGCTATGGGGTTGGATCCAAAGAGCACTAGTTGAAGGGAGCAAATCAATGTGGCACAGGGTAACCAGTGGAGTCCCTCAGGGCTTGGTACTTGGGCCGGTACTCTTTAACATCTTCATCAGTGATCTGGATTCAGGAGTCAGATGTGAACTGGCCAAATTCACGGACGATACCAAATTATGGGAGACAGTGGTTACACTGTAGGACAGGCTAGGGATACAGGCCAACTTGGACATGCTCTCAAGGTGGGCTGACCAAAACCTGATGGACTTTAATGCAGAGAAGTGTAAGGTGCTACACCTCAGTAAGAAGAAGCCCCAGCACACTTACAGGTTCAGCAGTGCTACGCTCACTAGCACCATGACCGAAAGGGACTTGGGGGTCTTCACTGACTACAAGATGAATATGAGTCACTGTCACGGTGGGGTCCTCTCGGAGGGCCGTGATCTCCTTGAGGCCCTCTCACCGCGCTACTTCGGCCCGAGGGCACCCTCCATTCTCGCCCGCCACGTCTTTGCTCTTAAGGAAAATGTAATAGGGAGGCTGCCTTGTGTTTCCTCGGGCACGTAAGCTCCTGGACCCCTCGTGGGTCTCCCCGTACGATGGGCGCTACCCAAGCACCCCAGCCTTATGGGCTATGCGTGGCTCCTACCAGCCCCTGATACCATGCCCCAAGCCTCGGTCTGAGGGGTGTTGCCGCACTCACCTGCGGCCGGGCTCGCTATGCCCATCTCAGGCTCCTCAATATGGCCCCGCTCTAGGGCATGCCTACCTCGGGCTCCTCAGTAATGGCCCCGCTCCCGGGCTCCTCAGTAATGGCGCTCCCCCTCTTTGGGGCTCGCCGTGCCCCCACGGGGCTTCTCGAGAATACAATGTGGCGCTCCCCCTCTTTGGGGCTCGCCGTGCCCCCATGGGGCTTCTCAATAATACAATGTGGCGCTCCCCCTCTTTGGGGCTCACCGTGCCCACCCTGGGCTTCTCAATGAAATTGCCCCTCGCTCTGGGGCTGGGGTCTATGTACCCCGCATGCGATCCGGGGTCTATGTCCCCCGTCTGCAACCTACTGGTTGCGCCTGCGACCCACTGGCCGCGCTCCTTGCCGCCAGTTGCTCCCGCACTGGCATGCAAGCTGCGCCTTCACTGGCGCTGTGAAATTAATGCGCCCTCTTGGTGCTAGGGCTCCCCACACTCTCTGGGGTCCCTATGAGGACACTGCGCCCTCTTATGAGGCCTCCTCCAACCCCTACAGCCTCACCCAAGCCTCTGGGTGTAATTTCAAAGTCAAACAAACTCAAGTCTCCTGGCTGTAACACAAACCTAAAGCCCCCTGGCTAAACCCTAGTGCCCATCCTCTCAGGGCTATCATGAGCTGTACTTGCAAGTCATGCTCCTTTCCACATCCTCACTCCCAGAGCTCCTGCCTCCCAGGCTGCTGGCAGAGAACTGCTAGCCTGGCTTCGGCCCTGGGCTCTATAAGGGCCCGGCCCTGCCCCCTACAGCCAGCTGGCTCCCCTTAGTTGCTCTGGCAACTCGCAGTTGTGCTCAATTGGCTCTGCCAGGGTTCTCTCCCTGGCAGTTTCTCCTCTCTAGGAGCAGGCACTAAGATGCCCTGCGACAGTCACTAATGTGATGCTGTGGCTGCCAAAGCTAACTAAACTCTGGTGTGCATCCACTAATGAATCTCAAGCAAAACCAGGGAAGTCATCCTCCCTCTTTACTCAGCCCTGGTGAGACTGCAGCTGGAGTACTGTGTCCGGTATTGGGCCGCCCATTTCAGGAAGGATGTGGAGAAGCTTGAGAGAGTCCAGAGGAGAGCCAAGGCCTGGAGGGAAGGCTGTACAAGGAGAGGTTGAGGGACTTAGGACTCTTCAGTCTGGAGAAGAGAAGACTCAGGGGGGACTTGGTGGCAGCCTACAGTTACATAAGAGGGGTACATCGGGACCTGGGAGAACATCTGTTCACCAGAGCTCCCCAAGGAATAACAAGGTCTAATGGCCATAAACTTCAGGAAGGCCAATTTAGACTGGATAAGAAAAAAACGTTCTTTATAGTGAGTGTGTCCAGGGTCTGGGACAAATTCCCCCCAGAGGTGGTGCAAGCACCTACTCTGGACTCCTTCAAAAACAGGTGAATATATTTCTTGCTCGGGTCACTTGATCCCAGCTGACTTCCTGCCTATGGTGTGGGGACTGGACCCAACGATCTCTTGAGGTCTCTTCCAGCCCCTAATGTCAATGAATCTATTTCAATAGGTAGTTGCATCTTTCTTAATGATAGTTGAAACCTTTTATCCTTTCCCCACAAAAACCTATTGAACATTTGGTTGATTTTAACAAAACAGGATTGGGGCATTACAACTGGAAGGTTATGCAATAGATAAATTAGGCAAGGTAAGATATTCATTTTAAAAATATTAACAGATCCCAACAAGGACATTGCTAAACTGCTCCATTTGTTCGGATCCTGTAATATAACAATGAGGATCTTTTGGAAGCTTTGGTAGACAATAGCATTACTATTAATAGGTAGTTTAATACCCAAATAAATTCTGTGTTCCAATTGTCATTGAGACTGCCATTTGCTAAACATATAATTTGTGGTATAATGATTTAGTCTGAGAAACTCCACTTTAATCCAGCTAATTTTATCATCAGATAGATTGCTAAAATTGTTGATTAATGTTAAGAGGGAAGGAACTGCTCTCTCAGGGCCTTGTTACAGGTTGCACTTTGAACTGCTCAAATGTTGATCAGTTTTAAGGCCTTGTTACACCTTACATTTTAAGCCACACAGATGTTCATTAGTGTTAGCCCTCGCTCAAGTTTGGTGCAGTCACACTTTAGGTAAGCAGGGCCCTGAAGGACTGAAAGATAAGAATCCCCCACCCTCCCATTCCAGGCCTTCCTCTGCCCCCAGGGCTCCCTCAATTCTCCTTTTCTGTCTCTGGGGTTCCACACTGCCTCCCACTTCCCCCTGCCCCCAGAGCATTACTTACTTGAGGCTGCCTGCACTGTTTGTCCCTGGGGAGCAAGCAGGGAAGAGTTAACCTGCCAACTTGGCTGCTGCCAGGCTGCTGCTCTCCTGCCCCAGAGAGCAGCAGCAGTGGTACCAGGGCAGGCAGTTTAACCCTTTCCTGCCTGCTCCCCAGGGACAGAAAATATGAACAGCTATATGGAAGTCGGGGACAGAACAGAGGGGCAGTGACCGGGGATGTAGGTCCTGGGGAAGGCAGGCGTTGAGACAATGTGCCTGATCTTGGCCAGCAGAGGAGAAGGGCAAATGGGGTGTTCACACTAGGGTGTAACCTAGAGTAGCTACTCCTTAGCATAACACAAGGTGGACAGATCAGAGATAATCCTGCCCTGGAGTGGTGTCATTCTGAGCTGCATAACAAATGCTTAAAGCAAGGTTCAGGTGTTAATATGTGGACAAACCAGGGTTTAAGAGCTCCAGAAGCTGCCCAGAATTACCATGTAACAAGAACCTTAGTACTAGCTCAAGTTTGAAGCAGTGGCACCATAAGCCAAAAAACCTTGTTTGACTGTCTCCTACCTGCACAACTGTGAATTACCACTAGAGAGTTTGTAAGCAGAGGCCTGATTAAGAGCTATAGCTATGAGTGGCCACCTAGTACCACCTAGAGCAGGGATAAAAGCCTGCCATTGGTAAGCCAGGGCAGGCTTCTATCTGCACTCTAGGGGATGCTGTGTGAGAAATGGTTGGGGGGGGGGGGGGTGGAAACATGAGGCTAGGAGGTGAAGAGTTAATGGGATGGGAGTGGGAAAGGAAATGGGAGGTGGAAAGGAAATGGGGGCAGGAGATGGGTGGTAAAATGAAGGAAGTCAGCCACTGAAGGATAAAATAAGAAGTAGTAAAATAAAAAAATAATTAAAAAAATAAATAAAAAGGAAGTAAATTAAAGAAGTTCTCACATTCTAATAAAATTTGGATTTGGGATTGGGGTGTAGGGGATGATGGTCAGGATGCAAAGGGTGGCTGGGAGGTGGGAACAAGGAGGGGGGAGCTGCCACAGGAAGGAAGCTCTATCTCATGGGGACCCAATCCAGCCCCCCAACTTGTCCCATCCCATCCCCCTGGTCTTAACTCCCAGATTCATCTGTGCCCTGAAACCTGGCTTGCTGGCATGTACTCTGCAGGCTGTTTGCACAGGGTTGCACCCCAGAGAGTGGGAAGGTCACATCCTTGGAGGTAGGAAGGTCAAACCCCTTGGGGAAGGAAGCTTGGTACCAGAACCATCTCCTGGACAAGTAGAGTTCAGGGAGTGGAAAGCTTGTCCACACAGAACAGGAGGATGGAGGAGGCAACACTGCATCCTGGGATGCTGAAGGAGTCCCACTTGGGTTGCTCATCTGTGGGAAGTAGCCACACATTAATGGAAGAACATGAGTTGGGTGACACAGATCAAAGATGAACCTGCCATGGACTGTTGTAACTTTAAACTGCCTAATGTGTGCTTAAAACTAGCTTCAGGTGTTAATGTGTGGACACTGCAGGGGTTAAGTGTACCCTGGAAGCTGCCTAAAATTAATGTGTAACAAGGCCCTGAGGCTATTGCAGATCTATTAGTGCATCATCCACATACAAAAGGTTCTTATGTTCATTATCTCCTACCTACATATGTTTTATATCAATCTTATTCTTTATAGCTGTAACCATAGGTGGCAGAAGGCCAGGGCTAATAGGACATAGCTCCCCCAAAACAATTTCACAGCAGCTGGCAACAGCAGCAGCACCATACCACCGCCATCCCTCAGTGCCTAGCACCACTCCTCCACCACTGCGTGCAGCACCAGCACACACCAGTCCCGCAACTGCCCTGCATGAGGGAGGGGCAGAGGCCAGCCCCTCCAAATAATATTTTCTCCCACTGCCTATGGCTGTAGTCAATGGTTCCAATGCTAAATCAAATAAAAGGGGTATAATGGGCCACTTCATCAAACTGCCCTTTGCAAGGGCAATGGATTCGATAACATATTATCAGTCACAACTCTTGAAATGGAATTGTTTATAAACAACTGTATTGCCCTTATGAAGTCTTTACCAAATTCCATCTTGTAACATTAGTGGGTCCATAGCTGGGGCAGCAAAGTCACCCCCTGGTGGCCACCTGGGTCCTGCCTTTCTTGCCCCCTTGCATCTCAGGTTCTCATACTGTTGTCTCTCCTGCCATGCCTCAATGTTATCAGATAGGGAGGCTGCCCCTAGATGGCCGGGGGGGGGGGGGAGTTGTTTCAGATGTTAGGCACTTATACGGACTGAGACCCCCTCTGGCCTTGGTTCGCTTTACTTTCACTGGCCCCCCCTGCCCAAGGTCCACTGTCTCAGGACTGTAGGCTCCCAGGCTCCAGTTCCAGGCCTGCCCTCACAGGCTCTTGGCCCCTTGGCCCCTGGTCATGCCCTTATAGGCTCTGAGCTTGTGCCCCCAGTTTTTGCTGTCCAACCCCACAGTTTTTCTGCTAATGGCAGCACTAAACCCTTTGAAGGGCTCTTGACACCCTTCTCTGGCCTTCTCCACTCCTACAGCCACAACCTGATCCTTGAGTATTTAAACACAAATGAAAAGATAAGAACATCTGCTTTCAAACAAAAGGTTTGACACCCTGGGTTAATATCACGCCATAGCACAACCATGCAAGCCCCCAAAATACTTATCTTTGGCTGCCTGGTAATGCAGGGGCTTCCTGCAGCTTTCCTGTAGCCTGGAGTCCTTCCTCCTTGTCCAGTCAGGCCCTGCTCCTGCCTGGGGCTCTGCTTTCTGCAGAACCAGCCTGCCCCCTCTTGCCTCAGGCCCTGGGCTTACATGTCTTTCTCTGGATCACCTGACCCACTATTTGTGCCCCAGATCTGTCAATCACTGGCTGTACTGTGCTGACCATACCTGGAGCAGACAACTATTTTATTCCAGGGCCTCTGCTGCTGCCTCAAACAGCATGCCTGGCCTGCTACACTTTCTTCTTGAAGTGATAGGAGCCTCTGGATCCCCATCACAATCTGGAAAACATCTTAGTTGTTAGAATAGTGAGGGACTGAAGAGACTGCCTAGGGAAGTTGTTAACTTCATTACTGGAGGTGCTCAAGAAGAGGATGGGCAGCCACTGGTCAGGGATGATCTAGGCATAGCTATGCCTATGTTCTACTATGGGGATGTCTCATATTTATGGGCTTTGATGGTTGCCCCTTCCCCCCTCCCCCCAAAACTTTCTGCTACATGTTAGTGTGTTTTTAACCTTTCCCCAAAAGGATTGGGTGTTAGCTGCAGACAGGACTGATAATTTTGACTGGGGTATGCCAATGCTTCTACTAGGACCAAATCCCTAGGTTCCTGGCCCCTCCACTAAGAGTCAAACCAATCACCATATTTGGGGTAAGGAAGGAATTTTATCCCATCGTCAAAGTAGTATGGACAGTGGAGATTTTTGCCTTCTGTTGTCGGGGGCTAAGCCCTCTACTTGGGACCTGTTGAGCTTATATTGACAACATGTCATAGAAGCAGGACATTGGCTTACGTGGTTCCTCTACTTTATCTGTGGCAGGTTAGGGTGTCAGGTCTGTGTTGCATGAGAGTTGATGGTAGGCTTAAGTAGAGTTTAGAGTATGTTTGTATGGGATGGTTTGGATGGGGATGATCCTGCCTCAGATAGGGCACTGGACTAGATGACCTCTGGAGATCCTTTCCAGACCTACTTCTGTATAATTCTGATATCATATTTCCTCGAATAGAAGGCAATCCTAATTATAAGATGCCCCCTCCCAATCATTAGATTCTATATGTGGAAAATGTATACATTTGTTAAAATTTTCTAGATATAGAATTTAATTATTGGAGGTTTGCCTTGAATTTGTCTTCCTCTGACTGCTACAGCAGGGAAAATGAATCTGGAGGGTTAGATAGCCTCTTTGCTCTCTACTTCCCCCCAACCTTTTTCCACTGGCAGAGCCTCTCCCCCTCTCATTACTGTCAGGCCCTGCTCTCCCTGAGCACACGGAAGTGAGGAGCAAATCTGAAAACAATAACCTTGAAATTAAACACAACTATAGCAATTTGCATACAGTACCTATGCACTTAGCTCATCTGGAATTGATGCATGTTACCTTTCTTTGAAACTGCTGCAAGTTTTCGTACAGGTATTCCATAAACACTTCTGAGCAGCACTTTGGTACCTACTTAGGGCCTTGTTACACAGTAACTCTAGGCACTTTCTGCAGCTCTTAACACCTGGACTGGCTGCACATTAACATGTTTTAAGTGGCTTAAAGCACTCATTATTCATCTTAAAGTTACACCACTCCAGGGCAGGATTATTTCTAATTCGCCTAAATTTGTTCCTTTTATATTACCACATGGGCACTTCTCACTGCTATTCCACCCAAACTGAAGTTCTCTAATATCCCAGAGGCAATGGCCCCTCCTGACTCAGGATCAGCAGGGACATTGTGGCACAGCTAGGCCGGGAATGGCACCTCACCTCCTATGGACATCAGGAAGAATAAGCACCACAGCCCTGGAGCACCTGGTGGCACGGTGCCACTTGCCACCACTCAGACCACCTCTGCTTTCACTGGCAGAGACTCAAGAGGGGAACCACCCAAACTCTAGAGAAAAAAGGATCAGACACCTTGGAACTGAGGCTGCACCCAGCTGGCTGGCAGCCTGGCTGGTAGGTCGCAGGCTGGTGGGTACTGCCTGAGCTCCAGAGAAAAAGAACTGAGCCCCTCAAAACTAAGAGCAAGCAAGCTCTGGGGATGCAGCTCTGGAGCTCTCTGGTCTTGCTGGAACTGACACAGTGGCTCTACACTGAGAGCAGGCCTGCTAGGCTTCAGTCCTGACAGCCCTGCTCTCAGTTTGGAGCTGCCACAGCTCAACAAGCCCAGAGAGCCCTGGGCAAGCAGATTAGTATCATCGAGCTGCAGCAGCTCGGCACTGAGAGTTGGACTGCCAGGGCTTGCACTCAACAGCCCCACTCTCAGTACGGAGTCACTGTGTCAGTTTTGGTGAGACCAGAGACCCCCAGCAAAGCTGCTTCCTTGAGACTCTCTGGTCTCACTGTAGCTGACACAGTGGCAGGCCCACACTTTGCCTGGTGGGAGCAGCAAACAGGTTCTGTTCCTAGTCCTGCCCCTGCTCACCAAGCCTCTAGTGGCACATCACAGCTGTGCAGTTAAGGACAGTCAGAGCAGATGTTTTGCCTTACTGTATAACTGCACCACTAAGCCAAACAACACTAAGCTGATTAACACTTGTTTAGCTTACAGCATAAGCTCTAACAAGGCCCTTATATGTAGTACAAACTATGCATGATATTAATTCAAATCCAAAGACCTGTGATTCACCAAGTAATTCACTGGCCCCAGCAAAGTCAACAGCATTTCAAGGCATAGTGACATCCCATCTTAACACTGCTCAGTATATGTGTGTACTTAAGACATGACCTTCCTGCCAGCCCCCCACAAAGGATTCATGTGTTAATTAGCTCCCACTCATGACTGGAACTAGGTGTTCTTGTCATGAGTCCTGGCGTGCTCCAAAAATTTATATGCAGATGAGGTTCAGGGCACTCTGGTCTGACTAGAACTCAGGGAGGGTAGGACCACACTAATTATATGTGACAGGCTGAGAGCACAGGCAATAGAGGGATTCTGTATGAGCTGTTTGGGGCCCCATTTCATGGCATTTGGCATACATTTAAGGCTAATGAAGAAACAGGAATAACTGTTGTTGCTGCACTGGTCTGGTACCCAAAATGAAATAGATTTAAATGGCATTGTGTAATGGAGGGTGCACCCCTGTCTAATACACTGAGGACAGGACACCATACGAGAGCCTTGTAATTAGCTTCCCACTGGCCAGCTTCATGTAGGAGGATCTCAGCTGGACACCTACATCATGGAAATGGGGGACTCTTTCCTAGCTTGCTCCTGCAGCCACTTGCTGAGGGCAAAAAAGACTCAGAGTCATCCAAACCCCAAGCCAAGGGGAAGATATTTGCCAGGTGCTGCACCACATATGGTATTGGAATGGCTGAGTTTTGCTCAGTCAAAAGGATTCAGAACTGATATGGCTAATTTCACCTGGAACAGAAAACATTTTCCAAAATTAAAAAGAAAAAGATCCTATCAGCATGTTTGCCCAATATGGGCCATGTATTTTATAGTTATGCTCGGTGTTGGCTGCATTTAATCATAGATTTCATAGACATTAGGGTTGGGAGGGACCCCAGAATATCATCAAGTCCAGCCTCCTGACCGAGGGGCAGGAAGTCAGTTGCGGTCAAAGGATCCCAGTAAGATAAACATCCAGATGTCTCTTCAAAGAGTCCAGAGTAGATGCTTGCACCACCTCTGGTGGCAGTCTGTTCCAGGCCTTTGGGGCTCGGACAATAAAGAAGTTCTTCCTTATGTCCAGCCTGAAATGGTCTTGGAGGAGTTTGTGACCATTTGACCTTGTTGTCCCTTGGGGGCTTTGGTGAGCAGGCATTCCCCCAGGTCCTGATGTACTCCCCTTATATACTTATAGGCAGACACCAGGTCCCCCCGAGCCTGCGCTTTTCCAGGCTGAAGAGTCCCATAGCTCTCAGCCTCTCATCATAAGGCCTGTTCTCCTGCCCTCTGATCATGTGTGTGGCTCTCCTCTGCACTCTCTCAAGCTTCTCCATATCCTTTTTAAATTGTGAAGCCCAGAATTGGATGCAGTACTCCAGCTGCCGCCTCACCAAGGCCGAGTACAGTGGGAGGAGGACATCCTGGGATTTGCTTGAGAAGCATCTATGAATGCAAGTCAGAGTTTTGCTCACTTTACCAGCTGCAACATCGCATTGGTGGCTCATATCCAGCTGTAACATTGCACTGGTGGCTCATATAATCAGCTTCATAGTTGGTTTTGCTTGGACTGTAAGGCAGGACATGGAACAGGACTCAAGACCCCAAGCAGATATTATGCGCGCTGGAACCTGAGGTCATGCAACGTGACTGGCCATTGCTGAGCATATGCTACTTTTGGCAGCAGTTTAATGACAGACAATGTATTTAGTGAGATTGTCCTGCAAGAGATTAGAAGATGAGAGGCTTTTTCTCCATGCCAAATGGAGGAAAAACCTCATCTTGTATTTGAGTAAATACAGTACTTGTATCATTAATTTTATTTTAGATCACACTTTCCTTGTTTCCCATTAAAATAGATTGGTAGAATATTACAGAATTTTCTATTGATGACTGAATGTCATCCAATGTATTAAAAAGGCATCTGGTGATTTGCAGTATAGTATTTTGGGGCAATTTCCTACAGATGGGCATGAGAATTAATGGAAGGCATGGGGAAAGAAGACAGGACTAAAGATTTAGACCCAAGGAAAAAAAATGAAAGCTTCGGTTTCGGTTTCAAACTGGTAAACTAAACACCATGAAGACTCCATAGCCAAAGGAGTAGCAATAGACTTTATCACAAATAAAGCCCTATATTATTTTGTAAGAAAAGCCCAAATGCATTGCATATATACAGTTAATTTACTAAGCCTCTGATTGAAGGCACTGCAGTTCCATCAACCATTCATCCACAAATACTAGCGTAAAAACCTTAAAAAAATCACCACTCTTGGCTAAATTTTTTGTAATACAGAAAATAATCATTTCTTCAATCATACTTTATTTACTTGGAAGAAATGGTTACAAAAATGTAGAAGCTAATCTTGTATCTACAGAATCAGCACAAAATCAGAATAATCAGTGGGAATGAGAGCAAAAGGATTAGTGTATCTATCTTAGAGTACTTCTTTAAAAAAAAAAAAGAGATAAATTTACAAAACATTCTGAGTTTCAGCAGAATCACTGCTGAAGAAACTGAAGCGGAGAAGACAGTACAGCAGTTCGTGCAGGCTGTCAGAAATGTGAACTTTGAAAGAAATGCTGTTATAGGATACAGGGGAAAAAACTGATGACCCAAGAGAGATGGAGAATGGTATAGTAAGCCTTGTTAATACACTGCTGATAATTAAGCTAACCTCAAAGATAAGTTAGAACATCCTTTAGCCTGAAAAATGGCAGTAAGATGTTGAGTTACTTAATTTAAATGCCCCTAAGAAACATAAATGTATTTAATTTGATGACAGAAGAAGCATAAAAATGTTAAAGAAATATGACTCTCTTTCCAATATCTGCTTTCTGTCTGAGCACTGACGTCTGAACCCACTGCCCTTCTCAGAATGCCTCTGGCTAAGAAAAAGAAAGACCTGCTATTCATGATAAAAGCTCTTTAGGCTGAGTTTCCTTTTCCCATCCTTCATCAAGGCTGTTGAGACCCAGCATGAATGGTCTCAGTTAATACGCCAACTTTGACCTTTGTGGGAGGGAGTGGAAGAATTAAAACCATTTAAAAATGATATTTTTGAGAGAGGTACCAGGCAAAGAGAGGGAAATTATAATGCTGTACTAATGATTTTCCATACCCCCATCTCATTTTGGCAATGAAAAAATCATTGTTCAAATGTGTCTAAATGACAAAGAAACGGTTTAATACTATTATATCCATAGGGTAATATAAATGTAACAGCAAAAAATATACATAAATTCATATGTGAGGAAATACTTAAAAATTACAAACCCATTCCTCTCTTGGAATTATTTAATTCTGGGTCCATAACAACATTTAATTGGTTCAAAATGTAAAAAAGAATGTGTCATGTTTTGAATTACTTATTGATAGCTCAGGAAAAAAAGGGTAGCCTTTGGAAAAAAATAGGATTAGGATTCGGGAGTGTGGATACTATTTCTGGTTGTTTAGGAGATCTATTTTATAACTCTGGACAGGCCACCTAGCAGCAGAGTGTAAGGATATTTTGATAACTCAAGATGCAGATGGGTGCCTTGGGTATGCCTACAGGGCACAATGCAGCAGTATGCAGAAATACCTAAGCTAGATTTGAACAAGCTCGCTCAAACACCAAAAGTAATACAGCTGCATTAGTATAGCACTCTGCCAAGAAATATACCTTGTCTAACTAGCTCTGTTAAAGCATCCTGCTTTAACTTAGCTCTATTGCTTCCAGCATCTGATCTAACTTGTCTAGAGCTAGCTTGGGTATCTTTGCATGGTACTGTGTTGTGACCTGTAGACATACCAGCAGGACTTTTGGGGCTCCGATGTGCTTAACTTCCATTAAAACTCATGGTATTTAGACACTGAGACACTCTTGAAAAATCCTTTCATTTGTGTCATGGCGGGGTCCTACAGGGGGGCCGTGATCTCCTTAAGGCCCCCTCTTCCGTGCCAAGTCGGCCCAAGGGCACCCTCTAATTCTTGCCCGCCACATCTTTGATGTTTAGGTAAAGTTGGGAGGCTGCCTCACGTCTCCTTGGCACGGTTAGTTGGGACCTCTGTCCCCGTGTTTTCCCGGACCCACTGGGGGTCTCCCTGTATGATGGGTGCTTCCCAGGCACCCTAGCCTTATGGGCTATGTGTGGCTCCAACCTCCCCTGATACCACGCCCCAAGCCTCGCAGATGGGATAGACATTGGTCTGTCTCTATAGATATACCGCCCATCTCTTGGGCCTTCTCTGTTGTGCTGCCCCCTCCTGGGCTCTCCGAGCCCACCTCGGGGCCTTCCCTGTAATGTCGCCCCTCTCTGGTGCCTTCCCTGTAATGTCGCCCCTTTCCTGGGGACTTCTGCGCCCACTCTGGGATTTCCTGGTTGAGCCACCTGTCTCTTGGGCCCACTGCACTGCTACCCCCTTTCTCCAGGGCTCACTGCACCACTACCCCCTCTCGCCGGGGTTCACCACAGCACTCCGCCCTGCTCCGGGGTTTACCGTAGTACTAGGCCCTTCTTCAGGGGTTCACCACACCCGCACTGGGCTGCTCAGTAGTACCCCTTCTCTGGGGCTCGCTGGGCCCATTCTGGGGCTTCCTAATAATACTGCCCCCTCTCTGGGGCTCGCTGTGCCCACGCTGGGCTTCCTAATAATACTGTCCCCCCTCTGGGGCTGGGGTCTAAGCACCCCTTTAGCTGCGCCCTAACTGGTGCTGGGGCCCCCACGCCGCTGTGGGTCCCTATGAGTATGCTGCGCCCTCACTGGTGCCAGGGTCCTCACACTTCATTGCGAGTCCCTGATGAGTATGCTGCACCCTTCCTGGCACCAGGGTTCCCCACCGCTGGGGGTTCCCCCTGAGGCCTCCTCCAACCCCTTATAGTCTCACCCTAGCCACCGGTGTAATAACAAAACAAAACACAAGCCACTAGGCTACAACATAACTATAAGCCACCTGGCTGTAACCACATTGCTCTGACATCTTAGAGCTGCCTTCTGTTACCTGGCTTAGGCAGTACCTGCAGTTCCCACTGCTTCTCATATCATGACTGAGGGAGCTTCTGGTTGCTGGCAGGGAACTGCCAGCCTGGCCTCAGCCCTGGGCTTTCTAAGAGCCAGCCTCTGCCCCCTCCGGTCAGCTGACTTCCTGGTTGCCCCGGGCAACCCACAGCTGTGCTTGTTATGTCCTGCCAGGGCTCTCTCCCTGGCAGTTTCCCCTCTCTAGGAGCAGAGCACCAAGGTGCCCTGCAACAATTTGAGAATTATCTTTGTTAGGACCTTACCCTGCTGTTTATTAAATCAGTAAAAACTAGCGACTAGGAGAGCAGGCATATGTAGAAGATACTGTGGGGTAAATGGGAATGTAGATTTACAGTACAGCAGTTGTTCTATAGGGGTAACGTGTGCACATACTCTTACCCATTGGTAAATGAAAGGTAACCAACAGCAGCTTACTCTTCTTTTTGATCAGTCATCTGGTAGGAATTAATTGGCAAAACAACAAAAATGTTTCAAAATTAAATGGTTAAAAATAGCTGCTGTTAAATATTTTTGTCTTAAGCAGCAATCTAACATGGCATAGCTAAGGTTATTAATGATCAAAAAACGTATTCACAATCAATTTCTTGTCAGTGTTGTGTGTTTTAACCAGTAATTTATAAAACATGGTCATTTTTATATTTGTGTAAACAGCATGGATATTATTGTCTACATTACAAGAATAGACAATTCTGTTTAATAATTTGTGCTGCAATCTAAACTCAGAAGATAGGTACAATTTAGATTCAATAATAATATTTATAATTGATATCTCTTTTTCTTTCTGAACTTTGGATTGTTAATTTCCACAAGTAAAAATTATGTCATCTGGCCTTTGGAGATAACATGTGCAAGTGTAACTACAGCTTCATAGGACTTTATTGATTTAAAAAACCTGTACCTTTCATTGGGCACATCTACATAAGACACTAACCATGCAGGAGTCTAATAACACTGTGCAGTAGCATGCCAGGCAGAAACCATGCTAATATGCTATTGCTCAGTAGTATTAGCTTCCTGAACACTGAGCATCACTAAATAGCCATATGCCAGTGCTACTGTGCAGTAGCATACATTACCGCGTATTGATTTAGTACTTGGTTAACCAAGTCCTAAATTTAATGCGCAGTAACTATGGTGCATTAATAAACATGTAGACACACCCCTTATGTACTATTCTTTCTCTATCTATTGGAAGAAATGTGATGGAAACAAGGCAGCAAATACTTTGGAAATAATTTAGCTACTTCTACTCAGACATCCTCCCCCAGATACAAGTTTGAGGGTGACATCTTGGAGTTGCTTTCAAGCAGGGCATTGGCTGGGTTAAGGAATTTGGAATTAAAACTGTGGTAGCTCTTGCTCTGAAAGCCATATGAAAGAAGACTCAGACAATTTTTTTTTAACCACTGAAGAAAAAAGTTTGCATGAAACTAAATCTCTCTCGTTTCTGAAGGTGGTATTTGTCATTTGTTTTACCCATCAGAAGTGTTTATAGTGTGTGTGGGGGGTGAATTCTGTGGCTGAGGTATGTGAACCTAAATGGCATTTACCAAGCACCTAAGTGGCATTTGTGGCACTTAAAGTTTGAAATTCTAGTACCCCTGCAATGTGGATGCATGGGCATGTGCATGTATATTGAATATGTTTAGTACACTATGCACCAGCTGGGCAGTTATGTGGCTACATACATGTGGCATAAGTTCTGGGGAAAAAAAACAACCAGGAGGAGCCTCCCATGTTCTAGCTCCAAGGGCCAAGTAGTCAGGTACTTGCCCATGAATTTGGAGATGTAGGTTCTAAGCTCCCCTCACTAAAATGAGATTTGAACTTGTATCTTTCTGACTTCCTAGCACAGTGATGTAGCAACTGTAATGAATGCAGATGAAGCATTACCTGAAGGCTTAGACAGATTTGATTTTTGTCATGCTTTATCTGCTATTTTAGCGTGACAAAAAAATCTGCATATCTGCAAAATCTGCCATACATTCAGGCTTTCTGTCCTGCTAAAAAAATAACCAGTCTGCCCCCAAAATGGCAGATCTCTAACAAAAAGTTGCCATTTAAAAGACCAACTTCTGTCACCAGAAAGTTTTCTGTGACTAGTCCTGGACCCAGGGCAGCACGAGGGGTTGTAAGCACAGCTCCAGTTTGCCAGCAGGGGAGCAGAGCTCTCCTCTGCATCTCACAACCTGTCTGCTGAGGAAAGGGAAGGGATAAGAAGAAAGCTAAGAAGCAGCCCCTACAGTCCCCTATCTAGAGAGTGTCCCTCTTTGGCAATTATATTATTATCCAAACATGGGCCTGGGCCTATGCAACTGCCCATAGTGTTATATTTTTTATAGTGCTAGCTTTCCTTTTGAAGTTGAGCCATTGCACCTTGCACTTCGTACTCATTGTATAACATGGACAAAGGATAGCACAGTAAGGAAGTTTCTGCAACCTGGAAGAAAGGGTCTAGGTTAGAACTCTCCATCCTAGAGTGGCATCCATTTCACTGAGCCACACACTCCTGGCCCCACATATCTCCTTGCTTGGCTGCCAGGGAACAAGCTTCAAAATGCACACCAGAGAGACGGCTAAATAATGCCTAACCTGTGGCCTGGTAGTCAGCACACAAGGCTCAGAAGACAAAAAAATGCAGGTTTTAAACCTCCTTTGGGTAAGGGGGAGCCTAGACAGATCTCCTGTTTCCTGGGCATGTGGCCTAATCACTCAGCTACTGTGGCTAGAAGAGAGAAGCACCCTCCCCTTTGTCTAATACTTGCTTGTCATTAGATTTTTTTTCCAATTAACTCTAATTCCATGGACTATGCGCCTACATTGGATCTGCATACAAAGCCACATAGCTGCCCTGTAAGTATGTGCATGCTCAGTATGTGTGTGTGTGTGTGTATGTTTACTGTCCACACTGCCTGGGCAATAGAAGATAATAGAATTGCAAATTGTGCATAACTACAAAAAAGACCACTTATGTGGCTATAAACTCCTATTTAGGTACAGAATGGTAATATAATCCTGCTCCAAGTCTTCTCCCATTTCTATTTAGGTGGTGGTTCACACTAAAAAAGTCTACTACCACATCTATAGTCATTTCAGTAACAACATCACTCCCAAGAGAATGCAATGTTCCTATGATACAAATACTGCTTACAGGTATACAGCTTGTAGCCATGCTGGTCTGCAGGCAAAAGTAATCAGGACTCTTGGGGAGGTGATATATTTTATTACACTAACTAGATAGTTCCAAAAAAAATCATTATTTGCAAGCTTTTGGGCGCCCCCCCCCCCCCCCACCCTTCCTCAGGCATAGGAGAGTGCAAAGATTGTAACATTTCTCCCAGGTAGAAATGAAAATTCATGTGTCACAGGAGAGCAGAAAGCTAGTGTAAGATCTCCTGGTTGGAAAAGTTCATACAAATTTCACTCAAAACAAAAGGCTGGAGCAAGTGTGTCAGTTTTCAGGTCTCAAGGTGACGTATTTTGCTTGTTTCTTGTAAAATTATGGTTTTCATTTCAAAATGGGTAATTTCAGTATCTTCCATGTTTCAGGGAGATAGGCTGTAGCCAGGTTGGTCTGCAGGCAACAGTTTCGAGTCAAATTTGCATGCTCACACAGCAGTCTCAACACAAGAGAAATTCCTTGCTCAGGAGAGCCTTCCATCACCCAACCTCCTGTAAAATATAAAACATCATAACAAGAAAGAAGCATAATTCAATGTTCTGCTTGCCATCAGACTACTCTGAGGTAAACAGACTGCTCCAACTTTTATCTGAGCCTATTTTGCATAAAATGAATGTTTCCACCCAGGAGATCTTACACTACCTTTCAGCTTTCCTGTGAAATATGAATTTTCATTTCTACCTGGGAGAAATTTTACAATCTTTGCACCCTCCTATGCCTGAGGAAGGGTATGTGTGCCTGAAAGCTTGCAAATAAATAATTCTTTTTGCAACTATCTAGTTAGTCTAATAAAAGATATCACCTCCCCAAGTGTTCTAAATACTGCTTACATGCACTTTATTTTCTGTGTAATCCAATTTATTTATCATATTTCTCTCTCTTCATAGTATAATCTAACAGCCAAATGTATTGATGTCCATTGTATGCCATGAAATGTTAACATTTGCCTGTATAGTTACCCCACAGTAGTATCCAAGACACAATTGTTATTCCCCAGGAATAGAAAAAAGACCAATGGCATATCATAGATATGGGTAATTGTAAGTAAATGTTGACATGTTGAACAAGTGTTCACGTTGCATACAATGCCCTGAAAAGCTAATCATTTGGAGAGCAGATGCAAGAAGGTGCAACTTTCCCGCAGTTTGTCATCAAAATTTTATTCAGAGTAGTTATCTGATCAGCTCTACCTTCTGGATTGAGTTACAGCCCCAGTTAGTAAAATGAAACTGTTTAGTCCAGTGATGTTCAACCTCTGGCCTGAGGGCTGGATCCTGCCTACAGGGCTGTGTCATGCAGCCTCATGAAGCTCTCCACAGGTCCAGAAATTAGGGGTGAGGGAGCAGTAACACCGTTAATTGGTCCTAGAACTATGGTAATTAATGCAGCCGCTGCTCCCCCACTACCAATATGACCACCCCATGAGAAGCCCCATGACCTGGATGATGCAGCCCATTATGCCAGTGTGTTGTCATGTTGTGGCTGAGTCCAGCATGTGGAGTCAGGCTGGCATGCAAGGTTGTGCCATAGCCAGATCCAGCGCATACAGTCACACCAGCTGACACCCAAGAATTGACCCTACATGCCAGCCACACACTAGATCCAGCCCATGGAGTGGCCTCTTGCATGGGATGGGCCCATAGGGCCAGAAGTTTGTGTACTACTGGTTTAGCATAGTTTACAAAACCCAATCCTAACTGCTGTGTCAAACTCAGTCAGCAGGTTTGATTAAATCACTTTATAAAGTAACCTCCCCTGTTTTATATATTGGAAGTTTCATTTGAATTACTTGAACCACAAATGAGGTTTCAGTATCAGAAAAACTACTTACACCTTATTATCATCATCTTACCCTGAACATCAGCACTGATTTCTAGGACTGAAACTTTCCCATCAGTCTTTTTTAAAGTAGAACCCAACTGTTTAAATTTGTTATCAAGTGTTTCCTGTAGAGAATCAACCTCATACTCAAAGCTTAATTTCCTCCAGCAATCAGATTTGAATTTTTATATGAACTTAAGTCACCAAGGGGGCTCAAGGAGGGAAGGGAGCTCAAATATTATATGACATCAGATCCTCGGGCTATGCCTCTTTTGGCAAGAAAAACTGTTTGCAGTTACAGATTTCTCCACTTTGTTTCTCTTTCATTCCTAGTAACAACCACTTGGGGTAAAGACAGTGATTAGAATCTCAAGAAAAGAGTTACAGAAGTTATCTACAATGGAAAAAACATAGAACTGTAACCTTTCAGAGTTGGAGTTACAAAACAATCCATGTTGTAATACCCTTCGTGGTGTTTCATTGTGAACTTCTGAAAAAGTTCAAGGTGGTAATATTCATGAATAGATAAACAAACTCCATATTATTACTTCAGTAAGCTTTAATCTTGTGAATGTATTCTTTACAATAGACATCAACTTATTTTCTTCTCTGTAAAATATTTCTATTTATACTGTATTTAGTACAATCCTGTCCATCTGATACTGAAATTACCTGAAGCTTTGCACTCCGGCAAGCTAAGAGAACTGGTCCAATTCAGTTTGTAGAAAGACTAGTGTTAACCCAAATGAACACCATATTTGACCTTTTCTTTTACTCCTCAAATACCAGTTCACTTGATCTCAAACCTTCTGTTCCTTTTCACCATCTTTATAGGTTTTCTTGATATGCTGATAGCCAGTAATAAAATGCTCAGGGGAGTGGTTAATCATTGTGCATTTAAACCTAGAGTTCTGCCATATGAGGCATCAATATGCACATAAGGGTATGAGCCAGAAAGTGAGGTTTGGACTGAACTACTACTGACATAGCAGGTGCATCAGGATATAAATTAGAACACACTACATGAAGCTTAATCCAAATATCTTGGAAATGCTGGGGGCAAAAAAATCGAAGAAGTGACAGAGGTGATGTTTATACTTTTTGTAACTGTAACAGGATGGGTCCTGGTGAAGCTATGCACCCCTTAGGGGCCACCCTTATCTTGCCCATACTCCCAGTCCTCCATATAACCTCCCATTTGTCTTGTCTTGTCTGATGTTCTTTTGATGTTGATTGAGAGACTGACAAGTCCTGGAGCACTCTCATCAGCATCCAACCAATCTAACTGAACTCTTGGTGTCTCTTGGTCCTCTGCCCACTACCCTAAAATTTCACAGCCACAGATGTCTCTCATGCCTTGGTGGATTTACTGATACCTGGCTGGCACTACTCTGAGCCAGTAGTCACTACCCAAGGCCTTACTGGCTCAATTAATTCTTAGATCTCTTAACTGTGGCCTCCAGCCTTCCCCATAGCCATGCTCATCACACTCAGGTGCCACTCGGTCATCGGTTAGCTTCCTGTATAGGCTTCGGCCTCCTTATCCTTAGCCCACAGGTTATTCTGGCTGCAGTCTTGTAGCCTGGGCCCACTTCCTCTGGCCTAGCCTTTTAGTTGCAGCCTCCTGTCAGTCACAGCTTGGCCTGTGTCACCCACTCTGGGCTCAGACTCTGTTGCTCCTTCTGGGCTCAGGCTCTGGGTCTCAGCCTCAGACCACCTCTGTCGCTCCACTCTCAGGGTCAGGCTCAAGTCCTCTCAGTTTCAGCCCCCTGTGCCTTGCTCTCAGGATCAGGCTCTGGTCCTCTCAGCCTCAGCCTGCTTCTGTCTCACATCCCTGCCCTTGGCAAGACTCAAAACCTGGCATGCCCCACAGGAACCCATGTTCTTCTTTTCACCTCTACAGTCACTATCCAGTCCTCCGGTACCCAGTCCTCCCACAAACTAAAACAACAATGCAAGCAACACAAATACAAGCAACTGCTTTAAACTCAAATACTTGATATTCTGATAGCCAGTGATAAAAATGGTAAAAGGAATGGTTAATCATTACCTATTTAAACCTAGAGTTCTGTTGTATGGGGTATCAACACATACATGAGAGTATGAGCCAGAAAGTAAGGTTTAGACTCAACTGCAACTAACATGGTAAAGGCATTAGGATGCGACTTAGAAACACTTTCTGGGTCACCATGCTACTGCCGAAGCCTCCTCCCCACTCACTGGAAGTACCTGCCATGCTCTGCATCTCCCACTCCTTGCCAGCTGGAGCGGGCAGGATCTCTTTCCCCTTTAGAGTTCATGGCTATACTGGCCCTTCTGCCTCACGGACCCAGCCTGAACTGTGGAGCTTGCAAGGACAGTGAGTTAGACTGAAAAACAGACTCAGTCCTTGGTCCATGAGGCCTCATTCATTCATGATGCTGGAGTAATCTTTTTCTCCTTCATTTTGCCTTCCCAAAACAAGGTGTGTCCTATTTGGAGGCATATGATATGTGGTAAAATACAGTAAATTTGAAATGTGGTCTTTGTCACCCGTACTCATGCTGTTGTCATGGATCTATAAGATATGTCCTTCTCCTTGATCTTTAATTGATATCTGCTCAATTGTTGGAGTTTATGCTGTCAATATCTGACTGAGGAACACTTGAATGCAGACAGTTCTCAGTCACTCAACCCCCACAAATCAGCTTTTCTACTTAAATCAATATACCTTAGATTAGTTCATCTTTGGGGAACACTGCCAAGGATTTCTATTTCTTCTGTTTTTAGATAGGGCCAAATTACTTGAGTGGAAAATGTTTTATAGGACACCAATCCTTAGGAGCAGTGTGATGTGGGATATCATCTTAACACCCCTGGCAGATGTGCAATTAAAGGTGTGATAGGATCTGATGTATGATCCCTAAAATTGCACTTCCTGCTATGCCACATGTGTATTTCAGGAGACAACTGTGGGATCCAGTACCAGATCCCAATCACTCCCCATTGCCGATGCAAAGGGAGCCCAGGGTCATGATTCCAGCCCCCGCCCCCCGACCAGCAGATTGGATGTCTGATCACTGACTGACTCTGGGGGCCCACAGGGCCATTTCATCAGGCCAACCAGATCAGCTGGGCTTGAGTTCTGGGGCAGTCCCAATCTACAGTCAGCTCACAGGAATTACCTTGGTGTTCCATCCCTGGAGTGGTCCCTGTCAACCAATGTATCAGCAGATCAGGATGGCCCCAGGGTTTGAGCCATTGGGCCACCCCAATCTCCTGTTAGGTGGCAGGGACCACCCCAGGATTCCATCCCTGTTCAGCTGACTGAGAATTGGAACAGCCTACGAGCCTGATCCCCTGGGCTGTCCGATCTACTGTCAGCTGTCAGGGACCCCAGGGGGGTCCCTGACAGCTACAAAGATATTACATGTTTTTCAAGTAATATCTTTGTGGTTAATTAGGGATTTTATGTTGCCATAAATTCTTTGAATGTGTGGCCAATTGTTATTTCTGGCACAATTAACACCTTAATTGTGCCAGAAAACAAATGTGCCAGGGGCCTAACTTATAACTGGTTTTAGTGTTTTTCTTAATATTATATGGGGTAAATTAACTATTGATTTTACATTTTTGTTGTAGAATTCAACTGACGCAGGGTTATCTATAGACCAGGATAAGTGCACTGTCTTACTTCTTTCCCCTCCTTTATCACCCTCTGCAGTTTATTGGTACCAAATTAAGCAGACAGATAAATCAACTGGTATAACTTAGAAGCAAAAGGACTGTGTATATTTCTGGAGAATCTTAATTAGTTATGATCCTCGCACATTTCTTATATGAGGTTTATTATAACTGTTTCTTCCATGTCTTACTGGAAAAAGTGCAAAGATGCAATTGGTGGCATGAAGAAGTTTCAGGTAATGGAATTTGCATAATGAATATAATAGAAATATCTCAGAATTCAAGTGCATTCAATATTCTGTTCATCATGTTTGTCTCAAATAAATTAATCATTTATTGCTCTAATTTTTAACATACAACTGGAAGTGCCAAATTAAGGGCTCTGGATACCTACTGCATAAAGTAAAACTCACAGTATAACCATTACCCACCATTTAAACTGAAGATAGTTGTAAGAAGTAGTTACGTTCCTCTACAGAATTAGCTGGCTGAAACAATGGCAAATGTCCACCCCCAAAAATAGACACATGACACTGACCCAAACAAATGCATACAGAAAACAATTTAGGTGGAGACAGGCTCCGTCATTTTGTGAAATGTGCCCATGAACAAGGGAGAAAATGCATCAGAGCTGAGGGAAAAAGCAGCAAATAGGGAAGAACTAGTTGAGAATGGAAGGTAACTTAGTAAGCATGAAATCATACAGTTCAAAATCCTAAGGAAAGGAAGGAAGGAGTGGCACAATAGAGATGGTGGGTTTAAGAAAAGTTGGCTTTAACAAATGCAAGAAACTTGTGGGCAGGACACCCTAGGAAGTAAATCTGAGAGGAGGAGTCCAAGAAAGCTGGCTTTACTTTATGGTGGCCCTTTTAAGGCAGGGATGGGCAAAGTCTGACCCACAGGCCAGATCTGGTCAGCAGTGGACTCCATTTCCCAGCCACCCCTGCTCATGGCTGGGACTGGTCTCCATGGAGACCCCAGCCACAGCTGCACAAGCTGCCCCTGATCGCAAGATCCCAGAAGCTCCAGAGCAACCCCCAGCCCTGATCTGCCATGCACACTGCCAGCGGGGCTGTGGCTGGTCTCCATGGCAACCCTAGCCTTGAGCTTTCCTGGGCAGCTGCAGCTGGGGTCTCAATGGAGAATGGCCCCAGCCGTGCAGGCAGGGGCTGCTGGGAAATGGAGTCTGTCTGCTGGCCATATCAGCTATTTGGCCCACCCCTGTTTTAATGGCACAGAAGCAAGCTATCGCAATGCAATGGAAGAACAGGAAGTACAAACAGGAGACTGCCCTGGCTAGACAACAATCTCCTCAATGAGTTGAAGCAACCAAGAAAGTCCTATAACAAGTGGAATCTTAGCCATAGTACTAGGAAAGAGCATAAGAATAGCGCACCCACCTGCATGCAGGGAGAAAAATCAGGAAGGCCAACACCTGGTTTGAGATGCAACTAGCAAGCAATATAAAGGGCAATTTAAAAGGATTTTACAACTATGTTAGAAGTAAGAGGTAGACCATGGATAGTGTGGGTCTGCAAATGAATGCAGAAAACAATCTAGCAAGAGATGATGCAGAGAAGCCTAACGTATTTGAAGCCTTTTTCACTTAATTCTTCACAAATAAGGTTGGCAACAATATGACAAGTGCAGCTGGCAGCCAGGATAGGGGATGAGATGATGAGATTAGAGAATGAAAAATTTAGGGATTATTTAGAGAAGCTGGATGTTTTCAAGTCAGCATGGCCATATGGGATGCACCCTCGGATACTGAAGAAATCAACAAAGGTAATTTCAGAGCTGTTATCTACCATCTTGGCAAGTTCATGGAGGCCAGGTGATGTCCTGGATTACAGAAAAAGGGCAAATATAGTGTATAAAAATGGGAGGATCACAAACCCCAACAAATCAAGGGGGTAGGGGGGAGTGTTGTGGGGGATGTCTTATAGATTTTTTTGTGTTTGTTGTACTAATATGGTGTGTGTAGTCTCATTGAGAAGCCCATGTTATGCTGTAGCCATTTATGTTGCTTTTACCATTGTATAGATTGTTATCCTGCCCATATTTATCTTTATGATTTTTGTCATGGTTTAATCAAAAGAACTGAGGAATTTATACATAAGGAAAAGAGTAGTTATAACTGCTAAATATCTTTTGCCATTGTGTTCTAGATCAAAGACAATTTCCACTACCAATCACAGACAACAGGGGCCACTGGTGGAATGGACACCTTGGGCAGCTTTACACATGCTCCAGGTGTGGAGGGGGGACATTAATTAGAGCAGCTGTCAGAGTTGCTCTAATTAAAGGGCATATATCATCTCACGTATTCAGTGTCCAGCATCCTACACTTCAAAATGGTAGTAGGGGTGCTTTAACTAAAGCTTGTTCAATGACCTTTAGTTAAACTGCCACCATTTTGAAGTGCAGGGATGCTGAATACATGAGACGCTGAGGCTGCTGGAGCGTGCTAGTAAGCATGGTCCAGCAGATTCAATTAAATGAATTATAGCACATCAGTGCATATGTCCTGCATATCTACAGACACCCCCAAACTATTTTCTGCTTGCAAGTGGAAAAACAACCACACAACAGCAAAGGTATCTGAGTGAAGCAGTCTATTAGCCAGTCTATTAGACATTGACTTAATTGCTAATGGATCACAGAATCCTTCAGGATTTTCTTTCCTGCCAGGGACAATGTGATGGGGGAAGGAGAAGGGGAAGGGGCTGGCTTTGAGGTATTTTAAGATCTTTAGATTTTCTCTGGAGGAGTTCAAGTACTAAGCAGTCAGGGCTGGCAAGATCATCAGGAAGCTGATCTCTGAAAATACTGGCAGGTCTCTCTGAAGGACCAGGTGGTAGTCAGATGAGACGGTAAGAACTTTTGCTTATCTTTATGTCCTGTCTTCAAATTTACCCACATTTTTTCTTGTATAATTCTTTTTTCCCATATAATAAATCTAGCTGTTGTTTCGTCTCCCTGCTGACTGCCCATGGCAAAAAATGATCTCTAGGTAAGTGATAGTCCAGGCTACCATTGTAAGGAAAAAGGGACTTAAAAAATATTTCACAGTCCAAAGGGAATGCACTTAGAGCTGGCAGAGATTCCTCCGCTGGAATGTTAAGGTCTCGCATAAGGGTAGTGGAGTTGAGGCTTGTGAGGATAAGCATTTATCCCAGGGCAAACCTTAGTTGGTTTCTTGGAACAAGCAGCAAAACAGCAGGGAGAAACTCAGGCTCCAGTGGTAGCCCACAGACAGGTTTGTGACAAGGTGTCATGCCAAGCTATGGGCAGTAGCTCAGGGGTCACTCAGGAATTGAGGTGCCAATGAGGGTCTGGAGAAGTGAGCAGAATCCAAGGACAAACTAGGTCAGGAAGCTAGGAAGTCAAGCTGAGGGCAAGGTCTAGAAACAAACTAAGTCAAGAAGCTGGAAGATGAGACAAAGAATGAAGTCAGAGAATAAGCCAGGTCAAGAAGCTGGAAGATCAGGCATACAGCAGGAGCCAGAGTACAGGCCAGTGGAAATGGCAAAGTGGTCCAAGGTGGTGAAGCCCTGTTGCACAGACACTTCCTGTTCCTGCCCAAGTTTCCACAGGGTCAACTGACTCCAAGCAACCTCTCTAGTGACAGGGAGTGGATAAAAGGCTAGGTCCTAATGGAAGCTTCAGGCCAACCTTGCCCTGTCTGGGTGGTCAGGCTTAGGGCAGCCGGCTGGGATGAGTGGCCAAGCTAAGGCCCCATCTTCAAGGTCAAGCCTGACACAAGGAGGATTTGGGGAATTACAGACCATTCAATCTGACCTTAATACCAGGAAAGATCATGGAGCAGGTCATCAAGGAGTCTATTTCTAGGTACATGCAGGAGAACAACTTGATCAGGAATAGCCAATATCGACTCATTCACAAATCATGCCTGACCAACCTGATTTCCTTCTGTGACTGTCAGGCTCTGTGAATAAGAAGAAAGCAGTGGATGCAATATACCTTGATTTTAGTAAGGCTTTTGACACTCTCTCCCACAACACTTTCATTTGTAAGTGAAGAAAGTAAAGATTAAGCAAAAGTATTTTAAGGTGGATACATATCTGATTGGATCATCATGGTCAACAAGTAGCCATCAATGGCTCAGTGTCAAGTTGAGAGGTGATATTAAATATAGTTCCCAAAGAATCTGTTCTAGGTCTATTATTGTTTAGTATCTTAATTAATGATTTGGACAATGGCATTGAGTACATACTTTGCTAATTTATGTATGACACTAAGATGGTTGGAGTTGCAGACACTCTGGAAGGTAGGGCTAGGATTCAGAATGACCTGGATAAACTGGAGAAATGGTAAAAAAATAATCATATAAAACTCAACAAATACAAAGCCCTGCATTTAGGACAGAACAACTATGTACATAAGTACAGTACTGCAGGAGAGAACCCATGGTGCACAGTGGACCATGATATGAATATCAGCCAACAGAGTACTCTCGCTGCAAAAAGGCCATGAAAATATCAATAGTCCACTTGCCTTGCAAATCAAGAGAAGTAATTCTTCCACTCTATTTGGCTGTATCTGGAGTACTGGGTCCAGTTTTGAGCCCCTCACTTAAAGAAAGGTGTCACAAATTGGAAAGAGTTCAGCAGAGAGTGACAACAATTATTAGAGGCTTGGGAAGCATGACTTATCAAGGCAGACAGAAAGAACTAGAATTATTTGTTCTGGGGAAGAGAAGACTGAGAGGAGATTTGATAAAAGTCTTCAAATATCTTAAAGGTGATTAAAAGAAGGATGGAGGTAGACTATTCTCTGTGACTACAGGGGACTGGACAAGAAACAATGGCTTTAAATTAAAACAAGAGAAATTTAGGTTAGAAGTTAGGAAGAATTTCCTCATTATGAGAGTGGCTGTGTATTGGAACAAGCTAGCCAGATAGGGGTTTGTAACAGATGACGATTCTGCAGTCTAAGGTAGAGGTGGCCAAACCATGGCTCATGAGCCACATGCACCTCACCAGCACAATACTTGCAGCTTTCTCCTAGAGACAGCTCCAGGGAACAGCACAGTCCAGCACCTCCTGGGCTGCCAGCTCAGGCACAGGGCTGCCGGGGCGGGGGCTGCAGCTGCGCTGCTTACCCTGGGGTGTGCTCCCCTGCGGAAAGACAGAGCAGGTCAGAGGTGCAGGGTGGGAGGTGGCCACCTCCACTCTGGGATGCTTAGTATCCCCCTCTCCTCCGCCGCTCTCTGGCTCCCAGGATCGGATGTGGCTCCTGGGCTGAATAACTCTGGCCACCCCTGCCCTAAGGTGTTGGGGTGCTCGCAGAGATATACCCTAGGTTTGTGTCAGCCTATTGGTTCCCTCCACCTCACTCTACTTAATGGGTGTGCCCTGGTTATTTATGCCCAGGGTAATTTGCCCAGAAATCATGACTTACTACAGACACCTCAGTAAAGTAACAGAAAAATAAAAGGGTTCATTACAAGGAAGAACAAATAGGACAAAAAAAAGAAAGTGATCAAATACTTTGACAACAGAGTATGGTAAAATAAAACTCACCAAATCCTCACCCTATGTTCAGACTACCACCTAGCCCTCATAAAAATCCCTCTGAAAATCTATCAGGGTCAACCTCCCCTTAGTCACAACTTGCTCCCTCAACCAAGGACATCAATTTCCCCTTAACACAGAGTCTCCTCTCTGCCCCTTAATGACCACTACTTCCAGAACATTACACACAGTCTCTCTCTCCCACCCCCATCTACCTTCACGGCTGCCAGAGAACTGTCTAGAGTATTTCTACCTGTGGATCCACGACAACATGCTTGGATGTTTTATCAGACTAGACAGACATTTAACTGGATGATTTAGTCAGGGAGAATTCTGGTTTTGAGCAGAAGGCTGAACTAGATGACCTCCTACGGCACGTCCACACATGCAGGCATGTGTGCTTGCAGCAGCTCAAATAGGAGCAGCACAAATTTGTGCCAGGGACTTTTGCCTCAGTGCACGTGCATGGTCATGCACTTTGGTGTGGGGCAGACTGTGCCACTTGGGGCAAAATGATCCTGCACAGCTTCACCTGGATCTGTAGCCAGGGGGAGCTAGAGCTTGGGGCCAGCACCTGTGCTGGCCTCAGCAGTATAAAAACCTGCCCTGGCAAGCAGCTCAGGGCTATCAGATCTCAGGAGCTTCTGGGACTCTGCTCGGCATCCCTCTCTGGAGCCCTTTTTTTCACATTTTGACCCTTTAACACCCACATCACTCCTACCTTGCATTTTCCTTAGCTGTGCCCCACAAAAAAGTTCTATCTTTCATCCTTTGGCCCCACACAGTAGGGGCTGTTAGATGGGTGGGCCTTAAAGCCCATGTTAATGGGAAGATACAAATAGACTGGACCTTCTGGGACCCAGCCAGTTGGTATCTAGGGACACTAGCCCTTTGTGCCAGCTGGACTGCCGAAGCAACCCTTACCTAGAGTTCCCTGCACCCTCTACCCTCTTCAGCAGTCTGGCAGTGGAGGCTGCTGCCTGGATATGACCTGCTGTGACCTGCAACAGCATGTGGCTGCAAGACTGCACACCTGCCAGACCCGGACAGGGATTGCACGGCTTCAGCAGAGATGTCTGCATCTCTGGGCCAGCTACCAGTGGGCCATGGTTGCACACGTAGCCTTTGTGCAGCACTAATGGCATGTATGCTCCTGCCCTGCCATCTGGGCAGCTATTGCCTAGAAAATGTTCTCAGCATGGTGGCCTGCTTTGAACTGTCAAAGCATGTCTTCCTGGCCCCAAATGGCCAGGGAGTCAGCCACCTCATTTGTCTTCCAGCTGGGCCCCAGGTGTCAGCCCCGAGCAGGATTCTCTGCCTGGGTCCTGCCACTTGCCTCACTAGCAGGAATCCTGTTGTTCCCTATTTAAAAATCACAAATTCTATGATAAAAAAAATCCCAAATTCATTCTTTAAGACACCCCAAAATCCATGTTCTCGCACAATTAAAACAAAAGATAACTATATATAGATATATAGAGACAGACAGACAGAGAGAAAGGGAGAGAGAGAGAGATCAGTTGCGCAATATTTTATTGATATATTTACAAGTTTAAAGCAATTTGGAAGCCTACTAGTGTCTCTATCATCATAACAAAACAAATAAATATCTATAAATGTAAAATAAATACCTATATGCTTTGATTTTTGCTTCTGGCTTTCTTATCATAGAAAAATTAGAGCTCCCCCAGGCCCCTTCACTAACCAAGGAGTGGGGTTTGCAGAAAGGGGGTTGGAGGTGTGGAGGAGAGGTTGGGTTTGTGGGGGGACTTCCACCCCCATACCCTTCTCCACCCCCTGCAGTGCCAGCCATGCCATGCCGGCTGCAGTGCTGCCAGACCTGCAGTCTGTGCAGGGAGAACATGTCTGGCAAGACCCGAACTGGCCCAGCATAGCCCAGGAGCCTTTGCACAGGACCAGGAGGCATGGCTCCAAAACATACGGCTCCTGTCCAAAGGTGCATGCTAGCTGCATTGGCTGGGATGGGTTGCATCGGGCATGTTCTCCATGAGGGTCAGGCAGCAATGTGCCGTGGCCCATTGCAGTCACAGTGCCATGATTGTGCATCGCTGCCTGACCCTCATGGAGAATGTGCCTCATAGGCCCGATGTGACCCAGCCCGGCCTGCTGAGCTAGTGCGTGCCTTGGGACAGGAGCTGCACATCCTGCAGCTGTGCCTTCCAGTCCTGTACAAAGGCACACTAGCTGGCTGTGCCAGGTGAAGTCGGGTTGGGTCCCGCCAGGTACATTCTCCTTGCACAGACTGCGAGTCTGGCAGCATTGCAGCCAGTATGGTATGGCTGGCTGCTAGCACCAGATGTGTGTGGTATGGGGGGTGGGAGGGGATGTGTGCTTTAGCAGGGGCTGCCACATGCCTGCCCCACCTGCCCCCTGCAGTGCTGGTGGCAACAGCTAGCTGGACTGTGGCCCAGCTGCGACAGTAGTGGCACAGCACTGTGTGACATGGGCTCTCACCCATTGGACCTAGCTCGTTGCCAGTGTGGTTGTGGGGCAGACATGTGGCAGCCCCTCCACAAACCCACCCACAGACTGCACATCCCCCACCCCCTGCCACTCCCCACATCTCTCTGCCACTCCTCACACCCCCCTACACCCCTCCCTCCCATATCCTTTTGCTTACTCCAGCATGCTAAGGGTGTTAGCCCCCCATGTTGGGGCAGCAGAAGCACCATAGAGGCACTCTGGCCAGAAACCAGAGTGTCTGTCTGGGGGACCAGCTCTTGGGTTACCTCAGGGCATGGTCCAGGACTTTGCCTTGCCCCGCTTTTTTCCCCGCATGTCTTTTTTTTTTATACCTAGATTTCCAGATATCAAATTTTGAGCCTGCGCTGCAAATATGCAGTGCAGGGAACATTTCATTTGCAGCATACCTCTTGCAGTGTCTCAAACTGGTTTGAGATGCTGCAAGAAGCATGTGTGCACTCATCTGGATGTACCCCTAAAGTTCTGTCTTATCCCTTCTATTCTATGATTATCTAAGGAAGCATCAGACACACTCTCAACAAGCCCTAGGAGCAAATTTAGAGAGAGAGCTTGATAGATGGTGCTGCCTGAAGAGGGTTTGGAGCTGTGGGCAAAGAAAAGGTCTGTTATATTCCTGGTGTATTCAGCCAAAAAGGTGCTTGTACTTTGTAAATAAATATGACTGCATCCTGGAAACATCTAGATCTCCAGCTTGAATGGTTCTGCTGATCTCACATGTCATAGTATACCACAAGGAGAGGGGAAAGCTCTCAAATAACTTGGTTTCAAACCATTTCAGGCTTCAAATTAAAACCTAACCATTTGAATTTTGTTTAGGTGTTTCACAGATTCATAGATGCAGGGTCAGAAGGTACCTAAGTAGATTGGTAGTAGGGCGGTAGGCATTGAGGGGTATAAGTTGTATAGGCATGACAGAGTGGGGAAAAATGTGTGTGTGGGGGGTAGCACTCTATGTTAAGGGGCAGTATACTTCTTCCACCATTAAGGCGGGGGTGGAGGAGGGGAACACCGAGGCATTGTGGGTCAGGATCCAGGGGGGCCAGGAGAAAAGGACTTGGTTGTGGGGGTCTACTACAGTCCTCCTCATCAGGATCAAGAACTAGACGATGTATTCTCTGGGCAGCTAGCAGATGCCACACAGGCGAGGGAGGCAGTGGTCATGGGAGATCTAAACTACTCAGATATCTACTGGGAGGAGCAGACAGCCAAAACAAGCCATTCATGGAGGTTCTTACACTGTGTGCAGGACCTCCACCTAACCCAGGTGGTGTCTAGTTCTACCAGAGGTAGCGCCTTGCTTGACCTGGCCTTAGCAACAGGGGATGATCTCGTGGGGAACATGAGAGTTAATGGTAGCCTGGGAGATAGTGACCATCACTTGGTCGAGTTCACTATTCAGTGAAGGGTGGGTAAAGTAACTAGTGGGGCTAAGGTGTTGGACTTCATAAGGGCCAACTTTAGCAAGTTTAGAAGGCTAGTTAGTGAGGGGATGCAACTCAAGGACATAGAGCATATGGAGGTCCAGGAGGGCTGGACGTATCTCAAGGGAGTGATCCTTGGGGCTCAAAAGGAGTCTATCCCATTACGTAGCAAGGGAGGTAAGGGGGCAAAAAAGCCCCCTTGGCTGAACAGGGAACTCCAGGAGAGTCTGGGGGCAAAGAAAGAGATTTATAGGCAATGGAAGCAGGGAGCAGCCACCAAGGAGGAATATTTCTCCCTGGCGCGCTATTGCAGGGAATCAGTTAGACAGGCCAAGGCGGGGCTTGAGCTCAGGCTGGCTTCAATAATCAAGGACAATAAAAAGTCCTTCTTCAGGTACATAGAGGGCAAAAGGAAAGCTCAGAGCAACACAGGGCCCCTGCAGGACAAATCAGGACAGTTGGTGGTTGACGCGGGGAAAAAGCAGAGCTCTTCAATGAGTTCTTCGCTTCAGTATTTCTATGTACCAACCAAGCCAATTCCCCCACCTCAATCATTGACGGATGTCCACATGGCACCAGTCCGCCTACGGTTAGTTCTGAAATAGTTAAGGAGCTCCTGGAGGAGCTGGATGGGTACAAGTCAGCAGGCCCGGATGACCTCCATCCATGGCTGCTGAAAGAATTGGCCAGTGTCATAGCTGAGCCACTGGCACAGATGTTTGAGCACTCGTGGTGCTCCGGCCAGGTCCCTGAGGACTGGAGAAGGGCCAATATGGTGCTCATATTCAAGAAAGGGAGAAGGGATGAGCTGGGTAACTTTAGACCAGTCAGTCTTACCTCTATTCTTGGGAAAATGCTAGAGAAAATAATCAAAGAACACATTTGTGCAGGCCCAGCAGGGGAAACGATGCTGAGGGGAAACCAGCACGGGTTTGTCACAGGTAGATCCTGCCTGACAAGCCTTGTAGCCTTCTATGACCAGGTCACACACCGCCTGGACGCGGGAGCTGAGGCTGATGTCATCTTCCTGGACTTTAGGAAGGCCTTCAACACAGTTTCGCACCCTATCCTCATTGGGAAGCTAGCAGCCTATGGAGTGGACGCCTACACAGCCAGGTGGGTGGCCAGCTGGCTTAGGGACCGCACCCAGAGAGTGGTGGTGGGTGGTTCCTTCTCGGCCTGGAGGGAGGTGGTCAGTGGGGTCCCGCAGGGTTCAGTCCTCGGATTGATATTATTCAATATCTTCATCAGCGATTTGGATGAGGGCGTGGAGAGCACCCTCTCCAAGTTCGCTGATGATACCAAGTTATGGGGCAAAGTTAGCACACCGGAGGGCACGGAGCAGATTCAGGCCAACCTGGACAGGTTGGATCAATGGGCAGAGAGAAATAGGATGCAATTTAATAAAGATAAATGTAAGGTACTCCACTTGGGAAGGAGGAACCCCAACACACTTATAGGTTGGGGAGTGTCCTTCTCAGGAGCTCGGAGGCAGAGAGGGATCCTGGAGTCATAAGTGACTCCAAGATGAACATGAGCCAGCAGTATAAAGAGGCCATCAACAAGGCCAATCACACCTTGTTGCAGTTGGAGTACTGTGTCCAGTTTTGGGCGCCGCACTTCAAGAGGGACGCGGAGAATCTGGAGAGGGTCCAAAGGAGGGCAAGTCGCATGATTAGTGGCCTTCATGATAGACCCTATGGGGGGAGGTTGAGAGAGCTGAATCTCTTCAGCCTTCACAAGAGACAGCTGAGGGGAGATCTTGTGGCCACCTATAAATTTATTAGGGGAGGTCAACGGGGAATAGGGGAAGCGCTGTTTACTAAGGAGCCTCAGGGAGTGACTAGGAATAATGGGTGTAAACTACTTGGGAGTGGATTTAGGTTAGATATTAGAAAGAAATTTTTCACAGTAAGGGTGGCCCGGATCTGGAATGGGCTTCCAAGAGAGGTGGTGCTATCACCTAGCTTGGAGGTCTTCAATAGGAGGCTAGATAGTCACCTAGTTGGGGCCATCTGACCTCAGTCCTCTTACCTGCCAGGGGCAGGGGGTCGGACATGATGATCCATTGTGGTCCCTTCTGACTCTACAATCTATGAATCTATAAATCTTCAAGTCCGACCCCCTGCCCTGGGCAAGAGAGAATACTGAGCTCATATGACCCCAGCTAGGTAATTATCAAGCCTCCTCTTAAATACTCCCAAGGTAGGAGCCAGCACCACTTCCCTTGGAAGTTGGTTCCAGATCCTAGCCACCCTGACTGTGAAGTAGCACCTTCTAATGTCTAGCCTAAACCTACTCTCAGACAACTTATGGCCATTATTCCTTGTTACTCAGGGAGATGCTCAGGTGAACAGGGTCTCTACCATTCCCCACTGGTCCCCCCTGGTAAGTTTATAGATGGCCACCAGGTTCCCCCTCAGCCTTCTTTTGTGAAGGCTGAACAGGTTAAGGTCCCGTAGCCTCTCCTCATAGGGTCTGCCCTGCTGTCCCCGGATCATGTGAGTAGCCCTCCTTTGGACCCTCTTAATGCTGCCCACATCCCTCCTGAAGTGCAGCGCCCAGAACTGGATGTAGTAAGCCAGCCTGACCAGTGCCGCATAGAGGGGGAGGATCACCTCCTTGGCCCTGTTTGTGATGCATCTGTGGATGCAGGACAAAGTATGGTTAGTCCTAGTGACCGTGTTCTCACATTGTTGGCCCATGTTCATCTTGGAGTCAATAATGACTCCAAGATCTCTTTCTGTCACCGTGCTTTTGAGAAGGAAGTTCCCCAGCCTATAGGTATGCTGCTGGTTCCTACTGCCCAAGTGCAGGACCCTGCACTTGTCAGTATTGAATCCCAGCCTATTTTCATTTGTCCACCCCTGTAACCTGTCCAGGTCCTGCTGTAATTTGTCTGTAACAGGGAACCCTAACCCTGTTACTAAGAGACAGGGTGGCCCCTTTAAGTCCAGAACCTTCCAGTCACAGCCGGACAGTCAAGTAGGGGTTAAGGCTCAAGCCCTGCCAGCCGGTCAGGTGACAGGAAGAGGAAGACCAGAACCTTACAAATGGTGAGTGCAGAAGGACAGAGGGGCAGCAGAGGCAGACTCCCAATGTCTATGGTGCTGTGCCTGCAGTCTTGGTCAGAAGAATATATCATGCCCAGAGCCATCCTCATGATCATCTAAAGTAAGCAGGCATGTTGCCTCCCTTGCTTACTGTTAACCCGTGGTCTGGGTGATGCTATTAGGGGATGGAGGAGGCCTCATAGGGGACCCACGGCAGCGTGAGGACCCCAGCACCAGGGAGGGCGCAGCATTTTGGGGCACATGGACCCCGGCACCAGAGAGGGGCAGGAGCCTGAGGGTTTTTTGTTTTGTTTTGTTTTTGAGAGCTAGAGCCTAGTAGTCAAACCCTGATTAGTGGGTTGTTTTTGTTTTTTTGACTGACAGGCCTAGCTAGAGAGAAAAGGGGTAGGCCCACAGTGGCCTAGACCCCAACATAAAGAAGAACTTACAAATACCATCTGCGAGGCTTGGGCTGCAGTGTAGGGGAGGAACAGAGCCACAGATAGCCCCCCTGGCATCGGGGCAGGAAATGGGCAGCCTCCCACTTAATTAAACCTATTAATCAATTAACAACAAGGCATGGCAGGAGAGAAGCTGGGCGGTTGACCCATAATAGGTGGGCGGGGCCACCAGTAGACTGACCCCAAAGAGGCGCCCCTGTTACACTGTCCTTCCCTTCTAGCATGCCCACCTTGCCCCAAATCTTGGTGTTGTCAATGAATTTGAACAGGGTGCTTTTCACCCTCTCATCCAAGTCGCTAATAAGGAGATTGAACAGTGCAGGCCCGAGGACCGAGCCCTGGGGGACTCCACTGCCCACATCCCTCCAGATCGAATATGACCCATCCACCACCACTCTCTGGGTGCGGCCCCTCAGCCAATTTGCAACCCATCTGACTGTGTAGGTATCGATGCCAGAGTTGCCTAGCTTTTTAACGAGAATGGGGTGGGAGACAGTGTCAAAGGCCTTCCTGAAGTCCAGAAAGACTACATCCACCGCAGCACCTGCATCAGTGCATTTATTGGAATCTGGCAAAAAAAAAAATAAAATCAGAGGATTGGTCTAACTGTAAAGAAAAATGACATCTTTCAAGAAGATTTTGCACTTACATAACTCTAAGAGCTTAGTGGTAAAGAATTGGGTTTGTTATGTGACATTTAGTGACCTCTAATGCGGTCTGATGGAGAAGGAAAAAGGAAAAGATACTTATATAACCTGTTTGAAAAACTAGAAATCATATGAAATTACTGCTGCTAATACACACAAAAAGTGATTAATTGTATTCTGAGCATATTTTAAAAAAATCATAATATAAATGGATTATATGTAAGAAGAGTTAAAGAGCATAACCCTTATGGTGAGAAATCCATTACTTCCTCTGAAACTCTGTAAGAAAAATAGAAAATTGTGTTTACTAGACACTTATGTTTCTAGCATAAGAAACCTATAACATTTGGCCATACAGCAGTGCACTTAAAACTTGTTCTCCCCACACTAATAACTAAGCTCAAAAGCATAGCCAGCATGGTTTAAGACTTGGGCAAAACCTTGCTGGAGAGCAGAGGGTAGGTCCATGGAGGCGAGTGGGAGGTCCATGGAGTGCTGGAGGGCAGAGGGTGCCAAGTGCCAGAAGAAGAGGGGAGAGAGTGTTACCTGCTCCACAGACTCAAAAAAAGTCTCTGGCACCTGCTGCCACCATGTCACAGATTACCTACTCCAGTTGTTGCTCCTATATCAGTTGTGCAGGGTCTCTGTACAAGGTACATGGTATGAATTCCCCAAGAACTGCCATTCTGGCACCCTGACTAAGTTGGTGCCCCACTTAATCCTCCCCCCTTGTCACGTTATGCTATTAACTAAGCCAAAGTGTGCATTTTATGCAACTGAATTATTTCAGGTGTATATTTATATAACTCAGGTGGTTTCTTCTAAAAAAATAAAGATTTACCAAAAGCTGCTTCAGAGGTATCCAAGTAAAGGCAATATTTTCCTATGATCTGAATGTCAAAATATCATTTGTAGGATTATAGTGTTGTAGCTGCAATGGCCCAGGAAATGTGAGAAGCAAGGCTTTTTTGTGATATCTTTTATTGGATCAACTGCATAGTTGGGAGAGGAGTTAGACAAGCTTTCAGACACAAAGTGGCTTGCTTCAGAAAAAGTACTTTGTACCAGAAAGTTTGTCTAAAACATTTACTAGTCATAGGGAACAGGACAACACCAACACAAACAAAAACCCCACACCTGTCTGTTTTATAGATGTGTTTTGATTAAAAAGTGAAGCAGAATTTTACTGAATACTTTCAGGATTTCTACAGTTTCACAAATTGGGATGTTGTTACCTAGGACACAGTTATTTTATTTGTATGAGTCTCAAGTTTTGTTCTGGTTTATGCGAGTGATTACTTTTAAAAATATTTGATTTTGTTTTTCCTTAATCTATGCACAAAAACAAAGCACAGCTACTTCTGCCTATGTAAGCAGTTAATGTTCAGGGGAACAGTATTTCCAGGACTACCAACCCACAGAGATTCAAAGAAAAAAGCTTTAGTTTCTATTCAGAGCACCAAAGGTGATCCCCCTTTCAGAGCATAAAGTAAGGACATCTTGAATCTGTATATCCTTAACGATCTGAGATATAGCCCATAGGTAGCTAATAACATTTACTGTTGTGGCTTCCAGTCAGATGGGTGACAGTGATCACCACCTTCCCACCCCTTCCACTGCAAATGATTCACTTCTATCAGGGTTTTTTGTTACCATAGTTTCCATCGGCAGAAATAGGCATAAACTCAGTTTTAATTTTGCACAGAATGGGCAAAAAATGTAAAACATATTTACAAAATCAGAATTTTTCACCTGTACTGGACCATTTTTAATACAATTGAAAACTGACTTATATGATAGCAGAATCTTTATACAATACAGTATGAATAGACAAGATAAAATGTTTACTGTAAGACACTAAACTGAAAAGAACAGTTCAAAGGTGCTAAGAAAAAGGTCTCCACCTGGCATTTCAAAATCCCCTAGTACAGGCAGACATGCCTAAACCAAAACTTTATAAATGACTAGTAAAGCCAAAATATATGGAGACTGAGGCCACCACAGAAAGCAAGAAAAGCAACTCCAAATATAACACAATGAGGCCCAAATCTGCAAACACACATCTGAGAAACTTTATCCACCTGAAGCCACTTATCTAGCTATACAGCTTGTTCTAGAACATAAAGGCAAAGAGGCTGGACATGTGCAAAAAGTTACACAGCATCCCCATGATGAATGCCTGTAAATATAACCCTTTAAAGTTGCAGTGATTTTTTTCTCATTTAGATGGGAGAGAAATTTACAAAATGAGAATACATTGTCATTTAGTTCTTCCAGTGACTCTGTTCAGAAAAAAAATGCATAATATGCATGACACATTTTGTCCTGCCAGTAAGTGCTTCTCTACTTAGTGGCAGGATTTTACAATCAGCTACTGTACCCAAGAGCTACTTTTTTTATTTTGTTTTTTTTTTTTTTACATGTTAACTCTGTTTAACATCTTATAATAGGTTTTAATAAAATACTTCTGTATCATATTTTAGAGTTTAGCAAAGTTTACAGTTTTAAAACATTTGTGTCAAATGTTATCCTACTTTCAGAATGTTACTTCTCAATTCTGAGTATCTCTCAACTGTACATCTCTTATGTGCATATTAATGCAAATTAAACAATGAGATATGTGAAGTCTCAGATGAACAGGTAGTGTTCTAAATGCAAAACTGTCAAATCAGCACCTGATTATAAGCATGGCTCTGGGCCCTGTTACACGTTGCAATTCAAGCTGCTCAAATGTTGATCAGTGTTAGTATGAGTTTACCTTTGGAACAGTCAGACCTTAAGGGTAAAAATCTTCTCTGACTGTCTCCCATCTTCACAGCTGTGACTTGCCACTAGCAGACAGAAAAGCCAGGATAGGCTTCTATCCCTGCTCTAGGTGGAGGCAAGATAGATGGATTGGAGGAGGGGGGCGATGAGGAAACATGAAGCTGGGAGAGCTAATGGGATGGGGGTGAGTAATGAAATGGGAGGTAGAAAGGAATTAGGGGTAAGAGGAAGGGTGGTGAAATGAAGAAAGTCAGCCACTGAACGATAAGATGAAAAGTATACAACAACTGTTTAAAAATAAAGAGGAAGTAAATTAAGGCCTCATGTTTTAATAAATTGGGGTTTAGGATTGGGGTGTAGGGGGCACTGGTCATGCTTCCAAGGGTGTCTTGGTGGTGGGAGCAGTGAGGGAAGGTGCTTCTGGGGGATCTACTGCCCCTGCCCCAGGAAGAAAGTCCCAGCCTATGGGGACCCAATACAGCTCCTTACCCTGTTCCCTCACTAGATCCCACTGCTAGACCCATCCATGCCCTGTGATATGGCTGGTAGGCACATGTTCTGCAGGCTGTTTGCATACGGTTGCGCCCCTCAGGGTGGGAAAGTCACACCTGCCAGGCCAGGAGGGGGAGTGGCTTGGTTCCAGAACCACCCCCTGGACAGTGGCGTTCAGGGGGTGGAAAGCATGGATCAGAAATAAACTGCTCTGGAGTGTTGTAACTTTACAATGTCTAAAGTGCTTAAAACTAGTTTCAGATGTTAGTGTGTGGACAATGCAGATGCTTAGAACCATGGGCGACTGGTGCCGCCTTAGTCAGGGGAGGTATGTGATCCCCCCCAGCAACCAGTCAGCTACGTGGGGGGGTCCTCCCACAGCCAATCTTGCTGACTGGCAGGGAGGGCCCCCCTGCAGCCAATCCCAGCAACCAGGGGGGTCAATCACAAGACAGCCAATCACTGTGGCTGCTTCCAGAAGTGGCTGCAACCACTTCTAGGATCACCAGGGCGCTCTACTCCCTGGCTGGTGCATGCAGGGGAGGCACTAGTGCTCCCGCTTGCCCGGCCCTGCCCATTGCCTAAGTGGCAAGCACAGCCAATCAGGGGGTGCACCGGCACTCTCAGGCAGTACACATGCACCCCCTACACGTTGCCACTGCTTAGAGCTCCAGGAGCTGCTTAAAATTAATGTGTAACAAGGCCCTCACTCCATAGTATATCCCCCATACATAGGCACTATTACATTACAATCGCATTCAAATTAGCTAAAGGAGCCCAGGGCCTGAGTCATCTTCTGTGATGGAAAATTTACTGTGGGTGTGGGTACAGCAAAGCATCTGTACCTTTTTCCTCATCTGGGGGCCCATGACCAGCCAGAACCATTCCAACTGTCAGAAGTCATAGCTTAGAAGAGATGGCTGGGTGCACATATACATTCATTTATTCCCATACCAGGCATAAGCAGCACTGCTCAAGCAGAGGGAAATTAAAGCTACTCCTGGCCCATCAAAACTCCAGGACAGATGTATTACGTGCTCTTCTTGGAATGAATTCTCCATGGGGTGCTGAAGGCCAGCCTTGTGCAAGATGTGTGGTTTGCACTTACCTGAGCCAGCAAAAATAATTTGGCTTCTTAAATGTTTGTGTTTCCAGAAATGAAGCTGGTCTGTTGTAGCATTTATTATTACTAAGATCTCTTTTTTGGCCAGGTTCCAAAACTCTCCCGTGGCCAGCATAGGCAATTAAAAAGTCAATATTTGCCAAACACTGCCACATGGTTACTAGTATTATCCCTTAGTGGAAGAAACCAAAGTAATTACAATTAATATTGTTTGTCAATTCTTGAGTAGTGTTGGCTTTTTAAAGGGCTAGAACAGTATATTTTCAATAGCTTTCTGAACTTTTCCCCAGAAATGTTTACCAGAAAAAAAAAAAGTAATTCAAAATGGAACTTTCCATAACATGGCATAACTATATTATCTAAAATATGCCTATATATGCACATTATCAAATATTATAAGCAGAAACAAATAGATACAGAGTTTAAAAGAGTCACTACAGACTACTTCACTAGGGAGAGCACCACAACAAATGGGCTTTTTTCTGCCCTCTACTGAGGTTTATATTATCAACCTCTTGTCTAATTGCTCCTGATATTTCCCCTATCACATTATGAGCTCCTCTTGAAAAACAAAATCTATTCTTTTTAAAACTGTAGCTGCTACAGCAAAAGACTGCAGACTTTGAATATCACTGCTATCTTTATCAGTCACTTTGTTTCTGCTCTCAAGGAGACAAGCACCCCTCACTTACAATAAATAAAACTGCCCTGTATGGAAATGCATTCAGAACAGAGCAAATGTGTGTGTCTTTGTGCGCACACCCTGCTAAGGTAATCTGCATTTCCATGCAACAAGGGTGTGGAACGTGCAAGAACTAACATGGTTGTGTCATTTCAGGCCAAGGTCATCAATTTTCCAAAGGAAAGCTATTTCCTAAAGTAGGTAATCTCCTAGGTAACAAGAACTCGCTATTCTAGGCTTCTCTCACTCACAGGAATACAAGCAGCATCCTAAATTGACAAAAAAAAAAAAAATCCCCCCAAAAACCCAACCCAAGCCTCCAAAAAGTGTTTTGTCAGATCTTAGTGCAAATCTATTCAAAATAAATGCAGTACAAGATCTACATGGCATTTTGCACTTAAAGAAAACCCCCCTAACCCAAAAAAACAGATTTTGTTTTAGGTCAACTGAAAAGAGGCATGTCCAAGAAGAGCAGAAAGTAGTACATTCTTTGGGTTTATCTTTAAAATGTTCTGGAGAGGTTTTTATTATTATTATTGTCATAATTTGTTAAAAAATAGGCACAATTAAAAAAAATAGTCTCTCAACTAGAGATTATATGCTTTATCCATGTAGTTTTATAAATCTTCACTTGGAATAAAGACTAAACATTCAAGTTAATTGGAAATTAAATGTTTTATATTAATGCTTATGTTCTCTGCACGATCAGATTAGATTTCTTGAATGTTTTCCCAGCTAAGAAATCAGTCCCCACAGATTCTCACAGAAAGCCACCTTAACAAGATCTCAAACTATACGTTAAAAGACGTACACCATCACAATTCCCCTGCCCTCCCCTCGTTATTGACAGGTTAATGATTATGCAAGGAGGATACTACCACCTACCAATTTTTCAGTCATGATTTGGGGAAATTATTCCTTTTGTGGGTGCCTGAAGTTCATGCACAAATTTTTTTTTTTAATACAGCATTCTTCAATTAACCCTACCACCCTTCTCTCTTTACACCCACAACTTCATACAAAGCCAATCTTCCCTATAGTTGGGGAAAATGAGATACAGACCCATCAAATTGTTCCAACAGCAGAGTCCATGATAAACTAAGCATTTCTTAATGGCTGTCAATAATGTACCAGAGGCATCTCCTATTTTAAGCTAAGTTATGAAGGAAAGTCACAGATACCACTGGGTGGTAACTCTTACACAGGGATGATTTTGTAATAGAGAATGCTTTTGAATGGAGGGGTAGCTAAAGTGAAACAAAGGAAGACCTAGCCATCAAGGGCCTGAGCATACAACCTCCCCATGCCACTATTCACTTTCTGCTAATGGTGGATTCAGAAGCTGAGTGTGAATTTCAAACCTTGGAGCCACCCCCAACAGCAGACTGGTCTGTATGGCTGAACAACAGCTTTTCAGAATAATTTTTAATAAGTAAAGCTATTCTTCTGATGTGGAGTAAAGAGATTACAATATAGTCTGCTAACAAATTATGACTTGAGGACTCCCTAAGTATTCACTGAGTGCCATACCTTAAAAGTACCAAAGGAGCCACTATGCAATATTGTATTGTTGATCAACAAACAATGACGCATTGCCAACATATGCCACAAAAGGTGTAGAAGAAAATTATTATCATTTTATTGTGTCAATAATCTATAGCAAATGTGTCACTAAGACTTTTTTTGAATCATACTTTTCCATTCATCTTGCAGTGCTCCAAGGATCTGTTAATGCATAGCAACTCTAAAACACTTTAATGCATCTGTATATATCCTCTAACCATCTAGGCCAGTGTCTTATGTGGTTCTAGTGATACTGAAAGAACAACAGTAAGTTACTGATTTAAAATTAAATAATTTTGGCCTGTACTGCACTGGATGCTAATTCACATGATTAATTTTAAGAAAACACTAGGCCTATTAATTTCAACAAACTCACATATTGCAAATTAGGCACACTCTTTAAGAACTCTTTTGATTTGGATCACCCATGCATAAATAGAATGCATCCAATAATGCACACGCTGGTTCAAACTCAGTTAAAGCAATCAAACATAAACAAGATCAAAGAATTCAGTAACATTCTTTCTCCACTAACCTGCTCCACAAACCAAAAAGAAAAGAAGAGAAAAGAAAAAAAAACACTTATATCCTCTCCACTCCATGCAGTAAGGCTGAAACTTGCATGATTATTTGAGCCTTGAGGAACATCTGGATGGTCAGTTTTTTTTTCTGGCCATTTGGGAGCCCATATTCCAAAGTATCAGGAATAACCAGCTGATCACTGCTACTAGCAGAGAACATGAGGAGCACTGCAATCTCAAAGAGAACTGGGACAAAAACAATAAAGGAAGTTACTAAAAAAAGCAACTCCTTGTAATTAATTAATTGCCAATGCAGAACACTAAACACGGATAGTATTTTCTCCCTGGAAAAACCTAAGTGGGAAGTCAGATTCTGTGCAAGGGGAAACTTCTGAAAAGTTCTGAGATACAAGAAAAATATATTATAGTAATGAAATCTAGCCAGACAATCAAAGTGAGCTCTCATTAAAACTCCCTATCAAATGTAAATGAAAAAAACCTGCTTCTTCACACAGCTGCAAATAGACCACCTAAAAACAAAAGAATCCAAGTGTCCCCACCCAGCGCAAGAGAATCCCTTTCATTTCACTTGGATTGCTGACAGGCCACCAGTTTAGTGGAGAACTGATTTCACTTGAGCAGAAATTTAGAGTTTCAGTCATCAGTAATGAATCCACAACAGCAGCAGACAGTAGTGTATTGTTTGTGTGACATGTGAATTAAACAATAGAGATCCAGTGGAAGCGTTACTAAACATCACTGAATTACAAAGAGCAGTTACATCATTGCCTCAGTGCATGCAAAAATAGGATCCAACCAACAGTATTTACATGAAAAGTAGGTGATGAAGGATGCACATTGTGGGGTTTAGAACTGGTACCACCACACCTTCATGGAGGCTGTTTCTCCAGTTTTAACAAGATAGGCCAGAACTACACATGCGGGCATGTGTGTTTCCCCGGGGACAAACAGCAGCAGCACAATATGTGCCGCTGCTACTTGTCCCTGGGGAATGCCTGTGCACGTGAGCTCTGGCACACAGCATGTTGCCCCAAGTGGGGTAGGGGAGGTGGCCACAGCAGTCCCACCTGGGGTTCTGGGGGCCTCCTGGGTCTCCAGCAGCACCGATCTGGCAACCTGGAAGCCTAGCTGGCAGCCCAAGCATGGTTCCAGCCAGCCAGGCTGCAGTTTCAGGCAGTGCACACTACTGTCATGTGTGCCACTCCACTATTTTTCCCCCACTCAGGGTTTTTTGACACCGGGATCTCCGTGTCAAAAAATCCCCTTTGTACTGCAAATTAGCAGTGCAGGGGATTCCTGTATGTGCAGCATATGGCACTGCAGACCACACGTGTGCTCATCTGTACGTGCCCATAATGTCCAAATCACAGGTTTCAGTTACCTTTGCACAACATCTGTAAGTCATTTAATTTTATTAACCTCTTCAAAACATACATACCAGATACTTGCACAGTACAATCACCCAATTTTAGCATACAATTTTTAAGATGAAAATTTAGAGAGATAATTTTTCAGATATTGGACCTTGGTGGGCAGCATGCAATATGTATACAATAAATGTAACATGATTGTCATTGCCAAGACATTATGCTTGAAAGTCACTTTGACTATCCAATCTGTCAGATGGAGTTACAGGGCTTGGGCATATAACATGTGTCTACATATAACAGTAGTGTAAACAAAAAGTGAGCAACTATTGTCTAATCTAGTGTAACCTACTAGAATCTGGTGTAATGTCTGTAAGATCATAGGAAAGTAGGGCTGGAAGGGACCTCAAAATCTCCTTAGCTAGGGACAGAGGGCATTTTTACACACGCAAGTGCCACAGCACTGGGTGCTTTGAAAAGTGCCCAGCGCTGCGTTGCTTCCAGTTGTGCAAGTGGTGAAATGCACGTCAGCACTGAGAAAATGGCGGTGGTGCGCTTTTGAACTAACACACACAGAAGGGCGCACCACTGCCATTTTCTGCATACTGACATGCATTTCGCTGCTTATACACAGTGCAGCGCAGTTCACATCAGCTCATGTGTGGAGCAGACTTGATTAATGAGTCTGCTTTGAAGCAGTGGATCTCTGGCACATCATGGGACAGTAGTTACCAGTTTAAGTCATCAGGAACTGGTTTAAACCTGTAACAAAACAGAAGTTCAGTGCACATAAACCAGTTTCAAAATGGCTGAAGCTGGTTTAAGATAAACCTAGCTGAATGTAATGATTTGGGAGAAACCGGTTTATAAAACTTCTGTCCCAGGCCCCTTCCTGGTTCAAGTTAATCAGAGTCCCCCAGCATCCCAGCAGGTATCCAGCCCTGGACTGGGCTGGGCTGTCTGTTCCAGCAGAGAAGGGGTGGGGGGGGGGAAGAGGCGGGGGTTTGGGGCCAGGGAGGGGGGTTAAACCCAGCTTCCCCTGAGTACAGAGCTGCCCTGCCCTGCCAAATTTACTGAGTTACTGCTGGCTGAAACTGTGGACTACAAATCCCAGAGACACCTGGAAGCAGGAAGAGGAAGTGATGAACAACACTGCAGAGTCCTGCTGCTCTGATGTTGGACTGTAAATCCGAAAGGGCTTGGGAGCAGCAGGAAAAGGAAGTGCCAGAGAGCCATTCATTAGCTCCCCCCCCTTCCCCCGGTTTCTGGGTTGTAGGCATGTTGCTGCATTTCCTGAATCAAAGGTAAATGTGTGTCCAGTTGTTTCTCAGTTTATTCTTTGCAGCTTAAACTAACCTGCAAAGTATGAATCCATCAGCCTGGGGCTTTTGACTGTCTGTACTTAGCCATCTAGTCCAGCCCCTTCTCAAGGCAGAATCATCCATTCCAGCTAAGTGTCTGTCCAGTCTGCTCTTGAAAATTTCCAAAGATGGAGATTCCACAACTTTTCTAGGTAGCCTGTTCCACTGCCTGACCCCCCTCATAGTCAGAAAGTTCCTCCTAATCTCCAACCTCAATTTCCCTTGCCACAGCCTGAGGCCATTACTCCCAATGCTGTCCCCTATGGCCACAGAAAAAAGCCCATCTTCATCCGCTGTCCACTTTTGTCCCTATAGAAAGGATGTACACAAATTGGAAAGAGTCCAGCATAGGGCAACAAAAATGGTTAGGAGCCTGGGGCATATGACTTATGAGAAGTGGCTGAGGGGACTGGGTTTATTTAGTCTGCAGAAGAGAAGACAGAGGGAACTTGATAGCAGATTTCAACTACCTGAAGTGGGGTTATAAAAGAGGACAGAGCTAGACTGTTCACAGTGGTGACAGATGACAGATAATGAAGCAATGGTCTCAAGTTGCAGGAAGGAAAGTTTAGGTTAAATATTAGGAGAAACTCTTATGAAGAGGATGGCAAAGCACTGAAACTGATTATTTGGAGAGCTTGTGGAATCTCCATCCTTAGAGGTTTTTAATATCTGGGTAGATGAAGCCTTGGCTGGGATGATCTAGTTGTGGATGGTCCTGCTTTAATCAGGGGGCTGGACTAGATGGCCTCCTGAGGTTCCATCCAACCCTAATTGTTTATGTGTTTCTCTGCAATTGGCCTTCAGGTATTTGAAGACAGTTTTCAAATCCTCCCTCAATCTTCTCTTCTCTGGAACAAACAACCCTTGTTCTTGCAGCCTTTCCTCATAAATCTTGTTTCCCAGGCCCCTAATCCTCCTTGTTTCTCTGTGATGGACTCTTTCCAAACTATCCACATCCTTCTTGAAGTGTGGGGCCCAAAATGGGTCACAGTGGGTGCATCTACATGTGCACTTTACTGGGCAGTAAACTAATTTGCTATGTAGTAAAGTCTAACCATATACATGTGCTTGGCAATTAGGGCACAGTAGACTACTTTCCTGCGCTGCTGGATAGTCCTATCAGATACAAGTGGTATCCAGCAGCCCAGTATATTACTGCGCTTAAACACACATGTAGATGGTGATGTCAGGATTAGTTTACTTCAGCTCAAATTGTACTGGAGTTTATTCAGTCTCATTAATTGCATATATAGATGCACCCAGTACTCCACTTGTTACTCCAGAAAAAAAAAAAAAAAAAACTATAAAAAACACATTGGTGTGACCTATACCTGAGTAAGTGTTTTATGTCTGCTTCTGTCTTGAGGCAGCCCATTTTCTTGATGCAAATAATATCCCTGAGCAGCTGTGACAGCAGGTACTATTGTGGTGCCTCACAATTATTAGGCTGTCTCTGTGCATACCTGTGTTAAATGTTTTCTGCATCCAGGCCCAACATCTCCTTCACAGTTTTATGTCTGTTGTCAGGAGGTAATAAACCACAACAGGTTTACAGCTGTACAGCAGTATATCACTATATTGATTAATGTGTTTGGAGGGCCTATATTGGATTTATGAAGCTTGGTTTCCTTTTGCTGCTACTACCCATGATACAGGTAGCTGATCCAGTAGAAGGAGGGTTCTCATGCTCCCTCCCTTTTTTTGACTCACTATATAAAGTGGGTCTAGACTTGGCCCTTCATTTGTGAAAATGTCTCATGTCAACCATTAGGGTCATATTTGTTAATGTTCATTTAAATCCCAAACTGGAACTGTTTTGTGAGTTGTCTCTCTACACTGCCAGATTTAGGCTTAAGATACTGGCTTGTAAGATAAAGTGAAACTAGAAGTGCCCACTGTGGCAATTCTGGTTTCTCCAAGCCCCCACAGCCCAGGGCCATAACAGGCTGTGCAGGGCCTGCTTCCCTGTCCCACAGGGCCTGCAGGAGGGGTGGCGATGCTGCGGGAGGGGTAGAGGAACACCCCAGATGCAGCAGGAGAAGCGGCGGCTGGGTCACTCAATTAACGATGAGGGACATGCTCGGATGGGATGGGATGGGCTGCACCTTTCCCCTAAAGGTGTTTTCTCTTCTAGGTTGGCAGATCTCCTCCGGCGGGCTTTAAACTAGGCTCATTGGGGGAAGGGGATGGAGTGGGTGGAGGAAGCCTCAGACAAGCAAGCCAAGCATTGCCTGCAGGAGCAGCCCAGCCTAAACTGATGACAAGTGAAACAGGTAATCAGGTAAGTGACATGGGCCTGGGTACTGCTGGGATTAGGGGGGTGGCCCATTCATCTTCAGGAGGCCTCAAATGACTCTATACTAATGCTGGCAGCATGGGGAACAAGCAGGAGGAACTAGTCCTCCTGTTAGCTAGCACCAACACAGACATAGTGGGGCTCACCAAAATGTGGTGGGATTCAACACGTGACTGGGCAGTGAATATCAAGGGCTATAGGCTCTACAGGAAAGATAGGACAGGCAGGAAGGGTGGGGGTGTGGCGCTCTGTCAAGGAGCAACACACATTCACAGTGAGTAACATTGAGTCAGAGGAGGAGCAAACAGAAGTGCTCTGGGTTAGAATACAAGGGGGTCAGGGAGAAAGGGACTTAACTGTGGGGGTCTACTACAGACCACCCAACCAAGGAGATGATCGGGACCAGGAATTCTTAAGTCAGCTCATGGAGATAGTTAGGTCCAAGGATGTAGTCATCATGGGTGACCTAAACTTGCCAGACATCTGCTGGGAGGAGCAGACAGCCAGGTCTGACCGCTCACACAGGTTCTTAACTGACATACAGGACCTCCATCTAACCCAGGAGGTACACAGCCCCACCAGGGGAGACGCCTTGTTGGATTTGGTCCTGGCCATGGGCAACGACCTGGTATGGGGTCTGCGGGTGCTTGACCACCTGGGCGATAGCGATCATTGTCTGCTGGAATTCACCATCCAGCACAAGGTGGTGAAAGCCTCCAGCAAGGCAGCAGCCCTCAACTTCAGGAGGGTGGACGTTAATGAGGTGAGAAAACTAGTGGGGGAAGCACTGAGGTCCCAGAGCAGGAGGGAGTTGAGTATCCAGGAGGAGTGGTCGTTCCTTAAGGAGATGATCCTCCAAGCTCAAAGGGAAGTAATCCCTACATGAGTCAAAGGGGGCAAGAGGGCGCAAAGGCCCCTATGGCTCACCAAAAGCATCCGGGAACATCTCCAAACAAAAAAGGAGGCATACACCCGTTGGAAGGGAGGGGCCATCACAAGAGAGGGCTATACCTCGGTAGCTCAGGAATGTAGGGGGGCAGTCAGGAAGGCCAAGGCACAAATGGAGCTGGGACTAGTGACCCAGATCAAAGACAACAAGAAGTCCTTTTTCAAATATATAGCAGGGCAAAAGAAAGTGCCAGGTAACGTGGGGCCTCTGCAGAACACGCTAGGAAACCTGGTCATCTCACCTGATGGTAAAGCTGACATATTCAACAATTTCTTTGCCTCGTATTTCTGAGGAGGGACCCGGATATCTCCCCCACTGGCACCCCCGAGGGCCCTGTGGGTGGCACACCCAGGCCTAGGGTTAATGAGGACCTTGTCAGGGAACTTCTGGAGGGACTAGATGTATTTAAATCCGCAGGTCCTGATGATCTCCACCCCAGAGTGCTGAAGGAACTAGCAGAGGTCACTGCGGGACCACTGGCACAGCTCTACGAGCACTCATGGCACTCAGGCAATGTGCCGGAGGAATGGAAAAGGACCAATGTAGTCCCCATCTTCAAAAAAAGGGAGGAAGGAGGACCCAGGAAACTATGAGCCCGTGAATCTTACCTCGGTCCTGGGGAAACTTTTTGAAAGAATTATCCTAGCACATGTCCAGGAAGGGCCAGCAGGGGAGGTTACGCTCAGGGGCAACCAGCATGGGTTCATTAGGGGCAGGTTTTGTCAAGCCAACCTGGTAGCCTTCTATGACCAGGTCACCAAGTCTTTGGATGCAGGTGTCGCAGTGGATATAGTCTTTCCAGACTTCAGGAAGGCCTTCGACACGGTCTCTCACCCCATTCTCAGTAAGGAACTAGGAGACAGTGGTGTTGATGCCTACGCAGTCAGATGGGTCACTAACTGGCTGGAAGGCTGCAGCCAGAGGGTGGTGGTGGACAGGTCTTATTCGACCTGGAGGGATGTGGGCAGTGGGGTTCCCCAGGGCTCGGTTCTCATGCTCGCACTATTCAACATCTTCATCAGTGACTTGGGCGAGGGGGTAGAAAGCACCCTGTTCAAATTCGCAGATGACATTAAGACATGGGGTGAAGTGGGTACGCTAGTAGGAAGGAACAGGCTGCAAACGGATCTAGACGAGTTACAGGGGTGGGCTGAGGAGAACAGGATGGGGTTCACTGACAAGTGCAGGGTAATGCACCTGGGGAGGAAGAACCAGCGGCACTTGTACAGGCTGTGAAACTCCATTCTCTCCAGTGTCGAAACAGAAAAGGATCTTGGAGTCATCATTGATACCACAATGAACATGAGCCACAAAGTGGGGACGCAGTCAGGAAGGCCAACCGTACCTTGTTGTGCATCCACAGATGCATCTCAAGCAGGTCCAAGGAGGTGATCCTCCACCTCTATGCAACACTGGTTAGGCCGCAGCTGGAGACATCCAGTTCTGGGCGCCGCACTTCAGGAGGGATGTGGCCAATATGGAGAGGGTCCAGAGGAGGGCCACCCACATGATCAGGGGTCAGCAGGGCAGGCCCTACGAAGAGAGGCTGAGGGACCTGAACCTGTTCAGCCTCCAGAAGAGAAGGCTGAGAGGGGATCTAGTGGCAGTCTACAAATTAGTCAAGGGAGACCAGCAGGCATTGGGAGAATCCCTGTTCCCCCGAGCAATTCTGGGAGTTACAAGAAACAACGGACACAAGCTAGCAGAGGGTAGTTTCAGGCTAGACATTAGGAAGCTCTATTTCACTGTCAGGGCGGCTAGGACCTGGAACCAACTTCCAAAAGAAGTGGTCCTGGCTCCTACCCTGGGGGTCTTTAAAAAAAGGCTGGATGAACATCTGGCCAGGTCGTTTGACCCCAGTACTCTTTTTCTGCCACAGTAGGGGATAGGACTACGTGATCTCCTCAGGTCCCTTCCGACCCTACCAACTATGAAACCAGCATATTTTGTTATCTGACATTCCCCATTCCTGGGGGATGCTGGATAATAGAGCTTTTACAGTACAAATTTATTATTACAACAAAACCATTAAAGGGTAAGGACATACACACACACACACACACACACACACACACACACACACACACACACACACACACAAAACAATAAACCCTGTAACATACACACACACACACACACACACACACACACATATATGTGTATATATGTATACACACACACACACACACCTATTATTCAAACATACAAGTGAACAATAGAACAACCCAGAACAAAGGATATTGATCGGACAACCTTATAACTCTATAAATATACAAACTATTACTTCAACTTATTCACATAAACTATAAGGCATAGTCTACAAATATAACAACCAATCCTTAGATAACCTGGGTGCCCTCCAGGGCAGAGGCCCCACTCCCAAGGTACCACTACAGGAAGGGAGATAGGGGGGAGAAAGAAAAGAAGAGGGAGACTGCAAAGACTCCTAAGCCCCACCTATCTCCCAGGAGTGGCCCACATGGTGCCTGTCACAACCCAAAGTTGTGATTTTTGTTTTCTGTGTGCTTTGGCACTGCTAAATTATTTTCCCGCTAAATTGCAGCTTCTTTGCACAGTGGAGTTTTCTGCTGCAGAAGAGAACCCCGGTGCAATGGAGAATTTCCCGCCAATTTGTAGCTTTCTTTGCATGGTGCATTTCTTTTGCATTTAAGAAATGCTCGGTGCAAAGAGTTCCCGCCATTTGTATGCGAATTCAAGCCACATTATTGGCTAGTTCTAAAATACGCACACGTGGCAGCTAGCGATTGGCTTGCTAGCCGTATAAAGAGCTCAGGTGGTTTCTGCCCAAGTTGGAGAGAAAATCGGAGTGAGAGAGAAACCTTCGCCTTGCGTGAAGATCTCTAAGCGCTGCGGATCCTTACGGACCCAATGTATTTCTTAAAAGGCAACAGGGGCCTGACCAGCCTCTGGCCTCTCCCCGTCGCCGATAGATTCCTAGACGTATCCCTTCCTGCACGAGAAACAGACGAACCCACGGAGCTTCAACAACTCCGTTGGAGAGAGCAAATTTGTCATAATCCTCAAATGAGGATTTAAGCGGAGCTGTACTTGGAAAACTGTCCAGCCTACACCACGACCACCTTTGGTGTAAGTAAACAATCTTTAAATCAACCATTACACGTCTGTGACTAATTCTAGCTCGCCCCCGGCCTTCTCCAACCCCGCGTGCCCGGGCTGCTGGCCACGGCCTGCGTGCACAAAAGGGCCCGGATCGCTCCCGGCCCGCACAGTGCTCCTTTACAACCTCCTGTGGGGACCCTCTCTCTACGGTAACTTACTACTCCACAGTCCGGAGGGTTGCCTCCCATTCTCCAGGTTCAGCTCCGTTCCCTGCCAGGCTTTCTTGCCACCCAACTCTGCTGCCACTGGCCCAGCTTAGGGCTACATGCACTGCTGTGTAGCAGGTGCTTTGCCTTGTGCTAGGGGTTGGAGGCCCGGACAGCCTTCTGTAGCACTAGGGCTCAGTCTGCTCCTGGAACCTCTGTGCAGTGTCATCTGCACTGAGCTGCTGCCCCGTGCCAGCAGATGTAGACCCGAGCCACCTCAAGTGGCTCCCAGGGTCTCTCACCCACCATGCATTGTCTCCTGCACCAAGCTTCCAGCCTCACGCAGAGGTTGGGGACCGGAGCTGCCCAAGTAGCTCCAAAGATCCTGCTCCATGCACCGGCTCTATGTACCATGTCTCTGGCTGCAGCCCAAAGGTTGCAGACCCGAGTCACTTCACGCAGCTCCCAGGGTCCAGATGCTACTCACTGTGTTGTGCACCAAGATCCTAACCGCTGGAGCGGTCTGCAGCTCCCCGCCAATGGAAGTCTTCAGGGGCTCTTCTGGGCTACTGCTTCGCCCTGCTGAGCAGCTTTCCTCAGGCCTGCTCTTCTCCATCCCTGACGCTTCTCCCTTATGCTGGGCACACAGCTTCTGTTATACTCTCCAGGGCTCTGCCCTGGAAGGTTTCCGGACCTGACAGTGTTGCAGTCTACAATCAGGTCCGGGGGAGTTCCTCTCCCCCTCCTCTCAGGAAAGGGGCATGACTTCACTTCTCTTGCTGCTTCCTGATTGGTGGATGGGCTCCACCAATCAAAACAGCAGAATCTCAAGCCTGGGACTCAACCCAAGCTCCAAAAGGTAAACCTGCTACACTGGTAAATATGGTACTGCTTTAGGATGCATTTTTTGCCTCTGCCCCTCCTCCCCAATGTGACTAATTTATATTAGCAATATAAATCCAGTGGTCAACAGGATTACACAAGCCATACCTCAACTGAAAATTTAATCAGATATATATAACTGGATGCACATAGTGCTATGCTTGTTCCTCATAAAGTATAACCACTATTATCGACTGCCTTCTGTTTGATGTAAAAGTCATCGCTCATAAGATATTCATTCATTTTTAAAGTGAATCCAGTAAGTTCATGGGAACTAATGGAATTCTGTTGAATTTTTTCATATACAAAAAAAAGTTAGATATTAGATTTTTTATTATTATTATTTTTTACAATAAAAAGAGTGAATACTAGGTGTATTCTTGGATATGAAAGGCCGTTGCTTGTATGAGACCTATGATTTTCTTAAGATTTTATAATTTAAAGGGGGGGGGGTGAGTTTATCTTTACATGGAATTAATTCTATTTTTTTTTAATTCAGTTCTTCACTTATCATTGATTTTCTGCAATAGGAAGTAAAATAAGAGTTCTTTATAAGGGAGAGACAAATTTATCTACCCCACAACATGATTATTTTGAGAATATCTATAAAAATAGATCTAATTACAGCTGGCTAAACAGATAACTGAAAAGGTCAAAAATTTAGAGTGGAAGTAATTGGTAACAGTAATGCATCAAAGAACTCTAAAACATATTATAAGCCACTAAATATTAAAAATCTATCTGCCTATCTTGTCCTTTTAACTGTACATGTGTCTAAGATATTTAATTATAGATAAAAGTAAGCATATTTATTTAAGGGTTTAACATTAAATTATTATAATCAGAGCACTTATATGCATACTTCTGTGTGTTACTTTGAGGCCATTTAATTTCTACATTTTTTCTATCTTAATTTTTCCCACCTGTGCTAGGGAGAAAAAGAAACAACTCTAAAGATGATTTAAAATAAACAGGTTTATGGAAACAGAGCCAGACCATACCCTTTTCAAGGGTAGCTTTGCATTAAATGACTGAGCTAATTATAGGCCTGGGAGCCTGATATTGATCCTGGGCAAAATAATGGAAGAGCTGATACAAGACTTAATTAAAAAACAAAAGAGGGAAATAATTAATGCTAAACAACTTATGGAATATAGATCCTGTCAAACTATCTTTTTTGACAAGATTAAAAAGTTTGGTTAAAAAGTGTTTTGGTATTGGTGCAATATACCTAGCTTTCTATATGGCATTTGGTGCAGAACCACCATAGCATTTCCAAGAAGAACCAGATCAATACAAAATAAACATGGAACCCATTAATTTAATTTAAAAATGGCTCTCTGACAGATCTCAAAATTTAACTGTAAACACACACACACACGTGTGTGCTGTTCTCTCCCCTGCCCCAGCCAATCCCTGTCCCAGGCAAGTGGACCAGTGTCCAGACCAGCTCTTCTTCCACCCCCAGCCACTGCTCATGGGGAGCTGAGCTGTGCACATGTGGGCAGCATGATGCCTGCTCGTCTGCCCGCTTTGCTCCTGAACAGCAGCAGTGGTACCTGCCTACTTGCTTGCCTGGCACATCATGCTGCATGTGGGGGAGGACACCAAAATACAGCTTCTTACACAGCACCGTTTTCCCTAAGGCCAGGTTTGAATATAATGTTTTACTTGCATAAAAATCCTGTCTTGAGTATGAAATCAATTTGAGGTCATGGGCTATTTAGGAACACTAAACTAAAATTTAAATTGATGGGTCTAGAGTGTTTGTTGTTTTATTCAGACAAACTGAACGATCATTTGTGTCTACAGTTTATTCTTCTAACTCACATGGATACCAGGGATGTTATTACTTCTGAAAATGAAATTTGATAACAATACTTAAAGAGTGAAAGCAATGACTTCAGAGGATTCCAGTCAGTATGAAAAATTCCAACTATCATTTGTAAGCTTCAAATCATTTTTCTTTTGAGATCTGGTTAAAGAAACTGTCATAAACTCGCTTCTTAGAAATTATGTTGTGTTACAAGTATCATTATCTGGCCTTTTAATTACCATTACTGCTAATCATCATAATTACTCTGAAAATTGCATTTTTTTTAATTTTTTTTTTTTAAGTATTTGTTGAACTGGATTAATCCCTGGTATACAAGGCAAACTAACAAGGGGTATAAAGGAGGGGGAAGGCCCATAAAGAACAAAGTTAAGAGTTTTCTTTTATATTAAATAGAATTTCTCCGAAGGATTTTTAAATATTTTGTATTATATTATTTGAGAACATCCAAAATGTGCTATAAACTTCTCAAAGAAAACAGAAAGGTATGACCTGATTCCTGCATCAAAATACTGTCTTAGTCTAGGCATGAAACAATTAATGTAATTAATGAACAAGAGTAATACAGCATGGTAGAAGGTGGTTTACAGAAATAAGAACACCTAGTCAGTTATAGTATGGGTGTATTTTGATGGTATCGTTAAATTTACCATTTATACTTGCAGGGGTGTAGGTTGTAGCCGTGTTGGTCTAAGGACATAGGCAGACGAGGTTCCTTGGGTGAATTTGATATCTTTTATTAGACCAACCCAAATAGTCTATACTTGTGCACTTTTAGCATTAAAAAAAAAAAAGAGTGAACCTGGAAGTAACAAAATCAAATATGAAACGTATAATGAAGAAAGTGTTTATTGAAATAGGGGATTCTCTCAGGAGCACCAGTGGATTCTGTATCTCAAAAGCAAAAGCATTTGGTAAATCTATGTGCTTGGTCTGCCTGCTTATTTATGGTGTTTTTTAAAAGAATTGTATTACTAGGGGCCTTGGGTCCATGTTTAGACCAGGTTATTGTAGTCTGAGTAGTTAATGCAGGGGTGGACAATTATTTGGGCCAAAGGGCTACATAGGGAATTTTGATGAACTGTTGCAGGTTGGGGCAGCACTCTGTCCCATCCCTGCCCCACACAACAACTCACCAAAACTCCCTACGGGGCTATGGGCAAGTGGGAAGCAGTGGTCAGGAGTGGGGTGGGTGTGCAAGCCTGGGATCACAGGCCTGGGTTGTGGGGCAATCTGCTCCCTACATGCCCCTGCCATATGGGGGAGGGGAAGGATGTGCATGCGTGTGTGCTTCAAGCAGGGTGGGCTTTCTGAGTATGAGGTCCCAGGAGGCAGCCAGGATGAGTGAGAAGGGGCACAGGGTGCATCCAGCAGAGCTTGCCTGAGCAGTGCAGTCTGTGGCTGCCCCTGCAGCACCCCCCATGGGGCCAAGCCCTGCCTGCTCCTGCTGGGGCAGCCTGTGCCACACTCCCGCTCACAACACTAGCCTGGCCCCAGCCACAGCCTCAGCTCTGGCCAGTGCACAGCTTCCAGTGGGGAGTTCCTGGTGCAGCTGCATCCAGGTGTCACTGCCGTGCACTGCAGTGAAGGGTACGAGATCTTTGAAGGCCGTCAGGCAGGTACTTATGACGCTTGGAGTGGAATTAGGCACAGACGCTTATCGGTTGCAAAGCAAGATTATTTACTCACGCCGTCAAGGTGGTGAAAGACGGAGGTCAGAGATATTTGATTAGTTACAGCTTAAGGTTCAAAGGTCGGTCTGCATGAAAGTCTTTGGTCGGGCAGATAAACGGAGAAAAATCGGGCCAGCAGGTCATTGATTTACGTCTTAAGATTGGGTCGAGATGCGAGGGGGGCACTGGCAAGTGATCAAGTTGTCAGTTACTCTGATACATGTGATCAGAGGTCTCCAAGGTTCGTACAGAGGTCCCCCTTCTTCACAGAAGTGAAGATGGGTTTTATTTGTATATTAGCCAATTGTTTTTCGCCACGTCATAAATTTAATGAGAATCGCCAATTGTATAGTGGTTTTTATTAGGGTGTTTGTCATAGGGACACTCCCCTGTCATTCCGACCAATTATAATGATTTATATAAAGCAAAGAAGGCAAAAGTTTTTATCTCTGTTAGTGGCGCAGTAATAAATTTCTTTTTGACATGCGCAGAAAAAAACCCCCGTTATTATCATCTTGTTAGTTAACCCTTAGTTACCTTGTATAGACTAAAACTGTTTTGATTAATATATTTCTTGCTTGTGGCATGGGCAGTACTTAATTTGGTTGTGACACCAGGCAGGTACTGAACTGCTCCCCTTACCTCCAGCAGTGGCTCCTCCTCCTGATCCTGCCCCTGTTACACCTGTCACTCCAGGTGGTCGGGGGGAACTTCAGCCAGGCGGCTCTTGCCTCAGTGCTTGGGGCTCCAGCACCGGCTCCCAGCTGCTTTCCACCAGCTCTGCCTGCCCAGCACAATGAGCAGCCATCTGCAGGCAGGTGAAGCTGGTGGAAGGCAGCTGGGAGCTGAAGCCCCAGCCCAACGCACTGGGGTATGAGTGAGTTGGTTGAAACTTCCCCCTGCCCGCCTGCCCAGAGTGAGTGGCATAGCAAGGGCAGGAGCAGGAGGAGGAGCCACCACTAGAGGTGAAGGGAGCAGGGCACCACCTGGCTGGCTGTAGCTACACAGGAAACAGCCCTGCCAGAAGCTGTGTGCTGGCTGGGACTAGGGCCAGGGCCAGGCTGGCAGCATGGGCTGCCCTGGTGGGAGTGGGTGGGGCTTGGCCCCATGTGGCGTGCTGCAGGGGCAGCCACAATCCAGATCCAGTCATTTGGCAGGCCAGATCCAGCCCACAGGCCATATTTTGCCCACCTCTGAGTTACTCCCTGACTGTTTCTTGGGAAACCAAGCTGACCAGAAGGCTAAGCATGTGATTCCATTTCAGTCCATTGCAGATACACAAGCAAGTTGCTAAAGGAGTTTTCTGGAGAGAGAGTGTGGGGTCTTTTTCTAGAGACATAGGCTCTAGATACCTGCCACAGGGCATCCAGGAATGAAACAGATAAAGCAGTTATTGTGATACACAAAGGATATTTCTTGTTTTTTCCTGCCTGAAGACAGAGACTTTCTTTCAAAAGGTGCAAGTTGATGGCTGTATTGGAGTAAAAGACTGGAGGTCTGGAAAGACAACCATTGATCTTGCAAAGAAGGAGAAACAGAAGACCTTCTAGACAAGAGAAACTAGTAGCATCACTGAAGTGTCAGAGAAATGAATCCTTTGTAAGGGAAGAGGAGAACATGCAAAGCAGAGGGGAGGGTTGTGTGTGACCAAATGAGTAAAAAGAAACATTACAAAATTAATATGTACAGGTATCTAATCACTTTCAGGTGCAGCATCCCAAAGAAAATATAACTGGATGATTTTTAACGGGATGGAAAAAAAAAACTCCAGAGATATCCATGCAACACAGCTTGGAATTGATGCTCAAGCCCAATTTTGAGGACAAATTGTCCGAAGAAAACAGACAAACCTTAAGGAAATTACACTGTTCACAAGAGTAAAACAAAACATCAGAGAGGATGAAAAGACAGCAGGACTGTGTGCTATCTTCTTGGACGCAATATAAGTCACTGAAAGACTGAGATTTCTGATGACTGTGGGCAGGGATTAATTATTTTTGCCACAAATAATACTGCCTCAAAAGACACTTCATCCAGAAAACCAGAAGCTTTAGGGATGCTGGAAAAGAGCTGAAAGAGAAGTATAGGTGATCTTTTCAATGATCTTTCTCATCTCACAAATGAGAAAAAATAAAAGAGGTGAGCCATTAGGTAACCAACAGATTTTAAGTTGAGTGTTTTGGTTTTGAAGAACATTGCAGCACCATTTACAGGAAGAGGAGGGCGTATGGTTTTTTAATAGAAAGGGAGTCAATCTGCTGGGTAGAAGACAAGTTTGAGCAGTGGTTCTCAACCTTTTTGGGGTTGAGGAATCCCTCCCTGGACTTGAGGCACCCCTCCATAACTTTTCTGAATTGAGTGGCACCCAATTTCAAAAGTTAATTCGTATATTGCAGTGTTCATCTCCTTACACAGGTACTGGGTCTTAAGGGAGGGGGATCACCCAGGCAGGGATAAACCTGAATATGGATTATTTGCTTAGTTTATCTTCTTATTACCTCATACCTTGTGGCACCCTTCAAAGGATCTAGCATCACCCTAGGTTGCCCCAGCACCCTGGTTGAAAATCACTGAGTTAAAGTATCCAGAAAAGCTTTACATTATCATCTGAAGTGGAGGATGTTAGGGGTATCACAAAAATATGCTCAAACATAACCACACTTTCAGCTTAAGTGTGACATGGATATGAAGGATCAAGGCCCCAAAGGATTCAAAGAGAAGGAAATCTTCAAATGCCTGTACATCAGTGCTGAAAGCCTGATTATCAGACAAGAGGATTTAGAGTACTCATTAAATGAAAAACAATTTGATACCACTGAAACCTCGCAGGACAATTTACATGACATGGTATCACCACTGAAGACCTCTTATCACAGTTGCCAGTCAAGAATCATGCTTTAGAACAAGAGCAGGCAAAATACAGCCATGGGCCAGATCCGGCCTGTCAAGCACTTTCATTTGAAAGGTTTATGTTAAGTATTTTTTTTAAATAAATATCATAATTGCCTCATTTTTGCACGCACCATTTAGGAAAGATTATGGGTAGAAAAGTGTATTCTTTATTACAGATATCATTGCCAGCTTCACAGGTTAGTAACAATTCAACACAGAACAGGATCTGAAATACAAGTCAACGTACAAACTGCTAAGCGATAAGATAAGATATGATACTGGTGGAAATCTGTTATAGACCAAGAAATAAGACAAGGCAATAGGATAAAGAGGTCCTTAAAAATCTACAGGCACTCCTCACTTAATGACCGAGTTCCGTTCCTGCGACTAGGTCATTAAGCAAATTGGTCGATAAGCGAGGAGCCGCCCCTTGATACTGCGTGCCTTGGCTTGAGACGCCGCGCTGCCATTTCCACAATATGCTTCGTACAATACCGACTGCTCGGAGAGCTGGTCATAAGTCCATGCGGTCGTTTAACAGGTAGGTCGTTAAGTGAGGAGTACCTGTATTTTGTAATGTGAAGGAAAAGAAAAAAAAAAAAGCAGTATCCTGAGATGTTTCACTTGAGTTATATGCTAAAGATCTAATTTTTCTAATGGCAAAAACCTTTCATTTTCCAGTTGGTCTAATAAAAGGTATCATTTTGGAACCAAGAGTTCTAGTTTTTTGTATGTCCTTTTGTCTCAGACCAACACGGCTACCAAGTACACCCCAAAAAACTCCTTAGACTTTCTCCAAGGGAAAGTTTTAATATTTCTTCTGTCAAAAAAGTTATCTCAGGTTAATTCTAAGCCTATTCCACTGGATACTGAATACTGAAAACTGATGGTTGCAACCGATCACAACTTACCTTCATTTGCTTTATAGAAATAGAATAGCCACAAATACCCATGGTGTTTTAAAAATCCTGCTTTCTTCAAAATGAAAACTCTTAGGGATCACAGTGGAGAACCAATTGAATATGAACTCCCAGTGCAATGGTCTATTTAAGGGGACACACATGATCACTGGAGACTGTCAAGAGCTTTCTAGCATCAGTGAGACAAGCATTACTAAAACATTGTGTCCAGTTCTGCTGCTGAAAACAAGGTTGAGAAATCATTGAGGGTTCAGAAGATCAAAAGAAAAAGTTCAACTTGGATGCGGAAGAAGAGACTGAAGTACTCAATCTATTTAGTTTATAAAAGAAAGAGTTAATACAATATTTACTCAAATCCAGGATGAGGTTTCCTGCCTACCCCCCAATCAGCTGGAATGGCTTGTTTGGTGGTGGAGGGGGTGCTCTACCAGGGGAGGAATGGGGTGGGGGGACTACAATGAGAGGGAGAAAACCTGCAGCCCTGCCCCTTCCCTGCATCTGCGTCTGCTCCCCACCCTTTGCCTTCTCCACCCCATGCTCCCCTTGCTGACAGCCCCCACACCACCAAGCTGCTCCTTCCCCTCCCACCCCCAACACCTTACCTTCTGCTTAGTCTCCAGTCCCTTCAGCCCTGATCCAGCCTAGCCAGGCTGGACTAAGGCCAGACAGGGCTGCTGCTGCTGTTGACTGCCTCAATCTAGAGCACAGTTGCAGCAGAAGGTAAAGAGGGGAGGGTGTGGGCAGGAAGCTGAGCAGTGGGTGGGGAGGGCCAAGCTGTAGGCTGGAGCAGGAAGTGGGGAGGCAGGGATCCCTCAACCCCCCCCCCCCCACACACACACACATACACTGATGCTTTCCCCACCACAGCAGTGGAGGGCTGAATTTAAGACAACCTTCCACTAATTCGATTCTATATATGGAAAATTATAACAAATTTATAATTTCCCCATATATAGAAATAATTATTGGGGGTCATCATAAATTCTAATTTGACTTGGATTCACCCTGTAACAGGAAGAGAGTTTGATAGTTGTTTAGTGTAGCAGGCAAGGACATAACAAGACTCCATGGCTGGAAGTTGAAACAAGAAAAGTCTAGTCTAGAATAAAAGTGCAGTTTTATAACTGAGGCTAATTTACTAATAGAACAGTTAACCAAGAGATGTAGTGAATTCTTCAACACCTGCACACTCATTCAAAACTGAATATTCTTCTAAAAGATGTGCTGTTGCTCAGAAAGGAGACTATGGGCTTGATTCAGAAGTTCCTGTTGGATAGTATACGGGTAAGAGAGCCACCTATATGATCAGAGTCTTAAAAGGCAAGCCATACAAGGAAAGGCTGAGGGATCTGGGGCTCTTCAGCCTGAGGAAAAGAAGGCTGAGAGGGGACCTGGTAGCAGCTTGCCACTACACTAACGGAGTACATCCAGGGCCCTGTTCACCAGGGCACCTGAGGGGAAAACCAGGGGTAATGGCCACAAACTCCTGAAGATCCATTCAGCCTCAACATTAGGAAAGACTTCTTCACAGTCAAGGTGTCCAAACTGTGGAATAAGCTCCCTCCAGAGGTGGTACAATCACCTACTCTGGATATCTTCAAGAGGAGACCAGACAGTCATCTTGCTGGGGTCACCTGACCCCCAGTTATCTTTCCTGCTTGATGCAGGGGTCTGGACCCGATGATCTTCCGAGGTCCCTTCCAGCCTTACAATCTATGACTATTCAGTGTCCTGTGTTATGCAGAACTGCAGACTGGCTAACTAAGTCCAGAAGGGACTGTTACAGTCTGTGAATCTTTTATTTACCCTCCCAAGTATTTACGCTGAACTAAAAATGTATCTTAAACACCAAAAGATAGATCTTTCTGTCTATACTTATGTACTAACTGTCAATAAAAGTCTTGACTTTCAGAGATGTCTATCATTCACAACTCCCATAGAACTGGAGTTCAGAATCTATGCCCTTGGTTTTTATTGGTCTCAGTTTGTCTACTTCACCTTTTCTGCAATGAGCAATGGACCTCTTGGAGAAAGACCCCCTCCAGCAGTGGCAGTAAGAAAGGATTCTACTCTACAAACAGGCGAGCACCTTTCCAATATCCAATAGAGGGGGACACACAAGGCGAGAAGGACAAACATTTGTGATCAGTCTCCAAAACAATCAATATAACACACATTCTTCTTAAGAGAAAATACAGAACTGGAACATGGAAAAGTAAGTGAAATTTATCTCCTCTGACACCCCAAAAAGTTAGGTTAAAAAACAAGCCTACTCAATTTCCCAGCACTACCACCACACACAGACTACAATATTTAGTAGGACTCCTTTGTATTTGCCTCCTAATATCAAATAAGAGGTGGTCTAATGCTGCACCCTAAAATATATCTGAGGCCAAAATCAAAGTTATCAGATTGATGAATAGGTTATTCCATTGTACTTGCACTGAACCTGGCAGTTTGCTATGCTATATTGGCTAATTAGAACATGGAATTAACATTTAATGATTCTCACTGTTCTGTGAAGTGCAGGAGACTCCCCCAAAGTCCTGTTTCTTCTTTTGGAGATCTTTGCAGAAATGTATAACATATTGTAGGGGGGGGGTTATTTTTTTTTTTAAAGGAGAAGGTGAGTAACTTATAAGTTTTATAAATTTTACCTTAAGTACAAGTTTGTATTATAAAGAATATAACATATACACATGGTTACTATTATATGCTAACAAGCTGTTAGTGCATCAGGTAGGAGGAAAGGCACTTTTTACTTTGTTTTATGTTATTATTTGATGGGTTTTGGGAACTCCACCCTGTGTTCAGAGTGGCAAGACTACTTTTTTTTAATTGGGTTTTTAAGTAGTTTTACTTCAGGTTCTGTTTATATGCCTTTTTCTCTTATTTTTTATTACTTTTGCTTTTTTTAATTACATATTAGTTTTTAGACTTTTTTTTTTTATGGGTTAGAGTAAGCATTATTGTATGTTAATAAGCAGGGTTAATTTAGGCTTTGCCCCAATTTTTTTTTTTTTTTAGAGCAGCATAGGGAGTTATTTTAGGTTTTGTTGCAGTTTCTTTCTAGAGCTGTTAGTTTGGGTATTTTTTTAAAGCCATTATTAATTTACTTGCAGTCTTCATTTTTATTTTTAGCAGATCAGCAGATTAGTAGATGCATTAGGTTAGTGTTCTGTAGCTTCCAGGTTCTGAGAAGCTGACTCCCCTTTTAGGGTGTCAGTTTGGCTTCCTTTTAGAAATTTTTTTGGGAAGGGCTTCACAATTCTTCCCTGACTGGTTGTATTTGCATATATTTATGTTGATTAAAATTGTGCAGGGTGACATAGCTGTTAACATAATTTGTTAGACTTTTGACTTGTTAATATAACTCTTAGTTCTAGCAAGTAAGTATATACATTAAAAAACAAGATAATTATGTACAACAAAACAATAATTATAGGATGTAACATTAAATTTATTAATTTAGCCCATGTGGGGCTGTATTTTAGGAAAATGTTCTTCTAGTGGTGTTTAGACACTGACTTTAATTCGGCTCTTAGTTTTAGGAGTTTACTTTTTTGGTGTATTATGTGCAGGTTTGTTTGTTTCTTTTTTTTTATTTAAAGCACTAGCATAGGTATTAATTTTTTTTTTTTTTTTTAGTTGGTAAATAGCTTTTTATGAGCGGCTTAGTGATATTGTTCAGTTTACTGGGAAGACCTTTGCCAGGGCTAAGGATTGGGAATAAGTAGGTTGAGTATAGACATGTTTATTTTTTACAGCAGTAGAGTTACAATGGCATTTTCTGACAGGAGCCTGGGAGACATATTCTAGGCTACTGGGGGCTACAAGAAATGTATAACATATATTTTGGGAACATGAGCAGCTGCTGCTGCATAGATCCTTAATCCAGAAGATAAAAGTGGTATTTGGCTACACTAATGATGGAATGTTGATCTCCTGGTAGACCACATCTGTTCAAGAATATCGAGTTCAGGATAACAGCTGTGAGTCATGCATCAACTTGGGATGGGGATAAACTTGTACTTCCATGAAATGTTCTCTCATTTTTCTACATGCACAATGATTTGCACTGTAGTTGCCCCTATAGCCCCATAGGACCCTTCTATAACTGATTCCAACTCTTCCAGACATACAGGATCTTTTTCTGCACAGTAGGCAAGAGGCTCTCAAAAGAACATCTAGAACAATATCTGTATTAACTTAAAGGTCCAAGCCAAAGTGTTTCCTGTATTCTGTCCATAGGAAAAGATAAATCTCTCAAAAGTTGATGCATTCTCTAGTTTTCAAACATTTTGGACCCAAGACATCATTTAGAAAGTGACCACTCTTAGCTTTCACTCATTTCTTTATTACAGAAAAATAACAGAACAATTCTACAGTTGAAAAGAACCCAGAAAGACTGCAACAGTCCACTATGTTTTTGACATTATAGATACCTATTAGAAATCTCTGGGTTTATCTTGTGAAGCATGTGCAGGTGTTTCCAGACCTACACAGCTACTACTGTGCAGCACACCACTACACCCTTAAAAGGATCTCACATCACTTTGCTTGAGAACCACTGTTCTAATATGTAACAGCGCACTGATGACTCTCCTGAAGCAGAATTCCACTAATGGTTCCCAGCAAGGTAATCATTCCATTTCCTTGGTACCTGTCCAAAAGACTAAACTGTGCTAATGGTTCTTGATGAACCTTTGTCAAGTTTAAAAAACACAAGAGAAGGGGAAAAGACACTTAATAACTACCTGACTTAAAATTACATACAATTTAGCCCTTCCTTTCAGAATCAGGAATACATTTAATTGCATTACTCTGCATTTTTGGTTGTAGACGTGTTGGTCTAAGGACATAGGCAGGCACTTTTTTTCAATTACTCAGTTGGTCTAATAAAACATATCATGTCTACAAAAACAACCTTGCCTTCAACTGCATTATACTTTAACTTTTTTTATGCATTTTAGATCATTAATTGTGTGTCCAAAAATATTAATGGCAAAAAATAGTTTATCTTAATAAAACAGCTAACTTATGAATGGAATAAGGTGATGTTTTTCAGTGTTAGCTCTAGTCAGTTTGCTTCTGAGGGCATAAATTAATTCATTAGACATGTATAAGAAATTGCAGTGCTAATCACTCCCCCCCCCCCAACAAAAGTAAATATTGGTCCCAAAAGAGAATAGTGAGTGAATAGCATTTCATGGGCGATATAGTATCTACAATTTCTCTTTAAATTCATGTGACAGCTGTAAACTTTTAGCAGTAACCATATGTTCTAATTATTACTGTTACTGTACAAAAACACAAGAGAGCTGCAGTAGCTCTGACTCAAACCTGATTTGAAATTAGTTGATAAATAGCTCATTTCTATGTTTGTCCTTGAGCTACAGGGGGTGATCGGTTTATAAAAGATCTTTAAAAAGTGTGTTGATTTTCAACTGTGCGCTATGATGTAATGTGAGGTTTCCCTAAGCTGCTTAATAAACATTTTATATCCATAACATTATTCAATGCAAATTCTTACTGTTTTGGAAGCACATCTAGTCAGAGCTCACTACAGGCAGTTTATTAACTACACCATCTAAGCTTCAGGATGTAATGAGAATCTAAGAAGCTTCAGTCTTGTAACTAGGAGCAATTCATCTTCACATTTAGTCAATACCAACCAAGGGTAGGGATGAAATTCTTTTACAAGTGTAAAAGAAAGCTCTGAAGAATTTGTATGGACCACTTTGAATGGGCCATTGGATCTGTTCTATACTTAACAGAAGACTGGGATCTCAAGGAAAAAAAAGGTTTCTTTCTACCCTTTTATAGATGTTCATCTAGGAGATTCTGTCTCCAAATGCGACTCAGAGCCACCTTTTCTCTTTGGTGAGTCTGACGTAAGTTTCTTACCTTTGACCGCTAGCAGACAAAACCCCCAAACTAGAGAACTGAATATATACCTTCCTTTTAAAGAATTAAATTTCTTCTGATTTTCTTACTCAGGTCAAAAAGAAAAGAACGTCTTGTCCAAAAATAAGATGAGGAATACAGTGTTCCAAATCAGTTCTTCAACCCTTTCTTGACCCCAAAGCAGTTAAGAAAGATCGAGAAATACATTCCTTTATAAGAAAATGCATGGCTTTTCATCTACAGAATTGACTTGCATCACCTTCTGGCAATGACAAGGATTCTGATAATACACAGGTACAGCAGAGGAAGAATCTAGGAGGCATAGAACAAGTTGCTTCTGGGTGCAAGCAGCAGCTCATAAACCATCTGTACTAATTAACCTTGACAGTTAACTATCAGTAAAGTTTTCACATATTTTTATGGGTCTTTGAAGCTAAAACCATGTCTTCATTCTGCTTGGACAAGGTCACTTCTGGATGCCTAGTTAATGACAGAGGTTCAAGAGCCATTCGAGTTCTAACTCAATTACCCTCAAGCGATAGTAAAGTCTAGAATCCTGCCAACTAGAAAATGAAAGTTTCCGTAGGCCTTTATCCCATCTATCCAAAGAATGTAAAGGAAAGAGAGCACTAAAAGAAAACTTAGTGTTCTAGATAGAGGCAATGATCTCTCTGAAACAAATATACTATGCTGCTGACTGAAAGTGATGTCAGATAACTCACGATGGCTTGAGGTACTTCCTCATTTAAGGACGATTCCTGGATCATAGTTCTATGGAAATGTCACGGCATGTCAATTTCTACTTTCTTCTCAGTCAGAATGTGTCTATGCAAATCAGCACAAGGCAGCAATAGTTACATAAGATGAGCTGTATTTCTGCTGTCTCCTTAGACCAGGAGTTGGTAGCCTAAGGCCCACAGGTCTGCACAGACATTTGATCCAGCCTATGGGGTTGGGGCTTCAGCAGCATTCAGCAGTGGGGTGCATCAGCAGCAGTCCTGTCTCCTACTGCCACAGGGAAAAACATCAATTGTGGGTGCTCCTCCTGTGCTGCTGTGGGAAAAGTGGTGGCAGTATATGCTGTCTCCAGGCTCCCACTGAGGAAAGTGGGGGCAATTGAGTCCTAGCACCTGTCCATCTTCTCACCCAACTCTGACCCAAACTGGGTCATTTTGGCACATGGCCTTAAAAGGTGCTAAAGCAACTCAAATTGGAGCCAGGTCATGGGGCAGAGTAGTGCTGGTCCCTGCCACATGACCTGGCTTCACAGGGAGCAGGGATCTGGGCCTGTACAGGGTAGGCAGTGGTGGGGAGGAGACCCCGGCATGGATCTCTGCTCCCTGAGGAACCAGGTCATGGGGCAGGGATTCCCCAGCCCCCAGTTTGATTTTCCAGCTCTCTGATCATTCCCCCAGCTCTTCCCAGGGGACGCGGGCCCCCAGCTCTGTGCGCCAGGTTTCAGCAGGCTGCACTGAAGACTGGGGCCAGCAGCAGCACTGCAATCTTCCTGGCACTCAGCGCGGGCTGTGCCGAGCAGCTGCTGTTAGCTCCAGCCTGCAGCAGCAGTCTGCTGAAACCCCGCATGCAGATCATGGGCCCATACTCCCCTGGGAAGACCTGGGGAAATGATCAGAGAGCTGGGGGAAGCAATCAGACCGCTGGGGAATCAAACCAGGAGCTAGATGTCAATATGAGAGCAGTCCTCCCCACCCCCTGCTTTCTCCTCACACTCGTTAGTTTTTATTTCCCTGGAAGCCTGGTTATGAAACTCTGAAATTCTTCAAAACCTTTCTGAAACATTTTGGAACAGTTTTGGAGCCATCTGTCTTTATTCAGATTCAGTGTTTTGGGTGCCGAAACGACCCAAAAAACCCTCTGAAACAAAATGGCTGCCAAAATTTCACACAGCCCTAGTATCTAGTATGTATATACATGGTGCACAAAATACATAATTTTCTTAACTACATAACACAATACAAATACCAACTTTTTACCTATTGGTTACACATTGTAATATATACTTGCTATTTGCACCTCAGATAAGTACATAAACTGCTTAAGGGAATAGCATCATTCAACCTTACTGTGTATTTTATAGTCATGCTAACTGTAACTTTAATTATCTACTTTGTAACTAATTTTGCCCTGTTGAACTGCACAGAAATCAGTGAAAGAAAATGCTGAGGCTAAAGGGCTACTGTTAGGAGTCTTGGAAATGAGAGGGCAATTTCACACTGGTACTTTCCCTTTCTTTCAGGGCTTCTAACAGCAGCCCCAAAACTGATCATTGGAAGCCTTAAAAATGACAGGAGCTAGTCAGGTTTAGAGCTTCTAATACCACAGCACTGTAAGTGATGCTTATTAATAAACATCTGTACTGTGGTATTACCATGTTTACTTGAATCCAAGATGAGGTGGCCCCTATCCAGTCAGCATGAGGAAAAGAGCCCTTTGTCTTGGATTTGAGTACAAAGCAGAGGAGGGGGCAGGCAGCTGCTGTGGCTCTGACTCTGCACCTGAAACTGGGTTGGGACTAGAGTCAGAGCCAGAGCAGACACCTGCCACTTGCCTCCCACCCCCACCTGCCCTCTGTAGTCTCTGCCCATGCCCCAGTCCCCCTTATTGTTGCACAGTTCCAGCTCTGGCTCAATTCCCACCCCAGCATGGAAAATATGGAAACTCTATTCCCTGCCTAGCAAAACAGCAGTGGCAATGCTGCTGCTGCATGTCTGGGCAGAAGCCAAATTTCCACATGGTCCATGATCTGGGAGGGAATCAAGCTGGAGTTGTGTCTTACAGAAAAGGGGGGTGGGGAGAAGGAGCAGAGGCCATAGGGTGGCTGGCAGCATGGGGGTGTAAGTGTCAGAGGGGTAGGCAGGCTATGTGGGGGGAAGAAGTGGGGTTTTGCAGGTGGGGGACAGCTACATGCCCCCTGCTGCTGCTTTCCCTTCTGTAGCAGTGTGGTGGACATATTTAAGACAACCCTCCAATAATTAAATTCTATACTTAGAACATTATAACAAAGTTATACATTTTCCATATAGAACATCTAATTATTGGGGGGCTCATCTTAAATTTAGGTCATCTTCAATTCAGGGAAATAGAATAGTAGTCCTGAAATTCACTAGCTCCTTTCATTTTCAACACTTCTAACAGCAGCCTCAAAATAACAATTGAAAGCCTTGAAAATGGGTGGAGTTAATCAGTTTGTGCTGACTAGTACCACAGCCTTAATAAGGTTGTGAACTTAGAAAGTACTCTTTGCATTAAGTTTAGATAAATGCATAGTCTGGGTTGAGTGCACTGCCTTTTTTCAGGCCCAAGGCTATGCATTTAAACAAAGGACACTATACAGTAAATCATATGAAAATTTAAGTTCAGTTAAGTTTTCATGGCTCACTTGCTCAATATAGACTAATCAAGTAACATTCATCTCTGAGAGTACATTGCAACACACATCCTGAATTACAATGCATATATCATTAAGCTGTTCATTATAACTTTTGGCAATAATTTAAAAATATGCTTAACTTTAAATTGATCTTCTGATATCTATTGCTTTTGAATGTTGTCAATTACTGCATTTCCATACTTCCATCTATGAAAATTAAAGGCCCTAATTTCTGGCAAGAGACTAGTTTTGCATTAAGATATCTTCAAATTAGTATAATGAAGAGAACACAGTACATCTTAAAGATATGACACAAACTGGAATTTGTAAATCATGAAAGTTGATAAAAAATATTTTATACAAAATTACGCTTATGCCTATGGGTGGAGGGGGGGAAGTCAGATGTTTGCTCTATTTTTTTTTAAAGGACAAATTTGCTGTTTTTGATAATTGTAAACAAGAATATATTTAACATTCTTTAGCACTCATCCATCATAAGGAACAAAGAAAGGAGGCACACTTGCAGCAGAAGTTATATCAAAGAGAGGCAGTGAGGAAAAACTACTTTCCTTTTCCATAATAGCATTCAGAAGTACACAATCAGAATAAGATCTATACTGATGATACAGCAATGCATGTACTATTGACCATGAAAGTTTTCATAAGTTTTTGCTTGGCTAAACAAGCTAGACTATCTCCACACATGATAGACTCCCCATTGCCTCTGATCATCCATCTTTTCTACCTATTCTAATTTGGATTCATCTGTATCAAACATGGGTAACCAGAATGATGCATGAGATTCCAGATGAGATCACACCATGCATTAATCCTTCTTTTCTCTTCAAGAAATACTTAACTTGGTGCATCCCAGGACCAAATTTGCCTTTTTCAAATCCAGAGCATCCTGGTGGTTCATAGTCATCCTATGACTGAATGATACACCCAAACTCCTTTTTTACCTTAGTCGTTTTCCCACTGATGAGGTAGTAATTTACAGCAGTTTTTGTTGTTGTTCATAAGTGCATGAGCTTACATTTTGTATTACTAAATTCAGCCTATTGCTATTGCTAAATTTTTACATCTGCCAGTTTTCCTGTGTGAAATTCCAATCTTCCTCTTAATATCTCATAAATTTGTGACAAATTTAAAACTTGTGTTCAATCCAGCAACCCCTAAAATATGAATTATTTCAGAACCAAATTTTACCAGAACTTGGTATCTCAGAGGACTGTTGATGAGAGCCAGAATGATTAGGGATGAGATATGGAATACCATTTTCTGCTGTCAGGATGCTGGCAGAATGGTTAAGGTATCTCACTACAGCTCTGGAGGCATAAATTCAAACTTTTCCCTGAGTTCATGACAAAGGTTGCTCCCAGTTGATCTCACCGTAAATGAATAGCAGGACATTCTGGCTGAAGAGTCAGATGTGCCATGCTAGTCACATCACTCCCTTGTGTGCTGCTAGCTAAGGAAATAGCTAAAATACGCCAGAATAAATGAGCTAAAGTAGCCCTATGAGTCATTAGACTCAGATTAACCTTCCTTCCTTCTGCTGGTACAAATCGAAGCTGTAGTCACAGCACTAAATGCTCAAGACTCCTACATTCATTTACTAGTGTAGATGTTGCCATATTGTAACCAACCCTAATTGTTTTCATGCACTTACAGGAAGTCTCAGCAAATAGAAATAGGCTTGTTCTATAGCTGAACAAAAATCTTTCAGCAAATACAAAAAATGCCAGATGTGGCTTTGGTCCTTCAGAATCTGTTTGTGAATTCAGGTTGAACTCGCCAAAGAGTTACAGATAGGGAAAAAAAAAAAAAAAAAAAAAAAAATCACAGCTAGTTGTTTACAAAATTGCAGTAAGGGTGGATGACCTTGATTCAATTCTTGCGCAAAATAAAGTACATATTGGATTTAAACTGGGAGTTTCCCACCTCCAAGATGAACATCCTGGCTGCGAGGATACGGGGTATTCTGAGGGGAGTCTCTTATAATCCCTCTTATTTAAATTGTTCAACATTGTATAAAATACCTAAATAGTCATTCAGACAGAGAGAAAATTTATTTCTAATCTGATGCTTAAACATTGACTAGGAAGTCTGACTCGAGTTCCACTCTCTGAATGCATCACTATTTATACAAACCAGGACACATCAAGCAGAAACAACTGAGAGAGACCTTTCCCCAACACAGCCTACAACCACGTGGTTATAGCACATCTCTCTGGAGGTAGGAGATGCGGAACTAAAATTTCTTCAGTATAAAGTGGGAACTGAACCTAGGTCACTCATGTCCAGAAAAGGTCCTCCACACTCTGGGCTTCTGGGTAAAAGGAAGACTCTGGCATATTTTCCCTGCTTTCTTTGTGAAACTCTAACTTTTATTTCCTTTGCTGTTCTTATGCATGCCTCAAAAGAACTTTTCTTATCAAATGACACAACCTAAAAGTAAGTTTAGATTAAACTACATTTTGTCCAGTTTGGGCACTAATAAACTAGATGGCCCTCATCTGTAGGTATGGACCCTACATTCCAGATATAGCCTACCCATTAACTAGAGCACAATCCCTAATTTCTCACTTCTGGCCCCATGGGGATGATGGCAGAGATTGAAGCCATTAACAGCCATTTCCTGTTATCTGAATGGGAAATGGAACTTCAGTGATACCACCTGGCTTGCTGATCCATGTAGGAGGTCACTAAAAGCTGAAGAGCCCTCAGGTAGAAGGAGAAAATGTTCCCATACAAGCAAGTAGGAGTCAAACAGATGAGTGTTTTATGGTTGTGCAGAAGTGAACACAGAAGATATCGGATGGGCAGGGATCAGTTAAAATCCATGTGGCTGATTACTTTATACAGGCCTTTAGACAATACAAATCAGGCCTTATAGTTGCTTAGATCGCTTTGGGAACTAACAGTGATATTGGGGTTGATATTAAAACAATATCCCTCTCTTGGTGACAGCTATCCCTTTTGCCAAGAACACACATTTCTCTGTGCATCATAAGTTATATAAATTAGGCATAATTATACATATCAGAAAGCATAACCACAGTATAATTATCTTCTAACTGCTCTGTAACCACAATACAATGACAATTACTATGTTATAAAATGTAACCTTATCGTCTGAAGATTCCAAGAATGATGGTTTCAGCATGTAAAGAGTTTACATTTTTTTCTCCTTTGCAGGGACACAAGCAGATTTCCTGTTTGTGTGTTGCACTACCTGAATTTTGCCAATGGGTTTAAGAAGGAGAAACTCAAACAAAAGATCTTTCACATGGTTTAAAGTTTCACCTTTATGTTTCACATAATTTTTAATGAAAACTTAAACCATTACTAGGCTATGTGGGCAAGGATTCAGCCAGTCCTCAACTACTGTACAGTGTTTTTATTTACTGTTAAAGTGCTGCCATTCCCCTTTCCTCCTGTAAGTGGATGAATTTCATCAATGGGTGAAGTTATTCAGGTGCACATAGATTTTACATACAATGGAAATCAACTTAGAAGCCAAGGGGAATGAGTAGCTTCCTAGACCTGGAATATCAACCTGAGGCTGAAAAAAAAGAGGAGATGCATGATGGACCAGGAGTATCCCAGTATGGAAGGCAAGAAGAAGATGACACTCTGAACTGGGGAAGCTTGGGGAAATGCTGAAGGAGAGAAATTTCTGTATAGTCCTAGATGTAGGGTTTCAGAAGGTTTATCAGCTCCTCAGTCAGTTACCAAATTTAGGAAGTTACCGTAGCGGCACACTCAGAAAATCCTGGTACCATTCCCAAGATCAAACAAACCTAGTCACGTTAAGAGAACCATCCATGGAGTACAATTATATGAGATACTATCTCAGTCAAGCAGGAGAATCTGAGATGCTTATATAAGGTTCACTTCCTGAGCAACATGTAAAGCATGTCTGATCACCATAGAGAAAGGACGGTTATAAAGTGTGGATCAGCTCAGATCTGGAATGGTGAGTGTCACGGGATGGGGTCTCTAAGGATGACCACGATACCCTAGGGTATCGACTGTGCCAATTTGGTCTGATAGGCACCCTCTTTTCTCTTCTGCCACATCTTGATGCAATTGTAATGAGTAGGGAGGCTGCCTTTAAGCCTACTTGGGCATGGTCCTGATGGACTTCCCTGAACCCTGTGGGTCCCGGACCCCTTGTGGGTCCCATTTCAAAATAGATGTCCCTGGACACCCCAGTCTTATGGGCTATATGAGTGGCTCCAAACCTCCCCTTCATGGCAATACCATCTACGAGACTTGGGGCATCATAGTTTCTTCCAGGCCTCGCTACAACTCAGGCCCTTGTTCTCACTGGGCTCTCCACAGCCCTGTCTCTGTGCCCCAAATGCCACACCCTCTCTGGCACTGGGGTCCCCATGCTACACTGGGCCCCCAATGAGGCCTCCTCCTTCCCCAAATAGCCTCACCCAAACCACTAGTGTTATAAACAGCAAACAAACATAAGCCCCTGGGCTATAACATAAAACAAAAGACCAGGGTGTGCTCTGCCCCTTTAAAAGCATCAAACTTCATCCCCGGCACTAAATGTCTAGTAGGCAAGGGTACCTGCAGAGTTCCTGGAGCCCCATTAGCCCTAGGTGTAGCATATCAAGCACTTGCTGCATCACTGGGCCCTTCCCCTCTGGCTGCTAGCAGGGATCTACCTTCTCTAATTCCAGCCTGGGGTTTATATGGGCCCAGGGCTCTGCCCTTCTAGTCAGCTGACCATGTGCAGGTGCAGGCTAATTTGCCCTCTGGCTTGTTGCCCTGGTAACCTGCACCTGGGCTTCTGTCTTTCTGTTTGGGCTCTCTCCCCAGGCAGTTTATGCTGCCTTAGTGCCCTGTGACAGTGAGACACATATTAAAGGCACATTGTTTTGATAGCCGATGGTAATAGGTAGGAGGGATTCTATGAACAATGACAATTGGTAGGAGCTAGAAGAAAGGCATTCCTCAAAAGATGAGGTTTTGACAATCCAGATTTTGGAAATGGAAGTGTTGGTTTTGGGAGGAAGGAAGCAAATCATGAGCTGCATAACTTAACTCTGAAGGAGAAGGCAATAAAGTTTCACACCAAAATCATCCTTCTGATCTAGTGCCTGGCACAGAAGAATGAGAAGTTGGATACTATGGAGGATGAGATATCTCCCTTAGAAAATACTGTGTCCTAGCAAGGGTATAACCCATAGGACTTTCCCTGAGGCTGGGCAAGTTCCAAGGGGTAAGGTAGGCCCTATAAAGGTCAGAAGCTATGGAGCCAGCCAACTCGGATCAGTTTTCAGATTTAGCTGGAAAGGGGTCTGTGAAGAAACCCTCCTCAGTCTGGGTCACCTCTGTATTGAGACAGCCCAGCCCGCTGTTTTTTCACACTTTTTGGTTTTGGTCAACCTGGTCACCTAGGTGACTGGGATGAAACAAATTTCTAAGGGAGCAGGGAGCTCACTCTTCCTTTGTCCTGCAGCAGGCATTTTGGGAAGGGGACAGGCAGTCATTTTGGGAACAAACACACAGAAGAATGTGCCGCCATGAGAGATAGACTCTCTGGATGATTTGTAAGTAGAAATCTGGAATCTAGCTACTAGATTAAAACTAAGTATTTAGCCATGTGTTAAAAGGGTCACTGAACTCAATATTTGATGAGGCTCAATTTATTCTGTATTGCTCAAGGTGTTTTGGGTTTCTCTTAAATGTCCTTAGTTCTATCCCTCCCTGATTCTCTCCCTCTGATCAATAAAAAGCTATCTGGCTCAGCATGCCTGGCTGTGAGTGCCTGAGGGGAGAGAGAATTCAGCTGATTATTAACTAATTCTCTCCTACTTGAGATTATCTTGGGAGGCTCCAGGCTATAAGGAGCACTCAGAAATACTACCAGTGGGCAAAGGACACCCGCAGTCTGCAGGGTCTGTGTACCCTGGGCTGCACAGAGCCCTAACAGAGACCAGCACCCGGGTGGTGGCAGCTTTACCCCAGGTTTGTGGGTGTGCTCCAGGAAGGGGGACAGCCAGATGTAGGCACTGCAGGGAAGAGTCCTGAAGGTTGGTTTTGGGTCTGGCACAGTGAGGTGAGTAGCTCAGCATAGTAGTGCCCCTTACTGTCCCACCACAAGGTCAGCTAACATTTATAGGAAATCAAGGCTCATTTTGAACCCCCTGTTAAATGCAGAGAGCAGGGGAACTGTTTTGTTTTTCTATTCTGTCTTAGATTAGTGTATGCCCTAAGCAAAGGGTCTTGGACAAGGTACAGAGTTGTTCTTCAGCTAATGCAGGATACTACTGGTCTCTAAGTCTTCTCTGGAAGAATAGTTTAAAACAAGGCTGTCCAACTTTGGTGCAGCCTGGGCTTCATGTCCCTTGGGCTGCACAAAACATGAGGCATATAATGTAGGGGCACACCCAAGAATTCTTCCCTGCTGCATGGCAGCACCAGTGATACATGGCCCCATGCCATCTAACAATGGGAAAGGCAGTTGCAGGGGGGCCTATGGGCCACATGTTTACCACTTGTGGGTGACACACTGGCTCATCACAGACCATATGTGAATCACGGCCCATCAAATGGATAGCCCTGGTGTAAAGGAAAGCAAATGTGAAGCATCATTAATTTCCACATATAAAAAGATACAAACATGGGCCAGTAATGCAAGCAATAAAACACTCACTTTTTGGCCAGGAACAGACATTACACTTTTACCAGTATAAGTTCTCGTAACAATACAGAAGTTCAGTGCACACAAACTAGTTTAAAAATGGTGGAATCTGGTCTAGGACAGACCTGGATCAATGTGCATTCAAACTTAATCAATTTAGGTTAGACTGTGGAATCCAACTTCTGTACCAGGTCCCCTATTGATTTGTTTGATTGCTATCTGCTGGCACCCCAGACACTCACACATCCTTTTGCTAGCCCCCTCTCACAGGGAGGCATGCTACCACTTGCCCTTCATTCATCTTTTCTAGCCAAGTGCACAGCCTATCCTGCCCCTTGGATCTCACAGAGCTAAGTCAACACAGTGGCTGACTATGATGGGGAGGGGGAGGGCTGAGGGAAGGGGTTCTCAGCCATGTGCTGTAGTCCAGTCAGATTCCCTAGGGCTGTGTCAGTTCCTGAGGTTCTGGGGGTCCCTGGGTGACCATCCAGGACCCCCATGCCCTCCATAAGCAGGCACAACCCCAGGCAGCATGACTGAGCTGCAGGGGATGGGCAAGTATGGGTATCTCCACTGCCTAACTGCAGTTGACATGCTGTAGCTGATGACAATGGGGGGGACAAGGAGGAAGTGGTGCTTGCCATGCCCTGCAGCCTAGTCAGACTCTCTGTGGCTGTGCCCACTCTTGGGAGGGTATGGGGGTACCTGGGTATGTGGGCTCCTGCACACCTGATGGGGGGTTGGCCTTGGGTGCAGCCAACCTGATGGTCTCAGCCTGCGCAGGCAGCCTGTGTGCCTTCCCACCAAAAGATGAAGGTGTGTTCTGTTTACTCCCAAACCAACCTAAGCCACTTACGGAAACCCACATAAATTTGATGAATTCTACTTCGGGCTTTTTGAATATGTACTTAACCTTCAACATTTTGAAATGCTTGTGCCACTGCTAGCTCTGACCTTCTATGAATGTCACTTAACTGAGGCCGTACCTGAATAATAGTTCAAGAAGTAGTAAAAGACGGGTCAAAAAGAAAAAAAAAAAAAACACTTTGAAGGTGCAGACTTATGGCTAAAGCCCAACATGATCAGATGCAGGAGACCTGACATGCCAAGAAATCTTTAAAAATATAATTGGACCATGTATGAACATATGGCTGTAAAAGCCAGCCATCTACAAACCAAGTACTGATCTGAGTGTTTAAATTCATTCATTATTTAAGTCCCATATTTGTACACTAGCATCACTATTTCAACAGATTTCATATCCCTCCTGAAGGAGAAAATGTTATTATCTGAGCAGTAACCGATTGAGATCTTTCCTGTTTGCTATGTGTGTTACTAATTAATTCAATTTAAATGTACAATCTGTATCAATTTACAATTTATATTTTAATCTTATTGTTCTAATGTGGTTAGGTCTGTTGAGACAAATTATTCAGAGGTTCGGAGAAACAAGATAACAATCTTACCGCTACATTACCACTGCAGTTTGGGGATTGGCAAACACCAGTTATTCTGTTTGGAATCAGCACATCCTCCCAGCAAGATGGACCCTTTAAAATAAAATCAACATATATACAAGGTTTTAAATCCATTTGGCAATTAACTATACCTTTTTTCTTGTTTTCCTCCCACCATCCCTGCCCCTTAGCTAGAATGTTGCTAAACAAGAAGTTTATTAATTTACACAAAACAAAATACAAGCAAAGGTTCTAAAATTACCAAAAAGACAACATCCATCTTTAAAACTTAGTCATTCATAGAAAATATAGCCTTTTCATTCTGAGGCTAGTGTTCTGAACAGCCGTCAAACTCTCAACAGTATATTTTCATTGCTAAGAGTTCAGCCAGGGACTTTCTTAATTATGATGAAAAAGCTACAGAGGGCCCATCTTCTGCCTGAACAATGTTCATCTCAGTCTGCAGCTGATCATGTAAAAATGGGAAAAATATTAGAAGATAGTTTGAAGCAGGGTGATATTGTTAGACTCACTGGAGTACAGATTGAGAAAAGGTTAAGTGGCATTCTTATATTTTACTATTTAACCATTTAAACATCATGTGGTTTCTGTTTTATTGAAACATGCATCTGCTCACAAGGGCCTTTCACATGGATTTTGATAACATTTACATTAAGCCAGCAGGAGAATTGCTTCAGTTCTATGACATACATCAGCAGCATTTCTCCCTAACTTAAATACCACATAAGTAATTAAAACCGTACATGAAGGATTACTGTCATACTGGAGAGTTTTAAAATTATTTTTATGATTTCTCATCTAATTATGTTGCTGAAGGAAAAAAGGAATTTATAGAAGTAAACCAACAGAAAATCTTGAATGGTCTTTTCTGCACCATGTTGCATGGAAACAATTGCATTACATGTACGGTTAAAATAAAAACAAAGAAGAAACAAAAACTTCAACTAAAAAAATATTACATTTCTTCCAAACAATTTTTATTAAAGAATTACTTCCTTCATATAACACTATCTAATAAAGGACACATACAAATATATCTTCAGTCATTTGGAACAATTCAATTTAAAGTTCAGAATTTTATTTTATTTTCAAAAATATTTATGATTCAAAGAACAGACAATGAATTGTAACCTATGAAATAAAAATGAAGGATGTGCACATACATATGTAAGCAGACCACAGATAAGAAAAAAAAGATAACATCCATACCTTAAATATCATCATACTTCTAACCAAATTTAAGTAGTGTAAGAATGTTTAAAAGTGATATCAGTGCCTAGGCTAGCTAGTTTGAAATTAGTGAATAAATATATACATTATATTGTACATCATAACCTTTTAAACACAGTGATTTACAGATCTTTAACATAATCTAAAAGGGAGAGGAAAATGAACATGAGCTGCACAAAGTTTTTAAAAATCTTTGATTCTGTTTCTAATAAAGATGTTAATAAATTCAAGGCAGGTTTGATTTGCACCTTATAGACTAACTGAAACAGAGACATATAGAGATGTATAGAAGGAGATGTAGTTCTGATTTAGTTAGTTTATAAGGTTCAAAACTACCCTACCTTTTACCTGATATCAGCCTAACATAACTAACCTATCTGCTCATGGATAGTAAAACTCAAATTGAATTCAGTGGTGCTGGGTCCCAGGGCCTTAATTCTTCTCTCAAAGTCAAAGGAGTTATATACCAGTGTAAGTGAGAGAAGAATCAGTCCCAAGATACCCACACAAAAAAATCTTACCATGGAAAGCCATGGCCCTACAATCACATATTAACCATCATAATACTTATTATCACAACCTTATGAGTAGTTAATATTACAGGACAAATTTTCTACTGGGGTTACTCCATCGAAGTCAATAGAGATAATCCAGCAAAATATTTCCCTCAACACTTAGAAAAATGTGTTTGCAACAGTGTTTCCCAATTCAGACAAATATAAAGCAGGATGAAAGACAGCACACACAAAATGCTGGTTATAAGAGTAATTCAGGGAGATTCAGGGAAATAGAATTGAGGAATCATAGAAAATTAGGGTTGGAAGCGATCTCAGGATGTCATCTACTCCAAACTGCTGCACAAAGCAGGACCGGCCCCAACTAGATCACCCTTGCCAAAGCTTTGTCTAGACAGGTCTTAAAAACTTCCAAGGATAGAGAATCCACAACCTCTCTGGGTAACCTGTAATGGGTAATTTGTAATAGGTAACCTGTTCCAGTGTTTTCCTAACATCCTCATGAGAAAATTCTTCCTACTATCTAACCTAAACTTCTCTTGCTGCAACTTGAGACCATTGCTCCTTGTTCTGTCATCTGCCACCACTAGGAGCAATCTAGCTCCATCCTCTTTTGAACCCCACTCCAGGTAGTTGAAGGCTGCTATTGAATCCCCTCTCAGTCTTCTCTTCTCTAGACTAAATAAGCCCAGTTCCCTTAGTCTGTCCCAGCCCCCTCACCTTTTTTGTTGCCTTCTGCTGGACACTCTCCAATTTGTCCACACCCTTTCTGTAGTGGGGGCCCAACACTGAACACAGTACTCCAGATGTGACCTCACCAGTGCTGAATAGTGGGGAATAATCACTTCCCTTGACCTGCTGGCAACAATCCTACCAATGTAGCCCAGAATGTTGTTAGCCTTCTTGGAAACAAGGGCATGCTTCTGGTTCATATCCATCTTATTGTCCACTGTAACCCCAAGGTCCTTTTCTGCAGAGCTGCTGCTTAGCCAGTCAGTCCCCAGGCTGTCATGGTGCATGGGATTCTTCTGTACTAAGTGCAGGACTTTGCTCTTGTCCTTATTGAACCTGATGAGATTTCTTTTGGCCCAATCCTCCAATCTTTCTGTCATGCTGAATCCTAGTCCTACCCTCCAGCGTATCTACTACACACCCCAACTTGGTGTCATTCATGAACTTGCTGAGGGTGCAATCCATCCTCTCTTCCAGATCATTAATAAAGATATTAAACAAAACCAGCCCCAGGACTGATCCCTGGGGCACTCCACTTGATACTGGCTGCCATTGAGGCAGTAGACATTGAGCGATTGATTAGTACCCATTGAGCCTGACAATCCAGCCAGCTTTCTACCTACCTTACAGTACATTCATTCAACCCATACTTCTTTAGCTTGCTTGCAAGAATGCTGTGGGAGACGGTATCAAAAGCTTTGCTAAAGTCACGGTACTCGTGTCTGGCAGTACTATCCTACAGTGGAGTTAATTAGTTTACTCCATCCTAATAGCATTGCATGTGTAGACAGTGATGTTTTACTGTGTAACTAGTCAATTCCGCAGTAAATGTCTCATGTAGGCACACCCTCTGACTTCAAAGTGCACTAGCTACTCAGTACTAAAGCTCTGTGGACTTTCTTAGCATCTTTGAATGAGGTAGCTTCCCCCATCTAAAAGAGGCTTAAGCTCCCACTCAGTGCTCACTGGGACCATCTGCACAGGGAACTAAGGAAGAGCAGCTAATGGGCTGCAATTTTACCCTGTAGTTTCCTGTGCCCTAACTTTCTTGTGAAGACAAACCCTGAATTACTGCTGATTTACAACAGTTACAACTCTCTGATTGTACATATAAAACATCACCCAGAAACAAATCATAAATATTCCTTGCTTTGATAGGTTATAACCCAGTATAACTTGAACCTGAAGTCAATAGTAGTCTCTCAATTTTCTCGAAGAGGAGTTAGATCAAACCATTTGGGAGACAAGGTAGTCTACAACAAGGAGTAAAAGCCAGAATATATTGATTCTGTTTCTGTCTGTCATTGACAGGCTATCTGGCTTTGGGCAAATCACAAATTTTCTCAGTTTCTCACCTGTAAAATGGAGCTAGTATCTCTTATTCAAGCTTAGGGAGTTAATATGTGCCCCTTCAGAGGAAAGGACTATAGCATGAAAATACAGAAGTATTATTATTAATAATTATATAATATATTTGAAAATATACTGTGTCATTAAGATCTTTAGCAGAGTTCTCCATTTTAGGAAACAGCAAAAGTTATACACCCTTGAAAATACAAGTCAGTATGTTGACACTTGTTTAGTAATAGCAATACTAAATGTCATTGCTATAACTGTGCCAAAATAAAAACATAATTTCAAATGAGATAAGCACTTTGAGATGCAATTTTTGTTTTGTTCTTTCCTAAACTTTAGAAATATCTATCAAACTGCAAATCAGCCAATCAGTCGCACTGCTGAAACACATTGCACATTATAGTGTTTATAATTACTAGTTCAGTATAATTATTAGTTAATCAGAGCATATTGTGAGAAGAAAAAGCCTCCTGATTTCAAGCTTAAAGTGTCTGCCCCTCTCTAAGCAGTCACATGGCTGTTAAAGAATGCTGCAGATTAAAATGTGTGCAATGAATATTTGTTCAGAGAGTAAAACAGAACCCAGCAGAACAAAACCAAAGTATAAAGAAGACAGGAATATCAACAAATAAGAAAACATTTTAAAAGGTTCAGTTATAGTTTGATTTAGTGATGATACATGTATTATTTATGTATTCATTTGGTTATTTGGTTTGGGTTTACTTTTGCGGGGAGAGCAAAGTCAGTTTCAGTTGAGGTCAATGCCAAACACAAAAAGAACAATAAGGGATTCAGAAACTATGGAAAAATACTTGATTAAACTAGGTCAGCTTGCCAGCAGGATCAAAGATTTAAGTTTATTTTAAAACGGCAGCTGCCTTTTGGTCATTTTCAATCATCGCTTTGAAAAAATAATGGAAAAAGAAGAGATGTTCTAGAACTCTCCAATGACAAATTATTCAAAATGCAATGGTTAGATTGAGTTGTTGACCTGTGAAATCACAGAAAGGTCAGAAACAGAGGTCAGCAATAGCATTCAGTGATTCATCAAATAGTCTGAATCATTTAGAAGGCTGGAAACTATCCATGTATTTAATGCTATGTATTTTCCCTGCTTTATATTCTTCCCCAGTGAACAATATGCAGTAGAATATCATTAAAACACATTTTTGTACCTAGTAATATATACATGAGAGACATAAATCATTAAACTGTTGAGCAAATGACCCAACTGAGGGACAAACATTAATGCAAAAAGATTTTTTTAGTAATGTAAGAAATAATTCTTGGTCCACAAGAGAGTCCAAAACCAGAATACATGTCATTGAGAGAATGCTAAAACTAAGCCGAGTCCAGCGCCAATGGCTTACATTTCTTTGGAGAGTACCCCCTCCAGCCTTGTGCACACTAGTCCAGTCTGGTGTGCTAGGCACTAGGTGGTCCCATCAGCATGCTCTTTTATACCTTGCATCAAACAGACAAAAAGAAATTCAAATAATGCAGAAGTGCTAAAAGAGCTCACTGGGCAAGACTTCCTTTTTGTTACTATATGCTGCTCTAGCATGCCAGTCTCTGCTCCTGCAGCGCCAATGTGGAGAGGCTTCTCAACCCAATGATGCACATAGTAACTTGAGGCTTGTAATATGGAAACAACTCTTTATTGTATACAGAAACTTGTATACAACAGTATACAGTAAGAGGTAACAGTTTTTATTATTGCCCTTGCAAGGGTTTTATGGCTGGTCTGCTCCTGTTCTCACCCAGAAGTTCCTACTTACTTCACCCTGACTTCTTGTGGGATGCTGCATTTCCTGGACACTACCTGTCCAGGAGGACTTACTCTGCACCACATTACAAACAAAGCTTCTGCTGCCATTCTAATGTGTACCAGCCACTTGCTGCACTTAACTGCAAATAGATTAAGTTTGCAAGAAGCCACTTATCTCAAGAAGCTGAGCAACAAAGACTAACCCAGAAACAATGATGAAAAATGATAAACACATTCATTTGCAAGGAAATACATGCTATGCCCTATGGTCAAAGTATTTATACTATAACTGTCAGCCCACGTTCCTGGCTCTTGCACAAGTTAATTCCAACTTAATGCATGAAAACTTTGCATGGGCATATTTTGATAGCAAACTGATACATGTAAAACTTAACAGAAGCCATGAACACTGCAGGAATAGTAACACAATCCATTCTGTGTCCTATCAGATGTCAAGTGATTTTTCTAATCTTTTGGCAGAGATAATAATTAAACTTAGGCATTGTTTTCTCCCAATTGTTGCTACATATATATTGAAAGGCTTTCATAAAGCAAGCAGGTAAGCCTTGTAATTATGTAGTGGAGCAATATGTATTTTCTTCCAGCCATGTAGAAACTTCCACTGACTAATCACAAAGCTGGACCTGCAATATCATGTGTATGATATTTGCTTTAGAAGTACTATTAACTTTTCTCTTCTACTTCATTTAAAAAGTGACCTCTGCTCATCCCCTTGCACTATGTCCAGATGTCCTTTCTTCTTTCCCTTTTGTTGACTCCATTCTTGAAGACACTCCAGACCTTCATTTTTTTTTATTGTGAAATTCCTAATAACAATTTTCTAATTCAAAGAGCAGGTACCTTACAAGCAACAATGGAATTTGGAACTGAATTCTGCTGCTTTTACTTCCTTTTTTGTGATTTCAAGAATTGAATGGCATTGCTATGGTATTAACTATCACTTCTTCTATCTCACTGCAGCACAACAAATGTAGCTGAGCAGGTGTAGGGAAAGGAAGGTGACATACGTAGAGACAGAATGATTAACAAGCCTGAGGTCCACAAAAGCGAAAGAGCAGGAAGGGCTAGTCCTTAGCAGTTAGAAAGGAATAAAAGACTCAGAGCGAACGTTCAACGTTTAATCAATGCAATTAACATGGAGACTAAAGTATTTTAGACTCGCCTCCAAGCTAACATGCTGAGAAATGTTAGCAGTGGTAAACCAGTGTTTGCACAGCTTCTCAACTATTCAGACCTCAAATATTCCTCCTTTTATAATTTGCTGCTACAGCACATTCACAGAGACATTCCTCCTGTTTCACTGGAACAGTAACAGAGGAGAAATTAGGACTTTCAGATATAGTGATTCATTATTATGAATTCTTAACAGATTTAATTTAGGAGAACCATCTGATTATCTTCATCTGTTCAAGCTCTCTTTACTAAGAATAATCTGGCTGCTGTGCGAAGGAAGTTTGCAGCTACCCAGATTAGAGTCAGCAGAAGACCATATGATGTGCTCCTAACTGTTAAGAGACTAGAGGCCTCATTTCAATTCAGAGCAAGTAAATCTATTTGAATAACAACATTTATTATCATGTAAAGCTTCATATTTATTTCAGCTTGCTTTATATCTTGATAATTATGACTACAACTGGACTATGTTTATTAAATGAGATAAGACGCTTATTAGATTTCTAGTGAATGCCCAGATATCATCATCATATAAACATTATTACTTTGCTCCCAAATAAAACTGCATGAATAACAGCATCTAGTTTTGTGGGAAATATATTGCTCTAAATCCCCAGAGCACAGGCTAACAATGTCAGCCACCCTGGAGGGAAAAAAGAAAGAAAGAATATACAGAAATATAAAAGTTATGAAGATATGGTTACTGATTTAGCAAGGAAATTTTGGCTAGTCTACAGTTTGTTCTATTTACGGTACTTGAGAGTTTATCATACAACAGTACTTTGTGAATGTGTGTGAGGGAATGAATTTATTGCATGTAAAAACTGCTAGATTAATACTTTGATGATCAAAGCCCTCTATTTAACACAACTATTGGCAGTTAAAGCTTCTCTAGGTGGTACCACAGATTTGACCTGCAGAGGCCACTTGGGGTGGTAGGAGAACCGTTTTCAAATCTATTCATTGTTTGATCTCTTTGTGAAGACTGCCAAAAATGGGTGGGCCACGCATTTGTTCTTGCAGTCCATCCTTCTGCTGCACACACAGATGCGTACATCCTGCCTGGGTCAGGTGCATTTCCTGCTGTATGTAGGGTAAGGGAGAATTATAGCCAAAAGAGCCAAAATTTCAAGGGATTTTGTATGGCTTGAATGCGAGGACTTAATTACTAATGTATTTTACTTACATAATTAAAACAGGCATCAGAAGGTAGATTTTAAATATTATTCACTGTGATCATGTAAAGACTAAGGGTCTTATTATGCATTAGGTTTAGGTGGCTCCTGGAACTCTTAATTCCTGGATTGTCTGCACATTTACACATGAAACTAGTTTTGAGCACACTTTAGATGGCTTAAAGTTGCACCACTCCAGGGCAGGTTTATCTCTGATCTGTGCCACCTAGCTCCTGTTCAATTAGCATGCGGGCACTCCCGACAAGACGAGCCACCCAAATTTCAGCCCTCCAGCATCCCAGGATGCAGTGTCCCTTCCCCCAGCCTATTGTTCTGTGTGGACCAGGCCAACTCCCCCACCTGCCCCCAAGGGGGTGACCTTCCCATTCCCAGGGGCTCAACACTGTGCAAACAACATGCAGAGCACATGCCAGCTAGCCGGGTCACAGAGCATGGACATGTCAAGGATTGGGGTCTGTGGGGAATGGGGAGGAACAAAGTAGGGGACTGGATCAGGTCCCCCTGAGCTGAGGATTCTTTTCTGGGGCAGGGACAGGGGCAGTAGCTCCCTGAAAAGTGCCTTCCCTCACTGCTCCCATCTCCAAGCACTCCCCTCCCCCCAGGAAACATGACCAGCACCCCCACGCCCCAATCCTAAACCCCAATTTATTAAAACATGAGATCTTCTTTAATTTACTTCCTCTTTATTTCTTTTAATTTTTTTTTTACTTTTGTTTTGTCTTTCAGTAGCTGACTTCTTTCATTTCACAACCCATCACCCACCCCTTTTCCTTTCCACCTCCCATTTCATTATCCATGTCCATCCCATTAACTTTCCACCTCCCAGCTTCATATAATCAACCTCCTGCCAATTCTTCTCACCCCTCCCCACCTAGAGCAGGGATTGAAGCCTGCCATAGCTTACCAGCCCTGTAATAGCAATTCTAATAATGCCAACTCTCACAAAATTGTTGCAAGTCACAATTTCTAAGTAAAATTAAATCTGACTCATGATCTAGCATTAGAACTCTCAAATCTCAGTAATTTTTTTCTGGTGCATATACAGCAGCACTCAGCAGTTAAGTCTGTGGAGGGGAAGAGGCGGGGGGGGCAGATTGAGGCCCCCAAGGTGAGGCAGGGAGGGAGGGAGGGAGGGAGTGGGCCAGGGGTGAATGGGGCCTCGGGGTCAGGGAAGGTCATGTGACAGAGCTGTGGGCAGTTCATCCAGAAGCGGGGGGGCAGCTCTCTGCTGTTGCACACAGCCCTGGACAAGGCGGGGGGGGGGAACATGTGGCTCCTGGATTTGTGTGCAGGGCAGAGGTGGGCTGGAGCTCTCTGCCCTGCTGCCTTTACCCCAGGAGCCACGGGCTGCCATTTTGTGCCTTCTGCCACCATGTGGGTAGGGGACAAGTGGCTAGCACGTGGCTCCCAGGGCAAAGGCAGCAGGACTCAAAGCTCCATCCCTCAGCAGACAGTCCGCCTCTTCCCCACACACAAATCTGGAGGGCAGATGCCCCCCATATCCCCCCAGGGGTGTGCACGGTGGCATGGGAATCCCTCTGCCATGCCTGTGGATGAGCTGTCCACAGCTCTATCGTACAACCTACCCCGCCCCCAGGTCCCCATTTGCCCCTGCCCCATTCCCTCCCTTCCCACGGGGGCCTCAATCTAGCCCCGCCACCCCTTCCCTCTCCCCCCACCCCTTCCCCTCCACAGGGGAGGGCTGTCAGTGTGTCCGTGTCTGGAAAGTGCTAATTGCACAACAGTCCAGAAGATGTCATCCCAACCATAATAGCAGGTAGTAATTTTTTTTTTTCTAAAGCATTATCAGTTGTAGTAAAATTGTTTTTGTATAAAACTCTGACCTGCTAGAAGTTAAATAAGTGACTAATGGGGTTTATAAACCAATGGTCAATATATCTCTATTGGTTTATACTTCAAAAATAGCATCTCATTATTTACATGCCAAATCTCTTGATTTTTAAGTTTATCTCTTGATTTTTGACATGGTAGTGTTGGCAATACTGCAGTTCTCAGCTGGAGCTCCTAGTGAGGCCCTTGCTGCAAGCTCTGTTGTGGCAAGTCACAACTGTGCAGATGGGGGACAGTTAGAGAAGCTTTTTAGCTGTAAGATGGAACTGTCCCCACCTTGAGTTAGCACCAATCAACATTTGAGCAGCTCAAGGTATAGTGTGTAACAAGGCCCTGAAGCACATGGTTAACTTTATGCACTTGAATAGTCCCATTAAAACTGCATACATACCTAAACCTTTAAAGGACTGGTTGTATATATGATGTAAAAATGGTGTCCTAGATATGAAATATTCCTTCTCAATCATATCAGCAACCTAAACAACACTGATATATTTTTTTCCTACCTCCGTGGTTAGACACCTTCTAAAATGCCGAACCATATACAAGTTTGCATTTATAAAGCCTTATGGCAAGAGACCAGAGCACCAGGTTTCTGATTCAGAATGTGGTTTTCATTTAATAAAATCATACAAAATAGATTATTTTACTGAACATTATTTTAATTCTAATCATAGATACCATAACTTTCATAAGAACTAAAACTAAAAACAAGCTGTAGCACTTTTTATTAGGTCCTGGTGCTTAATATTCTCCTGTATTAATCTCTACAGAAATTTGTAGTTTCAAAAAATACTGGACTATGCTCATAAAAATTTGAATGGTATAACTGACATCAGTAAGATAGTTCTCAGTCATCTGACCTACTCATACGATAGTTTTTGTGATGACGTGTTAACAGTGTGAATATCGGCTCCAATAGATGGGTTGGTATCTGAATACAACATATGGAGGGAACAATGCCTGCAGCTTGCATCCAATAAAACGATTCTTAATTGAGCTGTGGCAAATAACACTTCCATGAAAAACCTTGCAGGATGGCGTCAGATTTCTCTCCCCTACCAAGCAAGATGGTGCTCTATCAACCAAATAAAATTAAGATATGTAGGCAAATACAACTCTTTATGAAATACAGTTAAGAGAATGCAACAGCTGAGTCTCCCTTTCTTTTACTAGACAAGGAAACTGATTCTGAAAGCAAACTACAAAAATGTCCATGGTATTCAAAGCTACAGCTTCCCACAGCTGGTAAGCAGAGCAAATCATCTGACCTGATACAACTCATGCTGACAACTAAGGATGCCATTTCTGAGATGAGAAACATTCTCCCAACAACCTTGTACACTGACTTCAGTGAACAATTCTCAAGCAAGGGTGCAAAATATGCCCCCTGTATGTTCATCGTTAATTTTAAATACTGCTAGTGCAGATGGCAAATAAATACTGAAAATCAAGACTCTTAGAAGAAGTTCTATATTGGATTGACATAGTCAGATGAACAATAGGAATATTCTGGAAAAAAAAGGAAGAGTGATATTTTCCATGAACAAAATAAAAAAAATCAAGTGTGTCATATCAGTCCATAATCATCAGGGATCCTGATTTGCTCTAATCACAAACTCTCTGATTAAGAAACCCTAAATCCATGTTTTTTCCATTAATAAATGCAATGTCGCTATACACACACACACTGGCGATGCATACGGCTGCATGCAGGTGCATGTGTACCACCTGAGATCGGCCATGCACGCCCTGGAAGCGCCAGCCATGAAACCGGAAGTGTTGGTGGAAGTGCACTTCCGGTTTTGCTGCTGGCTTGGCAATTGGATGCTGGGGGACACCCTGCCCTGGTCGGTGATCTGCCCCCCACCCCAGACTCTAGAGGCACATGCAAACGCACACGCGCACACACACACACACACACACACACACACACACACACACACACACACACACACTCATCCTAGCCAACTGCTTATCAAGAATGATGGGTGGGAAGTGGGCGGGAATGGAGCCACATGCCTCTCCCCTTCTAGGCCCAGTCCCCCACTTTCCACCTGCAGCTTGGGGTCTGGGCCTGCTCCCCCCCACCCGCTGCGGTGACAGGGAGGAATGGGCTTGGGCCCAATGCGCAGTGGGGGAGGAGTGGGCCCAAGAGTGGGGAGAAGCTAGCCCACCACAGCAGCCAAGGGATGGAACAGTGGGCGTGGGTCAACATGGCGGCAGTGGGGCAATGGGAGGAGCAGGCTTGGGGCCAATGCAGGGGAGGGGGGATGAGGGAGGAGAGGGCCTGGGCCTGAGCGGGGTGGGGAGGCCCACTCCTTCCCTCCCCCCACCACTGCTGTGTCGGGCTGGGCCCGCTGCTTGTCCCCATCACTGTGGCAGGCCAGCTTCTCCACCCCACTTTGGGCCAGGTTCTCCCCCACACCCCTCGCATCAGACCCAGGCCCACTCATCCCCCCCCCCCCACCACCGCCACATCAGCCCAGGCCTGCTTCTGCCTCCCCCCCAACTGAAGTGGGCCCACTTCTCCTCGCACCCCCATGCTGGGCCCAGGCCCACCTCCCCCTTCCGCTTGAGGTCTGGGACCACTCCCCAATTTCCTGCCATGGCAGCAGGGGGAGGGCAGGAGTGTGCACAGGCCCACTCCACCCTTCCCCGCAACTGTGGCTGGCCCAGGGTCTGCTACCCCCCATGCCGGGCCTGGGGCCACTCCCCACCCCGTTACTTGGGGTCCAGGCCCACTCCACCCTGCAGCACCGCTGGCTCCAAGGAATGGGGGGATGCTTTCTGTCCCCAGTCCCTGCCCATTGGTCCTGTTCTTGTGGGGGGCAGTTGGGGACAGAGCACATCCAGCCCCGCCCCCACTTCTCATCTGGTGCTGTTCCCCCTGCTCCCCCTTCGCCCCCCACTGCACCACGTCTGGGCCCAATTTCCCCCCCTGAGTCCCCACCACCTCAGGCGGGTGGGAGGATGGAGAGGCCAGTGCCACACACTGTTTCGTCCATCGTCACCACCTCAGAGCTGCTTCAGGGCTGGACGAGCCATCATGGGAGGGGGGCGTATGTGGGGACCGAACCCCATGTCCAACCTCACTTCTCCAATGATTGGGGGGAAACAGACCTGCTCCCCACACCCTCCCAACCCACTGTTTCAGGGCCAGCCCGCTCTCTCCACCCTCCTCCCTTACCTGGGTTTGGGAAAGAGGCAGGTCAGATGTGCTGGCCTCACGCCCCCCTCTGTCCCGTGTTGCCACTGTCATGGCAGCACTGCACTATGCCGTTTCCTGTCCCAACACTCGTGGAGCACTCTGATTTGCTGTTCCATTCAGCCAATCAGAATGCGAATAAAGCATTATGGACAGACAGACAGACAAACTAAGGGTTTTATAATATATAGTCAAACACAGTGTTTTATTGATATATTTACAATTTTAAGGCAATTTGGAAGCCCACCAGTGCATCAATCACTATAATAAAATAAATTCTACATACCTATAAATGTCAGCATTTGATTTTGGGTTTTTTATCAGAAAATCAGAGCTCCTCATGCCACCTTCGCTCATCAGGATGCTGGTTCAGCTGTAGCTGTCCCCACCCCCACTGCTTTGTGGCACTGAGCAGCCCTGATACGCTGATGCTCTGCCCATGCCATTGCCCTTCTCTCCTGACCCACAGCCCCCCAAACCCTGCCAGTGCCCCTCGTTCCCCACCCACAACCCCCTGACCCCCCTGCCTTGCATCTGCTACCCCATGGGCTCTGCTTCAGCACATGCATGTGTGCACATGCATATGGTGCCCCTTGCCTGACTGCCCTCCTTTCACTCTGCCAGCCTGCAAGGGGAAATCTGTTGTTTCCTCCATTTTTCTCCTTTAAAGGAAACATCTGGGTTTTTCTCTTTAAAATGAGAGAATCCAGGTTTTTCTCCATAAAATGAGGAAATTTGAGTTTTACTGTGTTTTTCTGTGCCAAACAGAAAACCCAGATCCCTGATAATCATACAAGTCCTGTAATCAGAAGTTATAACTTAGGGCTTGTGACTCCATTAATAGTGATTATCAGTAATGTTGAATAAATAAAAGAGCATCTTTATGCCTGGTAGAAGAGCAATGGAACACCTTCAACAAAATGCAGGTGTTTTTGTGGAAGATAAAAACAGTCGGGATCCATTCAACAGCCTGGCACCTTTCTGAAGGGACTTTCTAGAGAAGAAATTTACATATCACCAGTGGGTATGCAGTCAGTATTACTTCACTGAAGTAAATTGAATTACCAGCTGTGGACTTGGTCCTGTGATATCATTTTCCTTTCATATTAGCTGGAAAAGCAGTTGTCTTACAGTTAATACATTCCAAAAGCTTCTATATTTCCAAGCACAATCAACATTAATTCCAAGTCTAACATGTTTACATTACACAGGAAAAACGTTCCCCCCCCCCCCCCTTTTTTCCCTTCTTTTGGCCTCAGAGTTTAGAGCTGCTGACCATTTCAATGAGAACTCATGCTGTGATGACGGGTATATGGAATACTAGCAATTACACTAGTCATATTTTCTCCATAGTGTTTGAACTACCAAAATCAATTCCTTGTCTCTTTCTACTCTAATTACTTAAAAGTTTTCATTCTGTTCTTCAATAAATCTGAAGTGATGTGGAGAAAGCAGGGGGTTAGTATGTGGAGTTTTATTTATATAAATACCATATATCCCTCAGGTTATCTGTTTGATACTACCTCACCTGACTACCAGGAATTAAATAAAAGGAGGCTGTAAAGAATAAACACATGCAAAATGATAAAATGGCATAGATAAAAAGATCCAAATAGAAATAATGGAAAATCTGTTTCCTCAGGGAAAAAAATATATGCCTAACATCATCCCTGTTGGGAGAGTGGGCTGTCAAGTTGCTAGAAGCCAACATCCAGATTGACTGGCACACAGAAACAGAGATTGTGTGAAGAACAGGACAGTCTGCTTCTCCCTGGCAAATAAGAGGTTATATTAAGCTAAGGGGAACTTACACAGGCTTGCAAGGAAGAGATTTAAGGTATAAGTAAGGTAAAATGTCTATGCAGGGCCATTTTGTTCTAATCCTTTGTTCTAGTATATGGGGAAATGAATAAATAAGACTTTTTTTTGAAGATGCTGTTCTGAGTCTCTGTCACAGGATATACCATGACAAGTTTGAAAAGTGCCAAATGCTGGGAACAGGGGGACTGCTACCCAGATATCCAGTACAAGAGTGGGTGGACTACATGTATCCTTCCAGAATGAGATGCAGAAAGCTAGGCCTGATATCTTCAGTGAACTTGGGAGGGACAGCACTGGGTTTACAGCATAGCTCATGTAGTAACCATGAGTGCTGTATGTCATATGCATTTTTAACAGCTGTTCTTTAGCATTTTGTAACAAGTAGATTTTTAACACATTGCCTAGAGCATTTGCAAATCATTCTGAATCTAGGGTCTATAGAGACTGAGCAAAAGGAGACTGCCAGAAGTTATAAGCTGGACTCGATGACTTGTAAGGTATGCTTTTGCTTTGATAAAGACCATCATCAAAATACTAACTGAACCACAACGGGAATATTAAATATTTATTGAGGTCTGTGGCAGCATGAGCTGCTCCCGAGGACCAGAAGTGCCAGGGACAAACCTCAATGCTCCAGGAGATAGACTCAGGGACCCCAGCCCTGCAGAAAACTTACCAGAGAAGCAGGGCCAGCAGGTGGGTCACACAAGCCAGCGCTGCACCAGCTTTTCAAGCAGCTATCAATCAAATTTAGCAGTGGCCGGCTGATGCAGCTGCCGCTACAGGGAATTTAAAAATGCTGGCAGAAGCCAGCAGGCAAGAGGGAGGCAGGAGGCAAGAAGCCAAGCTCACTAGGGTGTGACCTAGCCAAGCAATAATTACATATGACTCTGCCCCACAAAGAGCAGGCAAGGGCAGTGTCAGGGAGCCAAGCAAGGCTTGACCCCAGGCTCCACAAAAGTGAGCTTGGGGTCAGTCACCAACCCCAAGGCACAGGCAGAGCCTATCCAACCCTGAGCCTGCAGAGGGCACTATAAGCACAAACCCTGCACTGGGGTCAAGCAGAATCGAGGACCTGGAGTGAGGAGCAGGATGCTACCACAAGCCTGCACTGTGAGCAGAGGCCGAAGGGGCTGGGTCCCTTGGCTGGAGAAAAGAAGCTGGGACCACAGGCTGGCACAGTGGCACAACCACTCTGATGGTTGGTGAGTGAACGGAGTGTAGGGGACGCAGAGCCCCAGGACCAACCATGACAAAGCAGTGAGTACCCCATCTCTGGGCTCAGGCTTAGAATACCACTGAACCCCTCCTTTCCAGTCACAATTCCATCAAGTCATTGCAAGAGAGTTATCTTTCCTCACCTCTGACCTGCATCTCCTATTAATCAGCTGCCAGCAGCTTTAGTGTGAATTAAAACTTAGCTTTCACTCCTGATTTTCCTCCAAAAAGCAATCCCATCCTACCTGTCCCTTCTCTCCTCCAGAATTCCTACACATAGACTTTATGTCATGCCTGGTTGGCTGAGTTCAGGCCTTTTGGACTGGGTAAAGACATTATTCTAATGAAAGGAGCCCCCATCTAAAATGATTTGCAGGCAGCCTCTTCTCTTCTATCCTGAGAGAGTATGCTGACCTTAACTTTACTGGTATAGCATAGGAGCAGAGGTGGGCTCTCATACAGAAATGTCCCAGGCTATTTAATTGTTATGGTTTCATTAGAAATCATAGAAGGATTTATATGAAGGACTATGTATTTAATTTATTTAATATAATATAAATGTGAATGAAAAGATTTGAGACAATTCTTTGAAAGGTAAGGTCCCCTTTTGGTCTACAGAAAATGCATGGCACAGCTTGGGTACAGATGGTGGAACTTCACAGTACTGCATCAAGTATTGCAGAAGAATGTTGTGGAGTGGCCACCTTCAGCTGGCTGTCTGCTTATATAATCCTTACCTTTTCTGTATAAAAAAGCCAAAGATGCAAATCACGTCTAAGAATGGCATTGACATCTATAGCATGGACACTTATCAATAGGAACTAGAATGAAATCCACCTACTGAACATAAGTTCCAAAACAGTAGCTGGATGTTAACCTAGACTGGATTCAACTAAGCATGACAGAGTTGATCGGCACTTGGATAATCAGGTCTTCACTATGTTACAGTTTGTTTCAACTGGGTTTGGAAAACTCTATAAAGGTCTGCAACAGACTACTCTCCCAATGACCCTAATATTCTGTCTGATCACTGTCACAGTATATCACTGGAAGCCGTTGTGTACTCAATATTCTGGGCAAATTGAGGCACCTATTTTTGAAAAGACTGCCCGATCTAGATTTTACCATGGGCCCATGTTAATCCTCTAAACTGAAGTTAAGAATAATTTCCCTCATTTTATTCAGACACCTGAAATAAGAGTGCTTCAGCTTGGCACCTCTGACAAATGCTTAATAATAAAATGAACTGGAAGGAAAGAAATAGCAATACGTAAAATATGATGCCACAAAACTGTCATGCTGCACAAAATGAAACCAGATTCCATAGTTTTCCTGCTACACCTAATGTTACACCAACATTCATTTCCCTGTTACACCGAACATTTGTTCCCTCAAGGCCTTCCTATAACGATGGGCCTGCAGAATACCCATACAAGTAAATTGATTAATGCTATTTTACAAGGAGGAGGAGCACACATTCCAAGGTCTCCCAAGATAGTTTCCAACATTTCTCATACTCCTGAGAAGAGATCCCTGGATCCTGAGGAATGATGATATTGTGACTATCTTCAAGAAGGGAGATAAGTCTGTGCATGGGAATTATCAAGGTATCGCCCTCCTTTCCACAGCAGGGAAAATCCTTGTCCACATCCTCCTGAACCATCTTCTACCTCTAGCTGAGGAAGTCGTCCAGAATCTCAGTGTAGTTTCAGACCATCCCATGGGGCAACGGACACATTTCCTGTTGCCCACTAGGTCCAAGAAAAGTGTCAGGAACAAGATCAGGACACGTATATGGATTTCAGGGATCCCACTAAGGCCTTTGATTCCCTGAATCATGGTAGGCCTTGTGGAAAGTACTGGCTAGATTTGGATGTCCTAAAAAGTACGTCACGGTCCTGAGGCTTCTTCACAATCAGATGATTGTGAATGTTCTATGTAGTGGATTGGAAACAGATCCATTTGTCAGCCAAACTGGGGTTAAGCAAGGATATGTCACTGTACCAACTCTGTTCTCCATTTTTTGACAGTCTTGGTTCCTATTAAGGATCATCGTCCTTCCAGAATTGACACTGAATACAAACAGATAGAGGGCTCTTCAATTCTGAGATGTTTTCGCTCAAAAACCAAAGTACTCAAAACAATTATCCTTGACTTTCAATACGGTGATGACTGCACCATCTTTGCACACCCTGAGGAAAACCTCCAGACTGCATTAGAACTTTTCAGAGAAGTCTACCGAACTTTGGGCCTCTCTTTCAACATCAAGAAAACTAAAGTGCTCTATCAACCTGCTCCAGGGCATGAATGTGACCACCTTCCCCAAAATATAATCATAGAAAAGACCCTGGAAGTAGCTGAGTACTTTCCTTACCTCAGTAGCCACCTCTCAGTAAATAAACGTTGATGAGGAGATGTAGGATCCAGTGCACAAGCGTATCCTTTGGAATTTTTTTCAGTTCATCTTGAACATTGCAATCTTTGGAAAGACATCAAGATCCAGGTCTGCAATTCAATCATCATCCTCACTCTCCTCTATGGGTGTGAAATGTGCATGACCTACTGTAAGAGCATGGAGAGGTATCACCAATGATGCCTCTGGAAAATCCTCCACATCAAATGGGAAGATTGCTGCACAAACACCAACATCTTTGCTGAAGCCAATACTGGTAACATCCTTGCTGAATGTTACCAGCATCGAGTCAGTGATCCTCCAGCACCAATTTCACTGAGCCAGACATTGTGTGCAGATGCTTGCTTCTTGACTCCTCAAAAAAGTGCTCTACTCCCAGCTTAGTAACAGTCTGAGATCTCTCAGTAGCCAGAGGAAAAACTACAAGGACACATTGAAGTCTTACCTCAAGAAAATGGATGCCAACATTAACAGCTGAGAGGAGCTGGCTGCTAACCAACTTCAATGATGCTACAATCTCAACCAAGGGGCAGTCCACTTTAAAGTAAAGTGCCTTGTCCTTGAGAGAGTAGAGAAGAGAGAGTAGAGGAGACAGTGTAGAGGAAAGAAAAGGAGAGATATCTTGGTCTACAGCCTACTCTCCCCTGCAGAAATACTTGAAACTGTGTTGATTGGTCTGTTGTTCAAGGATTGGACTCTTTAAGTTACCTCAAGACACATCAATGGACCATGAAAGAAATCATCCCTAAATCAAGGGATTCGCAATGATGATCATACTCCTAACTTTTAAACATATGTCTAGGAGCCCTAAGAGGTTGTGCAGCAAGGCTGTTCCAATGCACCATAATTACAGTGCGTCAGAGCAGACTCAATTAATTAAGTCTGCTGGAGCATGGTAATTACCGTGCTCCAGCAGACTCCAGCATCAGGTGTATCAGCATCCTTGCCCTGAAAAAATGGCAGCAGAGGTGCTTTAACTAAAGCTTGTTCAACAAACTTTAGTTCAACTGCCCCCGCTGCCATCTTTTCAGGGCTGGAACACTGATACACATGACACTCTGGACACTTTAATTAGAGCATCTCTGAGAGCCGTTCTAATTAAAGTGCTCCTCCCCTCCCCCCTCCCTCCTCCTGGAGCACGTGTGTACATGTACTTAGAAGCTAACTCTGAACCTTGCCTCTCCAACGCTCATTAGAATTTTATTCTTTTTAATTCTAACAGTCAGCCACCTCCACAGTCCATACATCTCTGGAAAGATAGTGCACAGCCCACTTTTTCAGGTTTTGAAAAAAAATGAAGATCACTAGGGCCTATTTGAAAAAGTAACATGTTCTTTCGACAAGTGCATTCCTTTCTGTGTGTTTTTAGACACAGTTCAAAGAGGCAATATATAACAAATGTTGGTTGCTGAAATTGTAAACAATTTATATAGATTGATTTCCTGCTTGTATCATGTTGTTCCATGTTTTCATTGGGTTTCAGAATACTACAAGAGCTCCACCACACTGAGACTGGCCACAACAGAAATAATTCCTTTATTTTGCTGTTTATATTTGGGTTTTGGTCTGTGACTTAGAAGTGTCAGTACCTCAAAATAAGTAACATTAATGGGGACAAGAATGCCTCAGAACTTGGTTACTGAACATGAAATCTATAAGTTTAGGGCTACTGGCCTAGGTTAATCTGGACAAAAAGTCAATATCCTCTGATGACTTATGGATAGTATATTTGAAATGGGTTGGTGAACTTAAAATACTGTGTGAACGGTATGTTAATATCAACAAAAATACATTACAAATTACACTCCTATTAGCATTCTAGCAAAGAAGAAAGAAAGGAAAGGAAGGTATTGATGCCTTCCATAGACACTCTTTCCTCCGGAAACAAAGCAGATACAATGCATATTTACTGCATTGCATTTCTATATTCCCCAAAATGATCAATGATCAGATTTGAGAGTTATGAAAAAGCTAATAATTTTGTCCTGAGTTTAAGCAAAATGTTATTTGTTTCTTTAAGGTACAGCTACATCTAATCTATCCTACACTTTGAGGATTCTAGGTCTGAATCTGTATTTTGTTCTTGTGCACTTTTTTATTTTATCCACATGAGACATCCCCATAAGAAGCTAACCAAAGACTTCTCAAAATAAAAATCAAGGATTGGAATTAACATTTTTGCTAATAATGCTAATTAGGGACATTGTCGTGTATATATTTTGCTGTTGTTCTGAAACAAAATGAAGTAATGACAGTTTTTCTCATCTTAAATCATATCCCCACATCTCCATGAATATTCCAAAATAATTACAGTTTGAACAAGACTTTAACAACTGTGAAGCACATTGTTTGTTTTACAAAATATTTCACAGACAAATATATTTATCTTGTTATGCCTGATAACATTCAAGTGTTTTCATTGCAGGGAATAAGCAAACTCTAGACCTTAAAATGTCTGGAAAAGCAGAGACAATTTTAACAAAGTTGAATTAGCAAAAAATGTTGGATGGACTCTCCGAATGAATGTATTATTTCTAATAAAAAAGCTTAAAATAGGATCAGCAGTGGTGAGAGATCAACTTTTCACAGGATGGGCAAACCTATTTCTTCAGCTGCTTCAGTATAAAACTGTAAAATCAAGATTATACACAACAATACCTGTAGAAAATAGACTGGTACATAGCCCACTTCTAATTTTACACCTAATCAACAGTACTAAAAGACAAAACTATGAATTTCAGCATCAGTGTACCCATATTTCAATGAAAAGCTAACAGGATGATGAAACTTTAAAAAAATATACTGTAAGTTAAAGCCTGGGGCTACATCTTCACTGTTATTTTTGTCTACATACCCTTACTGGTGTACAGGTGCACTTTACACATACACACACACAGGATACCATTTAAAGAACAGGTGAACATGAACTGATCTAATTGTTTTTAAGACAGCAGGATTTGCCCAAACATGGATCTGCATCAGATGGGTTACACCAGCTTCACATATTCTTCTTAGATTTATCCAAGGCTTTACCCTGAACTCCACTCCTCCCCAGCTCCTATTTTCACACAGAAGTGAACCTGGCAACCCATGTTTAAAAAGTGAATGGAAGTGGCTTTGAGAATTTTACCTGAATACTCAATTTGCTATGTACTGCTGAGAAGTAAAATAATTTAACCTGTGCCTTGCAAATAACTCCTATTATAGTGTTTAAAGTTATCAGTCAAGTAATATGTTCAGCTTGCATGCAGATATATAAACAGGGAAACGAATAAAAAAACAACTGTGCAGATGCCTGAGGTGGGGAGCAGTGGGTAGAAAGGGAAGCAGCGAACGCATGGACAACAATCTGGAAAATGGAACATAAAAAGAAATAGAGAACAATAAATCAAGAGAAGTAAGCATTAGCTCCACTTCAATTAAATCTGTTCAAGTGTGAGAGGGTGGTATGCATAGGGTCTTTGGTCGTAAAGAACAGAGTCCAAACACAAAGAAATGAGTCCTATCTGGCACGTTAGATCCTTTGAGGAAGACACTGGAGACATAGATATAGGGTTACTTAAAAATAGTTGGGTATAAATCTAGCAAAGGGCCTAAGCATTCAAAGGGCCCAGAGGAGAACCCAAAGCCCTGTGTGAGGCACCTGGACTCTCTAAGTAGTGCACCGATACCTCAGTATGGGATCCAAAAAGGCCAGCAGCAAAGGTATTTTGTCTTTAAATCATTGAGAGTTCTGTAGGATTTTCTGGGGACTGTCATAAAAGAATCACTGAACTGTTGTACTTTGTTGGTAATGTAGTTAATATATATATATAACATATATTAACACTTGCATAGTTAATATGCACTTGTGTGTATATGTATTTATATTTATTTATGTATTTATAGTTATAGTTAAAAGATGATCAGCTTCATACCCTAAGCAAAATTTTGCATGTGGATATGCATACTTTACTTCTGTTCAGCAGATTTAAACTTCATTGAGATTATACTTCTTATTACATTGGGGAAAACTTGACATGGTTTTAAGCTCAGAAAAACAAATTGTTGAGTCTTTTACCATCACAGTTTGCAATTAACTTTTCATCCCTAATGCAAGTATGGAGCTAATCTAGCAAGTTGTGCATTGTCACTTTCATCTAATTATGCTTCATGATCATAGAAAATACACTGCGTTATGAAAAATATGTATGTCTTGGTAGGTCTCCATTCAGCCACTATTTTAAAACACTTCCTTGAAAACCTGAATTGACTCAAACTGAGTGGAAAAATTATAGCTTCTGCCTAACACTTTGTTTTCCATGATAGTATTTCCTGTTATCTCAAAGTGATATGCATATGCCAACCATATTCAGACTTGCCTCATTTATTATAAAAGCACTGACCTTTCAAACATTTTTCCTGGTCCTGCTTTAAAAAAAAACAAACAAACATGCGAGTGGGATTGAAGTGGAAAATTAGCCTTTTGAAACAAAAAATCCACTTTAAAAATGAAAAGCTATAAGACTGAATGAGAAATGCATGCTGAATCATGTAAGGCTCATTTTATTACGCGTACTCCAGAAAAGTCCTTGACATTACTAATGTTTGTCTTGTGCGTAGGTCCAAGAGCCAAAACTCCATCTGGAAGAGATTTGAACTGCTATCCAGAGGCATTTCAGCATCTGAACCAAAAGGTTTACAGCATTACAATCCAGTTAATTCTATTGCTTCTAATTCCAGATGGACTTCAACTCTTATCTCTGCACTCCAGGCCTTCAGATACAGCCTATCACAGTAGTACCAATTCCCAGAGAATACTCAACTCCATGACCCAAGTGAGATTAAATCCCTCCAGATAGCCCAAGTAAATGGCTCATAACTCGTTTCTGTCACTTTCGCTAATGCCTTTGTACCGTGAAAGAAACCAGCAAAGGTGTAAATATCTACAAATTATTAACTGCACTTTTCCCCCTGACTTCTATCAGTTATTCTGGTTGTCTGCTTCCTGCTGAGGATATCACAGAGATATGTGCTACCTGAACTTTCTCCTTAAATACTGTATTAATCAACAGCTAGGTATTTGTACTTTATCAATCTAGTGGCTGCTATTCTTGGCAATTTAAGAATGTATGTATGTATATATGTACGGATGTATCCTCCTTCCCTTGGTACTATATTTTTATATTTAAAAGTAGTCAATTATACACTGTTGGAGCAGCCTCCCCACACGTGTACAAGTACCCAAGGACCCTATATACCATTAAAACTTGGGGACAGAGATACCTACCAACTACCGCATGGAAGAAATTAAGTTAGACCTGTTGTATGTTGTATACACTATTTTAATGTGATTTATCATTATGTTTGGTCTACATTAGGAGACAGTTCAGTTTTACAGTGTCAGTAGCATATGTGTGTGAAACAATCAAACTATGAGTGGGTTGTTAACAATAACAACAAGGCAAACAGAGTACAATGGAATCTCTCGGCTAAAGGTAAAGAGATGCATGGGAGTGACAAACACCCTTTGACCACATCCAGAAGCTGTGAGAAGTTGTCATTATAATGGAGGGGTTATCTGGAAAGCAGGGACCTACTCTGCTATGCTAGTTGGGCAACAGTTCACTAGCCCTGGGATGTCAAACCTGTGGCCCACAGGCCATGGGCCCTTCTCTATCTGGCCTGTTGGGCCACCAGCAGGCCAGTGGAAGTTAGGGGCATGGCCTGCTGCAGAATTTTATGCCCTTTGTCCCATCTGGCCACAGCTGTCAGGTGCAAGAGCTGCTGCTACTACCCCAGGGCCCCTTGCTGCAACCACCAGACCCCCTTGCCACTGCCAAAATGGCCACAGCAGCCACCCTTGTGCCCTGGTGTGAAGCCAGCCTGTGAGAAGCCCTGTGATCTGGAACTGTCCTAGGTCTGCAGGCAAGTCTGACACCCTTGCACTAGCAAATATGTAGTGTGTGGATGGAGACTGGAAATTCTGGGCCTGTACCAAATGGTAGATGGGGGAGGCACCCATGAATGGGGAAAAATGGCTGCCACGAGATTGCTCTAACCTTGAGAAAAGAGTTTAGAGCCTGTAATTAAAATCCAACTTGAAAAGTTAACATCTAATTTGCAACTAACAAGAGTCTCCTCTGGCCTGCAGATAGATTTCACGCAGGATGATATTTTTCTTTTAAGAATTTTGAATATGCTGGCCTAAAATTAGGGCTGATGGAGTGCTGGTTTTTTTTTTAATTTAACTGCCTCATAATCCATGTTTACTTTTTTATAGAACTTTTCATAGGTTAAATTAAACCATATTGTCAAGATAGTATACTTTAATAATACCTCTGCATAGCTTCCACAGCCTACTTGGGAGTCTAAACTTCTGATAGACATATTCTTCCTTTTTTCTGCTGTTTGTTTCTGTTAAATGAAAAACAATCTTCCCCTCTCTGAAACAGGCACAGATCCACTGTGCAAGCATACTGTAAATTTTATTTCCTGGCTTGGCAACCTCTTAATTCATGGCACTGAAGAGAAGGAGGAAGATTAGTTTAAACAAGATTAGAAATGGATAAGGACAGTTTTAGCATGAAAATAACAGATGTAAAACATCTTGAATAAAAACAAGGGAGCCCTATTGTTCCACCATTTGATCACATGATGCCCAAGACAAAGTTTCTTCTCCAGAAGCTACTAATTCTTCGTTTCGAACCAATGGGATATCAGTTCTTCTACAGATACTATCCTAAGGGAGAGGATGTGATTAGGGAATAGTCTTTAGTTTCCAGCACTGATACATGGCTCTATGGATCCCAGCACTGATACATGGATCCTGATACAAGGATCTATGTATGTAAATCCAGATCTGTGCTTAATGTCTTTTGCTGACCCTGCTAATCCTTTCAAATTCTCTTTAACATGTATATAGCTCATTCACTCACATGCGATGCCAACACTCTAACCAAAATAAATGTGAAAACCACATGGGGGGGGGGGGGGGCAGACCAAGCAAAAAGTATACATGAAATCCAGCCTGTAAAAAACAAACAACAACAAAAAGGTACTCAAGGGCTGATACATTCATGGGAAAAACAAAACAAAAAATGCACCCTGCAAGCTATCTGGTTTACTGCTGCACCCACACAAGCAAACCCTAATAAACTGAAGTTAATTATATTTTAGAACACTTTACATTATCCTTCAAAAATAAGTGTAATTTGTTCAATTTAATCTTTCTAATTGGCATGTTAGAGTTTGCCTCTTCTTCTTCACTTCCAAGAACGCCACTAGAAACCCTAATTCAGGAACCAGGTCTTTGTCATTATAAAGAGGTAAAGCTCTTTTAGTGGAAGTTTAGTGGAAATTTTTCCATTTATATCAACAAAGAATTTATTCCCAAACCTTTTAAAACCTAATAAGTCTTGCGTCTGAAGATACAAATACATTAGAAGACTGGCCAAATTATTTATGTGTCCTGCCAAAATGCTCATAAAGGACTGCTATACTTCTAATTATCATAGTTATTTTAATATTGTTTACAAAAATGCATTGTGCATTTCTCCCTCAGCAAGAGGCATTTCTAGTTTCAGTGTAGCACCCCCCTTCTTCATCACACTTGGACAATGACTCAATGCATTTCAACACAGATAAAATAAAGATCATACTAATCCACAAGCCTATGAATAAATGCCAATATGTACTGTCAGTCGACAGGAAGAAAGAATTGTATCTTTGCACAGCTTTCTATTTCAAAGCACTGAGTAAAATAGAATCCAGAGACCTTGCTGAGTACAGATAACATTTTTAGATACCTGACTTGAAAGAGTACTTAAAGGTCATCAAGCCTGATTACATTCTGTTCAACACAATAAAATGCAGCCATGTGTAAATTATTATTGAGCAAATTATGAATGATTCATGGCAGACTTTTCATTAGAAGGTAACATCTCCTTTGCTGTAAAGTCAACACGATCATCTAGGCTGTTGTTTCTTTGAATTTTAAACTAAAATTTCTTTAAATTTAAATTTAAACTGTTTCTTTTAAATCTAAACTAAATATGCGAATACAGGTTTTTAATTGTGCCAACTGTTTCTTCAGGCGATCTACCCAGTGACAAAGATGTATTACAATACACTGTAAATATTCAAGGCCACAGACCCCTTAGCCATTTTAGAAGTTCAGATAACAAGTTCAGCAGGAAGAGCTATTTCAGACAATGCCTGACAACTTTTTTGTTACTCTCAATATTTGTAACATTGGCAGGGCAAGCTTTTCAAGGGCAATGCAATTATTACGCGTTACTTAGCCATGTTGATGTCTGTCAGTCTGTTAGTATGTTTTGATTCTCTGCACAGCCACCAGCACAAACACTATCTTTCATAAAGGTTATAGTAAAACAGCCTGCCTGCTCTTTAGAAGATAGCCACTTCTAAGACTTCCTTTTGAGAATCAACAGCCTTTAATGATGTTTGATGCACAGCCAGGAGAGGGTGTTGAGAGGGAAAGAAAAGAGATGCCTAATTTAGCATTGTGGAAAATAAATGCCAAATATTCAGTTTATTACATTTCACTGAAGTTCTTTCTCTCTCTCCTACATGCTGTTATTTCATTAATGGCGTATATCAACCAACTAAATCTCCCCTATTCAAGTCCCTTCAGCCAACCCTGCTCACAGCTGACATCCATAAAAATTAATCAAGGAAAAGCTGATCTCAGCTCCTCAGTTACTCCAGGCCTTAGAGTCCAGACCCTCCACTCCTTCATGCCAGATGCGGATTTAAGCTCATGATGAATTTCAAGTCCAGTTTCTTGGCAGTCAGAGGCTGCTGGGTTTTTCTTCTCTGAGGGTAAGAGGTGAGAAAGTTATGCCTCCACCCAGGAAACAGAGAACAGGGACAACCTGTAATTTACTGCTCATAACCATGAATTTTCTCTTGATTTAGGAGCGGAGGCAGCAGTATGCATCTTAGTATATGTTACTAGGAGAGGGGTGGGGTATGAAAGGCATTTGGAAGACAAAATTAAAAATGTAAATCACATTTTTGTAAAGGCCATAATTCACAAGACAGAGAAAATTATTTTAAATCATCAGGGCATAGCTGCCAAACAAAGGAGCATCTAGAAAGAGTAAAAGAGGAGTGAGAAAAGCAGCTTTTATTTAATTAAACGTAATTAAAATCAATTGTAAATCTCTCTACTTTAGGATTTGCACAGATCTCCATTATGGTCAAAAGGGAAAAACATCTCGAGAGAGAGACATGTACAAAATGGGTGAAGTAGAGGACGCACTTTTTTATTTCAAGATAAAATAATCTTCTGAGGGGAGAATTTCTGCTTATAGCATGTGCTTGGGATGGTGTATGTGTGGCAAGGAAGACAGGTTTTGTACTTGAAAGGCATTTCTGTCAAACATTGATCCAAAAATCAATAAAACAAAATCCTGAATGTGATCCAGTACCAATGGAGTCATGGGTGGAAGTATAAACCAGAACTTATGAGTTCTGTTCTCAACTTTGCCGCTAATTCACCCTCTCACCTGGTCAAATTTCTTAGGCCAAAATTGACAAATATAGAAGTCTGATTTTCAAAGATATTCAGTGCACACAAATCTCACCGACTTCAGGTCAACAGCCAATAGCTGTTGTGGGTGCTCAGCAGTTCCATCAACCAAATAGCTAAATATATCTGAATATCAAAAGGCAGATATCTAAATCAATATTTACTTATCTGAGCAATTAAATCATAGTCAGCAAGGGCTTTGATTGTCCAGAACTGATGTAAAGGGAGTGGGTACTCATCACTGCTGAAAGTCAGGCCCAAATTTACATAGGGGCCTGTATAGAGAATGTGGTATCCATAGGCAATTTGTTTAAACTTGGCAGCTTGCCATTTGTCCCCCCACTTTTTAAAAGAATAAACATTGCTCTGCTTCAAAGTAGCTGGAAGAGGCCCTTTGGCTTATGTTTGCAAAATTATTTAAAATCCTTAAATGGAAGATGCTATAAGTTAACTGCCAAGAATTATAACTGTTATAATTGTCCTATTCTTGACATGTCAGTGGTAAGATCAGGGGAAAAAAAATTTGGGTGGGTCCTGAGCAATATAATGACACTAGCAAATTGCCCATCAAGAATGATGGGGGGGGGGGGGGGGGTTGGAGTGCTGCCATCCACCGACCTGAGCTGCCGCTGCCTCCCAGGAGAGGGATGGGAAGCTTGCCCTACCATCCCCTCCGGCCCCCTCCACCAGCACCCTGCACTGCCACTGCCTCCAAGGAGCAGGGCCGGGGGGGTGGGAGGGGCAAAACAAGCAGCCTCTGTTCCACTCCATCCGCACTTTCCCCCCCCATCCCCATCCCCCTCCACCACCATCCCACACTCCCACTGTCTCCAAGCTGAAGAGTTCCAAGAGTTCCTCCCCCAGCTCCGCATCCAGCCCCGTGACACCCACCCCTTCGCACCCCTCCCCCCACATCTGGTCATCTGTCTGTGTGTCTGTCTGTGTGGATCACTCTAATTGGTTGTTTCAGTAAGCATTTTGATTGGCTGCCAAGACAAAGTGCTCCAAGAGCATTACAGACAGACTGACTAAGCCCTTTATATATATAGAATTGGTGGTAAGATGGGCCTTATTTCAACAGAACAACTGCATATCTAGCTAACTTCCAGTATGTGCATAGTTCCACTGACCTCATTAGGACAACTTTCATGCTTAAAATTCAGATATGTACTGTGTTGTTGGTCCTGGGTCTAAACAAATTAAAATGTGACTCATTGCCCCATGGATCTCCAAACAACCAAAGGTTTTGAGTTTTAAGATGAAAACCTTTTGTAGCAGGCGGTGTCAGAGAGTTGTCTGTTGGCTTCTTTTATGCAGTCTTCACGGTTAAGGATAACAATAGCTCCTCCTTTACCTGCTCGTTTTATTTATTATTATTTGGTAGTTGGATCTTTGAGATTCTGAGAGGGAGAGGTTGTTATGGTGGTGTTTTTTGTTGATTATTTCATTGTTTATTCTTTCTCTGAATCAGTCAAATAGTGGTTTAGGTTTGAATTTTGTCCAATGTGAGGCATCCAATCTGATGGTTTTTGGGGGGGGTTGGGATTTATCTTTTCCTTGATGTTGTCATAGGATGAAGTGTTGTTGGAAGTGGATTCATTTTGGTTGTGGAAATATTCCTTGAGACAGAGGCATTGGTATACAGATGACATCTATATATCTAAGATAGCTGTATATCTAAGATATATAGATGACATCATCATTTGGACCAAAAACCTACAATCCCTGATTGATTTCCATCACAAATTCAATAATCATTACCACTCCATCTTGAACTACCTCTTGAATATTCCAGCACTAACATTTCCTTTTTAGACACTATGATCAGTATCCAGAGTGCTAAAATACAAGCTATCATATACAAAAAACCCACAGACCAACATATATATCTGCATAGAACCAGAAATCATCCTAAACACACCAAGAAACCTGTAATATACAGTCAAGCCCACAAATACCACTGAATTTCTACTGAGAACACTGTGATAGTCACTTCACAAATGTCACAAAGGCACTCCTTCAGAGAGATAGACTGCACTTTTGAAAGAGCACCTGGATATCATGTGAAGAAATGCTGCAGTAACAAAAAGAAAATTCCCATGAATCACACACCATTAGTTATGATATACCATCCTTCCCTGGAACCTGTACAGAAAATCCTCAAACAATTGTAAGCCATGCTAGAGAACCCATTTCTTAAGAGATCTTTCCAGAACCACCCATCCTAGCCTTTAAACAAGCACTGAACCTCACCAACCTCATCACCAGAAGCAAGCTTCCTATGGCCCAAAACACATCAAATGGATCCAGACCATGCTGGGACAAGAAATGTAAAACCTGCCAATACATCTCCACCACCCCCACAATTATTACACCCCCCAAACAGAACTGTCACCATTCCTGGATCTTACACCAGCACCTCCAGAAATGCAAAACATCTCATCCAGTGCACTGAATACCCTGATGGAAAATACAACTGCATACCAGAATAAACACACATCAAAAATCTATCAAAGACAAAAATACCCAAGGGTGCACAATTCTCACACACAAGACAACCACACTCTTAAATTTCTGTTTTAAGTCTCAAAGGGAACTTACAAAGCACCTTTTGCAGATGAGCCTACAAACTTCACTTCATAAATCTACTGGATTCAAAAAATCATGGACTCAATACTGGCATTGGATTTATGGCATGTTATAACCTGCCTGCCATCCAATAAGTCCAGGTAACCTCTCTACATTTTACCAGCTACATTCTACCACCAGGTCAACGTTCTTCCCTTTCCCCCCAACCGATCTGTCTGGCACCTATCCCCTCTGATCTTCACTGCCATGCATTTTCACACACCTGCATTTTGCATATGGGCTTCTATTCCACCCAGGAGAGCACACAAACATCAGCAGAATCTCCCTACACGTGAAGAAGGTGTTTGTGCCCAAAAGCTTGCAAAGAACAATTTTTACAACTATTTATTTGGTCTAATACAAGATAACACGTTTACTGAAAGAACTTTGCCTATGTCCTTAGATCAACACTGCTATAACCAATGCCCCAATTCTATATGTTACCCATTAAACCCTTGATTTAATAAGACTCTTATACACAAATTTAAATTTCCAGCAGAAGAGTTGTTTTCATACCTAGTTTGTGTTTTTATCTACCAATAGGTGAGTCTGCACAAGACATTTACCATGGAGTAAACTAATTAGCTCCACAGTAAATGTCTGCATCTACTCATGTGCCCCCCATTAGGGAGCATTAAACAAAAAAAACTCTGGAGAAGGCTAAATACTTGTAAAAACTAGCCTACTGCAGAATGTTTTCATGTGTGGTAGTGCATGTATAGACACTGACTGACTGACTGGCTGTGGCAAGAGAGTGATTCAGTGCAGGGACTGCTAGTCCCACACTGAAGCACACTTGTGCCCCTGCCAGTCCCTCTGTAGCACATTGAGCCCAGTCAAAGCAGCCTTGGGCTGATGCCAGCTGCAGCTGCTCTGATCAGTCTCAATGTGCTATGCACAAATAAACTGCAGAGCAATATACTCTGGAGTTAGTTGATCCTGGGCACACATTCAAATGACACACCTAGGAGCAAAAAACTCTGTAGCAATAAGCAATGGAATTTATTCATGCACATTAATTGCATGTTTGGTATGAACTAGTGGGACTGCTAGAGCACTAAAAACAGTGAGAAGGCCATCTTGCAAGGGATACAGTTTTCATTTAAGAAGAGTTCCCGTCTTGGTGTAAAATAGCTAAAACAAGGGAACTGAAGTATGAAACCAATGAGTTCGGTTGTGTTGTGAAATCAATGAGTTTGGATGTGTTGTATCGCAATAGGTTTCTATGAATAAATGCAAAGGACATTAATCCTAAGTAAATTCATTAAATTCTATGGTGTGAGTCTGAATTTACAATGGTATAAATACAAATAAGAATCTGGTTGAAGACAACCATTCTGTACCAATGGAATGTATTGCTTTATTTTATACCCCAAGATATTTCTTTGCTCTTATTTATAACAACTTACTCTCAAAAGAGTTTAATTAATCGTTTAATATTAATGTTTTTCAGGGATAACAGCTGAGAATCATAGTAGAGTTTAATCCAAAATTAATTTCAGTTTTATGCTCGTTTTATCTGTAATTGCATTGTACTACTTTTCTACTTGGCCATAAGTGTAATTAAAGAAGGCTGAAGTGTTCTGTGCCATAGATGTTTGCACCTGAACAATATTTTTAGTGAGCATATCTAGTTAGGTGCTCAGCTTCTACAGCTTCTTCTGTCAAAGAAATCAAATAAAATCAGAATTAGAACAAGGAATGATTAAAACAATCATTTTGCTTATTCTATTCACTTAATGTGTTCAGGTTAGAGGGTGGTTTTTTTTAAGACATTTTGCAATACAGGGAAGAATCCTATTACCCTGGCACAATGTCACACATTTATTTCAAACATGATTTACCTGTTAGTGGGTTCCCCAAAGCTGTTTGTGGTGAAATACAAGGACTTCCTCCTACTAACTAACATTCTCCCCTATATGTCACAGGAAATACTTCTAAATTATGCCCCCCCCCCCCCCCCCCAATTACTCTCCTGAGTCACAACAGAATGGCATCTTCGTTTTTCCCTTCTTGGATCTTTGTAACTGATGTAAGTGCTGAGGTCCTGACAACGCTTTTTTTCAGGGTTTTTGGCAGCTGTAACTGTAGCAAAACCCCTAGTTTTTCTTTTTTTTTAAATTTAAAATGCATTCCCTCCCCTTCCCCAACCATTTCTGACTTGTTCTCTCCCTCTCTATTCCCTATAGATAAGTATAAGTGAGCTAAGACATAGGATAAGCTTCAGCATTTTATTTTGGTAGCAAGTTGTATTTGTTTTGTTTTTTCTCTTCTTTATATTGTATAATTATTATGTTTATATTGATTTTTACTGTTCTATATTACTGTTTTACTGGTACTATATGATTTAGGCCTACATATGTAAGTTAGCATAAGTCATGCCAAGTTTCCATTTTGTTTGTCAAGTCTCTATCCTGTCCCCAGGCCCGGGTGTGTAACCTATGACTCATACCTACCCCTCGTATGCAACTTGGTTCCTGAATGAAGGGGGATGAATGAGGGTGCTTGAGAAACAATGGCAGTAGGTCTAAAAATAGCTCCCTCTGAATGACCAAACCATCAACACCAGTCCCTGGACCAATGACCCAGCCCTTGGAACCACCCTCAGCATTCAAGAAACAAAAGATGAGGCAACTCACCATTGTGCTAGGCTCCACATGCTCAGTAAGAACACCTGGAGCCCTCTGGGACAGCACTGACCTTCCCTGGACAGGCCTTCCCCACAGGAGATCAGAGGTAGTCTGCCCCATAAAAGGGGTAGTGAAGACTGACTCCTTGGGACACCCTCTCCATCTGGATCAGCACCATGCCACACCACCTGTCCACCTAGAAGCCCCGTCGGTGACCTTCCTCTGGACAACACCTACTGGACAAGGACCCCTTTCCAGCCTGGATCAGTAGCTATCACCCCCACCCACTCCTCAACCAAGGACTTGGACTCTGCTTCTCTTCCCCACCTGGACTCCAATCCTTCCACTGAGTCTCTTTCTCCTGCTGCCATTGTGTGTGTGTGTGTGTGTGTGTGTGTGTGTGTGTGTGTGTGTGTGTGTGTGTGAACCAATAACTTCATGGGGCTGTGTAGTGTGTTGTCTGTGTAATAAAACTGTTATTTGGACCCCTGAGTTGGATTTTGCTTTACTATGGTTTGGCCCCGCTCCAATCTCTGCTCCTCGCCCCTCTAACTTCTGTCTCATTTCTCCTTCTCCTGCTTCTGGCTCACTGCCACCTCCAACACCTGTCCTGAGCTCCTCTCTACCTCTAAACCTCCTGTTCCTTTGCCACTGTCTTATCCCCACTGCCTTTTCCCCTGAGCTCCCAGGTTTCTGCCTCAGTTTCTTTCCTGGCTGTCTCCTCCTTGCCACCACTTATCTGCCCCCCCTCTCCCCCCCCATATCTCAGCTGTCTGCCTCTGTTTCCAGCCCCAAGCTCCCAGGTTTCTGCCTCTCTCTCCACCAGGCTTTTTTTCCCCCTTGCACCAGTGACCTTGAGTAACCCTGGGGCCACTTGATCTTAAGTAACCAAGAATATAGTGTATCTGCTTGAACTGGTGATAGGTATGCATGTGCCTAGGCTGGTTTGGATATGTATGTGCCTGACTTGGTAGTGTGTGTGTGTGTGTGTATGTGTGTGTGTGTGTGTGTGCGTGCACCCAACTGATTTGTATGTTTGTATATGTGCAATTGTGTCACACCCTCCTGTCTAACAGCGTGATATTGAGATCCTGAAAGTTGGCCTGACCCCACAGGGCAACATAACCTGGAATGGGTGATATCTTTTGAACAGAGTACAAGCTTGAGGAATATGATGTTAACCAGTAAGTAGACTCTAAAGACCAAATACATTATCCATATTATTGTTCAAAATCCTGAGAGTCTAGGAAGAAAAAGTTATCAAAGGCAAGGATGATTTAGCAGGTGGGAAAAACAAAATTCCAGAAAAAAAGAGTTGTGTTGTGTGACACTCATCACTAGATCATTAGATCACTAATACTATTTTCAATATTGGGGTATTCAGCTCTGTTAAGCACACACTTTTGCTTCTGTTCTGCCTTTCTTCTTCCACTTTCCCCCCCTTCTGTCTCTTCCCTTTGATGTGGGTCTGTATCATCCTCCATCTTTCAAAGTTTACCACTTAATTCATTATCTCCTCAAGCTTGGTGCTGCTAGCTCTTGAAAGCAGAAATTCACCAGACTAATTGCAAAAGAAATCCCTATATGTTGCTCGGTAGAACTTCTAAAGTAATCAACAATCTCACTAGACAATTTACAAAATCTTTCACATAATAAAGAGATGCAGGATCATTAATGTGCATATTTTGTCTCTAGACAGACAAGGTTCTTTGGGTAAATCTGATATCTTTTATCAGACCAATTCAAATAGTTGAAAAAATTCTTTTTAGCAAGCTTTCGGGTAAAAAAAATACCCTTCATTATGCTGAGGAAATATCTGCAGTTAGTGTGTGCTCTAGGAACCCAAAGTCCGTAGATTTAGTGACAAAGCTGCTGAGGCAACACTGTCAAACTTCCCCTCTTCTGTTCATAGCATTCCTCTTCCTTTCCTTATGCAATTTCTCTTTCCTACCCATGGTCTTTCACTTTCTCCCAGGGCATCTCACTTCCTTTCTTTCCTCAGTTTTAGTTATGTTTCATCATTCCACCTTTCTCTTCCCTCCAACAGTAGGCGTCTCGTCTCTTGCCACCGTTGCAGCCAGTTCCATGCTTCTATATTTCCCCTTTCTGCTCCTCTTTTTTCTTCCTGAACAGCCCCTATTCTTTCTCAAAACCTTATTTTTTTTCTTCTCCCTTCTTACAAAAGTGTCCTCAGAGAAAGTATTTCTCTTTGAAACCCTTCTGTATCAACACACTCTCATGTGATACTTAGGAAGAAAAACAATAACTAGACAGCACAGGGGAAAAATAACAATATACAGAAAGGGTTTTTTTTTTCCAACTGGGGAGGCTGTAGAGCCCACTTTCTGAACCTGAGGCTCCCCTTGGCTCACAACAATATAGCTGAGATATCTGAGTATGTGAGAGCTGGCTGACTATCCTGTGCAGAGCTTAGCTGTCTTTCAGCTCTCACCATTTTTCTCCCCTTACTAAAGGAGAACTGGAGAGGGTGGGAGTGAATCAATATGGCCCCCAGCTTCATTTCTTCCTTTCCCTTCCAATGAGAATGAGGAAAGATCCAATGTAGCTTCCCATAAAACAGGTAGCTTTATTTACAGGCCCACTCACAGCACTTACCTAAACCAGAGAGCTCCAAGATCACAGGGGAGGCTGTTAGGGGTCCAATGAGAATCCCACCCCGTACTTCCAAATCTAATTAGCCATTTCTATGTACTGTGGGATTCTAGAAAATAATTACAAAAACAGTGACAGAACAGAAATTACTGACAAAAATCTGTTCCAATGTACAGGGTATGCATTTATGAATCTTTTATTGAACTCCATACTGGTACATATTGCAATGTCAGGAACCCCCCTGAGACATTTGCTTTGCATTTGCTGGAACAAACTAAATAAGAACTTTCAAAGGAGAGGGAAAAAATCCTGCAAATGCAAATGACATGAAGTAGCACTTTATAGCCAAACTCCTCAACCCATACTCAATTTGTAGTGCTTCAAATTCCAGCAGGAGTGCCTCAGTCCCTCATTTCAAGGCAAAATGAGTTCCATGCACTTTGCTATGTAGGGGATCATTTAAATCACATAGTAAAAACCAAGAGCCTGATGTTCAGAGGTGCTGAACAACCACAATGGCAGCTGAGGTTACTCAGCACATTTAAAAAAAAACGAGTTAGCCCAGTTCTGTCTGTCTGCTCAGTGTGCACAGCAAAACTAACAATGCATGTTCCACGAGTGCATTGCTATTAAAGGCATTTATAAAGGCACCCAGCAGTGTAGTACCTGGGAGCACCAGGATGCTGTATTTGGATAATTTCAAGAACAAAGAGCAGTAAAAAGTAAGTGTGTCAGTTTCTCTAGGTAATTGTGCTTCTCTCCCCAGTACAGTACATGTGCTCGGGGTGATCTTTCTACCCAACCAAAGCCCTCGGCCCCTGAAACAAACATTTCAGTGGTGGGTGAAATGTTTCCTGCCACTGGCTCTGAACAAGTCACTTTAACTCTCGGTACCTCAGTTTACCACTTGTAAAGAAGGACAGGGGACAGCATCTGTTTCACAGTGCTACTGAGTGTGAAGTAAATATTAAGCTGAGTGAAGCACTGAGCAATGGCCTTTAAAAATGGCTGTTTCTGTTTTAAAATATAGTTTTCTGTGTGATGGTATATGCTGTCTTTGTCCTTATAACTGAAGGGCTTGCTTACTTACTCACACAAATAACTCTGCAGAAAAATAGTACATTATTAATTTACTACATCTCTTCCATATAACTCCTGAGCATCATGTGCTAGCTATGACAGGCAGAAGGGGCACATTTCAATATTAGTTTTAAAGAATATAATTGAAACAAAAAGGGCAGTTCTAGAATCCAGCCATTCTTGAACATGTTATAACAAACAGTACCAAAAGGGAAATTAACTTTCATACGGTATTCTGGCTTGTTTAGCACACCCTAAGTCATACCACGTTTTCTTCACTAAAATACCCTGGCTTCAAATGGGATTTTTTTTGGTTCATTTTTGTGTGTATTTGTAGGGTGATGGTTCTTCAAATGATTTCTGAAATATATAAACAGTAGGTAATTTCCCAAATTCATTAATGAACATTAGTAAAGTACAATGGCTGTTAATTCCTAAAAATATTTAGTAAAAATCTTAATGAAATTTGAACATGATTAAAATTGTGCTACTCATTTTCTTTTCAATCTTATTAAAATGTAAATAGCTGTTTATTTCCCTCCCTAATTAATTCTGTAGTGCCAGGATTAAGCCTTCTGGATGAGAATTTAATAACAGAAAAAGGCCTGCCAGTTCTAAAAATCTGAAGATGGCTTTGAACCAAAAGTCAGGCTCTACACACTCCTAAATGCGGTGGGCAACTTGAATCAAACCCTTCTGAATTACCGAGTGACCAATTCACTGAGTCATTGAGGTGAATTTGAACTGTGAAATGAAAATCAAAACTTGGAATGAGGCTCACTGTACTGAAACACCAAAATATAATGCTTCAGACCATTCATTTGAAGCTCAGGTAATTATCTTCAGTAAAAATCCACCCACCTGTATTAAATTTGTCCAGGTCACTTAAGAATTATGAGTTTAAGCAGGTCCTGACTTTCGAAACACTTATATACATTCTTAACTCTAAACAGTTGTAGTTCCACTTTTGCATCTGTGTACATGGGCTGGCCACAATCTAGACCTAAATTTGTGTTGATGGAACAAAAAATGATGCAACATCATACTTGTCAGTTGCTGAAAACAGGGACATGCCCAATATAATCACTATAGTGACAGAATGGTTTAAAGTTGATTTAGTAACTGACCCCCCACCCCTTTCCCCCTCCCTACATACGCAGAAAGCAACATGAGCCATACTGCCTGTAAATCTTGTTATTGGTGTTCTCAATTAAGCCAATGTGTCATTTTGGAAGAGGTTTCTGTATCTGAAGGTGAGATTACACATTAAAATTAGATCATGTTAAGAGCACCTAAGACTTCAATGATCACACATTAAGGCTCATTAAAAAGTGATAAGTGCCCTTTAGGCATTTTACAACTATGTCACTTCTGGCGAGGATTATTTCTGAGCTATACTACCTATTTTGAATTAAATTAATTTGTGGGATAAAACTACCAGTTTGCAGGCCTCTAGTATCCCATGAGGCACTGCTCCCATGTGGACTAGCTATCATCCAGGACTCTATGGCCTTACACCAACAGCTGGGAGCAGCTGGCCAATATGTGAGTGGGGATGGGGTGAATGGGGAGGGAAGGAAACAGGTTGAAGGGGTAAGGGAGCCAAGGGGAGAGGGGCATGGGGAAAGGGTGAGGGGTGCAGGAGTGAAGTGGGGAAAAGAGAGAGGAATCGCAGGAGGGGGAAGCAAGTGGGTGGGGAGCTACTGGGTTACTGCCCCCTCTCCCTGCTAACTCCTCAAATTATTGTGACCCCTAATTACCCCCTCTACTACCAGATTGCTCTCTTACCATCGCAATTAGCTCTTCTTCCCCCTATCAGTCCTGCACTCCTCAATCACTGCCATATCACTATGATCACCCTGAGAGTGGCAGAAATGCTGGTGGGGGGATTCCCTACCCCTGCCTGCTCCTAAGGCCCCTGAATACCATGCAACCCCTGTGTACCCTGAGCCAGCCCCCACCAGGCTCTGCAACTGAAGGGGAGGCAGGGGGGTGGGGGAAGAGGTGGCAGGGTAGGGGACAAGGAGTTGCTACGTAGCTGTAGGGTCCAGTGGGAGCTGGATCTGAGTGTGGAGGGCTGGCATGGGCTTCAAGGAGCCCAGGAGCAATCAAGGAGGGGGAACCTCCCAAACCTGCCCCCACCCACTGCTGCCACTGCTCTCAACTCAAAGCGATCTTGGGATGGAGGGGCCAATCAGAGGGTTGAGGGGCTGATGGGGAGCAGCAAGGTGCTTTGGGGGCAGAGGGGTTGATCCAAGTCACATAGTGGGCCCTCACACCATCTTCCCTGGATTATACTGTGGCTAGAGAGGCAGTAAGCAGGGCAGGCATATAGCAGACTTTCAGCCCCTACCACCCCTGCTCACCAGCCCTCCGGCAGCAGGTCTGAGCAGTGCACATTAGAGAGGTTATTAACCTGAATGTGCGACTGGTCACTAACACTAGCTAACCTTAACACAGACTAACATTCTTTAGAATTAGTACCTGCTAACTCTAACATGTAATCTCATCCAAAGCAACCTTGAAAGTCCAGTGGCTGGTCAATTTGAGAGAATTTTAGATTCCCCATAACATGCAGAAAGGCATTTACAAGAATGCTATCCCTTCATCTTTTGCAAACATGGTATTTTCCTAATTAATTAGTAAAGATGATATAGCCAGAAGCTGCTTTGGTCAAAAATCACCCACAGGCTCAGAGAAACAGTATCAACTTTTATTGAAATGTCTCTAATTGTAGCTGAGCACAATTGATGCATATGCTGCCCTTTTCTTAATATCCTGTCTTTTTTGTCTCACTCATCCATCCCACAACTTATCATGGATACATTATTTTTGTGCTACCAAACCAACAAACACTCATTTCAAGTTAACAGGACAAGGAAATTGAAGAATTTTTATGCAACATTGATTTTTTTTTTTTTTAAATTAACAACCAAACCCATAAGGACACAAGTCATTCATGAAGAGGACCAATTTTGAAATAATTGTAAAGCGCATATGAAACATCCAAAATGTAATAACAACAGATGGAAATTATTTCCAAGTCCATTTTGGAATGATATGTAGACAAGTACATAGAGAGAGAAATGATTACAGCAACATTTCTACGTATTCTGGATGTATCATCGCTTTCTCTCTCTCCCCCACATACACAGCGCATGTGGCCTGAGTTATATGGCACTTGTTAAAGCATCTGGGAGCATGCTTTTGAAAGCCAGATGACTTGTTCAAACCAACTATAAAACAACTTCTTCCAGACAGGGTGGTAAACAACAAAAGCACAAGGGCTGCACTGTATTAGACAATGACTTTCATATACAAACAGGGCTGCCCAACTGGCAGCCCACCGGCTGAGGTTTTAACATATGACCTGTGGGCTCCCAACCCCATTGGTCCTCCTGCTGTGGTGGCTGGAGTTTCTGGGGCAGGGCATCATGGAGGGGACCTGATGAGCCTGCTGCCTGAGCGATGGCAACAGTGATGCAGAAGAGTAGGGTCTGTGCTGCCCACACACCACCAGCAAGATGAGAAGGAGCTCATGCTGCCCATGCAGTAGTGTTCCCAGGGAGCCTGTGCAGTATGTGGTCCAGGGCCTGCAAACAAAATGGAGCTCAGCCCCTGGCCACTCAGAAGTTGGACAGCCCTGGCAGGGAAGACACCATGATGATGTTGTTGGTCCAGGTGGTTTTACTGTACCTGGAAGCGGAGATCCCCTTCTTCCTGACCTACAGTGACTTAGTATAGTTGAGGGTGAAGACCTGTCCACTGCACTGTGGGTAGGCACCCCTATGAGAGTCTACTATAGCCTCCCAAATGGAGGATCTCGGCTACACAGTTTATAGCAATGTGGGTTTGTTCTTAGGCTTTCCCTCTAGCTTGCTCCTATGGACTTTGGCTAGGGAAAAGGGAGACTAGGGGGTATCTGAACCCCAAGGCCTCCAGGCTTGCATGTAGAATGCCTGCCATGGATTTGGGAGCATCTGAAACTCAAGACTAATTAACCTGGCAGGTAGGATCCTTGCCAAGGGTAGCATCACACACACAGACCTGAATGACTGAGCTCTGCTCACTTGATGGAATTCAGAATTGATTTGGCTAATTTGGCCTGAGAGACAAAATTAGAAAAAAAAGTTGGATAGCCCTTATATATAAGAAAAGTCAATTTGTTTTACTTGATACTAGTTTTCAACACTGACTTTTTAGCTTGCCTTACAACACTGCTCTACAGATCAGCAACTAAAGCAGTAGGTGTGTTCAATTTCAGTATTCACATATCTCATCTCAGGTTCTGGACATGTTAGCAAAGAAATAGGTGAATGTGGTCATTATGCCCTTATGCTGTTATTTTTTTTTTTACACAATTCTAACTACATCCAAGTGCTGAAAATGTTACTGTTGGTTTCTAGGATTTATCTGCTGGTTTTTAGGAATTAACAGGATTTAACTCAGACACTAAAAACTTGTGTTACTTTCTCAGATCAAACCCAGAAAACCACCAGGTGCTGTTTTAGACACTGACTGTGCCTCAGTATTGGGTCACATAACACCACTTTCTGCTCCCCAGTGACACCAGATAAGAAGATGTCTTGTGCTCCTGAAAATCTAGTCCACAAACTTTCACAGCCAGAGCTGGACTTGAACTAGTGACATGAGAGATGGGGAAAAAAGAACTTTCCAAATCCTTTACCACAGTGTCCCAAAGCCACTCAGTTCTTAGAAAAGTCAAGCTTACTTATTACAAGGACTCTCAATCCATCTCCTGTGTTTTTCCCCACAAAACCCAGTTTTAAAACAGAAAACACAACACTTATTGTCACTTTGAAGCACACAATTATGAGGGATTGCTCATAAGAGCACAAAGACTGACAGAACAAATCAACGTAAGTAACAGTACAGACATCACACTCCTGTTCCATGAGTTTTGAAGTAGGGAAGGTAATAAGAGGGCAGCACATGAGAAAACTTGAGGCACTAATGAGATCAAGTGAAAAAGGAATTTATTAATTTCTTCCCTCTTTGTTTAAAGCCCTGCTAACATAACCTTTCACTGACCTGAGCAGCACTGCAGAAGTAATGCTTTTTAAGCATGACCTGTTCTTGAGCAGTGTCTCCAATTCATTAGACACACATGGGCTTTACTACAACATCAGGCATTAGTTTCTTGTTATTCACCTTTTTCTTCAATTGTCATAGAGCAAGTGGCGGTGTTTATTGACCTTTTATCTCAATAGCTGTCTCTTTTGGGGATTGAAATTGATGCTCCAGAGTGCTCTCTGGTGCTTGAGAACATGAAGTAAAGCCAGCTACAGAAAACGGTGAGGCATCAGCTTCTAAACAATCACAGGCAGCAACCTCAAAAGCATCAGTGTTGGAAAGTGTCATAAGGTTGTTCTTCTGCCATTGATTTATCATTATTTATTTAAAATAAAACAACATAACTTCACCTTCTACACATCAACAAATATCGTTCCTATACTATGTTGACAATTTACAGTGGTTTAACTGAATGGAAAGCTCAAGTACATTTATAATTTATAGTTCCTGCAGAAAAAAAGTGGTTAAGGAGGGACTTACGGATGGAAATACATCAGTAACAATTCATGCTTCAAGGTATAATATACTACAGATGTGTTGCAATTATTTCAAAATCAGACTTTTACAAATCCAGGGGATGCAGACCTATAGTTACCCCTAAAGAACTTCAATTTCTTTTAAGGCATGGGATGTTCAGTTATAGCATCCAAAAAACCTTGATTACATAGGGAAGCATAATCATATCATTATGATTAAGGCATCTTAGGGAAGGATTCTACATTACTTTGTGCATCTAAACAGCAGTTTTCTAGCTGCATAAATGGCATTTTGCCAGTTTATATATAGTTTGCAATTCAACTTCCCCTGCAGCATGGATGTACAACCGTGTATATATAGAGTGAGCATGCATTGCTCACTAGATGCTGGCCACGCAAGTAAACAGCTAGGTACGCTCGCCTATCATGCACAGGTACCTGCATCTTAAACAAGAAAACATAGCTGGCCAGAAATCTAAGACTAAGGGGTGATAGACTCCAAATAGACTCTCATGTTGTAGTTCTAGTCGCTAAGTGGTTAAGCTTCTTGCCCAGGAAGCTAGAGACACTACTCTAACCCTATCCCTCTCAAAAAGGGGGCCTTGAACATCTGCAGCTCTCTAACTTCCCAAGCACAGCACTTAACTACCACACTATAGTTAGGCATTATCCAGTGCCCTTTCCAGTGCTCCTTTAAAGCTGACCTCCTTGGCAGCCAAAGGAAGAAAATTATCTGAGCCCCAGAGGAACTGAGCTGGATGCATGCTACCCTGTAAAGTTGTATACCCTGGATTTTATCCTAGGACCTTATTCCTAATAGTTCAAGAGACCTTGTACCACACTATTCATTTTATTCAAAGAGCATACAATGCAATGAGCTCTGAAGAGGATAAAGCCTAAACTGTGGTGTGGTGATTAAAGCACTGTGCTGGTTTCTGTCTTCCTGGACAGGTGCCCTTATTGCTCAGTTACCGGGAATAAAACACAGGAGGGTTCTCCTCCCCACCTTTTTTCCAGGCTTTATGCTCATATACATGTATACCCAAACAGCGTATACCCTATTGTGCATGATCAGTTAATATGTGCACTTTTACATGTCCCTACTACAGGGGAAATAGAATCACAGGTTTGGGTAAGCCGCAAAACACCATTTACACAACTGGAAAACTGGCATATAAGGGCACAAGGAGAAAGAGCATTCCACCCTCATGTGGTCCCATTATAGACAGAATTGATTTTTAAAGGCTCATTTTTTTCATATTCTCCTCCTCCCTCTGGATATAACAAAACCTGTCTTTACCTCAAATTAATAAAAACAGTTTAAAAGTTAGTGAAAACAAGGTAGATTGTAATTTTCATACAAGTCAGAATGTAAAGGTAACCCTAAACTCCCTTACACCTTTGTCTTAAGTAGCTGACTTGTGTTAGCACATTAATTAATTAATGGAAATTAATGTACCTCTTTTCCTACAAAAGGAAGATTATAGTGTTGCACAGTCCTTTCAGCAATTTAGGCATACCCATATTTCAATCTCACCATGTTTTGTGTTTTAACATCTATCAACTCTAATTATTTTGCAAGTTATTACCTAAAGGAATTTCACTGTCGCTGACTCAGCCATCAGTTTCTTACCGCAGAGCTGTCCAACTTCTAAATCAGTGGTTTTCAACCTTTTTTCATTTGTGGACCGCTAAACAATTTTGAATGGAAGTGTGGAACCCTTTGAACTGTAAGTGCGGGTATTCACATACTGTTGACAGATCATAGTCATCTTTCACAAACCCCTTAGACATAATCTGCAGACCCCCAGAGGTCCGTGGACCACAGGTTGAAAACCACTGTTTTAAGAAACCAGGAGCTACAGGCCATGTAGACTGCCCCAGGCCTCATGGCACATGGATGTCCCTCTTCCCCCCACCAGAATGCATGCACCCTTGCCTCCAACACACCCCACTCCCCACAGCATTCAATATGCAGGCAGCCAAGCATCACCCTCAGCACCCCCTGGGGTGGGCACAGGAAGTAGAAACTGGAGGAGGGAGGGGGTGCCTGGAGATCCTGGGTGCTCCTGGAGCCAGAGTGATAAGGGGGAGTGATGGCTGGGTGGGAGCCCGGGAGTTGCAAACTTACGTCTTCCTGCACCACCAGTTGCACACCAGCTGGAAAGTTTCTTAGCCAGTGTTAAACAAATTATTCTAAATGACTCAAACGTCAGGTAAACTGACAAAAAACCCTACTATCATTTTGAAAACTATGCAGGAACTATAATGAAGAATTCTGCATCCTCCTATGTATCCTGTCAATCATTTGTTTGTAGGCTCTCATATTTCTCCATTATATTAGCTGCTGACAACGTCTATAAGAGGATGCAAGAAAATTTATATCAGAAATTTCCTATGCCACTATAGAAAAAAAAATCCTAGTTTTAGTTTATTAATCACTTCTGGCCATTTTTCATAATTTTACCAGCTTAATGAAGTCCTGCCCTCCACGTCTTTGTGACAAATACACATTCACTGTGCCAGCTGTGACCTGATGTGGGAAAAACCTGTAATATTCCATGAATAGTGTATGTCCCATGTGTTCATATGACTTCTATTGTAGTATGCACTCTACGATTACAAAAGATTAATTCCAACAAGAGCTCGCTGTGTCTATGCAGGAAAGTGGAGAATCATTTTTGAAAAGCTACTGACCAAACCTAAAGGGGCGACTATGCTCTGAAGTTTTGCTCCTGACTACTCAGAACATAAAACTTAAGGGTGGATAAAAACATAACTCCTGAAATATAAATAAACAGAGGTGCTGACACTGCCAAGAAACCAATTGAATCCCAGTTGCTGAAGGTAGAAAGTATTAGATAAAGAAGGCTAAGCTGAGCTTTGGGCAAACTATACATACACTTCTGCGTTACATTAATATTCTTTTCTCCTATTGTGTTTTGTTCCTATTGTTGAGACTAAAGTTTTGAAATTTTGTGTTGTGTCACTGTATTTAGCTACTTCCAAAAAGAGGTTGCAGGTAGCCAAACTCAGACAAACCTACTGAGTAATCACAGTTAAAAACAAAAAAGGTTGCTGATTTAAGACTGGAGAATTGCTGGATTCCAGCCTAGGACAGGTGAGGGCAAAAGACTAAATTCTTGGGGGGAGTACACAAAGGAATTGGGGAGGGGGTCAATGACGTAACTGACCTTGGATTATAACACCAATTTTCACAGACACAAAGGCTGTTGCAGAGACAATTTGGATAAAGAAAACTGCAAAATATCTCAGTGAAATGCATCATCAGGACACAGGACAACCACATTATTTCCAATTCTTCCCACAATGTTGGAGTATTCTGGAAATTCCAAACTTAAACTAAACTTGTTGTTGTTCTGAAGTTAAAGTCATTGGGTAAACCAATACACTGCTGCTCTGGTATACCAGTTCCACACAAAATGTGTTTCTCCAACCAATTATCAACTAGAAAGGAGGAAAGTACAAATTAATTTTGCCTCAAATCTCTTTGACTTTAATGACCTTTTAAAGCAAAATTGGGACCATTAAAAAGCTGTTACCTAAACAGATTTTTTAAAAACTAGTAATTCAATATAGAAATATGGGGCTGCACAGTCAAAATGAAAAATGAATGAAATGAAAATATTATTGCCAACTAGCTGTATGTTCCTTCAGTCTTTACAGGATTGAAAACACCCACCCATATGCTAAATATCAGGAAAAAACTTCTTCATGGTAAGGGTGGCCAAAATTTGGAATGGGCTCCTAAGGGAGGTGGTGCTCTCCCCTACATTGGGGGTATTTAAGAGAAGGATGGATAGGCATCTGGCTGGGGTCATTTGACCCCAGCACTCTTTCCTGCCTAGGCAGGGGTCGGACTTGATGATCTGTTGAGGTCCCTTCCAACCCTTGCATCTATGAATCTATGCCCTATGCATTGATAAACACAGCTAAGTTGAGAGAATTGCCAATATGATAGAGGACTAGGTTATCATGAAGGAAGATTTAGGTAATTTTTTTGAGTAGGCCACTAGAAAAGTTAAACAGTAGGAATTGTGAAGTTATGCACTTAGGGATAATAACAAGGACTTTGGCTATGAGGTGGAGACATCTGGGTGTATTGGTTGATCACAGGATAGCCATGAATCTCAAATACAGTGTAGTTGTGAAGAAGGGAAATGCCATTCCAGGGTGTGTTTGCTGAGGTGTAGAGGTATTAGTATCATTTTAGTACAAGGCACCATCAAGACCCCATTTAGACTGCAGTATACAGTTCCGATCACCAATGTCCAGAAACAGATCAGCCTACACTGGAATGAGTTCATTGAAATGCCACTGAGAAGGTTAAAGGAATGAAGACCTTATTTTATGAAACGAGTTTAGCCTCACAGAACAAAGATTATATATGATATATATCATAACAGGATATATGATTACTCTTTATAAATATATTTGTGTATTATATTTTGAAAATTAGGGAGGGAGAGTTCTTTCAGGGTAAAAAAACAATACTGGCACAAGATCAAAGTACTACACAAGTAATGGATGAACTTAGACTGGAAATTACAAGATCTCTAACTATCAGAAAAGTGACATATTTTGGAATAGTTTTTATAAACAAAGTGGAGGCAGGGGAGGAGGTGGGGGGCAACTTGGTTAGATTGAACTCTGCGGCTCTGTTGAGACAAGCATAGACATTTGTTTCTCCAGGGACAACCAACACCTTGTGCTGCTGCTACTTATTGCTGGGGAATGCATATGCCATGTGTGCTCTGGCACATGGCAGGTTACCCCAGGTGGGGTAGAGGAGTCTGGAGTCAGCAACTGTGCTGGTCCCAGCAGCCTTACCTGGGATCCTGGGGGCCCCAGGAGCTGCAGCTGTGGCACTTCTGCAGCTGCAAGCCTGGCTGGCAGCAGCAGGAGTGTGGCTCTAGCCAGCCAGGCTCTGGTTTTGGGTGGTGTGCACTGCTGCCATGTCCATCGCCCTGCTTTTTTTGGGCATAGGTTTTTTTTGACCTTAGGATCTCCTGGGGTCAAAAAACCCTCCTGTGCTGCAAGGTAGCAGCCCGGGGAACACCTGCACGTGCGGTATGTGGCACCGCAGACAGGTCCGCACTTGTCTGGACATGGCCCATAAGTTTAGAGACAGAATAAGATAATAGGATACGGAGCTCATGCCTCCACAAAGAATGTATGTTATGTGGGATAAAGTATTTGGAATCCCCACACTGGGATATAGAGGTAACTATTTTGTAGTGGTAGGCACGTGGCATTCCCATACTTCAGGGCTTTTGCTGGTCATCTTCAGGGGCAAGAAAAGATTTATGTTCCTCATAGATGATACTGGCTTCTGAAAGGGAGAGTGGGAGATTTCCTCTGATACATTGGATATTGGCCATAAATAAGGTTAGGGATTTTGACTGGGTTGCACTGGTACTCTTGCCTGAACTCTGACATTGCAGAGGTTTTGAACTGAGAGAATCTTGCACTTCCACTTAAATCAAATCAATGGTGAAATCTGGGGTCAGGAAGGAACTGTTCCCTCAAGTTAGATCAGAAGAGACTACAAGGATTTTTACCTTCACCTGTAATATGACATATACTTTCTAGGATCCTCCGAGTACATATTAACCCATTCAATTCTTCTGTCTCTGCTGCGGCAGAACACTATCAGTGTCATTGCTTCCTCTGCTTTTATTCATGGCATGTTGTAAGGTGTTCTTGCTTTTGTGCCTTTTAATTGTGTCAGGGTTCGAAGTGGATGGCTTTTGGGTAAATGGTTACCTGTGAACAGAGGACTCAGTGGCCTAGGAGGTCCCTTCTACTCATATGTCCCTATATATTTGATTATTGCATTGTTCAAACAGTGTAACTGGGCCTACAGATGCAGCTGAAGCTGATCATCCAGCACCCATGCACAGAATCTAGGGTAAAATCTCCTTTCTTGTATATTCTGTGAGTATTTTGATTTTAAAGGAAAATGTTTTATGCGAGACAGTTCTGATTAAATATTATTCTGGATTTTATTTGTTCATTTATCTATCTTTTCCCTTTGATTCCTTTTCTTTTCCTCCAATTTCCTTTCCTACATACTCAACTATACCGATGAGGTTTTAAGCTCCAGGGAAAGAGTGTGCAAAGCCACCATACCTAGGAGTTTTCCAATAATCAAAAGGGGCTCTACATCACAGACTACCCAGAGGATGCTATGCTTCTATAAATCCCACAAATAGCAGAGAGGTTCCCTCCCTCCTGGCAGCCTTGCCAACCTCAGAGGTGGAATTAGACTGTGGGCTCATGCAGAGTGGGGCCTTGAGGTGCCTTGTGATGGCAAAATCCCCTTCTGGGCAGGCTTTCCACCCCCTAGAAAGTCTCATATAGGAGTCAAGGCCAGGGTCTTCAATACTTTATATTATTTTTTTCTGAGGAAACCGCAATTGAATTAAGGAACAGATCACTGAGAAATTGTGACAGAAGTATCCCCCTCGTACTTTTATCCATAGATTATCACAGAATGTTAAAAAACTCATTTAACTAAAAAGAATCCCAAAGCCATCTTTCCCATCTTCTGGATCTCACTGGAAAGCAGTTGCCACATTGCTCCATCTTTTATTCTTCACAAACTACACTTCTCAAAATTAGACTGAATAAGAGCACCAACCTTGAAGGCATCTTGTAATGAGTAACTATTTGAGCTCAAACAATGAAAAACTTTTTGAAGATAAAATTTCAAATGTTTTATCTTGAGATTAAATACCCATGCCTTTCGGCACTTTCACTAGGCAAAGGTCAAAGATAGATAAAAGGAAGAAATGAGTTGAAATGTGGTGAAATACTCCTCAATGCCTTTTATTTCAACCACTTTTCAGAATTATGTGACCTATTTTTTACACCTTCAAGAAGCGCAACAACACTGTTTCTCTTCCCGGGCATCTTTGAAAAACCCAGAGCCATCTTGCTTCCCTTCTGGAGTCCAGTGTTTCAGTAGTATAAAAAAAAAATCCAGAGAAACTTATTATGACAGGTAATCATTTGCAAACATACAACTCTTTCAACATCTGCCATGTTCAGCTTCATTTTATAGCATCTGTCTTGGCAATATAAATTGTGCTTGGCTTCAGAGGTGCTCTGTGCAGTATAGTGAAGAAAAACAGTCATGACAACTGAAAAATAAAGCACAGTATGCGGGCGGGGGAGTTGGGAATGTAAAAGCTGTTCACTTTCCTGAGCTTTCTTCTAAGTGAAGAATGTTATGTTAGCTTTCCTGTCTTCTTTAAGCAGCAAAGCATTGCTACTGGAAGAAAAGTGACAACTATCACATTTATGAAAGGTGCCAAACAACCTTAAGCCTTTCCAAAAGAATCCCCCGAAACAGCTGCATGAAAAGAAAGCAATTTGGTCCAGCACACACAGATGAATTATGTCACTAGGAATTTATTGCTACAAGATGCTTGTTTTTCTAAATCAAGAGGTTGCACTGCATCCCTCAACCCCCAAAGAAAAGAAGCTACTGGGAAATAGAAACTCAAAATTGAACTGTTCAGGGACGAGCACAACTCTGCAATATCACCACCAGCTTTCTATAATTAATTTCTTTGCCATCATTTCCTTTTTAAAAACCCTCATGATATGCTCAGAAACTTCTAATTGTAAAGATTCAGTCTGGGCAGAAGCTTGTCAATTTAGCATTCAAAGTATTCTGAAAATATGTTTTCAAAATGGGTTTGATATATTGCTTCAGTTTTCCCCCCTGTCTTTACAGAATATCCAGATATGCTAAAATACTACAGTGTACTGCCACTATTTCTAGTGGATTTGGGTTTTTTGTGCCTCCTTTTTTCTAAATGGCTTTATTGAGGTAAAAAAAAAGAGCACTGTGGCAGGGCACTGGTTGTGCCTGCCACTTTAAGGGCTTGGAGCTGGCAGCTGCCAGGTGCCTGAGGAGGGCGGCCATTTTGAACCTAGGGCTGCCCATATAAACAGGGCAGCTCTGCTGCTGGAGGCCAGGCAACAACACTGCCTGGCTGGAGGGCTGCTGGTATCATCTGGAGGTAAGGGAGGAGCTGTAGGGGATGGTAAGGACACTCCTGGTTCTGGGCATGATGTAAAACTGCACCCTGGTGGGGCTCTCAGTGGTACGGGAGCCCCCAGGAAATGGCAGGCCAGTTACCACCCTGGTGAAAAGTGGGTTAGGGTGCCTTAACCCCTAGCCCCCATGACTAGGTGGGTTACCCCTTGTTTGGAGGGCCTGGAGGGTGGACCCTTGGAGAGAGAGAGAGAGAGAGAGAGAGAGAGAGAGAGAAGGCCATAGACTCAGACCTGACTGGACTTCCCCTAACTGGTCCATGCTGGGGCCGGGGCCAGGCCCAGGACCAGAAGGGTCGAAGGGCTGGGGGCCCACTGTAAGGAACGCTCAAGAGCTGCGCACCTGGGTTTCTGACTGGCCTGGAGGTGGGCCAGGGCTCGAGGAGCCAAAGGTCCTGGGGGGGTAGACCACACCCAAAGGGGAGGTGGTTCAGGGAGCTATACTGCCTAATATGAAGGCGGATGAGGCTGCCTGAGGAGAGGAAATCCAGGCAGGGCTCAATCAGGAGGATTCTGGGGCCCAGAGTGGGGGCCGGTGATTATGGTAACATCTAGATGCCATCTGCAAAGCTTGGGCTGTGGTGTAGGGGAGGAATGGAGCTGCAGATAGCACCGCCTGGCATTGGGGCAGGAAATGGGCAACCTCCCGCTTAATTACATCATTAAACTAATTAATTAACAACAAGGCGTGGTGGGTGAGAAGGCAGGCAGTTAGCCCAGAAACAGGTGGGCGGGCCACTGTGAAGTCGGCCCCGAGCAGGCCCCGTGTTACAAGCGTATATAAGCATATATCATATATGGGCCCTATCTTGAAGTGGTTAATATATAGGCAGTAGGCACTGAATGGGATTGGTTGCGTACATTAATCTGCACGCATACTATAACCTGCAGGATCAAGATTTCTGTAGGCAATCAGCCCTTAGTGGAAAAAGTAACTGAGCTTCTTTAACCAAGGATAGGGAAATCATTCATTTAAAATAAGAACAGAGTAAAACCCCTATCTGCAGCTTGGACTTCATACAAATTTCGCCAAGGTTCAAAAAGATTGGTCAGATTGGACTAAGGGGGGAGGGGGGCCATGCACAAAGCTAAGTCTATACTTGTCCACCCCTCTTCAACAAAACACTTGAAAAAGTATTTGCTTTTGGTTGTATTCAATGAAATAAGGTCCCCTCCAGCCCCTAATAACTATTTAACTATGAAATGTGAGCACATGCTCACATGCTTTGTTGAATTGGATCTAGAGAGATGGAAGAGACTAGTAAGCTCTTAATATAGGAGATGCTTTTTCTAATGCTCCTGTGAAGTAGTAGAGGGTTTTCCTGATCTACTGAGACCTACCCTTTGGGCCTACTATTGGGCATAGGTTTCTATTGAGTTAAAAATGTAGGGTGTTCCATTGAAAGACTGTTCTAGATTATGCAAAGGTTGAATTTAGTAACACTTGGGCCCAGCAGCCCCTGAAAGGTACAGTGACTAGTCCAATACATCAGCTCCAAAAAACCTAAACTAGATGAGGATAGGGGACAGAGAGAATCTCAGGGGAGCTAGACCTCATCACCATTCCTAGGGCAGTGTCATTTGTATTCTTAATACTCACTTGGGAAGGGAAGGCCTGTTTTCTAGTGCCTAGTCCAATGGCTGTTTTAAGTAATACCTTTTCAATGTAAAATACATAATGTAGTCCTGGTAGCAGACACTAAACAAATTCTCCCCCTTCCCAGGTGACTGTCCTAATCACCGAGCTAGAAAAAGTCATGCTCACGCCTACTTCCTCTCTTTAATTAAATTCATGGTGTAGTATTCTGTGGATTAGCTTCAACAAGGGTGGAGAGTGACTGCTGCCCCACATCAGCTAATACTCTGATAATGGCACTCTTAGACCAAATCTAGGTTTGAATTGCCTCAGGAAATTAAACTCAGGTCTTCTACATCCTGCATGGGTGTTCTAGTCACTAAATACCATGTACCACCTTCACCTCTGGCTACATTTTAATAGGAAAAGTGGCCCCCTTTTCAGTTTTTGAATGAGATGACCAACCATCTCTGTTTAGGAAAGGTCTTGGAAAACTGAATCCCAAGTGGAAGAGAACAGCTCCAGATAAAGCTAAGATTTACAACACACTACCGTCAACAACATTTCTTTGACTACTTGACTGGTTTCCTACTCTGCACAATGTTTTTTAGGCTAGGGACAGACATTACACAAACTGGTTTAAGTGATTGGAAACCAGTTTAAACCTGTGACAGAACAGAAGTTCAGTGCTCATAAACCTCTTTCAAAATGGCCAACATTGGTTTAAGATGAACCTGGTTGAATGTGGTATCAGACTTAACTAATTTAATTAACATCAGTTCACTTAATTATCAGTTCAATCTTCACAGTTTAGAGAAACCTGCAGAGATTGAATCAATTCAGCCTCTGGCTTTTTGACTGTCTGCACTTAGCCTTAAGGACCCCAGTCTTGGCATCAAACCCTCTGTGTGCATTGCACAGAAAAGGACATTAACTCTGTTACCTGGGTGAAGCACCTACAAGTTATGCACCTCAACTTAGCCTGCATGGCCTAACCCACTTCTCGGATCTGGGCCCAGGTCACTTGAGAAGATGAGGCACTTTTTCAAATGTTTTGTTCTGTCAATTTTTTTTTTTAAAGTAATTTGTGCTTTGAAAACCAATGTGAATGTACTGTGATAAATGACCAATAAAAACATAGTAATGATGTAATTATACATCTTCCAAGAAAATATGAATTTGAAAAAAAAATCTATACTTATTTTCACTCTAATCTAGTCTTTACATAATTATCCATAATTTTAATGATCATTCACACTGGCCCCAAACACGCTATTTTAGGCAATGTGGTCATATTTTTATATGTAATCTTTACCAGTTTTATGTTTTTGCTCATGCTTAAAAAAAATCCCACCTTTGGTTTATCTGATTATTTGTTTCCTAATTTGATCAACTTTAATTAAAACAAACACATTTATTTAGTAGCAAGAAAACAGAAAGGTCTGTCCAGGATTTAGGGTGACATAGTTAGCCATGTTAGTCTCAAGTCAAGTAGAAAACAGGGTAGATTCGCACCTTATAGGCTAATCAATGTACATATAACTCTATATCTATATCTCTACGGACATATATATTACATGCATGCGCACACACACCCACCCCAGCTTGGGACTTGGTAGCCTATGGTCTGACTTTCTAACTCTTCCAGGCTAGGGATATTAGTTACTCATAAACTGGTTTAAGTGATCAGAAACTGGTTTAAACCTGTAACAGAACAGAAGTTCAGGGCACATAAACCAGTTTCAAAATGGCCAAAACTGGTGTGAGAGAAAACTGGTTGAATGTTGTAACAGACTTTACTGATTGAGGTCAAACCAGTTTATGGAACTTCTGTCCCAGTCCCTTCCTGATTTAAGTTAAATCAGAGTCCCCCAGCATCCCAGAATGCTCTACAGCCCTGGACTGTGCTGTGCTGTCTGCTCTAGCAGAGCAGGGTTGGCCCCACCCCTCTGCTCTCTAGCTGTAGCAGTGGTGGGGACATGGTCAGATTCCAGTCCCACTAAAACAAAGGGGGCAGGGAAGTAGTTTATTGTCCCCTTCCTCCTCTGTCCCACCAACATGGACCCCAGCCAGGGTCTGACAGGCAGAGGCGCAGCACCCCCTTTCAGGCATTTTGCTCTGCTCATGCACTGGGAGCCATAGTCAGCCCGGCAGCAGTGTGAAGCAAATGGAGATAGAAGAGGGATTTAATTCCCCCCACTCCATCTCCTGTCCCACTGGCATGGACCCAAGATAGGGCTGGCCTGGCCAGGGAAGAACAGCCCATGTCAAAGTCTTTCCTGCCTTGTTGCTGCAGTGGCAGGGGTGGGAGCATGGCTAGATACTGGCCAGCATGGTCCCCTGAGGCAAAGTGGGCAGGGAGGGGGTTTATTCTCCCCCTCTCCCACTGTGAAACTTCAGCTGGGCCTCAACTGACACCTCCACTGTTAACCCCCTGCCAGGCAGACCCTGACTGGGGTTCCCCAGGGAAGGTCACGGGAAATAAAACCCTTCCCTACCCCCTTCACTTCAGGGATCCATGCCGGCTGATGTCTGACCATGCCCCCATCCTTGCCTCTGCAACAGCAAGGTGGGGGACCCTAACACAAGCTGCTGTGCCCCGGCCAGGCAGATCCCAGCTGTGTTCCATGCCAGTGGGATGGGAGGGAAGAAGGAATTAAACCCTCCTCCAGCCTCCATTTGCTTGAGGCTGCCACCAGGACTGGCCACACCCCCTGCTGTTCCAGCAGTGATGGGGTGGGGAGAAATGCCTGACAGACCCTGGCTAGGAACCCCTGTTGGGAGAGGAAAGGAGAAGGAGGGGGAAAAAAAACCCCCACCCTGCCCCCTTTGCCTCAAGGGGCCATGCTAGCTGACATCTGGCCATTCCCCCGCTGCTTGAGGACCCCCCCTTCCATCTCTGTTCACATGAGGCTGCTGCTGGCTACACCCCCCTGCCACTTTAACAGCAAGGGGGGAGGATGGGAAATGGCTGGCAAGTGCTGCTTTCCCCACCAGGCACACCCCAACTGGGGGCCATGCAAGCCAAGGTGGGGGTTTAAACCCCTCCCCAATCATACTCAGCCTGCTGGAGCCTGGCCACACCCTGGCTTAGCTCAGTTTCCCTCCAGTCAAGGGCTTGCTGTAGTCCTTCCCAGCTTCTGGCCTGAGCCACTGCATGTGGCTGCATTTCCAGAATCAAAAGTGAATGTCTCTTCACTTGCAAACATCTTCAGTCTATGCAGGTTAGACTAACCTGCGAAGATTGAACAGATTCAGGCTTAGGCTTTTTGAATGTCTGTACTTAGCCCCACAGACTTCCTGTTTGACTTTGGACAAGCCATTTCAGACGGGGCATCTTAAAGTACAAACTAATTTTCAATAGGGATTGTGTCCTGAATTATTTTCAGTGCTTTTGAAAATCCAACTTTTAATCTCTGTGCAGCATTTCCCCATCAGAGCCTAAATTTCCCCTATGTAAGTACACTATGGTGTTTGCATAGCCCTGTTATGGTTGCCTCAATCTTTTGTGTGCTGTGAAACTTAACACACAAAAAGACTGTGAGGCAACAATAATAGGGCTATGAAAGTACCATAGTGTACACACACAATGATAAGAAACAACAGGTATTTTGTCTGGTTGTCAATTGTCTAAAGTGGGAGTTCACTTAAGTGAAATCTGCTAAGGAACAATTATACCTCGCTTGACTGGGAGACGAGACTTATGAGGAAAGGCTGAAGGAACTAGCTATTTAGCCTGGAGAAGCAAAGACTGAGGGGAGATTTGATAAAGGTCTTCAAATACCTGAAGAGTGATTACAGAGAGGATGGAGATGGGCTTTTCCCTATGGCTGTAGGTGATAAGACTAGGAGCAAGAGAGTCAAGCTACATCAGGGGAAATTTAGGCTGGAGATTAGGAAGAATTTTTTGACTACGATGGTGGTTGGGCATTGGAACAGACTACCTAGAGAAGTTGTAGAATCTCCAAACTTAGAAATTTTCAAAAGCAAGTTAGAGGGATACTTGAATGGTATAGTCACAGTGTTGCCAACTCTCATGATTTTTGGCATATATATATGGGCATAAAGAGCTAGGTTTTTTACATTCCTGAAGCGTAGACTTTACAAACAATGCCAAAATTCAATACTGTACTCAGTGATGATCCTGACTTGAGCAGGGAGCTGAACTAGACCTTTTCTTCCAGCCCTACTTTCTTAGAACCCTTTTAGGTCAGTGGTTTTCAACCTGTGGTCCATGGCCCCCTGGGGGTCCACAGACTATATTTAAGGGGTCCATAAAAGATGACTATGACCAATCAGAAGTCTGTGTGAATTCCCACACTTATAATTCAAAGGGGACTGCACCTCCATTTGAAATTTCCCAAGGGGTCCATACCTCCATTCAAAATTTTTTAGGGATCCACAAATGAAAAAAGGTTGAAACCCACTGTTCTAGGTCACATCAAGAAAGTTGGAATTTTATTTTTCATCAATAAGGCTGAAAGTTCACTCCAGGTCAGCTGCTGTTTCCAGTCCCTTCCCCTCCTGCAATTTCTGCTATTTTTGGAGGGGGAGGGGAGGGGAATGCAGTCTCCAATCAATCTCTTAATTCTTGCAGCTTATTGCCTGTTTTGTTGCTTCCTATGCTATAGTTTCCCTTGACTGTACTAACATGTAGAAGTAAGATCTTTTGCTGTCTCTAGTAAACACCAGCTCTGTGCAATCAGCCCCAAAATTTGGGAGATCAGCTTTACTGGGGCAAGTTATGATACTGTGTGTGTGAGTTAAGCTCAATAGTAATTAATACATTTTAGCATTGTAGTATAGTTATTGTTGCTGCTTCTGTTGTTATTAAACTTGCCCAAACTGATTTAAGCTAGCACAGCAACACTACTATCTGGTTGATTTCCGGGTTTGTAATGTTATTTCATAGATTTTATAGACATTAGGGCTGGAAGGGACCTCAGAAGATCATCGAGTCCAGCCCCCTGCCCAAAGGGCAGGAAGTCAGCTGGGTTCATAGGATCCCAGCAAGATGAGCATCCAGTTTGCTCTTGAAGGTGTTCAATGTAGGTGCTTAACCACCTCCGGTGGCAGGCTGTTCCAGACCTTGGGGGCTCAGACAGTAAAGAAATTCTACCTTATGTCCAGCCTGAAACGGTCTTGTAGTAGTTTATGACCATTCGACCTAGTCGTCATCCCTTGGGGCGCTCTGGTGAACAAACGTTCCCCCAGATACTGGTGGTCACCCCTGATAAACTTATAGGTGGCCATCAGATCACCCCTGAGCCTACGCTTTTCCAGGCTAAAGAGCCCCAGGGCTCTCAGCCTGTCATCGTAGGGTCTGCTTCCCTGACCTCTGATCATGCGCGTGGCTCTTCTCTGGACTCTCTCAAGCTTCTCCACATCCTTTTTGAATTGTCGAGCCCAAAACTGGATGCAGTACTCCAGCTGCAGGCTCATTAAGGTCGAGTACAAAGGGAGAATGACGTCCCGGGATTTGCTTGAGAAGCATCTATGGATGAAAGCCAGCGTTTTGGTCACTTTACTATTTTATCTTGCCAATGGCTGTTTCGCAATTATCCCATTTCTTATCGTTTGCTCTGTGTGCAAGTCATCATTCAAAACTTACTCTGAATCTTCTGCCTCTGTCTCCCAGCTGCTAAGACCCTGATCTTGAATGTGAAGTGGACAGGTGGCCATCTTTACTTTCGTAGTCTGATATAGAGAGGGGGCCACCTGTTTACCACCTCATACAGACCCCCTGCTTCTCTCTGCTGAATCAGGGTGATTGGGACCCAATCCCGCAGTTCACATAACACTGTGCAGACAGCCTATTTTTCAGTCTAAGATACGAAATCCTTTCCAATAAATAAAGTATAAACTACAGAACAAAGAAACAGATGGATATTAAAAAAATAACCCAAGCATGCTGGAAATGAAAAGGTTCATCTGAGCTATAACTCATGTGTGTAATCTCTAATATACACATTTATCTTAAAAGGACACTGCCAAGATGTTCTTCATAACTTCCTAAAAATTTGTTATGAAGCTTGGCGCCTGCAAAAACTGCTGGATTGTTAGTTTTAGAGAGCAACGTGTCCATATGCTGGGCACAATACTGGGAGTGTTAATGAAAGCTTCCTCCACCACTTTGACCTTAGAATGCACTTCACAAGAACTGTAGGGACCACCTTTGGGTCAAAACTTAAGTGCATTCTCCATGGCTCACTCAATTATGGGCCATTTTTCTGAAACTGTCTGTGAGGCTTCCAATCACAGAACAAAATAAAATAAAGTGAAACATAATTGCTTGCTGTTTTTCCTCATGGCTTGCTATAAAGCCATTGAAGAATACAAATTACAAGCTGTTTCCTTTGGGCTTTCTTTTCCATTTACCCATCTTTCATTGCATGTGTACATACTAGTAGTTTAGGAAAAAGAACTTTGTTCATTTGCTTGTTAATTAAAATGCAGTAAAAACAAATTACCAGACTCTTGAAAACATAAGACAAGTCAAGAGGGCATATTTTAGAGATACAATGACAGCAATAGTAAGCTTTATCCAAACTATGCATACAGCCATGCTTTTGAAGCCATCAAACACATTCATTTGACCAAACTGCAACAAGCGTGCCTGGGTCGTTCCCATCCAAAACCTTTTTCATACATACAAGATGCTATTCCTGCTCTTCTTAAAACACTAGTTAATTAAATCTATATGTCTGCATTCCAGGAAAATTCAACAGATACCTTGCAGCTGGGGATGCTATTCAGAGGACATATGCACAGAGGATATATTTGTACTGTGCAATGTAGCAGTTACAGCAGCAGGTCTCAACCTTTTGAGACTCAAGGCACCCCTCAGAAAATGCCGGCTCTTAGCTTTCACTCATTTTTTGATTATAGAAAAATAATAGAGTAATTCTTCAGCAGCAAAGAACTCAGAAAGATCTCAGCGGGTCAGAGTGTTTTCAACACTATGGATGCCTAGTCAAAATCTCTGGATTTATCTTGTGAATCATGGGTAAGTTCAGCACTTTACAGTGTTAATATGGTGCAGTACTCCACTACACCAGTGAAAGGATCTTGCAGCACCCTTCCTGAAAATCAATTTGTTAGAGGTACCCAACCTAGGTTTTTTTCCCCACCCTCCACCTGAGTTGGCACCTGGACTGGCTACCCAGATGCCACACCCTTGTTACACTACTGGTCAAAAGCTAGTAGCACTTCTCAGCACTATCTTACATAGACATAACAGATTGTTCAGAGCTGGAACTGCTCACTCTACACAGTCACACACACAGATACACATATATCTAGACTGACAAAAGCATCACATGGGACAATGCATTCTGGGATATTTTACTAAATGGAAAGCCAATAGAAAGTAAGGCAAGGCAAACAGACTGCAAAAGCACAAAGAAGAACCCCTAATCAATTGCAAAAAATTGGTTACAGGAAGACATACAAGTGTCAGATTAGGCTTCTAGCAAGGGCAAAACATGGTTATTTGCTGTGGTTATAAATGGGTTATTAATCCTGTAATTAATAAACACAATTATGTTCAAAATATGTCATGCTGAGGATTAAAAAACTTACCTGAAAAAGTATATTATAGATGGAGCCTTAAAGCAGTGTTCACTGATCAACTATGAAAGGTTGCAAAACTACACACCCGCTCACCTACCCTTTGGCTCTCAATGGATAGAAATTCCAAAATATTTGTCCATTCTTTGATTTCTTTTTCTCTGAGCAGTCAAAACAATTTTCTCCACAGGATGGGAAGAAAGTAATAGAGAGACTTTTAGAGAGAGAGTTTTTAAATGCCTGAAATGGGTTTGGACCCTATCTTAAAGTGGGCCAGGTAAGTACCACGACAAAATGACAAGCAAAGATTAGAATGACTGACATAGCTTTGAGGACACTTACTAACTCAAATTTATTTTAGCCTCAGATTTGAATTTACAGCAAATAGAAGCAGAAAACAGAAATAGCTTTTACTGTAGGACAAATCATCAACATTATATTTAAGGATTGTTAAGTGGTGCCAGGTAGAACATGGATGGGATGCAATTTCAGGCACTGCTACATAAAGAAGAATATTGGGAGGAGAGACACAAAATGGCAGGCGGCAGGTAACTCATGTTTTCTGTTCTTTTATTTTCTTGAAATGCAAAAAGTCAGGTCGTTGAGTACAGATACTCAACCACTACAAAAAATTCTGTCATCTGAATCATTTGTTTGAATTCTACTACAGTAAACTCTCTGATAACTGGCACCTTACAAGCCAGCATGCCGGCTCGTAAGTGAAAAGTGAAACCACAAGTGCCCACCATGGCACTTCCGGTTTCACCAAGTCCCCATGGCCCGGGGCCAAGCAGCCTGCACTGCAGAACCCCCACGGCCTGGGGGCATAACAGGCTGCACTGGGCTGTGTGGGGTTTGCCTCCATGTCCCGCAGGAGGGGCGGCAATGTGATGGTAGGGGTGGAGTGACATGGTGGGGGAAGCAGCAGCCAGGGCCGCTCAGCCAGCATATTTTGTTATCCCCCATTCCCGGGTGATGCTGGATAACAGAGCTTTTACTGTATTTGGTGCTATCATGTTACTTTTATCTTTTTTCCCCTAAAGTTTGTCTTCATATAAATGCTAGAAGTTCACAAAAATATCTGTCTTATATAGACAAGACAAGGACAGAATTGACTTTAAAAAGTTTTGTGAACCTTATTAACTAATACCAAGCTTTGTCAACCCAAAATTTTTTTTTCTCCACAACACAGTAAATCACCTTCACCAGCCACTTAGCAGAGAATTTCCAATGTAGATCTCAGCTGAAACCAATGGTTTCTGACACCTATGGGTATATGTGAAGGCCAAGTCCTTCCTCCCCCTCATGAGATGCTGTTTCATTTATGATTCATTATTCCATAACAAGTCTTTGTTATTTTCTTCAAAGAATTTCAATCATTCAGTCAAGAAGTAAAAGTGCTCATTGTTCACTTTGCCTGTCCACTGTTTCTTATTCATTATGTGAAACTGGTCACCTAAGTCAAAGTGAACAGCTAGTAAACAAATTCTTGGGTTGAGCCTCATTTCTCCAGTGTACTCCACTAATACATAAGAAGAAATGACACCTTGCCAGAAATCAGGATTGTTTTTTGCATAGAAGCTGGACTACAAATAAGGAGCAAGATTTGACCAGCTCTTCTGCTCAAAGGAAGATACTGGGGTAAAATCAAATGCATAGGACAGCTTGGCCTGGATATTTTACAGCAGGTTATCTCCAGTGCTGATGCCATAGGGCAAACAGGTGTGCCATCACTTCATTCTTTAGTCCCTAACGGCTCCTTCTTAAAAAAAAAAAAAAAAAAAAATTCATGCTCAGTCAAACTTTGGGAACATATGATTGAAACATATGTCAGTTCACCTCCTATTTATTTGCAGACCCCCCTCTCCCTCACTCACTTCCCAAAATAGCATTCTGTTAAAGATAGATTAATTTAAACAGAAACCTGTGAATCAGACCAGCACAGCAAAATCCCCAAGGCCTCTGGGACACCTCAGCAACATTTAGACAGGAAGACTTTTTTTAAGGGTTTTTTCTTAATTTGGTTTTTTTTACATAACTAGTTGTTTTTTTTACACTAAAATATTTTATTTGTTGAAAATGCACTGACTCAGTCCTTTCTAAATTTTTCTATTTTTAAATTGGAATTTTTCCCCAAGTTTCTAAAGGATGAACTTTCCTCTTCACCACTTATCCCAGTGTTAGCAATTTTTCTTCCTGTAGTAGGGAGTCCATCATAATCCACTGTGCAAAATGGAGAAATTCTTGACCTTTTAACCACTCTGGCTTTTTTTTTTTTTTTTTTTGACCTTTCAGCTTGACATCTCTTTTCTCCCTCAAATTAACTGCCCCTATAATTAAAACATCTCCAATGGGTGGTGTTGCTATGTAAAAGCTCACAGGAGAAGGTAGAGCTTATGGTTCATCCTCTCCAAATGTGAGCAGTTGCTCTGGCACTAATTACTGTTAGCTCCTTGGCTAGGGACAGACATTACACATAAACCGGTTTAAGCATTTTGATGGCATTGTGTATAATTATGTATGGCTTTCTCCATTTCATTGGGCTCATTTGTGATAACATAGGTGGTATATTTTCAGAACTGACCACAATACAAAATGTATTTATGGTATTAATATGCCACTAAAATTTCATGCTTCATCATGTTTCAAAAATGATTAGCCCCACTTCACAAAATAGCTCCATTAGTCAAGGCAATTCAGTAGAATCCTCACATCTGGGATGCCCTTATGGTGCCTGACTTTTTGCCCTGAACAGGTAAATATTCAGATCATCATAAAATGCCATTTTAATAGTAGCCCTGTAGGTCTGTAGGTGCAACTTCAGGTGCTGAGTCAATTTTGGAGGAGATTCAGCCTGATTTGGTGGCTGAATCTCCAAATCTGAACTGAATCAGGAGAACAATAAAAAGGCCCAAATCAATTCAAAGCTCTCTGAATCAATTCAGAAAAGTTTCAGAGAGCTTTGGAGATTCAGGCAGTCCCCACTCACCACTGCAGGGAGCTGGGGAGGGGGGTGGGCCTGAAGGAGGGGGAGGGGACCCAACCACCCTGAGTGCCCCCCAACCCCTGCCTGCTTTCCCAGCCCCATCAATGGCTGCCCCTCCTGGCCCCAGCATCCCAGTTTAAAATACAAAACAGGACACTCACTGGCTGCTGCAGTGGCTATTGGGGTTTCTGGGGGCTCATGGCAGAGCACCCCCATGCAGCACAGGGCAGTGGGGATCACACCTCTCCCCCACCCTGGCAGGAGCCAGTGAGTACGGGGCTTTAAAAAAAAAAAAAAAAGTGCCAGGATGCTGGGGCCAGTTGAAGCAACCATTGACTGGGCTAGGAGAGTGGGGGCTCACGGCAGAGCCCTGACCACAGTGCAGACCAGCCAGGGGCAGCGGGGATCACCGCCCCCCCCCCCCCGCCACCTGCCAGGAGCCAGCCAGTGCTGGGGTTTTTTTGTTTTTGTTTTTTTTTAAGTGTTGGGATGCTGAGGCCGGACAGGGCAGCCATTGATGGAGCTGGGAGAGCAGCCAGGAGATGGAGCTTATTTGATTTGGAGATTCCGTGGCAGCTGAATTTCTGAATCAGCTTCAGCTGAATCTATTTGAGACAGTGATTTGAATAATTGAATCGAATCACTGTTCCCCGAATTAGGCAAATCCGAAGTGAATACCAGCTGCTTCGTGCAGGCCTATAGCTCTGCTGTATGTACTTGGAACCACACAACTGCAGTACCAAGGTGGGTCTTTACTGGGCAGGAGTGGGAGGGACATATTAGCTGCACTAGAGACTCTATATATAGGGACTCTGCTTGCTGGAAGGGTCAGGTGTGAGATTCCTGGCTTGGTTGCAATATCTGCACAGTAGGCATAAAAGAACCTAGTTGGCACCTAAAACAAAGATATTTATATATGCAATATCTCCCTGAATCATAGCTAACAAAAGGAAATAATCTTCATGGGACACAAAGCCATGCAAAGACCTAAGCACCATTAAATAATGATGCCCCAACTGAATGGAATTGCCATTCTTATCAGCTGGCAGCCATTGTCATTAAGCTCTGCATTACTAGGTTTAAAATGGTGTCCCATGAGATATCCCATTTAAGGGAGATGGTTAGGTTTACTAACTGAATACATCTCATTTAAGCAGAGTGTCTATACTAGGCCTCTCACATACCATGGGCTTCGAAATATCAATCTCAAGAATCAGAAATGTTTCTCAGACTTGAGACACAACTATGGATACAGTAAAAATGGGGAAACATTAATGCCATTATCCATGGTTTAGATAAGATTACATTTTAGAATCCTGTGTACAATTCTGGTCCCCAGTGATCAAGATAATATAAATTCCTGCTGAAACAAGTGCAGACAATGGCTAATAGGAAGATAAGGGGAAAGGAATGCCTGTGTTAGAAGAAACCGAAAAAGCTATTTTATATCATTTTGCTCATAGGCAAGCAAAATAAAGTTTGAAAGGGGTTATAATTGATCTCCATAAATACAACCAGGGGGTAAACACTAGGAAAGGAAAACAGCTATTTGACTTAAAGCACACTGCTGACACAAGAGCAAAAGGGCCATGAATAAGCTGACTCTGAAAATTAGAAGGTTCCTAACAATTCAGGAGTGACATTCTGGAAGAGTCTTCCACTAAGAATATTAGGGCCAAAATGTATAAGCAGCTTTATGATGCAGCTTTATCATTTCATGACAGGGGCTATAGGCAGCTATCTGTGCTACCAAGGGATTGCACTCCGTGACCCAGGAGGTCCCCTCCAGTACCATTTTGTCATGATTCCATTATTTAACCATTATATAGAAATGTGGCAGAAGGAGGGAAAGGCAGCAACGGACACACTTAGAATATATATTATTGCTTGGTTTGACATTCTTATTATGTATTATGGGAAAGAGTGTGATGTTCCACATTTATGTCCATGTCCTGCTTATGACATTTAAATTATAAACAAGCTGAAAAAGCCAGAAGGGGGGCACAAGCTCAAAGGGAGAAATGGGAACTACTGATTTTTACCATCAGACAGATATCAAACTGTGGCAGTCACGCGTAATAAGTAACATATGATTCGATTTTCCCTGCAATTTCATGGGTTCTCTCACTAAGAGGGCTCATTGGTTTTGATTGTTTTTTTTTCAGGTTGATTTGACAAAATTAGCCCTATCTGTCTCTTCTTTTTGTTACTGATGTTGTTGTTTTGCACAACATTTTAGGGGGAAAAAGTGAACTGGCAAAAATGTTACTGATCTTAATGAAGTGAATGATATCCAAACCTTAACAAAAATAATTCACTTGAACCAAAGAAAAATATAATACCCCAAGCTATGATGTGATATCTTGAGATTCAAATCAACAGTAAATTTAAACTTGTCTGTTCATTTTTAATGAAATAGCCTGGACCAAGATAATGAGACAGAAAAGTTTTTCTCTTTCAGCTCAGTTGTTGTGTCTTTGTTCCCCTTCTCTCCCTACAGTATACAGCAAGGGTTTTTTCTCCACTGGGGTATCTTAATTCATATCATCCAAGGCCATGCTTGCCCTGTTTTCCTAATGTAAATCTTGTAAAGGGGAGAGATAGGGATAAAGGGATGACTGTATGAAACTAATTATTTAAGTTATGACACTCCCCCTTGCCACTTGAACATTTCTCTATTTTTTCACAGTGCAGAGGTTACAGATCTTTTGTGCTGCTGATTGCATCTACATGCCAGAACATGTACCCCAGCCAATACTTAAGATTACAGTAGGGTTGGGGATGTTCTCCTTTCTTATAGTATTTTACTACAAACTCATTCTCTGTACTATACATAACATACAGCAGGGGTGGGCAAAATACTGCCTGTGGGCTGGATCCAGCCACCAAGCACTTTCATCCAGCCCATAGCATCCACCAACAGATTGTGACCCACCCAGCCTTTTCACGCATGAGGGTGGGAGCAGGGTGCCCACATGTACACACATCCCCAAACGTATCCTATTGCCTTGCTCCCACCCTTGTAGGTGGAAGGGCCCAGCCAGCCAACACACAGCTTCCATGCAGGGCTACTGCAGCCCCTGGGGACCTGCTCCACTTCCCCAGTCTCCTGTTGGCTCTGGACAACAAGTAGGAAAGTGGCAGGGGTGGAGCTGCAGCTGGGCAGAAGCATGCAACATGGGGCTGGAACTGGTGGCAGCATGGAGCCCACACCCAGGGGGGTGGCGGCAGTGAAGAGCTTGGGTGTGCGAGTATGAGGGAGGTTGGGGTGTGTGGCGCACAGCTCCGGCAGGCAGTGGCAACAGCAGCAGGTGGGGCACTCAGGGTGCAGGCAGGGCACATCACAGTGAAGGGAGCAACCTCTGCCAGGCCGTCTGTATCACCAGGGCTCCCTGCCACTCACACACAGATCCTGCACTCACACAGCATGGGACGGAAGCCCCATGTGCTTGAGCCACTGCCTTCCCCTATGAGGCTGCACAGTAGGGCTGTGCAAAGCTTCAGTAGCCTACTCGATTCAGAGGAGATTTGGCCTGATTTGGCAGCCAAATCAACAAATTGAATCAGGAGACAAATTAAAAGGTCCTAATTGATCCAGAAAAGATTCAGCATGATTTGGAGATTTGGCCATAGACTAAACAGACAGCAGTCCTGGAGGACGCTGGACACAGCTGTCTCCAGCTGGTAAGTCTGGTGTGGTGGGCAGAGGGAGGAGGGAAGGGGTGGGGGAGGGAGCAGATCAATGTCCCCCACAATGAGGGAGGGATTGGGGCTGGAGCTGGGACAAGCTGCTCAGCTGGGGCAGGAGGGCATGGGACTTGGGGAGCAGGGGTGGGGGGCAATGGTTGTGAGTGTGGCAGTGCTGGGAGAGGGGCTATGCCCTGCTGCCACTTGCCCAGCTGGGGTGGGGAGGGGCACAATGCAGGCACGGCTCGCTCCAGGTGGAAGGGGGCAAGTGGCAGCAGGGCACCCCCACTCCCACTGCTACCGCACCCACATCCCATGCCCCCCTCCTGCCCCAGTTAGGCATGTGGCAGCAGGGCATAGCCACCACTCCTAGTGCTGCTGCACCCACATCCCACGCCCCCTGGCCCTGGCTGGACAAGCAGCGGGCTATGCCCTGCTACCACTTGCCCAGCTGGGGTGGGGGAGCATGGAATGCGGGTGTGGTAGCGCTGGGAGCGGGGGCTATGCCCTGCTGCTGTTTACCCCCCTCAGCCCATAGCAAGCCACACCTGCATCATGCCCCCCCGTCCCAGCTGGGCAAGTGGCAGCAAGGCATAGCCCCTGCTCCCAGCAGGGCCATGACTGTATCCCATGCCTCCCCCTCCTTTGGCAGAGCAAGCAGCAAGAACGCCCACATCCCATGCCTCACTCCCATCCCAGCTGGACAAGTGGCAGCAGGGCATAGCCCCCATGCTCCCAGCACTGCCACGCCTGCATCCCATACCCCACCACCCTGGCTGGGCAAGTGGCAGCAGGGCATAGCCCCCATTCCCAGCACTGCTGCACCCACATCCCATGCACCTCTGCCCCCTCCCCAAGTCCCGCGCCCCCCTGCCCCAAGTGGGCAGCTTGTTCCAGCCCCTGCCCCAGCCCCAATCCCTTGCTCACTGTGGGGGCATTGATCTTCCCCCACCCATGTCCCTTCCCTCCCCCGCTCTGACCAGCACAACAGACTTACCATCTGGAGGCAACTGTGTTCAGTGTGGCAAGGTCTGCTGCCTGTTTAGTCTACAACTGAATCTCTGAAACAGCGCTGAATCTTCGGATCCAATTCAGCTGAATCGAATTGGGACAGTAATTTGAATTGGCTGAATACAAAGCGAATACTTGCCACTTCACACAGGCCTATTGCATAGCAGAGAAAAGAAGCCTCAGGTGCTGGAGCCAGCAGCCTTCCCCACCCCACAAGTGAAGGTGCCTGGACTTCCCTCTGTGGCAGCACAGCCATGGCAGGGAAGGCAGCCAGCTCCAGCATATGGGCTTCCCTCCTGTAGTCTGCAAGCACAGAGAGCACCAGTGATAAAGACAGCCCGGCGGAGTTTGCGCCTCTTGCTGTGATGTGCAGCACTGGCCTGAGCTGCGCCCTGCCACATGCCTACACCCTGAGCACCCTGCCTGCTGCTGCACCATGGGCGGGGTGTGTGGAGGGTCCCCACACACCCCCAACCTTCCTTACACACCCACATATACACAACACCACAACATAACCTATGCCCTGACACACAAACAGCCACACCCCCAACCCCCACACACATACCCACATCCTACCACACACAACCACACACTCCACCCTACACACAACGACCACACCCTACACCCACCCACACCACACAACCCCACACAATATACAAAACTAAGAATTTATTTTTGAGTTATCATGCAGTCACCTCTATATACACTACACAAATACAAATCATGACAAACAAAATGTAATAAAATTAAAATACGTTATAGTAGGTGTTTGATTAAAAGGAGTATTTGTGGGAGACAAGGGGAGGGAATTCTGGTGGCAAAAGTCAGGGGTTAGGGGTGGGACTTCAGGTCCCAAGATGGCAACAAGGGAGCAGGGCAACTGTCAAGGGGTGGGACTACACATGTGGCCCTCAACAGGTCTACAAAACTTGTTAAGTGGCCCTCCACCCAAAATAATTGCTGTCCTTGCCATACAGGAACAGAGGGCTTATGAAACTAGTCACTTGCAACATGGTTTCAGCAAGTTTCCTAATACCAGATCATCTTTTGATTCCATAATGATAGTTCATCTCAACTTTTTATATACTTCTCAAAAGAGGGAAGTATACTTCAGTTAAAAATTATCTTTATAAGGAGCCAAGATTTATGATTGAAGGAGTAATAAACCTGGCTAATATCTACTTTAAATCCAAAGAAAAATGGTAAAAATATTACATGCCTATAGCTGAAATCTCAGAAAACTTTACAGTAAAGTACATTCAACTCAAAAGTGTAGACCAAAATGGTCTCAAAGGACTGAAACATCCACTGAGGCCACAATGACCAGGAAAGTGTTCCTTGACCTGCTTCACACATATCCAAGACTTAGGAAATGCACTAACAAACCACTAGCAAGAAAATGGCAAATTAAATGTATAACAGCTCAATTAAAGGGGCTAAAACCACAAGTCAAATCTGATTAGAAAACAGCATCTAGTAAAAGAGCTGATGCAAGTCTCCAAAACACTAGAGAGTTGGTTTGCTTAGCTGTTTGGTGATTCAGACAATATATTTAATATTTTAGGAATAAACACAGGAAAGGAAATTTCCCTTCATGAACTATATTATTACTTTTAATAATATGTATTCTTAAAAGTATATTTTTTATGTCAAAGTAAATTTTTAGAATGTTTCATAGTATTGCTAAGAGCCTTGCTGTATGGTAATTTTAGTCAGGTAGCCCCTGGAGCTCTTAACCACTGAATTGTCCAGCCATTAACACCTGAAACTAGTTTAAGCACACTTTAAGCACCTTTTAAAATGATGCTGCTCCAAGACAGGTTTATCTCTGATCTGTGTGATCTGGCTCATGTTCCATTAATGTGTGACCACTTCCTACTGATGAGCCACCCCTGTTGCAGGATGCAGCGTCCCCTCCACCAGCATATGGTTCAGTGTGGACAAACTCTACTGCCCAGAGGACAGTTCTGGCACAAAGCTAACTCCCAGTACTGCCCCTGGGGGTGTGACCTTCCAGCTACCATGGATGCATCCCATGCAAACAGCCTGCAGAGTGCATGCCAGCTAGCCAGGTCACAGGGCACAGACAGGTCCAGAAGCAAGGATCTAGGAGGGGTGTGTGTTGGGGGCTGGAACAAAGTAGGGGGATGGACTGGGTCCACATGAACTGGGGCTTTCTTCCACTGGCAGGGAAAGTAGCTCCTCCAAAACTGCCTTTCTTCACTGCTCCCATCACCCAGACACCCTAAGAAGCATGACCATTACCCTGTATACTCCAACCCCAAATCCCAATTTATTAATACATGAGACCTTCTTAAAATTTACTTCCTCTTTATTTCTTTTTACATTCTTTTTTTTAAACTTCTTTGTATTTTATCCTTTAATGTCTGACTTCCTTCATTTAACTCCCTTCCTTTACCCCCATTTCCTTTTCACCTCCTATTTCATTACCCATTCCCATCCCATTAACATTCCACCTCTTAGCTTCATGTTCTCTCACCCTCCCTGCCCAATCCATCTTTATCACCCCCAACAAGAGCAGAAATTAAAGCCTGTCCTGGCTCACCAGCTCTCTAGTGGCAACTTATAGGTGGAGCACCTAGTCAGGCCCCTGTTCACCAGCCCCGTAGTGGCAAGTCACAACTGTGTAGGTGGGGGACAGATAGAAAAGGTTTCAAGGTGCAACTGCTTCAAACTTGGTGTTAGTGCTAACTTAATCAACACTTGAGCACCTCAAAGTGCAACATGTAAGCAGGCCTTAAGGGTGCCAATACATAAGCAATGAGGCTGCTCTGATGCACTCTAATTACAACTCCAGCAGCCTCCTTCGCTCATGTATCAGTGTCTCCACACTTAAAAATGGTGGCAGGGGGTGCTTTAACTAAAGCTTATTGAACAAGCTTTACTTAAAGTGTCTCTACCACCCTTTTTAAGCACATGGCACTGATACACAAGACAGTCTGAGCACTGGCTCTCAGAGCCACTTTAATTAAAGCACCCCCTCCCCACAACCAGAGCATGTGTATAAATGCCTAAAGGGTGCCAACACAAAAAAATAAGGGTCTAACATTGGATACTGCATTTCTTAAAAGGTTGAGTTTTCATTTCTAAACTAAATAATTACACTGCATATACCTGTACATTTTCAGAAAACTCACTCTATGATCAAAGATTAAGTACTATGATTTGGGGAGGATACTCTGTACTTTGCATGAACAGCAAAGAATCCCAACTTTGAGGGTATACGTGATTGGAAACTAATTCAAATCTGTAGCACCACAGAAGTTCAGTGAACATAAACTACTTTCAAAATGGCTAAAATAGGTTTAAGATAAACCTGGATGGATGTAGTATTAGACTTAACTGAGTTAGGTTAAATCAGTGTATTGAACTTCTGTCCCAGATCCCCTCCAGATTCAAGTTAACTCACAGTCACCCAGCATCCCAGGGTGGTTTGCAGGGTGGGTAGGCTAGCCTTCACCCAAGCTGTCTGCTCCAGCTGAGCAGGGAGATGTGCTCTAGTGCCCCCTGGCTTCTGGTCTGGGCCACTGCAGACATGTGGCTGCATTTTCAGAATCAAAAGTGAATGTCTGTTCACTTGCTTATCGGTTCAATCTGAGCAGTTGGCATATGTTAGTACCTGTGAAGATTGAATTGATTTAGCCTTGGGCTTTTTGACTCAAATAATAAAAGAAGTCCATTCCCATGTGGAGGAAAGGTAGCAGAAGGGTTGGTAACCCCTTTTGGCTTAATAGGGATATCATGGTCCTCTTGAAAAAGACAAAAGAGGCATACAAACAATGGATGCTTCGGACAGTCCCCAGGGAGGTCTATACAACAATGGCCCGCACTTGTAGGGAGCGGATAAGAAAGGCTAAGGTGGTGACTGAATTTAAAATTAACAACAGAAATCAAGGACAATAAGAAGTCCCCTTTACGTATATAGGGAACAGGAAGAAAACAAATGGAAGCATTGGGCTATTGCTTAACAACTCAGGACAGCTGGTTACCAACACTCAAGAGAAAACTGAACTCCTGAATGACTACTTTGCTTCTGTATTTCATCGGACTCAAGGGAAAATCATACTAGATAATATCCAGAATGGGCATGGTGGGAATGACCACCTTCTACTGTTAATGTTGAGCTTGTGTGTGATCAGTTGGAAAAGTTAGACATTTATAAGTCACCAGGGCCAGGTGAATTTCATCCAAGAGTGCCGAAGGAGCTAGCCAAAGTCATTGTGGGACCTCTGGTGAAACACTTCCAAAACTTGTGGAGCTCAGAAGAGTTCCCTGAACACTGGAAGAGGGCCAATCTATCTTCAAGAAGGGGAGAAGAGAGGACCCAGGCAACTATAGGCCCATTAGCTTAACTTCTATCCCAGAGAAAATCCTGGAAAAAATCATCAAGGAGTCTATGTATGATAGGCTTGCAGAAGGTAGGATTCTGAACGACAGCTAGTATGGCTTTGTCATGGTCAGGTCTTGTCTTACCAATCTCATCTCCTCCTGTAACCAGGTAACTCAGCAACTGCAGCTGGAGTACTGTGTCCAGTTCTGGGTGCCACACTTCAGTGAGGATGTGATACTTCCCCTCTATGCAGCATTAGTAAGGCTGCAGCTGGAGTACTGCATCCAGTTTTGGGTGCTACACTTCAAGAGGGATGTAGATAACCCTGAAAGGGTCCAGAGGAAGGCATTCATATGGTTAGGGGCATGAAGGTAAGGTCCTATGAAGAGAGACTGAGGGACCTGGATCTCTTCAGCCTCTGCAAGAGAAGGCTGAGAGGTGATCTAGTGGCCGTCTACAAATTTGTTGGGGGGCAGCAAGCAATAGGAGATACTCTGTTTACCAAGGCAGCCCTTGGAATAACTAGAAACAATGGCCACAAACTGACAGACAGCAGAGTTAGATTAGACATTAGGAAGAACTTCTTTATGGTAAGGGTTACCAGAATCTGGAATTGGCTTCCAAGGGAGGTGGTGCTCTCCCCTACCTTGGAGGTCTTTAAGAGGAGAATGAACAAGCAGCTGGCTGGGGTTGTCTGACCCCAGCGCTCTTTCCTGCCCAGGGTAGGGGGTCAGACTTCATGATATAATGAGGTCCCTTCCAACCCTAAAAATCTATGAAATCTATAAAAAGCTTGAGAGACTTGCAAGGCAAGCCATATAAGAAAAGACTGAGGGACTTGGGCCTCTTCACCTTAAAAAAGAGAAGGCTGAAAGGGGACTTGGTAGCAGCTTACTGCTATATCAGGGGAATACATTAAGGGTTCAGTGAACAACTGTACACCAGGGTACCATTGGGGAAAACCAGGAGTAATAACCACAAACTCCTGGAAGACCGTTTCAGGTTTAACACTAGGAAAAACTTCTTCACAGGGTGTCCAGACTGTGGAACAAACTCTCTCCAGAGGTTGTGTAGTCACCTACCCTGGAAATCTTCAAGGGGAGATTGGATGGTCACTTTGCTGGGGTCAGCTGACCCCCAGTTGTCTTTCCTGCCTAATGCAGGGGGGTGGACCTGATGATCTGGCAGGGTCCCTTTCAGCCCCTTACAATCTATGAATCCATGACTGTCTGTACTTAGCCTAACTGTGAAATCACTACACAGATACCTCCTTAACAAAATAATTTACATTTAGGAAACCCAACGGTGGGCATCCCCAGAATTTTTCCATTCTAATCCCAGTTTGTTTGGGATTACAAAAGGCAAACTGGGATAAGACAGGAATAATAAAATTCTACAGGAAGAGGGAACTTTGGATTGCCTTAAGCATGAATTATGGTCAGTAATTAAAAACAAATCCAAAACCCACTGAAGACAGTGGAAAGATGACCCTCTCTTTACTCAGTATTAATCTGTGGCCTACATTACAAGCAATATTGTAGTCTCAAAGAAGGCTGCCTTTTAATCTAAAATTAATGGCTCTCTCTTTAAACAGGCAATTAGGGGTAGGTAAAATAGCAATTATTAACTAAAAATATTAGAGGTTAGGTTAAACTCAGAAGATATGGCCTTAAGAAAGTGAAAGGACATATGCTGTAGAAAGGTTTATTGGGAGAAAACAGACCCCATTCTCCAATATCCAGATATCTCCTGCCATCTATCCCTGCATTATATTTAATCACTGGATTCTTTCTATGTATGTTTAGAAGAACTCTTATATATAAAGGTAATGATGAAGTAGATATGTAATCTAAATTACTGAAGAAAAGGGAAAGAAAGTATTAGGTCTTTTTCACGGATGGAAAAAATAAACCTAACAGTAAGTCAGTGGTAGGATGGGGAATTGAAACAAGATCCCTAGATCCATTCAACACTCTTCCTTCCTTACATCTACACAGTGTTGTCATGCTACAAAAAACATATACCAGGAGTACTGCAGCTATTAACATGCCCAAACATTACAGTAAACATTGAGTAATGTTAACATTTTCTGTTAGTCATCTCTAGAAAACAGAGCAATTCCTTTAATTTTCAGTGCAAAGCTCATTATATCACATGGAAATGGTGTCTGCAGTGAAAGACTAATTACTTCAGAAGTATCCTCAAAAGGACTCATGTTAAGGTAGACTGTCACCTCTCTGATTTTGGTTTGAAAGCTCTCTCTGCGGTGGACTTTTCTCATTTGGAATTCCAACTAGGAAGTTATGGATTATTATTTCAATCTTTCATCAGCTGCCAACCTTGGAACTGTGTTGTGATTGTTTGATTAGGTGTAATAAACTATTATCTTATTCTCAAGACTGTGTAACACAGAGAGATGCAACCTAGATGACTAACATGATGCATTATTGAACAACCAAAATTAAAAAGGGAATACAATTAGGGATGCCATCCATCTGGATGATAAATGTTCTCTGGTTTCCTGTTTTTAAATCATGAATCTAGTTTTCTGTCTCAGTGGCTGAGCTTGTATTTCCTCCTCATAAGAATTTTACATGTTGTATTTTCAGTAAGATGGCAGCATCTTCTACTGTGATGACTGTGATATTTGAAGACTGTCCTTGACCCCTTTCCTGCATCTGATTTAGAAAGCAGTTAATGCACAGAGGAAAAGGACAGCAAGCTTTAGAGGTCACTTTAGAGGTCACCATAATCACATATACTGGCAATCCAGAAGAAACTCAGTCTGAAAAAAATCATTTGGAGGAATGCTTCCTTACCCATTGTGACAGGGAAAAGCAACAGAAGGAAGCAACAAGATGAATTATTTCAGTTAGGAGCAATTCTGTCTTCAAAAAGAGCTGTTGCAGTTGCAAAAAAAATCAGGAGGCATCCCAGGAGGTACTCTTCAAGACAAGGCTTGCCATGGCCAATATTCACCTCTTTATCCATGGCTTCTAGTTCCCCTTATCAGTTAACCTAAAATTACTACACCATATCTGCTCCTCATAATCACACCACAGTGAGCCCTTTCTGTTCAACCTTGAATACTTTTACTGCTCAACGAGAGGAATATCAAATATAACTGAGCAAGCCCAACAAGCTGCACTATAGTACCCTTAACATTTTCTTTGTTGTATTCATGGCATACTCATGATATCCAGGTATTGACCAAAGCCTGGTAATGTGCTGAGTCTTCAGAAAGTCAATAATATATTTCTTTATAATGAACAGGTCTAGGCTTGACATTAAATGTTAAAGATCTAGTACAGTGTCTCACATAATTTTACTCCATATAAATTCAGGTGGGTCTGCTTTATGAACTTTTTCATGTAGTCTGAAAAGCTGGTTGACAGATAATAAGCAAATGGAAATGATAATGAAGTACTGAGTTGTAGAAAAGTACTACAGGGAACTGTATTAGTTTGGGAAGACCTTTCCCTTTAAAGTAGACTCAAGTGCTGTAAAAAACATGTGCTTACAAATATTAAATTGAAAGAAATCTTAGCACCAGTGAAAACAGAAAAGTAACATAGAAAAACCCCAGAAAGCAATAAATTGCAAGGAGAAAATTTCTAGGAAAAAATATGAAGCATGCCCATTTAGTGACGGGGCAGAGCTTGCAAATCAGTAATGCTCAAAGAGATTCTGAGGTGGCAGAGGACAAGTTACAGATTACTATGTAACAACCATGAAAAAGGTCACTGCAACTTTCAGCTGCATACACAAGAGAGATTTCATCACAAAAGAAGGAAAAATCCATTTCTATATTGTTTTTGCATGATTGCACCTTCATTTAATTCTGGGCATCTTGTTCCCAGACTGGTATTGACAAATATGCACAGCATGGCTAATAAAAGTCTACAGAATTTAAAGATGCAAACCCTAAGGAAGAAGAGAAATGATTAAGCATACTGACAAGGAATATAAGTACTAGTAATCTGATACAGTTCAGCAAGGAAATTCAGGCCAACTCCTGGGAAACTTTCTCTGACTAGTCAGTTATTTATAGGTTTTATACTCGTTATCATAAAATCTGAGCAGTTCACAATCATTAATAATATTAACCTCAAAATTCTTCAGTGTAATAAAGCCATACTATTATTCCCATTTTGTTTTAAGACAACCTAGAAACTGAGGCTCAAATTCAGAAAAGTACTGAAGCGCAACCCTTTTTTTATCACGTGAGTACTTCTAATGATTTAACTCACATAAGAATTCTTCCAAATCAGGGCAAGAGAAATTAAATGTCCAACGTCATAAAGAAAATCTTAGGCTGGAGTCAATAATTCAACCAAGATCTCCCCAGTACCAGACCAGTGCTTTTGTCACAAGAGTTGACCTTTCCTATTAGAATCTTCTCCCAAGGGAAGCTATAGAAGCCACACGAGCATTCAAATGTAGCAAGAACAAAAAAAATTAGCAAATACGCAAAACTGTATAATCCATCATTCTCAGGGAGATGGAATAGGTGATCTAATAGATCCATTTCATCCCTAGGGTATATTATTATTCTGTATTTCCTTGAAAACTATCAGAGTGAATGCTAGCAGGCTTTCCACACCATGTCTGTGACTGTGTCCATAAAACATGAAATAGGTCAGGCAGGCAACACCAAGTATATGACCCTACATTCACTCCTCTACATACGCAAGTGCCTTTAGATATCATCTTTACCCTTGTCTACTGTATATTTTTTGATTCAGTTAGTAAGGTAAAAGGATTAAATCCAAACTTTCCTAAGTTATTACTCTGTGTTAAAAATTATAAAAAATATTCAAGTTAATTAAAAACCCCAAACAATTGTATGTTTGAAACTGTTAAAATTCAGCCACCATCTGTTAGCCTCTAAGCCAGCTTTCATTAAGGCCATCACCTCTTCATGAGTCACTACAGGGAGCTATCATTAACATTAGCTATGATTAATGAGGATGTTGCCAATTGCAATTATTCCACTCTAAAGCTTAGTAAATTCTGGCAGTATCACATAGCCTAACTACCATCTCCATCCTCTCAGTCACCTCATTAAAAAAAAATAAAATCACTTTCTATTTAGTATAGACTATACTGCAAAAACCCAGCATTTTGGGGGGGAAGGTCTGTATTACTTGGTGAAAAAATATGGGTTCTTGTAGAAAGTTTTAGGAAGGGACTATGATGCCAAATTCACAAAGTAAGAGATCCAAGGAAACAATGCAATTTCGGAAACAGGAGTGCTCTTGAGGGAAAGGAGCTATTTTATTCAACATACCTGGAACCTGAAATATAAAGTTCTCTTAGTCCAAGTGATGCACAAAAGTTCTAATATTTACTTTTCCTAAACTGGTTACCTTATTTTTAATCCTTGTACACAAAAAAATACAAAAACCTGAATTTCTAATGCAGTGTTAAATAACAGTATATCCCCACAGTGGACCAAATTCCAACTAATGTACTCCATTAACTTAAAAGAAAATAAGGTTTTCAAAGTCTTCCTCACCTCTACCTTCCTACTGAGTACACTTGATTCATTTGTTCACTAAACATGCAGTGTGGAGACCAGGGAAGGATATAATAGTCTTAATCAATTTACAGCACAGTACTTACAGCAATTCGGCCAAAATTAATTGCATATTAAAATGCACTTGCCAGATGCTGCTTAAGGCAGTAATATTTTCATAAGTGGTTGTACATTGCCATCTGAGAGAATAAATCTATGCTAGAAACAGAAAAAAAAACTAGGTATCAAAATATTAGTTAAAAAAAAAAATCAGATTTTGTCTAGAATTGTGAAGAGCCAAATAATGTGAATCTTTCTATTTGGATGCTCTGATGATGTGGTCCTCTAACTTATCTCTCTTTCCCTTCCTTTGCTTACAAGCCCTCTCCACTGACCAGTGGAAAAGTGACACAAAAAGTTCTAGATAAATAAATAAAACATTTAATCTACTTTTCTCAAGAGTATTTCCAGTGGAAGTATTAGTCTTGGTCTCATTGAAGTACCTTGATCGCGGTGACACGTCCAAGTGAGATGTCTTTCTATATTGTGATCTACCCAGAATATGTTATCCAATGCAATATGAAGCTGCAGTAAGTCAAGCATTCTTAAACATATACATACATCATATATAATCACTATATACTCCAGTAATAAGGTATGCCTGCCTTACGTTTAACTGAGGGAGAGAAAATTTAGGCGGATACATTTTCAACCATACACTTACACTTCAACCATACTAAATCTGTGGGATGCTCAGTACTGTTAAAGTGCTGAGAGCAGTTGCATATTAAGGGTTAATAATATTTCTTGTCTTGCACAGTAGTTTTGCTTAATTTCAAAGCACTGTTCCATTTTGTTTTGTCAAAACTGTTTCGCTGTTTTGACGTTTCACCCATAGGCTATAAGGTGGAATCATGAAAATGCCTAAACCTTTGTCATTTCTTGCCTGATTCAGATGAAAATTGCAGGGATGGTGGTCCCTTCTGAGAGCATGAAGACTTCCAAGTTTCAAGGAGATAGGTGCAGAGGTTTCTGGGAAACTGCACCTCAAACCTTTCAAAGCAAAACTCCTGATACTTGCTGGCAGTGGCAGCCTCCTGTCATCTGGCGCACAGATCCAGAGGTCTGCACCCCCAGGAGGGATGCAGGGCTGTGCTGGACTCCTTCTGGTGGTGTGAGCCCCTGGATATGCACGCTGGATGACAGGAGGCTGCCACTGCTGCCTGGGACCGGCGCTGGTTGCAGCCCATGCCCAACACCGGGGAAAATGAATGCTGCTGCCGGTCCCAGGTGGCAGAAACAGCCTCCTGGGCATGCAAGCCTCTGGATCTGCATGCCAGACAACAGCAGGCTGCCTCTGCTGGCTGGGACCAGTCGCAGCATCAATCTTCCCCAGCACTGCGTCCAGCGCCAGTCCCAGGCGTAGCCTTGTGTCATCTGGTGCGCAGATCTGGGGGCTCGCACCCCCGGGAGGAGTCTGGCACAGCCCAACAGCCCTCCTGGAGGTGTGAGCCCCTGGATCTGCACACCAGATGAGAGAAGGCTGCCTCTGTCACCTGGGATGGGTGCTAGGTGCAGCCCATGCCCAGCGCCAGGGAAGATTGCTGCTGCCACCAGTACCAGGCAGCAGTGGCAGCCTCCTCTTATCCGGCATGCAGATCCGGGGGCTTGCACCCCCAGGAGGAGTCCAGCACAGCCCAGCAGCTCTCCTGGGGGTGCGAGCCCCCAGATATGCACACCAGATGACAGGAGGCTGCCACTGCCACGTGGAACTGGCACTGAAGCCAAGTAAGCTCGGCTTCGAAACCTGAAATGTTTCAAAACTTTTGAAATGTTTTGAGTGCTCTCGTTTCGAAGCCTTTTGTTTTGTTTCAATTTCTCTGTTTTGAGCTTGAAATACATCGAAACAGTTTTGAAATGAAACACCAGGTGAAATTTCAACAGCCCTACTGCACAGCTCTGACTTGCCACTAGAAGGAAGTGCAGTAGATACGGTGTATCTGCACTTCAGCAAGGCTTTTGACAAGGTCCCACATGAACTTCTCATAAACAAAGTGGAATAATGTGGCCTGGACAAAACTACCAAAGTGGTCAAGTGGCTCAACAGGCACAGCAAGGGGTTATTATTAACAGATCCATGTCAGAATGGCAGGAGGTTTTGAGTGGAGTCCCACAGGGGTCTGTCCTGGGCCAAGTGCTGTTCAACCTGTTTATTAATTATTTGGATACTGGCATAGAAAGCTTGTTGAGCAAATTTGCAGATAACATGAAACTGGGAAGGATTGTGAACATGCTGGAGGATACAAGCACAGTTCAAAAAGATGTCAACAGGTTGGAAAGCTGGGCTGAAGCTAACAGGATGAAGTTCCATGCTGACAAGTGCAAGGTGCTACTTCTGAGGAGGAATAATCCAAAATACAAATACAAAATGAGTGACACCTTGCTGGATGGCAGCCCTATACAGAAGGAGTCCTGGTAGATCATAGGCTTAATATTAATCTGCAGTGTGATGCAGCTGCACAAAAGATGAATGTGGTTTGGGGATGTATCAACAGAATCATTAGATGTGTACACATATACTAACATTCTGACAGTTAAGCTGGTTTAACTTTTTAAAGTCAACTTAACTGCCAGAGTGTACACATATATGCAGAGTAGAGTTAACTTAAATGCAGCACAAGATAATACACCTCTAAGGTGTATTATCTTGAGTCACATTAGTTAAGTCACCTTAGCTCACAAGATGGTTGCCATGATGTCAAGGAGCTATACATGTATGCACTCTGACATGACTTAAGTCACCTCATTTTAAGTCACCTCAGTACGTGTGTACACACACAGTAAGTGCAAGACACAGTGAATGATAGTGCCTCTCTATTTGGCACTAGTTATGCCTCATTTAGAGCATGGAGTGCAGTTGGGCTCCACATTTTTAAAAGAATGTGGAGAAGTTAGAGAAGGTCCACAGGCAGGCAACAAAGATGATAAAGGGAAAGTAAATCATACAATGAGAGGCTGAAGGAGCTAGTCATGCTCAGTTTGCAGAAAAGGAACTTAAGAGGGGACATGATATTTGAAAGGTTGCAATAACAAAGAGGGAACACACTTTTTTTTTCTTGCTACAGAGAGCAGGACATGGACCAATAGTTCAAAGTTGCAGCAAAATAAGTATAGATTCGATGTCAGGAAAAACTTTTTCACTATTAAAACAGTGAGACAGTGAAATAGACTTTCTAGGGAAGTCGTGGACTCTCCATTACTAAAGATGTTCAAGACAAGGCTGAACAGCCACTGGCCAGAGATGTTCTAGGAGTAGCTATTTGTATGTTCGGCAATAGGTATTTCCCATGCCTCCGGGCTTTACTGTTTGCTGCATGGGGCTGGGAGGGAATTCCATCCTTCCACCCCTTTCTGCTACATGGTTTTAGGGATTCTTTAAAAAAAAACAAAACCCAAACAAACCCTTCCTCAGGGACTTTGGGTGTTGACTGAAGCAAGGCTGGGGATGTTGACTGGGATGTGCTGGTGCTCCTGCTGGGACTTAAAGCTGGAAGTTCCTGGCTAGCGGGTCTTGTCTCTCTGCTCAGGATTAGACTGATTGCCATATTTGGTGTCAGAAAGGAATTTTACTCCATGTTCAGACTGGTATTAACTGTAGGGGGTTTTGCCTTCCTCTGTAGTGGGGTTGTGGCTCTCTACCCAGAATATCTTGAGCGTATATTAACAATCTTTTAAAAAAGCAGAATGTTGGCTGTCATGGCCCGTTTCACCTGCGGCAGGTTAGAGTATTATGTTTTGTGTTGTGTCAGGATTGACAGTAGTTTTACTAAGAGGTTGGATTCTGCATTTGTATAGGCTGGTTTGGAAAGGGAGGATCCTGCCTCAGGATCATCCCTTGGATGATCTATGGAGGTTCCTTCGAGTCCTACTTTGCTATGATTCACTAGATGGCTGGCAAGCAGGGCTGTAGCTAGGAGCCAGGATACCTTGGGTGCCTGTACATGTATGGAGCAGACTTGATTAATTGAGTCTGCTTGAGCATTTTAATTACAACACTCTAGCAGCCTTGTCATCACATGCATTTGGCATCCCTGCATTTCAAAATGGCAACAGGGGCTCTTTAACTAAAGCTCATTGAACATGGGTTAGTAAAGGTGCCCCCACTGCCATTATGAAGTGTGGAATGGTGAGTACATGAAACCCTGTGGGCATTTTAATTAGAGTGGCTCTTGAGAGTCGCTTTAATTAAAAGGCCTCTCCACATACCCCGGAGCATGTGTATAAACACCCCTCAACTTTATCCTTGCTTTGGATTGGGGGGAAGGTGGGAGAGGTGCTTCCTGGGATGTTGGAGGACTGCAAAATATTGTTTTATCTCTGTAGATCAGAATGAAGTTACCCTAACATGAGCTAGGAAGAGTGGCCTAGAATTAACCCTTGCCTGAAGTAGTATATCTTTGAGAAGCTTAGAGGGCACTTAAAATGAGTTAATGAGCTTTAACATACAGATGCTCATGGTTTAAGTACCATTAGTATAGACTGAAGATGTTACATTTAGTGTATCATTACATATTAAAGTTATTTTAAGGCTTTCCAAATCATGGAAGGCTTTTGTTAAGTTTACAGTAGCATACTATTAAAAAAATAAAATAAGAAGATAAAAACTATGGAAAGACTCTGTGGTAAATGCTGTTATATTTTTTCCCCACTCGTTAATCAAATTCAGCATTTAAACTGCCACCAGCCCCCATAGCATTTTCCTAATGACTATTACTTTACTTTTGACTACATATCCCGCTGCTTTTCTGTAGCCAAAATAACACACTTTAAATCCATCACCACTTGCAGCTATGCAAGCAACATTAATGATATAGCTTCAGGCTGTGAGAAGTTGGGTGGAGGGAAAGGAAGAGAGCAGGTAACTCCTTCAGTCAAGGAGTGATAAAATCCCCAAATCATTCTTTAGCTGACTACATAAATACTGCTAGGATAAACAAGGCAATAATGCAGAGAATGATCACAACACATTGTGCTGTCCTAGGCAGCTCTATAAACCAGTATGATACCTCCCAAAACAAATTCAGTCCAATAGGACTGTCACCATAGAGCACTCTGTGAATGAGCAAGAATACCACTATATATTATTACATACTTTCTGCTTATTACTAATACCCATGGAGAGCAGCAGGTTTCACTAACCATATCAAGCAAATGCATCTCTCCATAATGATTCACATGGGCACATGCTTAAACATTTGCAAATCTAATAGTGTAGAAAATGAGCAGACACGTGCACAAGTACATCCTGGGATGAATACATTACACAAGTAATATCAAAGGAAAGGAGATGTGCATGCTGTAATGAAAGCAGCAGTCAAGAGACACATGCATGCTCTTAGTGACATGCAGGCCTGGAAGAGTGAGCCCTGCTAGGGTGCACAGTTTCCTGCTGTGGGGGAATGTGGTACTTCCCTGAAACAACTTTTTTTGGGAGGGTTTATCTATCAATCTTCCAGGATTAATCTGCACAGTCATATTCATAGAGAAGTGCAAGGTTCATTTAACAGTTCCAGTCTTCTGTTTCTTAGGTTTACAGACCCCCAGGGTGAGAAAGGAAAACATCTCTCTTATTAGCAATTATTTTATCTGATCAAGTAGCAATATCAACTAGCTCTGCATTAGAGAAGTCTGACCAGGGCGTGGCAACAGAACTCAGAAATCCGAGGATCCCAGAGCAACTGGACATGCTAGGCATATTCAGAAGATGAACAGTTTAATCCAGCCGGCCTTTCATTTCAGGGCATTTGGGATTTAGGTGGCAAATAAAATGATTTTGCTATATTTATTTCCTGTTACCAAGCCAGCACAAAAGTCCGAGACCAACATCAGTGTCTGTTCAAAGGAGTGCAGGGGTACTACAGATTATGGGTATGTTTTAGCAGAGGAAGTTGCATTTCCCTTGGCAAGCTTTAAGGGATGTTTTCAGTAGATGTCTGCTGGGAACCCCACAAGCCCAGTGGAGCTCCATTTGGTGGTGTGCCAGCTCCAGCATTTGACAGTCTAAACAGCATTCACAACTGCAAACTCAGGTTTACTATGCTGATGGGATTTTACTAAAACATTCTGCAATCTTTGATGGACTCTTCAAGGTAAGCTGCAGTCCCAAGGATATACCTGGAAAGATGCTTTCTGTAAAATAATATGTTGTTGCCTTAAGGGGGCCTCTTGAAATAAATCAGTCTTTAAATCCCAAGTGAATCGCCCTTGAAGCAGAGCAATCTGCAATCTTGGGAAGAGAAGGAAAAACAGAATTTCCTTTAGAATTGAGCTGTTTAGGAGATGGTAATCTATAGACCTGGAAATGGTTCCTGTCTCATCCTTGACAAGACTATGAAATGAGCTGTATACCTAAAAAGGATGCTATATCATAGTCAGGAGAGATAGAGAAGTCTTTGCAAAAAGCTCCTCTCCCTCGTCATCCCAGCTCAAGAGAGAGATACCACAAAGATGCCAACATCACCACGACACAATCATTTCTGATGAACCAGTCTGTAAAAAAAAAGTTTACAGGCAACCCTCACCATTTGAGGGGAATATGTTCTAGAGATCCCTGTGAATGGTGAAATCTGCAAATACGGCACTGCATTCATGAACGTCATGAATGTAGTGCCCCGGTGGATGGCAGGGGCATGGCTGAGCTGGCAATGGTGGGAGCCCACCAGCATCAGCAGGTGCCAGGCGGCGGCAAGCATGGAGCTCCCAAGGAGCTCCTGTAAGTGTATTTAAGATGCAGGTTCAGCATTCACAGATATTTGAAACCGCAAATGCTGAACCCGCAAATAGCGAGTTTTTCCTGTACACACATTTGTTCTGGTGAGCTAATCCAAGAAGCAATACTTCTGGGTTCTGTCATTATATATTCCTGGGAAGTAAAACCTATTGCTGCACCCATTTGAACACCTGAGGATCCTGTAAAGGTTCATGCCATTGCCAGAAGCCGTTATGCCTATGGGCATTGTGGCAGAGCACAGGGTGTCTCTGCCACTTTAAGGGCCTGGAGCTGGCAGCCTCCAGGTCCCTGATTAGGGCAGCCATTTTGAGGCTTAGGCTGCATATTTAAACAAGGCAGTTTGGCTGCAGGAGGCCAGGCAGCAACATTGCTTGTCTGTAGGGCTGCTGTGAATGACCCGGAGGTAAGGGGGAGCTGCAAGGGGTTGGCAGGAGGCTCCTGGTCCTGGGCATGACCTGAAACTGCACCCTGCTGGGAGTGGGTGGTCTGGTGGGGCTCTCAGTAGCGCGGGAGCCCCCAGAAAATACCAGGCCAGTGATCACCCCGGTGAAAGGCGGGTTGGGGTGCCTTAACCCCTAGCTCCCACCAGCACCGGGTGGGTTACCCACGCGTATGTTGGAGGGCCTAGAGGGCCAGTGTTGTGAGGGGCCCAGAGAGGGCGGACCCCGAGAGTGGGAGTGATATGGGCGTGGTGCTGTGGTTGCCCCCGAGAGTTCGGGGAGTAGTGACACGGTGAGGCCCAGTGACAGAGTGAGTGGCTAGAGAGACCCAGCCCGAAGGGGAGAGTACCCTCGACTGGCCCAAGCTGGGTCCAGGACTACGGTAGTCAAAAGGGCCGGGGGCCCACCGCGAGGGACGCCCAAGAGCCAGGGGCCTGGGGTCCCGACTGGCCTGGAGGTGGGCCAGGGCCAGGTAGCCGCAGGTTTCGGGGGAACCACACCCGAGAGGGGAAGATTGCCTTCATCCGGGCTACTTAGCCCCCCCGAAGCTGAGCGGCCACCTGATAGGAAGGATCAGAGAGGGGTCCTGTTAGGACGATTCTGGGGCCCAGTATGGGGGCCGGTGATTATAGTAACACCATGATGCCATCTGCGAGGCTTGGGCTGCGGTATTAGGGGAGGTCGGAGCCGCAGAGCGCCCCTGGCATCAGGGCACTACAATGGGCAGCCTCCCGCTTAATTGACATCGACATATGAATCAATTATCATCAAAGGCGTGGCGGGCGAGATAAGGGGGCGGTTGCCCAGAGACAGGTGGGCGGGCCACGAAGAGCTTGGCCCTGAGTAGGCCTCCTGTCCCGGTGACAGGCAGGCGGGCCACAGAGTTCGGCCCCAGGAGGCCCCCTGTCACAGGCATGTACAAATGTTACATTTAGATCAAACTAACAAAGGTTAGGTCAATCTAAATGCCTCGTCACGCAGATGTTTGCAGAGCTTAAATCCCTTAAAAACTGGCATGCCCAATTCAAGGTAGTTCACCTCAGGGGTATCACCTTTAGCTTGATTAAGTGGTAACCCAATCTATGAAGGGTTAACCTGACCTAACAAATGCCGTCATTCATTCACAGAGCAGCCCTGGGACTGGAAAAGCCCAGCCATTCCCACTACCAACCCTGAGGTAGTGCTGTTCTTTCCCCCCACCTCCCCAAACTCTGACACTCCCCCCACCCCCGGCAACTACCCCTCCCAAACTGAGGAGTGCCCTGTGGACCTACCACTTCCCCACCCTGCAACAGACCCACTAACTTGCCACAGATTCACCAGCCCTGCCCTGCATCCCAAGTTGCTTATCTCAGGTTGCCCACTGCTGGCAGCAGCAAATGTTGGCGCACACTGCTCCCTGTGTAAGTTTTAGCTTTTTTCATGCCACCTAAGCCTAAACTGGGTAGCACAAACACGTGTTCACACCCAAAGTCTGTATTTGGGCAAGGCTAGCTGAGCAAAGGCCTGAGGCTAGCTAAATTAAAATTAGGATTTTAGGGTCTAGCTGAAGATGCCAGAAGAGGACTCTCCCCATTGGGGAGAGCAAGAATCCAGGCTATCAGGAAGGTAACATTTATAGCTGGGGGTAGACGAAATGAGGGGCGTGCGTGCATGACACTTTAAAGTGGGCTAAATGCTTTTGCACCACTTTAATGGTTTCGGTGTTGGTACATGTTGGTGGTGTATTGCGCATTAATTACAGCCACTGTAGGAAACTGGGCGGCATAATGCACCACGGAGGGAAGCAAAAGCCCCTCCCCCACAGCCCAGGGACTGCTGCAGCCACTGGCAGCTTGCCCTCCCCTCCCCACTGCCGGAGAGGCAGGTAAGTGCAGGATGCGTGCACGACGCATGGGTTTAAAGGGCCCTAAGCCAAATTCAATTTAGGGCTCCCATTTCATCTACACACACCCTCAGACTAAGTTTGGAGGCTATAGAACCCAGCAGCATCTGAGAAGGCTATGTGGCCTGGGATCTGGAAAGAGTTACCTTTCTGAGTCAGACCTTGATTGTCTGGAATATATTTCCTCCCCCTTCCCCCCCCCCCCCCCGACCCCCGAAAAAACCAAAACCAAAAAAACAAAACAAAACACAAAACCACAATACCTACATATGAAAATTCAGTCATTGTACAATTTGTGCCTCAGTGGCTCCTTTTATAAATGTGAACAATCACACTCCCATTTCTGAGAACTATTGATCCCAAAAATACCGTCTCTTTTTTGAGAGCATGGAGCACCCATAATATACAATGGTTAAGGTAAGGGATAATTTAGCCATTGGAGATTTTTTTTTTTTTTTTAAACAATCTTAACACAAATGAGAATCTCAAATCAGAATATGTCTGTGAATTTTGTCTTATGAATGGCATTATAATTGTAACAGGGACTCTGTACTTTGCCACTCTATTTGAGATCCAGAGGTACAATAAGCAGGGATCCTGGTTTTCTCCAATTTAAAAAAAATTCCCAAGTTTTGGTTAAAAAAAAAAAAGTAACCCAAATCCACATTTTTCTATGATTTAAATGAAACACCACTAATTTTATATATAAATATATATAAAATTTTATTTAACCAAAAATTTGGGATTTTTTTTTAAATCAGAGAAAACCAAGATCACTGACAAAAAGTGACTGTGTGTTAGCCTGACAGGGCTATCTTGAAAGGCTGGGTTCATATAATACAATCTGGTGACCATCCATTAGATGGGAGTTAGCCAGGGCTGCAATATATGCATGTTTGAGTGTTAAGCTTGGTTGCAAGGAAGACATTATGTGGCTAAAATCACTTGATTCCCCTCTTCCCACTTCAAGATGTGTTTGTTTTTGGATTTTTTTAAATTTAGACCCCAGGTCTAGTTTTCTTGCAAATAACCAGCTTTCAATAAAAATAAAAAATAAAAACATCTCAGATAGGTGGAAGTGGAGAAAACTGTTTGGGTTATGCATTTGACTACATAAAAAATTAAGTGAGTCAACTTTTATCCATGAGGGTCCTGGGAATTAAAACACATAGTTGCATATGAGACAATATTTTAACACAAGGGGATTCTGTAAAGGCCTTCTTGGACCAAGTTTGAAGTTTATAGGACCCAGAAGCTTCTGAGAAGGCAATATGACTTGCATGCCATGGATCCACAGGTAGAGACACTATACAGCAGTGGTGCTCAACTTTTGACTGGTGGGCCAGATGGGCAGTGCTTAGTCCCTCCGTAGGCCACATTTGCCTGGCCTACCCAATCTGGTGCCTGGGGTGGGTGCTGCAGAGCCCATCTGGCTCCCCAGAAGGGGCTGGGGCAGGGAGGGGACAGCCCAGCCCGATCCAGGCATGTGGGGGAAATGGTCATGGTCACAGTGCCAACTGGACAGGGTGAAGGGAAAGGGATATGGTCCAGCCCTAGCCTGGCTGGGCAGAGGGAAGGGAAGTGGCCTAGTCCCTGGTGGGGAGGGAAGGGGGCATATTCTGGCCTCAAGGGGTATGGGAAAAGGGGATGTGGTCTGGCCTCTGAGGAAGAAGAGGGCACAGTCAGGCCCCAAGACAACCATGCTGAGGGAGGGGGCATAACTCAGCCACTATTTGGCCATGCTTGCAGGAGGGTCATGACCCAGCTCTGACACACTGCTCAAGGTTTGGGATTTTGGCAATGGGGAGGGATGGCTGCATTAACAATTGTTGCTCCCCTGCTGCTAAATTTCCTGACCCATGGGGAGCCCCGTGGGCCAGATTACAAGGCTGTGTGGGACGTATCTGGCCAGTGGGCCAGTGGTTGAGCACCCCAGTTCTGGAGATTCCCTGGCTCCCCTGCCGGAGGGCAGGCTGTGTGCAATGTGTTGAAGGCAGTGAGCGATAGGGGTGGCTAAGGAGGGGGTTCCCTGTGAGGAGAGGGGGTGGAAATGGTGGTCCCCAGCTGAGGGAGCTAGTTGATCTCTGGAGATTTTCACAGGCATTTTTACAAGGTAGCCTGAGCATAGGATGAGGATTTTGTCAGTTTTGTTTTACCATAGCCTGTTGTCAACATTTGATCACTTTTTTCTTTTATATATCATTTGTTCTTCCTTGTAATAAACACTTTTGTCCTTTTACTTTATTTAAGTGTTTGTAGTAATTCATTATTTCTGGGCAAATTAATAACCTGAACATACCAATTAGGCAGAGCAGGGGACCAATAGGTTTACACAAACTCAGGGTCCCAATATCTCTGGGACAATTGCAACACTCTTGGGTATTGTCACACTGGGATCTGGAAAAAAAATATATAATAAAAATACATTCCTGTGCCTGGAAAGGAAAGAGGTCACCTCTAGATGAGCAACAGAAGAGCTCATTCACTGAGTTTTTTAATTATAAGTAATTCATTAAGAGTTTGTTAATGAGCTTCAATGGAACTATTTTTTTTTTACTTTAAAAATGTGCGACATCCTACTGTGAAGGATCCAGTCTACCTGCTGGCCCAGCTTCTTTTGCTATCCAGTGGTCTTTTATTAAATGCTCATTTGCTAAGCTTCAGTGCTGTGTGAATACCCAGGTCACATTTAGCAAGATTTGAATATCCATTAGCAATAACAGAAAGGATGATAGGGGGGGTTGGGACAGGGGGTCTCCTTGCAATGTTAACATCTCTTCCGGTGATACCCCATGCTTCTACTACTCCTGTACATAACCTGGCAAGCAAAAAGATTCCTTTATTGTTGCAGAGTTACAGTATTTACTCACCCCGTAGGAGGTTGGGGAATTTCAATTTACCTTCCTACAATGGAAGAGGCAATACATTTTAAAGCATTACTACCTCAGCCATATTTGGAGGGATTTTTTACTACTATATATTTAGGCAGATTCCCAACAAGGCACTTCCCCAATTAAGGACTGAACAAAATCAGACAGATATATATTGAAGGAAATATAGATATTGCTATAATTTGTACAAGTGTTAGAGTTGACAATAAAAATCTGAAACTAAGTATACTTAACCACAACATTAGTTAAAAACTTAACATGTCACACCTAGTTCCAATGGACTAATTTAAAACTATCCTCTAGAAACCAACACAAACTTGTGTTCAGAATGGAAACATCTGTCCTGAACAATGCTACTATATTTATGTGAAATAAAGCATCAGTATTGCTAAATGGACTAGCTCCCACTACTTCCCTCTTCCAGTGGTGTCTCCCCTTCCCTCCTCTGCCTCTCACCAGTTTTATGAACCAGTACAATCACTGTTCTGAACATTCCCATTAGCATAGTTATTTTCATAGTAACAGTCATAGTCATTCAACCATGCAAGGTCTCTTTTTTAAAGAATGATTCCTCCAATTCAGCAAGGCAGAAATAGGTGGAAAACCCAGACTCCGACTGAATGAATGAGATGCTGGCATTACATTGGTGCTAAACCTGTTTTTGCCTGTTGTGCGCAGTAATCCAACCCATTCATGTCATTTTTCAAATGTTAAAAAATTTCAGCTAATAATATTAGGTACTGTTATTTCAGATACTATCTTTTTAGAGCTGCTATTGCAAAGGCTCATTTGTGTCTTTTGATGCTTCACTCAGGGCTACTTTTGAATTCTTTACCTTGGTTTCAGTACCACAAGAATGCTGTGTGGTGCCCAGACAGCAAAGAATTAATTTAGCTGCCTGGAACTTAAGCTTTAAAAAAAAAAAAAAAAAAAGAACTGGTTCTTAAACTTTGACTGCATTGAGGAAAAAAAATAAAAAAAATAAATAAATAAATATATATATATATATATATATATATATATATATATATAAAAATCTCCATTCAGTGAAGTGTGGCATAAAACAATGAACTGTGCAGAGGAATGGAACAGCAAACAGCATTCACACCATGGAACTTTCTATTAAGTGACTTTACCACCATACTTGATAGAGATTTATTGAAGCTCTCTATGGGACACATGATTTAATTTGAGATGGGAGTGAACTTGTATATCATTTCATGTTAATGACTTGAAGCTGAAGCATTGAGATACACTGGTGAAATCTGTTCGGGTAAGTTCATTCAGCAACAAACTTTTGATCTGTGGCCACAATTATCAATTATATAAATGGCTACAATATATGTACTGTGATTATCTGTTCTGAAAAGCATTTCTGCAAATTTTAGTCAATGCCCACAGAGATCCTGCTAAGATTGTTTTTTACTTTAAGAAAAAGAATTTGGTCCTCTCTTGAAGGGCATAAATCTGTCAAATAAAGGCAAATAGAATGTCTTTATTATATTAAATAAAATGGATGAAAAATGCTCATACAAGACATGTCTAAATTTAACATTGATTTTTTTTACACCTTACCCTATTGTTTTTGGCAGCTTTTTCCTATATAATAGTTACTTAGGTTAGATATAGGATTATGTGTGTGACCTAACAATATTCATCATGTGGGACAATTTCAAGGATTTATATATTTTTGTAGCACAGGAGCCTATGTGCCATATGCCAAGGATTTCTATTGCTGGTGGTTCTCAGTAGCTCTACATTATAGTACAGATAGGATTTTCAGACCTGAGGAGTTGTAGTCACTCTCTTTTTCACTCCATGCCCCCTCCCCCCACCCACTCCCACCACGTCCCACAGTACCTACATGAAGCAAATTTTACAAGATACAGTAGCTAGCCCCTCACATCTAATGCTTGCAGGAATACCAGCCTTATAGGACTCAATACTATCAATGGGTGTTTTGACAAAGATGTCGATGAAAGCTGGCCTAGGCTCTAAGACTGGATGTCACAGAGGGGATATGGAATCCCAGTTATATCTGCCAATGGTTGCAGTCTTGCACTTTGCTCTCAGGCACATGGTACTGACTATTATCAGACAGGAAGGTGAACGTGATGGACCACAGATCTGACTGAATCTGGAAATTTCCTTTGAAACTAATATTTCTTCACTTCTGCTACAAAGTCTCAGTGACAGAGCCAATATTATCCCAACACCCCAGGAAACTGTGGAACACACATGCACATGCACCCCCTGTCTATGAAGAGGAAATAGAGTTGTCTGGTAAACAAGGTTTCCTGTTCCAATGGAAGATTTCTTTAATGTTTTTTCAGTATGATTTGAACCAAAACTAGCATTTTCAGAAATCATTCACACTGAAAACTCTCCTAACCCTACCATGGTTCAATGAAATTGATATTCTTCTCAGTTTCATAGCTAATACCAGTGTGCATGTCAACTTCACTAACAAGTATCAGAGGACTTCCAAGGGTTCCCAGCTCCAGGGCAGACCCATCCCAAGCTAGGGTCCTTAGTCACAGAGTAAAACTAGTAGATGGATTTACCCTAGCACCGGTGACTTTACAGATTCCAGCATCGCTGGCCTTGGAACAGACTTGTCAAACAGCAGAAATCCAAACCTGCTAAGAACCTGGGCATCATATCCTCAGATGCCTGCCTTCATTTTGCTATTGCCAAATTAAAACACAAGAAGTGAGATCTAAACATTTTTAGATGCAATAAGATGGTAACTACTTATAAAATTTGGTTTCACTAGAAAATGTCCAACCATCTCTAAAAAGGAAGTTAAAATGTGTCAGTGAAAAATCCAGTAGTACCCCTCCCTTGAACAGTCTGCAGTCTACCTCCTCCAAAGCTGCCTCTTAAAAAGATTATTTTGCCTGCAGGTTAAGTAAGCTCATCTTAATAAATACTGTAGATAACAGTCTTTGTGTAATGTGTGGCAACTTTTGTTATGGTTTAGAAGCCCTTGGGAAATGATGACATTCATCAAAATACACCCCAGAGGATTCGTATGTTTTCTCAAGCAGGTTTCTGAAAGGATTGAAGCAGCATTTGAGAAGCTTACAGAGTGACAGAAAAGCAGCAAAAGGATTTCAGCACTAACAGATCTGGCAACAGTGCAACTGAAATGAACATCACCACTTTATCTCTCTGAATATTTTGCCAAGGCCATTCATGATGCCATAGTTATCAACCTGTCACCATTGCCAGCTGAAATCTTTGTAGCAATTTTACAGAAATCAGTTAGGCTTTTGTTAAATCATATGCCTGTTCTGAGGGAGGGGGTGGGAGAAGGAGGGAAATAAAACTTTACCAATCAGTGGAGCCTCTTTTAACTCATAAATATATATTTTTTATTCTGTTGTAATGAAATCTCCTTTGGAGGGTTGGAAATTAAGTGAATTTTGTAATGTGTGTTCATAAAAATGTGTTTTTGCAACAATCCTGTAGAAATGTAACACTGCCCTGCCATCCTCACCTGCATTATGATTGGCCCTACCCCAACCTAATTGATCCTACCTTCTGAACAATGTAATGGCTAAATTCTGTAATTTGGAAGAAACAAATTAAAATGCAATTGCTGAATTTAACATATCAGCTATAGGGGAAGTCCAAAAATATGTTCATAGGGTCAAATATTTCAGAGTTTATTCAGTTACATTGCATATAGTCTTTGAAGAATTTCCAATATAAAGACTGTAAGGAAAACAACACTTGACCCAGTTGGGGGCAGAGGGGGCTGAAAAGAAGATTTCTAAATATATATTTGCACATTCGCACAAAAGATCAGAGCATTGTCTTTTGGGTAAATAATAATTAATTAGAGAATGGAACGAGTCTCCCACAGTGATGGTCTCATAGTGAATCATACGTTATATGCATCTGAAACTATTCTCTAAACAGGCAGTTATTAGTAAGATAACAATAAGGAGAAAAGATCGTATGAATAAAAAAAAAAATTTTGTGCAGTGCCTTTATTTGGAAAACGTGGTGGATTTACAGACCAAAATGCAGACTCACAGAAGCAATCATTGTGCACAAGTTAGTTTGGATTCCTTCCTTTTTAGAGCTAAATTTACCAGTTGGGCATAAAGTTTAAAAACTTTATTATAATCTGAAGCTGTCTCTGAGGGCACAGGTAACATTGCATTTTAAAATAAATAAAGCTTAAAGTGTGACTATCCATCCAGGATGACAGATCATCAGTCAGTTTGTGAGTCTTTGATGTTCACAAGGCTAGGTCTTGTGGAACCTGTCAGACTCATACTTTCCAAAAGGCCACACTATATGGATATGTATTTCAGCTAACTCAAGACTGTAAAAAGCCTCTACAGCTTACTCCTGGGAGACCTCCTCTGTTTGCATGCAGCTGCCATCTAGATGATGATGATTCATACTCTACCACTCACCTGTCTCATACCATCCAATCCAACATGTGCTTGTCTTTTCAACATATCACTGAATTGCACTGTCTTGAGATCTATGCTACTAAACCAAGTGCCTTAATTTTTCCACCCACACAGCCATCCTTAACTTGTAATGTTCCAGCTCCTGTTAGCTCATTTATGTTTTTTTTAGTATTATATAACAACATTTTTCTATATCAAATGCCTGTCTTAGGATAATAATTCCTTTGCTTTTTTAAAAGAAATTTGTCCTTTCAACAGAATAGCTAAAGTTATGTTTTGAAATGATTCTGTGAGTGAAGACACATTACCATTAGTTCTTTGTGAGGCTAATAAGACTTTCCAAAACATTTACTGAGTATATAGTAGCCATATGTTGCAATTTACAATTTCAGTATTCAAGGAAACAGAAGTAAGTGATTTTGACCAACTCTTTATCAGTTATCAGTCACTTTATGTTAGGTCTATGGTTTGTCAACAGCTGCTCCACTGTAAAAACACCCCCCCCCAGAATCCCCCCCCCTTCCATTTCTTGGGGAGCAAAAAGTAAAACATATATTAAAGAAAGTAGGAATGATACTATGGTACCTGGGAGCAGTTAAATGTGATGTTAAAAAAGCCCAGGAGTGTCCTAGAGAAGACAAATGATTTTACTGCATGACTGCCTACCTCATTATACGGTAAAATATACTATTGTACATTTTGTGCCTTCATCATGTGCTGTATGGGATAACAAATCCCAATGTTTCATATAGCAGATGTTACACTGAATCTATCAAGTATTCTGTTTCCACCTTTTTGGTCCCTTCCTCTTTTTCAGGCACTAGCAAAACAGGGATGACTGATTCTGTTTTCTAGCTTTTCCATTAGTTATTTATTTATGTCTGCTCTGGGGCTACAGAAGATAGTGGAAGATGTGGGAGTGATTTTGCACATCAATGTTTCAAGATAGTACTAGTATAAATGGCACTGATATAGCAAAGTATCTTCCCATAGGCACTAATTAAAAAGCAATAAGCTCACTTGAGAAGTGTTTGCTTCCATTTTTTTTGCTTCAGTACTCAATGAACTAAAGTTTCTTTTCCTGTTTTTTTCCCTTGAATATTGCCACACATTAAAAACAAAGCAAAATAAAAGGCAGAGAAGATAGCCCTTTGTCACAATCTAGAAAATCATTCCTTTGCCCTTTTTGCCCCAGTATATTGTGTCATGAAATGAGTTATTGCTAACATTTTCAACTAGTTAAGTAACTAGACTTTGAAACATGCAAAACCTTTACAGCCCAAATAAACTTCCTGACAGGAGCAGGTACTAAAATCAGGCCACAGACTTAGGTGCCTAGTACCTATGGATTCAGATGCTTGGTTTTGGGCAGTTGCATTTGAAAATATTATACTAAGGAGAGCTGGAAAATGTTATTAAATTCCCACAAAAGTATCAAACACTTGCTGCTGTCAGAAGTATAGCATTACAATAGATGGATGAGTCCTAGATTTCTATGTACTGCAGTGGCAGCATACTGAAGGTGCCCCTCCTCCCCTCGCTTTACCTATGGCTAATTTGGGTATCCTTGATGCTTTCCAACATTGGGCCTGGTACTCGAGCAAGATGGTTGTTCATGCAGTTTAAAGAATAGGTGAGACAAAATACTTGTATAGGATGGATTGGATAGGTGTGATCCTGCCTTGAGCAGGGCATCTGACTAGATGACCTTCTGATCCCTGCTTTTTTATGATTCTATGTACATGGACCTGATTAGAATCCAGGTCCTTCTCATGTAATTGTTCTGATAGCAGAGGCAGGCAGAGTCTGGGGAACTGAAATTGAGATGTCTACCTTGCCTGAGCTTGAGATACAAATGGCCTGCAGGAACCTATCCGTGAGCTAAATGGATAAACACTCAAGGCCCAAGAAGAGACTCTGGGGAGCAGTCTGTTACTTTATCAAGTGTGGGGGCCAGTTAGCATTTATCACTGTGAGAGACAGCTGTTAAACAATAAACAGCTTATTTATTTGATTTTCTCAATTCTCTGCCTGTTTCCTTTCTTGTCTTTTAATTTACCCCTACTCTGCCTAGGAGTTTTTTATGCTTGCTTATCTGCTACCCTTATTTACTGCAATTTTATATTGTACCAAATCGGAAGGCACTGAGATTGCCAATTAGTTTGTACAGTCTGCCATGAGGTGAAGATAGAAAGACCTCCCCCTGCTCCATCCTTATCGGTCCTAAGGTAGGCTATTAAGCCCATGAGAAAAGAGGAATAAGGGGTCATGAGAATCAGTGACCATTTTGGTCCTTGCTGCAAAAGGAGATGGGGTTTTAACAGTTTAAATTTGAGGGTTGAGCTACAAGATTAAATAGGCAAGAGTCAACTCAAGTGTTCTTTCAGATTTAGTGAAACAAAGTTCAATAAAGTGCATTTAATTAGAAAATTATTCTTCAGATGAGTCCGAGTCTCTAGAGTCTGGAATAGACTCCCCCCAGAAGTGATGCAAGCATCCAAAGATACTCTGGATATCTTTAAGAAACACTTGGATGCTTATCTTGCTGGGTTGATCTGACCCCAGCTGTCATCCTGCCCCTTAGGCAGGGGGCTGGACCCAATGATCTTACAAGGTCCTTTCCAGCCCTAATATCCATGAAATCTATGAAAGATTGGCAAAGACTAACTTACCCCCTTCTCAGCAGGGTAAATTACCCTGTTGCCCTCCTTCCTATTATGCCTAACTTTCCTTCAGTGCCAGAGGCAACTTATTTAAAGCCACTTGGTTACTTCTGAGCTGCACTGCAATTTACAATGTAGACATAGCTCAAGTCTGATTAAGATTTTTCCTTGCAAACCAATGGTAGATTTTAGTAGATAAACTAATCAGAAAACATTTTAGGTTCCTTGGAGAAGAAAGGCTTTCTTGTAAATGTAAAACTGTTATCATTGGAATAATGTATTACTGCTGGTGAGGGAAGAAGAAAGGGTCCTTGACTTAAAGAGCAGTATCAATAAACCTTGAACAGAGAAAACAAAAGTTTCTGAAGGAGAGTATAACTAGCCTGGTGATGCAGGATACAGAACTGACATTGATACTACAACTGTTTATTTGTTGAAGCCAAACATATGTTCTGGCAGGGATATGTTTGGTCTTGAGGGAAGAAGATAGATAGCAGTGACAACACTCTTAACAGATGCACAGTAGAGTGGAACATACAGTGTCTTCTGAAAGGGTTTTTAAAGCTTACCATTCAGCACCGAGGTTGAAACCAACGTTAATAGTTAGGACTGCGAATAAAAAGCATACCTGTTCCCACAAAAATGGGGCTGAATTTTGCTCTGCTATGTAATCCATAGAAAATGAACTCCAATGGCAAAAAACAGACTAAAGAATTAAGGTGAATTACCATATTAAAAACCCAGGAATCTAAAATATCGTTTTCCATATATCTTTTGGTATTAATTCCCACTTTGCCTCATGAGAACTTTAAAATTCCTGTATTCATACTGGTGCCTGAACTGGTCACATAAGCATAACAAGCAGGTTCATTTAAATTGCTGGGCTTCCTTTTTATAGCACTCCACATAATATTTTAATTTTTTTTGCTACCCCTCAGTTTGCTGTCCCCCCCCCCTTTTATTTTAAATAAACGAGGTAAGTTATGTTGTTGGAGGAGTTATTTCTAAAGACTATTCCAAAAACACCAAAAGTGGGAAGTCTATACCAGGGGTTTTCAACATTTTTGCATAATTGTACCCCTGGGTGGGGGGGACTGGCAAGCAGCCAAATGCAGAGCAGCGGCAGTCGCCACGTGCAAGCTTCCCCTGCCCGCAGCATCCAGCTGGCGGGTTGTGCTTGCATGGCAGTGCGGGATGATGCATGGTGGCACTCCGTCCCCACCCACCTGCGTGTACCCCTAGGGCCGTCTCAAGTACCCCCAGAGGTACGCGTACCCCCAGCTGACAACCCCGGTCTAAACCACGAAGTTAAGAGAGAAAAAGGGATACTTCATCTAGGGCAGATTTCAAAAATGACCCTGGAAAGATGAATAACTCAAAGCACTGTACAATTTCTACAGATATATATTTTTGTGAGACTCATTTTCCTCTGGCTTCACCAGTGAGAGCCAGGAATAACCTCGCTGAAGTAAGTGGTTTTACTCTAGTGCAGAACTGGTGTAAATAAAGAGAGAATGAGATGCTACACTTTTCACAAACATGGTAAATACAAAATATACAATACTCTCATTCTGTTACTAAAGGACTAAAACCAATTACTGCATTTACATTTGTGATACTTCTGCAATGCAGATATAATGTCTTTCAGCTGCAATTTGTAAACAACACCTATACAAAAACGTTTTTTATAACAAAACAAAAAGAAACAAACAAAAAGAAACAGAAATGTTATTGTGTTTAAACAAACCCTTTTTCTTATGGCCTACAGCTTTCTCTAAAAGGAGGAGTCTGCCCCTGCAGCTTAGTAACGGCTCTCCGCTGGGAGGGGGAAGTCCTGGGTTCTCATTTCTGGTGCCAAGTTTATTTCTGTGTTTAACCAGCTAAAGGTCACATTCTGTTCCACCAGCTAGGTGCACAAGTGGACATAGGCACCTCAGTGAAATTATACTTTACCCTGTTTGGGTCCTTGAAACACCTGTTACTAAAAGAGGTGGGCAGGTTATTCTCCTTGCTATTTTTTCGCAACTCAATCAAGGGTGGGATGATGCTACCCTACAAAAGGAGACACATTAATGGATTTTCAGGGACTTGAATAGGGTGGAAGAGAGTCACACCTAGCTGCCTGTAGGACCCCTTATATAACCAGGAAATGGAAAAGAAACTGGTCCTAATTATAAAATGCAAAACATATAAACAGTCATGGAAAGCTTAAGTCCCAATTAGGTGCCTCCAAGGCAACATGAATTTGCCTGTCTCTGCCTAAGGGGAGGCTCTTGAAGTTGTTGGGTAACAAGGGTCATGGGTAGGGGTCTATTTAGACTGCAGTTAGACATCAATTTTCATGGGTTGGTGGCAGCATAAGGAGCACATGTTTTGTTGATTTCATGGACAATCCCGGATTTTGCAGTTTTTGCAAAATCTGCAAAATCATGATTTAAGTAGATCCCTAGACATGGGTCTTTCATGAAAGGATTTTTGTGGCTCCAGTGGGTCCTACAATATTCCCATAGTGCTTGGAGGATCTTTGCATGGGAGAATCATGTGCTGACTTTCATGCATAGTGAGACATATAGTTATGGCAGAAATATAACTACAAGGAACTACAAACTTTAGTGACAAACTATAGCTAACTAACTACCCATAATTATTTTGGGGGGTATTCAGTTTGTGCAAGAAGCAGATCCTACCCAATCCCATCAAGAAATGGAAGAAAACCACTCCAAGGAAGAAAGGACTACAGATGATTTTTTCACAGAACAACATTTCTTAACTTTTAACTAATCCCAAAGACAACAATTAAACAAAAAAAGTACACATTCTCAGTAACAAGCAAAAGTGCACAAAACAAATCCACCCTCTCCTTGGCTCTTTTATTTTGAGTCAAATTTTTAAAATAATTTTTGTATATCGTTCCAGTAGGCTTGGCAAGCATATGGTCAGAGAAAGGAAACAGTGACTAAGTGATAGACTTACATCCTCAACAATCTGCACTTGAAAAGGAGCATATCCATGTCTCTCTCTCCCAATCCTTTCCCCTGCTGTCCCCTCTGCCCCCACCACCTTCTTCGTCTTCCTTTTATTTTTTGGTCCCAAACTAGCTACTATACCAAGCTAGCATCTTTGCACAAGAAGTGGCATTTTCAGGAGTTCTTGTTCACAAATAGGTCATTTCAATTCTGTACAACGTGGCAAGTTAAGGGACTACTGCTTAAGTTAGTCTACCTCAAGAGATATTACATAATATTAGCTTTCTCCAAAAGATACAAAATAGTGTATTAGATAAACGTGCTTGGCCTGTATTTAAAGTAAGAAAAAGGAAGTAACAAGATGGTTTGGTCTAGTCCAGATTACATCCAAGGATGAAGGATATGGTATTTATGATTGTTCTAGTAACTAGTACCCAGATTGTTTTGCAATCTGTGTACTTCTTTCCACATCTAGTCCCCGATTCGAAAACACCATCTCATCCAAAAAAAGATTGTATCAGACTAATCCAAAAACCTTGTATGTTGGGATAATTGATGTTTTAGATAAAGGCAATGTAGTGAGCCAAATCTAAATGAATTTAAATAAAACATTTGATACTACTCCTCATGGAAGAGATGGAGAGCAATTACAGTGACTTACATGAAAGAGCATTTACCAGATTAGAGAGAAGTACTACTACTGTACTCTGAGATACTTGGATATTCTATGTTTCAGAGTTTCTGCCGATTGCTTGTAGCAGCCAGAAAAAATCCCACTCCTGCTGTCCTCCCTACCCGCTCCCCTATGAGTGCATATTTAGCTTTTAGGGGATAGGGAAGGTTGCTGTTCTCTGAAGCATCAGACATTGGAAACGGAGTGAGAACTTGGCTGGGGGAGCTGATGCTCCAAAGGGTGTGTGCAGACAAGTACGCATGTGTGGTTTGCAGCACCTCAAACCTGTTTGAGGTGCTACAAACCACATTTGGTGCATGTGCAACTGTTCACCACACTTCAAATTTGCAGCACAGCACCAAAATTTGATACCAGGAACAACCAGCATGAAAAAAAATGCTGCGAACGCCCCCCACCCCCAATGTAGTGCATGCTCCAGGAGCATGTGCCAGCAGACACAGAGGCTCAGTCCTCCAGGGAGATACCCTGGCTGCCAGCCAGAGCATTTTCACTGCTTTAGGTGTCTGTCTCCCAGCTCTTTCAGCACACTGGGAGCCACGAGAAGCAGGGAAATGGCCATTTGCCTGAAGTGGGGCATTTTGCCCTGCACCAAACCTCATGTGCAGGGGCAAAACATATCAGCCCAAATTTGTGCCACTGCTATTTTCACCACAGCAAACGCATACATCCAAAGGGTAGAAAAATGTCTTGGGTGCCCATCTGCTGCATCTCTTTAAAATATGCTGGCATAGATAAAGCACTGTCACTTTGGGATATCGAAAAGACCAAAGGTAAAGTGGCTAAGTGAGAAAATGTTCTCTCAAGTATTTTACTGAGGTTACTGACTGACATACACATCAGAGATTTGCTAAAAAGTTTTTTCAGAATTCAAGAGATTAAAGGAATTAGTTTAAAATAAAAACAATCCTACGCTAGACATTTTCAAACAAACAATGCACATGTTTTTTGTTCCCTCTTTTCCCCTCCCCCCTTTTTTCTTTCGCTTTTTAATTTTTTTTAAAAAAGGTAATTTGTGTGTAAGCAAAGTGGGTAAACAAACCATTCTGAAACCTGGCAATATTTTACTGTATTCAGTCAAAATATTAAATTTCTAACCACAGGCCTTATACTGGTTGTTGGATAAACTGGCTTTTCAGCTTATAGTTATGGGAGGAAGACAAAAATTCACTATAGCAATCAGCTTGGTACCGAAAATATCTTGAATGTTCCTGTCACTGGGAATCCAAAATATACATTTCTGATTTGTTAGGAAAGCTTTAAGTACTTTTGGCCATATTGGTGCTTCTGAAGTTTAAAAGGGATGATGACCTTCCATTGGGAATGACTCAACGTCATAAAAAGGATGCAAGTGAAGTGAAGTGAATGAAAACAAAGAGGAATAATTACCTAAGAGGAGGTAAGAAGAGAAAACATGCTTTTAGTAGAAGTAGAGCAGATAAGAAGCTTTTATTTTATTACTGTGATATGATTACACACTGTGTTACAAAAAGGATGTTGAAGGCTGAATTCCTTTAGCTGTGTATTCCCAAATGAATTCTGGAAAATGTGGTAAATGTGAGCTGATTGAGGTGGGAAAATCAGTGGAGTCAATCAGGCTAGTATATATTGTACATGTTCCTGTGGGTTTGCTCGGAGGTGAACCAATGCCCCCACTATGAGATCTGTATTGCTGTTTTCACTGATTCTGCCATTTGAAACAGATGAATCATTATAACTGATAAATAAAGCTGTACAAACTGTTCTGCTTTAACTCAAAAAGGAAAACATCTGCCTTGGCTCAAATGTGATCTGCCTTCCGTCATCAGCAGACATTTTGAAACTTCATAATTTTATCTGATTAGCCACAAGTTTGGTCAGGCTATGATGTGTTTTTGTGCTACTACAAGTTCAAGCTTGTTTTCTTCAAATAGGTGTTGGAATACCCTTTTTTTGGTAAACTTAATCTGTGTGGCCAGAAGAGTCAGCCCACCTTAGCAAAAGGCATTTTTACTTGGCATCTCAGCAAGACATGCTACATTTTTAGTTGATCCCCGTGAAAGTCTCTTTCTGATTCTGGCAGGAATTAGCCATGCACATCAGCAAAACCTTTCCATTATTAGAATGACCATCTCTTTGTTTTGGGCTTTAAGATAGCTGAAAGTTAGGACCATGATAATGCAGTTGGAGAAGTGTGCTACTATAGCAGCACAGCTGGAGGCATTACACATGTAGAGGGAAAGAAAATGAATAATGCCTCCAGGGTTACTGGAAGGGATGTTTTAGCCAGAGGGTAGTAGCTACCATTATCCTTCAGATGTAGATTGTGATCTTCTGAAATTTGACCATATTGCCAAATTGCACCATCTGTCCAGAGATGCTCTTCAAAAGCCCATGGCATATCTAGCAATTTAGCCACCTACATGTACATTGCAACTTGTACTACCAGTACAGGCTGGGAGCTGACTGGCTGGGCAGCAGCTCTGCAGAAAAGGACCTGGGGGTTATACTGGATAATACGCTGAATATGAGGCAACAGTGTGGACTTGTTGCCAAGAAGACTAATGGGTTGCATTGGTAGAAGTGTTGCCAGCAGGTCCAGGTAAGTGATTATTGCCCTCTATTCAGCACTCATGAGGCCACATCTGGAGTACTGCGTTCAGTTTTGGGCCCCCCTACGGAAAGGATGTGGACAAATTGGAGAGAGTCCAGCAGAGGACAACAAAAATGGTTCGGGGGCTGGGGCACATGAATTAAAAGGAAAGACTGAGGGATTATTTAGTCTAGAGAAGAGAAGACTGAGAGGGGATTTAATAGCAGCCTTCAAGTACCCGAAGGGGGGGTTGAAAGAGGATGGAGCAAGACTGTTTTCAGTGGTGGCAGATGACAGAACAAGGAGCATTTCAAGTTGCAGCAAGGGAAGTTTCGATTAGATATTAGAAAGAGTTTTCTCATTAGGAGGGTGGTAAAACACTGGAACAGGTTACCCAGAGAGGTTGTAGAATCTCCATCCTTAGAGGTTTTTAAGACCTGGGTAGACAAAGCCTCGGCTGGGATGATCTAATTGGGGATGGTCCTGCTTTGAGCAGGGGGCTGGACTAGATGACCTCCTGAGGTCCCTTCCAGCCCTAATATTCTAAGTGGGGAAGGAAGTTCCTTGATGTGTCCTTCCCTAATGAGTATGCTCATTCTAAGCACTGATACATATATTGACTTTTCATATTTTAACTTGCATAATTATTACTCAATTTTAGGTGGGGAAATTTTTTTCCTGAGGCTGTAGTTCTATGGTTGCATCCAACATTGGACCTAATCCTATTTCTCTTCCTGGTGATCTATACAAACCCATGCATTACATTACCCATGCTAGCTTACATTATGACAGGAAAACAACAACAGGACAAATAATGTTATGATAACAGCAGGAAAAATAAATTTCATCTAAATGTGAAGCTTAAGAACATCTGGACCTCCTAGTGTACCGTGATGAAGCTGGACCTATCTCCTGCAAAAAAAAATTCTGGACAAATTAGTGCACTGAAATTGTATCTTGTGACCTACAAGACTCTTGACCAAAGTGGATTTTTAATATCGAATGCCAGGTAGCAGATTGAGCCCCAGGTTAAGTTTATTTAAGTGAATCAAATGCCAACATGGAAATACTGTTTGTGAACTCTGATTTATAATGAAATTATTTTAAAATATCATTTGCCTAGACTTGAAAGTCGTAATACGGTAGAATGGTCAGACCACTGAAACATGACTGGAGGAAGAAAAGGAAGGAGGTAGGGGGAATTGGGATGGACAGAGAAACAGAGAGATGGAATGTCTGAGCTAAAAGAAAGTATATAGTCCTGGTACATTATACTGTATAATAATTTATTTTCTTAATGGGAAGTATAAGTCTTTGAAGCAAGTTTACTTCCAAAACTGCAGAAAGTCTAACTTTTTCTGTTAAAAACTGCCAGGATATTCCATTTAAGAAGCATGGTGTCATCCAATTTCTTTTCCAGGAGATAAAAATTCCACCTCAAAAAAAAAAAAAAATCCCAAGATCTTGATGCCAATTACAATATGAGTTAGGATTTTCGTATTAAAAAAAACATCCTGTATTCTTAAAACTGCTTCACTTTTACACTTTTGGATTAACATTATGGAACAACTTTTTCTTCTTTAATTTGCCTGTAGCTCTTGACCTTGTGGTAACAGTCTCTTAACATGCATTTGCAATTATTCCAGCTGCTGTTATAGTAAGTTAGACCTGTTTTTAGCCTATCTATGCAACCAACCTAATTAAAAGAAATTCAGGAGTAGTATGCTCAAGTTCTAAGCTGTCATCAGGAACGGTAACCAATAGGTGGCCTGTTTGGCGTTGCTGTCAGATTCTAAGCTTCCTGTCAAGTTTTTGCAAGTGTAAAAAGCTGTTTCCTGAGCTTTCAGGTCCAATGGTGAAGAGTAAAAATTATTCACATACTGAAGGTCTTTCTAGATACAGAGTTCAACATTTAAATGACAAAATATGGTACGAAGAGAGGAGATGAGTTCAAATGCATTTGTTCATTTAATAAAAATAAAACACTCGCCTGAGCTATGAGTTTGTTAAAAAATAAAACTTATATTTGCCCCCCTCCATCACAGAGGAAAATATATCAGTTTAACTAAAATAATTTCCCCTCTGCTGGCTTCACTTGACATATTAAGGACTCTCTTCTCTTTTTTTTTGCTTATTTTCACCTACTTCTCAGCTTTTCTAATAATGTTCATATATAGTGGCATTCTGTGTCTCTCACTCAAAATATGGCTCATAATCTGTTTCTCAATTTGCTGCATATTGAAATGAATCTTGCTACATATTTGTGAAATGAACCCACAGAAGTAGGTACATATCAGCCTGTCTCCGTTCTCCCGAGGTAAGAGAAAACTGAATGCAAATGATTGATTTAAAGTGATAAGGAAAGAGGAGAGAAACTAGTCTAGTTCCTGACACTTTAACTTTGTTTAAATAACAGACATTTGGCTGAATATGCCACAACTGGGACAGTAGCATGTCACAGAAAATGTATATAAGATCATGCACAGGTTTTTGGGAAATTTTGATTTAAAACCATGGCTGTTCTTTGCTATTTCTGGGTTGTGTTGAATGCCACATGATCCATAACTACAGTAAAACCTATAAATGCATAAATGAATCCTGGCAATTTTTAAGTAAAAATTGTAAAGCTTGATATGACAGGACCGAATGCTGAGAGGTAACCAAGTGTGTAAACATTAAATGAGGGATTATCCTTATTTGTGAAGAATCCATTCCAGCAAGAAATTGAATGGGGTGATCTCTCAAAAAAAGAACTACCACATCTACTAAGCTAAAGAAAGGTCTGTATTTCCTCTTCACCAGTAATAGTCTTGTGACGCCTGTATGCAACAAACTGAGGAGTACGAAATGAATACTTTTTGCTTTCCCTTTTGCCTTTGGATACTGTCATTCAAGTAACTGTTAATGAAATGTAACCCTGCTTAGCTTTTAAAACCAGTTGGGATCCAACATATTTAGTTTAATGCTGTTCCCCTTTTTCTTCAACGTATTTTATGACTGGCTTCCTTGTTTGTCCAAGTTATAGCTGCCTATATACGTGCTAATTGGAATGCTTCAGCGTGGTCTCACCATCTCAAGTATATGCTCCTGCACATTTTAATATGGCCATGGGGGTGCTTTATCTAAACCTTGGCAAATGAGGTTTAGATAAAGCATCCTATCGCCATTTTTAAATGCATGGGAACTTAATACACTTGACTGCAAGCTATTTTTAATTAGAATGGTTCCTGAAGAGCTTCTCTAATTAAAATGCCCCCCTGACCCCCAAACATATGTTATAGGCAGCCTAAGATGTTCTGTATAAAGCTCACATACATAAGATATGAAGAAGTTTCTGAACTTGGCAGATAGGAATACACGGGAACATAGGTTTGGAAGTGGCTTCCTGGGCTATCAACCACAGCCCCTGAATTTCAGGCTAACAGTTTCCCAGAATGCTCCAATCCCTCTCTTATACTACAGACACGAAGTACTCTATAGTGTGTGCCACAAGGAAAGCACCAGAGAGGAGGGAACTGCCTGCAGTGGCAAGAGCACATTGCTAGAATATGCTTAGATGATAAATTTGATTATTGGCTTGATTGAGCATGCAAATGAGAAGCTCAATCACTCACTCATACTGCCCACTACGGCATATCATACTACAAGAAAACCCTGGAACAGATCAGGCTCAGGACTAACACTATCACATCACAGAAATGTAAGTAGGATCTTCCCTAGAAATAATCCCCAATTCTTTTCCTTACGAACTGTAGTCTGTGTGGCTCTATTTAATTAGTACTTGGTTGACAGGTCATTGTAGTGTAGGCACTGAAAATGAGGTGTCTTTATTTTCATGGGACATAGACAAGCTGGGCCTAGCAATGAAATATGAATTAAACTATAACAAGAAAAGATACGACAGGAAAAATGGGGCTGGAAGGGACCTCATGAGGTAACCTAGTCCAGTCCTTTGCTCATGGCAGGATCATCTCTCAACTAAACCATTTCAGCCAAGTGTACATCTAATCTGCCCTTGAAAATTTCCAAGGATGAAGATCCCAGTTTCTCTAGATAGCCTGTTCCAAATACATGACCACTCTCATAGTCAGAAAATTCCTCTTAACTTCCAACCTCAATTTCCCCTCCTGTAGCTTGAGGCCAACCATCACTGCATTATTCAAACAGCAGCAGGGGGAGGGAGGGCAGCTGGGTAGGGAGCCACAAGCCCTGTAGCAGGCTGCCTGCACCCTACCCTGCTCTGCTCTGGCCACAGCAAGTGCTGCCTCCCATGCGTGGCAGCTGGGCTTAGGCACTGCTGGGAAGTGGGGCAGGGGGCCTTGGCCCTGATCCCATAGCCCTGGCAGCCAGGGGCCCTCCCTGGGGGGGGAGGGGGGGGAGAGAGAGGGGGGGAGGCAGGGATTTGGAGGTCAGGAGTGAGGGGCACTAGCAGGGCAGGGGCAGGACACTGGCATATCAGGGCTGCTCAGCAGCAGTGGGGACAGCTACAGCTGAGCCCACATCCTGGTGAGGGAAGGGGGCATAGCGAGCTGTGATTTTCTATAATAATTAAAAAAAAAAAAACCAACAAAGATCAAATGCCAAAATATATAGCTATTTAGAATTCATGTCATTATAATAATTGCTTCCAAATTGCTTTAAAATGGTAAATATAATCAAGAAAACATTGTATTCAACTGAAGTTTATCTTTATATTGATATTTAAGTGGCATTTCTTTTAATCTTGGGAAAAATGTAGCTTTGAGGTGTTTTAAATCAGAGAATTTGGGATTTTTAAACACAGAAAACCAGTATCCCCGATTATTACATTTCTCTCTACCCAGGAAGATTCTTTCAAACATTCCTTATTTCAATGAGTTAATTTCCATTTTTCTTCTGTTTTCGCCTCTCAATAGAATACCCCCAAAATAGTTTTTGCCTTCTAGTCCCAGTACTAACCGTGGCTTCTACCACCTTTTGATTCTGAAAGTTAGTGGAGCTTTACAAGTTGTTTAATATCTATCATACTGAAAAGTATTGAAATAATGTAGCTGGAGTGCATTCTGTCTTTATCTACAACTATCTGAGGAATAATATGAGTGAGACAGAAGTTTGGCTGCACTTTAATAAAGAAAACAAATTAAGGATGTTATGCACTGGGACAACTGAATCTCACTGGCAGCTGCCATATAAAAAAAGGAAAAAAAAAAAAGAATAAACTGCTACAAACCAATCTCTCTTCTGTATACCGCAGTAACTCCTAACACTCACCTGTGGAATACTGGTCCCACCATTCAAAGAGACATTGAGAGGTCAAAAGCTACTTAAGACATGAACCTGAGCAAGAGAGTAGATAATGGTAAAAAGGTCTAGAACCTGACTCACCAGTGGTTCTGAGAGCTCCATTTAAGGATGCTATTGGGTACTAAACAATATTAGTACGGTTAGGTATGCGAACACCTACACGTGATTTATAAGATAAACCCAGAGATTTCCAACAGGAATCTAGAGGGTCAAAAAAATTGTGACCTGCTGTGGTCTTCCCAAGTTCTTTGCTACATAAAAACTGTCCTATTATTTTTGCATAGTAAAATAAATAGAAATCAATAAATAAAGAAGTGAAAGCTAAAAGCTGGCATCTTTTGAGTGGTGCTTTGAGTCTGAAAAGGTTGAGGATCACTGAGCTAGATACACATAGCTGCCATATAGGACCATCAACTGTATTGCCCACTGCAATAAAGGATGCGGGTACTTCAGGGAGGACTTTCCCACAGGGAGGGCAGGAAGTTTTATTAGGTATCCAGAAGGGGTGTCGCTATATGACTCACAGGAAAAGACAGATGAAGCAATGTATTCATGAGATAAATCTACTCAACAGTACCACATTTCCCTCCTGCTGCAGGCATCCCAGAGGAAGGGAGGTTGTGGCTGGTTCTCTACTGAAATTTCTATCCCACAAGCTGTGAGAGCCAAGTCAAACCAATACCAAACAGCATCGGTTCAGCCTGCACCTAGAAATATTTCTAAAATATATATCACAAAGAGTAATAGAATGTATAAATTAACCCACAAGGCCATCCATGATTCATGCATGCTAAAGAGAGGTTGGTATGCAGTGCTTGTATCCACATATGAAGGCTATTCATGCATTAGAAGACTGGGATAGCATCCAGCATCTAATTGTGGATTTCTGCTTGCATCTGTTATAGAAATGATGAATTGGTCTTCCTTAGAATATTGATAGGAAGATTAAATATATTCTACAACATGCACTGCAAGAACAAAGGGCCCTATCCTGTTAGCTTCTTAGTGCCCTGATTGCCACTGGCTTCAACATGAATTGATGGGACTGAGCACTTCACAAGAATCACTAGATATTCTGAAAAGCTGAGCCCAGAGCCTCTAAGCATATAGACTGAACACAGGAATGACAAATGCAAAGCTGCTGAACACAGAAGGTAGTAGCGGGGAAGGGAGAAGGCATTTTCATAGATTTTAGGGTCAGAAGGGACCCATTATCAGAGTCCAACCTCCTGCCCTGGGCAGGAAAGAGTGATGGGGTTAAATGACCCCAGCCAAGTGTTTGTCCAATCTCCTCTTAAATACCTCCAAGGAAGGGGACCTCCCTTGGAAGCGTATTCCATGTTTTGGCAATCCTCACTGTAAAGCATTTTTTCCTGATGTCCAGTCTAAATTTGCTCTCCTTCAGTTTGTGGCCATTGCTTCTAGTTACCCTGATGGGCACCCTGGTAAACATTGTATCCCCCATTTCCTGCTGTCCCATTTTGAACATGTTTCATCACAAACTTGAGTAGCAGACAGTTATGGGGACAGATATAAAATTAAGTTAACCAGCATATATTTTCTTAGTTGGTTAGAAGGGCAGGGGATTAAACTTTTGAAACAAATGCTTTCTGAAGGCTGTGGCATAGTTTATTCACAGGCCATCTTAATTTCGCCGCCTGTCTTGAAATGGTTCATAGCAATTAACTCATCCCCCTGCCCCCAACCCCCTCTAAGGACTGATATTTTAAGACATTTTATAGTGTGTAAACTCACTGGGATCACATCTCACCTGTCAACCACCCGGGCGACAGTGATCATCGCCTGCTGGAATTTACTAACCAGCGCAGGGTGGTGAAAGCAAGCAGCAAGGCAGAGGTCCTCAACTTTAGAAGGGAAAACTGCTGTCAGCTAAGAAGGTTAGTAGGAGAGGCATTGGAGTCTTGGAGCTTCAATGAGATGGGAGTCCAAGACGGGTGGTTGTTCCTCAAGGAGATGATCCTCCGAGTTCAAAGGGAGTCAGTCCCAGTGCACACCAAGGGGGGCAGGAGTGCTAAGAAGCCCCCATGGCTCAGCAAAGGCATCCAGGGATGCCTGAAGGCAAAAAAGGAGGCATACAAACAGTGGAAGCAAGGGGCTATCACCAAAGAGGATTAAACCTCCATTGCTCAGGACTGCAGGGAGGTTGTTAGGAAGGCCAAAGCAGAGATGGAGCTAGGGCAAATGACCAGAATTAAGGATAATAAAAAAAGTCCTCTTTCAAATACATAGGGAGTAAGAAGGCGGCACTGGGTAATATGAGGCCCTTAAAGGATAGGCTTGGCAATCTGGTGATTGCGGTAAATGAAAAGGCTGACCTCTTTAACGAATTCTTTGCCTCCGCATTCCTGAACAGGAACCGGGACATCTCTCCCACTAGAATTGCAGATGGACCCACGGAAGGCACCACCATGCCTAGGGTCAGGTAACTTTTGGAGGGGCTGGACATGTTTAAATCAGTAGGTCAGATGCTCTTCACCCAAGGGTGCTGAAGGAATTGGCAGGAGTCTTAGCAGGGCCCCTAGCATGGCTCTATGAGCACTTGTGGGGCACTGGCCAAGTACCAAAAGATTGGAGAAGGGCCAATGTGGTCCCCATTTACAAGAAGGGGAGAAAGGAGGACCCCAGCCAATCAGTTTTACCTCGGTCCTTGGGAAGATCTTTGAGAAAATTATCAAGGAGCACATCTGCAAGGGCCCAACAGGGGAGGTAATGCTCAGGGGCAACCAACATGGGTTCATTAAGGGCAGGTCCTGCCTGACTAACCTGGTGTCTTTTTATGATCAGGTCACAAAGTCCCTGGATGAGGGTGTTGGGGTGGATGTCATCTTCCTGGACTTTAAGAAGGCCTTTGACATGGTTTCCCACCACATTCTCTTAAAAAAAAAATAGGTGACTGGGGCATTGATGCCTACACAGTCAGATGGGTGGCAAAATCGGCTAGATGGTCGCACCCAGAGAGTGGTGGTGGATGGGTCATTTTTGACCTGGAGGGATGTGGGCAGTGGAGTCCCCCAGGGCTTGGTCCTGGGCCTGTACTGTTCAACATCTTTATCAGCGACCTGGACGTGGGTATGGAATGCATGCTGTCCAAATTCACTGACAATACCAAGTTCTGGGGTGAGGTGGGCATGCTGGAGGGGAGGGACAGAATCCAGCTAGATCTTGACAGGTTGCAGAGGTGGGTGATTGAGAATAGGATGGAATTCAATGCAGACAAGTGCAGGGTACTGCATCTAGGGAGAAGGAACCAGCAACACACCTATAGGCTGGTGTAACAGGGAGCCTGCTCGGGCCTGATCTAACCATGGCCTGGCCACCCATTCCTGGGCCAACCGCCTGCATTCTCGTCTGCCATGCCTTGATGTTAATTGATTAATAGAGATGTTAATAAGTGGGAGGCTGCCCATTTTCTGCCCTGATGCCAGGGGGCGCTATCTGCGGCTCCTTTCCTCCCTTACACTGCAGACTAATCCTCGCACATGGCATCTAGGTGTTACAATAATCACCAGCCCCCACTCTGGGCCCCAGAATCTTCCTGTTGAACCTCATCTGGATTCCTTCCCTCAGGCGGCTTCTTCTGCCGTCATACCAGGCACCATAGCTCCCTGAACTGATCCCCCTTTGGGTGTGATCCCCTCACCGGGACCTTTGGCTCACTAGCCCTGGCCCTACTCGAGGCCAGTCGGAACCCCAGGCCCTCAGCTCTTGGGCGTTCCTTGCGGTGGACCCCCGGCCCCTCGACCTTTCCGGTCCTGACCCCAGCATGGGCCAGTCAGGGGAAAATTCAGACAGGCATTGAGTCAATGGCCCTTTCCTCTCTCCAAAGGTCCACCCTCTGGGCCATCCAAACAAAGGGGTAACCCACCCAGTCATGGGGGCTGGGGGTTAAGGCATGCCAACCTGCCTTTCAGTGGTGGTAACTGGTCTGGCATTTCCTGGGGGCTCCTGTGCCACTGGGAGCCCCACCAGGACACCCTCTCCCGGCAGGGTGCAGTTTTAGGTCATGCCCAGGACCAGGAGCCTCCTTACCATCCCCTACAGCTCCTCCCATACCTCCAGATATCAGCAGCCCTTCCGGCCAGGCGATGTTGTTGCCTGGCCTCTAGCAGCCAAGCTGCCCTGTTTATACGCGCAGCCTCAGACCCCAAAATAGCTGCCCTAATCAGGCACCTGGAGAGCTGCCAGCTCCAGGACCTTAAAGTGGCAGGCACAACCAGTGCCCTGCCACAGCTGGGGAACACACTTTTTGTTAACACAGTGGCAGAAAGAGATCTTGGAGTCATGTTGACTCCAGGATGAACATAAACCACCAATGTGAGGAAGCAGTCAGTAAGGCTAACCACACCTTGTCGTGCATCATAAGCAGGTCCAGAGAGTTGATCCTTCCCCTCTATGCAGCATTGGTCAGGCTACTGTTGGAGTACTGCATCCAGTTCTGGGTGCCGCACTTCAAGAGGGATGTGGCTAGCATTGAGAGGGTCCAGAGGAGGGCCACTCACATGGTCAAGGGGCAGCAGGGCAGGCCCTACAAAGAGAGGCTAAAGGGCCTGAACCTATTGAGCCTCCACAAGAGAAGGCTGAGAAGGGATCTGGTGGTGGCCATTTACAAACTCATCAGGGGGGACCAGCGGTAATTGGGGGAGGCTCTGTTCCCCTGGGCACTACCAGGGGTTACTAGGAATAACAGCCACAAATTGTTAGAGAGAAGCTTCAGGCTGCATATCAGGAGACATTGCTTTACAGTTATGGCTGCCAGGCTCTGGAATGGGCTCCCAAGTGAGGCAGTATTCTCTCCTACCTTGGGGGTCTTCAAGAGGAGGCTGGACAGATACTTGGCTGGGGTGATATGACCCCGGCACCCATTCCTGCTTGGGGCAGGAGGTTGGACCTGATTATCTGTTTAGGTCCCTTTCAGGCCTAAGTATTATGATACTTTCCATCAGAACAGAAGGATCTACTTACTGTTTGTAAAACATGCACATTTTATTTTTACATATTTCACATATACTCATTAAACAACTTATATTGGACATCTTCAGAACAAGAACCCAAGACATTACAAAAAAAGGGGGGCGGGGTGGAGAGAGGGTAAAAGGATGACTAAAGGCAAACTAAAGCCATGGACATACTAACACTATTGCCCACAGACGCATCCTCTCCAAGAGAGTATGCTAGGGCATAAGTTTCATTGTATACCCTAGCAGTGAGTCTAGGATTGTGCTTCCAAGAGCTTCATTACAGAGCTCGTGGCTGAGGACAGGAGAGATTATATTGGCTCTAAGGCATTCAATTTTGGAGCAGCTATTATGATATCTTAGACATCCCTAGAGCCTACTGAATTTGGATCAGGTTACTCTGGTGGACCCATCTATCCTGGTGCCATCCAGAATCATTTCATTGATACACACAGCATCATTTCCTCCGTCTCACTCTTGCTTTCCCTAAACCAGGGCTTGTAAGGGGATGCTAAGAAGGCAGGCTTTTTTTTCTGTCTGTGGGGCTAAAGTACAAACAGTCAAAAAGCCTGAGGCTGAATCAATTCAATCTTCATAGGTTAGTCTAAACTGCATCTATTGAATCAATAAGCAAATGAACGGACATTCACCTTTGATTCCAGAAATGCAGCCACATGTCTACAGTAGCCAACGCCAGAAGCTGGGGGGTGGGCGGTGGGGGAAGGGGGTGCAGGGAGGGCACTAGAGCATGCCTCCTTGCTCAGCTGGAGCAGAAAACATGGGCCAAGACTAGCCTGCCCACCCTGCAAAGCATCATAAGGTGCCAGGGGACTGAGAGTTAATTTGAATCTTGAGGGGATCTGGGACAGAAGTTCAATAAACTGATTCAACCTAAAATCAGGTAAGTCTGATACTACATCCATCCAGGTTTATCTTAAACCAGTTTGAGCTATTTTGAAAGCAGTTTATGTGCATTGTACTTCTGTTGTGTTATGGATCTGAACTGGTTCCAATCATTCTGTATGTGCATGTCACTTCTGCCCCTAACCCTAGTGTTCCACAGTGTAGGACCTGGAACAAATGTTGCTTTAACTTTTAGCCAGCATAAAATGGCTTGAAAGAGCATTAATCTCTCATCCTAGATATTGAGTATAGGTAAAATGTTAATGGTAACTATAGTTACATCATAAAATGTGGTCATCATTACACAACATGAATAAGAAAGATTATAGGACCATCCCAAAGCAGACAAGGACAACTTTGGGGACAGAAGTAGTTAAAACTAAATACAAACATTCTTAGTGTATAACTTCTTTGAGGCAATGATCATACCATGATATTTATTTATGCAACATCTGACTGACCATGATGGGAGCTTCTTAATATTGTAATAAAATTGTTTAGTTATTTCCTATGCTACTCCCAGTTAGTGCCTATGCTACTCTGCAGGTCAGTACATAAGTTGCAAAACAATGTGGATTGCCTAGCCAAGTATTTAAAAAGTGTGAATTAGAGAAAGTTTGAGCATAGTTTGAGAGAGAGAGAGAGAGAGAGAGAGAGAGAGAGAGAGAGAGAGAGAGACTAGTTTTACTATATCTTGGTGTAATAAGAAGGAATTCCATTCAAGTCAATGAAGGTTCAGATTTAATGGGATCCAAATCTGACTTGGATGTACTGGTTCTGACTGGTCATTCAAGATGCATGGTGTCAAGAAAAGGTGACAACTGAATCAAGAGGTTAACCAAGTCTTTTTTTTAAACATCCATTGCATGTACGCACAACATTTTAAAATGGGTTAAATTCTTTTGCACCACTTTAATGGTGTTGGTGTTTGAATGCATTGAAACCACTACTTCAATTTAGGGCCCCCGTTTCATCTACATGAGCCCTCTGTCATCATCTGAAGTTAGATGGTGTTTGCCCAAGTAATGTCAGTGCAAAGTCTTTTTGATAAGGAAGGAGGCCTTATCAAAAACGGGGGGGGGGGGGGGAGGGAAGGGAGATCGAGGGTTGGAAAGGAAAAGGTGGGGGGCAGGGGAAATCACACAAAAGCAAACAAACAATACCCAGCAGAAAGCAGGTTTTATCTTTGCATAAACATGCATTTCTTTTTCCAGATTTAACTGTATGTGCTTGCTTGGCACTGGTGAGAGACTTTAGAGAAAGTCTGTATCCAATCGTACAATAGTTACTTATTTTCTCTGGGTATTTATTATCTAAACAATGGCTACTGACAAAAATTGTGACACTATATATTTATTTATTTATTTTAAGGCAGTGCAACAAAATCATCAAAAACTGTGTGGAACTGGTGACAAACATTTCCAAGCTATTTTGAGAAAATTGCTGGCAGGCTTGTGGGTGGTCCATAGGACTCCCACACAAATCTTCCCAGAAAGACTTTGGTGCTTAATTAATTAGTGAAACAAGGGAGAGGTTACATTTTTAAATTTTTTTGTGCAAATGGTATTTACTTATCACTAAATTCAGTCTGGTAGAAAACAACCTCTAAAACATCAGGTCATGAAATGCTCATAAAATGCCAACACACATGTCAGAAAAATAACAAGTTTTATATTTAACTGGGTAAGACTTTGCTTTTGTAATGCTTTTTTTTCTTAACCAATCATTTCCTAAGCTTTAAAGAAATGTATTGGCATAAACTTACTGCCAACATTGTAATATAATAATAATAATAAGCATATGGCATGACAGTTAAATAAGGCTTTAGAAAGTAAGAAATGAATAAATTGTCAGCTGGCATGCCATGAAAAAAGAATGCTCAATTCAGTTAAGTTGGTCATTCCTGGCTTAGACACTGAAAAGGATTAGCATGTAAAATAAGTTAAGGCTGCCCAAAGCAGCCTTATGTGGGTTTTATACAGGTATTCACTTATGTCAAAAAAAGAATTACTGAAACAAGAAGCTGGTTTACATGCTACTTGTGGAAGAAGGGAGTCTCTTAGAAAAATTTTGCTCTAATGCTATGCAAAAGTCAATGTTCATCACAAGGTACCAAGGAGAAAGAGAGAAACAGTCACTCCAATGTAAGCTTTTTGGTAATTTTGCAGCAGTGCTATTGACACATGCTTTTGGCTTGGCTACGACAATTTTCCATTCATGATTTACAAAAAAGAAAATAAATGTCATACAATTAAATCTAGCATTGAGGTGGAATTTTAAAGGGCCAGTAGTTCCGTTTGACCCACATATTAACTTTTTATTCCACTCTGAATTTTAACTGTGTATGACAATCAGGGACTAAGAGTACTGTCTTGAGTATCCCACAATTGGCTCAGTCCTGGAGGCTGCTGAACACAGTTTAAAAAAATAAATAAAGGTGCAGAAGCAAAATACTAGCTTGAGGAGTATACTTTTGTTCAGCATGTGGCCAGAAATGTTTCTGCACACAGTAGAGAAGTGTGCATCATACAACTCCATGCCTATAGTGAAATAGGTACTCATGAATACAGCAGAAGGTTGGAAGGTAGAGGCAAAGTATTTGAAGGGAACTGGTACTCTCCTGTAAACTGCTGTACATGCAAATGTTAAATATAGACACCATTTTAAGATACCCCTTCTGGAGTTACCTGGAATTCCCAGTTTATGCAAAAGAGTTGGCCTCCAAAGCAAGCAAGAGGACAGGTTATTGTGAGGACAAACTTAAAACAATACCCCTTGCAGTCTGCTGTAGTATGCAACTGAGCTATGCTTGGGGAAGTGCCTGTGACAGCTCTGAAACTTCATGAAACTAACCTCCTACAATACCTACCAACAATAAACCTGAGAGACGTGATTTCCCTTTATAGGTAGGGCAGCACAAATAGAAGGTACAAGTGAAAATGAAGGCATAAGAATGCACAAGTGAAAAAGACTTCTTCCTTCTGAAGAGACATAACATAAGAACATAAAGGAACACTGAGGCAGCAAATGGGACTGTGAACCAATGTCACAAAAGCCAGTGCACAATTGCCCTAAAGGGGAGTGTGGGGGAGCATGACCTGTTGACATGGGGAAAGCTCCCAGATCTCAAACCTCCCAGCTTGTATGCTGTGGTGCAACAATATATTAACATAGGGGGTAGGTACACACTTTAAATGGAACAGCAAGCCAAGCCACACACCTCACTTCCCCAGCTGTTCTCCTCTGTTCCTCCCCACTGGCAGGGCAGAGCCACAAGTAATTATTCTGCCAGTTCGCCTATGCCATTCCTTTCCCCCCCAGTCGGCTTCTCCCAATTAACACGTTTTTTGTGCTATAACTAGTGAATCCCGGCATCATGTGTGCACTTCTACACCTGGCTGCTTGTGACCAAGGAGGCCTGCAGCCAGAATTAGAAGGCAAGCATACCTAGTTACTCTAACACATCTTAAGTGCGCACCTGCATACCATGTAATCTTACTTTGTTTTAAAAAGATCTGTATGATATATGATCAAGCACACAGTTACTGCTTTCTCAAATAACTGAAATGCATGAGAAAAAAAAAGCATCTTCAAGATGATATATCAAGTCTTTGGGTCCTCATGGCTGTCAGCCGCAGTATGCATTTAGAACTCCACTAATTGCAATAATAGTTCCAAGTCATTAGAAATTCAAATGACAGTGGACAACAACAACAAAAAATAAAGTTTTGCCATGGCACAACATGCCATGGCTGCCATTAACTATAGCAACTTTTAGAGCAGAGTTCAGATTTCTTGATAAGCCATCATGAGTGGCAGCAAAGTGGGTGATGGGGGAAAGGGAGAGAAGGTGGAAAAAACATCCCATATCTAAGCCAAATTTTGATTTCTCCTAACACACTGAGCCTGGAATTTTGGGAAAGCTCTTGCTAAGGTATGGACAAGGATATAGGGCAAGAGAGCATTTTGAGAAAGGAGAGCTCATTTCTTCTTGGGTAGGGTATTCCTTTAATTCTCACAACTCTCAAAGGAATAGTCAGATCCAATATTAGTTGCAACTGCTTGCCCATGGCCCCATTTCCAGTGCAGTCCTTGTGGTCACTGCAGGAAGGAAAAAAACAAACAAACAGGTCTCAGTTTCACAGCTTGACTCACCTGCCATGCCTTCATGTTAGTTTAGGAAGAAGATCAGAAAAATAAGAAGCCTTGCTTGCAGAGCTGTAGTGCTTTTCACAACTGAGTCTCCTCTGTGTCCCTTTGCATATAGCCTCCCATGACTTGGTAACAGCCTGCCGACCCTTTACAACATCCCTTGAATTTGCTATTACTCCTTTCGGTGCTCATTCCACACTGCATTACTCCTACTCAACCTTTGGCAAGGGGAACTTTTCCCAGCACTGGCCATTTAGAGGAGAGTACTGTCTTTTACTGCTGGGACCTTTCCCTTATAGCTCTGTAAGCATGGAGTCTTCCACATTGTGGAGTTCCTCTTAAAAGACCCTTTTCCCCTTCCTTCCTTATAAAGTTGACCAAAGAGGGTCTGACTATATAAGTCCAATGGAAGAGTGTGTTCAAGTCAAGAAATGCCAAGTTTGCATGGAGCTGGTCTTATAAAGAAAGAAATTTCAACATGAACCTAGTAACCTGAAAGAGGCCAAGACCAGTTATCCTGGGAAAGAACAGAACTAGTGAGAAAACCTCATTGTAGGAAGAGGATTCTTTGGGTGAATCTGCTTATTAGACCAACTTAAATAGTTGGAAAAAAATTTTAAGTAAGCTTTCAGGTTTAAAAAACCTTTTGTTAGGCTGAGAAAGTCTCTGCAGTTGGTGTGTGCTCTTCCTGGATGGTATGAAAAGTAAAGAAGCCAGAGGCCGGGCTGGTACGCATACAAGACAGGCAGTCAGTGAAGATGTAAACTGAGGAGTCGTGGGTGAGAGACAGGGTGGGGAGGGGAAGAGAAGGAGGATGTAGCAGGTAAAAATGGAGACATATGTGGGGAGTCAGATGTCAGGCAGGTTATAACGCGTGTCATATATCCACCGTCTATATTTATTCCATGATTTTTTGTATCCAGAAGGTTGATGAAGTGGAGTTCATAGGCTCATCTCTGAGAAGTGTTTTGTAACTTCCCTTTGAGGATTAGAACTGAGAGACTGGAGAGAGAGTGGTTTTCTTGTGAGAAATGTGCCACCGGTAATTGGGTGTTTCTGTCTTTGATGGATTTCCAGTGTGTGTTCATTCTGGTGGGCAGTTGTTTTTTTGGTCTCTCCTACATATTGTCCATCAGGGCATACAGGGATGCCGATGGCTCTGTTGTGGGGTGTAGTAATTGTGGGGGTGGTGGAGATGTGTTGGCAGGTTTTGCATTTCTTGTCATGCCATTTGGTGTGTTCTCGGCCTGAGGAAGTTTGCTTCTAGTGATGAGGCTAGCGAGGTTCAGTGCTTGTTTGAAGGCTAGGATGGGTGGCTCTGGAATTCTCCCCCCCATCCCCCCACACAGCCCATCTCTCACTCACTGACTCCTCAGTTTACATCTTCACTGACTGCCTGTCTTGCATGCATACCAGCCTCTAACTTCTTTACTATTCATTCCAGCCAGGAAGAGCACACACCAACTGCAGAGACTCTTTCAGCCCAAAGGGTTTTTAAACCCAAAAGCTTGCTAAATTTTTTTTTTCCAGCTATTTAAGTTGGTCTAATAAAAAGATATCAGATTCACTCAAACAACTTTGTCTGCCTATGTCCTTAGACCAACACTGCTACAAACCCCTCCTCCCCCCATTATAGGAAGATGCACAGAAGTCAGAACAGCCAACAAAAGGGAAAGGGGGGGAATAAATTAGGGTTCAACATTTATTTAAACCTGTACCTGCCCTTTAAGCATAGCTTATGTTGGAGTATACTGTATTTATAAAAAACTAAACTGGCTGCTGTCCAAAATATTCATAACATTATGTTTGAAATTATGGCAAGTATATCACTTTTGTCTGTTAGGTATATCCAAACTCCTGGAACATACTAGATTTCTTGCTTCCAGCTACATTACTCCACAGAAATGCAACCAGGAAAGTAAGTGCAGGAGTTGTTATATAGTTTCTCTGTTCTGGTGGTAATAACATTAGATGTATATTATAGTTATGGGCATAAGTACCATATGAAAGCCTAAAATAGATCAAGTAGACAAAATAAACCATTTCACATTCTTTAAGGAGGAAATAACACTCCTTCTCTCCCCCTCATTTGGAATGTCATACTGCAGGAAAATATGAACCCTTTGAAACTTGTGAGCTTGAAAAAAAATAAAAAAATCTTAGTTTTGGCAGATGCTGCTGCTACAAAGTTTCTGGTAAGCTTCTGTACATCTCTAATTTAAAATATGCTAATAGAAAAACAAACAGCTGCACTCTGCTCATTTAATAAAAATTAACAGCTTGCATATATTCCTTATGTTATTTACCTCATATTCTGCCAAAAAACACATAGCCTGCATAGATTAAAAACAGATAAATATTTAAGGCATGTCTAGAGATATATCCCATTAGCACTTTTTGTAGTGGGGTTTCTCCATTAGAGTTTTAAGGATTTCCTAAAACAGTCAATACTTTTTCCCCCACAAGTAATCATACAAATTTAAAAAGCCTAAAAAAATATAATAAATAAAATCTCAACCATTTGGAGGGAGAGGGATGCAATGGCTTAGCCTGCCTACAGGCAAAGATAAATTGCTTTCAGGACAACTAGAAAAAGAGGGAAGACATTTCAAAGACAAAAAGGAAAGAGATGTGGACAGAAGATGCAATAGTGATATGGCAGACTAAGATCCTAAGACCATTTTTGGAGATGCAAAGCTGGTCTGCCGATTCATCTTAGCACATTAGATGGCACTCATTAACGCCGAATCACCAAAACAGGAGACTGAACATCTGGTGACCTAAGAAGGAACTAAATGAAAAAAAAAAAAATAGATAAACCTGCAGGGAGAAATCCTATGAATAATGAGCATGAGAGAAGGCTAATATTAAGATCTATTTGGATCCATACATTCAATACTTCCTTGCTTAAGTTTGAGGCAGCAGAATTAAAACATATTCCATGAAGTCAGCAAGTTTGCACAAGAACCTAAATTATGCAGCGCCGTCAATGAAACCAGGGACCTGCCACTTCTTTTATAATCCAATTTCCTCTACTGAAACAATATTTTTCCAGTAGTATTCACAATATTTGTTTGAATACGAACCAAAGTGACTGTAAATATAAATTAAAATAATTTCATTTTCAAATCAGAATGAGGTAATGAAGTTTCAAATCACAGGGTAATGATGACTTCATTTAAGCCAATATTGATCAAGCAACATTAAAAGTGTGACATGAAAAAGAAGGACTATTTAAATATTTTATGTAGTTGGATCCATATTCTTGGTCCTCTGAAGCTCATTGCTATCTAATCTGGTGATGGCACTTCAGCTCTGGAAAGAGTCTTAAAAATAAATAAAGAAAGAAATAAAGAAATAAATAAAAAGTGTAGGTCTTACCAGGAATCCCCATAGTTCTTTTCTGGTTGATTTAGTTAAAGAGCAAAAATGTAGTCCTACTTATGGCCAACACTCTTTAAGCAGCTCTGACAGAAGCAAGAATAGTTGTCTTCATTTTATAGCCAAATGAAACTAAAGTAGAGAAGTTAAGACCAAGAAAACCTTATTTTCAGAACTGCTCTATACTGAATTTCAAATTAAGTCCACAAACACTGGAAATGTTCAGTACCTCTAAAATCAGGCATCTTATTCAGATGCCCAAATAAGGTCCCTAACTTCAGATATACACATCTAAAAACACTGAACCAGGAGCTTAAGAGTAGGATATCCAATTCTGGGATAATCAAAATTAGAGAAAGCTTTTGAAAAGCTTACTAAAATGACTTATGCAAGACTACAGCAGGAGTTGCTATTAGTACACAGCTAATTGCTCAGGAGACTTGGGTTCATCCTGCAACCACTAATTTATGACCCTCCTTTCTCTTGTTAGAAATAGTAAGATGACTGTAACTAGTAATTAATTTCTTCAAGTCCAGAAGGAAGAAAGTGCTTCCCTTCCCCATATTCTGTGAGAGTCTTCAATTCAGAATGACATATCATTAAAAATAAGTTCAGATGCATTTAAGTGTTTGGCTGAAATGCTATAAATTATACTTCTTCAAAGCCTCTATTAAAAGTTAGAGATTCAAGTAATTCAGGAAAAAGTATGTGCATGTAAGCGCACACAGGTGTAAGGGTTTGATGGGAATTTTTTATCCACATGTTGCACTGTATGCTTATTATTATTATTTCAGTGAGAATACAGGTTTAAAGATTTAAACTAGCTTCCTACAGAGCTGGACAGACGCACACAAAAGCATCATGGCACTGTACAAGAACATAAAACGTGCAACTTAACAGTCTTTCAAGAACCAAAACTGAAAGCCAAATCTAGACACTTGAAAAAGGAAGCTTCTGTTTTCAACAGATGGTAATCACCACATAGGTCTCCTTGAAACCTGCATGACTGAGGGTGCTCAGCTCTTCTGAAAAGTTGAAAGAAAGAAATCACGCAACAGCCTCAGATGACTGACTCCAGGCCCCATCATAGGAAGGGCTCTCACTCACCATCAGTTAGGGTGACCACCCATCCCTAATTGGGTGGGACAGTCCCAAAACGTGAACATCAATTCCCAATCACAGGCCAAATGACTCGAGAGCATTTGTCCTGGGGATCTGGGTTTTCCGTTCACAGCAAAAAAAATACAGGAAATGGCAGGTTCCCCCTTGCAAGCTGTCAGAGTTCCAGTTTGCAAGAGGCCACTTAGGGCTGAGGGTAGCAGGACATGGGGGGTACCATGTGCATGTGCACATGGCTGAGAATACAGCCAGGCAGTGATGGAAAACAGCTCCCTCCAGGCAAGCTTGGGGTGGGGGCAAAGAAACATAAGGGGGACAGACTGAGGCCCCCACACAGTGAGGGAGGGAGTGGGGCTGGGGCAGCAGATGGAGCCTGGGGTAGAGGGGAATGGAGCCATGGGCAGCTCATTCAAGGGGGTGGCTAGGTAGGGGCAGCAACCTGACACTGGTGCACTCCCAGGGGGGGAATGGGGGGGGCATGTGCCCCCCCAGATTTGTGGGGGGGGTGGAGTGGGGGATGCGGGCTATCCACTGTGGGCTCAGAGCTCCCTGCCCTGGGAGCCCTGCACCAGCCCCACTGCCATGGCAAGTCATTCCCTGCCTACCTGGCAGAAGCAGGGGTGGTGGTGGTGTGGGGTTGTGTCCCCCGCTGCTGCTGGGTGGGTAGGGGAGACCTCACCATGGTGGTGTGGCTGGTGCAGAGCTCCTGGCAGAATTGCAGCAGGTTGGGGAGTCCCAAACCCACAGTGGGCACTCACATCCTCCCCTGTCCCCTATGGACTCCACTCAGCTCTACTCTGGCTGTGCTGAGAGGGGGTGCAGAAATAAAGAAGATGTGGGCATGTGTCCCACCTTTCAGTTTTGAAAAGGTGGTCACCCTACCAGCAGTATGAACACTGAAGTGCCTCAAGACAAAAAAAAAAAAAAAAAGCAAGCAAAAACCACCTTCCAAAACTCTTTTTGCACATGTAATTATACAAACAACCTTCCTTTTCAGGAGGCAAACTGATCCCAACAGAACGAGTTACCTTCTCATTCTACACTTGCCAAAAATAACCCTTTCTTGTTTTGGCCTGTTAAATATGGTAACTGCCTGTGAGGTTAATAAAACCAGCAGCATTTAAATCCTTCCCTGTAATTCAGGAACCTAAATTATTAAATCAGGAAAACAGAGTCTGGTCCACCATCCGTCTCCAGTATCAGCCTTTGGTGTGTAAGGCTTCATAGGACCTAGATGTAACATACTCTGACACAAGCAACCATAACTCTGATCCTCAAAAAGACTTAAATTCAAATTTAAAAATTTAGCAGCTATGAAGTGCCATTTTCTTAGCTAGACTCCTCACATGGCATAAGAGGTAAACCTCTGCTTAAAGCTTTGCAGAATCAGAGCTCAAGTTTGAAATGGTTTCCCATAGTGAACTCCTAAAACAACCAACCAACCAAAAAGAAAGAAAGAAACCAAATAGGGACACAAGTGGAGGGTTAAGTAAATACTAACATTCAACTTAATATTCCAAGCTTTCAATTACAATTAAAACTCCTCAACTGTATCTAGCTATATCTAGTTTTTAATCTATTTTAAAAGTTTGAAAAACTCTTACTTACCCTTGATAGAGTCAGTGTCCCTTGTTTACACATACTGCAGCGCACCCTGAGCTTTCCAGGTTTCACAGCTTGACAGAAACTTTTGCAGAAAACATAAAAGCTGTTGTAACCAGATGCACCTGTTGGTAAAAAGGAAAGAAAAATATTTATTTTATACCAAACCAAAATTAGAGGAGAAAGAATTAGATAGAGAAATAGAAATTAAATACATTTACCAATGTAATACTTTTACAAAGTTTAAGGCTACAAGGAACCATTTCTGCTAATCTGGTCTGACCTCCTTTACAACACAGATAGAAATTTAAATTCGTGGAAGTCTTCTACTTCATGTCTGACAACTGTAGACTAATTAAATTTTTCCCCTCTAGAATATATGCTATCTTTATATGAGGTATAGACAGAAGTGCAGCTCCCAGCTGTAACTCAGAATGATTTTTGCTACCCTAGACCAAACATAAATTCACTGTTGGTTTGGGGAGGGAGGCGGGGGGGGGGGGGGAAAGAGGAGGGGAATCTAGCTGCTAGCTGGGAGCCTGCAGCCAGGTTCCCATTGCAATAGCCAGGGCTCTCTGCCAGTGCTTCCTGTTTTCAGAATGGGTGGTGGGGGAAGGGGGGGCAAGGTAGTGGGGGGGAGCTCATTCTTGGGACTCCCCATCTGGTGCTGAATGGTGGTGTAGGTGAATTAGACCCAAGGGGCTCCAATATACCTGCCCCACCCTCTGGGGGGCTAAAAAGAAACAAAAATACAAAAACCCCAGACTGAACTCTCTCCACTTCCTTTCCCCCCTCTTCCATTCTGAAAACAGTGACAGGTTGAGAGCTCTGCAGACGCAAGTTACAGTAGATGCTATATTTTGAAACATCTTTATCTGATACCTTATGCAATGAAGTGTCATATTTTCACCTGACTGGCCATTTTTTATGTTGTCTGCCACTGTGCACTTGTGTTTGGTCACAGCTATAAACTGCTTTCTGTGGCCAGATCTGGCAGAAATTGTCACTTCTGTCTACACCCTTGATAATTTCCAGGGAGAAGAATCTACTGCAACCTTTAAAAGTTGTTGAATGATTAATTACCTTCACTAGTATAGAGTACCTTATATCTAGTCTGAATTTGTCTGACTTCAATTTTAATCAAATTGAAACTGTATGATAGGTCCCTTGGATGAAGTAAAAAATATGAGTGTGATTCAAACCACAACAAGCGAAAAAAGAATGTAATTTAGCAAATTTCATTTTATATGCTGAAGATTAAAACACATTTCCTTAACCTGACCTAGTCAGCAAGTGTTAGTAAATTGCTGCTAAGGTATCAGGCCAAGCACATTTACAACCAAAATAAAATGAACACATACACAATGCTTTAGGATAGGACATGATTTGATATCCAAAAATTTCATAGGCCTGGGGTAAAGAGCTTGATTTTGATTTTCTGTGCCATCCAGGTTAGTGCTTTGAGCAATGCATACAGTTTGTGGTGCTGTCCTCAGGAAGATTACTGCCACTTCTAAGAGAATAAATCAAGCTCATTGTATAGATTCAAAGGACAGGAAGGGACCTTGAAGGGATCACCTGACTAAACCATCCAGCTAAACATTTGTCGAACCTACACTTAAAAAGCTGCCAGTGACCGAGTGACCTCTGCCAGTGACCTCTTGCCAGCTAATTTGTTCCAGTGCTTTACTGCCTCCATAGTTAGAAAGTGACTGTTATCCAAGCTCCCTGTCCCTTGTTGAAATCAAAGCATGTCAATTCTCGTCCCGTCTGCTGTACAGATACAGAGAACAACTGATCATTGCCTTCTTATAATAACCCTTCTTTGAGTAAATATCAAATCCACCTTTCTCTAGATTAAACAAATCATGCATGTTTCAACCTTTCTTTGTATGTCAGGTTTTCTTCTGGTACTCTCCTCTGAACTCATTCCAATTTGTCCATATCATTCTTCAAGTTTGACACCCACAACTGGACACAATATTCAGTGGAGGCATCACCACTGCTCAAGAATGTTAGACTTAATCTAGAACAGTGGTTTTCAATTTTTTTTGTCAGCATGCCCTTTCACCTGCAAAATATTTCTGCTTGTAGCCCATATACCCACTGCATGTCTATGCTCATGGATGTCGACATGAGGCAACATTATTACTCACCACCTGCTGACCAATTGGAACCTCCACCGCCATTGTTTAAATAAAGGCACATATCTCTTGACAAAGGATTGCATGCCCCTGGGGGACACACACCCCAATTAAAAAAAAAAAAAAAAAAGACTGAATCACAGACCCAAGTAGAACAAATTAAAATGCAGGATGTACCCAAGCTACAAACTTATGAGGCAGATCCAAACTTTCCATTAATATTGAAAGGGTGTCTGGCTGCAAAATCATGTCCCATTATCACAGTGGAATTTCAGTACCCCCAAAGCCCAATGTTTAAAACAAAGAAACCTATACACACTTGTCCAGACTAATCCCCACCACCACTCTTAAAAAGAAACTTACAAGTTATACAGCCAGGTGATGTTTGGCACCCAACTTCTTGAGGAGTTGGTGCCCAACTTCCACTATCTGAGATCTGAAAAAAAATCTCCCTCTAAACAAAATAATCTCTCTCTCTGTTTAGTTGTTCTGAAGGCCACCCCAAAAAACTGCTGTGTATTGTTGCATGATAGTTGACACAAATATATTATTTACGCTAATTGATTTCCTACATATGCAGTGCAACTAGCTCTTAAACCTAACTCACCAATAAGCCCCCTAGGCCAAGAGAGGAGATAGTTTAGGTGTTTCCAGAGAATATTTACATGATTGCATTATCAAAAGCAGCAGCTTCATAGTGGAGCTTTAGCAATATTCAGAAGAAGCACCTCTGATCTGTTTCCAAACTCTAAGAAACACAAGCACATTTCTAGAACAGTGATACATCTAACAAGGTTATTTTTCCTTTACATCGCCCACTCTTGAGTTCTCTTTATGTTTCACTGGGTGGGGAAGAAGGGATGGGGAATAGAAAAATGACTCACTGAAAATAAATGCAAGAGAACAGAATTAACTAATTTAGGTCTGCTGAAAATTGCTGGCCACATATCTAGATCTGTAAATTAAAGGTCATTGTACTTGCTCAAAGGATATTTTATTCAACAATGATTTAAATTAAACACATAAATATTACTGAAAATAATTAAATAACATAATATAATTTGGTGAGCCTTTCTTTGTTTGGCTGTTAGCTTGGGCCTTGTGCTCTGAGCAGTTGGTGAGTGCTGTTAGTCGAGTGATTGCTGCCTGTGTCTGACAAAAATTTTAACAAGGGAGTTGAACCAGTCCAGGCCCAGAAAAGCCAGGGAGTGAGTGAACAGGGAGGGCAAAACAGGGTAGTATGCAAGTAGTTTGCAGGTCAGATTGCCATCCTCCTCTTTGAAGGGGAGTCTTTAAGGTAAGTTCTTTCTTTAATTAAGGCTAATTAACCTAGATATTTTGCAGACATAGCTAAAACTCAGCAGTTAGATCAATACTTAATTCCCTTGTTTAATAATTAGCTGTAATTAGGGCAGAGTAACGCTAAACAGAAGGTCAATCTGTAAGTTCAAAGTTTTTAGTCTAAGGGAACCCATAAATCAAATCCTTCTTAAAAAGAGGAAACTAAGTTTTAACACTAAAAAAAAAAAATACATGCAGAAAGAAGTCCAGCAGCAGCATGGGGGCTACCCACATTATTGCACCAAGTGCAGCATACATCTGCCCAAGGGCAGGTGTCATGGGCGCACATGGTACAAGGAACTCCTGGTTCTAGGAGAGCAAGTACATTATCTCAGTGTTAGAGTGGCAAAACTGAAGCAGCTATAGGAGGCGGAGAAGTTCACAGGCTTTCAGGGACATTGTAGAGCAGTCCCACCTCTGCTATAAACAGCTCCCATGGTGTTGAAGAGGATGAGAGCCTTGGGGATAGAGGGCATCAAGTGGGGAAGGAAGGAAACTGTCCCTTAGATGGCACCCACCTTCTAGCTGATGTTACAGTGTCCTCTTGCACTGAGGTTCCTTCCTTTAGATGAGTGGTAGTGGTGGGCAATTTAATTATTAGACACATAAGGTGCATACACACATGCCAAGTCTACTTAAACCACATAGACTTAGTTAAGTCATGCTGGAGTATACACATGTATAGCTCCTTGACATGGTGGCAGCCATCTTGTGAGCTAAGTTGACTTAACTAATTCAACTCAAAGTAATACTCCACACAGGTATATTCTGTTGTACCACATTTAAATGGACTCTGCTCTACCTGCATACATATGCTCTGACAGTTAGGTCAACTTTAAAAGTTAAGTTAGCTTAACTGTCAGAAAGTTAGTATGTATGTATGCACCCATAGATAACTTGGTTTGTGACAACTTGGTTTGTGAGAGGACCTCATGGTGACCTGAGTGTCAAGTGCAAAGGTAGTGGAGTTCATGAGATGTGTAGATAGAATGCTAGGCACAGCTGGGGAGGAGTGGATGGCTGTGGTCTGTGTGGATACCAACAACATGGGTAAGGGTAGCAGAGGTTGTGGAAGCTAAATTTAGGCTGCTAGGTAGGAGGTTGAAGCCCAAGACCTCTATGGTAGCCTTCTTTGAAATGCTTCTAGTGCCACATACAGGGCCAGGTAGACAGGCAGAGCTCCAGAATTTCAATGGATGGCTAAGACCACTGTAGTAGGGAGGAAGGGTTTAGGTTTATTAGGAACTGGGAAGCCTTTTGGAACAGGGGAGCCTCTATAGAAAGTCTGGTCTTGACCCAAGCCCAAATGGTACCAAACTGCTGAAATGTGACATTAAAGAGGTGGTAGAGCAGCTTTAAACAAGAAAAAGGATGGGGGGGGGAGGAGGGGGAGGGATGACAGGTGTGGAACAGCACACAGTTCAGCCTGACATACCCTATATGGATGAGGCGGTAAAAACAAACAAGCATACAACCAAAAACAAAACAAAAAGTGGGTGAAGATGAGCACAAGAATAAAAGGCCACACAGAAGCAGCCAAGGTGGCAACAAGAAAAAGTGCACATGCTTCTATACTAATTCTAGAAGTTAAAGATCAAAGGTGGGGGAACTTGAATGCTTAGCAGTAAATAATGATATTGACATTATAGGTATGTCCAAATCAGTGGAATGAGGAAACTCAATGACATGCTGTAATATCAGGACAGAAGTTTTCAGGACTGGCTGGATCATCGGGCTCAGAGGGTAGCAATCAATGGCTTGATGTTTAGTTGGCAGCCAGTATCAAGTGGAGTGCCCCAGGGGTCAGTTCCAAGGCTAGTTGATAGTTCAATATTTTCATTAATGAACTGGAAGATAGGATTGAGTGCACCCTCAGCAAGTTTGCAGATGACACCAAGATAGGGGAAGGAGTAGATATACTGGAGGATAGGGCTAGGATTCAGACACCTTAATAAATTGGAGAATTGGACAAAAAGAAAATCTCATGGGGCACATCCTGATAAGCGCACATGTTTAGCTTGCGGCACCTCAAACCCATCTGAGGCACTGCAGACTGAACACAGTGCATGTGTGTTGGCTTGCTGTGCTGCTGATTAGCAGTGTGGCAAGTTCTCTTTGACACTGAATAATCCTGGTGTAAAGGGAAAAAAAAAAAAAAAACACCACTGAAAAAAGTGGTGAGGAGCACATGGCAGCAGTATGCACCACAGGAAACTGGAGTCTGACTGGCCAGAGCCACACCCCAGCTGCTGCCCTGGCTCCAAGCAGCTGGACTGACACCCTGATAGCCCTAGCCTCCTCTATCCCATCCAGGTCTATTTAACACAAAGGAAAAAGAATTGTCTCACTAGGAGGGTAGTAAAATAATGAAAAAGAATAACCAGAGAAATTGTGGAATCTCCATCCTTGGAGGTTAAGACCCAGCTAGACAAAGCCTCAGCTGGGATGGTCCTTCTTTGAGCAGGGAATTGGACTGGATGATCTCCTGAGTTACCTTCCAACCCTAATTTTCTATCATCTCTGTGATTACCAAGAAAAGTTGCATTGGCCATGACTTCCCAGGAAATCAACTAAAAAACCCAAACTTAATAAAAATAAAATGTTGGTTCCCCAGTGGGAGGCAATAGTCTTCACTGTGGCTGTGGCTCAGCCTCATGGCCCAGCCTCACAGCTCATCCAGGAGGAGAAGGCACAGGCTGGTGAGGTTGTACAAAGGGTAGTTACCAAGATGGCAACTGCCTCCACATGCCTCTCTGCCAATCAGCACTGAGGAGTGGGGCCGCACAAAGGGCAGCTAGTGGTCAGGATGGCAGCTACCCCCTCATCCTTGTTACGTCTCAGCTGTGTGTTCTTGGGCAACCCTGGCACAGGATGCAGTCTGTCTGACTCACAAAGGACTCACCCCCCCCTCCCTCCCTCCCCTCCTCTACTTAATTAAACTAATTAAGATGCAGTGAGAGACACACCTAAGACCCTCCAGATAAGGGTGACAAGAGTGAATCAACTGCCCTAGGTCTTATTTACATCCGAGATGGAACCAGATGACCATTCATTTACATGAGAGATGGAGAACAGAAAGCCTGAAGCAGAGACTGCAGTGAATTCTGGGACCAGAGAAGCAGGGGAGCACTGCATGATGGGGAATCTGTGCTCTAAATGTTAATCAACCCATGTTCACACACACCCAGCTCAGCATTTATCAGACCAGTTCTAATCTGAATTTACTAAGGACTCCCCCCCCCCAGACACACACACACACACACACCTCTAAATTGAATAGGCATCTTGGGCCGTACATTCCCCAGTCCCACTATGGGAGGCCTATTTAAACTTGATTGACTAAAAACTCAGTTGCCGGGTTAGGGAATGCTGAGGCAAGAGACCAAGTCAGAGGGGGTATGGGCAACATTTGAACAATGGTTAAGGATTCATCACAGCATCCAGCCTGCTGGAGCCCTAATCACAGGTGTTGTCATATCTTTCCCGAGACGACTGGTAGGAGTCCTCTCCACAAAAGGTTATGAGCACCCCAATAATTGTCTTAAGTCTGTTAAAAGACTATAGTAAGATCTGGAAAAGTCATGCTAAGCTGAGGCTTGTGCACAACAAGTAAAAATCCAAAATCCTGATGCTGCAAGCTATCCATTGTTCCTGAAGAAACCATGAGATATCCCATCAGTATATCTGCCATCCATAGGAATTTCAAGCTGGCTCCCAAGTATTTGGGTTACTCCCTAATCGTAAGTGTTTCCTGATTATCAATCAGTTTCCTGAGATGGTCCAAACCAGATAACCCCTTATCAATAGAAAAGACAATGATTTACACTACTGAGGGTGCTTCGAAGCAGCTGAACTGAGGGTATAAAAATCTGTAAGTGTGTGTGCTCCAAGAAGGAGAAGAAGGAGAGGAAAAGGAAAGAAGAAGAAAACTCCTGTGCTGACACCATCCCCTGTCGTTCTTGGGACACTGGAAGAACAGATCGTCTCTCTCTTCAAGGATTGTGCTACAGACTGTGCCTGTCAGCTTTGCAGCCTGAGTACCTTGGACTAGGTGAGATTCCAGTGCTCGCTCTCTCTCTCTCTCTCTTCTCTCTAGGCATAAACTTCTGAACCTGAACTGTATTAGTTAAGCTTGAGCTAAGTTTCCCCAAATACTTAGTGAAACCAGGGTAGTATTGTCATTGTTTGTATTTGTTTTTCTTTTGCATGTCTATTACTACTAGTACTGTTATATATTTCATATGCTTAGCAATAAATAACTTTTATAGTCAAACTGGTAGTAATTGGGTATATTTTTCCTTCTCTGCTTCTCTTTCCTCTCATGCTCTGCAGCAACGCTTCTTTTACCTAAGCTAAAGATCCCTGTGAAGCCCAAAAATATTGTGGGGCCTGCTCATCAAGAGGCCAAAGATTGGGACGTGCTGAGTTTGAAACACATAAGGGGATCAGCTTGTACAGGCTGATTGACCCAGTTTGACTCAGACGTGCCCTTATGAACTGAATGCTGGCCCATGAGGGTGTCAGCTGGACACCCAGCCGGATTCAGAGGGATTCTGTTTACGTGCGTGCTTGTGTCTGACTGCAGTTTATTGTTGCTCTTATGAACTGATTCTTGGCATATGAGGGTGTCAGCCTGTACATGCTGATCAGCCCGGCCAGGTCAGGCGTGTCACGTTAATTTGTGTGTGTTTGTGTGTATGACTGTTTTGGTGACTGGAGGAACCCAGTCCCATTGAGATTGAGTCTTGCAAGATAGCTCCACTGGGGGTAAGGGCTTGCAGAAGGGAGAGATACAGCTCCGTACAGTAACACAAGCAGCACATTGACAGAATCATCAAGACCCTAGAAACTATCCCTAATAAATGAGCACACCCCAAAGTAAAGGGCAAATTTGGTAACATCTTTCCTCCTCCCAGGCCTCTCCAATCAGTACTGAGGGCTGGCGCTGCCAAAAAGTGACTGAGAAATTGGCTTTTGGGTCTTGACCAAGCCATGAAAATTGATTCCCCTCACTGCAAGATAGGTACCTCCATAGCCATAGGATATTGGGCAAGATGGATCTATGGTCTGACACAGTAAATGGTATTTTTTCTAAGTAAACATTAGAAGTACAATTCACTAGTAATTAGTTCTGAGCTGGAAGAAGCACCTCCAGAATTAAAATGAAGTCTATATATTTGCCTATTCAGTACCTGGTAACACTGTTGAGAGCAGCAGTTAGTGACTAACAGGTTGGAGTTTTCAGCAACTTGGACGAGGGGGTGGAAAGCACGCTGTCCAAGTTTGCTGATGACACTAAGATGTGGGGTGAGGTGGACACACTTGAAGGGAGAGAGAGGCTGCAAATAGATTTAGACAGACTACAAAAGCGGACAGACGAGAATAGGATGGTGTTCAATGTAGACAAATGCAGAGTGCTGCACCTTGGGAGAAGGAATCCACAGCATACATACAGGCTGGGGAGTTCCCTTCTTGAAAGCACAGAGGCGGAAAGGGATCTTGGAGTCATTATTGACTCCAAGATGAACATGAGCCGCCAATGCCAGCAATGCTGCAGCCAATGCCAATGCCGCAGCCAGAAAGGCCAGCCATACCTTGTCATGCATCCAAAGGTGCATCTCAAGCCGGTCCAGAGAGGTGATACTCCCCCTCTATGCAACTTTGGTCAGACTTCAGTTGGAGTACTGTGTCCAGTACTGGGTGCCGCACTTCAAAAGGGATGTGGCCAGCCTGGAAAGGGTTCAGAGGAGGGCCACCCGCTTGATGAGAGGGCACCAGGACAGGCCCTACGAGGAGAGACTGAGGGACCTGAACCTGTTCAGCCTCAGCAAGAGGAGGCTGAGGAGGGACCTGGCGGCTGCCTACAAACTCCTCAGGGGAGATCAACAGCAAATAGATTGAGCAACACCACCTGGGGTGACAAGGAACAATGGTAATAAGCTGATGGAGAATAGGTTTAGGTTGGAGATCAGAAGGCAATATTTTACAGTTAGGGTGGCCAAAATCTGGAACCAACTTCTCAGGGAAGTGGTCCTCGCCCCTACCTTGGGCAAATTCAAGAGGAGGTTGGATGATCACCTGTCTGGGGTCTTGTGAACCCAGCATTCATTCCTGCCTATGGCAGGGGGTCAGGCTAGATGATCTGTTCAGGTCCCTCCTGACCCTAGCTACTATGAACTATGAATAATCTAGTCATCTGTCTACGTGTACCTAGACAGAGACCAGTCCTCTCCACCAAAATTAACTTTGGAAAAGCTACCAAATACTAATCATGTTCTACTGGAGTAAGCTTAATTTCAATTAGGTACCAAAGAAATAAAAATTTTAAAAAAATTAAGGGTGATGTTAAAAATGCAGGTTTAAAAACAGGTTACACTATTTTTAAATGGCTGCCTAATATGGGAATAGGGCTAACAAATGAAGTGCTGTAATGCTGTAAGATGCAAGTTTCTTGGAGCTAGGTTCACAATTAACAACTGCTTTGTGAGATAGTGCCCAAACTATTTGTTCCTGAGAAATAACTGTATTATTGTGACATATATGAACATGAAGATTAACTTGGCAGAAATCAACCCAGCTGACTGTCACAATAAAAACAGAAGGGGTATTAGAGGCCTGGATTGCTAATTTCCCCGTATAAAGTAAACCTTCTGGAAATTGCAGTATGTTAACCCAATGGATGCTTCTACTGAGTTCTTCCTTTTCATGAATCCTCCCCCCCCCCCCACGAAAAAGCAAAAAATGAACAAAACACAGTACCTTTAACATGCAAGAAATTGTGTTTAGAATAGATCTAGCTGAAGCAGTTAAGCAAGAGAAATCCATACAAAGACCCAGAATAATTTTTGGATCATCTTTCCTGAAGCAAGGCAGCCAGAGATTGAGAGCACTACAGGGGGGATGCTCTGATTTTAGGGAAGAGAGTAAAGGGAGATTTGGAGCAACTCATCAACCATTTTAGGCAGATAGATTGGTATGAATCTCACATTCCTATAGTCACATTATTAGGCCTGAATATTGAACAGCATCACTAGGAACGTGGGTAAAACCAGTCAAAATTAAAGGTATACATGCCAAGAGCTGTCATGCTGTCCTAAACAGACCATGGCAGTATAACATCAGTTATCCCTACTAACAGGTAATAACAGTCTGGATCTTAGCGAGCAGATTATATACCAGTGTATCCCCTATTTGGATGGGTGGGGTGGGGGGAGGGGAAAGGGATCCACTTCATACACACTATATATCTTCTCTGAAGTGAAATTAAATGCAAAAATATAATCATAGCACAATACCAGCAATCATTAAGACTGCTCCAACATCAACCTTACCACTTTGACTGAATCATTTTATAGGTTTTTATGAAGTTTTCTATTAATATTTTATAACACTGACACTCAGGTACAATGAGAGTATGCAGCAAATTACCAATTAAAAACACTAAAGCCCCACCCAGTTTTAAGTGTTAGTTCTAATACTGAAGGTGTGCACAGCATACACATAAGTTAAAATCTACTAGTTAATTTCATAGTCTTATAAAATGTTTAAGGGAGGAGTAATTGTACTTATATTTCTAGTTCTTGTCTTCCAAGGAGGAACAGTGACAGCAATGTCACCTTTCTGATCCATGCTTCACACATGTGGCTGGCAGGAGTCCTCTAGTTATGAGATCAAGTATCAGTTAAGTAGTTGTCAACCATTAATGGGCTAGTATATACCTGCTTGCCCTTTCCCCAATACTAGGGTTACCATATGTCCAGGTTTTCCCAGACATGTCCTCCTTTTGGATCCTCTGGTCTTCATCCAGGTGGTTTTTTAAAATATACTCAAATGTCTGGGATTTTGCTCTGATCAACATTAATGTTTTCCCCAGTGCTTCCTGGCTTGCCCTAGCAAAATAGAGCTGTTTGGGGCAGGGATGGGGAGGGGAGAGGGCAATAGGAAGAAGAGGACACTACGTGCATCTGCACATGTGGCCAGCATGCATACAGGCAGTGTGGTAGAAGCAGCCCCAGCAGCTGGATGCAGGTAATTATGGGGAGCAGGAGTTGGAGGGCCAGGGAAAGGGGTGCGTGTGGGAGTACAAGAGTGCGCACACGCCAGCTTTGATAGAAGTTGGAAGAGTGGGTGGCTGGGAATGCGGACAGGTGTCGGGGGGCTCATTGCAGAGCCCCCAACACAGCATGGGACAGTGGGGATTGGCCCTCTGCCTGGCAGCAGCAGGTGAGCGGGGGCTTTTTTTTTCCTCCTTTTTAAAAAACATGTTTTTAAGAGCTGGAAGCTGGGTGAGTGGGTGGGGCAGCCATTGAGAGCAGGCAGAGGATGGGTCCAATTCAGAGATTCGGCCAATTCAGCTGTGACTAAATCTCTGAATCAGATTCAGCCAAATTCTTCTGGGACAGTGATTCAAATCACTGTCCCCTAAATTGGTCAGATCTGAAGCAAATACTAGCCACTTTGTCCAGGCCTAATTATTACAACAAAGATTGAAAGGCAACCTAAGACATTACCCTAAAATAATCATTCCCCAGTTTTTACAGCTTGTCATAATGGCACTGAGAAATTGGTTTGATCTCCCTTTTTCAAGTTGAATAGTTCAGTATCAGTCATCGCTGGAGTTAATGTTTATTCTAAGACTTTAATGTCCCTAGGTGAGTCAGACTGCTAGCAACTGATGATGTCAAGAATTATTATATTAATAAAAAAAAAAACAAACAAACTTAATTTCTGTTCATTATAGATTACAAGATCATCTGCAACATACAGAGGTAAAGTCTTTAATATCTCTAAAACAGGGGGCCTTCCCTGGGCCAGTTAAAAGTTGGCCCGCCCACCTGTTTCTGAGCTAACCGCCCACCTCTCTCGTCTGCCACACCGTGGTGTTTAATAATTGGTGTCTTAATTAGATGGGAGGCTGCCCTTTGATAGCTCTGTTCTCCTGGGACTATGTATGCAGTTCCAACCACCCTGGTACTGCATCCCAAGCCATACACACATACCCCTCATACCACAACTAGTACTCCTGGGTCTCACAGGGACTCTCACCCCTCCCTGGAGCAACAGGTCATTGTGCTCTCCCTTGCTGTAATTTCTGACTCACACTCAGCCTCCTCTCAGCAGAGGGTTTACTGGGGTCAGGACTCACCCCTAGCTTCCTGGCTGAGCCCCTCTATTCAGCCTTAGGCCCAACTATGGCCTCAGGCATCCAAAAAACATACCTTGGCCTACTGCCCACACATGGTATTCCCACTATGCCCACTCTAGGGCCTCTACACTATGCCCCACCCTGGGGTCTGCTCATTGTCTTCCCAATCAATTACTCATGGGGCTGGCCCTTGCGTTGCCTTTCAGGCTTACTCTCAGTTTGGCCCTACTCAATGCACCCCTAGGACTGCCCTTCAGGCCTACTCCCTGTTCAGCCCGAATCAGCCCCCCTCATGCACAGCCCTTCAGGCCTACTCCTGTTCAATCCTACTCTGTGTGGGGCCATCTACATCCCTGCCCCCACAGGGCCTTCACAACTGCCTTCTCTTTCTCCAGGGCCATACAACTATCCTGAACCAGGGGCCTCCTGGGTCTCCCTCCCCTGGAGGGCCAGGTGGCCACAACTGTGCCTGGCCCTTGTACCCACTAAACTGTGGGGTTTAAGGCACCCTGACCCACCTTTCAACAGGGTGGTAACTGGCCTGGCATTTCCTGGGGGCTCCCACACCACTAGGAGCCCAACCAGGCCACCCAAGTCTGGCAGGGTGCAATTTTAGGTCATGCCCAGGACCAAGAGCCTCCTAGCCATCCCTATAAGCTCTTGCCCTTACCTCCATGTGTTCCTGCTACAGCTCAGCTAGGTGATGTTTCCGCCTAGGCTGGCAGCAGCAAACTGAAGCATTTATATACCTGGTTCTCAAAATGGCTACTGGCATCAAGCACCTGCTAGCAGCCTGACTTTGCCTTTAAAGTGGCAGGCACCCAAATGTGCACTGCCACAATCCCCTTAAATGAATGAGAAAAGATTTGTAATTAAAGCCACAGCGCATACAACATGGTATCATGGTACTAAAAAATAAATATATAAATAAACAGTAGTCTTCATCTGGGTGAAGCTTTCAGTTGCCTGGAACAGTTCAATTCCTTAGCCCTTGATTTTAAGAAAAGCATGCATCTGGGGGTAGGAATGAAGCAAGGAGGTGGAGTAAGGGGAGACAAAAAACAAAATAGAAGACTCCCAAACACATCATGGATGACTACACAGTCCAGTGGGTGGCAAATTGGCTAGAGGGTCACACCCAGAGAGTCGTACTGGATGGGTCGGTATCAACCTGGAAGGGTGTGGGCAGTGGGGTCCTGCACAGCTCAGTCCTTGGACCGATACTCTTCAATATCTTCATCAGCGACTTGGACGAGGGAGTGAAGTGTACTCTGTCCAAGTTTGCAGATGACACAAAACTGTGGGGAGAAGTGGACATGCCAGAGGGAAGGGAACAACTACAAGCAGACCTGGACAGGTTGGACAAATGGGCAGAAAACAACAGAATGCAATTCAACAAGGAGAAATGCAAAGTGCTGCACCTAGGGAGGAAAAATGTCCAGCATACCTACTGCCTAGGAAATGACCTTCTTGGTGGAACGGAAGCGGAAAGGGATCTTGGAGTCCTAGTGGACTCCAAGATGAACATGAGTCAGCAGTGTGATGAAGCCATCAGAAAAGCTAATCGCACTTTATTGTGCATTAGCAGATGCATGACGAACAGATCCAAGGAGATGATACTTCCCCTCTATCGGGCGCTGGTCATACCGCAGTTGGAGTACTGCGTGCAATTCTGGGTGCCACACTTCAAGAGGGATGCGGATAACCTGGAGAGGGTCCAGAGAAGGGCCACTCGTATGGTTGAGGGCTTATAGGCCAAGCCCTATGAGGAGAGACTGGGGCACCTGGACCTCTTCAGCTTCCGCAAGATAAGGTTGAGAGGCAACCTTATGGATGCCTATAAGTTCATCACGGGGGCACAGAAGGGAATTGGTGAGGTTTTATTCACCAAGGCACCCCCGGGGGTTACAAGAAATAATGGCCACAAGCTAGCAGAGAGCAGATTTAGACTGGACATTAGGAAGAACTTCTTCACAGTTCGAGTGGCCAAGGTCTGGAACGGGCTCCCAAGGGAGGTGGTGCTCTCCCCTACCCTGGGGGTCTTCAAGAGGAGGTTAGATGAGCATCTAGCTGGGGTCATCTAAACCCAGCACCCTTTCCTGCCTATGCAGGGGGTCAGACTCGATGATCTATTGAGGTCCCTTCCAACCCTAGCATTTATGAATCATGCAACTTCACTAGTAGGCTCATTGTTGTATGTTACTGTTGATTTGGCAGTAACAAACTACTACTAACAATTCCTTTGGAAAGAATGCTAGCTCTAGCACAAGACCTAATATCCCCATACAACTTTCCAATTAATTCATGACACCTTTCAAAGCCAGCTGAACTCAATGGGAGACTTTTCGTTGACTATAATGAGCATTTTCATCACAAGCAAAAAGGTGAAAAATGCTTGCAATAGCCACATTGGATATATTACAGGGACAGGGTTGAGTGTTCTTCCTCTCTGAGTTCAGAGAAGTATCTGCTTGTATGTTACTTTTCCAAAGCTGAATATGTGGATTTCTACTTGAATCCTTCAATTACTGGTTTGACATGGGATTTCTCTAGTTTAAGATTAACACCTGTTTTCAACTACATATATTCAAATCATTTCACTTTCAGGGCCAGGTCACTCACTCAATTCCATTGCATCCAATAATTTTACTCAATGTAAGAGTACCACCATTTTTCTAAACTCAGCAACTACTCTCCTCTGCTTCAATTTCTCTGCTTTCAGGCAGCTGACAAGCAAACTCACTAGCAAGCACATTAGTAAAACTCCCACCATTCTCAGCATTTCATTCCCTTTTCTGAGGCATGCTGATGTTGTTGAAGCCATATATGTTTAAACATCAAGACAGGGAAACCAAGTTCAACCACTTACCCTCAAAGGTTCTTCACTGTCTCTCTGCCTACACAGCAAGTATATCTGAAGCTAGGTCCATCCCCTGCCCGCTGTGCCAATCCTTTTCAAAACCTTTCATAAGCCTAGATCACCTGTGGAGCTCTCACTACAACTGAGAAACAAGTTAGCTGCACATGGGTCATTTATCTCACCTGGAAGTAGCTGATGACTCAGGTGAGAGCTAAGACCAACTCTCTTAAAGGACCATCTCCAACTGTGATAGTGAGTTTTAAACATAGTTATATGTGATCAGAACAGTCACATTTATGTACTGATTCTGGGCACACCCCTGTAGGTTCTTCAGGACCCAGCCCCAAAAGCAGGTAACTGCAACCTAAATTCCTGCTTCAATAATACTTGGTTCATTGTAGAAGTGAAGGGAAGAAAGGTTTCAAATGCATATCTATGTCAAATGCACAGTTCTCTCCAGAGGTATTTTCCTAGAATGTATATAATAGCCTTTTTTAGCGGCCAATCTTTTGATATCATCCAGCTCAAAACCTGAATGCTTGTCCTTTTGATAAAAGCTGGACTAAAACCTGCAGATGCATGGAAATATTATACTTACTTCCACATCCAGTCACTGTTTGGGAAATGCTTGTTGTTTTGTTTAATAAAAATAATACAAAGTGACAAGTTATCTGCTTTTGTTGCTCTTCCATTTCCTTGACTGTTCATTACAAGTTTTATTTTATTTCTGAATTGATCCACAAACTGCACTATCTTGGCAGCTGGAACTTGGTGTGGCTGCTGTGTCTCAGTCTTCCCAGAGAGGATTTTTCCTTCAGAATGAATAATAATAATAATAAGAAGAAGAATAGCCAGAAGTCCACACACAAGATGAGCTAGCTTAAAATTAAAAATATATGCAAAAATTGAAAAAGAGTCTCCCAAGTTGCATAGGGAAGCTCATCTTCAGGTGGCAGCGGGCTAAGCTATTTCCTGTTGAATAAACTTTTAATGTAAAGTCTTGATATAATGTCCGATGGTGTCTTCGTTGAACTAATTTAATTAAAAAACTTTCACCAGCCAAAAAATGAATGCAGACGTGAATGTGAAAGGCTGATAATTTGTGCTCTGTGCCTGAAATTCTTTTCTCAACCCATGGCAATTCTCTCTCTCTTTTGTCATCCCTTTTCAGAGCTCACTCACATGCCATCTACCCCACCACAGAAATCCTAACACTGCCCTTGCCTCCTTTATTGATTTATATACAAATACAGAGAAAAAAGATGTTCTAAAGTAGAACTATTCTCTATATATCCCAATGTGTTCTGCACACTCTTTCTATATGGATTTTAAGCTCAGGGACAGTATCACCTTTCTTTCTTGCCTTCTTGAACAATGAACATACTGGTGGAGCTTCATGTATAATACTAATAACTCAGACCAATTATTCTGATATGCATGGTTGGTTATTGAGGAAACATCAGTCATGTCTATGGATCAGATCCTGAAGTTCCTATTCAGTCAAAACTTCCATTGAAATCCATATGACATTTTAAATGGGTAAATCTGAGTACAGATTATAGTAGCTGGCCCAGTGTTTTTATTTGAACTGCATTCTCTCACAGGTTATATTGATTACTATTCCTTTCCTCTTAAGCTTTCTGTCTGTAGAGTAGGGGACACAGCTGTGTGAAATTCTTTCAATAAACTGAAAACCACATAAAACTACCATGGTTTCAGGCTTCTTTGTGACTGCATTCAAATGAACTTTATTGAACATTTGCCCAGCTATACAAATATCTTGAGCTGTTCTAGGAATTTGCAGGAAAAAATTGCAAAATTTAGGGTTAGAAGTGAAATGGAATAAAACAAATATATTTTCAATTGTTTTTTGCTTTGGGATTCTTGGCTCATTAAAAGCAATAATCAAGGCAAAATATACATGATGAAAACCCAGAGGGATCATGGTGGAAGAAACAGTTTACATGAACCCATGCAAAAAGCAACTGCTGAGTTTTGCCCGTCTCTGTGGTGTCCTTTTAAAATTAATTGATAGAGTTAGAACAAGAACTAAGGGCTAAGTATAAGGAAGTAGAAGGGGCTAAGTATAGGCAGTAAAAAAGCCTGCAGCTGAATCAATTCAATCTTTACAGGTTAGTCTAAGATACATAGATTGAACTGATATTCACTTTTGATTCTGGATATGCAGCCACATGCCTGCAGTGGCCCAGGCCAGAAGCCAAGAGGCACTAGACCACACCTCCCTGCTCAGATGGAGCATATAGCTTAGGCCAAGGCTAGCCTATCCACCCTTGTGGGTGGGGGGCAAGGGTTGCAGAGGAGGTGCAAAGCATCATTGAATGCTGGGGGACTGTGTGTTAACTTGAATCTGGAGGGGATCTGGGACAGAAGTTCAATGAACTGATTTAACTTAAATCAGTTAAGTCTGATACTATAACCATCCAGGTGTATCTTCCAGTTTTGGCCATTTTGAAAGCAGTTTATGTGTAGTGAACTTCTGTTGTGCTACAGATTTGAGCTGGTTTCCAATCACTTATACCAGTTTATGTGCAATTTCTGCCCCTAGCCCACCACTACTGTCTTTAATCTTCTGTTAGTTAACCAATCATTTTTTAACCTGCAAAATTATCAGGGCCAAATAAGTTCCCAACTTAATTTATATCTTTATTTTAAAAAATCCTAAGCATCCATTTCTTGTTATTTACAATGCCTGCCTAATTTAGATTATGAGAGTATATGTGCAGTATCTTGCAATTTTTGACCAGTGAATATAACAGAATCCTACTGTACATTGCTGTACAAGTAAATTAATTAGTTGGACCATACATTAAAATATAACTAATCCTACTTAGACGAGAACAAGAATTTCAAAATCTGTAAATGACCTAGATAGTCAGGGTTTAAAGTAGATTTGCTTCTCTCAAGCAGCAAAACAGATCCCTTGATATAGTAAAGATGCAACAAGAAGGAAAATAAAGAGAGAGGGAAGATCAAGAAGAACTGGAACTTGACTGTAAAGGGGAGAGGCAATAGCACACAAGCAAGAAGAGACTAGGATCGCCTTTTCATCTCCTGCTCTCTGGAAGAAAATTTGAACCTATCCCCCCTGGCTGCTTCTAGAGAAACTACACTATCTATTCTTGATTCCTAAAGTCAGGGGTTTATCATACTCTCTCTTTCTAATGCTCTCCTATACCATTCATCTACTTCTCTCTCAGTCTCCCAAGCCCAGTTCTCCTCCTCCTATCTCTCTAGGAGAGCAAGAAAGCCCTGTAGCCCTATATGTAACTATACAGACCTTACATGCATAGCTGCAATGCCTGGCACTAAAGGAAAGCTCCTATTTCAAACAGGAACATTTTGTGGCACTACAAGGGCATATATAGCACTACAAACATAACATTTGTCCACATATTCTCTCTTCTATCTTCTCACACACCTGACCTACAACCACACTTTCCTTCTTTTTTTTTTCTGTCCCATACCCTCTTAAACTATCCCTCTTCATTCTCTCCTGAGTTCTCTCACATCTTTTCCTGCATTTCTTATCTTTCTCTCTGTTTCCCATCTATTTTCCAACCCCTAATTGAGGTGGCTGTATTCAGGTCCTTGAGAATATTGGGAGATGGCAGCAATGGTGACGAAAGCCAAACAAATAATTTCACATGATCAGGAGACCAAACCAACACAACATAACTCAGGAAAATGAACCAATAACTCTGCAAGTGACATGGAGGAAACAACTAGAAGTACAGTGAAAACACCCAGAAGCCCTGCAGCCTACACTGCATGTTGTAGCTATAACGTCAGTGGCTTATCCAACAAGAGGTAGTATGTGTTCCAAAAGTGGTCTTCCAGATGAAAAATTAACTGGTATTTAATTTGGTTAAATTAAACACCATCCTTTAAGGTCATATTTTCCAAGTACTAATCTGCAATTACGCACACATAGAATGGCCGCTTGTGTGCAAATGGGAACCTCAGCTCACATTTTCTTCTTTACATATACAAAAATATTAGCTCACACATGTGCAGGTTATGGGATATCCAAAAAAATAGCAATGCACACTTTACATAGCTAGTGATGAAAAGGAGGAACTGAACATTAAGGGTGTGTGAAACAGGCCCTATTCGATTCAGTATCGGATTCAGCCCGAGTCAGGGTCAGTGATTCGATTTATTGATTCAGATCACTGTCCCCAATTCGATTCAGCTGAATCTGAAAATTCGATGCTGGTTCAGAGAATCAGTGATTCGGCCACAGACACAGCTTTAAAAGGTTTTTTCTACATACCTTGAGGAACCAGGCATGGCTCGTGAACGCTGTGATGGTGGAGTAGATGGAGCATCCCACAGGAGCATGGAAGGCCCCCTGCATGCTAGGCAGTGAACCCAGAAGTGGACCAGAAGCACTTCCGGTCCGCTTCCGGGTCCACTGGAGAGTGTGCTGGGAGGGTCCCCCTACTCCCCCACCCTGGCTCTGTGATTGGCTGTGGGGGGACTCCAGCTAATCCCCCAGACCCAGGAGGCACCAGTCACCAAGCTGGGGGAGGGGCGCAGGGGGGCTCCCCAGCATGCTCCCCAGTGGACCCAGAAGTGGACTGGAAGAGCTTCTGGTTCACTTCCAGGTTTGCTGCTGAGCATGCTGGGGAGTCCCCTGTGCTCCCATGGGACGATCCATCTGCCCCAGCATTGCAGCATTCACAAGCCGCCTGGTACCTTGAAGTATGTAGAAAAAACATTTAAAGCAGTGTCTATGTCTGAATCGATTCAGACAATTCTGAGTCAAATTGGACAAGTTAAAGGGTCTTCTGATTCAATTTGGATTCAGAGATTCAGCCACCAAATCAGGCCAAATCAAATCAGGGACTGAAGCTTTGCACAACCCTACTGAACATTAAAGTTGGACAATGGGTGCCTATACATGTGCTCTGGAGTGGGTCGGAGGGGCATTTTAATTAAAGCAGCTTCCAGGAGCCATTTTAATTAAAACACCTACAGCATATCCCATTTCAAAATGGCAGAGAGGGCATTTTAAGTAAAGTGCTCCCACCACCATTTTGAAATGTAGGATGCTGAATATATGAATCACTGCAGCACATTCTGATTAAAATGTTCCAGCAATCTTGATTAATTGAGTCTACGCTGATGCATTTTAATCAGAACGTGTTGGAGCACATGCAAAAGTGCCCTTTGTGACTAGTTTGAATCCCTACCCCCAAAGTCAGCATATGAACCACCCTCAAATTATGCTTTGGCTACTTTTTCATAACTCAAAAAATAATCTAAAACTCAACCAAATCTCCTTCTTTGGGCTGGCTATTACTAAAAGTCTATGAATGTACTTCCTCCCTACTTCCCTTTGACATCCAAAGCAACAGTATCACCCAGTTAACTTTAAGGCTGGTGCTAATGAGATTTGAAGACTATCATATGTCAACAACAGTAATTGGCAGGATCTTAATACAAATTTTTTGTACCTGGGACTGAGTGACTTGCCAAAGGAGCTATGATGTTCCTCTAAGGGGCTTAGAACCTGACAGTCTAAAGAGTACCCCAAAGCGTCAGTTGAGCTGTTACTACCATTGAGGGGCTGTTCCTCTTTTGTTCCTTATAGAAAAAGGAGGCTGTATTTTTGGTTATGTATCTGCAAAGTCATTGGTCAAACTGAGCCCTGCCTTCACCTTCCCTATTGCCCTACTCTCTTTTGCTGCTATAGAGTGAGCTACAACACAGCTCTGCTCAGCACCACTAGATCCTTCTGGACAGTCTCTCCTATCTTGTGGCCTGCATAAAATGTATTCTCATATTCTGGTCTTGTGTCCTTGGTCTAGGCTTTGCCTACAGGTCTTGATCCAATGAGATGATCTTTACATGTGTCATATCTACATATGTTATTTCCAATTTTACACTCCTTCAAACACTGCAGAGCACTGGGTTTGTTTGTTTATTTAAATCCAGCACATTTTGTTCTTCTGGCATGTGTGGGTCTTGGCTTATCCCATTAGCCAGGGGGGCCACAAGGCTAGAGTCCTAAAGCAGAAACAATCAAAACCAAAATCAATAAAGGAACTTTTATGGTTCTAACCGGGAAAGCTAGTTGAGAAATAAAACATTACATATTTTCTTTGAATTCCTGTGCTTGTTTTTGTCTTAAGCTTTGTAAATTGCTTCTGTTCTGTGCAATTAAACCCTCATTTCTGAAGGACATTTCACCCACAATAGTTTTTAAACATATTTAGTGTCTCTGTGTCAATAACAGTGTTTGCACTATGCATGCCAAACTGCATGTTGCTTAAGAAGTGCTCTTCATTTTCTGTGCTTTTCAATTTTTTGCATTTGTTCCAATCTCATGGACTCATCAGCACTCAAAAGAGAAGAAAGACTCCTAAAGATTTCTTTTTTAATTTATTTTCTTGTTTGTTTTAATTCTCTAAAATGTTGCCATTGATTTGTATAAGTAAATAATATTTTGGTAACCTTTTACTTTTCAGAAGGGTCCCAAATGCTGGTGGAATAAAACATGAGTATGTAAAAATAATAAGAGAAATCATCTAAAATGAAATCTATATTACTTTTTTAAAAGACAAAGAAAAGAAGTTGAAGTAATACTGTTTAAATGACCTAGCAATGATGGGAAAATCTGAACAGGTAAGTGCTTTATTTAATCCATGAAACAGTGGATATTCTGCAATACTTTGTTGCTCTGATAAGGTGAAAAATTAATCCATCTATAAATACTCACATATATTCAGATGGAAGAACCTAACCTGAATGTTTAATATCAATAAAATTACTGAGAAGTACAGAGTTAATGCTTGGCTTCAATGTCATAGAAGTTTATTGGTTTCAGAAAAAGGGAGAGTTGGGGAAATACTGAAAAAAAATTTAGGGCCTTGTTACATGTTAATTTTAGGCAGCTCCTGGAGCTCTTAACCCCTGAACTGTCCACATATTCACACCTTTAACTAGTTTAAGCAAACTTTAGCTGGCTTAAAGTTATGCCATCACAGGGCAGGTTTATCTGTGATCTATGTTATTCAGCTCATGTTACACTGGCATGTGGCCACTCTAGGCTACACAATATACACTGCACCTGCCTGCCCCTCCATGGCTGGTGCAGATTGGGCCCACTCCCTACCCAGCCCTCCCCAGATAAGGACACCATCCCTCACTGCCCTCTTCCCCCAGCAGCTCATATTGGGCCTGCCACCCCCTGCCTCGGTCCTCCACCAGCCTGGATCAGCCCACTGTCCCCTCCAGCTCCCCCCAAATCAGACATGTTGTCTCCACCCAGCACCCTAAATCTCTACTCACCCCCTTTTTCCTCCTGGTCCCAGATTACTTGTGGCTGCCAGTGCTTTCTTGGGGGAGCAGGCGGGGAAGGGGAACCTACCTCCTTGGCTACTGCTGCTCTCTGAGCTGGGCAGGCAGCCATAAGTAAGGGAAACAGGGGGTGGGAGGCAGTATGGGTGAGCTAGCGGAGCAGGGGGGAACCCTGAAAGGCAGAAGAGGAGCCTCAGGAGCAGGGAGGAACCGGGGATACCTAAGAAGCATGATGGAAACCCAAGGATTGGGGAAAACAGGGAGAGCCCCTGTGGGCAGAATATTTTTGCTGTTGTAACAAGATTTTTATCACAGCTCAGAGAGGGGATGTACAAAGAAACAATGAAACAGCATTGGCCAACAGGATAGGCAGTGGCCTCAGCACCCCTGGATTAGCCTCACAATTATTAATTTTTTTTGTAGGCATCATGGCAAGAGAGTACTTTCCACTGGGATCAGAAAAAGAAGCATGGAGAAAAAGAAGCATGGCTTTGTTGATGATTACAAGAAGCTTCTCCCAACAGTGTACAGCAGCACAGAAGAAGCAGAAAGGTCCTTGTTCAAATAATTTACCAAATAAGAACCAGAAGTTGGTGAACATAAAGTGACTAACTTCTCAATAATATACATGAGAGAATAGAACAGGAATGTGCAGGAAAAAAAGAGGAGAGGCAACACTTATGTAATGAGTCACTAAAGAATTAACCAGTAGAGGGATGAAAAGAGAGGGATGAACTGTCTAAGTGATGGGTATAATTCTGCACAGATACAAGTGAGAAAAGATTGCATTTATTAAGTCTAAATAAATAATGTTGCAGTAAGATAGATTCAAAATGATGAGATCAGGGAAAAAGAATTTTACCCAGGAGTAAATAGGAAATGAGATACTGTAAAATGTTATGAAATGGAAAGAATCTTCAGGATTTAGAGGATGTGAGGCCTGAGAATAAGGGCCAAGTTGATGATGACACAGGTTATTGACATGAAGAATGGTGATGACTGATTGATTGAGATAGGGGATGGGTAGAAAGGTTTAGGGAGGACGATGATTAAGATCTCTATTTCAGCCACGTTGAGTTTGTACTGAAAACTAGACATTCATGTGGGAGGTGCCACAGAGACAGTTCTGGAGGAGAAAAGTTAGATTTGCAACACATCTGTCTGGAGTTCATAGTTGAATCTGTGAATCTCAGAAAAAGGGTAGGGGGAGAAAAGAAAAGGCCCCATGAAAGAGCCCGATGTCAGATGAAGAAGTTTTTCAAAGCACACACTGAAGGAGCAAGTAGAAAGGTAAGGAAACAACCAGGAGATGGTAGAAACATGAGGCAAAAGCAGACCAAGATTTCAAGAACAGTCAAAGGCAGCTGCATAGCCAAGGAGATTAAGAATGAAGTATTGGCTCAAAGTTGCGGCTAACAACAGATCATTAGAGAATGGGAGCGCAAGTGACTGATGCTGTGTTTAGGAAGGAATTGGAGAATATTAACTCTAGATATTTAAGAAACTTAGAAATTAATAGTAGGGAAAGGGAATCTGGTACAATAATTTGAGAAGTAACTGTCATCCATGGATGGTTTTGTTTGCTTTGTTTTTAAAATGGGAGAGGCTACTGCATGCTTAGAAGACAGAGCAGAGATTCAGGAAAATAGTAAAGGGAGGGGATAAGGACATGAAAGAAGTTGACTCTGGAGATGGGATGGGGTAATAGGGGCAAATAGATGGTTTATAAGAGGAAAACAAGTGAGACATGTCTGCAGTGTGTGATAGGAGAAAGTAGAAAGAGTTGCAGGAGGGGCAGGAGATATAAAAAGCAAACAGAGAAAGTAGGAGGTCACATTGTATGTTATCTGTTTTTTCTTGGAAGAATTGGGGAGATTCTACATGGAAAGAGGAGTAGAAGCAGGAGGGGGGCTAGACAAATCAGTGTTGGCAAAAATGGTATCTGCAATTGCAGGGTTTAATTAAGCTGGAAAAACAGAGTTGTCTAAGCTAGGAGAATGGGAGAACTAAAAGAAAGAACAAATCTGTAGTATAGTAAGGCAGCCAGGAAGCAGAGGACTGAGATTAGACAATAATTTATCCACACTGGTGGACTGGAAATCACGACAGAACAGAGTGATAGGGCCTAATATAAGGGAAGCCTGATAGCTGCTGTTGAAAGAGGCTAGATGATGACCCGGGAGGGGAAAAGTCAGCAAAAAGTTGACCAGAGAGCAGTATTTGGTGGAGACCAAGTCATGTGAAAAGAACTTCTGGTAAATGGGAGAGTGGAACCAGAGCTGCAGGACAAATGAAGGCAGGAAGGGAAGGAAACATGAAGGTAAGGGTTTGGTGGATCATCAACATTAAAGCTGAAATCACTAAGGATGCATGTGAGGAGAGGAAAGCAAGGGTTCCAATACAAGAGGAAGGCTGATAGGAAAGAGATGATTGGTATATAATACTGGCAAGTCTAGGAAGAGGAGAAAAGACTCAGACAGCATTCAAAAAAAAAAAACAAACAAAAGAAGAGAGAGACTGGTAAGGTGGTTGGAGAAAGCATGGGAGTTGCAAGCAATAGAAACAGGGAAGAGAAGCCCATCCCCCACCATAATGTGAGCTCTGGAGGGGAATACAACAGAAGAGGCTTTTATAAAAGAAGGCAGCTGCAGAGGCAGTGCCAGAGCTCTGAGAACCAGAAGCAAAATATAAAGAGGTTACATGGCAGGAAAGGGTTTAGAAAGAGTGGAGGTAGAAGCTGGGTTAGATTGCCTCAAATACAAGACAGTCTTGAATTTAAATTGAGAGCCAGAAAATGTGTGCGTCTTAAGAAACAAAAGATAAACCATGAGCTAAAAACTCATTTACAAAGCTACAACTTCTATGATGCATAAGAGCTTGTTACTTTTTTTGTATTTGAATTTAAGATGTAAGACATTTTCACAAGAAATATTTCATTTTAAAAAGTTTCTCATATGTGAAGGGAAACGATAGATTTACCCTGACAGGTGGATAGTGGATACTGTGTTGGATAGGGGAAAGGAGGAAAGGAGGGGCTGGAACTGTAGTGGGGGAGGTGTGGAAGAAGCCCAACAATGAAGTGGGGAAGTATATATGCATAACAGTGTGGTGCAGGGGGTGAAGGTGGATATTACAGGAAGAGGAAGCAGTATGATTGCTATGATGCACAACAGGGCATAGTGACAGCCACAGTGAACAGCAGATGAACAATAATAAAAAAAGGTTTGGAAAATGCTAATAAAGTAATATATGTAGGAAAGTCCTTTTAGGTAGCTAGAATCCACTGTCCCCATCCTGCCAGGAGGAGCTGAGTTCTGGGGAACGCTCTGAGATAAAAGCAGTTTCCTTATTCTCGTGGCAGCTACTCCTCAGAAAGCCAACTACAAGCCACCCAGAAAATTCAATCCTTAAACCTTCAGAGAATGAGAAGCACAGAAAGCTTATACAATCACAACCACACCCTTCCTAACAGAGAATCAGATAGCAGCATTGTGGTTTCCTGCTTCTGAATGAAAGCATAGAGGAATGGAAGTACTATCAAAGTGATGTTTTGCATAAGCACTGAAGTTGAGAGTTGGAGATGAGCTATAATACCCAGTCAAAGAAGCATAGAAACAGAGGAAGAAATTAACAATGAAGAAATCACTTAGATTTTAACCCTGAAAAAGGTAGTACAATAAAGGAAGATGATTAGGAAAGAGAATATTCTCTTTGACTGAATACACATTGCAAAGCTCCTGTATTAAAACAAGAGATGAGCTCAGAAATGATAAGTGCTGTACCAGCAGAATGTTCAAGAGAGAATAAACCATAGAGCAGCTTCCATCAGTGATGCCTTACTGTTCTGATGAAAGAGTGTAAAATAAGTGTTTGCTGTTTGACAAAGACATACATTACATTTTAACTGATAATAGTCTATGGCTCAGGCAAATGTGGTCATCAGGAAAACTAGCTGCAAGCCATTGACTTTCCTTTGGTGAATTTTGAATTCAATTTTACATCATTATTTTAATCAAAGGACTGAGAGAAGCAGAGCAATGCCTTTATCTTCATCAATCTCATTCAAATGTACCCATACTCAATAACAGTCCTTACAAATTTCTGCAAAAAAGATAATGAGTTTTATGATAAAAAAGCTTCTATATATATATTTTGCTTCAAATTGGTGACAAGATTGGAAGCACCTGGTTTTCCACAGGAATGATGCAGTCACACGTGGTATCATGGCACTTAAATGGTGCGATACAGTAATTTTACCTTGGCAAACTGAGAAGTTTCTATCACAAGTAATATAAAACAATACTGTGTTTAATTTAAAAGCAGTAAACTGTTCAGAATAACAAGATTTGGAAAAGGTCCTATTGTGAATTAGTGGCTAGGGACAGACATTCAAAAAGCGTGAGCCTGAATTGATTCAATCTTTGCAGGTTAGTCTAACCTGGCTAGGCTAAATCACTTTGTGACCATGCAGACATCCCCTCTGGACTGAAAAAATGCAGGTACATGCCTGCAATAGCTCAGGCTAGAAGCCAGGCGGCACTAGAGCAGCCCTCCCTTCCCTTTTACAGCACTGAACTAAGGAGGGCGTGGCCAGGCCCCAGCTGTGATTAGGGAGGGTCTCCCCTCCCCCCCCCAATAGAGCATTTATCAGCTCTATTATCATCATTTAGCACCCCATCAGAAAACAAAGCCTTGCTCATTAATTCAAGCTCTTCTTAAACAGCTGTTTCCAAAGAAGGAATGGAGGGACATTACGAGCTACCCTGTTGATTATATATCTGCATTACAAAGCATTAGATAGCATACCGCATTCTGGCTACCATTCATGCTGTGGGGGAGAGGAGGAAGGGATCGCTGCTTAAGCAATGAGTGGTGAGTGGGGGGAGAGGGGCACAGGGAAGCCAGCAGACCCTGCTATGCCTGCAAGTCTCTGCGGGAGCTGCAGCCAGGAAGCAGAGGGGAGGCGCCAGCTCTGGTGTGGAGCAGAGAGCCCCACCCAGACCAGAGAGCATGCTGGTATGTTGGGGGAATCTGATTTAACTTAAACCAACAAGGGGCATGGGACATACATTGCATAAACAGGTTTGACCCAAATCAGTTAAGTCTGATACTACATTCACTCAGGTTTATCTCAAACCAGTTTCAATGATTTTCAAACTGATTTATGTGCACTGAATGTCTGTTCTATTCCAGGTTTAAACCAGTTTCTGATCACTTGAACTACTTTATGTGTAGTGTCTATCCCAAACCTAGCCTAAGAGTCTAATCCAAACTAGAATCTAGTTAGATTTCAGTTTCCCTTTTGCCCCAATTAATGCGTCAGAGATAGTAACCAAGAGGTAAGAAGAAAACAAAATTATACAAATGTATTTTCAGGCCTGACAAAATTAATGATTAAAATATTAACTGGCATAAAAAAGAATAAACAGTGATAAACCAGGCTGTCACAAATAAATATTGAAAAAATACGATCAAAGAAAACAACAATTAAAGATAAGAAAAGTAAAAACTGCCTTGTGATTTATAAATAAGCTATTTCCTAAGTAGAGTCCCATGGAATGACAGATTTTGATTTCTTTCTTTAGGATTCAGTAGTTAAATATCTATTAACCTACAGAGTCAAGACATGCATTACTTTAGCGCACTCCCTCTAGGTTGAAAGAACTGTATCTTTTGTCTTTAAACTGATAGCATTGGAGTCATGTTGTCGCTACCATGAATGATGCATGTCCCCGGTGGCAGGGTGGGGTACGATGGCAGCAGGAGCATGGTGGCCAACAGAAGCTCCTGCAAACACTGCCAGAACTGTTGGCAGTAGGGGGAGGCGGTGGGAAATGGCAAGTGCTGACCAAGGGCTGGCGATCACCTGCAGCTGCTGCTGGCAGTGACACCAACAGCCAGTGGGGATTGCAGATTGCCCGCAGACACCACCGGCGATGTTGGTGGTGGGGTGGTGAGCAGCAAGCACCCACAAGCACCACCGACAGTGTTGGCACAATCTTTCTGTAGGGGTGCACTGCCACGCTCAGGGCGTGTACCTGCATGCATCCCCTATGCATTGCCCCTGGTAGCTACAATAGTCCAGGAAACATGCAAGAGGCAAGAAATGTTGCAGGTGGTATCTTTTATTGGTCCAACAGCATGGTTGCAATACACTTAGACAAACTTTTGAATGCAGCATTGTGACGTCTGTAGGTATTATAGGGCTTGCTCGTGCTGCCCTGTGCTCGTCTGCCTACAGATGGCAACAGGGTAGACCTTGGCTCTGGATCACCAGGTCTGCCAGGAAGTGGATCTTACATTTTTCTCTCCTGCCATGATTTTGATGACCTATATATTCCTGGGAGGCAATGCCCATGGTGATCCTGCCTGGTCTTGATTCCCGAGTCTTTAGTGGGGCTCCAAACCTCCCCTTTACCCCAGCCTAGCCTTTCCAATTGGTGTTTTATGATGTTCTTCCATAGCCAGGTTGTAGTGCTGCCTGTTGTAACCTTCTCTGCACCCCAGGGTGTCCTAGTACCTCTTTTGGGTACACCCGTTCCAGGGGCCGGTCTTGGCCTGTGCTCAAACAAATCAAAATAGAAAGCAAAAGAAATCACAGAACCCTCCTCCCCTCCCCCGGCTGCTTCTCAGCCTTCTTGTCAGGCTCTGGCAATGCCCCCCTTCCAAAAACACCAAACAAACAATCCCTTAGTCCATTCTCTGCTGTGTGCTAGCCTGCCCTGCACCCCTATGAATGTACACAGTCTTTTCGGGGTCTCTCCCTTGTGCAGGAAGGCTCTACCTGTGACAGTAGATTTTCCCCTTCCGGCCCTCCTCTGGATCCTCTCTTGGAAGAACTCCAGTCCAGAGATTCCATCTGGTCTTGTGGGCTCCTTTCTCTGGATCCTCAGCTGCAGCTCCGCTCCCGAGATTCCCACTAGCCACTTGTTCACAGGCTTCCGCCTGCCTCAGGGTCACTCCCACAGCATTCCTAAGCCCTGTTCTGCCATTTCTGCCTGCCCAGATGCTTAGCTGTTCCTCTCTCCCTGCGGCCTGCAGGGAACTGACCCCTCTCTGGCGCCAGAAATACCTTTGAGCGCCTCCCTCCGCCAATGCTGAGCGAGATGCTGCTCCAGAAATTGGGTGGGTATTTTCCTTCCTTTCCGGGCTGCAGCTGCAGCCTTGCCTGCCCTCCATGCTGTAAGTTCTGTTTCACTCCTTCACACGCATATTCTTCTTCAGGTCACTTTAATCCTTGGCTGCTTACAGACATTAAAAAAAAAACAACAACAACCCCAAAAGGTGCTTTGCTTTAAACTCGGCATGTTCCCACACCAAGCCCAATGCACACCCAGGAGAGGCATTGTGTTAATTAGACCCAGCTCACTCAATGTCTGTATAGATTGGGAGTTTTAGTGGGACTTTTTTGATGCCTTCATTTAATAGCTGATTGAATCAGCTTTAGATAAGTGCACCAAAAAGCCCCACTGAAGCACCCGATCTATACAGATGCTGCAAAGCTGGGTTGAACTAACACACTGCTTCTTCTGGTAAAGCACATTTTTGGGTGTTTTTTTTTTAAATGTCTGTAAGCAGCCTTTGTCTTTAAATTGAGCTATTCAGCCACTCTCTATTGTCATGTCAATTGATATATATTGTCACAGAAATCCCGCTTCTATCTATGCTCAAGATTCTGAGTCAAGTCACCTTTCCTTAATTCTGCTTCCAACCCAAGATATGTTTTTCAGTTGAAAATCTCAAGCACTTCTCTTCTGATCAAAGCCAGACACCCAAGCAAACACACCAAAATAATTACTGGAGTTAGCTTCAAGAAGACTTCTTTGAAAACTTGAGACTTGACTCTAACTGTGTTTTAAGACTCAATTAGACAGATATAACAACCTACAGTTAAAGTCATTTTAGCATGTCCATGATACATCCCTTTATTCAGAACTTTAAAACCAGACTGTAAAAATGTCTCCAGAATTCAATGTTAAACTGGTTGAGGAAAAATATCAATTCAGCCATTTTTATTTAAATCCTTATACATTTACTGATTGCTATGTAAAAAATCCTGACTGCATATAGCTATACAATTTTCTCCTGAAATCTTCATATTTTAATCTCATACTATATCATATTATATATTTATAACCTAATAAAAATATCACAATGAAGTGCTGGAGAACCTAATAAAGACCTTGAAGAATATACCAAGTCAGCATTTCATGAAACAAAGCCCACAGTCATTCCAGTCTACAAAAAAGGAAAGAAGAAAGGCAGGTGCCAAGGAAGCACATAGCAAAATAAAAAGTGGAAAAAAACTTAAAATTCTAAAAACAATCATGATTAACTCAACAGATTTTTTGCACAAAGCATGCCATCAGGGGAACAGCATAAATGTCATAAAATCTAATGCAGCTATGATAGGAATCTGGAGCATTAAATTTTAGATTAAAAGCATGAATTATTCACAAAAATCTGTAACACTTCCTCATAAGGGTCAGTGATAAATACTTGGTAAAACATAAAAGCCAGAGACATGCTTATAAATTTCTAAATATGTTATGGATGGTGATATAAACTCTTAATAAACTATAACCGACAGTATTAACTATTCATAACAACCATCATAAAGAAGGACATGTGCACATCAACATAATATTTGAGATACACATTCTGTGTGCGTGTGTGTGTGTGTGTGTGTAAATTAAATGTAGATAACAATGTGATATTACTTTTATCTAAAAGAACCAGGATGAGCATGAGAAATCAAAAACAATGGGTTTAGGATTTTTTTTTCATGGGGTTGAGGTTATATATTTTCATTTACAAAGATCAAAAACATAAAACTAAAGCTTGTGAATCCTTGTTAGTTGATCCTTTGATGTCCTCAGGAGTGAATGAACACAATCCCTTCTCTGATAGGTTGTTTTTAGACATAAACACCAGTTCCATTTTTAGAAAAAGTTAGGGTTGGACCAGCTTATGGTGCTGTGGGTCCACCACCAGAGAGAGAATTTCAGCAGCTTCCACCAGTGACAGATGGAAATACACACTCCCATGTAATTCGTATTCACAATTAGAGGAGATGTATTCTATTCTACTAAACAAGGAACACAGCTCTCTGGAAATGACGACTCAGAACTGAACTGTTTCAGTGCAAAAAAGCTGCAAACTGTAATAACTACACATTTAAATACCTGTAGTATCCCTAGGTACTTGCCTTTATTAAATAAGAAATACACTGAATGTAGTCTAACTGCTAATATTTGTTACCAAAAGGTAACTGGCAATGTTTTAGAATGTACCATAGAAAGATTTTAACAATCATTTCAATTTGGACCCAAAGCTCTACTCAATTCAGGAAGCTGAAAATAGGACTCTCCAAGCCAAAACTTTTTTTTTTTTAATTATCACAATTAGCTATTTTATATTTAAATATAAATCATGGCATATAACTCCTTAGTTGACACATGACTACATAGCAATACTCTTGACTCTCTCCTGTTTTAATGAGCACTATATCATTATGGTAGCAGAAAAGAAAGTGACCAGGGAAAATAGGACTGTCCAATAATGTGCAAAATAACTTGCCAGCACTTTTGTTGTGTAAAATATTTCATTACTGTCTGTGATACAAAATTTTACACAATAACAATGTACCATAGAAGCTGCATTTTCCATTGATCTACTGTATTTCTTTTCATTCTCAGTGCCCCGGGTGTCACACTCTTAACTCTGAGTCTCCCATGGATCTAGGCTTTTAAAGAGGATTTACTTCTCTTAAAAATAACATGGACCAGAAAAATGGCTCCAGAAAATGTAGCTGTAAGTCACTGAATATCTCTTTCAAACTATGGTGAAAACATACTGAATCAGTGCCAATACTTAAAAATGAGCTATTTAAAATAAAAACTGTAATTAGACATCATGGATATCTCACTACTTTATTAAGAGCAACACTTCAGAGCAGATCCTAGACTGACTTCAATGAAGCTATGAGACTTTACATCAGCTGAACATCTACCCTTTGAAAGATGCCTGCTAAGATACAAATGATGTTTCTTGGCATTTTTTTCTTACTGGGTCATCACAATTTAATAATATGACATTGCATCACTGAATTGCAATGCAATGTCATAAAAACATTGTGATTCATGTAACAAACTCATTACAATTCATTATCAAACTCTGTTTGAACTGCTTACATAGTTCAAAGCTTACAGGACCATCCTATCTCATGAGGTTTGGGATGTGTGAAATCCATTTAAGGTGTTAGCGATGCAAACTATCTGGATTTATTTTTACTGACACAATGAAGTCTTCAGACCTTGTACCCTTCAAGCTACAAGCCTACATTATTAAGGAAAGAAACAATGTAAGGGAGATTCTAGCTTTCATTAAAAAAAAATATCAAAGTAAGTTTCTATCCTTCTATCATTTAATTTTATTTTTGGGGGGGGGGGGGGGGAGGAGGGGAGAAGGTAGCCTTGATCATTCAGATCCAAGTAAAGAGAAGAAAACTCTCTGTCAACGTTGAAAAAACAAACAAACAAGCAGCAGAGTAGTGCCAAAGAAGCAAACCACTTGTAAAATAAGACTGCTAATTATAAAAGGACTCCCACAAATTCATCTTCTTCATTTATTCCCTCCTATGTAGTGTGACAGTGCGATCATGGCAGATAGAAATAATTGGTAGGTGATTTCATTGGCAGGGAAGAAAGGTTGGTCAAAAATTGTCTGTAGATCCATTCAGGCACATAAAAGGCAGGACTGGCTGTACTCTGAGCAGCTGCCTAAGTTGGGGCTGTCCAACTTCTGGGTGGCCGGTGGCCACACATTCCCCAACCATATGATTTGCAAGCTGCACACCCCCTGCACTACTTGCTACATAGGATGAGTACCACACTGTGTGGGCCCCACTTCTGTCACAGTTGCCCCCCACTGCTCAGGACTAACACCCCATGCTGCTTTGTAAAGCCCCCCCTGCTGCACTACAGGCAACTGCCACTGTTGCACTGGGATCCCTGGGTTCCCTTGCTGTGAGCTCCCCCAGCGCTATAGAGCATGCCACCCATTTAATGATGTCTTAAGTAGTAACCTGACCACATGCCCATGTGCTTAATTGCGTGATAAAAAAGGGAATAAGACTCCAGTGCATTTTGAAGGCTGGAAGCATGGGTTAGCTGATCGATCTAGCTATACATTCAATTTAAGGCATGATGGGAACCAGCCACAAAGTTACTACATATATTCTGTGTAATAACTTCATGGCTTATTCCCTTTTTTATTGTGCCATTAAGTGCATGAACATGAAGTTAATCACATCTTAAGTGTAATGTCTGCCACAGACCTGAGGCAGAGAGACAGGAGACATCATTCTAGCTTTTATGGTAGCTTCGTCATCTCTGAGACAATGTTACCCATAATTCAGTGGGATCACTGGCTTTGTGACTTGAGCTGTGACTGTCATGAATTTTCATGCTGGGTCAGCATGACGTCATTACACGATGCTGCAGATTTTGAGTCTCGCCTTCTATCATCTATACAAGTTCCCTGTCAGTTTGCCCCACACAGAATTGTTTAAATCAAGACTTGTTATCATTGTTCAACCTGTCAGTTTAATAAACCCTCTATTCCAAGTCAACATTTTTACCACCTGAGCTGAAGAAAACCCAACTAGACACATAAGAGAGTCTTACCAAGCAAGCTCAGAGACTCACAATGCTGTTCTTGATTAGTGAGACACTTTGAACAAGAAGCCCTCTGGTTTAACTCTAGAGGAATCTTGTATTACTACTACTTCCCCATTTTCAAGTCAATTTCTTCTGGAGGATGTTTTGTTGAAATTTAGCAGAGATGTATAAAGGGTATTTCATACATTCAGCTTGATATATTCTTCATCTCTTTGTAATCATACAAAAAAAAGCTTCTTTTCCTACTATTACATGTGTACACAAGGATTCATGTCAGCTTTTTTGTTGTTGTTTTGTTTTTACATAAAATTCAATTGACTTCTGATGCCAGGATTTAGACAGACTTACTTCAGTATTAATGATAGTTACATGTACATATTACACAGTACCCTCACTGATGCTTGGTTCTGAACTACCAGTGCTTGCCTTAAGGTAAAAACAAAAACCCCCTGAGGCCTATGAAGTGATAGAAATTCTCCCAGCAAGGTACTCCAACACTTTTAATAATACAAACATTCACTTCTATCAACAAACAGTCCTGCCACATCACTTCCTTACTCACATGCAACACTTGTTCTTTAGTCACAGTGCAGAATGCCCCTTCTCTTTAATCACTGGTTGTTTCTCATAATACATTCTCAAAATGGCTGTGGAAATGGCCTAATCCCAGGGTCTGTCCTCTAGCCCCCAGCTTAGACTCCTGGGCATCTTTGTTCTTGAACCCACGGTAAATGACAAGTCCTATAATCCAGGAAGCCAGTTCTCTAATGGTCTCCTAATCCTTCAGTAAGATGTAGGAGTACCATTTATACCAGATCCCTGAACAAATCACAACTAATTAGGAAGCGGATACTCCACATATACTAAACCACACTTCTCACTGAAGGCCCAATTTTGGCACTGATTAATGGTCTGCATTTATAACAAATATGAAGTACAGTAGAAAAATCATGCACTTTGAAAATTGACTGATGGGTTAACTACACCTGCAAAGGCCACAGATGCAGCTGTAATATTCAGAGTTTTAGTAGCCAAATTCTTCCTGCTAGATATGTTATGGAACACCCTCACATCCCTAAAATATACCTTAAAATAAACTTTAGAACATTTTAAACATATACATACATAAATGCACCAAATTCATGGCAGCATCTAATGGTGTTATCATAAATATTTGTAGTGTCTGATCAAAATATTTGGAGATTCTCAGGTGTCAGTCCTGTTATCTTATAAAAAGGTATATTTTCTCACTGGAATTGTATAGATGCCTAAATTAGTACTGATCAGCTCTGAAAACTTTGTTCTTGCCAGAATAAGACATAAACAAGGTATTTAGCTTCCAAAAGGAACTTGTCTTGTCCTAGAATAATTGGATGGTCCTTAAAGTCGCCCACAGGGACACATTTTATGCCTGGCAGATAAGTAGAATTAAGAGAAAGATTTGGATGAAAATCTTAATAAAAAGCTATGAAGAAACTACTTAAGGTAGGCATTATGGAGTAGCTCTGATAATCACTCCAACTCGAAAAAATTGAAGAAAAGTGTTCCTTGGTGAACAATACAGTTAACTCACAGGACATTCTGATGGGGGCAAAAGTAATTAGAAAATCAACCTAGATGAAAACAAAGAACAGCGATAGCTAGGACTTATTTGAAGGACTGCTCAAACAAATGTTCTAAGGATAGCTTAAGCTTCCAAAAGACAGTAGTTTTTTTTCAGCAGGAAGTTAAACTTTGACCACAATCTTCACAAATCTGGAAACATGAGAATGATTCCCCAAACTATTTTAGAAAATGGTCACTTTCAAATTCTCAACAAACGAAATGGTAAGAACTTTGCCATTAAACAAAAGTCTGTGACAGACTTTGGAAAGGGTTGATTTCCCCCACATCCTTTTATTTTGCAGATATATTAGTAGACTCTGGCAAAGGAGTACTTTCTAGAGTCAAAATAACAATCACAAGTTAATCAGAGTACTAAAGCTGCTAGAGTATTTTCCTCACAGGTTCCAGGCTACCAGTTGGGATTTGGCCAGATGCCTGTAGTATGTGGATATGATCATCATGAAGTATTTCTTGCATTCAAATACATGCTCCATTTGAGCAGGGGTGTAGGTTGTAGCCATGTTGGTCTAAGGACATAGGCAGACAAGGTTCCTTGGGTGAATTTGATATCTTTTATTAGACCAACCCAAATGGTTGGAGAATAGTTATTAAGCCAGCTTTCGAGTTCAAAAACCCTTTGTCAGGCTAAGGAAGCTGCAGCAGTTGGTGTGTGCTCTTCCTGGATGGAATGAAAAGTAAAGAAGCCAGGGGCTGGGCTGGGGAGTCAGTTGCCAGGCAGATTATAATGTATCAAAAATCCAATGTCTATGTTTAGTCCCTGATCTCTAGTATCCAGGAGGCTTATGAAATGGAGCTCATAGGCTCGTCTCTGGGAAGCGTTGTGTAAATTTTCCTTGAGGATCAGGACTGAGAGACTGGAGAGAGAGTGACCCTTCTGTGAGAAATGTGCCCTCACTGGTAACTGGGTATTTCTGTCTTTGATGGATTTCCGGTGTTTTTATGAGCCACCTGGAAGAAGACTATCTCAAGAACTGCACCATCAAACCCTTGCTATACTTAAGATACATCAATGACATCTTCATCATTTGGACTGAAAACCTACAATCAGAGTAGCTGTTGAATAGCTCCACCTTCTTTGCATCTTCAGTTAGGAGTTCTCCCTGGTTTGTTACCAGAGGACCCACAGCTTTCTTGGTCCTTCTTTTTTGGCCAACATACTTATAAAATCTTTTCTTGTTTTCCTTAACCTCCTTTGCCAGGTCAGATCATTATTTATTGCTGCCTTCCTGATTTTGTCCCCGCAGGCTCTTGCTATTTCTTGCTACACTTCCTTGGTGATCTTCTTTGTGATTCTTTCATTGCCTGTATACTTTCTTTTTGCATCTGAGGCATTTTAGAAGCTCTTTGTGCAGCCACATTGCTCTCTTGCCATTCTTCTTGTGCTTCCATCATGTCAGAACAGTTTCTTGTTGGGCTTCCAATACTGTGGCCCTTAGAATCTACCAGCCCTCCTGGGTGCCTTTATCCTTCATTTATCCTCCCATGACACCATACCTATAACTCCCTGAATCAGATGAAATCTGCCTTTTTGAAATCTAGTGTCCTAATATTGCTGACCTTATGCTTCCCTGTCTCAAGGTCTGGAATTCTATCCTCTCATGATCACCTCCTCCGAAGTTACCCGTCACCTTCACATCCTCCACCAAGTCTTCCCTGTTGGTCAGGACAAGATCCAAGATAGATGATCCCCTAGTTGTATCCTCTGCTTTCTGGGACAGAATGTTGTCCTCCATACAAGTTAGGAACCACTGTGGCATTTTGTTGGGCTTCATTCTTCCAGCAGATGTCTGGAAAATTGAAGTCTCCCATCAGTACCATCCCACAGCTTTTGGACAGATCTGTCACCTGCTTGAAGAGCGTCTCATCCACCTCCTCTTTCTGATTAGGTGGCCTATAATAAATGCACACCATTATATTGTGCTGTATCTTTCTCCTTTCATCTTCACACAAATGCATTCTGCTCTGCTGTCTTCCTCCTCCTGAACCAGGGAACAAGTGTATATGCTTTTGACATACAAAACAACCCCAGCACATTTTCTCCCAACCCTGTCCTTCCAAAATAGAGTGTAACTTTTGAGATTGACCTTCCAGTCATAAGAGCTGTCCCACCAGGTCTTGGTGATGCCAATCAGATCATAATTCTTTTCAAAGGCTGCATCCTCCAGCTCACCTTCTTTTTCTCCCATACTTCTTGCATTTGTATACATGCATCAGACATATTTTGCATTTTGACTTCCCAGCTTCCCTTTTGCACCACTTGTTGCAGTCCTGTTGCTCTCTGGCCCTTTCCCAGAGTTGAGCTGCTTCTTCATGTCCTTTCCCCACTGGACTATATGCTCTGTTGCTGAAGGGTTTTCATCTCTAGTGAATTCTAGTCTAAAGCCCTGCTTACTAGGTTGGCCAGATGATGCCTAAAGATGTTCTTCCCTGTTCTCATCAGATGGATCCCATCTCTTGATAGCATCTCCTACCAAGAACATCTGCCTGTTGTCAAAGAAGCTAAAGCCTTCATATCAACACAACCATCTCAGCCACACATTTAGTTCCAGGATACAATGGTCTCTGCCTGGACCCTTGCCTTCCATAGGAAGAATTGATGAGACTGCCAAAACTCATCCATCCATCAGACCATTACCCCTTCCTGCTTGTCCATGTAGGCACCAGCAATAGAGCCAGGCATGACACTGAGCAGATCAGAGGTGGCTATGAGGCACTTGGCAGGAGGATTAAGGAGCTTGATGCACAAATGGCAGTCTCTCTCATATCCAGAAATGAGGCTTCAGGCAGGAAGCACACCTCCTGAGGCCTAAATCTGCATGACACATTGGTGTCTCTGTCCCCTGCAGAAGGGAGTCACCAACCACCACAACTCTTCTCCTCCTCCTTGGTGCAATGGTCCTGGAGTCCCTGTCCCTAGGGTCCTGCACTTTGTGGTCTCTAGGATGCTGCCTCCTCTGCCTCATGCCTGTCGGTGTCTTCTCCTCTGACTCTTCCACCAAAGAGTGCTTGAAAGAGGTTGCTGACTTCAATCCACTGCTTTTCAATTCTGGGTGCCCTCCTTTATGGGGTTGTCATATGCTGCTCCATCTCATTGCTCTTTGGCCTCTCCACTAACACACTCTTATAACTTTGTTCATGTAATCTTCCTGGATACAATGCAGCATGGATACCCATGCTTCCAGTCTTTCAATCTTCTTCTCCAGGGCAGACACCAGTTTACACTTGGTGCAGATGAAGTGCTCCTGGCCCTCTGGGAGGAACACAAATACATCCCATGTCTGAGTCACAAAAGCTGACTCAGATGCCATTTGTACATCATTTGCTCCCTGAAAAACACCTATAATGTATGGATAAAAAATGAAGGGAGGTGAGGGACGAAAAAAGACGTATGCCAAACACCCGCACCAGGGCTCTTGCACATACATGTACAGAGTCTTCTGCTCCATGGCTCCCTCTGGGGCAAACTCCCTAAAAAATCTCCCACTCTTTTTTCTGCGCTTTGTTTGCTATTCCCTCAGTTTACTGGAGGCTGCCTCTGTATAAGGCTGCCTACCCTAGCCCCACCCCTCAATTAAACCAGCCCCCAGAGCAAGCTCTGTCACTCAGTCACTTCAGAAGGGGGAAGAAAAGAAAAGAGCCGAAAAGAAAGGAGGAGAGAGAAAGGTGGGGGGGGGAGGGGGAGGAAATACCCCTCAGGAAGGAAAAAATGAAGGAAACCCCCCCCCCAAACCCCAAATACACACACCAGGCACTAAGCAAACAGTCTATCAGCCACCATAAGTCACTAGCACAGAGAAAAGCTTCTTCACGGCAGTCTCACACCTGAGCTGTTTCTCCCAAAGCAACTGCACTGTGATAACTACTCAGCTTAATCTCATTTTGGACCTGGTTAGAAAGAGGATATCAGTCATGATGGCCTAGAGTTTTGGTCAGTTATAGCAATTGTTTGTTCCTATCAGACAAAATATCCCATTTTATGCAATGAATAAATAAGGAGCATACAAAATACAACATAGGCGAGAAGTAATTAAAGATTGTTATTGTGGCTGTGGTAACCATTTTGCAGTGCAGACCTACTTTTCATATACATTAAATATATAAGCTGACCACTGGGGAAAGCTGTCAGTGCATTAAGCTTGTGTATATAATACTTCATCATTTCTTCACTCTACCCATCTAGATGTCTGAACAAGGATATAATTTAGAAGAAAACAAAACAGGAAAAAGTCACAATTGTGAAGCCTGCTAAACAAGATAAACTATATCTATGAAGATTACCAACTCTGCAAAATCTAAATAACAGAACATTGAGGGTGAACAGATTATGCACACGGATCTGTCTAATTTCACTCACAAAGCAGTAAGGATATGGACTGAGCTGCCAAATATGACCGGTGCAGTAAGTAGTTTAATGAGTTAAACACTGCACTAGGTAATTTTATATAGATAAATGGGACAGAAGAATAAAATAAGAATAGAATGAAAATGATGTTAAGATAAACTTAAATCGGATATTTTGAATGAACTGACATTTCCCCTCTAAAAACTCAAATGTACTCCAGTTAGCACAAATTCAGAATTATAAGTTTAATGCATAATGGGCACATCTACATGAGAAGTTCACCGCACAGCTGACTAATTAACTGTGCAGTAAGCATCTCAGCATCTATACATGCACCCCTATTAGGGCACACAAAACTAAAATTCTGCAGTAGGGTAGCACTTGTACTTCTTAGCGTTGGAGTAGAGATCCCACAGGCCTCATCTCTACCTGGGTTTTTATAACCAAATCTGCACCTTCTTCTCTCCCTTGGGTGCCTTGACCATAGTCACATGCAGCATGCCCCCCACATATAGCCTGACTCTCATGCATTCAATGTCTGTGTCTTTTTTCAGATATTCCAGTCTCTCACATCTTATAGGTTCTGCTTTGAAATGTAAATGCAGTTCTCTGCTTTTTTTTGGTCACACCAGCTCAAGCAGTCTGGGACCTTCCCCTGCTCCCTAAGCTCTGTCTCCAACATGCACATGTGATTGTTGTGCCAGGTCATTGCGAGCAAGATCTCTAAATCAAATCCAGCCCAGGATGGAGTGAATTATTATTATGAGCATATGCGCATCTCACCAAGGCACAAGAGCAGACACACAAAGGGCTCAGAAGGCTTAAACAATCATGCAATCTGTGTAAGGGGCAGACCTCTACAATGGAAGTCAGAGGGTGCAGACAGGTGCTCTTTGCAAAATGTTCTGAATTACAGTGTTACCCCAGACCAAACAGAAGTTCACTGTTGTTTCCAGAGGGCAGGGGAATCTAGCTGTGGACTAGGAGCTAGTAGCCAGGTTCCCAAAGCAATTGTCAGGGCTCTCTGCCAGTGCTCACTGCTTTCAGAATGGGAGAGGGAAAAGGCAGTGGAGGAAGCCCATTCTTGGGGGTCCCCAGCTGGTTCCAAAGGGTGGGGTGGGTGAACTGGAGACCCCCCACCTCAGGGCTGATAAACCCCAGACTGAAATCTCTCTGCTTCCTTTCTCCCTTCCATTCTGAAAATGATGACAAGCTGGAAGCACTGCAGACACAAGTTACAAGAGATGCTACATCTTGAAACTTCTTTATCAGATACCTCATGCAATGAGGTGTCAAGATCTTCATCCAATTGGCCATTTTTGAAGCTGTCTGCAACTGTGTACTTGTTTGGCTACAGCTATAAACTGCTTTCTGTGGTCAGATTGGGTGAAAATTGTCACTTCTGTCTGCACCCAGAGTCTCCACCTAGCCATATCTGTAGTTCAGATAGTACCCCAAATTGCCTCTGTGTCTGCTGGCAATGCATTAACTTCAACTATTTAAAAAACAATTCAAACGGGTCTAGAAGCAATGCAGTAGATCAAAACCTAATTACTCAACTGTGGGGCTTTTGACAAGAAATTGAGGCCCATTTTCTTTGCTAGTAGGATGCCACCTGAGAAACCATGGTATGGCAAACTGTCCATAAGGGATTTTGAAATTTAAGGACAACTGGAGAAGATTAAAAGACCCAGATATGGCAGGAGGTCTAGTGAGCTTGAAAGTGCATGGACCAATATTATTCAAGACAGGAAACTAAAACAAAGGTGTGCGCCAGAATCCATGATATGACACACATGGCCACATAGAAGAACATATTGACCAATCTAGGGTAAAGACAAGTGGGCCTTAACTGGAGCATGCTATTTTATTGCACAGTGGTAGAGAGCAAAGGCATATGTCCAAGAAGTGTGAAGGTTAGCTCCAGTGACAGGACAGGCCCCTAGGGCAGCTGTAGCACCCACTAGAGGCTAAACAAATCCTGCCCCTCACTCCAGGTCTGCAGCACAGGGCCAGCATTTGACCTGTCACATAAAGTTCAGTCTATTGACCAGTCAAATACTGGTCGAAAATTGTAAAAAGATGCCAGTAGGTCCAAATAATACACAGAAAAAGCACAATGTTTCCATTAAGAAATGTTTCAAAAAACAATAAAAAATCATATTTCTGTCAATAAAACTACAAAAAAGTAGTATGTTGTAAAATTGCTATAATATTTGACAGGTCAAAAATATGCAGTCAAATTATAAGTCAATTGACAATATTTGACTGGTCAATTGACTGGCTTGCCAATTCTACTGCAGTCCCCTTGCTGACTCACCTGCCATGCTTTGAGGTAACTGTTATAGCTCAATAGGGAGGTTGCGCTTGGCTTTTCTTATCACTGGACCCTCAGTCTGCTAATAAAAGTTTCTTCTCCATGTTTGCTATTCACCCTACTGGGACTAAGCTGGCCCTCCGTGCACTGGTCATGGCCCTACAGGCCTGAATCACCCCAGAGTAATAATTGTAGCCCTCTTGGTGCTAGCTCTGCCTTAAGGGCTCTAATCATGGCCTCCAGTCTACCCCATAGCCATTACCAAGTCTCACAGGTGTTACTCTAATTTGGTTTCCCAAATTGGGCAGAGGGGGACCCTAGAATGTGGGGATGGGAGGTGGCAGCATTCTTACCTTTCAGTCCTCCCAGCCACTACTGGCCTGAACATGCAACTGCTCCAAACTTGAGCCAACATTACCACTGATCAGCTCACAGTGTAACATGTAACAAGGCCCTAAGAATCAAAAAATAAAGTTCTGAATCTACTCAAGTCAGGAGTAAGACTCCTAGTAACTTCAGTGGGATCAGGATTTCAGCCAAGGCATATTAGCACAACAGTGAATGAACCTACAGTGCCACTGCTGTGACTGGTCTGAGAATAAATATAAGAATTCAGTTTCTGGGATTACTAATCCATTTACCTATCACAAGCATTACATTTACCCAAAAAATATTAGAAAAAATTAAGAATTACTTTTCCCCTGCCATACATACTGGCATTTTTCTTTCCAAGAAGTTCAAACTTAGTTCCACTAAAGTTATTTGTCCTTATACAGAACATAAAAGAGAGTAGGATCTGTTTTGAATGGCTATTTTTTACTCTTTAATATCAACAGAATTTATTAAACTATCTATTGCATGTAATTCCTTTCTGTAGATCAAGTCTTTAATAGGTCTGTTCTCCCCTTGTCCTTGCTGTGTGTGCAGAACTCCCAAAGATGTTAATGAAACTTGGGCACGTGTTTTGAGAAAAGAATAAATCCCCTATGTCATTTTGAGCAGTAAGAACATGTAACAGAGATCATGCAGCATAATTTTGAATGCCCACAGTAGCAGTAATCACTGTTTCTTAATTGATTTAAAGCATCCATTCCTATTTCGTTCTTATAACTGGATTTCTTTTGTTTAAAAAAAAAAAAAGGAATAACTGTACACCTTCCTGAACTATTGTGTGCATTATACATAAGAGGTGTTTCCTAAATGTAAGCTCATTTTTTAACATCAACAATTAATTCATAAAACAATTATTTTGGAAAAGGTAACATGCATAGCAAATGTTAATTTTAATTAAAATAAAACATTTGCCATCTACAAATGTCACCACCATCTGGTTGCACAAAGATTTGGAGTTGCGCATTTGCAAAAGAAAACCCATCTATGCTGTCACCTACCAGCAATCAAAATTCATTCTAAGGAGAAAGCAATGTTCCCTCCCCATCCCTTGACATGAGGGAGCTAACAAATGTTATTGACTTAAATTAACATGAAGGGGCCCTAAAAACAACAAAGTAATTAGACATGTTCATAAGAGATAATTATGTCATGTAAAGAGAGCATTCCCCAAAGTGTTACTGGCTTCATTAGAAAAAGCATTTCCCTTCTTAGGGAATACTGAAGACAGGAAAGATGTGGGAAAATGGTACCTTTCTCATCAGAGTTGAAAGCATATGATATGAATGAGGTCCCTGCTATGGCACTGACTGCAATAAATTACCAAGTGTGCGTTCTGTTTTCTGAAATGGACTCAATTTATCATTTTATTGAAAAGGTTCCATTATGCTAATGTCTTATAAAATCACTTTCTGCTGTTGCTGGAAGGTCGAAAGGAGATATAAACTTTTACACTGAGTACAAGAAAATGGTGTGGCAGTGAGTGCCAAGGGTTGAAAACCCTGAAAGAAGGCACATTGTATGTCAGAGTCAACTTTCAAGGTCTTTGTAACGGTAATATTTTTGGTACAGTCGTAATTGAAATGGAATAATGCTAATATTTTTCTAAGATTAAGTAATTTTTAAAAATTACTTGGCAGAAAAAGTCATGGTGAATTATTAGTGGCTGTATCAGCTCTTTCCACCACTAATTAGTTAATACTAAATGTTGTTTAGAAAGCCTCATTTCAAAGAAGACTGGATTAAGAAATGCCATATCTACTAGTGGCAACATGCCAAGACACACAGTTAAAGGATAATCAAATCTCAAGGTTCAAGGTATAAACTGATGATTAGTGAGAGCCAACCAGAAACACTCTTTCTAATTATAGAATTCTAAAATTGAGTGTAGATTACAAAATCAGAGTTCTTTTTATCTGGATATCCTTTTTACAGGATTGGCCAGCACTAGAAAAAGGGTACTGGGGACAAAGTGACCAATGATTTTATCTAATATGCCAGTTTCTTTGTCCCATTATCCTAATTCTGTTTTGATCTGACATGTGTACAAAAAAATTACCACTCTACTGACTGTGTGAAAATGTGCAGCAAATTAGAACAGAGGTTCTAAAAACATCATAAGATGAATAACATGTAACTAGAGAGCATGCCCTGTGGTTCCCTCCTTCCCATCCTGCTTCACATTCATATGTGAACTTTGTGGACACTAGAGCAAGTATTTAATTGGAAAATTCATTAGACAAGAATTTAATATATTTCAATCTGGCATCAATATAGTTTAATATCTCAAAATAAATAGGAGGAAACTACCTCATGTAACCAATTATCTCCCCATAGATCACCAGTGCTCTGAGAGTTGCCTGTTCTTCATCTCTGGATTGCTTGAGAACCACAGCAATAGAAATATCTGAGAATAAAGCTTTTGTAAACCAGGCTGGAGCCCAGACAAAATCTCCAGATAAAAGCAGCTTCAGACACGGACAATATTTATTATGCTCAATTTGGGAGAAAACAGGTATATGTGTGAGAATGTGTTCATGAATCAGTGTTTCCTCTACAGTGAATGGTAACATTATCAACCCCTTGGTAATTCTTTCCATTGTCCTTTGACATATATGTGAGGTGAATAAAACTTAAAAGCAAAACTAGGGACTAATCAGAATTATGGTACTTGAAGAGCCTGGCTGCATCATCAGCATTGCAAAGGGACAAGGAGAGGAAGGGTGAAAGCAGAGCCATGCCAACATGTCTTCTTCATCATTCATCAAAAGTTTAGCAGAACTATTCAGCTCATGAAGAAAGAATATACTTTACACTTGCACAGTCTGCAGCAGGAGTGGCTGAAGTGACACTCCTGGAGGCTCCTTCCCATAGATATCATAGGAAAGTAGGGCTGCAAGGGACTTCGCAAGGTCATCTAGTCCAGCCTTCTGTCTAAGAAAGTATCATTTCTTACTGAGCTATCCCAAACAAGTATCAGTCCAATCAGCTCTTGAAAATTTTCAAGGATGGAGACTCCACAGCTTTTCTAAGTAGCGTGTTCCAAATTCTTGACCACCCTCAGAGTCAAGAGGTTCCTCCTACTCTCCAACCTAAATATCCTCTGTTGCAGCTGGAGGCTATTGCTCCTAGTCCTGTCCCCTGTAGCCCCAGAGAAAATCCCACTGGCATCAACATTCAGGTATTTGAAGACTGTTATCAAATGTCTCTGCAGTCTTCTCTTCTTCAGACTAAACAAACCATAACTCTTTCAGCCATTCTTCATAAATCATGCCTTCTAGCCCCCAATTAATCATTTTTGTTGCTCTGCACTGGATTCTTTCCAATCTGTCCACATCCTTGTTGAAGTATGAAGCCCACAACTGGACACAATAGTCCCGCTGAGGCCTCATCAGTGCTGAATTAAGTGGAAAAACATTTCCTTTGATTTACAGGTGACATTTCTACTGATCCAACCCAGTATACTGTTGGCTTTTTTTTCCCCAACAAGAGCACACTGTTGGCTCATATTCAGTTTATGGTCCACTGCTTTCTTCCCACTTCTGCACTGCAGATTTTAAATGTTTTCCACATGCTTCCTACTGATCTTGGGATGGTGTTTTGGGAGCTACTCCTGAGATAATGCATCCTGCCACACCCATGCCAGAGACAGTAGTGAAAGACTCACCATCTAGTTTCTATCATTTATCAATGCAGGATTATAATTCAAATACATTTTGCACTTCACTTTTAAGGCAATAAATTTGGTCAAACAACTACTTTTCCAAGCCCCAATCAAACACAGACTAAAACAATGTACCACAGAACGTGTTTCCTTTTAAATTAAAACTGATTAAAGGATTTAATCCTATTGTAAAAGTAAACTGTCAGTGCACCAAATCAGAAAATACCATCAAAAACTAACTAGTTACTTTAATTCATCTGCTAAGACAATACATCTCTTCCACACTAAATTAATTATTCCCTTTGCTTATAGAACAATGGTGTTTCCTTTATGCGAATATCTGTCAAAAGAATGGAATTAACAAAGTTTCGTAATTCTGCTTAAAATGGCGTATATAAAGAATTTTTTTTAAAAACTTGAACATAGATATATTCCTTCAAAGGAAAAGCTATCAAGCTCAGAGTAAGCACTTTGATTGCTGTTATTAGATTACGAGCTTGATAAAAATTTGAAAAAATAAGTTAATTACTTAATGCAAATTAAACAGCATACTGCTTTACCCTCCTCAAATTATTGATTCACACCATTGTGGACCTAAAGTAGATGTGATTCATTAATTTATTTTATAATTAATCCATCAGTGATTTGTACCAACATACACAGAAAAAAATCCTGTTTATTTTGAAATGCTTCCTTTTTATTAACTTTATTGAATCACAACAGAGAAACCTGTATAGAAAGCTTTTTTTGATTTTTTGTATGAATTGTAGATTTATAGATATTTAGTTTTCAGATGCAGATGGCTAAAAATAGGTTATGAACAGCAAAAATAACTGCATTGTTGTACTTGTCTTAGTTTTGTCTGGTTCAGTTGCTGAGCAGTTATAGAGGTTCATGTCCTGAAGTATCAATATAGATATTCATGCAATGCTGGAGGCCATTTTGGATGGATCAGTGCTCACATTTTGATGATATTCTCAAGAACATGATGAGAAAAAACAGCAGTGTGTCTTAGGTTTAGGAATACTCAGTCTAATGCCATATTAAAATGGGAAGGTGGAAACACACATCATACCACTATCTGACCTGGAACTAATTTGACAATATAAGTTTCAGAAATGCAAGAAGTAATTCTAAACTACTTCAGAAACTTGAGTTGGCCATTTGCTTCAAGCAGAATTCAGACACCGGCCCCCCACCCCTCCACACACACACACACACACACACACACACACACACACACACACACACACACACACATACTTTCTTGTCCTTTACAGCATTTCTAAATCATTCAGGCTGGGATGCCTGGCTGTTTTTGGTTTTTGTTTTTTACTGCATGTATTATACGAGAAGAGATTTAATAAAATACCTTATACATTAAAAAGAGTAAAACAAAAATAACATTTAACTAACATGTTGTTGAAAGTTCAAATATCATTCCTATTAATTACAGTGATAGACTCAATTAAATGTCAATTTGTTACACCTCACCAGATTTTTCCACAGAAGACTGTACAGATCTGGATAAGCAAGCTCTAAATCCTAAGTCTTCCTGCACATGCACACGCACACAATAAAATCATTCTTTAAGGACTTAAGTCTCAGAACCCTAGGGCGCCTATACACATGCAATGTGTCATAGCAAACTTGATTAATTGTGCTTCAGCAGACTTCAGTGTCACATGTATCAGCATTCTCAAGCTAAAAAATGGAGGCAGGGCATTTTAACTAAAGCTCATTAGACAAGCTTTAGTTAAAACACCCCCACCAATATTTTTCAGTGCTGGGAAACTGATACACATGATGCTCCGGGTGCTTTCATTACAGCACCTCCCCCCACAACTCATGGAACATGTCTATAAATACCCCTAGAGCCTTGCTAATCTCATTTTTACACTCAGAAAAAAATTAGGATATTCTACCTGTTCTTCTCAATTTTGACAGAAGATGAGTTGAACATATTTATGAGGCCTTTCCTACCAATGTGATAAAAAAACAAACCCTAACTTTGAGTTTCATTGCTAGGCCTTTTTGTACCACTTTGTCAACAGATGTCTACTCCCCTCTATGAGCATATAGAATAAATAACTTGTCAGGTTAGTTTGCTATTTTTGATGACATCACAGATTAGTTCGATGAGGTATTAGATTAGCAGGGTCATAGACTTCATGGTAAGAAGGGAATATGGTAATGAACTATCCTGACCTTTGGCACAACCAAGGTTGTAAGACTTCCCTTAATTATTTCTTATTTCAAGTCCAATAGTTGTGGCTGAATAGGAATATATATTTTAATAAAAGATCAACTCTTGATTTAAAAGTCATCAGGTGTTGATAATTTGTTTTAATGGTTGTTCCTCCTCACAGTAAAACATTTTCATCTAATTTTATTTTACTTAACTTCACTGAGTTATTGAGCATGATTATTTTACCTAACTTCACTGGCCATTGAATATGATTATATCTTAGGCTGCTGGCAGATGTCAAAATAATGGCACACTTGGGATCCGAGGTGTTTTATGCTCTCTTTGAAAACTTGCACATTCTACCATACCACATATGCACGGCAGGATGTGCAATGTTTGGGGTAGGACATAGCTGCCTTCGGATCCCAATCATTTTACTTCCAGGGTCATACTAGGAACCACGGCTGCCCCTAGCCCAATCCTCTGGAGCAGGTGGCACGTGGTTATGTCCCTGACCCCAGCATCACCCTATGACCAATTCTGAAGTTCAGCTGATAGTCTGGGACCAGGCAGCCCCAGGTCTGAGGTGCATACCACATATCCAATTTAAAGCACCATACAAACCAGCCACAAAGGTGTTCTACATTACACGTGCAACATTTTTGTGGCAGTGTAGCAGGGACCTGGTGCGGCCCCATACTTACCGGGACAACAGCTTCCAGGGTGATCCACACCCAGTGGGATCCTGCACTGTTCCAATGGTAAACAGCAGGCCTGTGGGCAGGCAGCATGCCCCCTCACCTGCACACCTGCCCCCTGGGCAAGGCAGAGAAATAGTGGGTGATGCACTACCCACATGCCTGCCCCACAAGAAGGGCTGGGAGCAGGAAGCAGGGCTCCACACAGGCCTGGAGCCTGGGCAGGGCTAAGAACAGGTAGCTTGAGTGCCTGGCACCACCTAGAACCTGGGAGCCATAGCTGCAGACAATGATGAGCCCTGCATGGGCTCTCAGCCCCTGGCAGCAGCAGAGCATGTGGGGGCCTGCAGGGGTCTGGGTTGGTTCAGACAAACCTGGAAGTTCCCTTATAGAAGGGTGCCAGCCCCAGGAGTGGGAGGTCTCTGGCATAGGCCCCAGACTGCACTTCATATCCCCACTGGAGCCAAGGACACCCCATCAGATGCTAGCCCAACCTTTGCTCCCACCACAGGAAGCTGATGCTTCTGCAGATGCTGGATGCCAAGTACCTGCCAGGGCCTCATGGGAGGTCATAATACTTGTGGCCTGAAATCACCCACAGGGGTTGGTCAGATACAGGCCAGCCCTGTGAATCAAGTTTACAAGTGGGGACAAGCCCTGCAGAGCCTTAGCTGCCCCAGGAGAAGGCAGACATATATTTCAAGGCTGAAGCTAGGCCCATGAATGAACGGTGGACATGACTTTTTATATTGTGTTGCTTTGTTAATTTCTATATTGTACAAACAACATTGGTGGTAAGCCCTTGCTGGAATAGCAGGACCCAGCCAGCTCACATTAGTTCTAGACTGTCCTGGGTTTTTTTCCATGTTGGACCTTTCCTCCTTCATGTGAAGGCAGATGCCTAGAGGACCATATGCTTACTCCAGTAGCATCATCGGAACACCCACTTGGAGAGGGGTGGGGTATAGGGAAGGCAGAGCCCACAGACACTGAGGCCCAGACACTGAGGCCTGTGCCCATCTCAGCATAACCCACTACATTCAGATACCACCTCCTGATATCCTTCTCATTAACAACAAGTCATAGCAGGCAGGATATAGATAAAGGGAGTAAACACCCATTGAGAGTGCAGCATCTGGGCACCACCCTGGTGTGACCCTTCAGCCTGGGTCCCACTACAGGCAGGTTTGCCATTTTATGATGCTATAAAGTGGGTGAACATGAAGCATGTTGCCATTTATGGAACAATTATCACATTAACCATGCCATAAATGTACCTCTGACAGGGCTCTTAGCTTTCTAACTGTAAGAGCCCATGACTATCATATTTCTGATCCCTATGTAGTTATTTATAAACTATGATCAACTCACCCCTTAACCTTCTCTTTGATAAACTAAGTAGATAAAACACTTTCAGTTTTCCACTGCAAAGCATGCTTTGTAATCCTTTAATCATTCCTGTGGCCCTTCTCCAAAACCTCTGCAATTTTTCAGCAATGTTCCCAAAGTGCAGACACCACAATTGGACACAGTATCCAAGTAGTAACTGTACAGATGCTAAATACAGGCATAACATAATCCCCCTATGCTATGATATATTCCTTCTTTATTAATTATGGCTACCTCAATGTTCATCTAGTTTGAAAAATGTATCAGTAATTATCTTATATTTTCTGCAGATCAGTGATAAAGATATTAAATAAAATAAGGCCAAAGACCACATAGCCCCAGTAGGGACATATCTATTCAGTGATGATTCATCATTCACAGTTATACTTCTTACCCTCATAGTTAGCCAGTTTTTAAACCATTAAATGCATGCCATGAAGATTTTCTATCATTCTAATTTATTAATCAAGATGTCATGTCAAATGCCTTAAAGAAGTATGTTGCGTCAGCATAGTTATCTTTATCAACTAAACTTGTAACCTGAACATAAACGATATAATGTTAAAATTACAAGATCTATTTCCCATAAATCCATGTTGCCATTAATTATATTACCCTTTTTAATTCTGTATTGATGGAGTCCTGTATTTACTGTTCTATAATTACACAGGCCATTTCATTTACCCTTTCTAAGCACTGGCACAAAGTTAGCTTTCTTTCAGTCCAGTCCTCAAGAACCTCCTCCATTCTAATACACTCACTGAGGTCCAATTCATTATAAATATACTGCAGTTCAAGGTGAAGGTGTTTTCTAGGCAGCCAAGGAGCAGGCCCTGAATTCTTTGTAGATAACTAAATCCCCAGTCTGCACCTTTCCTGACTGCAAAGATGAGTCTACTATTTAATGGGATTCTGTGAGCAGGTACTCTTCAGCACCAAGTCCAGCTCCTGTAAAGGAGCAGCACTCTTCACTGGGCTATAGCGTCAGGTTCCCTTTTACTTGGTGCCCGTCAGATATCTTAACTTTTGCATTTCTTTCTACCCAATTGCCCAGCTAACATTGCAAGCTAGGTGGTTAGGGCACTTGTTGGGGAAGCAGGAAATGTGGGTTTGAATTTCAATGTTCAGGAGGAACTAGAACATGAAGTTTCTACTCCCCAGGTGACTGCTTTATCACTAGGTAATTACGTAAAAGGGTGGGCAAGTGAATGGAGACCCCTTTAATGTATAGGCTGATTTAAGCACCTAAGTTAAAAGCAGAAGTTCAGCCAAGTCCCTGTGTTTAGTGTTTTCCATTGGGTAGCTGAAATGACCCTGAGCTCCTTGGACAGTGCCTTGGAGGCACTTAAGTTTTTCCCTTTTTATGTGTAGAGAGCACAGGTATCCAACACTGAATTACTTCTTGGAAGCACATAGGTCTGCACTTAGCGTACATAGATCTGAGGCACTTAACCCTATCAATTTGGATCGTGCTTCCAGGGTTCCAGGGTTCTGAGGTGCCCCTAGGGCACAAAAATTACCACCTCAATTGACAGCCTTATGTGCAGCCTCAGCAAAAAGAAAAATAACCAAATAGCTACTGGAATAGCTATTACTTTCTCACCTACAGGGGTGAGTGAGCCACATTACTGGAAGGATAAAAAAAAGCTTATTTTGTAGCTGCCTATGAGGTACTATTTGGGGGGGGATGAATTATTTCATATTCAAGTTCTGTCAGCCTGACCACATTGCTCTTTATTTTGTTTCTACGATATGGAAAGTGTTTCACTGCATCACAAAAAGTAGTAGTCCACAGACAATGGTAGCCTACATTCTGCTGTACTATTATCCTGCCATTAGGATATCTGCAACAGAAAAGGAAAATATTTTCTTTTGTCAGAGGTGTCATGGAGAAGGAAACAGTTTGTCAAAAAGTTGCAACTCCATGGGCACATCTACACAAGATGCTTAATGCACAGTACATTAATTCTACTATGCACTAGGGCATCACGGCAAAAACCATGCTAATGCAATAATGTGCAGAAGAATTAGTCTACTGCATATTAAGAGTAAAAAAAAAAAGGCCATGAGCCATTGCTACTGTGTATTAGCATCAGCTACTGCACATTTATGTAGTACCTCATATTAGAGTTACCAAACTAAATGTGCAGTAGCAATGCTGCATTAATGCACGTGTATATGTACCCCATGAATATATCTTAATGCCTTGAATATTTGTAAATTGACCTGCAAAGTCCATCAGGGCTATTAACCCTATATAAATATTGTATGCAGGGATGAAAATATAAATAAAAAAGCAGCAGCAAGCACTTCACATTACCCTTCTTCCTCCGGTTAGACCAGTCTGAAAACATGTCCCCAGCTGATCAGATTTAAATCAGCATGCCCCGCTCTTATCTCATTACTCATTCAGAATGTGAGATGTGCATCATTAAGCTAGGCACTAATTTGTTCCTAAACTGCACTCATTCATCATTAGTTGGCAGTGAAAGGTTGATCAAGTCAGTTGTGGAACACTTCTATGACCCTCCCATAAATTGTATATTTTCTGCACGACTTACTCCAAAAATTCTCTCAGTTATTTTAATAGTTTTGGTAACCCTTATATTGTATACAATGGGTTTTCTGGCTGTGTTAGTCACAGAAGTTTTAGTTTGCTATACCCTAATATTGTTTTCCAATGTGGTACAGAACAGCATTTGTGTACCAAGCTCTTTAAAAAGGCATCCTCAATGAACTACCAAAAACGGTCGTTACTTAGTTCAGTCTTGTTCCACAGAGTGATTCATATCTATTTGGAAAGTACATAGTTTTCAATGGGGAGTATAGCAGGGATGTTGTGTCTTCGAAGACTGATATAATATTTTAGGAATCCTTCTAAGATATATGGTTGCTTGGGAATCTCTTTCAAGAATGAGTTTTGAAAGCTTATCTGTAGGCCTGAAAATCTGCCTTAGCATAACTGGCAACTATCAAAAGGCAAGGCTGGGGTAAGCACTAAGAGCTGCCATGCATCATCCCTCCACAGGTGGTTGTGTGACACAGGGGCAGGCTTTCACATCTGGTGCAAGCACCAGCCCACCTCACGCATCTGCCATGCCTTGATATAATGATATGAGGATGTTAAAAAGGTGGGAGGCTGCCCATATTGAACCCCGATATTAAGGGGGGGTATCCGCAGCTCCGTTCCACCCCTTACTGTGCCCAAGCCTTGCATGTGGCATCCCAGGCAAGTACACTCAACTGTACCTCTTCTCCCATTAGCTGTATTCCCTCTCTGTATTCCCTGCTTGCCTGATTTCAGGGATTGAGGGTTCCTAATTTCTGGCTCAGGTGCTTTGCAAAGTGTGCCTGGCACTGTGGGATCACTCACCCCAGCAGGCTCAGGTGATCCAGGAAGCTTACCTGGCCTTCCCTACATTACATAACCCACCTGAAGGTGGAGGCTGAGGTTAAGGCACCCCAACCCACCTGGTATGGGGAGTAGCGGGGGGATGTGTGGTCTATGGGTGGGTTTGTATAGGGGCTCAACCTAGGGCCGCTGCATGACTGTGGCTCCCTGCAGCACCGGCGGCAGCCGGCAGCACAGCTGTGCCCTCCTGTTCCACAACTGACTTGGGATCCTGGTGACAGATGGGACCCAGGCTGGTTCCAATTGCAAAACAACCCCAAGGATAGATTCATAGATTCATAGATGTTAGGGTCGGAAGGGACCTCAATAGATCATCAAGTCCGACCCCCTGCATAAGCAGGAAAGAGTGCTGGGTCTAAATGACCCCGGCTAGATACTCGTCTAACCTCCTCTTGAAGACCCCCAGGGTAGGGGAGAGCACCACCTCCCTTGGGAGCCCGTTCCAGACCTTGGCCACTCGAACTGTGAAAAAGTTCTTCCTAATGTCCAGTCTAAATCTGCTCTCTGCTAGCTTGTGGCCATTGTTTCTTGTAACCCCCGGGGGCGCCTTGGTGAATAAATCCTCACCAATTCCCTTCTGTGCCCCCGTGATGAACTTATAGGCAGCCACAAGGTCGCCTCTCAACCTTCTCTTGCGGAGGCTGAAAAGGTCCAGTTTCTCTAGTCTCTCCTCGTAGGGCTTGGTCTGCAGGCCCTTGACCATACGAGTTGCCCTTCGCTGTACCCTCTCCAGGTTATCCGCATCCTTCTTGAAGTGTGGCGCCCAGAATTGCACGCAGTACTCCAACTGCGGTCTGACCAACGCCCTATAGAGGGGAAGTATCACCTCCCTGGACCTATTTGTCATGCATCTGCTGATGCACGATAAAGTGCCATTGGCTTTTCTGATGGCTTCGTCACACTGCCGGCTCATGTTCAACTTGGAGTCCACTAGGACTCCAAGATCCCTTTCCACCTCTGTGCCACCCAGCAGGTCATTCCCTAGGCTGTAGGTGTGCTGGACATTTTTCCTCCCTAGGTGCAGCACTTTGCATTTCTCCTTGTTGAACTGCATCCTGTTGTTTTCTGCCCACTTGTCCAGCCTATCCAGGTCTGCCTGCAGCTGTTCCCTGCCCTCCGGCGTGTCCACTTCTCCCCATAGCTTTGTGTCATCTGCAAACTTGGACAGAGTACATTTCACTCCCACGTCCAAGTCGCTGATGAAGACATTAAAGAGTATCGGTCCAAGGACCGAACCCTGCGGGACCCCACTGCCCACACCCTTCCAGGTCGAGACCGACCCATCTACCACGACTCTTTGGGTGCGACCCTCTAGCCAATTCGCCACCCACCGGACTGTGCAGTCATCCACATCACAGCCTGTTAATTTGTTCACCAGTAAGGGGTGGGATACCTTATTGAAGGCCTTCCTGAAGTCCAGGTATATGACATCCACCCCTCCTCCTGTGTCCAGGCGTTTCGTAACCTGGTCATAGAAAGAGACTAGGTTGGTCAGGCACGATCTGCCCGCCACAAACCCATGCTGGTTTCCCCTCAGCATAATTTGTCCTGCCGGGCTCTCACAAATGTGAGCCTTGATAATTTTTTCAAATACTTTACCAAGGATGGAGGTGAGACTGACCGGCCTATAGTTGCCCGGGTCCTCCTTCCTCCCCTTTTTGAAAATGGGGACCACGTTAGCCCTTTTCCAGTCCTCCGGGACTTGGCCCGTGCGCCACGAGCATTCGAATATTCCCGCCAGTGGCTCTGCAATGACGTCGGCCAGTGCCTTCAGCACCCTCGGATGGAGCCCATCCGGGCCTGCCGACTTAAAGGCATCCAGTTCTTCCAAGTGACTCTGCACCACCTCAGGATCTACGCATGGAAGTCTGGCACCTTGCTGCTGCCTCTCTACAACCTCAGTGAGAGACTTGTCATGCCCCTCGCTTAGGAACACTGAGGCAAAGAACTCGTTGAGGAGTTCAGCCTTGTCCCCCCTATCTGTCACCAATTGCTTCTGCCCATTTAGCAGGGGTCCTATTCCTCCCTGGGCCTTCCTTTTACTCCCTATGTATCTAAAAAACAATTTCTTGTTGTCCTTTACTTGGGTTGCCATCCTCAGCTCCATGGTAGCTTTGGCCCGCCTAACTGCCTCTCTTGTAGAGATAGCTTAGTAGGTAAAAAGTAAGTTCAGAAAAAAATAGGCTGAAGGTGACAGAGAGAGTGACAGATTAATTAGGAAAACACTGCTGTAAAAAGGTAATTGGTGAAAAAATAGAGCATGACCTTATATGGAATATGCAGAAGAAGGCTGTGTGAGGGGAGAGGAGTGGGGTGACGAGGAAGCCCCAGGGATCAAGAAAGTGGGATACTGCAGTAGGGAGCATGCCGCTGTGTTTCCACAGCAAGTGTTCCTTCCAGATTGGTGAAGGGAGCACAAAGAAAGGTATTTCTGGCTCCAGAATGGGGCAGCTGGGGGAGGACCACAGCAGGCTGGAAGAGTGGACACCAGAGACCTTCCCAGTCAGCAGTGCCCCATGGCTAGCCACAGGTGAAGAAAGCCGGCCCACTGGCCAGAATGGTTGGAAGACCACTGGCAAAACCCTGGACATGGAGCACCAAGAAACTGCACAGGTCCAGCCGGGTGAATACTAAATGAGTGAAAATGGAGGCAAGAAGCTGGCAGAGAGAGGGAATGAAAGAGCTGCCAGCATGAGTGGGTCTGTGAGTTTCAGGGGCACAGCCACTTGATTTTTTTGGGGGGGGGGGGGGAGGGAGGGATTCTTTTTTTTTTTTTTTTTTTGAGTATCATTTTCTCTCATTGTGCCAGGGAAAGGGAGAAGAGGGAAAGCTCCATCCCTGCAAAAGTCCCACAGGTCCCAGCCCTGTGGAGCTAAACCTGGGTGGAGCTGCTGTTCAGGCTGGGTCATTAACTCTACAAGAGAGAGCAAAATAATTTGACCCAGATACCTGGAATGAATTGATTTAAGTTGATTATCTTATAGAATCTTAATGAACTGATCTAAATTGATTGACCCATGAACTGGAATGAATTAGATTTAAGTTGATTGTCTTATGGACCCTAAATGAGCAGATCTGAATGGATTGACCCTTGAACCTGTAATGAATTAATCCAAGTAGATGGCCTTATGAAGCCTGCATGAACTGATTTAAATTCATGGATGCATTCATTCAATAAGCCAGTGATTAACTGCCAGAGACATATCCAGGTGACGCAAAAGCAGGATGCAGATGTGCATCACCTGGGAAGTAGTAAGGGTTAGGTGTGAGGGGAGGTGGAGCCCCATGAAGAGAACCCTCTGAAAGGACCAGCCAGAACTTCTATCAGTCCCCACATCCAGTTCCCAATATTAAAAAAAATATCAAGGCGTGGCAGATGAGAGCAAAACACCGGAGATTGGTAGTGGTGGTGCGGTCCTCCAGCCTGATGGTGTACTCTGGTAAGACATCGGACAGGTGCAGGCCATAGCCTTATTGTAGCTACCCCCAACAGGCTGTAAAAGAGTATAAAAGCCTAAGGAAACAACTCAAATTTGGGGAGATGTTATTAAGCCAACGGAGACCAGGCTGGTCAAAAACGTGACCCCCAGTGCCATGATGATGCCTGATCACCTGAGTCATCATGAGTCGTTAAGAAGGCCTGCATAAAAATACCTTTACAGACTGTTTGGGTTTTTCCTGAGTAGTGGTATTGCTTATATGTTCAGTAAAGTTGGATTTGAGACTTGAGTGGGACCACCAATCATTTCATTCCATTCATGTAGCCCCTTGATCAAATTCAAGTATAACATATCCAGCAGCTGTTAATATTTTTAATGACTAGTTTGCATGTTGCTTCATTTGTGCTTCATAGAGATACCCAAAATGGAAACCAGATATCCCAAGCAATAATTTTATGAATAAGAAACTTTAAAATCCACAGCATAAGCAGTCTGTTCTTATATGTTAATGTTTGTCTGCAATGTTACAAAAACTGCTTTATAGAAATATTTTCCTAAAACTTATGAGAATAAAAACATTGCGATAGCTTGGAAATTAAAATGTTAATGCATAATCCATTTCACTTCTAGTAAAAGCAACTGTTTCTAACATATTTAAGGATAAATGGTATTTGCTTCTTTTGCTTACTTATATTCATCTGTAATATTAATTATTAGAAGTTAGAATCAGTCAATTCATCAACCAACCAAAGGCATCATGTACTGTTAGAAAAAGACTATTATGTGCTCCTCTGCATATTCACCATATATTATTGTCCTAATATTGTTTCCTTGAAAAAAGAAAACTAAAAGATTTTTTTTTCCATTCCATATGCTGTTCTACAAAGAAGGAGAGATTCCAGTGTGTAAATGAGTTTTGAAACATGGAAATTCAGTGAGTTACCTGATTTGTCAGATGGAAGGGGAAGGCTGTCATCTGCAGTATCCAAAATAACAGCTAGCCCCATGGAGTAAGATGGAAGGATGCTGGTACTGAGGTCTACACGAGTTAAGCTTTTAGGTTCTCTTTCCAGGGGAATATGACCACCTTTCGCCCTTTTCTGCACATCTTCATGTGGACTCTGAACAATATGAACTATACTCTGCTGGGCCAGGTCACAATTCTGAAAAACAAAAACAAAAGCCCAATATATAATTAAATGTGACATAAAGGAAAATTTTCCTGTATCTCCAATTTGTTACATGTTAAATGTTCTCCAATCCATTTCATGTAGCATTTCAATGAGCAGTAATGGAGTTTAAAGAAAACTGACAAGTGTAAATTGTTAGAATTAGGATTACTGGTGCTGGCACCAGGGTCACAACACTTACAAATTGTAAACATTTAACAAGGAAATGGTGGACCAGAGCCAACAGCTCTGAATAATTCTGGTGAAGAATGAACTGACATAAAGAAAATGTCCAAAAAGAGAGGATGGTTATTAAGTCACATGCAGAGAATATTCAACATATAGAATGCATTTGTAGAGACAACGATAAAAAAAAACTTTAAGATGTTAGTAAAAATATTGATGCATGTGATTTTTTTTTCCCTGGCAATAACAGCTCAAGTTATTTGCAACAGCTTGGATACAGGCTTGTGAGAATATCAGTATAGGAAGCAATGCTATCCTCTCCTACTGCTGCTATAGCTTGGAAAAATGTTGCCAAAATCTTCAGAGCTTCTTCACTGTCTTTTTGCTGGTGCAAATGTTGCTGCATACAACACACAGGAATAAATACCAAGTTAGATTACATTAATTAATCATGCCAAACTTCAAACAAATTTGTTTGGAGGTCATTCTGTTTAGGTTAAGGAAATAAAAATTGTAAAAACTGAACCTAAAACAATTTTTTAAAAGCCACTGACTAGCCACAGAGCTAGTTTCCCACCTGCCTCTGGGCACACCACCCACCTGTCTCACCTGCCACACCTTATTGTAATTAATTATGTTGTTAATTAAGGTGGGAGGCTGCCCATTTTACACCCCAATATTGGGGGAGCTATCCGTGGTTCTGTTCCACCCCTACACCATGGCTCAAGCCTGACAGATGGCATCTCAGGCAGTTGGCTCAACTGTCTCCTTCACCCATTAGCTGTGGCCCTAATTATGGGATCTTCAGCTTCCATATCAGCCCTGACCCCATCTCAGGCCAGTTGGGACCCCAAGCTTCTTTGCTTATCATGGGCATCCCTCACAGTGGGACCCTGGCCCTTTTGACCCTTCCGGTCCTGGCCCCAGCATTGACTGGTCGAGTCCCTCAGTTGGGTTTACACCTTCTGCCTGCACTTAGGGATTGGGGTCCCCCATTCCCAGCTCAGGTGCTCCTGGAAGCATGCCTGGCCCTGTGGGGTCACTCCCCCAGCAGGCTTAAGCGCTTCCTGAACCTTAGCTGATCTACCTTGCTCTGATGGTAAATGACCCACCTGAAGGTGAGGGCTGGGGTTAAGGTGCCCCTACCCACCCTTCACCAGGGTGATAACTGGCCTGGCATTTCCTGGGGAATGAGAGCCCCACCAGGGCACCCACTCCCAGCGGGGTGCAGTCCTGCCCAGGACCAGGAGCCTCCAAACCGTCCCCTATAGCTCCTGCCCTTACCTGCAGGATGTTGCATAGTGCCTGGCTTGCCAGCAGCGACCTGCCCTTTTTATATAAGCAGCCTGGGATCTTAAATGGCTGCTGCAATCAATCACCTGCTGGCTATTTGGCTCTGTCCTTAAAGTGGCAGGCACCAACAGTGCCCTGCCACACACTGAAAGTCAGTCAAATAAAGAAAAGTATATGATAGTTAAATCTAAAAAGTGAATGAATGAAAATTCACTTATAATCATCAGTTTCTCAAATCTAATAGTCAATTTAAATAATTGTAATACATTATAAGCCTACTACTATGAGTAACTGGTAATTTTACTTTATCCTTATATTCTCAAGAAACAGCTTTTCTCTTAATAACACAATATAACAATTTTCTGTAATTATGTAAAGTAAATTCAAAACAAATTATGTTGTTAGGAATTTTAAGAAGTGTGTGTGTGTGTGTGTGTGTGTGTGTGTGGGAGGGGGAAAATTTTTCCACATACTTGCTCATACCTATCTATGATACTATGATATATGTAAACTAAGGCCAGATGCATGAACTGAATTATTTTAAAATTGTTTCCAACTTTTTTCTAAAATCCTCCTATTTATAGTAATGACAGTCAATTTAACTCCTTTTTCTAAATGTAAGTTTGCCATACTATTCTGTTTTAAACATACTCGGAAAAAAGGTAAACTGTTTAGGATTATATTCTTCAAATTTTTCAATCCAGGTACTGCTTTTCTTTGAACTTTTGGTTATTTCAGATGATATTGAAGAATGCACATTTCTTTTCAATTCTTTAAGCTACTGCATACTGTCCCTCAGAAAAACCTTTTTTATCTTTTAACCTATACATGGGCTGCAACTTTCTGTTTAATATCAATTAATTATTCTTATATTGTAAGGCAAAGTTACCCCACACGTGTATACATTCCATGTAACAAGTTTTGGGGTCAGGAAAGAAAGAGGAGAGAAGATGTCCTCAGAATTATTCCTGTACCTCTAACATACTTAAACAGTTTAAACATTACATTAGATATGAGCTCTGAATGAATCCTGTGGCACAAACAGGGATTTACATTCCACTAAAACAGTGGTTCCCAACCTTTTTTTTGCTGCAACCCGTTGCTGTGAGCAGAGTGCAGCAGTGGCAGTAGCCTGGGGATGGAGGCACTCCCAGCATGTGGCGCAGCTTGTTCTTCATACGAGGTGCTGCCAGCATTGCCCCCGAGACTCTCATTTGGGTCACAACTTGAGGTTGGGAACCGCTACACTAAGATCTTGAGAAATACTAGGGACTGGTAATTCAGTTCACAATGCCATGATTAATATAGAATTTTCTGGTTAGGCAAAGGGGCTGCTCTCTCAGCTTGGAAAGAGACACTGTATGTTTTTTGTTTTTTTCCACAAGGCTTGGTTTTACAAGAGATCTTGATCTTCCTTAGTAACCAGTTTAAATGGTACCTCAGTTGGTCTCTCTTCAAAATCTTCTGTCTTAAGAGAAACAAGCAGTTTTTCAGCTGCATAAGGCTTTAATGCAGAATTAATAGATACACTCACTTCTTATGACTACCCTGACCTCAATCATCGAGCTCCAGTATGCTGATGATGTTGCAGTATGTGTTCACTCAGAAGCAAACCTTCAGGCAAACAGCAGCATCTTTACCAAGGCATACAAGATAATGGGACTGACACTTAACATTCAGAAGACTAAGGTCCTCCACAAACAAGTTCCTAAGGAACAGTCCCAGACTCTGGCAATGCAGATGTATGGTGAGACTCTGGAGAACGTTGAGTATTTCCCATACCTCAGGAGCCGTCTTTCACAGAAGATTGACATCAATAAAGAAATCCAATATTGCCTCAAATGTACAAGTGCAGCCTTGGTACATCTAAAGATGGGTGTTCAAATTTCACAACATCCAAAACCAAGCTCGTGATTTATTAAGCAGTTGTGATCCCCACCTTGCTGTATGGAGCTGAGACATGGACAATGTACAGAAGACATCTAAAGTTATTGGAGAAGTACCATCAATGCTGCCTGTGGAAGATCTTCTAAATCCAGTAGGAAAAGAGACACATCAACATTAGCATCCTCCCACAAGCAAACACCATGAGTATTGAGGTGATGATCATCTGACATCAACTTCAGTAGGCCAGCCACATCATCTGGATACCTGACACCAGTCTCCTGAAGCCAATTTTATTCTCCCAGCTGAGCCTAGGTGTATCCTCAAGAGGAGGGCAGAGAAAGCAATTCAGGGATGTCCTCAAGGCTAACTTTAAAAAAAATGCAACATCGATGTCAACTTGTGGAGAAAGAGCATGCTGCAGGAATCTCAGTACTTTGTAACCTCGGAATAATAACAGGAGATGGAAAAGAGGGAGCAACAGAAACAGCATGTTGCAGACCAAATCAAGAATCCAGCACCACCCACCCCACATGGAAACACATGTGTGAGCTGAAGTAGTGTCTGTCATTCCCAGACAGGCTATCACCCATCTTTAGACATGCAGATAAGACAATCATGGAAGACAATCATACTCGACTGTGAGGGATTGCTGAAGAAAAGAAGATGTCTCCTCCTAGAAAGGACTCTTGATGAAACATCACATAAGAAACATTCTGTGTACCTTGGGTGCATCCACACATGCAATTAGGGCAAAAAATAAACTCCAGCACAGTTTGCACCAGCATTTATTTCTCCCGGGTGCAGTCCGGGACCACAACACATTCAGTTGGGGCAGAGCAGCCTCAGGCTGACAGGGGGTATGAAGGTCAGCCCCAGGCGCCAGGTAGCAGCATCAGTGGGGCTGGCTGAGGCACAAGGATGCTACAGTTCAGGGCTAGCCAGCATGCTCCAGCCAGCTGCAGTCACTGTCTACATGTGTATTGAAGCAGCATAAATTACTCCACCATAGAAGCATAGAAGCATAGGACCAGAAGGTACCTGTAAGATCATCAAGTCTGGTCCCCTGCCATGGGGACTATCCTACTGTAGAGTTAATTAATGTACTGCACCCTGCCCTTAATATGGGCACACATGTAGACGGTGATGCTTTATTGCAGAGCTAATTAGTTAACTGCATTAAAGTGCACATGAAGATGTACCCCCTTTCTGCCAAAATTTAATAGAAAAGGAAATTCTCATCTTGTGGTTCTTAGTAGACATTAACAGTCCTTTAAATGATGAGGAAACCATTGTTATGTTTTGTGGATTCACATTGTAAAATGTTCTAAATATTTGACTTTTATTCAGCATTTGGTTTTATTGGTTTTTCTTACCTAGATGTAAACCAGCCATCCACACTGATATTTATACCATTCTCATCAATGTGGGACTTTCATTTTTGCATAAAATGTGCTCTAGTCATATCTGGCCTTCCACAGTTCTCACAATAAGCTGTTCTCCTCTGGATGCTACCTCTGGAGAAAAAGGGCACCATTTGGAATAGAATATATTTGAAAAATCTAACTACAAAGAGAGAAATTGGGATATACCACCAAAACCATTTTGCTAACATTTTTCAGACTCATCAAGCAGGTTCTGAGTCTTCTAAGAATCACAGTGGATAAGTACTCTCAGTTATGCAAGCATTCCAGTATACAAAGGCACACAATCACAGCCATCCCAGAATGGCTGGAAGGGTTTCCAGTGCTCGGAGCAAATTAATAGCAGCTAGTATACAGATCTTGTCTATATTAAATTTAGCTGATTTCTCTTGTGGATTGGTTCTTACCATCCAAACCCACAAGAGTTTCTTTCTGTTCACTACAGATGTGTGGAGATAGTCTTTTTAGAAGTCCTATACAAAGTAGATAAGAGGGGGGTCCAAAACCCACCAAGAGGCTTTCATATAGGATAACGAGTCTATTCTGAGCAGTATGGTTCTTGGCATTCCCTCCATACTTCAGACCATGAGAGAAGGCTGTCCTCCACATTGGAGCAGAAATGGAAAAAAATTGGGTTCAATTTCCCTGATGTAAATCTAATGTAATGGCACTGACAACATAGCTACTAGAGATGTGCATCATATGAAGGGCAGCAGAATTTGTCCCAGTATCTTCAACTTATTTTTAATTTCTGCTTGTATTACTAATTACTAAATACATTTTTAATTTAAAAAAGGAAAAAAGTTCCTTTATGCTTAATCTAGTATCCTTTTTAATTTTGCCCCCCACGCTCCCCCCCAAATCTGATTATTTCTGTACAGTTATGGTTTCATTCTGACAATTCTTTTGAATCACTGCTCACCCAATCTGTAATGTTTTTTCTTCGCATCTTACATAATACAATTCTAAAACATGAAAATCTGTGTTTTAATTGAATTTTTAATAACACACTTTCCCCCTGGTGGAACAATAATCCAGCAGAGATTTGTCAGAGTAAGGACTTTACACACTTAATATTCAAACAATGCAGTTATTAGATTTCAACTTAAAAACCATCATGTTAACATTTAAGACCTAATTTTTTGCACATTTTGTTGCCCATAATATTTTAAGAGAAGGCAATTATATGGCTTAATAAATTATTTCATCAATGCAAAATCCAAAACACATAGATTTTAATCTGAAAGTACTTTCAAAATAAGGACATTATAAAACATTATGCTATATTAGGTGGGAGTTAACATTTTTTAAAGTTCACAAGTGAATCCGTGGCCTAAGTCCCATTTTCAGAGGCATTTTGGATAAAATCCACAGTAGGCTTTAGGTGCCAAAAGAGGCAGACAAGGTGCCTAAATCTAGACTTGAAATCAGAAGCGCTATTGATAAATTGCCATCAAACCCTGCAGTAACTCCAGGTGCTTTTATTTTCACCAGTAAATGTACCTAGGTACTTAAGCTTTTGCAAGTAAATTTCCTCAAGCACCTAATATTCTGCTTTTGTGCATAGATTCATAGATTGTAGAGTCAGAAGGGACCACAAAGGATCATCGTGTCCAACCCCCTGCCCCAGGAAGGAAAGAACATGGTCATACGACCCCAGCCAGGTGTCTGTCTAGCCTCCTTTGGAAGACCTCCAAGTTAGGTGAGACTATCACCTCCCTTGGCAGCCCATTCCAGATTCTGGCCACCCTTACTGTGAAAAATTGTTTCCTAATGTCTAACCTGAATATAATCTCCACTAGTTTGTACCCGTTATTCCTAGTTACTCCTAGGGGTGCCCTGGTAAATAGCGCATCTCCAATTCTCTGTTGTCCTCCTTTGATAAACTTATAGGTGGCTATAAGGTCACCCCTCAGCCATCTCTTGTGAAGGCTGAAGAGGTCCAGATCCCACAACTCCCCTCATAAGTTCTTGCACGGAGGCCACTAATCATACGTGTGGCCCTCCTCTGAACCCTCTTCAGATTCTCCACATCCCTCTTGAAGTGCAGCACCCAAAACTGGACACAGTACTCCAACTGTGTCCTGACCAGTGCCGCATAGAGGGGGAGCATCACCTCCCTTGATCTGTTGGTCATGCATCTGCTAATACACGACAAGGTGCGATTGGCTTTGTTGATGGCTTCATTACACTGCCGGCTCATGTTCACCTTGGAGTCAACTATGACTCTAAGATCCCTTCCAGCCGCTGTGCTGCTGAGGAGGTCATCCCCCAACCTATAGGTGTGCTGGGGATTCCTCCTCCCTAGGTGGAGTACCTTGTATTTGTCCTTGTTAAATTGCATCCTGTTGCATTCTGCCCATTGATCCAACCTGTCTAGATTGACCTGTAACTGCTCCCTGCCCTCTGGTGTGTTAACTTTGCCCCATAACTTGGTGTCATCTGTGAACTTGGACAGGGTGCTCTCCACATCCTCATCCAGGTCACTGATGAAGATATTAAATAGCACCAGTCCAAGGACTGAACCCTGTGGGGCTCCACTGCCCACCTCCTTCCAGGCCGAAAATGACCCATCCACCACCACTCTCTGGGTGCAGTCCCTAAGCCAGTTGGCCACCCACCTGTCTGTGTAAGCATCTACTCCACAGCTTGCTAGCTTTCCTATGAGAATAGGATGCAAAACTGTGTCAAAGGCCTTCTTAAAGTCCACGTAGATGACACCTGCCTCGGCTCCGGCATCTAGGCAGTGTGTGACCTGGTTGTAAAAGGCTTGTCAGGCAGGATCTACCTGTGACGAACCCATGCTGGTTTCCCTTAAGCATCATTTCCCCTGCTGGGCCTTCACAAATACACTCTTTAATGATTTTTCCAGTGTTTTCCCAAGGATAGAGGTAAGACTGACTCGCCTGAAGTTACCCGGCTCATCTTCCTCCCCTTTTTAAAAATGGGCACGACATTGGCCCTTTTCCAGTCCTCAGGGACCTGGCCGGAGCACCATGAGTGCTCAAACAGCCGTGCCAATGGCTTGGCTATGACACTAGCCAATTTCTTCAGCACCCATGGATGGAGGTCATACAGACCTGCTGACTTGTGCCCATCCAGCCCCTCCAAGTGCTCCTTCACTAAGTCAGCACTAACTGTTGGCAGTCTAGTGCCTCCCAAACATCTATCTATGTTCAAGTTGGGCGAATTGTCTTGGCCTTGTCTTTGCATGCACTGAAGTATCTCAGTTCTGACAGTGCTGAACAGTTCAGTGCATAATTGAGGACAAATCTCAGTTGGGTTCAACACAGAAACCATTCCCACACCTATGGGCCCTGAGGAGCCCGATTTAATAAGTATGCTTACAGCACATCTAATATATACCTACAAGATTAAGCTCCACACAAAACAGCACTAGCTATCATAGAATCATAGAAAATTAGGGTTAGAAGGGATCTTAGGGAGTCATCTAGTCCAACCCCCTGCTCAATGCAGGACCATCTCCAACCAGATCATCCCAGCTATGACTTTGTTGAGCCGGGCCTTAAAAACCTCCAAGGATGGAGATTCCACAACTGCTCTGGGTAACCTGTTTCAGTGTTTTACCACCCTCCTAGTGAGAGAGTTTTTCCTAATATCCAACCTAAACATCCTTTGCTGCAACTTGAGACCGTTACTCCTTGTTCTGTCATCTGCCACCACTGAGAACAGTTTAGCTCCATCCTCTTTGAAACCACCCTTCAAGTAGCTGAAGACACCAAGTGGCAGAACCTGCTCAGCGAGGGCATGGCTGGGGCATCTCAGTGGCTGAGTCTGTACTCCACCCTCATCCCATGAACCACTGGGAACCTCAGCTGGCAGCTCCTCCATGGAGCCATTGCCATGGGCGTGTATGTAGTGAGCTTCACAGACACCCCAGTCTCCTACCCCTTCTGCGGGCAGAGGGAGACCCTGGCACACATGACCCTCGAGTGTGATAGGCTGCAGCCCCTCCACCTGCACCTCCAAAATCTCCTCCTGAGGTTCTGGTTGAATTTCATCCCCCACCTTTTTGTTTTTGGTCATCCTATCCATGGCCCCACCAAGTCCCAGGACCTCCTGGTCAACCTCCTCCTGGTCCTGGCCAAGTGGGCCCTGTACTTAATCAGGATGGAGGCTCTGGCTGGGAAGGTGCCTGGAGACTGCAGGGCCACTTTCCTCTCACTTGTCTGTACATGTTTCCAGGCAGAGCACCAGTGGGCAGGGTCCATCAGCTCCTTGGATGACTTTGAGGACCAGTGATTGTGGCCCGCAGGGCCCTGCTTGTTGTCCCCCTCAGGCACACTTATTTTCATGTTTTGAACCTTTGACCCACACAACACTCCTATCCTTTTTTTTTTTCATTAGTTTTCCCAAGAATTTGTTGTACCACTCACTCATTAGCCCCACATGGGGTTACTAGTTAGCCAGGTGGGGCTTAGTGCCCACAGTATGAGTGTTACAAATAGGCAGGTAGTTGAAGGCTGCTATCAAATCCCCGCTTAGTCTTTTCTTCTGCAGACTACATAAACCCAGTTCCCTCAGCCTCTCCTCAGAAGTCATGTGCCCCAGCCCCTGAACTGTTTTTGTTGCTCTCTGCTGGACTCTCTCCAACTTGTCCACATCCTTTCTATAGTGGAGGGCCCAAAACTCAACACAGTACTCCAGATATGGACTCACCAGTGTACAGCAGAGAGGAAAAATTACTTCCCTCAATCTGCTGGCAATGCTTCTACCAATACAGCCCAGTATGGTGTTAGCTTTTTTGGCAACAAGGGCACATTGCTGACTCATATTCATCTTATTATCCACCGTAACTCCCAAGTCCTTTTCTGCAGAGCTGCTGCTTAGTCAGTCAGCCCCCAGGCTGTAGCAGTGCATGGGATTGTTCTGTCCTAAGTTCAGGACTTTGCACTTGTCCTTGTTGAACCCCATGAGATTTCTTTTGGCCCTATCCTCCAATTTGTCTAGCTCACTCTAAATCCTAGCCCTACCCTCCAGTGTACCTACTACACTCCCCAGCTTGGTGTCATCCACAAATTTGCTGAGGGTGCAATCCCTCCCATCTTCCAGACTGCTAATGAAGACATTGAACAAAAGATATCACTTTTGTTTAAGAACAAACAGGCACACAAAAAAACCCAACCATGGTGGAGGTGGCTCTCCTCACACTTCCATACAATAGCCTAGTGGTAAGACCATTAATGCAAGATGTGGGAAATGGGAGGGGTGGGTTTTAAGACCCTCAGACAGAGGAGAAATTTAACTCAGTTTTTCCAGTGTTCTAACCACTGGCCGAATAAGATGGGAATGGCAACATTACCATGAACTTTTCAAAGAAAGGAGTGACCCTGTTTTTTTGGTAGAAATTACTTAGGCACCTAAACTTCAGGAGGACGTTTGGGGGCAGTGAATACTAATTGGATTAGATACTTCCATGTGCCACAAAGTGAACTACCTAAGGATAGCAGAGTTTTGACTCCATGGGTGGCTGTGACCCCTTGGTGGGCCAGTGACTCCTGCCCCACTCCGGCTCCTTAGGCATCCTTTTCTTACTCTCCTGCCACAACTTGATGGAATTTATAGTATTGCAGGAGGCCAGCACTGGATTCCAGAGTGAGCCTCAGTCCCTCAACTACCCTGTGCTCCATGTGTCCAGCTGGCACCAGCAGTGCCTTCAGGCACTAAATTACCTTAGGAGCATTAATCACGGCTTCCAACTGCACCTGTAGACATATCCATGCCTTGCAGATGGTACTTGATATCACTTCAGCACTTCACAGAGGCCTCTTGGCACTAACGCAACATTTGGTCCCTATAACAGGGCCCTGCCCTGTTATTAGGGGCTTGGGGGAGTCTGAACAGCCCCACACCCCAGAAGCACCTCTGCACACCCACTACCTGGGAGAACTCAGCAGAGGCTGGGAAACCAGGTCCTGGGATGTAGTGAGTCCTACAGCAAGGGAGCTGACACAGGTGTGGGGAGTGAGAGAGGATTAGCCACGTAAACCCAGAGTGGGAAGGATAAAAGACACTGAAAGCAGCCTCAAGGAGCTGCACCTGGCCCAGGAAGCAGGCTACCTGGTGCCTGGAGTTACTGGGGGGTTAAGCAGCCACCAGAAGAATCCAGAGCAGGGCTCTTCTCTGTCTGTCTGCTTGATCATTTGCTTTGCTGTACAAGTCTGCAGGCTCTACAAAGCCTCTGAAAGATAAGAGACAGCCAGGGGGTGAAGCCCAGAAGAACCACTGGAAGACCGCTAAGTGGTAACTTATTTGTTTCACTTCTTTTGTTTATTCTGCATTGCTAACAAGCCTGGGATGGCCTCCCGGTATTATCCATTAGCCTGGCTGCAGCAGAGGCAAGGGCCCTAAACAGTGAGTCCTTGGCCAAAGCCAGCAGCACAAGTAAAACTGGCCAGCTCAACTAGCTTGACCAAACATACCCTGTTGTGATCTGCCCAGACTCTGCCCATAGCAGCCTACAGTTCCCTCATGCCTTAAACCTTGCTGGGGCTTTAGCCCTTTTCTTCTGTCTTTGCCACATCAGCCTAGGTCCACTGCCTCAGACCTCAGCTTCTGGGCCTCTGGCACTGGCCTTGCCCTTCTGCTCAGGGCCCTGCCCCTGGCCTCACCCTTCTCAGGCTGCTCTGCTCCCTTGGACCTTGACCCAGGCAAGGTTGCTGTCTTGTGTCCCAGGCCCCTGGGGACCCTGACCCAGGCTGAGCTGCTCTTTGACCTTTGCAGGGCTCTATTCTGGGTGCATCTCAGGTACCCTCATGGCCTCCATACCACCACCACAGCCACAATCCAGTCCTCTAGTCTTAGACTTAAACATGAGACAAATATAAGTAGACCATTTTCCAAACTAAACTTTACCCCCGGTTTGGGTCACTGCTCCACCACAAAACATATTTTCCCTTTAGTTGCTCTGTCTAGTTCCCTTGGCAATGGCAAGTATCAAATGCCTCAAAAAAGATGAAGATTCCCTGTACTGAGCAATTATGTACTCGTATGACCAGGAGAACATTTACTCCTAGGTTAATACAGCTACTGTTTTTAATTAAACAACATTTTCATATATCTATATATCCATATCTATAAATATAGCTATAGATATATTTTTTTCATTGCAGAGCCAGTAAAAGAATTGGCTGGATTCTAGTTTCCTTTATGTTTTTCCATAGGAGACTTCAGGCAGGTTTTGAGTTGAGAATACCACTGGTGATGACATTCTAAGAGCGAGATAGCCAGAGATCTGACAGTTGATCTTTCCTCTAAGTTTGCAAGGCTTTCAGTTACAATTCAAAAGGTGTTTTGTTTTTTTTTTGTAAGCTGAGTACGTTTGATAATGGAAGCTACTGAGCAAGAATAAATATGGAATCCCTAAAATATATTTTTATAATGCCATTTTTTTTTGCTACAGTCTTACTGAACTCAGCTTGTGTCTTCAGAGAAGAAAGTATTTTCCCATACTTTAGAAAGGAGGAAAAAAATGTTTTTAGTGCATCTAGAATGCACTAGATTGTCTGAACAACTCAGAATTAGCAGTGACTGATGCTCTATAAATAGGATAGATTAGATGGAAGACAGGGTGGGTATGTAGTTATTCTGTAATTTTTTTAGGGGGTTGCCTTTGGTTAGCATGGTAACACAAATGTAATATGCACTTATTTATGTCAATGACTATTTTATTTTCTACATGTATTAATTTTATGCCTCAGGAAAGGTTCCTTTGTGGTATCTGTTGTTAATAACTCTAAAGATATAGCCTTGTCTTATCTGTTGATCCAAATTAATGCCTATCTGTGATCCATTATACAAAGGGGATAATCTGCACAGAGGTAGACGATCCTTCGGGCACAGGAGATGATCCCGATGCAGGGAAAAAGGGGGAAAGGGGCCAAGAGGCTTCCTTGGCTGACCAGAGAAATCCAGAGCAGTTTACGGGTTAAAAGCGGGGCATATAAAAAGTGGAAATGGGGAGAGATTACTAAAGAGGAGTATACCTCCTCTGCTCGCACTTGTAGGGAGGCAGTTAGACAGGCCAAAGCTACCATGGAGCTGAGGATGGCATCCCAAGTAAAGGACAACAAAAAATTGTTTTTAGATATATAGGGAGTAAAAGGAATGCCCAGGGAGGAATAGGACCCCTACTAGATGGGCATAAGCAATTGGTGATGGACAGGGGGGACAAGGCTGAACTCCTCAATGAGTTCTTTGCCTCAGTGTTCCTAAGCAAGGGGCAAGACAAGGCGCTCACTGGGGTTGTAGGGAGGCAGCAGCAAGATGCCAGACTACCAAGTGTAGACCCTGAGATGGTGCAGAGGCACTTGGAGAAACTGGATGCGTTTAAGTCGGCAGGCCTGGATGAGCTCCATCCGAGGGTACTGAAGGCACTGGCTGATGTCATTGCGCAGCCACTGGCGGGAATATTTGAATGCTCATGGCGCACGGGCCAGGTCCCGGAGGACTGGAAAAGGGCAATTGTGGTCCCCATTTTCAAGACGGGGAGGAAGGAGGACCCAGGCAACTATTGGCCAGTCAGTCTCACCTCCATCTTAGGCAAAGTCTTTGAAAAAATTATCAAGGCTCACATTTGCGAGAGCCCGGCAGGAAAAATTATGCTGAGGGGAAACCAGCACGGGTTCGTAGCAGGTAGATCATGCCTGACTAATCTAGTCTCTTTCTATGACCGGGTTACAAAACACCTGGACACAGGAGTAGGGGTTGACATCGTTTACTTAGACTTCAGGAAGGCCTTCGATACGGTATCCCACCCCATACTGGTGAACAAGTTAAGAGGCTATGACTTAGATGACTACACAGTCTGGTGGGTGGCAAATTGGCTAGGGGGTCGTACCCAGAGAGTCGTAGTGGATGGGTCGGTATCGACCTGGAAGGGTGTGGGCAGTGGGGTCCCACAGGGCTTGGTCCTTGGACCGATACTTTTCAATGTCTTCATCAGCGACTTGGACAAGGGAGTGAAGTGTACTCTGTCCAAGTTTGTGGATGACACAAAACTGTGGGGAGAAGTGGACACACCGGAAGGCAGGGAATAACTACAAGCAGACTTGGACAGGTTGGACATATGTGCGGAAAACAACAGAATGCAATTCAACACAGAGAAATGCAAAGTGCTGCGCATAGGGAGGAAAAATGTCCAGCATACCTACTGCCTAAGAAATGACCTGCTTGGAGGCACGGAAGCGAAAAGAGATCTTGGACTCAAAGATGAACATGAGTTGTTAGTGTGACGAAGCCATCAGAAAAGCTAACAACGCTTTATCATGCATCAGCAGAGGCATGATGAACAGAACTAAGGAGGTGATAATCCCCCTCTATCAGGTGCTGGTCAGACTGCAGTTGGAGTACTGCGTGCAATTTTGGGTGCCGCACTTCAAGAGGGATGTGGATAACCTGGAGAGGGTCCAGACAAGGGCCACTCGTATGGTTAGGGGCTTGCAGGCCAAGCGCTACGAGGCGAGACTGGGGCACCTGGACCTCTTCAGCCTCCGCAAGAGAAGGTTGAGAGGCGACCTTGTGGATGCCTATAAGTTCATCACGGGGGCACAGAAGGGAATAGGTGAGGATTTATTCACCAAGGTGCCCCCAGGGGTTACAAGAAATAATGGCCACAAGCTAGCAGAGAGCAGATTTAGATTGGACATTAGGAAGAACTTCTTCACAGTTCGAGTGGCCAAGGTCTGGAACGGGCTCCCAAGGGAGGTGGTGCTGTCCCCTACCCTGGGGGTCTTCAAGAGGAGGTTAGATGAGTATCTAGCTGGGGTCATTTAGACCCAGCACTCTTTCCTGCCTATGCAGGGGGTCGGACTCGATGATCTATTGAGGTCCCTTCCAACCCTAACATCTATGAATCTATGTAATGTTTACACACACAGTGTATCAAGTATTTCTTTTCTCACCAAAACAAAGGAAGAGTACAAGATCTAAAAGTGGTGCAACCTAGTGTCAGGAACTGATTCTTTGTAGAGAATAGAATTTGGATGACCTGGAAAAGTGGCTTCATCATGGACCACATCAGTATTCATACTCCCCCCCCCCCCCCGCAAAAAAAAAGCTTCTGTTTTATATTTTTATCACACTTTCCAGTTAATCAGTATCTTTTGAGTGAACACACAGAAAATAACATACTTCCTAGCAGCTGAAGCTGCTAAGTAAAATGCCTGACACATACACATCTGAGATATTGGATCCTGCTCTGGTGGAAATTAGTCTGATAAGGGAATTGTCTGAAACAGTCAAACAATCAAAAGAGCAACTTACTAAAAGCAGTGGAGATGATAAACATAAAGGAATATCTGACATAAAAGCGATGAATGGAGGTCTCTGAGTGAATGCCCAAGGGTACTGTGGTAAAGGGGAAAAGGTTAGAAAAAGAAAAGTTAGCTCAATCTGAAATAACTACAAAGCTTAATTAAAGGCTCATTAGTTTCAGTAAAAAGACCCAGTATATGGATATAATTTCCTGGCCCAAATTTGATAGAATTGGGAATAAATGTTTTTTTCCTCCCACAGGATAAACTTGTATATCCAAAGTTCAATCAAGTCTTAATCTCTGACCCTAACTCTAGGTTAACATAAAAAGGGCAACAACCATCAGGAAAAAGAGAAAAAAAAATTTCACTTGGATTTGACTCAGTCACATATTTTCACTGACTGACTACTTGGTCACTTGTGTACTTTGTCCCTGGTGTCCTTCCTAGAGATGGACCACTGTGATGCAACAAGCATACCCATCTCCTCTTAAAGAAACAAACTTGTTCTGCTGTTTTGAGAATGAGGGATTTAAATAATAAACTTGCTTTTTTTTTTTATTGTCTCTGCATTGTCCCAAGTCACAAAAACTATTCAAAACCTGAACAGCCCAAACCTCAAATGTCGGCTATATCAAAATACACACTGGATATTTAAGTCAGCTTCCTTGGCCCTCAAAGCTCTCCCTGAGAAGGTGGACCTTCTCTCAGATCATGCATATATAAACAAAGCCATAGCTAGCTCTGATTTGCATTAGGCAGTGAGGTCCCACTGATGCGAGTTTGTGAAAAGAGAAGCAGCTTCCACTTCAGATTCTCAGCCTTTAGACTGAGCCTTGAGTCTTTAGACTCTCCCCCAGACAATGAGGATGGGAAGGTAATCACCATCAGAGGGCAAAGAGAAGAAAGGGGAGGGGAATTAACACTTACCCAGTACCCGCAATAGACTCCAAAGTAAGATCACTGCCGTGTAGGCTACTCCCTCTCTTTTTCACATAGCACTAGGGATATGAACCTTTTCTCCACTTTCCACCCAGCCCCTTCAATTAATGTTTGCTTCTGCTCCTCCTGCTTTCATCCCTCTTCTCAAAATATAGAAATCCTATTCTCTCTTTTCACTCATCCATTTTGGGGAAGAGGATGAAGGTAGATGATGGGGGAAGAAAGATTCTCCTTCAGACTCTCCTTAAACTATCAACCTCCACAAGAACTTGTGGTGATGAGTTACACGAGTTAATTACATGTTGTTTCATTTTTTATCCTCTACTTCTAGTACTTTGTTAGATAGTAAGGCTTTGTTTGGCCATCCCTGTCACTGGGCCCATTTACAGCACAGTACGTGCACGTGTCTACATGTGTGTGCGCTTACTGTGCAGTAAAAGCCCTTATTCATGAGTAAATTAACTACCTGCAAACGCAGGGAGCAAATTTACGTGTGATTAATTACTGCAAAGTTACACATGTGTAGACGTGACCCAGGAGCAAGTTTGCTCCCAGGGCTGCCCTGCCACTAAGGGACCAGCCCCAGGACTCCAGACTAGGTGCCTCTCCTACCCCAGGGCTGGGCTGCTTCTATGGGCCCTGCTGGTAGGTGTTCAGATCACTCAAGGCCTTGGCAGGGGAGGTCCACCACTGTTGCTGCCACCACTGGTGGTGCTTCTGCTGCCAGGTGTCTTCCGTCCATGCCTCCTCTGCCCAGGTCTTGCGGAACAGCTCTCCCTGGGCCTCACAGATGTTATGCAGCACACAGGCTGGAACAATGACCCAGGGGAGATTCTCCTTGCAAACTCAAGGCAGGCAGTGAGGGAGCACCAGTGGCTGAAGGTGCTCTCCACCAGGGTGCAGGTCTGGCCCAGGCAGCGATTAAAGTGAGCCTGGCAGGTATGGGACCACATGAGCCAGGGCAGGAGTGGGAAGGTGAGGTCCCTAATGAGGAGGGGCAGGACCATGACAGCACCCAGCTGCAGGTCTGGCACCCCTAGCACAAAGCGCACACTATCCACCAGGCCCAGCAGGCTGGAGTTCTGAAACATGCAGGTGTCATGGGCACTGCCTGCCCAGTCAGCATTTACATGCATGAAGGTGCCGCGGTGGTCCATGATGGCCTGGAGCACCGTAGAGTGAAATCCCCTGCAGCTGTAGTAGGGCCAGTCACCGTTAGGCAGGCAGGTGGTGGGGATGTGGGTCCCATCCAGGGCCCTGGTGCATTGAGGGAATCCCAGGGAATGGAACCCTGCCATCACCACCCAGGGGTTGTGCACATGGAACACGATGTCCCCCAGCACATCATGGAGGGTGCCACATACGTCCAGGACAGCTTCATCGGCAGTGGCCTTGCCCACTGCAAAGAGATGGCCCAAATAGCAGAGGAGCAGGGCAAGGGCCAGGCAGGTGTCTGGGGCAGAGTTGGTCATGTGCAGGTGTCCTGCCACTTGCTGGAGCTGCTCAAGGTCCCAGAAGCTGGCTCGGGTCATGCAGAAGGCATCCAGCCATTGCTCATTGTCCTAGGTGTGCTGGACAATGTGCAGCCACCAGTCCTGGCTAACACAGCTGGCCCAGAGGCAGTGGGGCTAGAGGCCCAGGAAGGCAAAGGCGGCCCCAGCAGTGGCATCCAGAAGCCCTTGTCAGTATCCCTGCCTGCAGCAGCTGCACAGTGGTGGTGGCAGCCCTGGGACGGCATACTGTGGCCAGGAAGGTGGTCACTGTGTGTGGAGGAGCCAGGCAGGGCAAGATGATGGGTGATCACTCATGAACAAAACTGTCTTCCAAGGATCTTAAGAGTGAGTCCACAGGTGGCTCCATAGCCCAATTCTAGATCCACATATCTTGTCACAGTGCAGACAGGTGTTTTCAGGAGCGATGGGCACTGTGTTGTTGCACTGGATGTTCTGACGTTATTTTTGCCTGTTCCTCTTTTCCTCTTCTGCCTGTTGACAAGCTGTTTCAAAGCATTGAGGTCCCTCCCAAAGAGTCTTTCTCCATTTTGGTCAGTCCTGAGTAAGGGTCTTCCAAGTGTTGATGTTGATATTACACCTCTTCATGTTTCCCTGCAGTGTGTCTTTGAAGAGTTTCTTTGCCCTCCACTACTTCACTGACTTTCTTTCAGCTGTGAGAAAAAAGATTATTTTTGGGAGGTGGGAATCAGGCATGCAAACAACATGACCTGTCCAGCAACATTGTTTTTGGAAGATCATGGCCTCGATGCAGTTGGAATTTGCTTCGGCCAAGACATTGATGTTTGTGCATTTATCTTTCTAGCTAATTGGAAGTATCTTGCGAAGGTACCGTTGGTAGTACTTTTCCAAGCTCTTCTGTATGTGGTCCAAGTTTCCAAGCCATACAGCAGAATTGGAAAGACAATGGCTCAATAAACCAAGAACTTCATTTCAGCAAGGATTTCATGATTTAAGAAGACTCTTTTACTCAGATGTCCAAAGGCTGCAGTCACACATTTCAAGTGGTGCTGTATTTCTGTGTCAATGTCTGCCTTTGATGAAAGATAGCTTCCAAGATAGGTGAAGTGATCCATGTTCTCCAGCAATTCTCTGTTGATTTGAAAGGGGGTGTGTTTCTCCATTTGGAGCAGGTTAGTAAAGTACTTGCATTTTCCTGAAGCTTAGAGTTAGGCCAATACTCTCGTAGACTTCTGAGAATACATTAAGAATGGTTTGGAGTTCCATTTCAAATTGTGAAATGACAGCATTGTTATCCACATACTGGACCTCCATTATGGATGTTGTCATGGTCTTCGTTTTGGACTTCAGTCTGTTGAGGTTGAAATCAACCTCAACAGACTGACTTCTAAGACAACAGACTTCTAAGTCTAAGACAACAGACTTCTAATACTTAGAGTCTTAGAAGACTCTAAGATAGAGTCTTCCGTCTATCTTACACACAATTTCAATTCCAGGTGGGAGCTTTCTGTCAATGAGGTGCATTATGGTGGAGATGAAGATAGAAAACAAAGTTGGAGTGATGACGCAACCTTTCTTCACTTGTTTTCACTTCAAATGATTCTGTTTGATTCCTGTTGCTGAGAATGCTTGCTGACATGTTGTCGTGGAGAAGTCTCAAAACACTGATGAAATTGCTTGGGCAGCCAATTTCACAGTTTACAGAATCAAAGGCTTTAGAGAGGTTGATGAAAGCTAAAATATAGAGGTCAGTTTTGCTCAAGACATTTCTCCTGGATTTGACGTGCTGTAAAGATCATGTCTGCAGCTCCTTGAGATGGTCTGAAGTTGCTTTGAGATTCTGGAAGAATTTATTCCACATCTGGGAGAAGGAGGTTAGCGAGGATACAGGTGATGATTTTCCCAGCAGTGGCCAACAATGAGATGCCTCCATTGTTTCTGCAATCAGCTCTGTCCCTCTTCTTGAAGAAGGCAACAATCAAGGCATCACTTAGGTCAGCTGGGATTTCTTCATTGTTCCAGATTTTAAGGATGAAGACATGAAGCTGACATGTAAGTTGTTCTCCTCCTCCATTGAAAATCTCTGCAGGTATTCCATCAACAACAGCTGCCTTGTTATTCTTCATTTTCCTGATGGCACTCCCAACCTCTGCCATGGTAGGCGGCAAACTGAGGTCTTCTCTGATTGCTCTTTGTGGAAAGTTGTTGATCATATCATCATAGACATTTGAGTGACGATTCAGAAGGTCCTGGAAATGTTCTTTCCAGTGAGCATTAATGGATTTGGTATCTTTTAGGAGTGTTGTTCCATCCTTTGATTTTAGAGGGTTAAGGCCTTGAGTGCTAGGGCCATAGACAGCTTTGGTAGCACTGAAGAAGCCACAAGTGTCACGGATGCCAGCAAAATGTTGGATTTCTTTTGATTCCTGAATCCGCCACTTCCTTCAGTTCTCATGTTCTCCTCTGAACTTCTGATTTTGCTTGTTGGTGTGCATTTTTCTTGATGGCAGAGTTGATGTCATTCTGCTAGGCACAGAAAGCTTTCTGTTTCCTGTTGATGAGACTTCAGATTTCAGATTTCAGTGTCATTTTCATCAAACCAGTCTTGATGTTTCTTGGTCTTGTATCGTATGGTATTTTCACAGGATGAGAGAACAGCTGTCTTGAATCCCATCCAGTGCTCCTCAATTCCTTCTGGGTGCTCTGTTGGTAGTGTCTCATTCAGGAGTTGCCAGAATACTCTCTGCTTGAGAAGGTCATTCAAGCACTCAATGTTGAACTTGCACCTGATCTGCTTCCTTTGCATTCTTCATTTAGGAGCAATCCTGATGGACATGCAGGAATGGATGAGGCAGTGGTCAGTCCAACAGTCATCAGCACTAGTCGTGGCTCTCATCAGGACATCCTGGAGATCATGAGTCCAAACAATCATGTAGTTAATCAAATGCAAGTGTTTTAATCTAGGGTCTTTTCAGGATATCTTGAACTTGTTTCTTTGATGGAACAGGGTATTTGTGATGACAAGTCCATGTTCTGTGCACTTCATCAGAAGAAGGACCCCAATAGCATTTGAATTTCCAATAGTACCATTCCAAAGTTTTGAGTTTCTTCCCACTCTGGCATTAAAATCTCCAAGAAGGATCATCTTTTCTTCCCTTGGGATATTTGAGAGGATGGTGTCAAGCTGTGAGTAGAAGTTCTCCTTCATGATCTCACCAGCATTGAGAGTGGGGGCATATGCACTTGCAATTGTCACCTGTTGGTTTTTGGTGAGTTTCAGATGGAGTGTCATGAGGCGTTCATTAACGCCAATTGGGAGTTCTGAGAGCCAGTTCACAAGTTTGTTTTTGATGGCAAAACCAACTCTATGTGTCCATGGCTCTTTTCTGCTCTCCCTCTCCAGAAGAAGGTGTATCCTCCACCTTCTTCTTTCAGATGTCCTTCTCCGGTACGTCAAGTTTCAGATAGGGTAACAGTGTTGTTGTTGAATTTCCTCAGTTCACAAGAGATGATTGCTGTCCTTCACTTGGGGAAATCACTACTTGCATAGTTCATTTCTGTTTCTTTCTGACTGCATAGAGGTGAGCCGACTGGACGCAGTCAGGAATTGATCGAGACAGACTATGTTTGGGGTACCTTTTGTAGCCCCCTCCCCATGTGGGGTGAGCAGAGTGGATCCTAAATTGGACTGCTTAGTCATGGGTGCAGCTGCCAAACTGCTCGTACTGCCTCTGTCCTTGAACAAGTTGACTGAAGCGAACACCCACTGCCTATGTGCTGGTCCATGACTAGAAGCTTCCAGATCTCACAGTCCTGTCCCCATCACCACTCGCCAATCAGCATAGGACTTTCCTGTTGTGCAGAGGAGATAGAAGTATAATTCCCGTAAGGAAGACACCTGTGCATGACTTCTTCTACTGTGAGGATGTTGTTGAATGCCAACAAATGCACGGTCCTTGACAGATAGGGATCTAAGTCCAAAGGCATGGAAACCAAGATGATTGGAAACCCTTGATCTGCTGCAGCCTTCATATGCCTTCACAGCTGCTTAAAAGAGGGTAACACTTTTCTTCTGCCTGGTTCACTGTTGAAGTCTTCTTGGATCACCCTTAGTCAGTATACCCCACCCCCCTTTGATCTTTTCTGGGGATCTCCACTTTGTAGTGTGGTGGAGATGCTTGTGTCTCCCAATGAGGCTGAGAGCAAGGCCGTCAGGAGCTTCATGCTCCTGGTAGGGTCACCCATGGCAGCAAGGGCAAGGGGCAAGATGGCCGTGGGCTAGGCAGTGGTTGGAATGTGCAGCAGCCAGCAGGAGCCCGGGGCACTGGTCATGGCTGCCATGGGCAGGGGCAGGGACAGAAGAAGCCATGGCATAGGGAGGCAGAGTTGGCAAGGAGATTGTTGCCATGTACTGTCCCTGCACTGGATGTGCTGCACCTGAGCAGGGAAGTGGAGCTGGCTTTTGAAGAGGGCCACTGGCTGCTGGTAAAAATAACCAAACAAAAAATTATAAGTTATCAATATGTTTGGTACAGAAGCAAGAAAATGATACTGTTTGGTAGGACAAATCAGGTTAAGCCAAGAGGGAAAACTTCATAATTTCCATTTCCAGAGAGATGTATGCAGGACCCAGTTAGGGTCTGGTTCCTACCAAAATGTGCCTCACTTTCTCCATGTTAAGGAAAGGCCAAGAGAACAACCAAATATAACCATTTGACATTAGTTTCCTATTGAAACAAAAGCAGACGTTGATTTGAATCTGATACTTTGAATGTGACCCAAGAGAAGTTGGGTAAAATTTTTCAGAAAAAATATTTCTTTCACTGGAGAAATGTGTGTTTGGGGCGAGTGAAGCAAGTCACAAGCTCAAGCTGAATTTGATTAATAGTTTGACTGCAAAAAAAACTGGAGAAAAAGAAAATGTTACATTTTGACATTTTCATAATGGAGTCTTTTGGTTTTAACTTTCAAATTGACGTTTTGACACCAAATTTGGCTAAATTTAGTTTGTAAAAATCCATCCTATTAACACTACCCCCAAACCAAAGGATACATTATGTTTAGTAAAGAAGAAAAAACAAAAATTTCCTCTGACTTGAAAACAAATATTGACCACAGACAGTTGTAACATTGGTAGCACTGCACAAAGCTAGGGCACAGACATGTATGCTCTTTATTGCAACAAAAATGTTCCTTTTTCAAAGAATAACTTTCTTGTGGCAGGATGTTTTGTAGCCTTGCATGTAATATTGGTCTAGTTTTGTATAATACTGCAGGAGGTTTCTTGGATCTTGGTCTCTCATTCTTCCTCCCCCCTCCAAGGAGAGCAGGGGAAAGTTGACAAGCCATCAAACATCCCTGCCAGCACCCTGCTGCCACATGGTAGTAGGAGCTCTGGCAAGAGCCAGTGCTGCTGCATCACAGCTGGCAGTGGGGACTTTTCTCACTGCTGCTACCACTGCAAGAGCAACAGCTTTTGCCAATGATCTGGTGGCCCTGTTATCAACCCAAAATGATATTTTAAATACTGTGTTAGTTTTTTGTTTTGGTTTGTTTTGTTTTTCCCCTTTTGGTTCAGCCACTGAACCCAAAATATAAATTTTTCACATAGCTGTGACCATTACTTCAGTTCTTTTCTCTACCTGGAGATCTGCCTGTTTGTCAAAGTCAGAACCAAGACCCTGGGGGCCAACAGGGGCTCAAAGAGCAAAATCTTTATTTTAGGGTGTATAATTTTAGACTTAAATTGGTGTGACTGTGAGCTATCAGACTTCACAATTGCACATAATAGGAGACTTACCCAAGGTAGCCAGCTACATAATACAATTAAGAGCCCAGAAACAGGAATAAAGGTATAGACTTCTAGTCAGACATGTTTCATTCTGACTTCCCGACAACATATCTATGTGTTGCAGAGCACTAAGGTGTGCCTGCTCTTTCAAGAGCAGAGTCAGCTTAGCTAGGGAGCCCTACCTAGACAAGGCTCTGCAGCTGCAAGCTACCTTGGCAGTAAGCTAATCAGGGTATTAGCTGGCACCAGCACCCAGTCAGCTGACCGGAAGGAAATGGGACCCTGGGCCACAGGGCTCAGGCTGACAGGAGGTTAGTTCTCTGTCAGAAGCCAGGGGGAAAGAGCTCTTGCAGAAACATTACTCAGAGATGTGTGGTTGTCTATTCTGTTGCTGGTAAAACTAAAGAGCTCTAGGAGCTACTAGTGTATCTGGAGCTAGGAGGCACACATTGTTGATGGAGAAGCTTGCCTCCTTAAAGGGGCAGGGTGTGACCTCCAATGTTGTTGTTGTTGTCACGTTGTAGCCCAGGGGCTTGTATTTACGCTGTTATTTGAATCCTGTGGTCCGGGATGAGGCTATGGGGGAGGAGGAGGCCTCATTGTGGGGCACACTACAGTATGGAGAGCCCAGGGCCAGTGAGGGCATGAAGACAGGGATGTGGAGAGCCTAGTGATGACAGAAGGCTGAGCTAAATCAAGGCCTACATAGTAAGTAAAATAATAAGAATACCACTTAAGAGAGCTGATAGTATAATACAACAAAATTCACAAAAAATTGTAGAAGACATATAACCTTTAATGGAAAATCTATTCCTAGACAGAACTAAGCAAGCATTAAAAGTGACCTTCTAAATAGGGGGAGCAGGGGAAATAAAATCAACACAAGGATTGTGGGGCTACCTACTACCACTCACTACACTAATATTGTAACCCTCTCACAAACCAAGAACAGAGACCAAGTCTAAAAAGCAGGAGACACAGAAAGGAAATCAATTGGAAGAATAGCAATAGGCTTTTCATTCCCAGATTTCAGCCTGGTGACCCATAAATGATGAGAAACTTCAAAGAAAATAAATAAGTAAATCCCTTTATTACATAGGGAGCAAAAGCTGGGATATTTTTCAACTTCAAACTAGACAGTACATAAAATAGATAACTTAATACATTATATGACTGCACAGCTGCTGAAAATCACTCCTAGAGGAAATATGAAGACAAAAATTAATCTCTCAGTAATTCAAATAATGAAGCAAACTTATGCCTTCATCTGGTACAGGCATCATATAGCGTGAGTTCTGCCTGATGATTCCCAATGACGTAAATAACACTTCATATGTGACCAGGAAAAAATCCTGATGCAACACTGTGGTCTAAATAATGCAGTTATCTTAGACTGCCTACAACATAAATTCCAGTACTCCAAAAGTTTGTAGTACTTTATGATACTATGATTTTATCTCTAGTAGTTATGAATTTATTTTCAGTGATATATTAGTTTACATTTTAAACTATATTAGGATGTTATAAATTAATGTTTTTGCAATATATACAATACATGACGTGACAAGCAACACCTAAGGAAAGAAACAAAAAACAATAACTTTTACTGTTAAGGATTTCACATCTACAAAGAAAACTAATGGACAGAAAAAAGCAAAAAACTTCCACATTACTGTGCATTATCTGTGCATATTATGTTTTAAGAATACATAATTAGAAGTATGGCAACACATTTATATCTTCTTTTTTGTATATATACCTCTTACTATTCTGTCTTTGCATTTAGCTTAAATATTGACCAGGAAAATAATAACCAAGAAGTTCTTAAAAAAAAAGATATCCTGGGGTGAAAAAGGATTCACTGTTCTTCTAGACCAAAAAGCTAGTATTATTTTACAAATTGCCATTAGACAGAACTGTCAAGGACAGGATTTCACAGCAAATTAAAGAATACAAGCATAAGAATTTGCAATTGTGTAGCTAGCAGTAAAGTTGAGAACGTCACAGATGCAAATTAATGGCTCAGAACCATTGTCTATTGAATTATTTGTGGAGATAAATGTCAGCAAGGTGTGGGAGGCTATAAAAAAAAGTCAGGGACTCAATATAATAAACTGCTTTGATTTGGGGGGAAACAAAACAATGAACCTTCAAAACATCCTTAAATCTCTGATGATGTCTTATTTCTAAAAATGAGCATTTGAACCAAATCCTGAAGTTTATTTTTTCTAATGCCTCACTTAGTTAAGGTGGATATGGAAAATCAGAGTAGACATTACAAGTTATCCTCATAAGCCTACTTCTATGTTTATTGTGTATGAAATATTCTTATGGACTTCAATAGGGATTATAAAAATTTAAAGAATGGAAGACTGAATCCTAATTATAATAATGTAGGCTATCATGTTCAAAATCCCTATAGAACACAATCATAATTAGTCTCTGCAGACTTTCTAAACTTTGTATATACATTTCTTTTCCTTTTAATCAGAGGTTGTAGAGTACACTCAAGAAAAATACCTCCCCTTGATGATTATAGAAAGCAAATATAATCTGGAGCACCTTCTGGACAAAGCCTGAAATATATTGATTGATTTTAGATTGCTTATAACAAATTGGTAATTATATAGGTGTGGAGTTGAAGATGTTTTGTGATACAGGAAAGTTGTTTTGGTATCTGTGTTTCTCTGCTACTTTATTTCTGATTGATTATTATTGTTGCTATTTTTATACCAATTCATTGTCCTTTGAATGACTATCAGTAAAAGTTTGCTTAAGACACTTGGATGACTTCAGGCTTATAAGCCTAATAAATGCATAAAAGCCTAATTCATTTATTAGGCATGTAAGCCAAATAAATTAATAAAAGACGGAGTATAACATTTCTCCCTTGTTGCACAAGGTAGGATGCAAAGCTATGGCTTCAAACTGCAGACAAGTAGATTTTAACTTGATTTCAGGAAAAACTTTGTTCTGTTCGAACAATGAGGTAGTGGGATGGACTGCCCAGGAAAGCTGGTGAATCTCCTTTAGTGGAGGCTTTCAAGAAGAGGTTGGATAACCATTAATCAGGAATGATTTAGCAGTAGCCTTCTTGCAGAAGATTGGACCAGTAGACCCTTGAGGTCCCTTCCAACTCTGATTCTGAGTAAATCTGGACCAAACTATCCCTTCCCTTGAGAAGGGGCTGGTGTGTTCCCCTCATGAACCAGAGTCATAGCTACTAATTTCGGCACCAGCGGCAAAGATGCTGTCAAGAGCCAGAGACGGGAAGGAGAGGGGATAAATGCTCTCTTCCTGCATCCCTCACCTGCCCTGCCACAGTATCCTCAGGACTCCCTGCCCAGTATCACACAGCCCCAGCACTCCAAGTACTCCCTGCCTGCCCCTCACAACTCCCTGCCCCTTCCAAAGATCCCTGCCTGGCCCCCTCTTTCCTCCCAACTATGACCCGCAGGACACAGCACTCAACTCTAGGCTACCCCTGTCACTTGATCTTGGCCCAGAGGGCAGGGAAAGAGCCCATTCCTCAGCCCTGCCCTGCTCTGAAAGAGTGGTCATCTGGCCCATGGGATAACATAAACTCAGTTGGGTGCTGGGGTGAGGCTTGACCCTATGCAGCCAGTCACAGAAGAAATAGGGAGACTCCTGAAACACTGTCTCCCAGCATGACCCAGGACTAACATGACCATTGGGATGAGAGTTGCTGCTGGCACCGCCTCTAATCATTGCCAGGGCTGGTGCCTTGCTTGCCCTGCCCTAACTACACTACTGTCTTGCACATTCCATCTGCCCAGAAGATTGTCAAGTGTTTTTCTTCTGTCTCTTGCTGCCCCCCGCCACCCCAGCCAAGCCATAGCGCTTCCTCAAAAATGCTTCAATCTGTCTGAAATTGTACAAATTTCAAGTGATGCAGAGATGACTGTTCCTATCAAGAAATTCTGTTCCACTTCTGACAGCAATATGCTGCTAATGACACCCTACTGACAGGATTTCCTAAGCTGGAGGGCCTTCTTAAAGGTGTACGTATTGCATATACGGCCCATACAGGTTATGGGAGCATTCAGGAACACTTGATTATTGCTATTCTTTTTATGACGGTTTTACAAATCCTAAATTAAACAAACAAGACTTCAGGACAACTGCCAGCATCCCCAAAGCTTACTCCTTTGAGAAGACATATTTTAGAAATATCTAAATCAATTCTGACTGCTTACAGTGCAGGACATAAATGACATCCATACACAGTTACAATACACCTACTGTACATGAATACCAGCACTTTACTGATTCCAGTGCCTAACAAGTAAGCATAGTAATATTGGTATTAGTCACTTCAGACTGGAAACTGAAGAATGGGCCACCCAGAAATCCAATTAGGTTCCTGTGTATGGCATCTACTTAATATTCTGTACCAAAATATTTGGTATTAATAGCTGCTGGAAATGTAACAGTACTCCAGAAAATACATCTGACTGCCTCTTGTAGGTTGCAGGCTGGCATTCTATTTCCCTTTGTGCATTTAAATGGTAGATTCCTAGTCATGTATCTGCGTATTTTGGGCCCTGCCTCTACAGCTGGACATGTAAGCATGCACATGTAGACTGAGTATGAGCAGTAGGCTGTGCACTGGCTAGACACATATTCAGAAGTCTGGGAAGAGGCCCTTCCATGTTTTAGCCCAAACAGCTGAGTGACTAAAGCACCTGCCCAGAAAACTGGAGCCCAGGTTCTAGACATCCCTACTCAAAGAGTTTGAACTTCCATCCAACCCTGTAGGCATGCAGGCAGGTGCCCAAGGTACAGAGACAGTGGCGACTTCTGGTGGCTGCCATGATTACAATTGTGTGACTGCTGACAGCAACTGGGCTTTTTTCCACCCCTTCCTATGTCAGTACCTAGCATGGTTGCCCTGTTCCCCTCAACCTAGTTATACCACTGCCTGCATCTCTCTGACTTACCAGCATAGTGCACAAACTATTATGCCACAGGTTAGGAATTATCTTTCTAGCCTTTCTTTTGAAGCTGATCAATTGCCATCTCGCTAAACTACATTACCCTTCCTTTGTTCTCTTCCTCCTGGCCTTACATATCTCCCTCTCTCAGCTGTTCAGACACCAGGTTTAAAAGAATAACTGAAAAAGAGCCCAGATAATGTCTCACCTACAGTGTGGTTATTAGAGTACTGGGCTGGGAAGTCAGACAGACACAGAACCAAACCCCCTCTGGGTAAGAGAATCCTAGAACCTAGTCTTTCTGCTCCACAGACAAGTACTTTAACCACTCAGGTTTTATCACTAAAACACAAGAAGCCCCTCTTCCTTCTCCCCCAGTGCCTAACACCTCTGTCATGGTTTTCTGGCCAGCTATGTTTTTGTGACTTACACATACTTATATATCCACAATGGACAATTGTATGCAACTGCAAACCTGCCTGCCAATGTCTAACCTACTGTGCATGCTCAATAAGAACATGCCCCTAATGAAAACCTCCTAACAGGGTTTCTTAAACTTCATGGCCTTCTTAAAGGTGTCCATAAAGCTATTAAGCATGTACTTACATGTCCACGGTGAACAGGTAATAGTATCTCAACCTGAGTGTAAGTGCCAATAATGCTACTTAAGCAGCTAGAAAAATGTCACTTTGGTTCACAAATAGAAATAGAATTCTTTCCATGGTGTGTAAAATGGCAAGTTTAATCATAAGAGTCAAAGAGCATATTTATTCTCAGCAGAGCAAATGCACTGGTTATTTCAAGTAGCTAGGTACTCACTCCCTCCAAACTGTGCATAGTGCATGAAATCTAAATGCAGAAAAGTGCACTTAGATGTATTTCAGCTGAATTAAAGGCACACTATTGAGTGAATGAAAGCACATATATATTTAAAAATATTCGTTTTCATAATTCATCTCTAATGGCTTTATACATTTCCCAAATGTAGGATTTTTTGCACATCTAAATGAAGTTCTTTTAGAACAGAGGAATTTTCATGGATCCATGTGGATATAACCTTTGACATTTACATATCTTTTGCCAGGAGTTTACTCTCTCAGGAGATGGGCGTACTTCCTTATGTTAGAAAGAGTGCATGGTTGAAGTGGAGATAAACTGACTCCCAGCCAAGCTGTATTGTAGACAATACTGAGTTGGAGAATGATGTAGTGGTATGCAAGAAGCTTGTATCAGCAAATCTCTTCTCTCTTTTTTATTTTTTTTCATCAAAGTGTAAATATGCCAGCAAACTTGTGTTGATATGTATTTTGGAAAATCTCCTTTCCGGACTATGACAAAAGAAATTAAAAAATGAAATAAAGTAATTATTTGTCCAAGGAGCTCTCGAACTTTTGGTATGGTAGTCCTTGACTGTGTTTATCAAAAAAATTAACCCAGCCCAGTATCTCCTGGGCTCAGGCCTCATTACTTACAGACTCTGCCCCTCTTGGGTTATGGGACTCTGGCCCCACCTATTCTTGCCCATCCTGGGCTGTGTGTCCCTGACCCTGTTCTTAACCCACACTGACTATGGGTCCCTGACCCTGGTTTTCACCCCTTCCAGCCTTCAGGTCCCTGACCCTGGTTCTTTTTCTCTGTGAGCTATGGGTCCCTGAACCTGGTTCTCACTCCTCCTTGATTACAGGTTCCCGATCCTGCCTGCTCTCATCACTCTGTGGCTGTGACCCTACTCCTTGGCTTTGCTCCCTATTCCTTAGACCCTGGCTTTGCTCCTGGGTCATTTGAAACCCCCCATTGCCCCTACAACCTCAATCCCTAAACCACTGGTATTGCCTACCCCAGCTCAGGTGTTAAGTCAGGTGCCTTATGCTCAGGAGCTCTTTCTCCATGGCTTCCAGGTCAGATTGCCTGCCCAGCTCAGGCCCAGTGTTTATATCCTGCAAGCTCAGCCCCTTTTGGGTTACGTGGCTCCTACAGCAATGAGTATTAATCAATAAACATTTAGTTCAATTAAAATGGTTCTTATGCTTGCAATACAATCTTTGAACTGGGTTGAGGACAGCTGGGCTAGGGCTGGCAGTGCCAATAGCTGCAGCACAGCCTTCTTTCACCATCTCTCAGCCCAGGATGGGGGCCTGAAGAAGAAGGCCACAGCCCCCATGCCTCTCTGCCTTGCATCTTAATGCTTCCACCACTGCAATCCCTCCCTCTCCTGCCACCCAGAGCAAGGATAGATTTCCACTGTTGCCACTGCTTGCCAGTCCCCTAATGGCAAGTCAAAATGATGCAGGCAAGAAATCATATTAACCCTCAATGTGCAACTGTTCACAGCATGTTCTAACTTTAACACTGCTTAACATTGCACAGATTCAGTATAGTCTAAGTATTACATGCTTAATACAGGCCTCAGGGCTCAGTCCCGGGATTGCATGGGAGTCAGCATCAGTTCCAGAACTATGACATGATTGGAATAACAAAGACCTGGCAGGATAGCTTTCATGACTGAATCATTGCCATGGATGAGTATAAACTGTTCAGGAAGGACAGGCAGGGGAGAAGAAGAGGAGTTGTTCTTTGTGTAAAAGATCTGTGTGATTGCTCAGAGTTCTTTGTGTAAAAGATCTGTGTGAAAGTGGAGATAGGGCAGTTGCAAGTCTCTGGGTTCAGGTCAGAGCAACAAGGCTGATGTCATGGTGGGTGTCTGCTACAGACCAGCAGACAGGGGGATGAGGTGGATGAGGCTTACTTCAAACAGCTAACACAAATTTCCCGTTCACAGCCCCTGATTCTCATGGGGGAGTTCAATCACCCTGACATCTGCTGGGAGGACAGCACAGCAGTGCACAGAGGACAGGAAAGAAAAACAGCAACACAGTAAGGACTCTGGACTTCAGAAAAGCAGACTTTGACTTACTCAGGAAAATGATGGGCAGGATGGGAAGCCAATCTGAGGGGGAAAGCAGTCCAGGACAGCTTGTTTTATCTTAAAAAAACTTACTGAGGGAACAGGAATGAACTATCCTGATACACAGGAAAACTAGCAAGTATGGCAGAAGATGAGCTTGACTTATAAGGGAACTCTTCAGTGAGCTAAAACACAAAAACAAAGCTTATAAGAAGTAGAAATTTGGACAAACAACTAGGAAGGAGTTTAAGAGTATTGCTTGGGTATGCAGAGATGAAATCAGGAAGGCCAGAGCACAAGTGGACTTGCAGCTAGCAAGGGATATGAAGGGTTACAAGAAGGGTATGTCAGCAACAAGAGGAAGATCAGGGAAAGAGTGGTTCCCTTATTGAATGGGGGAGGCAAACTAGTGGCAGATGTGCTGGAAAAGGCTTAAGTACTCAATGCTTTTTTTACTGCAGTCTTCACAGGCAAGGTCAGCTACCAGGCTACTGCACCTGACAACACAGTTTGGGGAGGAGATGAGCAGCCAACAATAGCAAAAGAACAGGTTAGATACTGTTTAGAAAAGCTGGCTGTGTACAAGTCCATGGGGCCAGATGTGATGTACCCAAGGGTGCAGAGGGAGTTGCCTGATGTGTTTGCAAAGCCACTGGCCATTATCCTTGAGTAGTTCTGGTGGTCAGGAGAGGCCCCGGCTGATTGTAAAAGGGCATATATAGTGTCCACCTTTAAGAACAGGAAGGAGGAGGATCCAGGGAACTACAGACCAGACAGTCTCACCTTATGGTATGGGTCCTCAACAGATGAATTTTTAAACACTTGGAGGAGAAGATGATCATTAGAAATAGTCCGCATGGATTCACCAAGGGCAAGTCATGCCTAACCAATCTGACTGCCTTCTATGATGAGATGACTGGCTCTATGGATGCAGTGAGAGCAGTGGATGTGATATACTTTGACTTTAGCAGGCTTTTGATAGGGTCTCCCACAGCACATTGTAGCAAGGTAAGTTTATATAGATATTGGGAAGAATTTCTCACTAGAAGGGTAGTAAAATACTGGAACAGGTTCCTAAGAGAGGCTTTGGACTCTCCATCCTTGGAGGCTTTTAAGACCTGGCTAAACAAAGCCTTGGCTGGAATGATCTAGTTGGGTATGGTCCTGCTTTGAGCAGGGGGTTGGACTAGATGGCCTCCTGAGGTCTCTTCCAATCCTAATTTTCTATTGTTCTAGGATTCTATGTTTCCACTATCAGATTGATGTCATCAGCAAAGTACAGGTTGTACATCTTCCACCCTCCAAATGATAGAGTTCCTGTGAAATTCTCTAAAGTGCCTGAAATTATTTGCTTGAGGAAGAGGTTGAACTGGCATGGTGAGAGCAGGCAACCTGGGCGCAGTCCTACTAAACTCACAAACCATTTGACAATGTTGTCTATCTCTACTTTCATTGTTGTAAAGTTCTTCTGTTAGTGTTATCAGGGACCTGCTGATGTTATGCTTCTTCATCATGTGCCAAAGTGCTTTGTGCCACACTCTTATCAAAAGCTTTCTTGAAGTCTGTGAAGTTAGGGTGAAATTCTTTTTGGTGATCATGGCACTTTTCACACAGCACTTGGATGTTGAAGATTTGTTCTGTGGTACTTCTCACTGCTCTGAAGCCAGCTTTGGGTTATATCTTATTTGATTTGGGGACTTTAAAAAGTCCCCAACTACAGCTCCCAAGGTGTGGTCTGCCTGCTCTGGTTGGGCAGGGGAAGGTTGGAAGTAGGGGATGCAGCCACCCCTGCAGTGCTGGTCACTGCTCCTGCATCCCCCCTTTTCAAAATCCTGGATCCTCCTATGGCCATCTCTGTGTGGTTCAAACTCCTAGACTAGTTGGTTCAAGAGACCTGTAAAGATGTCATCTATAATGATTTTTTTACCTGTAATATATTTTTATACAACATTTGTCCACAACTTGTTTCTAATATAAGTTATTTTATGTACATGGGGCCTCATTCTCAGTTGCCCCACATCCTTTCTACCAGTGCAAAATTGGTGTAAAAGGCTATTCAGTCAGAATGGTGAAATTACACACTCATTTTGCAATCATTATGCACAGATGTAACTGACTAAACAAGGGATAGAGTAATGGAAAATGCAGTCCATAGATTTTATATGTGAGACCAAGTGTATGACAAGTCTTTTTTATTTAATGTTTTACTGCAGTAGTTAATATGTTTAGAAGATTTAAGTTCTGTCAGGTTGTGCACGACTGAAATAAAAATGATAGCCATGTTCAATCAAAATCACAAAGGAAACTAGCTTGATGAAGAGAACATACATCTCAAAAACCCAACTGTATTCATTTTTAATTTAATCCTGTAAACCTGTCATTGATCGGTTGCCTTCTGTGTAGATATTGAAATGAGTTACAATTTTATGATCTATTCTTTAGTGTTCAGTACATGAGACTGCTAGCAGGAAAAATATAAGTTAGCTAACTCCACTGAGGAGAGAAGTTTCATGTGAATATAGTGTTCATTTTGCAGTAGTGCTGTGTCATTTTAGTATCAGGTTGATAAGTTGTTAATGTCATTGTCAAGATATTAATAGTTGCCATCATTCTGTAAACCTAATATCGGAAAGTTTGGCCTTACTCCATCTCCTTTACAGATCACTATGGTGGATATTAGAGAAATAAAAACAAATTGAGCAGGGTTTTTCTTAAGTTTCAAACTGACAGAAATGCTTTCAATATAACATTTTTATTTAGTTTAAAGATTAATTTTTCATTTTGAGAATATGTAAATTTGTACCACATAGCCCTTCTTCAAGAAAAGTTATGGTATTAATAATGTCATAATATTAGTAATGCCATTTGGAAACATATATACAGCATTGTTAAAGCCTTATCTTCCATATGAATAAGAATCTCCCTACAAATTTGACAACTAAGAAATGCATGCAGGATCATAGGACTGTGCTAGGAATTAACATAAAGGTTTTGTGTTTTATAATGTGAGAATGATGGAAATAAAACATTAAATAATTCCTAAGGAAGGGTAAGTTTTTCTTGAGTTTAAATTCAGAGAGAGAAAGTTGAGATATTGTGTGTTGGATGCATTTAAATCTCCAGTAAATGATTAACTCATTAAGGAACCAGTCAGCAGTAGAAAGCCAAGAAGACCAGCAATTCTGTTTAATGAGCAGCTTTCAATGAAAGAAAAAAACAACTTTGTAATCTGTTACCTCCAGCGTTATACTGTAAATCAAAGCTTTTTCTTTTTTTAGTCTAATCAAGACTTCCTATTACATGGAGGGACAATTAGCTGGAGGAGATGTTTTAAATCATAGAATCTCAATCTGCATATCTTTTATTGTCTGCATCCACTGTTGTTGTTAAATGTATAATCCTCCCTTTATCTTTTATTAGACCAACTAAATAGTTGGAAAAAATGTTATTTGCAAGCTTTTGGGCACAAACATCCTTCTTTAGGCATAGGGAGAGTCTCTTGTTTTTTGTGCTCTCTTGGATGGAAAACAACAGCAGACACTCCCTATGTCTGAAGAAGGGTGTTTGTGCCTGAAAGCTTGCAAAGAACAATTTTTCCAACTATTTAGTTAGTCTAATAAAAGATACCACATTTACCCAAAGGACCCTGTCTGCCTATATCATTAGTCTAACACAGCTACAAAGAGAGGTAGGTAACCTTAAAACACTAGTATCTGAGGGCACCTATACACATGCTGGACGTCTGCTCTGATGCATGCTAATTAGCAGATATCCAGCAGATTAATCAGCATGCTCCAAGCCCCTCCGTGTCATGTATCTTCAGTGTCCCTGTGCTTCAATATGGTGGCAGGGGTGATTTTAACTTAAGTTCATCAAAGAACTTTAAAGTGCCCCCACTGCCATTTTGAAGTGCAGGATGCAGAATGCACGCATTCACACAATGCTGCGGGTGGTCTAATTAGAAAAGCTGTTGGAGCCACACTAATTAAAGCACCCCTATCCCTCACCCCAGTGCATGCGTAAAGATGCCCTGAGTGTTCAAACAGTATAACACACGTCAGGTGTTTTTGTATTGTAGCCTTTTTGAGTAAAGTGAATCTCCTGATCGTACCAAGTGACACATATTGCATTAACTTGGAACTGCTCCACAGAGCTAATACAATCAATTGTGGTCTTGGAGCTGGGACCTACAATCCACTGAGCTGCTGCCCAGCCAGTCCGCCCCCAGCCTGTACTGGTGCGTGGGATTGTTCCGTCCTAAGTGCAGGACTTGTCCTTGTTGAACCACATGAGATTTCTTTTGGCCCAATCCTCTAATTTGTCCAGGTCACTCTGAATCATTGACCTACCCTCCAGCATATCTACTACTCCCCCCCACCTTAATGCCATTTGCAAACTTTCTGAGGGTGAACTCTATGCCATTTTCCAGGTCACTGATGAACAAATTGAACAAAACCGATCCCAAGAGCAACCCCCCACAAGGGCACTCCCCTTTATACTGGCTGCCAGCTAGACATTGAGCCATTGATAACTACCCTCTGAGCCCAATGCTCCACCAGTTTTCTATCCACCTTACAGTCCATTCATACAGCCTGTACTGACTTAACTTGCCTACGAGAATGTTGTGGGAGACCATATCAAAACCCTTGCTAGAATCAAGGTATACCACATCCACTAGTCTCCCCTCATCCAGAGAACCAGTCATTCATCATAGAAGGTAATTAGGTTGGTCAGGCAAGACTTGCCCTTGGTGAATCCTTGCTGACTGTCCCTAATCACTTTCTTCTCCAAGTGCATCAAAATGGATTATTTGAGGATCTGCTTCCTGATTTTTCCAGGGACTGAGGTGAGGCTAACTGGTCTGATGTTCCCTGGTTCGTCCTGCTTCCCATTTTTAAAGATGGGCACTACGTCTGTTTCCTATAATCCAGGACTTCTCCCAATCATCATGAGTTTTCAAAGATGATGGCCAGTGCCCCGCAGTCACATTACCCAACTCTCTCAGCACCCCTAGGTGCATCGCATCTGAGCCTATGGACTTGTATGTGTCTGGGAGCTGACCTTTTCTGTGAAGTCTGAGGTGGAAAAGGCATTGAGAACTTCAGCCTTTGCTTCATCGTCTATCATTAGATTTCCTCCCTTATTCAGCAAGGAACCCACACTTTCCCTGATCTTCCTCTTGCTACTGACATACTTGTGGAAACCCTTCTTGTTAGCCTTCACATCCCTTGCTAGCTGCAACTCCAACTGCACTTTGGCCTTCCAGATTTCATTCCTACATGCCTGAGCAATTCTTTTATACTCCTCCCTAGTTGTTTGTCCAAGTTTCCACTTCTTATAAGCTTCGTTTTTGTGACTTAGTTTACTGAAGAGTTCTTCAGTACTTCCTCCTGCACATTGGGATGGTTTGTTCCTGCACTCTCAGTAAGGATTCTTTCAAGTATAGCCAGCTATCCTGGACTCCTCCTCCCTGTCAGACTGGCTTCCCAGGGGACCCTGCTCATGCTTTCTCTCAGTGAGTCGAAGTCTGCTTTTGTGAAATCAAGAGTCTTTACTCTGCTGCTCTCCATCCTTCCATTCCTTAGGATACTGAACTCAATCCTCTCATGGTCACTGCTGCCCAAGTTGCCATTTGCTACTACATTCCCCACCAATTCTTCCCTGTTTCTGAGCAGCAGGTCTAGAAAAGCATGGGCCGTAGTTGGCCACTCCAACACCTGCACCAGGAAGTTGTCCCCAACACTTTCCAAAAACTTCCTTGGTCTGCTGCACACTGCTGTATTGCCCTCCCAGCAGATGTCAGGGTGACTGAAGTCCCCGATGAGAACCAGGGCCTGTGAACGGGAAACTTCCGCTAGCAGTTTGAAGAAAGCCTCATCCACCACTTCCTCCAGGTCTGGTGGACTATTTAGAAAAGCTGGACACATACAAGTCCATAGGCTCAGATGCGATGCACCTATCCATGACATCACCCTTGTTACTATCTCCTCTGATCCCAACCCAGGGCATTTATACATGTGCTTTGGGAGTGAGGATGGGGTGCTTTAATTACAGCAGCTCTCAGAACAGCTCTCAGAGCTGCTCTAATTAAAGAGCCCAGAGTGTCACATGTATCAGCATCCCCGGACTGAAAAATGGCTTTAGTTAAAGTGACCCATCACCACCATTTTTCAGCACAGGGATGCTAATACATGTGATGCTGGAGTTTACTGGAGCATGCTAATTACCATGCTCCAGCAGATTCGATTAATAGAGTCTGCTCCGACACACTGTAGTTACAGTACATCAGAGCAGCCTCTCTGCATGTGTACAGGCATCCCTAGAGACTTTTGACAGGCCTATCTTCAGTTTCATACTGGAGCTCTCAGCAGTTGTGGCTCTTTATATAAAAGTGTGACTCCTCCTCTTCTTCCCGATGGGTCGGTCTCGACCTGGAAGGGTGTGGGCAGTGGGGTCCCGCAGGGTTCGGTCCTTGGACCGATACTTTTTATGTCTTCATCAGCGACTTGGACGTGGGAGTGAAATGTACTCTGTCCAAGTTTGCAGATGACACAAAGCTATGGAGAGAAGTGGACACGCCGGAGGGCAGGGAACAGCTGCAGGCAGACCTGGATAGGTTGGACAAGTGGGCAGAAAACAACAGGAAGCAGTTCAACAAGGAGAAATGCAAAGTGCTGCACCTAGGGAGGAAAAATGTCCAGCACACCTACAGCCTAGGGAATGACCTGCTGGGTGGCACAGAGTTGGAAAGGGATCTTGGAGTCCTAGTGGACTCCAAGATGAACATGAGCCGGCAGTGTGACGAAGCCATCAGAAAAGCCAATGGCACTTTATCGTGCATCAGCAGATGCATGACGAATAGGTCCAGGGAGGTGATACTTTCCCTCTATAGGGCGTTGGTCAGACTGCAGTTGGAGTACTACGTGCAATTCTGGGTGCCACACTTCAAGAAGGATGCGGATAACCTGGAGAGGGTACAGCGAAGGGCAACTCGTATGGTCAAGGGCCTACAGACCAAGCCCTACGAGGAGAGACTAGAGAAACTGGACCTTTTCAGCCTCCGCAAGAGAAGGTTGAGAGGCGACCTTGTAGCTGCCTATAAGTTCATCACGGGGGCACAGAAGGGAATTGGTGAGGATTTATTCACCAAGGCGCCCCCGGGGGTTACAAGAAACAATGGCCACAAGCTAGTAGAGAGCAGATTTAGACTGGACATAAGGAAGAACTTCTTCACAGTTCGAGTGGCCAAGGTCTGGAACGGGCTCCCAAGGGAGGTGGTGCTCTCCCCTACCCTGGAGGTCTTCAAGAGGAGGTTAGATGAGTATCTAGCTGGGGTCATCTAGACCCAGCACTCTTTCCTGCTTATGCAGGGGGTCGGACTTGATGATCTATTGAGGTCCCTTCCGACCCTAACATCTATGAATCTATGAATCTATGAATCTGTCCTTCCTGAACAGTATGTACCCACCCATGACAGTGCTTCAGTCATGTGAGCTATCCCACCAAGTCTCTGTTATTCCAATCATGTTATCGTTCTGTAACTGTGCCAAGGACTTCCAATTCTTCCTGCTTGTTTCCCAGGCTCCGTGCATTTGTGTACAAGCACCTGAGGTAACTAGTTGATTGTCCTAATTTGTCAGGAAAAATAATAACACCTCCCTTGTTGCCCCTTCCTGCTTGCTCTTCCTCTAAATCACCGACTTCCCCAATTACCTCGGAGCTTTGGTTTCCATCCCCCAGTGAAACCAGTTTAAAGCTCTCCTCACTAGTTTAGCAAGCCTATCTGTGAGGATGATTTTTCCTTTCTTCATGAGGTGGATCCCATCTGTTCCTAATAATCCTTCTTCTTGGAACATCATCCCGTTTTCAAAGAAGCCAAAGCTCTGCTGGCAACACCACCTGCATAGCCAGGCACTGATCTGTAGGATGCACTTGCTCCTTCCCAGGCCCTTTCCCTTGACCATAAGAATCAAAGAGAACACAACCTGAGGCCATGCCCCCTTCACTCTCTTGCACCCAGAGCCCTGTAGTCACTTTTGAACTGCTCAGGGTCTCCCTGGTAGTATCACTGGTGCCCACATGCTTATGCAGCATGGAGTAGTAATCAGAGGGTCAGATGAGCCTCAGTAATCCCTCTGTGACATCTTGAATGGCAAGCAGCAGAGTTCCTAAGACAACAGGTCAAGTCAGCAGATGGGTCCCTTCATCCCCTGCAGAAGCAATTCTCCAACCACCACCACCCATCGCTTTATCTTGGTGGCGGTGGTCTTGATCCTTCACACCTTGGGGAGGCCTGGCCTGTTCCCCTCCACCAATGGAACATGCTCCTCACCCTCTGTTGCTAGGGCTCCACATCTGTTCTCCAGAGAAACTGCTGCAGGTGGAGATGAGGATTTCCACTTGCTGCCAGAGGTCACAAGGTTCCAGCTTCCAGCTTCCACCTTCCTGGGAGTCCATGTCCTCTCCCTTCTCTAGCACTGCCTCTGGCAATTCTTTCTTCGCAGTCTGGCAAGGTCTCCTCCAGCATCGAATCAATGAACTCTTCATGGCAGAGGATGCTTCAGAGCCTCATCATCTCCTCCTGGAGTTGTCTTGCCTGTTCCTTGAGAGACATCACCAGGTGGCACTGCACACACCACAAGCACTACCCCATTTAGCTGTCATGGGAAGGAACCTGCAAGCTGTAGTCCCAACAGTGCCAAACCTGGATCTGGGTGGGAGCCTCAATGGTGAGTGGTCCTGCCTGGACAGAAACCTCACAGGTGCAAGCAGAGGCAGTGGCTCTGGCATTGTGAGATCCTCCAACCATTTCCCTAGGTCTCTAAATCTGTCTCTTTTCTCTTACTGCTCTTCTTTCAAGCACACCTTCCCTAGGGAACACACCTGAAAGCCAGCCTGTCTACTGTTCCTTTGTTAGGGTAGCTTGTCATATTTTATGCTTTAAAGTTGCACTTGTTTATAGAGTGGTGAATTACAATATTGTTTAAAGTTTTCTTTTATATTCTGCCTTATTTAATCATTGCTTAAGTTCTGTATAGCCTCACTGTTAGCTGAACTTTTCATTTTGCTAGTGTCTGCAATATCAGCTGGCCTTGCCTCTTGTAAGCAGCTAATGGCCTTGAGTTTGCTCACATGGTGTTTCTTTTCTTTTCTATCATTGTGAGAAGTATTTCTAATACAACATAGCAATACTTTTGTTACCAGCTCAAATTAATTGAACTTGGCACTAACCAGCTGAATCAGAGGGATGAAATGATTGGGTATTTTAATGAAAGGTGATAAGAGAGACCAATGGACAATGCCTAAAGTAAGACACTGGAAAAAGGCCAAATTAAGGTGAGCTTGTGATGCATCTGTCAAAAAAGGAATGTACTGACAGGATAAAATATGGACAATATTCTGACTGCAGAGAGACCAATCCAAAAGCAAGAAGTCACCAAAGGAGTAAAGTTAAAGAAAAGCATAAAAGAGGCCAGCAAGAATGTTAAGTATTGTCATCATCATCGCCATCATCATAAATCCAGCCTTCAACACCTGTCTGCACCGTCCCAGCCAACGGTGCACCCTTTGCTTTCTGGAACTGTGTGGCCAGACTTTTCTGTTGATCAAAGCAACATCTGGGACTGGGTGAGATCATTATACTAAATGTTTTTCTCTCTCTGAATATAGAAATTGCTAAGATAATACTTGTTTTAATAATAAAGTTAGATTTTTATTTTGGAGCACTGAGTTGTCTGTGTTCATATTTCACATTCCATGTAAGGGTTAATTGTGCTTTAATGAGCCCTAAGCACTATCTAGTGGACAGTGGTGCTAACACCTTGACCCCAAAGAGTTCCTTTCCCCCTGCTTCCTCACACCAAGCTGAAAGGCTCTCCGATCAAAAGAGGGAGGGGGGAGGGAGTGGTGGGGAACTGGCCTGCAAACTGCCTGTGAACTGCTTGCCCTGTTTGCTCCCCCTGTTCACTGGCTCCCTGATCACTTGGAGGGAGCGGGAATCTCTTTTTATACCGTGCTGGACACCTGAGCAGCTTTAAGAACTTACAAAAATGCTAGACAAAACTGAAAAGAGCCATAGAATGGAAATAAGCACTAAGAAAAGTAAAGTGATGACAACCTCCAAGATCACCAACAGCAATGTTGATGTGGATATTGGCAATGAAAAACAAGAAAAAGTAACACATCTTAAGTACCTGGGAGTCACCATCACAGAAGACTTAACACCTGAAAAGGAAATCAAGACCAGAATAGCCATTGCCACCAGCCAACTAACAAAGCTAAAGAAAATCTGGACAAGTAGCAATATTACACTGAAGGTCAAGTTACATTTGGTGCATGCTGTGGTTGTTCCTACAACACATTATGGCTGTGATGCCTGAATGCTTAATAAGAAGTTAGAGAAGAGAATTGAGGACTTTGAAATGCACTGCTTTAGGAGACTGCTGCATGTCTCATACACTGAGCACCAGACCAATGAGTCTGTCAAGCAGCGGATCAGTCAAGAAACTGGAACCTACAAACTGTTGTGGGAGGTTGTGCGATGAAGGAAGCCGCAATAGTTTAGACACAGAATGAGGCCGGACACCCTTGTCAACACCATAAGGCAGGCTGCAGTGGAAGGAAACAGAAAAAGAGGTAGACCCAAGGAGAGCTGGGGAACCAATATTAAGGACTATATGAGGTTTCAACTGACAGTGCACAAAGCTAGCCAGACACAGGGCAGAGTGCAGGAGGGCTGTTTTAGCATCTAAGGTGCCCCAACAGTTGCAGCAGCCTTGGGACTGACTTGACTTGAAAGCAGGTAAGAATCTCCCCCCACCACTCTTGGCACTTCCTCCCTTCCCCACCCTGCTCAGTGGCACCTCTCCTCCACTCCCATTTCTCCCCTTGCCCTCTCTACTTATGACTCTGAGCACAGGAAGAGGAAATCCAAATGCTCCTGGGATGGCAGGGAACACCTGGGATAATCAGGCAGAGACAAAGAACCTGTCTGCTGCCACTGCCACCAATACCACTGTCACTGTCTGCGCTCAGCTCCCTGTGCTGGAACAGGGCTGGAGCAGTTCTGGGGCTCTCGCTGCCCTGGGTCATCTGGAGACAGCGACAGTGGCAAGCAGGTCTCCCCTTGCTGCACCCAGAGCCTTAAGTAGAGAGGGACAGTGGGGGATGAAAGGGAGGTACCACTAAATGCAGAGGGGAAGCATATTGGGAGCTGAGAGTTGAGGCATTCTTATCTGCTTTAGGGACTAAAGAAAACTGACAGTTCAGCTGCGCCCACCCCCAGCCATTTCACTCCCTTTCTGTCTCTGCTCTGCTCTAGCACCAGGTAGCTACCGGCTGCATCACCCAACTAGGGAGCATGAGGCCACACCACTACAGGGGTGTGGGCGTGTATATATGTAGGCAGGGACTCTGTGTGTGTGTGGACAGGCAGGGGCAGAGTTTGTGTGTGTGTTCATAGGCTGAGTCCCACACGCACACCCCACCATACGCATGCACCCACACCCCCCTGACACTGCCATACACACAGACCTTCCACATCCGCTCTCACACCCCAGGCACCCAACCCCTCACAAACCCCATACCCACCCACACCCCACATAATCACACACACACCCCCCATGCTCTCTCACCCCACTTACCCACACAACCACAGTCCCCCACAAACCTACACCCCACAATATACAAAAGTAAGACTTCATTTTAAGCTATTGTGCAATCATAACCTCTATGTACACTACACAAACGCATGTAAATCAGGACAAAAATATTTTTTAACCAAATTAATGAATGCTGTAGATGTTGACTTTTTAGAACATAATTTGGTATTTTTCTGGTTCCAAGATCGCAAAACCTCTTGCTAAAAGGAGTACTTCTGGGGGCAAGGGGAGGGACTTCTGGTGGCAAAGGTCAGGGGGTTAGGGGCAGCACTGCTGGTCACAAGATGGCAACCAGGGGTGGGGCATCTGTCAAGGGGTGGGGCTACCAATGCAGCCCTCGACAGCTTGCCAAAACTCAGTAAGTGTCCCTCTGCCTAAAATAATTGCCCGCCCCGCTTTAATTCCTTCTCCCCTGATACCCTGCATTCCCCACCCCATTTTATCCTTCCCTTTGTCCTTCACACACCCATCCCTCTCCATTCTCCTACACCCTTCCCTAGTTCTCATCAGATGGGACTTGCCTCTTCTGGCCCATTTTTCCCTGACATCAACCAGTGTGCACTAAGCATAACAATCTTTTCTTTTGTGGTCATTTATATTCCGTCACCTACATGACATTTTGTCATCTAAGTCCCAAAGCAGCCACTTACACAGAAGCTGACATTCTATTCCTGAGCATATAGCCCTACAGACGTGGACAACTGTGTGACTATTTAGTTGCACAGACTGAGCATATGCAGTAGCAATTATGATGTATGCACATGTCCCTTGTGGGTACATAGCACCCTTTAAAGCCCAAAAGTGGAGTTAGGCAAAACTTTTGACTACCAAACTCCCCCTCAGGAATAGGAAAAAGTCATGTGTTCCTCTTTTACCCCCATAGATCAGTGGCTAGGGAAATCACCTGGGAAGCATGAGCTCATGGGTTGTAGTCTTCACCCAGAGGATGTTTGAGCCAAGGTCTCTCTCACTGAGCCACTTACATAATCTACAGAAAACACAGATGAAGCAAGGGGAAGTTTCTGCCCCATTAGGACCAAGGGCCCAAGTTAGAACCCAAGGCCCACTCTCCTCCAGGCCAACAATTACCTCATTGAGCCACACATACTCTGGCTTGCTCTTTTTCTCCTGGTTCCACATACCCTCCGCTTGTACTGACCTCAAACCTTTTGTTCTGAGGTTGTGGGGAGAGAAGTTGATGATGTAATTACATCTATCATCAAGTTACATCCATGTTCAAGTTGATTATATAAATGTATCCATTAAATAATGAATCATTGATTCTTCAGAAATATAAATGGTAGGTTAACTATATTTTAATAGGTAGTACTCTTACTATATATTTCCACTACACATACACATTTTATAGCTTCACTTCTTTCATTCTAATAGTTATAACTAATCACATCTTATACCAGGAAATATACAAACTAATGTAAACAGCGGAAAATTAAAGGGATAAGATGAATGCTAAAAGAAAGATACAATAGGAGGAATGAAACTTTACTATAAACAACTAAAAGGTCAAGTTCAAAACATCCTTTCATTTGTTTTACTTATAAATGTGACCCCTCACACTTTCTGTTAAATAATGAACCTGTATATTAAATGCATGACTGTAAAAAGGAGGTGAAAAAAGCCTTGTTGAGTCACAGATGAAAGATGTTTTTGAGCATCAGAACAAGAGAATAATGATCTATAAAAAAGATAAAGGAAACCTGCCTTAAGAGAAGTCTTTTATTTTTACTTTGACAAAAAAAAATCTTCTAAGCTGTTTTCCCCTGAGGTCACTCAATTTTAAGATAGAAATCTTCCATGTTACATCTTATATCATCCATTATAAGTGAAAAGTTTAGCATTCAGATTTAGTTAGGAAATGAAAAGTTATGGAGACAAAAATGATTCTTGAAACTGAATTTGAACACATTTTGTACTGTAACATTTTCTCTTCCATCTGAGAGTAGCTTATAGCTTGTCACTTGCTTTCTACTGATAGGCCTCAAATGAAAATTTCAAACCCTTACTTTGAACTTCCCCCAAATTTGGGGGAGTTAGATGCAGATTTTGATACAGATCATTACACAGCAGATGCCCAACTACAAAATTTGGACTCAGATCCAGGTTCAGATTCTGGACATACACGCATGCACGCACACATGCACTCATATATATGACATTCTAGTCTTACTGAAGTCTGTGGACTTTATGCACAACTTTAGTAAGCCCAGAATTTTCCCCCAAACTTCTAAAATATTCTAAATTAGGAACTAAATGTAGGATCATCTCTTATTCTCTGATTCTTAGATCCAATCCACAAAGTGTACACACTATAGGTTACCACAGAGTAGGCCACCAATTCCATCAAACAGCATAACCCTAATTATTTTTAATTTTGAATACTGTTTTATTTTAACAGTAGGTGGCTATTTATATACATTCTCCCACACTGATTCACTGAGGTGAAAAATTGCATTACTCCTTTACTTTTTCATACTTGATTAACTGAAGCACTTGAAGAGACAAGGAGAGAAACCAAAGAACAACTAAATCATTCCCTGGTCAAGGACAATCTAAGTATAGCTATGCCTAATTTCTACTATGAATATTTCCCATGCTACTGGGCTTTGCTGATTTGCCCCCACCCCCACTTCTCTCCTGTAAGTGTCAGGGTATTTTTAAGTCTTCCCAGAGGCATACAGCCAAGGCTTGAGACTTTGACTAGAGTGTGCCAATGCTCCTGCTAGAAGCAAAGCTGAAGGTTCGTGGCTAAAGGATCTTTCCCCTCTGCTCAGGGTCAGACCAATCACCATATTTGGGCTCAGGAAAGAATTTTATCCCATGGTCAGATGGGTAAAGACTGTGTGTGTGGGGGGGTGGAGATTTGACTTCCTCATTAGTGGGGGTGGGGTACGACCTTCTATTCAGGCCCTATTGAGCATATCTTGACAACATTTTATAGAAGCGGGACATTGACTACTGTGATTCCCCTGCTGGCAGGTTAGGGTGTTAGGTCTATGTTGTGTCAAGATTGATGGTAGTCTGATGTAGATTTTAGATTATGGTTAGTATGGGATGGTGTGGATAGGGATGATCCTGCCTCAGGCAGTGGGTTGGAGTAGATGACCTCTAGAGTTCCCTTCCAGCCCTAGTTCTCTATGACTAAGTAATTCTGGAAAGGTGAAAGGGGCTGGAGCATCCAGGGAGGGCTGGCAGGTCTGGAGTGGGGTTGCCCTGCTGACGTGGAGGGGAGTTGTGGCCTGGTCAGGGTCGCAGGGGTAGGAACAGCACAGCCCTGGGGGCTGTGGTGAGTGGTAGGGCTGTGACATTTTATTGAGTGTTTCATTTTGAAGCTGTTTCGATGTGTTTTGAGCTCAAAACAGTGAAATCAAAATAAACCAAAAGCCTTCAAAACAGGTTTGAAATGAAACAAGGGAACTTGAAATGTTTTGAGAGTTTTGCACCCCCCTCGAGTCGGCTCCAGTACGGGGCCAGGGCAGATCAGTTGATGCATGACCTCTGCTCCCATCCTAGAGTGGGGGAGGGTCCCCGCATGAACTGATCTGCCCCATGCCCCACACCCTCCTTGAGCTGGCTCCAGTACGGAGCCGGGATAAATCAGCTTGTGCAGGGATCCATTGCCCTGATCCCGGCTCAAGGAGGGTGTGGGGCTCTGGACAGATCAGCTCATGTGGGAACCCTCCCCTGTCCTGAGATTGCGGTGGTGAGTCCCCACACGAGCTGATCTGCTCTGCCTCCACTGGCCCCAGGCAGCAGCACCCATCTTCTGTCCTGGTAGGCAGATTGGGGGCCCACCCGCACCCCCAGGAGGGCTGCGGGGGCTGTGGTGGCCTGCCATTTTTTGTGCAACATAAACCCAGTTTACACCTGCATGTCCAGGCACTTAGATCAACCTAACCCTGGTTACATCAATCTAAACTTAATACTTGTAATTATCTTCTGATAAGAATAAACTCCATAAACATTAAAAAAACATCCAATTATAGGCATGTGAGTTTGTGAATGAATGCTGAAATGATAAGAGATAGCAGAGCTAACTGTTGTCCTGTTTATTAAGGGTATTTATCCACCTCTTTTCTAAAAAGTTTACAAGTTGAGGGAAATTTTGGACCTATAACCTAAAATCTCAGGCATCAGAACCAGAATGCTTCTATAAAGCTAGTCAGGAACAAACATCCCGAATATGGAACAAGCACTCATCAGAGAGAGACTTTTCCTACTTTGAGAGAAGATTACTGCAATGCACTGTATATGGTCCTCCATTTGAAGAACTCTTGGAAACTAAAATGAATGCAGAATACAGCTGCGTGCCTGCTGAGCTCTGTTATCTATGAAGAACATATACTGCCAGTTGCCCATAAAACTACACTTGCTTTCCATTTGCATCTGGTTCAATTCTAAGTATCAGCACGTATCCATAACAACATATATGGCTTGTGGTTCTATCTGAAAAATAGTTGCCTATTCTCTGAATACTCCTGTAGTAGCTGACATCATCTGAAACATTCAAGCTAATACTTCAAAGATTTGTATATAGAAGTCAGTAGTAAGGAATCTCAGCAGAGAACACTCAAAACTGTAATTCACTTCCCTCTCTGATATGAAAGAGCCCAAGTTTGTTACCTTTTAGAGTACAGTACAAGGTCCATCTCTTTCTTCAGTATGCTGCATGAGTTGGATGAGTTGGATTTTTGTGGGAAAGTTTGTGTTCCTGCTTGTTTTCAAGCTATTAGAAGCTAATTATTTTATTTTATGTTCCCAGGTACTTACATGATTTGTGTTCTAAAGATAGGGTAAGTTATATAACTTACACAAATATAGAAATAAAGAGTTCCTAGTAAAAATAGTGTCTTCACATCTGTGACAGAGCCAGAGGTTTCTGTTATGGACAAGGGGGAAACACAGCTGATGAGACTCAATAAAGAGATAAGGCAGAATCTTGGGGATAGATAAAGTCAAGAACACCTGGAAGAAAGGAAAGACCAGCTGGAAATAGAGCCTTCTGGGGTGAAAAAGAAGCTGCCCACAAAGTTGGAGAAGAGCCACAATGCAGTGCGCAGTGCAGGGAAAACTTTGGGAAGGACAGCTCTGGTTCTACCCAGGATGGGGGAAGTTTTGATTTAAAGCAATAGCTCATTTTTGTTTCCATTCCCAATGTTTGTTCACCCAAGTCAGGGACGGATTTTGGTTTAAAGCAGCAGCTTGCATTTTTGTTTTAAACAAAATCAGAGGACCAACGTGGCTACAAAGGGGCAAAGGGGAGCCACAGGGTGGGGTGCCTTGAGGGGCACACTGAGTTCTGAGCCTTGCAGGGGGCAGAGATACCAGTGACAAGAAGGACACAAGGGCATGAGCCTGCCAGGGCTGTGCACAAGCCAGGCCGGTGGAGGCCTAGGGGACTGGGCCCAGAAGCCCAAGGTCCCAGACACTGGGTCTAAGACAAGAGAACCCAGCTAGATGAAAGGAGTCAAGGCCAGGAAAGCTCTTACAAAGACTATGAGACCTGAAAGGCCAAACAGTGTGTGGGGAAAATAGCTCCACTGTGATAATGACTGGCAACACCAGCGAGGCATGGGCGTGGTTGGAGACCACAAATACAGCCCTTAAGTCACTTGGTGCCTATCAATAGGGAATAGCTTGGCAGTAGACAGGATTCCTTCTGTTCCTTAGGCAGCCTCCCCTGCTGCTGGGATGCTATTTGACCCCATCGTGCCACAACATCATTAAAATGACATCATACTAAGTATTCATTGCTGTCCCTGATGGCAGCCTCAACACAGAGGGGCTAGATTTAAGCATAGTCCTTGCAAAATGAGTTTGAGCCATATTAGTGGGGCAGTGTGTATAAGCTTTCAAACCACCGCTCATAATCTAAAAGTGTACAGAGGACTTTATTGCCTAATGCTGTCAATCAATCTGCTAGCCCTAAATTCTCTTTAAAAGAAAGTAGTAGTTTAATATAGGGTAGTAATTACCATTTATATTACTGTGTCTTTCACAATAAAACTGCAGAGTCTCTTGTTTTATATAGACTTAAAATAAATGGATAACCTGTTGCAGAGAGATTTTTTTTTTTAACTCTGATGGGAAAAACTGTTTTGCATTAATATGGCAATGAGCTGCTGGAAACAAGCATTATCTATGGAAACAGTAGCAACTCTCATAGCTAATCAAAATGATATTTAAGCTGTGGCTGAATCTTTATTATCATCGATAAAGTCTATTTTCAACACTGTTTGGAATTTTGCAAATACAAAGATGTACCCCAGAAGTTATAGTCATAGTCCAGTCATATGAATGCTAGAAGTCTGTAACATGGGCTCTTAAAATCTATTTCTGTAAAAAAAAATTCTAACTAATTTTGAAAGATCCTAGAAATTCCAGCACAGGGAATCAATTTTCTTAAATTGAGACTGTACAGTACTGGTCAAGCCATGTTTCCTATCATTTTCAACAGCAATGACCACTGGCAATCTTCCCCCACCATCGGGCTTGAAATAGGAATGAAGGGAAAACGAATATAAAAGACATGTTTTTTTCAAGTTATGTTGTAAGCCCTTAAAAAACCTGTCACTCAATACAATTTGCAATGTATTAGCACTGCAGGAGCTGGTTTCAGCTGTGGCACTCCAGACAAAGCAGGATTAAGAATCCTCTGACAGCCATTGCCCACACAGGACATATGCAGAGCAAAACTGAATACAAAATAGTCATATCCTCTAACTTTGGCTCCATACAAAAACTTATCTATCAGTTACATGGGAAGTCTGCTGATTTTACATTCAAAGACAAAAAGCAAAGTAATTCTATACACAATAAAAGCGTTCTTTTAACTGCACTCTGTGCTTACAAGGTACACAAATCAGTAAGCAGTGGTCAGAGAGGAAAGAGAGCCAGTTATGCATATTTAAGTTACACTGGAAACTTTTTCCAAATGAACGTATATGTAAATGATTGCTGCCCAGGGGCAAATCTTTCTTGCACTCAGGCCATTTACATAAGCTTTCCAAGCTAATATTTCATCTAGTATTCAGTAAAACATCATTAATTACTTTCCTAAACTCCTAACATATCCTATGAGATGTCTCTTTCTTCTGAGCTGCAAAACAGAATCTTAAAACACCTTCCCCTGACAACCATGAACATTTTCACTGTCTACTTCTTTGTAGTGAGGAAAATACTATTTTTCCAGGGCTTGGGGGGGGGGGGGTTGTTTGTGTTTTATCATCATGCTTAACACTACTTTTGCTGCTTTTAGAAACAGAAGGATTATTGCACAAACTTCTGTTAAGGAAGCAATATGCTGTATATCAAGTTCCTGGAAAGATAGGAACTGCCCTAGCACACCAGCCCTAATGGTTTATCTAGCCCACTGTTCTGCCTTCAACAACAGCGAATATTAATCTCTTCAGAGAAAAGTGTGAAGGTACTTATAGAATAAACTGTCCAGAGCTAAGTTTTTGACCCAACATCTATTCATTAGAAGATGGTTCATGCCCTGAAAAATGAGGATTTACATTTCTCCCCCAACTGATTTTTTTAATCCTTCTGAATATTTTTGTCGTACATGCATACCTACATTTTTATATATTATAACACAAATAGCGAATCCTTGGGAACCCTGCTAAGTCCTTCTTTTTGATGACATTTTACAATGAGTTTCAGAAGTTAACTGCTTTATGTGTGTGTTGGTATTCGTGTGTGTGTGTGTGTGTATGCATTTATATCTTTGATTTTAATAGAATGTGTGAATGTCCCCCTTTTTAACTTACATAATGAGAAAAGGTGAATAAAGTTCCTGATCTACCTATGTCATTCAGTATTTTATCTATGTTAAGGTGATTTATCATATCCACTCTTATTTATTTCCTCTCTAAAGTAAATAATTCCAGGCTTTTTCATATCTCCTTCTCTAGAAACTACTCTGTATTGTTAATTATCCTCATTGCCATGTGAACAGTGTTTTGTTCTAAGCTTTTTGAGATAGGGTAATCAGAATACAATATTTTAGGTAAGGGCATGCAGTTGATTTATATTACAATAACACCACATTTCAGTAAAACTTCCTAAAGGTGCCATGATGGTGGTGCAGGCAACACAAGATGCCTAGTTGGATAAGTACTGCAGAAAGGTGTGGCATTAGTGCATTGTGTATATCTGCCTTTTCGAACCCACTGTTCTTCATATTCCTTTATTTTGCAGCATATTTATTTTCCTGTTTGTTTAAATATGCATTAGATACATGAAATGCAGTCCCACACCGCACAATAATTCTACAAGAATATTGCAGAACACCTACATAAGTAATTCCTTTTATTGATTTAAGCCCTCAGGGTCTATTTCATGTTTAAAGGTGGGTGGGGATGAACAAATAGGGCAGATTGCCATGGCACCCGTCAATGTAATTTAACAAAAATCCATCGCAAAGGATTGATCTTATTGAGTTTTATTCTAATGTGGTTTACAAATACTAGTGCCTTGTGCGTTAACTTAAGCCCCCTTTACTCTGAAAGAGATTTTTATGCCTATTCTCATACTAGATGGGCACCCAAGTATTTTATAAGAGATGACAGAAAAATTACATTATATGAAGCTGGGGAGGGGAGAAGCAGACTAATATCAAAACAGAAAAAGACACAAGACAGAAATAATGACTTTGTCTGAACTAATCTCCTATTTCATGACCTCATCAGGCAGGAGCTGCCTATCAATTCTGCAACAAGCAATAAATATTAAAATGAAATTTTTTTTGCATGTCTTATCAAAAGCTCCCAACATCAATTGTTTTCACAAATGTTTTCTCCTGCAAGCACTGAACGCCTCTTCATCAATCTTTTATCAAAAGCAATCTTGTTCTGATTTCTTTCTTATCAGAAAAGCTTCTCTCTTTTTTTTTTTCCTCTTTCTTGGCGGAAGGTACATGAATACCATTTTACACTCCACTGTGGCTGCATCTCCATCGATCAGGAAATAAAAAGTAGGTCTGAAGGATGTGTCATGACCCTGCAGAGCTCCAAACAACAGAAACATATGTAATGATTCCACTGTGCCTGGTAGAGTGACAAAGGAGGGAAGTATGTGTGTGTCTCTACACAAATGTGTTAACATTCCTTCTTCCAAGGGATGCTTCTATAGAAAAACATTTCCAAGAGGAGAAACGGAAGTTTTCACAATGGACTTAATTTCCAGATGCCTTTCTGACCTGTCCATCAAGCTTGAAAATAAATAAAGATCTAGTGTAGTGCGAGAGTGGTCAACTTTGCTTGCCTGACCTCCTTGAACATCCTTGAACCCAAAATGTGTTGAGAGTTGTTCAGTCTGAAGTATTATTTCATGTTTACCCAGTCTGGCAGTGAAAAAAACCAAAAACATTCTCAAAATATACCACTTGGGATAAAATATATTTGGGATAAAATAGATAGCAACCACAATTTTAATGTTTTTAGACCAGGTTTTCAGCTTGGGCAATTCAGTATTATTCCAAAAACCCAATGATGCACTTAGTTGGTCAGTGCAGCTCAAGCACTGGGCATCACTCTGTAGAAGAACAATGGGAAGATACAAAAATCCAGGCCTGTCTTAGTCTGCTTGGCAGGGCAAAAACATAACAAGGGAAGGTAGCCCTGGGCAGCAGTGGCTGCTGGGCTGCCAGCAGGGATAGCTGTTATTTTTGCACGCACCTGGAAGAATGGGTGCCTGGGGCTGCTGCCTGGTTGCCTTCCTCTTGCTCCACTTAAGTACACTATTGTGGCAGTTCTCTTCTAGAGCCCCGGCTATAAGTTACAGCAGCCTCCATAGCAGAAGCAAAATCAAAATCAAGCACATCTAGTGTGCAGAAGGTCACCTTGCAGTGGAAAGAAAGTTACAGTCTTCACTGAACCTTCCCCCTAATTTCCTATTCCTGACTCTGCCATAGAGCTTGTGTATGTTCCTCAGCAAGGCACTTATTTTTTCTACACCCTGTTTTTAATTCTTTGCTTGTAAAGGGCTTTGAGGTCCTCATATAGATGGTGCTACAAAAATACCAGGTATTATTGATATTAAACATTACAACACATATTTGCTTTAAAATACTATGGCAAAATACTAAACTTGGCATTTATATAGCACATTTCAACTCAAGCTTTTTACAAGAAGCAGGAAGAGAGAGGACTGAGGCACAGAAAAGCTGTGTGAAAAAAAGGTGAGCTGTTGCTATAGTCCCTGTATCCCTGGCTCCCAGTCTAATGGCCACACTGCCTATTTTTAAGCTATGTATATCTGTTATAGTATGTCTACAAGAAAGCTTATGCTCCCAGTGTTACTTGCTGTTTATAATAAAAAAGAAAGGGGATCCTGTTCCTTGTAGAAACAGCCTAATGTAAGCTAAATACAAATTAAGCAGGTATTGACCTTAAGCAAGACATGCTCCATTTAAACGTGATAAAAGGAAGCAAAACTGTACTAACATTTCTGGAAGTCTAGATTGGTGACACAGGACATGAGATCCTTTCCCATCTGAAGGTTAAAGTAAAAGTCTGGGTATTCGGTTAAGGCTCAAAACTAAAGTCTTTCTTCATTCCTTCCTGAGGCAACATTTTCATTGCTTTCCCTTTTGATTTTCTCTTGTAACTTGCCTGTAATGGCAATTTTTCCTACAAATGAGAAAGTACTCCACCATTTGACCTTAGGCATTGAGCACTGGGAGGTTTTAAGAAAACCCTGCCTTTGCATTACCTGAAGAAAAGAGGATCAGTGATTAAATCACCTAAACTTTTCTATTTTTCTGACAGTAAATAAAAGTTATTTCACATGACATCTCTTTTGAATCATAGCACCTAAGGACTGAAAAGATGCATTTTTATTATGATTTCAAAATTACTGCAAGATCCAAAAATTGTAATGTTCCTAATTTCACAAAGCCCTTTGCTTTTAAATAGGTGGTAAAATACTAACCTATCATTTTATATGAAATCGACTGAAGCTGATGTAGCCTCCTGGTATTATCTGGGGGTTTGTATATAGTAATTCCCTGAGGCAACTGCAGTTCATGAAATTGAGCAGCATGATGACATGTTTTTGAGAAGACGGGGGAAATTTGCCAACTTGCTATCACTTCAAAGGTTAATGTATGGATATGCTGGGGATTGTAACTACCTCTACAAATTCTCTAATGGACATTTCAACCTGAAAGAGAGACATCTCTGGTGAAGAATATTTATGTATGCTGTTGTCCCAATCTGAGTTTCCCAGGTAATCCTGAGATACCTATCATGACTGCATATACAATTCAGCACATGTACTATATAAATGCACTATGAACAAGCAAAAGAATTACGATTTGTAATATAATCTAGGAAATGCCAGAATTAAAATTGTCTGAGCAGCCTTAATCCAGGTCCCTTGTGTGTACACAATATGATGCAGTCTTTAATTACATTACTGCAGTAGCATAATTGAGGGACCCGGGGCAGCAGCCACAGGTGACTCTTTTGCGAGGGGGAGGCGGGAAGGCACAAAAATAGCTGTGACCACAGCAGCAGCTGATCACGCCACTGCGACTAGCAGTGTGGCACCCAGCGCCTCCTCAAGCATTGCACAGTTGCTCAGGGTACAGAGCTGCCCAGCTATGCTTTTGTATTATAGTATCCAGGGGATATCTGCCTCATCACTCAAAGAATGGACCTACTTTAAGGATAAATCATAGTTGTGTAATGAAAGAGATGATTTTCTGTAGAACCACTGCCACATTTTTGCTGCAGAAGATGGAAGCTGTGTACTGAAGAAACAGAGGACTGCTGGAAAAGAAAAGACGATCTGTTGGATAACGTGGTCAAGTGCTTTCCTGGAAAACTGGAGTCACTCCCTTCCTTGGTCTGATCATCTTTCTGTAATGCTGGGCTAGTCACCTAAATCAAATTTTTTAAATGTTATCTGTAATTGTGTGTTCCTCATTGTTTGGGTGCCTAATGTGAGACCCTTGTGTCTGATTTACAGAAAAGCTCAGCACTAATGGCTGCAACTGAAGTCAGTACAAACTGTGCTAAGTACCTTGAAAAAATCAGGTCATAGGTTGACTAATTGATTGTCTAAAATAAGATTTTTTTTTACCTTATTCTCTTTGGCCTCTGCTCCGCTCTGGCAAATGAGGATAAATAATACCCATTAGCTTACAGAGGTGTTGTGAAAATAAATTAATTGATATTTGTGAAGTATTCAGACAGAAGAATAAAGACTGCCATAGGAAAGTCCACGAGCATATTAATAATTCTGTATTCAGAGAAGGCTTTGAACAGTGTGCAATAAATATGGCCTAGGGCCACACATTGAACAATGAGGAGGAAACAAAATATTGAATACTTGTTCATTAAGGGAACACTGTCCATTCTGTGCCCTAAATGAGCAGGAGCTCTGGGGAAAAAATAGTGTAATCATGTAATTAAAGGCTGTATCATACATAGTGCACACAAAGGGGGTGGGAGGAGGAAGGGCAAATTAAGTTTGCACAGGCAACCTTAATCCTGGCATTTCCTAACTTTTGAATGTGTTGCAACTTTAGTAACACTCTTCTCTATATATTTGTGCCTGTGTTTATGAGAGATGGACATATTGGTGTTTTTATTTACCATATGTAATAGAGACACCAAGTAAAAACACATGCATTGCTATAAAAATAGATGATAAATAGCTAAGGAGAACTGACAAGACATTTCTATGTTTGTGCTCTAAATATTATGGAGGAGCTTATAGGTCTGGAGAATGAATCTTTCTCTCTGGATGATTCACAATAATTGGAAGACTTTTTTTGTAATTGTAAAAGAAAAATAATTAAAAATAAAAAAATAACTGCGTGTAATCTTTGGATTTAGCTATTATTTCTAGATTATATCACATCTGCCAGCATAGCATCTAATCTCCTACCAAGTTTAAATAACCAACAATGTCTACACAGAGGCTGAATATGGTACTTTTCTTTTATACTGAAAATAAGCAGAATAGTGTGTTTTTTAAGGTACTAGTGAGGAAGGAAAAGAAAAGATGTTATTCATGAGAAGGCCATATCAAAAGGACAGGTCATGCACTTTGTTCTGAAAGGGCCCACCTTAGTTGACACCTGCATCTTCTCAGAGAAATCTAGATCAAAAAGTGGTTGGTGTAAAGGCTTGCTCTCTCTCTCTCATATACACACATATGCTAATTTCTAAGGTACCACTCTGCCCTACCTTCTTCCTTATTGTTAGCAGTGTTATCCTTGAGGATCATATCTACCTCTGGAGTGAGGGTGAGAAGAGCTAAACTGGTCTTAGCTCATTGGGAGACAGTAAGATCAATAATTCTGAACCTGATGTAATATTTGATGGAATACTTTTCTGGTTGTGCCTGAAGAAGATTACAACAGTAATTACATAGCTTTATCTGTATTACTCGACATGTTGAGTAGATACCTTTTCATTAAAAAAATTATTCACAATATTTTGTAGTGTTTCTGGATTGAGAACAATGTATGTGCCCTTAATGTGGAGATGAGAAAAATCTATTTGTTTTTAATGTGCATATATAATGGGAAGTAGAGGTAGATGAAATGTCCATTGAGATTATAGACTTTATTAATAGGAGAAAGGTCACATATCCACAGATACAAAGGAAACAACAGAGACAGAAGAGGTGAGGCTGAAACAAAATCATGATGAGCACACCTCTAAACTTTGGGGAAATGCTTTGAACAACACAGCTAAAAATCTGCCTGTACAAAACCATGATGAATATTATTTGCCAGTTCACTTTTGAGAACTTTGTTTAGGAGGCAACCTTAGGAAAGAACTGGGGGGGGGGGGGAATAGTGCAGTGACAGCAAAGTAAAAATTTATCCTCAACACAAACCAAAAACAAAACACGGGGGGAGGAAGGGGTGCTTCTGCCATTGTTTGAAAGTTATTTCTAGGAATATTAGTCACTGATTGCACTTTGCCTTTGAACAGCTGGGTATATTAATTTGTTATGTTAAGGGTTTGTTAGCTCTCTAATTATGACAGGGCCTCACAATGTGATGCTCTTGTGTATTTCTTATGACTGATACAATGTATAACTGCAATTTCCTTGACTCCCTAGAACTTTCTTAAAGCTGATCTGACATCTTAAGGGGTTTAACCATGGTGGGTGAACTATTAATAAAGAAAGAAGACCAACACAGAAGATGTGAGTAGACAGGCCTCTTGTTTTAAAATGTGGCATCAGGATCTCAGTGCCTACAACCGTAGGTGATGGAATCTGGGAAGTACAGAATTGAGTGGATGTCTATTCAGTCATTGAGCCACTGGGAAATGCTGCACGTGGTTGGGCCAGGGAGGGGGAAAGACACTCTCTGCAAGGGAGTTAGGCAGCATTTGACTGTATTCTGCCAGGAAAAGGAACTATAGCTCCTGGCCAGTGCTCCCATCAGCAGAGGCTGATATGAGATGTGTTGATTTGCAATTTTCCTGGACTCCTTGATCCCACCCATTCCCAATGCTACTGCCTATTTTGACAACTAGACCTGCTTGCAGGCACCTGGTCTTGCTGTAAGTTCCCTCTGATTAGAATCTTTTGTGGCAGGCTTGCCAGTGGCAGCCCAGTTTGCCAGCTTGAGCCATAAGGCTCAGATCGAGTGGTGGGGGCATTCCCCTTCCCCACCAAGCCGGAGAGGGAAAGAGAGAGGCTTGCCCTGCCCCAGCCTAGGGGCAAGGTGAAGAAGAGGACCTGATGGAGAACTAAGCCCTCAGGCTTTCCTATTGATCCACTCCCAATTCGAGGGCAGAGCCTCCAGAAGGATTAAAAAGCTAGCAAGAGTGTGGTGACAGTGCATGGGTGGATGCACAGAAGGTCTGAAGGGCAGACAGGACCTCAGCAGCTGCACAAGGCAGCACAGGTCCCCAACCCTGCACGAAGCAGGAGCTGAGCCCCTTCGGTGCACAGGGTTTGGTGAGCTGAAGGGATTGCTGCAGCTGTATGAGGCAGCACGGATCCCCATCCCTGCACAGGGCAGGAGACAGATTTAGTGCACAGAGTGGTGCACAGGGCTTAAGGAGCTGATGGGATGCCAGGGCTGCATGAGGCAGCATGAGCTCCCCATCCTGCACGAGACAGGAGTTCTTGGTGCACAGACCAGTGCACAGGGCTGGAGAGAGTTCGGGAGTGGCCGGTACCCTGGCAGCTACATGAGGCAGGGCAGGTCCTCAGCTCTGCACAAGGCAGGAGCCGGGCCTTCAGTGCACAGGTCGGTGCACAGGGCCCTAGAGCTGATGGGCTGCACAAGGTGGTGCGCACCCACATTCCTGCCCTAGGCAGGTAACCCTTCGGTGCACAGGATGGTGGACAGGGGTGAGAGGGGGCTGATAGGCCCTGGTGGCTGCACAAGGCAGCTCGGGTCTTCCTGCCATGAACAGCAACTGGACGGATCAACCCCCTGTGAGGGAAGATGCTGGGAGTGGTGAGTTACCTGGGGAAGGGGATTCCCACAGGGGAGAAGGGCCTTCCTTATGGTGAGCGATAAATGGGAAACCCTTGAGAGAGGGGATCATTTGTCCTTGGGCCAGAGAGAAGTCTAGGTTCCCTGTTTGTTAATGGTAGTTTCAGGGTTACAGGCCTTTCCTAGCTGAGTGACCTGGGAGAGGGTAATGATGTTCTATTAGGTAACAGGATCCTTCCCCAAGTTGTCATTTCTTCTTTGGGCACAGCTGCTGTGCCATTGTTGTCTTCTGGTTTCTCATATTGGTAGGATTCTTGTTGTAACCCTGCATCCTTATTATTGTACTGGGAGAGGATTACAAGCTATTTTATATCAGCACTCATTGTAAGGATTACCTGTATATGTTTGTGACTCTTCTGGTGTAACCTGATTGTGTATGTTCAATTATTGTCCCATCACTGCCAGCTATTTTTGTCGTTGATTTGTTAATTAACCTGTGTTTTATCATTAAGTGCTCCTTTGCCTGCTGCTGAAAGGGCCTGTTGCAGAGTAATCAGAAGGCCACAGAGGATAGGGCTAAGTCTGAGTTCAGGGTTGAAAAGAGATATTCCCTGTATAAACCTATATTTGTAAATAACAGGCATGTACAGATGTATCTGGATGGATGGATAGATAGATATAAGTTTATGGTTATAAGTTTTATATTATTTTGTATAAATTAAACCTGTGCATAGTTAAATATCACTGGGTGTCTTGGGTCCCTGCTCTGCTCTGCTCTGTAGGGAAGGGAGATGAGCTGGCCTCAACTAAGAAGCCGTGCTCCCCACAGCATATATGCACCCGCTGACATCCCTTCAACTGGAGAGGGGGCACCTTCCGCAAACCACCCAGGATACACTTTTTTCTACAACTGGCTCTGCAAGTGTACCACTGGAAACCATTGTTACTTAAGGCTGAATCAACATTATTTGTTTTAAGAGCATTACTTTTTGTTTTCCTACTTTGTTTTTTTCCCAGGTAGTGATTAACATTTATTTCTTTATTTGTTCTCCTTAACATAATACACTGGTTCAGTACTTCAAGGACAAATTTAGTCAGTCTATTATTTTCATGTCGTAAAACATAATACTCTAGACAGCAAGATCTAATACAAAGAATTTTTAGCACAAGACGGTAACAAAAAATAAGAAGTTAATTAGCCCAAATGTTGCATTAGCAGTTTTCTGAAACATTAAAGTAGTTGATGTATTGATTTAATGTAGTGGCAAAAAAAAAAAAAAACCTGAATAGCAAATAGGAAATGGCTTTTCATTATAGTCACTGTGTTAGACAATGACTTAGAAAGGTCGCCAGGGGCATCTTTATAGTGTGGCTTGCCACTTAGTTCATATTTTAGTATGATAGTTATCACGTGTCTAGCTGCTTGCATAATTTTCACATGTAATCAAAGTAGGTGTTTAACAAGTAAAGATGCATATCTGATTGTATGCACGTGTATGCGTTCTTCAGGTCCCCTTAGAAATAGCCTACTTGTCTTCCTGGTCACATCATTTAAGTTATTAATGAACTAGTAGTACTCATGGAATAAAGAATCAAAACAGAAAATAAGTCATTCTGGATCCTGCAATAAAGAAGAGATAGAATTGAAAAGATACCATTGGTGATATTGTGGAATCTATGTTCTAATTTCCATTAGTTACTTGAATTCAGGGAATACATTCATTGAAAAGGGCAGTGGATCCTTTTAAATAAGCAAATATGAAGAATTAAATGCTGGAGGTTGCAAATGGGAGAGGAACAAGGGAAAAAACACTTTCAGCATCCACTTTCTGCCATCGTGTGCCACAGGATATTAGGCAAGATGGACCTATGGTCTAACCCAATAACTGGCACTTCTTGACTAAGTACAAACAGTCAAAAAGCCTGAGGCTGAACTGATTCAGTCTTTGTAGATTAGTCTAAAATGTAAAGATTGAGCCAATAAGTAAATTGAGGCTTCCTATGCGTGAAGAAGGGTGATTGTGTCTGAAAGCTTACAAAGAACTTTTTTTCCCCCACTACTCAGTTGGTTTAATAAAAGATATCACTTCTACCCAAAGAACCTTGCCAGTCTTTAAATGTGGCATCCATTACAGAGGTATATCTATGTTCCCAGTCTTGCCAAAGTTTGCCTTTCCTATTTGCTGCATCCCCATACTTGTTTAACACTTAAACATCTTTCCCTAATATTCTTCCATTGTCTCATCCTAGTGCCTCACCCATTTCCCTTCTCTTGTTCCACCAGTGTCAAAGGGATTTTGCTACTTCAGCTTATTCTTGTCATTCAGAAATGTGACATCTCAAATTAATATCATTGACTGAATTTCTTAATTTATAGACATGACACCACATTTACAAATAGTAGGATGGTGATTATATATGCTTACTATATTGAGTTGAGTATACCATTTAATCAGAAATGAATTGGATCAGGATTTCCAGCATCCCAAACTTTCGTGATGTTCACATTCAAATATTTGGTTTGACTCACAATATCACTTGGGGGCAGCTGCAGGTTTTGGACACACATAATGTGGGTCAAATTCTGTCCTTCCATCTGTACCTGTGTTACTCTTTCCAGGTTTTGAGGAGTCAGCACCCTGTTGTATTGAGCAGTATTCTGTGTTTCTCCACAGCATCAAAGAAGGAGGATCTTCTGTCCTGGATATTCTTTTGTGGCCAACCCACAAAAAAAAATTCTCAGTTATACAAAGGAGATATTTGTAAAAAAAGATGATCTGTGCACTGCTATCTGAAAAATGCAACTGTGGAAGTAAGTTAGGGGGTATAAGATGCTACTAGTATTAGTTGAAATAACTTCTATATATAATCATTTGTAGAAGTGTAGATACTTGTGAGCTGTCTCACTGCATAAGTTTATTTTGTTTGTTTTTCAAATTCTTGCAACCAAATTATATATCCAAATGCTTTATCAAATACACAGTAGGACTGAATAGATTTATGGCACTTCCTATCTTTCAGTCTAGAGACACTTAATGGAGTATTGTTTTGGATATACATATCTGTATATCAGTATGTGTAATGCATACAAGGTATATTAGAACTATAAGTTTAATTGCCAAAACCCCCCACAAAAATAACAAAGAGACAAAACACAAACAAACACTGTGCCCGATAAGCAACATATTATTCTAATATACTAGTTGATATTTTCCCTTGTTTATCTGCCTATTTTATGGAGCTGAGTAAATTTTTTAATAAAATATTCACTACTTTAAAAAAAGATTCCTCCAGCATATAATGTGCTTCTTGGCATCATTTCTGGGTTCAGCACAGGGGCTGCGTAGGTGCACCTTTTGCAGAGCCAGTTAGAGGACTGAAATTATACATAATTGTCAAAAGCATAGATGTGGCTGATCCAAGCCTGATATAATCAAATCTTTAAAAAAAGGCCCTCGGAAAATTACTGTTGTTCTGGTAGGGAGCAAAGATTCAGAAAATTAGGGTTGGAAGGGACCTCAGGAGGCCATCTAGTCCAAACTCCTGCTCAAAGCAGGGCCATTCCCAACCACATCATCCCAGCCAGGGCTTTGTCAAACTGGGCCTTAAACAACCTCCAAAGTTAGAGATTCCACCAGCTCTCAGTAACCTGTTTCAGTGCTTCACCACCCTCTTAGTGAGAGAGTTTTTCCTAATATCCAACCTAAACCTCCTTTGCTGCAACTTGAGACTATTGGTCCTTGTTCTGCCATCTGTCACCACTGAGAACAGTCTAGCTCCATCCTCTTTGGAACCACTCTTCAGGTAGTTGAAGGCTGCTATCAAATCCCCTCACAGTCTTGTCTTCTGCAGACTAAATAATCCCAGTTCCCTCAGCCTCTCCTCAGAGGTCATGTGCCTCAACCTCTGAACCATTTTCATTGCCCTCCACTAGACTGTCTCCAACTTGCCCACTTCCTTTCTGTAGTGGGGGTGGCCCAAAACTGGACACAGCACTCCAGATGTGGTCTCACCGGTGCAGAATAGAGGAGAATAATCACTTCCCTCAACCTGCTGGCAATGCTCCTACTAATGCAGTCCAGTACGCTGTTAGCCTTCTTGGCAACAAGGGCACACTGCTGGCTTATATCCATTTTATTGTCCACTGTAACCCCCAAGTTGTTTTTTGCATACAAAAGCAACCCACATCATCTTAACTATTTTTCATTCAGGAACCATTTGCCTCTAAATATGTAATGTAAAATACCCATGCTTTAGACACAAGCACTAACTGTAAGTATTTTAACTTTTCTATATCATTTGTCATTCCTAATAAAGTCAGAAACATTTTAATATTTTATAGATTCCCATAATAGTAATTATCACAGAGATATTTAAATAGATGAATTGCTCTATAAAAATGTCAAAGTTGAAAGTTTTCTTTAGCGTAAGTGCTGCACAGCTGTGCTTTTGTAACTTCTCAACTGATGGTAATTAGAACTCTCATGGTTTCTTAATATGACCAAACCATTGTAATTTGGTTTGCTTAATACTAGCAAACAAGTTCTCATTTGACATTGTCCTTATTTTTGCTTTCAAATTAATTTCCCAACTCCCTTTCGTGTTATCCAGCTAGCATTAACTAAACTCTGTTGTAAGTACTGTTAGATTTTTGCCTTGAATTGTTAACCAAAATTTAATTGTCTGATAGGAGAAAGTTTGCCTATAAGAACCAGGTATTTTCTTTGATATATTCCTGTTTATTTCCAGAAAACATACACAAGGTTGTATTGAATGCAGTAAAAACATCTCCAAGTTTGTCTCTTCAGACATCCTTGTGTCCAATGATCCCTGTCTCTCCTCTCCCTCAAAACCAGAACCATCATTTCCCTCTCTTCTGCTGGTTTTCTACTCATTTTCTCTTGGCTTTTTTGTTTCCCTCACAAATTCAGCATTCCAAACAAATCCTTTATTTCCTGGGTTGAAAGCCTGGAATCCCTGGTTTTGGGATTGGTCCGAGTGCCTTGGACAGTAGCCTTCTATTGTTTCCAACTACTATCACTAAAAGGGGCATTTAATTGCTCTTATTTAGTACAGTATAGAATAAGTGTGCTTAGCATGTCTATAGCAGGACCCCAGGTGGCCAAGCATTTCCTGCCCCACTCCAGCTCTTGGGGTACCCTCCCTCCCATTTCACCTCACTTGCCATGCCTTGATATAAACTAATAATATTCAAGAAGGCAAGAAGGCTGCCTTAGGGCCCCAACATGAGCCTCAGTCCCTCAGCTATTCATTGTCTCAAGTGCCTGGCTTGGCACCTGTCTCACCCCTCCGACCAATTCGTGGCCCCCTGGCCCTATCTGTGCCTTAGAGCATAAGCCACCTTAGGGGCAATTATCATGGCCTCCACCCTCCCCTGTAGCCATACTGATGTCTTGCAGGTATTATTCTGGCAACATTCTGGACCCTTCTTGGCTTTACTCCCCCATAGTTCTGGCTCAAGGTCTCCAGCCATGGCCTACTTGTTCTGGCCCCACCTCCTTTACCTCCTCCATCCTTTTCTGTATATTGGTCTCCGTGCCCCTAGCCCCTGTCTCGCACTCTGGCCCCTGGTCCCCAGCTCACCTTTCTGGGGCTCTGGGCTCACTGGCTCTGGTCTCACCATTCTCAGACTCGAGGGCCCTGGCCTTGCCCTTCATCAGGCAAGGCTGCTCTTTTTATTGCTCAGTCCCCTGAGGCCCCCATCACAGGCAAGGCTGCTTATGCATTCTTCAGCCTCCTGGGTCCCTGACCCAGGTCAGGAAGTTCTGGTACTTCTCAGCCCTCTTACCCCAACAGAGCTCTATGCAGGGTGCCTCTTGGTCACCTCTGTGACCTCAATGCCACCCCAATAGTCACAATCCAGTCCTCCAGTTTCAACTTAAATATAACAAAAATACAAGTGGGTTTATGCCCTCCTGCAAGTCCTACCCCACTTTGGGCTCTGACCTCCAAGTTCTCATGGGTGCTTACCAAACTGCCTCCTGCAGCACTTCCCCTTGCAGGAGAACTGCTCCTTGCAGCATGCAGGATCAGACCAACAGCTTTGCTTTTGGTGCTGGGCTTATATTCCCTGGAGCACTTCCCTTTCCAGTCAGGTGACTCCCTAATCAAGCACAGAGGTTTCCCCTTGGGCTTGATGGTCAGCTTGCTCCTCCCTGCTGCAGTTTAACCCAGTTTCTTGCAGCCTTTACTGTCAGGCTGTTTGGAATTTGCCCCAAAATAGCCAACTTGTTGCAGCACAGGTAACTTCTGCTCAGCTGCCTGCCTACATAGCAAGGTTGACCTGCTACACTTTCTCTTTAAAGTAACAGGAGCCACAGTGTCCAATGGCAGTTATTACCACCATTTAGCAAAACATGACTAATTTTAGCATTACAGACCAATGTTAATTTCACCAATATAATTAACAATCCTGGTCTTCATACTTAAGAGACAGATAAATTACTTTTACTGCCCACTGAGGGGGAGGGGGCAGTAACAAGCAACAATTGGAACAGTTTCCCAAAAAAACCCCAAACCCCATGAAAAGAATAAAATAAAAATTACTGGCAGTACTGTACTGCAGTAAAAGTAGTATAGGAATAGCAGTATTTCAATCAGTGAAACAAAGATGGCCTATGGGGTAGATCTGGCCCATAAATAGACTGGATTCTGCAACAGCACCTAGGAATCAGCAGCATGCTGTAGCGACAGGGGCCTCAGAGTCCTAGTGCTTGCCATGTTCAGTTTATTCTCCTTGTTACAGTAGAGGCAGCATCCCCAGGGTCCTATAGCCTTACTTTTTCTATTTATTCCCCTCACAGTATCTGCTGGTTACCAGAGGATGAGGGGCTCTGACCTGTGGTGGGAGCTGGGTCATAAGTAGTCATCTGTGATGACAAAAAAGGTTGCGTCCCCTGGACTACAGTATCAACAAAAATATTTTTTCAATAAAAATAATTGGTTCAGTATCAATCACTGTTTATCTATGTGCGCAATAATAATACTGCCATCAACAGATCAAAAGGGACCACATGGTTCTGGATCCAAGGGTGAAGGGAACAGGGACCCAGATGGAGATTAACACATGGTGTTAATGGCGTAGATGGTGTTGTCAGCAAAACGTTGGTTTCTTCAACTATAGGAGTAGTGTACCAGAAGGACTGGACAGAGAAAGGGGGTCTATCTGATCAAGAGGGGAAAGTGTCTTCATATACAGACTGGCTAATGTAGTGAGGATGGCTTTAAACTAGGCTCACTGGGGGATTAAGACAAAAGCCCAAAGTTAAGGAAATAACCATGGGACTTGGGTAAAAACCTAAGAAGAGACAATAGGGAACGCCTTAGAAATGTCCTCAGAGAGCAATTAAGAGAAATAGTTACTTACTTAAAATGGCTATACATTAAGCACCACAGTAAACAAGCAATTCCCATGGGGAATACACAGGAAGAACTGGAAGTCCTCATACAATAATGGAATTATGATGCAATTGGCAAAACAGAGGCATGGTTAGAAAGACATTTAACTGAAATAGTTTAATCAGGGTTGATCCTGCCTCACGCAGTGTGTTGGATTAGATTACTTCCTAAGGTCCCTTTCAGTCCTAACTTCCTATGCTCATGAGATTTTGGAGGAGTTTAAGTCTAATTTGAACAGCAAATTTTACAACATACCTCTGTTTCTGCATGAGTTGAATCAAAACAGTAAACCTGTCTGAATCAGAGGATCTAATCTTTCAATAACTGGTTCATGGAGTTTTATATAAAACAATCAGAAAAGCAAAGGCTTCAGTTGTTGTCAAGCAACAACTGCAAAATAGATAGGTGAGAATTTTGAGAGGATTAAAAATCATACAAAACCAAAATCCCAGAAATCTATTTCCAGTAATTTTACAGCCAATTATTAGCAGAAAACTATAGTAGGCCCTAGAACTTTTCTGATGATTTTCAGTAGCTTTTAGTTATACAATCCACACAAAGTAAGCATTGCTGACAGTAGCAAGGTCTACTTTCAAACCAGAAAAACCACTAACTATAGATGAAGTAAACTTAAAAAAGACACTAGTTATGAAAGGTTCTTGATTCATCTTCAGGACATATAGAACACACAGCACAATGAACACTTCCCCACAGCATCCTACCAGTCCCAAAAGTAATCCAACCTCCAGGTCTACTCAGTCCTTGCCTCATCTAACAACACAACTACCAACAAGAAAATACCACAAGTGCTATTTGCATGGGTGGGTTGCATGATAGAACAATTCTTCCAATCTGAAGTAGATGAGACCAACTCTATATTCTGTATAGACATCTAAACTAGTGAAAGACTGTCTTTTCATACCAAGCAACATAAACTGGTTACTTTCACATGACAGACTGTATTGCGATTACTCGTCTCATGGACTGCTCCATGCTACACAAATGCAAAACTAGTATTTTTAATTTTTTTTTAGAAGGTAAGTGAAATTGTCATAAGCTGTTTATTTTGAGTATGAACAATATGTAAATAGATCATTGTAAATGAGAAACATTTCTACACTGTTGGTATAATCCCTTGACATTTGCACTCAGTGTGATTCAGCAGCAGGAGATAACATCTCCCCTTTGTTTCCTCCCCATGCATGTAATTATATTAACACTTAGCAATTTCACACTATGAGACAGAACGGTTCTCAGGGGGCCCATCTGCATATGAATCATTCCTACCCATGCAAAAGGAGCAAGTGTTCTCTATCCATTATCTTATTACTCCTGTCCCTGGTGAGGGACTGGAGAAACAGGGTAAACAAGTCCAGCCTGAAATACACACTGTCATCGCCAAATTGCTACCTGCACCTAAGCTAGCCAATATAAAGCTTCAGTATCTCTAGAGTGTACCAAAGTTACTTCTTTAACAGCAAGGGAAATATACCCTAAGAGGGAATCCAATAGCATGAGCATCCATACAGTTACTGCTCATGCTCAGTAGACCATACACTAGCTGGGGAGGCACAGAGAAATGTACTCATGCATGATGGGCAAACATACATCACAAAACTATACCTGGGAAACATCTAGATGTTAGAAAGCAGAGGAAGACGAGGAAAACCCTCCCATGTTTTACCTCAAACAGCTGGTAAGCACATGTCCAGGAAGCATGAGGCAGCCAAGAGAAGAAATGTGCGGCGAGAGGCCTGCATCCACAGTGCATGGGTAATAGAATAAAAAAAGGTCAGGGCATATGAATGCAAAATTGCCATGTACAAGGCTTGGAAAACTGCCACTTGGACACATAAAGTGAAACAGAATTCTACCCCAACCCCTTGATACTGCAGAAACTATACACTATGAGTGCTGCAACAACTTCAGCCAAGGGGAAGTCTGGCAACATGGCTCCTCACTAGCAGTGCTGACAGTGGAGGAGAGGACAATTGCAGGTGATGGGTGTGAAAGATAAGGTGGCTGACCCTAGCTTCCAGGGATTCTCCCAGTTTTGGGTGCCTGATACCGAGCAGTGTAATGCTCCCCCTTCTTTTACAGACTTTTCTGATAGAAAGCACTGGAGGAAAACCTCGTGTCCTTTCCTAATCCTAGGGTACATTTTTATTATATGGTTATTCTGTCATTTAACTTTTACTTCAGAAACATTTGAGTTACTAAATACTGACAGGGGAGGTGGCACCAGTGTGCAATTTTGCATGTGCTCCAGGGGGTGCACTTTAATCAGAGCGGCTCTCAGGAGCCGCTCTAATTAAAGCATCCACAGTGTCTCATGTATTCAGCATCCCTGTGCTTCAAAATGGCAGTTGGGGTGCTTTAACTAAAACTGGTTTGATGAGCTTTAGTTAAAGCACCCCTGCCACCATCTTGAAGCACAGGGACGTTGGATACATATGTGATTAATGGACTCTGCTCCAACACATGCCTATTAGCACACTCCAGCAGCCTCAACATCACATATATTCAATGTCCCCTTGCTTCAAAATGGTGGCAGGGACACTTTAACTAAAGCTCATCAAATGAGCTTTGGTTAATATGCCCCCACTACCATTTTGAAGTGTGGGGCACTGAATATACGAGATGCTGCAGGTGCTTTAATTAGAGTGGCTCCCGAAAACTGCCCCTAGTTAAAGCACCCCCTCACTCCCTCCAAGCACATATAAACATGTCCTGTAGTGATACTAGTGTCAGTGATGCTGACACTAGCATTACTTTCAGTTTTCTAACTTCATTTCAAAATTTAATTTCATTTGACTTCACTTGCAGTGCAATCATTGCCTCTGGAAAAAGGGGAAAATGTAAGAGTAGATAGGGGGAAGAGAATCGGAACAAAGGATTAATGTGCCCTTTCTGAAGTTAAAAGTAGCTACAACGTGAACTGAAAGAAAGTCATTTGAGGTTTCTACCATAGACAAATGTTCATTCAGTATCTCAGGCAAACAAGGTTCTTTGGGTGAATCTGATATCTTTTATTAGACCAACTTAAACAGTTGGAAAAACATTTTTTTTTAAAAGCAAGCTTTTGGGTTTAAAAACCCTTCATCAGGGTCTCTGCAGTTGGTGTGTGCTCTTCCTGGCTGGAATGAATAGTAAAGAAGCCAGAGGCTGGTATACACACAAGACAGGCAGTCAGTGAAGATGTAAATTGAGGAGTCAGTGGGTGAGAGACTGGCTGGGGGAGGGGGAGCAAGGGGATGAATAGTGGAGAGGTCCCTGGGGAGATGTCAAGCAGGTTATAATGTGTCATAAATCCAATATCTGTATTTAGTCCATGATTTTTAGTATCCAGGAGGTTGATGAAGTGAAGTTCATAGGCTCATCTCTGAGAACTGTTTTGTAACTTCCCTTTGAGGATTAGAACCAAGAGATTGGAGAGAAAGTGGTTTTCTTGTGAGAAATGTGCCCCCACAGGTAACTGGGTATTCTTGTCTTTGATGGATTTCCGGTGTGCGTTCATTCTGGTGTGCAGTTGTTTGGTTTCTCTTATGTATTTTCCATCAGGGAATTTGGTGCACTGGATGAGATATATTACATTTCTGGAGGTGCAGCAGTAAGATCCAGGAACGCTGATGGCTTTGTTGTGGGGTGTAGTAATAGTGAGGGTGGTGGAGATGTGTTGGCAGGTTTTGCCTTTCTTGTCATGGCATGGTCTGGATCGGCATGTTCTGGGCCTGAGGAAGTTTGCTTCTCGTGATGAGGTTAGCAAGGTTCAGTGCTTGTTTGAAGGCTAGGATGGGTGGCTCTGGAAAGATCTCTTTAAGAACAGGATCTCTTTCTAGTATGGGTTGCAATTGTTTGAGGATTTTCCAAAAGGGTTCGAAGCGGGGTGATATGCCATAACCAGCAATGTGCAATTTGTGAGGGGTTTTCTTCTGTACTGCAACAATTCTTCATGTGGTATCTGGGTGGCTCTCTCAAATGTGTGATCTGTCTCTCTGGAGGAGTGTCTTTGTTGGGTGAAAGCCTTTTTAAGATTGGTGAGGTGGCAATCTTGGATGTTCTCCTCAGTGTGGATTCAGTGGTATCTGAGGGCTCGGCTGCATATCACAGCTTTTTTAAAGATATCAGATTCACCCAGAAAACCTTGTCTTCCTATGTCCTTAGAACAACACAGCTACAACCTACACCCCCGCATTTGGTATCTTGTTTTTTTAGCAATAAATAGAACTTTGTTTGTAAATGACCTTCATTACTTTGTATGATTTTAAGTACTTAAAACCTGCCAAGTGAAAAACAAAAGAAAAAAAGTCATAAGGGAGGGGAACTTGCCCTTTGTTATAATTATATCTTGCTAGTACTTGATAGGATTTATTTTGCAAAGAAAAATGACATTAAAGGCCCAGTTTAGTTGTGAAATCTGGTAAACAGAGAAGGATGCATTTATTATCAAACTGGCACTATAACAGTGTGATGTTATAACTGTGATGCTCCAGTAATTACTGCTTGCCTCTTGTATTTATTATCAGATCAATTGTGCCTTATACATATTTTTCCTATTTTACCTAATTTTCATACTGGCCCTATTGTAACAGAAAGAAATGTACAAAAGGCATACAAACAGCAAGAGATCTACAGTCACACTTTGCACGTCTAAGAACTCTTCAATTCTACATACTCAAGAAAAATCTGATAGAAGAGACAAGGCATACCACATAATCATGTTTATGAAGATTTTTTCTTTCATTCTAAAAAATCTACATATGATGAGTTATATGCAATCTTTGATAATCCATGCAGGGTTCTAGTTGACCTCACCATTAGAGTTACATATAAATATGAAGCCAAAATATGGCAAAATATATTTCGGGTTCATTTTTTCTTATCACACTGTTATAATTTCTGGCAAAAGGCAGGATAGAGATGTACCTTACCGACTAACTGAATCCAAGATGAATAAGATTTCATGAGTTAGAGCTCACTTTATCAGCTGCTATAAGTGTGCTCGTGATGCCAATATCTTATGTATTACTGATTCAGTTAGTCTCTGAGAAGCATCTCTACCTTGCCTTTTGCCTGATTTGAGGCTAACACACCTACTAACTTCCACTGTAATTTCAGGGATGAAATCAGGGAGATGTGCTAACACAGCAGATTAGAGCAAGCAATGAAAGGAAATCAATCAATCTAAAGTCACAAGAGAATTTAAGGTAACAAATGAAGTTTTATATGAAGTTGAGGTAGGATGCTCAGACAGACTTGCCTACTCTTGCCATAGGAAGTCATTAAAACATTAATGACCACAAGAACTAGAGCTTCTGGTGGTTTCTTTGTTTTTTTCTCAGGCTTGAAGATGAGTGGGTGACATCAGTTTGACGGGCTGTTGGACGCAATGCCAAATTGGATGGAAAGGAGACCTAGGTTTAGGACTAATGGTGACTAGTAAAGAGAGAAGAACAATGGGGATCATAAAAAACAAGACCCATTCTAGAAGCTTGGCTTAGCCTCTTGTTAGGACCTAAAGTAGCAATGGAAAACTTTAGGTTTGAATTCCTTAAGCACACTAAAAGGAAACATAAGATGAATTTGGAAAACCCTTAACATTGGCCGTGTGAAATACTGGTTACAATTTAAATCTATTCCACAGTCTACTTACACAAGGGAGGAACTCTTTAGAAGTCTCAGGATTTAATTTTATGTTTAGCGGGCATCTGAAAACCATCCATAACATACTGGCAAGGAAACTAGCAATCCAGACATAAAATCTGCCCACCTGATGTTTTGCCTGGTAACTGATAAAGAAAAGGAAATGAATTGTTTTATCCATCCATCCAACTACCCTTATTCACCTGGGCAACAAGGTGAGCAAATTTATATGTCTGGTGTAATCTTATGGACATTGATCTTGTCATTCAAGAAATGCTTTTTTATTATTATTCAAGTAAAAATCAAACATTAATTGATGGTTTGGTTTGCAAGGGAGCATAAGAAAACCACCATCTGGAGCTCACTGCAAGCCATGGAAGAGGTCAAAGTGAAGTGCTGACATCCTGATCTGTTGCTTTGGAGACAACCTAATGACATTACAAGCTTTGCAAGAGGAAAATAAGGATTATCTGTTTGATAGTGCAGTAGATTATAAGTGTAAAGACTAATGAAAGTCCTTTACGGAAGTATTAGCCTTTCCTGTAAAAATCTGAATTATTTTATAGATGGTTGATAATACTATCCAGGAAACGAAATCCTAATCCAACTAGGAAACATGAGTCATGTATAATAAAACAAATAATATTTTTGCACTTTATTATGTTAAAAGATATTACCCAAAGGCTAATCCTAAAGCTGTATCATTCTTGTACTTTTATTAATTGCCTACGGACTGAAAATTATCAATGATAAGTACAAAGATGTACACCTTTTACATTATGCAAATCTTAGACCTGAGCTCTAATCTCCTAGTTAACCAGTGAGAATTGTTCTTGCCTGAGGTCCTTCATACCAAACCTTCAAGAGATTAAAAATAACTCTCCTAACCACACAACTTAGCTTTGAAATCAAACAAGCCTTATTAAAAGGAAAGATAACAATAGGGAACAAAATGAATGAAAAATAAAGATGTTTCTTTTCTTTAAAAGAAGGTCCTCATTTGAGACATAAGTCAGTATCACTTGGGTACAGCACAATCTTGAGTGTTCCTGTAGGGGATAGATATTTTCCATCTTACTTCCTTTTTTTATTGGACCTCTGTGCTGATGGGTGGGTGAGTGATGGGCTGGAGTTGAGTAACATGGCCAGGTTAATTATCGCACCTGCAATTTGCAGGCTTTCCCTTACACTTCCTCTTTCACCAAGAGAAAGAGAAGGGTCTTGTTGAGAGAGGCAAACAGGCAGACCAGGAAGTTATACAGCCCAACAATGATACAGTACAACAGAATACAGTATACAGCTGGGGTCTGTTCAGCTGATGAATGGAAGACCACCATCTATATACGTGCTCTGAGCGGAAGCGTAAGACAGGTGGGCAGCTGCAATACAGTAACAGCTTCCAGCTACCTCCATAGTGCTAGTGCAATTCTGTGGCTGTGGTGGCAGCTGCTCTTTTTGCTGCATCTTGTGCATGTGTAGGGGAATGGTCACCAGGGAGGGAGGAGAATGAAATAGCACAAAAATTAGGGTAGGACAGCGGAAAGTTTGAGGATGGTTGTGGGATTGTGATATGGGACATAAATCCTTGCAGCCTTAAATCTCCAGCTGGGGTACCATTTTAGTATGTGGATGCAAAATAACTAAATTGATCTTAGACAATACTTTCCCTCGTAGGCAATGCTTCGGTACTAATTCAGCAAAGTACCAGGGTATATGTTTTCTTTTATACACAACAGCAGTTGTATTGATTTAACAGAGATTATTTCACTTGCCTAAAGCTAAGCACATGCTTAAGTGCTTTGCTGAATTAGAGCCTAAGAGCCAAATCCTAATCTCAGGAACAGGAGCAGTTCAGTAGTTTTAAAGGAGACCCTGTGGACATTTACTATGATTCAGTGAGGTTCATGTAACTAAAACTAAACTTCACGTGTCAAAATAAAGAACAAAGAGCATTTTGTGATGGGAGCATCTTTGATTTTTCTAATCTGGAAAATTGTTTAGTCTGTGTTTTCCTATTCATTAGTGATAGGGATTTTTTTTTTATCATCACTTCCACCCGCTTAATAGAACTTCTTTTAAGACCCACCTAGACAAAGCCTTTGCTGGGATGATGTAGTTGGAGATGGTCCTGTTTTGAGCAGGGGGGGTTGTTGCAGGGCACTAAGGTGTGCCTGCTCCTTAAGGGCAGAAACTGCCTAGGGGCAGGCCCTAGGAGCCAGGCAAAACCCCTACAGGTGCAAGTTGCCATGGCAGCAGGCTAATGAGGGAATCAGCCTGCACTTGCACCCAGTCAGCTGACCAGAAGAAGGCAGGGCCCTGGGCACAGATAAGCCCCATGGCTGGCACTGCAGGCTGTTAGTTCCTCAGCAGCTGCTGGGGGAAGGAGCTCCTGCAGAGAAGAACTGCCCAGAGATGCTGTGGCTGCTTGATATGCTGCTTACAGGACTAATGGGGCTCCAGGAGATCATCAGGTACCTGGGGCTACAGGGCACTTAAAGCATGGGGAGAAGTTTGCCTCTTTTAAAGAGACAGAGTGCACCCTGCACTATTTTTATTACGTTATAGCCTGGGGACTCATATTTTGGTGGTTGTTTGTACACTGGTGGACTGGGATGAGGCTATTTGAGGAGGAAGGGGCCTCATTCAGACTGCAGCAAGCCCAGTGCCAGTGAGGGCATGGAGATAGGGCTGCAGGAGGAGCCCAGCCCCAGAGAAAGCACCACTAGAGGGGGTGCGGAGACTCCAGTGCTGGAAAGAGTGCTGCTACAGGGGGTGTAGTGACCCCAGCGCCAGCAGGCAGAGCTACAGGGACCCAGGGCCTAGTGATGACAGGAGGCCAAGCTAGATTGAGGCCTCATAAAAAGAGAGAATATTTAATTACCACCTGTGAGGCATGGGACGTGGTAAAGGGGAGGTTTTGGAGTCATGTATCTAGCCCATAAGCCTTGGGGTATCCCATGAGTCACCTACTGAGAGCAGGCCCCATCAAAGGGTAGAATAACCTGCAGGGTTTAGGGGGGTCCATCAGGACTGTGACTGAGCTGTAACTCGAGGGCAGCCTCCCTATTTATTATTTATACCAGCAAGACATGGCAGGAAAGAATAGAAGGCGCCCACAGGGTGGAGCCAGCACCATCACAGAGCCCTAGGGACATCACGGCCATCCCTGGGAACCCCACACTGTGACAGGGTTAGACTACATAGACCTCCAGAGGTCCCTTCCAACCCTAACTTTCTATAATTTTATGAACTCTTGGGCACTGTAGGTGCCTACCACTTTAAGGGCCTGAACCAAGCTGCCAGCAGGTGCCTGATTGCAGCAGCCATTTTAAATCTCTGGTTGCCTTTATAACCAGCTCAGTTCCCTGCTGGCAGAGGAGGCAGCAACATTGCTTGGGTGCAAGGCCACTGGAATCATCCTGGAGGTAAGGGCAAGAGCTGTAGGGGATGGTTAGGAGGCTCCTGGTCCTGGGCATGACTTAAAACTGCACCCTGCCAGGAGTGGGTGGCCTGGTGGGGCTCTCAGTGGTGCGGGAACCCTGAGAAAACACCAGGCCAGTGATCACCCGGTGAAAGGCAAGTAGGGGCACCTTAACCCCAGCCCTCACCTTTGGGTGGGTAGAAGGCAACATCCAGCCAAGCACAATGACCTGCTGCTCCGGGGGGGGGGGGGGAGTGAGAGTCCCCATGAGACCCTGGAGCACCAGTCGTGGTGTGCACTTTGAATAAGATCAAAGAAAGGAGTAGAGGCCAGGTAAGCTTTGGGGAAGAGCCTGAGCCAGTTGGGGAGAGACCCTGCAGGGCCAGGCATGCTCCCAGGAGCACCTGAGCTGGGAATGGGGAACCCCACTCCAAAAAATGCAGGCAGGAGGGAAAGACCCCACTGAGGAACTCAACTAGTCAATGTTGGGGCCAGGACTTAAGGGTCAAAAGGGACAGGGGCCCACCGGAAGGAACGCCCATGATGAGTGAGGGAGCTCGGGGTCCCGACTGGGCCCAAGATGGGGCCAGAACTTATGGAAGCCGAAGGTCCCCATGGTTGGGGGCCACAGCTAATGGGCGATGGTGAGGGTCCAACTAACTGCCTGAAATGCCATCTGTGAAACTTGGGCTGCCATGTAGGGGTGGTACGGAGCCATGGATACCCCCTAATCTTGGGGTGCAACATTGGGCAGCCTCCCGCCTTAATTACCAACTTTATTAAATTACCAACAAGGCATGGCAGATGAGACAGGTGAGCGGCATGCCCAGAGGCACGTGGGAGCTAGCAGCGGCTAGCGTGGATGCCCACCTCGCCACAGGGCTTTATACATTTAATTTACATTCCTTCCCCTTCTTTCCTCTTACTGTGAAAAGTTAAGTCCTATTTATCTCTGACAATTGTTCAGAAGAACACTATATTCGTTTTGAGTTATAATGAGAGCCTATTTACAGTAATTTGCCATTCACTTAGCATTACTTATCACATCAATCACTAAGGCAGAAAATACAGGTAGGCTTCTTTAGAGAAGAGACAAAGACTTCTTGAAGTGGTATAAATAACACGAACCTCTGAATATTTCACAAACTTTGAAACAAAAAGAGTGTTACACTGACGGATAGATTAACTTATTTCACTTTTGTCATTGTTTGTTGAATAGATTTTTTTAGGAAACATTTTTATTGGATAAACAATAGAAATATTAACTGAGCCAGACAAGGTTCCTTGGTTGAATTTGATATCTTTTATTAGACCAACCCAAATGGTTGGAGAATAGTTATTAAGCAAGCTTTCAGGTTCAAAAACCCTTCGTCAGGCTTAGGAGGCTGCAGCAGTTGCTGTGTGCTCTTCCTGGATTAACTGAGCCATGCATTCTTGATCATATTATAAGAAAAGACTTTCTTATAGGAAAAGAGTTTCTTTGAAGTTGATTCTCAAGACATACAGACTAAATATGAACAGCAACATAATAGATGCTCCATAGTTTGGGTTGAAGCTATCCTCCATTATAAACTTTATTCAAAATCATCAACCCCATATTTTTCCACCAAAAAACAACCTTTTTAACATTTTTGCATTTAGCTTTTTGTCCTAAGGCACACCACTTTTAGGTGGGAGACAGTTGGTAAATATGAGGGGAACAGATTCTTAAAGTTATGGTATTCTGAATATTTACTTGATTAAAAAAAATCTAAAGCTTTCTCAGTTCATGGTGGTTCTAAAATTGTTAATATATGTTGTGTTCTGCTGTTCTTACTAAAGATAAGCACCTTATTGTATTTTGGGGTAATCCATAGATATACTGAAGAGAGAGGGGGGCTTTTGTTTTATCGCTTTTTCTAATAAGAAAATGAATTGATTAAGCTGTCAGCATTTAAAACATATTTCTGAATATGAAGCTCACCAGCACAGAGTTTATGCATACTATTTTAAATATTTATATGGCACCCATCATCATAATATTTGAGTATGTATGCTCATGGATATAGTGATCTGCATATAAATTCAGCTTTTGTCAATAATTACCTCATAGAGAAAGTAGACAAGAACTATGAAATAACTCATTTCCTATTTTTCTTATATACTATTGTGTATTAACTTTTGGTCAAATGTTGAATTTTTTGTGAGAATACATGCTTAAATACCTATACATTCGCATACATATAATGTATTATAAAATATAAATAAGATCAAATAAAATTAATTTAAAAAATCCATGCCTAATAATGACTTTTAGTATAACTGAAATAATTAAAAGAAATTCATTTCATAAATATAAAAAGTGACAGGTTTGTGTGTTTTGTTTTTGGTTTTGCCTTGCTTTGCTTTTCACAGTTCTGTCAAAAGCTGGTTACAAATGTTGTTTAAAATAAAAAACCCAGTAGAAATCACCATAAACCCTTTTGTGTGATCATTAAACAAGTAAAAAAGTAGACTACACTTCTGTAGCTTCAGCTACTGTAGTTTCCAGGGGGCAAGCTTTCACATTGCAAACACACATTTACATATAATTTTGCTAAGGGTCTCTTCAAAAATCCCCAAACTGATAGGTATGAAGACTAAATATGACAAAAAAAAAATCACAAGAATTTTCCCAGGAGGTTCACAGTTGTGACTTACATCACCTTGAGGGACTTGTGCTTTCAAATATGTTAAGAGTATTTTATTCCTTTCATCCACCAGTGGACAGAGATGGTAAAAAAAAAAAATTCCAGTGGAAAACCAAAACATTTTATGAGAATGAAAGATGACAAGCTCGCAAGTTGCAAAAAAGCGTAACTTGTACCGTGAATAATATTCATCAGGTTGAAGCCTTTTTCACAATATGCCAGGGGATACCACAAGGTTGTCAACTACTCTCAAAAGAAGTTTTATTTGTCAAGAATTTCACAGATGTAATTATGCTGTGCAATTTCAATATATTCTACCAGCCCCCTCAGGCATTGTAGACATTCGACTGAAAAAATATATCAACAAAACTGTTGAGAAACTTCAATGTTGTGTCACACGAGCAAGGTGAATCAGATAACTGCAAGAGGCTGAACCTTCTGATTGACTTCAGTTTTGTTATTTGGTGGACATATAATGGTGTGTTTGAAACTATCCTAAGAAACGTCAAATCTTATTTTGCATGATGATGAAATGAAGCTCCTTGGATCAGTACAAGATAAGTGAAATTATATGCTTCCTTTGTGGGCTTACAGTACCTGAGTGATCAACCAATGAAAATAAGACACACAACTAACAACAGACAAGCTCTTGCTATTGTGTGGAAGGATGACTCTAAGATTTAATCATCTTTCATAAAACATTAGTTTTAGAATTTGAAATAAGCATTTGAGTATTTATAAAAGATGAAAACTAACATATGGTAATCTTCATTATGTACAGTCTGAGGCAAAATTAAGAGCGTTTCCTAAATTACTGTAAAACAAATACCTGTGCCTTCAATCTACAGAGTTCATTGGCTCTGTATCATGGAGAATTGGTCTTACTTGAAAAATTCTACATGAGATGAAATCCTTCTCCCAGAAGTCAATAGGACTGCAGTTCATTTCCACATAAACAGAATGTCATCCTGAGATTTTATTGAGACATATAGATCACTTTTTTTTCTTGTTTAATCTGGATCGGATATAGTTACATAACAATGCCATGAGGGTTGCCAACCGTCCAAAAATTTATGGACTGTCTGTAAAAATAGGGCAATAAAGCTTGTCTTTAAAGTCTGTTAAAAATGGAGCCATCCCTAAAAAAACTAAGAAAAAGTGAGCTTGATGAACACTTGGAGCAGAGCAACAGCAAGACCTGGTGTCTGAGCAGGAGTGCAGCACTCTGCAGGAAGCTCTTGTTAAGGCTTTGTGGCTCACAGACGCAAATCACAGAGGCCCTGGCATCACTGGGAGAGAGTGCAGCAGTGGAGGCAACTCCCATAGCCACCGCCAAGCAAGCTAAGAGAGAACCATGCAGCCAGAGAAGACATCAAGTCATCGTGGTGCGTGATTCCCTACTGAGAGGAACGGAGGGAGCCATCTGTCCCCCAGATCCCATGGTACGGGAGGTATGCTGCCTGCCCAGAGCCCAGATTCAAGACATCACAATGAGGATTCCAGACCTGATTAGGCCCTCCAACTACTATCCAATGGTCCTCATCCATGTGGGAATGAATGACACAGCCCAGAGTAGTCCAGGCAGAGTCATTTGTGACTACATGGTGCTGGGAGCCGGGCTTAGAGGATCAGGGGCAAAGGTGGTCTTCTCATCCAGCCTACTGGTCAGCAGTCAAGGACAGTACCACAGCAATTGCACTACAGAGGTCAACTCACAGCTTGGGAGCTGGTGCCATCATGCAGGGTTTGGATTTCTTGACCATGACCTACACTTCCAGGATAAGGCGTTGTTCAGATGAGATGGGCTACATCTCTCTCCAAGAGGCGAGTCTGTTCTCTTACAGGTTGGTTGATCTCCTACACTGGGCTTTAAACTAGGTTCATTGGGGGATGGGGATGTCGATGACAGGGAGAGGCCAGGAACGACAAACCTGAAGCCAGGTGCTGGAACAGTCCAGGTAAGTACCAAGGGCCCCACTAAGCATCAGAATAGAGAAGTAGCAAGAACACCTATTGGGAGGCTTAGATGCCTCTATACTAATGATAGGAGCACAGGGAACAAGCAGGAGAAACTTGCACTTCTGCTTGCAAATAAAGAATTCAACCTGGTTGGGCTAACAGAAACTTGGTGGGATCCTACCCATGACTGGTCAGTGGACATTGAGGGCTACAGGCTGTACAGAACAGAGTGGGGAAAAAATAAGAGGGCGTTGCTGTCTATGTTAAGGAGCAATATACTTTTTCTGTGTTTAATTTGGGCCAAGAAGAAGGGCAAATTGAGGTACTATGGTTACAAGGAGGTCAGGGTGAAAAGGACTTGGTAGTGGGAGTCTACTACAGACCCCCACACCAGGGGGACTAGTTAGACCTAGAGTTCTCAAAACAGCTCTCAGAGGCAGCATGCTGAAAGGACCTGATCGTCATGGGTGACTTTAACTTCCCAGACATCTGCTGGGAGAAACAGGCAGCCAGGTCTGCCTGTTCATGAAAGTTTCTAACCTCCTTACAGGACCTTTACCTATCACAGGAGGTATGCGTTCCCACTAGGGGAAATGCCTTCCTAGACTTGGTACTGGCCACAGGAGATGACTTGGTGGGGAATCTGCAGGTGCAAGGTAACCTAGGGGATAGCAACCACCTATTGATCGGGTGCACTATCTGGAGAAAGGTGGGGAAGATAACTAGTAGGGTGGAAGTGCTAGACTTCAGAAAGGCCAACTTCAACAAGCTCAGGAGATTAGTTAGGGAGAGACTGACTGGTAAAAGCCTTGGAGAGATGGGAGTCCAGGAAGGACGGGCATTTCTCAAGGGACTAATCCTGCAGGCACAGAAAAGGACCATCCCAGTACACACAAAAGGAGGCAAAAAGCAAAGAAACCCTCTTGGTTGAGCAGGGAAATCCAGGAGAGCCTGGAGGGGAAACAAAGAGGCCTATAGGCCATGGAAGCAGGAGGCTGCCACCAAGGAGGAGTATACCTGCTTGGCTTGAGCTTGCAGAGAAACTGAGGAGAGCCAAAGCAGAAATGGAGCTTACACTGGCAGCAAAAGTTAAGAATAACAAAAAGTCATTCTTTAAGTACATAGGAAGCAAAAAGAAGGTGCAGGGTAACTTGGGGCCCCTTCAGGATGAACTAGGGCAAGTGGTAACAGATAGGATGGCTAAAGTAGAGCTTCTAAATGATTTCTTTGCATCCGTGTTCCTGGACACGAATACAAATACGCATCCCATTGGGACCTTAGGTAAGCCCAGTATAGATACCAACCCACCAACTGTTCATGCTGACCTAGTAAAGAGGCACCTGGAGGGGTTGAATGTATTTAAATCAACACATCCTGATGATCTTCATCCTAGGGTACTTAGGGAATTAGCTGGAGTCTTAGCGGACCCACTGGCACAACTGTTTGAGCACTCATGGTGCTCAGGACAGGACCCAGAGCATTGGAAAAGGGCCAATGTGGTCCCTATTTTCAAGAAGGGGAGGAAGCACAAACTGGGTAACTATAGGCCAGTTAGTCTCACCTCTATCCTTGGTAAGACCTTTGAGAAAATTGTTAAGGATCACATTTGTGGGGAACCAGCAGGTAAAATGATGCTAAGGGGCAATCAGCATGGGTTCATAGCAGGCAGATCCTGCCTGACTAACCTGGCTTCATTTTACAACCAGGTCACAAAATGCTTGGATGAGAGAATAGAGGTAGATGTTATTTACTCAGATTTTAAAAAGGCCTTTGACACAGTGTTATACACAATTCTTATAAATAAACTAAACAGTTGCAATGTAGATTATTGCACAGTCTGATGAGTAGAAAATTGGCTTATGGGATGCACCCAGAGAGTGGTGGTGGACGGGTCGGTTTCTACCTGGAGAAATGTAGGCAGTGGAGTCCCCCAAGAGGGGACTGGTACTATTCAATATCTTCCTGGGACCAGTACTATTGGGCACTGCACTTCAGGAGGGATGTGGATGGCCTGGAGAGGATTCAGAGGAGGGCCACTCATCTGGTTAAAGGCCTACAGAAAAAACCCTATGTGGACTGATTGGGAGACCTGAACCTCTTCAGCCTCCACAAGAGGAGGCTGAGAGGTGATCTCGTGGCCGCCTACAAACTCATCGGGGTGGGGGGGGAGCAAGAAATAGGGGATACAATGTTACCAGGGCGCCTGTCGGGGTAACTAGAAATAATGGCCACAAACTGGAAGAGAGCAAATTCAGATTGGACATCAGGAAAAAATTCTTTACAGTGAGGGTCACCAATATATGGAACAATCTTCCAAGGGAGGTGGTGCTGTCCCCTTCCTTGGAGGTATTTAAAAGGAGATTGGACAGACAACTGGCTGGGGTCATCTGATCTCAGCACTCATTCCTGCCTAGGGCAGGGGGTCGGACTCGATGATCTAAAAGGTCCCTTCCAACCCTAAAATCTATGAAACTATGAAATCCCCCTCCTTCCTCCCCAGCTACATGCTGCCACTAAATCCCTTTGGCCATCCCCTCTAACAGCTGGTTATCTCAGTTATAAGGAGGGGGCAGTGTAGCTGGGATGGAGCCACAGGGCTTGAGGGAAGAGAGGCAGAGGGTGGGGGAAGAGAGATGGAGGCAGCTGGGCAAAGGCTTGGAGGGTGAGCAGGAAGGACAGTGTGGTGCAGGGTGCCATTGGTGGTGGGGGAGGGGTGAGTAGGGGACCTCTGGGAAAGGGGTAGCACAGTGCAAAACCACTATTGCAGTCAAGCAGGACTGTCAACCCAAGAATATTTTTTACTGACTGGCTGCCTTGATTGTCTCACTCAGCCCACTGGGAGCAGGGTGCTATACAAAGCTTGCTGCAGGTGTCGCTTGTTTAGGGGGTGAATTGCCCCGCCTCTTTGACTGATGCTAAGTCTGAGGCTCTGCTCTGACCTCATTATACCATGTAATGGATGGCGGTAAGAAGGGCCAAGTTCAAATTCAGAAGTTTAACACAAACCACAGTAAAAACAATTGGTTTTCAGTAAAAAGTCTGCAGATTGTCAATTAAAAAAATGGGCTGGCAACCCTGTTTGACTGCAGCAATGGTTTTACATCATGCTACCTCCACTCCAGGGGTCCACTGCCCACCTCTGCACCCTGATACCTGCAACCACACTCCACGTCTTGCTGCCCTCCCACCCCCAGCTTTACCCCTCCTGGCCCCATTTCTCCTCTCCCAGCATGGACCTCAACCCAATGCTTCTCCCACTTCTGGCCCCACAATTCCATCCGAGGCACACCAGGCTCTCCCTGTCCTTCTCAGTGCCTCAGATTCCCTGGAGCCATGCAATCCAGCCTTCCTATGAAGTGAGCAGTATTACAGGTAAGCAATGGGACATACCACATGCATAGAGGGTGATGGGAAGAGTCTTACAGAGATTCCCATGGGCCACAAAGCCCTGACACAGCTCTCTGGAGGGTGGCACAGTGTTGCTATGTCTGTTCATCAGCAATTAGCATCTATCCCTTTCCAACAACTTCTATCAATCTCACAGTTGCTTAGATTTTTATGGACAGCTCAGTTTCTTTATGGGCTTTACAGACAGGTGTTTTTAGGCATTTTTAATGGACTGTTCTAAAATTTATGAACAGTTGGAAACCCTCGATCTGGCCCATAGAGCCAGAGCCCTCAACCAGCCTGCAGCACTGATTGTGGGTCTTTGACTAGCCTTGTGTGCTGCATGCAGTATGTACTGGCCTTGGCCTTGCACACTGCATGTGCCATGCAGAGCCAGTCTGATGCATGATGCACATGACATGCAGGACTGGAATCCTTGCACGTGCTCCACATGATGCGCAGGGCTGGTCTGGGGCATGCATTGCACAGTGTATGGGGTTGGTTTGGATCAGGCCCACAGACAAGTCCTATGTGCCTGATTGCCGATCTGGCATGGGTGCCACATTCAGTGTGTACCCTGGACCAACCCAACATACCAAATGTGGCTCATGGGGCTGAGGCCAGCATGGGTTGCATGAGGCGTATGGGGTTGGAGCCAGTACTGCATGCAGCATGAAGGTCCAGCCTGGGATGTGTGCTGACCTGCCGTGTCCATGGCAGACTGACTCTATGTGCTGAATCTAGTGTGCAGGGCCAGTCTGTGGACCCAATCCAGCCCACAGAATGGCCCAAAGGCCCTTGGGCCAAATAAGTTGTATACCCTGGAGCTAGATTGTTATTTGAAGCCTAGCCCAAAGTAAAGGGCAGTGTGAGAGTGAGTGTGATTCACAGTCACAATTTCCATCTTGATTTCTGTGATTGCCCAGGTATCTAAGTAGGAGTACACTACAGTCACAGTGTAATTTTTCCCTCTCCTGCCATACAATACCTAGGTTGATACCAGTATACCAAGTAGTTAACATAAAACATAAATTAAGTATTTTCATGCTGTTCTGCAATCCCTGATGTGACTGCTGTATAGACATTCCCTCAATCTGTCACAAATATCTCATTCCTTTGTATGTGGATACAACTATGCTACTGAGAATACTTAGGAGGAGAAGGGGGGTTGTCTATGAGTATGGCTATTTTTTGTCCTCCCAACAGTTCTCCTTCTCTGACATGAAGAATACACCTCCTCCTGTATGTATGAGAAGGGGTAATGTGGCACACTATGAGAGGGTACTGTTCACTCGCATCTGCTTCCCAGCATAAGGTTTTACCTTCTGCCCCGCTCCCCACATCTTTCCTGCCATGTCTTGATGTAACTGTAGAAAAGGAAGGATGAATCTCATGCAGAGGTTGGTGAGCTATCTTCAACCTAGAGAGGTGATTTCACAGGGCTCCTCCATCCTTACACGCTGTCCCTTTCCTCCTGAAGTGTTACATTGTGTAGTGGTATCAGTTTGCTTCTCCATTTCAACATTTGATTAATTACCAATATCGGTATCTTGTCCTTCGTAGGGACCTGCATTTTTCCCTTTATCAATTATACTCAGTCTCTGTGGCAGCCAGTGCATAGGGAAGAACTCAATACCTCACTGCACCACATGAGGGTTCAAGGCTGCTGAGCAGGATCTATTAACCATCAGCTGATTATTGCCCCTCAAAGGGAATCACTCAGTGATTTATTACTCCTCCACCTAGGAACAAAGGTTTCAAAGGGCTTAGCATCTCAGCCCAAGGGTAATCAATTGTTATCTGCCTTCTGTTAAACTATGAATATCCTATATAAACAAGGAGGAACAAGGTCTGATATAAACATCCATTAGCTCATGAACTTTGGGAGGGACTGTGTGTCCTGACTCTGATCATCTCAAAGCTTTCCTCCCTACTTCTGTGCAACTCTTTGCAGCCTCTCCTTGGAGAAGCCTGTTCCCATTGTCCTTCCATCCTTCCATCCCTCTGGAGCATCCTGCCCTGCACTTTATCTTTTCCCCTAGAAATTGCCTGAACCAATTAAGTCCTAACCCAAGAGCACATGACTCCAGAGACCTGGTGTTACATTTCTCCTCCAGGTGGTTCTCCTTATCTATCCCTCACTTGCCGCAAACTGGGATCCAGCCCGGGAAGCAACCCTCAGAGGTAACCTTTCTGTGGGTAAAATAGGTAAGCGCTGGTGCCTCCTGTTACACACACCAACACAAGGAAGTAAGGGGGTGCCTCAAGTGCTCTCTACTCTAGTAGTAGTAAAAGCAGTAGTAAACCCATTAATAACTCATTTGATATCCAACACCTTTATCTATTCTCATGAGGAGAGTTAAACAGAAAAAAAAACAAACCCACACAACACAGTGTCCTCTCCCAACCTCCTCTAAGAACTCCATCCTTACAATACTCTGCAGCTGCAAATGGGCAAATGCCAGTCTTTTCTTTAACAATCAAGTATGGGATTTGAACGATCTCGCTGCTTTATAAATGGTCCTACAACCTGTTGAGTGCCATTAGTTTTCATTCATGCCACCTAGAGTCAAGTGCACTCAGCATCTAACAAGAGATGAGCACTTTGAGGGCTCTGACCCTTGAAGCTTAACAAAATAGCTACTCTAATTTTAGTTCACCATCACAATTCCTTATCTTGTAGGCAAATACCCTGACCTTTTGTGGCCCATACCCCCTTGCACTCTTACATAAAAAAATAATTAATTTCAAAGCATGACTTCTAGGTCTTTGCCTAAGCCTTTTTTTTTTTTTTTCAAGACCCTTTTTTCCATTTCAGGTATATATTTCACATCCCGTTAGAGCATAGATAGTCTGATGTTTCAGTGAGTTATTTATGTAATGTAGGGTATTGTATCTAAACATCTTTTAGTGTTCTGAAACTTAAAGCCACCCATCTGGCACCCAACTTGGTGCCAACTGTTAAGCACTGAATTGATAGAGGCTCACGACAAAATGCTAATTCTCTTTTATTCTATGTGAGAGAATGGTAGAATGAGTAAGAGGCTATTAAAATCTGAAAATGATTGACGTCTGCCACATCATCAACAGTATCTCCTGCACTAAACTCCAGTCAATGATTCAGAAAATGCCAAGCCAACATTTTCAGAAAACAGTCAAGGCATTTGGCAGCTATTCCAGATTTCCTGCCCAATTGAACAGAAGTTCTATAAGAGACAAATCATAACAGTCTACTTCAAAGTATAATCTGTGGAAGATTATTTGGATGATGCTAAAAAGAATCCACAGAAAACTATTTCAGCATTAGTAGCAGTAAGCTAACTAAATTTAGGGGGGAAATGTAGCTGACTCTCCAACAGTGGTTTTAATTCTGCTAATTAAGAGGGTTTTTTTTCCATTTCTTGGCAGTGTTAGATGCATCAATTAAAACTACAACTTTGTCTCTTGAGCAGCAAATCCTCTAATAGCTTTTTTTCTTCTGTCTTTTATGCCCTTCCTAGTTTTGTATAATTAAATAAGTGCATATTTAAAACTTTTGAAAATTTCACTTTCATTTATTAGCTGTATTTTTTTTGTTAACTGGGTATCCTATTTTTCATGTAGTTTAAAATTACTATAACATAATGTTTCAGCATAACCAGTAAACAAAGCTCTTAATTGGGATCCTAAAAACCTAAATTTATATTTATATGGTATGAGGGAGTGCCAGCAGACACCCCTCACCAACTAGGCATATACTAGATTTGGAACTATAAGCCGTATAGCCATTTTAGTATGACACAAAACCGAAGAAATCATCTCTACTCTGAAGTCTGGATGCTATGCTGTGCAAATTTACTTCTGCTTCTAGAGCTAGGGCTGGTGCAGGATCCTTCTGCATGGTACTGTAGCAAAACCCCAGTTTTTCTTTCTTTCTTTTTTTTTTTTTCAAATGCATTCCCTTCTCTTCCCCAACCATTTCTGACTTTTTCTCTCCCTCTCTATTCCCTATAGATAAGTATAAGTAAGCTAAGATGTAGGATAAGATTTAACATTTTATTTTAGGTAGTAAGTTTTATTTAACTCTCCCCTCTTTGCAAATAAGTTCCCTGCTATTTTGATATTGATACCCACTGTTATATAAGTGAGAATTATTATGTATGTACTGCTTTTATATTGTGATTACTGTTTTAGGCCTATATATGTAGTTAGAGTAAGCTATGTCAAGCTTCCATCTTGTGTCCTCTGCCCGGGCATCCTGTGTGTTGCAACTGTATGATTCATGTACCCCTCCCATGTAAATTGGTTCCCGGATGAATGAGAGTGATTGGGAATGATTGAAATACAATGGTAGCAGGCCTCATCTGAATGGCCTGTAACAACTGGGCCATCACCTCACACTGATTCATCCAGGAATCACCGACCTCACCCAGGAACACAGACAAGAACCCAGCATTTGAAAGATAAAAGACTCTGCAGAAGCAGCAACTCTACCATTGTACCCCACCATTACAGACACCCGAAACTGCACATCCCTGCATAGAGCACACATGCTCATTACGCCATTGACTGACCCTTGCCTGGGCATGCCTCCTGTCACTCGGGTCACACAAGGTCTGCCCCTATAAAAAGGGACAGTGAAGACAGACCCAGTGGGATGCCCTCTCCATCTGGACCAGCACCATGCCACACCACCTATCCACCCAGAGGCCCTGCAGGTGACCCCGCTCTGGACAAAACCTATTGGACAAGGACCCCTTTCCAGCCTCGATAGGTAGCTATCACCCCCACCCACTCTTCAACCAAGGACTTGGACTCTGCTTCTCTTTCCTACCTGGACTCCAACCCTTCCACTGAATCTCTTTTTTCTGCTGCCATTGTGCGTGCTTGTGTGTGTGTGTGTGAACCAATAACTTCATGGGGCTGTGTAGTGTGTTGTCTGTGTAATAAAACTGTTACTTGGACCCCTGAGTTGGGTTTTGCTTTACTATGGTTTGGCCCTGCTCCAAATTCTGCTCCTTGCCCCTCTAACTTCTGTCTCATTTTTCCCTCTCTTGCTTCTGACTCTCTGCCACCTCTAACACCTGTCCTGAGCTCCTCTCTGCCTCCAACCCCCCTGTTTCTTTGCCACTGTCTTATCCCCACTGCCTTTTTCCTTTATCCCTGACCAACCAGGTTTCTGCCTCAGTTTCTTTCCTGGCTGTTTCCTCCTTGCCACCACTTATCTGCCCCCCATCCCAATATCTCAGCTGTCTGCCTCAGTTTCCAGCCCCAATCTACCTTAAGTAAACCCAAGCCTCAATTCCTTCCCCAGCTTCTCTGTAGTCCACTGGTTCTAATCCCAGTTCTGGCAGTTTTCGCTCCCTACACTTTAACTCTCTCTCTCTCACCTGAACCTTCCCCCAAGTATCCCAGGTACCCCAAGCATGCACATACACACTGTACCATCCAAGTTAGGAACTTATCTGTGTGTATGTGTATCACTGTGTGCATAATATACAAATTAGTGATCTGTGTCTAACTTTGGGGTGTATCGTGTACGTGCTTGAATTAGTGCTAGGTATGCATGTGCCTAGGCTGATTTGGATGTGTATGTGCCTGAGCTGGTAATATGTGTGTATGCATATTTGATTTATGTGTTTGTATATGTGCAATTGTGTCACACCCTCCTGTCTAACAGCGCAATATTGAGATCCTGAGAGTTGGCCTGACCCCACAGGGCAACAGTACTGCCTGCCATAGGCATTCCCTATAATTTCCATAAAAGGGTGATGAAGGTACTAACTTTGCTTGATAAAGTGCTGTGAGATTAGTGAAGAAAGGAACTTTATAGGAATGAAATACCATTAAATATTTTGTAAGCCCCAACAATGTAGCTGCCCCACAAGAAGCTCTCAGTTTGAAAGACAGATAAGAGCAGAAAAACTGGAAGACTTTCAGGAGAAAGTAAAGAGGGTTGGCATTTTTTTTTCTTTTCATTTTTTTAAATTCATTGATCATTCTACATGAGTCATGGAACAATGATTTTTCTCATTTCAGTCTCAATGAGATAAGAAATGTTAGCACATGAATTTTCAGGAAACAGTGAATGACTCGCACCAAAAAACAATTAGAATTTTCAGCTGAGATTAAGAGGCAGATCAGTGAATAGTGTGCCTGGTATATTTTTATCTAATGAATAGGATAGGCTATCTCTTTCCATATAAACATTACAGAATCAAGCCCTAAATGGTCCTAAATTTTTCCTCTTAAAGTTATGGTACTCTAGTCTTACACTGCCATCAGTGTTTACACTGCTGTTTTCTGCATCATGATACTACTTTCTTTATTTGTGTGAGGGTGAAAGGGAGTATTTCCAAGTGACTATCTTTTTAACTGAAAGGGCAGTGCTGATTATCCTTAATCTTTTCATAGTAGATTACTGACATTATGGTGCATGCATTATATATATTAATATATTTGTAACAAATGATTCAATACAACAGTAGCACATATGCCAAAAAACTCTCCCCAGCATGAAGACCAAGCAATTTGAAGGAGTGCTGAGAAACTCCATTATAGAGAAAAATGGGAAGGCCACCCCCTGCCATCCATGGAGAGTTAGCAAGTGTTCAGATATAATAATGGATTTTGGGTGAAAACTGAGGCAGAAATATAGAGCCATTCCTCAACCACTGCTTAAGCCTTTGTAGTGGGAAGAACTGAAGAACATGTATTGGCTCCTATCCAAACCTAATTTAATATAACCATTGGGGAAAAAAACAAATAAACAAAATACACCTACATCTCCGTAGAGCTCAGCTTTGAGCTGGATTTGGAGGTGGGGAGCAGGGAGAGGTTGGGGTCTCCATAAGTCTGCTCAAGATTCTGCTCCTCAGTGAATAACTGAAGTGTGATAGTTCTTTCAGAAAAGGAGATTCCATGACTTTGGAGGTAAGGGCTAGATCTGGACTTCAGTTAAGTTATTCACAAAGCCAGTCATCCTTGTGTACTTCATTCCTCCCAAAGAAAACCTATGCTTTCCAAAAGAGATATGGTAACTGTAATGGGGCTCCTACCCCATCACTGAAGGAGAGAGGGAACACTTGGCCAGCTCCAGCCCCTGGAACAAACTGATAGGGGCAGATGGCCCTTAAAAAAAAGGCCACCCAGCCCACATGCAGCCAGCACAGCACAGCCCATGATTGACAGGCCAGGGGCAGAAATAGTGGGTCAGGTGACCCAGAGAAGGCATTAGAGCTCTATAAGCCCTAGACCTAAGGCAAGGGGGGAAGCCTGGCCCTGCAGGCTGGTAGGAGTAGAGCTGTGGGAGCCTGACTGGCCAAGGAAGAAGGACTCCAGAGTGCAGGGAAGCTGCTAGGAAGCCCCTGCTTAACCAGGCAGTCAGGGTAAGTATTTTGGACCTGTGTTGCAGCTCATTGCCACGGTGTGGTGTTGACTCAGGGTTGGGGGAAACTTTTTGTTTGGAAGCAGGTGCTTGTATGTTTTCATTTCTGTGGACATTGGACCAGAGGACCAGCGTGTGAATGTAGGGGTAGAGGAGGCTACCAAAAAGGGTGCCAAGGGCACCCCAGGTCTTGACCCCTTTGAAGTGGGGGGAGTGCTGCTCTCAGTGGAAGGACTGGGGTGTCAGACAGAAAAGCCTTAAGCCCAGAACTCGTGAAGGCTAAGGGGCTCAGAGCCTGTAAAGGGCAAGGTTGGAGCTGGGGCCTGGGAGCCTTGTCCTTCACAAGTCCCTGGGCTCCTCAGGACAGTGGACCTCAGGCAGAGGGGCTGAACCAGAGTAAAGTAGGCCAAGACCAAGGAGCCTCAACTCAGACAGGGACCCAAGACCTAAAGTAAAACCCTCTTGCCTTCTAGGGGCAGCCTGCCTGTCCAAGTATAACACCAAAGCATGGCAGGTGAGACAACAGGTTGGGATTCTGAGAGGCCAGATGGGACAAGCAAGGAGGGATCCAGCACTTTCCCACCCCAGTGCTGGACCTGTTGCAGACACTTTCCAATAAAAGACTTAATAAGTTATAATAAAAGTTGTAAGCTACTGCTCAACAGGTGGCATAATATTAAGTACATTTTTAAAAAATCCTCAAACTTCCAATGCAAATTGAATGGGTCCTCAAACTTCTGTTACAACTATTGAGATATTGAGAGTGAGGGCTGGGTTCACCTCTATGGCCCTGCTCTTACCAATAAGACTCCTTTCTCCAACGTCCACATCAAGCCCACATGAAATCAGAGGGTTTTCATGAAGGCACTGGGCTCTGCGTACACAGTCAGTTGCAGGAACAGGCTACATTATTATAAAATTTAGAAAATAACTGGTGTTTGTCTAAAAAAGGAATAAGAAAAAACCAAATAATCCAGGGGTAGATACAGTTTTTTGTTATGGATTTTGTGTTGAAAAAAAATGAAAACAAAAATATGAGAGACTGCTGCAATTTAAGTACTAGTTTTTTAATCAACTATGATGTAAACGCAATTTCTCTAAGAGTTAGGGAGCTCTCTCAAAAACAAAAGTCTTCTCCTAATATATATTTTACATAGGCACTTAAAAAAAATGTCTCATTCACAAAAAAATTGAGGGGAGTTTTCAAAATAAAGCTTAAAATTAAAAGCTTTTTCCAGTATATCCTCAACTGTGTAGTTGCATCTGCACCTCCAAAATAGCTGTCTCATCCTCACTGGCAGCTGGATGATCAGCAGGTTTTCATCTATTACCATTAGATGCTGTGTTTGACAATGATTACTATAACACTTGAGTCTGGAACCAAATAATTAGTACTTGTGACTGACAGCATGGGCCTTACCAGCTTATACCACTGCCATTATATTTCCACTGTAAAGAAAAAAAGTGATTAAATGACTGTTTATTCTGAAATTTGCATAGGATGCCAGAATGCAGAACCAGGCTAAATTCTGCACTGACACCTAAGTGAGGATGGACATTGTATAAGGAACGCCTGAAAACAAAAACTGTTGAGACACGATCTTCAAGCAGTAATCTGCATGGGTACCACAATTTGTACTGGATAACAACTAATACCTATTTTACATCCACTTAGTATTAAAGAATCACTTAAACCTTACTACTTTAGCAATATGTATTGCTATACCATATGTAATTTGCAATTAAATCAATCATATTGATTTAAGGGTCTGGAGGCACAGGTGGTGTTCTCGTCGATCCTCCCAGTCTCAGGCTATGGGCTGAGGAGGGAGAGGAGGATCCACGTGGTTAACCAAAGACTGCAGCGCTGGTGTCGTTGGGAAGGCTTTGGCTTCCATGACCACAGCCCGCTCTTTGATGAGAGAGGCAGCGAGCTGCTGGGAAGAGATGGCCTCCACCTCTCTCCCCTAGGGAGGAGGCTCTTCTCAGCCAGACTGGCTGACCTGCTCCACCGGGATTTAAACTAAGCCCGCTGGGGGATGGGGGGACTACCGCCACTGCTGGCCTGCTGAACAATCCTTGAAAACCCAGCGGGTCAAAGCACTTAAGGGAGCCCACCCCTGCCCCAGCCCTGGTAAAATCTTTGGGCAAGTAAGGAGCCCCCCAGGGGACACTTGCCTGCCTGTACACAAATGCCAGGAGCTTGGGGAATAAGCAGGAGGAGCTCATCCTCCTGCTCAATGCAAATAATTATGATGTCATAGGGATAACGGAGACCTGGTGGGACTCCACCCATGACTGGACCACGGGTATAGATGGCTCCTGTACAGGAGGGATCGTGTAGAGAAAAGGGGCGGGGATGTAGCTTTCTATGTTAAGGAAAGCTACACATCCCTGCAAGCTGATATTGGCGACCAGGGTGGACGACTGGAGACCCTCTGGGTTAAAATCTGTGGGGAACACGGCACAGGGGACACAATGGTGGGAGTCTACTACAGACCTCCCACCCAAAGTCCTGAGCTTGACCAGGAGTTTGCCCAGGAACTGGCTGCGGCCACATTCTTCAGGACCATGGTTGTCATGGGTGACTTCAATTACCCAGACATCTCGTGGGAGGATCGCTCAGCAAAATCCGAGCGGTCGCAAAGCTTCCTCTCGTTCATGGATGACCTCTACCTGACTCAAGAAGTCTATGGGCCGAGAGGCAAAGCACTGCTAGACCTGGTACTGGCTACTGGGGATGACCTAGTCGGCAACCTAGTGATCGATGGGAAGCTGGGTGACAGCGACCATGAGCTGATCACCTTCACCATCTGCCAAAAAGCTGGCAAGTCAGTCAGCAACATGCAAGTCCTTGACTTCAGGAAAGCCGACTTTGACAAGCTCACGAGGCTTGTCAGTGAGGCCCTAAGGGACCATGACCCCAGGGAGAGGGGAGTTCAAGAAGAGTGGTTGCTCCTCAAGGGAGCGATCCTCAATGCACAAGCTAAGTCTATTCCATCTTGGAGGAAAGGCAGCAAGAGGGCACAGCAGCTCCCCTGGCTCTCCAGGGACCTAGCAGACCTCCTAAGGCTAAAAAGAAAGGCCTACAAAGGATGGAGGATGGGAGTCACCTCCAAGGAGGATTATTCTTCACTGGTCCGGTCCTGCAGGGAGCATACCAGGAAAGCCAAGGCTGCAACTGAGCTCCAACTAGATTCGAGCATCAAGGACAATAAAAAGTCCTTTTTTCAGATATGTGGGGAGCCGGAGGAAAAGCAGGGGCAACACTGGACCCCTGTTGAACCAGATGGGACAACTGACAACTGACGCCCAGGAAAAAGCCAACCTATTAAATGGCTGCTTTGCGTCGGTCTTTCATCAGTCCCATGGGACGCTCATGCCCGCTATGGGACAGGGAAGTCTGGGTGAGGGTGATCCCCTGCCCTCCATTAATGCTGACTTCGTGAAGGAACATCTTGAGAAGCTGGATACCTTCAAGTCAGCTGGCCCTGACAATCTTCACCCCAGGGTACTCAAGGAGCTGGCGAGCATCATAGCCCAGGCTCTAGCACGGATCTTTGAAAACTCTTGGCGCTCTGGTGTAGTGCCCGAAGACTGGAAGAAGGCCAATGTGGTGCCTATCTTCAAGAAAGGGAGGAAAGTGGATCCGGCTAACTATAGGCCCATCAGCCTGATTTCTATCCCGGGGAAGATCTTAGAAAAGCTTATTAAAGAGGCCATCCTTAATGGACTGGCCGATGCCAACATCTTAAGGGATAGCCAGCATGGGTTTGTTGCGGGTAGGTCTTGCTTGACCAATCTCATTTCCTTCTACAACCAGGTGACCTATCACCTGGACAAGGGAGAAGAGATTGATGTCATATATCTTGACATCAAAAAAGCGTTCGATCTGGTATCCCATGATCACCTCTTGGTGAAACTGGCCAGTTGTCGCCTTGGGTCCACCACGATCCACTGGCTGGAAAATTGGCTCCGTGGTCGGACCCAGAGGGTAGTAATTGATGGAAGTCACTCATCATGGTGTCCTGTGACCAGTGGGGTCCCCCAAGTCTCTGTCCTTGGACCCATACTGTTCATCATCTTCATTAATGATGTGGACACTGGAGTCAGAAGCAGACTGGCCAAGTTCGCCGATGACACCAAACTTTGGGGCAAAGCATCCACACCAGAAGACAGGCAGGTGATCTAGGCTGACCTGGACAGGCTCAGCAAGTGGGCGGATGAGAATCTGATGGTGTTCAACGCCAATAAATGCAAGGTTCTCCACCTTGGGAAGAAAAACCCGCAGCATCCTTATAGGCTCGGCAGTGCTATGCTGGCTAGCACTATGGAAGAAAGAGACTTGGGGGTCATCATTGACCACAAGATGAACATGAGCCTGCAGTGCGATGCTGCGGCTAGTAAAGCAACCAAAACGCTGGCTTGCATCCATAGATGCTTCTCAAGCAAATCCCGGGATGTCATTCTCCCCTTTTACTCGGCCTTGGTGAGGCCGCAGCTGGAGTACTGCATCCAGTTTTGGGCTCCACAATTCAAAAAGGATGTGGAAAAGCTTGAGAGAGTCCAGAGAAGAGCCATGTGCATGATCAGAGGTCAGGGAAGCAGACCCTACGATGACGGTAGGTCTTCGATACGGTATCCCACCCCATACTGGTGAACAATTTAAGAGGCTGTGATGTGGATGACTGCACAGTCTGGTGGGTGGCGAATTGGCTAGAGGGTCGCACCCAAAGAGTCGTGGTAGATGGGTCGGTCTTGACCTGGAAGGGTGTGGGCAGTGGGGTCCCGCAGGGTTCGGTCCTTGGACCGATACTCTTTAATGTCTTCATCAGCGACTTGGAAGAGGGAGTGAAATGTACTCTGTCCAAGTTTGCAGATGACACAAAGCTATGGGGAGAAGTGGACACGCCGGAGGGCAGGGAACAGCTGCAGGCAGACCTGGATAGGTTGGACAAGTGGGCAGAAAACAACAGGATGCAGTTCAACAAGGAGAAATGCAAAGTGCTGCACCTAGGGTGGAAAAATGTCCAGCACACCTACAGCCTAGGGAATGATCTGCTGGGTGGCACAGAGATGGAAAGGGATCTTGGAGTCCTAGTGGACTCCAAGATGAACATGAGACGGCAGTGTGATGAAGCCATCAGAAAAGCCAATGGCACTTTATCGTGCATCAGCAGATGCATGACAAATAGGTCTAGGGAGGTGATACTTCCCCTCTATAGGGCGTTGGTCAGACCACAGTTGGAGTACTGCATGCAATTCTGGGCGCCACACTTCAAGAAGGATGCAGATAACCTGGAGAGGGTCCAGAGAAGGGCAACTCGTATGGTCAAGGGCCTGCAGACCAAGCCCTACGAGGAGAGACTAGAGAAACTGGACCTTTTCAGCCTCCGCAAGAGAAGGTTGAGAGGCGACCTTGTGGCTGCCTACAAGTTCATCACGGGGGCACAGAAGGGAATTGGTGAGTATTTATTCACCAAGGCGCCCCCAGGGGTTACAAGAAACAATGGCCACAAGCTAGCAGAGAGCAGATTTAGACTGGACATTAGGAAGAACTTCTTCACAGTTCGCGTGGCCAAGGTCTGGAACGGGCTCCCAAGGGAGGTGGTGCTCTCCCCTACCCTGGGGGTCTTCAAGAGGAGGTTAGACGAGTATCTAGCTGGGGTCATCTAGACCCAGCACTCTTTCCTGCTTATGCAGGGGGTCGGACTTGATGATCTATTGAGGTCCCTTCCGACCCTAACATCTATGAATCTATGACAGGCTGTGAGCTCTTTAGCCTGGAAAAGCGCAGGCTCAGGGGTGATCTCATGGCCACCTATAAGTTTATCAGGGGTGACCACCAGTATCTGGGGGAACGTTTGTTCACCAGAGCGCCCCAAGGGATTTCAACTAGGTCGAACAGTCATAAACTACTACAAGACCGTTTCAGGCTTAACATAAGGAAGAATTTCTTTACTGTCTGAGCCCCCAAGGTCTGGAACAGCCTGCCACCGGAGGTGGTTCAAGCGCCTACGTTGAACACCTTCAAGAGCAAACTGGATGCTTATCTTGCTGGGATCCTATGACCCCAGCTGACCTCCTGCCCTTTGGGCGGGGGGCTGGACTCGATGATCTTCTGAGGTCCTTTCCAGCCCTAATGTCTATGAAATCTATGAAATCTACATTTACATATTAAATTAATTTAATTTGTAACTATATTCACACGTTTTATTAAATACAGGTATGCACGTATAACATCTGCTTACACTTTTAACCTTCCTAAAGAACAATAATGGTTTCTTGGTTGTGTTTGCCATCCTCTAGAATTGATCAGCTTTGACTTCATCTTAATGTTATAAAGTGGGACAAGTCACAAGATATGTTTTAGGAACCCAAAAACCCCACTCTGATCACCATCAGTTTGGGCTGACTATTGTACCATGTGATGATGAGATTCTGTTTAATGCATCTTAGATAGCATGCTGTTTCTTTCCCACAGTTTATAGCCACTTTAAGTTGTCTTGTTTTGATTATAGGCACATTGTGATGAAAACTGAAAACATACACAATATTCCTCTTGTCATTCCTCCTGTTATTGGAAACCTTGCAGAATTTCAAATATCCAATACACCCTCCCCCCATGCACACAGATTTTACCTTGTGTGTATGGTGTTACTCAGAGGGTAAGACATCATAACTATCAAATATGCATAAAATACCATCAATTCTGCTTTGAAAGATAGTAAATATGGACTTGAGAGAAATCAGTAAAAGAAAAAAAATAATGTTTAGCCTAAGCACAAAGAAACTAGCTAATATCAACTGCAAAACAAATAATACAAACTAGGTTAACTCTCTTATTTAATGTTACATTATAAATAGAATTACATATGCAAACAGACTCCGTAAAAAAGAATGGAGAACCTCAAAAATGGCAACAAAACTCATCCTATTAGACCTAAATATGGGCTGAACTAGAAGATAAAATGCTTACTCTTTACCTTGAACTGCAAAAACATTTGGACCCAGAACTGAATTCATGGCTTAGAACCATTAGAAAACAATGAAGACAATACCAAAAACCTTAATAATCAGTTAAGTGACTTTCCCAAAGTCAGTAATAACATTAATTTTCTATGTGAGAGGTGAAAAAGATGTTTGCTAGGGGTTTCTAAAGAAAATTTTGGAATTGTTTTATTGGCCTCAGACTTACATAACTACCACACACATTTATCAGAACTCCTCCTTCAAGGATAAATGCACTTTAGAAGCCAAGTGTTGAAGCTTGACAAAACATTTACCTTGATGATTTTTTATTTTGTGAAGTGAATGGGTTTTTGTCTGCACCAAGGAAAAAGAAGTTGAATAATAACTGTTACAGGTTCTTACTTTTTAAGACTTTCAAGTATCACACAAGAATGAAGGCAACATTTCATAAAAATCATCCTGTTAGGAAATTGGCTTAAAACATCAATCCTGGAAACTTTAAAGTGAACACAGTACTTTAATTTATTTTGATGTATGTGATGCCAAGAAATATTCAGCATAAACTCATTTATAAAAAAAATAACCAAAGTACCCTGCGACAGATTCATTAACTGGGAAAAAGAATTATTTGACTCTATGTGCATACCTCTAGTCTCACCTGCAAACCCATTTTTTTGGAAAGTCAGTGGATAAAAAGAGAAAAAAATAATTTCCTCTTTCTTATCCAGGCACAGATACACCAGTGGACCTTCCCCACTCTACTAAAATCTGACTAGGTCAAAATTATTATTATATATTACTTTGAATGTTTGCCCCAGAACATCTATTGCTTTAATACTGTCTAGCTGGAAGAAGGTATCAAGTGAGGTTCCCCAGGGGTCTGTCCTGGGTCTAATATTGTTCAGCATCTTCATTAATGATATGGATGATGGGATTAAGTGCATCATAATGGACTGAGTGCAAATCTGTGGATAACACCAAATCAGAGAGAGTTGCAGACATTCTGGGGATAGGTTCAGGATCCAGAATGACTTAGACAGACTGGAATAATGGTCCACAGTCAATCAGAAGAGATTCAACAAAGACAAATGCAAGTCCTGCACTTAGGATGGAAGAAGTATATGCAAATATACAAACTGAGGAATGAGTGGCTAGGCTGCAATACTGCAGAGAAGGAACTGAGGATTACAGTAGACCATAAACTGAATATAAGTCAACAGTGTGGTCTTGTTGCAAAAAAAAAGGCAACAGCATACTGGGTTGTATTAAGAGGAGGGTCACTTGCAAATCAAGGAAAGTGATTCTTCTACTCTATTCAGCACTGGTGAGGCCTCACCTGGAGTACTATGTCTAGTTTTGGGCTTGACACTTCAAGAAGGATGTGGATAGATTGAAGTTCAGTGCAGAGCAAAAAAATTTATTAGGGGCCTGGGAAGAAAGGCTTATAAGGAAAGCCTGAAAGAACTAGGGTTATTTAGACTGGAGAAGAGAAGTCTGAGGTGGGATTTTATAATAGTCTTCAAATACCTGAAAGGCAATTATTAGGGGTGTGCGAAGTGGGCCCTATTCGATTTGGATTCAGCCCAAATTGGGGACAGAGATTCAATTCATTGTTTCGGATCACTGTCCCTGATTCGATTCAGCTCAATCCAAATCTGAAGATTCAATGCTGATTCAGAGAATCAGCAATTTGGACGTAGACTCAGCTTTAAAAGTTTTTTCTACATACCTCAAGGTACCAGCATGGCTCATGAATGCTGCAATGCTGGGGCAGATGGAGCATCCCACAGGAGCGTTGCGGGGGGGGGAGGGCCCGCCACATGTTCTGCGGTGAACCCAGAAGTGGACCAGAAGTACTTATGGTCCACTTCTGGGTCCTCTGGGGAAAGCCCTACACCCTCCTGGCTTGGCAATCAGCCATGCCAATCCAGGAGGCACCAGTCACCGAGCTGGTGGGGGGGTATGGGGGGGCCCAGTGTGCTCTCTGGCAGACCCTGAAGTGGACTGGAAGTGCTTCTGGTCCACTTCTGGGTCTGCTGCCGAGCACACTGGGAAGCCCCCTGTGCTTCTGTAGGATACTCCGTGCACCCCAGCATCGCAGCATTCACAAGCCGCCTGGTACCTAGAGGAACATAGAAAAAACATTTAAAGCTGTTTCTATGTCCAAACTGCTGAATCTTTCTGAATCTCTCCAAATCGATTTGGAGGGTTCTGATTTGATTCACAGAGATTAAAGGGCCCTCTGATTCAATTTGGATTCGGAGATTCGACCACTAAATCAGGCCAAATCTCCACTGAATCAAATCAGGGACCGAAGTTTTGCACAGCCCCAGTAATTATAGAGAGAATGGAGATGGGCTTTTTTCTGTAGTTATAGGAGATAGGACTAGAAGCAATGGCCTAAGGCTACAGCAGGGGAAATTTAGGTTTGGAGATTAAGAGGAACTTTCTGACTGTGAGGTTGGTCAGGCATTGGAATAGGGTACCTAGAGAAGTTATGGAATCTTCATCCTTGGAAATTTTCAAGAGCAGGTTGGACACAGACTTGGCCTGGATGATTTAGTCAGGGATGATGATGTGCTTTGAGCAGGGGGCTGGACTAGATGACATCATGAGATCCCTTGCAGACCTATTTTCCTATGATCCTAGGATCCTATAACCATTTTATGTATCTTTACTCTTTTTTAATTTTGTTCTTGATAGTGGAATTGGATAAAGTGTCAATAACTACTGTCAATAACAGTTATTCATTTTATAAAGAATAATTACAATATTCTAACATTTCTCATAAATCTTTTGAATCAAGGTTTAAAACTGTACCTGAACATTGGTTACTTATCACAAACTGGAATACAGCAAAATACTTCAATTTCTCTCTCCTCCTGTCACAGCATCTTATGAAGTGAGTTACATCTCATGAAAGCTTATGTGCATACATTTGTGCACGTGAACTCACACACATACCTATACTTTGCTTAGTCTATAAGGTGCAAATCTACCACTTGTTTATACAGCCAAGTGTCATTGTTCTGAATGTTAGTACTGGGTTTTTTTGGGTGACAATAATCACTGAAATACAAAGCCCTTTCTGGGAAGATTCTATCAACAGGTACATAAACCACTAGATCGGGGTGACTGACCCCAACCCATAGGCCAAATCTAGCTCATGAAGCCATGGACTCTGGCCCATTACGCTACTCACAGGTTAGGAAATTTGGCAGTGGGGAGCAGTGGTAATTAATACTCCCATGCCTTCCCCCCTGCCAAGTTCCCCAGCCCTGTATGGCTGGATCAGAACTAGGCCACAGCCCCCACCCATTACACAGCCATGTCCTCTCTCCCTACCCCCACCTTGCTGGACTGAGCCTAGGCAATGTCTACCCCACTCCACCCCCAACATGGCAGGATCAGGCCTACCAGCCAGATCCACCCCATGGATGGAACAGGAACCACCCACCAGCTCGTGGGGCAAAAAGGTTAGGCACCACTGCAGTAAACTATGAAATCTTCATGTGGTTCTCATGTTTACAGATGCAAGCAGCACATTTTAGAAGGCCAAAAGAAAAATAAAGATGCCTACCATTCCTTAGAATATCAGAATTCTCTACAACTTTATGTTTTGGTCACATGCCTAGCAGGAAAGCAGCCAGATAATCCAGAATCCCAGGAGAATCCAGAATCCCATGGAAAGAAAGAAAGCTGCCTCTGTTGGTTAGCAAATTTTCCAGAAAAGTTATTTTTTGTTAGAAAACGATTAATCAAAAACAATATTCTAGCAAAAACACATCAGTGGTAATAAAACTTTTCTTGGGAATGTTTCTTAGAATAGGAAATCCACATCCAAGTCCTCACCATACCTGATTTGGTGTGTAGACATAAATCTGAATTGCCAACAATTCACGTAAGTCCCCCTAATCACTGTTCTGTTAACCATTCTGGCAACTCATTCCAGGTCCATTTTTTCCACAATAAATATTTAAAAGGTCTTCATTTCATTCAGCCAAATATCAAAACCTACATTTTTTTCTCCAAAATAGAATTGCTGTTTTTTAGCCACCACTACTACCAGTCTGATTTCCATTGTCACTTTTGATGGAATTGACACTCTCTCTAAAAAGTTTTTGATTCTGTAGAACAAGCATTTTCCAATGGGGAAACTATTCCATCAGAAAACTATCAATCTGTTCTAATGATCTTTCCCTTTTTTTGTCATTTTTTTATAAGACAACACAAGATATTTGATATTGTTTCAATCAGTAGCAGCCAGTCCATTCAAAACTACTAGAGAGGTACATATTTCAGTTTATGCAGCATGCATTCTGAGATGACAGAATGGGTCTTGGCAAAACTGTTGTTACAGAATGCCTTTGTTTTAGCTGAATTATCTCAGATCAAACAGAGCTAGTGACAACACCAGTCTCATTATAACACGTTCTCATTTTTTAAATCTCTCAATAATGATGTATTTATTAATCTTATCAGAATATTTTCACTTCCCAAATGAGTTTTTGTGTCATATCAGCATGAAGCCAGATTTTGCATTAATAGCAAAAACGCTTAAAACTGTAACACAACAGAATACTGCACAGGTGCAGATTTGATACGGAATCTCATTTGCTACGGTTTCCTTAAGCATAATCCTTAACATTAACAGCTGCAAAACGTGGACCATTTCTTAGGGTGTTTTTCATTATTATTATTATTCCTCAGCATGACAGTTTAAAATACAGATTATTGTGAAATGAATACTTTTTTAATAGGGATATTCAGGTCATGTCAATTTTAATCACCATACTATATTTAATATTAAAATCCCTATTATTTGGGTACTATTGAAGTATTTCAAGTAAAAAAGTAATTTACACTTGTTTATTATTATACTCCTAAGGGCATATTTTGAAAGTGAAGTTTAGCAAACAAATGTTTAATACAAATCTTTTAAAAAAATTAAGCACTTAACCTAACTTAAAATTAGGTCACTGAATGGACCAGAACACAGTCAATTAGCTATAGGGTTTCCCATCTCTAGCTTAAGAGTTCAGATCCTGGGGAGGGCAAAAGTGTCAAAGTTGTAACCGATTGATAAATGTCCTATGGCTTACATTAAATGAGTTTCATGGATTCTAAGACCAGAAAGTACCATTATGATCCATAAGCCATCCTTCTGCTTAACACAGGTCATAAAACTTCATCTAGTAATTCCTATATCAGGCTACATCTCGTGGAGCTACAGCAAATAATTTTGGAAAAGACATTCAAGACTTGATTTAAAGATGTCACCTGAGGGAAAATCTATCAACCCAATGACTATTTAAATGGTTAATTACTCTCACTGTTAAAAATGTGCTAGTTTCTACTTAGGTAGTAGGTGCAGATATCACGTCACAAAGTTACACGTCCTACGACCACTGATGACATTGTGAAAGAATGTACTACCCTGTTAAAGGACATTCTGTAGCCTACAGCTGAAACAGCCAAGATTACGATCAAGAAGGACCCTGTTCCACTCAGCTCTATAGGTGTAGAAAAAGAAAGAAGAATTAAAAGTGGACTAGGAGCCATGGAATTTATCACACACTGGGCATGTCTACAAGTGCTTTTATACATGCCTAAACTTAATGCACATTTGCCTAGGCAATTTAGGCATGCAGCTACATGTGCATGCACTAAGGTGCATTAATGTACTGTGCAGACCAACATGGGACTATAGTTCCAAGTCAGTTGACATACACAGTATTAACACACCCTAGCACATCTACATGTGCTTTAAGGTGCTTTAGTTATTTATACCTAAATTTGATACCTGCTTTTGCAGGTATCAAATTTTGGCACAAATAGCCTAAAATCACCATTTTTAAGGTTCATTAAAGGTGTGCATGTGTTACATGCACCCCTTAATGTGCCTTAAAATGGCTAATGCTCCTTAAATCAGCATGTGTAGGTGCATGCACTGTGCTCTCTTCCCCAGTATGAAGAGACTTTACTGACTAATACTGGGAGAACCCAAAGCCCTTTTCTTGCCTTATCTCACAGGCCCCTGTACAACTGCTTTAACATTATGATGGTCAGGCTCTTGGGAGAGTCTTATCCAGAAGTCAGTTGTCAACAGCATGATTGTGATGAATTGTGTGGTTGTTAATTTTACCAGGTTTCAGTTGTAGGATGAGTTAGTATACTGGGCAGAGGGATAACCTCAAATTAAGGCACTCTGGAACTAGCTGCTATTGTTTAAACCCACATAACAAGAGCTATAGCTGGGCATCTAAGTAAAGTTAAAACCAGTGAAAAAATGTTGTCTTTTTGTCCCACAGGTGCACATAGGGGATAGCAGACTTTAACCTCCAGCATCCTAAGTACCAATGGGCAGCCCCAAAACACAGGAGTTAAACCCCCTGCAATTCTCTCAAAAAAGGGTGAAGCTGCTTACTAATGGGGCACTTAGCAAGAACCTTACATAAGTCTCTTAGGCAAGTCCCATACTGCCTCTCTACAGAGCCCAGGACCACTGCCAAGTAACAAGCTGTATTTGCCCCATGAATAGAAGGTGCTATTCACCAGAGCTATCTCCATCATCTTTTGCAGCAATTAAAATGAATCAACCATTTTATTTTTCTGCCCCTTCAAAATATATTCTTCTTTATTAACAAAAATATTTTCATTCATAAGAATAAGTGCTAGCCTATTAATCAAATGCTTAAGGAGACACAGGCCCTGACTTGACTATGTAAACACAACACAAACAAGGTGGAGAGTTTTATTTTAAGGCTCTGTAATTGGTGTTTAATAATTCAACTCCATAAAATGAATTATTGTGATCTTTAAGCATCCCCATTTAGGGCACTATTGAAAGAAGTTTCAGATCTTTTCAATTATATGCAATTAAGCTCTAAATTTTAATTATTTGCTATACACAGAAGGTAGGAAGTGGAGTTATCATAGAAACAAACTTCTCCCTCTATCCCCTTTAGCTAATTATCATAATTTCACAATTTAAAGAACAATGTTGAAACCTCCCTTGATGACTAGAGATAAGTGTTTGACAAATTGCAACCTTATTAGCTTTCCTCCCATGGTTTCTATGTTCTGTTTTTCACAGAAAGTTGATGCCACAAGAAAGACACTGGTTCTGTTGCGAATCAAAGATTATGTTTACCTATTAGCCTTCTGCTGTATAAGCAGGATCACAAAAGTTTCTGTGTTATGACATTTATTGCTGAACACAGTCACACTGCCTAGAATAGAAGGAAGCAATTCATTCCCATGTTAACTCATTCCTAACTCTTTCTGAATACTGCCATTCTCAGGAGAAGTGAGTTACCCTTTATCAGAGCTATAGTACTCACATGCACAGGGAAGAGACCAGTGGGGTAATCTTCAATTGGTCAGTCCTTGTTAGAAACAGTCTTGATGTCAAGAGCATCACTTCTAGTCCAATAAAGAGCATGATCCTGGTAGGTAATGCTTTAGAATTGCAAACTAGAAAACTTACTCTTTGTGAGATTTGCCAGTTTCCAAATGAAGGACATTTCATTGTATTTGAATGTGTGGAAATATATCTGAGAAGTAGTATAAACACAATTAAAAATCTTACTTTACTCATTAAACCAAACAGATTTTGTACATGTATATGTATGTGTGTGTGTGTGTGTGTGTGTGTGTGTACACACAATTTATACATACCGACATAGATACATATATACAATTATATATATACATGTATACAAGTTCAGCACAAATGAAAACGTACAAGCATCTGCTCCCAAAAATGTATGTATGTAGGTATCTGTAGCATCTACAAGCTATGGGACTCCTCAGCCTGGAAAAGTGCAGGCTCAGTGGGGACCTTGTGGCAGCCTATAAGTACATAAGGGGTGTGCATCAGGATCTGGGGGAACACCTGTTCACCAGAGCACCCCAAGGGACAACAAGGTCCAATGGTCACAAACTCCTGCAAGACTGTTTTAATCTGGACGTAAGGAAAAACTTCTTTACTGTCCGAGCCCCCAAGGTCTGGAACAGACTCCCCCCAGAGGTGGTGCAAGCACCTACTCTGGACACTTTCAAGAAACTTTTGGACGCTTATCTTGCTGGGACCCTAGCTGACTTCCTGCTCCTTGGGGGTGGTCCAAGCGGGTGGACCCGGTGATCTTATGAGGTCCCTTCCAGCCCTAATATCTATGATATCTATGAAATCTATTAAAAGGTTTTGCCAACCATGAGTCAACACCACACACATACTCATACGTTGCGGCATGCACGCACATACACACACACACACACACACACAATTTATACATACCTACATACACATGTAAATATGTATAAATTGTATGTATACATGTATGTATGTAGGTATGTATAAATTGTGTGTGTGTGTGTGTGTGTGTGTGTGTGTGTGTGTGTGTGTGTGATGCTGACTCGGTTGAAATCTTTTTTTGGAAGCAGATGCTTGTATGTTTTCATTTATGTTGAAATTGTATACATACAATTTTATATATGTATGTATGTAAGTATGTATAAATTGTGTGTGTGTGTGTATCTACACATGCACACACACAAACATATATGCATTTATGTTGGTATGTATAAATTGTGCTTACACATGCACATATACATACGCATACACACATACATCTGTTCAGTTTAATAAATAAAGTAAGATTTTTAATGGTTTTTATACTACCTTTAGCCCTGAAAAAAATAAAACTGCTTAGAGAAAATAAAAAATATTTCATTCTCCCTAATGCATTATCAATGACATTGTTACACATGCCAATAAGTTAGCACTATTCAAACCAACACAAGACAAAAGAGTTGCACAGGGGTCAATGAGGGCATCTTTTGAAATAAATGAGGGATCAGCAAGAGTCAGAAAAGGCATATTTTTGCCTGCAAAACCTCTACAACTGATCACGTTAAATGAAGAGGAAAGAACCTAGTCTGCAATTCTAACCCCAGGTTAAATGAGTTCACTGGGATGGCAGTTAAGAACAGATTTACTTGTAAACTGAAATTTTTTGGTTCAGGTAGCATATGAGACAAACACAAGAGCCCTGCAGCGCCATTTTTCAGAGGAAAGCCACAGTTTGAAGTTGTGGATGAGTTTCCTATTTGTCTAGATTAGCATTAGTAAACCTATAGCTTTGGCAAGGGAGAAAGGGGAGGCGCAGAACTCATGCTGTGTTGAAAATGTCAGTGCAGGGGTTCTCCTGAAAGTGGAACACTCCTGGAAACTAAAACAAATGTCTACTGCTCTTACCCTGTGTGATAGTCTACTCTGAAAGTTAAATAATTTTTCAAGGGGTTTACAGCAACTGGATGAAATCTGAAGGTTGATGTTGAAATAATATTTACTAAGGAGCAGGTGCTTTGCTGAGTGTAATGAAAAAGTTGTTTCTAAGTATGTTCAGTGGACAAGTATTTAATGTCCACTCCGCCTAGTCATACAAGTACAAATGCTGCTGCTGAAACAATCTGTAGGAGGGAGATTGAAAATATCACATTGAAACACATGTGGCAATAACTGAAATAAAATGGTGAATCCTGAAACCTAAAGGACTTTTTTCTTCACTTTTGGAACATATTTCTTTCTCATATTGGAAAAATGTCAGGGTTTTATTTTAAAAATGTTTTATTTCTTTTTCCAGTCATTCTGGTTGTCAGACTGCTGGGAACAAAAGAAATGGGAAGAAAGGAGCTTAAGATATAGTCTGCACTAGAGTCTTCTATCTATAACTTGAGTATTGGCCCTAACTTGAGTTCCATTCACACACAAAACCCTACCTGTGTGATGTTAATTTTAATTCAGGTTGGCTGGCTCAGTAAAGCGTGTTGGATAAAACTGAGTTAGTGTAAATTATCAGCTGTTAACAAAATCACTGTGTATCTCAAGGTGAATTTGAGAAGACAGTTATATAAATATCTGTGTGTGGATATTTCAATTTAGCTTTTCTGTGAAGAACTAGAGGTATCATTGCTCTGCCCAGCATAAAAGCTCTTAGGTTCTTATGCACCTTATTCATGTGTGGTTGTGAACAGAGGCCTAACAACCAGGGTCTGAGCCATGGCTGGCAGTGGCAGCAGGGGCTGGGTCAGTTACAACAGCTGAGCTGTCAAGAATAGCAGCTACTGTTCATGTGCCCCCTCTGAGTGGGCACCTGACACTGGTGCCTCAGTCACTCACTGCTTGTTACATTACTGGGAGTGACTGGGCTGTGCTTGAGAATATCCTTGCCAGGACGCATTGAACATGTTGGAGAAATAGCGGCACTAGAAAAAAATGAAAGGGGACACAGAGGGTGCATGCGGACGAGCGCGGTCATGCAGTATGTGGCACTAGCACCACATATGGTGTTCTCTGCGCTGCAAGGGTACACTGCCCCAGATATCCAGGGGTCAAAAAAAACCCACGGAAAAAAACCCTGGAACAATGCATTTTCGGCCAGTGCATACTGCTGAAAAGTGGAGCTGGCCTGCCCAGAGCCGTGCTCCGCTGCCAGCCAGGCTCCACATGGCAGAGTCGCCATGGCTGCAGCCCTTGGAGACCCCCAGGACCTCAGGCAAGGCTGCTGGGGCCAACACAGTGCTGGCCCCAGCCTCCCCTATCCCACCCGAGGTAACTTGCCATGCGCCAAAGCGTGCATGGCACGGGCATTCCCCGGAGACAAGAAGTGGCAGTGCAAGGTGTGTTGCCGCTATTTGTCCCTGGGAAACCAAACATCCATGTATGTCTGCATGTGCCCAAACTGTCTACGATAGAAGGAATTCCTACTGGCCAATACCACAGTCCTACAGGAAGCCATAATGACTGTTTCATCATACTTACCTGATCTTTTGCACACTGCAAACAGCTTTATCAATCCAAAAAATCTGCACCACCTATCGAGAAACACTGGCATTCTAATGCACCGACAAGATCTTCTGCTTAGGCACTGCTGATCTGCATGGCTACTGGTTTATGCTGGTCATGGAGCCAGCTTAGCCAGGTAGGAGAAATCCTTCAGTGAGAAAGTAGCCTCTTTTTCTTGGTTCTATATCATCCTCTCTTTCTTTTAGTTCAAGTAGAGGCATTTCAGGCTCTGCATACAATAGGACATGAAACACTGAAGAAAATCCCCAAATCCTTATGTGAGCCACAGCTAGTGGAAACTGCATGAGCTCTTACTTAACAACACAGCTGATATTTTGTTTTTACTTGCCCTGAAACATACAGAGCTCCTCAGGACTAGCCAAGCCACCGCTGAGTATAATTGTGTTCAATGATGGGAGAAGGAAAGAGGCGTGCTGCGATGGGTCTTTGTGTGAGTGTGTTAAAGAGATGGTGTGGGAACATGGATACACTGAAGCATGGGTGCATGGGTGCACAGTGTGGTTCTTGTAACAGGAAGGAGAATGGTGTAACTGTAAAGGTGTGGTGTGAACTGTTGAGTAAACCATATTGAACATGAAACAAATTTGTAGGGGGTTATTATATATAATAATTTTTGCCAAACCGCCCCCCAAAAGAGTACTGCTGAATCGCTCACCCCACTTCTTCTAAGCAACAGAACATCACAGCTGGCCAGAATTTATCTCCAACTATACCTGATTTCTGCCTTTATCTTGCACACTTCCCAGTTGAGTTTTGAACCAAGTTTCATAGCCAGTAAATGTCAGTGTTGGTTGTTACATGTTACCTTTAAGATGTGTTAAGGGGTCTTAAAACAGGAGTGTCTCAGAAAGAGTCATCTTCCAGTGAGGATTCTCTCTAACTTGTCTTGGGCAGCTTGTGCTACAGTCACATTAAACTGCTTCACAGGGCCAAGATGATTTGGGAACAGTCCTCCAGCATCCCAGGAGGCTCTATTCCCAGCCATTGCCAGGGAGACACTCTTTCTTCCCTCAGAGTGACAGCAGGGGCAGCCTGGGGAGCCCTAAAGGTAAAAATCCCCCACCCCTCTTCCATTCCCATTATGGGCTCATACACCCCCCTCCAGGGCTCCCCCTTGCCACTTCCCTTGGGTCCTGCCCCCCATGTCCCTGGCCCTCCTGGCTATCCCCACCCTGCCCGTATCCCCCAGCTGCCTGCACCTGCGCTGCTCTGGAGGAGGCAAGGAACGGAAAGCCACCAGCCCACCAGCTGTTGCTGTCACTACTGCAGCCACCGCTGTACCCACAGCCGCTGCTCTCCAGGCAGAACCCAGGCCAGAGGGTGATGGCAGCAACACATTCCCCTTCCCTGCCTGCTCCCTGGGACAGCACCAGCAGCCACAGGTGAGTGGGGAGCTGTAGATGAGAGGGGATCTGGGTGGGTGAGTGGGGGTCAATTAGGGACTGTGGGGTGGGAGGGGGTGCAGGCATGATGCAGAGGAGGGCAGCAGCTCTGATCTAGCAGAGCAGCGGGCCTGACTGGGTGGGCACGGGTATGATGCAAGTCCAATCTGAGCCTGCGGGGGATAGCAGGGACCCAGTCTGGGCTGGTGCACCTAATGCAAGCCTGATGTGGGCTGCTGGGGTCCTCATCTGGGCCACAGACCCATTTGTAGGACCTGCTGCACTGCCCCAGAGAGCAGGCAAGCCAGGCAGGCATGGAGACAACTTAGCTACTCTTAGCCATGCCCCTGCTCACCAGCCCTGTAAAGGTTCATCAGAGCAGTGCACTTTATAAAGGGTATTAACCATTCATGTGGGGCTGCCCACAGCACATGGTAACTTTAACTAACATTCCTTAAAGTTAGCATGTGCTAATTGTAATGTGCAACTACAGTTTTATTGACAATGGTATAGATTCAGTTGTTTGCTTGCTTATTTCTGAGCTTTGTATGCAATCTTGGAGACAACAGACAAACATTCCTACTCATTCTGCTATAGGTCTCATGAGATGTTGGTGGTTGTCGCAGGGCACCCCAGTGCCGCTGCTCCTAGAGAGGAGAGACTGCCAGGGAGAGAGAGAGCGAGCCCTGGCCGGACAGAACGAGCCCAGCTGAGGGTTGCCAGGGTAACGAGCGCAGCTGCGGGTTGCCGGAGCAACTAAGGGGAGCCAGCTGCCTGTAGGAGGCAAGGCCTGGCCCTTATAAAGCCCAGGGCTGAGCCTAGGTTGGCAGTTCCCTGCTAGCAGCTGGAGAGGCAGGAGCTCCCTCAGCCAACATATGGGAAGAAGCCTGATTTGCAAGTATAGCTCATGATAGCCCTGGAGGCTCGGGCCATGATACTAAGTTATGGCCAGGTGGCTTGTAGTTATGTTATAGCCTAGAGGCTTGTACTTTGAGTTTATGTTTGGCTCTGTTTATTAGACCGGAGGCTTGGGTGAGGCTGTAGGGGTTGGAGGAGGCCTCATAGGGACCCCAGCACCAGTGAGGGCACAGTCTAGCACCAAGAGGGCGCATTGATCTCATAGGTACCCCAGTGGTAGGGGGCCCCAGTGCCAGTGAAGGCGCAGCTTGCGCGCCGGTGAAAGCGTAACTGGCAGCGAGGAGCACAACCAGCGGGTTGCGGTTGGGGAACAGAGCCCCGGGTTGTGTGCGGGGTACATAGACCCCAGCCCCAGAGTGGGGCAGCATTGAGAAGCCCAAGGTGGGCGCGGTGAGCCCCAGAGAGGGGGAGTGCCCTAGTAGGAAGCCCAGGATGGGCGTAGTAAGCCCTAGAGAGGGGGAACATTGTTAGGAGGCACAGTACAGGCGCGGTGAGCCTTGGGAGAATGGCTACTGCCTAGGCTAACCCCAGAGCAGGGGAGAGGGCTGTGGTTGCCCCCAGGGAAAGGGGGTAACAGCGCGGTGTGTCCTGAGAGAAGGGGAGAGCAGCGCGGTGGGCAAGAAAGGCCAGAGGCTCACTATAGAGTCCTAGAGTGGGCACAGAGAGGAGGAGCCCGGAGGCGGTGCTTCCATAGAGGGTACGGAGCAGGCCCGAGGGAGCGGGTGAGTTGATTAGGGACAAGACAACGTCCGGAAACATCTGCGAGGCTTGGGCTGCGGTATTAGGGGAGGTCGGAGCCGCAGAGAGCACCCTGGCATTGGGGCATTATAATGAGCAGCCTCCCGCTAATTAATTAACATCAAGACGTGGCAGGAGAGAAGGCGGGCGGTTGCTGCAGGAACAGGTGAGTGGGCCACAACTTGGCTCGGAAGCGATGCCTGTTATAGTGGTACACCAAACTGAAAATTTATTTCATTGTGTGAAAGACATTTTTGTCATCTAAAATAATTTTTTTTTGTAAATGCAATAATTTACAGATTAGTCGTTTCTCAGTTACCATGCATTGAAAAAGTTATTGAAAAATGTCCAGACTATTTAAAAGTGCCCTTATAAAGCTCACAACTCAAACCCATCAAGCCACAATTTTTACAAACTTTAAAAAAAAATCACCTTTTTGCAGCAGATAAACACGATAAATTTCAGCCAAAAAGATAATTTTTCAGAAAGTCATGTGCGTCTGAAAAAAGGTGCTTACAATCAAAGTGCTTTCTCAACCATAGCTATAGTGGTACTAGCACAACATTTTAATTCCCACTGTGTACTTAAGCAGATTCTTTATTTTGTTTGATGTGCAGCCAATATCCTGATGCAAAACCCATAGTATTTCCAGATTTCCATTCTACGAAATGGTTATTTGTTTGTTTTGATAAATGTAAACAATACTACATGTGACAAGGCTGATAAGGAGACCAAATTGACAGAAACACTGTGCCAGTTCGTATCTGTATCCTGTTTACATAACCCCCTGTTAACTTCCATGCAAGCTGACACAGCTGCAAGACAGATACTGTACAGTTTTCCATGTATTAAAAGAGCTTGTCTGACTAGATCAGTTTGTTTTGGCAGTACTTCTGAAAAGTAACTTCATGGATAATGACTTCAAAATCAAGTTCTCATAAAGGGTCTAATTTCAGCTACCATAATAGAAAATCACAAATACTTCAGTTTGTACATTTCTGTTCTATCATTTCATCTCCATGTATTTGTGGACTATTTAACACTGGTGATTCGTTAAGAACACAACGATATATATTAATGCAAATTTAGCATTATTTACTATGTACTATGTTGCAGGCAGGACTAGTGAGCTGAGAGATGTGTAGTTGCAACAGGTGTAAGAGCTGTAATACTGATGACCCAAAATAAATGAAATACTCACCGCTGCTCCCAGGGGTAGCAATCCGTAGCTCATTAACTCTTGAAAGACATTCTAGTGAATTTCCCTGTTTTAGCTTCAGAAATGCCATCACTGGATCACTGACACTTAAACATTTGCACACTTTCAACGTCAACACACATTCATATGAGAGAACCTAACAGAACCAACATTTCAACTTTAATGCAAGACAGAGTTAACTGCAACAAGTTCCATATCTACTGAAAAAAATATTCTCTCTCTCTCCCTCTATTAACACTGATTCTTTTCTGAATCTTTAATGTTCTCCATTCTGAGCTTAGCATTGGCATATGTGTTTTCTTTTGATTTTATTGGTTTTTATGTTTTTTCACACCTTTAACGCAAATTAATTCCTTAACTTAAGGGTTAACTAAGGAGTTAATTCAAAATTTGAATTTATTGAGCAAAATAATGAGACTCTTCTATATTACAAGACCTATTATTGACAGGTCTAAAACTGTCATACCTGCTTTTGGTCTACATAGGGCTGGCAAACAAAGGTGTTTTTTTTCTTACTGACAATTTTCAAACAACCACATTTTTTTTTATTGACAAACATTTTTTTTTACTGACTTGTCTGTATACTGATATGTCTCTATATGGATATGTTTTACCTAATATAAATGTAACTCTTTTGCCATGCCCTGATGCCAGACCCCAGTTAGAACAGCTGGGTTCAAATCTAGGGGTTTAATTAACACCAACCATAGTAAAAAAGTAAAAAAAATGTTGTTGTTAGTGGACGCGTCTACACAAGACACTATGCCACCGTAGCAACACGCTATGGCAATGTAATGTCAGCAAGCACAAACTGTGATGCCACAGTTACATCACCATAGCAATGTGCTCCCTCAGTATAGTGCATTGCTACAATGATGTAGCAGCTAAAAATAACCACGTGCTACTGGCATGGCACAGTACAGGCTGTTACTGCGCTGTCATTTAGCACTTCCTTTTGGAAGTGCTAAATGACTGTACAGTAACAGCAGCACCATAGGAGCACGTGTAGATGTGCCCAGTAAAAAGTTAACAGTAAAAAAAATAATCTGTTTGGCAACTCTGGCTTGTTACAACAATGTTTTTATACCATGCTTCTGCACCAAAGATCCCTTAGTTGCCCTCACAACCGGATGCTCCCAACTGTACACTATAATGCTGTCTTCCCCAGTCCATCCCCCAACCTCATCCTGATGGCCCTACTCCCTCATCTCAGCACAGATCCATAAACAAGTCTATAGGCAGATGGTGAAACTGAACAGTGACAGAAGCAGAAGTACTTACCTGGAAGGGAGAGGTGTACAAAGCCCTAAGTAAATACTTTCTGCAAGATATTGTGCTCCTGTTAAGATACCAAGTGGTGCTGGCATGCTCAATCAATCTATCAGTTTGCCTCCAGCTTCCTTCCAACCGCAAAGCTTCAATCCAGTTCTAGTTACTCAGTGTTTTTATGTAAGGCAGAATTATTATTATTTTTTTTTTTTATAGACAGATTTTTAGCCTAATTTTTTTTTACTTACTGCCTATAAATTTACGGACAGCTTGCAACCCTGGATCTGTACCATGTAAGATTCAGGTCTTTGAAAAGAAAACCATAGTTCTTCTTTGTGAGACTCAAGCCCTGCCCCCCAAAAAACCAAACTCTCCCCCCCACCCCAAAAGTTCCTACCTTTAGCAGTGTCAGATTGAAAGCTCTTCAGAAAGTTAGACTTTATTAAATCCTTATTAGGACCACAGACTTTGCTGGGAGACTAATTTCAGCCCAGAAAATGAGAACTTTGTTTTTATCTACCACAAGTTCCAGACTGTTTGAGGGCTTTAGACTAATTGTTTCAGGCTGCTAGTCTGGTATCAAAATTCAGCTATTTGTGTGCTACCAATTCTCTCACATTTGCTGCTGAATCTACTACTGAGATATAATTATAATTCTGCTCTTCATTAGGATGTATTGGCAGAAGATGAGAAACTTCATTCTCAGCATTGCCAAGCTTAGACATACCCTTCTGTAGTTCTTTTAAATCGTATATAATTTTCATCTGCATTGAAGCTTAACATAACATTGCCTATTGGCTCTTTTTATGGCATTAATGCCATTTGCGTGGATGGTGAAATGCTTTAGCACATGTTAACATCTGCAAGGAACTTTCTGCTCCCCATTTTGATACTCTCTGTGGTGATTGCTCAGGCTTCCAATGAAATGTAAAGTTTCCATGGTGGTCTGAGGAGAAAAATATAGGTTTGATGCCAAATGTTTTATCTTCTGTAAACCTAGATGAAAATTTCTTTTCAAATAACTACACTTACTGCTCTTTGTCCTGAACAGTAAGGCCAACCCCAAACATCCAAATCATAAATAAGGTCCACAAATTAATATTTTTTATCTTTTTTTAAATAATAAAAATGTAGTTCTTTTATTTGCCCTCTGGTTTCTGAGATTTTAGGTAACACTCATATTAAACTTTTATACCTTACTCTATAACTATAAAGCTAGACAAGAAAAGTCGCTTCCCTTGCAAAAACTGCAGTTCCTTAAGAGATCAGCTGTTTTTGTGTGTTTCTGTGAGTGTGTACAAGTGAGTATATTTCCCATTCTAGGTGTGTATGTGCATTTGGGGTTGCAGTCATTTGAACAACAATGCATATTGTGACCCTACATCCTCCTTGAATCTCCCTGAGCACCTGCATAAAAGGAGCACCAGTTACCATTCAGTTCCTCTATTGCTACAGAATCCAGGTATTATGGGACTCTGAGGGTACTGGGCTTATTTAGTCTAGAGAAGAGAAGACTGAGAGGGGATTTAATAGCAGCCTTCAACTACCTGAAGTGGGGTTTGATAAAGCTAGACTGTTCTCACTGGTGGTAGCTGACAGAACAAGGAAAAACAGTCTCAAGTTACAGCAAGGGAAGTTTAGGTTAGACATTAGGAAGAATTTTCTCACTAGAAGGGTAGTAAAACACTGGAACAGTTACCCAGAGAGGTGGTGGAACTCTGTCCTTGGAGGTTTTTAAGACCTGGCTAGACAAACTTTGGCTGGGATGATCTACTTGGGGATGGTCCTGCTTTGGTTGGACTAGATGATATCCTGTGGTCCCTTCCAACCCTAACTTTTCTATGATTCTATTGTGTAGTAGCATGGGAAGAAACCTGTGCAGTGTCCAGACTGTGCAGTAATGCCAGTTATTGTGCAGTCATTTAACAAGTACTAAATGACTGCACGGTAACAACATGTCCTGATCACATGTAGATGTGTCTAACGAGCAGAGCTTCCTTATTGTTTTGCTCACTGAGTCGTATGTATATTTTACTTTCACTTTTGTCTTTACTGGCAGAAGTTGTACTGGCAATTTTTCTTAATGCATGCTGAAATTTCCAGCAGCTAGTTTTTGTGGGGGGGAAATAAGTACTGTATGCAAGAAAATATGGTATATAAATTTATCCTTGATGAGAGAAGCTATGATTAGATTTAATGAAGTAAATGTTTACAGGCTAGTTAAGGAGTAGTGTGCTACAGTGCTGATTTAGATGATTCCATTATGGAGTACTATTGTGTGTGGCTTTGCAGATATCTAGAATACAAATTCTTCACAAAGAAGCTACAAAGCCTGCAACCCAATATTTATGCTACTGAGGAACTGATTCACAATTCTTCACCAAACTGTCAAAATGAATGTTTTAGAACCAATGTAGAGTATGACAGTACAGTAGCTGAACCAGATGTTCTCTTTTTGTGAAAGTATTTTTTTCTTTAGAAAGCTCCAAAGGTCTCAGATGAAAAAGGGAGCCAATGCTAGTTTCTGAATTGAATTAGAATGAGTTCTTCCTTTTTTCCTCCTAATAGCCAGAATTTACACTTCAAGGGAGGGAAGGGTAACTCAGGAATCCTTCAAAGAATTAAGGATTTTCTCAGTTTTGGCACTAAACAATTTGGGACTTTTAAATATTAGATTATGGGTGTGTCTACATGTGCAATTAATGCACCTGAATTTTCTGCACAGAAAAGTCAGGCTCACTAAAGTGCTCCCAGGTGCATGTCTACAGGTGTGCCCGTGTTGAGAGCAAATTGAGGCCAAGAGGAGCAGCCCAATCCAGGGCTGCTCCTACCCTGCTCTGCCACCCTGAAGCAACCAGGGGGAGCTTCAGGCTCTACCAGGTGCCAGCCCCAGGCTGGCAGGAGGCACTGGAGGCAGCCCTGGGCTAGCAGGGGGCATGGGGCTTGCCCTGCACTCTGCAGGGAGGGGCAGGAGGAGCTATCCTCAGCTTCAGGGGCAGCTACCAGCCATGCTGAGCTTGGGATTGCAGGCCAGCTGGGCAGTGCTGACTTGGGACAATGCTCCATGGCCAAGCAGATGCAGCACTCTGATCTTTCCTGTTGCTTTGCTTGCAGGTGGTGGAGGAAGCCAGTATGAACTTTCTAGATTAGTCTAGATCAGTCTGTCATCAAGAGAAAGCTCCCCCTCCATCCCCTGTGGTCCCCTGCTGCCTAGACTGACTGGGAGCAATTTGCTCCTGGTCTGTGTCTACATGTGCACTTCAGCACATTAGTTAATATGCCCTTTTTCTAGTACCTGTATGTATGGGTACTATCAAATGGCACATTGGACTAATCTAATGTGCAGTAATTGCCACACATGTATAGACAGTGATGCTTTACTGTGTGTGTCTACATGTGCATTTGTTGCAGGAGCAGTTTACTCACAAGTATGCCACTCCTGGGTAGGCATCTACACATGTAGGGAAGCGGGAGAAAAACTGCTGCTAATGGCAGGCCCTACAAAGGGCCCCTGCTACCATCAAAGGGACCCTTAGGCTCCCCTGGGTGCTAGCACACTGGCAGGGAGCACTGGCCCAGGAGACAACTGTCTCCTGGCTGGGGATGGAGCTGGGATGTTACACCCTACCCCTGGGGGCTGCCTGCTGCTGGGGCGGAGACAATGTTCCTCTGCCCCAGCAGCAGGGAGCTCCTGGCCTCGGCTCCCTGATCAGGGACACGGGACTTGGAAAGAGCTCCAAGGGAGGGGCAGGTCCCAGCCCCCTGCCCTGATCTGTGTGTGGCAGCTAGCTTGCTGCTAGCTGTCCCACTGGCAGATCAGGGAAGGGGGCTGTGACCTGCCCCACTCCTGCAGCTCTTTCCAAGCCCCGTGCCTTGATCATCTGATTGGAGTGTGGGGGTGGGACCTGTCCCTGACTGGGGCAATTCCCAACCCCCACTCCATGATTGTGGGGTTGGGGTGGGGGAGGAGAGGAGTTGCTATGATTGCAGAGCTGGGTGAGCAGGCTGGGGAACAGTAGCACTCATGTAGACACCTGACTGGGAGCAAATGTGCTCCTGGTTAGCCAGCTATGAGGGGACGGGAAATTGCTCCCGACCCCGGGAGCTGCCTGCTGCCTGGGTGGGCTCCACCACTGGAACGCGGGTGGGGACTATGTCACCTTGCCCCAGCTCCAAGATCATGATCAGGGAGCACGGGCTGGGAGATACTTATTTCCCAGGACCACATGGAACCCAGGCTGGGAGATAAGGATCTCCCAGTGCTGGCCCCATGGTCATGGAGCTGGCACGGGGAGATAAGGATCTCCCAGCACTGACCCCATGACCACAGAGCTGGCGCTGGAAATAAGGATCTCCCAGTGCTGACTCTGCGGCCATGGAGCTGGTGCTCGGAGCTCCCTACTGGCAGGGGCTGGAGAACCTGTTCCCTGCTCAGCTCCCCAATCTGTTCCCCACCTAGGTCCGTGATAATGGATCTGAGTGAAGAACAGACTCCCCAGCCTCTACCCGCAGGGAGTTCTCAGTGCCAGCTCTGTGGTCACAAGGACTGGCACTGGGAGATCTTTATTCCCCAGTGCCAGTTTCATGGTCATGGGGCCAGCAGTTGGAGATCCTTACCTCCCAGTGCCAGCTCCACAGTCATGGGGCCAGTTCTGAGAGATTCTTATCTCCCAGCACCAGCTCCATGACCACTGGGCCAGCACTGGGAGATCCTTATATCCCAACCCAAGCCCTGTGTGGTGCTGAGAGATAAGAATCCCCCAGAGCTCACTGCTCTCCAATCATGATCTCAGAGTGGGTGGCTTGGAGTTCCCTGGTGCCAGGGCAGAGGAACAAACTCCCTGCCTGGCTCCAGTGGCAGAGTCCACCATGGCAGCAGGAAGCTGCTGGGGGCAGGGAGCAATCTCCCTGGTGGCCAACTGACCAGGTGCAGATTTGCCAACTGACCAGGAGCAGATTTGCTCCTGGTCAGGTATCTATGTGAATACTACTGAATAGTAAGTAATTGCAAGTAAATTTGCTACTTGCATTTTCAGGTAGCAAATTTACTCACTATTAGGAAGGTTTACTGCACAGTAAGCATGTGCATATGTAGACATACATGTTTACTGCATAGTAAACTTCACTACTCACTGGGCGCATCTACACGAACCACCCACTGCGCAGTTTTTAAACAGCAGTCATTTAGTATTTTCCTAACTGACTGCACAGTAACCAGCATTATTGCACAGTAGCATGCTAGCATAGTTGCCTTGTGATGCTTATTGCACAGCAGCTTGTTACTACTGTGCAGTAGCGTTGCACTGCGATTTGTGTCCAGTGATGTTACTGCACAGTAGTAATGAGCTACTACATAGTAGTAATGAGCTACTGTGCAATAAGCATCTCATATGGATGCATCCACTATGCAGGAGATTTGTCTAATGACCAGTGAAGTATCTCATGGAGACGAATCCTCTGACAGATTTTACTGCCTAAGGAAAACCAGGCCTCTGGCACCAGGATGCAATACCCATCCCCATCAACTTGGCCACAGAACAGGATACCTTGTCTGTATTATCTAAAGCCAAAAAGAGCAAATGTCCTTGAAATTAACTGTCCTTCAGAAATTAAAGTCCTAAAACCTCTATATTCTCTGTAGGAAATTTCGCTATAATATCAAACAACTTATTATACCATAAATCAAAAATTCCTAACAAGGCAGCAAAATTTGATAGTTTGATATTCTGAATTCTAGACTGACTGAAGAAAAATTGTAATTATCATAAATCAAGCTGCTTCAGTTCTTTTTCTATTATTCTTTGTTTTTGTCTTGTTTGGATATCTTCATAGCTACCCTAAAACTGGGTACACATAGAAATATTCTATTCCCCAGGGAGGGGAAATATTTTATTCCCCAGTATTTTTTGCCCATGTCCTTTGAAGGGGATGATACTATTTGAAAGCATCAACCATAAAAGTCCGGAAGGGCCCATTAGTGCTTCACTGATAGGAAATATTAGACAAATCAGAAGAGTGTTATGACAGATGCCTGTAAGACAATTCTGAAAACTTTTCCAATGGTATCTAAAGGAAGTCTGTGAGCCTCTCCTACGAATTGAGATACTCCTTAAAGCTACCAGGATTAGGCAGTGCAGGGCGAATAACAACTTTATCCAGCGAAAAGGAAAATGCTGTTGGTATAGAGAAAATATCAGCTCTTAGAAAGTGTTCTTCCATGAGATGTTCTGAAGACTTGGGTTTATAACAGGTACTGACCAATACAAAAGAAGCACCTCCAAGGAGATGATGTACATCTCTTGGAATGATCTGAACCTCCAAGGGCTCCAAGATGACTGAGGTAGTATATGGTAATGGTAGGAACCTGGGGACCACCATGCTGTACTAAGATCCTAAGGCACATGTGCACTCCCAAAACCTGTACATGATTTAGACTTAGGAGCACCTCTAGATTTTTTTCTATGACCTAATTCCCAGGAAGGTGTCCTAGAAGAATCGGTCACATATCTCTGTTCACCATGAACAGATATCTCTGTTCACCAGCACCATGATATAATGCTGAGGAAAAACTGCTTTCCTCATTCAGAAAAGGAGTATATGATGCTGTTGTACTAGATTAGTAACACCAGGCTCAAAGTAGTAGGTGCAGGAAAACTTCCTCTAATGTAGCTACTGTAGGTATTGGGACCACTACAAGATATGGGATGTCACAGATAAAGAAGGTTATAACATGGATTATAGTGGTGCCATATATCTCTCTAGTACTAGATAAGAGGGTGCTCTTAAGATTCATGAATATCTAAAAATGTTTCAGTGAATGGTGCTGATGTGACTAGTACTAATGCCAGCTGCATCAATGTTGTCTGCACTCAGGATAGCAAAACTACAGCAATTGTAGGCATTGCAATCTGTACCAAAACAGTCACTGAGCATGTCTACGCAGTACTGAGGCTTTGGCACTGATTCTCATCAGTGCTCCAAAAGGACCTAGGTCAGGCCAAGAAGTCTCTGGAATGGATTTCATGCGATGACTTTGCCATCATTCTAGTGCAGACCCTGCTTTCACATTTTGCAGTGGAGTGGTGTTCCTTTTCCTGTGAGGACTTAGGTTTTGTACCCGTGCTTGAAACTCAAGCAAAAGCTTTAGGAATTGGACTTGAGGAATAGTTGATCCCAGGCTCCCAAGAACAGTTTTACCTAGAGGAGGTAACTGTCCAAGGGTACTTCTGGACCTAGATTTGAGTTTGGTCTCGGAGAAAAATCATGAAGAACTTTTCTGTAAATAACTTCTCTAGCTTTCTCTTAGGGAGTTCTCTTACACTTATTGGGAATGAAGGATTTCCCCAAAAAGAGTAGTCTAGCTTGTCCATCTTTTATTAGTAATACTGCTTCACAACACAAACACAAAATTCAGGAGACTAAGTATTAGACATTTCAGATCCCCAATACTGAGAAAAAGCCCATTACTGGAAAATAAAAGAAGAGAAAAATCTCAAATGAAACTTACTGAAAACAAGGCCAAAGGGCACAATGTAGCCAAATCACCATCTTAAACAGGCCTAGCTCTATTATTTATGGTGTATATCACAACAGCAATAGTTATAAGGAACACACTGAAATATAAACATTGTGCTACTCTATCACATATTCATGGGCAGTGAGAAGGCAGAGAAATGGCATTTGGTGCTATTCTGTCCCTTATACTTTCAGTGGAAGAGGACAGTCAGGGTGCATGCTCAGTGGGCACTGCTAGCTAAAAGACTCACATTCCTAGAATGCTTGTGCACTCTGAAGTACAACACATGCACCTTAACAATGTACTCATTTTTAAAAAGCAAAAGGTGAGAGTCTCATGAAATCACATCCATGCAGGACCTGGGGCTTTTTGAAAAACGCCGCTAACAGGCATTGTGTCCAAAAGATCTGACTATTTCTGACTGAGCAGTTCTTCAAACCATTTCCTCAAAGCCATCTATTACAGGAATTTGTTTCTCTCTGCCTGGCCTGCTTTTCCCTTGGCCTAGTCTCTAGTCTGTGGCATTTCCCACTTTCATTTTCTTTCTCAGAACTTTAGCTGCCATTTACTTTTCAGGGGAGTTTGTTCTGGCAGGGTGCTGTCTCTGTTCATGAGGTGACTTCAATGAGAAATGAGGGTAGCCAACACTTGCAGAAACAACCCTTAAGAGAAAAAGTAAAATACTGGAGTTGTGCTACTGTTTTCAACAGAGCACGATTTCACCACAGATGGCTACTGCTGTTCTCCTAAAGGATAGAGAGATGTACAGGCAGTCCTCGACTTAGAACATTTTGAGTTACAATGTTTCACACTTACAACGTTTATAAATTGACACATTGTTTCAACTTTCTGATGTCAGTTTTGACTTTACAACACTTGATCTGATGCCACACCACACCAGTGAACAAGTTTGCTGCATCATCCATCTCCCTGGAGAACATCTGTCCAAACTTCCTTGGACACGTTTTTTAAGAAAGCAGCCAAGAGCCCTTCAAAAAGTCCAGCAAAGTCACCTCAAAGAAGTCCTTCCAAATCAATATGACTGCTATTTACAATATAAATATATTAACGTAGCTATATTACTATCTATAATTGTTTGATTAAAAAATTCTGGGTTATTTTTTTAGTGAAAAATGGGTATCGGGCCTTGGTTCAGGAACCAATTCCCCATTCATAATATTGTTTCCTATGGGGAAAATCGGTTCTGAGTTACAACATTTAGACTTAAGACGTGTTTTTCAGGAACCAGTTGTGTCGTAAGTCTGAGGACTGCCTGTAGTTAGCCATGTCAGTCTGAAGTCAAGTAAAAGGCAGGGTAGATTTGCACCTTGTAGACCAGTGCTTCTCAACCAAAAAATTAGAGATTGCAAATAGGAATCCAAAGTGTTAAAAGCATTTTTCTGTTGTGGCTCTTCTGAGTTCTTTCCAACAGAAAAACTGTTATCTTATTTTTCCAAAGGAAAAAAAAAAAGAGTGAAAATGAAGAGAGAGTCTAAAAAGGTTGACAACCACTGTTATAAATTGTGTGTGTGTGTGTGTGTGTGTGTGTGTGTGTGTATGCACAACCTTTTGTGGACTGAAGCTCACTTCATAAGCATCGGCAGCTTCAGCCCTACCCTCTCCTAAAGGCTAACCAGACTTCTGTGATGTTCATTGGCGATATCATCATCACTGTCAGAATCTTAGTGATGAAAAACACTGAAGGCTTCCCGATTCAGAACAAATGTTGGAGGTTTTTAAGACCTGTCTAGACAAAGCCTTGGCTGGGATTATATAGTTGGAGATGGACCTGCTTTGAGCAGGGGGTTGGACTAGATGACCTCCTGAGTTGCCTTCCAACCCTCATTTTCTATGCTTCTATTATTCTATGTCATGGTACCTGAAACACGGCTATATGTTTTTAATCTGTACAAATATTTATACCATGCCAAATTCTGTGATATCAACTCTACTGCAAAACTGACCACAAATTTATGACACCTCTCCTCAATAAATAGTGGAGACTGTATAGAAATTATTTCAATCAGAAACTGAAGGAAAATTCAATATAGCAGATCTATCAACTGAACATTTGAATTTCAAATCATATGGAAAAATATATTACAATGAGATATACAGCAATTTTTCTATTATTTCCAACACTCCAAGGACAAACATTCTCTTCAATCAATGCAATGATTTCACTGTGACCTGATCCAGTAAGAAATCAGTTGTCCAATAAAAACAACGTTTGTACTCTTAGGAAATGTCCTTGCCAAGCTCAATTTCTCTTTTCAAAGCTCTATCGGGTTTGTCCTTTGCAACTGTTTTTCTTGTTCCTGAAGTTTCCTTGGCATCTTTGCACATCATATGTTGCATGTATATTCTCCAGCCTCTACTGCAGATTAATAGGAGTCCTCAACTGCTGCTAGAAAGGGCAGCACTATTCTGACAGGACAAGAACTTTCCACAGAAGCAACAAAATGCATGTGCTAGAAAAGCAGTTCAAATCTTTTGGACACAATGTCTGTATAGTTTTGCGGCATTCAAGGAGATCTCTCACAAACAGATGCTCAATTCTTGTTTGCTTATTTTCTTATTCTTCCTAATATAGTACATGAACTACAGAAAAAAAGTTTTCTACATATATAATTTAGCTTGCTCTAGCCAAAATCCATGAAGCTGCTCAGTAATCATTTACTCAACTATGTCACCATTTGAAGTGTTGTACCAAAATATGACACCTGTTTACATGGAGGTCACTATTATCTTGTTCAGCCTCTTTTTAGTTAGCATATTTTTCTTAGAAAAGCATTCATGTGAATAAAAAAATATGAAAATGTAATTGAAAGTAGTCAATCTGTCTTGGTAGCTTCCAGTTCTTGAAATTCAGATTTGTCCATCAATTCCTCAGCAGGATAATAGTAATCGGATACAAGCCGAGCAGGCAATTCATAAGAATTTAAATTCTTTTTTTCTGACTTTCCTTCTTCTACTAAAATGATCCTGTTTGTACTTACCTTTTTGATAATATTTGCAAACTACTTGTTACTAGAATCTCACAGAGTAGATATGAGAAAATCATCACTTTGTGACAGTCTATTCCAACAGCAATAACTTCTATGACCTTGGTACTAAAACTGAATGGATTTAGATAACTATGACACATGTGTGGATCTTAAAATGTGCCATTCTGTATTCTCAGTTACTGAAATACAATGCCATCAGTTCTGTAGTCGTTTTTTATAATATTTAATTTTCCTTAGCTAATTGATGTCTTGTGACAGAATTACATAAAACAAATACTGATTGTGAATGGAAAATAGGTATTCAAGATACATATGCACTATTCAGGAAAAGTAGAATCTAAGGCAAAGCTAGTAAGGAAGAAATACGTATTAATAATGAGAAAGAAGAAGTGATAGCCTGGGTCCCAATTGCTTTAGAATAGGACTATAACAAAGCGATTGTTTGATTAACATTAGGGATCTATGTCAGGGTCAGACTTGGGCATGGTGAATTAACTTTAGATTGGGCACACCATTGTTAGGGTGATTTAAGTTCTGTGAATGCCTGCATTTCTGGCTCTGGTCTAATGTCCAAATCAGGGGTGGGCAATTATTTGGGCCTGGGGGCCACATAAGGAGTTTGGTAAGTTGCTGTGGGCCAAGTGAGCACCCTCCCCCCCCCCCCCACAACAATTCACCAAAACTCCCTATGAGGCTGCCTCCCCACAAGAACTAACCATAACTCCCCAGGGGTTTTGGGCAGGTGGGGAGCAGTGTTTGGGAGTGGGATGAGAAGGCAAGGCTGGGATCAGGGGACTGGGTCGTGGGCCAGTGACAACTCAGGGCTGGGGCCTGGGTTGAGCTGCTATCCACTCTTTGCACGTTCTGCCCTGTATGGGGGTGCTACTTTTCTCCCCTCACCTCTAGCGGGAGCAGCCCAACCTGAACTTTCCTACTGCCTGCCTAAAGCAATGCAGCAGTGGCAGAAGTGGGAGGAGGAGCTAATGCTGGAATTGAGGGGAGCAGAGCAACATCCAGCCAGGTGCAGCCTCACCAAGAACAGCCCCACCAGAAGTTGTGTGTGCTGGTCAGAGCCTGGGTTGGCAGGGCCAGTGGGCATAGGCATGGCGCGAGCTGTTCCATTGGGAATGGGAGATGCTCAACCTCATGCAAAGTGCCACAGGGGGCAGCTGTGGGCTGGATCCAGTAAGTTGATGGGCTGGATCTGGCCCTTGGGCCATGTTTTGCCCACCCCTGGTCTACACCAAGGTTAGGCTGATCACCCTGAAAAGCCACCTCAAAAAATGATATCAAGAAAAATCAGAGAACCTACAATCAATGGAAAAAGGTACTAGAAATTGTAAGGAATATGAGAATTGCCAAATGCCAAACTGGGATAGATCTGGCAAAATAAATAAATAAGAAAACAGATAGTAAAATATTTTGAAACATAACATTAAAAAGTAAGCAAGGGAAGAGAAAGTGAGACTTCTATGCATGAGGATGGTGTCAAGATAAAAGCCAATCTACATTTGGCTCCAAAATTGACTGAATACTTTTGTTTACAATTAGAAGAACAATACGGAATGTGAGGACAAACAAATGTAGGCTTGCTAATGAGAATGTGTGTGGGGAGATGGAAATTGCCAAATCTGTACTGGAAACAAAATATACTCAAGTCAGTGTGATCAAATAATCTCCATTCCAGGACCCTGAATGAACTGACTCATGAAATGTCAAGCATGGTAGGAAAGATTTTTAATAATTCTGTTAAATCAGGGGTGGTACCATATGGCTCAAAGAACAGCAAATATAGCACCTATATTTTTTAAAAAGCGGGGTAAAGTGATTGAGGCAATGTCAGGGCCAATATTCTTAACTCAATAGCGTGAAAGGATTTCGAACAGATTTTGAAGGAAAGACTCATTAAAGAAATGGATATTAAATGGAAAATGGAATAAAATGCGACATGGAATCAAGCCAAACTACTCTCATCTTTTTGATAACTGAGTTTCTACACAAGAGAAACAAGATAGATCTAATATATCTGGTTTCCAATAAAGCATTTGAAATGATGCCATGTCTGATATTAGTAGTTAAATGGGAGAAACTGGGGAGTAGTAAAATCATTGTAAGGTAGGTAGAAAGCTGGCTAATAAGGAGACAGGGTTGGCCTAAAAAGGAATTTATCAGACTGGACAGAGGTTTGTAGCTGATTTCCTCAATGATGAGTCTTGACACTGATTTTATATAATATTCCATTACTGACCTTGATGCAGAAAATAGGGATGTGCTAATGAAATTTGCTGATGACATAAAATCAAAAGGTATCATTAACACAGAGGAGAATTATAACATCATACACTGTATTACCTTGAGGACTGGAGTAATGGAAATGTGATGAAATAATATGACAAAGCACTAAGTCATGACCTTATGGACTAATAGCAAGAGTTTCTGCTGCATGTGAGGAAAATATCACATGGAAATGGTAAAGGAGGACAAGGGGGAAAGACCTAGATCACAGAATGACTGTAAGCCATCAATGTGATGTGGCTGTGAAAGAAGCAAGCATCAGGAAAGTTATTTCAAGTGCAGTTAGGGAAGTGCTAATGACATTAGGCAAGGCACTGCTGAGACCCTAGCTGAATAGTGTGTACAGTAAGAGCTGGTCTTAGCAAAGATGGTGCCCAAGGTGATTTGTATTGTGGTGCCCCCACAAGTCAGTGCCTCTGCTGCAGGCAAAGGCAGGTGGCAGGGAATGGCTGGGATGGGGGTAAAGAGCTGCTGTGAGTGTGGGCCACTCACGTGCGTGTGTATGGCACGCCTGACATGGTCACTCCGGTCACCCCCACCCCCAAGACTGCCTCTGTATACAGTGCTAGACGCCCAACGCCAAAAAAGATTAGTTCAAATTACTACCAGATTTGTTACCAGGACTACCAGGATGATTAAAGGAATGCAGAACCCATCTTTCAAAGGGGAAAGAAAAGATATTGGCTGAAGGGGTACAACTGCAAACTATAAATACATTAGGGCATAAGCACCAGGAATAAGAAAAAGCTACTTACCCTAAATGTTGGCAAAAGTACCAATACAAAATAATTGGCTAGAACAGCATTCAAGCCTAAAATGATAAGCTTTCTCATCAACAGTGATTCTGGAATAGCCTTCCAATACGAGTAGTAGAGGCAAGAAACCTAACCAGTTTTAAGATGGTGCATAATCAGTCTGGGTGCATCTACACAAGCAATTAATTTGAAGTAACAAACTCCAAAGCAGTTTGAGCTGGAGTAAACTATTCCCAGATGCAACATCTACATGTGCACCTGGGACAGCTGCAATTTGAACTGGGGAAGAGCAGTTTATGGCAGCGTGGCTCCTGCTCTGCTCTGTCCCAGGCTCCAGGTAGCAGCATTGGGGCTGTCTGGGGCACAAGGGCGCTGAAAGTACAGAGCCATGTAGCTAGGTGGCAGGCAAAAGTCTGGCTCCTTGCTGAATGGGCTGGTGGGGCGCAATTTATGCCAGTGATCAGCATCTACACATGCATTTAGTTACAGTAAATTCCCCTGGTCTAATATAGCACTGCCTCCAAGAGTACTATATTACAGTGGTGTGAATTAGTTTACTGCAGCCTAATACCATCGCACGTGTAGACGGTGATGCTTTACTCTGCAACTACTTGGTCTACTCTGTGGTAAAGTGCATGTGTGGACACGGGCTTTATGTAACAGTTCACGTGAACTGGTTTACTGCAACAGCAGGATACCAGACCTGTTGTCCCATAACCTCAGTCCCAAATTCCTATGATTTATTTGTATCAGTTTGGACAGAGTAATTGCTGTGGAGACAAAAGAGCAGCAGATTCAAATTCGAATTAAGTTGCCTTTTATAAATAGCAATGGCATTTCCCTTCCTTACGAAATGTTACCAGTACTAAGCGGTGTTTGGTATTTTCAGAAAAGTTAACCTTGGCTTTAACTCTGCTTTCACTCAAGTCCATCCTAAATTTTAGCATTGATTTCAATAGAGGCAAATTTCAGGTAACGTTGTATGGTATCAAAAATTCTCTTACAATCATATGTATGGATGTACATGGATCATATGATTGCTTGATGAGGTAAAAAGGCGTAAATCAAAACCCTCTAAACCAAGGAAAAAACTTCTTTGGACATGAGTGGATACTGGATGAATCATCCCACAGGTATGTGAAAGCTTAGTGTCAGTGAGGGATATAGGACTAATCTGGTCTAATTATAGTAAGTATGTTATGTACATAGCAACCTTAATTGATACATAACACAATGATTTTCTGTATTGTTGCCTGTGACAGTGAGAGTGAGAGAGAGCTTATTTGGTGTGTAATAAGTCTGACTTTGCTATGCTGGTTATTTTAAGTAACAGAATGAACATTAGGGAACAATACATGAGCGCAACTCCTGCCAGCAAGTAATTTCTAAATTGCATGGAAACTTTGTAACCTGTGGGCAAGCCGGTTGCTTTTCAACTGTATGATAACTGAAGTACTGATTCCAGACCCCTTTTTTAAACTAAATTTTAGTTGGCTAAACAGTGCAAAAAACATAGGGCGCTGACAAACATTGGAAAAAAAACCCCAAAAACAGCACTTTACCAGAAGAGAATTCATGTTAGTTTGACCTGGCTCCACATCATCCGTCTAGTTTACACACTTTAGCGGGGCTTTTGGCGCTTTTATAAAGGTGTTTCAGCTATGAGATAAAAACACCAAAAAGCCCCACTGAAACACATGAGTTATACAGATGCTGGTTGAGGTGGGTCAAACTGACACAATTCATCTTCTGGCCATGCACTGTGCTTGGTCCGGGGATGTGCCAAGCTGAAAGTAAAGAGCTGTTTCCACCCCCTCTTCCCCGCAATGTCGTAAGCAGCCAAAGTTATCAACAAAATTGAACCAGGTGACCAGAGCTGAAGACGTGTAGCACCAATGAAATCCACATACTGTGTTTCAATAACTTATGAAGCAAGCAGTCAAATCAACAAGAATGAAAGTATACCATGAAAACAACAGGGAATACAAACAAGGTATTTTTGTGCATCTTATACTGATACTGCTTTATAGGGTTTCTTTTCCCCTTTTAACAATAATTTACAAACTCATTTGGAAATAAAGCACTATAACTGATATAAAGCTTACTGTTTATCTTGGGTATCTGAGATGCTAGAAATTATTATAGTCAGATAAACCAAAAAAAATGCATTCTGGATGACATGCCTTTCCCTCTAATTTAGAATGTATGCGTTGTCATTTTAGTAGCACAAAGTAGGCTTTTTTGGGAGGGTTTTTTGTTTGTTTTTTATTTTGTTTTGGGTTTGGTTGGTTGGTTAGTTAGTTAGTTAGTTGGTTGGTTTTTAGGACTTGCCTTTTTTATATGTCAGTAAAAGATTTTGCAATTTTACTCTACTTTGCAATTTACTATGTAAATTGTTTCTTTTGCCCTCACTGCCCAAAGCAAAATGCATTGTGCATTAATTTATTATTTTCTGATTAGTAAAAGTAAGCTAGCACATTTCACAAAATGCCACTAAATCTAATTTAGAAGATACTGAGCTGACATCCAAGGGCTCTGATTAGAAACTGCTTACTATAGAAAGAAGACAACAATAAGAATTACCAGTAGTTTGGTTATATCCAGATAAAACAAATAGCATCTTAAAGTAGTTCTTAATCCTCCTACTCAGAACTGAGTTTCTTCTTTAAAAGGGAAAAATATCAGCTGTTATTCAGTGGAAGTTATAATTCCACCTATGGTTTCATGCTCAGTTATTAAAAGTTAGACATTTCTACTGGTTTGATCTTTTTTACTGCATAGTGGGCTACACATGCAAATGCCCCAGAGTGGGTTTACTCCAGAGAAATTTACTTAGGTACTCAGAGCCCTGGGGCACATGCAGGGAGCCTGAGACCACACAAGGCCACTGTGTCTCCCTGAGCAGGCCACAGGCCAGCTGTGCCAGCCTGCCTGCACCCAGCATCATTGCCTAGCACTGTAGTGCCAGCTGGCTGCCAGGCCCATGCTGGACAAGCTTCTAGGGTGCTGCAGGCTCCTTCCAGGCCTACCAGCATCCAGGCCTAGCTGCAGCCATGTCCTGGCCCCTGGGGTCAGCTCCAGCAGCCCACAGCCAACCCCCAGCAGCTTGCCCAGACCCTGCAGGTGCTGAGGGCATTGCCTCACTGCACAGCTGCCAGTCCCAAGCCATGCCCCCATGCTGGCCTGGAAGCATGAGGGCAGCTGCACAGAGGCCTGGAGAGCTGGTGTGGGGGGGCCCCAATAGCTTGTCACCAATATAACAGCCTGCCTCCCAGAGTCACAACTGGTTGTAGGAGGAAACTGGCAACCTCGTGGCACTGTGAGGTTGAGATGGAGGTGCAGTGCCAGTTCGCACAGGGCAGACGCTCCAACACCCATGTCTATAAGGAGCTGTCAGACCGGATGCAGGAGTGTGGGCATGACCAGTTGGCATGGCAGTGCCACATAAAGATCAAGTACCCAAACTAGCTCATTTTAACTTACCTTGTGTATCGCTGCATGGCACTATATATGCTGACTGAAATAAATGGGGGGAAAAACAGTATCTCAGGGTCATTCTTTCATTCTTCCAGTATGTCTTTATTTTGAAAAAAAGAGACAAAAATTACTGTAGTTCATACTTGGAAGGTTAAATAAAACCTTACATTCTCCAAAATTTGATTGGGGTGACAGAGATTGCTGCTCTAATATGTAAATTCTGGCTTAATGGACTGCAGAAGGACTAGCTAGGACACAAGAGTGCTTCATTGTGGGGTTAGCCTGTAGGCAGTCCCCACATTAAAGCACCTTTGTGCCTCAGACAGCTGGGGCAGCATGTGCACATGTGCTACTGCAGAGGTTTTTACTTCATAGAAGGATAGTACTTGTATTTACAAATATTTAAATGTATTTACAAGTACTATTCTGCTGCAGAGTAAATTAGTTTACTCCAATCTAATAGAGGCACATGTGTATACTAGCGATGTTTACTGCACAGCTAATTGGTCTACTGCACAGTAAATGTCTTGTGTAGGTACAGCCAGTCTTAATTATGGAGCCCTTGCATAGTCACCGTAATATTTATCAAAGCCACTTGTTATTTGTTTTAAAAAATTGGTAAAAATTACATTAACCAAATATATATCATATTCATTTATATCCTCCCCTCATCCACAAAATTAATAATTTGCTTTTATTCAGGACATGGGTTTGAAGCTCTGAAAGACAATATGAAAGTGTTTCTCTGGAATTATTTATATTTACTTTTTAATAGCATTTTGCAAAACAAATTATTTTTGTTTATATTCCATGAGTTTCACATTTTGAAAAGTCAGGAAGGTTTTCTGTCGACTTCAAAATTTCAAAATCTTTATATATATTTTTTTTAATTTTACTCTAAAAATATTTTCAAAACCTGTTCTTACATAAAAATATAAAAATAGAGCTAATATGAAAAACTTTTACTTCTATAGCATTTTCCAATTTGCAACCAAAATTTGATGTGCACGCGAGTTCAAAGACTTGCCCAGGACCACAGCATAAGTCATTAGAAATCAGCAGTAGAATTGTTCAGTAGAACTCATGATAATCTTATCATCTGACTCTTGCTACAGTTATCTAGACATCTCAGAGGAAAAGCTAAGCCAAGAAGTATTTAATGCCATCATTTAACATGCATCATCATACAACTTCATAGGCCCCTGACAGACATTACATTTTACGTGTAGTTCATATATTAATGGAGCAATCAGTTGTAACATGCCACATGTTCAAGCAATTTATCATCTGATAACAAGTGATAAAAGTGGTTATCCAGCCTCAAAGATGGTATTTGTTATATCTTTGAATATTTTTGTTGATATCATGCCTTATGTGGCAGGGCGCTGTGTGTGCCTGCCACTTTAAGGGCCTGGAGCTGGCAGACACCAGGTGCCTGATGAGGGTAGCCATTTTGGAGTCAAGGGCTGTCTATATTAACAGGGCAGTTTGGCTGCTGGAGGGGAGGCAACAACATTGCCTGGCCAAAGGGCTGCTGAGATCAACTGGAGGTAAGGGAGGAGCTGTAGGGGATGGTACGGAGGCTCTTGGTCCTGGGCATGACCTAAAACTGCACCCTGCCGGGAGTGGGTGGCCTGGTGGGGCTCTCAGTGGCGCGAGAGCCCCCAGGAAATGCCAGGCCAGTTACCACCCCGGTGAAAGGCGGGTCGGGGCGCCTTAACCCCCTAGCCCCCACCACCGGGTGGATAACCCCTGTGTTTGTGAGGGGCCCAGAGGGCGGACCCTGGGAGAGAGGGTAAGTGGCTAGAGACCCGACCTGAACAAGAGAGTACCCTCAACTGGCCCATGCTGGGGCCAGGACCAGGAGGGTCAAAAGGGCCAGGGGCCCACCGCGAGGGACACCCAAGAGCCGGGGGCCTGGGGTCCCGACTGGCCTGGAGGTAGGCCAGGGCTGGCAACTGGAGGTCCCTGGGGGGGACCACACCTGAGAGGGGAAGATGGTTTTGGGGGGGCTAGGTAGCCTGAATGAAGGCGGAGAGGCCATCTGAGTGGAGGGATCATGGAGGGGTCCTGTTAGGATAATTCTGGGGCCCAGCATGGGGGCCGGTGATCATGTGAACATCAGGATGCCATCTGTGAGGCTTGGGCTGCAGTGTAGGGGAGGAAAGGAGCCGCAGAGAGTGCCCCCTGGCATCGGGGCACTAAAATGGGCAGCCTCCTGCTTAATTGACATCAATTGTTGAATCAATTAACATCAAGGCGTGGCGGACGAGAAAGCGGGCAGTTGGCCCAAGAACAGGTGGGTGGGCCACAGAGATCAGCCCTGAGCAGGCCCCCCGGTTACACCTTACTTTGAACTTGTGGCATGTTACATATAGATAGGGCTCCTACACACATGCACGGAGCCTGCTCCAATGTGCTGAAAATCCAGCGCATCACAGCAGACACATGAATCGAGTCTGCTGCAGCACAGAAACTGATGCACTCTGGCAGCCTCATGTGTCACATATATCAGCATTTCCACGCTGACAAAATGCTGGTGGTGCACTTTGAAATAAAACATGTCTGATAAGCATTAGCTCATAGTGTCCTGCTGCCATTTTCTCAGCACAGAGATGCTCAGTGACACTGATACACATAACATGCAGGCAATTTTAATTAGTCAGGCTTGCTAATTAAAAGCACCCAAGCACCATGTCCCAACACATGTAAAAATGCCCATACTGTCTAGCCATTTCCTCCAGCATCCCAAGCTGGACTGCTCTCTCCCCTGTTCCCTCCTTCCGGTCTGCTCTGTGACTCATGCTGAATTCTGCTGCCCCAGGTATCTCAGCAGGAGACTTATGACTCACTGTTCCTTCTCCCTTTCCCCAACCACCCTTCAAGTCTACTATATTTCATGATGTATAAGTCAAGGTTTGAACCCCCCAAAATTACCCTAAACTTCCACCTCAACTTGTACACCATATGTGGGCTCCAGGAAAGTTGGATAGAGCTCCTTGGAGCTTAGGCAGCACCCACCCAGCTAGCAGCCCACCTGGCTGGACATGGGGGGGCGCTGCTGCCTCGGAGAGAAGTACTGTCCCCCCTGCATAGCTCAGGGGCTGCTCAGCCTGCCGGCAGCTCACACCCCTGACCCAGGGTGGGGTAGATGGGCTCTGCTGAAATCAAGATCTGGTTCCTCACTGCTTCTGCCTTCAGCAGGCTCCTGCAGCCAGGAGGATGCCTGCGGCCACCCAGGAAGCAGCTGCCTCACCCCATGGACAGTACTGGTAGAAGGGAAGCTAGAGGTGTTGGGAAGGGCTGGATGTTGGTAAGGGTCAGCCTATCCCCCTTGCACCTGCCTGGTACCCTGTGCTGGCCATGGGGCAAGGCAGCCACTTTTCGAGGGGTACCAGGTGTCCTGCTGGCCACAGGAACCTAATGAAGAAATAAGGGGCCCAATCCTGCTTTTGGTCAGGGGACGGGGGTGAGCTGCTGGTGGGTTGGGCAGCCCCTGAACCGCAGGGAGGTTCAGTCCTTCCCTCCATGGTGGTGGCACCCCCTGGGCCTGGTTGGGGGACTGGGGGGGGGGGCTGGGTGCTGCCTGAGCTCCCAGGAGCCTGATCCAACTTTCCTGGAGCCCATCAGCATGTGAGGGCCCAATCCTTTTTTTCATTTTGATGATTATCAAAGTGAAGATCAGCTTATACACTGGATATATGAAAAACCTAACCTTTTTGATCAAAAATTTGGGATTGACTTATACACTGCATTGACACCATGAAATACGATACTTTTTTAAGGAGTCATTTAGCACCTCAATCCAGAGTGTAAACAAACACTTGACATGACATGCTTTTCTTCACACAACAAGAATCTGAGAAAGGTGGAGAGAATTTGTTTGGAAAGCTGTGGATGGGGAGAGAGGAAAAGCACATACACAAAAGCATCTCAAAGTGTGCCAGGAGAGGTCAAACCCTGCTGCTTCTGTCCTCCCTCCTGCCCTTCACATGGGCCTCCCCTGTTCTGTGCAAGGGTAGGGGGAGCTGCCAAGGGCCATAAATTGGGAATGTCTACATAATATAATACAGTGCCATACAGAGACATTGAAGCTACTTTCTTTAGAGCCAATTCAGGTATCAGGAGCAGGAGAGCAGGACTAATGTATCTATACTTCTTCTGGTACCCAAACTAGCTCATTTTGAGTTACCTTGTGGGTTGCTGCATGGCACTAATATATGCTGACTGAAATAAATGAGGAGAAAAACAGCATCTCAGAGTCACTCTTACATTCTTTCAGTATCTCTTTATTTTGGAAAAAGGAACAAAAATTACTGTAATTCATATTTGGAAGGTTAAATAAAATCTTAAATTCTCCAGAAATTTTATTGGGGTGACAGGGACTGCTGCTCTAATATGTAAATGTGAAATTCCTTTTGGCTTTATGGCTAGAATTACATCCATACACAATACTAGGGAAATTTCATTTTATTTACAGGACATTTTTTACATTATATTTACAGGAATTTTTCTATGATTTTGGATGTTACTGTCGATGTTGCTAAGATCTCATTGTGAGAATGCTCTGTTTGAATGGATTATATAGATTGTGTCAATTTAGGACCTACACACACGTTAACACATTAGTCTTACGTGGTATTAATTAACAGTCTTATTAATCAGCCTTTATCACAGTTGTGACAGATTCAGTCAGATGTGCCTTTGAAACGTACTTCCAAGGTCTTCTTACACCGATATGAGCGTCCTTCAGACCCAAACCCCCTACTGTCTGCTGCCTGACCACAGAGAATGGACTAAGATGCACCAAGGGGCTAACTTCTTGGTCCAAGGTACTTTTACCTACCTCATCCAAGTATGGTTAGCCCTTGGCAAAGGACATTTTACCAGCTAAATGAATTACACCCTTGTCTAATCACATGCTCAGTCATTACAGATCCCAAAACAAGCCTGGCTGATACCCACAGGTGATGGAAAGCCAGGGCTAATGGGGCTCAGCTCTCCCAAACATGGGGCAGTGGGTAGAGCCACAAGTCAGCCCGGTTGCAGGCTCCAGGCAGCTGCAGCAGGGGTGGAGAGGGGTGAGCACGCAGCCAGGATCGCAGCCCAGCATGTGGATCACTGCCCAGCATGGCAGCCAATCTATTCTGTGAAGGGGAAAGGGCTGGGGAGGACGTAGATCGAAGCCCCTATGGTGAGGAGGGAGCGGGGCACAGGCAGGGGCAGGGACTAGGGTGAATGGGGCCCTGGCTGGGCCAGGTGGTGGGAGAATCGGAGCCTGGTCAACTTGTCCAGGGGCATGGGGGGGGGGGGTGCTCCCACCACTGTGTACAACCTGGCAAAAGCCGGGGGGCACATGCCCCGCCAGTCTGTGCATGGGGTGGGTGCAGCTGCAGCTCTGCACTGGTCTTTGCTCCCTGCTGCAGCTGCCCTGGGAGCAGCATGATGCCCAAGTACCTGCTACCACTGGGCTGTGTCATGCCCCCTACCTGCCCAGCAGCACGATGCACATGGCATAACACAGCTTGGAGGCAGTGACAGCTTTAGCAGTCAGCAAAGCCCAGCACACAGCAGCAGCTCCCTCAGCCTCTGCCCCGTGCACAGAAATGAGGGCATGTGCCCCCCGTGCCTCCACTGGGGTGCGCACAGCAGCAGGAGCCCCCTGCACCTCTGTATAAGTTGCCTAGACTCCAATTGTCCCACTACCCAGCCTGGCCAGGGTCCCATTCACCGCAGGCCCTGCCCCTGCCCCACTCTCTCCCTCAATGCTGGGGCCTCCATCTGCACCCCCCCCTCCCCCCATGACCCTTTTTCCTCCCCCTGCCCCTTCCCCCACAGACTTACCTGCTGGGGGGGCCATGCTCATTCAAGTGCACACACACACAGCCCCCACAAATAATTTTTTCTCCCTCCACCTATGTTGATATTACACCTAACACTAACAAGAAACAAGTTATAAAGAGTAACAAGAAGGTTTATTATAAAAACAAGAACATTCATAAGAAATCACTAACACTATGCTGAGATACAGGTAGAGATATAAGAATAAACAAATAAAAAAAAATGTTACCTCATCCTTGCATCTTAGCCCTAAACTCTAAAATGCAGCTTCCACTTCTCTCCAAGCCAAATTACTCTCCCAGAAGGCAACTAAAACACATTTTGCCCACAAAACCATAGACAGATACTTGCTTTCATGGCAGCACTTAATAGTTGCCCTTTCCTAGCTAATTACATACTTCTACACAATTCTCAGGACGTATATACCTGGAACTACCTGCCCCAGGTGTGTGTCCATTTACCAGACAAAGACGCTTTTTTGATCCAATTATGAGCAGAAGAATCTTTACAGCCTTTCAGACATAAAGTGTGCATCTACATGTAAGCTTTACTGTTGAGTTGATTTATTAGCTCTGCAGTAAAGTGTCACAGTCTATATGTGTGCCAGTATTAGTAAATTAATTAACTTTGCTGTAGGATAGCACTGGTGGACACTGGCAGAGTAATTACATGCACTGAAAAGCATGTGTAGACAGTGACGGGGTTAGCTGGGGTACAAAGGTGCTAAAGCACAGGGACTGCCTGACACCTAGCCCTGCACTTCCGTATCCTTGTGCCCCAGCCATCACGTCTACCACCAGCTGCCACCACCTAGAACCTGGGGCTGACCCTCTGGGCCTCCTGCCAGCCTGTTCAAACCCTAGCTCAAAGTGCTGAGGTCTCAGGTGCATGTGTAGATGCCATGCCCAGGAGCAGCTGACTGTGGTGCAAACTGCACCGGAGTTTATTTTCTTGCCTTAATAGCACATGTAGATGCACCCAAAGACTACTAATTCAATATCCCAAATATGCAGTCTCGCACTTATTCTCCCCTCACTATGAAAAATGCCCTTCTTTGAACAGGCTGTTTCTAGTTGTCATTCTTGCTACAGGCCTCTTTTAAAATGTAAATTAATCATTGTCTGGAAGTGCCCAGCTCATATGCCTTGGACTATATCCACAGAGGCCTATTTGACTGGCCATTAAACATACCCATGTCAGATACTAATTCTTAGTAATTGCTGCTCTCAAATGTAACTAGGCAAGGACCAGTAAATTAATCATTGCCCTATTAACCAATCCTAGCCAAAACATGAAACATAAAAATACATTCCTATCAAATACCACAATTCATACAAACATAAGAAGCATTCAGCAGCTAAATGCAGCTGAACACTATCTATCCACAGAACCTGTGCATGACATCAGTAAAACAAATTTAAAAAATGCACAACATTCTATAAACACCTCAAAATATTGTGGGTTCCTGATGTGGGTGTAAGACAAGAGTGGACACATGATGAACATCTCTTGACAAGGGTAACTACTTCCAATTCCTTACGGCAGGGATGTCAAACTCATCTGACCCTGAGGGCCAGACGACTGTCGCTGAGCCAGTCTTCAGGGTGGACCAGGACTGACCCCCTGTTGAGCAGCTGTAGCACTGGGTCCCACCCACGTGCTGCACACAACATACCAGCTCTGGAGCTGGCACAGGATCTATGGACTAGACCTGGCACTGAAGACAACATAAGGGTTATACCCAAGGTACCACATGCAGCTTGCAACCCAGACCCCTGTGCCATGCTAGGTCCACCCCATGCGTTATGTGCTGCCCATGGCATGTGGAGCTGGACTGGCTGCACACACTGCATGTGGTATGGGGCCAGCATGAGGTGTGTACTCCATCCAGTGCCCCATGGGCCAGCCCTGCATGCTGATTATGGATCCAGTGGGGGACCCAAATGGGAAATGCACCCTGTGCATGGCTGCAGCACACACTGACCCTCAGGCTTGCTGTGTAGGTGGCTCCCAGAGCCAGCACAGGGTGCACACTGTCTCCAGCACATGCGCTGGACCCAGTGACACATATGACACAGAAGATCCAGGGCATGGGCTGCATGCAGCACACTTGACTGACCACTGTGCTGCTTGCTACATGCATGGTGTGGGGTCTAGCATGTGAGACCCATGACGTGTGTAGGGCTGGGGCCGGGGCTGGTGCATGAGGTCATTCCAGTTATCCATGGACTGGATCATACAGCTCCAAAGGCCAGATCTGGCCCTGCCTATCAGATTACCTCAGAAAAAATCAAAGATGTGCCTATGCTGTGTGTCTGCAGCTTCTCTCAGTTATGAGTTATCTGCTCATGGCATAAACTGTTACCTACTTTCCTATCACCTGGAGGTGAAGCACAGTAGTGGCCACCTTAAGTATACAGTTGTGACAGATTCAGACTGTATGCTTGTGACCTTGGGTATAATTTACATTGGTGAATTGATAACACTCATGAAGGTTGCATTCACACAGATGCATTGTGTGTCCAGGCCCAAAGTTCACTAACTTCACTGTACAGGTTTCCCTCACTTTATGCGTGTTCTGTATGTACAAATTCACTCTTATGCGAAGACCCTTTTTATACCAAAAGTCTGTTATATGCAAGGTAAATTCACACTTATGCGATCGGTGTGGTGGAAGCCTGCAGTTAGCTGCTTTGTGTGGTGCATTGTGGGAGTGATGAGCACCAAAATATAGTCTCTTGTGTGGATCTGTACTCCTCGCTCATTGTCTACGACACGTGTTTCTGTAGTTGCCATCCCCATTCTGATACTGCCCTGTGCTTGTGTGCACTGTCTGCTGTTGGTGAGTACCAAAATTGTCTTGTCAAAGTGGTAGAAATAAGTCTGGAGGTCAGTACAGTTGAGGTCTTGGAGCATATCCCTATTTCTTTTATTGTAAAGTGGATTCCCTTTATGCAAATTCGAGTTCTGTGCCTATTTTCCAGGAACAGCATAAGGCAAGGGAAACCTGTATACATAACAGAAACCAGTGCTCACACTGTGCAGATATACAAAAGGAAAGTATGGTTAGAATCTATATATTGTGTGACTATGGGTGCAACTATGCATGTATGTATATAGTTTACCTCTTTTTAAATGGTATGGTGTGCATCACTAACAGTAGGACTTGATTTTAAATCATAACACTTCTCCCTTCTGCCACCACAACAGGTGTGTGCGCTTGGTCTGTTCTCTTTTCCTCCCTTCAGCATAGTTTGCTTTTCTTTGATCACTGGAGTAAATGTTTTTAGTCACCTATATATTTATTGCACCTATAATTTATTTATTCCCCTACCAGCACCCCTTTCCCCTTGCCACCAGCAGAGCTGAGAAGACTGAATTTATATTCAAATGCAGAAATTCTATGTCTTAATAACAGTTCCTGTTTTTCATCAAGTCTTGAAAGCAACGTTTTAAAATATAAATCAGAGAAATTGGCAAGCTGATGTCCCAGAAAGGTAAATGAATTTGAAGCTCAAAATATAGAATCAAATCAATAGATTTAAAAAATGTGTGTAATACACTGTTATTTTATATATATGTGACAGCTCCAACCATGACACATTAAATAGATCAGACAGGAGGAGTGGCAGCATTATGCGTTCCATATAGCCCTTTCACACAGACCTTTCTCTAACATGCTAAAATTCAGAGCTGCTCTACAAATCAAAATGGATAGGGATGATCCTGCCTCCGAGAGGGGTTGGACTAGATGACTGCCTGAGGTCCCTTCAAGCCTTATTGTTCTATGATTCTGTATGAAGTGCTTCAGGGCCTATACTTTAATGGAGAGATAAACACAGATGTATTCTGTTTGTTCTCAATCACAGACTTCTCAAATCAGCAATACGGTCAACAATTCTACATTTATGATGTGGGTGAAAAAAATATGCTTCATTGTATAGTTACTCATTTTGTTGTAAAAAAAAATGATTTGATTAAAACACATCATCTTGGTCCATGTACTTATGTTCAGCAGTAAGAAGGTCAGTTATGTTTAAACAGTCAAGCCACTGATCCTAAGGTTTGCACATCGTGCCTAACTTTAAATTTAAATTTAAGATTACATCCCAAATGCTTGTGATTCTCTTCCTTAGGTCAGCTCTAATTACTGCTGCCAACTATTTCGTTTTTCTTTCTCTCTTCCTGGTTAGGCTTGTCTGCATTGGTGACATGTAGGGGGTGCACGCGGCTTCATTGCACCCCCTGAGATCAGCTGTGCACCCCCTGGAAGCTCCAGCCGCAAAACTGAAAGTGCTGCCAGAAGTACACTTCTGGTTTCGCTGCTGGCTTGGCAATCAGCTGCTGGGGGACACCTGCTGGGAACAGTGATCGGCTGCTGGGGGACTCCTCCCCCCCCCCTTCGGCGATCTGGTGCCCCCCCAGACTCGGGAGGCACCAGGTAGGTGCCTATGTTTGTCTGTCCTGTATTTTGATATAATGCCTAGCACAGACGCTTGGAAAGCTGTGAAGCAGTACCTGGCAAAGAGAAGGGTGAAGCTTCACAGATTAGCATGACTGGTTTTCAGGCGAAAACCACCCAGCACTATTCACTGGATTATTTTTCTTCTTACTGGTAGTAAACTCTGTCCCCGCTTGCCAGCAGCAGTTAATAAGCCATTGAACTATGGTCCCAGTGTATCAACCACATTATGTATTTTTAATTTAAGAAAGAGAAAAAAGAAGACAAAAAGACTTCTGATTCTTTTAACCAACAATTCCTCTGAAGGTTGAGTAAACACAAATACCTGGAAAACCAAAGCCTGGTGTACAAGGCCATTGGTTTCTGTGACATTGGAAATGTGGCAGATTACTGGTACTTTAAAAAAATGAGAGTTTTATTAAATTAAATATGAAAAGGATCATGCAAACAGTTTGGATCCTTTGTGTTTTTCATTTCAGTTTGTAGCTGCTTTAATGTCATGCTACCTTAAATTCTCAAAAGGTCACAGATTATGAAAACCGAAAAATCTATAAATACATTTTAGAAGTTGTCTGATGTGAAGCTGAGGGTTCTGGCAACTGGGAAAGGTATGGCCAGCTTTTGTCACCCAGAAAGGTGTGAGAGGGACCTTAGAGAACCAGATGTCGAATGCTTTTGGGTGGAGATGGATCTTCTCTCTCCCTCTCCTCTGTCAGTTTAGGAAAAGGGGATCCTTAACAGCAACCAGCTTTCCCACTGCAGTCTTCTGCAATACCTACCCCTGCATCCAAATGCAGTTTGTGGTATAGATATCAATAGTTATTTATTATTACTTGTAGAATAGGAAGAAATCTATGCTATTCAAATATAATAAGAAAAGCCTTACCCCAAGGAGCTTGCAACAGATAAGCCAGACAAAGGATGGAAGGAGAATCAAAGGCACTGGCAAATTAAATTACTTGAGGTTCCCAAAGTAAATGAGTAATTCTTTCTCTCTCCTGAGCCCCAGATCATGACCCTGTTCTCTTTGCCCTGCTGTCCCCCCCCCCCCCCCCCAGATAAAACTCTGCACATCCCAAAAAACGCTTGCAGAATCAGGAAGACAGGCATGTACACCACAGCACAAGTTCCTCATCTCTTCACAGTTTGGAAAGTTATCTTTGGAGCAACTAGGGCTAAGAAATCTTTAATTAAAGCTTAGAAGCTGCAACACAGAGCTGTGACAGATGGACTTTGCAGCGGATTCTGCAGCATTAGAATTACAGAATGCATACTCAGTGCGATTTGCTTCTATTTTGAAAGGGAAGGATGAAATCAATGCCATTAATGAACAAGGTTGAAAATAACCCTGCAGAATGTCAAAGGCATGTAATGATAGGCTAAGCAAAGCACAATGGCAAAAGCAGCAATTCAAGGTATCTTTTGCACAGACAAAAAAAACAACTGACAATATAAGTGACTAGAATGGCTATGGACTAGAATGAGATGATTTCTACAACTAGAAAAAGGCAGGATAATTGTTGGGGCAGGGAAAAAACACTCTCAAACCTAACTAGCAGAAGTTAATCTTATATACAGAATGCAATATAATAATATTCAGAAAAACTAAAAAGCTGGCAACCTCCACTGAAAGACTATAGAGAAAAGAAAATGGAAGGATGTGAAAGTACAGCATAGTAAATTTCTTATAACACATAATCGCAGGTTTGTATAAAATAAGATAGTGTAAGTGTTTAGTTGAAAAACTACTGCATTTTTCTCCCTGTAATTATCTGATACTTGTACAAATCCACAAGCCTCAAATATCAACATCTATTCACATTACAGGGAAAGTTGTGATGCCATGTCAATTAAAAGGGATGTCAGGAGGCAATGAAGTAAAACACAATAAAGTGGGGGTATGAGGGGGGAACAGAAAAAAAATCAAAGTAGGAAAATCTAAAACATTTCAGCTGTCAAATCTACTTTGTTCTACCTCTGTTTAAAAAAAAGTCAAGAAATATTTGGTAACTGTCAAGATCTAAAAACATTCCAGTGAAGCAGCTGTCCTTGCTCTAATCATTACCATTATCTTCTAGACTAACTTATTCAGAAATGCATGCACTTTTGTAGGTTACAGCCTACTTCAAAAGATGCTATGATGTTAGGAAAGCTCATGTGTCTTTGCACAAATTAATCTATATGGTGTCACTTTGCCCTGCCTTCTGTCTAACCTCAGACTAACATAGCTAACTAACTCTCTCTGAGCACAGACAGAAGAGCAGCTCCCCACTGCAACTTTTAACACTTTGCAGAAAGCGCTATGAGTTGCAACAATCCCCCAGACTCCCTTTCCGTCAACTCCCTTTCCCCCTCCTCTCCCATTCTGAAAACAGTGACAGGCTGGGCAGTCTGCAGAGACAAGTTGCAAGACAATTCATTTTGGAGCATGTTCAGCTGAACCCTGATGCAATGAGGGTTCAGATTTTCCCAGGATTGGCCCTTTTAAAGTGGTCGGCAGCCACACAGTTCTGTCACGGCTGTAGACCACTTTCCCGGGCCAGATCAAGTGAAAATTGTTACTTCTACAATTTCCATGTATATGTATTTCTACTTTTTTTTCTTTTTTTGCAAGAATGGAAGTTGGTCTTCATGAGAATGTTGATAAATACTGACTTTTAGAATGAAATAGCTTGACAGCTTTGAGCTTTAGTAAAAATTGGAAAGAAAAAAATTCCAGCATTTTAAAAGTGACTTTCATCACAACTGAAATATTTTCATCAGAAACTTTGGCATCTCATCCAGTACCTTTGATGTTGGCTATAAAACAAGACAATCCATCTTATTAGCTGGGCAGGAATGCCCTTCAAAGAGTTGTGAAATTATTGCTTGTAAACATCATCTGAGACAAAAAAGAGAAAGTGATCCTCTGATTTGTCCTTTTATAGCCATTTAACTTATTGCTGTCTATTCAAGAGTTAACCTTTTAGTCAGCTATGGTGATGACATGTATTGATTAAACAATTATGGTTAAGTCATATTAGTGTCTTCCATTAGATAAATGAAGGCAAAAAAATGTACAGAACCTTTATATGACAAATGCCATGTGCTTCTGCAGGTCTAGTCTATGTGAATAAGTAAAGCATTAATATTAAGTCATATTTTCAAAGCAAAAGAATATAAAATTCAAGGGGAAACAGTTAAAAAGAGAAGAGCTAAGAACAGATTACGGTTCAAGTATCAAAGCCAGCTGATAACTATCCACTCTTCAGACAAAGAGGGTGTTAGTTCTATTCTGAAATAAAGATGTGCTGAAGAAATGAGTTACCACATTCAACTATGAATCCAAGATAGTGTCCGGCGAATTATACCTTTAAAAAAAATCTGAAACTGCCTTTTACAAGTAAAACTTGAAATGTTTCAAGGGAACATGTAAAATTTCACTGATTTTATACACTGGATTTTGCAGATAATGTATAAGTTCTCCAGGCACATATCTGCCATTGTATCTATAGCACAAAATGCAAATGTTATCCTGTACAATTGAGCTCAGTGTTGCAGGGCACTCGGGTGTCCCTGCTCCTTCAAGAGCAGAAGCAGCTTAGCTAGGGAGCTCTGAGAGCTAGGCAGGGCTCTACAGCTGCAGGTTGCCTTGGCAGCAGGTTAATCAGGGTATTAGCTGGTGCCCTGCACCTGGTCAGATGACTAGAATGAAATAGGGCCCTGGGCACATATAAGCCCCAAGGCTGGGGCTGGCAAGGGGTTAGTTCTTTGTCAGCAGCCAGGGGGGAAGGAGCTCTTGCAGAAATGCTTGGTTGCCTAGTTTGTTGCTGGTAAGATTAATGGGCTCTAGGAGCTCCTAAAGTATCTGGGGTTAGGAGGCACACATTGGTGAGGGAGAAGCTTGCCTCCTTAAAGGGGCAGAGTGTGACCTCCAATGTTATTGTTGTTGCTATGTTATAGCCCAGGGGCTTGTATTTACGTTGTTAGCCTCATCCCGGTCCACTGGATTAAAATATCTGGGGAGGAGGAGGCTTCATTAGGGCTGAAGTGAGCCGGATGCCAGTGAGGACACAAGGACAGACTGCAGCAACCCCAGTGCCAGAGGGCAACGCTACAGGGGATGGAGAGACCCCTAGAGCCAGAGGGTGCTGCTACTGGGGCCAAGGGCCCAGTATTATGCCTTCACTTTTCCAGTTACAAAAAAACTTGCTACTTCTTGTAATGCTATACAGATTTCCCTTGCTTTATGCTGTACATGTGTTCCTATAAAACTTCACATAACTTGAATGCGCATAAAGGGAACCCACTTCACAATGTAACGAATAGGGAAATGTTCCAAGACCTCGAATGTACTGACCCCCAGGCTCATTTCTACCACTTTGGTGAGTACCAAAATTGTCTTGCCAATAGCAGACAGTACACACAAGGACAAGGCACTATCATACTAGGGATGGCAACTACAGAAACATGTGTCACAGACAACAAGTGAGGAACACAGATCCACACAGGAGACTATATTTTGGTGTGGGTCACTCCCACAATGCACCTCACAAAGCAGCTGACTGAGGGCTTCCACCACACTGATCACATAAGAATCAATTTACCTTGCATATAACGAAGTTTTGCTATAAAACGGTCATCGCATAAAAGAGAATTCATACATACAGAACCCGCATAAAGTGAGGGAAACCTGTAATGTATGACTTCCAAGAAGATTATGATGACATTACTGAACATATTTTAATTAAGCATTGCCAAAATGATTTATAATTAGAAAAATACAGTTTATTAATCAGAGACTCATACTACTGTAGTAGCCAAAATGTAATAAAAGTGTGACCTTCCTGTAATTGGGATGTGCTTGGAAAAGTATTGAGACATTAATAGTCCCTTATAGCAGGGATGTCCAACTTCTAGGCAGCCAAGGGCCAGATGCACCACAGCTTGCACTAGCAAGGGCCATGGTCCCTGGGACCACATACTGCATGCTTGCACCCTCACTGCACCACACTCCCTGGTGCTCTCTCCCACTGCACTGCATGTCCTTCTGCTGCACTACATGCCCCAATGCCGCCCTGTTGCACCACATGTCCCTGCCACTCCCCGAGGCCCTTCTCCACTGCACCCTCCCCTCTGCACTGCCCTAGTAGCCCACCCCAAAGCTACACTGCACCTGGGCATCTTCCCCTGCTGAGCTTCATGCCCAGGCACTTCAGCTCACCTTCAGTTCCCTGCCATCAGTGCCTCTTCTGCACCACACTTCTCAGGTGCCCCAGGCAATGGGCTCCCCCAGTGATTTTACCACATAAGGATATTACTTTTTCTCTGCATTTGGAACAGGCAGTGACATCAGAATTTCATCAGCATGATCTCCTACCAAGTTGATGAGTGTACTTACTTGGTAAGGATCAGACTTCTTGTTCAGACCTGACACTTTCTTGAAGTGGTTAAAATGTCTGATCCATCTACGCCACATTCCAGGGGATTGGAAATCAAATTGTTCTGGTGATGTAACTTTAACTGCCTGTATTATCTTGGTAGCAAGCCTCTGCCCTGAGCTGGACTCAGCTGCTGCTAGAGCTCAGTCGGTCATTTGGGAACCACCCAATTGCTGAGTGGCATTTGCATTCTGTTGGTGGCAGGTTTCAGCCACTACTAACACCATGTGCTATCTCATAGCTTAGGAAAAGGCAGGGAGATTTCTTGCTCTCATACAAGCTTTATTGCAACAACTTACACACGCACAAAGATGGCTGGCAACTTCCTCTTGATGTCATCATGTCAGCTCTCAGGAAGGGAAGTAACCATTACTACTGAAGGGACCTCACAATGTCATCTAGTTCAATTCCCTGCTCAAGCCAGGATTCTCACTGACTAAACCATCCCAGCCAAGTCTCTATCCAACCCGCTCTTGGAAATTTCCAAGGATGGAGATTTTACATCTCCCTTGGTAGCCTGTTCCTATGTCTGACCACCCTCGTAGTCAGAAAGTTCCCCTAATCTCCAACCTAAATTTCCCCTGCTGCAGCTTGAAACCACTGCTTCTAGTCCTATCCCCCACAGCCACAGAAAAAAAACCCATCTCTATCCTTTCTACAATTACCCTTCAGATATTTGAAGACTTTTGTCAAATCCCCCTCAGTCTTCTCTTCTAAATAATCCTAATACTTTCAGCCTCTCATTGTAATTTTTTCTTCCTAGGCCCCTAATCATTTTTGATGCTCTGTACTGAACTACTTCTGATCCAGTCTAGCTTTTGACCAGAAAGCTGGCATCAGTCATTTCAACAAGGAAAGACTCTCTCTTTCACTCTCTCACCAGTACGATCAGCAAGACAACAGCAAATGAGCATTCAGGGACCACATCCAGGATAGCTAGAGTATGTCACCAAGACTCATGAGGCATGATGTCCTGTAGCTCAAAAGACTTAGTATCTTAGGGCATTTTGACACGTGCTCTGGGGTGGGGGGCTCTCAGGAACTGCTCTAATTAAAATGCCTGCTATGTCTTGTGTCTTAAGCATCCTGTATTTCAAAATGGCAGTGGGGACACTTTAACTAAAGCTCATAGTATGGAAATAATAAAAAAACAAACACACCATCAAAGAAGTCAGTGAAAGCTAACTCACCCATCTCTGTTTGGAATCCTTTGGGTGTATTTCTCTTCCTTCCCCATGGTTTTACTACTGGTTGCCATAGTAACCACAGGAAGGCCAGCACTTCTTTTCCTCAAAACACACTGACTTTTACTTGTCTGGAAATATTTACATTTCTCAGGTGTACTCATAGCTAAGCAATCTACCCATTTATCAAGTTTCCCAAACAAGGCTAGGCAGGAGTTCCATGTGTCATTTCTCACAGCACAACTCTGGTCATAGAGGTATTCCCTTCCTCAAATTGTTCCATAGGTCAAAACTTTAGGGACAGACATTCAAAAAGCCTGAGCCTGAATTGATTCAATCTTTGCAGGTTAGTCTAACCTGGCTAGGCTGAATCAGTTTGTAACTGTACAGACATCCCAGAAATGCAGGCACATGCCTGCAGTGGCTCAGGCTAGAAGCCAGGGGGTGCCAAAACAGTCCTCCCTTCCCTTTCACAATGTTGAGCTGAGTGGGGCATGGCCAGGCCCCAACAAGAAACTCTGATTAGGGAGGGGTGTCCCCCTGCCCTCCCCCAACTAGCCCAGCAGGGAATTGATAACTCAGTGTTTATCACCCCATTCAGAAAACAACAGAGAGGCACTACCAGCTACCTCTTAATTCTGCCTTTGTCCTGTCTGTCATAGCATGGGCCGTAGCCAGCATGTGGTCTGCTAGCTAATGCTGAGAGGTGCTATAAGGCAGAGGGGATGGGACAATCCCTGCTTAGCAGGGAGTGGGAGAAGTGAGAGGGGGAGAAGGGGGAAGCCAGGCAAACAACTGCCGTCTCTGCTAAGCTCCAGCCAGGGAGCAGAGGGAAGGGGTCAGCCTGGCTGTGGAACAGAGAGCCCCACCCAGCCCAGCCCAGAGCACATGCCGGTATACTGGGGGAGTCTAGTTTAAATTAAACCAGGAAGGGGTCTGGAACAGACATTGCATACATCGGTTTGACCCAAATCAGTTAAGTCTGATTACTACATTCAGCCAGGTTTCTCTCAATCTGGTTTCAGCCATTTTCAAACTGGTTAATGTGCACTGAACATCTGTTCTGTTACAGGTTTAAACCAGTTTCTGATCACTTAAACTGGTTTATGTGTAATGTCTGTCCCTAGCCTATGTTAAGGTAATCACCTCAATTTCTTCTCAGCTCTGGAGAAAATGTCATTCCTACTCAGAATGGCCGTGGCCTTGACATGACTGACCTCTCTGTATGCAACTCACAAATGGCCATGAAAACAGAACACTGACAACTTACATTTAAATGGGACACAATGTTAAGTTTGATCAGATAAGGACAATGTAGTTTATTTAGTGTTTAGTTTTTCTAAGCAACTGTTCTGAGCATTTGAGTTTTCTAAAGCTGTTTGAAACAAGCTACTTGAGACCTTTCAGCTTTTGAGTAGCTATTGAACTCCTGTTTTACTTGGACATGTTTGAAAGCCTTCTTGCTTGTCTGTCTGTGTGGGATCTAGGTCTTCAGGCACATATAGGGAGCAGGATTGTAAGCATCCTGTCTTTCATTAGACAACTCTAGACTCTCTTTAATCCCAGTGTATTATTACTAAATGAAAACTGAAACTAATGTTCGCTTAGGGAGTAGATGTTAAATAGTCCTTTTACTTATTCTAGGACTTTATGGCAGTAAAGCTGAAAGTCTACTAGACTCCTTAATTGTACGTTTTTATTTCCTTCCTCAAACTCTTACAGCTTTAATGAGGTTTTACTTTTATTGCAGTACCCCATAGTAGTAGTGATGAAAATACCTGTAAGGAGATTTTACTCATAATATATTACTTAGGAGGGGGCTCTACAGAGAGGGGGAAATGACAGGCTGTCAGGAGCTTGATAACTGAATATGGAGACTTTCAACCAGATCACTAGTTCAGATGCCATCTGTGTTTTCAGTGACTGAAAGCTATTATTACCATCTCATCTGACATTTTTGGTATCATACATGATATGAGTTCGGGAAACTTGCTCCACATCCCCTTGAAAGTATTCATATCACCAAAAACTCCCACCTCAAACCATAATCATTGCAACTGGCTCTATTAGCAATCTCAGTAGAGAGACCAAGGACTGAATCAAGACTCAAATTTGCTCTCTGCCTCTGGGAACAGTTGTTCCAAGTCAAGAATTAAGCATACATGCAGGCAACATGGGAGGAAACAGGCATTATTCAGAAGGCTCAAACTACTGATTACAGAACACATCTGTCTCAGTGGGGGTTCAGTACAGATTTCACTATCACTAAATTTACTCTTGAAAACTATAAAGCTACAAAAGAAAATACAGTGCAAAGTAAAAGAGCAAAGTACAGCTTCACACCATAACTTACTGAAAAACAAGGTAATGCCTGTATCTCAATATTGGTTAGTTAGGAATAACACATTATTCATTAACAGTTAATTTGGTGTTTATAATAATTTTTGCAAAGGGCACTAACAGGAAAGCAAAACTCATGCTTAACTTCTGCTTTTGGCATAAGAAATTTATTTGATTCACGCTGCAAATACTTTCCTAAGACTATGTAACAAAAATATGCATCTGGTATTATATCCATTCCTAATAACTGACATTTTTACAAGCTACCAAAGCAGGTTAATCCTCACATAATCTTCTAACTGTATTAACCTATCAGGAAATACTAGTATCAATGGCCCAAATGCCAGAAAGAGAGCTGATTTGCTGCAATCAAAATAATTAACTTCCTTCTCAAATTTCATTCAGGCAAATGTTTAGCAAAGAATAAACAGCCCTTAAAGGTTTGTTCCTGTGCCATTATAATTAGCACAGGTCCACATGTTACCAATTATACGTTGAGAAGTCAGCTTTGGCAAACTGGAGACCAGCAAGAAAAGGACTTCAAACTTCAAAGTGAGCTCTCAAAATATCCGATCATATAATAAAAAAAAAATACTCATTCTTAGTACCTTATCTCAAAAGTTCACATTGGTTAGACGGTGACCTTTAAAGGATTACCTTAACGTGCAGGGAAATCAGCCCCTCTCTGATGTGTTCTGAAATTTGTAATAAAAAAATGGCTGCATGACTGACGTTTGAGTTGGAAAAAAAGGAAGGAAAAAAAGGCTTAAGTTTTTCCTAACATAAGCTGAAGCTCAGATTTAAAGCATTTGACTTTCAAAGGCCACAACTATGATATCTGACTGCCAATTTACAGTGGGCAATGTAACATACTCGCTCTATAAACTAGGGCAAAGGAGAATGCAGCTTGCAAGTCCTTTTTTTCATGAATTCACTTGTTTTTGCTGGTAATGGCAGAAATAGGATTCTCTCATGCCAAATATCTTCCTTACTCTGTTACCCAAAAGTATGCTCTCATATCTGCCACAAAAAGAAGTTTAACGAAAGTAACAAAGATTTAAAAGATACATTTAGAAGCAAACACTAACATTTTTCTCTCTCTATTAAGAGCAAGTGGTGATCCAGGTTGTCTGTCCTTTTACAAAAGGAAAGTATTTCTCATCATAAACAGAGCTATCTATCAGTCTTCCATGCATTATTTTACTTCCTGCCTTCTCAACACCTGGGAAAAATCCCAAACTGTTCTATCAGAGAGCTAAATACACAAGTTTATTTTAAAGAACATTTTTTAAAATTGTTTTTCTGCTTCCTCCCTGAAGCACATCCTGATTTTTCCTCTTATTGCTGCTCTATTACTACCTACAGTTCAATAATTAAAGCATGAACAACCATTTTCATTCAAAATGGTCACCCATTCTGTATGTACAATAATGCTGTAAAACATTAAGATAGGTTGTCTCTTTATGACAGGATGTGTGAACAATGCATTACCAGAGAGATCTTTCTTTAATGGCCTGTAGTTTAAAATAAGTATCCTCAAGCCCAATCATTTTTAGTCTTTCCTGGCTCCCACAGTCAGCACTAAACACAAATATTTAAATATGCACCAATTATTGCAGTGACAAGAAAATAACATTTTGTTTTGGATGATATATTCTGTGAAGACATTTCCTTAGTTCAGACATTTCTGGAAATTAATGGGATGCTACCACCAGCCACTGGGTTTTCTATGTATACTACAGCATGTTATAAGAAAGCAAAGATGCTCCTTTCCTATTTGTTTTGAAATGTTTAAAACTGATAAAGAAACAAAAAGCAATCCCATAACAATGAATAAAGCAAAAATATTCCTGAATTTGAACTGAAAGCAAACTTAGGTTAACAAATCCTTGTATTGAGGATGTTCACAAGTTTAGAATTGTTGCTACTAAGCAATAGCAGCATTAGCACACTAAGATTTTCATTAACCTTGTTTGGATTGTTTTCACTCACTCATTTAGCATCAAAATCCCCATGTGGCATATTGCATGCTCAGCTGTCTTGAATTTAGGTAACATTTCAGAATACACAGTAGCTGGATATAAAATACTGTGTATTACTTCTACAAGCATCAAGGGTGACATTTATTTACCGCATTTCATCACCGCTCAAAATAACTAGATACATCAGGCCTATTTATTTTTGACCGACGAGGTGTAAACAAGGCTCCAGGGATGCCATGGCATGTCAGGGCCAATTTGCAGCAAGGATAAGGGAATTCTGCAGCTCATCAGCAACAATGAAAAGGAGACAATCTGGGGTGGGGGGCAGCGCACAACTTGGGGAGTGGAGCCAGACCACTGTCCCCTTCTTCCATTTTATTTGTCTTTATTGTGAATGTTTTATTCTGCCTGCCATGTTCTTTGGAAACTGGAATCATTGCTGCTTAGACTCCAGAAAATACAAAACAAAACGAAGGCCCTCTGATAGTCAATACACAGCAGCTAACACCGACATATCAGCTCTTGCACAATACCTATCCTGTAAACACATACTTCCTAGTATGGACTTTGCCTCAGGGAGTGAGTTAATCCCTCCTCACATAACAAAGGTTCAACCATTTGGACCAGAGGCAGAAACCTCTGCCTGTGAAGCCTCCAACCGCGGTCCCAGTTACTAACAGGAATAAAAACTGCGCCTGGTCACTGATCATGATGGCTGATTTTTTTTAAGAACTGAAGGGGCAAACAGAATTTCTGCTGTGTGCAATGTGCAGAGGTAAATTATACATGGCAGATAAGAGTCCCTTTTGGCTATGATGCTATACTCACAGTATAATTTGCTAGACAGCAGACAGGGCTGCTTGTCACTCCAGAAGTACAAGGCAACCTAAGGCCCTGCTCCCATATATGTCCCTGTGTCAACAACCTAGACTTAGCTCTGAGTGTTGTGGCTGTTTATTCATCATGTTGAGGTGACAGGCAGGGAGAGTCTTGGAATGGACCATCATGGCTCTGCCCCTTTCAAGACCCAGGCTGGACAGAACCTGCATCAGTGTCACCCAGCTATGTCAGCCCCTTCTACTTGCCCTACCCTTGCAAAAAATGCTATGGGTTACATCATGCCCTTTACTGTATGAATGAAAAAAAGGGGGCGGGACAAAAATAATGAGCCTTCTTTGCTTCCACAAGGTTGGAGTCGTTCTCAAGCATGCAGAGCACTGAGAGCAATATTTATATCCTTCATTAGCCCTACTCCCCACCCGTTTGGACCAGAGCTGTCATCATTTGTTGCTGACTTATACTTTGCTCTAGTATTATTTTCTTAGATAAGTTTTCAGAAATCTTTTTAATTTCCCTTTAACACTGTGACTTGAATTAACCCATTCTGCTTTTTCTTCCTGACCTCACCTTTACCCTGGAAAACCTTAACTACTTTTAGTTCCTCTATTTCTAGTTTGTCTTTTTTCCTCTTAGGTCTATGAATATTTCCTTGAGGAACACAAATTCCAGCACACATTCTGCTTTGCTAACATGCCTATCCCTATCAGCATCTGTCAGCTTCTTCTACAACTGTCTCGCCATTTTCCTCCATGCACATGGTACAAGGCTTGTTCACAAAACATCCCCAGGAATGTTTAAATCTCACCTAAAGGCTTACTTCTGACATACCACCTACAGTGACACAAATTGACTCCCATTTCTAAAAATGCACAAATCTTCCTTTAACCTCTGTCTAGCTATTGGTCTGTCCTGATGTAGTTATGTCTTTGGGTACGTCCACACTGCAGTCAGAGGTATGGCACACAAAGGCATATCTGAGCTAATGTGGTCCAGCTATCCCAAATAACCATCACAGCAAGGACACAACAGCATGGTCTTTGGAGAGGACTAGGAACTGAAATAAATACCCAAAGGGTCTTTCACACATGCCACAAAATTAGCCTTTAAAGCGGCTTAAAAGCCCCTTTTGCACCACTTTAATGGTGTTGCTGTTTACACTGTTGGCGGCGTATTGTGCATTAAATGACTTTATGATGTAGCAAAATAAAACACGTCCAAGGTGTTTTAGTTTCCTACCTTAATAGCCGTGGAGGGAAGCACTGGGCCCCGTGCAGATCAGGGGCTGTGCAGGCAGGCAGCAATGAAGCCGGGGGGGGGGGGGGGGGGGTGGAAAAAGTGATGAGCCTGAACTTTTTTTTTTCCCTTTTCCCCAGAACCTACCTGCCTGCCTGAGCTGCGCGGGAGCCTGGTGCTTCCCTCCACAGCTATTGTGCCCCCCAGGACTGCCTGGGCTAGATGCTGCCTGACAGGTACTGCTGCCACCATGGAGGGAAGCACCAGCCCCCTCCCACCCCCTGCAGCTCAGGGACCACTCAGCCCACCGGCATCTTGCCTCCCCCCACTCTGCCAGAGAGGCAGGTAAGGATCAGGCCCAACCCTTGTATACACGCCACAGGAGCTTACTTCAGTTTAAATTGAAATGCAGTTTTTAAAACCCATGGCTTCAATTTAGGGAGAATTAAACCGAAGTAAACCCCTGTGGCATGTGCAAGCAGCAAAGTCTCCAGTAGGTATACAGCCCATGCTGACACTGATTAAAGCTAGCTTCTGGATGCCTACACATACAAAGTCACCTCTCCTAATTGCAGATACATACCCTTTGCTTCCCTATGCTGGAAGGCATAAAAGATGGCAAACTATTATCGTATAAAGCATTTGGCTAATGTGTCTGGCACTTAGGACTATATATACCATCCAAGGAATTTGCCAAAGAAAGAGGCTGACATTCTCTAATTTGAAATGCCAGCTCAATAAAATGTTTCACAATAGGAAAAAATAGAAATTTGGATATATTCCTGGGTATGTTTTCTGTTATGTATCTGTAGCCTTAATTTGAATCAATTATCAACTAAGTGACTAAAAACTGCCAGGCTAAAAATGACAACAAATCAAATATGTGAAAAATGTACAAAATAAATACACAAAACTAAAAGCCAACTACGCTACATAAAGGGATGATTTCAGAGATGAATGCCCCTGCTACAAAGAATGCACACTCAATGATTGTGGTTAAATGGATTATTAACTTACATCCACTTCTACAATTATATGTAATTGGTAAAATACTGTGAAAGCAACATTTTATGCAAAAGATATGAAGTAAGCAGACCATGTATTAAAAAGTATACTTGATAAAGCTTGAAAAAGATAATGTCAATAGAACAATTCATGTACTAATGAATGGAAAACATAAGATATATAATGTACAATGGCAGCACTAGCAAAAGTGAAAAAATGTTAACATATGTAAAAAATGATATAGAGAAACTACCTAAAATCTATAAACCTAGTCCAGTATACTGATTAAACTCTAGTTTTGTCACTATTTGCTCACAAGAGTCTTCTGATGTATTGCCTTTTAGAAATAATACACTATAATAAATTAAAATAAAAATATAATTCTTAAAATAGTTTACCTTACTGTAACATTTGCTACAAAATGTTTCAATCACAAAGCAAGCTGGTAAAGAAAGAGCATATATTTTGTTTTTTCTATTTACATTTTAAATAATCCAGGTTTAAACTTCTTATTCAAGAGCTGCCAAGCTAGAAAAAATCTATTATGAACTAATGTGAAATTTCATGAAAGCATCTTTGTCCAGTCTAACAACACTTCAAAGAAAGATTCAGTTAAATCCAATAAGTAGGATTACATACAGATGTCAATCAATAGGTGTTCCAATATTTATCTGTATTTTTTTAAATTGAAATGCTATGCTTTATAATTACTTCTTAATGTTCCTCTTATCTAATGTAGTTTGAATAACATTGTGTGAAAACATGTGAAGACATCTCTGTATTCTGCAGCCTCATAGAAACAAAAATCTATCCCCTTCATTTTCAGAGTATTTATTTTTGTCAGTGTAACCCTTCTTTTGCCCTAAATCATGGGGTCCAACAAATAAAGACAAATAAAAAAGATATGAAGTGAAAATATACAAAAGCAGCTGGGGGGGGGGGAGGGAGAGGAGGGCGCGCAGGGAGACCTAATGAAAAAAACCTATGTGCCTGCATATAGTTGGGATTGTTGGTTAGCTGGGATTAAAAAATTGTCATGTATGTACACACGCATACACACAAACTCAGGAAGCAAAGATAGTTAATTGTTGATATTTTTCACTCTGATGCTTGTTTAAAAAAACTCTAGCTCACGTGGTACGCGAGACTATTTGAAGGAAAGGGTTAGAAAAAACTTCAAAGTTTAGATCCAAAAAAGTACTTTCTGAGAGGCAGCACACTATGTTTTTCTGTGGCATTTGAAATAAACGTAGTATTATTAAGTTATTGCTATTGTTCCCCCTAAGTATTATCATCCTCCCAAAGAAAGAAAAATCTTACGAAAATTTATGATAGTTTAATCACTAAATTAGAACAACATATAACAATTACAACATGCAAGCAAAAACAAAAGATACCCACTTCAATCTCTAGTTTACAGAATGATGCCAATATAGTCATAGTGTAAAACAGTCAATATGGTGTCATGAGTAATCAATAAATCAATCATTCCAACCCTAGTATTTCTCTCAACCAATCAAGGGTATCACTAGTAAGTTTCTGAACAATGTTTTGTGTTACTGCCAAAAATCAAATTTCTACAGATGTCTGTTCATTAACTCTGCCAAAGGCAGCTACCTCCTTGAGGTTTGCCTGTATAGGTAGCATTGTGTATATGGAACTTGCCTTCAGGATTTGACATGAAAGCACGTAGTGGCAATTTTGCACTTTTAGTTTTTTGTTTTTCTCTGCTAAATGCATTCTCTAAAAAAAAACATAGAAAACAATGCGAACAGGACATACACAGCCATTCTGGGCAACAGCGAGCAAGCTGGGATTTTTTTTTCAGTTAGTGTGCAACATGCAAGGGTAAACCATAATTGACCTCCTAGTGTACTGCTGATCTAGAGCAGAGGTTAGCAGCCTTTTGCAGGCACTGGCCAGAGCTTGCAACCCCGCTATAACTACAAATCAGTGCCCACTTCCAAAGCCAGCACTCACTTATGCTACAGATGCCTGACTTCTCTGCAATAAGGGAAGCACAAATGAGGCAGAGGAACAGGATACACGGCAGAGAGGAGCACTGTGGCAGGGGTGGGTAGCATGCAGCTCCATGGCACCTGTGCTAGATCAAAACTCTATGGCTAGGGAAAGACATTACACATAAACCAGTTTAAGTGATCAGAAACTGATTTAAACCTTTAACAGAACAGATGTTCAAACCAGTTTGAAAATGACTGAAACCGGTTTAAGATAAACCTGGTTGAATGTAGTACCAGATTTAGCTGATTTGGGTCAAACCAGTTTTTACAATGTCTGTCCCAGACCCCTTGCTGGTTTAAGATAAATCAGAAGCCCCCAGCACCCCAGCATGCTCTCTGAGCTGGGTGGGGCTCCCTGCACCACAGCAGAGTTGGCCCCTCCCCTCTGCTCCCTGACTGCAGCTCCAGCAGAGACTGCAGGCATCTACCTGGCTTCTGCTCCTCCCCTGCCCCCTGCTAAGCAGGGATTGCACCACCCCCTCTGCCTTACACAGACATACAGCATTAGCTAGAAGACCACATGCTGGCTATGGTCCAATCTGTGCTGTGGCAGATGGGACAAATGAAGAATCAACAGACAGTAGGTAATATCCCTCTGTTGTGTTCTTAATGGGGTGATAAACACTGAGTTTGGTGTGATAAATAGGGCTGTGTGAAGCTTCAGGTGCTGATTCAATTTAGAGAAGATTCAGCGGCTGAATCTCCAAATCTTAATCGAATCAGGAGACCAGTTAAAAGGTCCAAATCAATTTGAAGCTCTCTGAATTGATATGGAAAATATTTGGAGAGCTTTGGCAATTTGGGCAGTCCCCGCTGGCTGCAACAGGGAGCTAGACCTGGACTCCATGCTAGTAAGTAGGGGGCAGGAGAAGGGAGGCTGGAGGAGGGGGGAGGGGACCATGGGCTGAGCCATTGTAGGCAGGTGCCTGCATTTTTTTTCAGTCCAGAGGGGATGGCTGTACAGTTACAAACTGGTTTAGCCTAGCCAGGTTAGAATAACCTGCAATGATTGAATCAATTCAGGCTCAGGATTTTGAATGTCTGTTCCTAGCCCATGGGTCAGACTGGCCTTCTTCTCAGGTAGGATCTGGGTCAGGCTGCCAGCCTCTGGTCTAGAGCACTCTCTAGCCTGTCTTGAGAACTAATATGGAAACCCTACAGATAAAAAGGCAATGGAGGTGCTAATGGAGTTCAAGCTGCTACAGGGAGAAACACAGATTCCCACTTTGAATTGTTCAGCACTGTTTACTTCATTAATTTGAATGGATCTAAGTAGGCAAGGCCTGACAAAAATTCATCTCAAATGCTGAAGGAACTGGCTGAAGGGATCTTGGAGCACCTGGCAATAATATTTACAAAGTAACGAGAGACAGGCAAGTTCCAGATGACTGGAAAAGGGCCAATGTAATACACGACTTCAAAAAAAGGAAAAAAGGAGAACCCATGGATTTATAGACTGGTCACCCTGACTTCAATATCTGGGAAGTTACTGGAGCCAATACAAAAATCAAATTGTAAACATCTGAAACAAGAAAGAGTGATCACTAAAAGCCAACATGAATTTGTTAATAAAAAATCATGCCAAACTGACTTAATTCCTTCTCTGAAAAGGTAATTAGATGGGTAGATGAAGAGAACAGAGATGGGTTTGGGCTTTAGTATGCTTGGGCTTTAGTATGGCTTTTGAGTAAAGTCCCATGTGACATTGTTATAAGGAAACAGGAGATAGATAAAATTACTATAAGATGGATAGATAATTGACTCAATAACACAAGCAAACGGTAATTAACATGGATCAATGTCAGAATGACAAAAGTGGGTTTCCAGAGATCTGTTCTGGGTCCAGTGCTGTATGATGCATTTATTATTTGGATGCCAAAATGGTCAGTTCTACAAATGACACAAAAGTGGGAAGGAGTGAAAATACTTAAGAGGATAGGAGTAGAGTGGAAAAGGACCTTAGAGTTAGGCTAACAATAACAGACTGTAGTTCAGTGCAAACAAATTCAATGTGCGTTAGGGAAAAATGGAGAAATACAGAATGGGAGATAATTTGCTGGGCGATACCATTTCTGAGAGGGATCTAAAGGTTTTGCTGGATCACAGACTCAATATGTGTCAGCAAAAGCTTGTAGTCACAAGAAAAAAAAAGTGAACAATTTTGGGCTGCATCAAAAGGAGTATTAATTGTAAAACATGGGAGGTGATATGACTGCTCTGTTTGGTGCTGGTTAGGCCTGAACCAGAGTACTGTGTACAGTTCTGGGATTTACATTTGACGGCTCTGGAGAAGTTGGAGAGGGCCCAGAGGCAGGTCACAAAAATGATAAAGAGGTTGGAAGACAAACTGCATGAGGAAAGATGGAGAGAGTTAGAATGGGGGCATAACAGTAGTTTTCAAATATTTGAAAGGCCATTAAAAAAGAGGGAGAACAATGGTTCTCCCTTACCACAGAGGGAAGGATATGAAGCAATAGTTTTAAATTGAACCAAGCAGATTTAGATAAAATTTCTTGAGGAAAAAAAACCAACTTCCTTACTGCTCTAATAGTACTCCACTGGGAGCAATATTCCTTGGGAACAGGCTGCCCAGGGAAGTTATGCAATCTCCTTCAATGGAGGCTTTCAAGAAGTGGCTAGATATGTGTTTGATAAGTTTTGAAGAGCATTCCTGCATTCATACAGACATTTGGACTACATGGCTCTTAAGGTCCCTATGATTCTATGCTCCAAAACACTTCAGGTAGACAACTGCTCTGCATATACTTATTAGAAGCAAAGATTAAAAGGGAAAAGATAACTTTGTATATGTGAAAGACCTACGTGAAATATGGACTGATGAACAAACCTCAAAGAATTTTGCTACTGGATTTGATGAGCATTTGTCTGAAGTTTACTCAAAATAACCAAACCGATTGGGCCACTAGTTAAATCAACTAACCAGTTCTCACTTTGTTGTATGGGGCTTATCCTTCTCTGGGTGACAGGAGAACTTATGGGTGGCAAATGAAGAAGATATGGGATGTTTATGTACCCTAGATTCAAGTCCTGTTGAGGAATGGTTTCATACCACCTGCAAGGTGGGGGGGGGGGGCGGAGAGGTGGGGATGGTTTCATACCACCTGCAGAGTGAGCAAGTGTGTGTGTGTCTGTGTGTGTGTGACGCAAGGATCCAACCTGTGGTAACACCAGCTCGGCTGAACCAGTATGACCTGTAATGTAAATGTGGTTTCTGAAGCCAGGCCCCTGTTTTGATATGCTTTGCTTTCAACTGATCTACTTAAAACAATTGAAAAATGGAACCAGTCTTGGGGCCCTTGTTAAATCCCACTCACTGTTATGTGCTAAAAAATAAGAACTCATTTTTTATACTTTTCTTGTATAGACATGATCTTTCTGTCTTATCAGCAGCAATGGTACATTAATGCTGCTCTCTTGAATGCTGAACTACTTGCTAAGCCCACTGAGATACTAATATCACTTACAAATGCCCCCATTTTGCCAAGAACATTACTTTGGTAGCTTAACAAGACAAGTTTCCTTTTGCTTTCGTTGCTCAAAACGAAAGTGCTATCCACAGAATATTGCCTTGAGCATTGTAGTTCATAGCCTTTGCATGCTGCTGTAATCACTGTACCTGTACCAAGGCAAATGTTTTATAAACTCAAAATTTTATGACATTAAAAGCTACAATGCTGTGCTGCTTTGTAGGGCTAATAGCAAAATGAGAGGTTTATCTTCTATGAGATGGAGAACCAAGATATCAGTCTTGAAAAAAATCTACTCAGGTATTGTGATAGTATTAGTGTCATCCAGCAGAGGCATTTAATTAACATCTATTTATTTTATTAATATTATTTGCAGCTGAAAATTATCCACGAAGACTTTTTTGCAAATCCTCTTAATTTACATAATTGGGTATCTAAAGGTTGAGAGCTGAAAACATTTACGCGGCAAGTTTGTTCCCAAAATGAAAAAAGACAAAAAAAAAAGATTCCCTTTCAATGAAAATGACTAGAAGAAAACTTTTTTTTAGAAAAAAGAAAGAAACAAATATAATATTCACTTACTACACTTAAATCTCAGATTTGAATACTAGGGTCCACACTTATAACTACTTCTGCTGCTGTGAATTTACAGAATGCTGTGGCAAAAAAATAAGATGCAACATTAAATAAGTGCCATTATGTTCATAGATTCATAGATGTTAGGGTCCAAAGGGACCTCAACAGATCATCGAGTCCGACCCCCTGCATAGGCAGGAAAGAGTGCTGGGTCTAGATGACCCCAGCTAGATGCTTATCTAACCTCCCCTTGAAGACCCCCAGGGTAGGGGAGAGCACCACCTCCCTTGGGAGCCCGTTCCAGACCTTGGCCACGCGAACTGTGAAGAAGTTCTTCCTAATGTCCAATCTAAATCTGCTCTCTGCTAGCTTGTGGCCATTATTTCTTGTAACCCCCGGGGGCGCCTTGGTGAATAAATACTCACCAATTCCCTTCTGTGCCCCCGTGATGAACTTATAGGCAGCCACAAGGTCGCCTCTCAACCTTCTCTTGCAGAGGCTGAAAAGGTCCAGTTTCTCTAGTCTCTCCTCGTAGGGCTTGGTCTGCAAGCCCTTAACCATACGAGCGGCCCTTCTCTGGACCCTCTCCAGGTTATCCGCATCCTTCTTGAAGTGTTGGGTTTGAAGAATAGAGATAAATCACTATAAGGGGAAGACCAGAGAAACCATAGGTCCCTCACAGAATGTGAAAGGAAACCTAGTTACAGATGATGCAGAGAAGGCTGATGTATTTAATGCCTTTTTTATTTTTGTCTTTACAAACAGGGGTAGCTACCACATAATGAGCGCAGTTGGCAGCAAAGATAAGAAAGGAGACAGCTTACACTGGTAGAAGAACAGGTTATGGATTCCTTAGAGAAGCTAGATACTGTCAAGTAGGCAGGGCCAGATGGGATGCACCCTAGCGTACTGAAGGAGTTGGCTGATATAATATCAGAACCATTTGTTATTCTCTTTGAGAACTTGGGGAGGTTAGGTGATGTCCTGGATGACTGGAAAAGGACAAATATAGTGCCTGCTTTTAAGATAGAGAAGGAAGAGGGACCAGGGAATTACAGGCCAGTCACCCTGACTTCAATACCTGGAAAGATCATGGAGTAAGTCCTCAAAAAATCTTTTGTGAAGCACCTAGAGGAGAACAAAATGATCACAAGCAGCCAGCATGGCTTCACCTAGAGCAAGTCATGCCTCACCAAGCTGATTTCCTTCTATGAATATGTGACAGGCTCTGTGGATGGGGGTAGAACAGTGGATGTATAGACCTTGACTTTGTGTGGGCCGGGTGCAAATCCGCAGCCCTTGTTGCGCTGCACGCGGGCTGTGGCCGGCAGCCCGGGCACGCCGGGTCGGAGAGGGCGGGCACCGAGCTAGAATTAGGCACAGACACGTAACGGTTGATTTTAAGATTGTTTACTTACACCGAGATGGTCGCGGTGCAGGCTGAAAACTTGCTTGAGTTGCGGTTACAAACAGAAAGAACACGAACAATCACGTGGAGTTTGCTAGGCTCCACGCAAACAGAACTCCGGATGTCCAGGACAAGCGCGCCTCAAAACTCGTTGATACATCTTATAAAAGGTTACCGCTCGAAGACAGAAAGAGGTGGGCGGTGGATCAGGCTGCCAAACTCCTCTGAGTTCCACACAGGGTTTCTATCACCCTGCCGCGTACCCAGAGACCCCACGAGATGGATGTGGAGTCCTCTTTGGCTTGGGCGGAAACTGCTCAAGCCTCTTATACAGCTAGCAGGCCAATCGCTAGCCGACACGTGGGAATAATTTAGCACTAGCCAATAGCAGGACACAAATTTGCATACGAAGAGCGGGAACTCCTTTGCACCGTGCATTTCTGTGTTGCAAAGTAAATGCACCCTGCAAAGACAGCTGCAAAGTGGCGGGAACTCTCTCCCTTGCACGCGGGTTCTCTGCGCAGCAGAACTCCACCGTGCAATGAAGTTGTAAACCCACGGGGATAATTCTTAGTGCCGAAGCACACTCAAAAAATCAGACCTTTGGGTCATGACAGACTTAAGCAGGGATTTTGACACTTTCTCTCATGACATTCCCATTAACAAGGCTAAGAAAATACAGACTAGATGACAATACTGTAAAGTGCATACAAACACTCTGTCTTGGTATTTAAAAAATAGGACTACTAGTGTTTGCAATTCTTGTGAAGTGCACTTTGAGATCTATACATTACATGGCATCTATACAAGTGATGAGTGTTATCATTATAACAAATGCTTCAACATTCAGTTACAATTTTATAAAAGTACTAAAGATTACAAGCTTTTTCCTTCTTTGTCAACAACCAAAACCTGGAGGAGCATTCAGTTATTTTATGCGATTCAATTTTTTTCTTTATGTTTTGACCTGTGCTGAAAACTGTAAGAAACACATTTAAGGAATCATTTATTTTTTTCATTTTAATCAGCTAATGTCTCTTGGCTCAAACACTGAATGTTGAGCAATTCAGTGTTTGGATTTGGAAGATCTGGAAGAAAGCCATTAATGAAATTGATTTCTTATAGCTGGTGTTATCCTCTTGCATAGATCAGGTCTCAAATTTGCTCTTGAATGCTCAGAATTTTTTGTCAGATATGCAGGTGTATATTAATAGTCAATGTCAGGAGATACAGTAACTGGCTGGCTCATTTGCTTTAATCTACCCATCTGTTAGCACTTCATTCTTTCCTCTTTTTCTTGGCCACCAGAAAAGTTAAAGATTTACAGTAGGAATGTGTAATGGTAAAAGCATCTAATATGTCTTTCTTTTTTAAAAATCTGCCTATAACATCAACTCTGACAGTATCATGATTTGTCATGTTTAAGGGTAGTTTATGTATAAGAGAAATACAATGAATAGAAACATCTTTTGTCCTACAGATGGGATTTTAAATTATCGTAATTATAATGGGTACCTAAGTGGAGGTAATTTATGTTGCATGGAAGTTCATTTAAAAATGGTAGTGCATTGCTTACTGAAAGTACCACTTAGAGAAAAAGTAGGAACAGGTGAGTGACAAGCAGCTGTCACCATGGTCTCTGAAACAGCAACTGGGTAAGCAAAAGTGAAGGTTTGAATACATTATTTTCTTATGAAAAAATGCTTGTAGAAACCAGAACAATCCATTCATTTGCAGAAAAATCTATTACTGGTTACAAGAAAAACTGCATAATAAAGAATGTTGCCCTGCTATCACATTTTTCAATTTTTATAAATATAAAGTCAGAGTTGCAACAACCCAAAGGTGTCTAAGGCATCAAATATTTCTGTCCTTAAATATGTAAATGTTTTACCCACTATTAGGGGCATTCGGGGTATGATCAGCTAATTAAATATGTATCTGAGAAGTGATGTCAATCTGAATTCTTTGTACTGCACATTTAAATGAAGAGGAGTTTCCTTGAAAAAACTGCCAGTATATATTCTGAATGCAGAAGATCACAGAATGAAGATGATGAGGTACCATCCTCTCTTGCAAACATAAAAGTGATCTAGTCTGAAAAATACAGATCTCCTCTGTATATAGGAAAATATAACAAAGTAATTGATAGAAAGAAGAGAGGAGGAAAGCACTTTGACAATTTCAAAACCTGAATCTGAATGATTTAAAAATGCCCAGCTACCTAAACTCAACATACACCTGTAAAAAGATCTGTACACTGCTTCTGCTTGACAACTGCCTGTGGTGGCAATGCATTCTTATCAGATTGTGCAGATAATTTACAATATGCTGGATTTTCAGTGCTCCACAATGCACAAAGGAGGGTACTGTGTGGCAAAGAGTTTATGAAAAGACACCCAAAATTTCTTAAAATGCATAGGCTATGAGAAATGCTAACATTCTGTATTTGAAAAGCCTTTTGTTTCACATCCTCCCCCTCTTCATAGACAGCATGTGTATTTGTACACTGGATCACATTGCTTAAGGAGGTGCCGTTACTATTACTTAGATATGGCATAAATGAGGATGCTGGCTTACAGTAGATAAAATGTGTCCAAAAACTATTTTTCTACCCTCAACAGCTTTTAATATAAAAGTATGAGTAGGCAGAATACTGTGGGATACAGCAATACAACAAACAAAATGCAGATTGGGGAGGCAGTGACCCTTACGTGGGATATTCTTTATTTTAAAAGTGTCAGACTTCAAACCTTGGATGAACGGAGAGGGAGAGACACAGTCTTACAGGTTGTCTATACTTAAAAGTATTTGCCCATACAGCAATACTAGGCAACTACCGTAGTAGTTTAAAGATGCACAGTTTAAAGATGCAAGAGAGTCCTTTTTGCTGTTATAGTTTAAATGAATTTCCCACTGGAAGAGAGATGTCTACATTAAGATTCTAACTAGCATGGCTTAGGGTTGTAATCATTTTTTATTTTCTTAACCAAAAGAGCTATGCCAGCAAACTCTTAAGTGCAGAGCACACCTAGTGTACTTTTATAAGGAAACTGTCCTAGGCACAGGGACTGGCTTGAAAGAAGGCAGAGTGGGAGAGGGAAACTGCAGGAGCAGTCAAAAGAGAAGCTTGGGCAGGGCAAAGGCATCAGAAAGGAGCTTAGGAGAGGCAGAGAGAAAAGATGTATCCCCCAGCCTGGCTCCCTATGAGTTAAGATTTGCTTTGCTTAATAATGTGATATTTTTCCACAAGTTTTGCCTTGTCTTGGTAGGACTTCTGTGGTCTCTACTGAGAATTAAAAAAAAAAAACCTTTTCATTTCACTATTTTTTTTTAATACAAATATGTTCACTTACCCACTTTCATTGCAAACATATTGGGCAATGACATTAAAGAACAATAGGTAGTCACAGGACATATTTCTAATGCTACATTGAGCATTTATTAGCCTGCTGCCTTCTAATCGTCCAGAAAACTCAAAACACAGCAAAATCCAGTAAAGCCTGCAGCTTCATTTTTTGTAGCAGTGGCAGCATTAGCAAGTCATTTGTTTTCTGCAAATGGAATATATATTTGTCAAATTCTCTTCATTATGGCTTAGGAATTAAATTCACACAATGAGACTTGGAGGGGGAGGGAACAAGAGGCCATAAAATGAATGCTGTATAGGCAAGGATGGCAAGAAGTGTTTGAATTCTGTGAGTTATGTGCCAGCTCTTAAAGGATACATAAGATTTCCTTTAAACTCTTAATCACCTGCCATCATCAAATTTCTCACAGCACTGTTGAAAGGATTATCTGTCCAAACTTCAGTCTTGCATAATCACATGGCTATTGCCTATTTCACTTCTACTGTATGCGGTATATTTCTTCACTTTGGCTAGGGACAGACATTCAAAAAGCCTGAGCCTGAGTTGATTCAATCAAGTCTGATACTACTACATTCAACCAGGTTTATCTCAAACCGGTTTCAGCCATTTTCAACCTGGTTTATGTGCACTGAACATCTGTTCTGTTACAAGTTTAAAACAGTTTCTGATCACTTAAACTGGCTTATGTGTAATGTCTGTCCCTAGCCTTTTTGTCCTAAGCCACTCTGAATGTTGCTATGTGCTGTTAAACACATTCTGAGTTTTGCTTGGGGTGGAGAGCACTAAAACAGCAACAGTTTTTCACAACACATCTCATAAAAGTGGATTAAGGCTGCCTGATATTTTTCATTAGGAGACCCAGTTTTCACTTGTTTAAACACCTTGGACTCAGCACATGGACACAGCAGCCCAGCTCTCCACTTGGGGCATTACATACAGCAGGAATCCCTACCTCCTGAAGGGAGAATAAGAGAACATATTGTGCCATATGATATATCATATCAGTGACCTGTGCCATCTATCTGGGTTTAGCTGCAAGCTAATATAGTAAACTCTAGTATTTAGGGGATGTGTCTACATGAGATGTTTACTGCACAGTTGACTATAACTGCACAGTAAATGTGTCAGAGTCTACACACGTGCCCCTATTAGAGTACACAAAACTAATAAACTCCACAAGGTAAATACAAGTCCTACCCTGCTGCAAAGTTTTTTCATGCATAGCAGCACATGTATGGATGCTGAGCTTGCTGGCTGGGGCATGAGGGTGCATCAGTACAGGGCTAGCTGGCAGGCAGCCCCTGCACTGAAGCACCCTTGTCCCTCAGCCAGCCCCTCTGCAACACATTGAGCCCAGAGTGGCCCCAAGCTGGCAGGTTGAACCCCTGGACTGCCTGCCAGCCGGGGCTGCTGGAACCCAGCTCAATGTGCTATAGTCCGAGCACATGTGTAAACCATGCACCGGGGAGCCTACCAGGAGCAATAAACTGCAGAGCAATAAGCTTTACAATAAGCTCTGCAGTTTATTGCTACGCCCTAATAACATGTGTAGACACACCCAGGAAGTAGCAGTCTGAATTGCAGTGCTAAAAATTAGGGCTGTGCAAAATTTTGCTGGCAGTTTCATTTTGACGCTGTTTTGACTTGTTTCAAGCTCAAAACAGCAACATCAAAATGAAACAGAGAGCTGCAAAACAGCCTCAAAACAAAACGAGGTAAGTCAAAACATTTCAAAATTTTCAAAATGTCTCGAAGCTCAAGCTAGGCTTGCCTGCAGGGAAACAGAAACTAAAGTAAGGAGAGGGAAGGGGAAGTGGGGGGGGAGGGGAGGAGGACTGCTCTCATTATTGACTGTGTAGCTGGCCAGTGACTGTCATCCTTCCCTGAGGTCCCTTCCAATCCCAGTGCTCTGGGGGAGGGATGGAAAAACTGCATAAAAGGCAACATTGCTTGAACTGCCCTGCTTTCTGGCTCGGTGCCGGTTACTGAGCTGTGTGTTTCAGTGTTGCCTGCCAGCAGGTAGAAGTGCATGGCCCCAGAACCCAGACTTCCCCAGCAACTATCTCCTTGACAGCTGGCAAGCTTTGTGGCTGCAGCAGGGCCTAGCAGGCCTGCAGTTTTCACCCCCCTGTGCCCTAAGACAGACGCAGTCCCACAAGCACCCATGTTATGAGTTTTGCTTGTCAGCAGCCAGAGGTGCAGGGCCCCAGAATCCAGAAGTCCCTGCACCTATCTCCTTGATGGCTGGCAGGCTTCATGGCCTCAGCAGGGGCTAGCATGCCTGCAGTTTTGATCCCACTGTGGCTTAACACATACATGTGACATGAGTTTTGCTTTCATGATTTTGAGGTGCAATTTCCACAAAGCCCCTGCACCTATCTCCTTAAAACTTGGCAGGCATCATGCTCTCAGAAGGAGCTACTATTCCTGCACATTTCATCCAAATCAGGCCAGAAATGACAAAGTTAAGGCTGTTTTGGGCTTCCCCATTATAGCCTACAGGCAAAACATCGAAACAGCGAAACTGTTTTGACGAAACGAAACGGAACAGGGGTCTTGAATTGAAATGAAATTCAAAACAAAACACTGTTTCATCAAAATGTCAAAATGCAAGTCGAAATGAAACAGTGCCATTTCACACAGTCCTATTAAAAATTCAAAGTTCACACATCCAGGATGACACAAAATTGAAGGGGACCAGAGAGAGAGGAAGGGGATATAAAGCTGTATTATTTATTTATTCCTGGTTTTTACCTCTGTCTCTTAGAAAATCATATAGAAAAACCTACATGAAAAACCATTAAAGTTCCAGAGCCCAGCACTTGAATACTGGGATATACCAAATGTAAGATTGTTTGTCTTCTGTAACATGCACATTATGGACAGTTTTCAACTGTACTGTCACATACTAATTTTTCCACCAGATCCTGCCTCATTAAGTGCACTGGTTGGATGCACAAGGAGGCAGAATTCATGTTGTACAGACCTCCATAAATCTGTAAGTTCTTTATTTGGCAACCTACCTTACATTCTTTTAGTGTACACAATTCCCCACCCCACCCTCATACATGCAATTATATATTAGAATGACAGGAATAAACATGTATGTTTTGGAGGACAGGAGACAGAGAGAGAAAAAATCATATGTATGATTTTATGCGGTCGGTACCAGTGCTTCTAATACAATTTGTAAAACGAGTTGAGATCTACATGGATGACAATGCTACGCAAACACAAAATGGTCATAAAGTAGATATTACAACATATCCAGAATTAAGAATACCATAATCAACATCAGCAATTCCTCAAAGTCGAGGACAACTGTCTTCCATAATTGGTTTATCTGTGGGTCTGAAGATGGCTGAGAAGGTTAATCTGGGATCAACAGTTTCTGCTGCAACTCAGGCATATGTTGGGTGGGTGGCTTAGGATTCCTGGTTCAGTCTGACACACTGTTTCTGCCACTCCCACTTTTCCATCTCCTGCTGTCACCATGAGATTTCAGAGTAATGAGATCCTTAACAGGCTCTTCCCCCATTTGGATGGTCATAGGCAGTAGTCTACTATGAACTGATTTAAATGCTGCATGTTTTCAAGTTGGCCTTGAGGATGCTCTTGAAGTGCTTCTCTACCTTCGTCTTCAGCATATGTCCTGCCTGAGCTTGGAGAATAAAACTTCCTTTGGGAGTCTGGAGTCTGACATTTGGATGATGTGGCTGGCCCAGAAAAGTTGATGTCAGATGATCATTGCCTCGGTGCTCATGGTGTTTGCTTGCAAGAGGACGCTAACATTGGTGTGTCTATATTGCCATTGGATTCAAAGAATCTTCCGCAGGCAGTGTTGATGGTATTTTTCCAGTGACTTGAGGTGACTCTTGTATGTTTGTCCACAGCTCAGCTCCATTCTATAAGGTAGGTATCAAGACTGCTTAATAAACCCTGACCTTGGTTTCATATATGATGTCATGATCTCCAAACACCCATTTCCTCAGGCATCCAAAGGCTGCAGTTGCACATTTGAGGCAATGTTGGATATTTTTATTGATGTCAGCCTTCTGCAAGAGATGGCTTCCAAGGTATGGAAAATAATGAACATTCTCCAGAATTTCACCGTACATATGAATTTCCGGAACTGGGGACTGCTTATTAAGAGCTTGGTGATGAAAAACCTTCATCTTCTGAATTTTAAGTCTACTGCCTTAATATTAGTTCTCCTATTTTTTTTCCCAAAATATTCTGCAGAAACTTAAATATAACAGAGATAATCAAGACCAAAAAGGAAAACCTGGAGAAGCAGTACATTTCAAATATACCAAAAAGAGGAAAAGATCTTTTTCCCCCTCCTTCTTAAGAAGATGCGCTGTCACAATGAGTGACACTTTTTATCTCTTGATGTCAAAATAGGGGTAAATATATCATGAAAGGGAACAGAAACGAGTCTTAATGACTACACTGCTATTGCAAGCTCCTATCCCATGTCATATTCAGTCACCCAGAAAATTAAGAAAGACTATATTTAGTTTAAATTTTCATGCATCTATTAGTAAAAATCCAGTGTGGCAAAAATAACCACCCTAGACTTGGCTAACATGGTTATTCGAGTTTAAACATATTTAAAAGACATTTATTGTTTAAACACAACTAGCAATTTCATATTCTAAATGAAAATTCTAAATTCAAAGTCAGGTTTATTTCTCTCTTTTTGTCTCAGCACATCTTTTATCTTGTATCACTTTATAGATTTCATAGATTTAATAGATTTTTAGGGTCGGAAGGGACCTCAGTAGATCATCAAGTCTGAGCCCCTGCCCTGGGCAGAAAAAAGTGCTGGGGTCAGATGACCCCAGTTAGGTGCTTGTCTAGTCTCCTCTTAAGAGTCATAGATGCTAGGGTTGGAAGGGACCTCAATGGATCATCAAGTCTGATCCCCTGCCAGTGGCAGGAAAAAGTGCTGGAGTCATGTGACCCCAGCCAGGTACTTATCCAGTCTCCTCTTGAAGATCCCTAAGGTAGGGGACAGCAGCCCCTCCCTTGGAAGCCTGTTCCAAATTCTGGCAACCCTAACTGTGAAGAAGTTCTTTCTGATGTCCAACCTAAATCTACCCCCTATCAGCTTGTGGCTGTTGTTTCTGGTTATTCTAAGGGATTCTCTGGTAAACAGAGTATCTCCTATTCCCTGCTGCCCCCTATCCTCCCCCACCCCAGTGAATTTGTATACTGCCACAAGATCCCCCTTCAGCCTTCTCTTGCAGAGGCTGAAAAGCTTCAGGTCCCTCAACCTTTCCTCATAAGGCCTTCCCTGCAGGCCTCTAACCATATGAGTGGCCCTCCTCTGGGCCCTCTCAATGTTGTCCACATCCATCTTGAATTGCAGCGCCCAGAATTGGACACAGTACTCCAGCTGCGGCCTGACCACCTCCCAGGACCTGTTTGCGATGCGCCTAATAATGCATGATAAAGTGTGGTTAACTCTGCTAATTACTTCATCACATTGACAACTCATATTCATCTTGGAGTTGACAATGACTCTGAGATCTCTTTCTGTCACTGCACTGCTGAGAAGGTCATCCCCCAGCCTATAGGTGTGCTGGTGATTCCCTCTCCCTAGGTGCAGCACCTTGCACTTGTCCTTATTGAACTGCATCCTATTGTTCTCTGCCCACTTCTCTAACCTGTCCAGGTCTGCCTAGATTTGTTTTCTTCCCATCAGTGTGTTTGCTTTGCCCCGTAGTTTGGTGTCATCTGTGAATTTAGACAGAGTGCTTTCCACGCCCTCATCCAGGTCGCTGATGAAGATATTGAACAGCACCAGCCCAAGGACCAAGCCTTGAGGGAACCCACTGCCCTCATCTTTTGAGGTCAATACCAACCCATGCACCACCACTCTCTGTGTATGACTTTCCTCTTCAGCCAATTTGCCACCCACATGACTGTTTAAGCATCTATGGCACAGTTGTTCAATTTGTTTATAAGAATAGAATGGGATACCATGTCAAAGACCTTCTTAAAGTTCAAGTAGATGACATCTACTTTGACTTCTGCATCTAAGGCCATGTACAGATGAACTGACGGGCATGTGTGCATGGTACTTTAAAGCAGGCTAAATGCTTTTGCACCACATTAATGGTGTTGGTATTTGCACACCCCAGCACCATACTGCGCATTAATTCCAGCTGCTGTAGAAAATTTGGTGGCATAATCTGCCTTAAATGATTTGGGGCACAGCAAACTAAAACTCCTTCGAGAAATTTTAGTTTGCTGCCCCTTCAGGCACCGAGCGAAGCACCGGGCTCTGTGCAGCTCTGTAGGAAGCCCTGCAGGCAGCCTGACAGCAGCCCAGGAAGGCAGGCTCTGCCCAAGAAAAGCGGCAAGCCTGATATTTTTTTTTACCCCCTGGAGCTTTCCTGCCTGCCTGAGCTGTGCAGGGGGCCGGTGCTGTCCTCCACAGCTGCGGTGCTCCCCCAGGACGACCTGAGCCAGGTGCCTGCAGGTGGGTGCTACCTGGGGGGGGGGAACCGCTGCTGCAGAGGGAAGTACCAGCCCTCACCCCCTCCACAGCCCAGGGACTGCTGCACCTGCTGCCAGCTTGCCCTCCCCTCCCTGGCAGAGAGGCAGGTAAGTCAGTGGGGGGAGTGTATGACCCTAAATTGAAGTGGCCCTAAATTGAAGTGGTGTTTTAAAAAACCCACCACTTCAATTTAAAGCCCCCATTTTGTCTACATATACCCTATGCATTTAGTGACTTGGTCATAGAAAGAAACAAGGTTAATCAGGTAGAATCTACCTGCCATGAACCAGTGCTGGTTGCCCTTCAGCATTATATTACTCACTGGACTCCTATGTGATCCTTGATAATTTTTTTCAAGGGTTTTCCCAAGGACAGTGGTGAGGCTAACCAGTCTATAGTTACCTGGATCTGCCTTCCTCCCCTTTTTGAAAATAGGGACCACATTGGCCCTTTTTCAGTCCTCTGGGACCTCACTAGAGCACCATGAGTGCTAAAACACTACCCTTAATGACCTCCAAGTTAGGGGGGAGCACCACCTCCCTTGGAAGCCCATTCCAGATTTTGGCAACCCTCACTGTAAAGAAATTTTTCCTAATGTCTAATCTAAATCTGCTGTCCCTCATTTTATGGCTGTTGTTCCTAGTAACCCCCAGGGATGCCCTAGTAAATAGAGTATCCCCTATTCCTTGCGCCCCGCCACCAATGAATTTGTAGATGGCTACAAGATCCTCTCTCAGCCTTCTCTTGTGGAGGCTGAGGAGATTCAGTTCCCTCAATCTCCCCTTGTAGGATCTTACTTGTAGGCCCATAACCATACGAGTAGCCCTCCTCTGGACCCTCTCAGTGTTAGCCACATCCCTCTTGAAGTGCAGTGCCCAGAACTGGACACAGTACTCCTGTTGCCATCTTACCAATGCTGCATAAAGGAGAAGTATTAACTCCCTAGACCTACTCATGATACACCTTCCAATGCATGGAAGACTGTGGTTGGCTTTGCTTATTTTACAACCTATTAAATGGGTACTTTGCATCAGTCTTTCATCAGTCCCATGGGACGCCCATGCCCACTACGGGACAGGGAGGTCCAGGTGAGGGAGACCCCTGCCCTCCATCAATGTTGACCTCGTGAAGGAACACCTTGAGAGGCTGGATACCTTCAAGTCAGCCAGCCCTGACAATGTACACCCCAGGGTACTGAAGGAGCTGGCAAGCATCATAGTCCAGCCTCTGGCATGGATCTTTGAAAACTCCTGGCAATCTGGTGTAGCGCCCGAAGACTGGAAGAAGGCCAATGTGGTGCCTATCTTCAAGAAAGGGAGGATATTGGATCCAGCAAATTACAGGCCCATCAGCCTGACTTCTTTCCCGGGGAAGATCTTAGAAAAGTTTATTAAAGAGGCCATCCTTAATGGACTGGCCGACGCCAACATCCTGAGGAATAGCCAGCAAGGGTTTGTTGCAGGTAGGTCTTGCTTGACCAATCTCATTTCCTTCTACAACCAGGTGACCTATGACTTGGACAAGGGAGAAGTGATTGATGTCATATATCTTGACTTCAAAAAAGCCTTTCATCTGGTATCCCATGATCACCTCTTGGTGAAACTGGCCAATTGTGGCCTTGGGTCCACCATGATCGGCTGGCTGGGAAATTGGCTCCATGGTCGGACCCAGAGGGTGGTAATTGATGGAAGTCAATCATCATGGTGCCCTGTGACCGGTGAGGTCCCCCAAGGCTCTGTCCTTGGACCCATATTGCTCAACATCTTCATTAACGATGTGGACATTGGAGTCAGAAGCAGACTGGCCAAGTTCGCCAATGACACCAAACTTTGGGGCAAACCATCCATACCAGAAGACAGGGGGACAATCTAGGCTGACCTGGACAGGCTCAGCAAATGGGCAGATGAGAACCTGATGGTATTTAACACTGAAAAATGCAAATTTCTCCACCTTGGGAGGAAAAACCTTCAGCATCCATATAGGCTCAGCAGTGCTACACTGGCTAGCGCTACGGAAGAAAGAAACTTGGGGGTCATCATTGACCAGAAGATGAACATGAGTCTGCAACGCAATGCTGCAGCTAGTAAAGCGACCAAAATGCTGGCTTGCATCCATAGATGCTTCTCAAGCAAATCCTGGGACGTCATTCTCCCCTTGTACTTGGCCTTGGTGAGGCTGCAGCTGGAATACTGCATCCAGTTTTGGGCTCCACAATTCAAAAAGGATGTGGAGAATCTTGAGAGAGTCCTGAGAAGAGCCATGCGCATGATCAGAGGTCAGAAAAACAGACCTTACGACGACAGGCTGAGAGCCATGGGGCTCTTTAGCCTGGAAAAGCGCAGGCTCAGGGGTGATCCGATGGCTACCTATAAGTTTATCAGGGGTGACCACCAGTATCTGGGGGAACGTTTGTTCCCCAGAGTGCCCCAAGGGATGACGAGGTCGAATGGTTATAAACTACTGCAAGACCATTTCAGGCTGGACATAAGGAAGAATTTCTTTACTGTCCGAGCCCCCAAGGTCTGGAATAGCCTGCCATTGGAGGTGGTTCAAGCACCTACATTGAACACCTTCAAGAGTAAATTGGATGCTTATCTTGCTGGGATCCTATGACCCCAGCTGACCTCCTGCCCTTTGGGTGGGGGGCTGGACTCGATGATCTTCCGAGGTCCCTTCCAGCCCTAATGTCTATGAAATCTATTAAATCTATTACTTTGTCACATTGACGACTCGTGTTCATTTTGGAGTCGACTGTGACTCCGAGGTCCCTTTCTGCTGCTGTGCTGCTTAGAAAGTCACCTCCCAGCCCATAGGTGTGTTGGTGATTCTTTATGTTCTGCTACACTACAATATGAGAACAGGAAGGAACTATAAATAAAAGGCATTCCTTTTGAAACAGATACCCTGTGCCACCCTTACATTCACAGCCGAACAGCCAGTTTGAAAATGTCTTCTTAGACAGTCAGAAGACTAGGTTCAGTAACCAAGAGAAATTATTTTTTTTGCTATTTCTGAGCACAGGCAGACACTTTTAATCTCAATGATCCTATTAGATATAAGTAAATCTCATCTACTAAGAATAAGCATTAATGGAGCACATAGCTAAAGGTATAACCATATGCAATAATAGCCCCATTCTCAACTGTAACATTCTACTGCACATTTCTTTTCTTCCAGTGAATGATTTGCTACTCTGCAGGAAGCTTTATAATAGTTTATAAAAAGCTATCTGGAATGCCAAAGTGAGCAGCTGAAATTTCTAGTTTGAAATGAAATTGAATAATGCAGAATGAATTAGACCACAGTAATTCCACGTTGTTTAACTCACCTACTCTCTCTTCCACCCCTCCCCCCATGTCAATCCAAAGTACTAGAAATTGTTTTCTGTCTATATTAATTTATGTTCCTTTGGTGCACCAACCTGCCATATCAGCACCAAATATGAAGCATGCACCCTTCCCCACCCATGTGTGGACAAACTCTGCTGTTTTCTGTTTCCACCTTCCAATAAACTACTCACAACATATTTACAAGACTGATTCTTCCACAGTTTGTAAAAAAACAAATAACAAAATTTGCCCTCCCCCCTGAAAAAGGAGAACTCTTTTGGGAAGCCAATTTAATGCAGGACATTAAGTAAACTGATGCTGTCATTAGTGCAAATGTCAAGTTCATTATAGCAGATGTTTCAGCTGAAGATCACTACACATTAAAATCACACAACAAATGTGCAGTGCATTCACCATTTGATTTACTGTGTCTGCTTCAATGCTCAAAAGAGTCAATCAGAACTGTCTCTTCATGTAATTACCACATTGTTATGTAACGAAGCTAGTTATTTGGTTGAAACATTCATAACAAGTCCCGGTTCCAGGCTACTGCTGATCATTTTTATAAGCCCTTTGAAATGTAAAATGTTTATAAACTACATAATAAAATTTTACTGCTAATGTAGTTAGGGACTAAGACAACCACAAAATAGCAAAGAACTTCTACCATATTGTACATATTGCTACAGGAATCTTTTCAATTTCAAATATTAGATGCTGCAACTATGATAAATTATAGTGCTCTCTCAAAAGGCATCTGAGTTCTGGAACGGACCTGCTATCAGGGTCTTAAAGCAAAGGACATTAGGTTAAGCCCATTATCAAGTATAGTAATTTGTGATGCTCCTGCAGTTTCCCACCCAAATCTAAAGAGCAAATTACTTGTCTGCCCTTCAGGTCAAAAGTAAGATGCTGTAATAATGAATGCCAAAAATAATTAACACGATCAGCAGAACAAATTGCATCCGAAAAAGCCCCCCAAAATAGAAACTGGGACAGATTTTGAAAAACAAGTACAAGTTCTTTTTAAATTTATAAAATAGATTTTCCTTTGCACTCTCAGCCTGATCTACAGAATTCTACAAGCTTTAGCAGAAACTCTCATTAAGTGACTAATAGTAGCCTGAAAAAGATTAACCAAAATAATCTCTAACTGAACTGATGCTATGATACAGTACATCTCTCAAACTCATGTATGTCACCATATGCAAGATTTAACAGGAAGCCACATGGGCACTGTCCCAGGACTGCTAGAGAGTGCCAAAGTGATGCATAGTACATCTGCTCCACATGGATTAGATTATCTCCCCAGACTACTGTAGCAGTAACTGCTTTAGTAGGATGCTTGGTACATGCCAGTAAACACTCCCCAGGGAGACACACATCAGAGTCACTGTATTTTGCTTGGATGGAAAAACTCCTTTTTTTTCGGGGGAGGCGGGGGGGGGGGGGCGTTCTTTTTGCCTGCTGTGGCATATGTTAGCCAGTAGCTACTTCAGACACCTATCAAATATCTAAAGCATTTTGGTTTCAGATAGGAGGGGAGGGGTGCATGTATGGCTGGGAAGCAGTGGGAAGTATGTACTGCAGGGCAATGTAAAAAACAAAAAATAAATAGTTATAGAAGGCATAGTACAAGGTTTTTTAAAACATCCTGAGCAACTGACAGCAGGAATTGTTATCCAGAGCATAAACAGGCACATAAGGTTAAATATTACAGATTTAACAAAAAAAATATGCTATGGTGCTCAACCCTCAGCCCACAGAAGTATATCATCCATGTGCAAGGCTTCCCAAGGGTCTGAAAGTTTGGCTGCATGGAGAGCAATGATAGCATTAATTGCCAGTCCCCTGCTGAAAAAATGTACAGATGCCTGGGAAGCCTTGCACTCCAGATAACATGGTCCTAAATGCCAGATTATACCAATGACGTGTAGCTGGATCAGGGTGGCACAGGGCCAGATCTGGTAGGTTGGCAGCATGGGGCCGGATCAGCTGGTTTGGGGCTGGATTGGGGCAGCAGGTGACATACAGGCAGATCGGGTCAGTCTGGGGCCAGATCATGGCAATGGGCAGGACGAGGCTGCATCGTTTCTGGGTAGTGCAGGGCCATATTGGGGCAGCGGGCTAGACTGGGTTCATAGACCAACCCCACGCAGGATCCAGCCTGCGGACTGACGCTGCACCACTCATCCAGCCAGAAGGTTGGGTGCCACTGAATTAAAGTGACAGTTAAAAATCAGTCTGCTTTCCAGAAAGTTTTAAACATAACAGGGCTAATTATCCTTGATTTAATTGTGAAGATAGGCCCCAATCCCACAAAATAATTATGCTTAGCTTTATGAAGACCACCCACGCACATAAAGCTAAATTTATCTCATTGAAGGAACAGGCCTATTTCAAAAACAAAAAAACCCAAAATGAGTGATCTGTAATATATAACTACTTACTATTTAAGAATGCCTGCAATTTAATTATCACCAAATGTATGTTTGAACTTTTCTGTTTCCTCAAGTATAAACACATCATCTACTATACTTACGTTATCTAAGATTTACTTAAATTGATAAGTTTCTATTAGACTTCTCCATAACAAAACTATCTCCCAGCAGGCAATGTTGGAAAGTTTCTAAACTAATCCATCCAAAGTGAAATCAAGTCTTTATTCTATACAATTCAGTCTTATGGGGATGGGAAAATAATGTGGGATTTTCTTTCTACAGAGTATGCATTCATTCCACTATAAAAGAAGAAATAAAATAAGCTGATTTTATTTTCACCACTGAAAAAAGTTTTCAATTGAGCAGCTTGCATTGAGTCAGCATGTCTAACAAAATAACATTACCAATGAAAATAAAATAATAGATTAGCTGTACAATCCAGACATTTTTTTTTCTTTCTGAACAACTACTCTAACATCTCTCCCTTTATAACAGCATGAATACATGCTTCCTGTGAAAGAAAAACTCCCACTGTTTTCCCTGCTCCTGCAGAGATGACTTACAAAGAATAAAGACTTTCTTTTCTGATGAAGATAGATTGGTTGGGGAACTGCCCAGACACCAGACACTCATTTCTCCAAGAGGTGGGAGGGGTTCCAGGTCTTTTCACCCTGCATATTGTTTGCTTTAGAAAAAAAAAAATCACAGCTGACTTTCTTTAGATACTTAAACTCATTAAGCCGTAAGCAATAATTTAAAAAAAACACAACCCCTCTGAAAAAATACTTTGACACTGACCATCCAAAGAGAAAATCAGTTCTCTCTAGTAATGCAGTACTGATTTCTGGTATTTCCTTTTAAAAACTACTTTCCTGGAATGGAAATGAGGGTGAGCCCAACATGCAATGGACAGGCAATAACCAAAGGACTAACACTACAGCAGATCTTTAGGACCAGATCCAAAAGGATCCTCTAGATACCCAAAGTAGACTTAAGTGGAATCTAGGGCATGTCACAACCGCTTCTGTGGTGCTCTCAATTAAGGATGTCCCTACCCACCTCTCCCACTTCCATGTACCAAACCTGGAAATGCTGTGGCGATGCTGCTTTGGGGGCATTCCTCTACAGCCACTCCCAAGATCCCAGTTTCCAGCATGCTTGAGAGCAACCACAGACAATGCTTCCAGAATAACTTTGTCAGCACAATTCTGGGTTGGGAGTGTATGAACAGGAACAGGTGTGCAGGGTGAATTCAGAATGGTCTTTTCCTGAGAGCAAAAAAAAAAAAAAAAGCAGTGTAGCTAGGCTGTTAGGTATTTATATTCTGAAGATCAATCTATAATAATCCTGTTCCAGTTTCCATTCATTGGGTGCATCTATACAAGACACTTTACTGTGCAGTAGAGCAAATTACTGCATAGTAAAAATCAATGTCTACACATGCAGACCCTTACTGAGCAATAATATGCTCTACTTGGCAGTTAATTTGCTACATGCAAATGCAAGTAGGAAATTAACTGCCAAGTAATTACTGCACAGTAAGACATGTGTAGGCAGCTGACCAGGAGCAAATTTGCTTCTGGTCAGCTAGGCAGCAAGGGCTGGGAGATTGCTCCTTGATCCTGGGAGCTGCTTGCTTCTGGGATGGGCTCCACCACCAGAACCTAGGCAGGAACAATGTCCTCTACCGTGGCAGCAAGGAGATCCCCACCATTCCAGAGCAGGGACTGGGAGTCCAGGCAGGGACACTGTCCCCCTGCCCTGGCAGAAGGGAGCTCCCCACAATTGCAGAGCGAGGGCTGGGAGCTCCCTGAACCATCAGAATTCCCCACCCAGGCTGAAGCTGGTTGGAACCTTTCCCAGGATGGAACAGTACCCAGCCAGCCCCATGCTAAGTGGGGAAGTCTGCAAATGCAGCCTGGAGCTGGCTGGGGAGTGTCCCATTTCAGAGCTGGCCAGGAACCCACCTAGTCTGGGGTAGGTCCCAGCTCCACAGCTTTTTCCCAGCCCTGTGCCTGATCAGCTGATCAAGGCACAGACTTGGAAAGAGCTGCAGGAGAAGCACAGGTTCCAGTACCCCATCCAGCCAAGGGTTTGCTGCTAGCTACCCCACCTCGCAGCAGCTGAGGGCAGGGGACTGGGACCTGTCCCTCCGCTGCAGCTCTTTCTCACTCTTCTACCCACAATCAGGAGCCAAGGCCAGAAGCTCCCTACTACTGGGGCAGGGGGGACATTCTCCCTGCCCGGGCTCCACCACCAAGCCTTCCCTGATGGCAGGCAGCTCCTGGGGACAGGGAGCAATCTCCCAGCTCCCACCAGAAGACAGCTGTCTCCTGGCCCTGCTGCAGGGGGAAAAAGCAGGGTGGGAGCAAATCTGCTCCCAAATGCATGCTCATGTAGACACCTGCCCAGTGTCGTTTTACTCCAGAGTAAATTATTCTGGAGTAAAACCATCCAACAGCATTTGCACATGTAGACATGCCCGTTAGGCACCTAAGACCCGTAGCAGGTTAGTTTAATAGCGCGATGGAATCTGACCCCTGATCCCAACACTCAGTTATTTTGCTATGCCACAGACACATGCTTGGCAAGACATGTGATTTTTGGAATCAGGGTTAAAATTTGTCAGATCCCACATGCGGACTAGTCCCTGACACTGTACTCCCTGTTATGCCCCTTCAACTTGTACACAGATGTGGAAATGAGGACTGCTATCTCGGGTTCCAAAAGCATGAGCAAGTTTAAATCCATGGGCAGGGCAGCCCTGTGTGGGCTCTCCCAAGTTGCTGAGTTGAGGAAGCACATGAGCTCTGTAAACACACAGGTAACCCTTGGAAGGCTGCTCCTACTTGTCAAGTAGGGGAAGCTCATTGGCTCCACACTACACATTCAATTTAAAGCACCATTTTATGGTGCAATATGTTGGTTGAACATGTGACATTACCATTTATCATATGCTTAATACATTACTCACATGATAAATGTAATGTTTGCCAGAGACCTGAGTTCCTCCCTCCATCCATCTGTGTTCCCATTCCCCTCCTCTCCATGGGAGGGTTGGGGCCCACACTAGGCACCATATTTTTTATTTGTTAAACTGGCATTCACACATGAAGAGAATAGTGTATAATCCTACACTGTGGTACTGGCACCTAATCTAGTAGAGTTATCCCTAAAATAATCACAGGTAAAACTGTGCTGGTATAAGAGGGCATATGTCTGAAGCTTACTTTGGGAGAGCCATTTCTGCACTACAAACAGGCTATTACCGGGTTTAAGTTGCTTATCTGTCCAGTCCACAACCTAGTGTAATTTTATACTGTTATACAAAAGCAATACAACTTCTACTGCTATAAGCTTGTATGTCCAAGTCCTCAGATTTCACTAGGCCTAGAAGACAACTAGGTTGACAATGGTCCAGCTAGGCCTATTCATGTCTATGCCTCTGCCTGCATGGAAACCAAGAAAAACTGTTTTTGTTTGTTTCTGAGAGGATAAAGTGGTGAAAGTATGTTTCAGAAGTATATGAAGTACTTAGAAAGTTGTACAGGGGGGTAGAAAAGATTATTTTGGTTCTGTCTTTTAAAACAGCTCTGTGAACCCTGACTTTTTGTGCCTCTGTTTCAAAAATACAATCCTGCAAACTCAAAGCAAAGAAAAGCTGTCTATTGAAGATGCTTCTGTGCTACTTCTGAATGCAGCCTTTGTACTCAACTATAAAGAAGAAGAATATTATACTTCAAAGAGCTCAGGTTGCCCTCTGCCCAAATTGACCACAGTTGGATACTTGTAGCTGGGACCAAAAAGAAAGGAAATTGCAAAGAAATAAAAATAAAAACACCCTTGGATTTTACTTGATCAGAAGAAAACTATTCATTCATACTAGCAATCCATACAAATCCTTTTTTTAAGATTACTTTACAGTATGTGTACAGATGAATACATACTCTCAAGATCTGTGGCATTGGAAGTTATATCCTGAATATGGAATCAGACATCAATTTTGAAACTCAGTTTTACTCAGATCCATTGTATACTATAAAAGCTACATCCATCAGGCAAAAGCTGAGCTTTACTGAAATCAATAGTAAAACCCCCAAAGACTTAACAGGGCTCAGAACGTTACCCATTCTGAAATGATTCAGTGGGAAGGGGAACTTCTTCCCCCCACAATCTGGTAATATTTTCTATAGAAATAAATGGAATTGAATGGTTTCACAACAATCTTCCACAATCTTTGCTTCCCTAACTTTCAGAATTTGATGTGCTCTTTCCTACTAGGTATAGGTAAGGCAGGCTGTATCAGGGAACACCACCCAGTTTGTGTCGGACATTAATCTTCATTAATGTTAAACTCTGGCAGGTGTCCACCACTGTCAGTAGTTGTAAGATTTACCCATTTTTGGGGGGGTGGGAGGCTGGTAAGAGGGAGGTGGAGTCCAATATACAAGATTTGTTCTAGAACAGGGGAATCAAATACATGACCCAAGAAAATGGGTCATCCCAGCTCCCAACTTTTTCTGAAATTACTCTAGGGATTCTCAGCACCTTCCACAAACTTAGCACTAAAGAAGAGTGGAAAGCAACCTCACTCTCCTTCACTACCACTAATCAGACAATAGTGTTCTGTGGTTGAGATTTCCCTGATAATTTGCAGAGTGAACTCCAGAACAAGGCAAAGGCATTTGTTTCTTTTTTCAATAGCTTTTTAGCTGTGTTCATTCGGGGTTCTGATTAAGATACAGATGTGACGGGAATTCATGGAATTAGTGTTCATGAAGGACACAAGAAAAAGGCACTTTCAACTTCAGACAGATTAGGTGTGGACTGGGAAAAGAGGATATGTTGCAACAGATGGGGCAGGTTCCCGGGGGGGGGGGGAGGGGGGCAGGGAGGGAAGGGGGAGAGAGGCAGGATTTGGGGTAAAACTCAAGACAAAAGTGCATTGTTGCTCCAGGCCACGAACTTTCCATTTTTAATTCCATTCTGCTTCAGAAAGCTCTTTGTGCCAAACTCCTGGGTAGGGACTACATGATATATGTGATAAAAACAGTGAATTTCATCCAAGCCAGGGCCCTCAACTACTGGCAGTTTAGACAGCTCTTAGAGGAATAAGACTTTTAGCATGGACAGTTATGGTATACCGAAGTTTGTTGGCTGAGTCAGGGAGCTGCCTTAAACTGCTTTTTTTTACTGCAACATGGGATTGAAGTACCATATTTATGAGTGAGAAAGAGAAACTTGTGACTCAAATGAAAGATAAAGAATGGTTGCAGGATCTTGCCTCCTTGGTGGACATAAGGGGACATCTCAGTACTCTGAACACAAAAATGGCAGGTTGGAACAGGTTGTGACCGAGTTTTATGACACTGCCTTTGAAATGAAGTTGTCTCTTTGGGAGAAACAGATGTAGCGTATTTCTCCATCTTGAAGTAAGCTCTCAATGCTGCTGGCATGGAAGGTGGCGAGAGGGCTTGGGGAAGCATGCAATCAATACTGCTGAGCTCAAGCACAAATTCCAGGATGGGTTCTCTGACTTGTGGAGCTACAAATGGAACTCACTGAACATAATGAAGAATATGTTCTCAACAATTAGGATTTGTAAATGTTATTAATACCTTGGGGGCAGGGAACTATCCAGGAATAAAACATTTTGTATCAAAGATATCATCAATGTTTCCAAGCATGTGGGGTGCAAACAGATCTTCTCAGTGATAAATATTAACAGGTCAAAACTGCATTGAAGAGACTCAGTGAAAAGCACTTGAACATCATCCTGCAAGAAACCTCAGCACAGTCCTTGGAACCAAACATCAAGGAGCTGGTTGCAGCAAAAGGGTGCCGGGTAGCCAGGAGTAGTTGCAAGATGTTAGCATGTGCAAAAAAAGACTTGTTTATTTGCTCTGAATTCACCTTCTGTAGTCTTCAATTGCAGCAAACACATTTTTGAAAATAAATCAATTCTTTTCACACATTTGGAGGGATGCTTATAACAAGTTTTTGTACATCCACAAATTTAAAAATTGATATATGCTAGAAACTGCTATTGTTATACAAAAATAGTGTGTTGCAAAATGTAAACTGAGCTGAGCAAAAAACAAATTTTGGTGAAAAATTAGGCTTGGCCCATAAGCATATGGCAAGACAGGGAATATGGCCCACTGACCAACTTGAGTTTGACCCCCATGTTGTAGAATATTTTTTCCTGACTTGTACCACATGCCTGAAGGTTCAGTGTACTCCACATTACTTTCTAGTAGCTCATTAGTGCTGCTTCTTAGGAGGCCAGAAGAATCAACCAAGAGGGTTTTACTTTCTCCATCTCCAGTACCAACTAACTGAGCAGTACCTCCAACTCTTGCTACTCTAGTGGAGAAAAGTCAGGACTGGGAATCAACTCCTGAATATTAAGAAAAAGCATTAACTACTAGCCCATGAATACAACATTTTTACTTTAACTATTTTTCTTTTATAATTTGTACTAGACATAGATCTTATTGTGCTTTGTGTATTATAATAACTTGGAGGCATATTGAAAATGGAATCGCTACTAAGGGAAGAAACCAGGAAAAAAAATGACAGAAGGGATTTTAAGGAAAATAATAAAGTAAAACAAAATATGATCATTATAATTGGTACAACACTATAGTAATTCATTATGATATATATTGTAGAGTTCATTTTAGTTGATTTGCTCCTGTTCATAGCTCTGGGAGTGACTGAATATCATCTAAATTCCCCAAATATCTATTTATCATGGAAAACATGTATTGATGACAGAAACATGTAATTCTTTTTCCTCTGTTAAGTTAAAATACACTTGTGCTGCCTATGGAGGGCAGTCAAGGCACCCCTAGCAGCTACTGTAGCCCTGTCCTGATCCTTCTGGTCTCTCAGGCCACCACCCTATGCCATGCCTTGATGTCTAGTTAATATAAATATGGGAGGCAACCCTGAGAGACTAGAGCAAGTTTTGGGGCTTTATTCTGCCTTACTTGTCAACAGATTGCCAGCCTGCCAATCCTTGCACCTTAACCTGAGCAGGTCTGTTTCTATTTCTCTGTGTCTTCAGGGTTCCTATCCCGCTCATCTTACTGTGCTGGTCCTCTGGCCCTGCCGCACTGCACTGGGCCCTCGGACCACAGTCTGCCTGTATACAGCTCCCTGCACTCATAGCCATCTGAGCCAGACTGAGTCTCCAGACCTAGGCTCAGGCTTATATGGCCCTGGACTCCCCCTACTTCTGGTCTCCTGACCTGACTCACTGGAAACAGGACTCAGGTGCTGCCAATTATTCAAATCAGCAACAAAGATTCTCCATCCCCTCGTTAGCAGTTTGGAATCAGGTTTCCAACACATTTTCTGCAAACTGCATTCCTCAGCCTGTTCTTTGCAACACTGTCCTTTCTTCCCTCCAGTAACAGGGGCGAGGGGTCCTCTGTTACCCCATGTGACAACTTGGGGGATCTGCTTACATGATATTTCTGCATTCTCGTTGAGTTACGAAGTTGTTGCATCACTGAATGCCTCAGTGGATAAGCAGTCAGTCCTATGCTGGCGTAGCTGTTGTCATATTCCTCCTAGACCTGGGAATGTGGAGAGTCATTAATCTAAATAGCTATTACTTAGATATTGATTTATTTATTAGCTGTATATTTCACCATACCCAAAAGGCTCAGATTTGCCACATGCTAGGCAATACCAGCTTTCTACAGTTTTTCAGTAGATAGTAGGGTCTGAAGGAATGAAATATTCCCAGGACTGCAGGGAAGAAATAATATCACAGGAGTATAAAAACTCTGAGAGGGCCTTTTAACCCACAGGATACAGACTACAGCATTTCACTTTCCTCGGCTCAAAGAAAAGAAGAGAACCATTGGGAAGGAGAGATGGATTTTAGATTAATATTCTGCATCTCTATCCAGATGCAAAGAGAAGAGCAGGGCAATTTCCCTAAAAGCAGCCAGCAACCCTCTAAACTTGGGTGTTAAACTCACTTGTTCTCCTGGGGCTGAATTGGGACTCACCTCCAGTGACAGAATGATTAATGCAGGGAGCTGTGGGGATTAACACAACAGTTGCTCACCCTACTGCTGACAAAACACATCCCCAGTGGGGCTCTGTACCCTGGGATCTGGTGACAGGCCCTGTTCCTATTCATCCTGCCTCCAAATTCCCAGCCTGTCCAGGAGCCCTGCCTGCCAGATCTTTCACACCCTTGTTCTAAAGTATCTATTGCCATTACTTTTGGAGACGAGATACTGGGTGAGATGGACCCTTGGTCTGTGATAGCATGGCACTTGTGTTTTAAAGAAGTTTGCAGCAGTTAGGCTACTTCTGAAGCTATACAGGAAATTTGATTGTGGGCAAGCAGGTCATACCCAGTAGCCATCAGAGAGCTCAGACAATAAGAGCATGGAAGGGGAGAGAACTAATCAAGTGCTGCAGGACCACAAGGCATGTCTACTGTGAGCACTGGCTCCTCATATTACTTTGGATATAAGCTAGAAGTGCAGAGCCAGAACAGTAGGCCTGATCTAGTGTGAGTTGGGGCTGGGGCTGACTTGGCAGGCCTGATCTGGCACACATGAAGTTGGGGCCCAATCCAGCAGCTGCAAAACAACCCTGTGTGCCAGACTGTACCTGTGTGCCAACTTCATACCACTACTCTTGCCCACAACCTAGAAAGGTTGGGGACCATTGGTCTAAGAAGCAAGATCCTGATTCCTGAAGAGGAATACCAAATGCAGACCATACCAGAGACAGGTGGTTGTTAAACTGCTTTTTGATAAAATTGTCTTAATGAGCCTAATTCAGGAGATCTTAAGAAATAACAAAGGGCTGGAGATGAAGCAACGTGTGTTTACAATCCCAAGAATTGAAGCATGAGAAAAAACCTGAACAATTCAACTCTTTTTCTTCTAAATGGTGACCCCTGCCCATTGATATACATGGTTTTGTCTCATAAGCAGAAGAGAATGGGCAAACCTGCTATAAGGTATGAAATCCCTTGATGTCTCATGGTATATGTACAAGGGATACATTCTGACACAAAAGTTGCCAACAACTCAAACAATTCCCATGGTCACATGAAGCTTTTTACATTTTCTAAAGTTTAAGTGCTCAATAGTTACTTCTACCTATCAATCAAATGACATGAGGAAGCAGGCCATCATCTCCAGAGTGGTACCAGTGGAGACTGCAAAAGTAAAAAGTAAGAGATATGAAGAAATGTTCTGCAGACTTTGCCTATACAGTTTAGAAAAATGAGACAAAAAAAGATATTTAGAAAGGTCTTCAGGATAATGAAAGGAAGAGAATTGACTTAATAAGCTGAATGAGATGATAACTAATGAAACAGCAATAAATCATAAATCTGAAAATGAGAAAAGGAAATTACTTAAGCAAGTTAATGTCACTTTTTCTTTTCTTTTTTCTAATGTAGGGGGCAACTGGATCATGGAACAAACTACTGAAGCAGTGTAACTTGAGTTCATTAAATTCAAGAGTGAATTGGACAGCAACAAGTTATGTTTCTCTTTTGTTTAAAATCACAAAATACTCATCAACATATATATTTTAAATATTTTCTGAGGAGAATAGACTCCCATGATCCTCTCTGACCCTAAACAGCTCTAGGCTCTCCACTAAAATGTTACAATAAGAACATTTTGAAATATTATTAATCTTTCTTCCCCATAAAATTGGTTAAAAAGCACTTGTTTTTGGTGCATAAAATGTCAACTCACTTGGAGCCTTGTTTAGGAATAAGTGACAGTTAAAACTTAATTCATGAACACATTTGCTGCTAAACCCTACATTTAAATTTATTTTTGATATTGTACTTCTGGGGAGGAAGGCAATAAACACTACCAGTGCTTTAATAGAACTACAACGTAAGGTGTCCAAGACTTCCTTTCTCTCTCTTGTCTTCAGCTAGTGTTGTTTCTGTCTTTTGCGCTCTACAACCCTAGCTGAGTCTGGCCATTAAGCTAGGCTCCTTGGTTTGTTTTGGAATGAGTTCAAAGTATGGCACATTCCTGTAATTTTAGTTTAAAAAATTATCTTTGTTGGCAGTTAATTATAATAATAGAAATCCACAGAGGAGAAGCCCTACAAGGCCCTGAGACCTTAACAAAGGTGTCAACAACAACTACCAAATTAAAGGGCAAAGAGCTGTATCTACAAAGTATGTAGCTACTTTTAGAAACAAAAAAACTGCCTTAATTCCAAACAATATAAGGTTTCCTTTTGAATTGTTTACTTCAATACTGAATGCTGCCTGTTCTTAAAGAAGCAGCAAGCAGCATTTCCAAAAAGCTAAGTTTGATTGTACTAGAAACGAAAATCTATAATGGACCCTCTATACAAAGAATAAGAATTTCAGCCTGAAATAAGAAGTGGCCCACATGTATTTCTTACGTTCATATTTACTTCAATAACACAGAAAGGTTGTGTTAAACCTGATTCTTAAATCATTCAGTTGTAAAAATCTTGACTAAAAGGCTTGTTAGTTTTGAATGATAGTACAAGATGATATTAAAAAGGCTTTGTGGTAGTTAAGTAACCTCTGTTATATATTCTATAGAAGACTTACATTTTACCTAATGCAAATATTACAAATTCCTTGGTAAAATTATTTTGAATTTTACTTTTACATATTTGTTACCATACACCTGTTACTGTTAGGAAGTGCTATGCACAAAGGCAACAGGCAGAGCTTACTTTCCATGCTGGGGGTTACCAGTCTTTCCCCCAGTTTGCTCTTCTTGCATTGAATCACATCTGTGCTTCTCAGCTGTCCAACATAATGTCTGCCTTTTTCTCACCACCACATTTCTGGTATGCTTTTACTGCTGAATGGAATTAAATCTTCATGGCAAAAAAAATATATAAAGGCATTAAAGGCATTCTTTACCATCTTGGCAACCTTTTTGACTATTTTACTAATAACTATGCCTCATTTCCAGGGTACTCGCATTAAAATTTAGATAGGCTGTAGAGAAAAATATATACTTCAGATAAAACTGCTAATAAAGTGAAGGGGAAAGGAGAGAAGTGGGGATAGGAGAGTGGCAGGAGGGGAAGAGATGGAACAACAAGATAGAAAGTTAAAACTTTCTTTTCTAAAGTTCTCTCCCCTAAACTGCTGAACACCCATAATGTAGTCAAGCTCAACAGCTGTTTTGACACCAACATGATATTAACAGCTGGAAAAAAGTTATCTTTCAGAAACTTATGTGTAAAACATGTATTGAACAGGTGCAGGCTATGTAGAAACTACAAAGTGTCCATGGTAACACAACTAAACTCAGTTTTAAAACCCTAGGGTGCTTGTCCCATATACTGTGTGCACACATATAAATCATTTTCAAGTATAGAATCTTGCAAAGAGAACTATAGTTGTTCTGCAAAGCAATAATACCAAGCCAGAACCAAATGGTATCCAGTTTTAATTAAGTTACCAGTGTACAATACAATGACACTATATTATTCCAGTAACACCACTATGCAACACTTGCCTGTTCTGTTGTAAACCTTTATAGAGTTTGTAACTTTGCATAGCTTAGCACTTTTCAACTAAGCTAGGATGAGGAAAACGTTACAAAAAATCAGTACAAATAAATACATACTCTTAAAATAATGAGGTCCTAGCTTGTGCAAGAGATCTTTTATTCCTTGCGAGAGGAATCATTTTGAGAACCCCCTGCCCTTTCACTTTACAGGAGCAGAGGGGTATAACCTAGCTCTGGCATCATGATTTATTTGTTGCATAGCTAATTCTAAATTTATGCCAACTATACTGCATTACCTTATAATCTTTTTTTCCATAACATAACCTATGCATTGGTGTACTGTAGAGCTCCAAATACATTGCTTGTGCTTAACAGATAAATGTTCGTACTTGCTGACAAGAGTTAATGCCTAATCTCCAACAAGACAGTAGGAGGCCTTACTACCATATCTTCTGGCACTTCCTAACTTTTCATTTGCAGTTAAGTGGAGTGTTTTGGCCCCACCTGCATATCCTGAAGCAGAGATCAAGAGCAAGCCCCACCATGGCTACCCCAAGGCTTTGTATTCTGCACCAACAGGATGGTTGCAGGACCTAGCATGCTGGTACACTGCTCTACTGTGCAGTTCCATCAGTTACAGGCAGGATATTTCCTTTCATGCACCATGATTACCCTATACCAGGGATTATCAATTAGGGGTATGCATACCTCCAGGGGTACTTGGGAAGGCCCTAGGAGGTATGCGAGGGCAAGCAGGGATGAAGCACCACCACCTACCACCCCATGCCACTGCCTTCCAGGAGCACGGCCGGGGAGTTAAGGGTAGTGGTGGCCTTCTACAGGCTGCACAGGCGCTGCCCAGGTGGCTGAATGCAGTGAGGGAGGGGAAACTCGCACACAGTGGCCGCTGCCACCACCCACCACCTCATGCTGCCGCCACTCCACTTCCGTCCACGCGCCACCTCCCCCCCCACCTGCTCTGCGTCCAGCCACCAGGGGCACACTTTTTAAAAATAGGTTGAAAACCACTGCCCTATACCAAATACCAGTAGGGACTAGAAGTTTCTTCCTCTTCTCCTCAGTGAGAAGTTCAATTAATTTTGTGATCCATTTCTCCCAGCCTCTAAAATATCCTAATTATCAGTGAATCAAAATTAAGCTGACTGTCAAAGGACTTCAGTAATTAACTTTGCAATAAGAGGAAAGTCAAGGGCATAGCAAAGTTCAACTTCAGGCAGTGGTATCTGCATTTTACAGAGTCCTCTCCTATTAAAAACAATCTCACATAAGAGTAAGGCTTTAAACATGTATCTAACAGACACTTATGCCTAGAGAGTTAAATATAGTTATAGTTTGCTTGACCTTTTTGTATCTTTTAATAAATTTGAGAATAAGTTGTACTTAAGCTTTAATTGTTGAGCCTTCAAAATAATGTAAAGTAAAATGGAAATCTTGTAACTGAAAGCATGATGCAAGATGCCTGCGTGCAGAAACAGAAGACAGCAACATCCCATTGTTTTTTCACTGAAAGTTCAGTCCAAAATGTAAAGTTTTACATGCAATTTGAGACCAACTTGTTTCCATGTAAAAGTGCAAAAAGTGGATAAGTACAGATAGGACAAAAAGAGGGGATAAGTACAGATAGGACAAAAAGATCAAATTCCAGAATGCTAAATGGAAGTTTGACAAACATAAGTTTCAGTTTTAAATTAATTTTAGAGCAAGTCATGATAAGTCAGTCCCAGGGGGGAAATTCACAGGAGAAGGGACAAAGATACCTTGTATCACCATGTAAGGTCAGTTGAAGTGGAAGAATAACAACATACTGTGAATATAACAGATGTCTGCCTAACTGTATACAGGTCAAATTTTTATTCAGGCAAACTCCTTTACCTTCAGTAGAAGATATGTCTAAGAAATAATAAGCACTAGATCCAGAAGGAGCTCTCTTACACAATAAATTAATTGTGCCTTGACAAGAAAGAATCCCAGTATGGACAACTTCTACTGGTATACTTAAATGATACCACTAAAAAAAAGTAAACTAGCAGACTAACATCTCCTGCTTCTCCCCCTCCTCCCCTCCCCGCCCCCCAAACACACACAACCTTGGCAAATTATATAATGAATGTTAATTTGGATTTGTAACAGAAGATTGCAGTGCCTCCTGCAGCTCAGACCCTGCAGTTTAAATTCCAGAAGTACACAACTGAATTAACACATGCTGATACAACCAAGTCACAGAGATATTGCTTATTATTGCATTATAACTGTGATAAAAGCTAATTATTTTACATAAGTTTGTATCTGAAATAAAATTATTGCTCAGGACTCAGACAATGCAGGAGCCAAGAAAAGCTAATATGGTTTCTATAAATTCTCTTTTCAACACTAAAACTGTAATATTGTCTTCAATTAATTTGGAGGAAACACAATTTATGAATTATAGCAACACTAAATGCATAGTTTAGCCATTTCCTTTTTAGATTAAAGGGGCACAACATGAAAGTGTTCTTCAGTGGGACCTTGCATGGTGCATCCCCTTTGACAGACTGGGTGACCCAGACAGGGTGTAAGAAGGAATGAACGTCGAACTGACATCAATTCCTGAAAGACATGTAAGTGTGTGGCAGAACACTTTAACCTCCCTGGACAATCCTTGCTGACCTAAGGGTTGTTGTTATTAGACAGCAAACCTTTAAAAACACACTTGAATAGGAAACTGCAAAACAAGAAATCATCCACAGACTTGATTGTGTTATGTATGGTTTACTCTAAACTGAGACTGTGGATTCTTATCCCTTTACCTGGATTAGTTTTATAACCCACATGACCCTTGATGGGTTAAATACTTTGTTTTTCTCTCTCTTACTCACCGTGTCTCTCTCAACAATGACTCAATCTCTTTTTGCCGTCTTCTCTACCCTTTGTATTCTAACAAATGCCTTCTGTTTAGAAACTCTGCATCCTGCGGTCACTTCACAGCACCTGATAAAGCCTGCCCCTTATGAAAGCTTATACTATGCATCTCTGATGTAATTAACACAAAGTGAAAATCTACCCTGCCTCCTCCCTTTTGATGTGCCAACATAGCAATGGAGAAAAAAAACCCAACAGAGATATCAGAAGTGGCTAGCACCAGAATGGTTAATAGGCCTAAAAAGTAAACCATATTTTTCTTACCAGAACATGCAATCATAGTTAGGGTAAGAACATATTCCCTAAAATTCCCTCCCTTTCAAACACTATTCAACTTCTCTGGTATTAGCAGCATTGAACGCCCTAGTATTTATAGTTTCCATTTCAAACAGCAAAATTCGATATTTTCCATGCTTTAGGGTTGTTGGTTGTAGCCCTGTTGATCTAAGGACATAGGTAGACCAAGTTTTTTTGGGTAGATGTGATATCTTTTATTAGATCAACTAAATAGTTGGAAAAAATTGTTCTTTGCAAGGTTTCTACAGACATAGGGAGAGTCTGTAGGTGTCTGTGTGCCCTATGCCTGAAGAAGGCTTGCAAAGAACAATTTTTTCAACTATTCAGTTGGTCTAATAAAACGTATCACATCTACCCAAATAATCTTGTCTACCTAGTATGTATAGTCACTTATCTGTGTTAAGACAACAAGGCTAGCAATAGACATTACATGTAAACTGGTTTAAGTAATCAGAAACTGGTTTAAACCTGTAACGGAATAGGGGTTCAGTGCACATAAACCAGTTTGAAAATGGCTGAAATTGGTTTGAGATAAACCTGGTTGAATGTAGTATAAGACTGACTTGGGTCAAACTGGTTTATGCAACATCTGTCCCAGACCCCTTGCTGGTTTAAGATAAACCAGACACCCCCAGCATCCTGGCATGCTCTCTGGGCTGGGCGGGACTCTCTGCTCCACAGCAGGGCTGGCCCCTCCCCCCTGCTCCCTGGCTACAGTTCCAGCAGAGACTACAAGCTGCTCCCCCTCTCCTCCTCACCACTCCTTGCTAAGCAGGAATTCCCCCCTCCCCTCTGCCTTGCTAAGGAGGTGTCTATGTATTAGCTAGCAGACCACATGCTGGCTACAGTCCCTGCTGAATCAACAGGTAGAATCAACAGGCAGAATCAACAGGTAGCTGGTAATGTTCCTCTGTTGTTTCTTAATGCGGTGACAAACACTGAGTTAGGGGTGATAAACACTGTTATCATTTCCCTGATGGGCTAATCAGAGCATCCTGCCAGGGTCTGGCCATGCCCCCACCCCTCAGCTCAGTACCATGGAAGGGACGGGAGGGCTGCTCTAGCACTCCCTTCCCGCCCCCACCAGCTTCTACCTGAGCCACTGGAGGTATGTGCCTGCATGTCTGGGATGTCTGTGCATTTACAAACTGGTTCAGCCTAGCCAGGTTAGACTAACCTGCAAATATTGAATCAAATCAGGCTCAGGCTTTTTGAATGTCTGTCCCTAGCCCTAGTGCCCTTATAAATGAAAGCCACTACATGTCCTGGGTGGCTGCCATTGTACTGAACTGTTGACAAAAAAGCTCCATTTTTAATTTTTAACTCCAAATATCCATTGTGCTGAATATCCTAGGATAGAATGTTCCTTATGCAAAGAGTGTAAAAGTTCTCTTTCCCTAAAAGTGAACAAAATGAGCCCTTTCAAACCCCATATTAAATTTATTTATTGATAGCATTTCTCCAATATTTTTCCATGCCCACAGGAGCACTACAAAGTCAATCCTTCTTTTTAATAGGAAAATAACATTTCTGAGTTTTGAATTATGTCATGAGATAAGTAATTCACAAACTCCTTTATGACTGACACATAAACACAAAGACACACAAGTAGATTAAATCCTGTGGCTTCTTGAAATATGAACTCATTCTGTGTCGATCTTCCTCCATTTGTTTCTGGAGACTGACACTTTGCGGTGCTCACCAGTCAGCAATGTATCAATCCTTCAAAGAAACAGGAGAGTGAACCTTCATTTGCATTCACTTAAATAAATGAAATCTGCAATGAGTTCCACAGCAAGTGAACACTTCTGGGGATGCTGCTTTTATTATCTCTGTAGTGATGAAGGATGGCATTTACGGAATGGGCCTCTTATACATATGTGTACAAATCACTGCAGGCATATACATTAGGTACCAATACACTTCTGTGGTACTGTGCCCAGTTCCTCTGGTCTCCTGAAATCAGAATTAAAATATATTGTATGCACTCTGGGCCAGATGCTGGCAAATACAGGTTTTAGGCTGAATAGATGTAGGAGACTGTTTTCAAGGTCTTGAAAAATCTGCCCACCATATTAATAACTCTCTAAGTCTCCTTTTCTACAAGATACCTAGGACACTCCTAAAACCTGAGTGCCATAGCTGAATGCGTTGTATAATTGTTCATAAAACAGTATACAGTATCATCTCCCAAAATTAAATGCATGGAATTATCATTTAACTTGCAATTTTGGGTATTTCAAACAGATGAAAGCATTGCCTTTTTTTTGTTTTCTTGGGGCTTTGCTGGAGAATGAGATACATCAATGGTACTGGTAGAACTCCAGTTTGAAAAATGAGCTGAAAGATTTCCCAATTTAGCTCTCTAGGTGATTGGCTTGCTTAGATTTTTGCTAAACCTGCTGGTTTACCTTTTCTTGAAGATACATTCTAAATAAGGTTCTAATTTTACATACACACACACACACACACACACACACACACTCAACCACTTTGCAAAGAAAGTCCTAAACTTTATCCCATGGAATGCTTTATTATAATTGCCTTCTTGTCCCTCTAGCTTGGGTTCCTGCAAAAGGTCACACCTCTTTTGAATTTAATAATATGCTCAACTCTTGGCTATTTGAACTGTGAAGCTTTCTAGCTAATTCTTTTATGCTTTTCTCAAGTAATCTCATCTTACTAACTGTGTTAATAATGTACAGCAGATTTGCAGTTCTATAGGAAATCAGAAACTTTTTTTTTAGAAATGTGGAACATCTTAAGAAAATCTGAATAATAATAATGGAAAAAAATTACACGAGCCATCCTTAGTGTCTCCCATCTTCCCGGTCTACACATCTGCTTCCCCCACCCAGATCTTCCAGCTTCTCTGATGTTCATTCAGCTTTTCCTGCTGCTTCTCCAACCATTTCTAGCATAGCTCAAACCCCCACCCCTCACCTCACCCACAAAACCAAAATGTAGTCACATGTTTGAATAGAGACGATCCTGCCTCAGTCAGGGGGTTAGACTAAATGGCCTCTGAAGGCCCCTTCCAGCCCTACTTCTTTATGACCCTATAAGTCTGACTCTCTCCTGCTCACATAACTGCTCATCAGATGCTTCTTAGGTCCTAGTTACTTTATTGGCTTCTCACCTCCCTCCTTCCCCCCAATATTCTGCCAGCCCTGTTCATGTGCTTTACCACATAGTTAAGCATACAGCTCCCCTGCAACTCTTTGAGGTGCACAGTGAACACTGTCCTTATTTAACTGCCTTTTCCCTTGTATTCTCCCAGTCCTTCCAGCCTTTTCACATTCAGTCTCTGGAGTTTGACATTTACAGAAAAAAACAAGCCCATGATGAAACACTTTAACAACCCTGGACATTCCATCACTGACATCAGAGTAGCTGCCCTTAAACCAAAAAACCCCCAAACCTTTAAAAATCAACTTGAATGCAAAGCTGCAGAACAAGAAATTATCCACAGACATGACAGACTCTTAACAGGGACTATGGATTCTTATCCCATTACTTGGAGTAGCTGTTTATTCCAGTATCCTAGGTGCTAACTGCCCCATCTTAATTGATCTAATAAATGCCCCTACCCCCACCCCCTTAGGACCTTCTCTTCTGTTGGTCCCATTCCCATCTGTAACAGTATAGTCTGTCCCTTTAAGAGAAAAGTCAGCCCTGTTAAGAAAACTCAGCGGTGGGTCATTCAGATAAGCAAGTACTGTACCACTGGGACCCTTAAAAGCTCCCTGAAGAGTAAGCAGAAAAAAGAGGAGGAGGAAGCAAGTTATGAAGGGAACGATTTGCCGCAGGAAGGGGCCTGCTGCATATTTGCAGAACAGAGCCAAATTCAGACACTGGGAAATCCTGGTATCAAAAAAATGCACAGAGGAAAACAAGTGGCATGGTGCACATGGCAACAGCGGGTGCCACCTGAAACCAGAGCCTGCCATGCTCTGGCTGCCAGCCAGGCTCCATGCACCTGGTTCAACATCACTGCATCCCCAGGAGCCCCCCAGAACCTCAAGTAAGGCTGCTGGAGCCAGCCTGGGTGACCCCAGCCTCCCATACCTCACCCAGGGCGATTCGCCCCACGCCAGAGCACGAATGCAGGCATTTTCCCTGGGGACACACACTTGTGCGCTCATCTGGACGTGCCTCTAGTGTCTTGGAGAGGACCATGTGATTTTATTTTGTTCATTTACTTAAAGACTAACCTTTGCTTTGAAGACCTGGCTAAGGAGCCCATAAGAGAGCAAGGTCTCCTGCAAAAGCCAGAAAACTAATTAACCTGCTTGTGCCACTTATAACTTTTTTCTATCAGTCCATTGCTATCATCTGACAAAGTAGGTCGTTGCCCAAAGAGCTCGTGCTTCTCTAAAGCAGTTAATTTCTAACTAGATGCCACCCTGCCCTATATTCAACCATTACATTTTTTTTGGACTCCCTGTGTTTTGAATTTTCTCCTGGTGGTCTCTACTGCTTCAAAGCATCACTCCCATCCCCCTCTAAGCATGCCTGAATGGAGTTCATTGGAAGACTTCCTCTGCCAGTACAAAGTTTAATAATTAAGAGTTCTTTTTTCCTTGGTGGAGAGGGAAGTATTTCTGCCTGGAGCACAGATATGTCTCCCAGTAACAAAGAAGGTACTCTGATATATTCAAAACCAAGGCTTTTCATTTTTTTTATAGCAAAAACAAAAAGTAAACAACAGGCATTCACAAATAATATTTCTAAGGTACACATCAGATGGGCAGATTTAATTCATTCATTTTCATCTATGGTACACTGAGACATTTTAACTGTAAAATTCTGACAGTAGGTACGTTAAGATGTTCTTAAACTGGATTATTTTTTCCTTTACTGAAGCTCAGGCATTCTAATGTACAACATGCTTAAACTGCAATACATATTGCTTATGGGATTAAATGATAAATAAACAGAAAATAATATGGCAATAAAGGCTATGTGGGAATGGTGAAAAAGTAAAACTGCACTAGAACAAAGATTTTTTTTTGTAGCTATATCTATTCTCAACATTTATCTATTAAGCACAAACAACGTATTTGGAGCTGTACAGTATACCAATGCATAGGATATGTTATGGGAAAAGATTATAAGGTAATGCAGTATAAATAATTTATTGGCGTAAGTTTAGGATGAGCTATACAACAAATAAATCATGATACCTCAGCTAGGTTATACCAAAAATATGATATATAAAAAACCCAAAAACTTTTATATACATCATCATGCATTTTTATGCTAAATTGTCAATGCAAGGAAGGAAGAAGAATGCCTATTTTGAAAAGGTTTTTTGGAGTTTAAATAATATCACTAACTTTATTTTCTTCATATTGTACCACCTGTATAGCCCCATATTCTGATGCTAAACTCCAACTGTACAGGCCTTCTCATGAGAAATAGCTTTGTTGAGAGAAAAACAGTATTTCAGAACCTTCTCAAAGTTACCAAAAATAACTGTATGCATACCAGAAGGACACTAGACACAAGCAGATATGCCAGGAGGAACATTTAGCATGGTCAAAAGGTAAAACTTCAAGGTTTTAAGGTCTTGAAATATTTGCTTCAAACCCATATTCCTCCAAAGTGTTCCTTCTTCACTAACAGACCTTGGCTGCCTTCTTGCTTTTCTTTTTCACCATCTACTCTCCATTTGATACTAGCTCACTTCCTCCTCAGAGCTCCTGCAATACATCCCTCTATTTTTCTTTCTCTCCTTCCTCTTAATCCTACAGCTGAAGATATGCAGGGTTCAGGGGATCCATCAGCCCCTCTATTAGCTGCAATCCTGAAAGCCTGGGATTTAGCATTCAACTTCCATGCTCTGGAACTTCTGAGGCTCACTATCCAATCTGCAGTGCAGCTGAAAGGGAACGTACGTAGTGGCATAATATTTTAGTTTGGTGGCACCTTAGGATACAGCACACCTGCTGTACCCTGAAGTGGTCCAATGGCAGAGAAGAAAACTGGGAGAGGGGAGACTCTGACAGAAGATTTGATTTTGGGTTTGATTTGAGCTTGCAATAATTAGAATGATTTATTCAGGAATGAGGTGATGTTTTAAGAATTGAATTGGTTGGCAGCTTGCAATAGAAGCAGAAAGGAGCAAATCAGGTATTTAACTGTATGAAAATATATTGGGAATTGCAATGAAAGCAAAAACAACACAGGTCCATTCATTTAAGAGAAGCATTGGGAACTGGATGAAGCAGGAACAAAGGGAGAAATCCCTAGCTTCATTAACAGTAGGGTTACCATACGTCTGGGTTTTCCTGGACTTGTTCTCTTTTTTGGACCCCTGTGCTGTGTCCAGGCAGGTTTTAAAAATAAGAGCAAATGTCTGGGTTTTCTTCTCTCCTGGGCTGGCTGCTTGGGGCTGGAAGCAGTGGGCATGGTGATTGGCTGTTGGGGGTCACGTGCTTCCCACACGGGCTCTGGCAAGCCAGGTAAAGAGACAGAGAGAGAGAGAGAGAGAGAGAGAGCAGGCACATGCACATGCACAATGCAGGAGATGCTTGGGCAGCAGGGCTGGGGGGGTAGGGGCCTGCAGGTTGGAAGTGAGGGGCAGCAGCAGGGCTGAGGGGGGGCAGAGGCTGAGGGCCCAGAGTGCGGGACACCGGCAGTGCTGGGGAGGTAGAGGCTGAAGGTCGGAAGTGAGGGGCACCTGCAGAGCAGGGGGGCAGGGCAGGGGACTGCAGGTCAGGAGTGAGGGGCATGGGGGATGGGATGGGTGACTGTGGGCTGGGAATGTAGGGCACTGGCAGCACCAGGGGGCTGTGGGTCAGGAGTAAGGGGCACCAGCAAGGGGTGGGGGGGCAGGGTACTGCTGTTTGGGAGTGAGGGGCACTGACAGGGCTGGGGTCAGTGGGTCCAGAGTGAGGAGCAGCAGCAGGGCTAGGGAGGGTGTGGCTTGTCAGTGAAGGGCAAGAATGGGCAGGGGCAGGCCACCAGCATGTCACTGCCCCCTCCTTCATATCCCTCCCCCCCGCCCATGACAGGTGTCCATTACACCACTCTTCATCATCATCATTATGTTTGCATGAAGAGACATCTTAGAATCATAGAATAGTAGGACTGGAAAGGGGCCTATAAGATCTTCAAGTCCAGTCCCCTGCCTTGGGCAGGAGGTAATTGGGCTCAAACAAGCTCAACAAGGTGCTTATCCAGCCTCCTCTCGAGCACTGCCAAAATGCACCACCTCTGCTGTGAGTGTGTTCCAGATTCTAGTTACCTGGATGGAAAAAACATTTTTCCTTATGTCTAGCCTCAACTTTTCCTCAACTAGATTGTGCAATCTTGGTCTCTATATTTTGCTACTCATTACTAATTCATTAGAACAGTTGATATTAGTATCTTAAATGGGTCTGTACAGTTAATGAGAAAACTTGTAGTAATGATGAATAATTGTTAAAGGCTGCTCTAATGTTGATAGAAAAATTATATCCTTTTTTGTTTCAACAAGTCCCTCTAAAATAATTGGCTTTTTCCCCCTCAAGCTCCTTTCAGTGTTATTTCCTTTAGGGTGACTTGTGTTATTTCCTTTAAAGTGACCTCTGCTGTCATAAAGCAACATCTCTGTTCTCTTGATCTATTTTTTTTTCCACTAAGGCTGTTAATAATGAGAGTACTTCTGAGTCTGTATGTGTGTGTGTAAATTCATCTGCAATAGAATCTCTGCAATCAGCCAAGACCCATTTAAACTTCCCACAGCCATTTTTATTTAACGCAAATCAGAAATTGCTTATTTAAAAAAAATCAGAATATGCACCAGAAAGAGTTCAGAATGTGCACATCGAGGAGAGCTTGACAATTATAAATAAATACATTTAAAGATAAAATGTTCAGGACTGCCAAAAATTGTAACAATTTAAACAAGTGAGATTTTACATGTCTAGTAGGAAAGATCTTCAGTAATTTAATCCATCTTTTCTTTGGTGAAAGTGTATTTCCTGTGGTACATTTTTTGCCTCTACTTAAAGGATGAATCAAGGCATTGAAAATAAGCTTCCTGTGGGAACCTATTCCCCAGACAGAAATTTCTCACTGATAGAAGAAAAAATCTTACAGTCTCAATCCCAATATTCTCTTATTAATTCTATTTCTTTACTTTCCAAATGTTACATTAATAGGGGGTAGGGGGTGGAATTTGCCAATATTTTCCGGTAATGAAATGCCCCAAACTGAATTCAGTATTCTTGGTGTAGTTTCACTCACTAGCAGTCTTCAGAGAGGGACATCTCTTCCTGTTTTATGAGGTGATGACTCTGGGAAGAGAGTCCAAAAATCGCACTGGCCTTTTTTTGGCTGCCATATCACTTTGCAAACTCCCAGTTTCATTACTCCTATGTCTTTTTCAGTGTTATAGTTTCTAATGTTCATCCTCTGTATAAATCTCTGTGCTTTGAACTGTACTTATATACATATATTAATTCAGGAATCTGAGAAAACAGGGAGCAGTGAAATCATATAACTATTCTGTAAAATGTGTGCACCAGATATACTTTCTTTGAGCATGATGAGAGATAAAGATTTCACACACCATTGTCTGATTCAAGCAGATAGCCATGGAACAAAAGACCATATAGTGTTTGCACAATTGCTTGTCACACTTTGCTTTGAAGCACCAGGATATCTCTAGCAGAACTTTTGCAGAGGTTTACTAGGATACACTGCCTCTGCTACAAATGATATAGCACCTCCTGTATTTCCATCTGAAGTGGTTGTGCTTCCAGAATTGTCTTCACTAAAATACACATAAGGGACTTCATGTAGCAAATTTCAATTGCTTAAGAAGAATAAAAAAGAAAATATCCATTGTCTGAGTGTGGTTTCTCACACAAGAATTCAATAGAAAATACAGTTGCTATGGAAATTATTCCTTTCAGTAAAGTACCAAGACTGTCTGCAAAAAAACAAAACAAAAAAAAAAAAAAACAACAACAGAAATTCAAGCATGTGATTGATAACAAGAGTGTTCAGATGTCCTAGTAAAGGTCAAAAGCACAGAAGTCTCTAGTTCCCAAAAATATGTTCCATTTACTATGTGGAGATCCTGAACTACTATGAATGTTTCAATATTTATCTGGCTACCATCCTGAATTTTTTTCATAATCTCTTAGTTCAAGGAAAGCATTAAAAAATAAGTGCAAACAGTCCAAGGACTTGTTATTAGACTTGAATGCATTACATTTGTTTCCTGATTTGTAAGGGCTTTGTTACATGTGACCCTTAGGACTTGCTGAAGGCACTTACAATGCAAGCTCCTTCCAATAAAAGGAGGAAAACGCATTCTAAGGGCATTTTTACACATGGATATGCCACAGCACCGGGCACTTTGAAAAGCACCCAGCACTGCGACGCATGCAGTTGTATAAGTGGTGAAATGCATGTCAGCACGCAGAAAATGGCAGCAGTCCACTTTTGAACTAAAACGCATTAAAGGTGTTTTGAATTAAAACACATTAAACGTGCTTGTGTGCGGAGCTGCATGAAAAAGTATGTGTATAAATGCCCTAAGCACACTCTGAGCATCTCAAATTTACACCACTTTGGGCAAGGAGTATCTCTGGGTCACACTACCTAGCTCATGTTACAGTAATGTCAGTCGCTCCATAGAGATAAAATGAGCAATCTGCAGTCCTTCAGAATCCCTGGACAGACTCCTCCCAGACCCCACTTCCTATTCCATAGACACACTTTCCACCCTCCCAAACTCTATTGCCCAGTGGGTGGTACCAGCCCCAAACCAATACCCCCACCTGCCCACAGGGGATGTGACCCCAACCCACGTGGTACCACCTCAAGCAGCAATTAGCATCCTAACAATTTGCCACTGTTCCTCAGGTGCTGTCGTATAATCACGTACCTTTGTAAACTGAAATGAGCCAGAGAAAGTCCCCCCCTGAACTCCAAAACTGGACTCAAGGTGACGTGTGCTGGACCTCACTGTGATCTGAGGTGAGGAGAGAACCATTGCCACCCCTGTTGAGGGCATGAAGGGCAAGTGACAGACCCAGGTGACCTACAGTCAAATCATCATTCAGATGACGGCTCAGAGGCACCAATGGGACTGGCCACAGCCCCACACTAAAATCAAGTACCTGAAGGGCAGGGATACCAACAAGTTCTCAGGTGTGAGGACTGTGGTCCCCTACTGTGAGAAGCTGTTCTGGATCCTTGAGGAGGACCACACTATCTGTCCCTTCCACATTCCTGTGCCTAGTGTGGCACGATGATAACAACAAAGACAATGACAATGAAACATCCCTGCTACCATCTGCTATCAAAATAGCTCTTTCCCTAACCCAAATTCAGAACCAGTATACAGAAAATGGGGGCAGCTTATACAAGACTCTCATTGAACAGGTGGATGTAGACAACCAATATCAACTGCTGGTAAGTCTCAGTGACTCTGAGGAAAAGGGTGGTGAGTGGTGTGTTTGGGGACCCAGGGATCTGGGGGTAGTCATGGTGCAGTGGTGACTCGTGGCTCTAGGGTGCTTCATGACATAAGGGTGCCTCTGGGTTCTAGGTATGGTAAAGTGGCTAGGCATGGGGGTTGCAGTCCGGGCAGACTGCGCTCTACCCCTGCAGTTTACCAGGAGGATGGGGGTATTGTGTTCCATACAATGAGAAGGTGAAAACCAGTGGCATGCTCATGTTTGGGTGGCAGGAGTTGCAGATGGCTTGATGGTCAGTCAAGGTGCTCATTGGCCTATCCAAGGGCTCACTGATTCATGTGATACTCCATCCACATTCCCTGCCCCCTAGCAACTGCCACACACAGCTCAACCCCTGCCCCAGCCACTCATTGAGCTGCCTAGGTGGTGAGCTGGGTCCACTGACTCCTGTCGACCCAATCCCAGCACCTCCCCAACCTTCCCTGGAGGGTTGCCCCTTGTCCTGGAGCTGTGTGAAACCTGCACGAAAGTTCATCAGGGTGTAGTTGCTTGCAGTTCATTGAATTTTTCCCACACTCCTAGGTCTGTTTCCTCCATGGAGTGCTGGCACAGGGCCATGCAGCTGGAGAGAGGAGGCTGGCTGGGACTCCATTAGAGAGAGTGCCACCTGAGTCCAGGCAACATTCAAAGTCTGTCTGTCCAGAGCCATCTTAGTGTCCAGGAAGGCCTCCGCCACCCCCATCTTGTATATACTGTGGAGGGTGCAGACAGTGGTCACAAAGATGGGAATGTTCCTCAGCCTGAGTCCAAAGGTGGACGCCCAGGGATTTTGAGCATGCTGTAGGCACCCAAAGGCACACTCCACTTGCATTCAGCAACTACTCATTCAGCATTTAAAGTATTTGTTCCTGGTGTCCAACTGGCTCATGAATGGCTTCATGAGCCAGGGGGAAAGTGCATATGCCAGATCCCTAATTATTCGTAAGGGAAATGGCCAGCCCAGCCAAGTTCAGTGTGGGAGCACAGGGGGTGAAATCCCCCTGCTCCATCATCTCCAGAAAAACAGAGTCCCTGAATACCTGGGGTGTGTTCCCCCAGACATGCACATGTGGTTTGTGGCACTGCAGACCCATCTGCGGTACTGTAAACCACACACTACACATGCAGTGGGGTTTGGTTGTTTTTTTTTTTATCACCAGGATCTTCTGATGTCAAAAAGACCTGTACATAAAAAGGTGGGGCAGTACATGTGGCCACAGCGTGCACCACCCAAAACTGGAGCCTGGCCAGCCAGAGCCATGCTCTGGTTGCTGGCCAGGCTCTGCATGCCTGGATTGCTGCTATTAGAGCCCCAGCAGGCGTCCAGGAACCCAAGTGCTGGCCCTAGCCTCCCCTACCTGACTTGAGATAGCTTGCTGCTCACCAGACCATGTATGCACAGGCATCCCCAGGGACAACTAGCAGCAGCAAAAATATGTTCTGCTGCTAGCTGTCCCTGGGGAATGCATGTTCCCACTCATGGGAACACGCCCATGGATGTCATGCAACTGTTCCAACTGCCTGATGTTGATACTGGTGAAGCAGCCCTGGTTATCCATGGCTACATGCAGTATAACCAAAAAGAACCTCTTGTGTTTGATGTACTCTGAGGCACTGCGATAGGGGCATATAATGGGTATGTGGGTCCTGTTGATGACCCCCACACAGTTCAGGTGCCCCAGTGGTTTGAAACTGGCAATGAACTCCTGAGGGTCCCTGAGCCAGACAAGGCAAGGTCCCAGTCCCTGACATATGGCTATGCAGACTTCATGCATGGCCATTACTGCTGTTGTCCACACACAGTGAACTGCTTGGTCATGCAATGAAGGCTGTCAGGGTTCACCAGTTTCCATATCACAATGGCCATGCATTTCTCAGCAAACACAGAAGGCATTTATACACATGGGTGGCATGGGGGGGGGGGGGGAAATGCTTTAATTAGAGTGGCTCCAAGAGCTCTAATTAAAGCGCATAGAGCATCATGTGTATCAGTGTCCCCACACTGAAAAATGGAGGTAGGGGCGCTTTAACTAAACCTCGTCAAATGACTGAAACTTTAGTTCAAGTGCTTCCACTGCCATTTTTCAACATGGGGACACTAATACATGTGATGCTGGAGTCTGCTGGAGCACAGTAATTACCATGCTCCGTGCATGCAATTAATTGAGTCTGCTCTGAAGTGTTGTAATTACAGCACGTTGGAGCAGCCACTCTGCATGTGTATAAGCACCCAGGGTGCCAAATCCCAATGTCTTGGTGCTGGAACAGGGAGGCCAGCTCATTGCAAAGATCCATGAATGTGTCATGAGATATCCTAAAGTTCTGCTGCCACTGCTAATCATCCCAGGTTCTGAGCATGAACTGCTCTCACCAGTCTGAGTGCACTGCTAGTGCCTAGTGGCAAGGTAGCATGGATACTGGGCCTGCAGTGTCAAAGCTTTGTTGTCATCTTACGCCTCATGCAGCTGGGCCAGCTCACTGCTCATGGCAGCAGCATCGTCCTCAAGGTAGCACATCACCAGGGCCAGAAGCTGACACCTCTATGACATGGAGTGCCTGTGGATTACGGCCAGGGCAAGGATTTATTCACCTCCATCACTTGCCCTCTCAGCAAAGCTACTGGTGATCCAATCTCAGCTGGAGCAGTCAGGCAAGGAAGGATTGTGTGCTGTGCCTAGCCATGGGATTTGAATTCACACCCTCAGAAGGTCATCTAATCAGCACTTTCCTCAGCCTTCTCCCACCCATCCCCACAGCAGGACAGGAATGCAGGAGGCCTTGGGGGGAAGCGACAGCTCCCCTCATGCCATTTGACAAGGGGAAAGCTGCTGGGGTTTGGGGAAACAAGACCAGGTGGCATGGGGAAAAATTCAATTAACCAGTGGCTTTTTCCTGGCTCTCCCCTACAGCAGGGACAGGACACAGATGTCTGGCTCCTGGCCACTCCCCAGCTCACCAGCACGTTAAAAGTCAGTCAGAGTTGTGCAGGTCAAAGATCATATTAACCCTTAGTGCACAACTGCTTAGATCATATTGTAATTTTAATACCACGTAACATTTCATTGTTTTAGCAAGTGCAAACTGTAACAAGTAACAGCATCCTAATGTATTCTGTGAAGGTGTGGAAGCAGTTATATTGCTTAACAAGCCACTAGGAGAGAATAAGCCAACAGCCTTTGCTCAAGGACAGTAAACAAAATGGAAACTTTACTACGTAAAAGCCAAATGGGAAGAGTGTCTATCTGCAGACTGTACACTGCATTACTACTTACATAGATGTCAACTCTTTACACGTCTTTCTTTGGGCCAAATCAATTATATCATTGGTCCTTGTCATGCGTTCACTTGCAACAGCTGCAAATCATTGTAATGTAGCAACCTAGTAAAGTTAATGCAAGTTAGGAGATAACCCTCGCCTGAAAGGGAACAACTTTGCAAAGCCATTTGGGCACTTAACATACGCTAAACTGCTCGCATGCATGTCTGCTTGCATTTTAACTGCACTTAATAAGTGTCAGGTTGAATGTGTGACACCACCCAAAGTTTGTTCTTTTAGGCACTGTATTTGTAGCTGCCAGAAGAAAATAGATGTATGTTGTATTATTCTACATACATGCATTTCTTTGATATAAAGAACAAAAAGTCCCTATTACCTGGCACCCCTGACCGCATGACAAGAATGCCTTTGTTACTCAAAGTTCAAAATGACACATCAGTAGCAGCTTTACAAATAGACAGAGACCAGTATGTAAATCCAATGTCAGTCCAAGTTTCTTAATGGGTCTTGCACAAGTAGCTCTAAACAATAACGTGTTTTACACGGAAAGTTCTAAACAATTAGACAAGTCATTACCTCATTATTCCAGATGGAGCTGCTGGTTTGCTTTGAAAGAGTATTATGGAATATATGAGGCACGGAATATTTCTTACAGAATGTCTGTATAAATCTTTACCCAAAGGAGTTTTGACTCACTGCAAGGAAAGTGAAGGCAAGCAGAGGGAACAGGGGGGCGGCTTGAGGAGGTTAAGTACTAATGTAATACAAGTAATAGGCATGCTGGCCTCTGCTGGCTGAAAAAGTGGCCATCTGCCAAAACTGCATCTATTAAACCCAAAAGTTTTAGCCAATCTGCTGATGTGAAGACCACACATTCAACCATCTCTCATTACAGTAGTCCGGTGTTTTAGGAAACACAAACTCTCCTCTTAATTCCTTTGGTGCATCTCTATTTGTAAGTGACACAAAAAAGATCTCAGTCACCTTATCTTCTACATTCTTCCACAGCTTTGGTGTCATCATGTTGTGCCTCATGCAGCTGAGCCAGCATGGTGCCCATGGAAGCATCACCCTCTTCAAGGTAGCACATCACCAGAGAAACAATGCCCAGCATTGCTGTGTCTTCTTTCCCATCAGTAGCAATTTTCTGAGCTTTCTTTACAGTTTCTAATAGTCTTATTGTGACATCATTTTCTGAGCCACCAGGAAACAGCTTGCTGTCCCAAGTTTCTCCCATACCATCTCCAAGTTTGTAGTCACCTTTCAGGATTATTTACCTTTCCCCCTCCCTCCCCCCCCCCCCTCACTTTGATTCCAGTTTCATTATTTGCCACTTTCATGACTAGGTTAACTACATATCTTTCATGTCTATATTTATCTGATCTTCTCTTTTGTTAAGGACAAAATGCGTACCAAAGTGAAATGTCTCTACATTTTTTGTTTGCCCTTTCTACATCTTCTAATCTTTTTTTGATGTCATGGTCTTCAATGTTCCACCTAAATTCTCTACCTAACATTTCCCTTTCTATGATTTTTCTTTTGGTCTCTGTTCATTCTGCCTGTATTCCCCTCTTTAACAGACTTCAGGTGCTATTCACATGCCTTCTCTTTCATCTCCAAAGGAAATCAAGTGGTACTTATATATATGCATACCTGGATAATCTTCATTTCTAAAGAGGAGAATTGTTTATGTTTCATAAGAGCTGCCTTTGATCTCACACTAGCTATCCTTAATAGCACCTGTCCCTTTCCTGTTTAGGATGTTTTATCCAAAGCATTCTACAAACTCAACCTGGCACAATTACATTCACTATTAAGGTAGCCTCGTAGGTGATCTACTTATTAATTCATATCTCCATTACTTGCTGCCTCATTTTTGTATTGAGCAATGAACTTACACCACAATCCAACTCCCTTCAGTTTGGGCTCGTTTCTTCTCTGGAGCAACCTTCTAATTAGAACCACAGAGTCTAAAAAACAACTTTTTAATTTTAAAGACTGAATTTGATCCATTTACAAAAAGACTTGCTGGATTTGGTGACCTAGGATGCTCTTCCAGACTCATGTTTCATTATTGTTGCCTATTTCTGGGATGGGCACAGATCTCTCGTATCCTATGCTTGCAATCATGTTCGCATAACATAAGCTCTCATTTAAAAATATATATTTTAAAAAGCTTCTATTCTTTAAGATTGTCATGAAAATGAAACTAAATAAAACCTTCAGCTTAGTAGAAACCAGATGGTGCATTGTTTTTTTTTGAGTCTGCCTGAACCAAAAGCTCTGCAAAGCATGAGCTGATCCACTCCCTTCCAAGGGATGTTAACTCTGGAACTGACAAATGACAGCATATACATTAACAGTTAGTCTGGCACTAGCATGCACATCCTGCTGGTTATCTCAAGTGTCCTGGGTACTGCCTCTTACAAAATCTCAAAGAAGAAAAGCCTTAATTGTTCCTTACCCACCAGCCAAAGTACCAGCCTCTGCCTGACAGTGTTGACATCTATTAATCAATGATGCAAAATAAATTGATAGTGTAGGGGCATGCTAAAATCAATTAAATTTAATTAAATTAAAAATCCAGGTGATACTGCAATGACTGTATTATTGTATGCACTAAAGAGCAAAGGTTTGGTATGTACCTAAAACAGTTGCTGAACTTCCTGTCCAATGAGAAAAAACAGAGGGTCCTGATCCAGTTCAAAGAACACACCAGCTTTTGACAATGACACCAACATTCATAAACCACTCATTACGGGGAAAAACAATAGGTCACAATGCTCCTGGTCTTGCTCTTGCCTGTTCTATGTAAGGGTCAGCCAAAATTTCAGCCAGTACTTGTCCCCATGGAAGTGCAAAAGGTGACTTCTCAGTCTCCAGGGATCACCCATAACGCAGTGCGGCAGGGTCAAGACAAACAAGGCCACGACTCTCCCACAACCTATGCACTGGCCACCTGAACGCAAACTGCTGGGGTGTGGTAGTGGATCTGTAGCCTGTGTATTGTGCATCTTACCCCTTTCCAAGGCACTCCCACTACTTCCTCTTGAAGCCATGTGATTCTGTACAATTTCTTAATATGGATATTTATCTAAAAGACTTTAAAAGGCCTAGCACATAATTTCGCCTTACACACGCAAAGGAAACTCCGTCTAAATGAACCAGACAGATCTGAATATGTGAGAAGCAATTCATCCTTTATTTACATACCTAAGTTACAGGTTGCGTGTTACTCTGTAATGAGCTGGGCCACAGATTATCTGTCTAGTTAGACTTATACAGCAGATTCTGTGTTTCATCCTGAAAAAATCAGAAAACATATGGAGCCCATCCGGGAACACAAAAAGTTTAAAAGCCTTAGAAAGAGTAACATAGAACCCCAAATCTAAAAACTAACATCTAAGAGCTTATTGGTATACCTTTTTCTCTTTTTTTTGCACTTACATTTTTTTTAGTAAAAAATAAATCACCTAAAAGCAAAGCACAGCCATTTATGCATCATAAATATGTACATCAACACTATCAGCAGGAGATGCACTGGAGAATGACAACAGCAATTTGCATTTCTTTAGTTTCTTTTGTGTGGCCAAACTCCCTAAAGCATTTTACAAAGCAATAAATATCATACCGGCGAAGAAATAGTGATAGGATGTCAATAAAATAGTGACTCTCTGCAACCAGACATAGCAGCCATTCTGTGCCCACTCAATACCTCTCACACAGCTGTAAACATGAGTGCCAATTAATCTATGTTGGTTAAAACAGAAAGGAGTTGTGCCTGTGGAGGACCTTTTATATAGTCACCTGAACCGCTGCATGCTGCACTACAACTTCTTGGATGTCATGGCAAAAAGATAGCTTTTCTAGCAACTCAGCAGTCCCAAGCTTTAATGGAAGGCAGGTAGATATATTTTATTAGGTTCCTTGAATGACTTGAACCTGTGATCTTATGCTTAGGCCTACATATTTTGCTAACTCCACATATATCACTCACAAGAGGAATGAATGCAGATAAAATCATGATGGCACTACTGATAGTAGCAGTCAAGCTCCTTTTGCTCCTCCACAGTTATTTTGTATTTTATTTTAGCCCAATTCATTAATCTTAAAGGAAAGGAAATTCAAATATGGACTCCCTCACTTACCAGTTTCTCTTTGCCCCCACCAGTTTTTTTAACTATAGGCTTATGGGTTCAGTGCTTTTGAGAAAACAACACTGGAGACTAGGAACAGGTCTTCAAGCACAACTCTATTAGCACATGAGTATGTGCACACGCATGCACATGCACACATATGCACACACACACACAGCTGCAGCCTTTCAACTATCCTCCAGGGGAAGCAGGACAAGCCTTCAAATACAACTCCATTAGCATACGTGTACATGTACACACACACGTGCACACACCAGCAGCAGCAGCCTTACAACTATCCTCCAGGGGTCACAATTGGGTTACAAATTCTATACAATATGATGACTGTGCAGCCTGATTTAGAACAATTTATTCACATCCTTCCTCATTAAGATTCAAATGGAATAAGTAAGACAGAAATTGAACAGATACAGAAATTGGGCATAGCTTGCTCCTGTAGTCAGTAAACATTTATTCACTAAGCACAATTCTCTCTTATGTTCTCTCTCTGACACACAGTCTTTTTTCCCTCCCTCTCCTTCCTGCTTGCTGTTTTAATGCATAATTAAGAAGGTCAGAATTAATGAAGCAGTGTGGAGTAAAGTTCAAGGAATCCCCAGGCACTATTTATTCTATTAGATCTCAGGCATGAATGTCAGATTGGCAGCATTAGAGGCAGAAGCAGTTGAGCTGGCAGGATCCCAGAAATGAAACTACCAAGGGAGACTTACCTGCAGCGTCAAGTCATTCCTAAGCTCCTTCCCTGCAAAAATCACATGCAGCTGGTCAGCTGGAACTCCCTGTCGCTTAGCAACCACTTCCTTGAGCTGGAAGATGCTGGTATCCGCATCAACCTCCACTGGGAAACCATGGCTGGAGTTGAACCTGACAAACACTGACCAAAAACAAAACCTTTTTTTAAAAGTGAGCATTTTTTCAAGAAATCTTTTAAAATGGCACGAGAAAAGGCTTTCTGATCCCTGCTCTACAGACAGAGCGGGATTGTGAAACTTTAGCAAAATTTTCATATTTAAAAATCCTACTTTTAAGATTGCCATGTATTATTTTGGAAGGAAGAGCCATGTGGGATTTCCCATCATGTAACAGTCAGTTGCCAATAAGCAAAAACCATGCGTGCCCCCTGACAGTGCTATAAATGAGAGGAAGCACACAGAGTCAAGGAACAGACCTAGCTAGGCAAGTTTCGGGGTAAGCGCTAATTGGAACTGAATTTTCAATTCAGCCTTAGCCATAACAGACATGTGTGTTCTCTCTGCCTTGTGTTCTTCCTCCCTTGGCTATACCAAATAAATGCTATGGACATAGATGTGTTTGTTACAGCTAAAACACACTAAATACTATAAGAACAGGCAGTTGCCTGATGGACAGCAAAGCACAGTCATATATACTGACCACCCACAGATATAATTCTACAGAAAATAATGATGGAAAGGAAGTCATTAGCTAGTTGAAATGAATGGGTGTTTTCTGTGCCGCTGTAGTCTTTTCAGAGGTCACTAAAATACCTGCAGCACATAATTTCTGCCAGCTCACTCCTTCACCGCAGAAAATCACCACTGTAGTAGCCATGACATTTTTAGAGCTGTAGCAACTAGTTTATACATTCACAGAAGTCTGGCAAAAATGCTCATGAGTTTACTGACATTCAGCTGGTAGACTGTTTTTCATAATGAGTCTGAATGTGCCCATTAAACTCACAGTGAGAGGGACTAAAAAAATCCCCACTATATAGAAAAACCTCATTATAATCCCATCACTCACTGAGATTGTGTGAAAAGCAGAGCTATATCCCGGTGAGTTACTTCAACCAGTATCTTCTTAGACAGAAAACAGATAAATTAGTAAAATCAATATAAAACAATAAATTATCTAGACCAAATCAATACAGACATCTGCTACCCTAACTAGGGGATACTGGTGGCAGCCAATGTTCCATTTCAAGATGTGTTTTGATTGTCTGCATAATGTTTTAGCTAAGTAAGATACTGGTTTGGATTTCTGATGAATGGCAGAAGTGCAGGATGAGAAATACTGATATAGTCAATGCATAAATATGTAGTCGTCACACTGAAAAAATGGTCTTAATAGTTTCAGTCTCTTAATGCATTATAAAAGTTTGAAAATTAATACCTGAGCACCTTTGAACACTAATAAGAATACTGCATTTCTTTTTGGCTGATTTAATAATTTGGTTAGAACTTTATATTTTCAGAGCTTTAAAGTGGGTACATAATAGTAAAGTTGTGATATGATATATATTGATATTTTCATCAAGATTTAGAATGACAAACTGAAGAACTCTAAATTTCAAGAACACAGTTTAGATATTTGACATGGACAGTATTGTCTTAATGTACCCAAATTACAGTATAGGATTTCATAGTACAACCATCAGTAGATGGCCACATACATGCCTTTAAATATATTATGTAGCTCCCTGTGGTCTATCCTCATTATTTTTTATTTCTGTCATGGACGATATCCTGCAAAGGCTTGTAGAACATGTTTGAATGGGAACATCTAAAAATTCACGCAACTCAAGTTTAGTTTTGTATGATTCTCATGTGATTTGCAGAGTAAGGGAGCAAAAAAAAAAAAGGTAACAGCTAATTGTAAATAGCTGGAATTGAAGACCTCCTATCTTTTCCAGAAAACCTCATAATAATCTCCTACAGAGGAAATAATCTAGGCAAATTAAAAAAACAAAACAAGACCTGTTTAATTCAACTTGTATACTTCCTCTGATGTGACATAAGTGATATTTCCACAATGGAGAAATGTCACCAGACTGTTAGTAAAGAGAGAGGTGTCTTTCTGTCAAGGGGCAGATGGGAAAGGAAGCTTGTAATGTTAGAAATAGAAAGGATAAAAGTCAGTTAAACCAGCCTAACTGCTGGAATGGAGTACAAGGAGAAAATAATTATGTTTTTCCAGTAAACCCCCATGATGGGCTATTAACATTCATACAGTCTTCATTATTTACTAGTCATTTTGATACAACACAGTGGCTGACAAATTTATATAATTTCCCATTTACACTCTAGCAAACTTTTCAAACAGCTTTCAAAATAAATTGTTAAAAGCTTCTTAAAAAGTTATTTTAGCATCACAAAAAGGATATCAAGAGGAGAACCTTCATAAACAGTGCTCAAATATTTAAAAAATAACTAATAGCATGGGTATTAGGACATAGCAATGCAAGCAAGGATGTCAATAAACCAAATGCATATCCTGGAATAGAATTCAGCTGAGGTTGGTCTCAGGAGCCTTCTTACTACTGAAAACATTCTCCTTAGTTCATTCTAATGGATGCCAGTGCTAGTCTTACAAGGTAAGAACAAATTAACAACAGCACCCACAAATGTCCCATAAGAGACAATAGGGAAAAGAATTTATGAAAGTAACTTTAACTGGAATAACATTTCAATGGATTGTTAAATCTTCCTCATTTCCTATAAACAACACTAACTCAACACACATTATAAATATGATCGATGCCAACTATTTAGGAAAACTAAGTCCACGCTTTCTTTCCATTCCAGAAGGCAAAGTCTCTCCATGCTAAAGTTTAAGAAGCTGGTTTCATTCTTCAGTAAAGATTATATTTAATTTCTTATAAATACCAACAGGTAAACCAGAAAAAGTGATAAATTGGCAAATTCTTCACTGGAAGGTTCAAGTTCTTCTGCCCCTCCATTAAAAGGTTCATGTCCACCAAACATTATTTTTAAATAGATGACATCTTTCTTCATTTACAGAGATTGTAATAAGAATTAAATAAGATGATTTACCTAGATTGAATAAAAACCCACTTTTGTCAACATACTATTTTAAGTTTTTGGGGTGGGTTTTTTTTGGAAAGAGAAAATTAATATGGTTTTGCTGACTTAAAGTCAAGCTTAGGCCCTAAATCAAATGAGTATTCACTGGATACTTTTAAGAATGCACACTTTTTTCAAGTTATAGTAAACCGAGAGCTGCATTAAAGAAGAAATTCCTTAGTAAACACATTCCCTGAAAAAGGATTATAAAGTCTGTTTACTGAAACATAAATCAAATCAAACCTTGATTTATGGACACTCCCTAGCAAAATGTGAGAGTCTGCTTAATGGCCCAACTTGCCTTGGTAACCCTACTGAAAAAAAAACTCAACTGATGTGTTTAATGTGAAGCAGCAGCATGATCCAGATGATCCAGTCAGAAGAATGGAGGTCCCAGTTGGTACCATTTTCCCTGCATGCATTTGAAGAAGGTGCAGGAGAGCTTCCTGAATAACAAACTTGATTTGACCAAACCCTGTTGCTGCAAAACAATTTTTCTAGGACACAAAGGACCAGATTTTTAAAGAAATGTAAGTATCTTGGGGGGAGGTGGGAGAGGGTTCAAACATACTTACATGCCTATATGCTCCTGAGAATCTTTTTGTACCTTTAGATACTTATAGTTTCATAGTTGGTAGGGTCGGAAGGGACCTGAGCAGATCATCAAGTCCGACCCCCTGCCATGGCAGGAAAAAGAACTGGGGTACCATCAGAAAAAAATCTTACCCAATCCCATAAGACTTAAAGACAAAAAGAAGCCTTAAGAACTGAAAGGGGAAAAGTGTGCTACGTGGAAGAGAAAAATAGAATTATAACAATCCTTTACTGTGGCTTTTACAAGACTAAGGTATATATCATCATTCAATACTTTCAGTTTTATATTCAGTGAGTCGGATAATGCAATCTCTTGTTTGGAAGCATCAGCAAAGTTTCTGTGAATACAGTGACATTTGCATAAACTGGAGATTATAGATAGGTTGTGTGACACTTGGGTCACACTTCTGGTTTATTCCATCGTTAGAAATATTAATGTTTCCAGCAGAATTCACCATTTTAAAAGAAGTAAAGAATCTTACATCACTGCTCCTATATAGTTTATGCTGGCCTAGCGTGTGTTTCTAGAAGAGGAATGCAGAACTCTTTCTTGGACTTGGTGCTGCATGTGCCACAGGGGACATCCTCTCACTCTTAAGTTTAAGAGGAGGCTATGTATTGGCAATGAGTGGCCTTTCTCTTTCCCTCTAGAAATTTTGGACTAGCACTACAAACTCCAACTACACTGTGTTGCAGGGTATGCTGCATGTGTTCAGATTCAAACTGAAGAAGGACCACTAAAATTGGATATATCATATCAGCATTTTCCAAAGTGTTCCACAGAAACCTGAGTTTCCATGATAGGTCATCAGAGGTTGTGCAAAGAGATTAAAAGTAGTGTCTTATCATTGCGGGGCTGGGTCACCTGGCTCCATGTCAGCTCACATCGCCCATGGAGCCAGGGATAAGGGTTCCATGACTTTAGAAAGCTTGAAAACCACTAGCATATACAGACATGCTGACCCGCCATCCAGGAATATATAAGGGGTCCAGGAATGACCTTATTCTCTTCTGAATTATTAACTCATGGCCTGTGGCCAACTGAAGGCATATTCTCTCCAGTTCACACAAAACAGTAGATAAGAATCAATTTATATCTGAAAGCCTGTATATCATTCTTCACTGCAAAAAATAATACACAGATTTCAAAACAAAGCATGGCTTTCTAGCCTAAAGAACAATAAAAAAGAACAACCCTATTTAAAAGAACTTTACATTCTTAAAGAATGCACTTCCTCTTCACTCAGTAAATGAAAAAAATGCATCAGAGCAGTCTCTACTTTTTCAGTAACAGCAAGGACCAATTTTAAGAGCAATCTGAAGACTTTCATTGTTCCACTGAAAGCCATATGGCCTCATTTTGATTTTCCATATAATCTGTGTAAATGATCATGAATAATTTCATTAAATTATGTTACATTGGCTATTGTTTCAGCAATAAAAACCAAAAAGCAGGTACCTTACATTTAGGAGGATGGAGCTCAACTAACTACCCTGATCCCCATTAAATATTTAAGGCTATAGGCCAGGATAACTCTTAATTGCTTTAAAAGGCAAAAAGGGAGTTGCCAATCAGGAGCACACATTGGCCATTACCTCTGGCCAACTTTCTTCCATATGGGCTAGGTTCCCAGTCAGGCAGTTTCCTCCATGATACACAGTAGTCATGCAATTCCCAGGATGAAACGTGATTTAGTCAAAGGAAAGAACATGTTGATGGAGTCCAGTCAAACAGCCCCAAGGCACAGGACAGAACGAGGTTAGGAAGTACACAAACTAAAACAAGTACACAACATCCTAAGCAGATGCAATCGAACATCAAAACTCACTAAAAATGAATGCTTAGATTCATTTCAAACAAAAATATTTAACTCTAAAACTAAATATTTTGTTTTATTTTAATAGAAAAATAATAATAATTTTTATTTTAAAAATAATTGGGATGAAATTGATTTGGATGGAGAATTCCCAAACAGCTCTACTTAATGCCTTTCAATTGATTTGTAACTAAATGAGGAGGTCCTTTCACTTTAAATCAGTGGTCTCCTCTTAAACCTACATCTATGATGAAAGAAAGAAGTTACCATCTGGCAGCTATTTAGTGTCACTGTGAAGGAAATCAAAGTTTTTTAACAACTGTCTATGAATCATTTCACCCACCACAAGAATGAGACCAGTAATGCAATTCCACCACTTAAGACAGGAAGTGAAACATGGGGAATTGTAAATAGACAGAATAGAAGCAAGAAACTGGACTCTAGCTAAAATTCCAAAGACCTCACTGCTCTTTTTTTAGGAAACAGTACTGAAGCTTCTGTAATAATTCAGTGACATTAACACTATTGAGACTGTCTCCATTCTGATTCAGTCTGATCTATAGCAATCCCTAGAACTGAATCTTCTTCCTTGTGGTCTTGGTAAGCAAACGTAGAACTGTTCCAAAGTTAGCTAGAACAGTCAGCTTAGTCTGGGACTGGCCTGTGGGAGCACATTTCCTCACCAGCCCCTGGCCCATCCCAGTGACCTCTCAGCCTAGGAACAGACATTACACATAAACCAGTTTAAGTGATCAGAAACTGGTTTAAACCTGTAACAGAACAGATGTTCAGTGCAAATAACCAGTATGAAAATGGCTTAAACTGATTTGAGATAAACCTGGTTAAATGTAGTATCAGACTTAATTGATTTGGGTCAAACCAGCTTATGCAATGTCTGTTCCAGACCCCTTCCTGGTTTAACTTAAACTAAACTTCACAGCCCTGGGTGGGGCTCTGTGCTTGAAAGAGCTAGGCTGGCCCCTCCCCTCTGCTCCCTAGATGGAGCTCTGGTAGAGACAGCAGGCACAGCAGGGTCTGCCTGGGGTCCCTGTGCCCCCCACCCCTACCACTCTCTGCTCAAGCAAGGATTGTGGTATGGTAGCTAATGCTGAGAGGTGTCTGTGAAAGGCAGACAGGACAAAGGCAGACAGAACAGTGTCTGCTTAGGGCTTTTTAGAGCTAAAAGAAGAGCCTGAACTAATAAGAGAGTTTTTTTAATCAGAACATACTGCCAGGGCCTGGCCACGCCCCCCGCAGCTGAGCACTGTGAAAGGGAAGAGAGGGCTGCTCTAGCACCCCCCAGCTTCTAGCCTGAGCCACTGCAAGCATGTGCCTGCATTTCTTCAGTCCAGAGGGGATGTCTGTACAGTTACAAACTGGTTCAGCCTAGCCAGATTAGACTAACCTGCAACAACTGAATCAATTCAGGCTCAGGCTTTTTGAATGTCTGTCCCTAGCCTCAGTGCGCAGCCACCCCCACCCAGCCCATTCCAAGTCCCAGGGAGTGGGATAGAACTGTCACCTTTAAACTTTAAGTTCTTGTTACTGACTGATGATTTGTTTTTTGTAAAAGATGACAATTGCTTCAAAAGTTCTTTATCTCCCCTTGATGCCATGGGCTAGAAAGGATATAGTCAAGGGTTAACCCAAGAGCTGTGTGAAGTATGTGAAGCTCATTTTTAAGCCTTTTCCTGGCTAAGAACAGACGACAGGACCTTTAAAAATGTATTTTTTCCAGAAATGCAAAATACTGGTGTGACAAGACCTGTTACTTTTGCCATCTCTATAGTTCCTCTTTGGCCCAACATATGAGTTGAGAACACAGCCTCTCTTAGGAACCTACACACAAACTGCTGCATATAACTTTATATCATCCTGTTTCTTTTCAGAGGATAGATTATAGTCTCCTCAAAAGCACTGTTCAATTATTTTATCCAATACAAGCATCCTATCCAGTCCACCATAAATAAAAGGAGGCATATATTAAAAATAAATCACAGGAGAAAAAAAAGAAACAGAAGAGATATTTTAATATCCTAACCACCTGTTAGGATATTTATGGAAACACTCTGCAAGGCATTCTATAACACAGTTCAATTCCAAGTCACTTCTCATGGTAGGAAGTGTTGTGTTTATTTATTTAGATTTTAAATAATAAAGGTGTGTGTCCCAGTCGGCAGGGCTCCAGCATACTTAATTATACAATGAACTATGAATTCATGATCATTATTAGCCATACCTCTCAAAGAATGGGGCCCCATTAAGCAAGGTATTTTATAAACTCAGAGGACCAGACAGACCCTGCCTTGAGCAACTTCTGATCCAGACAGAAGAAAAAGACGTGAGTGGGTAAAAAAGTAAAACTTATGGGCGGAGTGACCAATTGGACAATAGTGAATGTCATACCACTTCTTTTTTTTTTTTTTTGGAGAGGTGGGATGGAAGCTTTGAGGGAAATATAACTAGGAAGGGATCCGCTAAATGGAAGAAGGGAAAATTGGGAGGGGTCCCAAGGCAGGCTGGTAGGCAAGAAGGCTGAGATGGGGGAGTGGGAATCAGCCCAACACAGACTGAAATTCAAGTCAGAACTGTACGAAGTTCTCTGAATGTCCAGGGTCGCGGCCTTGGCTATTCTTGCACCAGTTCTCACCAGGTACAGTCTCCTCTTTCCTGGCTGGCTTCTCTGAAGATTTTCCCAAACCCACATGAGAGGAGATGGAGTGGTGAGGTACATAATGATCCTTGTGCTTCTAGACTAAGGTTTTCTGAGCCTGTTGTCCTGCTTCCCCAGGTGTTGAAGGGAGGGATGGCAGCTCTGGCTAGGGCCTATTTTATTCCCTCTCTTCACTTCTACGAGTCAGTCAGTTCTTCGCTTGCCTGCTCTTGCTGCTGATCCTACAGGCTGAAGCCAGTCCTATAGGCTGGTTCCTCTGCAGTGTTTTTGGGGTGGTTTGTTTGTTTTTTTGTTTGTTTTTTGTTTCCTAAAGACAATAAAATTAAATCTCTACATCATTAAAATTGTCGGCTGCACCTGAACACAATCAGTCACAAGCCTCCTTCGTCAGCTAAAAAGAGCATCTTCATCCCTCTCCAAATGCCAGATCAAGTAAGAGTCTTTCACATAGAAAATTCAGGCGAAAGGAAGGAGCCCTCAGAGAGCAAACTACCAGGTGTCTGAGTTGGATTCCCCTTGTTATAGAAGAAAGGGTATCCCCTCTCTTCTATAACAAGGGGAATCCAACTCAGACACCTCTTCTGCTGTACCTGTGACAGACCAGCACAAGGAAGTAATCCCTCTGGCAGGCTAGTTCCAGGCCATTTACACTTTATATGCCATATCCAACCGCTTAAGTTCTGCTTGGAAACCAGCAGGCTACTAGTGAAGATCTTAAAGCATGTATATCCTTTGCTCCATTAGTTAAAAAAAAAAAATCTGTCATCTTTTGCCTCCAATTCCATCGCTGACTTCTCTTATGAGATAGACTATTACAACTGTCTCCTGCATGGGGCTAACAGAAAAAGTTGCCTAGGCACATCTACATGTGAAATTAATGTGAGACTGAATAAACTCTGGCGCAATTTGAGCAGAAGTAAACTAATCCCGACATCACTGTCTACATGAGTGTTTAAAGTGCAGTAATTTACTTTGCCATCAGATAGTACCTGTGTCTGACAGGACTATCCTATACTGAAGTAAATTAATCTGCTGCACCATAATTGTGGCACACATGTAGAGTGATGCTTTACTGCGCAGTAGTCTACTGTACAGTAAAGTGCAAATGTAGATGTGCCTGCTGTCTTGTCTGCAAGACACATGCATCATTTGAGACATTCCCCTCCAAAGAGGAACATGCCTCTCAAAATTAAGACCGTGGATTCTTACCCCATTACCTGGATTAATTTTTATAACCCCCGTGTCCCTCAAATGGGTTAACTGGTTTGTTTTTCTTTCTCCTACCCTCTTTGTCTCTCTCAGCAATATCCCTACCTTTTTCCCCTTCCCTACCCTTTGTATTTTAATCACTGCTTTCTACTTAAGGGCTCTGCTTCCTGCTGTCCCTCATAGCATTTGATGAGGCAAACTGCTGGTTATAAAAGCTTATGAATCTTTGGCTAAGTCTATAAGCTGCATCTCTGTCGTTCCTTCTCTCTGATATAAAGCATACTTGGTTATAGTTAGAGTTGGACAGATATTACTAAAAGTTCCCCACAATTATTAGCTCAAGTGTTAAAGCAGTTTTGTCTGGGCTTGTGCTCATTTTATTTTCATTTTGATAGAAAATTGGAGCAACTGAATTTTATTTAACAAATGCTCATAGAAAGCATATCTAAAGTTTGAACATAAAACTATTCACAGCAATGTGGTATGTTTCATGTGTTGCAACACTGTTTGAAGTCTAGCAGGTAAACAGTACCGTTGGCACCCTGCAAGCTCTAACTATTCTGGACTTACAGAGGCAATTAACAAATTTAGATAGGATCTTACCACCCACTCTGCTGCCAGGACTATGCATGCTCATGCAGATCCTTTGTAGGATTTTGATGAGATGGAATTTAAACTCAGCAAATCTCACCATAACCTAATTTTTCTAGGAACTATGCCGCTTAAGGAAAAAAAAAGCTAAATTTGTCAAAAGGATCATTTTCTGTGTATTACTTGCTCAGCTTTGCTTAAAACCCAAGTTCCCTTTGAATATTTTGAGGAACACACAAATAGCTAAACTAATGTTGAATTCACATGGACATTTTCCTTAAAAAGACCCTATTTTAGCAGGAAAAACCCCATCAGGTACGTTTTGAACCAGCACACTGTGAACTGAGTATGTGTTATGAAGCAATACATGACATTGGTCAAGCTGGTCTTCAGGCATTTCATACTGCAGTAGAGGCCAAACTTTTTGGAAGCTGTGCCACAAAATAGCCTTGCACTATCCCCAAATGCCTCTTCAATACCTTTCCCTTATCCATCTGCTGCTCAGCTTTGCTCCTTCTTTGATCTGTTGCTCTGTTTTCTGATTCCTATCCTACCTGCTATTTTGCTGCCTCTCCTTGCCCCAGTCTGCAGCATGCCACACACACAGACAGTTTGTGTCACTTCAGGCAATTATGCCACAGGTTGGTCTGCCCTGCCATACTGAGGCTCATCCTTATCGAACACAGTGGAGATTTCCATTATGCCAGCCACATTTCTGGCACCTTAAAATCCAAGGGTTTGCATGAGTACTTTCACAAGAGTCTCTGGTGCCTTTTCATTAATTTTGATGTGACCTGGCTCAGGTTGGTACAGCAAGGAATTCTATAAGCATGCCTGTGCTGTGGGAAACTAAAGCATGTCCAGCTCCACCCTTCTCCAGCTCTTCACTGAAAGAAAAAGAGATGGCTAAATAAAAATCTAGATAGCTCCTCCCTTTCTGTTAATAAGTATTGGAATGGCAGAGCTCATTCCCAGCCTAGCTATCTACAGCAGCGGTCCTCAGCCGGTCAAATCCAGCCTGTGGGGCCATGTCATTCAGCCCACAGCCCTCTTCCAGTCCCAGAAATTTGGTGGCAAGGGAGTGGTAGCAGCATTAAATTTCCATAGCTTCCACAGCTGCAGCAATTAATGCTTCTATCACTCCCCCACCACCAAATTTTTGGACCTAAGGGGAGGCTTGCAGGTACTGGATCGCACTGATGCATCAACCCTATGCAGAATCCAGCCTGCTGACCAACCCTTCTTGCAGGATCAGGCCCACGGACTAGTCCCATGCCATTCATCCAGCCCATGGGGCTGGAAGTTTGTGCACTGCTGATCTACAACACAAGCAGCCAGAGAGGCCTTGTTTATAGAAAGCAGTATTAGCAAAACCCAGTACAAGCAGAAAGGCCTCATACAACTGTTGATGCTAGCGATTTTATGAATAATACAACTTCCATCTTGAAGATTTTTTAAGTACGTTTTTGTTTAAAGATGATGAGGAATTTCTGGACTATATCATTTTTTGTTGGAAACTGTTGAATCACTGAAAACAAGAAAAAGCTGACTGAATGAGCTCCTGAGAAAACACTGCCAGGTCACCTGCTGGAATGATAGGGACCATAGGGTTTCCCTATCATGTGCATTGCCAGGGCCAGGTGCTCCTGAGTTTCCTCCCTGCTCTGCAGCTGGCTCATCTCCATTTCTAAATTTTACCAATGAAATGTTACAAATGTTCTGAAATATTTTCCCTTTTCTATGGCAATATGCTGAAAATTATACTTTTTATTTGAAAATGGAAAATGGGACACATTTCTTCATAATTTGGTAATTCCCACAAAACAACAAATTCTGGCTTTTTAGCATCTCCAGATTGGACTCTTGGGCTGAATTCACCTCACAGTTACCTACTGATAAATCCTAAAAAAAATCCACTGACCTCAGTGGAGTTAATCAGAATATACACTGCTGTAAGTAAAAGTAGAATGTAACCCTTTTAGATACTGAAGTTCTGTAAAATAACAGTCCTTCAAAGGATTGTGCTGTTATACTGTGAGAGAAGTGCCTGACTTCTGTTCTCAGCCATAAAGTAGAGGTTCCTGCAGCAAAGACAGAAGATTTGCCACATTTAAAAAATAATTTTATCCCTCTTGAGCTTTTCCCAAATTCTACCTACCTCTTTCTTCCCAGTGGCAGTAATTTAAAAAAGTTTTAACATTGCATCTTTCTTTGTTATCTAGCTCATACCCAAATAATAAATCTCTGTTAAGGATCAAATGCTTCATATGTGATTTAGATTCTAAGTCCACCACCTAGCAGAATAGCCAGAGGCCACTTTTGCCACACTACATTGCATGACATGACCTCATTGCCACGAATACCCTATCATAAACTATAGCTACTGAAAAATATGTGGCCAACTGAAAGAGGGAAAACACACATTTCAAACACTCAACAGTTACATCGGTTATACATTTGCTATATTCTCTATAGAAGATATAGGTATACAGGTATACAGGGGCGGGCAATTATTTTAGACAGAGGGCCGCTTACTGAGTTTTGGCAAGCCATTGAGGGCCACATGACATGCAGCCCAGGGCAGATAAATATTAATTTTCTAAATTTTTTAGGGCCCCCATGGGCTGGATAGAATGGCCTGGTGGACCACCTCCGGCCCCTGGGCCGCATTTTGCCCACCCCTGGTATAGACGGATAAAGTGATATTTGAAATATTCTCTAAACAGGCATTTGCAATCCCCTAAAATAATACTAAAAATCATAACATGGTTTTATATAATCAATCCCAATTTTAGAGTCAATTATAGACTTGAACCTTGCAGTACTTATGGAGTTAACAGATTACCATGGGAATTTTGCCTGACTAAAAACAGACTGGAGAGTACAAGAATTTTTTACTGCACATTCTATAAACTACTGTACCATTAAAAATACAAAATAAATTAATAACATTGATACATCTTAAAGTGCCTACCACAAGAAGACTCAGATCAATGAATGATAAAGATTTGCAGTACTTCAGCTCAATGGGGTACAAAGGCAGAGCAGTTAAGTCATCTTACTATGGTTCTAATGAAGTGAGTACATGCCTTGCTCCCACTCTTACACCAAAAGCTATCCTGTACAACCTGACTGAGAACTGGTACATGATTATCCAGGTTAAATAGTCAAGTATGCACAGATATGATACTAGCCACTTCTTTTGTGTGCGAATGGCTACAGAAACTGGTGTTGCTTAACCATGCAAGGCCACTGAGCTGTTAGGCTAGTGATTCTCAATCAGCATACTGCAGCAGAGATACTTTTAAGGATGTTGCAGTGCACCACTCAATATTTGACTTTTTAGGCATGTAAATACTTACCCACGGTTCACAAGATAAGCCAAGAGATTTCAAATACGAATCCAGAGTCAAAATATTCTGACCTGTTGTGGTCTTTCTGAGTTCTTTTCAACAAAATAATCATTCTGTTATTTTTCCATAGTCAAAAATGGAGTCAAAGCTAGGAGCTTACCATTTTCCAAAGGTACCTTGAATCTAATGAGGGATGCTCTTAGTCTAAAACAGTAGAGAACCACTGTGTTAGAAAAGGGTGGCCATTCACTTGGCTTCAGTTCAAAAGAAGTGTAGTAAGTAGTGGCACAAATTTGAAAACTACATAAAAGATTTTGCTTAAACTTCTTTTTTTTTAAATCAACTTGGAGCAGAAGGTAAGCATAGAGTGTGCTTATGTGATATATAAGAACACTTAGCTCTGAAATTCATGTGATTCCTTGCAAAGCCATGTGATTAATTTACCATGCATTTTGCATCACTTGATCTGTTTCTCTCAATGGAAGCATTGCTAGTATTCCAAACTGTTGTTCAACTTTCAAACAGATTTCAGGGGTGTAGGGTGTAACCGTGTTGGTCTAAGGACATAGGCAGACAAGGCACTTTGGGTAAATCTGATATCTTTTATTAGACCAACTTAAATAGTTGGAGAAAAAATTTCAAACTCCAGAAATTGTGTGTTGAAATTGTGTGTTGTTATTGTTGAATATTATTATTATTGCTGTCATTGAAGTCTATTTTTATTAATGGCATTTCATACCCATTATGATTTAATTTGCCAAGCCACCTTTTGGAATAAAACTAGGGTTCCTTACTGTTTGGATTGCAACAATGTGCTGTGCAGATTCCACCTGTTTACCTGTGCTACAGATAGAATCTGTATACCCCTTGCACTATTGGAAAGATGAGGGCTATAACGACTGTCTCACTTCAGTTTAATACTCTTGACAATGCAAGGGAAAACTAACTTACTAATATAGACAATCAGTGCTGATCAGACCTGAAATTTCTGGTCTGTGGCAAGGTCATAAATATTCATTTTTATTATTCTAAATCAGAATAAGAATTCTAAGCTTTCCTTTGGGGTAAAAAATCTGAAATCTGTATGGCAGACAAGGTTCTTTGAGCAAATCTGATATCTTTTATTAGACCAACTTAAATAGTTGGAAAAAAATTTTAAGCAAGACTCCAGAAAAGTAATATATCTTATTCAATGCACAAAATGCCCTGATGGAAAATGTGTAGGAGAGACCAAACAACAACTGCGCACCAGAATGAACGCATACCGGAAATCTATCAAAGACGAGAATACCCAATTACCTGTGGGGGCACGTTTCTCACAAGAAAACCACTCTCTCTCCAATCTCTCAGTCCTGATCCTCAAATGAGAATGACAAAACACTTCCCAGAGACAAGCCTATGAACTCCACTTCATCAACCTCCTGGATACTAAAAATCATGGACTAAATACAGACATAGGATTTATGACAACTATAACCTGCCTGACATCTGACTTCCCAGGTACCTCTCCACTATTCATCCTGCTTCTCTCTTCCCCCTACCCAGCCTGTCTCTCACCCACTGACTCCTCAATTTATATCTTCACTGACTGCCTATCTTCCATGCATACCAGCCCAGCCCCTGGCTTCTTTACTTTTCAATCCATTCAGTAAGAGCACACACTAACTGCAGAAACTTCTTCAGCATGACAAAAGGTTTTTAAACCAGAAAACCTGTTTAATTTTTTTTTCCAACTGTTTAAGTCGGTTTAATAAAACATGTTGCAATTCAAACAGTAAGGAACCCGAGTTTAATCTATTAATAAAAATAGATTTCAATGACAACAATAATACTAATATTCAACAATAACAGCACACAATTTCAGCCCAAAGCTTGCACATCACATGCCTAATCAGGATATGTCTGGGTTGAAATTCATTCTGAAAGAGCTCAGAGTAACTTGATTCTCTTTATAATTTCAAATTCTGACAGATTGAGTTTAGACTCTCATTCTTCCAAAATGAATATATTTAGCCCGATTCACAGTATTAATGCTGTTTCCCCTTTTGCCCTAAACATTTAGGCCAGGTACAGACATTACACTTTCACTGGTATAAATGATTGGAAACTGGTCTACCTGTAACAGAACAGAAGTTTGGCATGCACAGACTGGTTTAAAAATTTCAGAGCTTGGTCTAAGATATGCCCATCCCACCACCAAAGAGTAAATGTGTTCTGTTCATTAAGGGTGTGTGTAGACAAAAACGGGGGCTCTAAATTGAAGCAGTGGGTTTTTTAAAACACCGCTTCAATTTAGGGCGAAGTAAACCCCAGTGTCATGTACACCCATGTCTTACCTGCCTCTCTGGCAGTGGGGAGGGGAGGGTGAACTGTTGGCAGGCAGAGTGGTCCCTGGGCTGTGGGGCAGGACTAGTGCTTCCCTCTGCGGCAGCAACGGTGCCCCCCAGGCAGCACCCACCCACAGACACCTGACTCGGGTGGTCTCAGGGGGCACCGCAGCGGAAGCAAGGACTGGATCCCTGCACAGCTCATGCAGGCAGGCAGGCTCTAGGGTGGGGTGGGGGCATGGGTTCAAGCTCTCCACATTTTTTTTTTCCTTCAGTGGAACCTGCCTTTCAGGGCTGCTGCCAGGTTGCCTACACAGCCCCTGAGCTGCACAGAGCCCAGTGCTTCACTCCACAGCTGTAGGGCACCTTGGAGGAGTTTTAGTTTGCTACACCCCAAAGTCATTTAAGGCGCATTACGCCACCAAATGTGCTACAGTGGCTGAAATTAATGCGCAATAGGCCACCAATGCGTGCAAACACCAACATCATTAAAGCAGTGCAAAAGCATTTAACCCACTTTAAAGTGTTGTGCACACATGCCCCTCATTTTGTCTACACATGCTCTAAATCTCTAAACTAAGCTACTTACAGAAAATGGTGTAACTTAGATCAATTTTGCCTCAGGTTTTTTCAATGTCTGTATCTAACCTTAACCCATATTTGGGGTCTTGCTGGGTTACTGCCATTAGAAGAAGAAACTGTTGCTAGGAGTTATGTATAGCAGAGCCCAAATTCTTTCCGAGGGATGCTTCTCAACCTGCATATCTCACAGCAGGTTGCCAAATTAAAAACAATCTGCCCAACTGCTGGCTGCAGCTTTTTCTTCAGCTGTTTTTTCATCTGCTGGAGCACAACCAAGGTCCGGTGCAGCTGACTGATATGGTTATATATAGCTGGGTAAGTTTGCAAACCCTCACTGTTGTTGTGTGGGGAAAGAGGTTGTGGTTAGAAATCTAAACCTTTGAAGAATCTGAGGTCTACTGTTTATTCTGAGGTGTTATAATAAAGAAAAATGAAACAAAAAAGAGGCAGTTTGCTTGCTAAAAATGCAAGTCTGCCATTTCTAGCAAAGCTCCATACTCAGAAGTCCTATGTCCTGCAGCCTCCTACACCCATTTCACTGACTGCTTCTCAAGTCTTCTCCTAGTTTCCTAGGTGTGATCATTTGGCCTCCTATCCCTGCATTTTGTAATCAGTCACAGGAAAACCTCTCAGCCCAGCCACTGTTCAATCCACTGCCTTGACCATTGGCTACCTACTGTTTGCAGCCATACCTATATAAAATTGTTGTTTAATTGTTCTTCCACTTAACCTGAAGAAGGATTTGGTACACTCATCAGTTTTAACAGGTTCTATAAATCAAAAACCCACTTGATAGTAGCTATTAACAACTTTCAGATGAGAAAAGTTTCATACTGGAACAGTAAGATACTACTGAGTGTTCTGTGATATCTTATGTATGAGTATATTTTGGAAAGGACTTTAATAACTATTTTTTCCCCCTTATTTTTTTACCCCAGCTTTCCTATAGTCAAAATTTCTTTTCTCATATTGCAGGAGAATAGGCTGTGTGCCTGATGCATAACCACTCATTTATAGCTATATTTTTGTACCCTATCATACACATGCCCTGTCTTTGCAGTCTTGTAATCTTGTGAATAAATGTATATATATATGTGAACTCCTGTGAGAGTTTTCACCTCCATAAAATTAATCATATGCACAACTGAAGGATTAGGACTCTAATTATAAAAATTATTTGTGGATAAAGTGGCTATGTATATATTTAAAATAGCAATATTTCTATGTGTTGAACAAATGTAATTTTTAAAATGATTGGGAATCACTCTTTGTAAATTAGGAGTAATTAAAATATACAGATTTATGCAAGTTCTGAATTTGGTGGGGGAGAAAAACAGAACATGTTCTGTCTACTTGGCTTTACTTTCCAGTTTTTCTGGTTCTGTCATTGCTTTTAACCAATAAACACACAAATTTATTTTGTGTACAAAATACATGAATACCCACCCCAAAAAGTCACACCTCTGTTAAGTTAGCAACATATAATATTTTCTTTTTTTGAAGAGGCAACATTCTAATTTTACATAGTCTGAGCTCATACTCATTTGTAGCAAATGCGTGTGGTTAGCCTCACTGACCACTTCCTCGCATTGGCAGCTCATGTTCATCCTGGAGTAGGCAATGACTCCAAGGTCCCTTTCTGTCACTGTTTTAACAAGAGGGGTGATCCCCAGCCTATAGGTGTGTTGCTGGTTCCTTCTCCCTAGATGCAGTACCCTGCACTTGTCTGTGTTGAATTGCATCCTATTCTCATCCGCCCACCTCTGTAACCTGGACCAAGCCCTGGAGGACTCCACTGCCCACATCCCTCCAGGTTGAAAATAACCTGTCCACCACCACTCTCTGGGTGCAACCATCTAGCTAACTTGCCACCCATCTGACTGTGTAGTCATCAATGCTGCAGTCACCTAGTTTTTTTTAAGAGAATGTGGTGGGAAACTGTGTCAAAGGCCTTGAAGTCCAGGAAGACGACATCTACCTCTACACCCTCTTCCAGGGACTTTGTGACCTGATCATAAAAGGAAACCAAGTTAGTCAGACAGGATCTGCCCTGAATGAAGCCATGTTGGTTGCCCCTGAGCTTTACCTCCCCCACTGAGCCCTTGCAGATGTGCTCCTTGATAATTTTCTTAAAGGTCTTCCCAAGGACTGAGGTAAGACTGATTGGCCTATAGCTGCTGGGGTCCTCCTTTCTCCCCTTCTTGTAAATGGGGACCACATTGGCCCTTTTCCAATCCTCTGGTACCTGGCCAGGGCCCCATGAATGCTCATACAGCTGTGCCAGGGGCCCTGCTATGACCCCCGCCAATTCCCTCAGCACCCGGGGATGAAGAGCATCTGGACCTACTGTTTTAAACATGTCCAGCCTCTACAAAAGTTCCCTAACTAGGTCATCCCTGAAGCTAGGCATGGTGGTGCCTCTCCTGGGCCCTTCCATAATCCTAGTGGGGGAAATGTCCCAGTTCCTGTCCAGGAATATGGAGGCAAACAATTCATTAAAGAGGTCAGCTTTTTCATTTGCTGCAATCACCAGATTGCCAGGCCTGTCCTGTAGTGCCTTCTTTTTACTCCCTATGTATTTGAAAAAGGACTTTTTGTTATCCCTAATTCTGGTCGCTACCTCTATCTCCATCTCTACCTTGACCTTCCTAACAGTCTCCCTGCAGTCATGAGCAATGGAAGTGTAATCCTCCTTGGTGATAGCCCTTGCTTCCACTATTTGCATGCCTCCTTTTTTGCCCCCAGGCAATCCTGGATGCCTTTACCAAGCCATGGGGTTTTTTTTAGCACTCCTGCCCCACTTGGTGTGCATTGGAACTGACTCCCTTTGAGCTCAGAGGATTGTGTCCTTAAGGAACAACCACCCATCTTGGACTCCCATCTCACTGAGGCTCCAAGACCCCAATGCCTCTCCTACTAATCTTCTTAGTTCAACGAAGTGAGCCCTCCTGAAGTTGAAGACTTTTGCCTTACTGCTTGCTTTCACCACCCTGTGCTGGATAGTAAATTCCAGCAGGCAATGATCATTGTCACCCAGGTGGTTGAGTACCCACAGACCCCTCACTAGGTCGTTGCCTGTGGCAAGGACCAAGTCCAGCAAGGCATTTCCCCTGGTCAGCCTATGCACCTCCTGGGATAGGTGGAGGTCCTGGATCCCAGCTAGGAACCTACGTGAGCGGTCAGACATGGCTAACTGCTCCTCCCAGCAGATATAGATATTGCTACTCATTATTTAAGGTGCGTTTGTGACTCTATAGACATAGATTATGGGAGAAAAGAAAGTGGGAATAGAAAAGTATATAGGGAAAGGAAAAAATGAATCTTGGGCTGAATTTTATCTATCCATAGTGTTATTAGATTCTTGGAATTTCTGCAAACATTTAAATGAACAGGATGGAGGGCAGATGTCATATCAAGCATCAAGTATCAAACATCTGCAAAGGAATATGAAACATTATTTCATTTTAGCACAGTTTTTTCTTCTTTAAATTTACCAACGCATGCCATTATTTGGTTTAATAATAAATCCAGACCAAGATTTTTTTTGCATTATTGATATTACCGAGACAGTAATAATATTTGTTTAGTTACACCATTTCAGTAAAATAGTTTTATTGCCATAATCAACATCCTGTACAAGGATATTACTTACAAGAAGCAAGAAAATCAACTAGTATATTAAATTACATTAAAAAGGGAATGCTACTTAGCTTGCACTTCTGCTTTTCTGAAAAAAAATCAGTGTGTGACTTTCACTCCTAAATATAAGCTCCTGTGGGTCCTAGCTTTTACAGACAGTCAAAGTGACCATGACCTCAAGAGGACACCTATTCTACTGTTAGACACAGCACATCCAACTGAGGTACTTAAGCCTCACAGGGCTTTCTGCTGAATGCAAAACTAAGCATCAAGCACCTAGACTAAGTACAAACAGTCAAAATGCCTGAGGCTGAATTGATTCAGTCTGTGCGGGTTAGTCTAAATTGCAGAGATTGAAATGATAAGCAAATGAACACACATTCACTTTTGCTTCAGGAAATGCAGCCACATGTTTGCAATGGCTCAGGCCAGAAGCCAGGGGCACTAGGGTACACCTGCCAGTCACTGCAAAAGGGAGGGAAGACAGAAGCCATCCAAGCCTGCTGGAATGGAGTGGGCATGGCCAGGCCCAAACTCCTGCTCTGCTTAGGTGGGGGGGGGAAGAGGGGGCGGGGGGGGAGGGTTAGAAGGGGAAGGTAGTGGCATTGAATTCATAAAAGCTTGAGCAAGAATAGTTATTTCTCTGAAAAACTATAAACTGAAAAACTATAAACACAGCATTAGCTATAAGTTTGTTTACTCTTCCTGCTGCCCCTGAGGTCTCTGAGATTTGCAGTCCAGAATCAGAGGAACAGGACTATGCAGTAGGGCTGTGCAAAACAGCACCGTTCCATTTTGTCTTAAGTTTCAAGAGATCCACAGAACAGTGTTCCATTTCAAATTTTATTTCGATTCAAAACAGCTATTCTGTTCTGTTGAAACAAAAGCGCTGTTTTAATGCTGTTTTTACTTTTTGCTGGGGATGGGAAGTCAGCTCAGCTGGGCTGACTTCCTATCCCGTGCTAGATTGTGCCAGCGGTGTGAGGCAGCCCAGCTGGGCTGCCTCTCACCCCCAACGCCATCTAGCATGGGGGATGGCGAGTCAATCCAGCTGGGCTGACTTCCCGTGCTCCCATCCCCAGCGCTATGGTTGAAACGTTTTGACTTTTGAAACTTTCAACTAGCCTCATTTTGTTTTGAGGCTATTTTGACAGCCTTTGTTTCATTTTGATTTTGCTGTTCTGACCTTGAAATGAGTCGAAACAGCGTCAAAACGAAACAGACAGTGAAATTTCGCACAGCCCTACTGTGCATGTTTGCATGTTACTTCCTCTTCATGCATCCAAGAATTTGTAGTCCACAGTCCCTGCCTCTGGGATCTGTAGTCCACAGCTGCAGCCAGAAGGGCAAGGTACGGCAGCTCAGTACTTGGGGGAACATGACTTTCACCTCCTTCCTGGCTCCAGACCCCAGCGGGAGTTTGCCTGAGGGGTGGCAGTGAGCCAGCCAATGAGCCAGTCCTCATTGCCCCAGCTAGGGTGAAGAGGGACTGGGCCAGCCCTGCTCTTTGGAGCAGACAGCATGGCCCAGCCCAGGGCTTCAAAGCAAGCTGGGATGCTGGGAGACTCGGATTTAATTTGAACCAGGAAGGGGTCTGGGAAAGAAGCTTCATAAACCATTTTGACCTATATCAGTTAAGTCTGATACTACATTCAACCAGGTTTATCTTAAACCAGTTTCAGCCATTTTGAAACTGACTTATGTGCACTGAAGTTCTGTTCTGTTACAGGTTTAAAATAGTTTCTGATCACTTAAACCAGTTTATGTGTAACTTCTGTCCCTAGCCCTAGACTAAACCAAAGTGCTAAAACTAAGCTTAAGGAGCTATAAAGCATCACAGGACCTGAGGATCTTGAGGTCTGTATCCAGACCACATTCCAGTGTTAGTTACACTGAAAAAGCCAAGGAATATGAATTGAAAAGTGAAAGTATTTTACTGGCAGGCAGAGGTGATACAGAGAGGAACCCCAAAGAAGTAAAACCTGGAATAGGAAGTGAACTGAGGAAAGAAGAGAAGTAGATCTGGTAAGGAAGGGCAGGATGTTCCCTCTCTGTTAAGTTAAGATAGATCTTAGTTTCATGATTCTCTATTTTGATCTAAAAAATGTCAACAATAAAGTAAGTAGACTTCAAATGTGTATATAAAATATGTGAGTCTAAATGCAGAATGGACAATATCCCTTTAAGTGAGCTCTACTTCAGTACACTCCTACTCCAAGCTGTTTATTTTAGGAGCCAAAACGGAAAGAACTTGTGGAGTCCTGTATACCTCAAGTCAGGGTAAGCATGTTGCACAGGTGATATATTAAAAAAAGGAATATTAATCTTATTGTCATTCCATAATCTTTCCTTTGCTTTCTTTTTTATTGTAAATATTGCTTAACAAATGTTTTATATTAATTTTAGAAAAACAGTAATGTAGAAAAGAGAAGATGGGCATCACAATCTTAACTGCAAAGGGGGTAGGGAGTGGGAAAGAAATTCTTGTTCATATTTCATTATGCAATCCATGCAACAACTCTATCTGCTGTTAAAACATTAAATAATTACCTTATGTTTTTAGGCAGTCCTCTATTTCCAGTAGATTACTTTAGTTAACCAAATTCTAAAGATGATAAAATCAGCCATAGATTTACAATACTTAAATCTATCCATTTTATAAGGATGCATTTCCAACTGATAAAAAATTAATAATATGAGCATCAAGGATGTTCCCTCACCCTAATTATTTATAAGTTTTGGACTCCAGCAAAAAAGCATGATGTAGAAAATGTATCTTAGTTTGGCAGAGGTATGAAACTTCACTACAGATTGAATAAAAGAAGTATAGAAGAGAAGGAATCTGAAGATCTATATCTTCAAAACATACATAGTGTTGATCAAAATATAGGAGAAGTTATTGAGTATAAAAATAAAGTCTCCATCCTAGGTGAGAACATGAACAAATAGATATCATTACAAATATTACTGTGAAATAGCCAGTCTTTTGTACACTTTGAATTACTAACTAAATTATACTATTTCAGATTATCCAACACTTTTCTTTCTTGATTTAATGGTGCTTGTCAAAGACAGTGCAATTTTATGTCTTTTCCCTACCCAAATGAACCTAGAGAGCTGTTGTTCAATTGATTTAATATCTTTGCTAGAAAAAAAAAATATAGGCCATATTTGCATAACATGTAATAGCCCTGGTAGAATATTCATCTTAACATAATGTTGTATAGCAGCGAATGATAAAGAGAAAATAGAGTAACACAATAAATCCAGCTTACATTCTTCTAATGTGGCTGGGACAGTTTAACTTCTTTATGCCGTCAAGAACAGTTACCCTCAGATATTTAAAGCTACCTGAAAAAGTAAATTATTCAATTTATGAACAGCTTCTGCTGAAATACCAGCTGTTTTAAATACTATTGAAATGAGGAAAAGCAATAACTTAAAGAAAACAGAAAGTAGCCTGTACATATTGGCAATCATATCTGAAAACGTGATCTTCCATTTTCATCCTTTCAAAGAAGGTGAAAATACACGTATGTTTCAGATTCAGAAAGATCAAAACCACACAAAGGATAAATGAGATAACATCAAAAATTGTTGTTAGGAGATTTTATATTCTGCCTTTAATGACTACAGCTGCTTTGAAATGACCATACAACAATTTTATATATATTGCCCATAGACCCACTTGGCTTTTTTGAGACTCAGAAATAGATGGACACCGTGGTTTCTTAGTTCCTTAGTCCCTTTTGCCTGCATAAGAATAAGTTTTACTACTTTAAGTAAATGAGCCATAAATGAGTGGTACTTTGGGGCTTTACAGTTTGAGTGCCATCTTCAGCTTGAATTTCAAAAGTTCTGTTGCATGACCTTGACGCATAGCTGAAGGCAGTAAGGTGTCACAACCCAAGGGTGTGATTTTTCGTTTGTGTGTGCTTCGGCACTGCTGAATTATTTCCCGCCACTTGTAGCTTTCTTTGCAGGGTGCATTTCTGAGCTGCAGAAAGGAAATGCACGTTGCAAGGAGTTCCCGCCATTTGTATTTAGATTCGTGCCCCACTATTGGCTAGTTCTAAATTATTCCTACGTGGTGGCTAGCGATTGGCTTGCTAGCCGTATAAGAGGCTTGAGTGGTTTCTGCCCAAGTTGGAGGACTCCACGAACATCAGGAGGAGGAGACTTCACGTCTCGTGAAGATCTCTAAGCGCTGTGGAGCCTATTGGACCCAGCGTGAATATCAAGAAGGCAACAGGGGTCTGATCAGCCTCTCGCCTCTCCCCGTCGCCGAACGATCCCTAGACGTACCCTTCCCTGCGTGCAAAGTTCCACGGAGCCTAGCAAACTTCGTGTGAGTGAATTGTGAGTGAATCCAGAGCTCTGTCTGAGTCCTAAAACTGGGACTTAAGCGAAGTATTCCTGGAAGTTTTCCAGCCTGCACCATGACCATCTACGGTGTAAGTAAACAGTCTTAAACAACCATTAAGCATCCGTGACTAATTCTAGCATGCCGCCTGCCTTCCCCGACCTGGCGTGTCCGGGCTGCTGGCCACAGCCCACCGCGCGAAAAAGGGGCCTCGGACTGCTCCCAGCCCGCACATGGAGACGAGGATGGGATCAGGGGAAAGCACGCTGGAGCTAGAATTAGTTAAGAACTGCCCTTGGAGCAGTGGAAAACGCCAAGTAGAAAACCTTATGGAACTGGAGGCGCATATCGCTTACCACCAGGCGGGCGGAACAGGTGAGAGATTTATCAGCGGACGTCTTTCGCTGAAGGGAGAAGAGGGAGCTTCCGAAGACGGAGCCCCGAAAGAGAAGGAAGTGTATTTGCACCCCGCGGCATTCAGGTGTATAATGGGCGATAAGCAGGTCCTGTTTAGGCCCCTCGACACTGTGTCCCTTGCCAGAGTCAACCTGGCAGGCGAAGTGAACCCGACCATCACCCGGGAGTGTGCCCGTTGCCTAAGATGTGCTCGGGAGAGTGAAGAACCAGTGCCGATCGGCCGGTTCACCCCCTTTATGCTGGCGTCTAGATAAAGGGGTCGCGAGCTTCCATCCGAGCTCCGCGAAGATCTGGAGATGGAGGAACGAGCTGCGGATGAGAGGGTGGCCCCACAATACGACAAGGGGGGAGTGTTAACTGCAACTTTTTGCACTGTAACTGATCTAATGTATAAGAATTTAAGTTTGAAAGCCCAGCTGCGTATGGCTGTTCAAGCGGTCAAAGAAGTGGCTGCGTAAGAGAATTCTGAAACGCCACGACAAGATGGCGCCGAGCAAGAGGGAGACTGCGTGGAAGAACCGGAAGAGAAGGGTGGAGCTTCGGAGGAACCCACGAGAGTTCAGTCAGCAACTCCACCCATCAACGCAGCGTCTTTTTGGCAACTCCGCCCACCGGCGCAGCGTCGCTTTCGGCGACCACGCCTTTTTGACGACGAAAGGGAGAATCAAGCGGAGGAGTACATCCGCCCCTCCTGCCTGAAGAAATAACAGCAGCAATGACTCCCGCAGCAGTAGTCCAGCCTGTAACAACATCGACTCCCGAAAGAGCAGCTCGTCCTGTAACAACGATCAACCCAGTGACTGATGCACAAGATGCCGCCACCAGTCGCATTCGTGCTTGGACGGAGTTACAGCAGCTGTACAAAGAATCTGAAATGGAGTCTGACGAGGCTATAGTCTCATGGTTAGAACTCATGTCCATAGAGTTTGAGCTTGACTAACCGCCTTGTTGTGTATAAATTTTGTAAATATTTTGAGATACGTTAACTTATTTTTTGAGAGTTTTATTTACAGATCCAGAATTCAGAGTGCATGGTGAAGAGAAGCCCCAAGAAGGATAACATCATAGGAAGAAGTGAGGGCCTGACACACGACTTTGCCACGACGCCCACTGAAGCCCTGATCATGCAGTTTTTTGTTATGAATCTAATTATGTGTGTATGTATTTGTGTTGGTTATTATTTGGTTCGATCCCTTGAGGACGAACTCCTTATGTTGGCGAATTTGTGTTTACCTGTTTTGTTCAGCGACCCGTGATAAGAGCTCTTGATTACTCGAGTGATGAGCGTGTAGCATAATTCAGCTATGCCTTCAGCAAGGGGGGATGTCACAACCCAAGGGTGTGATTTTTTGTTTGTGTGTGCTTCGGCACTGCTGAATTATTTCCCGCCACTTGTAGCTTTCTTTGCAGGGTGCATTTCTGAGCTGCAGAAAGGAAATGCACGTTGCAAGGAGTTCCCACCATTTGTATTTAGATTCATGCCCCACTATTGGCTAGTTCTAAATTATTCCTACGTGGCGGCTAGCGATTGGCTTGCTAGCCGTATAAGAGGCTTGAGTGGTTTCTGCCCAAGTTGGAGGACTCCACAAGCATCAGGAGGAGGAGACTTCACATCTCGTGAAGATCTCTAAGCGCTGTGGAGCCTATTGGACCCAGCGTGAATATCAAGAAGGCAACAGGGGTCTGATCAGCCTCTCGCCTCTCCCCGTCGCCGAACGATCCCTCGACGTACCCTTCCCTGCGTGCAAAGTTCCACGGAGCCTAGCAAACTTCGTGTGAGTGAATAGTGAGTGAATCCAGAGCTCTGTCCGAGTCCTTAAACTGGGACTTAAGCGAAGTATTCCTGGAAGTTTTCCAGCCTGCACCGCGACCATCTACGGTGTAAGTAAACAATCTTAAACAACCATTAAGCGTCCGTGCCTAATTCTAGCGTGCCGCCTGCCTTCCTCGACACAGCGTGTCTGGGCTGCGGGCCACAGCCCGCCGCGCGAAAAAAGGGCCTTGGACTGCTCCTGGCCCGCACATAAGGAACATAAGCATCTATGAAAATCATGTCCAGTCTGGACATATCAAAACCTGAGTGTTGCAGGGCACCTCGGTGCCTGCTTCTAGAGAGGTGAAACTGCCAGGGAGAGAGCCCTGGCAGAGCCTAATAAGCACAGCTGTGGGTTGCCGGAGCAACTAAGGGGAGCCAGCTGCCTGTAGGAGGCAGGGCCTGGCCCTTATAAAGCCCAGGGCTGAGGCCAGGCTGGCAGTTCTCTGCCAGCAGCCAGAGAGGCAGGAGCTCACGGGGCTAACAGCAAGTACTGCTCGAGCGGAGTTAAGCCATGATGTTAAGTTATAGCCAGGCAGCTTTGGGTTGTGTTTTGAGTTACAGCCAGGAGGCTTGTGTTGTGTTCGGTTAATGTTTGTATTACAACCAGAGGTTTGGGTGAGGCTGTAGGGGTTGGAGGAGGCCTCAGCGGGGACTCACAAGGGAGTGTGAGGCCCCAGCACCAGTGAGGGCACGGTCTAGTGCCAGGAGGGCGCATCATTCTTATAGCGCCAGTGAAGGCGCAGTTTATGCGCCAGTGCAGGAGCAACTGGCGGCAAGGAGCGCAACCAGTGGGTTGCGGACGGGGAATAGAGACCCCGGGTTATGTGCGGGGCACGTAGACCCCAGCCCCAGAGAGAGAGGCGATTCTATCAGGGAGCCCAAGGTGGGCACGGCGAGCCCCAAAGAGGGGGAACGCCATATTGAACTATTGGGAAGCCCAGTGTGGGCACGGCAAGCCCCAAAGAGGGGGAGCACCATATTGAACTATTGGGAAGCCCAAGGTGGGCACGGCGAACCCCGAAGAGGGGGAGCGCCATATTAGGAAGCCCAGGATGGGCACAGCAGATGCCAGCAAGGGTGTCACTGGTGGGGTGCAAAGACTCCAGCCCCAGGGAGGGGTGATTACTGAGGAGCCCAAGAGGGGCCATACTGAGGAGCCCTAGAGCAGGGCGATACTGAGGAGCCCGAGAGGGTCCATATTGAGGAGCCCGGTAACAGGCTAGCACCGCGGAAAACCCAGAGAAGGGCAAGGTGCTGCGGTTGCCCCTGAGAGGACGGGGAGTAGCAGCGTGGTGAGCCCGTATCAGAAAGGGTGGTAGTGCGGTGGGCCCAAAAGACAGGTGGCCAGAGAGGACGTCCCAGAGGGGACTAGTGTATTGTAGAGAAGGCCCAAGAGTGGGCGTAAGTGCATCGTGACCCAACAACGTCTTTCCCATCTGCGAGGCTTGGGGCGTGGTATCAGGGGAGGTAGGAGCCACGCGCAGCCCATAAGGCTACGGTGCCTGGGGAGCACCCATTACACCGGGAGACCACAGGAGTCCAGAAGGACCGCGGGGACAGAGGTCCTGAGTAGCCGTGCCCAGGGAGTCATAGGCAGCCTCCCAACTATATATACAAACATCAAAGACGTGGCGGGCGAGAATAAGAGGGTGCCTTGGGCCGGCCTTGACACAGAGTGAGGGACCTCAAGGAGATCACGGCCCTCCTGAAGGACTTCGCCGTGACACTGAGGAACCTAAACTCTCAGATTTTAAGTAATTTTCCCATGATCACATGACACATCAATAGAACAGATGAAGAAAAAATCACAGATATTTTAGCTCTTTGTTCAGTCAACTACACAACTGGTTCTCAACTTTACCTACATCAGAACTCTATGTTATAACAGAAAAATGTTTTAGTTATTTTGCTATTCACAAGGTCTCTGGAGACCTTTCCACTTAACCACAAACACTGAGAAGCAATTAACTAGACTGTACATTTCCACAAATGCAGCAAACTCAAATTAAAAAAAAAAAATCTTGGTCCCGATTTGTCTTTCTCCTAAACTGAAAATAGGAGCAACTCTGTTTAAATCAAAAGGATGGCACTAGTGCAGGGGTGGGCAATGATTTTGGCTGGAGGGCCACTGAATGACTTTTGGTGAGTTGTTGAGGGCCGCAAAGGTAGCCCTGCCCCCTGATTACAATCTTGGGGCTGAAAGTCCCACCCCAACCTCTGACCTTTGCCCCTGGAAGTCCCTCCCCTTGCCCCCAGAAGTACTTCTTTTGGGAGGGGGTTTGCCATCTTGGAACCAGAAAAAATAAAACATAACATCGACTAAAAATCATACATTTGCTATAATATGTTTTATTTTTTTTAATATTTTTGTCCTGATTTATGTATGTTTGCATAGTGTATATAAAGGTGATTGTATAATAGCTCAAAATAAAGTCTTACTCTTGAATGCTGGGTGGGGCAGTGTGGGAGGGTGTGGGGGATTGTGGCATGTGTGGGTGTAAGTGGGTATAGGATTGTTTGTGGGGTTGAGAAGGGATGTGGGGGTGTGCGTGGCTGTATGTGGGGTTTGTGGGGGAATCTTTGGGGATGTGGGTGTAGGAGTATGTGTGTGGGTGGATGTGGGGTTTGTGGGTGTGTGTAGGCCCCCCTGCCACATGCCCCCCCATAGTGCACAGCCCCCTCTGATGGCAGCAGTAGCAGGCGGTGGGCCCTTGGGGCACTCATGGCCCAAGGTAGGCAAAACCACCCCGTGCCTCACAGCTCTAGCTGAGTCCCAGGAGCCACGCATGGTGGCACAGAACTGTCCCGGGCCCAGTGGTGCATGCTTTTGAGTCAGACTAAGCTGGCTCCATATCAGCACATGGTGGGGGCTCCTAGTACTGCAGGCAGGAGCCGTGCACCTTTGGGCCAGGCCAGGCCAGCACTATGACTCAACATAGGGCTTCCAACACTCCAGTGGAGAGCTGCACGTGGAGACGGAGCCAGCCTGGCAGCCTCCAGTGATTCTTTTGAAGTTGCCTGCCTAAGCAGCCTAAAAAAGGGAAATTCTTGGTTTGGGATCTTGGTTCAGTGATATAAATGCTGCCTTGTAAAGGAAGAAGCCTGGGTTCCATATAAAGCAGAAACTTGCCACGCAAATGCTCTCGATCCATTTTAGCCAATGATGTGATGCAAGATGCAATGGCTCAGCTTCAAAAGGAGCTCTGGAGAGGAGAATTGGATAATACCTAACACCTGGAACAGTGGAAATGGATGAAACATGCCTAGAATTGGGTCTACTCCTTCCTGGGTGAATGATTTAACCACTCAGGTATTTAGAATAAAGAAATGGGAGTGGTTCTCCTCCTTTACCTGGACTTATACTCAGGCACAAGTGGAAGTCCCTGGCCAGTGGAGAGTATACTGAAGATGCTTAAGTAAACCACAATGCAGAAGCAGGGCCAAAAATGCCCAGGTACATGGGTAGAATACTGGCAGTTGTGTACACAAAAGGTAACAGCATTGTAACCTTTTTGTTCAAGAAAAGTTTGTTAATTCACATACATTACTACACAACCCTAAATATCATTTACATGGATTTTATTTTTATAACTGCCTTTTTTTTTAAACTTATACTGACATTTCAAAGTTTAAAGAACTAAATGATGAATAAAAAATGAAATGATAATATAAAGCAGTTTTTAATAAAATTTAAAACCCCTAGCATGTTTAAATAGCATTAACACATGGGACAGGACCTAATAGGTTTAAATTATATTTTTATATTCTCACTGGTTGTGTGGCTGAGTATAGAATTGCTGTTATTCTAACAGTTATCACATAAATATTAAATCAACTAGTACAGCATAAGAAATAACAAATATTTAGTCATAAAGCAATTTTACAAGAATACCTTGTTAGTTCACATACTTGCCGAAAACAATATATTTTGGTACCTTTGACATTAATTGCTAGCATTTCTCTTTTCCCAAAAAATATTATATAATCAATTGTAGTCAATAGGAATTTGACCTTCTAGTTTTTATACACTAACCTCATGGAAAATGTTGACCTATTTGCATAGCCCTTATTACGACTTTAATAGCCCCCCGTGATGAACTTATAGGCAACCACAAGGTCGCCTCTCAACCTTCTCTTGCAGAGGCTGAAAAGGTCCAGGTTCTCTAGTCTTTCCTCGTAGGGCTTGGTCTGCAAGCCCTTAACCATACGAGTGGCCCTTCTCTGGACCCTCTCCAGGTTATCCGCATCCCTCTTGAATTGTGGTGCCCAGAATTGCACGCAGTACTCCAACTGCGGTCTGACCAGTGCCCGATAGAGGGGAAGTATCACCTCCTTGGACCTATTGGTCATTCATCTGCTGATGCACGATAAAGTGCCATTGGCTTTTCTGATGGCTTCGTCACACTGCCGACTCATGTTCATCTTAGAGTCCACTAGGACTCCAAGATCCCTTTCCACTTCCGTGCCACCCAGCAGGTCATTCCCTAGGCTGTAGGTGTGCTGGACATATTTCCTCCCTAGGTGTAGCACTTTGCATTTCTCCTTGTTGAACTGCATTCTGTTGTTTTCTGCCCACTTGTCCAACCTGTCCAGGTCTGCTTGCAGCTGTTCCCTGCCCTCCAGCGTGTCCACTTCTCCCCATAGCTTTGTGTCATCTGCAAACTTGGACAGAGTACATTTCACTCCCTCGTCCAAGTCGCTGATGACCAGTGTCAATAAAAGTCATATTTGATATGTGTGTGTAATTTAAATATTGAATTAATATTAAATAGATATCTTGAATATGTATACTCAAGATGCTCATTTTTTTTTTCTTAAAACAGTTTCTTTTGGAACATCTAATATTGAAGGAAAAAATCAATGGAAACAAAATTTTGTTTGAAGGGAAAATCTTAATTCGATAATTTCAATATAGCCTATTTTAATATATGGGAATGGAGAACTTTGATTTCTTTGGAAATGAATTTTCTTTTAAAAAATAATTTTAAATTAAAATATATTTAAAATGTTTTCAACTTGAATGAAACAATTTTGAATTCATCCAAACTAGTTCTACTCTTACACCTGATTTTATATTTTAAAACATAATTTTCATGAAAATTCTCCAAAACCATTCCATGTTCAAAGCTTATTTAGCATGAGAAAAGAGAAGTTTTTTCTTCTTCTTCAGCCAGAGAAAAAAAACAAAACAACAAAACAATCAGTTCCTTATATTTGGGAGGCTTCTTTAACAACATGATCCAGTAGGTATCTATGTATTTTCAACGCAGGATTTTAAAGTAATTCCAGCTCCCTAAAGCTTTACTAATCAATATGGTAAACAATTCCATTTAATATAATTAGGATCCCAAAGCCTGGAAAACAAAAAATAAGCCAAAAAGAAATCAATGTAAAAATATGAAGATGTTATTCCACAGCCTCTATTCCCCTCATGAGTCTAACAGCAGGGACAGAAGTCACCTCCTCCCATCTCTTATTACATATACTTTTTAAAATATATATATATTGATTACAAGAATGTGTTGACTACAATGCTGCTTTAAACCTACCTGAAAGCAGGTAGTGTTCTTTAGGCAGCATTACTTTGTTCAGCATGTCTTACCAGAGTAGGCTAGAGCCCCTTAAGGTTTTTATGCTGAGACAATGCATACATTAAAATGATAAATTGTTGGGAATCCTGATCAGAGAGAGGTAAATTTGTATTCCTTTGCATGAACAAATTCTACTGTCTTACATTTGCTTTGTACATAATAGGAGCATGCATTTTGTGACAAAATAGGCCTACTCAAGCAGGTGGATGCTCAGCCAACTCTCAATCATTGTCATTGGTGAGGGGATAGCTGACTGGTACTACCAAAGCATTGTTGTCTGGGAGGAATAAATCAGAGTAGCATAGAAGTAACAGATAGATGCTTGTTAATTTAGGTTGCAAATTGTTCAAAATATTGAGCATCTTCCCCTTCAACTTTTCAAATTTTTTCATCCTTACCTAGATCTGGAATGAGTTCTCCCACTGGCTATAGGTCACGGTACAAAACTATTATAAGCAAACTTCCATTGATGCTTTTTTAAAAAGGCATAAAATACCAAACTGACAGAAACCTTAACACAATAGATTGCTACAGCAAAATCTCTACAACTAGAGCTGTGTCTTGGGCTGAAAACTTTGAATCTGACTCCCATCAGAAATTTTAGCTGGACCTTGAGGATAAACTAAGTTAGTGATCCCCAGCTTTTGCTGGTCTACAGGCAGCACAAACTAACGAGTAACACACTACGGGCAACATATTTTACCCTCCCTACCAACCTCAGTTTTAGCTTTTTAATTTGCTGTGACTATAACATGTTGCCCATGAGCCCTGGGTTGAGAACTACTGATCTAAGTCGCTGGTCCATAAATCCATGGTAATAATTATCTCTAGACAGCTGTCTTAAAGATGTATTTATACTCTTCATTGCAAACTATATTCACACATATACTTCCAGTTAAGGACAGATCTAATGAAAAGCAGCATCATGCAGCTTTCCGAGTCCTCCACAATTTTTATCCACATAAATTGAAATATGTTTACTGATGCCAACCATAAAAGAACCAAAGCAAGTATGCACATGAAAGAAAAAACAAGTTTTGGGACATCCACAAAGGCCTCAAAATCATGCCTGAAGGGAGTATCAATCCATATGTTAACAAGATTGTTGGGGGCAGCAACTATCTCTATCAGAATGATCATCCTTTTATATAATCACAAAGCGACAGCATTCGGTAAGTATATTTCCTTAGTCAATCTGCATAAATGTGCAGTCAATTTGCTCAGACCCCACTCCTTGTCTAGAGACTGGTATCTTGGGGCACACAGAACTGTCATACTAGAAGCAGGTAGAGAGGAAGTCGCTAAGTCTCTTTTGAAAGAGAGCCAAAAAAGAAGGCTATAGACTAAAGCCCGTCACCTTCTAAATGAAAGCTAATTTAAAAAATAAATTACATGTTCTTAACATTAAGCTAACATGTTCCCCGTTCTTTTCAGAGATCTGAATGAACACCACCCCCTCAGACATGGCTCAGGATGGAACCCTTGTGGGATATAACTAGGGACCTAACAAAATCGAGGATGCAGGAGGCTGATTTTGCAAGCTGTCATTTTTATAGGCTTACCGTGGTGAGTCCCCCCATGCCTCTGACTGGCGAAGGGGCCCCAGTGGCCCCACCCCTCACCACTGACTGGTTGAGAGAACTGTCTGTCATGCGACCCAGCCCCTTGCTGCTGATTGGCAGAGAGAGGCACAGCTGCGCAACAGGCCTTCTCAGCCAATCAGTGGTCGGTGTGAGGGTGGCTGCTCCTCACACCGACCACTGAATAGTTGTAAAATCTTGCAGATTTTACAACTATTGTTGATTTTGCAGTCAATGCCTGATTTTACAATTTCCGTGAAATTCATAAAATTGCAAATTGACTGAGTCCCTAGATATAACTCAAGTGTAAACATTTCCAGAAGCCTAAGATAAGACATCCACAGAGTCATCACAGAAATAATTTTCTTGTAGTAAATTTGATGAAGGGATGGTTGAAGTTAGTGCGTCTAAAAGCTTTTTTCAACATGTATACATCAAAACATGCTTTTGTTATTCAAAATACAGTAATATAGGGCTTAAATCTTTTTTGAATAAAAACATGGGAGAATATAATTTAACACTTTAAACAAAAATATATAAAAACTTTAGCAGGACACCTAGATTAATGAAACAGATATCACTAGGGGACTTTTGAGCCATCATTTTTTAACAAAGAACAAATGACAGAGAAGACCTCAACAGCTTTTAGGGTCCATTAGAAGATAAATTGCCTTCATAATTAATACTAAACACAAACAGATCTTGAAAACATTATGCATACCTCAATGATAGGGTTTATGTAAATATCGTGCATTTGCAAAATTAGTAAATGTGCTAAGATTTCTGTTTATTCAGTACAAAGTTATACCCAGGAAATAGTGTAGAGTTTGAAAATATACAAATCACAATATAAATTTAACCAGAGGTCAAACCCTTAGAAATGTATTAGTAAAAAAGAGTATGTGTAACCAAACATCTGGCCAGAGAAATAATACATATTTTAAATTACTACTGTATATACAGGATGCTGTTGATTTTTCTATGTGAGATGATTCTTTCAGGTAAACAATGCATATTTTATAAATGTACACTGTATATAATAACAGAACTTCATTGCATTTACTTTTTAAATGAGTTTACAGCTGAACAGCTGATTCCTAGAGCACTCTAAAAGTCAACATACATATTCAGATTGTCTTGAAAATTATTGTGCCTGATTTGATTCTAAAATAGATTTAGCACTGAAATTTGTGGTCATTTGGTCTGTGGGCTTTTGAGATACAGAACCACTACCAATGTTACTGATCTGCCTGAAATTTATAAACTGGCCCAGTCACTTATTCCCCTAGTGAAACTGAAAACCTTAGAGGATCTTTTTTCACTAAGAAAGCAGAAAGATACTACAGTTTAGTTTTCATTTGCTCCAGGGTGAGAACATAGACACAGTCAATTACCATGTAGTAGCTGAGGTGCTATAAATCCCCACCCTAATTTACTTCACAAAGGATAGGGACAGACATTAAAAAGCCTGAGCTTAAATTGATTCAATATTTGCAGGTTAGTCTAACCTGGCTAGGCAAAACCACTTTGTAACCATAAAGACATCCCCTCTGTACTGAAGAAATACAGGCATATGACTGCAAGGATTAGGCTAGAAGCCAAGGGGTACTAGAGCAGCCCTCCCATCCCTTCCACAATGCTGAGCTGAGGTGGGGGGTGTCGCCAGACCCCAGCAGGATGCACTGATTAGGGAGGGGTTCCCCCCCTTGCTGTTGATAACCGAGTGTTGAGTTACACAGCAGGGACATACACAGGGAGTTCTTAGTGTTTATCAGCCCATCAAACAAAACAACTGTCTTCATGGTCTTCTTAAACAACTTTATCCAAGGAAGGAATGGAGGGACATGACCAGCTACTTGTTGATTAGCTCCAAAAAGCCCTAAGCAACACTGTGCTGTCTGCCTTTGTCTGGTTTCCCACAACACGGACTGTAGACAGCATGTGGTATGCTGGCGAATGCTGAGAGGCATCTGTGTAAGGCAGAGAAGAGGGGGGAATCCTTGCTTGATCAGGGAGTGGTGGGTGGGGTGGGGTGGGGTTGGGGAGCATGAGGAGGCCAGGCAGATGTCACTGTACCTGCAGTCTCTGCCAGAGCTGCAGCCAGGGAGCAGAGGGGTCAGACCAGCCCTGCTGGGCTGGACCAGAGAGTAGAGACCCACCAGAGTTGCAAAGCATCTAGGATAATGGAGGACTCTGATTAAACTTAAACTAGGAAGGGGTCTGGAGCAGACATTGCATAAACTGGTCTGACCCAAATCAGTTAAGTCTGATACTACATTCAACCAGGCTTATCTCAAACTGGTTTTAGCCATTTTCAAACTGGCTTATGTGTGCTGAATGTCTGTTCTGTTACAGGTTTAAACCAATTTCTGATCACTTAACTGGTTTATGTGTAATGTTTGACCCTAGCCAAAGCCTTTTTTGTGTGCCCATGCGTTCCTTTACTTTTCTAAAGAACTCTGAGATCTATATATGAAAATATAGTTTAATATTAACAAAAGGTGCATTAGATTTTAATCTAGCAAAAATTAAATGTTGGTGATTGTATTCATCCAGACAATTACAGACCCCCTTCAGTTTCAGCTCAACATAGTGGGGACATCTACACGTGATTAATGCACACAAATAAACTCCAGAGCATATAGCTGCAGAGTTTTTCGTATGCGGCACATAGAGCCTAGTCAGAGCAGTTCAGGTTGGCAGGGGACCTGGGAGGTCAGCCTGCCAGCTGAGGGCTGTTCCAACACAGCTCGACATGCCACAGAAGGGCTGGCTAAGGTACCAGGGTGCTTTAGCGCAGGGCTCCAACATGACTCCACATGCTTTGGAGCAGGTTGCTGGGGCGCAGTGTGCTTCAGTACATGGGCTGCCTACTGGCTAGTCCTGCACTGAAGCACCCTGTGCTCCGGTCAGCCAGGACAGCACCTACATATGTGCTGCTGCACACAAAAAAACTGTTTATTAGTTTCATGTACTCTAATAGGGGTACATGTGTAGATGCTGAGACATTTACTGCACAGTTAATTAGGCAACTGCACAGTAAACATCTCTTGTAGACACACCCAGTATGTTGCGTCCTGATTCACTAATCTAGATCTTTAGTATGGTCTTCACTGCTAAAATATCTGAACATCTCCCAGTCATTAATGGAGTTTATTCTTACAGCAGCCTTGTGAGGTATGGAAATATAAAATACGTATAATAGGGAGGGAACTGAGGCATATGGTAGAAAATACAACCCTCCGGAGGTCCTATAGGAGGTTTGACTGAGCTAAAACCCACATCTCCCCAGTCCCAATTCAGGGTGCTCTCTGTCAAACCATCTTTTCTACTAAAAGTGCATCTTATGTTAAAGCACATGAATACTTAATTGACTTTGAGACTTACTTGCTTAAAGGTTAGCACATGCTTAAATACCTAGCTGTATTGGTGATGTTACAATTAGACTATGGTATGCAATACTGCTGAATTCATTGCCCACCTCACACAGAACTAAAATGCAGTACTGGATGAAGCATTTCTTATATACTACATAGAATTAGTAATCCATTAGCAAAGTTTATGAAGCCCTTTGGGATCTATTTGGATGAAATCCACTAAATAAATGTAAGATCATTATCACTCAATGCATGGTGCCTCATTTGCTGAGACCAAAAAAGGAAACAGTCCAGCAAGAAACAAAATCAAGCACTCTGCCTCTGTACACTATCAGAATATATTTTGTAAATGCAGTATTTTGCCCTCCTCAAACCTCCCATTCCCCAATAATGGCCCTTCATGCTAGTACCTCCCTTTAAAAGTGTTTCTATATGAGGTGAGCCATATCTGTTTTACATACAGGTAAGAGGCTTTGATGTTTGAGAAACCTTGAGCTAGAAAATTTCTAAGTGATTAATCTTAGTATATATACTTAGAAATTTTCTAGCTCAGCATTTTTCAAACATCAAAGCACTGCTATCAGTATGTAAAACAGGTACAGCTCAGCTCATAAAACCTTTTTTTAAAAGGGAGGTGCTACCATAAAAGACCATTACTGGGGGACAGGAGGTGTGAGGAGGGCAAAAAATTGCATTTAGGAAATATATTGTGTGCAGAAGCAGATTGATTGATTTTGTTTCTTGCTGGTGTCTGATAGATAGATAGATAGATAGATAGATAGATAGATAGATAGATAGATAGATAGATAGATAGATATCAGACATTGGGACTTTGTTCATAGCTAGCTGGTTAGCTAGCTAACTATATTATGAACAAACGCCAACAAATGTTACCCAGTAAAATCAGAGGCAGAGCTGCAAATATTCTTCATCATTGTAGAGCTTTAGAGTCTGAGCCTCTCTATCTCTTTAGGGCAGGTAACGTTAATTTAATGTTTTATATCTTTTTTGTTGTGTATCTTTTTCTGTATTGGAAGGTGTTTATTTTTCTTGCTTAAATTGATTATAATATTCTACTATAGATATACTATCAATTGACACTAGAAAGAAATTCACCCCTTCTTCCACAAAGGGTGAACTACTGGGCTTTGAGGTGGGAATAGCAGAATTTTCAGGAAGACAAAACTAGTTGCCCCCAACCTGCCAACAGTCTTTAGGCCTCCTTATTTGCTTTCATATCCTATAAACCAAAATAATGGCAATTTTAAAAAAAAGAGTCATTCATTCATGAGCTGTCAGAAATATAGGCCAAGATGCAAGACTGCAGAGGTGGACAGGTTAGACCACATCAGTAAGTCTGATTTGTTGGTGTAAAGATGGTTATTGAAGCTCCATGAGTGGATAAGATCCTGTGGAGACAGACTATAAGGGAAAACAGAAGAAAAACAACAGTGGAGTCTGTAGGATCTCCACTGGAAATGAGAGCATATTAGAAGAGGAGGAATCATCCAGCAAACCACTGAAGGAATAATTATAGGAAAAATCAGGAGGGAACAGATTCATGGGAGCTGAGGAAGGACAAGATTCTGAGCAAAAGGGTATGAACAACAATATTAGAAACTGTTGATGGGTGAAGGAAGATGAGGATGGAGTAGAGGCCTTGAGAGATGGCTAAGAAAAGGTCATAAAAGATCCTAGCATGAGGAGGATAGGGAAGGGTAAAATCTCAACTGAAGAGCAAGTAGGATGGAGTGGGAAGTCAGGAATTCAAGACTGCAGTTGTAGATGGCACACTGAAGGAGTTAAGTAATGAAATGGAAAAGCTGAGGCGTACTAATTAATGAGAGTGGGACGATGGAGGACTATATGGAGTTAATGGGAGCCAAAGGAAGTGGAGGACAAAAAACCTGAGATAGAAGTGGAGGCAAGAAAATAAAACACAGGGAAATTCAGTGGAAAGAATGACAGGTGAGTAGTAACTGGCCATACCAACTAGTAATCAATTATCCTAAGAAACAATTACTGTGGAATTGCTCAATAGTGCAAAGAACCAATTAAGCCATGAAGCAATTATATGATGAATCAACTACTGAGTACAGTAAATATGTGGGGAAAGAAAGAAATATGAATGAATAACATAGATAATCAGTAATGAAGTGAATCAGTTATGTCAATAAGCAGATATGCAATGAATCAAGTAAGGAATAAATCAATTACTGAGTATAAAACTTGTGAGAATGAATCACACAATATGTCAAACATGAAAAAGTCACTTATGGAGATTCTGGATACAGTTAGCCTCTCCTCTGCCTTGATACACTCCCTTTACTCAGACAGATGTCTGTAGGCTGAGAATCTGAGGAAGATCAGCTCTGAAGTTCTAACACACAGCTGTCCAACTGGACACCCATGAGCTGGAGGCATTTCACAAAGGGCTAGGTTGTGGTCCCTGGGCTCCTGCCTGGCCACTGCTTCTCCCCCTCCCACTCCCCTCTGCCAACACTCCAGCTCCCGTTCCTTTCTTCATCTATAGCAGCCTGCCCCCATCACAGGGTGAGAAGATGGACAGTCAGCATGAACAGGGTAGATAAAGGTGAACCTGGGACTTTGCAGGTATGTGATACAATGTGGGGGCATGCATAGTGCAGAGCTGGGGGCGGGCACAGGCACATGGTGCAGTGGAGGGGGTGAGGCCTGCACAGGCACATGGCGCAGCAAGGGTAGGCATCCGTGTAGCATGAGGGGGTGGGGCTCATGGCTTGCCCAACAGTGGTGTAGCTCATGAAGCGTTTGGCCCCCAGGCACTTAGATAATGGACAGCCTTCATCTAATATGTGCTTCCTGGCTAAGTACAGACAGTCAAAAAGGCCAGGGCTGAATCAATTCAGTCTTTGCAGATTAGTCTAAACTGCAGAGATTAAAGTAAGAAACAACTGGACACACATTTACCTTTGATTCAGGAAATGCAGACACATGCCTGCAGTGGCTCAGGCCAGAATGGGGGGTGCTAGTACACAGGTCTTTGGCATGTAGCCAGCCTGGGCTGTGTGTTCGCTTCCTCTTCCTGCTGCCCTTGAGGTCTCTGGGATTTGCAGTCCAGGATCACAGAAGCAGGACTCTGTAGGGTTGCTCATCACCTCCTCTTCTGCTTCCAGGTACCTCTGGGATTTGTAGTCCACAGTCACAGCCAGCAGTAACTTCCAGTAAGTTTAGCAGGGCAGAGCAGCTCTATACTTGGGGGAAGCAGAGTTTAACCAGGGGAAGGGAGGTTTACCCTCTCTCCCTGGCCCCAAACTCCAGCAAGGGTTTGCCTGGGGTGGGCAGTCTCTGCCTTCTCCCCCTCCCCACCAAACCCTTCTCTGCTGAAGCAGGCAGCACTGCCCAGCCCAGGGTTGGAAAGTGTGCTGGGATGTTGCGGGACTCTGATTCAACTTAAACCAGGAAGGGGTCAGGGACAGACGTTTTATAAAAGGGTTTGACCCAAATCAGTTCAGTCTGATACTACATTCTACCAGGTTTATCTTAAACCAGTTTCAGCCATTTTGAAACTGTTTTAATACACTGAACTTCTGTTCTGTTACAGGTTTAAACCAGTTTCTGATCACTTAAACCAGTTTAGGTGTAATCTTGTGTCCCTAGCCCCAAGCAGTTCCCAAACTACTATGTCAGTTGTCATAGACCCAAGTAGAGAAGTACTCCAGCCACAATCTCACCTATATCTCCAGGCTGGAGGCATCACCTATGCTGTGTGACCTGAAGTCGGAGAGGTTAAGCAAAGCACCACTGGCTGGCTGTCTATAAGGATCCCCCAACAGCTTTTTATTAAAGTAACTGCTAGAATGCCACCAGAATGATGTAAACAGATTTGGGAAGCAAAGATCTGCCCCAGTGGCTTCCCCCTACCCTCACACCTCAAATAAAATGATTTAGGGGGGGAAAGCATTTAGAAAGTAAAATTCTTAAATGCAAAAGTGAACCTCAGTTGCACAGATCCACATTTATTAGTCCTGCAAAATCTTATTTATGCAAGAAACATACACCTATGTAGTTTGCTTAAATTTGATTGGCTACTCATACATAAAATTGTTTGCATGCAGAAGACTTTGCAGAACTGAGTACTAAGTTAACTTTTCAGTCATCTACACTTAATTACCAAGCAACCAAAAATATTTATTTATGTAAATATATACTATTAGAGGTTTTTTAAAACACAGGTCTGTTTTTGTAAATATTTTAAAATATGCACTTTTGGCTAAAAAGATCATCACAATAAAAAGACAATTTTGCTTTTATATACAGTGCTTATATTTGTTATATTTAAAGTAAAGATAAAGCAAAACTCGATTACTCTGGAGATGATGCTTAATTCTGTCCCTGATTTAAAACATGTTTTCATCACATTGTGGAGGAAAAAAGGGGATTCCCTTCATTCAGAAGTGCTGGAAAACTGAAAAATCAAAAGAAATGTTTTGGATCAAACAAATATGTTTTGTTTAATCCAAAATAAAACATTTAGTTTTGATTTGGAAGATTTTTAGATGTTTAAAAACTGAAGGAAATCTAGAGACAAGCCATTTCAAATAAAAAATGGGAGGACTAGGTCTGAAAATATTTTTAACCTTTATATTTTTAATTCAATTCACTGAAATCAAAACAAAATTGCAAAACATTTTGGTGCTGCTGAATCTTCATTTTTGCTGAACAGTTTTTACTGAAAGTATTTCACCACATTTTACCTCTAGTGATACAAGAGTTTCTCAGTGGTTCTGAAAGTCAATTCTTTCTTCTACAGTAAATCATATGGATGCATCTCATGGGTGCTACAAATGGTATTAGACTATCAGGTACAATATGTAGAGCATTATCCAAGTTGCACAAACATACGATGTAGGACAGGAAAGGGCCTTCTGGGTCACCAGGTCCAGTGATCCAGGCAACTAGGTCATGTAATCTTATATACTTACCAAACTCCAATTTAAAATTAGTGAGGCTTTTTGCTTTCAGTGCTCCTACTGGAAGGCTGTTCCTGAACTTTACTTCTTTCATGGTTAGGAGCACTCTGTTTTCCAGTGTAAAATGTATACCCAGTTGTTTGTGTGCCAGCATTGCTTGCAAGCTTAAATAGCAATTCTTCTCCCTCCCCCCACTTTTTTACCTCCTTATTTATAGACAAAAAAGCCCATAAAATTTCAGCCTTTGTTTAGCTCAGCTAAGCAAGCCAATTTTTTCTAGCCTTCTCTCTAAGAGCATCTCTCCATTCCCTAATCATTCTACTAGCCCCTTATTGCTTTGCTTTGCTTTTTTTTTTTTTTTTTTTGAACATGGGTGTCCAGAACTACACACAGTATTCAAGATTAGGTCCTGCCAATGCCTTATTTAATGAAATTAATGCTCATCTCAGCTGGAAATACCTCACCGGATACATCAGTAAGGATGATGGTATATAAAGGACACTGTGTCTAGTCAGAATGAGTGTATAGAAATGGAAATTGCCACATCCTGGCAAGCAGACAGGGGCAGCAAAATACAAATAATTTAATATGCTTCAAATAGGGGTAACAGATCATCTTCACCTAGATTATGAAAAGAATTGGCAGATGTAATTAAGTCCAGAACCAAGGATTTTTAATAATACTGGCAAATCAGGGTAAGTGCCACCTCCCTGAATGGGGAATAACAAATACATTTAAGAATACAAATGGTATTTGTTGTAGCCATGTTGGTCTAAGGAGGCCTAAAGAAGAGTGTTTGTGCCCAGAAGCTTGCAAATAACTTTTTTCCAACTATTTAGTTGGTCCAATAAAAGATACCACATTTATCCAAAGAACCTTGACTGCTTTTAAGAATGTAAATGTATTTAAGAAGGAGGGGGAAATAATCGGGCAACTAATGGCTCACTAGTCTGACCTCAATAGCACACAGATTCAGAATAAATTCTGAAAGAAGCTTCTTGCATTTCTTGCAGCTTGTAGCAATAGCCTGAACCTTTCCAGGTTCATAAGGTGAAATCCTGGGCATACCTGAGGTGCTCAAACTATTGTTCTCAGCAGACGCATCTACACAAGACACTACTGCAAAGTGGTTACTGCACATTTATTTAGTACTTGTATAATCAAGTACTAAATAAATGCACAGTAGCCAGAGTTACTGCACAGTAGCGCCGGTGAATGTATTTTAAGTGATGCTACTGCACAGTAGCCTATACTGCATAGTAGCATATTAGCACTGTCAGTGCTGTGATGTGCTACTGCACACTAATATTTGGCTATAGCACAGTCAGCATCTCATGTAGATGCGCCCAGTAAGGCCTATTTTTCACCTGAAGTGTTAAGGCAAAAAGAAATTATTCTGTTTTTTATCACTGTCTTACCTGTTGTACAAAACCAGCCAACGACTTTTACCAAGCAATGCCTATATCAAGCCCTAATTTTGGATTGACCTATAACATATCTTTTAGGAAGACATTCCACCATGATTTAAACTTTTCAAGTAAAAGAAATTTAGTCCCCGTAAATAATTGTTCTGATAGTTAATTATCCTCACTGTTAAAAATTTGCCTTTTATTTCTATTCTGAATTTGTCTAGCATCCCCTTCCACCCACTGGATTTTGTCATGTCTACTACATTATAAAGCATTTTATAATCAAGAAAATGTCCCCATGTAATTAATTATAAACTATAATCAAATCTCTAAACCAGCTCTCTGAATAACTAAAGCCTTTCCAACTGTCTAGTTTCATTGCAGGGCATATTTTCCACATATTGAATCATTCTTATAACTCTTTCCTGAGCTCTTTCCTCTATCATCCTTTTTAAAGTATGGGTACCAGAAGTGGACACAATAATTATCTCATTAATATCATATGCAGAGGCAATAACGCCTCCTTAAGTTTATTAGATATGCCCAGTTTCTATACAAGGATGATATTTCCTCTTAGCCACTGCATCATATCAGGAATTTATATTTCATTGATTATTTATCATGACCCCAAAGTTCTTTCCTAAGTCACTGCTTTACAAAAAAACTCCATTCTGAAGGTGGCATTCCTTCTTCCTCAATAGATTATGATCTTGCATTCAGCTATATTTAAACACATTGTTGTTCAAGAGAGAACTGACTTACAGAACAAACCTTTTGCTATTTGCCAATATATCCATTTTGGCATGCAAACTTTGTCATCGGTGTTTTTATGTTTTTTTTTCACTATAAGTTAAGTGAACAAAACTAACTGAATGCTCTCAATACTCTGATGGTGAAAGTGACATCCCCATTACCTCCTGTCAATTACTCAGGTGACAAATTTTAAGTTGATAACCTATTGTAATCCTTTAAGCATTGCTTGAACATACACATTACTGACCTACACTTAAGCAGCAATTTTCCAAATAGTTAGTGATATTCTCTGCTCAGAATTATACACTAATACTGATAGATGGTATGGATTTTTCATTCTGAGATGAACATATTGCAGATCTCTAAAGACTACATCGCCTTCTGCAATCTTCCCAAAAGCTATTTTGTAACGTGAACCTGAATTTCTTGCTTACATGGGGATATGTAGAATAGTCTACGTAGGACTCTCAAATTCATTTAAAATCATACCCTAAGGCCTTATGAACACTGTCTTTTTACAATTGTCTTTAGTGCTGTTAGCTTAGGATTTATTCTTCTCAACTTCACTGTATGCTGACATATGATTTTTTAAGTTCTATTTCTAGAAAACAACTTCTTTCTATTTTTTATCATTCAAATTTTTAAAAATAAAATATCTAATGCTCTTAAAGGAAGATTAAGGATGTCAAAATCATCCTGATCCAATAGTCTGAAGCCAAGCAAATCTTTTAAAACTGCTAAAATACCACAAGCATTGTAGAAATGAGCCTTAAAAATCTTTAATCTAAATTACTCTCAAATTATGGCTACTTAGCAAACTATCTGCAGCTTATAAGCATGCAGTACAGCATATATAGAGAAATCTAGGACAAATCTATGATTAATACTTTTTTTTGCAAAGTTCCATTCCATTTATGAAAAAAATGTAATGAATGCAACTCTGCAGGTGAAATTCTGGTACCTTTTACGTGCCTAAATGACACAGCTAATAGCATAACATAAATGCCCACATGGCACTGAGCATGTGCAGTAGGTTATTGACTGACAAAGCCAATGCACAGCTACATATCCATGTAATGCCTGAAGGAGGGCCTCAGTTGTTGCTGGGATCTTCCACCTCATTTTTCAGAGCTTCCTTAGGAAGCTCGCACTACTCACCTAGGAAGTGGGAGATTTGGGTTATAAGTAGGGTGACCATATGGAACAATGTGAAACCCAGGACACTGCTCTTCCCTAGAGTTTCCTATTTCACAGGTCCTGCTGCTCCACCTCCTCACCCCATGCGCCATGCCCATGACATATATTTTAGTTTTCACCAGACGGCCAGGACCAGCCTTTGAAATCTGGGCCTGTCCTGGCTAATCTGGGATGCATGATCACCCTAGTTATAAACACTCCCATACTCTCAAGGGATTTAAACCTGCATCGCTCCAATTTACTGTGGTGCTGTAATCACCAGGCCACAGATTAGGTGCTAGCTAGTCTCCTCTACTGGGACTAAAACAAAGGAGGCTCCTCCTTCATCTAACACCCGGTAACAATGGGTTTTTAGGAGGCAGAATTTTGCAATTTATGTTAGTCCAGTGTACATCTGTATATAGCCCCAAAAGTGTAACAATGTGGCCAAGGCACCTGGGGCAGCTGCCACACACAGAGCAGCTTCCAGTTCTCACTGCACCACATGATAGTGATTGCAGTTGTGTGGCTGCAGAAGCAGCTGTTTTTTCCAGCCTTCCCTTGCAAGCCAACATGTGGGGCAGCTGCTCCAGTTGCCCTGCCCAAGTTAGACCACTACATAGCCCTGTATCTGACTAAGTAGTGTGTAACTTATTGACCAAGCAAGGGAGCTATGCACATGCTTACAAGTCCATACTGCAGGGAATTACAAGCTATGCCTGAATGCCAAAAAAGCACTTACATGGCTGGGTAAGTGCCACTTAGATTCCTAAAAGGGAATAGAATTTGAGTTTAAGACTGCATGCCTGTTACAATTTAAATTAGAAAGGGATCCCACTTTGATGCTAATATTGCCACAGAGCCTGTTACAATTTAAATTAGAAAGGGATCTCACTTTGATACATATTGCTACAGAAATCCATAATGTTCTATTTATTATCATATTTAAGGAAAAAAATAAGTTTATTTAAAAATATTTTATAAACAAATAAAATCCTCTCTTGTTTTAAAAGCTTAGTGACCAGCAGCATGAACCAATCATGTTCTCAGTGACATTAGTGGCAGAATGAATATAGTTTTTAGGAGGGGTCTAGAGGTGAACTCCATTCATTGTATTTTACAACTTATTGCATTTAACACTATGCAAACAAAAAGAAAGAAGCAGTTCCTGCCATGAAGAGCTGGCAGTACAACTGTCCATTTATCACCTTTTCCTTCTCTTTCCCAACATAATAGCACCAGGGTTTTTGTTTCTTAAAATAAATCTCTACTTGTAATGGACTGATGAGATGAAAATTACTTTGAAATACATACTTAATATTAACAAGGATAAGGATCACTTCAATATATTAAGGCAGGCAATGAAGGGTGTGATGCTTTCATTAAGAAAATTAAACCACAGGGATATAGGGCCAGGTTACATGTGGGAGAGAAATAAGGCAACTGGCCTGCTATTTGCTGTATGGCTCAGTTTGCTTGAAATATCACAGAATTGTTTTTTTTTTCCTCCAGAACAGAAATCCTGACTTTTGGACACCCAGTATTTTATATTTAGAACAGTATACCCAGTGGCATACTCCAAGATTGAGAAATAAACTGAGCAGGATGTAAGGCTCTATTCAGTCATTCTGCCTGAAGTGGGTTCTCCACTTCGAGTCTTAAACCTATTTTATTTTACATGCACCCAGAATGTACCTCACGCCTAGGTGGCTCAAGGCAGTATAGAATGTTTTCAGAGTGGGCCAATGTCAATAAGCCACTGGCAAACAAGCAAGTGGTAGGCCAGCATTACATATGCCAGCCTTTGGTCCCTTGTGATTACCAGGTGACCAATCACAGCTGCGTCAACAGACAAGTGCAATCTTTTCTGTGTGTCAAGTTTAAGGGCCTTGTTAAATGTTAATTTTGGGAGGCTCCTAGAACTCTTAACCATCAGACTGTTTGCACGTTTACACCTTTAAGTGGCTTAAAGCACATATGCAGCTCAAAATTATGCCAGTCTAGGGCAGGATTATCTTTTGATCTGCAAAACCCAGGTCCTGCTCCATTAAGGTGTGGCCACTCCCCACCAATGTGCCACTCAAATTGAAGGTGTGACTAGAAGTTAGCACTAAGCTGCTATACATCTGTGTGGCTTACAGCGTAACATAAAAGGCCCTAATGCTCAAAGTCATGCTTCTGGTGATATAGCAAAATATCTTAACCACTCTGCCACTGCACTGTTACATTTTAAGTCCTGCCTAGATATATTAAAATGCCTTTAAGAATTAATATAGTGCTTTTCATCTTTAAAGCACAAGTTTACGTTCTCATCAGCGCTACAGTGATCTAAAGTCAGGACACAGTTAGTGATCTTTATGTAAATACATAAAGTCTACACTCATGTATTGACATAATAAAACACTATTAAGATTAATTTATGAATTTAGGGTGCCTGTAGGTTGCTCTGATGTGCTGTAATTACAGTGCATTGGAGCAGACTCGATTAAATCCAGCCCATGCTGGAGCATGGTGATTGCTGTACTCAAGCCAGCCTCTGCGTCTCATGTATCAGCATCCCCGCACTTCAAAATGACAGCAGGGGCACTTTATCTAAAGCTTGCTCAATGAGTTTTAGATAAAGTGCCCCTGCCACCATTTTGAAGTGTGGGGACGCTGTTACATGAGATGCTCCAGGCACCTTAATTAGAACAGCTCTTGGAGTCGCTCTAATTAAATCCCCGCCCCTCCCCAACTCCTGGAGAATATGAAAAAATGCCCTTAATAATAAATCACAGGAGACAGAGGCCGAGGATTGAAGGGATATAGCAAATGAGCTACTTACTCCCCCCTCCATGTGATTCTTCCAGAGTGGGGAGGGCACTTTTGCAGGGTAGCCTGGAGAAATATGAACTACAGCCACTGCTACTTGAGTCCTCTACTACAGCAGAACGACAGCCCTGCGTTACAGGACTGACAGTTCAGCACCTTTAATGAACACAATATTCACGTACAATTTAAATCCCCTTGTAGCCTCTGATATCCACATATCAGAGGTGAAAAGAAAATGTACTGACCTCCTTCAACAACAAAGAACCCAGAATCTTTAGATTATTCGTTTTATCAGCTCTAATAAAAGCAAGCCGCCTCCCCTGCCAAAATATGTTCAACCAACCAAATCAATCAAAAAGGTAGTGAAAGTTACCTAAACTAATTTCTGAATTTGTTTTGTTCTGGTCCCTCCTGCCAGGATTATTTCTGCTTTTTTAACAAATATTTGTCCAATGTAAAATATATAAAGACTGCTGGTAGTATGGATCAGAACCCAACTCACTCCTTTCAAGGGAGTGCTCTTCTTTCAAAGATTTCATAGACATTAGGGATAGAAGGAACCTCAGAAGATCATCGAGTCCAGCCCCCCACCTGAAGGGCAGGAAATCAGCTGGGGTCATAGGATTCCAGCAAGATAAGCATCCAATTTACTCTTGAAGGTGTTCAAAGTAGGTGCTTGAACCACCTCCGATGGCAGGCTGTTCCAGACCCTGGGGGCTCGGACAGTAAAGAAATTCTTCCTTATGTCCAGCCTGAAACAGTCTTGCAGTAGTTAATAACCGTTTGACCTCGTCATCCCTTGGGGCGCTCTGCTGAACAAACTTTCCCCCAGATACTGATGGTCACCAATGATAAACTTATAGGTGGCCACCCCTGAGCCTGAGCTTTTCCAAGGTCTCAGCCTGTTGTCATAAGGTCTGTTTTCCTGACCTCTGATCATGTGCGTGGCTCTTCTCTGAACTCTCTCAAGCTTCTCCACATCCTTTTTGAGTTGCGGGGCCCAAAACTGGATGCAGTACTCCAGCTGCAGCCTCACCAAGGCCGAGTACAAGGGGAGAATGACATCCTGGGATTTGCTTGAGAAGCAAGCCATCTATGGCTGCAAGCCAGCGTTTTGGTTGCTTTACTAGCCGCAGCATCACATTGCAGACTCATGTTCATCTTGTGGTCAATGACGAGCCCCAAGTCTCTTTCTTCCGTAGTGCTAGCCAGCGTAGCACTGCCGAGCCTATAAGGATGCTGCAGGTTTTTCCTCCCACGGTGGAGAACCTTGCATTTTTCAGTGTGGTATTTTCTTATTGGTATGCAGAGTACACCTCCCTATTGCTTGTTTTCTTTGCCCCAAGAATTATACAGTCTTGGCTTCACAGTGAACCTGCTTGAATTGGAGGGGTGAAGGTTTATCCTATGCACTGTTGGTATAGATGGTCTCCTGTGATGTAAGACTGAATTTGATTCTCTTCAGATCGAGGAAGGCTTAAAATATAGGGGCATCTTTACACGTGTTCTGGGGGGGAGGAGGGGCATTTTAATTACAGCTGCTCTTGGGAGCCACTCTAATTCAAATGCCTGTAGTGTCTTGTGTATTCATCATCCCATGCTTCAAAATGGCAGTTGGGGAGCTTTAACTAAAGCTCATTCAATGAGCTTTAACTAAAGTGCTCCTGCCACCATTTTAAAACATGGGGCACTAAATACATATGATGCCAAGGCTGCAGTGCTCCAGCAGGCTTAATTGAGCAGACTCAATTAACCGAGTCTGTTCTGACATGTTCTAATTAGACAACATCGGAGCAGGTGTGGGGCACATGTATAGATGCCCTTTAGGTCTCCCATTTCCTGGGCGGCCACTTTAACTTCTAGAGTATTGGACAAAAGATGGGCACAATCACCATCAGGAGTTGTGTGTTGTAAAGTACTGCTATTAATCCATCCATGTTAATTGATCACTAGGCATGCTGTATGGCTGTCTATGGAATCCAGGATTTAGGTGGACCTTGAACATCACCCAGCACTGATCTAGATTATAACAACTGATTAGATGGGAGTGAAGTGATGATTTGGATTGCTCTGGATCATGGACAATAGCCTAAGCTGAACTAGGTATCTGTTCTGTGCAAAATGGAGATACCTAATGAATCAAATTGCTCAAATAGTTTTGTCGCTGATAGGGTGGGGTTGGGGATTGCTTTCTGTGACTTAGTGCCACTAAATTCCACCCGAGTACCGCTTAGGTACTTACAACATCTTTTTGAATCTGGCCCTATAGCTTTTGCTATTTTATGGGAACCTGAAAAAGAAATGAGATAGCTAGTATCCAGTCTATTTGCACTGTCCAAGAAATAAGTAATGCAAAAAACAAAGGAACAAAATTGCAAGAAGAATGGGGGAAAATGTGTCTGATTGATAGGACAATCTTCAAGAACAGGAGGAAAATAGATCCAGCAAACTACAGGCCCATCAGCCTGGTCTCTATTCTGGGCAAGGTCTTGGAAAAGATTATCAAAGAGGCCATCCTTAACAGACTAGCTGAAGGCAATATCCTGGGGGATACCCAGCACGTGTTTGTTGCGGGTAGGTCTTGCTTGACAAATTTCATTTCTTTTTACGACCAGGTGACCTATCACCTGGACACGGGTAAAGAGATTGATGTCTGTCACAGAACACATAGGTGCCCTGCTCCTTTGAAGAGTAGAAACTGCTATGGAAAGAGCCCTAGCAGTGAGTGGAGAGCCCCAGCAGCTGGTTACCAGGGCAACCAGAGGGAGCTAGTGGCCCATACCTGCCGGCGGTCAGCTGACAGGAAGGGGCAGGGCCTGGCTCACATATAAACCCCAGGGCTGAGGCCAGGAGAGCAGTTCCCTGCCTGCAGCCAAGGGGGAAGGAGCTCTCCCAGAGAAAGCAAAGGTGAGAGGCCTGACTGCAGGTACAGCCTCTGATACTGGTGAGGGATGGAGCACCCCGGTGCGGCTTGAATGAGGTTATAGCCAGGCGACTGGAATTTATTATAGATCAGGGACTTGTGTTTTGTTTACTTTTTAAAACCGGTGGCTTGGGTGAGGCTATTAGGGGAAGGAGGAGGCCTCATAGGGGACCCATGGCAGCTTGGGGACCCCAGGTGCCAGAGAGGGTGCAGCCCTGGGGGTGCACCGACCCCAGGTGCCAGAGAGGGCGCAGCACCTTGTAGGGTCACGGAGAGCCCGATCGCCGGGGAAGGTGCAGAGCGAGGCAGGGCCACGGAGAGCCCAAGGAGGACCAGAGGGCCAAATTATAACAAGGCCCAGACCAAACAACGTCAGTTCCATCTGCAAGGCTTGGGGCATGGGAAAGGGATGGTTGGAGCCATAAGGCTTGGATGCCCTCAACACCCATTGCAGAACAGGACCTACAAGGGGTCCAGGAGCCCACAGGGTCAGAGTACAGCAAAACCATGTCCAATACGATGTAAAGGCAGCCTCCCTATTATATATTTACCAACAAAGACGTGGCGGGCGGGAATCAAGGGTGCCCATTGGGCCAACTTGGCATGGTAAGGGGGTCTTAGGGAGATCACGGCCAACCTCCAGGACCCTGTCACGTGACAATGTTGACTTGAGTTTAAAAAAGCCTTCGATCTGGTATCCCATGATCACCTCTTGGCAAAACTGGCTAACTGCAACCTCGACTTCAGCACGATCCGCTGGCTGGGGAATTGGCTCCACAGTAGGACCCAGAGGATGGTGGTTGACAGAAGTCAATCGTCTTGGTGTGCGGTCACCAGTGGGGTCCCTCAATGCTCTGTCCTAGGGCCCATACTGTTTAACATTGTCATGGCGTGAGGTCCTGCAGGAGGGCCGTGGTCTCCCCAAGTCCCCCTTCCCGTGCCAAGTTGGCCCAAAGGGCACCCTCAAGCTTCACCCGCCATGTCTTTGATGGAATATATATAATATGGGAGACTGTCTTCACGTCCCCTTGGACACGTTTGGATGTAACGCCTGACCCCACAGACGCCTTTGTGGGTCTCATTCTACAATGGTGTTTCAGGGCACCGTAGCTTTATGGGCTATGAGTGGCTACAACCACCCCTTTACCACACCCCAAGCCTCACAGATGGAACTGCCATTGTTCGGTTTGGGCCTGTTTATGATTTAGCCTCCTTGTCCTCACTGGGCTCTCCATAGCCCCTATCTTCTCACTGCGCTCTCCTGGCGCTTGGGCCCTCCACGGCCCTCTCTTGCTCTGTGACCTCTCGGGTGCCTGGGCTCTCCACCACCCTGCAACGTGCTGCGCTTTCTCTGGCGCTTGGGGTCGGCACACTCTCAATGCTGCGCCCTCTCTGGTGCTCGGGGTCAGCGCACTCCCAATGCTGTGCCCTTCTCTGGGGCTGGGGTCCCCACACTACCATGAGTCCCTTATAAGGCCTCCTCCATCCCCTTATGGCCTCACCCAAGCCACCAGTTATTAAACAGTGAACACAAAAAAAACAAGCCCCTGGGCTATAACATAAATTCTAGCCACCGGCTGAAACATCCCTCAAGGCCCCCCAAGGGTGCTCCATCTCTCACCAGTATCAGGCTGATGGTGCAGTCAGGCCTCTCCTCTTTGTCTGCTCCAGCAGACCTCCTTCCCCCTTGGCTGCCAGCAGGGAACTGCCATCCTGGCCTCAGCCCTAGTGCTTATATGGGAGCCAGACCCTGCCCCTTTCAGTCAGCTGACCACCAGCAGGTGTGGGCCACCAGCTCCCTCTAGTTGCCCTGGTAACCAGCAGCTGGGACTCTTCACTCACTGCTAGGGCTCTTTCCATAGCAGTTCCACTCTAAAGGGCAGGGCACCTAAGTGCTCTGCGACAAACATTGTCATCAATGATGTGGACATTGGTGTCAGAAGCAGACTGGCCAAGTTTGCCGATGACACCAAACTCTGGTGTAAAGCATCCACACCTGAGGACAGGAGGGTGATTCAGGCAGATCTCGACAGGCTCATGAAATGGGCAGATGAGAACCTGATGGTGTTCAACACCGAAAAATGCAAGGTTCTCCACCTTGGGAGGAAAAACCTGCAGCATGCTTATAGGCTTGGCAGTGCTACTCTGATTAGCACTACAGATGAAAGGGACTTGAGGGTCATGATTACCACAAGATGAACATGAGCCTCCAATGTGATGCTGCAGCTACTCAAGTGAGCAAAATGCTGGTTTGCATCCATAGATGCTTCTCAAACAAATCCCAGGATGTCATTCTCCCCTTGTACTCGGCCTTGGTGAGGCCACAGCTGGAGTACTGCATCCAGTTTTGGGCTCCGCAACTCAAAAAGGATGTGGAGAAGCTTGAGAGAGTGCAGAGGAGAGCCACATGCATGATCAGAGGTCAGGAAAATAGACCTTATGATGAGAGGCTGAGAGCCATGGGACTCATCAGCCTGGAAAAGCGCAGACTTTGGGGTGATCTGGTGGCCACCTATTAGTTTATCAGGGGTGCTCAGCAGGATCTGGGGGAACGTCTGTTCATGAGAGCGCCCCAAGGGATGACAAGATCGAACGGTCACAAACTCTGCTGTGACCGATTCAGGCTGGACATAAGAAAGAACTTCTTTACTGTCTGAGCCCCCAAGGTCTGAAATAGACTGCCACCGGAGGTGGTTCAAGCACCCACTTTGAACACCTTCAAGACACATTTGAATGCTTATCTTGCTGGGATCCTATGATCCCTGCTGACTTCCTGCCCATGGGGCAGGGGGCTGGACTCGATGATCCTCCAGGGTCCCTTCCAGCCCAAATGTCTATGAAATCTGTGACTGAAGAGTTGTTACAATGCCATGCACCATAGTCATGTGAAACTTCAAAGCAGCAACTTAGCAGGGACTCGCATCTACTTTTTTTCAACATACAAGCTCTTACCCCTTAAGTAAAAAAAAAAAAAAAATCCTTATTCTGCAAAACCAAGCACACAAGGAAAAGATACACATATATTTTCACCAGGTCACTACACTATATAATGTTTATAAATTTATGTTTTAATTATTTGGTTTTCATTTGCTGTCTTGTAAATTTCAGTGCAGATAATAAAAAGAATAATGAGAAAGGCCTAAGCTCAATGCATGAATATAAGTTTATATGTGCTCAGCAGCTAGCTGTCTTTTCTTCAGATGCAAATACACATACCAGTACATATTTTTATTCATAAAATCAAATGACCTAGCAAAACAGAGTATTAACTTCTGTCCCTACTGACTGTGAGCACAATAAAGCAAAAGTAAGGCACCATCCCATGCATTTTACCCTGTTTTTCTCAGTTATGTTCTTAGTCCAATGAAAATCTGAGAAAATTCAGTCTTAAAATGTAAGTCAATAAGGGAAGCCTTTTGTGAGATTACTCATAAAGATTTCTAGTCCACGTGCTTGTAGTCCAAACTTATTGCTTGTATCACCATACTGACATGTTTATCTGAATAAGAAACACATTGTGCTGGAAAAATAATGCTTTTTATGCGCAATTACAATTTTATGTTCTAAGTATTAGCTAAGTAGTAAACAGAGCCTACTGCGTATCTATTATTCATTTATGAGAACAACTGTCAAGATAGGAAAAAAAGTACTTGTCTTCTCTTTATTAAGTGACAACTGAACTTCAATTAAAACTGTTTTTTCCAAAACCTTTCATTTTCCCCATCTTAAGATAGTAATGGCATAAATTACTTAGCGTTTATGCCAGAAACCTCCAATTAGGATCAAGTCCTCTTTATATATAGTGTTGTACTAACTGAGAGAGAGAGAGAGATTTTTTTCAAAATAGCTAAAAAAACACCCCAAAACCAAAAAACCCCCAAAACAAACCCAGATATGCTGAAAATTTGCACAACCTGTGCATGTCATTACTGATACTTCTTTGGACTAGACAGACAACACAGGAACTGCATTTTAACAAAGTAAGATTATATTAGCAACAGTGCACAAGGATATGACCCCCTTTACATATTGGATTATTTATAAATTACAAACATATGACACAACATTAATGTTAAACATCAGAAAGATGCTGCCATCTGAGTTTGAAAAAAGACAACATATTTTTTCTTCTTCTTTTACCCTGATGACGTAGTTGTGTGTATGCCACAAATACAGATGAATAATGCAACTCAGTGCTCAATGATCACAGTTTGCTGCAGATTAAAAAAAGCCACAATAATTATATTCACCACTATGATAGGTTAGTTAAAGTCCAATTATAGCTTTAAATCTCCTTTGTGGTTTCATTTATGTTTATACTAAGAAGGAAGCATTAAGAGGAATTTCCAAATTACCCCTCATTTCTGCATCGCTTACTGCAGGTATGCTCATACTGAAAGATTCCTAAAACTCCTTTTCCCTTTACTTTCTTATAAAATTCTGGGACTTTTGTTTTTTTTTTTAAATTTTCTTAATGTACAACAATCACAGAACATGACATATTCTTGGTCATTAGTGTCTCGGCCGGCCGGAGCCGACTCGAGGTGATATACAAATTGCTCGGTCGTTTGGGCGGGCTGGTGAATGGAGAGGCAGACAAAGCGTATTGGTTGCGAAAAACTTTACTTACGCCACTAGTAGCTGCGACGCAGGTAGTCCGGTCGCTTAAACAACTCCATGAGTTGCTCCAGCTGGCAAGTCTCAGGCCAGCTAATCTGTCCACAAATTAAGCCGGCAGGGAAAGGGAACATCGAAGGATTGCGTTCGGCGACGGGGAGAAGAATCGATAGGTGATCAGGCTATCGATCAGCTCAGCCGCAAGTCAGATATCTTTAGAGGCACTCTGCAGCATGCTCAAAGTTCTCCAACTTGGGCGGAAGTCGCACAAAATTTTATACGGCCAGCAAGCCAATTACTAGCCGCCACGTAGGAATAATTTAGAACTGGCCAATAGCGGGACACAAATTTGCATGCGAATGGCGGGAACTCTCTTGCACCGGGGTTTTCTGTTGCAGCAGAAAACTTTTGCTGTGCAAGACACTCTCACGTGGCGGGAAAATTCCATCATGCCGAGGCACTAAAATCATTGGGTTGTGACAATTAGGTACGTTCAAAGGTTTCCTTTTGGGGAACTTGGGGTTTGGTCCACACTATCCTTTAGCAAGCAAGCCAGATATATCAGCAGTATGAGAGCAAGCATGGTAGGAAAGGTGTGAGAAAATTGCACACTTAAGTAAAGATTTTAACCTGGTAGGCTATGGACAGAAGTTGCATATAAACTGGTTTAAGTAATCAGAAACCAGTTTAAACCTGTAACAGAAGAGAAATTCAGTGCACATAAACCAGTTTCAAAGGCTAGGGACAGACATTACAAATAAACCAGCTTAAGTGATCAGAAACTGGTTTAAACCTATACCAGAACAGAGGTTCAGTGCACACAAACCAGTTCAAGAATGGCTGAAACTGGTTTGAGATAAACCTGGTTGAATTTAGTATCAGACTTAACTGATTTGGGTCAAACCAGTTTATTCAATGTCTGTTCCAGGCCCCTTCCTGGTTGAAGATAAAGCACACCCCTGATGCATCCCAGGATGCTGTCTGGGCTGGGTGGGACTCTCTGCTCCACAGCAGGGCTGGCCCCTCCCCTCTGCTCTCTTGCTGGATCACCGGCAGAGATGGCAGGCATCTGCCTGGCTTCTTCCTGCTAAGCAAGGATTATTCCCTCTGCCCCTTTGCTTTACACCTCTCAGCATTAGCTAGCAGACGACATGTTGGACACAATCCATGCTGTGTGAGCAGACAGGCTTTTTGGAGCTAATCAACAGGTAGCTTAATGTCCTTCCTTGGAAAAGCTGTTAAGAAAAGCTTGAACTAATGGAGACAGGCTTTGTTTTCTTAATGGGTTGATAAACACTGAGTTAGGGGTGATAAACATTCCCTGCTGGGCCTCTCAGGAGAGGGGGAACATCAGAGCATCCTGCCAGGACCTGGCCACGCCCTCCCTCAGCTCAGTTCTGTGGAAGGGAAGGGAGAGCTTCTTTAGCACCCCCTGGCTTGTAGCCTGAGCCACTGCAGGCATGTGCCTGATTTTTTTTCAGTCCAGACGGGATGTCCGTGCAATTACAAACTGGTTTAGCCTAGCCAGGTGAGGCTAACCTGCAACGATTGAATCAATTCAGGCTCAGGCTTTTTTGAATGTCTGCCTCTAGCCAAAATGGCTAAAACTGGTTTAAGGTAAACCAGGTAGAATGTGGTATTAGACTGAACTGATTTAGGTTAAATCTGTTTCTGAAACTTCTGTCCCAAAATCCTTCCTGTTTTAAGTTCAATCAGAGTTCCCCAGCATCCCAGTATGCTTTCAAACCCTGGGCTGGGCAGTGCTGTGTCCTCCAGAAGAGAAGGGTTGGGGGCGGGGGAGAAGAAGGCAGGGACTTCCCCCAGCCCTGGCATACCCCAGCTGGGGTCTGTGACCAGGGAGCGGGGATTAAACCTTGCCTCCCCTGGCTAAACCCTCTTCCCCCAGAACACAGCTGTCCTGCCCTAATTAACTTACTGAAAGTTACTGCTGGCTGCAACTGTGGACTATAAATCCCAGAGGCCCCTGGAAGGAGAAAGAATAAGTGATGAGCAACTCTTCAGAGTCCTGCTTTTGTGATTATGGACCCCAAAGCCCAGAGACCTTGGGGCAGCAGGAAGAGGAAGTGAAGTGAATACACAGTCCATGCTGGCTATATGCTCTAGTCCCTCCCTGGCTTCCAGCTTGAGCCACTGTAGGCATGTGGCTGCATTTCCTGAATCAAAAGTGAATGTGTGTCCAGTTGTTGCTTAATTTAATTTCTGCATTTTAGACTAACCTGCAAAAACTGAAACGATTCAGCCTCTGGCTTTTTGACTGTCTATACTTAGTCCTGGTAGGAAGTTTCATTTGGCAGAGGAAGGTAACTGATCTACTCTCAAGTAGTCAAAGTACACAGTTTATAGTAATAAAAAATGCAGTTCCTGGCCAGGTACAGATGTTATACTTATATCAGTATAAATGATTAGAAACTGGTCTATATCTACAACCAAACGGAATTTCAATGGGTATTTAAAAATGGCAGATCCCAGTCTCAGATAGACATGGAAGGATCTAGTATTAGACTTAAGTGATTTAGGTTAGACTGCTCTATGAAACTTCTGTACCAGATCCCCTAGCAACTCAAGTTAGATTGCAGACCCCCAGCCTCCCAGGCTGCTTTGCAGGGCCCCGCTAACTTCCCCTCACATGGCAGGGCATTTTGCTAGCCTCAGCCTGGACTTGTCTGCTCTAGCTGAGTGGGCTTCCACAGAGCCAGCTGCAGGCAAGGGGCAGGGCTGGGGGCCACAATACCTGTCAGTGGGCCCAGGCCTGGCCCAAACCTGGTCCAAGCACAAGCCAGTGCAGCTAGGGGAGGCACGTGGTGGGAGCCTCCACCCTGCCCCCCCAGTGCCTGAACCAACTGACAGCCAACATGACCCGCAGCCCCACTTCCTGCCTCTGGCTCTCAGCACGGCCAGGTAGCAGGTGAGGAACAGAAACCCCCACCACATGGATCCAACCCCAACCCCTCCAGACCTGAACCAGCACAGGTGGGGGGACCCATGTAGCAGGTGCCTCTGCCCCCGCCCTTGCTGCCTGACAGCCACAGGCAGGAGGTGGGGCTGAGGGCTGTTGCTTTCCTATTATGCTATAATGGGTCTTATACCAGGCAAGGAGACTAAGATGCAATGTCCTAAAGTAAAGGCAAGTTTATCGAACCCTAAGAGATACAACTCTACTTTATTAAAGCACCATTAGCAGTTAAAAAAATTAGGTTTGTAGCTAGTCAAATCAGATGCTCACCACCCCGTAATGTTGTGAACACAGCTTCACTGGTTGATCAGGCTGTGAAGTCATGTCCAGGGATCCTGGTTCCCACATCTGATGTCAAGATAGGATCTTGGATTGGTGACAGGATCTCTTCAAGCTTTCTTCAGGAGTATCATGAAGGGTACACTCTCTCACCTCTTATTATATACCAGAGAGCCAGCATGTCTTAATACTTAAAATTAACTTAAGAATTCCTCATGATACATAATAATAATTTTTCTTCAGTTTTCCTAATATAGTTACCTTTAACTGGAATTTTCTATTCTGAGGTAATCTTTTCATTCTTAGGTGGGGTAGATTTTGCTCTGACTATTCCTCTTTTGCTCAGGTTACATTTATTCAATTTAGTTAGACAACTTCCTGATTCGTTTTAAGTCAGGGACAGTATTTTTCTATCTGCTCCTTTCAGTGGGTGCATGTCTTGACCACAATTCAAGCTAAGCATGCAGCTTGAGCTAAGGACAAAGGTCAAACCCAGGCCTAAAGGCCTCTGGATCCCAACAGGGCCATGCCGGCTGTCAGGAAAGTTGGGCAGTGGGCAAATGGAGACTCCTGCTATGTGCCCCTCCCCCAGCAGTGCTGGCTTGGGCCGGGGTGGGGGCCTCCAGTCCCCTGCCACTGCTGATAGCCATCCACTGGCTGGGGGGGTGGGGTTGGGAAGAGGGCCATGCTGGCCAATCAGGAGTGGCTAGTTGCTCAGCTGGGCTTTGCATTCTCCAGCAGCCTGCTGAGAAGTGTGCTGGTGTGCCTCCAAACTGCTGGCTTTGGCCAGTACAGGCAGCCTGCATGCCCCTGCCACCAATGAGTAAATGTCTGTTATGTTCACCTTAACCTAGAGCAAAAAAATTAGATTGCTTCCCCTTCAGGCATTCTGAACGTCTGTACATAGCCTCTGTCAGAGTTAAGCAAAAAAAGAAAATGCAGGCTGAATTCATGGAAGAATGAGGAACAGGCTGAGAACATTTTGTTCATTCTTGTTATTCCAGTTCTAAAGTCTGAAATGCTGCTGCTTTAACATCTCCTATCATGGCACTGCACCACTCTTACATAAACTCTTAAGATTACCTCTTGTCTCATGATGTCACATGCTAAAATCATGAAATCCCACTTATAGCCTGAGAAAGTGCAAAAATTCACTGAACTCCATCTATAAAATTTGTACCATGAAAGCTGATTGTGAGCAAAAATCTGCAGACATGATCAGGCTGAAAATGTAGTTTTCACAGCTATAGTCATGCTTTGAGACCACTGTAATATATCATTTAAAAACAAAACACATTTAGGGAAATATTTTCCCCAGCTGAGAAGTCAATTATAAATTAAATGGATTAAAATTCACTGGCAATATCATTATAACTCTTTATAACCCTATTGGGAGACAAAACATAGCAACTGTTTAAGAACACATGCAGTGACCATCAGAGAAGATGGAACAAAGAAAAATAGTATTGTATGATTATCAGTCACTATCTGATCCCCTTCAGAGTCCATGAAGTAGAGTGCTGTCTTGGCACCAACAGTTTTGTAAAATGCCAGTTCATTATACAATCTAGAATACCACAAATAACCTAGTTTTGAGGAGATGCGTGCCTAGTCTTCAAACTCCTAATCACAGATCACTCTCACACCAGACACAGACTTTGGGGCACAATTGTACAGTGAATCACTCCCCTTGTCAAAGGTCACAAAGTAACTGAGACAGAAATGGTAGGTGAAATTTTCCAAGGACCACCACATTGGTAAAATAATAATTCACAATTAAATACATATTTTCTCTTACAAAACCAAAAGTTGTCTGTACCCAATAACATTTTATCCTAATGATAACTTTGCTTGTGTGATGTTGCCAATGTCAGTATCAGTGTGGCTTATCAGTTCCACCGATGCTGCAGTGAATTTGTAACTTTATGGACAAATACAGACATTCAAAAAGCCTGAGCCTGAAACGATTCAATCTTTGCAGGTTAGTCTAACCGACATACATTGAATGGAGAAGCAAGTAAATAGACATTCACTTTTCCAGAAAATGCAGCCACTTGCCTGCAGTGGCTCATGCTAGAAGCTGGGAGCACTAGATTGAGCCCTCCCTTCCCTTCTGCAGTGGCCAGAAGGCTGGCCAGTTTGGGTCATTTTGAAAGCAGTTGAAAGCAGTTTATGTGCACTGAATTTCTGTTCTGCTACAGGTTTAAACTGGTTTCTAATCACTTAAACTGATTTATGCCTAACTTCTGTCCTTAGCCCATGGGACTTGCTGTTCAACTAAATTAAAACAGCATTCTTAGCTTTTTATTTATACGTAAACCTTAGTTTTAAAATTTCTGCAACTTTGCATAGTCTTTTCTCATTCCCAGACTCTTTTTGGTTTGTATCAACTACACTTTGTTATCCTCTGATTAGATTAACTAGAGGTGCACTGACACATCGGTCCCATATTGGATCGGTACTGATATAGAGAAAATAGACTGTATCGGAAATTGGCTTTTTTCCCTATTTTGGCCAATAATGTGGCTGATGAATGCCCCATGCATGCGCACAGCTGCAGCATGCACAGGGCCAGGAGCGCAGCCCAGCAGCTTGGAGACCAGTGTCAGCCTGGTAAGTCTGGTGTGAGGGAAGGAGTGGGGGCAGGGAAGGGGCATGGTGGGGTACATCGAGGCCCAGGCAGTGAGGGAGGGAGTGGAGCAGGGGCAGGCACTGCTCAGCCTAAGTGGGTTGTGGGATGGAGCCACGAGTGGCTTGTCCAGGGGATGAGGGGGGGCAGGTCTTGCTCCTGCACATGCCCAGGGAGGGAATGGTGAAGCATGTGCCCCTAGATCTTTGCACAGGACAGGGCAGGCTGTTGCTGCGGGCTAAGGCCAGGGACTGTGCCAGGCTCTTCCCAGCAGGGGGCTGGGCTGGGCTGCACTTGGGATGGGTGGTGGCAGCACTGGGAGGGAACTACAGGGCGCCTATGGAAAATTTTGAGGTGGCTACATCTCCCTCCATAGCCCCCTCCCAGCACTGTTTTCACCCGCTCTGAGCACAGCCCAGCCCAGTCCCCTGCTGGGAAGAGCCCGGCGCAGCCCCCAGCTGCAGCCTGCAACAGCAGCCTGCCTCACCCTGCACGCAGAACTGGGGGCACATGCCCCCTGTGCTCTCCCAGGGTGCATGTAGGGCAGGAGCTGCCCCCCCCCCCACACTCCCCAGACAAGCTGCACACAGCTCCATGTCCCACCCCGCGCTGGCTGAGCAACATCTGACCCTGCTCCACTCCTTCCCTCACCGTGGGGGCCTTACCCCCCCACACCAGACTTACCACCCCGACACTGGTCTCAAACCTGCCTGGTTGCATATTGGAATTGGATCAGTATTGGCCAATATGGAGCCTTAAAAACTGACCATCGGTATCAACCCAAAAAATCTCTGTCAGTGCACCCCTAAGATTAACCTCCTATAGTATTATTTACATTTTATAAAAAGAATGAAACTTTAGAATCAGTACAAAAATACCATCCATAATATTACACAAGGTAATTAAAGAATTATTTCAGATGACAGTTGGAGATTGTCCAGATAACAGCACTGTACCTAACCTCAGCTACCTCCCTGAGCTTCCCACTACCTTGCCAGTCTCTCCTGAAGGGAGAATTGTGTACTTTGGGAACACAGTGGGATAGGGACTAGAGCAGTGGAGCTTTCATTGAAATAACATTTCAGGTACTGTAGCCAGCCCTGTGCTGTTCTACAGCCCCACAGATTTGTGTGTATGGGGCTGCCAAGAACAGGTCTCCACTGCCTTTCCCCTTCCAGCTGACAAAGCTTTCATGGGGCTCTGGAGGCCAGGAGCTGAGCATCACTGCCACCTGCCTCCCACTTCTACCACCACCCCTTTTTCTCCGCACTGAAGTCAGAAGCAAGAAAAGAGGTGGGGAGTGGGGTGGAATAAGCAGCAGTGGTGGTGCTCAGTGCCTGGACTCCAGATCTGCATGGAAATTGTGGCTCCAGCCAGAGCCTGCACTGACATGTCATTGATATCAGAGCTTTTTTGCAGCTCTGGAGCTGAGCACTGCCAGAGCACCCCCAGCTCCTGTTCATCTCCCACTCATTCCCTCTTTTCCCTGATGGTGAATTCAGTGGGGAGGAATGGGAGGTGGGCAGCAGCTGGGCTCAGCTCCTGGGCTCCAGAGATGCATGAAAGCTCTGAACTCATCAACGTGTCAGTGGGGCTGAACACCACTGCCACTCATGTCCTCCTTTTCCCTGTTGCTGAATTCAGTGGCAGGGAAAAGGAGAGGATGAGTTCCACAAATATGCACCTGGCTCAAGCCCCCACCCAGTGCTTATTTGCATGTGCCCAGCCCTGCATTAAGATGGCTACATTCTATCCATTCTGGTTAAGGCTGTCAAACCAAGACTTTTTTTTTTACTGATAATCTGCAAATTTTTTTATTGATGACCCGATTTTTTACTGACATATGTTTTACTGACATACCTTTTAGATAATATAAATGTAACCCTCCTACCAGGCCCTGGACAGCAGTAACAAGAGCTTAAATAAGGATTTAACACCAACTTTCTAAATCTGGCTCAAGCTCGCACCCAGAAACCTGGGAAAATCCATTTTATCTGGGTGTTCAAATGTAAATAATCTCCCACTTGCAAGTAATATTTAACTGACATGGGACTTATTACAGCATGGCTGTATATATCTTCATATACCACCATGTGCTACAGTAAACATCTTACACCAGCTGCATTTAGTATTATGCTTGCTTTCCTTGTCTTCACAAATCCATTATTTGAACTCTCTACCTGTAGTCTAAGAAGACTTAAGCATATACATCTGGCCTACTTTTGCTTTCTTAGCAATAGGTTTATCCATGTTCTTTTCTCACCTGCCATTATATATATACAACACCAACATGAGTGATGACAAGTTGAAAAATAAAGTCTTACTTGATTGCAGCAATGATTTTATCCCATGCTGTCCCCACTCCAGGGGTCCAATACTTACTTCCATGTTCTGATATCCCAGACCACATCCCTCACTGTGCTGCCCCTGCTTCAGCCCACCACCAAACTTACCCCTGCCAGCCCTCCCCTCCCCATCTGGACAGGGTCACTGTCTCTGCTCCCCCAGCTCAGCTGCCCAGCTTCATCCTGAACACACCACCCCACTCCTTGCCACATCCAGTACCACAGACTTCCTGGGGCTGTGCAGTCTGTCTACTTTTGATCTGAGCAGTTATTACAGGTGACAGGATGCTGTAGTTGGTGGAGAGAGGGGACTAAGCAGACTCCTGTGGACCACAAAGCCCTGATGGACAGCTGCTTGCAGGGTTCTGATTCACATCCCCACTCAGACACAAAGTGCTGCTTCTCTACTCTGTCTGTCCATGAACATTTGCATCCAGATTCATTCTAATGATGGGTCTTCAGTCAAGTTCACCATTTCTTAGTCTTTTAAAGACAGCTCTATTTTTTATGGACTTTATGGACAAGATTTTAGCCTTTTTTTTATTAAAAAGTTGGCAACCCTGTATGGGTCTCCATCTGACTATATATATATATATATATATATAAGCACATAGATTGCTTTTTTTCTCTCTCTCTGTAGACATTCAGATAAGAACTAGGACCCAAAAATATACAATACTGTAGTATTTAATAGTTACTGATCAAATAAACTGGCCAGCAGTCAAAACAACCTAAAAAGAGCAGATGAAGGAGAAAGAAAGCACAAGGGTATAAACTCCCATTCAAGAAATACACTTACAGAAAATTACATTTTCAGATGTTGTTGACTTAAGCAATAAAAAGAATATAAAAATGCTCATGGTTGACAAATTGCACATACCTAAAATCCCTGGTTCAGCCCTTCCAAGTCCACTGAAAGATTGGATATTCCATGAGTGTGACATGGCAAAATGAAAGTATTCTGAATTAGTCCAAAAAGTGCTAAGATTAACAACTATTTTTTAACTCCACAGTTACCAAAAACAATTTCAACTGTCCACTGGAAATTAATAATATATTACTTTCCTTCTCCCCATTAAAAAAAGAAGACTATAACAAAGTCTACATGATAGCAGTGAAAGAAAACAAAGTTTGCATCAAGAAAAATTCTGGTATCAAGTAGTAAGGAAACAGACAAGCACAAATACGTCACACAAAGCAATCTATAGGGTGTGGACAGGCACATAACAATTGTGTCCAAAATATCACTGATTGGGAACCAGTTCACAGTTGTGTGAAGTGCTGCAGCTCTAGCACAAGGGGTAGGAGTAAGCATTCATCCCTGCATGCCTGACATTGGGTCAGTGGGGTGGGATTACTTTCACCCATGCTTTCGAAGTCCCATGGGTGGGTGACCTGTGGCTTTCCCTGTTTTCCTAAATATGAGTTCAATAAACTTTAACGGTCTGCAAATTACCAAAGTTTTCAGTGTGCTTGCTTGACTTAGGTAGAGGAGGGGAGTGCTTGGACCCATGGTAAGGGCTGTAGTTAAGTAGGAAGTAAGGACACAGCTGGTTGTTAGACAGCTCTCCAAACAGTACAAGCGATCTCATCCATAAAAAGTGCCAGCAAAAGGAAAAAAAAGGGGCAGTCGAGTGACCACTTGCAGTATGCATATGGTTGGAGGGGGCAAGGAACAATGCAGTGTGGGAAGATTGGAGGATTGACCAGATCCATGTCACACATCGCTTGATGTCAACACATAACACTGAACCAGCTCACAGTGACCCAGCTCAAAAGTACTTGATTGTCCAGGTATGCTTTTGAACTCTTCTGGTGGATAAACCAGTTGAAAAGGCTGGTCACTTGAACATGTCTGTACACTTCAGGTTTAAACCACATTTAAACCATCCTAAGAGTTATGTGTGTTCCTGACGAAGGGTTTTTGAACCCGAAAGCTTGCTTAATAAATATTCTCCAACTATTTGCGTTGGTCTAATAAAAGATATCAAATTCACCCAAGGAACCTTGTCTGCCTTGTTAACTTTTATGCATTCATCTAGTTTCCTGCTAGGAAAATTACCTAATCTTTACCAGCTACTCCTGACATAGCTAAATCAGTGCAAGGCCTGCCCTGTATTGCCATAGTTGTTCAGACTTCTGCATAGGATCTCAGTTACAGTTATAGTTTTTTTACATGGTTTACGTCATTAACCTTCTGAATAACTATGTCTCCTGACATATATATTGGGTAAGTATGTGCTAATACTGTGTGAAAACTGAATGCAATTATATCTTATTCTTTAATAAATCTAAATAAATGAGTCCTATAATCAGAACCTGACTCAGAATTATTGCCCTTGGACTGTTGAAATTGGAATTGTCAGACTTCTTCCATACCTAATCTATCTGTAGTGGATTTAACCATTGTACACAGAAAGAAAAACAAAAATTTACTTGTGCTGTCCAGGTAGAAAAGGGAACATAAGCCTAGGTCTTTGAATCTTGAAGATTCAAAGTCACAGATCAGGGCTAGCTGTACTTCTCTCCTGTCTTCTGGTCCAAACCCTTGAAGTCCTAGGCCTTAAGCCTTCACATCTCTGGATCTAAATCATACAATTTCCAGGCTGTGTTCATCCAGGCTGAACTACCAGGCTGTGTTCATCAACCAAGCTTACCCAGCAGGTCCTGCAGTTCTTTGGGAGCTATAACCACTGCTGAACACAGGGATTCCAAACAGCCTTCTTAAACCAAAGTATTGTTTAATCTATAGTTGATGTTAACAATATAGTAACAGTCTATATGTATATCTATCTTAACTATAGGTGTAGGTAACCATATTACTCAGACCCTCCATCCCCAACCTTGGGTGTCTGCCTGCTGTCCAAAAGTCTCTGTTTCAGTCATCCCCATAACCGTGAGGATTACATAAAGGAAGCCAAGAGACAGCTCTCTGACACCACCTACTATAAAGAAGTACAAGAAGATCCTACTCCCCTTTTCACCAAAAAACTCAACAATACCATCAAATCATTTCCATCAAGACTACAAGAAAAACTACAGACCTTGATCCCCCCGCTACCTAACCCAGGGACTTTTTACATGCTCCCTAAAATCCACAAACAAGGGAACCCCAGAAGACCTATCATATCCAACCATGGGACCCTAACTGAGGAAATATCAGGTTTCGTTGAATCAGTCCTAAAACCGCTTGTCACCCACAGAGCAAGTTTTGTACAAGACACTACAGACTTTCTACGGAAACTTAAAAACATAGACCACCTTCCCAGCAACACACTCCTAGCCACCATGGACGTTACCAGCCTATATACCAACATCCCACACCAGGATGGCATCCAAGCCTGCCTTACATATCTACAGGAACAAGATTACAACTCAGAATATAGGCCCAAAGATATTATTGACCTTATACACTTCATCCTCACACACAAAAATTTCACTTTTAATAATCAACACTTCCTCCAGATGATGGGAACAGCTATGGGCACTAAAATGGCCCCACAGTATGCCAACCTTTTTATGAGCCACCTGGAAGAAGACTTCCTCAAGAACTGCACCATCAAACCCTTGCTATACTTAAGATACATCGATGACATCTTCATCATTTGGACTGAGAACCTGCAATCTCTGATTAAGTTCCATCAGAAATTCAACAGTCACCATCCCTCCATCCGACTTTCTTTAGAATACTCCAGCACCAGCATCTCCTTTTTAGACACAATGATCAGTATCCAGAAGGGTAAAATACAGATCACAGTATACAAGAAACCCACAGACCAACATACATATCTGCACAGAACCAGCAATCACCCTAAACACACCAAAAAAGCTATGATATACAGCCAAGCCCTCAGATACCACCGCATTTGTACTGAAGAGAACACCCAGGATTGCCATCTCACCAATCTTAAAAAGGCTTTCACCCAGCAAGGACACTCCTCCAGAGAGGTAGATCGCACGTTTGAAAGAGCCACCTGGATACCACGTGAAGAACTGCTGCAGTACAGAAGAAAAACCACCACAAATCGCACACCGCTGGTTATGACATATCACCCCTCCCTTGAACCTGTACAGAAAATCCTCAAAAAATTGCAACCCATACTAGACAGAGACCCTATTCTTAAAAAGATCTTCCCAGAGCCACCCATCCTAGCCTTTAAACAAGCACCGAACCTCACCAACCTCATCACCAGAAGCAAACTTCCTCAAGCCCAGAACACACCAAAAGGATCCAGACCATGCCAGGACAAGAAATGCAAAACCTGCCAACACATCTCCACCACCCCCACAATTACTACACCTCATAACAGAGCCATCAGCATCCCAGGATCTTACTGCTGCACCTCCAGGAATGTAATATACCTCATCCAATGCACCAAATGCCCTGATGGAAAATATGTAGGAGAGACCAAACAACTGCGCACCAGAATGAACGCACACCGGAAATCTATCAAAGACAGAAATACCCAATTACCGGTGGGGGCACATTTCTCACAGGAGGGCCACTCTCTCTCCAGTCTCTCAGTCCTGATCCTCAAGGGAAACTTACACAACACTTCCCAGAGACGAGCCTATGAGCTCCATTTCATCAACCTCCTGGATACTAGAGATCATGGACTAAACATAGACATTGGATTTTTGATACATTATAATCTGCCTGGCAACTGACTCCCCAGCCCAGCCCCTGGCTTCTTTACTCTTCACTTCATCCAGGAAGAGCAGACACCAACTGCTGAAATTTCCTTAGCCAGACTAAGGGTTTTTGAACCCGAAAGCTTGCTTAAAAATTTTTCTCCAACTATTTGGGTTGGTCTAATAAAAGATATCAAATTCACCCAAGGAACCTTGTCTGACATTTTACCTGGACTTTTTGTGCCATTTTCAGGCTTTCCATCTATCTCTCCTCATCAGAGAGGCTAAGACATTGTCAGAGAAACTTTCTTAGCCGGCTCAGCAGGGGTTCAAGCTGGCACTTCACACGAAATGGCTCCACTATTCTCTCTCAAGCATTTGTGAAAAGGGTTATATCAAGAGCATCTCCATCTCCTGGGATGCAATGCCTGACAACATTGCTAGTGAATTAACTCAACATATACATATATTTAACAACAGAATCACCTAATCATAGTACTGTTTTCATAAATTGTTAGGGGCAGCTAAAAATCTGTCACAGAATAACAACACAGAATTGGTGGGATTTGCATTGGCTCAGACATACTCTTTAGGTTTTCTACACTTCTGAAATGAATGCCACCCTACTCAATCTCCCTTGGCATCATTGCACATCTGACTGAGAAACAACATCTCCAAGGAAACAAGTTTCCACAAGAGAAAAGAAAATTTGAGGACTCCTAGCATGTCACTCTATGGATACACCACATCCTAATTCTATAGGGAAAATAAAGCCATATAAACACACTCAGGGCCATCAGTAACCAGATTAAATAAAATCAGTTAAAGAGAAGACACTGGGACCACTGACAGACATGAAGAAAAGGTGCTTTACTGGGAAAAAAACCCATATTAGTTTGACCAGGCTCACCCAACATCTGTATATATCATGTACTCCACAGTAGGGTTTTTTCACATTTTTATCTAATAGATGATTCAATCAACTATTAGATTTGATCAGCTATTAGATAAAAGTGCCAAAAAGACCCTCTGATGTGCACAATCTATATAGATGTTGGGTGAGCTGGATCAAACTGACATGGCTTCTCTCCTGGGCACGTGCTGTGCTTGGCATGAGGACATGCTGAGCTGAAAGTAAAGCGCCATTTGGGGTCTTTTTTCCATATCTGTGAAAAACATGGTAGAATCTTCAAAGGTATCTATTTGCTAACAAATCCCCTACAGTATTCTGGTAAACTAAATGGCATTCCACTCATTATATTTCCCATTTAGATTATTTTAAATAATTTTCAAATTCTTTATTACACTGTCCACTAAACCACTTTGTACTGGTTCTTCAGGCCTGTAAAAATAGGATATTCTTTTAATAAAATGTCCTACACATTCAATGTGCCTTCTCACTTAAATTTCTCTCCTTCTTCCTCCAGATGGTACTAACAGCTATGATTCCTGACCCAACCATCAAAACAGAAGTCCAGCCATCTGCCTCTGAGTTTGCTGCAAATGCCTTTATGGACTGACTACATAAAGTAATAAGCTACCAGTCCAGCAACATTGAAAATATACAACATCTAAATGTGTGTGTGGGGCAGTGCGGGGGTAGAGGGAGGGTCACGACACATGATTCTAATATGTTATGGAATGCATATGCTAGCCTCCCTTTTAGAAGTGGATTATGGTTTTATCTTACTCATGTGAGACCTCCTGTAATTCATGCATTCATAAAACACGCATGAGATTTTTCTCCATACTTAATCTATCTGCAGAGTAGTTAACAGTCAATTAGGTCAATCAGACAGTCAATTCTTTTACCTATGTCTGGCAGTTACAACTCCGGCCCTCCTGGATTATGGCCTATAGCAGAAAGGTTCAATATATATTCACACTAAGTTTCAAGATAATAAGGTTTAAATAAATATATAAATAAAAACACACTTGACCTTCTGTCAAGGGTTAAGGTGAAGTAATTAGGCTAAGCTATTTTCTATTTAGTGGATTTAACAAAGGTTTTTAAGCATCATAAATAAAACAAATCCATATTTGTACAGGCTGAAATCAGGACTTTTAAGACTTAACATTTAAAGAACACATGCATGTCAAATTCCATGAGAAATGTTACTAACAAACAATAGTTACTCTCTTACTTTATCTGGGAGGTAAGTATGGAAATAGGTATACTATCCAACATTTTACACTGTAGCCAGAAACTAGATTTGGAAGGCATCATTTTAGCTCTACTTTAATAGAGCAGAAACAAAGCAATCATGTCCTGGCAATATCATCTCCCAAACACTGGCAAGCTAAAAACCATTTTTGACTAAAGGTGTTCATCAGCTGCACTGACATAGTTCTCATTTATTATGTGAAGGAGATAAGGGAACAGACTTGGCATTTATACTCTTATATTAACAGAGATGATATTGACTCAGTATTACTGTAAATAAAAACAACAGATCACTGCCACTATTTTAATGATTAAGTCACTGAAGGTTGTATTTTAACACAATAGTTACTCTTTCCTCTTTCATCAATAGCAGGGGATTTCTTTGTTTTCACTATAAATTAGTTTTATGTACTCAATATTGACAACCTGGGTATAAAAATCTGAATCATTTGAACAATTCTCTGCTAACCAAGATCGACCTGCACTATTTAAGTAGTAGGATAGAGAGCCTTTGTGATGGAAGCTAATTTTGATTAATGCCACTTTATTATGCAAGCCACTCTAAAAGAAGAAAAACATTGTCCTATAAATTGCCCAATCTTAAAAATATGCACATTGTATTTTAAAATGCCTTTTGTAGCTTACTTTTCCTTCCTAGGTTATGACATCAGAAAAAATTCCAAAAAGAGAAAGTTGAAATATGACCTGTTACAGTAATTCAAAGTGGAAAACACACTTGATGTAATACAAAAGTAATAGCTCTATCTGAAAAGCTCCTGAAACCTTCTGTAATTTTTACTATAAATTACATGTTTTTTCAGAGCAAAAAAAGACATACAATAGTATAAAACACCACATCATTTTGTGTTCCATAGGACAGTCAATACACCAAACCACCAACCCACACAAAAGGCACTACAAGAAAAATATTGTTTTATGATGCTTTCATCTATCAGCAGAGCAGTATGGCTGAAAAGTAAATGTGTAACTGTTAAAGCGGCTATTTATTTCAGAGTATACAGATTGTTCTGTAGTAAAATAAAAATATTAGTTAATACAAAATATAAACAAATTTTGAAATTCCACTGGTTTTTCTTATAATTGTTTTCCTTTAGAGGCAAATCTTACAAACTCAAAAAGAGACTTACATAGTTTTATTCAATGAAAGAGAACTATGAGCTGAGAAAAAAGTCCAAATTTTGAGCTTCTCTTATACTGGAAAAAGTTCTTCAAAATGCATTACTATTTAGGAAAACTAATTTTTTGTCTATTGAGCCAAAACCCTGATAAAGCCTGATAAGGCTGAAAGAATGGAGGCTATGAATACTTAAACCCAAGGGAAATTAAACTGCACAATTGTAATGAATCAACAAGAAATAAGCAAATTAAAAATCCTTTTATACTAATCATTTTCTGTATGTTCAAAGGTACTATACAACAGTACAGAGGACCAATGTAATGACCTACAATTTCAGAAAGCTAAAATCAGACTTGACCAAAATAACTGAAAAGTAAGTGCTTTGGGAAATTGACTCTGTTTCAAAGCATATAATTTGGAACAATTTTACAAATTTGAGTTAATTAATGTAAATTGGAGGTCTTATGCCTTCTTTTCTGTAAAATGGGGGTTTTGGTTTGGAGGAGATTTGGAGTTACTCCAATTATATAGGTTCAGACCCTGCTGCTTCCCTGTGTGACGTGGGGACTAGCAGGCACATCATCACTTCCACCTTTTGTTCTCATAAGAAAGTTTAGCCAATGGCTAAATATAAAAAGAAAAAAAAGAGTAACTGCAGCAATATATTCTAAGGTAGGGCAAGGTCTGGCTCCTTGGTGATCAGATCCTTAAAAACTCTGCCCCACATGACAGCTAACAGCTAGGATTAGATGTTCCTGAGACCCAAAGTGTACTACCAGAGATCTGAGCTGAGAATCTGCATGAGAACAACCCCATTCATAGACCTGATTAAAACCCCTTGCCCTATGGAAGTCTGTTAGAGTCACAGAATTGTAGAAAAGCAGGGCAGGAAGGGACCTCTAGAGGTCATCAAACCCCCTCTTCAAGTTAGGATCATCCCTGACTAAATCATCCCATTAAGGGCAGATCTGTCTAACCTTCTCGTATGAACTTCCAAGAATGAAGATTACACAGCCTCTCTGGGTAGTCTGTTCCAATGCTTAACTACCCTCATAACCACCATGTGACCACAGGAAATACTCTATCTTCATCCTCCTTGTAATCTACCTCCAGGAATGTGAAGATTGTTATCCAACTCCATCTGTCTTCTCTCCTCTAGACTAAAAAACCTTAGTTTTTTCAGCCTTTCCTTGTAAGTCTTCCTCCGAGGCCCCTAATCATGATTGTTGCTCTCTGCTGGACTCTTTCCAATCTGTCCACATCTTTCTTGAAGAGATGGGCTCAGAATTAGACACAATACTCCAGGTGAGGCATCACCAGTACCAAATTTCCAGACACATGGAGAGCCCCATGCAATGGATAATATGGCTCTGCGTGCCAGATCAGGCTGTCACAGGACTGAATTGGGTGGTAAACAGGTTCAACCAGAGCAGGTGGGTTCAGATTAGGCAGCAAGGGGCCCAATCAAGCAGCATGGGTCCTCATTAGGGAAATGTGTGGCTGGATCTAGCGGCACAGTTCCAGATAGGGTGGTACGTGCCTGGTTTGGGAGATGTGGGTCTGGATCCAGGCAACACAGGTCTGGATCAAGGCAGTGCATAGCTGGATCCAGCAGCACAAGTCCAGACTGGGCAGCAGACTGGTGGCATGGGTCTAGATCTGAACAGTGTGTGGCCAGATCTCGTGGCATGAACTGAGACAGCGCATGGCTGGATCTGGTGGCATGGGTTTAGATTGGGTGATGCGTGGATAGATTTGGAGGCATGGGTCTTGATGACAACAGTACAGGTCTGGATCAAGGAGGCATGATCCTGGATCAGGCGGCATGGGTCCAAACTGGGGTATGTGGGATCTGGCCTGCAGATCAACCCCACATCACTCATGTGGCCCATGGAGGCAAAAGGTTGGGCGCCACTGTCATAAAACATTTTAGATGCTTCCTAAACTTAAACCTGGGTAGTTATTTCTCCACTGAAAATTTCTGAAGTCAAACACAGCCAAGTTGTCTTTCTCATTATTCAATATCTATATGTCATTACTGAGAAAGCTGCTAAACTACATGGACTGAAATTCCAGAATTATACATACAACACAAACCTGTCTTACTTGAAATATTAAGCACGTCATCACCTGGCTTTCCTGAAGCCAGCATTATGTTTCCTGGCTTATTCTGAACTCCAGCAAAACTGAAGTTCTGCTGGTAGGAAAAGGGATCCACTTTCAGGAACATATCTCCTTTATAAAATTTCTTGCTATTACAAGCAACTCAGATTATTAAATTGGTCCATGACCTTGGAATCTCCATTGCCAATAGATGACCAAATAGCCATTCAGAAAGAACCACCTACTTTCTTTTCTGACTGATCCTGTGACTCAGTCCTAACTGCCTAACAACAAATCTGGCTATTGGGATCCATATTTGTGATCTTCAGGCTGAATTACTGCAGTTCACTGGATTTAACTGTCTCTTATCTTGCACCCTATGTGTAATGCTTTATACCAGTCTAAAGTGGGGAGAAAATTGATGTGACTGCCATTTACACCAACTTTCCATAGGAACAAAGAACAACGCAAGGTGCAAGGTGAGAGAAAAATCAGGTCTTAGAATGAAGCTTTCAGGCCTGGAAAAGTTCCAGATCATACAAAATGCACCAGCCTGACTAGTTAGCATGGACATATCCTCCACTACTCTACTCTCTACCCCCATCTCTGTTTTTCATTGAAAGCTAGTTTAACAGCTGCTCTGATATTCAAAACTCTCCATGTCACTCTCCCTAGCAGGAAGGAGCCAGGACCCAGCTGGAACAGATGCAGTCCCAGACCTAAGTTGAAGTTAATTAAGAAAACAGGCTGAGTCATCCTTCAGGAACAGGTCCCACTCACACTGGCTATACAGGCTCATACCAGACAACAGAGAGCTTTCTAGGCAATAGATTATCTTACTCTGCCTCAAACTGCTTAGAGATTCTAAATCTGACTTTGTGTTCTGAACCTTTGGCTTGGATACCCCTGCTTCTTCTTGTTCCTGATCACTCCTGTTCCCACCTTGGACCTCCTAGCTTGAATTAACTCTTTACCTTAACCATGATCTTGACTTGCAAGACTCCTGGCCCCTATAACTTAGACTAGTACTGATTCCCAGTTTGACCTTGGCTTCCACTCCAGTAATACCCTGACCTAGTGTGATCCCTTTGAACTTACCACTGAATCCTGGTCAACCTTTACACTAGGCAACTGAGACTCACTCCATAATCATAATCATCCATGAGAGCTAGGTTCCACTATGGTGGAATCAAACTGAAGGCAAATAAAAAGAGAATCATGCATGCAAGACACAACCTTCTGAAAAGGCCAGATCTATTCTGTGGAGGTTATTCCAACAAGAAATAAGTTAAAATGAATTAATCAGTTTGCAAAACTAAATGCTACATTCATTTAATCAGCTTCTATTTCCTATAGTAATATCTATGCACATACTCTTTCACATGTTACAACAAACACCACCACATCTTAATCAAGTTGTTCCTTCTACAAATGATGGTGGAAAAGTGTAAGAAGGATTATTAATATTTTTGTTTTTAAAGTGTGATAGCTGTTTAGACACTAGCATAAGCAGATTATACTAGACTCCAATTCAGCAAGGTACTTTAGTGAGCTGTGCTAATTAAAATCGCCCGAGAGACATGTGTATCAACATCCCCCGTGCTGAAAAATGGCAGTGGGGCACTTTGAACTAAAGCTCATTGAACAAGCTTTAATTCAAAGCTCCCCACCACCATTTTTCAGCATGGGAACACTGATATTTGTGATGCTACAGTCTGCTGGAGCATGTTTATTTCCGTGCTCCAGCAGACTCGATTAATCGAGTCTGCTCCAATGCACTGGATTTCTAGCATGTCAGACCTGGCTGCCTGCATGTCTATAGGAGCCCTAAGTGCTTTGCCGAATTGGAACCTAAATAGATGCACTGAACAGAATGCTTAAATAAAATAGATTAGACACATATAATAAGAAAACCTTCTTTTCTATGATGCCAAGGGCAGAGTTCAATTACAATCAATGAAAAGCTTATTACAAATGTAGCACTTAATATCAATATGTACTTTTTATAGTATAAACTAGCCTCTTGGGGCTTTAACCAAGTCACATTGCAACCAATGACTCCCTTTCACTTCAGACCAAACTTTTAGTGAGGTGCTCCAAAGTATCAGCCTACTCTCAGATCTTCGTGGTGGCTGAGCAAGACCTTTACATTCTGTGAAAAGTACCCACTGGGTGTATCTAAATGTGCATTAACGCACATTTTCTAATGTGCATTAAATTTAGTTCCTCGATTATGACGTACTAACTGAATGCTCATTTGGCTCTGCATTAGTAGTGCATTTACATACTTTTAAGTGACGCTTAATGCATAGTAGACTATTTTAATGCACATTAGAATAATGTCATAGTTTTTTACATGACACTTTAATGAACAGTAAATAGTCTACTGAGCTTTAAGGCGCACATGTAGACATATCCACTTTTAACAAAATACTACTTGCTGGAGCATATTTATTTTCTTACTGCTGTGATGATCTCCTGTGTGTGCACATTACCAGCTGATTTTTTAAAATTATTAATATAAATCAATGTCTTGAGCGGGTGGGCTTTTTTAAATGTGCACTTATTTAATATTTACTGTATTATTGAAAAAATAAGAAACTTTTAAATTTAAGAAGCACTCATTCATTCCTAAATTTAAGACAAAATTAAGAAAATTTTAAGAAAAAACATTAAATAAAGATGCAGTCCACTTTTAGAAGAAAATTCTGCTTTGAATAATGAATTTTATATGCAAGGAAATATAGTATATTGTTTTATTTGATTTTCAGCTATACTAATTTCCAGTGTTGTTTGGTTTGAGTTTCTTCGGAGTTTTCTGCATATGGTGACTCCAGGATCTACCTAGCACAATGGCTATGGCAGTGGTTCTGTTAACAGAACAGAGTTCTGTTGTTTATTGACATCAGGTTATTTATCACAAGAGCTAAGATTTCTTTGAATTAAATTCAAAATGCTAAACATGATTTCCAAATAGTGTGTCCTCTGCCAGGTGGACTCCAATTGAAATAGACAGGAATAGAGCACAACATTTTGAGTAACTCTACAACTACTAATAAATAAATTATACATTCACATAGAGACAATCTTCATAAATAATAGCCTGTACTGTATAGTGAATGCAACTGCATTTTATTACCACAAACAGAAAGACATTTGAAATTATTCATATGGGGAAATAATATGTGCATGTGTTAATCCATTTTTCTTGGCCTTTGTTAACCCATGTATCGTGCGTATGGTTCTCCTCTGAAAGACGTATTAGCAAACATGCTTGAGATTTTTTTTTAAAGAGCCTTCTTCAAGGGGTAAGTCCTTACAGCCCAGCAGATGAAAATGCGATTGTTTTTCATGACTCCTCCTCTGCTGCAGAGAAGGGACATTAAAAAGACATAGCTGTCTATCTCAATGTACACATGCCACAGTAAAATGTGTGTTATTTACTGATAAAAACCACATGACAGCTATTTAAAAACAGGATTTATTCTGTCAGTCAAATTAGGGAGGCAGAATATCCTCCATGCCAAGTGATTACTGTCTGGGTCTAAGTGTGGCGAACTGCCAGATCAATTATAATGGTACAGAAGAGGAAATATGAAGACAGATTGGCTTAATTCTGAACAGACGCATCAGTAAAATAGAAACCCAGGGACATTTTAATGCAGCAGCCAATTACTTAACAGTGTATCTTTGGCCAACATTGTAGTTTTTATTTATATTGTTTCCTTCTGCACAGAGGTTAAAAAAAGAAAATCAACATACAGTGGCACATTTCAGGTGTAAATAACAAGCATTCATGGATGTCACTAATATGATCTACATACTGAAACCACTGAGAGGTGAATTAGGGTTTTGTAGCAGGAGCCCAGGAACAGAGTCAAACACTCCTGACACCCAACTTTCTCCCCGGATGTTTTTTGTTGTATGAATGATTTACACGTTCCAGCACTAGGGTAAGAAAGGTCAGCCACAGGGTCCAAAATGCTTAAAACTAGTATTTAGGTATTAACTACTCTTCTATAGAAATGTAAAAAATTCAAGCACAATGATCTTAAACGTTAGTTTAACTAATACTGGGAAAGCATTGAATCAAATGCTTCAGCTTTTTGCAGGTAACTTTATTAACCCCTAAATATCAATATGGAGAACCTGATTTTCTACAATACAAACTAAAAGCATAGTATTGTGGATTCATTAGAACTACTGGGCTAAAACTGGTCTTGACTGATCAGCAAAAGGATGAAGTCACAAAGAAATTGTAAGGTGTTAATGAAAAGTAAATAATACATTTGTAATGTTTTCTACATGTTGATATTTGACCATTGGTTTATAGTGTGAAGCGCTGACTGAGGCATAAATCTGAAATTCTGAAACCCTGACTATGTGTCACCAAGACCATCCTCTACAATAGGAGTATCAGTCCTGCTCTGTTTCTGGCCAAACCAAGTAAGTATATTTTGAATCCTTGAAATTCTTGAATGTATAAGCAGGAGAGTGCATAAGCACTAGAACAGAAAGGTGTTATTACCTCTGTAACCCACATTACTGAGAGTCTCATTGGAGTACTTTTGGCATTCTCACTTTGGGAAGAACATTATAAAAATGGGAGGGAATTCAGAAAAGAGCTGTGAGAGTGAGTCAAAATGGGAGTGAGACTGAAGATGCTTATCTATTTTGATTCTCCAAGATTAAAAGCTGATTCGATCATGGGAAGGGAAGATATTTCTGCCACAAAATGTTTAATCTAGCAGAAAACGGCATGAGATCCAGTAGTTGTAAGATGAATTTGTAGCAAAACCTGTTTTTCTTTTTTTTCATTTTTTTCTTTTATTTTAAAATGCATTCTCTCCCTTCCCCAACTATTTCTGACTTTTTCTCTCCCTTTCTATTCCCTATAGATAAGTATGAGTAAGCTAAGACATAGAGTGACCTAAGACATCGGATAAGCTTTAGCATTTTTATAGCAAGTTTTTTTCTTCTCTCTCTCATTCTCTGATCCACTGTTTTATATTGTATAATTATTATGTTTATACTGATTTTTACTGTTTTATATTACTGTTTTACTGATTTTTACTGATTTTTTTAAATTGATACTATATGATTTAGGCCTACATATGTAAGTTGAATGTCAAGCCTCTATTTTGTATCCTTTGCCTGGGTGTAACCTATGACTCATGTCTAACCAGTCTCGTGTAAATTGGTTCCTGAATGAATGAGGATGAATGAGGGTGCTTGAGATACAATGGTAGCAGGCCTCTACTGAATAATCAACTCAATGACTGGACCATCAGCTCAATGACTGGACCATTGCCTTCCATTGACTCACCCAGAAACCATGGACCCAGCATTTGAAAACCAAAGACCCAACAGAAACCAGCCAACCCACCACTACAGACACCTTAAACTGCATGTCCTAACCTGGACTGCACATGCTCAGTACACCAGGGGCTGACCCTTGCCTGGGCATGCCCCTGCCACTAGGTCATAGAAGGTCTTCCCCTATAAAAGGGGGTTGTGAAGACAGACCCAGTGGGACGCCCTCTCCATTTGGACCAGCACCATGCCACACCACCTATCTACCCAGTGGCCCTGCCAGCAACCCCTCTCTGGACAACACCTTGCTGGAGAAGACCCCGACTGGCCATAGAGGATCAACTCACAGCCCAGGATAGGTAGCTATCACCCACCTTCCTTCCCCAAGCAAAGGACCTGGATCTGTCCCTACACACCTTGACTTCAATCCCTCCACCAAGCCTTTTTCTCTCCTGCTACCATTGTGTGTGTGTGTGTGTGTGTGTGTGTAGGAACCAATAACTTTGTGGGTCTGTGTAGTATGTTGTCTGTTTAATAAACCTGTTATTTTGAAACCCCGAGTTGGGTTTTTGTCTTATTGACCTCCCAACCCTCCTCCTTGATTTCCTGGCTATCTCCCAGCTTTCTGTCTCTGTTTCCAGACCCAATCTCCCAGATTTCTGCCTTTCAGTTTCTTGGCTGTCTCTTCCTTGCCACTGGGCTTTTTCTATTGCTTCCACCCTAGCACCAGCTGACCCTGAGTAACCCCGAGGCACAATAACCCTAAGTAACCCCAAGCTCCAGTGATATCAAGTAACCCTGGGGCCACTTGACCTTAAGTAACCCCAGTTTCCCATCCAGGCTGCTGGTTCTAATCCCAGCCCTGGCAATTTTCACTCCTGGCACTTCCACTCTCTTATTTTACCTTGTCTCATCTTAACCCCCATCCTTCTCCCTCCTTCCCCTCCTTCTGGAAATCTTTGACCCTTGATTCCCTCTCCCATAGTCACCAAGTCTTTGCCCATAGTCACCAAGCACTCTAGGTACCCCAAGTACCCCAAGCACACACATACATACCACACCATCCAAGTTAGGAACTCACCTGTGTGTATGTGTAGGTGGGTGGTGTATGTGTGAACTGGCAAATATACATACATATATATCATTATGTGCGTGATATACAAATTAGTGATCCGTGTATTAAACATTGGAACAATTTAGTCAAGGATGTGGTGGATTCTTTAACACTTGTAGCCTTTAAGTCAAGACTGGATATATTTCTGAAGGATATCTTTTTCTTTCTTGATGTAATGGGGCCCCCTACCCCATCACTGAAGGTGAAAGGGAGCCAAGCTTCAGCTGGCTGGCTCCAGCCTCCTGGACAAATTGATAGTGGCAGAGGGCTCTTAAATAAAATGCCTGTGAATCTTTGAATCAACTCCCCCTTTTTGTGTTTTATTCTTTTTGTTGAACTTCAGGATGCAGACAGGAAAGAATGATAAGTTTTATACTTAACTGAGTTTTTGATTGCCAAGTTTCTTATTAGTGGATTTCTACTCTGTTAGCTGCGCTAAATTTCTTTTGTTGTTAAAAATTCAAGCTTCAGCTTTTTATGATTTGCAGGCTAAGCCTTACACTGAGTTTCCCAGCAAGTAGCCTATATCAACAGACTAGCTGTTCATATAGTTCCTGTTGAAGCAAGAAAAAATATGGTTTGCAAATTTAGGCAAGTAAGCTGCATAGTGAAAAAGTACAGGTGCAATAAATTAAGAAAGATTGCTAGACACTTTGTGGAAGGCAAGGATTTTTGTGGGTGCTATCTTTTACAGGACAAACTGCACATTTGGGATAGACTTAGGTAAGATTTGGGGTACCACAGTATCCTTCCTCAGGTTTCTGGGAAAGAAGCAGACCTGAGGCGGAGTACCGTGGTACCCAAAATCTTGTCTAAGTCTATCCCACCTATGCAGTTGGTCCCATAAAAGAAATCACTCACAAAAATCTTTGCCTCTTGCATATTTCCTGCACTATCACATCTACAACATCACTGCAACAATACTACCGACTCTGTAGCTTCTATGTGCTTTCCCAGGAATAAATCTTAATATGATGAACTGTGGCATTTTTGAAGGCCCTGAAACTACCAGATGAGGGGCTCCCTCCCACAGACATCCTATTAGCTCAAGCAAGAGGGTGTTCTAGTGGTAAGTGTGTTCCAGGAGTAAACTAATATCTAGCTAAAAGTTCTACTCGGGGGGGGGGGGGGGAACAAGAGGAGGAGGGGCAGTATTGCAGTTGCATCCCCACTCACTCTCTGCCATTAATTCCTCATCCACCCAAAGTTTAAAAGCAACTGCCCGTCAGTGGCAGCAGCATTTCTAATCAGGCAGAAGTGAAAGAGTCACCTGACTTCATGCCTCATTGTAATCTACCTGGTTTCTTTTGAACACCACATTCTATTGATGTTAATGACACACTCTGCTTTTTAATGGTCTTGATGTTCCACAAATCAATCTATCCTCTCTTCTGCAATTCTGCTCTCTGTTAGCTGTTCCTGATAATGTAGCTCCTATTTTACAGGCCAATGGAGTGTTTTTAACTCTAGCTAAAAACATTAACTCAGGTATGAAAATGTTAAAATAGGTGAATTTGAATTCAGGTGTAGAAATAAATTTCAGTGAAGCATTGAATGTACTGTCAAGATCTGTAAGAAGGATAGATTTGTTTTATGAATCTGAAAAAAACAGATGCACATTTAATTTTTATTATTACAAGAGTAACAACCTCTTTTGATTATTTTGTCTAGTTTGTTATTTTTTTTAAGTATAATATATGATATAACAAATCAATGCACATTCCAATAAAGTTATATTTGTTTTTGCTTCAAACCTGAATTGAATAAAATAGCTCTGGGCCCCTATCTTATTAGTAAAGCTTCTAGCTTCTTTTTAACCAGAGAAAAACAAGTGTTGTGTTATGTTGTTTTATGTTGTAATTTTTTTCGGTGATGAGACACCAAACCATCTGCACCTCCCTCTTCAAAATCTGAGATCCACCCATGAACCTACTTGCAAATATTAGTAATTCCTTACAAATCCACACACTGTGAAATAGTGGAGACCAGTGAAACTTGCATTTCTTTCTCATCTTTTTCTTAATCAGCAACAAAAATAGCCATGTGAAAGCTGTCAGAAAGGTTGACAGAAGAAGTAGTCAGGGAGTCAGTTGCAGCTCTCTGTTTTGTGGGATGGTGTGTCCTGTAACTGCCTGAAGCTTCATTACTTGTTGCTGCTCTAATTTTCACTGCATATGGAGTGAAGTCTTACCTGCCCTGGCTCTCTGCACAATGAAGGCAGTTGCTGCAGCTGCTGTCACAGCATTGGCTTAGGCAGCAGCAGCCAAAGGGTGCAGGCTCTCTGGGAGCCACTCCTGATGCCGCATTTGCTCCAGGGCTGTGCCTGCTTTGGCAAAAACTCCTTGGCAAGGGGGTGGGGCACCATTCTGCTCATTCTATTCATCCTCTACCCCCAAAATTCACAGCTGGCTTCAGGGCTGCACCTGCCTGGATCCTATGGCTGGACAGTGTCAGGCTGCCTCTGACATGGCAAAGATTCCCAGGGTATTCTGGAACCCACGCAATAGTTAATGCCCAGGGTCAGTGCTCTATTCAACCCTTCCGTTATGCTCCTGGCATCTAGTTGTTTCGCTACAAACAGAATTCTGTTCTTTTGCACTGCCTAAATAGTGGAAGAGAGGGTAAATTAGCCAAAAAGTGCCAGAAACCCAGAGGTATAATGTGATAAAATATGTGCCTGGGCAGATCCTCTTTCACCCTTCCCTGATTAGGCAGCATGCAGGCAGGAGCAGCAGCTAAAGTGTCACAGGCAATTGGGCAATGTGTGTCACAAAGTGCAAGGTGTTCTGGGAATTGAAGTTCTCCAAAGTGGCAGTGGAATCTGCTACTGCTGCTGGTGGAACTCTCACCTCATTTTTTTTTGCCTCTGAAGTCCATTTTGGAAGGGCAAAAAATTGCTAATTTTAGCATCCAAGAATGGCGTCAATTTCCCCACAGCAGCAATTAATTCCATTGCTTTGCTATAAAACTATGATTCCTAGAACTCCTTGCAATCCATGGCGCACACTGCCTGTGCTGCTGCAATGTTCAGCCAGCAAGCGCAAGCTGAACAGAAAATGGGAGTGTCAGGCATGCCCCCCCGCTGACTCCTTCTGGTATTCTTGCCTGTAGGCAGTCCCTAGGACATGTGCCCTACTTGCCAACCCCACATTACAGTACAAACCTTGCTATGACAACCATCAGAACACATTTAGTTTATCACGGACATAGAAACATGAAGAAGATGTAAAGCTCTGAGGTCTGGTCCCTCAATTAATCTGAGATTTGCCAACTTAATGCTAGCAGATGGTTTTGCTCTGTATTCCATAGAAAGATAAAGTCACCCACTACTGGAGTAATTGATGCAACTGCAGCTCATGTAGATGTACCTGAGTTAGCTTTGAACTAGCTAGCTCAGGTACTATTCACGTGGACTCACTGTCCAAATATTTATCCAGCTTCTCTGGCAATTTTTGCAGCTAGTCCAGAGTCCACCTATTAAATACTTCCATGAACAGAAAACTCCAACTCTGTTAATCTCTGAAAAAAAAAAATTCTGTTCAAAATAAATACAAAACTATGGCATCAAAGAATCCTAACCTTTACATTTTCTGCCAATAAACATGAACTCAGCCATATGTGGCACTATAATTTTGAACAATTTAGGAAAAGCTTGGCAATACTTGGTAACACAAAGTGGTTAAGTAACATAGAATTCCAATGGAAATCCATTCAGAATTTTTATGTACACATTAATATCATTATGACTTTGTTATTAAACTAATGTTGAAGAAAATAGTAATGATTAAGCCATTATTTTTCAATTTTAATTAAATGGATTTGAAAAAATTTAGATCAGCATGTGCCTGAACTCTGGAAAAGCCTAAGCACATGTTGAACATTATTCATACTATAGCTCAAATCCACCAAAACTTAAATATTCTTGGAATCAGGTCCTCAAGAGGCTGAAAAATTAAAATGCAGCTATTTAGAATTCAGCACACACCCTGTTCCGTCCTGTAGAAAGCTAATGAGATGCAATTTTATACCAATTAAATGACTAAAAAAGCTATGGGAACACCAGCCAATTATGAAATCTTTTTTTTTCCACCCTCCTTCCACAGCTTTTCACTGGAGCCTAGTGTCAGTTGAATTCTTAAGACTTGTTCTTAGCTAGCAAGAAAAAAAAAATCTCAATAGATTAAAAGAACGAAGGAATATATATACAGTAAACAATGAATGACTTTCTTAAAGCATAAGTCATAATTCTGCTGCTAACTTTCAACAGCTTGTTTCTGTGAAAGCCTGGGAAAGGACAGAAAAAGTGACACATTTCTACTTGTGTTTCTCCCCATTTATAGATCTATCATAATGAAAAAATATATGTAGTTCCCTTGTTCTCATATTCAGTACTGTCCTCTGAAAATCCAAGATCAAAAGGCCTTAGATATTAATACAACACACACAATGGGTGATAAGGCTACATAGTGTGAGCCACTAACTCTAAAGAACCTTCCTTTAAATGGCACATACAGATATTTTGGTTTGTTTAGTATAATATGTTGCTAGAAAAAATATAAACAAATGTGAATAAATATATTATTTATAATTGGTAGGTAATTACCTATCCCGTTAAATTTATTTCACGAGGCTAGAGCTGACATTTCTTACCCAAACTAAGGCTACTGGAGTGCCCTATCAGTTCTTCCTTAGTACTATTTTTTTCATTTCTTACCATCTTGACTGACTGCAAGCAGGAGTTCTACTTCTCTCATTCTGACCTGGTCTGTATCACTCGACCTCTTTTTGCTGCATTTTAAGGGGTGCCAGAAACAGGAAGCATCAGTATATTGGCATATATGCATATAAATGAAATTACAAGCAAAATGAGACAAAGTGAAATGAGTTTCCCCCTCCCCAGTGCAATTATTACTCTCAAAGAACAGTGTCTGCTTTATAAAATATTTCTATATTTCATTTAGGGCTTGACTACATGTAGAAGTTATGCTTTAGATTAGGATATTTGCTATTAATTCTCTAAATTAACTATATCAAGCTAAAGCAAGTACAGAGCTGTGTTGGTTCAAGGTCCCTTGCTTAATTATTACATCCACAAAGCTCTATGTGCATCCAAATTAACAGAGTAGTTTTCTAGTTAGATACCCCATCTGATTGCCCACCATTCATTTCTATGGCTAGGGAGAAAAATTACACATAAGTGTAATAAGTGAGCAGAAAATATTTCACATCTGTATCACACAATAAGTTCAGTGCACATAAACTACTTTCAAAATGGCTCAAACTCGTTTAAGATAAACCTGGATGAATGTAGTATCAGGCTTAACTGATTTAGGTTAAATCAGTTTATTAAACTTCTGTCCCAGATCCCCTCCAGATTCAAGTTAGCTCACAGTCCACAAGCATCCCAAAATACTTTGCACCTCACCCCCAAACCCCCACTTTCCTGTGGGTGGGCTAGCCTTGGCTCAAGCTTTCTGCTCCAGCTGAGGAGGAAGGCATGCTCTAGCACCCCTCTGGATTCTGGCCTGGCCTACTGCAGCCATGTGCTTGCATTTCCATAATCAAAAGTGAATGTCTGTTTACTTGTTTATTGGTACAATCTACGTAACTTAGACTAACCCGTGAAGATTGAATCATAGATTCATAGATTGTAAGGGGCTAGAAAGGACCTCACAAGATCATCAGGTTCAGCCCACCTGCAATAGGCAGGAAAGACAACTGGGGTCAAGTGACCCAAGCAAAGTAACTGTCCAATCTCCTCTTGAAGATTTCCAGGGTGGGTGACTGCACCACCTCTGGGGGGAGTTTATTCCACAGTCTGGACACCCTAACTGTGAAGAAGATTTTCCTAGTGTTAAGCCTGAAATGGTTTTCCAGGAGTCTGTGGCCATTACTCCTGGTTTTCCCCAAGGGTGTCCTGGCAAACAGTTGTTCACCGAGCCCTTGATGTACTCCCCTGATGTAGTGGTAACCTGTTACCAAGTCCCCTCTCAGCCTTATGTTTTTTAGGCTGAAGAGATCCAAGTCCCTCAGCCTTTCCTTGTATGGCTTGCCTTGCAAGTTTCTGATCATATGGGTAGCTCTTTTCTGAACCCTCTCAAGCTTTTCCACATCCTTGTTGAAGTGCAGTGCCCAGAACTGGACACAGTACTCCAACTGCAGTTTCACGAAGGCTGAGTAAAGTGGAAGAATCACTTCCCTGGTTTTGCTTGAGATACATTGCTTGATGCATGCCAGAGTATTGTTTGCCCTGCTGGCTACAGCATCACACTGATGGCTCATATTCATACTACAGTCTATTATTACCCCTAGGTCCCTTTCAGTCCTGGTGCTAGTCAGCTTGGTACCACTAAGCCTGTAAGTATGTTAGGGATTATTCGTCCCCAGATGGAGCACTTTACACTTCTCAATGTTGAACTTCATCTGGTTCCAATCTGCCCAACTTGCCAGCTTGTGTAGGTCTGCCTGTATCTACAACCTATCTTCAAGCATGATCACACTCCCCCATAACTTGGTGTTGTCCATGATCTTAGCCAGTGAGCTCTTCACTCCCACATCCAATTCATTGATAAAGATCTTGAAAGGCACTGGACTAAGCATGGACCCCTGAGGGACACCGCTGGCCACTTTGTCACCAGGATGACACAGATCCATTGATTAGAACTCTCTGGGCCCTATCCCGCAGCCAGCTTCCTACCCACCCACCTGTCACGCAGCTAAGCCCACAATCCTACAATTTGCTTGTGAGAATATCATGGGATACTAGATCAAAGGCATTTTAGAAGTCTCAGTACACAATGCCGACCTCCTCTCTTATCCAGATGGCAAGTTACCTGGTTGTAGAAGTAGATGAGATTGGTAAGACAAGACCTGCCCACAATGTAGCCATGCTGGCTGTCATTCAGAATCCTACCTTCTGCACGCCTATCATACATAGACCCTTTGATGAATTTTTCCAGGATTTTCCCTGGGATAGAGGTTAGGCTAGTTGGCCTATAGTTGCCCAGGTCCTCTCTCCTTCCCTTCTTGAAGATGGGCACAGCATTGGCCCTCTTCCAGTCTTCAGGGACTTCTCCCCAAGTGCCATGAGTTTTGGAAGAGTTTCGCCAGAAGTCCCATGATGACCTTGGCCAGCTCTTTCAGCATTCTCGGATGAAGTTCATCCAGTCCTGCTGACTTATAAGTGTCTAACTTTTCTAACTGATCAAGCACCAGCTCAACGTCAACAGTAGGAAGGCAGTCATTCCCACCATGTCAATTCTGTACCCTATCTGGCATGATTTTCCCCTTAGTCCGGTGAAATACCGAAGCAAAGTAGTCATTCAGGAGTTCACTTTTCTCCTGAGTGTTGATAACCAGCTGTTCTGAGTTGTTAAGCAATGGCCCCATGCTTCCATTTTTTCCTCCTGTTCCCTACATACATAAAGAAGGACTTCTTATAGTCCTTTATTTCTGTTGCTAGTTTAAATTCAGTCGCCATCTTAGCCTTTCTAATCTTCTCCCTACAAGTGTGGGCCACTGTTGTATAGTCCTCCTTGGGGACTGTCTCAAGCTTCCATTGTTTGTATGCTTCTTTCTTCTTTTTCAAGAGGACCATGATATCCCTATTAAGCCAACAGGGCTTCCCAGCCCTTCTGCTACCTTTCCTCCACATGGGAATGGACTTCAAATGGAATCAATTCAGCCTCGGGCTTTTTGACTATCCTATGAGTTCCTCATAGTACATTGCATTATGATTGCCCAAACCTACAAAGATTCTGGGATGTGGGCTTTGGATATAAAATTCCCAAGGTTTCTCTCCTACCTTTAAATCACCATTTTCAAATGCTTGTGTATATGTGGTATACTGGCAGCTGTGAAGCTCAATGAATCTGGGGCTTCCTGACTACAGAGAGTGTAGCCATATATCTACAGGAAGAAGAAGAGCCAGAGGATGAAATCAAGTAGCTGTTTCTGCAGGGCACTTATTTGGAGCAGCTTCATTAAGTGGAGCACTGCTTCTGAGTAGCAGGGAACCACCTGATAAGCATATATGAGCCTCTACAATCTGTCTCGGTGTTGAAGGATATAGCCTCAAGCATGTTGGTAGGGGTCACAGAAGGGTTTTGTTCAGACAAGCAACAGACAAGCTAGCAAGATATCTAGCATTGCATTTTACCAGGATGGAGCCCGCTCCCCTGCCTCTCAACAGTTAAAGTAGGGGAAGGGAAATGTTGACTCTGGGCAGCCCTCAGACATTCACACTGATTTGCATTGTGTATGCCAGCATAGAGCACTCTCTTTGCCTTCTTTATTCTAATACCTGTAAATCACTCTGAAGTACATTACCAAGCAATCAGAATTCTGTAGTAATTGTTCTGAATTCAAGAATTTAAGGAAGCCAGACAGGTTTTAAAATGATTTAAAATATTTATTTTTAAATGTCTAGGAAGACTGACTTGGGCAACTTAGCTCAACCCCTCCCCCCAAGTCAGTAAAAGCCAAGTGTGTTTATAAAACTGTGAGACCAATCACTTTTTCCATTCTTTTTATCTTTCTACATTAGCTGCTTGCTCTGCAACTATTGAAATTTAAGCCTCAAAATAATACTGTCAGTATCTTAAGTGGGGCAGAAGGGACTCAGAGTAGAAAGGTGGAGCAGGAAGCATCTCAAAAAGACAGATTGGAGGTAGCAAATGTGGTGGAGGGTTGATGAATTTCTTACTGTGATCTAAAATGCCAAATCATTCATTTAACACAACAGGGTACCATGGTACATCTTGGGTGGAATTCTAATTTGTGGTTGTGCACAAAGATTACTCTGATATATTATATATGTTATACACATTGGGCACCTACACATGTGCCCAATGCCTGCTCCAATGCATACTAATTAGCACGCTCCAGCAGTCTCAGCATCATGTGTATTCAAGTGTCCTTGCACTTCAAAATGGTGGTGGGGGTGCTTTAACGAAAGCTTATCAAATGAGATTTAGTTAAAGAACTGCCACTGCAATTTTGAAGTGCAGGGAGCTGAATACATGACACACTGAGGGCGCTTTAATTAGAGCAGCTACCAAGAGCCACTCTAATTAAAGTGCGCCCCACCCTTACCCTGGAGCATATTTAAAGATGCCCATTATAGATAAACCCCCTGAGAGTTATTTCAAGAAAGATACTAAAGGTGCATGCAAGGACTGCATGCAATATGTATGATTTCATCTAACAATACCCATTTCTATTTCATTAGTCCTAATATTAATATTTTCATCACTGGGTAGAACACAGAACACTACTTTTTTTACACATCCAGGGACCAAATAAGTATCCTGTCGAGTACATACCTAAAAAATTAACTATCTATAGTACTGGATGACTTTACAATGCCATCTCCATAAAAGTGTTTTTGTGGTGCATAATGAAATTAACTGTCTCCAAATTCTCAAGTGTTGACAACAGACATAATATTCCATTGTAAGCAATGGATCCACAACCATTTACTCTAGATGAGAATCTGCTCACCAGTGGGAGTTATGGCTTAGCCTAATCCTGCATTCAGTGTGTCTAAAGAAATAATTCATGATTATTGAGGTAGAAGTGCAACAGATTTATATAGAGTTCTTATAAACTGGTGAAGTGATCATTTTCATACATACATAAAAAGCCTACTGCCATTGAATAACTGAAGTCACTGTCAGCTCAGTTACTTTACTCTCTAGTTCCCTAGTCTAACAGACTAATAAGACCCCTATCTACTTGATTTCCAAGGCTACAAACAGATGTCCCAGGATAAAATGTTTTATTTGGGGACGAAGCGTAATCTTTTTAACATCCATGTCTGTTGTCCTGGGATTAATCCTAAAAAGGTTTATGGGATAAATACAGGACATCACAAAGGGCATCTGAACAGTTATACCAGGGCTACATCATCGAATCAATAGCAGAAAGGTGGTAGTACATCAGCTGCTCACTAAATCCTGATTATAAGGGCAATGTGTATACATGCCAATCCCTGGATATCTCTGGTCCAAGACAAGACCCATCCTGCTGACAAAAACAACTGAAAAAAAAACAGATTGCACCATATAAATAATGATCAAGGAAATACGAAGTTAGTTTTTATCTTCTCACAGGCAATTTTTTTTCTATCTCCCTTCCGCTTTTTAATTTTCTGCAAAATGTTATATCCTGTACATCACTGAACAGTTGCTAATGGTGGCAGAGTAAGCTCCTACTGTGACCTTCTCCACAAAGTAAGACTAAACTTCTTGCTAGTTTCAACAATTATTTCAAAGATGCATGTGTTGGTTTAGTAATGCTCTATCACTCAAAATCCCTTGATTTGTCTTCCCTCCCCCAAGGGAAACTATTCCAGAGTTATTCCTCACTGCATATGTCAAGACCCATAAATTCTCTTCAAACACAATTAAGGTCGTCTACTATTTAAATCGAAACAGATACCAATTAAGCAAACAATCCTATTAAATTAAGGAAAGAAACAACAAAATCCCAAATCATTAGAAATTACCATTTCAGTGTCTTATTGAGTGTGCACTGTTTTTATTCTGATCATAGGCTTCCATCTTATTTTATACAGAGCTGTAATCCATTCTATTCTCTGAGCTTTGGGTGACTAGGTTATTGACCTTTGGTGAAGGCAACGTTCTTTTATGCTCATTTATTTTTCCCCCCTTAGGTTTCTAGTAAGAAACATTTCATTCTTGCAAATGTAATTTCCTTTGTCAATTACATCCATGAGCAGTTTAAAAAAAGCTACCAACTACAGAATGTAGCTTCTGCTGATTTTCTATACACATAACATGCCACTAAAATGGCTTAAATTAAGAGTTTTTGATACAGCAAAAGAAACGGAATAAGATTAAGAGGGCGAAGTTAAGAATGAAACTTTATTTTCCTCTCAGGGCACAGGTAGTAGAAAAATAAAATACATATCATGTTAACTAATAATATTTTAACACAAACAATTATAATACTGAACTGTGGAGAATGTGAGCAGTCACTTCAGCAGTGTCTAGAAATGAGCTGTACTTAAATGTAGGTATGCTGTGGGTATGGACAGGCATTCATTTGAGGTTCTAAGAATTTCTGGAGAATTTGCACTGCCACAAAAGCAAAGTAATCAATCTGTGTACAGTTATTTAAGTGCCCAGTCATGTGCAGCATCACAGAGCATGGCAAGATCTGGTACTTCCGGCACTCCCAGCAGCTTTGTAGGGGCCCGTCTCCAGAGATTTTCAAGCAGAGCCAAGTGCAAAACCACACTTGTCAGGGACTCTTCCTCCACCCCTACCTCACACAGAGAGTTCAGAGCCACAATACACTTGCCCACAGTTTCCACTGCCAAAACGCTATTCAGTTAAACTTCCAGCCCACAACAGATCCCTGCAGAGGTGTGTGTAGCAGTGCATTCTGCACCCAGGGCAGCTGTACAGTGCCCAGGGCAGTGCCAGCTCCTGCTATGGTTATTGTGGTGATGCAATCAGCCACTTCTGTGGCAATGACTGCTGTTGTGCCCACCTCCTCACAAAGGCAGTGCCCAGAGCTACTGGTCCAGTCACTGCCCCCACCCCACTTATGCTACTGGATCCCTGCTGCTTGTGTGCCCAGTGCCTCCTGATCCAGAAGATAATATTTTAAACTTGGTTTTGGAAAGTTATCAGGGCACCATGGAAAAGAACCTTAGTCAAGAGTTGATTGACTTCAAACCAAATGGAGGGACAAACAAATCATGCCTATAGTTAAGATGTTTTAATTTCCAAAGAATACATTTTGACAAACTAAAGGAACTAGCTTGTGAAATCAACTGGGAAGATTTCAGGGAAAAGAATGCAGAGAAGACCTGGAATTTTTTTAAGTCCTGTATGGCAGTTCCAGAGTATGCTGTACTCCTGCCAGCACAATCAAAGTCTGCCACCGCTTCTTCCAAGAGCCCATTCTGCTCATGTGTGCATCATGTACAGCGTCTGCAGGCACGACGAAGGTCCTGGACACGTGATCTCTGGTTTGTCAAGTGGTTTGTCATAGGCAAGTCCACAGTAAGAGAAGTGTTCCTGGCTATTTAGCAGATGCTGACAGTGTGATTCATCTACCTTGTCATCCTGTGAGAGGTGGGGGGAAGGTTCTGACACTGGCTCCACATGAGAAGAGGGGTCTGCAGGGACTGCCCTTTGCTCTAGCCACGGCCTTCAGAAATTACAGCAGTCTCTGCACCAAGCACACACAGACCGTCTAGCTGTGCTACCACCGGGCAGAGTTCCAACACTGACTCCACTTCAGGAGAGGCACTCAAAAGTTTTCCCTTTATCCCACTGGATTTGTCACTTGTAAAAGCCAATACCTGCTTGTGGAAGTACACAAATGTGGGTTTAACCATCCATGAATTCCAGCTCAGTGCCTGGCTTATACATAAATGCCAGAGATGCTGAAACGACAGGAACAGGTTTTGTTTTTGTTTTTTTTTTTGGGGGGGGGGGAGGGTTGCACAGGAGGAAGGTCTGAGGGGTGGATTCCTGCCCTGTTCCTTGGGCAGAAAGGATTTTATCTTGTCCACAAAGAAAGGAAAGGCTGGACTGTGTGACCATGTGGCAAATTGTAAACTTAGCTCTGCCTCCCTGGGACAGTATAGTTCAATGACAGACTCTTTGTAGTGATGGGGGAAAAGGCAAGGAAACAAAGAACACAACCTTATGGGATGCTGGAGGACCATGTCTTGTGCCACCTTGCATAACTGGACAGGCATTACACAGGACACTGGAAATTGTTACATTGTCAAGAAGTTGCTGTTGGAAAAAGCTAACATTTTTGTGGGTTTTTTTTCCATGAGAAAAACACTTGAATACTAATACATTCACTTTTTGCCGGGGTGTACCAATAAAGATTTTTTGGGCCCAATAAATGGCCGATTATTAACAAGCCATATCAGCCGATACCGATCCAATTGCTGATATGCAGCCTGGAAGCTTGGAGAGCAGCATCTGGCTGGTAAGTCTGGGCGGGGGGGGAGGGACAGGAGGAGGGAAGGGCCATGGGGGTGCAGATCGAGGACCCTGCGGTGAGTGAGGGAGTGGGGATGGGGCTGGGGCAGAGCCTGGGCAGGTCAGGGTGTGGGACAGAGCTGCAAGCAGCTTGTCCACGGGACATGGGAGGGGAGGCAGGGAGGCGGAGTGGCTTCCGCCGCTGCATGCACCCCAGGGGAGGCTTGGGGAGCATATGCCTCCCTTGATCTGTGTATGGGGTGAGGGCAGGCTGCCCACTGTGTACTCAGGGACGGGCTTGTCCCAGTGGGGGGCTGGGCTGGGGCTGCACTCGGGGTGGACAGTGGTGGCAGTGCTGGGAAGATGGGCTATGGGGGGGAGAGCTCAAATTTTGGGGTGGCTGTAGCCAGTCTGTAGCCCCCACTCCCAGTGCTGCCATCGCCCAGCCCCCTGCATTGGGAAGAGCCTGGCATCACCCCTGGCTCCAGCCTGCAGCAACAGCCCACCCTCAGCCTGTGCACAGATCCCATGCCTCCCCCATGCATGAAGTGGTGGGAGCTGCCCCCCCCGATGAGCCACTCATGCCTCCATCCCACACCCCACCCCAGCCAGTTAGCATCTACCAATGCCCCAGCCCCACTCCCACCCCCTCCCTTACCATGAGGGCCTTGATCTGCCCCCAACCCAACACCTGTTCCCCCCCCACAGACTTGCCAGCTGAACGCTCCTCTCCAAGCTGCTGGGCTGCATTCCCAGCCATGTGCATGCTGGGACATTATCAGATACATCAGCCAAAAAAAGCTGATTGCCGATAATGTAAAAATTTTCCTTTTATCAGTGCTGATACAATATGGACCGATGTATCAGTGCACTCTATTTTTTAGGGTGGTGAAAGATCATATATCTCAATGCATATGTAATCCCTGTCCATGGCTTACATTAATTTAAACTCCAAACACTGAGGTAATGATAACAGGTTGGTGAAACTCCACTAATGGATGGAAGTGACAGTTGATCTTCAGTTAGAGATTTTGCTCACCTTTTGCTAAAAGATTTATCTACAAAGAGACACTCTGAAAAGTTATGGTGATTTAACTAGAAGTGTGAAGTTAAAATGCATTAAACTCCTATGTGTATAATTTCATTCAGAAGTGAAGTGGTCTTAGAACTACTTTCCTTCTCAATAAGCACTTGTCTATATTATAAATGGGCTGCTGTTAAAGTTATGCCAGCATAGCTAAGTTGGTGCAACCCCTTTCTGGAGATACAGTGAAGTGTTCTTTCTTCCAGGGTAGATATACCATCGTGCCAAATGGCATTAACTAAACCAACAGAGCCCTCTCGGTGCTATGTTGGCTAGATCTGTATAAATTCGTACCTCCTAGTATAATATAGCTATGCCAACAAAACTTTTTAATATAGACCAGACCAAAAAATATCCACACAGGGTACATCTACATGTGAAACTAATGAGAATGAATCAACTCTGGCACAGTTCATACCGGAGTTTATTGCTGCCAGATGCCGCGTTTACATGTGAGCTCAAGACAACAGCATGTTGAGCTGGGTCAGAGCAGCCCTGGCTGATAAGGGGTACAGAGGATCAGTTTGCCAGCCCAAGGATGTTCCACCTCAGCTAAACACGCTGCGGAGGGTCTAGCTGGGGCATGAGGGTGCTCCACTGTGGAGCTAACTGGCAGGCAGCCCCTGTATTGAAACACCCTTGTGCTTCATCCAGCCTCACCAGTTTCTATACATACATTGCGGTGCACTAAATAATGAAGCCACAGGATAGTGCTTGTGTTTAGAAGTACTAACCTACAGTAGTGTTTGTTTACTGTGGCCAAAAATAGGCTGCACATGTAGATGCTGAGACTTTACTGTGGAGCTAATTAGGCAATTCCATAATACGCATCTCATGTGGATGTAATGAGCTGTACCTTAACAACTTTTGCCTGTACTGGAAACTGAAAATGTATTTTGGTGCTGGACTGGCATTAGCTGTCATGATAAGAAGAGATTACTGGAACGAACTTGTAAGCATACACCTAACGTATTGTCAGATCACCTGTTGCAAAACATAGGTACTATGTTTTCTAGGATGTTCATACAAATTGTAACAAATAAATGGCAAAAGCAGTGCTAGTCGCTGCTGCTGGACGTGCAAAAACAGAATCTCATAGGAAGACCAGATTGTAAGTACAAACAGTTTTCTGAATGCAGACTTTCAGGAAAAAAGACAAATTAACCAAGACCGTATTACCTTATTGCCTCTATTAAAAGAGGTGTATTCTGTTTTATTTCAGAGTAACTTAATATTATGAGGTATCCTGAGTTAAAAATCCAGTGAAGAGCAGGCACTGAAGGTAAATAGAGAAATTCAGCACAAGACTTCCATCTGGGGCCATCCTTGCCTGGTTTACCTCTTATTAAACTAACATGTTTCACTGTCACTCTGCTTTTACTTCATGATAATTCATGGACACTGTTTACCTACAGGTAAAAAAATATCATGGAAGAGGGAGCCTAAGCTAATTAGTTTCAACCTTCTTGAGTGTTTAGGCAACACATTTAGACAACCCACATTTAGACACACAGGTTATCTAGATTGCTGGCTTTTGCAGACTAGCTTTGCCCCCTGAGCAGCTCCTCAGCCAGTCCCACAAATAAGTTAAGTTAAAGGTAAGCTATCACACAAACAAAACAACACCCTTCTGCCTCATCCCAGGCACTTGAGGAGGAGCCATTTGGCTCTGGTTTCCAGCATAGCAGCCTGGATCCTTCTGGCAGCAAGCAGTTAAACTTACCACTTTGTTTCTTGTCCCTGCATCCTCTGTTGGGAGCTTTTTATAGGTCCTAGAAGGATAACCCCTCTCCAAATGTGCTGCAGCTGGGCTCTCTCAACACCGCCGCCTGGTCCCTCTTAAAGAAACATACTGCCCAATTACAATATTCTTTTTGTTAGTGTTACACAATATGGTGATCTCTTATAGTTCTCAGGGATTTGGGAAGATCCAACAGCAGCAGTGGCCAGCACTACTGGTTTCTCACTTACTCATTAAGAATTAGCCATTTAACCTAGAAAAAACAGTATGTCTGCTTGACAGCTGGCAATCTGACAATTCATTACATCTTGAATTACAGATTAGTTTGAATAATATTAACCCAAAAACAAAATGTATTTATAGCTTGCCCTCATCTTTTTTACGATTTATAGTTGGTCAAAAGGGCTGAAACCTTGTCTTTTGGATTCAGCTACATCAAATGTTGTCCATACCTTCACTAAATTCATACCAGAGTATTGCTAAATACTTAATGTGATGCTGGATCTTAAAACCACTTAGAAACGTCACCTAATGAGTTTAATGAGTTCCCTAAAAGCAGGATCTTCATGTGGTTCTGGGTTTCACGATCAATATTTCTTATAGATTTATTTTTAAATGCCTTCTCATGCAAACATATGTGGTGTTACAGACTAGTTGCAGTAAGAACTTTGACTAAGTTTAAACAAATATGTTAAAATATGAAAGGAGTGTCTTTATTACATTTTAAACACAGAAACATCACACATTGAGGCTAGTGGGAATGGGGCATTTTTAAAAAGATGGCTTACTAGATATCAATATAATAAAGATGGAACTTGAAAATAAAAACAAATGTAGGCCCAGTTTACAGATGTACTTAATAAATGTACTGAACTTCTATGGGACTCGCTGGACAGCTAAGCAATGCCCTGAATCAGGGTCCTACACCTCAGAATCAGGATATGGAACAAAATTATAATATGAGTGTACATATTTTGCATAATCACAGACTAAAGATACAAATCTAGCAGTAAAAATGGCGGTTTACATACTCTGACACCTTGAATTCTGTGAGATAATGGGTCTGATCCAACACCTAATGCAGTAAATTGAAGCTCTGTCATACATATCAATGAGTAATGGATCACAAATGCACTCCAATTAATGCCTTTTCCTAATGTATTATTGAATGTCTACACTAATATAGTGCAAACATTCCTCTTACTAGGCCATTCTGCTGCTCAAATATTCTTAGAGTGCATTTGTAATAAATCACTGAAACTTTTCATTCCTTAGCTTCAAACTACTGCTTGTCCTACCATCTTTAGAAAATGAATACTAATCTTCTGTCATTTCACCTTTTTATAATCCTTTAGTCTCCTCAAGTCTTTTCTAGACTATATCAGGTAGTCTGGCCATATGTCTTGGATTGGCTGGGACAGTCTTGGATTTCACAGGCTGTCTCAGCATCCTGACCATTGGAGAAAACTGAGGCAAAATTCTTAGATTGTGCAAATCCGCTGGCATGTGCCTAGCTCCTGACTCAGAAACCAGGCACGTGCCGATGGGTTCATGCCAATCCAGGATTTTTGCTTCAATTTTCTCCAGGAAGCCCAGCCAATGGGCTGCTCTCTGGTCTAGGCTCCACTGGGCTGTGAGTGGAGTCTCTTGTTCAGTAGATTTGGAGTGTGGGGGAGGAACCACGGGGTCGTGTGTGTGTGTGTGCACGTGCGTGCCCATGTGCGCTGCAGTGTCCTGCCTGGCCCCATCCTGGGAATTGCTGATTTGGGTGTGTGTGCATGTATTTGTACACCGTGCTGTCCTGCCTGGCCCCACTCCTCAGAGCTGCAGGGTCAGAGGTGTGTGTGTGTCTGTGTGCACGATGCACTGTCGTGCCCAACCTCACTCCTGGGAGCTGCAGTGTTAGGGCTCTGGGTGTGTGTGTGCACACCATGCTGTCCTGTCCATTCCCACTCCTGGCAGCTACAGGGTTTGGGCAGTGTGTATATGCCTGTGTGTGCCATGCTGTTCTTCTCAGCCTTGCCATGGGGTTGTGTGTGTGTGTGTGCCTTGCTGTTGTGCCCAGCCCCACTCCTCGGAGTCCTAGGGCTAGGGGGCACCTGGTGGCACCCTACTGCCCCAGATTTCCCTCAAATGACTATGGTCACCCTAATATTAGGGTAGTTTCCTCAGCCTCCACATATGTCTTATTTGACAATGACTACATAATTTTTATTCCATTTCTTTGTATATCCTTTTAAAAATGTGGATACTGGAAATGAATGTAATAGTCCAGCAGTGATTGCAGTAGGACTATGTAGAAAGTTATTTCTACCTCCCTAATTTTACATGTGCCTCCATCCTGATTTCCAAGCATTCCACTGTCATTTTTGCAAAGATGTGACATAGTGAAGTTCATATTCAGTTTGCTTTTTGCATCAGATATTTCTATGATTCAGTGCATCTTTCCCCATCTTGTAGCTGTGCAAATTTCTTCTGAGATGTATGACTTTTAATTCACATTGAATTTCACCTTGTTAAATGGAGTGGGGACCATTCTGCCCATCTCTCTAAAATGCAACAACCTCTGAGAGGAAGAAGACAACCTTTAAATAGCACAGAGCAATATTACATTCAGGTCAAGTAGAGAAAACTATCTTATCCAGCTACCATTAAGTCTGCTTAAATGAATTTGCCCTGAGGAGCTGCACATGGCAGAGCCAATATATTTTAATAGAGATTTCAGCTCCGTCTTCTATAGATGATGCCATGTCAAAATCTCTTTTCTTAAGCAGCTTATTGTTACATAAACTACAAAAGAATATTATGTGGGCAAAGCTGAAATACAGCCAGGGTATAGGGACAGACATTCCTTCCCTACCATAAAGGTTACATGAAATTTTGAAAGATTGCAAGTGGTCAGGAACTTAGCTTTGCCTTTCAAAAGAATGATGGTATCCTCCTGCAATCCAGTGAAATTTAATTGTATTATTGCTGCATGAGTTTAGTACCAAACTAAGAAAAGACTACCACATTTTTGGTTGAATTGCTAGCATCACTGGTTACAACACAGAGGGTGGGTCTACATAAGATGCATTACTGCACAGTAGACCAATTTACAGCACAGTAACCATCACTGTCTACATGTGCATATGCTTACTGTGCAGTAAACTGGTCTATGCCATGGTTAATTTGCTACCTGCAGGTAGCAAATTAACTGTAGAGTAGTTACTGTGCAGTAAGGCACATGCAGACGATTGGCCAGGAGCAAATTTGCTCTCAGGCAGCTAGGCACCAGGGAGTAGGAGATTTCTCCCTGTCCCCAGGAGCTCCTTGCTGCCGGGACAGGCTCCAATGATGGAGCCTGGGCTTAGAGAATACCCCCGTGCCATGGCAGCAGGGAGCTCCCAGCCTCAGTTCCACAATTAGAGCAGGGGCTGAGAGATTGCTCCCTGCCCCCAGGAGCTCCCTGCTGCTGGGGCAGGCTCCAATGGCAGATCCCAACAGGAGGGAGGGTCCAGACCCTGGCTCTGTGATCACTGGGTCACACTGTGCTCCTGGTGCATGACCCCATGGAGGTGGTGGCAGGGTCCTGGGCTTCCCACAGTGTATTAGGGCCCTGGACGGAACCCATATCCTTGTCACCTGCCTGGCTCCATGGCGACCGCTCCCACTACAGCTAGTTAGGCTTTCACTCTGCCATGCTGCAGGCCATCATCCACCACCGCAGCACCTTTACCAATGTGAGCACTGGCTGGGCGAGCAGTGCCCATGATACCCACGTGTTCTGCAACTCCACCCTGCTGGCCCTGGAGAAGAGCAGGCACTTTGTACCAGGGGTGCTAGCTCTCCAGCTGGGTGCATTAAAAATACACAAGCATACAGTCCAATGTAAAACATTTCTGTTATAATATCCTTTCTCTGTCAAAAGTTATAAAGGCCACTACAGTTAACATTATCAAAAATATGATCAAACTAATAGAGAAACACAGCAAACTAATAACATTTATCTCAATTTTCTGTCAACCTTATCTGTCTGCATAGCCATCAATGTATTTTCCTTTTTAAAAAGGTATACTGAGGCAAAGTTAAATACTATTGGTTAATAACAACAATTTTCCTCTAAACTAATATGACTGCAACCTTGATACCTAACAATTTTCAAAGCATTCAATGATTCTGTTGAGTGTCTTGCCACTTTTCATTTATATCTTCTCTTAGTTGGTCCTACACAGAACTAAAACTGAAGTCAGTTTCTTTACATTGTACCCTACTAAAAATAAATTACTTTGAAAGTAGACATCAGGTTTGATCTTACAAGTACGTGATGTGCAGAACTCCCACAACCAGCAGCAGCTAAGTTTTAGGGAGAAAGTTCTCTCATAGGCGTTGTGGAAATAAGTTTAACCAGGTCTCTTACTTGACTAAGAGGAGAGACAAAGAGAGAGAAAGAGAAGAGAAAAAGATGTTGATGCTATGTGTTTCAAAATGTTCTAAGATAAGGAAAAACCTTCATGCCTTGTTTTGTCTTGATATATTAATCTCTGTGTGCAGATGTTAACCTCCTCCTTTCCGGGAACCAGAAACTGATAACTGTTCCCAAAACACAATGTGTTTGCTAAATAAGCGAACTGCCTATGTGTGACAAACGAATGAGCAACTTCTTCCTGTTTCTTCAAGGTTGTTCTGTCTGAACCATGCATCTTTTCTCGCTGTCTAAAGTATAAATATGCTTGTAAATTTATAGAGTTCAGAGTTCCTTTGAGAACCCGCCCTGTGATCACTTGTATAGATCTAAATAAACCAAGATAGCTCTATCAATTCTGATACAACCACAACGCAAAGTTTGATTTCTTCCACAGCATGTCACTCTAAAATAATTTTTTTTTGAAGCAGGGTTCCAGAATAACTACACCAGTAATGAAAGTCATTACAAGAAATATGTATGCTTTTATGAAATATATAATGAATTTAAAAATAATCTCTCTGATTCTGTTGTCAGATACAGATTTGAGGCCCCTCTGAATGTGGAACTTGACACTAAATAAATTCCAGATTAATTCATAAAATAAAAAATATAAGAACCATTATTAATCACTAAGCAAATGTACTATAGTAATGCCATTATCATGGCTTGTTACACAAGAAGATGTAGCATTCAAAATATAAACTGAATTTTTGGAGCTAAATATCTCAATGAGATCACATGTAACAAATCAACTGTCAGCCCAGAATAAAGGTACCTTGCTTGTCCAAAATCACTTTAAAAAGAGAAAAGTAGGAGAAAAAAACAAGGACTTATCCACGTAGGCCTAATTTTTTTTACCCTGCTACCCTACGCATCCTGCTTCCTGGGTAAGTACACTAACCTGGAAGGGGTCTCGGCCAGAAGTTCCATAAACCGGTTTAACCTAAACCAGTTCAGCCTGATAATACATCCAGCCAGGTTTATCCTAAACTAGTTTAAGCCATTTTGAAAGTGGTTTAAGTGCACTGAACTTCTGTTGTGTTACAAATTTGAACCAGTTTCTGATCACTTCAATCAGTTTATATGTAACTTCTGCCCCTAGCCTTATTGGGGTTAAAATATAGAAAGGCCTTCCTCCTCCTTCTCCTCTGTCTCCTCCTGTTTGTTTTTTCACAACTTAGGCTGGGCACATATGTATGTAGCCTCATAGTTCCCTGGTTAGGGTGTATCTTATGGCATATGCTCAGTAGCCATGTGAACACTTACGCATCTACCCAACACAGGGAATAGAATCAAAAACAGTACGTGCCAAAAATGCTACTTATGTGACTGGAAAACTGCTATTTGGGCACATGGAGGGTAATAGAATTTGACCCTTAAAGTTAAAGTGCAGAGGACCAGCACCAGAGCTCTATGGAATTTTCTACTTAAAGGTTTCAACTTAGAGCTCAGATGAGACTCAAGTGGAGCACAGACACTTGCAAAGAGTTGAATTTCATCCACAGACCTCATCCTAACTAACTTGTGCACTCAAAGCTCCCAGGAACACCACTCGCAAGGCCTTTACTCAGTCAATCAGATCTCCCACTCTTTTCTATAAATTGGGCCTACTTATTTCTTAGGATCCAAGTATAGGGAGAGAGATCCTCAACTTGTGTAAAAATGAGGTCAATAGAAATGTAACAACTGTGGTTTACATCAGTTAAACGTCATCCCCTAACTGTTCCAGGAATGCAGTCTCCAAACCTTCCCATTTAATTAATGTAAGTTACACACATGCACTTCCCTTGTACTTGCATATGCCCCTCAACAATTTGCTACAGAATATAAAAAGTTGGGAGAGGAAGTTTTTTTTTTTTTAATTAAGAGAGAGGAAAATAAGCTAGTTTGGAAATTAAAACATTTAAGATGTAAATTAAGCTAATTTAAAAAGGTAGTTTGGAAATTAAAATATTTTTCACAAAAATAAGTTTAGGAAGTTGCACAGAGATTTTTTTTAAATGTCTATTCTTAGATTGTAAATTTTTCACTACTTATTTTTCATAATTTACTGTTCACTTGAATGTCACAATCAGGATACTGTCCTTGTCATGGGTATCTACAAGGAAAACTACATCATGTCAAAATAAAATGGAAATGCAAGTCAGAGGGAAAACACAGCATAATACATCAATAAGATCACAGAAGAGTAGAAGTGTTTTGGGATGACATAATATTAAACTCAATAACATGATATAAATACATCATTGAAGAACATCTGGTTGTGGAAGAAAAAGGAAGCATGTTAATGCTAATCAGTCGAAACAGATCTATAATGCCAAGGTGTCAGAAAGACATTATTAGATTATCACCAACTGAAGAAGAGGGACATTAAATGCAACAAAATATATCATGTCATTTTCCTTGCAGTGTTGCAATATGGGCAACATAGCATCCTATATAAACTCCCAGTTGCATGTATGAGTACACGTGCTTATTTCTGGGCCAGTAGGTAGGGAAAATGCATTTATAGAAGCTATTCCTAATTTCCACATGACCATTTGCTTCAAGGCATCTTCTATGCCTTTCAAACAGAAATCTTTATGTGCTCACTGCATTGAGTTTTCTGCATGAAGTAATAGGAGCCTGGCAGTGCAGTAAATTTTACGTCCTTTGTACATCATTTTTCAATTTTGTGTAAAATTTTATTCACAGGGTACACATTTTTACACATAACTCATCACAACTTGTAAGGTAAAAGTTGGGCCTTTCTTTTTCAAACTTCATAAATTGTATGGGGCAGCACTTTCCAGTAGGGTGGGAAGAACAGTTCCAATTCTGTCCTATGTCTATGCATTATGATGCATTGTGAATTACATGATCACATGGCCTTTCCCAAATAATGTAGTATAACATCATATATCTTTTTCTACAGCTTCTGATCTACATATGTTGTAGCTAGTAACACAGTAGGCTTACAGTGTGTAAGCCTAACATTATTGAGTTAAGGTTGATCTTAGATCAGTTTTCCAAAATAATTTTGTATCCACACCTAGGCTGGATTTTCAAAGAAACCCTACTTCCATTGGCTAGAAACAGGTACTACATTTGGACCTGAGTAAGTTCTGTCTGTGTTTGCCCTGGAACAAAAATATCCCAGGATTGGCACGTACACACATTGCCCTTCTAATAGGCATTTACCGAGCGGATGAATGCAGTGCTGCTTTTCCGCCACTGAATCAATGATGCAACCTTGGGATTACTATACAGATGTACTTTGCAATATCCCAGCATAAATGGGTATTACCTCTTTATCAGAAAACATTTTCAAATTTATACCAGGCCAATGGACATGGATATCTTCATGACTACACTACAAAAACTATAAAATGGTTTGTTCCAGGATATATACAATGTCTATTTGCAGCCATTGAGACACTTAGGTGAAAAGGCCACATTGGAAACATTACTGATCCCAAAGCCTAGGTTTCTCCATTTTGCAGATACTAATACACAGAAAGCATTTAAGTAAAGTTCTCAATACCAGATCAGTCACAGGCCCTGCAAAAGGGTCACAGATCCTGATTGCCTGACCTCAAATCATTAGACAATACTTTATCCTCTAGACCATGCTCAAATACACAGCTAAGATGCTGCTGTTGAAATAGATGCTATGAATAGAAGTATTGCTTGGTTCATTCTTTTTATTTCCTAAATTATATGGAAAGCATGATCAGATTCTTAAACATCATTTAATCTATATTTTTCCCCAATGTCAAATAACTAAATCTCTTTTCTTTTACAACACTTTTACATTTCCACACTGCTTTTTGCTTCAGGGCCTGGGAAACTGTTACAAATGAAAATTAAACTTTAATTATATTAATTTAATAGGAGTTTGTAAAGCATTCTGCATGCATATTTAAGAATTATAACAATTATATAACAAGTGTGAAGTAATCAAGTGGCTTGACTTTAACACTAACCAGCACATTAAGTAGATTTCTAATTATACAATGGGCTCCACATAGAAAACCACAATTAGTGAACATCTGACCTAGAATCTTCAATTTATTGAACTATGGGATACCCTATGGACAATATGGCAAAGGCTGATGTTATAGCAAATGAACAGGAACTGGACAGCCAGGGAAAATGAATATGTAACCCTCCATTTATACATCAACAGTTCATCTCCACCCAAGATTAGTAAGAAAAAAGAAAAAGAGTGCACATCAATGGCAGAGCTGGTGATACTACCAGTAATTAAATTTGCCTGGCACTTCCCATCACAAAACTAAGTTTTCAATTCTTATTATTTTGCTAGATCTTAATTGGGGCTGAAATTTTTCCAGGATAGTTCACTGCCTCACACCAAACTGTTCTAGAAAATTTGAACCTGAACAGTCCAACCATGCCTAAAAACAAGGCTAATGAAGCATACAGTTTTTGCACAGCTGCCACACATAGGGGCTCATTTCCATTTATTTTCATCCCTCACTCCCAGCACCTGGTCATCCCACCTTACTTATACTACTGTCTTTCAGTAGCTTTAATACTTTAGGTTTAATACTTCCATGATTTTGAATGGTAGCTTAATATTTGACTGGAGCAGCCTTTGTCTTAGGGATATGCCCTTTGATGTCTTCTGAAAATTCACCCGAATTAGGTCAATTCATAAGGCTTTGGGAGAGCTTCCTAAACTTATTTCAGATTCTATTTTCAGTGGGCGTGCTCTACAGGAATCAATTTTGGGAACAGGCAGAAAAGTCTGAGTCCACTAACTCAAACACTCTTCCAGAGCCTCAAGAGGCTTCCAAGTGTCACCATTTCTTCACCATCAGAAAAGATATGTGGAACCCATTGGCAAAGTATACTGTCTTCTTCTTTCATAGATTCATAGATTCATAGATGTTAGGGTCGGAAGGGACCTCAATAGATCATCAAGTCCGACCCCCTGCATAAGCAGGAAAGAGTGCTGGGTCTAAATGACCCCAGCTAGATACTCGTCTAACCTCCTCTTGAAGACCCCCAGGGTAGGGGAGAGCACCACCTCCCTTGGGAGCCCGTTCCAGACCTTGGCCACTCGAACTGTGAAGAAGTTCTTCCTAATGTCCAGTCTAAATCTGCTCTCTGCTAGCTTGTGGCCATTGTTTCTTGTAACCCCCGGGGGCGCCTTGGTGAATAAATCCTCACCAATTCCCTTCTGTGCCCCCGTGATGAACTTATAGGCAGCCACAAGGTCGCCTCTCAACCTTCTCTTGCGGAGGCTGAAAAGGTCCAGTTTCTCTAGTCTCTCCTCGTAGGTCTTGGTCTGCAGGCCCTTGACCATACGAGTTGCCCTTCGCTGTACCCTCTCCAGGTTATCCGCATCCTTCTTGAAGTGTGGCGCCCAGAATTGCACGCAGTACTCCAACTGCGGTCTGACCAACGCCCTATAGAGGGGAAGTATCACCTCCCTGGACCTATTTGTCATGCATCTGCTGATGCACGATAAAGTGCCATTGGCTTTTCTGATGGCTTCGTCACACTGCCAGCTCATGTTCACTAGGACTCCAAGATCCCTTTCCACCTCCGTGCCACCCAGCAGGTCATTCCCTAGGCTGTAGGTGTGCTGGACATTTTTCCTCCCTAGGTGCAGCACTTTGCATTTCTCCTTGTTGAACTGCATCCTGTTGTTTTCTGCCCACTTGTCCAGCCTATCCAGGTCTGCCTGCAGCTGTTCCCTGCCCTCCGGCGTGTCCACTTCTCCCCATAGCTTTGTGTCATCTGCAAACTTGGACAGAGTACATTTCACTCCCACGTCCAAGTCGCTGATGAAGACATTAAAGAGTATCGGTCCAAGGACCGAACCCTGCGGGACCCCACTGCCCACACCCTTCCAGGTCGAGACCAACCCATCTACCACGACTCTTTGGATGCGACCCTCTAGCCAATTCGCCACCCATAAATGATGATAATGCAGTACTGCTGTCAGTGACTCTATTAGCTCATATGGCAAAGGTTCACATGGTGGCTTTTAAGTTTCCCACTTTGTTGATGACCCATGTGGGTATCAATATGATGTCATGTGATAGAATTCTGGGGCTTTTTTCCCCATTTGTTTTTCTAAAACTCTAGGCAATACTTCTCTCCCACCCCAATGCACCCCTTTGTTAAAAGTATTTTAACCAGGTTGCAAAATTAAGTCACTCAAAAATTAGGAAATTATACTATTAAATTGCCAGCATGACTCTAATTTGCCATTCTTGCATATGTACATTATGTTATAGTTTTTAATTGCACGACTACATTTTGATTTTTCCACAGGATCCTCACTCATTCCACACATATGTAGCGCATGCTATGGGGATGAATCAGGATTCTGTACTGAAGGAAACCGTTTTCTGTTTCATCTGTAGCAGACATGGGAAGCCCTATAGTTACTGGAGATTAGAGGAAGACAAAAGAGGGAGCTTGTACACGTAATGCCATTAACATGAACATGTGACAAAAATGTCACATTGTGTGGCTTAATGTTATCACAGTGTACATGTGGAAGACTTTTGTGAGTTTTAAATAACTTTACATCATTGCCAATTAAACTGCATCCAGATGTATTTAGTTTACAATGTTGCAAATTGCAACAATGCAGCTATCAGCTCTCCCCTCAGCTGCAAGAGAGGTGGCCAGGCTCCGTCGAAAAGAAGGAACGGGCCTTTCATTGCTTTTGCCTTCAGCAGGTGTCTGAAAGGCCCAATCCTTTTTTTTTTTCTGGCAGAGCCTACCCGTCTCTTCCACAACCACGGGGTGAGCTGCCAGCAGGCCAAAGTGACCCCTGAGCTGCAGGGAGCCCCAGTCTTTCCTTCTGCAGTGGTGGTTCCTTCTGGGCCATCTGGGCAGGTTGCTAGTGGGTCGGGTGCTGCCTCAGTTTGGGGTTGGGGAATAGTTGGACTGGGCCAGGTGCTGCCTCCAAGCTGCAGCAGCACCCAACCTGCTAGCAGCCCACCAAGATGGCCCCAGGGGGCACCACCGCCATGGAGGGAAAGACCAGGGTCCCCCTGAAGCTCAGGGGCTGCTCAACCCACTGACAGCCCACCCGCTGGCTGTGGGCAGGCTCTGGCTCCAACAAATAAAAGCAGGGGGTTGGGCCGCTCACTGTAAATGGCAGAAAAATTGAAATGGTTTAGTTCTCAGGGTTTTATTCTGTGCACAATGGTTTCAATTTAGGAGGCATATAATAAAACCTTGGAGATTAAACCCCCATCATATGTGCAAGTGCCCAGAGAGTCTTATGGTAAAGGCAACTGCATGCTTTTCTAGAGAACTGGAATGTATACCAGCCTCTACTAGAACTTCTATATTTTGCTAGTCAAATCATATAAACCACACTTTACAAGGTGGTCAATAATAATACATTTCTCATTTCTGAGTACCTGACATTAGATCCTGGAATCTGCACTCATAACTACAAATCAAAGTCAAGTTGGATCTCTTGTTTGAACCTATGAACTGCTATATAATGCATGCATAGACTTACTTGGAGGGAGCTGCTCTCCACCACACTGCCTGTCTGCCACATGCATGTGTGTATACGCACATGCATGTGACACCTCCTGTGTCCCACTCCCCTCTACCCCAAGCAGCCCCTTGCAGGTGGGAACTCTGCTAGCCTGCAAGGAGAAACCCCGCAGTTTCCAGGGATGTTCTTCTATAAAGGAGAAAATCCACATTTTGCTTCATTTTTCTGCAGAAAATGGAAAAACCTGGCCCCTGCTAAGGAGTAATCCCATAATATTCTAGCAGTCTAACAATATATTTTATTTCAGGACTAAATATTACTTATTAAAACTTCCTTTTTCATTTTTAGGTCTTGATCCTACAAATACTGACTTCTATTTATGCACGTGAGTACTCTGAGCATGTGTTCGGGTGTTGAAAGATTGGGCTCATCATAGACTCATAGACTATTCATAGACATTAGGGCTGGAAGGGACCTCGTAAGATCATCAGGTCCAGCCCCCTGCCCAAGGGGCAAGAAGTCAGGTGGGGTCAAAAGATCCCAGCAAGATATAAATAATCATAATAAATTGATGCCCATTTCATTGTCTGCTTTTTTGTGAAATAATCCCTATCTTTTCTGTTTTGCCTAGATTCCTATAATTATTTATAATTAAAATAACACAGTGGTGTTCAACCTCTGATCCATGGAGCCATGTCATCTTACACATGGAGCTCCCCATGGCTAAGTACAGACAGTCAAAAAGCCTGAGGTTGAATCAATTCAATCCTCACAGGTTAGTCTAAACTTTCAAAATGGCCAAAACTGGTTTTAAATTAACCTGGATGGCTTATCAATAACATCACCTTTGATTCCAGAAATGCAGCCACATGCCTGCAGTGGCCCAGGTCAGAAGCCACAGGGCACTAGAGTACATCTTGCTGCTCAGCTAGATCAGACACCTTGGGCCAAGGCTGGTCTACCACCCACCTGTGAGGGGAGATTTGCAGGGGAGGTACAAAGCATCCAGGGATTTGGGACAGAAGTTCAATAAATTGATTTAACCTAAATCAGTTAAGTCTGATACTACACCCAGCCAGGTTTATCTTAAACCAGTTTTGGCCATTTTGAAAGCAGTTTATGTGTACTGAAGTTCTGTTGTGTTACAGATTTGAACCAGATTCCAATTGCTTATACCAGTTTATGTGCCATTTCTGTCCCTAGCTCATGGGTCTGAAAATCTGGTGGCAGGAGAATGAAGGCAATTAACACTGCCAGCACTCCCCAATCATGAAATGTCTAAACCCTGCTGGCCAGATGACATGGGGCTGGGGTCACAGGTGTGATCTAGCATGGGGCCTTATCCAACGTAAGGAGCCAGGGCCCAGCCTGGCACATGGGGCTGGGACCATTCACTGGGCCACCCCCATGCATTGGATTGGGCTCCAGTTGGGACAGCTTCACACATTGAATCATGCCTGCAGCCCTGGCTGCATATGCAGGGCTGTTAACTGAACTCACACTGCTCAGGGCTGAAAGGCTGGGCACCTACAGGACTGAAATGCTGGGCACTACTGGTCTGATATGCTCTTCACTGTCCCAAGGGAAAAAATTCTGAATGTATTTGTTTGGGAAAGTAATGCTCATACACACTGCCTAGCAGGTCTTGGTAACTGCTGCTTATGATACTCAGCACAGGGAGCATATGAAACAGAGAAGGCTGTTGCAGGACAGTTGAAAATCAAGTGGAATCAGAGTCAGAGATAAGTTAGAACTGTTAAATCCTAAGCTTTGGAAACAGTTGTTCTGATAAATAGGACCAAAATTCACATTAGGACTTCTTCCTAAATTCAAAAGCCAATTGAGGAGGTTTTGCAAAATCAAAATCAACTTCATTTCTCCATCTGCCAATCAGAAGGCATTTTTCTGTGCTGTAATGCTTTGCCTTAAGAAGATTCTTTTTTTCCCATAAGGAGATTAGGACTTTTGCATCTAAAATATTATGATGTAACAAAATTTATGCAATCTCAAAAGAAAACCCAGACATCTCTGATGTGAAAATAAAAATAGACAAACTGGCTATATTACTCATATGCATGCCTTTTCACATTCATAGTAGGCTTTCCTGGCTGGAGAAACAGTTATACTCTGATGAACTTTCTACCATGACAAAAAGATCCAATGTAAATACACTGCTTTAAAAGACAGAGACCTGGCAGTTAAAAAAGTAGCATAATATATTGCTGTCTCTAGCTGAACAGCCTACTCAGATCAAGGAGGACCAATGAACATTTAAGGTGAAGGGAGGAGTTACAGGTTCTGGAAGACAGCAACATTCTTCATTGTGATTAGCTGCCAACTTCTGCCAAATAAAGAAAGAGAGATTCATCCCATATATTATATGAGGGGCAAGGAGGCACAGGCTTGAGAAGTGATTGAATAACAGGCAAGAGGGTTATTTTCCAAGTGCAAGAGACAGTAAACATACAACGACATTAGTCCAAATAATGCAGTATACAGTTCTGATAGCTATAATACCCTGATCTCAAGAAAGCTAGAACATCTATTGTAGAAATCTAGCATGGATCATAAATATATATGAAATAGTTGCCAGCCTCTTTGCATAGGTTAAAAAAAATGACCCTCACAAGGCATATTTGCAATCGGCCAGGGTTCTTTCAGTATTCTAAACATCATAGGCCAGAACATCCTCCAGTGAATCAAAGACTTAGTGCTTAAGAGCTCTCAAGAGCACTCAATCAGAAAATACATTTACCATGAAATGTTTTATAATAATAAAGCTCTCAAGTTTTCCCTTTATTTAGCTACTTTCCTAACTTTTCCACATTTAAAATTTAGATTAAGATTAACCTTAATCCCACAACCACTGTTAACATTAACTTTTGTTGCAGTCACCTGGTATGTTATACATTCTAAAACAATTTAAAAGGCTGGGGTCAGAATGGAGCACTGAAAAAATTAAATATGACATTCTCTGGTGCTATTTATAGTCATTCAAATTGAAGGTGACAGTTATAGGAAATATGCTGTTTTCCTCCTTTGCATTTAATGTAATTGCAAAAATAGACACCTCAAGATCAATCATCAAAATTGCCAGAAGGGACTGGTGCTTTACTGAAAGTCCCAGAGAGGTGGTTCAGATCCATACTTCAGGAAAGAATCCTTGTACATCAAGGAGAGTTTTGACAATCAAAGAAATTAAACAGTACTCAGTGGAAAAAAAATAACCATACACTTTAGAGATGCCACTAGTAGTAATTTTCTTTCATTCTCCCTCTCTGCCCAACTCTTTTTGACAGTGTTAGAGCAGGGGTTTTCAACCTTTTTTAGTCTAAGTACCCCTGGCAGCCAGACACAGAGCACAGGGCGGGGGAGTGGAGGAGGAGGAGCGCATGGCCAAACACTGAGCATGGAGGGGGAAGGGCAGGTACTGCGTGGCTAGACATGGATCAGGGAGACAGGGATGAAGTGCCTCTGCCTCTCAGGAGGAAGGCCGGAACAGGGTGGGGAAGCTCAGCAGGCTGGGGTGAGGGCAGTAGCTCCCCTCTGGGGGTGGGGAAGCTCACTGGGCTGGTGTGTGGCAGCGTGCATGCTTCCCCACCCTGCAGAAGGGCACTGCTGCCCTTGCTTTGCCCCAGCCCTGCTCCTGGGAGGCAGCAGCGCTCATCCTCACCCACCTGTGCGTACCTCCTAGGACCGTTCCAAGTACCCCCAGGGATACGTGTTCCCTCAGTTGACAACCCCTGTGTTAAAGTAATATTGTAGCCATGATGGTTCAGGAATTATGCAAGAGGCATGGATTTCTTAAGGTGATATCTTTTAGTGGACTAACTATATCCCAGCTATGCCGGTGATTCAGTAAAAGATATCACCCTAAGAAATCCTCGCCTCTTGCAAATCTCTCTGCAAATACCTGCCCACAGAGTGTTTGTAGCTTATTGCCACAGTGTGTAATAACTAGACAAACTAGTTTAAAAAATGTGGTAGCTTCAAGCCTATGGTCTGAATGAATATTTTACCCATTCTGTTGCTGCAATGAGCATGAGAACATGCATTGAAGATCCAAAGCAACCTTTTAAGATTTTTGCTTGTACCAATGGAAAGCTTGTATTTGAAAAAATAAGTCTATGTTTCCAATCAATAGGATCTGATACCTGAGAACTCAGCCAGGAAGTAGTTGGAGGGTTGCTAGAGGCACACACACACTGAAATGAGGAGAGGCAGTTATGGATACAGAAAGATGCGATGACATGCCTAGCTTATTTCACATACTGCATCAAAAATTCTAAGCCTAGTCTTGACTGCTTCTTCTGTGACATGATTCCTTTGTGATATGTGTGTGATATCAACAGCCAGCTCCAGTTCTTTCTGACAGCAGATAAGACAAACATTATCTCTTTGTCATCAGGTGAAAAAACAAAAAATCTAAAAGATCCAGACGAGTAAGCAGCTTTCTATAGGAAGTGTTAAGTGAGTATGATTTAAATAGTACTTATTGGTAATAACAGCACAGTTCATATTGGTTTTGTAATACGCTGTATTCAGGTAGTTTGGGGGCCTTACTCTTAGACCACAGCTCTGCAGCACTGCATGAATAAACACAACAAGAACACAATCCTTGGTTTGACTAACTTTCAATATAAGTGTAAGACAAGACAGAAGATGTGGTTGTGACAAACAGAGGAGAGAAACAAAAATCAACGAGACATGCATCCTACCAAACTAATAGGGTTCAAGTCAACATCAAAGAAAGTTGGTATGATGGATCTTCCTTGAAACTTCCATTCAGTATAGTCAGGGATGTAGAAGTAGCAGAGCCACGGCTTGCTCAGCCACATAAAACTGGATGAAAAGGGAACATATTTGCCAAAATAATTTGTGAGAAAGATGTCCCCTTTTCAGCCAAAAAAATCGCTGACTTCTCTACAGAGAAAAGGGAAATACTAAGAAACCACATTGCAGATGTACAGCAAGAGAACTTTTAGGAGGTATTGGCATATCATGGAGTCACTGACTCTCCCTGTTGACAGTCTTGTGTGGGACAGCTCTTCACTTCACCATGCAAAAGTCATTACATGATTGCTTCAACTAAACTTGCAGATTTCCCAAAGCTGTGGTGGAAAATATCACAGCACTGACTATAAGTATATCTAAATATCACAGGGTGAAATGTGTGGGCTGTTCCTCAGAATTCCAGCTTTGGTGGGCCTTTTTCTGGGTAGCAATGAGCTGAATATTTTGTTTCCACGTATTTAGTACACAACAAATAGCACAGCACTGTCTGTTATTTTCTCTCTAGCACTATAAAGGGATATTTTTCAGGTTATGCATAATTCACAATTTACAACAATGATACCACAATGACAGAAATTCTCTTTAACACCAAGAAAAGAAAAATAAGAAAATGTTGCTATCCTTGATTTAAAACTAAGTCACGCTGGGCACAGATTTTATTTTCACTGCATTTTCACATCACAAGCAGCACTGACACATATACTTCACAGAAAAAAAATGCAATATATATATTTTAAAATTTGCCAACTTTCTAACTATTAGCTGCTCTTTAAATCTCAGTACAATTGTACTTTTGGAAAAGTTTGATATTTGAACTCATTAACAAAAAAGTACATGAAGAAAAATAATATATATTCTGGGTGCGTTAACTTTTTGGGGTTTTTTTAATTTTTGGAAAACCAAGAGCATAAAATGAATGTTTGGTTTTTTTTCTGAAAAATCTCTATTCTATCCGGACTCAAAAAAAGCTGTGACAGGGTGCGTCTACACGAGATGTTTACTGCGCAGTTGACTAATTAGCTCTTCAATAGTCTCAGCATCTGCACGTGCGACCCTATTAAGGCACAGTAAACTAATAAATGCTGCTTTAGGTTAATAATTGTGAACACAAGTACTATCCTACAAAAGCATTTAGTGCACTGCAACACACATGTAGATGCTGACAGGGCTTGTTGGGGCATGAAGGTACTACAATGCAGGGCTGCCTGTCAGCTAGCCCCACACTTATGGGGAGCACCCTTATGCCCCAGCCAGCCCATCCACAGCACGTTGAGTTGGGTCGGAGCAGCCCCAGGCTAGTAAGCTGGCCCTGGGCCCCCTGCCAGCTGGGGCTGCTCCGAGCCAGCTCAACCTGCTGCGGTCCTGGATGCATATGTAAATGCAGTGTCCAGGAACAATAAACTCTGGCACGATATGCTCTGGAGCTTACTGTGTTGCATTAATTGTATATGTAGATGTGCTCGCATTCTAGAATCACAGGATGCACTGATTACAGTGTTCTGTTTGCTGAACAAATTTAAAAGGAACATACTTTAGTTCTAGTCACACAGAACTGTTTCACTATATCATAACAAATTACCTCAATTGCTCCAACATAAACTACTAAGCTAAATTCAGCTACTTCATTCATGTATTTGATTAACAAGTAACTTATTTGAGGAAAGATGGGACAGATGGGAGGAAATTATTTTTAAAAATAGTTTTAATTAATACATTAGCTAAATCCTCAGCTGGTATAAATGATCGCAGTTTTCACTGACTTAAATAGAGATATGCTGAGTTACATCAGCTGAGGATCAGGTCCAACAGCACAACTGCCACAACACAGAACATTCTACACCTCTGCTATATTCCTTTTATATTTGTCACTCCCCCTTCTAATACTTAGATAGGAAAATAATTTTTTATCTTCAGCAAACCTGTTCATCTTTTTTTAAAAGTTAATTAAACCTACCATATGTATCCTATAATTTACACTTGGGGGGTTTGTGTTATACCTATATTTTGTGGAATTTTCTTTATCGATGAACTATGGCTTTCACAATTGAAACTCCCAGCCTAGTAGCACATTAAAAACTTCATTTTTCAAACACAAGGGAAAACAAAAAAGAAAAAGTGAAGCTTCCTAGTTTGCATCTTCCTAGCTATAATTTAGGAAACATCTACATAATTGAGTTATGTTGAGTGGTTAACACATTCCTCTGACAGTCACAAATAAATGGAATGATGACCAGTATTATTAGTTCCAGTACAAACATTTGATGACCATATTATTTATGTTCTCCATACTTTTATCAGAAGATTCTAGGAAAAATCTCATCAGGTATCCTACACTGGGCATACCTACATGAGATGCTTTACTGTACATTAGACTAATCTAATATGCAGTAAAGCTTCACTATCTACATGTGCACAGGACTTACTGTGCAGTAAATAAGACTAATGTGTGGTTGTAGTATCAGGAAATACAGGCACTAGATTAACTGCATTGACTATTGTGTGGTAGCACCCATGTAGACGCTGCCTGGGAACAATTTGTTTTCAGTCGGCCTAAGCAGCAGGAAGCCACATGGGGAAGGGGAGAAGCTGTCCACATCTCCAATGTAGCGCTCACAATCACAGCACTGCTTGATGGTGCTGGCTCAGGGTGATGCCCCATGGCTGAGCGGCAGCAGCACCCTGAGCTCTCTCTTAACTTTGATTGCTGAGGGAATAGGGGAGCTCTCTGTCCCTGGTCCTAGTGCTGCTCAGCTCCTGGCTCCTCCCAGGTACGGGGGCAGAATGAGAGTCAAATGGAGCATGTGCTGCATGGGCAGTGGCAGGGCTGAGGGGATAAGAAAGCTCTCTGTCCCCAGCCTGCAGAGTGCTACTGCAGCTCAGCAATGCGGCACTCCCCCAGGCTAGTGCCACCAAGCCAGGCTGTGATCCCAAGCTCCATGCAGCTGGGAGCTGTTCTAAGACTCCAAGACAGATCTCAGATAGCTCCCCTCTGCTCCCTGGAGCCCAGGCCTGATCCCCACCCCTCTTGCCAGCCCAGGGCTGGCACTAGAGGACCCTGGAGCTCCCTCTGGCTGCTTTAGGCAGGACAAAAGGCAGAAGCAGTCCTGACTCAACTGGTCCTGCAAATTTTCTAGGAGACACAGGTGCACATGTAGACGCGTTCCCGGGCACTGTTTACCGTGCCTTCTTTTAATGTGCAGTAACCTTCAGGCACATTAATTGTATATATAGATGCACCCGCTGTCTGTTGTCGGACAAGGATAGAGGATATAGTTTTTCTCATTGTGTAGCATGATTTCAAAATGAAACTGCACTGAAGACAGTAGGATAAGCAGTTGATTCACTTACAGATATATAGCTAAACAATCCTATCTAAACAGAAGAACTGTACTTGAACCTGGATACAGCTGGCAAAGTCACAACTCTAATCATAGGCCATGTCCCCAAATGCAGACACGTGTGGTTTGTGGCACCATAAACCTCTTTGTGGCACCACAAACTGCATGATAGAATGTTAAAACCTGTCTTGCATTGCAAATTAGTGTGGGGGGGGGGGTGTAGAATTGCTACCAGTATTTCCTGGTAGCAAACCCCCCCCCCCCCCCCAAAAAAAAAAAACACCCACGCAGAAAAAGAAAATGTGGCACACTACAATACTGTGTGCCAGAACAAACGGAAACTTGGTCCTCCAGGAAGATACTTTGGCCGACTGGCAGAGTGGTTCTACTCCTCCATTTGTGCCTGGGCTGCTCCAGCACGCCAGGAACCAGGAGGAGCTGGACAAACACATGTAGCTTGCTCACCCATGTTCAGACAGTGACCAGGGCTAGTTGGGGTATAAGGGCGCTCCTATGTGGGGGCTGCCTGCCAGCTAGCCCTACACTAGAGCACACTTGTACCCCAGCCAGCCTCTCTGCAACACATTGAGCCAAGGTGAAGCAACCCAGGCTGGCAAGCTGACCCCCTAGGTCTCTACCCTAGCTCAACGTACTGAGGTCCCAGGCACACATGAACATACTGCACCTGGGAGCAACAAACTCCAATGATAACTGTGCCAGAGTTTATTCAGGTACACTAATTTTAGGTGTAAATGTGCCCTATGTGCATCATGGGAAATGCAGTGTACCCAGGAAATCCTGACCCAGAGAAAAGAATGGTAGACAGGATGGGCATCAGGCTTCGAAACCACAAGAAGAAAATAGAGTTTAATTCTGAATTGACTTTAAGTGAGCATTTGAGGTGAATTCAGTGAATCAAAATTAAACATTTCTACTTGGGAGTCTCAACAATGACTTTAGTGGGAGCTTTGTGGATAGATTCCAAACAATAGTTTGAAAATATGAAGTATCAGAGCTGTCTGCCAAACTGAGGGAGAAAACCCCCCAGATATATTTGCTATTCAAAATAAAAAATAATGGCCATCTGTTGTGTACTCTTTTTGAATGAACTGTACATTAAAATAATTTAATAAATAATATAACTATAAAAATCTTTTCAGTTAAAATTAATTAAGAATATGATGCAAAATATGTGGTAGCTTCAGTGGTACTCAACATACTGGATTTAACATTAAGGACTGGAGGAGACAGTACCCTAAGGCATACAATATGAAAATCAGCTTTATCTATTGATATCTGAAATATCCAGATGCGGATATTGTTATGGTACCTGTAAACTATGTTTTTTTCTCATGGATACGCCCATAGTTACTTTCTTGCAGTTTAATATTAAGTCATATGAAGTGTGAAATAAATGTTGGCATTTCCACATGCAATAAATCAACTCCAGAAGGCCAGCTGCCAATATGGGGCAATATATACTAGGACTGTGCGAAGCTTCAGTCCCCGATTTGATTTGGAGGAGATTTGGCCTGATGCCGAATCGAATCAAAGGACCATTTAATCTCTGAATCAAATCGGAACCCTCTGAATCAATTTGGAGAGACTCAGAAAGATTCGGAGATTCAGACATAGACACAGCTTTAAATGATTTTTCTACATACCTCTAGGTAGCAGGTGGCTCATGAATGCTACAATTCTGTGGCACATGGAGCATCCCAGAGAAACATGGGGGCTCCACAGCGTGCTCGGCAGCAAACCCGGAAGTGGACCAGAAGCACTTCCAGTCTACTTCCGGGTCTGCTGGGGAGCACATGAGCACGTGGAGGCCCCCCTGCACTTCTGTGGGACACTCCATCTGCCCCAGTATCACAGCGTCCACAAGCTGTGCTGGTACCTCGAGGTATGTAGAAAAAACATTTAAAGCTATGTCTATGTCTGAATCGCTGAATCAGCATTGAATCTTCAGATTCGGATCAATGAATCGAATCGCTGTCCCTGATTCAAGTCGAATTTGAATCGAATAGGCCCTGCTTTGCACACCCCTAAAATATACTATATCCAAATAACAATGAACAGTGCCCTTTTTTTTCCTCCTATTTCACTGAGTACATCAGTACAAAATCAAGAATATAGGCAGCTGGAGAACTGATGTCAATTAAGCACCATTGATCTAGTGCTACCACCTTGCCTATAAAATTTCATGACATTGGTTGGTAAACATTCAGAAAATGGCAAATAATTCTGGATGTACTGAACCAATATAATGAAAACATGTGTAATGTCTGTTGTGTTTACCATATGAGATTTATCTTCTAACAGTACTAAATACTACAGTATAACCTCATAAATCTGGCACTCAAAATTCCGGGATTCCCAAAAATCCAGCACTGCAGACAGGTGGCACTGGTCGCTCCCAGGGCTCCAGCAGGAAGCAAAGCGGAGGGAACCAGGCAGGGGGTATGTGTACGGATGTGGCTCGTGCTGCTACACGCATCCTGGGAGGGCTGCAGATGGAGAGGCTGTGCTAGGCTCTTCCTGCAGTGCATGTGCCCCCGCATCCACATGATGGATGAGAGCAGGCTGCCACATACCCTGAGCACCAGGTGCGGCAGCCTGCTCCGGCCAGCATGCAGATTTGGGGGCACCCCCCCCCCCAGGAAGAGCCTGATGCAGCCCCCAGCCTGCAGCCCTCCTGGGTGCACATAGCAATAAGAGCCATGCCCCCCTCCACCCTGCACCCTGTGCCCACTTACAGTTCCCTCCATTTTGCTCCCTGCTGTAGCCTCGGGAGTGGCCAACACCACCTGCCTGCAGTGCAGCCTGCGCCACACCACTACCCCTGCCCCTTCCCTAGCCCCAGCGTCATTCAAAAATTCAGAATTTTCAAATTTCCAGCAAGTGCTAGGTCCCAAGCATGCCAGATTTATGAGGTTATACTGTATTCTGTTTTTAATGGTGAATTAAAACTATTTTACTTTCTTCCCCCTTAAATGATACTAATAACCAGCACGAGTGAACTACATAATAGTGCAAGATTCATAGTTATTACCCAGCTTATAGAACTCCATGTATTCACAGGAGACTCAGTTACCGGCAGCTAAGCCATGTCAAAGCAGAACATACTTCTGCACCTTCACCATACATAGGCAAATAACTGAAGTGAGCCAAGGCTAAATACAGACATTTGGGGGCATTGGGGAAGGTTATATTGATTCAACATGGCTGTCCAATATCAGGTAAGTCAGGATGGGAGGCTAGCAGGTGGAGTTAGGGATCTGCTGGGGGATGGGAGGGAGGCGTGACCCATGAGGGGTGGGTGGAGCAGGCATGATCAGAAGCTAAGATGGGCAAGCCAGGTGCAACCCATCGATGGAGTTGCAGTGGGCGGGGGCAGTGTGACCTGCAGCTGGGGTGGGCAGGGCCAACATAACCCGCAGATGGGGTGAGCAGGGCAAGTACAACCTGCAGCTGGGGTGGGTGGGACCAGCATGACCCATGGGTAAGGTGGGTGGGGCTGGCATGACCCGTGGGTAGGGTGGGCATGGTCAGCGTGGCCCACAGGTGGGGTGGGTGGAGCAGGCACGACCCATGGGTGGGGTGGGCCAGCATGACCTGTGGGTGAGGTAGGAGAGGCAGGCATGATCTGTGATTGCAGTGGGGTTCCCCTCCCCCCAGCAAACCTATGCCCCCATCCCTCCCACCCCTCCCCCAACTTACTCAGCTCCAGCAGCAGCAAATGCTGGTAAAAGTGACTGCATCCCCACTGGCTTGTGGGATGGGGGTTGAGAGGGCTGGCTGGTGTGGGGGGAAGGAGAAATGGGCCTGGGGGTGGGGGGTAAAAAATAGCTCAGTGCAGGGGCAGGTGAGAAGAGCACCCTGGGGCTGGGGCCACTGGCTGGGTTCTCCCAGTCCTTGGACTGTGCAGGGAAAGTGTACTGAAGTTCCATGCACCAGTTTCATCTAAATCAAATACGTCTGATACTACATAGATCCAGGTTTATCTTAAATTAGGTTCTGCAATTTTTGGACTGGTTTGTGCGCATGGAACTTCTGTAAAGTTACAGATTTAGACTGATTGCCAGTCATCGAGACCAGATCTGTAAGTGTAAGGTCAGCACCAAGATGAGCTAAGTTGAAATTGGGCAGCCATTTTGAACCTGATTTAACCTCCCCAAATGTCTGTATGTAGCCTAGGTGTACATCAGAGTAAAGGACAGAGAATAAACTGCACTGCTTCAAGGTTAATATGGTAGGAATTACGCTTGCTCTAGGTAGGACTAAAGAGTCAGTCACTGCACCCTTTTTCAGGAGGTCACTTACTAACTGTCTTACCCCTGGGATGGGAGGAGAGGCAGTATGGCCACTTGTTCATAAACAGCCCTCCCTCCATGCCTGGATCAACAATCCAGAAACTAAGCTAGTACTGCAGACAACGGAGCTACAGAAAGGGCCAAAACAATCCTGATTGTCACACACAACTAGAGGTACAGCAAATCCCAGAGTTAAAGATAACTTTTCCAATTTAGCTGCAGCTGGAGTTTGCTAAAAATGCCAGGGTTAAAACTTTATTTTTGAAAAATGCTGTAGGATCCATAACGTCCAAAAGTGATCATGACCTCTATTTTTCATCTCATGAAAAAGAAAGTCCTGCCAAAATCCCCCTCCAGGAGATTGCACAAGGAATTAGGTCAACACTGAATGAGAAGCAAGGAATTTTTGTGATATCTTATATTGGACCAACTGTATAGTTGGGAGAGAAGCTAGACAAGCCTTTGGGCATAAGCTGCCCTTCCTCAGGTCTCCTAGTTCAGAATGACAGGAACTATCAATTGACTAGGCCAAACTCCCTTAGGCCCCATGTATACGTTACATGTATTATACAATTAATTTTACAATTGATTTAAACTGGCTCCACATGCAAAGTAACTATCATGCCACAAAAAGGTCCAACTGTAAAGTTAGAGCCTAAAAATGGGTAATAACTTTATAGTTGGTTTCCATCAAGCTTTAATTTGCATGTGTAGGTATAGCTATTAGTGTATAAGACTTGTTAGTCTCATACATTGTTATTTGTCACTCACACACACACGCACACATAGAACTAAAGGGTTCTCTTAATGGTAATCTCCATACACTATATATATAAATTTAGAGGGGTGGAAGAAGAGAGAGAAAGAGAGAGAGATAGAGAAAGCGTTCCAACAATCAGAACCAAAAGCAGAATGGCAACAATTAAAATATCAGCAAACAACAGTGAAACATACCTTACCCACTGCACAACAAAGCTTTGGACATTTTTAGCCCTGAGAGATAATGACTACCAGACATTGGGCAAGTAATTTGCTCATAAGCATTTAGTACTACTGCCAAAGCATGAAGTAGACCTTCTTTTTCCGTTTTTTAATTGATCCAAAGAGAAGGATGTTGGCGATGTTTGCTGCATGACTGATAACTGATAACTCTCCATTATGAGCATGTTTTCAGTAATACATCTGTAAAGAAGGCAAAAGCAGGTTGTAGCTTTATGTTCATTTCCATTATCCCATACAGGAATTCATTCATAAGCAAGTGTGAGTACTATACAAAGCATATTAACTGTGTCTAGCTAGTTTTCCTGTAATGTACCTACTACAAGTCTGGTAATGTAAAGGTGGAGGTCTCAGAGACTCTGCCCAACTTGTGTCTCAGTGGCAGAAACTCAGCATAATGTTTAAATCCTGTGCTTCCAGATAAGGGAGAGTATACTGCACTTTATTTCAGAAAGCTGTGCCTCCAGGACTCTCAGAGTTACTATGTCTCTGCAATGTCTCACTATGCAAAGCTTTCCAAGAGTTGCTGTTTAGGTGGTATGGCTTTACAGCACCCAATGCACAGCTGGGGTTTAAAGCACTGATTTAGCCGCATGTTATCATCACTGTTTGATGGTGCTTCTGAAATATGTTCTAAGAACTCCACTGCAAATAGATCATTCTCTCTCATTCCAATTTACATAAAGCAACTGGCATACAGTCTCTGCTCTGCAGATGGATCAACAATGGCACATAAACAGCTGTGAATATCTGGCACACAGGTATTCCAGTATTTTCAAGCTAGAAGACAGCAAGACATATTTTTAGCTCACTGACTTAGCTGGTCCTACAGCTCTTATTTTTTCACCAAACCCCTTCTTTTCCACCATAACTCACTCACCTCAGTTTTTCACTCTTTTCCATGTTACTGAGGGATGATACAAAATTAGTTATAAAAAAAAAAAGAAATGTGTTCAGACTGATATAGGTATGGGAGTGTAACGCCTTGAAATGAAGCAAACATTTAAATAACAGAAAATTTCAGTAAATTGTAGGAAAAGTATACTAAATTTCCTCTGAATAAGCCCTAAAATGCAATAGAACCGGCATAAGGCTGATGAGAAATGGCATTTGTACTCAGAGGCACTAGTACAAGTTGTATTGATCTAGCAAATAAAAAAATTAATGGAATCCAACATTCATGTAATTAATTAAATCAATAAAAAGAGCAGCATTAATTCAAGCTAGCATAAATATCAAAACCCAATATCATCATGCAAGCCAAGACACACAGTATACAGATAATACAAATCTTCACATCAAGCTTTAGCAGATCTGAAACACAATTACATTTGATTTCAGCAGTTTTGTATTTGTTCAGTATGACACTTCTTTCTCATAGCTGATGGGATACTAAAAGCATTATAGCCTCCTACATCTACTAATATATTTAACAATCACTATCTCTTCCAAATTGTTTTCATTACATCTCACCCTTAAAAGTAATTATTGGCCTCTACAGTTAAGCTTATGCTGTTTATGCCAAGGTATGTTTTGACTCAGTGATGTTTGCATAGAGATGTAAGTGAAATTAGTCATATTTTGGAGCTCCTAAACTGCAAAACTCCTCACTGAAAAGTCAGCATTTGGGAACAGTTACCATATATCACCAATTAATAGTCCATACATTTTCTCATATACCAATGGAAAATAACTGTGTGATTCACACACTGATATGTGGTAGCAGACATAAAATACTGACTTTTTAATAGTGACCCTTCTAAATATGAAAAGAATAAAAGAATAACCTTTGTTTGTGGCCAGCTATAATGATCCCTAAAACTGAAGAGCTGTCTTATAAATCAGGCTGAGCTCTGCTGGTTTTAAAGCTAAGCAATTTTAAAATGATTCAGAAATAGTGAGAATTTATCCAATATTCCTAAAATGGTGTCAATAGGTATGCTGCTGCTGGAGGTACCCGATACATGGATGAGACTTGGAAAATTAGATTAGGACCATTAAAGACCTCATGATGTTTGCAAGCATATAGTTGTATGGTTTGTTGTCCTGGCCAGATTCCAGTGAATTAATTACTTTCAGGCTACTTAAAAATACCTCAGCAGTTTCACTTGTATTAGTTATTTTGCACTTTATGACCTGAACTGTTGAACAAGCTGCCATATTCCCATTTTCTCCCAAAAGAGACAAATTTCAGTGCAGAAAATGGTCCTTTCATACCCTCTATCATTTTTCAATTTTGAAAAGTGCTTTGACATTCCTTTTTAAAAGGCGGTTATAATGATCTCTCAGGCAGAAAACATTCATATTAGTACTCATTCTTTAACTATCCGTCTAGTTTTATGTAAATGTGGGTGTGGCAATTTCTATTACTTTATTCAAATATCACAGATACTGTGGTTTTCCAAAAATTGAAGTAGGACACTGAATTTTCAGTGTGCTTTGGGTCCACACAACTCTAGAGCATCCTAGATTTGATTCAATCTGACTAGGGGTGTGTGTAGACAAAACAGGGGCCCTAAATTGAAGCGATTTTCTTTAAAACACCATTTCAATTTAGGGCCCTTTGAACCCCCATGTCATGCACACACTTATCTGCCTCTCTGGTGATGGGGAGGGGAAGGTGAACTGCCAGCAGGTGGAGCAGTCCCTGGGCTGCGGGGAGGGGTGCTTCCCTCCGCAGCAGCAGCGCCCCCCACTAGGCAGCACCCACCTGCAGGCACCTGACTCGGGCAATCCTGGGGGGCATCAAGGCCACAGAGGGAAGCACCGGGCCCCCTGCACAGCTCAAGTAGGCAGATAGGCAGGCACCGGGGGGTGGGGGAAGATCAGGCTCGCCACAGCACCCCTGAGCTACATGGAGCCCAGTGCTTCACTCCGCGGCTGTAGGGGCAACAAACTAAAACTCTTTAGAGGAGTTTTAGTTTGCTGTGCCCCAAATCTTTTAAGGCACATTACACCACCAAATTTGCTACAGCGGCTTTAATTAATGCACAATACACCACTGACATGTGCAAACACTGACACCATTAAAGTGGTGCAAAAGTATTTAGCCCGCTTTAAAGTGTTGTGCACACATTCCCCTTGTTTCATCTACAAGCGGCTTAGAATATTAGAACCTTCTATTTACTTGTTCCTTTCTACACCATTATGAAATATCACTAAATATTAATATGCAGGGTGAAATCATGGCCTGAAGTCTGCCCTGTGGAACACCAGGGGCTCCCTTTGCCATATTGGGGTTTCAGTTGTGTCCAGTCCCCTTGGCCGTGTTTTAAACCCACTGCTACAATTCAGGGCCCCCATTTTGTTTACATATGCCCCTTGCTGTCAGGCTCTTGTGGATTGCTGAGAATTCCTCTGCAGGGCAACTCTTTTACCACAGTCTGAAGTCTTCTGTTTCTCCAACTATCAGTCCTTTAATGGGAGGTACCCTTATGACATTCCACAGTAGGTATTAGGGCCGTGCGAAGCTTTGGGTGCTGATTCAATTCAGGAGAGATTCAGCCCGATTCAGTGACCAAATCTCTGAATCTGAATTGAATCAGGGGACCAATTAAAACATCTGAATAGGTTCAAAGCTCTCTGAATCTTTGGAAAAGATTTGGAGAGCTTCAATGATTCGGACAGTCCCCAGCAGCTGCAGCAGGGAGCCAGAGTCAAAGCTGGTAAGCAGGAGGAGGAAGAGAGGGGGGCTGGCGAAGGAAACCATGGGGGGACCCCTGCCAGGCCCCATCCCCTCCCTGCTCCCCCAGGTCCCCCTGATCCCTGCCCACTCCCCCAGGCCCACACACAGCTACTCAGCCCACCCCAGCTCCCAGTACTTTAAAAAAAAAAGCCCCAACTCACCAGGTGCTGCCAGGCAGGGGGGCGATCCCCGCTACCCCCACTGCCCCAAGCCACATGGGGGGCTCTTCCATGAGCACCCCTAGCCCCTCCTTCTGCTCTCCCAGGCCCCTCCGTAGCTCCCCATGCCCGCCCCAGCTCCAGCCCTTTAAGAAAAAAAGATCGACTAAAACCCCAGGACTCACCGTTCCTGCAGCAGCCTCAGGGGGCTTGTGGAAGAGCCCCACATGTGGAGCAGGGGGCAGCGGGGATTGTCCCCCACCTGGAAGGAATAGTGAGTCTGGGGTTTTTTTTTGTTTTTTTTTAAGGGTCAGAGCTGGGGCGGGTACGGTAGCCATGGGGGAGGGGCTAGGGGAGCAGGGGGGGAGGCTCGTGCAGAGTCCCCCATGCAGTGTGGGGCAGTGGGGGGCAGCAGGGATCACCGTCCCACCTGGCAGCACCCGCTGAGTCAGGGGCGGGGGTTTCAGGGTGCTGGGAGCTGGGGTGGGTGGGACAGTCATTGCCAGGCTGGAAGAGCGGGTGGGGGATGGGCCTGGGTGATTCAGAGATTCAGCTGAATCGATTCGGGTCAGTGATCCAAATCACTGAATTGAATCACTGTCCCCCAAATTGGCTGAATCCAAATCCAAAGTAGAAGCGAATACTAGCCGCTTAGCACAGGCCTAGTAGGTAAGTCTACATACCTCAATGCAGTGCCATGTAGAGATACCCAAGCAGTCTACTCGTACAATTAGACTGCTTTCAGTACTCAAGCTAACTCTTTCATGGCACTAAGTGATGAAGGTCTTATAAACATACCTAATGTCAGAACAGTCCTTTGTTGATTCTGCATGCATATTCATGTGTAAAAACTCAAACACACACAGACACAGATATACATCTAGCTTAAGCTAATTCTCATTTCATAGGAATTCAATACATTAATTTCCCGTAGTTTATTCATTCAAACTTCTGATAACGAGTTCCTCTTATACTCTCCACTCCAGTCTATACCACTAAAAATCTGACTGGTGTATAAGAGAGAATTTTTACAAGCTGGACACTGTTTTCTGCTATTCAAAGTACATAAAGGAGTAGGAAAAAGTCCTTCTGATTAATTCAAAGATTCAGTGTCCTAGATGCCACCCTTTCCCCCCTTTCAGCTTTCCACTCTCAATAATTTTCACAATAAATTTGCTTGTTGTTCATGGGGGATAGAACACATGTTCTGAATAGCAGAAGGTCTTGGCAGAAAGAAACATTTGTTCTCCTTTTGAAAATAACTTTTTGAAAAGACTAGTATCATTCCAAAAACTTCATGCAATTATTTATACTTATATCACTATCTGTTGTCACCTTATAGAATTAGTGTTTAAGGCTAAGGAAATTTCAACTAAGGTTGAGAGAGTAAGAGAAATAAAGAAGGCTGGTGGTAGGAGGGGCTCTATTGGCTATCAAAAAGCTTAGTGATCAGGTGGGAGGTGGAGACATCTACAACAATATAACAAAGCAATAGCCCAGATTCTAGACTTGTAAACTCCTTTGTAATATAAAACCATAATCTCCTGAATTAACATATACAAGTGTTGGAGAGAGTGGAGAGCTTCAGCACATTGCAGATATGACTTAAAGCCTTCCTCCATTTCACATAAGTATAATATCATTCTATTGTTATTTTTTTTAAAGGACAGGGTTACAAAGGTGAATTTATTTTCATTTTTTATTCAAACACATTGTTAAACATTGTGTTAGCTGCCTTCCACTATCATGTATTCTCCCAAGCACCTTCAGTAATCCTTATTTGTTGCACAGCATTTACAGAATGAAAGCCTTCCAAGTTGAACAGCTGAGTCTACATACATAGCTTTTTCCCCTCCCTGTGCCCTACATGACCAGGCTAGCATGAAGTACAGAATATTGATTAGAAGTGTACTATGGATTCTTTGCACAGCAACTTAAATTATTATATACTATATATTTTTAATTTCCTACATATAACAATAAACATGATTGATTCTTCAATTTCAGAGCATCGCTCTGGCAATTAAGGAAATAAATACCCCTTCCATGTATAGATGATTTTTTTCCAAGAAAATTTCTGCACTGCTTTGGCTCATGCATGACAGACAAATAACTACCCCTCTTCCTGTAGGCCCCATTTTTTTTTCCTTTTTCTTTTTTTTATTTAGAACCTGCCATTCATTTTCACACCCGACAGTAAAAACCCCAGGACGTGGTTGTTGTGAAGAGGATTATCTTTCAGATCAATGCTGAAATTGATTCCAAACTGCACTATTTATCAGCCTGCAGCTAAAGCACTAGGAGTCAGGAAATATTTTCTCTCCTTCAAATCTGTTCTTATTCTACTGATGGAAGGAACATTATACCACAGTTTACATTAATACACAGTATTGCTATTCTTTGTCCATGTGGAAAACTCAAATATATAGCACAATTAGTTATATTACTGAGTTTTCTTGAAAGACAAGCAAAATGAGTTTGCCACAGAATAACTGACCTTGTGCTGCTGCCAGGTATTTACTGAAGATTTTTAAGAAGACAGGACTCATTATGACTAGGGACCTACTTAATTCACAGTGAGACAGGAATTTTTGCAGCTTGATTGTGGCACAAAGAGCTAATTTCATGGGCATTTCCTGGAGGCCCTGCCTCTTGCCGCTGATTGGCAGAGAGACCCTGGAGGAGAAGAGGGACCAGTGGGCAGCCGCCATCTGGGTTGCTGACTACCCTTTCTGCTGCCCTGCCAGCCTGTGCCTTCCCCTCCTGGGCAGGCTCTAAGGAGTACTGATTCCCACTGAAGAGCAAGCATTTTACTTTTATTAAGTTTCTCTTTTTAAGTTGATTTTGCGGACAGTTGCGGATTTCACGGTTTCTGCAAAATCGTGAATTAAGTAGGTCCCTAATTATGACAAGTAAAGTGTCTGAATACCTCCTATATATTTTAAAATAGAAATTACTTCCCCTCTATCTGAATTTGAGACAAAGATCTCATAATCATCTACACATATTTTCATTTTAAAATTAGGGGTATGGATACATTTCGTGCACCTGCAACAGCCATAAACAGCCATGCTGTGAACGAAGTGCAGTAAACAACAAAGTTCCACCAAACTGTCATTTTGGTGTCTGAACATCAAATCAATTCATCCCTGCACTGCTAAATATGATGAGAAACAATTCCTTTCACTCATTAATGAACTATGTGCTGGACAATCACAGCCCAGTATAATGTCTGGTGCAAGGCACTGGGGTCTGTCCATTTTAGTAGGTACTGTACTAAGCTGAAAATATTCACTGAAAATATGCTGAGAACATGAGCTCATTTTCATTCGTGAGCTAAATGATATTTGAATAAACCCCTGAGAAGCCAGTAGAAAAAAAGATTCTAAACTGTAAACTATTATATAACACAGGGACCAACAGAACTTAAAATTCAGAGGATAACTTATCATTTACAAAAAAAAATATGTAAATGCATTTAAAATAGCATCAAATTACACAGTCTACCTGGCTAATGTAAAGATGATGATGAGAGGCAGTCAGACTGGAAGAAGAATTAACTTAATTTAATTTTGGTTCTTTATAATAAAAAAAAATTACATTTTTGTCAAACATGCAGGCTAAAATGGGGGAAAAAATTATTAGGCCTGTGGAGACACTGAAGACAACACTAAAATTTTATCCTTTTCACAACAGCTTTATGAAAAATGATATTGTTTTAAATTAAATTGTAATCAATTGGATACCTGCAATGTTTGATAAATATCTACTTTACCCGTAAACTTTAAAAAATGAAGAGTAATTTCAGGTGCCTCCATTTTTTGTTGGCCAACCTGAGCTCCTTAGATGAGGCCTAATTTTCATGAAGCAGATATTCCTGCTTCATGAATAGAGGAAGCAGGAATATCTGCTTCATTTCATGAAGCAGATATTCCTGCTTCATGAAAGAGGAATAGTATGGTAACCTCAGACCTTTATATATGAATTTAAAATATTCTTGTAACCATGGTTTTAAAAAGGTGCCATTACTAGAATATTAGGACAACTGCAATTCATAATTGTAACCTGTTGGCAGAGTTGAATCAGGTGGCATACCATACTCTTGCCCACACTGCTTGGATTAAAAAAAAAAAATACCCAGTGTATCACTTTCAGAAAAATATGAATTTACTAGTACATCATTCACAGACTATATAAAGTAAACTTAGTGGTTTTCAGGGGACAAAATATACCATAATATATTTTATAATCTTTTATTGAGACTAATGATAAGCTTGGGAAAAGGGCAAACCATTAAATATAACAAGCTGTTCTGCAATATTAGCTGGTCAAACCACTTGGTGGGTGAGCCAAAGAAATAGATATTAGCATATGCCATGGAAGGTCTGATAAATTCACCTGTACTACTATCCTGGAAGGAAAATACTGATGTTTTTCTTCATTTTATTTAAAATTTAGGTTATTCAAAAATTCAAAATTAGATATGTGAAAAGTCGGGCTGATTGATATAAATGATTAATTAGGGCTTCACATTTTTCATTTTCCATTTCACCTCCTCATGATTTCTTTTTGTAAAGGACAAGAACAAGGAGGAACCTGCACTGTTTATGAAGCTCCATTCTAAAATAACATTTACCAGTATTTAGAGCAGGAATGTTCTTGACAAGACAGTGGACTACAAATTTTAAAGATCTGTGTCTAATGCACTAGTGCTTATTTTAAACATGATCAATACAGAAACAAATTCCCATCAATAATCCTGAATTTCGATTATTTTACTTCTTCACTAAGAACTGACAATATCCCGGTATGCAGTGCACATGGATGTTCATGTAAATCACTGAATGCAAAGTCAATTTAAAAAGGGTGGTGGATTTAAGGGGACTGAAAAATTACTTGATAGTTAGACCTGACTTTACAACCTGCAACTAATGGAAACAACTAAGATAAGTCATTTAATAGATATTTGTTTGAAAATTCATATTGAAAACTATTAGCATTTTATTTCTGGAATGCCTTGAAAGCACTTAATAACAGCTTCATCAAATCACTAAAATGCACATTTATTTATGTTAGGGGGAAAAACAAAACAATCATTTTGTGCAGCTAGATTTGCCTGGTAAATTGCATTTTAACTATCCTATTGTGCCTTGAGAATAACTGTAAAGAACAATTGCAAAACAGCTCTGATTAATGGAGGGATGTTGGATAAAATTGAGTTTTCTTTTATACTGTATGTTCTTACCAAAGGAACCTCTTAGGAAATGTTTTCATTGACTTATACAATTATGAGTAGTGCATTATACTTTACTTTGGGCATAAAATACAACTCTTGGTCACGTTTCCTCACATAAAGCAACTATTTCTCACTATATTGTAATTCTCAGCTCATCAGGCTATCTGTTTATTTACTCCTAATACAGGTATAAAGAGATTTTACACAGCTAACTGTGATGCCAAAACTATGTATCATTGGATACTTACAAAAAAAATCAGAGAGAAAAGAGTTTTTTGTAAAATTATCAGAACCTCAAGATTTATATAATAATTTTCCAATTATTTCATGGAAAAAGGCCTGAAACTAATTTTTCACACTTAACTGATAAATGTAAAATTATTATAAATGCTCATATTTTATTTCTGTACTAACTAAATGAGCTGGAGACAGCAAAGGCTAGTATACATGACATTGGTCTGGAGGCAGGGGTCTTTGGGTCTATCCCTAGTTTGCCACTGACCTGCTTTCTCACTGAGAGCAGTCCCACCAACTCTTTGCAGGCCCTTCGTTCCTCTTCACATTCTCTCTCTTCTTTCTTTATACCTTGCACCCCAGATCCACAAAGGAGTTTAGGTAAGGTCATGCTCAGCATCACTACTTCTCACATCTAGACACACAGCTCTCAGAGGCTACATATAGACATTCAAAAAGCCCAAGGTGGAATTGATCAAATTTACATGGGTTTCTACAAGCAGTGTAGGTTAGTTTGGGAGCTAACAGAACACGTTTGCCCTTCGGTGGGGGGTACACAGCCTGCACTGGCCAAAGCTAGCAGATTGGCTCCTACACGGCTCCCAGTATACCCACGGGCTCCCCAGGCTGCTGGAGGTTGCTGAGCACAACCCAGCTTCCAGGTCACACCCGATTGGCTGTCAGGCACAAACAAGCCTGCCTCTTCCCACTGCTGGCATCTGTCAACTGCAGGCAAGCAGTGGAGACAACCATGCTCGCCCATCCTCTGCAACTGGCTCTGCTCCCTGGTGCTGTATCTACTTGCAGAGACATGGGGGTCCCTGCATGGGCTCCTGCACTCCCACCCAAGGACCCCCCATGCTCCTCATGAACAGGTGCAGACCTAGGGAGCCCAACTAAGCTGCAGGGCATGGTGGAGCAACCCTCCCCACTCCTCATAGCATCAGCCACAGGCATTTGAAGCTGGGTCTGCTACCTGGCAATGCACCTGCTTGTGGTGGGACTGGGAATCTGGGGTGAGCTCCACACCCCCAACCAGGAACACCCTTCCCCCCCGCAAGTGGGCGCAGACCCAACGAGACTGAACTGCAGGCCACAGCAGAGTACCCCTCCCCCACCATTGTTAGCCACTGTTCTGATTCCTCTCTGTGAGAGTCCAGGGTGGGGTTGGCTTGGCAGCCAAGCATGGGCTGAGGCTAGCATGCCTCCCTATGGGGTGGGGGGGGAGGGGGGAGACAGAGGGCTGCAAAGGGCCTGGAATGCCAGTGAGCAGCAACCTAACATGATTTGATAGAGGATCTTGTACAGAAGTTTGATGTACTGGACTAACCTAATTTAAATAAGTTTGAGTCCACGTCAATCCAGGACTATTTTCGACTGAGTTCCACCAGTTTTAGACCACACTATGTGCCCCAAAGTTCTGTATGGTTATGGGTTTAGTTCGATTTCCAATCACTCCAGATCATGGATAACATCTGTTTGTAGCCAGAGTGGCATTTACAACCTCAAATTGGACATCTAAATCCCCAATGTCATGTACAAAGAGGACAAAGCACATAGGAACAGGATTTACAGTTGCCAGAACATGGAGTGGGAAGTTTCAGTAAGAAATGCCAAAGAGATAGGTATATTTGAAATCCAGCCTCTCTCCTTAGCTCAGGCACCTCACTTAAGGGTACAAACAGGCACCTCAGTGAGAATGGGGTTCAGAGCTCCTCCCCTACCCTAGACTCAGATATCCAAGTAATCCCTGTGGGTGTGGATAGCTGGCTCACTTTTTTCTTTACCCCTGGCTGAAGGAAGAGGGGGTGCCTGCATTTTATATAACATTTTAGATTACTCATCCAGGAAGCAGGAGAACCACATTCAACAGGAAAGGTAAAGAATGTCTTCACCCAGATATTTTATAACCTATAAGGGCACTCTCTTGGGAAGTGGGAGCTATAGTTTTGAATTCCCATACCATCACCACCATTTAAAAAAAAATGAAAACATGGTAATGTGCTGTGTTCTGTACCATAACAAATGTTATGGCTGTTAATTAATTGTTAGGCATGGTCTGAGGTCACCTATCCAATCAGGCCCCTCAAAGGACATAAGCACAGGTATGCCTTAGTAAATCCCAAACAAGTTTAGGCATTTAGATCTAATTTCCAGCAGAGCTCTGGTCATCTAGAGAACTTTACAGGCAAAAACTTAGGTGCCCCTTGAATTTTCAGGTGCTAATGATTTTAGATTGGGGTTGTATAGTTTAAACCCTTTGTTTAAACACCTACATTCTGCCTATGCCTTACTTTAGACACCTAAGTTCTTTTGCAGATTGGGCCTAAGTCCTTTGGGGCAGCAACTATTTCTGACTATTTATATAGTACTTAGCTAATGTAATAAAAATAATCAGAGTTTTCAAACTATAATTCATGTTTTGACTAAAGATGTCCATAAGAAGCCTGAAATAGGCCGTCTTAGTTTTTATACTTTGGGGTAAGCCTAAGTAGCAAAAACAGTTCCTGAATTTTACTGGTTAAGTTTACAATCGGAGCATCTTTTGATGTTTCCTCAGCTTTATAACTTTGCTTAATTGAAAAAGATTTTTATAATAAAAAAGGATCAATAATTAACTGAATTAGTATTCAAATCCAGGCTTTTTTGCCACAGCACCAAGGTCCTCCACAATTCCACTCCCACTACTTCTCTGTTACCTTTTCATCTCATCTTCCTCTTTATCTTCCTCACCAGTTTTTCTAAGTCCTTCTCTGTATCTTTCTATTTCACTCAAATTCATGCCTTCTAATATATCACTGTTTGATATATTAAAAGGCACAAAAATCTCTCTTTTGGTGCCAAATAACCTCTACCCTTTTCATATACTTCTGAAAATATTTTATGTTATAACAAAGATTAGACTCAGTTGCTTTTTGTGTTTATTAGAAATGCTAGTTGAGATATCTACAACAACAGACCCCTCAATCAGTTTATTATGCACACTTTAATTTGATTGTTTAACTTAGATTAAATTTTAAAAATTGTGATTATCATTTAGATTAAATGTCAGAATTTCTTATACCTGCATCTTCCTGTCAGCAAGTCATATTCTCTCACTTTGGAGCCATGCCGAGTTACTGGGACCGCACTGTATATATCCTCTACACTCTTCTGCCATGCCTTGATGGTAAATATGTCCAGGAGGATGGATGTTCTGGCTTGGGGGTCCATCTGGTCTTATCACAGATCTTCTGCAGAGGTCCAACCTCCCCTTTACCCTGCCCCTTCCCTATCGGGTGGATGGTCACTGTGCTCTGTGGGTGCTGGGCAGAGCTTGTCCAGGTCTCTCTCTCTGTCTTCTGCTCCCAACAGTTGGTTCTATCTGTTCATCAGTTCAATCACTCTAGGGATAAGCTCCTCAAATCATACATGCTTTATTTCTCCAAGGTCCCTTGGAGATATTCCCATGGTGAATTAGCTTTCCCAATGGTCCGGCTTCTTCCTTAACTATAACACAAATCTCCGGGGAAGGATTTTCTCCTTTTCATGCTCCCCTCTTAGGATTCATCTCCAGTAGAACAAAATTGAACCCACAAAAAAACCTTCTTAGCCATGGCTCTAAACCTGGTTCTTACTTTAGAGACCTATGTTCACCAGTAAGTCCCTCAGAGTCCTTTTCCCTCCTCCCGGATATACTCTGCCATAGACTCTGTGCTTCTGCTCGGTTCCCCGCACCAGCAGTGCAGGTTAACCCTTTCCATTAGGTCAGCTGCTTCAGTTTCCCTCTCACTTCCCTCTCTTCTGTGGAGCCAGCTCGCTTTCTTTCTTTCTTTCTTTCTCTTTATCTCTCCTTCACTCTGCTGGGATTATGCCCATCATGACTCATAGGGTTCTCCTTCCCTAGGATCCCAGCTTGGTTTTCTATGGGAACGACCCTCTGTGTCATTCCCCTAGCACATCCTGGTTTACTTACCTCTCTGGGAAGGGTAATCCTCACTTGGAGAGGTCCTGTTTCCAGCAGCTTCTGATGGTCGGCCGGGGAACATTTCTTTTTGGGGTTCTCCCTTCCTGCAGGCTCCGGTGCCTTTCACCTGGGAACACTGAATGACCTGCCCTTGGCATTTTCCTTTTAAACAGCCTACTGCCTGCCACAGGCCAGTCAGGGCTGGTTCTCCAGAGTGCATGTTTCCATGATCCCGGAATTACAGGCAGCTGTGCTCCCCCAGACCCTGGAGCTGTGCCATGTGTCCAGACCAGGCCAGGTAAGTTCCCCTGCTCACAGGGCTGTTTCCATGAGAGCGTGGCAGGGGCTGGGACCTTGTTTCTGTCACACTTCTTCTATTTGTTTAGACCCAAGCACATAGAAAATACTCAGCAAATAATTAAGTACAACAAGAATCTTCTTAGGTCTGGGGGATCCTAATTATGCATAATGAGAATCTAGTCAATGGATTATGTAATGCTAATGGTAAAGCTTTATGTATATGTATTTTTATTCATGTCAGTAGAGTTACACCAGAGTAAATTTGGAGTAACAATGATTGGTCAGGTCTTGGTAGATTTTGTTTTCTTCCAACCAATTAACAGGCTATTTAATATCCATATAAGATTTTTATGCTTTAAGGAAATGATTAACAACAAAGCATATATAACTCTTGTCAAATATTTTCATGGATTCCAGAAAATAGCATGAAAGCTTTACTATAGTACTTTAATTCACTGGTAAGAACATAAGCACATGGTTCTTGCTAATTATACTGTGGCAGGGCACTGGTGGTGACTGCCACTTTAAGGGCTGAGCCAAACAGCCAGCAGGTGCTTGATTATGGTGGCCATTTTAGAACTCTGGCTGCCTATATAAACAGAGTAGTTCACTGCTGGCAGGCCAGGCAGAAACACTGCCTGGCTGCAAGGCTGAATGCAACATCTTAGAGGAAAGGGCAGGAGCTTAAGGGGATGGTTTGGAGGCTCCTGGTCCTGGGCAGGACCTAAAACTGCACTCTGCAGGGAGTGGGTGACCTGATAGGACTCCCAGTGGTGCGGAAGCCCCCAGGAAATATAAGGCCAGTTACTACCCCAGTGAAAGGTGGGTCAGGGTGCATTAACCCCTAGCCCCCACAATACTGTGGGTACAAGGGGCCAGGCACAGCTACGGCCACCTGAGCCCCCACCGGGGAGGGAAGTGCCGTGGCCCCAGTGAGGGGGCGCAGATTAAGAGCCCCAGTGAGGGGGATACCAGAGGACTGGGAGCCCAGTATGTATGTGTGTGAGTGTATAGAGTTACCCCATGTGGGGTCAGGGCAAGCTTGGACCCGCTCAGATAATTCATAGATTCATAGATGCTACGGTTGGAAGGAACCTCAACAGATCATTGAGTCCAACACCCTACCTAGGCAGGAAAGAGTGCTGGGGTCAGATGACCCCAGCAGATGCCTATCCAGCCTTCTCTTAAAGACCCCCAAGGTAAGGAAGAGCACCACCTCCCTTGGAACCCCATTCCAAATTTTGGCCACCTTTACCATGAAGAAGTTTTTCCTGATATCTAGCCTAAATCTGCTCTCTGTCAGTTTGTGACCATTGTTCCTTGTTACCCCAAGAGGCACCCCAGTGAACAGAGCATCTCTGATCCCTTACAGCATCCCCCTAATTAATCTGTAGGTGGCCACAAGATCACCCCCCAGCCTTCTCTTGCAGAGGCTGAAGAGGTCCAGGTCCCTCAGTCTCTCCTCATAGGGCTTGTCCTGTAAGCCCCTAACCATATGATTGGCCCTCCTCTGGACCCTCTCAAGGCTGTCAACATCCTTCTTGAAGTACGACATCCAAAACTGGACACAGTACTCCAACTGCAGTCTGACCAATGCCGCATAGAGGGTAAGTATCACCTCCTTGGATCTAGTTGTTATGCATCTGCTGATGCATGATAAAGTGCTGTTAGCTCTGTTGATGATTTTGTCACACTGACAACTCATGTTCATCTTGGAGTCCACTATGACTCCAAGATCTCTTTCTGCTTCTGTGCTGCTGAGAGGGTCACTTACCAACCAGTAGATGGTCTGGATATTTTTGCGCCCTACGTGCAGCACTCTACACTTGTCCTTGTTGTACTGCATCCTAATGTGTACTGCCCACTTTTCTAACCTGTCCAGGTCTGCCTGCAATTGTTCCTTACCCTCCGGAGTGTGCACTTCACCCCACTGTTTAGTATTGTCTGCAAACTTGGACAGAGTACACTTCACACCCACGTTCAAGTCACTGATGAAGATATTGAACAGTACAGGTTCAAGGACCGAACCCTACAGGACCCCACTACCCACACCCTTCCAGGTCAATACCGACCCATCTACTACCACTCTCTGGGTGTGACCGCTAAGACAATTTGTCACCCACCAGATCGTGTAAACATCTATGTCACAGCCTCTTAATTTATTTATAAGAATGGGATGAGATACCGTATCGAAGACCTTGCTAAAGTCCAAGAAAACGACATCCACCTCTACTCCTGCGTGTAAGCATTTTGTGACCCTGTCATGAAACAAAACCAGATTGGTCAGGCATGATCTACCTGCTACAAATCCATGCTGGTTTCCCTCCTGCATTATTTTTCCCACTGGACTCCCACAAATATCATCCTTCATAATCTTTTCAAAGACCTTTCCAAGAATGGAGGTGAGACTGACTGGCCTATAATTACTTGGATCCTCCTTCCTCCCCTTCTTGAAAATAGGGACCACATTGGCCCTTTTCCAGTCCTCTGGGACCTGACCCAAGCGCCACGAGCACTCATAAACAGCTGTGCCCAGTGGTTCTGCTATGACACCAGCCAATTCCTTCAGTAACCTTGGATGCAGCTCATCCAGGCATGCTGACTTGAACACATCCAGTCCATCCAAGTGACTCTGCACCAAGTCAGCATCAACAGTTGGTAGGCTGGTGTCCCTCTGATGCCTATCTGAGATCCCATTAGGAGATTTATCTTGACCCCTGTTCAGGAACACCGAGGCAAAAAACTCATTGAATAGCTCAGCCTTGGCCTCCCTGTCTGTCACTAATTGCGCCTCCTTGTTCAGTAGGTGTCCTATGCTGCCCTGTGCCTTCCTTTTACCACCTACATACCTAAAAAAATATTTTTTGTTGTCTTTAATTTGTGTTGCCAGCCTCAGCTCTGTAGTTGCTTTGGCCTTTCTAACTGCCTCCACGCAAGTGCAAGCCAAGTAGGTATACTCCTCCTCAGTAGCTTACCCATGCTTCCACCGCCTGTATGCCTTCTTTTTTGCCCTTAGGCTCCCCTGGATTTCCCTGTTTAGCCAAGGAAGTTTTTGTGGCTCCTTTCCCCCTTTTCCCTTGTACTGGGATAGTCTCCCTCTATGTCCGAAGGATCGCTTCCTTTAGGAATGACCACTATTCCTGGACTCCCATCTTGCCGATACTCTTCTCCTGCAGTGCATCATTGACTAGACTTGTAAGCACACTGAAGTTAGCCTTCCTAAAGTCAAGCACTTCTACCCTCCTAGTTAGCTTACCCACCCTACGCCATATGGTGAATTCAATTGATTGGTGGTCTCTGCCCCCAAGGTGACAACGAATCTGTAGCTCCCCTACCAGGTCCTCTCCGTAGTCAACACTAAGTCCAGTAAGACATTTCTCCCTAGTGGGACCATATACCTCCTGCATTAGGTCACTACCCCAGTGAGAGGAGGGCAGTATGAATGTGTGTGGATCTGAGGCCTGACAATGAGGGCTAAGCTTGGTCCAGCCATAGGCTGAGAGCATTGTGTCATCTGGATGCCATCTGCGAGGCTTGGGCTGCAATGTAGGGGAGGAATGAAGCTGCAGATAGTGCCCCCTGGCATTGGGGCAAAAATGGGCGGCCTCCCACCTAATTAACACCATAATTATGTATCATCAAGGTATGGCAGACGAGGAGGTGGGCGATTGGCCCAGAAACAGGTGGGCGGGACAATGACAGACCGGCCCCAAGAACGCCCCCTGTTACATATACAGTCTTCAAACCTTAGGTATATCATAGTTAGGGTTCTACCTAAATTGCAGCAGAAATGCATTTCACGGTGGTTCCTTTAATCTTGCCCTTTTCATTATGTACCACCCCTGCTCCCCCTGCTGCTTATTGCCCAAGTAACCCCAGTGGTCCTGCCGCTCACTACTTGCTCTTGATTGGCCAGGAGGCAAAAACCATGGTTTTAAATATGACATGGTTTTTGCCTCCCATTGCTGATTGCCTGAGAGACCCCAGTGCAGCACACTTCTGCTGTGATTTAGGTATATCTCTAATCATAGTAAATTATCTAAGCTTTACATAAAATACTTCTTTTTTAATTTTCTTAGGTATTCCTTTGCTTTAACATAGGTATTATTTTGGAATTTATAGGTGTTATTCTGACATCATATGTTATTTTTATGTCATAATGCTATATATTATATCCCAAAAACAGCTAGAATTTAAAGGGGGCGTTGCAAAAAATGTGATGGTCAAATTTTAACTTCTGTACACATTTTTATATTATATTAGCAAGTACTTTAGGGTGTCTAAAGAGGTATAGATTTTTATATAGAGCTTTGAAAATGGAAAACACCAAGGAACAGATTATCAAAAATACTTAGGTTCCTAAAGATGCAGGTAAGTATCTTGTAGGATTTTCAATAGCATTTGGCCACCAACTGTTAATTTAGATTAGTTCTGTTCCATCTTGAATATGACAAACTGACAACTTCTATAATGCTATTCAGAAAATATTGGGTTTTAATTGCTTCCCTTCAGAATCTGAAGTAGAATACAGTGGAAGGTTAAATTAAATGTTATCATCTGAAGGCATTTGCAACAAATGAACTAAAATTAAATGGGGAAAAATATATCTGTTACAAACCCAACTATTTTTATGGCATAAGATGGAAGGGAATGAGGAAAGATCTATAAAAGGTCAGAACTAGCTGAACTAACACTACTTTGAGATGTATTAGGATTGATATATTTCCTTGGTTTGATAACATTTTGGAGGCAATTCATACCTCACCTTTCCTTTTCAAATGCTTTATGAACTGTTTAAAACGGTCTGTGTATTAAACTGGGAAAATGTTTCTAAGGCTCCAAAGAGTCTATTGATCATATCCCTAGTACTTCAGAAAGCAGGGTAGAGTTGCACCTTAGAATGAAGTCACACAATACATTTAGGCCAAACTAACTCTGTAGGATGTTAAACAGTGTTACAGTTAGAATGTGCTGTGAGCAGTCACAGAAAAAGGGTTAATAATGTGTCTTGACTGCAACTCTTTGACTTGCCACCAGAGGGTTGGTAAGCAGGTTTGTGGCTGGGAGCCAGGATACATAGGCTATATCCCTGCTCTGGGTTGAGGCAGGACATGGGGAGTGGTGCATTCTGGGATGCTGTAGGACTGCATGTTGCTTCTTTTGTCTCCATGGAGCAGTCTGAAATTACCCTAAAATAAGATAGGTAGCATGACCCAGAGTTAACTCTTGCCTAAAGTGCCATAACTTTATGATGCTCAGAGGGCATTTAGCATGAGTCAACAAGCTTTCATGTGCATTCTTGCACTTTAAATATTTTTAGTACAGTCTAAGTGTAATGCTGAACTAATTCAGAGATGCATAAATTTGCATAAGCTTTTGTAAGCAACAGTTCACTTTATCAGATGCTATAAAAGGACTTGTAGAGAGCAGATGTTCAGATACAAGTGACTTAAAGCCAAAGGATAGGAAAGTAGGGAGGAAAGGCAAGAGGCCACTCCGGAGAAGCAAATGTACGTTGAAGAGAAAAAAAAAATGTAGGAAATCTAAAGGGACATAGGGATTATAAATGCTAATCCAAGTACTGGGATAAGAAACTGTAATCATTGTTTAGAACATATTTAACATAATCCAGTGTGTTGATGACCTGTTGTCCAAGAATTTTGTGTTCAAGTCATTTTTTAAAGATTTGGTGTTTAAGAACAGCTACTCTGAGATCAGCGATGAAATGTCCAGGATAGTTAAAATATCTGTCACAGCCCTTTGCATATTTCTGGACTTGATGTCAGAGCAGGGGAAGTGTTCTCATTCAGGACAATTGACTAGTTACCTGCCTGTACACAAATGCACAGATCCTGGGAAACCCAACAGGAAGAATTGGAAGTCCTTGCACAGGCGCAGAACTATGATGTAATTGGAATAACAGAGACTTCATGGGATAGCTCGCATGACTGGAGCACTATAACGGATGGGTATAAACTGTTCAGGAAGGACAGGCAGGGGAGAACAGAAGGAGGAGTTGAGCTTTATGTAAAAGAGCCATATGACTCCTCAGAACTCGAGTATGAAACTGGAGATAGGCTTGTTGAAAGTCTCTGGGTTAGAGTCAGAAGAGAGAGCAACAAGGGTGGTGTTGTGGTGGAGGTCTACTATAAACCACCAGACCAGGAGGAAGTGGGGGATGAGGCTTGCTTCAGACAGCTAGTGGAAGTTTCCCAACCACAGGTCCTGGTTCTCATGGGAGACTTCAATCACCATGACATCTGCTGGGAGGGCAATACAGCAGCGCACAGGAAATCCAGGAAGTTTTTAGAGTGTTGGGGACAACTTCCTGGTGCAAGTGTTGGAGTGACCAACTAGGGGCTGTGCTTTTCTTGATCTGCTGCTTGCAAACATGGGATAGAAACTTGGTGGGAGCTCGCATGACTGGAGCACTGTCATGGATAGGTACAAAATGTTCACGAAGGGCAGGTAGGGAAGAAAAAGAGAAATTGCACTTTATGTAAAAAAGGCATATGACTGCTCAGAGCTCCAATATGAAGCTAGAGATAGGCCTGTTGAGAGTGGCCAGGTTAGGGTCAGAGGGGAGAGCAACAAGGGTGATGTTGTGGGAAGGTAGGGATCTGCTATAGACCACCAGACCAGGAGGAAGCAGAGAACGAGGCTTTCTTCAAACAGTTAGCAGAAGTTTCTCTATCACAGGCCCTGGTTCTCATCGGGGACTTCAATCACCCTGACATCTGCTGGAGAGTACTGAGGATAACTTATTGGTGCAAGTGCTGGAGCGGCCAACTAGAGGCCATGCTCCTCTTGACCTGCTGCTTGCAAACATGGGAGAATTGGTGGGGAATGTAGAAGTAGATGGCAACTTGGGCAAGAGCAACCATGAGATGATTGAGTTCAGGATCTTGAGTAAAGGAAAGATGGAGAGCAGCAGAGTAAGAACCCTGAACTTCAGAGTCTCAATGCCTTTTTCACTTCAGTCTTCACAGGTAAGACCAGCTCCCAGACTACTGCACCAGGCAGCACAATTTGGGGAGGAGGTGGTGAGCAGCCAAGTGGCAAAGAAACAGGTTAGGGACTATTTAGAAAAGCTGGATGTGTACGAGCCGATGGGGCTGGATGGGATGCACCCAAGCATTCTGAGGGAGTTGGCTGATGTGATTACAGAGCCACTGGCCACCATCTTTGAAAACACATGGTGATCAGGAGAGGTCTTGGATGATTAGAAAATGGCAAGCATACTGCCCATATTTAAGAAAGGGAAAAAGGAGGATCCAGAGAACTACAGACCAGTCAGCCTCAGCTCAGCTCCTAGAAAAATCATGCAGCAGATTCTCAACGCATCCATTTCTAAGCATTTGAGGAAAAGGTGGTGATTAGGAGCAGTCAGCATGGGTTCGCCAATGTCAAGGTATGCCTGACCAACCTGATTGCCTTCTATGATAAGATGACTGATTGTGAAAGCACGGAGACAGGCACATGTGGTGTACCTTGAATTTAGCAAGGCTTTTTATGTGGTCTCCCACAATATTCTCACAGACAAGCTAAGGAAGTACGGTCTGGAAGACTGGACCATAAGGTGGATAGAAAACTGGCTTAAGCATTGGTCTCAGAGGGTATTTAATCAATGGCTTGATGTCTAGTTGGAAGCAAGTATCATTTGAAGTGCCCCAGGGATTGGTCCTGGTGCTGATTTTGTTCAATGTCTTCATCAACGACCTGGAAGATGGCAAAGAGTACACCCTCATCATGTTTGCAGATGACACCAAGCTGGGGGGGGGGGGGGGGTGGCGGGAGTAGTAGATATGTTGGAGGGAAGGGCTAGGATTCAGAGTGACCTAGACAAATTGGGGGATTGGACCAAAAAAAATCTCATGACGTTCCAGGACAGGTGCCAAGTTTGCACTTAGGATGGAACAATACCATGTACCAGTGCAGGCTGGGGACTGGCTAGGCATCAGCTCTGAAAAAAGGGACCTAGGGGTTACAGTGGACAATAAGCAGAATATGAGCCGAAAGTGTGCCTCTGTTGCCAAGAAGGCTAATGGCATACTGGGCTGCACTGGTAAGATTGTTGCCAGCAGGACAAGGGAAGTGCTTATTCCACTCTATTCAGCACCAGTGAGACCACATGTGGAGTACTGTGTTCAGTTTTGGGCCCCCCACTACAGAAAGGATGTGGACAAATTGGAGAAAGGCCAGTGGTGGGCCAGCAGTGGGAAAAATGGTGAGGGGGCTGGGACACAAGACTTATGAGGAGAGGCTGAGGGAACTGGGCTTATTTAGTCTCGAGAAGAGAAGACTAAGAGGGGATTTAATAGCAGCCTTCAAATACCTGAAGGAAGGTTCAAAAGAGGATGGAGCTAGACTGTTCTCCGTGATGGTATATGACAGAATAAGGAGCAACTGTCTCAAGTTGCAGCAAGGGAAGTTTAGGTTAGATATTAGGAACAATTTTCTCACTAAGAAGGTAGTAAATCACTGGAACAGGTTACCCATAGAGATGGTGGAATCTCCATTCTTGGAAGTTTTTAAGACCCAGATAGACAAAGCCTTGGCTGTGATGATCTAGTTAGGGATGGTCCTGTTTTGAGCAGGGGGTTGGACCAGATGACCTCCTGAGGTTCCCTCCAGCCCTAATTTTCTATGATTCTATCAGTGTCTATTCATTCTTTCCCATAGGGATCACTTCATCTATCCAACATAAAAAGCAGAGAGGCACTGTATGCAGGGGTATGAAACATTGGTAAAGGAAAAGGTGAATGAACTGTAGATGTTAGAATTCACATTGTTTGAATCAGTGATTATGTGGTCTATGTTGAGGGGGCACAGCTGGCATCTAGGGCCATTGCAAGGCCTGGTACCTCAGTGAGAATACAAGTTAGGTAATCTGTTGTTGGAGAGACATCATTTCAGGTTGCAGGAGACTTCCTGTAAGCCAGGACAGGTTTGTCTTAAAATGGGTGTTGGCAGAGCAAGACTGAGATCTTGTTCTGACTTGCTACAATATCAACCCTGAAACTAGGACAACACAATCCCTCTGGTCATCTACACCCCCCAACTTGAACACCCCAGACACATCATTAATTACCTCTAATCCCTCAGGGGCAACCGTTTTTGTCTTCAACCCACCTTTGCCTTTGAGCCATGCCCTCTCACCTTTTCTCTCCCCTTCCCTATCCTTTTATATTTAAATAACTCTTTCTATTTGACAGTCTGCTCCCTGAAATGTCCTTTCATAGCACCTGCCAGCACAAGCTATTGCTTACAAAAGCTTATGCATCTCTGAATTAGTTAGTCTATAAAGGGCAACTCTGCCTTCCTTCTGCCTGACGTTAGACTAGCACAGCTAACAATCTATCCCTAATGTACTGGCATTTTATTATAGTTCCAGATGTACAATCATTTCAGAAGATGTCAGCAGTAATAGCCTCAGTGAGATCCCATTCATTTACGCAGAAATGACAGGAACCCCTGAGCCTGTTGTTATTCCAGACAGCTTTTCAAAACTAAGACCAGCAATATTTATACATATATGAAACATTTGCTAAGCATCTGGATCTATAATTTGTTGTTAAACACTGAGTCTTCTTTAAGACTATTTATAAAGAACACAAGGGTGCAGGAGAATTGTGAGGACATGTATACTGTTTCATTTAATCTGTAGCAGGAAATCATGCAGGAAAGGATAGAGGAAGTTCTAGGTACAACATTTTCACTGACCTAGAACACAATGGTTTGCTGAACAATGTCCTCACAAACTGAAAAACTGTGGGCCTATCTTCCACTACGTTACGCTTCGTGCAATTTACTTTTGTACACAGACAGTATGATACACTACCAAATCATAGTGAAAGGTTTTACGTCCACTTGATAACACTATGTGCAAAACACTGAACAATCAGTTCCACAGGGTGTAACAAATTCACGTTCATAGACAAAGTTATTAAGTAATTTCAGACTTTTCCCCTTCCAAAAGATGTAAAAGTTCCAAAAGGCATGGTATTACATCTTAAAAATGTATACCTTACTTCTTAGCAAGGTTTAAATTGTTATAGCAGAAAGATTTGAAAGACTTTGCGACGAAGAGTAAAGAGTTCATCTATCAGTTATCAATATCTAACAGTAGATGTTTGTAATTGATTATGCCAATATTTTGTTTAAAATAAGCACTACTCTTTCTTTTATATATAGTCTTTCATGTCATGGATTGTCCATGCACTGCTTCAAGTAGCATTTCATTTTATTTGTTATAAAATTATTGGCTCTTCATATTATCATGTATTCTCAGTGGGTTCTGGTAATTTAGAACTGTGGAAAGAGAAAAAAACAAATTAATTTTCACTATATCCATATGATTTATGATCTAAAATTAATTTTTTTTTTCAATTCTTCTTATAGGCCTTGCCTCCATCCTACCACTTCCTTCTGTGTGTGGACTGCTGTGTTCCAACACAGAGCATAATGAATTTCAATGAGGTCTCCATTCTGGTTTAATAGACCTTTGATTCAAAACTTGCAGGCCTAGAACTCTTTTCCTTCCCAAATAAAATAATCTTTTTTAATAAGTTATATTGTTCCTCTGACCATCTTTGTTGCCATTCTCTGGGCTATTTCAATCTCACTTCTCATTTACTTAAGGTAAAATAAATAAAATAGGACACAGTACATGAGAGAAGGGCTCACTGTTGTTCAACCATTATTGTATGTTTTATTCGTATTTTAATGCACCCAAACTTCCTATTTGTTTTTCTAACTGAAAATGTACACTGAGTATATAATAAGCCTGCTGGTTTTGGTATAAACAGACATACTGGGGGAAGAACTGGTCTCTTGATGCTTATCTTCTATTAATCCAAAATCTGTACGGGACAAAAAATACTATTTCTCTTTAAATAGAAACATGATAATACCTCGTATAAAGTAACTCTGCTTTGATGTACTCACATAAACATTGTGCTATAGTTTCCCCTTGCTGCACTTACCAATATAGTAAAATATTTTTTTTTACGTCAGCAACATTAGCAGAAAAAATATATTATGATGAAGCACCTATGAAAACAGTGTTCCAACACTGTAAAATCACAAACAGTTCTCAGATCACTGGATTTCTTATTCCATAAGTGAATGTAGGAAAAGTATTAAACTAAAATATATGGTTTAAAAACATAAAGTCAACAGGCAAAGCCACATCATAAAGGAATGATGAGAACAGTTCATGACATACAAGTCTATATGAAGTGCTTTCTAATCATGTGGAATAACTAATACTTCTCAGAATACTGAAGACTTCAGAACAAAGCAGAACTAAGGCTTCTTGTTATCCTGGCTTGTTTCTGCAATATATGCAGAAAGTATAAATATCAGTACTTACTATATTTACTAGATTCTAAGACAACTTTGAATTTAAGATGACCCTCCCAATAATTAGATTTTAGACATGGAAAATTACAAATGTGTAATAATTTTCCATATCTAGAATCTAATTATTGGGGGGCTGTCTTAAATTTGTTCCCCCACTGCTATGGCAGGAAAACAACAGCAGGGGGGCAGGCAATGGGAAAAGTGGAAGTGGGGGGACAGGCAGAGAGGAAGCAGAGGTAGGGGAAGCAGGGAAAGCTGAGGGAGGGTGAAAGTAGGGGCACTGGAGCAAATATACTGCCCCTCATTCCTTGCCCTCTTGGGGCATTTGAAGATGTACCCTGGGAGTGTGTGTGTGTGTGTGTGTGTGTGGGGGGGGGGAGCTGGGGGGAAGGGAATGCTTTAATTAAAGCGGCTCTGAGAACTGCTCTTATTAAAGCACCTGGCGTGTCACGTGTATCAGCATCCCCTCACTGATAAATGGTAGTGGGGGTGCTTTAACTAAAGCTTGTTGAACGAGCTTTAGTTAAAGCCTCCCTGCCACCATTTTTCAGTGTGGGGATGCTGATGCACGTGACACTGGAGTCTCCTGGAGTGTGGTAATTACCACGCTCTAGCAGACTCAATTGAGTGCTCAGATGTACTGTAATTACAGCACGTTGAAGCAGCCTCGCTGCACATCTATCTATAGGCATCTCTGGTGACTACCACCTCGCCATTTACTTCTTCCTTTTGCTTGCTTTCCCCGCTGATCAGGACATACATGGAGTCCCAAAGCTGCCCTTGCCCCGCACTGCAGGAAGCAGCTGGGCTGGGAGCCTGGCTTGGCACCCCACAGATTTCTCTTTCCCTGAACTACTCCCTTCACCTCTCTCCCTTCCATGGTGAGATAGGAGAAGTGGGTGGGGTAAAGAAAGCAGGGCAGAGAAGGAGAAATTTTCAGGATGCTGAGCGGGGCTCCCAGCACAGCTGTTTCCTGCAGTGTGGGGCAGGCTGGACACCAAAGCAGCAGCAGTTTGCAGATTCCTTCTTTCCTGCCTGGCTCCCTGCCAGCAAGGGAGAGGAGGGAAGGGGAGGGAGCAGGGGAAAGGAGGGGGAGGAGAGGAGAGAGGGAATCTGGGCAGGGGGCGGAGCTGCATGCTGCTGATGCTGGCCCTGCCCCTGCTGGGCTCCCTGCAGAGCTGTTTCTCACAGCTCCCAGTTGTGACACGCCATTCTAAAACAAGGCTTTATTTTCTCCATGATAAATGTGGAAAAAAACCCTGTCTTAGAATGGAGTAAATACAGTACCTACCAAGGTGATGAACACTATAAGTATTAAAAGTGCTAAGGTATTAAGGTGCCAGAAGCAGTATAAGAACTGAGAAAGAATATATACATAAGGAAAGAATGAGAAAAAGGTTACATGAATCATAATAAATAATTAGCCCAGAGAGCTTTTTTTTATCCAGAGTCATCAATGAAACTTGAGGGCACATAATATCATATAGCACTGCTCAATACCATACGGAATCAAATGCCATGAAGACAATATATTGCATGTTTGCATTCACTTATAGCACTAAGTGATAACTCAGTGGCATTAACACACAAAAGAAAGAGTCATAAAACATAACACCAATCTTCCAAAATGGAGTTCAATCAGTAAGCTATTAAATTATCGCCTTTTATGGCTGTATATTGAAGGACATAACAGGATGCATTAGTGTATATCAAATTTAAAATTCATGTCATTTTTTCAAATGTGACCTTAAAAATTGAGGTAACTAGACCTCCTTTGCAGTTTTACAAATGTCAGCCTTAATATCCAACAGCCCAGTTTTAAAGAATAGTAGTTTGACCTAGCATCCTAATTAAATCTTCTCCCTCTCATTGCTGTGAACTGTTTATACACTGGCCTCTACCTAGTAGTAGCTGTATTTTAGGTGAGTTGTGTATGCATACAGTTTGTTAACCATTTGAAGAACTTCTAAGATAAAAGGTGCTATGTAAAGGTAAAATATTTTATTATTACACAGAACACCAAGATTTGTTTCTCCAGTATTATAAAATGTTCCCCTTGAGTTATGAATCTCAGTAAGAAATTTCACTCTGGAGGGAATTTTTTATTACATATTTGTATATTCCTTAGGTTTATAATAAAAGTGCTGACATAAACTTCACTTCAGCATCACAAATGCAAAGCTATAATGTTTGCTTGTCAATTTTTTTATTTATTACTGAAGTCCTAGCAGATGTGCTTTATTACTGTTAAACCCCTTCCCCACCCCCAAAGTTAATTACTTGTCTATCAAAAAGATAAACATCTTGTTTTATGCTCTGAGAATATTACAGAAATACAGGATGGCAAGTGTCCAATATCTATATGAAGTAATGCTATCATCATTTCCTCACAACTCTTGAAATGCCCATCAGAAATAAATGACCCAAATCAACTCAAGAGTTGGCAGCAGTTTCTGCAGGAAAAAGATAGGCTCAGACTGGACAAAGCTCAGGTTCTTGTTTTGGATATGGGAAGTAAAATCTCCTTTTCTAAATGTTCTCACAAGATTAAAACATACAGACCAACTAGGTTTACCTCACCTTTGGCAGCAGAATCCCTTTATATTCAAGAGAGTCTGTTCTTACACCTTTCACTAAAGCTACTTTACATAAGATTTAACAGCATAATTGTTGTTAACAGCACACTCTAAGATAATGTACATAAAACATGTACATTAAAAAAGGGAATTAAAAGTCTTAGATAATTTTATGCTATTAATTAATATATAATTTATATTATTGAGACATTCCGTATAATTGTTAAAAAGAAAATTAGTTACATCATAAAAATATATTCCCCATTTCTGAGAAGCTGGGGTTACAGCTGCTACAACAGCTGCTCTATCTTTGTGGGCTCCAAGGAATGAATCCAGAACCTACAGAAGATAATGGAAATCTTCACATTGACTTCAGTTGACTTTGGATTGGGTCTTTAAAAAAGCCCTCGCATAACTAACACAATAAAAATGAATTCTTTATTCTAAAGGGGAACATAAGTGAAGTAAACATACAGACTTCCTTTACTTGTGCTTCTGAAAATTCATATTAGACTTCACTGGGAATTTCAGGTGTGTGAAAAATTTAGAGTAAAATCTAAGATAAAGTTCTACTGAGACTAAAAAACTGAATGCCTTGATTTAAAACCAAATTCTCATTTTCTTCTCATGTATTACTAATTTTGAGGGGTCCTCATCTGTAGCCCTGTTGTTCTTCATGATATGTTCCAGTCATTTTAGGGCAGTGTTCAGGTTCCAACTGAAAGATGTGGGACCTAAATCCTCATCTGGTATAAATTAGTTTATCTTCAATGATATTAATACATACTTAAACAATAAAATTAAATTCTCAATTACATTTAAGAACATCACATGCAAGACTACTGGGACTCCAGAACTTCAAGCTTTCCTAACAAGAAAGAGGATTTCCTAAACAAAATCAAAGAAACAGCAGCAATTCTTTCCCCATCCTATAGTCAGCAGACCCCATACAGATTAAAGCTCACAGTTCTCTCCACACTTACTAGAGAATCCAACCGTGTCTGAAACGGATACCTTTAGCGAATGACAGAAACTACACATAATACCATATGGCTAGGAAGAGAAGTTATACATAAACCAGTTTAAGTGATCAGAAACTGGTTTAAATCTGTAACAGAACAGAAGTTCTGTGCACATAAACCAGTTTTGAAATAGCTTAAACTGGTTTAAGATAAATCTGGCTGAATGTAATAACAGGCTTAACTGATTTAGGTCAAACCAGTTTATAAAACTTCTGTCCCAGACCCCTTCCTGGTTCAAGTTAAATCACAGTCCCCCAGTATCCCAGGATGCTTTGTAGCCCTGGGCTGGGCTTTGCTGTCTGCTCCAGAGAGTAGGGTTGGCCCCACCCCTCTGCCCCCTAGTCAGAGCAGTGAGGGCTCACTGACAAGGGGGTGGAGTTCGGAAACTCAGCTCGGGACCTCAGCCGGGTATGCCTGTTAGAGCGGGGCAGCCCCTGTCAGACTTTTCCCTAATGGAGTGGATGGGAAGGGGGCATGGGGTGGGGTGTGGGGTGGGGCCATGGGGCAGGGTGGTGGGGAAATCCTGGAAGGAACTCCCCCCACCCCCGCAAGCAAACCCTGGCTGGGGTCCAAGGCCAGGGAGGGAGTTAAAACTCTCTTCCCCAGCTCAGTGTGCTGGCCCCAGGCTGGGGCATAGCCATGCCCTCTGCTCTCCACTTGAGCAGGGAGTGGGGTGTGGGGAGGGGGCAACAGCCCAAGAGGGACTATCCCCTCAGAAAACCACAGCTGGGTTCCCATGTGGGCCACAGTAGGGGGTTTAAAGTGCCCCTCCCCCTGGTGTCAGTACACTGTCTCCAGGCTGGGGTCTGGTGATGCCCCTTCTGCTCAAGCAGGGAGGAGGGGAAAGCTTTCGAACTTCACTGCCTTCCCTTTGGCAGTGGTTGGCAGACTGGGAGGCATGCTCTATTGCCACCTGGCTTCTGGCCTGAGCCACTGCAGACATGTGGCTGCATTCCCTGAATCAAAATTGAATGTCTGTTTACTTGCTTCTCAGTTTAATCTCTGCAGTTTAAACTAACCTGTGAAGACTGAATTGATTCAGCCTCAGGCTTTCTGACTATCTGTACTTAGCCTATAAGTGATCCAAAACCCATTCAAATCTATAATGCAACAGAAGCTCAGTACACATAAACTGCTTTCAATATGGGCAAAAACCAGTTTAAGATAAATCTGGGTGGATGTAGTATCCAACTTAACTGATTTAGGCGAAATTGGTTTATTGCACTTCTGTCCCAGATGCCGTCCAGATTCAAGTTAACTCACAGTCCCCCAGCAGCCCAGGATGCTTTGCACCTCTCCTGCAAACCTCCTTCACAGGGTGGGTTGGCTAGCCTTGGCCCAAGTTGTCTGCTTTAACTGAGCAGGGAGGCTGAAAGTAGCACAAAGTGCCCCCTGGCTTTTGGCCTGGGCCACTGTGGCTGCATTTCCAGAATTAAAAGTGAATGTTTGTTCGCTTGCTTATTGGTTCAATCTATGCAGTTGACTAACCTGTGAAAACTGAATTGATTCAGCCTTGCACTTTTTGACTGTCTGTACTTACTCTTTGAGTGCCCACTAAAAAAGGTGAGGACTGCAAGATAATCAGAAGGCCAGCAGGTTCAGGTTATCTTGGCTCTGTGGTGGAAATTATTCCTAAGAAAACAGACCCTGATATGAAGACTGCTTGCAGGTGTATCTTTTTTATGCTGAGAATCTATGTGGAGTACTCTCACTGATCTCAACCATAGGATTATGGCAGGGGTAAGCTCTCAGGCCACATGACTCCCAGGCAGTTCAAATGCAACCTCTGAAGGAAGAGAAATAAACATTACCTTTCTCCCTATCTGTTCAGCTATTATTTTCTGGTTTTGATTTTCCTCAGTTCTCACTTATTATGAATTATGGTTATCTGAGCTGGGGTGCTGTGTGCAGAGCACTGGCTGTGGGACATGTACATTTCAAAAGACTTCTGCACCATGTCCCACTGCTAGATGGGTTAGGAAGTTTGACCACCCTTAGTTTAAGGCATGAGAAAAAGGCAGAAAGGTCCCAGCTCCCTCTACGTTTTATAATTAAAAGCATCCATTTAGGATAAACTCTACTCAGAAGGAAGCAGAGAGTGATTGCAGTGCTGACTATACTCTGTTTCTCTCAAACAGACTGCTGCATTTTGTTCTACCTTCAGTTTCTGAATCAATACGTACCATACAGTAGCCCTTGATTTTCAGCAGTCTGCTTTAGAGGTGACTAGGTCTGCATCCAGACAAAAAGGCTGCATGAAGTGTCATGACCTGATGCAGATGAAAAGAGCACTTAAGGCAATGCTACTATTTGATCATGAAAAGTGTGTGGAATTCTAGGCTTTTACGAGACTTCCAAGGCAGAAATGCCAACTGAACATCAATGCAAGGGGGACACCTAATTCGCATTTGTGCCTTTTGGAAACCTCCCCCAGTGACCAGAAATGCTGGATGCACAGCCACAAAGAGAGGTTTGATATGACATATGCTAAATCTTCTGCTTGATTCTCATAAATGTTGCCTGAGGTAGTCACAACCAGGCACTAGAAGATGCATAAGCATATGTTCTCTCAACTAGAAGAGATAGAGGAATGAAACTTGGTATCATCAATACAATGGAAACACACAACCTGTATCTTCTTAATGACTCTCCTAACAGTCAGACAGATGCACTAAATAAAGGGATGACAAGGCAAATGTAGGACTTATAATACCAAGGGCATGAAAAATACTGTTATTTCTTCTGGTCCTAATTTTCCTGTGAAATGATGTAGACTAAAAAAATAGAAAAATGTTGGGCCATATCTTCAGGTGGTATAAAATGGTATAACTCGTTTGAACTGAATGGATTCTGTCCAGTTTATACCAACTGAGAATTTGGCAGCTTTTTTTCCCCTTTAGAACCAACTCTTTCACCAGAAAAGATGCTTAAATTCTCTCAGTTCTTCATGTCTAATAAAAATGTAATAGAACTTTTTTTTTGTGCTGCACTACTTTAAAAATGAAGGGGGACAAGGAAGGGGAAACTTTTGCTTTGTTTTCTTTGCTTATTTAGTGATAATTTTTTTTTTCTGAAAAACAGTGCGGATATCTTAACAACTACAGTGATATATGCTGGTATTAATAAGAGAGACATCACAATAATAGACCCTACAAAACAAATACTCTAAAACTTTTAGGCCACAAATAGCTTCTTTTTGGGAGCTTATAAATTTATGAATGCTAAGGCAGGCTTAAGAGAAATATTGTAAAACACAGGTTTTCTTTTTTTTAAAGAATACATAAATTATAGTCCATAGAGAGTTCAAAAGGATTAAAATATGACAAAAACCATGGATTTTATCTCTCTTAGAGATCAAGTTAATTGTAAAACATATACTATTTTCTGCCTATATCAATTCTGTTAATCTGCTTGTCTGCCTTAAAATCCAAACCACCAACACTAATTTTAAGCATGCCATAGTCCATGAAAATGTATCCACTTGACACAGGGACAACAGGGCATAGGGATATAGGACTACAAGATGTCTCCTGAACATTGCATCCAGGCTCCTCCATTCACAGGCAATCATTTTCCCAAGGATTCCCCAAAATCATCACTTCAAACTCATAAACAACTACAAGGCACAAAACCAGAAACACTGAGAATACCTGACAACAGGTATCAATCATGCTTTGCAGCAAGGGGCCACTTTAGCAGAGCTTAGCCCCAAGCACATTCCACTTCCAACTTGTGGTTAGTCTCACAATCACCACAGGTCACTGCAATGCCACTGCCACGGCTTCTTCCTGCTGCCTGGGCAAAGCACCTTGCCACTGATGTGCCACCGAAATGCTATTCCCTCCCTGCTCTACCACCACAATGACAAAGGATCCCTCCCCACAAGCTCTGCGAGCAGGGTAAAATGGCGCCACAAGCCAGATCTTAAGTTGGGTCTTAAGTGGGTCTTAAGTTGCTGACCCCTACATACAACATGCTACAGGTAAAAGCCAAGGATACAAGGGCACTGCCAATATCCTGCCACTGCAATAACAGAAAAAATAATTGTTTTAATATATACTCCAAGCATCTGTGAAGAGGATTGTGCTCCACACTATAGGGGAAGGAAAAAACATCCAAAAATTCTTACAAATTTGACATAGGGGAAAAATTCCTTCTAACCCCAAATGTAGTCATCAGTACAACTCAGAGCAGAACAATACCTGCATACTTGTTTTCCACTTTCTAAACAAAAGATATTATGAAAAGTTGGTCCAAAGCAATGATAATTTCAACTATTTTAAATGGAAAAAACTACATGATTTTTTTACAAAAATACTGCATTGTATAATGTAAAAAGTAAAAATGAGCTCTGGGAGCCGGCAAAGCCTGCTGAGTTTGCTTCAACTGTGAGTGAAATAGGGAAGACAGATGGTCTGAGGATTACTACCTTCAGACACCAAGCTGTATTTGTAGTATAGCTATAGGTAAAAGATACTGAGTAATCCAGTTTTGTTTCTGAATTCACATTCCATAATATTGGCAACAAGGATTCACTGAAATCAAAAGAGCGAATATTTCTAGCAATACCTCCAAAATAGTTTGGCACCTCTTATGGCAGCAATATGAACAGACAAGCTTAACTAACATATCTTTTATAATGAAGCTGTTATTTGAGAAATAACTGCTATAGTAAAAAAAATGAAGTTATCTAGATGCAGTGCCATCAGCATGGTAACAAAGCATTTGAGTTGTGCTTGTTTGTTTTGTAGCTGGAAGGAGACTATCTTATCTACCCTACAGAGATTCTGCTATTAAAGCTCTATGATATGACAGCCTGATTTGGGTCCAAAGAAGGTGAAGAAGCGGGAGAGAACCAAACTGCATTTTGCTTTTGCTTGATGAAGCTTTCCCATTTTGTATGCAAGTTCAATTACATACATTTTATTTTCTGTTCTCTATTTACTGGTCCTGCTCACCCATTTACACTCAATAAATATGTTTAGTTAAACCTATACAGTACTGTGTTGCATTACAAAATCTGGATGAATGTTCTTCATTTACCAACCTCTACTCCCTGTCACATTGCACAGCGAGAGAAGATCATTTGAATTAGTTTTCATTAAAGTGCAGTGCTCACTATTTTTTACTTCAGTCTTAGCAAGTCACAGCTTGGTTTAATTTGCAAAGCAAAATAAAACAGAACAATTGGAATTAAAACGAAATCTGATTTTACAGACTGCCTCACTTTCTGGGTACAGGCAGAGCCATTAATTCCTCTTTTAGAAACTTGAGGAGTAGGAGTCTTCAGAGTATCACCTGGAAGAAACATGCAAAACAGGGGATTCTACTTGCTGGACATGAAATGGCATGCTTCTTTTGATCGGTTTCAGGAGCAGGAGGAGGAGGAGGAGGAATAGCCCCAAATCCTCGCACTGGTAAATGGGAGGAGGATGAAAAGTTCAACTTCTGGAGAACTAGAAGAACTAGAGGTGAGTACACTGATTCTTTCAAAACAGCTGGGCTGGAACTGCCAGAAATTTTCCTGTAAAACTTTATTGATTTCTAAGTCTTTCAAACAACTAATTTGTGGACCAAATTCTGCCACACTGGACGTATCTACATGTTCACTAATGTGCCATAATTACAGTGCATTAAGTTTAGTACCTGTAATAACAGGTACTAACTTAAAGCACCGTAATTAGTGTTATTGCGCATTAGCGTAGATCAACACTTTTTAGGTGATGCTTAATGCCCATTGGACTAATCAACTGTGCATTAGCATGGTTTTTGCCACTCACACTAATAAGTGGTAGAATTAGTCCAAGGGCATTAAGGCAGACATTCAAAAAGTGGAGCCTGAATTGATTCAATATTTGCAGGCTGTTTTAACTTGCAGAGATTGAACCAATTTGCAAATGAATAGACATTCACTTTTGACTCTAGAAATGTAGGTACATGCCAGCAGCGGCTCAGGCCAGAAGCCGGGAGGCACTAGAGCGAGCCCTCGGCTGGAGGGAAACTAAGCTGAGGGTAGGCGTGGCCAGGCCCAGACAGGCCTGAGTATGATTGGGGAGTGCTTTAAACCCATACCCTGGACTGCAGGGGCCCCAGCCAGGGTCTGCTTGGAGGAGGACAGGGGAAGAAGCCCCTGAGGATGGGAGAAGAGGTTCCTAGCCCCTCCACCACCACTCACTCGCTGGCTGGCTGCAGGAGCAGGGGCAGGGCCAGACCCCGGTAGGCTAAGGGGAAGGAGGGGTTTAATCCCCTCATTGCAGGCAGCAGTGGTGAGGGCACCCACATGGTACCTTGGACCAGGTCCCTCCAAGGGGCTGTCAGCTGTGGGGAAGAACAGGGATGGGGCATGTGACCTGACTGCAGGGAGGTGGGAGCTGGGGCTAGTTGCAGAACCTGACTCAGTGCTTGCTGCTTCTGCGGCAGCGCTCCCTGCCCCACTCCCTCTCCCAGCAGTGGCAGCAGAGTGAACTATCGCGGCGCGTGCAGGTGAACCACCTGTCACCTGCCACCTGCATGCAGGAGTGCTGAGCACTTGGGGTAGGCTGCTGCGGGTCGGGGAGGGGGGGGGACAGCAGTGTGGGGAGGCAATGGACCACTGCAGCCCAGTCTGGCCTGGCCTTATGGCACAGGGGCCTAGGCAATGACTGGCCATGACAGCCCACTCCAAGCAGCTTGCGCCACTGCAGGCAAGCGGTGGGTGACATGTGCCTTACCTCCGTCCGCTGCAATGGTTTCCTTCATCACTGTCAGCAGAATAGAGAGGGGTGGCCTGCCACGGGCGAGTCACTGCTTACACCCCTGAGCTGTGGAGTCAAGCCAGATCAGGCTGTGGCAGTCCATTGCCTCACTCCACCACTGCCCACACCCCTAGCCCAGAGAAGTCCCCTCTGAGCACTTGGCCGCATAGCCCAGGAGTGTAAGCTGGTTGAGCCCAGCTCTGTGGCCCAGGAGCATAGGCAGTGACTGGCCCAGGAGCATAGGCAGTGACTGGCCCATGGCAGGTCAACCCTCCCTCTCCCGGCAGCAGTGGTGGAGCAAACTATCGCAGCAGGCAGAGGTGAGATTAAATCCACGCTTCCCTTCAAGCTACCAGGGTCTGACCCTACCCCTGCTCCTGCCACTAGAACAGCAAAGTGGGTAGGAGGCTGGGCCACCTGGCAAGGGCTGCTGCCTCCTTGCCAGGCAGACCTGGCAGCACTTTCCCACCCCTACCCTTTTCTCAGCCAGCCTGAGCAGTGACAGTGCTTTGGCTAGGGAGGACAGGGGCAGGGCCACCCCTGCTTGGCTGGAACAGACAGCCCAGTCCAGCCCAGCCCAGCTCATGGCTGCAGAGCATGCTGGGATGCTGGAAGACTCTGAATTAACTTAAACCAGGAAGGGGTCTGGGACAGAAGTTGCATAAACCAGTTTGACTCAAATATATTAAGTCTGATACTACATTCAACCGGGTTTGTCTTAAACCAGTTTTGGCCATTCAGGGTGTACTGAACTTCTGTTCTGTTACAGGTTTAAACTAGTTTCTGATCACTTAAACCGGTTTACGTGCAACTTCTTTCCCAAGACTAAACATCTTGTGTAGAAGCCTGTGGCTTGTCTACACATGTGCTTTACTGTGGAGCAGACTAATTAGTTGCAGAGTAAAGCATCACCGACTACTATGTTTGATGGTATTAGGCTGCAGTAAACAAATGCTGTAGTAAGATAGTACTATAGTACTGTTGGGGACAGTACTATCTTACGCCAGGGTAATTTACTGCAATGAAATGCACAAATAGATGCTGACTGCAGGCATAAATTGCACCCAGTCACCCCAGCTAGCCAGGGGCCAGACTCCTGCCTGCTGCCTAGCCACACAGCTCTGCACTTTCAGCACACACAGACTCTCTGCCAGCTGGAGCCCAGGGCTGACCCCCCTCCCCCCCATCTCCTCTGCCAGTCTGGGCCTGTCAAATTGCTGCTTTCCTGGGTACACGTGTAGATGCTGCACCCAGGAATAGTTTACAATGGCTCAAAGTTATTGAGCCAGAGTTATTGCTTTGCATTAATTGCATATGTAGATGCATACAAATACCAAGTTGAGATAAGGTTTTCTTACATTTTATTCTGTATCTCCCAAGAACTTCTAGAGTCAATCAATTTTTCAGTGATTATAAATTGACATTAGAGGGAGCACACATCTCCCTCCACTGCATTTAATTTTCAAGCTTTCCACCAACTATTTACTCCTTTCATTCACTTCTGTGCAACTAATTTTTATTACCAACCAATACTATTCACCCCTGTGTTTATTTCCCCATACAACCCTCCCCAGGGTTTAGTTTTCTATCTTTTTATATTCCTCTTTCTGCTCATAATCCAGCATTAGCTATCTACATCCTAACCTAGAGAAGTCATCTTCTCCCTCCCTGTGTAGCTGGACTATGGGTTTCCCAGTACTTTCCTTTGCTACACACACATCTAGCTCTTCTCCACCACTAGCCTAAGAAAAGGAGCATTGCTAGAAGCTTTCTCTCTTAGCTTACTGCTAAGGGAGCATGCCAACAAGACCTAGAACTGGAGTTGCAGAATTAGTAGAAGCAGAAGCTGTTTATTAGCATACCACAGCATTAGGAAATGCTCCCTGCTCTGCAGCAAGGTACAAACCAGTGAGGGAGTACAGGCTGCTCAAGGTCCTGAAGAACTTGCTTGTCACTTAGTACATTCAGTAGCTTGGTTTAGCTAGCTACTCTAATCCAGGAGGCTGCGGAATGGGGGAAGAGCAGTTAGTTAAAGGGGCATTCCCCACAGACTGGAGGTTTCCCCTTACAGCCATCTGGGGTTTGAAAATTTACAATCTGCAGAGAAAGTGCACTAAGTTGGCATGTCTGGATTTGGAAACTCTTAGTATTTTATGACATCACTTGCAATGGATTGTTTTACATTTCTTCAGGTGTATATGTTGCATATAGAGCAAGCTGCCTTGTAATTATTTTTTAGTATCATTAATACAAGAATGATATAAAGACAAAATAAATAAAAATTCACCAGGGGAAACAAAAATTACCAGCTGATTTTTGGACAAAGCCTCATGCAGTTATTTATTTTCATTCTTACAACTCTAGAGACAAGATCTCATTATTTTAATGTAGATGAACTGTTTGCTAAAAGAGACACTATCAACTTAAAAAATATACTATTTTTACTTTATAAAATGTGCTTTAGGTAACACCTAAGATTTCTAAATATGGAAGGGATTCAAGAAATATTTAGTCTCTCTCCCCCCCATTTTAGCCTACTGAGTGTTTGACAACACTGTGCGTATCGTAAGTTTCATGGTGTCTCGCAGATCATCAGTTTCCCACTGTTAATGTGAATTTTTCATGTAACCACAGGGAAGATAAAAACATTGCCCCAAAATACAACAAGCTTATTAAAAAACTACACTTTAAACATACTTATTTAAAAAACACTTTAAACATATTTATTTTAATTGACTAACTTTCAAATTGACACTGGCCCTGCAGAATTTAGAGAGGGTTAAAAACATTAGAATTTCTTTAGACTCACACACACACACACACACACACACACACACACATATATATATATATAGAGAGAGAGAGAGAGAGAGAGTGAGGGGAGGGGAGGAGGGGGAGGGGGCAGGGGTTAAGAACATTAGAAATTTCTTTAGACATATATATATATATATATATATATATATATATATATATATGTGGCTTGGTCCTGGTTATGACCATACACTGCATCTGACTGATGGCTTGTGGCAATGTGGTAGGGATACTCATACTTAGTTAGCTCCTATAAAATACCACAATATTGCAACCTCCAGACTAAGGCAAATTTAGGATGACTGAAGACCCAAGGCCCAACTGCTTTGTGGGTAATCCTTGGTTGGAAAAAGGCTAAGGGACATCACCTTGATAGAAACATGCCCCCTCACTGAGGCATTAGGCAGTCAGCAACAACTTTTATCTGTTGCTCTCTGGCAGAAGCTACAACCGTCAAGGCACTGACCATCTGGACTTGGCCTGGCTTTTGACACCATCTCTGTGGTCTAAAGTGGGGATGGTAGATGTAGGGCAAACTCCACTCCCCGATCCTTTTGCGTAGGCATATGCAGTGAAGATCTCAGTGTGATCTATACTAGCCAAAATTATAAAGTTGCTCACATGCTAGAATATTCGGCCTCTGACTCTGACACCAGTCGGTGCTTGCCACACCCCCTCACTGATGACACTGTTGTGGCTGCCTGTGGGAGCTCCCCACTCAGCCCACCCCCCACTGTCGACAATGTTGCCACCGCCTGCATGAATGAATGAAAATGGTCAGTGACTGTTAGAACTTTGTGCAAGTCAAAATCTGTCACCAACACCTACTTTGCTGGGATAATCAGATGAAAGACATCATGGAAACACAAGATCAGGGAACTGGCACCAATTAGATCTAGTCCTGAACAGGCATAACCACCTGAAAGAAATCCTGCATATGAGGTCCTATCATAGTGGTGACTGTGACACTGACCATGTCTTAGTTTGCTGCAAAATCAGAATAATGTAAAAAAGATCCATGATAGCAAAACTACCAGCTGCCCTCAGATAGACATCAACCAAACTAAAGACAGAAAAATGCAGATTATTCAATGAAGTTGTGAAAACACATTTACGTAACAATAAATCCACTGAGGCTTAGGAAAGCTTAAAAACTAACATATACAATGATACTATAACAGCATTTGGCGAAAAATGCAAGAAAAATGCAGATTGGTTTGAAAAGCAGTCTGAAACCCCTCTACCACTGGTAGAAAACAAAAGGACAGCACTAGCCAACTATAACAAATCTCCCAATGCCATAATCCTAGAAAATCTGAGGACGGCTTGAATAGAAATGCAAAAGGAGGCCAAGAGGTGTGCCCAAGATTTCTGGCTGAAACTCTGTAATAATATTCAGAAACCAACTAATGCATGTGACAGCAGCAGAATGTATGAAGTCATCAAACGAGCAATTGGGCCAGTCAAAGAGCAAACAGCTCCACTGAAAGACTTAAACAGAAATGTCATTACTGGTAAATAAAAACATCTTGAGCATTGGATTGAACACTATGGAGCACTATACTTCAGTGAGACTGAAATCAAACATGAAGAGCTTGGAGGATTTTCACAGCTCGAAGTTATGATGGATTTAAACAGCAAGCCTATGTTAGAAGATTTGCAGAAAGCCATTAAATTGATTCCTGGGAACAAGGCATCTGGCAACAACTGTTTGCCTGATGAAAGCTACAAATATGCCAATGATGAATTACCTCAAAACCTTCATGAAGTTATACTTCACAGTTGGAAAGAGGAAGTAGTTTCACAAGATTTCAATGATGCCTATCCAAAAAAAGGGGATAGAAGTGACTGTGACCACTACAGAGGCATCTCCCTGTTGAATATCACTGGAAAAATTATCACTAATATGGCTCCTAGGCTGCCATCTCTAGGTGAAAGAATCTATCCTGAAAGTCAATGCAGTTTTCACTCATATATATATATATATATATATAAAATATATCAACAGTGGTGCTGAGATATATATATATCTCAGCACCACTGTTGATATATTTTTGGTCAAGGAACTGCATGAGAAGTGTAGAGAAAAACAAACACCACTGTGTGAACGGTGCCTTAAATGGGCTCTATTGAAGACTGCTTGAGAGCCTAAGCCCCCGGAATATCAGGTCTTCAGGGGCGACAGTTTTAATACACATGTTCTCTACTCTGGAGCTCCCTTCCCCATCTTGCCTGCAATGTCTTGGTCTTGTTTACTTGGAGGGAGGTTCCTTGTTACCAAAAAGGCTCTGTATGTAGTTTACATGGGCGTTGTCCCTACAGAGCTCTGCTTCCCCTCTTACTGCATCCACACACCAACCAGAAGTATAGCTGTTGTCATTGTTTTAGCTTTAAATGAAGGCACCTGTAATCTCTTAGTTGTGTCTTCTATTGGCACTATACTCATAGGGGTCAGTGCCTTAAATCAAATTACCACTTGATTCATTCCCTCCATCAATTAATTAACTTAATTAATCACATGCAAGTCCAACGTAAATTCATTCCCTTGAAGCTGCCTCTGGGCCAATTGGGACTCAAGCCTCAATCAATTAGAGGAACTCAATTCATTTTAATAAACAAATGAATTTCCATGAATACTTATCCAGTCTCAGTTCCTTTCACTCAGTTACTTTCCTCAGGTGATCACAACACCATAATCAACTCAACTCAATTTTGTTCACCCCTAATTCATTGGGGTATTGTCCTTTATTAACTGGGTTGCTCCATGCCAGCAAACTGTGAGCACTTGGCACCTATATCAGCACCATCACACTCATGCGGCTTCCGTCAGCCATCTCAGAAATTGGCAAGGGATGAGCTCCCTTCCTTCTGAGCCCATCCTGGATGAAGTTTCTGAGGACAACCCCTCCCATTCTTTGCTCCTGGGGTTACGATAACTTGTGCTGGGTGCCCCTCCGAGTGCCTGGGTCTTGAAGACTCCTCCAACTCCAGCTCACTGCCTCCATGCCACTCCTGGCTCTGTGCGGGCATTTCTCTCTCTCCTCTCCTGCTGGTCCCACTGGATGTTTGGTTTTGCTGGGAGCTCCCTGGGTTCCCCCAATCCTCAGGGAGCAGAAGCTGACATACTGGAGATGTGCGCATGGTCCTGGCCACTCCACTGCTACTGATGTAATTCCTGTGGGGGTGCCCGGTGAGTCTCCAGCCCTTACCAGGCTTTGCTGTTTTCTCCCAGGGAGCAGAGGGGGTTTTCTCAGGGTCCCAGCCCTGGGCTTCAGGGAGGGACCTGCCTCCTGCTCTCACACACTGTACATAGCCTTCATCAATCTGACAAATGCCTTTGGTACAGTCAACAGGCAGGGCCTTCTTACTGTTCTGAAGAAACTGGGTTGTCCCCCCACAAACTATTGAACATCATTCACTCAATACAGCAAGGTATGAAGGCAACTGTAGTGTATGAAAACAAAAAATCAAACACCTTTGACAACAACAACAGGGTGAAACAGGGGTGTGTCTTAGCCCCCATGCTTTTTAACATCTACTTTTCATTCCTGCTTCTTCATGCATTCAAGGACAGCAATGATGGCATTTATATCTTATATATATAAGGTTTGTTTTTCTATTTCAAACTAGTAGATACCTAATCTATAGACAACTTATCATTTTACAACCTCACTTGTTGTTTTAGCCAGAACTTCAAGTGAATCACTACTACTACTACTACTATCAATAAATGAAGACGATGATGATGATGTATGGAACATATCTGTTTCTTTTTAATCTTTCTGACTACCATACTCTTTAGTGTCCTGTGCTATATAAATGTGCAATCAATTGCACATAAGGGGTTTATGTTGTCACACTTGTACATTCAAAGCAATGCTGTGATTAACCAAGTACACAAGAGTCAGCATCATGAGGTTGTCTCCCCCAGCAAAGAGTGTGTAGACAGATTTTATTAACATTTGTTATACAAGTCAGTAAAATGAGAAACTAGTTCTTTTCTAGAAAACTGTAAGTTTTGTCTCATGCCTGTAAACCAACACAGCTACAACCAGTATCTCTGAATTAGCTATTTTGAAATGAAAACTTCATAACATAACAAGAAAGAAGCCTAATTCAGCATCCTGCCTGCCACTGGTCACCTTGAGGTAAACAAGCAGCTCCAGCTTTTGTTTGAGCCTAATGTGTATACTCTCAGAGTAACTTTTCTTACAAATAAACTTTACCACCCAGGAGAACCACACCATTTTTTAGTTCTGCTGTGCAACATGAACAACTTAACAAGAAAAAAAGCAAAATTCAGCAACCTGCATGCCATCAGATACCTGAGGTAAATAACAGGCTCCAGCCTGTTTGAGCCTAATTTGCATACTCACAGAGCAGCTTTTTTACAAATAACTTTCCTACCCAGGAGAACCATACCATCTTTTATTTCTCCTGTGCAATATGAAGTTTTGTTTCTACCTAGGAGAAATTTTACAATCTTTGAATTCTCCTTTGCCTGATGAAGGGGGTTTGGGCCTGAAAGCTTACAAATAAAAAAATATTTTTGCAACTATCTACTTGGTCTAATAAAATATATTGCCTCTACTGCAAGAGTTTGGTTTCCCCATGTTTCAAATCAAAACGTTTTAAAATGATTAACTGGGTATGCTGAATGACTGTAATCAGCCAATACTATGAGTAAAGTCTAATGTCAGCCACCTATGACACATCCCTATGAGCAGGAACATGTGTTTCTCTGGGGACAGACAGTGGCAAGTTACCCCAGATGGGGTAGGGGAAGCTGGAGCCAGCCCAGGTGCTGGCCCCAGCAGCCTTAGCTAAGGTCCTGGGCTTCCCAGGGCTCCAGCAGCAGTGATCTGGGTGTGTGGAGCCTGGCCAACAGCTGGAGGATGGCTCTGGCCAGCCAGGTTCCAGTTTGGGGCAGCACATACTGCAGCCACATGCACCACCTGCTTTTTATTTTTCTGCATATTTTTAGATACTGGGAGTTCCTGGTATCTGATTTTGCCTCCGCACTGCAAATATGCAGTGAAAGGAATCCTTTCACATGCACGGCATTTTAATACAGCTTCCTATCTATTTGAAATTTGCACCCATGAAAACAACTGAGCCTTTCATTTCAGAAGGAGTAGATTAAGGCCTTAAAATGGCCTAAATAATTTCATATATAATAATTTTTGGTCACTCCCATTTTGGCCAGGTTCAAACCAGTGATCTAAAAGTGAAAGTCAATTATCTATAAATACACTGCCTATTGCAAATGCTAGTTAGTATAATATTATAACTAGGGCCTGGTTTAAATTGTGGGCCCAGCTCATAGTGCAGCTCCTTTACTATTGGAGTTCCCCCTGTATCCTCCTCCCCCACTGCTGGTTGGTGGAGGGGCCCACTGGCCCCACTACTTGTTTCTGATGGCCAGGAGGCAAAAATCATGGTTTTAAATATGCTGCAATTTTTGCCTCCCACCGGTTGCTGCTGACCGGAAGGGAAGAAAAAACTATGGCATAATTTAAAACGGTGGTTTTTGCCTCCTGGCTATCAGGAACAAGCAGCAAGCAGCGGTACCAACGGGGCCACTTTCCACCTATCAGCAGCAGGGGGACATATGTGGGAACTCCAAGATTAAAGGAGGTGGTGCACCGTAAGCTCAACCTGGATTTAAACCAGGCCCTGATTATAACATAGCAGGACAAGCAAGAGAATATACATTATAGTGGCAGTTCTATTTAGGGTTGGCAAGCTTGTTCATTGACTAGTCAAATATTGTCAATTGTATATTTTTGACTGGACAAAGATTATAGTAATTAAAAAACAAAACAAAAACAAAAAACCTACTTTTTTGTAGTTTTCTTGACAGAAATATGATTTGATTGCTTTTTGATACATTTCTTAATGTAAAATTTGTGCTTTTTCTCTGTATTATTTGGACCTATTAGCACATTTTTACAATTTCGGACTAATATTTGACCAGTTAATTGACCAAACTTTATTTGACTAGTCAAATACCCAACCCTAGTTCTATTTCAAGCAGTTACTTCAGTTACCTATAGCTTTTGATGGAAAATTTCTTTCAAGGTAAAATTTGATATGTTTTGTTTCCCAGTTGGAAATTCCCAATTTTTGTTTAAAAAATATGTCAGTATGTCAAGGCATTTTTAATTATTGTTTTTCAAAATAAGCTACAACTAAATTAGAAAGTATTTGGCCAGTTCCAAAGCCCTTTTTCTTTACTTTTGGTTTATATTCTGAGAATTCATTTACTGCCTTACTTTCTTCCAAGCCAATCTGAGCCATCAATTAGATCTAAATGAGAAATGTGCATTTTGACTACTTTGGAAATGCATGTTTTTAAAATAATGAAGTATGTCTTTTCTGAGATTTTTCAGTAATTGTAAAAAAACTATAAAAAGTGCTGACATGATGTTTTAGCAGTTTCAACATATTGGCTGTCACATTCAAATGCACATTTTTATAAGAATATAAAATAATGTGTTTATTCGCCTTTTATTTTATTTTTTAAAATTATATACATGAAGAGTGGGAAATGATTTCAAGGAAGAGTGGAGAAGTATTTAATATGCCTTGCAGGGGTTAGAATTATTGTTAAGTGAACACACTTGCCCTCCAAAAATAACCCTAAAAATTATGTTTCAGGGACATCAACTCATAAAATTGTAAAACAAATTTCAATAAATGGCAATCAGATCTAGAAATCTAACTTGTGATGAGTAAATTACATAAACCACGGTAATTTGTAAACAACAGGGGAGATGCAGACAGAAATTAATAATGGAGAGATAGCCAGTGATACTACAAGTAAAAGTGACTGATAATTATTTTGAGCCCATTAGGTTGAACTGATGTTTCAATAACACAAATGTTTGATTCAAAGGGCACTGAAAGGTCAATATCCCCTAAATTTAGGCTTAATTAAATGTTTCATAAAACCTAAAAGCAACAAAAATGTTTTTCTTAAAAATTAATTTCTAATGGTAACAGAATTGTCCCATAACAATTCCCTTACAGAAGTTGCAACCTAAACATTTCAGCAAAGCATTAGTATACATGAGAACTAAGAATAGTAATACAACCTTTAAGCAAGGTCTCTATAAAAAGGCCCCATCATAAATAAGAACCGGACACTAAATGCAGTTTATTAACTTCTTGCACCTAGATTATACTTAATAGTATGGGATGTTGTGTGCACTTGCACACAATTTGCAATTTGATTACCTCTACAGTGTGCATATATATATACTGTGTATGTGCAGTAAGCTACATACTGACTGAACAAGTATGTGGCTATTTCCTGGAAAAGAAAAGAAAGAGGGTTTTCTTATGTTTTTGCCCCAATATGTGAGTAGCCATTTTGCCCAGGAAGCAGGAAACCTCAGGAAAATAAATCTAGAGATGTAAGATTGATGCTCAATTTCCAATTTGAAGGAAAGTTTCAATTTGTTTTGATTTGGAGTTTGTTCCATATTGGAATAAAATACAATTTTTCAGAACTTCCCTCAAACTGGACATTTTTATTATTATTTTTTTGTTTTTTTCAGAACACCAGGACATCTGAATGCCCACGCTGGCAGAAGCTAACTGAAATTGGCATTCTTGTCAGTTTCCCTGATGCTCTTACTAGCAAAACCAAGAAGAATGTAAATTTCACATGATGGGCTGCTGGAGTTGCCAGTATCTCTGGCTCTCTGGCATGCCATTATGCAGCCAGCTCAAGCCAGAGACCACAAGACTTCTGGTTTTACAAGTAGCCTAGAGATCGGGGCTGCCCATTCTGGAGTGAGCTTTTAGGAACCATTTGGAAAGCTCTGGGATCTCCATTCGAAGGCTGTCTACATAGTAGCACTGAGGAGTGGCAGACCCTGAAAGCTGAGACTTCTGAGCTCCCACTTTTGCAATAAGGAACTTGAAAGTCCAGGGAGCCCCCATCTGTCCATGCAAAATGTTTTCTTGAAGCAATTTGGGTTTTACAAATTAGTGTTTTCTAAGTAAACGCTGTTTTGTCAAAATGTTTCCAATAAGCATTAATTTGTATGTTTCCACTGGCCCAAAATTAACTAAACTAACTAAATAAAAAACTTTGTAAATGATGAAAAGTAAAAACATGTTGTTAACATGATGTGCTGCTGGAGACAGGCAAGTTGGAAGCCAGAACCCAGTCCACCTGTTAGACACCAAAGTGCACTTAGATGGGTAAATGTGACCCTATTCCAACTTGTTCAAATCCCTGAAAAAAAGGTGGATGAGCTGTCCTCTTCACTGTATTTTTGTGACTCAGCCTTAAGGCTAAGATAGCAGGGACTGGAGCAGAGTGAAATAGGACCAGCCTTAGGATCCTAAGTGCATTTTAAAAGATGGGTTCCAAGAAATTTACAGTAGGAGGGCAGAAGAATGAGAAAGAAGCCAAGGTGCTACAAAAAGAAACTGGCCACTCCTAAGTAATGTGTATGTTTGTACATTTTATAATCCAATCAACTATCCCAGAGGGTGTACCTGGTTGCAAATATCAGTGAAAAGGTTGAAATATCAAACTAATAGCTGATAACCCCAGAAGTGATTAAGACAAAACAAGTCCTCAATAAGTATTCTAAGCTTACTGACAGAGTTGTGCATTTGGGCTTGGTAAGTCTGTGCAGAAACAATAAAATGTTTAAAAAGCTCTTTGCAGGCATAATTCTGAAAATCTCATATTGGAGATGGGCAAAAACCTTAGAATTGGATGACAGGACCTGGGCTATGCATATGTCATATTACTCAGAATCACATTGTTAGGTTCAGCTATGACTACGATGTTTGTCTGATTCCTCATACTGACTTTTTTGTGTATATATTCATGGTACAATACTGTTTTGTCAGTTTGTGACAGTTCCTTGGCAACATACACTAGTGGTCATTATTTAATGACCTGTTCTTATACTTTATGTAATTTCATTACTTTTCATGAGCTGTCCTACAAAATCAATTTAACCATATCTGTTTGATTTGGTCTATTACCCACAGTTGATTTCTTGCCTCTTGCAAGAATTACCAAAAAGAACCAGGTGCTTGAAACAGTAAGGTGAAGTATTGATGGTTCATAGAACTATGGGAAAAATCTAAAAGCAGCTTCCCTACAAGAAACTCTAAAATATGCAGACTAAAGTTTGATACATATTTTATATATTTTATTTTTAAAAGATATGATACAACTTTAAAATTCCAGTGGGACAAATTTCTGATAAAGCAAATATCCAAAACCTGATATTAGTACTCACTTGGCCCTGCCAAATTGTGCACTGCAACACGTCCTGCTTTTAATTGTTATATCTTGACAAGCTAAAAGCATATACACATCTAGATTTATTCTTTTATATTAAATTAATATTTATTTAAATGTAGTCAACATGAATTTAACATGCCCAAAAGCCCCCATGGCTCATCAAGGGAATTCGTGAATGCCTGATTGCCAAAAAGGAGGCGTACACCCGGTGGAAGGGAGGAGCTATCAACAAAGAGGAATATACCTCCACCGCTCAGGTCTGTAGGGGGGCTGTTAGAAAAGCTAAGGCAGATACGGAGCTAGGGCTAGCGTCAAGGATCGAAGGTAATAAAAAGTCCTTTTTAAAATATATAGGGAGAATGAAGAAGGCACTGGGTAATGTGGGGCCCCTGCAGGATATGCCTTGAAATCTGGTGGTTGCACCAGAGGAGAAAGTAGACCTCTTTAACAAATTCTGTGCCTCCATTTTCCTGTGTAGGGACCGGGACTCCCTGACCAGGATTCCAGACGGGCTTGGGAGAAATGCTGTCAGGCCTAAGGTCAGAGAGGACCAGGTTAGAGAGCTTCTGGAGGGACTGGATGTGTTCAAATCAGCAGGTCCAGATGCTCTCCACCACAGGGTGTTGAGGGAATTGGCAGAGGCTATTGCGGGGCCCCTGGCATGGCTTTGCAAGCGCTCGTGGTGCTCTGGCCAGGTGCCAGATGACTGGAAGAAAGCCAACATGGTCCCCATCTTCAAAAAAGGGAAGAGGGAGGACCCGGGCAACTATAGGCCCATTAGTCTTACTTCAATCCTGGGGAAACTCTTTGAGAAGATCATCAAGGAGCACATCTATGATGGGCCAGCAGCAGGGATGATGCTTAAGGGCAACCAGCACAGTTTCATTAGGGCAGGTCCTGTCAGACCAACCTGATTGCCTTTTACGATCAGGTCACAAAAGCATTGGACGCAGGTGTTGCAGTAGATGTCTAGACTTCAGCAAGGCCTTTGACAATGTCTCCCACCCCATTCTCATCAAAAAACTAGGTGACTGTGGCATTGATACCTACACAGTCAGATGGATTGCAAATTGGCTGAAGGCTCGTACTCAGAGGGTAGTGTTGGACGGGTCTCTTTCAACCTGGAGGGAAGTGGGCAATGGAGTCCCACAAGGCTCGGTCCTTGGGCCTGCGCTGCTCAATTTCTTTATTAGTGACTTGGATGAGGTGAAAAGCACCCTGTTTAAATTTGCTGATGATACCAAGATTTGGGGTGAGGTGGGCACGTTAATAGGGAAGGACAGATTACAGCAGGACCTGGACAGGTTACAGGGGTGGGCAAATGAAAACAGGATGGGTTTCAATACTGATAAGTGCAGGGTGCTGCACTTGGGCAGTGGTAACCAGCAGCACACTTATAAGCTGGGAAACTCCCTTCTTGAGAGCGCGGTGGCAGAAAGAGGTCTTGGAGTCATTACTGACTCCAAGATGAACATGGGCCGACAATGCGAGGACACAGTCAGTAGGGCTAACCATACCTTGTCGTGCATCCACAGATGCATCTCAAGCAGGACCAAGGAGGTGATCCTCCCCCTCTATGTGACACTGGTCAGGCCACAACTGGAGTACTGTGTCCAGTTCTGGGTGCCACACTTCAGGAGAGATGTGGATAGCATTGAGAGGGTCCAGAGGAGGGCCACCTGCATGAACCAGGGACAGCAGGGCAGACCCTATGAAGAGAGGTTACAGGACCTTAACCTGTTCAGCCTTCACAAGAGAAGGCTGAGGGGGGACCTGGTGGCCGTCTATAAACTCACCAGGGGGGACCAGCAGGGTTTGGGAGAGACCCTGTTCCCCCTAGCGCCCCCAGGGATAACAAGGAATAACGGCCACAAGTTGTTGGAGAGTAGGTTTAAACTAGACGTCCAAAGGCACTACTTCACAGTCAGGGTGACTAGGATCTGGAACCAACTTCCAAAGGAAGTGGTGACGGCTCCTACCCTGGGGGTCTTTAAGAGGAGGCTTGATGTCTACCCGGCTGGGGTCATTTGAGCCTGGTTTTCTCTCCTGCCCAGGGCAGGGGGTCGGACTTGATGATCTACAAGGTCCCTTCCGACCCTACTTCTATGAATTTATAGAAAACGATGACCCAGTTTTCAACCTCACACAAAGTACAGCATACCTTATTTCTGTTCTGCTATAATTTGTAGTAAGTACATACTAATAAAATCATTATTTAATTTTTATTTAATCATGTAATTACCCTTTCAGAGTGCATGCAGTCCATACAAGGAGACAGTTATATTTGCCATATGTACTGTAATTATTCATTTAATTTCTTTCATGAGTTTAAAAATCTCAAAGGTAACATTAATGTCATTTCTGGCATAGAACATATATTGTGCTATGATATTATTCAAGTTCTTCAAGGTATATAAGAATGAATTACAAACACTATAGTTAAGCACCATGATTCTTGGTGATCTCTGAATAATAAAGAGGAGTGGATTGTGCTTCCAGAGCCCTAAAGAATATTTTAGCAATTGTGTCATATATGCTTTAGTCAGATTATTTATCTTTGTTCTCATGGTTATGGTTATCTTCTCATATCTCCTTGTAAATTAGACTCAGTTTCTAGGAATGTTTAAGGGAGTATTTACAAGTGCATTAACACACTTTAGTTAATGTGAATCAAATCCACTACCTCCATTGTGAGGTACTAGGAGAATGCACATTTGCTTGTCTTACTGTGCATGAACTGAAGAACAGATTTAAGTGATGCCTAATGCACGTTAGCCTATTCAGGGTAGTCTTATATTCAAGTAAATATGGCAGTTAAAAGTGATCTGCAAATACAGTTCAAAATATTGAACTTACACCCTTTATCACTGCTTATTACAAAATGTACATTTCTAGAAGTCTGTAATTTTTTTGTGTATTTTTTTTCAAGTATTGCTTCATTTTCCTTGCCTGAGTTTAGAATTTGGTTAGCTGGACTTTCTATGGTGCAACATTGCAGAATGTTTATTTTTTGCCCCAGGCTCCAACTTATTTAAATACCACATAAAATATATGAATTTATACCCACATGATCTGAATTCTTTGTTATATATGTTTTGTAGCTCATTTAAATTAATTCAGAAGAACGAATATTCACTTCTACAGCTGTTATTTGCAATTCTGAGTTCTAACCTATAATTTGTGTTCATTCTTGTGCATGTGCAAATGGAGTCTATCCTCAAAATTCAAAAAGATTTAAGACAACATTTGTTCAACGTGAAAGTTCTCTCAATTCAAATATTTATAACACGTGGTTATCTGTCTATATACCTGGTAAATTACAATATTTTTATAGTTATCACTCAGTTTAGATGAATGTGGTTTAGTTCAAATCAAATTTTAATGTGCATTCAATCAAAAGCTTTAGAAAAAAAGGAGAGAGGCAGGAATTATTTACTTTAGGAGCAGAGTTTCAGCAAAACCGCACTGATTAGGCTCATCCTAGCACAGTATGCTATTTTATTCGGTTTGGGCTATATCAATAAAAGGATAATTTCTGTTGGGTCAAAAATATTATTTAGTTATCTCCATTACTGCTATGGAATTACTTAATTCTGTACTTTTCCTTAAAAAATGCATTAACTTATTTGTGTGGATATTGCAGCTAGATCACTAGAAGGATGCTTGGCAAGTGGTATTATAAAAGCAAAACTTGTAAGCAGACCCATTATCTGCAGTCAAGTATTCTGCAGTTTCTATATAGCAAGTATATTTGGGCAGGGATTGTCTGTTACCATGTTTGTGCAGTTCATGGCATTATGTAGCTCTGGCTGGTTTTAAAGCATTCTCATTTTATAGATATAAATATAGATGACTTACATTAGCGGCAATATATCAGTGCTGGTGCTACGCTGCTCCTAAGAAGCTGTTGCTAGTATACAGAGTGTTGTTCAAACAAAAGCAGCCTATATTTTGATATATAAATAGATACAGTGGACACTATATTCTTTTTTCAAGTTTAATTTCTTAATGACATTCAGACTGAAACAATTGTAGTTACAATAATGCAATGTATGTTTATGATTATTGCTATCATTATTACACTACACCTACATAGTATTATATTTTAACTGTGTAATCTCTGGTGCATTTTACAAAGTTTTCTGTGAACTCAAAAGCATTTTAGTAGTGTTTACAAGCGTTCTGTCAAAGAAGCAGTACTAACTGGGTTTCTGTTATAATGTGCATTCTACAGTGGGTATCACTTTGGAAATTAATTTTAAAAGAGCAAACTCACTCATTTCAGCAAACCCATATGTTCTGGAGATAGGACTCAGCATCGCAAAGGAATATATAAACCCTGTCATGAAGACCATCTAGCTGTTAAAAGTACAGAAATGTATTTAAAACCACACACAGTCTGTTGGAGGTAGAATTTAATCAAAATATTGCCCATCCTCTTAACCCTTTGATTGTCTGTTTTTTGACTCAAACTCATTTCTCTGATTTTGCAGTAGCTGCAGAACTGCGTATCTTCAGGAGCTGGCTCTCTAAATTAGGAAGTCTTTCTCCACAGTGAGAGTGGCCATAATCTTCCTTTTGGTCATGTTTTCAAGAACTGGAACATTAGTCAGGGGGCCATCAAATTCTTCCCTGTTCTTCCCCTTCCAGCAGATGAACACAATCGAGCCAATTTATACATTTCAGAATGTTCTGAACATGTGTGTTAGGGTTCACATTGAGAACCTACTTTGAGAACAATAATGTGGTTCGCAACCTTTGATTAGAAATGTTCCCTCTTGTTCTTAATCGCGTCCTAATCCTGAGGTTGCATCAATGTAATGCTAGGGATAGGAATCCAAGCTGAATGGCAGTGAGAAACACTTCTTGGAGGGTTGCAGACCAGTAATCCAATAAGTGTTATATTCTACAGCTCTAGATGCTAAACTTCAATCTCACTTTTTCAACCAGTTGATGAACAGGCCACCAGTCATGCAGGCATCTAATAAAGACCATAATTAAGGGAAAACTTAGTAATAATGTCTTTCAGAAAGCATCCAGGACATTTTGACTTCCCGATCATGAACAACAGACATTAGTCAATCGCATCTGTGCAAACAGGGAAGAGTAAAATAACCCTTGTCCTTTGAAACTATCCTACCTTCTGGCTTTGTTTTTTCCATGACTTCTCTCTCAGATCCCTCCCCACTCCCCCCGCAGTGAAGTCCTGTTTTGTCATCATTATAGAAGTGAGCTAAAGAAAAGTTTTTGCATAAACTGTGAAATCTACCATTGCCGGCAAAAGTGGTTTTTTGTCCAGAAAATCCATGGGAAGAAAAAAAAAATAACTTACTGAAAATAAAATGCTAGCTCCCCAGAAGGAGAGAAGAGGGAGGGGAACTGCCCACACAAGATCAGCCCAAGATGGCTGCTGCCCTTGTCCCTCGCTGCTGATTGGCTGAGAAGGCTGTGTGTCATGTGGCCCTGCCCCTCTCCACCAATCAGCAGTGAAGGGTGGGACCACCTGATGGACAGCGCTTACAGCCAATCAGCAGTGAGGGGCAGGGGCACTGGGTCCCCTCAGCCAACCAGAGGCATGGTGGGAAGGCATCAAGACCACCCCTGAGTATGGCAGCTGGCCCCACGATCTTCCCATGAAATTGGCTGGCCACCTCCTCATGTCAGGTAGACCCCTTGTTATAGATGATTCAGCATCATATTCAGAGGCTGAATCCTTTCCAGTTTACCCAATTCATCTATAAAGTAGAGGACTGACTCATTGGAAAGGAAATACAGATTTAGTTGGCAAGGGTTTACTTTAGAGGTTGATGTTTATAACAAGAAGGCAACATACATTAACATATGTGGGAAATTCCCTACCTCCCACCCCCACCAAAAAAATCCCACCCTGCAAAAAACCAAACCCCTATGGAACTCTTGCAAGCCTTATGTTCAAGCCAGTCTTATGATCCCAGGTACAAAGCCCCAGCTTCCCATAGTCATTTGCCTTTTATCTCCTAGATAGCCCATTTAGAAACATATACCTATGCAAAGGGAAAGGGAAGATGGACTATCATTAACTCTTGTTCACTGACAATGGGTTTAGATCCTCTGCAGCCTGATACAGAGACTTTCCCACAACACTGCCACATTCATAGTGAAAGTACATCTAGGCATGTGTGTTCAGAATGAGTTAGATGATAATGTTGTGCTGCAAAATGTTACTTTTCATTGGCTGTATCTTCCCATTTGATGATCTCTGACCAGCATAACTTAGTCACGTCACACAAATTTGTGAAAGCAGAAGAAATCAATTTATTTCTTCCGCAGGAGTATTTCATGTAATAAGCAAATCTGATTTCTTATAGATATTTTTTTTTTCATCAACTTGATAACCAAATTCCATTTTACTGGTGAAAGATTAATCACTGCTATGTTTAGTAGATTTGGTATGCTTGAATGAAATGTAAAGCAAAATGAATCAAAACTAAAAAGAGAAGCCATCAAATGCTCCTGAGCCCGTATTCCAAATGGGGTTTTTTTGCTACTACCATTATCTATGATATACTGAAGCCTCAGCTTTTACATTAAACTGTTAATTTTAGTGTTACCTCCCAATAATCCTAATGTGTCCTTAACCCTCTTTCCACTGCTTACACCTGTTCTGTCCTGTTTGACATGTATGCTACACATTGAATAAGACAGGGATTATCCTTTTTGTACAAGCACAATGTGTCCTTGGCTTGGACCACAACATGTTACTATAGTAAAATAAATAATGATGATAAATAGATGTTTGAGTCAGAAAGGACCTCAGTAGATGATCAAGTCTGACCCCGTACCCTGGGCAGGAAAGAGCGCTGGGGTTAGATAACCCCAGCCAGGTGCATGTCTAGCCTCCTCTTAAAGACCACCTAAGGTAGGGGAGAGCACCACCTTCTTTGGAAGGCCATTCCAGATTCTGGCAACCCTAACCAGTGAGGAAGTAAATACTGTTCCTCTTATTCTAGATCAGTAAAGTAAAATGGTCTCTCTCAGTCATGGGCAAATCTTAAAGAAAAGGCTTTCTCTAGCCAGAGTCAAAATGTAAAAGAAGTAAGCAATTTTTATGTAGTTCAGGAGGAGAAAAAGAAGAAAACAACCTCTGGTTTTCTCCAGTCTCTATGGGCATTTATACACATGCTCTAGGAGGCAGGGGTGGGGTGGGGGGGTGTTTTAATTAGAGAGGCTCTGAGAGCCGCTCTAATTAAAGCACCAAGAGCATCACATGTATCAGCGTCCCCACACTGAAAAATGGTGGTGGGCATGCTTTCATTAAAGCTCATTGAACAAGCTTTAGTTAAAGCACTCTGCCACCATTTTTCAGTGCAGGGATGCTGATACATGTGACTCTGGAGTGTGCTGAGGCACAGTAATTATGACATTATAGCAGACTTGATTAATCAAGTCTGCTCCGACACACTGTAAGTACAGCATGTCAGAGCAGCCTCAATGTACATGTACAGGAAACCCTCAGTATTCGCAGATTCAGCATTCGTGGTTTCAAATATTCGGAAATGCCAAACCTGCATTTTAAATACACTTTAAACACTTGGGAACTCTGTGCTTGCTGCCACCGGCTTCCCACCACTGCCGCTGGGGTCCTGAAACTTGCGCCAAACTCCCGCCGCAGTGTGCCCCCCCCCCAGCCACCGGGGGCACTGCGTTCATGAATTCAGTGCCCTATTTGCGGATTTCACTATTCGTGGGGATCATGGGAATGTATCCCCCGCAAATGCTGAGGGTTGCCTGTATAGGCACCCTCTCACTATGGCTTCTTCCCTGCCCTGGTTTACAACTACTTTTGGAGACTGATTCATCTTTGAAGAATTCACTTTCCCCCTTGGAGAGCCTGCTGATTCACTAATCCTTACCATCAGACTGAAGGCAGGCAGGTGGTCATATTCTACTGCAGTCCTGGCATTTCTTTGCAAGAGCATCTGGCTCTTTGGGGCCAGGGCTTTAATTTAACTCCTTACTACACATTTCATGATGAGGCACACATATAAATCACAGCCTATATGACATACACTACTGTTTGTGATGCAAGGAAACAACTTGTACCAAAATCTAGAGGTGCACCAGTCTATATTGTACATATCAGTTCATAATGTATTAGCACTGATAAAAGGAAAATAGACATTATAAGCAATCGGCTTTTTATGGCTGATGTGGCCAATAATGTCACCAATAAATACCGTGTGCATGTGTGCAGCCGCAGCATACATGCAGCCAGGAGTGCAGCGTGGGAGCTTAAAGAGCAGCGTCCAGCCAGTAAGTCTGTGGGGGGGAAGGGGCATAGGGGACAGATCAAGGCCCCCATGGTGCGGGAGGGAATGGAGCTGGGGCAGGGTCAGGTGCTGCCCAGCCGGGGAAGGGCAGGTTGTAGGACAGAGCCATGGGTGGCTTGTGTGGTGGGTGCAGGGAGCAGCGGCCAGCTCTTGGCTGCTCTGCATACACCCTAAGGTGGAATGGGGGGCACGTGCCCCCCACACCTGTGCATGGGGTGAGGGCTGTCTGTCTGCTACATGCTTAGGGCCAGGGCTGTGCCAGCCTCTTCCCAATAGGGGGGCTGGCCCGGGGGTGCGCTTGGGGCAGGCAGGGGTGAACCAGGCAGTGGTGGTGCTAGGAGGGGAGGCTATGGTGAATTTTGGGGTGGCTGTAGCCCTACCTCCCAGCACCACCGCTGCCTGCCCCATCTGGCCCGAGAACACCCCAGTCCAGTCCAGCCACCAGGAAGAGGCTGGTGCAGCCCACCCTCACCCCGCACACAAATCTGGGGGGGCAGGTGTCCCCCATATGTCCCCCGGGGGTGCTCACAGGAGCAGGAGCCACTCCCACTGAACCCCTCAGACAAGCCACCCATGACTCCATCCTGCACCCCTCCCAGCTGTGAAGTGCCTGCCCCTACCCCACTCCCTCCCTGTGTGGGCCTTGATTTGCGCCCCCACCCCAAGCCCTTTCCCTGCCATAGACTGTTTACCAGCTGGACACTGCTCTTCAAGCTGCTGGGCTGCATTTTGGCAATCAGATCAGTATTAGCTGATATGGCTGGGCAATAACTAGCCATCAGTATCGGCCCAAAAAATCTTTATCGGTGCACCCCTACCAAAATCTTTAATATCAGTGTGCTATCAAAAGAATTAAAATATGGTTTCTGGTTCTCTATCTATATCTAGTATCGTAATAGTATATGTATATACTAGTAGTATATGTCTATACTAATAGTATATGTATACCTAGTATCGTAATAGTGTATGAACAAAGATTAACCTTAATTAAAGCTGCACACACCACATATGAAATGGTAGTCTTGCCTCTTCTTACGTAGTCAAGAGATTTAAATGAAAATAGCTGGATTATAAAGTTGTGTCCTAAAACAAACCACATGTTAGTAGTTTGTATCCATACATGGTGTTCCAGCATTTATTCTTTTGAAATCAATATTATTAAGATCTATGTTCACTAAAGCAGTTTCATTTGCTTTTGATTTTTGTCATCTGTCCTTTTCTCTACTCCTGGGAATTTTTCTTGCATTATTTTCTGTGTTCATAAACCTAAGAATGAAATATCAGATCTGTAGGAAATTAATCATTATTTTAAGTGATGACTAAGCTTTTTCTGATGCCTGAAAAAGATGTTCCTTTAAGCTTTTTTTTTTTTGTTTTTACTAGTGACTAATACCCATAGAAAGATTTCATTACTTTGTAGATCACTGGAGACATGACAAACCAGTTTTCTTTCCACAAGAAAAACGGTGATAGTAAGACGTACATCAAGTATTTTACACCATCTGTAAGTGTTTTTTATTAGGTCACATAGTGAAAACCCCACTCCAAAAGGGTTGACCAACATTCTTTATTTATCTCATTGCCGTGACACTGAAAGGCATTTGTGCATTCCTGGGAATAATTGATATAACATAGTCAGCCACATGTGGTCTCAAAGTTAGAACATTATTGTTATGATTCCTTTGACAAGAGTAAACAAGGATAATAGAAGAATGCTGTTCTGGGTACCTTCCAGACTAACATTCTTTTTTGGAATGCTTTCACGGTGGCTTTATTTCTTTATAAAATTCCTTTTTGACAGTTCTTTGAGCACTGAGGTGGACTTTAAAACACATCTTAAAAAAGAGCTGTTCAGGCCCAAGTTATCTCAAGCAAAGTATAGAAACTATGGGGAAAAAAATATAATGCTCTGGTTTTTTCCGTTCTCTTTAAACTCAGACTAAGATTTTCTTTTTATTTAAAAAAGGCAATTCTAACTGTCATAATAAAGAGACATAGCTGTGTTAGTATGAAGTCAGGCAGCAGAAGACAGGCCAGGATAGTATCTATGGTGCCTGTACAGGGCGTGGAGGCTGCTCCAACAGCATACTGGAACAGACTTGATTGAGTCTGCTGGAGCGTGGCAATTACCGCACTCCAGCAGCCTCCTGCGTCTTGTATATCAGCGTCCAAAACTTCAAAACAATGGCGGAGGGAGCTTAAACTAATGTTGATCAAATGCACTTTAGTTCAAGCACCCCCACTGACATTTTGAAGCACGGGGACACTGATACACGAGATGCCGAGATACTTTAATTAGAGTGGCTCTAAGAGCCGCTCTAATTAAAGTGCTATACCACCTACCCCCAGAGCACGTGTAAAAGTGCCCTTGGAAACTAACTGGTTCAGAGGCATAAGCTTTCATAGGCCTCAGTCTACTTCATCGGATGCTTATGCCTCTCAAAATGAGTTACGTGTCTAAGGTGCCACCCTTCCCTGCTTTCTGCATACCATAATAAATATAATTCTGATTCTTTTCAGACACTACCAAACTAATGTTACTGCATGGGTTTAAGGCTCTCACAATGGAAAGGTAGCTGCCATAAGCATTAGGATAATTATACTAGCTAAAGATGAGATCTGGTCCTGTAGCCCAAGCCAAAGATCTGCTGGCAACTGAGCTTTAAACTTTAAAGCATTTACACATGTAAAAAATGCAAGTACTGAAAGTTTAATCACAGAGGAGATAGTTGCCTGAATATTTGCTTGGGATGGAGGGCTCAATGCCTGAGTGCTTGGTGTTAGCAAGATGAAAGAAGTGCTGGAATTGAGGCCTCCACACAAGGGAGTAGTAAGTTACCTCTCCCATGGAGCTAGGAAATAAGGAACAGAGCTGTATTAGTAAAATATTCAAGCTGAATATGTATAAATTCATACTATAATTAACTGAGGTCTGAACTGTGGGTCTGATAATATTTATTATAACATGTATATGTATGTGTGTGTATACTATATAAAAGGAATGCATTACCTTAACCAGTCATTCATTTCTATACTTTTTAATCTGTAAAGATATTTTCAAATGATTGGGTACGCTGTTGATATAAGGATTATATTAATAATAGGAAAGTTCATACTTAGAAATTAAATTATTCTCTTGTGGGAGTATTTTTCTACTATTATTTTTCCCCTTAATTTCTCTTCTCTTCATTTCTCTTTTCTCTCTCCTCTACCCATTTCTTGTCTCCTCTGTAGACCTCACTTTTCTCTCTCTTTCTCCTTAGTTCTAATTCTTTTATTTGGCCCTTATTCTATCTTTCACATTCGTTTATCTTCCCATTTCCCTATACATAGATTGTTAGAATTAGACCTATGAATTACGTAAAAGTCAAGTCCCTGGTATCCTTTTGACTCCCTTCATCAACTTCCAAAAATTTGTTCCCTTCCCACTTCTCAATGAACTCCCGACAGCCACTGTTCCAGTGCAGTCATAAATGTTGATTCAGCAGAGCTAAAGAGAAGCAAGGCTGGACTAATGCCAATTACATAAAATGAAGGTGCATCTAATCTGTTTTAGGCTCACCCCTCATAGCATGCTTAGACTCCAAATAAGTCTGCCTCCAGAACTGGCTGCATACATGATGGAAGGCTGACCTAAAGTTTTACATGGGAGGGGAAGCTTACAAGAATTTGTGAAGATAAGAAGAGGGAAAGTATCACAATGTGACAGGTAAAAGAAAACTAACTCTGCACATATGCTTTTCATTTAGAAAAGCATATGTGCAGAGTTAACCTCTTGTCAATTTCACTGGAGTAGATATGGTGTGGCTCTTTCAGGTGACCAGTCTTCAGATTTTTACAAAGAACTCAAATGACTCTGTTTTGCACAGCAAAGATAGATGCTCTAGAAGGACCCTGAAAAATAGAGCTTCCTGCATAAACACGAGGTGGAATTCTATTTCCCATTGTGTGCCTAACTGACAGTTTTTATTGGTATAAATGACATTTTTGGCACCTGTGTGTAGGAAGTGATTCTGTTACCCCTTCACTGTGTATGAGTACATGCAAGTGCACAGACTGAGCATGTATTGTCAGCTATGCTTTGGCCAGGTATGTACACAACTATGGGTGAGATCACACCTTACAGTTAGCTCTTATTAAAACTTGAATGATCAAGTTCGGGGGTCTTCAAGAGGAGGTTGGATATGCATCTAGCTGGGGTCATCTCAACCCAGCACTCTTTCCTGCCTATGCAGGGGGTCAGACTCGATGATCTATTGAGGTCCCTTCCGACCCTAACATCTATGAATCTATGAATCAAACATTCAAACTTGTTAACTAGTGCCAAGTGCCCTCTAGGCATCTTAAAGGTATGGCTCTAGATGTGAGGATTACCTTTAATCTGTGCTAGGCACTTCAATGTAATTTAACTTCTAAATGTTCAGCAGACTTAAACCAACCAATCTGTGGTCCTTCAGTGTCTGAGGAGACACTGCTCCCAGGTGGACAGGGCAGAACACTCTCTTTCAAACAACCTCAGCACACACAAGTTCACAGCCCCACGCCAACCCCAGACTGGCCTTTAGCTCTGGTTAGCATCAAGCAGTACAGTTGAGGCATGGGCGCATCAGTGGGAGCAGGGGGGTCATTCCTGAGTGCACAGGGCTGCATGGAGCCCAGAAGTGTGTATGGAAGACCCCATTGCCACTTCTGATAGAACTAGCAGCCAAAGACATATGCATGCACATGCACAGGCACACACACCCCCACCCACACCCAACCCAACCCCATACTCATCCCCCACTGCCACTTGTATGTGTGTATATGTATGTGTGCCCATTTTGGAAAAGTGTGCCTGTCAGAAAAAATGTAGTTGGGCAGAAACCCATGACTAATAGGTAGTAAATGCTGGAAGAGGAAGGGGGCCCTCACATGTTTTAACTCTAGAAGGTGAAAACTTAGGCCATTTTTTCAGAAATTAGGATGCCTGAATTCTAGGGTCTCCTCACCTAGAGTGGGTTTGAATATTTACGTCTTTAACCTCCCAGCATGCTGCTCTAATCATCACACCACAGGTAAGGCATTCCTTTCTGAAGCCAGGTCCTTTGGCAGACAAGAGAGTGAACAATGTAGGGCCAGGTAGAAGAAAATGAGCCTGAGGATACATAGCTCAATGAGATAGATGCTGTGTGGAAAGGATTAAGTCCTGAGTTCTAGTGTGGACCCTTGCCCTCACTGGGGTGGAAACTTCCACCTCCGAACTTCCTATCCATTTTGTGTAATGACTATTAAATGCAAGTGCAATGACTCAGCTTCAAAAGCAGCACTGGAACGGGTACTGAATAATGTCTAAACTGTGTTGGTTGAAGAACTATGCTGGGAAGTTTCATAGTTTCATAGTTCATAGTAGCTAGGGTCAGGAGGGACCTGAACAGATCATCTAGCCTGACCCCCTGCCACAGGCAGGAATGAATGCTGGGTTCACAAAACCCCAGACAGGTGATCATCCAACCTCCTCTTGAATTTGCCCAAGGTAGGGCCAAGGACCACTTCCCTGGGAAGTTGGTTCCAGATTTTGGCCACCCTAACTGTAAAATATTGCCTCCTGATCTCTAACCTAAACCTATTCTCCATCAGCTTAATACCATTGTTCCTTGTCACCCCAGGTGGTGTTGTTCAATCCATTTGCTGTTGATCTCCCCTGATGAGTTTGTAGGCAGCCACCAGGTCCCTCCTCAGCCACCTCTTGCTGAGGCTGAACAGGTTCAGGTCCCTCAGTCTCTCCTCATAGGGCCTGTCCTGCTGCCCTCTCACCAAGCGGGTGGCCCTTCTCTGAACCCTCTCCAGGCTGGCCACATCCCTTTTGAAGTGCAGCACCCAGTACTGGATGCAATACTCCAACTGCGGCCTGACCAAAGTTGCATGGGGGGGAGTATAACCTCTCTGAACCGGCTTGAGATGCACCTTTGGATGCATGACAAGGTATGGCTGGCCTTGCTGGCTGTGGTCTGGCATTGGCGGCTCATGTTCATCTTGGAGTCAATAATGACTCCACGATCCCTTTCCACCTCTGTGCTTTCAAGAAGGGAACTCCCTAGCCTGTATGTATGCTGTGGATTCCTTCTCCCAAGGTGCAGCACCCTGCATTTGTCTATGTTGAACCCCATCCTATTCTCGTCTGCCCACTTTTGTAGTCTGTGTAAATCTAGTTGCCGCCTCTCTCTCCCTTCAAGTGTGTTCACCTCGCCTCACATCTTAGTGTCAACAGCAAACTTGGACAGCGTGCTTTCCACCCCCTCGTCCAAGTCACTGATGAAAATGATAAACAGTGCAGACCTGAGGACTGAGCCCTGGGGTACCCCACTGCTCACACCTCACCAGGTTGAGTACAACCCGTCCACCACTACTCTCTGGGTGCACCCCATCAGCCAATTTTTTACCCATCCAACTGTGTAGGCATCAATGCCACAGTCGCTTAATTTACTGATGAGGATGGGGTGAGAGACAGTGTCAAAGGCCTTCTTAAAGTCTAGAAAGACTAGGTCCACAGCAACACCATCATCCAAGGATTTAGTTACTTGGTCATAAAAGGCAATCGGGCAACCAGGTTGGTCAGGCAGGACTTGCCTTTGATGTTCATGCTGATTGCCCCTGAGCATGATCGCCCTTGCTGGACCCCCACAGAAGTGCTCCCCTTCATGATTCCCTCCAAAAGCTTCTCGAGCACCGACGTGAGGCTTACAGGCCTATAGTTACTTGGGTCTTCCTTCCTCCCTTTCTTGAAAATAGGGACCACATTAGCCAGTTTCCAATCCCCCGGCACCTGGCCAGATGACCACGAATGCTCATACAGTCGGGCCAAGGGCTCCGCGATGACCCATGCCAGCTCCCTCAACACCCTTGGGTGAAGGGCATCCGGGCCTGCAGATTTAAAAATGTCTAGCTCTTCCAGAAGATCCCTAACTACATCTGTACTAACTGAAGGCCTGACAGAACTATCCCTGAGATTGTCCCTACCTCTGGTAGGTGGGATATCCCAGTACCTGTTCAAGAAAACAGAGGCAAAGAAACTGTTAAAAATATCAGCTTTCTTGTCTGGTGTAGCCACAAGATTACTGTTTGCATCTTTCAGGGGCCCTACATTGCCTGGTGCCCTCTTCTTGCTCCCAATGTACTTGAAAAAGGACTTTTTGTTGTCCTTAATCCTGAACGCTAGCCTGAGTTCCATCTCTACCTTGGCCTTCCTAATAGCCCTCCTACACTCACGGGCCAAGGAGGAGTACTCCTTTTTGGTGATAGCTTCTCCCTTCCACTGGTTGTACGCCCCCCTTTTAGTCCTCAGGCATTCCTGAATGCCCTTGCTGAGCCAAGGGGGTTTCTGAGCACTCTTACGCCGCTTGCTTCTCTCAGGGACTGTTATCCTTTGGGCCTGGAGGGTCACCCCCTTAAGTTACGACCATCCCCCATGGACACCCATCTCCTCTACCTTCTGGGCCCTCAGTGCCTCCCCCACTAGTCTCCTAAGCTCATTGAAGTTGGCCCTTCTGAAGTCAAGGGCTTTAGCCTTGGTGTGAGCCCTAGACACCCTGCCTTGGATAGTGAAATCCAGCAGGTGATGATCGCTATTGCCCAGGTGGTCAAGGACCTGCAGTCCCCTCACCAGGTCATCCCCCATGGCCAGGACCAGGTCCAGCAAGGCGTTACCCCTAGTGGGGCTGTGCACTTCCTGGATAAGGTGAAGGTCCTGTAATACAGCCAGGAACCTATGCGAGCGGTCAGACCTGGCTGTCTGCTCCTCCCAGCAAATGTCTGGGAAGTTTACATCACCCATGACAATAACATCCCTTGACCTAACCGCCTCCATAAGCTGACTGGAGAAGTCCTGGTCCAGCTCTTCCCCCTGGTTGGGTGGTCTGTAGTAGACACCCACCGTAAGGTCCCTTTCACCACGCCCCCCTTGTAGTTTGACCCATAGTGTCTCTGCCCGACCCTCCTCTAACCCAAAGGTAATCTTTGATGATGTGAGGTGCTCTTTGACATAGAGCGCAACCCCCAACCTTTCCTCTCTGTCCTGTCTCTTCTATATAGGGTGTATCCCTGAATGCCCGCCGCCCAGTCGTAGGCAGGTTTCAGTGAGCCCTACTAAGTCAGAAAGATGATGATGATTCTAAACTCCCTCTGGGTGAGGAAGGTCTACAACCTTGATCTCTTGCTTCCACAATGCAGATAGAGCTGCAAATGCCCACGCATGGGGCTGGAAAGCTACCATTTGCACAACAGAATTGAAAAGTATGCCCAGAATCACACATGGCTGTCTAAGAAACATTTGTTTCAGGTTTTTATACATTTCTATGACTATGGCAATATGACAATGATCTATTCTTGTAAATTTACTGCCTGCAGTAAGAAATTAAAATGCACAAACATTACTGAAGTGCTATTTTCTTAATCCCAGCTTCATGAATACACAGTTATATTATGCCTGCTTCAGAAAAAAACGGTGAAACTATCTCTTAAGACATCTTATTTTAAAATTTTCAATAAGTTAATGACCAAACTTTAAAACCTGAAACATTTATTCTAATTTACAGATGTAGGTCACTGATCACTGACAAACTGTCAATAACATCCAAAATGACTCTCATGCTGGTGCACTGCCACCTAAAATGAGATAAAAAGAATAAAATCCCACCAATTTTCCATACAGGATGGAAGGCACAGCGTAAAATAACCAAAATGTTCTGACATATTTCTATTAATTTACAAGATACATTTTACTTTAGTACAGAATACTAAATCAATAAATCAAAGGATAACACCAGTTAATTAAGAGAAAGGCCCAGTCTGTAACATTTTTTTTGCATGGAAAAGCAGTAATGCATAATGCCTGACCATATGGTCTTTTAGTCCTATTGGCTAATTATCTACAAATCACTGTACCGATTTTACAACTGCTGGTTATTATTAACTGGAGTATGTTTTCTCCTGAGAATAGTTTCTCTCTTTCACATCTTTTCAATTTCACCAGAGACAAAGAATTTAGCATTCAAAATGTTTAATGAACTGAACAGCAAAGGATTTCTACTACAGTCTAAAAGTAGATTCAGTAGAGATATCTTCTGGTTAAATATAAGATATGCTTCTATACATTTAGTTGCTTTCAAAATCTAAAGGTGAAATGATTAAAAGAGTCACATCTGCATCAATATTTTCCTGTGTTCTATAAAAGCAATGTAGCCCTGGGCATATAATCTGACAAGCATTAAAATGGTGCAATAATGATTTTTGATATGGAAAGCAATTATCATGTTTTAATGATCCATTCTGTAGAAGCCATGTCTAATTTGGGGCATTGGTTCTAACAATACTTCACCATTCATGTATTAGAGTTTAATCTTAATTATTGCTTTTGCAATATAAAAATGCTAACATGACTATCAATTATGGAAACTACGATCACTTGCAGAGCACAGCTGAAAAATTCTTTCTAACCAGACAAAACCAAAAGAATAAGTAAAATCCTCTTTTAACCACCCTGCTGCCCAAAAGAGCCTTGAAGTTTTACTCTTTGATTAGCAAGTAATTATGCAAATTCAGATCTACAATTCCAAAAGCTAAGAATAAATCATTTTGCGTGGCTTTTATATATATATATTATATGAACTCCATGTTCTCATACTTTTATACTATTTAAGAAACAAATCCATCATGCCAAACATCAAATATCCTGTAAATACCATCACAGTCAAAAGAGCAAGTTTCTTTTTCTCCATATGGGAAAACTGCTTCTCATTAAAAAAATATTTTGTAATGTTAAAAGTGTCTCACCTAGATTTCTTAGATTGCCAAAAGGGCTAACTAGAACATAATATTTTTAGATAATTTGCTTTAAATCAATCCCAGACATGAGTATCTTTCCATTTTATATTAAAGCAAACATTTGCACAAGGATGACTATCTGAATACAATTTTCCATTTACATGTGCACACATTAAAATGTTTCCATATTTTTGAAAATTTTAAATTTTTGGACAATATCACCAATGAAGTCTTATTTTGAAAATACTTGACCTGACTTCCAAAAAGGAAGGTTTTACTTATTTATTTATATGTACCCTGCCCTCATTCTTTTTAAAATACATTGCATCAGGAATAACAAGAGCAGCAGCAACATCTTGATGTCTTAGGCTAAATCTGAAGTTTTTATTCAGTGCTATGGGTTCAGTTTGATGGCCATTTGGGATTTGTGTGTCAAGCACATAAGTCTGGTGCCAACTCCTCCCTTATCTGTATTCCTTTGTTCTTTCTCTCTCCAGTAAAGACCTGCATAGCATATTATGTGCAAGTGGAAAATGAAAATTACTGAAATCAAAATATGAATCATAGTTCTATCTATTTCAACCTTACTCTTATTTGTCACAATGCAAAATGAGGTTTGAATTGTTTGTTACCAGACAAAATAACATTCTGAGATTTGGATTCACATCCATTCAAGAGAATAGGATCCAAAAACACAGCCTCTTGATAATAAGCGGAAGAGAAAATGCTCTAAGTAAATGCTTAAAATGCAAATTCCATAAGATAATTGACAGCATTACTTCTGAAATATTCTCAAAGACTATGCCTAAAAGCATTACCCATTTAAGTAACAATCGGGTTCCTTATGGGTATATTGCATCTTTAAGGAGAAAATATGTATCCTTATTCAAGTTCCTTGAAGAAATATAAATTACAAAAACCAAGGTTTGAAAAAAAAAGACATCCTTCTGTTTCATCTTCATCCCTTCATATTATCTCACAAATTTGGGGGGAGGGGCGGGAGAGGGAAGGCTTCTTTTTTTTTGTTCCTTTCTGGCTCCCCTATCTCTCACCTCTCTTGTATCCAAGAGGTTTTGCAACTAAAATAATCTTTTTCTTATTCTGCTCCACATGACAATTCTACAAACCTTAAATATCTACACTGGCATGTTGTCAGTTCCATGTTGACTTACATTTCGTTTTCTCACTCACTTCATTTCACACTCTCAGCTCAATCGCACTTTCATTTCAGCTCCGTCTTATTACTCCCTATCTTGTGTCCAAAGTCTGCACTTTATTTAATACTTAATAGAACTGAGCCAGAAACAGTTTTTCACCCCAGGAAAATTCAGAATTTTCAAAAAAATGTTCCTTTAAAAGCAAAATCTGTCAGACTTTTCACAAAGTTAGAGAGGGGGAGACTCCACTCCAGATTAGCCAATCGTCTGGTGGTTAGGACACTCTTTTGGGACATGAGAAACCGAAGCTCAAATCCCTAATATGTAATGGGCAAAAACAGGTTTTGAACCAGTGTCCTATATGCTGGACTATTAGATATTTCCTAGCATGACTGCAACTTCCTTCCTCCTCCCCATTTTGACTGAAAAATCCATTTTAAACTTGAGAAATTGGTTTTGACAAAAGTCTGATTGAAACTGGTACATTCCTATGAAAAGTTAGTTTCGACTAATTAGCAGAGTCTGATAAGAAAACATTTATTCAGAATATTCCCAACCAGCTCAATTCCCTATTTTGTCTTTTTGCTTCTACCATTCACACTTCACATATTAGCAGGTTACTTCAAGTTTCTAGAACATCATTCCTTTTCTCATTATTAATCTGATATCACGGCATACTTTTTTTCCAAAACAATTTTACATGGTATTTTTCTATGCTAGAAATACCTCTCTCACACCTACTTAAGGACTATGTGGACACCACTACCAAGGTTGAGGTAGTATTTCATAGTTCCTGAGCACCTCATAGTTTTTAATGTATTTACTCTCACAAACACCTTGTTAGGTAGGTATTTTTTCTTGCTCGCTGTACATATATATTATATATATATTAACAGAAAAAAAAAACTAAGGTCTTCAGAAATTAGTCAGATTTTAAAGGTATTTAGGAACCTGGAGAGGGAAACAGATGCCTAGTGGGATTTTCAAAAGCACCAAGGTACCTAATTCCTACCAATTCAATTTGAGTTAATTGCCTCTGCAATTTGACAAATCCACAGGGTGCAAATATACACCATTAGATGCCTAAATACCATTAAAAATCTGCCCTAAGTTATATGACTATATTGACATGGGAAGTGGGGGTAGATAGGGAACTGAAGCTGGATCAGCTATATCTGAGGCCAGCACCCTAACCATTGGATCACTCTTTCCAACCTTTGATCTTTTACTTACTCTGTCAACTTAAGATGTCAACTCCTGGGTATTTAACACAACCAGCTGCAATGAACCAGCCCTGGACACCTTAAACCAGGTCTTTTATGACACTAAATGGAGCCATTTAATCTTTTCTAACTACTCTGACAAGAAGTGCTTTTCCATTTACTGATCCAAATTACAGTAAGAGCAGGGTCCCTAGACTTGAATTAGAAGTTTGAATTGGGGCCATTACAAAATTGAATCAGAATTGAATTGAATCCATAGAATTGAGGGATACCTGAATCATAGGTTTTACTTCAAGACTACCTATATGAAAACAGAAATTATTCTAAATTAGAGGAGGAATGGTGAGAGAAGAAAATGACCTGAAGAAGGATCCATTGCATCCAACAGCTTGTTTAAGTCTATCCTAACCAAGAAGTTGATCCAATAAAAGATATCACCCACAAAAAAAACATAGCTCTCATATATCCTGGAGCATCATGGCTGCATCACTCCAACACTACCAAATGCTGACACTGCATTCATATATATATAAGCTTCAAACACAATTTAAATATTATATTATGTACAAACATAAAATATATATGGACAATAAATTAGCACAATTTATTAAAAACTGTCAGAGGAAAATGATTTACTTCTCAGAAGTGGGAACTGAAGAAAACTGAAGTTGTCTCTTCACCACAGTTAACTCCAGTTACATTAATAATTGCACAGCGGCTGCAATAACTAGTATAGAATAGCCCCATTTCCAATTTGTTATTAGTGCCCTCAGAAGTTACACTGAAGTTTCAGCCCTTGCCCTCTGAAGGGAAGGATGTCTGCATTGCAGCAGTAGAGTGTATCAATAGGGACAGCCCTGATCAACCCCAGCCTACTTGCACCAAACCTGGAAACATGCCTGTAAGTTTTGCAAGACCTTAATCTTGGATGAGCTTTGGGGCAGATCCAGAGAGGGTTTGGCAGTGCAGTCACACCCCTCTTTTGGACCACACCAGGGAAGCAGCAGCCCAGGACATTTTAAATCCCCAAACTCAGGTAAGATTTCCCCTTTCCCTCCCTGTCCCCCATTCCACTCTTTCCCCACCTGCTGCTGCCACCCCCAGTTAAACCAAGGGTCAGGGGAGCTCCAGAGCTGCTCCTGCCCAGCTCAAGCCAGGCTGCAGTGGGAAGGGCCCAGCCAGAAACAAAAGCTGCAGTGACAGCGGACAGCTCCCCCCTGCCCAGTTCCCCTGGGCATTCCCTGAAAGCCCAGGAGCAGGCTCAGTAAGGGGACTCCACCCACTGCTGCTTCTACTGTCCCTAGCTGAGCATGGCTCTCCAGACAGCCTGGCTAGAGCAGGGAAAGAGCAGCTCTGGAGCTCCCCCTGCTCCTGGACTTGCCAGGGACAGTGGGGGCAGCAGCAGCACTTGGCAGCGGAGGGTAGAAAAGAGAGGGGAAGGAAAAGTGCCACTGAACACAAAAGGGAACAGAAGGGAAGGGAGGACATACAGGGCTGGGGGAAATTTTACCTGCTTTGGGGTTTTTTAAAAATTCTCCAACTGCTGCTCCTCCAGCATGGTCAGTCTGCCTTGCCTGGGAGAGGGGAAGCTGGGAGGAGGAGTGCAGCCACTTCTGTAGCAATAGTCACTGTTCTTGCACTCCCCTTTACAAAATCCTGGGTCTTCCAATAGGTATACTTGAGGGCAGCTGCCAAGAAATATCCTGAAGCAACCTCTGGCATATTTCCAGTTTTTGAGTATGCAAAGGGGAGCAGGTTATCACAGGAAAGCATCCCTGCCAGGACACACTGCTGCCATGGTCCAGACATACCACAGGCCTCTAACTCAATTTTAAAGCATCAATTCAGTCAAGCTTGATAATTTTTAGGTGTGGACAAGAGTCAGGTTAAAGCAGCACTTAAATTATACCAAAAGCTAAGGCTGCAGTGGGAGACTAGCCATAAAGACAAAGGGCCAGACCTTCAGGTGTTGTAAATCAGCATAGTCATTGACTTGGATACTGCTGTGCCAATATACATTAGCTAACAATCTACCTCAGAAACAGAGGAAAAGATTACATTTTAAATTAATATTCTGAAAGCAAAGAGTTGGTAAGAAATATATTTAACTGATTTTAATCTACAATGTTTAGAATGTACTAAAGCTTTTATTAAATTCTCTTGGTACATTTTTTTCCTATTTCCCTCTTCTCCTTTGTTTATCCTATGACCAAGAAAATCAGACTTTATGAGACTCAAATCAAGTGTAACAATCGTTCGCCCTTTAGGGATAAACCCATCAATACAATTGAAAATGCATTTCTTGAAAGGACCATACGCATGGCCATAAGGCTAAATTATGACTTTCTATTTGACCATTTTTGTCTTGCAGCAATGTCATTTTTATGCTACATTTCAAGTGCACTCTGAAAATACAGCTTTCCATCATGCTTTCATTTTGTTATTAATGCTTTCCTATTTTATTTAACAAAATACTATTTGTTTTCATTATTTTCTGTGGAACTGTTGAGTTCCTATTTGGTGGGCACCGAGTGTTTTCAGCTGTCTCTATGATTTATGAGTTTGCCAATTCTCAGTTGTATGAATGAAAAAAAACCTTCTTAAAAAAATCATTTCCAGTTGTTTAATATGCCCTGATGAATGTGCTTATTATTTCACAGAAGCAGATCAGCTGTCACCTTTCATTGTTGAAAACAGCACATGGCATGCCAGACTTTGGTTCCATAGAAATAGAGACCATACTTGTTTAACATATAAAAATGTTCTTGTTCTACGCAATGAATGCTATAATTTGTTCACCATACAATGAATTTGCTCAAGTCCTTTCTGTGATTTATAGCATATACCATCCATTGACTTGTAATCTGTCATACTCTAAAGGAGCTTGGGATACAGTTTTAAGAAAAGTTATATATAAGTTGCATTGTATTGTAAAATGCTAGAAAACATATCCTAGTCATATTACTATCCCTGCCTTCAGGTCCTATAATCTAATTCAAGGGATGAACTGAATAACAATAGATGCTGAGCATAAAAGGGAAACGCTTTGGGGAAAAATCCGTAGTCTAACAAAATAAAGGTAAAAAGACTTTTTAGGTGGGGGGGGAGGGTTCTTGTTATTGTTTTTGAGCTTTACATCGTAAATGTCAATGTATAGATACGAGTCCCCTTAAGTACCGAGTCTTGCTAGCAAGTTCTCATACTGTACATTTTTGTTCATATTTGCCTACCAATACGTGATATCATTTCTTGTTTTCTTAATTCCTGTCAATATTAAGGATGATCACAGTATAAATTAAGGCCTTTTCCCTGTAGAAAAAAAAGAAACTTAATAAAAATGATATCTCAGTGCAGTGTTAATTGATGTCCTCAGAGATATATATGTAATGTTTGCTCAGCATGTTTGCTTACTGGAGTATATGCAGCTCTAGGGTATCTTCTGTTTTTCGGCAATTTTGTATACCATAGGACCATTTAAAACTGAAAGTCATCTTTAATTGAAAGCAGATGTTTTTCTACTAGCCTAGTTAAGTAGATAGGCACTCTGTTAACTGTATTTAAAAATACATGTTAGCTTTGAAGCTTTAGAATATATTTATCTCCTATATTATTTCTGACAATTTTCTTGAAAGCTTTTAGTGATGTAAGACAGAGCTTTGTAACCTCTAGATAAAGCATACCAATATGATCTTTCACTGGTAGTGACCAAAATTCATTGCTATTTGAAGTGAAGATTTTTGTAATCTAATTTTTAAAAATTAATTTTCATTCAATTTATAATGTACAGTTGTTCTCAAACTCCTCGCAGCACAAAGCACAACATTAATGGAAAAGAAAGTAAATTATTATTTCAAACAGACCCCAAACATCTCTATTCAGCACAAAGCTAAGCATGTTTAAGGGCCGAGTCCCTTTAAAACCAATATTATATAAACATTTGACCAAGTGCTTTCAGTAAACAGGGACTCTTAAGAGGCAGTTTCCCCATATCCAAAGCTGAAGAACAATGTCAGGGCAGTTTTAAACAATTGCACGTCTAAAGCTTTCAGTATACATGTTCTATAGATAATTTTTCCAAGTTACCTCCCAAGAGTTTCATTGAAGCTGTATTACCAAAAAGTTACAGGTCAGGTGCAGTCTTGGCCTCTAGCATATTCTTCAAGCTATGTGATTTTGGGGAGTCAAACACCCTATTCCTGCATTATGGGGGAAAAAAAAAAATTCCCCACCCACCAAAACTGGAAAATCTCTGTTGGGAAATTGTTGTTTTTTTTTTCTTTTACTGGGTAGACAATCTGCATAGGCGACTAAGAGAGAGGGCATGGGGGGGCAAGTGCCCCCCTGACAGGGCCGTCCCCTGCTGCTAACGCCACCGCTGGCTTCTGCGAGTACTCGCCAGCCCCGTCCCTGCCGTTGAGGCCGCTGGTGGCTTTTGCGGGTGCTCACCAGTCTTGTCCCTGCCACCGATGCTGCTATCGGCTTCTGCAGGTGTCCTCCCAGACTCAGGAGGCACCAGTCATTCATGACAATCTGTGTTTCTGCATTCTTGGAATGGATGGATTCCTTGACTCTAAAGCACCCCTGGAGAATCAATAAGCAAGTGAAAAGTGAGGAAGACTGCAGTGAATAAAATACATATCAGTTTGCTTCAGCTGCTCAATTACAATTTGCTTCAGATACAGAAAACATTTTGAGGATTTTGTTTAAATGTTACAATAACTAACCTAATAATTTAAGATTTTAAGCAATAAACATGCCCAAGAACTTACATTTCCACAATGTAGCACTTTAGCATACTTCCAGATAATACAGTGGCACAACATTCTGTGGCACAGAGATTATAAAACAAATGGCATTGGCATTAACAAAAGACTTGCTAACAGCCAAAATAGTCTTTTCCTTTATAAATGCTAACTTAGTATGGATTCCTAACTTTGACAACATTTTCGTGTTATGATGTCCATTGGGCATAGGAATAATTCATGAACAAATCATAAACAAAAATCAAGAATAGGACTCAATGGTTTAGAATTTTGGGGAAAAGGGGGTTGTGAAAATGGATTCTTGGGTCAACGTTATTTTCTAAGTCTTGCTACTCTGAATACAGAAAGTTGTATGACAGTAGAGAACATGGAGCAGCAGAAGGTAAATGCCAGAACGCATAAGCCAAAACTTATTTCAGCATTAAAAAATATACCATAGATAGTTTCTTGTTCCTTCTTGACTGAAAACAGAATCTGCTAAGACTGTGGTAAGACATTTAAGGGTTTTCAAACTATATCTGTAGATATTAACTGACACTTTTGAGTGCCCAAGTCAACCACGTAGGTTTTAGTGCAATCCTCAAAACCATTCAGCTTCCACTTAATCCTGTAGGTGCCGATATTTCCTAGACGCCTAAATTGCTGCTGATAAACTCCCCTAGAAGCTGACGTTTTCCATCTTTGGAGATGTGCACAATTACTGAATCCATGATGCTTGCCAAGCTGCTCAAAGCTCTAGATACCCAACTTCAGCGATGCTGTCAAACTAGATGGCACCCTGGCCAGAGGGCCAATCTCTTTAGCATTCTACAAGCAAGCCTATGGAATAGGGATTCACTATGAACACAACAAAAGATGAGACATTTTTATGGTGTTTGGGTGTGTCTTGCTATACCCAATAGCCCTGATTTAAAGATACTCACTTGGGAGGTAAGAACCTAAGTCTGTCTAACTTGGGGCAGAGATTTGAACCCAGGTCACCTACACCCCAAGAGAAAATCCTGATTTCCAGGTTACTATTACTAACTATTATGGAGCAAAGCTTCCTTAAACTCTCCTGCTGAAGTTGTTCTCCTTTGTCCAAGTAGTTAAGAACTTGATGGTTATAGCACTTTTGGGAAGTTGAGGTACAATCCCCTGCTCTAACGAATATGTTGTTATTAATAGGGAACTTAACCTGAAAAAAATGAAAACCTTCAGGCAAGAGATCGATTCCCTGTAGAACCATTTTCCAAGGCAAGTGGAAGAATCTTTGGATTTGTGATTTTTACTGACAGTTCAGATAAAACAAAAAATACGAAGTATGGAAACATGTCTGCAAAAGGAAAAAAATAGTGTTACTACCAACAGCACTCATTTCAAATGCAAGGTTTCTTCATATACTAAACCCTCACTCTCTGTTCTTAATTGTTCACTTAACAAGTGGTCAGATTACTATGTAGTCATTAATATCAGTTTCATGGAAAGAAGTGATAAGAATTTTATATTTACCATTAATTCATGTAGTTGTTCTTTTTCAGGTTCATGAATATGCATAAGTTCTTTCATGACAAAAGGTGTTTCCAAGGTTTCTTTGAACCTTAGCTTTGTTATTCTACAGTTCATTTTCATATGAATGATTTAGCTTTATTGTAGATAACTGGTTCTCATGTGTACAGTAACCAAGTACATACTGAAGAGCAAATTTTAACTTCATTTCATGCCATTCCCTATGACTTCGTTTTCTAATATTTCATGGCAATGTCTATTCCACGTGAAGAAGGTAAGTTTGGTAGAAGCTTCACCATGTCCACAGAAAACGATCTGTGGCATTCTAGCTGACTTTGTGGCCAGTTCGCTTCCAATTGTGTTCACGTAAGTTTTAGAATAGCTTTGTTGATTCCATTTCCTCTCACATATCTAGTATAGCCTTATAAGTAATGTCTCTATGCAAATAGGCATTATGAGAAATGAAGTCAGTTGTTCAGAACATGAGGGTTTCTGGTATAACCATACAGATTAGGCCTCATTAGCCCCTTCCAGCACTGGAGCATAGTGTCAAATTTTAAGCACTGAACTTCAAGAAAGACATGAACAAACTGGAAAGAGTCCAGCAGATAGCAACAAAAATTATTAGAGGTCTAGAAAATACAGCTTATGAGAAAAGGTTGGGAAACCAAGGATAACGTAGTCAAGAGAGAGAAAACCGAGGGGGAATTTGTAACAGTCTTCAAATACCTAACAGTTGTTATAAAGAGGATGGTGATGGGTTCTCTGTGGCAGCATGGAACAGGACAAGAAATAACAATATAAATACAAGGGAAATTTAGGTTGGATATTAAGAAGAAATTCTTAACTATGAGGATGGTTAAATAATGGGACAAATTATCCTGAAAGGTTGCAGACACTGTCCCTAGGAGTTCTTTAGAGAAGGTTAGACAAATACTTGCCTGCAATGGTTTAGACAGGGGTGATTCTGCCTGAAGCAGGGGGCTGGAAAAGATAGAAAATGAGGTTGGAAGGAACCTCAGGAGGTCATCTAGCCCAACCCCTTGCTAAAAACAGGACCATCCCCAACTAGATAATCCCAGCCAAAGCTTTGTCTAGTCAGGTCTTGAAAACTGCTAAGGATGGAGATTCTATCACTTCCTGAAGTCCACGTTTTTTCTATGATTCCATGATTCTATTAATGGAAAAAGAGTAGAAAAAAACATGATTATTTAAATCTATCTACCCAGATGCTTCCAGAAGGCAGCATGAAAGTTGAATTGGGGAAGAGGAGAGCAGGTCATAAGGATGCAGCAGGACCATCCTAGTTCCTAACAAAGTGCATACATATGGCCATTGTTCATACTTATCATTATTTCAGGATCTATCTTCATATTTAAATTACAAAACTGTGATGCAAAACTGTATTTACTAGGACCTACTCCTACAAATATTTTCTACTGAGTACAATACTTAATACCTTGACTTCAAAGGAATTCATGGGAGTAAGCATTCTGGGTCTACCATCTTTCCTTGAATAAGCAAGCCGAGCTCCAATGGCTTTACTATCTTTTCCGATTTACACTATCAGAAAATTTGGCCCTGCACTCGATAAGTATGTGAAGATCAGGTTTGTAAATTTTAGCTCCCAATCTCACTCCCGAGTACAATGGTGGGGATTTTCAGTGCAGGGCATCCGATTCTCCCATTTCTTCTTGCCTCAGGCCTTTTCTACATCCAAAAGTCAAATCTATTTGATTTAAATGTAATCAGTTTAGAAATCAAATAAGTATCCATATATTTTTTTAATTAACAAGATTTCTAAAATGGTTTAGTTAAACTGGTGCAACTTTCCTGTGTACACCTTGCTTCAGAGACAAGCTTCTTTTATGTTTATGTGTAGTTAATGAGACAGGCTTAGTCTGGTTGCCATTATGGGTCTGCAGAATGTAACTGCACCACTATTTACATTCCTAAAGCCTGAAATCTGTGCTAGAGCCCTTTGCAAACAATTTCCCTCTTGCCTGTTCCATTAATCTTATTTTTTTCATGCTTAATAATTTCTGCAAGTGTACTGTCCTGTACTGTCCCTGGTTTTGTTAACATGGTTCAAAGAACCTATACCTGTCTCCAGTGCTAGAGGAAACCAGGCTGGCAATATGCAAGCTACAACTGTGATTATATATTAGTATGGTTCTAATGTCAATCCGAATAACACCTAAGTGACAAGGAGTAGTCTCCAAATACAGGCATTGGAGTATGGCTTTGTCCTAACACTATGGAAAGTGAGATAGGTGTAAATTAGATTAAAATTTTAAAATAAGTTTAAAAATGGCCATTTATTGGTGTCTAATTCCAATTCCAGTTCATCCCATTGCTGCTCAGGTGAAAAGAAGACTGAAGATAGGCAGGCTCCCAATAACTGACAATAATAATGTACCCAGTTACCACTTTCTATTAGCAACTGATAGGTGCACTGGCAATCAAAGTTCACACTTCATTCAGAACAACTGGAGTTCCCTGAGAGCGGGCTCAGCCAGAAACCTGGCAATCCATCCCTAGTAACAGGATGACTGCACTCTAGTACAATTTGTTGAGTTATACTCTACCCAGGGGCTACTAAGGTTAACTTATGACATCAGGTTTTCTATTATGTTGATTTAATTTTACTGCTGATGTAGATTTTTCGTGAAATTTGATTTGAAAGGTAAGACAAGTGCATTCTAATTCAAAATGTTCAAATCCACTTGGATCTAATGTTCATCCAAAATTGAGAGGTGAACTAAGATGTTCCATTAGTTAGCAGTTCAACTGGTTAAAAAATACTATCTTAATAAAAAGCTAAGCCTGGAAACTTTCTGAAGTGATAAATTCACTGCAGAATGTCAACTGGATATGAGTGTGAATATTGATAGAGTTTCACAATTAAGATTTTCAGAATAACTGTTATAAGGCATCTTTTAATCACATTTCTCAAAACAAATGCATATTTTACAAACTGATTTTAAACAATGCATGTGAGGAACACTTTACTCATTGATTAATGCTGTCACTTTTGTTATGGAAGACAGCAGCATTTAAAAAACATCCACTACAAGCAGCAATGGTTCAGGGTAAAACACAAAGAATACCTTACACAAATAAAACTACATTTTAGAGAAGCTGAATATAAAAATCTAATGCCACAATAAGGCATAGTTCATAGACTGAGAGGCTAGGGACTGACATTACACATAAACCAGTTTAAGTGAACAGACACTGGGTTAAACTTGTAAAAGAACACATGTTCAGTGCACATAAACCAGTTTGAGAATGACTGAAACCAGTTTGAGATAAACCTGGTTGAATGTACTATCAGACTTAACTGATTTAGCTCAAACCGGTTTATGCAATGTCTGTCCCAGACCCCTTGCTGATTTAAGATAAACCAGGCACCTCCAGCATCCTCTCTGAGCTAGGTGGGGCTCTCTGCTCCACTGCAGAGCTTGCCCCTCCCTTCTGCTCCCTGGCTGCAGCTTCCCCCCACACTCCCTGCTAAGCAGGAACTCCCCCCTCCCCTCTGCCTTGCTGAGGAGGTGTCTGTGTATTAGCTAGCAGACCACATGCTATGGTCTGTGCTGAATCAACAGGTAGAATTAACAAGTAGCTATTAATGTCCCTATGTTTTTTTTCTTAATTGGGTGATAAACACTGTTATCAATTCTCTGCTGGGCGAATCATAGTGTCCTTACAGAGCCTGGCCACACCCCCCTCAGCTCCATGCTGTGAAAGGAAGGAAGGGATGCTCTAGCACCCCCTGGCTTCTAGCCTGAGCCACTGGAGGCATGCACCTGCATTTCTGGGATGTCTGTCCGGTTATAAAACGGATTTAGCCTAGTCAGGTTAGACTAACCTGCAAAGATTGAATCATTTCAGGCTCAGGCTTTTTGAATGTCTGTTTCTAGCCAGAAGGAACAGTGCCACCTGCAGCTAGTCAGATCTCAAGGCTATACAGGTCCAGGTCAGGTCACAATAGGAATATTTATCTTTGGTTTAGTTGAAAAAATCCTTTCTTCACATGTTAAGATCCACAAATCTATTGCAATGGTACTTCACTCTGTTTGCAGCTGGGAGGCAAATCCAGAGCCTTATCCGTCACTGGCAGCAATAATTCAGACCTGAAATTCCTTCCAAATGAGACTGCTTCCCCAGTCAGAAAAATTGCATTCTACTCTCCTAAATTACAGATTGTGCTACTTACACTTTAAAGAAAAGAGCACAACAAATTCTCTTACTATACACTACTAAAATTTCCCTTAAACAAATAAACCTGAATCTTTCTATGTTAATTCACATCTCCGTTCTGGGTGATCCATTTGACTCCTGGGAAAACTGGACACAGAGAAAGAAAAAAATTCAGGCAAACAGAAATATGTTTCCCTATTCTCCATCACAGTAAGGTCCACCGATCTGTTACAATGGAATTTGCACAACAGTGTGACTCCAGGGTGCAACACAGAAACATCCTTTAAATATGAACATCCAAAATGAGCTAAATGATATCTCCCTTATGTTCCTTGGGCACACAGACATGGAGAATACTTCAAAAAAATGGCACAGGTTAAAAATTGGGTGCCAATATGCGGGGGTGCAACAAGGCACCCCAGGGAGGAATAGCAGTGCACAGGGCAGTGCCAGCTGCTGACCTACCAGCAGTGTGGGTAGCATCAGTGCAGCAGGCTGTGGCAGAAGCTATTTCTATGCACCTCCTATCCCCAAAAGTGGCATGCAGGGCTGGTGCTCTGATCGACGAATTTATACATACAGGCATGTGACCATCTAATGCAGTGGTGCTCAACCCCTGGCTTGTGGAACAGATCCTGTCCACTGAGTCATGTCATCCAGCCACTAGGACCCAAGAGGGAGCCCTGAGTTTGGTGGTAGGGGAGTAGCAGCAGCATTAATTGCTGCTTTCCTGCTACCAGATTTCCAGACCTGTGGGGAGCACTGTAAATCAGATAGAGTGGCCCAGCATGCTAAATCAGCTGCCAGGGTTTAGCAGTGGTGGTGGGGAGCCAGATCCCAGCTCATGGAGCCAGGACCTGATCCAGGTGTGTGGGGCTGGGTGGAGGTGGTACAGGACTCAGTCCAGGTGCACAGTCCTGGGCTGAGGCAGTGCAGGACCCAATCTGGGCATGGAGAACTAGGCAGAGGTGGGACAGTGATGATCCAGTAGTATAGGGTGGCTAGAAGCAGAGCAGGGCCTGATCCAACAGCATGGGGCCAAGAGGAGGCACACAGGACCCAAAAAGGTAGGATAGCCCTGGACAGCATAAGACTCATCCTGGCATGCAGGGCCTGTGGACCAGCCATGTGCTCCTCCTCCAGCCTGTGGGACCAAAAGGCTGAGCACCACTGATCTAGTGGATCTGTTACAGGAGATATGATTTCTTTTCTTGTTGCACTCATACAGATGGGACTTTGAGGCTTTATAAAAGGAAGAATGTTCCTTTAATTTGCTTTAGGAATGACTGCTGGAAGTTGTGAGGTTGTGAGTACGTGTCTACTTTGAAAGTAAAATATTGGGCCCCATCCAAGAAAGTTTCCAGCTACATAGACTTGTCTGATTGGACAAAGAGTTATCAGGAAACCTGTATGATTGGGTAGGAATTATGATGACACCTGCCCCAAGGGTTCAACCAGGGTAGTGCTAGCAAGACCAGAATGAGGTCCCAAGGTTGAGCTCCATAATCTTGTGGGCTGGAATCAGGATAACTGCTCTGAAGTAACGTTTAAGGTCACTGTTAGGATAACCTTCTTTTTCCTTGAATAAGCTGAGAATGTGATAGTGAAGAGAAATCAGCTTTTTGTTGGGACACTCTCATATAATCAGACAAGAATCCTTGATGAATTCAATTCTGTTTCACTTGTTTAATGTGCACTTTCTTGAGGCATATTCAAGTGATAACACTCATTGTGTTGGACACTGAAATGCCATGTAATAATCTATGAATCCTTAGATAAAACATGTTATGAACATGGTATATGACCTATTCAGTAATGGCAGGTTATTGTGCATCTCTTTATAACCTTTTCTTGTTTGAATGCTTTAATCTAGCTTAATAGGGGATCATGGGAGGAATAAACCAAAAAGACAACATAAGCAACCTTTGATTGAACACTCATGGGCAATTCTGAGAAAATGACATACTTCCACTTGGAAGTGAAATAGCTATTTTTTTCCAGGCTGAAAACTACAGATCAAAGAGGTAGTAAATAGTTAAAAAAAAACCCAATAAAAACAGTTATCTAGGAGACAAAAGGGTTCAACTGTCAGCAGCTGTCAGGAGATGAGGTGATAGAAAGAGGACCTTTGATCCAAGGAATGATAAGCCTTAGAAAAAGAGAATCAGGCATGTACACTGCTGCAGTTTTAAGATGCTTTTGTTCTAAATGAGTGATATTTTGTTTTTTAAATGCTATTTAGTCACTTATTATCACTGTCTTTGTTCCTGAAGATAAGAGAAATGCCCAAGTCAAACCTACTAGAATGAGGATGGTTAGGACCTAGGAACTTTAATCTACAATCCAGCCTAAGAGCAAAATAAATAAGTCATTCCACCCTAAGAAGGTGATGGCTGGAGGTCAGAGACCTGGGGGCATACTTAAAGGGTTCAGAAGTGCAGCTGGCTGTGTTACTGAGATACTCACAAGTCACTTATCTCAGTGCCAATAATAAAGAGAAATAATATTTGGTGAACAGAGGAATGCAATAAGTTCTACTATAGAGATTTTTTTCTCCAAGTGAAAATATTTAAGACCTGGAAGAAAACTGCAAGGGTTGAAGAGTGAAGCAATGAAAGTTATTTGTTATTTAATTGATGCACTAAATACAAGCAATAGCCATATTTTTTCACTTTATATGAAAGAGACCTATAATAAAGATATAAAATCAGTGGAAAGGCATAAAACCATATATTTCTCACTAACCCAAACCAGGTGCTCTCTTCAAAGTATGCAAACAATCAATAGCATCCTCTAGCCCATGATCTAGAAGAGCTATACAATCATGATGATAATTATTAATGCTGACTTTACAACAACCCTGTAGAGTAGGTAAGTACCACTATCCCCATTTTAAAAATGTTAAAATTGTAACCATAATGGTAAGATGACTTGTTTAACTAAAAACAGATTTACTAAATCTGTGATCTTTTGACTTTGTGGGGCATTTCTTGAAATGTAGATGACAAAATACAAAATAAACACTTTGAGAAGGGAAGAAATGAAGTGATGCAACCAACTGAAGGCATTTGGCTAACTCCCTTTTCCAGGAAGCCTGTGTTTAAATGCAACCTTGAATACAGATGCAAAAAGGATGGGTGGCTTCTTCCAATTTTGCAGTATGTCTGTAACTATATCACAAAAGCTACAAATAATTCAACAGTCTTTCCTCAGAAGAAGGACAAAAACTATTAGTATGCTACATCTGGCTCTGTGAAAGACAAGTCTTGCAAAATGTTCTAATTAGGATTTCTGCTGTAAAACAATACAAATTTTCTATTTTGTGATTATACAGTTTTATTTTTAAAGATGCATGCACATAAAAATGTTATTTTACATATTAATCTACTTGCAGAATTAAAGGTTCTTTTAAAATCCAGATTTCAAGAAACCCAAATGTTACAATTAGCTCACTAGGTATTTTTGTCACTAGGCTATACCAATCTCAAGATTTTGATTTTAACTGTCAGAAAGTCAACTCATGGTTTTGAAAAGGCCTGTGACAATCAGCCACACTTACAAGGCCAGGCTTAAAGAATCTAGCTATAAGAAACAATAATCAGCTCAGACAGTAGAGGTTTTTATATTATGATTCTCTCAATAAATTGAAGTTTAATTAAAATAAAGTCTTAGTTGTATATTTTCTCTCTTTAGAACCTCTCCCACAAGTACAGATCTCCAACTACCTCGGTTTTAGTGTTTTCAATTTCCTCTTGCCAACTACCTATCAATAATAAATTTCAACATAATTTAGCAGGACAAAGGTATCTCTTTTCTTTCAAACACGTCTTTGTAATGTTCTTGCACTGGCTACAGCTACTGAAGGATTTATACTATGGAACTTTTCCTTTTCTAAACTCTTCATTCATGTTTGAAGTCTTGTCTCTATTTATACATTATGATTAGCTCCAATGAAGTTAAGAGAATATTTTGCACCCTACCTCCCCTCTGTAGTTATGAGACTGAAATAAGCACTTTGAGCGCTGACACAAGTGACATTTTGTTGCACGATCAGCCCCCTGAAGCACTCTACAGTTGTACCCTTATAGAAAAGCACAGCTGCAGAGCTCTTCAAAAGGGCCTGATTCCATGACAATCTGAACCCTCACTGCAATCTCAACCCCCCAAAGTAGAGTGCTTTCATTAACCTGTGTCAGTGTGTGCCAGGAGCAGGGCTCGGGGGAGCAGCAGGGTGCTCCAATCCACCTGATCCATCCTCCAGTGCAGGCTGGGCAACTGCCATATTGAGCTCCCTCTGCTCCCTTCCCCACTCCCATTCTGCAGACAGTGCTGTGGCTAGGACAGGGGAAGGGGTGGGGCCAGGGGAGAGTGACCTCAGTCTCACAGCTGTTCCAAACTGCAGCTCATTCCCCCAACCCTCAAGGACCCAAGAGGGAATACTGTTGGGTCCAAGGGACTGCTGTAACTTGTGGCACTTTCTGCAAAGTGCCATGTGTTACAGCAGGGAGCTGCATGTCTGCCAGTGCCTTTTGTTTTAATGTTGCCCGGTGTAGTTCTCTGCATTTTTTTTCTTAACCTACTTACTGGTGAGGGTCAAAATTTAGAGTCTTAAGAAACTTAATGGTCACATTAGTATTTTTAATACTTTAAAGAATTTATTAACAAGTAACATTATACAAAATGCTAGTAGTGATATCACCTGCAGCTTAGATGTTACAGAAACTGATACCAGGAGCCAAAAAATTCTTTCCCTGTTCACACATGTATAACCTATACTAAATAGAATGAATTAGTAAAGTGAAAAAAAAAACCCTCTCTTCTTCTCAATTAAAAGAACTTCATATTTAATTTGTGTCTAAAGAAATTTTACTAACTTACAGGCTTTGGGATAAAAAATTAATTTATGGTTATAATAGAACACTGGGGAATCGAAAACATTCTCTTTGGAGTTCAGTCACAAAAAAAGGAAGGATTCAATTACTTGAAAGCCTTTGAAACAATGAAATAGAAATATTGGAAATGATGAGCCAGATTGGGGGTCATCATTAACTCTAATCCCATATGGCATTTATCACTTGCTGTGTGCTGCAATTCATTTAGATACATTATGAACTGTAAATCACTAAAAAGAAAAAAAAAAAAAGGATGAGATAACTATACTGAGCAAAATGTAAACTATCTGCTAATTATTAATTAATGGAATAAAAGCAATTTTAGCTATGTAAATGATACCATTATTTGTGTGGTCTTCAAATGTCAGAATTGACCTTTCATATTAATTTTGGTAACTGTAATAGCTCTATTTATCTAACCTCTCAAACAGTGTTATCATATTATATTGCAAACAGAGGCAGGGAATAGCAATTAAAGCACATTTTAATTCAATGAACTTTACTAAACATTTACTAAAATACTTTGATGAAAATACATTTAATATTATCTGTAGTTTCACATTTGGACGTGACTCCAACTTTCTCCATAACAGAAGTTTTCAACCTTTTTAAAGCAGGCTATCCCTTCTGGTTGATACCCCTTCTGGCGGGTACCACTTCCAGGCACTGCTTTCCTGTGTTCAAGTATACCCGTTTTTCCATGCTGCTAGCCTTGAGTGCAGCTGGCCATCAGCATCCCCTCCCCACTCAGCATGCGGCAGTGGTGCTGAATGTATAGATGGCAGTGGAGGTGGCCGCTGTGTGCAAGCTCCCCATGCGCTTGGCGGGGAGGGGGTACTGATGCCCAGCCACATGCAAAGCCAGCGGCATGGAGAAGCAGGGATACTTGGGTGCAGGAAAGTGGCAAGTGGCACCCAGAAGTGGCATGGAGCGATGGATGGCGGTGACAGCCCCACCCCCCACACTGTCGCTTCACAGGTACCACCGTTTCTCCACACTACCAGCTTTGCATCCAGATGGCCGTCAGCAATCCCCCACTTGCTCCCCAGCTGACCAGACATGGAGAAATGGGGATACATGGGCACAGGGAAGCTGCTTGTGGCAGCAATACACAGTGATGGATGGTGGCAGCAGCCCCACCACTGCACCGCCACTTTCCAAGTACCCCCGCGCTGCTTTCCAAGTACTTCTCTGCGCTGCCACCACATACCCCCTGGGTTCTTCCCAAGTATCCCCAGGGGTAGGCGTCCCCCCAGGTGACAACCCCTGCTCTATAATATTCCAGGAGGCCATTCTTGACTTATGTTGGTCAGGCTCCAGGGATAATAATGACTACCTTTTCATGGAGCCTCTTTGGAGTAGCTGTAAAGGCAAAGCTAAAAGTCGCTACCAAGGCAATCAGACTTTTGATTTTTCCAATTTTGATATACTGTGCTTTTCAATTCTGATATACTAACTACAGAATGAGCCAAAAGAACCTTTCCTACATACAAGGGGGAAGGCTTGACTGTTCTTCAACTTAACGTGTAGCAAACCCCCCAGTGGAGCAGTCGCCCCACATGGGGGGCATGGCGGGGAGGCACAAACAAGAATGGGAACCACGTGCCCTTCCAAGCTGGGGAAGACTGGGAGCGAGTCCAGGTCAGCTAGAGGCCCATGCTGGCCAAACTGAGGAGCCAAACCAGGGTGGGGCATGGGACAGTGGCCCACCCCCATAGTCACCCAGGGCGCAGGGGCAAGTGGGTCCTTCATCCTTTCCTTCAAGTTGTTTTGTTTCTTGGGCCATAAAAGGGGCACTGGGAGATGAGATCCCAGGGGGGCCCTCCGGCGGAGATCTGGGTGTTGATTTCAGTTGAGTTCACCGGAAGCCCTAGCTAGCCCAAGACAGGGCAGGTTTATATGCCCAAGCCAGCCTGAAATCAAAGAACTGGCTACGGTGAAGGGCTAACTGACTGGGAATACTCAACCTAATCTGAGGCAGGTGAGCTGAGTGAAGAGGAAAAGTCATCCAAGGGGACACCTGCAGAGTATAGTATCCATCCGGGCTGTGGATGTGGTAAGGGTGGGGTAAAGGGGAGGTTTGGAGACCCACAAAGCAAGAACAGGGATTGAGGCATCTTCATCCTCAGGGGGCCACCTGAAGGGAACTGCCTCCCCAACCAGAACATTGAAGTTGTGGCAGGTGAGTAAGGGCAGCACCCATACCACCCAGGTGGCATCCGAGTTCAAACCTCACCCTTACATCGCTTGGGGACAAGGTGCCCAGCAAGAGAAGGCCGAAGCCTTAAAACACCTGCCAGTGACAAACTGTATAGCTTGTTCAGTTGATAATGCTGATCTGCAAGTAAAGAAAGGGCCACTTAGACATGGAAGAATAGAAGGACCCTGGCATACCATTCAAGTTGACTGCATCGGACAGTTACCTACTACAGCAAGAAGCATTGTTTAATCATTGTAGATACGTTCATGAAATGGGTCGAGGCATTTCCAGTTAAAGCCTGCACTGCTTTAGCAACTACTAAAATATTGATCACTGATGTTTTCACTCATTGGGGAATGCCCAGTGTGATGGAATCCAAACAATACCCACATTTCATAGGGGAAATTACTAAGATCATGTGTAAAGTGTTTAACATCGATCAACGCTTACACATAGCCTATCATCCCCAGTCCTTGGAATTGGTGGAAAGGACAAATTGTACAATTAAAAGTTACTGCAGACAATGGAAAAGATTGGGAGGTGAGATTACCCTTGATACTAAAGGCAATCGAGATACTGTAGCTGCACATGGGTACACATCTCACCTGGCCAATATTGGAAGCGAGATGCGAATGCCCAAGGAACAGTTTGTCCAAAATCAGGTTCCAAATAAATTTTCCCCAATGATGTTCAATGACAAGTGGATTGATGTAATGCTTAATCAAATAAAAAAGATTCAGTTGCAAGTGGCTTATGCTTTAGGATGCAACCAGAAAATCATGATGAAGAGTTTTGGACTGTTTCAAGTAATAGAGTGGGAATGAGGAATGAAAGTCACAACCTGCAGTTTTTGTCAGCAAAAACACTGCCTCATCTCTGTGGGAAAGTCCCTATCCAATCATTGAAAAGGCTAGTTTAACTGTATATAGAATCAAAGTTAAAAGACACTGCGAGAAATATATAAAATGGTACCACTCATCACAATTACAGGACAGTAGGGGAACCTACACCTATGTGTACGCAATCCTACTGTTATATCCAATCACTTACTGAGCATTTATGCTGTTTATGGCATTTATAATGTATATATGTATACAGATAGTATTTTCTATATTGTAATTGTAGAATCACAACCATGGTCTATATAATTCTCATGACCCTGAGTGTCCTGTTCATAGACGTACCGACCCTGGAAGCACAACATGAAGTGATGTCACCTACTACAGTTGTGATGACCACGATATGATGCAAACACGAAGTAACTGCTAAAATATTATGGAGTATCTCACCGAAAAGAATCCTGAGTAGTACCTTGGAAGAGAAGACCAATGGAGGCATCTCTAGTATTGAACTTGAAGATCAACCTGAAATTTGTATTGTATGTAAATTTCATAATGAAAAAGAAAAATCAGGGGTCAATGTGTATCAGGGGGAGAATAAGAAGGAAAAACCACAGCTGTCAGTGGCTAGGTGTGAAAAGGAGCATATGTGTTCATGGGAATTCAAGGTCACTAAGTCTATGATGATTTGTTGTGGAAACAAAAGGTTTGGGATGATTGGTGTCATCGATACTCAAGTAAAGCAAAAACAAGATAGTCCATCTAATTATACCAATTCTGACCCTTGTTTACAATGGTTAGTCCCAGGACACGTGGTGGATCAATGGTTAAATACTATCTATATCAGGTATAAAAAGACCCTAAGATTGATACAGATATCATTTTAATTGATGTTCGGCATGAAATATAGAATATGACTAAAGTAGATCATGATTTGGAAGTCACCCCCTTCAGGAGAGTTGATATTTGGAAACACCCTGAATGGATCAGCTATGAAATTGATACTCCTTGTAATTGGAATAAGACAGAAAAGGATGTATAATATGGAAAATGGAATATTGTAGCTAATTTCAGCTTTACAGGGTGGCGATAGATCTTGCAGCCTAATAGAATTGCAATTTTTTTTCTGGATCACCATCATGCCTTTTCCTTTTATATTTCCTACAGGCACCATTTATGTTGACTCCAATGTAAAACAAATAGTTATATCAGAGCCTGTATTTGCCTGTAGATCTATTGAATTTGACTTGGATTACACTAATGTTAACCATAACAATCCTAGATGTAAAACATTTGTACCCATCTTAATGGAAGTCTGGGTACAATGCATTGCGACCAGTTTATCATCTCAGCCAGGTCTCCGTAAGAAATGAGACACAGGAACTATTCTTGGAGGACTTGGAACCGGTATAGGTATTCTTAATTTGGCAAATACTTAAATTATCATGAATAAATTATCTATGGCCACACATAAATTACTGAGAGGTAAAGAAGCCGATTACAACATCAATATCTGAGATAGGAATTCAAGTACAGGGCAATGCCTCTGTGTTGCCAATTTGACACCAGATAAATCAGCATGAACAACTGCTTACGTTGAATACCCTAGAAAAGATACAAAATGATACCAGATTAGCATTATCATGTATTCAGGAGCAGGGATGAATGCAAGCCATTCTCAGTAATATTATTAGACAGGGATGTTCTGGACATACCACTTGAGTTCAAAAGTTTAATTTCTAATATTGCTACAGATACTGAGCTTGAATTATAAGAATGGTGGGAACTGCAACAGTTTAAAGTAGATCTAAAATGTAGTAAGATTTTAGACTCAAATTTAACTATTATTGAGGCACACGTCACTCCCCCATTTATAGAATCCGGACTTTGGAACAAAGAGTTAATGAATCCATACCAAAATTAACCGCTCAATGGGAACAAAAAACATTCTTATCTATTACCAACAAAAGTTGTGAAGAAATAATACCAGTAAATATAGACTCTTGTATAGAAAAGTCTAATTTAGGACATATATGCAAAAGTAGACATATTTCTATCCAAGATCTTTGTATAGGTGGAAATAAGGAAAATCAATCTAGTCATTGTGAATTTTTTGCTGTAAAAGATGTACAAGCCGTTATGACCATATTGACTGTAAATAAAGACTGTATATGTGTTAGTACCTGGTATAACATACCCTTGAATCGATGGTATCAATTACTCATCACATGGAACAAGAAGACTTTTTGTACCTATCATTTATCATTTATTAGTACCTGTGATTTAGAAATGTGACTCACATACATTGTTAATCTTACTACTCTGGTTAACTCTTCTATATATGATCAGATAAAATCAATACACATTGGAATGGATTTGCAAATTCTAGAACAATTGTTATTACATGATGGCATTAGAGAAATACTGGATCAAAACATTAAACAAGCATAGGCCACAAACATGGATATTGAACACAATAATCGAGAGATAATTAAGGTGTTCGATACTGTGGCTGCTACTGGAAGTCAACAATGGTAGGAGTCATTATTAGGATGGTCCCCCATGGCAACTTGAGTGTGAAACTTCATGCTCCACCCAGTAATGATTGTTCTCATGAGTCAGGTATGTTTGGGTATCATGAGTGTGATTATGATTATATGGATGTGTCAAACGAGGAAACGATTGACATAGGCATATTGTATGATAAAACTCTCAAATTCAAAGGTTAGAATGGTTGAAGTTTTGCATGATGACTTTTTGAGGAAACCAGATGCAGGTAATGGTGAGGATGATTATGTGTCTACGTATGGAGAGAATGTTGTGAAAGATAATGATAGTGTGACTGCCTGGCCTTGAACAGCTGGTCGCATGCTGCCTTGGCCCAGACAGACAGTGACGGACGTACCGAGGTTTCTTGAAAACCCTGAGGAAGATACTTATCACATAGGCGGCCTCCCCCAGACTCGCCTGCCACGACTTTGAATGTAATCTCGGGGGGGGGGGGGCAAACCGCCTGGGGCTCCTCAGTGGTAGGTAGTCAGCTAGATGGTGGTCCATGGGGCTCCACCTCCCCTACACCCCAACCTCACGCCAACCTTCGGCAGGTCACTGGATCCTCAGTCAGCCGTCCCTCCACTGCAGCTGTGCTCTTGACCCCAACATTCTCTCGAGTGTTGTGTCTCAAGCACTTTCTTCTCTGCTGTCTCAACTGATCCCCTATCCAGTCTAAGCTGGGTCTCTTCCTGCCCCAAGATACCTCAAACAGGAAACCGAAAGGCCAACAGCAACCGGAATCGCCCTGCCAGTGCCTCTATGCTACACTCTCTTCTCCTTCATCAGGACTTCTCCTTTACTTGGAGACTTAGATCTTTGGTGTTAGCTATCCTGCCACACAACCCCTCCAAAAAGGGGGAAAAGAAAAAAAAAAACCAAAAAAAGAAACAAAAAATATGAGTTGGGGAGGGTCTGTCCAGTTTCTTCCCCAGCCCTACCTCTAGGATATGAAAGTGCCTCCTTGTTACTCTCTCTCTCTGTAAGGTTTCTTCGCCCTCATCCCTGCCAGTCAGTATTCTGCACCTGGTACGTGGGGACTCTCTGGGCGATGATCTGACATCTAGCCAGCGGTGGCTAAGGCTTCTCTTTCTGGGCCTCACGCTACCAAGTGCAGCTTGCGGAGTTGCTCTCCCTTGGCACTGTCTGTGGCGTTTTCCTTCCAGCGCCCCACAGTCCTTCCTGCCCTGGCGGGCCGCTGCCTGCACTGGTGTCCAGCCTGTTATGGCCCTGACGGGTTTTCCTTTTAGCTGCTCATACCAGCTTCTGCCAATGCAGAGAGTCTCTGTTGGTGCTCCCTCCTCCTGAACACACCAGTCGGCACTGGGATAAAGAGCGTCTTCTGGCTCTCTCCCCTCCTAATTATGCCTGCTGTCACTGGCACAGAGAGCCTCCGCTGACTCTCTCTCCTCCTGATCCCCCCAGCCTCTGTGCATGGTCCTTTTTGTTCCCACTGGCCAGCGATTGTCGATGACGTCACTGGCCGGCCTCAGCTGTATAAAGGCGCAGCTTACGATCTGTGCGGGTTCCCTTCTCCATTCTGGTTGCATCACGGGCCCTGCTGCTGTAAGTGTTCTTGTTTTTTGGTTTGGTTTTTTTGTGCATGGTCCCTGCCCTAGGAGCCCCCAGGGTGGGGTTTGGGGCTCTTTCACCTGATCGCCCCCGTGACAGATAGTATAAATGATAATGTGTAAAATGGATGCAAGATATGTTGAAGACAATTTGATAATTAAAGTTGTTGCAGTTATTACAATAGTGATGAGTTATCAATGAGCAGTTGGACTGAACCACAGATAAAATTCATGGGTTTCATTTATGTGTGTCCCTCTCCAGAGCGAGGCATGAGTTTGCCATATGAATGGGCATGACATGATCAAACACAGTAAGACCATGATGCAACCCCTCATGTCATTGGCAAAGATATTTTGCCAATGTGATCGAATGAGAGGTATCAAGGAGAGGACTGTAGAGACCAAGATGTACTTGGTTCGTGGTCCACATACAGATGATGTTAAGTAGGTCTTGGTTTGACCTTTGTATGAACTTTAAGTTAAAACCTTACACCACCATCAGAGAAGCACGTCTAGAGTAGAGCGTCGTGTGATATACTGACATGGGGCCATAAGCACAAGCTGTATATAAGGCCTCTGAGAGAGAGAGAAAAGCACACGAATGAGGGTGACTGAGCAGAGTGAAGAGAGAGAGAGAGGTCTGTGGTGTGATGGTGTGCTGAATAGGTGTTTTGGAGAGTGAGGGATAGGATTGGGATAGACTTAGTGCGTGTATGTTGACGAATTGATCACTGGTGTGGAGCACGGAGTTTTAACTTGGTCGCTGAGTATGCATGCACTTTAGCAGCAGCCCTCTATCTCATATAGAATAAGTATCACCCTTGTCATTCCTACCCTTATCTGAGGTGTCCCTGAGGTCCGGTAGTACTGGTGAAGAGAGAGTGGTTAAATACATACCTCTTCCTTGTTAATAAATTGATTCCCTGTTCCTGAGGTTATTGAGTTGTATATTGTCAAGGATAAACGTTTACCTGTTTAACCATAGTATCTATGTAAGTATTAGTTCAATAAACTGTTCAGTTTGTAAGTTTTAACACTTGTAGCCTTGTAGAGTGATTGGCATTTAGTCATTTTATTCCTCAATTAATTCTCTGGTCCGATCCAACGGTGACCAGATACAAGAGGTCGGGTCGTTAGTTGGGTAAAGGATAAGGTCCACTTTGGTGGGACCTGGCTTGATACAGCCTTGATTAGACCCTTAATTGCAGCCCCCTCCCCCCCACCCGCCAACAGCAGCACAGTAAATTAGTCTACTGCAGCCCTAATTGTCACACATGTGTAGACGGTGACAATTTACTCTACAGCAAATTAGTCTTCTGTGCAGTAAAGCATTTAGTGTAGATGTGCCTAGAGACAGTCAAGCTCCTTTTATATGTAAATCTTCTTAAACATGTGTGTGAAACAGGAATGAAAATTGAAATGAAGTGCCACTGTCTGATCCCTTGTATCAAATAGTTACATGAGCTATTTGCATCAAACAAAAAGGAAAAGGGTACAACCAGCTGAATGAAGTTCTTGAAAACAATCCCATGATATGGACTTCTTGATTTGCAGTAAAATTGTACTTCATCATTAAAATATGATGAAATACATATAAATATATCTTTTCAGCAGTCCCAATATATACCTCATCTGAAAAAATAATTGGGAATTCACATATTAAAACCATACATTTAAAAGGTTTTTTTGTTGTTATAGTCTGACAACAGAGTATGAGATTTGGAATAAGATTCTGATATTATTTCTGGCTGCTGTTCAAACTTGCAAGGTATTTGTCGCAGGGCACCTTAGTGCCTGCTCCTAAGAGAGGAGAAACTGCCAGGGAGAGAGCCCTGGCAGAACCAAGTGAGCACAGCTGTGGGTTTCCGGAGCAACTAAGCAGAGCCAGCTGCCTGTAGGGGGTAGGGCCTGACCCTTATAAAGCCCAGGGCCGAAGCCAGGCTGGCAGTTCTCTGCCAGCAGCCAGAGAGGCGGGAGCTCCCTCAGCCGAGATATGGGAAGGAGCCTAAGTCGCAAGTACAGCTCATGATAGCCCTGGAGGCTTGAGCTATGATGAGGAGTTATGGCCAGGCGACTTGCATTTGTGTTACAGCCTAGGGGCTTGTGGTTTTGCTTTGTGTTTGTGCTATTACACCCGGAGGCTTGGGTGAGGCTGTAGGGGTTGGAGGAGGCCTCAATTACTCGCACGTCAGTGCGTGAGCAACTGGCGGCGAGGAGCGCGGCCAGTAGGTCACGGGCGCAACCCGTAGGTTGCAGACGGGGACCTAGACCCCGGATTGCGTGTGGGGGAGCATAGACCCCGAAGGCGCAGCTCGCACGCCACTGCGCGAGCAGCTGGCGGCGAGGAGCGCGGCCAGGGGGTCGCGGGCGCAACCCGTAGGTTGCGGACGGGGACCGAGACCCCGGATTGCGTGTGGGGGGAACATAGCCCCCGGCCCCAGGAAAGGGGCGGTATTACTGAGTAGCCCAGCGTGGGCACGGCAAGCCCCAGAGAAGGGGGGGAGCGCCATACTGAGCAGCCCTAGAGAGCGGGGCCATACTGAGTAGCCCAGTGTGGGCGCGGCGAGCCCCCAGAGAGGGGGAACGCCCTTGTACGTTATTGAGTAGCCCAGTGTGGGTGCGGCAAGCCCCCAGAGAGGGGGAACACCCTTGTACGTTATTGAGTAGCCCAGGGTGGGCGCGGCGAGCCCCGGAGAGGGGGAACGCCATTGTGTTTTATTGAGTAGCCCAGTGCGGCACGGCGAGCCCCCAGAGAGGGGGAACACCCTTGTACGTTATTGAGTAGCCCAGTGTGGGCGCGGCGAGCCCCAGAGAGGGGGAACGCCATTGTGTTTTATTGAGTAGCCCAGTGCGGCGCGGCGAGCCCCCAGAGAGGGGGAACGCCCTTGTGTATTATTGGGTAGCCTAGTGTGGGTGCACGGGCATAGCAAGCCCGGCCGCAGGCTAGTGCGGCAATACCCCTCAGACCAAGGCAGGGTGCTGCGGTTGCCCCTGAGAAGACAGGGAGTAGCAGCGCAGTGAGCCAGAGTCAGGGAGGGTATCCGTGCGGTTGGCCCATAGGACCGGAGGCCCGGTAGAGAGTCCCGAAGCGGAACCACACCGGCAGGGGAGGCCCAGAGTGGGCTAGATGGGAGTCCCAGCAAGAGGCTGGGCACGAGAGAGGGAGCCCAGAGTGGGCCACATTAGAGAGGAGGCCCGGGAAGCGGGCGTATAGACCGAACAACGTCCTTTACATCTGCGAGGCTTGGGGCGTGGTATCAGGGGAGGTAGGAGCCATGCATAGCCCATAAGGCTAGGGCGCTTGGGTAGCGCCCATTGTACGGGGAGACCCACGAGGGGTCCAGGAGCTGACAGGCCCGAGGAAACACAAGGCAGCCTCCCTACTACATATTCGATCAAGATGTGGCGGGCGAGAATGGAGGGTGCCCTCGGGTCGGAGTAGCGCGGTGAGAGGGCCTCAAGGAGATCACGGCCCTCCACGAGGACCCCGCCGTGACAGTATTCTATAAAAAATTAAGGTATTGAAAAATATGATTGTGATTTTTAAAAGTATTTTGTTTCTGACTACTTCAGATAGGAGTAACTGGTTTTACTATAAAACTCAAATGAAAAAATAAACTAAGTTATGTTTCTAAACCAATATCAGAATATGAATGGGCCAACCATAAGGAACAGCATAGTATGTAGTCACATAATATATAAACAGGGGGAAATAATCTTATCCGGCTGTAAAACTGCATTCTCCACACCCCTCTGTACCACCCTGGGATTTATAGTTTATACCCTCCAGCCAGCATAAACCAGTATTTTCCCAAATTCTGACTCCCTGATGAAACAACTCTATTGATGAGTCAGCTAGTAATAAAACCCTTGGTAATGTACAGAAAAATAAAAATTATGCCCTGCACACCAGCTTTGCCTATCCTACCACTGAAAGAATTCTTACTCTTTTGCAGTGAGATTTAAAATATGCAAATTTAGAGATGTAAAACAAATAAACTCTTTCTATAGAATTTTCTACATGAATCTGAATAAACAGTAGAAGAAACTAAATATAGTTATTGACTTGTAGCATATACCACTATTTTACTTATGGTGGTTTGGAAAAAAAACCTTATTTTGCATTCAGCAGCATTCGCAGTAAAATAAGTGAACTGAATTCCATGGACAGTGTCTTACTAGACAGAAAGTCCAATGGCCCAAGCTTCAACTAGAGCCAAAACTGCAACTTCCATGACATCCTAAAGAAAAATGAGAAAGAAAGGAAAAAAAAGCTTTAAGAAATAGGTAAAAAGACGTCTCCTATAAAGCAGAAAACAAAGGGCCAGACTATGAGTTTATGATCTAAAGCAGTGATTCTGTTTTTTAGACTCAAGGCACCCCTCACTAGACTAAAGGCACCCCGTGGAAAATGTCAGCTCTTAGTTTTCACTTGTTGTTTATTACAGAAAAATAATAGAATAAATCATTCTTCTGTTGCAAAGAATTCAGAAGGATCATAAGAGTTGATTCAAAATCTCTGGGTTTTTATCTTGTAACTCAGGTGTTGGCGTGTGTACACCCAGCAGTGCTAATACTGCATGGTTCCTCTGCAATGCCCTTAAAAATTAAGGTGATACCTTTGTTGAGAATCACCAATCTGAAGGACAGTATGTGGCTGCTATGCCCCTGGAGCAGCCCAAGACTGTCATCTCTGATTCCCCAACTCCTCCTTAGTCTCCTCACTGCTTTGAGAAGGGAATACACATTGAGCCAGATAAATATACAGCATAGTATGTTCTTCTTGATGCGTCTATCTGAATAAGCTGCCACCACCCTGCCATTTTAAATATATATATCCTTTAGATAAGTGTTTCTCAACAAAGGCATCATCTTAATTTTTAAGGGAGCTGCGGTGGAGCCATGCAATATTAGCACTGTTAGGTGTGCACACACCAACACCTGAATTACAAGATAAATCCTGAGCTTTTGAATCAGCTTGTATGATCCTTCTGAATTCTTTGCAACAGAAGAATTACTTATACTATTATTTTTCTGTGTACACACACACACACACACACACACACACACACACACTTGCATAAGCTATTAGAAGTGATATTTATTTTATGAAATATGAGAAAACCTTAGAGTTATTAGAGTTAAAAATAAATATCCTATAGGAGGTATGTGTGTATGTCTGTGGTGTGTGTACACACCTCCCCCATATTTATTCCAATACAAAAGAACCCTGAATATATGATGACCCCAATTATTTGATTCTATATATGGAAAACTTATAAATGTGTTATAATTTGCCAGGTATTAAATCTATTTATTGGAGGGTTGCCTTGAATTTGTTCCTCTTCCACGGCTACAGCACAGAAAATAAATCTGGGAGGCTGACTCCCTGACTCTTTGTTCCCTCCCCCCCGCTTCTTCCCCATGTGGCCCCTTCCCCACCTGCCCTTACTGTCAGACACTGCTCTCCCTGAGCACATGGAAGTGAAGGGCAAATTTGAAAATACCAACTTAAAAGTAAACAAACCTGTAGTAATTTGCATATAGGAAAATTACTATGGGTATCCAGATTTGGTTCATCCAGAATTGAGACATTTTACGATTTTTGAAACCACTGCAAGTTTTAGCACAGGTACTCCATAAACAGACTTTAAAGCAGCACTTTTATACTTACTTACATATAGCACAAACCATGCAGGATATTAATCCAAGTCCAAAAGGCTCATGATTTACTATATATTTCAGTGGGCTCAGCCCCAGCAGAGTCAACAGTGCTTCAAATCATGGTGGCCCCACAGCACAGCACTGCTCAGTATGTGCGTGTACTCCAGATACCCCCACAAAGGATCCATGTGTTAATTAGCCTCCCACTTATGACTAGAACGGGGTGTTCTTGTCACAAGTCTTGGGATCCTCCAAAATTTTTATCCAGGTATAAAAAAGCAGGGCAATGTGGGCTGGCTCCAGCTCATGAAGGGCAGGGCCACACTAATCATATGTGATACATCATGTGATACCTGTTAGTTGAGAGAGGGGGTGGCAGAGAAATTCTGAGAGAACTGTTAGGGGCCCTGTTTGGTGATGTTTGCCAAGAATTTGAGGCTGGTGAAGAAACAGGGATCACTGGAAATGGGAAGGAAAGGCACAGCTCAGCCATGGGCGACTGGTGCCTCCTGACTCTGGAGGGGGCACCAGCAGCCGACTGCTGACCAGGGGGGTGGGAGTGGGGGCAATCGCTGATCCCAGAAGCACCGGCAGCAAAACCCAAAGTGCCACTGGTGCTTCTGGGTTTGGGGGGGGGGGGCATCATGCCCCCCCGCACCCCTCCTATGAGTTCAACTGTAGGAATGTAGAGGAAACCAGAATGTATGCAATGTAGTGGCTTATCACGACTTGAAGAAAAGAGTCAGCTTTGAGGGGGACTGCCCTCAATGGGCACTACCATGTATCTTATTCAGATGAGCTGCACTAACCTGTACTTGTAGTAGTTTCCCATTAGTGTATTTTCCTATTATGAGTCATGTGTTTTATAATCATGCTCAGAGTTGGCTGCATTTAATCAACTTCATAGTTGGTTTCCATTACTGATCATGTTGCTTTTCGCAGAAGTTTAATGATACACAATGTATTTAGTGAGGCTTCCTTGTATGTGAATGTAAGATGATGTGCCTTTTTCTCTGCCGTGCCAATTGGGGTAAAAAACCTTGTCTTATATTTGAGTAAATATGGTGTGTACACATATCTTAAAGAAGAAAATTTGGACCAAGTTGGTAAAACACCAATGGGGGAAGCAGTCCTAGGTTCTCGGCCCTGCTCCCAATATACTGCTGGATTTTATCTGATGATCATTTAATGAAAAATGGGTAATAAGAAGTGGAAGCAGGGATTAGAACTGAGGAGTATCCTTCCAATCTGATAGCCTGAATCACCAGCCAACAGTGTTAAACTCTGTTGTACTCTCCTCTGGCACTATGAATCTGTAACCTGTGGCACACATTACATTTACGATGTGATTAACAAATTTCTCACATCTGAAGTTGTTACCCAGCCACACTTAATGGCATGATAAAACAAGAAATAGGCCACAAAGTTATTACACAATAAACATGAATAAACATTACAGTTGGATTACCATTCTGAAGTACCCAGCTCCAGTCACACATTGGATAAGGTTCCTAAGTACCTCATTCTAGGTTTTAGATTCCATTCTAGGGGCTAGCCTGTAACTCAGGCATTGCAGTGCTTAATTTGCAAGTATCCAACCCTCTTATTGCCACACTTAGATCTTTTACTGTCTCTAGCCCAACATTTTTAAAACTGAGGACTTGACTGATACATAAATGGGCATTACATTAATATATGACAATAATAATTTCTTAACTATTTTGCCTATAATGTTAACTATATCACAAATAAAATTGAGATATCCTTATGTATGAAACTCCTTTTCCTCTTACTTCAAAATATACACTAAAAATAGAATGGTAACACAAGTATATCACAGCACTGCCACATAATTAATGCATTTCACTGTATAAATCATTAAAGGGTTACCTCCAGCTAATTAATTAATCCATTAACAGTTAGTGACTTGCCCATTACAAGTTGATTCCCTGCCTACCTGAAGGATTTTCACTTGAACTTCATACCCACAGTTTATTATTCTATGCCCCTTTACTAATTCTGCCATTTGTCTGTCACTCTGCATCCCTCCCTACCCTTCCCTCAAATGACTTTAAATAGAGTTCTTCATGTGGCACACAAGCCGTGGGCTTCCAATCTAGTAAAAGTATTCTTCCCCACCCATAAATCTAAACAGGTTATAGTCTAATAATTTTTTTTTATAAGTATGATTAAGGTAAAAAAAGGTAAAGCATCTAATCCAATTGATCATGTTTTTTTTTTGGTTGACTACTTTAAGGAAGTGATTCACAAGGGTAAGCAGACAAAAAAGTCAAAATCTAACAATGTGTACTGCACTATGGTGTTTGAAAGTGTCATCATTTTGCCCTATAATTAAGAGAGATCTACAGCAAGAATGCATTAATGGCTGGAAAGTGTTGGCAACACTTTTTAAAGTTCCACTGTAGCATCCAAGGACAACCATCTTTATTTAATACTAAAGTATATTACTTTAACTTGGAGCACACAATTCAAGGATCACTAAACTCGTGTCCAATCCTGAAGTTTGGTTGATTGTCAACTGTACCAAGCCTCACTAAATTCAAAGGAAATTGAGAGAGTTCATAATTCTGCAAGACTTCTCTCTCAGTGGCTTTTTTCAAATTTTCATATATTAAATGCATCGCATTCTTATGTCAGTTAAACATGGAGAACAGTTTACAGATTAAATTCAGTATAAATCAGAGTATAGCTAATGTTGTTCCCATGACCTGATTTGATTCAAAGTTGTGCTTATAACACTAATTGCTGACTGTCACTACTCAGACATCATTTCTAATAAATGTCTCATTTCTGCAGTTATCTAGCTCTTTAAGTCAGAGCTGTTGACCTTCTAACACCGGTACCCTGGGGGCTGCACCAGCAGGGGCAAACACTGTACAGACCATACAAGGCAGCCACAGGACTCCAGGCTGTGCACCATGCTGACATAGCGTCCAACCCTCCAGTACCTCACCCCCTGGGATGCATGCAGGAAGTGGCAGCCAGAGGAGGAAGGGGAGCCAGAAATTCCAGCTGCTCTTGCAGCTGGAGCTGTAGGGAGCAGCAGCCAGGTGAGAGCCCAGGAGCTGCAACTTAATCCTTCACTGGCTACATACTGCCCATGGGTTGCCAGCTGGACACCCCTGTGTTAAGTTAAGCAAGACTATTTTATTAACCTTTAGGGTCATCTCTTCTATGAAGTTTCAACTCTATCATAATTTTCCCCTAGTTAATTTAAAATCTAGTTATCACCACAAACTTTTGCATTTGTTAATATTTAAAAGTGCTGAAGTAATACTTATATTCATATTCTGGGACTAAATTAATGATCCTAAATCTTTTCCAACATGATAACATCATGTTAAAGGAGAAAAAAATCTGTCACTTCCTCATATAGTTACAAAACATAGAAATGTAGTATGTCCCTGCTGGATGTGTTCCTGATTATCAGAATCAAAATCCATGAACAAAGAACTCTATTGCACCATCTTGTAATACATCAGCTACTCAGTGCTAATCTTTACTTACACGAGCAATATTTCTTTATTATCCAAGGCTGCAGTATAGGACTGAGACCTACAAAATATGAGGTATCATTCCTTTTCTCACTATCCCTTTGTGTTTGAGGTTGCACAGTTTAGAGAAAACTTGTAATACTGGTAGTTACGAGATAAAGCCACTTCTTGATCTTCACTTTCCTACATCAAGTTCAAACTCCTGGACCTCTCCTTTAAATCTCATCATAACTCCTTCCCCTCTGAATGTATTTCTTCCTGATGCCAGACACATTCTGGAGCCTCTCTACTTGTGTTGCACTGCCCCAACAGCATTCTGTCTCCTGCTCCTGCCCCAACTAACCACACTCTTTGTTAATTTCCTTCCACAAAACACATTTCTTTTACTATCTTTCCTAAAGGTAATCCAGAAACAAGGTATTATCTTTAAAAATAAAGTAGTTCCCTAGAGTGACTCTTATCTTGTTCACAATGGGCACTCCATGTGGATCTGTATCAACTGTAAACCCCTTGGAGCAGGGGCTATATTCTCCTGTTCACAATGAATTATGAATACATAGAGAGGGCGCATCTATACGTGCAAGTAATCCACCTGAATTTTCTGTGCAGGAAATTCAAGCGCATTAAACTGCACCCCTGCAGGCATCTGAACATGTGCCTGTCAGGAGCATATTTGCTCCCAAGGGGAAGAGTTCAGTCTAGGGCTGCTCCTACCCTGCTCTGTCCCCAGCAGCAGCCAGGGGGAGCTCCAGGCTCCTCCCAATGCCAGCCCCTGGCAGGGGGCACAGAGGCTGATCCCAATCTCTTTGTGGTATGGGACAGCTGTCCCAATTGCCAGGCAGTTGCCTCCCAGCCACGTGGAGATTGAAACCCATCTCGATCTGCACATGGCTGTGAAGCAGCTACCTGACAGCCGAGACAGCTCTTTCAGCCACATGGTGATTGGGATGGGTCCCAATATCCACCTTGCTGGCAGGCAGCTGCCTGGCAGCTGAGACAGCTCTCCCAGCCACACGGAGATCGGGACGGGTCTCAATCTCCATTCAGTCGGCAGGCAGCATACTGCCAAGCCAGGGCAGCACTCTCTGCTTCCTGTGGCCTCCTACTTCCCAGGGTGACAATGAGCAATTTACTCCAGGTCTGTATCTACATGTACACTTCGGTCCATTAGTTTAATGCACCAATTTCTAGTACCTATATCTACAGGTACTAGAAAATGCCACAGTAGACTAATCTACTGCACAGTAATTATATTGCACACATGTGAACAGTGATGCTATACTGTGCATTAGATTAATGCACAGTAAGGTGTCTTGTAAAATGTAAAATGGTCCAGTACCATGTAAAATGGTCCAAATCTGTAAAAACATAACTATTTTTTATCTTGCATATCATTTCTAAAAGATATAAAAGAAAGATTGTTAGTCTACCTAAGCACAGCAAACAAAGGCATTTTTAAAAATGAGGTCACTCAAAACCAGCAAATTTTTAAGCATGACCAGTGAATTAATGATTTAAAATGCATGAATGTAAGTAAAATTACTCTCCCTATTTTATAGGATAATCTGAATTTTCTCTTTGTTAGTTTTTTCTTCTGATGAATTTATAATGCTAAACCCTATTACTGGTAAAATTACACAACTCCAAAGTACTGTCAATGGGATAATCACATTTACATTAGATACTATGTTCTACAGACCCTTCACTGCTAAGTATTAACTCCATACTTTTAACATTACTTAAGACTTACTAAAGTTTATATGTTGAACTAATAAATGTAATCAAGATCTTTACTGACTATCTCCTAACCTAAATGATTCTTATTTCCCATTCTCAGTTCAACCTTATTTATCTTCATTCAATATACTATTGATATTTAAGCTTCTACTTTTTCTGACCAATACAATTAAATGTAATATTCATGTTTCAAATTTCTTTCTTGATCAAAATTTTTGCTGATTAACTGATGCAGGTAGTAATGAGAAGAGTAAAAATGCAAAGTCTTGGGTGCTGTCACCATTTATTTATCAGGCCATTGAATTATCTACAAATGAGGATAATAACAATAACAGCCACGGTTCCAAGAATTTAGAGGTTTGCTTCTGGGAACTGGCTTGTAGGTAAAGTAAACTGTATTAGAACAGTGGTTGAGGAGAATGGCAAGGTTTAATTGGTTTTTAAAAGCCTGTTTGTGACAGTTTCTTTCAAGGCCCACTGTGTCTGACACAGGCAAGCAGCAAGCAGACGCACAGACTGGGAATTGAAGATATGTACGACACTGTTCCATAACATGAGATAAGTTGGCATTAGGTTGCAGCGCCCAACTGCAGTGCCTTGAGATTTCCGCTTTTGGAGAAAGACCAAATTAGGAGAAATGGGTAAAAGCCCAAATTAGTATGTGTGCATGTGATGGGTTTGTGAAATAAAGGAATATGCTGACAGGGACAGTATGGCGGCCACAGAGAGACCAATCAACAATGTCCAGAGATGAAGAGTCACCAGAGGGTGAGAAAGGATACAAAAGAAGAGATTTCAGAGCAGCATAGGGTCCCCAAGGAACCCAAGGCCACTATGGACAAAGGGCATACCACCAGCCCATCTCATCCACCCCACTGCAGGAGGGTGGACCTTGGACTCCAACCTCCAGGCTGCTGACATCTGACATTCAAGAGAGAACCTCAGAGTGAAGCTCGCACGCTGGCCACACATATCTGGAGTTTGTGAACCCTGGGACTCATAGATATAAACTTGTTTGCATTATTCTTATCTGCTATCACAATGCATCAAAAAGAATTTGCTTATTATCGAATAGAGAGACTGTGGTTGGTCTGAGGATTTGGGTCCACCTAGAACAAGGTATCTGGGTCACAAAACCAGTGCCAGCACCATATTGCTGGCCATTATCCATTCATTACAGTTTTTGTTTCTAACAATTTCAAATCCACTGATAATCCATACTACTTTGTTTTATTAGAAAAGAAGCATGCCTCTTTCCTAAATCAAACCTGAAAGGAATAGTTATTAATATTTTCTTTCTGATGTCACACAAAGTAAATTTAATTACATGTCAATTCATTATGCCAACAAACCTCAAATCCATAGTAGCCTATCTTTAGACAGATAAAATGTTCCAAATCCCCCAAAACTTCAAGATCCAATTCTAATGAGTATCTCAAAATCAAAAGACCAGTAAACTTCTATCAAATGGCAGTCAGTAAGCATTTTCACTTTCATCTTTAAAGCATTTTAGTCCTTCTTTCAATGATGAAATTAAAAAAAAAAGCAGCAAACAGTTTATCAATTTACCACTTAGTTCAAAAACTCAAGACAAAAAATAAATTAAGTAACACAGAAAAGAAAAAAAAATGGCAGCGTGCAGAGCAACGAGGCAATGAACTTACTCACTTTAGCACCATCTTACCCTAGAGTAAAACACTTTTTGGAGAAACAATATCAAAAAAGGCTATTCAACTGCAGCAGAGATCTATAAAGTCTTCATAACAGAGTAGACAAAAAAAGCTATACAGTCTCTAAGATCCAATAACAAAAAAGTAATCAAACCAGTGGATAGTCATCTTGCCATCAAGACTACATGAAGGAAGTGAATAGACAACTCCCCGAAAACAACTACTATAAAAAACTTGGGGGGGAACCCATACCAGAATTTACTCTGGAACTGTAAAATATCATCAAGACCTTCCCATACTAGCTTCAGGAAAAACTACGTCCACTAACCCCTATCCCTATCCCCGCTCCTCCCCCCCCCCCCCCCGCCACTAGGAACGCTCTCTAAGGTTCACAGAACGGTAAACCCGTTAGCTGCTTTCGGGGGGGGGAGGAGGGAGGACGGAGAATGCAGATATGGGGGGGGGGGGAATGGCGCTTTACTTTAAGCTTGGTGTGCACCCACACCAAACGTACTGCATGCCCACAAGATGCAGCATGCTAGTTTGACCCGGCTCACCCAACATCTGTATAGTTCGAGCACTTCAGTGGGGCTTTCTGGTGCTTTTATCTAATAGCTGATTGAATCCTCTTCTGCTTCCTCTTCTGGTACCCTTTTTTGTTTGTTTTTTTCCACATCTGTCAGTGGCCATCACATCCAAAAGTTTTCTCATTGAAGGGCTATCAGGATACATAGAAACTATCCTAAAACCACTTTTCACTCAGGGAGCAACTTTTCTACAACAAAGACTTCCTCAACAAAATTGAGAACATCAACCACCTCCTTTGAGGAGGCCATATTTGTAACCATGGATGTTACTAGCTTGTATACTAATATCCTACACCATGTAGGCACAGATGCCTGCCTGAAATACCTATAAGAACATACACTTAGATTTACAAAACTTGTTGCACTAATTATCCATTTCATCCTCACCCAAACCAACTTCACCTTCAACAACTGTCATTCATCTAAACAATGGGCACAGCTATGGGCAAAGAGATGGCCCTAGCCAACTACTTCATGAGCCACCTAGAGGAAGAATTTCTAGAGAACTGGACCATCAAACCAGCACTATTCCTGTGCTACACAGAAGATATTTTCATCATTTGGACCGAACACCTAGGCTCACTTGTTGACTTCCACCACAGATTTAATAACTATCATCCCTCAATCGAACATTCTCTGAGATACTCCTACATTAACATCAACTTTATAAATACCAAAAGCTGATATGGCATTCTAGAAACCACAAAAATCCACTTATTTTCACAAGGCCAGAAATCATCCCAAGCACACCAAAATAGCTGTAATCTAGTCAGGTCCTCAGATACCGCTACATCTGCTCTAAGAACACTCATGATGCCCAGCTGGCCAGCCTAAAATCTTTCTTTAAACAACAAGGACACTCTAGTAGATAAACAAACCATACATTTGAAAGAGCCATCCAAATATCCTGTAGTAGCTTGTTATAATATAAAAAGACCCTCCCCCACCCCATGATTGCATACTTCTGGTGGTAACCTACCACCCTACACTGGTACCGATCAGAAAAAGAATCATACAACTACAGCCTATATTTGACAAAAATGAGACTTTGAGAGAAATATTCCCAGCCCTTCTACTTCTGACTTTCAAACAACCCCCTCACACCTTGCCCAACAGTTCATCATAAGCAAACTCCCCACTGTTCAACAGACATCAAGTGGGACACAGCCCTGCTTAACAAAAGATACTTAGCCTGTCAAAATTGGAGTCAACCTTGCCCCTGCCATTGTGAAACCATCAGAATCCATGGATCCTTCCCAAAATGTGAGTTCTCTGACCCAATGCACCAAATGACCTTGTGACAATTATGTGGGTAAAACTAAAGAGGAACTACGGACCAGAATGAAATTTCATAGAAAAAAAATATAAAGGACAGAGACACATGTACACCATTAGGAGCACAGTTCTCAGAGAACAACCACTCCCTCATAGACCTCACTGTCTTCATACTCAAGGGAAATCTACCTAACACCTTTAAAAGATAAACTTGGGATCAAAAATTCATAAACTGCCCAAACATCTGGAACCAAGTATCTCATGCTGATGCTGGCTTTATAGAACATTATAACCTGCTTGATTCCTGAATTCTTCCCATACACAGGACAGGTGATAATGACCCTCCTCCATTTTGATAGGCTTGATCTCCCAGTAATCAGTTTTTTTCCCTCTGTTTATTGTTTAACACCTCTGGGAATGTTTTCCCCTCTTCCCACTGTTTTTGTTTGTTTTTTACTATCGCTATGCTGACTTTTCTCCTCAGACCTGAAGAAGAATATCTTCCATTCAAAGACTCGTTTAACTCTATCCCAACTATGCAGCTGGTTCAAAGAAAGATAACACTCAAACAACTCCTTGTCTCTCGCATAATAAAGCAATACATTTAAGTTCGCTCAATATCATTTCTCTTACATTCATCTCTCAAACAAGATTTCTAAAGTATGGATATGGCATCCAGAACTTTTGGCTAAATATTTTTTAAGAATTATTGCAATTAGAGAACACTCTTCTGTTTAGATCTAAAACAGTTTAAACTAGTGTTTATAAAAGGACATCATGAATATGAATGCAAAATGGTATATAATAGTTTAAAGCAGGGTTTTTTAAACTGTGTTCCATGAATGCTGGGCTCCGTGGCAGGTCATCATGAGTTCTAGAAAGAAAACAGGGGTAGTGGCAGAGAGGGCCTGGAGGCAGTGAGCTGCTACTGCAAGGCTCGGTTGCCTGGCTCTGCATCAGTCTTTAGGATAGGGGAAGGCGTTCCATGACAGAAGTAATATGAAAGGGTTCTGTGACTTCAGGAAGTCTGAAAAATCACTGGTTTAAAGAAGTGTTATGATTTTGTATTTTACATTTTGTAAAGTGTTCGATTACTTTTAATGTTGTACTTTAACATCTATTTTTAAATAAGCGAACATTGTAGTGTTCTGAATTCCTTGATCACACTTTTTCTATTTGTGGGGTAGAGAGAACATTTCTGAAGAGGTATGTGAAGTGCTGAACTCTTTTAAATAATCTCTGCCATGATATTAACAATCTTAATATCAAATCTAAAAGGGCAGCTAGAATGATTCTCATGTACATACTTCTTTACTAAGGATGAGATGCCAGAATCAAATGCTTGTGAGCCCTAAGGACTTTTTTGGTGATTCTGTCAATATCAGCAGGTTCTTAGTACTCTTTTTAACTGCCCTTAACAATAATATGCCTGAAGTTGCACATAACTAAATAACCTAAAACAGCATTAGGAGAGAAACCCTCAAAATATCTTCCTTACAAATACTATGTCAACAAATCTTCTTTCAAGGAGGCAGCTGCCCAAAGCTCTACAACAGAACCCCCCTCATCAATTCAATCCCTATGAACAGCATGACAGTATTTCTGCTGCTCTGATACTGCAATTAATAATTAATGAGTACAACTCCTAGTGGACAGTTGTCTCTATCACAAAAAACAAATGATTACAATTATCACCTTTAGTGACAGTCTGTGGAGAAGCTGAAGGGAAGAGAGGCAGGCACGCTGCATCTCAAGCCCTGAAAAGTGATCTCTCCCAAACAGAAACAGAAGTACACTGGATATGACAGGTTACTGTAGGAGAGTTGACACTACTTGTGCTTATAGCTGTTCTGCAGATAAATCAAGAATTTCATTTTATGTGCTGTCCATACAGCATAAATAAGACACTAAATTCAGTTTTTAAAAATTTCCACAATTCCCATAATTTGTTTGCAGACATGAATATGCATTGTGTCGGTTCAGTTTAGATTTACACTGAAAGTATAGCAATTCAGGGAAATGTCTTGGTCTTTTTCTTAGACTATGTGAACTTAATGCTTACTGAGCTGTAACAAATTATTCTATGATTTGTAGTTAATGAATAATTATACTATTAATTTAAGTGCTACTGAATTAGTAGCTGCTGTTTATGTAATCTGAAATTAAGTACACAAATATTAATACTGTTTTGAAGAAACCTGGTAAAAACACATTACAATCTTTTAGACAAAAGAGTTTGGTCTCCTTTCCACCCACCCCCAAATAAATAGAAATCTTCATGATATATTTTCAAAAGTTCTTAAGTTTTTTTATGAACAAGTATGTGCCTTATTCAGTCTAAATTTTAAAAAGCTTTATAGAAAACACTACATAAATGTTTCAAAACTTTTCAGCTGTGCATAAACAAAAGATCTTTCTATCATGTTGATATTGTTTCTGATAACAATTATATATATCTAAAAAGAAATCTGATTTTTTTTAGTGATGAGTCCTTTTGAGTACTTCAAAATTTAAAAAATTCCCCCCCCCCTTTTTTTTTAAGACTGTGACCATTTTTCAACTGACTCATTTTGAGCTCTCATGTTCATCATAATCTTGAAGGCTTGGCCATTATAATTCCTTTAATTCCTATTAATCAATATGTATTCCATCTAAATTTGGGACATACTATATTATAGAACTTTAACTTAGAATCATAGATTCATAGAAATTAAGGGCTGGAAGGGACCTTGAAAAATTATCAAATCCAACCCCTCTGCTCTGGGCAGGAATACTGCTGAGATCAAATGATCCCAGCAAGGTGTCTTTCCAGTCCCCTCTGAAAGACTTCCAGGGTTGGGGACTGCACCATCTCTTGGGGAAGTCTATTCCAGATTCTGGTCACCCCTACCATAAAGAAGTTCTTCCTTACATCCAATCTGAAACCATCCTCTAACAGTTTATGGCCAGTGCTCCTTGCCCTTCCCTGGGGGAGCCCTAGTGAACAGTTTTTCTTCCAGCTTCCAATATTCACCTCTTTCATACTTATAGATGGCCACCAAGTCTCCCCTCAGTCTTCTCTTCCCCAGGCTGAACAGTCCCAGATCCCTTACAAGGACAAACCTCATAAGGTTTGTCCTCCAGGCCCTTAAGCATTTTTGTGGCCCTTCTCTGGACCTGTTCAAGATTCTCCGTGTCTTTTTTGAAGTGTGGCGCCCAGAACTGGACACAGTACTCCAGGTGGGGTCTCGCCAATGCTGAACAGAGAGGAAGTATCACTTCCTTAACCCTGCTCACAACACATTGGCTAATGCATTCCAGTATGGATTTGCATATTTCATTTCACTGGATATAAAGATACTGCAGTAATTTATATTAAGATAATGAGGTAATTTCTATTAATTATCATATTATAAGTGCAGAAATGGGATTAATTTAATGAGGACTGAAATGTAGACCATGAAACATCTGTTGACATGCTGCTTCCTGAAAGAATCATATGTCATGGAAGACCTTTTCAGAGCTACAGACTGGGCCATATTATATTCATGATACTTAAAAATATATATACAATGGTAGTGGCAGAACACAAGAAGATTATATGATAACAATTTGTATTTTATTCACCCTCAGACCTTGGCTTAGATTTATATGCAGCTATGTGTACATGCATAATAAAAACATACTAATTAAATCAGGAAAGAACAAAACAAAGAAAGAGCATGTTAGAAGAATACAAAGGTTGCAAAGTCAAATACCAAGAAGTGAGGCATGCCAGAATTAAGGCAACCTCACTCAGTTTGATTCCCTTTGTAAATCTGCATCAAAATATGCCTTTCAATTGTATGACCACATCCTAGTTTTCAACTGTAGAAGCTTCCCTTATAATAATTTGCATGACTATCTGTTACCACATCCTAGTTTTCAACTGTAGAAGCTTCCCTTATAATAATTTGCATGGCTATCTGTCCGTGTTCCCCTGGATACACTTCATAAAGGTATTAGACCTTATGTCTTTATTAAACTCATGATGGACTTACAAATTTCTCCCACTCCCGCACTGGAATTCAGCCTGATTCCAGGACTGAATCTCCAAATCCAAATCAAATCGGCAGACCAAGTAAAAGCTCTGAATAGATTTGAAGTATTTGAAGCGTTTTGGAAAAGCTTCAGAAAAGATTTGTCCAATTTGGAGATTTGGCCATAGACTAAAAAGGCAGCTGACAGCTGCCTCCAGCTGGTAAGTCTGTTGGGGTTGGGGGAGGGATAGGAAGGGGAGTGGGGGAGGAAAGGAGAGATTGGGGCTGGGATACGCTTCCCAGCTGGGGTGGAGGGGCCACATTACTTGGGGAGGGGGGTGGGAGGGCATGGGATGTGGGTGCAGCAGTGCTGGCAGCAGGGGCTCTGCCTTGCTGCAGCTTGCCCAGCTGAGGTGGGGAGGGATGCGGGAGCAGTTTGCTCCGGGTAGAAGTGGGCAAGTGGCAGCAGGGCAGAGCTCCTGCTCCAAGTGCTGCTGTGCCTGCATCCTGCGCCCCCTGCACCAGCTGGCAAGTGGCGGCAGGGCAAAGCCCCGGCTCCTAGCGCTGATGCAGGCATGGGAGTGCTGAAAGCAGGAGCTATGCCCTCCTGCTGCCCAGAGCGAGCTGCGCCTGCATTGTGCCCCCCCATCCCTCGCCGGCTGGGCAAGCGGCAGCAGGGCAAAGCCCCCATGGCTTCTCCTGCCGCAGCAGAGGCAGGCACAGCTGGAGGAGCCATGGTAGAAGCTCCCATGGCTACCCTGCTCAGGGGCCTCTGGGTGCTTTTGGCAGAGCCCCCCCCCCCACGCAGCGCGGGGCAGTGGGGATCGCCCCCCCCCCACTTGGCACCTGTGCAGCAGCTGCTTCATGGCGTGGGTGCAGAGGGGCTTGGCAGGGCTCCGTGTGCTGTCTGGGAGCTGGGGTGGCTCTGTGTGTCAGCCAGAGCCCAGCAGCGCTCAGCCCACGTGGCCCCATCTCCCAGACACAGCGCGGTGTCCTGCTGTGCCACGCTGCACCTGTACCATGGGGCAGCTGCCACACAGGTGCCAAGCGGGGTGGGGACATCCCCACTGCCCCCCACTACACAGTGGGGCTCTGTCACAAGTGCCCAGAAGCCCCGAATCACCGCTGCTGGAGCCAGTGAGTGCAGGGCTTTTAGTAGCAGCTGTCACATCACACGGGTACAGCGCAGCTCAGCAGGGCATCATGGTGCTGGGTGGGAGCTGGAGCTCAACTGGAGTTGAGCACAGCCAGGCTCCAGCTGACATGTGGAGCTGCCCCAGCTCCCAGGCAGCATGCGGCACCATGCCAAGCCGTGCTTCATCTGCGCCATGGGGCGGCTGCTGCACAAGTGCCAGGCAGGGGAGGCAATCCCCGCTGCCCTCTACTGTCCCGCACTGTGTGGGGGGGCTCTGCCCAGAGACCCCAATCATCGCTCCTGCAGCTGGTCCATTCAGGCTTTTTTTTTTTTTTTTTTTTAAAGTGCCGGGACTAGGTTGGGGCTGGGCAGGGGATAGGGTCGGGCAGGGCAGCCATGAGGCCTTCTCCCACAGCTCCCCCCACCCGGTGAGAGGCAGGCAGAGCTGAAGGAGCCAACCGGCTGTGCCGGCCTCTCCCCAGCCGATCTGAATCACTGAATCTGTCCAAATCATTGCCGAATCTTTCGAAGTTGATTCAGCCAAATCGATTCAGGACAGTGATCCAAATCTCCAAATCAAATCACTGTCCTCCAAATCAGCCAAATCCGAATTGAATAGTTCCCTAATTTGCACAGGCCTACTGTGCAGAACTTTTTTATTTGAGTTGACAACATTTGGACATTTGTCATTCTTCCCTTCAGAAGTCTGTGATCAACAGCATATAATGATTAGCTAGCTTGCTTAAAACAATGGTGCTATTTATTTTACTAGTAGTAAAAGCTTCAAAGGAAAAAGATCTTCAAACAGCCTGGTGTACCTTATCTGATGCCCTATCATTTAGTCTCACCCCCAGTATTCATACAGAAAACACCATAATACCAGATCAATATACAGTATTCATAAACAAAATAGCTGAGAACTTATTGAAATTGATTGGAAAAAATATTTAGAAGATATATTTTGAAGGTAAGATATAGAAATTAGGAATCATGTAGTATTTCATGGGGTTAGCTGAAAAACACCCCCACCACATTTAAATAGTTAGCAAAACCTCAGTCCATTCTCCACTTCTGTACACATTTGAAAAATGCTAAGAGATATAAACACACAAATATTGGAATGTATCTAATCCTTTCATATGTTCTAATAATTGACATTTCCATCTACAAGTGCAGGTGTTTATGCCCGTCAGTATATTTACCCAAAATTTAGCACCGGCATGAGCTGAAGCTAAGAACAGGACTATCACAAACGTCACCATCCTCCATTGTAGGTGGAAGGTGCACTCCTTCAACCTTGCCCTTTCTAATATAAAATATGTACCAGCACATGTTAAAAAAACAAAGAAGGAACAACAACAACAACCAACCTCCTCTCTCCCAAACCCTACCAAACCAAAGCACTACACTGTGCATACACACTCCCTACTCTATGGACAAGATGAGCCAAAACTGATTCCCAGTCTATCAGGCCCAAAGTTTCTTTCATAGTTATTGTATTTCCAACGTGCAGACTTTGTCTTTCTGCAGGTCCTCAGCCTCAGCTTTGTCCTTGCTCTTGTAGCCTCTGCTCCCACTTTAAGCCTGCTAAGTAATTACAGAACAAGTCCTACAATATTGCCATCTTTTTCCATATGTTTACCATTTCTTTAGCTCTTCTCCATTCATGGTCAAAGCAATTCTAATTACCTCTAATCTCTTCTCTTTTCTTTAAGTTCTTATACCGCTGACATTTCTATGACTTCTGAGCAACCTTCAGTAGTAAAGTAAGTGATGTGGCTAACATCTCTTGGGTATGGTTACTTTGGGTTATACCTAAGAGATGTTAGCCACATCACTTACTTTACTACTGAAGGATGCTCAGAAGTCATAGAAATGTCAATGATATAAGAACTTCAAAAAAAGAGAAGAGATTAGAGGTAATTAGAATTGCTTTGGCCATGAACAAAGAAGAGCTGAAGAAATGGTAAACATATGATGGAAAAAGATGGCAATATTATAGGACTTGTTCTGTAATTACTTAGCAAGCTAGAAGTGGGAGCAGAGACTACAAGTGCAAGGACAAAGCTGAGGCTAAGGACCTGCAGAAAGAAAAATGCTGCATGTTAGAAATACAATAACTATGAAATAAACATTGGGCCTGATAGACTGAAAAGCACAGGAGTGAGCAACAGAGGAAAAAAGGAACAAAGAAAACAGGCAAAAATGAAACAGATATGATAATGACTGGATAGGGAAACTGAGATGGTCAGGTCACAATGGAAGGAGGTGACTGAAAAGACGTGGTCCAGAAATTAACTCCAGTAAGGAATGGAGACCTAGTCTTGAGGTGGAAGTGAAATAGCAAGTGAGATAGGAACTGGAGACAGCAGAATCAATCTTGTTATCAACCTAGATGCTGATATTATGTGGAGAAATGACAAAATATTGAAGGAGGAGTCAGGCATTAAAGTCCAAATAGTAAGTTGAATGGAAGTCTGAGAAATGATATTCCTATTACCCAGAAAGAGAAGAAATAGGCTGTGAAATGATAGAAGGGTAAGGGTCTGGAGGAGATTCAGACAAGAAAAGCTCAATCTATGACAGAAATTGAACAAGGAAAGGTAAGAACTCCAAAAGAGAGGTGTACAGAAGTGTCAGAGTCAGAAGACAGGTTTCAAAGAGATTGAAGAAATTGATGAGACGTAAGAAGAGAGAATCGTAATGTAAGGGTTCAACCAGAGCACAGATAACCAGACCTGTGGATAGGCCCCGGGGACAACTAGGAGGTTAATGAAGGCAAGAGGAGAGATGCAAGAGAGAAAATCCAAAATGTAAGCCAAGGTCAGGAGCTAGAGGTCAGAGACCAGTGCTGAGTTCGCTGCAAGCCCCAGTGGGCTGATAGCTGGCCGGATGCTGCCCCATCATGGAGGTGCCCAATCCAACACTCCTCCATGCCTACCTGGGCCCAATTCACTGTCCCTGCCACCTTCCTCAGCCACCAGCAAACCCAGATGCTGTCCTGTCACCATCCTGGGCTGTCCCAGGTGCAAGCCAGCCCATTCCTGGGTGGCCCCAGCCACCTTGCTGGCCACAGGAGCCTGCTTCTTTTTTTTTTTGGTGGAGGACTAAACCTCATCACATGTATAAGTGTCCAAAGAGAGCAAAGCCAGTGCCAAGTTTCAAGCGAGATTCAAGATTGGAGTCAGAAAAAGCCAACACCAGGTCAGAAGTCAGGAGAACCAGACAGTGCTGTGAACACAAGGCTTGCTGTAACAGACTGAGACTGTGTCAAGGCATGCCTGCCACTGCAAGCACAGGTGTTTAAAAGGGCTGAGTGGCACTTCCAACAGCCAATCTGCTTGCAGGGAACTGGGTCAGTCACATTCCAGGGGTCAGGGGCAGGTGTAGTAACTCATGTGCTTGACCCAGCCAGGCCCACTTGTTCAGAGTCCCTGACAGGTAACAAGATTACTTGGAAGCAAGGTAAAAGCTCCCAAGAAGAATTAAAAGATAAATGGAGGAGGAGAAGACAGTAATAAGGTAAGGGAGAACAAAGCTTCTGAATGAGCAAGGAGAGGTGCATAGTGTGCATATATGCTAAGGGCTGATATTAGGAGAAATGCTCCCAACAGCTAAGAGATTTCTCAAAAAGGAGAGTCCTATGTCAGCTGAAAATACTTGTAAGTGGGAAACAAGGAGGTGAGAGGAGAATGTTTATCAGAGTAGGAGAGGGAGGAAGAGAAGGGAATATAATGCAGGAAAGGGGAAAAGATACAGGCTGAGAGAGAAGGTAAGGAAGGAAGGAGTTGGGAGGCATGGGGAGAAAAAGAAAGGGCAGGTTAGGAAGGGCAAGTGGTGCTTTCTGATGTCACAGGAAAAGCAAATACAAAATCCACTTATGGCAGTGGATTGTTGTACTTGTGAAGGTCTCAGGAAATTAGGCAGCAGTTGGAAAGAGTTCTTACTAGCTTTACTTTAAACCTTTCTCTGATTACAGATGCTGTTGGAGGGGTGTCCCAAGGGAAGATTCTGTTGGTAGCTGCAAGAACATTATCATATTACTGTCCTATAGAACAATCAATGAAAAGTATTTGGTTGATAACTGTTCTGCATCAAATTAAATTATGGGGGCGGTGCATGACCCAGAGGACTGAAAATAAGATTTGGTACCTTCCACATCTAGAGTCACTGCTACAAACACAGTCCAAGTCAATGATGACTGAAAGTTGTTATGGTTATGTTAGTAAAGGAACTGTAGCTAAGCTTTGGTACAATGCATCTTTACTGTATCATAATTTCAGATTCCATCTGCCAGGTTTTTTACAACTTGCTGGTGAAGCTTTCAATTCTTGACATGGGATCCTTATGCTGTTTGTGATTAACAGCTGTATTAAAGCTGAATCCTTTTCTGACGCTTAGTTTTACTTACCCTAAATAACTGAGTCTTAAAAAAAGTCTTCAAGATACATGAGAAAGACTTGAAAAGTGTCTAATACTTTCTCTTTTAGGCTATTTGGAAATACTCTTGTAGGGCTTTTATGCATTTTTTAGTTCTTTCCAAAAGCTGCCAGGAAGGCACAAAAATATAAAGTAAATTAATTAGACTTATAAATAATTCAAAATAAATGTTCATTTAGAGTTTTCTTTGGAATATTGCATGGACTTTTCTTTTCCTATTTGAACTAATTCATTTGTGTTGATATTTGGTACTTTGTTGGCAGTCTTAGTAGAACAAAATTACAGCTGAGACCCAACTATACTAACAACTTCAGGGAGAGCATGAAAGATACACTTTGAGCTATTTTAAGGTAGCTTTAGGTGTTGCGGCCTATGCCGTACTTTTTGTGTGGGTCCAGAAATAGCCTAGAATAGTGAAAAAAACAGTCTTGACGACTGCCAAGCCAACACCTTCCAGAGTGCTGATTTAAAGATTATTTAAAGATGTTTAAATATACACACACAAACACATGCAACAGCCCTCCTAACAATGTGCCATGGTGAATTCAATACTGAACTTGCTATGGCTTAGTTTTACAAAATACCGAGAATTTGATCAATATCATCAATAGTCCAGGCTTTCATTATCTTTGGTACTTTAAATATGAAAGATGTATTAGAAAAGGAACAGAAATCTCTATATGCATGAAACAAAGTTTTTAAATCAATGGAACCTATGACTACAAGTATAATACCCATAGCTCGTGAGGTGACAAGTGCCCTTTCAACAACCTCATATTTTTCAAAGATTTGCAGAGCAAGATACACAAGTAGAGTTCAATATGAAAAACTTTTGAAACACTCTTTTCTTTCCTATTTCTATACATCTGACACTTCTACGTAATGCTGGAAAGCAAAGGGAAAGAGAATATAATTTAACAATGGGGTTTATAGTACTTCTCTGTCCAGCATGAATTCACCAGCAGCTCTTTTGCACTACAGCTGCTTTATTAATTAAAAATGTTCTATAAGAAGTGTTAGTATTACTATCATGATGGTGTACTTTGCCTGATAAATTGTCTGGTAATCACCTTCATAGGAAGTATGTCTTATTTCAGAATCTTAGTTTGTTACCAAATCTTCTGCTGAAAGATAGGACTTGTATGAGGCGTTCCTGTCACCACTTTTTGAATTCATGTCTTGAGATCTTTTTGTACTGATATCAAGGTGGCAAACCCTAGAATATGAACATAGGGTCCTTAATATCAATGGAGGTGTGGTGTAATGAGGAACTATGCTAATGAATAGCTCTTTTTAGTGCCAACTATGATGCTAGAGGGGTTGGAAGGTCTTTGGCTACATAAAACTAGGATCTGGAACAAACTTCAAACCACCAACCTGTAAAGAAAGCTTAGGTTAGTTTTACTTGGCTTGTTTGATTATGAATGAAGAAAAATTTCATGAAGAAGGTAAGCGTGATCTCTATTCAATGTAAATCTGTTTATGTCATTTCTTTTTAGAATGGGACATGTTCCCCATATAGTTACTTTTAGACTTTTTTAGTTAGCACACAAAAGGGAACAAAGAGATGGAAAAAGAGTATTAAGAATCTTGATCATTCAAGGCCAAATTCCCTGCAGTTAAATTGTAAAAGATTCTCAATAAAGCAGTAGGATATAATTAAGGATCTGAACTTGTATATGGAAATTCTGGCTATAGTTTGCAGGACATTATAGTTTGTTTACCTAGCCAAAGGAAGTAACTGGAGTATAGAAATTAAATTCTATTAATATGTGGCAAACCATTTCATAGAACTTTCATTACCCTAATTGTACTTTAAAGTGCAACACAAGTTTTCTTTCACATTACATAGTTTGTTTGATACAAATTCCATTACCTTATGTGCTTTTATTTCATACATACAACTGATGTGTCACAAGGTGGCCTGTCCCCTTAGGAGGATGGAACTTGGCCAAGGGGCTCCAGCTGTGTGACAGTTATTAAGGGAGTGGCTCACTGGGAGTCAAAAACCCCAGCAAACTGAACCAAAGGGAGGCGTGGAGAACAAGAACTGGAACAGGAAACTGCTGGGGTATGAGGAAGGCAAGCCTGCTATGGGAAGGTGGGAATCACAGGGGACCCTTCCCCAGTGTCCAGGACAACAATGTGGTTTTTTTTGTTTACTTCCTTTATTTGTTAAAAAACTGTAAATTACTGGGGCATCCTGAGAAATGCCCCAGGAAGCAAAGGCCATCCAGTTTTAAAAGACACTGTTTATTATTAGGACTTGCTGAGATGCCTGAAGAGCAAAAGCCTGGTTGAAGAGGCCCTGAAGTGGCAACCTGCTGTACCATACCACATGACTGATTATTTTTAATTGTAATGGTTGTGTTAAAAATTGTACACATTGCACTTTTTTAACTATGTGAGATAGCTGTATATACAACTTATCCAATTAAATAAATCTCCTTTGTTAGACTACCTGCTTTTCTCTTCACACCTCACCTATTTCCTCATACCTTCAAAGGACCCTCTGGAACCTCTGGGGCCTGCAACAGCCTGGTTGGGAATTGCTGATCTAGGCACATAACTGATTTTTCCCCAGTCTTTGAGTACAGTCTATTTGGTTCCCTTCTGAGATTTAGGTCCTTAATTCTGCTTAATCCTATTTAGGTGTTTTTAGAGACCACATTTTTAGATTCCAATAGGACTACACTGGCAGCTAAGGCAAGCACCTAAGAAACTCTCAGGCCAGGTATAGATGTTCAAACACCCTGAGGCAGAAATAATCCAAATTATAGGCTTTACTCTAAGCATCCTATGATAGATCAATAGTGAACAGACCATACGTTCACCCTTGGGGGTGGGGATAGCATGCAGATTGCCTGCACTGGATGAGGCCAGTAGGTTGGGGGCACTTCCACATGCCTCCCAGAGGGCTCTCCAGGTGTGGCCATCCCTGATTCTTGGAGGTTTTCAAGACCTGGGTAGGCAAAGACACAGCTGGGATGATCTAGTTAGAATGGTCCTGCTTTGAGCAGGGGGTTGGACTAGATGACCACCTGAGGTCCCTTCCAACCCTATTTTTCTATGATCTTTTTTCTGATTACTATGATTGGCTGCTGGGCATGGCTGAACATCCCTCCTGCCCCCTGCCTTGACAGTGTCAGCCATGGGTATGACAGCTGGTGGCATACAACAGAAGCAACTCTGCTCAGCTGTGTCCAGCTCTAGTTCTGCTCCGTGGGGCTGCACCAGCTTGCAGAGGCATGGGGGTTCATAAGTGGGTGTGTAGAAAGTCACCCAGGGACCCGCATACTTCCATAAGCTGGCATAGCCCCTGGAAGCAAGACCAGAGCAGGGCAGGCCTCCCTGCCCCACGTCCCCCTGGCAGGCTTTAGCCACAGGCATGCCATCTGCAGACATGCAGTGGAAGTAACGCTGCTTAGCTATGCTCAGCTCTGGTCCTGCTCCCTGGGACTGTGCCCGATCACAGACACATGGCAGTCCCTGGGAGGGTGTGTGAGAGCCCACCCAAGGACCCCCATGCCTCTGTGAGCTGGTTGAATCCTAGGGAGCAGGACTGGAGCTGAGCAGCCCTCCATCTAACCCCCCTTGCCCTGGCAGCATCAGCCCCTGTGCTGACTTGGCTCTGGGAGACCTCTAGGGTGGCATAGCCAGGCTCTCAGAGCAGCCTAGCGCCGGCTGGCTGCTAGCCTGCCTCTATGTGAGGAGGGGTTAGTGGGAGGCTGTCAAGCAAGCTAGGATTCCAGAGGACAGCAACCTTACTTGAGTTCGGAGGGGATCTGGTACAGAAGTTTGACAGACAAGTCTAACCTAAATCACTTAAGTCTGCTACCACACCGATCGAGGTCTATGTTAGACTGGGTTCTGTCATTTTTAAACCAGTCTGCGTACACTGAACTTCTGGTTATGAGTGCAGACCTATTTCTAATCACTTATACTCGTGTAAGTGTAACATCTGTACTTGACCTCAGGTTGAAAAGCAAGGCATTAGGGGGTTTAGTTAGCTCCAGGATCATGCAGGAGCTGAACAGGGGTTTTGTAGATCACAGTTTCAATTTAGCACTTGAAGTCTGACTAAGTCCTATTTAAGATATCTAAGCTATCTTTTGGATCAGGCCCCTAGCTACTCTCACCTGGGACAGAGTTCACTAAGTTCAAAGATAACACAATAAGCCCCCTCTTAGACTTGAAGTGATTTAAAAAAATACCCTTATGAAAACTAGATCAACAGCATTCTCTGATAAAGAAAAAACAAATCAATTATAATGATAATAGCATTATCTTCCTGGAGATCTAGGTAGTACAGGTATTCACTGGGGGTTGGCTACTTAACTCGGTAGTTGGCAATGTTTTCTGGGAGCAGGCCAAAATGACCCAATTTAAGTCTGAAGTGTGCTGGTGTTAGGACCCAGCTGTTGAGACTGCTGCTTCTCCCTGCTACCTGACCATAGTACAGTTGAAGCCCTTGCCAGCAAATGCAACCAAAACCCCACCAAATGTTGCCAAAATCCACCGCTGCTGGAGTTTGCTGGACACCACCAAAGCCCCTTAACTCCATGGGCCAGATGTGGCCCACAGGCCATAAGTTGCTGACTCCTGGCTTAACCTATATAACACTCAAGGGCTTCAGTCTGAAATCAAGATTCTTTAGAATGACCTGCGATTCTCTGAGTCAGAAGTTGTAACAGACCTCTTCTTTTGAGGACACTGAAGTGGAATGAATAAATTCATGTCTCACTCTGATCTGGTTCATCCTTCTCAGTCTTTAACCATGATACCATTACAACATTGTCATGCTACTTTTCTTAATTCTTGGGCAGTCTACATCTTTGGTCATACTTTAACGACAGCTCTATAAAAGCTTTATAATTAGTTATTAAAACATTAGGATGTATTAAACAGTTGATTAAAGAATCCAACAGACTAACAGGTTACTCATAACCACCTATAACACCTTTGACTAAGGCGACTATAATAATTCTAAAAACATATTATCTACTTCTGTAATATGACAATAACACAAATTACTCATTAACTGTTCACAGGCAAGGTTCTTTGAGTAGATGTGATATCTTTTATTAGACCAACTGAGTAGTTGGGGAAAAGTTCTTGGCAAGCTTTCGGGTGCAGTCACCCTTCTTCAGGCATAGAAAGTCTCAGCTGGTCTGAGAGTCCAACGAGTCCAGCAGAGACTCCCTATGCCTAAAGAAGGGCGACTGTGTCCAAAAGCTTGCCAAGAACTTTTTTTCAATTAGTCAGTTGGTCTAATAAAAGCTATCACATCTACTCAAAGAACCTTGCCTGCCTATGTCCTTAGACCAACATGGCTACAACCAAAAACCCTCATCAACTCTTAATAACTTAATTATAAACATATCACTAAGAATAAAGTGTGACCAATCATTCCAATGAGTGGATAAGAATAGCAAAAGTGTAACAATTTAGAACTTCTTCTGGGATTTTCTATTATTATTATTATTGTTCTATTATTTTATTATTGTTGTTGTTACCATTTTGCTCTTATTGTCGCTGTTGCAATAGTACTGAGGAGCCCCAGCCATTGACCCTGGACAAACAGAATAAATAGATACCTTAATTTTTTTGCATACAACTTGCCCCAGAATAAGATGTATGTTGTTTTCTGAAAGGCAGAATGAAGAAAAACGGTCTTTCCTTATTGTATGCAAATGAGTCGCAGCAATTAGGGAGCTGAGCCTGGCTCATTAGTTTGCTCCCTGTGGATCATGTGTAGTTACTTTCATTTTCACCAGACTTTTAAGTGGCAAAATCAGCCATCACTGTATTTCCTTGCTTATAGTGTGCACCCCCATTTCCAGCAACATCCCCAAACCACAGAGCTTATCTTGTATCTCCTCCTCTCCCTAACTAAGAAAGATGAGAACCTACTTTTTTTCTGGATGCTGTCAGTGACTAGCCAAAGCAACATCATGAAGTGCCCTACCTTGAAGGACAACATGGTTCTGAAGATCTCTCTCTGTGCTCCAGAAAGCAAAGCATCAACCTTAGGGTTACCATATTTCCGGCATCAAAAAAGAGGAGCCAGGGAAGGAGAGGGGCATATGATTGTGGGGGGGCAGTGATATGCCCATGCCCTGCCTCTGCCCCTCACTCCAAAGCCCCTGCCCCCGACAGCCCTTCCTCACTCCTGACCCTCAGCTCCCTGTCCCCCAGCCCCACTGGTGCCCCGCGCTCTGGACCCACAACTCCCTGGCCCCTCCCCCCCAGTGCCCCTCACTCATGACCCACAGACCCCTGCCCCCCCAGCCCTGCTGCCCAAGCAGCTCCCGCGTCGCACGCACACCCATACACACACTATCACTTTACCTAGCTTGCCAAGGCCCGTGCAGGGAGCACATGACCACCAATAGCCAGTCACCTTACCCGCTGCTCCCAGCCCCAAGCAGTCCCAAGCAGCCAGCCTGGGAGAGTAGAGGAAGAGCAAAAAACCTGGACATTTGTTCTTATTTTAAAAACCCGTCCAGATGCAGAACAGGGGACCAAAAAAGAGGGTACATGAGGGTACAACGCCTTCAAAAAGGTGCTTAACATGGCAGGATTAAGCTAAAAAAAGGCAATATCAAGTTGAATTACACTATATTGTCACAATCCAAAGTTGTGAGTTTTTGTTTGTGTGTGCTTCGGCATCGCTAAATTATGTTCCAGCTAAATTGCAGCTTCCTTGCATGGTGGAGTTCTCTGCTGCAGAAGAGAACCCCGGTGCAACGGAGAATTTCCCGCCAATTTGTATGAAGATTTGTGCCACTTTATTGGCCGATTCTAATACATGCACACGTGGCGGCTAGCGATTGGCTTGCTAGCCGTATAAAGAGCTTGGGTGGCTTCCGCCCAAGTTGGAGAGAAATCAGTTAGAGAGCGTGAAGATCTCTAAGTGCTGCGGATCCTCACAGACCCAACACATTTCTTAAGAAGGCAACAGAGGTTTAAACTGCCTCTGGCCTCTCCCCATCACCGAGCGCAATCCTAGACGTATCCCTTTCCTTTATACTCAAGATCCGAACCCACAGAGCTTTAATAACTCCGGGGCCAGAGAGCCGAACCAAACCCAGGGAGCTTCGACAACTCCGTGGGAAAGAAATTGCCGAACCCAAGGAGCCTTAACAACTCCGGGGCCAAAGAACTGAATTTGTCGTAGTCCTCCAACGAGGATTTAAGCGGAGCTGTACCTGGAAAACTGTCCAGCCTACACTGCGACCATCTTGGCTGTAAGTAAATAATCTTTAAATCAACCATTACGCCACTGTGACTAATTCTAGCCCATGCGTGCCTTGACGCCGTACGGTCTCCTCCAGCCCTGCGTGCCTGGGCTGCTGGCCACAGCCCGCGTGCACAAAGACGGGCCCAGCTCGCCCCCGGCCCGCACATATATAACAAACATTGACAGTAAATAAAAGTATGTATGGTTATAAAAGGCACTATAAAACTGTTTCAGAGCAAGGTAGGTTGAGGTGCATATTATTTTTATCACTACTTCACTTTAAAGCAATTTTATATAAACAACAGAATTTAATATGGACACATTTCACAATTTGAATACAAAAGACCTAGTAAGAAGAGGTACAAAATACAAGGTCTCAAAATGTCAAGGAAGTCTAATAAATAATAACAATGATGATGATTGCTTTTTTTTATTGCTTTTCATTCAGCTCTCAAACCTCTTCATGTGAGTGGGAAGTATCATTAGTCCAATTTTAGAGACGGGGGACTGAAGCTAAGAAGGGAAGTTATTTGCCCATAAGGACATAATACGTTAATGGTATAGCTGAGACTAGGAACCAGATCTCCAATGTTCTCTACCATATGCCACATAGCCCTTCAAAAAAACCCAAACAAATAATGAATTTACCCTAACCCAAGACAACTTTGAATTTAAGATTACCCCCTCAACAATTGGATTCTATGCATGGAAAATGTATAAATTTGTCATAATTTCCCATGTATAGAATATAATTATTGGAGGGTTGTCTTAAATTTGTGCCCCTCACTGCTGCAGTGCGGCAAGCAGCAGCAGCAAAGCCAGTAATGGAGGAGTAGGTGGCGGGGGGGGGGCAATGGAGGGCAGGTGGTGGGGAAGCAGGGAGGCAGTGTGGGGAGGCAGTAGCTACAGCTCTGGAACTGGTTCTGGATCTGCTGTAGCATAGCTTATCAGGGGCCAGAGCAACCATGTGCTCTGGGTTTGAGCAGGGCTGGAGCCAGGATTACCAGGTTAATGACAGCAGTGGGGTCAGAGGGCCAGAGGCAGCAGCAGGTAAGTAGCAGGGCAGATAGGGAGAGTAGGGAGGTGGCAGAGAGGGGCAGAGGCTGCGGGGGCAGAGGCAGTTGGGGGACAGTAGCTATGGCTCTGAATCCAAGCCCACTTCAGGGCCAGAGTTAAAGGCACAGCTGCAGTCATAATTGATGCCACCCCCTCCCATACCCCCTGATGGGGAAAGGGGTTTTTCTCTCTGTGTTAAATGGATGGGGAAACCTCATTCAATTTGGGTTAATATGATAAAACATCACTGCCCAAAACCCAGAAGACACTCCACATAACACAAGCTGGCAAAATGTCTATTAACAAGGAGTTAGATGAAAAGTAATTTCTATTATCAGGAGCTTGCCATTGTCAGAGACAAACATTCGACAAGTCTGCATTGTAGTTTCATAGTGGGCAGTGTTTAAATTACTACAGGAAACAACGTGTGTTACATAACAGATCTTGAAGTGGATGCTTCATGGAGCATGATGTTCCTCACACTACTTTGGAAATATTGGTCTGATGCCTGACTATGTTTCAAAGCAAACTACTTTACATATATTTACTGCAAGTCTTTTTCTTTAACAGAGCAAATACCGAAACCATTTTTCAGCAAACCTCAAAACAGTTTGTCATGATTTTTTAAACATACTTTTTATTGATATAAACCAGTTTGATTTCAGCTTGATTTATAATGTAGGTTTCCATTGTGTGTTATTTTTTCTACAGCTGCTCTTAAAAGCCATTTCTATTCAGGTATATTATATAGAACAAAAAGTTGGGCATAAAAAGTAATGTGCCACTATAATTTGAAAATATTCATCTCATTCACGTTCCCCTGACTCCACGAAAAGATTTATAACACGTCTAAAACAGGAATTGATGAATTCATCAGCATCTGGGACATTTTGATCATAATCAATAACATAATTTTACCCTTTAAATGGGATTTCAATTAAAGTGCATTTTTCAAAGTAATTTTACTTTTATGATAAAAATAGTTTCTTTTCAGACAAACAGTATTAACTCATTTGATGCCATCTGCATTTCAAGGGATATTAAAATGATGCAGCCATACAAAGATAATACGGTACTTTAAGGAAAGAAAGTAAAATTCATTGTCTTTGTGCTGTTTTGCAGGTCAAATAAAAAGGTACAATATTTTTTAAATAAATATATCTGAACATAAAGATTTATCACAATCAAGCTCCTTTGCAGTAGTTTAGAAGGATTACTGCTTATAAGAGACCTTCGCCCTGGAGAAAGAAACCAGGGAGAGCGGCAGAGCAGTATAAGCATATAATTTAGGCTAGCTGACTTCAAGTCTGTTCTTAAGGGTACCAAACCCTAAGTCTACATCTAGAGGCCTCTTCAGCTCTTGAAGTTATGTGGAGCAGGAAACCCCAGCAGTAAATGCAAGGATTTTGCCTGTAAAACAGCCTGCCCTTCGGCATCAGCAGCAAAAAAAGTGATAGGAGTCTACACAGGAGGTCGAGGGTCCACCTCCCAACACTTAAGATTTAAACTTAAGAACATTGCCACCCACTCTTTTCTCCCTTTCCTACAGTTCCTGTCTTCTCCTAGCTTCCAAGAAAATCCACAGCCACTTGCAATTCTAACAGGCAAGCCAATAAATTATTCCTATGGGTGAAGATGACTAAGAACAGTAGCAGAGGGATTATATAGACCATCACATACTTTACATTGAATTAGATCAAGTGACATCATCAGAAGACATTTGGACTTTTGTCTCTGGAGGGGATGATGCCTATTGGAAAAGCATAAGGTGAAATTTAGTGTTTGGTACATAAGATGTTCATTCCTTCCATCTGGGGGTACTTTGTTCCATTTTGCATAGAAAAATATATTTATACTGAGATAAGAAATGGAAAAATGTAAATGTAAGAAAATCTGGGCCACATCTCCTTTGACTCATTGAACACAAAATTGTGATGCTGGTAAAAATGAAAATTAAATCAAATAATGTAATCTGATTATCTCCAATGATCACTTGACATTGTTTGAACTGCTCCAGGTACTGAGAGACTTTTAGTCTTCACTTATGTGGCAGATGTTGGTCTTGGCAAGCACGGTCTCATCATGACTTTGTTTCATTTTTGTAGATGGGCTTCTGGCTTGAGTCTGGTTCTCTGCACAGGGGAGCTGAAGTAGTCCTTAACTACAGAAGGAACATGTCTCTGCTGAGCTGTACCTATAGCCATATCAAGAGGCTGAAATGTATTTTGATTGTTCTAGCTGATTCATTATATCTTGATCAAACTGACATGGTGCAGGACATGATCAAACAGATTTTTACGCATGGATGAGACCTGCCCACCTTCGAATCACTGGAAAGCTCCCTTTATCTTCAGAGGAACCAGGATTTTATCTAGAATGTTCACACCTAAAGCTGAATATTTTTAGGATCAAGGAAAGGAAAAACTATAAGAACTGTGGTATGTCTCATATAAGAATAGCAAGAATAGCAGGGTCAGCAAGGCTCTGAAAACATGTGAAGATTTTTGGTGGTATTTCTTTTAGAGTGAAGTTTGAAGAACTCATGAAAATGATGATTTGCTTAAAGCCACATATGTTTCTGCAGCTTTAAGAATAGACATTAACCATGTAGTCATATCTGACGAACTGCTTTGTCTATTTGTCAACAGATCTAGATAGAGGCAGCATCTACACCGATGGTCAACTGGTTTTAGTCAACCCTGAAATGAAAACATCTGCCTTGATGCCTGGGGGAAATCTAAGTTTTTTTCCAAAAGAAAACTAAACCTACCGGCCAAAGGCCAACAGGAAAATAGGGTCACTGAGGTGCAAGAACAGGCAGTTGAGATACTAAAAATGCTTCTCGTAGTTTCATCAAGCACCAGTGGAGCAGAAGTGCCATGTTTATTAGCTTCACTTCTGGCACAGATTTCAGGGACAATACTATCTGCTAGAACTGTTTATTTCAGCCTGCTACATCTTGGGAACTCTCTGGGCAGCCAAGTCACTTGTGTTGCCTGTTTCCAGACTCAAGAACAGACACACCATCAGCTTACACCTGGTTTGCATTTGTAAGTTAATTTTCACTAGCTTTCCCACCAAGTAAAAGCATCCCTCTACTAGCAGTGAGGAAGCATGACTTGAGCAATTTCAAGTCATGAATTATGACATTAGGATAAGTGATGGAATAGCAAACAAGGTAAGTAAGCCAATTAAATTACAACAGATTTTTGATTTTGGGAATCTTCTTATGCGGTATCCATGTGCAGATCCCTAGTTCTCTGGTGCTATAATTTTAAGTCTCAGTTGGGAGATTCACATTTTTATGTCATTCTCCTGAGTTTCTGAGGCTCTTTAAATATGGCATAGGAGTCTGCCTCCCCAAAAATGGAGGAGAGCAGATGTCCTCCAGGGGAGCTGAGAAACATGAGTCATTTTAGACTACTAAACTGGGTGCATACTGTTGACTCAAGAAAAAGAACTGATAGGAAGCAGCCATGAATAATGCCAGATGTTCCATTTATATCTTTCCCAGCAGGTGTCACTACAATGTAGCACTACTATAAAATTTTACAAGGGTGACAATTATGCAAGGAGGAAAAAACTAAAGAAAATAAGAGGCATATAAGCAAAATAGGAAGTAAATACAAAAGATTGGATTTTCCTCCTTCCAAATAACAAAAAATGTATATGCATTATGCCAAATATGGATGACAACTGGAGAAATCAGCTTCAGGGAAAAATAAATTTTGCCGAAGATGTATATTATTTGCATTCTAATATACATAATTTCCTGCCTACAAATTGGTGCATCTCTGGAAGATACGTCTTTAATGACATAGTTAATTTAATGCAAACATTAAATGTTCCTTTTATGTTAGGCATATAGCATGCACACGGCCACATACAGTATACAGAACTCTATTAATCAATTTCAAATTGTTACAAGACTGCTGCTGATATCTATTCTTTTGGGGGGGATGAAATGCATTTATAATAAACACACCACCTACAGCCAAGTTTTCTTGTAACTGGCTTCTGGTATAAAAAAAAAAAAAAAACTTTATAACAATAACAAGAAAATGAATTTTCATTTTAAAAGGCAGTCTCTATACAATCTCTGGCTATCCTGCCACCCAGCTATTCTGCAGGCATTCAGACGCTTTGCTGTAATGTCTCAAAAATCAATAGCAATTTATTCTCTCTTTGGACCCCAAGCAACAAAAGTAAATAATACTGTCACCTCCAGTCTGCCTGCAGAACATGGTCACAAAACAGTCTTGCCACTATAATACAACCCTATATGGCTCTTTATCTATGCTGGCTCTGCTGATTGTATTGGCTTTCATAAGGGACAAATACTCCAGGAAAGTAACACAAAGGGGTCAAGTTCTTGTACTCCAGCCAGAAAGAGTGCTGGGACTGAATTAAGAGAAAGGCTTGGCATGTCTTGCTTCAGTTTCATCTATGTTGATTTTATTGGAACAAATATAGGTCATAGTAGAAATCTCCTCTACTTTACAGAACAGCAACTCTAAAAGAAAAAACATGTAATAAAATAAAGTTTATAATGTGTGTTTTCATAATAATCAAATAAAATTAAAAAAAACCCCAATCCATAAATGTGACTAGTAATTTTCTTTAAAGCAACATAATCCACACAACATTATTTCAAGACCTAAATTATGAACATATAACATTAATTTAGAATACATTTTTTTTTGGAAAAAAATCACAATAGTTTACAACAAAATTTGGGAAATCAATTTCTTTTTCACTTTGATTCCAAAAATTTCTTTATAATTGTCAATAAAGTCACAACAATATAAAGACAGGGTATTACATAGTTTAAAAATGTATTTTTAATTGTTACATCTGGCCATATATTCAGATGACAACTGATGATCTAATGTATATATAGTCTAAAACCATACTTTGTCCCAGCTTTATGATTGAACTTTTACAGAGGGACCCAGTCCAACAAGAGAGTACCTATTAGTACAAACTCTTCTGCTCTAATGGAGGCCTCCAGAGAGAGACATTAAGGGCGCAGACAGAAGTGATATTTTTCGAGCAGGGGGAGGACAGAAATGGAGCCCTCTCACCTTCGGGGCCCAACCAGCTCCCCCCACCCCAGAAGCTTTGAGATGAGGACTGGAAAAGGGCCAATGTGGTCCCCATTTTCAAGAAGGGGAGGAAGGAGGACCCAGGAAACTATAGGCCAGTCAGTCTCACCTCCATCCTTGGCAAAGTCTTTGAAAAAATTATCAAGGCTCACATTTGCGAGAGCCCAGCAGGAAAAATTATGCTGAGGGGAAACCAGCACAGGTTCATAGCAGGTAGATCATGCCTGACTAATCTAGTCTCTTTTTATGACCAGGTTACAAAACGCCTGGACGCAGGAGTAGGGGTTGACGTCATATACTCAGACTTCAGGAAGGCCTTCGATATGGTATCCGACACCATACTGGTGAACAAGTTAAGAGGCTGTGACTTGGATGACTACACAGTCCGGTGGGTGGCGAATTGGCTAGAGGGTCGCACCCAGAGAGTCGTAGTGGATGGGTCGGTATCGACCTGGAAGGGTGTGGGCAGTGGAGTCCCGCAGGGCTCGGTCCTTGGACCGATACTCTTCAATATCTTCATCAGCGACTTGGATGAGGGAGTGAAGTGTACTTTCTCCAAGTTTGCGGATGACACAAAAATGTGGGGAGAAGTAGACACGCCGGAGGGCAGGGAACAACTACAAGCAGACCTGGACAGGTTGGACAAATGGGCAGAAAACAACAGAATGCAATTCAACAAGGAGAAATGCAAAGTGCTGCACCTAGGGAAGAAAAATGTCCAGCATACCTACTGCCTAGGAAATGACCTGCTTGGTGGAACGGAAGCAGAAAGGGATCTTGGAGTCCTAGTGGACACCAAGATGAACATGAGTCGGCAGTGTGACAAAGCCATCAGAAAAGCTAATGGCACTTTATCATGCATCAGCAGATGCATGACGAACAGATCCAGGGAGGTGATACTTCCCCTCTATTGGGTGCTGGTCAGACCGCAGTTGGAATACTGCGTTCAATTTTGGGCGCCACACTTCAAGAGAGATGTGGATAACCTGGAGAGGGTCCAGAGAAGGGCCACTCGTATGGTTAAGGGCTTGCAGGCAAAGCCCTATAAGGAGAGACTGGGGCACCTGGACCTCTTCAGCCTCCGCAAGAGAAGGTTGAGAGGCGACCTTGTGGCTGCCTATAAGTTCATCACGGGGGCACAGAGGGGAATTGGTGAAATTTTATTCACCAAGGCGCCCCCGGGGGTTACAAGAAATAATGGCCACAAGTTAACAGAGAGCAGATTTAGACTAGACATTAGGAAGAACTTCTTCACAGAGTGGCCAAGGTCTGGAATGGGCTCCCAAGGGAGGTTGTGCTCTCCCCTACCCTGGGGGTCTTCAAGAGGAGGTTAGATAGGCATCTAGCTGGGGTCATCTAGACCCAGCACTCTTTCCTACCTATGCGGGGGGGGGGTGGACTCGATGATCTATTGAGGCCCCTTCCGACCCTGGCATCTATGAATCGATGAGGGGGGCCCGTTCCTCAAGCCACCCAATCTGGCCATTAAACAGCTGGGAGCTCCTTGTCCTTCTTCCCACCTTCGCTGATACCCTTGGACCTGAGGGAGGGAGGGAGAGGCGGACTGGGGAGAAGGGTGGTTCAGCAGCCTCCTGGGAGGCTGCTGAACCACCCTTCTCCCCAATCCGCCTCTCCCTCCCTGGAGGCTGCTGGAGTGCTCCTGCCTGCTGGTCTGGGCCAATACAGGCTGAATCCAGCCCTCCCCACCCACCCTCCACAACCTAACAGGTGAACATCTGTTGGACTGGGGCGGGGGGACACTAACTCATGGCACTTTATGTAAAGCACCTTGAATTAGAGTAGGGCCCTAATGTCTGTCTGCATCCATACTTATCTTTCTGCAGACTTAGGTGTCTCCAATAACAGATTCTGTTGTGGGAGTAGAGCCACAAATATTTGATATTTGAACAATTTACTCTCCCATCTGTAGAGGTGGTTTTAGTGAAGCGTGTTAAAGAAATCAATGGCTGGAGAACACAACACTCAATAGGTAGTTTAATGGATGTAAAGGACAAAACAACTGATTGTAACTTGCAATGGAGCATTGATGGTTAGGGACCTATCACCTTCTCCCTACAACAACCAACAGGGGAAACAACTATGAGAAAGAGTGTCCCTTCCAACAAAGGAGCCTGTTACTACTGAAAAAAATCTATATTAAGTCCTCCTACATCTGAGTTAATTGGATATTGCTATTTAATAACAGTTCTGAAAACAGCAATGTCTGAGGAAGATGTATGTATCAGTCTCCAGTACCTAAACAGGAAAGGGTAGAAAATTTTGAGGGTTAATTAATTGGGGATAACTAAGAAAGAAGAGAAAGAAATGTTGACTTATTTTTATAGCAATATCCAATAATAAGCAAAGAGTAAAATCTGAAAGAATTATATAATCATATTCTAGAGTACATGGGAAAAGAAGCAACCAGAACCTTTATAATAATATCAGATAATTAGTTATATCTCATGTGTAATCTCAGGAGATGAAGAATCAACAATAGATCATTAGATGCTTAAGCCAAATATTAAAAGACCAGAAGCCAATATTTTAGAATTGGGAAGAAAGTGGGATAAACCAAATAATTAGTAAGATTTTTAAAAGCAGCATGACCTGACAGCATTTTACATTGATAGCTATAATTTAAGAGGAAACAGAGGGAATCTAAGGGGCTTGTATATCAATATTTGATAAATAAGCAGGAAGTGCTGATTCACTCCATGGCCTGCCATTCAAAGAGGCAGCACTGCTGGGAAACAGGGAAAGAAGAGTTGATATTTATGAGAAACATCTGGGATGAGGCAACCAGGGCCTAGGCAGTACATTCATTTTCAAATATTTGGTAACAAAGTATAAAATTTGGCAATGATTTTGTATGAATATTTCATAATTAGTTGCAATTTAAAAAAAAGTTAGTTAGGGTCCAGATAGCTGTATGGAGCTGGGAGATGCATTTTCCTCATATCTGTTCTATTCAGTCCTCCTAATTGAAGTAAACCACGTCCTTCTATCTGAACCCCAATCATGATAAACAGCATTTGTCATATGTGAATCTCTCTCTGATCCAGGGACAGCAGGGCAGACCCTACAATGAGAGGCTACGGGACCTGAACCTGTTCAGCCTTCACAAGAGAAGGCTGAGGGGGGACCTGGTGACCATCTATAAACTCACTAGGGGGAACCAGAAGGGGTTGGGAGAGACCTTGTTTCCCCTAGCACCCCCAGGGATAACAAGGAACAACGGCCACAAGTTGTTGGAGAGTAGGTTTAGATTAGACATCCGTAAGAACTACTTCACAGTTAGGGCAGCTAGGATCTGGAACCAACTTCCAAGGGAAGTGGTGCTGGCTCCTACCCTGGGGGTCTTTAAGAAGAGGCTTGATGCCTACCTGGCTGGGGTCATTTGAGCCCAGTTTTCCTCCTGCCCAGGCAGGGGGTCGGACTTGAAGATCTACAAGGTCCCTTCCGACCCTAATTCTATGATTCTATGATTCTCTCTCTCTTTTCTCTATAGTAAAAATGTATATGAGGAATTCTTTTATTTATTTTTTTGCTTATTTGATGCCTGTTGTTATCTCTCTCTGTCTCTGTCTGTCTGTCTGTCTCTCTATATAAATGGAGGCAGGTTTAAGTGTACTTGGTACTAGGAATACAAAGTGGGGATGGCTGAGGCAATTTTTACACTTTGCCAGAGACTGTCCCATTCCTATGCTCCCAAAAAAATCCGTTGCAGAGATGAGCTTTAGGTCTGCCAGAAACTGCTCTGCTTTGCCTGAGCAGTGGCTCTGTGGTACATGGACCCTCTTCAGAACTTCAGATAATCTTCAGGCATCCTGGGCCCAGACTATTAAGCATCTGCAGTTCCCTGGTAATCTTACTGGATTTCATTCTGCAAGGTAGAGTACTCTGAACCAAAACACTTAAGGCTGGACTCAGCCTTTATAAGATCCATCCCAAAATAGATTTGTTATTAAAGTCTGCTTCCATGTAAATCACTGGTATCACACCATAGTTATCTCCACAGAAGCTCTGTAGTCTAGACAGGCCTCCATTTATAAGCAAAAGGGCCTATACCAGTGGTTCTCAACCTTTTAAACTCAAAGCACCCCTGGATAGATTCAAGCAACTTCTCGGAAAATGCCAGCTCTTAGTTTTCATTATTTTCTTTTTTTTTACTATGGAAGAAAAATAGAGCAATTCTTCTGTTGGAAAAAAACTCAGAAAAACCATAACATCAGAATGTTTTTAACACTATGAAATCCTATTTGAAATCTCTGGGTTTATCATATAAATCACATGGAGTTTTTTGCACACTTAACAATGCAACTATTGCATGGCACCCTGCAGCACCCTTTAAAGGATTTCATACCACCCCAGAGTGCTGCAAAATCCTTTTTGAGAATCACTGGCCTATACCGACACCATTTACCACTGTTCGTGGAGTGGAAAGGTGAGAACAAGGGTTTGTAAAACCTGGTTCTGGTTTAGATGGCTTAGAACTGGGACTTTCATGTGCAAGCATTTGTCATGTGCTGGGAGAGGCACAGGCAGCTAGACGTAAGTCTGGTGGGTCTGTGGGGAGGTTGGTAGGTCTGTGAATGGGGCTGCCCAGTTCTACAGGGGATAGCGGGGGGAGTGGGGGAGGCAGGGAGAGAAGAGGAGATCCCAATCAGGGGTGGGGATAATAAGAACAGCATAGCCCTCAGACCGTGCAATGAACACATGCCGGGCCTGGTTAACCCTTGCTAAATCCGTTTAAACATTTATCCATCTGAAGTTATGAACTCACTTTAGATAGGATACGAAATTTTTAGGGTGACCTAAGCCATGTGAAGACTTGCACATTTGTGAACCAGACCATTTAGATTGTCATTGGTTAATCTAAATGTAATGCTTGTATCCACCCTAAAGGAGTTTTGAAAGCCTTTATTAAAAAATGTATGTTTTTAACATAGAATCATAGAAAATTAGAGCTGGAAGGGACCTCAGGAGGTCATCTAGTCCAACCCGCTGCTCAAAACATGACCATCCCCAACTAGATCATCCCAGCCAAGGGTCTGTCTACCTAGGTCTTAAAAACCTCCATGGATGGAGATGCCACAACCTCTCTGGGTAACTTGTGCCAGTGTTTTGCCACCCACCTAGTGAGACAATTCTTCCTAATATATAACCTAAACTTTCCTTGCTGCAACTTGAGACTGTTGTTCCTTATTCTGCCATCTGCCACTACTGAGAACAGTCTAACTCCATCTTCTTGGGAACTATCTTTCATGTAGTTGAAGGCTGCTATTAAATCCCCTCTCAGTCTTTGTTTTGCTAGATTAAATAAGCCCAGTTCCCTCAGCCTCTCCTTAGAAGTCACATGCCCCAGCCCCTGACCCATTTGCCTTCCACTGGATTCTTTCCAATCTGTCCATGTCCACATCTCTTTTATAGTAAGGGGGGCCCAAAACTGAACACAGTGCTCCGTATGTGGCCTCACCAGTGCTGAATAGAGGGGAATAATCAATTCCCTTGTCCTGCTGGCAACACACCTACCAATGCAGCCCAGTATACCATTAGCATTTTGGGGCACACTGTTGGATCATATTCAGCTTATTATCCAGTGTAACCCCCAGGTCCTTTTCTGCAAATCTGCTGCCCAGCCAGTCAGCCCCCAGCCTGTATTGGTGCATGGGATTGTTCTGTCCTAAGCACAAGACCTTGCACTTGTCCTTGTTGAACCTCATTGCCCAATCCTCCAATGTGTCTATGCCACTCTGAATACTAGCCCTACCCTCCAGAGTATCTATTTCTCCCACCTCGGTATCATCTGCAAACTTGCTAAGGGTGCACTCTATGCCATCTCCCAGGTCACTGATAAAGACATTGAACAAAACTGGCCCCAGGACCAAGCCCTGGGGCACTTCACTTGATACTGGCTGCCAACTACACATGGAGCCATTATTATCCTCTGAGCCCGATGCTCAAGCAAATTTTCTATCCACCTTACAGTCTATTCATCCAGCCCGTACTTCCTTAGCTTGCCTGCAAGAATGTTGCCCTATATTAGTATATATGTATCTAACATATATATTAATGTAGATAAAAGGTTGAAGTTTAAAATCTGAGAGCTGATCAAAGCAAATTCGGGAGAAAAATTAATACATTAGCTACTATTAAAACACGTGCTTTTTTTCCAAATACGGACATAGTCAAAACAACAGTAAATTATATTTATATTAAGACACCTGGTTTCACAGTTATATACATGTAAAATAACCTTTGTGTAAATCAGAAACAAACCCAAATAATTTATGACTAAATTCCATGGGCCTACAACCTGGGATTCAACCGAAGAATTTACTCCTAATTAATGCTAGTGGAAGATTCAGATCCCATGTCTGCAGGTACATAAAACAGGACACATTAGTCAAGTTTACAGAGATTATGCCATTGGCAGACTGAAGATAACTGTAAAAAGCAACATAAAAGCAATATATTTACATACTAAGAGTTGAGCTATTACTGGCTCTGTTAAGAAATATTAAAAACAGATAATCAATCTCTTTAGCATTTTAACATGTGATTAGAAATCCACTAGAAACAAACAATCATGGGTATATAATGAATACATTTAATTACCTTTTCAAATGTTCTCCTTGTAAGATCCCTTTCTAAATTAAATACTGAGTACCTTTTGTCCTATTTCTTTATTTAACAAAAGATTTGTTATACTAAATGATTTATTCAATAAATAGACCAGTTCATGTTCAATATATTGAAATGTGGTGAGGGGACCAGGGCTAATATTTAAAATACATGTGGTTTCAGGTGGTACTAGTCCAGTATCTTGCTATATCAATTTTATTTTCCTGGACACCTCACATATTTACCACAGATTCACAATTAATTAGAAAAACTATTTTATAATCTACAGGAAAAAAAGATAACATTGGTTTTCAGATGTGAGCATGCCAGTTACACTACTTTGGTATCTAAGGGCAGACAGAAGTGACGATTTTCACCTGATCTGGCCACAGAAAGCAGTCTATAGCTGTGATAAAACACGACTGCATGGCTGCATACTGGTTCAAAATTGGCTGATCAGGCAAAAATTGGAACCCTCATTGCATGAAGCTTCAGATGAAGGTGTTTCAAAACAGAGTGTTTTCTGTCACTTGTGTCTGTGCTGCCTCCCAGCCTGTCATTGTTTTCAGCATGAAGGGGTGGGGGGGAGAGCAGGGAAAAGGGAGCAGAAGGAGATCAATCTGGTGTTTTTTCAGTCCCTGTTGGAGGGTGAGGCAGGTGTATTGAAGCAAGCGGGGGTTCCAATTCACTCACCCCACGCTCCAGAAACAGCTGGGGAACTCCTAGAATGAGCTCCCTCTGCTCCCTTACCCCCCTTCCATTCAAAAAACAGAGCAGACGAAGAGGGAGCAGGGGCCGTTAGTATGGAAAACCAGCTGCAGGCTCACTGCTAGCAGCCAACTTCCCCACCCCCAGGAGTCAACAGTGAACTTCTGTTAAGTTCAGGGGATTCTTGTAACTCCGACCACTTCCTGCAAAGCATTCTGAGTTCAGTAGGGTGCTACACTTCTGTCTGTGCCTTAAGAGATTTGCTTCTCTTTAGAGAAGGGGGGGAAAAAAGCAAATTTAAGGCCTGTAACCGATGACAGACTGACAGTTCTGAAAATATAAATAATCTCTCTTTGTAATATGTATCCAGTATTGCCAACCTTCAAAAACCAACACAGGAAAAACCATGAGACAGACATCTTAAATTATGATTTTCTAGAGATAATATTGTGTTTGAGTTTGTTTTCTGATTTTTCAATTCCTCCTATCCATCCCTTGGGTGCAAGAGAGAGACAGAGAGAGAGAGAGAATTAAGTATTGTCCACTCTCTGAAATGTGTTGAGAAAGACGATTTGGGCCCTTTTGTTACTGCTGGAGCTCTCATGCCCAGTTGGTTATCCACAGCACAATTAATTCTGCCCTCAACTTTCAAAACAAGTGGTCCTCCACTCTCCACATCTGTTCTCCCTGTCCTTCAGCACCCACATCTCTCCAGTATCCACGCAGCCGTCCTTGTTCCTCAGTTCTCGTCCTTGCAGCCCATCAGCTATGTCCTCCAAATTTCTGCCCCCAACAATTCTGCTTCCCCAAATTCACTCTTCCTCTTCCAGGGTTTCTTCACAGAACCCTTCTAAACTAGGAAAGGAGATCTGCATGCCTTTGTCTCCCCTCTAGCCTGGGTGTCCTAGGGAGGAAGAGAAAAGAACCAGAGGAGCTGCTTTCATTGTCCACAGAGCAAAAACTTGGGGGAGGGGCTGGTGCCACTCTAACCTGTGAAGCATTTTCCTCCATGTAGGCTGAAATTCCCAAGAGGACTGAAGCTTTTGACATCATCATGAAACCAGGCCTGGCCTTGGCTAAAATTCACAATTTATATTGTCATTCACAAGAAATTCATGAGAACTGGCAGTAAGATGCACCACACAGTAAATAACAAACCAAACTATTTCCCCATTTCCAACCAGTGCTCATATTACTGTATTTCAGCCCTGTGCTGGAGAAAATGAACACTGAGAAGGGAGTTTTGTTTTAGTAACCAATTAGCCCCCACACTCTTTCCTAATAATGACAATGAGAATATTACAAAGATGACAATGTTAACATTTTTCCATTAGTACCTGAATTTAAACTGTTAATAACTCATTGTATGTTTCTTAGGTAATAACTTTTGGTCACTACTTAATTCAGATTTACACCTGCAACTTTAAGCCCAGGAGCCCATATTAATTTTAAGAGATGCTATTTTTGTCATTGTGGCGGTCGAGTAGTAGGCTGGGCTGTGGCCAGTAACCCGAAACGGCAGGCGGGTACTTTTGACTGATGGAGCGGAATTAGGCACGCATGCGGATTGGTAACAAATAGATTGTTTACTTATGCCACCGATGTATGGGCGCAGGCAGAGTTGACTGGCTTAATTGCAGTTACAAACGAGTTACAAAGACTCTCTTAAAACACGAGAGAACCGACGAAGTTTTCGTAATCGGCTTACTGCGGTACCGGGGTCGGGGTACGTCAGGAGGGTCGTGTGACGGGGAGTCGCTGGTGGGTGATCAGTCCGCCAGGTTCACTCCGAGGTGTATACGGAGTGCTCAAAACTCCAAGAAATGTGCGGAGTTCTCCAACTCCAAGGTGTATGCGGAGTTCTCCAAAGAAATGTGTGGAGTTCTCCGAGTTCTCCGACGTGGGCGGAAACTGCTTTAACTTTTATATGACTAACAAGCCAATCGCTAGTCACCAAATATGAATAATTATAACTCACCAATGGTGGTGCGCGTATTTGCATAAAGTTGGCGGGAACTTTTTCTAAGCTGTAATTTTCCATTACCGTGGCATATAGTTACTGGGTTCTGACATAGAGGAATTTTCCACTGTGCCATAACATTCAGAATGATTGACAGCAGAATGATTGACAGCGGGATGTTCCACTATGGCGGGAGATTCCACTAAGGATCAAACCAAAGGAATGTTCCACTGTGCCATAGGCATACAACTACTTGGTTCTGACAGTCATGTAATTAACTTAAAATCTGCTAGTAGTGTATAATGGTGTATCCATTTGTATTATTTATTGATGGATAAACTTTGGCCTTTGCTACATGGGCCTGCTTTCTGTATATAACCCATAAGGGAGAGAAAGATATCTAAAAAAAAATAGTACTACCTAAGGTAGGTCTAAGAACATATCTGATCATTTAATGAGGTTTAGAGAGCATTTTTAAAAGTTAACAGAGTATGCAGTCATTCTTTAAATGTATACAATGTTAGAATAATGTTAATGGGATATCTCTATACAGACTTAAGAATAATTTAAATCTGAAACCTATAGCCAGCAGTCCAAATTCCAGCCCTTGTTAACCTTCTCCCCTGCCCAACCCCTTTCTTATTGCTATGCTGCAAAGGGAAAACAAGAACCCTCAAGGGATGCTACTAGCAGAGTGGCATCACAGAGCCAGGGTATGTGGATCCATATCCCTTTATCTTCTGTCGCTCCTGCTGTAAGAGACAACATTCATGGCAGGGCCACATAATGCATGTCTTTAGCATTCTATTAATTCTAAGCTACTGAACAATCATAGGCAATTCAGAAAGATTGCTGAAAATTAACACTAGTGCTTGCTGCAGCTCAAAAGCTGAGAGTTGTAAAGGCAGTATAAAATCATATTTGATTTAATTTATCCTTAAAGTATCAATATAGTATAAATACTTTGAAATATTTCCTTCAAATGCTTCAAATGCCATGTCAACAGTGTTACTCTAGTTCATGGAAAGAAGAGATACCTGAAGACAATAATAGGTAATTATGTGGTCCGGAAACTATAATGGAACACAAAGGATTTGGGTTCAGGTATTGGCCCTATTATAGACTCTTTAACTTTGCAAAAATTACTAAATCTCTTTTATGACTCCATTTTCTCCACATGTAAAATGGAGATTACAATATTTTCCCATTCTGTAGGAGCTTAGTGAGGGTAAATTCAATAATGTGTGCACTCCAATATGAATGTGCTAAGAGAAACTTGTAAATAAAAGGAAAAGTGCAGGCTGAAGGCGTAAAGAAAGGAGTTACGACTGGAGAAAATATGCAGAAGAGTCTCTGCCTACTACAGTGCACCCTCTTTCAAAACCTGAAATACCATTCCAGATTTCTGACCCTCACTGTCTTTCTGCACTTAGCAAATATCTGTGAAACCATCAACAAAACATCTGAAACACTCATCTTTGTCTGGTGCTGTTTTACATAAAGGTAACAATCTACTACAACTATCAGTTTCTCCATTACCTTAAGTACCAGAGTTCTATGCAGCGAGTTTAAAGATCCTAAACCAAATGATGAACCATATGGGTGTCAATGTAATGTTATATAATACAATTTCTATTTGTACCTCTGCTCATTCTAAAAGCTAGAAAATTAACACTAATAAATGCCATAATTAAGACAGAATGACCCCATTAGACATGTGCATTATTTTAAACTAGTGGAAATTCACAAAACATTTGTGATTAAATTCTTACTGCAAAAGTATTTTTTAAATACAAAATGTTTAGTTATCCTTTGACCAAATACTTTAACAGAATCAAAGCTTCTCTCTCTTGAAAAGGCTACATAAAGCTGTCAATGTGTAAACACAGCCGTAGGTATATAAATACATATTTTGTCACAAAACTGAACTTGTGATTTGTTTACATTCACAGAATATGAGGGCCCTTGTACACAGGAGGAAATTGCCCCTTTTAGTGGGTTAATTGCCCCTTTTTAATGATTTAATTGTGTAACAGTGCATAGGTGACTGGTAGGGGATGCATGGGGGTGCATGTGCCCCCCATAACAGGGCCAGTGCCCCCCCCGACAGCAAACACTGCTGCTGTTGGTAGGGCTGGTGCCCCCTCTGATAGGGCCGCTGCCGGTGGCGGATTCTGCAGGTGACCCCCCCAGATTCAGAAGGCACCAGTCACTCGTGTAACAGTGTACACATTTGGCAGCAAGTTACAATTAGATTTTGTATAGTGTACACATTCATTGGTGTATTGCAATTTAAATGACTTGTTTACATAGCAAACTAAAACACATCCCATATTTTTTAGTTTGCTATGGAACAAATTAGAGCAGTATTCCTCATGTGTAAAAGGGCCCTAACCAGAAAAGTTGGTGGGGACGGTGCATGGAGCACTGGAAGCCCAGACATGCTTGGGGAAGTTCAGGCTTGGCAGGCTTCTAGCATTCCATGCACCATCCCCACTACCTTCTCCAGCTGCCAGTGCACCCAGCTGCCCTCTTGCCATCTTCCTGGGGCAGCCAGCCTGTTCCCAGGTGGTCCCAGGCAGAACGAAAGAAGTGGGTACAGTACGCAGGGCGCTGGAAGCCCAACAAGCCTGAGCTTCTCTGAGCACGCCCGAGTTTCCAGCAACCCATGCACTGTTGGATCCAAGTGGGCACTGCTGCTGCAGAAGGAAGCACCAGCCCCCACCCCCCATAGCTTAGGGGCTCTGGTTCCTGGCAGCAGCTCACACAGACTGGGGGGGGGGAACCCCACAGAAGTAGCAGAAGGCCCTGAGCTGTGGGGGACTCCAGTGCTTCCTTCCACAGCAGCAGCAACCACAGGCAGCACTCACCTGCTGGCACCCTGCCTGAGCAGCCCTGGGGGGCACCTCCCACCACAGAGGGAAGCACCGGGGCCCCCCACAGCTCAGGGCTTTCCAGCAGCTCACCCTCCAGCCATGGGAGGTGGACAGGCTCTGGGGAAAAAAGGATCAGGCCCCTCAATTTTTTTTTCCCTTTGGTGGATCCTGCATGCTCTCCAGCAGGGGACCAGCCCGGTGCTTCAGTCTAGCTCTGACTTGCTTACATATCTGTTTGAAACACCTCAGGATCTATAATAATAATATGCTTGTTCTGTCTGTCCAGAGCACTCAAATTGGTTGTTTTAGTAAGCATAGTGACTGGCTGCCAAGACAACCAATCAGAGTGCTCTGGGCAGACAGAATAAACCTATTATTATTATAGATTACATGATCAATTGCCCCAAGGCAAAAGCCATATTGGGCATGATTCAGGGTTGTATAATGAAGGGAACAACTGGTCTATTAGTGTATTGTTGCATACATCACTGTTGCAGAGGGGTGCAGCTTGAGGCACAAGGTGGGAGTGCGGGGGGCCCCTGACCAGCAGCCCTAGTGGCAGGCAAAGGCCAAGCGCATCCCCAGCAGAAACGCCCATACTTACCAGCAGGGCCAGCATTGGTGCAGATGGCAGAGAGGCAGCGCCAGTTTGTGACCTTGAGCAAACCACAGATTGGCTGGTGCTCTGTGGATAACATCATAAGAGCGTGCCCTGCGCTTATGATGGAGTCCTAGTGGACTCCAAGATGAACATGAGTTGGCAGTGTGACGAAGCCATCAGAAAAGCTAATGGCACTTTATCGTGCATCAGCAGATGCATGACAAATAGAAAAGAGGTGATACTTCCCCTCTATCGGGCGCTGGTCAGACCGCAGTTGGAGTACTGTGTGTAATTCTGGGCACTGCACTTCAAGAGGGATGCGGATAACCTGGAGAGGTCCAGAGAAGGGCCACTCGTATGGTTAAGGGCCTGCAGACCAAGCCCTACGAGGAGAGACTAGAGAACCTGGACCTTTTCAGCCTCCACAAGAGAAGGTTGAGAGGTGACCTTGTGGATGCCTATAAATTCATCATGGGGGCACAGAAGGGAATTGGTGAGGTTTTATTCACCAAGGCGCCCCCAGGGGTTACAAGAAATAATGTCCACAAGCTAGCAGAGAGCAGATTTAGACTGGACATTAGGAAGAACTTCTTCACAGATAGAGTGGCCAAGGTCTGGAAAGGGCTCCCAAGAGAGGTGGTGCTCTCCCCTACCCTGGGGGTCTTCAAGAGGAGGTTGGATATGCATCTAGCTGGGGTCATCTAGACCCAGCACTCTTTCCTGCCTATGCAGGGGGTCGGACTCAATGATCTATTGAGGTCCCTTCCGACCCTAACATCTATGAATCTATGAATCTGCGCTGGCTGTAGGGAGCAACTCACGAGGCATGGTCAATGAGGAATGGAACCTGGCTGTAGCACAGCCCTGGCAGGGGCAAATTGAGTGGTAAGAGACCCACTCATGAGACTGGAGGCTCGGAAGGGCTTCCAGCCCTCGGGCCTTTGACTCTGTAAGGGAGTGGTAGGAGCTTACCCTAGAGAAGGCCCAGATGTTGCTGCTGCAGTTAGAGCACCAAGCATCACAGCATCCACTAGAGCTCTGAAATGACAAGAGTTGTCCAGGGGAGCCCCCACCCCGGGCAGGGGGTGGGGTTCATTATGGGGAGAGTTTACCCTGAGTTGAACTTTTCTTTTGAGTGTAGGGCATACTAGATTGGTCCATCTGTTGGAGGCCCCAGGACAAACAGGACTGAGTTGTGGCCAAAACAGGGGCCCTGGACTTTTGCTTTATATTAAAATGGCCCCATATGGACGTTTGTTGAATGGGATTTTGCATTTCATTGAAGTGGGACTTGATGTAAATGCTGATTATGGATGCAAGGAGCATCCCTGCTTATTGACCTGAGGGATCACAGGGAAGTCCTACAGCGTGCTGGCCCAGCCCAGGAGGGCTAATTCATGGTTGGCTAAAAGTAGTTGCCCAGGGTATCATGTCCCGGCAACCCCGTGTCTGTGCACAGGACAAATAGTTGTGGACCCTAGTAAGATTTGATTGGTGCATGGGAGGGGTGTTAAGGGGAAGAGGAGCCCCCAGGACCACCAGCACAAACCACTCCTAAGGGAAGACTTGAATGACCAAGGACCTTCCCTCTTTCTTACAAAATCGAGGCATAACAGGAGATTTGGAGGATGTGTCCTGGGAGTGGGGAGTCCTAAGGGCCACACTGTTCATCCCCAAGAGCTGGCATTCGAAAGGTTAGGGCACACAATCTCGGCAACAAACCCGATTTGGGCCCCTCCACTCAAAGTCACAGAAGTTAAAAGGTGTATGGTGAAGGAGGCAGGGGTATCAGAAAAGAAAAATATGTCCCATGCTTAAGACAACTGAGTGCTCTAGAGAAATGGATTGATCACACAGCTCCCACATGATGCTAAACCGATCATTTAAACCTGATAGGTCATCCTTAAATGCGTGTTTGTTTTTTGGACACCTGATTTGATATTCTGGATTTTGATTTACAGAAGTGCTAAGTGTGCACAGCAGTCACTGAAATTAATGAGATGTGTACTGTAAACATATAACGTGTTACATAATACTAAATTGTCTAAATAAATAAATTAATTAATAAAAATTCAGGATTTGGGCACACCCTGGAACAGCAGCTACTTTTAATCCTTATCACTTTAAGCTAAATTCCTAATCTGGAAAATGGGGATAATATGCCTTTATCTAATTTCCTTTTTTCCTTTGTGGTGATTAGCATCATAGAAAAGGCCAGGTTTAAACAAATAATGTTGGTGTCAGAATACAACTTGAATATTGTGCAGCAAATATGGCATGGTCCAATGCAACCAACAGTGAAGAGAAAAAGTATCAAATACATGTGTATTTTTTCATCTCTGCAACGAATAAGGGTCTTGTGGGAAAAAAAGAGTATGTGATTATATAATTAAAGATTACTTCAGAATGCACATAGGGAGAAAGGGTGTTGGCAGGATGAATTCAAATGGATAATGCCTAAACACTAGTCCTTTACTCTGCAACCTTAAGAACTAAGTTCTTTTGGGTAATGCTAAATATATCTTTATGGAATGTTCATCATTAATTAGAAAGTAACATTTACTTTAATATCAGTTGCAAAAGTAAAGTAACTAAAATATTTTAAAATATTAATATATTCTGGAAACAGACTATAAATGGCAACACGTTTCAAAACAGATAGGTAAGTAGTCAAAGTTAACCTCCTGTTAGCATCAACACTGCAAAACTGTTCAAAAACTATAAACTATCAATAGTTAGTGTATAGTCTTAAAATGTAGTATATGGTCTTAAAAGAACAGAATCTCAAACTCAAATCTCTTTTACTGTTACTTTAATGGGACGCAAAATAGACATTTAAAAAAATCCATTTTAAAAGCTACCCTATCATTGCAGGCAATTAAACAAATAAAGTTGAACTTTCCTAGCTTATTTTACAAACAGGGGAGACAGTTCCACAAAGGTAAACTAGGCATCTAAATGGGAGCTAGCCAGAATTTTGGTACTTAATTTGAAAAGAAAAAGGACCCCCCCCCCCCCGGCAACTACAAAATTCATGAGGCAGCTTAAATCACTGTGCAACTTAATTCTGGATGCCAAAGACCCCTAGGGGCCTAAACTTAAGCTTCACTATATGTTCAGAATTACCCCAGTCTGATCAGCTAGTTGTCCATCTCCCACTTAACAACTCTGTGAGGTCTAGATATTGCAAGGCTGTCTAACTTCTGAGTGGCTGAGGGTCGCAGGCCCCTCAAATACATGCAAATAGAGGTTGTAAACAGCCCAGATGCATGCCATCCCTGCAACACCTCACAGGTCCATGATCCACTGTGTGTGCTTCCTCAGCTCTGTTCCCCACTAGCACCACACAAGCCTCTCAGCTACTCAGCCCCTGCGCTATGTGGACACACTACCTGCCCCACCCACTCCATGTAGTAGGTGAGTCTCACTACATTGCACTGATGTCTCTGTGCTACATGAGGTCCCCAGCTTCTCCCAAGCTCCCCAGCTACGGGCTCCCTCAATCCTGTAGGCCATGCCACTCACTGGCACCAGCTCCCAAGGTGCAGGAGGAGGCAGCAGAAGCTGTAGGAGGAAGAGGGAGCCTGAGAACTGCAGTGACAGCTGCTGAAGAGCAAAGAGGGCAGTGGCACACAGACCAGACACAGCTCAGGGGCTGCATGTTAACCCTTTGGGGACTGCATGTAGCCTGTGGGCCACCAGTTGGACAGCCCTGAGATATGAGGTGGAGTAAGAACTTACTTCTACCTAAGGTGTCAGAGAGGCCCACTTGGCTAATGCATACCAACAGCACTGAATTCAATACAAAGCCCAGAAGCCATGGTCATCTTCACTCAAAAATCTGGTCACTGGCTGTGCCAATGCCTATCTTTTATAGAACAGAGAGCAGAACCCAAGGTACCACTGTTCCCCTTCTCACTGGAGGTTACAAATCAGGTTCCATCTTACTTGCCCTCCCTGTGCAATGCCTCTTGCTGTCTTGCCTTTGCACAGAGGTCCAGCTTCAAAAAGGAGGGGCAGAGGGTACCTCTACTCAGCCTATTCCATAGCCTGGCAGTCACGGTATTTTCCCGAGAAGTGGAAAATGTGGCTTTGAAACCCCACATGATGTGGAGGAACCAGAACCCAAGCCTCCCATTCTTGGTTGAATGACCTAACCATAAGGTTATTATATTAAACGTGGGTGTTGGCATTATCACCATGCTAACTGTCACCAGCCCAGTTAGGCACCTACTCATATAAAAGGATTCTAGGTTCTGAAGTGGGAAAAGTCCTCTAACCTGCAGCCCTAAGTTAGCCACCTAAGCTAAGGAGAGGAGCAGGAATTCAGGCAGACATCTGGCTAGCTACAGGCAGCTCTTTGCTCAGAATGCGTATTAGTGGATAGAGTAGGGGTGGGCAATGTTTTTGGTCAGAGTGACAAAAACACCCATAACCTCGACTTGTAAGATGTTGGCATGCCAGGGACAGATGGCAGGGGAGCCACAAAGAGCTTGACCCTTACTGTGGCAGCACAGCCCTGGCCCCTTCCCCACCATCTGCCCCGAGGCGTGCAATGCCAAGAAAAATGCCTTTGTGTGCCACACCCTGACACCTGTGCCAGGGGTTGCCTATGCCTGGGATAGACCGTTGGAAGCACTTAACATTCTGCTTCATGAATAACCTTCATGGGGACAGGTGCCTAAATTTTAAGTGTGACAAACCGTATGTAGAAGGTATCTATGGGTCTATGGTATTTTAAACACATCTGGAAAATTAGGTAGTTCTCTGATACAAACATGGACTTCAATCACACAAGTCAGAAGTTAATAAACAATGGTGTTCCTTTGCTAACTAAAATAAACAAGCAAAGAGATGGTAAGCTTATCCAAATACAATGCACTGAGTTATCACCACTGAAAGCTTTATTTACTGTAATATATTGTGCAGCTGGCACTCCATTACATATTACACATTTCCCATTTCCCAGACTGTATTTAATTTTCTTGATTTACCCTCATCGTTTCTTGAAGCTGTTCCAATCAATTTTAAATTAATAGACTGTCTTCATTTCAAATATGCAAGCTACACTTTACTGATGCACAAGTTTATTTTACTTATGTATTATGAACACTACAAAAGACAGGTTATGTTTCCTAAAGTATGCCAAATATTTTGATTTTAATGCATCTCTTTCTCTTCTTCAGGATTTACCTGGCCCATTTCACAAAGAATCTCAAGGTCTGACTCCTTCTACTTCCCTCATCCCTCTGGTTCTATTACTCATTATCAGAGGGACGGGAGAAGGCATGACTAATTCCAGGAGTTTTTCCTTTTCTGTTTAAAGGTCTTTGGATCAGGTTCTTATTTGGGAAATTATCTGCAATATTTTTATAACATATATATATATATCATTAACTTGCTTAAGTTGTCATATTCACAGAGGCATAACTGGCTAGTTCTGCACCCTGGGCAGGAACAGCAGCCAAAGATTCAATGCTGCAGGGAAGGGAGGGAAGAAGGGAATTTCATTTCCTTTTTTTTCCATTGACACGTTAAGTGGTCATTTACACACCAATTTTTGGTGAAAAAAAACAGGAGATAACATCTCCCTTCCCCCAGCCATACATCTCTGGCTACTGTTCCTGCACTATATTACACTGCTGGGCTGCTGTGCATTCAGCCAGAGTCACAGGGAGGGGGTGGAAGACTCAAAAGAGTGAGCTACTCCTTCCTCCCAACTCCATACTAACACGCCTCTGCTTTAGGTAGCACCCAAGGCTCATGTCCCACTCTTCTGCTCATTGCATATTCATATGAATTTTTCAGTCAAAATTCCCTTTTCCCTGAATCCCACAAAAATCTAGACAGTGTTAGGATGCAGTTTGATGAGTTTATGAAGGGAATTACATGACATAGTTGTCTGTGGTAACAGGGTACTGATTCAACGACCCAGTACCTCCTATCCAGTTCTATGTCCCAAATACCAGGTACTGCTGCATACTAAACAATTAGCTGTTTTATTTTGGGGGGTTGTTTTTTTTTGGGGGGGGGGGGGATTTTTAGGCTAAAATCCTAGTGATGAGGCACATTTCTTCATATCAAAATTGCATTGAAAAAATAGGTTATCAAAACTATGGGCAGAATTATGAAATATATATGAAGATGAATATCCAATCAAATTAAAGGAGAGTTTTTACCATAGATTGGGATTGACAGTAAATATTTCTGAGACATACTTCTTCATTACAGACAGACATATACAACCACTTATTAACTATATACTTTGGAGGAATATAATTATAGGGTTGAATTAGTCATATGTGGGAAGTTACTTGCATGCAAAAAAGTTTGCACAATTAAATCATACATTGTAAAGTAATTACAGTAAAAGCTTTGTTATCCGACACCCATGGGGAATGGAGGATGCCGGATAATAAAATATGCTGGTTAACTGAGTGGCCCCAACAGGCATCTTTGCCTATTCGGGCCACTGCCCCTCCCTTCCCCTCCCTTGTGGTACAGGGAGGGGGGACCCACTTAGTCTGCTATGTCCCAGGCCGTGGGGGCTTGGCAGCGCAGGCTGCTTTCCCCCCGGCCATGGGGGCTCTGTGAAACCGGAAGTGCCATGGTGGGCACTTCCGGTTTCGCTTTTCCCTTTCAAGTCCTTACAAGCCGGCATGCCGGTTAACAGAGCATGCCGGCTTGTAAGGTGCCGGATAACTCAGCTTTTACTGTATAACACCCTGAATCAGTGGAAAACACAGGTAAGTCTTCATGTATCCCAGAACAATGACAAAAGAACATGTACCTGCATAGAAATAAGTCTTAATCAATTTTCAGTCAAGATGCATGCCTTAAGGTGAAAGTGTGTTCTTATATTTTTTAAAAGTTATCTAATTAAGAAGACTTTAAGCTGTTCATTGTGGTTTTAGGGGGAAAAATTAAAATTCGGAAAGTGTTTGGAACAGAATGAGAATGAGGTAAAGGAAAAAGAATGGAAAGAAACTAAAATATGATCATTACTAACTCTGTGCGTCTCTGGTTGAGGTAGACCTAGACAAACTTTCAGGTATCGTGGTACCCTTCCTCAGGTCTCTCCTTCCTTACCCTCACTCAGGGCTTTCTTGAAAAAAAGTACCATAATATCCAAAAGCTTGACTATGTCTATCCCAACCTTGAAGTTGATCCAATAAAAGATATCACTCACAAAAATTCTTGCCTCTCACATATTTCCTGGACCATCATGGCAACAACAACACTCCAACACTACCATTACTAACTCTTTCATTATGGCAGAATGGTATTTAAAATTATCTAGGTTATCTAAGTTAAATGAACCAAAACCTTCCCCAGTAAAATGACTTCACCTCAGGGGTGGTTGAAAGTACTAACTAAAATCGGTTATGAAAGTACAATCCATATGTTGAAAAAAGATTTAAATAGTCCCTATACAGTTTGAATTTTTTCATGAACTGCCTTATTGAAGGCAAATTTCAACCAAGAGAAAAGGAGAGAGTGGGTTTATAAAGTGCACTGAATGGAATCACTGAGCTCGCTCCTAATAAATATAGGATATATTTGGGGGGGGGGGGGGTTGTTTTATTTTTTTCTTTCTTTGGATTGCTATTGATTTTTGTCTGCCATATAAGAAAAGCATTTATGTATATGGAGATAGGGATACAATTTAAAAATCAATGGAAATTTAATAAAGCTTCTGAACACCAGAAGTAGGTTTTAAACTACAAAAACGTAGGTAAAATTTCCAACAAAGGCTAATGAAATAACTTGTTGCTCTTAGCTGCTGGATGAACTTCGTATAATCTCAAATTATCAAACCAGTAGGGTGGTTTAAGAAAGGTGTTACTGAAGTTCAAACACAATTTGATTCCCAGCACGACTATAAGAATGGTAATTTGCAGTCTACAACCATATTGAGTAACAATGACTTTTTAGAGCTGGTTAATTCATGTATCTCACCCTGCTCAGACTCTTAGGAAGAAATGTAAAGGAAGTAGTTGTGTAGTTTTTCATCACTGGACTACAGCTATTATTTCAGATAGTTTGCTACTGTACCTTCTAGTGGATGTTGCTAACAGAACTGATAAGATTGACATACTAAAATGTACTAAATATATTAACAGCCCACTTATGCATCCTAAATTTGGTCTAAGTATTGAAAATTATCCAACAAGTAAATTAGTGGCTATATGACACAAGAAATAGATTAGATATAGCTGATAGAAAAAGATGGACACAGGTCTACCCTGATCTGTGTAATACACTACAATATATCTCTTAACAGTCATTTCAACAGCAACAGTATGGTGATAAGTACTAAGAGGGCTCATTAGATCATCTTATACTTAGTACTAGTTAAAATACATCTCTTTGTGTATTACATCACCACCTAGTTTACATCTGAATATTGCTAGATTCCGTAATGCTTCCATCAATATTTCCACATAAACTGGTCTATTGGTAAGAAAATTACTACTGATTTTCAAGAGTTATATTTGTTCATGTTGCCAAGTAGATTATTACACACAGGAGATTTTTAGTGTATTATATTTTGTGAATGTAAACAATGTCTGTAACATGAAAACTTATCATTTCTTTTCTTTTTGGCTTTTTCTTAAATAGCAAAACAGAAATGGAACCATAAAGCTTAACTTGACAGAAAGGTATTAGCCTACTGCATTAAAGTACAAAGATAGGAGAGACAGTTATTTATGAAACACTGTTCACCATTATCCTTTTGAGAGTCTACAAAAGGGCTAAATATTGATGCATTCCCAAGTCACCTTTTCCCCCCTTTAGTGTTAACAAGTAGAAGTGTGTTTTTGATGCTCCCAATTTGTCAAGATCAGGTGAACAGAATGGTTTTACAGAGTACACTATTCTAACTCCTCCAGGGGCTATAAAACCACATTAAACTGTGCTGGTTATTAATAATTCATGGCAACTTCCTTAGTTCACTACAGGGGCATCACTCTTAGGGCATCATTCTCGTTGAAAGAACTTAACAGGGAAAGGCAGATAAACAATGTTACAAGCAAAACTGGAAGAAGCCTCCCATGAATCCTGGCACACTGAAGGCCCCAAAGGACTTCAATTATTATAGTTTTCACACAAAACCTGGAATCCTATACCACTTCGCGTAGTGTACAACAGGCTAAGGATAACCATTTAATAGAGCAGACTGGCTTAATAAGAATAGCAAACTTTTTTTTCCCCAATCTACTAAGATGCATTAAAGCTTGACATTTCAGCTTGCAAATTACCTGGATGTGAATGTTCTCTGGATACATTTAGTCTGTTAGCATTCTGAAACAAGTCCCTTTGACAAGAACACTTTACTCCAGTTTTGGATTAAACAAAATATTTTCTATGTGATATGATTAAGATGCAAAACTGTTCAAAATTGGAATGTCACTGCCGTTCTCTTCCAGATGATACAGAAAAAAAACCCATGGTAGTAGAAGTGTTCTGCTTAAAAGTCAACAATTAATATTGATAAATAAAATATATATGGCAGTGTTCTTGTTGTCACTGAACTGGTCTGATTCCCCAAGTAATGTGACTTATCAAAGTAGCATGTATGTGACTGCCACTCATATGACAATAATTTACTTTAGAAGTTTCAAGATCAATAACCTTGAATGTTAATCTGTTAAAGAAAGGCTCAAATCAACATTTTAATGACATTTCTGCAAGTTGGTTTATGGTCTAAATTCAGCTCTGGTTTGAAAACACAATCTCACTCAAATCAGATGAACTACACTTGAAACATGGCCAATTTTTATCAGTCAGAAGAGTAGTGAATAATATAATAAAAAGGAATATATGCAATAATAACCCCCACCTTTTTTTTAGTAAGAATGAAATTTGAACCTTACCTTGGATTTAAGTGGAAAAGAACACACACACTCTCAGTGTGTTTTAACTTTCTTTCTTAACAAAATAGATTTGTTAGAAAACCAACATAATTTAAAGATAGCTTTTATTTTCCATTTTTTTAGCAGGGGGAAAGAGGAGGAGGGTGGGAAAAGGTGAGCTTGGATTCTACTGGCTAGAATACAAAACTTAATTCCAAGACTAAAAAAAATGGGTATCTATGTGTTCAGCTTTATTACAATCCACTTCTATTTGTGTTCATATTTACAGCAACAAAAAATGTAGGTTAACACTAGTACTCTTGATTGGGATTCGATCTAACTTTTTTGTACAAAGCCCATCTCAGATGTTTTGAAGCCAAACACTGACAACTGTCAATTCTATCCTATCTTGTCCACACCTGCTATCTGCATCGCATGTCAGTGTAATCTGTAGACAGAAATGAGAAGAAATTGAAAATATTTTGTGACTGTTCTGCTTGAGGGAATAAGAAGTCGTCGAATCAATACTACTTGTCATTTCCCAAGAGTGCTGTACTCTCTCAGACTTTTGGACCATTTACTCATTTAAGCAAGGAACAAAACAAAGGAAAAGTTTTAACAACAACAGAAAAAGTATTTATCTCTAAATTGGAAAACACACTCTTTGTAATAAGAAATCTGAAAGGCAAAATCCCTAGAAAGGTTTATCTAGATATTTCTGTCTAGGAGGGGCTAAAAAATAGACAAATTTGTTCATGAACTTATCTCTTCCCATGAAAATGAGTACCACAAATCCTACAACTCTCTCAGGTTGTTTGAGAGAATGCAGTTGCTATGTTTGCTATGTCACTTATTTTCTTCAACCAGAGCCCTATAAAAAAAAAACAACTCAAAACCCCATAAATGTTTCTGGACCAAACAAACAAATTCAGAAATTTGGTTGTTCCCTGTTAAAGCCAAATACTCTCATCCCTACAGCCAAATACGTTTGGGTTTTTTTTGTTTTGTTTTGGGGGGGGGGAGCATTACAAGAAATCCCTTAATGAACTTTTTTAACCTCTTGGTGGACCTTTTGTACTAGCTAATAAACATTACAGCAGAACATTAAAGTGAACATAAACATTTGAGCTATTGTTACTGTGGGAGAAAAAGCACACTATCAAAGATGGATAGCGATTTAAGTGTTACACTATTACTATTTTTTCTGTAATATAATCTAGTCAGTCCCCAACAGTTGTCTAATTTTTAGTGTAATTAAAGTGAAACTGGAAGAGGAGGACCTTGAGTTATTAACAAAAGGCATAAAGCAAGCATAGCAGCTTCATGCCTGTTTTATTTGTCTTTACACAAAGAAAAAGGAAAAAACCTCCAACCAGACAAAATTAATATAAATAAAGGGGAAGGGCTCCAGATCATCATAAGTAAAGAGCATATGGGACGACTTTTGATAAATCTGAATAAATTTAAAAGACCAGAGCCTGATGAGACTGAAGAAACATGTTGAAAAAACTGGGTCACTAGCATTAATGTTTACAAACTTATGGATGACAAATAAGGTCCTAAGGGACTGCAGAAAGGCTAACATAGTGGTTTCTTTAAAAAGGGAAAAAGGAGAACCTAGGTAATCAAAGAGTGGACAACCTGAATTACAACACTTTCTAAATTACTAGGACAGATCATAAGCAGTCAATACAAAAGTGCATAAGTGATTTAGAAGCTGGAGTCCCATTAACTTGGAAAAACTTAAATCAGTTGTTTTGAAAAATGTTACTCCGTATACATGTGTTATCTAGTAATAATTTTGACACTTTTTCTGATATACCTTTAATAAAGTATTTGAAAATTATGTGGTAGCTGTAAAACAATATATCACAGCAAACCACCAAATAATATTATACCTTAAGAACCTTAACATATGTTAGATTATTAATAACTTCACCTAAGGTGAAAATTTAAAATATATCAAGGTACAACTAAACTCCCAGGGCCACTGAACTAGAGTATTAATGGATGATGAAACCACAGCATGTACACTGGATAACCACTGAGGACAGGATTTATTAACATTCAATTTCTCTTCATAGCCTTTTATCTAATATAAACGAACTATCCATTAGTTTAAATGTGTCTGCCCATTACCAGTTTGCACACTCCTTCCTTGCACCAAGGGAAATTTAGATTAGATATTAGGAAAAACTTTCTAACTATGAGGGTGGTTAAGCACTGGAACAGGTTATCTAGAAAGGCTGTGAAATCTCCCATCTTTTGGAAGTGCTTAAGTATAGGCTAGACAAACACTTGATTAAGGTGGTTTATACAAGGATGCTCTTGACTTGAGCAGGTGGCTGGACTAGGGGACCTCTTAAAGTGGCTTCCAGCCTCATTTTTCTCTGATTCCACCATATTAAATAGCTAATTATGACACAACATCTGCCCTGAATACAGAGCAGTAAAGAGGCACACTTCTCCAGAAGCAAAGCAGAAAAATGAACCGTGACCCTCAAACTAACAACCTGTGTCTTGATTCCTCGGGTCCCGCAATATGGGGGAGAGGAGAAGTTACCCACCATATACTATTATTTGTTATTCTCATTGGCTCTCTTCTATTTGTCAGCACATTGTAGGTGGAGTGGGAAGCACCAAAGCTATGGCCATTCTCACCTGTTCCCCAATTACTCCCTGCATAGCTGTCCCTTGCAGGCTGTTGTAACTTTCCAACTCTGACCAATAATGAAGGTAACCGATACAGAGGAGGAAGGGGATACCCTTATCTCCTTTATTGCTTATTGTAAAGACAGAAGACAAGCCTGCCTAAGGAGTATCTTAGTTTTCATAGCATAATTAAATCCCTTTAAAAGCTCTTAATAAGCAACACTTACTGGAGAAATAATTCTGTGTCCAGAAAGCCTACTCTTTTGAAAAAATTAATATGGTATTATTTCACCATATGATATCACAATAAACTTCAAAAAGCCTTAATTCTCAAGCAAAGGTATGCAGCAAGTAGATATGCATAAGTTTCATTTAGATAAGACGAACACACAAAAAAACCCCCAAATATTTTTCGATCCTGGATCTTAACCCCCTGTGTTTGCACAAATGGCAGAGTAAATTAAAGCTCTCGCCTTATGCACACAGTCCTTTGTCCTCTAAGGTTTGCCTAATCATATTCATATCTAGAAATGAAGTAAGTTTTTAACAGCTGTATTCAAATGGAATCAACTTTCTGACTTGTGCATTGCAATCACATTTTAAATTGGTTTACAGCAGGATGTCTACTTTTTCCTAGTTCAGGGGAACTGATCAAATGAATGGTTATAAAATAATACTTTTAAAATGAAATGGGAATTAATAATGGATAATTATTTCACATATTGATAACTGCTTAAGAGAGTCACACCAAAAAATGCCAAAAAAATTATCCACTGAGGCTCCTCTTACTTTTTCCCATGACTGCTTCTGTTAAACAAAAGAGACCTGCTGGGATTTAAATTGTGGAAATGGAGCTATTATAAAAACATTTGAGGATCATTCTCATATTCAGATAAAAGCAGGAAGGCCATGAAGTTAAATGTCTAAAAGTGGAAGGTATAAAGATACACTGTACTTATTTTAAGTAAATCATTTCACTGAGTAAGATGGAAGAGAATCAAGTTCTCAACATAGCGTGGTCAAGTCAAAACTCTACTGCAGAGGTTCCTAAAGTTTTGTTCAGATGGGGCCACTTGGTAAGATATCACTGTGGGGGTTGCATAAAAAATGTTTCTGTAATACAATAACTTTATGGTTAGTAGACGTAACATAATATGCCTATATAATATAACTATATGTTATATATACAAAGTTACAATAAAGAGAATCCGGGATCACTGCTTAAACCAATTAGTACTCAATAGTCAACAGACACAACTTCACCAATCAGCTTGTTCTGCTGAGGACGGCCACCAGTAAAAAAGTACCTTTGCAGGCTCCATATAACTGGTTCACTGGCTGCAAGTGGCCTACAGACTGCCCTTTGGGAATCCTTTCTCCACTGTTTTTACAAAATTCATTGTCGCAGAATGGTTTGCATACCATGTTGGAGATTACCGTTCAATTTACCAGGAACCCCCCCACTAAGAACAAAGAATCCCAACAAATGGAAGAACATGTTACTGAATAGAACTAGTTCTTTAGTAGATACAATGTTCATTTAAGAAACATTAAACATGAGAGGATTTTTAACAATGAAAATTGACATCCAAGAGCTTTTAAATGGTAAAATAAAAATTAATTAGAGTTACAGGTGAAATTCCAGAAATCCTAAGTGTGGCTGCACACACATACAATATGCAAAATCAACCAATATTAAATGTGCATCACCATCAATAATTCTCAAGCACAACTGGGGAAAGAAAATTATGGACTGAATCAGTTAAATTCATATACTTAGAAGTAAATTTTCAGTGTGGTATAAGGAGTAGCTACATGACTCCTACCGATGTTAGCATACAGTACTGAAGTCCTCTATTTACCCACAAAACAGGTATGGCATAGGAAATGATAATGCAAGCTTCTGAAGTGTCTCCTCACGCTTTAGATGCTTAATGAGATTCATGCGGCCAAAGCCCCATGCTGTGCTTTAAAAATCTGAGTTTGAATCTTATTTCAGAACAGTGTTAGATATTTAAATATGCCTGTAATGCATTTTCATTTTACCTGGAAAAAAAAAAGAATAGAAGAGCAGCAGGAAAACTGCTATTATGAGAGAGAAGAGCATAAAATGCAAACATAATAAAATAAAGAAGCAAATGAAGGAACTCTTCTTTTCTTTTATTAGGAATATGGGAAACAGATTGTGCTCATCTTGCTTAGGGCCAACAGCAGCATTATGTGGAATTCAGCCAGTCTTAGTCACTCGGCTTGCTAAGGAGTTTTGCTGTGTTAAAGAGTAAACCAGATGGGATATTTCCTTCCAACAAGATAATTTTGACAGAAATTGTTAAAAGTCCTGTAAAAGAAACTTTTTAGCTTCATCTACTCTTTCAGTGTGTATAATGAAGGCAAACAGAATGAATGAAAAGGCAAGAAAAAAAGTACAAGAAAACAGAAAAATTCAAAGTGTTAGATTAATTAGTGGCAGACAAGGTTCCTTGGGTGAATCTGATATCTTTTATTAGACCAACCCAAATAGTTGGAGAGTAGTTATTAAGCAAGCTTTCGGGTTCAAAAACCCTTCGTCAGGCTAAGGAAGTTTCAGCAGTTGGTGTGTGCTCTTCCTGGATGGAATGAAAAGTAAAGAAGCCAGTGGCTGGGCTGGTATGCATACAAGACAGGTAGTCAGTGAAAATGCAGACTGAGGAGTCAATGGGTGAGAGACAGGAGGGGGGGAGGGGATGAAAGTGGAGAGATACCTGGGGAGTCAGATGTCAGGCAGGTTATAATATGTCATAAATCCAATGTCTATATTTAGTCCATGATTTTTAGTATCCAGGAGGTTGATGAAGTGGAGTTCAGAGGCTCGTCTCTGGGAAGTGTTTTGTAAGTTTGCTTTGAGGATCAGGACTGAGAGATTGGAGAGAGAGTGGTTTTCTTGTGAGAAATGTGCCCCCACCGGTAATTGGGTATTTCTATCTTTGATAAGATTTCCGGTGAGCGTTTATTCTGATACGCAGTTGTTTGGTCTCTCCTGTGTATTTTCCATCAGGGCATTTGGTGCATTGGATGAAGTATATTACATTTCTGGAGGTGCAGCTGTAAGATCCAGGGATGCTGATGGCTCTGTTGTGGGGTGTAGTAATAGTGGGTGTGGTGGAGACATGTTGGCAGGTTTTGCATTTCGTGTCATGGCACAGTCTGGATCCTTTTGGTGTGTTCTGGGCTTAAGGAAGTTTGCTTCTGGTTAATTAATGATTTGTTATGGTATATTCCGCCTTGGACACTCCTTACTTACCCACAACCTATAACAAATTTTAAATAGTTCTAATAGGAATGTAGAGCATGTTTAATCTTAATAACACACTTTACAAATAATGGGAAGTCAAGTTGATGAAATGTGCTTGCTCTTTTGGTTGGTATGTGGAACTGGTTAGATTATATATAGCTTTAAGGAAAAGTATTTGTGGTGTCAATGGATCAAAACACTGAAGGTCTTGCGAGCCTTTATAATGAATGATTTCTGTGTCCAAGACCACCACTACAGTGCCCCCAAAAAGCTATATCTGTGCTTCTGTTCTTATAAGTCACCGTGGTTGACAGATGACCCAAAAAAGATGAAACAAGAAAGGAGACTGGCTGTAGTACCAATGGTTGAGGTCTTGTGCTAAATCTGACCAATTACAGAACAAAAAAACTTTTAAAGTCTCATGCCCTGACTGTACAGGAAGAAAATAAATGGCTGTCTACATCACATAGTCTGCAAAGTCATACAGAGAAGCATTTCTCAAAATACCTTGTTCAATACAGGCCATAACCATTTAGATACAATAGCAAGCTTTTCTTATTGCAAGGAATTTAGTAATTATTTTTTAAATAAAATGACCTGAACTTAGCCTTTTTGCTTCTGGGAGAGAAGTGTGATATCACACAAAGACAAACTCATTCTTCTCCAATTAGGGCTTAGTTATCTTTGCCCAGTTTCCAGTGTAAAGACATCCTTGTGACAAAAAACATTATTAGAACAAGTATTAATGTATTACTCTATGTTACTATCTCAACATAGATGCTAAAGGTTAAAGTGAGCTTGTTATTCTTCACCGAGAATTTTTGAATGAAGAACAAAGAGTGTGAATTTGAGTCTATCACCATCCTTTTCAACTCACTGAACAAGCCAAGAATTACTTGTGGTATGAACCTTACCATCTGTGTGTGTGTCAAGGACCAGCAGGATGGACTTTTAGGGCATCCAATAAAAGCCCTAGTCTTTTGGAAAATTTCATTTTCTACCCCCTGGTGACAGCAGCAACAGTGGCAGTAGTGGGAGACCCTCACTACTCAGCAACTAAACTGTCTGATGCCATTAGAATTTCAAACTCAAATCCTATACACTTGATTTCTTTAGGATTTCCTGACAGTTTTGAATCCAAACTCCTTCCATCATCTTCCAAGTACTATAGTCACTCACTGTACGCCTTGAACTCATGCTACCTGCCCACAATACATCTAACAATCTTTTTTTATCCTCTCTCTCTCTCTCTCTCCCTCCCCATCCATTTTCTCTGGTTTTGATTTGCCTTACTCCATCCTCTATTCTCTTATCTTGACTTGAACCCTGCACTTTTTTAGCCCTAGTACTGTATTTTATTTCTGCAAATTCAACTCCCTGTTTTCTACCTCAACAAATACCTTAGCAAAATTCCCCACAAATTTACTTAACCCAATACACACATTAATTACAACAGAAAAATGTATGTGTACCACACTAAATCTATAACTTCATAACTAAAACTTTCACCCTCTACTTGTCATATCACTCCTCTTTCTTTGGTCTTTAAATATAAGAGTTCTGTTTATACTGTCATATATATATATATATATTTGCTTTTTCTATAATGGTTTGTGAACTCCTAACCAAATAAATAACTTCTTAAATGGGTATGGAGGCTGAGTTATTTTCTCAAATAGTTTCTGCAGGTCAGGGGTGACACATATTGATGGGGCAATTTGTGGAAGCTGAAGTGCTGCTATCTATGTTGTCCTTTTCCAGCAGCCAAATAAAAGACTTAAACTTCTAGGGCTGTCAATCTAGTACTTTCAAACAGCACTAAAGTTACTAAAAAAGGCAAAAACAGTAGTAGTTACGTTAAGTTATTTAAGTTTCTTTACCAAGTCTGCTTGATCTTCATGTTTCAGTATTAAGAAGTACTGCCATAATATTACCTCAACATATACGAGTTCAATAACATTTTCTAACAATACTGAATAACATGAATTCTCAATACAGTGTGATGCTGTGTAACAAACTTAAATAACAGTTTTGGCACTCTCAGTGATAAAGACCACTAAAGGTGTCTCATGTCAATGGAGAAGCCGAGCAAAGAAGTACTTACATTTCTAATATACATGGAAAGAAGCTTATGTTATCGTATTTTTAAAAAACACAAATAATCCCATCTACCACAGTATTACAGGGGATAAAACAACTCACATAAATGGTAAAAGGTGTAATATGTGTGTGTATGTATGTGTATATCTATATATATAGATATACACAGATCATTAGAGTTGCATTTCAGTATCCTGTATTCCTAGAAAATTAAATCTCACATTTTTGCATATAGAAAGATAAGGAAAACAGCACTCCTTTTGATCACCAAAAATCCAAATCCCACAACCTTTCATTCAAGAAAAAGTGCAATGTGTAAAAACAGCCTTTGATTCTCAACCAGCTTGAACAGAAAATGAAATGGGCTTACCAAGTCTAAATCAACACATAGCTAAATTTCAGAACTGTTCAGTTATTTGTGTGTTCTCAAATTTTGGATAATTTACTGACTGCATTTACTAAGTGGTCTTCAGGAATGTGAAGAACACTTCTGAAAATTTTTGTCTTAACCTAAACAACATGACCATATTCACTAAACTGCTATGGAAAACCAAACAGAGATTGAAGAAAAACCTCTCCTCTGGGGAGACCACATGAAAGGCTGATAAAAACACGTTCATGTCTCAAACTAGACTGACTAAAATTTTTCTACAATACCTTAGACATTCTAAACACACTTTGACTTTGTCACGTCATGTTTCTTCAATCAATCAGCATAGACTGGAATCAAACTGAAATGATTGGATCAAGGAAAATTAAATTTTTTAACATTTAGTTTCAGTAATCTGATTATAAAGCTTTTAGTGATAGTGTAATTACTTTGAAGTTCTGAGCATATGTTTCAACTGAAAGTATTCCATGGAGAGCACTGCATCAGAAAAGCCAAGAGGACTGCAAACTTGAATGTAACATAAATATTTCATCCCATCAAAAAATTAAAATTGAAAGGAGAACCAAAATAAAGTGCATCTACGTGATGTCTTATATGAAATATCTGATTTCTACCATCATCATTGTTTTAATTTTACATGCACATAGAAAATTTAAAATATTTTTTTTTCAAGAACCTCAAGTACAATAGTGCCTCATTGGATAATTACAGGCATAGACATGGGAAAACATCAGTGATCACTGGGAAATAAATAAGACTGAAGGCAGATGACCTCTTCCTTTCTGATTTCTATGACGATTTTGAAGGAAATAAATAAATATTAAATTTTGTTCTAATCAGTGGAAGCATTGTTTTTTAATTTATCCACAGAAGTGCTCAAGGTAGTAGCTTTAGAATCCTAGCTATTTCAGTATCCAATGACTCACTTTCTTTTAAAAATATTTAACTGTCCTCAATTTTGTATATTTCTAAATACTAATTTTGAAACACAAGATCTGACACGAGAGCTGTACTGTATGGGGTTATTTGGAACAACCTGACTGAATACCACTGAACAAAGATTTATCGTGTATAAACCAATTAATCTCCTCTTCAAAGAGTAAGTCATATACCAGAGAGACAACCTGATGTTTTCAAAATGTAGCCAGGCCTTACTCAAGCAAATTTTCATTGATATCACTGGGAATTTTCTAGTGTGAAACTCAGGATTTCACCTAAAGTCTCTCTACTGAAACAACAAACCATGAGCTTTATTGGGACATGACTGCACTTGTCTCCTAAAAGCACAAGAGTCTTCATGCCACATTTAGCAGATGTAAATGAGTTTGCATCAAAGCTCATCCAAGTTATACCAAGGAAGCTTGATAGTTAGAGCTACAGGTATTTTGTTTATTACATTGCTATCCTGTCAGCGCTACTTGCTCATTGTACCTTCACAAATAATGAAGTACAGTCAACATCTTTTTGTTGACATCTAACTTGTAGACAGCAACACTTTTTCTCTTCCATTATTGGATTATATTATAACCTTGCTGTCCTGTAAGTGGCCACAGAATGAGAAGCTCTTTCTTTGTTTAGTACTTACAGTTATCTTTCCCAGATTCTCAAACTCTTAATCACCTCAACTTCTAAATACTTTTCATTAATACACTCACTGCAGGATTTTATGTCTTTGTCATGAAAGTGTTTAAGCTTAGAGCTCAAAGTTTGCCTTTGCCTCCTATCGCAAAAGGAAATCAACAGAATTCCATATTGTATGGCAAAAAGTGAAGTAGAACAAAACAATTGCCTTGGAATATGGAGGAGACAATTGTAAGATTTATTTAGTCTGCAGGATTCCTCATCACTTCTTCCTGCTTTTAGGTGCCTCTGGGATACATGGTCCACACCTGCAGCCAGCAGTAAATCTGAGTGGGGGGAGGGGTGTTTAATCCCACTCCCTGGCCCCAGACTGGGCTGCAACTCCAGCTGGGTTTGCCCCCCGCCCCACTTGTCATCCAGCCCTCATTGTTCCAGTTAGAGCAGAGGGGAGGAGCCATCCCTGCTCTCTGGAGCAGACAGCATAGCCCTGTCCAGCCCAAAGCTGGAAAGCATGCTGGGGGACTGTGATTTAACTTGAACCAGGAAGGGGCCTGGGACAGAAGTTTCATAAAACGGTTTGACCAAATCAATTAGTCTGATACTACATCCAACCGGGTTTATCTTAAACCGGTACCAGCCATTTTGAAAATGGTTTATGTGCATTTAATGTATGTCCTCTTACAGGTTTAAAACAGTTTCTGATCGCTTACACTGGTTTATGTGTAACTTCTGTTCCTAGCCATGGGGTCAATCTGCAGGCCTGATCCATTGGGGGGCTGGCACACTGAGTTGCTCTGTGTGATCTGGTGCACCATATCCAGACAGAGTGACTATGCACCAGCTCAATCTAGAGCAAAGGGCTGTGTCATACAGACACTAGAGATCCCCATGGATCTGGAAATTTGATGGCTGGGAAGCAGTGGCAGTGTTAACTGTTAACTGCTGTGGTTCTGGGAACAATTAATGCTGCTACCTCTCTCCCACCACCAAATTTCCAGACCTGTGGGGTCCCATGGGCCAGATGACCGAAGTCTGTGGACTAGATTGGGCCCATGGCCCAGAGGTTGACCACCAATGTGATAGATTGACGTCTGGTACTTGACTCAGTTTGTATCAGAATTCATAAACTCTAATCTCGACTGTAAATTTAAGTATCATAGATGACCTGGTTAATAATGGGTCAACTTTTTAACTATTCCATAGTCTAAGATGCAGTTATTACTATAAACAAATAAAAGTAGTTGGAAATGGTTTGAATATAGATCACAGAGTCAGGGAAGCAGAAGCAGGAAAAGAATGTGTAATTAACCTCTTTCCACCATAAAATTTACTAAGGCATTTTCCTGAAAGATGATGCTGGATATTTGGAAGAAGTCACTTCAAGTGTTGCACTTCAAGACTTGCCAAAAGATAGGCTAGTAGCCATTATAAACAGGGATCTTAGTTTTCAGTTTCCCACAGAAAGACGTAGAAAAACATGGAATCCGCACTTTTCCATGACCTATTATAAAAGCGTGGCAGCATCCTGCAGTGCCATTTCTGATCGCTTTTATTTCTGCCATAGTTTTTGCCCCTCAGTCAGTGGCACATTTCCCACCCCTTCCCCCCTGCTGCTGATTGGCTAAGATGCAAAAACCTCAGCAAAAGTAAAAGAGAGCAGAAATGGCACCACTGTGCTTTTGGTAGGTTGCAGAAAAAAGTGGATTGTTGTTTTGTAAATGGAGATTTTTTTGCTTTTTTCCCCTGTGGAAAACTAGCATCCCTGATTTATGAAATAGGGTATTACATTACAATTTTCTAGCAAATGTCTAACTCAATAATTCTCAACCTTTCAATTGTCGATAACAATTCTCAACCAGGGTGACAGGCACAAGAAAAACAGAGATTTCAAATAGGGAACCATAGTTTTAAAACATTCGAGCTGTTATGGTCTTCTGAGTTCTTTGTAATGGAAACAATTGCTCTATTTTTCTCTTAAAAAAAACAAGTGAAAACTAAGAGTTTGCATTTTCCAACAGGTGCCTTGTGTCTAATGAGGGATGCTTTGACTATCAAAGCGTGGCTTGAGTCTGAAGAAGTTGAGAAGCACTGGTCTAACCTGAGTTTGGTGTTTCATAATAAAGTTATTTTAGCTAACCCATGAAAAAAAAAAATCATTGATCATATCCCCCAAAGGTAAGCGTGTGTTTTCTACTAGGTTGGCGGATCTCCTCCGGCGGGCTTTAAACTAGGCTCGTCGGGGGGAGGGGAGTACGAGGGCAGGGGAAGCTGTGGACCACCAAACCATGTGGCACCCACAAGGACAGCCCAGCCTGAAGAAGGAGAACATTGGAAACCTGAAAGCCATGGGGAGGCCAGCACTACAGAACAGGTAAGAAACAAGAAGGTAAGAAACAATGGGCCCCATGGGACTGGGAGCGGGGGGGCAGCAAAGGCACCAGTCGCAGGGCTCAAGTGCCTATATACTAATGCTAGGAGCATGGGGAACAAGCAGGATGAACTAGCGCTCCTGCTTGCACTAAACACCTATGACTTAGTGGGGATAACGGAGACCTGGTGGGATTCATCCCATGACTGGGCGGTACATATTGAGGGCTATAGATTGTATAGAAAGGACAGGTCGGGGAAGAAAGGGGTGGGGGTTGCACTTTATGTCAGTGAGCAATATACATCAACCCTCATCAAAACAGAAACCGAGGTTTAGGAAGTAGAAGGATTGTGGGTTAGGCTACATGGGGGGCAAGGAGAAAGGGATTTGGTGGTAGGGGTCTGCTACAGACCCCCACACCAAGGGGAAGAAATAGATGCGGGGCTCCTGAGGCAACTCTTGGAGACCATAAAAGCTAAAGAGGCGGTAGTCATGGGGGACCTAAACTACCCGGACATCTGCTGGGAGACGCAGACAGCAAGGTCCCATCGCTCACGCAGGTTTCTAACCTGTGTACAGGACCTCCACCTGACACAGGAGGTGCATGGTCCCACTAGGGGGAATACCATACTGGATCTGGTATGGGCAACGGGAGATGACATGATAGGGGACCTCCAGATCGGTAGCCATTTGGGAGACAGTGATCACCTTATATTAGAATTCAACATAAGACGTCGAGCGGGTAAGGTAACTAGTAGGGTGAAAGTGCTAGACTTTAGGAAAGCTGATCTCAATACACTCAGGCGATTAGTCAAGGAAGCACTGCAGAGTAGGAGTTTTGATAGGATGGGAGCCCAAGAAGGGTGGCTGTGCCTAAAGGAAACGATCCTTCGGGCACAAAGCATGACGATCCCCGAGCGAGGCAAAAGAGGGAAAGGGGCCAGGAGGCTTCCATGGCTGACCAGAGAAATCCAGAGCAGCCTAAGGGCCAAAAGGGGAGCACATAAAAAGTGGAAACAGGGTGAGATCACTAAAGATGAATATACCTCCTCTGCTCGTGCTTGTAGGGAGGCAGTTAGGCGGGCCAAGGCTACCATGGAGCTGAGGATGGCAACCCAACTAAAAGACAACAAGAAATTGTTTTTTAGATATATTGGGAGTAAAAGGAAGGCCCAGGGAGGAATAGGACCGCTGCTAAATGGGCAGAAACAATTGGTGACAGACAGGGGGGACAAGGCTGAACTCCTCAACGAGTTCTTTGCCTCAGTGTTCCTAAGCGAGGGACACGACAAGTCTCTCACTGGGGTTGTAGAGAGGCAGCAGCAAGGCGCCAGACTTCCATACGTAGATCCTGAGGTGGTGCAGAGTCACTTGGAAGAACTGGATGCCTTTAAGTCAGCAGGCCCGGATGGGCTCCATCCGAGGGTGCTGAAGGCACTGGCCGACATCACTGCAGAGCCACTGGCGGGAATATTCGAACGCTCGTGGCGCACGGGCCAAATCCCAGAAGACTGAAAAAGGGATAACGTGGTCCCCATTTTCAAAAAGGGGAGGAAGGAGGACCCGGGCAATTATAGGCCGGTCAGTCTCACCTCCATCCTTGGTAAAGTCTTTGAAAAAATTATCAAGGCTCACATTTGTGAGAGCCCGGCAGGGCAAATTATGCTGAGGGGAAACCAGCATGGGTTTGTGGCAGGCAGATCGTGCCTGACCAACCTAGTCTCTTTCTATGACCAGGTTACGAAACGCCTGGACACAGGAGGAGGGGTGGATGTCGTATACTTAGACTTCAGGAAGGCCTTTGATACGGTATCCCACCCCATACTGGTGAACAAGTTAAGAGGCTGTGATGTGGATGACTGCACGGTCCGGTGGGTGGCAAATTGGCTAGAGGGTCGCACCCAAAGAGTCGTGGTAGATGGGTCAGTCTCGACCTGGAAGGGTGTGGGCAGTGGGGTCCCGCAGGGCTCGGTCCTTGGACCGATACTCTTTAATGTCTTCATCAGCGACTTGGACGAGGGAGTCAAACGTACTCTGTCCAAGTTTGCAGATGACACAAAGCTATGGGGAGAAGTGGACACGCCGGAGGGCAGGGAACAGCTGCAGGCAGACCTGGATAGGTTGCACAAGTGGGCAGAAAACAACAGGATGCAGTTCAACAAGGAGAAATGCAAAGTGCTGCACCTAGGGAGGAAAAATGTCCAGCACACCTGCAGCCTAGGGAATGACCTGCTGGGTGGCACAGAGGTGGAAAGGGATCTTGGAGTCCTAGTGGACTCCAAGATGAACATGAGCTGGCAGTATGACGAAGCCATCAGAAAAGCCAATGGCACTTTATCGTGCATCACCAGATGCATGACGAATAGGTCCAGGGAGGTGATACTTCCCCTCTATAGGGCGTTGGTCAGACCGCAGTTGGAGTACTGTGTGCAATTCTGGGCGCCACACTTCAAGAAGGATGCGGATAACCTGGAGAGGGTACAGCGAAGGGCAACTCGTATGGTCAAGGGCCTGCAGACCAAGCCCTACGAGGAGAGACTAGAGAAACTGGACCTTTTCAGCCTCCGCAAGAGAAGGTTGAGAGGCGACCTTGTGGCTGCCTTTAAGTTCATCACGGGGGCACAGAAGGGAATTGGTGAGGATTTATTCACCAAGGCGCCCCCGGGGGTTACAAGAAACAATGGCCACAAGCTAGCAGAGAGCAGATTTAGACTGGACATTAGGAAGAACTTCTTCACAGTTCGAGTGGCCAAGGTCTGGAACGGGCTCCCAAGGGAGGTGGTGCTCTCCCCTACCCTGGGGGTTTTCAAGAGGAGGTTAGACGAGTATCTAGCTGGGGTCATCTAGACCCAGCACTCTTTCCTGCTTATGCAGGGGGTCAGACTTGATGATCTATTGAGGTCCCTTCCGACCCTAACATCTATGAATCTATGAATCTATGAATATCATAACTTATACAACAGTATTTTTCTGTACTGTAAAAGATTTTATGACACTGTATAATCTAACTGTATAAAACATCACTTAGATGAGATCTCCAAATATTTCATGCTTTTGTGAAAGACAAATTTCCAACATCAAATAATAGCCAATAGAGTACTAATTTCTTGGTTTATGTAGAGAAGACAATATTTACAAACGGTCCTTAACATCTATGAACTTGCATCTCTACATCTGACAAATGCCATGTGTGATAGTGAACCGCCTACTTAGACCTCCGATCTCTGAAAAGAAAACAACATTATTCTTGGAAGGGGTGGCGCAAAGCCAATGTCACAAGTGAAAGAAAGATAAGACGATTTTACTGCGGGGGTGTCAAACTCACCCTGACCCCTCAGCCTGATCTGGACCACAGGGCTCCTTGTGAGCTGGATCTGGAAGCACCAGTGGGATGAACAGTGGGGGCTCCTGCAAGCCCCCTCTCTCTCCTGCTGTCAACATGCATCTCCAGCGAGTCTCCATTTCCCTAGATTTTAGTGGTAGACTCTGCCCCACTTGCCCCTACTGGTCTTGCAGGCCAGATCTGGCCCATGGACCATACATTCAATATCCCTTTTTTAATGAAATCTCTGGTTGTCATGTTAAAGCAATTTTCCAGCTCCTTTACATTGTGATAATAACACAGAGGGAGTGTAGCAATGGCTGAAGATCCTGCCCAATTTACTGTATATGAAAACTGAAATAGTATGAAAATACAGAACTTAAAAAGAGACATTATTTTTTAAAAAACAAGTCAATAAAACATACGATTTTGATAATGATAACAGTGTCAGAAAAATAATGTAAAATTTACGAGACTACGTGTGAGCAGCAAAGGTAAGTAAAAAATGTTACATTGTACTAGTTGAGAAATAATTGGTAATCATATAATTAAAGCTTGTCTTGTAATGACTTACACACCAGGGGGCAAACTTAAACCTTTATAGTGGCACTTCTTGAATTCTGAGTACTTAGCCACGCATTTTTAACATTTCCTTAATGTAGTTCTTTTTCTTTAATGGAATACTTCATAGGCTATTGGTTGTAATTTTGTTTTCTCTTGACTTTAAGTCCCACAGTACTTATGAATAGTGCTTTAACAATCAATAAATAATAACTTTGATGGGGGAAATGAATTGAAGCTTTTTTACATAAATGTATTTGACAAAGTTTCCATTAAAGGTTTACTTCCCCTTGGGCTTCCACTGAATAGAATTACTTGGGAAACCTTCCCCACTCACTGTTATTGTTTGCCTTTGTGGTTTGACCACTTACACAACTGACAAGGTCTCAGGAGACTCTATATGCTATTTCAATCAATTTATTTCAATAAATGTGGATAATGTCTGTTTGCAATTAAGAGGACTATTCTTCCTTTCTGCCAGCCCTTAATGAATATGTTATCAAGACAGCATACAGTAATGTCATGGTGTTTAAATACATTTACAAAAATGTAAATTACTTTGGTGCAGAGCACTTATGTGGTAGCATATGCTACTGTTCATCTTGCAATATCAGGGAGGTATTTTAATATCTGGCTGTGCCCTGTATGGATGATGTGTTTAAATGCATTTTTTTCTAATTGTTGCTGTCAGTAAATGGAACTTGGAATAGTTGAGTTTTGTCCTTGTCTCATGAGTTAGCATATTTAGCAATCAAGAATTTATCTTTTCGTTTCATACTAGATTTGTATTTTGTTTACCTTTGCTTATTTGGAAAACAAATATGAAAATTTAAATGTAAGTTTGTCCCAGATGACCCTAACATCCTAAAAAAACAGTGGATCTGGTCCTGTTGAGCATAGGAGTGAGTGTATCTGTCTCTGTATTCAAGCACATTTGTGGTATGCCTATGATGCATTCAATTGGCACAGCGTATACTATACACAAGTGGAGGAAGAGAGATTTTGGCACATATTTATATTCTCATATGTCAAGGGATAAGTAATAACATAAAAAAGACAGAACTTCAGAAGTGCTGTCTGTGTGTAAGGCCTCATCTAAAAGATCTAAATGCAGGAAATTGCATGAAATTATCCTATATATGGTAGTCATTACTTAACCAGTACTTACAAGGTATCCAAGTATTCAAAACCAGAAACTTAAAGCCTTAGACTCACTCTCACCTATAGATGAAAGGGAGTCTGATATCTCAGTTAGTAATATGTATGGAGGTCAACACTAAATCCAACCTCTCCCACCCAAATAATCAACCCACTGTACAATTGGTAAGAAACAAGAAATTATTCTAAATAACATAAGGCTTTACATGATATTAATATTTACCTTCTAAAAACTTTGTTTGTATTTTATTAAAATGTAACCAATAAAATGTGTTGTGATTGAAGAATCAATTAGAATCATCCTCAGTTTGAAACCTATCATAACCCATATATAATTGCATTGGCACAAGACTGTACTGGTAAAACAAAACAGAAGAACATAACAAAGAAATAATAGAAAGTACAGGGAGGATGGCAAGCCTCCTCAATTGTTACGTATATACAAGGTTTTAAATAATGATATGCTATCATGTTAAATATGCTAAATTGTATGATTCCATATCGTTAAGAACAGGGCTCTAACAGGTTTCATGTTCTGATCCTGTTTATTACATGGAATAAAGCATACTGTATCAAGAGTTGTTCCCCCACGTACATCCTTTGAAAATGCCATTGTTCCTAGGGAGTGTGGGTAGCTCAAAGGTATGTGGCAGCAATGACACTTAAAATGAAATGCAAAATTGGGTTGACAACCTAAAAAGAAACATAGATTTCATCATGTCATCATTATAATATTTAAGTAATGATAGGGTGACAGCTCCTACTATATTTAAAGACTGCTTGCTAAGCTGCTTTCAAAGCATGCACCTTTCAGCAATGCACCAGTTGGGGGTCTCAACCTCTAGCAAGCATCCATCTACTACTGCCTATGCATTATGGGAATTATCAGGCACTGGCAGTTTTTCCGGTACAGAATGTAAGCCTAATAACATAAATCTGTTGGTTGTCAATTTTTTATACATACACTTTTTTGTAAAAAAAAAAAAAAAAAAAAAAAAGATGATTTGCTCGTTAACACTTTACATGCAAGCAGAAAAATCATACTAAACATATAAGAACGATGATTACCATATTTTGTGACTGGTTACACGTGCACAGCTTCTAACAGGATCTAAGTGCAATCTTCCTAATGTAAAATTCGGTCCCAAATAGGAGGACAGACGGATGTGTAAACAGAGTGTTTTTTTTCTTTAAGGTAAAGAAATAAAATATTTACAGGTGCTATGCTTTTTAAATAAAACTATATATTCCTATAATTCAGCTCTGCAAGATCACTGCTTTGAGCAGTCATCTTTTATATAACAGCACATCTAATCGCATATAATCAAATACCATTTTTTATCCCCTCCAGCCCCTCTGCATTGCTAAGTTATAAGCAATTTTTATCAGTTCTCCAAAATTTGTTGCTAATATGATGGAAAATAAAGAACAAGGTAACATGCAGATTGCTGCATTTCACAGTTTAGAGCTGGCCTTTGAAATGGTCAGGCCGAAATCGTTTTCCTCTTCAAAGTATTGCACAATTTACTTTTTTTTTCTTTCTAGTGAAGGAGTTACCTTAGCTTTGTATGCAATACTGGGCATAGATATATACTGGAGGTAAAATATAAATCTAGATGCTGTATTGGTCTCTATAGTATAGTAAACAATCAGTTCCAATATTAATAAGAAACTTATAATACCTTAAATGGAAACCTTCTAGTTGCTGTAAATACAATTCATTCTTACAAACACAGACAACTTATATACCACTAATGAAATCTTTAATACAGTTCAAGATTGGTTTAGAGTAAGGTGGTATATTCAAACTCTTTACTGTACTTTGCAGCCAGCTAAACCTAAGTACTTTTGCAAAGTCTATATCCCTTGGTATTATGAGACTGCAAACAAGAAATTCTTCAGCAACTTTGTCCAAAACTTTAAAAAAAGATATTTTGATCTATTAAAACAGGTACATTCTATTATTTATTGTTATATTTAATATATGTTATGCTATCTCTTATTTCCCATCTATAATAAGCTACCTGCCTGTGTGTTGATTATGCATGGCCACATGGTAGTGGGATGGGAGTTAACAGCTTTGGAACCTGGATTGGCTAGTGGTGTTTTGGATGCTTAGGGGAGCTTCTGCAGCTTCTGACAAAGGAGTGAAAGCTAAATTCTACTTTTATTTTAGCATTAAGAACCATTTAGATGAACAGGGTAGTACACATCTCCTAACAACAATTTTCTTGGGTTAAATCAGGGATAGGCAAAATACATCCTGTGGGCTAGATTTGATTTGCCAACTGATTGGATCTGGCCTACGGGCAGATGCCCTCCTGTCTGCTGCTCCCTGGGGCAGCCTACGCTATGCTCCCACCCACTCCGGCCCCAGCCAGTGTTCACAGCTACCCCGCAGGGCTGATCCTAATTCTGCTGCTGCCACCCAGGTACTGCTCTACTCCCCCCATGCCCAAAGGCTCCTCCTCTCCTGCTCCTGCTGCACTGCTCCAGGCAACAGGTAAGGTGGGAAAATGATGGCAGCTGTGGGGATGCACCAGGAACCACACACCCAGCCAGGTTGCGGGGGAAGCAGCAGCAGCTCCTGTCCCAGTGCATAGGGATCCAGCTCCCAGCTGCCTTCCACTCACTTGGCTGCCTGCAGGTGACTGCTACAGTCGGCACAATCCCCACACTGCCTGCTGCTCGCAGCAGCACAGCAGGGGCAGGAGGAGGAGCCACTGGAGGTTGGTGGGGGGACAAGAAGTACCTGGGGAAGCTATGCAAGCTAGCCAAGACTGGGGCAGGTGGGAGCACAGTGTGAGCTGCCCCGGGCAGGAGTGGGCAGGGCTAAGCCCCATGCAGAGCACTGCAGGGGCAGCTGCAGGCTGGATGGAGGGAGGGTGGACCACCCTGCACTGCCCAGGGGAGCTCTGCTGCATGTGACCCTTTTTCCTCTCCCCTGGCCAGCTCCCAGGACTTGCTCCACCTGCCACATGCCCCAACTCCACCCCCACAGGTCTCACAGACCCCACTCCACCCCCCCATATGCACCCACCCCACATACAGCCCCCCACATACCCACACACAGTATACAAAAATAAGACTTTATTTTGAGTTAGTATGCAATCACCTCTATATGCACTACTCAAAAAACATAAGTCCAGAACAAAAACATTGTTACAGTAGAAAATTAATGTAGAATTAAATTAAAATGTTACAGTAGGAAGACTCTGAAAGATTGTGTCTGTGCAGCCCTGGAAAGTTCACCAAAACTCATTAAGTGGCCCTCCAGCCAAAATAATTGCCTACTTCTAGGTTAAATGCAGGAAAATATTAAATACAATCTAGACTGTCTTCAAAACTGAGAGTCCTAGGCCACAGAAAGATGTTACACTTAAGATGGAATTAACCAGCTAATCAAGTCTAGAAACATAAATCAGTCACACGTTCAGGGGATTAATGGTACAATAAAACAGTAAACCAGCTACAAAATTATTACACAAAATATGTGTAATAACTTTGTGGCTGGTTTCCATCACACCTTAAATTGAACACGTGGCAGGGACCACCTGGGGTTTGAGCCATGGAGCAATATCAATCCACTGACTGTTGCCAAGATCAGGACAGCCCTGAGGTTTCAGCCATGGAGTGGTCTTGATCAGCTGATCCCAATCAGCATGTGGCATGGCAGGAGGCGGGACTGTTGAGAATGCAGATCAGATCCCATCATGCCTTTCAATTAATGTCTGTCAGAGGCTTTAGAAATATATTTAATGAAAAGAAAGGAAATTCAGAATCAGGAGCCTGCACTAAAATATGGGGAATGGCTGGAATACACAGCAAAGTTGGTAATTACATAATCACAGTGTACCATCTCTATGCTACAGCTTCTCACATCCATTCATGCAGCTAAAATTCTCCATCTAAGCTGTCTCTCATCATCTCAAAACTAGACTACTGCAAATGTCTTTTTTCTAGTCTTGACAAATGCAATTTTGCCTCACTAATATCCTTACATAATCCAGCTCCAAGGATCATTCTTCTAGCCACTTTGAACATGTCACCCCCCCCTCTTTGAAATCCTTTATTGGCTCCTCTATTCACTTGACTTCACTTTCAAGGTTCTTCACTCTCCTCAATAATCAACCTGTGAACCACCAACAAATATGCTGTGTAAGCCAGTTATCAGTACACTGTAGACCACGTTTCACTAATAGGGTTTTACAATTTCTCTATTTTCTTTGCTACTGCCCTATGAACATGCCATTGTGTGATAGTAGAGGTGTGACGTCAGAGACAACAGCTCCCCATGTTTAGTAAAACTGACTAGTCTATGTGTATATATGTTAGCCATATTAGATCTTCACAGGCTATCCTCTTCTCACCTATCTTATTTAATACAGAAATGTCAACATCAAGCTGCCAAAGATACCACTTTCCATCTTCAACATATTCAACATCCAAACACATTTATGTTTTCTGTCTCATGCTTGGAAGATGAGGTTTCTGGTGCGCTTATACTATTGCAGATTGGGTGGCAAGCATTGTTTATTGTTTCCTAGTATATCTATTGATATCTGTTGTCTCTTATTTTATACTTGGAATGTAAGCTTTTTACGTGGATATTGTTTCCTCCCCACCCACCACCACATTTGTGGAGTGGCTAGCATAATGGTGTCTGGAATATAACAAGGGCTATAATACTACTAGTATTAACTACTACATATACATTTAACTTACTATATACTGTGAGAGAGAGCAACAGGGGGCAAAGCAGCACTGGCCAAAGGTAGAAGCAGCTGCCCCAGCCCCAAAGAGCTCAGCAGAAATACTCTTTAACCAGGTGTTTCTGGAGGGGAGGGGCCGGGAATTCAAACCTCTCTATAAAGAAGAGCCCGGAGCAGGCAGGGAGAGAGAGCACAGGACCAGAAGGAGTGGAGCCGGGTCGAGCAACCTTGCGGGAAAACTTGAGAGCAACCCAGAGAGCCAGCAGGAGGCTCCTGCAGAGAGGTTGCTCCCCAGAGAAGACTTAGAGGAAGGTGTGGTGGATTGGCAGTGCCAGGAACTGTTTGCAATCTTGCCCGCTGGGGAAGGTACCGTAGAAACTCTAATAGAGGGGCACTCTGGAACAAAGGCACCGTAAAGACCCTAAAAGGGGTGCAAGTCAAATTGTTAATGGCAGACCCAGTGGGGTAAGGGGATTGTAATGATCCCAGTAAGAGGCTCATGAAGAGCTGCCGTAAAGACGGGAACAGGTGAAGGAGAAAGTGACCTCACCGAATATATATTTTTTCCTCCCCCCCCCCCCCCAAAAAAAAGACGGGGGAACAATAATCCAGGACGGGAGCGCTTGATTTCTTTTTTTTTTTTGACAGAGACACGGAAAAGAATCCGATGGCCGAACACTGACAAAAGGACGATCTGATACCCGGTGGAACGGGCAAAGGTGTAGGGAATGGTGGAGCCCTCAGGAACATAGGCCTCAGGAACATAGGACAGTGGACAACAACCAACTGGATCTACACGCCCAGGTACTGAATCTACTCCTATAAACACCAAGTCATGGCAGGTGAGGACGTGGGTGCATGGACCTCCAGTCGGGACTTGTCCCTGACATCAGTCGACAGATTGAGGTCCTATGGAGATATAAACAGAATATATATATACATATATACTTCTCTATTGAAAGAGAAAACAATAGGCTGGTCAGAGAAAAAAAAAGAGATAACTTCTACACTGAAACTGAGAGCGGCTGGAAAAGCAAAGACTCTTGGGAGGGTGCTACCTAACTAGATACTTGACATATACATTTAACTAACAGGATTTGAGGCAATCCTGGATTTGCCCATGCTCATCTCTGATCCGTAAGACACTGACACAGGCTTTAAATAGATGTATGTATGTATATGTATATATGTGTGTGTGTATATATGTATATATTTAAAGCCTGTGTAAATGTGTTATGGATCAGAGATGAACATGGGCAGATCCAGGAGTGTGTCACATCCCCTTCGGCTGTGTGACACACATTGAGTGAACAGAGCTCATGGCACATGTGCCATGGTGCCAAAGAAGGTTTGGTCAAAGTTCCTCACTGATCCTGGATCCTGGGAGCTCCCAGCAGGACATGTTCCATTGACATGTCAGTGAAACTGAAGACCTCACTGTTCCTGCAATGCATGGCTAAAGGTGAGTGTGACTACACCACCACTGCACCCCCTCTGGATTCATCCCTAGAAATGATTTTGTAGTCTGAAGTCATATTTTATGACCAAACTGAAAGCACTGTAATTGTTTAAATATACAAGGAGTGTTATGCACCGTGTAATCTTGTCTTTTTTTGAGAATGCACTTGTATGACATTAACTCAAAACACTTTCATGAAGGAAATGTATGCTCAGTTTCATTACATATTTGCTTTGCCTTTAGTATTTCATGGACTGTTTGTGCACTCCATTGGTATTTATATGTAACCTTGCACGATTAAATAAAAAAAAAAATCTGAAAAGCAATGAAAATTACAAAAAGCTTTTTGTGATAGGCTACTTGAATAATACAAAATATTAATCAACAATAAACTATGCCTACCTTTTCATTTTTATTTTTAACTCTAAACCAAGGTTATCTTAATAACTTCACAAGTCCTTGCTCAAAACAGAAAGCAGTGTAATTGCAAAATGTAAATCCAAATACTTTCTATTTACTGAGGGACAACATCGTTATGACAATGTATCCTTGGAAAGTTATATATCCAGTGTTTTACTGAACTTCTAGATTACATAAATCTCTGAAAAAAATGATTATTCACCTGCTGTCTTATTAAATCATCTACTATTATCATTTGAAGTCATAATCCTTGTTACAACCATAATAAACCTCTCCCAACACCCTAGGCAATAAATTAGCAATAGTGCATCATATTACATGGCTGCAATTTACTGCTTGGTTCAAACTTCTCTTGCCACCTGGAAAATCTCTCTTTTCAAATTAGCTTAGGTACACAGGTCTTTGGCAAGTTTTATCATCCCATTCTTGTCAATCCACAAAGAATATCTTCCATCACCTTCAGAATTAGCACCAGTATGTCACTTGCTAATTAACCGTGATCTATCTTCTTGATATTTATCCTAATAAGAAAAAAGGAAGAGTGGGGGGGCAGATACATTAGGAGGGCAATATAGTATTGATGTCTTCAATTCTTACTCTAAAAAGCAAAAGCACTTAATTAAATCCTTATGTTCGACTGAACACCTTTATTTTTTTGTTTAAAAAATAAAAGGACATCAGTGAGATTCAAAAACAGGAGCTTTATCAAAAAGGAAGCACAAGATATTAGTTGTGATTATTTTAGCTGTATTTGAAAGTGTCACTGTATTACTAATTAAGAAAGCTTATTTTAAATTAATCAACTAAAAACTAATGACCACAATCAACTCAATACTATTTCATATATACAAAGTTCTCTAAAAATACATTTACCAATTGTATTCCCAATTAAAAGACCAATAATTCAGCCTTTAATAAATAAATGTGCAGTAACTGGAGTTAGTGTGTAGTAGCACTGGCAAACTCCTTTTAAGTGGTGCTACTGCACAGTAGCCTAATAATACTGTGCAGTAGCCTATTAGCACTGTTGCTGCTGTGACGCACTACTGCATGGTATTATTTAGCCACTACACAGTTAGCATCTCGTGTAGACACGCCCTGTTTAAATATGACCATTTTATCATCTCTCTTATTTATCTTTCCCACTGAATACCAGAAGCTGCTGACAGATATTAAATTAAAGATGCTATGGGATCTGATATGTGAACCCAACAACTGCACTAACTGCCATGCTACACATGTATGGCAGGAGGTGTGACTATGGGATCAAGCATCAGAGCCCAACATACCATATTGCAGGTGAATCCAAGGTTACACCTGTATGGGCAAATAGCAAGCTTGGCTCCCTGTGCTCGCTCACCTGGGAGCCCTGATGAGGGCTTCCAGCTGGGAAAATTCAGGGAGCCAAGCTTGCTACTTGTTAGTGCAGTATGCTCTGATAATGCTCCTCCACCTGGGAGTACCTGTTAGTTGACTGGGGCTCCCACCCCAGGGAATGCAGCATATGCTTCCCAGGCTGGGAGCCCTGATCAGCTGTCTGGCTCTTTCAACCAGGGGAGTGCATAACAGCCAAAGGCTCCATGTGCTCCCTTGGTTGGGAACTCCAAACAGTTGGAGAGGGGTGGGGGCTGGTTCCACTAAGGGGAGTGCATCATGAGCTCCCAAATCTGGGAGCCCCAACCAGCACTCCCAGCCTCTGAAGCACACAGGACTCTTCAAGGGCTCCGAAGGTTGCAAGTACTACTCGCCACATATTCATTTAAAGGCACCAGCCCTAAAGTTATTGCACATATTTGTGTAATAACTGTGTTGCTTATCCCACATTTTATCACACCATTAACTGAATGAACGTGTGGCCAAATCACTACTTAAGTTGTTATTAACCAGTTAATCACATCTTCAGTGTAACACCTGTTAGGGGGCAGACATTTCTCTCATTTGGATGGTAGAAAAATATGTCTATGAAACTTTCCTCAATAATCAATATGTGAGCTACCAGCAGAAATGTTGTGTAAGCCAGATATTAGTTCATTGCAGACTACATTTCACTAACAGGATTCTACCACAAAAGCTCTCCTGAACCCTTTGCTATTGCCCAATGAACAAGTAATTCCGTGACAGTATAGGAGTGATACCAGAGATATCAACAACCCATATTTAGTAAAACTGACTTCAGTCTATGACTAGGTACAGAGATTACATATAATCCACACTAAATGATCAGAATTCAAATCAAACCCAGAACTACGGAGGTTCAGGGCACAGAATCCAGAAGAAAAAATGGCAGAACCTGGTATAAGATAGTCCTGGATCAATGTGAACTCAAACTTGTTCGAATGAGGTTAGTCCAGACTCAGAGCATCAAACTTCTGTATCATATCCCCTATTGAATCAAGTTAGTTTACTGTCCTCCAGCATCCCTTTATAAGCACCCACTAATCCCCCCTTGCAGAAAGGCATGCTGAAACTCAGCCCATGCTCAGCTGTTCTGGCCAAGTACCCAGCTGGTCTTGCCCTTGGGCTCTCACAAAGCAGAGTCAGTACAATGCCTGACGATGATGGGGGAGGAATGCTTTCCCATCCACTGCAGCCCGCTCATGGTCCCTGGGTCTGCACCCACTCGCAAGACGCACGGGAGTCCCGGGTGGGTGTGCAGCAGCCAACCCATGCCCCCTGCGAGCATGCACAGACCGAGGGAGCTGACCACACTGCTGCTTCCGCTGCTTGTGTGCAACAGACAAATGCCTGTGTACTGACAGAGGCCAAGCAGCGGGGGGGGGGGGGGAGGGGGGGGTGGCCTGCAGCCAATCAGTCTAGCCACTTGGCAGTGCTAGGAGGCCTGCTGGGCTTGGTTAGTGCAGGAAGCCTGCATGCTGTTCTCTCACCCCCCACCCCTACCCGGGCAAACTTGTGTTCTGCTCACTAACCTAACCAAGTCCACTTAGAGAAACCTGTTAAGTTAGTTCAAATCTGCCTCAAGCTTTTTGAATGTATCTAGCCTATTTGTGTATGTTAGCCATACTGACTATAAGATCTTAAAAGTCTTAGCTCTTTTTTACATGAAGAAATCAACCTTGAATTAAAACATTTTAAAAATATTCATCAGACACAGGTGTTCCAACAGTATCATTTTGAAGAGCATTTTTGACACACACACTGTATGCAGAAGGTTAGACTTCAACTTGGCCAGAGCAAGACACCTTTTCCTCCTTAAAAAAATCAGTTTGGGGCTTTAGTTTTACATACACTATTGACCAAGTGCTGTAAAGAACAAGAGAGTTTGTTTCCTAAGCCTTTTTGAATGTACACTAGAAACCCTGCATGACGCCAGTAACTTTATAAAATAAGTGGCCTATTCTGGTTTCCTCAGGGATTCCCGAGGAGTTCCAAGAAGGAGAAATTGGCTGGACCATTAGCTTTAAAAAATAAAGGAGGAAGAAAGATCACTACTTGCTTGTTTTTCATCTATTGCTATAATGGCTGCTGTTGTATTTACTAGTTTTTGACCATTCAATGCCACCATGACTGACAAAGAGGCCTACGGTTCTTCTGCTCTCCTGGATAGCCAGAGAGGGATATGAATTCCACTACAGGTTTCCCTTACTTTATGCTGTACACGCGTTCCTGGAAAACAGTGCATAACTTGAATCTGCATAAAGGGAACCCACTTTACAATATAACAATTAGGGATAAGTTCCAAGACCTCGACTGTACTGACCCCCAGACCCATTTCTACCACTTTTACAAGACAATTTTGGAACTCACCAAAAGCAGACAGGACACACAAGCACAGGGCACTCTCATAATGGGGATGGCAACTACAGAAACACGCATCGGAGACAATGAGTGAGGAACAGAGATCCACACAGGAGACTATGTTTTGGTATGTGACTGCGCGTCACTCCTCCCACAATGCACTGCGCAAAGCAGCTAACTGGGGGCTTCCACCACACTGATCACATAAGAGTGAATTTACCCAACATATAACGAATTTTTGGCATGAAAAGAGTCATCACATAAGAGCCAATTCACACATACAGAACCCGCATAAAGTGAGAGAAAACTGTATATGTAGTAATGGATGAGAAAACCACAAGCTACTGTTTTCAGCCCTATAGTAATTTACCAATACTGAGGCAAAGCAAAATGACAAGAATTGTTACAACCATTCAAATAAATATTTTTTTTTGTTTTACTTTCTTGTTCAATTATTGGTGGAGGGCCACCTCAAATATAAATTTATCACACTTATTTTTTAATCACAAAATATGACTTGAAGTGTATATGCATGAATCAGTTTGTGGATAGAGCTCACAGACCTTAACGACAGTAGCGCTACAGAATATTTTCTTAAGCACTTGAAAGAGGTCTCCAATTAAATAACCTTACTGTCTAAAAGATTACATGTAAATCAGTGCTTGAATGTTAGATTCAGAAATATGATATTATTTTCACGTAAAGCTTTTATTTGCATCTTAAATGCAACAAATTATTCCATCTGCTGGAACACCAAATGTAATCTTATGTCAGGAGGTTAGGGACAGACAGGCTATTGACTGGCCAACCATAACTTGGACAGGATGCCTTGATATTAGAGATGTAATTTGAGCATTAACTTCAATCATTTGGCCGTCTGTATCAACTATTTAGCAGGGATATGAAAGTAACAATTGGCACTGAGATTGATACTGCCTTATTCTTTTGGGGGTGACAGCAAAACTAGAGTGCTTCCTTCCCAAATTACTAGGTAAATCATATAAATATCTGATAATTAACTCAACCAGATAAACGTGATTATTTGTATTTTAATTGTGTGCATGTGCACGCGCATGCACATATACACACACACAACTGCAAGACCGTATGATTAGGATGTTTGTTTCCCAGAAGTCAGGATTCAGGTCCGGAGGAGTCCTGTAGTAACTAACGGAGTCACCCCTGTGGCTCACCTTATGGTACACTACAGAAATGCACAAAATCTTCATATAAATTATGTCCAAACTGACTCTTAGCTTTTGTAATAATATAGACTAATGTATTTATCATTCTTTCATTGAATCTCATTCAATAAATGATGTGGGTTCCAGAACCTTTGAGGATCTGGGATGAATACTAACTACTCAAAATTCAAATTTACAGAAATAATAAAATGTGAACAACATTGCATGAGGTCAGTCAAATCAGATCAGAACTACTGTTTAAGAAGTCTGTAGTGGATATGCTAAAACACAATTTTCTAGTCGTACCATTTAATGCACAGGCTTATGTAAGCATAAGTATTAATATCGTATTTGGAATGGCTTCAAACTACTCTTAACATGATCATGAATCGGCTACAAAACCAAAGCCTTCTATCTTGCTACACAGGTACTACTCATTTGACACTAGCATTTTCTCTACACACTCTCTCAAGCACTTAACTCAACTTTCTAAAATCTAATCAGACACTGCCTACAAGGTGATTCTGTTTTACTCGGTAGCAGTGCTGATCAGTTTTGGCTCCGTGAAGCAGATGAATGGCACAAGCCTAGACTGTGGGCTGGACCAGGCCCTACACACTGGGATCAGGCCCTGGGGCCCTACACCACCTCTCTCTGACTCTTCTCCAGGCAGAGGCTGCACTGGGATTGGGCCCTGGAGCCCTGTGCACAGGGGTTGGGTGGAAGGGGCACAGAATCCTGGGGACTAATACAGGCTAGGTGGAGGTAGCACAGGACTTTGTGCCACCCCTGTCTGGCCAGGATTCGGCTCTGGGGTTCCATACTGCACCTGTCTGGACAGGATCAAGCCCCAGGGACCCATACTGCTCAGTCCCTGCATGCCAGGATCAGTCCTCGTGTTGCCCTGAACACCTGATCTAATATGCAGGGCTGTAGTGCCCCCAACAGGATCTGTGGAGAGTTGATTCGGGGGTTGAGCTCTCATACTTTGTATGGTACATTTGTTAAACTAAAGACACCAGGAAAGGTTCATAGATTCATAGATACTAGGGTTGGAAGGGACCTCAACAGATCATCAAGTCTGACCCTCTGCCTGGGCAGGAAAGAGTGCTGGGGTCAGATGACCCCAGCCAGATGTCTATCCAGCCTTCTCTTAAAAACCTCCAAGGTAGGGGAGAGCACCACCTTCCTTGGAAACCCATTCCAGATTCTGGCCACCCTCACCATGAAGAAGTTCTTCCTGCTGTCTAGCTTAAATCTGCTCTCTGGCAGTTTATGACCATTGTTCCTTGTTACCCCAAGAGGCATCCTGGTGAACAGAGCATCTCCAATCCCTTGCTGCATCCCCCTAATGAATTTGAAGGTGGCCACAAGATCACCTCTCAGCCTTCTCTTGCAGAGGATGAATAGGTCCAGGTCCCTTATTCTCTCCTTATAGGGCTTGGCCTGTAAACCCTTAACCATACAAATGGCCCTCCTTTGGATCCTATCGAGGTGATCCACATCCTTCTTAAAGTACATCAGCCAAAACTGGATGCAGTACTCCAACTGCAGTCTGACCAATGCCGTGTAGAGGAGAAGTATCACCTCCTTGGTTCTATTTGTCACGATAAAGTGCAGTTAGCTTCGCTGATGATTTAATCACACTGATGAATCATTTTCATCTTGGAGTCCACTATGACTCTGAGATCCGTTTCTGCTTCTGTGCTGCTGACAGGGTCATTCCCCAGCCAGTAGGTATGCTGGATATTTTTATGCCCTAGGTGTAGCACTTTGCGTATGTCCTTGTCGTACTGCATCCTACTGTGTTCTGCCCACTTTTACAACATGCCCAGATCTTCCTGCAATCATTCCCTACCCTCCGGTGTGTTCACTTCACCCCACAATTTAGTATCATCCGAAAACTTGGACAGGGTACACTTTATGCCCACATCCAAGTCACTGATGAAGACACTGAAGAGCACAGGTCCAAGGACCGAGCCCTGCAGGACCTCACTGCCCACATCCTTCCAGATATACTTTGACTTTTTTTTAAGTTCAAAGGATATGAATTGCATATTATTTTAGTTGGAAAGATATGTTTAAAAAGGAGTTACTGAACCATGAGGGATATAAGCATGCCAAATTTAGACTCTGTGAAGTCTTCAAGAATCAGACTCAAATATAAGTGCTCTTAAATCAGATACCAAAAATAAAGCTATTTGCAAATGTACAGCTTATATTAGACACTGAAAAATACTTATTGATGATCTCTACTTCTTCTTTTTATTTCTGGAATTCAAGGTACAACTCCTTAACTACATATGAAATGTGAAAGAATAAACTACAGTTACTTTGTCATAAGTTAAAATATGGACAGTTTATGAAATCTGGATATTGAACCCTTTCTATATGCTATATTTTACCAACAGTTATTAAAAATTTTAATTTGCAGGCAAACAGAATTGTGGTAGATAATGAAATGCATGTTGTCTACATTATTAATAATGTATTTGCTGTTTTTGTTGTTGTTATTAAGAGCAAACGCTTTCCCTAATCAAGGCTGCAAAAATACAGCACATTCAGATAATGAAGTGTAACCTAATAAAGTGAAGCATGAATCAGGTTACTCAAACACATAACCAAGATATTAGTGTATATCAGAAAACTTACGAACAAAAAGAAACTGCAGAGTTTTAGAAAGGAATTTATACTATATATATAGGCAGACAAGGTTCCTTGGGTGAATTTGATATCTTTTATTAGACCAACCCAAATGGTTGAAGAATAGTTATTAAGCAAGCTTTCAGGTTCAAAAACCCTTCGTCAGGCTAAGGAAGCTTCAGCAGTTGGTGTGTGCTCTTCCTGGATGGAATGAAAAGTAAACAAGCCAGGGGCTGGGCTGGGCTGGCCTGGGGAGTCAGTTGCCAGGCAGATTGTAATGTATCAAAAATCCAATGTCTATGTTTAGTCCCTGATCTCTAGTATCCAGCGGGTTGATGAAATGGAGCTCATAGGCTCGTCTCTGGGAAGTGTTGTGTAAGTTTCCCTTGAGGATCAGGACTGAGAGATTGGAAAGAGAGTGGCCCTCCTGTGAGAAATGTGCCCCCACCGGTAATTGGGTGTTTCTGTCCTTGATGGACTTCCAGTGTGCATTCATTCTGGTGCGCAGTTGTTGTCTGGTCTCTCCTATATATCTTCCATCAGGGCATTTGGTGCATTGGATGAGGTATACTACATTCTTGGAGGTGCAGCTGTAAGATCCTGGGATGCTGATGGCTCTGTTGTGGGGTGTAGTAATAGTGGAGGTGGTGGAGATGTGGGGGCAGGTTTTGCATTTCTTGTCATGGCACGGTCTGGATCCTTTTGGTGTGTTCTGGGCTTGAGGAAGTTTGCTTCTGGTGATGAGGTTGGCGAGGTTTGGTGCTTGTCTGAAGGCTAGGATGGGTGGCTCTGGGAAAATCTTTTTAAGAATGAGGTCTTTTTCTAATATGGGTTGCAATTTTTTGAGGATTTTCCATACAGGTTCAAGGGATGGGTGATAGGTCATAACCTATCTTGTATTCCTATTCTGGGAATACAAGAAAAACTACAGACCTTGATCCCCCCGCTACCTAACCCAGGGACTTTTTACATGCTCCCTAAAATCCACAAACAAGGGAACCCAGGCAGACCTATCATATCCAACCATGAGACCCTAACTGAGGAAATATCAGGTTTTGTCGAATCCATCCTAAAACCGCTTGTCGCCCACAGAGCAAGTTTTGTCCAAGACACCACAGACTTGCTACGGAAACTTAAAAACATAGACCACCTTCCCAGCAACACACTCCTAGCCACCATGGACGTTACCAGCCTATACACCAACATCCCACACCAGAATGGCATCCATGCCTGCCTTACATATCTACAGGAACAAGATTACAACCCAGAATACAGACCCAAAGATATCACTGAGCTTATACACTTCATCCTCATACACAACAATTTCACTTTTAATAATCAACACTTCCTCCAGATGATGGGAACAGCTATGGGCACTAAAATGGCCCCACAGTATGCCAACCTTTTTATGAGCCACCTGGAAGAAGACTTCCTCAAGAACTGCACCATCAAACCCTTGCTGTACTTACGATATATCGATGACATCTTCATCATTTGGAGTGAGAACCTGGAATCTCTGATTGAGTTCCACAAGAAATTCAACAATCACCATCCCTCCATCCGACTTTCTTTAGAATACTCCAACACCAACATCCCCTTTTTAGACACAAGGATCAGTATCCAGAAGGGTAAAATACAGACCACAGTATACAAGAAACCCACAGACCAACATACATATCTGCACAGAACCAGCAATCACCCGAAACACACCAAAAAAGCTGTGATATACAGCCGAGCCCTCAGATACCACCGCATCTGTACTGAAGAGAACACCCGGGATTGCCACCTCACCAATCTTAAAAAGGCTTTCACCCAGCAAGGACACTCCTCCAGAGAGGTAGATCGCACGTTTGAAAGAGCCACCTGGATACCACGTGAAGTACTGCTGCAGTACAGAAGAAAAACACCCACAAATTGCACACCACTGGTTATGACCTATCACCCATCCCTTGAACCTGTACGGAAAATCCTCAAAAAATTGCAACCCATATTAGAAAAAGACCCCATTCTTAAAAAGATCTTCCCAGAGCCACCCATCCTAGCCTTCAGATAAGCACCAAACCTCGCCAACCTCATCACCAGAAGCAAACTTCCTCAAGCCCAGAACACACCAAAAGGATCCAGACCGTGCCATGACAAGAAATGCAAAACCTGCCCCCACATCTCCACCACCTCCACTATTACTACACCCCACAACAGAGCCATCAGCATCCCAGGATCTTACAGCTGCACCTCCAAGAATGTAGTATACCTCATCCAATGTACCAAATGCCCTGATGGAAGATATGTAGGAGAGACCAGACAACAACTGCGCACCAGAATGAATGCACACTGGAAATCCATCAAAGACAGAAACACCCAATTACCGGTGGGGGCACATTTCTCACAGGAGGGCCACTCTCTCTCCAATCTCTCAGTCCTGATCCTCAAGGGAAACTTACACAACACTTCCCAGAGACGAGCCTATGAGCTCCATTTCATCAACCTGCTGGATACTAGAGATCAGGGACTAAACATAGACATTGGATTTTTGATACATTACAATCTGCCTGGCAACTGACTCCCCAGGCCAGTCCAGCCCAGCCCCTGGCTTGTTTACTTTTCATTCCATCCAGGAAGAGCACACACCAACTGCTGAAGCTTCCTTAGCCTGACGAAGGGTTTTTGAACCCGAAAGCTTGCTTAATAACTATTCTCCAACCATTTGGGTTGGTCTAATAAAAGATATCAAATTCACCCAAGGAACCTTGTCTGCCTATGTCCTTAGACCAACATGGCTACAACCTAAACCCTCACTATATATATATCTCCTTTATTAGATGCAAATTAAAACAGCAGTACTGAATAAGCAGTGAGCCACAATGAAACGCTAAAGAAACAGCAGGTAAGAAACAATTTCCATTGATCAAAGCACAGAAAAGCTAACATAAAATAGTAGTCATCCCTTATAAGTTCAGCTTTCATTAATATGGAATACTATAAAGTGACAACTTTTAAAAGTTTCATTTGAAACTTTGGAGACAAAATGGATTTACATATTGTGATATATAATACATAGAGTTTTATAAGGGCACCATAGTATTTTTAAGCATACTGTAACTGATAACTGGTTTCACGATAACCTTAGATAATGTGAATGCTAAACAGGCAAGCCTTGAAAATTAGAATTCTGAAGCCAATATTTTGACTAGTAAGCCATTTAAATTTATCTGATAAAGTAAATATGTCTAGACATTCAAAGATACTTATGCATTAAATATGCAGGTATGCATCTCCTGAGATTTTTGAAAGAATTTATGCAAGTTAGGCACTTAACCTCCATTGATTTCAAAGGGAGTTAATCATTTAACCTGGCAGATACTTTTGAAAATCCTACTAGATGCTTACCTTCTGATGTATAACATATCATTAAAAATCTAACCAATCCTCACTCCGAAGACAATATTAAGATACAATTTATTTGCGAAAAATCGTCAAACACTATTTTCTGCCAACATTTCAAATCACCATAAAGATAATCATTGCTACAGTGGCTAGCCAGTATAGTTATTCTCCTATCATTTATATAATAGCAATAAACAAAGAAAGTTTACTGGCATTAGAAAGCACATTTTCAGGTTTCAATGTCAAAGCCTTTTAAATTACATCAACTTAAATCATGACAAACTTAATAGTCTCAATCCAATGTGTTAAACATTGGTTTAACATTTTCCTTACCATATAAATCTATGTGTAGGTATGCATAAGCTTACACAAAGAAGCTAGTCTTATGTTGATGTGCTTTACTGGCTATCTTTAAAATGTTTAAATATTAATTAATAGATAAGGGCAATACTGGATTGTTCAAGATCCACACCAGTGAGTATCTATATATCTAAAATTAGATTTAAGTTCATTGTGTTTTTACTCATGATGAACGTTCTAGTAATGAAAATGTATCAGAACGTACTTCCCTTTTATTCCCTCACTAGCTTGGTGAGTCCACTGCAAGCACAAAACACTGTCTTGAAGACAGAGAACATATCTGATATTAAACTGATACCAAACTTTAGCTCACATCTTTCTTACTTTATACACAGCTCTGCTTTTAGCTGTTTTTCCCAAACCTTTTATCCACTAGATTACACTTTTACACTGCATTCACTAACTTCTAATTATTACATTACTGACCAATCTTTATAGCATACTAACAGAGAATTTACCATAAACTAAAAGACAGAGGTATAGTACAATGCAGGAGAATAGCCTCTAGTGTTCCGTTTGTGCCCTGACTACTTATTTGACTTTGGTTAGCCATTTGTCACATGGATTTAATTAACTTAATTACCTACTAGGAACATTGTGAAACTAACTGATGTTTGTAAACTGCCCAGAGATCATTGTATAACAGATAATAACAGTAGTAAGACCTACTTTTTATAGAGATCTGTAAATCAACGTTTTACAAAGGAAATTAGCATACCTCTTCTTATTTAACAGAGAACAGACCCAGGTAAATGACTTGTTTATGGTCACTGGTGGGCTGGCAGAAGCCAAAAATAGAAGCCAGCTCTCCTAAAGCTCAGTCTAATGTGGACGGAGCCCCGTTCACACTGCTGTTAATGTGAGAGATCCACATCAGGTCTGTGTAGATCTACTAACATCATAAAAGATAGGCTAATCTACACTAGCTGAGGTGCTGGATCTATTTATGCAAAATGCTAGTACTTTGGAAATGGTCATTAAAAAGAAATTATGTCCAGATTTGTTATTTTCTTTTTAATACAGTATATCCAAGTACCTTTGAAAAAGTAAACCTGTTTCAGAATGTCTCAACTAATGGAAAGAATAGGCATTCTATAATTAATCTAATTAAGTAGATCTCTTAAATTACATGCTCTAATTCTTTCTGGGATTCACTAATTCATTTCCAGTGGGTTTTTCCTTCCAAAAGTGAATTGATTTGGAAAAGTACCTGGCAGACAGTACCAGAAACAGATTGGAATTAGAGGTATACAATGCAACATAAGATATGTAACTACATTACTTATCTAATAGCTCACAAAAGGTCTCATATGTTTTCCGTCCCACAGCAGAATTCACATATTTGGGCTAAAGAGTTTTTGTCTGTGTGATAGTCTAAGAAAGTATTTCTTTAACACTTCCTCCTGATTCCTCAAGAAATGCTTCAGGACAAGTTTGCCACATGCATTTAGAACTGCTTACTGCTTTTAGACATGAAAGAAGTAAGTGCTTTTCTATAATCCTTCCCGAGACTTGCATTACAATGATCTGGGTTCAAAACTCTTCCCAGAACTACAGATAGCAGTTACCCGACTCTCCCACCCTTATATATTTGAAGAATGTTATGCTTACCATGCAATATACAGACAAGCTGCACAGGAAACTTAAACGTGCAAACATATACACACCAAATGCACTGTGTGGGACTATGATGGATGGAAAACAAACTGGCAAAAAATTCACCTACATTTTGAAATCTAACTAATCTAGTCATACAATTTGAAGTCTTATGACATATAAGATTCAGAAACATTTTGGGTAGAAGGAATCAATACAAACTGTTTCACATGCATTCACTAGTCAAAGTACTGACTTGGTCCAATGGCAAGAAAATAATATACTTAACTCCTGAAGCAGAGAATTCTGAATTAAGATGTAGTTCACATGCTTGGGTTATCAGGCAAATACAGAAGAGGCAAACACTCTGCCCCCACAATCAGTTATTCATAGTGTCGCAGAGCACTGAGGTTCCCTGCTCTTAAAGAGGGGAAACTGCTAGGGAAAGAGCCCTAGCAGTGAGTGACGAGCTCAGCTACGGGTTGCCAGGGCAACCAGAGGAGGTCAGCTGACCAGAAAGGGCATGGCCTGGCTCCCATATAAAGCCCAGGGGCTGAGGCCGGGCTAGCAGTTCCCTGTCAGCAGCCAAGGAGCTCTTTCAGGGAAGAGAGGGGAAGCCTGACTGAAGGAGCAGTGTGTGACATGGCTAAGGGATGGAGTATTCCCCGGTAGGCTAGAATGTTGTTATAGCCAGGTGGCTTCCGTTTATGTTATACCTGAGGGGCTTGCATTTTGTTTGCTGTTTGTTACCAGTGGTTTGGATGAGGCTATTAGGGGTTGGAGGAGGCCTCACAGGGGACCCATGGCAGCGTGGGGACCCCAGCGCCAGCGAGGGCGCAGCATTCAGGGTGCACTGACCCCAGCCCCAGAGAGGGGACACTGATAAGAAGCCCCAGCGTGGGTGTGGTAAGCCCCAAAGAGAAGGGGGCAGCATTCTGGAGAAGCGCCAGAGAGAGGGCGCAGAGCCAGACAGGGCAGCACAGGGCCCAGAAAGGACAAGGGGGCCACATTATAACAAGGCCATGACCGAACAACGTCAATTCCATCTGTGAGGCTTGGGGCATGGTAAAGGGGTGGCTGGATCCACGCATAGCCCATAAGGCTAGGGTGCCCCAGAAGCACCCATTGCAGAGCGGGATCCACAAGGGGTCGGGGAATCCATGGGGTCCGAGTGTCCAGCAAAACGTGACCAAGAGGGCGGAAAAAGCAGCCTCCCAAATATATATTTTGTCATCAAAGACGTGGCAGGCGAGGATCGAGGGTGCCCATTGGGCCAACTTGGCACGGTAAGGGGGCCTTGGCAAGATCACGGCCATCCTCCAGGACCCCGCCCCATGACACATAGGAAAAATGCTGCCTTCCATCAATTAATGACTCCAGTGGCCCTTTAAATAAAGTGGGATTATTTAATACTTATTTTGAAAAGGTTATTGAAGTTATTAAATATATATCCAATTATCGTAATAAAATTATAATAGAGAATATACTGCAAAGTTATAAAAATGAATATTAATACAGGAAAGAACAAGTGTAGAATTGAAGTACTGCAATTCACTTAAAAGGTAAAACAACAGGTGACACACTGTCCTTTATTTTAAAGGACTGTATTAAACAAGTACTGCTTTTGCTATATACCTTACCAAATACTTTCAAAGATGTACCCAAGAATTAAAATTCAGAAAACACTCATGACTTCAGTGTAGGTCTACCCAGATGTCTGCCCCACAGAAAGCTTGTAGGACTGAACCTAGCTAGTCCACGGATATTTTATTGGTGGATTGATACACTACATAATGAATTTCCTGGTATGAGGTTCCTAATACAGATGTCACACAAATGAAAATAAATATATTTGCATATTTTGAAGGCCTCGGGGAATAACCTCTCTACTGAAATAATGAACACATACAAATTAATGCTTTTTAGTATAGTTCAAATAAAATTTCAGCTTTGAAGTCTTGGGCTACATGGTAACCCGTTTCTAACCGAAGTGGTCTGTTGCTACTTCTATAAAGTTCTCTCATATACCTTACAGGGATTCAAATTGACTATATTATTTATGCACCCTTGGGGTTTTAAATTAACTGTATCTACTCAAGAAAGTGATCTCAGTTTTGCTGCAGACAGCAAAATAAAAATCTCTGTTCCATGTTCAATGGCATTCAAAAACAGATAAGATTTTAGGATGTATAAAAATCAGGGTATGAAAGACTATGAAGACTATTATAAGCCCATTAAATAAATCAATGTTTATCTGAAATACTGTGCACAGTACTGGTCACCCCATCTCAAACAGGATAATGCAAATACAGAGAAGAGTCACAAAAGTGATCCAGGGCCTGGAAAAATGTTCATAGGAAGAGAAACAGAAAATATGGGATAGCTTACCACAGAATAGAGGTGGAGGAAACCTAGATCTGTTGCATCTTGGGCCTCTGACCTGATCACCCAGCTATTAGCTTTAAAGCACAGTTCCTCCTTTTCCTTATTTTTACCAAACCATAATTCTGGGATTTATACCCCAGTATGGGAATACAAAACCATGTTCCTATGTGACCAGCACATGGCCTACTGTGCACATTGCGTAGTCATGCAGATGCATATGTTTGTGAAATAACATCAAATATGGCAGTTGTGTGGCTGGGGAACTGCCATTTGGGCACCTAAAGCAACATACAATTCATCCCTTACACACGCTTAATTTTGTGCATTGGGAAAAGTCCTTTTGACTTCATAGGGAAAACGAAACATGCCTATCCTGTAATGGTGCCATTTATATGGACAAACCCCCCCAGCAAAAATTTCACTGAAGTCTATAAAAATCTACATGAGTTTATGGATCCACTGACATGGAGAACCTGTAGTCATTCTCCGAAAAGGTTTGCCATAAGAACACTCTGGTGATAAGAATATATAATGCCTATGTGATTGCTCATTAAAAAAAAACCAAACCAATAGGGCTGTGCAAAATTTCACCAAATTTTTCAATTCAACACTGCTTCGACTCATTCCGAGCTCAAAACAGCAAAATCAAATCAAAACAAAGGGCTTCGAAAAAGCCTTGAAACAAAACGAGGCTAGTTGAAACATTTCAAAACTTTTGAAGCAGCCAGGTGATGGGAGACAGGGAAGAATAAGGGCTGTGCTCCCAGCGGCTCTGCAGCCCCATGTGGCTGGGGAAGGGAGCCCAATCCTAGTGCTGGAGAGGGGAATTCAGCTCAGCTGGGCTGAGTTCCTTTCCCCAGCCTGATCATAGTGCTGGGGAGGGGAACTGAGTGATCGGGCTCAGTTCCCTTCCCCAGCTCCCCAGTCCCAAGCAGCAGCACCCGGCTTCCCTCCCTTATCTGGCAGGCAGGTCAGGGGCCTGCAGCCCCGGTAGGACCGGCACAGTCCCTGCAGCCCTCCCACGGTTGCGGGCCCCCATCTGCCTGCTGGATGAGAGAGGCTGTTTTAAGCTTCCCCATTATATTGTATGGGCAAAATGGCGAAACAGCGTCGAAACAGTGACACTGTTTTGACAAAACAAAACAGAACAGAACAGCGGTTTCAAATTGAAATGAAATTCAAAACAAAATGCTGTTCTGTTGAAACCTTGAAACTCAAGCCAAAATGGAACGGTGCCGTTTCGCACAGCCTTACAAACCAATATACAGTTGGGATATAACAATTGTTTTGAGATTTTTTCTGATCAATTTATATTTTTCATTCTTTTAAAGTCATATCCTATGAATGCAAAATAACTAAGTAACAATAAAGAACTTGGTAGATTAACCCTAACACAACCTCAAGCAACTAACTCCTGAGCCTTTCTTCAGAAATGTGAGATACTTACACCTTTTTAAATTGTAACATACTAATTTTTTTTACAGGAATTAGAGAAAAATAAATAAAATGTATTCCTGTAAACAAGAAACCTGCCCTTCATATATTTTATCAAGATATAAGTACATGTGGATACTACAATATTTTCCCTGAAATCAAGACTTTTGCATATTCTCTACTGTATCAGAAAACTACGTGCAGACAAAAGGCCAGGTATGGACTGTATAGAGCTATGAAGAGACTTATTTCCATGAATATTCAGAGATGGAAAACCACATGATCAAACTTGTGCTTTTTTGACAGGGTTGGGAAGAATTTAGTTTTAAAGAATACCACTACAGTACATGTTTTTACCAGAACATTACTGTTAAAAAGGAATGAACATTTCTAAGGGTAAAAGCCATGAAGTTTATAGTGTCCAAAATCCTTTGAGTCAATTCCATTACCGAATTCTTGGATTATTACTGTTGCTGCCTGGGCAATGTGTCCAACAATCACAAAACTGATCAGTTCTCAGAAAGTGGACAAACACCCAATATGAAGGGCAGAGAAAAGCATTTAAAATCTGTGGGTGGAGGAAAATAATTTATTTTATTTAGTATTAAATTCATTTAGCATCCCACTTTCTGCTCCTTTGGTCTTGTCTGTGAATAATTAACAAATTACAAAAATGAAATTAAAAGAGAGACGCAGGGGGGAAAGAGACGTAGTAAGGGAAGAGGTGGCTTTTGTGTTTGGTGGAGCCCTACAATGATGGAAGGGAAATACTGAAGATAAATTGTCTCTTCTTTCCAAACGAAATTATAGCCAGTGAAACAACTGAATGGTCGTGCTATCAGAAGGCTGCACATTGCTAACTCAGGCGCCCACTATAACTTACAGATATTACACAATTACCCAACATAAATTTAGACAGGCCACACATGCAAAGTAATACAATTAACAAGTTAATCCTGCAATAAATTTAGACCAGCTACATGCGGCAAGTAACAATCACACAATAAAAATAACTACCCTGCTTTAAAGAGAGACAACCAGCTACAAAGTTAGCATTTGAGAACAGGAAACCACAATATAACTGGTTTCTATCCAGTTTTAATTTGAATGTAGAACAGGGTCCTCAAGGATGACCAGCACAGCACCTTACCCAGATCACACAACTGCCCCGCTTTAGTTCTGCTGCCAGGAAGGGTAACACCAAGGTTTGAATTACTGGGGAGCTCAGTAGGGCTGAGTCCCCTGCATAAGAGATGAGAGCTCCCCTGTAAGATTTGAAAATCATAACCTGGGGGGAGTCTCCAATTTTATTAGAGCATAGTGATGAGCAGCCAGGGCTGGATTAACCCTTTAGTGGGCCCTAGGCAAACAAATTCATGGGCCCCTACTTTTTTTCAGTCAGTAATTATAATATGTAAATAAGCACAACTGGTCCCCTTCTTCACTTAAGGCCCTAGGCATGTGCCTGGTTTGCCTATGCGTTAATATGGCACTGTGGGTAGCCCAATTGCTTTTGCAAACCCCTGGAAGAATCAAATTTGATGTAATTTGAACCCTGGGTAACACCAGAGCAAGGGAAGATAAGATGGCCCCAATGGCTGCCACCAGTATTTATAATGATGCACTGCAGCAAAGCTGGAGGCAGTTAACTAGAAGAGACCATGCCAGCACTGTGGTTGGAAGAGGTTAACCCGGAAATAATTAAAAAAAAAAAAAAAAAGGATGAGGGAGAAGTTTGGGCCTTCACAACTTGGCCCCAGGGTCAAGAGAAAGATATCGGGACCGTCTAAGGTTGCCAACTCTGTTTGAATCTCTTCTGAGAGGTTTCATCCCATGACATAACGACACACAGCACAAACATGCCTGCATGCATCAGTTACGGTTTACAGTGTGTAGACTTCAGGCCAGGAAGGCCAATGCACGATACTGCTACATATGAAAGACCTTCTGGACTACTGCATAAATCAGACTCAACATTTCCTATTTATTTGAATGAGACCCCTATCACTGATCTCCAGGGTGGGGGGTGCTCATAGCAGTCTCCTGAAGATTTGTATCTAATTCCTGGAGACTCCAAGGAAATCCTGGAGGGTTGGGAACCCTGAGGCCTTTGCCTCTGGCTTGGGCTGTAAGTAAAGGCTGGGGCATCTCACACTTCCCCTTGCCCAGCCAACCCCTTCCTCTCTCGTGGCCAAGGACCATGGCACAGGCCACCTGCTTCAGGGAGCCAGGGTGCGAGGACTGACACCCTCGTGACTCAGGGCCAGGGGTAAGCACAAACAGGGGCCCACGTGGCCCCAAAGGCCTGCGGGGGGAGGGGCACACTGAGGGCCAGTGGAGGGGCGTGTTCTGTGCATGACGGAGGGGGGGGTACGTCACAAGCTCCGCCGCGCGCTGCGTCATGGTGGCCGCTGGGGACGGGGCGGGAGGAAAAAAAAGGGGGCGCTACATCCGGGTCTCACTCACTCACCGATCATAGCCCCGGCGCAGTGAGGGGTGGGGGGGGAGGAGCCGCGCTGCGCAAAGCCTCGCCCTGCGCCCTGCCGGCCGCTGAGTCACACTACGCCTGCGCAGCGAAGTCGCTGCTGGTGCCGTAGCTGCTTCAGCGGGCGGTTGGGAAAGGGAGGGGCGCAACCTACGCTGGGGAGCGTAGTTCTCACGTGGGATCACGTGATCGACGCAAATTGACACCTCTACTCCTCCCCCTTTCCCTCGGCTGCCGCACGTGACCGGGCGCGGCCAGCCGACAGGTTGTTGACGCGTTGCCTAGCAACCGGAACGCGTCCCTAGAAGCGCGCGCGCGCTGGCGACTGACTCGGTTATAGCGTCCACCCCGCGCGCAGCCGCCCCTGCCGCGAGCCCCCGCGGGGTGAGGCGGGGGGAGCATCCCATTGTGGGGCGTAGGGGAGGGACATCCCATTGTGGGGGTGGCAGGGAGAGGGTGGAAAGCATCCAATTGTGGGGCGGGGGGAAGCATCCCATTCTGGGGTGGGGTGGGAGGGACATCCCATGGGGGGGGGGAGGGCTGACTTCTTTTTGCATCTGGCTGACATGTTTCTGATCCCTGTTTTGTTCATTTAATGTAAATTTTCTTAGATTTATTCCAAATGCAATAAATGTAACCCTTGCCCCTGGTTCCTTTCTCATCCCTACTTTCCTTTTATTTCTTTTAGGAAGGTGCGGGGCAAGATGGTGGTGGAGCAGCAGGGCGCCTGTGCCCTGAAGCCAGCATGGCACCTCCCCCCACAACAGCAGCTGCCACTGCGGCCTGCCAAGAAAGCCAAGCCACAGGTCAGCGACGGCTTCACCGTCAAGGCCATGATGAAGAACAGCGTGGTACGTTGCCTGCCTGCCTGACTGTGTGGTGCGCCCGGCAGGTTCTGCCTCCTGCCACCGTGCTCCCCACGGGGCCAGAGGTTGGGCAGTGGGAGAGAGATGGCATCATTCACTGGGGCTTCCAAAGGGTCAGATGTGGCCCGTAGGCCAAGGTGTTTGAGCACTGCTGGTTTAGTTTCATGTGCCTGTGAAAGACGTATTGAGAGAGTGTTGGGGACTGTACTTGCCACAGGGTTGTGTGGGATTGGCAGGTCTTTCTGTGGAGGTCAGCGGTCACTGATAGAGCCTCCAGGCCTTGGGAAAAGCCCATGTGAAGGAGGAGATGTCCCCTCCAGAGGGTTTGCTCCTGAGCTTCGTAATGCGTCAGGTCGGCGCCGTTGTGGCACGATGTTGTTTTTTGTCGGCCATTCACATTGCATCAGAGGGCCAGGGTATCCACAGGGCATGCACTCGATCGTACTGTGCAAAAGCATGGCGCAAAAATGTTTTCTTCTCAAGTTGCTGTTTGGCGCGATTATGACAAATGTCAAATCATATGGCAAAAATCTGTCTCTGGCACCCAGGTGACTCCCAAGGCCTGGGCAGGGCCAGTGGTGACCAGAGAGACAGGGGACAGGAGATGTACAGTAGATCATGCTTCAGAGCCTCAGGTGAATAATGTAATGGTACTAAGTGTGTATTTTTAGTTAACGTAGCTAACCCAATGTATTTTTAGCAAACCCCTAGGAAAAGGTGAGGGAAAGAAACAGTTGAACATCACTAAATAACCATGAAGATAATGAAAAACACACTTTTTAATAATAACTTCCAAAAATAACTCTCACAATACTAGTGAATAGTACATTGAAAAGGATGTAATTCTCCAGCTGATAGCTTTTAGGATGAAGATGACCCAGGGGTGGATCCAGTAATCTTTACTTTCATTAATAGTCCCTAGAGAAGCACTTCCACTGAAGATCCTGGGATGGCTGCCATCAGTAGAGAGTCCAGAATTGGGCCCTGTGTTTGTAATGAAGCTTTTTTGCAATAATTGTGTTAATTGATTGCTCCCATCAAATGTAATAAATAAAAATCAAAGCTTCTGCTAGTGCAGAATGCAGCTGCTCAGTTTGCAAGTGGAACGAGCTATTACAAGTACACAACATCTGTGCTCAAATCTCTGGACTGGCTTTTTGTTTGCTTGTGGGTACAGTTCAAGGTGTATATAACAGTATTCTTTTTTTCTCTTTTTTAATTTATATTTGTTTTCCTGGGGAAAAGAAAAAGAAATGCTAGAGACTTCTCTCACAGGTCTCTGGAATTCACTATATACAGCAAATATTGACAATTAAGCATAAGCAAGTCTACTTTAAATATAAACAAAAACGTTCTGTTCTAGAAAATACCTGATAAGTAACATTTTCCCTTTCTAGAGGTCCCAAATAATCTTATAGCCAACAGTAATTAAAAGCAAAGCTTCTCCTAGCACTAACCTATTATCATATAGTACTAAGAACACAATGTATGTGATTTAATATTTACAGTCAAATCAAACAAATTCAGCTTTTGGGGGGAAAAAAGTGTTTTCCATAATTAGTTTTCATTTTTACATTTAACTCTAAAAAGATAATTGGCAACATTAATTAAAAAATACATTATTATATTTTGATCATAAATTACCATTCTGTAAAGCCTCACACAATGTGCTTCAACTGTTTAGAAGATGTCCTTTTGGCTTAAGCAGGTATTAGATTAGATCCAACAAAGCAACATGAAAAGAAAGAAAGGTTTCAGCCATCTGTGGGTTTCCTTCATTCTGAAATACCAAGTCTTGAGTCCCCTTTTTGAAGGACTGGGGAGGCTTAATAACAGAATTTTAGACTATATAAGGAGTAAACACTTGTCGGATGGCAATGTCCAAAAGCCCTCCTTTAGACTGCAGTCTTATTATGTAAAAATGTAGGCTTACACTCCTGCAAATATGAGCACTTAATTGTAGGCAAGTTAGTTTCACTAAGGTCATTCGTAGTGAATGTAAATGTATAAATCTTTTTAATGTACCAGAACAACATATTGAAAAAGTTGGAGGGATTTCACATCCTGCTTGTCTCTATTTCCTCAACTTTGGCAATTGTTAAACTTTCTACCACTGGTTTGATCTCACTTTTAAGGTTTTATTTTTTATAATACACTTTATTACATGATTAGATTGTACTCTAGCATATCTAAACCAATGATTATCAACCTTTTTTAGACCTAAGGCACCCCTTGTTAGCCCTTGGGACCCCTGTGAAAGTGATAGCTCTTAGCTTCTGCTCTTTTTTTTTTTTACAATGGGAAAACAATGGAGCAAGTCTTTTGTTACAAGGGGCTCAGAAAGACCACAACGGGTCAGAGTGTTTTCAGTAGGTACTATGGATTCCTGTTTGAAATCACTGGGCACCTATCCACGTACATTGAGGCTGCTCTGACACACTAATTACAGCACATCATAATCCATAGTACCTGTGCTGGAATGGGGTAACTACCATGCTCCAGCAGAATCCAGTGTCACGTGTATCAGCATCCCTGTGTTGATAAATGACAGTTGGGGGTGCTTTAACTAAAGCTCATTTGATAAGCTTTAGTCAAAGTGTCCCTGCTGCCATTTTTCAGCGTAGGGATGCTGATACACATGTTGCTCCTGATGCTTTAATTAGAGCAGCTGTAATTAAAGCACCCCCACCCCCCGCCTCCCAGAGCATGTGTATAAATGCCTACTGGGTCTATCTTGGGAATCATGTGCATGCCTAACAGTGCTAATATTGCATGGCATCCTGCATCACCCTTAAAACAACCTGACAGCAGTCTGAGATTCACTGATGTTGAAGTGGCAGGGTGAACTTCCAGAGGTGGCCGTGAAGCCCCTGGATGCGGCCCTTACTTTCTGGGCAGTCACCCTTCAGTTGTCCGTCATGTCTTAATATCATATACTTTTATGAGAGAGGCTGCCTAGGACTTCCCAAATTGCTCTTTCAAATGACCACCAGAGCTGCTTGCAGATGTTAAAAAAAAAAAGGTACTTTAAACATGCCATGTTCTCATGCTGAGCCCAGCACATGCCCACAAGAGGCAGCACATCAGTTAGACCCAGCTTGCCTGACAACTGTAGAGATCGGGTGCTTTAGTGGGGCTTTAATTTAATAGCTAATTAAAAGCTTTAGCTAAAAGTGCCAAAAAACCCTGCTGAAATGCCTGATCTATGCAGATGCTGCAGATCCAGTTTGAAGTAATGTGCTTCCTCTTCCAGTAAAGCACATTTTTTTTTTCTTTTTTAATGTCTGCAAGAAGCCCAGGTGCCTGTGGTCACTGCTGTATGGGCTAATTGCATGGCTCATTCCTTCCCTATACCATGCCCCATGCCTCACAGATGCATCCTGACTGATATCTTCTTCACTTATCCCTCCTCTGGAGTTCCTGGACCCTCATTCTTGCTCTGGGCTCCAGACCCCTCCCTGGGTCTCTAAGAACCTCCTCCTCCCCTTAGTTCCTCCCCAAACCTCCAGACTGCTTCTGTACTCTCCAAGCTGACCTTCTGGAGCTGCAACCTGCCTGTGGAGGTGGCGTTTTCTCAACAGGCTCCAAATTTACTGCTGGATTCTCTCAGGGCCTGGGCTTATACCTGCTGTAAACCCAGCCCTCCTCCTGAGTCAGATGACTCCCTGTATCAGGCTTTGTCTCACCTGGCTCCCTGGGTCAGCTAACCACCAATTAGCCCTGGTCTACACCTGCCAGCAGCTTCATAAACTACCTGACCTCTTGAAATGGCAGATACCCTATGTGCCCTGCCACAGTAGCCTGTTCCAAACAATCTCCCTATCCTGTTTTCCTACCAAAACCCCCCAAGCAAAGCTCCCAAAATGATCCTCCTTTAGCCTTCAGGAGACATGTGGGTTGTAGATGCCAGGTAACATTTCTATTTAGTCTACATGCTGCATCTTTATCATCTAAAATCTGCTTCAATTAATAACACATTTTGTTTCTCCCTATTATGATAACTTTGTTCCTTCTGTTAATCATTAGTAGCTCATAAGTCAAAGTTATTTCCCACTGCATTTCCCCAGAGTCTGAATACACTGAAATATATCCACTTCTTGTAAAGTCTTTTTAAAACAACTTTTCTTTATTAATAAAAGAAAAGTAAGTATATTTGACCTTGGTAGACAAAAAGGAGAGGGGTTTATCTTACCACTTTTTTAATTCTATAGATGTGCACAACAGACTATAACCACTTCAGTGAGTTTAAGGATTAATTTTTAAAAGCCTTTTCTCCTTTCCAGACAAATTAAATTCACATAGCTATTTGCATGCATTTGTATATCCAGGGGTATATAAATGATGCTTAATTTAGTCCAGAAATTGAAGAGTTTTAGCAGGGCTTGAAAAATTTGTTCAATTTACAGCAAGTAGGAAGCATTGCCTGGTAGGCGTAAATAACTTAAGGTTTTAGCTGTCATGATACCAGAATATGAAGATATCTTCCAAATCTTAACAATTTAACAGAATGTTAAAACAGTGTGGTACTGTCTTCCTTGTCTGCAGACAGACAAAACCATTGCATTTACAACTACTCATTGCTTTGATCAGCAGAAGCCAACTGATACTAACAAGATTCTGATCAATTTTGCAGCTGATATTCAGAACTCTGTGGGAAATTGTCAAGAAACTTGGCAGTTTTATATTGCTGCTGCTGTTGCTTAGGAGAGCTACGTATGACAGTAGAGGAAACCATAGGAATTTCTTTTCCTTGCAAGAGAGGCTCAGAAAAGAAGGCCAGACAGTGTTGGAGTGATAGTGAGATATTGTTCCTACATCTTTGCAGCAACTAGAAGCTTCTATATTTTTTCTGAGAAAATGGAACTTCAGATTTATTAGATGCATGTTGGGCACAGTAAATCAAATCATTAGACAAATCCCAGGAGTTAGAAGTTCACCTAGGTGAAAGTGGCACATCAGCCTTGTGGCTAAGCCAAGCTTAGTCAACCACATTCTAGTGTGTGATGTGGCTCAGTCACATCCAGTCACCTTTGCCTCAGTCTAAAAGATTCTTTATCCATTTAAACCTGACATTTGACAGCAGCTGGAAATAAACTTTAGTTAAATTCAGAGCAAGTCTTGAACTCACATCCTTATAGGTAGAACCACTCCACTGCCACACCAGTCAGTGAAATAGCGTTGTGGTACAATTCCCTACATTTTCTACATTCCCCTGCAAATGAGTCTGGGAATCTCAGGTCATTTTTTCCAAGAACTGGTTTGTGAATATTTTTTGCCAAAATAAACAAAAACAAAACATAGCAAAAAAGCTGAGAGAAGCTCCCTATTTTATTGTATAACACAGTCAAAAGAGAAGGTGGGGGTGCCCATCTAATATGTAAAAGATTTGTGATTAAAGCAGCTTGTGATTAGACCAGGTTCAACATCAGGAATGAAGGCTGCCTCCTTCTCCATACAGCCTATTCTGTAGTCAAAAGATTAAGAAACTTTCCTGCAATGTAGGAGGTAAAGATTTGTGTCCCTTCAGGCTGAGCAAGGTCATTTAACTTGGTTTTCTTGCTTCCTGGCAAGTGCTGTAGTAACTACTAGTGTACTATCATATTTACTCAAATCTGAGACAAGTTTTTCTTTCTCATCCAACATGTAGGTTAGGGAGGGCGGAAAGAGTCCCTCGTCTTAGATTCAGGTTCAAGGGTGGGGCGCAGCAGCTGCAGCTCCAGCTTCAACCAGGGACAGGGCTGAAGCTGCCACCACCCCAGCAGCTGTTGTGTGGCTGGGCTGAGGCAGGAGGTAGCACATGCTTCATGCTCCCTGGCCCAGGCTGGAGTGGGGCTCTAACAGGAGCTGGAGCTGCAAGGGGAAGGTAAGTGGTGATGGGTGGGGGTGAGGGACTAGACAGTGGGAGCACTAAACAGGACAGGCAGGCAGCTGGGACAAGGCAGTGCAGGAGGCATGCAAGACCAGGGACAGGTGCCTGGGATGGAGGCGCTGTGAGGAGTAGCAGACATCAGGGAGCACAGGCATGGGAGGGAGGCGGGAGCAGGGCCAAGTGGCAGGGAATGCTAAGCAGAGGGAACAGACACAGTCGGGGCAGATAGGAGGGATGCAAGGGGGGGCAAGGCAGTAAGGGGTACAGGCACCACAGGGGCTGGCCTGGAGCATGTGCATACTGGGGGAAGCAGGTAGTTAGGGGTGAGGCAGGTGGTTGGGTCAGAAACGAAGTGTTGGGCAGTTATCTTAAATTCAGAGTATTTTTGGATTTGAGTAAAAAAGTATATGAAAGGTGAGTAGCACAGTCTTGTCCTGTCCTGCTTTAAAAGAAAGTGGTCACAACTGTATTTCATGAAGGGTCCGATCCTGCTTGGAAATGTTATGCATGCTGTGAAAATGGGCCATGGCTTTGACCTCCTTGTCAGAGCCACTCACCCTGGTCTTCCACCTCCTCAGTAGCACACTAGGGCAGACTCAGATGGCCAGGACCCTCCACCTGGCTCTTGCCACACACCTACTCACTGCCACTGGTGTGGCCAGCCAGGGTCAGCTGAGCGTTCACATCTTCCATTATAAACCCCTGACCTGGAAGAGGAAATACATGGGCTAAAAGGTCCAACCTTGTACTTAGGTTGCTGCATCTTTGGTTTGTGTGGCTACTAGCTTTCTGGTAGATTTTTCCAGATATCTGACACAGCTTGTCCATGGACTGCAAGTTTAGTTTGACTCTTTGGCTTTCTGACTTGAATCTGGTCCGATCTCTTGGATACCTGACCTGACTAACTTCCTGACCTCACACTCTGCTCAACCTTCTGGATCTCTGCTTCTGTTTCCTAGATAGATCTGGATTCCTAGCTTTCCTATACTCAAACTCTATACACTCTCCTCAGATCTTGGCTGCTTCTCCTAACCCTGGGTGACTACCAGATCTGGCTGCCCATGGCTCAGCATGACAATCACATAGGGACTCTTAGGGGATTTAGGCAGAGGATTGCCTTCTTCCTGGACACCAACTGTTAAATATGTGACCCTTCTGGCATGTGCAGAGACAGGACAGTATGCATTTAGAGAATTCTGAAGTAGGTGCCTACAGAGTTTATATACTATCATTAAGATAGTAGTAATTAAAAAGGTTGAAGGTCCACCCAAGTCTAGTTACCCTTTTTAGTTGCAAGGCACCCCATTGCAAAATGCCCGCTCTGGGTTTCCATTTGTTTTTTGACCGTAGAAAAATAATACAGCAATTGTTTTGTTGCAAGGAATGCAGAAGGACTTAACAGGTCAGCATGTTTTTAACACTGTGGATTCCTATTTGAAATCTCTGGTTTGATCTTGTGAATCATGTTTGCACACCGAACAGTGCTGATATTGTATGACACCCTGCAGCATTCTTGAAAGGACTTAAGGGTACCCTAGAGTGCTGTGGCACCATGCTTGAGAAACACTAGGTTAAAGGCATGCCAGTTTGTGTATTCAGTGTCCCACAGTGTTGTGGTGTGGCATGTTGTGTTTCACAATGCATCTGGTCACCTTTGTCTTCCTTGTCTGAATGGTCAGGCATCCATTTATGTCTGAGTAGAATGGCCTTTAATACGAGTCTAGAATGAGGTTTACATTCATGCCCCTGGAGACATTGCAAGTACCTTAACCAATCTACTCCTGCCCTTATGACAGTAGTCATTACTATATGCTAAAGAGAACCTTCTTGCAATGGACAGTTTATACAAGAAATTTCTTCCTAGCTCCACTGCTAACTTAGTGGTGGTTTAATGTTCTGAAGCTGATGGGATTTGATATTCCACATGCGTTACTATCCAACCTGTGTAACTGCAAATATTTTTATATAGATGACACTATTCACTGATCTGGAAACCAACAAGGAAAGAACAATAGGGAGATAGGACTGCACTTTCGCAAAGTATTTAAAAGTGTGTGCTTAACTGCTTTGCTTCAATGGGACCTGCAGAAAAAAATCAAATCAATGCCTTTTATCTAGAAGAGGCAGGGGAAATGAAAACTGAGATCAAAATTTGCAATTGTCCCTCCCCAAGTACAAATAGAAGACTTAAGAACTATTAATGATCATCCTTTCAGTTTATAATGCTGTAGGAATTCCAGTTGCATAACTAGGCCATAGTTATGTTAAGTTAAGCTATATTAAGATACGGTACCAAAAAGCAGTATGGGAGAAAGGGGCCTCCTGACTGCTGTATGACCCAGTAAGAAAGAAAACAATTAAAATGCACTAATAAGCAAAAATACACTGAAGGGGGAAAAAATCAGCTAAAAAACTGGAGGACACTTGTAAAAGTTAGAACTTACTGATGAGACAAAGATAACAAGTGCAGGTGCATAAATTTGGCAAGCAAAACAAGTAGAGATGAACATCTTAACAGGGAGAGAAATAAGAATTGGCATGAGACGGAGGAGGGCGGGGGGACCATGCAAGTATAAATACAGTGGTTCAGAGACCTGTCCCTCAGAGACATAGGGGAGCATGAATAACACATGGTGTTTCTACCCATCAAGGACAAGCTTTACCAAGTTGGACTGACTGTTAATCAGACCAACTGGTGTGCTATCTGGTGACAATAAACCTTTCTAAGCTTTTGCTGCTGAACGCATATCCAAGTTCTACTTTCTGCATTGCCTTCAGGATCTAGAAGATGGCTTGCTAGCATTGGCCTTCTAGAACAAACACGCTCCAGCAGGCTGTATATCAAAAGCAACAGCAACCAGATACCACCTGAGAAAATACTCCGCACGGCTAAGAACAACAAATGCTAGTATATTTATCTGAAAAAGACTGCATCTAAGGGCTCAGCCACATGCCCCTTAAAAGCCTGCTGGCATTTTGAGTCCTGGGGCACAAGAGCACAGAGTCTGGGGCAACTGTTGGCCACTGCAGTGCCACATGGCTGCCAGGGCTGTGCCATCCAGGGCTGCAGGAGGCTGCCAGGCCTGCCAGCACCTGGGCCAGCTGCAGGCAGCTCCTGGCCACCAGGGCCAGCTCCAACTGCCCATAGTCAACCCCAGCAGCCTGCCTGGACCCTGCAGGTGCTGTGTGCGCCTCACTGCACAGCTCCTAGTCCCACAGCATGCCTCTGTGCTAGGTGCTGCAGTTAGCTGTCCAGGCCCAGCAACGCAGGGACAGTCATGCAGAGGGCCAGAGAGCCGGCATGGGAGGCCCAATGGTGTCCTCACCCATGCCACATGCCACCACCTGGGGCCCCAACCAGTCCATGGAGGAGACTGGAGACCTTGTGGTGCTTCAGGGTAAGGCAGAGGTGAGCAGCAGTTCACGTGTGCCGCAATTAGGGTGCAGGAAACTAATAAACTCTGCAGCAGGGTAGTACTTGTACATACAAGTACTACATTGCTGAAGAGTTTTTTCATGTATAGCAGTGCGTGTGTAGACTCTGACCCAGCTGGCTGGGGCACAAGGGTGCCTCAGTATAGCCTGCTGGCTATTCCCACACTGAAGCACCCTTATGCCCTAGCCAGCCCTCTGCAGCATAATTGAGTCCAGTCGGAGCAGCTCCAGACTGGTAGGCTGACCTCCAGAGACCTTCTGCCAGCTGGGGCCGCTCCGACTGCTAGGCATGCTGTGCATTAATAAATTCTGGGGCTGCTTGTTCCATAGTTAACTCCTCCTGGGTGCACATTCAAGTGGTGTGCCCAGGATCAAAAAACTCCAGAGCAATAAGCTCTGGAGTTTATTCACATGCACTAATTGTACCCCTCCACTTAGGGGTACATAGTGCTTGAGGATCAGCAGTAGGTGCAAAGGAAAAATGGGGGGAGATGTCCATTCAAGGAGTTTCATGAAACATCAGGAGCTGGTCAGAAGAGGAATTATACTTTAACACGCTTCTTTTGATCCTGCACTATATTCATTTCTCCCACCTTGCAAATTTTCAAAGCTTAAGAACATCCCCAGAGAGAGACAGGCAAATGCTATACTAGGAGTTTTTGATGTTAACATATATAGAAATAAGGGTAACCTTGCTTCTCACATATTTCCTGGACCCTTGTGGCTACAACACTCCAAGCCTACTACAACATACATAGAAGCAGTCTCTTATTTTCATGTTGCAAAATCTTGTGATTTTAATGTGAGCCTTGTCTTTGATTGCATCCCAGTACCTGGAACTGCAAGAAATTGTAAGAGCATTTCAGCAATTATTAAACAAATTAAGTTGATTCAAAAAATGTCTTCAAAATATAGGCTCAGTACAATCCTAATGGCTCAGAAACTAGAAGTGAAATGAAAGGTTTCCACAACTTACCTATATACTTAGGAAAAAATATCATTTCAGCAGTCAGTATTTTTTTAATGCAGTGTTGCTCACTTGGATCCATGGAAGATTAAAAATCCCTCTTCGACAACTACTTCCAAGTAGTGCTGTCAAATTATTAAAAATTACTCACAATTAATTGCGATTTTAATTGCACTGCTAAAAACTCAAACTTACGTGCAGGAAATCTCAAATTATGCAAAATTATGCGGGTACTTTGTATGGTTGGGGGGTGAGTGTGGGGCATGTGTGGGAATTTGTGAAGGTGTGGGGGACTGTGGGTGTGTGTGTGGGGTTTGGATCCCGGGGTGGGGGTTCCTGCATGCCCTGACAGGATGCAGGGTACTGTGGGTCAGGAGTGAAAGAAGCAGCAGGGCTGGCGGGGCTGTGGCTTGGGAGTGAGGGTCAGACACACAGAGACACAGACACACACACAGACACCGCCCAGCAGATAAGACTGTGGAGAAGAAGACAGGGATGGGGGGACAGATTGAGGCCCCCACAGTACAGGAGTGGGGCAAGGGCTGGAGTGAAAGGGGCCCCGGGGCCAGGGTGGGTCATGGGATGGAGCCATGGGCGGCTTGTCCAGGTGTGGTGGGGCATGGCTCCCGCCACTATGTGTATCCCTGAAGGAGGCATGGTGGGGGCACATGCCCCCCAGGTTTGTGCACAGGGCAGACACAGGCTGTGGGCTTGGGGCTCTGTGCCCAGCTGCTTTTGCCCCAGGAGCTGCGTGACACCATTCTGTGCCTCATGCCACCAGGCAGGCAGGGGATGCACAGCATGGTCAGCCTGCGGCTCCCAGGGCAAAGCAGAGCACAGAGAGCCCCAGCTCTCAGCCCACAGTCCACCTATGCCCCACACACAAATCCAGGGCTCATGTGCCCTCCGTGCCTCCCCCAGGCAGGTGTCACACGCCCCCTGCACCCCGGAATGAGCTGTGCATGGCTCCATCCCACAACCCACCCCAGCCCCTGCCCCACTCCCTCATCATGGGGACCTTGATCTGCCCCCATGCCCCTTCTCCCCAACAGATTTACCTGCTGGGCAGTGCTTTACATACCGCTGGGCTGCATTCCTGGCTGCATGCAGGCTGCAGCTGATTGTCTGTGGCTGTGTCTGTGCACACCCCTCCCCCCCACTGCAGCAGCCTGAAGCCAGCACCCTGCAGTCCTCTGCACTGCCACTGCTACCCTGCTGGGTGGCCCAGAGGCAGCGGTGATGGCGGTGGAGCAGAGCCTGGGTATGGGCTCCAAAACCACGTGTGATTAACATGTTAAAAAAATTTACACAAACACAAATTAACATGTTAATCACGTGTGTTAACCACGAATAATTGACAGCCTGACCTCTTAATAATCTCTGATACAGCTTGTGATCCCCTAGTAAGCCAAAAACAAATCATTAGATCTGTTGAGCCATCAAAATGTTATTATTTCAAAAGTTATTGACTTTTGACAGAGACTTTAATCAACTTTTTTTTTTCTGGGATCTAGATCTGAGTTAAGTGACTCCAGTCATCTTTCTGTTATTGTTTTGCTTGATTTTATTTTTAAAACCACAAAGTGGTGAAAAGGTTAAATGATGTTTTGTGATTGAAGTGAGCATATATACTTTCAGTGTGAGAGGCAAAGATTTTTTCTTTTTAGTTTAGTTACATTTTTAGATATAAAGAATATTTATATTTAGTTTGTTTACATTCTTAATGTGTTATGAGCTCCTTCTCCAGTTTACTTCAAGTTTAGAAAATAATAAATGGAAATTTTCCAAGCTTGTTAAAAGAATGTATTATAGGACCTTAATACGTACCTTAACATGAAAAAAAGTCAGCTCCTTCTGCTGCCTTTCCTTCCTCCCATTCTAAAAACAGTGAGTACTGGCAGAGAGCCATGGTCATTGCTAAGGGAACCTGCCTGTAGGCTCCCAGCCATCAGCTAGATTCCCCTCCCCACTGGAACCAGGCCAAATTTTTTCTGTTTGGTCTGGGGTAATGTTGTAACTTTGTAGAACACGTTCTGAGTTATAGCGGGGAGATGCACTTATGTCTGACCCTAAATGGCTGCCTCCATGTCAAGGAGCTGTATCTGTGTATGTTGTGGTGTGGCTTAACTTAAGTCAACTTAGTTAAGTCACCTTATTTTAAGTTGACTTAGTATGTGTGTACTCTCATCAGAGACTAATTGGTTCAGAGACATAAGCTTTCATAGACAACAGCTTTCTTCATCAGATGCTGTGGATGGATGTGGCAGTCAGAAGAGAACTACTAAGAACTTACCTGAAGTGACAGGGATGCCGCAGAAGAGAGGTGAGCCGACATGGGTAGTACGGCCAATTACGGGGGAAATCCTGCCTCCATCACTGGCATGCTTTACAAGCACTTGCCAGCTCTGGCTGATGGGATGGAACCCAGGCAGCAAGACAAAAGCGGCTCCTGAGTCATTAGCTGGGGGACCGAAAGTGAGGTCCTGTAGTGGGCCGAGCCATCCCTGATCTGTGGAGGGCCCTGGTCCTTCCCTTCACAGCAATGCCCCGCCTTGGGGTTGGCCAGGTGGGCTGCTAGCAGGCCAGGTGCTGCCCCAGCTCACAGGCACCCAATCCAGCTCTTCCCTGAGCTCACCTGGGCTTCCAGTGCCTCATGCACCATCCCCGCTACCTACTCTGGCCTCCAGCACATCCAGCCGCCCTCCTGCCAGTTTCCTGCGCTGCCCCAGGGGCAAGCCAGCCCATTCCCTTGTGGTTCCAGGTGTCCTGGTGGCCATAGGCACCTGCTAAAGGCAGAAGTGGTGAGGGCCTAATAATTTTTTTCAGTAGAGCCTGCCTGCCTGTCCTGCAGCCAAGAGGCGAGCTGACAGATTAATGGCTGCAGCATTCCAGGTTGCAATGTTGCAAACTAAACTACGTGGGAATGCAGATTAGTTTGTGATGATGCAAATTCATTTAAAACCCCCAAAACTCGCATACTTGTAAAGTGTGACACCATTAAGCCACGCAAAGATAATTTTTCATCACAGATATATGGTAACATTGTCACGTGTACAAGCGCCCCATGTATCCAAGATGGTTGAGCTGAGGGCTGTAGGTGACAACCAGAGGGATTCTTTTGTTCTTGTCAGAAACCCCCCCCCAATTATTTAATGATTATAATGTCTTTGACCAGAACTTAGATTCATACTGTATTTCCAACAAAAATGTATACTGTTTAAAGGTCCTGTTTCAAAAGGTGTTAGGATTTTTTTTAATGGTCCTTAATTTTGGATAGAAGTGAGAGAGAGCTGATCTTTTTATAACCATAATAATAAGATGTGTTTCAGGTTGGTTCTGTTTACACCAACAACAGTATATGTTAGATTGGTACATTGGAGTGGGAATTAGTAATTGGTGCAACATTGTATCTGCTGCAGAAACAAAGAACATATGTTGCAGTTTTCAGATAAAAATATTCTGAATAATAATTTAACATTTTTAAAAAGGGGTTTTTAGCACCTGTTCCTGAAGTTGATGGAGTTTTGATGGTTCTTTTTGCTAGTCACTATTAAGAGGTGCTGTTGTTATTCTGTAGTCTATTTGATACAGCTGCAGTAGTCACTGTTACATTAGTCAAGAATGTGTAGAGAATAATGGCTATCACATGAAGTCAATGGAAAAACTTTCCCTGACTTTAATGGGTTTAGCTATATTACCGCAGTGGTAGGTCCTGGCACAAGAGAAAAGAATCATGCCCTGTCTACTCACATGCAAAGGCATGTTCCAAAACCAAAAACATACTAACGAGACTCCAAGTTTAAGAATGACTTCAGTGGTGGGCGGGGAGCCTTCATCAGGGATCAAGTCCCAGTACTGGCCCCTCTGCACCAGCAGTTGCAGGAATTGTGCGATTTGGATCAGAGGAATTTTATGCCCGATTTAAAAAATTGTGCATCCTGGTATGGCAGGCATGCTTGTCAGAGAGCATGATTTTTGGGTTTAGGTATACATTCCTCTAATCCCAATTGCACAAATATATTAACATCTGCCAGAGGGCATAGATTGTCCTTCTGCTTCTCAGAACCCATAGGAGACTAAGGAAATCAGAATATAATTTAGAGCAGTCCTGAAGCTCCATTAATTGACAACAGCCAAATGACTCCTGAATACATGGAGAACAATGTGACAAAGTCACCTTTGCTGCCTCTCTCTCTCTGTTTATTCCAGGTGAAGCGGTGGAAGAATTGAGAAGCAGAGTGACTTTAAGGAGCAAATAAAATTTATTTTACACATCAGAAACTACAAAGTTGCTACTAATAATAACAATTATAATAATTATTATGCTAATTATAATTGCAATTAAATAATAAAAGGTCTGTGCACAGCATGCTAATATTGTAATTTGAACTTTGATGCTGAATTTTCTGCTTTCTTCAGTTTAAAGTTTCAAATGTTGCTATATTTTATTACGTTGATATGTAGTAAGGTACAAATTGTTATCAAAGTAGCATCGTAAAAATCTTAGTCAAATACATTTATGAATTAAAAATCACATTTTAAATTATTTAAGATCACATGTATATATGAGAGAGATATTACAGTTTTTATGATTTTGAAACTATGTAAGGGTTTGAGGATCTAGAAAAGGGATAAGTCGTCTGAGGTAGTTGAACAAAGCATTTAATAATTTAAGTAATCTTGGTTGTGTGATTCAATAAAGGACTTAAGTGCTTCAGTGCTTAACTTTTCAAAAAAGTGCAGGAAGAGGACTAAACATGGCATCCAGTCTGACCTTGAGCAAAGGAAAAAGACCCTCTAGCCAGAAACCTCTGGGTTTAAGCAAGAGCACTGGATCTTGGTCTCTGGAGTCAAATCCAGAACCCTGATTTTAGACATTTGGCTTCCCCACATAATGTTTAGGGAGAATTAGGTGCCAAAGAATAGGGTCCAAAGCAGTCAGCCTGTTGACTTTGGAGTCAACTAAAATCACTGCACTTAGCTGGCAGCTGTGTAGGACAGGTCAATAGGAAAACATTGAGGACAGGAGCAGTTCGTCAAACCAAACCCTCAGGTACCTTATGCAGGATCCAGAGCCCCAAATCCTCTGTTCAACCCTCTCCTAAAACACCACAGGGATAGCACTGATTTTATATAGATAGAAGATACATATATATATATATATATATATATATAGTCAGTGCTGTCCCTGTGGTGTTTCAGGAGAGGGTTGAACACAGGATTTTGGGCTCTGGATCCTCTGTGTGTGTGTACACAATAGCTACACAACAAGTAGCAAAGCTAGGTTCAATTTTTTCCTTTGTCTGAGGATATCCTACCTCTCAGGAGAATACCCTAACGATGAGTCTGTATGCTACTACCACCACCATTGTCTTTGAGTAAAGATGACAATGCATGATATACTTCAGAACAAACTCACTACCGGTTCTGCAGTAGGTGTATCTGAGCACACCTGTCTCTGGGCCCCTCCAGGGACTGAGGTAGAATTTAGGCACTGGTCTTCCTCTTACCTGGCTTTCAAAGAAGTTTTGGTGGGAGCTAAATGCTGGTTGCTCAGACCAAAGTACTTCTGCATAGAAATCCAAGTTTTGGCACATCTGTAATCCAAGATGTAGGTAACAAATTGTTCTATGTGCCTAATTAGTTTTATGGCTGCTAGAACAGTATTCCAGAGTGCTTCTTTTATAAGGTAAGTGTCTGAATTATGTTTTATTTCCCTTTAGGTACCTAATTTATCACTCTGGATCTGTCCAAGTTGTGTTTTATGGCTGGCCCAATATCTCTGATGTTCATGAGAAAAGCCCTATATTTAAAGTTGACACATATTTAATTGCTCTCCTGAATTGGGCCGAAATGTTTGTCACTTTGCAAGCCAGATAAGAGGAAGTATTAATTGAGTAGAAAATATATTATTATTATCATGACATCTGGAGTTAAAGGTGAAAGTATACTTGCAAGACCTTTAAGATACTTGAATATTTGAGGAGATGTATTTATATCACTTGAAAATTTTGTCAAAAAGGTTTGTTTTTTTAATTTATTGATAGGCAGAATCAGTGCACTAAATGGTAACATTGAGAAGGCCTTTAAAAATAGTTTCATGTCTTTTATCCACTCTACGTTTTAATTTGGATGCAAACTTCTGTTACCTTTATAAAATGTCAGTAAAGATAAAGCCAGAAAACAACAGCATCATTTTGTACTAGAGAAAATGCCAGATACTTTTTGAGACATATAATGGCAAACATGGTATGAAAAATTGAGTGGTACCTCCCAGCAGTAGTGGAATCCTTGATAAATTTGATTCATATAAGCAGTTTGCCTTGGGTTTCCATTTTGATAGTATACTTGCATTATTTTTGCTAGAAAATTTACTGTCCTCTGCTAACTGCATTTCTTAGGTAAAATACATGTCAGACAAGATAAAGTACTTTGTCATGAAAGGTCCAGCATGGGGGCATAATATGCTGAGGGGCTGCTGTGTAGAGATCTTGAGTTTCTTAGTCACATTCTGACTCTGCTGGTTACACTGGAATTTGCAGCTATTATAAATAGCAAGTTTATAGTTTCTGATGTGTTAAAGGAATTGCCCGTTAGAGTAGTTGCAATCCTGGAGGCATAGTAGAGTCTTAACAGAGTACTTTTTACATGGCAATCAGGATTTGGTTAAGTAATGAAAACAACATGAATTAAAAGGATAAACATACCAGTCTGTGCATACAATATTTAGGGGTATATTTGTCTTTTGGGTTGTTTTTTTTACATATATGGTATTATTAGAATAGGAGGAAGACATAGAATCATAAAGACGAAGTACGGCTTGAAGAGACCTTGAGAGGTCATCTAGTGTCCCTGAGGCAGAACCATCCCTATCCACCCAGACAAATCCATTGTTTAATCTCCGCAAAGCTACATAGACAACCCTAACACAACACAAGATACAACACCCTAAGCTAAGCATATTTTAACCTAACATATTTACTACCACTGCAGTGTCTAGGCACTGGGGGCATCTTTGTCTTTCCACCTCTCTTTCATAAGTAAAGGAGGGGACTTCAATGGCCAACGTCCTACTGTTGCAAAGGTTGTTAATTTATGCTCAAAAAAGTGCAGGAAGAGGGCTAAACATGGCATCCAGTCTGACCTTGAGCAAAGGGAAAAGACTCTCTAGCCAGAAACCTCTGGGCTTGAGCAAGAGCACTGGTATACCCCACTTGATTACAGCTGAGGCTGGGGATTTCAACACTCAGTGCCTCTGAGGAAGGCTTAAAAAAATCTGACGCATGTATTAGCAGGGGGCAGGGAGGGGATTTTCATTTGGGCCCCTTTTGGCAACTAGCAATGTCCAGAAGCATGGGAAATACCTAATGCAGAACATAGGCATAGTTATGCCTAGATCATCCTAGACCAGTAGCTGTCACCCTCCTCTTGAACACCTCCAGTGATGGAGCGTCTACAACTTCCCTAGGCAATCTCTTCCTCTGCCTCACTGTTCTAACACTGAAGAAGCTTTTACTGATATCTGCTCTAAACCCACTTTGCTGCAACTTCAAGCCATTGTTCTATGTCCTACTCTCTGCAGCCAGAGAGAAAAAATGCTTTCCCTCTTCTTTATGGCAGCCCTTTAAGTACTGAAGACTCCTTTCATGTACCTTTGTAACAGGCCTCCACCTGACTCACCTCGGCACCACAGCTCAGGTGGCCAGGCTGCAGTCAAGATATCTGATGCTGTGCCAACTTAAAGAGCCCTGCTGATTGGCCCAGGGCCTGGGGGCAATGGGCTAAGTTTTCATAGGCATTAGATTTCATAGACATTAGGGGCTGGAAGGGACTTCATGAGATCATTGTGTCCAGCTGCCCTGCCAGAGGCAGGAAGTCTGCAGGGACCAAATGATCCCAGCAAGATAAATGTCCAAATGCCTTCTGAATGAGTCCAGAGCAGGTGCTGTATCCCCAGCCTGTCCTCCAGCGTGACCACCTTCTCCCATAATTTAGTTTCGTCCGTGAACTTTGCCAATCCACACCTGATGCTCAAATCTAGATCATTAATGAAGATATTGAAGAGTACTGGCACGAACACTGAGCCCTGGGGGATTCCACTGGTAACCTTGAGCCACACTGATTTGTTCCCATCAACTAGTACTCTTTGAGTCTGACCCCAGAGCCAGTTCCCCAGCCATCAGACTGGGGGATGGTCAAGGCCACAGTTCCCCAGCTTGGTCATGAGGACATCATGGGAGACCAAGTTAAAGGCCTTTGTGAAATCCAAATAAATGACATCAACCTTGTCTCCCTTGTCTAGGCAATGTATCACCTGGTCATAGAAGGAGATGAGGTTGGTCAGGCAAGACCTTCCAGTAATAAAACCATGTTGGCTGGCATTCAGTAGATTGCCTTCCGTTAGCCTGTTGCAGATGGATCCCTTGATAATTTTCTCCAAGACCTTTCCAGGGATGGATGTCAGACTGATAGGTCTGTAATTCTCTGGATGTTCCTTCCTCCCTTTCTTGAAGGGACCACGTTGGCTCTTTTCTAGTCTTCCAGTACATCACCCAAGCGCCATGAGCTTTCAAATATCTTGGCCATAGGGCATACTATGAGGTCCACCAGCTCTTTTAAGGCTCTCAGTTGTAGTCCGTCCCTGCAGACTTCTGGATATCAAGCCCCTCGAGGTATTATCTCACTTTATCTACATCAATTGTGGGCCCATCTCCCGAGCCCTGGATGCTTTGTATCCTGTCTGACAGCGTGACCCCCTTGGGCGGGTAGAAAATTGATGCAAAGTAATCGTTCAAGAGATTAGCCTTTTCTTGGGCATCAGACGTCAGTTGCCCCATTTGATCTTTCAGTAGGCAAACATTGCTTTTGTTCTTTCTCCAACTTCCAACATATCTGAAGAATGGCTTTTTGTTATCCTTGATTCCGGTGCCTAGCCTGAGTTTGGTTACTGCTTTGGCTTTTCTGGACCGCTCCCTACAGGTATGGGCTAGTGCTAAGTAGTCCTCCTTGGTGATGCTCCCAGTTTTCCGTCTGCTATAGGCTTGTCTTTTAAGTTTCAGGATACCCAGAAGTTCCCTGTTGAGTCAAGGGGGCTTCCCAGCCCTCTGACTGCATTTCCTGTGGACTTCCCTTGTGCTGTGAGCATTAAGTTCTTTAGGAACAACCAAGAGGAGCCCTGAAGATGGAGGTAGTGGGAGCATGCACTGGAACAATGCACCAAAAGGGATCCAGACACTTTCCCCACTGTCAGAAGGGATCTGGCTACTTTCCCAAAGGCCAGCACACCCAGAGAAGTGCTGAATGCTTGTCCCACTGCTGAAATGTCCAGGGAAAAACTGAACATTCCTTTTACCACCAGAAGGAATCTGGCTGCTCCAACCAAGGCCAGAATGCCCAGGGAAGCACCAGACACTATCTCCACTGCCAGATCATTGGGGACCCAGCTGGACACACTCCCTCTTGATGGAATTGGTGAGCGCCTCACCTTGGATGCAGCAGGACCCAGACAGGCACAGAGAACTCCACACAGAAGGACCCAAGTCTAGTGGGGTTGGGAGAGGGCATCTCAAGGGGGTCTGAAGGGAAAAACAGGCAAAGAACCCCAGCAAGGAGGCTTCCCAACACTGCATGCCCAGCAGTATGCCTGCGGGCTTGGAGCACCCCAGCAGGAGGCTAGTGGGAAAGCAAGCCCTGCTCAGGAGCCGTGGTGCCCATCATGAGATGATGCCATACCTTGCCTAGTGCTAGGCTGGAAAGAACATGTGCGAGAAGGACAACCTGCCAGGAAGCATAGGGGCCAGACAGTGGGTGAGTGAGGGGTGCACCAGACACCAAACCAACCCACACCCAAGAAAGGGATCACTCAGCATAGAGGCATCGTTGCCTGGCCTGGATACCCAGTCAGACATTTAAGTTACATTACCTGTTTAGTTGTGATTTTGAAGATAAAAGGCAGCCACAGGATCCTTGTTGTCTCAGTTCTTGCTGGACACCTAGCATAGAAGAGAAGGCCATGTCATCATGCTGAGGCATCACCAGGGCTGATTACAACATCCAAGTGGAAAGGTGTGGGGTGTAGAGGAGCAGGAGCCCCACAGAAGTCACACCAATACAGTCATACCTGGACCCTCAGGGAACCACTGATGACCACCTCCAAGCAAGTGAAGGTTTACCCAGGGGAAACAACAAAGTCATGCCAGGTAAATAGGCCTAGGTGCGATATATGACTCAAGGGGTGGGACAAACCTGTGGCCCATTGACAACTCTGTCAGTCATGAGCCTGTCACACCTGCCTTATGTGCCTTTTCCACAAGCTAAACATGGTTAAATCCTTCAACCTCTTGTCTCATGACTTGCCTTCTAAGCCCTTTATCATTTTTAATCACCTGATTGCACCCTCTCTGACTTTTGAAATGTGGAGCCCAAAACTGCATACAGTACTGTAGATGAGGCCTTACCATTGCCAAGTAGAGAGGCACTAATTGCTTCTATTGATGCATCCCAAAACCACATTCACCTTTTCTGCAACTGCATCATGCTGGAGACTCATATTAAATCTGTGATCTACCAAGACTCGAAGATCCTTCCCTGTAGTGCTGCCATCCAGCCACCTCTCCCATTTTGTATTTGTATTTTTTATTATTCCTCCTGAGGTGCAGCACCTTGCATTTGTCAGCACTGAACTTCATTGTGTTAGCTCCAACCCAGCTTTCCAATCTGTTGAGATCCTTCTGAATTGTGCTCCTGTCCTCCAGTGAATTCATTGTCCTTCCCAGTGTTGTGTTGTTTGCAAACTTTTTCAAGAAGTTTTCTATGCCAGCATCCAAATCATGAATAAACATGGTAAAGAACACTGGGCCCAGGACAGACCTGTGTGGGACTCTGCTTGAAACCCCCTACCCTTTGCTTATGGCTATTGAACCAGTTGTCTATCCACCTGATAGTAATTTTGTCAAGCTCACATTTCTTCACTTTGTTTCTGAGAAGGTCATGTGGAACCTTGTCAAATGCCTTACTGAAGTCTAAATACACTATATCCACAGCATTTGCTTCATCCACTCAAATAGTTACTTTGTCAAAGAAGGAGATCAAGTTTGTTTGACATGATTTGTTCTTAGTAAATCCATGGTGGCAGCTTGTAATCAGCCTTTCTTCCTCTAGATTCTTGCAAATGGATTTCCTTAGGACTTGTTCCAGATATTGAGGAAAGCTAACTGGTCTATAGTTCCCTGGATGATCATCTTTGTCTTTGTTAAAGAGGAGCAGTATGCTGGCCTATTTCCAGCCCTCTGGTACCCCCCCCACCCCTCATTCCCATGACTTTATGAAGATCTTTGCCAAGGGCTCTGAAATCTCCTCTGCCAGTTCCTTCTGTACCCTGGAATGAAGTTCATCGGACCCTACTGACGTGAATTTATTCAGAGCCATCACAGTTCTCTGTCTTTTGCTATCCCGTATTTTAGCTTGTCCCCTTCCTTATACAAATAATATTTAGTAGGTATCTCGCTGTAGCTTAATTTTTTTTTGTGAAGGCTGAGGGTCCATGAATCTGGAGAGAAACAGGTGGAGAGGGGACCACAGGTTTCAGTGGAGTCAGAGAGGGTCTGCATAGGCAACCACATGGTCCAGTGCCCAAAGAGGGGCTATGTGGACAGCCATGAGGTCCAGGAGTCCAGAGATGGGCTATACAAGTGCCCAGAGGATTCAAGAGCCTGGAGAGTGGGGAGAGTGTTCAGGAGCCCAGAGAAGGGCTGAGTGGAATGAATATCAGGTGGCATCAGTAAGTGATAGCATGGGTAAGGCATGGGATGTGTTGCAGGGAAGGATGGAGCCACACAATGAACACTTAAGGCTTCAGGTGCTCTGCAGAGGCTTGGACAAGCTGAGAGGACCTATTAAGATTGTGGGCTGAACTGAGATTACTGGGGTACAGAAGGGACCCAGTAATGATTTGTATGGACTCAGGCTCACTCTGCAGTACAGAGTGTGGGCAGCCTCGCTTATTTAATCCTCAGTGAGACCATGGCATGGTGGGTGAGCAATTAAGAGAGCGCTACAGTAGAGACTGAGCTGGGCAGGAGCTGCATGGTCACCAGGGAGCATCACAGCTGCCCCTGTGGCTTGGTCCTATGAGAGCTCCCAGTGCCCAGGCAGTGTGGTGGTAGTGAATATGTTAAGTTAGAATATGCTTAGATGATGCTGAAGAGAACCATTTTCCATGTTACTGAGTACAGATTAAAAAAAAAAAAAAAGTCTTGAAATTTGGCAATTGGCTTGATTCTAAGTGCTTGAGAGAGTACTTGAGCCAAGTACTAAAGAGATTTCTAAGTACTGGTAGCAGCACCAGCACACTCCAGCTTAAATTATGCTTTGGTCAACATTCAGTGTTTCAGAAGAAAGGAAGAGAAGGGAGGAACCAGCCTAGAAGCCAAATAAAGCATTCATTGAAAAAAAAGGCTTCCTGGTCATCATGTGGATACCAAATTTCTGGAACTGCATATATCTGTTCTGATTATTGCTCCTAGAACCCTATCATACTGTGCCTTCCATAACTTTTTGGGCTCCATTTTGAAATGTACATCACTTGTCCCAGCTGCTTTGTTAAGAAGACAATTCCAAAGCTTTATTCCTTTGATCTTTAGAACCTTATTCTAATTTCCCATTTAAATTTGTTCATGACCAGTTTATAGCCACTTGATCTTGTATTGATATTGCTCTTTAAGGGTCCCTCTGCGTATGCATTTGAGGAGCTCCCAGTCATGGGGAAACCCCACAAACTCCTGAGACTGGGGAATCATGGCTGCTGGAATCCCCCAGCCCCGTGGGTTTCACATCCCCCAAGGTTGGGAGATTGTGGCTGCCATGATCCCCTAAACCTGGGGGTTTCACACATTGCTGAAGCTGGGGGAATATGGTCCCCCATATTATGATTCTATGGTCCCCCAGCCCCAGGGCTGCCATGCTATTCAGCTGCAAGGGCCCAGATGGGTCCTAGCATCCAGAATCCGCAGCTGCAGGACTCTGGGTCCCCATGCTGCTGGGGTCCAGGGTTGTCAGCTGCCTGGGCTGAAAGTCCCCTCAGTTGTGGGACTCCCAAACGTGACATGGTGCACCCTTGTGTCTGGGAGCCCTGTCAAACTCTGCTACCTGTACAAATGAAAGCTCAATAGAAACCAGCTCTAAAGTTAGTATACATTTATTAGATCTAACTTTATAGCTGGTTGAAACTTGTTATGGCATCATAGTTACTTTGCACATGTAACTGGTCCCAAGGTAATTGTGCAATTAACCAGTTAATTGGAAAATACTTGTAACTAGCAGAGGGGTCCTAAGACACATAGCCCTCATTCTTCCTGGATATTTACCCTGTGGATACATTTACAAACAATCTTAATTTTGCTAAGCTATCTAAGTCAAGTTCTTTTAATCTCCTGCTAACTCTTAACTCTCCTACCCATCCCCATATCCCTTCTTTGTACAGGTTCTAGTTTAAATAATTTATTTTTAAACACAGATGACCAGAACAGTATATTAAATGGGGATCTTGTACATGGGTACTAATGCTTTGCTATTCTACTAAAAACACCCAACCTAATATCATTTAGGATTCCATTAGACTTTTTCATGGCTGGATCTACAGCTATGGTCATCCTACAGTCCTACATTATGGTTATCCTACAATCAACCAGAACCTCCAGGTTCATCTTTCCTCCATTTCCTCTAGTCCAGGGCTCAAAACATGTGCAAGGCTCCCTTACCATCTGGTCCTGCCACAGGCTACAAGTGTTTTACATCCTGGAACATCCAGCTACCTCATTTACCCTCATTGCTGCTCCCTATTCTCGCTTCAGCCAAGGTAAACACAGACATAGTAAAACAGCACACTTCACAGAGGAGAGAATGGGCACCTCAGCATAGTACCTTGCCATCAACCCCCCATACCAGATTGGACCTTTTTGGGCTGGATCTGGCCTCTTTGTGGGACGGATCCAGCCGGGGGGTGGCACAGGTTCCTGACTCCTGTTGTAGTCTATGAATTCCTCTCTTACAGCAAAGATTCCTAGCATTAGTCCATATTAGCGTAACTTTGCATTTCATACTATTAAACTTCATACCATTTCTGTTGTTTCATTCTGCAAGGTTGCCTATTTTTGGGTATAATAGTCTGATCCTCCTCTGTATTCACAATACCTCTTCTTTGTGTCTCACACAATTTTCATAGGTGCACATCTAGTTCATGCATTAAAATAAACCCCCAAACCTGTCCCCCAGCAGCACCTGCTAAGTAATCTGTCTCCAATCTGATAACCCTCCTTTCAATATAACCCATTGCTGTCTCTCATTAGGTGACTCATTCTTCCTATTTCAGCAGTATTAATTTCCATCTTTTCCAGTTTAGTTCATATTTGCCAATGAGATAGTATTAGACAACTTTATCTTAGCCACATGATCTTGAAAGTCTCTCTACATCTTAAGTATCCTAAAGGACAAAGATAATCAGAGAATTCATTTTGCAGTTGTTTTTCAGGCTAGATTTCCATTAATTTCAGTGAAAGATTTATCTTAATAATGACAGTAACATTGAGTTCTTAGTTTGTCAATGTAGACTGAAACAATGATTCATGTATGGAGGATATTTTTTTTGGAAAAAATATGTCTTTCAAGATTAACATTTGAACCGCATTTTAAAAATCTGAATGCTTTCAATTGGTTTACTGCTCTTGTAAATCCAATTTATATAGGATCAGTGATAACACTTATTGTCCATGCCTGATAAATTAATATAGCAGTGAGGCTAAAAGCAAGCAAAGTGCAATGAAAATTTGACCACCAAAATTGTTGAACAGGATGTTCATAGAATTAATCTAGTGCACTACATTAGAAGGCCATAAATCAATTAGCTTACAGTTAGTCCTTTAGAGAAATCAAGTGGATTGATTGTAGTTTCTTTAAGAATTAGTTGTTCTGCATTAAGAAAAGCCAAAGTAATTTAGAGGTCTTTCCTGAGCAGTTGCAGATAAGGTCACTAATATAAAGTAGTTCTTGGGAAATGAAACTGCTGGCAGTTAATTGGTAAATCAGAAGCTGAGATAATTCAGCTATGAAAACAAATGTGTGTCTAGTAAGAATTTGGTTATTCCTTTGCACCAAATTATATATCCAAATGAAGATTTTATATTTTTGGATACAGCAATCAAATGTTTGCTTGTAGCTCATGTCTTGAATGAAGGTAAGTAGTACTGGGTGTGTGTACATCTGCATTTGATCAGGGAGCAGTTTACTTGTAAGTAAACTACTCATGAGTAAATGCTTCTGGGCAGGCATGCACGCATGCAGGGACTTGGGAACAGATTTGCTGCTTATGGCAGCAAATCTGCTCCTGCCCCTGCCAGCCCTTCACTGGCCCCCTGCAGCAGCCAGGGAGAGCTTTAAGCTCTCCCTGAGTGCTAGCCCAGGGGCTGGGAAGGAGCATGGGGCCAGGAGACAACAGTCTCCGGGTAGGGCCTGGGACATTGCTCCCTGCCCCATGGGGGTTGCCTGCTGCCAGGGTGGACTCTGCCACCAGAGCCAGGGCGGGGACAACGTCCTCCTGTCCCAGCAGTAGGGAGCTCCTAACCCCAGCTCTCCAGTCAGGGGCAGGGCATTTGGTAAGAGCTACAGGGGTGGTGCAAATCCCAGCTTCCTGCCCCAGTCCACTGGTGGGGCAGCTAGAAGTGAGCCCCTGGCTGGGCAGAGGGGATTCACTGCTACCTGCCCAACCGGTGGATTGGGGAAGGGGCTGGGACCTGCCCCACTCCTGCAGCTCTTCCCAAGGCCCGCACCTTGACCACCTGATTGAGGCATGGGGCTGGGACCAGCCGCTGACCAGGACAGTTCATAACCTCTGCTCCATGGGTCACAATCAAGGAGTGGAGGGTTGGGATATTCTTATCTCCCAGCCCGTTTCACCATGAGAATGGGGGAGCAGGGGGTAGGAGATCCTTATTTCCCAGTGCCAGCTCTGCAGTCATAGGGCTGGCACTGTTAGATCTTTATCTCCCAGCCTAAACTCTGCAGTCGCTGGGCTCAGCTTGCCAGATAAGGATCTCCCAGTGCCGCCCCTGCGACCACGGAGCTGGGACTGGGAGATAAGGATCTGTCAACCTGCTGCTCCCCAATTGTGATGGTGAAGTGGGGGCTGGAGGATAAGGCTCTCTCATCCCCCATTTCCCAATCACAGCCTCAGAGTGGGGGTCTGGGAGCTCCTTGCTACCAGCGCACGGGGACATATAGGCTCTGGTGGAGGAGCTTGCCCCCGCAGCTGCCAGCTCCTGGAGGCAGGGAGCAATCTCCCAGCCCTTGCTGCCCATCTGACTGGGAGCACAGTCAAACATCTACATGAGCGTTACTGCACAGTAACTAATGAATATATTTGCTACTTGCATTTGCAGGTAGCAAATTTACTCGTGATTATGGCGGTTTACTGTGCAGTCAGCATGTGCACCTGTAGACGTGTACACTTACTGCACAGGAAACTGCTCTACTATGCAGTAAAGTGTCTCATGTAGATGCACCCACTGATCAGCTGGAAAAAAAGAATTGGTGTAACTTTCTCTCTCCTCTTTTTATATTGTTCACTCTGCTTCACAAAGAAGCAGTAACAATAAAGTGCCTGTGTGTGACAGAGAATAAAGAACTCTGAAGTGAGTCAGAACACCAAAAAAAATTCCCCAAGATAAAAGAATACCACTTGTGAGAAGCCATTTAAAATGGTTATTATGAATCTGTCTTTTCTGAACCAAGACCTATAAACTGATGATGAATGTGGTCTCAGAATCATGTAATAATTAAAAACCTGACATTTCAAGTATAATCATAATTTTTAGGAATAGTTAGGGCAGCACAAAAGCCCATGGAAGCAGAAATAAGCTGCTGTAATATTCCAATTTAGATGGCTTCACTTTTACACTTTGTACTGGACATCATTTCATTCATAGGTAAAACCTTTCAGATGAAAGTGCAGGCCTGTTTTTATTATCAAACTTTGTCTGTCAACATTATTAAACATTCTCTTTTTTATAGAGGTGAAAATTACCGCTATGTCTTCCAAACAGAACTACTTCTACTAAGTCCAGAAACCACCAGAAGTTTAAGAGCTTACTAAAGAATATAGAATGATTGACCATAAGGACAGATCTCTCCTCAAATTTATTTCAGATGATTGTCTTCCACGTTAAAATATTTCACCTCCAAATTAAATGCAATTAAAACCTACTGACCTCTCTCACTGTACTCCATTGTTATCCACTGTTACATGCTCAATTTTTCTCTTGCTGCTTTTTCTTTCCAATCTCACCTTTGTCTGGTGACTTTCACAAGATTTGCCATCTTTTTTAAGTAAATAAAAATCAAACAAAATCTGATGATAAAACTCCCCTTTCCTGCTCTTCCTTCTCCCAAATAAGTGACATTTAATTGTCATCTTATCTTCATCTAAACACCTGAAAGTATTTAACACTTGCCTTCCTGATTGCTAACATCCCTCACTTTTGCTCAGAACCTTTCTCTGTCTAGTGTACCCTCTTGGGTGCATCTACATGTGCCATTAGGGTGATGTAAGGAACTCTGGCACAGTTGGCACCAAAGTCAGCTCCCAGGTGCAACTCCACATGTGTGTCCAAGACCGCAGCAATTGGAGCCAGAATGGAGTAGCCCTGGGCTGACAGGGAGCCTGGGGGATCAGCCCCAGGATTCAGGGGTCAGTGTCAGGTGGCAGAGGCTGGGGCATGGGGTTACTGAAGTGTGGGGCTAGGCAGCAGGCAGCCCCTGCACTTTATCACCCTTGTGCCCCAGCCAGCCCCTGTCAGTGTCTACATGTGTGTTTTGGCGGAATTAAGTACTCTGCTGTACGTTAGTATTGTTCTCGACAGTGGTATCTTACAGTGGAGTTAGTTAATTTACTGTGTCCTAACACTGGCGTGTGTGTAGATAGTGATGCTTTACTGCAGACCTAATTAGTCATTTCCAGAGTACAGTGCAGGTGTAGATGCACCCCACCTTCAAATACACTTCTAGATCCCTATCCGTGCTCCCAATGCCTTCTACCTTTGTTTCTATGTGTGTCTGCAGTTACCATCCAGCATTTCCATCCATTTACCCCTAAACTTATTAAACAGGTTTTTACAGATACTGTGTTAACTTCTCACTACTAATCCATTACCATTTGGCCTCCTTTAGTTTCCCTCTATGAAACTACTCTCATCCAGGTTTCCGGTAATCTTTTCCTAGAACTACGTGAAGATCTTTATGCCATCCTTGTTCTTGTGGATCTTTCTCTTGCTTTTAATACTGTCATTCTTTCTTTCCTTTTTAGTATTCTGTCTTTTTTGTTGGTTTTTTTGTGTGTGTGGCAGTGTTTTCTCATTTTTTCCTCTCCATTCAATCATTCAGCAATTCCTTGGGGAATTTCTTCTACTGTATTCCCCCTATCTTTTTTCTGTATCTTGCTGGGTGTAGCTTAGTTCCTGGTCTCTTTTTCCTTTTATGTTGCATCAAGTCAGCTCAGATGAGTTAAGTAGTCATCACGGTGCTAGTGATTCTCAAATCTGCCTCCCCACAACCTCTCTTATCTGAGAGGTGATTTGAACTTTCCACTCCTTCCTTCAAAACTTCTTTTACATTTTTCCACTTCTTCTTCACCTATATTGTTAAACCACTTCACCCCCTCTGTCAGGCATAGCCTTGAACCCAGGGCCTTGGTCTGACAGTATGGTGTTTACCCCAACCCACCACCCTGCTGCTGTTCCCAGAGGTTGGATTGGGCCTACCTGAAGCTCCAACAGTGCCTAAATGGCTGGCTTCTGCTACCCGACATGCCATTCCTCCCTATATAGGACTAGGAAGAGGACAGGAATGTCTAGGCAATAGGGCTTTCCTTTGTCATGGACTGTACCTCTTGTGATTCTGCCAGCCTCCCAGCCTCCTGGTTTGATGACTTGGTTCATTTGTAGACTTAAGTCTCTGTTTGATCTCCTGGTTCCCTGACTCATCTTGCTTGTAGACTTTGTTCTCCATTTGATTTCCTGGTTTCCCAGCTTGTCCCTAGATTCTACTTGCCTCTGAGTCTAGTTTGTACCCCTATCTAGTAATCTTAATCCCTGATTGGTTCTGAGGCCTAGCCACCCAAGTCCCAGCACTGACACTGTCATTCATTACCCTCTCCAGTATTGAGAACAGCCACCTATATCACCTTGGTCTTTTGTCCCCACATTTTATCTTTCTTCAGTCTAAAATGCCATTACCAGACTACTTATGTGCTTTTCACTGTAAACACATATACTGCCTATACATGTGCTGGGGGAGGGGGGGCATTTTAATTAGAGTGGCTCACAGACAGCCGCTCTAATTAAAATGTCTCACTGTCACATGTGTTAAGCTGTCACGTGTTTTAAAATAGCTGTGGGATGCTTTATCTAATGCTCATTTGACAAGGTTTAGACAAAGCGCCCCCATGGCCATTTAAAATTGTGTGGGGGTTTAATACATGTGACAGTGAGGTGATGCTGGAGTATTCTAATTAGAACATGGAACAGACTCAATTAATGGAGTCTACTCTGATTGTTTTAATTAGAATGTGAATGAGCATGTATATAGGCATTCATAAATGTCCATTTTGCCCCATAGAAAATCCTAAATTGGCTCTACATCATTGTTGAAAACTTAATTTCCTTAACTTCCAGGCCCAGCTTCAATACCTGCTTTTTCTCTTGTCACATAAATGTTTCCATAACACTTTCTTCCTCCTCCTAGGATGCATGGTGTACCTGGGAAGCTATAAAAGAACACATCCAAGTCAAAGATCATAAAAGAATTTGATACATCCTTAAATTGTTCCAGTGCTTAATTACTTTAATGATAAAAAAAAAAAATCAATTTTCCACACACTGTATCTTGTTATAGTTTGTCTGCAGAACAGGAGACTCCTAGGTTATTGGGCATCTCCATGATAGGGACTTATAAATTATACACACACAATAATTATAGGTGGAGCCATGAATCTATCAAATCATGTACGTCAAGAATGGTCAACCTGAGGCATGGACGCTGCAAGTGGCATGGGCAGCCTTAGTGTTTGGCGTTCAACAGATTGGGGAGGGGACAGGGAGCAGAAAGTAGAGTATCAGATCAGGCAGGGAGCAAAGTAGAGTAGAAGCTTGGTCAAGGAGCATGGGGCAGGGATCAGAAAACAGCAGTAGATTGGGTAGGAGAAAAGAGTTGGAGTGGCAGTCGGGGAAGGTACAAGGCTAATTTGTAGCATGCTAGCCAGAAAAGTCTGGCTCCCACTGGCATATGTCATGAGGTTCCTAATATGTCTTTGGGTATCACATAAATCATTTGAACAAAGAGGTTCTCTCTATTTCCCATAAGGTAATTTTTAGCCCTCAGGTAAATAAAAAGACAGAATTATCCATTTTTGCCTATCTTCCTGCATTATAGAAGAACATCTTTGGCAAATTCAGAACAACTATTTGTCCTTATATGTTATTTGAGAATATTGCATGCTTTTATTTTTCTGAAGTTATTCAGCCAACTGGAAGAGTTCATAGGATCTGAATTAGTGATAATCACTATTTTTCTTGATAATTAAGTACAACAGACATAACTTACCATATTATCCATATAAAAATACTAAACATATATAAAAACACAGATAAAAATATTTGGGTGGAAATCCTCTTGCATTGTAAATACATGACTATTATTTGTAGTACATACCAAATGTTATTACAAATACAGTGCCCCTTTGTCAAATAGTACAGAAGTTGAAGTCTGCATCTGTATTTTGGCACACCACACTAAACACTTTGGGTGCTTTCAGATGTGGAGAAAAAAAAAAAAAAAAAATGCGCTTTACTGGAAGAATCAGTGCATGTGTTTGACCTGGCTCTGCAGTGTCTGACTAGATAGGGCACTTTAGCGGGGCTTTTTGGTACTTTTATCTAATAGCTGATTCAATTTGCTCTTAGATAAAAGCACCGTAAAAGCCCTGCTGAAGCGCCTGATCTATGCAGATGTTGTGTGAACTGGGTCTAACTAACACAATGCTGGACATGCAATGGGCTTGCTGCAGGGGCACATGGAATTTAAAGTAAAGCACCATTTTGAGGAGGTTTCTTTACATCTGTAAGCAGCCCAAGGTATTAGTTTTTGTCTAAAGGAATTTGCTGGTTTTATAATTGCAGTTGTCAGTTCTTCCTTTTCCATACTGCTAAGTAACATTGAGAAAAATTCATGTCCATTTAGGAGGGATGAGCTTGTGCATGCTACAGTACAAGGGTCCTTTATCCATTAACTAGTACAGAGTGGGGTGATATGACCTGTGGACTACATACAGCCAACCAATCCTAGTGGTCTGCCATAACTTTTTATGAAACCACTTGATTAAACAAAAGAGGATTTGAAAAGCAAAAGAGCAGTCTGTGTCCACACCATGCAGCAATTTACTAATCAGTCATGCACCTACATGCAAAAACAAGTTTCTTACTTGAAAACTTGCTGAAAATTTACATCCAATCAGAGCATGTCTTCCTAATGACATTCCTCCACTGGAACATGTACTTTATTAAAGTTTGAGTGTTCATCCCTGAACTAGCAGAAGAAAGCAGACCTTTGTAGAATATATTAAAATAACTCGTGGGAGGCAATAATTAACTTGCCACTATAAATCTGTACAGTGTCAAGTCTGCTTTTTTTTTCCTTGGACATGCTATACCTCTAAACCTCCTGACTATTGTAGGAAAGCCCTTTGTCACAATCCTTTTAACAGTAATATAGTTTCTTTTTCCCTCTTGCAGCGGCAAATTAAACACTTAAGAGTGTTAAGAGTGTAAACTCTTGCTCTTCTATAACGTTAAAACAAATGATGCGTTTACAGTGTTTAGGTAACTGGTATTTTAACCTAATGGCAAGTAATTGGTAGTTTAGGATTATCCAAGAAGTTCTGCTTGTGAAAAATTAAAGTGCACGCAGAAAGTTTGCCCTCATTACTCACAGAACTGCTTTAATGTTTCTCTAATAACTTGCAGTGAATAAGGTTGAGCTAAGATTATTTTTGAAGTCAGCGGTCAGAGTTCTGATTTTTAAAAGTGGAACAAATTGATAAATTGTTGGTCCTTATTTTGGCTAAAAAAATTCCCAACATGTTTCACCAGTTGAGTTGAAATCCAAATTTAGGCGTGGGTTTTACTTTTATTTTTGAAAAACCTTTAAACATGTTTTTAAGAGAAGTGTAATAAATTACTATTTAATCACAAATAGCATGCCTGTACAAGATTTGAAACTTTCCAAGATTTTGCTTTTAGGTTGAAAATTGTATGTTTCAGTTGCACGTATTTCCTGACATTTTGCATAGCATTAGCCAAGCTGAGGAGAGGTAAGTGTTTAAAAAGGTAATGTTGTATAAAGTAAGGGTATTACTGAAGAAAAGAGAGCAGTAGATGCTTTATAGACACTTTTATGAATAAGAACTAACCAATAGCCCATCAGGAATGATGTGGGGGAGGGTGGGGATGGAGTGCCGTCACCCACTACCCCTCACTGCCGCCATCTCCCAAGAGCAGGGCAAAGCTTGCCCCTCCGTCCCTCTTGGCCAACACCCTATGTCGCCTGCAGGGAGCAGGGCCACTCCATCCCTGCTGTCATGGCAGCACACCACAGCCACTGCCTCCTGTCCAGAATGCTCTTGCAGCACTCTGATTGGTTGTTCCACACATCCGATCAGAGTATGAATAAAGCATTACAGACAGACAGACAAACTAAGACTTTTATAATATTAGAATTCCTAAATTTACCAGACTAGGTTGAAAAGATATAAGGACTATAAGCCCTCACACTTCAGGATTAGTAACTACTTAAATGGCAGACTACCTATAAAAATCAATAAAGCAACTGCATTAATTTTCTTAAAGTTGCTAGTTAAAATTCATCCATATAGAAAAGCCTTCAAAATACTGTAAGATGGCTTGTTAATTGCTGAATGTGAGTACTGCTTATTACTATGAGAGAATTACAGTGTTACTTCATGTCTCACCTTTCCATCCAGTGGTTACATCTAGTTGTGTCTTGTCACATACTCAGGCTGTGAGCTCTTTGGGATAAGTATGGTTTTTATCTGTTCATTATATATGTGTTTAGTATGTAGAATATCAGAATGTCTTAGATATCACCATAGTACAAACATTTAATATTAAAAGACGGCCATTGAACTGATGTCTTATGGCATTCATCTTGTCCTTAGGCAATGAAAATTGACCTGAATATTCAGTACTATAACATATGTGTATGTGTGTACACATATCTGTGTGTGTGTATAGCTGCTTTTACAAGGTATAACTGAGAGCCTTGTTACACCTTACACTGTGAGCCATACAAATGTTGATCGGTGTCAGTCTTAGCTCAAGTTTGGAGCAGTCACATTTCAGGCTAGCAGGGGCCTAGAGGACTGAAAGGTAAGAATCTGCCACATTTCCCATTCCAGGCTTCTCCCTTCCCTTCTGGGAATCCCTTTGGTTCCCCGCTTCCTCCCTATCCCTACCCCCACCCACCCTGCTTGCTTGTGGCTACTTGTGTTGTCTGTCCCAGGGGAGCAGGCAGGGAAAAGTTAACCTATCTGGCCCAGAGAGCAGCAGCAATGGCCAAACAGGCAGGTTAACCCTTCCCTCCCTCCTTCCCCCAGGACAGACACCACAGGCAGGCACCACATGGCCCAAGTAAGTGTGGGGGGCAGTGAGCAGGGATCTGGGGTGCTGGGGAGGGGTTAAGAGCTCAAGGAGCAACCCAAAATTTCCATGTAACAAAGCCCTAAATTAAATTCCAGTAATATAAAGGGTTAGTAGCTCAAACAAGAGGAAAGACTATTTTAAGAATAATGTTCAACCTGAAAGTATTTCTTTGAAGATGAATTAAAAACATTTACACTTACTATGACCTGTTCCAAGTTCTGTATTTCTTCTGTAAGAATTAATAAACTTACCAAACAATAAGGGATAAATAAAAATCAGAACAGCTCTTTTACCTATATATCAAATGAATCCGCTCAGGCATTATTGAGAAAAAGTAATCCATAACTAAGAAATTTTTCAATATCCATTATTACTCAATATAAATTAGTAATTTTGTAATCAGTATAGCTAATCCTGTAAAATGAGAAGCAGTGAAGGACAATATAGAACATGGAAATAGTGCTTAGATTCTCCTTTCTTTGCATATCTCACTAGGTTTAGTGGTGATGGAGAAAGGTTCTTCTAAGTATATACATTTTATAGGAACTTGATGTTTAAACTTAATTGACAGGTTTAAAAAGTCAGTATCATGTGGAGTAGCAGATAGTTTCTTGTAACATGGATGAAAGTCTGGTTTGATCTATAATAAAATAATAATGCAAATTCATATTTATTTTTTAACACTGAAGTTTTATTTCAGCTAGATTAATTTAATTAATAACATTTGGGAAAATTAGGGAATGTAAATTTCAAGTGCTACTTATTTCCATGAGGAAAGGATTTTACTTCAGGAGTGTGAATTCCTGAAGATACTTATCTTTTCTTCAAGTATAATAATAACGTACAGTACCCTAAGGCTGCTTGCAAACATTTGAAAAAAAACCCCCACGCTTTACTCCCGGAAGAAGCAGTGCATTACTTCAGCCTGGCTTGCAGTGTCTCTAAAGATCAGATACTTCAGTGGGGCTTTTTGGTGCTTTTAGCTAAGGTTGACTCAATCAGTTATTAGATAAAAGTGCCAAAAAGCTACACTTAAGTGCCCAATTTTACAGACATTGTGTGAGCTGGGTTGAAGTAATGTGCTGCCTCTTTTGGGCACGTGCAGGTCTTGACGCAGGAACATACCAAATTTAAAGTAAAGCCCTGGGGGGGGTTGTTTTTTGTTTTGTTTTTGTTTTTTTAATGTCTGCAAGCACCCTAAATGTGTTCAAATTATTACTTCTTTAGTGCTGAGATGCCACTTATATGAATTACCATAGCTAAAAAAATGTGATAATTCGGGGCGTTGAAGAAACTTTGGTATGAAGAAACTTGAGTATTGGGCACCTGCCTTAAGGCACCTTCCTGTGATGTGATGAGCTTTATACTGTATGATGCAGCTGCCTGCTACATTTATTTTCTCAAGGTAAAAGGGTTTGCTATCTATGTCAGCTGCTCTTGTTACATCCAATGGTCAGCTAATAGATTTTGTATACTATAGCTAAGTAAATCATATGCCCACCCTTCCTCAAAGTACGAGCTTAGGGTGATAAGAATCCTTAATATTTCTATAATTTGTGGGCTAGAACCAGAACTAAAAGAAGGATAGTTCCTCTTTGGAGTGCAGGAAGAATAGTTATTTTTCTTCCTCTACTCCACTATCTTCCTCCACTATCCACCTCCTCTAGATAGTTCTCTTCTTTCATTTGAATTAAAGGTCATGTTTCTTAAGCATGGGTGCCTAAATGTAGAGTCATTAAGTCCACATTAGGCCCCTCACAGATGTTAAAATAATGGAGCTATTGGGATTGGAGGAATTTTATGCCGAATATCCTGAACATCCTGCCTCCTGTCATATCAGACATTCATGGCAGGGGATGCACCCAATCCCGGCAGTCCCAGGTGGGTTTGAGACATGGAGCTGTCAGGGCCTGGTCTTATGAGCTGATTGCCAGCCCCACCCCAGGAAAGCCCAGCTGTATATGTGGTTTTTAGACATCTCAAAACACTGGGATCCATCTCCCCACAACCTAGCCTTTTTAAGTTGAGGGAGTGTAATGCAAAGCAGGAAAGGCTGTAAGATTCAGGGGTTGCCAGGTTCCTAGAGAGCCCCCCCTGCCAAGAAACCTTGCAACCCACTCTCCCTGTAGTCAGTTTTCAACATAGGGATCAGGGCTATCTCAGTCCCTGTCTCAGTCCCTGTGCCAACCTCTGTACCCATGCTGATACTGGCAGTCAGCTGATTGTTAGTGTCATCATGGAGGTGCTACATGTTCAATATATGGCGCCATACAAACATGCTACAGAGATGTTCCACATTTTTTGTGGAGTAACATTGTGGTTGATTTGTTGATTTATGGTGCCATAAATTGGCTGAACATGTAGTACTTACTTTTTCTAAGGTACAATTAACATATTAATCACACCATAATTGTAATGTGCCATGGGGCTTAGCTAAACAAATCTGCAGGTGCTCAGCACTTTAAATCACTCATTTAGTTACCTCAGCACAGATAAGGGGGCATGCATTGGAAACTCCCAGTTTTGCAAAATTTGGCCTACATTTTCAGCCTTTGAAGTCATGAAGATTGAATAAACTAATGACTATGTACTGTGTTCCCCAAGAATAACAGATTTGAAATTTCTTATAGTTTCTTTTCCTAAAATACCCAGGTTACACACAGCCCCTCCTCAGCTGTTCAGAACAAGCTTTCAGAACTGTTGATCACCTTTCCACACCACTCTAGTCCCAGAATAATTCACTTCTACAGAGCTGCCAGGTCACTGACATTTTGGTTTGTGTAAGTTTTTTCTTGGCTATCAGCTGTTTATCTGCACTTGAGCTAGGTCCTCTGCTGATCTACTAATGAAGCCTCTGGTCACAAAATGCGGCAGTTCAGAGGAACAGCTGACTCTGCTTCAGGTGGCCAAAAGAATACAGAGGCACAATAAGAGAAAGAGTTCACAAGCATATGACCTGAAAATGGCTGCATCCCCTTTGAGTAGAAAAATGTAGACAGTAAGGGAAGGCTAGGAAAATTATCCTTGTTCCCTCCATGTCCATCCCTTTTTTTTTTCCCCTATAAGCAAGAAAAGGAAAGGAGCAGATCTGGGAAAATTATGCACAGTATTTTAAAAAAAATTAATTTGAAAATAAAACTGCTAAATTGGACAAAGTATTCTATGAATATATTTGACGGCCAATTCTAGAAAAGACACACTCTAACAAGAGGAGCATAGCTAAAGTCTCATTTGGGGCATACCACTCAGGCAAAACTTGGAGCGTAGAAAGAGAGTGGACCTCTAAGTTAAAAGTGGAATTTCATTACAAAATTGTAAGAGAATGAGGTCAGATCACATGAAGCTTTCTCTGGTTGTTCTATATCATCCCCTGTTATAGTGTGTTGCAGAAATCTAGCTTGAAAGTGAACACACAGATAGCCATGGCCTGGCCAACATCCTCAAGAGTGAGTATAGTTCCATTTCCAGGTCTGGACAATAAAAAGTATTTCTGGCTGCCAACATTATTCAGATATTGAGGCATGGAGAAAAATCAAAGAGAGAACAAACCATCTTGAGGACAAAATATTTTTAATTAAGGAAGGTATTATGATTTTGGACAGTTCTTCAGTGATTTTTTCTTTTCCTTCCCAATGGGTACATCTACATGAGATGCTGATTGCACAGTAGCTGAATAATACAATGATACAATTACGTTTGTTTTCTAGTGTTTCAAGTCTTACAGAATGAAGGAAATTAAAATTGGTATTTCAAAATTTGGAAAAGGTGGAAAACTTAAAAGTTATATAAATACCATTTTTGGACAAGATCTTGGTGAATAGAGAAAGTGGGAAATATATAGAATTGCCATTTTGGAAAAGATCAGTGATCTGTTTAGTTTGGTATCCTGGTCTATCAGTCATATTAGTTGCTTCCAAGGAAAAGCAAGAAACCGGGGGTAATGAGTTATGACTAACCTTCTGACAGAGGAAGTTTCTTCTACATTCTTTCAGCTATCTATGACTTATGCTTTCAGGCACAAAGGTGTATAGTCCTTAGATTTTTTTTTTAATGCCATCTAAAGTAACTGCAAATGTTTTTAGAATCCATCTGGATATCCAATCCTGTTTTGAATTTTTCTAGACTTTTGGCTTCAGTTATATCTTGAGGCAGTAATTTCTATAGGTTTTTTTCTTCCTTTCCTGATTATTCACTGAATCTTGTATTCACTGGTTCTTGTAAAATGCTATGCTCAATTTATTTCCTATATACCATTATTTATTTTATATACCCTTTCACAAAGTTTAATGGTGTAGTGCTAGGTTTTTTTTTGTTATGAAACAGAATTACAAAGTACCTTTTGTACTAATACTGATGTTGTTCTATGCAGTAACTTACCTACTCCTTCCATTTCATAGATTTTCAAAAAACTTAATAAACATGACCACTATCTGTGAAGTCAGTGCATGTATAGTTTTTGATAATTGGCTTAAGTGCATTTTTGTCCATATGCTGCATAAGCACAAAGTAGATTTAGTACTTCCACCTTTTCTCTACCTGGTTATCAGTCTATCAGAAATATCAGCAACAGTGGCTGCTTTAGTATATAGTGGGTGCATCTACATGTGAAATGAAGGTAAAGCAATAAACTCCAGAGCTGTGTGAGCTGGAGTGAACTGTTCCTGGGTACAACATCTACATGTACACCTGGGACAGCAGCAATTTGAACAGGCCTGGGCTGGCAGGATGTATGGGGTGTAAGCCTTGGGCAGTGCTGACCCCCCATACACGGTCATAACCTACACTTAAATTTAAGTGCAGTTAATTACTGTCCCTAACAGTACTATCTTATGGAGGAGTTAATTAGTTTACTGTGCCCTAATACTGGCACATGTGTAGATGGCGTTGCTTTACTGCAGAGCTAATTAGTTTACTCCATAGTAAAGTATACATGTAGATGCACCCTATGGGCGCATGTACTTGAGATGTTTCCTGCAGAGTTCTCTAATTAGCTCAACAATAAGCATGTCCATGTGCAGCCCTATTACACTGCAGGGAACTAATAAACTCCACAGCAGGTTAATACTTGTAAATAGAGTACTATCCTGCTGCAGAGTTTTTTCATGCATAGCAGCACATGTGTAGATGCTGACCTGGATGGCTGGCCCAAAACTGAAGCACCCTTGTGCCCCAGTGTGGTGGGGACACTGCCATGAACCAAATTTACCCCTGACGCTGAGACGGGGAGAGAAGCAGCAGCTGTAAAATGCAGCCGAAGATCAAAGCTGCAGAGGCGGCAATGCCGCCAACAGAAGACAAGCCATGCCGCTGCAGAAGAGAGGCAGAAAGCAGCAACAGCAGCCTGCCACTGGGGATCAGGCGTGCTCCCCAGAACCAGCATGGGCACATTTTGTAGCTGCGTGCCGACGCCAGTTTGTCAGCCGGTCCTCAGAACAGAAGATAAAATCCCCACTGACCAATGTTCAGGGAGAACCAGATTTAAGTCCTCCAGAGAGTCCAGAGCAGCTTGAGACAAACAAATGCCTTGGCAGGAGTGAGTGGTAGCAACCCCAAGAAGCGGGATGCCTTGCTAAGAATGGCTTGGAGGAGCCAGGGTACTTACCTCTCTCAAGACCATGGATCCCAGACAATGCTGGCAGAGACTGGGACAGTAGTAAACTTATAGAGAGAAAAAAAGAAGAAAGGATACTGAAGCTGTGGGTAGCCCCTGGAGGGGGGAGAGAGAGAGTGCCCGGAGGGAAGATACCCCTACGTGAGGCCTACAAAAGGACGATACACCGTCCAAACTGGAACTAAGATTAGATGAGGGCCAAAGGCCCAGCCATGGCAGATTGATTTTGCTTTGGCCTCGGCCAAAGACTAACATCATCACTCGTTGGCACAAGGCAGGATGTAAGGGAGGCAGAGCCCCGAGACAAAGACCTAAGCAAGAAACCAAAGAGGAAACCAGGAGAAGCTAGGATTAGAGAACTTCTTCCCAGCAATAATCCACAACAACAAAGACATGGCAGGAGAGAAATCCTGGGGACCCTTTAAGAAGTATCGCTGGAGGGCAAGCTGTCGACCTGAAAGGAGACAGCTCCATCTGAGCAGTTCGAAAAGGAAAAGCATTCAGGTGAATGTCACAGGTGATTTCATCCAGCCATCCCCTTCACAGCACATGGAGCTGGGTCAGAGCAGACTCAGACTGGCAGGCTTACCCCTCAAGCCCCTTGCCAGCTGGGGCTGCTCAAACCTGGCTCAACATGCTGTAGTCTTGGACATACATATAAACACAGCTCCCAAAAGCAATAACGTTCAGTGTGATATGTGCCGAAATTTATAGTTTCGCATTAATATGCTATGTAGATGTGTCTAGTACATCCAAAATAGGATAAACTACTGAATATGCTGGTCCTTAGTAAAGGAAGCATTAGTGTCACGGCACGGGGTCCTGCAGGATGGCCATGATCTCCCCAAGGCCCCCTTACCATGCCAAGTTGGCCCAAAGGGCACCCTCGATTCTCTCCTGCCATGCCTTTGATGGTAAATATATAACAGGGAGGCTGCCTTTACATCATCTTGGACACGGTTTTGCTGTACTCTCTGACCCCGTGGGCTCCTGGACCCCTTGTGGGTCCCGTTCTGCAATGGGTGTTTCGGGGCACCCTAGCCTTATTGGCTATACGTGGCTCTAACCACCCCTTTACCACACCCCAAGCCTCACAGATGGAACTGACATTGTTTGGTCTGGGCCTTGTTATAATTTGGCCCCCTGGGCTCACTGCACCCTCTCTGGCACCTGGGCTTTCCACAGCCCTGCAAAGTGCTGCGCCCTCTCTGGCGCTGGGATCGGTGCACCCCCAAATGCTGCGCCTCCTCTGGTACCGGGGTCCCCATGCTGCTGTGGGTCCCCTATGAGGCCTCCTTCTTCCCCTAATAGCCTCACCCAAACCACCAGTCTTAAAAAGCAAAGAAAACACAAGCCCCTGAGCTATAACATAAATTCAAGCCGCCCAGTTATAACATCATTCAAGACATACCAGGGGTGCTCCGTCCCTCATCAGTATCAGAAGCTCTACCTGCAGTCAGGCCTCTCACCTTTGGTTGCTCTGGGATTGCTCCTTCCCCCTTGGCTGCTGGCAGGGAACTGCTCTTCTGGCCTCAGACCTGGGGTTTATATGTGAGCCAGGCCCTGCCCTTTCGGGTCAGCTAACCGCTGGCAGGTGTGGGCCTCTAGCTCACTCTGGTTGCCCCTGGTAGCCAGCAGCTGGGGCTCCCCACTCACTGCTAGGGCTCTTTCCCTAGCAGTTTCTACTCTTCAGAGGAGCAGGGCACCTAAGTGCTCTGCAACGATGAGTCAGCAAGAGTTCCAGGTTTGTTCCTGGTGCAGTTCTATAATTTAATAATTTTTTTATTATTAACTGACATTTTTAACCACGAATAAATCCTTAAAATATTAGTTTATGTTTTTCAAAAGTGATTTTCTTCTGTGCTCATGTGACTCTGCCTAGGCATACTTTCCTAACTGCTACAAGAGTATACATTTGATTTCACATCTCAACTCTTGTTTAAATACATCCTGTTTGGCACTCTGTGATAAAATATTTAATTTCCCACTAGTTTGTTGTTGCTTTCTTGTCTGGGATTATTTTAATCTGAAGAAAATGGGAAAATGGACTGTGACAATCCTTATATTTTCATGCAAACATTTAATTTCAGGTCCCAAAGTATCTTCTCTCTACGTAATTCAAACCATAGGTAGAAACCCTTTAACTCAAGCTCCTGCAAGATTCCATAGAAAATGAATATATTGCTGTTTAATCTCATCTTGTTGGAAGATATAGTATAATGAACAGTGTGCTTCTAAGATAATATGGTAGAATAAGCATCCACTGCAAGTAATAAGCAGCTATTAGATAATTCATTAATATTTTCACAATCCTATAGAATTAAGGTCCTAAAAATCACTGTGTTTTTCAAGTAAATGTGATTTAACAGTTCACTATAGAAAATCAGATACCTATGATAGTTAAACAAGATTGACAGAATGATCCTCAGCAATAATATGTACCATTTAAGTGCTTCCCTTTTATTCTTTACAGAGCAAGCTAAGCTTTAGTAAGGTGTTTTGTACTATCAAATGGTGTCATAAAAGCTCGGGAGGCTATATAAACTAACAGTCTTGTAAATATGCAAGTGAAAACAAGTGCTAATTTTGATTGAGGAGCAAAAGCCTCACCATCTTTATAAAGTTTCCTCACTTTATTTTATTGTGATGTGTTTTAAAGTTCAAACTGAAATATACTCCTTATAAATATATAATGTATTTGCTTTTAAAATTATGTATAAGAGTTAAGAGTTGGTTGCTGACAATGAAATTGCACTAGGACATGTCTTTGATTAGGTATTTGTTCTTCTGTGGAAAGAAATTATCATTTGGCTCTGCATCCCTTACTGAATTCCCTTTATTATTGCTTTCTGTTGTGGCTTGATTTCTGCATAGCGGTAGGAAGGGATCAAGTTGCTGGCCCTTTAAGTACAGGAAATTCCTTGTTCTTTTTCATGGAATTGGCCTTGTGTGTAAGCTGCTGTAGGTTGCACATATGCTCCATTCACCTGAGACAGGATTTCTGCTAGCAGTACCTACTTGGTCTGTGCATAAGCCTTATCTCTCTTCATGCCTTATACTAAGAATGTAAAAAACAGTTTAGTGCTAATAACCACATCAGTTCCTTCTTGACACCCAAGATCTGAAATGAAATGCACATCTCTGAATCTGTACCTGCCTTTGTTTAGCTTTCTTCCATCTTTTGTATATTTAATAGGTTTCTTCATTATTTATATTTTAGTGGCTTATTAGAGAAAATTAGGGTAGTTTGGGAGACAATAAGAAATTTATTGTCTTTATCTCTTTTTCTCCTGTTCCTCTCCCCCCGCCCCCTCCTCCCTGCTTTAGCTATAATTGAAATTGTTTTAAAAACATACCAGGGCTTTAAAAGCAATATGGCCTGCCAGTGGCTTTTCCCACAAAAAACATGGTCCTTATTTATATTGTTTAGGAGAAACTTGTCTGCAGGTCATTTTCTAACAGATTAGAAAGTTCCAGGAAATATGTCTGAAAATGCTTTTAATGCACTGGCAATTGAGGCCTGAAAAAGATCCTGGTCCTGTAGACTCCTCTGTTCAATGGACACTGAAAACGAAGAGTTTATTCTAGTTTTACTTGATTCCTCAGATCCAATACTGGGAAGGCCACTGTCTCATAGGAAGTGGAGTAAACAGTGAAGGAAACAAAAGATTTGCTGATAAGTACAAATTATCTTCAGAATCCTTTTTTGCACCTGAATCTGGTGAGATCCCACTACCAGTATAGATACAGTTAGGGCTCTTAAGGTATGAGTTACCGGTATTCCCCTTTGCTCCTCACAGCCTTTGTTTCCTTCCCTGCTCCCCATTGTCCCCCCTCCCCCTTTACAGGCAAATGGAGCTCTGCCTCCATTTCATCCTGGGCACGGAGGACATGGAAGTGTGACCCCTGTCTGGGCACACAGCAGCATCCCAGGGCTGGATCTGTTGCTGCTACTGATTGGCTGGGCAGGGGATGGAGCTTCCATGTGCTCTGAGCCCTGGGAGGAATGGAGCCAGAGCTGGAGCCATGCCTGATAATAAGTCAGGAAGAGGGACAGAGACCATAGGGGCAAGCACAGGGGTTGGGCAGGCAGAGTGGGGGCTGGCAGCTACTGTGGCTCTGACTCTAGCCCCAACCTGGGCTTGGGGCTGGAGTCAGAGCTGCAGTAGCCAAGTATGGTAATCAGACACCACATGATCAAGTACTTTTGGTACTGTGCAGACTAAGGGAGGGATTCTAATACTCTTTGTGCATCTAAATAGAACTTTTCCACCTGGCCTTTGGACAGCCAAGACAGGTAGAGATATGAGGCCAAAAAGAAGAGACCAAACAAGAGGTTTTGTTGCTCAGTGACATGGATGCTGCTCTGAAAGGGAGTGAGCTCTGAGTTTGTCTGGAACTCTTCATCCTGTTGCAACAGAATCTTCCCCATTGATTTTTATCCTAGAACTGTTAAATGCAAGGTGCAGCATTTCAGCTTTGGCCCATTCAGGCATCTATGAAAACAATTCAGATATCCCCCAAAGTATCTAAACTAAATTCCAATAAGTATCATGAGATAGAGCTAGGAACCTAACCTAGATCCTTCTAATCCCCAGCCTAGTCTCAACCTAACCATCCTTCTTTGTTCCGGCAGAATACATTAAAAGGTTTCTGTAGAAACATGATTTTGACTATTCTTTTTCTCCAATATCCCTTCCAGTTGTAATTTTTCATTTGCTTAGTTAGCCAAGGTGTTTGAGGTTCTGAGAGTTTGAAAAATGACAGGGTTGTGCCCTACTAGATATCTAACTTCTTTTTAACATCGTGTCTGAATTTTTACATTTGTTTTTATCTTCTGTCCTTTGAGAACTGCTTTTGTATATACAAGTATCTTGTGAATACTACACACTTCTGAACTGTTCACAAACATCTGTAAATGCTCTTGGAAATGTAGGATATAGATACATGTAATAATTTTGTCTGTATTGAAGGATACTAGTATAAGGTGTTATGGTAAAATTGTTGTGCCTGCATGTTCATATAGGGATAGAGGTGTAACAAAACCATAGAAACTTTAACCCTATTCCAATTAGGATTAAATTTACAGCAATTTAGATCACAACATAGGAGCATATAGATGTAACAGTTTGTCTGTTTGCATGATTAATTTATATGCTACTTTCCTCAGAACAGGTTCAGGGCACCTTAAAATTAAAAAAAAATCATAAATACAAAACAAATCCCCAGGCAGCTCCCCTAAACTTAACCCTGGCGGCTGAAAACCTGTCTCGATAAGGTCTCACAACATGTCTGGAAGATGTCTAAGCTTAGGCTCTAATGGGGCCTTAATGGGGAAGGAGTTCCAAAGCTAAAGAGTGGCACCTGAAAATGACTTCAAATAAACATGCATCACACACAGCTTGCAGGAGGTTGTTCTCAACTGATCTTAAGGATTGCAGTGGAACATAAAGGATGAGGTAGTCCCTTAGGTTGCACTGTAACAGCTGATACATGCTCCTCTCTTCTTTTTTAAAGCAGTCAAATGTTACTTCTGTCTGTGTAGCATTAGAAACTCCACAGTACTTCATTTAAAGCTTTTTAAGAAGTTTTCAGAAGGTACCACTGAAATAATTGTTTTATTTTACCAAGTGAGGGACACACACATATTAACACACCTCCTGTATAAGATGTGGTTTTCTTTATATACTAGGAAAATAACTAGTTCTGCATAGAAGAGTGCCAGTATTTTGCTTAAATCATTTTTAAATGCATAGTAAGAAAAATCCTCTAAAAATAGCTGTCATCAACAGAACTAAAGTTATAAAAATAATCAACTAAGAAAAATGCCTATTAGAATGTTACAGTAATACCTATAATATTAAACAGCTAGAAAATTTTAAGTTAATGATAATATTTTTAAAACAGTTTCAACGTCTGTGGATTAAAAATTAAATAGCGATGCACAAACAACGTAGCCACAAATAAAATACTGTACAAGTGATCCTTTATTAATCAACACCCATCTTTTTCCTCCTTATCAGGATTCACTTTGCAGCCAAGTACCATAATGCTATGCCACGATCTTTCTAATATATTTTTGATACACACCCCATATTTCCATCTACCACATTATAAATGCACATTTCTAAACATTCTCCGTCCATCTCTTAAAAACCATGGACCGGAACACACATCCATTTCCTCTTCAGTTCCATACACATTGAGAAAATAAAATCATTTATATCACTTTATACCTTCTGTGCCGGCTTCTGCTCTACCAGGAGCTCTCGTGCGGCCTTAGCCCAGACTATCGATTGAGCCTGTCCTGGGCTTGCAAGTGGATGCCAAAGACTACCCCGGCTGACGTCAGGGGATCCCCTTAACTCTCCTGCCACGACTTTGAATGGTACCTCAGTGGAGGGGTTCCCCTTCGAGGCGGCCTCCAGGGTTGTCACGCCTCTCCGTGGGCACTCATGGGGCTCCGACCTCCCCTACACCATGGCCACTCGCCACCTTGGGTCACAGGTCTTCTGGCCCTTTGGCGTCCTTGGCTCCACCAGACTTCTTCCTGTGGCCCTCCAGCCACGCATCTCAGTCACGCATCTCCAGGTCACGACTCGACTTGAAGACTTCGAGGCCCTCGGACCTGGATCCGACTAACCCGTATCCCTAGTGCCCTATCCCAACCACCCTGTGACGTAGCATGCAATTCCCACCACCGTGACAGCTAAAGCGATGCAGCCAGTGGGCCAGGAGGCCACGAAGAGTGCCCTTAACCTATGGGCCCCGTGGTTCCCCTGTGCCTAGGTGCCCCAGCCCCGGTTGCTTGCCCCACTTGGGTATGGAGTCCCAGTCAATTATCCTTGGGATGTAGTGGGGCCCGTCTGCCGCTTGATCCGTCCCTGCTTCGGGTCTTCTGCCGCACCCCGCGGCGATCCCCGTTGCAGTTCCCATCGGCCATGCCCTTGTTACCTCCTCTCCAGGACTTCCCTGCCAGCTCGCCAGTTGATGCCTCCATTGGCTTGCCCTTTGCTGCCTCCGCCAGTTCTGTAACCGGCCCCTCTGCTGGTGCAGCTGCCGGCTCCTCTGCCGGTGCTGCTGCTGGTGCCTCTGCCGGCTCCGCTGCTGGCTCCTCTGCAGGCTCCGCTGCCAGCTCCTCTGCCAGCTTCGCTGTCGGAGCCTCCTCAGGCTCCGCCCTTGGCTTCCCATGCTGCGCGATGCAGCAGTTGCGCCCCTTGGGGTGTGGGCTTTCCCCTCGAGCCTCTGCTCACCTGCTGCCCTCCTGCACCCTCGGGGCAGCTTTTTATCTCCGCCAGGTGGCGTCTCCAGCTGACGTCACCCGGCCCCAGCTGAATATAAGCGCAGCTGATGAACCATGTGGGTGGTTTCGCCACGCGCATTTCTCCATGCTTTTTGGATGCTGCAGAAGGTAAGTGGGGCTTTCTTTTCACTTTGGCCTGGGGTCCTCCTGTAACCCCGGCTCCCCTGGGACACCTCCTGTATAATTTTAAAATGTCATTGGGGTGAATACATGAGACACTGACTGTGCAGTAGCCTGATACTACTGTGCAGTAGCATCGTGTGGCAAAACCATGCTGAGAAACTACTGCACAGTAGTATTAGGCTGCTGCAAAGTAACATCACTTAAAAGGTGGTTGCTGGTGCTACTGCGCAGTAACTCCAGTTACAGCACATTTATTTAGTACTTGCTTATACAAATACTAAATAAATGCTTAGTAACCACTGTCCGTTTTTTACCATTTTGTTATAGGTAGCAGTGGGCAGACACAGGCACAGAGGGGCAGGCAATAGTGGGGCAAGTGGCAGGGGGTATATGGTAAGGGGTATGCACTGAGGGGCAAGTGGCAGGGGGGAAAGGCAGTTGATGTGGGGTCAAAAGGCAGAGGGGCAGGCAGAGAGGGTTAGGAGCAGTGGTCTGGCTCCTGCCCCTTGTCCCCCTGCCACAGCACGAGGTGCGGGGGCGGGAGAGAGAAGCAAATTTAATACAGCTTTATGTATTAGGTTAGATTTATAATTTTCCAAGTATACAATCTAATTATTGGGGTGTCATCTTAAAGTCAAAGTCATATTGGATTGGGGTAAATACAACATGCATCTCCACAGCCTGAAACAGAAGCAGACAGAACTGTAATTTCAGTGAAGATTATTACATAAATTCGACTGAATTTCCAGTAGGAATGTAAATATTGTTAACAAATATATCCATTTAACCTCCTCTAATTATATCACTTAAACTGTTAACAGATAACACAGCAGCTTGGGAACCGCTTGTGGGCTGCTGGTACCCTTTTATGGGAGGGCGGGGGAAGGCAAGTCCAGCCAGACAACACAGCCCACATGAAGCCTGTTTAACTGATAAGTCATCAAGCTGTCCACTGTTTTCCTCTTAAGGTATGGGTACTAGCCCCCTTGCCCCTCTTACCTCCTCCTGCCTTCCTCCTCAGTCCTCCCTCAATCCCTGCCTTCTGCCTGCCTTCCGGTTCCTGCTTGGAGACCGTGCAACTTTCCTTCCTTCCCTTCCATGCCAGACTGTGCCTGCCACAAGCTAAATGAAAACAAGTAAACTATCCGGTTACCACTGCATTTGTTGGTTAAACAATTAATTGTTTAACTTTTCACATCCCTAATTTCCAATTTTTCATGTGTTTTTGTATGTTAAACTTTTAATTTTATTTCATCATTATATCTATAGAATTCAAAGCGTGCTTTTTAAGCAATTGGTATATTTACATACTTAACTCAGTGGTTTTCAAATTTCTAAACTAATGGCACCCTTTCACATTGCTGCTTCTGCCATGGAACCTCTACCCCTAGCTCTGCAGGCTATGTGAGCTGTCGCAGAGCCAGGCAACCCTGCCTGATAATGGTGGTGCACTACCTCCCAGAGTACTCCATTGTTACCCCCAATATCTTTGGGGAACCTTTGACCTGTTGTGGAATGCTAAGGCTCTTCAGAAAAGTTTGAAAACTTAACTCAAACATTTATGTCCAGGGATCTCTTTATACAGATAAAAGTAAATAATACACTCCAATATGGCATTTATATCCTCATTTCATGCCTAAGAGTCAAAATGATTTGACAACATAAAGCTTTCTTTTAGGTAATAGAGACATGCCCACTTGTCCTTTGAAGAACAAATAACTTGTTTGATTTGACCTATTTGATTTCTGACGTGTAAAACTCTCCATGGGTTGTGACCTGTGTCTTGAAAAACTTACCTTTCTTCTCTGTTACCAAGATCAGTGAGACAGCTCCAAATGGAGCTCCTTCATTTTCATGCAAGGGATGCTGAAGGAAATAGATGGAGAATCTCTCAACTTTGAAACTCACTTTCTCTCTCCTGAAATAACTTATGGTTGTAGATGTTTATTGCAAACTGCAAAGCCCATCTTTTTTGGGTAGGTTTCAGAAAAAAAACCATCCTGAATTGTCATGTCTAAACATGAGTGGGATTTTTTCCCATTTAGAATATTAGTCTACCAGAAGCTGAGATAAACTGTCTATTCTATATGAAAAATAGTTGGTATGTAATTTCTTTCTTTTGATTCTCAGTTTTGTTTTTATCAAGACAAAATAAAATAATGAACTTTTATGTTGGTATATTGAAACAAAAAACCAATTAATACATTATCATGAATAGGAAACTTGAATTAGCTTTTATAAGATGCCAAATGAAATAAAGTTTAAGGCATTTGAGGTGGTTCACATTGGTCCAAGTCAAAACCTGGGGCAAAAGAGAAGTGGTACACCCCTTTACACATATAGCCCGTCCAAGCTGAATTGCTGTTCTTCTGTCAGCAGGTATCCAGGAAGAACACACAGCCTGAAAGGCTTGTCCGTAAAGTGTCTGGCACTTAACTTCTATGAGCTATGATTAACTTAGAGATATACGCAGTATTATCTTGGGGACAACAGGTTAGCAGATTTTATCCTATATACTTCACAGGTACTTAAAATGGGAGAATGCACTGGTACATCTGTAGGATCACAGGACAAAAAGCTTCTTGAAGGAGAAATCCTACATCTGTTTACATCCTAAGAGACTAGGCATGAATAGTTCAGTACAATGGTTAAGACCAAGGCCTGAAACCAAGAGTCAAAGGTAGGAATAAGGATAGCAACAAGTAGCCCAAGGAAGAGATTAGAACAGGGCTGTCCAGCTTTGATGGCCAGAGACTATACATTGCATGGGTCACCTGCTGCAGGGCAGCCCTCCCTGGCATCCCTCCCTGTCCCCTGAGCTGCACCATCTATACATAGCCCTCTGCTCCCAGGGCCATGCCAACAGTGTGCAGCTCCCCACCACCATACACCAGTGAAGAGGCAGCGGCAGGTGTCCTATGCCTTTGGTATGCCACCAGTTGGACAGCCCTGGTTTAGAATAACTGCTACAGCAGTGGTCACCAAACAGTGGATCTTGATCTACCAATAGATCTTGGAGCCACTTGCAGTAGATCTTGGAGTCTCTTGGAATCAATCTGAAGCAGGGGTGGGGGGCAGAGTGCCCACATGCGTTCACACATGCATCCTAGCCCAGCAAGCCAGTCTGTGGGGGAAGGAAGGAGTGGGGACTAGATCGAGGCTCCTGCAGTGAGGGACAGTGTCACAGAGGCAGGAGCAGAGGTAAGTTGAGTGGAGCCACAGCTGGGTGGGACTTACCTGCTGAGGAGGTGTGCTCCCAAATAATTTTTTCTCCCTCTGCCTCCATCTGCCCCATCCCTGCCTCCCTCCCCACAGACTTACCTGCTGGGCGGGGGGGATGGATGACAGCAGCAAACGGTACATTTTGGGTTGCTTCTAAATCCCAAAGGTGATCTCCTACTTTAAAAGATTGGAGATTAGGGCTGTGCAAAGCTTTGGTCGCTGATTCGATTTGGTGGAGATTTGGCCTGATTCAGTGGCCAAATCTCTGAATCCAAATCTAATCAGGAGACCTTTTAATCCCTCCAAATTGAATCAGAACCCTCCAAATCAATTCAGAGAGATTCAGAGAGATTCGATGATTCAGCCATAGACACAGCTTTAAATGTTTTTTCTACATACCTCCAGGTACCAGGTGGCTTGTGAACACTGAGATGGTGGGGCAGATGAAGTGTCCCACAGGAGTGCGGAGGGGTCCCCAGCGCGCTCAACACAGACCCGGAAGCAGACCAGAAACACTTCTGGTCCACTTCTGGGTCCGTTGCTGAGCACGCGAGGACCCCCCAGTGCTCCTGTGGGACGCTCTTTCTGCCCCACCATCTCAGCATTCATGAGCAGCACTTGGTACCTGGAGGTATGTAGAAAAAACTTTTAAAGCTGTGTCTATGGTCGAATCACGGATTCTCTGGATCAGCATCAAATCTTCAGATTCGGCTGAATTGAATTAGGACAGTGATCCAAATCAACGAATCGAATCACTGTCCCATGAATCGGGCCGAATCTGAATCGAATATGGCCCGCTTTGCACACCCCTTTTGGAGAGCACTGTGCTACAGGCTTCAGTATTGACCAGTCAAGAAGCAACTGTAGATGCTGTGCTGCCCTAAGTAACAGAGCCACTGCTTACAGCCAGCATGCTATGACAGCAACGCTCATAGTTACTGTGGCTGACCTGAGGAGGTCTAATTTGTCTGTTGATTGCTGATAGGCTTCAACTCGGGTGCAGGCTGATGTTATATATTATATACAGATTATTTTTGTGGCTCATTTACTATATTATCATGCTATAAATTGTCTTTAATGTGTGGCAAGGTTACTATTTATGGCACAATGCCTTAATTGTGCCCTAAATGTAGCATGTGCCAGGGTCCTAGCATGTGCCTAGGTGTTTATGCCAACTCAACATAATGAGAACCTAATCCTGAGAGGAGCCCATAGTCACTCATTACTGTACTGTAATAAATATAAGAAGAAATTTTTACGTGTCACAAGTATCCCTTAGGTATTTTATTTCTGCTGCAATTTATGAGAGATTTCACTTGCTTTTTTAACCGAAAGGACTTCAGTAACAAATGAACAGAAGTATAATTGAACAATAGATTATAGTGATTATGAATTAATCATAATGTCCCTGGAGCTACATGGCAAGAAGTCAAGTGTTGCTAAATCTTGCAGTTATTACCTTGTGGTAACTACTGTCATCAAGGTGTTTTACTTATATTAAATTCTTGCAGAGGGAAGGTGTATTTATAAAATAAAGAATTAAAATCATGGAACAACAATTTTGGTTGAGGGGTGTGATTAATTTAGGTTCATTTATCTTTAGTGAATATAACTAACTTGCATCATATAAAGGGAATGATAGCCTAAAGTTGAACGGAACGGTATTTTGAAAAAAACAAAAAAAATAATACTTTAATTTCACCTGAGAGTGCATTGAGAGGCAAAATAAGTTAGAGTTAATAGAAATATTACATGCTTTTCTGTCACTGTTTAGTGGAGTGCATCTTATGTTTCTCTTTAGTTGCATGGCTAGAGGATAGTTGGAAATAGTGTTATTTATTTTGGGGAGAGGAAAATGACTAGCCTAGTTATTTTAAGTTTTACTCTCCCCTTTGAAACAACTTGTTTATGTTTATAACATAATTTATTATAAATATCAAACAAATATCTGCTGCAACCAGAATCTAATCTTCAAACCAGTTTGCAGTAATTACCACTGCTCTTCTATGAGATATGGCTACACTTAAATGTGATGCATTGATGCATATATAGATTCCCTGATGTACTATGATTTAAGTTGATTTGGAAAATGTTACTATTAGAACCTTACATTTTAGGATAATGTTGTAGCCTTGAGAAATGTTGGATTGACAGCACTGGAGATTGACGTCTCTTATTTGTCCACAGAACAGGCATTTCTCAATTAATGTATATATTCGTGCAACTAAAAGGGACCCCTGTTGGAACAAAGGGGATAAATCAGTTTCCTCTCTTACTCTTTCACTGTAAGCAAAAGTTTCACTGTGTCAGTTAAAATGCTTCTTACAATGATGGCTTTTGTGCTAACGAGCTAGAGTGGAACCATCAGCCCATTTCTCCAAGGACTAATCAAATTGTTGGAATTTTCTGTTGCTGTTAAAAATTCAAATGAATAGTATAGGGAGTAAAATATTTATATTCAACTATAAATTCTTAAGATAATTCATTTTTTCTGTTTTCCTCAATGTATGAGACCTTTCTAAGCAATGAACTTTCATTCTGGAAATCCTAAAAGCACAATTATAGTTTCTTAGGTTTTTGGCTTAATATAAACATGTTTTGGTTGAAAGAGGCAATTTAGTTAATTATATTTAAACTTATGACAAGATAGCAATATTTACATTTACAGAAGACAATTTTAAACAATTGAAAAAAAACATCAGAGGTTTTACAGCATTTGCTCTGTATGTAAACTGTTCAGGTAAATCTTTTGTTTTCAAAGTTTTGCTTAAATATATTAGGAAAAAGGAACCGAGAAACAATGCCATATTTTATTCCTTCACTTGGGCTTTTTAATCAACGTAGTTCCCCAGCAGGGATAAAGACACATTTTGCCAAGAAAAACTAGTCTAAAGGGAGAAGAATATTTACTTGATTTTAACTAGGTACAAATTAGTTGAAGAAAACTATATTACTATAATTTCATTGGTATAGTTTTGAACATAAACAATCAGTTATGGCTCACATGATATTTTCTCTGTTGCTGTGCTTGCGTAGCTAAGATCTTTTATTCTGCATTGAATACAATGGAATAGATTCCTTACTGCATGCACAGCCTCATTGAAGTTACTTATCCAGTGTCCTCCTCTCACAGATGGAAGTTCTCTAGTTTTCTGGTTTTTTTACTTTGTTCATTTTTAGCAGAATTATCACAATAGGAGTATTTTAAATGCCTCCTTCGTAGGAATTTAGACCATTAGATTACTGAAGCCAATTAAATATGGAAGCAGGGGTAAGTGCAAGATGCCTCTCTCTGAGTCCAGTGGATTAATTCTCAGGGAGCAATCACATTATTATGCTGATTTAATATAGGTTTGAAAATATTTACTGTATATTTATGTTACAGGTTGAATAATAGAGCCATTTGTTGAACCTTAAATTATATAATTACATTAGAACCATTATATGCTTTTATTTATTGTTTGGTTTAGTTTTTGCTATTGTTTGATCACATTAGTCATGTAGTTATTTTAAATCAGTTTTTATAGGAAGGAACAATGTTTTGTCTGTCAAAGTAATTTGGGTTGGAACTTCAACATAAGTTATTAAAATTGTTGCTGAAAATATCATTGTAGGTTAGCTGATGCAAAATAAGTAACATGAATAAATTTTCTCTCAAAGGATTAATTCTGAATGTAGGCAGATGAAATGAATAAGCATTTTTTTTTTTTCTGAGAGAAATCTTAGGTTTTTTAAAGTCCAAACCTTGACTAATATTTCATTGATCACAATTTTACCTTGAGACAGACAGGTCATTTGATATTTTGGAGGATTCTAGCTTCAACCTATTTTTTCTACCCAGGCTCAATGGAATTAATTTTTTATTAGAAAACAGTTTTGATCCAATATAATAAGATTAATGAATAACACTGAATCAGCTTCTAATTTCATTTTCTGCATAGAAGAATGGGGGATTATTCATGTGATAATGAGAAAAATCACACTAGAACCCAGATGCTGGATTGATTTCAACTGATTACAATGGACCCCATTTTTAAGCTTGTAAACCAGCTGTCATCTGAGAAATAAATGAATTGGTACCTTCAGAGTTCAAAATAACTTTTTTTTTGTCTAAATGATGTGTGCTTTCATTTTCTGTACTTATTCCACAAACCAGTACCTAATTTTTATAGACAGTTCTTAAACCAAAGTCACCATCATTAAAATAAAATCTGATCTTATTGAAAAAAGGCTGCAAAAGTGAATAAAGTACTCATAATAACAGTTTTCTGCACCTGAGGAGTGGAAAAAATTTCTGGTGCTATGCTTGCCTCTTGTTTGTAAGTGAAGGTTACCTAGTACGCCTAAAGGGATTTTCTTCTGTCCTCTCATCTACTCTCCAGTTACTAGACTGTTAGGGAGAATTTATCTGCCCACTACTATCACACAGGTCCTGGTAGTAGGGTAGAGCCAAACCAGATTGCTATTTTGATGGGACTAAGGCATTAATTATTGAAGTGCTGTTTTTCCTTTCTTTTGTGAGAACTACACTTTGAAGTGGCCAATCACAAGAATTGAATAATTGTGGGCAGTGTTAATGCTGGTGTTTTGTCTATATAGTAGCATCCACAGGAAAGCTTCCAGAGTGCATATCCACCCACTCTACATTACTCCACTATAGCAGCTTTGCCAGCAGGATATGCAATGAATTCTGGGAGGCATCAGCTGTTAAAGAGCCCCCTGCAGAAATTGTGGACATCACGAGTTATACTCTCTGGCAACTTTCCTATGGTAACAAAAGCTTTCTGTTGCTTGCAGTACTGGCATTACTCCGCAGCAGGAGAGAGCAGGTTCTGCTATCACCAGGGAGCTATAAATGTAGATGCAATCACATTTTTTGTTGTCCTAATAGCAAATCTATGTCATGTAGACCAGGCCTAGGTATACTGATTTGTTGCAGACTATATATGTCCCTCAACGATAAGAAAAATAGTGCATCAGTTATTTTGTAAATGTAATTTACTCTTACTATTTAATGGCATTTCATTCAAACAGATCTGTTCTTGAACACTTCCAATTATGTATGCTACACTAAGGTGCATATTATGCTGATCGGAGTACCATAAATCAGAAAATAACCATGAAGCTTAGTAGACCTAAAAAAGCAAGAAAAGCAAAATAGAAGCACAAAAGCATTTCCCCTCCCTAAAATTAACACTCTGTTTAAAATTAATCATGGGGAAGATTTATACAAGCCTACGAATGTCTTGTCATAACCTTACAGAAATTATTTCATTTAAGAGGCTGCTGTAATATACATAAGCTTGGTCTTCTTTCACCTGAGAGGATTCAAACCCACATTTTCCAAAAGAGCACCCAAAAAAACAGGCTAATGACTAAGTGGAAGGGGGATACCTACCACCCCTTCTCTAGGAACTATGTATACAATTTAGATAAAGCAGTCATTGGATAATAAGAGAAGTTAAGGGACATATCCAAGATTGCCCTGCCCAGCTGAGTGCCCCTACCATTAAGATACAAAATGGTTCTTCTTGTTTGCTCTCCTTCTGGCCCCGTTAATTTTGTACTGTATTCTTTGTTGTATGGTGGCCCATCTTCCAAAGGAGGGATCTTCAGTGCCCTCCCACTTAGTCTAGCCTATAGTCTGTTGGTTAGGGCACTGTCCTGGGTGGTAGAGATTTGGGTTTGAACCTTCTCATGGTTTCTTACTTTCTGAGCAAGTGCAGTAACTATTAAGCTAATATATGAATGGTAGGTTTTACCACCTCTTCCAGGTGCAATTTAAAAGAAAAGAGCAGCTACCATTTAGTTCTTTAAAAGAAAAGTTGTAGGTTCCTAGCCTCAGAATAGGACTCTGGGCCTGGAGTCTGCATGCAAGGGGCTGTTTCCTTTGCAACCCTGACTCAGATGCTTGAATTCAGAAAGGTGCGGGATTTCAGAAACACCCTCATGCTGTGTATTTCCTTTTGGCTAGCTTTAGGCAGTTCCAGGTTCATTGTGCAGGTTTTGTTTTGTTTTTTTATCACTCTTCTGGGGCACCTGACTCTCCCCATACAGTGTCTAGGCACTTAATCCTAGATTTTGGATTCTACCCCAGGAGCCAGCAGTCTAAAATTCCATACATTGCAGCACCTAACTTGTAGATGCCTAAGTCCTTTATTGAATCTGGTACCATGAGTTTGTACACATCTGCATACACACCTTTTTTCTGCTGCTGCAGACATTGATTCATTAATATCCTTATCATACTAGTGCTGACTAGAAATTATTTCATCAGGAAGATACTATGTTTGTCTTCAGTAGGATTGCATAAGTAAACTGAACACAGCTTGGACCAGTGGTGCTCATCCTTTTTGCCTGGCAGGCCCAGTGAGCAGGCCGGATCTAGTGGCTGGTCCTGATCTGCCACCCAGGGTGAGCATGGAGGGGACCCAGTCAGCCATGCAGAGGGGGCGGGGCCAGCTCAGCCCTGTTCCTGTTGGGGCTTGGCCTGGCCTCAGCCTGGCCACATAGTGGGAAAGGGAGCATGGTCTGGGCCCATGGAGGGAAGGGGTGTGGCCTGATTCCAGTATAGCCATACAGGAGTCAGGAGGAAGGGGGCATGGTCTGGCTCAGATCCAGGAGTGCAGGGGAAAGGAGCATGACCTGTCCCTGATCTGTCTGTGCTGGGGGAAGTAAACATGGCTTGGTCCTGATTCAGCTGTGCAGGGGGAGGGGACATGGCCTGGCCCTGATCTGGCTGTGAAGGAGGGGAGGGGATATGGTCCAGCTTCAATCTGCTATCTGGAACTTGAGAATTTGTCAGCAGGGGAAGTTGGTGGAATTAATTGCCACTGATCCTCAACTGTCAAATTTCTCATGGGCCTGCAGTTGAGCACCTTGGTTTAGACCATAGTATATTTCTCACAACTCATCTCTTTATTCTTTCTGATCTGATTGTAAGATCATCATGTTGGTTATATTATTACAAACTTTCTGTGCCATAAATATATCCTAAAAATATGTCAGTGTTGACTAAAAAAATAGGTAAATTTATCTCAGTATTTCTAGCAGTCCCTCTATCTTTTGTAGTGATAAAATTTTAACCCCTGGTAGCTGAGTGGTTAGGATATTCACCAGGAAGCAGAAGATCCAGATTTCAACCTACCACTTCCCAGTCTAGGTTTGAACATACATCTCTGACTTTTTAACCACATCACTCAAACCACTATGCCACAGGCCAGATATAAGCAAAACTCCCCTACCCACAGCACTATTTTCGAAGCTGAGTCACTTCTATCCAATAGTAATTGGATAAAATGGTTGGAGAGCAGTACAGATGTTTGTATTCCACCAGGATTAAGGACCACAGATAGGACTCAGAACCTGCTCCCTTCCAGAGCAACAGCCATCTCACTAAGCCATGTACCTCTATCTTGCTCACTTCTTCCTGACTCTATGGATCTCCTTCTCTTGGCTACCCAAGAGGCCAGCTTCAGAAGGAACTCTGGAGAGAGAATTGAATAATGCCTAACCTATGGGATGACAGAGCACTATACTAGGAAGTCAGAGATGAAGCTTCAAGCCCCCTATGGATGAAGAAGTTCTAGAATTTGGGGCTAGGGACATAAATAACACATAAACCGGTACAAGTGATCAGAAACTGGTTCAAATCTGTAATACTACAACACTAGGTACAGACAGTCAAAAAGACTGAGGCTGAATTAATTCAGCCTTTGTAGGTTAGGCTAAGCTGCACAGATTGAACCAATTATCAAATGAACAGATGTTCACTTTTGATTGAGGAAATGCCATTACATGCCTGCAGTGGCTCAAACCAGAAGCCAGGGGGTGCTAGAGCACACCTGCCAGCCCCTGCCAAAGGGGAGGGAAGAGAGAAAGACTTTGCCCCCTTCCCTGCTGGAGCAGAGGGGGCATGGCCAGGCACCAACCCAGGGGTGGGTGTTTAAATCCCCTCCCTGGCCCACATGGGACTCCAGCCCAGGTCTGCAGTTGGGGGAGTGCCTGCCAGGCTTTTGCCCCTGTCCCACTTAAGGGACATGGGGGGCAGCTGCTGCCAGACTGAGGAGGGGGGTGGTGGGGGAAAAGGTAATGGCATTGAATTCATAAAAGCTTGAACAAGAATAGTCCTTTCTCTGGAGCAAGCATGTATTGAACCCAGCACTTTGGAACCACAAGCACACAACAGTGTGTAAAGCGACCAAAATGCTGGCTTGCATCCATAGATGCTTCTCAAGCAAATCCCGGGATGTCATTCTCCCCTTGTACTCAGCCTTAGTGAGGCCGCAGCTGGAGTACTGCGTCCAGTTTTGGGCTCCACAATTCAAAAAAGATGTGGAGAAGCTTGAGAGAGTCCAGAGAAGAGCCACGCGCATGATCAGAGGTCAGGGAAGCAGACCCTACGATGACAGGCTGAGAGCCCTGGGGCTCTTTAGCCTGGAAAAGCACAGGCTCAGGGGTGATCTGATGGCCACCTATAAGTTTATCTGGGGTGACCGCCAGTATCTGGGGGAACGTTTGTTCACCAGAGCGCCCCAGGGGATGACGACTAGGTCAAATGGTCATAAACTACTACAAGACTGTTTCAGGCTGGACATAAGGAAGAATTTCTTTACTGTCTGAGCCCCCAAGGTCTGGAACAGCCTGCCACCGGAGGTGGTTCAAGCGCCTTCATTGAACACCTTCAAGATGAAACTGGATGCTTATCTTGCTGGGATCCTATGACCCCAGCTGACTTCCTGTCCTTTGGGCAGGGGGCTGGACTTGATGATCTTCCGAGGTCCCTTCCAGCCCTAATGTCTATGAAATCTATGAACAGAGCGACCAAAAACTTTTACCTAAGCTAAGATACAGCCCAGTAAAATACTGTAAGAGCACACACAACTTAGTCTAATTTAATTGGAATGTTATAAACCAAAAAGACAAGTCCTTGCTTAGGTATTCCAGTCTCACACCTTTTATAGCTTTTGCTTTATAATGTAAATGTAGTTCACTGCATTCTTTTGTTACACTAGCTAGCTCAAGCTGTCTGTGACCCTTTCCTGTTGCCTTAGCTCCATCTACAGCACATACATGTGATGATTGTGCTAGGTCTTACCAACACCTCCTACATCTCAGTCTGATCCTGCAGGGCTTGGCTCTGCGCTCACAGGTGGCAGCAGATCAGCTGAGTTCCCCAGCCTCTTCCCCTTCCCCGTGGCCTGGGGGAGCTGAGGGGAATCATGCCCACTCCCCCTCTCCCTCCCTCTCCCCCTCCCCCTTCCACACTCATTATCAACTACTAACTTTAGTCTCTGCCAGAGGTGGGAGGGGGTGGAGACTTCTCCTTAAAAAGGTTCTTTTTAAAATTATCTTGTCCCTTCCTCCAGTAGGTCTCTGGATAGGAAAACACATTCTGGTCAGTAGGTGGGTCAGTAATTGAGAAACAGTTGAAGTTGTTAGCTCCATCCTGAAGTCTTGATGGCTCTTGGATTAACATTTTAACAAAGTGTTAGTTACTTTTGCTGTGCAGGCAGTGGTTTGACATGCAGTTGTTAAAGAACCAGCCAGGGCTAGCAGGGGGGCAATAAACCCCCTCCCTGCCCATTTTACCATGCTGGCCAGTGTCTAGCCACACCCCGCAGGGGAGGCCCTGACAGGGGCGGCTGTGCTCCAGCCAGGCAGCCACCGGCTGGGGTCCCAGGGAGAAAGGGGAGGGAGGGGGAATAAGCCCCTTCCTTGCCCCCTTTGCCACAGGGGGCCATGCTGGGCCAGCATCTGGCTACACCCCCACCCCGGCTTCTGCTAGAGGCCTGCTCCCTCCTCTATAGAGCAGAGAGCACAGCCCAGCCCAGGGCTGAAAAGCATGCTGGGATGTTGGGGGACTGTGATTTAACTTAAACCAGGAAGGGGCCTGGGACAGAAGTTCTGTAACCTAGTTTAACCCAAATCAGTTAAGGCTGAGACTAAATTCAACCAGGTTTATCTTTAAACCAGTTTTAGCCATTTTGAAACTGGTTTATGAGCACTGAACTTCTGTTCTATTACTGGTTTAAACCAGTTTCTGATTATTTAAACTGGTTTATGTGTAATTTCTGTTTTTTGGTTAGTTTTAAACTTAATAAATCCCAATTTACTTTCTCTTCATCATTTAGTATTTTGTAAACCCTTAACATGTCCCCACTCAAGCATCTCTTTTTCTGAACTGAATAGGCCTAGCCACATCAGTCATTCCTCATAAGGAACCCCACCCCACCCCACTAATCATTCTTGTTGTCCTTCTCTGTACTTTCTCTAGTTTTCTATACCCTTTTTGAGGTGTGGGGACAACAAATGAGCACAATATTCAAGGTGTGGATGCACCACCATGGGTTTATGAAGGGGCATAATGATACTTGCTGTTTGTTTACAGTTTTCTTCTTAATCATTCAAACATTTTGTTTGCCTTTTGACTGCTGCTGAGCACTGAGCTGAACTTTTAAATGAACTGTCTACAATTACTCTACTATGACTCTCTCTGCTATATGGTAACAGCTAATGTAGAGACCATCATAGTGTCGGTATAGTTTGGGTTATTTTTGCCCATGTGCATCACGTTACACTTATTTGTATTGAATTTCATCTGCCATTTAGTTGCCTATTTGCTCAGTCATGCCAGATCCTTCTATAGTTCCTCACAGTCTGCCTTAGTCTTTAACACTTCAGATAATTTTGTGTGTTCTGAAAATGTGGCCATCTTACTACTCACCTGCTTTTCCAAATGATTTATGAATATGTTAAACAGCACCAGTTCCAACACAGATCCCTAGGAGACCCCTCTGTTTGCTTCTTTCCGTAGTGAGAATTGAACATTTATGCTCACTCTTTGATTTCAATCCTTACACCAGTTTCTAATTCAGGAGTAGACCTTCCATGTAATCCCATGATTACCTAACTTAGTTAAGAGCCTCTGATGGGGGACTGTGTCAAAGGCTTTTGTGGAAGTCCAAATATACTATGTCAACTTGATCACCCTGATCCACCTGCTTATTGACACCTCAGAGAACTCTAGTAGGTTGGTGAGGTATGCTTTTCCTTTGACAAAATGATGCTGATTCCTCCCCAGCAAGTCATGTTTATCCACGTGCTGAACAATTTTAAAAAATTATTATTATTGTTTCTACCAGTTTTCCAGGAACAGAAGTTAGACTCACCAGTGTATAGTTTTCTGGGACCTCTCTGTTAAATATTGGAGATAAAATATATAAAAAAGAGGACCTGGAATACTGGAGTTACACTGGAACCTGCCAACCCTCTGGTGCCAAGCGAGTTCTTAGTGACAAATTGCATACTACAGTTAGAAGTTTGACAGTTTTCAGTCTAAGCTTCTTCAGGACCCTAGGGTGAATGCAGTCAGGTCCTAGTGATTTGTTACTGTGTAGTTTATCAGTTTCCTCTATGATCTCATATTTTGACACTTCAGTTTGGGTCAGTTCCCCAGACTTGTCCCTAGAAAGCAGTGGATCTAGTGAGGGAATCTCCCTGACGTCTTCCACAGTGAATACAGATGCAAAGAATTTGTCTAGTTTCATGGCAACGACCCTGTCATTCTTCAGTGCCCCTTTTATACCCTGATCATGCAAAGGCCCAGCTGTCTCCCTGGCAAGTGCTTGGCTGGTAACATACTTAAATACATTTTTATAGTTACCTTTTATTTGTCTAGCAAGTTTCTTTTCAAAGTTTTTCTTAACTTGTCTTATTATGGTTTGACATTTGATTTGCCAAAGTTTGTGCTCTTTTTTATTTTCCTCAGTAGGATTTGACTTCAGCCTTTTGAAAGAAGCATTTTTTCTATTTCTTTCCTTTGCAACTCTGCCATTAAACCATGTTGGCTTTTGGTCTGTTTTCCTTTTGCTTTTCTTTTAATTATTATTATTTGTGGTATGCATTTGCTCGGTGCCTCCAATATGGTATTCTTAAGCAGCTCCCATGCTGCTTGCAAGTTCTTCAACTTTATAGAGGACCTTTTTAATTTCTGTCTAACTAGCTTCCTCATTTCGGTATGGTCTTCCTTTTTAAAAATAAAGGCTATTGTGGTAAATGTTCTTATAATCTTCCCTCCTTCATGGATGTCAAGCCTCAACTGCAAAGCAGCTAGTAACTCTTGCCCTTTACCCTTTACACCAAAACATGGCTTTTCCTCTTGTAGGTTCCAGGACTAGTTGCTCCAGAAAACAGTCTTTTATAATGTAAATAAATTTGGTCTCTGCATCCTGGCTGGGTTTAGATTGACCTCATCTATTTGCGAATAGTTGAATTCAACCATGCTTTCTGCTTTCACAGCCTCTCTCAACTCCCTTAGCATTTCTAGCTCTCTACTGCTGTCCTGATCTGGCAGTCGATATATGATAATATTTGAGAGAAAACATGATCATTCATTCAAACAGTGCTATTTTTTCTGTAGAAACACAGTGGAGGAAGAGTGCAGTACAGAGCTAATCCACAGTTACTTGGTTCTCTTGTTTATAAGATGGAAGGAGCACTCATCTCAATAGGTTTTTATAGATTTCATAGACGTTAGGGCTGGAAGGGACTTCAGAAGATCATTGAGTCCAGCTTCCTGCCTCAGGGGAAGGAGGTCAGCTAGGGTCAAAGAATCCCAGCAAGATAAGCGTCCAAACATTTCTTAAAAGAGTAGGAGTTTGCACCACCTCCAGAGGGAGTCTATTCCAGGCCTTGGGGGCTCGGACAGTAAAGAAATTTTACCGTATGTCCAGCTTAAAATGGTCTTGGAGGAGTTTGAGACCATTGGTCTTTGCCATCCCTTGGGGCGCTCTGGTAAACAGGCGTTCCCCCAGATACTGATGGACAGCCTTTATGTACTTGTAAGCTGCCACCGCGTCATCCCCGAGCCTGCACTTTTCCAGGCTGAAGAGTCCCATGGATCTCAGCCTGTCTTCATAAGGCCTATTCTCTTGCCCTCTGATCATGCATGTGGCTCCCCTGTGGACTCTCTCAAGCTTCTCCACATCCTTCTTGAATTGTGGAGGCTAGAATTGGATGCAGTACTCCAGCTGCAGCCTCACCAAGGCTGAGTACAGTGGGAGGATGACATCCTGAGATTTACTTGAGAAGCATCTATGGATGCAAGCCAGAGTTTTGTTTGCTTTACCAGTTGTGACATCACATTGGTGGCTTATGTTCATCTTGTGGTCAGTCATGACCCCCATGTCTTTTTTGGCCGTGGTGCTAGCAAGCGTAGTACTGCCGAGCCTATAAGCGTGCTGTGAGGTTTTTTTCCCCAGGTGGAGTGTGGTGGGTCAGTAGGGGGTGCTCCTGCATTGAGTCACCCACCTCACTGCACCCGGCCAACTTCCAGGCTCTGAGTGCCTCCCTAGGGGCGCCTCACATCTGACCGACACCCTTCCTGGAGCACACCTGCTACCCTAGGCGTAATGCTGCCACCACCCAGAGTCTGGACTGATCCTGGACCTGTGCTGTCTGGGAAACACAGGCCTATTAGCTCTTGAGAGTACTTGACCCACTGCAGAAACGTGGGGTGCTTTCCTCAGCCTGAAGCACAAATAACGGTGTCCCTTAGTCAGCCGAACCAAGGGGACCCCAAGGCATAATCTAGCCCCTCCCCCAATAAGTCTCTCATGCTAGGTACAAAGGAGAACTTTATTGGTTACAAGGAGTAGGTTAGGAAAAGGGCACAGGGTAGAGCAATATCAGAGAAATCTCTTAGAGCAAACAGTGGCATGGTAGCCTTTGTTCACGCATCTGAGTTACTGCAAACTATATATCTAGTTAGATCTCAGGTAGCTTACTCACGGTTATTATCCAGAGGCAAGTGGGGATTCCCTCTGGAGGCGGGCAGTTCATTGATCATGAGTTTCAAGAGAGAGAGCGACTTTCAGATAGTTCACCTTCTCTCTGTGAGTTTTCATCATGGCTACTGCCCCTCTTCCTGGGCAGTCCTTCACTTATATAGCCCTTATGACCTCATTTACCTGGTCCAATGAAGGCCAGCAACTGTTGGCTGCCAGCCAACCAAATTGAAATGCATCACTGGTTGCCAGGTAGACTGGTAGGGTCTCTAGCCCCCTCCCAGTTGGTTGGCATTGCTTAGAACAATAGGGAGCTTAAGCCCCGCACCCAGGTATGTGATGCCAGTCATGTAGGCAGAGGGAGCAGGTTTCCTCCCTCCCTCAGGAATGTATCCAGCTCAGGTTACAACTCAGAGTTACCATGGGATGTCTGCCCTCTGCAGTGACCATGGTAACCAAATTGTCACAGAACAGAGTATGGGGAGAGACAGAGATGGTATTCTACCACATGGAGCACCTTGCATTTGTTGATATTGAATGCCATTAGGTTTATTCCGCCTATCCAGGTCAGCCTCGATCACCAGCCTATCCTCATGTGTAGGCGCTCTACCCCAAAGTTTAGCATCATCGGCGAACTTGGCCAGTCCATTTCCAACACCAGTGTCCACATTATTAATAAAGACATTAAAGAGAACAGGTCCCAGGATGAAGTCTTGGGGGACACCACTGGTCACGGAGTGCCATGAGTCACTTCCGTCGACTACCACTCTCTGGGTCTGGCCTCAGAGCCAATTTCCCAGCCATCAGACTGTGATGTAGCCAAGGCCACAGTTGGCCATTTTTCCTATGAGGAGATCATGGGACACCCAATCAAAGGCTTTTTTAAATTCCAAATATATGATGTCAATCTCTTCTCCCTTTTCCAGGTGATATGTCACCTGGTCATAGAAAGAGATGAGATTGGTCAGGCAAGACCACCCACAACAAACCCCTGCTGGCTGTTCCTCAGGATGTTGCCATCAGCCAGCTTGTCAAGAATGGTTTTTTTGATGATTTTTTCCAGAATCTTTCCAGGAATCAAGGTCAAGCTGATTGGCCTGTGTCCGTTCCTGATGAACGTTAATGTGTAATTGATGTCAGTCGCACCTCAGTTTGGGTAGTCAGTTAGTCTCAGTTATCACCTTCTCCATAAGATTTTCCTTTTCCTTTTTTTTTCCATACTAAGGTAGTCATTGCTCTTCAACCGCCTGGCTGAAGACTGCCAGGACACTTCTGGATGCAATATTCTGCACACCTACACTCTTGTCTGCCATGACTTGCTGATAAGGGAGAAAAGAAGAAATGTCTGGGTGTGTAGCTTCTTTCACAATTGGTCCTTATGTCCATCTTAGTATAGTGAGGGCTCTATCAACCCCTATACCCTCTCCCATTCCACCAGGTGTTAACTTATAGTCAGAAGTGACCCGAGCAGGGTGCAGGGCCCAGGGCAAATTAGCCCATGTGAGGCCCCACCCTGCCCTGATCCCAGACCCAAAGAAGCTGCTGCTGCCATTGGCAGCATTGGCGGCGGGGGTGGGGGTAGCAAGCAGTTGGACGCAGAGCCACCACTCTACCCAGCTCTGCACCACTGCTGCTCTGCCCAGCTCCATGGGGCCCCCCCAAAGCATGGAGCCCAGGGTGGTTACCCCGCTTCACCCCCCATAAGGGATGGCCCTGCTTATAGTCCATGTACTCTGCCATAGTCTGTCAGAGTCCTTCCTATGCCTCCAGCTCAAGTAAGTCACAAGTAACTTAGTCCTGGTTAGCCTCCACCAAGTTTTTAGAAAAAAAAAATAACAGTCTCAAGTATAAACAACCTCCCAGCTTAGATGCAGATAGTTCTCTTCAGTATCGCTCTAGGTCAAGGAAGATTCTTTCCCTCTTCTCTCAGGTGGAGAAAACAAAATCAACTTATCTCTGTGCTTCTATTCAGGTCTTTGGGGTAACCCCTACTCAGCCCTGCTATTCAGGTCTTTATGGTACCTCTTTCTCAGTCCTTCTTGCTGGGCTGTCTTGCTGAGGTTTCAGGTTACTTGGAAGCTGCTTTGTCTTGACTTCCTTCCTGTCAACTTTCTCACTAAAGCTGACTCCCTGAAGAGCCTTCTTTGCAGCCTCCTTAAAGCTCTCAGCTGTTCCTGTTCTCACTTAGTTGGGTTCAGGAGTTTCTGGTACTGGTCATTCCTCTCCTTCCTGCTCTGAGTCTCTCTTTATGGCAGAGCTCATGTTCCTTCCTCCTCCCCTCTGGAAACACTGAGAGAAAAAGGATCCCTGCATGGCTCTGTGTAGCTTCAGCAACAGGACTGCTGCTTGCGAGCACCCTTCCAACCTTCTTCCTCTCTTCTCTTCCCTTACAGCCTGTAGTTCCCTGGATCTACTTTCCTCCCTTTCTTGAAGATGGGTACCACATTGGCCTTCTTCCAGTCTTCAGGTACTTCACCTGAGCGCCATGAGTTTTCAAATATCTTTGCCAGTGGCTAGACTATGACACCTGCCAGCTCCTTAAGTACTCTGCGGTGCAATCTGTCAGGACCAGCTGACTTTAAGGGGTCCAGCCTCTCAGGGTGTTCCTTTACAACGTCTACACCGATGCTGGATATAAATTCACCCTCACCTTGGCCGTTCTGCACCATGCTAGGCAGGGCGGTCCCTTTAGGCTGATGAAAAACCGATGTGAAGTACCCATTAAGCAGGTTGGCTTTTTCCTGGGTGTCAGTTGTCCCATTGGTTTCACTGGGGTACAATGTTACCCTTGCTTTTCTTACAACTCTCCACATATCTGAAAAAGGACTTCTTGTTATCCTTGATACGTGTAGCCAGTTAGAGTTTGGTTGCAGCTTTGACTTTCCTGGTTTACTCCCTACAGGTACAGACTAGTGCAGAATACTCCTCCTTAGTGGTGATTACTGTCTTCCATACTTTATAAGCCTCTCTTTTGAGGCGTAGGAGGTCCATGAGTTCCCTGCCGAGCCAAGGGGGTTGTTGTGCCCTTTTGCTACCTTTCCTCTGAGATGGGATGGACATCCCTTGTGCTTTCAGGATTGCTCCTATAAGGAGCAACCACTCCTCTTGGACTCCCCTCCCTGTCGAGTCATGACCCCTTAGGGCCTCAACAATGAGCCTCCTGAGCTTACCAAAGTCAGCTTTCCTAAAGTCAAGGACTTCTGCATTGCTGACTGACTTGCCACCTTTGTGATGAATGGTAAAAGTGCTCAGCTCATGGTCACTGTCTCCCAGCTTTCCTTCAATTCTTAGGTCACTGACTAGATCATCCCCTTTAGCTAGTACTAGGTCCAGCAGTGCTTTACTTCTTGTCGGTCCATAGACTTCTTGAGTCAGGTAGAGCTCATCCACACGTGAGGAAGCTTTGTGACTATTTGGATTTGGCCAAGTGCTCTTCCCATGAGATGTCCAGGTAGTTGAAGTCTCCAAAGACAACTGTGCACCGAGTACATTGTAACGTAAAACTTGAGATCTTAAGATTTTAATGAGATCCAGAAAATATTTTCTTCAGTGTTTGCTCCTTTTAAACGTATTACTTCACTTTCTGCTGACCACTTAGAGTGCATAATGAGAATTAATTTAAGAGTTAAAAAAAAAAAATGATGGGGAAAGGTGAGTCTACTAGTGTAGAAGCAAGATGCAGATTATCTACTAAAAATGTACAAGCAGAAGAACCCTGATTTGATGGGAGGGAAGCAATATGAGAATGGGTTACAGTTGCATTTACAGGGCGCATCCAGACGAGCGCACATGTGCCTCTTGCCCCATCTCAAACCCCTTTGAGATGGGGCAAGAGGTATGTGCAGGAACAAAAAAAAATGTTCCCCATCCTGCAAGTTTGCAGCGAGGGGTGAAAATTAGACCCAAGAGTTCTAAAAAAAACAAAGTTTAAAAAAGTGGATCAGGGCACGGTCCTGGACCGTGTCTTGAGGCAACCAGAGGCTGGGTCCTCCACAGAGATGCTCTGGCTGCCAGAGCATCTCTGTGGTTGGCCCCTTGCCCTGATGCTGAACGCGCAGCCTGCCCATGCGGGGCAGGCCATGTGATCAGCAACAGGGCTCCAGTGCCAGTAAGTAAGGAGTCACAGGGGCTGGAGGAGTAGGGAGGGGACCATGGGGGGGGACCCCTGCTGGACCCACCTGCCGCTCCAGCCCCCCCAATCCCTGTTCTGCCCGGCCCCATCCCCCGCCAGCCCCTCAGACCCTCGTGATCACTTCCCTGACCGGCCCATCCCCCTGCCTTCTCCCCCCAACTCCCCTGATCACTTCCCTGCCTAGCCCCTCCCACCACCAGCCCTCCTGACCCCACCAATCACTTCCCTGGCCGGCCCCAACTTCACATGCACCCACGACCCCTCCAAACCCTGCCTTGCCTGGCCCCATCTCCCCGCATCCCCCCAACCCCCCCTATTCCTCCCCCCCTCCCCCCAGCATCCGTATAGTTTTAAAAACACTAACCGCCAGCACTTACCAGCAGTTCAACTGATATCTGTCTCACTGGCGCCCTGCCCGCACACTGTGGGGCAAAGAGACAGCCCCAGTCGCCCCAGGCCAGGCCCCCCACCCCTGCTTCTAGGGTAAGTGGAGTCTTCCCCCCCTTCTTTTCTTTTTTTTCTTTTTTTTTCTTGGAAGTGAAGGTACCTGGGGTTGCAGGGGCAGCCATGGGGGCCTAGGGGTGCAAGTGAGGGGTGGGGCTTGGTGAGGCAGCCATTGCAGGGTCTGGGGGAGTGGGGGGTAGCTGGGTGAGGCAGCCATCAGTGGGGCTACAGCAGCTGGCAGGGGATGGCAGCAATCAGGGGGCTGAGGTGGGGCATGTAGGGCTTGCAGATGGGTGGTAGACTCTGTAGGGGCCATTTGGCCTCTGTTGGAGGGCTGTAGCCCCTGTGGGGGGGGCTATATCCCCTGTTGCGGGGCCGTAACCCCTGTTTGGGGCCTGAATCCTCTGTTTTGGGGGCTGTAATCCCTGTGTGGGGGCCATAGCCCCTGTGGGAGGGCATGAAAATATATATTTATGAATTCGTGAAACACGTATTTAGCGTCCACTTCATTATTGTAAGAGACTTGCTTTAACACTGTAGATATATCAATAAAACATTGTCCAACTGATCACTGTTTCTGTCTGTCTCTCTCTCTCTCTGTCTCTTTATAGTGGTCTTTTGTTTTACTTGTGGAGAAACATGGATTTGGGCATATTTTACAGAGTGACTTCGGGATTTTTTTTTATCAGGGATTTTTCAGTTTTCCAATAAGGAACACCAGAATTCCTGCTGCGGAGGTCAGTGGCAGGAGTCTGCCTGCTCAGAGCTGGCACCTTGGACCTAGCTGGCTGTGGCTGACCTCTTGGCCATATGGGGCCAGGAGAACATGCTTTGGCAGTTCAAAGCAGGCCACCACACCCAGAACATCTTCCAGGTGAAAGCTGCCTAAATGGCCGGGCAGGGGGCACACGTGGCAGTAGTGCCGCACAGAGGCCAACCCTGCAACCACAGTCCACTGGCAGCTGACCCAGAGGGGCACATGCCTCTAGTGGCTCTGCCGTCCCCATCCGGGTCTGGCAGGTGCACAGCAGGTCACAGCCAGGCAGCAGCCCCCACTGCCAGACTGCTGCAGTAGGTAGAGGGTGCAGGGAACTCTCAGGGCTGCTTCAGCAGTCCAGCTGGCACAAGGGGTAGTGTCCCCAGGTACCAATTGTCTGGGCCCCAAAAGCTCATGAGAGAGAGTAGCCCTGAGCTACTTGCCAGGGCAGCTTGTTATACCGCTGCGGACAGCACAGGTGCTGGCCCCGGGCTCTAGCTCCCCCTGGCTGCAGATCTGGGAGGAGCCAGGCAGGGTTATTTTTCCCCAAGTGGCACAGTTTGCTCCACAACAAAGTGCATGTTCAAGCACATGCACTGAGGCAAAAAGCTCCATTCCAAATTTGCACCGCTTCTATTTGAGCTGCTGCAAGCGCACGTGCTTACATGTGTGGATGCGCCCACAGTGTTTAAAAATATTTTCTCTGATATTTCAGATGTTATAACTTTGATAACAGTAGAATAGTAGAGGCAAGAAAATGCACCAATTTTTATTTTTATTTATTCATTTTGCATATGGTCTTATTTTTATTTCTCCCAGGGACCTGTACTGTCAAGTACTTTATTTTTTTCACAATGGCATTTATGCCTACTTTACAGCTTCGTTATTCATTTTTATGATTTTCCGATACATATTGAAAATTATATGTATAAACCATTATTGTAGTAAAAACATGCAGATTTGTGATGCTGTAAAAGTTATAACCATTATTTATTTTAATGTGGGTATTTTTCACCTACTCTGAAACTTTCATCACCTGTGCCTCTTAGTTAGGTCTACTTAACTGTTCACAATTTTTGCACTTTGGATGTTTGCTTACATTGGGTTAAACACAAATTTGGAAAACTCTACTATTACGTAGCAGCCACACTTCCATAAATAATCGTTTATGATCCAGTATGCTCTTTTGAATTGGCATAACATGATCTACTTTGCTTGTATAATTTTGCTTGTACTAAGCTGTGAGTAACTAGAAAACACAGGCATAGCTATTTGTAGAATTGATCTTCATAGTCTGTTAAAAGAATCTTTCAGCAATGGATTTCTGTCTTTTGATTCTGTTTGTTCTTTTGAAATAAATTACTTTTCTTCTTGATATTTGTCTGTTACAACATGCTGTGTATGATGAATATTATAAATATTGCCGTGCCAATTTAAAGCAAACACAGTGAAGTTTCCTGAATGGTAAGATCTGGTATTAAAACCATTTTTTTATATTCTCAAAGTTTTTTTTTTTCTTGCTATACATCATATTATAAATTTAAAGCAAACACAGTGAAGTTTCCTGAATGGTAAGATCTGGTATTAAAACCATTTTTTTATATTCTCAAAGTTTTTTTTTTTCTTGCTATACATCATATTATAAATAGTGCCAATAACAGTAGCCCTCTAAAACATGACCAGTTACAACCCTTTCAATGAAACGATGGAATCCTTACAGGCGTTTCTTGATAAAATTATGATTAGACTATAAAATCATTATTATCCTGTAGGTGGAACCTGTAGAAATCAATACAACAAACAAATGAGGGGTCTGAACTTGAGCACTTAGTATGAGGCGCTGAACTTCATCAGCATCTGATGAACAAAAATGGTAGTGCAGGGTGCTCAGTACTTGGCAAGAACTGACCTTGTCTTTACTTTGATTCTCAAAACTTAGAAGCTTTTTCCCCTCTAATGAAAACTCGGTTAAATTTCTCAAAGTTCTTATATAAAATAAAGGAAAAGTCTTAAATCAGTTAACACTAATATTTTATATTCACATGCATCTGTTATATGAGGTATTACAACAGGATGCAAACTTTACAGTTGGTTTGAAGAAAGCATTTCACAGAAAACAAGTATGCAGTTGGATTTTTATTTTTAATAAGTTGAATTAGTGATACTGACAGGTAGCATTTCTTTTTCTGAATTTTGATGCTTGCCATTTCTTAAGTGGAAGAATCAAACATATTTTAATTTACAGTATTGAGTCAACCCTTAAATGCCCTTGATTAATAAAAATACATGTGACAGCGAAGTATAGCTCTGCTTTTAATCTGTTAAGAAGAACATAAAATGATTATAGCTTGCAGTAAATGTTATTATGGCTCTAAGATGTTTCCTGAGGGATCAAGCAATCTTCTGCACTTTTCTTAAGACTGACCCTATCACCTTGAAAAGCATTTATGAAGGAGAGCTGCAAATGCAAGACCACTGTCAGGTCAACCTGTCGTGGCGCTGACAGGTCTCTGATATAAAACCCAATTTACTGTTTAAGAAGCACATCCATTATCCTTCTGATTTTACATAGAACATACATCAGCAAAAAGATAAAAGAAAGTGCTTAAGAATTATGAATGTCAAGGACTATTTCGTATCGGAAAGTCACCACCTTTTTTGCATATTACTGATTACATTGGACCTTAATGTTCATTAGTATCTTTTTTCTCTCTCTTCCAGAAAGTTAAGAGGTTGAATTTTGAACTTTAAGAATAATATGTTTACTTATACTATACCATCATTCAAATTAGTCATATGTTATACTGTGTCTTATTATAGTATTTCTTGATGGGCAGGAAAAATTGGGTGGGGTTTTTTTTTAGTGAAGTTAAAGATTTATTTTTGGGGAGATGGAATCCTTTTTATCAGTGTTGAAAATTTGTTTTTCTAGAATTATTTTAAAACTTTGTCCCTATTCTAAAATGTATCATGCATGGTAATAAACTCCCAGGTCACTTCCAGACAAGTGCAGACATTTGGTTCCCCAGGGAAAACTAGCACTGGTATACTTTATGCCGCTGCTAGTTGTCCCAAGGAAGAGCCCGTGCAATGTGCCCTCTGGCGTGCAGCAGGTTTCCCTGGGTGGGGCAGGGGAGGCTGGGGCCAGCAACTGTGCTGTCCCCAGCAGCCTTACCTGGCATGCTGGGGCCAGGGAAGCTGCAGCTGCATGTCTCCTGAAGCTTGGATCCTGGCTGGTGGCCAGAGTATGGCTCTGGTAAGACAGGTCCAGATTTGGGTGGTGCATGCTGTCCCTGAGTGCGCCACCCTGCTTTTTTCTGCACAGGGTTTTTTTACCCTGGATCTCTGGATTCCTGGATCACCATGGGTCAACCCCCACCCCCACCCCACATTGCAAGGTAACAGTTTGGGAAATGCCTGCATGTGCACTGTGTGGTGCTGCAGATGGGTCTGTGATGCCACATACCACACAAATGCGCTCATCTGGACACGGCCCCAATTACTTTCTTGCAAAAACAGTCTGCTGGCATGTTAACTACCTTTATTAGCACTTGAAAAATGGTAAGCTTGGGTATGTTGTGCTATTTGGAAAAAAAAAACTAAATTCCCAATTTTAAATCTAGAACCAAAATCCCTATTTATATAATAAACTTTGATCTTTTGAACAAAATGTTGATCATATGTTTTCATCAGATGTTTGCCAAATATTCTATTAAATAATGTCATTCTTCCACTCAGGATATCTTATCAGTTTTTATTTTTAGACCATGTGTTATTCAGTAATCACTCAGAGCCAAAGAGTCTGAGAGAAGTCTGCTTCATTCATTGTCATTAAGTGAGTACTGAATGAGACAATAGGTGCATGGGAAAAATAGGATGTGATCATGTTATTAAGGACTACATCATAATGCATATACACCAGAGCTGAATTAATGTTGTACAGGAGACCTTATTTCCAGCATTTCTTAACATTTGAGTGCTTAATGTTGCAAGTTTAATAACACACCTTTAATGTATTTTCATATGTATTGAAATAAAGTTGTTGAGTTCCTGGTTTTAATACAAAGTTGAATGCAGTTTTAATTTTCAAATGGATCACATCCATCATAACCTTCATCGTTATTTTTCAGAAAATATGTATTTTTATCAGTTAAAATATTAGCTATGAATTATGACTAAGCAAAGTATTTTTCAACTTAAGATGCATATTAATTTGGATTTTGTCTTCAAATGCAATTTCTACAGTCAAAAGTATTATAAGATATCCCCCACTTTTAGTGGTTAAGAAAGTTAGGTTTGTAAGCAAGACTGTCTAGTAGCAATAGTTATTTTAGTAAGTTTTGAAATAGAGAAAACCCTAACTCAGTAGCCTTTATGCTTGATCCACAGTTCGTAGAATTTGGATCAAAACTTTTATTTACTGTCCTTTAAGACAATTTAAAACTATACCACAATAGTCACAACTGTGCAAATTTGATCTTTATCAATTTTTTTTTATGAAGCATTAAAATGATTTAGCTGATCGCTGCCCTCACCCTAATGCTGCAGACCACAGGGAGTTGAAGAACTTCCCTGCTGAGGACTTAAACCTGTACCTGGTAGTTCTGGTCAGGCTGCTGGGCATGGGGTGTCAGCATGAACGATGTGTGCCCCCGGAGGCTGCAGGGGCACGACGAGCTCCTGCAGGCAGCAACAGTGGTGAGCGGGGAGCTCCTGCAGGCTGCCACAGTAGTGTCAGTGGCAGGGGCTGGGGTGACGAGTACTGACTGGCAATTGGGTACCACCCGCAGACACCGCCATTGGCGGTGGCCAGTGACGATCGGAGACTGCCCGCAGACACCACTGACACTGCCAGCAGCAAGGAGGTCAGGGGGTGAATGGCAACTGCCCATCAGCCAGCACTTTTCACAGGGGGTGCATCACCAATCTCAGGGAGTGCATGTGCACCTGCATGCACCCCCTATGCATTGCCAATGGGCATCAGAGACTCCTGGCAGGGGAGCCAAAGGACTTCGCCACAAGGGACATTAAACACCATGCCCTTCAGATCTCCTTCTGAGAGCCTCTCCTCCCTCATGCCTGGCAGCCCAGCCAGAGTTGCCAGGCACAGGCTTTTGACAGTTAACTGATTGTTGTTCCCACATGCAGGGCTGGACACCTGGCTTTCAACTTGCCAGTGCAGGGGAAAACCAAACTCATGATCTGGGACTCCCCCGGCTTTAGCAAATAGTAATGGTATGATTGGGATTTAATTCCTGATCCCAAAACCATGTGTCCTTCCGTGCACATACGGCACAGCAGGAGGTACAATTGTTGGGACTGGATCAGATCTCTTCACATCATTAAATGAACGTGTGCCAGGATCCTGAGAGAAATAGGCACTAGGATGGCTATGGCCATCAATGGTATCAGCTTTTCCAAAAGCATCAGTAATGAATGATTTCTGAAGGAACAGAATGCTTTCTTGCAAGGTGGTGAAGCTACTGCTGAGGATTTGTTTCCTAGGAATCCTCAGGAGTAATTTTGGCAGATGAACCTTCCTGTTGTACACTGTAAATTTAAGACACAATATAGACCTTTTATTAATCTAATCTTATAATAAAATTGTATGTTATTCTTGGATTTGTTCTTTATTAAACCCATGCTGTTTATCTGTTATGGTTCCTTTATCCTCTAGAGGATTACATATTTCTTTTAATCTATATAATATATTGCATTTTTTACTTGTGGATCCAAGTTAGATTTGCTGGGCAAAAACTTCCAGATTGCTCTGTCTGTCCGTCTCTATCTCTCTCAAAAAAGGAAGAATGCCACCTTTTTTCCCTCTCAATCCTCTGATAATGCCCGTAGTTTGCATGAAATTTCAGAAATCTTAACTGATTTAGTACATTATTTAATTCTACTCTCTAACATGATGGGATGCTTATCACTGAGACCTGTTGCCTCAGCATAGGATTTTTTTTTTCAAACTAGTTACTTATTTGCTTTATATGAACTATTACACTGGTGCTCAACCTTTTTGCCTAGCAGGCTGAATGGACAGTGCCTCGGCTGGTGGATCCGATCCAGTGTCCAGGGCCAGGGCCAGCAGGCACATCTGGCCACATGGGGGGGGCCAGAGGGTGGCCTGAGTTCAGCCTTGCAGGAGGTAGGGAGCTTCACCTGGCCCTGCAGGGGGTGGAGGGGAGGGATATGACCCAGCCCAGTGAGGTGGAAGGGGGTGTGACCTGGCCCCAACCCCACCCCACAGGGAGAAAAGGGGTATGGCTTGGCCTGGTAGGAGAAAAGGGGGTGTAACCCAGCCATCTAGGGACAAGGGGCCATGACCCAGCCTCAGAGAGACAGAGGGAGGGGGATGTGATCTGGCCCTTCCTGGCTCCGACTGGGCACATGGAGCTTGAGGTTTGGGAATTTAGCAAGGGGAGCATGGCCATATTAATGGCCACCGCTGCTCTACCACCAAATTTCCTGACCTGTGGACAGCTCCGCAGGCCAGATACAATGGTTCTGTGGGCTGCGTTTGGCCTATGGGCCAGAGGTTGAGTACCGCTGGGCTTTTACATTGATGTGGTCTTTATTAATTTGTAACTGTTCTTTTTTTTTTTTTTAATTTTGTGTTCTAGATTAATTTTTTAAAAAGCAAGAAATACTTTCATATATTATTTTACTAGTGCTGCTCAGGGCCTGTGAGCAATTCCTTCTACTTATATGAATCTGTACGCACACCCACACATACACATGTGCACACAAACACACTTGCATGTGCACACACACATGCACGCAATATATATATAAACTTAGGCCTGCAGAAAGTCTTGCATTACAAGCAGGAGAATTATGTTAAACTTTTTAGTGTGATTAATGCTGCTCTTATTAATTACATATGATGATGAGAGGAGCAAAAAGTAATATAATAGAAAAGATACAAAGTTAAATACATTTGAGTAAAATATAGCAAAAGTGTAATACCAGTTAAACCACACTTTAACAAATTTATCTTCTATTTGATATTGTTTCTGCTTAAGGTTTACTGACATAATGATTTTGCAAGTGAATTTTACCTAATTGCAAAATAATAGAATACAGAAAAACATAATTGCCAGACCACTTGAGAAGTTCAGATGATACAAGTAATAGGTAGTATGCCCTTTCACCTGTTTCTATTTTGTAGACATGGTCTTAGGTTCCAGGTCAAAGATGGACTTGAAGCATAGTGGTGTAATGGTGTTAGGTTTCTGTTGTCTGTGCTGTATGTGTTCTGTAGATGACTACAGGATCTCATTTACCAGAAATTATCATTTCAACACTTTACAAAAAGCTAAATTCAATTGCATTTTATTTTTCAATGTGGAAAAAAGAAAAAAAAGCACTCTCCTTTTACTCAGGGTAAAATTCTAGGGCTTTATACTGTAATATATAATAACTTACAGATAATTTTAGTATTATATTTAGATAATTTTCAAATTTTCTTGCATTTCTGTTTTATATATTTCTAAAATTATATGTTTCATTTTAAGATCTAGTATTTACTTTACACTTAAAAGATTTTCTGCATACCTTAATAGCTAAGACTTCAAAAATTCATATAAAATGATATTGGATTGTTGCTATTATCTGTTATTTGTATTGCAGTAGTATCAAGAGCCAGAGGAAAGAACTTGAGTCTCATTGTGCTTAGAGTTGTACAAAAAACCAGTGACAATCAGCACTGTTGAATGTTCTATTTTTTTAAAATCTTTAATATGTCCATGTAAATGATGGGAGAAAATTATATATTTGAAAGTAAGGAAGGGGATAGTGCAAAAACCTCACAAAGGAAGTGCTCAAAAGTAGGAAAAATGATGGAAATACTTTCCTGTGCATAAGATAAAGATTACTGGTAATTTAGCTTAAATATATACTATTGGTGGATGTTCACAATATCCAGTTGAAATAACCTAAGATTTTGAGTGCAAAATGTAAAGTGTAAGACAAAAACAGAACTCTAATTTAGTTATAAATTACCGGGTGTTGTGTCTTCAGCTAAAATAAAGTCATTGCACATCTTAAAGTTATCTAGTTCACCAGCTAGTATGATAAAAACCACGCATTGCAATTTAATGAAAGTGACATCAGTGGAAATGACATTTAGACTTTGTCCTTATGCAAGATTACATTACTCCCATGCCATTTGCTTGTAGTCTAAATGTGCCCAGTTCTAGTTTATAAAATGAGCTAAATCTGTTATCTTCTCTCCTCTTATGTTAAAAGAGAAAGAGACAAAAGGACAAAAGTCACAAGAACTTATTATCAAATTTATTGAAGAATAATTCACAGATGCATTAGACTGAAATAATCCATGTTGTCATATGAATAAAACTTTAAAATATTTGCTCAAAGGACAGAAATTATGATCATAATCCTAGATTAGGAGTGGGTAAAATATGGCTGTGGGCCAGATCTGGTCTGACAATTGATTGTATCCAGTCCACGGCTGCCCTCGCAGCACTTTGCATGGGGCTGAGCCCCACCTGGGGCAGCCTGTCCTATGCTGTGGCCCACACCCACCCCATGCCTGCTGACAGCACTGCCCTGGGCTCAGCCAGAGCACAAAGTTCCTGGCAGGCCTGCTCCTGCCAGGTATTGCTCAGCTCCCACCGTCCCCAGTGGCTCCTCCTCCTCCTGCCCCTGCTGCACCACACAGGGCAGTAGGTAGCATGGGGAAGCAGTGGTGGACAAGGGGAATGCTGCAACCAGGCAGCTTGTGCCTGGCTGGGGCTGGGGCTGGGGCTGCTGAACAACCAGGCAGTGCCTGAGGCTTGACATCCGGGGCTGCAATGCATGACTGCAGGGCCCTGGCAGGGAACAGGATAGGACTGCAGGTGGTATGTTCGGGGGCAGGGCCAGCTCCCCACCACTGCATGCACTCCCAAGGGACCTGTACCCCCTAGATCTGTGCATGGGCGGGGGACTGCGCCTCCCCCCCCATGGGGGGGGGCTTTCATTTTAATCACAGACTTGGGTTTTATCAGAGTATTTGCGATTATTTTGTCAGATGAAAACCAGGATCCCTAGTGATGAGCAGCCACCTGCAGGCAGCCTAGTCAGTGGAAGGCAGCCCTGCCAGGAACCTGTGTATGCCTGCTCGGTCTGGGGCTGGGGCTGGGGCTGGGACTTGGACTGGGACTAGTGCTGGTGCTGGGCCTGCCATCAATGAGCATGGGATGAGTGCAGGTGTGGGCTGCCCTGGGCAGGAGCGGGCAGGGCTTGGCCCTTCTGGAGCACTGCAGGGGCAGCTACAGGCTAGATAGGGAGGCATACCACATTTGCACCTGCACCTGCACTACATCACCCAGGTGAGCTCTGCTGCACAAATGCCTGCCTCCCACTCCTTCCCCTGACCCCCTGTCAGCTCCTGGGACTTAGTGTGTGGGCAGCCCCTCACATGTGCACACCCACCCCCAGGTTTCCGCCCTCCCCCACACACAAATGGTATACAAGAGTAAGACTTTATTTTGAGCTGTTATGCAGCCACCTCTATGTACACTACTTAAAAAAACCCCATAAATCAGGACAAAAATATTTTTTAAAATAAAATTAAAATATGGTATAGTAGATGTTTGATTTTTAATATATGATTTGTTTTTTGTTTATAATTTGTTAAAATGATATGTTCTGAAAGATTTTATGTATGCAGCCCTGGACAGCTCACCAAAACTTTTTAAGTGGCCTGCCAGCAGAAATAATTGCCCACCCCTGCCCTAGATGGAGAGGATTAAATTAGTTTTGGAAACAAATTTGGTCTACTGTCTAAGGGTATAGTTACACATTACCTTTCAAATATGTTAAATGCTCTTAAGATAGGAGTGCCCATACACTAAGGCAGGAAAAGACATGCTAAGTACTCTTTGAGTGTCTCAGAGATAATTCTCTTCAGATAAGGATTATCCTCAGCTGGTATTTGGCAGTTTGTGTTGCACTAACATCAATCTGCTCCCAGTGTGCATTAGCTGTCATCCAGAACTCTACAGCCCTGAACTGACAGCTGGGGATAGCGAGGCATCAGCACAAGTAGAAGGAGGAAGTGGGGATCAAGGGCCACCTCACCACTCAGATTTCCCCTGCACTAGTCACATGGGTAGGACAGGGGACGGCAGGATGGCTCTGTCCACCTGCCCCTTCCCTTTTTATATTGTTGAGTCTACCCCAAAAAAGAACTGACAAATGCAACTATTTAGTGAATTTGATGCAAGTACTTTTAGATTGACTAAAACTAACCTATTTACAAAATACACCCCCCCCCAAAACAAAAAATCCTCAACAATAATTGGCCAGAAAGGTTCCATTAGAAGAGAATGTCTTGGGCTGAAGGGTTTTTTGTGAAGGTAAGTGTTCAGTCCTTTTTCTTTGGGACAGTTGGGGAAAGTTTCCACTCCTGCAGTAGGCTCTCCTGCCAGGCCTCCCCTGCATGGGGTTCTGGCATACCTATACTTAACTTTATTCCCTACTTTTAATTTTCTGTCTGAGCAAAGGATCACGGAAAGTACTTGTTTCTTTTTAGTGCAGCATTCACCCCTACCCAGCTTTTATTCTGAGATCCCTGTTGATAAGTAGAAATGTGCTAACACAAGAAGGGAACTAAGTCTTATCAGACACTTTACCAACTATTTTAGTACCCTTAATTAATATACAGCTCCACTGGTAGAAAAAGTTATCTCTATTGTAAAGCCCTCTCTTTACACATCTTTTTTTCAAATTCTTCTGATTTTTTTTTTCTAGTCTTTCTTAGAAAAAATCCTAAGGGAATTCCTGAGAAGAATTAATGCAATGTTGTTTATCACCCCACTGTGAATTTCATGATTTTTGCATTTTTAACTTCTCAGATAAAACATTTTGTCATATTTCCAGTGATTTTATTTTTATTGTTCAAGGATTTATGAAGTACTAGGTCAGTGACAGAGAGGGAAGAGAATAGAAATGCAGAAAGAGAACCAGAAAAGACAAGCATCAGCATGGGATGAGAGAATCAGATGGATGTGATGAGAGGAGTGGGTGAGGAATGGGAAGAGCAAGCTGTGTAAGCCAGCTTTTTAGCCTCAAGGTATCCCTTTTCTGAATGTTGTGGCTCCCTGAATGAGAATCACTAAGTTAGACCCTAACTACAAAAAGGATATGGAAGAGTGCCTTGAGGATAAAAACTTTCAGATTTAGCTAGTGCCGGGTAAGAGTGACCTAACTCTGCTTTGCCCTGCTCTTTCCACCGCCCCCCCTTCCCTGTCTGTACCTGAGGGGGTAAGAGTGACTCCCACCACTGAGACTGATCCTGTGGGGTTTTACACACTAGTGACCACCTCTGCCAGCTCCAGACTTATGGAAGGAGTGGAAGGGACAAACTAGGCTTCAAAGTGTGGCTCTGCCCACCCACCCACAGCTGAGCTGGAAGGCATGGGAGCAGCCAGCACAGGGGCTGCCTGTGGAAAGGGAGAGATGAGGGAGGGCAACAGCAGTGGCAGTCCTCAGAAAAGCATCTCCAGGTGCTGCTCTGGTAGGCACAGGATGCCTGATGAGGCAGGAGAGCATCTACATGCCCACACATGGGCTGGGTAGCATGGCACATTTAATGGGATCTCATAGTAACATAGGGTACTATGAGGCCACAGTTGAGAATAACTGTCTTAGGGCCTTAATATTGTCTCCTTAAGATAGAACCAGTTTTCACTACTGCAGTAGGAGCTCCTTTTCCCCCTGTAGGGGCACGTCCACACATGCAAGCATATGCTCTTGAAGCAGCTCAAATAGCAGCAGTGCAAATTTGAGCTGGGGCTTTTTGCCTCAGCACACATGCTCGGACATGCACTTTGTTGTGGAGCAAATTGTGCCACTTAGGGCAAAATAAACCTGCCTGGCTCCTCCCAGATCTGCAGCCAGGGGGAGCTAGAGCCTGGGGCCAGCACCTGTGCTGTCCGCAGTGGTATAAAAAGCTGCCCTGGCAAGTAGCTCAGAGCTACTAGCTCTCACGAGCTTCTGGGGCCCAGACAATTGGTACCTGGACACATTACACCTTGTGCCAGCTGGACTGCTGAAGCAGCCCTGCGAGTTCCCTGCACCCTCTACCCACTGCAGCAATCTGGCAATGGAGGCTGCTGCCTGGCTGTGACCTGCTGTGCACCTGCCAGACCCGGATGGGGGCGGCAGAGCCACTAGAGGCATGTGCCCCTCTGGGTCAGCAGCCAGTGGACTGTGGTTGCAGGGTTGGCCTCTGTGCGGCACTACTGCCACGTGTGCCCCCTGCCTGGCCATTTAGGCAGCTATCACCTGGAAGATGTTCTGGGTGTAGTGGCCTGCTTTGAACTGTCAAAGCATGTCCTCCTGGTCCCATTTGGCCAGGAGGTGAGCCACAGCCATCTGAGGTGCCAGCTCTGAGCAGGCAGAATCCTGGCACTAGCCTCCCTAGCAGGAATTCTGGTGTTGCCTGTTGGAAAACTGAAAAATCCCTGATAAAAAAAAATCCCAAAGTCACTCTGTAAAATATGCCCAAATCCATGTTTCTCCACAAGTAAAACAAAAGCCCACTATAAAGAAAGAGAGAGAGTGAGACAGAGACAGCGATTATTTGGACAATGTTTTATTGATATATCTTACAGTGTTAAAGCAAGTCTCAGCATAATAATAAAGTGAACTCTAAATATGTTTCATGAACTCATGAATACATATTTTGCTGCCCTCCCACAGGGGCTATGGTCCCCACACAGCAGTTACGGCCCCCAAACCAGAGATTCAGCCCCCCAACAGGGGGTTCGTCCCCCACACAAGGGGTATGCCCCCCCCAACAGGGGCCAAATGGCCCCTGCAGGGGCTACCACCCCCTGCAAGGCCCACATGCCCCACCTCAGCCCACCAACTGCTGCCGTACCTGGCCCTATCCCCCATCAGCTGCTGCAGCCCCCCCAGTGGAGTGTGAGGGAGGCTGGTGGGGGGTGGGGCCAACCAGGGCAGGGGTTGGGGGCCTTGGGGGGTGGGCAGAGCAGGGTTCGGGGGCCTTAGAGGGACTGGCAGGGAGAGGGGCCAGCCAAGGCAAGGGTTGGGGGCCTCAGGGGGGCTGGCAGGGGGTGGGGCCAGCCAGGGCAGGGGTCGGGGCCTTGGGGGAGCAGGCGGGGAGTGAGGCTGGCCAGGGCAGGGTTCGGGGGCCTTGGGGGAGCTGGTGGGGAGTGGGGCCGGCCAGGGCAGGGGGAGGGGGCCTTTGGGGGGGCTGGCAGGAGGAGGGGCCGGCCACGGCAGGGGAAGGGGGGCTGGGAGAATGTGCAGGGTCATTGGGGGTCCCCCCCCAAGGTCCCCTCCCCCCTCCTCCAGCCTCTCTGACTCCTTACTCCCTGGCACTGGAGCCCTGGTGCTGAACACATGGCCTGGCCAGCCATGTGTTTCAGCACCAGGGTGAGGGGCCAACCATAGAGACACTCTGGCTGCCAAAGCATCTTTGTGGAGGACCCAACCTCCAGTTGCCTGTCATGCCCTGCTCTGCTTTTTTAAACTTCAATTTTTTTATACCCCTTTTTTTGTTTTAGGGGTTTGAGGTGGGGCAAGAGGCACATGCACGTTTGTCTGGATGCACTCATAGATTTGTATTCTGTCTGAGCCTTCACACCAGTTCTTTGAGTTTGAGAGAAGTGTTTTTTTTGTAGTCCCATGTTTTTATTCTGTTGCTGTCATGACTTTCCTTAGGATAACATTCACTACCATTTCATCATCGCTGTCATCCAAGTTTCTTTTTGCCTCCAGATTCTCAGCCAATTTTGCCTTTGAGTAGCTAGCAATTAGGGAAGTGCTTCTCCTCTATGGCACCATCTGTACTAAAAAGTTGTCATCAACAGAATCCAAGAAATTGCTTAATGTCTATGCACAGCTATTTTACTTTCCCATCAGATACCATGATAATTGAAGTTCTCCATAAATCCCAGAACCTCTAATTTAGAAACTTTGGTTAATTTAAAAAAGGCCTTGTTCATCTCTTCCTATTTGAGTGGTAGGCACCCATGATGACATCACCTTTGCTGTCTTCCCCTTTTGTCTTCATTCAGAAACTTTCAGCAAGTTTACTTCCAATTTCATTCTGTACGTAAGAATAGGGATATGTATCTTTGCTATATAAGGTATGTTATATAGTATTGTATTACACTGTGCACTACTGGAACATTTGAACCTAGAATAACACTGACAATCATTTTCTAGGTTTTTTTATTTTAATTTTTTAAAGAGCAGTTACTATTGTACAAGTGTAAATTGAAGCAAAAATTATTCTTTTAAGTAAAGGAATATAAGTCTTCCTTTCAAAAGACGAATTTTCAGGGATTTTAACTTTCCTGACCTTTTATTTTTTAGGGCTATGTTTCTCAAGCAAGGTATTTTGGCATCCTATGGTGCCTTGAAATCCTTTCAAGTGTGCCACAGGGTGCCGCACAATGTTTGCACTGTTAGGTGGGCAAACATGATTCACATGATAAACCCAGAGATTTCAAATAGAAATCCAGTGTTAAAAAACATGCTGGCCTGTTGTGGACTTCCTGAGTTCTTCGTACCACAAGAATTGTTGTATTATTTTTCTGTAGTTAGGAAACAAGTGAAAACAAAGAGCTAGTGTTTTCCAAGGGGTGCCTTGAGTCTACTGAAGGGTCCCTCAAGTCTATCAAGGGGTGCTTCAAGTGTTTTAGGGTGCAATCCAGTTTTGTTTTCAGAGGGAGCAACAGAGGTTTAAAGTATTTAAGTTAGAGGAAAAAATATTGGAGTGAAGGAAGAATATTGTAAGTTGTAACCCTTGGGCCTGACCGTGGCACCTCCTCAGCAGTTCCACTTGTCCTGCTTGCCCTACTCTGGCCTCCCCTCCTCAAGGCGATAACATTGTTGTCTCATCTGCCATACCTTGATGGATGATTGTCTAGTTGGGGAAACAGCCTTGTAGCAGTTTCATTGGCAGAAGCCAATGTAGGCTTTGAGTGCTTCATCTGGCCTTGTTTATCATTTGGCTCAGTTCCTTGCCCTGAGCAGTACTTCTCTTCTCAGTCCTAGCCAAAAGTGGCTTACTTAACTCCAAGTTCCAATGCCTCCCCACCACAGTCTCTTGAGACTCTGGCCTCTAATTACCCTTCTTCTCTGTACTGGTCCCTTGACTCTGCCTCTTGTATTGGACCCTGGCTCTGCTTCTCTGGGAATACCATGGCCCTATTGGCCCTAATCATGACCTCCAGCCACCCCCATAGCTATACCCATGCCTCAAAGGATTTTACTCAGTCATCATTCACTGGATGCTCTGGTCCTACCATGGTTTCCATACTCAGACCCTTAGCCACTATCTCAGCTTTTGTTCACTTGGCTTCAGTGGCTTTAGCCCCTCAGCTACAACCATCTGCTTTGGTGTCAGCCCCTCCAGCCCCTGGCCTTTGCAGAGCTGTTTTCTCACTGCCTCCAGCCCACTGTGTCCCTGACCTTTGCAGAACTGCTCCGGCCTACAAACCACTGGGTTTCCATCCATTCATCTCACTGGGCCTCTGGCCCTTGCAGTACTTTATCTTAGCTTCAGAATGGAGTGAATTGGGAGTGGGAAGTGAGATTGGGTTGGGTGGGGAGTAGGTTCTCTCTTAGGTGAGAGGCACTGGAGCAGGGTTGGGCAAGGTGGGGTGGATTTTTTTGAACTTTGGGGTATTTACAGGGAGTTTATGTTGTTGTAATACCTTATTTTAATATTTTGTTCTGTTTCTATGAGTTATTTTTTCTTCTGCCATACAGCCATAATTTTTTTTTTGGAAGGGCAGCATATAAATCTAATGAATAAATAAATAGCTGGGTTTAAGTTTGTATAATTAGAATATCACTCTTAAACCATAAACTGATAATCTTTCACTAAATTTTAAATTGGGGTAAAAAGAGGTTGAATTTTATTTTTTATACAAAATGTACTTACATTCCTGTAGTGGTATGAGTAATTATACCCTGTCTAACAAAACATGTTCACTTAACTGTTTCTACAAATATAACTTGCAAGGTGTTCAGCTGAAATTCCATTGAAAGTACATTCATCTCAAGTTTCTGTTTCTTTTGCATTTGTTGCATCAACCTTGTATACATTGTTGAAAATAACAGCTGGCAAAGGACACTATAATAACAAACAAAAGCTAGCCCCCTCTTACATTGGAAACGTCATGAAACAAAATATTTAGCTAGCGTTATAATTACTAAGTTGAATGAATCATGGCAAATTTCATCCTATGTTCAAGTTGTCATGGGTGCGTCTACATGAGACGCTTAATGCGCAGTAGCCTAATAACACTACACAACAGTGTGCTGGGCAAAAACCATGCTACTACATTACTGCATAGTAAATGTCACCAAAAAACTGCAGTTACTGTGCATTTAGTTAGTACTTCATTAAGCAAGAACTAAGCTACATGCGCTGTAACTACTACACATTAATGAAGGTGTAGATGTACCTGATGACTTGTACATTGTCCTTTCTAATATCTTTCAAAGAAATGATTTCAAGATTTTATATCTCAGAAGATACATTTTATCTTGATAGTTAATGTTAAATGTATTGTAAAATAGAATATACTTTGCCCCATCCTCAATAAAATCACGTTTGGTTTGCTGAAGATTCCCTTACTTCTTTTGAATGGTAGGGTTCAATTCAGGGATAATAGGAATATCCTCATGTCTAAGTTTCAAAGCCTTTTTCTTTGCAGTCCAAAGGATCTGTTCTCTTCTCTCTGTTATCATTCAGGGAAATTAGCAAAATCCCACGTGTTTGATCTTTATCTCTAGTGGGATTGACACATGAAACATATTTACAAGTAAAGAAGGTCATTTTCACTTTTAAATAAAACACCTGAAATATAAATTTAACCACAAAAATAGAAAGTGTTTCAAGATTTTTCCCGCTGCTCAAATCCTCAGTATTTTAAACTGCATTCCTAAATTATTTTCCATTATTTCAATTTCCCTTTCTAGTATTATATCACTTTTGTTCTTAAGATGTGAGTATCTCTGAATTTGAAACACTTTCAACTTTTTCATGGATCATAACAATATATAGTCACTTCCCTACTGCCCACTAGCCCACCCCTGCAAATTTATATCAACTTCAGATTAATTGGATTTTATTATCTAACTAAATTTGTGCCTCCTGGTGACATAAGATGATCCATGTCAGTCTGCTTTGCTCTCTTGTTTGAAGTGATAGAATATACCAACTGACAAAGCATCAGGAATGGTCAAAGAAATGCTGGAATACTTTAAATATATGGAAGTCTGACAGGGTATTCACATCATTTCATTTGGCAGTTAACCTACATTTCTTTGAAATATCTATATTATGGTAAAAATATATTTTCCTATTTATATTTTATATTTAATAACAGTTTTCCTATTATGTCATTTCATAGTACAATTTTATGTTACTTGTTTACAAATACTGGTTTGTTTTTCTTTAAATCTGGATTTCGGAAAAAAAATTATTTACTGCAAAATGTATTGTTTAATCAAATTCATTTTATGTGCCAGTGCCTTGGGCACTCTCAAATGAAAGTAATTTTATAAAAATTGGAAATGGCAAAAGATAGCCAAAATTTTGCTGGTAAACGTTTTCCTCTTCAATTGTGTAAGTGATGTACAAAATATTAGATTAATTGTGTTTATTATATTTCTCCCCCTGAAAAACAGCAATAATGATAGTAAATTTTATATGTCTGTGAAAGATGACCATTAAGAAATGTCTGGAAAACAAGTAAAGTATAAGGAGTAAAAATATTCTTTTATCCTATGTATAATGTAATTGTTGAGTGCTCCTGTTTACTCCTTACACAAGCAAAATTTCCAGACATTCAGAATATTGATATTTATTTAACTTTACCTTCCACCACCTTGCTAGCCATACTACAAAATGGTTATTCACTTATTTTGGCTGAAGTGGATTGTTACTGTCCTTACCACATCAAACTAATAGCTTTAATTATTAATATTCAGAGAATTGTTCCTTACTACAAGGACTGATTTCTTTCCCGTGTTTAACTTCTGAAAAATTAAGATTTTAAAAATATAATATGTGTAAAAAGACACAAAAGCCTTCTAGTAGAAGGTCATACTAATGTCAGTCATTGGCTTGATACACATTTTTAAGTCACTTCATTACTGTAAGCTCACATTTCTAAAATTTATGTTTTTATTTGCTCCAATTGCAATTTTAGTCATTTTAGTGAATGGGCTTTACACACTGAGGTGCCAAATCTGTTCAAATTTACTGTTGCTGTACATGGTGTTGAATAGCTAGCTAATGGTCTCCCTAAAAGAAGTTTCAGAATTCCAACCTAGTTAGTCACCATATCAATATTTTCACCATTGTTTTATCCCAACTTGACCAGACCTATTAGAGCATAAAAACAATCACATTGTTAAAAGTTACATACATCCAAGGTGTCTCATTTACTTTTAGTCATGAATGGGGTGAATAATTCTCAGAAAATTATTTGCTTGATGACCTTCTGCTCATGAAAAGTTTGAGAGCAGATCACAGTTTCCTCACTTTTATTTATGATTCTCTTGTGCTAAACAATATATATCTGTCTCTTTTTAATGGATTATGGGTATTTGACATTGTACTGACATTAACCAGAATGTGGAGAGCAACTGAGGCAGGGAAATTGGGATTTAGTTCTCTCATCACAACAGTCCTAACTAGTGTGGGAAATGATGCTTCTCTAGGGAAAGGTAACATGAAGAATTCTTTAGTTAACAAATGAAGTAGCATTTTCAACTGTAAATCATGGAAGAGTCCACAAACCTATTTAGCTGAAAAGCTAGAAAGGTTGCTTTTTTTGGCACCCACTGCTCCTGAAACACGTAAATCTAACTGATTTCAATACATAGATGAGTAAGTTCTGAAATACAGGGCCTATAATTTGTGGTTTTCAATAAGATAGAATGTATTAATCTTTTTTCAACAAAAAGGAAGTAACTGTTAAACAATTTCAATATTATTTATCTCCTAGTGCGTAAGAGCCCCTTTAGTGAAAATGTCTAAGAAAATTCAAGCTTCAGTGTAAAGTTTACACGCTCCCTGCAGAGATTTGGGAGGCAAGCAGTTGTAATAAAATAAAGTTCCTTTTGGAAAACTGCAACAATAGGTAAATTATCCAGGCGGTTACCCTGTTTTGTACTCTTTACAGTGTTGAAATAGCAGCTGGATTATTGAACAAAAATAGGCAGTTTGAAAGTTTTGTTCCCCTAAAATATATCCCATTTGTCCATCTCTGTATATCCTGAGAAAGGCATTAAGTAAAATTACAAAGTCTTCTTAAGTCTTATGCTAGTTTACCTTCCACTTCTTTCCTTCTAGAAAAGTGGCCTCAGGTGGAATATGAAAATCTGCATTTTAATGGGAATGCTTTCAGCTATTTTAATCCTTGTTTTTTATTAAGAAAGAGAAACACAATTAACATATTACATTTTCAACAAATATAGAACATTGTAATAATATTGAATGTAACAAGGACCAAAGCTTGCATTTATGCCATAAAAAATACTGCATTTTGTGAAGAAAAATATGTATGTGATCTGCCCTGTGCTTTTGCATAATAGCAGAGAGGGAATGATTGATATTAGGTTAGTCATTTACGGGTAGCTCATCTGTGTTTTATTTCTGATCCTGTCAAACTGAAAAGAACTACCAATTTTATTAGGGCTGGTGATGTACTCCATACTTGTAGTTTTATTACCTGTTTTAGAAGCTACAAAATATTGGCGCTCTTTAATAACAAGCACTTTATGTTTCCTTGTGTCAGCAAATTTCCTAGATTAATATCCTCTGTTTGATTGATAGAATCCTAGTGTGCTTTTTTATAAGGTTCTGAGGCACTAATTTCTGAAGGAGCTTGTAATAAACTAGTGGGAGGCCTTACATATATATCCTTTGCTTTCTTTTGCTTGAGTCATATGACTTCTTTCTGTGCCATGATTAAATTCAATGCCTATTTTATTCAAACTCTCATTAGTGTTGCTATTAGTTTCTCAGATTTGACATTAGTATCATCAAATATTGTATTACCTCAGACAAATTTCTTCTTACAAAGTTAATAGCTGGCTGATAAAATAATAGCTGTCTCAGATTATAAATAAGCCTAAAGTATGTGTGTGCATTTTTAGGATTTTTATGGAATATTAGAACAGGAAAATACAGCGGGGGGAAATCAAAAGTGAGGTTTTACTTATTCTGTTTGCAGACTTAAATATATTTGGGCTCCTGCTACACTGCAGAGACTTCCTATACATTTTCATTAATTTTGAATTTGTGATACTTGTGCTCTAGAGTAGCATCAATGTCAATGAGTTTTGAAATTGAGAAGTTCATGGAATGAAGGATGAGTTACTATGGATAAATAGGAAGATCCTTTTTGATAACTCTAATTTTGCTTTGTTCAGTCCTAACTCAACTAAGCACTTATGCTTGAGCTTAGGCTCCATTCAAGTCAGAAAAAGAGAGCCACTTTAATGAAATGTACCTTTTTTCCTCCTCACCAGAATGGAAAGAAGATAAATGATTAATTAATTTAAAAACTCTTTTGTCTTGGCTCTTACTCTGTACCTGGCTATAATTGAAGATAGAGTATGGGTGAATTATTTGACGCTGAATCCCCACTAGCAGAGGTGATGGTGGTTGGCAAACCTCATGGCATGGGGAGGATAGGAACACCTATTATTTGTGTAGTTCAGACTACTCTTGTCATTTAGATTTATAGTCTTGGGTTGGTCCTACATTCTTTGCTGCATCTGAATGTTTTGGATATGGTGGTGACTAGGAGCATCCTTCGTGAGCTCCATCTGGTGAGATGGCTGGGAACTTTTTTTCTAATTCAGATCTGACCACTATCATTCATGCTTTCATAACCATAAAGCTAGAATACTGCAATGTGCTCTTCATGGCTCTGCCCTTGTAGACCATCCAGAAGCTACCAAGAACAACCTCCTACAAGTTTCCATCTTTGTGCCAAGTTTATTTTGCAAAAGTACATGGGAGGTTATTATCAGTAGTTGCTCCTTACCTGTGGTGCACTCTCCCTTTTGGGGTTCATCAGAGCCCAAGCCTGGACAGTTACTGTAAGTACTATAAGACCTTTCTATTTGAGCAGGCCTTCAACAATTAAGATTCAGTTTTGGGAATTGTCTGTGGAGTTTGTTTTATTATATATTATTTTATATTTATATCTGTACCTGCCTTTATAGTTGATATGTTTTCAATTGCAAGCCACCCTGAGCCCCTTGTGGGGAGAGCAGCATATAAATTTAATAAATAATGTGATGAAGATCTTTTGAGAATTAAAACATGCTTCCTTTAAAGCAATGAAATGAGTAATATCTACTATATGGATAACTGTTATAATTGCACAACTTTTTCTATTTCTCTTGGTATTTTGGAAAATGTTTTCAGGAAAAACAATAAAGCAGAGAATTTTCTTCACTAGGCATTTTGTTTCTTTTAAATACAAATGTATAATCACACAAGCTAATGTATAAAATTCAGTTCTAGTATGCCATAGAATGGCCATAGAATGGCATGTTGGAACTGAATTTTGTAGGATGGCTCCCTGGCTTTTGTAGTTCTGCTAAATTCTCTGGAAACATAAACTAAATTTTAAAATAGTCATTTTTTTATCAGAAAACCAAATACTGCATTTAGTATTATACTCCTTACTTTTAATACAGATGGTTATAATTTAATTTTATTAGTAGATGTTTAGGATTGTGAATCCAAAAAGATGACAAAAAGCCAATAGGGAAATACAAATCGCCCAAGCAAGGGAGTAACATTAGAGGGATGGGGGTGAGGAGGGGAATGCATTTAGGTTACAGAAAATACAATACTAGCTAACTAAGCCTGGGGGTGGGGAGAAGGGGGTGGGGGAAGGGGAAGGAGGGGGTTCACAACACTGAGAGAGAAAGAAGATAGATACACACAAACCCGTACAATGGTCCGCAATGGTGGATGAAGTAGGTCAAAGAAAGAGTCTCATCGTGGGGGTCCTCAACACATTAAACTCAACACATCCCCAATTTGTTGACTGTTTCACAGATTTTTCATACTGACAACACAACTTCATTTTAAAGTTATTTAGGAAAAGTTGAAGAGTTTGAAAAATATATACATGACACATGCAAGGAACCCAGGAAGGGGTACAAGATAATGCAGATTCTCACAAGGAGGTAAATGTGTTAATAAGCAGTAGATAGATAATGCATATCTTCTTTCTCTCCATTTTTTAATGTGGGTGGAGATCTGATAATATTTTTAATGAGCTTTGGACTCCTGGTGTTGCTTCTAGCAGTCAGTAGTCTTCATTCCAGTATCTGTCTCTGCACATAAAAATGGATTAATGCATTCTCCCACCCCACTTTTTCTGCTACATGTGTCAGGGTGTTTTTAAGCCTTCCCAGAGACCTTGGGTGTTGGGTATGGCCAAAGCTAGGGACTTTGACTGGGATGTGCCAGTGCTTCTGCTGGGACCAAAACTGGAGGTTCCTGGCTAGAGGGTCTTGCCCCTGTGCTCAGGGTTAGACTTAGAACCATATTTGGTGTCAGGAAGAAATTTTACCCCATGGTTTGATAGTATAGACTGTGGGAAGTTTTGCCTTCCTCTGTAATGGGGGACATGGACCTCTACCCGGGATGTCTTGAGCATATGTAGCATGTTCACATGTGCTCCAGGCTGGCAGGAGAGTGCTTTAATTAGAGCGGCTCCCAATAGAGCAGCTCTTGGGAACCGCTCTAATTAAAGAGCTCGCAGCATCTCATGTATTCAGTGTCCTGTGCTTCAAAATGGCAGTGGGAGTGCTTTTAACTAAAGCTCATTCAATGCGTCATTCAACAAACTTTAGTTAAAGCATGCTCACCACTATTTTGAAGCACAGTGATGCTGAATACATGTGACAATGAGGCTGTTGGAGCATGCTAATTAGCACACTCCAGCAAACGTCATTAATCAAGTCTGCTCCAGTGCACACTAATTAGCATGTGTCAGAGCAGGTAATGGGCATGTGTATAGGTGCCCATATTGACAACATTTTATAGAAGCAGGACACTGGCTGCTGTGGCTCCCCTGCTTTATCTGTGGTCGGTAGTGTGTTAGGGCTATGCTGTGTCTGCCCCGCCACCCTACTGCTCCAGCAGGGATCCCCCTCTCCATCCCTCCCATCTCCCATAGCATGGACCCTGCCCCACAAATCTTAGGCATGCGGTATGCTATTTAATGTTGAGAGGGGTGTGTGTGTGTGTGTGTGTGTGTGTCTCTCTCCAATTTCACTGGAACATGCAAACATAACAGTGTCTGCTTAGGGCTTTTTGGAGCTAATCAACAGGTCAGCTGGTAATGTCTCTCCGTTTCTTCCTTGGAAAAAGCTGTTTAACACCTTGAGCTAATGAGAGAGGCTTTTGTTTTGTTGATGGGCTGATAACACAGTGGTTATCAGCCACCTGCTGGCTCCCTTGACTGTCAGGTTTGGAGATAGTATGAAGAAGCAGGGAGAGGAAGAATTGAAAAGATCAGTATCATTAACAGATGCATGCACTGTACATCCTCCCCACTTTACCTCAGAGTGCTAGCCACGGGCTGGAGTCTGGGAATACTCCCTCCCCTTGAGCAGCAAGTGGGGAAAAGCCTGGGATGGTGCAGGCAGGATGGGGGTTTACACCCCTGCCTAATCAGAGGTCCTGCCGGGGCCTGGCCACACCCTCCTCAGCTTAGCACTGTAGAAGGGAATGGAGAGCTGCTCTAGTGCCCTCCCTGCTTCTAGCTTGAGCCACTGGAGGCATGTGCCTGCATTTTCTCAGTCCAGAGAGAATGTCTGTTCAGTTGCAAACTGGTTCAATCTAAGCAGGTTAAACTAACCTGCAAAGATTACATCAATTCAGGCTCTGGTTTTTTGAATATCTGTCCCTAGCCAAGAAGATTCAACCCTTGCACCAGGATCATTTCTTTCCCTGGTGTCTTGGTGTTTTGGATCTCAGCAAAATAACTTTTCCTAGTATTTAGAGGAACTCAGCTTTCACTGGAAAACTGAAAACTGCCACTACACATTTTTATGCTATCAAGCAAAAGCTCTCTGAGTGGTTTGCCCTGGTTTTTTTCCTGAATAGCCTCAATTATTGCACTTATCCTGGATTGCCACTTACATCTATGAGTTGTATTTATCCTTTTACCTTCACTGAGGCTACATCTAGTAGCCATTCCAGCTAACCAAACTCCTGTTCAGATACATTTGTCTTCCCTTGACTATCAGGTGTTTTCTTAAAGTATCTATATCCCTCAGTCATAATCATGAATCTACAAATTATAAATAGAAATGATAGATTCTCCATTTGAGTTACTGGCAGCTTATTTTCAAAACAACAAAAATCCAAAGACCAATCTTCTAAATAGACATCATGTTAGCTGGAAGAGTATATCACTTTTATGAAATATCACTTTTTATAACTGACGTGCCTTATGCTTTATTCCATGAAGATAAGAAAGTGATTTTTGTCCCATTTAAACAGATGTCCAAGGGAGAGAAAATATTATATAAAAATTAAATTTATAGTTCCTCAATATTTCCCCAGGCTTAACAACTTTCTGGAAGATGCAAGTTTTCAAAGGCTGGTTGTTTAAAAAGGTCACTTGTTACTAACTGGGATGGAATTTATTACTAGGAAATTGTATACCAATTTGCTTTTAAAGAAATATTTTTAAAATAAAATTTAATTTTAAAGTAAATTAAGTTTAATAAGCATGTACCTTTGACAAATAATCTCTAAAATGTTTTCTATTTAGTGCTTTCAAAGGTTTTAGAATCAATTTAATGTCTCTTTGAACAAATCATACAGGATGGTAATTGCCTACACTTTCTGATTCTTAGTATTCTGCACCTCTTTGCTAACAGCTGCATGCTTCCTTGCTGTTTTAATTTTATTTTAGATGGGTTTTTTATCTCCTTCACTTTCATCCATTTCTATCTGTGAGATTTTAGATATGTGAGTCTTATTTCCAATTTGTTTATTTTATCACAAGCTGTCAATACATAGATTTTTGATAAACTGATGGAAAAGTAAAGGTATATTGTTGATAGCTCTGAGATTTTCAGTGACTATTCAAGATGAACAATCTTGACGTGCTAGGACATAAGTTCAGTGCTTTTCTTATCCACAAAAGAAAAGATCTATGGCAGGGTTTACCTCCGCTGCACCCCCTCATGACCCTAAAGAGCACAACTCACCATGCTTCAATGTTGCCAGTGGTTAACCACCACCTCTCATGCAGTCCACTACAGTGATGGCATAGTCTTCCATTTAAGACATTCTTCTACTGTGTCCCATCCAATGTATTTTAAATTGTCAAAATTAAAGAAAACAAGGAACTCAAAAATAAAGTCATCCACCAAGTCTTCAAGAGGACCCCACACTTGGGGTCAAGACCTTTCATCAAACAAATGGTCATCTCCAATCCTGGTTGTACCATCAACAGGGAGGTTCACCTACCCTGCGAGTTGTCTTTGACTCTTGGTTAGAACTAGGCTTTTCTCATGAACATAAAACGACAGGTCTATTCTTCCTCCTGGTCAGCCAGCAATTGGCTGAAGACCTCTCATTTTAGTTCCCTTTTCCACACCTAACACCTACTGTGGGTTTAGTTAGTTTTGCCTAACTTTGTCCACCACCCCTAATTTACCCACTTCTGGTCAATTTGGAGACTGGCATACCCCATCAATGTTCCATTCAAATGTAGTAAAATGTGAAGTCAATTATAATTCTATTTCAATTCTATTTCTATTTCTAAAACACACACATAGATGCTGTGCAATTCACTGTGCAGTATATTCAGTTGCCTTAATTGCATGTGTAGATGCACCCACAGAATGGTAATACCACCATGTTTAAACTGTAGAAAGAAGATTTCGGTGATAATTCTTGTTTCTGGAGTGGTGTGATGGGTTAGGTTTTTTGTTACTTGCTATGCTTTCTATATATTCTTAGCCCATGTAACTGAGGGAGGAAGAGAAGGGGAAAGAGCATGTGCTTTACTCCATGTTGAAGGGTGGGTAACCAAGGAGAATACCATAAATTAAATATCTATTTTAACTAATGTTTTCAGATTATGCTTAAGACTGAAGTCCTCCAGGAATTGTTTTGCTGGAGCTAAATTCATGAATATTTTTTCTTCTAAAAAGTATATGAACAAATGTTAAAAATTAACATAGTTCTCCTTTATGACTTTTGTATTGCAGATTTCTACTTCTAGAATTTTTCTTATTTCAAACATTAATGTTAATGTACTAAAACATCCAGACAGAAAAATAGTTATTGATTTTTTTCCAATATCATGAGATTTTAGTTTAGAAACACTTTATTCATCATTCATTTCAAATAAAAATCCTAATGTCTTTTTTGACTGTTCATGTAAAAGGACTTTAGAGTGTTGTTTTATGACTGTTAGTCTATAGCATATTCTCTTTAACCTATCTCATCTGTTTATCCTAAATCTGGCCCAAGTCTCCAACTGGTCCATTTTAAAAACCTGATTTTACAAATATTTGAATAGGTACATATATTTTCTTCATGAGAATACTCCAAGTGACTAAAAAGGAAACTACTCCCATGAGTAAGTGGCATGCATGTTTAAGTATAGTATTTACTCACATACCACATGCACCTTTCCCTTCAGAATCAACCTTCCAAAACTGGGGTGCATGCTTAAAAGCAGGGAAGTTGATTTTTTTCTTTGTTGGAATAAAAGTAAGGAGGAATAGAAGTATCCAAACACTGTGCAGTAATGACTGCCAAGATAGTTGTGTTTTCCCTTTGGTCCTAGTAAGCAGAAAAGGTAGAATCCTGTGTAACCCTTTCATAGATGCCAAATATATTGGCTTGTGCCTGACACAGCAATTGAGTTTGTTCAGGGCAAGTGAGCTGCTGAATGCAGTCTGTAGTATCTTGATATGGTTTGTAGTGTGGAAACAACTCTGTTATTTATAGGAACTTATATTAAGACTATTTACAATCAAGATGTAACAGTTTTGCTACTGCCCTTGGAAGAGTCTGGGATCTAGCCTTGTTGCTGTCCTTCCACACCAGGAACTTCCTCCTGTCTTACCAAGACTATCTTCTGGGATGCCACACTTCCTGGACACTGTATTTCCAGGAGAACTGACTCTGTCACACAATCAGTCTTGACCCTGGAAAAATCCTTTTCTTTTTTTCCTTTACATTCTACCTCCCCAAAATAAGGGGAATATCTTATTTGCCATGTATGGAATGTGAGAAAATACCACATTTGCACAATCCAGTCCTAAGTCAATAGGAGTTTAAATTGAGATGTGAATTCATGACTAGACATATGGGTTTGATTTACAACCTATCAAAATCGGAGGGAGTCTTTCTGCTGCCTTCAATGAGCTATTGATTTGGCATTTTTTCATATTACTACATATAGTAATATATAGTATATATATTACTAATATATATATATATACATATATGAGATATATATATATCTCATTTTTTATCTATCATTCAATTAAATACATAATCTTTTTATCAATGGTATACAAACCATGCTTTTTGTATACACCCTTATTGGTCAAACTGCAACGAAGAATTTTTCAGGCAATCCAAGTAGACTAGCATATAGAAATGGATAAGCATGTAGCACATAGAAATTTATTAAAAACACAACAGTTTAGAACCATAATACACCAAATGACCAGACTGTGCTCCAATCATTTTAAACTGCTCTGTCTCTCTCATCTTATTGGATAGGCTTCATGTATGATCTGGAGAGAGAAGGTGGGGTTTTTTTGGGGGGGCGGGGGTTGGGGGGGCAGGGGTTGGATTAGTAATAGTTGCACTTTGACATAGAATGTGCTGTCCAACTCATGGCCCACACTCCACATACAGCCCCTGAGCAGTTAACTTGTGGCTCCCAGGCTCCTAGTCAGATACTGCTCTTGTCATTGCTCTCATGGTGCTGCTGCATAGTCTCTATGATTTGTTTCTGCCCCCAGCCTCTGTCCCATGTAGCAGGGCAATGTGTTCTGTGGGACTGAGGGAGCCCACAGCCAGGGGGCTTAGGGGAACTGGGGACCCCAACACGGTACATTGAGGTTATCTGGGGTGCAGTGGTGGCATACACACAATACAGGACAGGGGTGTCAGTGTGGTGCAGTGGGTTCAGGGGACTCCCACAGTAGGAGAGGCCCCACATAGTGTGGCCCATGACCCTTGGACACTCAAAAAAACTGGACAGCCCTAATGTACAAGAATGATTAATGCATCAGGAAAAAGAACATACAGTGAAAATAGACAAAAGATACAAAGAAACATTTTTTAAGCAAGAGTCTGAAATAGAGCTGAGAAGCTAGAAAAGTTGAGAGCACTGATATGGGCAGGGGCAGATTCATTTAAGGCATTGCAATTAAGGATTAGTTTTAACTTTAGGGAAAATGTAAGAACCATTGACATAGTGAAGAGGAAGGACTTGGAAAACACCTTATTTCTATTCCCAGCTTTGTCACTAGTGTTTTGGATAACAGTACTTATCACTTCTTCTCTGTATGTTTCATCTGTAAAGTGAGGATAATGATACCTCCTTTGTAAAGTGCTTTGAGATCAATTGATGAAAAGTCCTATATAAGAATTAGTTATTACTGTTACATGGTGAAAGAAATGAACAAAGTGTTGTAGTGATCTGTTTCTTGCATAAGACTACTGAAGTCAGTGGAATTTGAAGAACAGATTTTGGGGATGATGTTATAAATGAAGAAATGATAGGATTTGGCAAAGCCTAGACATAAAAGAAGAAAAAAAAAATATATACATATATATATATGTAACCTGAGATTTATTGGCTTGTGTATTGGGAAGGACAGTGAAACTTTCAAGAGTGATGGAAAAGGGAAGGTTTTTGGTTATGGTAAGAAATTAAGTTTGTGCCCTGTTGAATTTGAGTTAGTACAACAAGGGTAAAGAATCAGCACTATCATTAGAGTGAGGGGGCCAACTAATTTTTAAGGAGGCCACCAAATAGCAATCAGACAGTAACAAGGTAAGTTTTCTTGCTGCAAAGGTAGAATATACTTGATCATTTTGAGGCAAGACTCCTTTTTTTTCATTACTGGTCTAATGAATGTACGGTTGGTTAAGAAAAAAGATCTTGATAGTTCTGCTGTTTATGATTTTCATTTTTGTGGATAGGTGGAAATGAGAGAGACAACTATTTCTAACAAGTTCCAAATGGTGCATTTGTTTCCCTTAGCCACATAGGGTCAGATTTTGGTTCTCTTTATTGAGCTGATTGTTCTAATTGAGATAATTTATAAATTAAAATGTTAAATCCATTGAAAGTATGGATATCTTAATCTGGTCCACAGAAAATCAGTATGAGTTGTACCTGAGTAAGGAAAGATAGATTTTAAAATGTAGTCAGCCAATTAAATTGCTTCTTCAGTCTTGCTCATTTTTTATATACTATACTATGCAGTTGTATAGGGGGCCCCCACAGTGAGAGAGGGTTGGGGCTGGGGCTGGGCCAGGAGCAGACGCTGCCCAGCCAGGGTGGGGCGGGGCACAGGGTGTGGGATAGAGCCATGGGCAGCTCATGTGGTGGGTGGGGATTCCATCGCTGCATACACCCCTGGGGGAGACATAGAGGGCATGTGCCCCCCCCCTCGATTTGTGCATGGGGCAAGGTTGGGCTGCCTGCTACGGGCTCAGGGCCGGGGGCTGCCCTGGCATATTCCCAGCAGGGGGCTGGTCCAGGGTTGTGCTTCGGGCCAGCAGGGCAGGTGGAGATAGCACTGGGAGGGGGCTGCAGCCACCCTAAAATTTGCCACAGCCACCCTGTAGCCCTCTCTCCAGCACCGCCACTGCCAACCCTGAGTGCAGCCCTGGCCCAGTCCCCCCGGTTGGGAAGAGACCAATGCAGCCCTCAGCCCCAAGCCCGCAGTGGGCAGCCCACCTTTGCTTCGTGCACAAATTTGAGGGGCACATATCGCATGCCACCCCAGGGGGTGTGTGCAGCAGCAGGAGCCATCCGCCTGCCTTGAATGAGCTGCCCGTGGCTCTGTCCCATGCCTCACCCCACCCTGGCTGGGCAGTGCCTGCCCCAGCCCCCACTCCCTCCCTCACTGTGGGGTCCTCGATCTGTCCCCCCGTGCCTCTTCCCTCCCCCTGCCCCTTTCCTCCCACAGACTTACTGGCTGGACACTGCTCTCCAAGCTGCCATTTTGCATTCCTGGTCATGTGCAGACTGCAGCTGCATACGTGCATGTGGCATTTATCAGTGACATTATTGGCCACATCAGCCAAAAAAGCCAATTGCCAATTATCTCAATTTTCCTTTTATTGGTGGTGGTACGATATGGACCGATATATTGGTGCACCTCTAATTTCAAAAGATATGCTAAGGCCAGAATATGCTCTATTTAAATACTATTTTAGTAAAACAAACACAAGACACTCCTAGTTGCTCTCTTTTCTATCTTTGAGTAATCTGCCTTTTCAGTTTTTTACAGTTTCTGCCTTTTAAATTGCAAAATTAAGTACAGGTGTTGTCTTTATTTGGGTTATTACTGTGTTATTACTGATTTGTTTTATTTGTTCAAATAGGAAAGTATAATGTGTTTCTAACTAGATAATAAAGGCCGTGATCCTTCATCAGCATGCACTTTCATAAAACACTGTGCTCACATGAGTTCCATTCACTTCAGTGACATTAGGGTCCACATTAATAAATCCCAGTGCATAATTAGTGCCATATATTTTAAAGGATATTTTAGCGTGAATGTACGATGCTGTAATTCCATGAAAATTCCATTTCAATTTAAATTAATTAGTTCACTTACTGCAAACAACAAATAATGTTAAGTGTATGATATGTGTATCATTACATAACATGATGAGTAGTTACTTGAGGACACATTTGTCTTTCAGTTGAGAGAATTCAGCAATAGCTAATACATGTAGAGTATTCTGTAATGTATAAATGTAAACTGACACACTGTGATTGCTCATTTTAATGTATGTTACTACATTGATCAGAATTTAGTTTCATAAATCATTATCTTCAGGAATGTTCATCATTTCAGGTTGCACAATCTTAGTTGAGCACATGTTCTATACATCTCTGACTTCATATTTCTCAAGTTATAAGATAGTGGATAATGAAATAGAAATATCAATACAGTTCTAAGAATCTTTTATTGTGATGTAGCTTGAACTGTTGAGAGAATATCAATTTGTATCAATGTCATACATCCCAAAAACCAGAGGCTGAAAAGGGGTATTAAACTCCAGTGTTAAAATACTCTGGAGTGAAAGCAAAAGTGAACTTTAATAGTATCCTGGCAGGAGAAAAAAGCACGTAGCTGGTTTGACAACAAGGGTCTACTCAGAGTGATCATTATAGCAGGACATAAAGAAGAAACACCTCTCTCTGGGACCAGGAATAGAATCTTTACCAACCTTACAATATTAAAGTCCTCAGGGGAAAAGGAATACATTTTAAACCAATACTTATTTCCTTCCTATTTTTTCCACATTCAGCTAACTCATTCCTCTGGCCTTAATGCTAGGTATAACAGTGCATTAGCTAGTCTATCACAGCCATTCAGGCATTTTATCAGCTGTAGTAAGACAAATGTTAAATAGCTTGTACTAAATTGAAATCTTTGATGACTTGAGATGGGTTGACAGCAAGATGCGCACTGGCGGCACTAGAATGACCTTTAAAATACAGTATTTACCCAAATACAAGATGACTTTGAATTTAAGATGACCCTCCAATAATGAGAATATATACATGGAAAATGATAAATGTTTTATCATTTTCCATGTATGAAATCAAATTAGCAGCAGGATGTTTTAAATGCCTCCCCTCCACTGCTGTGGTTGGGAAAGCAGGAGCAAGGGGCTAGATCCCAACTCCTTGCTGCTCTGCCCCTTGCCCTCCATGCCTGCCCTACCTGTTTCTTGCCTCCCCAGGCCTGTGCATGCCCAACCACTGCCTGTCTCCCCTGCCACTTGCCTCCCCTGCTGTCTGCTACATGCTCTCTCACCCCTACCTCCCTGCAGCCTTCCCCACCACCCCCTGTCCCTGTCTCCCCACCTCCTGACCCCAATCCCTTGTCCCCCTATACCTGTGCTTGACCCTGCAGCCTGCCCCCTATGCCTGCCCTGCCCCCTTCCCCTCCCCCCCCCCCATTGGGGAGAAAACTTTGTTTTGGATTTGAGTGAATACAGTAATTAAGTAGGAAGAAACAGGAAGGGTCCTTCTTTAAAAAATGACTTCACTAACTAAAATGTTGTTTGTCATTGTTTCTCAGTATGAAGTGGCAATAGTTGCTCTGTACTTAAAGTTGAAACAACCTTCCCATTATAAGCCCCAAAAGATCCCTGATCCACTTTAGACTTTGCATACTGCATTTCCTCATGCAGTTGAGATTTTTGGTGGGGGACATTTGGTGATAGTTTTAAAACTTCTATGAGGTAAACATTTAACTCATGTATTGTGAGTTTAGCTTGTGCATTGCATATGCTGCTATATTTCCTGCCCTGCTCTGGATTCTGATGGTATCTGTTTCAGGACCTAAGAATGACTTTTCCCACATCACATAATTGGCATTTGGTGGTATGCACGTATTATATGTTTACGCTTGGGGGCTGGGAGAAGGGGATGCTGTTTCTTCTTCGGTTGGTTTCATTTTATTTTGTTATGTTGTGTTTTCTCAGAATATGCAGTGTCTAGGCCAGGGAGCAATCAGCAGTTTGTTTGCATGTGTTGCAACTATATGGCAAGTAACCAGTAGAAGTGTTATTAGCAGTTCTGGAGGAGTGTAGTAGCATTGCCACACTGGCTAAGTGGCATCTGGCTAGTCCCAGATTTTCATTGCAGGAAGTTGGGAGGGCTTCAGTGTCTGCTCAGAAAAGTGGTATCCCTCATCTTTCATGTGAGGAGCAGATGACCATTTGTTTGGAAATTGCAATGAGCAATTCCCCCTGGACAGTATAGGGGAAGAGGAGCTAGATTCTTGTAACTTTATTGATAAAACTACGTTTCTATCCATGGTGTCTGATTGCCTGTTGTGTCTGGAACAATACAGCATTCTTTGTTTTTTACTAATAATATTAAGGCAATTAATCTATTTGCTAGGTTTCAGTAAAGGCTTTTTCTAGGTTGTATACATCTACAGTAACTCTGCATATTTAATATAACCTGATATTGAAATGGTGTTTTAATTTTTACTTCAAAAAAGCGCACTATCATTTAGTTATATTCTTTAAAAAAATCTGATAGTTATATTTGTTGTATGGTGCTATTATGGCAAAAAGTTTTGAGCTTTCAACAATATATTCAGATTAGTTTGATCAAAAGAAATCTTGTACTTGCATCCTGACCCTATAGTTGACAAGTAGCAAAGGAAAACATTACTTTAGTTGCTAACTAAATTACAGATTTTAACTGTATATATCATACTTGACAATGGTACCGAAGAAAAATTACAGAATCATATAGATCATAGAATCATAGAAAATTAGGGGTGTAAGGGACCTCAGAAGGTCATCTAGTCCAACCTCCTGCTCAAAGCAGGATCATCCCCAACAAGATCATCCCAGACAAAGCTTTGACTAGCTGGGTTTTGAAAGCTTTTGAGGATGGAGCTTCCACCACCTCTCTGGGTAATCCTTTCCCACATTTTACTACCCTGCTAGTGAGAAAATTCTTCCTAATAGCTAACCTAAACTTCCCTAGTTGCAACTTGAGACAGCTGGTCCTTGTTCTGTGATCAATTCTTCTGTTGCTACAATTAAACTGCAATAGGAATTCGAAATGTAGCTGATTAAAAGTGTGACTTCTATTCAGATACTTTGGTCAATTCATGTTCAAATCTCCTTTGTCAGATTTATACAAAAAGGTAAAAACTTGTCAGTAGCAAAATATAGCATTAGTATATTAATTTACATTGTTTTCTCTTAGCTCCTCCTCAAGTCACAGGAAGAGAAGAAACCATAAAACTGATATTTCACTACATTTTATGTCTGAGCCTGTTTAACCAAAGATATTTGAACAAGCAGGAGCATCTCATAGCATTTGAAATGAATTCGTGCTTGAAGTCAGCTGGATTTAGATTTTTTTTTTTTATTCATATAATTATATGCTGTTTCTCTCACAATGAAATGATGATCATAACTTCATCAAATCAAAAAACAATTTTTATCAGAACATTCAGGGGAATTGCTATTCATTGAGGGCTTATTTCATTGCCAAATTTCAACTGCTTAAAGCAGTAGCAAGAATGTTTTTTTCATAAAGATGAGTGTGTGTGTGAAACTTTCCCCACTGTAATATCACTCAAGAATAATAAAAGAGTTATTTGCTCAAGATTCTATCAGCAAGACAGAAAAAACACAGAACACATTCTATTTTAGTGAACTTCAGCTGCAAAACTGACCATGTCTGCTGCTCATTGAGGCTAGGGAGAGATATTTAAAAAGCCCAAGCCTGAAGTGATTCAATCTTTTCAGGTTAGTCTAACCTGCAGAGCTTGAATTGATTTGCACATGGATAGGCATTCATGTTTGATTCAGAAAATGCAGGCACATGCCTGCAGTGGCTCAGGCTAGAAGCCGACGGCGCTAGAGTGTGCCCTCCCTTTCCTTCCACAGTGCTTAGCTGTGGGGGTGGGCAAGGCCAGGCCCCAGCAGGATGCTATAATTAGGGAGAGATTTAAACCCCAACCCAGGCCTGCACAGTCCCCAGCCCGGGTGTGCCAGGAGGGCACCACCCAGAATCGAATCTGCTCCACATGTGAGCTGACGCGCACTGCATTGCACCACATGCAGTGGTATAAGTGGGGAAATCTGTGTCAGTGCACTGAAAATGGTGGTGGTGCACTTTTGAACTAAAATACCTCCGATGTGTTTTAGTTCAAATGTGTACCACCACCATTTTCTCAGTGCTGATGCACATTTCACCGCTTATACAACTGTATGCGCCATAGCATCGGGCGCTTTTAAAGCACCTGGCACTGCAGTGCAAGCATGTGTACAAATGCCATCTATCCCTAGCCTAAATGTATACAGCTGGATATGGATCACTTTACTTATGCCTTGTTTTTATGGTCTTCCTCCAAAATATCTGTTACTCGCTGCTGTTGGGAAGAGGATAGGGAGCTAGATGGACATTTGGCCTGACTCAGTATTGTTCTTTATGAATCTCCATACAACTTCAATGAAAATCAATTTTATCAAAGGTGATAACTTATGGTAGAATTCTATTTCCTTTTGGCTAAGTGACAGCTTTTTAATCTAGGGTGGCATGTTAGCTGCTAGTGATTACTCCGTCATCCTCCAGATATTTATAAATTGATTACTTTGTGATTTGCTCTACTAACTTTCCAGGTATTGAAGTCATGCTCACAGGTCTGTAATTCCCTAGATCTTCCTTTTTCCTTTTTCCTTTTTTCTTACCTTTTTAAAGATGGAAACCGTATTGGTCTTTCCATAGTCCTTTGGGGCCTTGCCTATCATCTGTAAGTTTGCCACTGGTTCCAAATTTCTACAGCTAGTTCTTTCAGGAAGATGGGATGAATTCCATCAAGTACCTGCTAATTTATACGAATTCAGAATAGTCAAAAAAATTACATGTTCTTTGCTTTTGATGCTTATCCTCCAATTCTGAGTTTATAATAATTTGGGGAGTCATCCAGTTGCTGGTTTATTTTTCAGTTTTTTTATGAAGACTAAAAGCAAAGTGCATTAATATGCTTTTCCTAATATGCATTAAATTTTGTACTTTAGGTAATAAATGCACATTAGGTGCATTTAGGTAATAAATGTACATTAGGCTGCCCTAATGCGCAGTAGAGAAAGCACACTTTTTTTAGTAATGTTTAATGTGCAGCCTATTTTACTGCACATTAGCATATTTGTACGGTTTTTATGCAACATTTTAATGTGCAGTAAAATAGGCTATTGCACATTAACATGCACATGTAGACACACCCTTTACTGAACAGCCTGTTCCTTTAAGAATTTCTCCTTTGAGCAGCAAGCATATAGTTTTTGTGATCTTTCTTTATTCACATGACATATTTGTAGAACCACTTCTTGATAGCAAAATTCTGCCCTGATGTAACTAGGTAGGCCCTCTGTTGCAGTAGATGGGCATTCCAGTCTCTCATTTTAGGCTTGAATTTCCATGAATTGCCTGAGTCAGGGCTGCCCAGCTTCTAAGCAGCTGAGGGTCATATGGACTGCATCAACAAGGGCAACATGCCCCAGGGGCTGCACTTGTACAAGCCACAGGCTCACAGGCTGAAGCCCCATCTGCTGCACTGCATGTGCAACTTGCCACTGCACTGTGCACGAGTGGTGCCCTCCCCATCATCCACACCTTGTGCATGGGCAGCCCCCATGTTAGTTCCCTTGTTGCACCACTCTGTGGGCTCCCCTGGCATTCTGGGCTATAATGTCCTGCCCCTGCAGAAGGAGTAGGATGTGAAGCTGAGGGAGAGAGGTGGGGCCTGAAGACCCTGGCTGCAGCAGTAGCCTGAGCAACCAGGAATGGAGGCCAGGTAGGAGCTGGGGACCACACATTAACACTTCACAGGCTGTTTGGACTGTCATTTGAATGGTCCTGGTCTAAGTATTATACACATGCTTTCAATCAACTTCTGTCATAAGTATACTTTTTATTATAGAATAGAGATAGTCATGCGTTTCAAAACTAGACTGGCATACAATTTTACATGCTCTTGTACAACAATGTGAATTAAATATATGATGCCATTGCTTTAAAAGTGCAAGATGTGCAAGAACCTATATCCAGTGCCCTGTAAGTCAGTGGTTAAGGCACTCTCCTGAATGGCCAGGGACCCCAGTTCTGTTCCATCTCAGTTGGAGAGGGCCTTTGAAACTGGAGTCCCACATCTTAGGTGAGTGTCTTAGTCCTAAGTATGGAGTGATGAGGGGAACACTCCAATCCATTTTCTTCCTCTCCTCTCCTCTCCTCTCCTCTCCTCTCCTCATAAATATAGTTCTGTGTTTAATTAAAAATGCTGACAAATTAAATGAATTATTCACACAGTTGTACATTCAATATCTTATAAATAAGCAAGAAGTCCTGTTACTTGTAGTACCAGTTTTGATTAGTTAGTGTCCAAAGAATTTGTAGAAAGATGATATGGAAATCTATACTATTTTGCAGAATTGGTGTTCTTTGGCTGTCACTGCATAGATACAACTACAGAGTAAATCCTGCTAAAATGGGTTTGGTGTTGAGGGTGTCTCAACTTTCATCTATTAAGTTATGATACATGTCTTCTATTTTTAGTTTTCTGGGTTATGAGTTAGAAGTATCTTAACTTCTGTTGTTTGTAATTCAGTTTTTCAAACTAGCTATTATAAAATATCCTAGTGTGTGTGTGTGGGGGGGGGGTCTTTTGCTCTAAATTATTTATGTAATTGTCCCTTTTTCATTTGAGCCAGACATTTTGTTACTTATGGGTTTTTTTATAAATGGAGAAATGAATCAAGATTCATAAAAGATTAAAATTTAAACCAGAGTAAGCCTGTATAATGTCATCATACGGAATAAAAATGGCCTGATTTTGGTTTAGTGTAAATCACTTAAAGTCAGAATAAATATTCACTTGAACTCAGAATAAATATCCTTTGCTAAAATATGTATTATCCCAGAATAGGGTGTCCACATGGGAAGCTGTTCTAGTCCATTTCCTAGCAGAGACAAATGCTAGCTGAATTTTTTCAGTGAGAGGTTTTGAGATTTTTAGATTCCATAGGGAAGAGAGAATTGTCCTTGGAAGCCACAAAGTGATCTACTGATTTAAAAGTCCTCAGGACCATACCCACAAAATTCACCATACCAGACACTGCTTGTCCATTGGATTAGATTCTTTTGAAAGAATTCCAGATTTCATTATCAGGAAATGTTATTAGAAAGAACATGGACAGGAAATGCCAAAGTAGTACCAGGTATCATAGAAACCCTGGAAACTGCCCAGGGTGTTAAATAGCCATCTTTGCATCTTAGACATTTCTATCAGTGTTCAGTGTATCCTAAAATAAATTATCTTGAAATACACTTCTACATTGTGTCCACACTTTCACCTCTAAATATCTGGCTAATCTTGAGCTCAAGATGATAGATTACAACGCATAGTGGTACCAGTGAGATTTTGGTGTGAGTTAATAATACTAACACTTACAGTATCACAAAACTTTAAAAAGAATTAATTTATATAAATCAAATGGGATATTTTATTATTACATACAATTCAAGGTTAAATGGGAAAAGGTTATAATAAAGTTTATCTGAGTTCACAGGAACTACTCAAATACTCATAGTTAGGCACATATCTAACTATTTTGTGGAACTGAAGGCTCTCATTGTAAGGGAGAAGGGGCAGAGCTCTTTATGGGCAACCAGACAGGCTGGAGGTTGAACCAGACAATTCATGGATAACAAATATTCAGAACTCTAAGAGTCATTCTACACTGTAGAGCAGGAGTCAGCAACCCCTGGCACGTGTGCCGAGCATGGCACATGAGGCCATTTTGCTCGGCACACCACCATCGGCTTGGGTTCTAGGCAGCTGCTGCCAGCCATGAAGCCTGGGCTGCTCCCAGCAGGTGGCTGGGCAGCTGCAAGCCCTGCTATGGTTGTCAGCAGCTACCCAGAGCCTGGGCCAGCTGCAGCTGGGAGGCTGCAAACATCTGCTCCAGGCTCTGGCATTAGCTCCATACTGGCGAATGCGCGCATGCCTCAGAGTGGACTTTGTCCAGTGGCCCAGGAGCCCGGCTCTGTGTGCCCATGCATCTGGTTCTGTGTATTTGTCTGTCTCTGTCTTGTCCTGTGTATTTGTGTGCGCACACGTGTCTGGTTCTGGTGTGTGTGTGTGTGCAAGTGTCTGTTCTGGGTGTGTTCTGGTTCTCTGTGTTTGTGCATGTGGTTCTCTGTGTGCGTGTGCATGTGTCTGGTTCTCTCTCTGCTCTCCTTTTTCTTTCTCTCTCCTCTTTCTCTTATTTGTCTCTTTTTTCTCTCTCATTGCAACATGCTTAACAAAAAAGGAATCCACAACAAAAAAAGCAACATTTATAATTATTAAATATACTAATATGCAGTGCGTCCTGCCATATACACCCCCTTCCCCTCCCCCCCACCCCATTTTGTTTTTCTGGCATGCCAGCACTCCGGCACCTTCCAAGGTAGACATTGTGGTTTTTTCGGCACTCTGGCCAAAAAACATTGCCTACCCCTGCTGTAGAGGATCAGTCTCTTACACTGAACACTTGTCCTGTTGTAATGATGGAAAAAAATAATTTTATTCTCCCATTTGCCAGTAATGCAGCTATGAAGCAAAGGATGGGATCTGGCCATATGTTAAAAAAATAGTAAGTTTGAGAATGGCAATCGGAAAAACTAAGATATTGCACTTCTCACAGAAATACTAACTTGAAAACACTGCTTATGCTCCATGTAAAATATTCTAGATTATTATTCCTGAACTTCTGTGTTTAAATTCCCAACTTCCAAGTTTCATTTAATTTTAACATTGAATTTGGACTGCATCAATAATTAATTTTTCAGTTCAGTAGCCAAACCAAAAATCAAAATAGCTCCCAAACCCATTATTAAAACAGACAAACAGGCTTCATTTCTAGTCAAACAGAACTTTTTAGTTGAAGTAAAAATATTTTTCAGTTCAATATCAGCCTTCTTTTAAAATTTTGTGAACAGAAATTTAGGCTATCCTTAGGCACTATTCATAAAATCACCAAGAAAGCAGAGATATTGTCACCTACATAACAGACCACTTACCCAAAAGATTGATAACCTTGGTTCTGTTATTGCCTCTGCCCAAAGACACCTGGGCCTGCATCCCAAGAAGGTGCCCTAGCTGATATTCTGGGGTAGGTCTTTCTCAAGTCTTATCTTGTTGCTGAAGTGCTGCCTCTTCTTGAAATACATATATGTTCATTGAGCCAATAAGAGAATAAGACTATGGCCCAGTGGTTAGAATATTCACCTGGGAAGCAACACACTAGCATACCTAGGTTCTAGGACCTGTGCCAATGAATATTTAAGTCTTTTATACAAAGTGGATTAGCTTCAGAAGTATAGACTGAGAGTCTTTAGTCACAAAATACTGAAGTTGCTTAAGGTATTTCCCTGAGAAATTAGTAATATAGGTTAAAATTCTGTCTATTAATAGAGTATATTGAATCCATGACGTCTTTATCCTGGGTAAATAGCCTAATCATTCTGCTGTTGTGTAAAAGGTCAGCTGAGTGATTAGTATACTCTTGCCATCTCCTCCCTGATGTTGTGAATCTAATTCTCATTTTTTTTTAGGCTAAAACTATTTGGCAGATTCAACTCAAAATCACAAATGGTTTCACATAAGATCAAAAGGCATTTTTGGTGATATGGAGCTGGTGTGTGTGTGTGTGTGTGTGTGTGTGTGTGTGTATCCATCTGTGTAAAGATAACAAGATAAATGTGCTCTATGTCTCTTTCAATCTTCATACATACAGAATTAATGGCATTATGCATCTTCATTTCAATTCTAATCACTGGTATTATTTCATTGTTTACATGAGTAATTGTATTTATTAAGGAAAATCAGTTTGCATGAGTATGATGTGATTTTTTTAATTGCTTCTGGTTTCATTACAGTAATATTCATGATGGGTATAAGGTTTAAAACTAAACCATTTTGAGTTTAAGGAACACATGAAACAAATCAAAATTATTTTCTAAAAGTGTGAATACTTTTATGTTCATTTAGCTAAAAATCTGGTTTAGCAGATTTTACAGGTATGACCTGCATATGGAACCAGGATTTAGTGATAAGAGCACAAGCCTGGGAGGTCCAGAGCCTGGAGCCGTAAAATTAGGAGTCCAAGAGCCAAAGAGCAAGGCAAGGATGCAGGCAGGAGTAAGGCAGATGAGACCCAAGGATCAGGAACCCAACTAAAAATCTTGGAATCAGGAACCAGCACCAGGAGCAAGGAATCAGATTTTCAGGAGCTAGATGGAAAGGGAACCTGTCTTGCTACAACCCCACAGAAGGCTGCTGCTTATGTGCGGTAGCTACACCCAAACACTTTAGCAGGGGCCAGCTGAGGGCACTCAGGCAGCCTGCAGTCAGTCCCATCCAGACTATCAGAGCCAGCTGGGCTTTGTCTAGGCAGCAAATATATATACGCCACGCACAATGTTTCAGATAATTACCAATGACTTGAGAGCCAGTTTAACATTTTTCAGCAATAAAATTATTTTTTAAAATTGTATTTTCGCATATATGAAAATAATGGGTTAGAACACAATGATCATCTCAGTGTTCATGTGATGTTCTGTTTTGAAAAGGGACTAAAAAGATACTAGAATGGAGTTTCATGTGTACCAGGCCTCAGAATTAACTTTTACACATTATTTAAAGAAGTTTGCTTATAATTGCCAGCTCTGCAAACTTAGCCTGGGTCCTGAAATTTGTCTGACCTGTTTCCTTTTTGTTTTATATAACCACCAATAGTAAAAATTAGGCAAGCAAAATTTAGTTCATACTTACAGCTGTGCATCCCTTCTTTACTCTGTAGACAATGGTCATCATATTCATTTGGCTGTGCAGGCCAGATGAGGACTGAAGGACTTCTTACAGGCCACATGACCCACCTCCAGTGGCACGGCAAGTGGCAGCAGTGTTAACTTCCTGGGTGCTGTCCCTGTGGACACAACAGCTCTGGCAGCCGGAAGGGTTACTACTTTCACTTCTCATCTGTTGCTACATTTCCAGCTCTGCAGTCTGGATCCCAATATGGGTCTTCCATACTGTGAGAAGCCATGCAGGCCAAATGACCTTGGGTCAGATCTGGCCTGCTGCCTCTGTTTGACACCCCTGCTCTAGATTGAGATCACACAGGTTGAACAGGCAAATTTAAGTTGCAGTCTTAAAAAGATTTATGCATGGGATTAATTGTAAGCTCAAGTGCATCAATATGTGTATCAATAGGACTGTCCATGTGCTTGAAGATAAACGACTCTGCAAGTGTTTGCAGTATTGGGTCTTGATAAATAATTCTGACACAGGAGGTAGTAGGATCCAGTTCTCTCTGCCTTATCCATACCAGATATACAGACTGAACATGAACAATAAAAATGTAGCTTTGTCACACAAGTAAGCTGATATGACTAAATCCACAGAAGTAGTAGATCAGATAAGGAAGGTGGTGGCATTTTTGCAGAATCAGCCCATGGGATAGAATAGAACATTTAAAGAAAGTGTCAGTGGTTTTTTTTTTCCCTTAAATCTCAGAAACAGTCTTAAATAAAAACAATTGTAACAGACATTGAAGGGTTGCTTACCTAGTTTCATAGTTATTAGGGTCGGAAGGGACCTGAGCAGATCATCAAGTCCGACACCCTGCCATGGGCGGGAATGAATGCTGGGATCAAACAACCCCAGCTAGGTGATTATCCATGAAGACCCTCAAGGTGGGAGCGAGCACCACTTCCCTTGGAAGTTGGTTCCAGATCCTAGCCACCATGACTGTGAAGTAGTGCCTCCTGATGTCTAGCCTGAACCTACTCTTAATCAACTTGTGGCCATTATTCCTAGTTACTCCGGGTAGTGCTCGGGGGAACAGGGACTCACGTTCCCTGCTGGTCCCCCCTGGTAAGTTTATAGGGGACCACCAAGTCCCCCCTCAGCCTTCTCTTGTGGAGACTGAACAGGTTCAGGTCCTGTAGCCTCTCCTTTTAGGGCCTGCCCTGCTGCCCCTTGACCATGCAAATGGCCCTCCTCTGGACCTTCTCAATGCTGTCCACCTTCCTCCTGAAGTGTGTTGCCCAGAACTGGATGCAGTACTCCAACTGCGGCCTGACCAATGTCGCATAGAGGGGGAGGATCACCTCCTTGGACCTGCTCGTGATGCATTTGTGGATGCCTTACTGACTGTGTCCTCACATTGGCGGCCCATGTTCATCTAGGAATCAGTAATGACTCCAAGATCTCTTTCTGCCTCCATGCCGACGAGAAGGGAGTTCCCCAGCCTGTAGGTACATTGCTGGTTCTTTCTCCTTAGGTGCAGTGCCCTGCACTTGTTAGTATTGAATCCCATCCTATTCTCATCCGCCCACCCCTGTAACCTGTCCAGATCTAGTTGTAGCCTGTCCCTCCCTTCTAGCGTGCCCACCTCTCCCCACATTTTAGTGTTGCCCACAAATTTGAACAAGGTGCTTTTCACCCCCTCGTCCAAGTTGCCCATGTCCCTCCAGGTCAAAAATGACTCGTCCACCACCACTCTCCGGGTCCACCTGACTGGAAGGTGTCCCATGACAAGGCTAGTCCCTTTGGAGACACTATACTGGGGCAAAGGAAATTTCTTCCAACTGGGACCCTGTACTTAGAGCAAATGAAGCCGCCTCGAACAGGGATATCTTGATAAAGGGAAAGAATGGAATAACATCGGCCAGAGGGGTTTGACATCAGAGTGGGATGGCTAGGGAAAGCCCCAAAAAACCCAGCCTCTGGATTGGCTGGGAGGGTTTCTTTAAAAATGGGGAGTTTTCCCTGCCCAGCAAGAGACGAGAAGGGGAGAGAAGGGCACGCTGCAGGAAGAGGACTGTGCAGGCTCGGCTGCAGTGACTCATCCCTCCCCTGACCCCACAGGAGCTGTGTTGAGCTGCTGATGTATCAGAGGTGCACTCACAGTCCTAGGACTTGAGCTGGGGCTTTGGAGGGAGTGGGCTGATCACCTGAGAAGCACATGAATTTGCTTGTGGGGAAGCAAGTGCCCCCCACATCAGTGTGCATATGTAATTCAAGGGAGGGGTGCACGGCTGTGAAAGCCCATCTCAGCGCATCCCAGTGCTCAGGCAAGGGGAGGCAAGACTTGGGGAACTAGCCCCAGTTTGTAGGTGTGTATGTGTGTGACTTAAAGGGAGGGAATGTGGGCTGTGGGAGCCAAACCCAGTGTGCCCATGAGTTCACTCATGCAAGAACTGTAACTGCTTTAACCTACAGTCCGAGCTGCATGGCCCATCATGCAAGGGCTGCAGGCTGGGACAGCAGGGACCCAGACATGGGAGCAGCTGCCAGCAGTGCAGTGATGCCTGGGCTGACATAGGAGGAACCACAAACAACCTGCCATGGAGCCGGTGGGAGGAGCTGAGGATTATTTTTTATTTTAAATATTGAGCAATTTATTTAATAGTGTTTCAACTTCTAATTAATATTTATGTTTCTCCTTTAACCTGTATCACACTTGAGAGTATGTGAACCCTCTAGGCACCCAAGTGACTATCCCTGTACCACCAGAGCTCCTTTTGTGTAACATATATAAAGTTATTTTGGTAGCAACTTGTAATTTGTATCGGCTTTAGTTATATCTTATTCTGTATATATTTAAATTGTATAGAATTATATATTTTTAAATAATTATATCTGTGGCTGCAAAGGGTTTGTAAGTGTAAAAGGGGCTTTCCCTGCTGGAAAGCCTCATTCAGCTCTTAGGAGAGCCAAGTGAGGCATACGTTACTAGACACTCTAGGATTCCCACACTCGGACGTGGCACGCGAGTAGCATCGTGTGCCAGGAATACACAACCATTTTTTTCCTAATTAACATTATAATTAAATAAAATAAAATGATGAAAATTATTCTTTCCCTTAAATATTACCTATTCTAGAAACAGTGGCAAGAGGCTTATTAGAAATAGAGTATTCCCAACTAATGTTGATAGGGAAAGCAGTAGATTTTGAACATGAGCATCTTTATGTGAACAGGCAGATTGGGAAAGGTAGGGGTACAAACAGATTGTTTTAAATTATATTTGTTTTCTTGAGGGCTAGATGGTGAGCACAATTTGCACAGGAAATTGGCTAATCTGCTGTCCTTGCCCCTGCCTTCCCAACTGTGCTTTTGCTTCAATATTTTTTTTAAATTTGCAGCAGAAAATGCTACTGTCATTTAAACTGAAAGGTCTTTTCCAGACTTTTTCCAGCTGCTTATTCAAACTGCAAACTATTCTAGCTCCAAATAAACTGAGAAATTAAATCTCTTTAACAAAGAGAATTCTGACCAACTAATATGTTTAATCAGACAGCTTGGGCCAAGGCTAGCCCACCCACCCTGTGGGGAGAAGGAATTTTGCAGGGGAGGTGAAAAGCATCCTGGGATTCTGGGGGACTATGAGTTAACTTAAATCTGGAGGAGATCTGAGACTGAAGTTCAAGAAACCAATTTAACCTAAATCAGTTAAGTCTGATACTACATCCATCCAAGTGGTCAGGCATTTTGAAAGCAGTTTATATGCATTGAGCTTCTTTCATGTTACAGATTTGAACCAGTTTCCGATCGCTTATACTGGCTTACGTGTAATTTCTGTCCTTAGCCCAAAAGTAACCTTGTTAATTTTGTATTTTCTATTAAAATTAAGCACATATAGAAATGGTGTAGTAACCATGCCAGAGCTATAGTGCAGATTAGTGAGCTATCACTAGGTAGAAGATTTCATCCCCCAGCTGCATCCAGAATACCTATACAGGGCATGTCCACACATGCAGGCATGTGTGCTTACAGCAGCTCAAATAGGAGCAGCACAAATTTGAGCCAGGGATTTTTGACTTGGCACGTTTCTGGACAAGCACTTTGCTGTGGCGCAAGTTGTGCCACTTGGAGCAAAATAACCCTGCTCAGCTCCTCCCAGAACTGCATGCAGGGAGAGCTAGAGTCTGGGGCCAGCACCTGTAGTGGCCGCAGCAGTATAAAACCTGCCCTGGTAAGCAGCTCAGGGCTACTTGCTCTCAGGAGCTTCTGGGACCTAGCCAATTGGTATCTGAGGACACTAGCCCCTTGTTCCAGCTGGACTGCTGAAGCAACCCTAATCAAGAATTCCCTGCACCCCCTACTTACTGAAGTAGTTTGGCAATGGGGGCTGCTGCCTGGCTATGACCTGCTGCCACCTTCGACAGCATGTGGCCTCAAAGTTGCGCACCTGCCAGACCCAACTGCATGGCCGCAGCAGAGGCATCTGCACCTCTGGGCCAGCTGCCAGTGGGCTGTAGCTTCACAGTTGGCCTTTGTGTGGCACTACTGCCATGTGTGCCGCTGCCCTGCCATCTAGGCAGCTATTGCCCAGAAGATGTTCTCAGTGTGTTGGCCTCCTTTGAACTGTCAAAGTATGTCCTTCTGGCTCCAGGTGACCAGGAGGTCAGCCACCTCCAGCTGGGTCCTGGGTGCCAGCCCTGAGATGGTTCCTCTGCCTGGGTCCTGCCACTTGACTCACTAGCAGGAATTCTGGTGTTTACTATTTAAAAACTGCAAATTCTCTGATAAACAAATCCCAAATTCACTCCTTAAAATTCCCCCCAAATCCATGTTCTTCCACAATTAAAACAAAAGACCACTATATCTATATAGTTCTATACACATCTATATATAGAGAGAGAGATCAGTTGGGCAAAGTTTTATTGATATATTTACAATGTTAAAGTAGTTTGGAAGCCTACCGGTGTCTCTATCATCATAATAAAATAAATTATAAATATCTATATGTTTTTATATTTGCTTTTGGTTTTCTTATCATAGAACCGTTAGAGCTCCCCCTGACCCTTTCACTAACTAGGATGTAGTGGTAGCTGCCCCTGCAGCCACAGCTCCTACCAGCAGGTCTCATCCTATCTGGTACCTGGGCACAAGAGGTGTATGATGGGGGGGATGTGGGGTTTCCAGGAGGGGTGTGGGTAGGTGTGGGAGGATTGTGGGAGGACTGTGTGGGGGTGGTTGCTCAGGAGTGGTGGGTCCTTGGCCCCCCCACAGGGCATAGCCCCCCATTAGCACATAGATTTCCCCCCCCACAAGGCCCCAGCCCCCCCCCCGCAAATGGCCCACATGCCCTCCCTCCTCATGGCCTAAGCCCCTGCAACAGCAGTGGCCATCCAGGTGCTCAGGGCCTCCTGGGACAGGCGCTTCATATGACATGGGGCATCATGGCTTGGCCCCAGCCACCTGGCACCCAGCACTGCCTCTGCCATATTGTTCAGGCCCGGTCCATCACCATGCACCTTGAGCAGCTCTGGCCCACTCACCCTGTCACGTGGGGCCCTGTGCCACTTGCAGAGACCACCTGTCATGCCAGGCCAGGTCCTGTGTGCATGGGACCTGCACGCCATTGGGCTGGGCACTTCTGTGCACACAGGACCTGGCCCAACATGATAGGCAGCCCACATGAGTGGTGCAGTGCCCCGGGTGACAGCCCGAGTGGCCCAGAGCTGCCCCACGGTGCCACACTGAGCACGCTGCGCCTGCGTGATATGGTAGAGGCAGTGCTGGGTGCCAGGCACCAGGGGCTGAGCCGCACTGCTCTGCACTGCACTGGGGGCCTGTGCCATGAGGCCTCAAGCACCTTGAAGGCCGCTCCTGCTGTGGGGGCAGGGGCCATGCATGGGGGCTGGGCCCATGCTGGGGGGCATGTGGGCCCTGTGAGGAGTGGGCGGGGAACCCACCCCTGCATAACTGCCCCCCCCCACAGTTCCCTGCACCCTCATAGCCCCCTTTTTCAGCCCCAAACCTTCTCCTTACCTGGAACAGAGTCCAGGTCTGGGTCACTGCAGCCTGCATTGCTGTTTGCCCTGCATAGGCAGGCAGCGTGCTGCAGCATTGGGGCAAGGGGCTAGCATAGAGGTGCTCTGGCTGGGTACTAGAGCATCTCTTTGGAGGACCCAAGCCACCAGTTGCCCCAGGACACAGTCCTGGACTGTGTTTTTTTTTCTGGGGTGGGGTTTTTGATACCTGGATATCCAGGTATCAAATTTTGAGCCTGCGCTGCAGATATGAGATGCGGCAAGAGGCACATGCAGGCTCATCTGGACACGTCCACAAAGTCTATTTTACTGTGAATTTATGAGCTTCTAGAATATTGTCTTTTTATTAGAAAGTCTAAATGCAGTTCCTTAAAAAAGATGTGTGATATATTTTTCTCAATATTCAGCTATATAAAGAAAATGATACCATTTTACAAAAGTTTAATTTAAAACGTATTTTCAAACTGATTCTTGATTCTGTATAGTAGCTTCATCTATAGACAAAATACAATTTAAACAACTCAGAAGTGACTTTGTAACTTCAGAAGGTTTTTTAAAAATAATTTACAGGGATGTTTGTGATATTAGAGATACACAATAAACAAGCAGAAATCCAAGTTTATAGATGCTGGCTTTTCAAGATGTTTTAGTTTCTTCTTAATATAGAATGTTTTCCCTACTACATGGCATCACTGCTGTGTTTTTTTAAAATACTCACTTCTATTTCTTTGACATTAGACGAAAAATAGCTTTTATGTTTTGCAATTTACTTCCAATTAGAATTGGCAAGGTTTTTATACACTTCTGAATTTCTAAGTAATTCAGAAGAGTTAGAAAATAAATATCCAAAACTTTAATGATACATGCTTTTAAATAGGATGAGCTGCCCTGCTAGACTAGGTCAGTGGTCTGTCTAAGCTGTTGTTGGAGAAAGAAACAAAAAATAGTTCTGGGAATAAGAACTAGAACCCACCATGGGTGCCATAAATAGTAGACACAGCTGCATGTGCATTCTCTCTTACCAATAATTCTTGTATCCTTTCCTGAACCATCGTACAATTTCAGCAAGAGGAGTAGACAGAGTTTTAACCCCCAACTTACTAGCTAGTAGTTAGAGCACTCTGAGAGGTAGAGTTTACCCCCTGCAGGCTGAGGGCATGAAATATTGAGTGCTGTAGCTACTAGGCTTTTTGATGGAAAGTTGGTACCTCCTCATCCTCCTCTTGCAGTATTTTAATGAAAAAGTGGGCACTACTGCATTTTTATGAGGGGAGATGAGTTTGTGGATGTGTTAGACATGGGATCTGAGGCTTAGGCACTCATACAGAAAAAAATTCTAGGCAGTCACAAGTGCATAACTCAAGGTATCTGGAATACTCTAAAGTCAGACAGGGAGGGACCTAGTATATTAGGTACCTCCAGGATTAAGTAGCAGCAGAGTTATAATTTTTGAATCTCAGTTTTGTACTAATGTCCATCTAACTTCTCCTTTAAGCATCTAATTATTTTTCTGGTCCTAAGTTTATATACTGATAAAATAAATGAATTTTAAAAAATCATCTTCTACCACATTTAACTACCTCCCTCCCCCCCCCCCCAAAAAAAAAAATGATTGTGGGCAGAAAGCATAAAGGGGATTGGTAAATAATAAAGAAAGGTCACTGTTACAGGGTGATCTGGCTTGCTGGTTAAAATGAGTACAAGCAAATAATATCTGTTTTAATATAGCCAATGTAAATTCATAAATATATAAACAAAAGCTGTAGGCCATACTTACAGGTTTGAGGTCTTGATTCAGGGTAGCAGTGACTCTCAAAAAGACTTGGAAGTCATGGAGGGTGATCAAGTGAGCATGGCCTTCAGTGCAACTCTGTGGCCAAAGGGCTAATGCAACCCCAGAATGTATAAATAAATTAAATGGAATAGGTATGGAGAGCTGATGTTACCTCTGTATTTGGCACCTGTGCATCTAGTTATGAAATACCGTGTCCAGTTCTGGTGTCCACAATTCACGAAGTATGTTTTAAAATTGGAGAGGGTTCTGAGAAGAGTGAGGAGAATGATTAAAAGCATATGAAACAAGCAGAAAGTCCAGGAACTCATTCTACACAGCTTGTCAAAGAGAAGATTAAGGGTTGACTTCATCAAAGCCTACAAGTAGCTACAGGGGAACAGAAATCTGGTTATAGAAAACTCTGCAGTCTGTAGTCTAAGGTATAACAGTAATCAGGGGCTTGAAGTTGAAGCCAGACATATTCAGACCAGAAATAAATAACACATTTTAGGTCATTCATTTTCTGCATATTTTATTGTTTTGGCTGAAATTAAAAAAGCATTTTATTTTTAATTATTATGGTTTTGAAGATAAAGAACTTCCTCGTGTTTTTGTGAAAGGTATGTGAAAGTCAGTTACTACTGTATATGGGAGCTACAACACACCAAGGATTCAATGGAAATTAACTATTGACTTCAAAGGGAGAAGGAAAAGGTTCTTAATGGTCAGATACCATAAGCACTTCACAAATACATTGGCACTTATTTTCTACCTGAACAGTAGCACATAAGTGAACACTAAACCTTATATATTATACAATTCTGTTTTCAAGAGGTAAAAATTAATAACAAAATAATGTAAAATGTCTATTATAATATGAAAAAGCTGGGAGGGCATATGTGGGTGGGCTAAATACTACTTACAGCTTTTGGCATCTTGCTTTTATATCTGTCGTTCGTCTTAGTTTTGGTTTCTGATGCCTGTCACAAGGTGAGTGGATCCATGTGAAGTTGCTAGGAGACCAGAACTGCTCTGAAATTTCAGATGCAAAGGTTTCTGAAAACCTAGGTTGTCTTGTTTTATTTACAAAATAAATATTCAATAACCTGAATAAAATATTATTAAGATCCCAAATCATTACAATTTAAAACATAGGGGGTTTTTTTTAGGATTAGAGGATTCTATTTATTACCTTATATCTCCTTTTTAGTACATAACCTTTCTATTACATCCTTTATCCAGTTTCTGGTTCACCATGTGATGGATGGGCAAACAAGAAGGGGGTGGGAACAGTTTGTATTACATTGTGTTTGTTTACTAGAAGGGAAGATGTGGTCCAGAATTGTATAAAGCCAAGTAATCCCCAGTCCCTACCTTTCCCCCTATAAAGCCATCATTTTCACTGTTCCCATCCCCTTCTGAGTATAACAGATTCCTTGTCACTCTGATCATACCAGTTTACACAAAGCTGTCCTAAGGATTTCTGGATCAAGGGTTGTTAGTAAAATAATTTGTTTGGAAGCTCCCCAAATTGAGTGGACTTTATTGGAGGATTTTCTGCACTTTGTGGAGAACCTAAGTTTACATATATAGATTAACTTGATAAATATTCATGGTTTACGCATCACAAACCCTAACAACAACTGAGCTGCAATGAGGATGTATGTTGGCACTGGGAGGCAGGTGATGGCTGTGTTGATCCCCATTCTGCCACTACCACTGCTTGCTCTGCCACCTAGTCTGGATCTGGCCCACAAGGCTTTTTAGTCAGGTTTTCTACCAGCTTGCATATCTTTCTCCTTGGAGGTCCAATTTCTTTGTTAAGCATTTTGAAAAATGAAGCTGGTTAATTTGTCACCAATTAGACTTTTGGGATCAAATAAAACCAAGGACCATGCTCAGTCCACGTACAGTATTTTGGTGCAGAACCAGGTTCTAGGCTTTGTTCATGTTCAAATATATTTTACTACCACAATGAAAGGATGAATTAGCCAAATTGAGGCATGGAATAATTTGCATGGGTGAAGTGAGCACAATTTTAAAATTTTTGAAAAAGAACACGTTAGTTCTCTTCTTGGCAAGTCCACACCTCCGTTTAGTGGTTGTATTTCAAGAACTCAGGACATCTGTGTATGAAAGAATCCTGAAGTACAATATTTAGGTACGTCAGCCTATATGAGACTGAATTTTAGGGCAGGAACCAATGTTGCACTTGTCCCTGGACATGTTTTTTTCCCAAAACAGAAATATCCTAGGATTGGCATGTACACACATCACCCTTCTAATCAGAGTTTAGTGAGAGACTGAATGCACTGCCATTTTTCTTTCATTGATTCAATGATGCAATCCTGGCATAACTATTTAGATGTATTTTGCAATATGCTGGATAAACTGTTAGTACTTCTTATCCCATGAATCTTTTTAGGATTTATCCTAGGACCACAGACATGCATTTTGTCCTAATAGGGACCTACTCAAATTGTGGTTTCTCAGTTTTTGCGGAACCCATGAAAAACTGATTTCCATGATTTTGTGTGGGATCATTGGGGGAGGAAAAAAAAAACTTACTAAAAATAAAATTCTGGCTCCCTATTGGAAGCTAATGGCCACTGCAGCCTGACCTCATAGTCTGCCAGGTGGAGGTGTTGTCTGCACAGGGCATACAGTGTGAATTAAAACAAGCAGGAATCTTATCAGGGGATAAGGCACAATGCCGTATTTATTGGAACATAAAATATGCAACATGAAAAGAATAAAGAACAGTAAGGTTATTTACTTCACTCGTAGTTTCATAGTTTCATAGTTGGTAGGGTCAGAAGGGACCTGAGCAGATCATCAAGTCCGACCTCCTGCCATGGCAGGAAAAAGTACTGGGGTCAAACGACCCCAGCAAGGTGTTCGTCTAACCTCCTCTTAAAGACCCCCAAGGTAGAAGCCAGCACCACTTCACTTGGAAGTTGGTTCCAGGTCCTAGCCGCCCTGATTGTGAAGTAGTGCCTCCTGATGTCTAGCCTGAATCTACCCTTTGCCAGCTTGTGACCATTATTTCTAGTCACTCCTGGTAGTACTCGGGGGAACAGGGATTCCCCCCAATGCCTGCTAGTCCCCTCTGACTAGTTTGTAACAGGCCACTAGAGCCCCCTCAGCCTCCTCTTTTGGAGGCTGAACAGGTTCAGGTCCCTTAGCCTCTCCTCGTAGGGCCTGCCCTGGTGCCCCCTGATCATGCAGGTGGCCCTCCTCTGAACCCTCTCAATGCTGTCCACATCCCTCCTGAAGTGCGGCACCCAGAACTGGATGCTGTACTCCAACTGCGGCCTGACCAGTGCCACATAGAGGGGGAGGATCACCTCCTTGGACCTGCTTCAGATGCATCTGTGGATGCATGACAAGGTGTGGTTGGCCTTCCTGACCGCATCCCCACACTGTCGGCCCATGTTCTTTTTGGCATCAATAATGATTCCAAGATCCTTTTCTGCCTCTGCACTGGCAAGAAGGGAGTTCCCCAGCCTGTAGGTATGCTGCTGGTTCTTCCTCCCCAGGTGCAGCACTTTGCACTTGTCAGTGTTGAAACCCATCCTGTTCTCATCCGCCCACCCCTGTAACCTGTCTAGGTCCAATTGCAGCCTATTCCTCCCTTCTAACATGCCCACATCCCCCCACATCTTAGTGTCGTCAGCAAATTTGAATAGGTTGCTTTTTACCCCCTCTTCCAAGTCACCGGTGAAGATGTTGAACTGTGCGTGTCCGAGGATCAAGCCCTGGGGGACCCCACTGCCCACATCCCTCCAGGTCGAAAATGACCCATCCACCACCACTCTCTGGGTGCGGCCCTCCAGCCAGTTAGCGACCTATTTGACTGTGTAGGTGTCGATGCCACAGTCCCCTAGTTTTTTAATGAGAATGGGGTGAGAGACAGTGTTGAAGGCCTTCCTGAAGTCCAGAAAGACTACGTGGAGACTGCTACCACTGCGTCTAAGGATTTTGTGACCTGGTCATAGAAGGCAACCAGGTTGGTCTGACAGGATCTGCCTCTAATGAACCCATGTTGGTTGCCCCTAAGCATAACCTCCCCTGCTGGCCCCCTGTGGACATGCGCCAGGATAATTCTCTCAAAAAACTTACCCAGGATCGAGGTAAGAATAACTGGCCTATAGTTTCCTGGGTCCTCCTTCCTCCCTTTTTTGAAAATGGGAACCACATTGGCCCTTTTCCAGTCATCTGGCACCACACCAGAGCACCACGAGTGCTCTTAAAGCCGTGCCAGGGGTCCCGCAGTGACCTCTGCTAATTCCCTCAGCACTCTGGGTTGGAGGTCGTCAGGACCAGCTGATTTAAATATGTCCAGTCCCTCTAGAAGTTCTCTGACTAGATCCTCACTGACCCTAGGCCTAGGTGCACCTCCTCTGCGGCCTAAGGGGGTCCCGGCGGATGGGCTGATCTGGTCCCTGCTCAGGAAAATGAAGGCAAAGAAATCGTTAAATAGGTTAGCCTTGTCGTCTGGTGTGACAACCAGATTTCCTAGCGTGTCTTGCAGAGGCCCCACATTACCCGGTACCTTCTTTTTGCCCCTATGTATTTAAAAAAGGACTTCTTTTTGTCCTTGATCCGGGTAGCTAGTCCCAGTTCCATCTCTGCCTTGGCCTTCCTGACTGCCCCCCTGCAGCCCCGAGCAACCGAGGTATAGTCCTCCCTGGTGATGGCCCCTCCCTTCCATTGGGTGTACACCTCCCTTTTATCTAGGACACATTCCTGTATGCTTTTGGTGACCCATGGGGGCTTTTGCGCCCTCTTGCCCCTTTTGATCCTTGTTGGGATTACCTGCCTTTGGGCTTGGAGGATCGTCTCCTTAAGGAACGACCACTTTCTTGGACACCCGACTCCCCTCCCCTCCGGGACCTCAGTACATCCCCAACTATTCTTCTAACCTCATTGAAATCCACCCTACTGAAGTCCAGGGCTGCTGCCTTGCTGCGCACTTTTGCCACTTTGCGCTGGATAGTGTATTCCAGCAGGCGCATTCCACTCATTCCTATAATACTCATTCATTCAATCATTCATTCATTCATACAAAAGAAACAAGCACACACACAGATAGTTAGACAATCCTGCAAAGGTTAAGGTGTTACTAAGTTATAAAGTTGCTTGGGTCAGTCTGATGGCCAGCCGGACTGACCACGAGGAATGGAGTCAGGAGGAGTAATCCCTGATAATCCCTAACATAAAGTAAGTGTAGGCATACTGTTTGCAGAAAATAGACTGACTTGACTTATCTAAACTGTTGTTTTTTTTTCCTTTAATCAAACATAGTATCTCTGGTGCAAGAGGAAAACAATTCAGCACTTCACTTGTGGCTTCTTTCTTTTCCTTCAAGTAATGTCTCATGGCAGTAATGCACAGCAATATCTTTCTGCAAAATCATATATTTGATCCTATTTCATGTTCTGGTGCCTTACAGATACTGGTAGTGTTTAGTGACTTTCAATCCCAATAGCTTCATTTTTGGACCTTAAAATTGATTTTTCTCATCTTGAGTTGTGAAGATACATAGTGTGCTTTGATCTATTGTCCAGGCATGTGAAGTGGCCCCATCAGCAAAGATTGCCATCAGCTGCTTTGGGGCGTTAGAAGTGGTAGCATTTAAATATCAAGAGTTGAGTATGCTGAGAAAGCTCTCCTACTCTCCTTTTTGGAATTAAGGAGCTTTTGTATGATACATATTGATTAATTTTGCCTTTTTGCTAAGGAATTCTCATATTCATATTTTGAATTAGTATATTGGAAGTAAGGGGCAATATTTCAACATTATGAATGGTTAGTTTTTGGGACAGCTTACCAAGAGATGCATTTTTTCCATCAGTCATAGTCTTTAAATAATTAGTGATTAATTTCTCTCATTTAAATCAACATCATTTAACTTAATCTAGCTAAATGAGTCATGATAGCAGTAAGGAAGCAACATGGGTGTTAATATGTTATGGAAACCAGAGTACAAACTGTCTAAGGGCCCTGGGCATGTAGCCTGGTTTTTAACACATGCTAAAAATTAGCATGCGTTCTCTTGAATGCCTTCAAGAGAAATTTGGATGTTTATCTTGCTGGGATACTATGACCCCTGCTGACTTCCTGCCCCTGGGGAAGGGGGCTGGACTCGATGATCTTCCGAGGTCCCTTCCAGCCCTAATGTCTATGAAATCTATGAAAAAGCCCGTGCCAATAAATCTTTGCTGCCATTCTATGCAACCAAAATAAACTGGAAGAGGTATGTTAACACATGCTAAAGCAGGGGTTGGCAATGTTTGTGGGCAAAGTGCCAAAAATACCCGCAGCCTCAACTTGTAAGATGTTGATGTGCCGGAGCAGATGGTGGGGGAGCCACAAGGGTCCCTATCCTTGTGGGAGTGCAGCCTCAGCTCCTTCCCTGCTGTCTACCCTGAAGCATGTGTGCCATGCTCTGGTACTCGTGCCAGGTGTTGCCTACCCCTGTGCTAGAGTAACACCTTCATCTTGCTATGTCAGCACATCCTAACTCATCTGCTGTACATATTGGGAATAGAAGGAAAGATAGTTTATGTCAAAAGTCAGCGAGAAACTTTACTGGACTATGCCACATTTAATTTCAAAATAGCACTTCCAAGAATTATGAAATCTATCATGCAGGTTTTCAAAGTCTGATGCAGATGATATTACATGTTTGACATCTTCATTCAAACTGTATCTTATACCTTCTCTACAAATTAAAAAGCTACAATCTGTCTTTATAAATACAGTAGAATATAATACTATCTAGTCACAATTTACATACAAAAATAAATTAAAAGAACATTATTAAGGCTGCAAAGTCAAGAACTTAAAAATTGGAAGATAGCAGAATTTAATACATGCAAATTATTTGTACATCTAATTTATATTATAGTCGTTAATTCACAGAACACACAATTTTTTTCACAAGGTCCCTGCCTCATTCAGTTCACAGAATGAACAGAACTCACTCAACAAGCAACTCATCAATGGTTTATATGCTCTTCATTGTTCAAAGTGTGGCTCCATGCCTTATTTACTACATACTGTTCAAACCCTGCTCTGAATATTAAATTGTTTCTTATTGAATTTCCTGTGGTGCTCACAAATGCTTCTATGGTGCCCACCAATGCTTCACCAATATTATTTCAACTTCACAACACCAGTAGAGGTAAGGGGGTTATTTTACCTCATTTTAAAAATAGGGAACTGAGACACGTATAAAGTTAAAACTTTTCACTAATTGATTGCCTAATTTAAGACGACTAGAAACTGATTTTTCAGAATACATAGCATTATATAGTTATGTATATAATTGTATAGAGCACAGCTCCATGGGCAGATTCAGGATTTTGTAAAGGGAGGTATGGGAGCAGCAGCCAGTACTGCAGGAGTGGCTGTGCCTCTGCTCCCGAAGTTCCCTGCCTCCTAGAGGGGAAGACAGATCACACTGTAGGAGCAGCAGCCAAGGTCTTTTTTGAAGTCCCCAAATCAGGTAAGAATCTCCCCACTACCCTGCTTTCAGCAACCCCATCCCATGCTCAGTGGCACCTCCACTCCCCTCTCCTCTCCTCTCCTCCCCTCCCATTCCATCCCCCCTCTCCCACCCACTGCTGGTGCTGTCCTTGGCTGGCCCAGGCTTGGGGGAAACTCCAAAACTGCTCCTGCTCTGCTCTACCTGGTCTGCATGAGGAGTTGGGTTCACCTGGGAATAGTGGCAGTGGGCAAGTACCTCTTTCCTTTAGCCTGCTCCAGGGCTGGCAGAAAACATTCAGGAAGATCAGGCATGAATGAGGAAACTACCTGCTGCTGCTGTCACTGCTGCTGGCCCCAGTTGAGCCCTGCTTTGCAATCAGCCTATCTGGAACAGAGCAGCTCTGGAGCATCTTCCACTCCCAGGACAGCTGCAGACCATGGCAGCAGCAAGTAGAGGAGGGGGGGAATTCTACTTGATTCCATGACTTAAAAAAAAAAAAAAGCCTCCGGCTGCAGCTCCCACTGCTATGGTCTGAGAGGGAGTGTGGCCACACCGCCTTACCCACTCTAGATCTGTCCCTGTACAACTCCCACTGACTGCAGTTGCAGCTCTACATGGCTAGCACAAGATGGAAAAGCTGGAAGATAGGGATTATGTACTAGGCCGAAGTTAAAATCTAAGATTGTTTGTGCAGTAAAGCAGCAGCACGTTGAAGTAAAAGACCTTTCAGAAACAGTGTGCTTAAAACAGGAGTCCAAAGCTTTCTCCATTTTTAATCAAGGGAAGGCTTACCATCAAATGTTTGACTGAAAAAGTCATCACCTCACAATTCGAAATATACCTGCTGTCTTCCAGCAGTGAATGGAAGAGTGCCTTGCAGATCTTCCATTTATAGATTGTGTTTATATAAAGCAGCACTTATAAAGAAATGTAGAGACTTTTCTTAAATAGCAAAAGTACTGTAAGATTTGTTCTATTGCAGTAAGACACACAACACTTCCAAAAGCAGGCTTGGAAAGAAAGAAGGCAGCCAATAAACAAGAAAAACACAGAGCTCTTCAAAAACCCAGCCAACTGGATGGAACAACATCAAAGAATCTTAAAATGGCTGATGGATGGCCATCAACGTTTACCTATCTCAGTTTTGTTTCAGCTTTTATCCTAGCTGCAGGTTTACAATAACATCAGGAAGAGAAGCTAAGATTAACTGGTTATGGGCCAAGCACAGTAACTCCAGATAAGATATATCACCTTTATTTAAAAAAGCTGGAGTTGCTAGCTTTAAACTAGGCTGTAACTGACACATTTCACAACTACCTCCACTATACACAATCCTTCACAGTTTACAGAGATCTGTTATTGTCTTCACATCTGCAAGGCTAAATGTCACAGCACATAAGTGATGTTGCAGAATTTGGTGATTTTAACTCAAAGTTAAATATGATTGTGGAAAATCTATTGTAAAGACTAAAAATGAATATCCAAAATGCTCCTTGATATGGAAAAAATACATGAAACAATACCCAGAAGAGAAAATTAACTATATTGTTAATGCTGTTTTATAGTCCTTGGATGTACCAAGGGATAGTAGAGTATCTTGATTAGCACCTATTACTACCACACCTTTGGCAGTAGAGGACTTCTCCATGGGTATTTTCCTTGGGTCAAGCATATCCCATCAGAAGACACTTTGGACACAAATCTTCTTTCATCCAAAGAGTGACCAAAGTGAAGATTAAGCCTAACTCTTAATTATCTGACTAAAATATAGGAGTGATTCTGTTGCCTTCTCTGGGCAGATAAGTCCCCTCATTAATGTCTTAGTACCTTCTTGCTAATTAGTTTTTTCTTTTACTAACATGTGCCTAGACAATTCTGTTGCCCACAGGGACTTATTCAGTCTGAGTGCAGTTTACTGGGTATGTTTATAGTGAAGTGCAAAACAAGCATAAGTATGTGGAATCTGAACTTTGTATAAATACCCAGAGTTGCCATTATGCAGCTTCAAAAGTCCACATAAGCAGGTAAATATAAAACAGGATTTAACCCTTGGTGATCTTGTTTTGAAAATTGTTTTCCCTTGAAGACTTAATCATGATCAAGATGTATAATTTTAATATAGTTCATTTGGAAAGCTCCAGCTCTCCTGCAAATTTAAAATATTTCACACAACTCAGTATCACTCACTAGAAAATGGGTAAGTGAAAAAAGGAAACTGAATTCGGTATATCAAAACCTTCCATGACCACCAAAAGTCAAACTGGATAGACTTGCTTAATAAAATAATGAATGCTTATAACTGTATACAAAATGAAACTTATCAAGAAGCTTTCAGAAGGAGGAAGATTAAGCAAATTAAGATTTTTGGAATAGATAAAATGTATGGAGTACCTGAAAAAAAGTAAAGTCAATACAATAGGTAGATAAAGACATGTTAAAGTTCTTCTCTCAATCTTTTACTTGTCTGTTACCTGCTAATTTGCAAATAAGTTTGCAAAGAAAGTGCAAAAAAATATTGCAAGCAAGACAATTTGTTGTAGTAATATGATTTAAGATCTCCAAAACTTTGAAACTACTGGTTATTTTATAAATGTTCTGAAAGATTTTTGCACAAAAGAGCTACTTAAACCAACCCATATTCCATAACTAGTCGAATAAGAACCAATTAGCCTCTAGAGTGTTTTCTTCCAGTGGGCAGCTACAAGAATGAGGTATGTGGGAGATAAGTGGGGCTAGCAGGGTAGGAGGAAACCACAGTCTGTGTAGTGGTGACTCTGGCTCTGACTGCTGCCCCAGAAAGGGAGGGGCCCTTGCTCTCAGTGTGGCAGAAGTTTCTCCTGTACTATCTTCCATCTGTTTTTTCTAATGATTATATTAGTACCTCAGTTTCAAAAGGAACAGCAGAGAAAGGGATGAGTAATGGCTGATTTATCATGTGTGGTTAAAGTAATGTGCCAGGAAATCAAGGGCACCCAAGTTCAAACACCCTCTGGGTAACAGTGACAGAGAACCTATCTTACAGCTTCTCAGGTGAATGCCTAGCTTCTGAGCTCTGGAGAAGAAAGATGCAACTTTTTCTCTTCTTCTGTATAAGTCCAATATGCATAGGTTTTTTCCAGCTCAATTTTCAGGTACCTGAGGTCACTTCACATTCACAAAAGGTGTGTCTACATGTGCCATAAATGCACATGAATAAACGCTGGATCTTATTGCTCCAGAGTTTTTTGGTCCCAGGCACGCCATTTGAACATTGGCCCAGTAACAATTTACTCCAGAGCAAGAAGCTCCCGAGTTTATTGATATGCAGCATATGGGGACTGGTCAGAGCAGCCTCAGCTGGCAGGGGGTCAGCCTGCCAGTCCAGGGCTGCTCCAACTTGGTTCAATGTGTTGCAGAGGGGCTAACTGGGGCATGAGGGTGCTTCAGTGCAGGGCTAGCCAGCATGCAGCCTCCTCACTGAAGCATCCTCATACCCCAGCCAGCTGGGGCAGCGTCTACACATGGACTCCTGTGGAGTGAAAACAATAAACATCTCAATAAACATCTCATGTAGGCACACCCAAGAAGCACACATATGGCCCCTACTGTATGTGCTCAGCCTGTACAACTGTGTAATCACACATAGTTGCCATGCACACAGGGCTATAAGTCTACAAATTGAGCACATAATACCAAGAATACAAACAAAAATGGCCACTTAGATGACCAGGAATAAATAGAATGTTATCTTTTGTGCCTGATTATGTTGTTCATTTTTTTCACACATGCTTAAATACTTCCTTTGTATGACTGAAAACATATGTATTTACACATACAGACTGAATAACTGTGTGTCCAATTAACTATTCATACATATATACTAAGTCTCTGTGAACACTATAAATTTGCTTTTTATGTCCAGTAGGTGCATGTGCATTTTGGCACCTTCATATACTTCAGTCTTCAAATAATTGATCACTTTTTAAACTTACTCTGAAATAATCACTTTTCTAATCCAGGTTCCTAATGTGCCATTAATGAAAAGTGCAAGAAAGCAACAGTATGAATCAGTTTTAAATATGCTTGAGGCAAGAAAAATTGTGGGTCTTTCTCCCTTTTTGGTTAATAACTTATATCTTTTATCTATTTTTAAATATTTTTATATATCTATCTACATATTTTTTATCTTGTCACAAAGTAGAAATAACTGTTCAGTTGGCATAGAATTACATTGTAAATGACTTTTACCATTATCAAAGTCTTCAACTTCTCTTTGGCATTTAACTAACCTGAAAAACTGTTTATTGCTTTGTATATTTTACTATTACGAATATTAGCCTTTAATTAACTGAAACTCTGATCTTAATCTTTCTAAGGCTATAAAAAAAATTGCATTTGTGATGGGCTTGGTTGTCATGTGACTTATCCCACAATAGAGAAGTCACAGGAACAGGATGTCCACACATTGCTCTTGACAGTGACTGTATAAGGGCTTTGTTACATGTTAATTTTAGGCAGATCCTGAAGCGCTTAACCCCTGGATTGTCCACACATTAACACCTCAGTGCACACAGTAGGCAGCTTAAAGTTACACCACTTCCAGGGCAGGTTTATCTCTGATCTGGGCTTCTTAGCTTGTGTTCTATTAATGTGTGGTTACTCCCCATAGATGAGCTGCCCAAGTTGCAGTACTCCAGCATCCCAGGATGCAGTATTCCCTCCCTCATCCTATGTGGAAAAGCTTTCCACCCCCTGAACTTTACTGCCCAGGTAGTGGTTCTGGCAACCCCCAGAACTCCTGATCCCACCCCTCGGGCTGTGACCTTCCTATCCCCAGGGGTGCAACTTTGTACAAACAGCCTGTAGAGCGCATGCCAGCTAACAAGGCTGCAGGGCACAGACAGGTCCTAGGTCAAGGGGTGTGCTGGGGGAACAAGGAAGAGAGCAGGATTGGGTCCCCATGGTCTGGGGCTTCCTTCCCAGGGCAGTAGCTTCCCTGGGAGTGCCTTCCCTCACTATTCCCACCTCTCAGCTACCCCAGGAAGCATGCCAGCACCCCCACACCCCAATCCCAAATTATTAAGACTTGAGACCTTCTTTGATTTACTTCCTCTGTATTTGTTTTACTTTTTTTTTTACTTATTTTTTCCCTTCATTTCACCACACTTCCTCCCACCCCCTTTCCTTTCCACCTCCCATTTCATTACTTACCCCCATCCCATTAACTCTTCACCTCCCAACCTCATGCTCTTGGTCCCCCCACAACCCATCTTTCATACACACCCACCTAAAGCAGGGATAGAAGCATGTTCTGGCTCACCAGCCCTGTAAGGGCAACTCATAGCTGTAGCTCCTATTTAGGCCACTGCTCACCAGCCCTCTAGTGGCAATTTACAAGTGTACAGGTGAGGGACAGTCTGAGAAGGTTTTTATAGTCTTAAGTTGTGATGTGATTGCTTCAAACTCAAGACTATGCTAACAGCAGCTAAAAATGCAACATGTAACAAGGCCTTAAAAAGAGGTAGAAGACACTGCCACTCTTCCACCAGCAGATAGCCTGAGAGAGCATACATGCCAGCATTCACTGCTGCTCTTTCTCCAGCATATGGCCTAAGTGAGCTCACATATCAGTGTGCCTCCCATTGGTAAAGTATCCATAGATTCCCCTGACTCAGCACTGAATAAAGTGCCCATTTGTTGTTAAAATTATAGGTAGGTGGATACATTTGTGTAGGAGGCAGTTTGGGACTCTCATTGCCTGTCTGAATTTCCATGGCATTTGTGCTGCCTGCCACCCTTGACTGTTACCCAGAGCTTCCACCACCATTGGCCTGTATAGATCTATACATGGTCACCACCTTGCACACCTTGCTGGCACAGCACCACATAAGGAAGATTCAGTGGAAAAAAGCTGTTGGCTGGCCCTGCTTTATGCCATGACTTCTTTTATGGGCACCAAGAATGATGGAGCGATACTTGTAAGGGAGAACCTAGGGCATGTGTTCACTGTCAAAGAATGAAGAGTTTGTGGTTATGTCTGCACCCTAGTCCATGACAGCAGCCATATGCTTGAAGATCTTTTGGCTGCAGGTTATCACTTTATGGCTGGGCAAACATGGGAGGGGCTGTAAACCATGGATTGCCATTTCTGGGCTAGAGAGATAAGCAGCAAATGGCAGGAATGAATCATCCTAGCCACCTGGGATGACAAGCGGTGGAGTGCAAACTTCTGCATGCACAGGGGCACCTTCATGGAGATCTGCACCAAGCTTGCCCTACCCATACAGTGTCAGACAATGGTGACAATGTGTACTTATTAATGGAGAAGTATGTTACCATTGGTATGTGGAAGCTTGTGATTGGAGATGGCCTCCAATCTGTGGCAAACCATTTTGGCATGGCCAAGATGATGGCTGGAGAGACAGTGTGGGACAGTCTGGTGATCCAATGGGTAATGGCCCCATGCATCATATGCAAAAAAGAGCACAAAGTACTTTCCTGTTCATAAGAAAGGTAGCAAAAGGGTTGGGAGACCCCCTTGGCTCAATAGGGAGGTCAAGAACTTCCTGAAATTGAAGAGAGAAGCTTATAAGGGATGGAAGTCAGGAATTACCACCAAGGAGGAATACACAGCAATAGCCCGTACCTGTAGGGAGCAAATTAGAAAAGCAAAGGCACAAACAAAATTCAAACTGACAGTGGAAATCAAGAATAATAAAAAGCCCTTTAGATATATAGGAAGTCAAGAAAAAATAAGGGAAACGTAGCCTTTCTGAATGTAATGGGACACCTGATAACTGACACCCAGGAGAAAACGGAACTCCTAAACGAATGCTTTGCATCAGTATTCCACCTAAGGGTGTTACACTGCATGACAGGATACAAGATGGTCAAGGTGGGTGTGATCACCCACCCACAATTGGTAAAGATCTCATGAGAGAACATCTGGAGAGGCTGGATGTCTACAAGTCAAGAGGACTGGTTGAGATACAACCAAGAGTGCTAAAAGAATTGGCTGACATCATCACACAACCAATTGTAAAGCTATTTCAAAACTCATGGCACTCAGGAGAGGATCCAGAAAACTGGAAGAGGGCCTAATGTGTTACCTATCTTCAAGAAAGGAAGGAAGGAAGACCCAAGGAGTTACAGGCCAATCAGTTTGACCTCAATCCCTGGAAAAATCCTGGAAAAAATTGTCAAAGAAACCACTGTTGATAGTTTAACTGAAGACAGCATTCTAAAAGATAGCCAACATGGTTTTGTTGCAGGCAGGTCATGCCTGACTAACCTTATTTCCTTCTATGATCAGGTAATATGCCACCTGGACAAGGGAGATGAGGTTGATGTCATATACTTGGATTTCAAAAAGGCCTTTGACTTGGTCTCTCATGATGTCCTCATGGAAAAATTGGGGAACTGCAGCCTGGACAACTTAATGGTTAGGTGGTTAGCAAACTGGCTCTGAGGCAGGACCCAGAGAGTATTAATAAATAGAACTGAATTGACATGGTGTGTGGTGACCAGTGGCAATCCTCAGGGTTCAGTACTTATACCAGTGGTTTTTAACATGTTCATTAATGATTTGGATTGGGTGTTAAATGTGTACTGGCAAAGTTCGTGGACAATACCAAATTATGGAGCAGTGCGGTCATGCTGGGGATATAGGCTGACCTAGACAGGCTCAGAAGGTAGGCGGATCAAAATCTGTTGAAGTATAATATCAAGAAATGTAAAGTGCTCCACCTGGGGAGAAATAATCTGCAACACACAGGCTCAGTGGTGCTACACTTGCTAGCACCACAACTGAAAAGACTTGGGGGTTGTGATAGACTGTAGAATGAACATGAGCCACCAATGTGCTGCTGTAGCCAGCAAAGCAAATAAAACACTGGAATGCATCTATCGATGCATCTCAAGCAAGACTAAGGATGTCATCCTCCCACTCTTTTTGACTTGGGTGAGGCTGCAGCTGGAGTACTGCATCCAGTTCTGAGCACTGCACTTCAGGAAGGATGTAGAGAAGCTTGAGAGAGTCCAAAGAAGGGCTACGCATATGATTAGAGATCTGGAGAACAGGGCATACGAGGAGAGGCTGAGAGACATGGGACTGTTCAGCCTGGAGAAGAGAAGACTTAGAGGGGATTTGGTGGCAGCCTATAAGTATATAAGGGGCACACATCAGGGCCTGGGGTAGCATCTGTTCACTACAGCACCCCAGGGGAAGACAAGGAATAACCATGACAAATTGCTAGAAGATCACTTTAGATTTGATATAGGAGAAAACTTCTTTATGGTTCGAGTGTCCGAGATCTGGAACAGATTTCCCTCAGAGGTGGTACAAGCACCTAATCTGGAAATCTTCAAAACATGTCTGGATACTCACCTTGCTGAGGTCATTTGACCCCAACAGTCTTTCCTGCCCAAACACAGGGGGGCTGGATCTGATGATCTTGTGAGTTCCCTTCCAGCCCCTACCATCTATGAATCTTTGCCTTGCCAACCCACAAGAGGTTGGGGACAGGTTCACCAGCCTGGGCGTCCCCAATTGAGTTGGAGCCATCGATAGCATATACCTCACCATCCTTTCTGCTGAGCATCATGGCTGGGAGTTCGTCAGTCGGAAGGACTACTTCTCAATCATCCTTCAGGCAGTCATGGACCACCATGGCTGTTTTATGCATGTAAAATCTGGCTGGTTGGGCAAAGTGTACAATGCCAGGATATTTAGGAGCTCCCTCAGCTGATGGAACATAGAGAGTTTGCTCCTGGCCTATATGACAACTAGGTTGAGGGGTAAACTGTAGCCACTACTAATTGTGCTATGCACTGCACCCATGGCTGATTAAGTTGTTCACTGGACCCTTGGATATCCAGAAGGAACTATTCAACTACAAACTCAGCAGCTGCACGATGGCTGTCGCGTGTACTTTTGCCATTTCAAAACCTCCTGGAGGGTGCCTGAGATGCTAGTGTACACATTGTACCTTGTTTCATGATCTTAGCATGCGTACTGCATAACACCTGTGAGGCCAAGGGCAGAGCCACTTGCCCAAGCCTCTACCCCTGCCATAGGAGGTGGAGAGGCTACCAGCTCCTGCAGGAGTCATGCTTGCAAATTCACAAAGGAAGATCAGGGACTTGGCAGACCACTTTTCCAGACTCCTGGCTGGGGGGTGATAAAACATAAACTGATGCACTGTAGCCAATTAAACACTATCAACCAAACTCATGCCCTTGTGTGGCTGTCTCCAGTGTAGACAGGAAGCACTGGCAGGGGAGAGGATGCAAGGTGGGCATTTTAGCGGCAGGTGGTAAATGTTCATCCAGGTGCCAATCCCTGTCTATAGGGCTGTGGTTTGAGGAACCTGATGAGATGGTTTATTTCATGCTCTGGGCATGGTACCAGATATGCTGGTCCCTATCACTTTTTAGTGCCACTATTGTGTTTTTGGCTAGAAAGATGGCTGAGGCAGTAAGTGAGCAATTAGCTTAAATGGCATCAATCATTGCCTAACTGAAGTGGGAAACACAACAGAATGACAGATATAGAAGGCATAGTGACTGGTCAAGATGCCCCTGCCAAAAGCTAGTGTTGGTTCCCTGTGAGAGGGAGGAGGGAGAGAGATATGCAAGAAAGAAGGAATACCATCTGTGAACAGCCCCTCCTTATCCAGGTTTTTTCCTGCCCAGTTTTTTAAAATAGTACAGCCATAATTCTGACAAAAGGCAGAATTTTTATTAAATAAAACAACAGAAATGTGGAAAAGGGCCAATAAGGCAACAGATGTAACACAGTAAACTGATGCAATTAAAAAAAAAAAAAGAAACAGTAAAAAAAATCAATGTTTTCATGAAACCCATTACTACCCTATGAATGTGAGCATGCCACAGGCACTTTGTGACCACACCACATGCACACAGCATGTCCCTTGGCAGCTTTCCCCCGGAGGATATTTCAGGCTTCAGGGTCTCGCTTTCTGATGACTGGGGTGTGCTTATCTTATTTCCTGCTGCAGGGGGAATCCCTGTAGGACACTATAGCCCACTGATAGTATGTACCCCCAAGAACCAGTAGATGGTCCCACTTGTGGTTGAATTGCTGGGTGATGCGGAGAGCACCAAAGATACTCTCTGTCTGCAGGTTCAAGGCAGACACAAAGTGATTCATAAACTCCTACTCAGCCCTCACTATCTCCCTGAGCAGCTCCTGCGTGCACTTAGAAATAGCCAAGTATTGCTTCTCAGCCTCTTCATGCCACCTGGCAAGCCATGTAGTGGTGCAGCACAACTCCTTGATCCTGTGCCTGACCATGGCCGATATTAGTGTCAGTACACTCCCTGTACTTCCTTTCACTGCCTGGCTCTGCAACCCAGGAGTGTCTGCATACTTCCATAAAAGCCAACATGTTAATCTTTGTGTGACCACAAGTCTTCCTCTGCCTGGGCATGGAAACCAGTCTCTGACTACATCCTTGCTTCATTATCTGGTCCAGAGGTGCCATCACAGGTGACTGGTAGGGGAGGCATGGGTGGGACACGTGCTTCCCCTGAGATTGGCCCCCCAACTCAGCATCACTCAGGACAGGGCAGTTTTTTTGCTGCATAGGCCAGCAGCATGTTGGAGGGGACACTAAGCTGCAGCACAGAAATATAGGAGTGGATATGGGGCTTCTGGCCTACCCCCAGGCCCACCTTTGGGCCCACCCATAAATTGTACCCCCCCAGACTCAGGAGGCAACAGTAACCCCTGGGTGCCATTGCCACCTTTTGGATATGTCTGGCCTGAAAGTAGAAGAGAATGAACAAGAGTTCTTTGTTTTCCTTGCTGTTGCTCTGACAGTTTGAAGAACTCCCCAACAAAGTTCAAACTTGCAAGACTATCAAGCAAGCAGACAGGCTCATTTGCCCTCCAGACTCGCAACACGTTCAGTCTCCCCTGCGCTCCCTAGGGACCCAGGGAACTGAGGGCATGCTTGAGTAGTGATGGGGCAATCATACACGGAACAGAGCCATGGGGTACAGCCAGTGGCCGTGGGGTCTGTGACCCATAGCGGTCCAGTTGAAGGTAGCAAGGGTGGGCTGCAGAGTGTGGTCTGTTGTGTTGGAACCCCCTAATGCCCTTGTCTATCACCGCAAGACACCAGGATCCCTGGCCTATGTCACCCTAATCCACCTGGACAGGCATGCTACGATCGGTCATTGGTGCAGCTGGCTCATCCCTAGAACATCAGGGAACACTTTGACCACCTTGCATATTGAGAGTGGGATAAAGGAGGCCATTAATCTGTCCCTTTCATAACTGCCACCCAATAAATCACTAAAGCTACAAACAAGTGGCTGCTGAACATGTCTTGAAAATGCAAAGGAAGTAAGCATCATCCTCCCCTACCCACTCCTGCCTTGAGCAGATCAGCAGACCACTGCTGTTAATAGACATTGACCTGTTACCAGCTGTCTTTTATGTTCTACAATATTATTTCATGGATGTGGACTGCAGCCACCTGCACCCCTCTCACCTCAAATGGACTTAGAACCCCAGCCCATTCTGTGACCTGTCCTTTTTCCACTCTCAAACAGCTCTGGACTGCACAAAAATGTAGGGGGCAAGAGGGTGTGTGGCTTGACTTTTGGGGCTGGTATCAGCATTTAGTGGAGTCTGGAACTGTACATCCAATGCTGTGGTTGCTTCCAGGAGAACTTAAACAGTCCCAGTGGTCTGCTCTGATTATCCAAGGAGTCTGCACCTACTGATTTAAAAGCTGCCTTATTTGTCATTCCTTTGCTCATGCACTCAATTACTACACCAAATGTATTTATCCTTATTGTGTTGCTTACCAGGGGGCATGAAGATCACTCTGGTTCTTTCTCATTTTATGGGCCAAGATTATAAACTAATTTAAACTGAATTTGTAGGAATAGGGGGTGGGTACCTTAACAGCTATGAGCAAAGCCAGCCCTAGCATTTTATCTCAAGCTTGGGACATGAGGTTATTTCTGAACACTAAAGGCATTGGGATTTGGTAGGGGGGAGGTGGCTGTGGTGTTAAGTAGGCAATTAATTTAAATAGCATCAATCACTGCCTAACTGAAGTGGGATCCACAATGTAATGATGATTAAAAACTGCACAGAGACTGGTAAAGATGCCCTCCTCCAAAATAATGTCAATTCCACCAATCACCTTTGCCTACAGTAGGGCCTTTTAACACCTCAAACTCATATGTGGGAGTGGGGGAGTGGGACATGGTGAGTCATTTCCCCAAATGGTTCTAGCACAGGCCCAAATTGTAATTCTCAAAATTGAACACCTCCAAATCCATCTGCAATTCTGGCATGCCACTTACCATCCACAGAATCTATCTTGCTGTGGGCTGGGTCTTCTGGATCACCAGGTCCATGTTGGGAGATGGGTGGGGATGCAGGGTAGGGGTGTGAGAGGAAGTTCTAAGCCTTCATCTGAGCCTGGGCCCGCTTTATAGTCCACACAGCTCAGGCAACTAGCTAGCCATGACAGGGTGGGCTTTGCTTGCCTCTCACTATGAGAGATGATCACAGTTGCATTGGAATCCTCGTCACACTTCTGGACAGCTACCTGGGCTGGCCACATCAAATGTATTTTCAGACCTGACCATGTCAGTGACCACAAAGATGTGGGAGAGTGCTTTGTAGTGGGTGCACATGACCCAGCATGCACCCGCTATGTAGTTGCTGTCCCATGTTTTGGTGAACTGCTGTCTCCATACCTTACACTATGAACAGTACTAGATTCATTCATGGTCATGACCCCAGGCTGGCATTTCCTTGGTTATCCTCTGATATGCTGTCTTGTTTTAATGGCATGACTGGAGTGCCCCCTGATTCTCAATCTTATCCCAGATGGGGATGAAATCATCTACCTCTTCTTTGGTCCAGTTGGTACCATGCTTGTTCAAGGGGCTGGACTTAGACTGGGAAACCATAGTTCAGGAAGGGTAGATGGGTGAGTAGAGCTACAGAGGTCCTAGATGAGTTGTAAGGGTTCTGGAAATTCGCGCATGGGTGTATGGGGGAATGCAGGTCCTGGACAGGTCTGATGGGTTCTGGCATTTCCCAGTACAGTAGTTGGTGTTCAGAGAATGCAGGCTCTAATACTAATTTGGGTATGTGGCCAGTACAGAATGGTTGGCAAGTCAGCATATGGGGCAATAAGTAGGTAGGGGTGGCCACCTGGGGCCTGACACTCAGGGCAGTAGATTTCCGCAGTCAGGAATGGAACAACCAGAGTTCAAGAGGGTCCAGGACTAGGGCTAAAATGGTACCTTGTGGGGATACGTGGATGACTGACTGCTCTACCAGCCCTATGAGAGTATTATGAGGACAACCATATAGACACCCATCATGATAATATGGGCCAAACCATTAGTAAATCTTGTTGTAACATCTTTTGTTAAGGTGAAAAAGGAGTTTTTGTTTTTTAAGGTAATAGGAAACTTTTAGAACAACTTTGTTAACCAAAAAGGCTCATGGCACAAGTTCATTTAAAGGCACTATGAGATCTAATCCCCAGACCCAACAGTCATGACTCCTATCATGCCACACGTGCGTGGCAGGAAGTGCAATTTTTGGATCAGAGATCAGATCATAATAGCACCCTTTATACTTATCTGTGCAGGGAGAACCGAAGGTCACAAACCTGGGCTGTCCCTGCATGTGCAATTTGAAAGCTGGGTGCTTGCAGGTCCAGTCCTGGGGCCAAGAATCATCTGATTGTCAGCTCTGATTAGGGACCACACTGAGGTCTTGAACCTGCCCCAGTCCAGTCAGGGGCCAGGGCTAGGGCCAGAGCCAACAAGTGGGTGATTGTTGCCTTCCTGGGACTTACTATGCGTTCAGTTTGAGGTACCATACAAACCAGCCATAAAAATATATATGGCATTATACCTTATTTACTCAAATATAAGATTTTTTTTTTCGTCAGCGTGGGGAGAAAAGTACCTCATCTTATATTTGCATACGAATCGGAGGTGGGAGCAGGCAGCTGCTGCGGCTCTGACTCTGGTCCTGAGCCTGGGTCAGGGCCAGAGTCAGAGTCAGGTTGACAGCAGTCTCCTGCCCACCCCCGCCATCCTCCCTCTGCAGCTTCTGCACCTCCCCACACCCAGCCCCTTCCCTCTCCCTTACTGTCAGGCAAAGTCAGTTCCAGCTCAGGCCGGGGTTCGAGCACATGGAAACTCCTTCCCCTCCCAACCAGTCAGCAATACCAATACTGCTGCATTCTCTGTCCAGCTAATCAGCACTGCTGCATGGCCAGGCAAGGGCTGAGTTTCCAAATGCTGTGCTGTGGGGTGGAGTAGCCTGAGCAGCATCTGGCAGTAAGGGGGGAGGTGGGGGAGAGGAAGGAAACAGGCAGAAACTGGGGGGAGTTTGGAGGGAAGAGGCAGAGATGGGGGAGGGACAGAGGCTATGGGGAGCTGGTGGGGTGCAAGTGGCAGGAGGGTGCAGGAAGGCTGCAGAGGTGGGACAGAAGGCAAGGGGCCACCTGACTCCTGACCTCCAGCTACTGCTTTCCCTGCTGTAGCAGTGGGCAGGGGGAGGGGTTCAAGACAATCTTCTAATACTTAGATCCTAAACCTGGAAAATTACAACAAATCAGTGTTTTCCATATATAGAATATAATAATTTTGGTGTCATCTTATATTCAGGGTCATCTTATATTCAAGTAAATATGGTACGTAGAATATTTTAATGTCTGGTTTGACATTTTATGGCACCTTAAATTGGATGCATGTGTAGCACCCTTACCATTTATGCTGCAATTAACACAATTGTGGTGTAAATATAATATGTAGATGTGACCTAAGTGTAACAATGGAATGTTTAATGTATAAGGAAAACAATTGTAAAGGGCATTCCAATGTATATTTTTAAAGGCTAGATGTTGCTTAGTACTGTATATTTTACTTCAGGTTCCCAAGCACAACATGAAAGAAAACCTCATACTTCTATAAACTACTAAAAGCATAATTTAAGTATTTGTATTTTAATTAATTAATTAATTAATTTTAATAAATACATTTATGATACTGTATATTAGGATTATACCAAGTGTTTTGAATGTATTGTATCAAAACTATTTATGTAAGACATAGTGTCTTATATCTTATTTGCTGTACAAACCATAAGAAATTAGTTCTCAAAAAGGCATGTAAGGTACTATAACACTTGTAAGTATGCAGTATTAATTTTATTTGAAAAATTTTAGGGTAACTAAGGCAGACAGTTTAACAAGAAAATAATTTTTTTTAAATCTAAAGAACAAGTAGTCAAAATCAGTCCTTGTTTTCTTTTAAAAGTAATATTGCTTTCCTAAAATGTCAATTCAAAATTCTACTGGGAAACTTAAAAGAAGATAAGTTTAACGTGTAAAGAGTGAGAGTAGTGCCAATGTGTAAGATCAATGCCATTCTTCTCTCCTATCTGCCTCTTTTATGTCACAGATGTTTTTACATGAGTATAGCTTCGTATTTTAAAACAAAATGTTACACTGTGGGTTTTTTTAGGTGAGAGGTCCCCCAGTTGCAGGAGCATTTAAAGAAAGAACTACAAAGCCCACAGCATTTCGTAAGTTTTATGAGCGAGGAGACTTCCCAATCGCCCTTGAGCATGATACGAGAGGAAACAAAATCGCCTGGAAGGTAAGTCAGGGCACAGCTGTGGCAGCCAGCTGTGGTTATTGAAGTGACATCTCTCATTGCCAAACAAAGTTGGCTTATAAGTAAATAAACTGGAATAATTTCTTAGCAAATGGAAGTTGGTGGGGTTGCTGTTAGAGAAAGGCCCCCTGAGTCAGCCATCTACCTTGACTAACAATTAAATTATATGCTGCAAAAAAGAAGATGACAGAGTTGCTTTGCCTTAGAGAATTGTCTCCTGCCCAATTCATCTCTATTTTTATGAGGACCTGGCAACCCAGCCTATTTCAGGCAGTCCATCAAATGATGGAAGTGGCTGGATACAGTGAGCAGCAGCCATTTATCTCCCCCAAATTTCACCTTCCTGCAGGACACTTCCAAATAGAAGCTTTAATTACCTAAATGGATAGGTCAAGATTGCCTGCTCCCTGGAAATGCAGAGCAGAATACAAACGAAGGCAGATTCTCATTCCATGGCTGTACTCTCAGTCTGCAGCATATGTCAGGCAGCGTAATCGCTGTCATACGTGCCCCTGTTAGAGGCTGACCTCCACTGCTGAAACCATTACAGCTCCGACATTTCTCTGACAAAAGGTTAATTGGCTTCAAAATAAATGTATTGCCTAATGACTCCATTCTAATGCAGCTGTGTTTCTCTCTAAAAGGCTCAGTGATGTTATTTGTAAAACTTGCCAATCTTTTAAGTAACTAGAGCAGGCTTTTAAATTTAATTTGAAAAATGAATACTGATCTTTAACCTTCTCCTACCATTTAATTATTTTGGTTATCAAGAATTATTTTACTTTTTTGTATTACGTATTGGGTTAGAAGAAGATTTTTTAGAAAGGGAGTAATAGTTGCATAAAAATGAACATGATATTCATGAAGAATATACTTCAGATTTGTAGAATGATTTGATTCGTTCACATCAAACATGTTCCTAATATAAAAATTACAGCTCTGTTAATTTAGCTGATGGAAGAGGGATTTCACAATGTGGAGCCAGATTCTGCTATCAGTAAAACCAATGAGAGCAGGATTAAGTCTATAGTTTGGTAAATAAACCTATTCAATTAATTCATGACTGGTTCAGATATAGGGGTTTTTTGTTTATTGTATTATAAAAAGAATACTTGCAGTCTGGGAAATGCAGCAGATAGGTTGCAACATTATTGCACATAAATTCCTGAACAGAGGGAAACAGCTAGGTCTTGCAACAAGGGGAAGCTATAGCCATTCTCTCCACTAGATCTGCCCTATGTTCAGATGAAAAACAGAAAAATCCAATGTTGCTTCTCACAGGTCCATAAACTGACTCGGCCCTACCACGTACTAGGCCTCAGCTTCTTGGTTCATTCCAAAAACCATCACTCTAACCTCCTAGAGAGAGTGAAAGAGCTCTAGGCTAATCTGCACCATTTCTGCCTGTGTGGGTTACTGTCCTAAAACATTACAATTTCTAATCTCACAGCTCCATATTGAGACTGACAACCCTTTGCCCCATTTTAATTGTTATTTGGTATACATATTTCCATTTCAATGACTCTTGCCATGTTGATAGTGACAACTCATCTGCCATCCTGCTAATCTGTTCACCTACAACAAACCCACTAGCCAAATATGACTATTTAGAATAAATGGGTTGTTCCCAATGTTTGTAGTATGTGCTGTGTTGGAATGAAACAGCCTTGGATATTGATCTTGCTAGGGTATCCAAACCAAAATACAAGATAAGTTTTCTCATTGCCTAGGTTAGGGGTAGCCAACCTGTGGCATCCATTCTACAAGTGGCATGAACAGCCTCTTAGTGTGGCTTCCAGCAGATTGGGAAGGGGCAGGCAGCACTGTGGTACATAAGGCAGGGAGCAAAAAGCCTCAAAGCAGCAGATCAGTCAGGGAGCACAGGGCAGACAGCAAAAACTAGAACAGATCAGGCAGGAGAAGGGGATTAGAGTGGCACTCAGGGAGAGATTGTGGGGGCTACTTTGTGATGCTCCTGCCAAAACATTTGCTCCCCACCCCCCCACCTGCCTTAAGTCATATTTATTATGCTAGACCTTTTGGCTCACTGTATTTCTACCAGCTGGGATAAAATGGTGGCCATTCTAATATAGAAAGCAGGAAGTAGGACTGATTATATCCATTCATATTTGCCTTTCCTAGTTTGAATAATCTTATTTGCTGCACAAATTATTTCCATCTAAGTATATATTAAGTGTATATTAAAAAGATTATTCCATTCCTACATTACCAGCAGCATGAACCAACATCTTTGTCAGATGTTAAAACATTGGAAATAAGCAGGTTTTGACTTTTCATTCATCTGTCTATAGCTGAGCTAAATGGTGGTCTTCTATTAAGGGAACAAGTGTGAGATTTTTGTGAAATCTGTTGTCATAGGTAAAACAATTTGTATACAGCAAAGTTTGTTCTAGCTAATATGCACTAATCTTCATCCTGCATACATTTATGGTTATGGTTATGTAGCTTGGGTACACCCAGGGGTGTGCCCTGTCCATCAGTAAAAGGGATGGTGGTCAGGCAAGAGTGCTGAGAGAGGGGCCTGCCACCTGGGAGCAGTTCCCTCTCCTCTCTACAGAGCCAGGCTGAGACAAAGTGCTCACCTATATACAAATGTATTACTACAATAAATAACTATGAATAAGAAACATTAAATATTTACAGTAAAATTAGTGTGTGACACCTTATACAATAACCTGCAATCAACATATTGCACAACTTCGAGGGACTGCAAAAACATGAACCAGGTGATTCACAGTATATGCAATAATTAACCCCCTTGCACAGAATAAGAATTAACACTTTCAAACAGGTGAGTCAAGGCATCAACACAATAAACACATATGAACATCAACTTAGATAAACCCAGGTAGGCTGAGGTAGCAATACCATAGACATACACAGGCAGCAATACAGGTAAGTTCCAATAATAGACAATAAACATATATAGGCAGTGAAGACAGATAAACCCATATAAAGTCCCTTAAGGAGTACCCATAACTATATTAACCTCTACAGTACAAAACAACAATCACAAAATATGGGGGTGCACTTAGCACCCCACAGGGTGTTCCCTGGAGCCCTTCCCCTTTAGGGTCCCAGGTTATGGACACGCCCCCCCTCCCACAATGGAGGAGGGTGGAGGCTGCAGACTCTCTTCTCCCAAGCCCACCTCCCCTATGGGACCTGCTTCCCCAGGAATTCCTGCTCCCGCTCTGAGGCAGCCAAGGCTCATCCCTTGGTGGCCAGTATCTCTGGCAGCACCTCTCTCCATCAGCACTCCAGCCTCTCTCTGGCAGCACCTCTGGCTCCTCTCAATGGCCTGGTGCCCCGCACTGGGTACCTAGGTCACTCCCATGGGAGCCGAGCCCTTACTGGCTCCAGTTCCCCGGCCTCACAATGGGAGTTCTTCCCTTTCCCGGGCCCTGCTCTGGGCGCCAGGGCTCTTTTAGTTTAATGCAGAGCCACACTAGAGCTGAGGACTTGAGCAGCTTCAAGCTGTTCCCAGGGCCAGCTCTCTGTGCGCTGACCTGCGCACCATGTGGGGCCTGAGCAGCCTCGAGCTGCTCGCAGGGCCGGCTCTCTGTGTGCCGGTCTGCATGCCGGGTGGGGCCCAAGCTGTGGAGCTGCTCCCAGGGCTGGCTCTCCGTGCACTGATCCATGCACTGCCTACCCAGCCACTTTCCAGGTTCACAGGCTTAAGCCGCCTCAGGCAGCTCCTAGAGCCTGAGCACCATGCACCGATCTGCGCACCATGAAGGCTCAAACAGGGTCCTGAGGACGGTTGTCTCCAGAGCTCCTCTCTCCTCGCTGTCCCTCGCTCTCCCAGTGTGCCGAGCATGCTCTCCTTTTATACACTTCAGGGGCTCCACCCCCAACGTTCTCTGGACCTGGCAGGGTGTCGTCTGGAATCAGGTACAGATTGCTCCTTGCCCCCTCCCTTCGGGGAAAGGGCATGGCCTTGCTTACCCTGACTTGCTTCTGATTGGTGGACAGGCTCCACCAATTGGAATTGCAGAATCTCGAGCCCAGGACTCATCCAGAGCTCAAAAGGTAAGTCTGCTACACTTACTTTTAAGCATGTGACTAGTCCCATATGAAAACTAGCCTGTGCGTGAAAGATATTCCAAAATAAAGGTATGAATTTAAAATTAATTATTACTGAAATAGAATAACTAAATCCAAAATATATTAAACTAGTTCAAAAAAAAGTATTTGTATTTGAGAAACCATGTGTCCACATATTAAGTAATTCACAAATAGTTATTCTTCCTGAAAAGCTCTTGTAGAGTAACTCCATTTGTAGACAAGCCCTTAATGTGCAGGTTGAGGCAACATAGTATCTGATTTTTGTATAGTGTATGCTGGTGGGGTTATACCAATTTGAGAAAAGTAGCCCATAATGGTCATATCTAGCAAACCTTTAAAATGTTAAATTCTGTTTATGCAAAATAAGTAGCGTTTGAAAATTTTGCTCATTAAAACAGTTTAGATAACGTTTTTAAAGCGTTATTCATTTTCCTAGTCTAAATGGGATATAAAGTCACCTTTTCCCATGTAAAGTTTAGATAAATGGACTTGAGCAGGGAAAAGAATGCAGGAGAATGGAGAAGTTCAGAGGGGATAAAGCCCAGGTATAAGTATGACACATTGTCTCCCCCATGCCATCTGATATTAGTTTGCTTGTTGTCTTGGCTTTTCTTCTCTTTGTAATTTTGATTTTCAAAAGAGAATATTTTTAAAAATGTTCTCCATATGCATTTTATGACAGATTGCAAACTCTGGCTGTGAAGACTGATCAGTTTCTAATCAGCTGGCCATACAATGCTATTTTCTGGCTTTTTCAATTAAAAGCAAAGAAAATTAGAACTTTTCTAAAATAATGTTAACTCTTACTTTAAACTTTCGAGTTCAGTAGGAGAAAAAACATCTTCTTGAGCATTTAACTTGAAAGATTCTGTATTTCCAAACTACTTTTTTTTACATTACTGTTGTGAGTTCAGATAATGTTATTTCCATCAAATAGAGAAAACTTAGATCAAAATATATTTATAATTAATATCAATAAACTGCTGTGTGCAAAAGTAAGAAAGGAAATAGAACCTGACTTGAAAAATTAAAAGAAGAGAAAATATTAAACAAGAAAACATATTTAAGCGTTGACAATAAGTATTAATAAGTCACCACTCTTATATATATATATTATATTTGATTTAGGTAGTCTATAAGGTGCACACCTACCTTACCTTCTACTTGAATTTATCCCTTTGCCATTCTCAGCAGTCAAACCCAGAGCTTACTTGTTAATTATCCCCATGGAGGAAAATTGAGCTCTTATACTTAAATTGCTAAAAGACTCATCCATTTAGCCCACTCTACAGACGGGTCTGAGATTTTGATCCCAACCCAAGCAACTGATCTACTTAATATGGTCCAAGAACTTCTTAAACCCCTTCAGGAAAATCTGTAGGTTTTGCTTGTGAACTTCTTTGGCAAATGTCACAAGATCAATATAATATTTAGAAATCTAAATTATGTCCTCAGTTTATACCCATTTTTTCACCTTAATTTTGAGTGAAGTTATACAAATATTAATGTTAAATAAAATAGATACAAAGTATAAACATTTGTGTTCCAGGATAGAAAACATTAAATAAATGTGAGGAAAAAACTTTCCCTATAGGTAGGTTATTCTGTAATTGTCCATGGTTTTTCAAAAAATTTTCTTAAGCTAGTTCTGGCACTGACAAACAGATATTAACGATGCATAGAAAACTGGATAGTTTAATACTTGACGGCAGTATTTCTGTTAATTTTGGAATTCACAAATAGTCAAAAATACAATAATTATAGAAAAGAAATCAAAATATTGTTTACTGTGTGCAATTGTGTGCAATACTGTGTGCAATTGTTTAGGAAGCCAGCAATATGATTTTTAGTACTTCGTAAATATTCTTGTGCACAATTTCATATGGAGTTATGAATTATAAAGCCTCAGTCAGGTCTAAAAAGGACTTTCACTTTTAAATATACATTACTGAATTAAAAAAGGTCAGAATCCAATTAAACCTTTGACTAAAAAGTTGATAAAACCAAAGAACTCTCTGAATTATTAAAAATGTTTAAAATACAGTCTTTGCATATCCCAGCACAAGTCACCAGAATACTTGAAAAACTAGAGTTATTTAGGGGGCAGGATTAATTATAGAAGTCATTATGTTCTGCAAAACAAAAAAAAAAATCTGCCTTCAAAAGAATTTTAGTATTTTGAAGTGAATGAAGCAAACTTTTCTGTGAAGTAAGTGTATGAGTTGAGTATGATCTCCACTTAAAAGTTTTACCAACATAGCTTTGTTGGTGGTAGGTATGAGTTTTTACCAACATAGTTATGCCAGCAAAAAGTTTAGTGTAGACACACATACATTATCAAAAATGCTTCTGCAAATTTAACTTTGGGGGGAAGAGTTGCTGGATATATACATCAATAAGGTTTTTAAAGGTAGACATATCTGTACTGGTGTTCCCATTACATTCTAGTGCACAAGAGTAGTCCTTTTTCTTAGGTTTCTGTTGCTCGTGAGATGTGAGCATTGCCTTCAGTAAAAAATCTTGTAAAGTCATAAATATAAATTGTAACTATAATCTCTGCTCATAAGGTTAGTTGGGATACAGAATTTTTTTCTCTGAAGAGATGATTTAAAGTGATTGCATGACAAGGTGCACCCACTCTCAACTGATTTTCCCTCTACATTGTTTCAGTGAGCCTTGTATAGAGACACAGAAGAGATCTTGATGCGACTACTGCAGATCTCTTATCATTATGTTGGTGCCTTTTCCCAAATGCCAAACAGAAAAAAAAAGCCTCGCTGAATATAGCACTTGTTTTTCTGCCAGAATGTGTCCTCTTTCATTTAGTAGAGGATAATATATCTTTAATATTTTTAATTTTTGTAAGTATTTTGTTTGGTATTGATCAACATGAACTAATACTTACTGACTTTATCCCCAACTGTTTTTTTAAATTAATTTATTAAGTGCTTTTCAAAGGTCTAATTACTTAAAAGCCAGTAAAAATGAATGGTAATAAGCTAATTTCCCTAGTAACAGTCTCAGCACTACACTCATTTCCTGTCATTTGTGAAGTCAGATTTTTGGCAGCAAGTAGGGCATAATGTCTGCAAGAAATAACTTATTTTTCTAAATTGAGAAATTTTTCTCCTTCCATTCTTTGTTAAGCATTGTTTAGCGTATTTGTTAGCAAAAGAAGTTTAAGAGATATTCTCTACTTAAAAAGTAGGTTAAAAACGGGAAGGATATATGGATTCAAAGCTTTGAGAGATCATATACAATGGGTAGAGTGACAAATGACTGTTTATCAGGCTTGGACAATGTTAGTAATGGATACTGCTGAGATTGATGTTATTTCCTATTTAGGTTACCATCTTTATTTTAGAAGGGAAGTAAACAATAAATTAGAGAAATTTCAGTATGATACTAAACTGAGCAGTGTTGCAAACAACAGTAAGTGCAGTAATAACAGTAACCTAGAGCAATGGAAAACATGAGCATAAGATATGAAAAAGAGTTCTCTTTGGAAGAACAAATATTAAATAATATACCTGGGTAAAAATATTCAATTTAAAAAAGAAATGTGGAAAGCAGCTATGTTAAAAAACAAAAAGAAAACAAAACAAAAAAAATACAAACCAAACAATTACCTGTACTACACTGGTAATAATGCACAAAATAATGGATATTTGCAATAAGATATGACAGGAAAAAAACATTTAGTTGGGGGAGGTATAAACACAGCAATAACATATCTTCTGGCAGACAAATTATTAAAAACTAACAAATCTATTACACTAACTTGATGAAGTCCATGCATAAACTAATACCAGTGATAGCCCTTAATGCTGCAGTGCTAGTTTGATATTTCTTAGCCAATTATCCTCAAAATGTATTCTCTCTAATGTGCATGAGAGATTATTTTTGGATATTTCCAAAAATGTAAATGGTATTTCCAGTCTTCTAGCTCCAAGGTAGACAACCTTTTCTGGCTGCAGTGCAAAATGACCCACCTCAGATGGTAGCTAGATGGGCATTGGGACCCTATCACTGGCACTGCTTGCTTGTCTCTGCAGCAGCACAGAGAAAGTGCCTGCAGAGAAGCCCCATATCTGCAAATGAGATCCACAGGTTTCTCAGATGGTAGATTGCTGACCCATGCTCTAGCCCTATTTATCTTCAGATTTCTGATTTTACAAAATTGATTGACATCTTATCTTTGGCCCAATTCTTATTTAAATAAAAGCCTCTTTAAACCACTTCAGTAGTATAATGAGTGGCTGTAAATTATACTTATATCCACTTTAAGACCATTTTTCATCACCAGAATTGTGAAAAGGGGCTTATAAACATTTAAAAAGGGGCAAAACACAATTGCATTGAAAATAATGATGAAACTTCCTTTAACCTCAGTAGCTCCAGTTTTCCTTATTCAGAAGGCATAGTTTGCCTTTTCCCCCCAAATCTTGAGCTATATATAAGAAAAAAACTTTTTTTCTGCTGATAGGTTACTCTTTGAAGTCTCTGATGATATTCAGGGAGTCCAACTGTGGTCAGCTACAAGCCTTAAGATTTTAAGTAATGCAAGTCAAAACGAAATGATCAGCACTGTTTTGATGATTTGCTGAGTAACATACCTCATTCAAGCTATTATATTACTAATAATTACATTTAGTATTTGTATAGTTGGTTCTTTATATACAGAGCACATTGTAGACATAAGTTTTTACAACACTTAGAGTACATTTTTAGAAAATGTTGCTATAAGTGTACAATGCACATGGGAGTGTACAATGCACATGGGAGTGGCTGAAAGGACTTAGAACTATCAGTTCCTAGAGTTAGGGATTTCTTGTTTTTGGTGAAATCATCAAACAACAGTTTTTGATAAAAGTGGTCTTTTCAAACCTTTTAAAAATAATATCCTATGATCACTAAACACACTAACTTAGATTTTTCAACAGAAAGAAAATCTTTATAATGTGCATAAATTAATTGCATGCTTAAAGCACTCATTAAAATTATTGACAGGCAGTGACTGTATAAACACCTGCAATTTTGTGTTGATTCACTGCTTGCTAATACTGATGTACAACATGCTTTCATGATTTACTCTTTTTTGTTCAATTCTCTTTACTTCTGGAAGGATGCTTCTTTCCATCTCTTGGCAGAATTGCTATTCATAGAGTGAAAAATAGAGAACTCTATCAAAACAAGGTGTTTTCACTGACATAACTGATCATTTCATAAAATACCACAGAATTTAAAGCAGCTATTTAGTAAAATGTGCCTGGTATGAATGTGCTTATCAGTTTAAAAAACACTATACTTTAAAATGCCAGAATGTAAGGGAAACAGTGAATTATGTCACAAGTTAAAGAGAGAGTTTTTTTGGTGTTATCTGTGATTGGACCAGCTCTATAGTTGAAAAAAATGTTAAACAAGTTTCAAGCACAAGTACCCATCTTCAGGTCTAAGGAAAAAATGAAGGGGACTACTCACTATATCCTCTTCCTCTTTGCCACTTGTAGCTCATTGATATCTTTATTCTCTGTACCTTCAGCTTATCATAACACACTATTCTTTTTCTTTCCATTGTGTTCATATTTATAATTAAAAAATGTAATAAAATGTCTCTTTCCATCCTCAAATAAAGAGTATTATTTTTTAAAACTGTGACGTGATTTACTTAACAGCTGAATAATTTGTTTTCCTTAAAGAGTAAAGTATGTTGTCTTGGAAATGCCCCAGATTTTTTGTCTTTAATAAGTGCTAGAATTTGAATGCCAGTCTAAACCAGACCTTGCAAAGAGAAGTGACAGTTTACCTGATTTCTATAGTTCAGAGCTGCCATATTTCAATTATTAATTCCTCTGTGGTTAATTAATAGTCACAGCTTATCCTAGGATTCTAGAAAGCAGTAATCTTGTGGCAGCTAATTTACTGCTCTTTTTTTTCTGCATACACAATTAAAGCCATCCCTTTATTTGATGTAAATTGCCATCTCTTGAAAGTGTACAGAATGAAAACCCAGCCATGTATCAGAAATAACTTTAATTTAAATTTGCTAAATGACCTCTGAAAGCTAGATGAAAGATTTTCTGCTGAATGGGCTGGTGCTCCCTGCCTGTATAATTTATGTGAGAAATTAGTGCGAATGGTTCACTTTTATGGAGCAGTGCTGCTTGTAGCAAGCCTGCAGAAACAATTTTCCCCCAAGCCTCCATCTGTTCTTCAAACCAGGGCATATGCCATCTCATCGAGCTTGAAAGTCAACTGATTTATAACTCCTGAAAAGTGCATAGATTGAAAAGAAAGGTCGACTGCCACTCTGTGACAATGATTTGTTAGGCACTTGGATAAAGACAATTCACATTACTATGGACCCAAGGGAAAACAAGTGATGTTGTAAGCTTCAAAACTTGGTAGATTGACAACTTGCAGGAAAACAAATTGCCCCTCCTCTTTCAGTTAAACAGCTACCTCTTCATAAGGGGGAGGGTGTTTAGAAGGTGAGGGGATAACATAACCAAGATATCTTATTATCACAGCGTTTCAGACAGAAGTCCTTTTCCCCAGCCACAGAGGTTGCCATCTAGAAGTGTCAGAGCTCGTTGCACTTTAATCTTTTAACTGTAAGCAGAAACATCAGTCTTAAAAGTGCTTGTTGCTGCTTGTCAGAAAGTTCCGTTCAGTGCTGCAAACAGGGCTTTGATGAATTTTCTGTATCTGCCCTGAAGGTGAATACACAGCCCTGTCCCAATTAGTGATTTAATGAATGGCTCATTCCCTGTCCCATCATTTAACATGCCCCTTCCTCTTCTCAAGGACTATAGAGGGGCAGGTGACAAACCAAATCAAACTGAAAATGTGATGGTAAGAAAATCAATGCATGTTTGATGTTTTCATTTATGTTAGTGAAGCACTATGCCCTTTTGGATTTGAGGCTTGGAGACAGTGATTTGTCAAACCCCTTAGTCTTATCAAGCTTGTAATTAAAAGATTTTGTTTAAACTAAAACAGGAGAAATAGTTGCTGTTCAGTGAAAACATATTTTGGCTAAGAAAAGTAAAATGGACCTTTTAAGGTAAAAATTATGGGACAGATTTTGACTTGGAAAGATGTCAAGACAGAGAAGAAAGGTATACATGAAGAGAGAGAAATCATCCTTCACACATGTGAAATATTGCTTCTAGTTCAGAATGAGTTCCTTTAAAGGTTTGTAAGAGAAAGCTGGCAATATAGCTACTTACATATTACTGTAAAAGCCTATTACAATCTACAATCATGTGATGTTATGCATCCATGAATAACCTGACCTGACTCACTTAGGCAAGAATAATTTCCCAGTGCTGTGCTTAGTATAGCTCAGTAAAGAAGAGCCCAAAAGGGTAGATTGACTAGGTCATATTCTGAATCACTTGCATTGTATAAATAGGCTCTCTCAAAGATGACCAATACAGAAACCACTATACAGTATATCAAAAATAAAACTAACTTTGTACACAGTATTGGCATCCTAAATTACTTCATTTGGAACAAAGAACTGAAAAGAAACTCATATCATGGTACCATGGTACTTAACATTAAATAAAAATTGTAAATATTCTTAATTCAGTGCATTCAAGAAGTGGAAGACATATATAGACATCATTTGTTGTGTCTTTATAAAATAGGCATTATGAAAAGCAAAATTTTGATTCACTAATGAAAGTTCACACTGTGTGAACATCCAGCATAATGGCTTGGCTTAGCGTTCAGTATGCGTTGCTGCAAACATATTGGGCAGAATCCTATTTCAGTGTACATGCCCAAATGGCAGTTACCCAGCCACATAAGTACCATTTTTGCCACTTATGCACAGTTTGTGATCCTATCCCATGCACTATGTGGACTTGCAAATATCCATATGGCTGATGAGTATGCACAGTAGACTGCACTTTGGTTGGAAAGGTACATCATTCCATATGCATATATCTGGTGGACTGTAAGTCCCAAACTTGTATTAGGATTAACAAGTGGGACTATGAATGTTAGAGATAGGAGGGAGGGGGAATCCTCCGAGTCCTTAGCCCAATAACTTAGTGGTTGTGGCACTTGCTAGGGAAGCTGGGTTCTAGGTACCTTTTACCCAGAGGAAGTTTTCTACATCTCTTTGATTTCTCAGCATGTTGCTTTACCCATGTAACAGAGGGCCTTCTTGGGGCCAATTTCCCTGTGGCCCGCCCACCTGTTTCTGGGCTAACCGTCTGCCTTCTCACGCGCCATGCCTTGTTGGTAATTAATTAATTGACCTTAATAAAGCGGGAGACTGCCCATTTCTTGCCCCAATGCCAGGGGGTGCTATCTGTGGCTCCGTTCCTTCCCTACACTGCAGCCCAAGCCTCGCAGATGGCATCCAGATGTTATCAATATCACAATCACCAGCCCCTCCCTGGGCCACAGAATCCTGCTGTTGAACCCCTCTATGATCCCTCCATTCTGGTGGCCTAATCCGCCTTAATTCTCAGCAACATAGCTCACTGAGCTGCTTTCCCCTCACGGGTGTGGCTACTAGCCCTGGCCCAACCCCAGGCCAGTCAGAACCCCAGGCCCTCAGCTCTTGGGCGTTCCTCGCGGTGGGCCCCTGGCCCTTTGACCCTTCTGGTCCTGTCCTCAGCATTGACCAGTCGGGGAAACGTTCAGACAGGTTCCTGAGTCCATGGCCTCACACTCTTCCTCTGGGTTCCACCTTCCAGATCCTACAAAAAGGGGTAACCCACCCGGTTGTGGGGGCTAGAGGTGAAGGCGCCCTGACCCACCATTCACCAGGATGGTAACTGGCCTGGCATTTCTTGGGGGCTCCCATGCCACTGGGAGCCTCACCAGGCCACCCACTCCCAGCAGGGTGCAGTTTTAGGTGATACCCGAGACCAGGAGCCTCCTGACCATCTCCTACAACTCCTCCCTTACCTCCAGATAATACCAGCATGCCTTCAGCCAAGCAATGTTGTTGCCTGGCCTTCTAGCAGCAAAATCATGCCCTGTTTATATGGGCAGCCCTGAATCTAAAATTGCTGCCCTAATCAGGCACCTGCCGGCTGCTGCCTTCTGCCCCTTAAAGTGGCAGGCACAAACAGTGCCCTGCCACAACCCACCAGACCACAGGTTAGATATTAGCCAGTGTCTTCCCCAGTGCTCCTTTTGAAGCTAGCTCCCTGAGCAGCCACGTGAGAGAGATATGTAATAGGGCTGTGTGAAGCTTTGGCCCCTGATTTGATTCAGTGAAGATTCAACCCAATTCAGAGGCCAAATCTCCAAATCCAAATCAAATCAGGAGACCCTTTAATCTCTCCATATCAAATCAGAACCCTTCAAATCAATTCGGAAAGATTTGGAGATTCGGACATAGACACAGCTTTAAATGTTTTTTTCCACATGCCTCAAGGTACCAGGCGGCTTGTGAATGCTGCGATGGTGGGGCAGATGAAGAGTCCCACAGGAGCGTGGGGGGCTCCCCAGTGTGCTCAGCAGCAGACCTGGAAGTGGACCAGAAGCACTTCTGGTCACTTCTGTGTCTGCCAGGGAGCGCAGAAATAGTTCCGGTCCACTTCTGGGTTTACTGCTGAGCATACAGGGGGCCCCCCGCACTCCTGTGAGATGCTGCATCTGCCCCAGCATCGCAGCATTCACGAGTTGCACCTGGTACCTTGAGGTATGTAGAAAAAACATTTAGAGCTGTGTCTATGACCAAATCTCTGATTGTCTGAATCAGCATCAAATCTTCAGATTTGGATTCAGCCAAATCAAATCAGGGACAGTGATCCAAATCAATGAATCAAATCACTGTCCCCAATTTTGGCCGAATCCAAATCCAAATCGGATATAGCCTGTTTCACACACCCCTAATATGTAAGGCTTGGAGAAAGAGAACAAGTTGGAGGGTGTATGGCTCATTAACAGAGCTGTTTCTCTGTCCTCTGCTATGCATCACATGTATTACACAATTTACGAGTTAATTATGCAATAAATTCAGGCTGGTCACCACATACAAAATGAGACCAGCCACATGTGCAAGGTTATCACACAACTGGTTAACTGCACAATAAATTTAGGCCAGCCACACATGCAAAGTAATCACCAGACAACAACAGCCAACCACTATAAAATGAGCCAACCAGCTATAAAATTAGTGCTTGAAAATGTGCAACAACTCTATAGCTGATTTCTATCCAGAGTTAATTTGAACCCATAGCAGGACCCTCTGTCAGAGTAGCCAGATCCAAACATTCAGGCATGTGCAATTTGTGGTGCCACAAACTTCTTTGAAGCACCACAAACCACAAGTCTTGAATGTTAAACCATGCACTGCAGCAAAATTTGCTACTGGGATTTCCTCGTAGCAAAAGATAATCCTGGAAAAAAATGTGACACAAAGCATGCCAAAGCGCTATGTGCCAGGACAAATGCTCCCAGCACCCCAGCTGGCTGGGGTACAGTGTGTCTTGAGACAGGGGAGCAGGCAGCTGCCTGGGCTGGCTGCTCCCCTTTCTCCATGTGCTTCAGCATGGGGTCTTCACTGCAGAGACCTTGTGCTGAGGCACACAGAAATGGTAGCAATGAGCCCAGGGCTGCCTGCTTCCCCGTCTTGAGGCACCCTGTGCCCCAGCCAACCGGGGAGTGACTGACTGGGGTGCAGGGTGCCTCAGTGTGGGGTCTTTGCAGCACGCAAAAGTCCTGCCAGCTAGGCCCACACTGAGGCACCCGTTCTGCAGCCAGCCCCCCATACAGCACATGAAGCAGCAGGACAATGTGCCCCACTGCAAACCACACAAGCAGGGGCATGTGCAAATTTGGGCCGGTACTATTTTGCTGCAAATGCACACCCCTGCTTGTGTGGGCACAGCCAGTGGGTTTTAGTCTAGAGCTACATTCTCTATGTGGCAGAAATTTCTCCAATACCCTCCATCTGTTTTATTCAGTGACTGGGAAATGCAATGTGCAGTGGCACATCTTTTGGAAGAGGGCTGAAAAAAGTGCTGGCTAATGGCTAAACTGTGGGCAAAGTGGTTAGAACACTGTACTAGGAAGAGGTGCAGGTTTATACCACATTTCTTAGGCATGTATCCTAAGTGCTAGGCTAAGACATAGGAAGGCCTCTGTTTTTGCTCAACTATAATTTTGGGACTTACATTCTGGTATGCATTTATGGAGCCATGCAACTCCCTGGCCAGAGCAGACTACCCCACTACTCAGTAGCCATATGAACACATATCCACACTGCATATGGAAAAGGATTGTAAACTATGTGTAAGTGCTAAAATGGCAGCTTGGGGAGTCTGATCTGGGTGTTTAAAGTACCCAATGGGCACATGTACACATCACCCTACGTTGTCATAGTGATGTGCTATGTTGCTGTACAGTGGGTCTACACATGATTGGCAGCTACGTCATTGTAGCTGTGCCCCCCCCCCCCCCCATTTTAGCATGCTGCTACAGTGTCATAGTGACAAAATCTAACCATGTGCTGCACGCACAGCACAGATTGGGCAGTTACCGCGTTGTGAAGTACTAAAGCACGGCAACCTGTAGAAGCACCCAATATGTTCTTAAAACATTTTAAAACAATAACTCTACTTTAGAAATGTGTTATACTGGATATAGTCATTCCTCAGGTAGTTTGATGCTCCTATTCTTTGGTCCAGTGGTTTGCCATATGCCTTAGGTATTTTTTGCTTACTTGTTATTTTATATTTATTATCCAATGTACATACAAAACTTGTGCACATGATACAAAGTTTGGGTGTCTATCTTATTCAGTCCCCAGTCTATCCAAAGTAAAGATTTAGCCATTACCATTACTATGTCGATTCCCCTAGTCATCTCTCCTCATACACTTCTGTTCACTTTTCATATCAAGTTCAATGTTTTTATCTTTGCCTTCAGTGCTATTCAGAACTCTGACTTTGTTGCATCTCTACTTTGATTTTTTTAACTCCTTGTTTTCCACAGTGGTTTCTACCTTATTGGTTGATTCACAACTTTATCATCTTTACTTTCTTCCAGTCTGCCCCCTATATCTGCAGTTCCATTTGCTGTTATATAAAAATATTGTGTATTCATGGAGTTTCTCAGGAACATCTATTAAAGAAGCAAGATAAGCAGCGCAACAAGCCAGTCTTATTTTGGAATGAAAGAGTCCATACACAGAGTTACCCATGGATAGCTTTTGAAACATCTAAAGTGTAGTCAGGCCCCAAATTTATCCTTTTTTTTATTCAAATCCTCTTTGTTCAGAGCTCATTGATAACCCTCTTCACTAAAATTGCTATCTAACCACACATAAATATATATCATTATATTCCAAAGATCTAGTTCTGCAAAGATGTAACCCCTGAGCTTAACTTTATGCCCTTTGAGTAGCCCCATTCAAGTTATATGATAACTGTATCTTTGCTGGTATTTCATCACACTGTCATGGATAAAATAATGCCTCTACCTTAAATAGAAAGGGTTAAAAAAATACAGTTTTTATTACTCATCAGCATTATCATATGGGTTTCTAATCAACTTTTTTCAGATTAAGTTTTTGTTTTTATTATCTTGAAGCAGTGACCATCTTCAAAAATGTGTCCCATTAAATGTAGGCCTATTCAGATTTTAATAAATTATTTAACATGTTTATACTTTTGTTATTTATAATGTGATTTTTAAAAAAAGATTTTCATCTACTTTTGTGGTCAGGATGGCAGCAGTCCCATGTGGCAGTTCCAGCAGGCTTGTGTATCAAGACTAAAATAAATTATTTCTTTCAAAATGAATTGAGATAATCCTCTTGACATCCAACTGTTGCACAGTAATAGTCAGATAACATGTGTTTATAAGGAATCATTAACATTACATCGTGCTCACTAACTGGCAGAATTTGTGGGTTAATGGTTTTCTTTTCTGTGATTTGTGGCAGTAACAAACAGGAAATATGTTTTGTGGGTTTTTTTGAAAGACATATCAACTAAAATATCCTTGGTAAAATAAATTTTTAAAAAAAGATACATTGTGGGCACATCTACACAAGACACTTTACTGTGCAGTAGAGCTAATTACTGTGCAGTAAGTGTCTGTGTCTACACATGCAGATGCTTTCTGCATAGTAATTGGCTCTAATCATAAGTAAATTTGATACCTGCAAATGCAAGTAGCAAATTTACTTGAGATTACTTACTACATAGTACGACATGTATACACACCTGACCAGGAGCAAATGTGCCCCTGGTCATCCAGGCAATAAGGGCTGGGAGATTGCTCCCAGTCCCTGAGAGCTGCCTGCTGCCAGGAAAGGCTCTGCCACCAGAGCCCGGGTAAGGACAATGTCCTTCTGCCCTGGCAGCAGGGAGCTCACAGCCCCCACTCTGCAATCAGGGGCCCAGGGATGGGAGATCTTTATCTCCCAGCCTGAGTCCTGTGGTCATGTAACCTGGACTTAGAGATAAGGATCTCCCAGTGCTGGTACTGGGAGATAAGGATCTCCCAGTGCAGGTCCCACAGTCTTGGGACTCAGGCTGGTGGAGCAGGGGCTGGGAGCTCCCTCCAGCTGGGGCAAGGAGACATTGTCCCCACCTGGGCTCTGGTGGTGGAGGCCACCATGGTAGCAAGCAGCTCCTGGAGACAGGAAGCAATGTCCCAACCTACAGCTCCCCCTGACTGCTGCAGGGGCCTGTTGCAGGGCCACAGGGAGCTGGAGCAATGTGCTGCTAAGAGCAGCAATTTTTCTCCCACATCCTTGCATGTGTAGAGACATGCCCAGAAGAGTTTACTCTTGAGAAGCTTACTTGAAAGTAAACTCCCAGATTATTTGCACATGTAGAAATGCCCTGTGAGAGATGATGCGTGCCTAGAAATTAGTGTCAGAGTCATAACCCCAGGCTAATGAATTTACAAGTCAGATTTTCATTAAGTACATATTTCAATTTAAAACATTCATTGAAAAGTCATGTACTTATTCTGTTTTTCTGTGCTTGTAAATAAATATTCTTTTGTTATAGGCAGACACAAATTTATAACATTATTTAAGGAATTACATATTAACTAAAGACTTACAGAAATAAATCCCTTAAAAACAATCACAATTCATAGTACTAAAGAGGTATATGAGCATTTAAATTGAAATTTACAGATTAAAAAGGTTTTAAGAAAAGTTTATTTACATTGTTGTTTTAATACTGCTCTTAGCAGTGAATATCAGCTTGTAATGAGAACTAGAAACATTAAAGTGCAGTTCTGGTTTGAAAAGTAACTCAGTAAAACAAAAGAGGCATTTTGAGGTTCCACATCTGTTGCATTTCAATGGCTTCCAGAGATAATTTGTCTGTTTTACAAGTAAAAATGTGTTTTTGTAACTTCCAGCCCTCCCAATTAAGGAAAGCACTTAGGCATGTATTTAACTTTAGGAAGAAAACATTTATGCAATAAACCTAAAAGGCATGGAATATACACAAAGCATATGTCCACTGAGCAAGAAGGTACCATTGTTACATAGTTTTTGCCATAGAATCTCAGTCTGAAGCCTTCATAACTATCAGTCATTTTCAGGGCACAAAAAAAGGCTTTGCTGTCCATGTCTATTGTAGGCCATTTTTTGCAGGTCTTCTGTGTGTGCAAGACCCATATGCTTTCTCTCTTGGAGTAGTATTTCATAGAGGGATTCTTTGTGTTGCCCCTTTTTTATGTGTTGCTCTAGCTGTCCAACAGTACACCTGCAATGGCAAATGCTGTCTTCTCATTCTTGACCCAGAGGTATCCAACTTTTTTTTTCCTGGATAACTTTAAAGAGAGGTGGTTGTTGAACTCTGGCAAATTTCAGCATTTGTAAAAAATCATTCCATTTAGTACCTAGTCATTTTCTAAGGCATTTGCTTTATAAGGCATTTAGACATCTGTCTATACTTTTGGTGGATGTTCAACGTTCACATCCATATGCTAATATGTTAAGTTTGAAATAACATTTGAATTGAAGATTCAAAGTTTGGGCTTTAGGCTGTAGATTTTTTTACTACAAAATCTTGTTTATAATGGTAACTGCAGCTGTCATCTAACCAATTCTTGGCATTATTTGCTGCTGGACATTCCCTTTGTCTTGCACATTACTTCAAGGTATGCAAATTGAATCACTTCTAGGATTCTTTTATTTTCAAAAATAATGCCTGAGGCTGCAGTTGGGAAAAGTTCACTTTAATTTAATTTTAAAGCTGTATAACACCTTTTGTTTTCAATTGGTCTGAGTCACCCAGATCCATGTTTTCTCTTAATAAGTGAGGATATGGGAAAGAGTTAAACTTCAAATTTGCAAAAACACATACATGAACCCATTTCAACGTCTTCCTTTCACATCAAACTTCCTTCTTCTTGCAGGCTCTGAGACCATCAACCACATCATTTGAAATTTTCTATGCAGGAGTATCCTTTGACTTCCAGGGCTCATCTACATGTGCAATTAATGCAAAGCAACAAACTCCAGCACTTATTGCACTGGAGTTTATTGCTCCCAGGTGCTCTACGAAGGTGTTCTTGTGACTGCAGCACACTGACCCAGATTAGAACAGCCCCAACTGGCAGGGGGGCCCCAGAAATCAGCCTGCCAGCCTAGGGCTGCTCCTGCCTAGTTCAACATACTGCAGACAGACTTGATGAGGCACAAGGGTGCTTCCGTGTGGGGCTAGCTGGCAGGCAGCTAAAAATGTATTAGTTTACTATGGCCTAATAGGGCCACATATGTAGACACTGAGGGTGTTCATATACATGCTCTGGGACTGGGGGGGGGGGGGGCTTTAATTAGAGCAACTCCAAGAGCCACTTTAATTAAAGTGCCTGGAGCATCACATGTATCATCCTCCCCATACTGAAAAATGATGGCAGGGGCACTTTAACTAAAACTCATCAAATGAGCTTCAGTTAAAGTGCCCCCACTGTCATTTTTTGGTGCAGGAACACTGACACACATGATGCTGGAGTCTGCTGGAGAGTGGTAATTACTATGCTCCAACAGACTCGATTAATCCCACTGTAATTACAGAGTGTCAGAGGAGCCTCCCTGCACGTGTATAGGTGACCTTAGACATTTACTTTGGAGCTAATTAGGTAGCTCCACAGTAAGCATCTCATGTAGACATGCCCCCAGTCTTCCTTTTCTCTGTTTATGAAGAGCTACTTTCCTTGGGCCACTCTAGGATTTTTAAGAGACACCACACCATTACACTTTTGTACCTCTTCATCTTATCCACCAGATCCACAAAAGGCCTCCCAAAATGGTGGTGGGCCATTCAATAATAATATAGAAGAAGCCTCCTTACATAGTTTGTATCTCGATAAGCTAAATTATGAGTCCAGGATATAGAGCCTGGTTAGTCGTTGCAAGGGAAACAGTTTTTTTTTTGGAAAGCCCACTCCCAAGTTTCAAGCCTACTCTAAATCTAGAGATGTGATCAGTAGGAATTTCTGGCCATCTTGCCTTAGGCAAGCAGATGAACCAGTCTAAATCCCAGCACTATTTCTGTCCTTTAAGACAAAGGTATCCTTCATTTTTTTTTATCATGCAACAGTTAGTGTGGGTGTGAATGCTATAATGGAAGGCATAAAATAGCACAAAGTTTGTGCCACATCTTCAAGAGTTGAGTTTGCTGCACATAGTAAGCTTGCTCTACAATTCTTCCTTCAAGTGTGAGAATCAACTCACTTGTTTTCAGTTTTACCATCTATATATTTCTTTAAGTAATAGGTTAAATCCCATATTAAACATATTTTGGTAATTTTACACTAAGATTAAACTCTGTGGTGACGGTAGGGTGATGACTGGGAAAGTTTTATTTTATTCTAGATTTTAGAATGAGAAAACATAGGGGAACAAAGGGGAAATCTCTCCAAAGACACCTGCTTGTTTGAAATTTGCTAAAATTGCCCTTCTGCTTGTTGTTTCCACTGTCTTGTGTTTAATTTTCTATATCTTGGATTCCTTTCTAAACTAATGGAATGGGAAAGCTATATGGGCTATCAGCTGAATTTCTGAAATTGCCCTAAATTTGCAGATATCAAATGTAGGCATGATTAGCCATTTTTTACTGTACAGTAAGGGTGCAGTAAACTAAGCTAAGGTACATAAATGCATCTCAGGTAGACACGCCCATAAGTGATCATTTTCACTTTTCAGGAAGACATTCTAGGACGTATATATTTTATAAAGATCTACGTAAAATTTTATCCAAGTTTCAGCTTGAGTTTATTCAATTCATTCATAATGGAGAATACACTTCAAAGTAGAAACACAGAGCTCTATAAATATCCAGCATATTTTTAAATGTTTGTTATGGTCCCCATACACAATGCACTTTCCTCCCCAGTGTCTAGTTTGCTTAAAAACTGACCTGGATTTCAAGGATGATGTCCCATGGATTGGAGAGAATCTCACAAATCAGAAACTTTGATGTGTAATATGTTTACCAAAAACATAGGAGAGAACCCTAAAATCTAAAAAGTACATATCAGAAATTCATACACAAATTGACAATTTATACATACCAAGATTCATATACAATTTTTTAAATAGGACCTTTACAAACAGCTTGAGAATAAATTTATAACAGTATAAAGATTTTCATGAGGTGTTTTTCATTATAATCCAGACTTAAAGGTTTCAGACACAGGGATCAGTAGAGGTAGAGTTATTTGCTAAGGCCTCTTACTTAGTATTTTGTTTAACCAAAGCAATTTCTTAAGCAAACTTTAAAAAAGTGAATTCACTTTAAAAGTGGACTTTGGTTTCTTTATTTTGATTGATTAATTCTACACCTATATTTCTTCTTATAAGGTATTGATAGCCTTTCAGATTGCTATTACTTCTTTTAAGAGATAGAGAAAAAATATTACTCTGTCTTTCCTCAAGGAAATAACAGGATTAGGAATGGTGTATCTGGTAAATAAATCCATTTTTCATATCAGTCAAGAAACCTCCTTACTTAACTTTTGCTGATCCTCATCTTCAGATAAAGAAAACTAGTATAAATATCTAAGAGTGCAGACAGATGTAATACTTAGAACATTCTAAATAAACTTAAAAACCCAGGGGCGCATCCCACAAGTGGGAATGTGTATTTCCCTGGGGACAAATAGCAGCAGCATATATTTATTCATCCAGCCCATACTTCTTTAGCTTGCTTGCGAGAATGTTGTGGGAGACCGTATCAAAAGCCTTGCTAAAATCAAGGTATACCACATCCACTGGTCTCCCTGCATCCACAGAGCCAATCATAGAAGGCAATCAAGTTGGTCAGGCCCCTGGTGAACCTACGCTGACTGTTCCGCATCAACTTCTTCTCCAAGTGCTTAGGAATGGATTCCTTGAGGACCTTCTCCATGATTTTCCCAGGGACTGAGGTGAGGCTGACTGATCTGTAGTTCCCTGGATCTATGTTTGCCCTTTTCCAGTAATACGAGACCTTGCCTGATTGCCATGTGTTTTCAGTGATGAAGGCCAGTGGCCCTGCAATCTCACCAGCCAACTTCCTCAGCACCCTCAGGCGCATCCCATCCAGCCCCATGGATCTGTACACATCTAGCTTTTCTAATAATCCCTAACCTGTTCTTTCACCACTGTTGACTCCTCATCTCCTCCCCAAACTATGCTACCCAGTGCAGTAGTCTGGGAGTTGACCTTTCCTGTGAAGACTAAGGTGAAGAAGGCATTGAGCACTTCAGCCTTTTCTGTATCCTCTGTCGCAGGGGTGGTCAAAATACAGCCCGCGGGCTGGATCCGGCCCATGAGGCCATTCTGTCCAGCCCACGGGGCCCCTAAAAACATGTAGAAAATTAATATTTCTCTGCCCTTGGTTCCAGTCAAAAATGACAGGAACCAAGGGCAGTAGGACCCAGGGGAAGCCCAGCAGGCTCCAACAACAGTGGGGCCTGCCCAGCCCTGCCCCCACAGCTGGAAGTCCCAGCCGGGGTTTCTGGGCTGGGAGCATGTGACTGCCCTGGCGTGGGAGGCTCAGGTAAGGGTGGGGGACCCTGGGCAAGGAAGGAGCACAGGGGGGGAAGCGGCCCCTCCCTGCCCCACACCCAGTGCCCTGTGCTGCAGCTGCTTGCAGCCCGCATGGGGCTGCCTGTGCCTGCTCTGAACAGCCCCATGCGGGCTGCGAGTGCCTGCAGTGTGGGGCACAGGGCGGGGGAGGGGCTGCTTCCCCCCACACTCAGCTTTTCCCTGGGCTCCTTCCCTGCATGGAGAAAAGTGGCCCCTCACTTGCTCCATGCCTGGTACCCCATGCTGCATGCACTCGCAGCCCAGATGGGGCTCTCCAGAGCAGGCACAGGCAGCCCCAGGCAGGCTGTGAACACCTGCAGCACAGGGAGCCGGGCATGGGGCGGGTGAGGGGCTGCTTTCTCCCCCCCACCACACTCAGCAATGGCTTGTAACCTGGCCCTACTGCCAGGCAGGCAGTGGGGCAGGTTACAAGTTGGTGCTGAGCATGGGGAAAGGTGGCCCCTCACCCGCCCTATGGCCAGCGCCCCGCACTACAGCCACCTGCAGCCTGCACAAGGCTGCCTGTGCCTGCTCCAGACAGCCCCGCATGGGCTGTGAGTGCCTGCAGCATGGGGCGCCGGCCATGGGGCAGGCAGGGGGCTACTTTTCCCCATGTTCAGCACCAGCTTCTTCCCTGCTGGCAAGCACGGGTTCGGGGCTGTGTTTTGCCCCCTGCCTGTACCACGGGGCTGGGGGGCACTGGGTGTGAGCGGGCAGGGAGCCAGTGGGAGCACAGGGCCTACACCAGTGTCCTGTGGTCGGTGCCTGTGGGGCCCAGAGCAGGGTGGCAGGAGTGCAGGGTCCCAGCTGGCAGGGGCTGTATGGATTTGGGCCAGCTTCCCTCTCCCTCCTGGTGCAGCCTAGCCCAGCTCCACAGACACCTGCTGGCCTGTGCCTCACTCTGGGCCCCACCACTGCTGGCCCTGGGACATGGGTCCCAAGATGGTGACCAGGGGGTGGGACGCCTGTCAAGGGGCAGGGCTACCCATGCAGCCCTCAACAGCCTGCCAAAACTGTCTTAGCAGCCCGCCACCCAAAATAATTGCCCGCCCCGCTCTGTCACAAGGTTGCCTCCCCCATTCAGTAAGGGGCCCACACTTTCACTGATCCTCCTCCTGCTACCAGCATACTTGTAGAAACCCTTCTTGTTACCCTTCACATTCCTTGCTCACTGCAACTCCAGTTGGGCTTTGGCCTCCCTGACTTCATCCCTGCATGCCCAAGCAATGTTCTTATACTCCTCCCTAATTATTTTTTCAAGTTTCCACTTATAAGCTTCCTTTTTGTGATTTATTTTACTGAAGAGTTCCCTTCTAAGCCAAGCTGGTCTTCTTCCATACTTGACAGTCTTCCTGCACATTGGGATGGTTTGTTTCTGTACTCTCAGTAAGGCTTCTTTAAAGTACAGGCACCTCTCCTGGACACTTCTTCTCCTCAGACTGGCTTCCCAGGGGATCCTGCCCCTGAGCTTCCCGAGTGAGTCAAGTCTGCTTTTCTGAAGTCCATGGTCTTTACTCTGCTGCTCTCCATCCTTCCTTTCCTCAGGATCTCGAACTCAATCACCTTGTGGTCACTGCTGCCCAAGTTGCCATCCACTACTACATTCCCCACTAATTCTTCCCTGTTTATGAGCAGCAGATGAAGAAGATTATGGCCCCTGGTTGGCCGCTCCAGCACTTGCACCAGGATGTTGTCTGTAACACTCTGCAAAAACTTCCTGGATTGCCTGTGCACTGCTGTATTGCTGTATTAAAACTGTTCAGGAAGGACAGGCAGGGGAGAAGAGGAGGAGGAGTTGCACTTGATGTAAAAGAGCCATATGATTACTCAGAGCTCTGGTATGAAAGTGAAGACAGGCCTGTCAGAAGTCTCTGGGTTAGAGTCAGGGGGAGAAAAACAAGGAGGATGTTGTGGTGGGGGTCTGTTAATAGATCACCAGACCAGGGGGATGTGGTGGATGAGGCTTTCTTCCAACAACTAGTGCAAATAACTTGATCACCTGCCCTGGTTCTCATGGGAGACTTCAGTCACCCTGACATCTGCTGTGGGAGCAATACAGCAGTGCACAGGTAATCCAGGAAGTTTTTAGAAAATGTTGGGGTCAGCTTCCTGGTTCAAGTGCTGAAATGGCTAACTAGAAACCATGCTTTTCTTGACCTGCTGCTTACGTACAGGGAAGAATTGATGGGGAATGGAGCAGTCAATGGCACCTTGGGTAGCAGTGACCATGAAATGATTGAGTTCAGGATCCTGAGGAAAGGAAGGAGAGCAGCAAAGTATGGACCCTGGACTTCAGAAAAGAAGACTTTGACTCCCTCAGGGTTCTCATGGGCATGATCCCCTGAAAGACCAATCTGAGGGGGAAAGGAGTCTAGGAGAGGTGGCAGTACTTTAAAGAAACCTTACTGAGGGTGTAGGAACAAACCATCCTGACGTGCAGGAAGACTAGCAAGTATGGCAGAAGACTAGCTTGGCTTAGCAGGGAACTCTTCAATAAGCTTAAAACACAAAAACAAAGCTTACAAGAAGTGAAAACTTGACAAACAGCAAGAGAAGAATATAAGAGTGTTGCTCAGGCATGCAGGGATGAAGACAGGAAGGCCAAAGTACAATTGGAGTTGCAGCTAGCAAGGGATGTGAAGGGTAACAAGAAGGGTTTCTACAAGTATGTCAGCAACAAGAGGAGGATCATGGGAAGTGTAAGTCCTTTACAAAATTTGGGAGGCAACCTTGTGACAGAGGATGCAGAAAAGGCTTAAGTTTTCAGTGCCTGTTGCACTTCAGTCTTCACAGGCAAGATCCGCTCCCAAACTACTGCACCGGGCAGCACAGTTTGGGGAGGAGGTGAATAGCCAAGAGTGGCAAAAGAACAGGTTAGGCACCATTTAGAAAACCTGGATGTGTACAAGTCCATAGGGCCAGACATGCTGCAACCAAGGGTGCTGAGAGAGTTGGCTGATGTGATTTCAGAGCTTCTGGCCATCATCTTGGAATATTTATGGTGATCGGCAGAGGTCCTGGATGATTGGAAAAGGGCAAATATAGTGCCCATCTTCAAGGAAGTGGAGAAGGAGGATCTGAGTAACTATAGACCCATCAACCTCACCTCAGTTCCTGGAAAAATCATGGAGAAGGTTCTCAAGGCATCCATTTCTAAGCATTTGATCCAGGCAGCCTCCATACACACACATACACCTGTGCATTGCCAGTCAGGGTTCCACGACATAGATTTTGTAATGTAATGTTCTATATTAAGATCAATCAATCTTTTTTTGAGGAGGAGGAGCAGAGATTGCAATTGTGGGCCATGATGTCTTTTTCTTGGTGACCAGCCAGTCTGTGTCTTTTCTCCCTCTCTAGTGGAATCCTGGGGAAACTCTGGGCACTGGAAGACATGATGGTCTGAGTACTCTAACACCCCCTAGTAGCATTTTAGCAGCAGTGCAATCTCTAAAAGGTAACGCTTCCACTTAGAACCCTTAGAAGTGTATGTGTAAACACTTCTGTCCAGGGACAAATGTGAACTAGTTCCCCATCAGTGATATACTTGGAACAGTGTAAGTGTTATGTTTGTCCACACCCTAACATAATATCTAGATGAAAACTTGCTTTGGCCTAAATTTGTTGTATTGCCTAGAAGAGATTTTAAGAAGTCCAAGACACATTTAATCACAGCTAAGAGTCCAAGTAAATCTTGCATTCAAGAGACTTAATTTGGGTAGTCTTTTCTGTTCTATCATAAAAAAGAACATCCAGGAAAAAGTTAATCATAAGACTCCACCCGAACCATAAATATCTGCCATGCACTTATTTGGAAATTCTTACATTTATTCAATATAAATATATGTATTGAATACGGCAGTTGATTGGGTTAGAGGCAATGTATTTGCTGAGGTTGTTGAATACTCAAGTTATTCATTTCCAAATTCCCAATTTGGGAATAGCTTGTAAAGATATTGCTGCTCATAAGTCTAGCTGTCTGAATTCATATATGTAATGCATCAAAATAGAAAAAAAATCATACTATAAAATGGTTTCTTTTATTTGCATTCATCATTTGGGTCTGTTACCTTTGTTTTTAGAGTATGCTAAAATAGAATAAATTGTTTTCCCTTTAATTGTTAGTGAAATATACCTTGAAGTGATGCCATACTTAATGAAAAACTGTACTTCATTTTTCACAGGCTTAACTATCTGCTAGCAAGAAAACAAGTGGAAAGAACTTGTGTCAAACTTTGTAGATCTGAACAGTAGAACACACATTTACAGGAAATTTAAAGGAGATTCTTTTTTCATGTATGTTACAATGCCATTCTAATTTCTGCCTTTTCTTTCCACTTTATAATAATTCATTATAAATTATTATAAAGTGGAAAGAAAAGGCAGAAGCTGGTGCTCTCCCCATCCTTGGGGGTCTTCAAGAGGAGACTGGATAGGCACCTGGCTAGGATCACATAATCCCAGGTTTGGTGACCCTTTTCTTGCCTGCCAGTGGCAGGGGGTCGGACTAGATGGCCCACTGCGGTCCCTTCTGACCCTGGAATCTATAAATCTATTACTACACAACATAGGCCAACTTCTTCAGTCTAGGCCCACTGCCCCAGACCTTGGTTTCTGGGCCTTAGCCCCATATTATTCTTCTCAGTCTCTGGGCCCCTGGCCCAGCTCTTGCCTTTCTCAGGCTCAGGACTCCTTGCCTTGGTCTCACCCTTCTCAGGCTCTGGTCTCAACTGTTTCAGGCTTTGGGGCCCTTGCCCTGGTCTCACCTTTCTTGGGTTCTAGTCTCATCCTTCTCAGGCTCTTCTCCCACCTGGTGCCCTGGACCCAGGCAAAGCTGTTTATGTAACCACTCACCCTCCTGGGTCCCTGGCCCAAGCCAGGTTGTTATGGTGCCACTCGGCCCCCTTATGGTCCCTGAGCCCTACAGGGCTCTAGTCGGGGTGTTTCTCAAGTGCCCCTGTGGTCTCCAACCCACATAGCAACAACCTGGTCCTCCAGTATTGACTTAAATGGAGTGGAAATACAAGGAACCGCTTTCAAACAATAAGTCCCTCCCAGTTTGGGTTTATTCCATCCCATAAACTCTACCTTGCTTTGGGCACTCATCTCCCAACTCTCATGGGTGCCTTAAGTGCTTGTCTTTTTCATCCCCTCTCTTCCTGGAACTCTGCTTCATGCAGTATGCAGGGTCAGGCCCTGAGTTTATATGCCTCTAAGTCCCACTTCTTCTGGTCATGTGGCTCTCCAAACACATATAGGGGTTTCCCCTTTGCTTAATGGCCAGCCTGTGCACCTCTGCTGCAGCCCTACACAGCAGGCTTAGCCTGCTGCACTCTCTACTTAACGTGACAAGGGCCTCTTGGTCCCTGTCACACTATTGTAAAACATTTAGGAACTTTTTGTAGTCCATTTATTCAAAACAGTGTCATAATGAGAAGGGTTTGCACCTTGGGCAAACCCTGCAGGAGAGCCAGCAGTGAGGACGTAGTTCTGAGGGGCAGGGGGCAGAGGGTGGGGGCATGTTCCAGGGGTGTGGGGCAGTGCAGGAGTTTTACCCAGTCCCTGGTGGCTGCTGCTGGCTCTGCAGCTCCATGTTCTTCCCAACACAGCTCATGTTCTTGAACCAAACTCTGGCGTGCATCTACCGATGCATCTCAAGCAAAACCAGGGATGTCATTCTCCTGCTTTACTTGGCCCTGGTAAAGCTGCAGCTGGAGTACTGCATCCAGTTTTGTGGCCCCCCCACTGCAGGAGGGAAAAGCTTGAGAGAGTCCAGAGGAGAGCCACTTGTCTGATCCAAGGACTGGAGGGTAGGCCGCATGAAGAGAGGGTGAGGGATTTAGGACTCTTCAGTCTGGAAAAGAGATGGCTTCGGGGGACTTGGTAGCAGCCTACAATTATGTAAGAGGGATTCATCAGGACCTGGGAGAACAGCTGTTCACCAGAGCTCCCCAAGGGATAACAAGGTCTAATGGCCATAAACTCTAGGAAGGCCATTTTAGACTGGATATAAGAAAAAAGTTATTTACGGTGCGTATGTATTCCATGGTCTGGAACAAACTCCCCCCAGAGGTGGGACTACTCTGGACTCTTTTAAAAAGCAGATCTCAGCTGACTTCCTGCCTATGGCAGGGGGGCTGGTCTCAATCGCATGAGGTCCTTTCCAGCCCCTAATGTCTATGAAATGTCTATGAAAAGTAGCAGCTGTGCAGCGTCCATGCACCAGCTGCTGCAAGAGCAGCACTGTAGGGCTGTTCTTGCTGCCAGGGTAGAGACTCCATGGCCCAGCATCATTTTGGAGTCCCTCCTAAGTTGGTACCCAGGGTTGATGCTCCTCTCACCCACCCCTAATTACATGACTGATTCAAAGATGTCTGTGTAGCCTGTAGCCCTGTTTATGGGACATACATAGTTCAGGGAGGAAAGAAAATATTAATTGGCAAACGTAGGCTCTTATGTGAGGGCATAAAGGTGAGTTCCATTTTCTCTCATATGGTGTCTGAGAAGGAACTGAAACTTTTAAGGGGAGGGCACTCCTTTATAAAGAATGGGGGGTGTCATGGCAGGGTCCTCGCAGAGGGCCGTGATCTCCTTAAGGTCCCTCGCTTCGTGTCAGGCCGGCCCAAGACACCCTCTAATTCTCGCCCGACACGTCTTGTTGGTTAATATAATGTTGGGAGGCTGCCTTGTGTCTTCCCTGGGCACGGCTACTCAGGACCTCTGTCCCCGCGGTTCTTCCAGACCCCCTGGGGGTCTCCTGATACGGTGGGTGTTCCTCGGACACCCTAACCTTATGGGCTATGTGTGGCTCCTACCTCCCCTGATACCACGCCCCAAGCCTCGCAGATGTAATGGACGTTGTCCGGTCTGTACTCCCGCTTCTCGGGCCTCCTCTTTACTGTGGCCCACTCTGGGCTCCCTCTCTCATGCCCAGCCTCTTGCTGGGACTCCTGTCTAGCCCACTCTGGGCCTCCCCTGCCGATGTGGTTCCGCTCAGGGACTCTCTAGCGGGCCTCCAGTCCTATGGGCCAACCACACGGGTACCCTCTCTGACCCTGGCTCATCGCGCTGCTACTCCCTGTCTTCTCGGGGCAACCGCAGCGCCCTGCCTCAGTCTGAGGGGTGTTGCCGCACTAGCCTGCGGCCGGACTCGCTATGCCCGTCTCGGGCTTCTCAGTAATTGCCCCTCTCTCTAGGGCTCCTCAGTATGGCGCTCCCCCTCTTTGGGGCTCGCTGTGCCCACACTGGGCTACTCAATAGCGTACAATGGCGCTCCCCCTTCTTTGGGGCTCGCCGTGCCCACACTGGGCTACTCAATAACGTACAATGGCGCTCCCCCTCTTTGGAGTTCGCCGTGCCCACACTGGGCTACTCAATAATACCGCCCCTTTCCTGGGGCCGGGGTCTATGTTCCCCCACATGCAATCCGGGGTCTAGGTCCCCGTCCGCAACCTACGGGTTGCGCCCGTGACCCACTGGCCACGCTCCTCGCCGCCAGTTGCTCATGCACTGGCGTGCGAGTTGCGCCTTCCCTTGCGCTATGAAAATAATGCGCCCTCTTGGCGCTAGGGCACCCCACACTCTCTGGGGTCCCTGTGATTGAGGCCTCCTCCAACCCCTACAGCCTCACCCAAGCCTCCGGGTGTAAAAACACAAACACAAAGCAAAACCACAAGCCCCTAGTCTGTAACATAACCACAAGCCGCATGGCCATAACTCATTATCATAGCTTGAGCCTCCAGGGCTATCATGAGCTGTACTTGCAACTCAGGCTCCTTCCCATATCTCGGCTGAGGGAGCTCCTGCCTCTCTGGTTGCTGGCAGAGAACTGCCAGCCTGGCTTCGGCCCTGGGCTTTATAAGGGCCAGGCCCTGCCCCCTACAGGCAGCTGGCTCCCCTTAGTTGCTCCGGCAACCCGCAGCTGTGCTCACTTGGTTCTGCCAGGGCTCTCTCCCTGGCAGTTTCTCCTCTCTTAGGAGCAGGCACTAAGGTGCCCTGCGACAGGGGGTAATCATATCGCCTTCAAACATGATCTTAAGAGAGAAACAGTTATTGGGAAATAGTTGGTTTTTTTGTTATAAGAAGTTTTTAATTGTATTGGTTTGAATTTCTCACTTTTTACTTTTGTTTTTCTTGTTTTGAGGTAATAGAGAAAAGGGAAACTCCTTTTCTGCCCTTTCTATACCATTTACTATTAATATCTTTTTATCACATCCCCCTTCTAACTCTCCTTTCTCAGCTAAGCAGTCCCAGTATTTGAAGTCTTCATATAAGCATTTTATGTTTCTACTCACTCTTATCATCTTTCCCTGAACCCTCTCTAATTACATAACATTATTCCAGATGAGTTTGCACTATTGATTAATGTAATGGCTTTTTAATGTTTTTCATAGTATTCTCTCCATCCTGTTCTTTGTTCATCCTACCATTTTGCATTTTTTTAACAATAGCAGCACATTGAGCAGAGGTCTTCACTGAGCTGTGCACAGTGATTCCCATGTCTCTTTCCTGACTTAATGCAATTACTTAGAGCTCTGTGAGCTTTATCAGTAGTTCATATTTTTCCCACCAGCATATATTACTTTAAATTTATTAACACTCAATTTCCTGTGCCTTTGGGTTGTCCATCCACCTTATTTTGCTAGGTTCCTCTGAACTTGCCCTCAGCTTTCTGTGTACTTCACCATTTATCATTTTCAAATTTTGGTACTACATTGCTCCTTCAGGTGATTATTAATGACACTAAAATGCTAAAATTAATAGAAAGCCTCAATAAATCTGGCTGTTAAACTTTTGCTATGAAGAAAATTGAACACTTAATCCTATTTTTTTCTCATTTTAGCCAATTTTTCACCTGTGGCAATATTTTGCCTCTCCTCCAATGCCTAGATAATTTTTGAAGTAATCTCTTATTAGGAACCTTGCAAAGGCAAACAAATAATATTTCGTACTCACTAGGCCTGCAGTACAATAGCTAGTTTTAATAAGAGTTTGCATAGTATTGCTGGTATCTCAACCATTTCATATTTGGGCTTGTAATTTCTTGGATATACAGCATTTGGACCTGCTCGCTCATAGGATTTAAAATTGTCGTCTTGTTCCACACCTTTTCTTCAGAGACCTCAATCTCAGTTAGTATTTAATCTTGATTATCAGACAGTATCAAATCCACTGGAGGTATCTCCTTAACATCCTATATAGTGAAGACTCTTGCAAACAATTTCTCTTATCAGTAATGTCTGTATCTTAATTGTTCCCTTAAACTCAGATAACCCAGCAGACCCACTAATTATTTAATGTGTGACCTATTTCTGAGTATATATACATATTTTTCAATGTTAGTTTTTCCACTTTCAAATATTTGCTTTTAAAATACTAGTTCAGTATCCAATTTTCCTCTTACATATACCCTATTCTGATTCATACTTGTATATCATCTCCATTAGCATTAGCTTTCCTAATTTTGCAGGATTTCTGTTTCTCTTGAGTATGTTAAAATTTGGGAATATGCAAGCAGTATCACTAGACTGATAGTAATATAATAATAATTTACATTTCTATAGCACCTTGGGTTGAGGATGTCAAAACACTTCGCAATGTTTAGACATATTCTAAATGTATAGAATATTATAGTACATTGAGTGTAATATTACAGTGTATATTACAGTGAGATTAATCTTTAACAGATGAGGAAACTGAGGCACAGAAATAAAGCATCAAACAAAACATAAAGCATGTCATTCAGATATGAGAGGGCTCAGCAGCTCCTCTTGAGACGTTCATCCTGTCAGGGTTGGTCCACCCTTGTTTTTTAACCTTTGTTTTTGTTTTTGTTTTCTCTTGCATACATATTGATGCACAAGGTATACTATTTCCCCATTCATCCTATAAAATTTTAAAATAAAGTTCATAGCATGCCTGCGATTTGTATTGATTTATGTTCAGTTTACTGTAACTATATGTAATATGTTATATGTAAAACCACTTCAGGTTTAAGGTACTATACTTACTCAAGCCTGAAGGCACTTGTCAACAGAGTGGCATCTTTGTACACCTGTGTCACAGGCCACCTCTACACGCTACAGGTCTTGCACAGTTAGTTGGTTAATAGCATAATTAATTGAAACCAGCTATATGTGCAAAGTAACTATCATTCCATAAAAAACTCCAATCAGCTATAAAGTTAAACCTTGAAAATGTGTACAAACTTTAGAGCTGGTTGGTGTCCAGCTTTAATTTGCAGGTGTGACAGGGTCTTCCCTGCAGCTTGGGAGTCCTGTCAGATGACTGAGCTCCCTGCCATAGGGGTGCACCATGCCCAGCCAGGGCTGGGAGTCCTGCAACTGAGGGGATGCTCAGCCCTGACAGTTGTCAACTCTTGGTCCAGCAGTACTCCATGGCTGCTGAGACCCAGAGTCCTGCAGCTGCAGATGCTGGGTCCTGGCAGTGCGCCTCCTGGTGCCAGGACCCATCTGGGTCCCGACAACCACGGGGCACAGCTGCGATCTCCCAGCGCTTGGGGTATGTGAGACTCCTGGGGCTAGGAGATTGTGGCTGCCATAATCTTCTAGCCTTGGGGGTTTCACACACCCGTGAGACAGGGAGACGATGGCAGCCTTGATCTCCCAGCCTTGGGGACTTCCCTGAGGTTGCAAGATTGTGGCAGCAGTGTCCACGGCTAACTCCCTCTATTAAAAGCACACTGCCTGTTTCTCTGCATCAGAGGAGTAACTCTTCTACTACTTCAGCAAAGACTCCAGGGAATGGATTCAACTGCTATACTGTGGAAACTACTCCAAAGGAAAATAAACCAGATTTATTAGGGGAAAATGACTATTCTTCAACCAGTCTCTAAATGAGAGTTCCCAACTATCAGGCTTTTCTTTCAAAAGATGATTAAACCTACTGACACAAGATGCTAGAATTTTAGACAGGGTTTCATGGATTTTAAGATGAGACCTGAAATCTCATACTGATGAAGGACCATTACTCTCTAGGACATCTTCTCAAGCTGCACTAGACTACTCTGATAATACAGCACGTTTAAAGGCATGGCTTTAAACATGAGGATGGTTTTCTGGTTACAGTCTACTTGCATTCTTTGCAAAGTAGAAAATACCATTTAGGATTTACCATTTGAGAAATTGATAGATTCTGTTTAACAGGAAAAATTGTGTTACACTGTACACTTTAAAGGATTGAAGGGGAACCTTAAAAACATTGGACTTCTGCACCCTTGTCCTTTAGACAAGAAGAAGCAAGATAGACAATCTCAATGTAAGTGAGCCTCTTTATTATTGTAGACTCTCTGAACCTGCAAGAAAGAATTGCTTCAATAAGCACAATCCATTTCTTCTTTCCACTTCTATGTGTACGTTGTCACACCTATTACCAGCCAAAAGCAGCAAGTTTGATGGTCCTGGCAAAACATTTAAACCAAATACAGTATGTCTTTCCCTCTTCTTGGAGATAGCCTCATCTATTTGGGAGAAATATGAAAAAGTATTGCTACAGACCAATAGACTCATGATATTATCCAGTAAAGTAATATTATCCAGTTCTATCTGTCCCTAAGCCTCACATTCCTTCTCTTTCAAAAATTGATGCTTCTTAAGTGAAAAAAAAATGTTTAAGGTTGCAGTGTCCCACTTTCTAATGAGGGTTTAGTGCTGGAAGTTTTAGAGATTGGAATACATATAAAAAAGCACTCACCAAAGTAAGAACAGAAAATCAGAGAGACACAGGTTCAAACTCCTTCTGGAAAAGAAGGAACCTAGATCTCTAGCTTCCTGGGCAAGTACACTAACTCTGGGGTGGTAAATCCCTGACCCTGGCCTACAGGCCAGATCCAGCCTGCAGAGGCATGTTATTTGACTTGCAGGGCTCCCCACAGCTCTGAAAATTTGACAGAAAGGGTTGTGGGGCAGCCTTATTTTCTGCTTCCCTGCTGCCAAATTCCCAGACCCATGGGGAGCCCCACTGTCCAGATAGTGTGGCCATGCATGCTATATAAGGCACCTGTGCAGAGAGTAGGCAAAATAAGTCCTGATCCTGGTGAACAGGGCCAGAAGGAGTTGGCACGAGGCCTTATCTATGCATGCAGGGCCCAAGCTGAGGTGAACTGGATGCATAGGGCCCAATCCAAGTGCATGGGGCTGAAACAAGGCTTCGTGGGACCTGATCCAGGCCTGCAGGGCCTGGCTGAGGCTATGTGGGGCCTGATCTGGGTGTGTGGGGCTGGATCGTGCTGGCACAGGGACTAAACCTGCATTCCAGCCCTAAGCAAGATACAGCCTACAGACTGATCCCACAACACTCACCCAACCTGTGGGGCCAAAAGGTTGAGCACTAACCAATCAGCAAAATTGAGTTAAAACATGGGTATGTCTTTCTCCCCTGCCTCCCCAACTTATGCTCAGATTCATTGCCCTACCAAAGCATCTTCTGTCTACTTGCACATGCTTGCATGTCCATAGTGCAGTGGCAAGTCTAAAATCAACCAGGTACATGGACTTGTTATTTAGGGACACAGGGGGTGCATCTACATGTGCAGTAAGGCACTTTTTCTAATGCGCATTAAATTTAGTGCCTCCAATGTGAGGTACTAAAATGTGTGTTAGGCTGCCTTAATGTGCAGTAATGAATGAGCACAGCTTTTAAGTGATGCTTAATGTGCAGTAGCCTATTTTACTGTCCATTAGTGTAATTGCACATTTTTTAATGTGGTGCTTTAGTACGCAGTAAAATAGGCTAGTGCACATTAAAATGCATGTGTAGACATGCCAATTGGTAACCAGAATTCCAGCATTAGTGTTTGCAAACCTCTTAGCCTGGCCATTTTCAAATGTTAATACTATAATAATTAAACACAATTAACTAAGTACATATATTTGCTGTAGTGAGGGTACAAAATGGCTGTAGTGATCAGCCATTTTCATTCCCATTATTAATTCTTTAACAATTGTCAGTTATTTATTATATCATTAGGTTCATGCTGAGATTGATCTTTAAAAAGAAAAAAGAACCTTCAGAGGTTCTTTGAAGAAGTGTATTTGTATAAGTTTATTTGTATAAATCAGAGGGAATATATATATACATTTATTTGTATACATCAGAGGGAATTTTCAAGATTCTCAGAAAACAAAAATAGATTAGCTGATCTTGTGTTCTCATGCCAACTTTTTTAAAGTTATGTTTACAGAGGCAACATTTGAAAATAGGAAACATCATATAAACAAGATATTTACTTTAAAAAGGTCCAATCTGAAGTTCTGACATAGTATGATTTTAGGAACTGGGGTCTTTGCACAGGCTTATTGTGTCTCTGACTTCAAAAACAGACTTTTACACAAGATACTATTCTGCAGATAGCAAAAACTGAAACATACATGGAAGGTGGGATTTTTGAACAAGGCACTGAACAATTATGTTTGCTGAAATAGGAGCAAAAATGTTAACTCCTGTATTTAAAACCACAGTACTTGTATGGTCATCCTATGTAGTGTGAATGAGTATTTTGAGTAAGTAGTGGTTATGAAGATATAAAATAGTTTCATTTTGCTTCATTTGTTAATTTGCTTGCTAAGTTTAGGAAGGTGTAGAGTAGATACTAAATTAAGAAAAGCAGCTAAAGAGAGAAATGAAGGGTATTGAGAACCAGGAATGGTGGTGAGGGAATTCTGAGATTCGACAACCAGTGAAGAGGCTGGCTTTCAATACCAGCAAGGGTGGGACAGCTGCAAGAGGAAAGAGTAACCGTTTTGATAGGAAGTCACATGTCAGATGACAGGATAGAAGGGGTGAAACAGACAGAGGAGTCCATACCTGCTAGAGTACATTTTTATTCTGAGGTTGGATTGGAATCAAAAGATTTTTGAACCTCACCTTTCTTCTAATATCATCAAATATCTGTGAAACCAACTGGCAAAGTATGCATCTCATCAATCTCTAGCAGTGTTTCACGTAAAGGATAACAACCTACTACTGTGCCTTTTCCCTTAGCTATGTAGCAGCAGTAGTCTCGGTCACTGTGTCTAAAGGTTCTATGCCTGCTGACGAATGCTCTTGGTTTTACTGACTTTGTTTAGTGAAGTTTGTTTACTTTATAAGAAAATGAGAAATTCCACATAAAAAGTTCCATGAAAACAACATTATAAAAATCACAAAGACAAGCAACCAAAAGTTGGCAAATGCCAGAATTAAGATAGCCTGTGCAGCCTTAATTCAAGTCCTTCTGAACCCCCTCTACTTATATCTGTCTATATTCAGTCTTTTTATAGGGCTCCTGCTTCATTTAGTGAATAGTTCAGGGATTGGCAACCCCTGACAAATGTGCCAGAACATAGCACATGAGGCCGTTTTCCTCAGCACGCCATAGCTGGCCTGGGCTCTGGGCAGCTGCCACCAGCCACAGAGCCCAGGCTGCTCTCAGCAGGTGGCTGGGGGATGCAAGCAGCCTGAGCTCTGTGGCAGGCAGCAGCTACCCAGAGCCTGGGTCAGCTGCTGCTGGGAGACTACAAACAGCTGTGCCATACTCCGCCTCCCTGGCACAGGCTCTGTGGCTGTAGCAGCTGCATGCATAGCCAGGAAGGGACCTGAGGGCAGTGCAACCCTGTCCCCACCCCTGCTGTCTGCCCAGAAGCACATGTGCAGCTGCTACTGCCACAGAGCTGTTGTTGCCTGCTATAGGGTCCAGCACAGCTGTTTGCAGCCTGCCTTCCAGTGGTGATGCATAGGATGTGCACAGGGGTGCATGTGCACCTCCTGAGAGTGCTGATGCACCCCCTGACTGGCCTCACTCCCCGCTTAGGCAATAGGTGGGGGGGTGGGGGGAGCACTGGTGCCCCCCTGTGGGTGCCAGCTGGGGAGTGGGAGCACTGTGACCACCTCTGGAATCGCTGTGACCACTTCTGGAAGCTGGTGAGTGAGATTGGCCACTGAGGGACCACCCCCCAGTTGGCAAGATTGGCCATGGTCATTGACTGGTCACTGTGGGGGCACGTGCCCCCCTGGGTAAGGTGGCACCAGTCACCCATACTGCCTGCTGCAGCTGCCCAGAGCCTGGGCTGGCTGTGGCAGGCAGCCAGGAGGGTGCAAACTGCTGAACTGGGTTTCCCGACCCAGCTTCATGGTGGCAGCAGCTGCACATACACTTTGAGATGGACAGCAAGGAAAGGACCAGGGTTGTGCTGCCCCAGACCCCTTCCTGGCTCTGCACCCAGAGGCACACATAACACCACTACCATGGAGTTGGTACTGGGACTGTGGAGCCCAAGGCAGCTGTTTGCAGCTTACTGGCTGCCTGCTGCAGCCAGCCCAGGTTCTGGGCAGCTGCAGCAGCCAGTAGGCAGGCTGCAAACACCTGTGCCAGGCTCCAGAGCCCTGGCACCAGCTCCATGGGAACAACGGATGCATGCCTGCCAGTGGGTGCCTGCTTTGGGTGGGTGCCTGCCACATTAAGGGCTTGAGCAGGCCTCAGACCAGCTTTCAGGCGGGAGCAGACCCAATCAGGTGGTCACATGGCACTAAGGAGAGTGACTGATTGGTGGAGGGCTGGGCAGCTTGGGCATAAGACCAGGCCCTGAGAGCAGAGCTGGCCAATTACAATGGGGAGCTGAAGGATGAACATCACCCGGCCTGAGTACTGTTGCTCCCAGAACACCTGGAGGTCAGGGTAGGAACTATGGGGATGGAGGAGGTTCCTGGGTATGACCTGAAACTACACCCTGCTGGGATTGGATGGTGTGGTGGGGCTGCCTGTGGCAGGGCAGTCTCCAGGAAATGCCACACCTGTGTCTCCCAGTGAAAGGCAAGGATGAGACACCGTGTAGTCTCAGCTCCCACCACCTGGTGGGTAACCCCTCAGAGGGGACAGATTAGGGTCCAGGCACATCAACAGACACCTGAGGACTGAGTGGGCCGTAGGCCGATTTAGGGGTCCAGGCACATCAACAGAAACCTGAAGCCCAAGGGGCATGAAGTCCAGAAGCCCCAGTGAGGGGGCAGAGTAGTGGCCCCAGTGAGGGGGTGGAGTGAAAGTCGGAGGCTGAATAGAGTAGGGTTTTGGGGGGCCTGAAGGACTGTGCATAGGCCACCCAGAGTAGTGGCAGGCAGAGGCTGCCTAGAGTGGGGGCCTGAAGGACTATGTATAGGCTGGCTGGAGTAGATGCCCCAGTGAGAAGGCAGAGTAGAGGCCCCAGTGGTGGGGTATGTGGTCAAGGCATGTCTGAGGATGCCGGAGGCCAGGTTTGGGCCAGAGGCTGAATGCAGCCCAGCTAAGGGGATGAGATCTGGTGGATCTGGATGCCATCTGCAAGGCATGGAATATGGTGTAGAGCTGGTTTGGAGCCATGTATTACGCCCTTGGCATCAGGTTATTAAATGGGTAGCTTCCCACCTACGAACAACTATTTAATTCCAATAAAGGCATGGCAGGCGAGTCAGGTGGATGGACCAGCAATGACACCAGCTTTGAGGTGGCCCCCTGTCACAGCGTGCCTCACACTATATTGTGAGGCTGGGGCCAGGGTAGCACAAACCTGGCCTTCCCCTGTCATCTACCCAAAGACACGCATGCAGCTACTGCCAGCAATGAGGATCAGGCTCCTCACAGATCTCCCGCCTCTGGCACACCAATCCAAGGCATGAATGGAGGTTGGGATATTTTTGGCAGTCCAGCTAAGAACATTGCCAAACCCCAGGATAGTTGGTTCCCCATGTGAACAGCTAGTCAATGTGTTGTTTCATCCTCCTTTTTAAATGTATGACCACACACCTTTTTACTCGTGTGTTTTAATGTAGTGCTCATCTTAAAGTGTCTGAGTCATTTATTACAATAACTTTTTTAGGAGAGGCAGAATGTTATTATTCCCAGTTGCTAATTTTGGTGTCCAGTTTATGATGATTAGGATTTGCTTTTTAAGTGAACAATCTAGATTTCTTATAACTAATATTGATCATTATTTTGTGAAAATAACCATTAAAAATGATGTTCTGTTTCAACATGTTCAAGCAAAAATATTCTGTTTTATATTCAGTTGAGTTTTAAAATACCCTTTTATTTTAAATAATATTTTTAAAACATTTAAAATTGCTTGAAATTAAGCAAAACTTTTGGCAGGGTCAAATGAAACATTTTGTTTTACTAAAAGCATATTTTTCCACTTTTAAAAATGCCAAAAGGTGTTTTCATATCACCTAAAACAATTTTCCCCAAATTTTGGGAACTGCCAGTGAAAAAAAATGAAAAATTATATTATTTGCCCAGCTCAATAAGCACTTCTCTAGTTAGAACACAGGAGTTCATAATGGCCAGGTACAGACATTACACTTTTACTGATATAAGTGATTGAAAACCAGTCTATACCCATAACAGAGCACATGTTCAGTACACATAAACTGGTTTAAAAATGGCAGTATCCAGTTTAATATTTGCACCCCGCCCTCGCAAAGGACAAATGTGTGTTGTGTTTGCTACCAATCTAAACTACACTGCTTACAGAAATCAGTGCAACTTGGATCAATTCTGCCTCAGGCTTTTTGACTGTACGTACCTAACCAATGTGGCAGCCAAAAAATGAAAACCACACAATTAGCAACTGTCTGTGAAAAATTTGATGTGAGCAATTTGGTTTGTATCATACATAAACATTTTGGCAAACATAGGGACAGAATCTATTTCTTTTGGCCAGTATTCAGCTGCACATCTGGTTCTGCACATGTGTGTGACAACAACCTACTAAGCTAAGTGTCTAGAAGGCCAAAATGAGAGTGGACACATAGTGGAGTTGCACCAAATTAACAATCAAATTGTAACCCAGTTTAGAAAATTGTTACAGTTGATACAAATTCCTTAAATGGATTAGACTTCAGAATGCGTATATTAACCTATGAAATAATATACTTCTACAACCAAAAAGGCTACTCAGGAGTTCAGAAAGCTAATGTGAGCTCCACAGATATGAATTAGTAGTCAGAGAGAGCAAGTTTTCTGGAATAATTGCTAAAAGAGACTCCAACAATAATTATTTTTTTTGTAAATATTAGTGAGCTCCCAGTGACATCTCTATTCTTTTTATACGGGAGAATCTATGTCACAAAGTAACTGGGCTAAGTAACAAAAATGGTAAAATAATTTAACTCAATTATCGCAACTTCTTTCAAGTATACACTGGAGTTTTTCAATAGAAAATTAGGCTTGCAAGGGTCCTCAGGAGATCATCTAGTCTAACTTTCTACTTAAAGCAAGACCATCCCCAATCATATTTTCCCAGTCAAGGCTTTGTCTAGACAGGTCTTAAAACCTCCAAGGATGGAGATTCCACAACCTCTCTAGGTATCCTGTTCCAGTGCTTAACTACCCTTTCCATGAGAAAGGTCCTCCTAATATATAACCTAAATTTCCCTTGCTGCAACTTGAGACGATTGCTCCATCTGCCACCACTGAGAACAGTCTAGATCCATCCTCCTAGGAACCACCCTTCAGATAGTTGAAGGCTACTATTAAGTTCCCCCTCAGTCTTCTCTTCTCCAGACTAAATTAGACCAGTTCCCTCAGCCTCTCCTCAGAAGTCATGGGCCCCATCTCCATAACCATTTTCATTGCCCTCCACTGGACTCTCCAATTTGTCCACATCCTTTCTGTAGTGGGAGGCCCAAAATGGACACAATACTCCAGAAGTGGCCTCACCAGTACTGAACAGAAGGGAGTAATCGCTTCCCTTAATCTGCTGGCAACGCTCCTACTAATGTTGATCCCCAGCTCAAGTCTGGGATCGTTCCCGGTATGCAAAGGCCAATAAAGATACCGGGGTGAAAGTATAAAGAAGGTTTATTGCTAGCAATAAAAGGTGTGAGCGGAATAATTTCACGTAACAAGCACACAGATCACTATTTCTAAGCATCTTTTATACAGGAGTTTTCAAGTTCTCACCAGCGTATTTGTTTGCTGATTGGTTGTAAGGAGTGACGCAAGAAGTTCTTTACTGAGCATGTCTCTATACCTGTGTTTTAGCTATGTATCTCATTTACATACATGTATGTTTCATTAGCATACTTTTTCCCCATCTAGGGGCGTGATTTTTAGTATTTTAATGAGCTCTTTAACCCAGTACCCTGGCTTCTGCTTTTGTTTTCAAGCCCCCTTTATCTCAGACTGTCTCCTCCTTATCATTGCAGATGGGCATTCGTCACATAACATTCTGTTTTGCTTCATCTCTGAGTAGTGGTTTCTAGGTCACTCCTTACACTAATACAGCCCAGTATACTGTTAGCCTTCTTCACAGCAAGGGCACACTGTTGGCTCATATTCAGCGTCCTGTTCATTGTAACTGCCAGGTAGACCTGTGCGAATAGGGAAGTATTAGATTCGGATTCAGCTGATTCGGAGGACAGTGATTAAATTCAAAGATTTGGATCACTGTCCCAAATTGATTTGGGTGAATCAGCTTCAGGAGATTTGGTGCTGATTTGGAGAGATTCAGTGATTCAGCTATAGACCATAATGAGGAATAACTGAAATACCTATAAATTTGTCATATTTTGGCAGATTTGAATTAAACCAGCAGGAATGATAGCCCCTTCTGAGGGCATGAAGCCTGCCAAGTTTCAAGGAGATAGGTACAGAGGTTTTTGGGAAACTGAACCTCAAGGTGCTGACAAGCAAAACTCATGACGCGTGTGTGTTAAGGCAGATTTGGATGAAAATGGCTCGGATAATAGCCTCTTTTGAGGGCATGAAGCCTGCCAGAGTTCAAGAAGATAGGTCTAGGTGTTTCCGGGAAACTGCACCTCAAGGAACTGACAAGCAAAACTCATGATGTGTGACTTTGTGTGTGTGTTAAGGTGCAGCGGAGTGAAAATTGCAGGGATGATAGCTGTTTCTATGTCCCTCCCCCAGAGTACTGTGATTGGAAGGGGACTCAGGGAACGATCACAGTCACTGGCCAACTACAAATGTCAGTCTTTCTCCCCCGTTCCGCCTCCCTCTTCTCAGTTTCTTTTCCCCTGAAAGACTGCCTTCTGAATCTCTGAATCTTTTTCCAAATCTTTTCCAAATTAATTCAGAAGGGTTTTTTTAGTTTCCTGATTCAATTTGGATTCAGTGATTCAGCTTCCAAATCTAACCCAATCTTCTCCAAGTCAAATTAGCAATCGAAGCTTCGCATACCCCTACTGTCAGTTCATTTTCTGCTGAGCTGTGGCCTACCTAGTTGGTCCCTAGCTTGTACTGGTGCATTGAGATTGTTCTGTCCAAAGTGCAGGATTTTCACGTGTCCTTATTGAACCTCATGGTCACATCCAGACATGCAGGGACATGCATTTTGTGGTGCCACAAATCTCTTTGCAGTGCCACAAACTGCATATGGGGAACATTAAAATGTGTCCTGTGCTGCAAATTTGCAGTGCAGGGTCAAAATTTACTGCTGGAAAATCCCAGTAGCAAAAAAAAGTGGCACAGTGCACATGACAGGAGTGTACACCAGCAGACAAGGAGGCTTGGTCCTCCAGGGAGATGCTCTGGCTGCTGTACAGGGTGTCTCCACTCTTGCAGTTGTGCCCTGGCTCCTCCAGCACACCAGGTGTTGGGAAGAGCCAGGCAAGGGCAGTTTGCCCGCAGTGGGACAATTTTTCCTTCACCAAATTATATGTAAAGGGGTGTGCATTTTGACAAAAAGTAGACACACAAATTTGTGCTGCTGTTTTTTGCCACTGCATGCACATACCCCTGCACATCTGGACATGGTCCATGAGATTTCTTGTGGTCCAATCCTTGAATTTGTCAAGGTGTCTCTGAATTCTAGCCCTACCCTCCAGTGTATCTACTGCTCCCCCCAGCTTGGTGTCATCTGCAAACTTCCTGACGGTGCACTCCATCTCATCTTCCATGTTGCTGATGAAGATACTGAAGAAAATCAGCCCCAGAACCAACCCCTGGGGCACTCCACTTGATATTGACTACCAACTAGACATTGAACCATTGACTACTACCCTCAAAGCCCAATGATCCAGCCAGTTTTCTGTCTACCTTACGGTCCATTCATCCAACCTGGACTTCCTTAGCTTGCCTGCAAGAACACTGTGGGAGACCATATTAAAAGCCTTGCTAAAGTCAAGTTATATCAAATCCACTGGTCTCCCACATCCACAAAACCAATCATCTCATCATAGAAGGCAATCAGGTTGGTTGGGCATGACTTGCCCTTGGTGAGTCCATGCTGACCTTCTAATCATCTTCTTTTCCTCCAGATGCGTAGATATGAATTCCTTGAGGATCTGCTCCATGATTTTTCCAGGAATTGAGGTGAGGCTGACTGATCTGAGTTCCCCAGGTCCTCCTTCTTCCCCTTCTTAAAGATGGGCACTATATTTGCCCTTTCCCAATCACCTGGGACCTCTCCCAATCACCACAAGTTTTCAAAGATAATGGCTAGCAGGTCTGCAATCACACTGGCTAACTCCCTCAACACCCTTGGGTTCAGCATGTCTGGCCCCATAGACTTATACACATCAAGGTTTGCTAAATAGTCCCTAACCTGTTCTTTTGCCACTCTTGGCTGCTCACCTTCTCCCCAAACTGTGATGGCTGCCAGGTGCAGTAGTCTGGGAGCCGACCTTGCCTGTGAACAGAGGTAAAAAAGGCATAAGTACTTCAGCCCTTTCCACATCATCTGTCACTAGGTTGCCTCCCCCATTTAGTAAAGGACCCACACTTTCCCTAAGCTTTCTCTTGTTGCTGGCATACTTGTAAAAACCCTTCTTGTTACCTTTCATATCCCTTGCTAGCTGCAACTCCACTTGTATTTTGCTCTTCCTGGTTTCATCCCTGCATGCCCAAGCAATACTCTTATACTCCTCCCTAGTCATTTTTCCAAGTTTCTTTCTGTTTTAGTTCACTGAAGAGATCCCTGTTAAGTCAAGCTGGGTTTCTGCCATACTTGCTAGTCTTCCTGCGCATCAGGTTTTTTGTTCTTGAACCCACAGTAAAGTTTCTTTGCAATACAGCCAGCTCTCCTGGTCTCGTTTCCCCCTCAGACTGGCCTCCCAGGGGATCCTGCCCATTAGTTCCCCGAGTGAGTTGAAATCTGTTTTTCTGAATTCCAGGGCCTTTACTCTGCTGTTCTCCTTCCCTTTTTTCTCCAGGATTCTGAATTCAATCATCTTGTGGTCACTGCTGCCTAAATTACCATCCGTTACTACATTCCCCACCAATTCTTCCCTGTTCGGGAGCAGCAGGTCAAGAAGAGCACAGCTGCTTGTTGGCCTCTCCAATATTTGCATCAAGAAGTTGTCCCCAACACTCTCCAGAAACTTCCTGGATCGCCTGCGCACTGCTGTATTGCCCTCCCACCAGATGCCACAGTGATTGAAGTCCCCCATGAGAACCAGATCTTGTGATCTGGAAACTTCCACCAGATGTTGGAAGAAAGCCTCATTCACCTCATCGTCCTGGTCCTGGTCATCTATAGTAGACACATGTTGCTGGCTTGCACAATAACAGAAACATTTCATCTCACACTATCTCAAATCCACACATACAGTACAGTAAAATAAACTTTATAGTATATATAAATATATCGTGTGGCAGCAGAAGCTTTCTTTTTCTTTTCTTTTTTTAGAAAAATCTGACATTCTTTTCAGCAACGTCATTATTTATGAGGAAGGTGATTTGAAATATCATTCCTAACACCACTATTTTACTGGGTGGCTTAAGTTACATTTGAAGAGTGTGGAAAGCATCATCTTAACTGTCTCTTAGCAAGATGTATACTTTTGAAATATTTTTCCTGCTTCACCAGGAGTATACCATTTTACTTATTCATATAAAGTTAAAAAAATCTTTGAATCACATGTGAACGTAATTCACATGCAATTCAAAGGTAGGAATTCCATCACCAAAACCTCTAGTCAGATTTTGTGAGAGGAGTGAATTTCATTCTTAATGTTAAAGACTTTCTATGCAACATGTTCTTGAAACATTATAATAAATTATAGCTGGCATAAATGTACATTTAAAAAGTCATAATGAAAGTTATTTAATTAATCATGTGTCTTATTTCATGTATAAAATAGAATTAACTATATATATTTTAATATAAAATAGTACATGCACAATAAATTCTAATAAATGAAAATTCTATATTTTAAACAATTATATTTCCTGTAGGATACGTATGTTTTCTTCCATTTGTTACCCTTTGACTTTCATTTAAATATTGACCTACAGTCACCGAGCTCAGACCTGGAGAAAATGCATTGCATTCGAAAGTTTGTCTAAGTGTATCCCAACCATGCACTTGGTCCAATAAAAGATATCACCAAGAAAAATCCTTGCTTCTGGCCTATTTCCAGGATCACCATGGCTACAACATCACTCCAACTCTACTAAAAATGTTAGTTATTCAGGTGAAACCAGCATCATTCTCTTAGCATTAAAAAAGACTTCACCATAGATTGAAGTGATTGTCATGGAAACATTTTATGTGGTAGGGTAAAATGATAACATTGACAACATAGTAATCTGCTTCAGTTCTGTACAGCAGTTTCTTCAGAGTGGCCTGATCATAGATTTCGCAGGCAGTATCCTGAAGGGATGTAGATCAGCACTCAATTAAGTTGTCTGCTTAGAAATAAAAGGATTCTTGTCACATCACCCTCAATGAGCAAAATTCCTCTAAGTAGCAAGGAAACTATTCAACTCCTCAAATAGGAGCTTTAATCTAGTATTTAGACTCACAGTAAATATCCCTTCCAGACACCAAACTCAGCACTTCTCAGTTTCCTGTCTATGGAACTATTTTTCATAGTGGTCGGTAGTTTCAGCTGGAGAGTACAGGAATTAGTAAACTTGTCAGTCAAGCTTTGATGATGTTCTCTTTAAATAAAGTTTCTTTAGTACATTTGAGAACTTCATACATGAAGGAGATTCCAACCCTCATAAAAAAGAAAGCAAAATATATACTAAAAGAAACAGTAAATAAGAATATAAACGTGTGTCCCTAGTGTATCTACCAAGCCCATTAGCTTTACCTTAAGAAAATCTATATCTCTAGATGCAGAAAATAATTGATAATGCATTTAACATATTTTAAATCCAAATGAGATGGATATATATGGACAAACAATGATTGATTAAGTTTAAAACAGTTAACCAAAGGTCAAGGGTTTTTGTGCACTGTTTTAAAGCATTTGCTAAGCATTTTGTATGTTAAATGTATTTATTATAACAGGAAAAAATATTGTGATGAATACTTAACAGCTAACCTATAATATCATGGACCTTTCACGCCTTTGGATAACTACTGACTACTCAAAACTATCGGGGTACAATACTTGAGCTTTCCAGTTCTTCCATTATTAATTGTGAAGCCAGGTCTGGCTTCACAATTCTTCCACATTATTAATTGATGGATTATTAATTGAATACAATATTGTATATGGGCACCTCTAGTATTTTGACACGAAAGGCTCTACAAACAACTTACAGCAGAATGAATACAAAACTGAATTTACCAACATTTTATTGGGTAAAAAGTGTGTCATTTTCAAAATCAATGTTATAAAGTCTCAGCTAATTAACAGAAAATTTTAAAGTAAACCAAGGTATATTTATATGTTCAGCAATTTCTTAATGCATTAAAAACAACTTTCTAATTTATGTTCATAATTCAAAAATGATTCTTTTAGAATTATGTGAAACATCTTTTCACTTCACTCCCAAGGCATATGACAACGTATATAGTAATTCTTTATACCTGACATTTAATGTGCCTTTGAGACTTATTATTCTTACCCAAAAGGTTGCTAAACATATTTAAAAATTTAACTAGAACCTAGTGCCAAAGCTGTGTTCTTCAAAATTCCTGTTTTCCCACCTAATTCTCTCTGCTTTGGCACAGAATATATTTGGATAACATCCAGTACCTATTTGCAAGGCTCTCCCACAGGAACTTTGATTAGAAATTAAAAGAAGAAAACACTTTGTCACCATTAGGTGGCTCACTATGAATGTGCTTGTGATAGTACCAGCCATGTCACCCCTCCTCCACTTTGCTTTTGCTTTCAGGGCCTGCTGCTGCTGCTATGAGCTTTTCTACAATGTGTGAGTCATTTACAGGAATAAGGAGAAAAAGACCCTGTCTTTGAGTTCCAGAATACTAGAGACCTGGGTCTTACTCTAAGGACAGTGTTCACAAACTGTAGCCTAAGCAGAGAGCTTTATTTGCCTCACATAACTGCTTGCTCCTTTGTTCCTTGTGTCCTTGGCAGAGGCTGAAAGAAATGGGCCTGTAATACTTGGGCCCTGCTGTGCCACTTAAAGAAATAATAAGCCATTGTCTTCATTAAGCAACCCTTGTTTTAGCAAACAGAATCCAGATACTGAAAAGGGAACATTTTCAAGGGGGGAGAATTAGAGACAGGGATGCTTTACAAAATTCCCTAGAGAAACTGCTTTGTTTCCACTATTTTATTGCTACTTACTGAGAAGATTCATATTCAAATAGGTTGGGGTTGTGAATCGGTCGTTTGCACATTCTCATGCACCCAGGAAGGCTATGATTATGGCTAATTACAATGACGAATGAAATCCTAACAAGGGTGCTCAATCAGATTGCTGTTCATGCATGAAGTAACTAAGGCCAACCAATGGAGGTGTGATTTTGGTAATTACAAACAATGTGGCTAAGTTGAAAAAAGCTTAGTAAATCTGCTCAAGACAAAATAAGGTCTAATTAATCACTTTAAGTTCTGAATTCTCCAGATGATATGCATGCTCTGTTCTTTTTTGCATTCTTTTAATAGACTCCATCTAAGGGATAAGAATGCTTCCCTGTTGCTCACACTTTCATTGGATGGAAGAATGCAACTGTTTCAAAGTGTTCCAACTATTCCCTTGTGACAATCATGTTGCAACCTGTTTTTAATGCAAGTAAAACGGAATGTTAGAAGAATAAACATACTGGTATTTGCTTTGCTTGCAGCGTCCTTATCTGTTGAGGGGGAAGGTAAGAGGGTATGAGATAATGTTGCTGCAGGATGTCATAGTATATTATTGATCTAGATCCCAGTCTTTTTCCTCATTGAAGTAAATGGAATTGTTGCCATTAACTCAAAAAGTGGCAAGTTTGAACCCTTATGAGGCATATAGCAGTATTCAGACATTATTGATTATTTGTAACAAATCTTAAATTTTCATCTGCTTGCTTTTGAACAAGAAAATATTATGAATTCCATTTTCAGTTATAAATAATCATGTTTGTGAAGTTGAAATGTGTATCCCCCAGGGAACAAAATTTATAGGGCAGGGCAGTTTCTGCCTCATATATTAAAATATCCCCCACCAATCAATCTACACATTCAGGAACTGGCACCAATTTTATACACATGAGATCTTCTGAAATTATGTTTTAGAAATATAGTAGGTGTTGTAACAGTCAGGAATCCATAACCTGTCTTGAGAATCCTGCATGTTGGAGGAGTGTTCTCTGTGTTCAGTCTCAGCCGTACAAAAGAGGCCACCTGCAAAAAGTCTCATTTAATTTTATTGAGATCTGCCTGGACAGACCCCTTTGCAGGATAATTAGCTTAGATTGTAAAATCATAGGAAAAGGATGTTTTTTCATGTTCTATATATTTTACAAAGCTGAGCCCATAGTGAGTAATATTCAAGTGATAATAGTAATTCTTACTTATGTTTCCAGAAATCAGTGACAGACCACTTTGGATTGGATGTTATCTCTATCTTTCTAGCATTTATTTTGTACCCTAGAACTTTGCTTAAAGTTCCCAATAATCTTTTACTGGGACATTATTTATTTCTGATGTTCAAACTTGTTATCAATTTCCCCAGGCTCTTTTTTTTTTTAATAGAAGGAATCATTAGTACCACAAAACTATCTTTTCTTTGTCCCATATATTGATCAGATAGAAGGAGACTGAATATCAACTCTTGACCAAATAGCTTTAATTTCTGATAACTTGTGAGCCGTCAGGACGAGAAAAGATGAAGCTACTTAGATTCATAAGGTTTAAAAATACAAAATGATGGTGCTAGAAAGAACTTTCATTTCTACCCAGGAGGACTTTTACAATCTTTTCTCCAATGCCTGATGAAGGATGTTTGTGCCTAAAAGCTTGCAATTAAAGATTTTTTTTTTCCAAAAATCTTGTTGGTTTAATAAAAGATATCATCTCTACTGAGTCCTGATTGCCTTGGTGCTAACAGATGCTTTTAAAAATCTTTCTAAAATATGTGATTACATAATTAGAGACCTTCATAAATAGCACTGGAAGTGCTCCCTACAGCAGCTCCTTTAATGTTTTTCATCTTGTCACTTGCACACATCCCTCCCCCCCCCCCCCCCCCCCCCCCGCCCAACCCATGATTGGGAGAAGGGCTTTGCCAGCAGGGCCATTTGCTGCTGATCACTGGGGAAGTGAAAACCGCAGCATATTTAAAACCATAGTTTTCGTTTTGCCATTGATGAACATCAAATGGCCTGGCTGGCAGGACACCTCCACCAATCAGGGGCAGAGGGGGACAAGCTACAAAATGAAAAACATTAAAGGAGCTGCTGCAGGGAGCATTTCTGGAGCGATTTATGGAGATCCCTATCCATAGTATAAAATTATGGCATGAGGCACATAACTTATCTTGCCATTCATAGGTAAAAAAAAAACCATCCCAAATTATTTTGAATTAAATATTACATCATACAACTTATTGACAATCTAAGAGTCTACAATATGGCAGAATGTAGGACACACCTCTCTGAACAAGTCCATCTTCAAAGTGCTATCCTGTTCTGCCTTCTGCCTGATATTAGATTAACACAGCTAAATACTCTAATAATCTAAAATATTTATGTCACAGTTAACAAGCTAACTGAACATGTGATCTCATCTAGTCCCTTCATATGCACCCCTCTCAAAATTAGGCCTCAGCCATCAAATTTTCTTTATCATAAAAGCATGCAGTTCTCTTATTCAGACAAGATTTACAGCTGCAGTTCCCTCTTATTCATAACTAACTCAGCAGGCCTTACTAACATTCAGTACTGGTAGTTCTGTTCCATTCAGAAGCAATGACAGCGGTATCCAGTAATAAAAAAGCCTGCAGGGAAAGTATCCTCTAAAAGCATAGACTTTTTTATCACCTCCATTTGCTTTCAAGTGTGTGCCAAGATGTTCTAATCTTGGGAGAAGGCAGGGTAGATATGCACCTCATAGGCTAAGTTATACTTAGAGAGAATAAGCTTTTGTGAACTCAAGCTCACTTCATCACATGCTGTGAAAAGACAAAAATAGAACAGTGCATAAAGCAGAGTGAGTGATTTGAATACAAAAGGTAGGACAGGAAAAGGAAATGGGGGCAGCAAAAAAGAAAAGAACCCATAGGAACAAATGGAGTCACAAAAGCTAATCTGGGTAGTAGGATAAGAATCTGTAGTCCTTGTTCAAACTATATTTAACACAATGGATGATTTCTTGTTCTGCATTTTCTCATTCAAACTGTTTGTTTTTTCTTTGCTTGTCTTTTTACAGTATCTGATTAAGTAAGCTCAAGTTCACAAAAGCTTATGCTCTCTATATATTTTATTTATTTAGTTTATAAATTGCATATATACCCTGTCTTCTGCTTGACTTCAGACTAACACAACTACCAACCTGTCTCTAATCTTGGGAATCATTGTGTTGCCTTACTCTTTGCTCTTCCAAGAGCCCCTTTAAATTAAAACAATGTAGTCTGTATAACAAATATTTATGTACAGTAATATAAATTAGAATATAATTATGTTTCAATAACTGCATAATGTCCAATATACATTAAAGTATTATTTCCCATTGTCCTTAGATTATTACATAGTAGCTATATGTAGTATTAGAGTGATGCTGCAGTCATAACAGTTCAGAAATTATGTGAGGGGCAAGGATTTTTCTAGGTGTCATCAGGTAACCTGATGAATTTTGAATTTTGCATAGCAGTTATATGTTTCACAGGCTAGGGACAGGCTTGCCTTGGGCAAGAAAGAGTGCTGGGGTCAGATGACCCCAGCCAGGTGCATGTCCAGTCTCCTCTTAAAAAACCCCAAGTTAGAGGAGAGTACCACCTTCCTTGGAAGCCCAGTCCAGATTCTGGCAGCCTTTACTTGGAAGAAGTTATTCCGGATGCCTAACCTAAATCTGCTCTCCATCAGTTTGTGGCCATTGTTCCTAGTTACTCTAAGCGGTAACTAGAATTCTAGCCAGACTCTTGTGGTGAATGGGACCAACTTCTCCATTGCCCTGTTCACCATCCATTTACCTGACTATTAAACACAAGGTACAGAAAGAGGTGCTGGAGAAGGCCTGGTCAAACACCTGGCGTGTGGTATGGTAATTAGAGCATTCTATGGAGAAGTCCGAAAGAGAAAAATTCAATCCCATTTTGGGGGACAGGGAAAAGCACCGCTCTTTCACTGCATACCACAAGCACCCTTCCACCCAAATTCATCCCTCCAAAATTGGGTCGCATATATTAAGCAGGGAAGCTGATTTTTCTTTGCTATAATAGAAGCAGGGTAGAAGAGAGCAATTAGACACTGTGACTCAGCTTCCAAGGTGGCTGCTGCTTTTCCTTGGGGCTGAACAGCAAGGTCCAGTGTTAAACCTTTCAAAGCTGCTGTGAGAGGCAGTAGCTTTTGGCTGAAAAACCACTGAGCTGCTTGAAGGTGAGCGAGCTGCTGCATGCAGTCTGTAGCATCTCGATGAGGCCTATAGTGTGGAAACAACATTCTTATTTACAGGAACTTATATAAAGAACTATTTACAGTAAAGAAGTAACAGTCTTGCTACTGCCTTTGTCAGGATTTGGGGCCTAGTCTTGTTGCTCTCCTGCCATGCCAAATTCCTGCTGCCTCATTAAGACTGTTCCCTGGGATGCCACACTTTCTGGAAATTCTGGGCAATTGAAAAGTGCTAATTGAATGCTCCCATGCATCATGTGTAATAGCAGCACAGCACACCTTCTCACTGAGAAAACTGCGGTGGTGCGCCTTTCAAAGCGCACCACTGCCATTTTCTCAGTGCAGAGGTGCCCTGAGCCACTAATACACATGATGTGCAAGGCTGCCAGAGCATATCAATTTAAGTGCTCCAGCAGACTCGATTAATCAAGTCTGCTCTGACCAATTGGATTTCCAGCGCGTCAGAACAGGCTCCCTGCATGGTTGTAAGTGCCCTCTATGTTTCCAGGAGGATTTACTCTATGTTACCCAGTCGCCATGACTCCGAACACTTTTTTCCTATATTTTGCCTTCCAAAAAAAAGGTGGGTGTTTTATTGGGGGTGTGTCATTTGTGAGAAAACACAGTAAATAAAGGGAAAATAAAAATGCATAATAAGATTCAAGTAGCAGTGTCAAACTGTTCTTATGGTTTACATGCAGCAGTTTTTTTATATTTTAAATTTTGACTTCAGGGGGATTATATGTAACTTCTTTTGATTTGTTTTGTTTTTTAAAGAAAACAATGCTATAGCTGGTACATGGATCTGAAATCTTACTTTAAATAAAAATAAAAACTTAATTTTCCAGTAGTTCTCACAGTTATGGATAAGTGGTACGCTTATCATTCTGCTAACCAAAGTAAAAAGAGTGCAGTTTTCTTTTAGTTCATGTTCAAAATCCACAATAAGGATGTCACATTTAAAGTATGTTTCATTTTATAGCAAATGTAAAATGAAAAGATATTTTTAATATATTGAAAAGTCTCACTCGTCTTCAGTGAACTGTAATTATACAAAGAACAAAAAGTATGGACATTACATAGAAGTCAGGCCTTTTGTTCGGTATGTTTGAAATTTTTCTCTTATCTGAGACTCTTTACAATTCTAACAATTTTGATTTGTCTCATCAGTTTGTAACAAAATACATTTTCACACTTTATATACATCTTGCTTTATGTTTTTGAGAATTTACAGTACATAAAATAATCAGAACAGGAAACATTTCAAGTCTTTATATCTCACAAATAGAAAAGAGAGGCAAACTTCTGTTCATCTTTCTCAAACAAACCTTACTACGCACCATATGCAGATTATTAATAGTTTATCCTACAGTATATTACAGTAAATATTATTGCAGTCTTCAAGCAGAGAAGTTTTAAGTATTGTTTGCTAATGGACTGATCCATTTTGTACACTTGTAATGAGACTGAATCCTATTTCAACTGAGCAGGTTAGAACTTCATGTGCAGCTGCTACAACTTTTACATTTTAGCTGTACTTGTTGAAGACATGAGCAACAATATTCCCTTCAGGACAGCTTAAAAAAAAAGAAAGAAAGGCAAACAGCTGAATTCTTGCTTTTGACTGAGTGTTTGTTACTAACCAAACAGGAATGGACATGCACTGGTTGCTGGGTAACCTGCAGCTGCTCCAGTAAGAATATCCTATGGCAAGTGTTTCTCCGGGCAGTGGTATTTAGGACTTTGCCTCCTACAGACGTTAGAAGAAACAGTCTATACACAAGTACATTCAGCAAAACCCCCCCAACAAAAACTGTTATTATCTTTGCTGAAAGTCTTACAGGACATATCTAAGATTTTTTTTGCCCTTTCTAAACATTACGTAAATTTAAATGTTACTGATATAACCATTAGAGAGTTGGCACATTTTGATTGTAGCTTTATTATCATTCAGTTCAACTGGGCTAAAGCAAGACACTATGACTTAATGTGTCCTGCTGCCAGGAACACTAGTTTCCTGTTAAAATAGATATGCATTTGGTAGCGAACTATTAAAGAACAGTTTTGGAAAATCCTGTATTTATTGACTAGAACTGTCATATGACAGTGCAGATAAGCTCTACTATGCAGTCAGAAAATAAGTACTTCTCTTCATGTAAGTGATTAATTAAAATCATAAATTAAACAATGGATCAGTATATCATGAATATTTGAATAAATAAATTTAAAAATCATATGAGCACTTTTTAAAATGTCATTTATGATACCTTTCCCCCCGCCTATTCAAAGTTTCTGAACTCCTTTCTCTGTACTGGTACCAAGGAAATCTGCTGCCATAGTTTAATTTTTTATCATAAAACTAATAGAGTACCATGCCAGAAAAAAATACTTTTGTATTTTACCGAAAACCTGCTCATTTAAAAGTATCATAAATATAGTTTCAGTTTTCATCAATGCAAAGTCTTTCCAGTCTAGCCTGCAAATATGTACATTAATTGGGTGAGATTTTCTTTGTACTGAGATACTAAACCAGAAAGGTAAAAGCACAATCCTAAAAAGAAAGCCTTAAAAACAAAACCTTTAAAATAGCATTGTATTAATCTTACTTTAACAAATGTTTTCATCTAACAAAAATCCAGGTCCAAAAATGTAAGGTGTATAATTGCTATGGTACATACTAGCTGGTCAGAGTACAATTAATGGGACTTGTAGCAATCAAGTAAGAATTATTAAAATAGGAAAAAAGGTAGAAGAACTGAAAAAGGAGGATCCATCTGAGCATGAATGGTGGGAGGCAGGCAAGAAATTGGCAGTGCCTACTCCTCATTCTTCCAAGGCAAGTTATTCACTTCCTTTAAAAATGCATAAAGTGAGCTGTGTAAAACCTCCTAGAAATGTAAGGGCTATACATTGTGATAACATTTCCAAATTCTTTTTCATTATAAATATAGCTATTTAAAACAATATTTCATAATTGTAGTGAAACATTAATGACCTTATAGTACAGCAATTAATTCAGAGTGATAACCTCATTTCAGTGCACACCTGAAATAAGCTGAGTAGCATCATGAGTGATCTGAAATGTCTTATTCTTACAAAAGGGATTTTGGCTACAATCCCACTCCAAGCATTGCCATGCTTAAATTTTGGGTCCCTTCTCTAGAAGTAGAATCACAAACCTGTTAGGTGTCTCAGTTCTCCAGACTGTGAATGGGAGAGTCAGGAAGCTAGGAATGGGATCCTGCCAGCAAGCTAAACAGTTAGACACCTAAGCTATGACTTGGAAATGCTGAAGAGAGGGATGTATATGAAATCCTCTCTCTCTCTCCCTCTCCCCCCCCCCCACCCATATATACACACCCACACATGTACACACACACATATATATCTTTTTCTGCAAACTTTCAGGCTCAAATGCCCTTCATCAGGCTCTGGGAAAACTAAAGATGGTAAAAAGTCCCCATAGGTAGGAAATAAACTTCATTTTTGCACAGAGGGAGCTGGAGATGGAAAATCTGTCGCTGTGGGTCCATGAGAGTGTCTCTGTGAGTTGTTCTGAATTGCTCTTTGTTGTGTAGAGCAGGTAAGATTCCTTCCCTGGAGGTGTCAGATGGCAGGCAGGGAGGTTTAAAAATCTTTCTTGTTGTTCTGCAGTGAAGCTTAAAATCCAAAATTGGCTAAAATTTGGCATCTTCCATGTTTCAAGGATGTATTTGATAGCCATGTTGGTCTGAGACAAAAAGAAAATTTCCAGCTCCCTCTGTGCAAAAATGAAGTTTATTTCCTACCTATACAGACTTTTTACCATCTTTAATTTTTCCAGAGGCTGATGAAGGGTGTTCAAGCCTGAAAGCTTGCAGAAAAATATATTTTTTGCTATTTCCAACTGGTCCAATGAAAGGTATTATTTCTGAACAAAGGGTTCTAGATTTTTGCATTTTTTTGTCTCAGACCAACATAGCTACCAAATACAGCCCTGTACCTCTGGGTACACATTCACCATTTTCTTTTCAGAAAGAGCTGATAACAGAAGTGCCATTGCTACTTGCTCTCATGAAAAATGTACCAGTTGTCACAACCCAAGGGTGTGATTTTTGTTTGTGTGTGCTTTGGCACCGCTGAATTATTTTCCTGCCGTTTGAAGCTTTCTTTGCAGGGTGCATTTCTTCTTTGCAGCATAGAAATGCACGTTGCAAGGAGTTCCCGCCATTTGTATTTAAATTCGACCCCCCCACTATTGGTTGTTTCTAAATTATTCCCATGTGGCAGCTAGCGATTGGCTTGCTAGCCGTATAAGAGGCTTGAGTGGTTTCCGCCCAAGTTGGAGGACTCCACGACCATCAGGAGGAGGAGACTTCACATCTCGTGAAGATCTCTAAGTGCTGCGGAGCCTATTGGACCCAGCGTGTATATCAAGAAGGCTACAGGGGTCTGATCAGCCTCTCGCCTCTCCCCGTCGCTGAGCGCAATCCTCGATGTATCCCTCTTCCCTGTGCGCAAAAAGTTTCACGGAGCCTCAACAACTCCGTGTGAGTCAGAGTTTTGTCCGAGTCCTTAACATAGGGATTTAAGCGGAGCTTTACCTGGGAAACTGTCCAGCCTACACCGCGACCATCTACGGTGTAAGTAAACAATCTTGAATCAACCACTAAGTGTCCGTGCCTAATTCTAGCATGTCGCCTGTTTTCTCCGACCCAGCGTGTCCGGGCTGCTGGCCACAGCCCGCGGCGCAAAAAAAGGGCTCCGGATCACTCCCGGCCCGCACACCAGTAAGCATGAAGTAGAGGCTAATATTATTAGAATTGGTATTCCAACCGTGCAGTGGGGCCAGTGAAAGATATTACCCAAAGATCCTTGCCAACCAGTGCTTTTTGAAAGGTATACCATATAAAGCAGTTCTTCCATGTTTCTTTCACATTCCCCTGAATAGTTGTGCTAAGCTTCCGTGAGCATGTTGGGAAGCATCTTGTCTTCCTATTGGAGCTGTATTTCCTCCCCAAGTTTGAGAGGACACTTGTCCTATCTTTGTTTTGAATCTCCAGTATGACTGATATGGAATAAAGCAGATGTGACCCTAGGTGGCATTAGAACTGACACAAGATGGCTTATGATTTTAATGTTAAAAGATTATGTAAAAGTTATAACTTACAATAGATACACAAAGTGCTATACATAATTGCGCAAACGATTGGATCTCTGGAAATACCTTTTGTGTCCTAAATATAATTACAAGATGAAGTAAATAGAAAGTCATCATCTAGCATATTTGGATAGTACTTAATTCTTATTATTGTACCACTCTCAAGAGATACAATGATTAAGACATCCTAAAATAGATAGCCCTGCAAAACAGACAAACCTTTCCAGCTCTTATATCTTTTGTGAGCCAGCCATTGCAGAAATATAGTTCTTTTGTCATCACTATCTATTACATTTTTGGCAAGCCTTCAGACATATGGTCATTTCTGGGAATATAACATTTTCCAAAAATGTGGATCATGGTGACTATATGTTACATATAATAATAGCTTAATTTGGTAAAAAGTCAAAAAATAAAGTAACATTCTGATTTATTGCTTGCATACATAATTTACATAAAATAAAAATTAAAAACCTTAATTTCTCATTAGGGGATGTTGTCAGCAAGGAGAAGAGGAAATTGTGTCTTCCGTAAAAAGATAAGCGGTACATAAAGAAAATGTTCTTTTCTGTTACTGTGCTGAGATACATACTAAAGTAAGTGCAGCACAGAAACAGATAAACTTTTGATTATTCATTTTCATTTATTATAATAAAATTAATTAATTATAATTCTTACAATAAGCCTGCAGGGTTTTGCACATCTATATTCAGTACCAGCCCACAGCAGTAAGAACAGACAAACAGAGAAAGAAAACTAAGCCTCAATAGGATAATTTCTAGGCAAATCACATGCAGAATAAAATTACAGGTTTCAGAAGTCTCATTTAATTATTACTGTGTAGCCCTGATAAGATCACTTCTATTGAGATAAATTGGACAGGATAATTTTCAGAAGTTAAAATTCATTTTTTAGAGCAAAAGCATGATAAGGTTACAGCTGTCAATGTAAAACATAACATAAAATTATAATTATACATAGCTAACTTTTTTCCCCAGTTAGTTAACAGCTTCATTTTTTATAAGATTTCAGAGTTCATTGTATACTTTTATTTTTATAAAAACAGTTAAATTCACCAATTTTTCTAACATGGAGATTTCAAACTCAGCATTTGACTTTCCTGACTTGGAGTTTTCTGAGTTATAGCTTTGGTCTGATTTATTACTTTTCTTTAATCAATATTCAGTACAAATGTGCTTTTCTTACTTGACTAATGTCTGCTTTTTTAGATGTTTATATCAGAGATACAGTTTTGTAAAATTAATCCATTTATATAATCCACTCTGTAAAATAAAGAAAAAACTAGAAATGAAAAAAAGGGGGGGGGGAACTAATACAGTCATGCAGACTGCTTCTTGCTTCTTTCACATATCATACTACAATGTATTGGTGTTCATTCGCAGGAAATCTAGGCTGAAGTACTACCCTCAGTGAAATCAATAGGACTTTTGGTAGAGATTTGACTGGGGCCAGAATTTTAAGCCTGCTGCCTAGCTTGTTCTTTCCTCTTAAGGTTTCTATGATTCTTTGTTCTTAGATTCTCCTCTTTTACCACAGTACTGGCTTCTTTTTCTCTGGTAGTTCTTGAGGCATTTATACACATGCTCCTGGAGATGGGGCGGGGGGGGGGGGGGGACGCTCTTTAATTACAGCAGCTCCAAGAGACACTCTAATTAAAGTGCCCAGAATGTCCAATGTATCAGCAACCCCATGCTGAAAAATGGCAGCGGGGCACTTTAACTAAAGCTCGTCGAACAAGCTTTAGTTAAAGCACCACCACTGCCATTTTTCAGCATGGGGACACTGATGCACACGACACTAGAGTCTGCTGGAGAGTGATAATAACCATGCAATGTATCAGAGCAGTCTCAGTGTTTGTGAGTAGGTGCCCTCAGTTTTTCTTTGTACCTTCTCTGTGATCTTCTGTACTTATGCCATTTTGAAAACTACCTTTATTCCCAAATATACTTTTTATTCTACAGTCAGTCCCAAAGGCAACTCATCCTTCCACCCAGTGTGGGTATGGAAACATTTAGACTAGTTTAAACACAGTGTAACAGGGGGCCTTAGGCTCCTGTTACTTTAATGAGAGAAATGGCAACAGACAGAGCTCAGACAGCTGAACAGGGGAAGGCAGAGAGCAAAGAAACTCTGCCGCTTAAGCAGAGAGCTGCCCATTAGAGCAGCGGTGGGCAAAGTCCAGCCCATGGGCCAAATTGGACCCCCATTTTCCAGCAACCCCTCCCCAGGGCATGCAGGCAGCAGACAGCAGCTTGTCCCCAGCTCCAGACCACAATGTCACCGCTGCAAAATCCCAGCCCTGGGTCCAGAGCAGCTCCCTGCCCAGCTGCACGCTCTGCCAGCACTGCTGGGGCTGGTCTCTAAGGAAACCCTGCACTGTCATGGCACCTCCACTACTGGGGTTTCCATGGAAACTGGCCATACGATGCAAGCAGGGGCTGCTGGGAAATGGAATCCGGCCACCAGCCGGATCTGCCATTTTGCCCACCCCTGCATTAAAGGGAAAGGGTGCACTTGCGGCCAGTTAGGAGAACTCTGCCTGGGGGGAGTTGCCTGAAGTAGAATAGGCAGCTAAGAAAATAAGCCAGTAGGGTAGAGCCTAGCTTGGGCAGCAGGGAGGTTGCTAGAGCAGGTTGGTCAGGCAGGCTGGCCCAGCAAGCCAGGGCTTTTCCAAGCAGGAAGGGGCTCTCCTGACTCCTGGAATCCCCTAAGGATGTAAGTAAGGCACTGAAGGCTTGCTATCAGGGAGATATAACCCAGGCCAAGGGGAGGTATGGCTGCTCTTTCAGTAAGGTGCTGATTTTTGGACTCAGTATGGGTATAGTTTATGTTATAACCCTTGTGCTTATTCCATTGTTACAGTTTAATCTGGTGGTTTGGGTCAGGACTATCAGATCCTGATAGTGGCTGAGCGCATGTAGGTGTCCTGATCCCATCAGGGGCCCAGGACAGAGTGGTTTTTGGCCCAAAAGCAGGCAACAGCCAAGAGGGAGAGGGTAACCTAGCTTTGGCGGTAGCTAAGAAGGGCCAGGAGACCCAGGCAGAGAGAGCCAAAAGAGGCTCAGTACCCCAAACAGGGTGGAGACAGGACCAGGGGCCCAGGCAGACGAAGCCAGAGTAGGCTCAGCACCCTGGGCTAGGCAGAGTGTGCTCAGATCAGGGAAGAGACAGGGCTGGGTCCCCAGATAAACAGAGCCAGAGCAATTTCATTGCCCGGTGCAGGATAAGGACAGTGCCAGTGAGCCTGGGATCCAAGTAAGAGAGACAGGTGCTGGAACCCAGAAGTTTGGTCCAGCACAATGTACTGGAACTAGAAGGTCCAGCAAAAGTACAAGGGCAGAGGCCAAGAAACCCAAGTCCCTGACAAGGTAATAACTGCACAGTAACATTTGTGAAGCATGGTATATGTGACGATTGTAGCCACATTATAGCCCTTAAGGCTACAGGTGCCCCATGGGGGGCACAAGCAGGTCAGGAGGGCCCACTTAGATGAAGAGAGGCAGACAGACCAGCAGGGCCCAGAAGGGACCTGTTGGTCACTAGAAGAACTGGGGTTTGCTCTAGGACCCTTAGGCAGCCTTTTTCAATCAAACAAATACACAAAAGTGTGGCAAGTGAGTGAGAAGGGGAGGCCACCCTAGAGCTGGAGCAGGATAAGGGTTGTGTGGTCACTAGGAGGCGTCACAGCTGCCCCTGGAATACAAATGTTGCTACACACAGGTTAATCCCAAAGTGAACAGACAGACAAGCCTGTTAAACCAGTTTAAAGCAGCCTCGAAAAGTTCAAAATTGTACTAGAGGGTGTGGATGCATGTACATTTGGAACAGTTTCAACAGCAAAATTGTTCAAAAGGGCAGCAGCTGGTACATTTCAATTGTTATGTGTGAATGAGCCAAGAAAATACAAATGTAATAAATCTATTCCAGTGCTGCATGAAGCAGTATTAATGTTGGAGCATTTGCTCAATTTGTATTGTTCTCAGCTCATCCACATGTAACAATAAGAACAACAAACTATCTACTGTCCTTTAGAAGCATTCCCCTTTTGAAACTGCTCCAAGTGCTGAAAAACCAAGTACTCTTTTCAACTGGTTCCCTGTGAACTAGGTCAATGTTACATGTGGACACCAAGCATTCTGTGACACAGGTCTGGTCACTCCTCTACATGGCAATATTTCTTGTACACAAAATGCTGTAACTGGCCGCTCCGATACGCAGCTAGAACTCTACTGACCCTTTTCCCGGCACATGTTATCAGTAAACGGCCTTGCACTGTGTGTACAGTAAAAGCTATCTTTATAACAAAGAGCTGTGTCCTTACTCCCTACTCAGTTGTAGCCCCTCATCATGTCCCTGTAGCCTTGGGAGTACTTGGGCCCATGCTTTTGGTTCCCAAGTCAGGCAAGCATACTGCAGAGCTTAGTCAAGTGCAGGCTAGTGAACTTTACTTGAGTCATGCTTAGGAGAGAAGGGGCAGCAGAAAAGTGAAAAGTCCCCCAAGTCACAGGTCACCCTCCCCCTGGAGCCCGCAAAGCAGGGATGCAAGAATTCCCCCCATTTGCCCACTGTAAGGCATTCTGGATGAGTGCTCACTTCTACCCCTGTTGCTGGAGCCACAGCACTACATCAGCTCCTGAAAGGTGGCTATTTTACCTGGAATAGTAAGGCACTGTATGTCTGGGCACTTCGGGCCCGCAACAACTGTGAACTGAATCTCAACCAGTGACACTTGGGAATAGTTCAGCTGTTATGTGTGTCCACACCCTCTTTCTTCATTTCCTTTTTTTCCTATCATTTTTGGCAACCCCACTAACCTCAACATATATCAGTAACTTACCCACTGTCATCCTTCATTCTTCTTACTCTGTCTCACTCATTATTTTCTTACTTGTTTAATCCTTTTATTATGTCACCTTTAATATCAGCCCGATTCATCTTTTCCTCCCAGCTTCTGTAGCTAACATTCTTTGGTCACTTCTTGAACTGTTGCTTTCCATTTTCTCACCTTCCAGCAATTCTCTTCTTTCAGCCTATCTAAAAGGTTGCAACTAGCCACCATCTTTGCAGGTGTTCTGATTTCTTCATTAGTCCCACTCCTTGAGTTCTCTCATTAGCTTCTTACAATGTAACATTCAAGTAGTCTGTCCTTTGTGTGTCAGATCCTACCTCTGTCTTTCCTACCAGAAAATGCAGCAGCTGAAGAACTTGAGAGGTAAGGTAATAAAAGTAAGAACACACTAATGTAGAGATAAAGAGAACTGAAAATGCAGGTGTGCAAACTTGGCAAAAGAGACACATAGAAAGGAACATTTGATAGAAAGATAGACAAAAACTGGCATGAAATTAGGGTATTTCAGGTATAAGTACAGGGGCTATGAGGCTTGTTCTTTGTAGCAACTGTGGGGAGCGTAAGTTACTTATTGTGTCACTACCTGTCACAGGCAAGATTTACTAAGTTGGGCTAAACATTAAACAGACCAGCTGGTATGCTGTTGGAGTGGCAATAAACCTCTCTGAGCTTCACAACTGAACATGAATTCATGGTTTGTGCATTACCTTTGGAATCTAGAAGACTGCTTCCTGGCATTGGCCTCCCAGAACAATCAGACCCCAGGAGCCCATCTATCACAAGCAACATCAGCACAATACCACCCAGGAAAACACTCTTTATGCTACAGAACAAGTTTTGTATTTCTTAAACTGTTCCCTGAATGACAGATAAGGTGTGTCAGTTTTCTTCTAGGGTAAATGTATGGCTCTGCATACGTAATTATGACATTATTGGTAGAGGCATTCATAGGTGAGGCTGCTGAAATGTGCTAATTCTCAGACTGTTTTCAATTATGTCATTTTTCCAGAAACCTCTGGAGCAAAAGCCAAAGTAGTTTAGCTATTTTTCAGTCCAAGAAAAGTGAAAAATATCTTTCACTAATTACTAAAACTACTTGTTCTTTAAATAACTCAATACCACTATTCTGCCTAATGATAACCAAATCAGAAGCTTTCTCCCAAATTTAAAACATACAGCTATTTCTTTGACATTCTTGTCACCAAGGACCTGGAGATCAATAAGGATTTTAGTCCATCTGATAATTTTCTGCTGCACTATAGCTAGGTTCTTCTGATTTTTGCTGTGCACTCCAGTTTTAGAACCTTGAAGTCCTGTACTTTCCATTTTTATGTTTAATTTCAGTTTCAACTTATTTCTCATAGCTAAGATTTCATAAACTATTAGGACAGTTTTCAAAGAGGAAACAGTGCGTTTCTCTGGTAGATACCAAACCAAGGCAAAAGGGGATTCATAAAATTCATATCTGCCAGAGCCCTAGAATTTCTGATTTTAAGCAGGGTCTCTTTCTACTGTTATATTACAGCACATTACTATCTTTCTTTAAGATATCAAGGTCTGTACACTTCTATGTCAGCAACTCTCCATAATTTTTCCTACATTCTGCTTCTACTGATTCAGGAGAGTTTAACACAGAAAAATGATACATATGAAGTAAATCCAAATTTTTAGATGAATCAGCTAGGAATTTTGGAAAAGCTAAGTAAAACCTTGGACTATCTATAAAACATGATAGTGTTAAAATAAATTGTTTAGGGGATCTGCGATCCACAAAAAAAAGAATCTTATAGTTAGCCAAGCTTGTTTTGGCAGTTTATGTCCAAAGTATAGAATGCTATGCACTAATAAAAATGTCAAGGACTGAGAGAGGAGGGGCAAAATTCTAGTTAAAGAAAAATGTTAGTAACTTAAATTGTTCTAATTTTGTGTTCTGGCTAGCAAGCTGCACGTGAGCATTATCCCTGAGTGCATTAGAACATCTGTTGTTCTGTATCAACCAGGAGATCCCTAAAATACCAGCTCAAAGAGTTTTTATAATGTAAAACTGTACTGAACAAATTGCTGAGCCTACCTGTCTAGCAGCTGAGTTCGTATTTTAAAATGAAGTAAAAGAGAAAACTTACTCTGAGAACAATTAAGGTTGAGTAGATGTTGAGTTAATATGTAACATTATTAAGGGATTTCTCTCTTTGTATAGTATTTACAGTAATCCTGCAACTTTCCTTTTTAAAGTACTGTATTTTATTATAGCAGCACAGCAGCATAATTCTATTCAAATGTATTGGCTTTTTTTTTTTTAATTAGAAGCCAAGATTATGGTTTCAAGCTTTAAAACTGTTGGGATTTTGTACTTAGAAAATGTTTTGGACTTGTTAACCAATTTTTAAAGTTCTGAACCTTTAAATGATGTAATTTTACTTTGTTCCACCTACTTTCCTGTCCAAGCTCTAGGTAAAACAGTTTAGTTTTAGAAAAAATAGAGCTAAATCGTGATGTTTACTGCCCATAGAGGCATAGTAAAGCTCAAGAACAGTGTAAGCAAACTATGCACAAAGTTGATTAGCTTCAGCATGGGATAACTTGTTGAATATGAGTGGATTTTTTTCCTTGATTAGCAAATGGGAGATCCTGAGGTAGCTGGGCCAGTGGCTCATATAAATTAGTTCTGTTTTCCATAGAATAGCCCTACATGGCTTCTTACACACTCTCTATCATACAGGAGCTAAAGAGTTGTTAAGATTACCATAGCACACCCTTTAAACTATTACCAGGGAAACGGGCTAAAGGAGGCCAAGGTGGTCTTTCTATTTGGTGAGAGAACTACAGGCAGTGGTAGGCAACTTCTTCCAGCTGCGGGCTGGAATGACCCACCTCAGGTCACAGACAGGCAGGCGGGCACTAGGATGTGCCCAGAGCTGGTGCTTCTCCCCATGACCGCACAAAGAGAGCTCTTCTCCACATGGCAGTGCATGGGGAGCTCATGCAGCTGAAGCCCTCCTGCTATTGAACACCACCAAAGCTCCAGATCTATGAGTCAAATTGCTTGCTAACCCTATCAGAGAAATTTTCTGCTCTACTGTTTCACCTGCAACCCTGAACTTTCTCTTGCCATTGTAGATGCTGTCTATTCTTCTGACAGAGGTCTCAGGGTTGTCAATCAAAGATGCATCCTTGAGCCACAACAGCCATTCAGTCTCTTTCAGGCTGCCCATCTTCCAAAGAGACCAGTAGCCCATGGGCGGGATAAACAGGCTTCATGGGTTGATCTGGCCCACAGGCTCAAACTTCTTAATTTCCTCTGAGTAAGAAATTCTGAATTAGCAGAAAGAATTAAAGAGCAATTGGAGTTGCATTCCTGTTTTTACCCTCAGAATCCTACACAGAGTTGGGAATGTAAAAAGTGCAAGAACACTGCTTCCTAGAAGATTCAAAACCATTCCAAGGTGTTGGATTTAATCTACAAGGCCATGAAGAGTTCAAGAGTTGCAAACAAACAGTGAAGTGATACTATTAATGATAGGCTAAACAGAAATATTTAATTATTTCTCATTTGGTCTAGACCAACTGGAATTAGAACTCAGTGCCTTTTTATGTATTTAAATGTTTCTAAATTAACTTGAAAACCATTACCTATAACTTGAGTGTTTATTATTACCTGTAACTTGAGTGTTTAATTATTATGTATTTACTTCTCACATTAGTATTGTTTGGTCTTGATGTGGTTATTCTGAGGCCATATTAAAGGTTAAATCATGATTTAATCAGGGGTGTGCAAAAAGGCAAATATGCTGTTTTATAGCTTCTAGAAAAGAACACTGGAAGATCCTTTCCTTACATCTACTAGTATTCCATCTCAACTGAATACTTTTATTGGTATTATTTTTGCACATAAAGGTACTGTAGCCAAAAGATTTCACTATGTAATTCAACAATTCACAAGTTTTTGGTCCAAATATACTGTAGAACAAATTATAAGTTTTTTTTATTAGGAATTGTGAAAAAAATAAATCCTATTTGAGGATTTATAGTTGTTGGTTATGACTATTTATATTCACCCCAAAATCATATTATTTAAGCTAGGGGTGTCAAATTTGAGCCTGTGATCCAGATTCAAACCATGAAGCCTCTCTATTCAGCCCACGGGCTGCTGGCAGGCTACCAGAACTTGTGGGGTATAGCTTGCTGCAGAAGGCACGGCCCTTTGGTCTTGCTTGCCATGACCCTCAGCAATGAGTTTTGGTCAATGCCACAGCCATCCCCAAACCCTCATTGCATCCCCGGACGATCATCACTGCCATATTCCTGCCCCATTGGTGCCCTGAATCCCCCTGCCATTAGACCCTAGACCCATTGCCACCCCCAGATTCCAATCAATGCTAGCTCCCTGTCACTGAACCCCTCACCATCTCTGCATCTGCTGCTGGTTCATCTGGGCCCACCTCCACAGTGGTTGGTGCCATTACAGTAGTGGTTGCTGCCACCAGGGTGGTCATGGTGCTTCATGGTCTGGAGTATTAGCTGTCATATGGTTTGGATCCATCCCAGGTCCCCAGGTGAGTTTGACATCCCTGAATAAAGCTTCAAACTGTGTAAAGGAATGCAGCCCTGCAGGGGTAGAAATGACTGGTTTAAACATCTCCTTCTCTTATGGATTTGGCTCATGTCTCTAGATGTCATTAAGACATAGGAGCTTTGCAAGAAATAGTTTGGCACAAGATTTGAGCCCTTCCCTGACAGAAGTGAAACACAGGTTTTTAACTGAATTATAAATGGCCACAAATAAATATAAGAGGTCTAGGCTTTAAGTCTAAAGGGAGAACCATGGATTTGGACAGAAAGGGTACAAATTCTAATATGAAAGACCTAATTATCACCCACTATTATTATTATTTATGTGTTCAGGGACATTTATGTTCTCAGAGCTGTACAAGTTGAAAATAACAACAGTACCTGCACTAAGAATATATGCAATACTTACAGTCCAGAAACTTAATACAAGAAATACGCACTAGCAAACCAGCAGAGGTGTTAGCTTTTTTTATTATTATTTTACAGAGCTTCCAGGCCTCCCTGGGACAGGGACATCTGGGCCAGCAATTTCCTGAGGCTCTGCTAAAGGGCAGTGCTCAAAAGTGCCCTTTGACATTGTCTTTTGGTAGGGACAAAGGGATTTTCCTTATTTTCTGATTTTGGTTCTTTGGAATTGAATGTTATGTTCATTGTGGGGGTCTTCATTATACTTACAGGTTTGGGGGATAGCTACAGACCCTTTTTGAAATAGGGGGTATAGGATTGGGAGGGACATTGGGAAGGCAAGGAAGGGGCTCCTCTGGGTTAAATGGGAGTGTGTGGGAAAGGGGTGATGGTGGTGAAATGAGGTTTTCTATACCTAGAAGTGAATGGTGATTGGAAAGATTAGGGGGCATGATTGGGATGGGCCAGAGGGTTTGTTCTCCTAGGTAATAGGCAGGGAAGCAGGAGTGGGTAGATGGACAGAGTTTTACATTTCTGAGGTATTTTGGGGGGAATCTGTTGTTTTATCTTGTGCAATGTTTTGTCTTTTATTGTAAGCCATTCTGAGCCTCTGTGAGAGGATTGCATGAGAGAGAGAGAGAGAGAGAGAGAGAGAGAATAATTAATATCAGAGCCTGCTTGATAAAGTCTTGTAAGTCTTGGAGCATCTCTGGGAGGTACTAATATTTAGGATAACCATTTTATTTAGGTGTGACAGAGCTACATATGTAATACATAATAACTCATCTTAATAAGACTGAATAAGTCTGAGACAAAGTTTTCTAGACTTGTTGATTATTTTTAAGAATTAATGTCCAACTTACATATAATACGTACTCAATATTCCCTCCATTCCAAAGCATCTGAAGATTTTGACTGGAACCTAGGGAATTATTTAACAGCTTATAAACATTAGAAGCAGCATAGTAGATCTTGTTTACTCATATCCGGAAAGGGATCTTGGAGTCCTAGTGGACTCCCAAGATGAACATAAGTCGTCAGTGTGACGAAGTCATCAGGAAAGCTAATGGCACTTTATCGTGCATCAGCAGATGCATGATGAACAGAACCAAGGAGGTGATACTTCCCCTCTATTGGGCGCTGGTCAGACCGCAGTTGGAATACTGCGTGCAGTTTTGGGCGCCACACTTCAAGAGGGATGTGGAGAACCTGGAGAGGGTCCAGAGAAGGGCCACTCGTATGATTAAGGGCTTGCAGGCCAAGCCCTATGAGGAGAGACTAGGGCACCTGGACCTCTTCAGCCTCCGCAAGAGAAGGTTGAGAGGCGACCTTGTGGCTGCCTATAAGTTCATCATGGGGGAACAGAAGGGAATTGGTGAGGCTTTACTCACCAAGGCGCCCCTGGGGGTTACAAGAAATAATGGTCATAAGCTAGCAGAGTGCAGATTTAGACTGGACATTAGGAAAAACTTCTTCACAGTTAGAGTGGCCAAAGTCTGGAATGGGCTCCCAAGGGAGGTGGTGCTCTCCTGTACCCTGGGGGTCTTCAAGAGGAGGTTAGATAGGCATCTAGCTGGGGTCATCTAAACCCAGCACTCTTTCCTGCCTACGCAGGGGGTCGGACTCGATGATCTATTGAGGTCCCTTCCGACCCTAACATCTATGAATCTATGAATATCAGATCAAATGGTTTTGAAATGGTGCTTAAAGTTTTTACATTATTGTAGTGATACAACATAAATGTTAAAGGTATTTCCTGAGTAGGTTTGCTGGCAAGCTGTAATCCTAATGATGTTTTTAATATAACTATACAGCGTTATTAGCCAGTACTTGCTTGGGATATAAATGCTGTGTTCTCGTCACACATACCAGATGAATAAAACTCTCCTGACCTTCAGATGAGAATTGAGACACCGGACAGCCTGAAGGATCCAAGAGAGATTAGATTTCAGTATTTTAGTTGCCTGAGTCCATAACTTCTGGCTATTTATGGGTGAGGGCTCTTCATGCGTTTGAGAGGCAGGTTTTGACTTTTCTATGTTCACTTTTAAATGCTACCCTGTAAAGAGAAGAAAATTCTTGAAGAAAGATCAAGACTATTGGCCTGGTTACAGATAACTTACAAACTCTGGAGGGCTGCCTTGCTAAGTTTATAATAATATTTAAACTTATAGTATAAATTACCAAAATTTCCAATATTAAACCCAAATAGAATGAATAAACATTGTGGCATGCTTAATTATTTCCTGCCTTTTATTGGTTTTTTGTTTCAATTCTGCTGTTATGTAAAGTCAACTTTTATTTATATTAAAATGTGAATCCCAATTACATTTTAATTCATGAAATATTTACTCCTTCTATGCTATGTAATTGTGCTCTTTAATACTGCAAAAATGAAACAGCATAAAGACTGGTCAATATCTCAGAGATTATAGTTCTTACAGAATTAAGAGAACTTTAGCATATAATTATTATAAGTGAAATATTTTAATACTGGTCATAGCTGAAAAGATAAATTGCATCTCTTAAACTAACTGGATGCTATCAACATCATTGTTCTGTATATTGACTAGGGATATGATGATCAGGAATCCTGGTTCTCTCTCATAAAAAGAATCCCCAATTTTCTGTTTAAAAAAGTAATCCCAAATCCACATTTTTCCACGATTAAAAATGAAATGCCACTATATATTTGTCTATATATTAGTGGTGTTTCATTTTCATTATGAAAAAATGTGGATTTGGGGTTTCTTTTTTTAAATCTGAAAATTGGGGACTTTTTTTAATCAGAGAAAACCAGTATTCCGGATGATGACTAATATAATGAAAACACAAAGACATCATTGTGAAGCAGTGAAGAGTTGTTGTGCATGCAACAAAACTGACATAAACCCACAAAAAGAAAGAACTTAAACATTAAGTACCTACCAGCATATATCTTCTTTTCTTCCACACACTATGACATATCTTATGATAATGACAGTTACTGTATACCACAGACCATGCATCATATTCACTGTTTTCTCTCCTTTCATTTTTTCATACAGCCTTTTTTTCCATATTGTTTTTTCCCTCAACATTAGTAGTTGTGGACTGTAGTACAGTAGGTGGTTAGAAGCCAATAATTTGAGTAAGGCAGATTTCTGTACACATTATGACAAAAAGTAAGTTTAGAAAAGGAAATGGGAGATTTTTTTCCCTGTTGGAAGGAGCTGGAATGAAATAAAGACAATATTACTTGTACGTGATGCAGGTAAGCAGATAAATTCATCACCTCTCTGGCACAGGAAAGACCAGGGGTTGACCTCCAGTAAGGGTAACAGTACAAATAAGTAGGGTGGAGGTAAAGCGGAGACAATTTTGAAAAATAGGAAAATATTATTGGTGCAATAAGAAGAACCACTGAGCCCTCAAAAAGGGGAGAGGCATAATGAGGGCTAACAACCAGAAAGTAATTTTATCACTAGCAATTTAAATGGATTTGAAGAGGGAAAAATATTAGACATTCAGGAGGAAGTTGTAACACTCAAGAGGCATGATGATCTAAGATTGGAGAAGAATTTTGGTTGTGACAGCAGAGGGGAAAAATTACGCCTTGAAAATAGTGAGGAAAAAGCAGCAAGTAGTAAACATAACCTTAATGTCTGGGCCAAATAAGAAGTCAATACAAAAACAAGGCTGCTATTATTAAATTAGGCAATAGGATAGAGAATAGTGATATCTAGTACAAAAGACAGTGAGTGTGAAAGGTAGATGCTCAAGGGAAAGGCCAGAAACTCAGTGTGGAGCCTGCGCCTCGCTCCGCCCGGCCTATCGGGGTGTTGCCCCTCCCCTCAACTCACCTGCCACGACTTGGATGTACTCAATTACCTTCGGAGGGGTCTACAGTGGAGATCTTTATCCTGGGTGGGGCCTCCCGATAGACGGTGTTACTCACGGTTATCGGACGCAGTGATCCACGGGGCTTCGCCTCCCCTACACCCCGTCCACACGCCAACCGCTGGGCGATGCGTTCCAGATGTTGCCAGGCCCAGTATGATGGCCTCTGACCAGTTCCCCGGTTCCCGGTCACCCTTCCTCCTGCTGGGAGGGGTTCCTCCTTTCTCCTCTCTTACGGAGAATACTCCTCCGAATCAGGTGGAGCTGGTGGGTGCTCCCCCTGGTTCCAGCCCCCTCCTGGGGCCTCCGCTGTCTCCCCTTTCCTCCCGTCCGCAGAGCGCTCCCCTGCCTCCTGGGCATCTGCCGCTTCAGGATGCAGAGAGAGTGCCTCGGCGTGCACTCTCTGACTGCCTTTCGCTTTGCTGTTTGTGAAAGGCTTCCAGCTCTTGCCCAAACTGCCTGCTTGAGACCCGCAGGCGGGGTCCTCTCCGCTCCGTGTGAGAGCTTGTAGCATGGGCAGCACACCCGTACTCTCTCTCCCTGGCTCTCCTCCCCTCCCTGTCCTGTCGGCATTTTTAAACCTTCCCGCAGCGGCCACTCCGGCTGCTGGGATTGGCTCAGCTGTTCGCCGCGCGGGGAACAGCTGTTGCCAGAGCCGGCGTAATGGCGGCTCGCGCGGCTGCAGCCACGGATGCGGCTCTTCCTCCCGCTGCTCCTCAGCCGGTACGTATGCCCTTCTGGGGGCTTGTTCTCGGGGTCTGGGGTCTGTGGGTCCCCTCTTCTCTCCCTCATTAGCCTGTGGGGGCGCTTCGCCACCACACTCAGTTTTGACCATATGAGAAGAAATGCCATAAGATGGCTCATTGCAGGATGCTGAGAGTGTACATAAATAGATCAACCGATCAAACATTTTTCTTCTACCACAAGCACACATGTACACCCATAGGTGTGTATGGGAGGCACGGGGGGGGGGACACATGCCCCCTCAATATAGCCGTCCCCCACCGCTGACACCACCGGCAGCTTCTGCGGGTGCTCACTAGCCCTGCCCCCGCCACTGGCTTCTGCGGGTGCTCACCAACCCCATCCCCACCACCAACACCGGCTTCTGTGGGTGCTTGCCAGCCCTGTCCCTGCCACCAGCTTCTACGGGTGCCCCCCCAGACTCAGGAGGCACCAGTTGCCCATGTGTACACCTACCTTTCCTTTATCCCTAGGTGGGATTCTTGAAAATTGGATACTTATACATTTTCTTCTTTCTTTCTGTTCTTCTGGCCATGCCTCCTCCTTCCTTTAACCTTGCTATGTATAATTCATGAATATGTGCTGTTAGTTAAAATAAGGTTTGTATTCTTATAAAAATGGATGACCCAATTTTTGATGGCATACCAAACCTGTACAAATAGACTGACATGTCTACTTACTCAGATTAGAAAAAAAGTGAAATATTTGCCACACCAGCATACAGGCAGCCAGATAGATGTTATATAGAAGCATATTGCAGGCAGACCCCTGGTTTTCTAATCTCTGATCTCTAAACAGTAATTTAAACTTCAAGGAGAAATGAAAATTTGAAAACACAAATAATTATTTTTAAAAACTTCAAAATCCTTCAGAGTAATAACAACAAAATAGAGCCCAGTGAAAATCATACATATGCAAATTATACTTTTCAGATATCCCCAAACTGCAAATTAGTTTAAGATTAAAGAGGCTACATATAAGCAAAGCTCTATTTTCTGATAGCAAGATCAAAGGTGTCTTTAGCAAAGTCTTTCAGGCATGAGCCTCACAAGACATGTTAACATAGTTGTATCAGATATAATCAAGGTTGTTCATGAAACTCAACTAATCTGTGAAGAGTGCTTCATATTGTGTCTTCCATTTATATGTCTCTCCTTAAAGCCACCAGCAATTATAGTTTATATCAGCAGAAAGAAAAGATAAGATACAAGGGTTTTAAAAGTTTGTATCAGTTCAGCTCCTGCAGTTTAAACTGAAGCAACCAATTTCTCCAAATTCTTTACCTGTATAAATAGATACTAAATGAAATTTAGAACCTTAAAAATTTAGAAACTTAAAAGAGGGCCCTTTCCATAAATCTGCTGGCACTTAAAACAAGTCTGACTATTTCTTTCCTCCTTTCCTTCTTATTTTCTCTGTCACAGTAGAAAAAAAAATTAATGTAATTATGATGTACCTTTATTATTTTGACGTCAATTGTGTAGCACACTAACAGCTAAATCCTATTTTCTCTTCAGTCACTTAACTTGCATGTACAGGGCATGTAACTGCAGTTTTGGGCAAGTATTCACAGTTTGTGATTATGGGCCTTTGTACACTCCATGTTTTTCATCCTTTCTTGCACTGCAATGGTGTGACTGTTTGCACAAGTGGGTTTTCCAGATGCTTTAGAAGTATTTCTGGCATATTAAAGTAAAACTCCTCGGATGTAGTTTAATTTGGCTCTCTGCAAATTAAAGGGCCACGCCCAGGGATCCATTGCGTGTAAACATAAAGGCACTCAAAGACATGTAATGAGCCTCTTTGTCCACCAGCTTGAACTGCAACTTTTTTTGTAGTTCATCCCTTTGAATTGCTTCCGCTTTCAAATTGCTTCTGCCTTTGTTTTTTGTTTTTTTTGCTTGTGACATGTGCCAGCTCCGTGCTCCCACAGCTGCATGGCAGAGCATGGGTTGGGAGACCTTGGGCCAGAGAGGCAATGCTGGACCATTCCACTCTCCTACGGCACCAGCCAGGGACCAGGTTTAATTCGTTTGAAAACCAAGTGCATGCAAATACCAGTGTGATGCTCCAAAGCTTAATTCATTAAAAAACCTAGTGCATGCAAATACTGATGTGACGCTCCAAAATAAACACATTTAAATTTTATAAACCTATTTAATTTAATGAAGATTAAACTCCATGGTGTATGCAGGTGCCCTATTTTGTACTTGTTCTGGAATAGGATTGCCCGGCATACATATCGCCTGGGAATAAAACACGAGGAATGGCATACCTGTCCACCTTTCAGCACAATAGCCTTGTAGTTAGGGCATATGTCCAGAGAACAAAGCATGCAGGGCATAGACAGAAGTGCAGTTCCTGGGTTAACCCATGCTTCACATAAAGCACCATGAGTTAGACCGATCCTCCTGACCCAAAAGACATTTGCTGTTGGGTCAGGAGGATAAGTGATAGAGCTCCAATTTGGAGTCAATCCAGGGAGAGAGGCTGCATCTCTGCTGCCTCTTCCTCTAGCTCTGCACCACCCTTCAAGCTCCCGTGCTGACTCAGGATGGAAGAGGAAGAAGGCAGGGGAGGGAGGTCCATTCTGGAGTCTCCCCAGGCATCCTAGAAGGGAGCAGATAGACTAGAGAACTCCACCTGTGGGGGAGGAGCTCAAGTGCACCCCCCCCTTCAGCACAGTTGGAGAAACCCCAGAACAGATCTCCCTCCCCTACCTTCTCACCCTCCCATCGTGAGACAACACCAGGAGCCAGGCTATGCTGCAACAGCCCAGTGCCAGAGCAGACAGAAATTAATGAAGGTGCTTCATTTTGGAGCATCTTCATTTGAACCCTTATACAATGAGGTTTAATTTGTTGCATAACTAGAGTGCTCTGCAGCCATGCTCTTCCATGCCCTTCTGTTAGGGCCTGGCTTTAGAGTGCTTTCAAAGGGCCAATTGCATGACAAATGTAATTTCTGTCTACGTCTCCAGGCTCTAGGCCCCCGTTCTTCAGGCAGCTTGAATGTACAGCTTCTGCTTCCCTATATAGTCCTCCAAATACCTAGTCCTAAGTCAAGAATTGCCCAGAGTGCACTTCCACTCTCTGAGCAAGCACCCTAACTACTAGTTAATGGGCTAAAAGGTAAGAGGGCCTTCCTCCACATCCTGCATCATATAACATCTGCTAGTTGTGGTTTTTCTGTGACTAACATCTTAAGATTTACTCATTAGTACATTCATACTTGGGCAATTCTATACTACGCAGGTACCTATACAGTTAGTGTAGCCAACTGAGTATGCACAAAAGGAAAGTCTGGAACAAGCATTTATAGCTACACTGAATCCCAAGCTGTGCGTAAGTGCCAAAAACCACAGTTGCATTGTTAATGTAAGTGCCACTTAGACACATGAGCTGCATCCAGACAAGCACAGCCGTGCAGTATGTGGCACTGCAGACCTCTCTGCAGCGCAACACATCACACATTCAGGCATTTCCTGCTGTGCTAACTTGCAGCACAAGGGGTTTTTTTTGACCCTGGAAAATCCTGGGGTCAAAAAACCACACACAGATAAAAAAACAAGGCAGCGCACACTGTCCAAAACCAGAGCCTTGCCACCTGAAGCCAGTCTCTCCTACCCCACCCAGGGTGTGCATGGCGTGGGCATTCTCTGAGGACAACTAGTGACAGCACAAGGTATGCTGGAACCAAATATCCACACTCATTTGGATGTAACCATGAAGAGGAAATAGGATCTGGCTTTAAGAGATTAAATACCAATGCAGGTCCACTTAGAAATATCAAACTTTTAAATCTACTTTAACTTGTATAAATTGTGTATGTATTTTTTTCACCAAGTGGGGTACTGTGAGACAAAGTGGTTAAGTATCCTGCATATGTTACTGAATTCGGCCAAATTCTGGTACCATTACAGAAAGGGACCTGGGGGTTACAGTGGATAAAAAGCTGTATATGAGCCAACAGTGTGCCCCAGAGAGATTGTGGAATCTCCATCTTTGGTGGCTTTTAAGACCCGACTAGACAAAGCTTTGGCTGGGATGATACAGTTGGGGAGGGTCCTGCTTTGAGCAGCATGGTAGATTAAATGAGCTCCGGAGGTCCTTCCAACCCTAATTTTCTATGATTCTTTGAACAGTTCCATTCATTTCAATTGGATTATCTATGTTGTGAAATAGTACTTAGTGTGGATAGAGTTCTCTCATGTTATTGTACATTTAAATTTATATTTAAAAAATGAGCATAGTCATTGTCTTTCTGTTGACTAGAAGGTAAAGTGCAGAATCTAGTATATTATACATGCTTTGAATACATTTTGTTGGGAAGATATAATTGGCAAGTTTGCTACAAAGACTCCTGGAGAAATATTGCTGTTGTTTAGTCAAATGCTGAGTTGGATGCCCATTTTTCATTCCATGATTGTCTTTTGTTCCCTTTCTTTGCACCTGATTCTGTTTTGTTGCTAGAAACTAACTGCTGATGTTATAAATGACCATATTACATTTTTTTAACAGGAAGAAATTAATGTAATGTGTGAAAACTATTTACTGTTTATGTAAGTGTCTGAAAGCAAGCCAACTATTCTTTTTCAGGATGAATATAAGAAAAAAAAGATTTAAATGTGTAAGTTTGAAATATTACCTTACTTAGCGCACAGTTTCTTTGTGAAATTCATTCACCATGCTGCAGGATTTCTTATGTACCACAAATATGAAACATAGTAGCTGCTATTCCAAATCAGACCCATGGCCCATCTAGTCTTGTATTCTATATTTTGTCTCCAATAGCGGCCAGAATCAGGGGAAAGCTAAATAAACGTAATGGTAGGAAAATATAGAATAATCTGCTGTTGTTGAAATCACTTGATAACCTAGGGTAACATTATTTTATTGCAAATTCCAGACTTCCAAATTCTTTTTCTTTATAAACTATTACAACTCCCAATATTTTTTTATATTCTAATAAATATTGAAAATATATTTGAATCTTCCTAAATCCTTGGTCACAAAAACATCTTTTCACAGTGAGTTCCACAATCTAATTTCGAGTTGTGTGAAGAAGTATTTCTTTTCTGAGTTTTGCATTTCCCACCTTTTACTTTCACTGAATGTCCCTCTGTTCTTTGAAACACAAGGAGCAGAAACTTTTCCCAAACTACCCTTTCTATGCTATTATTTTATATATTTATTAATATAGGGTACCGTTTTATAAACTTTCAGCATGTTTCTTTTTCTTCAATTTAGTCTTTTCAGCCTTTCTTTGAGAGATATTCCACGATCTTAATTATTCTCTTTGCCTGTACCTTCACCAGTTCTGCACATAGAATTCCAGATGAATGGTATTACTATGAAATTATTTTCTGTGTTTCCCTGTATTTCACGGTTTATATCCAACATTTTGTTTGCTTGTTTAACACACCTACATATTGAGCAGGGGCTTTATTGAACTATGTACAGTGATGCTCAAGCCCTTTCCTTGAATTGATATAGGCAATTTAGAACCCTGCAAGTTATGTATGAGTACTGTATTTATGCACATACTGCATGTACCTTTTACCCCTCAAATCTTCCCTCCAAAATTGAGGTGCTTGTGTTAAGTGTACCCTGCTCTTAAGTACAAGTTGTAAAAGCAGGAACTTAATTAGTTAAAACCTAAGGAGAGAGCAGTTAACCTGTACAAAAGAGGCTTCAGGATCCAGTCTGTAGATTGTAAGCTGTTCAGGCTGTGCCTGAGACTTATAATAGTGTATGTATAAGTTGATTTTTCTTCTTTGGACTATATGCACTGTACTCTGATGACTGCCAACATGGCTGGTGCTTATCTCTGAACCAGCAGGCAGAAGGGATAGGATGTTATAGAGTCTGTACCTACTGGCTGAGCATTGCAGCTTATGCCTGAAGCAGCAGTTGAGCTGGCTCAGGGCACATTAACTTCCCCAGTGCAGTCAGTAGTCTCTTAATGAGGCTTGAAGCATGGAGACAACACTTTATTATTAATAGGAACTTATATAAAGAGCTAGTTACAGTAAAGGTTTAGCAGCCTTGCAAGGATCTGGGGCCTAGCCTTGTTGTTGTCCTGCCCCACCCAGAACTTCCTGCTGCTTCACCCAGATTGTGTCCTGGACCATGCTTCCTAGACACCCTGTATCTCCCCAAAGACTTTTTCTAGGTCAGGGTTTGTCAACTGGGGGTACGCAGAAAAGTGCTAGGGAGTATGTGCAGGTGGGCGGGTTGGGGGCGCGAGAAGCAGCGGCTCCCCTCTGTGGGCCGCATAGGCACTGTCCAGCCAGCCAGACATGGCGGGGAGCTTGCACATGGCAGTGACCACTGCCATCCACCACCCTGCACCACCGCTGTTGCCCATGCTCCATGTCCAGCCATCCTGCCTCCCACCAGCACTGTGTCCGGCCGCCACCACCTCTCCTTCCCCGCTCTACCAGATGTGTACCCAGAAAGGGTACACTCCTTTAAAAATGTTGAAAACCTCTGTTCTCGGTCATGCCATCAACCATGAGTCTAGAAAAATCTTTTTTTTTCTACATTTTGCCTTCCAAAACAAGGTATGTGTCTTATTTGGGGGCATGCAAAAAAATACAATATTACAGATTTCTCTTTCCAGTATGCACTACTTTGTTTTTATTCATACTCAATTTTATTTGCAAGTGTGTTGTTTATTTAGTTAGTTTAATTCTTTTCAATTCTTACAATTTGGAGAGATTGTAAAATCTCCATCACTGAAAGTTTTTAAGAGCAGGCTAGAAAAACAACTAGCTGGGATGGTATAGACTAGTATGATCCTTCCTCAAGCAGGCGATTGGACCAGAGGATCGATTGAGGTTTCTTCCAGCCCTATTTTTCTGACTCTCTGGACTGTACAAACTTAAATAACTATGTAATCCACACATTTTGCTATCTGATTTTAACTGCTTTCTCCAGATAATATACTAGCAACAGGCTTAGTTTGGAATCCATGGTTAACATACGGTGCGATGAAAATTGACCATTTAGTCTTAAAAATATAGGAGCATGGGGATTAGAACAACATCCAGTGTCATAGAGACCCACTTCTCTGTTATCAGAAGCAACCATGTCAAAAATCCTTTTCATAAACAGATCAGGCCCCACCCCAAAACTAATTAATTTGTTTGTTCCATTACTTATATTAGAAAGCTATTGCCAAACATTCATCACCTTTGTTAATGATTAGAACCTTTCTTCTGATTTCTAAACCACATTTATGTATAGCCAACTTTTACCCATTTGTTTTACCAAAATGTTCCATTCACTCTTATTCTTCCTCTTGAATAGTTTTCCACTTTGTAATTTGTGTGGTTTCCATGGCAAAATATACAAGAACCTACGTATCATGTCCTGCATATAAGATAGAGGTTGTTAGCTGTGTTAATCTGAAATTAGGCAGAAGGCAGGGTAGATTTGCACATTATAGACTAACTAAATCATTTATATATATATATAAACACATAAGCTTTAAGCCTGAGCTTGCATCATCAGATGCTGTGAAAGGACACACACAGAGCTGTGTATCAAATGGAGAAAGTCTGAGGGGTTAAGCCCCACCATAAACCTATATAGAAACTGTTGTTTCTGTTTCCATTCCCACTGTGAGCTTGCCAGATAATATCATTTACATTACAATTTCAGCCTTGCGGAATAGGGAGCTATACTTAGTCTTAACAACAACCTGACATTATCATACAACAGACTGATAAGGGGAGTGCCACTATTGTCGAGGACAAAACTATGTATGTAAAAGAAGCTGAAAGAAAACTTTCCAACCTAGAATTTTACAAACTCTTGACAGAGGACCTCATGGCACAATACCAGGAGGAACTAGATAAACCCTTAAAGAAATTACCGCTGAAAATGCAGAAGAAGATTATTGTGTTTGCCTCCTGGGAGCCGAGGCCGGGCAACTTATTACCCAAGATCCACAAACGTGGCAACCAGGGATACCTCTGTCTTTGGCATTGACACCTTCACAGGGGGAGTTTATAGCTATGTTGACCCTTTCTGATTCCCATATGCCACTAGAGTTTCCAGCTATTTGAAAGAAACCACAGATTTCTTAACAAAACTGGGCTCCATTGACTTCAAGCTTCAAGCAAACACCATATTAGCTACTATGGATGTCACATCTCTGTGCATCAATATCCCCCAGGAGGATGGGTTATAAGCCATAAAAAAACATCATCCCATGTGAAGATACTGCTTCTGTTTCCATTTCACTCTCCTGCTTTGTCTTTACATGGAACTATTTCAGATCTGGGGACTCCCTATGCCTATAGATGAATGGCACTGCCATGGGCACATGTATGGTCCCCCTATGCCAATATATTTATGACAAACCTTGAAGTCCATTTCCTCCACAGCTTCCCTCTCAGCCTCTGATACTCCTAAGGTACACCAATGAATTATTCATTGGACACGTGGAAAAGAATATATAGAGAAATTTCACCAGGACTTTAACTTGCACTCTTCCAGCACCTAACTGGAATATACCAACCAGCAACTTCATTTCCCAGCCTCGGTGAAGATTTTCTGTGGCCATATTGCATCAGAAACCCAGTGACCACCACATTTACCTTCACACCATCAGCTTTCATCTTAAGCACATCACTAGATCCATTGTCTACAGCCAATCTCAACATTACAAGCTGAGTATTTTCTTTGATCCCACCAACTGGGGTGCACACCTTAATGATCTATAACAAGGATTCCTACAATTTCAATACGGTCCCCAAACCATAGCCCCTTAGATCAACAAAGCCAGACTCAGACCCTGCCATGACCTGCTACAATATCAACCCAATGACAAGGACAACAGAATCTCCCTAGTTATTACCAATACCGCCCCAGCTTGAAAACCTTGAACACATCATTTATGACCTCCAACTCCTTTTGGAAAATGATGACTGTCTCAAATCTGTCCCCGCCTTTTTAGACAAACCACCATGCCCCTAACTCCCATTCTCACTGAGGCACCAGGCTTTTCAATGTACCCAGCTGCAAGCTGTGCCCTGTCATCAACATAGAACACATCACTGGACCAGGTAACACAGATTATAATAGCTGAGATTCACCCACCTGTAACACTACCAACATCATATATGCTATCACCTGCTGTCTACATTGGACAGACAAGGCAATTTCTATGAGAAAGAATGAATGAACACCAATCTGACATCAATTCCAGAAAGACAGAGAAGCCATGGCAGAACATTTTAACCTTCCTAGACATTCCGCCACTGACCTTAGGGTAGCTGTTATTAACAAAAATTTAAAAGCCAACTTGAATGCAAAATTGTAGAACAAGAAATCATCCACAGACTGGATTATGTTAAACATAATCTAAACATGGATTATGGATTCTTCTGCCCATTACCTGGACCAGCTTTTGTGATCCCCTTTTTCTCTATGGATTTATTGCCTGTTTGCATCTCCCAGCACTGCTTCCAATCTCCATATCTCCTCTGTCTTTTGTACTCTAATCACTCTTTCCATTTGATACATTGTTCTGTGCATTTCCTTTAACAGCATCTGATGATGAAAACTCACACTATACATCTCCAATTTAGTCTGCAAGGTGCAAATCTGCCCAGCCTGCTATATAAGAACTACTATTAAAGAAATAGAGTAAAATAATTGATTATTAATATTTATACATTAACATTCACAGGATTTTTTTAGCTAAGTCTATAAACATCACTGTCTTAGCAAGACTTCCAAAATGAACTTGGCAATGAAATGATCCATTTTGGAAAATGATGCAAATGACCATTGGAACACGAGATATTAAAAGTACCAGGGCTGCTTTAAGTCTATTTTAAAGCAATAAGAACCTCTTTTGGGAGGTTTGCAATCTGTACAGCACTCAGAATAAAGCTATGAATGACATTTTTGTAGCTTTATCAAAATAAACATTTGCCTATAACTGCAAATTATGGTTGAAATATGCCTATTTTGCTCTATTATTTATTACTATTTATTCTTAAAATAGAATGCTGTTTCTTTCACATGAAACTATATTAGTTTTCCTTGTACAAAGCTTGAGTTTTTGAAAATACAGAATAGTCCAGTAGTTAAAAATTGAAGTCTGTTACATCAAGCTATTCTCAGCTGCTACTTTAAGCAATAAAAAAGTGATTTATAACTTGTTAACCTAGATCTCATGGATATCCTTTCTGTAATAATGTGTGCAGATCATTGTTTACTGTCTAAATCAGGATTGTCAGAGAAATGCTCTCCAGTGATTCTTAAAGTCAAAATAAACTGCATTCTGTTCTGTGATTATACAGTCGTGAGTGGCTGTTTTCTTTCTTATAGTTGCATATTGAAAAGAAAACCAAGGAATAGGGCTACTTAAGCTGATGTAAGACTTTTATGAAGTATTTATATTAGGCTTATAATCACTAGTTAAATCTGCATCTACAAAAATATTTTGCTGGGACATCACATTCTGGTTACTTTTTATTTAACAGTTACTTCTAAATTTTTGGAATGTGTGCTTACATGCTATATTTTTATTATATTAAAACATTGAAGTCAACCTTATTTGTGATATATCATAAAACACTACAAGAGTTCAGTTAAGAACCCTGCAAGAGTTTAGTTACTACATGTTTCTTATGATCTTGTCAAGGTTTTTGTATTTGTGTTGAGGGAGAAAACTACATCAATAAACAGCTTAACAGTGACATGGAACTTTATGACCTAATGTAAAAGTTATAAAACCTATTAAGGAAACTTGAGTATAGGTTTGAAAATTGGCAGACATTTTTAAAATGAAATTACTAGGCGCTATTGCTCAGATACCCAACTAAATTAGATTAAAATGTAGATTCCTCTGAGGAAGAGTTGTCATAAATTCCAAACATGAAATGTTCAACAGAAAACAAAGATTAAATTACTTTACTTGAAACATATATTAATAGTATTTCTCATAACCCTATCCAGCTCCAATTTACCATACATCTAATTTCCTGGCTCTTTTAAGACACTTCTGGGGGCCTTGGGAGGGTTGTTTGGGTTGTAGCTATGATATTTTGTGTGGAGGTCATCTGCAGATAATAATAGGATCAAATTAACAAGTTCTTATTCAGGATTTTCACTGAAGGCAGTAAAGCTAAAGGCTGAAAACCAGTGAGTACCATATTTACACAGATCCAGGACAAGGTGCTCCCCCATTCCCCCAATCAACACGGGAAGAAAAGCCTCATCTTGGATTTAAGTACTGCCCTAGGTCAGGTGGAAGGTCAACTCTGGCTTTGGCCTTGGGCTCAGGGATGAAGCTGGAATGGATCCACCACCTGCCCCAGGTGAGAATAGCTCATTTGGTGGGGATGGGTCTCATAGTCAGGGTGTGCAGGGGAGACTGCAGTTGTCAGGGTGGGGAAATGGGGAGACCTCTGTGTGCAGCTCAGAGGGCAGCATGGGAATGGCTGCATAGCCAGCCCCTGATCCTGTCTCCCCTGTCTGGTGCTTACCTTCTGCTCTGGCTCTAGTCCCTCCAGCCCTGACCCTGCCCAGCCAAGAGCTGCTACCACTTCTCCCTGGACAGACTGGGCTGGGGCTGGGGCTGGGCCAGGACCATCACTGTTGCACCTGCCTCAGAGGAGCAGTGTTGCAACAGAATGTAAGCAGCAGGGAGGGGAGGTGGGTAGGTAGCTGTGGGGAGAGGGGGACAAGAGCAAGGGGAGGGTGGGCAAAGAACAGGGGTCAGGCACAGGCCTGGAAGGGCAGCCAGCAAGGAGACTCATGGCAGGGGGTAGGCACATGGGAGATGGATCAGATAGCTAAGGGCAAGGGGTGGGGGCTGGTCCCTCACCCACTGCTGCTGCTTTCCTCACCACAGTAGTTTGGGGGGGCAGGGGCAAGTTTAAGAGAACTTTCTACTGTATACATGAACAGTTATAACACATTCTTAATTTTCCATGTGTAAAATTTAATTATTGGGGGGAGGAGGGGTGTCTTAAATTCTAAATCATCTTGGATTCAGGTAAATACAGTACTATAGTTGTTTTTTTTCCCCACAGTGAACTAGTACACTACATACAAAAAAGAAATAGAAAGGATACCAAAGGACTATATCAGGCAGGAATTGCACCTTACCAAAACTGTTAGCTTCATCCAAGAACAAAAGACACTTTCTTATCTCTCAGAAAAGGAAAAAAGGCCTGAGTGTCAAACTCACCTTGTGCCTCAGGCCTGGTTTGGACCATGGGGCTCCTCACAGGCTGGATCCAGCTTAGGGCACAGTGTAGTAGCAGCCACCATGGGTACTGTGACAGTTGTAGCGGTGGTCACTGCAGCAGTGTTAAGTGGTGTGGTGGTGAGTGTTGCAGGGCCCACATTAGCTCCTCTGCCACTGATGGGCATGTCCACATGGACCACAGGGCCCCAGATTCTGTAGCAGGTCACACCCTGGACTAGCCAACTTAGTGGGGCTGGATAGAACATCTCCAGCTGGATCCAGCCCACAGGCTGTATGTTTGGCACACCTGAAATGAGAAAATAAATCCATGGTTTCAGGAGTTGTCAGAAACAGGACCATCTCAACTGTAAAAATAAGCTCCCAAGGCTGACTTTTGCTCTTTTTAAGCTATTTCACACATTGAGAATCTTCTCTGTCAAGAAAAAAAAGAACATATGAAATAAAAACAGCATTGATGTCTATGGGAGTTTTTGACATTTACTTTAGAGGGAAGGGATCAGGATTTGATCCAGGGTTTAGGGGCACTCTCTTCTACCCCATCTAACTGACATAGCATTGTGAGGCAGGATGGAGACCTCTATTAATATTTCATTAGCTTTCTTGCAGCATTATGAAGAATCCTGGGAAAATTTACTATCTGTGGTAAGCCAAATGTATCAATACCAATTTCCTTCCTGATACATAGAAAGGGGGAGTTTTTAGGCCACTTCCTAAATGAGGAAAAATTGCAAATGAAGTAAAATGAGATATAAAGAACATAATTTTATTAGTGCAATAATGGATAACAGAAAACTGATGAATAACTCCTTACTGTAAAGTCCACTCGAGTAAGATGAGATCATTGGAGAGTTTTAGGGCTGCTGCTGGGTGAAAAATTCAGGCAGGTTTCCTTGTCCTGTACATTTGGGGTCCAGGAGTAACAGCGCAATGTATTCACACCTATGCTTTTGCAGTACAGTCTCAGGATGCAAACTGTTTCTTCAGAGTCAGTAAGGAGTGACTTCTTATGAAAGCATTATTCTTCACACACTATGAAAGGTCTGATCAGCTGCTCAGCTTGAAACAGGTTTGGTAAGAGTAGGAAAAAATAAAAACAGGTGAGGAGAAGGGCTAGAGAGAAGAAGGAAGAATAACAATGAGAGATTTACAGAGAAAAGAATGGGAAATGTAAAACTGGATAGTAGGGAGTAAAAAGAATAGACAAGAATAAGGTAGAAAGAAGAACATTAAAAACATGGTTTGAAAAATGTGGATGAAGAAAATAGAAATGGATAAACATGAATTGGGCAAATTAAAATTAAAAGTACAAGGAGACGGGAGAAAAACCCAGTTAAATGGCAGAGACCAGCTGAGGGGGGAACCATTTAGAAAGAGGAAGGTGAGAGTGAAGAAGTTGGTATGGGATTGCATAGACTGTTGCCACAAGGATGACCCGAGTTCTTGTCTCAGTCCTTTAAATCATGTACTGTACTACTTAATATTTTGGGCATCATATTAACAAAGAGAAAACAAAGATATAATAATTTTGTTTCCATGTAAATCCTTTCAGTTGTTTTCTCTTAGTGAAGTCAGCATGTGCTTTGTCTCTTATGTAATATTAGAGTTATTACCCGATTATTTCTAATATTAGTGTCCAATGAAGCAACCTCAATTATAAATTTGCCAGCGCACCCATTCAGTGCTCTCTGCTTTCCCAAATAAAATTCAGCAAACTTGTCTGAATTGTGCTTAATCATTTTTTATTGTTTGAATACTTGCTGTGTCTGTTTGTATTTCATAGTTATAAAAGTACATTTCCTAAATAAAGTAAATGCTTCTTTAGAGTACTGTCCGAGTAAAAGCATGTAGGTCAATTGTTTGGATTAGTTTTATATAATCCTTCAAAGTATAATAGATTCAGATCTGTCTAATCTGCAGATAGAACCTACCTTTGTGTCTGCAATTTGTAAGATGTAAATACAATCCTATCCCTTCTAAAGCCTCTGACGTGGTGCACATAGTTGACATTTACTAGACTAGCCTGGAGTTACTTTACATGCGTGATGCAAAAGCTTTTCAAGCCTTTACCTCTACTATAGATATCTCTTTCAAGGTCTCCCCTACCCCCTCTTTTAAGAGAATTTTCCACTGCCTTTTCTTTGTTTTATTCCTGCTTTAGGGTCCACTTCTGCAGTTTTGACACAGACAAACCTCTCATTGACTTCAGTGACAGCCTGCTGTGAAAGAACAGCAGAATCTTTGAGGTCCTTTGAGACTAGCTTGAAAGTTTGAGCTTCAGTTTTGATTTTAGCATGTTGCTTTTTTGTTAATACTAAAGGGAATAGACAAGGAATCCAAAAGACAGGGTTAATAAAATAATAAAAAGAAATATTCTGATTTATTCCAATGTCACATGAATAGCTCTGTGTATCTAGGATTCTTTACAAAAATATTATATTATACTGCTATACATTTTGGAGAGAGACCTTTTTTATCAGATACAAATTTGTTTTTCACTGAGATTTCACTGTGATAAGTATAGATAAGATTAACTTATTTTTAAAGAAATAGAGAGCAGGGCAAAAGACTGCTGAGAGTTCAACATCACCAGGGGCCTCTGTTGCAAGAAATCTTTATTTACTGAAATCTAATGATGCCTGTTTCATTTTTAAAGTAATCTTCCAAACTGTTAAGAAGCATTGTGGATACAGTACATTTATTTAGGGATAGTGACTGAAATGAAAAAGTTGGGTAGCCACCTGGGGCATTACATTTATTGTGGGAAGAGGACTTAGTATTGGAAATTTTTGTTTTATTCAATCATCTTCAAACAGCTCTACTCAGTTTCTAGAGTATGGAAAAACTCCCCCCATCCAAACATCTTTGATAAAAATTGGGAAACCTCTTAAAAGACTCAGATTGCTTTGAAAGGTGATTATGTAAAAAAAGCTTCTCCTTACTTAACCATGAGTTTAAAATTGTTACCTCCACAAAGCCAACATGGGCACAGGAGATTGAGACGGACTCTGTCTTGAATTACTTATATATACAATTATTAAGTAAATTCCAATTCCATGGACAAATTCTGCCTTCATAAATAGCTGTGTGATCCCAGTGAAGACAAAAACCCTGAAATGTAGAACTTTAGACAGAGTTAAGATGAAGAATATTTATTAATGGTGGTGAGGTTGGATAAATCGTGAAAAACCTAGATTAACTTTCAGATTCCACATTGCCATTCTATCTGTGATAGAAAAAATATTTTAACTTCTGACAGTTATTAAGGTAAGGCCCCCGAGAGATGTTAAAGTAAAGCCATTATGGGAACTAATAAGGGATCCCAGCAAATGTGCATCCTACCACACTACACATTCATGGCAGGAAGCATGATTGTGGAATCCTGCGTCAGATCCCATTCCACCATATTCCTGGTGCACAGGGAGCCTAATCCCAGGCTTGGCTCCCAGCCGGAGGAGCACTGGGACCCCATCTGCTAGTCGATCATGATGCATTTCTGCAGTTGGGAGCTCCAATCAGCTGATGGGGCTCCAGCCTCTGGAGCACAAGGGCGTCTTGAAAGGCTGTCACATTCTCCAGAGACTGGGCACTGGCCATGCATTCAGTTAAAGGAACCAACCACAAAATTATTACACATATTTTGTAATATGTATTTTGTGTAATAACTTTGTTACTTATTCCTCATTTTATCACACAATCAATTGAGTGAATGTGTGGCCAGGTCACCAAATGCAGGTAGTACAATTGGGGTGACAAACTAAGCAGTTCTGTGGGTCTGAAAGACAGAGCCATTGATTTTGATGATTTTACCAGAAACCCCACTCAGGGATGAGGAGAAAGGAAATGCCTTGACCCTCTTTTTTAGGAGAAAGGGAAAGTAGAGGGCCTAGAAGCAGGAAGACAGAGCAGAAAGAAGGAAGAACACTGAAAGTAATAGCTTGCATTCAGGCTTTTGTTGTCTTGTCTATTTATTTATCTCCTCTGTTGTCTAAGAGTAATACTAATGTATTCAAGTTATTTTGCAAAACCTATGTATTCCTTGCTTTTATTATCAAGGGTCCCTTCTAATATTACAGATCTATCTGCATTTAAAGATCTAGCCTAACCAGTATTTTCTCTATTGCATGTGTCCCCCTCCCACCAGTACACCACGCTTGTATTCCTACACCATGTGAGATCCCTAGGTCTCTCCCGAATCCCTCAGCTACAGGCTTCCTCAGCTCTGTGGACTGTGCTATCCCATCCCCAGGAGTGGAGAAAGCAGCAGAAGCTGGAAGAAACCTATGGCAGTGACAGCAACTAGAGTAGTGGCAGGGACTGGAGCATAGACAGGAGCCTGGGGACTGTAGATTAATGCTTCAGGGGCCACATGTTGTCCACATTCTGCCAATTGGACAGCCCTAGAATAACATATGTGCCTTTCATGGCCTATGTGAAAATTCATTAAGTTGTAACCAGTTCATAAGGCTATAAAAAGTAAAGACATTAAGGCATTTGTACATTAGTAGTCACATCCTAGATTTTAGCAGATTTTTCAGATTCCATCTGTAGTGAGCAGGAGAAGCTTCAATTGCAATTTTGAGCTGCTCTTGGCTGTGCCATATCTGGATGCATATCTGGCACCTAAAATGAGAATGAAAACCGTATATTTTCTATGCTCTTAATGATACCTCTGCCCAAAGAGCAGAATAGCAAAAGTATAAAAGTTGGATTCATAATGTGGACAGGTAGAGTAGATTGAAACAAGGAACCTTATGGAAGTGTTGGGAAGGATTTCAGCTCAAAGTTAGGATAGGAAAGACCAGAAGCTGATCAGCAGGTGGAAAGTAGAACTGGGACTGGAAATTAAGGTGGTGGGGTCATTTGGCAAAGAGATCAGGAGTTAGAGTGGAAAATGTGGAAGAATAGAGTAAGATCATGTGATAAAATACAGGGGATGCTTCCACTGGCTTATCAAGGATATTGGGACTCAGAACCAATGTGGCAGAGAGAATGAGGTAAGGAGCATGAAAAGACATAACTGGTGAAGAGCCAGGGTCAGAGAAGGACAACTGAAGCTGGTTGAATTCAATGCAAGAAAATGGAGAGAGAAGGGTAAGGAAGAAAAAATTGAAAGAGGTACCCAGACAAGGAGATTGGGAACAGGACCTAGTGGACCCAAGAAAAACTGAGGCAGATGGCTAGAGACTAGAAGAGAAAAACAGCTCAAATGAGGAGCTAGAAGTGGGGGAAATAGAACTGGCTACAAGGATATTAGGCACCAGATGCTTCAGGGAATAGGGAAACTAGGAATGACTGAACAAAGAGACTAGGATTGGGCCTGCTCTTTCAAAGATCCTGGAACTGAGGGCATTTGTACACATGCTTGCACTGCAGCGCCAGGCACTTTTAAAAGTGCCTGGCACTGTGATGCATGCATTTGTACAAAGGATGAAATGCACATCAGCGCCGAGAAAATCGGCAACACACTTTTGAACTAAAACACGTCAAAGGGGTTTTAGTTCAAAAGCGCATTGCTGCCCTTTTCTCAGCACGTCAGAGTAGACAAATGTATGTGTATAAATGCCCTGAGAGTACAGAGAGGTAAGATTAGAAGTTGATAGGCAAGGAGGCTTGTGTCAGGTGAGAAGCTTATTAAGCATGGAAGATACAAAGGATCTAGAAGCATGCCAAATGATGGAATAGCTGTCTATTTGTTTTTTAAAGAACAAAAGAAATATAGGAAATACTGAATAGCTGCTTGTAGTAGGTTTGAGGTTAATTAGTTCAAACAATCCTTTAACTATATAGAGTTCTTTATTTTTCTCACCACACTGAGCTCTCAGGAACCAGCATAAACTATACTCAGTACCTAAATATGAATATAGTCCACTCAGGGTTCACTCACAGTCCTTGAAGGATTAACTCACAAACCCTGAGAAAGTGCCTTTAACAGTCTGCTACTTTCTGCCCACACTGCAGTCCTCCTTCTCTTCCTCAGAGTGACTCCCTTGTCATGGTACTGCTTTCTCCAACTTTGCAGCTCTAGGCCTCTTCCCAGACTCAAAGGGTGCATCGAGGTGAGCATGGACCTTTGGTTCCCTGGGAACAAGAACTGGAATTTATGTGGGAATGCCCATGCCACACGTGCTTTGGCACATGGCAAGTTACCAGGTGGGGTATGAAAGGCTGGGGCCAGCACTAGGCTGGGCCTAGCAGCCTTGCCTGGGGTAGTGGGGGCCTCCCGGAGCTGCAGCAGTGGCAATTCTACCATGTGGAGCCTGGCCAGCAGCCACAGCACAGCTCTGGGTGGCCCGGCTCCACTTTTGATATCCAGAGGTCAAAAACAACCCTTGGGGGAAAAAAGGTGGAGCAGTACATACATAGGCAGTGCGTCTTTGCAGCACAGAGAACATCTAAATGTGTTTTATCTCGTACCACAGCCATGTTTGTCGTGCCACGTACTGCACAGCCATGCTCATCCAAACACAGCCAAAGAGTCTTTGGCCTGGTATTGCAGCCACTAGCTAAGTAACCATCTTCCTCCTTTCCCAGCTCCTCCCTGTCTCTTTTCTAACTCAATCTCTCTGATTCCTTTCCCTGTGAGCCTTTTAATTTGTTTTAGCCAGCCCCTTATCTTTCGCAGCTGGCTCAGTCCTCCAAAGAGGCCTGTAATTAGCCTCACTGTCTGCAGCTGGCTATAGTCCCTGCAAGCTTACAGACTCCTCCAACCTGGAATGTGCAGTCTGCTGCAAGCCTTTGCCAGCCAGCCTGCTACACTGCTCATTAAAGGAGCCCCATCCATCCTGTATACTGAATGAGGCAGGGGTCCTGTCAAAAATAGTGTGTTATCCTAATGCATAAGCACAAGGCATCCAAATTAAAGTTTCATTAATTATTAATGTCAATAATTAACTTTAATGCTGGTATTTCTTAGCTTCGAGTGCTTGACTTTGCAACCTTCATTTTCTTTCAAAATAGCTGTCTGGTTGTAGCATTTATTTTTGATGACTGAATATAAGAATCTTCTGTTACATGCAGAGAATGTCATCTTATACTACATACACTTTTCATTTTCCTTTTAAATAGTGAAAATATCTTTTATAACCTGACATAATACATTGTTTTGTAGTTGAGTCCAATAAAACAGATAGAACATTATCATGTCTTATTAAAATCAATTGTTGCTTGCTATTGTAGTAAGAGTGGAAAATATATAGTAACTAACATTATTTGGTATATGATATTATATTACATTAATTTATTGTCCTATAAGCCTGTTGCTTAGAAGTTACATTAACTGTCATTTTCTCCATTAATAGTACAACATGGCTCCAACATGTTGATCATACATTCAGAAAGCTAAATAGACAGACATAGCTCATAAATCAGAAGCTCACAACTCTGTTCAGTTTTTATTTTATTTGTGGGGTGCTTACTTGAATCCATTACAGTATGAAATGGCCAATAATCAATATGCAGGATTGGCCCTCTGGTTTAAGTGACCTCTGAGATGGAATGACAGTACTTATGATGATATCTCAATCTGCAAAAAGTCTATGTCTTTCCTTTATCCTACAGATTAGTAAATTCTCCCCCTACCCTCTCTAAGTCCTCTCATTCATGTTTATGTCTGAGAAATGATCACTTTGTGCCTATTGAGCGTGTCTGCACTACAAACTCTGCCCAGCAGCAGCGCCTTCAAACCTACCACACTCCATAATGGGGCACAACAGACATTTGTTTTCTATTTTTCCTTGCTAACCATTGGATACAGGCTGAATGAGGGTAATCTTTTTTCATCATTTACTCCCTGTCCCTGCAGCCCAGGAATGATCTTTGCATGCCTTCTTGGCAGGACAAGAGGCAAAACTCCAGAATGGTGTAATTTGGCCTTCACTTCTGTCATGATACAGCCTCCTCAGGGATAACCGTGATGTCCCTATGGCACTGTAGTCATGCTGGCTCCACCCTATGGGCACCTACTAATCTCATCTGCCATGTCTTGCTGGTATAAATGATGAATCGGGAGGCTGCCCTCGAATTGCTGCTTGGTCACAGTCCTGACAGACTCCTCTAAACCCTGTGGGTTGTTGGACCCCTTTCTGGATTCCACACTCAGGAGGTACCCTACGGTACCCCCAAGCCTTATGGGCTAGATGCATGGCTCCAACACCTCCCCTTTATCAAACTCCATGCCTTACAGGTGGTATTTAAACATTGTCCCTACTTTGATAAGGCCTCAGTCTAACTCAGCCTCCCGTCATCACTGGGCCCTTGACGCCTATAGCCATGCCCTCCAGTGCTGGGATCTCTACACCCCCTGTCATGGCATCCTCTCTGGCTCTGGCCTTACTGCAGCCCTGTCTCTGCACCCTCTCTGGCGCTGGGGCTGTACACCATAGTATGCCCCCTACGAGGCCTTCTCCTCCCCCAATAGCCTCAGCCCAGTCCACTCATATAAAAACAACAACATAAATATGAGCCCTTGGGCTATGACATAATACAAGCACACTCTGCCTCTTTAAAATCCCAAACTGCTCCTAGAGTATTGAGTGCCTCCCAGCCTGGGTACCTTGTAGACTCCTGGAGCCTCATTAACTATATAAACAGTCTATCCGGCAACCAAAGCATTCCTGGGTAGTTCTTCCCTGCAGGAGCTCCATCCCCTGGCAGCTTGCCAGAGAACTAACCCCTGTCAGCCTTGGCCCTGGGGTTTATGTGTGCCCAGGGCCCTAACTCCTTCCAGTCATCTGACTGGGTGCAGATGCAGGCTAATTTCCCCACTAGTCTGCTACCCATGCAACCTGTAGCTGTGGAGCTCTGTCTAGCGCCTCCGGCTCTCTAGCCAGGCAGTTCCTGCCCTTAAAGGAGCAGGCACACCTTAGTTCCCTGAAACACCTTCCCTCTCCTCTCATGGCCCCAGGGGTTGCCTTCCATAGAATCCTAGGAAGGTAGGATTAGAAGGGACCTAATCCAGTTCAATCCCATGCCCAAAGCAGGATTATCCCTATCCAAACCATCCCATACAAAGAAATTGCACAGTCAACCCTGACCCAGCCACAAGACATAAACATCATAACCACCACAGGTAAAGAAGGGGGAGAACGGTGACCAATGTCCTGCTGCTGCAAAGGTTGTTAAAATACACTTGAGAGATCCATGGAAGAGAACCACGCCCCTGCTACAGAGGTAGACAAAATCTTCTACAGTCCCTACCAATCTGACCATGGAGTAAAATGCCTTCCTGACCTCAAATATGGTGATCGATCTGACCGTGAGTGAAGGGCTAGGATCCTCTAGCCAGGACTCTCCATCATTAAATCCCAGCAGGACACACCCCAGTTAAAATCCCCAGCCTTGGCTGCAGCCAACACCCAATTCTTCCAAGGAAAGTGAACAAAAAAACACATGTAGCAGCAGGAGGGGGAAAAGAAATCCTTCCTGACTGCATGTGGCAACTAGCAAAGTCCAGAAACATGGGAAATACCCACAGTAGGACATAAGCATAGCTACTCCTTTCCCCTGATGGTTTAGTCAGTGCCCCCACATCAAAGGAGGGAAAGGCATTTTTTCTTGTCAAATCCTTCCACAGGGAAACCTATGGGCGTCTATAAACATGCTCTAGGGGTGGGGAGGGTGTGGAGAGCAGTTGTGCTTTAATTACAGTGACTCTTGGGAGCCACTCTAATTTAAGTGCCCACAGCATCTTGTGTATTCAGCATCCTCCACTTCAAAATGGCAGTGGGGGCACTTTAAAACTCATTTGATAAGCTTTAATTAAAGCACCCCTCCCACCATTTTGAAGTATGGAGGTACTGAATACACAAGACGCTGAGGCTGCTGGAGCATGCTAATTAGCATGCTCCAGCAGACTCAATTAATCAAGTCTACTCCGATGTGCTGTAATTACAGTGCATCGGAGTAGGTGTCCTACACATCTAAAGGCACCCAATGGTCTTTTATTGTGTTTAATTGAACTGGTTTCTTCTATGATGTCCAAAGAAGGAAAACTAGTGTAGTTCTTATCCATCAACTAATTCCTTCTAAGTGTCCTTTTTCTATCCCAAAATAATTTTATCATCTGAAATGGATTTGCATTTCTTTTAAATTTGCTGATCAAAATAGAAAATGCCCATACTTCTGGTATTTCAAAAATTAACCTTGAGTGGTAATATTATTCTATTCTACTCCTCATGCAGTTTACAGAGGTGGAAACCAAGATCTGCAGACAAACAGGTACATAGTAGACATAACAGAACTGCCAACCTTTTGCATTGAAACTTGAAACAACATATACCTGTCCTATTTTTAATATGGACAAAAAATTAACCAGAACTTATCAGAAGATGTGGTGAGACCTATATACTTACTGGCTGCATTACTAACAGGCTTTGGGTCCTTCTTTTCTTTTCTTTTTCACTGATGTGGTGAGGCAAATGACAGTATGTGAACTTTCCCCTGTTAGCACTCCTTTTCAGTTTGAGTAGTGACTAATTGTTTTAATGAGCAACTAATGACCTAAGACATCTTCAGGGCCAGTGTGATTGTCTATACATGCAATATTTCTGGTTTTTAATCATGCCGAATGAGCACAGGTTTTTTAATGTATCCAAAATGTATCTGTTTGCATAAACAGACAAATCTGTAAAGTACAGATTCCCACTTCTGAAGTAAATTGTGTATTGTAAAGGGACATTAGGAGATCTATGCAGTACTTTCTTCAGTGGGAATAATTGATTTATACCAGTTTCCCAACCATGATATTCATTTGTGTTTGTAACAATTTGTTTTTATTACCAAAACAATTAAAAAGAAGGACTAAGTTATTTTAAGCAAACAGCTTCATTTTAAATTCATCAATTTCTGGTTTGAATGTAGCACAGCTGCATTGTAATGTGATCAAGCACAATAAAATCTACTCTCTTTTTTTATGGATGGCAAAATTTTACAATCCAGGTAGATGCACAATTATATATAAAATGTTCTGAAAGTGAAGGTAGAATTTAATGTTTAAAAAGTTAATATACTAAATATTATACCTACAGTTTCATGTATGTTAAAACTATGAGTCTTGAACATACAGTGAGGCCGTGATACATACGATAGTTACATTCTTGAAAAAAACACTGTGCAAATAGAAATTGCTTAAAAAGCTACCAAGGGTATGGGAAATAAGGCTTTAGGATTCAGATGCAGCTGATAATTTGGCTGATAAATGTCCGTGAGTGCACGCAGCCTCAGCACAGCATGCAGGCAGTGAGGAGCAGAGCCTGGCAGCTTGGAGAGCTGTATGAAGTTGGTAAGTCCGATGTGGTGGAAGGGGACGAGGGAGGGAATGGTTGCCGTGGGGTAGTTCAGTGCCCCCCATGGTGAGGGAACAGTGGAACAGGGGCAGACACTGCCCAGCCAGGGTGGGGCAGGCACAGGACAGAGCCACAGCTCATCCGGAGGGCACAGGGAGCGGCCCCCACTGCTGTGCACAACCTGGGAGGGCACAGGGGGGTGCCCCCAGATCTGCATGAGGCAGGGCAGGGCAGGGCAGGGCGTGGTGAAGTGAGTGGGCTGCAGCTATGGGCTGGAGCCGGGGCTATGCAAGGCTTTTCTTGGTTGGAACTGGGCTCAGGGCAGGTGGTGGTGGTGCTGGGAGAGGGCTACTGGGAGGGCTTTAGCCACCACAAAAATTGCTATAGTCTCCACCCCCATAACCCCCTTCCAGCAGCGCCACTGCCCACCTCAAGCCCAGCCTGGCTCATCCCCCACTGAGAAGAGCCCCTCACAGCCCCAGCTCCAGCCCGCAGCTGCAGCCCACCCCACCATGCGCAGATCTGGAGGGCCCCACCATGCCCTGCTGGGTTGCACGCAGCAGTGGGAGCTGCCCCCTCCTTGTGCCCCCCAGACGAGCTGTGGCTCTGTCCTGTGCCTGCTGCACCCCAGCTGAGCAGCACCTGCTGCAGCCCCTGCCTCCCTCACTACAGGGGACATTGAACTGCCCTCCCTCACATCCCTTCCTTCCCCCCTCCCCTTCCACCACAACATGACACACTTACCAACTACATTGAGAGCAGCGTGGTGTGTGTGTGGGGGGGGGAGGGGCTGGGAAGCGACCAGATGATTTTAGATGTATCTGCGCATCTTGGTGCCTGCGCTGCACCAAGTGTAAAAGTGAATCCGTACTGTGTACAAAAATAAAGGGTCACAATTAATTGATCATGCATAACTAAAACCATGAAAAAATACCATGTAAATTGAGGCCCAACTGTATTTTATTGCTGAATCTTTCTTCACATCTATGTTTTTTCCACCCATATTTGAGGTCTATTTATCTGAAATTCCTAAGTGTGATCATACTATTGAGGTTTTTTGACATGAGTCCAACAGAGACTAATTATAAAGCAGATTCATATATCTTGTAGTAGAGACTTTCTGGTAGATGGAACAGATCCATACTCTTTATTATTCCATTTTCCTTGGTTTAGCTCAGCCTAGTGGTCATATGTTATCATAGTGGGATGAGACAGTACATTTGTCATCTCACTGAATAGGAGAGCAAGACAACCCAAAGAATCTTCTAAAGAAGTACAGTACTAAAATTAAATTATGGACTTAAGCAAAGACTTTCATAAAGAAAAATACTTAATATATTAGTTTATAAAACAAAACTTCCATTTAGCTTTTGCTAGTAATTGATCATTATGTGTAGCTCAATACATTTTTAGTTGGCTTCAAAACCTATACAAACCTAACATTATGCAGAGTAGCATATTCTCAGTATAACTGGCAAATAAGTTGTACATCTCAGTCAGAGCATGGCTGGAGAATGATGTGGCCAGAAATCTAAACTCACCAAAATATTATTTGTTTGATCCTGCCAAATCAAAGTGAAACACCAGGAGTTTTGTAAGGGAAATATATGGAATTCTTGATATAAACAGGGGTTATGATGAAACACTACAGCTCTTGAGGAGATCAGGGGCCCGAACTGCTCATGGGAAAAAAATTATGGATTTTATTATAGAAATAAATCAGTACAGTTATTTGGTTCAAATTCCCAAACCTTCTACACTTAGAATTAATTTATCAGAATAAAAATTATTGTTTCATATTTCTTGAAAATAACAAATCAAACTACCTCACTGAGGCTGCAATTTATATAGACTCTTGCAGGACTGAGATAGAGCCATAACAAAGAAGTGCCTTCCCAAAGGAAAATTTTCTTCTAGATCTTTAATCCAGAAATTGTCTACTTTTTTTAGAGATCAAGTTTTTTCTTTATTTTCCCCCAATCTAAGTGCTCTATCAGTCTTGATAGAGGAAAGCTAGCTAGCTCCTATCCAAGCCATGATTTTTATTAAAGAATATTCTTTGGACACTGGGTAATATGGTTTTTCCACACCAGCTGGGTCCCATGAGATGAAGATAAAAACATGCAGGTTGGCTTCATACTAAAAACACTACAGTTCTTAGTAGCACGTCCATGCTCACCTAGAAGATTAAAAAAATGTTCTCATCGACTTTAGTGGAAGATAAATCTGTGTTTCTCCCTCCAAACATGCGCATATGCATGCTCAATGAGAGGAACAAAAAGACAAAGACTTAAAATCCTTACTGTGTTCCGCATTCAGTAAAAATGCTTTCAGCTGCAAACTGCTGTTAGCTGGAGACTGTAATAGAATTTACTTTCAGATACTGTTAACTCAGGGCTCCATCATTGTTACGAATAAAAATGAATGAAAACTTGCCCGGGACATAAAAGAATGACTAAAAGTGCCATATACACAGCTAGCAAAGAGTTACAGCTCCCCCTACCACCCACTCACCCGCCTACCTGCACACCAGCTTTCATATACTACTTGACACCAACCACTGGGAAAAAACAACCCCAGAAAAATCTCCCTGAAGTTAAGATTTTTGTGGTGATATCTTTTATTGGACCAACTGCATGGTTAGGATAGACTTAGACAAGCTTTCAAATGTAGTGCATTCTTTTTCAGGTCTGAGCTCTCCCTGAAGCTACACACTTAAATGTGTTCTGGATAGTAATTATCATGAGATAAAAGCACTAATCATGTAATAATAACTTTTGTAGAAGTAACAGATAATGATTAATTGGTTCTTCTATGCTTCACAATCACCAAAATGTTTGTAAATATAAAGGAAACTCTAACAAGTATCGTTTGTTTAGAGCTTATGGCCTCTGAATCGTTGTAAATGATCTGGGCTAGGGAAAGACATTACACATAAAATGGTTTAAGTGATCTGAAACTGGTTTAAACCTGTAACAGAACAGATGTTCAATGCACATAAACCAGTTCAAAATGTCTGAAACTGCTTTAAGATAAACCTGGTTGAATGTAGTATCAGACTTAACTGATTTGGCTCGTACCGGTTTATTCGATTTCTGTCCCAGACCGCTTGCTTATTTAAGACAAACCAGACTCCCCCAGCATCCCGGCATGCTCTTGGGCTGAGCGGGGCTCTCTGCTCCACAGCAGACCTGGCTCCTCCCCTCTGCTCCCTGGCTGCAGCTCCCACAGTCTCTGCAGGCATCTGCCTGGCTTCTGCTCCCCCCTCCCCTTCCCACTCTCTGCTGAGCAGGCATTATTCTATCCCTCACAGACATCTCTCAGCATTAGCTAGCAAACTACATGCTGGCTATCCCCAAGCGGTGGCACACAGGAAAAAGGCAGAATCAACAGATAGCTGGTAATGTTCTTCTATTGTTTTATTAATGAGCTCATAAACACTGAGTTAGGGGTGATAAACATTCCCTGCTGGGCTGGTCAGGAGGGAGGGGGAAACAGTCCCTAATCCTGCTGGGGCCTGGCAATGCCACCCACCCCTTAGCTCAGCTTTGTGCAAGGGAAGGGAGGGCTGCTCTAGTGCCCCCCAGCTTCTAGCCTGAGCCACCACAGGCACGTGCCTGCATTTCGGGAATGAAAAGGGAATTTTTATCCACCTCCAAATCAGTTCAAGCTTTGCAGATTAGAGTAACCTGCAAAGATTGAATCAATTCCAGCTCAGACTTTTTGAATGTCTGCCCCTAGGGCCTGGGATTTTTTCCCAGTTCTTTGACTGTCTGCATATTCGGATCTACTCCTGCGAGGCTGCCTCAGGCCCCAGCCATGTCATCCCTGCACAGCTGCATCAGGCCTCAGCCCCCCATAGCTGCATTGTGTCCTGGCCAGGCCAGTTTTGCATGGGTGAATTAGGCCCTGGTTTGTTTCCTCTGTCCACAGGCCTGCCCAGCCCGGGGCAATCCAGCTTCATGGGGTTTGGAAATTTGGTGCCCAGGTAGTGATGGCAGAATTAATTTCCACTGCTCCCCTACTGCCAAATTTCCAGACCCATGGATTACACGGCTTCACAAACCACATCTGGCCTGTGGGCTAGGCGTTGAACACATCTGATATAAGGCATGTGATATATAGTGCACTTAACTTTTGCACTAACAAGTCCTTCTCTGAGGGAACTGATTTGTAGGGCAGCAATATGTGCAATAGATAAGATTTTGGATGATCTTTTTTTAATCCAAATGTCCCTGATAAATGCTGGTTTTAAATCAAAAGACTGTAAGTTTCATTTGTGATGCATATTGTTTCTGCATGTTGAGATTTTATTTTTTTACTCTTAAAAAAATCCCCCCCTAGTCAGGATAGTTTAGAAATTAGAGATGATAAAGATGAATCTAAGATGATTTTTGAAGAAATGAGAATTTCAGACATGAATTTAAGTAACAAGCCAGAACAGAAATTAAACTACACAAAAAGTGGAATAGCTATTTGTGACTTAAATTTAACCATACAGTTTTCAGGTCTCTTTTCCCAGTAGTTAATCAATATAGTAGTTTCTTATTCACAGCACCTCTTAAAGGTTTTACAGTAACCAAACTAGGCATCTATTGTTCAAAGGTCAAAAGCCTTGTGATGTATTATATTTCTATGATATCTGTGGCTCTGGAATTATTCCCTTCAGACAACCAGATTGTTCAGGAAAGAGGCTTCAATAAGTCTGAAATCAATTTTTCCCCTTGTTGTATATCATAGTTAATTATCAGAGCTATAACCCATTAATTATCTTGGATTAAATTCCTTAAAAAAGTGTCCTGTTAGAAAATTTGATAACATTTTATATTAAGTGTCCATTAACTAATACTAAATTACAGTGTAACGCCTCTGGAAGTACATGTGACATCCATATGAATTCCGAATGAACTCATTATTATCTATGCTATTATAATGAATACCAAATCAATTTATAATGATAAAACACTTAAAATAAAGTGCTGCTGAAATTTTATGTTCTCATCAGTTGTAAGAATTAAATGTGAAAATAGTTCCCTGGAACAATTGTTGGCAGTCTCCGTTTCATTTGTGTGGAAGTATAGAAGCTGCAAGTATGTATCATGGAAAACCAGGAACCAATGTAGTTTAAGAATCGACTAGGAAAGGACTGAAGTGCAAAACCAACCTATCAGGTGAATTTCAATCAAAAATGTTGACAGTTTTTTCAATATTATCTTTGCTTTTATGTAATAAGAATATCTTGATAGCAGAAGTATACATTAGAAACTCTTCACTGGCACTTTAGGAATCATACATATATACTACATTTCAAAATATGAAAAGAGCATTATTATGGATAGAAAACTAAGAACTTAGGAAACATCAAATTTCTGGTTACTTGTAAAACTATAACACTGCTTGTTTGTGCCTCTCTCCCTTACACAAAAAGTCAAGGCTTCTTTGGAAAAACTTGTCCATTCCTATATCCAAGGGAGATGATCATTGTCTGCTTATGATGCAGGCTACATTTCCTTTCAAGATAATAGGAAGAGCAAAAAATATTTTTGCTTGTATGAAGTGTAGATAAATATTGTTTCAGTATTCAAACACTGAATGGAGGCTATGCAGGCAACCATAAATCTGGCATTTCCTAACATCTGATTGCTTGACTTTGCAATCTAATTAATGTTCTTTTAAGCTGCACAAGCTAAGTCTATTCCATCTCGGAGGAAAGGCAGCAAAAGCGAACCAGGGAAGCCAAAGCTGCGACAGAACTCCAACTAGCTACAAGTATCAAGGACAATAAAAAGTCCTTTTTTACATATGTGGAGAGCCAGAGGAAAAGCAAGGGCACCATTGGACCCCTACTAAACCAGATGGAACAATTGACAACCGATGCCCAGGAAAAAGCCAACTTGCTAAATGGGTACTTTGCATCGGACTTTCACCAGTCCCAAGGGACATCCCTACCTATTATGGGACGGGAAGGCCCGGGTGAGGGAGATTCCTTACTCTCCACCAATGCTGACCTTGTGAAGGAACACCTTGAGAGGCTGGATATCTTCAAGTCAGCCAGCCTTGAGAGCTTACACCCCAGGGTACTCAAGGAGCTGGCAAACATCATAGCTCAGCCCCTGGCATGGATCTTCAAGAACTCCTGGCACTCTTGTGAAGTGCCCGAAGATTGGAAGAAGGCCAGTGTGGTGCCTATCTTCAAGAAAATGGTGGTTGACGGAAGTCAATCATCGTGGTGCACTGTGACTAGTGGGGTCCCTCAAGGCTCTGTCCTTGGGCCTATACTATTCAACATCTTCATTAATGATGTGGACATTGAAGTCAGAAGCAGAATGGCCAAGTTTACCGACAACACCAAACTTTGGGGTAAAGCATCCACACCTGAGGACAGGAGGGTGATCCAGGCTGACCTTGACAGGCTCAAGAAATGAGTGGACGAGAACCTGATGGTGTTTAACACTGAAAAATCCAAGATTCTCCACCTTGGGAAGAAAAACCTGCGGCATGCTTATAGGCTCAGCAGTGCTACACTGGCTAGCACTACGGATGAAAGGAACTTGGGGGTCATGATTGACCACAAGATGAACATGCGCCATCAATGTGATGCTGCTGCTAGTAAAGTGAGCAAAACCCTGGCTTGCATCCATAGATGATTCTCAAGCAAATCCCAAGACAACATTCTCCCGTTGTACTCAGCCTTGGTGAGGCTGCAGCTGAAGTACTGCGTCCAGTTTTGGGCTCCACAAAAAGGATGTGGAGAAGCTTGAAAGAATCCAGAGAAGAGCCACGCACATAATCAGAGGTCAGGAAAACATACCTTACGATGACAGGCTGAGAGCTATGGGACGACTCAGCCTGGAAAAGCGCAGGCTCAGGGGTGATCTGATGGCTGCCTATAAATTGATAAGGGATGGTCACCAGGATCTGGGGGAACTTTCGTTCACCAGAGTGCCTCAAGGGATGACAAGGTTGAATGGTCATAAACTCCTCCAAGACTGTTTCAGGCTGGACATAAGGAAGAACTTCTTTACTGTCCGAGCCCCCAAGGTCTGGAATAGACTGGCACCAGAGGTGGCTCAAGCACCTACTTTGAATGCCTTCAAGAGAAATTTGGATGTTTGTCTTGCTGGGATCCTATGACCCCTGCTGACTTCCTGCCCCTGGGGCAGGGGACTGAACTCGATGATCTTCCGAGGTCCCTTCCAGCCCTAATGTCTATGAAATCTATGAACGTAGCGCACTTTCTAAAAATGTAATTTCCTAGGCTCTTTTTTAAAAGTAAAAAAACATTTTCCATAGTGTAACATCATGTATCACTAAAGGGCTTGAACGCTGAACCTTCAGCACCACTGTGCAAACACGGACCAGATCCAGGGAAGAGCCTCATGGAGTTAGTTCCCAGGTGTTCCCTGTACAGTGTCAGCTGCTGTCACGGTACTGACGTGAGAGGAGTCTTGGGATGTTCATATGTGCAGCTGTTTTGGCTGTCTTCCAAGCTGTTCTTGAATATCATATGTAAAAGAAGGAAGGTGGTGTTTTTTAATAGTTTATATATCAATAAAATCTGAATAAAATGTTATGGGGCAAAAGGAATAGACTTCTCTAGCCTCAGGGCATTGCCCTGCTGCATATAAAGGCCTGCTGCAAACAATGGTGAGTGTTTCTTAAAGAAAAGATCCCAAGAATCCTTGCAATGGAAGGTGCTAGGCAATTTGAATATGTAGTGATATATAGCCTAATATAGGTCACTATATGGTAATGATATATTTATGTCACTACTGGCTATCCATATAATGCCACATTTTTTACTTTAATTTAATTCAAGTTCTTATATTTTTATTTTCTGAAATTAAAAATATTCTTTTAACAAACTGACTCATAGTGCAGTGTTGTTTAACTCAGGGGTGTCAAACATATGGATCCATGGACCAGATCTGGCCCTTTTGTCTCCTGGAGAGACCAGAAATTTGGGGGCAGGGTAAATAGGATATGGAACCCTACTGGGGACTTGTTTTGGCAGCAGCAGGGAGAGCAACAGCTTCATTAACCCCTTTACTTCTTGAACTAACACAACGCTGCCTCTGCTGCTTGACCTGCCACCAGAGGTGGGTCCAGATCCAGCCTGCAAGGGTACCTGTACTCCAGATCCAGCCACGGGGCCAAATGCATTGGACACCTCTGGTCTTAGATAATTGAGCCAGGGATTCCTGACCTCTAATAGCAGCTCCACTCATGATTTACTAAATGACCGTGAACAAGGAATAACTTGGGTGTTCTTATTTGTAGAATGAAGAAAATACTGAAACACCTCACAGGGATGTGTAACAGGGGGCACATTTGGGGTCAGGTCTCCCGGTGGCCTGCCCACCTGTCTCTGGGGCAGTCCGCCCAGCCTCACCTGCCACAACTTTGTTTTTTCCATAAACTGATGGTATAACACAGGAAGATGCCCATTCCCCACCCTAGTGCCAGGGGGCACTATCTGAAGCTCCAAACCTCCCCTACATCGCAGCCCATGCCTCACAGATGGCATCCACATGATGTAATCATAACATACACCATGACTAGTGCTCCAGGTCTCACAGGGACTCCCTCCCTGGAGCAGCAAGTCATTGTGCTTACTCTTCAGGTCTTTTGACCCACTCTCAGCATCCTTACAGCAGAGGACTTACTGGGGTCAGGACTCAACCCTAACTCTCTGACTGAGCCCCCGACTCAGCATCTGGCCCAACTACAGCCTCAGGTGTCTACGATCATGCCTTGACCTCTTCCCCATTCACGGGTTCCTACTACACCCCCTCTAAGGCCTATATGCCATGCCCCACCCTAGGGCCTTCTCATCTTCATGATCAACTACTCACAGGGCTTGTGCTGCCCTTCAGGCTTACTCCCAGTTTGGTCCTACTCACTGTGCCCCTGGGACTGCCCTTCAGGCCTACTCCCATTCAGCCTTTCTCTATGCGGTGCTACACTCTATGCTCCTCATGCTACCCCCTCTGGGGTCTCTGGGATCTCACATCCCTGCTGGACTCAGGCACCTACACATGAGCATACCTGGCCCCCACTACTTCCACAACTCTATGCTACCTCCTCTGGGGTCTCCAGGATCTCACATCCCTGCTAGGCTCAGGTGGCACTCCACTTGCTCTTCCTGGTCCCACAACTGCCTTCAAAGCCCACCCAAAGCAGGGGCTGAGGTTAAGGTACCCCTCCTTGCCTTTCACTGGGGCAGTAACTGGCTTGGCATTTCCTGGGGACCCCTGCACCACCAGGAGCCCCACCAGGCCACCCCTTCCCGGCAGGGTGCAGTTTTAAGTCATGCCCAGGAGCAAGAGCCTCCTGCTCTTACCTTCCAAATGTTCCTGCTGCAGCTCAGCCAGGCACTAGTTCTGCCTTTATATACCCTGTTCTCAAAACGGCTGCCACCATCAGGCACCTGGTAGCTGCCTGCCTCTCACCTTAAAGTGGCAGGCACCCAAAGGTGCCCTGCCAGAGGATGAAATTAGAAATAAACATCTCTGCAAATCACTCTAAAAATATAGGGCAGTAGTGGAAAAAACATTGGGAGGGTCTTTTGGTGATGGAATGTCCAAGGAGGTTAAAGTGTTCTGCCACAGGCTTGTCTGTCTTTCTGGAACTTATGTCAGATTAGTGTTCAATTATTCTTACATGTAACATGGCCTAATCTATTTCATATAGACAGCAGAGGGGCACTATAAGCAGGCAATAGCATATATGATATTGGTAGAATTACAGATGAGTGAATCTCAGACGTTATGACCTGTGTCATTTGGTCCATTGTTGTTTGTACTGATGAGAAGATACAGCTTGCAGCTGGGTCTTTTGGAAGGCCTGGTACCTCAGTGGGGATGACAGGTAGTCTGTTGCTGCAGAGAAACCCTTAGAGGTTGGGGGCACTGTCTATAGGCCTGGACAGGTTTTTCCCTCATGGCTACCTTAAGATGGTCATCATTTTCCAGGGGAGGGCTGAAGGTTATTTGAAGGTGACCTTCAGCTTGAAAGTGTTCAAGCTCGGGGTTGTAAGTGACAACCAGAGAGATTCTCTTGTCTTTGTCTCAAGGTTGGTATTGTAGCAGGTCAGAGTTGGGTCTCAGTTTGTCTCTGTTTATCTGAGTGGCTATGGTTTTTCAGTTGTATTGTAAGTATAGGAATCCCATATCTAGATCCTTAAGATTTGCATCTCAGTTGGTGTGAACAGAGCAGATACCCAGCTTGTAACATAGAGTTTGACTGTAGATGGTGGATGTAGTGGTATGTGTAGGATGAAAGCTGGTGGCATACAGGTAGCTGTGGCACTTGGTAGGTTTCTGGTACAGTATGGAGGTAATATGGCCATTGGAAATGAATGTTCTGGGTGGAGTGTTCCATAGTCAGTTTGATAGAGGACTGGATGTTGTTAAAGTATGGATGTTCTCTAGAGATTCCTTCCCATGTGTCCACACGATGAAGTTGTCGTTGATGTACCTTAGGTATATCAAGGAGACAGAGGAGGTTATTAATGTTTATTCTGTGCTGTTTATTAATGTTTAGGAAATAACTATTTGATTAAATAGAAAAAGCTTATTTCAATATCTTTTTTCTAAATGATGCCATATTTGCTTGTACCATGTTATATACTTTATATAATCCAGAACTTCAACAGCCTGATTGGATTTTTAATACATGTACTTTTAGATAAGTAATGCCATTCCTATATCCAAGGGAGATGATCATTGTCTGCTTATGATGCAGGCTACATTTTCTTTCAAGATAATAGGAAGAGCAAAAAATGTTTTTCCGTAGATTATTTTTAGCAAAATTGTTGATATTAAGGAACTGTGTAATAGTTTGGCAGAAACATAGTTATAAAATGAGTGCTTCCTATCTTGCTGGTACACAGAGGCAGTCACTAGCATCCACATAAATATTTACACTAAGAATTTGAAGTCATACACTCTTCTGCATTCTAATCATCACCCTACAGCACAAGTTTTCCTCCCTCTTTCACCAAAACAAGAAAAGGATTAGAATTAACAGAAAAAATGATTTGGTACCTATTTCCCTCCGTCTTGTCAATTAACTTTATCTCCATTTTTCACTTTGCCTCTCAGTGTCATTCATGGCAGTTTTTACCATGGTTTGGCTTTTCTGCCAGAAAAAAAAAATGTTTACATTTAGAGTTATTTTTAAGTTTTGTGACTCCATTAAAAAGAGGGTGAATACAGGAAAATAAAGAAAAAGACGGAAACACTCTTAGTAGCCTCTTTCAATCATCTCTAATGTGCTCTGTTTGTCTCAGCTGCACTTTGACTAAAGTATTCCTCATTAACATATATAGAAAAGGTTTTTATTTCCTGATTTAGATCACTCTTTTAAAACTTCCTCCTCAGACCTGGGCTCAGTGTTCAAATTTGGCCTGGGGAAGGAGTGAAAGATGATATATTCAATAATGTATGAATTAATTAATATATTAATCTTCAAAATTACTATCACCTGTAAAATATAGTAGTAAATACATTAGTACTAAATATTGGGTACAGAAGTCGGGAAAATTAGTTATTCAAGTACTAGAAGTTAATAAAATAGTGTGACCAGCCTAGACTCATTTTTTAATATTCAGTTAAATCAATGACAACATACTTAACTAGTGAACAATAAGACAAATGTATTACATCATTCAAAAAAAAGTTTTCACTATTTTACCAGTAGTTTTGAAAGCAGAATGTTTACTTCGTAACATTGTGAAACTCGATGGTTCCTTCAAGTGTCAAAGCCATCAAAATTAAGGTGTTCACTGGAGAGACCAACCTTGTACCCCCTTATAATCACATGAGTAGTCCTGGATTGTATAAATAAAATTCAGGCCTCATTTTTGGCAAGTTTTGCTTTGTTCTTGCTTTATGAGAAATGGTTTACAGCAGCAGTTGGCAAAGTTTCCCAGTGATGGGCCAGAATGGTTCAGTTCTGGCTCAGGGCAGGTTGGTGCTAGGACCTGGCCACCACTGCCACTGCAGTTTGCCCCTTCCATCATTTTTCACCACTACCCATCTGTGGCATACCACAGTAAATTGTCTTGCTGCCTGGGTACAGCGTGGTATGACATGGGAAAAGCTCCCCTCCACACCAGATGCAGATGAGGCTCCAGCTCCCTGGACTGGATCTGGCCCACAGACTATAGGTCTCCTGGTTTATAGGAATACCCAACTTGTCTTTGCTGTACTACTGGCCACTTTCTGTGCAATTTATTCTCTCTTCTCCTGTCTAAACTAAATATAATCACACTGGGCACATCTACATGTGATATTAATGCAACACAATAAACTCCAGCTCAGTTTGCACTAGAGTTTATTGCTCCTGGGCTCAGTGTTTACATGTGCACTCAGGACTGCAGCACATTGAACCAAGGTGGCGCAGCCCCTGGCTGGCATGGGTCCAGGGAGTCAACTTGCCAACCCACAGCTCCACCGACCCGGCCCAACATGCTGCAGAGGGGCTGGTTGGGGCACGAGGGTGCTCCAGTGCAGGCCTAGCCATCAGGCAGCCCCTGCACTGTAGCACCCTCATGCCCCAGGCAGCCCTGGTCACCATCTATACCTGCATTGTGGTGGAGTAAATAACTCCACCATAGGATAGTACTTGTGTCAGGCAGTGCTGCCCTATGGTGGAGTTAATTACTTTACCTAATAGGAGTGCATATGTAGATGGTGATGCTTAACTAAGGAGGTAGTTAGTCAACTCTTGTGTAGATGCACCCGCTAACTACTATCTAGTTTTAATCATACTACTAAAAGTTTGATCTGTAATTTTTTCTATTTTTATTATGCCAACCTATTAAAAAACTAAATTTAAGAATGGTTTGTATAATGTGCATTATTAGAATTACTACACTTTATAATACCTTAATTTTTTCCCTTTTATCTTGAATTGATTATTCAGTTGCTGCTTTAGTTTGTTTAGATCAGTGGTTGTCAACCTTTTCAGGTCCATAGCACCCCACCACCTCATTTTTTGAGTGTGACTGCACTCCCAACTGAGAACTACTGTTAGTGCTACCTCAGTTGATCTCAGTGCTTCTCAGCTGGGTTTTGCTGCCTTCAGATGAAACTGCCCCTTATGGCTGCTGCACAGCCAGCCCACTCCCCCTTCATTAGGGGTCTCTAATTAGCCTAAGGCAGGAGGGATCTGCCTTGTTCGATGTAACTCTACATTGTTAGGCACCCCCATTCCTCCCAGAAACAGAAGTGGATGGGACAATTGCACCCTTGCTTGTTTCGGGGAGGAGTGTAAGGGGCACCAGATCAGGAAACACTGTACAGTGCAAGGCAGCTTTGCTACCTGTTTAAGGCTGATTAGAGAGCCCTAATGCAGAGGGAGTGTGCAGAGGAGTTTTACTTGGCTGCTGCTACTGTAGCACCCCTGAGAGGGCCTCACAACACCCCAGGTGAGAACTGCTACTTTACACCTTTCATTCAGTAACAGTGGAAAGGAGTATTGGGCATGTGGTCCGGGGCAGGTTACCCCAGGTAGGGTAGGGCAACAGGGGGAAGCACTTTAATTAGAGTGGCTCTGAGAGCCTCTCTAATTAAAGCACTGCTGTGTCTTGTGATCAGTGTCCCCATGCTTAAAAATGGTGGCAGGGGCACTTGACCTCAAGCTTTAGTTCAGACACTCCCACCGCCATTTTTAAGTGCAGGGACGCTGAGACATGAGATACAGGAGGCTGCTGGAGTGAGGCAATTGGTTAATTGAGTCTGCTTCGACACACTGGAATTGAAGTTCATCAGAGCAGCCTTGCTGCTTATGTATAGACATCCATTAAGATAGGAAAATGTGATTAAGCATATTATCAACAATGATTATATCAGTCAATGATATGTCTTGCCACTATTCATAGACAAGCGCTTGGCCTCACAGGATGGATCTTATAGTCAGCTTCAACAACTAATCTCCAGGGGTTCCAACCCTTGTAGAGTGTCCCAATGGCTCAATTCACAGCCTTGCCTCTTCACAGTTAAGCCTGGGAAATAAAGATCTTCCTGATGTCAAATTGTCCCTAAGTTTAGATACATAATATGGAATACAGAAGAGGCCAGCTATGAGATACAGAAGAGGCTAGCTATGAGAACTAATAATAGACTCTCAGTTCTTTTATACCAGTGAATAAGAAATTCTAAACTGTTCATCCTTTTCATTCTCTGATCTGGTCCTTTACAAGTTAACAGAGGGTTGAATGAAAAATACAGGAAGTAGTCACATATATAATATACTACTGAATGCAAATTGTAATGCTAAAATCACATTCTGAAACTCTGTATTATATTCTGAAGCTGGCTGGTTCAAAATAGTGTTAGCATTTTTTCTTTAGAAGCACAGCCAATACTCCCAAATTACATTTGTTTGATAGTATCACTTCAGTCCTTTGTGAAAAGCAGACTGAATTTATATGATAAAATCTATAGTTACATTTAATTGATCGAATTTTCCTTGAAAAAGCACTAAATTGACCCACATCTCTATAAACAAGTAAAACTTATATGCTACTTAGACACTAGGGCCGTGTCCAGATGAGCATGGCTGTGTGGTATGTGGCACCGCAGACATACCGCACATTCACCTGTTCTCCACCCTGCAAGGTAGTAGCGCATTGGCAGGGGGGGCGGGGAGGGAGAAGATCCTGGAGTAAAAAAAACCTCAGAGGACCTAGTGAAGGAAGTAAAATAATATTTGCAAGGCATAGATGTGGCTATTGGGATTACAGGAGGCCACCAATAGAGCTCTTAAGGCAATTCAGTTCTGGAAAGCCACAGTTGGGGCTAATAGACCCAATGCAAGAGACAAGTTGGTGCAGTGGTTGGAGCAGGGGTTAGAATGCCAGCTGAGAGTAAGATGGTGTCCAGGAAGCTCACATTGGCCTCTGAGGGCAGTCTTCCCCAATTTTGCCATCAGGGTGCACCTATTGGGATAACAGGGTGATACCCTGAGGGGCCAGAGGGGAGCAAGCAGGACAAATGGGGCCAGGAGGTGGTGCCACAGCCAGACACAGAGGCAGGTGTCCTGTTACAGAAAGTATGAAGTGAAATGACTTGCACTATAATATAATCTGGTGATGCTCAACCTACAGCCTATATATCAGGTCCAGCTTTTGGAGATGTGTTATATAGCCAGGGAGGCTACCTACAGGTCCAGAAGTTTGGCAGTGGGAGAATGATGGAAGCTGCTAGAGCCCTGGCAATTTACTCAGCCACTGCTCCCTGGCCACCAAATTTGTGGTTTCATTTGCAGCACCACAGGCTGGACAACATGGCCCCACATTCCAGATCTTGCTTGTGTGTGAGGTAGTCCACAGCTAGCCCCACACACATAGGGTCAGTCTGTGGCCAGATATGGTGTGCAGAGCTGGGCCAGCATGTTGGATTGCTCATAGACTGACCTCACACCACTCGTTCAGCCTGTTGCACTGGATAGATTGAGCCCCACTGTTATTAACATTAAATTGATGGAAGAAAGTACTTATAATTGCTGTCTCCCATTGCTTTCATCTATATATATGCACCAACTTTGTCAATTCTTTGTCAACAGAGTTTTAATTTCACTAAATTTTTTTCCGCTAGTGCCCCCCAGGATAACAAGGAATAACGGCCCCAAATTGTTGGAGAGTAGGTTTAGATTAGACATCTGTAAGAACTACTTCACAGTTAGGGCAGCTAGGATCTGGAACCAACTTCCAAGGGAAGTGGTGATGGCTCCTACCCTGGGGGTCTTTAAGAAGAGGCTTGATGCCTACCTGGCTGGGGTCATTTGAGCCGTTTTCGTCCTGCCCAGGCAGGGGGTCGGGCTTGAAGATCTACAAGGGCCCTTCTGACCCTGATTCTATGATTCTATGATACGATTCTATGAAAAGCCAGTACTATGGTACAAGGACAAAAATAACTTTTATGACCTGGAAGTTAGGTACTTTGTGTTCATAATAGATAGATTTTATCAATAATAATTATTATTGCATAAAGCCTATGTGGATGGCAGGGTAAAAATTCACCAATAGGGTAAGTGAGTACAACTTCCTTATGCAAACAGTGAATTTGAGCTATAAAATCTGCAAAAATGACACTTAATTTTTTTGTTCAATTTAATTTATTTTAAATAGTTTGTATTTTTAAGAGTATTTTTTATACCATCATTTATGTGGTCATTTTTATTCAGAAGAAAATGTAACAGTGTTTCAAACTCTAAATCAAATAAATAGAAAAATCAAGCTATTTATAGTTTTATATTGCTTAGTCAATTAATAAACTTGATCTATGAGGACAATAAGTAATAAACCAATATTTGGGAAAAATACTTCTAGCTTAATCTCATATATGTATTACAATAGGCATGGGCTAAATTCATACCTGGTATAAACAGATGATACTGGAGTTATACTTTGCTTGTACATTCTAGTTCTGACTTTAGTATTGCCTATGAAGATAAATTAATATGGAAGAATAGAAAATAACTGATGGAAAACATTACCAAAATATGGGTGGTTGGGTTTTTTTTTTTCAAAACTGAAGAGGAGAGAAACCAAGAACCAGTAGAGAATGGTTTCATAGTAAACTTTAAGTGTTTGAATTAAACTGCAGTAAGTAATCAGAGACATTAAGATTTAGAAGACATTGAGATTTATCAGTGACTGGCAGTCAGATTAACATGTCATTTGGGGCTGATCTGTCTCATGGCCTGCCTAGAATGGTAAGTGTTTGACTGATGGCACTTAATCTCTCCTGCTGTCCCACCAGTGAATGCCAACCACTCATATATAAACAAGAAAGGAAAATTATGGTACCTTCTATTCCTGGACATTATTGCACTTTTTAGCAGCTCTCACTAATCTTTGTCATGTGTAGCATAGACTTCCAGTTTAGTGGGTGAGTGCATGTCATGCTTTGTTGCCATAGCAACAAGCTCTGGTTATGAAGCTCATTGCTATGGTGATGTAGCATCAGTGGGCATGAACCATGATGCCAACGCTAATGCACAATAGCAACAAGCTACTGCGCAGTAACTCGTTACTACTTCACAGGAGAGTTGGAAATGACCTGTGTGCCACCAAGACTGCGCAGTAATGGCGATTATTGCACAGTCATTTAGTACTTACTTTAGAAAGTAACAACTGTGTAGTTGGGTGCACATTTGTACATGCCACACTGAAAAGTAACCAAAGCCAACAGCATTAGAAAATATGTTTAGCTTAGGGAAAATATAAGCACTATCTCCTAGCTCACTCTGAAATTAAAAGAAGTTTAATTTTTAGAAATGATAAGGAAAGCATGAAGAATTTTGACCTTAACATTCCCCTGAGTGGAGATTTAACCACATTGCTTACTTGGGTAATAAAGACAACATCTGAATATGTAGCCTTAAAGTTACTTCTGTACCATCTAGACGTTTCTTTTACCAAGCTGTTAATACAGGATGTCACTTAGTCCACTTTTCTATTCTGTGTTGACACACTGCTCTATAAATTGTTCAACTTAGAGTTCATTTCTTCTAACTCCTGTAGAGGCTTCTACCATAAGGGCTATCATAGTTTTTAATGTGAGCTGATCTCTAGTTATGCCATCAGATCACAATTCCTTGGGTTCTATTCAAGGCCAAAAAATATTCTGCTAATGTGATTGATTCTTGCTTTCTGATATTATTTGCATAACAGTACTTACTATTTCCAAGTAAAAATCACAAAAAAGATCAGAAAGAAGGTGAAGAAAACACTGTCTACATGGAGCTAAAGCTTAGCATGTCATGGCCAAAGGTGACATTCTGAATTCTCCAAATATGAACTTACTGGTTCTTTATTTATAGTTAATCAATACTGTTGAGAATAAGCACTATCAAAAAACATGAAACTCCTTTTCTCCCTTTCTAATTAATGCTGTCTCCTTCACCTTTGCCATTAATTTTTTTTTTAATTTAAGGGCCACTTCTAAATAATTTAGACACAAAATTCATCCTTTTATAAATATATTTTACAGAATTTCTACATATCTTTATTTTTCTAACATTCTAAATTTTGTTCATGTATGTATGCATATTTTTATCCCTTTTGACCTGAATAGTTAGTCAAAATTCAGGGTCTAGCATATGGTTCCTTTAGGAAGAGAAGATGGTGGCAGAGATGGGGCATTGTTTACGTCTCTGGCTGTCCAGACATATTGCTTGAATTCCAGAATATATTCTTATTTTCAAGCATACTTTTATGACTTTTTAAATAGGTTCGTGTTCTTCAGTCACTGTCTCCAGTTGACACGTGTTAGATGGTATACTCTCTTCCTTAAGAGACCATCTAACTTGCTTAGCTGGTTTGGTCTAATATCCACTGTGTTTTAGGTAGTGTCCATTATTCCTGTGTATTTCACAGATCCTTTTATGCATTGAATAGCCAAACTGATTATTGTTGCTTCCCCGCTGAGACCTAAACAAAAATTGTGGGGCTGATCCTTGAAACATCCCGTTCCCTTGAACATAGTAGGAATCAAATAGTAGGAGACAGTTTCTTTGCACACAGTTTCAATCCTTTCTGGTCAGCACTTAACCCAAAACCTCTCTTTCTTTGAGCTGTTTCTCAGCATAATATGACTTGAAGTTTTCTGGGTGTGTTTGGGGTTTCTCTGCTCCTTTCCAGTGCTCCTGTGGTATTTCTGCCCCTTCTCTCTCTCATACGCAGAGCAGAAATCAAAATAAATTCACCATCTCAGCATTTACATTCAGCCCACAGTGAAGAACCTCTGCCTGCACAGCTCATATTCCTGGCCTATGTATTGGATGGTGGGTCCTGTTTTCTCTCCTATCTCTGAACAAAGGGGCATTTAGTAAATCCCTTATTTATTCTAGATAAAGGGAAGCTGTTATTTCCACAGCTTCAGCATAGTTTTTCCCAATTCCTAGCATAGAAGTATACGATTATCGATATGTTTACTTGATATTTTTTCACCTTGAGAGCAACAGATATTATTAATTTAATAGTTTAAAAATGTTTCATGGATTTTAAGGCTAGAAGTAAGTGGTTAACAATTCTGTTCCGGCCTATGCTATAGCACAGGCCATTGAATTACATTCAGTTATCCCTGTATTGAGCCCTGTAACTTACATTGACTAAGGAATACATAGTCTCAAAAAATGACCACATCTGTTAATAGCGTGTTCCAATAGTTGATCACTCACACTATATTATATTATATTATATTATATTATATTATATTATATTATATTATATTATATTGTACCTAATTTCTCATTAGAATTTCTCTGACTTTAGCCGCCAGTCTTTGTGGCTCATTATGCCTTTCATAATTTTGTGAGATCAGTCTCTTTTCCTGGGCCAGTTGCAGTGTACTGTCTCCATTAAATTTTATCTGCTCCCCAACAGAAATGATCATCAGTGAAGGTTGATAAAGGGAAGTGATAAAGGTGAAGGGTGATAAAGGAAAAAAAAAATAATAGTAACTGCTACCTCCAATCCTACAATCTCAGTGCAGTGGAGCATGCAGAGTGGGGAAAAAAGGAACCCAGCTGAATAACAATGAAGAGTAGTAGTGAAGAAGGATAGCAGCTGTGGACTAATGAGACTGTACAGCTCAAATTTTCATATGCTGTGGCAAGAATTTTACTTGGGATCAATATAACTCATGCTTTACTTGGGACCTATATATCTCACACCTATATAAATCATGGTTTTACCGGGGTGGAACTTTTGGCGTCAGGGGCAATAAAATTTCTGGCTGGGAAAGAGGCTCAATGGTGAGCCACTTTTGTAGGTCTAATTGTAGTTATGTGCAGTGTGCATGATTGTTTTCACACCTTAACTGACAGGCATGCCAGTGAAGGGTAGACCAGACCTCTAGCAGCTTTCCAGATATGCCCTCCATTTCCCCTTGGGAAAGTGAAGGGCTTCTGCTTCCTTTTCCACATTTTCATTTTCCTCTACTTTTTCCTTGTGCTACAAGGTTGTGTGGGACAGGGAAAAAGTCACATTCTACATTTGGGCCTTAGGGATTTGTCACACCTACGATCCCTGCCTTTTGGCAATAGGAATGGTGCCTCCTGCCTGAAGTGTATGTATGAAGGGAAATGTGTACAGTTTGTTTCCAGTGTAAGCTTCCCATGTCAGCCCATACTTCCCACTTTTAAACTAGTTTGCAAGATTTTCTATGATGGTAGGCTAAGCTGATTGCCATTTTGGAGAGCTGGAAAGATTTTTTTCTTATAGAAAAAAGTTGACAAACTGCTCTATAAGGTTTACACCTTTTTTGGGGCATCCAGGAGGTCTGCTTTTGGGGAAAAGGCTTAAATTATAATCATAACTGTGGTATGTTCCAGTGTTGTAAGTGGGCCAAGAAGTAGCCAACTGAAGGCCCTAAACCCTTGCTTTAGCGTCTGTCCTGGGCATTCTTATGGCTTAAAGATGGGGTATGCCCCTATGTCTACTCATCTCTTCATTGAGGAATAGAAAAGGGGATCAACTCCCTAATGGTTCAGAGGATGCATGACCTTCATATTCATCCTCAGGTTTATCTCACGGGAGCCATTTGTGCCAGAAGAGCTCCACACTAAAACAACTCCACTGGATAGTTTGAAGTAGTTTCTCCACTTATGCACCAGTTATTAAATAAAGTTGCAGTCTCCACCTTTAACTTGTACTATCTGGGTCTTTTTGCTTCCATGTTAATAAATCAATGTTCTGTTTTTCATTTCATTAAAAAAATATTAATTATTTGATACCAACTATTATTTGATAGTGTGGAAGGTAATATTTTTGCTCAGAGTAAAGGTATCAAGGCTTTTTCAGCATTTCAAGGTAAGTTACTTCAGAACAGTATGTTACTGGACAAATTCCACCAATCTGACAAATATGCATGTGTAGCGTTGACTTAGAAACTGGAATATAACAATGCCAGCTGCCATTAAAAAAACAAGCAAACAAAAAACCCAACTGTGTCTTTTGCATGTCTGTTTCTTTGTGGCATTAGAAATGCTACCACAAAAGTGTACCAGATTTTGATTTGAAGAGCAATGCTTATCTTATGTTGGCTGATGTGCACACAGAGACACATAAACACACACATTTTTTCTTGAAATTAAAGTAAAATCACTTTCATTATTTGTGAACTGAGAGAATGAAAAACAAACTTTTTATACTGTTAGATATTTGTTATCTGGATCTGGTATTTGAAACTTTATTATCAGATTTCAGAGCATTCTCTGATGTTGTAAATAAACTCTTCCTCATTTTGAATGTAGGGAATTGATGCTTACAGAGGTTAAGTGACTTGTCCATAAACAGCATGGAAGAAGGATTAGATTCCAGATTATTAACATAGCATAATTTTAAGTGTCACAGAATATTGGTCCTAACCCTGATTGCAAACAGAAACCTGCTGTTTGGAAAAAGACAAGCCTTTAACTCTCTGAGCCTCTGTTTTCCCATTGGTAAAACTGGGTGAACATTTACCCCTCACCAACTGGAGAGCAGTGATTGGTGTTTATACAGATATTTGAAATATTACTGCTGTTTAAAAATATTGTATGTCCTATCAAACTTAGAGAGTAGTGCATGTGTAGACACTAACCAGGAACAAATTTGCTCCCGGTCAGTCCCAACACTAGGGGGGCACACACCCAGTCCCTCCCACCCCCACAACCCCCCTAACCCCACATCCCTACGTACCGGGGACAGAGCCTGGGTCCAATTCACCACTGCAGCCTTGCCCCACTCCTGTTTGTCCCAGTATGCTGAGGCAGCATGCTAGAGCACTGGACGCATGGGGCAGCCATAGAGACTCTCTGGCCAGGTGCCAGAGTGTCTTCCTGGAGGACCCAGGCTCCAGTTGCCTCTGGGCACACTGCAGGAGTGTGCCCAGTGCCACTTTTTCTGGCATTTTTTTTTAAATACTGGAAAGGAGTACAATCTGGGGTTTTCCCAGCATGCATGGGAGGGTGGGAGAGGTGTATTGGAGCCCCCCCCCCCATCTCAGGGCCACCCCAGCCTCCTAACTGTAGTGAAGGCTGGGCAGACCCCAGAACAGACCTTGGCTTCTCCCCCTCCCATCCTGAGACAGCACCAGAGCTGGGAGAGGACAGGTGGGGCTAGGAGAAGAGGCTGAAGACACGCAGCCTCTCTTGCTGGATTGTCTCCAAAGTAGAGCTCAATTTTTCATCCTTCTAATCCAACAGTCGATGTATGTTGGCTCAAGAGGGTCAGTCTGGCTCATGGCACTTTCTGTAAAGTGCCACGAGTTAGACTGGGAAGCTGCACATCTGTTAGCTCCCCAAATGATAGCTAAGATCTGGCATTTTCTAAGGTGTGCCTTGAATCTAGCAAGGGGTAAAAATGAGTGTAAAAATGCTGAAAATCACCATGCCAGAACACATATACATCCCTGTACAGCTAACCCTGCATGGCTCCACTATAGCAGCTTTACTGACACCAGCTGCTGAAGCACCCACAAAAGACATGCGAATGTCTACATGCACTTTCTGCTGGCTGGTGAACAGCAGTGGAAGACTTTTTCCAACTTGGGAGAGATGGAATCTGTCTACCAGTAAAAAGGGGGTTCTGTTGCCCCAGGAAACCTTTGTGTGGAGATGCATTCAAAGCTTCGGAGGCAGAACATGACTTCTGTTGAAAGAACATTGTGATGTAGGCTTGGTTTATATCTAGAGAGGGACATAGACTGCCATGTTAATTTGAAATCAAGTAGAAGGCAGCGTAGATTTGTACCTTATAGACTAATCAAAGTAGATACATATGTAGCAGAAACTTTCATGAGTAGAAGTTCACTTTATCAGATGCTGTTGAAAACTTGTGCTCTGTGTGTATATAAATACTACACTTATCTACCAGTTTCAGTGAAATTTAACTCAATTTATTGCCTTATATAGGGAAAAGATGGTAGCAATCTTGAGGAAAATGTATTGCTAACTTATTTTTTAGAGCAAAAGCAATAATCTTCCAAGTATTTCTCCATTGCTTTTATGAATGAGGTCAACAAAGGGTAAGCAACCAATGTAATGTAGGGCTAAAAAAAAACTTGGAAAGGACAGTTAGTCCCAAAATAGAAAGGTCTGAAGAGAAATCTTGGAAATAAATAAAAATAAATGGATTGGGACGTGCTGACTTTTGCAGGTATGAAATTAAACTGTGTAGAATCTGATTTTTGTCCATAGTGTTGCACTGTTGTAATGATACTGTATTTCACTGAACAGTAGAAAGCATCTAATTTTCTTTTGTTGAACTGTGGAAGTATTTATTTATTTATTTTTGAAAGAACACATAAACAGAAACAAACCCTATATTCTGGATGTCTGCGTAAATAGGGAAATTGATTTCAAAGGCTGTTAGGCTGCTACTTATTACCTGTGACGAGCTGAATCCACATATCTTTGGTGTGTGTTTTTATTAGTTTTAAACACTATACAGTTGATTGGAAAGAGCATGCTACAACTGTCAAGTTTCTTTGTTATTCTATTCATCTTTATGGAAAAACAGCCCCCGAATCCTTTATATGTAAATATAAAAGTAATTTTTTGATTCTACAAACTATATCCCAGTAATTGGCATCCAAAACAAAGTGCAAATCTGTATAATTTTAGAGTTCATTGTTGCCTTCACAGGGCTTTTATTTCCTAATTTGGTCTCTCAATATCACGAGACCCTCCTATAAACTTACTTTATGGGAGTAAACCTCACTAAAAGTAGTAACATAATGCTGCTTCTGTAGAGATGGGATAAACTTTGATGTTATGAATAAAAGTTGCTAATATTAGCTAAAAGAGAACTGCCGTGTCTTTAAAATATTAGACAATATGCTTAATCTCTACTAACTCAATAGAAACCTTCTCCCATGTGCTTATTTCTTTTGTAACAAAAAAAAAAAAAAAACCCTTGTAAAACTAAAAATAAGGCCACACTTGTAAAATTGGTCAGTGAGTTTCACGTGTTGATTTGGGAAGTTTTTAGGTAGAAACCATGTGAAATGGTGGTTTGGAATGAGTATAATTTTGAGATTCTGGGACCCTCTTAACACAAAACTTCAGGCAAAAGTAAAACAAAGAAAAGTTAGCATGAGAGTCAGAAAGATAACCTGTAATCACTGAGTTCTGCAAAGCTCTCATGGTAACACTGAAGATAGCATGCAGTAGCTTTCTATAAAAGCTATTGGATTTCCAAAGCATAAAGCTATCTATATCAACTCACAGTCAATCTGTACAATATTAGTGTCACAAAATATTGGTCCTAACCCTGATTGCAAACAGAAACCTGCTGTTTGGAACAGGACAATCCTTTAACTCTCTGAGCCTCTGTTTTCCCATTGGCAAATATACCATGTTTACCCAAATCCAAGAAGACTTTGAATTTAAGATGACCCTCCCTCCCAATGCTGAGGGGAATGGGGGAGGCAGAGAGTGGGGGTGGCGAAGGGAGAGAAGTCACAGACATGGGGGACAAGAGGTTGGGGCAGGCTGCATGTTTCTCCTTTCCACTCTGGTCTCCCCTATGCTCTTGTCCCCCTGCCAGTATTTCCCTTCCCCATCCAATGAACTATCCTGCCTGGGGCCAGGCAGCAACTCAGTTCTGGCTTTGGCCCCAAACCTAGTGCCAAAGCTGGAGCCAAACTACTGCCTGCCCCAGGCCAGCACTTGAATTGAAGATGAGGCTTTTTACCCCAATGTTGATTGGGAGAAGAAACCCTCATCTTGGATTTGAGTAAATGTGGTAGGTGTCCTGTATGTGGAATTGATTTTTTAAAACTAATCATGGTGTAAAGTTGGAGAACATTTCTAAATATTTTGTCCAATTAGCCTAAGCTACTAGATCTAAATTGTTTTTCTATAAACTGATGAGTGCAGTTCAATTTATATTTCACAGCAGACTTCATAAGAATATTTTTTTCAAAAAAAGTTTGTCTTTCCCCATCAGGGAATTACCAGACAGAATAAGAGCAGGATAATCTGACTGTAGGTATTTCTAGAACTCTCTCATAGCAAATGCATACAGTAACTACTCAACTGGTATAGAATCATAGAAAAATAGAAAATAAGGGTTGGAAGGGACCTGAGGAAGCCATCTAGTCCAATCCTCTGCTTAAAGCAGGACCATCACCAACTAGTTGATTCCAGCTAAGGTTTGTCAAGGTGAGCCTTACAAATTTCCAAGGATGAAGATTCCACCACCTATCTAGGTAACCTGTTCCAGTGCTTCACAATCCTCCTAGTGAGGAAGTTTTTCCTAATATCCAACTTAAATCTCCCTTGCTGCAACATGAAAACATTGCTTCTTGTTCTGTCATGTGTCACCACTGAGAACGGTCTAGCTCCATCCTCTTTGGAACCACTCTTCAAGTAGTTGAAGGCTGCTATCAAATACCCTGCGTAGTCTTCTCTTTTGCAGACTAAATAAACCCAGTTCCCTCAGCCTCTTCTCAGAAGTCACATGCCCCAGGCCACAAACCATTTTCATTGCCCTCCACTGGACTCCCTCCAACTTATCCGCACCCTTTCTATAGTGGGGGAGGGGGGGAGGCAAATCTGGACACAGTACTCCAGATGTGGCCTCACCAGTACAAAATAGAGAGAAATAATTGTTTCCCTCGATCAGCTGGCAGTACTCCTAGTAATGCACCACAGTATGCTGTTAAGCCTTCTTGGCAACAAGGGCACACTGCTGACTCATATCCATCTTATTGTCCACTGTAACCCCCAGGTCCTTTTCTGCAGAGTTGCTGCTTAGCCAGTCAGTCCCCAGGCTGTAGTGGTGCATGGGATTCTTCTGTGCTAAGTGCAGGATTGTGCACCTTTTCTTATTGAACCTCATGAAATTTCTTTTGGCCCAATTTGTCTAGGTCACTCTGAACCCTAGCCCTACCTTCCAGAATACTACAACCCCCAGCTTTGTGCCATCTGCAAACTTGCTGAAAATGCAATCCATCCCATCTTCCAGATCATTAAAGAAGATACTGATCAAAACTGGCCCCAGAACTGACCCCTGGGGCACTCCACTTGATACCAGCTGCCAGCTAGACATTGAGCCACTGATTACTACTCATTGAGCCCGACAATCCAGCCAGCTTTCTATCCACCTTACAGTCCATTCATCCAACCCATACTTCCTCAGCTTGCTTGCAAGAATTCTGTGGGAGACCATATTAAAAGGCTTGCTGAAGTCAAGTTATATCACATCCACTGCTTTCCCCTCATCCACAGAGCCAGTCATCTCATCATAGAGGGCAATCAAGTTGGTCAGATATGTTCCACCCATTTTGCCCACATCAGTGTGTTCCCACTTTCTGTACTATTTAGGAAGCATTTTGTAATTTGGAAGAACAGAAACCTAAATGAAATGCCCTTTTGCCTCCTTATTCTATGTATAACCACAGGCAGATAGGAATATCTGCCTACCTATCTACTTGTATGGCCTCCATAATGGAGTATATTCTTTGGAGCACAGTGCATAAGCTGTCATGTTAGGCATTTAACATCCTAGAGCTCTCTTGTGCTACAGTGACTGCCTAATGCTCCACGTCTTTTTCAGTTTTCCACTGCAGCACAAAAACAGAAAATATGCAGCCCTTTTGGATGGGGAGGTCAATGTTAAGGTTTAGTCAATTTGGGATATAGGTTTCTTGTCACCTCTTTTGTTATAAAAAGTATATTTCAAAACAAACATAGTCCCATGCTCCTGGAATTCTGAATTGTTCTGTGACAGATAGTAAAGTAATTTCAGCCTTTGCAGCCTGAATTTATATTGAAGCAATGTGTTCAGGAAGCTGTCGATGAAAATGAGTTTACAAATCAGTTGTGAATACAGGTAGTAGCAACAAGTCATGTTAAAAAGCTGGAAAGTAAAATTTTGGTCCTAAACAATTTCTTAACTCTTGCTTTCAAAAAGTAATTTTTAAGTATCAAAAAGTAAAAACCCACAGAGTTTGGTTAACAAGACTGTAAATTTTGAAATATTTATTTAAATTGTGATTGGTATATATCTGTATTGTTTGTTATAGTCACGTAAGCATGGCTTAGGTGACAGAGGTAGACTGACTGTATGAGATTTTGTTTTATATTTTAAGGTTTACCTGTTGTGGTGATCTGAGAAAGAGCAGCTAAATGATCAGAAGTATTTCATCCCTTTGATTTATAGTAGTAGAAAACAGGATTCATGACATACTGGTTTGATTCTGTTCTCACAACAACTTGTAAGAGATAAGGAGGTTGTCGTAAAGATATTATTGGATGCTCAGGGATTGCTTTTGAAGTTTCTCCAAGCTGACAGCTAATGAGAGGCTTTTTTCTTAACTTACATTTGAACATAGATAGATGTTACTATTACTTTGATTTTCTTCATGTTATGATTATTTAAATATGTGCTTTGTTTGCTGCTTCTCTGTACTGCAAAACTATCCTGTTAGTTTGTTAATTTCCTTACTTTTTTCTTGTGGGACTTATTTACTAGTGTATATGCCAAAATATTGCTATTTGGTACATCTAAGATAACAGGAAGTCTGAATTAAAATGGAACTTGGATGTTATTATGTTTGGCTTGAGAGCAAGAAATGTTTTTTTACCAAAAAGACTGCATATATTTTATATGATGAAGGGATCTTTGAGTGTGCAATGCTTATAATGGGCTAAGAAGCTTGAGCTAGAAGTTTTCTCCCTTTTGGTTTTTAGATGTTTGGAAGGAGTGTGTATTAATAAGTTGAAAAGATGAGGCGTGGTTTTGGTTAAAGATATACTTTGTACACTGCCTTATTGTGTTTTATTTGGGTGTCCAAATTTTGGCAGTTGAGATACTTTAACTGCGTTACAGAGGCTGACAGTATAGACCAGGGATGCCCAAGCCCCGGTCCACAGGCCAAATCCAGCCTGTGGAGTCACGGCATCTGGCCCACAGGGCTCCCCGTGGGTCATGAAATTTAGTCTGGCATTCAAGAAGGCCATGGCAGAAGCACTCTAACTTTTGAGTTTTACTCTAAGCACCCCTATTTAGGTCAGGAGGAAGCAAAACACTTGTTAGCCCTTGTGGTGGGGGGCTTGGAGCCTGCCTGGGTGGCCTGAGTACAGCAGGCAGGCAGGGCTCTTGCACACCTCCCACTGCCCCATAGGCTCCCCAGGCTATTGAAGGCTTCCAAGTGGAATGGAATGACTGAGGTGCCCCTGATTGGCTGGTGGTGGCATCGCAGCCACCCACCTGAATCAGATACAACAGTGGCTCATCATGGCTATGAGCCATCAACCAGCCATCCTGTGCTTGCCCACCCAGTGGACCCTGTGCCACCAAGTGTGTGTGTGTGTGTGTGTAGGGGGGGATGCCTGGGTTCTGTATATGCGTGTGTGTGTGTCCCAGATGCCTGTATTCCCTCTACACCAATATTAGTGGTCCCAGCCCTGAACAGTCAGGCTATCCAGAACTACAAAGCTTGGCCAAGTAGCTCCTCAACTACATGGACCAGAACCCGTCCCCAAATGAGTAGGGCCAGAGGGCTTCAAGAGCTCCGACCCTGCCACTAGGCCATGGATCTCCAGCTCTGGGTTCATCTGGCCTTGAGTCCCGGGCACCATTCCCCACAATTCAGGTTGCCCAGGCACCATCCCTCTTCCCCTCTCAATCTTCAACCCCCAGCAAAGGCAGACACACTGGGATGTGGGGCAGTGAGGCATGAGCAAGAGATGTACCTCATTTTAATCACATGTTGAAGCTGCCAAACATTTAGTGTATTTATTAAACAAAAACTGTGCAACATTGCCCACTCAGAAACTTGGAATCTGTTTCTCAGTTAACACTGAGAGAGTGGGAAAAGATCCTGGCTGCACTGGGTGGTTATGATGCTTAGGGAGGGAGGAGGTGGGCAAGCAACAGGGGCTCAACAAACATGAAACTTTGGGGTGGCAGGGGGAATGCCACATGTGAAACTGCCACCTTTCATTTTTAATTAAATTGTAGCTTCTAAACTGTTTGCTTGCTTAATAAACAAAAACTGTGGAACATTGCCTGCTCTGGAACTTGGACAAGAGCCCTCAGTGGCTCCTCTGTGCCTGTTCTCTTTGGGGACTTGCACCTACACTAGTAACAGCCAGTGGCTGTGGGGAGTGAGTAGGCCTTGGATGGCAGGCTGAGTCAATGCTAGCCCTGGCATCAGATCTCAGACAGCCTGGTCCCCCTTCTCTGCCACACTGCTGCAGACCCCACTGGATGGCTTCCTGGCTCCTCAAGCCATAGGTCAGCAGTTCCTATGCACCATATCTCATGTTCTGGGGTTCCCCTGCCCCCCCCAGCATCTCCCAATCAATGCACAGTGTGGAGTATTTCCCCCTGGGTGCCATCCAGAGCCTGTCACCGTCACATAGGACTCTCAGGTGTGTTGTTCCAGGGAGGAGTCCCTGGAGTGGGACTCTCCATGCTGGAACAGGATGGCAGCAGCCTGCAGCAGCACTCAAACCCAGGAGAGCAGTGGTCTCCTTGTAGCTCAGGGGTGTTGTAGCTGTATCCCAAGCAGTCTTTGACCCTGTGCATAAACTCTTTAGCTTAGTACTGCAACACTTTCAGCAACATAGCGGCACATGTGGCCTTCCTCAGAAAGCAGCTGACCATCCATAGACCTTGTTCTTGGATCTTCGCAACACATTCCTTGGTCTGGGTGACTCTTTCAAGTGCTGCAGCAGCATGGATATAAGCAGTTGCCAACCAGTCTATTCTAATACCTCACAATGAGTGTTCACTTTTGTCCTCAAGTTGTTGGCACCATCTACTCACATGTCTCAAGCATTCTGCAGGTGTCCAGGTGGTCATCCTGGATCCAGCATCTCATTCTCCACAGCTGGGCCTCCTGCACACAAATGCAGAGACTACAACCAAGGGAGACACTGAGGGACCTGGTGAGTCTCTTGTCCAGACCCTTTTCCCTGCCCAGGGCTGGAAGCCATGCAGCTCCTCATGACCCAGCACTGACCACAGCAAAAAATGCCTGCATTCCACCTCCCAGCTGGGAAAACCTGGATTCCTGGGTTCCATCTCTCTGCTGTGGGAGCCAGGAGGACTGGAAAACCCAAGCATCAGGGTCCTGAGAGATGAGCCTTCTCTGGTTCTCCAGGAAGGGGGAGAGGAGACAGGGAGTGAGGAGGAGGTTGTTAGGGAGAATTTCCCACTGCACCTTACCTACAGCAGTCCTCATTTGTAGTTGCTCTGCTGAATACCTTGGCTGTGTGGCTTGCAAAAAGCTTTCAGTGTATAGCAGGGTCTGTTTGGGTTAGGTTTCACATCAGGTGGAGCTGGGTAAACATGGCGGCCTATCTCAGGAAAGTGACAAGTCCTTGAGGGATGGAATGACCAATTGTCAATTACCCAAATTTATGGCCCCACTCTTAGTAGGGTATAATTTGACCAAAAAGGTCTCTAGGTTTTGTTGTCATAGTCAGCTCATTACCACAAGTAGCCACAGTGTGTTTCAGGTAGAGGTGGATTACTTGTGTCAGAAAAGTCATGGTGGCAATCTGGCAAGTAGTATGTGTAGCTGGCATATTGGAATTCAAGATGGCTGGCATGCATTCACATTTTGATCAATATTTCAACCCCCACTAGCTGGTTGAAAATTAATTCCAGTGATAAAACCAATATTGTATGAACCAAGGAGACCAATCATAACATTTCCACTGTGGTAGCCATATTGGATTCCAAGAGGATATACCAAGAGGATATTGGATATACCAGGAGGGCTGCCTCAAATTTGCAGTTTTGTTCATTAGTAAATACCCAAAGAAACTCACCCTTAGCACCCTTAAGTAACTGTTACAGTGGAGCCAACAGCATCACTGAGCCCAGCAAAACATGGGAGGTACGGCTCAGAATCTACAGGATGCATCATATGTCTTGAAGTAGGTTTGCAGTCAATAATTGGCCAAGGGACACCTGCTAGAATTGCACAAATAAATGAGGCACTCATTCAATGTAGGACAGTTGTTGAATTCAACACTTGGTTATGGCAGTATTCTTGACAGACTATCATGTTATGTTGATCCTGCATTGCAGCATTCCAAAAGCCTCAATTGGCACCATTCTTGCTACCATTCTTGTACACACAAAAGACATGTTGAGACACTGTTAAGAAAGTCATACAAGGTAGAAGATGAAAGCAAACCCTACCAACAACACCCTAGGACATCAAGTAGATTGTCTACTCCAACAGTTCCCTGGAGGATGTGCATATTCTCCCAGGAACATTCTAGTAAGAGGAGACTGAGTCAAGTGTTGTCATTTGAACCAGTCAGTGCAATACACAAGCTGACAGGAAGAATAAAGCGTTGAATTACCAAACTGGTATCGAAGATCTAATAGGTGCTGAGGCACATTACCATCCTGAATGCAGGTGGGAGAAACAATGAAAGCAACAAGTGTCTCATTCCCGTTTGATGTGGAGGTTGTGCAAGAAGATATTCTTTTTTTTTTCCTGAAGCGAGAGTGTGGCATCCAGTGATTGAACTAGATGCCAGTTTTACATGGAAAAATGTATACAGTCTGGAAGATATACTTGAAATATATTGTGATTTAATAGAAGAAGGTGGGGACATCCTCTGACTATACTACAGCTAAATTCCCAAGCTCTGCACAACCAGATCAGGTCTTGACCATTCCCGCTCCCCAACATGTCTGGGTCAGGGCTGGATTGGGCCACACCTGCCTCCATATTGCTGGATTGGGCCCCATGGCACCTGCCCAGCATACTGGATCTGGCCTATCAACCAGATCTGGCCTGTGGATGGACCGGGCACTACCCATCCAGCCTACAGGGCAAAAAGGTTAAGCATCACTGGTATAGACCAACTGCACCGCATGCCATGTGAGCCAGGTTTCAAAGATTTGGATCATAAATTCTTATGGAAGTGTGAAGAAGAAAATAAAACAATCAAACCAGCTGTCATAGGAGACAACATGGAAAGTGGCAGTTAGGTCTGTGACAGACATTAGAAGAAAGGCATGGTGTGCAATCCCAACAGTAGGACTTCCTGCCATGCCACACATACATGGCAGGAGGCCTGATTGTGAGAATCAAGCATCAGATCCCCTTACACCATGTTTTGGGTGCAGGAGAAGCCCACGATCACTTGTATGTAATTATAAAACATGTAATTAACCTGTGGAATACTTTGTCACAGGTTATTGTTAAAACCAGAAGCATGGGATGATTTAAAATTAACTAAACATTTATAACAGTCATGAGAATATCCATGTTTTAATTTGATAGAATAACATTTATGAAGGGATACAAACCTTCTGCTTCAAGGCTTCATTTGCCAAAATTAGGATATTAGGAAGAAACTTCAATTTTCAGCAGACTATTCAGTAATTATCTGTGATGAAGTTTCTTGCTCCTGTTTCTCAAACATATGGTACTAGTCCCTAGCAAGCCCAGAATATAGGTTTAAATAAACCACATCTCTGAAATGGGATGGCAGTTTCTATATTATACATTTTTTTTTAAGCCTAATAACTGCTCCCAGTTTCTGTTTCCCACTTCCATATTCCTCTTTAGCACATGTGTATAAATCAATCTGTGGCCCAACTCTCCAGTATTCTGGGTTGGTAGTGGGTGCAGTCTTCTCTATTCAGTATGTCTCAACCCTGAAATGGGGGCAAAGACTGCGGGTTTGGCAAGATAGTTCACGCTCTGTGCCAGTTTTGTAGTTGGCCTCCTTAAGACTGCCATTAAGGTTGTCAGTTTTGCTTGTGCTGATGTGGATATCTGTTCAATAAGAAAGTGACTACAAGTACCAGTTAATTTGGCATAGGAGCTGATGTGAGCTGTTGACTTAAATATGGAACTCTTGGTATCCTATTACCAGTTCCCTGGGATATACAGTTCCCTAATATCATGCCTCTCATTTTTCAATGCAACTTCCAGTACCTTCAGCTTACCTATGACACTTATTTTAATTAACAATGGGAGATCACCTAAGTCTGTGGCCACTGAAAATTGTTGATTTCTAAAGATTTAAAACTTTGCTTGGAAGCTTTCATAGTATTTTCAAAACTAAGTATTATTTTTAGATCATATATAATGCCATGGGAAATAAAACATCAAACATCTATTTTACTAGAGCACTACATCTGAAATCTGATTATAACCATTTTAATTTCAATCTGTTCTATCATTTCTGGGTTTTGCCATTGTATTAGTAATGTCCATCTAATGTGCTTGTCTCATGCAAAGGATGAAGCCATTGTGTCCTGCAATATAGCTGATCTTACTGAATTCCATGTTATAAGAAAAACAGTAAGGGTCAAATCCTATTTCTCCTAAGGCTATGTAAGTGTAACTGATGCATAAAGATGTAGATGTTTTTAAGATGCATCTTTGGCACTTAGGTCAGCTTTAGATCTTAGTTTCATCTGTGCAACTAGACTTGCCCTTCTCATCATGTATGTTTTTCTGTGATTCCCTTCCAACTGGGTAGGCATATAACTGCATTTAAGTACCCAGTAGTGTGCTGAAGAAAAGTCAAAATTAATGACTGTTTAACAGAGGAAGGCCTTCTATCTTTTAGCCCAATGATTGGAGCACTTTCCCAGGGAATTGGAGACTTGTTAGACCCATCTCACTGAGCATCTTCCATTGCCTTAGAAAAGTGCTCAAACCATCAGGCCATGGGCAAGGCATTGTCAAAAAGCACTTTCTATCCTTCCTATGGAATCTTGTCTTCTGGGCAGCCAAAAGATGAAAATATGTGTGGTTAAAAATTCATTAAGAGAAATGGGAAATATAAAATAACAAATTCAAAAGAAAGATATGTGGAAAGGGGAACAAATTAGGAGTATGTCTCAGGTGGTTGCTACCCTTAAGTAGGGCAGAAACTGTCCCAGTGCTGTGTATCCATTTTATCCAATGACTACATGCAAAATGTAAACATATAATTGGAGGAGGAACACGGTTCCTCCTCATTCCAGAATAGCACCTATCTCTCTGGAATACAGAACTGTACTTTTTATTCTTCTTCAAAATCACAAAATTGTGATGTTGCTACTGGCTAAAAGTGTGTTTATTTTTTGCAGTAGGATTTGGGTAGTTATGGTGTATACTGCATGATTTTGTGCAATTGAAACTACAGTACAGTCGCATCATACGCGCATTTAACTTACACAAATTCTGTGCGGGCCGGGCCCCGATCCCGCCCTCGTCGCCATGCGCGGAGGTGATTCCGATCCCATTCTGGCCGCCATGGGCAAGCTGGGGGCGAACCGGGGTCATACCAGACCCGTCTCCGGTGCACGCAGGCTGTGGCTGGCAGCCCGGGCACGCGGGGTGGGAGAGAGCCACGGAGCGGTTTAGCGCACACGAGTTAGAATTAGTTACGGAGGCATAATGGTTGATTGAAAAGATTGTTTACTTACACCCAAAGATGGTATTGGTGTAGGCTGGACAAGTTTCCAGGCACAGCTCCAGCTTGAACCCTCGTTGGAGGACTCTGACAAATCGATTGCTCCCACGGAGTTTGCTAGGCTCCGCGAGTCCAGTTAAGTTGGGTTCGAAAAGCTTCCCCAGAGTTATTCAGGCTCCGTGGGTCCGATAAGTTTTTCCCCCGGAGTTTGCTAGGCTCCGTGGGGTCCGAAATTACAGGAAAGGGATATGTCTAGGATTGCGCTCGGCGACGGGGAGAGGTGAGAAGCGAAAGCTCCATAGGCTTGGTTCTATTGCCTCTATTGCCTGCTTAGGGGAGGCGCGTCGGGTCCGCAAGGGTCCGCAGCGCTTGGAGATCTTCACACAGAATCTGTCTCTCTTCCTCCCTCCTCCAGCTTGGGTGGAAACTACCCAAGCCTTTTGTACGGCTAGCAAGCCAATTGCTAGCCGCCACGTGTGCCTAAATTAGGAATCGGCCAATAACATGGCACAGATCCTAATACAAATGGCGGGAACTTCTTTGCAACGTGTATCACTACGGTGCAAGAAGGAGATGCACACTGCAAAGAAGCTGCAATCCGGCGGGAAATCCCCCGCTGCACCAGAGTTCTCTCTAGCAACAGAGAACTCTACCGTGCAAAGAAAGCGACAAATTTGGCAGGAAATAATTTAGCGGTGCCGAAGCATACACACGAACAAAAAATCACAACTTTGGGTTGTTACAAATTCAACTATACATGCTCGGCAAAAAAAAAAAAAAGGTAACAATTTAAATAGTGCAGGCGATTTCGCCCGCCATTCCACTCAATGAGTTCCTGCCTCTCATAGTGTGAGCATCTCGCCACACTGAGTGGCCCCTCATACAACATGGCCCCTAAATGCAAGCCAACTACTTCATCTGGTGCTCAACTGAAGAAACAGCAATCTGTTCCAACGCTGACGGAAAAACTGGCTATGTTGGACTTATTGAGAGATGGTATGTCGGTCTCCCACGTGGCGCGTAAATATGGCCGCAATGAAACTAGCATCCATGCCATCAAGATTCGAGAGAGAGAAATTCATCAAGCCATGGCATCAAGTGCTCCAATAACTGCTAAGATGATGAGCTAAGTGCGTGATAATACTTTAGTGAAGACTGAAAAGGCATTAAACTTATGACTGGAAGACATGAACCATAAACGTGTGCCTATTGATGACAACACATTGCGAAAAAAGGCTCTTAGCCTCTACGTGCTGTTCAAACCTCTCACCAAAGAGGGACTGCGTTCTGATGAGAAGTAATTCAAAGTCAGCCAAGGTTGGCTTAACAGTTTTAGGAACCGCTTCAACCTCAAAAACATGCAGACTACTGGTGAAGCTGCATCTGCAGGCAGGAAAAGCCTACCCCAAACAATTTTAAAAAATCATAGAAGAAAAGGGCTATCTTCCAGAACACATTTTTAATGACTGGGCTTTTCTGGAAAAAATGCCCAACTGCACTTACATTTTGAAATCAGAAAGACAAGCCCCTGGCTTCAAAGCAGCTGAAGACAGTGTGACTGTGTTGTTTTGTGGCAATGCGGCTGAGGTTTTAATAAAGCTGGGCTTGCTCTACAGGGCTGCAAATCCCCATGCCCTAAAAGAGAACAACAAAAATCTCCTGCCTGTGTTTGGGCAATCAAATAAAAAGGCTTGGGTGACGGCAGCATTATTTCTGGATTAGTTCCACAAGTGTTTCATTCTGGAGGTCAAGCGGTATCTCAAAGAGAAAGGACTTATTTAAAGTGTTGCTGATTGTAGACAATGTTCCTTGCCACCCTGAGGCACTCTGGTTTGCGCATAATGATGTTGAAGTCGTCTTTCTCCCCCCAATACCACCTCCATCCTCCAGCCTCTCGACCAAGGCATGATTTCCTGTTTCAAGGCCACGTACATGAGGCTTACGTTCTCACGGATACAGAGCGCTATGGATGCTGAGCCCAATCTTAATGTGATGGCGTGTTGGAAGTCCTTCAACATTGCCGATTACATCACTTATATTAAACAGGCAATGGATGCAATCAAGCCTGAAACAGTCAATGTATGTTGGAGAAACCTATGGAAAGAATATGTGAATGATTTTAAGTGTTTCCCTTCAACACTTTGACAGAGAAGTGAAATGCATTGTTCAGGTGGCCAGGCAAGTGGGTGGCGATGGCTTCGTCAACATCATTGAGGAAGAAATTGAAGAATTAATTGAGGGCCATAGAGATACATTGACTAACGAAGAGTTAAAGGAACTGATAAAATCATCTACAGAAGACAAAGATGATGATGATGAACAGGAAGAGCCAGCAAGATGGAATCTTCATAAATGTTCTGAAGTGTTCCAAGCAGCGAAACACTTGAATGATTTAATTTCTGAATATGATCCCTCCATGGAATGAAGCCTCAAAATCACACATACTATTACAGACGATTTGAGACTGTACCAAAAAATGTTTGAGCAGTTCAAGAGACAACAGCAACAGTTGCCGATCACCATGTTTTTCAAGAAAAAACAACCAGCAGCAGATGAGCCTACGAAATCAACTTTTCGAGCTGAACCAGAGCCAACCACTTCATCTACGACTCGCTCTCTGTCACCCAAGCCTGGCCCATTGTCTCCTGGATCGACATCAAGTCCTAACAACCCCCCAATATGGGCGATTTAAGGGATTTTCAAAGGTAATTTTGACTATACGCAATTTTCGCCTTACGCGCTAACTTCAGAACTTAACACCTGCTAAGATGCGACATGCCTGTATTACTTTTAATAGATTAATATCATTTTGAGAGTTCCATATTATGTCTATGTGATGTCAATGCAGGGTGAAATGGAAGCCAGGAAAAAGAGTATTGTCATATAATTTGCTGTATAACACTCCTCTACAACACACACACACACATCACATTCCAAAGCATATTGGGGAATTCACTCTATAGCCATTTGCAAACTTCCTAACAATTTCTATTGTGCCTTCTATTTATTTAAATGTTTTTCTCTTTTACATTATTTAAAAAAAAAATCTTAGTTGCAGTCTAGCAACCTGTGGCAGCAATTTGGCAAGCAAGACTTCACTGACACAGAAAAGAGATACAAAAAAGAAAATGTGTGAAAAATTGCGATGACAGGGTTTTGTTGGTAGCTTGTTATGTAGCAAAATGGAATCCCTGTATAATGTGCCAAGACAATACAGATAGTGCTAATGTACTGTTCTCAGCAGATACCCTAGTGAGGGCCAAACAGACATACAAGCAGAAAATCTACCAATGACACACCCACATCTTACATTGCTTGCATTTCCTAGATAACAACTATTTGTTACCCAGACTAGCCTTACAGCTGTATTAAAATGGGTGTGTTCAGGTAACTTTAAACTACTGAATAACAAAGTAAATCAACATTTAAAATAATAGTATAAAGGTCACAGATAATAAATTGACATTATATATTTACATTTAATTGATTTGTATTACTGTCAGCCTTTGGAGACCTGGTCCCATTGTGTTAGCCAGTGGGACTCCTTGTGTCAGTGAGGAAAGGTTCAGGTGCTTCTTTGGGGCATTGTTTGTACCACTTCATTTGCTTTCATATATTTCCTTCTTCATTGGAAAGGCATGCTTTCTATTTACATTAATAAGACATACACTGCACTGAGTGGAGAGCAGACTGTAATTTTAATAGGCACTCAGAAGGCAGATTACTTGTAATGGAGGAATATGTAGCCTGAGCCTACATAAGTTTCTGAAATCATATAGTTCACACCACCATAGCACAGTCACTTCAGAATTGACATAATATCTTATTACCATATTTGTTTCTATACTAGCACCACGGTACCTATCTTGTCATCACACCTTTTATAACAACTTGAATTTCTTTGAACACTTCTACCTCTTTCACAATACCATAATAAATTTGAAGTTTATAACCAATTCAACTCTATTATTGAGTTCATTATAGTACATATAGGGTATAGAGAGATGTTTCATAGTTTCATAGTTGGTAAGGGTGGAAGGGACCTGAGCAGATCATCTAATCTGACCCCCTGCCATGGCAGGAAAGAGTACTGGGGTCAAATGACCCCAGCAAGGTGTTCATCTAGCCTCCTCTTAAAGACCCCCAGGGTAGGAGCCAGCACCACTTCTCTTGTAAGTTGGTTCCAGATCCTAGCCGCCCTGACAATGAAGTAGCGCCTTCTGATGTCTAGCCTGAATCTACCCTCTGCTAGCTTGGACCGTTATTTCTAGTTAATCCTGGTGGCATTTGGGGGAACAGGGACTCCCCTAATGCCTGCTGGTCCCCCCTGACTAGTTTGTAAATGGCCACTAGATCCCCCCTCAGCCTTCTCTTGTGGAGGCTGAAGAGGTTCAGGTCCCTTAGCCTCTCCTCCTCAGGCCTGCCATGCTGACCCTTGATCATGTGAGTGGCCCTCCTCTGGACCCTCTCCACATTGTCCACATCCCTCCTGAAGTGCGGCGCCCAGAACTGGACGCAGTACTCCAACTGCAGCCTGACCAGTGTCTCACAGAGGGGGAGGATCACCTCCTTGGACCTGCTTGAGATGCATCTGTGGATGCATGACAAGGTACAGTTGGTCTTCCTGACCTTGTCCCCACACTGTCAGCCCATGTTCATTTTGGTGTTAATAATGACTCCAAGATCCTTTTCTGCCTCTCTGTTGACGAGAAGGGAGTTCCCCAGCCTGTAGGTATGCTGCTGGTTCTTGCTATCCAGGTGCATGCAGTACCTTGCACTTGTCAGTGTTGAAGCCCATCTTGTTGTCATCCACCCACCCCTGTAACCTGTCTAGGTCTGATTGAAGCCTATTCCTCCCTTCTAGTGTGCCCACTTCTCCCCACATCTTAATGTCCTCTGCGAATTTGAACAGGGTCCTTTTTACCCCCTCATCCAAGTCGCTGATGAAGGTGTTGAACAGTGCAGGCCCAAGGACCGAGCCCTGCAGAACCCCACTGCCCACATCCCTCCAGGTCAAATAAGATCCGTCCACCACCACTCTCTGGGTGCGGCCCTCCAGCCAGTTAGTGACCCATTTGACTGTGTAGGTGTAAATGCCACAGTCTCCTAGTTTTTTAATCAGAATGGGGTGAGAGACAGTGCCGAAGGCCTTCCTAAAGTCCAGAAAGACTACATCCACTGCTACCCCTACATCTAAGGATTTTGTGACCTGGTCATAGAAGGCCACCAGGTTGATCTGACAGGACCTGCCTCTAATGAACCCATGTTAGTTGCCCCTAAGCATAATCTCCCCTGCTGGCCCCTCGTGGACATGCGCCAGGAAAATTCTCTCAAAAAGCTTGAGAGAAAAAAATGTTATATCTGTAGCAAGAAATATACCCTTTTAGCATGGGAAAAAAGCAAATCTACAGACATTCGAGCAGTTTTTCATGCAAAAAAAAAATGGTAGCTTCACAAAGAGAAATGTTAGTTCTTTCCAACAGAGACTTCTTGGCATCACAATCTCCAATGGCACATGTAACACCTATCCAGTTGTGTGTAGTGCCATGGATGTGACTCAGTCCACCAGCATCCCAGGAGGCTGTGTTATCACTCCTCCCCACACATGGCTCTAGTGATCAGTCTGTTCCCAGTGGGTCCCCAGGTGGCCAGCTATACCACTCAGCCATACCACCTTCCTTTAAACTTAGCTGTCCTCAGGAACCTCTGAGTTCAGACCCCCTCCTCTCCCTCCCCCACAAAAAAAGGATGCTGGGATCTCTGCACACCAGGTCCCTGGATGCAGAGCACCAGTAGTACAGGCTCTCACCATGTTCTGAAGTGCTCTAGTTGACCATGTACTTGAATGTTTGTACAAAACTTTCTCACCATATTCTTGTGGTGCTGAAAATTACCTGGAACTTCCTATCACTGCAAATGAGTGCTTGTCCACACCCTTAGTCTTGTGTGTATATTTAGTTCTTTATTCAGTTTTCCCAGCAGGCTGCTAACATGACCCACTCCGGGTTGGTTATTCTGCAGTTTTATCGAGTGATATGTGGTTTTGGACACGTTCATGATGCTACTGTAAAGATACTGCACTTGTTGACTTCAGTAATGCCAGCGTCTGCAGCAATGCTGCTGATACATTTACATATCCTCTTATATTCTCACCTGTTCTTTGGAGTCAGGCATTTGCCATATTTGCTGTAATCAAGGCGTTACATGGGATGTCTCAGGTATTCCAAGTATTTCTCTGATTTTTTTGATACCTTAAGCTGTTAATTCACACACTATATGCCTATAGCTTTCCTGTGAGGGAAGTGATGCTCAATGGCATCAAGCTTTATCCATGATTCTGATATTGACTGTTTGCCCAGCCTAGGTAATGGTGTTCAATAGATGATAGTACGTTTTTGCTTTTATTCATTTTTCTTTCAGTTGCATAAGTCTGTTGTTGTTTCAGGTTTTTGTGACTGAAGTTTTGTGCTACATATAATCCTTGTTTGACTGCCTGAAATGAGTCTTTCTAGCAACCTATTTCTAAGATAGAGCTCTTAGCCATCATATTTAATTTTCTTTTAGAGACTTCCACTGATGTAGTAATGTAGTAGTTCTGTTGACTATGCCATTACCCTGGAGGTATGTTGGTGTAGTCATACTGTTAGGTCTTAATCAATTTCTGTAATTCTTTACTTCAGAAATACCACTAATGCAGGCTGACTAGTGCCTAAGCAGCCACCTGACTTGATCTTTCAGAGCAGATTGCTGCAGTAATAAAGGTATTGTAACCTCTGCAACCACAATAACAAAATATCAGAATCTACATGAGGCCTGGACTGGAAAGGGGGAACAGAGACACCCATCTTTCCTCTCTTCCATACTATTTGAAGATGAATGTTCGTCAGAGTAGTCAATCCAATATGGCAGATACAAGGCATTCTGAAAGACAAAGCAAATTAGTAGCAGAACTGACTTTGATCATTAGACTGCATTCTTTCTTTCAAAGACCTTACTCCAAAAGCCACTGAAGTCAATAGGACTTTACTTTATTGGGCTTTGGATAAAGCCCATAAAACATACAGCTTAATAACATGCCCTAGGCTGATGAAAAAAAAAAACCCTTTCTACATGAAATCAATACAATATATGAAGCATGGATCAAAAGCAAGATAGCTAGTACATCACAATGCACTGCTGTTAATGGAGAGCTATGGACTAATGGTAGTACTAGAACTCCAGTTTTAATACATGGATGTTGCAGAGACCAGTTCTTACTATTCAGTAGAGTCCTTCTAATAAGAACTCTCATTGATTTCAAGTGGAGTTAATATGTGCCCTGAGTCTTCTTGGTCTTATTCACGTAAGTCATCCCACTGAAACCAGAGCCATAGCTTCCATTCAGAGTATATAGTGACTTAGTATAACGTGGTATTAAAGTTGTATTTTATGTTGCACTCTTCATATTATTTTGGCATCATTTATGTTTCTATGAATATTTCCATCTTTTGCTCATTAAAAAACCCTCCTGTATTACTTGCCTGTGTCTTGATATATTTGTGATATATCTATAGAATGCTCAAAAAAGAGAGCAAACAATATTTTCCATTTGCTTAGATGTTAATTATAATTCTTCCTATTTGTATATTTTCTTGTCACTTACTTGGTCAACGTGACAATGGAATGGTGTTTTTTGTGAATATAGAAAATATCTGTCCCTTTAGGTAACTTATGTACTCTCTGTGCAAGTCTTGGTAGATAAATGCATAAATAGAAATGCATATTTCTATATCACTTTCTTATTGAACAAATTGGTAATGTAGGAAAAAGTGTATAACCAGACATAATATGACGTGGTTGATTTCCTTGGTGTGAACTGATTCCAAGGACAGTTTGAAGATCCATTGACATGATTTCATTTCATCTAGCAAAAACTATGTTATAAAAACTGCTTGTTTCGAATTCGGTTTGCAACATGTTAGAAGACACAGTTCATATTTCTCTGATAAATTAAATAAAAAAGACAAAGAACTGGACAGTGGACCACTGCAATCTAATCTAATTTGCTGCACTATATGGTGCTAGTCTCTGTATGATGTAACTGTTGAGGTTTGCAGAGATAATAAAGCAAAGTTCTAGCAAACATTTTAGGCTTCTATTTTACATAAGATTGATTTTCATTCCACACCCATATCTTCGCTTTTCACATTTCATTGCTTCAGAAGAAGATCAAAGTTCAGCAAGAAGTATGATAGTTATAGTATAGTGATGTTACAAATCTAAGTCCTCTCCCATTGTTTTCAAAGAAGGTTTCAGCTGGGCTCACATTAAGTTCTTGTATCTCAGTAGGGTGAACAGTACAACTGGAAAATATTAGTATGACTTATGTGGTATTCTAATAATACTGGTGAATGTGACTCTTTTCTCTCCTTATTATAATAGGAAAGGTTAACAAAGATAAGCCTGCTGTAATGAAATGTAGTTCAGGTGTCTGTATATTTTATGTAGGTAAGCAAGATGTAATTGCAAATTAAGTCTGATAAAGCTTAACAACCAGTAGACCATAGAGACAAGACCTTCTGCTTCACTAGTCAGTAGAGACAAGTAGCAGTTTATTGTGTTTTCAAAAGTGACCCTTAAATACTGAAAACAATGACAGTTGAAGCTATCAAAACAAATCCATAATGACAAGCTCTGTTATTGAAGGTGAGCATTGAGAACTGCAAAGCAATGAAAGCTCAGAATGCTATACTGGGATTAGATCAGTAAATAATTTTACTATTTTCACTAGAGTACACGTCAATCACTGAATACAAATAGGGTTCTTACAAAGAAAATGTGCAACAATTCAATTTCTATACCTTTTTCTAAGTGGATCCCTTTAATTCTGAATTCAGTACATAGAAAACAGGAGTTTATGTTTGATCACTGGTAGTCATTAGGATTACAGCGAACTGATTTACAAGAAGTATAAACTAAGGGGTTAGAAATAATTTATATCTTTAAATGCACAGTTATAACAGAATTCAAAGGATAGATGTTGTCAGCAGCTCGTTGGCTATTCATCTGTCTATTAGGATTTTTTTATTGTCAGACATCACAATAGAATCTAATTGCCTACTTAATCTAGTATATTCTAACTGGCACAGTTTTTAATGAACAGTCTAACTGATTTTACTAAAACATCTAGCAGTGCATAAAACCCTTTTTAAATAGCATTTTTTTCTAGCATGTGGTACACATACTTCTCGAAAACATTGTAGAAAATGAATTCCAAACAAAATTCTGTGAAAATTTGAGTCCTCTTGTTTTTCTTTTTACCTGTCAGTTATTAATCATCAGTATTAAAATGCTACTGAAATATTTCCATGTCAGAATTTTATTGTAGCTGAACTGACATCCTTCTCATTAGCATCAACTGGAAAGCATATCTCAGTAACAGAAGACTATTTTAGGAATAAGATACACACATGTTATATAATCATCCTTTAAATACAGACATGAAGTAAAATGTACTATAATTATCAACATGGATGCCTTTTCATTTAATTCCCCTTTGTTCAATGAAGGCATATTTAAACCTGTTATATCATGGAAGTTCTAAGTTTTATCATGCAATATACCCTATTTATACTTTAATAAAATATTAAACGCACAGAATTTTTGAATTTTCAGCATCACAGGACACACACTTTCCTTTGATAATAATCTGGGGAAAATGCTGTTAATAATACTTTCCAGTTAAGTTTAGCTTTGAAATAAAATCAGTAATTATATATTCATCTTCAAAATAAATTATACTGGAGAAAAAAGAAAAAATAGACCCATTTTAACACTTTAAAATAAAATGATTGATTACCGTTTTGACTAGTAAATGATCCCATAGCTAATGGCTCAGTTGCCTCAGTATAGACTAGGCATATCACATTTTTACTATAAGAAATTTTGTTGAATGACGAATAGCAAAATTTAAATGTGTATGATACTCAGGTTTTCCCACTTCCAGTCCTCAGTTTAATATTTTAAATTTCAAAGAAAACTCCATCTACTACTTCTCTCCTCATAACAAAAGCAAAAAAGAAATCCTAGAACAATTCATGTAATTGAATTCTGTTAATCAAAATGCCCTCTGAAAAACCCTATCTAAGGACTTCCCATTTCTATTTACTGAACAAAAAATATATTCTTGAAAGAACTGATGAATGCTAAACAAAGCAAAATTTGCTTCATTAGGGTTTGAGGCATGCTACTGCCAATAACGAGTTAGAAGACTTATATTAAAAAAACTTCCAGTGGACATTAACTGTCCCTCGACCAGTGGTTCCCAATCTGTGGTACACCTACCACCAGTGGTACACAGACACGCTGTCAGTGGTACGCGTTAACAGATTTATTATAATTACTTTATATGACAAAAATGTCCTGGTGGCATTTAAGTTTGAACTGAAAAATTTGCTGCTGGTACTTAAAGTTGTATCATTTTAAATTGGTAATGCACAAACTGTCAGAGTTTGGGAACCGCTGCCCAGGACTGTTGAACCAACTGTGCAAGTAATAGATATTGTGCCTGATCCATCTGCCATTGATTTCTTTGCAAATTAGATTAGACTCTTTGTGAATTGTTTTTGCATGGGTTGCATCTCTTTGGCTGTTCTATAGCAGCTTCTTGTCCTGGCTTCTAAATAGATACATCAAGTTGCCATATTGACAATGGTGGAAGTATTTCTAATTGATTTAATTAAATAAAAGTAAGTTCCATATAAAAGTTTGTAAAACTAAATGCTTGCAACTCCTAATAAATCACTTGATATTGAAAAGAAAATCATTTGCCACTCACTGTTATCTGAAAACCTGGATGTATCATCAGCAGGAACCATAGTGTTTCATTTTAATCATGGAAAAATGTGGATTTTGAGTTATTTTTTTTAATCCAAAAATTGGGGATTTTTTTTTTAATCAGAGAAAACCATGATCCCTGGTCATCAGGAAAGCAGAAATTATCATCAATTTAACTCCACCTGAAACATAGACCCCATGCAGCTGTAGCCTGGGAAAGGGTTTAGGATTTATATTCTCAAATGTATGCTCAGGCTTTGACCATCAGCTAGCTCCTTTGTGGATCTATATTTTAGTATGCATAAGTAGCTCAAGGTGATTTATTCTAGCTGCCAAAATTCAGAAAGTGGTCTTGTATTGTCTAATTTGAATGCATTCAGCTAATCATCATTACAGACTTAACACTGTATCTGATATTGGAAGCATATTTATGCTTGTACTGAAATAAAACAGATGTGTACAGATAAGCCAAAGACTTGTTTTTACATGGATTATCACAAATGCCTTCCAAAAATGAATGTGTCAGGAAAAGGCAAAGATCAAATACTGGTAATTTCTATGTTGGAATGTACGTCAAATTCTGTTTACTGTCAAGATGAGGTCTCCAAAAGAGAATGGTGCAGGTCAAAGCATTTTTGTAGCATGCATGTTGTTGAAGTAAAAGGCATGTCACGCCTTCTTTTCATTTGTGACATGCTGTCTGGGTTACTATAGTCAGTAAAACAGGTGTGAGACATATCTTTCAGTGTTTCCTTGACATCCTGCCCAGATGCCACAAAATGCTGTAGGCTCCATTTAATGCAACGTAATATCTTTTTTAACTGTATCAAAGATGGGGACAGGATTCTGTCCACCCAGCATTACCAAGTAATAGTCAAAATCTCCATAATAATCTGGAATGGCATTGGCTGCTTTGGAACTGTTTTAGATGATACAGGTAACAAAAGGCATGAATTCATCAATTTCATTATTGCCGCTACCTCTGCAGAAGCTTCAAAGTATTCTTCATTCCTCCTAAAACAATGCAAGTGATGTCAAGATAGAAAAAGGAAGTCAGTGACAGATTGTCTAAAACATCCTTTTCATTCTGCTTGGGATCCTGTTTGGATATCTAAAAGCCACAGTATACACCAGCTCTCAGTTCTGGAGGGAAACATCATATGTCAGCATTCAACTGATATGTTTCATAGCTTCATTGACTTAGAGGTATGCTATTTTATATCAGTGGAGGCTCTTATGCATGATTATAACTTCAACACAACTATGGCATTGCATCTCAAAATACTATACTTAGGAGAGAACTTTACATGCCTCATGGTTCTTATCAATTTCTTCTGCAATTAACACAAAAAGTTAGATTGTTAGGTGATCACAGGAATACTGGTGAACCCTGTTGGAACTTCATTCTCTGGGAACTAGGCAGAAGAAGAAATAATCAAGAAAGTGCAAAAAAAATGCTGTGTTACAGAATATAAGGGGAACATACTCCTACTGGATAAGTACAGACAGTCAAAAAGCCTGAGATGGCATCAGTCTAATCCAGGGGTGGGCAAAATCTGGCCCACAGGCTGGATCAGGCCTGCGGCAGACTCCATTTCTCAGCAGCCCCTGCCCACATCACTGTGGCTGGTTTCCATAGGGACCCCAGCAGCAGCGGTGTTGTGACAGTGCGCAGCCAGGATTTCCATAGAGATTATCCCCAGCAGTGCTGGGAGGGTGCATGGCTGGGTGAGGAGCTAGTCCGGGCCTGGGATCTTGTAGAGGTGACAGCATGGTCCAGAACCAGGGCAAAGCTATAATCTGCTGCCTTCATGCCTTGGGCAGGGGTGTGCAGGCACTGGATTGAAGCTCTGCCCTAGTTCTGGACCATGCTGTCACCACTGCAAGGTCCCATCCCCAGCTTCAGAGCAGCTCCTCACCTAGCTGCATGCCCTACCAGAGCTGCTAGGACCAGTCTTCATGGAAACCCTGGCCTCTCACTGTCACAGCAATGCTGCTGCTGCTGCTGCTGCTGCTGCTGCTGCTGTGGTCCCCATGGAAACCAGCTGCAGTGACATGGGCAGAGGCTGCTGGGAAATGGAACCTGGTCACAGGCTGAATCCACCATTTTGCCCACCCCGATCTAATCTATGTAAGTTTCTCTTATCTGTGTAGATTGGACCATTAAAGAACAGAACTCTTGTTCACTTTTTGGTTGGCCAAGGCAGGCAGAGGCCTGGCTTGGCCAATGTCAGAAGGTGGGGGCAATCCCACATGCCACCCAGCTCCACCGGGCTGCAATTGCCTCAGTTCCATTGTCTTGCCTCCACCCACTTCCCCTCCACCCCCTGTGCAGATCCTTGGCTGGAAGGGCCAGGGTCAGGGCGGGGGGGGGTCCATTCCCCGCCCCTCCATGGCTGAGAGGCAAGGGAGAAAGCCACTGTCTTAGGGGCTTCCCCCCCAACCACTGTGCAGACCCCAGCTGCGGGGGGGGGGCAGAGCTGTGGCAGGGGTCCATTCCCCCCTCTTGCCCACCCCCTGTGTAAGCATCTGCCAAGCTGGGGAGCAGAGGCTTTGTTGATTCTGCTCCATGACAGCCTGCGGGCAGGGCCACCCAGCTGAGCTGGAGCAGATGAGCTGGGGTGGAGGCTACACCACCCACCCTGCAAGAGGGGATTAATGAGGGGAGCACAAAGTATCCTGGGATGCTGGAGGACTATGACCTAAGTTGTGTCAGAGGGGAATCTGGAACAGAAGTTCAATAGACCAGTCTAACCTAAAGTGATTCAATCTGATACTACTTCCATTCAGGTCTATCTTAAACTGGATTCTGCCATTTTGAAACCAGTCTATGTGAACTGAACTTATGTTCTGTTACAAGTGTATACTGCTTTCCAATCACTTATACAGGTTTATGTGTAATTTCTCTCCCCAGTCACTAAGTCCATGAGTGCTGAAGGAAGCTGCAATGTTGTGCGATACCATACAAACCACAAAAATAAATTAAATAAAGACTATCCCTTTTGCAAAGGGCCTACAATTTAACTAAAAGACTAGATGAAACAGAAGGATAATTGCAAAGATATGGTACAGCACAAGTGAATGATGAGATAATATCCTTGAGTGTGGTTAGCAGTGGTATCTGTTCCTAGTTGCCTTACCTTTGTCAAGTTTATCAAGGGACTATAGCAAAGATTTTTTTAGATTGGGTTTGAGGTAGCTTTGCATACAGTTCTAATAGGATCCTCACAAGTCTGAGGCATGACATGGAAGAAAGCATGAATATGCTTCTTTGAAAATGTAACAACTTCATGATGAAGGGATAGTATCATTAGCCATTTGAATGTGAAAGCAGGCTTCTGAATAGTGAAAGAGATGTCATAGAAGACTGGGGGGCGGGTGTGGGGAAGAAGGGAGGCAGTGAAAGACCTTGAAAGTGAAGTAGCTTATGTTTGACATGATAAACAATGAAAGAACCCATGGCTGTATGACAGGAGTGGGCAAAATCTGGCTCACAGGTTGAATCCAGCCTGTGGCAGACTCCATTTCTCAGCAGCACCTGTGGTGGCAGCTCTTTCTGGCTGCTACCACCAGCCCCACTGCCTTGGCACCACCGGTCCAGCCACCCTGACCCACTGCCAGGGGCAGAACCTGCACAGGCAGGACATGCATCTGGGCAGCTGGGATGGGGCTGTGCCTGGGAGTGAGATGGGCAGGTGGGGCCGGAGAGACCCTGGCATCTTGGGACAGTGACAACATGGGACTGGGACCAGGGCAGAACTGCATTCTGCCTGCATGCTCCTGCAATGAGTGTGGGTTCCATGGGCAGGGGCATGCAGGGAGTGGATCATGGCTCTGCCCCAGCCCCAGCCCTGTGCTGTCATTGCCCCAAGATCCCAGCCTCGGAGCAGCTCCCCACCCAGCTGTGTGCACTGCCTATGCAGCTCCTGGCCAGCCTCCATGGAGACCCTGGGGTGTTAGGGCTGTGGCAGCATGGAGCTGGGACAAAGTGCTGGGACATCACCAGCCCCACACTGTCATGTCTCCCTGCTGTCATGGCTCCATGATCCTGGGTCTCCATGAAGACCAGCCAGGAGCTGTACAGGCAGGGGATTCTGGAAAATGGAGTCCAGCCATGGACCAGATCCAGCATTTTGCTCATTTTGCTGTATGACATGGTCAAAGTGATTGGCTAAGAGAATGATATCTGCAGTGTTTGAATGGCTTTGCTTAGGGGAAGATGTTCTCTGGCCTTGACAAAGACAACAATGCAGTTACAGCTTTGTATGGTTAGAAAATTTTTATTTGTGTAAACCATAATATTCTAAGTTTTGTTGAGAAAGTGCTTTTGGGTTGAGTGAGGAGTTTCCTGTCAAAGCAAAAGGTGGATGCTATGGGGACAAACAGAAGAGACAGTATCTGAGATATATTATGCAAAAAAGCCTGTAAGATTTAGAGTGGCTACTGTGGGATGGTTTAGCAAATCTTATCAATAAGTTTTATATTATGGACAATAACTATTTAGACCTTGAACGGGATATATATTTATGAGCAGTGATGTAAAGACAGACCCAACCTTTTATTAGTGATTAATATTATTTATTACTTTTAAGTGACCATAAATTTGCTTCAGGGATGTACTTGGTAGCTGTGTTGGTCTGAGACAAAAATACATAGTTTTTTGTATGTCAGAAATTTGCTGACACTTCTGGCACTTCAAAGTGTGTGTGTGTGTGTATATATATATATATATATATATATATAGAGGTCCTACTTAAAGAGCTTGCAATCCACTTTAACTGTTGAATGACAGAAGACAATCCCGACAGAACTTCAAAGGAAGTATGGCATCCTGTTTTACCATGCCTACTGCAGAGATTATTTTCCACATTAGGTGTTGTCCAGCAGAGCACTAACACAAACCTTTGGATATCCTTTCCCTATGGAGGTCAATAGTTAAACTTCTGTCAACTAAAGACACCAAAATTTAAGTCCACATATTTATTTACTAATGTGGTATGCACTATTTTCTAATGTTGCTAATATTTTATGCAAGGGACTAAAAGGAAGGCCCAGGGAGGAATAGGATAGGGAGTAAAAGGAAGGCCCAGGGAGGAATAGGACCCCTGCTAAATGGGCAGAAACAATTGGTGACGGACAGGGGGGACAAGGCTGAACTCCTCAATGAGTTCTTTGCCTCAGTGTTCCTAAGTGAGGGGCATGACAAGTCTCTCACTGGGATTGTAGAGAGGCAGCAGCAAGGCCCCAGACTTCCATGCATAGACCCTGAGATGGTGCAGAGTCACTTGGAAGAACTGGATGCCTTTAAGTCGGGAGGCCCGGATGAGCTCCATCCGAGGGTGCTGAAGGCACTGGCCGACATCATTGCAGAGCCACTGGTGGGAATATTCGAACACTTGTGGTGCATGGGCCAAGTCCCGGAGGACTGGAAAAGGGCCAATGTGGTCCCCATTTTCAAGAAGGGGAGGAAGGAGGACCCGGGCAGCTATAGGCCAGTAAGTTTCACCTCCATCCTTGGCAAAATCTTTGAAAAAATTATCAAGGCTCACAGATGCGAGAGCCCGGCAGGACAAATTATGCTGAGGGGAAACCAGCACGGGTTCGTGGCAGGCAGATTGTGCCTGACCAATCTAGTCTCTTTTTATGACCAGGTTACGAAACGCCTGGACACAGGAGGAGGGTTGGATGTCGTATACTTAGACTTCAGGAAGGCCTTCGATATGGTATCCCACCCCATACTGGTGAACAAGTTAAGAGGCTGTGACTTGGATGACTACACAGCCCGGTGGGTGGCAAATTGGCTGGAGGGCCACACCCAGAGAGTCATGGTGGATGGGTCGGCTTCGACCTGGAAGGGTGTGGGCAGTGGGGTCCCGCAGGGCTCAGTCCTTGGACCGATACTCTTTAATGTCTTCATCAGCCACTTGGACGAGGGAGTGAAATGTACTCTGTCCAAGTTTGCAGATGACACAAAGCTATGGGGAGAAGTGGACACGCCGGAGGGCAGGGAACAGCTGCAGGCAGACCTGGATAGGTTGGACAAGTGGGCAGAAAACAACAGAATGCAGTTCAACAAGGAGAAATGCAAAGTGCTGCACCTAGGGAGGAAGAATGTCCAGCACACCTACAGCCTAGGGAATGACCTGCTGGGTGGCACAGAGGTGGAAAGGGATCTTGGAGTCCTAGTGGACTCCAAGATGAACATGAGTCGGCAGTGTGACGAAGCCATCAAAAAAGCCAATGGCACTTTATCGTGCATCAGCAGATGCATGACGAATAGGTCCAAGGAGGTGATACTTCCCCTCTATCAGGCACTGGTCAGACCGCAGTTGGAGTACTGCGTGCAATTCTGGGCGCCGCAATTCAAGAGGGATGCGGATAACCTGGAGAGGGTCCAGAGAAGGGCCACTCGTATGGTTAAGGGCCAGCAGACCAAGCTCTATGACAAGAGACTAGAGAAACTGGACCTTTTCAGCCTCTGCAAGAGAAGATTGAGAGGCGACCTTGTGGCTGCCTATAAGTTCATCACAGGGGAACAAAAGGGAATTGGTGAGTATTTATTCACCAAAGCGCCCCCGGGGGTTACAAGAAATAATGGCCACAAGCTAGCAGAGAGCAGATTTAGATTGGACATTAGGAAGAACTTCACAGTTCGAGTGGCCAAGGTCTGGAATGAGCTCCCAAGGGAGGTGGTGCTCTCCCCTACCCGGGGGGTCTTCAAGAGGAGGTTGGATATGCATCTAGCTGCTGTCATCTAGACCCAGCACTCTTTCCTGCCTATGCAGGGGGTCGGACTCGATGATCTGTTGAGGTCCCTTCCGACCCTAACATCTATGAATCTATGAATCTATAAGTTAATGTAATATAATTTTATTTTAGATAAGTATTAAGAAATCAATAATAAATTTCATCAATCAAGTTTTTAATAGAAATCTAATTTGTAATCACAACATAATTCAGCCATTAGTATTTGAACTCTAAAAATCTAGTAGGCTATGCAGTCTTTGAAAATATGAGGTAGTTTTGTATTAATGAAGTAGAAATGCATTAAGAATCACAACAAAAGGAAAAACTAAAGTTCCAATAAAGCGTGTATTGGGCATGTTTACACATGCACCCCACTGTGCAGTTGGTATTAGCACAGTCATTTAGTACTTGCTTTCAAGTACTAAATGGTTGCTCAGTACCCACCAGTACTGCGCAGTCCCAGCAGCACAGAGGTTGTTTCCAACTCTACTGCTAGAGTGTCTCTGTAGATGACCTGAGCCTCTGGTTGCCTTAGGGCATGGTCTTGGACTGTGCCCTGCCCTGCTTTATTGCCCAGGGTATTTTTTGAATCTTGGATATCCAGGGGTCTAATTTTGCCCCTGTGCTGCAAATTTGCAGCATGGGGAACATTTTTTTGTTCCTGCACATGCCTCTTGCAGTGTCTCAAAGTGCTTCAAGATGATGCAAGAGGAACATGTGTGCTCATCTGGATGTGCCCTAGGAGGGTAGTATAACACTGGAACAGGTTACCCAGAGAGGTAGTGGAAGCTCCATACTTGGAGATTTTCAAAACCCATATAGACAAAGCTTTGACCGGGATGATTTAGTTGAGGCTGGGCCTGCTTTGAGCAGCAGATTGGACTAGATGACCTCCGGAGGCCCCTTTTAACCCTAATTTTCTATGATTCTATAAAAACTCTCCAGAGTTAAGTAATAAAATTCTGGTACCATTAAAGGCAACAAGAAAGCTCTAATTGATTTTAATGGGCTTTGGATTTGACTTCTGGTCTTGTCACTAAAGTTTGTTACATCATGAGTTGTCTCCTATTTCAGCCTATGGGCTTATAGCTCAAACTAAACTCACCTAGCACAGTATCACACAAGATGCAAGGCCAGTCTTTAAAGTAGTCAGATAGAAACAATTAACAGCTCAAAACCACATGTGGGATAAAATTCCAGCTCTCTCAAAGTCATTGGGAGTTTTGCCATTGATTTCAGCAGAGTCAGGATTTCATCCTGTGAATTTAATCTAGAAATCAATTGAAAGTCAATGCAAACTGAGAACCACAGTTTTAATGAGTCTTCTTAATTAATTATCTGTAATGACTGAGTTGTGGGCAGTCTTTCTTAGTGGTTAAGACACAGGGGAAAAGGCAGGAACCAAATCACAGGCCAAGTTAGGGGACAGGAATCAGAGACCAAGTTATCAGATCTAAAGAGAAATCCAGAGGTAGAGTCCAAAATATGGGCCAAGTCAAGGTTCAAGAATCATATGCTAATGCTGAGACCTGAATGATCTAGAGCAGAGGTTCCCAACCACCAGGCTGCAGCCCAGTACTGGGCTGCAAAGGGTTGGCTGCCAGGTCATGGCACGAGCCCCCCTCTCAGACCCCGTCTGTCTGCCTGGGTGAGTGGCTTTTGCCACTGGCAGTCACATGCAGGATTAAGGCTGGGTGGCCCCAAGAGGGAGGCAGCCAGCTCCATGCACCCCATCCCGCTCCCATGCCCATCATAGGTATAAAAAAGGTTGGGAACCACTGATCTACAGTAGCGAGAGCCAAAGTTGGGGTATATCAGGAGTCATAGCCAGGGTCAGTTGCACCAAAATTCAGAGCTGAGGTCAGGGTATGTGAGGAGCCAAAAGTCAGAGATTGAGTTACCAGATCCAGGGGGAATATTCAAAAAGCCAAAGTCCAGCAATAGGTCCAAGCAGGGTCAAAAATCAGAGTGTCTATGCAAGTGCTCCAATGCTTTTAATTAAAACGCATCAGAGCAGACTCAATGAATCGAGTTGGGGTACACCAGGAATCAAAGCAAAGAATTGATCAATCAAGTATGCTGGAGTGTTCCAATTAGAATGCTTCAGCATGGCTCACCTACCATGTGTATTCAGCGTCCCAAAATAATGGTGGGGGTGCTTTAATTAAAGCTTGTCAAATGAGCTTTAGTTAAAGTGCCCCCACAGCCATTTTGAAACACAGGACACTGAATATACATGACACTGGCATTTTAATTAGAGTGGCTGTCTGGAGCTGCTGTAATTAGCCCTCCATCCTCACCCTGGAGCACATGTATAGACACCCAGAGAGCACAGAATCAGAGACGCTTATCATAAGAACTGTTGGCTGGCCTGTAGCCTGCTGTCAGAGGTAGACCTAAGTGGAGAGGCTGCTCCCTCCCAGGAGCCAATCAGGGGGCCAACACTGGCCCCATTAGCTGGGCTAAGACTGCCAGTCAGAGCCTCCAAGCAGGTGTGGCCAACAAGGCAATTAGCCTGTTAGGGCATATTTAATGCACGTTAGCCTGACATTGTTTATAGGACCTAATTTTTAAGAGTTGGCTTTTAGATTAGGCCACTCAGTTCTGAGGTTTGGTATTCAAACTGACACTTGCAACACCTGACCACAGCCCATTTTGTGTATCAAAGTTGGTTCCCAAATTTGAAAATTGGACTCTCCGCTTGAATAACAAATTAGATGATCCTATGGTGTGCATCACTGTCAAATGTACATAACATTTTAAATATAGAGGTTTACCTAGTTAAACAAAGAACTTAAATGGGCCCAGTACAAGTGATTTTCTTTGTCCAGAATCAGGCATTTTTGTAATATTGAATAGATTTAAAATCTAAGGCACAGTTCCAGCAAAGTGCAAATGTAGCCGATAGCAACAACAGGGCTTTGTTTTTAGTGTCCTGTACACAATACTGAAAATCTTTATCTAGATTTATTATGCCCATCAGTACTCTCTAAGGTTTACAAAAAATGTTTAAAACCACACTGATTAAATCAACTGAAAGCATCAATTAAATAAACCTTTCTAAGAGTCTCCGTGACCATAAAATGAAGTAACTGTTTATTAATTCTAGTTAACCCCTACGGAATCAATCCTTCAAGAATTCTCCTCAGCTTTGAAACCAAAAAAAAAAATCTACCTAACATGCAACTCAAAATAACTCCTTTGAAATCCTCTATCCCTATGGCAGCTAAAGAGAAAACAGGTGACCCTTGTAGTATGTCTAAAGGCTACCCTATCTAGTCATGTTCTGGACCTTACCATGGGTTCTAGTCATGTTCTGGACCTTACCATGGGTGTCCTGCCACTCATGCTTTCTTCTTATTTCTTCCCCTCTTGATCTTCATCATTTTCCAAGAAAACAGTCTTAGATAATTGCCAGTGAGTGTGCAAACTTTACTCAATATTTTTTTCACATTTTGCTATGACTTTTGTTGTTCTGAACTGGTATCAAAGATGCATCTTGCATCATTGGGGATGCATACGGGGTGCATATGGGGTGCATGCGGGTGCACATGCACCCTCTGAGTGTGGCTGTGTACCCCTTGCGAAAAGGCACCACTGATAATGCTGGTGGTGCCTGCAGGTGATCACTGCTTGCCACCCGCCCTCACTGCCAACACCGCCAGCATCTGTGGGCAGTCTGCGATCACCGCTGGCCAACGACAACACTGCCGGCAGTGTCTGCAGGTGGTCGCTGACCACTGGTCAGTGCTCGCCACCACCACCACGCCCCCCGCCACCAACAGTGCTTCAGCTGCCTGCGGGAGCTCCCCGCTTACCACCGCCATGCTCCTGCCGCCAACAGCACTGCCACCATCTGCAGGAGCTTTCTGTGCCTCCCCAGCCTCCGGGGCATTCATGTCTTGCGTCTTTCTTAATATCCAAAATAGATATATTGACATTATATAAAGTATTTAATGAACTGTGGAGATATCAACAATTTCTTGTATTCAGTTGATATGTGATGTACTTTTTAGTTATATTAATGAAGCCAATAGGTCTCAGTAAGCTCTGGAAAGTTTGTTGATTAGGGGTTGTAAATAACTTGGGTTACCTTGAAATATGTTTGTTTCATAAATGAACTGAATCAGTGTGGAAACAACCTTTGACTCCTAATATACTAGGAAGACAGTTTGTCTGATGTGATTTACATACATTTGTCATCTTATTTAAAAAGAAACAATTTAGGTATGTCAATTTTTAAACTAATGTCCACTTATGTAAAAGTGTCTTCAATTCCTGTAAGAAGGCTGCTGCAACAAGTACACTGATGAATTACAAAGTGACATGAATTTCTTTGTCTGTATGCTGCACCAAATTATTTTGTCAGCAGTGTCCATGCAGGGAGTCATCTGACTTGACTTTGTGCCTTTACGTAAAGGGCTGGAGATCTTGATTTCTGTGCATCTATTGGACTTGTGATAAAAGGGCTAAAACCAAATGTGAATTTTAACTAAAATATTGTGTTAATAAAAAGAAAAGAAAAAAGAAACATGCTTAAGAAACCCATATTCATATACTAATTAAAAGAAGCAGTTAAGTAAACTTACAGCAGTCCACTAGCCTGCACTTGGGGGTGTTCCTCATTACACTGTCACAGGTGCCCACTCATTAGCAGACTTTTAATGATCTACTGTTGTTGGCTACCTCATGATGAGTCAGGAGCTCCTACTGCTGGTTTCTATAACAATTGTGGACTTAATAGAATTATAATGGCCCCCAGAGGAATAATTATAGAGATGGCCTAAAAAGGATCTTAATTCCATTGCTAATGGACCTTTGTCTCCCAAAAAGGAGAGATTCGTTTTCCCAGTATATACATCTTTGCTTACATGGTTTGGTGGATTCTTTTGTCTTGAGCCTATTCTGTGGCAGACATCTAGCCCCATGAATCCTACATGCTCCCTAAAACAGAAGAGAGAAAACACAAAATGTATGTCATGGGGGTATACCAGATACATACTCACTTCCATGGGGAAGCTCCAAAACTGAGGCAAACACATTAAGAAAAGTTGATTTAAGGAAGTAGCTGGGTATCCATGATAGGACCAGGCCCCAGGGGCAGCTGGGATGCCCCCTGGTAGCCACACAGCTCCTGCCCCACTGGCTTCTTAGGTACCGTCCCTTTCCTCTTTCCTGCCATGCCTAGATGGTATTATTTTATTCCAAAAAGGTAGGCTGACCCGGGGTCCCAGAGTGAGTCCTTGTCTATTCTTCAGCCACCAGGTCCCTCCCAGACCCAGATGATCCCAGTCCTGCCCCTCAAGCCCATCCATGCCCATTCAGTTGTCTTAAGAACTATTTGTGGCCTCTTTCTGCCCCTAAAGCCATACTCATGCTTCACAGATGTCACTTGATTCCCAGTTACTCCCTTGTATAGGCTTCAGCCATCTTAGCTTTAGCCTCCAGTTTACTCTGGCCATAGCCTGGTAGCCTAGGCCCACTGGCTATGGCCTGGCCTTTCAATCCCAATCTCTTGACAACCCCTGGCCTCCTACATTGCCCCATCTGGGCTCTAGCTCCAGCCCCCTCAGCCTCACCCTGCCTGTGCCTTGGACCCCTACCCCTGGCAGGGCTCAAAATCTTCTGTGCCACTTGGGCACCCCCGTGGCTCCTTTCCACCCCTTACAGCTATACCTGATCCTCTGGTATAAACTACAACAAAATTTAAGCAACTGCTTTAAATTCAAAGTCCCCCCTTTGGGTCAGTAACTTCCCCACAGGCCACAAATCCTCCATAGATATTTATTTGCATCACTCGGGGGCAGCTTGGTTTCCAGTCAATCCCTCTCTGCAGCTATCCTGCTAAGGAGCTCCTCTCCCTGCTGCCTGCAGGGCCAGACTAACTGATTGTTCTCAGGTGCTAGCCTTATGTGGCTTTCCAGCCACCCACAAGAGCTTCCATTTTTGCCTGATGGCTGGCCTGCCCTTCTCTATGATGGTTTAGCTGAGCTGTTTTTAGCTCTTTGTTCCTGGGCACTTAGATGTCTACCTAGGTAGTCCTTATCCTGTTGTTTTGGGTCTGTCTGCTTTCTGGCAGCTAGCCCTCTAGCAGGGATTCCCAAGTGGCACACAAGGTTTTGAGCCCTGCCAGGAGTAGAGGCACAAGGCACAGGCAGAATGAGGCTGAGCAGCTAGCCCCAAGAAAGTTGCCCAGGTCCAGGGGTAGTTGCTATCCTGTTGTTATGGGTCTGGCTGCTTTCTGGCAGCTAGCCCTCTACCAGTTAGCCTGTTTCCTAGTTGCTGGCCCCCACAGTCAGCTTACCCTGCTGCAGCATCCCTTAAAGAAAAAGGAGCCTGTGGCTCCCTGTTACTGTATCCTGCTCTCTTAGCTAGCCCCCCCTTTGTGTAACACTTCAAATATTTAAGACCTCCAGGGTGAGGAGATCAGAATTCAAAAAAGCTTTATTGTTATCCTTCCTTTGCTGGTATTGCAAAGATCCTCACAGATACCCCTTTAAATGTTCTTACTAAGTGAGTCCTAGAAGTCCTTTTATAACATAATCAGAGGAATAGGTCCAAGACAGAAGACTCCACCAAACCATGTAAGCAAAAATGTTTATACTGGGAAATATATCTCTCCTTACTGGGAAATAATAGTTCATTAACAATGAAATTATGATCCTACTTAGATTTCCAATTTCTTCAGTTTTCACAGAATTTTTAGGTCTGCCCTCACTCATTAAACAAAACATTATGAAGCAGTTGGGCGAATACTATAGCATCTTCTGGATATCAAAGGGTTAAAGAGGGACTTTGAGAAGGACTAGTTTCCACTGTTTCTAGTACCAGAGGGGCTGGGAATTTGGAATTGTTTCTGTCTAGTCTGAATTTAGACTTGGCTCAATCCCTTTGTCATCTACAGCAAGTAAAAGATAGAGACAGTTACAGCAAAACGAAATCTAATGAGTTAATTATGTCCACAGGTTTAAGAACATGTACCTCCTGGTAATTCAGGCAAAGGCAGCTGGATGATATAGTAGCCAAATCTTATTTGCCACTACCTACAAAATCCGGTGTTCTCGATCCATTCTAGATGAGTGGACTAGGTTTGGAAAAACATTTGACTTGACCAATAATACTTCCATAATATTATCCAACTTAATACTGCCTAACTATTTTTTGGACATTAACATAAACTGAAAGTTTTTAAATTGTGCTTCTGTGGCTCCTTCTATACATTATCTCTATTATAAAACATTGATGCATAGAAATAGGGTTGGAAGGGACCTCAGGACATCTAGTTCAATCCACTGCTTACAGCAGGACCATCCCCTTCTAGAACTTCCCAGCCAAGGTTTCTCTAGACAAGTCTTAAAAACTTTTGGGGTTGGAGATTCCACAACCTCCTTGGGCAGCCTGTTCCAGTGCTTTACTACCCTCCTAGGGAGAAAATTCTTCCTAATATCTAACCCAAGCTTCCCTTGCTGCACTTGAATCCATTGCTCCCTGTTCTGTCATCTGCCACCACTGAGAACAGTTTAGCTCCATCCTCTTTCAAACCCCCCTTCAGTTAGTTGAAGGTTGCTATTAAGTTGCACCGCCCCCGCTCCCCCGCATCAGACTTCTCTTCTCCAGACTAAATACTCCCAATTACCTCAGCCTCTCCTCAGAAGTCACGTGCCCCAGGCCCCTAACCAATTTTGTAGCCTTCCACTGGACTCTTTCCAACTTGTCCATATCCTTTCTGTAATGGGGGGCCCAAAACTGAACACAGCACTCCAGATACGGCCCCACCAGTGCAAAATAGAAAGGAAGAATCACTTCCCTCGGTCTACTGGCAACACACCTATTATACAGCCCAATATGCCGTTAGCCTTCCTTGCAACAAGGGCACACTGCTGACTCATCTTATTGTCCACTTTAACCCTAAGGTTCTTTTCTGAAGGGCTGCTGCTTAGCCAGTCGGTCCCCAACCGGTGCATGGGATCCTTTAGTCCTAAGTCTAGGACTTTGCACTCATGAGATTTCTTTTGGCCCAATCCTCCAATTTGTCAAGGTCTCTCTGAATCCTAGCCCTACCTTCCAGTGTATCTGTTACTCTCCCCAGCTTGGTGTCATCTGCAAATTTTCTGTGGGTGCACTCCATCCCATTTTCCAGATAGTTGATATTGAACAAAATTGGCCCCAAGGCACTCCACTTGATACCAGCTGCTGTCTAGACATTGAGCCACTGATTACTACTCTTTGAGCGTTTTCTATCTACCTTACAGTCCATTCACCCAACCCAGACTTCCTTAATTTGCTAACAAGAATGTTGTGGGAGACCATATTAAAAGCCTTGCTGAAGTCAAGGTATATCACATCCACTGCTTTCCCTGCATCCACAGAGCCAGTCATCTCATCATAGAAGTCAATTGGATTGGTCATGCTGGTGAGTCCATGATGAGTCCATTATGAGTCCATGCTGACTATTCCTAATCACTTTCTTCTGCTTCAAGTGCTTAGAAATGGATTCCTTGAGGACTTGCTCCATGATATTTCCTCAGACTGGCCTCCCAGAGGATCCTTCCCATCAGTTCCCTGTGTGATTTGAAGTCTATTTTTCTGAAGTCCAGGATCCTTACTCTGCTCCTCTCCTTCCTTCCTTCCCTCAGGATCCTAAACTCAGTCATCTCATTGCTGCTGCCCAAGTTACCATCCACTTCTAAATTCCTCACCAATTCTTCCCTGTTTATGAACAGCAAGTCAAGAACAGTGTAGCCCCTAGTTGGCCTTTCCAACACTTCTACCTGGAAGTTGTTCCCAACACACTCCAAAAAGTTCCTGGATTGCCTGTGCACTGCTGTATTGCCCTCCCAGGAGATGTCAGGATGATTGAAGTCCACCATGAGAACCAGGGCCTGTGATCTGGAAACTTCCTCTAGCTGTTTAAAGAAAGTCTCATCTACCTCATCCTCCTGGTCTGGTCGTCTATAGAAGACCCACCACAACATCACCCTTCTTGCTCTCTCCTCTGACTCTAACCCAGGGACTTTCAACATGCCTATTTCTAGTTTCATATTGGAGCTCTGAGCAATCATATAGGTCTTTTACATAAAAAGAAACTCCTCCTCCTCTTCTCCCCTGCCTGTCCTCCCTCAATAATTTATACTCATCCATGAGAGTGCTCCAGTCATGTGAGTTATCCCATCAAGTCTTTGTTATTCCAATCACATCATAGCTCTGTGACTATGCAGGGTTGTCCAATTCTTCCTGTGTTTGTCTAACTGCTGAGTTTTAGCTACTGATATAAAATATATGTAGGATAGATACTCTTAATTTAAAAAAAAAGCTTACCTTAAAGCAGGGGCAGGCAAAATTTGACCCACAGGCTGGATTCGGCCCACTAGGTCATTCTATCCAGCATGCAGGGCCCCTAAAAATTTAGAAAATGAATATTTATCTGCCCCTGGTTGCATGTCAAAGATGACAGGAGCCAGGGGCAGTAGGACCCAGGGGGAGCCAACAGCAGGATTAAACAGCTGGAGCAGCTAAGCTGGCCCTGCCCTGCCCTGCCCCATCCCACCCTACCCCCAGCCCCTCTTTCCCTGACCCCTAGCCCCAGCTGGAAGCTGGGCTGGCTCCTGTGGTCCTGGCACTGTAGTTGAGATCCATGTGGTGCTGGAGCAGCCGGCTGGCAGTGGGGAGCAGGGAAACAACTGCAGAAGGCGGGAGGAAGGGGCAGTGAGCAGGCACGGAGCTCAACTGGGTGGGAGTGCAGTGACTGCGCTGGTGCACCAGGGCCAGTGCCGGTGAGGCCTAGGGCAGGGCAACAGGAGCATGGTGGGGCCCAGGCTGGCAGGGGCTCTATGGCCACCACTCTTCTGCTGCCAAATTTTCTGACCTGTGAGGCTCCCCACAAGGCAGATGCAAAAGCTCTGCAGGCTGGAGGTTGAGCACCCCGAGCTATGAAGTTATTGCTTTAAAGTTTGTTATAACTTTGGATCTGGTTTCTATCCAGCTTTAATTTGAATGTGTAGGCAGTCCCCTGCAGCTGGGAGACTCCAGTTGCTGTGATCTCCCAGCTGCTGGGATGCAGCCAGGACTCTCAGTCCCAGCTGTGCCCCACATGCAGCCAGGGCTGAGAGTTCCACAGATGACAAGACTCTCAGGATTGGGCTCCCCCTACACCAGCAATAAGGCATGTGTGGCATGGCAGGAGGCATGATTGTGTGGATCCTGCATTAGATCCTATTGTGCTTTTCCCTGCATGTGTAGAGGGGGCATTAGATACAGTATTCATCAAAAAACTCAGCAGGAATTTACTTTGATTATAAGTTCTTTCAGATAGGGATCAACATTTTGCTATAGTTTATACATCACCTAACACAATGTAATCCTGGTCTGTGAGTGCATCTTCTAGATGTTACTGTGATAAAAATAATTAATAATTCTTTCCCATATTTATTTTCATCAATTGTAAGGGGCTGGAAAGGACCTCGCAAGATGATCGGGTCCAGTCCTCAGAAAGGGGCTTGTACCTGCATTTCTCCAACTGCCCAACCTAGTGCACTAACCACTAGGCTGCAGTTTTCTTTAATTTGAATATATTTGCATGTGATCAGTTTCCATGTTGCTAAATCGTTTATTTCTGTTAAGACTTTCTAATGTTCTTCATTATTTTCCACAATTTCTACTAGCCTAAATTTTTTTCAGTCTAATAAATTGCAGCTTCACTATTTTCTGCATCTGTGATTAAAATACTGAGCAAGATATATCCTAGTACATCCCTTGGGCACCCCACCATTAGCCTTTTTGCTTCCTTTCCTATAACCAGCTTTTAATTCATAAAAGGATTTTATCTTACCTCCTGTGGCTACTAAGTTAACTTAATAATCACTTGTAAGGGACTCTATTGAAAGCTTTTTGAAAGCCTAATTAGGCATATACAGGGCCAGTTATCCTTTATCCACTATTTTGTTAACTCTTAGAACTCAGACTATTTCCATCCATATTCACCAAGCAATTGTGGTTCTTCAGAATTCCATCTACAATAAGCAGACTTCTATTTGGTCTTTGGCAGTCTGATTTAAAAAGAGCAAGAGGCATATAAAACCTTCTAATTAAAAAGCATTTACTATCATGAAACATCCGTTTGGTCTTTGCCAAATAAATGAAACAGCTAGCTGAGTTACTTAATTTTGTAAGAATTAAGGTTCAGATTTTGGAGATTTCCTACTTAGAATCATTTTTAGTTTATAGGATTAGTAAACTACAGGTAACATCTATTATTAACAATCAGGAGGTTTTGCAAAAACAGTAAGAAATCAATGTGATTGCTTGCATGATGGGATATGACCCCATGGAATGTAAGTTACTTGAAACAGAGACTGCCTCTTCCTTTGTGTTTTGTGCAATGTTTTCCATTTAACCAATAGTAATAAATTATTTCCAGACATATTTTAAGTCTCTGGAGTTTAATAAAATGTAAATGAAGGTAGAATTTTCCTTATATACTATAGAGAGTGTGATGCGGTATTAGAGCAATTTCTAACAGTCTGAAGCGTGTGGAGGGTAGGGATATTATAGCAGGTATGTTGCTTGTCTTTTAATCTCTCTCAGAACTACCCAATCAATCACAACAAGCATTTGGATTATTTGAGCAAGAATATGGTTTGTTTATCACCCCAGAGAGGCCATCAGTAAACAATTTACTTCACTCTAAATAAATGAAAGTGGGGGAGGGTTAAATAATGTAGAGCTAACTAAGAAATAACCCAATTACAGCTATATAGAGAAGCACATCTGTTTTTGTGCATAAACTGCACCTATTCCCTTCTGTAATCTCCCTTGTTCTTTAAATAGTGATTAGCCTAATGACAAACTGTTTCCCCCACTAATGTATTTAAAACTGGAAGGTTCAAGGCTTCCTGAGTTCAATTTTTATTTTTAATCTTGTTTATAATTACTATTCCACAATTTTAGACTTGGCAATGTAATTTATCAGGCTTGAACCAGGGCTTTAGATGCATAAAGCAATCTTTGGTTTAAAATGTCTCCTTTGCATGGGAAGGTAAGTACTAAAAGTGAAGGACTCTATTGGGGGTTGACATAAGAGACAGCATCTGAGCCTGTACTGAAAAAGTGATCAAATCAGGACAGCTATGCTGAGTTTGACCTTTACTGAACATTCGAGATAGCTTCTGGGTAAGTAACCAGACCAGACTTTGAGGCCCACTGAAGTTTGGCTGTCTATATTGTCCCTGCAAAACAATTTTGGCTCTCCTTCTGAAGTTAGAGGGGAAAAAAACAGGTTTGTATGAACGGCTTCTTTTCCCATTCCCTGTTGATTAATGGTACATTGGGTCAGTGTTTCTTAACATTGTTATAAAATCACACTATAGTATTTGTCTTGTCATCTGATTTCTCTGCTGCTTATGTTGCTTACAGGAGTGCATCTTGCTATTTTTCTGAGAAGGAAAGTAGGCAGTGTAACTCTGTTTTATTGTATTTGTGATAGCCTTACTATCCAGTTTCATGTTTAGAGATAAATGGCAAAACTCTGAAGCTGATAAAAACAGAATATACTTGATCACTTTAATTGTGAGTCATAAGAAAAAGACTATACAGTTTTAACTCAGAAAAATAAAGATGAATATTCTTTTTGTCTTTGAGTCACGATGCTTTCTCTTTTTTTATTACTTTTGGTAATAAAGTAAAGTACTAAGGGACAGGAAGGGACAGGAAGCAAGGGCAGTGCATGACAGTATTCGTCATGTTGACTAATGTTTTGCATAGTTTAAAATCTTTTCCAGCAAAAAGCTTCTGAAACCATAAAACTTCCAGTGTCACAAATGTGCATCTCTGGAACATGTGCAAATCTTTAAACAAACAAAGTGCTAGGTATGCATTACACGACAAAAGTTCGCACAGTAAACATGTTAATGCTTTATCTTTATTATGCATACAAAGCGAATCTTTGTATAGCTGTTTTTAATTTTGTCTTCAGAGTCCTAATAATTCCACAGGGGTATACCCCATTAATTCCACTTCCCTGTAGATTTTGTCAGTTTTAATATTACTTAGCTGTGCACCAACAAAATATAAACTGATTTGACACAGTTCTGTGTGAATAACAGGGAAAGAAAAACAAGCCCGCCCAGCATCATAACAAAATATTTGCTCAGCTGCTGTCTTTTAGAATGGAATGGAGTCCATTGTTGCTTTTTTGAATTCTGTTATACTTCAACATTTTTTTTCCTATTATCTTAACTGGTTTTACCTTTAGTTTTATCACACCTCCTTATTGCAATCGTTAGTTAAAGTGATTGCCAGATTTATTTTACATGGAGGAAAATGTAATGTTTTCCCTAATTTTTTGTAAAGTTTGACTGCATGACCATATGTGTATTTTGTAGGGAGAAATGCATGAATCCATTGTCACCTAAACAGTTTCAAAGGAATTGTGTGCTGTCTGAAGCGTAGAACATATGAGGGTGCCTGCCTGCCTCCCTCAACCAGAGAGAATGGCAGACTCTTACAACCATTTCACCTATATCTCTATCTCAGCTTCTCTGTCAGGGGTTTATCATCCACTTTGACAAGTTCAATTTAAGAGTCCACTTCATCATAAACAGAAGGCCCCAGCAAGCCTTCCTGTGCTGCTTGGTGATAGCACATAACCTTCTGCCGGCTCATTGCAGCTTCCAGAATGCAGCCTTAGGTGATTTCTGAGGTATTATGTGAATGTGGGGTTTTACCCTACTCTCGATTATGGGCCTTTGCTAGTAGGGCTGTGCGAAACAGCACCGTTTCATTTTAAATTCTGTTTCACCGCTTGGAAGGGACATTGTTTTGTTTTGTCATTTTGTTTTGTTTCAAAGCGCTGTTCCGTTTCGTTTCGTCAAAATTATTTTTCTGTTTCGACATGTTTCAATGTTTCGCCCATAGGCTATAATAGGAAATCATGAAAATGCCTAAAACTTTGTAATTTCTTTCCTGATTCAGATGAAAAATGTCAGGGCTGGTAGCCCCTTCTGTGGGCATGAAGCCTGCCAAGTTTCAAGGAGATAGGTGCAGATGTTTCTGGGAAACTGCACTTCAAACTGTTCAAAGCAAAACTTGTGACACTTGCCGGCAGCCCCAGCCTCCTGTCATCCGGTGCGCAGATCTGGAGGCCCACAACCCCAGGAGGGCTGTGGGGCTGTGCCAGACTCCTCCCAGGGGTGCGGGCCCCCAGATCTGCATGTCAGATGACAGGAGGCTGCTGCTGCCGACTGGGACCGGTGCTGGGTTCCGGGAAGACAGCTGCTGCCGCTGGCCCCAGCTGGCAGCGACAGCATGTTGTCATCCCACGCACAGATCCGGGGGCCTGCACCCCCAGGAGGGCTGCGGGGCTGTGCCAGACTCCTTCCAGGGGATGCAGGCCGCTGGATCTCCATGCAGGATGACAGCAGGCTGCCAGCCAGCTGGAACCAGGGCTGAAGCCAAGTAAACCCGACTTCAAAACTCAAAATGTTTCAAAACTTTCTAAACGTTTCGAGTATGCTCATTTCATTTTGAAGCTGTTTCAAAAACTTTTGTTTCATTTTGATTTCACTGTTTCAAGCTTGAAATGCATCAAAACAACTTCAAAATGAAACACCCAGGGAAATTTCACACAGCCCTATTTGCTAGGATATTGCATGCAAACATCATTCCTAAAGTGCATTTGTGATATGTACATATACATGTGTGGATATCTAAAACAAACAATGTTATACACACATATACATGTGTGTAAACACTGTTTTATATACAAACACAGTATATATAGTGTGTGTGTACATATACACACTATATATCGTGTTTGTGCATAAAACAGTATAATTTTTATATATATATCTCTATATATCTATGCACACGTGTGTATGTGGTATACATAATTTCATTCATATTTAATTTAAAAACTATGTTCATATTGGGCAATTCCAAGTAAACAGACCTCAAGATCTAGAATAAAATTGGGGAACAGCAAAAATTATCTCTAAGGCAGGGGAACCGCTATGTATATCTTAATCTAAAAATTCTTCTTTCTTCTTGCTGTGGAATTCTTTTATCATGAGTTACCATGTTGCATTAAAAAACAGAGTTGAAGCAGGAGGGTGTGTCTATCAAGATATCTACAGCTTTTGTAGCAATTGGATATATGAATAGAAAAACACAGTCTAAAGGAGAGGAAAAATCTTTCTGGCACCAAGATAAGTGTGGTCTATTATTTGCTTCACTCAAACAATTCTTGAGCACATTCTACATTTATCAATCATGTTTACAGAACACTTTTCTCAGGGTGCATCTGGCTGCTATTCATGCTGCTTTTCGTCAATTAATAGAGAGTAGACCCGTTTAAGCATAGTCTGTCATCATGTGTTATGCAAGAAGATTGATATATTTCATATGCCTTTTAGGAATCCATTTGAGTAAAAAAAACGAGCAGATCCTAACTAAATTAATAATAAACTAAAACCAGTTGATTATCTTGACTTTAGTAATGTTGAGTATCTTACACATTACATTACACATTGATTTGTCTTGGGTACTTTGGTTACAAAATTAATGAGAGCAAAGCCTTAACATTCTATGTTAGAAGCTGGCAATAGTATAATAGCAGATCATTGACTTAGAGATAGTATAATGGACAGTAACAGAATTTTGTTTTTGTCCGTCAGATGAGACTAAAAGCAGAAATATCACTTATTATCTGGCACTCTGAAATACAGTTAGGTTACCAGAAATTTAAGCCACAAAAAAACTGAAACACCTTTGAAGATTAGGGATCTAATTCAACCCTGTTTTAAGCCATAGAGATTTAAGTCTACACCATGACTGGCATGTTTTCATTTAGGGTTTTGTTTATTTATCATTTGAAATCTATAGGCTAGGAGTGCTGAATGCCCAGCCCAGGGGCCAGTTCCGGCCCCCAAGCCCATGGTATCCAGCCCATGGGGCTCCCCATGAATCTGAACCTCGTGGGCTATGGCCATGTGTGCTAGATCAGGTGCACAGTGTTGTGTGGGGCCTGACCCTGGTGCACAGGGCCAGCAAGGATGGCACAGGGCCCAGACCTTGCTCCTAGTTCATGGGAGTTGGTACAGGCAGTGCAGGGCCACAGAGCCCAACCCTGGCACATAGGGTTGGGCAGGGACCCCTATAGCCCAACCTCAGTGCACAGCACCATGCAGGGGCAGGCAAGGCCCTGGAGCTTGATCTTGGCACGCAGAGTCCTATCCAGCCTATAAACCAGCCCCACACTCCTCATCTGGCCTATGAAGCCAAAAGAGTGTGTGTCAGCGCTATAGATGATAATCATCTTTCTCAAAAAAGAAGTAACAGTAAAGTGACATTATGGAAGCCCAATATAAGGGTGTATATCAACTTACATTCTTTTTAATACAGAACAAACACAAAAATAACATTAATATATCATTGTATTTATTTATTAGCTTTTTATGCTGCCCTCCCCAAAAGGCTTATTTAAGCCATTATAATTATTTTTGTACTTAATAATCCAAAGAATAAACAAACTAGTTTTATTTAATCTTATATGCTGAGTTTCATTCTGCTATTGTCACAAATGACATTACATTGCTTAGGAAGATGGCCGCCACCTATATCAGGTTCAAAAATGCCTATTGTTTTTAACACAATGAGCTAAACTTCTTGTACCATTTTGCGCCTGAGGCCCCTGGGAGTCACTACATTTATTGTGTCATTAATGCATTAATTGCATGATAAATTGTAACATGTTACACATGCAAGCAATTTATCAAGTGATAAAATGGCAAACCAGCCACAAGGATATTACTTGTTAAATGTGGAACATATTTCTGGTTGGTTTGTACCATACTTTACTTTGAAATTCATTTGTCATCTAAATGCCCAAGAGGGAGGGGGAGAAAGGAGAGCAGCTAACTCCTCAACTGCTAGAGCTTTCAGATGATAAACTTGTCTCAAGACCAGTCCTTGAAGAACTCCACTGGGAACCACCCCCAGATCCTATACTTCTCTTTTGACTGTGAGCAACTGTCATCTGTTCTTTAGCCAGTTCTTTATCCACTGAAAATTCTTCAATTATTCCCCTTTTTTCCCCAGTTTAAATAATAATTTCACTTATGCCACCATCTCTAATGCTTTACTGAAGTTCCAATGGATAAGAGCTACTGCATTTTCTTTGTCTAAAAAGTCAGCAATCTTATCATGGAGCTGACACATGGACAACATACAGGAGACACCTCAACTTGTTATAGAAGTGCCATCAATGCTGGCTGTGGAAGATTCTTCAAATTCAGTGGGAGGATAGATGCACCAATGCTAGAGTCCTCTTGCAAGCAAACACCATGAACATCAAGGAGATGATCATCTAACATCAGTTTCACTGGCCCAGCCACATCATCAGGATTTCTAACTCCAGACTCTCAAAGCAAGTTTTATTCTCCCTGCTCAATCAAGGCGTATGCTCAAGGGGACGGCAGAGAAAGCATTTCAAGGACTTCCTCAACACCAACTTGAAAACTACAGCATCAATGTCAGCTCATGGGAAACTGTCACCCAGAACCATCCCAAACAGTGGAGGAGTCTCCTACAAAGATCTCAGTACTTTGAAACCATACGACAACAACAGGAGATGTAAAAGTGTGAGCAGCAGAAACAGTGTCGCAGACCGAATCTGGTGACACAAACCCCACATGGAAACATGTGCCTGAGTTGAACTGTGTGGCACCAGAGTCTGTTCATTCCAGATCAGCCTTGTCAGCCATCTTTTGATCCACAGATAAGACACTTATGGAAGACAATAATCCTCAATTGCAACAGATTGCTGAAGAAGAAGAATCCTATCCAAGATAGATATCAGATTGATCTGTAACAACTAATGGTTTACATTAGTTGTTTACAGATTGGTCTGTAACAACTAATGGTTTGGATAGCGATGATCCTGCCTCAGACAGGGAGTTGGACTTAACAACTTCTGGACGTCTCTTCCAGCTCTAATTTTCTCTGGTTCTCTATGAACTGTAAAAGAAGGGGTGCAGGCTTGGAGGATATGTTGGGAGAAGAGTGGGGAGTAGGGGTGCAACAATAAAGATTTTTTCGGCCAGTACCAATGACTGATTAGTAATGAGCCATATCTGCCAATACCAATATGTAGCCTGGCGGCTTGGAGAGCAGCATCCAGCTGGTAAGCCTGTTGGGGAAGAAGGGGAGTGAAGACATGTGGGGGGCAGATTGAGGCCCCTGCAGTGAGGGAGGGAGTGGGGCTGGGGCAGGCACTGCCCAGTTGGGGTGGGGCGTGGGACACAGCTGTGAGCAGCTTGTCTGGAGGGTGTGGGGGGAGTGGATCCCAATGCTACATGCATCCCCGGGGGCACCATGGGGGGTGTGCACCCCAGATCTGTGCATGGGGTGAGGGTGGGCTGCCACTGCGTGCTGGAGCCAGGAACAGTGCCAGGTTCTTCCTGGGCCAGGGCTGCACTCAGGGCAGGTGGTGGTGATGCTGGGGTGGGGTTGCTACAGGGTGTGCTGTGGCCACCCCAAGATGCACCATAGCCCCCCCTTGCAGCACCACCACCACTTGTCCTGAGCACAGCCCCGGCCCACCCCTCCACTGGGAATAGCTCAGTGCTGCCTGTGGCCCCAGCCCCCAGAGGCAGCCCACCCTTGCCCCACGCACAGATCCAGGGGGCATGTTCCCCCCCCCCGGCTCCCCCGGGGGTGTGCGTAGTGGCAGCATTGCACACCCCCCACCCTCTGGATGAGCTATGCATGGCTCCATCCTGCACCCTGCCCCAGCTGGGAAGCGCCTGCCCCAGCCCCACTCCCTCCCTCACTGCAGGGACATTGATCTATCCCCCAATGTCCCGTCCTTCCCCCCACCTCTTCTCCCCCAACAGGCTACCAGCCAGATGTTGCTCTACCTGGGCTGACTGCATCCATGGTGCAGCTGCACACATGCATATGGCATTTATCAGCAACATTATCAGCCACATCAGCGAAAAAAGCCAATTACTGATAATGTCAATTTTCCTTTTATTGGTACAGATACAATATGAACCAATATACTGGTGCACCTCTAGTGGGGTGACCTTCTCTGCAGTGGAGACAGGTGTGGGAATATGTAGACAGGGCATGGGAGAGGTGGGGAAAAGGTTTTTTATAACCATGTGAATGGAGGTGTGATTGGGATTTGCAGGTTGGTTTACTTACGTTTTGAGCAGTGTTGTGGGGTGTTGGAGCTTTCAGGTTTTGGGGAGTTATTTGGAGAATCCTGTTTGTGGGTTGTTTATTTATCATAAGCCACCCTGAGGCTTTAGGATAGAGTGGGGTGTGCATCTGATAACTACATAATTTACCAATGGTGTGTTTTATCCTGGTTTCTTACTTCTATGTCTGATTATTCTTTCCTTCAAAATTTGTTCTAAAATCATGCATACTATTGAGCTCAGACTATTGGGATATAGTTGTTCCAGTCACTTTTTTCTCCACAAATATAAGTACTTCACTTGCCAGTCTTATTCTACCAACACAAATTTGATAAATTTATTAAGAACTCTTGCTATTAAACTTTGAGATGCATGTGTCAGTTCTTTCAGTATTCTGTAATAGATATGATTCAGGTTCACCCTGGCTTAAACATGGTAAGTGTTTTGAGTTTAGCTTGTACATGGGGTAATTTCCATTTCCTTAGTCCCATTCTCATTAGCCATTCTCATTTGTAAAGTTGTCCTTATTCAACACTATTATCTTTATTAAAAAATAGCGTAAAATATTTAATTTTTGGCCACCTCCCAGATTATCAATCACTTCTATGTCATCCCCCCTACAAAGTGGTCTCTCTCTTTCTTTCCTTGTTATCTTTTATTTAGATGGCTGACAAGCTTTTTTGCCATTTGTTTTATTTTCCCTTGTAAGCTGCCTGACTTTTTGACAATTTTTACTTTATCCCCTAAACTTCTTGACTTTTAAGGCATAACTTTTCTTTTAGTCCTTTTAGTCATTCCTCGAAGGTTATCTACTTATACCTAATATTCTTTGAGGTGGTCATTCATCCAGTTAGGTTCTGACTTCTTCCTTTTGAGAGTGTTTTTCCCCCTATTGCTTAGGATAGTTTTTGTGACTTTTGACTCTTCCAAGCTTCCTTCACACTCAAGTCTCTGAGCCCCTCAGTTCAGCTGATGTCTTTAAATAGTTCTCTTAGTTAATCAAACTTTGCTCTTTTGAAACCTACCTTTATTTATCCTTCCACTTACTTCAAACTTAATCAATTTAAACTTAATCTTGCATTAATCTTTCACTAGCACTGTGTCCAAAACAGAGTTGGGTGTCACGATTGACAAAAAGATTAATATGAGCCACCAATGCAATGCCACAGCCAGCAAAGCAAAAAAAAACACCCTGGCTTGCATCTACCAGTGCATCTTGAACAAGACCCAAGATGTCATTTTCAAGGTTTATTTGGCCTTGGTGAGGCTGCAGCTGGAGTACTGCATCCAGTTCTGGGCTCCACACTTTAAAAAGGACATGGAGAAGCTTGAGAGAGTCCAGAGGAGAGCCACATACATGATCAGAGGTCAAGAGAATAGAGTTTATAAGGAGAGGGTGAGAGGCACAGGGCGTTTCAGCTTGGAAAAGCATAGACTCAGGAGGGACTTGGTGACAGCCTATAAGTATATCAGGGGTGTACATCAGGATCTGGGAGAACGTCTGTTCACCAGGGCTCCCCTAGGGAAAACAAGGTCCAACGGTCACAAACTGCTGGAAGACCATTTTAGACTGGACATAAGGAAAAACTTCTTTACTGTCTGAATCTCCAGAGTCTGGAATAGAATCCCCCCAGAAGTGGTGCAAGCACCTACTCTGTACACATTCAAGATGTATTTCGATGCTTATCTTGCTGGGGTGATCTGACCTCAGCTGACTTCTTGCCCTTTGGGCAGGAGTCTGGACCAGATGATTTGGTGAGGTCCCTTCCAGCCCTAATGTCTATGAAATCTATGAAACTTGTGATCACATGATTTGAGGTTATTTTCTCTGACTAGTCCTGCTCTAATGTACTCATTATTTCATATACCAAGTCTAAAGTAGCATCACCTGATTGCTGAAGGAGTAGAAACAGACGTTACTGAACTGAAGTGGATCAGTTGCAGTGGGACATGTCCCACCAAAGCAGATTACTTTACTAGGCAACACATGTCAGTCTTTGGCCTTCATTGGGCCCCCTACTCAATGCAGAATAGGGGACAATGTGTTCCCCTAGCCTGGGGATTCCCCAAGTTCCTTGCTGCCCCACTTTGGTCTTGCACTGATCTGTGCCTCATGTGGAGTCATGGGACAGTGTGGGGGAGTGTTGAGGCATGTGGCAGCATGCGTGCTAGAGAATCCCCAGAGTCCAGTGCCTGAGAAATACCAAGCTCCCTGCCCAACTACCCACCCACCTGGACCCATGCTGACCCATGTTTCTGTGAGAGGCACAGGTCAGCATGGGTCCCATGGAAACATAGCCTGTGGGTGCATCCACACATGCAGGCACCTCAAATAGCAGTGGCACAGATTTGTTCTGGAGATTTGTACATCAGCACACATGCCTGAACATGGACTTTGGTGTGGGGCAAATTGTGCCACTTGAAGCAAACTGATCCTGCCCAGCTCCTCCCAGATCTTTTGCCAGGAGGAGCTAGAGGCTGGGGGCCAGCACCTGTGGCCAGCTATGGGAGCAGCACCTGTGCTGGCCCTAGCAGTATAAAAAGCTGCCTTGGTGAACAGCTCAGGGCTACTTGCCCTCAGGAGCTGCTGAGGGCCAGCCAGTTGGTATCTGGGGATACTACCCCTTGTGCCAGCTGGACTGCTGAAGCAGCAGCTGTGGGGTACTCAGGGCCTGCTACTGGCACAGCCCCCCCATGGCATGGTGCAGCCACAGTCCCAGCACCATACACAGGAACTACGTGCCCTTGGACCAGGCTGGGTCCTGCCTCCAAGTGCCCCATGCACTGTTGGTCTGGCCTGGCTCCATGGAGGCAGGACCTGGCCTGGCCCAAGGGCATGTGGCCCTGCATGCGGTGCCAGGAGCCCAGGTGACAGCAACCGTGGCCCACTTCTGCCCAAAGGCTTACGTTCCTGGGCCTGCACCACTTGACACAGGTGGCATTGGGTCCCAAGCAGCTGGGGCTGCACTGTGCTGTGCCACAGGGGGTCTCTGCCGGTAGCAGGTCCTGAGTGCCCCACAACCGCTGCTGTTGCTGCTATGGGGAGGGGCTGTGCACCGTGCTGGGGGGCAGGTGGGCAGAGGACCCATACCTCCTGAGCAGTCCCCACATGCCCACAAATGCCCCCACCTCCACATCCTTGTTTACCTGGGATAGCGCCTGGGTCTGGGTTACTGCTGCAGCCTTGCCCCATTCCTATTTGCCCCAGCATGCTGAGGCAGCAGGGGAAGGAGCAAGCATACAGATGCTCTGGCTGGGTGCAGGACCATCTCTTTGGAGGACCCAGCCTCCAGTTGCCCTGCACTGCTTCTTTTCAGCATGTTTTTTTTTTTTTTTTTTTTTGATACTGGGATTCCCCAGTATCAAAATTAGAGTCCATGCTGCAAATATGTAGTGTGGGGAGCATTTTTTCATTCCCAGCATGACTCTTGCAGCGTCTCAAACTGCTTTGAGACACCACAACAAGCACGTGCTCGATCATCTGGACATGTCCAGTGAGACTGTACATTTTGTGTAAAAAGGTGAATTGAAGATTGAAATGCAGTAAGATAATTTTAGCTGAGAAACTGTAGTGGACTAAAGCTACCACCTATACATATTGAAGTTGTAAACAATAAAAATCATATGCAAAGTTAGTGTATCAGAAATTCCATCTGATTTCTAGTAAAAAATATTGTGGATAAACATGAGCTGTTCCATATGTGAGGTTAATACTACTTCTTCCAAATCCAAGCTTTGAACCCATTCCCAACAGGAAAATTACTCTTCCCAAAATTCACGTTATGAGGCAGATTTTTTCTTGGAATTTTGGGAAAAATTTAGGGTGTTTTTAAATTGTTCTCATTTTAGTCTCTTTGAAAAGTAGGTATCATTCACAACCACTAATATACATACATATGGAAAAAAATCTCTTAACAACTGTTAAGGAAAGAGATTTAATGCTGAAGGAGAGGGGAAAACAAATACAACATTTAACACATGAAATCAGAGTAAGAAGGACATACAAATTAACACAAATCCTAAAAATATGTTATTCTCTTCTGACTTGTACATCTGTGTTTACACTATGCAAATATGGCATTTTGTGTCATAAAATAACATTTAATGGGACACCATTAACTTAGGTATTAGTCTGGAAAAATGAGTCAAATTGTGTTTTTGATATTTTCTGTTTCTGTTGCCTGGTGGTATTTCCCTCCTTTAAGTGATAAAAGGCTGAAAGGTTAATCAGTTTAAGCAAAGAGATTCTAAATTAACCCCCCCCCCCCCCCAAAAAAAAATCTGGGTGGTTGTAACCTATAAGAGGTATGTCAGCTGCTTTAGAATTCTGCCTGTTCCTATTATCTAAGCTATATTTGGATAAGATTTTTTTTATCTTCTACAATTATCTGCACTGCTTTAGCCATGCTAGAAAAAATTTAAATGAGCAAAAAATTAGAGCTGTCTTTGCATATACTGTTCTCACTAGACTGATGCCTCTCTTTGCATGAATCTAGACTGTGCATAAGTAGCAGCGTACAATGCGCAATGATTTAGAGAAATAAAGAGCAAATAAGCACTTTTTGTACATGCCAAATTTGGGAGTTCAATATTGGGAGTATGAACATTATGGATTTTTCAATTCAGTTACCACTAAATACATTAGTACCTCTGGAACCCCACAGACAGTTTTTCTTACTTTTTAAAATAAAATATGTAACCAGCAATTTTTTTTTTTCATTAGTAGTGATTTTGCCTATCTGTTTCCTTTTTGTGATAGGTAAAAATCAACCAGCTTTTTATTATTATTAAAATGGGCAGATTTTTTACAAATTAAGATAACTTTTTCTATAATACATTCATTATTACATAGCATTAAAAATTACTTTTATACTTTTAACTGGGCATGTCTACGTGAGATGCTAAATGCTCAGTAGAGTAATTCATGGCAAAAGCTGTTCTAATGCTCAGTAGAATTAGTCTACAGCACATTAGCATTACTAAAAAGGCACGTGCTGGTGCTACTGCACAGTAGTGCCAGTTATTGTGCATTCAGTTAGTACCTGTTATTACAGGTACTAAACTTAAAGAACAATAACTATAGTGCATTAATGCATGTGTAGACGTGCCCACTAGGTAACTGCAAGAGCCTACAGATTCTCCCACCAGACTTTGCTAGGGCTGAGAGCTGATAAGCTTTTTTAGATCCTCCAGCATCCTCCATAAAGTATGTTCCTTCTAGATCTTTACTAACAGTAACCTCTGTTTGCATAAGAAGACTCTAAATTAATCTGTATTTCTCAAACATACACACTTTCTGTTGTTCTAACAATACTGCCACCTTCTCTTCCTCTAATTTGGCAGCCCAGTAGGTCTGCTTCAAGGCCTATTGTAGTGATTCTCAACCTTTTTAGACTCAAGGCACCCTTCATGAGACTCAAGGTACCCCTCAGAAAATGTCATCTCTTAGTTTTCACTCTTTTTTTTTTTTTACTATATAAAGAGAGTATAACAATTTTTCTGCTGCAAAGAACTGAGAAAGCCCACTCCAGGTCAGAATGTTTTTAACACTATTGATTTCTTTTTGAAATCTCTGGTTTATCTTGTGAATTATGTTTACACACAAATCAGTGCTAAAATTGCATGATGCACCATGGCACCCTTGAAAGGTTCTCAAGGTACCCCAGGGTGCCACTCTGGTTGAGAATTGTTGGCCTATTGTATAGCCTGGTGACTAAGACAGTCACCTAGGAGGGTGTATGTTCAAATCCTTTCAGCTTGAAGAGGGCCTAAGACCCAGGTCTCTCAACCTCTGGGTGGATGCTATAATCACTGGATTCTTGTGTAAAAAGAGGTCACCATCACCGGGGACTTAGGGGCCCATCTTCAGAGATTGTATTAAGTCACAAACAAATAGAGGTATCTAAAGTGAAGCCTGAATCAGATGCATAAGCTCCACTTCAAGGCAGGAATTTATACACCTCCTTTGGCTCATTGTTTCCTATTGGTAGCATCTGGGCTTTCTGGGATACCCTTTAGATGCAGTTACCTCTGCCTATTCTTTGTATAGTCATTCTCAACCAGGGTACCATGGTTGAGAATGAGGTGCCATAAGATCCTTTTAGAGGGTGCCATGAGGTGCTGTGCAATCTTATCACTGTTAGATCTGCAAACATATGTGATTACAAAATGAACCCAGAGGTTTTGAAAAACATTTTGACCTGTTCTGGACTTCCTGAGTTCTTCGCAACAGAAGAATTGCTCTTTTATTTTTCTGTAGTCAAAAAATGAGTGAGAACTCAAAGCTGGCATTTTCCGAGTACCAAAAATGGTTGAAAACCACTGTTATAGAGCTTGTAGATATACTGCATTCCTGGGCTAAGGCAGCTAAATATTAGGCATCTCCAATGCCTGAATGCAGTACCTCTGAAAGCAAACTGGATCAGGCCTAAATGTACTTGAGTGCAGATATGTACATCAGGCACATAAAATGTAATATACCTGCTCACCATCACTTATAATGTCTCCAGAAGACAAGATCCAGTTTTTGGACAATCTTTAACCAAAGGCATATTACATTAACTAATCAATTGAGATTGACTTTTATAAAACTATATGGGAAATTAAGCTGCACTGGTTTGTGTACCTCATGCAGTAGTTTCTTACATGCCAGCTTTGCTTTATAGTGTATCAAATTACTTATAAGTATGATGGATTGAGGAAGGCCCATGATTTATATATCAATTCATGTTCTCATTATCAAACTTCTGTCCCTTGAGTTCACTCTAATAGCCTTGCTTTCCATATTTAGTGGATAGAAGAGCCACAGAGCTATTTTGCACAAGTTGCTTTGTTTCTTTCTCATTTAGATTTTTTATTTAAAGAGGGTTTTTTAAGTTTAAATTTAGTCAAAATAAGAAATGTGTCATCTCACATTTGTGAAACATTATTTGTAAGATTTTAATGACCCAAATACCAATATTTACAAAACGTGGTCTTTTTTTTTTTTTGTATAACCTATCAAAAAACACAAAAGACTTGGCCTAAACACAGAAAATGTAAGGTTAATGCTGTCACTGGACCTCTACTTCTATTTAAATCTTTGAACTTACACACAAGCCACCAACACAAAGAAGTTCATAATAACTATTATGTTGTCTATTCATGAAAACCCACTGTTTCTGCAGTATCTTAGCAGATGTGGGGAAGGTTAGCCAAGAATTGCAGCCTTAACTCAGAATAGTTTTGTGGGTGGAAGTGGAAATAAAAAAGGATTTTGTGGGTGTAAACAAAAAATCACATTTTTCTCAGTACATATGTATAATAGCCACTTTTCAAAGCTGAATAATAAACATAGAAGCAAAAGGTTTCACACCATGGAATTCAATGCAAAAATATTTCTGGCTTCCATATTGTGGGAAGACATTAAATTCTGCAAAATCAAGAGATAAAAATTGGCTCTACACTTGGACAGATGATGCTTCAGAAAACCAAACAGAATCTAGAGCCCTTTTGACAATAGCACCAATTGTCAAGCCACAGTGGTACTTTGGAGCCCACTGGAAAATGAAGAATTCATGCAGATGATCTGCTTTTCATGTATGTCTTGTAATGCATGATTTTGTAGAGGCTTTGCAACACTCAGTCATATCCTGGTTTATAAACCCAGAAATTATATCCTGTTTTTGGCTGAAATGTCTTTCCTTGTAAATGTAATATATGTAGATATGACATATACAGAAGTGCTGAGAGGCCATTTCCATCCCTAGTTATGTGGTAGAAATTGAGGTTACACAATGCTGTTCCCAATTACATGGCAAGCATCAGCACCACCAACTCATGTAACTAGGGATTGTAGGTACATTTTTAGACTATAATGCTAATATAACAAGCACCAGCAGTGAAAACTACAAACCAAGGCTGTGAACAGACCTGCATTTGTAGCACTACAAGTACTGTGGCACTTTGTAGCACTACAAAAACAAGGAGCAATGGTCTCAAGTTGCAGCAAGGGAAGTTTAGGTTAGATATTAGGAAGAATTTTCTTACTAGAAGGATAGTAAAGCACTAGAACAGGTTACCCAGAGAGGTGGTGGAATCTCCATCCCTGGAGGGTTTTAAGACCCAGCTAGACAAAGCCTTGGGATGACCTAGTTGGGGATAGTCCCTACTTGAGCAGGGTGGCTGGACAAGATGACCTCCTGAGGTCCCTTTCAACCCTCATTTTCTATGATTCTTTGAAAAATATTGCACTATAAGGGTCATACATAACTTGACAGCGCCGTGGCTGGAGTGCTACAAAGTCATAACAAAGGTGTGCTCTCCTGCCAGGGGGCAAAGGAAAGCTGTTCCTATGCTTCTCCCCCACTTTTTCCTTATTGCTGACAGCATGCCCACTCCCTTGCCAGGAAAGAGAAACTGTCAGCCTTTTCGGAAGGGGAGCGAGCTGTCAAAGAGAAGGCTGCTGTCCCAGGGCCAACAGGTCCTCTTTAATGGCTCACCATCCTCTGTGGCAAGGAGAGCCACTACTATGCCAATAACCAGGGCAGGCTATGGCAGCAGCTGTTTCCACGACAGCAGTGGTAGCATCTGCATCAATCCCTGCCACAGCAGACCAGGGACAGTGGCTCTCTTTGCCTTCCTCCCCCATCTTGGGCTATCTTTAAGAAGTGGGAGTGCCCCTTTCTGCCCCCATCTCTAGTGGGGCAAGCCCATACAGCAACAGAAAGCTGCCATTGAGTGCTGAGTACCCAGGCAACACTCAGTGACTCCCAACTGCACTCTCCCTCCCTTCCTCCTTTGTCTCTTGGGAAAGTCATACATACTTTCTGTGTGCTCCAGCTGCCTTTTGTGTGAGCACTTTGCTGCCTTATCCCATCTTGGTGGTCTACATCCAGTCTTACTTTTGTAGGGTCTAACCTTGTTACAAGATCCTAGGCATGCTCAGAGACATCAAGCCCTTCTATTCTGTGATTCTGTGATTCTAGGATTCTTTGTCTAGAGGATTGGGCCTTCTGGCCAGAGAGGCATGTCCTCTTCTCTCTCCCCTCCAGGCTTCAGCTTGAGCTAGGGTTCCAAGCAGCTTGTTAGTTGTGCAGCAGCATAACATTTAAGTGACTTTGCAGCTGACTAGAAATATTGAGAATAGCAGTGATAACTAAATGGTGGAATTGCATTGAGAACCAGGTAGACACTGAGTGTCTGAAGCTCTGCGTCTCAAGTCTCTGGATAAAGGAAGTCCTTCAATAGTGAGATAGCCCTCTCATCAGCACTTAGAATGATATTGACCTCTTTTGTTAGAGCATACAACTCCAGGCCTCTTAAAAAAAACCTATAGGATGATTCTATAGGGCGCAAGAACTGCTGAAAGAAAAAAAAAAACATGGTTAAGTGTGGAACTGTAGCAGCAGTCTCTAAAACTGTAGAACTGAACAGTGACTTGTTTCTGACCAAGTAGATGCCTAAACTTTGCCCCTTTCTTCTGTATTCAAAGGCATAACTAATTTGGGTAGAATCCTCAATATTTTTGCTCTTAAACTGTATTATTACTGCTTTTAAATATGTACTAGTTAAAATGAAGACAATACATTCAGGAGTTGTAAAGTATAGATATTGGATATTTTTAGGCTTTTGGATTTTTTCTGATTAAACAGATTTGTCATTCTATTTGCTCTATTTTACATCAAAAGTGAATACATAACAGCCGTATGTTTCCCCTGTTATTCTCAATAGGCAGTACTTTGTTTTGCAAGTAGTCCCACTGATTCCAATCAATTGAGTCCAATGGCACTTCTTAAAGTAAGGTGCTATTCACCAGGAACAAGGATATCACAATGTGGCCCTAACTTCAGGAGGCTTCTCACATGCTGGTTTTGGATGCATGCTTTTTTACTTTGATCTGAATAAAGACTGATAAAAGATTGCTTTGAGAGGAAACAATACAAAAAAATATTTTGGAGAAGTGTCTTTTTAGGTTTGCACTTCAGATCTAGTGATTAAGCATTTTTAGCATCAGGTGAAACATACTTGAGAAATAGTGGTATCTTAGTGTTACATGCTACATTTTATTGTTTGTTAACACTGTCTGCACAATGGCATTCAGTATCTCAGTCATCCTAAATGAATCATATTAGCGTTATTAGATTTTTCTTTTTTTATTTCTTCATTGTGCATTTTCAGGTAGAGATTGAGAAGCTGGATTATCATCACTATCTGCCTCTGTTTTTCGATGGACTTTGTGAAATGACATTTCCCTATGAGTTTTTTGCTCGGCAAGGAATCCATGACATGCTGGAACACGGTGGGGACAAGATTCTCCCTGTCATTCCTCAGCTCATTATTCCAATAAAAAGTAAGTGAGCATGTGGAAAAACCCTAACATTGAATTTATATAGTGTAGCTTTTTGACAAGTTGCTAATTAAGCAATAAAACATGACAGGCTGTGCATTTCTAGGAGATTACTGCAAACCCAAGTAAATTGTGAAGTATGAGGACAGAAGGTGTATGCCTTCAGTCACCCAGTATGTTCAGTAATCCAAAGAAGTGTGCTGTTTCGTTTGTCTTTGTCTTATTACAGTGTTGATTTTGGTATTTATAAATCTACATTTTTAGTTGATCTTTCATCTGTGTATTAAATTAGTGCATCCATTATAAAAATCATCTCATAAGAAAACAAAAGAGCAAGAAATGTTAGGAAATTATTGGGGTTCCCCCCCTTTAGTTCTAATGGACTTCACAACTGTCTCCACTAGACCTTCCTTTTTTCTGATACCCACTATTTTCCATTCTCATCACTTATCTCATCAACAGGTTTAATCTTAGGTCACTACAAGTGCATCTACATGAGACCATGACAAACCATGACGCTGACACTTATGTCACCGTAGCGACAAGCTACCTCACTACAGCAGGTCACTGCTGTGATGTAGCTGCTAAAAATAACCATGCGCCATCATTTAGTACTTCCTAAAGCAAGTACTAAATGGTAGTACAGTAACAACTGCACCATGGGGGGCACATGTAAACACGCCCTGCTTGACTAAAGGATATATCATTTTAAAATGTTGATGTCTATATAGAACATGTATTTTGGAAGTATTTATAATTCCAAACACAAATCTTTGTTGAAATGCAGTTTGAAAGTTAAGAAGTGGTACAGCTGTCGGGAGACCACTGTAGAAATTAATTTCACTTTAAACATTACAGTTTTCTAAGTATACATTTATTTTTGTTTGGCCTTTTCCTGTTCTTTTGCTATGTCATTGAAGCAAACCCATTTTCTCTAACCTCTCCACAAGATTCTTGTTATACTTATCCTTCCAGCCAATAAATATTGAAATTATATTAGACCCTTTCCTCGATTGGTCAAAACAATCATTGATATAAAACACTGTATTTTCTCACATATATTATGCACCTTTCCCCAGAAATCAGTCCCCACAAAAATGGTGGGGGGGGGGGGGGGGGTATTAAGAGGGGAAGCTGTCGTCCTTGCTGGAAAAGAAGCATGTGTAGAGACATTATGTGTGCCATGCAGCTGCCAAGATAGCTGCCACTTGTCTGTCTCAATAAGCTGAAGGGGCAGAGTCCTATGTTAACCTTCTCATGGCCATAACTATTGCCTGAGCACTGTAACTTGTGCCTGAAGCAGCAAGTCAACTGCTGGTATTATCTTGATGAGGCTTGTGATGTGGAAACAACACTTTATTTACAAGAATTTATACAAAGAATTAGTTATAGTAAACAAGCATCAGTTTTGCTACTGCAGTTTGCAAAGGTCTCAGGCCTAATTTTATGTGACATAGAGTAGGTCGCCCTGGGAACACAAGCAGGAAGTTCCTGCTGCCTCACCCAGATTGTCTCCTGGGTTGCCACACTTCCTGCACAATTTGTGGTGTTTGTGAGAAAATAGAGGATGGCATCAGGAATCAAACCAGAGTTCACCTACATGGCAAAGCAGAGAAACACCATGGGCTTTTACAGGTGAGGAAAATAAGTCAGAGTGGTTAATTAACTTGCCCAGTTTCACACAGTGCTTGGAACAGAGTCTGTATCACCTGGCTCCCATGTCCCAGCCCTCTGAACGGTCCAGTCCCACAATGTCAACTACAGTTTCTGAAAGTGGTAGCCACCATACTACTTCTGATTTGCAAGTTTTGTCTTGATTGTCCAGTCAGAAAGGCAAGAATATGAAATTGTCCTCTGGCTTAATTTCTGGAGAAGATTTATTTGGCTTTGGGAGGGAGAGGCCACCAGAGCTAATGCAGAACCACTCTAGCATAGATTTATATCTAAAATATTGCAGAATGAATGAAGTCAATCATAATTTAGGGAAAAGGATGAAAAGCAGTTGAGGACATGATAAAACACAGGCATTACAATATTAAGGACCAGGATTGGCCTTTTATTCATTTTGATATTCTTATTTAAAAATGATTAGTGAAAAATATAACTAACTATACCAGTGGTTAGCAACCTTTTGCCACTATGGGCCAGAACTTGCAACCCAGCCCACTGCTGCAGGCCACATATCTGCACCCCCAGAATGTCCACGCTGCTTACCCTTATCCTTGCTGCAAATGCCCAGGCTGTTTGCAGCAAGAACAAGCACAGATGTAAGAGCAGTAGGGAGGTCTGTAAAGGGGGATGTTGACAAGGAGACAGGCTGCTCGGTGTAGCTGCATTCTGCCCAAACCCCCATGATGTCCCAGCCTTAATCAGACCTTCATAGGCTGGATCCTGTCCTCAGGTCATATGTTGCTGACCCCTGAGCTAGACTGTATGGTATGGATATAGGGAAAATATTTTTAAAATACCTAAAGAAATGTGTTGTCCTCAATAACTGTTATTTGAATGCTGTCGGTTCTAAATGCCAAGTCAGGCTCCAGAAGGAATTCTGAAACCCAACAATAATAATCGCTCTCATGGAGGATTAAGCACATAAAATGAAGAATATTGTTATTTATTTAAAGTAGTTTTAAGGTATTTAAATTTGTATCATCAGAATTCATGGTATATTTGAATAATATTAATGGGGATTTAATAGCAGCCTTCAACTACCTGAAGTGGGGTTCAAAAGAGGATGGAGCTAGACTGTTCCCAGTGTTGCCAGATGACAGAACAAGGAGCAATGGTATCAAGTTGCAGCAAGGGAAGTTTAGGTTTGATATTAGGAAGAATTTTCTCACTAGGAGGGTGGCCACACATTGGAACAGGTTACCTAGAGAGATGGAAGAAGCTCCATCCTTGGAGGTTTTCAAAACCCGGCTAGACAAAGCTTTGGCTAGGATGATCTAGTTGGGGATGGTCCTGCTTTGAGCAGGGGGTTGGACTAGATGACCTCTTGAGGTCCCTCCTAACCCCAACCTTCTATGATTCAATGGTATATTTGAATATAGCAAACATTCAAGTATGTCTTTAATAATCAAATATAAAAATACACGAAGAATTCTAATGTAATGGCTTCAACTTCATAGTTGGGTCTTTCCTCAACCCCCACACACCTTCTGTATCCATTTAGTTTTTTAAGTTACTATTTAATAGCTTAATCCCATTGCATGATTTTCATCCATATAGAGAGAAATCAACATATAAATATAAATGGGGAATTGATGCTAAAGCTTTTTAAACAGCATCCTACCTCTGGGGAGTGGAAAACATCGAAGAACACAGTCGTTTATTTAATTTGTTTTCAACCTTATTTCAGTGCAGAAAAGTTCTTTTTTAATTATTTTTTTCTAGCAGTTTTAAAGTTTGGAGAGGTGTGTTTTTAATGAATAACCCCATTAATACAAATGACATTGGCCTCTCAAGCACATTAGATATGTACACTTATAGTAGATTTTATATTTTAAATTTGCTGTATGTAGTAAATTCACAGCCACAGATCTTTGTCATTCTGCTTCCTGCACAATAAACACAGCTGTCTTTTAAACTCATTGGAGTCTCTGAAGTGTCCCTTTAGGTGAGTTTTATCTGACTAGTTAGTCATCTCTTAGACCACTACAGTATTTCTGTTTTGAAAGAAAGAGCAGTGCCAATGGACAGGGACTGCTTTGCAAGAGATCATTGTTGGGGCAAAGGGAAAGAGACTGAGAGAAAGAAATAACTTTTTAATAAAGCCTTTATAAAAGTATATGCATCAAAGAAAAATACCAGTGAGGGGCTGCTCTCTAAAAACAGTTAAAATGAGAGATAGTAATACTACATCACATTTTTAATGCTTTTAGGGAACAATTTACTGTCTTCCTGCCCCACATGTTCTTTCTTAACAGTACACATTTTCAAACCATATCTTGAAGTTGAAAATGACATTATTTAATAAACATATAAAGTATCTCAAAATCATTTACTTTTAACAATTTCTCTTCAACAGTAGGAACAGACTGTGGCTAACAATGATATGAAAGTTGGTAATAGAGTCATACATTTTGCCCTCTTTGCTGTTTACACCTCATACAGGTTTAAAAGAATAGGAATTTATATGCATGGTGTTTCCAAATGTAACTACCTATCATTATTTCCCCTTTAAAAATATTGTTGTCTTTTTTTCTTTTGAACAAGCATGCAGCAAAATAGATAAAATTCAGAACAAAAAAAATCATGGATTGGAAGGACTGTCTGAAATTTTAACCAGGAAGGTTAAAATTTCATCTTGCACTGACAAAACATAATATAAATATAGGGTGTTTATGCACGTGCTGCAAGAGTGGGGGGTGGGCATTTTAATTAGAGCGGCTCCCATATATAGGTGTGGGAGACAAAGGTGCATTTTAGCAGCATTAGTGTTCCATTCTTCTCAGGGAAAACTGAGGCCTGGCTGGCCTCAGCATAAGGCTGAGTAGGCCTGCCAGGATGAACTAATCAAGTCAAGCCAATCATAGCAACTAAGAGTTGTTAGAAAATAAAGGGACTAACTATTGTGGTAAATGCTTCCTAATGGAAACACATTGTTTTAGAATCTTGTCTATACATTGGGATTATGCAAACATTCTTTTTTGACATGCACCCTGCCAGGAAAAAAATGCTTCTAATCTCAGATTTGTCAAATTAATCTATACATAATTATGTGTAAAAATATAGCATATGTGGGCTGTTATTTTAAGAAGTAGTAACTAAACACTTATAGGGTGCATCTACATGTGCAATTAATTCAAAGCAATAAACTCTGGAGCAGTTTGAGCCAGAGTTAACTACTCCTGGGTGCAGCATCTATATGTGCACCCAAGACAGCAGCAATTTTTGCTGGGGCAGAGCAGTTTATGTCAGGATCACTTGCCCTACTGACAGGGGACATGGAGGGTCAGCTCTAGGCTACAGGTGGCAGTGTTGGGTAGTGGAGGGGATGGCTGTGGCACAAGGGTGCTGAACATGCAGAGCCATATGGCTAGGCAGCAGGCAGGAGTCTAGCCCCCTGCTGGCTGGGCAAAACTGGGTGCAATTTACACCTGTGGTCAGAGTCTACATGTGCATTTAATCACAGTTAATTACCCCACCATAAAATAGTACTTACAGTGGCATTTATTTAGTTTACTATGGCCTAACAGCATTGCACGTGTAGACACTGATGCTTTATTCTACAGCTAATCAGTCTACTCCACAGTTAAGCACATCTGTAGATGTGGCCATAGTGTGTTTTATCAGTTCTGTACAACCCTGTAAATCTCAAGTCTTCATACTATATACAGTTTATTACACAATAGTCATCATACTTTTATTTAGAAGTGTAACTTAGATGGAAATAGTGCCTCAACAAAATTTCAGCCGTTAAAATAATGTTGCTGATAGAGTCAGAAGTGGACCAGCTCAATTTCAAATGGTAGGAGAGTTTCAGTCTGTGAGGCTATGGTGCTATGCTCTGAAACATTTCTGCTGTGACAGGCTAGATCAAGGATATCTTAAGCTTTGTTGAAACTCAATTTCACTAAAGAAAAATAACGTTTTATTGGATTTAGATACAGAGAAGTGTGTGAGAAAAGAGGGCTGAATGTTCTTCCCTAGCCTGACATAAAGAAACCTGTTAAATGTCTTCATAAATCTCTGAATTAAAGAGATTTAGTTTCCTTCCTTTCCCCATATTATTGATTTGTAAAATGTTCATTCATTTTATGGACTATAGTGTACTTATTTTATGTTTAGTACCAAATTAGGGTCACTATTGCATTAAGCAAAATGAGGGTGTAGGTACTGCTGTTAACCATTACTGAAAATAGATTGGCATTGTATCACTATTTTTTATCTGATATCATCAGTGTATTCAGTAGCTGGTGAATGTTGAATATCTGCTTCTTTCACTGAAAACTTAAATATATTTTTGTGATGTGCTCATAAATTTGCCCTCCTTGACTGTTTTCACTCTGTCTGTAAACCATGTAAGTTGCTTCTTATCATCCACATTAAATAAAAGAAACCTTTAATAGAATTGTCATCTTTCTCCAGATTAACTGTTGTCCTAAAGAAAAAAATCCTGATGTTATTAGGAGATTGAAAACTAGTTCTGAATTAACCTCCTTTTTTTTCAAGATTTGGCTTGTTTTCAAAGAAAACACATAGATTTAATTTTTGGTTTGTTTGTTTGTTTTCCTGATTCTGAAAAATTGAAGCATTTATATCCAATAGTTCAAAAAGTATATGGACTGGCAATGACCAGATTTAGATTGGATTATGCATTTCAGAAAAATGCTTTATTAGGGTTCCAAATTTGCAGGAAATAGGATTTATTTCTTGTTACATCCCATCTTTTATTTATTCCTGTCCTCCAAACAGTAAGAAATAACTTTACATGTTCCATATGAACAACCCTTCCAAAAGAGAACTGTCATGTCATCTTTGTTTAAAGGATGTGTCTGTGAAACCTGAAATCCCTTTTAGGGATAATATTCCAAAGAAAAGGGAAAGAGGGACTCACATAGTAGATACAGAAGGGGAAAGGTAATTATGGGAAAATGAGGAAGAGGTAGGTATCAGGAAACAAGTAATGGAAGGTAAAAAGAGAAAGGGAAAATCAGGGAAAATCGACAAATTTAAGAAAAATTTCACCTGCAGGAAAACAAAACAAAACTGAAGAAGCTTGGAAACTATAGCAAGATAAAGAAGGAAAAGTTAGAAAAGAACTAAAAGAAAAAAAAATAGTTAAATGAAGAAAAACAGAGGAAATGTTATCATTTATCTTATGTTTAAGTAAAATGTTCTTTTTACAGAATTTTAATGTTTTTAAATATATATATTTATACATAAAAATATATATGGACATTTGGCCATCTTTGGATGGGGAGGGTTTGACAATCTGTCCTAAATCTGGCTTCCTTTATAAGTGACATATATCATCTTTTTAATAGCATCTGATGAAGTAGACTGTCAAGCACAAAAGATTATGCCTTGTTGAATGAGTTGGTCTCTAAGGGCATTTACATAAGTTACATTTTTCACATGATCTGATCCCTGAAAGCACTCTACAGCAGTGACGCAATACATATTCATAGCTGCAGAGTGTTTTTAAAATGGCCGATCGCGTGAAAAATTAACCTTTAATAAATCAGTTATTAGCTGAAGGTGCTCTACAGCAGAGTGCCTTAGGAACTTTCTTTTCAGGTTCCCTTGAGGGTTAATTTTTTTGCATGCACCTCTATGGGCTGTCACAGAGAATAAAGAGTCCTGTGTATAGCAGAGGAGGGAAGAGAATGGGTCTAGAGGGGGAAAGGGAGGGAAATATCCCCCTGCTGCGGTACCCAGGGAAGAGGGGGAGCAAACCCCCTCTGCCTCATGGGCCCTCCCCCACTACCCTGGTTCGGGTACTGGGGAAGCTAGGCTGAGTCTATGAGGCAGACACGGGGCTCCCTTTCCCCAAGATCCACCTGAGCTTCTTGACAACAGGTGCACCCTTTGCTGTGGCCAGAGCGGGGGTGGGAGGAGGAGGTGGGGTGGAAAGGAGCCCCCACACCTTATGGACCCACCCCCCATCTGCCCTGGATGGGGTACTAGGGGGGAGCCAGGCTGGGACCACAAGGTGAGGGGGCTCCATTCTACCCTGCCCCGCTCTTCCATCCTGGTCATGGCAAAGCTCAACCAGCAGCTGCATGCTGCCACTGTCAAGAAGCTCAGGCAGATTCTGGGGAAAGGGAGCCCCACCTCCATCTCATAAATCCAGCTCAGCTCCCCCCACTACCCCACCCAGGGTAGCTGGGGAGGGCTCATGGGGCAGAAAGGGTCCCTTTCCTTCCCCTTCCCCCAAGCCTCTTGACAGGGGCAGCACACAGCTGTCAGCTCAGCTTTGCCACAGCTGGAGCCATACATGGGAAGGAGGCATGGGGCTGGGAAGAGAGGCAGTTCAGCAGCCTCCTGGGAGTGCCCCCTCCTGCTGGTGCAGGCAGGCTCAAGCCCCCGCAACCCAACAGGTGAACATCTGTTGGATTCAGTGAACCTCTAACTCATGGCACTTTGTATAAAGCTCCATGAGTTAGAGCATATCCCATAAACACCCTACGTGCATCCTAAGTGTACCGTAAGGTGCCACCCTGCCCTGCCTTCTGCCTTTCCTTTAAAAAAATTGCTATGACAATTTAATTGGATAAATAGTAAGAAAAGACATTTGATTGGTACTTTGGTCACTATTAACTACCCTAGCATCAAAATTACAGACAATATATTTACAGATCTCATGGTAGAAAGACTGTGTCAAGACTAGAAGGTCTTAATCTATAAAAACAACAACATGTGGGCATACCTAAAATTATGCCAATCAAACTACTCATATTTTAAGTGTTTTGCTAGATTATGGCTATTCTGTTCTATTACCCTAATTGCCAGTAATTCACTATATGTTTTTAGCTTCTTCATGCATTTATGTACTTATCTGTAAAATGGCATGATATTTAGCTTCCTTAGTTAGTTTAGTAAAACAATGTGAATTTTTTTGATCACAGGTGTTACAATAGGAGTAAGGAGAAGCACCAGATACAAGCTTGGACAATTGTATTTTTCAGAGCCTTTATAATCTGTTAATTTATATCTGAGACAATAAGCCCTTTGGGTCTTAAAATAAACAAGACTAAGTAGGCCACAAAAACAGAGCTTCTGTGCTTTGAGGGCTTGCTCCCTTGCAGGAGATCTATTCTACATCATCTTGTTCTGCTGCAGGCAAAGAATCTGCTAAAACAAATGCTTTGTCTGCCAGCGTGAGGAAAGTGACAAGGGCAAAACTAGATGGGCTTGAGGGCTGAAGCCTAAAAACAAAATGGATTTGGTCAGCACAAACATTAAACATATGGCTTTGAAAATGGTTTGGAACTAATGGAAGTACAGATTGAAGCAGTAAAATATATAATGATTAAAGTAAAAATAAAAAAGCATTAACCAAATTCTTTATGGTATATGAGAAAAAAAAATAGAAAGGTAGAGAATGCAGTTTGGTCTTTCAGGACCTGGGCTCTCAGTGTTCCATCTGGGAAGGAAGGCTCTGACCTGATCATCTTTATTAAAAGTATCTTTTCTGATGTGTTAGAACTAGATCTTGGAAAGGATCTGCTATGTAGTTTTAAAATGTTAGCATATTTCTTTATGTATGAAATCTACAAATCCTAAAGAAGGTGGCATTACAGTTTTTATAGTATCAAGTACGAGACTGAGACACGATCCTCCAAACTGCAAGAACCTAGGAGCAAAAAAACCCTAAACAGCTTAAATAAAAGGCTGGCAACCTTTATAAGCAGCAGGCTGGATCACCATTGCATCAGTCCAGCACAGGTTGGGTGGCTTTGCCACAGGATATGTGCCTTTGGCAGCACATCAGCAGCCAGCTGCCTGGCCCTAGTGCAGCTCCTCGCTGCCCAGCCTCAGCATGGGCTTGGGCAGAGGCAAAGCCCTCCTACTCTGTGCGCTAGATCCAGTGTCTCCAGGGGTGGATCTAGGGAGCAGGCAGTGATGCAGTTGCAACTCCCTCCTGTTTCATTCCTGCTCCACCCAAAGTTTAAAACTAACTGCCTGGCAGTGACAGCAACATTTCTTTTCAGGCAGCAGTGAGGGAGTCAATTGACTTCGTGGCTCATTATAATCTCTAATTCCTTCCAAATTCTTCATTCCACAGGTATTAATGAACCTCTCTCCTTTTTTAACAATCTTGATGTTCCATTTATCAAGTCATCTTTTCTTTATGTGATGATGCACCACACCATCTCCACCCCGCCTATTTTCAAAATCCTAGATCCACCCATGAGTGGCTCCATGGGTCAGATCCAACACACGGGTCATATGTTACTGATTCCTAGCTTAGATGGTCCCCAGGTTTTTTTCCCCAGATTTCAGAAGTCCTATTCCAGGAAAAAGAATGGGCCTGAATACCATAAAATAACAATTTCTAGCAGGGAGTGTATAGGCTGAATTGTTAATTTCAGTGTGGCTAGATAAAAACAAACAAAAAAAGCAGCATAGGTTTGGAAACATTGTTTGTCTTAACTCCTAGCATAAATTAATAAATATTAGATTAATAAGGAATTTAAAAAATTTCAACATGAAACCACTTGTAATAAAATGTAATACCAAGCATTCCTTGGAAAGCATCAGTGACTTTGGTCATATATTGAATCCAATTTTTTTCAAATTTTAAAAAGTAACAGTACTATGGAATGTCTCCTTAAACATTAGAATTATACCTTTCCTAACTGTATATGTATTTAATATTGTTTTTTGTTTTATGAATACTTACTTCAAGCTTCATCAAAAACATGTTAGAGGGGGAGGTGTGTCACAGAGCACTTAGGTGCCTTGCTCCTAAAGAGGGAAAACTGCTATGGAAGAGCCCTATCAGTGAGTAAGGAGCTCAGCTGTTGGTTGCCAGGGCAACCGGAGCTAGCAAGTGACCCACACCTGCCAGCAGTCAGCTGACTGAAAGGGGTAGGGGTAGGGCCAGGCCCCCTTATAAATCCTAAGGGCTGAGTTCTCTGCCAGCAGCAAAGCTGAGAAGAGAGGCCTGACCTCAGGTACAACCCGAGCCGGTTAAAGGATCGAGCATCCCCTGGAGTGTTTTGAGTAACGTGGTTCTAGCCAGGTGGCTTCAGTTATGTTATAGCCGAGGGGCTTGTGGTTTGTTTACTGTTTAGTATTGGTGGTTTGGGTGAGGCTACTAGGGGTTGGAGGAAGCCTCATAGGGGACCCACAGTAGCGTGGGGACCCCAGTACCAGTGAGGGTGCAGCATTTGGGGTGCACCGACCCCAGCCCCAGAGAGGGAGCAGCATTATTGAGAAGTGCCAGGAAGGTGGAGTGTGGGACAAGGCCGCGGAGAGCCCAAGAGTTAGAGGACACAGATTGAGACAGGGCCCAGAGAGGACAAGAGTGCCATATTATAAACAAGGCCCAGACCGAACAACGTCTATTCCATCTGCGAGGCTTGGGGCATGGTAAATGGGTGGTTGGAGCCACGCACAGCCCATAAGGCTAGGGTGCCCCAAGAGAACGGTGTACTATCTATCTTGGAGCAGGACCTACCAGGGGTCTGGGAAGGCACAGGGTCAGAGTGTACAACTAACCATGACCAAGAGGGCATCAAAGGCAGCCTCCCAAATATATTTTGTCATCAAAGACATGGTGGGCGAGGATCAAGGGTGCCCATTGGGCCAACTTGGCATGGTAAGGGGGCCTTGGGAAGATCACGGCCATCGTCGAGGACCCCGTCCTGTGACAGGTTCTTTTCTTGGAGTCTTAATCTTTAATCCTTGGTTTAGGATTCCTCAGGAGGAATAGTCTTTTTGCAGTGCACTGCATGGATCCAAGTAGATAGTCCCTGACACTTTACTGTAGTGTTAGTGGTGAGAAGAACTTGGAATGGACCTTTCCAGTGAGGTTCTAAAGCTGATATTCTTTGGTGGATTTTTATATGAACCTAATGTCCTGGCTGTAAGGAATGGCAGGCTTCTTCAGGCTCTCTGGGTAAAGCTTCTTGGACCTGTGAATGAAAGGCCTTAACACATTTCATTAATGCTTGACAATATTGTAATACAAGATCATCCGCTAAATGGATGCAAGTCTGAGAAGGTGGTAAGGGTGGGGAGGATGGAAGTCGCATAGGTCTCCCCATCAGGACTTCATGTGGGCTGAGTTCAGTCTTCCAATTAGGGGTGGATCTCATGCTCATTAATACTAATAGTAGACCATCTGGCCATTTTAAACCAGTCTCAGCACAGATTTTTGCTAGTTTATTTTTCAGTATCCCGTTTTGTCTTTCTACAGCACCTGCTGACTGTGGGTGATAAGGGCAGTGAAAGTTCTGTTGAATCTGCAGGGCTTTACATATTTCTTGCATAATTTGCCCAGTAAAGTGAGATTCCCTGTCACTATTGATGGTAAGTGGGATTCCAAATCACAGGATAAGGTCCTTTAAAAGGATTTTAGTGACAGCTTTAGTATTGGCCCTTGCCACAGGATAAGCTTCAATCGAACTTGAAAACATGCAAACTATAACAAGTACATATTAATATCTACAATATTTCGGCATTTGTATGAAGTCAATCTGAATATTTACAAATGGTCCCCAAGGTGGGGGATGTGCGGCTTTCTTAGTTTTAACAGATTTGCCTACATTATGGGCTTGACACACAGGACAAGCCTGGCAGTAGTGCTGATCTATGGAAGGAAAATTTGGAGCATACCGATCAGGTTGAATAGCTGCGATCATCCCCCCTTTGCTCACATGGGCCACTCCATGGTACACGCGAGCAAGGTAGGGAAGTAAGATGTTGGGCGCAACCAGGCGGCCATCCGGGGAACACCAAAGGTGATCAGGGTGTAATATGCACCCATGCAGTCTCCAGGTGTCTTCTTCAGAATCTGCGGCCTGATCTTGGAGGAGTGCAATATCATGAAGACTTGCAATAGGAGACTGCTCATGAGAAAAAAACAATTGCTCAGCCTGAGGGGGTGAAAGGGCCGCAGCTCTGGCTGCAGAGTCAGCCAGAGTATTCCCATGCATAACTTCATCCTGGGAAGATTGAGCAACACATTTAATAATAGCCACAGCAACAGGTAATTGAAGGGCATCTAATAAGGCGGCTACATAAGAACCATTATAAATGGGTGTGCCATTTGAGGTAAGAAACCCTTGTTGTTTCCATAATTGCCCATAATCATGGACAACACCAAAGGCATAACGTGAATCTGTATATATATTAACAGTTTTACCTTTAGCAAGGGTACAGGCATGAGTGAGGGCAACAAGTTCAGCAATTTAGGCAGAATAGACAGAAGGTAAAAAATTACTTTCGAGTACCTCGTTCTGGGAACATACAGCGTAACCTGCAACAAGAGAGCCTTTGGAATTTCTTAGGCAGGACACATCAACATACAAGACTAGGTTAGCATTTGGAATGGGAATGTCCTTAAGATCAACCCGAGGTAAAGTTAAATGAGCGGTAACAGCGAGACAGTCGTCAGGCTTGCCATCAGAAGGTGCAGGTAACAAGGACGCAGGATTAAGTACAGGGTACCGAACTAAAGTAATGTGGGCCGCAGAAAGTAGCAGACTTTCATATTTAGTTAAACGAGCATTTGAAAGGTGTTGGGTTTCGCTTTTTAAAAGAAGCGCAGCCACTGACTGGGGTACAGCAACAGTTAAGGGTGAGGCTAAAACAATATTTGCAGATGATTCTACAAGAATGACAGCAGCAGCAACTGCCCAAAGGCATGGTGGAAGCCCAGTTGCTACAGGATCTAAAGCTGTACTATAGTAGGCAATAGGATGATGTTTATCTCCATGGGATTGAGTAAGTACCCCCAGAGCAAAGCCATCTTTTTCATGACAAAAGAGTGTAAAAGGCTTTGAATAATTAGGAAGTCCCAGTGCGGGTGCCTGTGAAAGGGCAGTTTTAATGACAAAAAAGGCATTTTCGGCTTCTGGAGACCACTGCAAAGGTTCAGGGGTGTCCTTTAAGGTAAGATTTTGCAAGGATTTTACAATTGAGGCATAGCTCAAAATCCATTGGCGGCAATATCCGGGCATGCCTAAGAAGGTGCGCATTTGAGAGACAGTTGTGGGCCGAGGGATTTTGAGAATTGTTTCAACTCGCGCAGTTGAAAGGTGATGTTCTCCGGCGGAAATATCATGGCCTAAATAATGAATCTTTGGTAAGCAGAGCTGAAGTTTTTTTTCTTTAGAAGCTTTATGGCCTTTTAGAGCAAGACAGGTTAAAAGGTGCAGAGAATCAATTTTACAGGTTTCAAAGGAAGGTGAGGCAAGCAAAAGATCATCGACATACTGGTTAAGGACAGAACCATTTTTGAACTGAATGTTGTCTAAATCTTTCTTCAAAATTTGTGAAAAGATAGAAGGGGACTCTGTATACCCTTGTGGGAGTCTATTCCAAGTATATTGTAAGCCTTTATAAGTAAATGCAAGCAAAAACTGACTATCTGGCTGAATAGGAATTGGAAAAAAAAGCAGAACACAAATCTACAACAGTAAAGAAACAAGTTTCTGGTGGGATGCAAGAAAGAATGGTAGCTGGGTTAGGTACTACAGGAAAAATACATAAAACAACAGAATTAATGGCTCGCAGGTCTTGCACAAAGCGATAAGTAGTTTTGCCTGGTTTCTTAACTGGCAGAATTGGAGTATTACAAGGACTAGAAGTGGGGATCAAGATACCTTGTTGAAGGGGGGAAGAAATGACTGGCGCAATTCCTTGCGCAGTCTCCTTGCTGAGAGGATACTGGGAAATGTGCGGGAGCTGCTTTCGTGGATCCAGACTAATTTTAACAGGTTCAGCAGTGTGTATCTACCCAACTTCATTAGTATGCTGTGACCATAGGGCAGGGGGTACCTGTTTAAGGATTTCTTCTTTGAAATCAGGGTTTGTTGCAGAAATAGGTGGGGTTGCTGGTTCAGTTATAACAGCAAGAACTGGGCATTTGTTTTCTGCTGGTACTTCAAGGAAAACTCTATCCACTGTACAATAAATAGTACAACCAAGTTTACAAAGTAGGTCACGACCTAAAAGATTAACAGGGGTAAAAGGGCTTAAAAGGAAGGCATGGTGGTCAGAGATGGGACCAAGAGTAATGGACAAGGGTTGAGTTACAGGATGAGAAATTACTTGGTTAGAAATGCCGACAGCATTAACTACAGCATTGGAAAGAGGTGGATTGGGAAATCAAAAAGATGCTAAGCGGAACGACTTGCCCCTGTGTCAACAAGGCAAGTTACCCTTTTCCCCGCTATAGTACATTCTACAAAGGGTCCAGACTGATCAATGGGTAAGAGTGGTGAAAGGATGACGTTACTATCCCTCAGGCAGTCCTAATATTGAGATAAAGAATTTTGGGGAAGAAGCAGGGAGAATTGCTGATGTTGTTGATCTGCAGAGTTTCCTGTTGAAGGGGTAGAGGTATGCGGTCTGTTGAGACATTCTCCTTTCCAATGACTGGCTTGACCACAGTAAAAACAGGAAGAACGGTCAATGGAGGAAACATTCATCTGCCAGCACCCATGTCCCCTTCCTCAGCCTTGTGAATTCCCTTTTCCATGTCCTTGTCCTCTGGGGTGATAAGTTGGAAGTTGCAAAGCCACTAACTGGGCTTCATTACTTTCTTTCTTTTTTTCCTGACACGCTAAACAATGGTTGGCTACTGTAACTAGTTCATTTAATGGTTTGATTTGCCAGCCCACACAGATGTTATGCAATTGGTCTCGTAATTTAGGCTTTAGGCCTTGTACAAATGTGGCTGCAATTGCTTCCTGAGCGTTTTGGGTAGCTTCATTTATTCCTGAGTGTCTTTCAAAAACTTCTTTGAGTTAGTCTAAATAGTCTGCTGGAGACTCTCCTATGTTCTTTTTACAATTATTAATTTTAGCCCAGTAGGTTTTCTTAGGACATATGACAGATATAGCTTCTAGTAAATGGCATCAGGCAGTTGTGAGATCTGTCCCATGACCAGGGTCTCACTGTGGCCAGTCTGCCTCATCTGTTAGGTGTTGTCGGACTTCAGAAGGAAGTATGGCATGCAAAAGTTGGTTCATATCAGACCATGTAGGGTTGTAACAGTTAACAATGGTTTGGAGCTCGTCTTTAAAATTCTGGGGCTTTTCTCTGACGTTAGGAAATTCATTAACTAGATTTCTTAAATCTCCAGGTGTCCAAGGGGCATGTACTGTTACCAAGCCTTGTGTGCCTGGTAATTGGCGCAATGGTACTTGAATAATAGGGCCCTTTTTAGGGCAACTGTTATTTAAACCCACAGGGGAATATGAGCCTGCAGAAGCACCCTCTGGACTACAAGGTGGAGTTTCCAATTCAGGTGGAAGGTGTTCGGGTTAAGGTGGTGGTTGGGCCAAACAAGAAGTACTTTCTAGAATATCTTCTACAGACTCGGTCTCGGTCTCATGAGTTAGTTGGGGATATAAAGGGGTAGGAGGTGCTGAGGGAAGATTAGCCTGGTCATGGCTGTATCCATTTTTCAATTGCTTAATTTCTGCTTTTAGTTTTTCTTGGGAGTCCTTAAGACTCCTTACCCACAATTCTTGTTGCCTCTTACTACCTTCTTCATACCAGTCAAATAGACATCGCACTGAGTTTGAGGGGTCTTGCTACCTTGGGACTCTAGAACTTTTCGGAGGTGGATCAGTTTATCAAGATCAAAAGTTCCTTCTGAAGGAAATTGTTTTGGAGGGTTATCCCTGGTATACCAATTCCATTTATCTAAAAACTTACATGACTTTTGACCATAATGTGCATACATATAACCTGCTGGGGTTCCTTTTGGTGGGGTTGGGACATCCTTTGACCCAGAGCCCCCCATTCATCAATTCACACAGGGAAGAGGGTAAGGGACTTGATGTGCCAATTTTGAACCGAGGGCAGTGCACAAAGCGGCATCCTAACAGTTATTTGGTCACATCAACCGCCAGTTACCCGGACGGTTTCCGTGGATGGGGAAAGGATAAACCTGTCTTCTGGGTCATGAGGTTCCAGTTGGGCCCCCTTGCTTTCAAGTCTGTCTTTCTAGACAGCCTTGGGGTGGCTTGAACTGGTTTCCCCGACCCGCACGGGTAGTCACCCACTGATAACCCCTTTAGAGAGTTCAAAAGGTCTCTTACCTCGATTTGGTGCCTGGGGTTTCAGAGGGGAACGGTCCACGAGCCCGTTGGTACTCTCAGCTGGGCGTTGCCATCCGGGTCACGGCACCAAGAATTATGGAAGAAACAAGCTTCACTTTATTGTTTGGTCACAAAGTTGTCAGAGACCTTTATTATACAAGCAGCTGCAGGAGAGAGCACCGGACAGACAGAGCTTCCTCTTGTCTGTTGGGGGGGCATGCGGGACTGATAATTGAAGCAAGCCTTTTATATGTTTCAATTCAGGTCACATGACGCAAGATATAACAAGTCAAAGAAAAACTGGTTTGAACCAGAAAGCTGCAAGAGGGCATAGACTGTAGTTTGACCTATTGACCACATAGGTCTACTCAGCTCAACAAGAGAAAAGGGCGGGAGAAAGAGCAGATTGCAAAATAGGCGGGGAAAAAGCAATCATTAGCAAATAGTGCACTAACTCAAAGAAGTCAGCAGAAATTAAGGCCTGGGGTTTTCTTCTTCCACACTGGTAACACAGTAGCTTAGCAGCCAGGCCTGTGGTAGTTCTCCGCCCTGCCACAAGACAGACACAGTTGCACAAGCACCCGTGTCATGAGTTTTTCCTGTCAGCAGCTAGAGGTGCAGGGCCCCAGAACCCCTGCACCTATCTTCTCAACAGTTGGCAGGCTTCATGGCCGCAGCAGGGGCTACTATCCCTGCAGCTTTCACCCCGCTGCACCTTAACACACACGTCACAAGTTTTGCCTGATAGCAGCTTGAGGTGCAGTTCCCCCCCAAACCTCTGCATTGATCTTCTTGAAACTTGGCAGACTTTGTGGCCTCACTAGAGGCCACCACCCCCGCAGTTTTCACCCCCTCGTGTTGTAACACTAGACATGACATGAGTTTTCTTTCAAGAATTTGGGGTGCAGTACCCCCCCGAGCCCCTGTACTAATCTTCTTGAAACTTGGCAGGCTTCATGCTCTCAGCAGAGGCTACCACCCCTGCACATTTCATCCAAATCAGAAAAAAAACAACTACATTATTGATATTTCATTGATTCTCCATTATACCCTATGGCCGGATCTCCGAAGCAGCTCTGAAGCTTTTCCAAAGCACTTTGGAAGCTCCAAACTGCTTCAGAAAGCCTAACAAAGCCAGCGCTTTGATCCGGACATGCTGCTTTGGATGCCAAAGCGTCCAAAGCTTCTCTGGATCCGAAGCACGGTCCAAAGCCTCACACAGCCCTACTGATTATGGTATCTGGGTACCTTCTTCTGAAACACACACTCGCAACACAAGAAAGAACCTCTTCTGGTTTATGTAGAAGAATGGTCTTCAGTGGTAATAATTTACAGAAAATATTTGTGCACTTTAAGGGGGGGGGGGGGGAAGTGGATGACTTTTCCTCATTCATTCCAAGCTGCTATATTTTAGGAGAAGGAACTCTAAAGAATTAAATGCTTATACAGTTTATAATGTAATGATGCTGTAATGTAACAGGTGTAGCTGAGGTAGTTTTTGTATTAGTTTGTATAGTACTTGGGCTATATTCTGCATTCCATGTAAGAAAATAAATGTAGCTTTTTTGAAGTTACATATGTAGTTCAATGGGATGGATATACCTGTTTATATACATCCATTTTTTGATTTAATGCTAAATATTTTTAGCAACTTTGATTATCATCTTAAATCTGGCTTATGATGTAGTCCCACTGAAGGAATTCAGTGCATGTACTGCTGAGCTGTGGAATAATATAGAAAGATCATGTATTTTGGAGATAGGATGACATAATAGGCCAGGTGAGTGTACTTTATATAAAGATGAAGCAAATCCTAGTTTCTTCTCGACTACTGCAGAGAGGAAATAGAACTACTCATCTGTGAGGGTAGTTGTTCTTTGTATAGTTCAGTCAGTCAGCTGATACTGCTGACCTCAAGTTACACCTGAGACTTCCCTGGGTCTTGAACCTTGCAGAGGGTTTAAAAGATATACAACTTTGTCTACTACATTCCCTGGGAACATATACTTGGTGTCTTGTATGCCTTCGAGAATTATATGTATTATTTGAGTACATGATTCTTCATTATTTTACTCTCTCAGATAAGAAAGGGGAAGTGACACAAATTGCAAAGACATTTTTTTGGCTTTGGTAAGCCTTGCACTTGTCCATCTCACGACTCGTACATGAAGCTCGGTGCTGGGTTTATACTGAGGTTTTCCATAAAGAGGAATGAGATCCACATCCCAGGTCCTAACTCAATGCCACACTCAGTGCCTAGCCAGAAGTCCTACTTTCTAAGGGTAAAAACAACTGTCATTAAACAAAGCAGATCCCGGCTGTGACAAAACACATCCAACCATAGCTGATTCATGAAGACTAATGCTTACAACAGGTGAGCTTTCCATCGAGCACCATTTGATGCCACAAGCTCCACTTGGAGATTTCACATTGACACTGTGGTCTGTTTTGGCACCAATCAGACTCAAGCATGCCTTTGGCATAGTTAGAATCAATGCCATAATTAAAAAGCAAGTTTACACATCTTTCATGTGACCCTATTTCAAAAGAAAAGGAAAAAAAGATGAAGAATTCTAAATCACTGAGTCCAAGGAAAAGAAAAAGTGGAGGCTGTAGCTGGGTGGCTAGCAGAAGCTTGCAGCAGCCTGCACACTCCTGGCTGCAGGCTGGCAGAAATTAAAGCCAGCTGCAGGCATCAGGAGTGATTGCAGGTTGCTAGGAGAAAATGATTATCTGGCTACAGAAAGTTAGACTCCTAATGAGAAGAGTGAGGGGGTGGGGACTGAGGGATAGAGTCCTTGGCTCTGTTCTGATGCTGCTAGCCAAGCACCCTTTCCTTCTGGCAGTCTCCCTTTGGTTGTCTCTCTGCCTCCTTTTCCTGGGAGCCTTTTAGCTTCCTGTGAGCCAGCTAATTATCCTCTTAAGCTGGTTCACTTCTCTGAGGCAGCCTGTAATCAGTTGCCTTCAACTGGGCTGTAGTCCCTGCCAACCTGCAGGCTCCTACAGCTGGGAGTGTGCAGGCTGCTGAAAGCTTCTGCCTGCTATAGAGGCCCCATTCTCCTTTTCTAGAAGTACATATTTCTTCTGGGGACTAGGTGCCAGTGTTAGCATCTCCTTTGGTTCATATTCCTGACTACCACAGACTATTTGTGCTCACTAAAGGCCCTAAGGATCGTACTGTTACAGTAGAAACAGAACTCTCTCCCAAGACTAGAGCTTGAAATGGCTCATGATTGGGTAAGGATTAAAGGGTCAAGTTCACCCTGGCACCCAGGCTGGATTCAGATTGCACTGCTCCTCCCAGGACAGATCCAGATGTTGTGGCAGCAGAGCAACCAGCAGTAACTTCTGTCAGGGTTAACAGGTTAATCCAAGGATAGGCAACTCCTGGCACACATGCCAGAGTGTGGCACACAAAGGCATTTTGCTTGGCATTTGCACCTCAGAGAATGACTCAGGGCTCCAAGCATTGGGTCCCTTACAGCTCCCCTGCCATCCACCCTGACAATTTGACGTACAAGAGATCTGCTTGTAAGTCAAAGTTGCAGGTGTTTTTGGCACTCTGCCCAAAAACATTGCCAACCCCTGGGTTAATCCATGCCCTGAATTTCATTTTCAGGCTCCACTCCTGCTAGACCTAGTCCTGAATTTCCAGACCCTGCTTAAGTCCCTTGGGCCACATGACATGACTCCATAGACTGAATCTAGTCCATAGCCCATACATTTGACATCCCTGAATGAAAGTTTTCACCCTGCATGAGCAGATATCCATGTAGTTTTAGACTGTGTCTTGTATTTGCAATCACAAGGATTAGTTATATAATATTCTTCATAGAACTGTAGAGATGCAAGGGACCTCAAGGGTCATCAAGTCCAACCCCCTTCACTCATGGCTCAATTAGCTGCTTTATGTAATAACCATAACTTGCTCACAAATTAACCCATATTCTGTCCCCAGCAGTTTAATGTTTCCTTAAGAAACTAAGTAATATCAATCTCCTGTGAGAACCTCTCCCCTACATGTGACTTTATTCTAATTTGCAGCATGGTTATGGGTCCATCATATGAATTCCCAGTACCTATAGAACATTTATCTAACAAAACAGCATTTGAAATAGCCATCACCTCTTCTAGGAAGTTAAATGAGATTTCTGCTTTGATGAGTGGCACAGGTTCCTTACCATGGCTTTCTCTCTAAGGTTATCATAACAATTGTCTCTCTCACCATTATCTCTCTCTCCTCATACTTTGTGCTAACATAGGTAAGTCTCATTTGCATGTGTTCAATGATGAAAGAGTATTTGTTATTATTTAGAAAGAAAAACTTTCAAAAATAACATTGTTTATGGCTTATGGGGAGGCAAGTAGAAAGAAACCTATAAATAATCGCACCTTTTCCTACTGAATTATGAAATGTATTCATCATTGATACTACTAATCACGAAAAAAGGTTCCCATAGGGTAAAAGGCTTAGTCGCTAGAGCCACAGCTACTTTGGTTGCCTGTTTATTCCTAATTCCCATACTAGAAATTTACAGCACATTCAGTTCATTCGGTACTTTTTCTAAGCACTGCTTCTTGGGCTTAATATTACATTCTGATACAAGATCCAATAGAGCATTGTTAAAGTCCTTTTTTTATCTAGAGTTCCTCAACCACTATCCTTTGATGAGAACACTTATTGCTAATCTATTATTATTAAGAATGCAGAGAGGTCATTGAACATGAGGAGAGGTTACTTACTAGTAGTGTTCCATATTTTCGGTTATTACCAAATTTCACTGATTAAATTACCTGATTTTTTTTTTTTATTGAAGTTATTCGGTTTTTAGAGATTTACACCCATTTTTCACATGCCCCCCCCCCAGGCCTCTTGGGACCTGTGCAGCAGTGGGAACTGCCACCTGCTCCCCACGCCCCCTGGACAAGCCACAGCTCTGTCCCATGCCCCACCCCAGTTGGGCAGCACCAGGCAGGGCAGGAGTGGGGGTCCCAGGGGCTCTGTATCCTCTGTCTCAGTGGTATAGCCAAGGCTGGCCCTGCCCCAGCTCCTCCCCCACCCCTCTGGGCCCCCAGGTGGTGTGCAGGGCCAGGGTCAGGGCCGGTGCAGGGAGGCAGCCAGGGCCGGTGCTGGGCTGGGAGGTGGCAGGTTCCCCTGCTCCCAACCCCCACCTCATAGACTTTCCTGCCCAGGGGGGCACACACATGCATGTGCTCACGTGCTCGGTCCCCCCAAAAATTTATTATTTTCCCTAATTTAAACCATTTTTTCCCTTTCTTCCATTTATCCCAATTTCAACCTGTTTTTTGTTCGGAAGGTAAACCCCAAAAAATTCCTGGAATTTTTAAAAAAAATTAAAAACTGAAAATGCGGAACACTACGTACTAGTAACTGTCGCTCTTCAAGGCCCGTATATTTACATGACACACCCACTTTCTCCTCTGCCTAAGAGTTCTTTGTATTTCAGGATTCTGCAGACTTGGAAGAAAGAACAGAGATGGGCTAGGGCAGGAGCCCTTGTTTGTGTAGATTGGTGGGCTTCAACCTCTTTAGTAGGAAGGCACCTCTCAATAGATGCAAGGTGGCCCTTGGAAAATGCCAGTTCTTTGTTTTCACTGGATTTTTGATCATAGGAAAATTAACAGCAATTCTGTTGAGATGAACTCAGAAATCCCACAACTGGTCAAATGTTTTTAATGCCATGGATTCCTACTTAAAAACTCTGGGTTTATCTTGGGAATCATGTTTGCACACCTAACAGTCTTAACATTGCACAGCACCCTGCAGCACTGTTGATTGAGAACAAATGATACAGATGGACCTGAAGATGTTATCCAAATTATGACGGTGTTACCATACCCCCAGTGGACATACCTTTTCTGTAGATTTCCACAGCAAAATGCAAAATGTTTTAAATGTATTATTATGAATGCACAGCAGGAAAAAAACCCAGTTATTATTAACATCTCTTTATATTCAGTTGTATTCCAGACCATAAATATGTTTTGATTTTTTTCATATACAATCAATTTATTAGAGTTTATACCAACAACATTTACAGGCCACATTTCACCTCTTTGTTTGAATCTCTTCATGGCTTTAGCATGCATAATATGGAAGGTAGAATAATAGCATATTATTTTGTGCGTGTTTTGTGTATAGTAAATATTTGTTTGAAAATATCATATTTATTTAAATATAAGATGAGAGATTTCTTTTTCCCACAATCAGCATGAGGGAAAAGACCCTTGTTTTATAATTGCATACAAGGAAACCTCATTAAATACACTATCTATCATTAAAGAGGTACCAAAAGTAGCATGTGCTTAGCAACAGAAACTGACTAAGAATTTGATTAAATATAGCCAGTACTGAGTATGAATGCCTTATAACAGGAAAGGATAGATTAATGCAACCCTACCTGAATAAGACAGGGTAATGCCCATTACATGACCTTCCCCTTAGCAATGATGCTTTTTTAAATCATGGTGAGTCACTACGTTGAATACATTTCAACTTCCTCTTCATTCCCACAGCTAAGCTGTGCCTTTCTTCCCCATTTCCAATGATTCCTGTTTCTTCACCAACCTTAAATCCCTGGCAAACATCACCAAATGGGACTCTAAACAGTTGACACAGAATCTTTCTTTCACCCCCCTCTCTCATCCTGTTGCATATGATTAGTATGGCCCCAACCCCCCTGAGGTGGATCTGGACCAGGTTGCCCTGCATCTGATCTGCATATAAATTTTTCAAGGATCCCAGGACTCATGACAGGAATACCCAGTTGTAGTCATGAGTGGGGGGTTAAATAGCATATGGATCTTTTGTGGGGGTATATGGAGTACAAACACATACTGAGCAGTGCTGGGCTGTGGGGTCACCATGGCCTAAAATGCTGTTGACTCTGCTGGTACCCAGCACAATGAACTAGATGGTAAGTTTTGAGTTTTTTGGTGTTGGAGTAAGTAATATCATGCAAAGCTTATATTATATATATATATATAACTAGGAACAAAGTGCTATTTGAAATTTGTGTTCATGGAGTATTTGTGCTAAAATTTGTGGCAGTTCCAAAAATGGTAAAATGCCTCAATTCTGGATGAACTAAGTCTATGAATACCCATATTAATTTGCCTATATGAATAGTCTTACAGGCATATTTATTTCAGTGTCAGTGTTTTCAAATTTGTTTCTCACTTCCATGTGCTCAAGGAGAGTGGGGTCTGCCAGTAATGGGGTGAGGGAGAAGTTGTAGGGGAAAGAAGTTGCAAGGGCAGAAGGCAAGGGGGCCATCTGACTTCCCCTAGATTTATTTTCCTTCCTATTGCATCAGAGGGGGACAAATTCAAGGCAGACCTCCAATAATTACATTCTATACCTCAAAATTATAACAAATTTATAAAATTTCCATATGTAGATTCTAATTATTGGGGGAGTCATATTCAGTCATTTTATAGTCAAATAAATGTAGTACTTGTCTTATTTTTCCAAAATGCTAGCATTTTTTACTAACTCTCTACCTTCCTACCCTCCCATTCCCCACATTTGCACAGGTTTAAAGGTCTATGCAATGTGCAGAGTAACAGAGAATGAGATCAATTTATTGTAGTGTATTACATGTGGTAATTGCTCCCAAATGAAGGAATTTTGGAGGAGACTTTGTAACTGGAGGAATTTTGCAAAACCAATAGATAAATATTTTTCAAGTATGATCCATTTTGAATTACAATGGAGAACACAAACTAGTTTTTCTAGTATTATTAAAACCAGGAAGGAACAGAGACAAAAGGCATTTATGAAATGTCATAAAATTGAAAGCATGAGACTGAAAGCAAAGAGGAAATTCAGCTGCAAGTACTGAGAAATCTCAAATAGGCAAGATAGAATCTTTCTTTCTTTTCTGTTTTTCCAGAATGCTTGTCTTTTAAAAGAAGCCTACAGTTGTTTTTTCATGTTGGTTTTTTTGCTTCCCCCTATAAACATTTACTTCATTGTAATAGTTCTCAGAATAGCAAGAATTGTCAAATGAAATGAATAAAACGATTGCTAAGCAAATGGGCACAAGCTCACAAACAGGCTAATTGTTGCATTAGAATGTATCTGTTGTCAACCTTCACAGGTTGTCTTGCAGTTGCAGTTCCATTGACCCCAATGGTACTTACTGAGAGATTATTTTTTTTGGGGGGACCAGACCAGTATTGCACAGGCAGCATTAGGGAATAATGAGCTGCATTCTTGGGGTTAGTGAGGAGTCAGCACAAACTGTGGGAACAAATAACAATCAGACAAGGCAATGTTTTATAACATTGGGGCTGCAATCCATCTTTGGGATCTTTCAAAGCTGGGCTAATAAAGGCCCACTTACAATCCCCAGCAGAGTACAGTTTAATTAAATTTGTCCATTAGAAGACTTCTTCCCCTCCCTTTTACATTCTAGAAATTAATTCTGCTTTCTGCCTGTCTTCCTTTCTACATCACAGATGCACTGAACCTTCGTAACCGACAGGTCATCTGCATCACGCTGAAAGTCCTCCAGCACCTGGTTATGTCAGCTGACTCAGTGGGGGAGGCCTTGGTGCCCTATTATCGTCAAATTCTCCCAGTCCTAAACATCTTTAAGAATATGAATGGTGAGTTATCCTAGCAGTCACTGTGTCTTTCAACCCCTAAGGCAAAAAAGGGCTTGAGGCAGGGTTAATTAACAATGTAGTTAGGATTTATTGCTGCATATAAGCCCAAATCCATTTGGTGCTCTAAATAATGTAGCCCCCCTGCTATTCCCTAAGGATGCAGTAAAATTAACAATTTCATTTATTACTCCTTGCACGTACGGCTTATTTAACACAGTACAGAAGCACTGAAGCAGTTCTGTAATCTTCCAATAATTAAATTGTAAAGTTTTGTAACAGTCTTCTGAATGCATTAATAAATTGCAAAGGTTTTTTTTTCTTTTCAACATGCAAGTTATAAGTCCACTTTCTGATTCTGTTCTTTAAGTTTCTTGCCAGTAAAGTTCATTCCATCTGTTATTGGTCTAGGAGACAATAACAAGAAAATTATTAATTGTTGTATTCAATTTGATGTACAAGAAATCTCCTTGTTATTCCAAATGCTGAAGTTAAAATGTCAGTAGCAAACCTGCACAATTTGGAGTTATTGTGGAGAAATTTAGAATCACCTCATGCTGCACATTTGAAAGTTGTTTTGTTTTGTAGTGAAAAATTCTATTGTAGTTTTAGTTTTTAAGAAAAATATGGCACTTCCAGGAGTATTATTATTACAACATTTTCATACACATGGGCCTGGCTGTATGTCCTTTTTTCAAACTGCTTTCTAATCATCTTTTTCCTGTAGTAAATGTGTAGGCATATTATCAGATCAACCACCTGCTAAGTTATTGACTTAGACGTTGAAGTTTTATGCTATTCACACACAGTCCTATAGATTAAAATAAGTTAATTCCTGACAACCATGCAAATAAGGCTTACAATACTAGCAGGATGTCCAGGACACTCACTGCATTTCAGCAGCTATCTAGTGGGTTACCTCCTGTTAAACTATATTTTTGCATTATACTTATTTCTACCTTTGCTTGAAACATGCGGAAATGTCTGTCCCAAATTTCTAATTTGGAGAATCTAATGAAATTTAGTAGGGCTGTCATTTAGTAGTAATCAGTAACTGATTCAATCAGAGGAGAATCTCGGAATCCGAATTGAATTGGGAGACCAAGTAAAAGCTCTGAATCGATTCAAAGCATCCAATTTGATTTGGAAAAGCTTTAGGAAAAGATTTGGCCAATTCAGAGATTTGGCCATAGACTAAACTGGCAGCTGACAGCTGCCTCCCATTGGTAAGTCCATTGGGGTTGGGGGAGGGAAGGGCTGTGGGGGAGGGATTGTGGCTTTGGCTGGGACAGCCTGCCCAGCAGGGGTGGGGGGGTGTAACTCAGGGAGCGGGGCGGGGAGGTACAGGATGCAGGTGTGGCAGTGCTGGGAGTGGGGCTCTGCCCTGCTGCCGCTTGCCCAGCTGGAGCGGGGGGTAGGATGCAGGCATGGCTCACTCCAGACGGAAGTGAGCAAGCAGCAGCAGGACATAGCCCCCGCGCCCAGCGCTGCTTTGCCCACATCCCACACCCCCACACCAGCTGGCAAGTGGCAGCAGGGCAGAGCCCCCACTCCCAACACTGATGTGAGCATGGCAGCACTGGGAGCAGGGCTATGCCCTGCTGCCGCCTGGAGTGAGCTGTGCCAGCATCGCAGCCCTCCTGCACCGGCTGAGCATACAGCAGTAGGGCAGAGCCCCCGTGGCTTTCTCCACTGGGGCAGAAGCAGGCACAGCCGGGAAAGCTGCGAGAGAAGCCCTCATGGCTGTGCTGCCCAGCCCTATCCCCCACCTGGCCCAGCCTCCTGGCCCTTTTAAAACAACAACAACAAAAAGCCCTGTACTCACTGGATGCAGGAACAGTGTTTGGGGCCTCTGGGTGCTGGTGGCAGGTCCCCCAGGCAGCGCAGGGCAGTTGGGGGCAGCAGGGATTGCCCCTCCGCCTGGCAGCCATGTGGCAGCTGCCCCATGGCGTGGGTGCCGCATGGCTCGGCCTGGTGCTGCACATGGTCTGGGAACTAGGGCCACTGGGGCTGAGTGGTGCTGGGCTCTGGGAGATGCATGGAGCTGCCCCAGCTCCCAGGTGAATCTAACTGGGGATGGGGAATTGAACAGGGAGTTGGGGAATCAAACTGAGGGTGGGGGAATTGAACTGGTTTGATTCCCCAGCTCCCAGTTCAACTCACCTGGGAGCTGGGGTGGCTCCACATGTCAGCTAGAACCCAGCAGTGCTCAGCCCCAGCGGCCCCAGCTCCCAGATAGTGCACAATTCCCTGCTGAGCCATGCTGCACCCGCACCATGGGGTAGCTGCCACGCGGGTGCCGGGGGGGGGCAATGCCCACTGCCCCGCTCTGCTACCAGTGCCCAGAGGCCCCAGTTGTCACTCCTGTATCCAGTGAGTGTGGGGCTTTTTTTAAATGCCAGGAGGCTGGGCTGGGTGGGGGATAGGATTGGGCAGGGCAGTCAAGGGGGATTTTCCCATGGCTTCCCCCACCCGGGGAGAGGCAAGCACACTCGGAGGAGCTGTGGGAGAACCTGCAGGTGCCTGGCTGTGCCTGCCTCTCCCCAGCTGATCCAAATCACCAACTCTCTCTGAATCAGCACTGAATCTTCTAAAGCTGATTCGGCCAAGTCAATTCAGGACCGTGATCCGAATCCCCGAATCGAGTCACTGTCTTCTGAATCAGCCAAATCTGAACTGAATACTTCCCTATTCACATAGGCCTAACATTTACACTTGTATTTCTTTAAGATTACATGTAAATGACCCTGTATAAGCAGTGAACATGTTACAGTAAAATGTAGAGACAGAGAACAGAAAGGACAAAATAGCAAGGAGGAGAACTGTGGGTGTCTAGAGGCTGAAAGACGTAGGAGAGCAATAAAAACATTTCTATGTTTGAAACTTGCACTTGAGCTATGCTCTTTGTGAACACCAGAGTCCATAATAGTGACTTCAGTCATAGATCTGAGACCAAATACAGCACATGAAAAGGAATGCTGTAATTTAATTTGCAAATGATGTTCCTTCTAAATTGTAGCCTAAGTGTGCTGTGAGCTTTTCCAGGTCAGCTTGCTGAAATGGCTTTGGTTAAATGGTAAAGAAAGTTCTTGTTCATTGTTAGTGGCGCACCTTGGACACAAATATGCATATGAATGGCTGGTATATAAATAAGTTTTCCAAAGTTTGTCTGATACATAACAAGGTTTGCTTTCTGGTATTCAGCTAAAATTAAAACTTAATATTTGTTTTCCATGAATGAACTTAAAAAAAGCCACGTGAAAATCTAACCATGGATTATCATACTCAGCAGACAAAAGCAACAGGATTTACTGCTATTTGCTATATTTTTGTTGCTCGTACTGAATGCAGTAGTAACACATTCTGTGACTGTACGAATGGTTTAGTTTTGTGGTTTCTAATTTTAATTATGTAACAAGTGTTTTTACACTGTATCTCAATTAAAAATTCTGTAAGGAGGCAGAGTGATTTAGTATGTGTACTCTGATTTCAAACTGAGATCTGTAGGAAAAAAACACAGAGTTGAGCACCATGAATTGCAAATATCCTCTAATGCTAAGAATTTCCCTTTCTCATATATAAAATCTTGTTGCCCAATAAGGTGTTGCACACAAGATGGAAGGAGGGTGGGGGCTAAAGGAAAAAGCCTAAAGCAAAATGTAAGGGCCCAGAATTAACACAGTTAATTGAAACAATATTTTGTCTTAAGAGGAATGAATTTGATTTCTCTGCTTGTGTAGTGATGTGTATTAAGTTGATAATAGTTGTGTTTAAGGGCCCAAACACATGAAACAATCAGTCTATTCAATATTATGTGTTAGAACTGTGGAAACTGTCCTTGTTTCTTTCCCTGGGGGGCCCTTTCTTTTTGCTCCTTCTCCATATCCTTGATGGCTGGAAGGAGGTGTGTGGTTCTCTCTCTAACTTTTCCTTCTCCTGTATGCATGGAGGAGGACTGAGCCAGAGAAGTTTCACCAGTCTTTTTTCACAATTCTGTGCAGGGATTGGGGACTTATCCAGGCTGGATTCTTTGCTACCTGTCCTCAGAGCTGAAAATAGTAGAAAAGAAATCTACACTCTTCTTTCCTCTTCTCCATGTAGAAGAAACAAGGGCTGCAGTATATTCTGCTGGATATTTCTGCTTTGAGTACAGCAGGGAAATGTGTAATAGCAACTTTCAGTCCTATAGCAATTTATCAGTCCTGTTACTCATTCCCCTGGCATAGTCAACAGGAGAATGTTCTAAGTAGACAGTTAATGTTGATTTCTGCCAAAAAGGAAATTGCATTGACCAGCAGCACATCCTAGTAAAGCTAGTCAGGATTTTTTTTTTTTTTTCATAGAAAAACTGTTTTGTTGAAACTTAAACTTCTCACAGAGACATCTCAGTTGTGAAAGTTTCTTATTTCCAGGAATTGATATTTTCAGGCATTTCCATTTAACCTTGTTTTCAGGTCATGACATGGCCATGAATGTTCTCTGTAAACTGACATTTTAATTCCCCATCTAAGCTCTCAGTTTATTTTTTTTAGAAATTATAAGCATTTGTTCAAATGTTTTGAGTGATAAAACTGGGTGCATCTACATGTGAGCTTTACTAGAGTCACTAATTAGCTCCACAGCAGTGTCATTGTCTACGTGTGTGCTGGTATTAGGACACAGTAAATTCATTAACTCTACCATAGGATAGTACTATCTCTAACAGTACTATCCTACAGCTGAGTAATTATGTGAACTGAAATGCACATGTAGGCAGTGACTGGGGCTGGCTGAGGCACAAGGGTGCTAAAGCACAGGGGATACCTGCATGCCTGCCACACGGCTTCACACTTTAGCACTCTGTTCCTCAGCCAGCTTCTCCACTGTGCAATGCCACCGTGAGGAGCCTGGGGCTGACCCATTGAGGCCACTGCCAGCCTAGGGTTGATCTGCTTGTGCTCAAACTGTTGCAGTCCCATGAGCACATGTAGACACTGAGCCCAAGAGCAGTTGACTCCAGCACAAACTGTTCCAGAGTTTGTTGTTTCATGTTAATTGAATATGTAGATGCAGCCACAGGGAACAATAAAGCATGTAGAGGTCTCACATAATTTCTCTCTCCTGTACCTTAAGATTCTCATTTTTCAAAGTGTCATTTTAAAGACAGCATATGCCTTTACTTGTTTCAAAATAAATTGAAAGCAAATTAAATATTCATTTTTTATTCTCTCCAAAATCTTGAGACAATGATTTTCATATTTCATATATATTGTATTTTTTCAACTAAAAATGGAATTTGGATCTTCAGTCTAGAATGTAGAACCTAATTCAGCCATGGTCCTCTTGTAAACCTTATGTCTGATTTTAATCTCACACTGGTTTTGTTCATTCAGTCGTTCATTCAATTTATATGCTGCGCTTCCCATCAAAGGCCCAGGGAAGTTTATAATAACTGAACAAAATAGCTTATAAAACAGGAGAATGACAAAAGACTAAAAAACTTAAAAGGGAAGTAGAAAAATACCAACATAAGCCAAAGGACCGCTCTCCCCCCGCAACAATATCTTCACCTAGCTTTGTTTGTTAAATGCCTTAACATCCATTGTTGGGCAACATCCATTCAACGAGGATTTATAATAGGGAAATTAAGAACTGAGATTAGAATTAGGCTCAACTTCTCTGATGATTTTGAGTCATATTATTTCTTCCCATATAAATGTACAAAAAGCAGACATGGAACTCATAGCAGACCACTCTGTGCTCCAATATGAAGAGGAAATTGTGGATTGTGGAGGGGACATGCATACAGTCTTCCAGTTCCTAGGAGCTTGAGAAGAGATGTGGAAATAAAATCAACCATCAACCGGTCTCAGGCTATCTTCCAGAATTGATTCCCTCGTCCCCTCTACCTTGCAGTGCTCTGTGCTCCATTATTCTGGTTGCCCTATTTCCTTCTTTCATCAGTTCCCCCATACAGTTATGTATTACGTCATTTACTGGGTGAGGTGGATAGAAGCTAGAACAGAGATGTGTAGATGCTGTTTAAAGCAGTATCGTCTCCCTCTTGGAAATTACCTGACTGGATATTTCCCAGGTTCAATGAGGAACATGTTTCACAGAGCATCTGCTTCCCTACTCTACGCACTTGTAGAGATCCATAATGATAAACCCTTTTTTTTCCGCATACAGTTCATGCACAGAATAGGCAGAATGGGGATGCTGGGAGAGGCAGCCAGTTGCAGTTTCTTCATCTAGAGCAGGGGTTCCCAAAGCTTTTATGCCATGTCCCAGCAAACTGCAGCCCAGCAGTCACAGCCAACCACGGCCAGAATTTCTGGCCAGCAGACAGGTAAGGATACCTGCCCCTGCCCCCCAGGCAGGGTGGTGGGCCGAACCTTGTGCTGCCGTGGGCCATATAGAAGGAGCCACGGCCTCTCTGCCCAGCAGCCAACCGAGCTGCGGACTGGCAGCCGACCCACCGTGGCCTGGCACCGGGGCTCGGCCCAGGGATTGAGAACTCCTGATCTAGAGCCTTATGACCCTAACACAAGTTTGTGTTGCACCACAGGAGACCTAAGTTACATCACTGGGATAGGGTTCCTCGGGAACCTTACATTAGAGGAGAATCGGACATAGCAGAGCCTGCCTTTCCTCATCTCCTACTTCTCCAGCCCTTGTCAGGAACATGACATACTTTCTTCCCTATGTTAGAGCGGTGTAGCAGCTGGCATAGGAGGTAGACTGTTTCAGAGACATAACTGTCCAGTACTGTGGTGGCAGCACATGGCATAGGAGTAGTGGCCAGAGGTTCACGGCTGCAGGGCTGAAAGACATTACCTCCTTTTATTGCTGCCAAAAATTATTTACTGCTTGACATGTATCAGCAGCAAAAAGCAGTTGAAATTCTCCCTCCCTGAAGTGGCAACCCACTGACTGCTGACCCTATACTATGCACTGCTGCTCCTCCTCCTCCTTTGCCCTCCCTGCTGACAGAGCTGGAGCCGGAGTCTGTGAAAGGCAGGTACAGGGTGCAATGGGTAAATAGGGGAAGGGAGTCACCCAATTCCATTCCAGCACCCCTCTTAGGCAGTGCCCAGGGCTTCAGACCAGTTCGCCCACCCATATTTATGCTACTAGACTATTCCGACAGTTCCCAGGTGCACAGGTAATTCCTCATTGACCTCTAATCACTTCTGTTTGGATACTTGTCACCATTTAGGTAAAGCGGCATTAAGAGAGTGGTGAATCTAGTTCACAAAGGGAATGAACATGCTACAGAGTCGCTGCTTCCCTTCCCCAGAGGATTTTTTTTTTTTTTTTACATTTTTGCCACATTTTATGCTCATCTGCTTCCCTCCAGATGGCATAACCTTTATTTTAAACATACAGTGCATTTTACAGATTCTCATGGCATGAACCAATGTCTTTTTTTATCTAATTATGTTCATGAACCTTGCTGTCTTTAAAAAATATGTACCTTTATAGCTGTTGTGTTGTCCTGCTTGTTTGTATCTTCACATGGCTGGATTTCCTGCAAAGATAGGCAGAATTATTAAAGTCCTGAGCATTTTTATGATGTCATTACTCCCAAGTGGCTTTGGAATAACAAAAGACAAGTGATTTTTTGGAGAGAGGCTGGTTTAGGCATTTGGTCTTAAGGGCTCATCATTTGTACCTGAAGGCAGTTGAGATTATTTTTGTTCAACTCTTTACCTGGAAACTCATCATCAGTGCCTATCAACTTCCCTCAGTATAACTTCTCTAAATGAAGTATATTGCTCCATTAATTTTGTAATTTTATCTACGACAGAAATAATCTTGATTTCTGTTTTCTGAATTCCATAATTCTATTCCATAATTTTTAGAACAGTGTGTGAAAGAACATATTATAATGAAAATTGATATTGAACAATAAATTTAGGTATGACAGATACATTTTAGGGCTAGAGTCTGGTGGACGGAAAATAAACAGTTTACATATGAGAAATTCAGATATATATTCTGTACTTTGAATTTCGGCAATTGTGGAGTAGGAAGTATTTTGATTTCATCTAGGCATATATGTATCAGGAATTCTTGGAGAAATAGAGAATTTAAAAAGAGACTATTGACTGGAAACTATTAAGTAAAAATTAATGTAGGTTTGTAAACATATATGTTGACATTGAAAACAAGATGTATCCATTTGGAGAACAGAAAAATATCATATGACCAATGTGTCAACTGAAACAAATCAACATATCCTGAATTACAGTTATCTAAAATATGTTCAATATATTTTTTCATGCAATTGGCAGGCCAAAAGCTATTTGCCAAATTTATTCAGTAACTTAAAATAACAAACAATGTGATGAAATTGATAGCTGCTCTCAGAGACTGAATTGATCAAACAAACATTTACCCTTTTCTAATTCTGATCAGTTTCCTTCTAATTCATCAGAAATTTTGTTTGAAGTTTCTCTCTTTTATAAGTGCTATTCATTGCATTGTATTAAATTGGTATTAGAAGGAAAACAGAAAACTTGAAGAAGAGGGAGGTGCAGTAGATGCAAAATAACTACCTAAAGGGTGCACCTGTTTCCTATGGCCAGATTTAAGGGATCAGATGCTACAGTAGTGGCAGTACAGTTAGCCCCACCTGTTAGAGTCACTAGTGTTCTGCAATTCACCAGGTTCTTTTCATGTCCTTTGTAGAATGCCAGAAAAACCCTAAATTTTTAGGGCTCAAGAAGTGATGAGCTTCAGCATTTAGGCCTTAGAGTTTCTAACACCAGGTTAGAACACACACTTAAATGTATGGCTCAAGAGAAAGAGGCTATTACCAGGTCTTGAAGACAGGAAAAGCTCTAAATATCTAAATATCTTTGTTAGAATATCTTCAACAGCTACAACATAGATCAACATAGACAGTCCTAACTGACCTCCTAGTGGAGAGCGTAAAGGAGGAAGGTACTAGAGTAAATATGGATACCCCTTCTAATCTACCATTCCTTAAAGTAAAAATTAAGTTCTGTTCCTAAGATCCTAACATTGAGACCTCAATCCTGTTGTCATGGCATTGGTTGAGGAGCTCTCTGCATAGTACACATGTACAAGCTCAAAACTCAAACTTCTTGCAGGCATATATCCTTAAGTCCTTCTGCCACTAGCCTCCTTTGACAAGCTTGGCTTTTGACTTCTTACCCAACATCTGTTCTAATACTTAGGTGTCTTGACACTTGCCCCCCGGCTATGTATCTGGCATAGCTGCTGCATATGTGCTCCACACAGAATCCACTGGCTCTCACCCCAAATTCCCTGTGGCCTCTGGTTATTTCTTCTTTCAATGTAACAGGCATCAAAGACCCCTTTGTTCATGAGATGCCCCTCCCCAAAAGACAGGAGGCCCAGTTCTTTACACCCAGTGCATTAGAAAGAATACTTGTGATGAGATCCTCTCAAAAACAGTTGGCTAATATGAGAACTGAATGTTTAGCATGGGCAAATCCATAAAATAAAGTACTCCAAAGGGGTATGCAGATATTAGCAATAGAAAATTTCTGCTGTAGTTTATGAATTTAAATGTTTATACATTTAAAAACACTGTACCAAACTTAGTTTCTTAAACTTAAAAAATGCACCTTTTAACTGACACTAGGTGCATCTACACATGCATTAATGCTTCTTTTCTAGTATACATTAAATTTAGTACCTCCAATGTGAGGGCATTTATACACATACATTTGTCTGCTCCCATGTGCTAGAGTTCTGGCGTGTTGAAGCAGACTCGATTAATCGAGTCTTCTCTGCGCGCGAGCTGACGTGCCTAGCGCTGCATTGCATTCATTTGTATAAATGGTGAAATGCACATCAGTGCTGAGAAAATGGCAACGGTGTGCTTTTGAATTAAAACACCGCCACTGCCATTTTCTCAGCACTGATGCGCATTTTGCTGTTTATACAAATGCATGTGCCACAGCGCCGGGAACTTTTAAAAGTGCCTGGTGCTACAGCACAAGCATACAAATGCCCTGAGGTACTAAATTAACACGCATTAGATTGCACTAATGCACAGTAACATATTTGCATGCATTTAGTGATACTTAGTGCACAGTAGACTATTACTGCACATTAGAATAATGCCACAGTTTTTTATATGGCACTTTAATGAGCAGTAAAATACTTTACTGCACATTAAAACACATGTACAAACGAGCCCACTGAGTAGAGAATATTCTAATACAAAAGAAATGTCTTTTAGAACATGTGGCCTGAAGCTTTGCCTTCATTTCAGCTGACTTTAATTGAGGAACATTATGAGAAACTGAAAAAGAGTATTATTAAAGAAATTTAAGTTTAACCCTAAGAAATACTTGTACTGTCCTTTCAACAGTTTTCTATGCAATTACTTTTTTAAAGAATCACCTTTCAGAAGGAAAACACAGAATGCAGCATCCAGCTGCCTTGCTATATTTCCTTCAACATGAAAGTTATTTTTAACTTTTATGGCAACACAAAGTAAGTGTGAAATAATGTTTTCAACTGGTCAAGCAATAATAATCACAGATAAAATACAAGCAGTGTGTAATATCGCCTTCTAATATTGCAAGTTTTATTGATGTTGCTTTGGTTGCTTGCTTTTAATATGTACCCCCAGTGTATATAATAAGAACTCGATGACTAATCTTCCAGGTGATAAACAGAAAAGAAATTATAATGATGACCATACAGTGACTTAGAACTATTAGAAACTTTACAACCGTAAATCCATTCTGTGTGTAGATGAAATGAGAGGCGTGTATGCACTACACTTTTAAGTGGGCTAAATGCTTTTGCAACACTTTAATGGCATTAGTGTTTGCGTGCCTCGGCAGCGTATTGTGCGTTAATTCCAGCCACTGTAGGAAATTTGGCAGAATAGTGCGCCTTAAATGACTTTCGGCACAGTAAACTAAAACTCCTCCAAGAAGTTTTAGTTTGCTGCCCCTACAGCCACGGAGTAAAGCACCGGGCTCTGTGCAGCTCCACAACTCTGAAGGAAGCCCTGCAGGCAGCCTGATAGCAGCCTGGGAAAGCAGCGAGCCTGATCTCCTCCCCCCCTCCCCCCCGGAGCCTGCCTGCCTACCTGAGCTGCACGGGGTCCCAGTACTTCCCTCTGCAGCTGCAGTGCCACCCAGGACCACCTGAGCCGGGTGCCTGCAGGCAGGTGCTGCCTGGGGGTGGCCGCCGCTGCCGCAAAGGGAAGCACCAGCCCCGCCCCTGCAGCCCAGGGACCACTCTGCCAAATGGCAGCTCGCCCTCCCCTCCCCACCAGAGAGGCAGGTAAGTCAGCAGGATGTGTGCATGACACAGGGATTTAATCAGCCCTAAATTGAAGTGGTGCTTTTTAAAACCCACCACTTCAATTAGGGGCCCTGTTTCATCTACACACACCCACAAGTACTATCCTGCTGCGGAGTTTTTTACTGCACCGCAATACACATGTAGGCACTGACCCAGCTGGCTGGTGCATGAGGGCGCTTTAGAGCTGAGACTGTCTGCTGGCTAGCCCTGCACTTAAGTACCCTCAATCCCCAGCCAGCACCTCAGCAACATGAGCTGCATCAGAGCAGTCCCAGCCTGGCAGGCCACCCCTGGGGCCACTTGCCAGTTGGGGCTGCTCCAACCAGACTCAATGGGCTGTTGTCCCAGGTGCATGTTTACACATGCACCCAGGAGCAATAAAATCCAGATAAATACCAGTGTTTATTGTGTCACATTAATATGCACATGTAGACATGCCCATTGAGTATTTCTTGTGAAAGGAAATAAGTTCATGCTCTCAAATCTCTTTTCATTTTTGCATCATGAAACCTTTTCTGTATATTTCATTTTCAAAGCTGTGTTTTATAGATCTGTAAGGCTTCTGAAGTAAATAAAATTTAAGAAGAAATAGAATAAGCTTGTGCTTTTGTGACAGGAGACAGAAAATAAGACTAAAAAGGACAAAAGAGAATCTTCAAAGCTTGGTATAAATGATTATTGTATGCTGTGTTATACATACACCAGAATGAATACTATAAGCAGAAATTTGTTTGATAATAAGACTTAGACAGTAATATACAGCAAATTTCTTTTGTATAATGTAGTCAGGTAAATGAAAGTTTCATTGATCTACTTTAACAACTATTATATGCTGTCAAATCAAAGCACTCTTAACAGCTGTGCTACATCAATTTGTATGCATTATAAAGCAAATATTTTCATGTCATCAATTTATATTATTCAGTAGTGATCAATAACAGTTTGTGAAAAACTCTGCAGATTAAATCATGTAGAATGATTTGAAAACAAAGCAACATAAGCCTTAGCAATATCCAGAAAAGGAAGGGAGGGAAACTAGCTCTTTAAAATTATTTATTTAAATTTATACCTTACCCTGAAGAATTTTGGTTCTGATCTCTTTGCTGGCTTTTTCCCCTTTAGTTTGTAAAACATCTGAATGGTGTATGGTACTAATGATTAATAATAATTTTTAAAGACACCATCAGCTCAGGATTCTACTTGTACTTCCACCATAAAAAGAGCTGTAAAAATTTTGGGCACCTCTACACATGCATCAAAGCTGCTCCGATGCACTATTACTTGATTAATCGCGTCTGCTAAATCATGGTAATCATTGTGCTCCAGCAGACTCCAACATCAAGTGTATCAGCATCCATGCACTGAAAAATGGAGGCAGGGGTGCATTAACTTGTTCAACAAGCTTTAAAGTGCCCCCACCACCATTTTTCAGCGTGGGGACACTGATACACATGGTGCTCCAAGCACTTTAATAAGAGCAGCTCTCACCCATAGAGGCACTGGTATTTAAGTCTGAACCCCAGGTTCCCCCCTTCAGATAGGCACCACTGGAGGATCCCCCTACATAGAGGTAAGATCTTTGCATTGGCAGTGTCACTCACTTCAGGACCACTTTCTGCATTAGTAGAGAGCCAAGGATTTTGGCTACAACACAAGCACCCTGACACCACAGCTAACTAAGGAAGTTAACACATCCTTTTATCAGCCTCTACCTACCCAGTAGTAGGGTTGGAGTGTTGTTGTAGGTATGATGGTTCAGAAACTGTGTGAGAAGCAAGGGTTTTTTGGTGATATCTTTTATTGAACAAACAGTATAGATGAAAAAGATGTCAGACAAGTTTTTAGGCACAAAGGTTGCCTATATACGTGCTCCAGTGTATTCTAAATAGAACATGTTGGAACAGACTTGATTAATCGAGTTTGCTCTGTGCTCTAATTATAGTTTCATAGTTGGAAGGGACCTAATCAGATCATCAAGTCTGACCCCCTGCCATGGGCAGGAAAGAATGCTCAGGTCAAACGACTCCGGCTAGGTGAATGTCTAGCCTCCTTTTAAAAATCCCCAGGGTAGGAGCATGCACCACTTCCCTTGGAAGTTGGTTCCAGCTCCTGGCCACCCTGACTGTGAAGTAGCGCCTCCTGATGTCTAACGTGAATCTACTCTCAGTCAACTTATGGCCATTATTCCTTGTTACTCCTGGTAGCGCTTGGGGGAACAGGGACTCTCCCACTGCCTGCTGGTCCCCCTTGGCCAGTTTGTAGATGGCCACTAGATCCCCCCTCAGCCTTCTCTTGTGGAGGCTGAACAGGTTCAGGTTCCATAGCCTCTCCTCATAGGGCCTACCCTGTTGCCTCCTGATCATTCAAGTGGCCCTCCTCTGGACCCTCTCAATGCTGGCTACATTCCTCCTGAAGTGCAGTACCCAGAACTGGATGCAGTACTCCAACTGCAGCCTGACCAATGTCACATAGAGGGGGAGGATCACCTCCTTGGAGCTGCTTCTGATGCATCTATGGATGCATGACAAGGTATGGTTAGCCTTCCTGACCGTGTCCCCACATTGGCGGCCCATGTTCATCTTGGAATCAACAGTGACTCCGAGATCCTTTTCTGCCTCTGTGCTGACAAGAAGGGAGTTCCCCAGCCTGTAAGTATGCTGCTGGTTCTTATTCCCCAGGTGCAGCACCTTGCACTTGTCCGTGTTGAAACGCATCCTATTTTCATCCGCCCACCTCTGTAACCTGTCCAGATCTAGTTGTAGCCTGTCTCTCTCTTCTAGTGTGCCCACTTCTCCCCACATCTTAGTGTCATCCATGAATTTGAACAAGGTGCTTTTCATCCCCTTATCCAAGTTGCTGATGAAGATGTTGAACAGTGTGGGCCTGAGGACTGAGCCCTGGGGAAACCCACTGCCCACATCCCTCCAGGTCGAAAATGACCCATCCACCACCACTTTCTGGGTGCAGCCCTCCAGTCAGTTTGTGACCCATCTGACTGTGTAGGTGTCAACACCACAGTTGCCTAATTTATTTTAATGAGGATGGGGTGAGAGACAGTGTCAAAGGCCTTCCTAAAGTCCAGAAAGACTACGTCCACCGTGACACCTGCATCCAAGGATTTTGTGACCTGGTCATAGAAGGCAACCAAGTTGGTCTCACAGGACCTGCCTCTAATGAACCCATGTTAGTTGCCCCTAAGCATAATCTCCCCTGCTGGTCCCTTGTAGATGTGATCCTGGATAATTTTCTCAAAGAGCTTCCCCAGAACCAAAGTAAGACTAATGGGCCCATAGTTTTCTCGGTCCTCTTTCCTCCCTTTTTTGAAAATGGGAACCACATTGGCCCTTTTCCAGTCCTCTGGCACCTTGCCAGAGAACCACGATTGCTCATAAAGCTGTGCCAGGGGTCCTGCAATGACCTCTGCCAATTCCCTCAGCACTCTGGGGTGGAGACCATCAGGACCTGCTGATTTGAACATGTCTAGTCCCGCCAGAAGTTCCCTGACTAGGTCCTCACTGACCCTGGGCCTGGCTGCACCTCCCCTGGGTCCATCTGGGATCCCAGTAGGGGGGATGTCCCTGCCCCTGCTCAGAAAAATGGAAGCAAAGAATCAGTTAAAGAGGTTAGCTTTGTCATCTAGTGCAACCACCAGATTTCCAAGTGTGTCCTGCAGAGGCCCCATGTTACCCAGTACCTTCTTTTTACCCCCTATGTATTTAAAAAAGGACTTCTTATTATCCTTGATCAAGGTCGCTAGTCCCAGTTCCATCTCCACCTTAGCCTTTCTTACAGCCCCCCCTACAATCTCGAGCAATGGAGGTATAATCCTCCTTGGTGATGGCCCTCTCTTCCATTGATTGTACACCTCCTTTTTGGCTTTGAGATGTTCCTGGATGCTTTTGGTGAGCCATGGGGGCTTTTGAGCACTCCTGTCCCCTTTGATCCACATGGGGATTGTCGCCCTTTGGGCTTGAAGGATTGTGTTCTTCAGGAACGACCGCTCTTCTTGGACTCCCAAATCCCCTCCCCTCCGGGACCTCGGTGTCTCCCTGACTAGTCTCCTTACCTCATTGAAATCTGCCCTCCTGAAGTCCAGGGCTGCTGCCTTGCTGCAGGCCTATGACACCCTGCACTGGATGGTGAATTCCAGCAGGTGATGATCGCTATCCCCCACATGGTCAAGAACCCGCAGTCCTCTCACCAGGTCATCACCTGTGGTTAGGACCAGGTCCAATAATGCATTTCCCCTTGGGCAACTGTGCACCTCCTGGGTTAGGTAACTCCACCTGTAACTCAGCTAGGAACCTACGTGAGCAGTCAGACCTGGCTGACTGCTCTTCCCAGCAGATATCTGGGTAGTTTAGGTCCCCCATGATGACCACGTCCCTTGTCCTCATTCCCTCCACGAGCTGACCTGAGAATTCCCAGTCCAGCTCTTCCCTATGGTTGGGTGGCCTGTAGTAGAGCCCCACCATTAAGTCTCTTTCCCCCCAACCGCCTTGTATTCTGACCCAGAGCACCTCAGTCTGCCCAACCTCAGACCCAGTGCTGTTTGCTGAGGATGTGTATTGCTCTTTGATGCAGAGCACCACACCCCCATCTTTCCTCCCCTTTCTATCCTGCCTGTACAGCCTATAGCCCTTGATGTTTACCGCCCAGTTGTGCATTGGATCCCACCAAGTTTCAGTGAGCCCCACTATGTCTGGGTTTGTATTAGATAGCAGGAGGGCACGTTCCTCCTGCTTGTTCCTCATACTACGAGCATTAATGTAGAGGCATTTAAGGCCTCCTGAGCATATGTGCACTGTCCTCCCCATCCCAGGACTGTCTGGGCCCGTCTCTTACCTGGGCACTTCTTGTGCTCATCGCCTGTCTTGGCTGGGCTGTTCTTGTGGGTGTCTCTTGGTTTGGTGTTCTGTGGCTCCCTCCGTCTTCATCCTCCCCTTCCCTCGACAAGCCTAGTTTAAAGCCCGCCAGAGGAAATCAACCAACCTGAAAGAGAACACACGCCTACCTTTAGGGGAGAGCTGAAGCCCATCCCACCCGAGCATGTCTCTTGTCCTGAAGTATGGCTCATGGTCCAGAAAGCCAAAGCCCGCCTTGAGAAACCATTCCTGAAGCCACAAGTTGACGTCTCAGATGCAGGTCTCATGGCGTCTTTCACACCCGCTCACTGGAAAGACCAATGAGAAGACCACCTGTGCCCCTGTCTCCTTCAGCTTGCCCCCCAGAGCTTGGTAGTCCTTCATCAGGTGATCTGAACAGCTCCTGGCTGCATCATTAGTGCCCACATGGATTAGGACCATGGGGTAGTAATCAGTGGGCCAGATGAGGGCTGGGATCATTTCTGTCATGTCCTGAATCCTCTATTCGGGCAGACAGTAGACATCCCATGTCTTGGGATCCTAGTGACAGATGGGACCCTCTGTTCCTCTCAGGATGGAGTCACCTATGACAAGTACCCGGTGTCTCTTCTTCCAGATCAGCTTGCCTCCCTCAGCCTGTACTGTGCATGGGGTGACCTCCTCTCCAGAGGTTTCCTCCTCACCTTCCTCCTCCTCCAACGTCACCAGAGCCTCATACCTGTTCCCCAGCTGGACTGGGGGAGCTGGCACTGCACCACCGCAAACAGCCCTGGCTCATTAGAATGCCTTAGCATCACCGCAGCTCATCAAATGAGCTTCAGTTAAAGCATCCTGTGGCAATTTTTAAATGCACAAGGACTCAATACATGTGACTCTATGACACTGTAATTAGACCAGCTCTCCAGGAACCATTCTAGTTAACCTCTCACCACACCTCCTGAGCACATGTGTAGACAGCTAAAGTGCCCTTCCCCAGGTCTTGAAATATTCTGTGCCAAAACTTTATCTAATATCTCTCCCAACTATACATTTGGTCCCGTAAAAGTTATCAGCAAAAACAAAAGGTTGTTTCTCTTTACCGACTCAGTCTTTTTTACTCTTAGGAGACATGACACAGAACATGACACAGTTTTGGGCGTCACACTTCAAGAGGGATGTGGGTAACCTTGAGAGAGGGTTCAGAGAAGGGCTACTCTTACTGTTGAGGGCCTGCGAGTAAGAGCCTATGAAGACAGACTGAGGGACCTGAATCTCTTCAGCCTCCGCAAGTGAAGGCTGAGAGGTGATCTTGTGGCTGTCTGCAAATTCATCAGGGGAGGCGGGGTCAACAGGGAACAGGGAATGCTCTGTATACCAGATCACCCCTCAGGTTTACTAGAAATAACAGCCACAAACTAAAGGAGAGTGAATTTAGATTGGATATTGGGAAAAAATTCTTTACAGTGAGGGTTGCGAAAATGCGGAATGGGCTTCCAAGGGACGTGGTGCTTTTCCCTACCTTGGAGGTATTCAAGAAGAGATTAGACAGGCACTTAGCTAGGGTTATTTAACTGTAGCGCTCTTTCCAGCCTAGAGCAGGGGGTTGGACTCGATGATCTACAAGGTCCCTTCCAACCCTAGAAATCTATAAAATCTATGAAATCTATGAGAACAACTCAAGAAACTGAACTGTAGTGTCCTCTGAGGTAATACACTGCAAAAAAGCATCTATAATTGAGATGTATTGGACACTTGGAGCAGCAGGCATCTGAAGGGCATCCCATTCCCTTTTGAGAGATCTCTCATGCTCAGAACACTAGAATGTACTAAGTGTGCTGGTGCATTGTGCAGTTCAAGGAAGAACCAGACTTTGAAGAAGTACTTAAGTGCAGAAGAATAGATTGAACCTAAAGGTTATTTACATTCACTGAATTAGGACAGGAGATATTTCTAGAACTGCTTACTCATTCAGGAAGCTCAGTGTTGTTTGAAGTCCTTCATGGAAAGCAACGGCTGCCAGATTCCATTCTTGATGCTAGCTTATTCTCATCTCAAACAGATTTATAGCCTATGTTCTGGTTCCAGCTTATCACAAGGCTTATAAACTCTTGTGATTGAGCAAAAGGTAAGCTAGGGTAGCATCATAGGCTTCCTATCCACATGCTCGTTTGCATTCTAGTTAGAACGCGTTGGAGCAGACTTGATTAATCGAGTCTGTACCACGTTCTAATTAGAAAGCTCCAGCATTGCCTCACCATCATGTATTAAGCCCTCACACATTTTTAAATGGACATGGGTGCACTTTAGCTAAAAATTGTCAAATGAAGTTTAGATAAACCATGGACCACTCTAATTAAAAATGTCCCTCCCACCCCTTAGCATATATATAGGAAGCCTGAGGAACTAACTGGTTCACAGAGGCATGAGCTTTCATAGGCAATTGTCTACTTCATCAGATGCTATGAAAAAGCTGGCAGAAAGAGTTTAATATAGAAAAGAAAGGAGGAGGGAGAGAGTAGGGCTGTGCAATGCTTCAGTAGCTGATTGGACCGATTCATGGAGTGAATCTCCAAATCAAATCAGGAGACCAATTAAAAGCTCCAAATCGATTCAAAATATCTAAATCAATTTGGAAAAGCTTTGGAAAAGATTCAGCCACTTTGGAGATTCGGCCATAAACTAAACAGGTAGCTGACAGCTGCCTCCAGCTGGCAAATCAGTTGGGGTTGGGGGACAGGGGAGAGAAGGGGCATGCAGGAGGGAGGGATTGGGGCTGGGACAAGCTGCCCAGCTGGGGTGGGGGAGCATTTTACTTGGGGACAGGGGCAGGGGACCGCAGGATGTGGGCACAGCAGCGCTGGGCATGAGGGTCCAGCCGAGGCGGAGGGGCATCACGAGGGCATGGCTCACTCCAGGAGGAAGGGGGCAAGTGGCAGCACAGCATAGCCCCTGCTCCAAGCACTGCTGCACCTGCATCCCATGCTCCCCCACTTTCACGCCAGCTGGCAAGTGGCGGTAGGGCAGAGCCCCCACTCCCAGCGCTGATGCCCACTGTCCCTGCGCTGTGCAGAAGGGCTCTGCCATCAGCTCCCAGAGGCCCCGATCACTGCTGCCAGTGAGTGTGGGGCTTTTTTTTTTTTAAGTGCTGGGCCTAGGCTAGGGAAAGGCAGGGAAGCCATGGGGGTTTCTCCTGTGGCTCCCCGCACCCGGGGAGAGGCAGGCACAGCTGAAGGAGCTGTGGGAGAACCTGCAGCCTCCTGGATGTGCCTACTTCTCTCCAGCCGATCTGAATCACTGAATTTCTCTGAATCAGTGCCGAATCTTCTGAAGCCAGTTCAGCTGAATCAATTCAGGACAGTGATCCAAATCTCTGAATCAAGTCACTGTGCTCTGAATCCAAATCCGAATTGAATACTTCCTTATTTGCACAGACCTAGGAGAGAGTGCACTGCTAAAAAGTAGATTGAGTAGATCAAGTGTGAAATGTACTTAACACTTGGAAGGACCCTGCAGATAACAGCTAGTCTGGGTAGTGGGATAAGAATTCAAAAGTTTTTAGGGGTCCACAAATGCAAAAAGGTTGAAAACCACTAATCCAGAATGATGTTATTATGGCTTATAATCCATTCTTATAGGGGATATTGGCGTACAGAGATGTGACATCCACAGTAGCTAAGAGGGTGTTTGCTGAAAGTTTGTCAGTGAAGTCTTGTTTCCTAAGGAAATCTGCAGTGCCCTTCAAACAGCTGGCAGCTCCAAAGTCATATGGAAATAGAACAGTCAACGGAGCCAGAAACTCCCTCTGTGATAGTGCTAATGCCAAAGACAGTGGAGTGTCCTGGGTTGCCAGGTGTGTGGATCTTGTGTAATAAGTAAAACAGTTACTGCACAGTGGGAACATAAATTATTTTCTGCATTTCCAGAAGTGCAGTATTTAAGTAGTTGTGTAGTTCCCCCTCTCTCCATTTCCTTTGTGTATGCTATCTTGTCCATAGCAACAGTGGCACCCCCTTATCAATCTGTTGTATTATAATAACACAGTTGTTTTCAGGCTGCAAAACTGTTCTGCAGGACTGCAGTTATAATTTAAGCATTCATGGTTTTTTTGGCAATGTCAGAGTGTGTGTAGAGGTGGAAATATTTAATGTACAGGTACAGAATGGGGCTGCAGCCTCTAGTGGCATCCAGGAAGATGGCCTTCCTTCATCCTCTGCAGTATTGGGGTAAGATCTGTGGTGAGCTGATCTTTGTGCGGCTCTGTTGTGGAAATATTCCCTTAGTTGTAGGTGATGGAAAAAAGCCTTGAGGTCTCCATATATCTTCACCTTATTGATCTGTGTAGTAAGGCTTAAAGAAAGACCATAGGGTAGTACAGGCACCTCTCAGAGGCTGAGAATATGGCTGAATAGGGTGATGATATTGATGTGGATTGTGGTGTGGTTACCATAATGTCTAAGTTTCGAAAGCTTTGCGTCCTTCCTCATCTTTAAGTAGTTGCAGTGCTTGTGGTAAGCTTCACAGGTGGATGCAGAGATTTCCTCCTGACAAATAGCTGCTATGTCTAATGGGTTCTGTATGCTGTTTCTTGGTTTTGCAAATCTGATGCTAATTTAGTCCTGTTTGTTTTATAGAGCCCTGCTGAGGTGGTTCCTCAATTTCTCAGAGAGAATGAGGCACAACTTTCAGAATAGGCCACATGTTGTGTAGAACAAACTGGATTGGTCTGAATACCCTTAGGTATGATGTTTATCTGCTTGCATCTGGTCAGAAAGAAAATATCTGATTGTTCCTGAGCAAGTTTTGTGCATAGATTGATTGCGACTCATGTGGTGGAATTCCACGTTTCTCACAAAACAGTTTCCTGTACTAGTAAAACACGTTTTAAGTTACACATGACTGTAAATTATTGAAACTTAAAATATTTACTATAGAGCAGCAATGAAAATAAAAGCATTTTTGTCATTCTCAGCCAGTATTTATGATTATTTTTTTTACTGAGTTAACATGAGTTATAATTCCCAGAATGTTTGCATAACAGTTATGCCTGAATGTTGTAAGGAATTCAAAATCAATTTTATGACAGACACTAGCAGGGCACCCTAACCTCTGTTACTTGGAGAACAAGAGAGCAGCCTCAGAGGCCTGCAATATGATACAAGTAGCTATGCAAGGGCTAGCTGCATAGGAGTAAGCAGTGCAGGAAAGGAGACAGAGAAGAGCTATAGAGCTACAGACAGCTAACTGGTGAAAGATGCCCTGCAGTAAGCTACAGGGGCAGTGCTTTAAGCAGAGGTAGCTAAGGAGCAGATGAAGGACAGCTGGGCAGATTGCGAGAGATCAGAGTAGGCTAAGTGTTGGCTAAGCAAAAAATCCTTCGTCTAGAAGATATGTGAGGGCATCCTAAAATACTGGCTCCAGAGCTAGAGAGGTGGTCTTGCTCTATGCTGTAGAGACAGTAGTATTCCTGAGGGTCCTGAGCTGCTAAGGACCCTCAGGAATTCCTAAGCTGCTAAGGAGAACCTGGTTAACCCAGATATCTAGAGAAGCTGAAAAGAGAGCCAATGAGCAAAGGACTGGAAGTTGCTGAGATCCAGAGACTCAGGAAACTGGAGGTTTGAGAGCGGCTACAAGGGCAATGGAGGCTACAGACTGGATGCCTGGAAGGCACCCCATGCTATGAAAGGCTGAGGCTGGAGTAGAGTCCTGCAGGGGTCTGGCACCCATTGGGCTGCATAGGCTAAGCCCAGTAATTCATAGGCTGAGACTCAACGAGAGCTCTGCAAGAGTCTGGGACCCAGTGGGCTACATGGGTGCTAAAGCTAAGGAGCTTAGAGGTAGCAGCTCTCCCAGAATCAGAGACCTGGGGAGCTGGAGCAGGGGACTAAAGGATGGAGCAAGTGGAGAAAGGCAGGGCTAAAAGGCCTAGATCAGTAAATACATATTGGGTGCGTCTACACATCACCGTATGGCAATGTTGCTATGGCACCGTGTTTTAGTACTTCTGCTAGGAAGTACTAAAACGCAGCTCAGTACAGGTGGTTACTGCACCTTGTGCATGGTGTTTGGTTAAATTTTGCCACCATGTCACTCTAGTGGTGTGCTAATTTAGGGAACGCACCACTACAGCGATGTAGCTGGTAATCATGTGTGTCTACCTGTAGATGCGCCCATAGAGTACTACCCACAAGGCTTGAGCATGGCTATGGGAGGCCACAATTTTTGTCCCACAGTTAGGGCTAGTAGGCCCAGTGTAAGGGAGGTCAGAGCCCCTGAAAGAGATTAGAGCTCTGATTCCTCTGAACACAGAGTCAAGTGAACTATTTTTTAGGTAACACTTAGAGCAAGAGGAAGAGTCTTGCTCAGAGGAGAGAACTAAGCCTGATGAAAAACAGGGCCACCTGAAGAACCCAAAGTTCATTAGCCTCTGCGGGTGGTCTACCCCAGCTGTAGCAGTGTGGTAAGAAATATACCCAGAGGGTGATACCTGGGAGGCCTGAGTAGGCAATCAGGACAAGTGGGGCTACTAGGGGTTGCCATGGATAGCCTTGAAGGCCAGGTCCTGTCACACAGACCGACTGATTGGTTTCTTTTATGTTATTTTGTAGCCCTTTCTTTTGCACTTGGTCCAAATCCTAATTCTGCACACACAACCTCAAGGAAAAGCATTACTGACAAGCAGTACATGGGAAGTAGGAGGGAAAAAACCCTCAGCCCTAGCCAGGTGTGTTTCTTTAAGCATCTTGTGACTCCACAGATCTATATCATGCACTGATTCATTGGCCAGACTGTTAACTTGATGAAATTCCACCTCCTTCACACGGCTGCAGAAAATTGCAGTAGAGTTCTCAAACATAAGATAGATAGGAGCTACTAGGACCCACATGTGTGTAGAGTTCTTTGCTACTTTAGCACTATTCTGACAACAAGCTGCTTGTAAGCTGCTTTATTCCCTTAGGTGCTTGTGTAAATAAACTTAGGCTTTGGGGTTTATGTAGTTAAAGAATTACTGCACTAGATTCAAAATCTAGATATTTCATCCATTAGCTTTTAAGTGGAAGTTATATTTAGCATATGAGGGAGGAACTCTTCTACTTAGACAATGTGTCTAACATAATGCGATCATTTCTAATAATTTAACAGAAAGAGATAGTTGTTCCATTACTTTTCAGTCTACATGATTTACAGCTTTCTGTAAATCTAAGCAGAACAGCTATTTTTACAAAATGATAATACTTGCTCTTTCAGTGAATACTGTAAAATAGATACCAACACGCTCACATTTATATATATATATATATATATTCTATGATGCAGGCAGTATATGGTGTAGAGATGCTGGCATAAAGATTCTGTAAGTCACAACACGCAGTAGCTCAAGTCCAAGCTTCTGCAATAGGTCTCATAAAAGAATATATTTTTCTTAACTTCATAAACTTGTAAAACAAAAGAAAGAAACTAAATACTTCAGTGGAATTCTCGTTGAATATAAACAGACATTGCACTTGGAGCAGAGTCCACTTCATTTACATCTACAGACATTGCCAAAGGCATTGTCCCATAGGGTCAGGTCCCTGGCACCCCTGGGACTTCAGGGGCCTGATCCTGTGGGACAGTGGCCACAGATTCTGTGGTCTGACTTGGGGCATGCACTTGCAAATGGGGGCATGGCAGCATGATGCACATACCGCAGGAACCCCCTGCAAGGGGATTTCCAGGGTGCGCGTTCGCAAGCATAGAGGAAGGAAACACTTGTACATGACCAGAAACCCATGACTGATGGATGTTAAACTTGGGAGATGAACCCATTCCCATTCCCATGTTTTAGCTCAAATCATTGAGTAGTTACAGCACTTGCACAGGAAGCCAGATACCAGGATTCTAGGGCCCTTGGTCAGGGGAGGTTTAAACTGACTTCCCAACATAGTGTTTTGAACCCCCATACCATAGCCAAGCTCTACTCTAGTGCAGGGGTTTTAACCTTTTAAAATAAGTGTACACCCAGTGGCTATACACAGAGTGGAGGGAGGGGCAGGGCATGGCACATGGCTGGACACGGGGCACGGCAGGGCATGGGGGCACAGCCAAATGCAGAGTGGCAGCACGGGGTGGTAGATGGCATTAGCAACTGCCACCACGTGTAAGTTTCCTTCCCCCCGCCACCTCCACGTCCGACCGGTGCCTTTGTGGCCCGCAGACGGGTGCCACTGCCCTGACCCTGCTCCTGCGAGGTGGCAGCATGGGGTGGTGAGTGGCAGTGCTCCGTCCCTGCCTGCCCGCCTGCATGTACCTCCTAGGGCCTTCCCAAGTACCCCTGGTTGACAACCCCTGTTCTAGTGCTCTTATAAAGCAGCCCCGCAAAAATGGAGGGAGATGCATGGGGTCAAGAGAAAAGTAATCTAGAGGATTTGTGTGTGATTCAGTGAGATGGCTGCTGCGCTAAGCAGAGGAGGCCCTGAGTTCTAGTCTAGACATTTCTTCCAATATTACTCTTCACATGTGTCACCCAAAAACTATTAAAGTCAGAAAGACATCATCTTAAATGGGTTCCTCCTCCCAAGTCTAACACCCACTAGTCATGGGTATCTGGCCACCTATGTTTTTGGAGTTTATATCCAAATGCATATTCAGAATAGGTATACATATGTAGCCACATGTCTGCCCACCCAGTTCTCATGCTCAGTCTGTATATGCACCCTTCTATGCCCACACTGCAGAGGAAGTCTGCCAAAAAAGCCCCTTAGCCAGCTACAAAATCACCATTTACACACACAGGGGGAAGTTTCCACTATGGGGATTTGCCAATATTGTTCTAAGTGTATAGCTATCCTAGCAAACTCTTTCTTGCCTGATCAAGTCTTTTAAAATGTGTATTTTTGTGCTCACGTTTCATTTATTTATACTCTTCTTGCAATACTTTGGATTGAAATTATTGCAGATCCCACCCCTCCTTTTAAATGATTTTTGTCAACTTTTCCAAGTATGTTTAATCAAAAAACCCTATAAGATGCATTCTGATACATTTAGAGAATCATAAAATTCAGATTATATTTGCTAGATAATTTCTAATCGCAACCTGATTTTTAGTTGAAAATACAACATTAGTCTGTGTAAAAACTGACTCAGCAGTGATTAAACTAATTTTATTAACACTTAGCACTTACTTTTAGTGTGTTTATAGCCTAATTAGTTCAGCATCTTTAATGTTTGATGAAAGAAAAATGTGAAGTTAATTAAATTGAAGCACGTGTATTGGATCCAATGTAATAGTATTCATTTTGCAGGGGTATTTTTACTTTGCTGGCCTAAAAGAGTTGGCAGAGAATTGAGAGCTAAGAGTTCTATATTCTGCTCTTAGCTCAGCACATGGCTCATTCTGACATGGGGAAATCAAATTCCCTTGCATGTCATTTTATCTGTCTGTAAAATGGGTATAATATCTACTATACTTCAAAGGTTGCTATGTACCATAATTAATTTTTAAGTTGTAGATTAGTAAATTTCACAAAGTTCCAAGGAAAGTATGTGCAGGGGTGATATATAAAGTCCAGGGTTCAAGTTGTATTTTGTTTGAATACTTCAGTGGGACACACACCCCAAAGTCACATAAGCATTTTGAAAATCCCACCCTGAGGGGCCTAAATTTGTATTCAGAGGTACTTATAACTTTAAAAAAATTGGCCACTATTTCATGATAAGACAATATTTCTTTCATTACGATAACCTGTTACTACATTTTTTCCTAAGAGTAGAATTGCTTATGGCTTGAGAAATAATCTCTTTAACTGGACTGGCTCTACCCATTTTGCTTAGAACTACATTCAGATTACAGGTTAAATAATTGAAAGAGAGTGATATTTATTTTCTACATAATTCTTTGCTTCTCAAATATGTTTGCAAACAAATATGTTACAGTTTGAAGGGACATATGGTTTCAAATTTGTTGAGCTTATTAAGGTGACATATTTTTATTTTAAATATGCATCTAAAAGTTGTGTTCATTTAATTATTCTAAGTGGGTTATATTTATTTATCACACATACTTTATATGTATGTGCTCAATTAGGATTCTATTCTAGGGAGAATATTTCTGTAAAAGTCAGTGCAAAGTTGCCAAAACCACAGAAATTGGCTCTGCACCTGGCTTCCAGATTTTATATAAAATCAGAGAACAAGGAATGGGGACAGAGGAACCTTGGAGGAAAAGCAATTCCTTGCTTGGATCACAGTTCTCATCCCTACACAGTGTTTTTCTCTTTCTTTGTGGTATTTCTGTCATCCACATACATGTATATTGCATGTGGATTAAAAATATCCATGTTTAAAGGACTTCGGTGGCCACTAAATTTTAGCTATTTTTCTGTTATTATTTTCACTTCAGTGGGAAATACAATTTGTTTTCTGATAATACCTTTTGATGGCATTCCAGAAATGAAAATGGCTTTTGCTAGGCCCATATCTCTGTACTGTTATTTCCTCCTTTTATACAGTATGTACTCTTTCCACTTCTTTTATATACATCCACCCACAAGAAAAATATGGTTTTTACTACAATATCCATTGACCCCTGTGTGTGTCAAAGGACTCAGCTACCTGAAAATCTCAGCCTCCTTTGATCAACATATAGAAATCTCTCTCTCATTTTGCTATTGGATTTACAATTCCCACTTGAAAACCAGGTCACATACATTTATGATCAAAACCTTATGCCATTGATACCTACATTTATTCTAGCAAATCTGAATCAACTAGAGAAATATTTTAGAAACATCAATTTTGGTTTAAACATTCCACATGATGGAGAATATATCATATTCCATGGCAATCAGTTCCAGGTGTTAACTCCCCTCTCCTAAAATTTGCATCATACTTCCAGTGTGCACTTTACTGATTCCTATTTCCAGCCACTGGATTTTGTTATACCTTTATATGTTAGATTAAAATATACAGAACATCAGAATCCTTCATCTTTCTGGATTTTTTTAAAGACCAAAATTAATTTGCCTACTAACTTTTCCTTTAAAAACCTAAACTAAGCACTCATCAAAAGACAGGAAATACCTAAGTTAAGCTTTAGTCTAAATTCCAGTCCTTCCCTTTGAACTGCAGCTTCAATCAGACATCATCCTTGTCCTTGCATAAAGATTTTTATGGAGAGACAAAATATGAGCTCACAGGCTAGGGACAGAAGTTCCACATAAACCAGTTTAAGAGGTCAAAAACTGATTTAAACCTGTAACAGAACAGAAGCTCAGTGCATGTAAACTAGTTTCAAAATGGGTGAAACTGGTTTAAGATAAACCTGGTTGAATGCAGTATCAGACTCGTAGATTCATAGATGCTAGGGTCGGAAGGGACCTCAATAGATCATCAAATCGGACCCCCTGCATAGGCAGGAAAGAGTACTGGGTTCAGATGACCCCAGCGAGATACTTATCTAACCTCCTCTTGAAGACCCCCAGGGTAGGGGAGAGCACCACCTCCCTTGGGAGCCCGTTCCAGACCCTGGCCACTCTAACTGTGAAGAAGTTCTTCCTAATGTCCAGTCTAAAACTGCTCTCTGCTAGCTTGTGGCCATTATTTCTTGTAACCCCCGGGGGCACCTTGGTGAATAAAACCTCACCAATTCCCTTCTGTGCCCCCGTGATGAACTTATAGGCAGCCACAAGGTCGCCTCTCAACCTTCTCTTGTGGAGGCTGAAGAGGTCTAGGTGCCCCAGTCTCTCCTCGTAGGGCTTGGCCTGCAAGCCCTTAACCATATGAGTGGCCCTTCTCTGGACCCTCTCCAGGTTATCCACATCCCTCTTGAAGTGTGGCGCCCAAAACTGCACGCAGTATTCCAACTGCGGTCTGACCAACGCCCAATAGAGGGGAAGTATCACCTCCTTCGATCTGTTCGTCATGCATCTGCTGATGCACGATAAAGTACCATTAACTTTTCTGATGGCTTCGTCACACTGCCGACTCATGTTCATCTTGGAGTCCACTAGGACTCCAAGATCCTTTTCCACTTCCATTCCACCAAGCAGGTCATTCCCTAGGCAGTAGGTATGCTGGACATTTTTCGTCCCTAGGTGCAACACTTTGCATTTCTCCTTGTTGAATTGCATTCTGTTGTTTTCCGCCCATATGTCCAACCTGTCCAGGTCTGCTTGCAGCTCTTCCCTGCCCTCCAGCGTGTCCACTTCTCCCCACAGTTTTGTATCATCCGCAAACTTGGACAGAGTACACTTCACTCCCTCGTCCAAGTCGCTGATGAAGACATTAAAGAGTATTGGTCCAAGGACTGAGCCCTGTGGGACCCCACTGCCCACACCCTTCCAGGTCGAAACCGACCTATCCACCACGACTCTCTGGGTGCGACCCTCTAGCCAATTCACCACCCACCAGACTGTGTAGTCATCCAAGTCACAGCCTCTTAACTTGTTTACCAGTATGGTGTGGGATACCGTATCGAAGGCCTTCCTGAAGTCTAAGTATACTCAACTCATTTGGGTCAAACTGCTTTATGAAACTTCTGTCCCAAACCCCTTCCTGGTTCAAGTTATATCACAGTCCCCCAGCATGCTTTCCAGCCTGGGGGTGAGCTGGGCTGTCTGCTCCAGAAAGCAGGGCTGGCCCTGCCCCTCTGCTCTCTAGCGGAAGCAGTGAGGGCTGGCTGAAAAGTGGGTAGGCGAGGGACAAGTCTGGCTGGGAATGGAGCCCAGTCTACGGGGGAGGGAGGACTGCCCTTCTCAGGCAAACCCCAAATGGAGTCTGGGGCTAGGGAGGAGGGTTAAAGACCTCTTCCCTTGCTCAAAATTACTGCTGGGTACAACTGTGGACTACAAATCCCAGAGGCACCTGAAAGTGGGAAGAGGAAGTGACGAGCAACCCTGCAGAGTCCTGTTGCTTTAATTCTGGACTGCAAATCCCAGAGACCTTGCGGGCAGCAGGAAAAGGAAGTGAACACGCAGCCAGAGAGCCATGTACTAATGCCCCCCAGCTTCTGGCCTAAGCCACTGCAGGCATGTTGCTGCATTTCCTGAATCAAAGTAAATGTCTGCTCACTTCTGTTTCAATTTAATCTGAGCAGTTTAGACTAAGCTACAAAGACTGATTCAGCTTCAGACTTTTTGACTGTCTGTATATAGCCACGAAGTCCTTGCCCTTGCAATTCCTACTAACAGTCTTTGCTGCTTTATCACAGCAGATATCTGTATACTTCTGGTGCAATATGCATTCCTCAGGAATTCTCCTTCAGGAATTTCCCAGGGCACACATTTCATACTACCTGACCCTGACTTTGGGACAGGTCTGCAAGTGTGTAATGGGAATCCCATGGGGGTTGCTCAAAATTGTAGATGCACACCCTGGGTCTGAACCAGGCACCTGGGACTACTGTCTTGCCAGATTGGGCCCCTGAAGCCCTGGGAGAAGCAGTGGGGCCAGGCATGTGTAACAACAACACAGACAGCCCTGTACAGACATCCTTGGGCAATGTTTGTATCTATCGAGCAGATCATCTGTGCTGGGACTCTTCTTGGCATAGCTTATCCAGCCACAAAAATGACATGTGTTTGTAGCCTGAATAGCAGTTTCATGTCCATGTAATGCTTTGAACAGTCAAGTGAGGTAATAAAATAGAAGCCTGAGCAGACAGTATTCAGATTGAGATCGATATAGTCTTTAAAGATACTTAAGGTTTCCTAATATATGAAAAAAAAATACTTTTACATGAATAAATTATTCTTATTCCTCCCAATATTGGTTCAAATGTAATCATGGTCAACAAGTTTTTATCAAAAACTGGAGCTTCAATTAACTTAATTCTGCTTTACAAAGCTTATTTTCTTTCTATAAACAATTTAGACTCTTCATTTTTAAAAAAATATGCAAAAACTGGTAAGTTTTTGAGGTCAGCCTAAAAAAAAAATGTTGACCAAAACCATAAAGTTTCCTCTTTGGAACTGTAGGTAGGGTCTCAAATTGAGTTGCCTTATACTCCCATCCCGACAATATTTTCCATGATCAACTACAGCCAGAAACTTAAGTGATACACACCAGTAGCTCAGCCAGTGGGAAGGCAATGGTAAGTCCACTTGATGAGCTAACACTATAGAAAAAAGAAGGGGAAAGGAACCACCAAAATTTCTGCCCTCGTGAGGCACCACTGCAGCGTTTCCAAATAATACTTTTAATTTACTAGATGACACTTTATATAACAATATTTTTATTTTCAGGTTTGCACTTAAAAAATCAACATTGATTCAGTAGAGTTTGAGAAAATATTTATATTTTCCTTACATTTTTCTGCAAGAAAGAAAGATTTCTAACCAGTTCCAACAAAAAGCAAGTCCTCACCAAAACAACAGAGTAAGAGTTCAGACTAGATAGTCCCTTCTGGCCTTAAAAATCTGCTAAATTAAAGTAAATTTGGAAATTCCAGCCCACAATCATTTGGCATAATGAGGCGTTATAAACATTTAGGTAATAGGAATAGGTGAAGAACACTTGTTTCCTTCTCCCCCCACCTCACTTCTGACCTCTGCTCCCCACAATATTTCCTAAACAGCTTTGCTTTTTTCTGGACATTTTAAAATTTACTCTAGCAGAAAATCAAAACTTATAGGCTAAGTAAAAAAAGTGAAAACAGGAATTTTGTTCTGAGTTTAGGGTTGAAGAAACTGGCAGCTTCACTTAAATTAGATATTTGTGGAAAATGGTCTTAAAAAATAAACGGTTTAGAAGAGAGCCCCCTACCCCTTTTTCACACTGCTAATGAGTTGTAAAGTTAGATAATGTAGGATGAAGATCACTTAAGATTAAACATAGAAATTCAATTTCTGTGTATATGTTCTACAATAATATAGCAGTCAGCTTTCTTATTTACAATCAAATGCTGAAATGAGCAGTGTTAATTTTATCTAACAGTTTTCTCTTCAGCTTCTCATTGACCCCTTTATTGTAACCTTTTGATAGTAGTATTTATCCCAGATAACTTTCAGGATTGTACAAAGGTTCAAAATTATGAAAACCCATAATCGTACAAGACCACTGATTTCATTTCTATTTATTTCACTGTGCAAGGTTTCTGTGACATTTTATTTTTACACAGAGTTGAACTTGAGAATGTCTGTAATATTTACGAGGGCATTTACAGAGGGAACAAAAAGAATGGTGTTAGACTGGTCACAATAATTCTCACAATATCTAGAAGATGCAGCTTTTCATGTATTACCCTTCTACTCAACATGTTCTTTTGAATAAAAAATATAACATAGTATGCTGCCCAAAACGTTTTAAGGATTATAAGAAAGCAAAATGGCTTTTAAATGAAGTCAAATTATTAAGCCACCTCTTCTAGAAAGAAATGTTGGATAATGTATTAGATATAAAAGGGGTCTAGAGATGGGACTAGAGGAAGATAAAAAGAAAAAAAATGCCATAGGGGTGGAGATTAGACAGCAACTCATCCAAAGCTGATACTGTGAGTAGCTGCTTCAATCTTATACAGTAAGATGACATTGATACCTGGCCAGGAGAACTTTGAATGCAAGTACAGTCTGTTTTAGTAACTCATAAGGGCACAGTGTCAGCTAGCACTGTGACAGCACATCAACACACACCCACAAATTTGCTTTTGAAAGATTTAATATTCTCATAGTGTCAGTTTCTAAATGAAACAATCAGAGTTCTGAAGCATATTAAATATTAGCAGCTGCACAATATTAATACAGTGCTGTGAAATGCCGTGTTAATTAAGATCATACTATTGCTTCAAATCCATTGTTAAAAATGCAGAAAAGCAAGCCATTAAAGAACCAATTAAAATAATGATCTGTTGTGGGGGGGGTCGGTTGCTTTTTTAAAGCTTTTTGTAATGCAACAAGCTTTTTCAAAGTTTATCTGCAGTGAAAAAATGGCCAAGTCTGAAATCATTGTTTCACAGGAATATGCTTTTCTTCGGTTTTTCCTTTCTTCTTAAATTAAACATTTTTTACTTGCTGCCTGGAATGGATCAGCCTTTCAACTTGGGCAAGTAGTCATAATTGCAACTAAATCTGTTCTATCTGAATAATCTTTCAGATCACAATACTTTTGGTTCATAACTATGTACACACACAACTTTTATATCAGCTATTTTACTGTAATTGCTAAATTAGCAGGGTTGGAGGATATGCTTAAAGCAAAAGGAGCGGAAAGAAGCAAGGTAAAATACTTTAAAATCCGTACTGTTTTTTTTCCTCAAGATTTACTTTAGATATTGTTCCTTTTCTGTTAATGAATGTCTTTTTTATTTCCCATCACTACTCTGATTTTTTTTTAATATATACATATTACACTGATTAGAATTCTTTGTTCTCTGACTTAAGGTTCTCCTTTTCCTTAGTTTAGCACTACTACTTCCTCAGTCATTGTATCTATATAGTGAACTTGCTCTAGTCCATATTTTAAAGGTAGGTCAGTGTCGGGTCATATGAGCAAGGCTATCAGGGGAGAGATGATACCCACAATTTTGTATTCAGAACTAGAATTCAAATGGCTTTTGGAATTAGAGCTCAGTGAAATAAAGCTTCCTTTGCATCTCTCCTCTGAGTTCACTTCTTTGTCATATCAAACATGAGTTACTGGAGCCAGATTCTGTTCCATTTATTAGGCACCTAAGTGCAATCCTATTCCACTTTACTTGAGCCCTTGTAAATTGATTAATATAAAAGTTGGGTGGGTCTTCCTTCTCACTGCCTTTTTTTGAAATAATCTTAAGGGTAAGATGACTGTGTGTCACAAAAGTAAAAGCATGAATGGATTTTCAGAGACTTGAATAGACTGGAATAGAGGCATACTTAAGCACCTAAGTTTGCTTAGATGCCCAATACATGGAATAGAATTTGTTCTACAGTGGTCATCTGTGTAGCATAGTGAAAACTGAAATCCCAACCATTTCTGTCTACACATCCTGTTCACGTACATGTAGTAAATAAATAGAATTGTATTTACTTGAATCAAGATAAGGTTTTTTTCCTCCACTTAACATGGAGTAGCAGGGAAGCCCCTCATTTTGGATCTGAGTACAAGGCAGTGGGAGTGAAAGTGGCTGCTGTAGCTTTGACTTGGACACCAGCCTGGGGTCAGGGTCAGTGTTGGAGCCATGGTTGCAGCTGCTGCCCACCCCATGGCACCTCTGCTTCCCCCTCTCCCAGACTCCCCAGCCTCTGCTCCCAGCAGCTGGGGGTTGTTTTTCCCCAGGTGGAGCACTTTACATTTCTCAATGTTGAACTTCATCTGGTCCCGATCCACCCAACTTGCTAGCTTGTCTAGGTCTGCCTGTGTCTGTATCCTATCGTCAAGCATGACCACGCTTCCTTATAAGTTGGTGTCATCCGCAAACTTGGCCAGTGAGCTCTTCACCCCCACATCCAAATCATTGATAAAGATGTTAAAAAGTACTGGGCCAAGCACCAACCCCTGAGGGATACCACTGGCCACTTCTCACCAGGATGACACAGATCCATTCATTAGAACTCTCTGGGTCCTACCCAGCTTCCTACCCACCTAACTGTCTCACAGTTGAGCCCACAATCCTCCAGTTTTCTCATGAGAACATCTTGGGATACCAGATCAAAGACTTTTTTGGAAGTCAAGGTATACAATGTCAACCTCCTTTCTCTTATCCAGGTTGTGGGTTACCTGATCATAAAAGGGGATGAGGTTGGTAAGTGAAGACCTGCCCATGAAGAAGCCATGCTGGCTGTTTTTCAGAATCCTACCTTCTGCAAGCCTATCGCACATAGAATCCTTAATTAATTTTTCTAGGATTTTCCCTGAGATAGAAGTTAGGCTAATTGGCCTATAGTTGCCTGGGTCCTCTCTCCTCCCATTCTTAGAGATGGGCACAATATTGGCCTTCTTCCAGTCCTCAGGGACATCTCCAGAGTGCCATGAGTTTTGGAAGAGTTTCGCTAGGGGTTCCACGATGGCTTTGGCCATCTCCTTCAGCACTCTTGGATGAAGTTCATTCAGTCCTGCTGACTTACATATGTCTAATTTTTTTAAATCAAACACCAGTTCTATGGCAATAGTAGGAAGGTGGTCATTCCTACCCTGCTCATTCTGCCCCCTATCTGGCATGATTTTCCCCTTGGCCCCGTGAAATACTGGGCAAAGTAGTCATTCAGGAGTTCAGTTTTCTCCTGGGTGCTGGTAACCAGCTGTCCTGAGTTATTGAGCAGTGGCCCCATACTCTGATTCGTTTTTCTCCTGTTCCCTATGTACCTAAAGAAGGACTTCTTGTTGTTCTTGATTCCCATTGCTAATTTACGTTCAGTCACTGCCTTAGCCTTTCTAATCTGTTTCCTGGAAGTACAGGCCATTGTTGTATAGTCCTCCTTGGGGCCTATGCTAAGCTTCCATTGTTTATACGCCTCTTCTTTCTTAAGAAGACCATGATTTCCCTGTTTAACAAGGAGGGCTTCCCAGCCCTTCTTTTACCTTTTCTCTGCATGGGGATGGACTTCCTTTCTGCTTCAAGGATCATGTCCTTAAGGAATGACCACTCTGCATGCACTCATTTCACGTTCGGTCCCCAGTCCCGCAGCACTTCCCCTTCTAGTGACCTGAGCTTGTTGAAATTTGCATTTTTGAAACACAAAACTTTAACCCTGCTATCTAATTGGTCTGCCTTGAAACAGAAAGTGAATGTGGTGGTTTCATGGTCACTGTTGCCCAGGCTACCCTCTATGTTTAAGTCGGTCACCAGGTCATCTCCTTTGGCCAGGACCAAGTCTAGAAGAGCGTGACCTCTGGTTGGCCCATGCACCTCCTGAACCAGGAAGAGCTCATTGATGCTGGTCAGGAAGGAACGCGATGGATCTGACTTGGCTGAGTGTTCCTCCCAAGAGATGTCTAGATAGTTGAAATCACCCATGACAGCCATGTCCCATGCATGTACAATCTCTGTCAGTTCTCAGATGAACTATAGATCGAGTTCCTCCCCCTGGTTTGGTGATCTGTATGATACATCTACAATTAGGTATCTCTTGCCTTCCCCCTCCTCTCTCTCCCCCCTGCCACTTGACCCAGAGGGTTTCAAGACATTCTTTTTTGTAGCTGATGTTGGCCCCCAAGGAGGTGTACTGCTCCTTCACATAGAGACATACGTCTCCACCTTTCTTCCCTACTCAGTCCCTTCTATGCAGGGCGTAGCCCTCTATGGCTATGCTCCAATCATGTGAGAATTCCCACCAGGTCTTTGTAATCCCTACTAGATCATAATGCCCACTGGAGACTAGGAGGGATAGCTCCTCATGCTTGTATCCCATGCTCCTGGCATTAGTGTATAGGCATCTGAGTCCTTCTGTTGAGACCCTCGACTTCCTGTCATGTTGAAGGAGAAGTATTCTCTTAGCTCCTGCAAGAGTGGCTCTCCTAGTGTCCCTATTTATGGAGCTTTCTTGTATGTCGGTCCCTGGGTGTGCTCCAGTCAGTGTTGCCCTGTCCCTCAGCAATCTTAGTTTAAAGCCCTAAAAGGGGCTAGCTAGGTCAGAACTGCCATTCCTGCAATTGCTGCTGCATGGCCCAGCTGGGGCCAAAGTAACCATTTGCTCTGTGCCATGGGCTGGAGCAGGGTCAGAGCCCTGTTGGAGCTGGAGCTGAGGAGTAAACAGTGTGGGGGAGGAGAGGACAAAGGCAGAGACAGGGGATAGATGCTGGGGGAAGAAATGCCAGTGGTGTGGGCACAGGGGTACAAGTGTTGAGAGGCAGGTGCCAGGGGGACAGTCCTCACAGAGTGGAGCAGGTACTAGGGCATACAGGCAGTAAGAGAAGCAAAGTAGTGGAGGTGGGGGGGAGGCAGGTGGCAGGGACAAAGGGCAGGGGTCAGGCCACTTAAATCCCCTACCAACGTTCCATGGTACAGCAGTGGAAGTGATAAATTTAAGACCACCCTCTAATTGCTAGATTCTACACATGCAAAACTGGGGAGGTCATTTTAGATTCAGAGCCATTTTTGGATTGGGTAAATATGGTAAATGAGTAAGAAAAGGGAGAAAAAAACATATAGAGAAAGTACCTGCAAGATAACAGTAAAATCTCATGCTTTCAAAGCTTGAAATATAATGTCTGATTTGTATTTAAAAAAATTCCAGAAATATCTTTATTTGGGGGGACACTTGTGTAGCATCTCTGGAAAATTTGTTCTCACCTCCTTTCTTCCTTTGTCTAATCTATTTGTGAGTTTTCTGTTTTGGAATTGTCAGAAATTCATAGCTCCTGTCTTAGCCATTTCTGGCACTTACCCATAAAATATCTTTAAGTTCTGCCTTGAGCAAAATGGGCATTTTTTTCCCAATTTTGTTTGTTTAACTGAGTTAACTTAACAGGATTGAAAACCCCTGTGAAGATCAGGCAAACCTATCTGAAGTTGTTTTAGCTATGTGTTAACTGAAGAAGGGGTCCATGATAACAGGAAAAACATCCTGTGACAAATGTGGGAGTGCTCAGTAGCAAAGGTTGATCTGTACCCCAAAATATGGTTAATATATTGAATTTCTAGGGTGGAATGTTGGGCTTTTAGAGGGAAACAGAGAGTTTCAGTGTATTCCTCTACAAGACCAATAAATATATACACTATTAAGGCTGAATGGGTCCAAATGCTAAACAATAGAGTCACCATCACAGGGTCAGTTTATAGACGGTCAGGATGACTGACTGGAAAAAAACAGCAAATACCAAATGAAAACTAATAATATGGTAATAGGCTCAAGTATAAGCAGAGAGAATGTACTTGAAAATGGGGACTTTTTCCAAAATGGGTAATCTTCTGGGAAACACACTCTGGAAGCCAAACTAGAACCAGACTGGATCCCAGTAACATCATAGGCCATTTGTAGACATGCTCCCCCTGCACTAGAAAGTAGCAAGCCAGCCATCTGATGCATGGTCTCAGCCTTGGGCGTGCATTGGAGTCAAGAGCTAGAAGCACTGATCAGCTGCTTGCTCACAGCCCTTGGCTCTGCTGTACCCCAGAGGTTGAGAGCAGCTGTCAACTAATCTGCAGCCCCAGCCTTGGGGATGCATTGAGGCCCTTGACTCTGATGCTGCCCTGAGAATGGGTGCCTGATTAGCTGCCATTCCCAACCTGGGCTCTGGAGGCTGGGAGTGTCAGCTAATCAGGATCCCTAGCCTCAGGGGTCAGGGGCCCTAGCAGAGTCAGGGGCCCCAATATGCACATGAGGCTGAGAGCAGCAGTCAGCTGAATGGCACTCCCAACCTTGGGAGCACAGAAGAGTCAAAGGCTCCCATGTTCTTCCAAGGCGGGGAGCCCCAAGCACCTGATGCCTGGCCACACATATAATTTAAGGTTTGATGGGATCCAGCCACAACATGTGTAATAACTTTATGGTTTGTTCCTTTGGTTTATCAGGCCATGAATTGCATTAACATGTGGCCAGGCTGCTACTTAAGACATGATTACAGTTAGGATGTGATTAACCTGGTTAATGTCTGCCAGGGGCCTATGGAATAGAAAACAATACCAAACTTACGTTAGCTTCCTCAGTAGAACCCCTAATCTTCAGCTGAAACTAGTAAAGAGACAGTAGTTAGACATCTGGAAGTCCTATCTTATTTATATTTACACATGTATCATATGTTTAAATCTATAGCTGTAAATCATATGATTATTGAATCATTTTCCACCTAGATTAATGATATAAATATCTGTGAATTCTGTAAAACAGAGAAAGCAATCAAGTCCTCACTACTTAAGTCTTATGCACTGACACAGAGTGATGCATTTTTAGCATGAATGTTTGCCACCCTCAAAATAAATTTAAGGTCCCTATATTATTTCACCCAGTTGAATATATATTTTAGTTAAAATCCAGCTAAATTCATGGGATTCCAAAGCTGAATTTATTGCTGAAAATGGACACAAGATTGCCAGTGTAGTAAAACTTTGCTTATACTGTAAACATTTAGAAGCTGTGTAGTTGTATATGAACTGTGAAAAGAATTAAACTGATATAAATCATTAAAATAATTGGGTACAAGATCCTGTCTATTATTTTCAGTTGTATTAAAGCCAAGTGTGTACATGTAGAACAATTTATACAATACAGATAAATAATGAATAAAATATCTCCTGCTAAATGAAGGTTTCTGACAAATTTGTCAGAGTTATGGAAAGCTATTAGTGGACCTATTTTCCCCAGATTTGCAGAGACAATTTTAGCAGCATTCAATAGCATCCCTTTAGTTACAGTTGTGTCAGTGTTTATTCCATTAATCCAGCATCTGAAGGGGGCAGATAAATAAAAACATATTTGGGGGTCAAATTTGACATGAAAACACATAGACTAGAAGTGGTATATGTATGTATGTATTTGTATTTATACAAAATAAAACAAAAGGATTTACAAAGTTTTGTAAATCATAAACTTTGCAAAACAAAGCAAAAGATTTAAATATGCTTTAAATGGGCAAGGGAGCAGAAAGGAGGGGAAAAGGTAGACTGTTATGAGTAACTGAGCTAGCTTTAAACTACACAACACTCACTACTGTGAACACAATTTGAAACGTATCCAAAATAGATCAACGTTTATGCTATTGTGCTCCATAAAGTGCCTCTAAAGTGGAAGTGTGAAAGGAATATTATTGATCTAAAATGATACCAAGTGGCATACAATTAAGCATCAGCTGTTCCCCATACTTTCTGAGGAGGTCTTTTGGATACGGGGGCAGGGCTCTTAGCATGTGTATATATATAGCCTTTTCTTGGTAAATATATTAAATCTATTAGTTACAGCAAAATCTCCAAAGCTAGGTTAGTATGCCTTGGTTCCCAACCTCTGAAAAAATATTTTAAAAATAAAAATTACTGTCACGCTAATTCCTTGGTTTTGGGAGCACATTATGACAGTCAAGGAATGAGTAAATATACAAGAGCCTGATGAATTCAAATTAGTGGATCAGAACAGAGATGCTTTTATTCAGCTTTCATTTAAAAAAAAGTAACTGCAGTTCAACCAAGAAAGATTCAGGGGGCTATCACTACCAGCATCTCATGTGCTTATGAGAGCAATTGTGTATTTTTCTGTTAGAGGCATCATTGTTTCCAAAGATGAATATGTTACATACTAGTCATGAGGACAGCCCAGCTTTAGGAGGCATGAGGAGGTGGAGTTATCATAAGTAAATTTCTCTGAAGAATAAAAATGACCTAATATAATCATTTGAATAGATTGGAGCCAGATTTCCTGGGGTACTCACTGTGCTCATTTGCAAATCTAAAGCAGTGGTACTTTGGGGAATCTGTTTATCTAGGCTTCATTTGTAAATCTATTACACTGCTTTAAAAGTTTCTCTATTAAAGCATACAAAAAACTAGAACTCTTGGTTCCAAAATGATACCTTTTATTAGACCAACTGTAAAATGTCAAGAAAATTGTCCTTTTCTGCAAGCTTCCAGGATCAAAGTCCCTTCGTCAGGCTCTGGGAAAAGTGTAGATGGTACAAAATGGTTAAAAGTCCCCATAGGTAGGAAATAAACTTCATTTTTGCACAGAGGGAGCTGAAGATGGAAAGCTGTGCTTCCTCTGTGCAAAAATGAAGTCTATTTCCTACCTATGGGGACTTTTTGCCATCTTGTACCATCTACACTTTTCCCAGAGCCTGATGAAGGGACTTGGAACCCGAAAGCTTGCAGAAAAGGACAATTTTCTTGCCATTTTCCAGTTGGCCCAATAAAAGGTATCATTTTGGAAACAAAAGTTCCAGTTTTTTGTATGTCTTTTTGTCTCAGACCAACATGGCTACCAAGTACACTTCTATTAAAGCATAACCTTCTAAGATTCAGATATTCAAGGTGTTTCTCTCCTGATCATGGGAATCAACTGGGACCTTTCTTTTTTACTCTTGTGGGGGCAGGAGTATATCCTCCTTACTATGCTGTAACAACCCAGGAGAAAAAGAAGCATGCGTTGTATCTCTACCCTCAAGGACTGGGCCCCTCACGGCTCTCCCACTGTCTGCCCCTGGCACGCCAACATTTTACCAGCCGAGGTTACAGGTGTTTTTGGCACTCTACCCAAAAACGTTGCCAATGCCAGCATTTTCCCTACATGAGAAGGAATGATATATAGACATTATATCATTGTGACATTAAGATGTCAGGACAATAAGCCTGTCATATAAACCTGGAGTGAGCAGTAAGTCTTAGACCTGAGCAAGGAGATCCATGTTGGTGCCTGACCACATATCCACTTTTACTTCTCTTGCACTGGTTCAGCTCTACTAATTAGTACATTGAAGTGAAAGAGCCAAATGTTCTCCAATCTCTAACAGGCCCTGGCTACATACTCTCTGCCCATCTGCTGGTAAGGAAGTAATAAGAACAGCTGATCTCCCACTACTCCCTCCATGATTTAGCTCAAGACAGGGAAACCTAACATGATGACGCACAGCACTAGGGATCTTACTTCCTGGTGTGTCCAGATAAATAAAAATCTGGTCCCTAGATTGTAGGCTAGTTATAAAAAGCCTTCAGCATTGGGGACTCCTTGATGATTTAGAAATTATTTTTCCTTCGGAATCTACTTCATTGAATTGATTTCATTTCACTGCTAATGCTTTTTCAAGACATCTTCAGTGAGGCAACATAGGTCTTTTTTTAATTTTAAAGAGCTACTCATAATATTCCTAGTAAGGTGCCAGGCCACCTACTGAGCACTCTACCATGGTAGAACTTCTCTACTTAATTTTTCTTTTTCTCATTTCAAAAGTTTCAAGCTTGTCACGGTTTATTGGCTTGATATATTTGCTTCACATTGCCCACCCTGAAATGATCTTGTAAAAAGGGCAGGATTTTCAAAATAATTCTTCCTTGTTTCCTGATGACAGAAGATATAGTAGAGTGGGCTTCTGCTATGCCTATCAGTTTCATCGGCCTCTATGCAGATTTTTCACTAGTTTGAAAATTTGCTTTATCTAAAACCTGTCACATGAATGTGGAAATTTCTCTGAATTGTCTGGAAGAGTCCCTGGGTCACACACCTTATCTATACTTGTTGTTACTGGATTATTTTCTTTATATTGCCCAGCTAGACTAAGTGATAACATCCCTAAAAGTATATCTGGCCATTCTCTTGGTTTTCCATAGGTTAATTCAGAATAGTGTTTGTCTGCACAGCAGGTCATGTCTAGTTCTGTTAAGGAGCTAATACATCTCTTCACTCCCATCTGTTCTGGTTCTCTGCTCTAGTAATTAAACTAATTTTCACATGTCTGTTCAAGATCTATTAAAGCCTTTACACACTTGTGGCCTTTGGTTATTGCTTCTTGAGATTGTCTACATCATCATAACATCAGTCCGTTAACCTCTTGCTTAGTAAACACTGCAGAAATTGTCCTTTACAGAGATGAAGTGGTCATCCATGATGCAGAGTTTCCCCGCTAAGCTTCCTCATGACTGCTTTTATCAAAACAGAATCACTGCTAGCATTGAAATTGTGCTGCAAGACTTAAGAGCCTATTCCATCTGGAGCAAAGTAGATACTCAAATTTGTTCCAGATAAGTCCCACTTTAAGAATTAAATAGACAACCATAGGGATTCAGTCACCATGTTACAGGTGTTAATTTTAACAGTGCCCTGGGGACCCTTTGGTTCAGGCCTCTACTATGTCTAGGGGCAGTAACAGCTACAGGGGGGTGACTACAGCTCCCTAAACCATGGCCACTTGTCCCCAGCAGACGTTAAAACAAGGGGTGCATCCTCACGAGCAGGAATGTGCATTTCCTCAAAGACAAACAACAGTGGCACAATATGTGTTGCTGCTGCTTGTCCCTGGAAAAAGCCTTTGCATGCATGCTCTGGTGTGTGCCACATTGCCCCAGGTGGGTAGGGGAGGCTGGAGCCAGCACCTGGGCTGGCCCCAGCAGCCTTACCTGGGGTCCTGAAGGCCTCTGGGAGCTGCAGCCATGGCAGTCCAGCAGCATAGAGCCTGGCTGGCAGCTGGAGCATGACCATCCAGTTTCTGGTGGCTCACACTACCACCACATGTGCTGCCTTGCTTTTTTGATTAAAAAATACACTTTCATGTGTGGTGTATTGCACTGCATACGGGTCTGTGGCACTGCATACCGCACAGGCACCCTATGAGTTCCACTTCCAGTCTGCTACTGGGAGCTCAATAGGGACTAATACTAGCAGGGGGTGGGGAGTATTGGAACTTGCTGTCCATGACCTGCATTGAGATAGAGCCTTCTTCAGCTTACACCAAGAGGGTTGGATGGGTGGGGAACAATTGGCCTAACAGGTGGGTGTGTTATGTCTGTCAGCTTTACGCTGGTGGAGTTTCTGTTTACACAAAACAATTTTCTGAGGAATATTGCTAGTCATTTTTTGAGCTGTATATCATGAATTGAGTAGACGAGAGAAAGTGGACCTTTCTGTATTATATCAAGAATCAATACTCAGAATTACCTGTTGTTCTAGCTTAAGCTGAACCTATAAACCATCAATGCTTTGCTCAAATGTTATATTTTCTGGGAGGAGGTAACATTTAGAGTTCAAACTGTGTGTGTTGAATGGTGAATATGTCATATGGTAAACTTTGTGTGGTATTTTTCTCTGCCCCTGATTAGCAAATTTAATCCAATAAAAAGTGCCAGTTCATATTCTGATATTCAAGATATCATAACATGCAGTTCAGAACCAGTGATGATTTAGCTGTCTATTGACTGAAGTAGATGCTCACAAACCTATAAAAAGTCTTCTGAGTTTTGTACCCTATCTCCATTTATTTCTTAAACTCAAAAAGATGCTAGAATTTTTACAGAAATTGCTCTGAATTTGCACTAGACTGATGCTCTGGTATTCATTCCAGGAGAGGAATTTTGTGAGAAAACCCTAAGTTGAAGGCAGAGTTGCTTTAAATGTCTTGTCTCTTCCCCAAATCTACACAACTCCCCTTTGCACTGGCACAACCTTGGGTACAATTCGAGACTAGGCGTCCAGAGGCAGAAAAATATCATAAGATATAGCCAACATTTAAGAATGGAAAGTCAGCGTTTGGCACTTGTCTCAGTATACAGATAAAGCTCACCTGAAATTTTAAAAATTAAGTTTTCTATGGTCAGTATGCACAAAGTGCAAGTTCCAAGTTTGTGGGTCTTGGAAGACTGTGACATTTGAAGAATTTCAGTAAAAAGTAAGTCAGCTTTACTGATTCATAGTTCCACAGTTATTTTTATAATACAATTTAATCTTTAGTGAGGCGTTAATTTGATCCTCTGGTCTTATTTGTCACGGAATTCATTTTAGTTTAAAGGCTACAGAATGGCATAAATATCGACATTATGTAAGGAGAAATATATTTTTAAAGGAACTGCTATATTAGATAAATTATGACATTGAAGATACAGTACAGGAAATGAAAAACTATCTTCAGTGATATAGTCTTCCTTTTCAAAAGTAGTAACCTCATTTCAAGCCCTTCTCCTCTTTTCAGATTTTTTTAAACTTCATTTGTAATAGATCATTTTACATGATATATTACACTGCTCCTGAGAAAAGTAAAGAGATTGATAGAGGTAAAGAATGAAGTTTCATATTTTTTCATAGGTTAGATATCATGCAGGAAAGTGTGCCATTAGATTGTCAGGGCTGCTTCTAAAAAGACACCTTTTACCTCTCAAACATCATGAACTAACACTGAAAGATATATGTTAAGTTTTACTTCAATGATATGCATTGGAGAATTTGTTTATTTAGTTATAGATGCATCTTCCTTTGTTGCCATTTGAGGAAAATTCCCGTGATTATGCTCTTGCATTCCTGAAGACTTGTAGCTGTACCAAACTAGCAGTTTAGTGAATGTGGACTTTTTTCCCCACTCGTCTAAATAAAAGTCATTGAATCCAGTCTCCATTGTATTTCAAAGGACAAAATTTAAATAAAAAGCCATTTGGGGACTTCCTTTATCAAGTCTTGTTAAACCTAAAAGAAATCATGAGTTTCTTGAGTGGTTTTACAAGCATTGTACTTTTGTAAACATTTTGGAATTTCACTTAATGAAGAATTTTATGTAAAGGGCCTATCTGTCTGGGCTTAAATGCTAGCCTTGTTTTACAGTATAACAATGCATTAATTTTAGGATTTTTTTTCTTTATTTAATTAATTGCACTTTGGACCATTGTTCAAAATCTGTTACATTTTCTCCTTGATGACCTTGCAAGCAGACCAGAAGATTCCTGCATGTTAGATAAAATATACTCTATGTTATTGTCATATTTCTTGAATATGAATGGTTATTAAAGTTAATTTCTTTTTCCCTTTTTTCATTGCAAGGGTTTACTTATCAAAATTAGAGATTACTAAAATGAATGACTAATTGGACTTCAGTGTACAGTTTCATCCTAATATTTGCTACTAGCCTACTGATTTGTTTTATGCCAATAATCTATTGAATGAGAAGAGAATTTGTATTCACATTGTTGTGCCATTTTAAATATGCTGCCTTAAAACTCCTCATTTACCTTACTGTGGTGTGTGTGAATATTAAAGATAGAGCATTGCATGGAAAAGTGAATTATAGTGGCAGCTTTCACCATAAATCAAAATGTTGCTATAAACTACTTTTTATATGTATTTGAGATTTTTTTATATATGTATTCAAAAAGCAGATTGGCTTTGCTCATGCCTTGTCAGCTTTGGACACTTCATTCTGCAGATTCTGAACAGTCTGGGCCAAAATGTCAGCCCCAGCCACCTACATGGTAATTCTTTTGGCCAGAGTCAAGTGGCAAAGGTGCATGTACTATTCCTTAGCTGTGCCCCATTTCACTCCAAGCTGGTCTCAGCATATCATCTAAGATAGTCAGCCTCTGTGCTACATCTTAGAGCTAAAGCCAGGTTTATAATAGCTGAAGCTGAAAGATCTCCCTCCACTAAGACAGGGTCTACCCCCGGTGTACAAATGATGTACACAGCAGTCATATTTAAGTCTTCAAGTACTCCTGCTGTGAGCTACATGTCATGATTACAACTGACTAACAGTTGGCTTTAGAAGAAAACAATAATAGCAGAACCATTGAAGCAGCTGGGGGGCCCCACATTCCCATTGGCTTCATTAGCAAGGGCCACATCAGTGAGGGCCATGAGCCCCCAAGGCCAGACACCACATGCCCCCCCCCGCGCTACACCATGCACACCAGTACCCCGTGCTGAACCATGCATCCCTTCGCTGGACCACATGCACATCCCCCCCTCCCCCCTGGCTGTATCATGTGCCTGGGTACCTTGTTACCACTGCACTACATGGCCCCCCACTGTACCACATGCCAAGGCATCCTGTCCTGCACTGTATGACATCCACCCCCACTGTTGCACCATACACCCAGGCCCCCCGCCTTCACTTGCACCACTACTCTCAAGCATGCCAGATTGCAGGCTTCCCCAACACTGCAGTCTGCAATGTACTGCCCTGCCCTGGGAAGCCAGAAGAAGAGGGAGCCCAGAGCTCCTGGGTGCTTCCGCAGCCAGAGGGATGTGGGGTGTAACAGCCATTGGGAGCCTGGAGGATGCAATTTAACCCCTTGTGGGCTGCATGCAGCCTATGAGTTGCCAGTTGGACAGCACTAGCTTAAATAGATGTCAGCACAGGAGAGAATCTGGTCTAGTCCATGATTCAGATATGACAACAAAAATGTTAAAATAATAGAGTTTCTTTATTATAAGGACCACTGACAGCAGCATAGCTGGGCAGCTAAGAAAACCATCTGTGATATAAGTGTGGACAAGACAGGCATTTTTTTTAAAAAAGACTTATTTTTCAATATACATGCCATCTATTGGAGAGCAAGACTCATGTCTCACACTGCTTCTGTATAACTCAATGGGTGTTGTGGTAAATGTCATCCTAATTCCAAGCAACTTGTGCCTAATATTTATCTTTATATATTGGTGCATTTCTGATGTATCTGCCATTAATGATATCTCTGCAGTTTCTGATTTTTGATGAGAGTCGTATCTTTATAAACTCATACCTACAGTAGGTTCAAAATTTAGCAGATAGTTCTAGGGATATTTACTAGAGAGGATAGTAAAAATTCTATATGTAAAAAGGAAAAATAGTTACAGAAACCCATCTGTCTTTAAAAGGCTTATAGCAATTTTCAGGCATCCAAAGCCATTATTAATTGACCTTGGTAGTCTCATTTAAATAAAAAAAAAATGTTCATGTGTATTCCAGTACAGATGGTGATAGCCCCAGAACTGTTGCTTCAAGCCAGAGATCACAAGCTATTTAAAAAGAGTGTATCCCTTGATATACTTCCTACTGATCATGCTCCATTAACAGTACTAAGTTCCAATGGGAGAGGGGGCTAGTCAAGAACTCTGCTTGGCTGCTTCTAGGCAGAGCCTGTGTTATGCAGTTTACTGCACTAATTACACACTCTTGATGAGATCATTAGAGGACAATAAAGGAAAATGAAAACAGTTTGCAATATGTGTGGTCAAATTAGCCACGTAGAGAAATTATGGTTTGTGCTTATATGCTGGCTAGAAACTTTCAGTTTTTTTAAAAAGGTGGATCCTCATATATTCTCAGCAAGATGATGTTTCGGCTAATTCATCTGGCATTTTATTTTTTAAATTGGGATTTGGATCTTGTTTCTCTCTGATTAGAATGAATAGTGAAGAGTGAAATGAGATGGACAGCTTGACACCTAGAGCTATGTATTTCATAGAGATATCTCACTAATGTCAATCAGTAGGAGTAGCACATGCAGATTCAAGATGGTCTATCCTGGTAACTCAGGGTTTGGAGAGGTTTCTTCAAGCTTTTACAAGCATTAGGCATGAAATCCTGGTTCCACTGAATACAACAAAAAAGCTGCTATTGACTTCAGTTTGATCAGGATTTCACACTGGATAATTTGTGGTGGTTTGAAAAAAAACTGAATTATAGGTTTCTTTTTTCAAAAAAGTAACAAATAATGTGTTCATATAGTTTACATTTTTTACAAGTATCCATCTGCATGGAAGTTTACAGTGAGATTAATAATACTTGGAATTTTAAAAAGCCTTTTCTTCTTTAGGCTTCAAAGCTTTCTTACAATTCTGGAAAGAGATAACTGTGTTAGAAGTCAGGCAGGGCAGGACAGCACCTTAGCCTTTCTGAATGAGTTAGTCTCTAAAGGCATCTATACATGTGACAGACATCTGCTCTGATGCATGCTAATTAGCACGCATCAGTGCAGACTCACTTAACCTGAGTCTGATGCGAATCTGCTGGAGCGTGCTAATTACTGTGCTCCAGCAGCCTCCGCATCATGTATTAAGCATCCTCACATTTCAAAATGGCAGCAGGGGTGCTTTAACTAAAGCTTGTTGAACAAGCTTTAGTTAAGGTACCCCTGCCACCATTTTGAAGCACTGAATACACATGACACTGTGGGTGCTTTAATTAGAGCAGCTCTGTGTGAATCACACATTTGATCCACTCATGCATTTACCTGCACATGTAGAGGGGGCCTTAGATTCTCCATTTTTATCATGTAATGATGATATTCATCCAGAATTGTAAGACTGAAAACAGGGCAGGGTAGCACCTCAGGGTGTCCATACACTTGCTCTGGGGTAGATGGGTGGGGCACTTTACTTAGATGCCCTAAAGTGCCACCCTGCCCTGAGCCCGTGTATAGATGCCCTAATGTGCCACCCTGTCTGGAGCATGTGTATAGACACCCTAAGGTGCCACTGGGCCCTGTCTTCAGTTTTACAATTCTGGATGAATACTATTATCCCATAATAAAAATGGGGAATCTAAGGCCCTTCTACACATGCAGGTAAATGTATAAACGGATCTAATGTGTGCTGCACACAATCGCATCTCCTGCCATACCAAATCATGCATAAGATCCAATTGTGCCTTATTGCCCCCTTTATTAAGGGGGCCCCCGGCTTTGGGAGCCATGCACAGCTGGGACTCAGAGTCCCATCAGCTGTGGGACTCTCAGTCCCAGCTGCAGGTGAGGTGCAGCCAGGACCAAAAGCCCCATGTGAGCCTGGGATTTCACACACCTTGGAGCCTTGAACATTACAGCAGCCATGATCCCCAGGACTTGGGGGTTATACCCCTGTGGCTGGAAGCCCTGTCAGCTGATGGGCTCCCAGCAAGAGGAGAGACCTTGCTTCATATGCAGATTAAAGCTCAATAGCAACCAGCTATAAAGTTATTACACATGTTTGAGGTCTAACTTTCCAGCTGGTTGGAGCTTTTTATCATGTGATATCTCTACTTTGCACATGTAGCTGGTCTCATTGCATGATGCCTATAATGTGTGGAGGGGGGCTAAAACAGAAAAAAAAAGTAACTTGCTCAAGGTTACACAGTGAGTCAATGGCAGGAATGGCTTCCAGTCCTGTGACCTATCAAATTGAATAATAGAATTTTTGAGTAAACTGTGTATGAAATTTTGGTTAAATAGCAAGTCTGTGCCTGCAAAGTTCATGAAGAACATCAAGTAGCCTCGAGCTGTGAATGAAACTTTCCTGAATCTTTTTATCCCATTTAGTTTCCCCTTTCTCCATCTGTTGAATGATTCCATCACAGCAATTATATTGCAGGACAGATAAATATCATAGTTAACTCTAGAAAAAAAGGCAGATTTTAAATTTGATGTCTTCACTGATAGAGACTTCTTTTTATAGTACAGTACCCAGAGGTCCACTGATTTCTCCAAGGACTGATAATATGCCTTCTGCTGTTTCATTCTGAATTTATCCAATCATATAAATACTTGGGATGAATTTGCAACAAGAATTTCAATATATTTGCAGGTCTGATATCCTCCTGTATTGATGTTCTGCAGATTTATAGCAGTAAAATTAGGAGTAGAAAAATGTCCTTTCTGAGGATTTTTTAAGGGTCTGAAATTTGGCAAAGCTTTATCCATAAAGAACAATTTCTTTTTAATATATGTGAAAACAAATGGGAAGTAAAAATGTTTTGGCCCAAATAATGGAGTATTTAAGGCCCTGGCCCAGAAAGCAGGAAACCTAGGTTTTAGTTTCTGTCTCCCTCCAGAGGGCTAAAGGTGTGTAATACCTAACCTTTGGTATGATGGTTAGAGCACTATGCAGGGTAATCAAATAGATATAGGTTCATATCTCTTCTGGACAAGGGGGCCTTAAACCTATGTGTCTCATTACCTGGGCAACTGCACTAAACACTCACTTCCTGGAACTAAAATAGGGAAAGGGCCTTCTTCCCTGGTGACTCACACCTGTTACTCATGGATTTTTGCCTACCTAGTTTCATGATGTAGATATACATGTGGGTCTACAGTGGGCATGTGTATATAGTTGCATGCAGGCCTGGCCAGAATGTAGCCTACTACACATGCTCAGTCTACATGTGCGTGCTTATGCCTCTACCATGCAGGGGTAATGGAATCAAAACCTGCACTTAACAGCCAAAAATGCCACCTAAGCAGCATATACCAGCCCAGCCTCTGGCTTCTTTACTTTTCATTCCATCCAGGAAGAGCACACACCAACTGCTGAAACTTCCTTAGCCTGATCAAGGGTTTTTGAACCCGAAAGCTTGCTTAATAATTGTTTTCCAACTATTTAAGTTGGTCTAATAAAATATATCAGATTCACCCAAAGAACCTTATCTACATAAGCAGCTAGAATCCTACCATTTAGGCATACAAGGGGAAAGATAATTCTGCTCTTTCTTCCTGAATGGTTTACTCCTTAGCGTGTTGCCCGCTATGAGACCTGAGCAGACAACTGTCCTTCATCTAGCATATATGTCCAAAGAGCTAGAGTTTCCTCCTCATTACTGTCTTTCTCACTGGTCCTTTTTCTGTTTGTCACATTGCTGACATGGTCTTGCCAGTGGACAACAAGCAACCATCTGTAATATTTCATTTCAAAAGCCAGCAGTTTTTGTGTGTCAGCTTTCCTAAAAGTCCATTTTTCTGCTGCATAGAACAGATTTGCCTCTGTTGGTTAGGACATGTGAACTGTATGAGTGATGGCCGAATCCCCAAGGACATACTCTACAGTGAGCTGGCCACTGGTAAACATCAACTTTGATGGCCTAAACTCCATTTTGTTGATGTCTGGAAGAAAAACCTTCATGAGCTGCACATTGATGGCCAACAATGGGGATCAATCGCTTCAGACTACTGCGAGTAGAAAGCCATATTGAAGCAGGGCCTATGTTACTTTGAGATGGAAAGGGTCAATGATGCACTAGAGAGGCGGCATCAGAGGCAGGCAAGACAAAACGGTACTCAGCATGCCAGTGCAAGCTCAACTGAGTTTGTCTATGCAATTTGCCAGAGGGTCTGCAAGTCACACATCAGCCTCCACAGCCACTCAAGAAGTGCTGGTGGTACTCGGCAACCCACCAAACGTGCACTCTCCATGGTCTCCCAAGACCGATGGCTGCCAATGATGATGGTGAGAGCAGGATCAAGAGTGCATACATCGTGACCAGCTGGGTTTTTGTCTTGGGAGATTCCCTTGTCCTTCATGCCAGCTTCAAGTTAACCAGAGCCATTTCTGTCAGATACAATCCTCACAATTTCCTAAGAACAGTTGACCCACATGCTGTGGCTTCCTAGGTAGACAAAACTAGCCATATTGTCTGATTTGCAGCTGTCTCCTTTGATATTTGCAAAATTCTCTATTTTTCTCCTATAATAAATCATCATCTTTGGTGATCTTCTTGGTGCACCTTTACCGTGATGCATTTGGCCATCACCTTTTCATCCATTTCTCTCTCCAGGTAAATGAGTAATATGCTGGGGATGCCATCTTACTCTGTCTACTGTCAACTGTTCTCTTGAACTAAACAATTGAATTTGTCTCTTCATAACTATGTTGCATCAAAGCTAGCAGCTCCTTGACTATGTCATATGACCCTAAAATCTCTCTCAGGCCAGAATGAAATACTGAGTAGAACATCTTTTTTGAGGTCAGTGAAGGTCAACATTCCTCTCAATCTTTCTATACTTGTCTGTGATCAGCCTCAGGTAAATGCTTTGCTTGCACTGTCCCTCTATCTTCGGAGAAACTAGCCCACTTCTTGGATGGGGAGTGGGGTTCATATTTACGTTGCAATTTTCAAGGAAAACTATGAAGAGGATTTTGTTCATGGAGGTGGTCAGTGAAATCTTCCTGTAGTTTGCGTGGTTCTGGAGATCTTTGCCATGGATACCTTTACCATGATTGACTTTCCGAAATCCTGGGCGAGTGTCTGCTAGCCATTATGCTGTTACATAGAAGGGAAACTGCAGGCACTGACACAAGTGACATTTTGTTGGGTGATCAGCCCCCTGAAGTGCTCTACAGCCATGCCATTACAGAAGGGCACAGGTGCAAAGCACTTTAAAAGGGCCTGATCCCAGGACAATCTGAACCCTCATTACATGAGCATTCAGATGAAGGTGCTCCAAAGTAGAGCACCTTTAATAACTTGTGTCAGCCCATGCTGGGAGCAGAGCTGGGCTGATGTAGCCCAGCCATGCTCCCAGCACTGTTTTCAGAATGGGAGAGGAGGAAGGAAATGGAGGGACCTCAGTCTGGGGATGGCCCAGCCTGTACTAGAAGGTGGGGTGGGTGGATTGGGGGGGCTAGAAGAGGAGAGCAGGCTAGGGGATTGTGACTGTGGGCTCATAGCAACTCTAAACTGCAACTTGATTCCCTAATCCCCAGGAACTCACAGCAAAAGTCTGTTGGTTCCAGGGCATTGCTCTAACTCATGGCGCTTCCTGCAAAACTCCATGAGTTACAGAGGGAGCTGCATGTCTGTCAGTACCCTGCAACCACCTTTCCCCAATTTCATGAATGCTGCTGAGGTTGCCCATCAGTCCCAATAGGACTTTTTGTTTAAAATTATGAAAATTGAAGCAATTGGATTTTGGGGTGGGGGTGGAGATAGGGGGCAGGGAGACGCATGTTATTTTTATGAGGGGGGAAAATGGTTTAATTAAAACCAAAACTTTTTTTAGTCTTTTGGCTTGAGGGTAGAACTGAAAAATCAACTATTTGCACAGCCCTAAAGACAGCCTTAATTCTGGTATTCCATACCTTTTGGATGCTTTACTTTGTGATTTGAATGTTATTTACACTCAATACTTTGTACATAATGAATTACTTGTAAATGTGTTCACCCAACTGTTTGTTTGGTCTTCCAGAAAATGTTCTTGTCGTTTTGTTTTTGTTTAGGGATAATATGAAAATGACACATCCCAAAATGTTCAGAACTAGCAGTGAAATGCTGAGTAGCATGTCTAAGAAGCACAGCCTAAAACTCAAAACAACAGCATCTTAAACCACTTTTGCATTTTCCCACCCCTGTATGCCTCTGAGAGCTCTATAGGCTATCCTAACATAATAAATTAGAGATTAACAAGGGGTTGTCCAAACTATAAGGCTAGGGACAGACATTCAGAAAGCCCAAGCCTGAATTGATTCACTCTTTGCAGGTTAATCTAAAATGCACAGCTTAAACTGATTAATAACTAGACAGACATTCTCTGTTCAATCAGGAAATGCAGCCACATGCCTGCAGTGGCTTAAGACAGAAGCTGGGGGGGGCACTAGAACATGCCTGCCAACCACTGCCAAAGGGGAGGAAAGAGAAACACCCTCCAAGGCTCTCATTCCTCCCTGCTGGAGCAGAGAGGCACCGGCCAGCCGAGGCACCAGCCGGGGCTAGCACGACACATGGGATGCCAGCCACCAGCCTGGGGGGAGAGGGGGCAGCTGCTGCCAGACTGAGGAGTAGGGAAGGGGAAAAAGTCCATTCTCTGAAGCAAGCATTTATAGAACACAGCAATTTGCAAAGTATACAACAGGGAACTACCAAAAATCTTTGCCTAAGCTAAGATACAGCCCAGTAAAACACAGCATACACAACTCAATCTAACTTAAAATGTAAACCAGGAAGACAAGAATTGGTTTTACTAATCCTGAAGGCACAGTGTTTCCTTACAGCCAGGCATTCAGAAAGGCCTTATTTAGGTATTCCCAGATTTTACACATTCTGCTTTATAATGTAAATGTAGCTATCTGCATTCTTTGGTGAAGTTGTCTGCAACTTCCTTTAACTCCAGCACTTGTAATGATTGTCAGGTCTTTTCCAACACTTCCCACCTCTCACTCTGGTCTTGCAGATCCTAGCTCTGGGCTCACAGGTGCATCCCTGCCTGGCTGCAGGCAAGTATGACAGACTGCAGCCAAACCCCTGGGGGTTCCTGGGGAGAGAAGGGACAGAGGAAGTAATTAACTCTATCCCTGCCTGTCTGCAGGCAAGCCGTGGAAGTGTGGCTGGGCTGGAAAACCCCAGCTGGGGTCCCCAGGGTTTGCCAGTTGCAGGGAGGGAGAGGAGAAAGGGGATAAAGGGAGGAATTTGCCTCAGGGGCCATGGCAGGCTAGCATCTGGGCACACCCTGCCCCTGCTCCAGCTAGAGAGCAGAGGGGAAGAGCCAGCCCAGATTACTGGAGCAGAGGTCCGCCCAGCCCAGAGAGCATGCCAGGATGCTGGGGGAGTCAGATTTAATTTAAACCAGCAAGGGACCTGGGACAGACATTGCATAAACCAGTTTGAGCCAGATCAGTTAAGTCTGGTACTACATTCGACCAGGTTTATCTCAAACTGGTTCAGCTGTTTTCAAACTGGTTTATGTGCATTGAGCATCTGTTCTGTTATAGGTTTAAAACAGTTTCTGGTCACTTAAACCGGTTTATGTGTAATGTCTGTCCCTAGCCTAACAGACTCCCCAGTCTTCCCTATGAATTGCTGCAACTCAGTACTGATTCACAGGTCTTGAGCCTTACTCTGTCTCCAGAATACCCTGTATAGCAGGGCTGGTGAGGAGGTCTTCAAAAAGCAGCCTCTTGCAAGACCTGCAGTGGAAGAATTGTTCTGCCACCTGCTTATAGGGCCCAATTTATGCTGATCCAGCCCTTTTATCCAGCATAAGAGGAGCAGAGTAGGGAGTAAGGTTCTCAGCTTTGCTATGATAACTTATATTAATAAATCCATTTTAGTGGTAGACTATGCTTCAGCTTTAATGGTAGACTATGCCAGTGTATGGAAGAAAGCTATCATAACCCCCTTCTTGCTCTCTTGTGGTAGTGTATAGTAGTGTTGCTTCCTATGTGACAGAAACAGTAAGCCCATAAGAACTGCTTCATCTTCTACATTGAAAAATAGATACACAGGGATGGGAAATACAGCTGAGGCTCCCCCATTATTTTTGTAGCTTTACTAGTTAAATTAAGAGGCCTAATTTTCAAAGATACTGAGCATTACCAGTTCCAGCAATTTCAGTAAAATATGTACAGTGCTCTCCATCTCCAAAAACAGACCATATTTTTAGGAGCTGAAGTATAAATTTAAGAATCTAAGTCTAAATCCTAAATTTGAAAATTTGGCCATAAACTCTAAGTACTTTTGCCAAAATCAACAATTATAATTCTAGCTTAATCTAACTATTGCTTATAATATTTTATTCCTAAAACAGGAGACCTGTATAAACTTTCAAACACTGGGAAGATTATTGTTTTTGTCTTTATAAGCATATTTGTGAGACAGAGTTTTTTGAATGATATCTTTGGTTGGACCAACTGTGGGATTGGGATAAAGTTAGACAAGTTATATTGCATCAGTGTTGGCTCTTGAATTGAGATATGATATGATATGATATGATATGATATGATATGATATGATATGATATGATATGATGGAAGGCATTTCTCAAGTTTAGAGTTATCTAGGGATATCATGGGATATTTATCATTTAAAACAGGGGAGGCCACAAATGTTTCTAAAAGTTGTTTTAATTCTGTCAAAAAGTCAGATTTGCCAGGAAGCTATATTACTGTATTACTAAGAAGCTGTGATAAGAATATGGTGCAACAAGTATTGAAAATCCAAGTACCTCAAAGGTAAGTCATTACATCCCGACAGAGTTCTCAGTCCTATGCCTTTTCTGTGACTTGAGATGTATTTAAAATTTGGGATAATTAGCAGCACATAAAACCACTACCTAGAGTACACTTACATGGCTTCTCATACAGAGCTGCTTATGCCACAAATAACTGAAATAATGCAGGTGCTCGCTAGTGTTTGATATTATTTTGTTCTCTCACAGGTGGGGTATATGATGTATTGAGGGACATTAAAAGGATATTGTTTTGCTTTTATGCTAAAAGCCTCATCATAAATATAACCAAAATCAGACAGCTGTCTTAACGGGATATTAGAGAATGGTTAGCATTTCCAGGGGCCAAGTGATATAAGACAATCATAGCAAACTTTAGCTTTCTCCCAATTACTGATCTCTCAGTTGTGGAGAAGATTGAAGTTGCCTTAGATTAGATTAGGTTAGCTAATGCTGACGCAACATAACTCTCTTTATAGCTGTCATAGATTTATATGTTTTCATACATTTATTTAACTATGTCTTCTTGTAAAATGAAATGTTTTGGCTTAAAAGTAATCCTCTGAACAAAATGGTGGCAGGTGGTGGCAAGCAGTGACCTCCCACAGGCACCGCCAGCACCTTTTCCCAGGGGGTACAACACCATGCTCAGGGGGTGCACATGCATCCGCGTGCATCCCCTACGCATTGCCAATGTTTTTAACTATTTCAGGATATGTATTTTCTTTTGACCTTGTTTATAAATGCCACTGGTGAGCATGTCACCATTCTGCACATCGCATAGATCCATAACCAGGAAGACATTTTGACTCTTTGTTCTTCTTGTCCTTTGTGTTGAATCATATTCAAATTCTATTTCTTTCTCCTCTACAACCTATATAATATCCAACCTTCTATTGTATCTTGACAACAAAAGCTTTCATCTTTACCCTTATTATTGCCCATCTTGATTACCCCAATTTCCTCTTCTTTAGCTTCCTTATGTTCATATATCTTGTCCATCTCTGACTGTCTCTGGTAATTGCCATTACTTCTGTATTGAATTAATACCTCCTCTAGGTCATTCTATTACATTTTCACATTTTGACAGCATGCTTTCCAGATAATATAAACTAAAATAATCATAGGATCACAAAAATTAACAATGAAAAATGCTTATTAGGTCATCTAGTCCATCTCCTGCTAGTGTAGGATTGCTCTCTGCAGTGTATGACACACATAATAGAGAATAGTAATAAAATATTAATAGTTTTGTTTTCTAGTTCTCAAATATAATATCCACTTATAAATAGACGATGCAACAATATTAGACATTAAATTCTCTCATGTGTTTTGTTTCTTGGAGTAAATAATAAGTCTTGTGGTAGACAGAGACTTTTTTTAAGGAAGAATAGCAACTGAAAAGTTCTAGCTTAAAATGTGAATCCCTCCATGACTACTTAGTAATTGTAATTGCATGGACAATAAATGGTATTGTGATTTTTTTCATAGGCCAAAATAAAATTGAAGAAAACTCTTTTAGAGTGCTATAGCCAACCTGGGGATGGGAAGTAGAAATATCACTGCCATAGTACCTTAGCTAGTGTAAAGTTCAAAAGCTTTAAAAATGAAGACTAACCTAGAATTATCATAATTGGCACAAGTTTTCATATTTTGAGAAAGTTACCATACTTTTATGTGATTGAAAATATTTAATTAGGAAAGACATTATAGCATCTGAGAAAGCATGCAGGACATGCATTGCTGGGTAATTCAAAAGGTTTCAAACAGTCAGACAATTTCTGTATTTAATAAAAAATGTAAAGTATATTGGCATATATATTATTTATAACAACACTGCTATTATACTGTGTACAGTATGTACAACGAATCTGAACATTTTGTTACTCATGTAAATATGAACAACAAAAAGATTGTTTATTCCCAGGATGGGAGGAAAAAATATTCTAATTAAAGTTTGTATTGTTTTGCCTGTGGGCTCCCCAAGAGCCAGTCTCTGATGGGAAGCTGATGCCTCACATGCAGTGATGCATGAACTTGGGCTTTTTGTTCTGTAATAGCAAAAAAAAAAAAAAAAAAGGATCTGTGTAGTGCCATTTCTTGTCTAGTGTGTGTAAAAGGTTATTGTACTTGATTCCTCTGCATCTGCACAGAGCTGACACAGAATTCTGTTCTTTTTTCTTTCTGTTTCTGTTTGACTGTTATGTTTGTTCTTTGTTTTTGCATCAAAAGACAACAGTAAGAGTAAATTAGAATCAACCTTTTATCTCCATAGCACTGAAAGAATCATTTTGTTAACTTGCGTATTGCTATCCAAAGAATTATCCACTGTGTCAAGTTATTAAGAATAAGTAAATGAGGGACAAATTAACTTTGAATCACCTGTTCCTTTGGGCAAAATACATAAACCAAATTGACTGCAGCCAAATGTCATATTATTTATATAGCGTGAAAAATTTATTTCCTAAAAATGTGTTTGACAAAGGATCTAAATTGGCTCATGAGTATATAATAGTTCCCACTTAATACTGAAGCTCTCTTTTGTACCATTCTCTGTATAATTAAATCATATGGAAAAATGTCAGAAGGCAAAATAAAATGTATTTATTCTAGCCATATCTTCCCACAGTGTGACAAGTCATCTGAAAACAACACTAAGGATTTTATGCCATCTGTGCTGGTAGGAGATACATTTACAACGCATGTCACTGTAATATACTCCTTTTTTAATTACACATAGTCTGCTTATTCCAATAAGCACCTAAATATATAGACAGGCATCAGAACATTGTTCTACTTATCCATATCTCAAGGACTATTTGCAGTTTGAGAGAGAGAGAGTAATTGTTCATTGCAATATTAGTTGCTCTTTTACACAAATACACAAAAATCCTTTCATCCTGACAGTAAATTATGGGGGAAAATAATTATGAAATAAAATAGTATTAACACTTTTAAAGTTGGTTCATCAGAAAAATAGTTTTATGTATTCATTAAAATAATCTTTAAAAAAAATATATATATGCACTAAATAGTGTAATTTTTCAGTTATTGCTCATAAAACATTTGGGAAACTTGAGAGACTTTAGTTTACAATTAGGTCAATATATGAAGATAATCATATTTATGAGTTTTATAAAAGATCTGTAAAATCAGAGCTCACTTTTTCAGTTAGCATGTGTTGTGGAAAATTATACCTTTTAAGTCACTATACTGTTCCTAAGATTTGTACTTTATAATCATTCCTCTTGAGACTATGATCATTTATGATACCCCACATTTGTCCTGACTTGGTAACACAGTTTAATAATTCAGTAACAGAAATTTCTAGATAGTGGCTTTGATTCACCATTTTGTTTGAGCAGAACCTGGACATGATGCAGGATGCTCTCAGCAACAAGTTTAAGCTCATTGTATCGGAATGGCCCATCCACATTATAAATTAGAGCTTCAGTAAATTAGTTTTAACTCATGCCACTAAAATCCAGTCCCTCAGAAACCCTAAGCCAGGTGGGATTTAATAAAAACCCATTCCTCCCTAGCACTTATAGAGCCACAACATGCCCACTTTCATCTTACACTGGGCATTTTTGGTCACAAGTAATGAATACTGTCAAGAAAAAAAAAATACTTTTTTTGCTCAATTACTTCTTCCTGTGTTTAGTAGGCCTGTATAAAGCAGCAAGTATTCACATTGGATTCAGCAGATTCAGAGGGTCAGTGATTTGATTTGGAGATTTGAATCACTGTCCTGATTCGATTCAGTCAAATTAGATCCAAAGATTGTGTGCCACTTTGGAGATTTGACCATACACTAAACAGGCAGCGGTCCTCACCACGCTTCCAGCTTGTAAATCTGTTTTGGTGGGTGGAGGGGGGAGGGAAGGGGTGTGAGGGAGGGAGGGATTGGGGCTGGGACCAGGACAAGCTGCCCAGCCAGGGTGGGGAGCATGGGACTCAGGTGCAGGGGGCGGGATGTGGGCTCAGCAGCACTGGGATCGGGGGCTGTGCCCTGCTGCCATTGCCACTGCTTGTGCAGCTCAGGCAGGGGGGTTGTGAGGTGCAGGCACTGCCACTGCTTTCCCAGCCGGGGCAGAGGGGGTGAGCACTGCCACCACTTGCTCAGCCAGGGCAGGGGGCGGGGAATATGGGTGCTGCTGCTGCTTGCCCAGCCAGGGCAGTGGGGCAGCCACGGGATGCAGGCACTGCTGCCACTTGCCCAGCTGGGGCGGTGGGGTGGGCACTGCTGTCGCTTATCCAACCAGGGCAAGGGGGTGTGGGATATAAGCACTGCCACCGCTTGCCCAGTCGGGGCAGGGGGGCTGCAGGATGCAGGCACAGCAGCGCTGGCAGTGGGGGCTATGCCCTGCTGCCACTTTTCCCCTTCCACCTGGAGTGAGTCATGCCTGCATCACACCTCCCCCCCCGCCCCAGCTGGGCAAGTAGCAGTAGAGCATAGCCCCTACTCCCAGTACTGCCATGGCCGCACCTCCCTCCCCAAGTCCCGTGCCCCCCTGCCCCAGCTGGGCAGCTCGTCCCAGCCCCAATCCCTCTCTCCCCCATGCTCCTTCCCTTCCCCCTCTGCCCACTGCAACAGACTTACCAGCTGGAGGCAGCTATGTCCAGCATGGTAAGAACTGCTGCCTGTTTAGCCTATGGCCAAATCTCCAAAGTGGCACCGAATCTTTTCCGAATTGATTTGGAGGCTTCTGATCCGATTCAGACCTTTTAATTGGTTTCCCAGTTTGATTCAGATTCGGAGATTCAGCCACCAAACTGGGCCAAATCTCCTTCAAATCGAATCGGCTACCAAAGCTTCACACACCCCTCATGTTTAGTCTTCACAACAAGAGCTTTGTTGATGCTGCTGTTCTTCAGTGTTTTTATTGTTTTATCAATGAAGTATGGTGTCCCAGGGGAGTGGGGGCACAGGGAGACCCCCGCGGCAGCCAAGGGGTCTGCTTACCTCCTGCAGGGCCGGAAGACCCGAAGAGACTCCACGCGCCAGCGCTGCCGGCGCGGGCCTTCAGCCGGGCATTTATCCGGCTGCGGCTGAGCGGCGGGGGCGGGGCACGCCGGCCGGGAGGAACAAAAGGCGGCCCCGCCGACGCAGCGAGGCGACTGGAGGGAGAGAGCAGGAGCGCGGAGCTCCAGCGAGCAGGGGATCAGCCGCCACCCGCGGAGTGCAGGACGCCGCCGGATAGAGGCGGAGCAGGCTGCGAGCAGCGCAGTGGAGAGCCCAGAGGGGCAGAGACAGGGGGAGAAGTCAGCCCCAGAGGCGGGGCAGCAGCCGGCGGGGAACTCGCCACCCGAGGCAGCGGGAGGCGTAGCAGCTACCCCGGGAGCGGGGCCAGCTGTAGCCGGTGTTGCGGAGCAGGCTGCGAGCAGCGCAGTGGATAACCCAGAAGGAAGAGACAGAGGGAGAAGTCACCCCCAGAGGCGGGGCAGCAGCCAGCGGGGAACCCAACACCCGAGGCAGTGTGAGGCGTAGCAGCTACCCTGAGAGCGGGGCCAGCTGTAGCCGGTATTGCGGAGCCACCGGAGTGGGTAACGGCAGCCGAGACTATTGGGGGAGGCAGAGAGGACGGCTGCCTCCCAAGGAAGGAGGGATCAGGGCAGCACCCTCCAACTGGGTGAGGCATACCCGGCCCGAAGACAGCCTGTAGGGGCTAGGGTGCCCGAGCCGAGAGAGAGGACGAGACAAGGACGGGTGAGAGGCCAGGACAGGAAGACCTGAGATGGCGTATGGCCGGGGTGTAGGGGAGGACGGAACCCCGAGAGTACCTGCGAAGAGGCGTGCCGGCACCAGGGGATACCCCGAGGGAAGACCCCCCACTGAGAGAATCATCAAAGTCGTGGCAGGCGAGTTCTGGGGTCCCCCTTAATACCAGCCGGGGTAAACCCTGGGGCGTACCAACGAAGCTCGGGGGCACAAGATCCCGAGCCCGGGCTAAGGCGGCGCGCGAGCTCCTAATCGAACGGAGGCGGGTACATATGGATTAATAATGATAGTATTATATTATGTTGACCTAAAAACTGTTAGTCTTATTTAATTTTTCTTTTTATTACGAGCTAAAATCCATGAAATTTTGGGTTTCCTTTTTCTATTTTAATGACTTCTGTAGGATAAGATGCAGTTCTTAAGGTAATAATGACCCAATAAGAAATAAATCTATAAATGCAATACGATGACCAAAATGAAAACTCAGAAAAGGGGCTGGCAAACACATTATTAATAAAAGTTAGAAATCCTGTTTGGAGCAAAAAAACATGAACAAAGCATTATTTTTGTCCATGCATTAATAACACATAACTGAAATCTAGTTTTCCCTCGTTTTGGCTTATAAAAGGTTTATCTTGATTTAATGATTCGTTGCAGCCTTCATTTCCTGGCTGTAGTAAAATATTAGTCTACTGTACAACATGGACAATTTCTGCCTTTTCTGGTATACTGCATATGATATATAATATGGTCCCTATTTTCCAATCAAGAATGCATTTAAATATGTCAGAAATGATTATTTGTGGCTGAATGAGCTAAGTGGTATATTTTGGTTACAGCTGAACAAAACTGGTAAAAAAAAATTTGTAATATTTATTTTCCATTAATTATGCGTTGTAAGATTGTAGGAAATGGATCTTTCTTTTACATATTGACTTGTAAAACTCCTGATTTTAAATTTCACACTTGGAAAATTTCACACTTAAACTGTTTCACACACACATGCTATGTCAGAATAACCATAAAATGATATTCCTTCTCCAAAGAAACACTCCTATGCATATTGGGCAACAGTTATACCATCAGTTTCTATGTTGACCCTTTGCTCCCCCAGTTTCAACCTTAAAAGTCACCTCTTAAAGCCTAATCATCTGCTTGTTCCAAGAAAAGAAGTTGTCAGAACTTTCTCTTGCATCTTAGTGGTCTGTGAACTATCAGGTTAAGACAGTGGTATACTACTGGTCTTCAGTATGGTGAAGACTTGTATGCTGATGTCTCAGTAGAACAGGATAGACCTCAGAAAAGAGCTGCTCTTAAACTATATGATAATAGTTGTAATGAAGACAAAAGAAAAATGAAGCCTGTGGCAATGTAATGGATCCTGTCAGATCTTAGTTACAGGACAAATGAACTTAGAACACAGTGATCTTCATAAACAGAATGAAAAATAAAATTGCACAGAACATGTCAAAGAGAGAGAGACCTGGAGACCCAGACTAATTTTACTATGAAATAATATTCACACAAGCTTCTTGATCTGTAATAAGGGCCCCTAAAAGTTAAACATTTGTTGTAAATGATGTGAAAGAAAAATCTAAATTCATGAAAAATTTATAATGGGCAATTAAACTAGCATAAGCTAGAAATTTTGTTTAATCACAGAAAAAAGAAAGTTCAGTAAACCAAATTCCTAGTGATAAATGATCTTCATTGCCTTGATTTCTAAGTAAACAAGAAATCCATATGTGGATTAGTGGATCAGAGATTGGTTGTGAAGTCAGTAGGTAAATACAACAACTAATACTTGCAGCAAATCAGATAGTATACATAGGAATGGCACACACAGAAAATATATAATTAATCATCAGTGCACATGACTTGTTGTTTCCTTGCTGCAATATTGCTTAGGCTCAAGAAGATATTAGAGAGTTTTCAGCTCTTCCTGAGTCTCAACTTTAGAGAAGCAGCCTTCTATCCATTTGTAGCATCTGTGTTTCTCCCACGTTAATGTTTTTTAGATTTTGAAGGAAGCATTTGTACTACTGAATCACAAGTCAGTGGTGACAGTTTGCTCATGCTTTGGGATATTGAGCCCAATAGCGTCATGCACATTGCTCATATCATTTGCAAGTTCTTGAATGTGAGCTCTTCAGTCTTATCTAAGAAATTACAAGTTTGGCAAATTATTTAAAAGCTCTGCCATGACAGTCAGGAATATGCAACTGCAGAGGTATGCAATTGGACAATATTGCAAAATATTAAAAAAATTGTTTCTGTTTTTGAATGGTTCTGAGAGGTTGCATGCCTTATCTTTCCTCTTTAATATCAGGTCATCTGCCTTCAATTTAAATTTTGCATCCTTATTCCAACTGAAAAACCCTGGGATTGTTCATATCAGTGGAAGTATTGACTTTCCTGAAACCCAGATTTCACCCTAGATCCTTCTGAGACAAAGTTTAGTTCTGTTTCAAACAGCTACAGTTTGCCATTGACTTTATAGGATCATGTCTGATCGTTTGCAGTTATTTAGCTGTCTTTGATTTTGGATATTTCCCCCTTCTTGTTATTTCAAAAATAAGAATGTGTGGCTAGTTTAGGGAAAAAAAAGTTCCACTCTATTGTGCAAAACAAGTAAATGGGAAAACTAGGAATAAAACCCATTGTATATTATAAAATCATTTATATAAAATGATTTGTAGCTTGACTAAGTAGTTCATTTGCCTTTGGAAGGCTTATGTTATATGAGAGAAGAATTCATGGAAGTAAGGTTTAAGTATTTACAACTTACTAATATGAAGTAAAACATATTTAAAAGTAGTAGAGAGGCTGAAATTTGTCTACCAGGCACTAAGGCTGGGGACAGAAGTTTCACATAAACCAGCTTAAGTGATCAGAAACTGATTTAAACCCAGAACAGAACAGAAGCTCAGTGCACATAAACCAGTTTCAAAATGACTGAAAATGGTTTAAGGTAAATCTGGCTGAACGTACTATCAGACTTAACTGATTTGGGTCAAACCAGTGTATGAAACTTCTGTCCCCAACCCCTCCCTGATTCAAATTAAATCACAGTCCCCAAGCTTCCCACCATGCTTTGCAGCCCTGGGATGGGTTGTACTGCTTGCTCCAGAGAGCAGGACTGACCCTGCCACTCTGCTTCCTAGCTGGAGCAGTGAGGGCTGGCTGACGAGGGGGTGGGGAGGACAAACTTGGCTGGCGATGCAGCCCAATCTGCAGTGGGAGGGGGGGGGCCTGCCTCCCGCAGGCAAACCCCAGCTGGGGTCTGGGGCCAGGGAGGGGAGTTAAAAACCCCTTCCCCCACTCAAATTTACTGCTGGCTGCAGCTGTGGACTACAAATCCCAGACACACCTGGAAGCAGGAAGAGGAAGTGAGGAGCAACCCTGCAGAGTCCTGCTTAGTGATTTTGGACTACAAATCCCAGAGACCTTGGGGGCTGGAGAAAGGGGAAGGACACACAGCCCACACTAGCTATGTGCCAGAGAGCCATGCTCTAACTCCCCCCGACTTCTGGCCTCAGCCACTGCAGGCATGCAGCTGTATTTTCTGAATCAACGGTAAATGTCTGTTCACTTTGGTTTTAATTTAATCTCTGCAGTTTAGTCTAACCTGCAAAGACTGAATCAATTCAGCCTCAGGCTTTTTGAGTGTCTGTACTTAGCCTTAGAAGCTGATAAACCAGTTCAACCTGCTGAGTTGCAACTTTAAAAGATGATTGCTAGCAGATACACCTGCAGGGCTCCCAAACCACTCAGGAGAATCCACCAAAAAAGTTTCTTTGAAAAGAATGCTGCTATATCACATAAAAACTTAATTTAATCTCTAAACTCTGTATATCACATGCCAGTAAGCCTCCCCTTCTGATTAATTTGTGAAATATCCACATAAGAATGTATAGCTGCATACTCAAAATATAAGTTCAGGGAATCATGTGTTTTTCATTGTTGGTTTCGATATTAAATGTTTCAATTTTGGTTTCTTAAATCAGAACAAAATAGAATTAAAAGAGTGGTTTATATTAAAAAATCATAAATCCTCTATACTGTGATGATTCTTCAGCATAATAGGATCTTAATTCTTTCTAACATTGTTTTAGTTGTATTGGAATACACAGAAAAAAAAATCAGTTTGCCAGAAATTTAATCGTGAAAGTGTTTGCTGTAACAACGTTTTACGATATTCATATTGAACTGCAGCCTTTTATAAATACGAAATTCTCTCCATCCTTTTAAGTTAACTAAGACAGTAAAAATATATATATAACAAGTATCCAAATCTAGCATTCACATTTCTTGTATTATTCCAAATTCACTCTAAAATGTATTAATATGAAGCTAAAATGTTGGTATTAATGGCTAAGCAAATAAACAAATGAGCTAAGGTTCTTTTGCATATGTAGCCATCTCTCTCACTTTGTCACACACATAATTCAATCTTACATGGATGTTTGTAAATATTTAAGGAATTCAGATTTCTTTCAAACCTTTTACTATGGCTGTGTATATATTGCTGTTATTTGCACACAAGAACCCTCTAACAGGATAGCATAAGGCTACAATATATGATGCAAAAGGCATCCGCTGAGAGTGAGACCATTGAATGGGGCAGGCTAATGTTCTGCTCTGAGCCCTGTAAATCTTGGCTACACATTTGTCTTATGCCTTAGTATAAATGAAAGAAATCATGGTAAAAATATAAATAAGCACCTCATTTTAAAAATATGAATCCAGCCTATGCTAGAGATTCTCTGTCTTTAAATGGGCAGTTAATATGAAGGTTCTAAAGTTTTAACTATATTAAAACTCTAGTAGCAAGACACAAAGAAATGTTTTACACCTGTGAAAACTTTTTTAAATGGGTATTTTTTTAAAAACATTCTCAAATATTCAGTCTTTACTCATTTAATAAATCACTAGTTGGAGTATGAAATAATTTGGCATGTGTAGAAATTAATTGAACTCACTTTAAGTGTGATTTTCAAGGTAGTCTTAACAAGGTAGACTTTCAAGGTAAAGTCTTAACACTTTAAGTGTGATTTTCAAGGTAGATATAATAACATATCTAAATCATTGTGAAGATTATTCTGATAAATAGAGAATGGAATACACATTGAAATGAAATTCTCCTTTTTTTATTTTGGACTTTTAAATTAATGTTAAGCATCCAGAGCATTTATTTTGTAATTGGGTAATTTAATGATGTGCTGATATAGTGTTCTCATGTTTCTCCAATACAGTTAACTTAGTACTATCTGATGCTTTGATTAAAAATCACATTATATGAAATTAAAAGAGCATGTATAAAATGGATTGAAAACCACCTCACTGTCAGATTTCAAAATGCAGCGGGGATATAGAAGTTGCTGATGGGAAGGCATCAATGAGTGGGGCCATTAGAAGCAGGGTCTTCCAGGAATTTGTTCTTGGACCAATGCCATTCAATATTTTTGTGTGCCATAGAGATGATGATAGAAAATTTTAGCTGGTTTATTTTCAGATGACATACAGATTGATGAGGCCATAAATAGTAAGAAGAACAAGTTAAAAGTGATGCGACTCACCTAGTTAAATGGTCACAATCCAAAATGATGCAATGTAAGGTAATGCATCTAGGAAGAAAGAACTCAGGCTATGCCTGTGGGATCGAAATTCTTTTGGAAAGAAGTGACTCAAGACTAGGGGTCAGAATACATAACCCTTTGACGTGAGCTTTCAGTGCAGTGATATGACTAAAAGGGTTAATGTGATCTTTGGATATATAAAGACATGAATTGTAAATTAGAAATGAGGAAGTAATTGGATGTTTTGACACAGCACTAAAAATAGTTAGTTTCCTTGCAACAGCTAGAAAATTGCATCCAGTGCTGAGGTCCCTAGTTCACTGAAGATGTAGAAATACAGGAGAGTTCAAAGGAGAACCAGAAAATGCTCCTGGGGCTAGAAAATAAGCCTTACAATTTGAGGTTAAAAGAACTCAATCTATTTAGTTTGCTAAAGAGAAGAGTGAGTAGTAGCTTGATCACTGTAGATAGGTACTTACATTTGCAAAAGAGACCTGATATTTAAGCCAGAGCCACAACAAAATCCAAAGTCTTGAAGTTGGAGTTGATTAATTCAATCTCAAAATAAGACAATTTCCTGGTAGCACGGGCAATTAAACATGGAATAGTTTACCTAGGATGTAGTGGGCTTATCATAACTGGGAGCTTGTAAAATTAGATTAGATATCTTAATAAAAGTTAAAGTTTAATCCATCTTCTTTGAAAAATTCCATGGCCTATATATGCAGGAGATTGGACTAAAAGGTCAGAGTACTCCCATCTAGCCTTAAAATACATAATACTCTGGTGTGGATGGATAGACATAGCACTGACTGTTACTTTATAATTATCTTAAATTCTCCAGTAAAACTGATATGAAGACATTATCATGGCGTAACAGCAGAGATGCATTACAATGGAATATTTTAGACAAAAGGAAACATGGGTATTTCTTAATGATCATTGATGTAAGATCTCCAAAACTTTTCTTAACCATTAACTTTTTTGCTAAATTTATGGTGTAGTAAAATTTCAGGGCCTTTTACACTTAACTATTTATTTTACTTCTTTGAACAAGCATGTGAGCTAGATTCAAGTAGTGTACACTGGCATAGCTTCATTGTTATGAGCTGGGAATCTAAACCATTCTCCCATTCTCCTGGCATCTGTGCATTGATAGTATTAGCTGGAGGTTGTTCCACATCTTGTACCTTTTAAGCTAGATATAGACAGTCAAAAAGTCTGAGGCTAAATCAATTCAGTCTTTGCAGATTAGTCTAAACTGCACAGATTAAATTGAAACAGAAATGAACAGACATTTACCTTTGATTCAGGAAATGCAGCCACTTGCCTGCAATGGCTCAGGCCAGAAGCCAGGGGACTCTAAAGCATGGCTCTCCAACTGTGTTTCCTTCCTTTTCTTGCTGCCCCCAAGGTCTCTGGGATTTGCAGTCCAGACTCAGAGCAGCAAGACCCTGCAGGGTTGCTCATCACTTCCTCTTCCTGCTTCCAGGTACCTCTGGGATTTGTAGTCCACAGTCATAGCCAGCAGTAAGTTTCATAGATTCATAGATGCTAGGGTCAGCAGGGACCTCAACTGATCATTGAGTGCAACTCCCTGCCCTGGGCAGGAAAGAGTGCTGGGGTCAAATTACCCCAGCCAGATGCCTATCCAGCCTTCTATTAAAGACCCCGAAGATAGGGGAGAGCACCATCTCCCTTGGAAGCCCATTCCAAATTCTGGCCACCCTTACCGTGAAGAAGTTCTTCCTGATGTCCAGCCTAAATCTGCTCTCTGACAATTTGTGACCATTGTTCCTTGTTACTCCAACTGGTGCCCTGGTGAACAGAGCATCTCCGGTTCCTTGCTGTGCCCCGCTAATGAATTGTGGTGGCCACAAGATCATCTCTCAGCCTTCTCTTGTGGAGCCTGAAGAGGTCCAGGTCCTTTAGTCTCTCCTCATAGGGCTTGGCCTGCAAACCCTTAACCAAATGAGTGACCCTCCTCTGGACCCTCACAAGGTTATCCACATCCTTCTTAAAGTATGGCACCCAAACCTGGATGCAGTACTCCAACTGTGGTCTGACCAATGCCGCATAAAGGGGAAGTATCACCTCCTTGATTCTATTTGTCATGCTTCTGCTGATGCATGATAAAGTACGGTTAGCTTTGCTGATGATTTCGTCACACTGATGACTCATGTTCATCTTGGCAGTTCACTATGACTCTAAGATCCCTTTCTGCTTCTGTGCTGCTAAGAGGGTCATTCCCCAGCCAGTAGGTATGCTGGATATTTTTGCACCCTAGGTCCAGCACTGTGCATTTGTCCTTGTTGAACTGCATCCTATTGTGTTCTGCCCATTTTTCCAACCTGTCCAGGTCCTCCTGTAATCGTTCCCTACCCTCCAGTTTGTTCGCTTCACCCCATAATTTAGTATCATCCATAAATGGACAGAGTACATTTCATGCCCACATCCAAGTCACTAATGAGTGGGGTAAGGGGTTTGAAACCTCCCACCCTGGCCCCAGTTCCGCCCCCCCGTAGACTGGGCTGCATCCCCAACCAGGCTTTCCCCCCCTCCACCCCATTGTCAGCTACCCTCACTGCTCCAGTTAGGGAACAGAAGGGCAGGGCCAGCCCTGCTCTCTGGGGCAGACAGCACAGCCTAACCCAGGGCTGGAAAGCATGCTGGGATGCTGGGGGACTATGATTTCACTTGAACCAGGAAGGGGTCTGGAACAGAAGTTTTATAAACTGGTTTGATCCAAATCAGTTAGGTCTGATACTACATTCAAACAGGTTTATCTTAAACCCGTTCCAGCCTTTTTGAAACGGGTTTATGTGCATTGGGCTTCTGTTCTGTTACAGGTTTAAACCAGTTTCTGATAACTTAAACCGGTTTGTATGTAACTTCTGTCCCTAACCTTACAGTTTCCTTTATTCCCTCATCTTATCTTTTTAGCATATGTCTGACAGTTTTCTTCTGTAGAACTCAAAGTACTTCACAATTTTGCCAGCAAGGGAACTAATATACAGAAATGTTTGGAAGATTTACCATGGATCAAAGAACAAGTCTTGTGTGTCTGGAAATAAATCCTGAGTCACTTGTCTTACAGTCCTCTGTCCTCTCCAGTGGACAACAGTAGCTCTACGTAATAAAATGTACACACTCTTATTAACATTATAGGAATGCCCGTTTTGCTAGGTGCTATACAAACATGCAGTAGATTCAAAAGGACAGAGTCTATTCCACATGTTAGGGCCCCTCTACACATGCATATAAAGTCATGATGGGATCTAATGCACAATCCACACAATCACATCTCTTGCCATGATGTATGTGCATGGCAGGAAGCATGACTGTGTGGAACAATCTTTATATCCCATTGCACCTTATTGTCAGTGCAGTGGGAGCCTGGGATTGGGGTCTCCCTGTACAAGTAAAAAGCAAGCTTCCCTAGCTGGGAGCCCAAATCAGCTGACAGGGCTCCCAGCTACAGAGGTACCCTGGGGTCCCTGTAGCAGGGAAACCACAGCTGCTGTGATCTTCCAGCTGTGAGGGGGCTTCACACACCCTCATGGCTGGGAGATCATAGCTGCTGCTATCTCCGAACTACAGGGTGCGCCACACACCTGTATATCTGGGATGCATGAAGCTCCCCCATGCGGGTGGGAGATCAGAGCAACTGAGGGGGCTTCCAGCCACAGCAGTCTTGGCCACACAATCAATTAACTGCATGTTAGGAAGCAACTACAGAGTTATTTCACCTATTTTGTGGAATAAATTTGTAGCTTATTCCTCTTTTTCTCATGCCATTAATTGATTGAATGTGTGGCCCTGGGACCATTTAAGGCATGATTAACTGGTTAATTATGCCTTAAGTGTAATGTGTAGATGGAGCCTAAGAGTTGCCTCTGTTTGATCCTATTTCACCATTGCGTGAGTCCCTGAGTAAGTGTTAACAAAATGCAGGTAGGTCTGCCTCCTCCTTACTGCTTTTTGTGATGGGATGTAAAAAAGAGAAAAGACTCATTAATGGATTTCCAGGAACACCAGAAAGGTGGTTTAGGATCATACTTAGGCTCCTAAATCTGCTTAGACAATCAATAGATGGAATAGGCTCTGGCCCATAGAGTTCAATGTTAGAGTGCTGTTAGATATTGTAGTTTGCCTGAATATGATGGGCCATTACATTTCATCCAGTTATCCCTGTATTGAGCCCCATATTTTATATTTGACTAAAACATAACTGATGTTTGGCTAAAAAATACCTTCCAGAAAGACATCCAGTCCTGATGGGAAAACAGTGAGAGATGGAAAGTCCACATCATCCCTTAATAGTTATTCCAGTAAAATCTTGTGCCTATTTTCTAATTTGAATTTCTACTTTCAACCATGGATTCTTGCTGTGCCTTTCTCCACCAGATAAAAGAGCCCCTTAGTACCATTTTATTTCAGAGAAGGTAGTTATGCATCTCTGTTTTCTTTTTCATCAACTGTATCAGGGGTGTCAAACAGAAGGGCTCCTTGCAAGATCTATCCTGGGGTATGGTATGATTCTAGGCCAGAGCATGCAGCAGCAGCAGCTCCAGCTTTGGAGCTGGAGCTACTACCATCACCCTCCCACAACTGATCACCATGTCCACCAGGTCCCAAGGGCCTCAGATTGTCTAGCAGCCACTCCCTTTGGCCATTGAAATTGTCTGTTTGCAATTGTCTGTGGACAGAAGTGTCCACACATAGATGACTAAGAGTTCTATGTAGAATGCTCACCTCTAAGCAAATGCATTGCTGCCAAAACACCACCAGTGAGTCATAGAGTATCCAGACTCTCATGCCTTCCAGGGTTCAGTGTCTGCAGTTTCCTCAGGATTCTTCTAGAGGAGAAGGATCTGGGTTAGGGTAGGGGATTGGAGTGGAGGGATTTCCAGGTGCTGGGGAGATGCGTGAACCCCTGCTTGTAGTTCCAGGGAGCTCGATGCTCTGTTCCCTGCCCCCGCCCCAGAACTCCCCAGCTTTTCCAGCCACTCAAACACCTTGCATTGCCATCAGTTGCATAGAGATGTATGTGCAGGGTGGAACCTTACAGGGCAGGGCAGGGCAGGGCAGGGCAGGCTGCAAGAGTGCATCACACAGAGTGAGGAACAATTAATAGTTAATGGGTTAATTCACTTCACACTGAGCATGGAATTGACAGCCATTCTGTTCTATTAAGTGCCCATTGTGCAATGGCTCTGCCCCCCCCCCCCCAATCCCCTCACTACTAAGGAATTAACAGACGTACCATTACAAACACAACCACCCACCACAAGCAGGGAACCACAAAGCTCACCCACCGATTCCTAACCTGGCTACCCCACATCTCTCCAAATAAGCCTAGGACCCCTGCCCAGGGTCCCCAACAGGAAAGTAAACCTGATACAGAGGCTTTCTCCTTCCCCTCCCTGTGAACTATGGTCTCTGTAGGCAAAAGATCTTTGTGCAGCAGAGTCCTGGTTGCATCCCAGAGGCTTCCAAACATATCTCAGCAAGAAACTCACCAGTGTTAGGATTGAAATGATAATACATATGTTGAGGAAGATTGGCAAGCTCTAAAGGAGACCATCCAGGAGGCTTGAATGGAATCAATTAGCTTTATCAACCAATGCCATCTGGGCTGGTTTGACGAAAGCAATGCTGAGATCAAAGTCCTTCTCAATCAGAAGAGAAAAACACTCTGTGACTGGCAAAACCATCCTATGTCCAATCAGAATCAGGGAACTTTTCAACAGTTTAAAGCTGAAGCCCAGAAGAAGATTTGAGAAATCAAAAACGAATGGTGGGAAGAGGTGAAAGAAATCCAACAATTTGTTGACAATCAGGACATGCAGAGTTTCTTCAGTATGATCAAGGTTGTGTATGGACCAAGTTCTTGTCGACTCACCTACTTGGATCTGAAGACAGCAGTACACTCCTCAAAGACGAGTCCATTAAAAACCACTAGAAGGAGCACTACCAAAGAAACCATTGAATTCATCCCACAGCATCCAGTAAGGGAAGCACTTGCCAGTCCACCAACCTCTGAAGACATTTACCAGGTGCTAAGACAGATGAAGAACATCAAAGCTTCTGGCCCTGATGGCATACCAGCTGAGTTCTTCAAAGCTGGTGGAGAAACTATGACCAACAAGCTCCACAGTTTCTCACAATCTGGACCACTAAGGAAATTCCCACTGACCTAAGGAACGTCAATATTGTCACCATTTTTTAAAAGGGAGATAAGTCTGACTGTGGAAGCTATCAAGATATCACAGTTGTCACACAAATGCCAGTGTCTTCACTGATGCTAACACTACCAGTATGGAAGCGTTGATTATCAACATCAGCTATGGTAGGCAGGACACTTTCTGCACATGTCTGATGTAAGTTTGCCAAAACAATTGCTATACTTTCAAATCAGCCCAGGACAAAGGACGTGCAGGAGTCAAAGGAAATGCTTCAAGGACACCCTCAAGATGAACATTAAGTGTGGCATTCATACCACAAATTGGGAAAAACTAGCTTGGGATGGGGCTAAATGGCAACACCTTGAGAGAGAAGGTAAATCTTATTTTGGGAAAAATTGTCTTGCCGTGGAGGCAGAAAAACAGCAGAAACAGAAGGAAAGGAAACAAAACCGAGAAATCTGTGGTTTGACCGTCCCATTAATCACCACCTGTGGCATTTGCCAGAGAGTCTGCAGCTCTAGGATTGGCCTTCTTAGGACTTATTTACAACCCTTTACTTGACCTGTGGGAGTGATCATCCTTGACAGTAAAGGTTCGCCACCACCGCTGCTGGCATCCCAGAGCAGCCTCATTGCCCTGTGTGGGTTTTGAAGGGGGGAGGAATGGTACAGTCTGGGGTGCCAGGAGGACTGACCAGACACTAGGCACAAAATACTCTGTGTCCACATATAACAATGAACCAGTTACAGAGGACTGGCTCAAAATAGTACTTGACTTTCCTACTGTGCTTTTGAAGCATTTCAGGAAGTTGAAGCCAATTTAAAGTGGCACGCATATCTAAACTCTTGAGCTTCAAAGTGTATTTAGAACATTCCAAGAGCTATGTCTGTCCACACCCTAAAACACATTTTCTTCAGGCTGGAACCACTTTCTAGTCTTTTCATTACCCTCTCCAATTTTTTAACATCCTTTTTAAAATGTGGACATCAGAACTGAGCAAATATTCCAGAAATCTGTCTTACCAAAATTGGAGGAGGAGAAAAATTCACCTCCTTACTACTACTGCTCCTTTGCTCAAACTTTTGTGGATCACTTTATTCCTTCTCACACAGCACTGCAGTGGAAGCACACGGTCAGTTTTGTATCTGCTATACCAGTCGGTCCTTCAGAGTCACTGCTTTGTAGGATACTGTTCTCCATTCTGTAGGAATGGATTATGTTCCTTGTTCCTGGGATATATAATTTTGAATGGGCCCAGTTTACCAAGTGATCTAGATTGCTTGTAAGATTGGCCTTTCCTCAGTCTTTGTGTCATCTGCAAATGACATCAGCAGATATCTTTTATTTACTTCTAGATAATAGATGAAAATGTTGAGTAGCATCATACATAGCATCAGTCACTATGCAGCCCCATTGACCCTGTACTATGATCGTTCTTTAATCAGGTAGGCGTGTCCTGCTAAATCAAAGATCTACAAACAAGCAAAAGTCTAAAGTATACTACATCCGTGGAGTTTTCTTTACCAGCCAGCCTTGTATCTCATCAAAGAATTAAGATTTATTTTCCATAAACCATACTAGTGAGTTGGTTTTGTGCTAGTTTTTTTTAGCTAATTGAATCCTATACAAGCTTTTTCCTTATTTTGCCCAGGATTTATATCAAGATAACTAATTTATAGATACCCAAGTCCTTTTGCTTGTCCTATTTTCATCCTGGCACATCAGTACTCTTCCGGTAATTTGGAATCTCCCCAGTATTAAAAATGTATTAAAATTTAACAGCAGTAGGCAAAGGACCACTTCAGCCAGCTCATGTTTGGTTAAACTCACAGGTTTTGAACTTAACATTTTTGAGGTACTGAAAAATAGACACACTCAATTTAAGAACAAGGGAAAAGAAAGGACACTTAAGTTCAGGATGGCAGACTATGAGAAAAGAAGGAGAAAATAAGTGTGGCAGGTATGGCCAGAATTAAGGTGAAGAGGCTATAGACAGAAGACACAGGAGAGTTGGAGCAAACAGCCTGTCAGAAAAGGACAGAAGATGTCCAGTCAAAACAGGGGAAAATACTCTGCTAGAGGTCCCTGCTCAAGCTGTTTCTGCATCTGCTCTGCTGGCTTCAATCTATAGGACTCTTCCCTGTATTTTCTTTTTCAATGTCCACAGGACTGAGGGAATGGGGAAATGCCACATGGGTTCTAGACCCCCAAAATATGACACAGTCTCCCCTGTGCTATGTACTGTACAAACAGATAGCAAAGAGGCAGTCCCTGCCCCAAATAACCTGCCACGTTTAAGACTGGAGATTGCAGGTAGATAAAAGCACTCAGATACGAGAATCACAAAGAAAATGAAACAATGCGGGTCAGCAAGAAAAAGAATGGGCACAGCAAACAAGCTGTCTAACAATTGTTTAAGCATATGTGTTTTTGGTTTTGGTTTTCCTTTTTCAGTCATTGTGGCAAAAAGTGGGATTTGAAGGAGGACAATGAGGTGGCTTAGTGGATATTTACACAGGCATAAGGGTATTGCACATAATTATGTAACATTTTTTTTTACCGTGACAATAAATAAAGTCAGTTGTGTACTTCTAAATCTACTCTGTGTACTAAATATCATTTTTTTTTAAAGCACTGAACTCTTTAAAGTGCATCTACAAGATGACCAACTTCACGCGTCCATTTTTAGGTTAACAGCCTCCTGTTTTACATATTTAAAACTGCAGCTTATTATGTAAATTGATGAATAATTCAAGTTCAACTGAATTATATGGAAGGTGATATTGGTCAGCAACTTGTGGGACTGAACCTTTACAAGGGCTGAATTTGCTTTGTTCTTGGCTGAGGGACCTCCAAAGAAAACCAAGGTATTGAAAGAACTGTTGTTGGTCTTTGAGGTGGAAGCTGTTTTAGCTGTAAGTCCATGCAAACTAATATCTTAGCACAGTTTCAGGGGCACTGTGCTTTGGAAAATGCTCACTCTCAAATGAGATGACGAATCAAGACCATAGTTGTCACCAAAAGATCCTATCACAGATTCTGAAAAAAATGGAAATTGTTACCTTTGTTTTCCTAGCCAATTTTTTTTAATTTGAGAATTTTACTATTAATAAAACCAGTCACCAATAATAGCATTTCTCATTCATGGGTTTCAGAATTACATTATATAAATTATTCAGTGCTCGTGTGATAATGCTTTGTAAGAGAGGTTTCCTCTTGTATAGTGGGTCCAATGAAAGATACCACCCTAGGAAATCCTTGCCTCTCACATAATTTCTGGATCATCATGGCTATAACATCACTTTTACACTACTTTCCTCAAGTAGAGCTTTTTACAAGAGGATCTGAAAGTGCTGTACAAAAAATAATGTTAACTTTGTTATATATAGAGTTAGAAACTGAGACATGGAGAGGTAAGTACATCCAGTCACTGTTAGAGCTAAGAATAGAGCTCTGTCCTGCATGCTGGCCACTAGATAAACACCCTGTCGTTCCATTTGCCAGCCATAATTCCACTTACAATCCAGTAAGGTTGTGCATTTTTCACTTGCTGTCCTGAAATACTACACCTATGTTGCTAAGCAGCTTCTGAAGTTAACTCCAAAAACGACTTTTCCACAATGCTGGTGAATATATTCTTATAAAGCTTGAAAATTACACTGGGAATGAGATCCTTTAGGATGACAAAGCTAATGATACAAGAGTAGAATGGCAACAAGAAAGATAATAAAACTGCCTATAGTGAGGATCAATTTTCTCTTTCTTCTCTTCATGTTTTGCTTTTTAAAAAATTAGACTGAATCGATTTTTATCATTTTATCTGACCAAAAATGGCATTTGTTGTTGTTTTTTCCTTCTTTGCAGGATTTATATCCCAGACTCTCATAATTAGAAAAACGTTAACATAATTTAAAAGAGAGAAGGTTATTAAAAAAAAAACCTGAGATGCATAACTGATGGCTGAATATTGCCCAAAAAGTTTGCCTGGGATGTTAAATAAAAGCATTATAATTGTACTTTGCTACCCACTACCCATGTTTAATCAAAACAAATATCAACTAGACAGCTGAATTCCTTTTTCTGTGCTTTTGCATAGGTAAAGCCAACAGACAGCAGGTTAATTTTGATGAGGAATATAATAAAGTGGGTAATTATTCCATTCTGTTTTACGTGATGTACATCCATAAATGGACATTTGTTGTGCATTTGAAAATGACTTGTCTGGTGGAAGACTGTAAAAACTGTGGAGCAAAGAGAAACATGCATCAGTGACAAGGCTTTTATTAATGCAATTTTTTATAGAAAAAGGCTAATTTACTCAGATAATTTATTTGCTGCCCGTTTGTTATCCAGTGCTTTTAAATCTTGTATGTCACAGCCAGTTTCTGTTGTTGCAAGTGATGTTGACACACTTTCAGTTCAGAAAGGTTTTTTGTGTTCAGTTTTATCTTCCATATTTTATTTCAGTTTTATACCTTATTTTTTAACATGAAAATGTTATGTTTGTACTGCATGCAAATCATCTCCATGTGCCATTAAAGTAAATGAATTGAAATGTGTTTTTGGAGAAAACATGTAGCCAGCATTTAAACCCATCAGCAACAATGGATCCTCTCTGTTGTTCCTTGTGCTAAACACAAATTTTATTTACACAAGGTACAGACCAGTATAAGTGATCGGACCCAGTGTATACTGGTAACAGAACAAAAGTTTGGCACAGAGAACTGGTCTATACCCATAACAGAACAGAAGTTCAGCATGCATGGAGTGGTTTAAACATGGCAGAACCCAATTTAAGGTTTGCTCTCCCCACCAAAGGGCAAATGTGTGTTCTGTTGCAAGGCTGAATGTGGGTGCATTTACACGTGTCATTAAGGCAACATGATAAATTCTGCAAGTTTGCACCAGAGGCAGCCGCTCCTGGGCTCAGCATCTGCACGTGCGCCCAGAACCACGGCAGTTTTAACTGGGGTGGAGCAGCCCCAGGCTCTGGGTGGAGGCATCAGGCAGCAAAGGGGCTGGCTGGGGCACAAGGGGTGCCTATACACAAGCAGTGAGGCTGCTCTGACATGCTGTAATTACAGCTCATTGGAGCAGATTCGATTAACTGAGTCTGCTGGAGCATGGTAATTACCGTGCTCCAGCAGACTCCAGGGTATCATGTATCAGCATCCCTATACTTGAAAAATGGTGGTGGGAGCTGTCTATCTAAAGCTTGTTCAATGAGCTTTAGATAAAGCATCCCTGCTGCCATTTTTAAACGTGGGGATGTTGATACACGAGATGCTTCCAATGCTTTAATTAAAGCACCCCCCACACACACACACACTCCTGAAGCACATGTATAAACACCCAAGGGTGCTAAAGTGTGGGGCTATGCAGTAGGCAGCCCCCAAACTTTAGCACCCTCATGTCCCAGCCAGCCCCTGTCACAATCTACATGTGCATTTTGGTGGAGTTAAGTACTCTGCCATAAAATAGTACTGTTTAATAGAATTAGTCAACTCCACAGTGAAGTGCATGTGTAGATGCACCCTATGTGTTCAAGGTGCATCTCTACTCTGCCTTCTGCCTGACTTTAAACTAATATAGCTAACTACCTTGCTCAGATTTTAATGAGCAGCTAAATCAACTGATTCCCTCAGGACTGCCTGAATTGCTTGCACCAATTCCAAATGTGGGGAGATGTATGTGTTATTTGAATAAATATAGTATTACCTTTTATGTCAGAAGGTCTGGGAATAGTCTAACACTCCTGGGGCAGAATTCTGTTTCTCTCTGTGCATTTAAATGGAAGTTTTCCAGCCATATGTGTCCTTTTTGTCACTTACACACAGTTTTCAAGTATTACCTTTACAATATGGATGTTAGGCGTGTGTACGTACACTGAGCATGCCCAGTCAGCTACACACACTGACTGGGCAAGTACACAGCTCATATGCATGTCCATTGTGGATGCACGAGTCATAAAAATATAGCTGGACAAAAGCCCATGACTAATCAGTGGTAAACTCAGTAGTGGGGCCCTCTTGTGTTTTAGCTCCAGCGGTTGTGTGGTTAAGGCGCTCCACCCAAGGAGCAGAAGACTGGGGTTATATACCCCGTCATGCAGAGGAAATGTGAACCTTCATTTCTCTGACTACTCAGCATAGTGTTCTTACCACTAGGCTATGGCTTACGCATTATCCTAGCCTTTTTCCTCTGTTCCCTTTGAAACTGCCTCCCTGGACTAGCATGACCATATGTCCCAGATTTCGGTGGCTGTCTCAGCATCCCAGCCTTTGGAGAAAATTGAAGCAAATGTCCCAGATTGGCAGGAACCAACCCCCACATGAAGCTCCTGAGTCAGGAGCTGGGTACATGTCGGTGGGTTTGCACCGACCTGGGGCTTTTGCTTCAATTTTCTCCTGTAGGTAGAGCTGCTTGCACAATAGAGTTAGGGTGGTAGGAGGGCGTGCGTGGGGAGCTGTGGGATCAGGGCTGTGTGTTTGTATGTATGTGTGCATGTGCATGTGCATGTGCGGGTCAGGGCTGCATGTTTGTTTGTTTGACACCTCCCACCCATCCCAAATTTCTTAACCCAGTTCCCAATTTCCCTCAAATTATTATGGTCACCCTACTCTGGACAAACACAAGAAGGAGATGTAGAACCAAAGACCAGAGCAAACTAGAGAGAGAGTGTTTCATGTGATGCATGCCTCCCCACAGAGGCAGGAGGCCTTGGTCTCTAGCTGTGACCCTTGCCCCCAGTGGGGTAGAGACTACTGCACCAAGCTCCATCTGTTTTATATGAGGCTATTTCAGAAAGTAACATCAATTTTGAAATAAAACCATTTTGTGTGTAATGATATGAGGGTGCTAAAGTTTGGGGGCTGCCTACTGCATATCACTTCTCTTCATAGTTATTCACCAATACCAGCACCAGTGTTCCCCACTGCTGTGTAGTATCCCACTCATATACAAAATTGGTTCTATTTTGATATGTTAAATGCAAGGTGCAGTAGCTCAGCTTCAGAAGGAGTACTTGAGAGGAGGTTGGCTAATAATGCCTACCCTATGATGTGGTGGTTCAAGCACTGTGATGAGATGCCAGAGAAATGAAGATTCATTGCCCCTGCTTTCAGGTTGAGTACCCTAGCTGCTCAGCTATGGGAGTTAAAACATGGGAGGGCCCCCCTGTCCTGGGCTTATACACAGATATACATATCCTAGCCAATTGCCTGTCAGGAATGATGGGGGGGGGGAGGAGCATGTGGGGATGGAGCCCCATGCACCTCCCCATCTGGGCCTACTCCCCCTTTACCTCCTGCTTCTTGTGGTCTGGGGTCACTCCCTCCCTCCCTGCTGCAGCAGCAGGGGGAGGACAGGGGTGGGCCCAGGCCCGAGGGTGGGGAGAAGCTGGCCTGCCACGCTGGGGGAGCAGCGGGCCCGGGCCGACCCAGCGGGAGAATGAGAGGAGTGGGTGCAGAACCAACAGAGGGGAGAAGGGAGGTGGGGGAGGAGTGGGCCTGGGCCCGAGGTGGGGAGGAGGCCCAAGCTGGGGGAGAAGCCAGCCTGCTGCCATGGTGTGGGGAGGAGCAGGTCCAGCCCGCATCATGGAGGCACTCCACCAGCCACCAGCTCCTGTTGGAATGCTTGTTCACACTCTGATTGGCTGTTTGTCAGCCAATCAGAGCGCAAATAAAGTGTTACAGGCAGACAGACAGACTTAGGCTTTTATAATATTAGAATTTAGATGTAGACCTGTCCAGCCAGTGCATATCCTATGGTGCACACTTAATGCATGGAGGCTTATATATCTACACAGTAGAGGTAACAAAATTGCTAATTGTGTGTCAGTGCAAAAATAGGCCACTTAGACATTGGCAAACTGAAAAGCTTAATATAATTCCACCCTTACTGGCTGGTAGTCAGGGGTGGGTTGAGCAACCAGAGGTCCAATGGCTTCAGCTGAAGTTTGTGCTCAGAATCTCAAAAAATCAAGACACAACAGTCACAGAAAAGAATGCCATAAAAGGACAGAAGTTCGACTATAAAGAATGAGCTTTTAGGACTTTCTCAGAGAACTGACTTTTCTTAGTGGAAAGAAGAAAGAATGTAGAAAATGTGTTGAGAAACATGTAGGCCTTCAGAATAATTAAGCTAGTCCTCAGTATTAAGCTCCCTTAAACAAAGAGACTAGAGATGCTTATTCACTGAATCAGCATAGTCCAGCAACACAATACTGACGTTTGTTTAGCTATATTGAAACTAGGGCTTTTGTCCTAGTTTTAGCAGAAGCAGCCAGTCCCATGCATGCTTCCTAAACCCTTTTAATTTCTTCCATTTTCATTTCCTTGTTTTCTTATTTTGAGCCACCCACCACAGTGGAGCAAAAGGTTTTACATATCACACCACAGGATGTCTTACAATGCTTTAGCAAATGAAGAAGTATCTTTCAATAGTTTATTGGATTAGCAAACATTATTGTACCAAAATACAGCAGTAAATTAGGTTGCCTCAAGGGAAAGGCATTCATAAGGAAACTATAGGCCGGTCAGTCTCACCTCCATCCTTGGTAAAGTCTTTGAAAAAATTATCAAGGCTCACATTTGTGAGAGCCCGACAGGGCAAATTATGCTGAGGGGAAACCAGCATGGGTTTGTGGCGGGCAGATCGTGCCTGACCAATCTAGTCTCTTTCTATGACCAGGTTACGAAACACCTGGACACAGGAGGAGGGGTGGATGTCCAAGTTTGCAGATGACACAAAGCTATGGGGAGAAGTGGACACGCCGGAGGGCAGGGAACAGCTGCAGGCAGACCTGGATAGGTTGGACAAGTGGGCAGAAAACAACAGGATGCAGTTCAACAAGGAGAAATGCAAAGTGCTGCACCTAGGGAGGAAAAATGTCCAGCACACCTACAGCCTAGGGAATGACCTGCTGGGTGGCACAGAGGTGGAAAGGGATCTTGGAGTCCTAGTGGACTCCAAGATGAACATGAGCCGGCAGTGTGACGAAGCGATCAGAAAAGCCAATGGCGCTTTATCGTGCATCGGCAGATGCATGACGAATAGGTCCAAGGAGGTGATACTTCCCCTCTATCGGGTGCTGGTCAGACCGCAGTTGGAGTACTGCGTGCAATTCTGGGTGCCACACTTCAAGAAGGATGCGGATAACCTGGAGAGGGTCCAGAGAAGGGCAACTCGTATGGTCAAGGGCCTGCAGACCAAGCCCTACGAGGAGAGACTGGAGAAACTGGATCTTTTCAGCCTCCACAAGAGAAGGTTGAGAGGCGACCTTGTGGCTGCCTATAAGTTCATCACGGGGGCACAGAAGGGAATTGGTGAGTGTTGCAATAATGTTATTATTATAAAATACATTTGTCATACTCATAAGTTAAAATAGCAGAAATGGGTCATCTTATACATTTCTGAAAACATCATTATTATATAGATATCAAGCACTAGAAATTTAATTCACAAACATTCTGAGACCTTAGTCAATGACCTTTCCACCTCTCTCACATACTTGTGCAGTTCAACAGAAGTGATCACACAGGTGACTATAACTATTTATAATGCCTTTCATTATAAAAGGGAAGAACCTGCTGTTCTCCATAAATAACCCCTTTCCTTTAGAATGCTTCCCCCATGCTAGTCAAAAGCAGTTTGAAGCCCCTGACCTTCTGGTCTGTCTACTGTAGTAAGTATTAGTAGCGATCTAAGGGAATTGACAATGAGACTGCCTTCTGGTGGGAAGGTGTGATAATCACGGAGATTTACATCATATTAGTCTGTTCAGTAGTGCTTAAAGGAGTTGGGGTGAAGGGAAGGAGACAGGCTGTTAGTTTGGGATTTTATTGCATTTTTTCTAGTTTTGGGATTATAACTATAAATTATAAAGGCACTTAAAGCATCAGGTGGGTATGCCAGTCAGTACAGAATTGCTTTTAAGCCCCAAATCTAAATAAATTATTAAAATAAATAAAATGGTGAATTTTTCAGAAAGTTATTACAGTGAGAAAAAATTTAAACTGCTTTGCAACCTTTATGATCGTGTACAGTACCAAAATGAACACTATAATTATTATCTACAAATAAAATGTAGTTTTCACTTTAGCTCAACAAAAGAACACCTCTGTTTTAAAGGCACTCACCCTGTAATTTTCATCTAGCTATATGTGGTTGGTGAAGAATAGGGATGAAAGCAGCATAATACACTGTTTATGTCCACCAACTTCTCCCTACCATGTGACATTGCAGTATGTACATCTTTAGAATGCTCTAAAGTTTAGCTGTAAACAAGTTTTTAGTTTTAGTTACATTGGGATTACATTTTCTTATACTCTTGAGAGAGGCTTTCATCAAGTCCTAGACAAAAATTAAACATACTTTAACAAAAGTGAAGTTCTTTATCACATGACCTACATCCACTCCTTTTAAGCTCACTTTTTACCTGTGAAAGCTAAAATCCAAAAAGTTCTAAATTTAGATTTGATCTGCATAGTTCATCCAAGAGTTTGGATGCTTATCCAACAGAAACCTCTTGAGTCTCTGAAACTTCACTGGTAATCCTGAAAAAAACAGGTTCTGTTACAAGATTTCTGCAGCATCCTGCTTTAAGATAGGTCTGAAATCCTGCAAATCTTTCTTATGCCATTTTAACACTTTGGCTAAGTACAGACCATCAAAAAGCCCGAGGCTGAGTCAAGTCAGTCTCTGCATCCTAGACTACAGAGATTAAATGGAGAAACAACTAAACACACATTTACTTTTGATTCAGGAAATGCAGTCACATGCCTGCAGTGGCTGAGGCCAAAACCCAGGGGGTGCTAGAGCACAGCTCTCTGGCACGTAGCCAGCCTGGGCTGTGTGTTCACTTCCTCTTCCTACTGACCCAGAGGTCTCTGGGATTTGCAGTCCAGAATCACAAAAGCAGGACTCTGCAGGGCTGCTCATTACTTCCTCTTTCTGCTTCCAGGTGCCTCTGGGATTTGTAGACCACAGTTGCAGCCAGCAGTAATTTTCAGTAAGTTTAGCAGTGCAGGATAGCTCTGTACTGGGGGAAGGGGGAGCTAAGGGGAAGGGCAGTTTAACGCCCCCTCCCTGGTCCCAGATCCCAGCTGGGGTTTACCTGGGGTGGGGGGTAGTCTCTGTCTTCCCCTCCCCACCAACCCTTCTCTGCTGGAGAAGACAGCCCAACCCAGCCCAGAGCTAGAAAGCATGCTGGGATGCTGGTGGGCTCTGATTTAACTTAAACCAGGAAAGGGGTCTGGGACAGAAGTTTCATAAACTTGTTTGACCTAAATCAATTCAATCTGATACTACATTATCTTAAACCAGTTTCAGCCATTTTTAAACTGGTTTATGTGCACTGAACTTCTGTTCTGTTATAGGTTTAAACCAGTTTCTGATGACTTAAACCAGTTTATGTGTAACATCTGTCCTTAGCCTTCCAGTTACAAAAAAATTCAAACTTTAAAAAACATGATCAAACTTTTTCAAACCTCAGAATATATTTATTTTGAGTTTGCATCAAAATTTATGTAGATATTCAGGTTGGTTTTTATTATAATTATTTTCAACTCTACCTAGACCCATGCTGAACAATTATTTTCTAGCTGAACCTGCTGTTTTTTTAGTCTTATTTTCTAAAATGGAAAGCTTTAGGCAAGATTCTATTCCACCTGCTAGGCATGTAAGTGAAAGTAAGCACCTATGTGTGATCCTATTCCACCCTGCTCAAGTTCCTGAAAAACTAGTAATACAAAAGGTGGGTATCTCCTCCTCACTCTCATGTTGTGACTGGGTCAGACAATGGTCTGTCTGAAAGGTAATGGGGATTCATAGATTCATAGATTGTTAGGGGCTTGAAGGGACCTTGCAGATCATTGAGTCTAGCCTGCCCCACCCCTGCTCTAGGCAGGAAGACTACTGGGGTTAGGTGACCCCAGCGAGATGATTATCTAGTCTCCTCTTGAAAACCTCCAGGGTAGGTGACTGCACCACCTCTGGAAGGAGTTTATTCCACAGTTGTATCCAAGCTCCTGGTAGGCCTGGATTAATGGATAGTCAGAGATTTGAACAGAGTGAATGAAATAGACTTGCACCCCAGTGCCTAATCTACTTAGATGTACAGTAGGTAAAGATATTACTAAACTTATACACTTAATTCACACACTACAACTTCAGTTTCAATAACCAACACTTCCTCCAGACCATGGGTAAAGCTATGAGCACCAAAATGGCCCTACAATATGCCAAACTTTTTTTGGTCTGCTTGGAAAAAGAATTCCTCAAGAACTGCACCATCAAACCCATGCTGTACCTAAGATATACAGGTGACATCTTCATCATTTGAACCCAAACATGCAGTCTCTGATTGATTTCTATCATAAATTCTATAAACACCACTCCTCTAATAGACTCTCTCTTGAATACTCCAGCACCAACATTTCCTTTTTAGACACTATGATCAATATCCACAAGGGTACAATGCAAACCACATTATACAAGAAACCCACAGACCAACATACATATCTACACAGAACCAGCAATCACCTTAAACACTCCAAGAAAGCTGTAATATGCAGCCAAGCCCTCCAGTAACACTGAATTTGCACTGAGGAGAACACCCACAATCATCACCTTGCAAATCTCAAAAGGGTTGTCACCCAACAAGGACATTCCTCCAGAGAGAGAGATTGCACTTTTGAAAGAGCCACCCAGATACAACATGAAGAATTGCTGCAGTACAAAAAGAAAATCCCCACAAATCACACACCATTGGTTATGATGTAACAGCCTTCGCTGGAATCTACATGGAAAATTCTTAAATAATTGCAACCCATACTAGAAGACCCAATTCTTAAGGAGATCTTCCCAGAACCACCCATCCTAGCCTTTAAACAAGCAATGAACCTCACCAATCCCATCACCAGAAGCAAACTTCCTATGGCCCAAAGCATACCAGATGAATCCAGACCATGCTGGGACAAGAAATGTAAAACCTGGCAACATACCTCCACCACTCCAACAATAACTGCACCCAACAACAGAACCATCACCATTTCTGGATCATACACTTGCACCTCCAGAAATGTAATATATCTTATCCAGAGCACTAAGTGCCCTGATGAAAAATATGCAAAAGAAACCAACCAGCTGCTGCTGCCACTAGAAGACCTGCTCAGCTTCCCCAGCATCCCACTCACTCCAGGCACCAGACAGGGAAGCAGTAGGGGCAGGGGGAAGCTGCAGCTGAGTGGGAGCACAGAGCATGGGGCTGAGACTGGTGGCAGTGTGGAGCCCACACCTAGGGGGGTGGCTGGAGCATGGAGCTCAGGTGGACATGGATGTGAGTGAAGGTGGCAGGGTGTGGGGACCCCCTCACACACTTCCCCCATGAGGCACAGCCCCCACCACTAGTGGCAGAAGCAGCAGGTGGAAGGCACTCAGTGCACTTGTAGCCTGTGTAGGCACTGCCAAGTGGCACACAACTCCAGCCAGTGCTGCACATGGTGGCAAAAAGCACAGCCAGGCCAGCCTGCCTCTATCATGTGGGGTTCTGTGCAGTGCACGTGCAGCTCCTGGCACTCGTGCACCACCAAGGGAAGCCTCACATGATGGACCTGGCTGCCTTCCCCTGCCATGCAGGTGCTGGGACTCCACTGGGAAGGAGGGGGCAGGGCTCCCCTCTACTTCTGGCAGAGTGCCGGGACCTGCATGTCTGATGGCAGCAAAGGCAGTTGACTCTATCATGCAGGGCTTCCCCTGGTGGCACATGAGTGCCAGGAGCTGCATGTGTGCCACGGGGAGCCCCATGCAATAGGGGCAGGATGGCCTGACTGAGCTCCCTGCCACCACATGCAGCTGTGGCTGAAGCCACGCACCACCAGGCAGCTGTGCCTGCATTGGCCATGAGTGTCCTGAGCACTGGCTGCTTGCTCATGCTGGAGCTGTTGATGCTGCTGCCAGCAGCAGGGGCAGGAGCTGCGCACCATGGGGAGGAGGGTGTGGGGAGTCCCCACACCCCCTCATCCTTCCTCACACCCCACAAATGACACAAACCTACACCCAGTCCCCACAAGCCCCGCACATATCCACACATACCAACATACACTATCGTCCCCCCCACACACAGTTACACTCCCTCACAACTCCCCCCATACACGCACCCCCAACCACACCCCACATCCCCTACACACAACATACAGGAGTAAGACTTTATTTCTGAATAATTATGCAATCACCTCGTTATACAGTATGCAGACACAAGTCATGACAAAAATATTTTTTGTAATAAAATTGAAATGTTATAGTAGGTGTTTGACTTTTAGTATACGAATAGGTTTTTTTCTGGTTCCAAGATGGCAACCCTCTTCTCTCAAAAGGAGGCAAGTGGAGGGACTTTTGGTGGCAAAGGTCAAGGGCTAGGGGCAGGACTTCTGGTCCCAAGATGGCGACCAGGGGGCAGGGCACCTGTCAAGGCCTGGGGCTACCCTCACGGGTCATGACAGCCCACCAAAATTCATTAAGCGGCCCTCCAGCCGAAATAATTGCCCACTCCTGTTCTTAGGGATAAGGTGCAATCTTATGTCCATTATTGCTTTGACTCATGGAACAAACTGTTACTGTGAGTGCCTAGTGCTGTCTGATCGCCTGCTGACATTGGCAATAGAGGTCACAAGCTTCCTTCTCAATCAGACAGCATAGCAATTGCAGCTGTCTGAAGAACTGCTGGGGGTTAGAATGTGTAAAATAAAGGGGATCCTCAAAATGGAGCTGCCTGTCAGACCAGGTGCTCGTGCTTCAAAAGGAAGCCAGGGGAAGAGAGCAAAGGAGGGAGGGAGAGAACGCAGGAGGAAACAAAAACATTCTTTCCACTAAACATTGGAGGATCGTCACTGGAAAGAATGCAAGGGGTTATTCTAGCTGCCTTGTTGACTAAATTGTACAATCTTCCTACAGAGAGTTTCTGAAAAAGACCTATTGTTTGTTTTTCTGTATACTGACACAGTATCTGTTGTTTACAACTGTAATCATAGCCCGCATAGCTGAAAACGTGGGACTATGGGACAGGCTGTATTTCGCCCTCGTTTGTCAGATACTAAAGACAGTCTTTTATCTTTTATCACAGGTCCTTTGTCAAGCATTTAGTGATTTTCTAGCCAAATTTATGTCTTTAGACCAACTTCTTGTAAAATGTGTCTATTACCTTTTATCCTTCTGAAAACATCTGACCACTGTTTTACATATCATGTGTTCAACAAGATGTTTTTTGTTCCATAGATTTTTGGTGATATTTTAAATCCCTATCCCTCCCCTGCCCTACCACCACCACCAGTTTTCTGGAGACTGGCTATATCTGTTAGTTCCTGAGGTCTGGTATGTTAGAACACTTTGTCAAGTTTTGGACAGGTGCAGGCAACTGCAGCTTTATGTAGCACATGGCTGTCACCGGATTAGCTGCTGTGGAGAGGATTTGACAAACTCAGTTAGCTCCTGGGATCTCAATTTACTGATTCTGCTGGACTACCCACTACCCTCCAATTCAAACAGTTGTTGAGAAATGCAATGCCTTGCTGTATAGGTATTTATTTTGTAAATTGTAAGGTACTACTTTTTTCTCATTCTGCAAATGTATTGTATCCTAGATATATGAAGATTTACATAAAAAGGAATTTGAAGACAGATTATAAGCACGTTTCTCATAACTTTTCTGTTATCTTTTACCAAGATGTTTAATAGTTGTCATAGAGTCTTATAAATGTGAGCCAGCATGTACCACTGTCCTTAATACACTAGGGTGCTGAATAAATACCATACTCTACTAGGTTTTTCTGAACATTATCTTGAGCTTTAATTTAAGAATACAGTTTGACTTTAATAGTACTGTAGAGCAGTGCCCAAAACTTTTTGCCTGGTGGGCTGGATTGGCAGTGCCCAATCTGTCTATGGGCTGGATCCAGGCAGTGCTCCTCATCCAGCACAAGCACGGCAGGCCCCATCTGGCCTCATGGAAGCAGGGGATGCAAGGAGGAAGGCCAGCCCCAGCACAGCCCCACAGGGAAAAGGAATTTGCCTCCATCTCATTGAGAAAAAAAGAAGGCATACCTAAGCCACAAAGCAGGAAGGGGTATGGCCCAACCCTGTGGGAGAAGGGGGTGTTGCCAGGCCCTGACCCAGCCTGCAGAGGGAAGGGGGCATGGCCTGGCTATGTGGGGGGACATGGCCTGGCACCAACTGACCCCACAGAGAGGGAAAGGCTATAGCCAGGCCCCAATGGGAGCGAAGGAGGCATGACCAGGCCCCAGTGGGAAGGAAGGGAGCATAGCCCAGCCCTGCAGGGGAAGGGGGTGTGGCCAGGCCCCAACCGAGCCCAACAGGAAGGAAAGGGGGCATGGCCTGTCCCCAATCCAGAAGCAGGGGTGGTGTGTTCTGGCCCTTTGTGGGTAGGAGGCTAGCTTTGCTCTGACCAGTAATGCAGGGAATGGGGTTTGGGGAGTTAGCAGGGGGAGGGTGACTGTGTTAATGGCCACTGCTCTGCCATTGCCAAATTGCTGGACTCATGGAATGCCTCATGGGCCAGATATGAATTTCATAGATTTTATAGATTTCATAGACATTAGGGCTGGAAGGGACCTCGGAAGATCATCGAGTCCAGCCCCCTGCTTGAGGGGCAGGAAGTCAGCTGGGGTCATAGGATCCCAGCAAGATAAGCATCCAAATTTCTCTTGAACGTGTTCAATATAGGTGCTTGAACCACCTCCAATGGCAGGCTATTCCAGACCTTGGGGGCTCAGACAGTAAAGAAATTCTTCCTTATGTCCAGCCTGAAATGGTCTTGCAGTAGTTTGTAACCGTTTGACCTCATCATCCCTTGGGGTGCTCTGGTGAACAAACATTCCCCCAGATACTGGTGGTCACCCCTGATAAACTTATAGGTGGCCATCAGATCACCCCTGAGCCTGTGCTTTTCCAGGCTAAAGAGCCCCATAGCTCTCAGCCTGTCATCGTAGGGTCTGCTTCCCTGACCTCTGATCATGCACATGGCTCTTCTCTGGACTCTCTTAAGCTTCTCCACATCTTTTTTTAATTGTGGGGCCCAAAACTGGATGCAGTACTCCAGCTGTGGCCTCACCAATGCCGAGTACAAGGGGAGAGTGACATCCTGGAATTTGCTTGGGAAGCATCCATGGATGCAAGCCAGGGTTTGCTTGCTTTACTAGCCGCAGAATCGCATTGAAGGCTCATGTTCACCTTGTGGTCAATGATGACCACCAAGTCTCTTTCTTCCATAGTGCTAGCCAGCATAGCACTGCCGAGCCTATAAGGCTGCTGCAGGTTTTTCCTCCCAAAGTGGAGAACCTTGCATTTTTCAGTGTTAAACACTGAAATGGGTTCTTATTCACCCATTTGCTGAGCCTGTCCAGGTCAGCCTGGATCACCCTCCTGTCTTCAGGTGTGGATGTTTTGCCCCAGAGTTTGGTGTCATTGGCGAACTTGGCCAGTCTGCTTCTGACTCCAATGTCCACATCATTAATGAAGATGTTGAACAATATGGTTCCAAGGACAGAGCCCTGGGGGACCCCACTGGTCACAAGGCACCATAATGATTGACTTTACCACCCTCTGGGTCCAACCACAGAGCCAATTTCACAGCCAGTGGATTGTGGTGGACCCAAGGCCACAGTTGCCAGTTTTGCCAAGAGGTGATCATGGTATACCAGATTGAAGGCTTTTTGAAATCAAGATATATGACATCAACCTCCTCTCCCTTGTCCAGGTGATAGGTCACCTGGTCATAAAAGGAAATGAGATTGGTCAAGCAAGACCTACCCACAACAAACCCATGCTGGCTGTCCCTCAGGATGTTGGCATCAGCCAGTCCATTAAGGATGGCCTCTTTAATAAACGTTTCTAAGACCTTCCCTGGGATAGAAGTCAGGCTGATAGGCCTGTAGTTTGCCAGATCCACTTTCCTCCCTTTCTTGAAGATAGGCACCACATTGGCCTTCTTCCAATCATCGGGAACTACACCAGAGCGCTAGGAGTTCTAAAAGATCCATGCCAGGGGCTGGGCTATGATGCTAGCCAGCTGCTTGAGTACCCTGGGGTGTAGATGGTCAGGGCCAGCTGACTTGAAGGTATCCAGCCTCTCAAGGTGTTCCTTCATGAGGTCAGCATTGATGGAGGGCAGAGAATCATCCTCACCCAGACCACCCTGTCCCGTAGTGGGCATGGGCATCCCATGGGACTGATGAAAGACCAACGCAAAGTACCCACTTAATAGGTTGGCTTTTTCCTGGGCGTCAGTTATCAGTTGCCTCTGCTTTTCCTCCAGCTCCCCACATATCTGAAAAAGGACTTTTTATTGTCCTTGATGCTCAAAGCTAGTTGGAGTTCAGTTGCAGCCTTGGCTTTCCTGGTTCGCTCCCTGCAGGACTGGACCAGTGCAGAATATTCCTCCTTGGAGGTGAATCCCACCCTCCAACCTTTGTAGGCCTTTCTTTTTAGCCTCAGGAGGTCTGCTAGATCACTGAAGAGCCAGGGGGGCTGCTGTGCCCTCTTGCTGCCTTTCCGCCGAGATGGAATAGAATTAGCTTGTGCATTGAGAATCGTTCCCTTGAGGAGCAACCACTCTTCCTGAACTCCCCTCCCCCTGAGGTCGTGGTACCTTAGGGCCTCACTGACAAGCCTCCTGAGCTTGTCAAAGTGAACTTTCCTGAAGTCAAGGACTTCAGTGTTGCTGACTGAGTTGCCAGCTTTACAGCAGATGGTGAAGGTGATCAGCTTTTGGTCGCTGTCACCCAGCTTCCCATCGATCACTAGGTCTCTGTTTAGGTCGTCCCCAGTTGCCAGTACCAGGTCGAGCAGTGCTTTACCTCTCATTGGCCCATAGACTTCTTGGGTCAGGTAGAGGTCATCCACGCATGATAGGAAGCTTTGCGACCTTTCGGATTTTGCTGAGTGATCCTCCCACGAGATGTCTGGGTAGTTGAAATTGACAATCATGGTCCTGGAGCATGCGGCCTCAGCCAGTTCCCAGGCGAACTCCTGGTCAAGCTCTTGACTTTGGGTGGGAGGTCCATAGTAGACTCCCACCGTTGTGTCCCCTGTGCCGTATTCCCAATGGATTTTAACCCAGAGGGTCTCTAGTCATCTAGCCTGGTTGCCAATATCAGCTTGCAGGGACGTGTAGCTTTCCTTAACATAGAGAGCTACACCCCCGCCCCTTTTCTCTACTCAATCTCTCCTGTACAGGGTATAGCCATCTATACCCTTGGTCCAGTCATGGGTGGAGTTCCACCAGGTCTCCGTTATCCCTATGACATCGTAATTATTTTTGTTAAGCAGGAGGATGAGTTCCTCTTGCTTATTTCCCCAAGCTCCTGGCATTTGCGTACAGACAGGCAAGTGTCCCCTTGGGGGCTCTTGCCATGCCCACAATTTGTACCAGAGGTGGGGCAGGGGTGGGCTCCCTTAAGTGCCTTGGCCTGCTGGCTTTGCAAGGGTTGCTCAGTGGGCCAGCAGTGGTGGTAGTCCCTCCATCCCCCAACGGGCTTAGTTTAAAGCCCAGTGGAGCAGGTCAGCCAGTCTGGCTGAGAAGAGCCTCCTCCCCAGCAAAGAGAGGTGGAAGCCATCTCTTCCCAGCAGCTTGCTGCCTCTCTCACAAAAGAGCGGGCTGTGGTCATGGAAGCCAAAGCCTTCCCGATGACACCAGCGCCACAGTCTTTGGTTAACTACCTGGATCCTTCTCTCCCTCCTCAGCCCACAGCCCAAGACTGGGAGGATTGAAAAAAACACCACCTGTGCCCCCAGACCCTTTAGCCCCACTCCCAAATCCCTGTAGTGCCTCATGATCCATCTGGGAGCGCTCTGAGCCATGTCATTGGTGCCCACATGAATAAGGAGCATGGGATAGTGGTCTGTGGGCTGGAGGAGCTTAGGGATCTTCTCAGCAATGTCTCAGATGCAGGCCTCTGGGAAGCAGCAGACTTCCCGGGCTAAGGGGTCGGGGCGGCAGATTACCACATCAGTCCCCCTCAGGATGGAAGGCTTTGCAGACTGCAGTTGGCCCATCGGCTGGAGACTGAGCACTCCTGCTGTAGAGAAATCCATGATTTTTCTTGTTGTTCAAGCAGTGATCTTCACTTTTGCTGACTTCATTTGTAGCATTACAGATTTGCTGCACTGGTACTGTTTCTTTTGTGATTAAGGAACATTTTTTGTCAAAGTTGTAGGAAATTATCACCAAACAATTTTGTCCATGGGTTGTCAGGAGACTGAGTGCAGAGAAGGACACTTCTTGACAATTGGTTATCAAGATATTGAGCCTGTGCCTTCTGCTATATGGTACCATGTACTTTCATAGTCATTTGAAAAAGGGACAGAGAATTATGGGACTGTTTTCATGCTAATCAAATTGAGTTTTACAGAAAGAGGTCTATTTTTCTTTAGACAATTTTATTTATAATGTCCTGAGTCGCATCTAATAATACACCAAGATTTCTAAAAGACTTTCATCCAGGGATGTAAAAGCAATTCAGTAACTTATATTGATATATAATATAAATTAATGAATTGCCACAACATCCATTTGGGATGGAGAGATTGAATTATACTCACTTTTTTCAGAGGAATAAACAGAGGCACAGAGAGACTGGGACCATGACAAATCAGAAGCAGAAATGGGAATAGAACTTAAAAGACAATTTTTTCATCCTACCAAATCTAAGCTTGGGTGCACTAAAGAAAGTGAGCTATTAGGAGAATAGTTTCTGCTCCCTGGCCCTAAATCACCCAGTCTCAACACAAATTTGATGTAGAAAGAAACAACTCTAACTCATGCAAGTAAGATCAGGCATATCAGAGTTTGTCTGCTTTGCCCACTCCCTTCCTTGCTTCTAAATACTCCCACTGTGGCTTTTTCCCTATCTACTGGGGGCAGGACAGAGCTGGGGCCAGTGGCAGCTTTCTGCTGGTAGAGAGTTCACCTAAGTTGCAATTCTCCATTGACTCTCTACAGGAACTTTGATCAGGTTCCAAGAATCCTGGCTCCCGGACTCCTGATATTTTTTATTTATCATGACACATCTTGTCCTATATTTGACATAACAGATATATTTTTTACATTAAAAATATAACATATCTAAATTCTGGTGAAAGGTAATGCTGCATGCCAAGGAAGACACCCAAGGTAGTGTTTAAAGGCAAATGTGTTCCTTTCTCAAGACACATTCCTGAAGTAAGATGTTAATCCTCTCATGAAAACTAGCAATATAATTAGATGGTTAGTGTTGATTTTGTCAGTCATTTTTCCTAACAACTCAGGCTTTTTCCTCTCTCCTCTAGGGCCATGCAAGTCTGAGCTTTACAACCTGAAACGTGTAGCTACATGCCCCTGAGGTTCTTGGAGGGACCTCAGACCACTTCTTAGCTAAAGCTGATTGTAAACCCCTCCCAGCTGAGAACATGCACGTCACTATGAACATTTAATCTCCTCTTCCCCAGCACCAGGAATTTGTAGCCTGGAAAGGCCTCTGATTTGTCTTTTATATGCATACCATATTTGCTGGCGTATAGAACATAACCTCCAAAAAAGGATAACATTGTGGGAAGAAAAAAGTTTTTAACAGAAATTTGATCAAATTTGTACAAATTTTGTTATAACAGTGTTGATTATGTTTTGTTATGTAGCTTTGCCATTTAAGATACCCATTATTTCCAGGCCTCCTTTTTCAGGGAAAGACCTGTCTTATATGCTAACAAATATGGTTCATGTGCATGTAAAAAAAGGTAAATTTAGAGGATTCCCAAATGAATTACTTCTTGAGCCTGCCCAAATCCTAAGGCAGTGAAAAAGAGCCAATTATGCTGGCAGAAGTGGGACTGTTTCATATGCCCATCTAAACATGCTGAAGCCTGTGCTGCAGCATTCTGTTAAATTAAGATGCTGGCTAGGAAGGGTGGGCTCTTGTACCAGGTTTATGTCATTTACAAACCATGCCTGATAGTGTCTGTCTGTTTCTTAGCATCCTAACAAATTGTCCTGCTATTTAAATCAATCTATAAAAATGTATTGTGCAGAAGGCTGGGAAATTTATTTGTCACCAAATTAGAGTCCCTGATAAAGGTTCATACGACTTTTGCCATTGATTTAATGGGAGCAGAAACGGGCCCTAAATGTCTTTCATAAGAGACATGGTAGAGACAGAGAAGGGCACATCAGCTTAAAGGGGAAAAAGGAAAGGAAAAGAGGCAGGCTAAAAATATAAGATGCAGAGGGATTGTTGTGACGTTGTGCAACTGTTCCATTGGAAGGTTTGCATGCTGAGGCTTGGCTTGGTATCAACCAACAAACAGCCCTAACAACCACAACACCAATAACAAAACCTATCACCTATATTGCAGGCTTTCAATTGTTTCTGTTAGGAGCACTGTGGTTAATAAATTCCCATGATAACAAACTGTGGTTCGGTATGTGACCTCATTTATTTTCTGGGTTTCAGAGGAAAAGATATTAACCTTGAACTCCAAATGCCAAAATCACAAACCAAATAGTGTTCACAGTAGTCAAATATTTCTGAGCTCATGTATGCTTGCATAACAGCACAGAAATACCATGTTAGTATAGAGGTATTACATTCTCTGAATACTTTTGAAGATATATTGATATTGATATAATATATTGATATATTGAGCACTAGGCCACAAATTATTATGACCTATCTAGTTTTCTGAAGGCAAAAACATGAAAACAAAATGTACTTCTATTTCTGTAAAATTGTTGTTATGTAAACCAAGCTCTACACATATGGCAGACAAATCACAAAACTTGAAGCATACAACTTGTTACTCTTTTTGAGGTACAAATAATGCACTAAATATGAATATATTGGCATTTTCTATTTTTTGTCTACGTCACTTCATGGAATTTGTTTATCTACTTTATTAGCCAGCTCCTCACCTGTCCCTTTCTCCACCCTCTTCTTGTGTCCTTTTCCTCTCTTTCTCTAGGGTCATAAACAACCAAGGCTGATTAGAATGATATTGGATATTTTTATACTTAACAGGTGGCATTATGTTACTGGGCTTTTGTAACTCTCATTGAGCCAGCACTCCTCACTGTATGTCAGGTGTATTTTCCAATCTAAAAGATAAGCCCAGTTGACAGAAAGGCTTGAAAAATTATTAACATTCAATGGGGTGATATATAGATAGGCAAGGATTTTTTTTGAATGATAGCTTTTATTAGACCAACTGCACAGTTGGGATAAAGTTCAACAAGCTTTCAAATGCAAAGCATTCTTTTTCAGGTTGCATAAATCCCTATAAATCCTGGACCATCACAGCTACATCACTTTAACACTACCATGATAGATAGATATGCAGTTTTTTAAAAATGGCATAGTATCCCATTCATTCTGGATCCATTTTTAACAATCTAAAGACATATGAACGCTAGGCATGCTGGAGAGGTTTACATACATGTGTTCTGGTGCACACATGCACATAGTAGTATGGTCATTCAGATCTTAAGAAATAGAAGGTATGCCATGACAATACCATACGTAGTCCTTCTGAATAAACCAGACATAAATAAATGTAGGCTGAAAATTGAGAGGAAAAAAATTAAATAGGAAAAGACTGAAGCTCTGGAACAGCCTTCCAGTATGAGTATTGTGTGCAAAAACTTAACTTGATCAGTTTATGAAAAGGGTTTCTGTGATGTGGTTACATGTGATTGCAGGTCACTGGACCTAATGATCCAGGTGACCCTTCTTCTCCTTGTCTTTTATTCCTAAATTTCTGTAGCCCTATATTGTGGAGTTGTCAAGTCATCAAATACCTGGGAAAATACAGCAAATGAGAGTAATTAATTGAATTTATTTTCCTTGCTCAGAAAATGACATAAGAAAAAGTCATTTTTATGTTTACTTTAATTGTTTCAATTCCAATGCTCTACAGATACTTTTAACGTGTTTAATTAAATTTTAAATACATTTAACCTGACAGTAGATCTTTAAATATGCATACTTTTGACAATATGCTGAATTCATAAAACCTTATCTTTTCTCTTAAGTCTCTCAGAACCACAAAGCAATATGGCATGTTTTGAAGATTCTTTTAAGTCTCTTAGTTTAACTCAGGAAACACTAATAGTATGTGTTGTATGAGCAGCTACAAGCATTAATAGTATCACCAGCCAAGCATTTTCTAAAGAATTGAGAGGGGAACCAGGGTATGCTGGCTAAATTTGTATTTAATAGATGGTCTAATCCTGTTATCTCTTAATTCAGTGTGAATGGGATCAATCCTAGAATGCAATTTTAAGAGGATTCTGCCTGGACAATATGGAGTAAATTCTGCATGTTGGTAGTTTCTAACAGCAGCTCACTTCATACACCTTATCCCATGGGCCAGATTAAGGAGCATAGAGTTGGGCCCACACAGCTGGATCTGGGCACATGGGTTTTGGCCAATGTACAACCAGATTGCCCCCATGGACCCATCCTAGCCTGTGGGGACGGAAGGTTGAGCCCCAGTGTCTCACCCCATTGATTTTAATGGCAATACTCTTTGGGGCAAGTGAGCTAGATCTGACCTAAGAAGGAAGTCAGGATAAAATCTGTCTCTACACATTCACATAAACAAGCCAATTGACATATAGTGAGCAGGGACATACAACAAGCAACATCAGGAGACCACTTTAATGTTCATTTTCATTACAGGCTTTGCTTAACAGCTAAAGCAGTTCACTTTGCCTCAGGTTTTTGTTGATGTTTTATTTTTTCCTTTCAGATCATTAGTTCACATAACAATTGTTTGAGTTTGCATTGCACTTCTACAGCTCCTGAAGGAGACATTAATTCAGTTCCCTTTGCTGTAGTGTGGTAATGGCAACCCCTGGTATTAATAACAAGAGCTGGTGTCAGAGTGATCAAAAAGGGCTACAAGCAATTCCATAAAGTGCCTAGATTTAGTACCTCTGTGAGACTTTCTAAAAACAGGATGGAGAGATTCACTTGTCCATTGCTCAATGCATGCAAGAGCAGCTTCTAGATAAGAGAATTCACTGCATAGCATTTGCTAAAAATACATTTTTTATTAAATTGTATGAATCATTGCCTCATTTAGCCAATTATAGCTGTATGTTCCTGAATACTCCATGATCTTTTATCTTTCCTTAATTGGCATCATGCAGGTTAAACATAAAGGACAAAACCCTGCTCATGTCAGTAGTTTTACCAAAGTCAGTGGAGTTATTTGTACCTATAAAGTGAGCAGGTTATTATCCGCTATGTATTTATGCAGAGACTAAACCAAGGATTGATTATATCACTTCTTACTACAGGTGTTTTTCCTCTCCCTCTTCCTGCCTTTTAATATTTTTAGTTACAATCCTCAATAAAATTCCATTAATTAATAACAAATAGTAAAGAAAATTGACCGAATCTTCAGCTTAATGTAAATCAGTATGTTTCTAGAAACAGTGATGGAGTTGCTGGCGGTCTGGTCTGTGCTAGAAAAGAAGCAATAAGTCTGGGGCAAAAAAATCCCCAACCCACTAATAAAAGTACTGAATTCACTTTGACATTTATATCTGGAAAAAGAGACAGGTGTCAAGAATTCCTAAAAATAGTAAGAAAAATATATTACTACGAAGGAAAGGTAGACGTTGCATCTGTGTTGATAACCAGGAAGCACTACAATACTTTTTTGAAAATCTGAAAGCATATACTCTCTTACAAGATTATTCTTTCAGCTATCTAAACTGGACCTTTCTCACTCTTCTCTGCATTCATACATAGACTAAGAGATTTAGCTTTGTCAAACTAAAAATAATCCCCCTTTTCAGTCAATCCAAGTTGTGTGTGAAAATTGAAAGCATTGATAGCAATTGATAATAAAATAAAATAATTATAATAAACAAGCTTCAAGAAAACTTTTTTCTGCATATCAACTTAGCTCTAATTATATCAAAAAGTGTAGAGGGGGCTATCCATTATGAAAACACTTCTTTTTTTCAAAATAATATACTGAAATAATTCTAGTTATGTAAGTTTTGATGACTGCCTAGTTAAGGTTTAGTTCTTATTTAAACTCAGACCAAGATTCAGCTTCCCTCAGTTGTATAAGCAATACTGTTCAGCTCTTGAGTGTACTTATTTTTTAATATTATGAGACTTTTACAACTAAGCTAAATCTGTGAATTAGCTTTTGAATTAAAATTAGTTCAAAATTGGATCCTTTAACAAATTCAGTGCATGTCAAACTCTAAAAATTATTAAATACTAAATAAACTCAGACACTTCAAATTTTCCAAATATTTACAAATGACTAAAATGTTGTGCATTGGTCATAGTCCAAAAATTATGCTTTAATTAGGTAAAATTATTCATTATTGTTATAGTTAATATAATTCTATAAATTACAGATACATTTAGATCAACAGCTACACAACTCTTTAGGGAGGCCCTATGACATACAGATAGCTAACTAGCCATGCTCAGTATTCTCATGGATGTCTTTCTTGAGGTGCTCTCAGTGATCAATGGTGTGAAGATCACCAGGGAGGTCAGAGAGTTTCACACTGAGGCACTGCTGAAGATGATAATTTTTTAGCAGGATCTTTCAAGTACGTGATATTGAACCTTTTCCTTGACAGCTTTTCTTTACATTGTTTTGGGGTAATGTTGATGGATATGACAGACCATGTCAGACAATGTCCAGCAGTCAACTGTGCTGGTTGTAGCTCTGGTGATATGGATGTTGCAGCAGTCCAGGGTACATACTGAGACATAATCAATCATGTGCCAGTGTTTTGAATCATGCATCCATGATGTCTTCCATTTGTTGCTTTGGTAGAATAAGGAGTTCATGATAAGATCATGTTCCAAACACTTGCTCCAGACAAGAATTGCATTAAAGTTGACTTTCCCCCACCCCTTCCTTTCCAAGTGTTCAGCCATGTGCCTTTTTTTGGTTTTTCCGTTGCAAAAGGCTTAGCCACTACCATACTCTGTAAGCTGTGTCTAGTCTTGCTAAGTGCAGCACTATTAATATCAAATCATACAAGTTCTCGTGTTAGGAATGCTGTCTTTCACTCCAGATTGGTCACTATTAGAGTTGTCCATCAGAGTGCAGACGTTCCAAGTTGCACATTTCATTACTTGATTTTAACTACAGATAAGAGTGATCCCACTGAATGCAGTTTTCTAATTAGGTGAAATGAAACAGACTATGTTTAGGACACCTTTTCTACCTCCCTTCCCATATGGAAAGAGCACACTGGATCCTCAATAGGCCTGCTCAGTCATTATTTCAACTCCCAAATTGCACACCTGTCTCAGTTCCAAGTACAAACGGACCACCATAATACAGCCATCGCCTCCATGTAGTTCCATGTCTAGGGGCTTCCAGTAATCATTCACACATGCCCCCATTGCCACTTGCCCATAGCTGTAAGACCTGCTATTAAAGGAAGATGCTTGTCTTCCTTTAAAACTCCTACAAAGTATTGTGTGGTTGCTGACGTGCAATAGCATCTCCACATTAAAAGAAGACATGAGAAGCCATTTTCTCTTAATAGCTACACTGTATAGCTGTGTCATACAAGCAGCATTAACTCTATCTGCGCGGGGGAAAAATCAGGGAATTCTAATCTTGGCAAACAAACATTAAATACATTCATCAGAAATAGATGACTATTGTATGAACTCACTATAGAGCAGTTAAGGTTATTTGGATGCCTTAACTTCATGTTTCTCACCTTAGTATGTATATTGGTTTTCTTTAAGTGTTATCTTAACTGTGAATGTCCAAAGCTCATAATGCTTAGTTTAGGGATAATTACTACACTGTTGTAATATTCTTCATGCTTAAATATATGAGATGTGCTCTCACCTTTAACGTGATCTTAATAAGCCATGGTGCTGCTGCCATTGAAGAAAATAGAAGTTTTATTATTAACTTGAAGAGGAAAGAGGATTGAGGGTACAGATGATGTACACTTTCAAATCACACTCACTCATAAATATTTTTAAAAGACAGAGGATGGGCTGGTTACTGTTGGTCTTTCCTTTATACCAATTATCTCCTACTGCTATGAAATTATTAATACATTCTCAAAATATGGAATATTCCCAGTCTTTCTTCTGATTAATTTCTCTGTGCTCTCACATCTCAAAATTCAATTTCCTCAGGAAGTATAATCATAGTTTCAAAATAGTTTTCACAAAAAAAGTAACATCTATTTTTTCTGAATATGTTATGGAGGAGTCACTGCTGTATTTTTCTGGCTTTTGTTTGGCTTTCGAATGTCAGCATTATGTGCTCTATGTTGCATTTCCTTGTAGTATGAATGAAATGTCATTTTCAGATACCATTTGTGAATATTTGAAGCAATCTATTATTGTCATTGTTTATACTTGCATCTTGCTCTGCTACTGCTATTTGTCCTGGAAACCTGTCGAGAGTGCTAAGCTGCAACGTTTGACAGTAGAAAAGACTTGTATCTCCCTGTTATCTGTCTTAGGGTCAGATCCTGCAAGGTTTGAGCAGCCTCAATCCCATGCACTATAATGGATCGCATTACAGTTTCCCAGAGTTCTTTCTAAAGAGAGAAGTGGTTTCTTGGTCTGGAAGAAGATAGAGCACAGACTCCAAATTATGACATCTGCAGGGACTAGGGCTGCAGCTCAGTAGGGAGCCTAGCCTTTTAGTGGTGACAGCTGAACTCAGTCTCCTCCCTGGGTGAATGCCGTAACCCAGGGGTGGCCAGCTTCTGGCATGTGTTCCACAAGTAGCACAGCACATGACAGAACAGGGAATAAACAAGCAGTACACAGAGGCAGATAGGGTAGGAAGAAGGCAGAGCAGCAGATCAGGCAGGCAGCACATGGCAGGAAGCAAGCCAGCCAAAAAAGAGATTGGACAGGGTCTCAGAGCAGGGAGGAGAAAACAGAGCTGCAGATAAGATAGTAGAAGAGAATCAAAGTGGCACTAGGGGAGGGTGCAAGGCTAATCTGTAGCCCACCTGCCAAAAAGGTTGGTCCCCACTGCTCTAAGCTACTAGGCAAAAGTTAGGCAGCAACCACACCATCACAATCACCACCACTATTTTTTAGTAAAAATGACTCCAGGCATTGTGTTTTGTGCTGAATTATGATGTTAGTGTGATTTAGAAATCCTAAGAAGACACCTAGCAGATTCAGACTTTCTGAAGATATTGTTGGAATTTAAGCAACTTTCTAGGACCAAACTGAATCACAGTGGCGCTTAGGCGGGAGCTAGGTGCCTACGTACTCCGTGGATCACTTCCAAGCATATGCAGACACACAAGTCTGGGGCACCTAATGCATTTTGCGATCACTGGAGCAAGGCCATTCTGGATCTGGCCTTAACTCTTTTCCTGAATTGGAAGCCTGATTATTGCTAGTGACCGGACAACCTTGGTGTTTTCTGTTATCTTGTATTTTGTGTCATGTGCCAATATGCCACGTTACTATATACAAAGAAAAAGGTAATATAAATTTTTAAAAACTTACCGATGCATTTTCAAATGAAACATTGAAAATAAATTTCCCTGTATAATCTTGATTCTGGGATTTCATGTTTTCTTTTTCAAATGTGATGACATTATAATCATCCAAAATGGGTCCAGTGAACAGAACAACTTGCTTTGGTTCAGGTGTTTGTAGTGTCTTTAAGTCTTACTGGAGAAAGATGGGGTTTGTCTATACTGTATGGGCAGGATAGGATGAAACTGATCATTTTCTGGATAGGATGAAACTGAACACATCCCACCCATCCATTCTCCTGATGCTCTCCTAAGACAGAAGTTCACCTGTAAGGGTACCCCAGACTCGCCTCCAGTGCCCATTCTCAGACTCACTGGACATAGAGGGCCTGAGAGTAGATACTGTCAAAACAGCCCCTTTATCCCACTTCTGGCTGATGCACAAAGGAGAGAAATGGCTAGCATCAGATCTGGCCACCTTTGATTCCCTAAGCCAAACAACTAGGTTCCTATTCACAGCTGAGTTAACTGGGATGGCCTTCAGCACAAGGCCAGTACAAGCCTCAGGAGCCAAGGCTATGGCCAGACACCTTATCCACTCTACCACCCTGCCCTCCACTGCTGATGTCAGCTAAAACTATACATGGAGAGCATTCTAGGTGCCTAAACAGGTAGCATAACTGGGGGTAGGTGATAAGGGTACGTGCCCACGGTGCAGAATTCAAGGGGTGCCAGAATGCTGATGAGACAAAGCATTGCCAGGCAGGGAATGTTGGTCTGGCCAGCACCTAGTGGGTTAAGGGAACAGCTGCCAGGTGTTGTTTCCCCTACCTCAGCTCTGGGTTTTTTCCGCTACCGAATTCACGTTTGAAAACTACCATTGGCAATGGAATTTGGTAGCAGCTGCACTGGGGTGCCTGCAAAGGCAGCTGCTCTGTTAACTCCACAGCTATTGACCATGCTGATGCTTCCCCCTGCAGCAGTGGCAGCTGCCCAGGAAGCAGCATGGGGCTGCCTTGAGCCCTGGTGCCCTCTAACCTCCACAGCAGCTCCTCACAGAGCCTCCCTCCAAAACAGGTTTGACCCAGGACATAAACCCAACCAGTTATACCTTGGCATAGTCAATAGAGAGCCATGGAGCCTGAGGGTTTTCTTTTTAAACGGTTTACAGCTAATTTACATCTCATATGCAAAAATCTCTCAATTCAATGCAATACTTGGATTTAGAACACAATCCTATTTCATGTTATGCACCCAAATGGCAGTGACCCAGCTGCATTACTGCTCTTCCTGGCACTTGCACACAGCTTGTGATCCTCTTCCCCATGCAGTATGTGTGCATAAGCATCCACATGATCAGTGAGCATAAGCAGCTAGCTTTAGGTTTGGTAGCAGCTAGCAAGAGCCAGTCAGGTATGTGGCTCCATAGGTGTATTGTCTTTTCCATGTTTTAGCCCAATAGCTAGGGGCACTCAGTCAAGAAGGAAGGGACCCAGGTTCTAGGCCCCCCTTGCCCACAGTGAGGTAGGAACCTATATCTCTTGAATTTCCTAGTACAGTGAGGGTGCAAATATCTCCACATATCCCATACGTGAAAGCTGCATGTCTCTTCACATACCTCCTTCTCTTGGCTGCTTAAAGGGCCTGCTTTATAGCCAGGGATTATTTTACATCGATATCAATACATCTTTCTTTTCCAATATGATATAGACATGCCCAAATCTTCAAAAGCTTGCATAATCATTCCCATGCATTTTTAATGAGCCATAATGTAGTTATTTATGTAGTATTATTCATTTGATAAATAATCCACCTATAATGTAATATGCTTCAAAGCCACAAACAAAGCCCGGTTAGGAAAAGAAGTTATTAGTATAAATACAGAAGATGTATAATAACTGCACTGGAAAAGGGTTCACTGACTAACTATTTCAGTTAGAAGTGATCAAGTTAAAGAAGATCTGCCTTTATAACCTACCTATGCATCATAATTCCATACCTGGGAGCTCTGAAGTGGGTAGTGAAAACCAAACCATCCCCAACTGTGCCTGATTTTTAACTGGAGAGCTTAAATAGGCAAACCAAAGACCAGTCACATCACTAAATTGTTTTAATCACTTACAAATCATTTCTGTATTTATTTATTTTTGCTTTGTAAAGAGAATTATTCCACATCATAGTGGTGGGAAAGGTTAATTAATAGAGGTGTTCACAAAACACGTGACACCCAAAAATAAATTGTAAACTAATCTTAACCAGTATGTTAATTGTTCTAAGCTAACTGTTGTAACCATTTTTACTACTGTGATGCTTCTTGGACTTTGACAATTTAGGATTTATTGAGCTAGTTTGATTGCCAGAAGCTATATAACCAAATCAGTAGTTTTTGCCTGTCCAGTGGCCTACTCAGATGCACCTTCAATATGAAAAGTAAGGATTTATGCATATTGTTTTGAAAATACTGTATGTCTAATGAATGACATAAGATACTTTCACATCCCAGTATAGCACTCAATCTGCACTTATTCCTTTACTATATAAAACCCAGTCAATAAAGATTGAAAAAAGGCAGCTATCAAACAGAATCCATTCAGTTCCCTGAATTAAATCCATTCAATTGAATTATTTACAGCATAATGACAGAGAAAAAACAAAATTCTGGAGAATTAAAAAAGTTGCGTGTGTGTGTGTGTGTGTGTGTGTGTGTGTGTGTGTGTGTGTGTGTGTAATGTGAATACAGAGAAAATTGATAGGAAACTTCACAACTTGGACAGTCCTTCTGAAAAAAATGCCATTAGAAGTTGTTATAACCTTCTGGGAGCTATAGACATCCTCTCCAGTCCTGTGACAATCAGACTAGAAAATATGTTTTTTTAAGTTTAAGAACACATTAACTTTCAAAACAAAATCTTGCTTTGCCAGTTGCTGAATCACACATTATATGCTAGGAAAAATAGGTGCTATAATAAAAAGTTAATCCTTGGTCCTTGATACAGAGAACGAAAAAAGTATTTTGTGGGATTTATAAAAATAATCTCCCAAGTCTACCATGCAATCAGTAACTACTTGGAAATGCTTTCTATCCAATTTTGGACATTAATGCTTGACTCTTCAGTTTTAAAAGGCGGTGCCTGTGGTTGTCAAAGTTGCCAAATTCCAAATGACTGATTACCCAAATATTTAAGCAACCTTAAAAATCTCAGCTGTATCCATCCTATGCCAAGTTTTACTTAAAATCTTCCTACATCCATTTTTGTAACATCATTGCTGCTCCACCAATGCTAAGTGATGGTGGGACTATCAGTGTACACTTGGTTGCTGGCATTTTTACTGCTGTGTTATTGAATGCTACTCAGACCAGATATAGCCTAAAATCTTTCAGGTATCTGTGTAACCAAGGGTTGAGCCGTTCTGTTAAGCAAACGGTCCAAGGTAATTTTGTCCAAATGTTGAATCAAACCTTTTTAATGTTTCAGAAAGGGTCAGGGTTTTCAATTAAATGTTTTGCTACAAATTTATCCTATAAACAAATAATTCCTAGTTTCATGTTCCTCGGCATTGCCTTTGTATGTTCTTAGAGGACATCTTGCCCAACTGGAAGCAAGAAGTAAGTGGGAATTTTACAAGAAAATTTATTTCTCATAAGATTCCCAGCATAATTATCCTGACTGCAAACCTTTAAAAACCCCACAAGTAGCAAGACCCAGAGATTTTATGTTAATTGTGCTTGTAGGACTTCTGACACCTTTATCTCATTTCAGGTCTAAAATACTTAATGTTTATCACACAAATAAAACATGCCTAGAGCAAATCATAAAAAAAATAAGATCCTATGACTTGCCTTTACAGGTTGTCCACTCAGTCTGTTGCTACTGGCAGACTTTTCCAATTAACTACATTAGCACTATTTTATATACAAGGGAAATGTTAATAAACTCATGTGTTGCACAGTAGTAGTATCTGCTGGAGCAATTAAGGAAAGCAGCATAGTCACTGTTTTGATAGGCAGAATACGAGCACAACCCTGTCGCCACTTATTTACTTTTCATTAGCAACCATTCATTTCCTGTGTTATTTTCTGATGATATCAAACAAAATTTACAGCTTAAATATAAAGGACATTTGTTCACTTCATTCTCATATAAATGGTAATAGGAAGTGGCAAGTAGAAATAGGCACAAATAAGAAGTATGAATTACAAACTGCATGCACAGTAGCTTGTGCCATATGCAGTTCTGTTTTGGTATGCAGAAGTCTTCCATAGTTAGGACTGCAAACAATTTGTAGCTTCCCATAATCTTTCCTGATTCTCACAGCTCCATTTTCTAAATTCTTTCAGATTTAGACCATGGGTTTATGAGGGGGACCCTACCCATTTTCAGGTTAGGGTATGAATATTTCATGCACACACTTACAGATGTATTAAGGGCAGAAAGGGCTGTTATTATCCTCTAGTATGACCTGCATAACACAAGTCATAGAACCCAGTGCACTAATTTCTGCATCAAAACTATGAATTACCAGTAAGTACCTGATCACATCCCATTGCTCCCTGTGACAGGACTTTCTTCTCAGTGGGACCAAGGGAGGAAGAGGACAAGTGCAAGGACTGCAGGGGGGGAGGCCGCTTCTTTGTCAGAATGACTAGGTGCTGAGCTCTTCTGAAAACATTGGACATTTTTTGTACCCTAGAGTCAGCATGAATACGTATCACTCCAAAACAGACAGAATTGCTAGGGTGCATGAAGAAATGTTTCCAGATGTGAGGGATCACTCAGTGAAGACACTAAAACATTGTAAAATCTTAAGAGATTACAGGATCCTTGAGAACCAGGTATAAGTCAAAGTGTCCTATAGACAGTTCCTTGTGAAAAATGCAGCTCATATTCCAGAAAAGGCAACAAGAACATTAGAGCTAATCAAAGAATGAAGGATTTGGGTAAACAAAATAGATCAATTCTAACTTGAACCCCCAAATGAAGTTCCATTCTGCATATATGAACTCTAAATATGGCCCATATAGTATATACTATTACATCTTCACAATGAGTTGCTTTGTAGCAAAGAAAACGATGCTGATACTTTCAGAAGTTAGGGAGGTCAAAAGTGTTAGAAAATTGTCACACTCATCCAGAGGTCAGTGAATGAACATCAAAGTTGCTATAAATTAAAAATCCTGTTCTCAGTCCTAGACTGGAAGAACCTTGTTACTAAGTTAAGACTATTCATCTCAATATACAAGTCTAAATAACCTGTTTTCTGGTGCAGCCGTTACAGGCTCATTTACATCAGGAACAGAGCTATGGCCAACCCAACACATTTCTCTGGATATTATTCTGTATTTTCAGTATGTGTATGACTGATAACATTCATCATTTTTTATTTTGAAATAAAGCAGTAAATAGAACTGGCAGTTGTTTAATATAACATACAGGAAATGAGACCATGGCTTTTAGTAAAGGGAAATGCTTAAACTTTATATTCCCTATGGATGTCACCAACAGGAATTGGGATTTCATCAGCACAGCTGCTAGGCTTTTAATGACATATGGGAGGAATCTTTTTGATGAACATTCTTATAGCACTGCTTCTCTTGCCTTCCACATTTTTCCTGCTATCATGACTTTAAGTATGAATATAGTTTGATGGGCAATGTGAATTATTTCTGATATGCTGTCTATGCTTGTGTTAGCAATCTAATTTGAATCTCTAAAATTAGCATTGACTTAAATCTACTATTCACTGAAGATCAGCAACATTGCAAGATATAATTTTGATGCATGTGCTAGTTTTGCGATTGATGTTTTAGTCTAAAATCTATTCTTTCACATCCAGCAGAATGTAAATTTAGCCTGTTACACATGGTACAGATTAGGAAAAGGATGATTTCCTGATTCTATTGTTACAGTATAGATTGGGGGAAGAAAAATATTTGAAATGAAAATTGAAGCAAGAAGCTAGTCATGTAATTATGAAACTTTTATTTCACATAATAAACATGAATGTTATTGCATATGCTTATTAACATATTAGATAAATGGATGTGATGCCAAAGACACAAAGGCACCATAATAAATCTCTATGCTGTCTTATATTTAATCTTCCTGTTGGAGTATGAATATGCTTACATCTGCGAATATATTCATTATGGCTGTCTAATCTAAAGCTAAACAAAAGGCCTCTGTACTGAAATATTCACTACAATTTAGGAATAATTGTTTTGAGGAATAAGAGCCTTGTTACACAGTAATTTTGGGTGACTCCTGGAGCTTTTAACACCTGGATTGTCTGCACATTAACACCTGAAACTCTTTTTAAGCACTCCTTACACAGCTCAAAGTTATGCCACTCCAGGTGTAGCCACTTTAAATTTAGTGTAAACACCCCACCCACCTCAACTCGCTTCCCGGCCCAGATCAACTGTCCACACTTCTCTCCCTAGGACCCCAGATCCTGGCTCATTCTCCCCTTTCCCCCCTTTTTACTTGTGGCTGCACCTTCTGTATGTCCACAGGGAGCAGGCAGGGAAGGGTTAACCTGCCTTCCCAGTCCCTGCTGCTACTGGTCTCTTGGCAGGCTGAGACTTGGCTGGTCAACTACAGGTAGGCAGACAGGTTAACTCTTCCCTGCCTGTTCCCCTGGGACAAACAACATGGGCAGCCACAAGTAGGCAGGGGTGGGGGACGACTGGGTGAGCAAGTGCAAGAGGGAAGCCTGGAACGGGAGTGGGGCAATTCAGTCCTCCAGGTCCCTACTGGCCTGAAGTGTGGCTGCTGCAAACTTGAGGTAAACTAACACTGATCAACATTTGTGCTGCACACAGAGAAGGTATAACAAAGCCCTGTTTCAAATAACCTGGGGAAGATACAGTTTGAGAATTTTATTTTGTTAATAAAATATCCATTTCAAGCTGTGCAAATTACCATCTCTCAGTAGATGTTTTACACTATAAGAGAGTAAGAACCAGACATGCGGCTTTCCATTTTAAGAGTCTCTGTTTTTCCATGAGGATGTTTTAGGGTACCTGGCAGCAATCCACATTAATGGATATGATAGGTTAATTTTTCTTCCTTTTGGCTTTCTAAGGGGAAAAAAGGACTGGAAAAGCAAGCTGCAGTTTTGTGGACTACAAACAGAAGCATTAGTTTTCTATAATCCACATACAAACACTTCTCAAATTCATTTACTAACTGAAGTAGCGAGGTAGGTATTGTGTAAATTCTTGTGATAACCTTCCCTGTTGACAAAGACCTTGGTGAGTGTAATGAAGGAAATGGATAGTGAACTTGTGGCATTTAGCAGAAAAGAAAAGTGGGCTGGAAATGATTTTCATTGCTTATGCTAGATCTTGGAGAATAGGGTTCAGTGATGTTAAAACTAATGATTTAATTTAGCAGTACCGTTCTAACTGGTCACTGGCAATTGATATGCCATTGGTTCAAACCATTTCATGTAAAAGTATTTGTAAGATGACAGATTTTCCGTTAAAAGTAAAAAAAAGTCAAAGACCTAGGTTAGGCCATCACGGCTACAGCCAAAACCCCCAAATACATAGGTTATACATTCTTATTTTATGTGTCTTTCATAAGTGCTTCTTGGAATTAAAGAGGGGACAGTGTACAAAAAGATATTTATACTGCACTGAAAGGAAACGATTACTAATATAGGCAAATTATGATATAAAACCTGTATAATTTCATATATGAAGGTGAGACAGAAAATATGTCATGATGATTCTAATGGAACATGTTACCCATGTGTTTTTTATTATGATTTTTATATATTATTTTGATATTTCATTAACCAAATATATATTAGCCTGCTTGACTGTCGCGCAAACAAAAGACACCAGTGACAAAGTAAAACATTCTAAAAGCCATACACTGGCAGGTCTTTCAAAGATATGAAAACTGAAATGTTGGAAAAACTAGCAAGTAGCTATAAAAATTTGCAAACCAAATAATAGCTCAGCATGTGAACATTACACACCTGCTAAACATAAACATAATTGCAGTATTAGCATTCATATTAAACAGTGGAGTAGAAAAGTCCATCTATGTTTCTGAGGGTGGGAAGAAGTGCTGTTTTAAACTTTACAATAGTCCATCTGTTTGAGAGATGACTGCATATGTTCCGTTCTTATGCAAAAAAGATATCACCCAAAAAATCTGTGCCTCTATGCAAACAGCAAAAGTCATAGTGATATCATACAAAAGGTGTCATAAACACATCAGTCTGCCAGATCTTAGAAGAGGAAGATGTCCTATTGGCAATAGAGGCACCCAAATTTGCTAAGAATTCAACTATCAGAATTATATACCACTGAATGGCCTCCCACTCAAATCCCTTGTATCTTATGTTAATAAGCAAACAAATGCCAAGGCCAGATTCTGAAAATATAACATTTATCTTTGTGGATAATATAATTTTTCTGGGAACAGTTAGTATCTCATCCCTTGATCCTTCATCCATGAAGAGTTGTTTAATTTCCCTAAATTCTTATTCTATAGAATTCATATCAGAGAAAAAGATAATACCACTCCCTTCATGGAGCAGTTTTTTTTTTAATTATTCTTATTCTTGCCAATGTTTAATGCTCACTCACAGCCCTTGGCATTGGTCAGTGTGACAATACAAAGTCTAGCCTTTCTCTTCTGCTGCCTAATTTCATTATGGCATAAAAAGAAGGAATAATTTCTCTGTACAAAGTGTTTCTCTCTAGCATTTAGGATATGTACATCCTTTTGAGAATTAATTTTCCCATAAAAGTAATCAGATGATTCATCTACTAGTATCCTAATAATGCTTACATGCTAACCATTAAATTTTGAGCAGTTCAGCATTTCTCTCATCACATAAAAATTTCTTTTAATCTCTGAGTTAGATGAGCAGCAGTCTCCACTAAATCAGTTGCACAGTCCTATAGCTTGTTGTCTGCAGTCTATAGTCACTGTTAGCCTCATCCAGTCCATTCATTTAAATTGGTTATTCTAAATGACATTGCCTCTAACTTCTCTTCCACTAGTGTCAAGAAAGCTTGTAAACTCACCTCTCGAAGGAGCAGTTCCTTCTTTGGTTTCTTTATAGAGCTATCTTTATCCACCATTGACATCTGTGAGAGCACTGCCTGAGAAAGAGTCAAAGATGGCCTCTGGGGAACTGGAATTGAGGTTGAAGGTCTCACATTAAAAAAGTCATTTATTTCTGGTTTGGTTTTGCTCTTAGGCATTATTCACAGCTTTCTTCTCTCTTCAAACAAAAAGGAGCAGTAGCCCCACTAAAAGAAGAAAATCTAAAGTTACTGAATGTGCTTAGATTTAGTAAATATTAACTTTGGCTCTCAGAGTCGATGTACAGCATGTCTTTTAAGTCAGACAGGCTCCGCCTCTTACTACTACCCTGTATTCCTTTATTTTCTCCATTTCCCTTTTACCATGCAATATACTCTTAATACTAGTTTCTTTCCTGGCATCTAGCTTCATAGTTCTCTTTTTTTCCTTTGAGTTAGGTATGACAGGGGGCCTTCCCAGGGCTAGATCACAAATTAGCCCACCCACCTGCCTAGGGCGGTCTATGCTGACTCGCCTGCCGTGACTTGAATGTTTTCATAATATATTAAGCGGGAGGCTGCCCATTCACTACCCCAATGCCAGGGGGCACTATCTACAGCTCTGAACCTTCCCTACACGATGGCCCATGCCTCACAGATGGCATCCAGGCTATTATTGCTCCCTGGCTTCAGGCCAAGGCAAACTCAATCCACCATTGGACCTCATACACGCTCGGACTCCACTCTGCCCCCCTCACAGGGGCATCTCGCATACCGCCCATTACTGGGCCACTCTCTACTGCCTTGTTTCACTGAGTGACCCCTGTTCAGCCATCAGGCTTCACTACTTGTACTCTGGTAGGACACATTCAGCCCTTCAGATCCCATGAGTTCACCTACTCTACCTGACCTTATTCCAATTAATGGGCTGAGTTCTCGAGCCCCTCACTGGGCAACTTGATACCACCTCCATGGGGGTTGGCCCATGTACTGTTCTTTAGGCAGCCCTTGCTACCCTACTCAGTAACCCCTGGTGCAGCCCTTCAGGCCTCCCTCAGTGGCCCTACTCTGCTCCCGACACACACTTCAAGTGCCCCTTTTTCACCCTACGCTGTGCAGGCCCACACACTGATACTACTTGCTCTGGTGTCTCCGAGGTCTCACACCCTTACTGGGCTCAGCTGCTCCTTCAAAGCATGCCTGGCCCCTACCAGAACTCCCTACACTACCCACCAGATGGTGGGGGCTGGGGTTAAGGTGCCTCTATCTGCCTTTCACCAGGGTGGTAACTGGCAACTACTAGGGACTTCTTTAAGAGAGACTACTTGCCATCCTTGAGCTGGATTTTCTGATGTAATATTCTGTAAAAAATATTGCCTCTCACTTATGAAACAATTGTATCTTCACCCCACTTGAATTGAAAGAAACAATTAAAATCCAGGGAAGTAAGAATCCATGTGTAACTAAAGTTATTTGAGGTATTTCTGGAATGCTTGTGTCATGTTGATAGGGGAAGGATGATTTTTAAAATATAAAATAGATTCTAGTGGCAAAGAGAGAATTTCATAAAGAGCTTCCCTTTTCACCCAGGTAGTAAAACCCAGAAACACTTACTTTACAGTTTGTGCTGTTATTTTCAAGAGTTTCAATCTTACAGTGTAACCTGGTATTACAGTATCTTTTATCAGAGCACAAGAAAGCACTTTTAAAACTATTAACCTCTGTTTGAATTCCCTGGGCGCTGTCACTTACAGTTTTAATATCACCTTAAAGTACTACAATTTTTTCTTCTAAACTAGCTAACAGAGTCAATCTCTTACTACATTTTCCCTCCGGTAATCCTGTAGGGTCAAATAGTTGTTCCTGTACAGACCCAAGGTATTCATCCTGTGTACAGGGAAGATCTGGATGGATCCAGAAGGACTTTCCAGGCCAGTTTTGTAGACTACTTACAGACAATCAAAAAGCCTGAGGCCGAATCGATTCAATCTTCACATGTTAGTCTAAGCTGCATAGATTGAACCAAACAGACATTCACTTTTGTTTCCAGAAATGTAGCCACATACCTGCAGTGGCCCAGGCCAGGAGCTGGGAGGTACTAGAGCATACACCTCCCTGTTCAGCTGGAGCAGACAGCTTGGGCCAAGGCTAGCCTGCCTACCCTGTGAGGGAGGGCTACGGGGAGACTGTGAGCTAACTCGAAAGTGGAGGCAATCTGGGGCAGTAAACTGATTTAATGTAAATCAGTTAAGTCTGATACTACATCTATCCAGGGTTATCTTAAACCAGTTTCAGCCATTGTGAAAGCAGTTTGTGCACGCTGAACTTCTGTTGTGTTACAATTTGAACCAGTTTCTGATCACTTATACTGATTTAGGTGTAATTTCTGTCCCAAGCTTTAGAGTCCCCCTCTACATGTTACAGGTATCATGCAGTTTAACTGGTTAATTGTGCAGTTACCTTGAGACCAGCTATATGTGTAAAGTAGGTATCACACGATAAAAAGCTCTAACTAGCAATAAGGTTAGACCTCAAAAATGTATACTAACTCTATAGATGGTTGTTGTAAAGCTTTGAGTTGTATGTTTCAGCTGACAGGGCTCCTAACCATAGAGGTGCAACCCCCAAGCCCTGGGGATCCTTGCTGCCCTGCTTAACTTCAAGAAAAAAAACTGCTACCCACCCATGTGTACAGGATTGACTGGGATCAGCTGCTGTAGTTTAATCTGTGACAGTTAATAATTGTTGTATAACTATAAGCCATGAATTCAGATTCTCTAAAAGAAAATAGAAATGTCATTTTTGGTGCATTTTAGTGATTTTGAATATCTCACCTTCAGTGATTGCTGATGTGAGCCAGCAGTGTGATGTGGCAAAAAATCAACTGTGATGCAGTTCTTGGCTTGCATTAATAGAAACATTGTATACCAGATTTGAGAAGTGATATCATCACTTTGCTTGTTATTCAGTAGGTCTCAGCTGAACTACTGTGCCCAGTTTTGGGTACTGGATTTTAAGAAAGATGTAGAGAAACTGGACAAGATCCAGAGCTATGACGATGACAAAAAGCTTGGAATGTAAGCTATATGAGGAAAGACTAAAAGGATTGAATAGATACATTTAGTCTGATAAAAGGAGATTAAGGGGTGGGTGGGGGTCGGGGGGGGAAGACATGATAATAATTTCCAAATATTTGAAAGGTTGCCAAAGAAAGGAAGTTGTTCTCAGTTTCCACACATGGCAGGACAAAGCAAAACAGATTTGCATCATTAGGAAAAACTTCTTAACTGTAACAGCATGTTGCCTAGGGAAGTCATGGAATCTTCTTTACTGTAGGTTTTCAGAAAGAGGCTGTTTAGGTATCTATCTGGACTGGTTTAGGAACAGCAAGTCCTGCATCCGTGTGGATTCTTTCCAATACTATGATTCTATTATATGCTTAAATCTTGGTAAGATTAAAACTTTGCTTTTCTCACTATTTTTATGGAACTAGCAAATAAACTGTGATATTCCTGACCCAACGAGTTTAGGCAGTCATGAGCAGAGCTGTGTGAGAAAAGTTTGTTTCATTTGCTAAATCAAAAATGTTTCCATTTAAGATAGATGTGAAATGCAAAACAAGGGAAATGAAGGGCTAGGTTTAATCACCATGTTCAAAATGGAGGAAGATTAAAAAAGTGTTGCTACCACCATCATTTCATGTTTGTTGCCCAAGGGTGCAGAGGTCAGAATATTCACCCAAAATGTAGGTAATTCATGTTCAGCTTCTCTTTTCCATCCTAAGCAGCACCTCCCAACCAGCATTGTATTTTTAACAGTGTTCTGTTTGTATCAAATATTTCATTTGTTTATTCACAGGAGCAGGTATTGGAAACCAGGTGAACTACAAACCAGCTGAGTGTCCTTACCCCAAAACTATATAGTCCCTCAAATTGTCTGTCTTTTTGGCTCAGTGGTTACTCTTCAAAGAGGTGGGAGTTGTGGGTCCAAATCTCTTCAGAAAGAGAAGGGAATTGAACCTGGACTTCCCATATTGGTGGCAAGTACTTTAACTATGGGGGTCCTGAGTAAAAGATATCTACCATCTCCTTGCCAGTTTTGTGCATCTAACTTTCCCAGAGTTTTTTCAGCTAAAGTAGATGGCAAATTTGATCCAGAATTATAAACTGTTTCAAACCAATCAAAATGGTATTTTCCAGCCAATAAACTATTTGCCAAAAATATTCAGCCAGCCTTGCTGCTGATAAAGTTCATGTAGTGAGTGATATCCAGGGGTCCTGGTTGGATAAAAAAAATTGCAAATTCTCTTATAAAAATCACACTGATTAAAAAGTCCAAAATCCATGATTAAAATGAAAGGCCGCTATATATATAGGTATCAGTTGAACACAATGCTTTATTGATATATTTACAGTTTTAAACCCATTTGGAAGCTTACCAGTTCCTCAATCACTATAATAAAATGAATTCAAAATACCTATATATTTTGGCATTTGATATTGGGTTTTGCATCATGGAAAATCAGAGCTCCTGCTGAGACCACTCTCTACACCCCAGGGAATTATGTGCAGAAAAATTCATCATTGTGCAAAATTACTTTTTTCTTTTTACAAGTGAAACTAAATATAACACTATTTGAACCTCCTTTAGAACTATATGCAGGTACTTCGTATGGGAGGGAGTGGGTGTGCGGCACTTGTGTGGGAGGATTTGTGAAAGTGTGTGGGGGGGTTGTGGGGGGGTATGGGGTTTATGGGGGAGAGTTGTGAATGGGTGTGGGGTTTGTGGCTGGATGTGAGGGATAGGGTTTGTGGCCAGATGTGGGGGGTTGTGTAGGGGTGTGGGGTGTGTGGGGGGGTCTGGGGAATGTGGGTATGGGACTATGTGGGGTTTGTGGGGGATCTGTGAAGGAGTGTGGGGGGTGTGAGTGAGTGTGTGGGGTTTGTGGGTGGGTATAGGGTTTGTAGTGCACAGCCCCCACCACCAGTGGCTCAGCAGCGGCAGGAAGTAGACCCTTGGGGCACTTATGGCCATGGCAGGCAGAGTCCCCAGTGGCACACACCTCTGGCTGAGCCCCAGGGCCTGCACATGCCGGCATGGAGCCAGCCCAGCCCACTGGCCTGTGCCTTCAGACCAGACTGGGCTGGCTCTGTGCCAGCATGTGTGGATTGTGGCACTGCAGATGGAAGCCACGCACCATTAGGCTGGGTGGACTCTGTGCCTCCATGTGAGGCTTGCCACTGGAGTGCTGGAAGCCCCTTGTGGAGGCACAGAGCTGGCCAGCCCAGCTGGATGGTGCATGGACTGGGAGCCGTGTGCCATCTGGCCAGGCGGGCTCTTTGCCTCCACGTGGGGCTTCCAGCACTCCAGCGGGAAGCTGCACATGGAGGCAAGCAGGAACCCACCCAGCTCAATGATGTGCAACTCTGTGCCCCCATGTGCAACTTTCCATCTAGCCCAGTGGTGCGCAGCTCGTGGTCCACACACCATTGGGCTGGGGCAGCCGTTCACATGCAGCTTCCTACAGACACCTCCCTCAGCCCACACCCACACACCACCACACCATCACCCTGAACCCACCTGCCCTGCTGACTCTTCCCACAGCCCCCACTCCCCCAGCCCTGGCAGTTACCTGCACCCATCCCACAGGGCACCCACAGCCCTGCCAATGTCCCCCATCCCTGACCTGCAGCCCCCCAGCACCACCAGAAGAGTCCCCCACCTGGCCTCCAGGCCCCTGCAAGCCTCACTTTCCTCAAAGGCTCCAGGAGGGAAAGTGAGCCTCAGCCAAGCCCTGGCTGACTGAGAATTGTAGGCCCTGCTCCTTCCCCCTCTCCTTCCTGCTCAGGACAGGGCTTAGGGTTTGTCACCCTTTTTGCAAGAAGCTCTTGCAGGCTGGAACTCTGCCAGCCTGCAGACAGCTCTTTGCAAAAATGGAGAATCAATAGGGATCTCTGTTACAATGAAAAATCCAGTTTTTGCTCTGTTAAAAGAGAAAATCCATGGGGGTTTTTTTCCATTTTTCCATGGGAAATGGAAAACCCAGATCCCTGGTGATATCTGATAGACACCATTAGTATTTCATTTCCAATGACTGTTTGCAAGTAGTTTTGCTCCATTATTTACTGTTCTTATTTAATTAGTTTGTTTGGTAATAATCAGAGGCACCAAGTATGTGGGGGCCTGAGGGCCCTGGCCCCACTTGGGAACATGGCCATCATCTGAAATGTGTAAAACTTTCCACATGTCCATCATCTTAGCCTCCCCCTAACGCCCTCAGGAAAAATAAAAGTTGGTGCCTGTGGCTTAACTTCAATGCCTATAGTACACTGTTGTAGACTCTTTTTGGAAGAGTTTTGAAACACTTTGAAAGAGTTTTGAAAAAGTCTTTTAAATGTTTCCTTTGCCTACTGTATATTCTTTCTCCATCTAAGTGCATACATACGTGCTTCTCATACATTTGTAAGGCATGAAAATAATGAAATCTTTCTCCACATTGCTGGAATTTCAATAGAACTAGCCCCTCCAATATCAAACCAGGGCTATTTTATCTTACCATTTTAACAAAATAGGATGGAATTCAGTTTCTCTTTGTGCACCTAAATGACAGTTTCCTAACCATGTACCTGGGTGCTTTGGACCTACCTATATGCTGCAAGACTAGAAGTGTGCACGTATACTGAGCATGCACAGTAGGCTATGTCCTGGATGTGTACAGAGGCATATACATGACCAAGTACCTGAGCGCAAGTCCAGGAAAATGCCAGAGTAGAGGAAAGAAAGGGCCTCTCATTTTTAGCCCCATTATCTGAATGGTTAGGACACTTTCCCATACAGCTGGAGACTAAGGGCTCCTATACATGTATGCAGAGCCTGCTGTGACACTCTGGAAATCCAGTGTGTTGGAGCAGACTCGATTAATTGCGTCTGCTGGAGCATGGAAATTAACATGCTCTGGCAGCCTTCTACGTCACTTGAATCAACATCTCAGCGCATCTCCACGCTGAAAAAAATTGTGGTGGGGCACTTTGAAATAAAACACATTCATTGAGCTTTATTTCAAAGCGCCCCACCACCATTTTTTCAGTACGGGGACGCAGAGGTGCTTTTAATTAGCATGGCTCACTAATTGAAGTGGCCACGTCCCACAACACATTTAAAATGACCTAAAACTCTAGGCCTGACCATGCCAGAAGAGGATTTGAACCCATATTTGTTTCATTTTCTAGCAGTGCTCTAGTCACTAGGCCACAAGTTATGCATGATGAAATACTTTTTTTCAGTATCCTCTTTGAAGCTGAGCCACTGAACTTTGCATTTAATAGTCATTGCATAAAGTGTACAGAGATTAGTATAGTAGGGAAGTTTCTGCCCCAGAGGAACCAAGGGACCAAACTAGGACCTAGGCCAACATACATCTCACTAAGTCACACACTGCCTAACTTGCTCTTTTCCTCATAGTAGTGCTGGAAGTTATAGAGAGACAGCAGACTGAAGGAGTTAGCTGGGAATTGGGAGATGGTGCCTCAGTTAGAGAGCTGTTAACCAGCCAGTTACTTAGTAAAGAGACTAAGACTTGTCTGCTGCTTCACAAATAAAACGTGCTTTTTAGTTCTTATCCACATATGTCTGTGTATATTGAACCCAGAGATAACTGCATTCCTGGTCTGGCAAATCTTTGTCTCTTGGTTGCCCAGAGGAGCAACTTCAACAATAAGGATGGAGAGGGCACATAGTAATGCTTAACCTGTGGCCTGGTGGTTAGAGCTGCAGACCAGCTTGACTAATTTGTTTTTGCCTGTGCATGCTCAAGTCAGTTACACATGCACTCCCATGTTCTCCTTATAGGAGAACTAAAATTGCAATCTGCACATAAAGCCAAAAATGCCACTTAGATAGCTAGGAAGCTGCCATTTGCATGTATAAAGGAAAACAGAAATCCACCTATAGTAACCAAAGATACCTGAGATAGGAACTGACATTTCATGTTTTATTGCAGCAAGCTCATGTCTCTGCATTGTCCAGGAATATAGCACTGTTGATTATTTTTTTCCACATAGATATGCAGATGAACAAAAGAAGAGTTTATACTCTAGACATGTGACTTCATATATCCATATTGGTGACAAAGATTAATGAGGAGTTTTATAAATCAAATATACTCTCTCCTTTCATTGAGTCCTTGATCAAATACAATGGATCTGGTCTGGGAACCTTTATTCACATTAGCAGTCTTTAAACACAAGAGTTCGTTGTACCAGATTGCAGTCAGTGGATGCATCTACACATGCACTTTACTGCAGAGTTGACTAATTAGCTCAGCAGTAAAATGTCATTGTCTACATGTGCACCAGTATTAGGGTGCAGTAAATTAACTAATTCTGCTGTAGGATAATACTGTCGGGAACAGTACTGTCTTATGGCAGAGTAATTGTGTGTGCTGAAACTTATATGTAGATGGTGAGAGGGGCTGGCTGGGCACGAGGGTGCTAAAGTGCAGGGGCTGCCTACCAGCTAGCCCTGCCCTTCATGCCCCATCCAGCCCTTCCACCACCCATCGCCCAGGTCCCTTGCCAGCCCAGGGCTGCTCTGCCCCAGTTCAAACTGCTGCAGTCCTGGGCGCAAGTATAGGCACTGCACTCAGGAGCTGCTGAATCTGGCATAAACTGTCAAAACTTTCTGAAAGTCTTTGAACCTCTGCTCCCAGCTCTCTGCAATGCTGTGTCTCTTGTTCTTACTGATCGTAGGCAGCGTAGACCACTCACAGCTTCAAATACATTGTGAAAGGCTTCATCAGCTACAGTAGTAGAAAATGAAAAAGTCTCTCAGAATAGTAGAAGGGTAGGTAAACACTGCAAGTATCCAAAATGGAACTAAATATGTCTTTCTTCGTTACAAAAAAAGAACAAATGCCTCCAGCTATCATGAACTTTTCCAGACTATCCCACATTAATGCTGTGCCAGAGTTTATTGCATCGCGTTAACAGCTCGTGTAGATGCGCCTAATCGGTTTAAGGTGTAAAGGATCATCCCCCAAGTTGTTCAGTTTTGGCTGATACTTAACATGAAATTCAGTGTATGAGATACTAATGGTCAAGTCCACATTTTCCAAGATAATCTGGCTAAACTCACCCCAGCCACGAGAGTACAAATTTATTTAGCTATCCCAACAATGGATACTATGACATACCAGTGAAAAGAAAATCATTTCACAGAGAGAACAGGTGATATTGATGTTGAGCATGTGATATTTAAGTTTTTGCCAATAGCAGGGAGCAGCCTACAAAGCTAAAATGACTAAAACAAGCTGGAACAATAGTAGACAACAAAACAGGTATACAAAAAACCCAGGCAGGTTTGGGCTTCAAAGAAAAGCATATCATGGGGCAGAGAGGTAATAGATCTTTTATGTGTGGGTCAGATATGGCTGGATTTGGGATACTTCATTCAGTTCTAGACATTACATTTAAAAAATGTGGACAATTCAAGACAGAAGTGTGTGTGTGTGTGTGTGTGTGTGTGTGTAAGGGACTAAAGGGATTGGCTTATGTAACGAGACTAAAAGAGCTAATAACTTTTGCTAAAGCAGGACACATATTTACAAGTATTTGAAAGCTATAAACATCAAAGAAAGAGAGAAATTAGGTAGACCCATACCAAGGGACAGTAGCTATGAGTAATGAGATGACACTTAAAATGGGAAATTTTAGGCTAAATATAAGGAAATATATCTCGATGTTGTGATATAGCAAGCTGTGGAAAAATCTTCTGAAGGGAGAGGTAGAAGCCTCATCACTTGCAACTTTTAAAACTAGACAAGATAAACATTGGAAAATGTACCCTAGGGAACAGTTATGTCTCAGCAAGGAGATGGATTTGACAATCTAATAGGTCTATCTCTATCTCTAGTTTCTTTTATTCTATTTTTATGTAAAAATAAAGATGCTTAGTCAATTGCTAAAAAAGATTATTTTCATCTTCATCAACCTGATACGATATTTTAAAAAATCTCTAATAACATCATATTAATTCAGCAGCAACAATATCTTAGGAGAAAAATCAAAAGAAAGGATTGTTTCTTGTTTCTGCTGACCAGTAAATCTTCAAGCAGTATGTGAGCTTAAAAGACATCCAGTGCACATGAGGAGCAGGGTAAATTTATAAGAAGCCTGGTGCCAATGTATTTACTCAAAACTTAAGTATTTCAGGCAGAAGGACTGCACCCTGGTGCAAGTTTCTAGAACTTGCACCTGTTCCAAGCACATTTGCTCATGGGGATTTTCCTCAAACAAAAGGATGCATTCAGGAACTGATACATAGATCATGTGGGATGAAGTGCTGGCAGAGGGAGGGAGGGTTGTTTTAAACTTTATTTATTTTTTTATTGGAGCAAGAAAAGGAAATAAGATAACACGTCATGTTGGCCTGTCTACTGCTTTGTCCAAGAAGGAAAACCAATAGTGCATATCACACCAAATCAGTAAGATTAATTTATTGTATTGTCACAGTTACTCTATTTATACACCAAAAACTACTGCTAAAAAAGAATTAAAGTGCTGTAGATTGAACTAGTGTAAGGTCACAAATTTTCCATATCATAATCTGCTGTCTCTTGAAAACAGAGTCCCTATAGAAATCATGGCATAAAATTGATTATGCTATTAAAATTAATAGGGTATTGCTGTATGTTTTGCTTAGTACTCTAAGCCAATTAATTAGGAAAAGCTAGCTGGTGCCAGCAACTATTATCCTCCTTGACATCAAGTGGGGGATACTTGATTTATATTCCTTCAGGTTTTACTTATTTCTAGTTGAAGACAAATGCACTTTAAATGCAGTTAAAATTCCTGCTGGCCTCCAAGTGATCAGAAAGATGAAGTAAATACCACAGATGCCATAAAGAACAGCTGTGGAAGCTAGTGTTTCCATATCTTTTATGTAAGATCCTGATAAAATTTCCCTACTGGTTGATGGTATAAAGATAATTTCCATTACCATTATACGCTGGCACCATGTTTTTATCCTACACTGGAATTTAATTGAACTCCATCCAGCTTATAACACAACTAATGTTTTCATTTTATCTTCTTTAGAGAAGTTAGCTCTGTAGCTGCTAAGGACTGTAATTACTATACCACTCAAGGCTGCTGTGGGTTGCTAAAGGGTTCCTTGTCCCACAATTGATGACAGTATTTCTCAACCTGTTACAGACTCTGCCTTGCAACCTGGGTGGTACCGCGGGATCATCTGCAACTCCACTTGACGTCAGTTGGAGCACAACACCTGGCAATGTCAGGGGTTTTTTTACTGCAGCAGACTCCTAGTAATGTGGTACTATTAAACATAATTGCAGACAGAAGCAAACATAATGTAGCAGATGTGGTGAAAATTTTTAAAAATATTTAAAAATTTTGAATGTTTTTACTTTTACAATTCAGCATTTTTGATGGGACCCAAACTACTTCAACAACAAGGATGAGATGGAGTGAAATTCCATTTGAAAGAACTTATACAAGGATGGAAAGCTATGAAACAGTAGTTGTGATATCTGTGGAGATTAAGAGAAGAAAGTCGAACTAAGCGAAATACTGTGATACGAGTCAGCATTTCTGCTGGCAGCTGGCTAAGGAATGTTATTTTCATCTTTAGACAGCGTGCTGTGCCTCAGCATTGTTAAACATTTCCTAATCTTTCATTGCCTATCTTTAGTCTAATCTAAGATTGTAAATTCTTTGGGGTAGAACTTTTTTTTTCAGTTTTGTACATGTATAGAACCAAAGACAGTGGTATCCTAGTCTCCTTGTAAAAACAACAAAGCTCTATAAATTATGTGTTACGAGCCCTTGACAGTAAAAACATCGTTCCCACATTCTGTGCAGGTAGCCCAGGAGGCAACCCATGAAAAGTTGCTCACAATATAAGGCAAACTACACATCCAGAAAAACAGGCCCTTTTCTCACAAGTAGTTATACGTGAGAAAGTAGTTATACAAGGGCAGTTATACAAAAATAGTCATACAAGGGTTCTTGATAATATGTTCCTGATGCTTGTCAGTTCAGAGACAGCAGCTGAACGGCTATTCAAAACTTTTTGAAAGTCTTTGAACCTCTGCTCCCAGCAATCTGCAAGGCTGTGTCTCTTGCTCTTACTGATGGTAGGCAGCACAGAACACTTCAAATACACTGTGAAAGGCTTCATCAGCTATAGTAGTAGATGATGAAAAAGTCTCTCAGAATAGTAGAAGGGAAGGTAAACACTGCAAGTGTCCAAAATGGAAGTAAATATGTCTTTCTTCATTACAAAACAGAACAAATGCCCCCAGCCATCATGAACTTTTCCAGACTATTCCACATTAATAATGATAAACTGTCATGGTGGTCAGCCCAGCCTTGAAGCGCAGCAGAGAAGTACCACTTTCTGTTTAGTAACACCAGGCACATCTACATGTGCATTAAGGTGCTCTCCTATTGCGCATTAAATTTAGTACCTCCAGTGTGAGGTACAAATGCACATTAGGCTGCCTTAATGTACAGTAATGAATGCGCATGGTTTTAAGTGATGCCTTATGTACAGTAGCCTATTTTACTGCGTATTAGTGTAAAAACATGTTTTTTATGTGATGCTTTAATGCACAGTAAAATAGGCTACTGCACATTAAAGTTTACGTTTAGATGCACCCACCAAGGCTTGGTTTAGATAGCAGCTAATAGGAATAGGAGGTTCCATCATTTGCAGCAATGCAACTGGGAGAACCCAAATGGGAAAAGCCATCATTAACTTCCTGAGGACAGGGAAGCTTTACATAACAAAAGTACCTTTTCAGTCTTATAGCCCTGACCATCAGTCTGCCTATATCAAATTGGTTAGCAACTGAAAGTTAGCAACATGAGGTGGTGAGCTTCTACATATGATGGCTGTGCACTTCTGAATGGGAAGGGGAACAATCATGCTTGTGTGCTGCCACTGCACTTTAAGGTAGGCTCTGCAGACCTCCAGGAAGGTGCCCTAAAGCATCTAACTCTGACGCTCTGCAGCTGCTTCTGGTCATCCCAGATCTGCAGTATGGTCTTCAACCACCAATCAAGGTTCATTTTATGAGCTCAGAAACATTGCTACATCAAGCAAAGCTGTTCCTAGGAAAGTCCTTTGAGAAGCAACTGATCAGGCTCACCACACTCCTTATCTCCAACCCCCTTCTTATTCTTCTTTTGGTATAGCAACAGGCAAGGGGACTGTATCTGTAGCTCTTGCTACTGCTGCTGCCAAAACCACAGCCAGAACTCCACAGTAGCACAATGGTTGGGTTGTAAAACTGTAGTTCTCCAGTAACAACATATTAAGTACCTCAGCCTCAACACAAGTCTCTATGTATTCATGGTTACCAGCAACACAGCACAGAGCAGTTTTGCCCGTGGTGGCCTGCAAAGTGTTTGAAAATGGTACCAGCTGCTCCAGAGGCATACATGATGGGATGGGTGGGAAAGAAATCTTTGGATTTTTGAAGTGAGACCCCTAGCTCTCATTAAGTATCTCACTATGTGCCAAATTAAGTGCACGGTGCACTATGCCTAGTAGTGGCACTAAGGTCTGCCCACACCCACAATATTGCGTGTATAATTTGGAGGACATTCCACTTAGGTGAAAGTAATGAATCATAGAGGAGCAAAGCCCAGTATTTACCTGAACTTAGCTACTGCATAGCATTTACTTCAGAGAATCACTGCAAACACACTTCTCCCCTTCTAGACAACCTTATGACAATATGTCCATGAGAAAAGTTATTCTGGCATACCTGTTTACAAGATTTTCCCTATTTGGAGAATGGGAAAACAAGCTTTAACCTAAAACTCTTTTTAAAAAAAAAATCCCATTTTTTTTTTGATAGATAAATTAGTTCTTCCTCAGAGGTACACTCTGAAATTCACAAAATTCATTCAAGAACTATACTCTCTGGTATGGATGGGAAGTCTGGACCTGTTCTCATGTCCAGGTTATGAGAGTCACCTCAAGTGCATGAATGTCTGCACCCTTGTTGATTATCTCAAGGATAGGTTCTCTCAAAGTTCTCAAGGGTGATAAATCCTTCTATACTTTATTTTTCTTACTCCAGTATACTTGCTTGTCTGAAAGCCTTCTCCCCACCATCACTGCCACCTTTAATTGAGTATAAGGCCACAATCCTGTAACTGCATTTCACTGGCAGAGCTATGCACAGATTAGGAACCTCCCTTGAAGTTGATGGACCTCCATGTGGGCTTGGGGGTACCCATGAGAATGCAGTGTATAACTAGGACCAGAAATAATAGAAAAAAAATATTTTCAGCTGTACTGTTAAAAGTCTACATTTCTTTCACTTTGTGGATGAACAGTGAAGTGATCTGACGGTGTACCTCAACCTTCATTAAACTCTTGGAGGAAACAGAGAAGTGAGGACTTAGAATTGATGTGTGCAATATACTTTGCATTGCTTTTGATGTAAGATTTTTCTGTGTGTATTCTAATCAGGAGAAAGTTTTTATATCCATCTAAATTTCACTACCTCGTGGTGGATAAAAAATAAAAAATGATGTTGAACCAATAAAAATCATATCAGTTTAATTTAAATTTATGACCTAAACTCATCAGGGAAAAGTAAGTACTGTATTCATTTAGACCTTGTAGATTTATTGTACCACTCCAAGAGCACTTTATGTCAAAGTTAAAACAGGCCACAATTTGAAGGCAACCTGAAAGAAGCAGTTCAGCTTTTACTAAAAAGACTCTAACCCGGCACATCCACACCTGCACCAGACTGCACGGTTGTTACTGCACAGTCATTTAGCAAGCACAAAATGACTGCACAGTAACTGCTGGTCCTATGCAGTCCCAACGCCTCATGGGTCTTTCTGACCCTACTACATGGTAGCAGTAAGATCATCGCTACGGAGACCTAACTCATGTACACATGCCCACTATATGCTCATTTGAATTGTCTATTTACCTCACCTTTGTAACTGCTGCCCACCCTGGCCAGAAGTAATTTTGAGATTCTTAATGCACAATAAATGTGGCTACTTGGAAACCTTACAGCAAAAATGTTGGACTCAAGATATGAGCATATACAAAAGATGTTAATATTCCTGGCTGCACTATCCTACAGATAACATGATGAACCAAGGTCTCATTTGCCTGTTCCTGATGGGTTGTTCAGGTAAATGATAAAGATCTAATGAATTAGAGTAAAAACTAATAGCTAACAGATGTACAGACACTATCCACTCTATTAATTACTGCTGATATAGATTATGTGGAACTAATGCAAATTACTGTATGTGGAATGTTTACATATTGGAACTGTGCTTAGCATGTCATTGCACAGTTCAGTGAAAGGATTTCAGATACATTATGAAAAGTGCTGTGAAATAACTGGTAGAATACAAGCACTGTGGCTTTCATTCATGACCTACAAGTCCTAATTATCTTTCTTCTGTTATGAAATTTCTCTTCTACTCAAAGACTAAGTAAGTGAAGGCAGCGCTTTACCATCACGCTCAAAAAGATAAGATGATATCAAATTTTCCTATGGCTTTCAAAAAAACATTTACAAATAACAGAAAATTAGTATTGCTGATAAAATGTTCCTCAGTCTCAAAAGACTCATTTAATAAAGTAACAGCTGAAAAAAATTAATATGTATAAACCATTGCTTCTTTAGAATTCTTAATAGGTTACTGAGTTGTGTCATTTAATGCTAAGTATTTTTAGGCTGCAGAAGAGAAAATTATTTTTTCATTTGCTTCTGAGAGAAGATGATATATCCAAATATTACAGGGGATTGTTTCTTTTCGTGTTCAAATGAGTTTAGACCTAAAACAACAGTTAAATGGAACTCAATCATGAATTGCAAATTGCAACTGAAATGAATGTTTTGTTGATAGTTGTCTAAACCCAATTGTCTCCTTCACAAAATACTATGCATAGTAGACTTGTCATCATTTTTTCATAACAAGAAAATCTTTTTAAACAAATGAATTGTCTGTTTGCAAATGTCCTTTGGGTTCTGACCGGTGTTTAACATTTGCTAGTATCAAAGTGAGACATTGGAAATGATCTTTAGGAGAATTTTTCAGTAGTCTGTCCATATCGTTAGAGATAATTTTCACCTTTGCATTTTCTCCCTAATTCAGGAACTGTGATTATACTGGTAGCTAAAAGAGAAACACTGACCAGCAAAATCAAGTATCTTTAACCTAAAATAAAAAGGCTAGTCCCTAGCCTATACAATATACAATCAGTAATGGAGGCCAATACCAATTTAATGCAAACTGTAATTTAATCATAAGGGCATGTGTCCCAGTATTTAAGTCCTGTTCATACAGAATATATGCAACTGCTTTAACTTGAATAAGTTATTGCATCTAACAAGCAAAAAAGGCAAACCAAACAGGATTATTTTATCCTGAATAATATACATACCTTATAAAAGGCTCTTGTACTCATACAACTGCTTGTTTGGTGCTTTTAATATCTTCTGTGTGTTTGTATGTGTGCAACTTAATTATTTGGTTCTCACCATAAACAGAGATGCATCTGCCCAGTACTATTCATGAGTGGCTTGAAGACAAAAACAGAGTGTTTTGCTGTTCTGGAATAAAGGCTTTGTTTCAATTTACAAGTCAGAGATAGAATACATATTGACGTATTTTAACTACTTTTCAATTATTTTTTTAAGGAAAATATTTTTAAATGTTATACTTTAATTACCACATCAACATTTGCTCATTTTGCTGCAAGCTTCCAGCCAGATGTCTATATTTGAAATCAGGTAGTATCTGTAATGTGGAGTCTCTTTCCACTACAAAACCCATAGCAGTGTAATTTGGGGATTTTAAAAATCTACTGAAATATCAGATTATAAACCTTCCTTTGCCTCTGATAAACATTGGGTTAAATTCCTATTCTATATTGGCAAGTACTTCTGAAGCCATTGCTAGGTTTATAGAAGGGAAAAACCACTTGAGGCTTGGGCTGACTGCAATCAAGTAATTAGTCTAACTGAATAGCAGAAATTCTGAGATGAGATTATTAATGAACCTAATTGACAGCCTACACCAATTTAACAGAGAGGATGAGGTATAGAAACCATTAGCAATAGAAAAGTTACTCTTAGGAGGGAATGAAGTGTTAGAGCAATGAGGTCCATAACCGGTGTGTGTGCTCAAAATCTACTTGCCTGAAAAAAAGGCTGAATTTAAGTGTCTGCCTGGCTGAAAAAGGCCTTATCTCTTTCTGCCTAAGAAGCGTTCCATATTTCAACGTATGAAATTCTCTAAAGCCTCCACATTTTCTATTTAAATGTAAAATAAATCCCTTTGCTTTGGAACTGAAATGAATTGTCCTGATGACTGATTAACACAGGAGACTATGGCTGCAAACAGATGTTCCACCGCTAGCAATGTTTCTGGGAAATGGAGCAGTACAGGCATTTGGCCTGAAACTGACTCCTCTCCCTTGCTCCACATGCCTTTCTTAGAATGGGGTGATCCTAGTTTGTGGAAAGCATGGAGACCATGGACTGCTCTACTCCTTCAATTCCTAAGGGATTGGAGCCATGTGACAAAGCCCCCACCCAATCCTCACACTGGGATGCTGAGTTCAAGGAATGGGCAGAGAACAAGCAGCAGCTCCTCCTCCTCCCCCTCCCCTCCCCCTCCCTGCCCTGCCCTCCCAGTCTACAGGAAGGGTGGGAGCAGTTGCCCGCTGATGCCTTCTCCAGTCCAGCGAGATTCCAGTCTTGGGAAGGCAGAGGCAGCCTCCTGGGACTGGGAGAAGGTGAGCAGCAGCTGCTCCTCACACCTTCCCTGGACTAAGGTGACATGGGGGGAGGCATGGGGAACATTTTGGCACAGGCCACTCCTTTGGGTACCAGGAGGAGTCAAACAGCAGTAAAGTGTACAGGCATTCGTTCTTCGGGGATAAACTCTTTTGGGAGTGACTTCTACTTGTTTGGAGGTGGGTTATTTTTCTCCTGGAACAGCCATTTTTGATCTGAGAGAAGTCGAGATTCAGCCCAATTCAGTGGCCAAATCTCTGAATGCAAATTGAATCAGAGGACCCTTTAATCTCTCCGAATTGATCCGGACAGATTTGGCAATTCAGATGTAGACACAGCTTTAAATGATTTTTCTACATATCTCTAGGTATCAGGGCCTCTAAACCCTGCAGTGCTGGGGCAGATGCAATGTCCCACAGGAGCCCCAGTGCGCTCAGCAGCAGACCCAGAAATGGACCAAAAGCACTTCCGATCCACTTCCTGGTCCACCAGGGAGCATACTGGGGGGAGCCCCCCCGAACCTCCCCTTCAGTGACTGGTATCTCCTGGGTCTGGGGGGGCACCCAGGGTCCCTCTGCAGCCGATTGCTGGTTGGGGGGGCCCTGCACACTCCCCAGCAGACCCAGAAGTGGACAGGAAGTACTTCTGGTCCACTTCCGGGTTCACTGCCAAGCACGCTGGAGAGCCCCCTGTGCTGCTGTGATCACGAGCTCCTCCTGCTGCCTCAAAGTATGTAGAAAAAACTTTTAAAGGTGTGACTGTCCAAATCGCTGATTTGCTGGATCAGCTTCGAATCGTCAGATTTGGATTCAGCCAAATTGAATCAGGGACAGTGACCCGAATCAATGGATCACTCTCCCTGATTCGGGCTGAATCCAAATCCGAATCCGAATCAAATAGGCCCATTTCGCACAGCCCTACTGCAATTCTTGTGTTAGAAACATAACACCTGTACATGGCACATGAAGGAGTTCTGAAAAGGAAACACTGTACAGTAATTAGCACCTAGGCTCCCTATACAGTGCCTGGGGAGAATTAGACACCACAGAAGGGTGCTTATGAGGGAGCCACCTAGAGCTAGCCAACAAAGATGTTGTACTTGTAATCTTGCCATGCTTAGGAGATCCTGCACTGAATCAGGCTGTAAGAGAAATGCCTCCACCCACTTAGGATCCAGAGTCTGGAATCCACTCCTGAGGGAAGGTGTCTACAAGCATTTTTTGAAAGAACTGAGTATGGCTTCTTCTTTTCTTTCTTTTAAAACACAGTTGGTGATGAAGGAGGAGAAAGTCCTGGTTTCTGCATCCCTGGCTTTCTGGAATGCTTCTGTTCAGGGGGGTTCTAACAACTAATGTGATGTGCGCAAAAAGATCAGGAGGCAGGAGCTTCCCCCTCCTTACTAGGCTACTGATTCAGGCTCCCTCTTGCCTGCTGTCCTTCTAAACCAATTAATCTTGTAACCTTTTCTTTCCAATGGCTCAGCTTCATCACAAAGTATGACAGGGCCCCTGTGAACTATTCTATAGTCTGATCATTAGGGCACTCTCCTGGGAGGTGTGGATTTGAATTCCTTCAGCTTGAAAAGAGTCTAAAACATAGATCTCCCACTACCTGAGTAACTGCTCCAACCACTAGGCTATTTTATAGATGGCAGGCACTAACTACTGTTAAGTTTGAGTGAAATGGCCATGGTTGTTGTGATTTGTGTTTAACTCAATATTCTCAGTCTGTGCTGGGTATGCTCAGGGCACACTTCCAAATCAGGAACCTCAGAGGAAGTAAGAGCTGCCTTAGCCAATTTTTGGATCAAAAGGTGACTTAGACATCTATTTGCTCAGACCGTGGCAGTTCTGGACAGGAACCATGACAGTTCTGGTGCCCTAGGGCACCTTTGATTCAGAAAGGGAGTTTAGTAGTCTCCAAGTTTGGCAGCCACTGGGCAGAGCTTTTATTTGTTTGGATTGCAATTTGGATTGAGGTACCTGAAGATAAATCCCCTTCAGACCAGGCTCTTAGCCATACTGTAAAGCAGTTCTTCATCTGAAAAATAAGAGTGGTAACACTTTCCTACCACGTAGCAGTGTTGAAAGGATAAACATGTTAAAAACAATGAGGTAGCATGGCTATGAGTATCTTAAATAGAAACGTTTTGCATGACATTGGCAATGTTACGTATCTACTCAGTGATTCAATTACTCAATATTTAACACAGGAATAGTAATAATAAAAATAATTTGTTAGAGTCCTTCGAGATTTAAAGATGAAAACATTGTAGTCAACACACCCCGTTTGCAGCCTTTATGCTGTAGTTCTTATTCAAGGATATTTGCTGATTCTGACACCAGTTGTGAACAATCACTTTCTTCAGTGCACCTCCCTCCGCTAACCATTCCATGCCTGTAATCATCATCAGCTTCCTAAAATAGACTGTATTTATTATGCTACCTTTCCAATAATATAATTAAAACATTAGGAATATGATTTAAATCAGAGCATACAGAATTATTGAGGGAATGAGATGTAACAGACTACTGTAGCTTGAGGTAATTTTAAATAAGTGAACGGTAGTTAGCTGTGTTCAACTGAAGGCAAGCAGGCAGGCAGCACAGTAGAGATACCCCTTATAGATTGAATCAAAGATGCCTAAGCTTTTGTGAGCAAGAGCTCACTCCATCAGATGCCTAACTGTTTAATTACTGTGCATGAGGTATTCTCCAATTTGTGATACATCTGTTCTTCTGCACTAATCCTCATTTCAAAGTCATTCTTTATTTTGATGTAATCATTTGATGATAAACTTGAGCAGCTTAAATAAAGGTCATTTTTTTCAGAAGACCACTGTGTTATTGCACTGAAGCATACCATTTTGATTTGGCTAATAGACTATTTATCCACAAGCATCATCAAAGCTGTGAAGAACAGCTGAAGTTTTAAAAATGGTAACATTAACTTACCCATTGTATGTTTCTCTCTTTAGTAGCCAGTCATCAAGGATGTTAATCTCTATTACAGAGATTAACAGAAGGAATTACCTTCCTGAAGAGTTCATTTCATTTCATTTCTAAGGAATCTGCTCAGGGAGCGTGTATTTTCAGGGAATTATTATTGTGGCTACTTTTTTTAACCTTTGATAATCTCTTTCCCTCTATCCTTTGGTCAACTGTCATTTTGGTCCATTATTCACCTATTCAGTTTACAAATGTGGATCCTGAGTTACATCTTTAAGGAACAGTCATTTGTCTCATGACTTTACTGAAGAGAAATCAGATCCTCTAACTACTCTTAGTCAGTTTTCTCCAGTTGCATTTATTAGATGAATGCTTAGTACAAAGTTTTCCTCCCAAGTCTTCTGAGTAGATATGGGCTCTCCTTTCACAAACAACATGCAAATCTTAAAGGAGATTTTTTTCCCTAACATTTTTGTGTATCATTATTATCCTAATGATAGCACAACACAAATGTATTATTAAGTTATGCTTAACTAACTTGAAAGCATGATGTAAGTTTGGATGGTTTCCCAGCAGAAAAGCTGAGTATAAAATGTAAAAGTGCACAGCTTAATAAACTCTAAGCACAGTATTTTACTTACCATTTGCTTATATTTTCTGTTTAATGCAAACTAAAATGCAAATTGAAGCCCGGGATAGAGTAACCTCTTGTGGAGCTTATTTTGGCACCCTATATCTAGGCAAACTTCCTCTGACTTCACAAAGAGGGAACAGGATTCAGGCCTCTTCTTTCTTAAATTAAAACTGTCCACTCTGGCCAAATCAGTATCAAGCCTCTTTTGTTCTTCTCAAAAGGGAAGAGATGGCAGTTGGTTGGTACAAGGGAAGTTATATATGCAAATACTAATCATATGACACATTCTTCTCTTTCCCATATACAATTTCTAATACAGGGAATATAAATGACAACTCCATAATAGTACATCATCCCAGACCATTATTTTTGAAACATCAGTGGCACCCTTCCAACTGGCCATAAGGTTACAGGCACATTTTTTAATCATTATATTGCCCATTGCAGGAAGCTGAAGACACACCATTTAATGTGCGCTCATGATAAATCTCACCATCTTGTATAATAAAATGGAAGCTAATGAAGCAAAACAAAAGTGCGGTGAATTAGAAAGAGAACAAAACAGCAGAATGCCCACATTTTGACTTACACCAAGACATGCCTTAAAATACATTTACTTTTAAAATATTTCATATTCAAGTATTAAAAAAGCAAAAATGAAGCCTGCTGATCACTTTGTAAGGAAGAAGACTTGTAACGGTGTATCAGCTATTAATTAATTGACATTCTCAGTGCTTAAGGGTTTTGCATTTAGCAGATTCTGGTGTACTATATTATTAAGATCTATCAACTTGTTCCAGCAGCATTTTTTTTTCATCGGGGTATGAAATGTGTAATTTAATTCTTTTTTGTCTGTGATTTCAGGGAACTAAGTTAGTCATTGCTTTATCTTAGGATCATGCCAACATAAATACTTTATATACAAGTAAAATACTGAGTTGTTCTTGTGGGAAGTAAAGGAATGATAGAAAATGGAGCATATGGGCAATGGGCACTATGTATGTTTTTAGTTGTTTTATTATGACTCAAACAATCCACAAATTACCTATACTGTAGTTGTTATTAGAAAATTAGTACAGTATGTGTTTTTATTCTCAAAAGAAGAAGAGAGGATGCCATGAAAGTATGCAAAACAATTAATACAATTCTGTTTGATAAGAATGGAGACAAACTCCAATATTCTATAGTAAATAAAACTGATACTCTGATTTCTACTTAAAGATTGTAAAAGTATGCATATTTCTGTTCTTTGGTTTACTCCTCAAGCTTTCCAATCAAGGCAAAGTTACTGCCGTTCTCATAATATTTTACTTGAGAAGAGAAAACGCACATGATTTCTCCAGCTGCAGTGCATATATTGGATTAGGAGCTTGAGAAATTTTTCTTTCTTGTTCCTTTACCCCATCACCATAGCCTCTAATGGTTTGTTGTTCCTGAAGAAAATGTGCCAAGAGCTGGAAGTTCAATACTGCTTTTCATTTAGATAATTCAACACACTTTCCATAATTGTATGAAAGAAAATGGCAATACTGCTGTTAATGCCTTTGGCAATGCCATCAAGGCTTGTGATTTTGTTGGGTCATATAAACTAACCCCGGTCAGCATAAATGTCTGTTTAGAGAGGAAAGAAAACTCACATGCTGCAGTTGGTATAAATGATTAAATAGGTGCTTTGAATAAGCACTGGACTAAAATTTTTACTTTGGCACTTACAGGTGCTGTCTCTCAGAAGAATAAGGATGTCATTATGTCTGATGTTGTGATTGTATTTCAGTGAGGATAGTAATAGTCTGCCTACATAATTTAGCTTCATAACTTGAAAGAATACAGTATTTTATTACAGCATTTTTTCATTTCAGTTGTGATGTTGAGTTTCTATGCCCTCTTAAACTTTGACTAAATTTCAGACAGTAATGAAGATATTTAAATCAGTAAAATACTTTGGGGTCCTTTCAGGCGAAAGATATATGTAAATACTAAGAAGCTATTATCTGTTATGACTCATGAGGTTAAAACAGATTGTTACAAAGTGTAACAGTACTACACCACTACTGGTGTTTCATTTGCAAGTGTTGGCACCATTGTAAATAGAAATGATCATAATGAAAGCCTCAGGGGAAGATAATAATGGAAAGAAATAGGATGAGAGCATTTTAATAGTAATTAAAAGTCCTTTAAAAATTGGGCTACAGTCCCAAAGACATTAGAACTCTTAAATAAGAATTCTTATGGACTAGTGATTCTTGTACTTCTAACCTAATTTGTGAGTAAAGATTTCTAAGTTTAATGTAAAAATTGGCGATTTCCCATCCACTTTCCAGACTACTGCTTTGAAAAGAATTTTTATTAGTCACAAAAGATACAGATAGAACATTTATGAGTGAAAGATACTTACAGACATGACACAGAGAAGTGAAGGGACTAAAAAACCAAAATATGCTTATTGGAGCAAGGGGAGGAAGCAGCAGCAGTGCAGCCAAATGAAGACACTGAAAATAAAAACACTTCTGTCTGAGCAAGCTGTTTGAAGATTTTTTAAGCCACAAAGACAATGTAGGTCCTGTCCAACAAGAAATTGTAAGAGCTGGAAACATACCTAGGAAAAGAGGCAATGTTAACAGTAAAATAAACATGTTGTTGTCAGAAAGGTACAAATCAATTTATGATGAATTTATGAACACTAAAATATGAACCTAGAGAAATGCAGTTCTTGAAGGTCTGGGGGAAAAAAAGATTCAGTTCTGGCAGTTTTAGAGACACATTCAAGGATAGGTTAAGATACTTTCCAGTAATTCAGAAATTTAAAAACAGTTTAGAAAAAAACAGCCAAGTATTGGCCATATCTTTCTTTCCCTCTTTCTGTCTCTGTCTCTCTCTTTTGTTCCCTGTCTCTGCCTGTCTCTCAGCTATGGATCCAACATGCAGATTTGTAGGAAACCTCTATTCTGGATTGCTAGCAAGGTCAATGTTAGAGATGTCCAACTGTGAAGTACCTAATCCAGATCTGAATTTTGAAATACTCTTTTCTTCAGAGGGCTGTTTAGATCCCAGGGAGTTGATGTGGCTATTTTTTAATGAAAATTAATGTAATTCTTTATTGCATGTGATGCCTAGCAATTCAGTCTCCAGGTCCTGAACTGGAGAACTAGTTAACTGATTTTCAGTTTATTGTAAGTCATAGGGCAGAATCCTGGAAAGTGTTGGGCACTCTGGCTATGATCCAACAAAAGTTTAACAAATGCTTAAATTGAAGTACATGAATAGTTCTAGCTACTAAATTAAAAAGGAATAAAGGTTTAAAAAATAGTTTCCTCAAAAGACTTGGTAATGACCTGGATACTAGTATTTACAAGCATTTATGTGGGATTTATGTAGGATTGTTATGATATTTTTTTGTGATGGTTTAGTCTGGGACAATCCTTGATCAGAGGGCTGGTCTAGATGATCTTGTCAGATCCTTTGCAGCCCTACTTTCCTATGATCCTGTGATTTAACATCTGAAAGAAGTAACGGCAGTTTTAAAACAGGCAGAGGAGAAAGAAAACAGAAACCAAGATACTAAATTTATCTTCCAAGCAATTAAAGACTTTAAGGAGTAGACTAGATGAGAAAGTTCTTTTTCTTTTCCAGTGCAGTGGCGTGCTATGCTGTACTACAGGAATTCATGGTTTGAAGAACTAAGATGCTCTGGATTTAGTTTTCCCAGTTTGCAACCATTTATTTCTGAGCCTCTGGCCACATCTACATGAGATGCTAACTGTGCAGTTGTTACTGCACAGTAGTTTAGTACTTGCATAGTACACAGTAGCATCATGTCCACACTTTGTGATGCGCAACGCTACTGTGCAGTAGTAATGAGCTACTGCGCAGTCAGCATCTCATAGACATGGCCACAGGGAATATTTTTCTGCTTCTTCAAAAGAAAAATCTGCTCTGTACAGTTGGTGTTGCTTTGAACATGTCTGCTCCACTTGGTCACATGCTCAGCATGCCATGTACTATACTTTTAATATCGAGATCACTTTAGAATTGTCAGACACCAATGCTTCAATGTATATGCAAATATTTACAAAGATACATAACTTCGCTTCACACTTCACTGTGTGATTAGAGCCTAGGACTGAACAGGACTACTCTCATGAGTAAAGTTATATATATTAAGAATTTTTTGGAGAGTTTGAATCTAATATTATATTAATCTTTACAGCTGATAAGCAAATCTTTTCTCCCTTACAAAAAATCATAAAAAACCTCGCATTTGTTCATAGTCATCAATGTTTTTCTATAAATGTTAAGGTTTAGTTATTATCCAGAAATTTTGGGGTTATTTTTCATTAAAAAAGGGTAAAAACTAATTTTAAAAGGGAAATTTCTCAAGGAAATTTATGTTTGGATGAAAAGGCCATTTTTTATTCTAAAAAGTTTTGAAAGAAAATATTTGACCAGATTTATTTCAAAATCAGTGTCTCATTTATAACAAAAATTTAATGTAAAACCTTTTCCCTTAGCTCTCAACTTTTTGCTGTTTCATAGGCTAGGTACAGACATTCAAAAAGCCTGAGACAGAATCAATCTAAGCTACGTAGTTTTCTGTAAGTAGCATAGTTGAGAGTGGTTGCAAACAGAACAGACATTCACCCTTTGGTGAGGAGTGGCGGGGAGAGAGATCTTAGGTTCTGCCATTTGTAATCCAGTCTGTATGTGCTGAACTTCTGTTCTGTTCCGTTCTGGGTATACACCAGTTTCCAATTACTTTTACCAGTAAAAGTGTAATGTCTTTGCCTGGGCATACAGAGGTCCCAATCCTGAGCTGGTATAAATTGGCACTGCTCCACTAAAGTTAATTTACATCAAGTGAAGACCTGGCTCAGCAAGTGTCATGTTCTCTCATCATAAATATTATTCTTTTACATGTCATGAAGACAAGGGTCAGCCAAAACAATTTAAAAAATCACAAGGTAGTGGATTGCTGACTTCTGAAAGACCTTGGGTTTCTAAGGGAAGGAAGTAGAAGCTTATTCAAAAATAAAATCTGGGAACTATTTTGACAGAAGCATTGCAAGCCATGACTTGTAGCCCATAAAATTTAACTATTTTACTGTTTTACAGCTTTACTGTTATTTAATTTTCCTAATGTTGGTTGTTTTTTTGTGGGGCACTGGGGAGGATTGTACATTCTGCCTATCTTTGTACAGATAAGAAAAAATGTATCTTTAACTCGGTATACAGAGTGAGTGAATGGTTTTTATAATAATGTCTTGGAGGTGTTTTAACTTTGTTCACTACTAATAAGATAAAACTTAATTTTAAATAGAATACGTAAGCTAAGAATTTCAAAAGTGACCACTGATTCTGGTAACAGTGATTCTGGGAGCCTACATGAGACATCTTAAGGGGCCTGATTTTCAAAGTACAGATATTCTGTACTTTCTTTCAGTACTTTACTTGTTTCAAGTTGTTCACCCAAAAAGTCAGGGTTGAAAGGACTGAGGGCTAAATTATTCCCTCAGATAGGGAAAAAAACCCCACAGTATCCCTTTGCTTTAATAAGGGTTGTATACCTAAATTTGAGGGTCCAGACTGCCCCAAACTTTAAATCATAGCATGTATATTTCTTTTCTTTTGAAAAATAGTAATAGACATATACAGTTGTTTGTGATAATTCAGTCATTTGTGTATCATAATCAGTATAGCAATTATTCTATAATCTTTGTTTTTCTTAAAAATTGACTATTTTTTAACTTCTGTTAGTTTGGCTTTTAATAATAACCTGTGTTTTCTCTGTACAGCGTTCACATGCAGAGGTTGGAATATGTATTGACCTGTGTAAATGTAAAGGCCTAGTCTTGCAAACACTGATTCATGTGAGGTGTTCCATTTAACTAAAAAACCCAGCCATGCGGGTAAATGTTTTCAGGATCAGGACCTAGATCTCTCCTAGCTTACAGAAAATCAGGTGTATTTAATGGAATAGTTTCCCAGAGGCAGTACATTTTCTAATGGCACAGGTGAAATAGAAAGGTGCATTTCATTATTCGTCTCTGGATTTGTAATCCATTAAAATATTACATTTGCTTTTCAAATGTATGAGTCCTGTATCACCAGTTATATTTTATTTGCTTGTTCTTATTTTAAGGCACCTTGTTCCATCTGGCAAACATAGATCATAGTCAAACAATTTGGGGCTAAGGCGAGCTAAATGGCACATCAATGTTTTTGCTGAAAGAACAGTGTGTGCATCTACATGTGCAATTCAGGTGAAGCAATAAATGCCAGAGTAGTTTGTAGTGGAGTTAAATGCTCCCAGGCATAGTGTCTACATATGCACCTGGGACAGCAGCACTTTTGAGCTGGGGAGGAGCAGGTCCAGGCTGGCAGTGGGCTCCAGAGGTCAGCCCTGGGCTTTGGGTCATGGCAGCAGGCAGCAGAAGGGCTAGCTGGGGCATGAGAGTGCCAAACATGCAGAGCCATGTGGCTAGGCAGCAGACAGGGAGCTGGCTCCCTGATGCCCAGGCTTACTAGGTACAGTTTCTGTCAGTGGCCCCTGTCCACACAAGTGTTTTATCATAGTTATTTACTCCTCCATAGGACAGTACTGTCCCCAATACTACTATCCTCTGTTGGAGTTAATTCGTTTACTGCACCCTAATACTAGTGCACGTGTAGTCTGTGATGCTTTACTGCAGAGTTAATTAGTCAACTCTACAGTAAAGTGCATGTGTAGATGCACCCAATGTCACTATGTCTACCCAAAGTATGGTTGTATAATTGGTTATCCCAAACAATGTTTCCCAGAAGATATATGCACAAGCCAAAGATCATGTCATTTTACAGCTGAAACAAACATCAAGTCCTGCATACTGTGACCAGGAAGCTAGATTACCAAAAAATAGAACATTTTGTGGCATGAGAAAAGTGCAAAATATTGGATGTGTATGATAACTAAACTGTATTATGCCATATGTTGGTCTTGTCTCTTGACCAGACACAGTAAAAGTGCCTACCGAAGGCAAGTAAGTAACTGGGCAAGCAGGTTGTATCCAACCCTTACTACAGAGTGAGTTTTCTACAGAATAAAATCTAAGGCAAATAATTACTCTGTAATAGTTGTGCCATGTGTCTACACCCTTAGTTTCACTTTGCTGCTATTCAGACAGTATGTATCTAAAATGTGACAGAATACTAACATATAAAAATTAATTATAGGTGGTAATGCTGCATGAACTCAGATATTAAAATGAGTTAAAATTTGCAGTTCAGTGTGACAAACTGTTTCTGAATTCTGAATTATGGCCATTCAGGGCATGATTTAGGAAAGTCTCTCTCTCCAGCAGAGAATTAAACCACATGCTTATGTCCCATTTAAAGTTAAGCCAATACTTACATAAATTCCTAAATCTGAATGAACTTCACTACCTTCTTTAGTATTTCCCTGAAGCAGGTCCTTAAAGTTTAATAATGTACTTTTTTGATTACTTCCCATTTGACTTCTGGACAGTAATTTGAATTCATAAATTTAAATGGGCACTGCTGTGTCTTTTCATTACTTAGCATAAAAAGCGCTCTGTTATCATTTTTCTAATTATCTTCACATGGGAAAAGAACAACATGCTAAGTCTTATTAGAATTGTTTGGGATTTAATTGATTTAATCGTTTTCTTTGATGAAAACATTTTCAGTCAAATAAACTTGCTGCTTAGCTGCATCTAGGTGATTTAAAAGGCTGCAAATGTTGATGTTAAGGGACTGCCAGCACCAGCAGCAGCACTATGTGAAACTCACGAAGTTCAGAGGTCGGTTTGGTTTGAATATGTATTAAATACTTATCCAAGCTCCTTCAGGGTGGAAAATGGGCCTGAAATCTCTCTTTTTGTTTCCTTAAATGAGATTTTCAGTCCTTCCTGGCTTGGGGCAGAAGGGAAATGCCATGAGAAGAATCTTTCTTATACTGTTTTGGTATTTGGGGGCTGGTCTAAAGCCAAAGTAACAATTCTCCATCATTACTGGCTGGAATGGCAGATAGCAGGATGGGATATAGTGGGACAACTATCTGGTTTCAAGAGCACTGTGGTGGGGAACAAGAAATTCAGTCTCATTTGGTTTACCCAATTTAAAGGTACCTCTTCCTTTGCCCAAAATGGAGAGGGACATGCAGTGCACCTCCAGTCTAGTCAAATGAGCCTCAGTTGACCCCACAGTGCCAACAAAAAAATAAACAAACAAGTTATTCTCAAGCTAGGCATCAAAACCTCATGTCTTTGCCAAATTATATAGCATAGTTATCGAAGCGTAACTAGGTGCACAGTGCAGGCATAGCGACTGTGGGGGTAGATGTCACCTCCTTTTTTGCTGAGGTGACATTACTTCCCTCAACAGTAAACTTTGGCCACTGCTTCTGCACCATGTGCTGCTGCTGCTGCTCTGTCCTTCCCACAGCCGGAGCCGGAGTGGGAGCTGCTGCAGGAAAGGTACAGGGGGAGAGAGTGGGGTATGGGAGGTAAGGTCCTGGCTGCACCACACATGCAGGCAGGACTGAGAATCCCTGCACCTAACGGGGCTCGTAGTCCCAGCTGTCCCATATGCACAGCTAGGACTGAGAGCCCCATCAGGTGTGGGGATTCACAGCCCCAGCTGTGCATATGGCTGCAGGATTCTCGGCCCCCGTGGCCATGGGGTGCTGCTGCAGTCGCCCAGCTGTGGGAATGCATGGAGCACCCTGAAGCTGGGAGTTCACAATGGCTGGGAAACTACAGCAGCTGTGATCTGCAAGCTGCAGACTGCCTACACATGAAAATTAAAGCTGGATAAAGTTTTCAGCAATAGCTTTATAGCTGATTGGACCTTTTTAAGGTGTGATAGTTATTTGCATGTGTAGCCAGTCTAGATTTATTGCCTAATTAACAAGGTGATTGAGCAATAGATATAATGTGTTGGTGGGACTTGAGAGGTTAATGCAAACAGAGCATTCCCAGCTGTCCTGGATTTTCCTGACAATCCCATAACATTTTTTAAAGATCTATAATCATCTCTGTCTTAAGTCACCAGTAGGATGGCCCCTATATCCCAGAATAACCCTTTGTGGGTGTGTTCTCACATCAGGTGTGCTATAAGAGGTAAAGCAGGAGAGAAGGTAAGGAGCAGTAGAAGACTGAAAGCTGAAGCTAATTGCCTGTTTCATATTTGATTTGGGTCCTGCCAAGGCATTGCAGGAGGCTAAGAGAAGAATGTTTTCCATCCATCATAAAGTCCAGTAGATCTCAATCTGTGGACTTTTACATTTTCATTTGTTGTAATTATTTCATATTAACATATTCTCAGTGTTCCTCTACCTTCAACAAGCCCCAAAAAGCTTTGTATATTTCTGGTGCTTTGTCCCTTTCCAGTCTTCTCTCTGAGCTTTCATTTGTCTTTTCATTATTAATTACATTTTTCTTGTTTCATAGTTTCATAGTTTCTAGGGTCAGAAGGGACCTGAACAGATCAAGTCTGACCCACTGCCCTGGGCAGGAATGAGTGCTGGGATCATAATACCCCAGCCAGATATCTATCCAACCTCCTCTTGAAGACCCCCAAGGTAGGGGAGAGCACCACCTCCCTTTGGAGCCCATCCCAGAGCCTGGCAGCCCTAACCATAAAGTAATGCCTCCTAATATCAAGCTTGAACCTACTCTCAATGAATTTGCGGCCATTAATCCTTGCTATCGCAGGTGGTGCCTGGGGGAACAGAGCCTCACCTGTTTTCTGTTGTTCCCCCCTGCTGAGTTTATAGATGGCCACCAGATCCCCTCTCAGTCTTCTCTTGTGGAGGCTGAATAGATTCAGGCCCTTTAGTCTATCTTTGTTGGGCCTGGCCTGCTGCCCCCTTGACCATGCGAGTGGCCCTCCTGTGGGCCCTCTCAAGGTTAGCCACATCCCTCTTGAAGTGTGGTGCCCAGAACTGGATGCAGTACTCCAACTGCAGCCTGACCAGCACCACATAGAGGGGAAGGATCGCCTCCGTGGACCTGCTTGTGATGCATCTGTAGATGCACGACAAGGTGCAGTTAGCCTTACTGACCGCTTCCTCGCATTGGCAGCTTATGTCCATCCTGGAGTCAACAATGACTCCAAGATCCCTTTCAGCCACTGTGTTGTCGAGAAGGGCGTTCCCCAGCCTATAGGTGTGTTGCAGGTTCCTTCTCCCTAAATGCAGCACCTTGCACTTGTCTGCATTGAATTCCATTCTGTTCTCATCCGCCCACCTCTGTAACCTGTCTAGATCTAGTTGGATTCTGTCCCTCCCCTCTGTCATAACCCAATGAGTTTGGTGCCTCGGCACTATGGAATTTTCTTGACACAGAGCCTCTTGCACAGCGAGGGTTTTTGTTGCATAAAGAACCCGCGTCCAGGAGAGTGTTCCTGCCACTTTTGCAGCTGCTTTTGCAGGATGCATTTTCTCTTTGCAGCACGGAGGTGCACGGTGCAAAGAGTTTGTGCCATTCAGATGTAAATTCATGCCCCGCAATTGGCTAGTGCTAAATTATTCATACGTGGCGGCCAGTAATTGGCTTGCTGGCCGTTTAAAAATTAGCGCAACTTCTGCCCAAGTCGAAGAACTTTGAGCACGCTGCAGAGTGCCTCTTAGAGATCCGACTTGCAGCTAGCTGATCGATAGACTGATCACCTATCGATCCTTCTTCCCGTCGCCGAACGCAGTCCCAGACGTACCCTTTTCCGCCGGCTTGAATTACGGACGAGTTTACTGGCATTGGCCTTGCCAGCTGGAGCAACTCACATTGTTGTCCAGACGACCGAACCGTTTCCATCGCAGCCACCTGCAACATAAGTAAAGTTTTTTGCAACCATTAAGCTTGTCAGCCTCTCTTTTCACCAGCCCGCCCTGATGAACGGGTAAATTCTGAATCACCTTGAGTTGGTTCAGCCCGGCCGAGACATGGCGACGAGGATGGGATCAGGATCACCGCGGCACATGCCGATGGGATCAAAGGGCACGGTGATGGAGAAGAACTTAATTGGGTGCTGCCCCTGGCGCACCGGGAACCGCCACGTAGAGAATGCTAACGATCTATGGGAGCATATCGCTTACCACCAGGCGGTAGAAGGGGAGGAAAGAAGTATTGATGGTTACTACTCCGTAAAAAGAGAAGAGACTGTAATAAAAGAATGGAGAACAAAGCTATCCCTAGGGGAGTTCGGATGCATAATGGGGAGCGACCGGGTTTACTATCGGCCCCCGGAAGAAACATCAACAATATCCCTAGCCGGGGTGAAAGTGCGGAAGGCAGAAAAGCTGACCCCCGCTCAGGAGTTCACCCAATGCACCCGATACTTGAAGGAGGGGGGGGAACCCACCCCCGCGGACTGGTTCAACTGTCCGGATTTGGTGCCTGAGTCGCGGGGCCATGAGCTCCTCGTTCAGCTGTGGGAGGATTTAGAAACTAAGGGCCGTCACAAGCCGAAGTGGGGTCTAATTAAATGGAAAAAGGGAAAGATGATCAATGTGCTGTTCCATGCAGTAACGGGCCTACTGAGGGAATACGCGAATCTGGAGGCTCAGATATATACTGCAGGTAAAGAATCGCTGGAGCGGACAGCAAAGGGCTCCGGAGCAGCGTTTCTTAACAGTGCCAGCCGCATGATGTTGCTAGCAGAAAATGGCGGCGAAAGAAGCGCTAGCTACCCAGGGAACCCGGAAAGGAGGGGCAGAGTTATGGAAGACCCGGCGGGGATTCCCTTGGTGACTCCACCCCCTGAGGTGACGTCATTCCCTGCAACCACGCCTCTTTACCACAGGGAGGGGGCAATGGGAGGAGGGATGTACCCAATGCTCCCAGATGCAGAATTTAACCCTCTCTCTGCCGCAGCTTACCCGATAGCAGTGACAAAGCATGTTGAGGATGAAGAAGGTACCACACGTACCACCACTATCTCTCGTACACGCACCAGACCAGAGATTCAAGAGCTTTGCAAAGACTCTAAAATCAGGCCGGAAGAAACCCTGGCCATATGGTTAGGAAGACTGATAGTGGAATTTGGATCCGACACTCTGGATAAAGAAGAAGCGAGTGCCCTGACACGACAAGCAGCGTGGAGCGGAGGGCGCGCTACTGATTTGAATGTGGTCACGGACAGTGCCCACTGGCCCATCCCACTCCCGACGCTTGTGGTAGGACAGGTGACCCACAAATTTCACACCTGGCACAAGGATTGCCCGAAGAAGGCTACAGCAGAACAACTTCTCCTGGCTATAGTTGGAGTGTCGTATCTCTCATGGAGCCCAAAAACAAATCCTATGGGACTAACAGCAGTCCAGCGTAAAGAGAGATGGGCTCATAGTTACCTATCGGACCCCGGGGCAATTCCAACACCCTTGGAAGCTATAGATGCCTGCGTGGAGGTGTATGGAGGAGCGAATGCTGTTACACTCCGACTCTTCTTGAACCCAATAGCAGGACAACCAGTGGGAAGTCTTTTAGGCCATCTCCCACGATTGCAGGCACTTATGAAGCAAGGTGAGGAAGCTTCTAATGACACAAGGGATCGACCTTCAGCGTACCTGGCTGCAACATTGAGGCCTAGCCGTCCAGGGTATACCCCTCAGCGAGAGCCATGGGGGTCACCTCCAAGGACCCCAAAAGAAAGAATCTCAAAGGAAAGAACTCTGAAGGAAAGGACTATGTTCGGATTTCTTCTCGCTCACTCCGGACTAACAAAGGCTCAATTGAGACTTTTGGGAGACAAGGCCCAGGCTAGTATGGCTGAAGCAATGGGATTTAATTTTGAGGATCCGTCAAAAAACAAGTAATGGCCGTCGGCTCTGCCGGTGGCCTTCCTCAACTCAGACCTGATCCTGCTGATTCTCGACCATATGCTAAACTTACTGTTTACAACCCTACTGATCCGGATGACAAACAACAGGTATCCTTCCTTCTTGACACTGGAGCTCAGACCAATGTGATTACCTCGATGATACCTCATCAAAAGACCACCAAGACGATCAAAGTACAAGGGCTTAACGCTATCGCTGTCACAACAAAGGTTAAGTTTTGGGTTCAGGACCACCGATATCCCCTAGAAGCTGTTCTAGGGGGCATCAATATTTTAGGAATCCTGGGGATAAAGACGTTTGACCTCAGGGAACAAGTGCTACAGGCATTACCCGTAATTATCCCAAAGCAGGACTGGCATCGACCAACGCTTCATGACACTTCCACCTGGCGATATCGGCCAATCCCAACTAAGGATTCTCTGAAACAGTCCCTTACTAACCTTCTGCAACGACTTGAGCGACGAGGCTGTATTAAGACCATAACAGCCAGCACCTACCTATCATCAGGATGGGGAGTGGCGAAACCTGGGAAGCCTAATGAAGCCCGGTTGGTCGTGGACTATCGAGAAGTCAATAAAAGATGCCAAGTACTTCAACAACCTAATCCGTCTACTCTGCCACAGTGTATGTTTGAGATGGCACAGTTCCAGCAAAGTCCGTGGGTCGGAGTTACATTAGATCTGAAAAATATGTTCTTTTCTATCCCAATAACTGATCCGGAGGGAATACTGAATATGTGTATTGATGGCATCATGTATAGGTGGACAGTTTGTCCGCAAGGATATCACAATGCTCCATCGTTAGCCACTGGTGCCATGAATAACACCCTGAAGAATTTTCGAGCCTTGCACTCTCTTCCCCCAGAAAAGGAATTAAAAATTTGGAGTTATGTGGATGATATTGCCATCATGGGTCGCGATAGCTCTGTAGTTGCCAGTGTAGTAAACCAACTAGTTGCTCACCTTCAAAGTGAGGGATGGACCATCAACGAGGAAAAGTCAAGCCTACATCCTGTAGATGACATTACGTTCCTTGGCGCTCGATACACTGGTTCCATCCACCACGGAGTATCGCATGAGGGTCCTAACATCGATCAACTAAAAACATTCCACCCTGTCACTAAGAGGCATTTTCAACAGCTTTTGGGTCATTTAAATTGGTATCGACATTATATTGGTGGTATCGACATTATATTGGACCTAGTGATTTGGCACTCCTCACTAAATTACAGCGACAGATTCGCGACAAGTCCCGAAAGTCCACGCCTTGGACGGAAAAGGATCAGCAGAATCTGCTTCGCCTGCTAACCACGGTTAAAGGTACACAACTCCATGCCATCGATATGGGTGAGTCACTGACCGTGACCCTTGGATTCACCACCAATCACGTGTGGGCTGTTGTGCACAATCCCAGCAATGAGTTAGTATACACGGCCCACAAGACGCTTCAAGCGGCGCAACATCGATATGGAGCTATGGGAAAGATTCTCCTAGCTGAACAACTGGTGGAGCCGTTAGCAAGGGGGCATGGGACGTTACGCACTCCTGGTGCCACATTGTTACCCTTGCTGGACGCGGGAAGAATCGACCCACATTTTCAAGGGGAGTCTAAGACCTGGAATACGCTAGTACTTACCCACCATTATAATTGGCATTGTTGGAGGTTGGAGGACACGGTACCTGATCCAAGCCCAGAAGATGAGGAAAAGGTTCCTACGCTGTATGGAACTTCAGCCCCAGCATGGATGGCCTCGGACGGAACCTCCCGACATGAAGGAGCCTATGGATATTACTGTAAAGTTTGTCATGATAAGGGAATTTTTCAAGCTGACCCAGATGATAATTCGTCCCAAAAATGTGAATTATTAGGATTCCTGAAGGTACTGGAACATTGCTTGATGTATCATAACGATACACTCCCAGTTCCGATCATCGCGATTGATTCGCAGTATATCTACAAAATTCTTACGGGCACAGCTTTTCCCACCGAGAACTTGGATGATTGGCGAGACATCTGGAGGACATTAACTGGATTTGTACGCCTTCCGTTGTTTAGGCACACTAAGTCCCATTGTTCAGATACTGATCCAGTGCATGAGGTAATTGATAAGCTCTTGGAGGATCCACTCCGGACTGACATAGCTTTGCCTGTCACATCTACCATTGATCCTGAGGCAAATCCATTCCTCGCATGGCTTCACGAAAATTGGGGTCACCCAGGACCATGGGTTTGTCATCAACGTTGGTGCCGAACCATTACAGAACTGGCCTCATATGGAGCCAGGCGGGATTGGGAAAAGGTAGCTCAGGCCTGTGAAACATGTGCTAAAGAAAAGTGTCATAAAACCAAGCATCAGATCGGAGCTTTCGATCCTTCTCAGTTTCAGGCAGGAAAAGTTTGGCAGGTGGATTTACTGGGACCCCTCCCAGGGTCTAAACCGCCAAATAAAGGACTAGTTGAGGTTGATTTGGGGACCAGACAGTTACAGGTTATTCCCTTGCGAAAAAGCAATCCCACTGCTGTTATAGCTGCCTTAACTGCTGTGTTTGCCACCTGGCAACCCCCTCATGAAATTCAGTCTGATGGAGGACCTCCGTTTAACTCTAATGCTTTGGATAAATTTGCTCGCCTTCACAATGTGGCATGGCATCTTCATCTGCCGTACCACCCACAGTCCAACGGCGTTGTGGAGAGACACATAGGTTTATACAAGGAGCAGCTTCGCCTTAGAGGAGGAGGGACGTTTAAAAATTGGACTAAATTTAATCACAATGTCCTTATTTCACTAAACACTGCTAAGCCATTATGGGACGAAGCTAATGTCCAAAAACCCCCACCTTGGGAGCCTAAGTTCCAACCTGACGAGTTGGTGTGGATTTCAGTACCTCACCCTCATCAGTCTCATCCACAAGTTCACAAAGGGACAGTTCAACGGCTGGGACAATATCCCAATACCTATTCTGTCCAACTGGAAGAGAAGCCTGATTGTCCCCCTATTATTGTTCATCACAACTGGATGACTCGCTGTTCCGACGTTCACCCAGTATCCTTACAGTGAAACCAATTATGATTCTTTCTCGTTGTGTTTTGTCTTGTTATTCTGTTTTCTTCACAGGTTTGACCCCAGCAAAAGCAGTAATTCACAACTACCTGATTGTGAGACCAGACTGCAATCCATTCGAAGCTAGAAAGTGATAATTGTGAGGGAGGCACTGAGACAGCAAAGAGCCCATCTGCCCAGGACTTGTTGTGTTGACTGACATTGTCTGTTTTGGAGAAGACGGACCGAAGCGGAATGTTCTCCAATCAAACGATGATCAGCAGTTGTTGTTATGTGTTCAAAGTTATTTGTTTATGTATTTATATATATATATATATTGGTTGCGAAGGCTTTGCCAAGTCAGTGAATTCCATATAATGTGCTCATGTTTCGAAAGTTCCAGTTGTGCGATCGGCAAGGGGGCATGTCATAACCCAATGAGTTTGGTGCCTCGGCACTATGGAATTTTCTTGACACCTGAGAGCCTCTTGCACAGCGAGGGTTTTTGTTGCATAAAGAACCAGCGTGCAGGAGAGTGTTCCCACCACTTTTGCAGCTGCTTTTGCAGGATGCATTTTCTCTTTGCAGCATGGAGGTGCACGGTGCAAAGAGTTCCCGCCATTCGGATGTAAATTCGTGCCCCGCAATTGGCTAGTGCTAAATTATTCATACGTGGCGGCCGGTAATTGGCTTGCTGGCCGTTTAAAAATTAGCGCGACTTTCGCCCAAGTCGAAGAACTTTGAGCATGCTGCAGAGTGCCTCTTAGAGATCTGACTTGCGGCTAGCTGATCGATAGACTGATCACCTATCGATCCTTCTTCCCGTCGCCGAACGCAGTCCCAGACATACCCTTTTCCCGCCGGCTTGAATTACGGACGAGTTTACTGGCATTGGCCTCGCCAGCTGGAGCAACTCACATTGTTGTCCAGACGACCGAACTGTTTCCGTCGCAGCCACCCGCGACGTAAGTAAAGTTTTTTGCAACCATTAAGCTTGTCAGCCTCTCTATTCACCAGCCCGCCCTGACGAACGGGTAAATTCTGAATCACCTCGAGTCAGTTCAGCCTGGCCGAGACACCCTCCAGTGTGCCCACTTCTCCCTACATCTTTGTGTCATCAGCAAATTTGAAAAAATCAGAAATAATAGCCACAAGCTAGCAGAGAGCAGATTTAGACTGGACATTAGGAAGAACTTCTTCACAGTTCGAGTGGCCAAGGTCTGGAATGGGATCCCAAGGGAGGTGGTGCTCTCCCCTACCTTGGGGGTCTTCAAGAGGAGGTTAGATAGGCATCTAGCTGGGGTCATCTAAACCCAGCACTCTTTCCTGCCTATGCAGGGGGTCGGACTCGATGATCTATTGAGGTCCCTTCTGACTCTAACATCTATGAATCTATGAATTTGGACAGCATGCTTTCCAAATTCTTGTTTTGTGAATGTATTTGGTGCTTATAAAAATGAAAGATGATTATGAACATGTGTCTTGAAAGAAACAATACAGGCTACAGTGTTGTAGCCATGTTGGTCTAAGGACGTAATACAGGCTTCTGTTATTCAGTCTTCCCTTTCTGTGGTAGTTTTGCAGGTTTTATAATCTAAAAGTGCTGTTCATACACTAGCTTAGTGCCATAAACTGACAATCATGGTAGATAGGGGCAAATTGTGTGGTGATTCTGTGAAGTGAACAAAGGGGGACAAGAATGGCAGTAGAAAATGTATTTAATTTACAGAATTTGAACTAACATCGCAGGGGTGAAAGGCTAGTTAATGCATCATCTCCATCTATTACCTACATTCCCTTCTCTCAACATTGTCTTTATACCAATTTAAGTATAAAAGTCTTCTATAATCTTGTTGAACCATGTTTTTCCTTCATCCAGAAGTTGATTTAACTTTTCTTACAGGCCGCTGATTTCATCATACGGGTGATATGTGGTTGCAGAGTAAACTTGGATGATTTTCATCTTGTGTCTTTTGGAAATCTTCAGGGTTAGTTGAGCAATCTTGTTACTGACTCAATTTATGTGTTTTATTAACCTCCAGAGCTTCTTCTGAAAAAGAGAAATGCTTAAAAATTATTCTCCTCTTGAACTGAATGATTTTAGAGATGCTTTTTACTTGGCCTTTTGCTTCAAATTTCTCTGAGTCTTTGAGTCAGTGTCAACAGATACAGAACTCTAGGTATAGAAAGAAATCAAAGCAGACATGTTAATATGGGCTATACCAATCAATGTATATGTACATACCAGTCAACACTTGCAACCAAATTTTCCAGCTCCCAAATAGTGAACATCAAAGAGCTACTGAATACCATATTTTCTTGCATGTAGCCTGCACCTTTACCTTAAGAGTTTAGTGTAGTGTAGATAAAGGAGTGACCTACGTGCATGTGTGGTGCTATACAATTAAAAAAATAACTGAACACATAACTGACTACATATGGATGTATATTTATATATCATTTATTGTATTTGTTTACAAAGATGTGTGTGTATGTATTGTTAATCTATAAGGTACATTTCTACCCCACATTCTCTCTGTATTATATATACACATATGTGTATGTATCTATGTGACTATATAGATATACATATATATGTATATGTATGTGGGCTCATCTACATATGTGAAATTAATCCAATAAACACAGCACATACCATGCCAGAGTTTATTGCCCCTGGGACCACAGCACATTGAGCTAGGTCAAACCATCCTTGACTGGCAGGAGATTTAGGGGTCAGCCTGGCTGCCCAGGGCTGCTCCGTCCTGGCTCAGCTTGCTGCTGGGAGGCTGGCTGGGGCATGAGGGTGCTCCAGTGCAGGGCTAGCCAGCAGGCAGCCCCCACACTGAAGTACCCTCACGCCCTAGCCAGCCCTGTCAGCATCTACACATGCATTGCTGCGCACAAAAGAATACTACCGTAGGATAGTACTTGTGTTACAAATACAAACCTACAGCAAAGTTCATTAGTTTCCTGCAGCCTAATAGAGCCACATATGTAGATGCTGAGACTTTACTGTGGAGCTAACTAAGCAATTCCTCAGTAATGGAGCAAAGGATAAGCATGTGATATAAACACAAACATATATATCTATATCTATATATCTATTTATATCAATAGATGTATAAAATGTGGGTGTGTAAAAATCATACAGCATCTAACAGATGCAGCTTGGAGACTGGAAGTCAGAACTCCCAAGTCAGAGGAAGGCAAAAAGAAAGATAGATGCAGGATTTAGGTACAGAATCTATTTATAGGTGCAATATTAGGCCATCTGTGCATTTATGAGAAATAACCCAAATAGATCCTAAGATTTAGCCCAGCCTATTCCAGAAGTTAAATATGGATCTGAACTTCAGAGGACTTCAGAGCAATTCAAATCTGGAATTTTGGTCTGAGCCCATTTCTAGCATTCATATGAGATGAGAAATGTTGGAAACACACAGAATAGGTATGATTCTTTGCAGTCCCACGTAAAGATCATATATAACTGAAAAAGTTTGCAATCTAAAGAAGAAGAAATTAAAAAAAAACCCCAGTATTGATCAGAAAAAAAAAACTTTCAATGCTGATAAATACTCTATAAATGTAAAATCCAAGTATAAGGAGATATTCAAAAGTCATGGCAATAATCCAAGTACTGTATGAAAGTTAGGCTGTGCTTAACCTAACCTTATGATCTACTAATTTAGAGAAAGAAATGAGACCTCATTTCTAGCATGCTTTCTAAATTCAATTAAATCTAACAAACATGCTGATAGTGTACTTTTCATTTCCTTCTACACAGAGAACCAATGTATTTAACCAGTTTAATTGTTCAGCATAAAGCAGTGATGGGTACCATACTGACAAAAATTACATCAAGTTCTGCTGGAGCATTTAAAAGGCATGTCTGCTGCAGATAACATCTCTGTGAACAAAAGGATACTTTGGGCTGGTTTTGTCTTTCTTGCTTACTAAGAACATCTATGATTTCTCTGCAAGATAAACAAAGTGTGACATGATTTTTCATTTTTCTTTACTCGTAAAATATAGTGTGTCTAACTAGTGCACTAGCACATTTAAGACAGTTAGGCCAAAGAGACAATATAACATATGACTAGATTATAAATAATTATTTTCACTCTAATGACCAAAGCCTGTGCTTAGATCCAAATGTGCATATTCCGCTGAAGTCAGTTTAATAGGTATATGACATTAAATAAATTATAGCATTTATTCAGAAAAATTAACCACTGTATTATAGATTCTAGTTGTGGATGTGTGTGCACCTCCCCCTGACTATAATGGTAGTACTATGCATGTATTCATGAGCTGACTTTGACCTTAGATCTTAGGGCTAGAAAGGACCTCTTCCTTAGTCATTTATTTCAGCTCCCTGCTCAAGAGCAGGATTTCTTCTCATTATTATCCTTAGCATCCCTACAGGCCATATGCTTACTTGTTATCTTTGTTACCATATGGCCCTTGTTATTACTCTCATGAGTAGTCCCGTTGGTTTACATGGGATGCCTTGCATTTGTAAGCTCACCTCAATGTCAGTAAGACATGTAGAATCAGGCCCATTGAGAATAAATTGCAGTTGCTTTATATTTTGCTGTAGGGAGGCTCATAGCATCAAACTGTGGGCTTCTTTTTTACACCCCTCATTCCAGTCACAATCTGCCTGTCTGAAAAGTTCATTTTTTCCCCTTATACCAATACCCTTATTCTTTTTTCTCTCAGAAGCCAAACTGAATATGACACATTAGCAGTTCTGACGTTTCCTAATAAACAATGTTGCTGGATTTTTAATCCTTTTCTATACATTAGTCCTTGCTGGTCATCCTCCAAGATCTCATGTTTCCTGCCTGTTTTTCTTTCACTTTTGTGAGATGCCACCAGGAAGATATACTTTATGGTTTCAGAAAATGTAGCAAGGTCTGGTAAGGACTTTTGATTTTCTTTTGGTCGTTCGTTAATAATTAGAGAGAGAATATTTGAAGATTCTGGGCCTTTCATTTTGAGAAGAACATTTTAAAAGTTAGTTCTGATATTTTCTCATAAATTTTGTTTATTCAAAAATGGAAAATAAATGTGCATCACTTAAGATAACAGAACTGAGGGACAGATAAGCACATTGATTATAGACTCTATTCCTCCACTTATGATTCCACATCCTCTAGGTCACAGTTCAAGGGAGGCCTCTTGATTTGCCAACAAAACCACACTAAAATGCAACAGTTCAATAACCAGCCAACTTCACTTAATTTCAAGCTTTTTAATTGAATGTCAGTCAATTACACAGTTATAATCCATATCTTATTACAAATACAAAGTACTATACCCATGCATTTTAAACAGCACATTTTCCTAACTTTCAGCATTTCCATTTTTAGAAACCATTGCAACCAAGCAATCAATTTTGATTATGGTAACAACCACAAAACATTTATCCTTAATGTCAGTTATTTAACGTAAATCTGAAAATGGAAAAACTATGTAGTTGTTCCTTGAACCAATATTTCCCAATACAAATGTTTTCCATGGTAAAATATTTCTCTCTCTGCATATTCTCTGTCTGTCTGTCTGTCTGTCTCTCCCTCTTCTATATATCTGTACATGTGTATGTAGATAATATATATTTGTGTGTGCATGCATGGGTATGTGCATGTATGTATGTCTGTAATACACATATGTCTCATGTGTGTGTGTGAACTGCCCAACCAATAAATCACCCAAATCACCATAGGCCACAAGTCTAATTATCTCTCAATCTTTACCTTTTTTAATTTCTCCTTTATCACTGTCTTTCTTCATTGTACTTTTTAATTGTGGCTATAATTTGTTCTGAAGGCTGTGAGATTTGTGGACATTCTAATGTCCTCTGGCAAGGAGTTCCAAAGTCTTTGTTCTGTTACTAAAGAGCCCTCCCTCCTGCTCTTGTGATCTTCACCTTTGCAATTGATAGGATGGCAGCAATTGAGGAAGATTGTCTCCACAGAAAGGAAAATGTTCTTTAAGTTACCTAGAAACAACTCTATGATGGCAGTGAAAATCAGGACTAAGACTGTATATTTGGTCTGGAGTTCTGCAAGGAACCCAGTAATCAAAGGTATTTAAAATTTGTTAACAGCATACCTACATATGTGAGTTGCAATAATTCAGCCTGGAAGTTTCATAGATTTCATAGATTTCATAGACATTAGGGCTGGAAGGGACCTCAGAAGATCATCAAGTCCAGCCCCCCACCCAAAGGGCAGGAAGTCAGCTGGGGTCATAAGATCCCAGCAAGATAAGCATCCAATTTACTCTTGAAGCCGTTCAATGTAGGTGCTTGAACCACCGCCGATGGCAGGCTATTCCAGACCTTGGGGGCTCGGACAGTAAAGAAATTCTTTCTTATGTCCAGCCTGAAACGGTCATAAAGTAGTTTATAACTGTTCGACCTCATCATCCCTTGGGGCGCTCTGGTGAACAAACGTTCCCCCAGATACTGGTGGTCACCCCTGATAAACTTATAGATGTCCATCAGATCAGCCCTGAATCTGCACTTTTCCAGGCTAAAGAGCCCCATAGCTCTCAGCATGATCAGAGGTCAGGAAAACAGACCTTATGATGACAGCATCATAAGGTTTGTTTTCCTGACCTCTGATCATGCGCGTGGCTCTTCTCAAGCTTCTCCACATCCTTTTTGAATTGTGGGGCCCAAAACTGGATGCAGTACTCCAGTTTATCATGGCTAAGTTATAGTCCAACAGTTTGGAGCACTGTCTTCTGTCCAGGCTTAGGTAGAAGAAGAGATGTTTCTGACTGTCGATATTAAAGCATTCAGCAACACTGAGGAATCCAGAAAATCCCCATGGTTGTTATGATGTGTGGGTTGACTCTGCTAATATAAAGTGACAGTATGGAGGATGCTAGCTCTTCAGAGTGTTTTCACCTCAATTTTGCCTTGTACTCAGCCTATTTTTTACTGCCCAGATCTTAACCTCAGCCAGACATTGAACTAGTCCCCTATATATTGCTGGTGTTTGACACTATAGCTTTTCACAAAATCATAGAATCATAGAAAATTAGAGTTGGAAGGGACCTCAAGAGGTCATCTAGTCCAACTCCCTGCCCAAAGCAGGACTATCCCCAGCTAGAACATCCCAGCCGAGGCTTTGTCTGGCTGAGTCTTAAAAACCTCCAAGGAAGGAGATTCCACAACTTCTCTGGGTAACCTGTTCCAGTGCTTTACTACCCTCCTTATAAGAAAAATTTGCCTAATATCTATCTTGTTGTAATTTGAGACCATTGCTCCTTGTTCTGTCATCTGCCACCACTGAGAACAGTCTAACTCCTTTGGAACTACCCTTTAGGTAGTTGAAAGCTGCTATTAAATCCCCTCTCAGTCTTGTTTTCTTCCAACTAAATAAGCCCAGCTCCCTCAGCATCTCCTTAGAAATCATGTGCCTCAGCCCCCTAACCATTTTAATTGCTCTCCACTGGACTCTCTCCAATTTGTCCACATCCTTTCTGTAGTGGGAAGGGGGTGGGGGGAGAGTGCAAAACTGGACACAGTACTCCAGATGTGGCCTCACCAGTGCCAAGATCTGCTAGCAACACTTCTCCAATGCAGCCCAGTACGAGCTGCTGCTTAGCCAGTCGGTCCCCAATCTGTATTGGTGCCTGGGATTGTTCCATCCTAAGTGCAGGACTTTGCACTTATCATGAATGAACCTCATGAGATTTCTTTTAGTCCAATCCTGCAGTGTCTAGGTCTCTCTGAATCCTAGCCCTACCCTCCAGGGTATCTATTACTCCCCATATCTTGGTGTCATCTGCAAAGTTGCTGAGGATATGCTCAATCCCATCTTCCAGGTTGTGGATAAAAATATTGAAGAAAATTGGCCCCAGGACCAACCAACTCCTGGGGCACTCCACTTGATTCCAAATGCCAACTAGACATCAAGCCATTGATTACTACCCTTTGAGCCCAACAATCCAGCTAGCTTTCTATCCCCCTTAGGGTCCATTCATCCATCCCATACTTCCTTACCTTGCTCACGAGAATGTTGTAGGAGACCATATCAAAAGCCTTGCTAAAGTCAAGATACATCACAAATCACATCCACTGCTCTCCCCACATCCACAGTACCAGTCACCTCGTCATACAAGGCAATCAGGTTGGTCAGGCATGACTTGCGCTTGGTGAATCCATGCTGACTGTTCCTAATCACCACCTTCTTTGCCAAGTGCTTAGAAGTGGATTCCTTAATGACCTGCTCCATAATTTTTCCAGGGATAGACATGAGGCTGACTGCAATGTCTGTAGCTCCCTGAATCCTCCTTCTTCCCTTTTTTAAAAATGGGCACTTTATTTGCCCTTTTCCAATCATCTGGGACCTCTCCTAATTGCCACAAGATTTCAGAGATAATGGCCAGCAGTTCTGAAAACACATCAGCCAGCTCCCTCAGCACCCTTGGGTGCATCACATCTGGCCCCATGGACTTGTACATATCCAGCTTTTCTAAATTCTCCCAACAAAAGTTTTTCTATTAACTTTAGTGTTTCTCAAAAATGTCATTCTATTAAATTCCGTTTTTAACAGTGGAATTTAAAGGAAAAACTCTACATTGACATCACACTGGGTCCTTAGCTCTTTCCTTATGTAATAGAAGTAGAAAATTATGGTTATCCCAGAAAATCAGTTATAAAATTTGATGATGTCTAGATACCACGGTGATTAGGCAAGAAGGAATTAATTAAAGGAAAACTGATGTCCAGACCACATTTATGAACTGCATTTTGAATGTTTGAAATATATCTACAGGATTCCACCACTGCTTTGTAACAGTCGTACTAAACATTTAAGAACTCCTACATGCAACATATAATATGCATAAAACACCATATAACATGCTTAAACACTCAACCGCTTTATCTACAGAAAGCAAAAAATAAAGATGGTGTGCAATTTTACATGGAAAATCCATGAATCTGGCATTGGATTTATATTTAAATGGTATTCTGCCATACACAAATTATGTATCTGTTCAGAGCCTTTCCATTTTAAATAACTGTGGTTGAAGGGGTGAGTATTCTCCTGCATAACATCTCATCACGTATGTATTTATGGACAGGTAATACTAGCTTTATGGTTAATATCTATCTCACTGTATTTGAGTTCATCACTCATGGTTTTATAAAGTCTTCGAGACAGAATGAGGAATCCATATCCATGGGAATAAATATGGATAAGAGAATGATTGTGAATTATCTATGAATAGTTATTTTGGTGCAATATTGTGATGCTTTAGAGTACAGAAAAATAAAACATATTTTAACGTCAAGACATACATTATATTTATTTCCATTGCATAGCATTGATAGTTTATCCTCACTTCATAAAGGATCAAGATATAAGAAATTTTGGTTTTTGAAATTTGAAATATTTTTAACAGCCTACACACTTTGAGCCATTGTTAAATGAAAGCAGATCCATCTGAGCTATGAACACACATTTGAAGTAAGAACCATGTGAATGAAAATAGCAAAATTGTCACTTTCATTTAAAACAATAATAGCCAGGGTTTTTTTACTACAGCAAAGAGCTGCTTGGTGGAGAAATGGGTAAGGGTGATGTATAAAGTTGGCTATAGCCTTAGCTCTGCCTTAGCCTAAACATACATTAGACTCTCCTTGGTGCTCTAACCTACACCAGCCAGCAACAGCATCGAAAGGAGCATCTGTGGCTGGGAAAAACCAGAACACTACATGCCTCACTGCATCCTAGAAACACACTCATACTGTACAAGCTCTACTTCCACTAGGGGGATGCAAACAATTTCTGCTTCCTTTGATGCCACATCAATTTGGCCCTGTGAATCCAAACTGCTGTAGCACTACTACTCGGTGTTGCTAGAGTCTGATTATTCAGGAGGAGGAGAAGGGAAATGTTCCATAAAGAAAGACATGACTTCCATTAAAATGAAGAATATGGAACTTATTTTTCTTAAAGTTTTTCATTTCTTCATTTAGTCTTATGTGGAAAAACAGGAATACTCTGCTTTGCATTAACATAAAACACTTCCTTTCATTAGGAAGGTGAATGTACATCCTTATTAATATTCCAGGTAGGAAAACATAGTGCTGAGTATAATCACAGGGCCTGATCCTGCTCACATTGAACTCAGTGGCTGCCTATAGATGTGCTCATTCATATTCTAATTAGAATGCGAATGAGAAGACTCAATTAATTGAGCAGATTAATCAAGTCTGCTCCATGTTCTAATTAGAACATGAATGAGTTGCCTCACCATCACCTGTATTAAGACTCCTCCACATATTAAAATGGCTGTGGGGACACTTTAACTAAAGCTCGTCGAATTATCTTTAGTTAAAGTGCCCTTGTAGCTATTTTAAAATGTGGGGGGCTTAATACACATGACAGTGAGCCATTCTAATTATAGCAGCTGTCAGGAAACCACTCTAATTAAAATGACCCCTCCCTACCCTCAAGCACATGTATAAGCACCCAATGTGTTGACTTCAATGGGAACAGAAGTTAGCTCACAGCTGAGTCTAGCTCTGTCCCTGAAGCTCTCATCAGGACTTAATAATAGTTGATTGTTTAAATCTTTTTATTCATTTGCCTTGACTTGAGAGCAGTTCCACCAAAATCTAATAAACTAATCATTAACTGGCTTGCAGTGTATATTATAGCTTCTTTAAAACTCAAACTTGACAATCTCAGCACTAGAATACCAGCAAATTCACAGAAGCATAGCCATTTCTCCTGCTGGATGTGTGATAATTGTTTTTCTACTCATTTACATTCAAAAGTAATTAAACCATACAAGAAAACTATGTACTGTAGTCTCGGTGCAGTATGTGCACTGTTTTGGGGTTATGCAGCGATTCCATGAAAACATCACAGTGGGAGCTATAGTTCATTTACATTGTCACTTTCTAAAAATTTTCAGAAACGTACCCTTGAAAGAATTAGGTCACACAAAATGTGGCCTAAGGGTTTCTTCTTTCTGTTTTCCCCAGTGGAGCTCTGCAGCTGATGTGATAAAAACTGTTCTACATCAATAATTTTTAGAGTTCACGTTACCTGAAAAATGTATTTGGTTTTTGGAAATAAATCAGGTTTTTAAATGAGGGAAATTCCTTCACTTTAATTCTAGATCTGTTTACTTGCCATTAATGTACTAGTATTTCAGCACACATCCAGGTGTACACCGAGCATTTGCAGCATTCTGTTGCTGTAACTATCATTTTCTGGCTCCTCTTCTCATTACATCAGTTAATGCCATGTATTGCATATTTAGCTGGCAAGTAGGGAGAATAAAATAACTAATGTAGACCTTCCCTTCCTTCTGGACGTGATAATCACACCCAGAATGTAAAATAATGGCAGTTTAAAAGCAGATTTGCTTGAAACAGCTAGTATTTATTTCTGTGTTACTCTGTAAAAAACACTGGTGGAATTCTGCAATTGAAAATGCATCTTCTCCAGTTATGATGGTACTGGACCTTATGACATTCCTGAATCCAAAGTACAGTAAAGGAGATGAAGAATAAGAATGTGATCATTCTTTTTCATTCTGATAATGAGATAATTAACAACATAGGAGGAGTTAAGTTCTCTTGTTTACACTTCTGCAACTCACTGACTTCCAAGGAGTTGTTTCAGTAAAACTCAGAGCAGTATTTAGCCTCTTATTTCCTGCTAACTGGTACATGATTGCCTTACATATCTTTTTAATTAAGAAATGATTAGATATAAGATAAACAGACTATGGCTCTGATTTTGCAATCACATACACATACAAATGTTTGCTCAGTCAGAACCTATAGGAGATATTTGACTTATGGGTACATTTAATGTAGAATTGAGCAACTTCATTTTTTGAAGATGAATTTGATTAATTTTGTTTTCTGAGGCTTCTGACAGTAGTTAGACGTTCTCTCTTTCTTTTCTTTAATCTATGCATTTTTACACCTTGTCTTTAAGAGTTTTATTATTAAAATTATTATTATTATCATTATAGCACATTTCTTCTATTTTCAAACTAAGAACTTCATAGACAAAGGTTAATTTTGCTGTTCATTGGGCAACATGATCACTGCCTTTTTTTGGTTATATATACTGGATAGTCTTCTGGTTTTGTCTGATTTAAAGGATAAGCTTTCTGTCAGATGAACCATCGTTTTTTCTCTGTAGAGTGCCTTACATAGCGGGGCTTTTAGGTGTTTGTATAGTGCAAGTAAATCATAACAAGAAAAAGAACTTTTGTAGGTGTTCCTTAACTTCTTAATTTTGTAGATAAATAAAACCAGCTATGAATAAACAAAAATAAAAGTAAGACAATCTAACTGTTGACAGATGGTTTAAGGCAGAGCATTTCAAACGTTGATGACTAAAGTTATATATGTGTACATGCATATAATTCCACGGTTAGGCCTCTAAACATCTAAGTCAATGGCCAACTGTATAGTTGAGAGAGCTGTTGGACAAGGTTTCGGGCATCAAGTGCCCTTCCTCAGATCATCTGATGAATAATACTTGATGCCCAAAAGTTTATCCAACAGTGCCACCAACTATACAGTTGGTCCAATAAAATATGTAATAAAAAATCCTTGCCTCATACATTTCCTTGACCATCCTGTAACCCTACTAAGCAATGGCCTAATATACAGAAGTTCTAAGCAGCTGTACCTCTGGTTTCTTGAGTTGTGGGGAGCAGAAAATTAGCCTGCTTATATCACTGACTTAAAATGTATTTAGCTACTTAACTATGGGCAGCAAAAGTAGGTCTAAATTCATGAATTGGCTTCTTTTACAGCTGTTTCATTATTAACACTGACATTTTTATTTAAAAAGAAAGATGTGAAAGTTTCTCTTTGGCCAGCATAGCTGGGCTGAGTTCTCTTTCTTGGTCTTATTATGGTTTTTATGACTATTTAGTCGGGGGGGGGGGGGTCCAGTAGAAGACGAAAGATAGCTATTTCAAGTGGCAGATATGACCTGACAATCAAAGTTTTAATACAATCCTTCCACATATAGATGTATACCTAATCCCAAAATGCTGCATACAATTCTTTTAGGCATTGTGTTAAAGGTGGGCATTAAAAAAAAATAATAATGGGAGTATTTTATTTTTTAAACTAACACATTGCCCAAAAAAAGTGTTAGGGTCTCATCACAAGAAAATAAAGCTTTAAGTTTCTCCACAGAACAAGCAGCTTCCCTATTTTGCTTCCCAAGTGTCAACCAATGGAGTCTCTAGAGACACCTATACACATGGCCAATGACTGCTCCAACACGTTCTAATTAGAATGTGTCAGAGTAGGCTCGATTAATTGAGCCTGCTGGAGTGTGCTAATAAGCATGCTCCAGGAGCCTCAGCGTCATGTGTATCCAGGATCCCTATGCTTCAAAATGGCGATGGGGGTGCTTAAATTAAAGTTTGTTGAAAAAGCTTTAGATAAAGAACCCCTGCCACCATTTTGAAGTGAAGGATGCTGAATACACAAGACACTGTGGGCACTTTAATTACAGCAGCTCCCCAGAGCTGCTCTAATTAAAGCTCCCCCTTTCCCCACTGCAGGACACATATAAGGACACCCCTAGGTGTCAGAATTGTGGAGTAAATGTTAAAATTATGAAACTTGGCAGAGTGATACACCTAACTGTCCAGTTTGATATAAGATTTGGAGCCTCTTCAAAATGATGCAGCATAATGTCATTATTACCTCAAAACAACATCATTTGTTTCAGAATTTAAATTTCTACACCAGGGGTGTATTATTAAAAGACAGTTTCACTCCAACAGCATATATTGAATAATCAATTAATTAAATCCATAATTACCAGATTCCTATGGCTATTGTGAATTTTGAATGCTTATTTCTGTAATGTATCTTATCTATATACAATCTAATTTGTCAGCTCCCATGCTAAGTTTTAATTTGTATTCTGTAACATAAAGTACATTATAAACCCAGTCTTTTAATTTCAGGAATAAACATATGAAGTTCTTGATGCCTTTCTGACATAATGATGCATCATATACAAATACATTTTAGTAAGTCATCCTGACTCCTCACCTGTGACCCACACATACAGCTGCAAAGTTTAAAAGTTTCTTTTAAAAATGAGTGAGCTATTACCTTATTTACCTAAATCTAAGACAACCCTAAATTTAAGACAACATCCCAATAATTAGATTCTAGACATTTGTTATAAGTTTCCATGTCTGGAGTCTAATTATTGGAAGGTCATCTTAAATCCATTCTTGCCACCACTGCAGCACAGAAAACAGTGGGAGAGGCAGTAGGGTGGCAGCAGTAAGGGAAAGGTGGCAGAGAGGTGGGGGGCAGGTTTCCCTCAAACCTTGAATGCCCTGCCCCTTCTTCCCCTGGTTTCTCCCTCCTGCAGCCTCTGCTGTCCTCTGACTTTTTCTTTGTCCCAGCTCTGGCACCACTCCAGCCTTGGGCACAGAGCACATTCATGCCCCAGCCACAGCCTCCGCCTCTGCTACTACCAGTCCAAGCTGGGGCCACAGCATGCTTGCTCCATGTCCCAGGCTGGCTGTAGCAAGGGTAAGCGGCAGAGGCAGGGCAGGGAAGAAGCTAGGGAGGGAGACAGAGAGGGAGACAGGTGGGATGAGGGCCTGAGCTGCGGTGGGGGGGGCAGAGGCTACAGGGGGAAATGGTGGTGGGATGAGCAGAGGCAGTGTAGGGTTAAGCCAAAGCTGCAGATCCAGCCCCAACCTCAGCTGAGGCTGAAGTCACAGCAGCCATCTCCCCCCTGCCACCTCATACTCGATTCCAAGGCAAGGAGCCTTTTTTCCCATGTTAAATGAAGGACTCTTGGTGAGATAGGAGGGTGCATCAGTGGAGAAAAATGATGATTTTACTGCCTCACACTGTTTCTTTTTCCTTATTCCCCTCCTCCCCAGTACCCTTCCCCTCACTTGGCTGCTGAATTGACATGGAACAGAGAATAGCAAAAAGAGGCAAAAAGGAACAATTGTCCACAATCAAGATGCTCCAGTGGCTACCAGTCACAATTAAATCCTGCTTACTGCCTGAAGCCCAGATAAATATGTGAAATCCATCAAAGCTGCATGAATGAATGAGGGAGGACTAAATATGCATTTTTAACATCAGTGGTCCTGCAGAAAGCTGGTATCCCTTTCCAATAGAAGTCAGCTCCAACAGATGTGCCAGAGTGGTATCCAGAAGGACCGGTGCCAGAGCCTCTCAGACACAGAGCAGTTGGGTTTCTCCTCTGACATCTCTTTTTGTTTCACACAGGAAACAAACCACCTAAGTCCAGCTGAAATCCAGAAACAAAGTCCCTACTGCTGCTTGTGGCCTGACTGAAATAGGAGGCCACCAAAAATTCGGCTTCTTTATTCCGCTTATTCCTCTTATTCTGTTGACTTTGGTCATCGTCTCTTGTTCTTCTACTTCCCTCTCTCCCTGATGTGGAATTTTTGCCCTGTTTAGGCCAGTCTGATCTATTAGTTACTGGTGTATGGCAACAGTGAAGAGATGCAGATAAACCTATTAATATTGGAGTGATTTCTTCCATGTCTCCTGAGAATTCAGTCTCAGGGACACTGCCAGCAATTTCAGGAACTGTTGAGACAGATGGCTGAGGCACAGGATCTGATAATGTGTTCCTGAGATGACTCACTGACTCCTCAGCATCTTGAAGACTAAGCAAAGAGGGAAGAATATGCTTCCAGGTAATCAGGATATTATCAAACCAGCTAGAGATTGCTAATGGAATCCATTACTGGCCCAGGTAATTTCAAAGAAGGGACATCCTAGGAGAGGATATTCAGAAGTGTAGTTGCGCAATTAGAGGTAGATGAAAAGGGCAGCTGCCCTAGTCATCAAGTTAGGAGGAGCACCAGAATTGCCCCACGTCCCACGCAGTCCATGAACCAACAGCTTTGTCATGCTATGATTTAAATAGTTCCTGGTTGCAGTTGCTTTAAGAGCAACAGAGCCGGGGCGGGCAGAGCATACGTGGTGTGATGGAGCAACTCTGCCAGGACTGTCCTGGAGTCAGTCCTGGCATGGCAATGCTTCTGGAGCATGGACTCTCTGCCTCCTGCCCTGCTCTCAGAACCCACCCCCCAACTCTCGAAATCTGTGTGCCCCCTGCCCTCCCACTCCTGGCCAGAACTGCCCCCTGCTTTCAGAACCGGCCCCCTCCCCTCTTGGGAACACAAGGCCAGGGTTAGGAGGCTGCAGACACCAGGCTCTCAAGTGCTGTGTGGGGGTGGTATCTACCCCCGCAGGCCACATCTGCAGCCCCATCCACAAGGTGTAGACATAGGGTTCTGAAGTACCATGTGGGGTAAAAAGTGTCCCCCTGCAGAACTGGGGAACCCTGAGCTCTGGTCACGGCAGTGTGACTTCCTGCAGCCAGAACCCCAGCAGCACCATGCGCTGTGTCCAGACAAGCTTGGCCACACGCCACACACCACACATTCAGGTGTTCTCCACGCTGCAAGGTAGCAGCACGGAGTTTGGGTTTTTTTGAACCCAGGAGATCCCAGGGTCCAAAAAACCTGCACGAAAAAAACAGGGCAGTGCATGGGGGGCAGTGCACACTGCCCAAAACTAGAGCCTTGCTGGCCCGAGCCACGCTCCAGCTGCCAGCCGTGCTCTGAGTGGCAGGATCGCTGCAGCTGCAGCTCCCTCAGGACCCCAGGACCCCAGGTAGGCTGCTGAGGCCAGCACAGTGGTTACCCACCTGGGGTAACCTGCCATGCATCACAGGCCATGTGGCATAGGCATTCTCCAGGAACAAGTAGCAGCAACAGAAGGTGTACCACTGCTTCTTGTCCCCAGGGAAACAATTGTCCATGCTTGTGTGGACACAGCCATGGTGGCAGAGGCACAGCCCCCACTGCCCATGAACAAATTACCTCCCTCCCCCCAAGTTGCAACCGCAAGGACAGGGTTGCAGCCCCAGCTGTGTGTGGACAAAGCATCCTCACTGAGGCAAGAGACCCACTCTGGGGCTGCTGTCTGAAAGCTGTGAGGAAGCAAGAGAGTGTTAGGTGAGGGAGAAGTGGTCCCTAGGGAGCACTAGCCAATCTGCCCTGACTGGTGGCCTGGACTGCTGTCACCTATTTCCAGGCAGACAGGGGAGCTGGCAAAGCGTGTTGGGATACGTGCTTTGAGTTCCTCTGGCTGGGTGCTTTTAGCATTGCAGTCCACAGATCATGCAGAAAGTCATACATTTGTACAGGTTTCAACCAGTTGAATGTCTAACCGCTTTAATTAGCTAAGCTTCAACTGGTTGAATTGAACACTTGTACGCATTCTGCATCTCACTGGAAAGTTGAATGTACTCAAAGTGAAGAAGCGAAGAGTAAGCATTTCAGCAAAAAGCATAAGAGGTTTTAACTTATAAATGATTTCCCTTTTAGATGTTAATCATTCTCCTCTTTCAAGCCATCTTTGTCTTCTGTGAACTACTCTGTAGTAACATATATTAACAAAAAACCTCCATGTTCAAGGAAATGGTTATTTCATTGTTTCTTGGGTAAAGCTAATCTAATGCAAACACGTACATATACACTTGAGGATCAGAGTGCAAGGAGGTATATTTTTAGTCACCAGGGAAGATTTGTCTTGACAGCTTTTTACTTTTGTTCTTCATTATAACATAAGAAAATGCAAAGTGACAAGTATCAGACAGGCTGTGCACGGCAGAGCTATGTAGTTGTTTTTCTGGCTGTTAGTAACAAATCTCTAGACTAGGCTGAATTGACACGGAGCACCCAGCCATGTCGCTCCTTTTCTCTCATCTCTCCTACCCATGCACATTTGTGTGAATGAAACTTCATCTTCAGTCTAAACAGACTCAGGCTTCTCTAAGCAGCAGATGTGGCAGAAATAGACCCTGCGGGCAATGAATCACAGGTTCAACTGTAAAAACAAATTTAATAAACTTTGCACTTACTTAATATTCCTTAAAAATACGAAGGGTCCTAAGCTGCTTTATCATGTGTGGATATGCAGAGTGATGCATGAAGAGTTTCTGACCCTGTCAGCTTTGTCACAGCAAAATGTCAGTATATCTAGTGCTGATTGGGATGGGACTGAATTTTTCAGACTTTGGGTTATATGGGGAGTCTGTTTTTGTTCTGTACTCCAGGTTTTATGGTAAGCTGCCCTGAGCCTTCTTTGTATAGGATGGCATGTAAATCTAATAATTAAATAAATAATTAAATACAGTGAACAGTGCGGGGAGAAGTTATGCATGACCCCCTACCCTTGAAGTTATGGTTTAAAACTCTAGTCAGCTAACAGGCACACCACATGGTACACGATATACACTTCTTCTCCTTAAGGGTTGGTTGTATATGTCCCCCTAAGTTCTTCTTCCAGACTCACCCTGAACTGCTATGTATAGATTCCAGCTGTGGTAACCGCTGCACAACTGGCATTACTTTCTGCAGGAGTTATATGATGGGAATTAAACCAAAATACAGACAAACCTGAGCAGCTAAGCTCAGAAACAGATCTGACTTTTCCTAAACCTTTGGGATATTTAGACCCAGAGTTGGGCTTGGGGTCAATCTCTAGAAAAAGCACATGAAATTAATACAGAGCAGTACCAGGAGTGTTGCACTTTTAGATTTTACATTTTGGAACACCCATGCAGCTCTTTATCATTCAGTGCAGCACCGCTAGTGCAAATAAGGGCAAAGTTTGCCCCGTTGTGTGTTATATGACCTATTCAAAAGAAGAGCAGTAGAATTTTACTTCTATAGGCAGCATTAAAAATAAATGAAGTTAAAAGACCGACTTCATTGGATGTAGAAATCAGATATCACAATAAGAGACACTATATAGATTAGTCCAATTATACTAATGTAAAAATTACAACTTTGTACTGTACTTGTACATGCCAACAATAGAATAATATCACAGATACAGGAGAGCAGTTACTCCATTCTTTATTCTGACATCTCTAAGTAGGCCCCATTACTAATTTTTTCCAAAAATAGTATTTTAAATGCGGGGAAGAATATATTAACATTCTTATTAGAACAGTATTATTGTCTTGAAATAATGAGCACAAATAATGCAATAGTTCACAAAATAAGTAGGATAATTATACATGCTTATATGAAAGTATCCCCCCATGTCAAAAAGTATATTAACATTAATATGTTAATCTGTCGGAAGAAAACATTAGCAATTTCTAATCTTAGTGCCTGCTATTTACATTTGTCTTTGTTTGTTATATTACATATCATTGCATTTAAGTCTCACAAAGATTAAGAGACAGATCCAGATTGGCTTTGTGGGCACTTAGGGTGTTTTTCCAGGAGTGGGAGGTGGGGGGACTTTAATTAGAGTGGCTCCGAGAGCTGCTGTAATTAAAGAACCCAGAGCATCTCATGTACTAGCACCCCCATACTTCAAAATGGCAACAGGGGCACTTTATCTAAAGCTCATCAAACAAGCTTCAAATAAAGCACCTCCACTGCCATTTTGAAGCACAAGGATGCTGATACACAAAACATGAAGGCTGGCTGGAGCGCAGTAATTACCATGCTCCAGCAGACTCGATTAATCGATTAATTTTTAATGAAAATGATTAATTGAGTTTGCTCCAGCACACTGTAAATACAGTGTGTTGAAGCAGCTTCCAGGCTCATATATAGGCACCCATTAGCATGACTTAGGCAGAATTTAGATATAAACCATGAAGAGTGATCCATAGAGATCCAGTGATCACTGCAAATGCCTGGATTCATGAAGTGCTTCTACTTTGCCCTGTAAAGATCCCTAGGATGCTCAGAAGCAATCCAAACCAGCTACTTATATGCCTCCCTCTTGACTAAATTCTGCTGTGATTCAAATTGGTGCTGGGAGGCACCTAAATGCCCCATAAGTCCCCATTTCCATGGGTGAGGTCTAAGTACACTGACCAATTATGTGCAGCTCAATAAAAAATGGAGAAGGAATAGCTTGGAGTTTTAGGCATCCTGTGAGATTCAAATCCACATCCCCCAATGTCCAGGACAGCATACTGACCCCAAGAGAATTTACTAGACTAGTGATGCCCAACCTTTCTGGGCTGTGGACTAGATGACTGGTGTGGGGTCATTCTGCAGGTTGGGCCTAGTGCACAGGATTGGTCCATGGACCCAATCCAGCATGGGATTATCACCACTGCATTAGACAAGTAGTTCTCAACCTTTTTAGATTTAAGACACCCCTCATTAGATTCAAGACTCCCCTCAGGAAATGCCAGCTTAGTTTTCACTCATTTTTTAATTACAGAAAAAGAATAGAGCAATGTTTCTGTTACAAAGACCTCAAATGATCACAGCAGGTCAGAATGTCTTTTAACACTCTGGATTCCTGTTTGAAATCTCCGGGTTTGCCTTATGAATCATGTTTGCCCACCTAACAGTGCATTGCATGGCACCTTATAACACCTTTGAAAGGATCTCAAAACACCCCAGGGTGCCACAGCACATTGGTTGATAATCACAGGACTAGACTGAATGGGAGTCCACTGCTGTAGAAGTTGGTCCACTGGGCAGCCAAGAGTAAGAATGATGTGGCCAGGCAGAAAGCAGACAAGACTGAGTAGAACTCTGAAGCCTAGTGGCACCAAATTTTAGGCAGTGTGACAGGTAAGTGGAGGCAATTAAGACTTAATAACATTTCATTGTAGCCCCTTTCTGGAAATCTTGGGAGCACAATTTTAAAAGCTAGTTCTACAAAGTATCATACCCATTATGGAGAGGGCACAAAGTACAACATGATTTTATTTTGAGTCAACGGAAGTAATAACATAAAAACTGCATCAATATCCAGGGGAAAAAGGCCTTTCCTATATGTTGTCAGATTGTATATCTATTTGAGAACATAAGCTTCCATGAACCCAAGTTCACAGCATCTGATGGACTGCACTTGGGCTTGTGAAAGCTTGTGCTCTATACATATAGCTGATTTAGTTACTGCAAAGGTACATGTCTACCCTGCCTTCTGACTGACTTCATAGATTTCATAGACATTAGGGCTGGAAGGGACCTCAGAAGATCATCGGGTCCAGCCCTCTGCCCCAAAGGCAGGAAGTCAGTTAGGGTCAAAGGATCCCAGCAAGATAAGTGTCCAAACATTTCTTAAAAGAGTCCAGAGTAGGTGCTTGCATATTCCAGGGTCTAGACTTCTCAGTCTAGACTTCAGACTAACACAATTAACTACTCCTCTCACCGTCATCATAGACCACCTATCTCAGCTCCTGAAGCAATTCTGATGGGGAACTAAAGAGCTAGACTAGTTTTAAGATTGTTGCAAATTAGCAATTCTTGAGGATGGTTATGCAATGCAGTTTCACAACATGCTACCACCCAAGCTGCCTTTCAGTGATTTTTCTCTTGAGAAATTGTTTAACTCTAACAGCCATTCCTTGATCCAATTCACAGCAATAAATGCCAAAGTCTTCTTGGAGGCGAGAGGTTTTAGTCCTAATATCTAATATCCCAATTCTTAAAAGGAGACCTAATTCCGTACTAAATCAGTGGGCACGTCTACACATGCATTCATGCACTTTTCCTAATCCGCATTAAATTTAGTACCTCCAATGTGAAGTAATAAATTAACGTGCATTAGACTGTCCTACATCACAGTAGAACCTGTTCACACTTTTTGGGGAATCCATAGCTACCCAATCCAGAGCTTTTCCTGCCCTGCTCTGCCCCCTTCAGTAGCCAGAGGGAGCTCCAGGCACCCCCAGGTGCCAGTCCCAGTCTAGGAGCAGGCACAGGAGTTTAGCCCTGAGCTCTGGAAGGTGTGGTGTGGGGCAGCTGCCCTGGCTCAGAGGCCAGCTCCGTCCCAGCTGGGGGAGATCAGACTGGCCCCAAGTGGGGGGGAAGGACTGTCCTGGATGGGCGGGCAGCTGCCTCCCAACCACATGGAAATTGGGACCCATTGCCTGCCAGCTGGGATAGCTCTCTCAGCTACATGGAGATCAGGGCAGACCTGATCTCCATGTGGCTGGCACATAGCAGCCAGGACTGCACTCCCCACCCCCTGTGGCCCTCTGCTGTCTAGGCTGACCAGGAGTAATTTGCTCATGGGGCCAACAGTTTGCTCCGTGTCAGTGTCTACAGGTGTGATACAGCGCATTAGTTAATGCACCTTTTTTTAGTGCCTGTATCTACAGGTATTAGAAAATGGCACATTTATATACTGCAGAGTAACCGCTATGCACATGTAGAAGGTGATGCTTTACTGCCCATTAAATTAGTCTCATGTAGACACACCCAGGAAGGCCTAAGACTTAAAGAAGTGGGTGGCCATCACCAATACATTGTGGCTGAGTCTACATGAGCAATGGACTGCACAGTTATTACTGCACAATCATTTAGTATTTACATCAGCATGTAACTGTCATTACTGCACAGTACAATCACTGCACCTTTTTTTTTATGCTATTGCACAGCTCGATACCACTGCACAGTACCATCACCACACAGTGCCCGGCAATGTAGACATGCACTGTGTTTCCTTTTAATTTTGCTAAAGGGCCTTTCTCTGTCCCTTTCATCTTGGCAAAATTAGTCAGTGGTAGTAGCCCCTCACATTATACAAGCATATCACTGTTTAAGCATATCATAGAATCATAGAAAGTTATGGTTGGAAGGGACCTCAGGAGGTCATCTAGTCTACCCTCCTGCTCCAAGCAGGACCATCCCCAACTAGATCAACCCATTCAAAGCTTTATCTAGCCAGGTTTTGAAAACCTCCAAGATGGAGAATGGAGAATTTATATCATGATATAGTCTGCTCAAGTATTACTTCATACAGTCTCCTTCCTCTCAGCAGTCTTGCCTGCCACATAATCCAGCAGAATTCTGTTGCTTAGGAATTTGAATACCTACCTTGGTTCCTGCAGCTTTCTTTCCAGAAGATAATGCTGTGGACATGAAGATGACCTTTTTCACAACACTAACAGTATTTGATACTCATGGTCTTATGCATGCAATATGTGAAGCTTTGTGAAAAGCTGGTAAGTTACCAGAGTCAGGGTGGAATATTAAAGGAGAAATGAAAGTTGCCCTCCTGACATTGTCAGTGAATTTCCTTCTGCTTCTCTGTTGTCACTTTGCTTCTTCAAGTTATTCCAGAATAATTAGAGGAGCAGTTTGAGAAAGGGACTCTTAAAGCTTCACACACAAAGTTCCATTCTGATCCAGCACATGCGCTGCCCTTGTGCTGCTTTCAAAAGGTTTCAGGTCTCACAATCAAAAAACTGTGCCACAGAAGAGGCAATGTATTCAAAGCATACTAATTTCAAGTGAATAACTTTCCTTTCATCTTTTAGCTGTGTCACATCTTCCCTTGTAAATAAAGATTACAGTGTTGTAAAATGCCAGTTTGATGTACAGTTGGCTTAGTGCCAAGAGTGTAAAAATGTATCCACATTTCCTATTTTGTTTGGTTTTGGTTTTGCCACCAGTTCATATGGAAGCTTTTTCTTCTAAAAAATGAATATTTGTTAACTGGCTTTTGATGAGCATTCATTTATTGTAACTCTCATTCTGTTCCTAAAATGAGTGCAATTCAAATCATGGGAAGATCACAAACTTTTTAATCCTTAATGTACATGGTTCAAAGAAAATAATAAAGGGAAACTGTAAATGGTTGACACAATTTGAATATATTTGTTTAAAATAGATACCAGAAAGAAATATATTTTAGCGTTGGAGGTCAGAAGCAAGGCTATTGTTATGGATTTTAAGGAGGTCTCATAATGCGTCTGTATATACCTGGCTTGAATATACATGAACAAATTCAAGTTTCCAGTGCTGTAGGTCTTAGCCTTCATCTCTACAGGTGTTAAGCCTAGTTCTGTATATCCTCAAACTATATCTTGATGAGTTTGCACCATTCTCCATAACCACCTCCCTGCCTAGTGTCAGCAGGGGTTTTAAATCACTCTTGCCCAAGTTAGTCTGTGTACATACATTCAAATAATTTGGAAGAATTCTCCCAGGTTTGTTCTCTTGGTAAAGAAACTTTCTGGGTTCATCTACATGAGATGCTTAATGCGCATTAGACTAATTCTACTATGCATTAGTACAGCCGGCAAAAACCATGGTAATGAGCTAATGTTCAGTAAACTTAGTCTAATGCACATTAACATCACAAAAAAGTGTTCATCTGTGTTAATGTGCAGTAGCGCTGATTTCAGAACGTTAAGTCAGTATCTGTTATTACAGGTACTGAACTGAATGCGCCATAATTACGTTGCATTAAAATGAAAATGTAGACACGTTCACCCATAGCTGCATGCACAGCCATTTGAGTGCTGAGGCCTGGAACGATAGAGAGCTTGCAGTGCTAACACTGAGCAGCCGGGGTGGGCGGTGAGGGGCTTGTGTAAATATCACAAGGTGCTCTGCAAGCTCTCCTAACACTGGCATCAGTAGGCAGCAGCACATAGGACAGCCCTGATTGGCGGACCCAGACCAGTGTGGGAATTGTGAAGGGGGGGTGTTCTGTTCCCTGCTGGTACAGAAGGCTAAGTACAGACATTCAAAAAGCCAGAGCCTGAATTGATTCAATCTTTACAAGTTAGTCTAACCTGCATAATTTGAACCAGCAAGCAAGTGAATAGACATTCACTTTTGATTCCAGAAATGTAGCCACAAGCCTGAAATGGCTCAGGCCAGAAGCTTGGGGGCACTAAAGCAAGCCCTCCCTTCCCTTCTGCAGTGGCTGAGGGAAGCTGAGATGGTGGGGAGAGGCATTGTCAGGCCCCAGCATGCCTGAAGATGATTGGGGAGGTGTTTAAACCCCCACCCGGACCTGCAGGGACCCCAGCCGGGGTGTGCCTTGAGAAAGAGGGGGAAGCAGCTCTTGCCAGACTTTGTGGGGGGGAAGTACTGTGGCCAAACCCTGCCCCCCCCCCAGGGGACCCTAGCCAGGGTCTTCCTGGCCAGGGTGAAGCAGCCCCTGTCACGGTCACTCCCCCCTCCCACCCAAAGGTGGGGGTATGGCCAGACACTGGCTGGCATAGCTCCCTGAGATGATGTGGGCAGGGAGGGGATTTATTCCCACCACCATCCCCTCCCCTCCCAGGGACCCCAGCCGGGCCCAGTCTGCCAGCCCTTGCCACTGCCTCTGCCATTCACCCCTGGCCAGGCAGGCCCCAGCTGAAGTCCCCCGGGGGGAAAGCAAAGGGAAGGGGGAATAAACCCCCTCTCTGTCCCCTTTACCATGGCCATGCTCCCACCCATGTTGCTGGAGCAGCAAACGGGAAAGGGCCCTAACAAGGGCAGCAGTCCCTGTCATGGTGTCCCAGGGAGTGTAAGCCTCTTGCTGGTGGGAGTGCTGTGCTATATGCAGGAGCGGGACAGGCAGTGCTGCTGCAGCCTGTGCAGGGCAAGCAGCAGCAGCAGGGCTCAGAAGGGTGGCTACAGGGGCTAAGCTAAATTTTGGAGTGGCCATAGCCCTCCAAGGTCCCCCTAGCACCACCACCACTCGCCCTGCTCAGGCTGAGGCAGCTCTGCCCACCCTGCTGTCACCCACAGCACAGCCCCACCACTGGGAAGAGGCTTGCACTCCCCAGAGCACTATGACAGGCTGTTGCTGCCCCTGTCAGGGTCCCTCCCACCTCAATACTCCAGGGGCGGAGGTATGGCCAGACACCAGCCAGCATGGCCTCCTAAGGTGAAGGGAGCAGGGAGGGGGTATATTTCCCCAGGGGGACCCCAGCCAGGATCTGCCTGGCTGGGGGTGAGTGTCAGAGGTGGCAGCTGGGACTAGCAGAACCCGGCTGGGGTTCCCCAGGGAAGAGAGGACAGAGGTGGGAATAAACCCCCTTCCTGCCCTCTTTGCCTTAGGGGGCCATGCTGGCCAGTGTCTGGCCATGCCCCCATGCTTGGAGTGGCAAGTGGGGAGGGACCCTGACAGAGGGTGTTCCCCCCTGGCCAGGCATACACCAGCTGGGGTCCCCCAGGGGAGGGGAAAAGAGGGGAGAGAGGGGGGTTATTCCTCCAGAGCAGCCAGAGCAGGGGCAGTGGTGTGGCCAGACGCTGGCCCAATGAGGTGAAGGGGACAGGGAGGGGGTTTATTCCTCCCTCCCGCCAGGAACCCAGCCAGGATCTGCCTGGCGAGGGCACAGCAGCCCCTGTCAGGGTCCCTCCCCTCTCACTGCTCAAGGCATGGGGGTGTGGCCAGATGCCTACCTGGCATGACCCCCAAAGGCAAAGGAAGCAGGGAGAGGATTTATTCAGGAGAACTGAATGTCTGTACAGGGTCCTAATTTCTGTTTGAGTTTCTTTAAGTGTCAGTAAAAAAAGAATAAATAGGCACACTCTTTTTTTGTCACTCTAGATCAGGATACAGCTCAGGTAGTAATTCTTATATTCCATATAGTTGACTTATTTTCCATATGGAGATGTTATAATGACAATACTGGGCCCATTCCTGCAGTCAATGAATAGTCAGAGTTCTGACTGTAATCAAAAGAGCTTTTGAGTATGCAAGTTATACAAAATGGGGCCCATAAGAATTAAACATTTTTAAAATGTCTTTTTAAAAATGGAATTAAAATATATTCCATTAGAGATCTATCCCCTTGTAAAGGCTTAGGGCCCTGCTCGCCTCAGCAGTTTGCTTGGATGAGCAAAGGCTTTCTTACAGGAGAAAAAGGAGGGATTGTGAGGCATCTTGATTTTAAGTATTAATGAACTTGTTATTAAAACCGATTACTGTGTTATCATGTTTTATATAAAAATCAATTATCCCTAAAATATGTTTGGACTTTCTGCTTTGCCACTTTACATTAGTGTGTGAAATAAATAATGGTTGTTCTATGTATTTATTCATTGTTTGCATTAATTCCCCACTAAATAAGCTAGAATTGGGAAAGAAGTTAGCATTGCATAACATGCAAACATATTTTCAGGTCATAGTTAGGAAATCCACTCTATTTTGCTCATATAAACAGTTTTTAGCTTGCAATCAACAAATGATTTGTACAAGCTCATATATATCCCAAATAATTGGGAAAATAACTGATCTGCACAAGTTTTGCACTTTAAACATGATTTGTGACCTAATTTATTATTTTGCAACAGTAAACAGTGCATCAAGGCCACTGAGGTTTCGCCTTCATGTTCCTGTCCCCTGTTGTGCATGCCTGTTTATCTAAGATTATTTAACACTGCTTTGTCTGATATTGATCACTAGTCCAAACATGGGCAGACTTCAAAGTTGAAGTAATTAGAGCTATGTAAGTACTTACAAAGATAAATAATTTAATAAATATCTTTTTTCACCCCCATTGGTTGCATATGTTTGTTAATACCATTTTTCAGAAAAATCTGTGATTTTCTTTTCATTTTAGTGCCTCAATAAAACAAAAGTCTGGACTTAGAATGGATTGCATCTGATGTTGCTAATGTTTCTTGGAAATAGAAAACTGATAACAGCTGCTATCTTGGCTCATTTTCAAGACTTTTTTTAAGCAGCAATTTACAAGTAGCTAAAACTATTTCCAATAGGCTTGCATCATTACTAAAAACATCACAAGTCAGTCAAATGTTTCCTTTCCAATCAGATCATTTCTTCCATTCTTTCCCTGGGCTGTAAACAATCAGAACTGTATTTTTAGAAACAATAGGCTTTTAAAAATAAATGTTAATTTATTAAATAAACTAAAATCTAGCTACATGTAGAAGACAATGTGAAATATAGGTTCTTTCTCTGGTTAAAGCTGGCTAGCCATGAAAACAATGAAGAACTTTTAAGGGACCACATTTAAAAAGAAACTATTAAGTGAATATAGACTCCCCAAATCTCAATTGAACAGAAATGTTTCAGTGATGAATTCCACATACGTTTGCATATGTGTTTGCAGCCTAAACACTGTAGCATTGTAAAACATTATCAACAACTCTGATCTGATGAAAGGTAAAATAAGCAGTCAATTTCTACCTTTGGATACATAACTCTTAGTCATGGTGAAATCAGTGGAAGGTGTCTGAATTTTCAAGGGTAAGATTTGGCCTGGTAGGCCTATTAGTTAAATAAATAATACTAAAATGATTAAAGGTATTTTGAAAAGGTCAAGTAAAACAAAACTTTTTTGTATAACAAAATGGAACCTGTGTCCTTTTCAGGGTCTCCTTCAGAGTAATAATAAAGAATGTATACTTTTTAACTTTCCAGGTACATTACACTTGTTATTTGGATCTATGCAGTAGTTTCCAAAGTCAGTTTATGCAATTAATGTTTGAGTCTGTCTGTCAGTGGAATTGTTTATTTTGGTCCTGCATTAATTTAAAAAATACATCTTGATATGAGGTTCCTAAGACATGTGAAGGGATCTATATATACAGCTACACAAAGGTCCTTTAAAGCAAGCAAAGCCACAAGCCACCTAGTTTCAACTCAGCCCTCTTCATTGCATTTGAAGTGGAAGTGACAAGAGGCACCAAGTATGTCTACATGGCACAGTGCAGTACTGTGTAGCAATACCCAAGCTAGCTCTGAATGAGCCATTTTGCCTACTAGAAGCAGTATTGCCCCATTAGTGCAGCATTTGAGCCTGTCTCTCATATATCTGGCATCTCAGCAATGCTAATTAGCTAAGGGACAGTGCTACAGTAATGCAGTCATACTGCTTCTCGTACACCAGCCAGTGCATTTAGGGCCAGTATGGGGATCTCTGCAAACACTGCCCCACATTCTGCAGTCCTGTCCCCCGCTCCACCCAGCTAGTGGTGAAGAAAAGTAAATTAGTGGCAAAATGCTGCAAAATGTATTTGATGTGAGAAGTGTGATTCAGATCATTAGTCAGACACTGATTATTTTAGATATTAGAATAATTTATATTACCAGTTAGAATTATTTTAATCTGGTCTGAATTAGTCTGTAAACTCTTCAGGGCAGGCAGCTCTCTTCTGTTTGTGCTTGAACAGTGCCAAGCACAGCAAGACCCAAATCTCAAATGGGATTTCTAATTGTTTTTTTTCCCTTTGCTTCATTAATAATAATGCTATAAACTGTAAAGTTTTGAAAAATAATTGCTCTTTTAGGAACTATGGCTCAGATATGCCAAGGCATTTAGGCGTCCAAGTGCCAATGGAACAATTAGATGTCTAAGACTTTGAGAGAATCTGAGTCTACATCGGGGCAGGCAAAATATGGCCAACGGGCCAGATCCAGCCTACCAGGCACTTTCATCCAGCCTGTAGCCCCCACCAACAAATTGTATCCCGCCAGCCCTTCCGCCCATGAGGGTGGGAGCGAGGCGCCTACACCCACCCCCAACATACCCTATTATGCCTCACTCCCACCTTCATGGACAGAGGGGACTGGCCCCATCAGCACCGAGCAGAGCTGCTGCTGCAGGCTTCTCTGGCATCCCACTTCCTTTGGGAGCAGGTAGGGAAGTGAGGGGGCAGGGAGGGCGACCTGCTGGGCAGGAGCATGGAACGTGGGGCTGGTGGCAGCGTGGAACCCATGCCCTGGTGGGTGACAGCAGTGCGGTGCTTGACTGGGCAGGGTGTGGGTGTGAGGAAGGGTGGGAGGTGTGGGGACCCCTCCCACCCCACCCCCATGGTGCACAGCCCTGGCAGGCACTGGGGGCAGCAGCAGCAGCAGGTGGGGGTGCTTGGGGCACTGGTGCCTGGCTCTGGCCAGCACTGCACATCATGGCGAGAAGCACAGCCTCCCGCCAGGCCATCTGTATCTCTGGTGCTTCTTGCACTGGCATGGCACAGATAGGAAGCCCCAGGCACTGAAGCCAGCTGGGGCAAGGAAGGCAGCTAGCTCCAGTACCTGGGGCTTCCTGCCCATTCTGCACACGTGCGGGGAGCGCCGGTGATAGAGACTGCCCGGCAGGGGGCTGCACTCCTCACAATATGCAGTGCTGGCCAGAGCTAGGCACCAGCAACCCAAGCACCCCACCTGCTGTTGTGCCATGGAGGGAGTGTGGGAGGGGTCCCCACACCCTTCCCACCCTCCCTCACACCCCACAAATGCCACACATCTACACCCCAGTGTTTCCTACACTGACTGCAGGAGCGGATAGTGTGTTCCAGAAACCAGTGTGTTCCAGAGCCACACACATACACCCCCACAAATGCCACATGACTCCCCCAACATACCCTACACCCCGCCACACAGCCACATCCCCTCACAACCCCCCAGACCTCCTCACACCCCACCACACACACCCCACACTCCACCATATACACACACACCACCATACGCCCCCCACACCCCCCACACACTCACACACCCCCCCACACCCCACCATACATGGACACATACACACCCCCACCCCCACCCCATCATACACACTCACACACCCACCATACACACACACTCCACCGTACATCAACACACACACCCCCAGCAAACACACACACACACACACTCCCCCACAGTACAAAAGACTAAGAATTTTTTTTAGTTATTATACAATAACCTCTATATACAGTACACAAATCATGACAAAATATTTTTTGTAATAAAATTAAAATATGTTATAGTAGGTGTTTGAATTTTAGAGTATGATTTGTTTTTTTCTGTTTCTAACCCCCCACAAAAAAGGAGTATTTCTGGGGGGCAAGGGGACAGACTTCCAGTAGCAAGGATCAGGGGTTAGGGGTGGGACTACCAGTCCCAAGATACTTACTGGGGGGGCAGGGCTACTGTCAAGTGGCCCTTGAAAGCTCATCAAACCTTGTTAAGTGGCCCTGCACCTGAAATTATTGTCCACCCCGGTCTACATGGTTGTAGAGGACATGGGATGGGATACGTAGCTTTTCACTTGTCATTTTATCACCTAAAACTGGCCTGGTTAGTTGGGACTAAAAACTGTAGCCTAATGATGAGAGTTTCTGAATGAATGGAAAAAGTAGCATCCATCCGTTAGGCTGTACCAGGGCTACATGAACTTGAAGACCAAACAAGCTTCTCATTACTAACTTTGGTCATCCCACAATAGATAACTTTTAGAAACAGTGACATGAGCTATGTGAAGAAGTTTATACTTCCTGTACTTCACTTGCCTCTCATATCAGCAAGCTGGCATCCTTAATAAGTATTGCATTCACTTTTAAAAATAAATACTTTAAAGAAGTAAATATAACAAGTTTAGCTCAGAATGGTGACTTCATAAATGAGTTATCTGAGTCCTATTATGTGTATATGTCGTTATCTCTAACATTAGCCTTCAGTTTGTTCCTGTTTCTCCTGTCCAGGAGAAAATATTTTATTTTTTTATATGCTGTCTGACCTTGGATAATATTCCTTAATGTTATATTTTATTTTGTGATCAGCTTTCCAGTAAAAATATGATTTAATAATCAGCAGCTCATTTGCAGTACCTTCATTTGTTAATAAGAGTATAACTGTTATTCAATGAAGTGTTTATTATGTTGGGATTATTGCAATATTTTTAATGGCTGATATAGTTAGCTGGTTTGATCCTGAAGAACTTCATTAACCACTTTAAGAAAATGTTCATCATAGTTCACAAATAGTATTTTTATTGTCTAGGATAAGGAAATCAAAAAATTGTGACTTCTTACTGACCTCTTCCTGTGTTTCAGTTTCCCAAGATCTAAAAAGGGGAGAGTGACACTGCTATAACAAAGTGCTTTGGATTGTAGATGAAAAACCATTATCTAAAACCTATATATTCCTAATTAACAGTAGTTGTAAAATGGCTGCTGGGGCCAGCATGTCCCAAGAAAAAAATATATTTGGGAGTGAGGGGGCTGGGGGTGCTTAGCATTTAATTGTTGAGTGGCCATTGATCCCAGTTTTACATTTTTGTTATTTAAAAAAATGCTTAAACAGTGGGTCAAGGGCTTTCTTCAAAGTCACTTCAGATATCTCTTTTAATCTCATTCTTTATTAAAAAAAGACCTGAGCCAACTTGAAGTATTTAAAATTTTGCATAGTTCTGTTATGTCAAATGTTATGACTTTTCTGCCTGTACATTTGTACAGCCATTCCAGTTTAATTCATGTCATACCTGAAGTAGGAGCCTGGAAACAGGCATAATCAAGGGCACACTTTCGTTACTACCACTGATTCAAGACCTGCTCTGTCTCAAAGAGAAATCAAATGAGCTGAAAGAATGCCTAGTACACTTTGAGATTATTAAAAAAACTATATGACAAGCTGGCTTGCCACAAAATATGATGACTGCCTCCATTTACTAAATGTTAACACAAAGATGCTTACGCTTCTTTAAAAGGTTGTGATTGTAATATTAGTACATGAAAAAGCAGCTCTGTGGAACTTTAAAATGGACTGAAATGGAAAACAAATTGTACTAAAATCTCTTCAATATCCTGAGTCATGAACAGAAACATGTCTGGACTCAAATCTCAAGAAACTGTAGATCCTTCTTCATGCCCCTGCCAAGACCTGAGTTCAGGCCCTCAGATTTCTGTTTCCTCTGCTACAGTAGATGGCATCACTAACACTTACAGCAGGGTAAAGAATGCCACTCCTACACATGTGCTCATGATTTCATCAGCTAAAGCAGGTTTTGACAGGCAAACAGTCTCTTAGTTCACTTTTAAATAGCATAAAAACTTTTATGCAGCATTTAGGAGGCAGAGAACTAACTTTTTCATCCATGAAAGGAATGTAAAATATCATCCCAATTCCATTCCTCTATATCTGAAATCCTAGTAATGCTTCCATAAATGTGTTCTATTATACAGTAATACCATTTGCTCTGAGAACAAAAGTCCTTGGTGCATGCTGAATCTGCCAGATATTTCTCTTTGAGAACATGAGCAAGTAAATGTGCTTTCTAACATTTTTTAAGTTGACAATTCTCCCTTACAAAGGACAGTGTCATAAAGAACTTGAATCACATCCGTGTTCACACATTGCACATGCATTTTTGTGGCTGACAACTGGCTTCACAGACAAACTAACATGGAAATAAAATTAAAACAGAGATGGGCAGGCTGACACCACCACTCTTCAACTGCATTTTTCCCATCAAACTTTCATTCTTATAATGACTAGATAGTCAACCTCAGGTGTGTTGAGGAAATCAATCTGACTTATCCATCTGGTGCTGGCAAATGCTGGGGTAGTTACTCTCCTAGTGGGTTAATCATTACTTTATACTTCTGAAAGATTTGCTAATTCTTATAACTGTGGACGGTAGCTACTGTGGTACTTAGCAGGTGTCTTGAGCGTAGAGATAACCTTTCCAGTATTGGCAGCTGTAACCGAGGTCATAAAATTAGGGTGGAACGTGGCTGTCTTGAAAATATGAACCTTGCACATCGTGCACACAGCCTGTCAAAGTATTTTTTGTAATGATAGTCTGCACATCACTTAAGTTATCCTTTGCATACTATGTCCCTAATCAGCCTGACCCTCTTGGGTATCTTTTAATCAAGCCTCCAAGCCGCCATTCCTCACAGCAATTATTTTACAATTCTTGTCCAAGTATTAAAAGCATCTAAAAATTCTTCTGGAACATATGTCCTGCCACCACCAAAACTACAGAGGATATTCACCCTCTACAGACTGAACTCTGACCTCCCAGTTTGTAATATATCACTGTTATTTCACAAGTGTAGAATTTTTAAGGGAATTTTTAAAGAACCGTGAAAGCTTTTTCAGCTTATTAACAGAGCATGAGTGTGGGCTTAAAAATGACAGATCAAAGATTTTAGCAAAAGCTTTGAAAATGAGTAATTCATTTACTTACCTGCCAAGACCTAAGTTCAGGGTTCAGGGCTTCCACTTCTGCACTGGTGAATTTACAACTGTTTGAACACTGTCAGGAGTGTTGGCTTTACAGTGCCACAGTGAGTCTCAGGTGTTGTTTTTTTAAGGTAAAAGTATGGTTAATGAAAATTTAATTAATTTTTAATGCTGTTCTTTTTTTCAACTGCTGATTGACAAGCTGTTTTATGTAAATACTGTCCCATTTAATATCAGCCTGCTGTCTTGTGTGTGATGTGATAATCAATTATTTCTGACATTATAGGCATTTCCACAATAAATGTTGATGTCACAGACATTGGACCCTCAAATCCTTCAAAGTAACTGGATATTTACATATGTCCACTTACACTTGCGGGGGGGTGCGCACGTGCATCTGTGTGTGTATCCATGTATAAAAGTGGTTTTAAAAGGAAGATATCAGAACAAACTAACGCCTTTCAACTGAGAATCCCCATCATTACCTACTATATGCTTATACATAGTATTTTGCAAATAGAAAATAAACAATGTATAAAAACATATCAGGGTATTGAAAAACTCCCATGTATTTAACTGAGCATGTGAGAAGTTATTTCACAGAAAAAAAATTCAGTGAAAGGGTAATTTTTACACCAGCATTCACTTGATGTCTTGCATATGAGCAAGGTTGCAAAACTTATACCAGTTTCTCTCTGTAAGAAGTACAGCTACCTATACCCCAGATCATTTAAGCCTTTTCCTTATGGCAAGATATTTAGTAGAATTTGCAGATTTGCTGGAATCTGACAGGCCATGCCATGAGTGCTTTTTCTCTAGCCTTAAACTTGCAACACTCTGGGCTGTCAACTGTGTACCTTAGCACCCACACCACCCCAGGCCCTATTTAGACCCTGACTTAGTAAAGCATTTAAGCATGGGCTTAACTTTACACATGTAAGTATTCTGTTGAGTACGACCTGCCATGCAGTAGACTGTGATATGCCATAATCCCAACCTGAAAGGAACCACCATCACTAGCAATGAGAATTTGGTTTGGCCTCTTTGACAGTTGTACCTTTGGCCTGTCTGCTAAGTATGTCAGCAAAATAGCCACATGATGTTATTTGGGGTGCTACATTTATGATGTGGGCATTTATCCACCACTAGCTGGAGTAAGGTCACCAAGTAATTTTAGGTAGGCCACCAGACAAGCATCTGATTGTAACCACTCCCAGGCATTACATATCCTGGCTACAATAGAGCCCATAGGGTCCTTGCCAAAACACGTCGGATATATTTTTGAAGCATGTTCACGCTTGTTTTTGTATCTGTGGAGATTTCAGATTACTGTTTTGAAGCAACTACAGAACATTTCTCCACTTAAATCTTGTGAAACCACCACAAGCAAGGATTATCTGGCACTCTGTTACACTTTTTAAGTTGCCACAAAGATAATTGTGCTGGGATTCTTATGTTAATAAGTTACATTAATAACTATGCCATATCTGTTCAAATGCTTGTTACTAGCCAGTCTCCAACCTGCTCCATACTAAAGAAGGCTGCAACAAATATTATTCCATCTAAGGACTAGAATAATTTGTCCTTTTGACATTGACTTAATTTAACACATTTTTCAGGAAGCAGAAATTGATTGAGTGCCATGTAGTGCTCCAAATGTCTCATTTAGGCCAAGTGACACTCTCCCTCTTTGAGCTCCACTATCTGAAACACTGTAGGCATGTGGATCTGTTGTTTAGCATGGAACAATCCCAAAACATTATCCATTAAGGATTTCATACCACAAGAGACCTAGCTTAAATCACATTTCATAGATAAGCATTTATAAGTATGGCAGTAGAATTTTCTCCTAAATAAGCAATGCTATGAAATGAAGCAAAAATAGTCTTAAGATATTCCTGACTATCTATATGACACGGTCCACAGATGAAGCCTCTGGATGTTAATAAAATATGTTTTCTGTGATATTTAAATCTGAATTTGTAGCTAGATGGTAATGGCTACATTAAAAATATCTTTAAGGCATGTTGCTAATTTCAAGTGGAAGCAGGAGCAGGTATCAGAGATACCTAAGATTTTTTTTATTCAAATCTTTCAACTTTGTATGTCACCGAATAAAAATTAGAGTGAAGTCCCTGTTATTGACATGCAGTTCTATTTAGCTGTGTCCTGTTTTCAGAAAGTTACAAGGAAAACTCTAACATAACTTTTGCATTTGTTTTTATTATCCAGTTAATTCAGGAGATGGTATTGACTACAGTCAGCACAAGCGTGAAAACATTGGAGATCTGATTCAAGAGACACTGGAAGTCTTTGAACGCTATGGGGGAGAAGACGCCTATATAAACATTAAATACATGGTCCCTACTTATCAATCATGCATATTAAACTAACAGATAGAACAGTAGCATCAAAAAAGATTATTCCATTTGTGTTCTAAAAGGCTATATCCAGTTCTGTATAGTATCTTGTTAGTTGTGCTTTTTTTCTCTACAGCTGCTAAAATAGTGGCTTCTGGACCAGTAGATTGTTAGCACTATTGTGAACAAGTCTTTCCAATGCATAAATAGTGCCTGTTCCTTGGATTACAATGGTCTACTGTGCTTATTTGTTCCATGAAAGAATTACTTCTTTATAGCTGAGCTGACTGGAACAGGAGTCAGAGTTAAACCTTCAGTTGTGTAGACAATAAAACTATAATTTTCATACGCAGTTCAGCAATTGCAGTTCTGTGTCCGCTTGCCCTGGGGGTGATGTCAGAGGTTGTAACAAGAAGAGTTTATGCTGACTACTTAATAGGTGTTTGTCATGGAAGAGAAACACCAGTTCAGCAATGCTTCTCTAGCAGCTGTGCAGAATAATGTGCTCTGACATACAATAAAACCGTTGAATGTATATACCAATTACAGTAGGAAATTTTATACAGCCCATTATAAAGCTCTGCCATAAAATTAATTAATGTTTCTTCCAGAGTCATGATCTGGGTTTCCAGGTGTTTGCCTTTTTATTGAGCTTGGGTCCCTATTTATGAAAATCTAACATGTGAAAGTAGTAAAAGAAATTCTCTAATTTATCAGCTGGGATATGGCGTGTATGCAATGCATCGGTCCCCAAGTGGAGTGTTATATTAGCCAAATGTTGCACAGCTTTTATTTAAATGGACACTGGGCATTTTTCATAACTCTTAAAATCTCTTTTGTGGGTTTTTGTTGTTGTTTATAGTAATCCCCTGGAGGTTTCTAACTAAATGAGTTGTTCTTTCCCTTGCACACCAACAATAGATTATTAGCATAGCCTTGCATAAAAGTGTGGCCATTTGAATTTATTTTGTTTTGATTTTGTAAACCTACACTTACAACAAATTACATGAACTTCAGTATTGCTACATCTAAATGTTCAAATATCATGAGTCAGGCTCAAAAAAATCACAGGTCATGAGATTTTTAAACATTACAGACTTCAGACTCATTTTATTTGTCTTCTGGTTTCTGAGCTTTTAGGGTGTGTCTTGGTCACATTTTCAAGCTTTTGTCTGGAACTGGAAGGGACAGAAATTTACTTTTTTAATGAAAGCTGAGATTCTTACTTAATCCCATGAATTCAGGGACTTGGGGATATGAGAAAAAATAATCAAATATTGCAAGACTCTCAATAAAATCACAAGTTGTTGATGCAGGAACTTCAATAAGAACTGAAAATAAGACTATTCTGGAAAATCAGTTTAGTAAGGTAAGTCAACATGTGGGGCTACCACCTTGAGTATGTCTCTTTAAATGTGACAGGCAGGATATTTCTGGGCAATTTACACATAACTCAGCATAATTTACAAAGTTACAAGATCTAGTCCAATTAACTTAAAGCACTTGAATAATATTATATCCTTTAAAACACACTGGTGACTTGTTTTACTATTATCAAGAAATGAAATAGATACATAAAAAAAGGAGAAAACTGTCCTTCACATTTACCAGTTCTGGAGATGTGGTTTCTGATATTACCAATAACCAATCAATAATTTCTGGGTAATTAATGTACAACATTTTGGGCCAGATCCTCAGATGATGTAAGCAAACAACTCTGTTGAGCTCACTTGAGTCATCCAATGCCCCTGGCTATGTGTATGGGTGGGCTGGCAGAGATAGACCATATTCATAGACAATGAACAGTGATTAAAGTTTAATGGACAACTGGAGACAGCTGGGAACAATGAGCTAGCTGAGACCTGGGCAAACCAGTTTGACCCACTCTGTCTGTAGAGGGCTGGGATCCATCTCATCGCTGATAACATTCTGTTGCTGTAGAGAGACAGAAGGTGGCAAGAGAAGGTTTAAAAGGTCTTGCCAGGAGGAAGATAAGGAGAGACATGCAAAGCTTTGAGTAGGAAGGAAAAGTGTTTGTATGTTTACTGCAGGGAGGGTCTGATGTCTCTGTAGGACTCAACAGAATCAAAGAAAATAAACCTGGAACTGCTTACTTCCTTAAACTCAGATGCATACCAAGGGAGTTATGATGCAATGGTGAGCCTAACTGAGGGGGATTACCCTCAAAAACTTTGCGTTTTCTAATCATCTGTCCTTTGTTGTGTTCTCTTTTGAGTAAGAACAAGGGTGTATTTAGAAATTCTGTGCAAAAATACATGCACACTTGCTTAAATCCACTGTATGTCCCTGAAGATTCACATTGCAAATGGTTGGTGAGTTTCTGAGAAGAGGTGTGTGCTCAGCTATGGTAGGCACCTGAGGCATTAAGAATGAGATTTGGAGACAAGCAGTTACAGTATAGTTTTTCTTGGGAAAGAGCACTAGATTAAAAAAGATGTATACCTTGACTGTGTGAACAAAGCCTCTGGGCTGAAGGACAGCACCTTGACTGACTAGGCCTAAAGGTTTCAAATGTGCTGGGGGTTATTGATTGGCTCCCCTGACAGCAATTTGGTGAGAGGCCAACAAGATATGTATGCCAGATTTTGAAAACGAGCATTGCTGTTCCAACATGTTTGGGATAAATGACAGTTCTATGTTCAAGGAAAGTACTGAAACAGAAAGGGTGCATGGTGCTAGCACTTGGGCTTTAATCCATCATTGGGCTTATTGGACCATGTTTAAGGCCCAGCTCCTCAAGTCCTGTGATCCCCTATAACAGTTTCAGCCTTGATTCTGTTAAAAAGATATGTTTCTATCTTTCACGCTTGTAAGCAGCAACCCACGTGCGACCTGTGGAGATCCAAATGTCTGAGCCTGCAAACAGCCTGAAGCAATAGCTCTAAAACATAGGCCAAGTACAGACATTACACTTTTTTACCAGTATAAGTGATCAAAAACTGGTCTATACCCATAGCAGAACAGAAGTTCAGCACACAGATTGGTTTAAAAATGGTAGAACCTGGTCCAAGATGTGTGTTGCTCTGCCCCCCCTCCCCCCCCCCCGACCCCCACTGTCAAAGGGCAAATATGTGTTCTGTTCACTACTGATCTAAACTATGCCGCTTACAGGAAACTGTGTAGCTTAGATTGATTCCACCTCGGGTTTTTTGAATGCCTGTACCTAGCCATAAAAACTTCCATGTGAGGCTTTTTTGGTTGCTTGAGTATTCTCCTGCTGGAGCACTCCTTGTATTGGAGAATAATAATAATAAAGTGTGTTTTGAAATAAATTTGAAACCTGCTATAGCTGAATGTTCCTCTCGGGGATTCCAATTTGTGCACTTAGTAAACAAGCCTACAGGTAGTTAATTTTCTTTTCCCCAATCCCCTAGGAGCAAGTTAGGCAGCCGACATACTGTTCAGACTTCGCAGTTCTTAAGGATCCTGCTCGCAGCACCGTCTGCACCCTGTACACTTCTAAAAGAAAACAGAGTTGGTATTTAGAGCATAAAGCAGGGTCAGAGAGCCATGCACTTCCCCATTCTAAACGGAAGCGTCTGATCTCAGTCAGCCCAAACTGTGATCCTTGCAGGTCTACTTAGCCTTCAATTCCTGTTTCTTTCTCTCCCCCTTTATTTGTAACAACAGAAGGCCTCACATATACTAAAACCCTCAAGTCACAGAAGAATCGGAGCTTTCATGGGAGAGGAACTGTAAACTATTGGAGCACTGCTGGCATGGCTAAGGCAATAAACATTCTTCAGGACCCACCCTTCGTGCTGCAGTTTTCCAAGGGGGCCCATTTGGAACACACACAAACAGGAAAACTCTTGAGGCCTCGCAAGGTTGTGGCCCAGCTGACCCTGAACTGTTAGAACAAATAATAAAATCTGTAGAGTGAGAACTGATCCTGGGACTTACAAACACTGATGGGAAACTTAGAACAAAACTTTCTTACTGTGTTTCAGCGAAAGCACATACGTAGGTAAGGTTTAAATGTATAGAGGAAATGGGTTCACAGGGTCACATGCAAAAGAGCAAAACGTGTGTGCCTGTAATCAGATTATAAACCACTCTAGGTACATTTACATGCGCACTTAAAATGACTGAATAAACAGCGGAATAATTTGTTCTGCAGTATACTACTCCTGGGTGCAGCATCTACATGTGCACCTGGGACAGCAGCAAATTGCGCTGGGGAGGAGCAGCTTAGGCCAGGGCTCTGCCCTGCAGCGGCCAGGGAAAGCTCCAAACTCTGGCCACAGCTTCCCCAGACTAGCAAGGAACATAGGCGTTAGCCCCAGGCTCCAGCTGGTAACAACAGTTGGGCCTGCAGTCTAGAGGACAGCCCTGGGCTGGCAGGGGGCACTGGGGGGCAGGCCCAAGCTATGGGTGGCTGCATCAGATGGCAGAGGAACTCGTTGGGCCATGAGTCTCCTGCAGCTGCTGGATGGGCTGACTGGGTGCAATTTACTAGGGTTGGCGCCTATATTCATCTTGCTGTGCAGTAAATAACTTGGCAGTAGGATAGTACTTGCATTTACAAGTACTATCCTGCTGCAGAGTTTATTAGTTGCCTGCAGCCTAATAGCCCTGCATGTGTAGATGCAAGATGTTTACTATGGAGCTAATTAGTTTGGTTTGCAGTAAATGTCTCATGTAGATGTGCCCAGTGAGTCTCAAGCTCACACTTCTTACCCTGTGTGAAACAACATATAATTTGATGGTGTTTTGAGTGACACAGGCTGGACTGGGTACTTCAAATTTTAAAATATGCTCAGAGCATCTTATAAATCCCACATAGGCAAGTGGAAGAACATAGCAATGACAGACAGAAAAGGTAACTACTGCAAGCCAGAATGTCCCCTTGCCATACTCCCTTCCCTGGCACTGATGCAACACATCCTTCTCAAAGCTTGTCTAGGCATTAGTTTTGTGCTACTGTGATCACCTTGACATTGAAACTAATATAGGAAAATTGGTGTAGCATCTCTAAGTGTGAATGGAGAGGTATTGGTGCAAAAGTGCTGATATTGGTATAGCTTATTCCTATAAATTTGTGGGAATAAACTATACCAGTACAAGCATCATCGGGACATATATTCTTCCATTGTAGGCAGCAGATTGATTATACTGGTATAAAATCACTCCTCTAATGGTAGGACATGAACAGAGACAAAAACGTATAGACCAGGCCTCTCAAAAAAAAAAAGTCCTGAGAATGCAGCAGTGATCAGGAATCAGCATTACAAGCCAAAGTCATCAGCAACCCTGCAAAGAAAGTATATACACCTTGAACCTTGCACAACCCTGCATGCTATGAGTATATGGTGGTATTGCACAAAAATGCCACCTTTTTCATGTTCCCAGGAAACCCTAACCTAACTTGCATGAAAATGTAGTATTGATCAGGAGTGGCACTTCCTTTAAATTTGTGGGAAAGGCTCTTGAACTCCTAGCCACAGAACAACTTCCAATTTCCCTTCTCTCTCTGAATAACTCATTAGCACTGCCCCCTCCTCTTCCAATAAACATTGTTTCCAGAGCAACATGTTCTCTTCTCCCCAGGACTAAAAGTAATTGGTACTTTCCTGCTTCTCCACATCTCCCTGTTAAGTGATACCCACTGGACACGTCTACACATGCAATTAATGCATGTGAATAAACTTGGGAGCTTATTGCTCTGGAGTTTTTTGCTCTTGGGCATACCGTTGGTATGTATGCCCAGGAGCAAAAAAATGGAGCAATTAGCTCCAGAGGTTATTCATGTGCAGCACATGATGCCCAGTGGGAGTAGCTTGGGGTGGCAGAGTACATAGGGGGTCAGCCTGCCAGCCCAGGGCTGCTCCATGCACTGCAGAGAGGCTAGCTGGGGCATGAGGGTGCTTCAGTGCAGGGGCTGCCTGCTGGCTAACCCCACGCTGAAGCACCCTCATGCCCCAGCTAGCCCTGTCAGCATCTACATGTGTATTTAAGCATAGTAATTTATTGTGCCATCAGATAGTCCCATCAGACAGAAGTACTATCTGACAGCACAGTAACTTAGTCTACACTGGCCTAATTGCTACACACGTGTAGATGGTGATGCTTTACTGCATAGTAAATTAGTCTACTGCACAGTAAAGTGCATGTATAGACATGCTTACTGTGTGTCTGTCTGCTCCTGTCTGATTCTCTGCTGTCTCACTGACCTGAGAAGTAGTAGCTGGAATTGGGGGAACTGGAATAGATATGAAGAGATGGGAAGCACTCTACAGTGACAGCCAAGCATCGTAGTCCTGGAGAAGTTGTTTCTGATGCTCCTTGGGCCTTTTGTGGTTCTAAGTCTCAAACCCAGGGCCACATCTCAGCATTAGCTAGCAGGCCACATGCTGGCTCCAGTCTGTCCTGTGGCAGATGAGACAAAGGCAGAATCAAGAGATAGCTGGTAATGTCTCTCTGTTGGTTTCTTAATGGGGTGATAAACACTGTGTTATCAATTCTTTGCTGGGCTGGTCAGGAGCAGGGGCGGGGGACCCCTCCCTAATCAGAGCATCCTGCCAGAGGCTGGCCATGCCCCGCCCTCAGCTCAGCACTGTGGAAGGGACAGGAGGGCTACTCTAGCACCCCCTGCTTCTAGCCTGAGACACTGTAGGCATGTGCCTGCATGTCTAGGATGACTGTGCAGTTACAAACTGGTTCAGTCTAGCCAGGTTAGAGTAACCTGAAATGATTGGATCAATTCAGGCTCAGGCTTTTTGAATGTCTGTTCCTAGCCTAAATGTTCTTTGGATGTTAGGGTTTCTGCTCTCAAGCCTTCCTCGCTTCGGTGGCTAGATTTCTACTTTAGCCTGAAGTATGTTGTTTTTTAAGTATGTCTTAGTTACCATTTGGCATGTAGGGAGTTCTCCTTTCCATTCATGGAGCAAGATTTATAACTGCATGATATTATAAAAAATTCAGTATCAGCAAAGGGTCTATAAAAAGTGTCCTCAATAACTGTTTTTAATGGGTATATTTTAATAGTGAGTAATATGCACTTCATATCCTACATTACAATACACATAAAAGGTAAATCAGAGTGCTGAATACTTTGCTTCTATAGGCAGAGCTTGTCTTTTTTCTCTGTGTTTTCCCCATCATAAGCCCCTGCGTTCCCCACTGTTTCAAGGACTCCCTGAAATTCCTCCAGTGCCTTCCTTATGTCTCCCCTCTCCCACAATGGTATTATTTTTTTTCTCTTTGCCAGGGACACAAGTCAATCAGGGTATCAACTTGTTAACCTGTATTGGGAGGATAAGCAGAGCTGACATGAGGGGTCCTGTTTTGGTGAAAGGAGTTAATAAGTGCCATCGCTGGTTCTTTGAAAGAGGTGGATGGAGCTACTGGCTGCACTAACCAGATTCAAGTTGTTCTGAGCATATCCCTTTTCTAATCCTTTGGTTTTCACCAAAATCATTAATTTTCTTCCCACTGATATCAAGAGCAGTGGTGCCCAAACTTCTGGCCCCAGGGCCAGATGAGTGGTACAGGTGGGATCTCACATAGGGTTGGTGTGGGATCCCATGTGGTAGCCCAACCCTCTCAAGCCCAGACCTGGCTGTGTAGGCAGGGAGACATTATCTGGCTTACAAAGCTCCTATCAGGTCCAGGAATTTGGCATCAGGGGAACAGCAACTCATGCTGCCACCTTTTCCCTTGTTGCCAAATTTCTAGACCCATGGGGAGTCCCATGCTTCAAATTACATGTCTCCAAGGGCCAGAAATTGAGCATCACCAGCAATAGATCAGATGCAGCATTCAAAAGTTACCATATTGCAGATGGAAAAACAGCAAATGGCAACACACCAGGAAGTTAAGCACAGGCCAATGCACAAAGCTAATAATGATGACTGTTTTTTATAACACAAAACATTATTTGTTCCTTATGGGAGGGCTTTTACTCTCACTGACCTTGCTGTCAATTACCTTTGACTTAGATGCCCCTCATTTTCTTCTTTTTTTAAGCTAAAGAGAAATATTTATAAACTGGAGTTGTCATCTCCAGCCTCAGCAATTTGTGCAGCAGGCAACGATTCTGGAACATTGAGTCTGTGGAGCCTCCTAAAGAATCATCCATGATATTCTCCAATATGCAGTGGGAATGGTCAGCTAATGATTTTAATACTGCCTCTAGGAATAATCAGAAAGCTTACATTTTCCCCTTCCTTTCAGAAAAATAAGTAATATTTTTCACCAAGCAGAAAATGAGTAACAGGTGTCCCTAAGGAAAATAAAGCCTAAATCAATTATTGCAAAGTTACAGGTAAAACAAAAATCTCTTATAAAGTACTCTTAGATAAAAAACTGGAAGCTTCTTGTTCAATACAATATTTCATAGCATTCATTTTATTCCTTAGCTAGTCACTCTGAGAACTTTATGCTTGAAACTTTTTTTTTATTAACACTGAATCATTTATGTATGTCTGCTACAAAAGGAGAAATTGCTACTGCACTGCCTCAAGAATCAAAGTAAAGGGAACATCTGCTCTAAACTTCTTGCATCCAATTATTGCTTGCTATGCATTATTACGTACCAGAGTAATGTGACTAAATTAAGCGCCCCACGCCCCACCCCCTTCCCTTGGTCTTTCTGCATTGCTTTGGCCTAAAATATGTGTGGCTTAGCTAAAACAAACCTACAGCTAAAACTATGTCCGTACACAATCAAGCCCACATGCATCTTGATGTAATTAAAGACACAATAGCAGTATTCTAAGCAATTGCCTTTAAAAGGGCTATTGTCATCGCCCCCATATGTCTTCGGTGTACCAGCATGTAAAAATGCGACATTAAGGGGGGAAAAAAAGCCATGAAGAATGCTATTGACACAGGGGTACTTTTTGTACCAGAAAAATTTCAACACCAGAGAAGTAAGTTGTATTTGCAGGGTTATTACAATTGTGGTAGGAATCCTCCACATTAAAAGAATGTTTCCAATGAATAAGGCAAACCCACTGCAAAACATTTTAAAACTATGAACCTCTAAAAAGAAAAGCAAAACCTTGTGTTGTGGTGGTTCCTTGACTTGGAGAGTGGCAGAAAGTCAAGCTGGATGCAAAGGAAATGGGGGCAGCTGGGTGGTTTTGTTTTTATTTTTCCTGTCTCTCTAAAGTGCATAGAATATTGCCAACTAGCTTAATTGATTGAAAATATCTGGAAAATAAAGCTCTTGGACTTGCATACTTAGAAGCCTAACAGTGTCACATGCATAGCAAAGGCCACATAGCTCACAAAATACCACAACATTTCACAAAGGAGGTTTAAGAGCTCCAACTGAATAAAGCTTTCTCTGTGAAATATCTTTATGGATCTACAAAGCAGTTAAACCCTCTTTGGAAAAAAAAATGTGTACATCTCTTATAGTGCAAAAGCAACGAGTGTAACTACCACTGAGGCTTCATTAATAAGGTTTCTCCCTTATCAGTAGAAGGAAAAAATAAATCCTCATTGCAAAAAAGGAAACTAACCCACTAAATTCTAGCTGTTTGCTTTTAAATCCTACGTATATAAAACTCCACTTTTTAGTGGACTTGGGCCTTTTCTCAGAGCCAGATCCTGCTCCCTGAAGTCAATAGGAGACAAGATCAGGACCTAAATATGTTAGTCAGGACACTTTCTTACCAGTAAGTTTTCCTTTTCAGCAGGTACAGTATTGCTTTTAGTGATCTATGCTGCACCCATGCCTATAAGTAAAACACAGATATGAGGTTCTTTTTGTAGTAAATCCAAACAGTGTATCCGTTATTTTCAACCTACTTTTAAGCCTTTATTTACAGGTATTATTTAGTTCTCTAGAAGTTGTTTCTATCTCCTCTGCTCACCAGTTCCCCTTCATGCCCACAAATATTTCTAACTTTTTATTACCAGCATGTAGTGTCTGGCTGCCTTTTCACATCTTCCCCATCCCTATATTAGTTTTCCCTTTTTTTTTTTCCTGGGGCTTTCAGTCACTCACGGTTTTTATAACCGGATCAATAGAAGGCAGTTGTACAAACAGTGCTTTTTAATTTCCAGGGAGCTACATAAAGAGATGAAGGTGAGGGATAGCCCTGGCTCTGTCCTGGATCGTGTTTAATTTTACTTATCATTTTCAGTTTCTCATGAAAATTTAAATATTTCTTTTAAATTATACAGAGCAGCTTCATTTGCTTTGCCTGAGATTTCTGAAATCGCTTCTGTCTAGATTTTCAACCCCAGGAGAGTGGACTGTTTGTTCATCTGAGGCATGTTTCTTTCTGCTGCACTCAGGGTGGGATGTTAGATGAATCTGAGACTTCCCCACTCTTGGGGAGGGGGGAAGCACTCTGGCGTAGTGGCATAGACCTGAGCTAGCTGAGTAGAGGCGAAAAGGCTATGGGAAACTTAAGAAATAAAAACAAAGGAGGGGTCCGAGGACCTTCCCAGAGAAGTTCGAAATACCAAAAGCAAGTCCCAAGAGCCTTTTGAGTCTAATGCTGACAGGGCAGAGGAGAAGATTTATCTGGAATTTTGTGTGAAGGTAACTTGGCCATGCACCGAGATAATAGGTTTTGCTAAAATGTCACAAGCACCTAACCAAATCTAAACATGTGGTCTGAATTGCCCGCCTATTCCCACACGTAAAGCAGACAGATGCATGAAGGACCCCAGAACCTCCAAAGCTCTTTGCCTCCGTGTTTCAGATTAAGCCCACAATTACTGCAGCTGAAAAAAATAGGAGGAGGGTCTGGAAATTAGGCTATTTTGTTGAATTCGAGTTCCTTCCCCTTTCCACGGGTCGGGATAAACAACTCGCAGCTCAAGTCCCCCGTGTAGGAAATGTATAGGAGAATCACTTCAGTGTCTCAAGGCAGGTTTTTTTCAAACGCAGTGAAAAGGCCCTCTCCAGCCTCATCTGAGCTACGGGAATGAGCCATTATTGACAGTCAACTGCAGTGCTGAGTTCAGCAGTTTAACTACCACTTGATCTGCACGACCATTTCTGACCGGGTGCTGGCACCACTGGGAGCCTGCAGGCTGCCAACACCCATTGTCAGCAGTAAACTGGTGGGGTTGTCTGAGTCAGGCTGAGTATGGTGCTGAGAAGTGTTCACACACAGGTCAGCCCCGTAGCTAGGACAGGATGAGCGGGGCACTAGCCCCATGAGCTGACCTGGAGGGGGCACCAGTATAGCTCCTGCCCCCACAGGAGTCTTCCATGGTAGGGGCAGCATGGCCATAGGAGCCGGGCAGGCACAGCCCCAGGCCCCATAGTCTATCTGTAGGGGAGGGAGGTGAGTGAAATGTGCCCCCCATTCAAGGCTTTGCTGTAGGAGGCTCAGCCCTGCACCCAGAAGCATATCTGGGGTGGAAGGGAAAGGGGGAGCAGACAGTTCGCTGGGAGTGGCCCCATGGAGCTGTGCCAGCTGGCCAGGCTGCTGTGCCAGTGTGTAGCAAGTCTGTCCCTCAGTTGCATCACCTCATGCTGCTATAGCAGGAGCTGCAGCAGCTGCTGCCCAGGCACAGAGAGTGGGTAAAAGTGCACTCCCCCTCCCCCTGCCTCCCTCTGCTGCTCTCCAGCACTCGCCACAATCCCTCCCTGTCCCCCCCATACACTCACACACCTCTGCCCCAGGAGCTGAAACACCTTGCTATGCCTCTGACCAGTGTTCCCAATATGTCTTATACTGGTTCACCTGAACTGACATCAGCAGAAGTGGACCTTTTAATTATCTTCCCTAGAGTCTGGGACTGCAGTCACAGCCTAAGACAAACTAAGTGCCATTTTGGAAGCAGAGCAGGCATCAGCCTTGGCGCTCAGAGCAGATTTTACCCCCAGCTTCTGGAATGGTGTTAAACAGGGCTTGTCCTTGACATTGGCAGCTAAGCCACCCAGCACCATTTTAACTACTCTCATTGCTGACCTCGGCTATAAATAATTCTCATAGTGTGAATGATGCAGCCCCCAGTCTGTTGCATCTGCCCCTTCAGTAGTATGAACCCATCTAGTTTGGGGTAGACACAACAGACCAGAGGAACATCCAGAGCCATTTGGAATATGCGGAGAGCAATGATTTTTGAGTGACAAGCCACACTCATGTTCTTCACAACAGAATAATGTATTTGGGGTAAGGGAAGGACAGAGGCACTCGTCTCCTCTGTTTGTTTGCTTTTCCTCTCACCCCCCAGCCCAAATTTCCAACCGTTCCTAACTCCCATGGTAGCACTAACAAGCACTCTGACCTCCAACCCTGCTCAGAGCACAACTACATAATACAGCATTTACAGTGCTGCCAGCACCTTATCTATGCTAATGCTGCTGCTCCTAGCATCACTGGTGGTAAGAAGGGTGGGAAATTTGAGGAAAAACAACCTAGGTTAAATTAGGCTGGAGAACTGGATATAGGGCCTGGGAGAAGTGGAAAACAGAGCAATAGCAGTTTGAACGCAGAGGGATGTTTTGCTGGAGCCCTATAGCAGGCTTTCACTGCTGCATGTCTTTGTTCTCTTAACCAGCTTTGCTCAAGGTAAGAATAGGAACTGTGTAAAGACAAGAAAATGTGGGATGTCTGTGTCCACTTACTTCCAATGCCCTCCTGAAGCCCAAATTCTGCTTCACTTTCCTAAATTTTAATCATTAATTTGTATTTCTACAGCTCCTTCTGTCTGAGCATTCAAAACCTTTACTCGCACTAATCAGCTAAGCCTCATAACACTCCAGCAAAAGAAGGTGGTGTTATTCCTCCTTACAGTTGAGTAAAGTGAAGTCACATGTTAAGTGTGTGTCGGAGCAGGAGAAAAAAGCCAGGCTCCTGCTTGAAGGACTGCTGATTCCTCCTGTAAGGTCAATACTCATTCACAGTTTTCAGTCAATGAGAATAAAATAGGGAAGCGATTCCATATGACTTTTCCGGTGTTAGTTCAACATTATACAGAACTTGTTGTAGTTACAAAGTAATGTTTGCAGCTAAATCTTGCTATTTTCCTTGTGACCTGTTTCAGTGAAGCCAAAGGGACTATTTGTGTAGGAAAAGGAGAGCAGGAACTGATCCTTGACCCTATCTTTAAACCTTTGTTACTGTGTAACAGGCTGTGTTTTCTACTTTTCTACTTTCAGAAGCACTTTTGGAAGGATTGTGTTTATATTTTACAGTATCTTCATCTGGCTGCTGATCTCGCCCTGCTTCTATGTTTTCCCTTGGTTTTCCTTCTATCCCTCCCCCTCTCTTTTCACTTAGTATCACTTTTTCATTTCCTTAATGCCTAAATTACTTTCTCCTGCAAATATTAGATTGGAGAGGCTTCCTTTCTATGTTGTTCATGATTTTATATAAAGGGAGGATAACATTTTGTTAAAATAAATAAAAATTAGTAAGGTTAAATTAAAATTAGTGGGGTAATCTGTGCTTAACGGTTGGTATGGAGCTATCATTGGGCAACACTAAGAATCATGAAGTAAGTAGTGAAAGACATTTCTCTTTTTATTATGAACTTTCTATTTCTTCACACATTTCAGCAAATGCAACATACAAGTGCAAAATATCCAGCATCACAAACAAGAATTTTGGGATTGCAACTATCTGTATTGTCTTAATGCTCCTTCAAACCAGGATTAAACGCACAAAAGCACACACATAAAATTCAAATACATTAGAAGAAAATGCCTTTATACTGAAAGAGCTTCTATCAAAAACAAACATAAAAACTGATGAACAGGCAATTCAAGTTGTTTTAAAAAATGCTTTAAAATCTGGTTAATCTTTTCCCCTCTGGAATCGGGTTCAAGAAACAGAAAAGAAGCTATTGAGAACACGGAGCTGAAACCAGATGAAAAGCAACTTGCCTCATCAGCCAAGTGTAACGGGTATCTATGATGAGACTAGGCACTCTGCTAGTGTCACCAAGTATACTTTACTGAATGCTACAAGAGGTAAATGAGATCATCTTTGCATAGGCAGGGAAACAAACAAGGAACCCAGTTTAGAAGTCCTGGTTTCTTCTACAGCAGTTTCCTAGTATAATCGCTTCAGATGATTCCAGTACTTCCTTTCAGACCTCCTGGCCAGGTCTTGCATGTTGAAATTCAGTGAAAGTAAACAATAGGTGGAAACAAGGGGGTTTTCTCTGGCACGTGTGTAGAGATACTGGGATGCTGATTAGGTGTGAGACAGGTTCTAATCACTGAAGTGAAAACCTTTAAAGCTTTCCTGCTTTTAGGCCAAGTACAGACATTACATTTTTACCAGTGTAAGTTATCAGAAACTGGTCTATGTTTGTAACAGACCAGAAGTTTGGCAAGCACAGACTGGTTTAAAAATGGTAGAACCCAGGCTAAGATTTGCCACCCCTAAGGGCAAATGTGTGTTCTGTTCCGTACTGATCTAAACTATGCTGCTTACAGAAAACCGCATAACTTAGATTGATTTGAATGTCTGTACCTAGCCTTAAAGAATAGCCAATTAGCTTGCATGCTGTGACTCTGTGTGGTCTGACAGGTCAGCCAGGGCCCCTCTCTTCTGGACCAACAGGTTCTGCCAAGCTCTGGAGGGAAGAGCTCTGTACACTGCTAAAATATACTTGGAGCTATAAATGAACAGTACACATCTGTCCCAGAAGCTTGGTGCCTACCACAGTTATTTAAAACAAGTCATGTAATAAAAACAAGTTCAATGGCAAATCTGCATGTGACATGAATAAACCTGCTAACCTACTGCTGACTAAAAATATCCCTTTGCTCACTACTTGCCTAAAAGAAAGGGAAGGGGGAGGGATGAGTGGAGGTTTTGCCCATGAAGGTTAACAGCAGTGGGCTATTTTGGACTGAAGCTGAGGACATCCTGAAAGCAATGATTTGCCTTTCAAGGCAAGGAGGCCCCATCAGCTTGAGCCTCTCTGTTGATGGTAACTGCAGCAAGCAGCAGCCCATGGAGTAGCAAAGCAGTCTCCTAAATAAACAAGTCTCAAACCTTTTAAGATGTTATGGGTCAAATCCCATCCCAGAAAACTGACCCAGAAGCTCATGGACAGTCATAACAGATCTGAGCTCCAGCATCCTGCAGGCAGATGATATATCTTGCTGAACAAGCTACTCTGTACTACCTTCAGTTCATTTTAATGTGGAACCCCATGTTTTTCTATAGGAAATTATCATGCAGTCCTTCAGGGGGCCTGTTATAAAGTACTGTCAACAGCAGGGGTGCTCTGCAACAATCACTTGGATTAACCCGGCATTCAAGTGAGGCTGTTCACAGTCCAATCTCAGAATTGCCAGCATGGCTAGAGGTAACTGCATTCAGCGGTGCAGCTAAATCCTCCTTCTCCCACCCCATTGTGCATTGGTCACTGGCTAGGTGACTTGACCACTTCGTTTGTTGGACAAAAAGGCTGTATGCAGTTTACCTGTACAAATAGCACTGCACATGCCATAGAGCTCAGCTGAGCATTTCTTCTCAGGCCTATTGAGCAATGTCTAGCTGAGAAAATCTCTGAAGAAACTGTCCCAGAGATGTGCTCCCATCAAGTTGGAGATCTTTATCAAGGAAGATGAGAAGGTCTAGGGCCATCTGAGCTCAGGTTTGTGCAATAACTGGTGCCCAAATGACTGGCAGAGGTGGGTGCCAGTAGTAGCAAGCTGTGGGTGTATTTACACATGCCTTAGTGTGCCTTTTCTAATAGTTTACTGTGCATTAAAGCACATATGTTGATGTGCCCTGTATGTTACAAATTACTTCTATAGCAGCACATCCCATGCACTCTCTCCACACCTAGGACAAGACGGTTCTCTTAGGGATACCTGTTTTGAAGTGCAAGCAAATGCAACACGATGGAAACTACTTATCTTTAACTAGGTGAGGCACCCTTGCTGAGGTATGGCAAAGCACAGCTCTCGTGCAGGCATATTGTTGCTTTCACCGGCATGCACGCTGCATACCACAAGAAATAATAAATCTTCCTGTCTTCTGAAAGCCAGATTCTTGGTAGCAGAAAACATGACTTGCCAGAGAGACTAGCACCAGAGGTTGGGACCTCTTGACTTCTTGCAGATATTTATTTATTAGATTTCTGTGATACTTTCCTCAGAAAATGCTCGGAGCAGCTTTTAATAAAAGTCAAAATAACCTATAAAAACATAAAATGTTAAAATAAGATACTTTAACAGATCAAATTCCCCCCACAATACCCCAGAACTTAATTACCACCCACCCCAGGCATTCTCACTCCCCTGCCTCTCATCTAGCAGTGTTGTACATCTGCCCTCGAGAGGCAAGCCATTGGCTTTGAGACCCTGGCTCTTTCCTGGACCTGGGTTCTCCGGTGATCTGTAGCAGCCTTACCTCTGAGAGCTCCTTTTTGATCAGCTCCCAGGAAAGGGAAAAGAGCAGAGGGTTAGAGTGCCAATGTCCCAAACAGCACAGCAGACTCTGATTTAAAATAAGCAGTCATTATTGTACCATTCCAAGTTCCCGCTGTCCTTCCTCAAATTCTGCTCTGTCCTCCCTGTGGACTATTCTTTTCTCTCCAGCTCTGTCCTCCCAGGACTACGTTTTCTCTCCCCAGCTCTCTTGGGGCTTCAATCTTTCTCTTCAGGCCCAGGCAGCCCCATCTCTTGCAACAAAACAGTTACAAGACTGTGGTATTAACCAAGGGAGAGAGAACATGGGAACACAACACTCATCCGATACAATGAAACGTAATGTCACAGGGAACCAAATAGGGAGTAGTCTCTGCCGCCTGCTGTCAGGTCTAGACTGCCCTCTGCCCCTGGAAGGAAAAGGGCATCTAGGTATCCTGCTTATGAAACTATTTACAGGAACTATTTAAAGTAAAGCCTGCTCGCGGTGATTTGTCCAGAGCGTTCCCCAGAAGAACGTCAGGGTAGAAGTTAGCCTGGGTAACTTTTTTGTCAAACCCCTTAGTCCCCACCTTGGGGCATCAGCAAAGAGCAATGCTATAGGGTACCTTTTACCATCACCCTTTAATATTGATGCAGGGTGGCACCTGACCAAATGCACCTGTTATGTTTGTCCCAAGCATTGTAGAGGTTGCAGTCTGACCAGGTCTCTTCTCTAGCTCTGGGGACCATGGTGATGCCTGTGCTGGACCCCAGCCCTCCTTCTCTATGAGCTGCCATGCAGTGAGGGTTGGGAGGGGGCAGTGATATATTCTGGAGAAAATACAAAACCCCATTTTATTCTCACTTCTTCTAGTTTGAAATAAATAACATTTCATGGTACCAGGTTCTTTACACCAACACAAGTGAGAGCAGAATCAGGTCGCATGTTAGTGAGCCTTGTTTTCTAGTACAACAATATATATGGCTGCGATTAATTCAGTTTCAGTCAAGAAGGTGCTCCATGTTCAGTCAGCTGGGACAATTGCTAAGGAAGTCAATTGCTGATTCACAGCCAGAAGAAGGCACAGTGAATCAACAAGAAATGAATAAATATAGGCACAGCTATGGAACCAGCTAGTACTTAGATGCCAAATGTTGTCCTCAGTTTGGTGTCCTGGACTTCAGCTGCAGAAAATGTGCTCACATCCAACCCCATGTTGCCAGAAGAGAAGCATGCAGTTGAATTCACGCTGTTCTAACTGGAGCTGGCTAAAGATCTCCCATCAGTTATTTCTCAATAATGGAGAAAGCAGGTGCCTGAGACAGCAGTAGAAATAAGTGCTCTGAAGGAGAATTACACCGTGAGGAGGGGAAAGCAGGTCAGAGCAGTAATCCTGACAGGCTTTTCCCTTGTTTTCAAAATGTGTTCTGAAATGTTTGGGGCAGAGTCAAGGTCGCAGTATAGAAGGACTGGAGTTAAGCATCTTTCAAATGAAGGGCAAGCCCTGACCTTGCAGCATGGGAGCATAATAAGGAACTCTAGACACCATAGGCTCAGAAGATTGAAAGGGTTTGCTGGGCATGTGTTAAGAGTGAGATAGAACAGATTGATGAATAAGAGCATAGGGACTCAGGAAGCACAGAGAGGAAGCTAGTGACATGGGAGGGGAGTATCGTGGGTGAGAGGGAGACCCAAGGGAAGAATGAGGTCTCAAGGGAGGCTGAGTTGGAGGAACAGCAAAACATAAATAGAATTGAGAGGAAAAAAGAGGTAATGAATGATGCCCATCCATTGGACTGGTGAACATTATGAGTGAATCTAGAGCACAGTCATAACTCTTACTTTTACTGTCTTTTCTCTGCAGGCTCTAAGCAGTCGAAAGTGGCTGTTATTCCATCGTTTTTGGCTCACCGTGTCTTTTCCTATGGCAGTTGCAATTCATGATCTCACAGCTACAAACATAAGGGTAGTAAAAAGCTTCTTATGCAAGAGGTCAAAGGTCATTCAAACTCATTTGTTCATCAGACCAACAGGGCAGTTTTGCAGCCCAGGGTGCACCCAGGAGTGATGTGGCCAGCCAATTTTGAATATTTCACAGTCTGGACTATCAAGCAAGGGCTGGGGTGCATGTGGTGTGGTCACATCTCCCTTCACTGCTGGCTCTCCCCCAAGATTTCTGGTCTCAGCTGGTGGATGCATGTGCAATGAGCACTTCACCACTGCACCCCGGTTTTCATCATCCTGGATCTGCTGCTGCAAGCAGGTACCTATTTACAGCTGGGTTGACAGAATGAGCTTTCAGCATAAGCCCAGAGCAGGGCTTGACCTCATATTTTTTGGAGCTACTGTGTGATATCTTAACCACTCTGCCACTGTGACCCTAAAAGCACTAACTGCATAATATTATTTCAGGTATGAGCTACTGCTCTGGGGGAGAGAAACAGCACTTAAATATTCATCGTGTTTTGGTTTACAATATATTTATGAAGTCAGGATACCTTGCACATGCTCACAGAAATCAGCATTTTAAGAGTTATAAATTATTCTGGTTGATCTCTGTTAGTAGATAAAGGTAACCATCTGTTTAGAAGCCTCCTCATACAGCACACCCCATGATAATCTCATTACAGACTAACACATTCTCTTACACATCCAAACCAAAGCACTTCCAATGTAATAAGTGAACATTCAGTTGCCTAGGCTGGTGGCTAATAGCCTCCTTGCTTACCTTCTAAACGCTGAATGTAGTTAAAATAAATTTGGGAAGTATGCAGGCGGAAAACTTGATTGCACTCGCATCAGAGATGAGCCAAAAATGGAAGCATTCAGAGTCACTAGCATAAAATCCTAATAATGACCTAAAATAAATGTCAGCCAGAGAAAAGCACACTTTTTTTCCTGTGGTATTTTTAAAGGGGTGTCATCAATGTGTTCAGGCCTGGCATCCTACCAAACGCCTTTTAACAACAGGCTCCATGTTGGGCCAAAGAAGTTTTAAAGGATTCCTAAAATATATATATATATTTGAGTTAGATATAAAATTATTTATTCCTGTGAAATTTCAGGATATATTTCAGTGCATTTCCCTCTAGGTAGACATATGGGGGTTTGATACACTGCTGTGTCACTCCAATTCTGTGCCAGTTTTAATTTTAATGGGATTATACTAACATTAAAGTAATGCACTGGTGACTCTTAGACATACAGACCTGCCTGTACTTCCCTACCAACTGAGCCATAGAGTTGTTGCATGGAAGCCTAAAAAAGTTTCTAGAAGCTCTTTAAATGGATGAGAGGCTGACAGAAGTCCTGATTGGGGGGGCGGGAATTTGCTTCTTGAGGATTCATTAGATATTCTGAAATATCATCATTTAGGTTAGTGATGTCTCACCACCTGTATGTATCACCACCTTCACCAAAAAGGCATGAAAAAATGCTTATATATAGTAGGTATATTGACTGGGTGGGCTTCCCACTGGCCAGAGAAGAGATATGTCATAGGTTCTGTTGTGTACAGAAATTGCACGTTTTTATGGATAATACCATATGTTGCTTTATTAAAAAATATGATCCTTCAACAACTCTTCCTATATCATCATAAAACATACAACACTCCCGTAGAGTATATTAAACTGAGCAATTCTGTGGTTCTTCACTGGGGCTGGTGGAAGTATATTTAGTTTGCTTCGTATTGGCTGGTGAACAGAAAATGTGGGCTTGCTTAGAATAACAACAAAGTTGAGGCCGTTCATTGTGGTCGGTTCAGAATGGGACGCTTTGTAAAAGAAAATTTCAGTATATGGAAGCAAGAGGTAAAAAACATGTTGTCCATTACACTAACATAATCCAAGGTAATCTCATTTGTTTCTAGGGAGTTATTCTGTGTTGGTACAATAGTAAAATACAGCAGAATTAATGCATGCGTTATGCATTTAATGAGACAGGCTATTTGAGTTCTTTGGTACTTTCTTCAGCTCTGCCAATGATTTGCTGGGTGACATTTGACACATCTCATGATCTGTGTTTCCTGATTTTTGAAATGGGGGAAAAAGTAGCTCTTCAATGCATGGAGGCCCAATTATCTGAAGGTATGTTAAAGCATTTTTGGGGTGCTCAGATGAAAAGCAAACTAAAAGTGCAGTAATGTTAGGGTGCATGCAGGTTTATGTTGTCGAAAGCATAAGTTCCACTTCTTAAAGATCCTTACAAATGGAACTTGCAGAGAAGAATGGTAAACACTGCTAACCCAGCTTTGCCACATACTGTCAAGTACTTATAAACTCTATTTATAGCCACAGTTAAAGATTCAGATACGCAAGTACTCTATTAAAAGACCACATTAATGAACCCTCAGAGAAAATATCTCACAAAGCCTTTTGAGCTTGTAACTGCACAGTTGTGTAGGGCTTCTTACTTGTTAACATCCATAAAATATAAATACTTTGTAGTAAACCCCAGCATCTTGTGGATTGTAATGACTTGCTTCAGACTAACGCAGCTAACTACCTCACCGTCAACAACTTCAAGTTATGCAATGGAGAGATACATGACTAGGACTTCACTGCTCAGTGTCATCCCTTGCCAAATGCTCACACAATAATTCGCTCCTATTTTAGAAACCTTTCTTTTTTTATTTTGAAGCAGTGTCTCACTCCTTGTGACTCATTAGGTCAATGTGAGTATAATTTCAGAGATAACAATCAGGACTATTAGTTGGGATTTGAATTGCAGCTCCAGCTCAACATACTGGCAGCAATTTAGCGAAATCTAACAGATTAAAAGCCTGTGCAGGATTTAGCCATGGAGAAATTTTTTCCTTTGACACAAGCCAACTGATAAGAGTTGTCATTTGAGAGGAAATAAATAGCAGCATTTGATTATTTTTCATTTTTATCATTGTTCTTTTCTATCTGTGGCTTTGTATTTTCCAGTTTCTCTTTTTCTCAAGATTTCACTTCATAATCTGTGACAGCAGGCCTTATTTTAATGTGTTGTGTTTTACATATGTTTGCCACATCCGGACAATGTTTATAAAAACAGATATCAAGAATAAAATCATTCAGGAATAATACTTTGTGGCCTTCATATTGCACTTTGCATTCACTAATTCCACAGGGCTGTGTAGAAGTGGGTTAATTACCTACATTATACCACTCCCTGTCTGCAACATGGAGTTACTGAATTAAAGACTATGAAGTGACTTGTCCAAGGTTAGACAGTGACAGTACCAGGAATAGAACCAAGGTCTCCTGACTCCCAGTCTCTATCTAATAAAACCTTTTTGTCTTGATAGACAATTTCTTTACTCAGTAACCCTAGTGGACTGTAACCTCCTGAACAAAATACATCCTCATTTGAGGCACTGTTGTGCTTCCAAATGGAAAAATAAAGACAATGCATTTTGAAATCCTACAGTTCTTGCCCTGCAAAACTGTCACTGACTTCAGTGCGAATATTTTGCCCAAGAAGTGTTGTTATGCAGGATTTAGCCCCTATTTATCTTATAGTACTGGGTATTTTATAATAGCCATAACTAGTTATTGACGGTATCGGCATTTTACAGTAACAGCAAACTGACCAACCTCATAAACTACTCAAATGATCATTTGCTGAATAAAGATGTAGTGACTCTGTATTTACCATATTATTAAAAAATGCCTAATAAGATACAGTGTCATCCAGACTGCATGTGAAAAGACATACAGTTTAGGGACAGAAATTACACACAAACAGGTTTAGGGCATCAGAACATGGTTTAAACCTGTAACAGAACATATGTTCAGTGCACATAAACCAGTTTCCAAATGGCTGAAACTGGTTTAAGATAAACCAGGTTGAATATAGTATCAGACTTAACTGATTTGGGTCAAACCAGTTTATGAAAGTACTGTCCCAGACCCCTTCCTGGTTCAAATTAAATTACAGTCCCCCAGCATCCCAGCATGGGCTGTTCTGTCTGCTCTAGCAGACAAGGGTTGAGGAGGGAGGGAGACACAGGGACTGCCTCCTCCACCCCCTCCTCCCAAGCAAAACCTGGCTGGGGGCTGGGGCCAGGGAAGGGGGTTAAACACCCCTTTCCCCACATAAGCTAACTGATGGCTGGGACTGTAGACTAAAAATGCCAGAGGCACCTGGAAGCAGCCTCTGCCTGTGCCTGGAAGCAGGAAGAGTCGTGATGCTGTGAGTTTGGACTGGAAACCCCAAAGACCATGGGGACAGCAGAAAGAGGAAGAGAAAACACAACCCATGCTGGCTATGTGCCAGAGAGCTGTGCTGTAGCACCCCTGGCTTCTGGCCTGAGCCACTGCAGGCATGCATGTCCTGAATCAAAGGTAAATGTGTGTCCATTTGTTTCTCAGTTTAATCTCTGCAGTTTAGACTAACTTGCAAAGACTGAATTGATTCAGCCTCAGGCTTTTTGACTGTGCTTAACCACAATGGCTGGTGTCAATAGAGAAAAGGTTGACATCCGCATCAGAATGTTTTACTGTTCCATCTCACCTGTTGTTTCTAGTTGTGTTTTGTGAAGGCTAGCTGTGTTATAAACACAAACTAGATAGAAATCCACTATCCACTGACAATCTACTGGAGGTGAGCAATGCTTAGCTTTTTCAGTCCTGAAAGGGTTTGGGTACTGAGTATCTTAACATCATTAAGACTGAGATGTTTTTGCATGTGCTCATTGGCAGAAATGTAAGTAATGTCTAAATTAATAGCTAGGGTTAGCTTTAAGTTGTCTTTAGGCCTACATTTGCTATCTACACTGTAAACCTCTAAGCTTGCCTCCTGGCAGAAGCGCAGCCCTCCCCCTCAGCAGCATGCATTGAATAATTCACTTGGGTATGCAGGCCTCAAACATAGGAAGTCCACCAGCAGAAATCTTGTAATGCCTTGTTCCTGATTTCCAGCATTTCTGCACCCCACTTCCTGTCTCACCTGTCTGTAGCTAGACAAGCCTAGAAGAAGAGAGACCACTGACCAACCTATAAGGATTCCACTTTACAAATAAGAAGCACAATGTGGATAGTGCAGGCTATGAGGTCTGTGCAGGCTGGGGAAGGCCAGCTCACTTGACTCAGGTTGGTTGAGGATGACCTCAAGGTTAATTCTGAATATCAGTGCAAAATGTCCTTAGGTGCCTATGGATCTTCTGTAATGAAAATTTCAACATCTAGCATATCAGCAAGTTTCTAAGATTTAATGAGAGCTGAATGGGAATTTTGAGACTTGCAAAGTTTTGGGTTTATGCACCTAAAATGATAGATGTGTGCCTAAATCCATGTACAGATTTACCTCTTATTTCTGTTGAAAGCAAATTCTGATTAGTGACTCCTTGTTTTATTTAAGGATTTGATACTTAAACAAATCTGGAAAGTGAATATGGTCCATTGTTCTATGCAAAGAACATGAAGAGAGTGTAATACACACAAGGTGCTACATAGAAAGTGATGCATTTGGCAACCTCGTCCTAATTTGGCATGTAAATTTTGCTCTTTTTATTTGGAGGTGAAAGGTCATAGGGCAAAGCGTGGGTGACAGGAAGACTTGAGGGGATTATTTGGGACAAGCAAAAGAGGAGAAGCAGTTATTTGGAAATCCTTCCTATATTTGGAAACAACAATTCTGAGAACAAAAAGAATAGACGTAAAAGCATCCCAGATTTTTTTTTTAAATGGACAATTTTTTAAACAGCAAGCAACATAGGCCGATTTTTAAAGGTACTCAGGTACACAATATCCATTGTTAGGTAGATATCCATCCCAAGTTGACTGCCTAAATACCTTTAAAAATGACAGCTTTAATCCCTGTACCTCAGTTTTCTCTTCTGTAAAGCAGAGATAATACTTCTATACCTCACAGGCATAATGTAAAGACAGACTCATTATTTGTGAGATACTTGGCTTCTACAGTGATGGGACCTATTGAAAAGACTATACATGTAGAATTAAAGCTGTGATCTTGCTTGATGAGAAGTCACAAATCTGGTTAGGGAGCATTTTTCATGCAGGCATGCAAGCAGAGGTGTATATAAGAAATATGAAGCAAAACTTAATTAGGACGTGGTGACTCCCCAAAACTAGAAGTACAAAGACATTAAACTTGCATAAAACAGCACTAGGAAAAGCATAGATATTTCTGAGCTAAAAGACTGGGAAACTGAAGTGAGCAAGGAGGTCACATCAAGAAAATAGTAGGTACTCAAAGGTATATTGCTGGGAGTTCAACAAATCTGTATACCATTGAGAAATAAATGTACTCAGAGTGGAAATGACCAATGTGGATGACCAGGGAAATACAAAGAGCAATAAAAGAAAAAAGAAGAATATATGAGACCTATAAATCAGCAGGGTCAGTGCAGCAGGAATTGGTACAGAAGCCTATAGTGAAAGAAAAATGCAAGAAAATGACCCAAAAAGCTAAGCCTGGAAAAGAAGATAGGAAAAGCTGTGAACACAATAAAAGATTTTATAAATTTGGCATATAAGAAGCAAAAGGTCAGTGAGTGAGACTGCAGTCCTCTTCTTGAGGGATGGCAAGGCTAACTTGACAGAAGAGGTGGATATTGCTGGGAAAGTGAATTACTACTTTTGCCTCAGTATTCAGCAGGGAGAGTGGGGAACATCTGCCAGAAGTCTTGATACATTTTCCAGGGGCAGAAAATGAACACTTGCTAAAAATAAAGGCTATCACAGAATGGGTAAAAATAAAGCAAATTATTAAAGCTGTTGAAAACACAGCCTAACTCAGGAAGAGGTGAGCTATCTCCCAGAATTCAAATTCAAAAAGACATGTCAAATGGAATAAACCAGTGGGCAAATTTTTAATTCTCTACTGGAAACAATAGAGAGGAGCTAAAATAGAGACAACAATACATTGCTGTTAAATAGGGATCAATGGAGAAAAATGGGGTGGTATGAGAAAAGATTCTAGACCTTAATATCTTAGAGGGAAAATGGGTATAGATGACAAAGCTATTTTTAACTTTATTGAACAGGAGAAAATAGGAGCTGACAGGGATAGAGGAATAAGGTGTAGCATGCCTGGACTTCAATAAGGCTTTTGATTCATGCTAGTCTTTCATGCAATAATGTAAGGCAAGAAGGCATGGGACTGACTGTGTAAATGCTTAGAGTAGTTTTAGAGACCAGACATGATGGTAAATAGATACAGATTACTTAGAAGGAAGATGGTTAATGGAATGTCGTGCTTTTCAGTTCTGAGCCCTCTGGTAACACTATACAGCTATGACCCAGAAAAAAGAACACCAAGACAGGAGTGACCTCAAAGTGAGATGTCTGGCTGACATCAAAGAGAAGGAAGACTGATTCTCTTGGAAGAAGTGGGTGTTTTTACAACAAATAACTTAAGGAATTTAACCTGGAAGAACGTGAGTTCATGAGGAGAAACTCAAACAGTCATTATACTATCAATGCAAGACACTGATTAGGAAATATCCATGGATAATAATTGTTTCTGTCCACTATTCATGGGGTTAGATTCACAAGACAGATGCAGGTGGGAGCATTGCAATACTCTGCTGACCAGTAGCATTCAATATACTTATTAAGGGAGTCTTGGGGTCTGTACCATGCAAGTGGCAAGTCGGTGCCTAAGAAAAGTATTCACCGACATTCACAGTGGGGAACTGGCCAAGCTAGCCTGTAAGTAATGCAGAGGAGGCCTGTTCCTCTGGTCATGTAATAAAAACAATCATCAGGGAAGGACTGGGGGCCCTATTTGCTAAAGGAAGAGTGGAGGTCAAGGATGATGTAGAGAACTGAATGAATACTTTACCTTGGTTTTTAATTAGGAGCAAGAGGTAACTGTGGATATTGGTGGCATGCTATAAGGCAATAAGAAATCAGTATAGAAATCACCTTGTATGAATTGGAAGCAAAGGTTGGATTGCTTCTTTTTACAAAATGGGGGGGGGGGGGCGAGAGGGATGGAAGCGGAGGGAAGAGACTGGCAGCTAATCTCCATCCTAGAATATTGAATGACTTCATATATGGAATACTAGATTCTTCACCGCATCTGTCAACTCTGGGATATTACCCTATGATTATAAAATGGCAAATGTAGTGCCTACTTTAAAAAAAAAGGGGGGAGGTGTATAGGTATTTAGAATGGTATTCAGAAAATGTATAGGTATTTAGAATTTATTTTATTATAGTGATTGAGACACTGGTAGGCTTCCAAATTGCTTCCAAAGTACAGATACTGAAGGAAAAAAATAGTTAAAGACATAGAAAGAAACATAAAATGGGCCAAAACATAACGTATCAAAAGATGACTGAATGTCAGACTGGTGAGCAGGGATCCGGGTTTTCAATTTCCCATGAGAAAATGGAAAAAATGCAGATTTTCCCTTTTAACTGAGAAAAACACAATTTTTAATTTTAAGGGAGAAACGTGGATTTTCCACTTTTGCAAAGACCTGGGACAGCATGAAGTGGGCGGTCAGGCAGGGGGCACCATGTGCACACGTACACATGCACATGGCTGCCAGGCAGTCTGGAAAGCAGTTCCTGCAGATAAGTCTGGCAGGGGGGAGGGGGAACTAAGGCCCTCATAGAGAGGGAGACATTTAGGCAGGGTTGGGGCTGGCTGCTGTCTAGCCAGGGCTGTGCGTGGGGCCCTGGGTCAGAATGCGCAGCTGCAGGGCCCAGGTGGGGAGTGGGATGGGGCCGTAAGCGGCTCATCTGATAGGGTGAGGGGCTGGCTCTCTGCTGCTGTGTACGCTCCCAGGGAGATAGCGGGGGCACATGCCCTGCAGATGTGTGCATGGGGCAGGGGTGGGTGCAGGCTGGCTGCTGTAGTCTGAGGCTCCCCACCCTGCTGCCCTCTGCCTGGGGTCTCTGCCACCCAGCAGGTGGGACCAGAGTGGCAGGGAGAGTGGGACTGGGTAGGGAAGCTCCTTACCACTGCAAGTACCATGCTGCCCTTGCAAGGCGCCCCATGCTTGTCTGGCAGCAGCGGGGGTGGCAGCACAGAGTTGTGCCCCTCATTGCTGCCAGGTGGGGAGGGGGCACCTTGCTATGGTGGTACGGGGTCCCAGTGGTGACATGAGCTTTCCTGCCTGGCCCCACTCTGCCCTGCCACACTGGGTTTCACCAGCTGGGCTGTGGAGGCCCCAGGGCAAGGGCAGCCCCCCTGACCCCCCACCCATACTCTCCCATGGGCTCTGCTCCAGCCATGCCACCCATAGGGGAGAGAGAGCTGGGCCCTGCACTCTGCTCCACTGCAGCACCTGCTGTCTTCCATGGGTGGCAGCAGGGCTTGGGTGCTGCTGCAGGGGGCAGGAGGCTGCAGACCTGGGTCCTTGGCCCTGTAGCCTTGGCAGCTAGGGGTGCTCTCCAGCAGGGCTGAGGGGTGGGTGGGCTGTGGGTGGGGAGTAAGGGGCATGAGAGGGGCCCAGGGGACTGTGGGTGTAGAGTGAGGGGCACCAGCAACAATGGGGAGTGCTGTGGGTGGGGAGTGAGAGGCCTGGACCAGTGTCTTAGTGAGCTAAGGGGGCAGAGGGGGCTCTGATTTTCCATGATAAAAACCCCAAAATCAAATCCCAACATTTATAGGTATTTAGAATTTATTTTATTACCGTGATTGAGGCAGTGGTAGGCTTCCAAATTGCTTTAAAATTGTAAATATGTCAATAAAACATTGTGTTCAATTGATACCTTTATATATAGTGATGTTCCATTTTAATCATGGATTTTTGGGGGTTTTAATCAGAGAATTTGCAATTTTTATCAGAATTTGTGATTTTTAAACAGAGAAAACCAGGATCCTTGCTGATGAGTGTGTGTTCATGGTTGTGTATCATAAGATTACATATTTCTTGGATAAAAGTAATGCATTGGGTGTAATTTATCTAGCTATAAGCAAAGCTTTTGATACCATGCCTCATGAGATGTGGATAAGGAGGTACCTAGGTACTGGAGTTAGAAGTGTCCTTGGGGATTTTGCAGATGACAGTAAACTGGGGAGTATTACCAATGTGAAACATGTGGTTATTATACAGGAAAAAGTAGATAAACTTGTGGAATGGAGGATAAGAAACAGAATGAAGTTTAACAGCATGAAATGCAAAGCCATGTACTTAGAGACCAATAAGAAGGGTGTCAGCTATATAAGACTGGCATACATAGAACTGAGCCAATGAGAAAGAGAAGGACCAGGGTATATTTATTGGCCATAGGATGAACATGAGCTACCAGTGTGCTGGTACTATAAAAAAGGTTGTGCAGTCTTATGTTAGTAATTGGAGTATATACCATAGAGACAATGAGGTGCTAATACCATTGTACAAGGCATTGTTAAGAACCCATCTAGAATACTGTGTGCAGTTCTGCTCACTAGTGTTCAAAGATTAATTTAAACTGGAACAAATTCAAAGAATGGTCACTAAACTTGTCAGGGGAATGGAGACTGTTTTTTATGAAAGATGATTAAAGGAGCTTGGCTTGTTTACTTTAGCAAAATAGAGATTGAGGGGGGATATGATCACTGTTTACAACCACATTTGTGGGGTGAATATTATGAAATGCAGAGCTTTATAGGTAGAAAAATAGTACCATCATAAGATCAAATGGTTTCAAATTGTATACAGATACATTTAGATTAGAAGTCAGAAGACAGTTTCTAACTATTGGAGCAGTGATTCTCAACCAGGGTGTTGTGGCACCCTGGGGTGCTGCAAAATCCTTTGAAGGGTGCCGTGAGGTGTGAGGAAGCAAGCAAAGAGGTGCAAGCTCAGCCCTGTCCCTACCTGGTTGATCTTCCCCCCACCCCCACCTCACACTGCCCAGCCCCTCTACAAGGAGGTAAGCACGTTAATAGAAGAATAGAAATTTTGGGTTGGAAAGGACCTCAGGAGGTCATCTAGTCCAGCCCCCTGCTCAAACCAGGACCATCCCCAACTAGATCATCCCAGCCAGGGCTTTGTCAAGTGGGGCCTTAGCCTCTGAGGATGGAGATTCCCCCACCTCTAGGTAACCTGTTCCAGTGTTTCACCACCCTCCTAGAGAGAGAGTTTTTCCTAATATTCAACCTAAATTTCCCTAGATGCAACTTGAGACCACCGCTCCTTGTTCTGTGATCTGTCACCACTAAGAACAGTCCAGCTCCATCCTCTTTGGAACTGCCCTTCAGGTAGTTAAAGGTGGCTATCAAATACGTACTCTGTCTTCTTTTCTGCCAACTAAATAAGCCCAGTTCCCTCAGCCTCTCCTCAGAAGTCATGTGCCCCAACCCCCACACCACTTTCGTTGACCTCTGCTGGACTCTCTCCAACTTGCCCACATCCTTTCTATAGGGGGTGGCCCAAAACTGGACACAGCACTCCAGATGTAGCCTCACCAGTGCCAAATAGACGGGGAGTAATCACTTCCCTCACTCCGCTGGCAATGCTCAGTAAGCCGTTAGCCTTCTTCGCAAGAAGAGCACAGTGTTGGCTCATATTCGTCTTACTGTCCACTCTAACCCTCAGGTCCTTTTCTGCAGAGCTGCTGCTTAGTCAGATGGTCCCAAGCCTGTAGCGGTACATGGGATTCTTCTGTCCTAAGTGCAGGACTTTGCACTTTTCCTTGTTGAACCACATGAGATTTCTTTTGGCCCAGTCCTCCAATTTTTCAAGGTCACTCTGAATCATAGACCTACTCTCCAGTGTATCTGCTACTCTACCCAGCTTGCTGTCATCCACAAATCTGCTGAGGGTGCAATCTATCCCATCTTCAAATCATTAATAAAAATATTGAACAAAACTGGCCCCAGGACTGACCCATGGTGTACTCCACTTGATACCAGCTTCCAGCTAGACATCGAGCCATTGATTGCTACCTGTTGATCCTGACGATCCAGCCAGATTTCTGTCCAATTTACAGACCATTTATCCAGACCATACTTCCTCAGCTTGCTTGCGAGAATGTTGTGGGAGACGGTATCAAAAGCCGTGCTAAAGTCAAGGTATATTACGTCCGCTGATCTCCCTGCATTCACAGAGCCAGTCACCTTGTCATAGAAGGCAAACAGGTTGGTCAGGCATGACTTGCCCCTGGTGAATCCATGCTGAGTGTCCCTGATGACTTTATTCTTCTCTGAGTGCTTAGAAGTAGATTTCTTGAGGACCTGCTCCATTATTTTTCAAGAGGACTGAAGCAGGGCTGACTGGTCTGTAGTTCCCTGGATTCTCCCTTTTCCCCTTTTTAAAGATGGGAGCTATATTTGCCCTTTTCCAATCATCCGGGACCTCCCCCAGTTGCCACCAGTTTTCAGAGATAATCGCCAGCAGCTCTGCCATCACATAAGCCAACTCCCTCAGCACCTTTGGATGCATTGCATCTGGCCCCATGGACTTGTACACGTCCAGCTTTTCTAAATAGTACCTAACTTGTTCTTTCACCACTGGAGGCAGCTCACATTCTGCCCAAACTGTGCTGCCCGGTGCAGTAGTCTGGGAGCTGACCATGCCTGTGAAGAGCCATGAAACCTGCATCAGGGAGGTCAACTTGCAGCTTCAGAGCTGGTGTTACAAGGCGGGCTTCGGCTTTGTGGACTACAACCCCTACTTCCGAACAAGAGACATACTCGGGTGGGATGGGCTTCATCTCGCCCACAAAGGTAAGTGTATGTTCTCTTTCAGGTTAGCTGATCTCCTCCAGTGGGCTTTAAACTAGGTTCGTCGGGGGAAGGAGAGGACCCATGGAACACTGAACCATGAGATACCCACAAGATCAGCCCCGGTAAGTATCAAAGAATCTATTAGACAGCAGTATAAGGGGATTCCAGGGGTAGCCAGCAGGGAAATTAAGTGTATATATACAATGCAAGGAGCATGGGAAACAAGCAGGAGGATCTAGAACTCTTGCTTGTGAGCAATAACTTTGACCTAGTAGGACTAACTGAAACCTGGTGGGACTCTACTCATGACTGGGTGGTAGGAATAGAAGGCTATAGGTTGTATAGGAGAGATAGAGGAGGGAAAAGGGAGGGGGTGTTGCTCTCTATGTCAAAGAACAGTCACTACACATCTTCCCTAATCAGATTGGGATCGGAGGATGAACAAGCGGAGACTCCGTGGATTAGGATCCAAGGGGGCCAGGGGGAAAGGGACCTGGTGGTGGGGGTCTACTACAGGCCTCCACACCAGGAGGATGAGGTAGACGGGAAATTTTCCAGGCAGCTCTCAGAGATGGTGCAGTCTAGAGATATGGTAGTCATGGGGGACCTTAACTGCCCAGACATATGATGGGAAGAACAGTCAGCTACATCTAACTGCTCTTGCAGGTTCTTAACCCGTATTCAGGACCTCCACCTAACACAGGAAGTAAGGAGTCCCACCAGGGGTAATGCCTTGCTTGACTTGGTGTTGGCCACAGGGGATGACCTGGTGGGGGACCTGGAGATTCCAGGCAACTTATGGGACAGCAATCACCAAATAATAAAATTCACTATCCAGAGAAGGGCAGGCACTATACCTAGCAGGACACAGGTGCTAAACTTTAAAAAGGCTGACTTTAATAGTCTCAGGGGATTGGTTAGCATGGTACTAGGAACCAAGAGCCTAGATGCTTTGGAGGGTCCAGGATGGGTGGTCATTTCTCAAGGATACCACTCTTTGGGTTCAGATTGAGACAATCCCATGGCAGAGGAAAGGGGCCAAAGGGGCCAGGAAGCTCCTTTGGCTAACCAGGGTCATCCAGGATACCTTAAGGGCAAAAAAAGAAGCATACAGGAAGTGGAAGCAGGGGGTAGCTAGCAAGGAGGAGTACACTTCCTTGGCCCGCACCGGCAGGGAGTTAGTCAGGAAGGCCAAGGCAGCTCTAGAACTCAGGCTAGTGGCAGGGATTAAGGCAAATAAAAAGTCCTTCTTTAGGTACGTTGGGAGCAAAAAGAGGGTGCAGAGTAGCATAGGACCCATACAGAACAGGTTTAATGACAGATAGCAGGGACAAGGCAGAGCTCTTCAATGAGTTTTTTGCCTCTGTCTTCTTAAATAGGAATCTAGACAAACCCTCAATATACATCACGGACACCAACAAGGGGAACATCAGTCGACCAACAGTCAGTGCCGACATGGTACAAGGACACTTGAAGAGACTGGAAGTGTTCAAATCACTGGGACTGGAGGGACTCCACCTATGGGTAATGGAGGAATTAGCAAGAGTCATAGCTGAACCACTAGCAAGGTTATATGAGCACTCATGGTGCTTGGGTCAGGTCCTGGGGGACTGGAAGAGGGCCAATGTCATCCCAAACTTTAAGAAGGGGAGGAAGGAGGATCCAGGGAACTATAGACCAGTCAGCCTTACCTCTATCCCTGGGGAAATCCTTGAAAAAATTATTAAGGAACACATCTGTGGGAGCCTGCTGGATAATGTGATGCAGAGGGGTAACCAACATGGGTTTATAGCAAGCAGGTCCTGCCTGACTAACCTAGTTTCTTTTTATGACAAGGCTACCAAATGTTTAGATGCAGGAGTCGTGGTGGATGTTATCTATCTGGACGTAAAGAAGGCCTTTGACAAGGTATCCCATACCATCCTTATAAATAAACTGAGGAGATTTGCCTTGGATGATTATACGGTAGACTGGGTAGCAAACTGGCTCAAGGGTTGCACTCAGAAAGTGGTGGTGGATGGGTCGGTGTCAACCTGGAAAGATGTATGCAGTGGAGTCCCTCAGGGCTCAGTTCTGAGGCCAGTGCTGTTCAACATCTTCATCAGTGATCTGGACGAAGGGGTGGGAAGCACCCTGTCCAAATTTGCGGATGACACAAAAATATGGGGTGAAGCTAAGAGGAGGAACTAGATCCAGGCTGACCTCGACAGGTTGGGGGAGTAGGCAGAAAGCAACAGGATGCAATGCAATAAGAACAAGTGCAAAGTGATGCATCTTCAGAGAAAGAACTGCCATCATACCTATAGGCTGGGGGGGTGACCTTCTCAGCACCACAGAGGCAAAAAGAGATCTTGGAGTCACTGTTGACTCCAGGATGAACATGAGTCATCAATGTGATGAAGGAGTTGGCAGAGCCAATCACACCTTGTCGTGCATCCGTAGGTGCTTCACAAACAGATCCAGGGAGGTGATTCTCCCTCTCTACACAGCACTGGTCAGGCTGCAGCTGGAGTACTGTGTCCAGTTCTGGACACCGCAGTTCAAGCGGGATGTGGACAACCTGGAAAGGGTCCAAAGAAGAGCCACTAGTCTGATTGGAGGCCTGCAGGAAAGGCCCTACAAGGAAAGGCTAAGAGACCTTAACCTCTTCAGCCTCTCCAAGAGAAGGCTGAGAGGGGACCTTGTGGTGGCATACAAATTCATAAGGGGAGAGCAACATGAAGTAGGCGACGATCTGTTTACCAGAGCACCCCCTGGAACAACAAGAAATAATGGCCATAAGCTAATGGAGAGTAGGTTTAGACTGGATGTTAGAAAAAAGTTCTTCATGGTCAGAGTTGCCAGGATCTGGAATGGGCTTCCAAGGGAGGTGGTGCTCACCCCATCCTTGGGGGTTTTCAAGAGGAGACTGGACAGGCACCTGGCTGGAATCACATGATCCCAGGTTTGGTGACCCTTTTCTTGCCTGCCAGGAGCAGGGGGTCAGACTAGATGGCCCACTGAGGTCCCTTCCGACCCTAGAATCTATGACTCTATAAGGTAAAAAAGGCATTGAGGACTTCAGCCTTTTCCTCATCATCTGTCACTAGGTTGCCTCCCCCATTCAGTAAGGGACCCATGCTTTACCTGATCTTCCTGTTACTGATATACTTGTAGAAACTCTTCTTGTTACCTATCACATCCCTTGCTAGTTGCAACTTCAAATATGCTTTGGTCTTCCTGACTTCATTCCTGCATGCCCAAGCAGTACTCTGATACTCCTCCCTAGTTGCTTGTCCAAGTTTATACTTCTTATAAATTTCCTTTTTGTGATTTAGATTACTGAAGAGTTCCCGACTAAGCCAAACTGGTCTTCTTCCACACTTGCTAGTCTTCCTGCATATAGGTATGGTTTGTCCCTGCACTCTCAGTAAGACTTCTTTAAAGTACAGCCAGCTCTCCCAGAGTCCTCTCCCCCTCAGACTGGCTTCCCAGGGGTCCTGCCCATGAGTTCCCTGAGTGAGTCAAAGTCTGCTTTTCTGAAGTTCAGGGTCCTTATTTTGCTGCTCTCCTTCCTTCCTTCCCTCAGGATCCTGAACTCGATCATCTCATGGTTACTGCTGCCCAAGTTGCTATCCACTTCTACATTCCCCACCAATTCCTCCATGTTTGTGAGCAGCAGGTCAAGAAGATCATGGCACCCAGTTGGCCACTCCAGAACATGCACCAGGCAGTTTTCCCCAGTGCTCTCCAAAATCTTCCTAGATTACCTGCACACTGCTGTATTGCCCTCCCAGCAGATGTCAGAGTGATTGAAGTCCCCCATGAGAACCAGGGTCTGTGATCAGGAAACTTCAGCTAGTTGTCTGAAGAAAGCCTCATCTACCACATCCTTCTGGTCTGGTGGTCCATAGCAGATACTCACCAGAGCATCACCCTTGTTGCTCTCCCTTCTGACCTTAACCCAGAGTCTTTCAGTAGGTCTATCTCCAGTTTCATACTCGAGGTCAGAGTAGTTATACAATTCTTCTACATATAGTGCAACTCCTCCTCCTCTTCTCCCCTGCCTGTCCTTCCTCAAGTTTGTACCCATCCATGACAGTACTCCAGTCATGCTAGCTACCCCACCAAGTCTCTGTTATTCTAATCCCATCATAGTTTCTTGACTGTGCAAGGTCTTCCAATGCTTCCTGCTTGCTACCTAGGCTGTGTGCATTTGTGTACAGATACCTGAGGTAACTAGCTGATTGCCCTATATTCTCAGGAAGGATGAGAAGGCCTCCCTTGTTGCCCCTCTTCCTTGTACTTCCTCCCACTTTCCTCAGAGCTTTGGTCTGCGTCTTGTGGCAAACCTAGTTTAAAGCCCTCTTCACTAGATTAGTGAGCTCGCTTTCAAAGATGCTGTTCCGTCTCTTCATCAGGTGGATCCCATCTCTTCCTAGCAGTCCTTCTTGGAACAACATACCATGGTCAAAGAAGCCAAATCCCTGCTGGCAGCACCATCTGTGCAGTCATGCATTGATCTCCAGGATACACCTAAAGTAGTTTTAGAAATGGGGTCCCACTCAATTCACAAAAGCGATGGAGGGGTGATTCAAGTCCAATAAATGATTGAGAACCACTCTATCAGAAGAATGAAACTTTTAGAATAGTCTTCCAATCAAAGTGGTGGGCCAAAAATCCTAAATCTCTTGACGATTAAACTGGGTAAGCTTTATGGAAGGAATGGCATGATAGGACAGGGTATTTTGGCATGCTGTTCAGCATGCCTGATGTTGAGTCATGTTTGCAGTCCCCAGGTTGGGGTAGAAAAGTGGCTCTTGTTATATAAAAGGCAGTTGATAATCCCATACCTCAGGGCCTTTGCTGGTTGCCAATTGAGGCCAGCAAATAATTGTTTTTCTCTCAGTAATACTGGTTTCTATCTTTGTTTTGCATTGATTTTAATTTCATCTTTGGCATTGGGACACTGGCCCTAGCTAAGACTAGGAATTTTTTACAAGTGCACTGATAAATCTACTGATATTTAACTGCCCCCCCCCCCTTCTACCCCCAGAGATTCCTCCCTAGAAGATCATGCTCTTCCACTCAAAGTCATACTGGTCATCAATTCTGGGGCCAGAAAATAATTTTTTCCTACGTCAGATTGGTACAGACCATAATGGGTTTTGCTGCCTTTTGTAGCATAGGGCATGGTCCTTTTCCTCAGATATTCTGAGCATCTACTAATCAACTATCTTCCTGTTGCTGCTATGAACAGGGCTTTGGCAGTGCCTTTGTTTTCCATGTTTTACCTATGAAATGGTATGAGGTGTTCACATCTATGAACCCTCTTTCGAGGGGGCCATAAACATTTTGTTCAAAAGTCAAAAAGGGACCAGTCCTCCATTTTATCTCAGTAGCTCACTTTATCTCAGTAGCTCACACAGATCCAAAGCAGATGACCCTACCTCTGTCTGAGGTGTTTAGATGTGAGCATAGGCACTTCCCTGGTACACACTTGAACTACTGGTCTAAGAGGCATTCAGGGATGAGGGTAATCTGTCTCTCCTGTTAAAGATGTTCAACTTTATAGAAAGCAGGGCTGTCCAACTGGCATCCTGTTCCAGCTGCTGCTGCAGCCAGGGTCTCAAGGCTCCTCCTCTCTCCCTCAACTTTCATTTCCTGCTCTTGTAGGGGTGGGGCAATGCAGCCCATGGCACCAGAAGAGCCTGTGGCATGGTACAGCAAGGAAGCAGAGATAGGGGCCACCCACTTGCATGGTGCAATAGCTGCCTGTGCATGCAGTGCAGCTGTGGAGGAGGGAGTGGTCACCCGTGTGCACAGTGCAGAGGCACTGCTCCACATACATGGTGCAGCAGGATGGGCCATGTACTAGTACAGGCCAAGGATCCATGGCTTGTACTAGTGCATCGCCACTGGTACAGCCTGGTGTGAAGCCCCAAGCCACTTAGAGGATTGACAGACCTGGCATAAAATAACAAGGCATTTTTTTTGTGCCAGAGAGAGAGCAAGAGGTGATAAAAAGTCTATAGCCCAGTGGCTAGGGCACTTCCCTGGTAAGACCTGACTTCCATTCTATTTATATTTAAGACTTTCATGACAAGTGAAATAACTATAGGGTGAGAGTCCACATTCAGACTTCTTGACCTGGGTGAAAGTGTGAACTGCTTTGACTATTGAGTAAAGGGTGGAGGGGGAGAGTCTTCTTTTGTGTGGGTGAGGTGTTCCCAAAGCACAAGTACCAGATCAAGCCCCTAGGTGACACTGACAGGGGCACCCTTATTCTGTGAATCCTGGTGGGGCTTAGCTGTGAGCTAGGGTTTAGATGTGAGCAAGCTACTTTGAGATGACAGGATTGAAAAGGTTGTGTGCATATACAGCAGCAGAAACATAGGTGCCTATGGAAGCATAAGCACTGAGGGACTTTTGGTGCTGACAGAGTTATGTGGGGATTTGGAGGATGTAAGCAGTGTCCAAACGTTAGACTTAAATGTCTAAAGAGGCTTTTTTGTGCCTAAATCCCCTTGTAAACCTAGGCTTCATTGCCTGTAAGGGATAGGAAAGTAAATCTAGGATGTATACATAGAAAAAAGTAACCATTTCTACACTGCTTAAAGAACTTGTGTGACTATACCTGGAATATGGTGCAATAATCCAGGTGCTATGAAATGCATTGAGAGGTTCAGAAACAAAGGGGCATAAATTGAAGCTAAGAAAGGACCTGGATTAATGTGGATTACGTGACGTTTAATTATAAAATGCCTCTTTAAGATAGAAGTCTAACTACCAAAGGATAAAAAACTGCACCTGCAGTTGTGAGTACAATATATCTGAAACTGAAAAAGGGGTGGCCACTTTAATGAGCTTGCCATAGCGCCTTGCATTACCATGCAAGAAGCCTGGGTTGTATTCCCACTCTTTGTATGTTTCTGGACCATATGGGACTGGAATAGGGAAAGGCTCTGTCTGATTGCACTTGACAGTGATTTTTATGGCCAACTATGACCACTTCTAATGGGCCAGCCTTTCATGGCTGAAAGGTTGATACCCCTGAGGGAGCTGTGGGGTAGGGGGTTGGCATGATAAGAGTTGATTTTTCAGTACTTAACAGAGGTATAAATGCATCCTGTTCTTTGACATAGGGAAAATAAAGTTAGACATTTAGAGGAAAGAAATATTACAGGGTCTCTGGGGTCACATGGCCTTCTTCACTCCAAATTGTTACTATTAAATTGTAAGTGTAATTACTGTGTAAAGTGAGACATGAGGAAAAATTAATGGCATGATAACTGCTATGTCTCTGTAATCCCATTACATGTTTCTTTGTATCTTGTCTAAAAAAGATTCCAGAATCTTTATTAACTGGAACAGTGACAAACCTGGTAATGGCATTTGCATTTTTAACTCCAGTGCTGACTGCTTTCATCTGTCTTCTGAACCACACATATCTTGTTTTTATTTTGAGAGGGGTGTGTGTGTGTGTGTGTGTGTGTGTGTGTGTGTGTGTGTGTGTGTGGAAATGAAGACTTGCTAGTTCTGTGCAAAACTGTCATACAGAATCCTTATGACTCTGGAATCCCCTTAGGAAGTTAATTCATAGATTCATAGATGCTAGGGTCAGAAGGGACCTCAACAGATCATCAAGTCTGACCCCCTTCCTAGGCAGGGAAGTGCTGGGGTCAGATGACCCCAGCCAGATGCCTATCCAGCCTTCTCTTAAAGACCCCCCAGGTAGGGAAGAGTGCCACCTCCTTTGGAACCCCATTTCAAATTTTGGCCACCCTTACTGTGAATAAGTTTTTCCTGATATCTAGTGTAAATCTGCTTTCTGTCAGTTTGTGACCATTGTTCCTTGTTACCCCAAGAAGCGCCCTGGTGAACACAGCATCTCCGATCCCTTGCTGCATCCCCCTAACGAATTTGTAGGCGGCCACGAGATCACCTCTCAACCTTCTCTTGCAGAGGCTGAAGAGGTCCAGGTCCCTCAGTCTCTCCTCATAGGGCTTGGCCTGTAAACCCTTAACCATACGAGTGGCCCTTCTCTGGACCCTCTCAAGTCTATCAACATCCTTCTTGAAGTACGGCACCCAAAACTGGACGCAGTACTCCAACTGCGGTCTGACCAATGCCGCATAGGGGGGAAGTATCACCTCCTTGGCTCTATTTGTCGTGCATCTGCTGATGCATGATAAAGTGTGGTTAACTTTGCTGATGATTTTGTCACACTGACAACTCATGTTCATCTTGGAGTCCGCTATGACTCCGAGATCCCTTTTTGCATCCATGCTGCTGAAAGGGTCACTTACCAACCAATAGATGTGCTGGATATTTTTGCACCCTAGGTGCAGCACTCTGTACTTGTCCTTGTTGTACTGCATCCTAATGTGTACTGCCCACTTTTCTAATATGTCCAGATCTGCCTGCAATCGTTCCCTACCCTCCAGAGTGTGCACTTCACCCCACAATTTAGTATCGTCTGCAAACTTGGACAGAGCACACTTCCCACCCACATCCAAGTCACTGATGCAGATATTGAAGAGTACAGGTCCAAGGACCGAACTGTGCAGGATCCCACTACCCACATCCTTCCAGAGTGATACCAACCCGTCTACTAGCACTCTCTGGGTGTGACCGCTAAGCCAATTTGCCACCCACCAGACCATGTATACATCTATGTCACAGCCTCTTAATTTATTTATGAGAATGGGATGAGATCCCATATCAAAGACCTTGCTAAAATCCAAGAAAACAACATCCACCTCTACTCCTGCATCTAAGCATTTTGTGACCCTGTCACAAACAAAACCAGATTGGTCAGGCATGATCTGTCTGCTATGAATCAGTGCTGGTTTCCCTCCTGCATTATTTTTCCCACTGGACTCCCACAAATAACATCCTTCATAATCTTTTCAAAGACCTTTTCAAGGATGGAGGTGAGAATGACTGGCCTATAATTACTTGAATCCTCCTTCCTCCCCTTTTTGAAAATAGGGACCACATCAGCCCTTTTCCAGTCCTCCGGGACCTGACCCGAGCGCCATGAGCACTCAAACAGCCATGCCAGTGGTTCTGCTATGACACCGGCCAATTCCTTCAGTACAGATGCAGCTCATCTGGGCCTGCTGACTTGAACACATCCAGTCCACCCAAGTGACTCTGCACCAAGTCAGCGTCAACAGTTGGTGGGCTGGTGTCCCTCTGATGTCCATCTAAGAACCCATTAGGAGATTTATCTTGACCCGTGTTCAGGAACACCGAGGCAAAAAACTAATCGAATAGCACAGCCTTGTCCCCCCTGTCTGTCACTAATTGCTCCTCCTTATTCAGTAGGGGTCCTATGCTGCCCTGTGCCTTCCTTTTACTCCCTACATACCTAAAAAAAAGACTTTTTGTTGTCTTTAATTTGTGTTGCCAGCCTCAGCTTTGCAGTTGCTTTCTAACTGCCTCCCTGCAAGTGCGGGCCAAATAGGTATACTCCTCCTTGGTAGCTCCCCCCGGCTTCCACCGCCTATATGCCTTCTGTTTTGCGCCCTTAGGCTCCCCTGGATTTCCCTGTTTAGCCAAGGAAGTTTTTTGGCTCCTTTCACCCTTTCCCCTTGTACTGGGATAGTCTCCCTCTGCCCCCAAAAGATCACTTCCTTTAGAAACAACCACCCTTCCTGGACTCCCATCTCACCAATACTCTTATCCTGCACTGTGTCATTGACTAGACTCCTATGTACACTGAAGTTAGCCTTCCTAAAGTCAAGCACTTCCACCCTACTGGTTATCTTACCCAGCCTATGCCGTATGGTGAATTCGATTGATTGGTGGTCACTGTCTCCAAGGTGACCACGAACGTGCAGCTCCCTTATCAGGTCCTCCCCCATAGCCAACACCAAGTCCAGTAAGACATTCCCCCTAGTGGGACCGTATACCTCCTGCATTTGGTGAAGGTCCTGGCTGCAGGTTAAGAACCTACGTGGATGGTTGGATTTGGCTGACTGCTCCTCCCAGTGGATGTCAGGGTAGTTTAGGTCCCCTATGACAACCATATTCCTAGACTGTACAGCCTCTGAGAGCTGCCTCAAGAATTCCAAGTCTAGCTTTTTCCTTTGGTGTGGTGGTCTGTAGCACACTGCCACCAAGTCCCTTTCCCCTCTACCTCCATGTATCTTAGCCCACAATGCCTCAACTTTCTCCTCCTCTGATCCCATTTTGATTAGAGTAGATGTATAATGATCCTTTACATAGAGAGCAACCCCACCCCCTTTCCTCCCTACTCTGTCCCTTCTGTACAACCTGTAGCCCTCAAATCCCAGTCATGAGTGGGGTCCTACCAGGTTTCTGTTAGCCCCACTAAACTGAAGTTGTTATCTGCAAGCAGAAGTGTAAGTTCTTCCTGCTTGTTCCCCATGCTCTTAGCATTAGTATAAAGGCACTTGAGCTCTACAAATGGTGCCTTTGGTACTCCCCCCCCCCCCCGGCTCTGATGCCCAAAGGGCCCCTTGGTACTTACCTGGGGTGTACTGCTGCATGTCTCACAGTTTGTAAGTTCTAGACTCTCTCCATCTCCTGCCTCCCCATCCCCCATCGTACTTAGTGTAAAGCCTGATGTAGGAGGTCAGCCAACCTGTAAGAAAAGAGACTCTTACCTTTTGCAGAGAGATAAACCCCATTGCATCCCAGGAGGTCCCTTGCATGGAAGTGTGGATCATGGTCCAGGAAGCCAAAACCCACACAATGGCACCAACTCTGGAGCCGCGGGTTGACTTCCCTGAAACAGGTGACATGATGGCTACTGCAACCGCTGACTGGGAGGATTAATGAGAAGAGCACCTGCTCCCCCATCTTCCTAAGCCTGGTCCCCAGAGCCCTGTAGTCACTCATGATACAGTCTGGACTACTCAAGGCTGCATCATTTGTTCCCACATGGATGAGGACCATGTTACAAAGTCTAACCACTTCCAGTCATCACCTGTGCTTCTACCAACAGATGTGGATCTCTCTTGTCATAGCAGAGCATTGTTAGTGGTGAAATTTGTCTCCCTGCAATGTCATCACAAGGCCTGTTTGCAACTTAAATCCCATATAAATCCTATTTCAAGGGCTTTGGTTGGACTGACATAGGCCCTGTACAGGTGTTACATTTCTACCAGGAGAATCACTATTTCTACCCTATACAGGTATTACAGAGTAGAATCACTATTTTTACCCTGTAATAGTAATCACTATTTCTACCCTGTACAGGTGTTACATTTCTACCAGGAGAATAGTGATTATCCTGGTAAAATGAGGAGAGTACAAGTGTGCACTGAATTTCTCTTGGGAAAACATGTTTCTTCCAGGAGAAGATCTTCCAGGTCTTAGCCTGGAAGATCTTTCTTGGAAGAGAGAGTTCACTTGTACACTGCCCTCCTGGACAAGACCAGGAGGGGAGGGGAGGGGAGGGGAGGGGAGCAGCAACAGTACTAGTTGCTCCCCTGCTGCTTCATTAACTTGGGGACCATCCCCAAGCCTGGTTCTCAGCCTCCATGCCTAAAAAGCCATCCCTGTCACCCAGCTGGGTGGCAGAGGTGGAGATTGTCAAGCCCCAGAGGCTGGGAACTGAGGCCAGGGAAGCTATCCCCTCCCCAGTTCACAGCTTGCTGGTCTTTAAATGCCATGTATACAGCAATTTAAGAGCTGGGGATCTGGCACCTGAGATCCGGGAGGCTATACCTGGCCCCACTTCCCTGGGCCTTTGGCTTGAAATTACCCATCTGGGCTTCACATGCAGTGATTGAAAGTCCAGGGGGCTGCCCATTGACAGCCTTCCCCTTCTCAGGCAGGGGAGAAGACAGGTTATCAAGTAATAGGCTCCCCTAAGCAATGTGGGTGGTTGAGGGAGAAGCTCTCTAGTGCCTCCTGGCTGGACAGCTTGCCTGTAAAGCTCTTCAGCCAGGCAGTTGGGACACATGTATACTGCTATAGCAGGTCCCGAGCTATTTTTCTATCAATAAGAATGTTTCCAAAATTCTTACCGGTAGAACTGAACACTTGTATGTGGACCTAGTGTATAGCGCTTGTACTGGCCATCAACATGAAGGATAATCTTTGTGAAAGGTAATGCATGCTCAATGTATCAGTTAAAATCCATGACGAAACACCATAAAATGGTTTCAACTTTTTGCCCTGATTAATTTAAATCATGGAATAAGAAAAGCTCAGTTATGTTAATTGATACAACTTGCCCACAGGAGCATTGTGAAGCATGACATGCATGCATTCATTCATTACTGACATCTTCGAGGTATGAGTTCTTCCTTGAGGAGCTGTCTCCCAAATGTGATTTGGTGACTATACAGATTGGCAATAAAATTAGGAACACGGTGTTTTTATAATTATTAACTTGTCTGGGATCTGGGAAAAAAGCTTAGAATTATTTAGATTGGGGGCGACCAAGCTGTGGCACAGGCATCCTCTGTGTGTGAAACTAGGCAGGTCAGGGAGGGGGACAAGCAGAACAGCAGGTGATGAGGTAGAAAGCAGAGAAGGAGATCAGGCAGGGACTACAGGGCATGAAGCAGGAAGAGAAGATTGGGTGGGGAGTACAGAATAGGGAGCTGAAAGCAGAGCAGCAGACTGGGCAGAGGAGAATGAACACTCATGGAGCTAATTTGTAGCACAACTTCCAAAAAGATTGGCCGCACTGATTTAGATGATGTTCTGCCTTGAGATTCTCAGGCTAATATCCTTAAATAATAATAGTCAGACAACCAGCCTGACTCAATTCAAATAACTGAGGATAGCTGGAGTTGGTAGAGTTCTGCTTGTCTGTGGAATGGTTAAACTAACTCAATCTAAAGTTGGTCAAATTCATTTCCCTTTTTTATTTTTGGGAGTCAGAATTTCATTTCCCTAAAATGCACTGAGTGCTCAGGCAAGAGCTCCTGTACTGTCCTGAGTGCAGCTCTGCAATGACTTTTTGAAGAAGCAGTGGTAAGGAACAGGCTGAGGTTTGTGTTCTGAGGCAAAAATAAGTGCCCAGTAGCTTGACACATAACCACAACAATCTTGTAGGACTAAGGTGGATAATTAGTTTTAAGGGGGAGGAAGGAAAAGTTTTCCATTTTTCCCCTTTTTTTCTGCAAAGCTTGCAAAAATCCTCTACTGCTTTTTAAATTTTTTTAAAAATTTTTTGCTGCATATGCAACATTTTCTCCACAGCTCTGTTGCAAATCAAACTGCCCCTTGTGCAGGGGAAGTGAGCCTCCTCATGTTTTTCATGTCATTTCCTCTGTTTCCAAACTTTTTTTTTGTCTGAACATACAGACTTGGCCACAACCCATTAATATCTGGTTCTAAAAAGCACGGAAGCTGTCAGCTGTTGGACTTTCTCTAGCTGCTCCTAGCTGATTCTATCAAATATTCACTGCACCTTTAAGTCAGCTGGCCTGATAAATGTGCTAGTGGTATTACCGTTTCTGTGCTCTGAATGAATTTATTGGTTTGAAGATGTCCTTCCTTAGTAGTGAGAAACAGAACCAAGCTGGCAGGGGCCTGGCTGAATGGGTGCGTTCATTAACTAAGATCAAAATACTTTAAAAGAACGTCAGCAAGGTTTGCTATTTTTGAGTAGCTTCTGCAGTGAGGATTAGTCATACAAAAATAATCAGTAGACTGTTTGTCACAGATGAAGGCCATGACACTAAAGATAACCCTGTTGTCAGGAGTCTTATAATACAGGGACATGTGTTGCTTGGAAATGGAAACAAAGATAAATGTCCTTTTGCTAAATCAATAGAGATCAATTCAAAGTCAATAAGTCAAGAAATGGATAGCTTAACTGAGGAATAAATGGCAATATACCTCCAGGATAAGCCCAAAAGCCAGCAAACAGTGATGCTGAAGGAATGCATGTTATGGCAGTAAATGAGCAAGCACCAAATCATGAACAAAACTAGCCTAAGACATAAAGGATTTATAGACTTCACTTTAACTATTTAGTGTTATAGGAACAGGATTTTCCCAGTGACACACACTGGTGACTTAGTGTTGAGGAGGAACTAAGGACTGGCTGGCTCCATGGGGTTAATTATCTACCAGTCAGCCATCTGTAACAGAGGATGTGACTAACTGACTTGAAGGAAAAGGAGCAGCATCAACTGGGGACAGCTTACTCATTTTCTTTATGCTACCCTGGGTATAGATAGGCAGCTTTCCTAATACATCAAATAAAGAATGAGAATCTACATTTCAAATGTTTCTCACCCAAGTATAAAAAAGCTACAGTTTAGACATTTTTTTTGAAAAACTGCTGCAGCAGGAAGAATTATGAAATACATAATGGGGGATATGGGAAAAAAACAGCTCTACAGTAGTGGCAAAATGGAAGGAAAATGCACAATAACATTTGGATCACATTGGTATAATATACATCTTACCAATAACAATGATTCATAGATTCATGGATGTTAGGGTCGGAAGGGACCTCAATAGATCATCGAGTCCGACCCCCTGCATAAGCAGGAAAGAGTGCTGGGTCTAGATGACCCCAGCTAGATACTCATCTAACCTCCTCTTGAAGACCCCCAGAGTAGGGGAGAGCACCACCTCCCTTGGGAGCCCGTTCCAGACCTTGGCCACTCGAACTGTGAAGAAGTTCTTCCTAATGTCCAGTCTAAATCTGCTCTCTGCTAGCTTGTGGCCATTGTTTCTTGTAACCCCCGGCGGCGCCTTGGTGAATAAATACTCACCAATTCCCTTCTGTGCCCCCGTGATGAACTTATAGGTGGCCACAAGGTCGCCTCTCAACCTTCTCTTGCAGAGGCTGAAAAGATCCAGTTTCTCTAGTCTCTCCTCGTAGGGCTTGGTCTGCAGGCCCTTGACCATGCGAGTTGCCCTTCTCTGGACCCTCTCCAGGTTATCCGCATCCTTCTTGTAGTGTGGCACCCAGAATTGCACGCAGTACTCCAACTGCGGTCTGACCAGCGCCCAATAGAGGGGAAGTATCACCTCCTCGGACCTATTTGTCATGCATCTGCTGATGCACGATAAAGTGCCATTGGCTTTTTTGATGGCTTCGTCACACTGCCGACTCAGCTTCGTCACACTGCCGACTCATGATGTATAAGCTACTAGCCCAATATTGAAAGTGAATGAACATATATGCTAGGGGCAGAAGTTACACATAAACTGTTTAAACCTGTAACAGAACAGAAGCTCAGTGCACATAAACCAGTTTCAAAATGGCTGAAACTGATTTAAGATAAACTTAGTTGCATGTAGTATCAGACTTAACAGCTTTGGGTCAAACTGGTTTGTGCAACTTCTGTCCCAGACCCCTTCCTAGTTTAAGTTAATTCAGAGTCCTCCAGCATCCCAGCATGCTCTGCAGCCCTGCACTGGGCTATGCTGTCTGCTCTGGAGAGCAGGGCTGGCTTTGCCCCCTGCTCTCTAGCCAGGGGCAGGGGCATGGCCAGATGCCAGCCAGCATGGCCCCCTGAGGCAAAGGGAGCAGGGAAGGGGTTTATTCCCCTCCTCACCTTTCCCGCCAGGGGACCACAGGTGAGGTCTGCCTGGCTGGGGTGTTGCAGCCCATCAGGCATTTGCCCCCCTCCCCACTGCAGGGGCAGGGGCATGGCCAGAGCTGGCTGCCATGGCACTGCCATACACCTGCCTCACCTACAGCTGCAGGGTTGAGCTGGGCTGGACCACAGGGGCTGCTAAAGGTGGACACACAGGGGCAAGCCTGGGCTGGGCTGTGCTAAGCTGAGCTGTGGGGGTTGGGCCCTTGGCTCAGGCTGAGGGGCATGGGTGGCAGGTGGCTAAGCAGTGCTCTGCCCATGCTGGCTTGGAGGCACTGGTGGGCCCACAGCCCAGCAGCCACCTGCCGCAGGAGTTCACAGCCCCTGCTGTGCCCCTGTCCTGTGCAGCGCCTGCTGGCTGCAGCTGCAGCACAGGCTATGCACTCTCCGGGGCTGACAGGGCTCTTCTGCCTCCCTTGCCTCCAGCTGCCGCTGACACGTCCACATGGCTCTGGGTGGGCGGGTGGAAGCTTTTGCCCGGTAGCTTCTATCCAGTGCGTGGAGCTCTGGCTTCAGCTCTGGCTGCTTTCCATCCACCCCCTCCCTGCCTGCAGGGGCTACTCATTGCACTGGGCAGGCAGAGTGGGCGGAGCTGGAGCCAGAGCTCTAGGCACTGGGCAGAGCTGCTGGGATAAAGCTTCCACCCACATGGAACTGCACAGTGGGGCAAGAGCAGGAGCTGCAGCTGGAGGTGAGGGAAGCAGAACAGCCCTGCTGGGCCCAGCCAGCATGCAGCTTCCCCTCATCTCCAGTGGCTACTCTCCCTCCCCTCCCCTCCCTTCCCCTGGTGGCTTTTGCTCAGAGCATGAAGATCTGCTGCTTTCCACCTGCTCCCCCCACAGGGGCTGCTCATTGCGTTGGGCAGGTGAAAAAAGGCAGCTGGAGCCGGAGCCAGAGCTCCATGCTCAGGGCTGAAGCAATACGCCCCAATCCCTTCACCGCCCGGAGCAGCCTAGCAGGGACAGGACAGGGAGGGGGAGTAGCCACTGGAGGCATGCTGGCTGGGCTTGGCAGGGCTGTTCTGGTCCCTTCATCTTCAGCTGTGCCTCCTGCTCCTGCCCCGCCATTCAGCTCTGGGTGGGCAGGTGGAAGCTTTAGCCCTGTGGCTTCTGCCCAGTGCCTGGAGCTCTGGCTCAAGCTCCATCTGCCTTCCACCCGCTCTGTGTGGTGAGCTGCCCCTGTGATGGTGGTGGTGATGGTGGGGAGGAGGGTAGAAAGCAGCTGGAGCTGGATCCAGAGCTCCATGTGCTAGACAGAAGCTGCAGGGCTAAAGCTTCCACCTGTACAGTCTGCAGCAGCTCTGCCCACCTCGCCCCAGCCTGCAGTGGAGCCCCCCACTGGAAAGAGGCTCCTGGCACACCATGAGAGGGGCTGCTGTCCCCATCATGGTCCCTCCCCTCTTGCTGCTGCAGTGGCAGGGGTGGGTGCATGGCCAGAGGCTGCCAGCATGGCCCCCTTAAGCGAGGGGGCAGAGAGGGGGGTTATTCCCCCCCTCCCTCTAGTGTCTGGCTGAGGGGACAGGGAAGGAGCATATCCCACTGCTCGCCACACACAGGGAGCAATCGGCAGTGGTGTCAGTCAAGGCTGGCAGACCCCCTCCCTGGCCAGTTTGCTTGATGCTACTGCTAGGGCTGGCCATGCCCCCCCAGCACAGCTTCCCTGCAGCCGAAGCTCACTTTAGAGCCCCCTGACTTATGGCCTGAGCCACTGCAGGCATATGCCTGCATTTCCTGAATGTTTATTCACTTTCAAATTGGTTCAATCTAGGCAGATTAAACTAACCTGCAAAGATTGAATCAATTCAGACTCTGGCTTTTTGAATGTCTGTCCCTAGCCACACAGCTCCCAGTGAAATTAAATCAATGGGAGATGAGGATTCTTAGTGTCCATGAGGGAGGGAGTGGGGAAGGGGAAGAAGGGAGCTATAAATTTGCAATCCGTATACACTGATTTGATCACTCTATGCTGGATCTTTCCTGTGCCCAAGAAAAGAATAAAAACCAACAAAATGAAATAGCTTTGTTTGCATTCATTTATTCTAGTGCCAGTGCCTGCGTTTCTGTAAATGTCTTGCTCACCGAATCAGGTACCCAGGTTGTAGCCATATTGGTCTACAGGCAAAAGGAATAAGACCTCATGGCAGAAGTGATATTGGTATTGGTCTACAGGCAAAAGTCTAATAAAAGTTCTGATTCCTATTGCTCACTGAATTGCATTTTGTGCTTTGGTATTATGTTTTAAATATTCATAACAAACTATATAAGCTTTACTCTGTATAACCATGTTTCCCACTCTGCCATGCCAGTAACATGGGGGGAGTGGGGCAGGCACAGAAGGAGTGGTGTTACCTAACAGGAAAAAATAATACTGAATAGGAATCATAACAAACAGTACCGAGTCCTTTGGCTGAGAGCAAAACTCTTAAGAGAAAGCAAGGCCTGATGATATTAGATTTACTCTGAAGTTAGTTTCTGCTGAGAATGAAAGCCAAGTCTATATAGAAGAGCTCATCAGGCAGTTTTCTAGTGGCTCCTATGATTTCCAGGAGTGAGAGGAAGTATAGAACTTGTGTTGCAGAGAATTTCTAAAACAGTGTACGTTAACTATACTGGTACTTTCCATTGTATTCAATGTAGATAACAGCCTTGGTAGTCCATTGGCTGACTTCATGTAGGGGCCCCTGGGAGCTAATGTTTGATAACTGGGAGTCCCCACTGCACAAATAGCAGGGATAAAACCTAAAGAAGTCTCAGATCTTTAGGATGCAACTAAACATTTGAAGTACTCATTCTACTGTCATAGAGCAAGTAGAAAAATCTTAGTAAGAGACACTCGAACCTTTTAAGTATCATCTCATGGCAATAATGACCTCTCATGCATATTTATGTATAGTACTTAGCTTTATAATGGCCACTTGAAAGACTTTTAGTTCTTTTTTGCCTAGGAATGAGGCTATGTAAAGTCTGACAAAAATATTCAAAGGTCCAAATATTAAAATACAAAAATGTGTCGGGTATTCCCTGCATGCCAGCCCAAATACCTTTCCAGGCTATGTGGTTTAGACACTTATCTATTGCTTGATTAAATATGTCTGTATGCATGTTTATACATAAGGCTAGTAGAACTAGGGACTTGCTGAAGAACCTCATTCAAGTATTTGTTGAAGAATTTCAGACAGGTTCTGTGGCTTGGTTTGTTTTGTAAAATCTTTCTGTTCCACAAAACTTAATGTAATTCATTATGCACCAAAAGCAAAATCATATGACTACTATTTCCTAAGTAACATAATTATCTTACTGACTCGTGTGGGCCAAAACACTACTTTTATTGTTAATTAATACTACTAAATCTGGTTATGCAATTATGGGAAGTTCAGTTTAGTATGTGTGTGGGGTGATTGGGGGGGGGGGGGGGAGAGACTAAAAATAAATGCCCAAAACATTATTTTTATATGATTTTAGGTATTCCTTATGTGACTCTATCTTCTTAATTGCTACAGCAAAGTAAATGATATATCCCTCTGCCACTTTTCCTCAAAGGGATAGAAATACAAGCAATGAAACATAAACATAGTTTTGTAAAACGCTGTTATTTAATAAAGTTTTAAGTAGCTGAACACAAATGTACAAAGGCAAAGAAACAAACCTGGCTGCTTCAGAACCAAAATAGTTTTCTGAAAAAATGAGAAGAATTCTTGGACTGATTTCAGGAGCTTAGCATTTTTCTTTCTTTCCTTTTTTTTAAATCAAAGTGGAAATATACTTACAGGGAGGGCACATAGATAACATTTTGTCTGTCCCATGGTAAAGACAGTATGAAAGATTCATCAGACACTAGGACATAAAATGACTTCTTGATTCTTTCAGTTCTTAGCCAGTGCTCTAATGAAATTCAAACCTGCTACATCTGCCATGCCACACTGTTAATTAGTTTTCTATTTATTTAGCAGATCTAGAAGTGGAAAGCAATCTATTGCCAGTGAATTGTTTGACTTCTATGCTAAGTAGGCTGCATTCCAATCCTCTGATGTTGAAACTAGCATGAGTCCAACTTTCATCTCATTGCCATGTCAAATTAGCACCCAGCAGATTCTAGATACAAAGAATTTTTTTTGGTTTGTAAAAGACCAACAGTTCTTAGAAGTCAATAAACAGAAGCTGGAGTTTTTTGTTTCTTGCCATCTCTCCCTTTTTCCTTAGATTGATAGGAAGGATTAAATTTAGGACATTTATGGCATAGGCTATAAGTAGCTTGCATTAAAGAAGAAACAAGATTTCAAACAGACTATGTTTATTACATAAAACAAAAAATATTGATGCAGATTCCGTAAGAGCTAAAAATTCCTACCCAGTCCAAGTAAGCCTGCAATAGCTTAACAAAGTTCAGGTGAAGATGATTTTTATGCTTTTCCACTTTCCACTTGTTTACATCTTTATTACAATGTATATCAAGAGTTGAAACGTAACACTTGGGCCCACTGAAGTGATGCACTCCCATCCTGACATTTCAACATGTTCAACACACAATGTAAATTTTAAACAAAATCTAATGGAATTAGATTGGAGGTTGGGCAGAACGAAAAACTTTCATCCTAAAACCCTGAAGTTTGGCAGTCAGGGAATCAGAGATGGGGGGGGATGTCAAATTGTATCATTGGTTTCTGAATTTTGAGAAGTCCAAAATCCAGATTAGGATTTGATTTTTGAGGAATGGGATTTTCAGTTCAGACTAGCCCAAATACAATTTACTGTATAGATAAACTGATATGTTTCTGAACAGCAAGATTACATTTACCTTCCACAATATTATTATTTATAGGGCAGCACTTGATAAAACTCTTAATAAAGACAAGGTCTGTGTTCCAAGAAATTCGCAGCTTAAGTCAGACAAAACATGATATGTGACAACACTACAAAAGCCAATTGTGAAAACATTGTCAGGTTGGTCACTGGGAGAAGACTTCATAAAGGCAAGGTGTTTTTTTTTTAAAGTGTTATGAAGAGGTGCTGTATAAGAGACTATAGCCAGGACTAGAAGAATTAGACAAAGAAACTGCTGAGGAAGAAGTATATGAAGGAGCAAATGTGAGAGTGGCATGGACAGATATTAGAAAGCGCAGCGTTATGGACAACTTTGAAATTCATTTGGGGCAGGAAGGTAGTAAAATGATTCTAGGGGTGTAACTTATCAAGCAATGAGATCCTCTCCATTTAGAATTGGGAGCTGAAGAGTTCTTTTTTATTTCCTATTATTTCTTATTGGTCGATTGTTCAGGGTTTATTGGGGGGGGGGTGTTTTGCTTGTTTTAAGTATGGATCTCTGTGGTGGTCTCAGGAAAGCAACCTGTCTAAAAACATGATACTTCTGACTGAGCCTGGGAGATAATGGCACAGCACAGTGACATCTGTAACTCAGATGTGTGTTTGCCTTGACATGTGTTCCCCAGTGCTCTCTGAAAAGCTCTGTTCTAGCAGCTGTGGACATTAGAACTGAATTTTGTTGATGGGAGATAAAAGGAGTGGGATTGCTAGTGGTGAGGAGAAATTAGATTCCCTAAATTTTCCAAAAGCTTGCTTCCTTTTTCCTTGAGCAAATGCATGTTCAGCAGGTGTTCTGTTGTTAATACCGATTAACACAATATTCCATTAAGTGAGTGTTGCATTTGTAATGGTCAGACTTGGATTTTTAATAGTTTGGAGAGAAGAGAGTATAGAGTAGGATTTGATCATCTTTTCCAATGCTCATAGAGCTGAATGGGATGAAACAAACAGCTGAGGTCTGAGAAAGAAATCTGAAAGCTAGAGTTCTAATAATGAACCTCTGCAATGTATAATCATGTCTTCTGATGATTAGGAATAAATCCATGAGTTTCAGGAGCCTTAAATATACATGGTCTGCAGCTTTTACAAATGGGTAGATTATCTACATTCACATATGAATCAATTGTCAGGAAGACTTATGATTATTATGAACTGCTTATAATCTTCCTTTAAGTTGCCAGCCCTGAATCTCAGCCACAGCTTTCCTTGGGCATGTGTAGATGAAACAGGGGACCTAAATTGAAGTGGTGGGTTTTAAAAAACACTGCTTCAATTTAGGGCTGATTAAACCCCCGTGTCGTGCACACACCCTGCTCAATTACCCGCTTCTCTGGTGGGGAGGAGAAGGCGAGCTGCCGGTGGGCGGAGTGGTCCCTGGGCTGCAGGGGGAGGTGGAGGGGCAGGCTGGTGCTTCCCTCTGCTGTAGTGGCACCCCCTCCCCACCCCCAGGCAGCACCTGCCTGCAGGCAGCTGGCTCAGGTAGTCCTGGGGGGCACTGCAGCTGCAGAGGGAAGCACTGGGCCCCTGCACAGCTCAGGCAGGCAGGCTCTGGGGGGGTGAAAAGGGGGGAAGATCTGGCTTGCCACTTTTCTTGGGCAAAGGCTGCTTTCCTGGGCTGCTGCCAGGCTGCCTGCAGGGCTTCCTGCAGAGCCCCTGAGCTGCACGGAGCCCAGTGCTTCACTCCACAGCTCTAGGGGCAGCATTGCTGCATCCCAAGTCATTTAAGGCGCATTATGCCACCAAATTTCCTACAGCAGCTGGAATTAATGTGCAATATGCCACTGGTGCATGCAAACACCAACACCATTAAAGCAGTGCAAAAGCATTTAGCCCACTTTAAAGTGTCATGCACACACTCCTTTTGTTTTGTCTACACACAGCCCTTCTTTCCTATCTGGAAAAACTTGGCTTTATCATATCTATCTATAAGCACTCAGGGAGTATGGTACAGTACATCCTCTCTTCCTGGTTCCATCTGCCCTGTACTAGTTCAGAGGGGGTGGGGGTCTCACCCTGCAAAGGAAGCTGCGATAATGCCATTCCCTTTTCTCAAGATATGTATTTGTGTCTCATTGTGTGCAGTTACATAAAAAGGAGTTTGCCTTGCTCCCATATGCAGCAAACAGATGCTGGAGACCAGAGACCTTGCATAATCAATGAGTGCTAAGTTATAAAATCTTTAAAAGTGCAAAAAGAAATCAATTTCAGCAAATTTCTGTCTTGTCTGGTTGCTCATTTTGATCAGCTACAAAAAAAAAGACAGTTGTACATAAAACTCCATCTGTTAGTATAGCCTGGTATGGATGTGGTTGAAAGTGGAATATTTAGAGGGATATCTGAACAGTGTTATTGAAAAAACAGAAATTATATATGGCTTGAGAATCACATTTGGTGGCAGAGACTAGGCTACAATAATCAATTAGTATTCAACTTTTGCAAAGATCTTAAAGAAGGCAATAGAGTTTTTATATGTAATGTATTCCTTGAAAGTAATTTTGTAAGCTGATTAAATTATGCCTCCATCTTACAACACTACGGAATTTGATTATACAAACTATACCCCTAATTCTTGGTTATGCAGATGTTACATCAAAATATTTTTTCCAGCGTTCAAAGGAACAGAATACAGATTTTACCGAATGGTAGAGTGAAAGGCAGAATGTTATATATTGTTTCGTAACATGTAATTGGCATAACTCAAAATGATTGTTCTCTTGAGTCTGTGATGCAAAGATGCAGCATTTTTGTAATAAGGTTTATCTAAAAGAAAAAAGAAGCAATATATGAACCAAGATAATAATAACTTGTTACAGGTGTAGGAATAATACATGTTGTATGGAACAGCCAACACAACCATTACAAATGCCACATTTACTTAATGGAATATTCTGTTAAGCACACTTTTTTCTGTTGGGTCTGAATATATCACTTCCACAAAACTCAAGCCCTCTCAACTCTGGTAGTGTGAGACTGGAACAGAAAGTGACCCTAAGTTCTCTGCATGACAGCAGATAGCACTGGACTAGCCATTCTAATATTATAAAAGCCTAAGTCTATCTGTCTGTCCATCTGTCTGCAACACTTTATTCACACTCTGATTGGCTGATGGAAACAGACAATCAGAGTGTTCCAAGCATGAGGGTGTGCTGCCATTATTCCAAAGCCGCACCAAGGACTGGACAGAGGGTTGGGGAGCCAAGGCCAGCAGCGCTGGCCTCATCTACTCCACCCCATTCCCTGCAAGTGGTGCAAAGGACCGGCTGGCCTGGCTCCCCCATCCCGCTCCCTGCAAGCCATGCTGGCACTGGACCTAAACAACAGCTGGCTGGGATGGGGAGAGGGGACACTGTGGGGGAAAGCGGCCCGGTTCCAAAGTGGCGAGGGGGAGGGGGAGAGGCTGGCCCCAAACTGGGGTGCTGGAGTGCCAGCAGTGGCCTTGCTCCCCCCTACCAACAGAAGCAAAGTGAGAAAAGACAGAACAGTGGCGGCATGGGGCATTGTGTGGCAGCACTCCATCCCAGCCCCCTCCCCCCTGCCATTCTTGACAGGCAGAGACCGGATGGGGGGTGGGGGAGCTGGGGCCAGCAGTGCTGGCCTCTGCTCCCCTACCCCGCTCCCTGCAAGAGGCAGAACAGCGACAGCATGGGGTGTTAGGTGACCGCACTGTATCCCAGTTCCCTCCCCCGCATTATTCTTGATGGGCAATTGGCTAGTATCAACATAATGGACTATAACAAGCACCAAATCACTGTTGGGTCAAATGCAATTTCAGTGAAAGAAGCACAACAGCTCTGTTGCAAATCTGTATAAGCCTGGAGATCTGAATGGCTTGGACTAGAATAGGAGAAGGGAGAGAGAGTTCTGGTTTCCTCAGAACAAGACTTCTTAAAATTAGAATGTATCTTTGTCATATAATTATTACTGTTGTTGTTCAAAAGCCCTTCATAATGCATGTGAGACAAGATCATTGCTCCAACAAGTTGATAAACTAATCTCAAACAAGATTCAATCATTGCATGTGTTTATGTACGTCTTTCTATATAATACAAGAATAGGGGAGATAACAGGAAAAAGGTTAAAGGTAACAATGGAAACATAAGTTACCTGGTGAAAGAAGATAATTTAAAAACTAAACAACAGAAATATTAGCTGTCTTTTAGACATCTTGAATAAGAAGATCTTACAGAATATTATTATAGGAGAGGCTGGAATCCCTATTTATTAGGTCAGAAAATGTGTTCTGCAAGTAGAGACAGTGTGAGATAGAGGCAGAGATCACTGGGATAAGGAATATTGTGCATAGAGGCTGATGGCACAGCTTAGCAAGCAAGTTACAATAAAACCAGATCAGGAAAGTAGGCAGGGAGAGAATTTTCCAAGGCCTAAAAGACAAGAGGCCTGAATTTAAGCTGCAAAATGAGTCAGGAGACATTTAAAGGAGAACTGACATGTTCAAATTGATGTGCTGAGAAGATGGTTTTAGCAGCTGTGTTTTTTGTGGACTTTTAGTCATCAAGACAGATTTTGATGAGAGCCAAGATGAGAGTTTTGGCTCTCTGGAAAGAAAGAAAAGATTAGATTATAGAAATGTAAAAGGAAGAAGTGGCAAAATTTGAACACTGCCTTGATGTGAAGGGGGAAGGAGGAAAAGATGAACATTCCCAAGATTATAGGCCCAAATGACAGTGCTGATAGTGTGGCTGTCAACAGAAACAGTAAGGGGGTAGAGTGGAAAGTTTTCAGAAGAACAATAAGGATTCAAGTTATGGCTATGTGAACTGATGGGTAAACACTGAAGAAGAGATGCTACGGATTCAGCCTGAAGAGACTTATGTTAGGAGTGGCAAGTTACATTTCTGAGCTGTTCTTTCTGGCTAAGTACAGACAGTCAAAAAGCCTGAGGCTGATTCAATTTAGTCTTTGCAAGTTAGTCTAAATTGCAGATTAAATTGAAACAGAAGTGAACAGACATTTACTTTTGATTCAGGAAATGCAGCCACATGCCTGCAGTAGCTCGGGCCAGAAGATGAGGGGTGCTAGATCACAGCTGTCTGGCACATAGCCAGCATGTGCTGTGTGTTTGTTTCCTCTTCCTGCTGTCCCTGAGGTCTCTGGGATTTGCAGTCCAGAATCACAATAGCAAGACTCTTCAGGGTTGCTCATCACTTCCTCTTTCTGCTTTCAGGTGTCTCTGGGATTTGTAGTCCAGAATCACAGCAGCAAGACTCTGCAGGGTTGTTCATCACTTCTTTTTCCTGCTTCCAGGTGCCTCTGGGATTTGCAGTCCACACTTGCAGCCAGCAGTAAGTTTGAGTGGGAGAAGGGGTGTTTAACACCCTCTCCCTGGCCCCAGACCCCAGCTGGGGTTTGCTGGGGGTGGGGGCAGTGTTTCATCTCTAGACTGGACTACATCCCCAGCTGGGCTTGCCTCCTCGCCTGGGTTTGTCTCCCTCCCTGTTGTCATCCAGCCCTCACTGCTCCAGCTAGGAAGCAGAGGGGCAGGGCCAGCCCAGCTCTCTGGAGCAGACAGCCCAGCCCAGCCCAGGGCTGGAAAGCATGCTGGGATGCTGGGGGACTGTCATTTAACTTGAACCAGGAAGGGGTCTGGGACAGAAGTTTCATAAACCAGTTTGACCCAAATCAGTTAAGTCTGATACTACATTCAACCAGGTTTATCTTAAGTCAGTTTCAGCCATTTTGAAACTGGTTTATGTGTACTGAGCTTCTGTTCTGTTACAGGTTTAAACCAATTTCTGATCACTTAAACTGGTTTATGTGGAACTTCTGTCCCTAGTGTCTGACACAGCAGTTGTTACCAAAAGGAGAATATGATTGTGTGTAACGCTATGAAAAGAGCAAGGAGGATTAAGAGAAAATAGAAATCCTGATATGTGACCTAAAAGAGGTTGCTAGAAATAGTAGTGCAAGCAGTGCCTGTGTAAGAGATGGAATAGACACCAGACTAGAGAGTGTCCTTAGTAAAATGGAGGGATAAGCATTGGAGGCATCACTTCCAAAAGACCCATTGGGATTTCAGAGGAGACATCAAATGTGCCAATAGTCCAGGAAGCAGGTAGAGTACAGTGTCTGCTTTTGGAGAATGGAAAAGACCAGTTTGCTTGTATAGTAAAGGGAAGTAATCAGAAGAGAGTAGGAGGAGGTTAAGAAAGAGAGGAAGGAGTGAAAGGTTAGAAATAGGGAAGAGATAGATTGAGAGGGCAAATGAAGGGGTTAGGGTGGAAAGAAGATGAGAAACCTTGTTATAGGAGAAGGTAATATAAAGGAGTGCAAGATGGCCCTGATAAATTTGGAATTAAAAGTGTCAGAGTGGTCTTGTTCATCTACTTTTTGAAAAAGAAGCAAAATTTGCAGTGGAAGGAGAGCTACCATGTTTTTATAGTGTACCTAACCCATAATAAAATTTCAATAAAACTGAGTTAAAGAACTCTCTTGTGACCTGAGCCACAACAAAACATTCTGCTGGGGAGCTATAGTTATGGTCTTAATAAAATTAAGGGAATGGGGGAAGGAGAGAGATTTCAGTGACAAGCAGAAAGGCTAGTTCTTTAAAGAAAGAAAGAAAGAAAGAAAGAAAACTAAATTAAAAAAACAATGCTTTACAAAAAGCAGGTTAACTTGTTGGGGACAGACATGGTATCCCATGAGGTTTTGGGCCTTGCCAGCCTCATTGTTTTCAGTGAATGTACATTTTTTCAAAACTTATGAAGTTGCCTATCTTCATTTCATTCACATCCATGGTGTGTGACATCTAACTCTTGATGTTCTTTTAAGATGTGTTTATTGTAAGCACTACATCCCATATTAATTCATTTCCCTCCTGTATTCTCAGTGCAGCATAGCAGTACTTTTATTTTCATTTGTGTCTAGCTACTATCTGGGATGCACCAGCTCCTAGGGGAATTTCCCTTTCCCCCCTTAATTCCTACTGATGAATATTTGTCATCTTATTCACAGAACATGGAATCTTCCTCCACAGTTGATTTGGCAGCCACAGAATCACTTGTTCCTTAAAGAGCTAAGCTGTCCCATTTGTATTTCTTTTCCCCTTCTGCTGCTGCTGCCCTCCCCTTCTCTTTTGTGGTAGTATGGCTACTGCAGAACAATTGTAAATTCTGGCAGCAGGAAAAAAGGCCTACTTCCTATTTGATGAGACTGAGAGTTTCCTTTGGAAAGTGGTAAAAGATCTCAGTCCTTTTTACATGATGGAAGAACTGATTGTGCCTAGGAAAACAGCAGCTCTGCAACTGATTGAAGGGAATGTCTGCTGTTTATGTTATTTCTCATTGACCATGGAGAAATTTGAACTTTAAGTGGCACAGCCTTTGCTTTGGGGGCATGCAGAAGAATTTCTTCTACAGCGTTGCCATCATTACATCCACGCCTTTGAAGGTTTGGGGCGAGGGGGAAATCACCTAAGTTCCCCTTCCATTTTTCCTGCATCAAAAGCCTTGTTACAGTGACCAATTCTATGTAATAAAGCGGGTTGAATGCAACTGCCTGAACCCAGAACCACCCTTTGGAATAGCTAGAGGGGATTGATTCAAGATACATAATGGAGCATCTATGCTTTAGTCCCGGAAACTGAGCAATAATCGCCTAAGGAGTTCTCTTGATCTTCATGTGACAAATAATTGGCAACCCCACCCACCCCCAAATTTTTTTTCTCTGTAGTATTTCATTCAGTAGTAATGTGATTTACAAAGAGTCTGTTCACTTCTTTTAAGTTATTTTGTCTGTGTGTTTTTAGATGGGCATATTATTTTTAGGGTTGCTATTTTGATCCATGTTATGCCTTTTTTATTAAACATGTTGCCTTAAAAACATGGTTCTGGTATACCAAGAGTTAAGGAATGAGTTTGGTTGTTTGTGGGTTTGGTTTTTTTTAAGTCCTCTATCTTTATATTTTTAATGTCTGGCTCTATTGCTGTTTCACTTGAAGCCTCTGTCATTATATCCTGTTCCTCCACTATTTGCATATGTGAGCTTAGAAGATGAAATGACACAGATGAAATGCCCATCACATTTTTACTGTACCATGTCTGCCAGCATTTATAAGTCACATATTAGGAACATAATTTTTTATGTCTTTGAAATACTGCCTTTGGATTTGGAGAGAGTGTGAGAATTTTTTAAAAATTAAAGTCAACCTTATTTAAAATCGGGAAGTTGGCATTTTTACCTTTTATTTGAAGACCAGGTATGAGATCATGGTCTCACTGAATTCAGTGACAAAATTTCCATTGATTTCACTTAATTTGTTTAAGGATTTATCTTTAGATTAAGAAAATTTTAATTGTTAGCTCATTTTATACGTGGGTTATGGTGTATTCTCTATTGACTAACTTTTATATGCTAAAGTACCTGTCCTTCCATGCCATTGCAGGAATCTGCCAAATGTCGTTAAGGGGCTAGGAACACCTTTTATGTAGGAGACTCACCAGTAGCATAGAGCTGGTTGAGTGACTAGCCTTACCTTCCTTGAAACCCTTAATATAAGGGTTGCTCAGGGGTGGGGAAGATGCTGCACTCCACAGATTACTGGTTACCCAAAGCTGTTAGGGAGTGATAAGCAGTAGAAACATAAGTTGCTTTTACTTAGGCCCCTGGCAGATGTTCAACTACAGGAACCAAGGAATGATCCCAACAATTTTGTCTTCTGCCATTTTACATATGTATGGCAGGCAGTGCAAGTGGGATTGGGGATCAGATATCAATTAGGTCCTCTTGCCAGTTCAGGGGCATCCTGGGATTGTGATTTGACTCCAATGCATCCCTGAGGCTGGGAGTGGCAGTCAGATAATTGGTACTCCCAATCTTGGGAACCCCAGTCAGATGATTTGTCTGTCCTTACCTTCGATTTAAGGTGTGATGGGAACCAGCCACAAAGTTATTGCATATATTTTGTGTAATAGCTTTGTGGCTTATTCCTTGTGTTATCACGGCATTAATTGCATGGACATGTGGCTGGGTTACTACTAAAGATGTGATTAACTAGTTAATCATGTCTGAAGTGTAACATCTGCCAGGGGCCTTACAGTGGTGGCCACAAAGATTCCTGCTAAATACAGCAGGCCACCTTTCCCCAAGCTCCCGTCCTCCCCAATTCCTGTATCACACATGTGGGGGAAAAAAGGACCTTAAACTCAAGCTCTTAGTTTTCTAGTGCATTTTCAGTCACTACTCAAATCCACACCAGGACAGAACCTGTTGAAGCCTTCCATGGATTTAGTCTCTAATATCCAAAAGCACCTTCTTGAGCCTCCAGTCAATTATGATGTGATTCAAGGCTTTGGCCTCGTTGGTTGAAGCCAAATAAACTTGAAATTCAGACATTTCCTTTTAACGAGTGGTCTGCTAATTGGCATTGAGGTTTAAATATTTGAGTTTGTTAATTTCTCCCTCTCCCCAAATTATGTCTCAGAAAGATTCCCTGGTTGTTGCAGTCTATTAAATCAGACTTATCACGAAGGAAACATTTATTGATATCTTGAGAGACGTGTACGTCTAATTAAGGTTGTGTTACTGTGCATATTTTATATGAAAGCGAATGTTTCCAGCAATTTGACTTTAATCAGGTTTGAAGGGTCTTAATAAGTGTTTGGCAGATTTCTTTTCCTGGACTGAGGGAATGCACTGTATCAGTTTGCTAAATCACATCACTTACCACCATTTCAGGAAGTTCTGCTGCTGAAAGCAATATTTATTTTGTGGTTTCCCATATGGAAATTGTGATAGCTTATCCTACATGGACATTCTTGATGATGTGCTCTAAATCTTATGTATCCCAAGGAAGTTTGAGTATTTGTGAGGTGTTGGTTTGACAATGTGGCTAGTCAATTATTTCAGTTATCTGTTACTTCAAGGCCTTATTCTAGTTTGCAGTATTATTACTAGAAACATAAGGATTCACTATTTATTAATGAATCTAACTTAATAACAAATTTAACATTTAAAAATGCATTGAATTCCTTAAGAAGGATTCACCTTTTAATTTCTAGTTTATCATTCAAGGGTGGCTGCTAGAGGCAACATAAATTTGCACTTTCTTTCATGAATGGAATGCAAGCTTGCTCTTGCCTCATAGCGCTTCCTCTTTATACAGGCACAGCTGTCTTTCTGTCTTTCATTCCCTTTCTGCTTTTCACCCAAATTGACTGTTGCATATATAGCTACTACTGTGGAAGGGAAATGTCATCCCTGAGCACAGGGCCAGCAAAATCCCTGCTCAATTGCTTGAATTCTGCTTAAGCCCTATTTTAAGGATTTAAGCCTGTTTAATCGGTACATATGCATCTTGACCTTAAAGATGACTAAAATTATTACTGTAATAGGTAATGGTTGAAGAGAAGAATTTGTTATTTCCCTTTAAAAATGCTGCCACACAATTACTTAGTTGAATGTTTACATGTATTGGGTTTTTATTCTTATTATAGAACTCGGACTGGGCATGGGGTAAGGATTTGTTTGTTTATGTAATGAACTGTAACACCCCTGTCAAATATGAACACAATATATTTGCATCCCAATTCTGCTGTGAAGGGATACAGTAACCTTATAAGAATCTTTTGCACATTAAGCATTTCTATATTTAGGGAAGCAGTTGTAGCCGTGTTGGTCTAAGGACATAGGCAGACAAGGTTCTTTGGGTAAATCTGTTATCTTTTATTAGACCAGCTTATTAGTTGGTCTAATAAAAGATATCAGATTTACCCAAAGAACCTTGTCTGCCTATATTTAGAGGATGTATTTGTTCTTTGTAAGGTAACTAAAAATATCCCTTGCTTATCAAACTTTCATTGTTTTTTGCCAATCTCCTCTTGTTATTAAATTATTTGTATTACGGTAGCACCCTAAAGGCTCCAAGGCTCCAACTGAGACCTGGGACCATTGTAAAAGGTGCTACACAATTGGTCCCTACCCCAAAGATGTCATAATGAAAACAGACAAGACAAGTAAAATGTGTAAGCAAATAAATATCATTATTCCTATTATACAGATGGGGAACAGAGAGGCAGCATGATTAAGTGACTTGCCCAAGTTCATAGAGAAAGTCTGTGGTAAAACTAGGAATGGAAACCAGACCTTTAGTGTCCCATTCCAATAACTTAATCACAAGACCCTCTTGTCTTTTTGTGACATTACTCCCTAGTAAAATTATTACAAAGGTGTAATAAGTGCGTCTTTTCTGGAGCAAATCTTCCTAAAATGTTAATACATTTTTCTTGTCTCTAGATTTGATGATACTTTTAACACTTTGTGAAAATCAAGGAGACAAATTAAAGAAAAGCAAGAAAAGATAACTGATTTAGAGATTAACTTTAAAAAAGCTCTAAAATTAGATCATGTAATTAGCACTCAGCTTATGAGCATCGACATTTGGTGGAATTACATTTATGCAAACAAATTCAGTTCACATAGTTTAGAAAGACTGAATGATCTTTTATAGAGGAACACAGCTTAAATTTGAGGTTTATATAAGCTTTCCTCATAAATTTACTCCCTCATGTTCAGCCGTTCTTCAAAATCAAGAACACTCAATACTCCTATTCACAGCAAAATAGTATTCAGCCAAAAAAAAAAGTAGGAATGGTTATTAAAATGGCAAAGCAGCAATGATCATAAATGACTGTATTAAGACTTAAGGCATACATATTCCTTAAATTGAAATTGTAGGCCTAAACAACTGTGTTCTGTACTTTTCTTAAGTTTTAAAAATATCTATGAAAGGTTTTTAGTTTTATTTCTTTTAAAACTCTGCTTTAGATGTAGCAGCCCAACTTTCATAAAATCACCCTACCTTTAAGTACCATGGTGCACATTATATATTGACAAAAATATGATGGAAATAGAGGCCAGATCCAGATGTGCCGGCACGTGCATTTCCCCAGGGACAAACAGCAACAGCACAATATGTACCGCTGCTACTTGTCCTGGGGGAACAGCCATGCGCGTGCACTCTGGCGTGCAGCACATGGCCTCCCAGTAGCCTTACCTGGGGTTCTGGGGGCCTCTGAGGGCTCTAGCTGGGGTGATTTGGCAGCAGGGAGCCTGGCTGGCAGCTGGAATGTGGCTCGGGCTAGCCAGGCTCTGGTGTCAGGCGGTGCACACTGCTGCCACATGTGCCGTCCCACTTTTTTTAGGCATGGAGTTTTTTTTACACTAGCATCTCCTCGTGTCAACCCCCCACCCTCCCACTACATATTATCAGTGCGGGGAATGTGTGCATGTGCAGTGCCTGTGGTGTGCAGCGCTGTATACTGCACATGCATGCTCATCTGGACATGACCAGATCTTTTACAGATCCCTCTACACAGGAACTTGAACTGTGAACAATCAACTGGAGTGTAGTGTGAAACTGCTGTTTGGGAAGAAGGAAGGGGACAAAAAGACAACTTGCCATTTTGAAACTGGAAAAAAAACAAATCATATACTAAAAAAATCAAACATCTATTATAACTTTATTTTATTTCAGAAAATATTTTTGTTCTGATTTATGTGCGTTTGCCTAGTGTATCTAGAGATGATTGCATAATAGTTCAAAATACAGTCTTACACTTGTGTATTGTGTATTGTGTATTGTGTGTGGTGGGGTGGGGTGTTTGTGTGGAATGTGGGTATGGTGGGTGGGTATGTAGTTGGGATGGGGGTGTGTGGGAGAGTGTGAGTGTGTGAGTATAGTAGGGGTGGGAGTGTGTGTGGAGGGTGTGGGTGTGTTAGGGGGTATGGTGGGAGTGTGTGTGTGGGGTGTGGGTGTAGGGTAAGCTGTGGGGGGTCCTCAGAGTTCCTGGAGTGTGTGAGTCCCTGGATCTACATGTGGTGGCAGTGAATACATAGCATACAGCTTCCCACACTCCCACTTGAGTCCCCAGCTGTATGTGGGGCCAGCCCCACCCCAGCCGAATAGTGCTCCCTCCCATCCCCAGCTGTACATGGTGGCAGGGGGTGGGGCCAGCTCCACCTGGCCCCATAGAGTGCAGCTCCCACCCTAGCCCCCTGGTACAGGTGGCAGTAGCATGCAGGGCCAGCTCCACCCAGCTCTGTAATATGCAGTTCCTGCCCAAGTCCCCAGCCACACATGGTGGTAGTGTCCAGGGCCAGCCTAGCCCCACAGTGCGCAGCTCCTGCAGTCTCACCTGTCCCCAGTCCTACGTGGTAGCACCATGCAGGGTCAACCCCACAGCGTGCAAGTCCTGTGCTCCTGTAGCATATGAGGACAGCCCTGCTTGGCCCCATAGCATGCAGCTCCCTGTACTCCCAACCCTTTTACCCCAGCGGGAGTCCCTGACCCAGTTGGGCCCTTACCTGAATTCCCATGCTTGCAGGAAGGCAGGCTGGGAACAGCCACAGGATGGCCAGGCCACAAGGAAACCAGTTCCTTTGATTCTTTATGTTCCTCACCAGGTAAGCAAGTAAGGGAAAGGCCCCAAATGCTGAAAACCTTACTTAATGGAGTAGTTTTGGATAGCACTGTGATTGGCTTCTTTATAAATGTCAATTCAGCTGACTTTCTTACCATACATAAGTAAGGATTTGCATTTGGATCTTAATTAATAACTTCTTTTGATTCAGGAGAGTGAAAAATCTGTTCCTTGCTTGCTTTTGAAGGAAGATTGCAGAACAGAAGAGAATTAGTAGGCAAGTTTATGGCCTTGGCTGCAAAATTCAGTGAAACTGGTATTTCAGAATCTTGGTTTATTGTGTAAAGATTATGCAATATTAAGTGCACAACCCTCTGGTTTGACTCTATATGTGAATGTGTGTGTGAATAAACCAGCAGTAATTAGTAGGTGTGTCTACACACGCATTTACTGCATATATAGTAAGTGCTTTTTAGGCAGGCATCTACATGTGCAGCCTTTAAAGTGCAATAGCACTGTGCGTGGACTGTCTTGGGACTAAAGTCAGTACCAAGTCAGTCCACACACACACTGTTACTGCAGAGTAAGGTGTCTACACGTGCATTATTGTATGGTAACTAATTGGGCATAAATTTGATACGTGCATCATGCATAAATTGGGTGTAAATTTGATACCTGCATCATTGTTAGTCAGTGAGGTAAATTTAATCCCAAGGACCACACTGGGCACGTCTACACGTGCACATTTACTGCACAGTAATTTAAGTTACTGTGCAGTAACTGCAAATGACTGTGCAGTAACTATGGTGACTTACATGATGCAGGTATCAAATTTATGCCCAAGGCGGTGTAAGTCACCTTAGTTACTGTGCAGTACAGGTGTGCACATGTAGACGTATGTTCATACTACACAGTAATTTTTGGTTACTGCGCAGTAACCTAAATTACTGTGCAGTTAATGTGACATGTAGACACACCTAGTGTGTTGTACTTGGCACTAAATTTACCTCAGTGACTAATAATGGATTAAAAAGTATCCAAATGTATCTTTTTACTATAGCAATAAATGGATAACAAACAACAAATGAAAACCTGACAAGGTAGACATTAAAAACCACTATATATGTGTATATCTATATATTATACACATACATTATTAGGGAGTGTACTAATAAAGATTTTCTTGGCTGATATTGATGGCTGATTGTTAACTAGTCATATTGACCAATACCGATCTGATAGCCAATTTACAGGAATGCAGCCCAGCAGCTTGAAGAGCAACATCCTGCCAGTAAGTCTGTGGGGGAAGAAGGGTCATGGGGCAGAGGGCAGATCGAGGTCAGGGATGGGGGTAGGTGCCACCCAGCCAGAGCAGTGAATGTGACCCAAGAGCAGAGCACAGGATGAAGTGGTGGGTGGTTCGTCCAGGGAATGTGGGAAGGATGGGGAGGGGTGGGTGGCTCCCCGCTGCTGCACACACACTTGTGGGAGGCATGTGGCCCCCTGGATTTGTGCGTTGGGCAAAGGTGGGCTGCCCACTGCAGGCTTAGGGCCAGGGGCTATGCCAGCCTCTTCTCGGTGGAGGGGCTGGGCTGAAGCTGTGCTTGGGTAGGGTGGGCTCAGCAGGAGCAGAGTGCAGTGCCCCAAGCAAGGGGCAGTGATGGGGAGGTTTGGAGGGCTATAACCATCCCAAAAATCCCTGTAGCCTCCCCCATATCTGCCACCTGTCCTATGCCGCTGAGGCCACCCCGTCCCACCAGCTCCCTTTTGCCGCTGAGGCCACCCCGTCCCACCAGCTCCGAGTGCAGCTCTGGCCCAGACCCTCCACTAGGAAGAGGCTGGCACAGCCCTTGGCCCTGACCCTGCAGTGGGCAACCCACCCTCGCCCTGTGCACAGGTCCAGGGGGCACATGCCCCTCATGCCTCCCTCAGGGGGCCACACAGCGCCACCCTTTCATGCCCCCCAGACGAGCCACCCATGGCTCCATCCCATACCCCACCCCAGTTAGGCAGTGTCTGCCCCTGCCCCATTCCTTCCCCAACCATGGGAGGCCTTGATCTGCGCCCCCCCCCATCCCTTCCCCCCACAGACTTACCGGCAGGATGCCGCTCTCCAAGCAGCTGGGCTACATTCCTGGCCATGTGCATACTGTGGCTGCACATGTACATGAGGCATTTATTGGTGACATTATCAGCTGAAAAAAAGCTGATTGCCAAGTAATGTTAATTTTCCTATTATTGGTGCTGATCTGATATGCAACTGATATATTGGTGCACCTCTATACAATATATTGTTCCTTGGTGGCAAATAAGCTGCAAGCAAGCTTCACTGTTTCTGAGACCTTCTTGTACTCTGAATCTGTAAAAGGGAAACAGAAAACCCCCCAAAATTAAAAACCAGCTGTCTGAACACCTTTACTCAGTTTCAGGTCTTAATGCTTGGTCCTTGATGTTAGTGCCTGAAACTCCAACTTATGCAGAATCCACCACCACCCTCTTACTGAAGCTTTTCAAACGTCTAAGAGCTGCTCTAAGTGCAGATTGAATCCATCTGCTCTGCAGCCTCTGGATGAATCCAATGCACTTGTGCTCTATTTCTTTTTCCCAGGAGGCGCTGAGAGCAAGATACATGTTTCTCTGGTTGAAAAAAAAGTTAGTAAAATTCCCCTCAACCTCTTTCAGTTCCTGGATCTCTAGACAGATTTGTTACTCCTCTGGCAGCAGGAGCCAGGGCTCACCCTGCCCTGATCAGTCAGGGGGGTTTATTTCTTTTTAAAAGAACAGTCCATTTCATTCAACCAAACCCTGTCCCCCTTCCCAAAGGATACCCACAGAACATACCCCTCTGGGCCCCAGCTACCACAACCCAACTCTCAAACCTGGTTGCTGAGATTATATTTACTCCCTTTGACCTCAATGGTTCACCCAATACGGCTGTCAGCCACCACGTTTCCCCACTAAGCATGCTCAAGAGGATCTCATTGACCTCACCAAGTTGGATGCATTCTGAAACATTCTTTCCTACAGTACAAGGGGTTACAATAGGCTGTTTGCATTTTCTTCTCCTGGAAGCAGAGGTGGTTATAGCAGGCTGTAGACCTGTCACTGCAAATGGCTCTTGCAGGATAGAAGCAAGAAATAAATTGTCCTTCCCATTTCAAATTCTATATAAGAATTTTGAGCTGTTAAAGCAGGACCTCTATCATGTAGACCTGTTGGCCTAGACAAGACTTTCCAAATCCTCAGGATTGTGACCCCTTTCCATCCAAACTGGTGAGACCTCAAAGGAAGACAGATTATGGTAAAGTACTGGATTGGGAGTCAGTCAATGTGATTTCAATTTCTTGCTCTGCCCCCAACTTCCTGTGTGACCTTGGGTAAGTTGCATTGGGCCAAATCCAGAGAAGGACCTATGTGCCTGAAGCACAACTTAACTTGAACGCAGGTACTAAAGTTCAAATGAGCAAGCCACAAACTGCTTTCACCCACCGTTTACTGTAAGGTGGGTGAAGTCAAAGACTCAGATTCAATTCCTTCCTCAGTACAGAGTAGATTCAAACCCAGAGCTCCCACTTTCCAGAACAATACCATAATCTGCATATTATAGGGTAGGATGTGGGCACTCTCCACCCTTGGTACTGAAGCTGTGCCATTGTACATGGCCAACAATATACATTCATAGGAGAGAAAGTTAGAAGAGGGAGCATGACTCAGTAGTCTAGTGATGAGGACACTCCCATGGGAGAGGGAAGTCCTAAATTCTGATCTCTGCTTCCAGGGATTGCTTATGCATTTTGCAGTTACTGGATGATACATAACAGTGTTGGAGGCAGGGACTGGAGCCGAGCACTTGCCTTTTTAAAGTAACTTAAGGATTTTGGTAGCTTTAAAAAAAATATTACTCATGGTCACTAATGGTAATGTACCTTTTATAAAGACAGAAAGATTAAAAGGGATTTTAAAATATGGAACGAAAGAGCAGATCGAGGATTTTGCACAGTAAGGCATTTTATTTAGTAAGTAGTGAATTTGGATTAGGTTTTAGAGAACTTTTGTGTCTTGGACCTGTTGAGCTGAAGTTTTGCTTAATGTAACCCATAGAGAGCACAGGCAAAGTCACCGCAACTAGCAATGTCAATATTTGGAGAGGATGTGAATGATAACTTTAGAATAAATGAAATGTAGATGCCCTTATTGGATTAAATTGCATATGAAACTGAACATCTTGAAAATAAACTACAATAAAAACATGAACATATTTATTAGGGTAACGCTATATGAAATCCAGATAGACAAATTATAAATATAAATAATGGAGCCTAGATAGTGAAATCCTACTGAAATTTAAGAGCTACAAGTTAACATCCTGGCATTGCCTGAATGAGTTTTTTAAATGATAGCACAAAAGCACATTTTAAAAACTCATGTCCTGCTGCACGATTATGAAAGGAAACTGCAGAATTACTGTCCCACTTTTATGAGCAGGACCTTGTCTGTTACAGCTATGTATGCACTAGAGACTTATAAAAGGGCAGGGAAGGGTAGAGGTAAGATGAAAATACGACTTTTCTCAACAATATTATATTAAAACAGTTAATATCCATATTTTAGTTCTACCATTTTAATTTAATATATTCCATTTATATAGAAAGCATAAATAATCCTTAATTTACAGTTTTGTATTACTCATATTTAAGAGAGATACACTCAAGTACAGCTAGCTAAAACCTTAAATATATTCTAACCTGGTTTCTTTAAAAAAAAAAAACCCAAATACCAACACCCCCCCACAAAAAACCTACAGCTTAATTTCCAGAAGATGCACTCATTTCACAAATAAAAGGGGAAAAAGCTCCCAACCAACAAACCAAAGTAAATGGGTTTTTTTCCTCAGACATAAGTAATCAAAGTTATAGTGGAAACAATGGTAGAGAATCACCTGATGTGCAAAACAAACCAAATGATGGTACCTGTGAACTGTATCTCGCACACAAAAAAAAACCCATCGTGTCATTCAATACTGTAGTTTCATCTTTGGTTCTTTTCTGAACATGTAATATCAGCTAATGCACTTTTACAAAGTTTCATTTTTCAATTAATATGTTTTATTTCATACTTGTTCCAAGTTGAAACAAGAGCTATATTTGCAGCTAAGGAAAGCAAAGATGAAACTTTGTTCTCTCTTTTGTGCTCAGCCGTACAATTTATTTTTCTCCTGGCAACAGATTTTAAATCTCTTTGCCTTTTTTTTTTTTCATGGGAACTGTTTGGTAAGTGCCGACTTTAGAGCTGACAAAGCTTTGTGTGGTTTTTTTCCTTTGCCTGGTTTCTGTGTCTGTGTGTGCAGGCATGCATTCATTAACGTAATTCCTCAACATTCAACAAGAGCACATCATAAACCAGGGGAAAAAAAGGCTCATAAATATTTAGATCCTCCCGTCTACCTTCCATACTAAAGTGAAAAAGAGTATTTAGTAGGGACTTGGTCTGAGTTAATCTGCATGTGAATTGAAAGGGGGTACAAAAGGATGAAAAGGTGGTGGAAACTAGCATACAAACCCCATAGTCTCCAGGGGGTCATTCATCTTGTTCTTGTCAATACAATCTCAGTCTCACTGCTTGGCTGTTTTCTGCGCATGACCAAATAGACTAGCTTTACAAAGAAAATGTTGCAAAGGATGTGCGTGTTTTGTTCCTGTTTGGTTCTGTCATGTAATTTTTGTGGAGGAGAAGGAAAGTACCTCACATTTTGGGAGTAACTGGCTTCTCTAATAGCCGCTTTGCATGTTTGCAGCCCACACACTGACATCTGAACTTAGTAATTTACATAAATAGACAAACAGAATGAGTGTGAAGCAATTTTTGGATGATAATTAATGATGGAAAACACTTTGCATTTCAGAGTCTACCTCCCTTCCCACAGTGCTTATATAAGAATCTTAGACATTTTAGTCTTATTTGGCATACAGTTGAAAGATTATATTATGAGCTTATTTACTGTGAATCAAAATTGAAGTCTGTGTTTCTGTCAAAAAAGTCCACAATATCAAACGTATCCCTGATATGGTATTGAAAAGAAGCCCAATAATCATCTTATAGGAAATAAGTGCCTTTCTTCCCAGGAATTCAGCAAAGGGTTAATCCAGGAACTTCTGCTATAATATATCCACAGTTCTGCATCAAATGTTATTTTAAAGAACTCTGAGATTTTTCAAAGTGAAAGCAGCTTTTATACGTACAATAGTATATCAGTCTTATTTTACTGCTATTGAAAAAAACCCAAACTAATGAAAAAGGATTACAAATTTTTCTAATGACTTGGTACTTACAATTACTATGTTTAGATTGTTGTCTTACCCAAATGGACCCAAAGACCACTAAATTGTGTGAGCGGGGAGGTTTCAGATAATGGTTCTGTATGTGATAGAACTACGGATCAGACATCAGCAGGCCACAGTGGACCTTTTCTGGTTGTTTGAACAAGTCCAGAAGGCAGTCAAGTTGAAAAAATTAATGTAAATTGTTCTTTCATTTAATGAACTCTGTGTACAATGTGGAGGTAAAAGGGAGAAACAAATAAATACATTAAAGAAAGGCCTGTCCCATCACAAAATATTTTAACATTTTAAATTGTTTAAACTTTTATTAATTTACTATGTTGGGCTCTTGCTGATACTAGCATGCTGGCAGCTAGCTGCCCGACTAGCATAAAGTAGACAAGTTTAAGAAAATGTAACTTGATTTCCACAGTTAAGTCTTTTCTCCATTAAAATAAGCACTCAATATTTTTTTATTATTAGCTTTAACAAAGGCATGTTTAAAGAACTCCATTATTAGTAAAAAGCAGTAAATGTATAAATATAGCCTTGGTCATAGAGCACAATGCAATTGACCCCATTCATTACTTATCATCTTACTGCTGTCACTGCCTCAAAGAACTTCATCCATTCTGAAATGTTATTAATGGTATACCCAGAGCCAGACATGGGCATGGGCGAATTGGGCAGCTGCCCAGGGACCGGAAAGAAAAGAGGCCCAAAAATGGTAATTTTTTTTCCATTGTCCAATTATTATTATCATCATCTCTGGCGAAGGAGGGCCTGATACTAAAAGTGTGCCTGGGGCCGCCAGGAGTCTAGGTACGGTGCTGGGTATACTACATCTATACTCAGAGGGTGAGGGCTCATTTCAGAGTCAGCCAACGGGATAAGTGTTTACAAACTGCACAATGGAGCAGAATAGATGGGATTAATGCAACCATATTAATGCAAGCCAGCAGTATAACATCTGCCAGAAATATTTCACCTAGAAGAAATGATGAAGAGGGAGGTATGTTTAAAGAAGGATCTTACAGTGTTCTGCCTGGAGAAACAGATGCCTAAGAGTTAATGCCTGCCTGTAAAACTCTGGGAACCAGTAGCTTTCCTTGAGGTTAAAGGAAAACTGAGCTTAGCTGTCTGTCCTAACCCTCTCTTCTTTTTGGAAGGCAAAGTAGTTTGCAAGGTTGGCAACAAATGTGAGGGACTTTCCAGGCCTTCCTCAGGGAAAGAAAGCTGCTTAGGAATAGACTAGTTAACACCTGAGTCGGTGTTCATCTTCTGTGGGTTCTTTGTAGTTTTATTTTGATTAAAGAGAGTTGTCCCTACCTTGCCCTGAGGAGCATTTTCTTCATAGTTCTTGCCCTGACCTGTTGTGTTGGTGGATGTTGTCATAATAGGACTGAACATCAGTTTATAAATCACAAAAACCAGCATGAGTGTGTCAGCTACAAAACTGGATATTGGATTACAATGCCTAGGAAAGTGAAACCAGCAGTAGTTTGCTGTTTGTGATCAGAGGACAGCAGTCTGTTACTTAAATCTGGAGGTGGAGCCACAGGCTGGAAAAACAAAATAAAAATTAGCATGCCTAGTGGCTCTCAAAAAAACTTGAGGGAGTTAATAGTACATAACCTTTAAAACTAGACACAGTTATGTAAACACATGAAAGGGTGCAGAAAATGGGTCATGTAACCCTAGCAGATCTAAATAAATATACTTTCCTTAATAATTTTGTTGGGAGAGACTTCCCAGAGTTCTAACAGTCATCCTTAATTCAGTAGTGGTACTGTAAATTTTGTGAAAGAAAGCTATTTAGCTTGCCACTGGCCAATGAAGACATAACCTTAACAAATCTGTCTTTTAAAATGTGTTAACTTATTTAAAAAATTATAATGCACATATATGACATTTTACATGTTTATAAATAAGTTTGAATCTTGTAGAATCAGCTGTTTAGAGACAGGCAAACAAAAGCCCCATTTGAATATATCAGAAGTATATTGTTTCTCTCTCCTCCCCAGTCAAAACTCAAACAGTTCATCTGGTTTTGTTCAGCTTTCCGAAAACCTCTCACCTTTAGATTGAGATCAATGATGGAAAATTTCAGTCTGAAAGAAATATTAGAAAAAATTATGAGAACTGGAGAGGAGACTATCAGAATGGAACTGTCATTTCCAAACACTTCAGTCTTATCTATGGTGCCTGTTACACTAGATAGCTCCAGTGATAATTTCAGTTCTGTTGATTACAGGTTACTTTAGCTTGCTCTTATGCCCTAACTAGACTTTCAGTTTAGTCTGCCATCCCCTCCAATGCATTTAATACCATGAGTTCTTGTCTGTACATTCTTGAAAAACATCCTTGTGGGATAGCATTTTAATCAGTGGCACCACACCGTGATCAGGTGAGTAAGATTACCTTTCTACCTATACCTGCATAATACCTATTGTACGCAGGCACCTCCTAGACAGTCTAATCCTGCAAGTCTTTATTCAGACGGGCAGTTGTTTACATGCAGCAGAATGAGTTATACTTTCTGTCACAAACCTGCCACCCAGATTACTGTTCAGAACTAAAAGCATGAAGCTCATTTGCTACAGTTTTATTACATTTGTCATTTGATAAAATCTTTCAAATACGTATATGAGTGTAAATCAATGATGTGAAAAGGTATTAAACTCCCCCAGACTACGCTAAGTTCATGCTTATGTAACCTTTCTTCAGAGTTCCTGATACGCAGGCCCATTTAACCTTGTAGCTATCCTTATAATACATATAAATACTAGTTTACATAGGGGGTCTTTATATATTGTTTCCAATTATCTTGTTTTGGATAGGAATGTACATCTTGTGCATTTTCCCCTGCAACTAGACATCTTTCTATTAAACTAGTGACCAGTATATCACTAAATAAACAGACATGCAACCCTGGATCAAGTGATTGGGCTGTGTTTTATTCTGGGGGACCTGGCTTCCTTTTGAGCTGTAACAGCTGATACCTTTTGGCTTTAAGCCCAGGATCCTGTTTACTGGGACTGCCGTGATTCCTCCTTGGAGGTCCAATGACAGTCAAAAAAAAAGGCACTGGCTAAATCTGTTCAGAAGTGCTAATACATAAGGCACATATTTTTTAATGCTTCCTGTAACTTCAGAGGAGATCCTGAGGTATATCCAAATCCTTCAGTAATCATTCTTTGCACTTATATATAAAGGTTTTCATCTAAGCAAACGTCTTAAAGTAGTTTAGTAAAAAGCATTTCATGGCTTTTGAAATGTAAAAGTGGTGGAAAAGACCCTAGGGCATCTCAGTACTACAAAGCATATGGCTGCTATGTTCCAGTGGAGAACTCCCAAGTTCAGCTGCAAGCGTGAAGGAAAGTTTGGGCAAGAATGAAGGAAATAAGCAGGGCCCCATCTTCCTCTCGCGTAGAAAATACCGGAGAAAAATACCACAGAGAATGTTGTGATGTTAGACACTGTTTCTGCTGCTCCCTCTTTTGAGGAAGGATGTGAACCCCCATGTGCACTCACTTACCTATGAATTGATAAAGCAGGAAGCCAGGCCTCTAAACACACTGGAGTATGACAATTTGCATGAAAAAAATCAAACCATAAGGGCATCTGTATACAGAACCAATAAGCACAGTAGTGTTGCATGGCTGTCCTTTGCTTTGGCTGAATGCTTTTGAGTAAATGCAGTTGATCTCCTAGAGCTTTTTGAGACTTTTGTAACTTACCCTGAGCATGTCCTAACATTCATTAATGTGCTGTAGTTACTGTGCATTTAGTTTAGTACTTTCTTAATGACCGAATACACAGTAACTACATTTACTGTGTAGTAGTGCCAGCACATTTTTTTGTAACACTTACTGTGCAGTAGCCTAATAATGCTGTGCAGTAGGTTATTAGCATGGTTTTTGACAGTCTCACTACTGCACAGTATTATTAGGCTACCGTCCAGGAAGCGTCTTGTGTAGATGTGACCACAGTTTGTTTCTTTCCAAGCCTTCTACCAGAAGGGGAAAATCTGTGGTTATAAAATGTAAAGAATGCTGAGGCAAGGATTTGGGGTCCCGGGAGGTGAGCTGTCTGCTGAGAGCCTATATTTGGGATGTGCAGAAAGACTGCCAAGGCTCACCGATCCCTCAGTGGTTTTCAAACTGTTTTGCAGAACCCTGGGGTTCCATGAAGAGACTGGAGGTAATGGTGAAGTGGGGCAGGAGTGGTATGCCACCCTTGCCAGGCTGGGTTGACTGGCTTTGCATCAAACAGACTAGGATTCGTGAACCTGAGATGGGGAAAGTATGAGGTCAGCAGAACTAAGCTGCTAGACTTCAAAAAGGCAGATTTCAACTGATACAAGGAGTTAATGGGCATGTTGCCATGGGAAGACAGATTGAAGGATAAGGCACCCAAGAGGGCTGGAAGCTTCTAAAGGGCACACTATTGGCAGCCCAACAAGAAACTGTTCTGATACGATGGAAGTATAAGAAGAATGGCAAGAGACCAATGTGGCTGCATGAGGAGCTTCTTGGATGCCTCAAATGCAAAAGGAAAGCATATGGGCAATGGAAAGGTGGATAGGTCATTAAGGAAGTATACCAGGAAACAACAAGAACTTGCAGGAACAAAATCAGGAAGGCAAAGGGGCGGGGGGGGCGCATAAAAATGAGCTGTGAGGGAAGTTAAAGACAACAAGGAGAGGTTTTATAAGCATGTTAACCAGAAAAAAAGGCCCAGAAAATTGCAGGTTCACTGTTAAATAGCCGGCATGGAGAACTCTAACAGAAGCTGCAAGGGAGACAGAGCTACTTGACAGTTACTTTGCTGTTAACCTGCCACCAGACACCTAATAAAGACTACTTGGATAAGGAAGGGGTGAGATAACAAAAAAACTAGAGAGCTCTTAATGAATGAATTCAAGTCGGCAGGGCCTAATGAACTTTATGCCAGGGTACTACAGGAACGGGCAGACAACATCTCTGAACCCTTGGCAGTGATCTTCACGAATTCATGGGAGATGGGCGAGGTACCAGAAGACTGGAAAAAGGCCAATGTAGTGTCCCTCTTTAAAAAAAAAGGCAACAAAGAGGATCTGGGGAACTGCAGACCAGTTAACCTCATGTCAATACCTGGGAAGTTACTAGACAATATCCTAAGAAAATCCATTTTCAAGCATTTGGAGGAGGAAAGGCTGTTCACAAGCAGCCAGCATGGATTTATGATGAAATCATTCCAAATCAATTTGCTTTCTTTCTTCAACAAGATAGCTAGTTGGGTGGGAGAAGGGAATGCTGTGATATAGTGTATCTGGATGGCTTTTGATATGGTTCCATGTGATCTTTTCAAACAAAGTGAAGAAATGTAGGCTGAAAAAAACTACTATATGGTGGATTGACAACTGGCTCTGTAGCCACCAGCAAAATTATAAATCAATCCATGTCAGAATGGCAGGAGTTTTTGAATGGAGTCCCCCAAGAGTCCATCCTGGGCCAGTGCTGCTCACCATGTTTACTGTATTAATAATGTGGATGCTGGCATAGGAAGCTTCTTGAGCAAAACTGCAGACAACACAGAACTAGGAAGGACTGTGAACATGCTGAAGGACAGGAGCACAATGCAGAAGGATCTTAACAGCTTGCAAAACTGGGCTGAAGCTTGAAGTTTAATGCTGACAAATGCAAGGTATTATACTTTAAGATAACCCCCCCACCCAGTAACTGGATTTTAATTATGAAAAAATTACGACAAATTAATAAATTGTCCACGTACAGATTCTAATTATTGGGGGAGGGGCTATCTTAAATTTGAAGTTGTCTTGGATTCAGGTAACTACAATCTCTTTCTTGCTGCACAGAGAAAACACAGACCAATGGCTTGAAGTTGCAGCAGTCAGGAAAAACTTCATCACTGTTAGAACTGTGCGGCAATGGAATAGACTGCCTAGGGAAGCTGTGGACTCTCCATCATTGGAGGTGTTCAAGAGGTTGGGCAGGCATTAGTCAGGGATGATCTAGGAGTAGCTATGCCTGTGCTTTATTATGGGTACGCCCTATGCTTCTGGGCTTTGCTGTTTGCCACATGGGGCCAGGAAGGATTTTTTTCCCTTTCCTGTTGATACATATGTCAGGGTGGTCTTTTTTCCTCATTCCTTCAAAGCACTGCGTGTTGGCTGCAGCTAGTACTGATGATTTTGAGTTGGGTGTGCCAATGCTTCTGGTTGAAACAAATCTGGAGGGTCCTGGCTAGAGTGTTTTAACCCTCCACTCAGGGTTGGACCTTGGGTCAGGGAGGAATTTTACTCCACGGTCAGACTGCAGGGAGTTTTGCCTTCCTTTGGCGTGGGGGGCATGGCCCTCTTCCTTGCATTGCTCGAGTGTATTTTAACAACTGTCGCAGCAGCAGAACATTAGCCAGCATTGTTGCCCTGTTTTACCTTTAGTAGGTTAGGGTGTTAAACTTTGTGATTGTGTCAGGGTTGACTGTGTAGTTTTACTAACAGACTGGACAATTGATTTGTATAGGATGGTTTGGGTAGGGATGAACCTGGCAGGGAGGCTGGACTAGGTGACCTCTGAAGGTCCCTTCCAGCCCTACTTTTCTATGATCCTATGATTTCGTCTTCCATTTTTTAACTTGTATAAAAAGACATTCTGTATTTAACAAAGGTAAATACAGTATTTATAAAGAATTACAAAGAATTACTCAGAAGGAACAATACCTATCAAGGGCTATGCAACATGAAATAATATTTTGTCATGCTTTCAGATTGACAAACAATACTTTATTACCAAACTACACTAATAAAAACCAACACCTGTGCTTTGCCTAAAAGTTTTACAGATGGCTATGTCTGGCTACATACAAGATAAACTCCTTATGGGTAACGACTGCTGCCATTTACATTTACAACATGAAGCACAGATAATACTTCACTAATAAATCATAGTGCAAATCAACGAACATGTACCTGTACAGTTTGGGTCTGCTAATGTGTGAATTAGTATTTCCATGTTAAAGTGCTACTTACTTTAATCTATTCACAAACAATACATTTAAGGTTGAAAGTGCCTCGGTTGTATCTAGCAACAACCAGCCCAGCATTAAGCCTTACCAAAATACTGGCCTCCTAAAGAGAAATCTGTATTGGAATGTCTGGAAATCAATTCTGTGTCATCTAATCTCTAATTTGCCATCACCAAACCTGATTAAGGTCATCCTCCTCAACCTTAGCCTGGCCACCTCTTTCAGTCTATGGTGGAAACATGTTGCTGGTTATATTATTTGTTACATAAAATACTCTTTATTTTTAAGACTATACTTTTAACTATAGCAAGAAAGCTGCAATTAGAAGGAAATATCCATAACTTTAAAAGACTACACTTTTAACTACAGCAACTGAGACAGGTTGGATTAACCTAAAAAAAAGTTGTAGGTACATTGTTTCTTAAAATAGATAGGTATATTACCTCTTAAAATAATGTTAAAGGTACATTAGAAAATGGGACGTTATAAAGTTGACTCAATATTAACACCCAATGGCTAGCATAAATCAGACTGGTGATGGCGAGATCTATGCAGGATTACACTAAAGCTAAAAACTGTCAAGATTCTTTATTTTTTCATTTCCAAATAGTCTACTATCAGAATATTTCAAAAGGTGCACAACTTTTTTTATAAAAAGAAGGGTGATTGCGCCCGAATGCTTGCAAAGAACCTTTTTTCAACTACTCAGTTGGTTTAATAAAAGATATCACATCTACCCAAAGAACCTTGCCAACTTTTTATAAAACATTTATATGCGATAACTGGACTTAATTTGCTATGACATTATTCTAATCTGTACTACTTACTGCTCCAACTGGGTACAGACAGGTTATTTTACACTCTTTTTTTCCTACTCCCTGGGAACTTCTATCCCTTTTTCCACTCCTACTCAGATTTGGTTTTCCCTTCCCTTGCTGCCTCCTCCTTTTCCCCACTGACATGCCCAAGGTGAATCTGGCCCATATAGCACTTCATTCTCAGCTTTTGCTGGGTATGATGCAAAGTGACACTGACCTGTGTGCATGGTTCCTCACAGACCCTGTAAAGAAAAACCTGCAAGACACTGACTATGCACTTAACAATTCTACTAGTGCAGCATGAACTGTAAGAATCTATACATTACAGGAACTCCTTAGGAAATTGAAAGGATGTTTTTGTATGGAAAATGCAGGTAAACAACATTCCAGGTGACTGAACTATACTAATCTGGCATGGCACGACTGTAAGGACGCTGACGTGGTAATAATAAAAGAACTAAGAGACTCCAGTGCAGTACAGTATTCATATAAGATAGAGCTACCATAAAAATACCTACAGAGGCACTAGTTATTTATAAAATGCTTCATGCTTTGACTTCATTACTGAAAGTGAACCCACGTTTAAGATTTATCAAGCCACCCTAATTTGATGAACCACAGGAAACAGAAGGAAAGGAAATGTGGAATGGGTTTCTTCCTGGGAAGGCTGCCAGGAGAAAGACTTAGGTGGAAGGTGGAGAGACTATTTTCTTGATCTTTTTCTCCCCTGTTTTCAATTAAAAATAAATAAATCCTGTTCGTCAGTAAATATTCTTGTAAATGCTATAAGAGACTAGTGAAACATGGCAGTAGGTTCAATACTAATTCAAGTGAAGCCTTGTTTAATTAATTTCTCTCCTCTTGCCAAATTCCACGGGCAATCCCCTCCTCACCCCCCCAAAAGAAGACCTAAACAGTACAAGAAGAGCAAGAAAGCTCCTATCTTTTTTCTCTTCCTTGTCTTTTCCTCTCCTGCACAGAACTTTCCAAAATACTAATGGTAATGCTTCTGTGAGCAAAGGTACAGCCTGAAGTGTCTTGCATTTTAGGGCTGGAGCTCTGACATGATACTTAGTTTTGTAATGGATAAAGTGGATCAAGGTGGTGCCAATATTGGCAGATAAAGTCTTGGAGAGGATGTCGATCTCATTTTCTTGGCTAAAATTTCAGGCAGTGGGGCTCACATAGAGTAAACCCAGAGTACTGGTTTACCTGACAAAGAATTTTTTCCTGGGATTCTATGTACAGGCTCATTGTTGCACTTGAAGTACCTGTGAAGCATCAATTTTGCTGTGGGTCAATCAAGATGAATTGCCCTTCAAGATGCATATGTAAATGATTATGTCCTCTGCTCCACTTCCCCACCATGTCTTCAATATCACTAATTATAAGATACTGTTAATTCTCTTGTTGACTTTCAGAGTGGGCAGCGTTATGCTCTTTTCTCTTAGGTTGCAATAGGTAATTGTGTAAATTGTTTTTTCCTACGCTTGTTCCACAGTGGTATTCTGTCTAATGTGTAAAAGTATGTGTCCTTAACACACTAGTTCATAGTGGGCAGCAATACCAGAATGCTGACAACATCCAGCAGTCAGTGTGGTATCTTTTATTAGATCAACTAAACAGTTGCAAAAAAAACTTACTTCATTTTTAAGCTTTCAGGCACATGCACCCTTCCTCAGGCATAAGAGAATGCAAAGACTGTAATATTAGAATTAAGGAGAATTAGACTAACACGGCTACAACCTTATCTCCGACAACATCCAGCTGTACTTGTGTCAGCTGTGCTGTGATTTATTAAACCCTAAAGTCTGGGACCTGCCTCTGTGAGAGATCACATTGCTTCCCCCATGTCAGATACTAAACACAGCTATGATTATGTAAGGGCACTCAAGTTAGATTCCCCTTATTATATATGAGGAAGCTGAAGTCTGGGTCTTCTGAGTCAGAGATTTAGAAGATACCTCCTCCCACTCCACCATCCAAGAGCTCAAGTTCAAGGACCTTTCAGACATGCTTCAAAATTAAAACATCACACTTATTTGATGATATTGGGGTGAACACGAAGAAAATTTGGGAACAAAAGCCTTTTTGGAGTTTTTCATTATCATTGTCTGTTGGATGAAGGAAACTGCATGTACTTGAATACTTAAGACTATTGGCTGGCAGAGTGACTTGGATGCAAGCTAATTATTGTCATGGCACTCCAATTTTGTATAAGCATTCTTTTTTTAATGTACAAAAAAAGTACATCCGTGTGTGTGCATAACTTAAAAATGTGTGGGTTATGAGTCATTTTTGCTTAATTTGGCAATTTCAGCAGATATCAAGAACAAGCTCAAAGACTGGATGGCCACCAGTGGTGTTGATCTTTTTGGCATATACACCAAAGTTAAGTGCAGCCCCCTCCCCAGTGCTGCTCAGATTTCAATCCCCGTCCCCCTCTTTTCTCTGCATACCTGAGAAGAGTTTGCAGCACCAGAATGGAGGCCGGGGGGGGGGGGGGGGGGGTGGATCCAGCCTTCAGCTGTGTGGAACAGCAGGGACAGGATGCTGTTGCTAGAGCAGGTGTCAGAACCAAGAGGCAGGTTAACTCTTCCCTGGCCCCATAACTGCTGCAGTTATGAGACCAGTGAGGATCTAAAATCCTGAATTTGGCAGTCACTGAGGGGCCAGAAAAGGGTTATCTTTCCTCTCTGCAGTGACACCTGACACCTCTTTCCTAAGTTTCCTGCCTTTCTCCATGCTCTGGAGGCTTAAACCCTCTGCCTCCATTTCAGCACCTCCCTTTACTGAGCACCTTCCCCTCTCACTCATGGCATGTGGGCCATGGACTGGCCACTCCTGAGCTACACTATTTCACTGGAAGTGGTTCCTCCAGATCACAATTAAAGTATACCAAGTGAGGCAAGTTGGGGACAACTGTACTATCCCTGCTGAACTTAACACTACTCTATTATTACAAAAGTTAGTTCTTCAGAACTGACAATTTGACAAGCTCTAAATTCACTTAATTATTAAAACAGAGAGAGCCCACTCACTCAATGATGTTCATAAAGCATTCTTCAAGCACTTTAAGATCATAAGTCATTCTTAGAGTTGAATATGGAAACTTTAATTTAGCAAGTGTATATTATAACTTGCATCTAAAAATGACCTAATTATAGCAGCCTGAAGACCAACTTGTCTGTATGATAGACAGTTTAGTAGGCTTTTCTAATATGTGAACGGTTTGCCAAGGACGGGGGAACCCTTTAAACTTGCAAAAAGCAAAACAACCTGTTTCAATTTTAACACTGATCTGACATCAGGTGCAGGAAGACACAAGAGCCGGTGGCAGAACACTTCAACTTCCCTGGACCACAGGATTGCTGTTCTCAGGCAAAACAAAACAAAAAAAGAAAAAAAAAAGCAGTTTGAACAAGAAATTGTAGAACAAGAAATCATCCACAGGCTGGACTGTGCGAAGTATGGTTTAAGCAGGGACTATAGATTCTTATCGCATTACCTAGATTCACTTTCCTGACCCCTTTGTTCCTATAGGTTCTTTGCTTGTAAGCCTCTCCTAGCATCCCTCCTCCCCCTGCTTTCCTGCCTATTGTATTCTAATCACTTCATACTCTACTTCTCATTCGACTTTCACAGAATTTGATGAAGTGAATGTGGGTTCATGAAAGCCTGTACTATATATATCTTATTTAGTTAGGCTATGAAAGGCAGAAGGCAGGGTAGATATGCACCTCTAACAGCCATGCTTCGAATATAGGTGACATACTACTGAAGAATCTAAATGAAGAAACTGAGATTTCAACTTTGCTATCCCCTCTCTGGGAACAGAACTAATATTGTATATAATGAACGTTACTGAATAGGGGGACATTCAGCCTAATTCAGGGGTGGGCAATTATTTTGGGTGGCGGGTCACTTACCAAGTTTTGGTGAGTTGTCAAGGGTTGCGCACAGAGAATATTTCATAAGATAGCATTTTAACAAATTATAGATAAAAAAATCCTATACTGAAAATCAAATATCTATTTCACTTCCAGTGAAATAGTGTAGCTCAGGAGTGGCCAGTCCATGAATAGGGGGAACATGCAGCAGACCTACCTCCAGGGGGGGCATGATGCACAGGGGCGGGCAATTATTTTGGGTGGAGGGCTGCTTAACGAAGTTTGGTGAGCTTTCAAGGGCCACATGGGTAGCCCTTCCCCTTGAAAGTTGCTGCCCCCCCCACCCCGTTGCCATCTTGGGACCAGATGTTCCACCCATGACCCTTGACCCCCAACTTTTCCACTAGAAGTCCCTCCCCTTGCCTCCTGGAAATATTCCTTTTTGGAGGGGGGGCATTGCCATCTTAAAACCAGAAAAAAAACAAATTGTACACTAAAAGTCTAACACCTACTATAATATATATGAATTTTATTATAAGAAATACTTTTGTCATGATTTGGGTTTGTGTACTATAGAGAGGATTGCATAATAACTAAAACATACATTCTTAGTCTTGGATATTGTGTGTGGGAGGTGTGGTTGGGGTATGTGTGGGGTTGGGGATGTGGTTGGGGGTGTGTGTGTATGGTGGGGTGTGTGGGGAAGTTGTGTGGGTGTGGCTGTGTGTGGGGGTATAGGGTATGTTAGAGGGTGTGTATATGTGGGAAGGTGTGGGTGCAGGGTGTGGGTGGGTGAGTGGCATTTGTGGGGTGTGAGGAAAGGTGGTGGGACATGGGGATTCCCACCCTACACTCCTACCATGGTGCAGCAGCAGGCAGGGGCGCTCGGGGCTCCTGTGCCTGGCGGAGGTGCTGATGCCTGGCGGCCCGTGGCTCCAGCCAGCACTGCACATTGCGGTGAGTGGCGCAGTCCGCACCAGGCTGTCTCTATCGCTGGTGCTTCCCATCGTGCACCTGGAGGCCTCACAGTTGTACAGCACAGGAGGGAAGCCTCATAAGGAGTGGGGGTTCCTTCCTGTGCCAGGCTGTGTATGTGTGGTGGGGAACACTGGTGATAGAGATGGCCCGGCAGGGGTTGTGCTCCTCACCATGATGTGTAGTGCTGGCTAGAACCACATGCTGCTGGTCACCAGTCCCTGTGCCGGGCACACACGCCCCTGCCTGCTGCTGCTGCTGCCTGCTGGGCCTGTGTACCATGAGTGGAACATGGGGGGTCCCCCTACCCCCCACCCTCCCTCACACCCACATGCTGCCCACCCAAGCTCTGTGCTGCAGGCCTCTCTGGGTGCTGGCTTCATGCTGCCGCCAGCTCCAGCCCCACACTCCTGCCTAGCTGCAGCTTTGCCTTCATCCCTGCCACTTCCCTACCTGGTGTCTGGAGCAAGCAGGATGCCTGGGAAGCCAAGAAGGTTCCTAGTGGCCGCAGCAGCCCCGCCTGAAAGCTGTGTCTTCCACCCTTGAGGGTAGGAGCGAGTAGCAATAGAGTATTTTGGGGGGTGTATACATGGGTTCCTCGCTCCCACCCACATGGGTGGAAGGGCTGGGTGGGGTAAAATTAATTGGTGGATGCCGTGGGTTAGATGGAAGTGCGTGGCAGGCTAGATCTGGCCTTATTTTGCCTGCCCCTGGTGATGCAGGTGTGTTTTCCCCCCGCTGTCTCATCCAGCCCATGGCTGCCCTCATGGTACGCCACATGGGGCTGAGCACCACCTGCTCTACACTCCTGCTCACACCCATCAATGGCACTGCCCAGCCCTGGCCAGTGCACAGGTTGTTAGTAGGGCTGCTCCTGGAGCTGCCTGGGTACTGCTTGGCTCCCCCTGCCTACAGCAGCTCCTCCTTCTGTGCTTGCTGTGCCACTCCAGGCATGGGGGAGGCTGCAGCTGGGTGGCTCCTGCCACAGCATGCAGGGCTCCAGCTCCCAGCCACCTTCCACGTGCTCAGCTGCCTGCAGGTGGCTGCTCATTGCACTGGGTGGGCAGAGCAGGTGGAAGGGGGCCAGGAACTGGAGCTGGAGCCCCTGCATGCTGAGGCAGGCGCTGCCTGGCTGCAGCTTTCTCCACTCCTAGCTGGGCATGTGGTGCCTAGCATGTCCCCACAGCTTCCCCATGCTACCTGCTGCCCAGAGCAGCACAGCTGGAACAGGAGGAGGAGCTGTTGGAGGCAGTGGGAGCTGAGCAGTATATAGGCAGCTGCAGCAGCAGCAGTGGGAACAGCCCCACCAGGAAGCTGTACATGCTGGCTGGGACTGTGCCTTAATGGGTGTGGGTGGGAGCGTGGCGTGGACCGCCCTGGATGGGCATGGGTGGGCTCAGCCCCATGAAGAGCAACACGGGCCGAATCCAATCAGTTGGCAGCATTGTGGCCAGGCGTATGATAATTATATCTGTATGATGATTTCAGCTCTTGTACAATGTACAATCAAGAATACTAAGTGTTCAACATGTACTGGGCAGGCAAGGCTCTTTGGGTAGATGTGATATCTTTTATTAGATCAACTGAATAGTTGGAAAAAAGGTCTTAGCAAGCTTTCAGGCGCAGTTGCCCTTCATCAGGCACAGGGAGTCTCTGCTGGGCTGAAGCTCCAAGGAGTGAGAGAAGCTAAAAGTGTAGAGGGTTGTCAGTGAAACTGACCCAGTAAAATGTACTATTATTTTCAAGGCAGCGTGTCCATGTAGCCTGTGCAAAACTCAAGTCACTCTCAGGGAGTCTCACCTGACTTTGAGGTCAGTGCTTTCTTATGACGGCTCGCCTCAAAATAAAGCTTCAACTTTGATCCAGTTCTCAATAACTCCCTCATCGGCATGTTACAGCGAACAACATAAAGTGAAGAGGACAACTTAACTTATTTGCATATGTATTTGCATAGTTTTTCAGCAAATCCGACCCTTTCGGGCTTCCAATATGATAATTTCATCTGCAAGACCTAGGCGCGCTGGCTGCATGCGGCCCGTGGGCCATATTTTGCCCATCTCTAGCCCAACTCCTCCTTACGCCCGTCCCTTTAATGTCGGGGGGGCATTAGGACGGGAGAAAAATTGAGGAAGGGCTACGCCTTTTTTTTTTGGTCAGACGTGAGAAGCATTAGAGGCTCGAGGCCTGCAGCCCCTCAGCCCAGTGGGGCGCGGGGCCCCCACCCCACCCCACCCCGTCCGCCCGGCTGAGAGGGGAGAAGTAGCGTGGGAGGGGCCCCACAACCTCCCCACTTTAAAGGCTGCCAGTCGCGCCACTCCCGCGGCGCGCATGCGCACTGCCCCCTTTCCGCTCGCGCACTATGCAAGCAGCGTGCGAAGGCGGCGGCGCGCATGCGCCCGCTCCTCTCCTCCCGTCATACGTCACGCCGCCCCGCCCCGCCCCGCCCCGCCTTCCACCCACCCAAGCAGAATCAGTAGCAGGGGCGCGTTCAGAAAGTACTTCCCCACCCCTGCGTCACGCAGCGCCCTTCACGTGCCGGGTCAGAGCCGCGAAGAACACCCCCCCTTCCCACTCCAGTGTGCGCACGCGCGCACGGCGCCGCCCGTTGGAGTTGCGCGCGGCGCCGGAGGGGGGGGGCACAGAGGGGGGGGCGGTCCCCGCCAAGTGGCGCCGCTCGCTCGCGCTGCTCCCCGCCTAACGGCCGCCCCGCCCCTGCGCCCGCCCCCGCTCCTCCCCCCCGCCGCCGCGGCTGCCGCTGCCGCTGTCGGTGCAGCCTGAACTGAAGCGAACTCCGGAGCGAAGTGAGGAGAAGTGAGGAGGCGGCGGCGAGGCTAACACTCACCAGCCACAGGCGGCGGCGGCGGCAGCGGCGGCGGGCGGGCGGGCGGGCGGGCGGAGGCACCCAGCGCAGCGGCGGCGGCTCCCGGGAAGGGCGGCAGGAAGGAAGGAGCGAGCGGCGGCCGCGCACCCCGGTTGGAGCGAGGGGCATCGCCGAGGCCAGAGCCGGGTCGATTTGCCCGGGCGCGGGGCCGCCGCGGAGTAGTCCCCGCCGCCCGCCCGCCCGGCCGACCCAGCCCAGGGGGGCCCCGAGCTCGTGTCTCTCGCTCGCTCGCTCCTCGCGGCCGCCTCCGGGGCGGGCCGGGCGGGCGGGCGGGGGGCGCCGGCGGCGCGCTTGGAATATGGTGGGGGAAATGGAAACGAAGGAGAAGCCGAAGCCGAGCCCCGATTACCTGATGCAGCTCATGAACGACAAGAAGCTGATGAGTAGCCTGCCCAACTTCTGCGGGATCTTCAACCACCTCGAGAGGCTGCTGGACGAAGGTAAGACCGGCCTCACGCCGCCTCCCCCCTCCCCCCTCCCCCCTCCCCGGCTGGCCTCGGCGGGAACAAAGGGGAAGTGAGGGGCTGCAAGGCCCCGGGGGGGCGCCCCTTCCTCAGCGCACTTAAGTTGGAAGGCGGCGCCCGCGGGACAGGACGGGACGGGTCGGGAGGGCTGTCCCGGGCCTGGCGGCCTCGGGCCGGGCCGGCCCCACGGCGGGGCAGTGATCTCATGTGGAAATAACGTGCGCGGCGCTCGCAGCTCCTCGTCCCGGGCGGGGCTGGGGGAGGGGGTGGGGTGTTTGTGTGGTTAAGTGTGTGTGTGTGTTTGCGTGTTTGCTTGCGGCCAGAGGGGAGTCTATGGTTTGCAAGGAGGGGGGTGTGTGTGTTTGGGGCTGGAAGGGTATGTATATGTGTGTGTGGCTGGTGGGGAGGGTGTGTGTGTGTGTGTGTGTGTTTATTTGCAGCTAGAGGGGGGAGTCTGTGTCTGTGGCTCGGAGGAGGGGTGTGTGCATGTGTGTTTGGGGCTGGAGGGAAGGGTGTGTGTGTGGTCTTTGGGGCTGGAGGGGTGTGTGTGTGTGTGTGTGTTCCTGCTTTCAGAGAGGTTTTAGCTTCCCTGCTTGGGCTGCACAGATTTCTTTCTTTTTTTTTCTCTCTCCCTATTCCTGCTAGGGAAAGGGGGCCCAACATGGAGACCTGCTCTGTAGAATGACACTCTTGCAGGCGTTCCTCTCTGTGCAGGAGTGGGAGGTTTTGTCACAGTTCCAACTTCCATGGTGTTTTTTTTTTCTTGGGGGGGTGGGTCTTAAGCAGTTGAGGCATTTTGAGGGTTTGGGGCCCATGGGGTTTGTGCTGGCATTTGCATTTTGTTTGCTTAAAATGGAGTAAAGCGGCCAGTTCGGGGAAGGAGTCAGGGTTTAAGAGGAGGAAAAAATCCACATGTAAGAATGTGGTTGTGGGACCACGTAGGGGTGGGTGGGTGGGTGGGTGTGTGTGTGTGTGTGTGTGTGTGTGTGTGTATGTATGTACGTACACACACACACCCACCCACCCTTCCTCAGTTAATGAGAGGAATGGATGGGAGATGAAAAGGGCACTTGAAGTATTTAAAAACAAAATTGGACTTGAAGCAGCAGCATAGGTCTGGATGTTTTTAGTTCTGTGCTTCTGAGGGCTCAGTTTAGTTTTCAGATCTAGGCTGGCCATGCATGGATGTCAGAAGGAAAATTGTAACGTACAGTTAGGGTCACCCTGATCTTCAGAAGGTTAATTAGTAAGGAAAATATTAATTCAGAAGAAACTGGATCAACAAGATGCATTTTAAGCATCAATAATCTTCCCAGAGGCTTGATGGTGGATTTTTAAAATCCCATACCCCTTTCAAGTTCGTATAATCTCAGAAGGAGGCGGCCTACAAAGTTGGTCTGTCCTGAGAACAAAAGGGAGAGAAACATCTCCAGTGTCAAAAGGTATTGAAAGAGGAGGTATATATGAGGTCACTGCATCTTTTGAATTTTGTTGAATCCTGGAAGTCTCTGGTTTAGCAGAGTTTCATAAACCCGAGACAAACACTGGAACCAAAGTTTATTTTGAAGTTATTGAGGAGTCAGGCTGTTCTTTACCCATTCCTCCTCCCCCCTCTGCCAGACTTTTATTTTGTACTACATGGCCCAAGGAAAAGTTCTGCTATCCCTTTAAGTTGTCTTGCTTTTTCCTGTTTGTGTTGGTGCTTGGCTGGAAGAGTTGTGGAGGCAGAAAACTTTTTGGAATGTCAAAAAAATGTTGCATGCAAATCCAGTGAAATATATGAAGGTTTCAAAATGTGAACACTAAGGGGCGCCAGTTATTTTCTTTTTCTGAAAGATGAGAATGGATTTGTAAGATCTTTACTAACTTAATACTAAAATTAGCAGCTTTACTAGAAGACAGTGAAATTTGAGGATTTTTGGACTTAAAATTTGTGCTTATGTATCTTAGGAAAATACCACATTAATACTGTGCATAAAACCCTAGTGAGCACACCTTGGAAAAGTTTAGGCAATTTTTTTATACAACAGGCATGATAGGGCTGGAAGAAATACTAAAATCTCTGCTCTGGGAACAGAAGGAACATTTCCACCACAAGCAATATCAGATTTCATGTTTCTTAGTGTATTAGGAAGAGGCCTCAGAGAGAGAGAGAGAGAAAGAGAGAGAGTATTTATTTTGAGGCACAATAATTAAAGTACTTTAAAAATTACTTTTATATCACTGTCAAATGTATTTTGCAAAGTAACACCTGATTATTTACAGGACATTTAGAGGGGAAGGAATAAGAGAAAAGGAGTTGAAGTAGTCCGTCCCTCCCCCCCCCGAAATAATTTGGTTTAGTTATTTGTTTTACTTTTTCAACAGATTAATTTGCATTTTAGTAGGGAGATTCAATCTGGGATATCTTTTAAAAAGTTATCACAGAACATGGAATACAATCCATGTTAACTTGGAGATCCTATACATGCTTTTGGAGTAGTAAAACTGTAAGAATTAGCAGTGTCGTCTATTGTTTGCAGAAGGGGCCTCTTGGACTAGGGAGTCCAGTTTTCTGCTTCTGCCCTCTTAATTAAAGAAAGAACGTTTACATAAAGTCCTGAGAAATCCTGATTTTTTTTTTGATTTTTTTTTTAGAAAAGAATTCGAGAATTATTTTTGCTGATTAGATTTTTTTTTTTTTATATGCACGTGGCAGTATTTAAAAAGAACACATGGGTTTGCATTTGATCTTATATGGTTTGCCAGATCAGAAGCAGAAATTCAAACAGGCATAAAATTATTGCCTTGGCGTTTTTTGGAGTTTGTTTTACTTTATTTTAGGATTTAGACATATAATTACATGGCACACAAAATATCTCTTACTATGAACTTCATTATCTAAAACATCTCCCCATTTTCAATGTTTTTCTGAATCTTGATCTCAAAACATGATGAAAGTAAAATTTGATAACTTTTTTTTTTAATACAAGCACAGTTACTGTTCAATACTACAGTAAACTCTTAAAGTTAAGATTGTGCAGGTTGATTAAAAATGCACCTTGCTTGGAAGATGCATTAACATTGTTTTTGCTCATCTTACAATTATTTTTCAAATTGTAGTCTTTTCATCTCCATAAGCATAAAGAATGCTTTTGTAGATTATCAAGGATGTTTAAAATGGACAGCATAATAAGTAGGAAGTTAGATTGTTTTTATCAGACTAGTGCAAACCTGTGGGAAGAGGGGGTGCTTCCTGACTGGAGTGGGCTGTATTTCCTGTAATTGTTTGCACCATCAGATGTGACCTGAATTTTCTGCACTTCAGTTCTAGTTTCTGAGATACTTGCACCTTATTTTAAGCTACACAATGGGCATTTTTTGTAGCTTAGTTTTCCTGCTGCTTTTAAAATATGTCTCATTGCACAAAATGAATACGTTATTCATTGTTTCTTGTAGTTCATGGTTATTTAACAATATATACATGTTGAATTTTGTAAATATATTCCAAGCTTTTAAAATAAATGAAAGCTACTCTGCTCATACTTTTAAAAGATGCAGTACAAAGTTCTTAAACTACAACTGGCTTGAACAAGTTCATCTTTTTTACTGTTTTGAGAAGGATAAAAAGTTTATTCTGGCCATAACTGTTTGTAGCTCTACATAGAAAATGCTACACTTGAACATTGTGATATACAGTTAGTAAGAATGCTCAATTTAGCAAACTTGAAGGTTGTTAGTATTTGTTGTTTGTCAGTAATCATGAATTAGAGGGGTGGTATCAAATCTTAATTTGCTGTTTAAGAACAATTTCCTATTTTTTTTTTTTGGTAGTGTGGATTGTAAGGTGACTGGAGCATGCACTGCTAACAGTATCTAGTGTAAAGCAAGTTCATGTGGATTCCTGTCAAGAATGACCACTTTTCTTGCATTCCCCTTTTTATTTGTTAGCTGTACCATGTAAATGTCTTGCTTCACACTTGCTCTTAAGCGTATGAGTTTATCCGTAACAATTTTCCGTCAAAAGCAGGGGTGCAGGGGGTGTTTGTACACCTTTAAAATTGATAAACCGAGTAATGATTTTGTTAGCCTTGGAAATAAGTAGGTTTAGTTTGGGACAGTGATTAAAGTAAGATGCCTTGATCTGTGTAATAAAAGTTAAAGCAAATATAACAATAAATGCTTAAATTTTGCTGTCAGTTTGCTTCATCCAAAAATTGCAGTTGAGACATGTGGAACAAGGTCCCAATGCCACAATTGTATTAGTGGTCTCCTTGGCTTCAGCTAAACAACATCTTGAGTAAGGGTTGCAGAATTAGTGTGTAAGTACATGTCTTTTGAGTTAATCCAGTTAACTTTGTACATGAGATTACACCAAGAATTTAAACAAGTATCTTTGCATATGCAAAGTTAAGCAGAGGCAAAATATCTTTCTAAGGTATGTCTTGTGCCCAGAAAACTTTCTAAAAACTAATTTTTAACTGCAAGAATAAGACAGTAAACATTGGGCCATTGAAAGTATATTAACAAAAGACAAGTGATATTTTATTTGCAGTATACCAGAAGTGCCCACTTTTGAACCATTTTAGGCATTTTGTGCTATAACTTTCAACGAAGGAGCAGAACAAATAAGATGATTCGATAACAACCAGGGTTATAGAGGTCCTAAGTCTTTGTTTTCAGAACCTGGTAAGCAACAAGGCCATACAGTAGTTTATAGTAATTGTGTTAATTTCAGTGTTAACATTGGAACAAAAGCCACATTGAAAAATCTAAGAGAAGTGTTGTTTATATACCGAATCTCTTCAGTTATTTGTGTAAATGATTTGAAATGTTTCCCAAGAAAAATAGAGTTTAACCCCCCCCCCATCGGATCTTTTTTCTGACACAAGCTGTTTTTACCAGCGTTTCGTTATCTTTCACAGTGCTATAAGCAACCCAATCAACTTGACCCAACTTTCTAAAAACATTGGATAATATATTAACTTATTAGAATTGAAATTTAGAGGAACCATTTTTTCAGTTTAGTTTGCTTTACAGCAGGTTACATGTAGTTAAGTTACCAGTAATTAACTATTTAAAAATACATTTATGAGGGAATCTAGAACATCCGAAAATATTCTGTTCAAAAGTGTTGTAACAGAAAATGGAGGGTTTTTTTAAGAGTTGAAGAAAAATATAGACTTATGCTCTTTTGTTTTTTTACACTATAGAGAGCGTTAGGCAGCTGTAATACAAAGATGTGCATTTGTGCCAGGTTTTTAAAAAGTACATTAATCATAGTGTAGAACTAAGTTCAGTATGAATTGGAAACTTTAATTAGCAAACCATTCTTTTAATACTTTTTACCTTCCTTTTGTGTTTGTTCAGGTCTGGTTCTTTTACATTTTGTAGCCTGGCTATATTGTTTCCTCATTAACTAGTTGTTCTGTAAACAGCTATCACTTCAAGTCAGGAACAGATCTGATTAAGAAACATAGTTGCTGTTTTCAGGAAGGAAAAATAGGAAACATATTCCTTTAATGTAAATGTTTCTAAAGTTTTTCTGAATTATGTGAGAGGTGTTTGAAATCTAAGAATGCAGCGAATGTGAAAAGCGATGATTTGACACGTTTCTGTCTAAAATGCGCAAGTCAGGTCTTCAAAACTGAAGTGAAAAATGCTCTTTTTTCCATGAGTAATTTGTGTGTATTAGCAGGGGGAGGGGAGATGGGATGTGAAATGTTTTATTTCCAGTTCCCAACTTCTCTGACACACTTTTTTTAGCTTTATTTTTTTTATGGGTCACTTAAAAAAAAAAAAAAAAAAAGTTTTCTTCCTGGAAGAGAATATATGGCAAAATGAGAATTAAAGAACTATACAGGACATGCATTGAAATAATATTAATCATTAGCTTTTGAGAGACAGGCATGTTATGGATAGTCTTTAATTCCCCTTCATTATCTCAGGGTACTCTCTTTACTGGAGACTGTTTTATTATAAAAAAAAATCCTATTAATTAGGTGTAGTATTAAATGCTGATTTGGTGTATACTCTGTGGTTGACAGGAGAGGCCTGCATTAAGCTTAATTACTAGGCCATCCTGACAGCTCAGGCTGATTGAAATACAGCAGGAGTCTGTATAGAAACAGATAAGTTATTCGACTTCTCTGGGGCGGGGGGGAACTCCTTTGCAGAGGGGACTATGCAGTAATGAAATGCCCTCGCTCACTGACCCTTGTTTTTACTGAAACATAATTCAGAAAATTCTCATTGAGGCCATGTGCATTTTGCCACATGGATTTTCATTAGAATTGCCTATCCTTGAGTTTTCCTTTAATTCTGTAGTTTAGAGAGGAGCAGCAGTGTTTTTAATACTATTAGTTTTATTAGAAACAGTAAAATAGTTGCTATTTGATTGAGTTAAGTCTAACTTATTTGTATTGGCTTAGCTGAAGGATGATTGGCATGTATTTCTTCAACTGTTATAATCAGAGGGGCTATTGGTGATAAGCAAAGTGAAGCTATGTTTAATATTCTTGAGGTGAAAGTTTGATGTAATGTTTAATCCAAGTGAACTCTTTACTTGGTTGGAGCTAAGAATGGGGTTTTGCTTGCTGTTACGGAGTTCTATGCTTCTATTTTGCTGAGAATGGCTTGAGTTAAAATTTTCTGAAACTTTTGTGTGTTAAGATATTTGCTTGCTGTACTGGGATCATTTTGAATGTACCTAAACTTCTTTATTGAAAATACTTTTGATAGAAATAGGAGTTGTTAATTACTAGTTGTTAAATAGCAAATGAACATTCCCATAAGTAATTAACTAGACAAATGACAGAGATACACTTTGTAAAATAAAATCAGCCATCAATTTTAGGTACAGTAGAACTGGCATTCCATTTTGTTATCCCTGTTACCATTATAAACTTGTCTGGTTCCCATTGTGGTAGGACCTAAGAGGTAGAAAATCATGTGAATTAAAGTGCATGTTTTTTTTTTTTTTAATGTAAGCTGTCATGTTAACGTAGATAATTTGTCATGAGGGCTTAGAAATGAAAGTTCCAGCTTTGATAGCCCATGATTCCATAACAGTTTTAGCATTCTAGATCTGAAAGATGTAACAAAATGCCAATTTTAAATGCCAGTTTCACTCCATTGAGAGTGAAAAGTACCAGTTGTAAATTATTTTCAAGTACTTTTTTGTTTTGGCACTGATTTTTATACTTATCCACTCATTTGTCAGATTCTGGTAGTGGCAAATATGAGTCACTTTCCCTTCAGCTCATTGGAAAAAAATATGCAATTCAGGGGAGATGAGCTAGATGACGACCACAGCTTATTGCAACAGATTTGCGAATGGGTTAAGTAATCTTTTTGTGTGTGTAGATCTTTCTGTTAAATCCCCAAGCTTGGATCTTTAATAGTGCCTTAGGTAGCTTCAAAGCATAAGTAACTTTTAAAGCCAGTGGGACTTGTGCTCCTGGTCTGCATGATTTTTCAAAATGTTCTCTCTGCTGTGGATATAAAATAAATCTCAGCATTCAGTTTCTTTCTGTTTAATTCTAATGGGTTCTGGTAGGTTCCTGTGCTTCTCAGTAAATGGCCTGTCCTAGGGGTTGAGTGACTTTGACCTCATTACTGCACTCTAGGAAGTGCTTTCCTTTATTTATAAGGAAAAATAAGTGTATGCAGGAAACCTATGTGGGAATCATCTATGAAAAAATGTCCATGTTATACGGCTGACAGTCAGCTGTGTATTAGTACAACAGCACAGAACTTTTGGAAGAAAAGGAAAAAGCTGTTAAGTGTTATACATATCACTGCTTTCTTTTGGTCAGTTGTAAAATTTATTACAAGAAAGGCTTGTACTATTTCAGGATAAAGTTGGTAAATCAATATCAACAAATGATAATTAAGCATAGGCAGGGGAAGATGCCTGCCTGTTCTGGTAGGACCCCTTCTGGATAAGAAAGTTAGCTAATCTTAATAACCTAAATTATCTTCATTTCAAGTCATCAACAGGTGCTAATGCTAATAATTGTTATGTGGAAGCTTGTCTTTTTGAGATTGGACTAAGAATTGGCTTGTGAGCAAGTGTAGAACCAGGAGGTATTAAACTTCCTTGGCATTTTGAACCCTTCACCTTCTGAAATTAATTTTTGAGACCTGAATTAAGCACGTTAAGAGAAAAAAATATCACTGAGTCAGTGCTTGCTTTCTCAAAACTTTACTCTGCCCCTCCCTCCCACACACGCGCACCATACCTACTTTTTCATTAAAGTACAGGAGACATAGCATGTCTTAATTTCTGGGAAAGTAAAGGAGCGATGTCTCGTATGTAGATGTCCGTGGTATGCTGCATCTGTTTATATTTCGTATTTAGTTGACAGGGGTTAAGTACCTGAAATTGCTTTTTCATCCTTTTTTGTGTAGCACTTCCACTTGATGGTGGCCAGTTTTTCAAGAGGTAGCAGCATTCTTTGTTGATTTGTCTGTAAACATGAACATCAAAAGTCAGGTGCAGTAGGTGTTAAATTAGATTGAGTACCTTGCGTTCATGTGATTGAGAGGTGTAGGAGTGAAAATATTTTTTACAAAACTTTCCATGTCCCTAAATTTTGATGATAGCTAGACCAACTGGTTTCTTACTTATGAATACAAGATTAAATCTCTTTCAGTTTAGGTCTCTGCGGATGGACATGCAAACAATACTGTGAAGTAAAGGGGAGTGGGGTTTTAAACTGTTAGCTGCTTTGCACTGACTGCCAATGTACGTGTTCTCATCCTGTGGTAAATGAAAGCTAATCTAGGGTGGCCTGCCCCCTTTTGTTGAGGGGTAAATTTACAGGGAGTCAGAGCATTCACACAGGCGATTACTCTGGAGCAGCCAGTGTAATGTAAACCACAACTCTGTTCTATTTGTGATTAACTATTTTGCGCACCCATTTACTTCGGTTAGTTTGCACCCCAAGGACTATAAAATGGTAACATCCTTTTATAATATAAAAGAATTGAAATGTATTAGCTTATGCAGATAATACTTGGACAAGAGTGTCTTAACAATCTAAATCTGGTCCATTTAATAGGTTGTTTAGTGTGTTATCAAACGACCTTAAAAATTCCAGTTGAAATTATCATGATGACAATTCAGTATGATTTGTATTCCAAGGGTTGTTGTAAGTAAAAATAAATAAATAAATAAATTCTCTTTCCCCTTTTCTCCCAAGACTATTTACTATATTGCTGCAAGATCTTGCAGAGACAAAGTACATGCATTTTTTAAAAAATGTGTCCCCCTCTCTGACAAAGCCTTAGGTATTTAATGGAACTTGTGTTCCTTATGCACCTTTTCTATGAAGATATGCATTTATATAACAGATCTTTAGTTGGGATTGTGTTATCTCCTCGCCTGATATTTGATGTAAATAGATGCACATGCTATAACAGATGACTTGCAGGTTAAGTAAAACATAGGCGGAGATAACATAGCGGAGATTAATTAAAGGAGTAACATAATGCCAATTTCTTACCTAGAAGATAATTCAGTTTGCATACAATGTACAGGTGTCCAGTGTTGCTGTTTCTTAGAGATCAGACAAACCTTAGAGGGTTTTTTTGTTTGTTTGTTTGTTTGCTTTTAAATGGAAAGAAGTTCTTACTTTTAAGTTTTGGGAAGACATATTTGGTTACAGTATCTCTTTGTTCCATACATGTAGAAAGGTTTTAGTGATTAACCAATGGGTAACAAACTGACTAAATTATTTTTCTGATTTTGTAAAAAAAATACTTCAGACTATTTAATGTAGAATCAAAGCTGTTTTAGAACAAACTGAAAAAATAGGTTGCTGGTTTATTTGAGGAGGACTAAACATAAATGTATAGAATTTATGAAGTAAAACAAATCTGACGTCTTGAAAAGGAAGCACTAATTGTTTTTACTTAAGTCTTGATTAATTTAAAAAACAACAAAAGCCCTCTCCTCCAAAATGGATGTTTCAGGCTGGTATTGGTTACCTTTAGATTAAATTCTACAGGTTTTGTAGTATTTCCAGTTACTCATAATCTTAAGTGTAGTTACCAGGGAATCAGAGGACAGTGCCTAAGCTATGTAGGTAATAGGACACATCAACCTAGTGCCTATTGATTTACTAACTGTATTTTATTCATAACTATTCATGAGGAAATGTGTTTGTTCCAAATGGGAGGTTTAATGCACGTTAAGGCTGTTTGGTAGTGCAGTGTCTTAATATTGCTAAGTGTCTTCAGTCAGAAAGGTACGCTTGCATCAGCCTCAGATTAACATAGGGTGAATAACAGAGCGATTTATCAACCAGGCAGCCCTGAAGAGTGTCAGCAAGAAGGCTGACGCTGATGAATTGGAAGGAAATGGATGCTGCATTAGATGGCCACTACAGCCCACTGCTAAGGCCAAGGTCTTGAAGGATGGCAGCTGATATTTAGGTATACGCAGGGTAATTAAGTGAGGAGGAACAGCAGTTCTGTGCTTGGCTGAAAAGAAAAGAAACGTGTCCCTTTGTACTCCCAGAATTTTAGCAGTTCTAACAACTTTAAGTGGGAGGTGGGACAAGAGTATTAAAACAGAAGGATGTCATTAGGACCGGTATAACATGAATTGCTATCTTCCTAAGATAAATACCTGAAATTCAGTTAAACTTTTTCATCTGATTTTTTTTTCTTAGCTATCTTACCTGGCAATAAGAATTTGAGTAAACATTCATTTTGAAGCAAGATTAGTGTGTGCTTCTAGCTTAATACTTCTATGATGTTGAAGTTTGTATAATCTTTATGCTTGTTAAATTACTGTGCAGTAAATGCACAAAGGGCTTTACAGAGAGGGAATAAAGAAATAGTTAGGAACCCAAGAAGATTAAACTAGATATAAAATAGGCTTTCACTTCTCCCAGCATCCTGTAAGAGGATTTTGGGAAGAAAATTTCAGCAAGAGTAAGGGGTTAAGGTTGCTGTTTTTTGCCAAGGAATCAAGTTTTTCCCCCCTCAATTTAGTTTTATTTGGTTTATGTTGCAGGAGACTTTTTCATTGTTTTTGGTTTTGTCTAATTAGATTTGTATAGGAAACCTGGGTGTTTCATATGTAAATCGTGTCTTCATAAAGGAACGTCCAAGGTTGAACCCATCTGTGTTTTCTTTCCGGTTTAGAGAAATATAATACACTCAGATTTAGAAAGTGAGTGCTTCAGCTGTTTGTTTGGCTACCCAGGTCTTCAGCTAAACTTCTGGTCTGTAGTGCAAGTGTTTTTAGAAGCCAGATAAGCTTCAATATATGCAATAATAATACCTAGTATAATGCTTTAGTTTAATTGTGCAGACTTACCTACTCTAGTAGTCATACATTACTGCTAATTATATTAACTGTTAAGTCTGTTGCTTCAATTCCATTCTTACTTAAGTAATTAGTTGAATACAAATTTTGGTTTGGTTCACTTCTCTGAATTTCCTACATGGAAATGATTTATTTTGGTCTGAATTGAACAGTTTGGCAGCTGAAATGTTTAATCAGCTCTTTTGAGCCTAAAATGTTTCAAAATAGTTAGAAGGACAGATCTTTTGAAAATTATTTTCCAGTTGAACTTTTACTACGTGGCTTCATATAGAAATTTATGCTAATTTAATGCACATATAGTGATGATGCTTAAAGAGAATATTGTTTCTAGTTCAGTCTTTGATTAGTAGTTACAGTATAAAGTATATAATAGTAATGTAGGTGGTATACAGTTTAATGTTGTCATAACCCCCTTTGTGTTTGTAACGGGAAGGAATGAAAATAATTACTAATGAAAATTGAATAATTTCCAGGCCTTGAAGCTAGCTGGTTACATATAAAACTGTAAATATGAAAGCAAATACTGTACATGTATTAACGAGTGGGATTGAAAATCATAATTATAGTATAAAGACCAAAGAAAATGATGTGCTTACCTTCAGATGAAATGTTGTATATTGTGTACATGAAAACATACAATAAAATCTTTAGATTTTGATTTTGAAATCAGTACGTACAGCATTTATTACAGTTTTCCTATAATCTGTATAGCAAAACCGGTAAATAAAGATTTGAAAGAAAAGCAGTAGTCAATTAATTTGTTGGATTAAAGACATCAATATAAAAGTTAGAGGTTGCCCTCTTAAAATTCAGCATTTAATACTTTCTATTGGAAATTTTTCCTTTTCAGAAATGAAGTCCATAATCTAAACTATATGGTACTTTAACTATAGCAGTGCAAATGCTAGAACTGCTGCCTCCTAGTGCTTTGATATGAACAATTTTGAAGGAACTAAAGACATTGCCTCACAGGCTTACTGTCAGATAACTTGCTTTATAGTATAGGAAGTATTTTTTAGGTTAAATAATTATTTTAGCTTAAACATATTGAAAGGAGCACTTGGAATCTTATATTAGTGTCTTATAAAACTAACTTATTTTTTCACTGTTTACACTGTTGCTACTACTTTTTTTGGTTTGAAGAAAGGAAATTTATGGTTAACTTTATTGAGATATGAGATACTCAACTTCTCAAATTCTGCAGTGCTGTTAACACTGTAGGGTAATCTGCTACATAAAGCGTTTTCAGAGTAAAATTCAGAGTCTAAAATTAAAAATAAAAATTTGAGGTTAAGTTTAAGTACACCCTTTGCATATTTGAACCCATACAAAAGGTGGGTAAGTAATTTAATCTATGTTATTTTTCCCCATTTGTCACACTGACTTTCTCTTCTCTCTTTTCACTTACCCATTTTTATTGAGGCTATAACTAATATTTGTTTCTAATATGCTTTTTGTGTGTTCTAGAAATATTGATTGTTAGGCATTCTTTGCAATCAGTCTCGTACCAAATGTAACATAAAGAATGTTGTATTTATGGCAAGTGTCTTTCATTGGGTTCTATGGTTTGCTGTCTGTTCATACAGTTGCATGAACACTTTTCATTTCTGAAACCAGTCCCTTAAAACCACATTCTCTGTATCCTGGGGGGGAAGCAGCATCTCATCTCTTTGCCAAAACTAGTGTGACCAAGGAAGAAACAGTGTAGATTTATTCTAGATTGCCAGCAAGCTTTTACTACAGTTGCTTTACTGTGGAATATTGAGGTAGAAAAAAGTGTGTGAATGCTAGGAGTGTATTTTAAACTTGTCTGAATGACTTGCACCTGTCTATTATTTCCTTTAATTGCTGCATGTTTATTATGCTAGTAATACTTGGTCAGATTTTCTCTTTCAGAAGGTATGAGGATGTTAAAGAATTTATCTATTGAAAGTATAGTAGAGGAGAACCTATCAGTTACTGCAAATAGAACATTGTTTTCCTTTAGAAACTTTTTAAAGGACTTGTGTAAGTGTGGCCTATTAAATTATATTTAGTTTGCTAGTATTACAAATATTACGGTAGTGCTTCTTTTTCAGTTCCTTTGATACAGTCCAGCAGACAGCCATCTGTGAATAAGGGTTGGAGAATTAGGTCCTAGGTTTTCCAAGTGATTTAGGCTTGAATATCACAGCTCAGTCTGGAATCTTGTTTCTCCCAAAACTCATATGGTTTTTCTGACATGCAGCTTTGCTGGTTGATAGAACCCGTCAGATCACTTGATGTCAATCAGAGGTTTAATTTTCTGTTGATTTGTCATTTAAGTAGCAAAGGCAATTAGGTTATTAGTTAGGCTGATCATTGTATGCCAGTCCTTGCTTGTAGTGTGTGTGTGTGTGTAAGCAAGTGATCCATTGCTATATATCTGCCAGAAATATAAACATCCATAATTTGAATTTCCTTCAGTATGATAGATTTAATGAGAACCTAAATGAGTATACACATTTCAGTGAAATGAACGTTTGTTTATATTACTTTTTAAATGCAAATGATGAAACCTTTTGTGATTTATTGCTTAATAGTCCTTTTAAAGAATGACAGCTCAGATGTGTTTGTATTTTTTTCATTTGATACGTTTCTAAAAGAGGCTATTTTACTGGCAATCTCTAAGTAAAAAACAGAATGCTACTCATCATTAATACATCATAATTTGATGCCATCTTTATAAAATTTAAAATGAAAATGCTTCCATACAACTAGTTATTTTCATACACTAATAGTAATGGCAGCTGGTAGACTGTCCAGTGGTGTAAACATGATACCTGAGTGCTCTGGGAGCAGCAGCATATTGGCAGGGCAGTGTCACTGGTTCCGCTTTGTGGTGGCCAGTCAGGCAGTGCATCTGCTTTAATTTTTTTGCTTCCACAGGTTGGCACCTGGGGCTGGTTCCCTGGTCATCCTTCCTTGTTACATTACTGAGACTGTCAACAATAAAATTGTAATCTTTATTTTATTGCTCATGCAAATATTGAAATTGCTACCCTTAAAAGTTTATGGTAGGGTTATCTAGCCATTAAATTATGTAGCGAACAGTAGGTATAACTTGGTAATTATAGTGGCGCTCTTGACTAGAAAAATAATATTAGTCTAAGGACTTTATACTTGTATTAGTTAAGTTTTCATATAAGATTAATGTACCTAAAAAATGATTTTTTTCTAGTTTCTTAACCCTGTCTTTCTTTATGTAGACAGTTGTACTGTTTTCCATGTACTCTTGGTAATCTTCACTTTGTCTGGGCAGGCCTCTTATAAAAAGGATGAAAATCTCTTAACAATTTTAAAGGAACTTAATCTTTTAAAGGATGGTGTACAAAGTTGTACTTTTAAACAAAACAAATAGCAGCTTTAGTGGCTCTTTGTTTAAGCTTTTCATTGCTAATGTCATTTAGGGCAGTATTTCTCAACCTATGGGCCACAAGAATATATGAAAGGGTCACAAAGTTTAAAAATGGATTTTCCTTTAAAGGAGAAAAACATGAGAAACTGTGGCTTTTCATTTGCAGGTTGGTAGAGTTCCAGCCTGTGATAGGCTACTTGGGGCTCCCAATGCCGCCATCTCCCCGTGCCGTGCCCCCCCCCCCCGCCCCCCATGTACACACTGGGGGCAGGGGGCAGCAAGTTAGGACTGGCCATTGATGTTTCCAGATGGGTCCTGATACAAAAAAATATTGAACTGATGATATATGGTACAATCTGAATTTGATGGTGGAAACAAAATTAAGGTCAAACTTCCATTCTGAAAGCTGCTTCCTCTTCATGGTGCCTGACTCAAGACTTGCATTCAGTTCACTTTTGTTAATCTTTTGGTCCGAGTTAAACATTTCAGTTTGCTTATGTTGTTTGAGCAAGTTTACCATAGTCTAAAAACCCCCTGATAAGCTGAAACTTAACATTATGCCTGTGCTGTGATGCTTTCCTTGTGTCACAGAATGTACTTGTCTCTAAGACAGTTACGTTTTCGTTAATATTTGATAAAATTTGACAAAATAGTAGCCCCCTTCTTGTCGTGATTTCTGTTGAAAGGTGTGATTGCAGCCTACACTAAAGACTGAAAGTAAATTCTGACTCTGCATTATCTTATCTAGTTGATAATTTCATCAAATAGCCCCGGAAACCTGGTGTGCCAATTGTTGGAAGCAATGGGCCATGAAATAATTGTAACTGCAGCTTGCAAAAAGCAAGCTGTTGTTTTCAATAAAGTTGAGTTGAAATCAGCTTTCCATGTTGCATTACAGCGGAAAACTAATTAATTACCATGTGACAAGAGATGTCATTTTTTTCATTCATGTCAAGAAAAGTTGCTAACGATATTCAGTCATAAGAAATGCCCACTACTATTGACTGAAGTCTAACTTAATCAAGTAAATGACTTGGTCTGATTAACCGCATGGCAGATTTCCACTGACTTCAAGCAGTAAGCAATGCATAAGGTTCAACATGCTGCAGAATTGCAGTGTTTCTGAAACTACGTATCTTACTCACTGATACCTTAGTTGCACCTTCTGGTAAAACTGGAGGGTTTTAATCATGACTTCTTAATAAAATTAATCTTTATTAGTGGATGGAATCAAATAGAAAATGGTAAGGTATGAATACCATGAATAATTTTCTGCTGAAATCTCGTCTTGGGTCTACATTTACTTAGATTTTGGCATTGCTCAAATTCCACATCAAAATTTTCCTGCCTAAAGCTTTGTGTATCCCTTTACATGCAGTCAGTAATTAAAGAATATACAGGCTCAAGTTGACCAGAACAGCAGCACTTCTTCCTACAATTCTTCCTGACACTTTATCTGTAGTTATACGGCCAGGTAAAATTATATTATAAATGGAATATAGACAATGGGATAGGTTGACCAGCTGGGGTGAAGCTGCTCTGTTTTTTGTAAAATCAGCAGGTATTAGAATCTTTCTGAGCGAAAATATATCTTGAACTAGACAAAAGAGAAGATTTTTGGGATCTAACACTAATTTATACAACTAGGCAGGAGGTAAATTAGGTCAGTATGAGGAAGCACAATTGATAGCATGCAAGTTTGGTTACATTAGGATATAACTGCACTATGAAAGCATTTGACATTCTTTAAACTTTCATGTTCTAAATCTACCTTCTGATGTATATTTTATCTGTCTTTGTTGTTCTTTATCACCAGGCAGGTACTGAATTCTAACATGTTGTATTCCATGGGACACATCTGCTGTTCTCTACCTCCTTCCTCCCCAGTGCAACCTTGGGTTTTCCCTAGTTTTTATTTTTGATGAGTGAATTTGAACACCATTGCAAAAATGAGGCCCAAGCATTTTTTTGGTTTTGATGGATGGTTCATATAAATAAATATATAAATAAATATATAAATATAAAAAAAATGTTAGGTTCTAGGTCACTTCTTTTGAGGTATCAATTGTAAAACAAAGTAATGTGAGCGTACTAGATTAAATCAGATCATTTTCTATAGAAAATACTTTAAAAAAGTGTTTCAGTGAATCAGTGAATCAGCTTAGCTGAATCAAGGTAGTTCTTATTGATTTTTTTGTTTGTTTGTTTAATAAGGAAATAAAGAAATCTCAACCTCCTCCTCCCCCCCCCCCGTCCCCCCAGCCCCCCCCAAAATCCCTCTGGTTACACTAGTGGCCATAGCTGCTTGTCCCCTCTTTTTCCCCATTGCTACATTAATTGTGGGGGTAGGAGAGAGGGTGAATAGCCGCAATTCTCACTCCCTGGGCCCTGGAGCCATGCAGAAGCATGGGCTTTGGCCAGAGCCTATACCAATCAACTGGTGAGTTCAGAGAGCTCACAGCAAATGGGAGGCTCTAGGAGGAGTTCTGCTGACATGAGTGAGTTCAGGGAGCTAGCTGTGCTTGTGCAACACAGGCCAAAGGTAGGTGTGGCTGCATCATCCGTAACCATATCCTGGCTCTGCCCACATTGTAGCTCATTAGGAAATTACAGAGCAAAAGATGTAAATACATGAACTCTACCAATGCAAGTATCCTATATATGTGCATACTTCATCTTTGTAGTTCCCCATTGGATATTTTCCCAGGTGGCTACACTGTGAAACAAACCCAAATTATTAATAATGGAATGAAAGATGTTAGGTCAATTGAGTATTGTTAATTTCCTTTTTTGTTTTCAGAGATTAAATATTTTAATTTGATGCTGAACTTTTAAATTTAGGCAAACCAGCAATTTTTAAAAATGTATATAGACAGAAGCATAAACCTAGTGACTTGCTGAAGCATTTAACATTAAATATAATTGTGGCTTTTATTCAAAAAGCTAAACTGAAATATGCCACCTGTGCAGAACTCTTTCTCTGAGATATATACGAGTTGGGGGTTTCTTATGTGAATGATAGGCCCTTGCATCACATTGGAGAAGCTAATGTCTGAATGGATGTGGTGGCTGCCTCAGAATGATGCTGCTGTTAGCAGTGAAAAATGTCTTCCTTACAATTCTTGTGCAGTAGGCCGTGGAGTGCAGCACATTTTTATAATAAAGGTGATGAATTTAATCGCAAACTGGCAGCCAAATGGAAATTGCAGACCTTGATACTGGGAGAAAATTGCCTATAAAGCAACTCCTGAGAGAGAAGGCTTTAAATTTATCCACCCATTTCGACATTGAGGAGAACATAGGAATTGCAGGGTATTTTGCTTGGCCTGCTTAGTTCAGATGGATGACACTTCAGTCTTCCTTTATTTAAGAAGTAGATACAGTTTGTTAAAAGAATGACCTTGTTGCCTAAACTTTACATGGTAAGACTTTTAGAAAATGTATTCTTTTGTTAACCTGAAATATTTGTACTTCATTCTGTATATTATGATGTAATATGCATAATGAACTGAAATGTTTATTATTTCACACAGCTTTTCCCCTTTTTGTATGGGTAGCTCTGATACTGTTTGAGAAGGGATGCATTTAAAAAAAAACCTTGGAGGTTGCAGAATTATATTCATGTGATAAATAATCCTGTAAAATGATTTAGCTGGTTTCGGGTTGTACTGCTGGTACTGGGGGAGGGGCAGGGGGAAATAGGAATGCCTCTTCTGGAAAAGTGTAACAAATGGAATGTGGAATAGAAGTTTTGGTAATAATATGACTTAACTATATCATAGCTTATAAAATTACATTGATTTAAAATAAATGGTATTAATAGTCCTAAATGTTAGGTACTTCTGTTAGGGGAGCCACTAGAAACTGCAAATATGAATAAGGTCTGTATTGTAGTAAGCAGTATATAAACAAGTAATAAGAACTGTTCTCCTCCTAGAAAACTTATTATAATGATAGTGTAGTATTGGAACCCTTGCAGGTATGTTAGGTAAGGAAAAAGACATTATTCGTAGGTAATTCTATGTGCCTTACTGCTGTAATATTTGAGAAAAATCTGTAGCTTTATGGTGTGAGAATTAATCATTATCAAAACACAATAAGAGCGAATAAGCTGCATTGATTTCCTTACCTTTTGTACCAAATATTTCTTGGAAAATAAGAGTAGCTCCATAAAACTTTAAACTGGTCTTGGATGTTCTCTCAAAAATTTCTATTTGAGTCCTTTTCTTCACATAATCTTAATGTATTTTTCCTTGGGTTGAAATGTTAGTAGTTGTGGTGGGTTTCATCTTGAAACTTGAAACTGTCAGAGGGCTCCTAATGCTTGCTTTGACATTTTGATACTATGTTTTGAACTGATTTAGCATGTATGTCCCATGTCAACAGTTCCTGATCATAAGACGTGGTCCTGTCATCTTTCTATGCAAACTTACAGCATCCTAACAAAATGCAGTGGTGATTTGTTTTAAACATCTAACAATATTCAAGGCGATTGTTGCCATTTTTGTTTTATCCAGAAGAAACAAAGGATCAAAGTTTACTTTTTAAAACAGTTTCTAAAAATTCTGCATAAAGAGATCCTGCATAGCAGAAAAGACTGTTTAAATGTACCTGGTTCCCTGTATCGGTGCATTATCTGTTTCTAGATAAGGAAATTCTTTGGGTCAAAAGGAAATATATACAAAGTAACAATATAAAAAATATCATTGAGTTGCTATATAATCCCCACGCTGCCTGCAGCATCTGGTGCTGTATTCTGTAGTACCCTATCAAGTATACACAAATTTTGGATGTTGTAAATAGATTCATTTTTGAGAAGCTGGAATGTTTATCAATTTGAGCAAAAATAATTTACCTACCTGATTTCTCCAGATAGCCACATCCACTATTCTGTCCTTCTGGATTTAGGAGGAGAGCTTAATTTTCAGCTAGTCTTCAGTCTTCTGTAAATGATATTTCAATACAAGTAACAGTTTCATTTTTTTTTTTTTTTACTTCCTGTCAGATTTCAGCTTTGTAATCCTTCGTATTGGTGTTTTTTCCAGAAGGGAGCAAACCCTTCCCTATTTGTGATGGGGTTAGTCCTATCTTTTGAAATAATGAAGAAAAATATGTGACAGAACACTGAATGCATTAGTCAGAAGAATTTTGTTCAGAACATTTCTTTACAAATATTTTCTGTGATTTCAAATGCTGTTATCTAATGTGGTACATTCTCTGTTACCAAGATCCCTTTGCTATCCAAACAACAACATTTTAAAACTAATTGGTAACTGTTGGGAGTGTGTGACAAACTCTTTTTCTCTTAAGCTATATTTCATGAGACACTGCATCTTTTACTCTTGTGGTTTGGTACACTAACTTTTAACTATTGCACTTATCCAAAAGAAGTCAGCTATTGAAATGGCGTTTCACCAGATGCTTTCCAGAAGGGTTTGGATAATAAAGGATAGACTGTAGACAGAACTGCATTATCTGTACTTGTCTGTCTGTTGGTTAATACGCTTCTCAGAGGTGTTCATAAAGGGAGACACTTTGTGTTATCTTTTAGTTAAAGAATTAGAAAGCATAATTCTGAAAAGAAATAGGAACTGCATGGTTTAAAACTAGCAACCTATTTATACTACAGTGTACTTTTAAGTACATAGCCTAGGGACTAAAAAAAAGACTTGTTGAACAGTGTTCACTAACTACAGGAACAACCTGCATTAAATTTTTTGCACCTCCTAAAGGCTTATTACCTTATTTTTGGGGGTGTTGTATTCTTTAACAGCAGTCTGAAAGTTGAATCAACCTTCTCTGTTCAAGATTTCTTTAGAAGCTTTTGTATTAAGAACTTCTAGTCAGTTTCACCAATTATGAAGTTAAATGGAATACACTTAGGCTACAAAGCAGGTAGTAGAACTGAGAGTTCCAGCACATGTTAATCCATTTATGTGAGATGAGGAAAAAATGATTGTTACCATATAAACAGCAAGTAGTAAACTAGTGTGTTTTTTAGGTAGGTAAACTGCATTTATCTAGTGTGCATGTAAGTGAAGTGCGTTGTTGTGGGCAGTGGGGGGAGGAACTTTCTAAAGTACAACTATCAGTTGTTAAAAACAGGAGCTGATGTATTTGCCATTATTTAAGAATCTTATTATTACGGAATCTTTGAGAGGGGAAAGAGACTTCTTTTTAATCTTTAACTTCTTGGGTCTATTTTTCTGTCTGCTTCTTGAAAACTTGAAGGTGGGTTAAGTTATTACAGTAACGTGATAATCCTTTTAAAGAAAAGCTTCTGAGATGGCAAAAGTATCTCTATGCATTTCAAATTTATACAAGATATATTTTGTATTTTCATCTTAATTTGACTCACTAAGCTTTAGGGGACTAAGTTTTGCTGTGATCAGTCTCTGGCTGAAACTGATCCGTCCATTTTTAATGTATTGTAAACTGTGGAAGACAAATATTGATTCTTTAATTATAGATCTAAGTACTTTTCACCCCCAATTGAGAATCAATCCTCTCTGAGTGGAAATAATTTCAATTAGTTTTATTTTCTTAAAATAATTAGAGTGAAATTAACACAAGAAAAAGCCATCTCGTTAATATAAAAATTGCACATTTTCCCCAATCTGTTCTCAGTCATTGAAGTGCTTACTATTAACTTTTTTTTTGCAGGCAGTTCACAAAGATTAATTTAAGGAACTATCCTATTAAAAAAACCATTCTGCAAACCTTTGTTACTAACCAGGCATCTAATTTGACTTATTCAGAAGTTTTATAAAATGACTGTTTCAGATGTGGACCTTGAATATTTCATTAACAGAAGATACCATGATTATCATTATCAAATGAAAACTGTAGGTGCCCACAAGAGCCTTGAGTAATGACACTTGTCAGAGGAAAGTTATTCGCTTAAGCTTCAGTCCCAGAAGTCTAGAACTAGGGCGCACCCACAGATATTGGTAGGAGAGAGGTTTAAAACTAACAAGAAAAAGGTTGGGTTTTTTTGTTGTTTTTTTTATTGCAACATGGAGGTAACTTGTGGAATTCATTGCTGCAGCAGGTGTTAGAGGCAGATGGCATAACTAGGTTCAAAAAGGGACTAGACAAATGAATTATAGATCTAGAAATAGCTGTTGAACAAAATAGTTGGAAATGCTTCCTCTGGCATGTTTAAACCAATGATGGTGGATGCCTGGGAGGGTAATGAGTAAGAGGATAGATAGTTCTAGATCGAACTTGTTCAGTGCTCTCCCTGTATAATATTTTGCCATTGCTGGAGCCGGGATCCTGGGCTAGATGGTCCATTTATCTGACTATGAGTGATATGTGTGTGGGGGGGATCCCCTGAGTTTGGTGGTGCACCCCCTGCGAAAAGTGCTGCTGACACTGCCGGTGGCATCTGCAGGTGGTCTCTGACCACCAGTCGGTGTTTGCCCCCCCCTGGCTCTGGGGGCATGCAGCATTCATGGATCTGACCTGGTATGGCACTTATTAGGAGTTTCCAGATGAGCACAGGCATGCAGTGTGTGGTGCCAAAGACCTGCTGGTGGCACGTGCAGGTGTTACCTATGCTGTTACTTTGCAATACTGGGGTGGGGGTTGTTTAACCCTGGGAGATTACAAGGTGTGCTGCTGCTACTTGTCCCTGGGGAAACGCATGTTTTTGCTTGACCGGATGCACCCATTCGGTGCATCTATATATGCGCTTTACTGTGGAGTAGTCTAATTAGCTCCTCAATAAGTGTTGCAGTCTACATGTACACTGATATTAGGACACAGTAGATTAATTTCACCATAAGATAGTACTGTACATGTAGACTGAGCTGCCTGGGCACAAGGGTGCTAAAGTGTCAGGGCTGCCTGCCAGCTAGCCTTGCACTGTAGCATCCTTGTCCCCCAGCCAGCCCCTCTGTAGCCCGATGCTGCCCCCCCCAGAGCCCAGGACTGACTTGCTGGACCTCCTGGTAGTTTGGGGAAGCTCTGCCCCAACTCTTAACTGCTGTGGTCCCAGGCATGTATGTAAATGGTGTGCCTGGGAGCAGCTGACTGACAGGAGTTCATCAGCGACTTGGACGAGGGAGTGAAGTGTACTCTGTCCAAGTTTACGGATGACACAAAACTGTGGGGAGAAGTGGACACGCTGGAGGGCAGGGAACAGCTGCAAGCAGACCTGGATAGGTTGGACAAGTGGGCAGAAAACAACAGAATGCAATTCAACAAGGAGAAATGCAAAGTGCTGCACCTAGGGAGGAAAAATGTCCAGCATACCTACTGCCTAGGAAATGACCTGCTGGGTGGCACGGAAGCGGAAAGGGATCTTGGAGTCCTAGCAGACTCCAAGATGACCGTGAGTCGGCAGTGTGACGAAGCCATCAGAAAAGCTAATGGCACTTTATCGTGCATCAGGAGATGCATGACAAATAGATCCAAAGAGGTGATACTTCCCCTCTATCGGGCGCTGGTCAGACTGCAGTTGGAGTACTGCATGCAATTCTGGGCACTGCACTTCAAGAGGGATGCGGATAACCTGGAGAGGGTCCAGAGAAGGGCCACTCATATGGTTAAGGGCTTGCAGGCCAAGCCCTATGAGGAGAAACTAGAGAACCTGGACCTTTTCAGCCTCTGCAAGAGAAGTTTGAGAGGCGACCTTGTGGCTGCCTATAAGTTCATCACGGGGGCACAGAAGGGAATTAGTGAGGTTTTATTCACCAAGGCGCCCCCGGGGGTTACAAGAAATAATGGGCACAAGCTAGCAGAGAGCAGATTTAGACTGGACATTAGGAAGAACTTCTTCACAGTTCGAGTGGCCACGGTCTGGAATGGGCTCCCAAGGGAGGTGGTGCTCTCCCCTACCCTGGGGGTCTTCAAGAGGAGGTTGGATATGCATCTAGCTGGGGTCATCTAGACCCAGCACTCTTTCCTGCCTATGCAGGGGGTCGGACTCAATGATCTATTGAGGTCCCTTCCGACCCTAACATCTATGAATCTGTTAACTGCACTGGAGTTTATTTAATTATTAATTGTTTGTGTAGGTGCACCCCTTATGTTCTTCAGTGGTCCATGCTCATTTCCTAATCAGTTTAGGATTCTAGTGCAGGTTAGCATTCTTCACGCTGTGTTATGTTTAGGCAAGGAACTAGAAGTTCATAGGAGAGTAGAATGAGTGGTTGAAAGTTGTAGAAAATTTGCTGTCATTTTGGTATTCCTGAATGTTGCTTCAAAAGTTGTTGCAAGCAAGTAACTGTATGAGGTCTTATGGGATTTGTAAACATTACTGTTTTTTATTTTGTACTTTAATAATTTTAGAGCATTTGTGGTAAATAAACGAATTGCCTCTACTTCCATGATTCACAAGATAGCAAATAATGATTATGACCAGTTTCTTTTTTCTTGTAGTTACCTCAAGTGCACTAATGGTAATAGGTCACAACCTAGAATAATGTTCATATCTGAAAAGAGGAAAAAACTTCATGCATTACCCAATCTGTTTGCGGCAAAAAATAAATAAACCATAGAATCTGTTTAAAAAAATAAGCAGGTAATCTTAGTGTGGCCTCTTGACCCACCCAGAAGATAAAATATGGTGAATCTTATATTTATGCAAGTGTCAAGGATTTTTTTGGATAGTATGTTTTTATTGTATATCTTCCAGAGGTTTGAATGCTGAAGGAAGAATACTTTGCCTTCCAAAACTTGTCTTTATCCCAAATATACAGTTGGTCCAAAAAAAGATATAGCTCAGAAAAATCCTTGCCCCTTCCATAATTCCTGGACCTTCATGGCTACAACATCACTTGGCCACTCATATTTCTGAGAGAAATCTGACTTCTATGAGAAACTAGTGGAGTGATCTAGGAATGCAAAAAGAATCTTAAATCTGCCTTAGGACATTAATATTTGTAATAGTTTCTAATGTTCTTGGGTCTGTAGTCTTAAACTGGTTTCTCTATTCTACGCCATTCTTTCCTGTGAGTGATTAATGTGATTCTGTGTTCTTTCTGCTTTTGGCCCAATCGCTTTTGCTTCCATTTTTAAGCAGAGCAGAAATAACTTATTTTAAAACCCTCTTGAAATCCTGTCACCTTTTAAATTTTTCAGTGGTGGTTTTAAAGGGGTTCCATTTTGTCAGCCATTGTTCTAATTATAAGTTGATTCTGCTTATAAAATTACTCCATACTTTCAGTTTTAGGGAAAAATAGCTTTTTTTTTTTTCTTTCAAACTATAAGTTGAATAATTACTGATCAAGTTCTTACACTATCATTTTTCTTACAAAATCCCATAAGAGAATAAGTCAAAGAAAGGACCCAAAGGTTAAATGCATTAAAGATTAAAAAAAAAGTTCTGTTTATCATGCTTTCAGTACAGTGTGTACTCACTGGTTCCTTGCTCTGCACCATCCATTTGTCTGTGTTTTTTTTTATACTTGACTCTAAACTGTATGGGCCAGAAATAAACCAATAGTGGAAGCTTTTAATTGCATCTGATTCCTCCCTCTCTGTTCCCCCTCCACCCCAGTTCTCTAACTTGTCTCAATAAGGTGAAAAACCGAGTGTAGTGGTACGCCACTTGCTTGTAGGAAACAATCATATTGGGTATTTTAATCCCACTCTTTTTGACATCCTAACATGGTAACATTTTTAGTTTTTACCACTGCACTCTGCTATCAAGAGTGATACTGAGTTTTTGAGTTAATCAGTTACTTCAGAAACAAAGTACATTGCGTGTAAAGTAGATTATTTCAGTTCACGTGAGTTTGCTTTGTTTATAACCATTGATATTTTTTCTATGATGCTGTTTTGCTACTTCCTAAGGTCTTTTGAAGTTCCTTGGTCTTCTCCAGTGTTACTTAAATGAAAACTATGAAAGCTACTTTGTTCAAACTTCAATTTTTTTTTATCACTTAATTATTGGATTGGCTTGTGGGGTGCTACAACCGCATTTTCTGGGTGTAATGAGAACTAGGCTTTTTATGAGAAATCTTAAATGTAGTATCCACTCTATTCCTAAACTTCAAGGAATGTTTTAGGAATCTGTAGCAGGACCTGGTCCCAGGGGCGGTTGTGATGCCCCGTTAGAACCCATGTGACTGCTGCCCCCACTCTCTATTTCCTTGCCTGCCAAGCCTTGGTATAACTTATAGGGTTTCAGGAGGCTGCCCTCTGGCTCCCAGAGTGAGCCCAGTCCACCTCAGCCTTGCCCCTTGGGCAGTAAGTTGTGGCCCTCCTGGTCCTAGTAGTGCCTCAGGGCACCGGTTGCCTTATGGGCTATGTTAGTGGCCTCTGTCTGCCTCCTCTTTAGCCCCACCCATGCCTTGTGTGCATTATTCTCATTCCAAGTACTTTACAGGCTTCATCCCTCTTGGCTTTGGCCCACTGGTTGTTCTAACTGTGGGCTTTTAGGCCTAGGCACACTTGCTTTGGCCTGACTTCTCAATCCCAGCCTCTTCTCAGTTGTGCCTCTCTTGGGGCACAGGCTCTGGTTTTTCTGCTCTACTCTGACCCTGTCTTTTGCTTTCAGGCTGCAGGCTCTGGCCCTCCCAGCTCTAGCCTGCTTTCTCCCTTGCACTCTCCCTCGCCCCTTTGCAGGGCTTAACTCTGAGTGTTTCAGGCACCCTGTCATGTGGGATCAGTCCTCCTGTACAGCCACAACCCAGCGCTCTGGTTTCAAACCTATTCCCCATGTAAATACTAGCAAACTTCTGTACAACTAAAATTCACCCCACTCTGGGTCACTGGCTCCCTGCAAGCCATATGTTCCCGTTCAGCTATGAGACAGCTTATGTGCCTGCCAGGCCACCTCCTGCAGCTATCTCCCTCTGGAGCCCCATCCATTCCTGTCATGTGGCTCCTTAGCCATACATGGGGATTTCCACTTTGGCTTGATGGCCAGCCTGCCTTCCTTTACTGCAGCTACACCCAGCTGATTGCAGCACCCTGCCTGGAGGTCTGCTTCAGGGCTGTTTACTGCAGTTCAGCTAGCTCCAGGATAGTCAGCCCTCCTTCCCCTGCCTAGGGGCAGCCCCTATCCCTGTGGTTTCTGGCCTGCTTGCTTCCTAGCAGCTAGCCTTTTGTTCAACTGCCAGCTCTGCATGGCAGGCTTAGCTTGTTGTGGCATCCCCTTAAAGTAACAGGAGCTGCTGGCTCCCTGTTAAAGAATCCTGTTGTGTTTGAAGAAAGTCTTTTTTGAGAGAGAAGAAAAATCCCAAGTTTTTTACCTGGTTCTTTTATGTACTAATTTGAAATGCTCAAGAAACTCAAACTGGTGAGGCATGCTTATTCTTTGCATGTTGATTTGTTTTTGTTGTGTCAGTGTTTTAGAATTCAATTTTCATTATATAAAGTAGGATTTATACCATATAGCCTTGGAGATATATAGCTCAGTTTATAAATTTGTTCCAGTACAATTTCTTTTGACACTTCAGTCTGACAGCATCTCCTCATTATGTGAAACAGGAAGAGTAGAAGGAAATTGCTGATGGAAAGAAATATGTATAATAAAAATTTCTATTCAGATTTTTTTTGTTTTATGTCTGTTAAACTTGAACTTTTGGTTAACTGGATTGGCAGGACATTGTTTAAATCTAAAGCTACCCCCAAAAAATACATTTCTGTACTGGACATTTAAGTAACTTCTGAAAAGCTTAATATGCCTTGGACTTTTAGACTAAATTGCTGAGACTTGTCTGCTGCCACTGCTTTATCTCTTTGGGTAGAGAAGAGGTATAGCAAGATAGCCCATATAACCAAGGCTACTTGGTTATGCCTACTGCTGCTGTTTTTTCTTTGGCAGGGGGGAAAGGAGGTGGAGGCTTGATCTACACCAAAAAGTTTTGGCTAGGGGTGTGCAAACACCCCATCTGCTGTCATGTGCTATGTCTTTGCTTGGGGGTCTTCCAGTAAAGCTGTGGCAGCAGTAGTGCCATAATATAAGCAAGCTGTGAGAGAGCAGGTTGACTGAGAAACTAGAATAACCAGTTTATTTCCCTGGAAAATACAGTGGTTAGTTTAACAACACACCCTTTGCTATAGAACTTGGGTATCTGAACTGGTTTCTGCTGAACAGTAATCTAGGGTCTCTTTCCCAGTACTGAAAGCATTCCATGAGGTTGCGTCTGGCTATTTGAGATGTATAGCATAAGCTTTTGTGTCCTTTGCTTCCTTCATTTTTAAGGAGAAAAGGTGTTCGTAATGCGCTTCAGGGTTAGACACAAAAATCTCCTCCTGCTAAATGGCTGTTATGTCTGGGTGGTTTACTGATAAGGTGGCTCCTTAGTATCCTAGAGAGAGCTAAGCATAGCATATCAGAATAGGCTGTGGTATGTAGAATGGAGTGTGGAGTCCCTTCGGGGTGACTGTTCATTTGCTTGCATCAGGTCAGAAAGAAGATATCTGAGTATACCTGAGGAAGTTGCTTTTGTACATTCCATTTCATTTGGCTGCACCTGGTACCATCCAGGAGCAGAGAAAGGTATTTAGCTCTTTTGGTGTGAAGGCAGGATAGAGGAGTACTTTACAGACTGACTAAATCAGAGATGGATAGGATAAGCTTTTGTGAGCTAGAGCTCATTAAATTTCTGATTTAATCTATAAGATGCTAGTCTATCCTGACTTCTTCCTGGTTTTAGACTGACATGGCTGACTATCTCTTTTTGAGGTATAGATCTCCATCCTTCATTGTGACATGAGCAGTAGCCATGTTCCATTGTAATTAGCTTTTCACACTATTGGCATGCTGTTGGGGGAAGAAGGAACTGATGGCCAACCATTAAGCTACTCATAAAGAAGTGGGAGGATCAGGAGGTTGGAATTATCGGGAGGTGCTTATATGCCTTGATCTAATTTCTTAGTATAGCTATCTTTATTTTAACTAAGATTGTATGGAAAATATGGAACATTGTATGAAAACACCAGTGTAGACGGGTAGCAAGTTGTGGTGGGCTTAAAAGGTGGGTGCCATTTGTTCAATAATAAAACCCAGTGTTTGATCCTACAATTACAAATGTGAGCTGAATAGTAGTAAAATGATTTTTAACTTGATCGTGCCTGGTTTACTTTAGATGCGAGAGCATGAGAAGACTTGCTTGTAAAAGTCAGATGATTAAGTCTTGAGTTTGCTATTTACTGTATTTAGTCAAATAGAAAACAACACTGATTGTAAGATGACCCCCCAATAATTAGATTATTTATAGGGAAAACTTATACATTTGTTATAATTTTCCGGGTACAGAACCTGTATTGAAATTTGTCCCCCTCCCAGTGCTACAGCAGGGGAAATTTGAATCTGGGGGGTCAGGTATCCCTTTTATTCTCTCTGTGCTTCCCCTTTTTCCCCCCAGCTCCTTCCCCACCCTCCCCTCCCAGCAGCCCTTTCCCTATCTCCTTACTATCAGACCATGCTCTCCCAGAGCACATGGAAGTCAGCAAATTAAAAAAAAAAATGACCTTGAAATTAAACATGGCTGTAGCAGTCTGCATATAGAACCCATATACTTAGTTCAGTTGGAACTGATACATGTTACTTTTATTTATCTTTTTAAAGTGATGTATGTTTTAGTGCAGGTACTCCATAAACACATGTTCAGGCAGCATTTTTGTCCAAAACTAAAGGTGCGTAATTTACTATATAATTCATTGGGCTGAACCCCACCAGACTCAACAGCATTTCAAGCCATGGTGACCCCACAGCTCAGAACTGCTCAGTCTGTGTGTATGTGTATAGTCCTGATATTCCTCCCTTCCCTCCTCCCCCCAAAAAAGGATTTACCTTCCATTCATGACTGAATAGATTCATAGATGTTAGGGTCGGAAGGGACCTCAGTAGATCATCGAGTCCGACCCCCTGCATAGGCAGGAAAGAGTGCTGGGTTTAGATGACCCCAGCTAGATGCCTATTTAACCTTCTCTTGAAAACCCCCAGGGTAGGGGAGAGCACCACCTCCCTTGGGAGCCCATTCCAGACCTTGGCCACTCTAACTGTGAAGAAGTTCTTCCTAATGTCTAGTCTAAATCTACTCTTTGTTAGCTTGTGGCCGTTATTTCTTGTAACCCCCGGGGGCGCCTTGGTGAATAAAACCTCACCAATTCCCTTCTGTGCCCCCATGATGAACTTATAGGCAGCCACAAGGTCGCCTCTCAACCTTCTCTTGCAGAGAAGGTTCCTGTAATGAGTAGGGGTCTGGCTAAATTATGGGGATGCTTACCAATTTTTGCTGGTTGATGGTGGTATAAACTTCTAATTCTGCAATCATTTCACAGTGGCCCCGCCCTTCAGTGCTGATTGGCAGAGGGGCCCTGGTGGGGAGAGGAGGGATGAGGTGGTGGCTGCCATCTTGTCTGCTACCCTTTGCGCTGCCCCGCCAGCTGGCACCTTCCCTTCTCAGTAGTGAGGATTGGTTGCTCCCAGTGAGGAGCCAGCATTTTATTAAGTTTTCGTTGTTGTTCATTTCAGATGCAATCCCGGATTTTGTGAAATCCATGAATTAAGTAAGTCCCTAGTCATGAGTCCTGGGATGCTCCAAAAATGTATATGCAGATGAGCACAGAGCAGTCTGGTCTGGCTCTACCTCGTATGTAATAGTCTGAGAGAAGGGGTGACAGAGGGATTCTAAGTATACTGTTTGGTGCCCCATTTGGTGATGTTTGCTGGACATTTAAGATGAGTGAAGAAACAGGAATAATTAGAAAGGCACAACTTGGCTGTACAAGTTAAGAGGAAGTCCAAATGTATTCAGTGTAGTGGTACATCGTGACTTGGAAGTTGGTGTTGAGGGCACTGACATATGTTTAATGGGCACTGCCATATGTCGTTTCCATCAGCATATTTGCCCAATGTTGGCCATGTGTTTTGTAGTCATACTAATTGTTGGCTGCATTTAATCGACTTCGTAGATGGTTTCCATTGCTGAGCACTTGTTGCTTTTGGCAGTGGTTTACTTGATAGACAGTGCATTTAATGAGGCTAGTTTGTGATTATAAGATGAGGGGGTTTTTCCCCCATGCCAATTTTGGGAAAAAATGTCATCTTGTGTTCAAATAAATACGGTAAATTGGTGAGAGCATTAAGGTTTACTTCTACAGTAAATTAAAAACACTGCACAAAACATGCACTATATGTTAGTTTTCACATATGGTATCGAGATGAAACCTAGGAAATAGTTTTGTTGATTCTAAAACTTGTTCAGGCCTGGTTGGAGCGAGGAACCACTTCAAACTTGGATTTTGTCCTGGAAATAAAATTTTGTTTGGGATGTTGTATTATCTCTTTGCTTTATATGGCATGCTGTTTCTGCAGGCTATCATGAAGGGCTCTGTACAGCTAACAAGAGTTGCTGTTTAGGTTACATTTGGTATTGGAAACAGGTGGCAGTGTTAGTTTGATAAGACAATTTCTAGAGTAAAACTTTGGGAAGCACTTTGCATGAAAAATATAAAGGGTCAGAGGAAGCAAAGGACTTAAAAGAGAATTTATTTAACCAGAAATAACATTTCATGTTGGATTAAAAAAAGAAAAGGCCACTCAAGTATTAGAAGCAATACGGGGAGGGTCTGTGAAACTACCTAAAGCTGAAAGATCAACTGGAGAATATTTCCTCTAAAATGCTGCCTTCAGTTTTGTTGATGTAGAAATATTGAGTATGGCTAGGCATTCAGTTTCAGCACTGGAAATGTGCAGTGCTGGAAAACTGGTGAGGGGAAGCTTACAGGTGTTTCAGCTCCCTGGCTAGAGAGCAAGAGAGTTGCCTTAGAGGCAGCCTCTCTAGTATGGGGGTGATGGGAAGCTGCTGCTTTTGTTTCTGCCCCCTCCCATGGCAGATGAAGGCAGGGGGGCAGAAGGGAGGGAGAGCATGTGACAGTGGGATTTCAATGCTCCTTACCACCCGAGAGTAATGTACAGCTATTCAAGTGAGTGGGGAAAGAGAGCTTCTTGATTATATGTGCTCTTACTTCCTTGCAGAAGAGCCAGTTCTCTTCCATGGGAAGCCCCTTTAACAGCTATACACTCTCTTTTCATACCAGGAGAAAAGCCTTTCTCCCAGTACAAATGGAATGCTTGCCCATTGTTATTGACTGTGAAAAACTTTCAGAATAAATACTGCTGGGTAATGTGATCAGCTGTATTTTTTTTAACAACACCTGGAATTACCCCCCTCAAACCTTCCCCCCCCCCCTTTTTTTTTATTTGCAGTGAGTCGGGTACCTGGAGAGTGATTGATTTTTTTTTTTTAATTTATTTTTTATTTTTATATTTTGCAGAGCAGGTTTTGTCAGCACAGTCAAGGTAATGTAAAATGATACCTGGTGTCTGCAGTGGTGGTGGCAACCACTTTCTGGTCCTGCCTTGACTGGGAGTCCTGGGGCAGGTCCCGGAGCTTCTTCTCCACCCCCCGCCTCCCAGTCCCTGGTAGCTGGGAGGTGGGGGAGGGATCCCTGCTTCCCTTAGGGTAGGTGGTTGGAGCCACCCTGCCCCTAGCCCCCAGGAAGGCCCTTTCTCATCTGAGCTCCATGTGGTATGAGCAGCAACTCCCTGGTCCCAACTCTGCTGGGCTGTGAACTTGTCTCATGTGCAGTAGAGTCAGGGTCAGCCTTAGGGGTGGCTAACCACCTGGGGTGCTCCACATGCGCATCTTTGAGCAGCACGCTGTCAGGAGAAGCTGGGTCAGGCACGTGCAGGTGGGGTGGTGCTAATCCAGGAGATGTTTTTAAATTTTCACCTACTGGCAGGGGCGATGTGTAGGGGGTGCATGCGGGTGCACCCCCTGAGCATGGCAATGTACCCCCTGCAAAAAGGGGGGGTGGTCATCACTTGCCACCCTGCCGCTGACACTGCCGGTGGCATCTGTGGGTGGTCCATGATCACCACTGGCCACTGCTGACACTGCCAGCGGTGCCTGTGGGTGGTTCCCAACCTCTGGTCAGTGCTCCCCCCCTCCCCCCCCGCCAGGTGCTGTCAACAGTGCCAGCAGTGTCTGCGGGAGCTCCCAGCTTACTGCCACCTCTGCACTGCTACCAGTGCAGTTGTGCCCCTCCAGCTGCTGTGGGCACGTACCATTCATGCCTACTGGCCAGGACAGTATGAAACATGGGACTGTCCCAACAAAACTGGGATGTAAACATAAATTACTGGTATTACTTTTTACATTTTCAGTACTTGTTAAATTTTGTAATGTAGCATTTTAATATCCACAAAGATATACTTTCAAATTTGTTCAACAGTTGTTGGACTGCTAGTGTGCTCATGCCAGTGCTTATGATGCTGGCTAGTTTCCTTCTACTCGTCTATTTTTTTTAATCATTTTTTCCTTTGCATTATGGAGGTTGCTTGTGGGAGGAGCCCTCTGTTCTTTTTGTACAGTGTCTCGCCCAGTGGCATCCTGGTAAATGGCAGGAGCTCTCAGATACCCTTGTAATGCAAATAAATAATAACTTAGGGTAGGTATAGCTGGGGCCATTTGCTTATTAGGGAGAAAATATAAAAAAAAAAACTTGCTTTTGTCTGAGAATAGTTTAAATTATTATAGTCATTGAGTGTTTAATTAGTCAACAGCAGGGATCTTGGTTTTCTCTGATAGAAGAGAAAACCCAAAATTTTCTGATGTAACCCCACCCCTCACAAATACACACGTTTTTGTGATTGAAATATAGGTATAGATAGTGTGTGCATGCGCACACATGCGTGCAACTTATTTAAAAAAGAAAAGCAGATCTTACTTTAAAAAATAAAGATGAAAGGAGACAAACAAGTGAAATGCTCTTGTCTCTCTTCTAGGCCCTACTTGGTTTCATAAACAGTTTTACCTAGATTATTCGGGTATCTGTACTTTCTGTAGTCGCGTCTAGTCTTGTCTTGTTAGCCACAAAATTATAATATAATGAGCTTTTAAAACAGCAAAAAGTAGTCAGAACCAGAAATAGATCTCCCTTTTGCCTTATTACCCTTCCAGCATTGCTTCTGTTTTTCCTTGTTTACAGCACAGTTTAACTGAAAAGCATTCAAGCTTTTTAGCAGATATTGTAGAATAGGTGGCAGGAAGGGAGTGGCTGTTTGCATTTTGAAGGAGGTGTCAGCATAGATAGTCTTTCTTAAAAAGGGAACTTTTCCCCATCTCTAAATGGGAACAAATGAAGAGCAAGGATAAGTGGAAAAAGGGGATGGAGACTAGCAGAAAATGTAAGTCTGAAGGGTTATTTCAGTTTTGACTGGAGCAAGGGTTCTTTGCGTAAGGAAGGGGACAATCTGAGGGATGAGATAAGAAAAGAAGCAGGTTAGGAAGCTTTTGATTCTGAATGAATTGAAGTCAGCAGGGCTTGATGATCAGGTAACCTGGTTTTCTCTGATAAAAATTTACAAAATCTGTGATTAAAATGAAAAGGTAGTTAGGGATGTATGTATTACAAAGTTTTCTTGATATATTTATAATTTGAAAGCAATTTGGAAGCCTACCAGTGCCTCAATCACTATCATAAAATAAAATAAATTCTAAATACCTATAAATTTTGGCCTCTGATCTTGTTTTTTTTATCATGGAGAATCAGAGCTCCCCCTGTCCCCTTAGCTCACAGAATGCATGTCCAGGCCCCTCACTCTCCACCTGCAGTCCCCTGGCCCTGCCAGTCTCCCTTACTCCCCCCATTGCCCTCCAGCCCTGCTAGAGGAGGCCCCCAGCTACCAGGGCTATGGGGTCAGGGACCCAGATCTACATTTCCCTACCCACCCACAGCAGCACCCGAGCCCTGATTGCTGCCAGCAGGAGGCAGTGGCTGCTGCAGTGGAGCAGAGTGTGGAGCCCAGCTCCCACTCCCCCTCCCTGCTGCTTGCCTGCTGTGGGCTCCAATGTGGGTGGGGCTGGCTCTGCACTACTGCATGCACTCCTGAGGGGGCAGGGGAGATCTGTCCCCCAGATATGTGCATGAGTCAGGGGCAGGTGTGGGCTAGGGCTCCCCACTCTGCTGCCCTCCCCTGGGGCCTCTGCAGCCCAGTGAGTGTAATCTGGCACAGCAGGGCCATGCAGGGAAGCTGCTTGCCACTGCAAACTCCGTTCTGCCCTGGTGAGGCCTCTGCCCACCTGGCAGCAGCAGGGGGAGGGCGGTGAGGGGTTGTGCCCCTCACTGCTGCCGCACGTGCAGGGTGCGCCTCACTTTGACAGCATGGAGCTTGCAGTGGCAGGCTGCTCTGCCCTGCAGTGCTGGTTCGCACCCGCTGGTCTGCGGAGGCCCTGGGGGAGGGCAGCAGGGCGGGGAGCCCACAGTGGGCAGCTTGCCCCCACCCTCCACACAGATCTAAGGGGTATGGGTTCCCCCTGTTCTACTGGGAGTGTGCGCAGCAGCAGGGAGCTGGCCCCACCCCCTCCCCCTGGACCAGTCACCCACGGCCTTGTCCTGCTTCCCGCTGGAGCCCTGCGACCAAGGATTCTAGGCTCTGTCATGCCCACTTTCTCCCTCTCTATGGGGGCCTCAATCCCATTCTCCCCAGACTTACCTGCAGGAGCTGCTCTCCAGGCTGCCTGGCAGCCATGTGCATATAAAAGCACATGGTGCCCCCTGCCTAACTGCCCACCTCCCTTCCCCCGCCCCATCCCTTTCAGGCTGGAACAGCTCTTTGCAGAAGTGCAAAACCCCCGGGTTTCTCTGTTTAAAGTGAGAAATCCATATTTTCCTTCGGTGAAGGGGAGAACCTGTGCTTTTCTCTGTTTTTCTGTGGGAAACGGAAAACCCGGCTCCCTCCTGATCTTCACCCTTGGTACTGAAGGAACTGGTAGAGGAGATCTTGGAGTCCCTGGCAGTAACATTTCCAAAGCATAGAGATGGGTGATATACCTGAGTATAGGGAAAGGCCCCTCTTTAAAAAAGGCAAAAAGGACTTGGGGAACTAAAGAGTAGTTAGCTTTACCTTGGAAGTTACTGAGCTTATTGTAAGGAAGGCCATTTGACTCATGGACTCATAGACATTAGGGCTGAAAGGGACTTTGGAAATCATCAAGTCCAGGCCCCTGCCTCAGCTAGGGTCAAAGGATCCCAGCAAGATAAGCATCCAAACGTTTCTTGAATGAGTCCAGAGTAGGTGCCTGCACTACTTCTGGAGGGAGTCTATTCTAGGCCTTGAGGGCTCAGACAGTAAAGAAGTTTTTCCTTATGTTCAGCCTAAAATGGTCATGGAGAAGTTCATGACTGTTGGTCCTTGTTATCCCTTGGGGCGCTCTGGTGAACAGATGTTCCCCCAGATCTTAATGCATACCCCTTACATACTTGCAGGCAGCCACCAGGTCACCCCTGAGCCTGTGCTTTTCTAGGCTGAAGAGTCCCATGGCTTCTCTTGCCCTCTGATCATGTGTGTGGCTCTCCTCTGGACTCTCTCAAGCTTCTCGGCATCCTTCTTGAATTGTGGAGCCCAGAATTGGATGCAGTACTCCAGCTGTGGCCTCACTGAGGCCGAGTACAGCGGGAGGATGACATCCTGAGATTTACTTGAGAAGCATCTCTGGATGCAAGCCAGGGTTTGGTTTGCTTTACCAGCTTCGACATTGCATTGGTGGCTTATGTTCATCTTGTGGTCAGTCATGACCCCCAAGTCTCTTTCAGCCATGAAGCTAGTGAGCGTAGCACTGCCGAGCCTATACGTGTGCTGTGGGTTTTTTTCTGCTGAAGTGGAGTACCTTGCATTTTTTGGTATTGAATGTTACCAGGTTTATAGCCACCCACTTCCTAAGCTTATTCAAGTCAGCCTGGATCACTAGTGTGTTCTCAGGCTTGGATTCTGTGCCCCAAAATTTAGTGTCATCAGCGAACTTAGCCAGTGCGCTTCTGACACCAATGTCCACATCATTGATAAAGATGTTAAAGAGAACCAGTCTAAGGACAGAGCCTTGGGGGACACCACTGGTCATGGAGTGCCATAATGATTCACTTCCATCTCTGGGTCTGACCTTGGAGCCAGTTTCCCAGCCGTTGGACTGTGGTGTAGCCAAGGCCACAGTTGGCCAATTTTTCCATGAGGAGATCTTGGGACAGCAGATCAAAGGCTTTTTTAAAGTCCAGATATATGATGTCAATCTCTTCTCCCTTGTCCAGGTGATATGTCACCTGGTCATAGAAGGAGATGAGATTGGTCAGGCAAGACCTACCTGCGACAAACCTGTGCTGGCTGTCCCTCAGAATATTGCCATCAGCCAGCTTATCAAGAAGGGTCTCTTTGACTTTCTCCAGAATCTTACCAGGGATTGAGGTCAAGTTGATTGGCCTGTAATTCCCAGGATTTACTTTCTGCCCTTTCTTGAAGATGGGTACCACATTGGCCTTCTTCCAGTCTTCAGGTACTTCACCTGACCACCACAAGCTTTTGAATATTTTTGCCATTGGTTGGGCTATGACGCCTGCCAGCTCCTTGAGTACTCTAGGGCATAATCTGTCAGGACCAGCTGACTTGAAGATGTCTAGCCTCTCAAGGTGTTCCTTTACAAGGTCTACACCGATGCTGGGTATAAATATGCCCTCACCCTGGCTGTCCTGTGTCATGCAGCCCTTTGGGCTGATGAAAGACCTATGCAAAGTACCCATTAAGCAGGTTGGCTCTTTCCTGGGTGTCATTTACCAGTTGTCCTGCTTGGTTTAGCAGGGGTCCATTGTTACCCTTGCTTTTTTCTGACTCCCTACCTATCTGAAAAAGGACTTTTTACTATCCTTGATGTGTGAAGCCAGATGGAGTTTGGTTGTAGCCTTAGCTTTCCTGGTCTGCTTTCTGCAGGGATGGACCAGTGCTGAGTACTCCTCCTTGGTGGTTAGTCCAGCCTTCCATTCTTTATAAGTCTCTCTTTTTAGGCACAGGAGGTCCTCCAGTTCCTTGCTGAGCCAAGGGGGGGTTACTGTGCCCTTTTGCTACCCTTTTTCCGAGATGGGATGCATGACCCTTGTGCAGTCAGAATCGTTCCCTTGAGGAGCAACCACACACCTCTTGGACTCCTTTTCCTGTCGAGTTGTGGTCCCTTAGGGCCTCAACAATGAGTCTCCTGAGCTTGTCAAAGTCGGTTCTCCTAAAGTCGAGGACTTCTGCAATGCTGGCTGACTTGCCAGCTTTGCAATGGATAGTAAAGGTGATCAGTTCGTGATCACTGTCTCCCAGCTTTCCATTGATTCTTAGGTCACTGACTAGATTATCCCCTTTGGCCAGTACCAGGTCCAGCAACACTTTACCTCTTGTCAGCCTGTAGACTTCTTGAGCGAGGTAGAGCTCGTCCGCGCACATGAGGAAGCTTTGCAACCGATGGGTTTGGCCGAGTGCTCTTCCCATGAGATGTCTGGGTAGTTAGTCTCCCATGACAATTATGTACTGAGAGTGTGCAGCCTTAGCCAGTTCCCTGGTGAATTCCTGGTCAAGCTCTTGTTTCTGGTTAGGAGGTCTATAGTAGACTCTTACCATGATGTCCCCTGTGCCATGTTCCCCACATTTTAACCCAGAGGGACTCCAGTCATCCACCCTGGGTGCCAACATCAATTTTCAGAGATGTGTAGCTTCCCTTCACATAGACAGCTACACCCCCACCCCTTTTACCTGCATGATTTCTCCTGTACAGGGTATAGCCATCTACTGAGCTTATTGTAAGGAAGGCCATTTGCAAGCAGCTGGTGAAGGAAAGGCTGATAAGAAGTAAGCAGCATGGATTTACTGTGAATAAATTGTGCCAAACAGACAGAAAACTTGGGTGAGGGAAGGGAATGCTGTGGGTATGGTGTATGTGGACTTCAGCAAGGCTTTTAAAAAGAATTAAAGTCTTAAACTGGAAAAATGTGGGCTAGACCAAATGCCTATAAGCCAGCCAGCTTCATAGCCTCAAGCAAAGGGTAAATATAAATGGATCCATGTCAGAATAGCAGGAGGTTTCAAGTGGAGTCTCACAGGGGTCTGTCCTGGGCCCAGCCTTGTTCAATGCGTTTATTAACGAATGCTGGCATAGAAAGTTTCTTGAGAGATTTTGCAGATGATATGAAACTGAGAAGGATTGTGAACACAGAGCACAGGGGTGCCATTCAGAAGGATCTTGACAGAATGGAAAGCTGGGCTGGAGCTAATTGGGTGAAGTTCAGTGACAAATACAGGGTTTTATAACTCAGGAAGAATAATCAAAAATATAAATACAAAACACGTGATAATGGGTTGGATGGCAGCATTATGGAAAAGGGTGTAGAAGTCCTGGTAGATCACAGAACTTGATGTGAATCTACATTTTGCAGCTGTACACAAGGCAAACATGGTTTTGGGCTGCATCAATAGGAGCATTAAGTGCAAGACAAGAAGGTGAATAGTGCCTCTTTCCTCAGCACAGGTTAAGCCTCGTGAAATATGTGCAATTTTGAGCTCCACATTTTAAGGACAGGGTGAAGTAAGCATGTAGAGGTAGGTGACAAAAATGATAAAGGGCATGGATGGCAAGTAATACAAGGAGAGGTTGAAGGAAACAAGCATATTCAGCTTGCAGAAAAGGTGCTTCAAATATCTGAAAGGCTGAAAAGCAGCTTTTCTGTGTAGCTGTAGAGAGTAGGATGTGGATAAGTTGCTTGAAGTTGCAACAAAATAGGTTTAGGTTGAATATTGGGAAAAACGTTTCCTGTTAGAACAATGAGGCGGTAAAATAGACTGTCTAGGGAAATTGTGGACTTGCCATTATTGGAAGTGTCGAAGAAGAGGTTGGCGAAATATTGGTCAAGGATGATCTAGACCAGGGGTGGACAAAATATAGCCTATGGGCCAAATCTGGCTCATCAAATGATTCTGTTCAGCCTGCGGTGGGTCCTTTGGCCCTGCCTGGTACAGGCACAGGGAACAGCCTGGGCTGTGGCATATACAGCCACTTCTGCTGCCCCTGGGTACGGAGGTACCACTTGGCACTGAGTACAGCGCACCTTAGCCCCTCATGTGGCTCTTGGGAATGTCAAGAGCTGTAGTCCATGGGGTGGCATGGTGCCTGGACTCTTCTTCCCAGCAACCCCTGCAGCACCAATTCTCTCTGCCGTCACACTTCCGGCTGCTGCTAGCATCACTACCACTGGACCCAGCCTTGCTGCTCCAGCACCCCAGCGCATCCATCCTGCACCCACTGCTGGACAGAATGGGCAGGAGGGTCTTCATGGAGACTGGACCAGGACTTCTGCAGACAAGGTGCAGTTGGCTGGGCGGATGGGATGGGGCAATGGATGTGTGGGAACAATGTCTGGGAGTGGGACAGGCAGGTTGGGCTGGGGCTGGGGTTGTGGGATGGTGATAGTACAGGACTGGGGCATGGAGCAGAGCTGTGATCCACTCCCTGCATGTCCCTGTGATGTACGCCAATTTCACAGGCAGTGGGGAGTGTATTGTGGCTCTGTCCCAGACCCCAGCCCTGTGCTGTCACTTCCCCATGATCTCAACCCTAGGCCCACCCATTGTGCTCCCTCCCAGAAGCCACCTCCCTGCTTACCCATGGCCATGTCCCATCTGCCTGGCCAAGCACACTGTGCCTGCAGGGGTCCTGGGCTGGTCTCCATGGAGTGCCCTGCCCTGCTGGGCAGTGTAAACAGGTCTGATAAAGGGGTAGAGGGGAGGACCAATAGGGTCCTTTTCCCACCCCTCCTACTCCCCAACATCTCTCAACAGTTTGCCAAAACTCCTGAAATAGCCCTCCAGCCCAAATAATTGCCCACCCCAATCTAAGAGAAGCTATGCCTATGTTTTACTATGGGTTTTATTCATGCGTCTAAGCTTTGCTGTTTGCCACACAGGACTGGGAAATAATTTCTTTCCCCTCCTGCTGCTACCTTTTGTCAAGATTTGCAACTTCCTCAGAAGCATTGGGTGTTGTCTGCAGCTGAGGCTTGGGATTTTGACTGTGTCAGTGCTCCTGCTGGGACTAAAACCTGGAGATTTCTGGCTAGAGGGTCTGACAGATTGCCCCATTTGGGGTCAGAAGGTCACTCCATGGTCAGATGAGTATGGTCACTCCATGGTCAGACGGGTAGAGACTGTGGGTGTGTGTACCTTCCTTTGTTGCACGGATCATGATGGTTTTCCTTGGACCTCTCAAGCATATTTTAACACCCTTTGCTGCTGCAAAGTTGGCATTGGTGTTATGGTTTGTGGTTGTATTAGGGTTGGCTGTGTAGTGTTACTCATAGATTAGGTCAGGAGTGTTCAATGTCAGGCTGCAGTTGGCCTGCAGGCTAGTAGAACCATGGCATCTGGCCTGTGAGGTGGGCCATGGATTCGGAATTTTATTGATGGATGAGCAGTGGCAATTAATAATCCATCCTTCCTAGGTACCAACTTCCTAAGCCCTGTGCAGCCAGGTTGGGGTGAGCCTCTTTCTCTGCAGCTTGTTCAGGGTTGGGCCATGCCCCCTTCCCTTTCACAGCTGGATTGGGCCCCGTCCTGCATGTCGGATATGGCCTCAGAGGGACTGAGCACTGCCCATCTGGCCTGAGGGGGAGAAAAAGTTGGGTACCACTGGATTCAACAGTGGATTTGTTTAGGATGGTGTGGATAAAGATGGTCCTGTCTCAGGCAGAAGATTGGAGTAGATGACTTCCTGAGGTCCCTTACAGGCTACTTTTCTACGATTTTGTCATTCTAAGGAGATTAAATATTCATGCATACCCTTTGTTTTTCACCCTTTTAACATAATAGGTGTTAAAATGGTCCTGTGCTTTTGCTGATGTAGCCTTAGCTGTATATTAAGAGTCAGTGCGTGGTTGTGACTTAATCAAAAAGGCTCATTTACCTAGTCAGAACATAGTTTTGGCAGTTAATGCAGGAGTCATTATTACTGAAATCACAATGCAGAAACTTCGGTATAATTTAGTGTTTAACTGTAAGGCCTTATATTGGTTCCATTCCAGTACCCCTTGTTGCGTCCAATATCGTCTTATTCTAACCCTCCTGTTGTGTAAGCCAAACCATATACAGACATGCTAAATAGAGTGCTTCAGATTGCTTTATTCATAAGTAAGTGATTCTACAATTTTTAATCATGTGATTTTATTATACTTCCACTGAAACATCTGGTACAGGCCACAGTCAGACTAAATTAAATTAGATGATCTACCACTGATTATACATTTGTTACAATTTTCCAGGTGTAGAATCTAATTACTATAGGTTTGCCTTGAATTTGTCCCCCTCTCACTGCTACAGCAGGGAAAATAAATTGGGGGAAGGGGGGCAGGGACATAACAGATGGCCCCTTTGCCCTCTGCCCCCTGCCCTCCCCTTTGTCAGACCCTACTCTCCCTGAGCACATGGAAGTGAGAGGAAAATTTGAAAACACTGACTACGAAATAAATGTGCCTGTAGGAGTTTGCATATAGGCAGAATACGATGGCTAGATGTAATTCATCCAGAATTGATGCATTTTACTTTTTTTGAAACTGCTGCAAGTTTTAGCAGAGGTACTTCATAAACGCACTTTCAAACAGCAGTTTTGTACCTACTTATACATAGCATAAATGATGCATGATTTTAGCACTGCTCAGTGTGCATGTGTGTGTACTGTAGCTGGGTGTTCTTATCACAAGTTCTGGGTTCCTCTAAAAAAATAAAATACGCAGATGAGGTGCAGGGCAACCTGCCCAATGGAGGGTGGGGCCACATTAATTATATCCAACAGGTTGAGCGACGGGATGACAGAAGGATTCTGGGTGAACTGTTTGGGACCCTGTTTGATGTTTGCCAGATATTGAAGGCTGGTGAAGAAACGGGGTTAATTGGAAATGGGAAAGAAAGGTGTAGCTCGATTGTGGGAATGAAGAGGAAGTCATAATGTATTCAGTGTAGTGGCTCACCATGTCGTTTTTTGTTTTTTTTTTTTAAGTGTCGACGCTGAGGGGGGACTGAGTGCAATGGGCACTATCATGTCTTATTCAGATGCACTGCACTAACCTGTCCTTCATGCTCGCCGGTTGTAGCGCCATACATGGTGTTTAGAATGATTGAGTTCTGCCTGCTCAACCAGTATGGTTTTGGGAACGATTGAGTTCTGCTCAATTGATACGATTTGGAACTGATTTGGCTGATTTGACCTGGAACATGAAATGTATTCATTAAAAAAAAAATGTTCCCATTAGCAAGTTTGCCCAGTGTGAACTGTGTGTTATAGTCATGCTCAGTGTTGGTTGCATTTAATCAACTTCATAGTTGGTTTCCATTTCTGAACATGTTGCCTTTGGCAGTGGTTTAATGATAGGCAGTGTATTTTATGAGGCTTCCTTGTATGCAAATATAAGATGAGGACCTTTTTTCCCCCATGTTGATTTGGGAGAAAAGCCTCATTTTATTTGAGTAAATGTGGTGTCCTTTGTAATAAATGGTTGATGCATATGTCCTTCTGAAAGAAACTGATTTATTCTGGCTGACCAAAATATATGAGACATACAATCCTCCAACTCTGTGTGATGGTTGCAGATACTGAATTGTGGAATATGGTCTATTGTATTAAATCTGTTATCACCCACCCTAATTTCTAGATGGGAAGTTTTCAATGGAGTATGTTGTAGAAAGTGACAGAAGTCTTGTTATGCATGTTGTCAGATATCATCTGATGATGTAGGCTGTTGTCTGTGAAAGCTTATGTCACACTCAACCAGTTTGTCTTTAAGGTGCTATTCTGCTTTGCCTTCTGTCTGTCAGCTGTTGTACTACCATTACTTATTAAAGTTGTTTGATACTTCGTATTGTGTGTAGTTCCTCTTAATCGCTAGAGTTTGCTGTTTTATCTAAAATTTTCATGCCGTGTGCCTGTTCTATGTTAGATTTTCTGGAAAGCTTCAGCCAAAATAGTTGCTTTTTTCTGATGGTGAGGCTAATAAACAAGTTTTGCTACTTAAAAAAGACTGGCCACTCTTTCTTTTTTTTTCTCTTTAAAAAAAAAAAAAAAACAAGCTATAGGGCCGCTGTGCTTTGGAGCAGACTCTTTTTGAGTAGCATTAGTGGTGGTCCTTGTGTTAAGTGTGTGATTCTGTAAAAGTCCACTTAGATCTGTGTAAGGGAATTATAGTTATAATATGCTTAACAGCTACTAAAGCTAAAAAGTTTCTAAAATGTCCAAATATTCTGTGCTTGCTGAGCATGTTGCCGTTGTCTCAAATCCCAGTGTTGACTAGTCTACATGAGACGCACCTGAAGCAACTGAGCCTGACCTGCCCAGAGATAAGGAGGCTCGGAAGGACTTTCTCTCTCATTGCAGTTTCTGACTTCTGTGGGGTTTGAGAGCAGCTTCTGTTGTTTAATGCCCCCTTCCAGTTCCAGACAGCCAGGCAGGTGAGAGGAGGAAGCTACTTGGCTCTAGTGTAGAGGGAGCACGAGCCAGAGTAGAGGAGAAAAAAGTGAGTTGATTGGAACAAGAAGCTTGAGAGTGGGTCTTCAGGTGAGGAGGAGGAGGTGCTAGGATCTTCAAGGGCAGGTTGGGACTGTTGGGACAAGGGGGTAGGACTTGGGATTTAATGAAAAATGTGGGGGATGGAGAATGTGACTGTTGCGGTGTTGCTCTTAATCTTTTCTAGGCTCACGGGCACCCCACAGAAAATGGCAGCTCTTAATGTTTACTTGTTTTTGACTAGAGGAAAATACTGGAGCAATTCTTCTGCTGAAAAAAATTCACAAGCCAGAATGTTTTTAACACAATGCATTTGAAATCCCTGGATTTATCTTGTGAATCACGTTTGCACACCTAAACAGTGCTGACATTGTGTGGCACCCTTGAAAGGATCTTAAGGCACTCCAAGGTGCTGGGGCACCCTAATTGAGAATTACTTGTGTAGGGAGAAGAATAGAGAGCCTTGGATGGAGAAAGAGAATAGGACAGAGGGGCTGAAACATGAGTGGAGGAGAATGGCAGAAGACCTGGGACCATGGACATTCCTTTCCAGAGTGGAGCAGAAGCTAAGGTTTTGGCATCTCTTCAGTTGCTGTATTGTTAGCAAATGCCTGTAAAACCCACAGGCAGCTTCAAATTTCCCTTTCTGCTACTAGGCTATTATTGTAATTGCTGTCATTTCATGTGATAGAGATCTTTTTGGCAAAAAAGTAAGCTCATTCAAATCAAATTTTGTGAATAGTTACTTGACCCTTTTTTGTTTTCAGAATGATTCTAAATGGGATATTATTCTGCTTTGTTCCAAGTTGTGCTGGGTTGTCTGGTTATCTGAGTGTTATTTTTAACTGGTGTCAAACATAAGGATCTTAACACTTTCTGGCAGTAAAACTGACCAGAGAATGTGCAGAGAGGCTGGCCATGGTGAAGTTTGCTTTTTTCACCCACTCATTGAAGCAGCTTTATGGCTGTAGCTGCCCTCAGGTGGCATATATTTGACCAAAGTCAGTTTTAAATCTACTGTAATTCTGATAGCAACAAGATAGCTTTATTTAGTATGCTCCTGACTCTTGACAGTGAATATTAGTAGTTGCTCTACTGGGGAAATGGGATGTGGGTTGGTAGGGGAAGAGAAATAAACAGTAAAATTGGCACAGTTGGGTTTTAGTGAGGATTAGTCATGGCTTGTCCACCTGCCTGTAGCCTTTGTTAGGGTTTATAAGTAAATTTTTGTCAGTTTTGTCAGGCATAATTTTGCTGTCTTAACTACATCCTTGAAATCTCATTTTCCATATGGCTTTGTATCAACGTATTCAAATGATCTTCAAGATGTCTGAAAGTTTGCAAATAGTTCTGAACCCCTTACATCTTTTAGAATGGGGATCTTAACATCTGGTTATCTTGAGCTTCTAGAAAAAATTGAAGAGACCACTTACTAACTGTGCCATTAAAGCTCTTTGTACTATTTTCTCAGATTGGATTACCAAAGAATATTTCTAATTCATGCCTGTTGTTGTTATAAACTTAACAAAGATCTTGCTGGAGAATAGCTCTTGGCTGGCAGGAGAGTAATAGCTTAATGAGGTGGAATATTGGTAGAAGCAAGGAAGAAGTTTAAAATATTGGTCAACCAAATGTAGCTTTCTTTATGTTCAGCAATACTACTACTTCCCAATTCACTGAAGAATATAAAATCACAAGACAAGGACTAGATGTATAATCCGGGCTGAATTTTGAATGCATGTTTCCTTCAAGTCAAGGTAGCAGTTATTTGGCTATCTGCGGATATTCTAGATTGGGGGCTGGAAATGTGTGGGCTGGGGGCTGGAGCCAGCAGCATTTGACAGTATGGGTCTTCAGCAGCAGCTTTCCCCTGTGCTGCTCTGGGAGAAATGGTGTGAGCTGGGTCCTAGTACCTACCTTCCTTCTACTGGAATTAGGTTGCAGCCTTAGAAGAGCTGCTGACTGCTGTTCTAGACTACAAAGGTGAAAAATCTTGTATGTTCCAGTACATTTAAGCACTGACCATTGCCTTTTTATCATTGGAGAACATTAGTTTGCAGAGAAGAAATATTAACAGGGACAAACTGGTAAGTTTACTTAGTATTTCCCAACATGCCTTTGAGTTCTTTCTAGCGTTTGGAACAAGAATTGTGATATGATGAGCAAGTAGAACCTAGTTGTTCCCTTCATCATGCTAAACCCTGAAAATCATTTTGCTTTCACTTTTACAGGTGGTAATGCTTCATTGGTAATTGCTTCCTGTCAGTAAAATCTTGCTGACTGCACTGATTGGAAAATGTTAGTTGCCTGGTATTATGTTGAGTCAGATGGCTGAACTAATGCAAAATACAAAAGAGTGGATAACAGTAAGATTAGTGTCCTAATGTGTCTTTTCAGCTCATCGCAAGTTTAGGTTTGAAAAATATTCAAGTTTAATGGTGTAGCTGGCTGTTATGAACATGGTACATTTTTCCAGCTTGAAGCTAATTTGGTCACGTTATAAGACTGGGCTTGAAAGTTGGCAGTATAGGACTCTTTTCTAAGACTTTGTATGCAGCTCTAACGTCTTACTGTAAGAGGATAAAACTGATAAGTGAATATTTTAAGTATAGGCAGGTTGATTTTTTTTTCTAAGTTAATTCTTTAATTGCATGTAGAAGAGAATTGTTTTTTGAGAAGCTTGTAAAATGGTCTTTCACTGAAGTTATACAAAAATGAACCATATTCCAAAGCAGACTGCATTTGTTTTAAGTCACTTTAATAATAGTTTGAACATTGATACTTTGCATAATATTAGGTCATAGATATGCTCAGAGATGCCTGGCATTTCAAGCACCTGAAACAAACCTGTTTATTTTTACCTACTTCATTATTTAGGTAGATCATTTCAACTTAAGTAGTTTTACTTGACCATAGTGAATTTACTGAATGACTTGACTTCGACTTGTTACCCTATTTGCTTGTTAAATTGTACAGTAACTTTTATAATTCTCTCTGGAAATGTGGTAAATTGTGAAACTCAGTAGTTGCATAAGTGGTGGTCTTTGTGACCCATGCTGGGGTACACTTAGGCTTTCATGGTGTCCTTCAGTCCCAAACCCCTTTGTTGTATGCTGCTTTGGGCTCCAGGAACAAGCAGAGATGTGCCAGGGGCCATCCTCCTGGCACAGGGCGCCACAGCTCTACCTGTCTTGTAAGGAATCGGGGCCTTAGTCTGTCTTGTTTAATAAACGTTAAATTCCATCCTGTGTAGGAGGGGCTCTGAAGTCAGACTTACCACTGATAGTAAGTTTAAAAAAAAAAAAAAAAAGATATATTTTTTTTTTTTACCAAACAAGAGAAATAATTAAAATCAGTATCTGTATATTGAAACACAGACATATTAAAAAAAAGATGTTCAGAACAATTATTCCTTTGGACACCTGCATCTTGACCAAGCCAAAATCTTGCCAGACTGTTAGCTTGCTTTAGTCACCTAGTGGATAAAGCTGTTTTAAATACCCAGTGCCAGGAGGTCTTTCTACAAAGGCCTACTACCATGGCAGCTCTCAAATACTTGTCCTTATCTGGCAGTTTACATCTTTGTTGTATTCTTGGGGCAGCTGTACTCTACATACAACTTCCTGCCACAGGTATACATCTGTTTGACAAGACAAGGCACCTTTCCTGATCTAGTTAAAACCAAGAAACAATTACATCATTGCAACCAAAAAGATTTATTAATTCCCAAATCGGAGAGTGTCTTTTATTTCTCATCAGATACTATTTTGACAGAAGACCTCTTCTCTGTGCAGTTCAGGTTATTGTAATCTGGCTGGGGCCTCAGCCCATGTGCCTGGGTTCACATCCTGTACTCCACATGCATATGGAGCTGTGCTCACATATATATTTTCATTAGTCTTTAAAGGTGCATGTCTACTCTAACTTTTGACTGACTTCAGACTAGCTTGGCTAACTACCTCTTTCCAGCTCAGTTTCTCAGTGATTACACCCTGTTTGAATAAGAAAGGGATCTTTAGCTTAATCATTATTTTATTTCCCCATTCCAGCTTTACTGTAAAACTGTAAGAACACTTTTACAAAGCCACCCCCAAATGATAAATGGAGGAATGATTTTGGAGTTCAAAGTGTCTTGTGCAGATATTTATTCCTAATTTGATTCAGCTGATCTCACATTTGATCTCTTTCTAAAGCTAATGATCATTTGTATTAATTTGTGTAACTTCTTCATTGTTGTATAGATCATGTTATTTCTTTGCGCATCTTAGCAATTTTCTGATACAGCTGAATCAAAAGTTGTAGCTAGATTCCAGGACAACAGAAGAACAGTGACATTGCATACTTAATGAACAGGGAGGAGGCAAAACCTTTAAGGGCCAATTACTCATTGCTTTACTAGGACAAAACCTATTATTAGGCTCTCAGACACTTAGCAGAAAGGGCTATGGGTACAGGGAGACAACTGGTTGTTAGGATAGGTAGCCACGTTATTTGGGGGTATTGATCAGCCTGTAAGGGGAAACATCAGCCTCCCAGTATCAAGTATTTGGGGAATTCCAGATTCTCCAGGCAGCAAGAAGTGTTGTAGAGCAGGGGTTGACACTGGTTTTTACAACATCTGGCCACTGCTTGTTACTAAGCCCATGCTGCAGGCTTTAAATCAGCACACCCCTAATGACCAGCAAATGCTGGGAAAAGAATATAGAACAAGACAGGTGGATCTGGTGGACGACTCCTTTGGTGCCTGGCAGGAGCAGAATGAATAAACCAAATGCAGTAGTCAGTAGAGCCTGCAAGACCCCTCCTCCGCTGCCTTGGCTAGAGCATGCTGCTGATTCCCAGAGCTGCTGCAAGCCTGAGCCAATCATTTCTTGGGCTGGATCTGACTTGCAGGCTGTAGGTTGTCAACCCCTGTTCTAGAGGACTGTTGGAGAATAAGTAGTACACTGAAGGGGGTTGGGGGGGGCGGGAAATGATGATGCTGGCTAGGAAGTGTCTGTTAAGTAGAGAATGTTTTGGGATTCTCCAACACCTGGGGGTAGGGGCAGGAATCCTGGTCCCCAACTGATAATCAAGAGAGAGGCTCATCCCTGAAAATACTGCCAGGATTCTGAAGGACTGTGCTATATCCAAAAGAAAGGGTGAGATATTTATTTGTATTTTTAAATGTTTTCTGCTTCCATACTAAAGTTAACGTTTTCCCTGTAAATTTTTCTTCTGTGTAATAATTCCTTTTGCTATTTTGTTGGTTTACCCAATTTGCCTGTGGTAAAGTGTAATCTCAGAACAGTTGATATCCCAGGTGTGCCTCTTTTCTAGAGGGGAGGAGGCGCCCAGAATTTTGCATGACCCAAAGGAGAGATCCCTTGGCAAAGCTTTACATGCTGTGGCTGTGGAGTCTGGTGTAAAGCAAACCTTAGTCTGTTCCTTGAGCCAAACAGCTGGACAGTGGGGAAAATGTGGTGATCCAGGGAGTCCATGACAAATAACTAGGCTTGGAAGGATTCAATTTTTATTGGTAAGTGTTGATTAATGTTGATATCGTCTCTCACTCACAGATGATGAAAGAGTATTTCCATCGTTAATACTAAAAACTTATAGAAAGTGATGTAAAAAAAAAGATTGGCTGATGAAGCGTATGATGACAGGAGCCACAGTTCTAGAGAACTGTGTTGGCTGTAGTTTGGACTCCAACTCCTAGAAACCCCAGGGGATTGGAACAAAGGAAGTGACAGAGTGGATGAGGGAGCTACAGGTGAGCAGAGTTGGGACTGATGGCAGCTTTTTTGCTCAACTGATGGCACTCCTACAGTAGTTATGTTGGTTACAGTGGACTGTTAAAATGCACTTTAATAACAGGGGTTTTTTGGTCTCCTTTCAATAATGGGTTGCTAAAGAAAATCTATAGAGAAATACAGTGAATACCCTGACCTAGAATGAAAAACAGTTAAAAAGGCTGGCAAGGGAGACGTGGAGATTTTGCGCTACACAGTTTGAGACACAGAAGTCACCCAACAGGCAAATCACATTCCTTAACGTTTGAACAGTTAAACTCATTTGAAATTTAAAAAAAAAAAAAAAAGGCAGAGACAACACAGGCTATGATGGAAGCCTGCTTGGGAGGAATGAGACAATGGAAGGAAGCAGCATCAGATTTTCCTCACAATGTGGTATGTTCATTGTTCTTTGAAGCAATTCTGATTAATGTAGCTTGGAGTTTGAGCTATATGCTCTGCTTTGCAAACATGCAAGCACCATGTACTTGCCCAGAATGTTGTCAGCTGGAAGAAAAATACTTGTCTGAAGGTTTGGACACCACAAGTAGCGATTTTAAGCAAGTTTTAAGTTGTGAGAAATTTTCTTTAGTAATTGATGAAACTCCTGGGCTTGCAGGACAGTCAGCAGTTACTGACCTTGCAGTGTTCTACAGTGATAACAGAATTTTATTTACAGATTTAGTTGTTAAAATACTCTGTTGTTCATTGCAACACAGGGGTCATGTCAGTTTGGATTCAAGACGTGTTAAAGAGAGTACATCCTCACATGGGAAAATTGTTTGTCAGTCAACAGAGACTCCAGGATGTACATGCAATGCCTAGTGAAGGACTTGAAAGAAATGCATCCACATCTGCTGCACATACTTTTTTATGTGGCTGTTGATCACGTATTAAAAACAGACGAGCTCTGTAACACCAGTGGATTTGTGTTACATTTTCCAGCAATATTTGAACATGTCAGCTAGCAAGCAAAGGCAAGCATTTTTTAAAGCCTGTGTCAGCTGCAATACAAGTTTGTCAGATTTGCATATTTCTTTCTCCCCCTCCCCCCCCCCCCCCCAAGCAATCTCTCTGGTTTTCCTGGTCTGCTGCAGCAAATGCACATTGGGACAGTGTCACAGACTTTCTTACTAAAGAACCAGATGCCATCACTTCAAAGGCGTGAAAGTGTGCATGATGGTCAAGGACCATGGAAACAGCAAGTTATGTTTTGCTTGTGCATTTTTTGGGAAAATCCACACTGCATTTGCAAATGGAAACAAATGCACCCCTGATATGTTGTATTGACACTGCTTAACTGTGATCTGCATGTTGTTGCTGATGTAAATGATGTTTTGAAAGAAGTGGAACTACGTCAGTGGGCTCTAGATGGCAGCCCCTTTTATCTGCAGCGTGCGCTTTTGCTTCAGATTTTCAAAACGAACCGAAGACAACCATATCCCTCAATGTATGTACCAGATGGACTCTATGGATCAGGATCTCTTTGCCAACTGTAAAGTGTTTGATCCATTTATTAAGGCTCAGATGTCACATAATTATAGTGACTATGAAAATACTCTGCAGATTTTCCCTTGCAAGGCAGAAGAGTTCAAGCACGACTTTGAATTGTATTTGACACATGAAATGCCTTGTGATAGCAACATAACAGCACTTGATTACTGGAAAAGTGAGACCCAGTCACTGCCTGTCATGTCTGGTGTGGCATTGTGTACTTTCAGTGCCAGTAACTTTAGTGTCTGTGGAAAGATTCAGTTTGTTCAGAAAAGTCAAGACAAATGTCCCATGCGCCTCTCTGAAGAATGATTTGGACAGCTCAGCGTTTTGTACTACATTAAAGAGACAAACCCAAGTTTGGAGAGTTCTTGAAATCTGGATTAGTTTGCTGGATCTAGCAGATTATGCAGTCTAGTAACTAACAAGAGCTGATTTTTAAAATATATATATTTTCAAATTTTTTACTTTATTTTTTTTACAAATGCACTACCAAATGAACAGAATGATTTAAAGCGGGTATAGTTTATTGATTTATGGATATTTACTTTTTCTATTTTGACATGTGATATTATAAAGCTTTTATAAAGCTTTTTGGGGGTGTGCTGGTTTGCAGCCTGCAGCAGGGACTTAGTAACAAAGCAGTGGCCAGCTGATGTAAAAAGGCTGTGAGCCCCAGCTCTAGAACACTCTTTCCTGCCTGGAGAATCTGGAATTCCCTAAATTGCCTGTCTCCCTGGAAATACTTGCTATTGAGAGGCTGATGTTTCTCCTTACAGGCCAATCAATACCCCCAATAATTTGGCTGCCTATTATAACTAGTTGTCTCCCTGTATCTATAGCCCTTTCTGCCAAAGTGTCTGGGAGCCTAACAATAGTTGTTGTCCCTGTAAAGCACTGGGTCATTCTCCCTTATGAGTTTTTGCCTCTTCCCAGGTATACTGTCATTAATCAGTTGTCTGCCTCCCACACCCCTAACTGCACACGATCCTGAAAATTTAAATTGATAAAAATTGAAAAAAAAATACTTAAAAATAAACATTGATATCTGTCAAAACTAAAAAAAAAAAAATTGCACTCTACCAAGCCTAAAGATATTCGCAACAAATAACAATCCATGTAAATGATAAAAGTGGCACTGCTCATCATTTAGCTATCAGTAGAAGCTGTACAACATTGGAGATGCTGCATACCTCCCCTAACATAGGCCTGTTCTTTGTGTGATTTTGTGACTGTTTTAATGGACTTTATTTTTAGGGTTTGAATTAAATTATTCAGAATTTTAATCCAGTCATGTTTTTATTAAACTTAAGATACAAAAAACTTTGGTATCCCGTCTGTGTTAGAATGTTGACTATTTAACAATTGAGAGGTTGCATACAACTGGAAGAGACCTTGTGGGACATAGAGTCGTCTCCTATTGTTGCTGGCAGCTGCATCATATAATTTCTTTTACAATCATCCTTGACTGCAAGAGGTTGCTGCTGCTGATAATCTCTTCATTGAGCCCCATTTGAGATTTTTTTTTTTCCCTCGCTGCTTCTGTTGAAGGGGTGTTCTAGAACCTTGTTGCTCTAAAAGTTTGGAATCTTCTAATTTCCAGCCTAGTTTGTTCACAGCAAATTTATACATATTTGGGATCATAGGAAAGTAGGGCTGGAAGGGATCCCATAGGCTGTTAGTTCGGTCCCCTGCATGAGGCAAGATCATCACTGAAGAAACCATTCTAGCCAAGGGTCTTCTAGCTCAGTGCTTCTCAAACTTATCTGATGTGGCAGACCGGCATTTTTTTTTCCATTGGGCCAGGGACTGATGCCCGGTTCAGCTGGTTGTAGCAACTGCGTGTAACAGCGCTACACAAATGTGCGACTGGCTGTTTCTTTCTCTTTCCTCACCTTGCACGATGTGACGTCACCTGGAGTGTTGGAATGTACGAACTGTGGTGCTATGATATATCAGTGTTATGCTTCTGAAAATATATTTCTTTCCTGGCAACTCTCTGCAGACCGGCGACTGGTGGCCGGTCCGCAGACCGCCACTTTGAGAAGCACTGTTCTAGCTGGTCTGTTCAAAGTCTTTCCTACCCTCATAGTTAGAAATTTCTCCCTGTTCTCCACCCGGAATTTCCTCTGCTGCAGCTAGATGCCATCGTGTCTAATTCTGTCCCGTATAGCCACAGAGAAAAGTCTGTTTCCATCTTCTCTCTTAATTGCCCTTCATGTATTAGAAGACTGTTTTCAAATCCCATCTTTCTTTTCTTCTCCAGACTAAGCAACTGTAGTTTTTTCAGCCTTTCCTCATAAGTCATGCTTCCCAGGCCTCTAATTACTTTTGTTGTTCTCTGCTGAACTTCCAATTTGTCCGCAGTATGGAGCCCAGAAGCAGACATAGTACTCCAGGTGAGGACTCACCACTTGCCTTGATTTGCAACCGATGCTTCTATTAATATAACCCAGTATTCTGGGCTTTTTTTCCAAGAAGACTATACTGTTGGCTCATATTTAGCTTATGCTTCACTGTAACCACCTCTGCAATACTGCAGCCTGGCCAGTCATTTCCCTTTCTGTATAAGTAAATGCAATTGTGTCATGCCAAGTGTGAGATTGTGCACTCTTCCATGTTGAATTTCATCTGGTTGGTAGGTTGATTTTTCTTCAGTCTGTCCAGGTCGTTCTAGATAATAGATCTACCTTCCTGAGTCACTGCAGCTCCATCTAACTTAGTGTTATCCACAAGTTTGCTAAGTTTTATTCAATCCTGTCATTTAAATCAATAGTGAAGATGAAGTTGAACAGTATCAGACTTGGGACAGAACCCTTGGGACCCCCACTTGATACCTCCTCTCAGATAGGCAGTGAGCTATTGATTATTTTTTGAGCATGATGATGCAACTGCTTATGTATCTTTTTATCTTGTAGTACTTTCATCTAGTCTATGCTTTGTAGTTTGTTTAAAGATAATGGGACGTCAAAGGCCTTGCTAAAGTCAAGGTATATCGCATTTACTGCTCATCTTCTCTCCTCCCCCCCCCCCCCCCCACACACACACACACATCTGTGGAACAGATCACCTTATAGAAAGAAATCCCATTAGTCTGGCATGACTTCCTCTTGGTGAATCTGTGCTGGCTGTTCCTCATCTTATTGTTCTCTAGGTGCTTCACAATACCGTTCTTGAGGACCTGTTCCATGTTCTTCCCAGGTATTGAGGTCAGGCCAACTGGTCTGTGATTCCCTCAATTATCTTCCTATAGAAGTGCACTATATTTCCTGTAATCTGGAACCTCACCCAACCTTCAGGAGTCCTCGGAGAGGACAGCCAGTGGCTCTGAAATGACCTCAGCCTATTCTTTCAGTACCTGTTATGAGCCTACAATGTTTTAGGGGATGCATGGGATGTCCTCCATATTTTCTGAATTTGTTTTACCGATGACATAAGTACATATAGGTAACGTCAGGTGTACATATCGGTAGCATCCAGCTGTCCGTAGACCTTTACATCATTAATATGTCTGCATAGACTCTGGTATTTGATATGAATGCATTTCTTATAAGTTGTAATAGGGCCAGGGTTGCATAATGAGTTTTGCTCTGAGAAAGGCTCAAAGCCTAAAGGGCTGAAGAGAGATGACTGACAGTCAACATCTAGCTGGGTTAAATACCCAAGCCTTCTAGACAAAAAACAAATTTACATTTTAAAGACTATCACTTGGCTACTCAGGCTGTTCAGGGGAAAGACATTTCTTGCTGTAGGGAAATTAAGTGAGAGATGGTACCTTAAAAGATGTTGGATTAGTAATCTTCATGTATGAAAGGACACACATTTCTTGGTCTTAATTAGAGCACGAGAGACTTTAGTCAAGTAAACATGCACCTTTGAGGTGGGGCAGGAAGTTTATATGTATAGTGAGACCTCCCCAAGAATCTAATGGATCATGTGTAAATGGCCAGATAAGAAACCATGCTTAATAACCCTTTACTTTGAGCTTAAAGTTTTTGTCATTTCCTGGGCAGGTAAGATGCTTTGTTCCCTCAGCAAACAGGCTGAGTAGAAGCTGTATTCTTGGGTAAAGATGCAGTGTGAACCCTATTACTGTTCTGAGAATTTATTTTGTTTATTTGTATATCCCCGTCTATACCTTAGCATAGGGTTTGATTTCTTATGTTTACTCTTGTTTTTATGATAAATGTTGTTTGTTGTTTACTGTCATATTAAGTGTGATTTCAGAATATTTGACCATGTAGACCAGTGTTTCTCAACCTTTTAAGTAGCAAGTACCCCCAACTTCTGAAAATTTTAATAAGTACCCCAGCACTCTATTTTCCAGGGGATTTTATATTTACAGACTAATATGTACCATATGTTGGAAGAAGGGCTGTGGATATAAGGCCGTGATATGACAAGAAGTCTGATCTGGTGTGGGTAGGGTTGCCACCTTTTACACCAGGGGTGCACAACTCAAGTCTGTACCTGGGCTAGAGGTGATGTTGGCCAAAGCTAAGAGGGCTGAATCAGATTATTTCTGGGGAATTTAAAGCACTGTGTAATGTGTGGCACACCAAATTTTTTGCCATATTTTTGAGGGGAAAGGGTGAGAGAGAGTGAGCATTGAGGTACCCATGTACCCCCTGCCTCTCATGTACCCCCAGGGGTATGCTTACCACAGTTTGAGAAGCTGTGGTGTAGACAACTTCTTCACTGCAAGGGGAGATGCATCTTTTTCTGTGTGCATGACTGGACAAAGGTGTGATTCTTTTGGTTGGCAAAATTCCCTCGGCTTAGAGTTGGCAAGACCTAGGTGAAATGGGTGAGGTTGAGGCACTACAGGCCAAGGAGTTGACACTTTTTTCAGCCGGTTCTCAATGGTCAAGCAGCAGACAGCAGAGAGGGGTTTGAGGCAGAAAGCCACTCCTTCAAAGTGTGGGAACATGCTGAATATGTGTCTCAAAATTGTCCTTGGTTACATGCCAGGCCAGGGTATGTCAGTATCATAAGGTGTATCCTATCTGACCATGCCAGCTCGAAAGCACATAGCTTATCCAAGTACCATATTTTCGCGCATATACCCTGCCCAAGGGTATAAGCTGCACCCACGTATAACCCGCGGAAAATTGTATTTTGTAAATAAATCCGTGTATACGCTTCACCCGTGTGTTCCCTGCGGCAGCTTATCCACGGCGAGGCGGCGCAGCCCAACCTGCCCTGGCAGCAGCGGCACAGCCCGGCCTGCCTGGGCCCAGTGGGGAGGCAGGCTACGCAGCCCAGCCCTCCCTGGCCCCAGTCTCCATGGCAGCAGCAGGGAGGTGGCGCAGCTGGCCCTGGCCCCCGCGGCACAGCCCGGCCTGCCCGGGCCCAGCAGGGAGCGGTGCAGCACAGCCCAGCCCGCCCCGGCCCCCTGCCGTGGTGCCGCTAGCCCCAGTCTCCGCCCCTGCGGCGGCACAGCCCAGCCCCGGCCCGGTGGGGGAAAGAAGTCTCTGGATAGCTCGCACCCCTGTATAGCCTGCACCCAGCCGTTTTTTTTGTAAAATTGTGTATGCCCTGCGGGATATATGTGCGGAAATAGTGTAATGCTTGACCTGTTTTTCCACAGCTCTAGGATGTTTTCTTCCTTATCTTTGCTGCCAACTGTGCTCCATTACCTGGTTCCTGACCCTGTTTTTGACGATTGAAGGGAAAAAAAAGCATTAAGTACTTTAGCCTTTGCATCATCCATAACTAGATTGTCTTATGCATTCAGTAGGGAACCTAAATGGGTTTTTTAGTCTTTTTTTTTCTTAACTTGAATAACAAGTATCATTCTTAATTTAATTTTCCTTATGTATTTTATTGTGACCAATCATATTCTGTCTGTCTTTCTTTTGCTAGCCTAAGCGAGTCAAGGTCCCTTAGTCTTTCTTTGTATGATTGACTTTTCCATTTTCCTGATCATTTTTCTAAATCACTTTTTTTCTGTACCTGTTCCAGTTTGAATTTCTTAGACAAGAAGTAGATTCTACATGAGGTCCAACCATGGACCAGTGCCCTGTAAAGTAGCATTAATTCTTCCCTATCTCTACTAGAAATACAGGTCTAGTATATCCTAGTTTCATACTTGCCTTTTTTGCAGCATTATGACATTGATGTTTTACTTACCTTGCGATTAACTGATAACCCTAGGTTTTTCTCCTCTTCTGTTACTAACTGCTGAACTGTCAATATAATAGACGTTTTTAGTTCTACCTTGCACTTCAATCTATTAAACTTAATTCTATTTCTTTTGTTCCATTTCTCAGTATTGGGCAGTTCATCCTGTGTGATAGTTTGATCCTTTTTTCTTGATGTTACCTCCTGCCTTTGTCATTAGTGTAAACTTCATAAACATGCTCCTACCTTTTTATGCCAGTGTCATTAATAGGAATACTAAATAAAACTAGTCCCAAGACCAGTCTTTGAAAAATGTTATTACTGTAGTTTAATCCCCTTTCAACCTAACACTTCTCCTGTCAACATGACCTGTAGTTGTCTTCCTATCTTAGCCAGTTCCTTTCCCACCTTACAGTTCTCCTAATCCCCAACTTCTTTAAGTTAACAAATATCTCCATGTGGCACATTTTCCAAGCTTGCTTGAAGATAGATTTGATGTGCTGCATTTCCTTTGTGTAAAGTAAATACTAAATAACTAAAACAAATAAAGCAGTTATCAAAGATGTGTTAGACTAGATCCTGCAAATTAAATGTGGTGAACCCTTGTTGCATTTTATCCCATCTTTCATTTGATTCTGTCTTTATCCTTGCTGTATTCTTTATTTCAGAATTTGCTTTAAACCTTTGCATGCTATTAAGATTGGACTAGAAGTCTTCTGTTTTTTTTCCCCAGTTCATTTTTTCTATTTTAGATATACTGCTTTTGTTTTCTAGTCAAGCTAGTAACAACTGTTTTTTGAAAATGTACTAAAAGTTCTTGTTACTGGACTTATCATTTCACATGCCACTTCTGAATCCTTGAATGCAGATTCCTAATCTCCCAAAATTAATGCATTAGATTCTTGAGTTTTGCTTCTAGATTTCAGTTTCCATACCCTTACTCCCATTCATTGTTCTGCATTTCTTTCTCGTGTTATTCATGATTGTCTTTGTTAAAAACTGATGGGCTTTCCTTGCACTGTTGAGCTTAAAGCCCCACCATGCAGCCTAATATTGGCTGCATGATAGGACTTTGAGTGTGTTGCACGTTCAAAGTAAACTGATAAAAACCAGCTACAAAGATGTTCCACATACAACAGGGAAGGTTGTCTGTTAGATGTGGAACATCTTTGTGGTTGGTTTGCCGTTTTATTGTGGGATTATTTGTCTGAGTATCAGTCACATTACAAGGAAGTTGGAGGACACTCGGTTTTAACCTTCAAGAAACAATGTCTGGACAGGGCTTAAGCTGTATTTCTCTGTTGAGTTAGGTGTATGTACCTCAGTGGGTTAACTTCTCAGTTTATCCCTTTTGGTCTGTTCAGCTTAGCTTGGCCTATCTCAGTAGTGCGCTCTCCTTCTATATTTTCCTTCTCCTTTGCATATCCTTTGTTTTTAAATTACTACATTCTTCTCTATTTAGTATCCATGCCATCTGCAAGTCATTCATAGCATCTGATGAAATGGGTGACAGCTTATGCTTTTCTGAATGAGTTAGTCTCTAAGGTACCACTCTGCCTTGCCTTCTAGATGCCCATAGAATGGAGATCAGCAATTTGACAGTTTAAAAGCTAAAATATTTGTTGGACATGCATGCAACTTGCAGTTGTCACATGAGTAGTACTTGACTTAAGGCTATCATTCAGGCAGCTAGCTGTCTCTTCCAATTTCTTAAATGGTATTTGTGCCTGTGTAGTTAGTTAACAAGTTTCCTTGCGAGTAAACAGAGCTGTTGTATACATAATGTCTGGTGATGATGAGAAATTCAAGACTGGTATATTTTACAGTTTGTCAGAAACAGTATAATGGATCCTGAAAACATCTTTCGTAGTCTCAAAACAGTGCAGTAGTTAATACATTTATACTGTCAAATGTTTGATTTGTCGTTGTAAACAAAGAGTTGGCACCTGTCAGCCAAAAAATGGTCCCTTTCACTCTGCTTCTTGGACAGAGTGCTGACAGATCCACATTTTTGTGCCAGGAGTAGGGCAGTATAACGTAAAAACAGTGTAGGGAGCAGGATGTTAAAAAGAAGTGGGAATGGACTATTGTCAGCAGCAAATTGTCAGAGTTTATTATTAACTGAATTGGGGATGTATGAAGAGCTAGCAGATCCTGTTCAAATAGATTAGGCTGTAGTTGAAGTGATGAAAGCTGTCAGCTGAGCCTCCCTTATGAAATCATGCTTCATATACATAGAGGCATGCATATTTTTATAAAAATTGAATTGGCTTTATTTTGCTGTACTAGTATATTAAATTAATTGAAGATATTCATTTAAAAACTGACCCAATTCAATTGCTTGCAGAACACTTGCTTCAAGTTTTTCTCTTTTTTCTGGTTTGTGTGTTGCAGTACTAGGTTAATTATTTTTGGTGACTGATCCTGTCATAGAGTTTGCATGACTAGTAACGCACAAACAGATGGATGTAAAAATCCAACTTTGCATATCTGTAACATAGCTAAATTTTGCACAACTACCGTAACGATACTGAAATATTCTGTTCATAGAGATCTCTGTAAAAGCGTAAAATAATTCTTCATAAGGAATATGTAACTTTCACTTCTGGTGACTGTGATTTGATTAAATAAGCTTTCGTATTTTACATACCACCAAGGAATTAAATGGTGTATTGTGTTGTTTTTATATGCATATTTTAGTGAACTCTAAAATGGGTATACTATTCTAGCTGTAGTTGCTTTTCAGCAAACAATTTTGATACTTATTTTTTGCAGATCACAGTATTATAGGTTGGGCAAATAAGCTGCCAAGTCTATTGGAAATAGTTAGGGGTATGTATCTACATTGGTAAGCTGTTGAGTTAGTGGGTAATGAAAACTTAGATCAAGGCTAAGTTTTATCCATACTGAAAATTTGTATTACTTTAAAAAATGTTCTGAATAAAAATTTAAAGGTGCAAGTCTTTTTAATGTGAATGAAACATTTTCCTTGTCTTATCTACCTTTTCCTTGCAACCTGTTCTTAATGCCTTTCCCAGTCATCCTAGACTTTCCTCTTTTACCAGGTTGCACACATCCCTATTACTGGCATCTGCTTCTCCTACTAGTAGTATCTTGTCTTCGAATACATGTACTTCCAGAGTCGTCCCACTATAAGACTAGGGGAGAACATTTTCTGTGTTGTACCAGTCTTGTCTTCCTTCCTTCCCTTTCCATTTCCTTCCACTTAGGTTCTGGGTAAAGCCAACAGTTATATCTGTATAGTCAGGTCAGTTAATTCTCTGTATATACTTGAAAACTTACCTGTAGGGTTGTGACCTACATTGCAGCTTCCAGGAGTAGGGAGAGGAGCAAAAAAGATTACTGCATTTTGCCATTTGAAGAAACACAAACTTATCTATTTTGTATTATAGCATGGGAACCAGAGAAATGTCTAAGTCCTGGTTGAGAAAAGTAAATTACCATGGGGGTAAGTGGAAGTGGGAGCAGGAATTAAATATTTGGCTTACAAAGTTCTAGTGAAGCCATGTGGTACCATTTAAGCAAGATTATAGCTTCCCAGCTTCTCATTTATTATTCTGACTCTTTGGTCCTTCCAGGGCCTAGACAAGGAATTTTTTTTCCCTTTCTGTATCGCACTTGATTCACTAGTTCAGTGGTTCTCAACCTTGTTAGACGTGAGGCACTTACTGGAAAATGCTAGCTGTTAGCTTTCCCTCTTTTTTTTGACTATAGAAGAATAATAGAGCAATTCTTGTGTTGCAAAAAATTTGGAAAGGCCATAGCAGGTCATAACATTTTTGACAATATTTGAAGTCTCTGGGGTTAGCATGTGAATCGTGTAGCTGTTTGCATATTAGGTATGCAAACTGCTTATATTGTGGGGCATCCCACATTACCCTTAAATGAATCTCATGGCACCCCAGGGTGTTGTTGCTGAGAATCACTACCTTAGTTAGTTCTTCTTGCTTAACTTAAACATTGAGATGTACATCCCCTCACAAGCTTTGTAATACTTGCTTTGTAATTCTATTAAATCAGTTTTTGTAAATCACTAAATCATGCTACTCTTCAGTGATGCACCGAAAGAGGAAGGAGAACCCCAAAGTTAACAACCTCTAATGCTTATGCAGTATATTAAATGTGTTAAGCCTCCAAGGCCTTTGGTGGCTGGTTCATTAAGGCATCAGAGTCCATTCTACATAAAGTTCCTCATAGGTTTAGCCTTAGAAATGTAAAACTTTATACCAATACAATAAGTTATTTAGTTTGGGCTTCAAGAGTCATCTCCTTGGGTCTCAGTATGGGATTGCTGTTGAGTAAGGGGAGTTTAGATTTCTCTAAGTAGGAGGAAATCTAATCTGTCTTCCCTATGGTGAAGTGCATATAATTGCCTCCATGCCTAGATAAGGAAAGGCTACCAGAGAAGCTACAAAATAAATTTTCTTCTTGTATCAAATGCATGCTTCACAATTTGACAAACTATATGTTAATCAAAGAAACAATTTATGGGTTTGCAAAAAACATTACCTCAGGAACACTAGCAATAGCATATGCATGCCATTGTATAGTGTTTGGGTATTATTTGGTAAATGAATGTGAAAATAGGGAGCTATGTCTCCAAAATATTTGCATTGTTTTGAATATGAGCATATCTCTTCAGCTATTTTTGAGATATGAAAGAACAGAATTTTTCTTCCTTTTTATAAATAATTTATAAATGAAATGCACCTCTAACTGATTTCAAGCTGAAATCTAGTTGTAGGCATTTTCAGAGTTGCTGATCAACTCATAAAAGCTGCTCTATAAATAAGCAGATTCTCAAAGCCTGTGTTTGAAAGAGGTATGGTTGAGCTATTGGTGCTTTCCTTTTTGGGAACATCAGAGCATCTAAGATCTTTAAAGCATTTAAGGTTTACAACTTTACCAACTAATGTTGATGCTAATCAGGCTGTTCTGCTATTCACCAAGTGGTTCTTTTACTCGTAAATTTACGTTGCATTGTTTTAGGCCTTTTTCCCCTTGAATATGCTCAGCAGAAATAATTATGGTGTTGATCATTAGCATTAATAAATGGCTCCAAAAGCAGCTCTTTAATATTCTAATATGGAATATTAATATGGAATTTATGGGCCAAGGAGAGGCAAAGCGCTGCTCGACCTGGTGCTGGCTACTGGGGAGGACCTAGTCGGCGACCTAGTGATCGATGGGAAGCTGGGTGACAGCGACCACGAGCTGATCACCTTCACCATCCGCCGAAAAGCTGGCAAGTCAGTCAGCAACACGCAAGTACTTGACTTCAGGAAAGCCGACTTTAACAAGCTCAGGAGGCTTGTCAGTGAGGCCCTAAGGGACTGTGACCACAGGGAGAGGGGAGTTCAAGAAGAGTGGTTGCTCCTCAAGGGAGCGATCCTCAATGCCCAAACTAAGTCTATTCCATCTCGGAGGAAAGGCAGCAAGAGGGCACAGCAGCCCCCCTGGCTCTCCAGGGACCTAGCAGACCTCCTGAGGCTAAAAAGAAAGGCCTACAAAGGATGGAGGATGGGAGTCACCTCCAAGGAGGATTATTCTGCACTGGTCCGGTCCTGTAGGGAGCAGACCAGGAAAGCCAAGGCTGCAACTGAACTCCAGCTAGCTTTGAGCATCAAGGACAATAAAAAGTCCTTTTTCAGATATGTGGGGAGCCGGAGGAAAAGCAGGGGCAACGTTGGACCCCTGCTGAACCAGATGGGGCAACTGACAACTGACGCCCAGGAAAAAGCCAACCTATTAAATAGGTACTTTGCGTCGGTCTTTCATCAGCCCCATGGGACGCCCATGCCCGCTACAGGGCCGGGAAGTCCGGGTGAGGGTGATCCCCTGCCCTCCATTAATGCTGACTTTGTGAAGGAACATCTTGAGAAGCTGGATACCTTCAAGTCAGCCGGCCCTGACAATCTTCACCCCAGGGTACTCAAGGAGCTGGCGAGCATCATAGCCCAGCCTCTAGCGCGGATCTTTGAAAACTCTTGGCGCTCTGGTGTAGTGCCCGAAGACTGGAAGAAGGCCAATGTGGTGCCTATCTTCAAGAAAGGGAGGAAAGTGGATCCGGCTAACTATAGGCCCGTCAGCCTGACTTCTATCCCGGGGAAGATCTTAGAAAAGTTTATTAAGGAGGCCATCCTTAATGGACTGGCCAACGCCAACATCTTAAGGGATAGCCAGCACGGGTTTGTTGCGGGTAGGTCTTGCTTGACCAATCTTATTTCCTTCTACGACCAGGTGACCTATCACCTGGACAAGGGAGAAGAGATTGATGTCATATATCTTGACTTCAAAAAAGCCTTCGATCTAGGGAATGACCTGCTTGGTGGCTAGGGAATGACCTGCTGGGTTTCTAGGGAATGACCTGCTGGGTGGCACAGAGGTGGAAAGGGATCTTGGAGTCCTAGTGGACTCCAAGTTGAACATGAGCCGGCAGTGTGACGAAGCCATCAGAAAAGCCAATGGCACTTTATCGTGCATCAGCAGATGCATGACAGATAGGTCCAGGGAGGTGATACTTCCCCTCTATAGGGCGTTGGTCAGACCGCAGTTGGAGTACTGCGTGCAATTCTGGGTGCCACACTTCAAGAAGGATGCGGATAACCTGGAGAGGGTACAGCGAAGGGCAACTCGTATGGTCAAGGGCCTGCAGACCAAGCCCTACGAGGAGAGACTAGAGAAACTGGACCTTTTCAGCCTCCGCAAGAGAAGGTTGAGAGGCGACCTTGTGGCTGCCTATAAGTTCGTCACGGGGGCACAGAAGGGAATTGGTGAGGATTTATTCACCAAGGCGCCCCTGGGGGTTACAAGAAACAATGGGCACAAGCTAGCAGAGAGCAGATTTAGACTGGACATTAGGAAGAACTTCTTCACAGTTCGAGTGGCCAAGGTCTGGAACGGGCTCCCAAGGGAGGTGGTGCTCTCCCCTACCCTGGGGGTCTTCAAGAGGAGGTTAGACGAGTATCTAGCTGGGGTCATTTAGACCCAGCACTCTTTCCTGCTTATGCAGGGGGTCGGACTTGATGATCTATTGAGGTCCCTTCCGACCCTAACATCTATGAATCTGGTGTCCCATGATCGTCTCTTGGAGAAACTGGCCAATTGTCACCTTGGGTCCTCCACGATCCACTGGCTGGAAAATTGGCTCCGGGGTCGGACCCAGAGGGTAGTAATTGATGGAAGTCACTCATCATGGTGTCCTGTGACCAGTGGGGTCCCCCAGGGCTCTGTCCTTGGACCCATACTGTTCAACATCTTCATTAACGATGTGGACACTGGAGTCAGAAGCGGACTGGCCAAGTTCGCCGATGACACCAAACTTTGGGGCAAAGCATCCACACCAGAAGACAGGCGGATGATCCAGGCTGACCTGGACAGGCTCAGCAAGTGGGCGGATGAGAATCTGATGGTGTTCAACGCTGATAAATGCAAGGTTCTCCACCTTGGGGAAAAAAAACCCGCAGCATCCTTATAGGCTCAGCAGTGCTATGTTGGCTAGCACTATGCAAGAAAGAGACTTGGGGGTCATCATTGACCACAAGATGAATATGAGCCTGCAATGCGATGCTGCGGCTAGTATAGCGACCAAAACGCTGGCTTGCATCCATAGATGCTTCTCAAGCAAATCCCGGGACGTCATTCTCCCCCTGTACTCGGCCTTAGTGAGGCCGCAGCTGGAGTACTGCGTCCAGTTTTGGGCTCCACAATTCAGAAAGGATGTGGAGAAGCTTGAGAGAGTCCAGAGAAGAGCCGCGCGCATGATCAGAGGTCAGGGAAGCAGACCCTACGATGACAGGCTGAGAGCCCTGGGGCTCTTTAGCCTGGAAAAGCTCAGGCTCAGGGGTGATCTGATGGCCACCTACAAGTTTATCAGGGGTGACCATCAGTATCTGGGGGAACGTTTGTTCACCAGAGCGCCCCAAGGGATGACGAGGACGAATGGTCACAAACTGCTACAAGATCGTTTCAGGCTGGACATAAGGAAGAATTTCTTTACTGTCCGAGCCCCCAAGGTCTGGAACAGCCTGCCACCAGAGGTTGTTCAATGCCTTCATTGAACACCTTCAAGATGAAACTGGATGCTTATCTTGCTGGGATCCTATGACCCCAGCTGACGTCCTGCCCTTTGGGTGGGGGGCTGGACTCGATGATCTTCCGAGGTCCCTTCCAGCCCTAATATCTATGAAATCTATGGAATATTATTAATTGTTGTTTAGCAACTTAGGCTTGTTCATATAAACCTATGTCTATAATGCAGTAGTAAAATCTACCAGGTGGTTATGTTCAGTCTATTGCTATAAACCAATGGTGTCCAACCTTTGTCCTGTGGGCTGGATGGTAGTTGCCATGTCCGTCTGTGGGCCAGATCAGGCCCATTGGGCCTGATCTGGCTATTGAGGATTGCACAGCATGACTCTGATCCATCTGTCCAGATGGGGTTGGTGTAGAATGGCCCTGATCTGCACACATGGGAAGGGGGTGGGAGAAGGTGGGGCAGTCTCCATCTGGACATGGTAGGGGAACAATTTATCCCCAGTCCAGATGTGTGGGGCAGGATTGTGTTGGGACAGCGTGACCCTGATCCAGATGTGCCCAGGAGCAGAGCACTCCCAATCCAAATGTGCATGAGGGTGCAGAAGGAATTAGCTCTGCCCTGATCTGGACACATGGTGGGGGGGGGGCGCTGCGGTAGAGCATTTTGGCCCTGAATATGGGGAGGAGGAGGGGGAGCAACCTGGCTCTACATGGATGTGGGAGATGGGGGTGGCAGCCTTGTTCCTGCTGTGTGGGCAATGGCCCTGGGTGAGGCTGGGTTTCACTGTGTAGAGCTTCCACCGCTCCCTGTTACCAAGTTTTCCAGCCTGTGTGGATCTCTGTGGACTGGATGTCATGGCTCTGTGGGTTGGATTTGGCCCATGGACCAGAAGTTGAGCACCCCTGCTATAAACCAATTGTTTGTCTTCACAATTTCCAAGTACCTTTCAGCAGAATTGGCTACTCAGTTCTGATGCCTGATCATCATAGGCTACTTGTTTAACACCCCTTTTCAGATTGCATCCTTGTTAACCTATTTTAAAGTTGGGAGTGGGGATCTTGGTGCAGTGCTCCTAGTGATAGCTACCCTGGAGTGATCAGAGTGACTAGTGTTTTATTTACTGTACTGACAAAAGTTGAAAGCAGCTCTATATGAGAGTGCAGTAAAAATACTTTCTGGTTCTACCATTTTTACTCTTGGTGTACCACTGATGGTGTTGCACTGATGATAGTGATGGAGAAATTTTTTAAAAGACTTCTATAGACCAAGACTTCAGCTTGTAATGAATACAAAAAGCCAGCACTTTACTATGTAAATGTAGTGTTCAGATTCATAAAAATGTTGGATTAGAAACCGTATGAAAGATGGTGTTCTGCCGATAAGAGCGCACTTAGAAATGTCAATTGAAGGTTTTTAGGAAGTGAATAGCCAGTGGGAATGTGTGGTTTGAGTTTTGAAGTCAGTTTGATGCAAGCCTTGCAGTCCCATACACTATAAGGAGTTCAGCAGGCCTGCAGGCCCTGCTCACAAAAAATGATTGAATTCTGATATTGAAAGAGCTGACAAATCACTAAAAGTGCTGTCCATTAATCATTGGACTGACAGTTTAATCATCTTAAGTACTATTTTTGATTGGGCTAGTAAAGGAACAGAGTCAAGAGAAGACACTGGAATTTTGTAGCGGCAATAAAGTGAATGGAAACCTCAGATATAAAGAGTTTTTCTGAAAATCTGCTGTTATATAACTTCCATCTGTCATGGATGTAATGGTAACAGGATATGCCTATAGTTTTCAAAACAGAAGCAATCAATGTGTATGGCTATTCAAAACTGCTGTGCAGTTAGTGTACAGTGAGGTGTTTGTTTTTTCCCCCCTCTCTGCTTCCTGCATTAGGGAAAAAAGAAGCCATTTAACTAGTCTGACACATCCTGTGTTGGGAAGATGTTCCCTCTCTTAAAAAAACAAACAGCCCCCCAAAACAAATAGAAACAAAACTCTACTGGTTTGTTTTAAAGTCTGAATATGTATTGTGTATAAGTTTTTGTAAAGTGATAGTATGCTGGTAGCGGGAATAGAAAAATGTAGGGCTGTTGATCAAAAATACATAATTTGGAACAATTTTGTTAATTCTTCTGCTTTATGATGCCCTACCTTTGAAGATACTCATATGAGCAAATTTCTTTAATAATTTTAAGAACAAGACTAGCTTCCATGTAAAGAACATTGTGTAGTATGCCAGCAAAACTCATTGGAATCTGATTGTGTAAAGAATAAATTCATGGGACTATAGGTATCTAATTAACAGTAAGGCTTAATGCCATACAAGTATAAAAAAAAAAAAAAAAAAAAAAAAGTACTTTGGGTGATGAATTGGTTATTGTGACTTCTTTTTATTTTTGTAAATATATTGTATTATACAACTGATTTTTCTTCCCCCTGAAAATCTCTTTAAAGGAAGAACCAAACCCTTGTTTCCAACAGATTCAGGTTCTCCACAGGAGTGGGCTGAAGCCAGTAGCAAAAGCAATGCAGATATATTTTTTTAACCCTAGGAATTTGCTTTTGCCATACTGAATGGGGAAAATTAGGGGTAGGCTGGAACTGTAAAAAGGAAATATACAATTGAATTCAGAGACTGAGCAAGTATGAATTGGGTATAAGAAGAGAACGGTGTGTAGATTTAGTAATTAAACTAATATAAGGAAAAGTAAGCTCATTTCCCTAAATGGAAAAAAAAAAAGAAAAAAAAGTTTCTTACATTTTATATATATATATATATATAGGCAAGAGCTGGGGAAACAAAGGAAAATATGAAAAGGTAAACGCTAAGCAAACAAGGTTATCTTGTACATCTGCAAACCCAAAATAACAGTTTGTTTATAAGGGGCACAAAACATTATTAAAGGCAGTGATGAGAAATGGAACAGTAAAAACAGACTTTAGTTTGTATCTTCTCTATAATGGAAAGTCTTTGGGACAGGAGCCAGTTTACATCTGGAGAGAATGTAACCCACTTCTGCTTATTTAAAGACAATGGCTGTACCCTAAATCAGTAGCTGTTTCATCCGGTAATTAGCCATCATTGTTAAACTGATAGAGGCAGTTGGGGCATCAATTGTAATTCTGAGAATGAAATTAAATGTTGTTTTATTCTGTGGTTTAACCTAAACAAATTACTTGAATTTTTAAAGAAATTGTTCTTTATAGAAGTAATTTTCAATTCTTAAACTACCATATATATATTGCAAATCTTATTTTAATTAAACTCATGTTTCATTAGGATGTTTTCTTTGTTCCACTTGAGATTGACCTAATTCAGTAACTCATTTGTGGGGGAAAAATGAAAATTACTTTGGAAGTTGCATGTTTCAATTAAAAAGGGTCAGTGTTGACACAAGTCTATAAATATTTTAGTAGGTATAGTTTTTTTTTTTTAAATGAGCTGTGGTGGTAGTCATTTTCATTGTTGATTGTGCCTGGATACTTGGTTCTCCAATTCAGTAGCTTAATGGATCTTTCCAGGTTATTAACCTGCATGGAAGTAGTACCAAACAGATTCTCAGGGTGGATAAAAATCAACAATTCTTTAAGAATAAAGAAAATCAGATTTTTTTTTTTTAAATTTAATTGTATCTTTATATTTTTTGTTAACATGCTTTTTAAAAAGAAAACCTATATATAGTTTTAATTTAAGATGTGGTACTGTTCAAAGATATCATCATGGAATATGGATTATAACTTCTAATTACAGTATATACTATTAGAGACAACATTCATGTAACCTTTTTAGAAAAGATTTTTATAAATGGGTCACAATAAGCCATGGACTATATTAGGGGCCCAATCTTATGGGGTCCCAGAGGCTCCTCTATAGATTAGTTGCTAAATTCTCAGCCATACTTGACAGTTACCTTCACTGTGGCTTTGACACACAGTAGAAAAATTGGCAGCTGAGAGGTGGACAGATTCAGTTTGAAACACAGGCAGGTTCTGTTTTGTCCAGCTCCCTGGTACGAATTAAACGTGCAGCATGTAGTTAACTTGAGGGTAGGTGGCTTCACCAGCCACAGTGGAGAAGGATTAATTCATGTTCTGCCAATGTAGACTTTGTGGACTCTACATGTGAAGCAGTCACTGCAGGGAAACAAGCTTGTTGGCATATGGAAAACTGCCAGCATTTGGCACATTTTGGTTCAGGTAGTACCTTAACTTTGGGTGAGCAAGTTTCTTCAGGGAGATGTTTGCCACCATGAAAGCTTCCATGAGGGAAGCTTTGCCTTGCTAAACTGCTTTCCATGGTCCTTTTAAAGAGTGAGAACATGGTCACTTGTTTGTTGCTCTGACCTTTGACCTCTGCAGTAACCTTTCATTTCATGTGTGCCTCAGATTTGTAAGTGTAGATCTATACTGGTTTTACACGATGCATCCAGAGTCGCATTGCAGGAGGTACAGAACAGTCTGCCTTCATCTGTATGCAAGCTCTCTGCAGGACATATCCAGCGCTTAAATGTATTCAGCTGTCTTGGAGGATTTCTTCTCAGTGGTCATGCTGAAGGATCCTCCTCAGGCTGCTGCATGCTATATCAGCATGCCTTTGGCCACTTTAAAAGCTGGTGTCCAAAATCCTTTCCCTTCCCTGACTGGCCCCAGGCTGGCTCCTGGACTGAGCCTAGGTCACAGGCTCGACCTCTGATTTGTTCTGTCTCTCTCTCCCCCTGCTCTCGTAACCCCCCCCCCCCCAAAAAAAAAAAAAATGCTTCAGGACTGCAGGGCTTCCTGGCCTTTTCTGTTTGCACCTTTTCTGTTTGCAGCTTAATTTGTTGTTTTGCAGCAAGCCTGCCAAATCATGGAGCCTGCCTGATTTTATATTTTCTGTGAAAATCACACAATCATGATTTTGGTAGGTCTTTAGTGACAGTGCAAACTTACCAGTGTGGGGAGATACCTGACAGGAAAAAAAAAATCAAAAGAGGAATATTTTGTTTACCTTCACATGGAGAAGAGGGTAATCCATATCCCTAAATAAACTTGTCAAATAAACATGTATGTAACTAGTCCTGCAGGACTCGCCTAACCCAGTGGTGAGTTCCTTATTTGCTGGGCTGGAGTCATGTTTACTGTTGCTGCTTTTGCATACAGTAAAACTTTAAAACAGCACAGGGCAGCATGCATACTACAGGGTGGCAGGCAGCTGGTATATTTTGGCATGTGATGGCTAGCTACTTAGTTAAAGGGGGCATGATAATGGGAGTTGGAGCAGCACTCAGGATTGGGGTCAGAACTAGCTTGAGGGCTTAGTGCTGCAGGGGCAAGTTCTGCTTAATTCAGTGTTTCTGTGTCCTGGTGGTAATGGGATTTGGCGGTGGCTGATTCTTTGAGTGAAATTTAACTCATCTGAAGGGCTAGGATATGGAACTCCCATCTACCATATTTTGGGTGAATACTCATATTCATAACTGCTGACTCATTAAAAGGGGAAATCCCCTTGTCCTTTAATCCTGTTTTATAGAGAAAGTATGGCTGTTTTTTTGTAGGCATACTGACTATAGCTCCTGAATCTCAAACTGTTAAGTCAAGCTAGGTAGAGGATTGCCCTATTTGTGAATCTTAATGGAATTTGGGCATGAGATGCACTGAATTCCTAACCTGTTCAAGAGCAGCATTTCTGGACATGCCATGAGACAGGTTTTTGGAAAACCTTTTAATATTTAAAACTTAAGATTTGTAATGTCTTCTGGGTAGTTGAGCAGATACTGAAAAAATGGAGCAGACATTTTTAAATAATCAAGCTCCCCTTGGATTTTATGAGCCCAAATTATACTTTTTGGTGCTTTGGTCCTTTTGTTGGTCTAGTTTCTACTTATTGTTCATAGCCTCTGATGCTTCTTTTTTCTCCAGACTTTCTGAAGCTGTAACTACAGTTGCTAATGGTACTATAAAAAGCACTCATGTTGGATGCGAGAGTCCTGCGAGAGTTTTGTAACATGGTTCAGCCCGTCTGACGGAGATGGTTTCAAGAGACAGGTTTATGATGTTGTTCTTCATGCACCCTAAATCTGGGATAAAAAGTTTGAAGAGCAATATGCCAACTCCTATTATTTCTGCATCAAATGATCATATTCTTTTGGAATAGCCATTTTGCAGCTACCAAGTGCAAGCAAAAGGTGGCCATGCATTTGTCATACCTCCGTTCCTTTACAGACTGTGTAGCTTACATTTCAGAATGGCCCAAAGTTAATAGAAGATTTATAAAGAAAAAGAAAGGTTACTGCCTGTCAGAAGCTAACAAATATTTTGAAGGCATGAACTGGATAATGAAACCAGTAGCAATGCTGTCTTCACACTGAGGATTTTGTGTTCAGTTGTTGAAGCTGGTGAGATACAGAAGAATCTAAAAAAAAATAAGCAGTCCGTGCCAGGCTTTTGCCCCTCTGCAGTCCCTACAAGGTTTTTACTGTAGAGCAGAGGGCTGGGGGCATGGCCACACACCCAGCTAAGAGCTTGCAGACTGAGGTAGGGGGAAGGGGGTTTAAACCCCCTCCCTGGCCCTGGACACCACCTGGGGTTTCCCTGGTGGGGGAAGCAGTCCCTGCCAGGCTTCTGTCTCTTTCCCTCCCCCCCCCCCCCCATTTGATCTAGTGGAGAAGGTGTGTGGTCACACCCTGGCCCTGGGCTTGCACGCTCAGGTGTGGGGGTGTTAAATCTCCTCCCGCCCTGCCTCAAGGTGCCAGCCACAGGCTGGGGCATGCCCATGTTCTCTGTTCCAGCGAGGGGAGGGGAAAAAAACCCTGGCAAGAGCTGCCCTCTCCCTTGAGTGGGGAGCGGGTGGGTAGAAGTGTGGCAGGGGCTACCCCCCTCTCCCCCCAGGGCAAACCCTAACTAGGGTCTGGAACCAGGGAAGGGGCTAAATTCCCCCCCCCCCCAGGACCCTAGCCAGGGTCTCCCTGGCTTTTTCCTTGCTTCCTGCTTGAGTTGGAGAGGCAGGGGGTGTAGCCAGATGATAGCCAGGCTGGCATGCTGAGGTGAGGGAGGGGGCTCCCTCCTTTCCCCCTCAGCATGCCAGCCTGACTGGCATCTGACCATGCCCCTTGCCCATTCTCCTGAGTGGGAAAAAGCCAGGCAGGGGCTATATAATCTGCTTTTCTAATCTATCCTAATTGTATCATTCTCCTCTTGGACTCGGTATAACAAAAGTAGGATCTCTTGCCATCTTTCATGGATCTATTGTGAATGTAGGCTTATAAGACTTAATTCTCTCTTTGGCTTGTGCCACTTATGCTGAAAACTTCTGTTCTGTTTCTTCTGTCACAGGTTGATTTAATAATGATGTTGGATGTTGAGGAAAAATGCAATAAAGTGATAATGCTGATGTTAGTAAGGATGTGGAAACGTTTCAGTAGTTTTTGTGGGCTCTTGGTCAAGTCAAGTATTTTTTGTGAAAGTTTTAGAATCTAATTAAGTCCATGTTTAGGCAAACTATAATGAAGACCTCTTGGGTTAATCTGCCCTGGAGCAGACCAGCCAGAACCTGTGTGAACAGCCCCGCCCCTTGCCTGTTCCAGACTCACTTGCTCATGCTGACCAATGGCAGCAGCCAGGCAGAAGCTGCTGCTCAGCATGGAGGAGAAGTGGCTTCTCCCCCTGACTGCTACCAGGCTCTTCTTGCTGCAGGTGCCTGGAACGTACACTCAGGGGCTGCCTTGCAACTCCTCTGCACTGCCATTGCTGCCTTGCTGGATGGCCCGGAGGCAGCAGTGATGGCATTGGAGAGGAGCGGCAGAGCAGCCCGGGTATGGGCTCTGGGCGACTGCAGCAAGAAGGGCAAGGCAGCAGAGAAGGGGAGGGACCGTTTTTCCCCTGTGCTGAGTAGCAGTTTCTGCCTAGTCTCTGCTTCTAGTCAGCATGGGTGGATCAGTCTGGAGCAGGTGCAAGGCGGGCCGGGGACAGGGCTGTGCCTACAGGTTCTGGCTGGTCTGGGGGGAAGAAAAAAAAAAAAAAAGCAAGCTATGTGCATGATTAATGTGATTAAAAAAATTAACGGGTTAATTTGTTTTTGCATTGATCGTGTAAGTTAACTGCAATTAACTGATGGCTCTATTTAAATCCTGAATTGACAAGAAAAGATAGGTTGTGGTTTTTTCTGTATTCCAGGAAAAAGAAACACTGAAAAAAATGGAGAGACACAAAGTGCTTTATCAACTGAAATGCATTATTTGTAGGCATATTTTTTTACCTTATAAATCACTTATTTTCCAAACTGAAAGGTTTCATTTCTCTATGTAAAGCACAATAATGCGGTCTGGAATCTATTGTTAATGCAGCAAAATATATTACCAGCGTACTCATTTTTTTCATCCTCCATTTCAGAACTCTAACCAATTGATAAGAGATGTTGGACTGCAGAGTTGACTGGAGAGGAAACATGTACTTGATTTCAAGTGTCCTCTCTTGTGATTTTATTTGTGTAACTTTCTACCATCTTGGTGTAAAGAATTATGACAGTTTTCTTCACAAACATTTGGTGTCAAAATTAATCCTTTATTTTTTTTAAATTTTGGAAAAGAATTTAGGAATTTGGAATCATCCTATTAGCTTAAATTCAGCATATTCCTTTTAAGAATTTAATAATTGATTGCCCTATATGAATCAAGTATATTGGTTAAGCAAAGCAAGATTTCACTTGCTCTTCAGAACAAGAATTTTTTTTGGTTGTTTGGGTGTTTTTTTTTTATTCCTCCTTTAGGGCATTTGATCAGATCAGACCTCACTTTCACTGAAACTGCAACAGTCATTAACCTTTAATCTGCAGGTGGTAAGCCATGCTAGCCTGCAGTTAGTTAGGCAGAAGATAAACTAACACTAGAGAGGCATGAGCTCTCCTAGGCAACAACCTACTTTGGTCAAATGCTTCATTTACTTTGAAAGTTCTTCTAAAATTGTCTTGCTCATGTAAATTTATTGACACACTGTAGATCACTTGTGTGCCATGCATGCTTTATTTTGATCAAGTCATAACTCTGGTTTTTAGTCAAGTTGACCATAATGATCTTTTAGCTTCAGTTAAGTGTAACTAGCTCTTCCCTTGCAGCAGTTGGTAGTACACCTAGATTTAAACCTTTCTGCTGGAAGTAGTATATCAAAGGCCAGTGGCTTTGCTTATTATTAAAATTACTGTGCCACATTGATACTGATTTTGTATTTGTTACCAAGTTCAGGTCTCCTTTGGGTGTGTTTTTTAATGACATCCCTGACAATTGGTTGCTGTGTTTTTGTTTGTAAAGATTAGTAGAGTCTAATCCTAATCACAATTTATTAAGAATTTCTAGAAGGCCTCGAATCAAGTATTAAAATGTTCCCTCAGATCTGTAGGGAATGATAAAATTTAAAATCTCTTGCAGGATCTCACCAGTCATCATTATTCTGTTCTTAAAGTTTATTGGATCTAGGTTAATTCAGTAGTGTCTACTCTTCTTAAAAAGCACATTCAGATCATCAAGCTTCCTTTCTGTTTTACTATTTAACTAGTGTTTTCAATGTTAATGCTTTACGTTAATGCTTTTACCTGGCCCAGGACATCTTGATTGCACTTTTCTCATTTTAGCTCTTGATCAGTGTCATCTGGTAGTTTGAATTAATTTTAGGAAAATGTCAGTGTGTGTTCTATTTTCAATTCAAAATAGAGGGAAAACCTTAGTCACGCAATACAAGGCCCCTCCCTTATGCTGTTTCACTTGTTGTGTCCAGTTTCCTACTGCCCTAAACTCTCCTTGTCCATATTGGTTGTACACACGGTTTTTGGTTGAAGTCTAGTCTTGGTTGAAGTCTAGGTTCAGGGTTCCTGTACTAAATGGTGCCCCTAAAGGAAACTAGTTATAGCTCTAATTCTTTGTTTCAGTTTGTTTGAAAGAATGGAAGAACAACATGGATGACCTAGAGAAATGAGATAAAAATGCTTCATCTTGAGTTGGTTGGAGCATAGAAGTAATCTAAATTTGCACTGATCAGAATTCTACCATTTAGTTTCTGTGTTATCTATAATTAACAGAAGACTAAGTAAGCATAGATTACTGTGGCGCTGCACTGTCATGTTTTCTACTCTTAAGTTATACGAATAAGTAGATTTTAAAGCTTTCTAGCACCTTCGTATAAAATATTTTTAATAGTATGATGATAAATACTAAGAATAGTGCAACTGACTACTTCAGTGGATATGTTCACACAATTGTAAACATTTTTTCCAGACTTCTGGGAGTTCCATGTTACATGTTTCTCCTGAGTAGTTCCTTTTAAGAGGATGGCTGGGCAGTAGACTAAAAAGTGAAGGAACAAATTTTCCCTTAAAAATAGCTTGGATGTTAGTTAAAAAATCTGTTTCATTTTTTTATGAATTAAGAGAAAACACTATTGAAATATAGAAATCTATAAGATAAAATATTATCATCCAAATTTATAAGACATTTTTGTGTTTAATACCCAATATGCATTTTTCCCCCACAGAAATTAGCAGAGTACGGAAAGACATGTATAACGACACGTTAAATGGTAGTACGGAGAAGAGAAGTGCAGAATTACCAGATGCTGTGGGACCTATTGTACAGTTACAAGAGAAACTATATGTGCCTGTAAAAGAATATCCAGATGTAAGTACATATTTTCAATTCATAAACTTTTTAGTCCTTCTGGTCCTCTCTCTATAAATGTATCATGTATAGTTTGACATCCTTAAATCACATCCTGTTTTTTTCAGTTTCCAGCCCATTATTTTTGTTTCAGTTTTTCTAGCTACGAGCCTTGGAAACTGAACAGCAAATCTGAACATCGGGCCAGGTTCTCTCCATGCATCGTCACTGATAGCAAGATCTTGTTTTCTACTTTCACTGTCAAAAGCACTTCTGCAGCTTTAACTATCTGTCATGGATTTGCACATGTTGAATTGAATGTAGCTTAATAAATTAAATCATTTATCTTCAGGAAAGGGTAGAATCAAACTCTATTACCTGACTTTCAGATAGTCTTTGGAAACATTCTCTTGTCAAAGCAGCTTCCCCAGCACTTAAAAGTTTTTGTTACTGAGACTTTCAAGGCTGCTTTCTGGAGATTGGTTTAAATTCTTGCATAAATAACTTGGCTTGCATATCAGATAACTAATTTAAATGAGCAGTTGTTTAAACATTTACATTACATCTGCTTCCATGAGGTGTTTAACAATCAACTTTTATCATGGCAAAAGGGTTGAATTGGGGATGCTGTTTGGTTCTTAAAGACAAAAAAGCATCAGTAAGGTGGCAGAATTTCCTCTTTAGAAGTACCTAACCAAGTCCAGATAGGCATGACAAAATATGATTGCAGGTGAAAATAGGTATTGGCAGATTTAAAGTAATACACATAGGGACGGATGATTTGAACTGCTTGTATATTGTATTAAGTTCGATAGTAGCTTAAGATGATGACCTTGTTTTCTGTATGGAAAAATCAGTAAAAGGAATAAAAAGGTCAGGATGTATAAAGGAAGAGAAATATTTAAAAAACTATTATAGAAATTAACAATAATATCTAGTTACATAAGTTCTTTTACCATCCTCATCACTGTAGTGTCAGATAGTGTAGTAAGTCATGTGACTAACGTACTTTGTTCTTCCTCTCATTCTCTTCCCCAGAGGGGAAATGCATGGGGGAGTTTAGTTTGCATAAAAGGTATATTGCTACATGTTTCTGTTGGTTAAAAATCAGTGTTGAATAATTATGCCTTCCACTTGGAGTAGACAGTGGTGAGGTTGGGATGGATGTTAGTTCCTGTAGGTGTTGGTTTAACTGTGTTGAGGTGATCTGCAAGAAATTCAGGAGGCTATAAATTTGACATTTGATTTTCATCCTTTGACTGTAGAAGATTGTGTCCAGTGGCACTGAAGTGGTTTCTGTCCTTTAATCTGATATGAATTTTGATTATGTTGATTTTTAGATAATAGCATTGATTGGATGAAATTGTACTTGGCCTTTTGTTAGCTTCTTAGTTTCTTTGAGCTTGCTTAGGAATGGTAGGTTTGCTATTACTTATGTGGTGGGGTTTTTAGTCTTTGGATGTTTATGTACTTTGAGGGAGAAAGGGGAGTTCTTTTTCCAAAAGAGGTTCTGACTTGTTTTGTCAGAAGTGCCTCCAGTTGGTCATTGCTGTTTGTGTTGGACAGTTCTGAATCAAGACTCATTTAATGGGTCTAGTAATTTTATCAGTGAATGTGCTGAACTCCAAGAAAGTTGGTAGGTGATTGATTGGCATATGTGAAATGGAACCTCATTGACTAACATGTGTGAGTAGTATGTTTAGTTTTGGCTATCCTGTATCTAAAAGGATAATGTAGGTATAAAAGTGTTTCATAAGTGGGGAGGGAGGATTATTAGATGTGAAGAGATTGAGACTGCTATTGGAGAGAGATTCATTTTGTCCATGAATAAAAATGGACATCATGATAAAAGTACGTAATGGTACAGAGAAGTTCAATCAGACTTTTATTCATCCTTTCTCATCTTAACACAGGAGCTCTGGGACATTTAATAACATTCAAAGGTGGCAGGCTGAAAAAAGTGAAATACTGCTTTGAGTATATTAAGTCCTTGGTTTTAAGGATTATTGTGTGGCAGTGAGTTGCACTGATCCATGAGAAAATAACAAGAGTATCCCTAGCTGTTATGTAAATGATTTAAAGAAAAGAGCACTGAAAAAGAGTTGGCACCTCTAGAACAGGGTTGCTTAGCCCCTGGTGCTTTGTCATCCCACCTGCAGAGCTCCCCATTGGTATGTGGGGAGCCCTGTGGGTTGTGGTCCTGCATGCTAGATCTGGCATAGAAATAATTTTCTTGTAGTGAATTTAATGAAGGGAAGGTTCACATTAGTGGGTATAAAAGCTTTTTCAACATGTATAGATCAAAACATGCTGTTGTTATCCAAAACACCGTAATGTAAGGCTAAAATCTTTTTGAAGGAAAAAGCATGGGAGACTATTAGGCTTCTGGAAATTATTTTCTCACAGGGTGGTGCAGGGCCCAATCCCAGCACCTGGGGCCACGTTAGGGTGGTCATCCTAGAGGACAGTCTGGTTGTCCTCTACTGATATGAAACATGACACTTAGAGAGAAAAATAGAGAACATAAAGGCATTGGGTTTTGTATCAATAGAGGACAGAGTAGCAGAAAACTGGAATGTCCTCTATGATGGCTGCCCTAGGCCAGGTGGAGATGTGCAGACTGCCTCCACACAGCCAAAAGATTGAGCACCAGCGCTCTAGAATAACATGACCTCAGGGGAAGTCTTCTCCTAAATACCCGTAGCTAAAGAGTTTGGTTTATACTCTGAAACATTAGGGTTTCTAAGTGACATTTTCTGAAGCAACTGATACAGATGGAGACCAGCTGCTTGCACTACTAGACTAGGCCAGGACTGTGTGTTCCTAATGTACTTTAATCCACCAGGGCTGGGGATCTACCTGTATAATATTTAAAGGAATATTCTTTGAGCAACAACAGATGAGAAGGATCATTTATAAAGTTAGGTTACTGAGATACAACATTTTTGGAGAAGTGTCTTTTTAGAGGACAGTACAGTTTGCAAGTGTCTTTGTAGATGCTTGGTCTATAGCAATTTATATTAAATTGCATGTATATAGCTCTCAGTTTGAAGTAAAAAATGAAAGTATGGAAGCCCAACTTCGTATTGCAAAGGCAGATTTTACAAGCGTGTCAGTGGTTTTAACAACCATACAGCTTTACTTTAAAATCTGCTAACATTAGAAAATTGGGATTCTAATAAAAGAATGGGCTGTGATAAATTTAGGTTATTCTTAACTCTTTCAAATATTTTTAAGTATATATTTTGTATATATTAGACAAGTGGAAATAGGCAGACAACTTTTGTATAATATAAGCTTTGTGTTTGACCTCAGGTCCATACCTTTTCCCCAAATTATTTAGAGTTTAAAAAAAAATAGAAGCCAGGTTTTTGGGCTTTTTAAGATTAAAATATAGATGAATGTACATTTTTTGTGTTCACCTGTTTGTGAAAGAGGTCTCTGGGAGCTATACTTAGATGTTCTCTTAGCTGAAGCATTACAACTTTAAAGTACACAATCTGTATTTATATGTATGTATTTCAAAACCCTATTAAAGAATGGCCTAGTGTTACACCCTAATACAATATTTGGTAATGATTTAAAGGAGCTTCCTCCCCCTCCCCCCCATTCATTATTACATTGGTAGGATTTCTTTGGGAAGAGTCTTGCTAGATAGGTATTAGTAAATTAGCTAACCTATTTCTAGCAAAAGTGGACTAACGGCTTTTTTTCCTCCAGGCATACCAGTAAGCTGTTAATGCCTTATCTGGATTGTTTCTTAATTTTATCTTTTTCTCTAAACTCTGGTATTCCCTTACCAAGCCAGCATACTTTATCAGCAGCATATCTATTTCATGCAGAAAAATGTGGATTTTCTCATTCTGAAGCAGGGAAAAGGAGATTTGCCCCTTTGCAAACAGTTCTCTGCAGGCTGGCAGAGTTCCAGCCTGCAAGAGCTACTTTTAAAATGGACCAGAAACGCTAAGCCTTGTCTGGAGTGGGTGGGGCAAGGCCTGAGAATTGGAGTAAGCCAGGGCTGGTTCAGACTTGCTTTCTGCCCTGCAGCCTTTGGGGTAAGGGCTGGGGGGGGGGGGGCCCTGTGGGTCAGGTGAGGCTCATGTTGCCAGGGGGCTGGGGTCTACAGGAAGAGCTGGCAGGATGGGTGGGGGGCAGGGCAATCACCCTGTCCTGTGCCAGAGGCTGGGGGTGGGTGCAGGCTGCCTTGTTCCCCTATGGCTCATCCCAGTTGGGCTTGGGCTCTGGCTGGGTATACTGTCCAGCTGGGGCAGCAGTGGCAGAAGCTCAATGAGGGAGAGAAGGAGTACTATGCCCCTGCCTGTTAGGCCACGTGCCCTCAAGGCAGGGTTGGGGACTGGGGGTGCTGCCCAGTTGGGATGGTGCTGGGGCCTGGGTGCTGGGGGCAAACATTGCCCATCCACTTGGCTGGTGGCTGCTGCCCCACTGCTCACACCACTGCACCACATCCCACCGGCCTGCACCTATGGTGGCTGCTGGCAACTCTGCTGGGGCTAGTATTGGAGGTGATGACGGGGTGCAGGCATGGGGAGGGGAGGAGAGGAGCACCATGGCTATCCTGCATGCTGTCCTGCCTGGCCCGGGGCCTTGTCAGGCCTGCCCAGCCCGGGGGTACTCCTGGTCCTGGGAACCACTCGGGGGTTGTGATGGCCTGAGGAGAGGGGTAGAGGTGGCAGCAGGGGTGTGGGTGTGTGATGGGCTGGGGGTGTCAGCAGGGGGAACGTGTGTGTGTGAGACACAGAGATGATGGGGGGTGAGAAGTGCTCCGGATAGAAGCAGCCTCCAGAGCCATGCCTGGAGCCCCCCATGCCTTCTAAAGCAGCCTGTGCAGGAGGAGGCTGGCCTCAAAGGGAAGGGACTTGCCCAGCCAGAAGCAAGCCCAGCTCAGTGTCTGTGCCACAGTCCAGGGGGACAGCTGGGGCCTGGACACAGGTGCAGGGAGCAGAAAAGCAGGGGTTGGCACTGCTCAGAGCCCTAAAGCAACAGGTGGGATGGCTGCTGCTGGATCCATGGCCTGGTGCAGGGGCGAGCTGCTGCCAGGAAGGACTGAGTTGAGGGGCAGGCAGACCTGACGGGGTGTCTATAGATTGGTAGTGTGGGGTAATGTCAGGGACAGGGCACTGACATATAAGTGATGCTCAGTGTTACAAAGCTGTGAGAACAGCTGCAGCTGGACCTGTGTTCTGGTGAGTGAAAGGGGCAGGGAGAACTCTGACTTTGATTAAAAAAAACAAAACACCAAAATACTTTCTAAATGCCTATATATTTTATTATAATGATTGAGGCACTAGTAAGCTTACAAATTGCTTTCAAATTATAAATATGTCAATAAAATATCTTGTTCATCTGGTATGTATGTATGTATATGTATGTTTATATAGTGGCTTTTCATTTTAATCGCCTAAAAACACAGATTTGAGGGGTTTTAATTGGAGAAGTTTGGATTTTTAAACGGAGAAAACTAGGATCCCTGGTTATCAATGATAGGAGGCCCAGGTTCTAGAGCAGCAGTTCCTACCTCTGATCTTTTTCTTTGAACCAGTGAACAACTGTGCGCCTCAGTTGTCCCTATACACTTGCAAAAGTGCCTGATCTTTGTAGACCTTTACAGAAACCAAAGTTTTCAAACTGAGGTTTTTGAGTTCCTTATGCTTTTGTGTTTCTATAGGTTGTTAGGAATCTTTGGGTATCCTACAAGATTTATAATTGATAGTTTTCTGTGATCTGCCATTCTTTGTAAGCAGTAATTAAAAAAATGTTGATCCTTTGTGATGCATGTAGTCCTTTTGTATTTTCATTTAATTCATTGATTTTTAAATTTGGCAGATCTTTCCTATCAATGATGCAAGAAATCGGCAACTCTGGGGGAGAGGTGGGAAGAAGGGAAGGTGGGGAGAACCGATTCTTAGAGGGGATCACAGTCTTAATATTATTATTTTGTGAATGAATATTGAACACTTTTAGCATTTCCAGTGTTCTTGATAAATGATGCTTGATGGTCCCCAGAAGAATATGGACTTCAATTTTTTGGCTTATCATGAAATTAAATAGTTCCTTGAAATAAACGCCTCTAAATATTGGGCTGTGTAAAATATTTTTAAATAATCACAAAATTAATATTGGTGTTCTGTTAGGGCTGATTAATGTGAAATTCTCTGGAGATCTTCTCTTGGTCTTTAGCAAAAAGTATAAGAATTCAATAATTAGCACATCTAAAGTAGCCTGTCCTATGAGTATGCAGAACCACAAAGGTCAGGAATAATAAACAGCTTGTGCATACTTCCCGACCATTTTAGTTAAAGATGTTTAATTAGTACAATAGAAAGATGAACATAAGAATTAGTTTTACTACTGGGAACATATGGACAACACAATATCTATATCCATTTTCAATTTCATAAAATCAGTTTTAGTATTTCTAATATAGACTAGATAAATGACAGCACCCTCTTTCATTTTTTTTTTAGTCTTAGTTCTTGGACATCATTAGGCTTCCTAATGATAGCTAGTCGTATGAGAGGAAAGTAAGCCCTTGCCCAGGAAGTGGCAGGCCTGCTTCGAAGGCTCTGCCCTAGGGTGCCCCAGTAATAGCACTTGGCCATCACCTCTCTCCATTGACTGTAAGGGACTCTAATGCTGTTGACTTGAGTTGTTCTTTGGGAGCCAGATGTGTAATATTTTTGCATTGCAACCTCTTAAGTGGAGGTGTTTACAGCAACAATTTGCATATGATCCAAAAAAAGTAGCAGTAAGCTATAACCGGTTATCACTGGTCTTATCGGCTAAACAATCGTTTATCTGTTCACTGCCTTACTATATCTAAAAGCCCCAAATAGTTAAATAATTAGTAAAATCACTTCCTCAGGCTCATGTGGTGCCTCATAAGAACTGGTTTCAAATTGACATGTGACTATGTAATGTCCTTTGTACAGATTTGAAGGAATTCAAGAGAGAGCCTGATCCAAGCCTTTTTGCATTACAGCATTTCGCATGGGATTTTAGAGGCTTAAGATTTAATGACCTTCAGTGCTTCATTGGATAAAAGTTCAGCATTTCTTGACGTGTGGTTATGGAGTTACCACAGTTGGAATCCTGACTTCCTTTTACCCTTCCCTGCACACTCCTTTTTCAGATTACATTTCTCCCTGTGCTTGTATTTTTGTTGAAAGGCCAATTATGTGCTAGTGTTCCTTTGAAGAGGGTGTAGAAAGAAACTTTTTTTACGTTGTATTTTATTATGGAGTTGGATTAATCAAATGGTCTTGGCTTCTGAGTGGTTATATTGCTAAAGTGTGTACCAGTGGGTGAAAAAGAAAATTTCATTATAATTGGCCTCACTTTTCATTTGCTTGTTTTTCACAGAATCATTAGGCATCTAAGCATGTGCTCTGGGGTGGGGGATAGGGGGTACACTTTAGTTTGATCCAAGCCTTTTTGCATTACAGCATCTAAAGCGCCTGCAGCGTCACATGTATTCAGAGTCCCTGCACTTCAAAATGGCAGTGGAGGTGTTTGAACTAAATCTCGTTGGATGAGCTTTAGTTCAGGCATCCCTGCTGCCATTTTTGAAGCATGGGGACTCTGAATAGATGTGACACAGAGGCTGCTGGAGCATGTTAACATGCTAATTAGTGTGCATTGAAGCAGACACCTGGCATGTGTATAGGTGCCCATAGAAAAGGATTGCTAGGGTCCTCATGAGGTCTAGTGATTAGTCCAGCCCCTTCTTAAGGCATGGTTACCCTTATCCAGATTATCCCATTCAAGTGCCTGTTATGAGTTGGTGTGCATCAGTTCTGACTACTGCATAATTAATTTTTGTAAATTAATATCTTGTTCGCTTTTGTTTAAAATGGAAGTGAGGTCTGGATGAGGTTGGGAATGCACTGGAAGGTAGGGGCGGGCAAAACAGGCCATATTCAATTCAGATTTGGATTCAGGCTGAATCCGGGACAGTGATTTGATTGATTCAGATCACTGTGCCAATTGCGATTTGGCCGAATCTGGAGATTCAGTGCTGATTGGGAGAATCAGCGATTCTGCCATAGATATAGCTTTAAATGTTTTTCTACATACCTTAAGGTACTAGACATGACTCATGAACTCTGCGATGGTGGGGCAGATGGAGTGTCCCACAGGAGCACTGCACTGCCCCCCTTCCCCCCCGCATGCTTAGCAGTGAACCTGGAAGTGGACCAGAAGTACTACTGGTCTGCTTCTGGGTCCCCTGCTGAGCATATGGGGGACTCCCCTGTGCCCCCCTGGCTCGGCGATTGGCCACCAGTCTCTGGGGTGGGGGTCCTCTGCACGCTCCCTGGCAAACCCAGAAGTGGGTCTGCTGCTGAGACCCCCTGTGCTCCCATGGGATGCTCCATCCAGCCCAGCATTGCAACGTTCTTGAGCCGCCTGGTACTTTGAGGGAGGTATATAGAAAAACATCTAAAGCTGTGTCTGTCCAAATCATCGAATCTTTCTGGATCGATTTGAAGGGTTCTGATTTGATTCGGAGAGATTAAAGTGTCTCCTGATTCTATTTAGATTCAGAGATTTGGCCACCAAATCGGGCCAAAGCTCTGCTGAATCAGTGACTGAAGCTTTGCACCGCTCTGCTGAAAGGGGCTAGAAGTGTAGCTAGTGATAGAGAATAGTGTAGCTATGAACGAGCACCCCTAGATTTCTGCCAGACAGTTTTACTGAAAAGCATAACCCCTTAATAGGGTAGTTCATAAGCACCTACCCTGAACTACCAAATTAAGACTTTGTTCTCTTTCTCATAATTAGTGCATCATACTTGCCAACAGAACTCACAAACTTTCTGTTGCGGTTTGAGTTTGGGCTAACAGTGATCTAAACCCAGCATAAAAAAATCTGTAATACTGGTTGGATCAATTTTCCTCAGCAATGAAAAATGGAATTCCAAAGGGGAAAGTAAATTCAGGGCCCAAATTAAAGAAAATAAAAAGGGCTTAAAATAATGACCATGTAAACGTTTAAAGCAAAAAACAAGTATTCATGTCCTGACGTTAGAGGACAATTTTGACTATGCGGTTACCCCCAGGATGCTATCGTTGTCATTTCCTTGTTTGAAAGTAAATAAGGCTGTTCCAGATGCACCAAGAATTAGTTTTAGGTTACCACGAGGTGGGACATTTCATATAAATCTCAAAGAATTAAGTACAATTTGTATAGTGGTCACAGCATTTTTATCACCAAATATGAAAATATCCAGTTATTGATAGACAGTAGCATCCTTAATAGTTATTTGCAGGGTGGGCCTCAGTGCATGCCCCTTTAAGGAGCACAAGTTGTAAATTTGCAATCTGTTGATCTACCAAAGGTCTGTTTAAAGATGATTTTCCATTGATAGTGGATACTGTGGATAGAACTGCTTATTAAAAAAGATTACTTTTGAAGGTCCTGTAATCTGCTTCAGGAGTAAGCATTCTTAAGTTCCTTTTGAATGATCTCTGCTGTTCCTCAGCAGCTATCCCTTTTATTTTTCTGGGAATTTTGGGAAGCAAGACAGGGCTCATGTTATGGTATAAAGCCCCTCTGGGCATAGCAGTTTTGGTATTAGTGAATTTTAGCTTTGGCAACCAGAATCTCCAGTAGATGTACTTACAACTCAAAGTCAAGGATAGATTTTTTTTTTTGCCTTCTTGATCCAGGAGCTGGATTTTGCTTCTTGGAATTCAGTGTTGCATTGAATTCTGGTATTGCTTACTTCTGGACTTACCAGTGTCTCTAGTGGGTTATGGAATAGAGAAAATCCCACACAATTTACTGATTCGTTTTGATGCACTGGCTGGGGGAGTAGTTAACTGATTGCACGATTTCACAATGATTACACACTTAATTTATACAACACAATTTTATTTTAAAACTCTTTGCTACGTATATAACACTGCTTAGCTTTAAGAAACACCACAAACATTAAAAACACAATAATTACGTATATCAGAAACAATGCTCCGAATGCACTTCCTTCCCAAACAATACTATAAGAATTAGTGTAACAAAAACAACTACAATTACAACTAAAAGTTAAATTTGAATCAATACTATTATCTTTCATATTATACTTACAATCCTAGAATTCCGAGAAGCCAAATACCAAAATATGGTTTCATTCCTCAGTAGTACGATTCAGTGGGTTGGCCTCAGTAGTACGGTTCAATGGAATGGCCTCAGCAGTGATAGGACTTAAGTCCCCTTCCTTCAGTCCCTTTCGGGCGCTTTGCAGCTTCAGCGTGAACTAAGATTCGTGTTCACGGAGAGGTTAGTTCAGGTGATCAGTCTGACCCGGGCTATACTTGCGATTCTTCCTTCGTTGTTCTACAAGTATAGTCACCTCCAAATTGGGACAGTAAGTTACAGTTTTTATTGAGTGAGCTGCCATCAGTGGGCTCCTCCTACTCAACCTGTCATTACCCCCAAATTTGGGCTTGGATCTTACTCAACAGACACTTTTGCCTTTGTTGAGCATTTTAATACCTTTGGGAAACTTCTATATCACTGCAAATGCCCTTTTCTTACCAATCTGGTCAAAAGGCCTTAGGGTTTGATCTCTCGGAATTCAGGATATTTGCTCTCTTTGTAAAAGACTTCTAAAAAATTCAAATTAAGACTTTAAGCAAAGTCAGGACCTTTTGCACGTAGTCCCAAAAACAATGAGCTAGATAAGGAGATAAATCTTTTCTTCTTCCTGAAACTGGCTAATGGGCAACCTTTACAAACATTCAAACTATTTCATTCAATATGACAACCAGGTTTTGTTAGGCAGTAGGAAACCTGTGGAGCAAATATTTTGAAAAAGAAAAATGTCTTTTACTTTATTTTATAGGGATAATAGCTTCCAAGGGAGAGAGAGCCCCTTGACTTTGAGTTGCTTTTATATTCAGCTAAAATCTAATCTGGTTGCTGTTACCATTTCATCTCTGTCCTTCAACGTTCTTCAGTTTTTGCACACTTGACAATCATTGCACTTTTTAAAAAGCTGCTAAACATATTTTCTACTTGGTTCACTAGCCTCCATAGTCTTGAGGCTTATTTTTTGTCCAGAAATATATGGAGTTTGTTTTAGAAAGGACTTTCAACAGCGCTTCTCTTGAGAGTAGTTTTCTTAATGGCCTGACTTCAGCCAAGGAAATCAGTGAAATGAAAGTCCAGATGACTGTTGCATGGACTGCATTTCACAAGGATAAGATGGCCCTGCAGCCTAAATTACTAGTGACTGGTTTTGAGTTTCCATTTAACTTTTCTAAATCACACTTTGTGTAAACAGGCTACACAGTTCAAAGGTCTGTCAGTAGTTAGCACAAGAAATAGGTTCTTTTAGTTTATCCTGAGAATTCTAGTACAGAGACTATTTCCATTCAGAAATGGATATTTCTGGATCAGATACTTTATAGAAATGTGATTGTTCTTGTGTATTGCCATTCCTGAAGGTTAGTTCAAACTGAACTAGATGTGAACCAGTTTCTCTAACTTGAGAAGGAAATATCTTCTGTTTAGTTCTATGAAAGTATGTTTGACTCTCTTAATACTTCTGCACAGCATTATTTCCTTAGCAACTAATCTGATTCCCAGTTCAATAGAAACAAGCCTGCAATATCCATTTAAATGATCTAGTTTTTGTTCAGTATTTTTGGTGCAGGTCAGTTTCCTAGAAACCTGGAAAACAGGTATCTCATTTGTGGTGGTCCCAAGTCAAAACCTGGGACAGAAGAGGAATGGTCCAGAACTTAACAGACAGCTCTTCCAAGCTGCATTATTGTGCGCCAGGGAGAGCACATAGCCTGACAGGCTTGTCGTTGGAATCGCTGGCAATTAACTTTGAATGAGCCGCTATTAACTTAGATTTCCAATCTCTGTTTTCCCTCCCTCCATACTTCATTGGTACTTAGAGTGAGACAATGGATTAGTACATCCGTAGAATCCTAGAACAAAAGGCTCTCTTGATTACACTTAAGCTAAGCGCAGCTCATTTTGTACTCTTCCTTTGGGCCTAGGTTTTGACTCAGCCGGTCAGGGGATACTTGGTGGCAGCCTACAAGTATATAAGGGGGGTGCATCAGGACTTGGGAGAACAGTTGTTCACCAGGGCTCCCCAAGGGGAGACAAGGTCTAATGGCCACAAACTCCTGGAAGGCCGATTTAGACTGGACATAAGAAAAAACTTCTTTACAGTCTGTGTGTCTAGGGTCTGGAACAGACTCCCGCCAGAAGTAGTGCAGGTATCTACTCTGGACTCATTCAGAAGGCATCTGTATGTTTATCTTGCTGGGATCATTTGACCCCAGCAGACTTCCTGCCTACGGCAGGGGGCTGGACTCGCCGATCTTGTGAGGTCCCTTGCAGCCCCTAATGTCCTATGAATCAATAAAGACTGCCTCAAATTAAGTGTCTGTTTAAGTCCTTGGTAGTGTAGTGTGGATCTGTTTGGTGTACTTAGTTACCAAGAAGCACCTATTTTCTCACTGTAACTTAATTTTCCATGCATTATGAATGTTTTTGTTTGATGTGGCTCAATGAGTTGTGATGTTTATGTTCAACTCTAGCAGTCTATGGACAGCTTTCCTTTTGCTCATTAAAAGACTAGCATAATATAGTTAAATTATTTTGGGGTGCTAAATGCATTGATTTACTTTTGAGATCTTAGAATCTTAAAGAAATTAAATATATACTTTTCCTCATTTTAACACTTAAGTGTTTGGCTGCCACTTCACCACAATTTACTTCCATTTGAGTTACAGGTACTCCTCACTTAACGACCTACCTGTTTAACGACCACGCGGACTTACGACCAGCTCTCCGAGCAGTCGGTATTGTACGAAACATATTGTGGAAACAGCAGCGCGGTGTCTCAAGCCAAGGCACGCAGTATCAAGGGGCGGCTCCTCGCTTATCGATCAATTCGCTTAGCGACCTAGTCGCAGGAACGGAACTTGGTCGTTAAGTGAGGAGTGCCTGTAATGACCTACTCTTTTGATAGAGTACTGACTACATTGTATGTATTTATCCACCCAACCTGTAAATTTAAATATTACTTGATTTGGTACCTAGTTTTTAATGGCCATAAACCCTGGGTCATACTCAGTTGACTCTTCCTTTCAGCATCCACTGTCTGCCACTTTGTGACACAGGATACTGGACAAGATGGACTTATGATCTGACACAGTAAATGGAAATTCTAAAGTACTTCAAAGTTTTTCAGGTCTATCAAGGACATAGTGTAGATGGAGGACCAAATAACTTAATGGAGGGAATAGACCCCCTTTGACTGAGAGACTCCTAGTATGTCCACAGACTTGAGCTTTACAGTATTTTGAACCCTGAGGATGCCTGTACACAAACGTGAAGCCTGCTCTGACGTGCTGTAATTACAGGGTGTCGGAGCATACTTGACTGAGTCTGCTGGAGCGTGGTAATTACTGCACTTCAGCAGCCTCCCATGACTCGTGTATCAGTGTCCCCATGCTTCAAAATGGCGGCGGGGTGCTTAAACTAAAGCTCGTTGAACGAGCTTTAATTTAAGCATCCCCCACAGCCATTTTTAAATGTGAGGGCACTGATACACGAGACTCTGCGGTGCTTTTAATTGAACAGTTCTCGGAGCCACTCTAAAGTGCTGCCCCTCCGGAGCACAGGTAAAAGGGACCTGAGAGTCTACCTGTACAGGCCACTTTAGACCACTTCAGATATTTCTGGAATGTTTCAAAAGTGTACTGAGAAAATCAAGTATAGTTTTTGAGCTGGTTCTCCTTGTATCAGCTCAGTGTTGTGTGCAGACACAACATTTTGGTTTCTTACAGACTTGGAAAAAAACCCCACAGACAATGCTTTACTTTCAACTTGGCTTGGCCCCGCACTGAGTGCAGCACATGCCCAAAAGAGGCATTCTGTTAGTTTGACCTGGCTTGCCCAACGTCTGTATAGATCGTGCACTTCAGCAGGGCTTTTTTGGTGCTGATCAAATCAGGTATTAGATAACACCAAAAAGCCCCGCTGAAGCACACGAGCTATACAGATGTTGGGCAGCTGAGTCAAACTGATGCTCTTCCTTTTCTGGTAAAGTGCTGGTTTTTTGTGTGGTTTTGTTAGTTTGTTTGTTTGTTTTTTGGTTTTGGTTTTCCCCAGGTCAGTCAGTGGCCTTCATGCCTAATGTCTGGTCTCTCCTTCAGGCATCCCACCCTGTATCACTTTTTATCCCCACCCCCCGATAAACTCATGCAGGGCAGTAGGGCTGCGCTATTGTTCAAAGATCCTATCGTTTACAGAGATCAAGTCTGCAAGGGTATGGAAGCAGAAAGCCTCTGGGTCAGTTTGACTTGAATGTTGGGGACCCTGTGAGGGGGTCCCAGTCTTATTTGGGCTGAGGAAGGGAAGCCAGGTGGTGATGGTAGGCGGAAGCTTTGTAGCCTTCTGCTTGTGGTGGGGCCATGTTAGTGCCCATAACAGTAAATGCCTGTTAATTGCAGGGTAGTCCGGGTGGGTGGCTGGGGAACAAAGTCATTGCACCATGGGCATTTAATAGAACAGAATGGCTGTCAATTCTATGCTCAGTGTGAAGTGAATTAATCCATTAAACTGTTAATTGTTCTTGTTCCTTTGTGCTGCACTTACCAGTCCTGTCCTGCTGGTTCTACCCTGTACACGCATCTCTGCAGTTACTAGCAATGTAAGGTGCTCAAGTTGTTGAAAAAGACTTAGAACTCTTGGGATAGACAGATGACCCAGAGCCCGTAGGCCCCTGAGGATCACCAGCAGGTGGTCACACAGTATTACCTGGCAAACCCTCCACTCCAGCCCCCTGTCCGTGTTCTGGTCTTTCTCCCCCTCTAGAGTCCTGGCAGAACTCTGGGCACTGATATCTGGTAGGCATGATGGTCTGGATGCCCCGATCCCTCTCCCCACAAATTCACCACACTTGTAATAGTGAATGTGGCCTTTTGGCAGCAGTGTAATCCCTAAAGATGAGGGTTCTGCTTACAACATGCATGTGTACTCTTCTGTCCAGGGACAGTTATGAATTGTTCCAAAAACATCACTGATGATCAGGAACCAGTTCAAATGTTATATCTGTTCACCCCCTAGAAACCTTGCAGCAAAGGCAGCTAGTCTTTTTTTCAGAACTGCCAAGACCAGCCAGAAAGTGTCAGTTGTAGTGGGTAAGACTGAAACTGGTTGTCATCTTTGTTGGGAGACGAAGAGTGAATTGGAAACAGGATTCATATTTGTGAGGGCACAGCAGTCCCTTCAAATGAGTGCTTACTTGGTCTACTTACCTAGAACCTAGCACAATTTCTGTACTATGGTTATTTGGAGCAACTCAGCTGTTCAGATGCCAGCTACTTCCACCTGTATTTTCTCTGCCCCTTCACTCCTTTTTTCTCCTGTCACTAACTTTATTGTCTGCAGTTAATATAAATGCTGTTTTTAACTTTATAGTGACTCAGCTCAAGCTGTTGGAAATGATTTTCTGTTGTGCTGACATTGTTTTAATTGAATGAAGCTTCTGAAATGGTTTGATAAATCAACAGAATGAATTTCTAGTGCAATGCCAACAATATTAGTTTTAGTATTAGAAACAATATACAAAACAGGAACCATAAATGGTTTGGTTCCTGCTTGAAGCAACCAAGAACCTTTCTGTTTCAATTGTAAAAATTCTTGGAGTTCCCATTTGTGTGGGTTTAAAGATCTGCACAGTTTTCCTCTCTTGAAAAAACTTCATAGGGCGCGTCCAGACAACTACACATGTGCGTCTTACAGCATCTCAAACCCCTTTGAGATGCTTCTAGACGCGCATGCGGGAACAAAAAAAAGTTCCCTGTGCTGGATATCCAGGGGTCAAAAAAAAAAATCATGCCGCAGAAGTGCAGGGCAAGGCATGTTCCCGGACCATGCCTGGAAGCAACCCAGGAGTTGGTCCTCCAGGAGAGATGCTCTGGTTTCAGAACCCGACCCAGCCCAGCCCTGCACAGCTCATTAGCCCGGCTTTGCACCAGAGCAGGACATACGGCTTCTGTGCAAACGCATGCTAGCTGTGCAGATTGGGCCTGTGGAGCACGTTTTCCATGAGGCTCAGGCACCTGTCTGACCCGACCCAACTCGATCTGGCCTGGGCCGTGCAGCTAGTGTGCATTTGCGCAGGAGCCACGCCTCCCAGAGCTGTGTCCTGCTCCTGTGCAAAGCGAGGCTAGTGAGCCATGCCGGCTGGGTCTTGCTGTGGCCTCTTCCCTCGAGGCACCACAGGGCAAGCAGCCTTGCCATCGGAGGAAAGACCCAGCGCAGCATGCAGGGACAGCGTGCTGAGTCAAGCCGGGTCCTGCCAGCACTGGGGCAGGCTGGGCTGGTTCCATGGCGGCAGGACCTGGCACAGCACACAGGGACTGTGTGTTGCGCCAAGCCAGATCCTGCTGCCATGGAACTGGCTGGCTTGGCCCGGCGGTGCAAGTGGTCCCAGTGTCGGCAGGGCCCGGCTTGGTTTGGCGTGCTGTCCCTGTGTGCTGCGCCGGCTCCTGCTACCTTGGAACCTGCCCGGCCTGGTGGTGCGAGCCACCCCATTGCTGGCAGGACCCAGCTCAGTGCGATGTGGTGCCAGCCCCCGGGTGACACCTGCAAGTGGCGCCAGTCCCTGATGAGCAGTGTAGGCAGCGCCAGCTCCCAGCTGCTTGGGACCACGCCGCACCACGGCGGGGCTAGTAGCAGTAGGCTCTGAGCACCCCACTGTTGCTGCTGCTGCTGCAGTCCAGATCTGTAACTGCAGGGAAATTCTGCTCCCTGCAGATCCAGGCTGGTGAATGCTTAGTGGCATTGGAATCTGTCCAGGTTTTTAGGCTTGTGAAAACTGGTTGGTGGGTGGATGGGTGGTGTGTGCATGTAGATTTGTCTTGGTTGAACTTGGGTGATGTTTCTTGGGAGTAATGTAAAAGCATGGCTGATGTCAAGACCATCCCTTGCCAAAGTAGCATATTCATTACTTGATTTGTTTTTTGCACACCAAAGGTTTCCAGAGACTTCAATAAACTTGCACTAAATTTGGTACATAAAGTATACAAACATGTGACAGCTGTTATGGTTTGGTTATATCGCTATTTTTGTAGAAAATCCTATGATAAATTTTAGTGTCGTTTGGTTTTCCTAATCAACTTGCTGCTTACTCTTTGTGTGTCCTATAACTAGTTTAAATTGACCTCCATTTTTATCGCAGGTCAGTTAGTGAGGTACAATAGATTAGGATACCTTATTAGTTAAAGTCAGTAAGATGAGGAAAGATCCATGGTTGAGACCCTCTTTATTGTGCAGCAATATGCAACTGCTAATTCACATTAATTGGACTAGGTAACACTTCTCTGTTTTTAGTCTGCCTGAAAACTTGAGATGGTTCTACTAGATTTGTTTTTTTTTTTAAGCTTATAAAAATTTGTCAATTTTAGAGTAAGTGACAGGGATGATTTTGGCAAATTATACAGAGCCTTGCCTGTGGGTCTTTAACAGATAGTTTAATTTAGATTTAGTTTGATAATTAATTGAAGGATTGAACATTTAAGCCAGTGTAGTCAAGGAGCAGACAGATTATAGTGAGGCTGGCGACAAAAATTAGGGACAACAAAAAGTCCTTCTTTGGGTGTATAGGGAGCAAAAGGAAGGCACAGGACCCCTACAGGACAAACTGGTAGTTGTTGACAGAGTAGGGGGGGACAAAGCTGAGTGCTTCAATGAGTTCTGTGCATCTGTGTTCCTAGACACAGACCAAGACAAATCTCCCAGTTGGATCATAGATAGACACAGGAGGGACACCAGCCCACCAACTGTTAGCGCAGACTTAGTGAAGGGGCACTTGGAGGGGCTGGCTGTAGTCAAATCAGCGAGCCCGGATTAATTTAATCCAAGGGTGCTGAAGGAATTGCCCGGTGTCATAGCAGTGCTGCTGTCACAGCTGTTCGAGCACTCATGGGGTCAGGTCCCAGAGGACTGGAAGAGGGCCAGTGTGGGTCCCTATTTTCGAGAAGGGGAGGAGAGATGAACCAGGAAACTATAGGCCAGTTAGTTTCACCTCCATCCTTGAGAAAACTCTGGAAAAAATCACTAAGGATCACATTTGTGGGAGCCTAGCAGGGGAAATAATCCTGAAAGGAAATCAGCACAGATTCATTGCAGGTAGATTCTGCCTGACTAACCTTCTTTCTTTTTATGACCAGGTCACAAAATGCTTAGACTCAGGAGTCGAGGTAGATGTCATCTACCTAGACTTAAAGAAGGCCTTCGATATGTATCGCATTCTTTCTTGTAAATAAACTGACAGGCTGTGATGATGATTACACAGTCAGGTGGGTGGCAAATTGGCTTAGAGGTCGCACCCAGAGAGTGGTGGTGGACGGGCTGATGTCGACCGGGGAAGATGTGGGCAGTGGAGTCCTGCAAGGCTCGGTCCTTGGACCAGTGCTATTCATTGTCTTCATCGTGATTTGGATGAGGGCATGGAGAGGACCCTGTCCAAGTTTGCAGATGATACCAAATTTTGGGGCAGAGTTAACACACAAGAGGGTAGGGAATAGATCCAGGCAGACCTGGACAGGTTGGAAAAATGGGCAGAACGAAATAGGTTGCTGTTCAACAAAGACAAGTGCAAAGTGCTGCACCTGAGCAAAAAGAACCACCAGCACACTTACTGCCTGGGGGATGACCTTACCAGCACAGCAGCAAAAAGGGATCTTGGAGTCATAGTTGACTCCAAGATGAACATGAGTCGTCAATGCGACGAAGTGATCAACAGGGCTAACTGCACTTTATCATGCGTTAACAGATGCATGACCAACAGGTCCAGGGAGGTGATGCTTCCCCTCTATGCAGCAGTGGTCAGGCTGCAGTTGGAGTACTGTGTACAGTTTTGGGCACCACACTTCAAGAGGGATGTTTTGAACCTTGAGAGGGTTCAAAGGAGGTCCACTCGTATGGTCAGAGGCCTGCAGGCAAGGCCCTACAAGGAGAGACTGAGGGACCTAGATCTCTTCAGCCTTTGCAAGAGAAGGCTGAGAGGTGATCCTGTGGCTGCCTATAAATTCATAAGGGGAGGGCAGCAGGGAATAGGAGATGCTCTGTTTACTAGGGCACCCCCTGGAGTAACTAGGAACTATGGCCACAAATTGACTGAGTAGATTTTGGTTGGATGTTAGAAAGAACTTCTTTACAGTAAGGGTTGCCAGAATCTATAATAGGCTTCCAAGGGAGGTGATGCTCTCCGCAACCTTGGGGGTCTTCAGGAGGAGACTGGACAAGCACCTAGCTGGGGTTGTCTGACCCCAGCGCTCTTTCCTGCCCAGGGTACAGGGTCGGACTCAATGACCTACTGAGGTCCCTTCCTACCGTAACATCTTTGAATCTGTGATAGGGAGTCTACACCAGTGGAAATGACTGGAATCTGGTGTAGCCTTGCTGTTAGAATAAAATTGGGTTTAAACTACATGAATTTAAGTTACATGGATGAATATGTAAATATTTGTGTTTAGAACTATCCCAAGGCAGACATTAACTGTGCTGTAAAAAACAGCTACCTTGGATTAGCTTCTTGTCTGTCTATTCCACATGGTGGTGTAACCTGTGTTGTGTCCAGACCCTAAGATGAAAATCAAAAGATAAAATATGTTTACTGAATGGATGTGAAAGAATGTCCTTTTGTATTGCATTATCTCCACCTCTTTGGGCTCAACCCTTCCCCCTCTCAGATTAAAGCTAGTTTAAAATTCCTTTCCAAAAATAGTGAGGAGTTGTAGTTCAGTGGTAGACTTCTTGCCTGCCATGTGGGAGACCTGGTTTCAGTTCCGGAATTGACATGTATACATTTCTTGCCTCAGGACTAGGTGACCTGTAGAGGTCCCTTCCAGCTCTGTGACTATGACTAAGGTCTAATAGATAGCAGTTGTAATTTGGTATGAAATTTCTTTCCACAGTAGAACATGGTACTGTTTCAGACCAGTGTTCTGTGTCTGACCATGTCAGATGTTTTACAGGTTGAACACTTTGTAACGGGTTGCTGTTACAAAGTTGTGATTAACCTGTGGGAGGGAGCTGGGGAGTGTTTGTTTTTTGGGTGTTTGGTTATTAGCTGGAGCAGGTGCTGATATTTGAGTTGTATAATTTATGAGTTAGTGATTTCTTGCAGGAGGGCTCCTTACTAATACATAGTTAATGTCCCTTGTCCATATCTAGCTATGATATATGTAATGGGGTTGATGCTTTTTTTTTTAATAAATACTTGAGGCCAATTCTTTTTCATGAAATGTCATATTCTTTTATATTCTACAACTTTTGAAATTATTCTGGGAAGAATAAAATCCAAATAGTAATCATATGATTCAGACCTGTAGATTATAACCATTTTGAAATTTCAGTGTACTGAAGATTACACTTTCTGTCTTGCAGTCCTTTTAGTAAAAAACAAAGGGGTACAAAATGGTGTTTCTGTGTTATAACTGGGGAGGGGAACCCAAACCAAAAAATCTGTAAACTAATTAAGAAGCTCTTAAGTCAGGGAAAACCATCATACTCCAATAGAAGAAGGCAACATTTTTGGCAAGCATACCACAAATTAGCCCCATACCCTCCCTGGGTGTCCCTCCTATCCCTTTACTCTGCCTGATCTGCTGCTTTGCTTTATGCTTCCTGCCCCCTCCCACTGTGCTGCCTGTCCCCTCTCTGATCTCCTGCATGCCATACCTAGGCCACCCCCTGGGGTGCTTGTAGGACAGGTGTTGCAGGTGCAGTTTGAAATCATTTGTAGAATTCCAGCACTTTCAAAAGATTTCTGGTAAGTTATTTGTTCTTAAAATACTAAAGTACCATTCACTACTTCCTTATCTTTCTTGTATGTACGCATATTGATACTCTTAAAACTCCTTGTTTGTAATAATTGCTTGGAAGCTTGATGCTTTCTTTCCTTACTATCTTTATTTGTTAAAAACGGTCTTTTGCACCTACCTGATTTTAAAAGCCTTACCTTTGTAAGACACCAAGCTATCAGTATTTCATAGCAGTAGCATAATGTAATAACTGCTGCTGTCCAGCAGGAACACACAGTAATGTAATAAGCTCAGCAACATTAATTGTCTTTACAAAGACCAGCAACTGATTTTCTGATTGGGAAGCAGGTGTGGACTGGAAGCATTTGAGTAAATTCTTCAGTAATAATGCCCCTGATGTACATGATCTTTGCATCTAAAAGCTCAGTCTTTTGCTGGAGATTTATGAATCTGGTACATCCTGTGCTGGTCCCCTGTGCTGCATGCCACATGCAGGATCAGCATGGGGTGTGCACTGTCTGGGCTGGAGCCAGTATTGCACATGGCCCAGGAGGTCCAGGGTACAGGCTGCGTTCAGTGCTCTGGACCCAACTCCCTGTGCTGTGTGCAGAGGGGGTTCAACCCAGGCAGCATGCTTCCTGTGCTGCCTCCCCATGCTGTGTTCATAGCAAGCCCCAGGGCCAGCAAGTGCTACATGGTTGTTGCACCTGCAGGAGGTGCACAAAGGGTTGGTTCTAGTCCAGCCCATGGGGCCAGATGAGTTTGACACCTACTGCATTACAGGGAACAAATGACCATAATACACAAGTTACATGTGAAAGACTCCCTATTTTTCTGACTTCCATTGGCCGGCAAATCCTGGCCTCTATAGTGAATTGTTAGCAGCAGGATTTGCTTGTGTGGTGAGCTGCTAGTGAAAATAAGCAGCAGTAGTGGTAGCAGGGTTGGGAGCACTGGCCCATCTCAAGTCAACCTGGGTTATTTAGGTCTTCTGCTCCTAAGAAGTTTGACCTCTGCTCTGGGTAAATGTAATAATTCTCAAGTAGATGATGGAATTGGGCAAATCTTGCCTGTGTTCTGGTGTTAGATAACTGATGTAGTTTTAAGTGTGTTAAAGAACTACTCATCTTTGTGTAAACAGAATGAAACGGATTTACTTCTCTCTTTCCTAAACGTACCTGCTATTAGATTATTTCATGAGATCTGGGGGGGGGGGGGTTTCCCCCCAAAAGAGTTTTGTTAACGCATCTTTGAGTTACCTTTTTAAAAAGTTTTTTATAGAAGTTTAAAGAGAGGGAACTGTCAAATGTATGGTGGGCCTTTAAATTGTTGTATACAACCCAACAATGATAAGAGGGCATCCTATTTTAAAACCTTGAAATCACTAATTTGTCTATCTTTACAACTTTTCCCCTTATTGATATTTGTAAGCAATTTAAAATCCAGTTATTTCCAGATATGGCAGTAATTAGCTTAGTGTGTTTTCATGAACAGAAAATACAGCATAACATTTATTTTTATGTAATTTTGAGGGAAATGTATTTCAGATTCTTAGGAAATAGAATAAAAGTTCTCTCTTACACGTTTTAAAAGATGCTTAGAGTAGTGTGAAGTAGAGGGTTAATGAGACTTCGTTTTCAAAGCGAGGTTTGAAGTGAAATCTGTGGTTTGTGTTCTTAGTACACAGTTTGTATGTCACTCTGCAAGACAAGGAATGGGAGAGAGTTGAATTAAATAGTGCGACTATGTATAGTCTTGTTTTGTAAAATCTGGAGATTACACAGTTCTTGAAATGCCACATGCCTTTCTAGAAGCACTGGTTTTAAGGATTGTGTGTTAAGTTTCCTGGTCTCCAGTTTCAGATTCATTCACAGTATTTTCTCCTGAGTGGTACAGGATTGTTTGATCTGCCATCTTCTAACTTCTGTGACCTGCATTGATATTTTATGTTTGCGGGGCTGGGAGAGGGGCAGGGTTCTGGCTGTCTTCCATTGCCCATGTGTTGAACATATGAGAGGCCAATATATTAATATGGAAAAACAAGAATTGAATACTCATTTTAAGATTCAGCAGAGTAATTACTGAAATTGTTCCATGAATTTATGGTCTATGTCTAGACTGGTGCATAGTTGCCTATTGTGGTGATATGAAGGAAATGCTGTATTTTTGCTTTAAAACAAACAATGCTGCTCCTTGCAGATGAACAGAAATTTACAAATGGATGCATGTAATAAGGAAGATGGATAAACACATGGTATTATATTCTCATTGTTTTAAAGCATCTAATTGATTTACACTTTTTTAGACAAAGAATTAAGCTAAATTATGACACGTGTTCATATTCCTTGTCAATTATATTTAACTTCAAGACAGCAGTCTTAAAAAGTCTTGCCTATCTGTTTTGAGAGGGTATGAGGAGGGAGATCTTTTGTGTATTCCTAAACAAAAAGAATATTACTTCAGATAATATCCTGAGAGGATGGAAATAAGTGGGAGTCAGGGATTTAGGATGTTCAGTTGTGAGATTAATTATTGCATAGATGTTATTCCCAGCAAATAAGAGAAGCTGTATGTGCAGTTTATTTTGTCTTAACTTTTATTTTTATAATACGTATTCAAATTACTGTCTTAAGTGCTTAGATATATAAATAGGGCCCTCAGTGTAAATTGAGATGGTTAATGCTGTTTCATCCCTCATCTTTCTCTGATAATGGCAGTTGTTTGGAGAGAAATTTTGAATGCTGTTTGGAAATCCTGTCTTGATTTTAATAGTAATCTTTGAGATTGAACATAACATACTATTCTAGTCTCTTTGCAGAAGCGATGAATAAGTGCTGACGTGGAGAGGGGGGCACAACTCTGCACTGTCACTGCCTGTACAGTCTGGTCAGGCTCCAGCCTCATGCCCCTCCGCTGGTGTAGAAATCATATCCCTGCTGCCAGGCCCTGGCTCTGGCCAGGCTGCAGCCCTGTATCCTGCTTCTCACTGTCATTGCAGAAATCTGGGGGGGGGGGCACATGTACCCCCATGCCCATTCAGTGTGTAGCCTATGTTTGTTCCTACATACTCTGCCAATTGAACCCTAATATTGATTTTTTTTTCCTGATGGGAACAAATGGCAAATTAAATACATAACAGCTTTTTTTTTTTATTCTGTTTTTAAAATAGGGGGATTTCCTTGCATGCTAAGTTAAACAAGATGTTATCACTTTCAAAACCCAATGACTAAGTTATCCAACACAGCTTTATCTTGTCTGTTAGAATAAAGATGATGACCAGACAATTTTCATACTTGTATTTTTGTAGTATAGCTAGTCTGAGATCATTAAGGATGTCAACCTGCCTTGGTAAATTACTGTGCCTGTCTCCATGAATCTTAATTTATCAGTATTTCATAGAGAATTTAATTTTAATTGCACATGGATCAGAAATATATTGGGTATGTGAGGAGGAAATATTTTATCTTTCATAATTTACAATGAAGAAATTTCCTGAAAGTGTTGTGGAAAGTTGAGGTATAATTGTGAGGGGGAATAGCTGGATTAAGACAGTGCATATTATACAGTGAAAATACTGATGTATTTGAATCTACCAAATTTTTAATCACTTTTGGACCAAGGAGATAGTGAGTAGCTTTAAGTTTGGAATACATAAAAAAAGGAGCACTTGGTGTATTACAGAGTACAAAGATGCCTTTGTGCTTTTTGTTCTGATTTAAGATATAAGTTAGCTATCTGAGAGAATGCTTTATTTAGGTTTGTTGCCAGTGATTTCAAGGAATAGTTATGGTGCTTATGAGGGTGTGAGGCTTTCCAGGCAGTTACCTGTAAACTAGACGAGTGGTAGTGGCCCAGAAGCATTGGGCTAGAGTACTTTTCTGCAACCCAGTGCCCCCTCCACAAGAATATTTAATCCACTAGTGCACTGGTGCTCAAACTTCTGGCTCAGTAGGTCAGAGGAATGGTGCAGTGTTTGTCTGCAGGCCAGATTGGTCCCTAGGGCCCAGCACTTTCCCTTCCCATCTCTTGTTGGCTGAGGTTTGGGTTCCAGTGGCCTGGTATTGCACCCTCCCATGGGGTTGGCTCCTGGTGGCCTGGCATAACCCCCTCTCTCCCATTCAAAAGGTGCTGGGGGTGCTGGATGCAGAATACAGGGCCCTGTGCTCTCCAAATTTTCAGACTGGTGGAAAGCCCTGTGGACTGGATGACATGGCGTCACAGGCTGTATTTCACTTGTGGACCAGAGGTTGAGCACCCCTGTACTAGTCCATTGGTTTTCATCCTTTTTAGACTTCTGGCATTTTTCTGACGGATGCCTGCTCTTAGCTTTCACTTGATTTTGGACTACAGAAAAATAATAGAGAGATTGTTTTGCAGCAGATAACTCAGAAAAACCAGGACAAAATGCTTTCTACACTGTGGATTCCTGCTTGAAATATCTAGGTTAATCTTGCAAATCATGGGTATACTTGTGCTCATGTCAGTGCTAAATATTGTGTGGCACCCCTAGAAGGACCTTGCAGCACCCTGGTTGTGAATCACTGGCATAAGATAAAATGATCTTATTTTTAGTGTCTGACACATGTCTTTTATCTCTTTTGATATAATGGATAAGCTCCTTGCTTTGTTGTTGTGTGTTCTTGTACTGACTAGCTGCTGATCCAGCCAAGTGTTGTCAGCTTGGTGAGGAATGTCAACAGACTGGAGCAAAAAGGACATTAAGTGGCTGACACTGAGGGATGGGGAATAAATGAGATCAGAGCTAAATATATAGGTTTGTGACATTCTAGTAGCTGGCTTAAGCCCTGCTGTTTGTTGCTGGGGTATGCTGGCCTTAAAAAGGAAGAGAATGTATTGTAGCGCTGGGGGAAAAAAACAGCTGGTGGGCTTATCATTCTGTCTAATGACAGGGAAGGTCAAACAGTTTGGAAGGACAAAAACAAACTCTGAAAGATGGTGCTTTTTTATATGCTGCATTAAATATATGTTCTTAATTTATACAAGTATTCTGTGAAATTAATCCAAAACTTCATAACTTCTGGTGGATATGGAAGGAGAGTAGGAATGGATACTTTGATATTTGCCATCTGTAGGCAGCTTTCTTTTAGAAACAAGTCTGATTATGTTTTATCTTGATTCAGAATTCTGTGTAATTTTAATCTTTAACATCATTAAATTTACTAATTGCTAGGAATTGAAGAGCTCTTAGTGTTTGTTGTCTTGTTTTTTTTAATGTAATCATACTCTTTTAAAAGATGATACTTAAAAGGTGTATTGATATTTTGTATCTGTGTGCTTATAATTTTAATAGAATAAAACTGGAAGCATGAATACCCACGCTTTGGTAAAGGAAAACTCTTAATAACTCTGTAATTAATGATGGTGAATGATAACCTAAATAATATAAAGGATTTTTCTGAGTTTATGTATTTCCAAGCAAGGAAAAGACTGAGATTTGGAAGGTTTACAGTGTTGGATTGTGTTACTACCTTTCGATTGAAGGGAGAGTTATCATCAAATTGCAGTCTCATTTCTCTAGGAAAAATTTACCTAGTATTGTTAGAAGTAACTAAAACTATTTTAACTAAGAATTGAATATTTCCATTATCTAACTCTGTGATTCTCTACCTTTTAAGACTCAAGGCATTCCTTGATAATATCCTGGAATTTAGTGGCACCTTGTTTAAAGACTGTTTCTTACAGTGCCTTCCTTCTTGCACTGCCTACACCTTTAATAGGATCTCACAGAGTGGTAGGGCAGGTAAAACCCCTCAGAGCAAAACAGGGTGCACAGAGTGGTAAGGGCAGATTGCAAAGCGTGGTGGAAGGGGGTTGGACCATTAGACCTCTGAAAGAGGCAGCTGTCCCTGCAGCAGGTGGGTGACAGTGACCACTAGTGCAGAGGCTGGTGCCAGATGAGGTTTGGCAGGGGCAGGACTCTTCCATGCTTTGCTCTTTCCATAGTTTGTCCTTTCACCCCCTCAGGTATAGACTGGGGGCAGGAAATGTGACCCCTGCTTTTGCAGCTGCTCATCCAGGGACTTGAATGCCAGATCATTCCCTGCAGCCTCTTCCACCAGCTCTGGGAGCCTGGGATGAGTAGGGGAAGAGGTAAGTGGGAAAGTGGGTGACCTGGAGGAAGCGAAAGCAGGCGTGGGCAACAGGGGAGTTGTTATAATTTTTCCTGAGAAATCAGGGCAATCAGCTAGTTAACTTGGGTGCCTGCACACTAGGGGTCGGCAACCCCCGGCACGCATGCCGAGCATGGCACACAGGGCCATTTTCCTCAGCATGTGTTGGGGCTGGGGCTGGAATGGAGAAGCAGCAGCTGTTTGCAGCCTCCTGGCTGCAGCTGGCCCTGGCTCTGGGTAGCTGCTGATAGCCACGAAGCCTGGGCTGGGGGGCAAGGGGCAGCAGGGCTGGGGGGCAGTGGTTTTGTGTGGGGGACAAGGGGCAGCAGGGCTGGGCAGGCAGGGGAGATTGGGTGAGGGGCAAGGGGCACAAGCAGGGCATCCTGCCATGTACCCTCTGCACTTGTTTTGTTTTTCTGGCATGCCGGCACTCCGGTACCTTCCAAGATAGGCATTGTGGCTTTTTTCTGCGCTCCGGCCAAAAAACATTGCCTACCCCTGCTGTACACGAATGCATGGAACCAGCAGGAAGAGTTGGAAGTCCTCGCAGAGTCACGGAACTATGACGTGATTGGAATAACAGAGACTTGGTGGGAGCTCGCATGCCTGGAGCACTGTCATAGATGGGTACAAACTGTTCAGGAAGGACGGGCAGGGAAGAAGAGGAGGAGTTGTGCTGTGTGATTGCTCAGAGTTCCAGTATGAAACTGGAGATAGGCTGTTGCAAGTCTCTGGGTTAGGGTCAGAGAAGAGAGCAAGCAACATGGGTGTTGTCATGGTGGGGGCTCTGCTGTAGACCACCAGACCCTGGAAAAGATTTAAATGCACCTGAGGGTCTTAACCACCCTGGTTGAGAATCACAGGTATAGACAGATGCAACTATTGTATTGCTGCCGAAGGATACTGATACAAGCTGATTGATTCTGTAATAAGTGTGCAACAGAACCACTCAAACTTTTTAACCCTGCTTCAGTTGGGACCAAAGTTTGATGATTTAGCAAATTGGCTTTGCCACAGGTTCGTGCAGAAATAACAGTTAAAGCAGAATAACTAATGCATGCTCCCTGACCGGCAGTTTTCCTTTCCCTTTTTTTCCAAGTGGATAAAATGTATGTTGGTCCACACCCTAATTGTAGTAATAACACTAAAGCAGTTTTACAGCAAGCTTAAGACAGCAAAACATCATAATATTTTGAAGGCTACTAACATATCCAGAGGAGGTAGAAACCTGTTTTAAAATAACTTAACTTTGGTAGTTATATACTTATTCAGCAATCCACTTGATCACTCACAGGCTAGAAATTCTTTCATGCCTTGAATAAAAGAGATGAGAGAGATCTATCTTGAATTTGTTTACTTTGTACGCTTGCTAGTATGTTGTGTATGGTCAGTTATATTTTTTGTTCATTGTTATTTGCCCACACTCTTCTGTAGTGACAAGGTATCTTTCATGTTACTTTGCTCCCTTTTAAAACTAATTATTAGCACATTTTCAGGTTGCTACAAACATGGTTATTTAAACTGTAGTGGAAAAGGCTATTATAAACTTGACTTCATTGTTCTTACAACTTTATAGAAGTGTACATACATGATAGCTGCATCTTTGGGGCTGTCTTATTCTAGATACGTACTGTTTATACTTTGATTGTAGAGGCCAGTAATTTATGTAGATAACCTAATATTTAATTCAGCTTTGTCAGGCATCTCTCTGCATTTATCTGACTTCTGCTGACTTTTCTCTAGTACAGTAATTCTTAACTACAGTGCCATGAGATCATTTTGAGGGTGGTGGGGGATGCTGTGTAATAGCACTCCTTAGGTGGGCAAAACATTAGTGTCACAAGATAAACCCAGACATTTCAAATAGGAATCCATGGTATCAAAAGTATGTTGACCTATTGTGGTTTTTTGTGTTCTTTCCAGCAGAAGAATTTCTCTCATTATTTTTCTGAAGTCCAGAAATTGAGGTGGCATTTTCTGAGGGGTGCCTTTTTAGTCTAAAAATATTGACAAACCACTGCTTTAGCAGAAAACCATAGAATCAAACATTAACACTGAATTCTAACAGCAAGTCTTCTAATTTTGTTGGTCGTTTTTTTATTTTGACTTAAGCTAAGAATGTACATGAGGTAGTTTTCTTGGCATCAGTCCCTAAATTTTGTCTATTAGATTCATCATATTAAGGGAACAACTGTCATCATTGAATGTTGGATGTAATGTTTTTAGAAGCCTGTGTGTGTTATTGATACTTAGATTTGTTTGGCTTGGTAGTGGTTTGGATTAAACTGCATACTAGCAATAAAAATTTGTTGAGGGATTGACTTGATTCATTTTTTGTCTCGGAACCCTAGGCACTCATGCTATAGACATTTGTCTCACAAGACAGTAGGTTTATGCCAATTGACGCATCAGCTCATTAAACATTTGTGAGCATGGCTGTAGACCTCAGTTCTTGTGTGACGGGCAGACTTGCCACACGTCAAGTTTGAATCTAACAGTCTGAATGTGGTGCAGGGTTCTGATTTTTTTTTTTTTTCTTCCTCTGCATGTTGGGCTCTTCTTCCTCAGAAGGCTTCATACTGTGCCTAACAAACTTTTTCCAAGTACTTTGACCCTCAGTAATCTTCTCCCAATCACTTGGCTCGCTATTCATTGCCTTCATATTTCTTTTGCAAACATCTTTGAAACCAAGATACGAACATCTGGTTTTCTTCCAATAAAGAGTTCTCCCATACAAAACTTCCTTGGGTACAGGGCTATTGTCCATTCTCTCCATATAACTAACAGGTGAAAGTTGATGTTGACTGAAAACAGAAAGGATGCTTGGTATTGTTGGAACTTCCCAAGACCTCAGTCTAGGCAACTTGTCCTGCCAGAAAATTCCTAGAATGTGGTGAAGGCAATACAAGTGAAAGCTGTCGAGTTACTTTACTTGAGTAGAGTACTTGGTCCAGGATTTGCTGCCATACAAAAGTGTTGATGATGCAAGCATGATATACTTTGACCTAGGCCTGTGGTTCCCAGCCTTGAGCTCGCAACAATAAAAAATGGGGTCACAAAGATTCTTGGCAATGTTGACGGATTTATAATGAATATGCTTTCTGCTTGTAAATATGCAGCTCTCGTGCATAGCAGTTATTCGTTCACCTTCCAATATTCAAATGGGGTAATGCTGAGGAAAAGGTTGGGAAGCCTTGACCTAGGTGATCCCGATTTCTATGTGCTTAGTTGCCAACTGTTACTTGGTAACTAATTCAGGCAAATGAACATCTAAGTGATATATTGGAAAAATAATCTTGTTTGTCAATACAGGATGCCTGCTTGCAAGAATTCAGGTATTGGCTGATGATAACATTTAGATTCTGGTGTGTTATGCATGCAGACTTTCACCACTCAAAAATTCTATAGCACAGGGGTTGGACCCCTTCTGGCCCCACCCCCCTTTAGATCTGGAACCACCTCTAGCAAATAGCATTATTAACTGCTGCAGGTTCTTGAGCCACAGGAAATAGTGCACCTGTTGCTCACCCTCCCACCAGTAGCATGTCCTGGCATGTCCCCAGTGGGACTCTGTATATCAGAATTCAGCAACCAGGCCCAGCCCTGAATTCTTGGGCTTTCTAGGAGCCCTATCCTCTCTATGGTCTGGATCTGGCCCACAGACCATATCTTTGACTCATCTGCCGTATAGAATGTAAAAACTAAATTTTAGAATACTTTTAATTTACCAAGATAACGTATTTTACAGTAATCTCTTACATACAGAATTGCTTGTTAGTCTCAATTTAGTAGTATGCTGAGAATGTCATCTGAATTCAACTCAGGAACTGAAATAGGAAGAATTGTATGCTTATGGGTACTGTTTTGTTCTTAAATAGTACTCTAGAGAAGCATTGTATTACCATTATTAAACTGACCTGGTAAGCTAGCTTGGTTTTATGGATCTGATCCATTGCATTTACATCGGGATTGTAAAGCTGTTTGTCAGTTAAACAAGCTTTCAGACCTTCAGCGCATAGGTTATTAGAGGTGAATAATGTGGATTTAAGGGATTTAGTAATTCATTCTAAATCCCAACTGTGTTTTAAATGCATTTTTTATTTAGAAAAGAAGCATTTTAAGCGTGGGGACACCTGCTGCTAAATGGAATCTATTTTATCAAGATCACATGGATAATCTGGTTAGTCTAGATTACAGATGGAGTGATCAAACAATCCTTCTAAGATTTTTGAATCAATTGCCTGTGACCTTTCTTCCAAAGCAAAAACCACTTTAAGTAATCTGCAATTCTAAGAGATTGCCTTAAGCAGTAAAATTAACTTGAAAAATTCTTTGGTGTCTCTTAGAATACTTTGATATATGGATAGAAGAGTGTAAACCTTAAAGTAATATTGCTCTAGTATTTATTGTACCATTTGATTAAAATCTGAAAGATCTATTTTTATTCTAGTTTATCCTTAGGAAGCAATTCAGAGTGTATTAACAATCTATATCTGAATCTAGTATTTTTATAAAAATAAATTGAAATTCTGTCTTCAACTATGAATTGAAACCACAGTGACATATTTTAACTGAAGTGTGTATATTGTACTTGGAATGTGTTCCAAAGTATTATCCTGCTTTTCACCAAATTGTGCTTGAAATGGAGATTGTAACAGCATTTCCTTTTAAATGTTTTTGGAAACCTGACTTTATTATCATTGGCTTTGAGTCCACCATGAAACTGGTACTGAAGCCAGTTTCAGAATTATACAAGCATCCTGGATGTTCCTGAGTGAAAACAGTAACATTTCTTGGCAAAGATTTTTGATCTGTAAATAAGAAAAAAGATGCTTTACCCTTTTCAGGTGACCTGTGTACCTCTTTCAGTTCTTCAGTGGAATCTTGATTATCACTGCTACTACTCTGGCACATTTTCTGAAACACAGAAACAGGATATAAATCTAACATTCTGTTTTGAGTCGACCCTGGTTTTAGATGCTCCAGAAGTCTGTTGTGCAAATGAGGCACAGCTTCATGTGAATGACTAGCAATTGAAAGGTACAGTTCTGTTTTCCTTAGCTAAGTTGTTTTTGATCTGTACTGATTTATGCATTTGAACAATTGTAGCTAGCCTAAGCCACAAAGGGGCTTTCAGCGCTGTGATATTTTGTATAGGCTGAACAAGTTCCATTTGCATATAGTTTGGAATCTTGAACTGGAGTGGGGTGGGACTTAAGTATTGTCAATAAGGAGGTGTAATTTGGAACTAAACTTCTGCCACTTAACACTTAAACAGAATTTGAGATTTAACTCTATCCAAAATATCTATTAATAATGCTTGTACTGTAGCTGTAAGGGGTTTAAAGTAGGGCTGTCAAACTATTTAAAAATTTGATCACTATTAGTTGCACGATTAAAAAAAAAAAATTAGTGGCAACTGCAATTTTAATTGCACAGCTAAAAACTCAAAATTGTGTAGAAAAACTCAAAATTATGCAGGTACTATGTATGGTTGGTATGTGTGGGGGGAATTTGTGAAGATGTGTGGGGTTTGGAGCCTGGGGAGGGGGTGTTCCCTGCAGTGGGGTCTGGAGTCTAGGGAGGGAGCATGCGGGGTACTGTGAATCAGGAATGAGGAGCAGCAGCAGGGCTGGGGCAGCTGTGGCTTGGGAGTGAAGGGCAGGGGCAAGGCACTGGCAGACCACTGCTCTACCCCCCCCACCCCCCCACACACACACAGAGCTGTCTTTTTTTTTTTTCTTTTTTTTCCTAAGCTGGAAATATGGTAACCCTATAGTAATGCAGCCTGGCAGCATATAGAACAGCACCCAGCAGATAGGGCTGTGGAGGGGAAGGAGTAGGCATGGCAGATCAAGGCTCCCATGGTAAGGGAGGGAGTGGGAAAGGGGCTGGGGTGAATGGGACCCCAGGACCAGGCAAGGTCATAGGACAGAGCCATGGGAGGCTTGTCGGGGGGTGGGGTTCAGCTGCATGCACCCCTGGGGGAGGCATGGGGGCATATGCCCCCCGGATTTGTGTGGGGCAGAGGCAGACTGCAGGCTGGGGCTCTGCCCCCTGCTGCCTTTGCCTCAGGAACCGTGCACTGGCTGTGCATCCCCAGCCTGCCCAGCAGCCCCCCTGTCTCCCTCACAGGTGCATGCAGTGTCAGGAAGTTGTTCCCCCCCAGTGCCCCTGGATGAACCTCCCATGGATCCATTTCCATGACCTGCCCTGGCCCTGGGGTCCCCTTTTCCCCTGCCCCACTTCCTCCCTCACTATGGGCTCCCCAGTCTGCCCCCCCACCCCTTTCCCTTCCCCTCCACAGACTTGTCTGCTGAGCACTGTTCTACATGCTGCCAGGTTGCTGTGTGCAGGCTGCAGCTATGCGCCTGCACATGGCATCCCAGTATGGCACCGATATATCTGTATGCCTCTAGTGTGTGTGTGGTCTTCTTGCTGTTCACTAGAATTCAAATTAGTCTCTTACTAATTAGTATAAATCCTATCACAGATTGCTTTTTCTTGTTCACTGCAAAGCCTGCTCCGTAGTCATGCTTGTTCTCTCCCCCACTATAATACACTATAATACACTGTTGAATCATTCACACCTTCTTCATCACTTCCTGTCCATCTTCTCATACCCCACACAGTCCCACTTTGTACTTCTCAAGTTCATTGATTGGGTTTGTACAGCTCCAGTTTGGTGCAGGCTTTGTATATTCCACATTTCAATTCTCAAGTCCTTTTCCCTGTGCAACAGCTATTGTTGTATGAGAGGCAATCTGGCATCATCTTTACGTTTTGTAACTGCTAAGTTTTTCTAATGTTTGGCAATAGGTCTAGCAGCCAATCTTCTTTGGTCTGGCTTATTACTTAAGTGTTCAAAGTAATCGTATGTGTAAGACATCTGGGATTTCCTTGTCTGCCACCTGCGGGATGCACTGTGTAGCAGTTTAGACCCTGTGAAACAATTGTGGTAGTTCAGCCTTAACAATCAAATATGTTGTATCCAGAGTTCAGTCATATTCAACAGTAAAAAGCTTTGTCACATGCATGAGACTGTATTAGTGATTTCAGAGTTTGAACAGGACTGATACCATTGTACCACTTTCTGAATGGTTTCAAGTGGAAAAAATGTAGATTAGATCAGTCTCTATGGGAACGTGTATGTTAAGCCCTCTTTCTCAATGGATAAATTGCAAATTATAGTTGACCCGTGCCTACTTAGAACTGAGCCACTTCAGATTTGTTTTTGTTTGTACAGTCGGAGTAGTATTGAATGCTGCAGCAATTAGAAACGGGATATAGACTCTTCCTGGTTTTCTCTCACCACTGTGCACTCTACTTTGTACTCATCTGCGTAGACCAGCAGTTTTTTTCTGAAGAAGCTATTGAGAAGGAGTAGAGGTTCATTTAGAAATTCAGGTTTAGTTATTGTTTGACTTAAAGGCAAAACAGTGAGAGACTTTTTAAATGTTCTTGATTTATCATAATATCACAGTGCTAGAATAATTTATAATATGCATCAGCTTATAATTACAAGATCATAAAGGTGTATTCTAAAAAGCGAAAATATAATAGTGATCACCTGTGTGGTGGAAGGAAATCACAATTTTCTCAATTTGTATTTTTGTAAATTATTTTATGGGGTGTGTTGCCATATTGAAAGTATTGCTCAGAACAATAATGTGAACAATATCAGTGTAGATTTCTTCCATGCTGTTTTACAGTTCTGGTGTAAATGATTAGAATTATCTTTTGCATTGCTAAGCTAGTTTAATTTTATGGTCTATCTATTCTAGAAGAGTTCTTGCTTCTGTAGTTATGCTGGCATAGCTATATCTTAGTACCCCTAGTGGAGACGCAGTGTATTCTGGCAGGAGGCCTCTGCTGGCATAGCTGTACTGCTTCCCTGAACAAAAGCACTAGTGTCGGCTTGGGGTATGGACAGGTGCTCATTTTCAGCGCTAAAATGTTCTGGGAAATTTGTAGCATCCCAGAAATGTGGCGAGAAATTTATAAGCATTCAAGTGCCTGGTCATCCAGAGTGCTGCAGAACAAGGCAAGAGCTTTTTACTGTTGGTATTACACAGCCAAGAGGCTGATGTGCTGAGATCTCAGTGTACTTAGTGGTGACTTGAGTGGTGTCCCAGAGGACAGTGCCAATTTTTAGACGGAAGAAAAGCATCCTCTGCCCCCCCCCCCCCCCCCCCCCCGCGTCAGTTCCTTCTGGCAGTTTCACTTCCAGGGTGGTCAGTTTCACTTCCAGGGTGCCCGTTTCCACTCCCCCCACACCCAACACACAGAGGGTGGATCCCTGCTGCCTGTGCTCCCCATGGTTCCTGGTCTACACAAGTCTATTTTAACTTGGTTTTGGAGAATTTTGAGGACACCATAAAAAATAACCGTAATCATGAGTTGATTCACTTCTGAATAAATGGTGGACCCAGCAGAGTAGGTCTGCAGTTAAGACTGTGTTTTTTTCCAAGGGATGAATTTTAATAAACTAGGGGAACTTGCATGGAAAGAGTAGGTCAGGGAAATGACGACGAAGAAGACCTGGAATTCCTTCAGGTCAGTGCACCCCAAATACCTACTTGTACAGAGTCAAACCATGGCAGTGTTTCTTCACAGAGCTTATTCAGCCTCTGCTTCAGCGGAGCACAGTGCCACTTATGGCCATGTGGACATAACTGAGGCCCTGGTGATGCAGTCTTCAGTTCTCCCAACCAGTTTGGCATAGGTAAATCCAGTGGGAGAAGCAGTGCAGGAAGTGTCTGTGGCTATGCAGCAGGTGCTTGCACTGATTCGCTGGCCCTGTCAACCTGTGGGAGGTTGGTGGCTGGGGGTCTTTGATACTGGCTCCACTTCAGAAGGGGTGCAGAGGGGACACCTGCATCCTATGCATAACCTTTACAAATTACAGCAGCTAACCTGCAGTCTGTCTGATGAAACTGCCCAAGGGATTGACATTTTGGAGGCTGTGGCTTTCCGTGACGTAAACTCAACTTTAGTAATGAACTTAAGATCCCCAGTTTACTTGGTTGCTGCTCAAGCAGTCTTTCCATTAGTAATCTTTTGAGCTGTTTCCTGTAAAGAGACGAGATGAGTGGAGAAATAGCTCTCAACTAATTTAGGTAGAGGGAGCAGTGGGAAATTGCTGCCTCTTCTTCAGCTTTCTGAGAGGATTGCCATGGCCAGTGGGTATTCTCTATTAACATCAGCTATGGAAAACCAGTTAACATGGCCAATTGAATGAGTAGGAGAGAAACAAGCATCCATTTATCTCCCTTTTCTGGTGAGGATATTAATCTTGTATGATAAAGGCTTGGAACATCCCAGAAATTAATGCTTAATTTTGACGTTACTCTGTAAATGAATGTAGTCATTTAGCGGCACAAGACCGTGTCCAGTCTGCCTGTGATCCACAAATGGGAGAAAAATATAACCCTCTGTTAATAGCAGAACAGCAACTAAAATATGAATGTCTTAGTTTGTGGATGGAAGAAGGATCTCGGATTTGGTGTGTGGGGAAATGAAATCAATTGGGCTACAGTAGTAATAATGTATGCCAATCCTGATGAATCGCTTCTCGTTCCCTGAGAAAATGTCCCTGATAAAGGTAGTAAAGGATGAATAGCATAGACAAAATTTACCTCCATCTGCAAATCAGCTTTTCCCTATTTCTTTTTATTTGAGTTTAGATCTGTGTTACTCGTAAGGCAGTAACTTTTCTGAATTTGAAACCAGAAGTTATCTTTCTCCTCTCCCTCCTCTCCCCTTTTTGTTGAGCAAGAAGCTGTATTAAGCAAGAAAAAAATAACACAAGTAGTAGATTTGGCAGCGGACTTGATCCTTTTAACTTTCAGGGCTAGTAAATTGGTATAATAAAATGCTTTGTTCCATATGCAGTTTATATTGTACAGTACTGGATTTGTAGTGTATACAATTTGTGATGCATCTTTAAATATTGTTTCAGCTTTAAAAAGCTTCTGCAAAAATAAGATCTTAATAGAAGTGTTACTATCCACAGTATTACCTCTAAACTTTGTGTAGATTTATAGGATTCATCAGTCAACAAAGGGAAAATTAACTTTTTTTAAATTTTGGAATATCTCCCTTATGTATATTTTTCTAAATAAATAATAAATTAATATATTTGAATGGAAGCAGCCAAATTATGTTTTCCCATAATTTGGTTATTGTTGTCATTTTTGAGGTAGTGATTTTATATTACACCAAGCAAACTTGTTTTGCTACAGTTAAGATTTTTAATAGCAATTCATAATTAGCATCAATGTGCCACTCAAGTAAATCTCCAGCTGAAGTAATCTTAATGTCCATATATTACACCGTAAAACACATTGAGGCATCATTCGGCATTTTTACACGTGTTCTGGGGCGCAGTGCCAGGTACTTTAATTAGTGAGCTGCTCTTATTAAAAGCGCCCACATATCATCTGTATCGGCATCCCTACACTGAAAAAATGGTGGTGGGATGCTTTGAATGAAAGCTCGTCGAACGTATTTTATTTCAGAACACCTCACCACCATTTTTTTTTCAGCGTGTGGACACTGATTTGCAGCGCGCTGGAGCAGGCTCCTTGTACATCTATAGGAGCCTTTGCTTCCGAAGGCACTTCTATCATATCATATGGTATGCACAGTTAGTATTCCAAATTCCACTTGTGTGCATACATTTGTTTTTAACCATTGTAATCTTCATAGGTCCATACTATAGTGCATTAGTAGCACCGTTAATGTTCACATACTTTGTTCTGAGGGCGAAGTTACTGTTGTCTGTACTGTTGAGGGAATTCCTCTCGACTGCTAGTGGTGTTGCAGGCAGAGGCTGTTTGGGGGCATGGCATGGGAAGCTGCTAATAAAATAGCATTCTTTGAGTGGCCTCAAAGAATACCTTTTTGCATATAAAATTACACAGTTGTAGGGTAGGCAATTTCCTGTGGAAAATCCAAAATGGGAAGAAAAAAGAACCTAACAAACTTCTCAAAATTAATTCACAGCTTGCAATGGAATATTTAAAACAAGAAGAAAAATTACACATTTTATTTACTAGATATTGATTCCCTTGCATATGATGATGTTACCACAGATTCACAAAATTCCATTCATTTGAATTTTAAACTTAAATGGAAGATTTTTATATTAACAAAACATCATTCTTTGCCATTGTTTTATTAAATTTTCTAAGTGGTCAGTTTTTCTAATGAGAAATCAATGGATCTCTCCCCTTATCAGGATAGAATGTTATTTGGCTGTATCTTCCTGAGAATATTCCTAACTATAGCTGAAGTTGTAAAATAAATAAAAATAAAATAAAAGTCCACCTTTACTGTAAAATTAAGCTATATATTGAAAACAAATCAAGTTACAAGAGGTGAAACCAGTTTTAGTAAACTGGGTGCATCTACATGTGAAAGTAGTGTGGCGTGATAAACTCTGGAGCAGTTTGCGCTGGAGTTAACTGCTCCTGGGCACAGTGTCTGCATGTGAGGCTGGGACAGCAGCACTTTTGAACTTGGATGGAGTAGCCCCAGGCTGACGGAAGGCTCAGGTGGTCACCCCCAGGTTCTGAGGGCTGTGTCGGGCAGCAGAGGGGCTGGCTGGGGCACAGGGGTGCCCTCCCCCACTCCCTCTTCCCCACACTTTAGCATCCTTGTGCCCCAGGCAGCCCCCATCACCATTTACACCTGTTTTTTGGTGGAGTTTCCTACTCCGCTGTAAGGTAGTACTGTCAACAATAGTACTATTTTATGGCGGAGTTAGTTAATTTACAGCACCCTAATATCAGCGCACACATAAATGGTGATGCTTAACAAATTGTTCAACTCTGCAGTAAAACCCACTTGTAAATATACCCTGTATTTACTAGAACAGATATACTTTTAAGCAATTTCCTTTTTTTCTGTGAACAGTATTTATTTAGTATTTGAAGTATTAATTTAGCTGGCAAATGGGTTCAGCTATTTGAGTACCTTCAGTTTATTGATGACTTCAGCAGGTAACTTATTCATAGTTTTCATTCAGCTCTGATACCTCATTAGGTAAGGCATAATTGAGGAAGAAGTAGTTATCCATGCTATTAATATGTAACACATGTGTACTTAGACCTTAACTCTTGTGTTTCAATGAGGAGACCCTAGGCAACAAAGAGGTCAAATGAATGCTTACTTCATCTATTTTTGCTGACTGTAGTTTCACTTTACCCTTCTTGTGTCTGCAGGTTTTTGTTAAATTATTTTCAGATAGTAACAGCATATATATTAATTGAGACTAAATAATGGGTATAGATTTCTTAGATTGTGAATTGATTGTATTTGCATTTTTTTAGCTACAATAATACTTCTCGAGGTCCATGAAAGCTTCAGTGATGCTGGGATCCTGGTTTTCTCTGTTTAAAAATCTCAATTCTCTAATTAACCCCCTACTCCATTTTTTTTCTGCAATTAAAATGAAACGCCTATATCTATCTATAGATATCTATCAATTGAACGCAATCTTTTATTGATATATTTACAATTTTACAGCAGTTTGGAAGCCTAGCAGTGCTTCAATAATTATAATAAAATAAATTCTAAATATATTTTGGCATTTGATTTTGATTTTTTTTATTATAGGAAATCAGAGCTCCCCCTACCCCCTTCATTCACCAGGATGTGGGTCCAGCTGGAGCTGTTGTGTTCCATCTCTTCTCTCCCCCCCACTCCCCCTTTTGCTTTTGTGGCCCTGAGCAAATCTGTTATGCTAGTGCTCTGCCCCTGCCCATGCTGTTACCCCTCACCACAGCCCCCCCAGCCCCCCAGTGTGGGCACAGACATCTCAGGGGGGCACGTGCCTCCCTTCTGCATTGTCTTGCCCCCCCTGCCCACTTCTGCTGTGTTGCCTGTGCTCCCTCACTTGCATACTTACCTGGAGGGTGCTGTGGGAGCTGCTTTCCACTACTGCTTGGCTGCCATGTGTATGTGTACGCACACATGAATGTGGCACCCCCTGTCTCTGATCATGCTCCCCCTGGCCCAGAACAGCTCCTTGCAGGCTAGCAGAGTTCCAGCCTACAAGGGGAAATCTGCAGTTTTCTTCATTTTCCTCCTTTAAAGGAGAAAGAAAATCTATGTTTTTCTCTGTTAAAGGAGAAATTGTGTTTTCTTCTGCAGTGAACGGAGAACTTGGATCCCTGGTGATGAAGTTGTAGGTATGGTAGAGGTGGCTATTCATTTCTTATATAACAAGGCTTAAACAAACAGGAAAATCTCAGTGGTAGAAAGCACCCTAAGTAAAATAGAATCTCATCCATTTTAAACTCTTTATTTTCATCTGGTTAGGAATTACAATTCTTATGTTTAATGTCACGTCAAAGGGTTTTATAAGGTTACACTATTTTGAATTGTCTGCTTCAAAAACTGAAGCCCCAATCAAATGTTTTATATGGGAATATGAAAAATCAAAACTTTCACAAAAGTTAACATGCTTCTTCAGTTCTCATAGTTTAAATGGATTAGTTTCTAAATATCAAGTGCATGGAAAGATAGTTTCAGTGAGGAGAGGGGCATGTATATGCATATGTATCTGCGCATGTGTGTGCATGTGATCATGCCTCTGATAGCAGTGCGGTAGACCAGCAAACCCTCCTTATGCCTGAAGAAGGGTTTGTGCTCAAAAGCTTGCAAAGAACATTTGTTCCAACTATTTAGTTGGCCTGGAAAAAAAATAGCACATTTACCCAAATAACCTTGTCTGCCTGTGTCTTTAAACCAACATGGCTACAACCAACTACCCCATAGATCAGTTTAGTCTTTTAAATTAGTCTGCCAGAGTTGGTCACTGAATGCCGTTGGCAAGTTCAGCACTATATCTCAAAGTCTGCCTATGGCCAGACATCTTCATTTAGTCTACGAAAGCCCCCCACACTGCCATCTTTGTTCTTCTAATAGTAATCTAATCTCACCTTATAAACCATTTAAATAGATCCATTTTAATTAAGTACATAAATTGCTCTGCTGTAAGTATTGCATGTGAAAGCAAGTAATTCAGGATTATCTAACAGCCATAGCTCTACTATTTACAATGAGTTACTCACCAAAGAGTAATGATTTGAACAATATCTTATATTTCAGGAGAATTTTTTTCTACATGCGGTTACCAAACCTTGCATCTCTTCCTTGTATATTTCATCAACATTGCAAAGTGATGAATAATCCATCAAACATTCCTAGATGGGATTTTTGTGGCATTAAGACACAACCATTTTAGTGAGAACTTATTAGCATTATAGCTTACTTTCAGTTAAGCAGGTAGCAATGCCAAAAATGAAGGTTGCCGAATGGTCTGTGTTATAAAAACCTGTATTCCATTGCTTTTCACTTCGTCATCTTTAACTGTTTAGGTTGAACTGTGCTAGGTGCCTGCCTCTGGATGTATTTTCTTGGACATTTAAATGGTTCTACTGTTTTTAGAGAGAGAAGTTAGTGGAACATAATTTGCCCATGTCCAAAACGAAACAAAAAACCTGTATCTTTTGGAAGCTTAAGCATATTCAGACTCTCCATGATTTGAAATTTAACTAGGTGGGTGTGGTGAAGTTAGCATCTTCATGAAGTTTGGCAGACCTGTAGGCCTCTGAAAAATGCAATTTGTACACATTCAGCAGTGGTTTCTAGAGCTTAGTGTCAAAATGTCTAAATATTCCACACAGAATATTTCAGTCCCACAAAACTCACATATGTTCCAGGCCATCTCTGAGCAGAATTCTTTTCTGAGCTGCTGTGGTGCTGGATACCAGAACTGAGAGCAGAGGAATTATCTCCATACTCAGAATACCTCCTGGTACCTAGACATTTTGGAAAAGGAAGAAGTAACTTCACTTACTCAGAAGAATGAGATGCCCAAGATAATTCTAGGCAAGCGGGAGCAGAAGAGCGACAGGATCTTCTGGGGAAATACAGAAGTATTTGTAGTCATTAAAGAACAATCCCCCATCCTCCCATAGTTGAACTTGCAAACCCTATGTTGTTTAGCAAATAAATATGAAATCCACTGACAAAGTATATACTAGCAAAGTATCTTTTCCATTGAGTAGCTCATCCACAGGCCCCCAGCTTCAATTATTGCAGAAAAAGAAAAGTTTATAGTGAGTGTGTTGGAGGACAACAGAAAGAGAGAGGATGGTTTGGTGTAGTTAAGGCATTTCAGTGCATCTGTTAAGAACTGGATTCTGTGCATGTGCCCTAGAGCCCCAGCGTGAGACAAGAAAAGTCACCTAAACCAAAATTTTCATAGGTGATCAGTGATCTTTTTTCCCATACTTTTACGAGGGTTAGTTACTGTCCTTGCAAACTTAATGCTTGATTTCTGAGAGCAAAACTGTGTAGTGTAAAATAGGCCATAGTCTCTTCTAGAAACTGCTAAATGTCCTACCCTCCTTTTCTCTCATTAGTGCTTTCTTCCTAATCATGAAGTTTGTTGAAGTTTGCTTTTTGAAATCCATTCTCCTGCTGTATTGCTTTTTTTCCTTGTCTTTCCTTTGAATTGTGAATTTTAGTTTTGTGATTGTTTTCCTCTAAATTGTTTACTTTCAGAATTTTAGCAAGTGTTTTCCTTTAAGTGAGTCATATCTTATTGGCATTATAAGGTGCAGTCATACCTGCAAGTAATGATAGATGGTCCAGAGGTGGTGTTGGATAATGATATGCCCCTTATGTTACATCATGTACCCTGTGTGCTGTTGTTGCTTTCAGTTAAATGCATAAACTAAGACTGTTAGTGGTAACAGTATGTATGGATTGCAACATCTTCAGCACATTGTTGCTTCTTAACTATTTTCTGTGTTGTATAACTTGGGTGGTTGAGGTAATTGGCTTTCCAAGTTTCTTGCTGAGCTTTGGGTTTGAAGGAAGGCAAATTAGCTTCAACTTAATCTAGCCAGCATTGAGGTTATGTTAGTCTGTTATGGGAAACAGCTGGAAAATATGGCAGAAGTGACGGTAGTAACCAAGTGTGGGAACACTTGATCAGCTTTTTTACTCAGGTCTGTAATGTAGGTGTCCTGGAGCTCCACTGCTTCTGTATGCATTGGTTTAGTGCTTTACATCATTTGTCCAAGAGCTTGGAATGTTTTGGGTTCTAATTTAATTACAGTTGTGTATATCTTTTTCACCTATCAGAAATTCTGTGAGGATGTCCTCCTTAAATACATTTCAGTAGTGAAATATGGTGGTCCGTTTGAGAATTTTTAATGGCGTGTTCATTACACTTGTGCTCCATGATCTTCGATTTCTTAATTGTTTGTGGTCTTTATTTTTATGACAAATATGAGCATTTTGAGACATGGAGCTTGGGGCATGTCTTAACTGGGGAAGCTGATTTTTTACCTAGAATAGTAGCAGTGGCATTTTATTTAGGCAGTGCTTAAGGAGAAGTTGTTGTTTTTTTTTTGTGGCTCATAATCTACCTGATTCCTGCTAATTGCTCTTCACTCAATACTCAGGTGTTTATGATGCACTCTCCTTTTGAATGGTGTTTGCAAATCAAGCTATCCTTTCCTTGCAATTCTTCTGAATAATTTGCAGTTTACCTGCTCCTGGCCTCTTATTTCACAATCTTGCAAAGTGCTCTTTAGCTCCTTTCAAAACCCTAGATCTGCCTGTGGAGTCCAGTCTTCAGGAGCAACTACATTTTCAGCTTTTGGCTGAGTAGCCAAAAGCTGCTGCTGATTTAGTTGTGACAGAGTTAAAACTTGTAGCTTTTGCTTGTTTGATCAGGAAAGGGAGGGTGAGTAAGCTTTGTCCCTGCTGTATATGCAGCCAAAGTTGTGACAAAACCTTGTTTTTTCTTTACTCAGCCTTCCCGAAAAGTACGTTTTTTATATGGTATGTGGTATGTGAGAGAATATGGTAATCATAATTGTGAGTTTTATTGTTTAGCTGCAGGGAAAGTTTAAGTCTTGTTGACATTCCCTTGTCATATGTTTAAGATTCCTTTGAATTCAATGTTCAGCATTTTTATTTTTATTTTTTTTTGTTTTAAGATCATTATAGTATACCTGTATTCATGTTAAAATATTGTTAACTTCCTTAACTCCATGTTAATTTAGTCTCATTCTGGTAACTAGTGCTGGTTTAAATGTTTTCATATATCTGCTACACCTTGTTTATTTGTATTGTTTGAAAAAATGCAAAGATTATTCAGAAGCAGTTTGTGACTTCCATTTGCAACTTCAACACAGAAATAGGTCAGTCCGTACAATCTTGATATGTACATGTTTAGTAAGTGGAGATGAAAAGGCATTGTAGAATGAGGGTTTCTAGAGATCAGTGTGACCCAACCTTTTGGACAGGCATACAACAAATTAAGCTCTGCACCCTCCCAGAGTCCTGCTCCAATCTCTTTCCCCTTCCCGATCTGTTGCTTTGCTTTCTGCCCCCTGCCCTGTTTTCCCTGCTGCTCTTTCTCTGCCCTGTGCTCCCTGCCAGAGCTGCTTCCTGCCATATTTGCTGCTGTGCTGCCTTGCTCCTCCCTGATCTGCTGCGCACCACACATGCTGCCTATGCCACTTTCGGCACCCCATGGTGTAGGGTGACAACCCCTGCTATAGATAAATTGGTAAACTGAAAATTAGCTTGAAAAAAATCTGAAATTGCTTTTCAGCCTCATGATCAGACAAAAATCTTCTTTGTTAAATCCACAAATGCTAGCCCTTTTATCTCATGTTTTTTGTTAGGGATTTACTGGAAGCTTTTAAAGAGGTGTTTGTTTTAGTTATAGGTACTTCTTTTTTTATTTTTTTTTTAATAACTTTGATTACTGTGTTTTAGAGAGATTAACCCCCCGCTGCCCTTTCTGTTTCAGTTTAATTTTGTTGGAAGAATCCTTGGGCCCAGAGGACTAACAGCTAAACAGCTTGAAGCAGAAACAGGATGCAAAATAATGGTCCGAGGAAAGGGCTCAATGAGGGACAAAAAAAAGGTAAGTTCTTGAAAAGTGTTATGGTTGTTAGCCATGTGGATTTTGTGCAGAACATCAAACATGTTTTCCTAATGCACAGTACTTGTGAAGGAATGAAAACTATCTTTGTACCTACCATTATTTTACTCTAGACACCTACAATATTTTTTTCCTGGATTTGTGTAGTGATGCTTTTACAGCACAGTATATTTTTAAAAAAACTTTTAATACATGCAGTCAGTAATTGTTTAATTTAGAATTTTCAACTAAAAATGTTGATATTATACACCAGTAAATCAATTTTAGTTATAGTTAGTACTTTCACAATGCAGATTCTGATTATTATATTTTTGCACTTCATTTATGGAGAGGTCATACATCATAAAAACATTTTAAATTAAAAAATCCCTTTTCAAGAGCATCTTGTGACTTGAACCTTGCACCATTTGCGCCCGAGTTGCATTTCTTTCTTCTCTCACTTATTTGAATATCACTTTGCTCTGTAATTTCCCTTACATTTATCCCTTCCATCCTCACCCTATTCCACAATACATTCTATATAATAATCATACAAAATTAAAAAATAAAAGAATCCCACAAATTTTGTAGAAACCTGTAAAAGCAAAGCATCAACAAATCATTTTCAAATAGTCACTTCACTGTGCTTTTATTATCCCTTACTTCCAGGCTATATTTGCTTTTTATTTCAAATTTTAAGCTCTTGGAGTATAGGAGGTATCTGTTTGGAACATGTAAAATGGTATTTTTATCTTTTCAACCACTTTTTTTTCCCCATAAATTAAAACTTATCCTGAACCCTTTTTAAACTCTGCTGTTTGTATGTGCATTCTTCAGGTAAACTAATCATCTTAGTTTGGGCGTGTGTGAAAACAGACAACTGTAATGTTGGCAAATTTTTGTAAAAGTCTTTTGAAATGTATTATGATCTTCCTGTAGATAAAGATGGCATGAAAACAGTCTGTTTCAGAATGTTTTTGATGACTTGCCAACGTGTGTGTGTGTGTGTGTGTGTGTGTGTGTGTGTATATATATATATATATATATATATATATATATATATATATGGAAGCAAAGGTATATGTTAAAACCAAACTTATGAAAACTAGATATCCCCATAATTCTGAATATTAAGAGTATTATACTTTTTTCTACCGTAAGCATCAGTGTATTTTTAAATATGTACAGTAGCAGAACCTTTCTAAAAACAATCCCATTAAACTCTTATTACATTTTAGCACAAAATCTGTTCAGTAAGAAGATCTTTTGACTATTATGAATACTTTTAGGTCCAAAAACCCTCACTCTTAATTTTCCAACTTCATTTTGTTCTCGTGATAGATTTCCTTTCTTATTTCCCTGAAAGCTTCCACCTTTACAGTGGCCAGTTGCTTGTCCATCAAACACCTTTATTTTATATTTTTCTGATCAGATTCTACAGACTGTGTCTGAAGATACAAAAAAGATTAAGATTGAGAGAATGAGGTTCAATATGTTAACCAAAAGAGATGTATTGATTTCTTCTTTCAATTTTCCTGTTTATTGCCTTCAATTCTAAATGTAGGATTAAACTTCTTTTTTTTTTCCAAACAGCAAATTATAACATTTTTTACCATAGTGCAGTTCTTAAATTCTGCAAATAAAATAAGTAAATGTGTAAGCAGAGACTTAAAGGGGTGTAGGAATGTTTTTGGAAGTGGGTAGTCAGTTACAGTTAACTTCAGTAATATGTATTTCAAATCTATTTGTATGTTGCAGAAAGGGAAGGATGTCGCTGAGTTTCTCTAGACACTGCTTAGGCATGCCAAGACTTGGTCTTTATTTATGAGGTATTATGGTGGAATGATAGCTATGGCAGGTTTTAAAATAAAGTCACCCTCAACTAAACCCTAATTATCATTGTTATACTAGGAAAAACCCTAGTTGTAGATGCAACTATATTGATAAAAGGACTTTTTTGCTAGTATAGTTTATACCTGTTACCCAAACAAAATTAAGATTTGTGTAAAAGAACTTTTTGCTAGTACAAGTTTAGGAGTTTGCTGGCATATTTGGACAAAGCCTTTGTTTTTTATATTTGCCTCTGGCTAATAAGATAATTGGACCTTGAGATGTATGCTGTTTCCCTTTATCAGGCCTCTTCACATGGAGTCGGTGGGTCCTGTGTCCTGCTTTCTTCTGTCTTACTGATTCACAAGGGGCCCATCAGCCTTCTTGGGTGCTGATGGGTGGTGGTGAGGGAATTCCACTTTACTGGGAGCAGCAACATGTTACTTGGACCTGGCTCCGCAGCATCTGTATAGACTGGGCACTTCAGCAGAGCTTTTGGTGTTTTTCTCTGACAGCTGATTCAGACAGCTATTAGATAAACACCAAAAAAGCCCCATGAAAGTGCTCAGTCTGTAGACATTGGGAAAGCAGGATCTAATTAAGACACTAGCTCTTCTGGGCATGCGCTGGGCTTGGCACAGGAGCACGCTGAGTTTTAAAGCACCATTTTGGGGTTTTGGGGTTTTTTTTTCCATATCTGCAAGCAGCCCTTGTTACTATTATATACCTGGTCTTGGCAATTCCAGCTTTGTCTCAGTATCCATTGGCTGCGTCTTCATCCCTTTATTTTGCTACTCTTTAGGTTTACCACTCTGTATTAGCAGCTGGCACCATTGCAGAGAACTGATCTAGCTGACCAGGAGAAGGATCCAAGGCAGGTCATACAGGAAAGTCTAAAACAGTTTGAAGTGAGGCCCTCAGGTTTACTTGCTGCTTTATTCAGTTGCCATACAAGTACCACCGAAAAGACAAACATGGCTGTTCAGATTTCAACTAGGCTACAATATTTGTTCTAGGAGTAGGAGACTTTCAGAAACTCAAAAGATGTTTAAAAATGAATTTCTGTAAATAAGGTGATAACGACCTCAGTATTCATCAGATTATTTTTCATCTCTTCTCTGTTACATTCCTTGGGTATGGAACAAGATTTAAATAAGAGTGAACTTTGCTTAAATTTCACTAATTCTTCAGTATCACCAGTTTCTAAGTTAATTACTAGGGATGCTCTTTGCCCATAGCAGTAAGTGCTATGTTTGACACTATGCAATAGTTTGTGGTGATCTTGCAAAGAAGACATATAGAATGCAGTATACCACAAGTTAGTTATGCATACTATGATTAATACTGACCAGCAACTATGCCACATAAATATCTATAAAGAGAGATAGTTAGCCACGTTAGCTTAAAGTCAGGCAGAAGGTAGGGTAGAGGTGCACCTCACAGACCGACTGAAATGAGCCACAGCTCAGTTCATCCGATACTATGCATCTTATGCTAGATTTGGGTGAAGGGAGCTATGGCTCACAAAAGCTTATACATTTCTGATTCTGTTTGTCTATAAGGTGTTATCTCTACATGCCTTCTGCCTTTTAAAATAGTATAAATATTTTGCTGTTAAACTGAATGCATAGAATGTAGTGATATTAGCCAATATCTATTAAATTCAAATGTGTACTAAAGATACGAAAAGTACCCTTCTTCTCCTTGTCCCATTTATTTTTAAATTACTGTATATCTGTTGTAGTTCAGATCTCTTAGCCCAGGAGTTGTCAACCATGGTACATGTACCCCCAGAGGTACTTGGGAAGCTCCTAGGGCAGGGGCAGGCAGTTATTTTGGGCTGAGGGCTGCTTACCAAGTTTTGGCAAGCTGTTGAGGGTGGCATTGGTAGCCCTGTCCCTTGACAGGTGACCCCTTATCCTCTGACCTTTGCTACCAGAAGTCCCTCCCCTTGCCCCCAGAAGTATTCCTTTCAGCACGGGGTTTTGCCATCTCAGAAGCAGAAAAATAACAAATTATATTCTGAAAAGCAAACATCTACAGCATTCATCAATTTGATTTCAAAAAATATTTTTGTTCTGATTTACATGCGTTTGTGTAGTGTACATAGAGGTGATCGCACTATACAAGAGTAAGACTTCATTTTAAGCTATTTTGTTGGGGGGTGGATATAGGTTTGGTGGGATGTGGGTATGTGGGGTGAGAGCATGTGGGTGTGTGGGGATAAGTGGGGTGTGGATGGGTATGGTGTTTGTGGGGGGAGCTGCATGCACCGCAGTGCGGGGGGGGTGTGGGTATATGTGTATGGTGGGGTGTGTGTGTGTGGGACTTGGGGTGCGCGCGCGCACACACACACACACACACCCTGGCATGGCCCCGTGTACTCCAGTCCAGCAATGTAGCTGGCAGCCATGTGGTGCGGGGGCAGGAAGGGAGTGAAATGGCTGGGGGTGGGTGGGGCTAGGCTGTTCAGTCCTGCTGAGGCTCCCCCTGGGTCATAGATTCATAGATGTTAGGGTCGGAAGGGACCTCAATAGATCATTGAGTCCGACCCCCTGCATAAGCAGGAAAGAGTGCTGGGTCTAGATGACCCCAGCTAGATACTCATCTAACCTCCTCCTGAAGACCCCCAGGGTAGGGGAGAGCACCACCTCCCTTGGGAGCCCGTTCCAGACCTCCTACTGCCCCTGTCTCTTGTCAGCTTTGACAGACATCCAGGGCAGATAAATATTTATTTTCTAAAATTTTTAGGGCCTTGTGGGCTAGGTAGAATGGCTTGGCGGGCTGCACGTGGCCCAAGGGCTGGATTTTGCCTGCCCCTGGCCTAGGGGTGTATGTGTGGGCGGGCAGGAGGAGACTGAGTACTGCCACCCTGTGCTGTCACCTCCCAGGAGCAGGGCTGTGGGGCAGGAGGGCCGAGGGCAGTAGTGCCTCCCTGTGGACCACAGAGGTGCCACCTGGCCAACTGGATGTGGAGTGGAAAGAAGCTTGCACATGGTCGCCACTGCTGCCATGCACCACCCTGCACTGCCCCTGACAGTTGGATGTGGAGCCACTGGGGGTACACTTATTAAAAAAGGTTGAAAACCTCTGCCTTAGCCAGTAATTCATCCATTAACTTCTCTGATGACTTTTTTTTTTTTACATTAAAATATTTGATTAAAAACCAAGGCAAACCTGTTTTACGCTTCACTTCCTTATAGATCAGAGAAGTGCTTTAAGTTTTCATGATTTTATTTTCAGTGATGCAGCTTATATTGAAGAGGATAACTTGTCTAAATATCAGACAGCAGACTCATACCAGTTGATGCTCCTTTCAGTTTAAAGCTGTTCATGCTTTGGTAATTTTAGCTAGAGTGGGTTGTTGTCATAACCAATGGCAAAAGTTAAACCAAAAAAAAATTAGATACATTGTCACTTGGTTCATGGGTGAGGAACTTAAAACACAAATGCCAACAAAATTAAGTGTTTTGGAGCAGTATTGTGAGTGTGGTTTCTGGAATGATAAAAGTCATTTAGTCGCATGTTCTGTGAAGTAGTGAGTTTACCTTAAAAGCTGGAAAGGCCAGGGATAAAAAGAGTAGCTTTTAGTTGCTGACTACTGTACACTGAAGTTACTTCAAAAAGAAATGGCATGCAGCATGTGATTCAGCTCTGTTTCTCTCAAAGGAAGAGATACTGTAACTTTAAATTCAAATGGTTAGTTGTCTCAAATATTATACACCACAAGTCTGCCTTATAAACTTCAGCAGCTTGAGAGGAGACAGTTTTAATAAATACTGTAAAAAAAAAAAAAATGATAACTTTCATCTTCTGAATAAAATTTCATTCTTAATGTTCAATTAGTAACTATTCAGTTTCAATGTAAGATTTATTTAAATGGTAGATATTTACTATTGTAACCATAGTTTTTTGTTTAGCTTCATATGGAGTGCTTATTACCTTTATCGTTGTACTTGTCATAATTGAGAGTTGTACATTTCCACTTCTTTAAAGTTGCATTTTAAAATGCTTCAGCTGCTTTCCGATTAAATCTTCTAGGAGTTCAGCAGTTTTTTCCATTGTGGTTCACAGGACTAGAAGTTTGGCTCAAATTACATGAGGGAGCGTGCTCTCTCAAAATAGCAATTATGTATTTAGGACAGAGCCAACCAGTTAGGGATTGTGACTCATGTTCCCAGTGTACCCCATCGGCTCCTAACGACAGACTTTAAAGCATTCCACGAGGACGTTTCAATGCCAAGAGAGTATCATGTTTAGTTTATACTACCTCTGTCCCATCTTTAGAATAGTTTTTTCTGTCTCATTCTAGATGTTAACTAGTCTTTACCCATAGAAAAGAGGTATGTGCTTTTGCTTTTGTTTTATTAATAGGGATACTGCACCCTAGAGGCTATGAATTGCCAAGTGCCCCATGTCAGGGTAAGGGTTTTAAAACAAAGGAATTTAAGTCCTTATATTCAAGCCACTTTACTGCGTTCACCACCACACTGTTGAAGAAAGCCCTTGTCACTTTTGTAGCATTTCAATAATAACTAGGCCTTCCCCATGCTGCCATGTGTGCTTCTACCTCAAGCAGGGTATGTAAAAGTACAGTAGTGTGGCCCTTTACTTTAATAATAGCTTAATGTTCACTGGTGAGTCTATATTGCTAACACAGATGCTTGACTGTTACCTTAGTTATAAAATAATATTTCCAAATCTCATGAGATGTGCTACATGTAATCCATGTACAAACAAAAATATATCGGTTATGGTATCTGCACACTTATTCATTTGAAATTAGACATAGCAAGTGGTAAGACTTTTCTGTACTTTAGAATGCATTGTCTCACCTCCTTGTTTTTAAACCCCTTCCAATCTAGCTGTTTATGAAAGCTTAATTCAAGATAACACCCACATAAACCAAATTAAAAATGCACGGCCTTTCAATATGTGATACACGATACAGGAACTCCTCACTTAACAACCGAGTTCCGTTCCTGTGACTAGGTCGTTAAGCGAATTGGTCGATAAGCGAGGAGCCGCCCCTTGATACTGCGTGCCTTGGCTTGAGACGCTGCACTGCCGTTTCCACAATACGTTTCGTACAATACCGACTGCTTGGAGAGCTGGTCGTAAGTCCGCGCGGTTGTTAAACATGTAGGTCGTTAAGTGAGGAGAACCTGTACTCTACAGATAAGCTTATTTTCTCTATTAAATAGCAAGGAAGCTCAAGTTTGAAAAGGGAACTTTCAAAACATAGAAATAATTACAAGAATGGTTATTACTAAGTTCTGAAACACAGAAGTAAGCTCTTACTGCTGTCGTCTAAATATGGTGATTTTTAGTGACTTCAGGTGTGTAGTTTAGAAGGGAGGTTATAGTCCATTCCCTTGAAAACATGTGAATGTTATGACCTGTAAACCTGACATATCTTCTTGTCTTAACAAGAACTAAACTTTTTGTTCAGAAAAAGGTTTTACTATACATCATGTTAACATCATTTGCTTTGAACTTGAGGCGAGCATCATAGCCCAGCCTCTAGCGCGGATCTTTGAAAACTCTTGGCGCTCTGGTGTAGTGCCCGAAGACTGGAAGAAGGCCAGTGTGGTGCCTATCTTCAAGAAAGGGAGGAAAGTGGATCCGGCTAACTATAGGCCCATCAGCCTGACTTCTATTCCGGGGAAAATCTTAGAAAAGTTTATTAAGGAGGCCATCCTTAATGGACTGGCTGACGCCAACATCTTAAGGGATAGCCAGCACGGGTTTGTTGCGGGTAGGTCTTGCTTGACCAATCTCATTTCCTTCTACGACCAGGTGACCTATCACCTGGACAAGGGAGATGAGATTGATGTCATATATCTTGACTTCAAAAAAGCCTTCGATCTGGTGTCCCATGATCGTCTCTTGGAGAAACTGGCCAATTGTCGCCTTGGGTCCCCCACGATCCACTGGCTGGAAAATTGGCTCCGGGGTCAGACCCAGAGGGTAGTAATTGATGGAAGTCACTCATCGTGGTGTCCTGTGACCAGTGGGGTCCCCCAGGGCTCTGTCCTTGGACCCATACTGTTCAACATCTTCATTAACGATGTGGACACTGGAGTCAGAAGCGGACTGGCCAAGTTCGCCGATGACACCAAACTTTGGGGCAAAGCATCCACACCAGAAGACAGGCGGATGATCCAGGCTGACCTGGACAGGCTCAGCAAGTGGGCGGATGAGAATCTGATGGTGTTCAACGCCGATAAATGCAAGGTTCTCCACCTTGGGAGGAAAAACCCGCAGCATCCTTATAGGCTCGGCAGTGTTATGTTGGTTAACACTATGGAAGAAAGAGACTTGGGGGTCGTCATTGACCACAAGATGAACATGAGCCTGCAATGCGATGCTGCGGCTAGGAAAGCGACCAAAATGCTGGCTTGCATCCATAGATGCTTCTCAAGCAAATCCCGGGACGTCATTCTCCCCCTGTACTCGGCCTTAGTGAGGCCGCAGCTGGAGTACTGCGTCCAGTTTTGGGCTCCACAATTCAAAAAGGATGTGGAGAAGCTTGAGAGAGTCCAGAGAAGAGCCACGCGCATGATCAGGGGTCAGGGAAGCAGACCCTACGATGACAGGCTGAGAGCCCTGGGGCTCTTTAGCCTGGAAAAGCGCAGGCTCAGGGGTGATCTGATGGCCACCTACAAGTTTATCAGGGGTGATCACCAGTATCTAGGGGAACGTTTGTTCACCAGAGCGCCCCAAGGGATGACGAGGACGAATGGTTACAAACTACTACAAGATCGTTTCAGGCTGGACATAAGGAAGAATTTCTTTACTGTCCGAGCCCCCAAGGTCTGGAACAGCCTGCCGCCAGAGGTTGTTCAAGCGCCTTCATTGAACACCTTCAAGATGAAACTGGATACTTATCTTGCTGGGATCCTATGACCCCAGCTGACGTCCTGCCCTTTGGGCGGGGGGCTGGACTCGATGATCTAACGAGGTCCCTTCCAGCCCTAATGTCTATGAAATCTATGTATCTCCCAAATGTCTAGAAATTCCTTCTTAAGCTTTTGAAGGAACAGCTTGATAAGTATTTGGTATTTGTGAATGAATGAATGCTAAGTGCTGATGTTGCGTATGAAGAAGTACTGAAGGAAAGTTAAGTCAGAGAAATGAATGTTGCATATAGTTCTCTCAGCATCGTTTTCTCCTGTTGGAATGGGTTTGCATGGTCTGCATCCTGTTCCATGAAGCCCCTTTCCCACACGTACAGCCTGTTACTATTTGGTTTCCTGTAGTTGTCTTAGGAGAGTTGTGGTCATGGATGAAAAAAGAATTTCTTAAATTTCAGAGCAGTCACATAAGTGAATGTGAACATATATGTGTAGTTAACACTGGAAAAATAACATGTTTTAAAAGTATTTGGTGCCATTGATGTATGGAAAAAATTTAAAACCATAGTCCATGCACATAACATACAGACAGAACTATCAGTGTTTGATGTAATCGTTTTCTGACGATGGCTGTCAAGGCAATTCATGCTGCTCAAATGCTTTCTTTTGCAGTTGTTATAACTGTCAGAGTCAGTTCACAAAATCCATTATCAGGAGCACTAGCCATTACATTGCATTGATTTCCACTTACCAGATGCATCCTAGCTGGTTCCTGACCAGCATGTTGTAGTATTGGGTTAAGCTTGGTACAGAGTTGCTTCAGATCAGTGTTACCACTTCTCTGAAAGAAAATGCTGGACTCCTGGGTTTCATATAATCGCAAGTTATAACCCTCAGGTTTGGTTTCTGTATTTGTTGGGGGACAAGGAGAGCATGGGATGGGAATGTGAGCAAACAGCTAACTAAAAAGATGCACCATATTCTTACAACTTTGTGAAGTGTATTTTGATTACCACATCAAGACACCATAATCATTTTGACATTTAAAATGAAAAAAATGAGGAAGTCAAACTGCAAATTGTATGTACTTTGGCTTATTGTATGAGGGTTATATGATTTATATAAATATTTAGTGTATAGCTTGTTACTACAAAAATTCGTAAGTGTTTGCTGTATAAGAATTCTGTGATTTGAGGGAGTAATACAATCAAAGATTTTTGCTTTGTGCTTTTTTCAGGTCTGCTTAGTCCACCAGAAGATTTTCTAAACCACTTTTTATTAGTTCACTTTGCTTATGAAAGCCACACGCATTTAAAAGATGTCCTGGATTTACTTTAGTCCAGCAAAACTCCTGTGGACAATTAAAAACAAAAAACAAGGCCAGTGTGTATATATGAATGAGAGAAAGATCCTATTTACAGTTGCATGGAAAAAACTGCAACTTTACCTGTAGCTTTTAGAACAGTAAACACAGAAGATGACTTACAAAGTTTTCCCACTATGTAACTTCCTTAAAGACACAGGAGACAGTGAAAATATTAGTGTGTTTTCTTGTCAATTAGCTAGTCTGTTTTTTTCCACCAGTACATGTTTATAAAAGCAGACTGATCTATTTCAAATTACAGTAACTTCACAGCTTCTGTGGTTGCTATTTTCATGTGAGGTGTATAGTGAGGCTGTTTGCTTCTCTGTCTTTTGGCTAAGGTCAGGCAAGATTGGGGGCACCTGAACCCCAAGGGTTCTGGGCCTAGGGCCTGCATGTTGGATGCCTGCCTGGATTTGCCTGCTGATGGGTCTGGAGGGGAGGATACTTGCCCAGTGGTAGAGCCATACAGACTTGATGATTGAGCTCTGCTGAGTTGAATTTTGGAACTTGACTATTGGGCTTTGCTCCTTGAATCTGGAACTGATTTGGCCTTCAAAATGACTTGTTTATATATGGGAATGAAGGTCCTCTTTTAGGAAAGACGACACACCTGTCCTTTTGAATTTTTGTATAAGGCTTCATGCCTCAACTCTGAATTTATATCTTAAAAGAGACTGTATAAAAACTTGGCCAACAAAGGGCAGTTAAGAATTTTGAAATTATTGCATGTCCATTTATTTAGGTGAGAAAAATCCTGTTTAACTAACTTTTTTTTATTTTAATGCAGAATGACTTAAATTTGCTTCGACAGAGAAAGACATTAATTCCTGGGGGCTGGGAGAATCACTGCAGAGCAATATCAGCCTTTCAGGAAAAAATATAATGGATATGTATCTGATATAACATACTTTTATCATAGTCCTGTATCTTACATGTATGACCATTCTATTTACAGTGTAACATGCTCAGTTGAATACAAATCTGAAACTCAACTGTAGGGTTTCTAATGTCACGTTACAAAATTTACCCAGTTTGATTTCAACAGCAGCCTAATCCGTTGATTGACTTCCGGGCTTGATATTAAACCTTGATCATATATTGTTTTGAATTCTATTCAGATTAAGAGGAATAGTAAGATTTGTTTTATAGGTGATTAGCAAGTTGCGTATTTTGAGTCCTCCATCAGAGATGTTGAAAGGATTAAAAAGTTTGTGATAATGGAGAGGTGGATTTTTGAAAAATGAGATCTAGGAGGATGTAGATTACATAGAGGAGTAAAATGAGAAGTGATAGTCTCTTCTCCATTTCATTATTGTGATTTCTAAGCTTTTTCTGATATTTCCTCTTTTTACTTTAAGGACTAAGAAAAAAGTAAGAAGCTTTGTTTTGAAACGCATAGAATTGTAGCACAGTTGTGTAAATGTGTGTTGGTATTAAACTTTGACTTGTATCCCTGATGGTCATAGGTTTTATTCCCTAAACAAATAAATTAACAGTAAAATCATGCCCCTGAGAACAAGAACTAAAAGGATCTTTATCAAAGCCATAATAGAAAGCACACTTTTTTGTCTAAAAGTACTTCTAAATTTTTGGTAGATTTGGAGGAAATGTTCATTAAGGATTAATGTGGTTTTAGATGCAGGCTGAACAGGCTGTGATTTACAGCTATTGATCTTGTACATCTTGCTGAAAAGACTTAAAAACTCATACTTGGTGGGGGGGAGGGGCAGGAAATAATATTGGCTGCCTATCTTGCAGTATTGCAAAGATGTAGACAATTGGTACATGTGGGTTTTTTGGGGTTTTTTTTCCTATCTAAATTTATGGAGCTGGACAGTTGAGAAAGAAAATGAGTTTTAATGCAACATGCTGGTCATAGTTATAGTGCAGAGCTTAATAAGAAATGTGTTTTGAGAGGGACTACTAAGCTATATATTTTTTATCAGTAAAATAACTTATTTTGACTAACCTGTAAAACTTAAACTAATTACTAAGCCATAGATCTAATACTAAGATAAGTTAATTATCCATGTCTAATGAGATGAACTGAGATTTTTTTTCTAAAGGGGGGACCATTTTATTACTAGCTGCTGTTTAATGAGTTTTTTTAAATTAAGACTTGATTAGATTGCAGTCAATTTAGTTAAGGGATATTGAAGCACCTTGTACTGTTTGGATACTACAGATTTTCATTTTAAAGGAACTAATCCTGTCGGCAAACAGACATCAGTACTTGAATGGTGCTTACCTGCATTCTTATACAGGATGTGTTGATTTATTTCTATTCCCCCACTTCCTCCCCCAATCCTTTAACAAGAAGTTTTGATTGTAAGACATTCACGCTTACCAACTGTGCTAAGGCATTAAACATTATTATAAAGTTCAGGTGTCATTTTATTCTGGATCCGGCCACTGCATAAAAATACTTCCACCCCTCCCCTCTCCTGTTACTTATTATCTCTGTGCACAAGCCCTTACATAAAATTTAATTAGTTTTGAGTTTTATAATGCATGTAGAAGACATGTATCACAACTTACTCCTGTCAGCCGAGTGTGAGGAGAGACAACTAAAATACTTTGGTTTTTTTGTGTGTGTATAAAGTGCAGTTAGATTTGTCTTATTGATTTGCTTTAATACTAATTAAAAGTAGTTTGTGAAGGTAAAGTGCACCATGCTTGGTCACATTTCTAGAGACAGGTGCATATCATGACCCTTCTTACTCCATCTTTATAACCCCATTTTAAAGTTGTTATATGTCAGTTGAAAGTAGAACTCATTAGGAAGCCAAGTGAAAGAATTATTTGGAATCCTTAGTGAATTAAGTCACTGATAATTTGAAAAAAGGCACTTAGGTGATGGGTGTAATGAACTGTTATGGATGTTCTGTGAATTTCAGTTTTTATATAAAGGAATGATTTTCTAGGTAAGCAACTGGAGAGTAGGACACAGTCCCAAAATATTCTCTGAAACAATTGTATTTCATTATAAGGTACTATTCAGGGCAAGTTTTTTTGGTCAGCTTTTAATTTATACATTTCTTAACTTTCTCTGATCAATTGTTATCCCTTCCCTTCCTAGAAATAGTACAGTGTAAGTAATGATTTTTCTATCTGGGCTTGTTCACTTTCATAAGTGGTCCATGTTTCCTCCATTTGATCTTCCTCAGTAAGTTGTCTAGTTATCTTTTCGATCACTGTGGTATTTGTCGGCCTCTGCCACCCTATTTCACTGAATCTTCTTGAGGCTGTATTGGCCACTACACTGAACTGGAAAATGGTTAATTAACATGATACCTCGTTCACTAAAATGTCACTAAATGGAGTCTTGAATTCTAATAGCACCTTAAAATTCAACTATATTTAAACTTGAGATAATGAGGAAATAAAAATGTGTAAACATATAAATGATAATGTCTTGGGTAACTGGGGAAATAGAAACAATGGAAGGGGAAAGATGTGGGGAGGAGGGAGGCTTAAGCAGCTCAATTTAACTGTACTAAGTGTCAAATTAGCCTTGAACATTTAAATTCATAAGACCCCAGCAAAGTGAAAAGGGAAGCAGTTTCCAAGGAAGAACTATGGGGAGAAATGGCTGTTAGATTTCTACTAGGTATTGGAGCAGCAACTCTGAACATAGAGGGTTGGAGACCTGAGCAGAGAGAGGGAAATGTACATTGCCTTTAAATTTGATTGCAGGCAATAGCAGTGTGTTGGCTTTATAAATAAGTTGCAGATGCAACTCATGAGAACTGAGGAAAATAAAAGGTTAAGATAAATGGGTATCTCCACTAGATTTCTTTGAATCCCACTTGATGGCTGACAGCAGATAAAATAGGTGATGTAATTAGTATACCAGCTCCAGTTTCTTATATACATTACTTTGTTTTATTTAATTAGTTTACATTCAGTGCTTCCCAGTTCAACTCAGGGTGGCTTATTATAAGAGAATTAAAAAAACCCCAGGAGAATGACAAAACAACTTAAATGAGGACTAGGATATCAGCATAAAAATAGAGATCCCATCAACAACATAGTCTAGCTTTGTTAGTTAAATACCTGCCCAAATAGGAAGATCTTGTAGCACTTCCTGTTCAGGTGCAGGCTTTTGCTGGCCTCAAGAGGGGAGGCAGTTTCAGAGCTCTGAGGAGCATCTGCTGAGAGTGACTTCCCGTGTGTGTTCACCAAGGGAACCTTGTTATGGTGATGATAGAGAAGTTTGCTCTTGGCTGATAGGGATAGGGCCTAAGGGAGAAGGCTGTCCCTTAAGTATTTAAGGTCCAGACTGCTTAAGGCCTTGTATATCAAAACTAGTACCTTGAATTATGCCTGAAAAGCTATTGGGAGCCAGTGTGAACTCCTGGAGCACTGAAATTGTGCTCCTTTGTGACCAGCTCCTGTTAAAAGATAAGCAGCTGAGTTCTGCACCACCTGCACATTTTGGATGGTCTTAAAGGGCAGCCCTATGTAGAGCATATTTTGCAGTAGTCTAGCCTGAGGTTATGAAAACATGGATGAAGGTGGCCAGATCTGAATATGAAAGGGTCACAGCCTTCTCGTCAGTTTGAGTTGATAAACAACACTTGTAGCACTGCTGCCACCTGAAGAAGTTTGCTATATGTGCCAGCAGTGGCTTTACATTCATTAAGTAGATAGAATGAAATGTGATTGCAGGTACAGAAGAGTATCAACACTTTATTTACAGTTGGTAAGTTCTGGTTTATATTACTCACTTCCCACTTCTGTTAGTCTAGATGTGACATGCTTCAGCAAGTGGACACTTCCACTCTATCTGGGAGTAGATAGCCCAAGTAGCCAGAAGGAAAGAGATACATCTCGTGTGTGAAATTCACAGTATAAGGAAATATGGAGGAGAACTAAGTTGAGTGTCCATTGAGGACCTCAGCCACTGCCATGTACTCAAGAAAAAAGGACTCAGAATGTGTTGGGAGACCCTTCTGCTCTCATCTTGTTACATCACCAACTGGTAAAAAGTATTGATGGCAGTTAATACCAAGAAAACCTTTTTCAGCCTCTGAACCAGAAAAACCAGTCCCTGTTGGTTCATATGAGATTAAAAAGCAGTAAACCTGGTCTAAATCTCCCCAATCCTCAGTTTCCTATTAAGCTAGCTTGGATGCTGTCTCTACAACAGTTTCTGGATCCCGGAGGTCTCTAAATAGTTTGTAAAGTCCTGCCACTCCCCACTCTGACTGTTCACAGTACTCTGAGCTCCCAGGCTATCAGTATGCTTAATGATCTGCATTGGAGGACAAAATGCTGTCCTTGGTCTAGTTTTTCTTAGAATGAACATTTTCTTATTTTCATTAGATTACAGTGTGGTTTGGAGCCATATTGTGTTGAATCTAGATATCTTGATATCTTCGCATACATACCTGATCATTGTTCACAACAGTGGCTGTCCAACATAGCAGTTGCACTGATAGTCGGCTTGGTTGAGAAACACATGAAGGTTTAGTATTATCTAGGGTGCAGTTAATGTCAACATGATGGTCACCTGAGCACCACTTGGCTCATTTTTGTTTGTGGGGACATGGACTGCTAGTTGCATACCAGCAGGAGTAAAACAGTGATTAAAGTATCCGTGTGGCAATCCAGAGCTGCTGAAGAAAAAGAATGGTAGGTCATTTTCTATCTAATTAGCTGTCTGCATAAACAAGTCCCCTTGCAGCAGTACTTAAATGTTGTTTTAACTTGGTGGTTAAACCTAATTGGTCAGCCTATTTGGCCCCGTGGGCTGGCTGGTTCTAGTGTACAGGGTTGGACTGTGGGCTTCTCCACAAACTAAGAAATTTGGTAGCAAGGGAGCAGCGCAGCATTAATTGCTGCGGCTCTCAAAGCCATGGCAACTGATACTGTCACCACTACCACTGCAGGTGGGATCCTGCCAGGGCTCTTCTGCTACCAGATTTCTGAACCTATGGGCAAGCTGCAGGCCAGAGGTTGAGCACCACTGGTTTAAGTTAATTTCCTTAATTTTGTTCTTGATGAGCTCTGAGATGACTGTTTATTTTAAGGCCACATACATATTTGAGGTCACAGGTGGAATTTTTTTAGGGAGAAGGGGAGGTATATTTAATCTTTTTTGAACTAGCATGCTGAGTTGACAGAGCGTATACTACTAATCAGTTCTAAAAGAAAGGAAGACTAACTATCAGTAAGGTAGAGAATAATTTGAGGTTTTTAAAGCTTCTTTCCTAGAGAGAAGAATCCAGGGAGTCTTATGGTAAAAGTAAATTTGGTATTTATTTCAATGTCTTTCTAAAGATTAATCAATTGCAAGTGAATAGGAATGTGCTATATCCTTATGAGGCACCAACATTTATGGAGCAACTTTGAAACAATCATTTATCTTCAGTGTGCTGCACTGTTAGATATTGTTATTGAATGTCCCCATGAATTTTGTCTCACTTTTTTGCAAATCTGTAAAATGTTCTTGGCTTGCAGAAAACTAATTCGATAGGCACATAGTGGAAGCTACATTATGAGCCAAGTTATTAATAGTCATGCTGATGCCATTTCAGTTATACAGTTGGAATTTTTTTCAGAGTTGGGGAAATATCTGCAGGGTCTGATAGGAGAATTAGGTTAGCTTGGAATATTTATCTAGTAGCCTAGTGGCTAGCAGGAGCATTCATTTCAGATTTTTTTTAAAGTAAATGTTCAGTTCTATTTAAAGTTCACTTTTAAAGAAATAGATTGGGGTGTCCAACCTTTTTGAATGTGGGGCCGGATCACGAACTTTTTATCACCCAGTGGGCCAGCGAGCCATATTCAAAGACCTCACAGGAAGTGGTATCACATCAGGAAGTGATGTCATGTGACCTTTGACACCAATGAAGTTGCAGGAAGTGACAATGAAATGGGTCTAAATAACCAGTTCAAAACTCCCCCTCTATAGCATCCACCTCTGCCACTGTTCGGGACAGGATACTGAGCTAGATAGACCATGGGGCTGACCAAGCATGGCACTTCTTATGCTCTTATATTCAGAAGCTCTTATGTTCTTTGGCTGAGCTTCCAAACTATGGCTGAGATTTGCAAAAAGGGCATGTTACAAAGTTGTCATAAGAGATTTGGAGCCCTCTAAATCCCATTCATTTTAATGGAAGTTGGGCTTTTGACTCAGCTTTGAAACTCTCAGCCCAAGGTGCCAACCAAATAAGTCGAAATATATTTTGCACTTCTATGCATTGCATCTGTGTGGCGCGCTCCAAGCATTTTACAGACATGAAATGAACCTCAGGATGAGCCCTACTGGAGGAGCAGGGGCTCAGTTGCACTTTCCCCCTACCTGTATTGGTCAGTCCCGAGCAGCGCACGGCTCCATCGCCACTTCTGCTGGCTGGTACCGACCCAGCCAGGCTTCTCCCGTCCCCAGTAGCATGTGGGGAAGCCAGCTTCAGCTTCATGCTGCTTTTCCTGGGCAGTCTGACCCGGCTGGAGCAGCATGCTGTGAAGCCGGGTTTCCACGAGCTGCTGGAGAGGGGAGGAGCCTGCCTGGGTCTGCAACAGCCAGCAAAAGTGGCAGTGGAGCTGTGCGCCGCTCGGGACGGGACGAGCCCGGCCGGAGTGGCAGGGGCTCAGCTGCATCTTCCCCCTGCCTGCGCCGGTCAGTCCTGAGCGGCGCACGGCTCCACCACTGCTTCTGCTGGCCGGTGCCGACCTGGCCTGGCTCCTCCCATCCCCAGCAGCACGTGGGAATCCAGCTTCAGCTGCGTGCTGCTCCAGATGGGACAGACCTGCCCAGGTCGGCACCAGCCAGCAGAGGTGGCAGCGGAGCTGTGTGCCGCTGAGGACTGACCAGTGCAGGTAGGGGGAAAGAGCAGCTGAGCCCCTGCTGCTCTGGCTGGGCTCATCCTGTCCCGAGTGGCACATGGCTATTCCTCTTCCCACACGGCACCGCGTTGGCAACGTCAAGCTGACACAGTGCGTGTGGGAACCTTGTCCCTTCCCCAGCCCCTCAGCAGCCATTAGGAACTGCTGAGGGGCTGGAGGAGAGACAAGGGGTGGGAACGAAAGTAAACAGTGTTTACTTCCATTTCCCATCGCAGCACTGCAGGCCACAGAAAACGGCTTGGCGGGCCGCATGTTGGACAAGCCTGGAATAGATGGTTTGTAAGCTAGGTCTTTACATTTTACTCCTGTGTAGCTGACTTGTAAATTTTCCAACCTGAAGAAGAATGAATTGCATTCAAGAACTTCTCTAAATCTACCTTAGCTACACCATTGGTTTGATAAGAGGTTACCCACAGAAATCCTTGCTGCTCATGTTTTGTGGACCTTTGTGGCTAGAACATCGTTTCAGTACTACTGGATTTTCCTAAAACCTTTCATTTTCACTTTTACAGTAATATATTTTATTTCCTCAAACACATGAAACTTATTTTAAAGAGCAGCAACCTTTCCTGTATGTTACTTTGTGTTTGTAAGTATTCTGGTACTGTATTGCACTTGTAATTGTCAGCTTTCTTCCAGATACATTTATTGCCCCCTACATGAGTAATGAGGATAACTTTTTGATTGTACTAGTGGGAAAAGACTTCCATCCAGCATGTACTATAGGAGTTTCAAGTTGAATCCTATGTTAATCTTGTCATACTTGTATCCTTATCAACCCCATCAACAGTGGCAGTTTCATTTGATTACCCTTTGCAAGCAGGGAGCTTGCTTAACTAATACCAGCATGTTGTCTGTTCCAAGTTTGACCCTCCTGTCCTCTTTAAAAATACAAAAGCTTTCAGGCTCAAGCTAAATAGGAATGAGAGCTGAACAGCAGAAAACTAAGTTGAAACATTTCTAACTAATGAGAGCCTTTCTATTTTAGATTTCTTATGATCTTGACCATTAGGGATTCCATTTCAGAGAATTGTTCTGTACATGTAACATTCAGACTGTGAAAATTGACAATGTTCATTATTCTTAATGCAAATACAGTAAAACCTAGATTTTTTTATATACAGGCTGGTTTGCAAGCCATTTAATTAACAGTGGGTTGCTCAATTAAGAATAATCTGCTTCGCTGATTTCTGTAGCTTTTACTTCAAAGGGTGCCACTTCGCCACTCGGTTGGAGTGCAGCTGTGACCCTGTGCAACTGATTGGAGAAATGATGCCATTTGGATTAAATCCACTGCAGAGAACTGGAGCACTTCACTGCTCATATATAACTTTTTTGCAGTTGTATGTACCTTCCCAGATAGCTTGTAGACTAGCCTCTTCACCTTTGCAGGAAGATAAGGAGCCTAACTGCAAAGAATCCAAATTTTACTTGTATGCACAGATGTATAGCAGCACAGTGTTGCTAGATTTGCAGTCCCAAGTACTATGACATAACTTAGTTAATTTAATTAGGCTGTTACAAGCTCATTGTGGAGGGACTGTAGTAGGAAGAAAAAAAACCCTCAAAGGCATTTAAAAAATATTTATACTTATTAAATTTAAGGTCCCATGGGAATTGAGGTAACTTGGATTACAGAAATTCTCATAACAATGGAGTTCTCAACTACAGAACAAAAGGACTGTTTGGATTATTGAGTCTAGTTCCTTACAAATTTAAACAGTCATTCCATAGATATTTAAATTAGTTTTCCAGGCTAATTTAATTTTCTTGATATGGAGAACGCCTCAGTCTAGCCGGAGTGCTTTCATAGAATCATAGAAAATAAGGGTTGGAAGGAACCTCAGGAGGACATCTAGTTGGGCCACTTCAAAGCACCAGTTTGACTAAAGATGCTTTTCCTATTAGCTTGTATGTACACCTTATAAAATACTTGAAATACTTGAAACAGCTTGAAATACACCTTATAAAAGGCAGCCTACACTTGTGTATAAAAGTTGTGTATAACAAAGTTCCCGCTGTCAGTAACAGAACATAGGCGAAGTTGTCAGTTGAAATATTATTTTTATGGTGTAGCAACTCTGCACTATTACTGCCCTTTGTGGCTGCTGCTGATCATCTTTCAGTTTTTTTTCTCAGTTCTGTGCCTCAGCCTAATCTCTACGTTCTTTTGAAAGATGGTTGTTTTTGCTGTGCAATTTCTAGACAAAATGATGCAACAACTATCAATCATTTAAAAAATGTTTTGAGAAACCACTCCTGATATTAAGAATTTTGTTAATAGTTTTAGTGAAATTAAAAGCTATTTTTGGGTGGGTGGGAAGGAGGGAGAAGGTGGTGAAACCTCCCTCTGAAGCTATGATAAACTAAGAGAATTAGTTAGTGAAGTCAGTTGTAATGACAAGCTCAGTAATATAGATGTTGAGGAAGGAGGCTTTGAAATCTCTTAAGTCTAAGGTACTAAAGCTTTCTGGAACAGATCTTGCAGAGAAGGACTCCAAACCTAGCAGGATAAATAGCCACCTCTGAGTGTTAGGAGTAAGCAGAATGCTTACAAGCAGTAGAAAAACATTTATCAACAAAGAGAGCTTCCCTCTGAAAGGTCAGGAAGCCCAGAGACAAAGAGATTTGACACAAGTCAGGCTGGGTTAGACTTTGCAAAGGGTATTTATATACTAGTTAAAGGGTTCTTCAGCCATATAATATAAATAAGGAGGAAACAAAGAAAATAAGTGGAGCCATCACATCGTGAGGATTGGATCAGGATTAAAGATAATCTAGGTATAGCTAGGTGGTTATGATGAAGATGGAAGTAAAGGCAGGATGCTTAATCCATAGTGGGAATGAGGATATTGAAAGGTAAATTACCTTCATTTGAGGTGAAAACAAAACAAATTCAGATTCATGTGCTCAAATTGGGGGGAACCAAACAATCTGCACCCCAAAATTCAGAGGAATTGACAGATGAAATCTCGGGTTTGGTAGCAAGGATTTATTCAGTACCCTTTTAAAATTGATGGATGGGGCATTTTGATTGGCAAATAACAAATGTATTATATTTTTTATTTCCAACTATTTCCTTTTTCACAGACAGCCTCTTGTCTACCTTGATGTACTGTGATTATAGAGTCTCCCTGACTCACCTTTGGCCTCTTCTTTCCTCCCCTGCTTTTTTCCCCTCCTTCCCACTTTACCTTTTGTTTTCCAAATTCCTACCTATTTACATTCTCACTGACATCCTGCCACACTTTTAGCTTCTCTCATTCCTTGTAGTCTCAGAACAGCAGAGACTCCCTATGCTGATGAAGGGTGATTGTGCCCAAAAGCTTGCTAAGAACTTTTTTTCCCAACTACTCGGTTGGTCTAATAAAAAATACCACATCTACTCAAAGAACCTTACCTGCCTATCTTTATTTAAGAAGGGAAAAATCCTGGAAACAATGGGTAAGAAAGTCTGACTTCAGTAGTACGCAATATGTTGTAACAGATTTTTGAAGGAAAGAATAAGGATATGGAAGTATGTAGAAAATGGGACATATTGTGCCAGGCTAATAACCTGCCATCCTTCCTTGATAAGATACCTGATTTTTTAGACAAAGCAAATGCAGTAGTTTTAGTCCATGTGGACTTCATTTAACTACATGACAGTGCTAGAGAATATATTAAATTGGAGTTCTGTTGAAGAATTGCAAGATGTATAAGAACTTGGTTAAAGAAAAGGTGAAAAAGTGTGGTGGACTGCATTGAAAGGGGAAGAATCTGAGATGAAGGGAGTTACTGATGAAGTGATATATTAGATGACTTAATTCCTTTCCTTGCCTATTAGAAGTAATACTATTATGCTAGGCACTGCTGAGAACTTGTAAGAATTATTGTGCCTATTAACCTGATAGAGGTATACAGAAGGACCACTTGGATAATAAAAGGAATGAAAAGCTTATCATTTGTGAGGGGAGACTAAAAGAGGTTGACTTATTCTGCCTAGCAAAACAAAGGGAATACATTGCTTGCTAGGAGTATGTTGAGGGCAGTTGTGGGGGAACCACCAGGGAGGGCAGCATACTAAGCTGAAGGATAGAAGAACAAACAGTTGTAAGTGGCAATGAATACAATTAACCTGGAAAGTAGAGGCTGCTTTTACATATCAAAGCAGTGAAGTTCTGGTACAACTTTTCACTCCAAGTAATGGTGTGAGAAAAAGGTAACTGGCTTTAAGATCCTTTTAGTTTATGGAAGGGATTATATGACACAACAGCCTGTGATGACAGGGGGTTGGACTTGACCCAGAGTAAGTCCCTTTCAGTCTTATGTTTCTGTGACAAGGTCCAGTGGCTAGACACTGACTTTACGCAAATTCAGGTAAGTGTTAAACGTTTTAAGATCTGAGTGTTGGGCTGAGCAATACCTGTCACTGTGCACTTTGCTGGTATTCCTTGTGTATCAGACTCGCCATTTTTTTAAAGAAGTCTGAGCTTTTCAGAAATATAGTTAATGTACACTTAGCAAGGATTTTGGAATACCACTGTACTCTCAGGGTTTTACAGTTTTTCCTGCAGTCCTAGTCTCTAAATTCCTAAAGGGATTAAAATAAGTGTTTCCACCAGCTGAAAAATTTCCTTTATCATGAAATCTTACACTGATGCTCAATGGGTTGATGAAATCTCTGTTCAAACACAAGGCCACATATTCTGTGAAAATCTTATTTCTTGCTGTAACCTCTGCAAGAAGAATGGGAGAGATTAGTGCCTTTCCGTCATGACCTTTTTTCAGTTTTTCAGATAGTGTTGTTCAGGTCTTTGCCTGAGTGTAGAGTTGTCATGTTATCCTTGGTATGTACTTTCATTTATAGATAGATTTATTGATATAGATCAGATTTTTAAAGCAGATGCTGCCTTTTGCAAGGCAGTTAGTCACTATTCAACTGAAAATGTGTTACTTTCATATTTTCATTAGATTATTGCTTGAGAGTCTCCATGGGTACAGTACATACAGAAAGCTACTTAAGGAAAAAGATTATTTGACTTTCAGTAATCTTTTTTCTTAAGTAGCTTTCTGTATGTACTCTACATCCTGACTTTTGTATCGGGGGTAGGCAACCCTTGGCACAGGTGCCAGAGCATGGAATGCAAAGGCATTTTACTTTGCATGCATACCTCAGGGTAGATGGCAGGGAATGGGCCAGGGCTGCACTGCCACAACAAGTATTGGGCCCTTTGCAGCTCCCCTGCTGTCTGCCCTTGGCACGCCAATGTCTTCAAAGTTGAGGTTACAGGTTGAGACTGGCACTGCACAAAAAAGTTGCCGACTCCTGGTCTGTGTGTTCCTTTTTCCTTTCTATCAAATGCGATGATAAAGCTGGAGTTTGGTTAATGAAATGAGGGGTTCTTAGTTTGTCCTGTCCCCTTTTATATCCTTATAGAGAGGGGAAACTACAAAGGTTGCAAAGCAAAGTGGCAGGTAAAGAAGGGGACACTTAATCATTAAGAGTTTGATTTTTGGCTTTAAGGACTACATGAATATGCAGAAATGGACAGTGTATCTCAGAGAACATCTGTTAATGCACAGAAAGTAACCTTTTTATGAAGATAATGCAAAACTTAAGGGCCAAAAGGAATAATTGCAACTTCTTATAAATTTCAAAGTATTGTGCACATTAAGCAGTTTCCTCTTAGTGTTAAGGTTAAAAAAAAAAAGTATTGAGGTTTATAGGCAGATATGTGGCAGATATGTTTATTGAGACAATAGCTGTTTAATGAGTGGCTTGTGTGTACAGGAGAAGAGAATAAGCTTGATTGCTTACGATCTGACGTTTGAAAAAGCATTTTTTAGATCTGGTATTTGCATATCTAATTGCTATGTAATCAAAACTAAGTGAACTGTAGCTACTTGAAACCATGAAATGAAAGGCAATCATCTTTACAGGGGGAAATATTCCACTCATATGCAAGCCTGTCTGAATATTAGAATTATATTCTTCTTGTGTTTAATTATAGGTGTCTGACTGAGCAGTAAATTTATGCTTGTGTTTTAAAGGAGTGAATGTGACCCTGAAACATCAGCTCTGCTTTGTTGTAGCAGAGCACTGGCATTGAGGGAACTTAACAGTGTTGTGTATTTTGGTGATAAGGGTTTGTGCCAGAATAGCTGTTAATTACCTGCTTTGTTTGATGTGGAAAGTAGTGGTTCCACACTTTTCTTCCCACCAGTGACAGTACTCAATTAAAACTTGTATTAAACAGTGATAATGTCCTGTTTATCTGGTGCGAAAGACATGAGGTGAAGAAAATTAACAGGATTTTTGCAGTTGCTTGGAGGCAGCTTTGTTTTTCTGTAAATCTAGAGGGCTGTAAAAAAAAATAAATAAAAAAAAAAACAAAACCAAAAAACCTGTTTACTAGAATATGTGTGTTTTTATTTTTTTGTAATTCTTTGCCATTTTATTTTATCAATGTTGATTTCCACCAAAAATCTTGGGGGTTGCTAAAATCTGTAAGTGTTGTTTCAGGGATGTACTTGGTAGCCGTGTTGGTCTGAGACAAAAAGACTTACAAAAACCTAGAACTCTTGGTTCCAAAATAAAAGGTATCATTTTGGAACCAAGAGTTCTATTTTTTTGTATGTCTAAGTGTTGTTTGGAGTTTATCCATACTGTTACATTCTCAGGGGGCTCCCATTAAATTTGAAGCCCCTCTCATAATCACTAAATCAGCATATATAACTAACAAAGAGCACTGAAACTGCTTGAAAGATGTACTTGGTTTTTGCCATGTAAAGGGAATGATAGAAGTATGTTTGAAAGTACTAAACCTAAATTCTGCCTTTATCTTTTATGGAGAAGTAAATGCATTGGGCTAGCATTTCACAGTTCTAAGTTGTTAGGGATTCTGCTGCTTGCGTTCAGGTATTTCTCTGCAAGTGTGCATTAATTTACTATCTAACTAACTTAATGGAATTAACTTACTATCAAAACAATTCTGCTTCCCCAAAATAAAAGTCAATACTGGATATTCTGTCATTGGTGGAAAAAATGCAACATTTCTGTTGCAAAGGTCTATAGTAAAATTTGAAGAAAGCCACTGAGAAGTTTTCTAACATTCATGAGGCAGAAGTTATTTCATCTGCTTTGTCCCGTTTTTAGCGATTTAATGATGCAGCCTGGAACCAATATATAAACTGTCTACAGAAAAGGGGATAAAGTTTGCTGCTGATGGCATATTCTGACAATTATTAGTGCCATTGTCCCCAATTCTAGCCAAAACTTTTATACATAAGATCTTAAAAGTTAGGCAACTGTAATCATAATCAGATTTTTTTTTTTTTCCAGGGATGTGAACCCCTCATGGAATGGTTTGAATGTATTTAATCTCTGAAATTTAAAGTGCCTAAGGTCTTGTTGAAAATTGTGTTTATTCGAATGTTTATTAGGTATCAAAGTCAATATTTTACCTTTATTTTTACCTTTATTTTTCTGTACAGACTCTGCAGGTAGATTAGTAAACCACTTCATTGTAGACAGATATGTATTTTATTTTCAACCTTATTCCTGTTGCTCAGATATAACCAGTCCTTTCCTAATTACCTTACTCTTTAGTTGCCTTACTCTTTCTGCCTGGTATCTTGGAAATAGGCTGTTTTTGCCCTAATGTTTATGATATGCCCCTTCCAGCCTCTTCCTAAAAGTAGGGTTTAATTTTTTTTGAGAACTAACAGCAGTGAATTTTCTACAAAATTTAGATTTACAATATCTTTTTATGAATTTTGTTATAAAGGTGCAGTTTACATTGATAAATGGAATTGATTCGATCTGAGATGTCTAACTACAATTTTTCAGTTAACAGGAGAAATGAACCAGGACAAAGAAAATGTTCTCATTCTTAAGACATATACATTCTTCAGGCAGGCAGTCATTTTTTTCTTTTTTAATACAATGCATCTCTTGGTGTATAATGTTAACATGCTTTCCTGTCACCCTTCACTCACCTCAGTGGTCTTGCCTAATGATGCCCCTTAGTGACTTTGAAATAGTAGGTGTGAAAAGGCATTTCTACAGTATCCCGCAGAGCTTTATGTTAGAGCCACATAAGTGTTGTTTACTTTGATGCTGTAATGTTAACATCTGTCTTATTTCTGGTCCAGCAACTATTCTTTCTAATTATTAAAATAAAGGTTTAACTTGCATGATAACATCTCTTATCTCTGGAGTTCTGCTTCATTCAATGCATAGGGAAGTCTGTGCTTTGGAATTGACTCAGTGCTGGATGTGCAAGGATACTCCTTTTCCTAGGACCCGCTTAATTTCTTGGAGCAGTTGCACCTCGTATATTGAAGGAAACAGACTTGTGGTGAGTGGTTAAGATTGTTGATTGCCACCATGAAGAACTGGATTCTAACTGTGCCTGAAACACAGAGTGCTTGCAATGCTAAAATGATGCCAAGCAAAGTTATTACAGGTGGCCCCCATGTTTCTCATTTTCTTGGTCTCATTTTCAGAAGTGCTGAGCATATTTAGCTTGAGGTGTCAGTGGAAACTGTTACTGAACATACAGGCTGCTTGCAGACGTGGGGGGGGGGGAAATGATGCTTTACTTAAATTCGGTGTGGTCCCATGCCAAGGACAGAACATACTGAGAAGTTAGTTGCACCTGGCTTTCCCAATGCCTGTATAGGATGGACACTTTAGTGGGGCTCTTTTGGTGCTTTTATCTAATAGCCGATTCAATCAGCTATTACATAAAAGTGCCAAAAAGCCCTGGTGAGGTGTGTGATCTATATAGACACTGCAGAGCCAGGTTGAAGTAAGGTGCTGCTGCCCCCAGTAAAGCACGTTTTCTGTTTTTTGGGTTTTTTCTACGTGTACCAGCACCTGTAGGGTGACACCCAGTGATAAATGCTCTGAAGCATAAGGCCCTAGGCTTCTCTAACTGGACACTAATAATTAAGTTGACAATAGTGATGATTTTAGAATTTTGTGCTGCTGCCCTTTACCCATCCAAATGCCTTCCTTGTAGTCTCCTAGCAATAGAGTCCCTTAATACTTCCTTTCTCAGAGTCAAAACTGTACCCATTTTGTTTGTTTGGGGATAGAGCAATTTAGCTGGAAGGGATTTGGATTTGGAAGGTAATGGTGGTAAAGAAAAGAGATTTGGCTTTGGAATCTTTTGATCCCTTCGTTTGATAATGTTTGGTCCAGCTCTGATATGTTTGTTTCTGAACTTTGATCTGTAATTCTCTGTGCGTTAGTTCCTTGTGAGGGAGGTGGAGTTAAAACCACCTTACCCTGCAGAAGTGCTGTGAAGATATTCACGATTTTGTTTGTAAAGCAGTAATCCCTTAGAAGGGAACACAGTAGAGTATTAAACAATGCTATAGGCCAGAAATTGGCAACCTCTGGCTAGTGAAGAGATTAAATCCAGCCCATGGCAGCTTGGGGGATATGTAGCAGAAGAGCCATCACCAAGGTTCTGCCACCTGTGTTGCTTGTCACCTTCCATCTATTCCATCCTCAGTGGCCGGGACCCTAGAGGGGACAGGTCCTACAGTCTGACTTGTTCTGTTTCCTCTTCAGTGTCTGCTTGACTGCCCAGCTCTCCCTGCTCTCTTCTTCTGGTGCTGCTGAATTTGTCCCTTTCCATCACTGTTGAGTACTTGAACCTGGTGGTGAGGGTAAACACAGATGGCTTGGGTGCTTGTGAGTGGGAGCAGAGATTTGCAGTACACAGCAGGGTTCTGGGTAACAAGCAGTGGTTGCAATGGCAAAAGGTGCCAACCCTTCTGCCATAGGGTCACATGTTTAAGATAAATACAAATGTTTAATTCATGAATAGTGAAATCCTGTTCAGTGAACGCCATCCATCTTGTACAGTAACTGAGGAAGGTGTTAGTAAATATCAGTGTTTCCTGTGATTAATATGTATAGCATCACCTATATGAATGGGCAACTATAGTTTCAGCCCTTCTTGAGTATTTAACTTGAAACCTTATTATTTTTAACATAATTTAGATCAGTGGCAGTGTCGCAGCAACCTTAAGACAACTGGCTCAAGCAGTCATAGGATCTGAGAAATGTAGGACTGGAGAAGCAGCCTCAAGGGATCATCAAGTTCAGTGGGGGCCACCATTTTTCACAAGCATGCTACATATTAGCCTTGCACCTTCCCTGTCTGATTATCTGCTTTGTTTTCTGCTCACTGTCCTGTGCTCCCTTTCTGATCTGTTGCTGTTTTCCACTCTTTACTGTATTTGTCATTGTGCTATCTGGCCCCTTCCTTGTCTGCCATAGACCACACACAGAGGCTTTCTTTACCATTTGTGGCACATGTGCCACAGGCTGGCCACCTGTGCTCTAGTCCGCCTCTCCCCCCCCAAGTTGGTGGCAAGAATACTTAAAACATCCCTGGCAGATGCTTGTCTCATACTTTGAATAAATAGAACTTTTATAGAGGAAAGTGATTTGCCCCTCATGAGTGAGCAGAGCTGTTAAAATGTGTACATTGGTCTACTTGCCCCTGTAATGATACAAGTGAGCTAAATCATCATTTCATTAAGAATTAAAGTTGTGATGGTTTTGCTACACTTGCATCTCTACAGGAGGATGTAGAGGTAATGATCGTAGGCTGCTTTCAGATGTTAAAACAAACAAACAAAAAATATGCTTTACTGGAAGAAGCAGTTCGTTGCTTTGACCTAGCTCTATAGCATCTGTATAGATCGGGTGCTTCAGCGGGGCTTTTTGGAGCTTTATTTGAAGCAGAGTCAGTCACCTGTTAGATGAAAACTCTGAAAAACCACCCAGTCTGTACAGAAGTTGGATGATCAGGGTGCAGCTTATGTGCTGCCTCTTCTGGGCATGCACTCCTGCACTGAATTTAGAGTGAATTAAAGCCCTGTTTTGCCTTTTTTTTTTTTGGGGGGGGGGGGGGGGTTAATGTCTGCAAGCAGCCATATTGACTGGTTATAGCAGCATAACAAATCTGATGCAGTTTGTCTCTGGCTGTATGATGTTCTTAAAAATCTCCAATGAAGGAGAATATACAGTGTCTGTACATTGATCACTTTCCTATTTTTAGACATTTTTCCTATTATCTAAATCAAAGCTGTTTTATGCAAAATAATCTAATTAATACCCAACCTAGTGGACATAGAGAACTGTAGATAAGCATCCCATTTATGTCTGGAAAAATGTGATCAGAGGTCAAGTTGCTAATATAATCCTTTAGAGTTGTGTTTTGCTTTGCACTGGACTCTTCTAATTTGTGTGTCTCTGTCTTAAATGTGCTCCCAAACCTTGGATACAGTTTACCAATTGAGGCTTCACCAGTGCTAAGTAGAGCAGAATAATTGCCTCCTGTGTCTTGCAAACAGACTTTTGTTAATATGTTCCAGAACATTTGTCCGTGTCTGTCCCCCCCCCCCCCCCCCCGTTTTTAATAGTATTGTACCACTCAACTGTGCTCTTCTACCTACAATGTTTCTCAAGTGTTTAGAGCAGGGATGTGAAACTCATTTGGCCCTGTGGCCCAGCTCTAGACCACTGTGGTCCTCATGGATTCAATCCAGACACTTCTAGCAGCAGAGCAAGTGGCAGCAGTTGTTAACACCACCCCGTTTCTCCACCCCAACACTGCTGAAATGAGTCCCCAGTAGGAAAGATTTGTAGGATGAGGATGAGCAGGACAAGTGATGGCAGTGTTAACCCACCCTACTGTGTTGGCTTAGGGAGCTGCAGAGGCTGCTGATAAAGATGTTTGACCTGCTGTTGGAATCCTGCCCCTATTGAGGAGCATGTGCAACACCTCTGTTCCCCCTCTCCCTCCCCCCCCCCCATGACACAGCTTCTCAACCTATGTTTGACAGCCCTGGGTTAGAGAATACTGCTTAAACTTGTTTTTAGTCTTCTCAGCTTTGCTTGTCTTTGGTAGCCAATTTCTACGATTCTTGTCTTTGTCTCAAATGTTGGCCTCTATCACCTAATGGATGGTTATTTTCCCCAGGGAAATGGCAGAGACCTTTCTTGAAAATCTTATAGCCCTGTTCAGTGAGCAGGGCAAATGTATGAAGTGATACCCTGCTATAATTCATGGGTATACTGCCTTCTTCCTTACCTCTTCCTTAGTCTAATACTTCAAATTAAAATAAGCCAGTTCCCCAAAGTTTCTAGGCCTCTTATCAGTTGCTGTTGACATGACCCTATTTTTAACACGATCCTGTTTTTAGTCACACATCTAAGAATGAGGGATTAGGTCACACTTGCACATCAAAAGGTCTGTATCCTGGAAAACTCTGAGCTCCCGATTTGATGCTGAACAATGTTGAAAAATTGGAAAGCATTCAGAGGAGCATTTGAGGTCTTGGAAACCCTGCCTTATAATGTGAGATGTAAGTAGCTCATTCTGTTAGCTCATCCAAAAGAAGGTTAAGAGGTGACTTGATCATAGTCTATAAATACTTGTGCAAGGAGAAGATCTTTGATGGCAGAGAGTGCTATTTAAATTAGCATGAGGAGATCCAATGGCAGGAAGTTGAAGCTAGACAAATTCAAACTGGAAGAAATGTTACAATCTTTGAAATGATAATGGTTAAACATTGTAGTAGTGTAACAAGATATGTAGTGAATTCTTCGTCACCTTGAAGGCATTTAAACTGAATTGGATTCTTTTCTAAAATGGATGCTCTAGTTAAACTAGAAGTTATTTGCTTGATGCAGTCATTGCTAGGTGTAATGCCATGGCCTGTGATCTACAGAAAGATTAGATAATCATGATGACTTCTGTTGGTCTTAAACTATAAATCAGTTATTACAGTTACCTAGCCTAGTTGTTTACTTGGTTGAAATTCATTCGCCTAGAAAATATATATTTTATATTCTTGAAAGCTTTCTGTGCTTCCATACGCTAAATATATTTAAAGATATATAAAATAATTATAGCTATAATGTTAGATTTGTAAAAGTAATTTAAAGAATAGATCCATAGTAATACTGCAGTAGTGTTGTAAGAACTCAACCACAACAATATTGCGCTAGTGAATGAGTGTTAAAACTAGTCAGTATGGTTTTGGGGTCCAAGCTGACTAATACTGCAAAAAGCAAAAAACCAGCAAAATTGGAGGGTGGAGGGATACCTAGATTTGAAAACTTTTTAATTATTGAGATTGAGGATAATCTAGGGGAAACAACTTCAAAATTCCTTGCTAAAGTTTTCTTCTTTTGAAAAGTACTACTGTTGGGAATTGTTACCCAAATTACAGGTAACCTTGTGAGTAGGTTGCTAAGAGGCAAAAACTGATCCACAGCCCAGCAACCTTTTATTTGCTTGCATTTTTTTAAGACATGAAAACATTCTAATATAATAAAGGGCTTTGTCTGTCTGTGTGTCTATCCAGCAGTAACGCTTTTGGGCAACTTCACGTGCCACTGAGAGGGCTGGCGGCGATTGCCTGCATGGGCTCTGCCTTCTCAGGCAGGGAGGGAGCTCAGGCAGGGAGGTGGGAGCCCCACTCCTCCAAGGGAGGAGGCGGGCAGGGAGGAGGGAACCACTACCACCTTGGGCAGGGAGGTGCTCCGCAGGTGGAGGTGGGCAGGGGGGAGGGAGTCGTGGGTGCCTCATGTGGGGGGGAAGTCCCATTGCTCTGCAGGAGGAGGCGGGTGGGGGCAAGGGAGCTGCTGCCTCAGGCAAGGAGGCAGTGGGAAACCACATTGGTCTGGGGGAGGAGGAGCCACTGAGGAGGTCATGGCCAAGGGACTGTTTACATCACTGGCCCCGAAGGGGGGGCGGCATATGTAAATACTCTCTGAAACACTCCATCATTCATGATGGGTAGTTGGCTAGTGCAGTGGTTCCAAAACTCTGACAGATTGTGCACCACCAATTTTAAATGATACAACCTTAAGTACCACCAGCAAATTTTTGTCATATAAAGTAATTATAAAAAACGTGTTAACATAGATCACTGACAAGTTGTCTGTGTACCACTGGTGGTACCCATACCACAGATTGGGAGCCACTGTGCTAGTACATAAATATTTATCTCAAAGTCTATCTAGCTACTAGGGCTGTGCGACATTTCAGCAGCCATTTTGTTTCAGAGGTGTTTCGGGCCATTCTGGCACCCAAAACACCAAATTGAAACAGAAGGCCCTGAAACAGCTCCGAAACGAAGCAAGGCATCTGAAATATTTCAGAAATGTTTCAGAAAATTTTGGAGGTTTGGAGTTGGGCCTGCAGGGAAACATCTGTACACTGCTGCCCTGCCGCGTGACTTGGCTCTGCAGGGAGCAGAGATCTGCACCGGGGGTCTCCTTGCTGCTGCTGCCCACCCCATGCTGCCCTGGCGACATGGGGGTGCACAGGGCAGGCAGTGGTGGGGAGGAGACCCCAGCGTGGATCCCTGGCCTCTGCGGAGCCATGTTACGCACCAGGGCAGTGCTGGTCCCTGCTGGACCTCCTCAGGGAGCAGGGGTCTAGGGCAGCGCGGGGTGGGCAGCAGTGGTGAGGAGACCCTGGCACAGATCTCTGCTCCCTGCAGAGCTGAGTCGTGTGGCAGGGACCAGCAGGCTTGCTCACCGCTTTGTGCTACTTCCCTGCTTTGTGACCCGGCGTGACAGGGATAAGAGATCTGCACGGGGGTCTCTTTGCCTGCGCAAAGGGCAGCAGCCCTCTCCCAGCCAAGCCACCCATGGCCTCATCCTGCTCCCCGCTGCGGCTCTGCAGTCCCCAGCCCCAAACCCCACCCAGCTAGGTAGGGCTCTGCAAAGCTTCCCTTGCAGCTGGTTCGGAGGAGATTCAGCCGAAATGAAACAAGGCAGTGATCCAAAACACCAAAGCCAATCACTGTCCTCTGAAACGGCCAAATCTGAAACCAAATCAAAACGCAGCTGTTTTGCACAGCCCTACTAGCTGCCCATGTCAGCACAAAACGTAGAGGTGGGAGAAGGTTGTCATGTGGTTTGTAGCAGGTCTTCTTAAATTTGCTGAGTTCTCCTAATTTCCCTCTGGCCTATGCCCAATATTTATAGATGACTGGTTCTTATACTGTATCTACAAATGATCTCTGATTGGTTTTATTTAAATTTCTTTTTCACTGAAACTTTTGGAACTGCACTGGACTACATCTTTTGTGGACTTGGAAGGTGTCAGTTAGTTGGAATTTATATTCTTGGGAAAGAAAGAGAGAAGGGTTTCTTCCTTTTTCTTTCCATTGTGGTATGTTGTTCCCACTAGCCTGTTTCTTCTTACCTTAGTTTATAGTCTAATCTGACAAGGCTGTTTTTGTTTTTACATATTACCTAAGCATCTTAAAAATATAGTTATTATAGCAAAATAACATTTAATACATTTGGTTAAATCAATCACTACTACTATCATTTGGATTATTTAATGTATGGTCCTCCCTTATCTCCTTCCAGGCCTTGTGCTTTGTTTAATTGTTTTATGACTTCCTTTATTTTACTGACCAAGCTAGTTGTCACATCTGCAAAAGTTCACACTGTGGTCACTCAGAAGCAGACTTTTGGGGCTTTCTGCGGCTTGGCCTTGGCCCCTCGAAAATAGCCATGGCTGGCAACAGAATATAAACTATTAGTTCATGGTACTGAACGTACAAGGACATCTATTATTAGTAAAATGTATTATGTAGCTCAAATGAGTATACTTGGTAGATATTAATACATTAAAAATGAAGGAAAGGGGAGTTGTTGCCCAAAACTGGACACTTTTAATGATTAAGTAGGAATTTAGTTAATGAGGTATTTATTAGTGTGAGATTCTAAAAAATAAATAAAATATCCAGGCTTATTCTATTGACTACCATAGAGAAGTCAGACAGCTGAATTTGTTAAGAAATTGGGGTTTAGATCATGGTGATATTTGGTATATGTCTGTATTCTAGTCTGCAGAGAAAGAGTCGGTGGTACCTTTAAATGAGCTGCCTTGGGTGCCAGAAACAATTTAGCCATAGCAACAGACTGCTCTCCATTGGCTAAATTATGCTTCATCTCAGGTGAATTTTGCAGCTTACATTCAGCTCCATGTTTCTGCATCTAGATCAATGATTCTCAGCCATGGTGCTGTGACTTTTGAGTGTGATGTGGGGTGCCATGGAATATTAGCTGTGTTAGGTATGCAAACATCTACATAAGATTCACAAGATAAGCCCAGAGATTACAAATAGGAAGCCATAGTGTCCAAAACATTCTGACCTATTGTGGTTGTCTTGAGTTCTTTGCAACTGAAGAATTGTTTTTATTTTCCTATCTTCAACAAATGACTGAAAGTTAAAAGCCAGCATTTTCTGAGGGGGTTCCTTGAGTCTGAGTCTATTCGCTACCTCTTGGAGAGCCACTGATCGAGGCTGCTGCTGATACTGAATGCAGTTCACATTTGTAGATTAGCAGGCAACTTAAAAATAACACACCAAGCATATTTAAGGCGTTCACATTAAGCACATGAATAAATTGAGCTTACTTATCATCCGAGAATACTTTATCAATAACACATTTTATTGTATAATTTTAGTTACCTAACACTTGCTTACTTTGGAGTTCAGGTTGTATACTTAAATGATACATTGAGGAATTAATTTCTGTGCACTGTGGGTCTTAGTGAATTTCTCTGTTTCAGTAAACAAAAGCCTAAATAAGCTCAGTATATAAGGTTGGAAAGAAGCTGGAGCTGTTCAGACATTGAAAGGTGCCACAATAGGGTTGGTCATTACAACAGATCTTTCCTGCTGTATGGGGAGGGAATGTGAGTGGGAACTCTATGGCATATAGAGAAGGGAAAGTATTTCCTCTGCATTTAAAGTATTTACAATTTAAAGCACATAAAGGAAGGCGGCTTTTTTGTATTTTCCTGTCAGTGTTGTTCCCCATCACCAGGACTTCTGTATACCCTTTTGATTTGGACACACACAAAACTTCTGCCTTCCCTTGATCCTCATTATCACCATCCAGGGTATGTACAGACATTCAGGGTGGTTAGATTGAGTTAAAAATGTCCATCTGATCTGAGGTAAGTCAGGATGGGGAAAGGGGATTTGTTGGGGTAGGTGGATCAGGCAGGGCAAGCAGGGTCTGCAGGGCAGTTGGAGAGATTATGGGGCTAGCAGATTCTGCAGGAGTGGGGATTGGGTGGGTTTGGCAGGCTTGGGGGGGTAAGCAGGGTCTGTGGAAGGCTTGGGGGGAATGGGAGAGCTAGCAAGGTTTTCAGGATGGCTGGTGGGATTGTGGGGAGCTAATGGGGTCAGTGGGGGGGGGCCTTAGGACTGGGGGGGCGGGTGGCTTTCCGCTGGGCTATTTCAAGCCCCATGATTCTTCCCCAACCCCAGCCTCCCAATCTTACCCACTCCTTCCTCGGCTCCCAGTACCAGTAAACACTGATAAAAGTGGTGCAGGGAGCTGCTTGAGGAATGAGGGGTTTGTGGGGGGGGTGGGACTGGCTGGCCCTGCGAGAGGGAGCCGTGTCTCTGGGGGTAGGCGAGGAGTCAGGGTGCTAAAATAGACGAGTGCTGAGGAGAGCAGGAAAAGTACAGCCCCAGGGCTGGGTTTTCTCATCCCTGGGAATGTGGTGGGAACCGTACAGACGTTCAATTAGATCAGTCTTGCTGGACCTGATCTAAATTAGACTACCTCCAATGTACATTTAACTTGGATTGTGATGGCCATTTTTAGACTGATCTAACCTTCCTAAACTTCCCCACAGTTCACACTTACTGATCTAATTAGGGATGTAAGAGTAAAGTTCATACCTGAGCAAATGGAGTTATATCGGGTAGCCATTTTAATGTGATCTAACTTCTCTCTAGCTTCCCCAAACATCTGCACATACCCCCATAAAACTTCTGCCTTCCCCTGATATTTGTAATCACCATTCAGGGGCTTGCCTTAAATCTTCTGGGAATATTCCACAAGCAGGCCTGCTTGTCTGGCAGATTTATTTTCTTACTGGTCTAGGGAAGGTTATCACTGGGGAGGCAGATGGAGCTGGCAGTTTGATCCAGAAAGGCAGAATGAACTACAGCAGCAGAGCTGGGCACGCAAGTTTGATGGCAGAGCCAGGAATGTAACTTTATTGAGTGGAAGTTCTCCACTGTGATCCCTTTACTCTTGTGTTGGAAAACACCAAATACATTTTCTGCATTTTTATATTCCACCCCCACCTCTCCCCGCCCCAGTTGCCCTGGGTTTGGATTTTAAATTGGCTGAAGCCCTATGTGAAAAGTTTGACATTGATTTGATGTAATAGACTCTTGAAAATACGATCTTTGGGGAAATTTCAGAGAGAGGTAGTCTTAAATTGCTTTGGGTTATATCAGAAAGGATTTAGAATGTGAAAAGTACATAGAAACTCAAATGATGCTCCTTTTTTAAATAGTCCACATTTTGAGAGAGACTTCTGTAAAGTGTCATGTTGAAAGGAGTTTCACAGAGCTTAGTAGAAAACATTTTTTTTTCATGATCAGAGTTGAAAATATACATCCGGATATTTCTCTTTGTGTATAACGCCCTACTCGCAAGTAAAGGTAGGATTCCTCATGCAAGTTTCACAGTGTGCATGAATGATGAGATGTTTCTCTTCTGCTGTTGCATCTTTACAATTACTAACCCCATGTTAGATATCCTGCTTTAAACCAGTTTGCGACTCGTACTCTAGGACCAGTTCTCACAAGGATGGACCACCACTGAAGAGGACCAGAGGATCCTTTTTCATAGATGCTGCAGTCTTAGCTGAAGTTAGTGGGGCCACATAGGGGTGATTTCAATGAAATTTCATTATAATAGTGCGTGGATTAGATGAGCCTTATCTTTTCTTTTGCCCTTAAATGCTGTCTAATCTGAGTTTTAGTTTTGGCTAATATGAATAAGAAGCAAGTGAATGGTTATGCTATTTATCTTCTTCTGTAAAGCACTTTTAGATTTACAAATGAAATGCTGTTTGTAAAGCTAAGCATTTCAGTTGTCTTCCACTTAACTTCAGAGACCTAGCTTCAAATTTAATTTGACTGCTGCTTTGGCTTTTCATGTATTTTTGAAGTACAGACCAGTTTCTGTTCAGCTCTGGAAGAGCCAAGTAAGAAGAAAAGATATGCTGATGATAAATATGTCTACTCGGGGTTTGGTTTTTTGCTTGCTCGCTTGTGTTTTTGTTTTAAATTGGCATAATACATTTTTTCTTTAGAGACATTAGTATAATCAAATGTTATCATCTAGTTTATTTGTAGACATGTGAGGAGGTCTAGAGAATTAGAATAGGAACTTTGGCATCAGTCAGTCAAGGGGATATTCCTTATTAAAATGGTAATGTATAGCTTTTTCCCAAAGTATGTTTCAGAATTTGGGATTAAACAGCTGTTAAAACATTTTATTTTTATTAGTTAACTATCTGACTAAAACTTGCTTATTGTGCTTTGTTATCTGGACACTTTATTCAACTACTTGTTCTGTCCTGTGTGGAATGCTTGCTGAGAAAGATGGAACCTCTTATTTCTAATACAAAAGTTGAAAATATAACCTTATTGGATTAGGAGGGAGCATTAGACTTCTTTTTAAACATCAGAGGGGCAAAATCGGGTCCCAACAATTATTTTCTTTCCAGTAACGTTGAAAAAACATTACATTTTAAAATATAAAATCAATGCATCTTATGGGTTAAACATCTGTTCCTCCCCTCTCCTATCCCCTCACTCACTTCCCAGACTCCTCCATGGTGACAGTGCTTGCAGTAAGTAGCATAAATTAGTTTTATACTAGTAGTTAATCTTCCCTGCATGTTCAACAAAATTTGGTGCAGTAAGCATCTGAAATTTTCCCAGAGCTGATGTCACACATTGCTCTTAGGTACTCTGCTAATATATTTTCTCTGTCCTCATCTCCACTTCAGAAGTTCACTCCAAAAAATCTGCATATAAAGTAAACTGTCTCAAAATGAGAAACAAATAGTTAATCCTGCTGTTGGTTTTACACATACAGCCCTGCTCTTGGCCCCTTCCACCAAACTCAGTTTAAAAATACCATGTCTGATTGCATTTTTCATTGCGATTCTTTAGCAGCACTGAACCTGAAAGGTCATGTTCACCTTCAAGAGTCATTCAGGCAGAGTCACGCCAGGGACAGTAGTCAAGCTTTCATCAATTCCTTTCCAGCAGATTTGTAGATCTACTACATAGTTTTCTACTTACGTCATTGTCTCATGGCATTAATCCAGAATGCTTTTTTTCCAATGAAATGTTCAAAATAGAGAGAGAACACTCAAAACCCAGTGAGCAAATTAGCCTTTTTCACTTTAAGTTGTACAGTGTAGATCTGGGGTGTCAAACTTGCTCTTCTAGATCTGGCCTGTTGGGATTCAATGCAGGCTGGATATGGACACAGCAGCAGGACAAGAAGTAACACACCTGTTGCCCTCCCCTTCCCCTATTGCTGACACATGTGCCCATCAAGGCTTCATACCCTAAATTTTGCCACAGCTTGCCCTGGCCCAAAATTTCTGGCTCCTCTACCTGTAAAATCTAAATGAGTTAGACCCTCTTAGACATTCATGCAATTTAAAGGATCATTGTAAATATTTTTAAAAGTGTTCTCTTTACTGTTCACATTATGTTTTTGTCTTTCATAAGACAAGTCTTTTGGGGGCTGGGGCTGGGATCACAGGGCGGTAACAGCGTGGGCCTGGGCTAGAGCTGTGATCTACTCCCTTCACATCCCTGTACTGTCATTATGCTGAGATCCCAGTCCCAGCCCCCCCTTTCTATCACACTCTCAGATACCACTTCCCATCAGCCTGCAGCCCCATCCCAGCCACTGCCCGTGGGGGTTCCAACTGGTCTCTGGGAAGACCCTGCCTGCCTGCTCTGTCCAGTGCCCCTGGTGATGGGTGTGGGGTGGACAGGCTGAGGTGTCCCAGCAGCCAGGAGCAGCCGCTGCTGCATGGACTGCTGGGACACAGTCTGGCTGCTGCCCTGCCTTGCCCCACTGCATGCCTGGGGGTGGTGGGACCATGTGCAGGTGCTATGGCCTGGGCTCCCCTCCCTGGGCCAGGTGAGGCAAAGGGACCTGCTGAGACCCAGATATAATCCCTTGCTGGGCTGGATCTGGCCTGCAGGTCATATTTTGAGCTTGGTACATAAGCTTATGTACCATGAGAAAAGGAAGCTGCAAAATGGCAGCAGATACCTTTTTGTACTTACACAATTGTCATATAGTTTGAAATAAATCTATAAGGCATTTTTTGACTGACAGTGTTTACAGAAGGCTGATGTATATGTAATTAACGATGTATTCTCTGATTAGGTACTATATAAGATTAATGGGGTGCACCGATAAAAGTTTTATTGGCTGATTATTAACCGGCCATATCAGCCGATACTGATCCAATTGCCAATATGCAACCCAGCAGCTTGGAGAGCTGGTAAGTCTGTGGGGAAGAGGGGGAGGGGGGGGCCAAGGGGCATGGGGGGGCTGCAGAGCGAGACCCCTGTGGTGAGTAGGGCATGGGCAGGGTGCAGAATGGAGCTGCAGTCATTTTGTCTGGGGACAGGGGTGTGGCTCCCACTGCTGTGCGCACCCCCTAGGGAGGCATGGGGGGCATGTGTGCGGGGCAAGGGTGGGCTGCCCACTGGCCTGGGGCCATGGGCTGTGCTGGCCTCTTCCCAACCTGGGGGCTGGGCCAGGGCTGCACTCAGAGTAGGCAGTGGTGCTGGAAGTAGGGATTAAGGAAGGGTTACGGCAAATTTTGGGGTGGCTGTAGTCTTCCCCCCTAGTGCCTCCACCTGGTCCCAGCCCACAGCGGGCAGCCTGCCTTTGCCCTGTGCACAAATCTAGGGGTCGCATGCTCCCCCAGGGGTGCATGCAGCAGCAGGACCTGCTCCCCCTCCATGTGTCCCCTGGATGAGCCATCTGCAGCTCCATCCCATATTCCTCCCTGCCCCAGCTGGGCAGTGCCTACCCTTGGCCCAGCGCCACTCCCTACTTCACCGTGGGGGGCTCAGTCTGCCCCCCACATGCCCCTTCTCCTTCCCCCCCCATGCCCCTTCCCCCTACAGACTTACCAGCCAGACACTGCTCTCCAAGTTGCCGGGCTACATTCCTGGCTGTGTGCATGCTGTGGTTATGCACATGCACATGGCATTTATTGATGACATTACCAGCCAAAAAACGCTGATTGCTGATAATGTCAGTTTTCTGTTTATCAATACCATATGGACTGATATATTGATGCACCTCTGAAGATTAACCATTTTAAGAGTATTCCTTTCTAGTGATGTCTTTTCTTAAAAGACCAGATTTGTTTATAGAGAGAGTGCTTTCATTGGTCATTAGTTCTGTGCACAATTGCAGGCTACTTGATACCAGAAGAGAAATATACTTTGTTTAGAACCTCTAGCTTTCAAAAGGTGTCTTTTTAAATTTGAAAAGTTTACTCAATCTAAAGAAGTCCTTTTAATCTTTTACAATGAAACAAAATTATTTGCTACCAAGTAGAACTTCCTGTGGTTAAGGCAAGGAAATAGTGCATAGATGTCCTAGCATCAGCTGTTACAGAATTCTTTTACTCTCTCACCTCAGTTCCTAGCTGTACAATGGGATATTCCCTATTGCATAGAAATGTGAGTTGGGTAAATTAATCGACCTTAAGAGTCTCGAAGAGAATGGAATTGAATTCCTATAAATAAAAACATTGTTTATGTGAACTTCTTTTCTAGCAATTTGCTGATTTCCTTTACGTTTGGAAACTATTAAGTTGCTCACAAATGCATTTAAAGTGGTTAATGCATAGTCTTTTCCAAAGACTTAAAAAATAATTTTTGAAAGTTATTACACTTGTTTATTTTGGGGGCTTGCAATCACATTTTCCTGTTTGTGAGATGTTTTGTCTTGTGTTTAAATTTTTGCACAAATTCAAGGAACTGACCACAGTGGGTAGCATTCAAAGTATGATGTAAATAAACTGCTGGGAAAAGAGTTTTTGTTAAAGCAAGTCGAAGTGCTTCTATAACAATGGTAGACTTTGAAATATGCTAATATTTTAATTTGATAATGTCCTTTTTAAAGGTGATCTGAAAAGATTGTATTTAATTGAATTTGTTTGTTTTTATACTTTTTGGTTTTGCAGGTTTTTTTTGTTTTTTTTTTTAAGAGAACAACCAGACCCTCAACTTCTTGGACTTGTTTGATGCAATCATATGAACATAGCCATGACAACTGATCATGGACATCATTAATTTATTATTAAATTGAAAACTAATTTTTTGTCTTGGCTTTTCTACAATAAATTTTTCATTCCTGCCAATCGAAACCATGGCTATTAATCATGTTAATTCCCCCATAGGCTAGGAGAAAGAAGAGTTGGTGGTTTGGTTGTGGTTTTTCGTATGTTTTTTTTAAATACACTAGGGTTGGTGACTCCCTGACAGGAAGACTATATGAATACCTAGATAAGCAGAAAGGACAGCCCTCTAACAGTTCCTTTATTCCATGAAATTTGAGACCAGGAAGGAAGGCCCCTGGCAGACGTAATGGCACCATGGGATCTGATCCCCACACATAACATGCATGTCAGGATGTGACATAGTGAAATTAGGCATCAGATCCCAAACTTGACCTTGTGACTTGCCAGTGTAAAGGAAGCCAGGGATTGTGACCCTCGTCCCAGGCTTCTATACCAGCAAGGAGAAAGTCGGATGCCTGTACCTGTAGCCTGCCATAACCTGGGGCCGGGGTGACTCATCTCATTGTTAGCCCAGTCCTGGGACAGCCTGGGGTGAGTTACTCTTGTTCCAACCCCAAGTCATGGGTCAGGTCCCCACCAGGTTAGGTTCTTGGGCTTCGCCAACCTGGCCCTCTACCTGAGACCTCTTGAGCTAAGGTAACCAGCTGTCCTGGTTAGAAATACAGGGTTTCAGGACACTTCCCCCTCTTCCCCGCCCTCTTTCTCCTCCCCCTCCCCCCTCGCTGCTGCCAGTGGTGTGCTGCAGGGAGAGGCAGAGGCCAAGTGGCATTCTGCACCAGGCAGCCTCTCTGCACCATTTCCTTTCCCCACCGGATTGTGCCCTGTGTCTGGAACACTCGTTTAATCAATGCTTCATGCCTAGGACTGGCCTCAAATCTGGGACTGCCCTAGGAAAAACAGGATGGACGGTCACCCTATCTTGAGCGTATACTGACAACATTTTATAGAAGCAGGACATTGACTGCTGTGGCTCTCCTGCTTTACCTGTGGCAGGTTAGGGCAGGGGTGGGCAAAATGCGGCCCATGAGCCGAATGCAGCCTGCCAGGCCATTTTATCTGGCCCGCGGGGTCCCTACAAAATTTAGAAAATTAGTATTTATCTGCCCCTGGCTTCCTGTCATGCGGTCTGTGATGGCTTGCCAAAACTCAGTCAGCAGCCTTCCTCCCAAAATAAATGCCTGTCCCTGGGTTAGGGTGTTAGTTCTATGTTTAATCAGGGTTGATGACAGTCTTATGTGGAGTTGAGATTCTGTTTGTATGGGATGGTTTAGATGGGAATGATCCTGCCTCAGGCGGGGGGGTGGACTAAATTACTTCTGGAGGTCCTTTCCAGCTCTATTTTTCTATGACTGTATGACTCTGCCAGGGCTGACTATCAGCTGATTGTTGGCCCCACCCCAGACATTCCCAGGTCTCTAGCTGCACTGGATGCAGTCTGGGTTGGGGCAACAATCCAGCGCAGCTGGTTAGAGAACCAGGGTTGCTTCAGGCCAGTGCCAACAAAATTGTCAGCAGGCAAGTTGGGGACCTGGGTTGTCTAGGGCTGATTCCAACAATCATTTGGTTACTAGGCATCATCCCCAGGAAGCCCATGTGTGTGAATGTGACGCATGTTCAATTTCAGCTGCCATATAAACCTGGCATAAAAATATTTGACGTTATACGTGGAATATTTTTATAGCTGGTTTGCCGTTTTATAGCGCCATGTGTAGCACCCTTGTCACTGTGCTGTGATTAATACATTAATCATGGCATAAATGTAACATGTAGAGGGTATTTTTTCAACCATGGCTTTCTTGTGTGAAATTCCTTTTCCTGCTTTTCAGAATTAAGTAGAAATTAAACTGTTCTGAACAAATATTCACTTTTTAGTTGTGATTTTAATTTTCTGCTTTAATGAAAGTGTTACTTTTCATGGTGATGGAATAACAAGTCAAAGATCTTTGTTCCTTTAAAAAGTCCTTTCAATCATGGGGGTGGTTCAAATAGGCAAACCTGAAACTTTAAATGACATGATCTTACTTTTCCTGAAGAAGAGGCAAGTGATGTCCAAAGCTAGATTATCTAGTTCCATGTGCTTAATTACCAACTGGTTCACTGGTTTGGCTTTCTTTAAAACTTTGGCAGCAAAACACTAGAATATTACCACTATCTTTAATTAATTTAAATAAGCTTAAAATAATGTATTAAAATTACCACTACCTTTAATTTAAATAGGCTTAAAATATATTACAATTAGGTCCTAACTTAAGTCTTCATAGTAGTAAATGCATTTTTTTAAGTGTATTTAACTGTTTTACATTATTCATATATTCTTGTCCATCTTACTTTGTCTTCCTGAACATTGTATGTATTTTTATTCTTTATTCATAAGAAATGGTTTGACTTCCATAGCAGTAGTTTCATTTCATGTCTTTGGTCTCTGTAAGTAATTACTATTTATATACTTAAGGGTATAGAAGTAGGGGTGTACCAGACAAGCCACAGCTCCACCCTGCCCTGGTTGTGCAGCCTGTGCCCCTCCACTAGCTCCACTCGCTCCCTCACCACAGAGGCATTGATCTGCCCCACCCCCGCCACTCCCTTTCCCTCCCTCCCACCCCTTTGTCCCCACAGACTTACCAGCTGGATGCTGCTCTCCAAGCTGCTGGGCTGTACTCCTGGCCATGTGCGTGCTGTGTCTACGCACAGCATTTATCAGTGACATTATTGGCCACACAGGCCAAAAAAAGCCAATTGCCAATAATGTCAATTTTCCTTTTATTGGTGCCAATAACGATATAGACTGATGTATCAGTGCAACTCTGTATAGAAGTGGAAAGCTTAATCTGAAGTCAGGCAGAAGTTAGGGCAGGGTGACATCTTGGAGACTGGCATCTTAGAGATAGGCATGGGTTTTTATAGGTAAGATCCTAGTTTGTCAGATGCCTCATGAATCTGATGAAGTTATCTGTTGCTTATCAAAGGTTCTTTCTCTCAGAAGCAATTAGTTTCTAAGGGTGCCTCTAGGCATGTGGGGAGGCTGATCCAATGCGCTGTAATTAATTGGACATTAGGAAGAACTTCTTCACAGTTCGAGTGGCCAAGGTCTGGAACGGGCTCCCAAGGGAGGTGGTGCTCTCCCCTACCCTGGGGGTCTTCAAGAGGAGGTTAGATGAGTATCTAGCTGGGGTCATCTAGACCCAGCACTCTTTCCTGCTTATGCAGGGGGTCGGACTCGATGATCTATTGAGGTCCCTTCCGACCCTAACATCTATGAATCTATGAATATGCTAATTAATGCACTCCAGCAGCCTCCCTGTTTTGTATATCAGTCTCCCCTCATTTGAAAATGGTGCTGGGGCACTTTATGTAAAGCTTGTTGAATGAGCTTAAAGCATCCCCACCGCCATTTTGTAGTATGGGGACACTGATGCACAAGACACTGTGGGTACTTTAGTTAGAGACGCTCTTGTGCTAAGTACAGACAGTCAAAAAGCCTAAGGCTGCATCAATTCAGTCATTGCAGGTTAGAGATTAAACTAAGAAACAACTGGACACATTCACTTTTGCTTCAGGAAATGCATCATGCAGTGGCTCAAGCCAGGGGGCACTAGACCATGGCTCTGGCATGTAGCCAGCATGGGCTGTGTGCTCACTTCCTCTTCCTGTTGCCCCTGAGGTCTCTGGGATTTGCAGTCCAGAATTACACCAGCAGGACTCTGCAGGTTTGCTCACCACTTGTTCTTCCTGTTTCCAGGTGCTTCTGGGATTTATAGTCCACAGTCACAGCCAGCACTAAATTTCTTAGGAGAGCAGGGCAGCTCTGTACTCAGAGGAAGGAAAGTTTAACTCTTTTCCCTGGCCCCAGATCCAAGCTGGGGTTTGTCTGGGGGAGGCACAGTCCCTCCCTCCCCCCGGCCCACTGGAGCAAACAGCCCAGCCCAGGGTTGCAGAACATGTGGTTTAACTTGAACCAGGAAAGGGGGCTGGGACAGAAGCTTCATAAACTGGTTTGACCCAAATCAGTTAAGTCTGATACTACATTCAACCAGGTTTATCTTAAAGCAGTTTCAGCCGTTTTGAAACTGGGTTATGTGCACTGAACTTCTGTCCTTTTACAGGTTTAAATCAGTTTCTGATCACTTAAACCAGTTTGTGTGTAACTTCTGTCCCTAGCCTTAGGGCTGCTCTAATTAAAGTGCCCCCCAGCCCCTCCCCCCCAAGCACATGTAAAAATGTCCTAAGGTGCCACGTTGCTCCAGCTTTAAGATAGGTAATAGTGGCATTTTCTTTGAGCATTTTCCTTATGAATTAGTGGACGCATTGCACCCTGTGATATTGTAATAAACTTGTTTTCAAGACAACTGCGTTTTGTAGTGTGCAGTTAACATGCACATAAACTTTTGCTACCAGGAGAAAGTTCTTATGAAAGAAGATTTAGGAGGATATATTTTAAAGAACACTCCTGCATAACTATTGTAAATATATTTACACTGTGTGTGACATGCTTTTTTATGCAAGGGAATCTGATCAGGAGAGCAACTTTTAGTGTAACATGGGGCACTAGAAATAATCCTATAGTTAAGGTTACAACCATTCTCTTATATAAGCCCTACTTCTGTTTTCACTGTCTGAGATATTCTTTCATCTGAAAATGGGTATTTTGCTCTAATCATAGGCACATATTTCACTGTATTTTAAGAAAGCTAACCCTGAACTTTTTGTGACCTGGTCACTATGGGTGCAGGTGATTGTATGTATTACCTGCATCCCCATTCCTTTCTTCTCTTTGCCAAAAGAAAATTAACAGTTAATGAGAACCCTCTTTGAGTTCAACCAGCTCATGTTGCTTTTTTCATTTTTGTCTTTCGCTAGTTGTTTTGCTTTGTTTCATTTCCTAAAATTGGTTTGTACTCCTTTTTTGATGCCTTATCTATATAGAGGGTTTGAAAGACACTTGAAAGATCTTTTCTGCTTGATTTTGACCTTGAAAAGGTCAGGGACTTGAAACGGTCATCTCAGTTTTTTGTAGGGGGTTTACAGGCTATTTCAGCTAGGGGTGCACCAGTAGTGATTTTGGGGGCCAGTACCAATAGCTGATATCAGCATATCGGCTGATACCGATCCAATTTCTAATGCAGCTGCCCCCAGTTAGTAAGTACATGTGGTGGAAGGGAAGGGGTGTGATGGGCAGATCAATGCCCCCTGCAGAGAGGGGGAGGGGGCAGGGGCAGGCGCTGTCCAGCCGGGGCGGGGCAGGTAAATGCAGTTCCGGGGGGGGGGGGAGGGGAGTGGATTCTGTTGCTGCTTGTACTCTGGTAGGGCACAGGGGCATTTGTGCCTCCAGATCTGTACAGGGTGGGGCACAGCTACAGGCTGGGCTCAGATCACGTGTCAGTGGCTCTGGGAGGGAGGCTGCAGCCACCCAAATTTTGGCATAGCTCTGTTCCCAGCACCACTGCCACCAGCTGCATGGTGCAGCCCTGGCTCTTCCTGGCAGATGGGTAGAGGCGGGGCATTGAGTTGGGGCTGTGCCTGGTGGTGGCAGCACTAGAAGCAGAGCTGCCACAAAATTTGGGGTGATTGTAGGCCCCTCCCAGCACTGCCAGCACCTGCTCTAAGCCCAGGCACCAGCCCCGGCAAGAAGAGCCCTGCACAGCTCCAGCTGTAGCCCACCCGCCTCACCCCATGCCATGCAGATCCAGGGCCATATGCACCCCTGTGCCCTTCTGGGGGTGCAAGCAGCGGTGGGAGTTACTCCCTTCCCCACAAGCTGCGACTCCATCGCACCTCACCCCAGCGGGGTGGCAGCACCTGCCCCTGCCCCCTTCTTCACCACAGGGGGCGTTGATCTGCCCCCCTCATGCCCCTTCCCTCCCCCACTTGCTTCTACCACACAGACTTACCAGCTGGAGGCAGCTTTACCTGCTGCCAGCTCTGCTCCTCGCTGCCTGTGTGCTACGTTGCAGCTGCGGGCAGCACAGGCATTTATCAGCCAAATGATTGGCCACCTTCCACTGATTTTTCCAATACAGCCAATTTTCTTTATATCGGTACTGAGCTGATACCACACCAATGTAACAGTGAATCCCTAATTTCAGCAGATGCAAAGTGATAGCTTATACACCTCAGTGAAAAAATGGGAGTGGGAGAGGGAGAAAGGGGTTTGAGTTTTTACCACTTAATTTCCCAAATTGTAATTCAAATTGTAGGAGTTAAGAAAAGCAAAGAACTGAATTGTAAAAAGTAAAACCAAGACTCTTTGCTTCTCAGTTGCTTAGCTTCACTCTCAACTCTTGCAGTGTTTTCTTCTAATTAGGAGTGCACCAATAGAGACTTTTGGGGCCGATTCCGATAGCCAATATTTAAGGAGGCATATCGGCCAATACTGATCTGTTTTCTGATGCAGCTGCCTCCAGCTGGTAAGTCTGTTGTGGTGGAAGGGGAGGAGGGAGGGAAGGAGCATAGGGTGGGGAGCAACTCTACGCCCCCCCCCCCCCCAGTGAGGGAGGGGGCAGTGGCAGGTGCTGCCCAGCCAGGGCAAGGCAGGTGTGGTACACGGCTTGTGGGGGGAGGGGCGGCTTCCGCTGCTGCTTGCATCCCAGAGGGCATGGGGTAGCACGTGCCCTCTGGATCTGCGCGGGGCAGGACGGGCTGCAGTCGGAGCTGTGCGGGGCTGTTCTCATTGGGGCCTGGGTTAAGAGCAGATGCCATCAGTGCAGGGAGGATACTGCATCTGCTCTAAGTTTTGCTGCCGCCAGCTGCCCAGTGTAGCCCTGGCTTAACGCCCCGCCTCCACCCACATGCCAGACAGAGCCAGGGCTGTACTGGGCAGCGGCGCTGGGAGCAGAGTGGCGGTGAAATTTGGGGTGGATGCAGCATCCTCCCAGTGCCAACAGCGCCCATTCTGAGAACAGCCCCACAGAGCCCTGGCTGTAGCCTGCCCCACCCTGCCCTACGTAGATCTGGAGGCCACACCCCCACCTTGTGTGCTCTCTCGCAGTGCAAGCAGCAGTGGGAGCTGCTTTCTTCCCCCCCACACACACGAGCCGTGGCTCCACCCCTCCCCCCTGTTCCTCCTGGGCAGTGCTTGCCCCTGTCCCCTCCCTCACCGCGGGGGACACTGATCTGCCCCCTCCCATGTCCCTTCCCTCCCCTTCTACCACAACAGACTTACCAGCTAGAGGCAGCTTCCCATGCTGTTGGCCTCTGCTTCTCACTGCTTGAGTGCTGTGCTGCGGCTGTGTGCAGCACAGGTATTTATTGGCCAAATTATCGGCCCTATCAGGCCGATATGCAATACAGCCACTTTTCTTTATATTGGTACTGATCTGATATTGAACTGATGTAACAGTGCACCTCTACTTCTAATTAGTTCTTTCATCCTAGCATCTTTCTGACTAGGCATCACATGACTTTCAAATGTAAACAAACAGGAAAAGATCACCCTCACCAAAGCCCCAAGCCTCCGTGCCTCTTTTAAACATCCTAAAGAAGCAAAACAGGGCACAAGCCCATGTTTTTTTTCCTTTGCAGGTCTCCTTTAAGAGCAGAGGCAACCTTGATCCAGCAGTTTTGGAGGTAGAGGCAAGTAATTTTTTACTTTTTGTTAAAATATCAATAACTTTTTTGAGTGAGTTACAGCATGAGAAGGCCCTGGTTTTAAAACCTTGATGAATTATATTTCATACACTCAGTTTAAAGAATACATACTCTTTTCTTGCTTACTGTCTGGCTCTGTTTCAGGGTTATATTATGGAACATGTTGTACATGATTATATGTCCAATTTCAGCAGATGGTTATGGCCAATGAAGGCTTTCCTTTTAACTAATATAGTTCCTAAAGCTCCTTTGTAGAATTTTTTACATACAAATCACTGAATTGGGCTAGTGATTTTTCTCTTATAAATCGGTTACTTTTGTACCCTACCTCCGGCTGCTGGAGCTTCAGAACAAGTCCCTGTTTCTGTTAATGGACTTGATTGGTTAAATGAGTATGCACACCTCTGTTGTGGTCAGTAGAACTGTGGTTCCCTCTTCTGTTTCCATCCACCTCTAAAGGCAATGTTTTATCTAATTTCATTGCCACGTAGAGAAACTCTGTAGCTCCCCTTTATCATTCCCCCATTTTCATGAGGTGGTGATACCGTGCATCCATGGAGTAATATCCAGCAAAATGATGGCTGTTAAGCTGCTTCAGTAGGGTTGGTATAGTTTTGTTATCTGGTTAGTCACTTCGTGCATGCTCTTTAGTTATCACAGGCTTATAAATGTGATTCTGTTGATCTGTTTCCACGTCAGATAAATTAAACATTTTGAGTTTTTTCTATTAGTGGGAATAAAAGAACTTTTCTCAGCAAGGAAGTTTGGGGACTACATTGCTTAAATTTCTTTTTCAGAGATGTAGGGGTATAAACAAGACTTGATTTGCAGTAACCACATCTTTTTGACCATTAAAGGTGATGGACACTGACAGCTGTGAGGCAAAGTAGTGAAACATCCGAGTTGTTAGTTCCTTGAAGTACTGGAAGTCTGTGGTAAAAATGTTGATACCTGAGGACCTTTTTCCCTGCTCCAGTTCCTATTTAAGAGTCATTATGTCTATTTTTAATAGTTTTGGTTGAATGTTCAGGTCACTGAATACAGTGTAAAGATTGAAATAAAATCCATAATACTGTGCATCTCAACCAGAGTGCTCTGGCACGTTGTGCCACACAGTGTTAGCACTGTCAGGTGTCTAAACATGATTTACAGGATAAACCTAAAGGGAGTTTTTATATGTGCTCCAGGGGTGGGGCAGGGCACTTAAATTAAAGTGGCTCTGAGAGCCTCTCCAATTACAGTGCCTGCAGTGTCTGGTGCATCAGTGTCCCCATACTTCAGAATGGCAGCAGGGATGTTTTAGCTGAAGCTTGTTGAATGAGCTTTAGTTAAAGCACCTCTCTTGCAAAGCCTACCCCCTCTCAGGGTCAGGGCGAGTAACCTTGCCCCAAACTGTCTACTCCTGCTGAGCAGGGAGGTGTGCTGTAGTATCCCCTGGCTTCTGACTTGTACCCACTGCAGGCATGTGGCTACACTTCCAGAATCAAAAGTGAATGTCTGTTCACTTGTTTATTGGTTCAATTTATGTAGCTTGGACTATACTGCACAGACTGAATCGATTCAGCCTCAGGCTTTTTGACTATTTGTACTTAGCCTAAAGCTGGGGTGGGCAAAATGCAGCCCACAGGCTGGATGCAGCCCACCAGGCCATTTTATCCGGCTCGCGGGGTCCCTTAAAAAAATTAGAAAATTAATATTCATCTGCCCCTGGTTGCCTGTCATGAGGCCCTTGATGGCTTGCCAAAACTTGGTAAGCAGCCCTCCCAAAATAATTGCCCGCTCATGGCCTAAAGGGTAATGCAGAGTTACGGGGAAATGCTCAGAATTACTGCATCTACTAGGAAGGTACAGTAGATGCTGCTGTACCTACGCAGGGTGTGCAGCTTAACATCCTCCCCATGGGGAAATAAAAAGAGAACCTGTCACTGTTATATAGCAAGTATAAGGGCTACAATTATGCTGTCTTTTACATAGGCCACACATGAGATGGGGGAAAAGGTGAATCCATTTGCCTCCAAAATTCCTGTGTTGTGGCTGAGCAGAGTCTGGTTTTCCAAAGACAGTTATGCTAGTTTTGTGTACAATTAAACACAGTTATGGGGATCCTGATTTTTTTTTTTTTAATTTTTATGATAGTATTAGAATGATGTAGCTGAGAATTATGTGAGGGGCAAGGATTTTTGGGTGATACCTTTTGTTAGACCTACTGCATAATTGGGATAACTTTTAGTTGTGGATTTTCCATTGTAAGCAGTGGATTTTGATGTGGTTTTAGCATTTACCTTGTCTAACTTTATCTGAACTATACAGTTAGTCCACTAAAGGTATTGCCCAAAAAGTCTTTGCTGCTTTCATTTTTTTTATAAAATAAGTAATCTACATATAATATAAATGAGCTGTTACAACCACCATCTCTCTCACTCTGTCCTGCTTCCGGATTTGACTTGTCCACCAACACTTAAGTTAATTAACCTCCACTGTAACGTGTTGACTTTTTTGTCTTTTTCTGACTACCTAAAATGGATTCCCAAATCACTGACAGTAGACGTTGTTTAAAAAATGAATAGGTTTGCAAATCAAATCCTGAAAACTTGTGGTATTTTTATAAATCTCTGTATTTTTTAAAATAAAGAAGTATATTAGTCATTTTATTAACATTTTTTGGCTTTCTAGGAATCTCTTCAGATGCTTGTTCAGCTCATCCACTCAGTTTTCCCATTTCACTTATGGCCACATGTTGTGACAGTATTCCTTGGAGAATCCAGTATGTCTTCCAGTACTAGTTAATGCTGTGCCTTTACTTGGTCAAAAAGGTTTGGCTAAAGATACCTCTGACAGGAATTGCCTCATCTCTGCCTCCAGTTTTCTGTCATGTGATAGCATATTGCACTTCTGATTCTGAAAAAAAACCCTGAATATTGCAAGTCCTGTTTAATTTACCCATCCTGAACTTTGATGTCTAGATGCTGAGTATTATACACATAACAGAGCTGTGATGAACTGAAGATGACTTGTAATTTTTCCTTATAGGTGTTAATGCTGAACATACCTTAATCAAATTGTTATTTAGGAAAAGATTTTTGTACAAGTGCACAACAAAAAAAAATTAAGTTATTTCTTTGGTGTTTATGCATATGTATACTTGTTTATATTAACTAATCCAAAGGGCAAGCCTGCCCTTGGTGGTTTTGAAAAATAATTAATGTAAGCATCATGTAGTAGTACTAATTGAAATTGCTCTTTTGGGAAGTATGTTTAGGCAAAATTTCCCTAAATTAGAGCATGTTGGTGTATATTGAAGTAATTCATAAATTTAAATTTTCTGTGGTTGATTATTGACTTTTGTTCATTTATTACAAATGGATTGTACAAAATTAGCTAAATTCCTTTTGACAGTTCTGGAAGCTTCAGTAATTGGGTACTCTGGGACTTAAACATACATACCAGTCATTTCTGACCTTAATACCCAATGATCTAAAAATAAACCATTTTCAGAAGCTCAAAAATAAACTATTTCATTTAAAAATAAGCTATTTCTCACTACTGAGTTCCATGTTGTAGCATTTCAGCAGCACCTGGGAACTGTCAGAAGTAACTCATGAAACATGGTAAACACAAGCAAGACTTTTCATGAGGAACACTGTCATCTGATGCACCTTTTTTTTACATAGTTCACTTTCAAGGAAGAAGGTAGTCATTACTTGGCTGTAAAATTAATTGCAATTAAAAAATCTAGTGTGAACTTAGTGTTTCAGGTATTGGAAAATCAGCAAAAAGACTGAATTTTCTGACTAAAAGTATATTAAATAAAATAATTAACTTCCTAAGGTGTTCCATATCTATCTTAATTTAATGCTTGTCTAATTAAGGATCTAGCGCTACTTCTAATGTCAGTGACAGCTCTTAACATAAATAATAAAGAGATATTGTAACTAAACCAAACCTTGGTAACCAGAGGTAAGAATATATGTAGATCCAAGCATGGTAAGGTAAGAGGAAAATGCCATTAAGAAATCTAAAGAATTTATTGTAAATATTTCTCAGTAATGAGGTGATGATCAAGGCAAGTTAATGTTTGTGTTCCCAAGTTAGCTTAAAAGTACTTTTTCAAGATGCATTTGATTTTTTTATTTTCCCCTCATGATGTTTCTTTCCTTTTTTGTGTCCCCGTGACAAAGTATTTAGCAGAATTCACTGATTCATTCAAATCTGACAGAGCTGTGTAGTGATCCTCCTGCTGCGGCGGTATGTGGAGTACCCCTATGGTTTGAAGCCCCTCAAGTAGCCAGTGTGGGGCTCCTAGCTGCAGGAGCCTACTTCTTGCATTGGCAGTAAGGCACGATGGGATCTAATGTGCAATCCCACAGTTGTTTCCTGCCATGCAAGTGCAGCATGACAGGTGTGATTTGTGTGAATCGCATTAGATGCCATCATGCTTTTACCTTCATGTGCAGAGGGGACATTGGTATCAGTGGTTCCATTCAGCACTTGCCTAAGTGTTGATTTGAGAGCATTTAGTCTCATATGGTCATAGTAACAATTAGATGTGGCAACTGTTATAACGTAGCTTAACTGAGACCTAGCTTGCTTTCAGTTTGTGCTATGTATAAGATTTCTATTTTACTTTCTGGAGAGTTGGAAGTGAACTTTTCTCCACCATTAACACTATTTATCCCTTCTCTCTCTCTCTCTCTCTCTCTCTCTCTCTCCCCTCCCCCCCCCAAAACAAGTCTCCCCCAAACCCTTCTGGTCCCCCCTAGTGAGTTTATAGACGGTCACCAGGTCCCCCCTCAGCCTTCTCTTGTGAAGGCTGAACAGGTTCAGGTCCCGTAGCCTCTCATTGTAGGGTCTGCCCTGCTGTCCCCGGATCATGCAGGTGGCTCTCCTCTGGACCCTCTCCATGTTGTCCACATCCCTCTTGAAGCGGGGCGCCCAGAACTGGACACAGTATTCCAGCTGTGGCTTGACCAGTGTCGCGTAGAGGGGGAGGATCACCTCCTTGGCCCTACTTGAGATGCACCTGTGGATGCACAATTATCTATCATAATTGCAAAGCAGCAGGTATATACTGAAATAAATTCTAAAACACAATGCAATATGTAGTTCTTCCTCTGTGGGGAAGACCAGAGAGAGCATGAATCGTAAGTAGGATATTAAGTCACATTGCTTAATTCATTAGTGGGAGGCATTCATACTATGTCGAAAAGAGGAGTTCAAAAATTATATAGCAGCACCAGTACTAACAACGTAACACATTTAATATGAGGGAAAAGGACTAATAAATACAGTTGATATGCGCATTAAAAAAACTTTATAATGCCTAAAGATTAGAATTAGAAATTAAAATTCCACTATACTGCATACTGGTAAACCAGGCTAAAGATTTATGGGAATCACTTCTATTCCAACTCTGGGAAAGTCTTCAGGATTGTAATAAATCTGTGAGAAATGACCTGCAAAAAACATAAAACAGTCAGGGGTAAGTGAAATTAGAAGATTACACAGATGATACTTCTGAGTTATTTACATGCACACTGAATTGCCGTTCATGATCCAGGAATGCACAAACAACTTTTAAAAATGTGGCGGGGGGAGGGGGGACACAATACTATGACCTTCTTGTATTTTTCAACTAATGATGCTAAGAAAGATCCAACAGATCATAGGCAAGGTGATCTTAGTTGTACCACCTTAGGCTGTGTAGAACTACCCCCTTCCCTATGCCTCTGGCTAAGGGACCCCAATGGCCCTGCCCCTTGTTGCTGATCAGCCATGAGGGCTGCCCATCATATGGCCTTGCTTCTCATTGTTGATTGGCCACGGGGTTTGTCTGTCATATGGCCCTGCTCCTTGCCATTGGTTGGTGACAAGTGGCGGGGTCATATGATGGACAGCACTTACAACCAATCGGTTATGACTGGTGATAGCCATTCCTCTCCTCCTGGTGGACTGTGCAGTGGACCACCAATTTTCATAGATTTCATAGACACTAGGGACTGGAAGGGACCTCAAGAGATCATCGGGTCCAGCCCCACTGCCATAGGCGGGAAGTCAGCTGGGATCAAGTGACCCCAGCAAGAAATATATCCACCTGTTTTTGAAGGAATCCAGAGTAGGTGCTTGAACCACCTCTGGGGGGAGTTTGTTCCAGACCCTGGACACATGCACCGTAAAGAACTTTTTTCTTATATCCTGTCTAAATCGGCCTTCTCGGAGTTTGTAGCCTTATTATCCCTTGTGGAGCTCTGGTGAGCAGGTGTTCTCCCACGTCCTTATGTACCCCTCTTATGTAACTGTAGGCTGCCATCAAGTCCCCCCCTGAGCCTTCTCTTCTCCAGACTGAAGAGTCTCAAGTCCCTCAGCCTCTCCTCGTATGGCCTTCTCTCCAGGCAATGTATCATATGAGTGGCTTTCCTCTGGACTCTCTCAAGCTTCTTCACATCCTTCCTGAAGTGGGGGGTCCAATACTGGACACAGTACTTCAGCTGTGGTCTCACCAGGGCTGAGTAAAGTGGGAGGATGATTTCCCTAGTGTTGCTTGAGATGCATCGGTGGATGCACACCAGAGTTTGTTAACTGTGCCAGCCACAGTGTCACATTGGTGGTGTGCAGGCCGGGCCCCGATCCCACCCTCGTCACCATGTGCGGCGGTGATTCCGATCCCATTCTGGCCGCCACGGGCGAGCCAGGGGCGAACCGGGGTCGTACCGGACCCGTCTTCGTTGAACATGGGCTGTGGCCAGCAGCCTGGGCACGCGGGGCTGGAGAGAACTGCGGAGCGGTTTAGCGCACGCAAGTTACAATTAGTTACGGAGGCGTAATGGTTGATTGAAAAGATTATTTACTTACACCCAAAGATGGTATTGATGTAGGCTGGACAGGTTTCCAGGCACAGTTCCCGCTTGGATCCTCACTAGAGGAACACGACAAATCGATTGCTCCCACGGAGTTTGCTAGGCTCCGTGGGTCCGGTTAAGTTGGGTTCGAAAAGTTTCCCGGGAGTTATTCAGGCTCCGCGGGTCCGAAGTTACAGGAAAGGGATACGTCTAGGATTGCGTTCGGCGACGGGGAGAGGCGAGAAGCGAAAGCTCCGTAGACTCGGTTCTATTGCTTCTATTGCCTGCTTAGGGGAGGCGCGTCGGGTCCGCGAGGGTCCGCAGTGCTTGGAAATCTTCACACAGAATCTCTCTCGTCCTCCCTCCTCTGACTTGGGTGGAAACTACCCAAGCCTTTTGTACGGCTAGCAAGCCAATTGCTAGCCGCCACGTGTGCCTACATTAGGAATGGGCCAATAACGTGGCGCGAATCCTAATACAAATGGCGGGAACTTCTTTACAGTGTGCATCACTACGATACAAAAGAGATGCACAATGCAAAGAAGCTGTAATCTGGCGCGAAATCCCGCATTGCACCAGAGTTCTCTCTTGCAGCAGAGAACTCTACCGTGCAAAGAAAGCGACAAATTGGTGGGAAATAATTTAGCGGTGCCAAAGCACACACGCAAACAAAAAATCACAACTTTGGGTTGTGACAGTTGGCTCATATCTTGTGGTCAGTCAAGACCCCCAAGACCCTTTCGGTCATGGTGCTAGCGAGCATAGCACTGCTGAGCCTGTAATTGTACTAGGGGTTCTTCCTACTGAGATGCAGCATCTTACACTTCTCAGCATTGAAGGCCATCAGGTTTTGTTTGGCCTACCTTGAGAGTGTTTCCAAGTCAGCCTGTATCCCCAGCCTGTCCTGCGGTGTGACTGCCCTCCCCCATAATTTGGTATCATCTGCGAACTTGGTGAGTTCACATCCGACTCCTGTATCCAGATCATTAGTGAAGATGTTAGAGTATGGGCCCAAACCGAGCCCTGAGGGACTCCACTGGTCACCCTGCACCATGTTGATTTGCTCCCTTCAAGTAGGACCCCATAGTCAGTTGCCTAGCTATCGGACCATATAATGATCAAGGCCACAGTTCCACATCTTAACCATGAGGACATCGTGGGGAACTAGGTCAGAGGCCGCCTTGAAGTCCAGGTAATATATACTTAGTGCAAGACACAGTATTGGACTCAATGCAAGAGTAGGTGGTTGAGATTTTGGGTGTTTTTACACGTCCTCTGAGGGGTGCTGGTGGGGCGGGGGGGCACATTTTAATTAGAGTAGCTCCAAGAGCTGCTGTAATTAAAGCATCAGCAGCATCTCGGGTATCAGCATCCCCATGCTTCAGAATGGCAGTGAGGGGCGCTTTTAACTAAAGCTCATTGAACAAATTTTATTTAAAACAACCCAGTCACCATTTTGAAGCACGGGGATGCTGATGCATGGGATGTGGAGGCTGCTGGAGCACCCTAATTAGCACACTCCAGCAGTCTCAATTAATTGAGTCTGCTCCAACGTCTTGCATTTATAGCACATCAGAGCAGCTTCCCTGCACATCTACAAGGCACCCTTAATGTCTTGTGATTATACAGGAAATCAGGAAGATGGTTTTATAGTCTCTTCTACTATTAAGTAGGGTAGATTTGGACTTTATAGTCTAATTAAATTAAAGCTATATAGCATAAACTTTCATCAGTTGGAACTCATTTCATCAGATGCTGTGAAAGGATGTGCAAAAAGCAGCATATGGAATGGCAACAGTTATTTGAATACACGAGACAGAAAGGGGGAGAGACAGCAGAGAAAGTGCATAGGAACAAAAGGGTCACAAAAGCTAATTCTTGTAATAGGATTAGAATCCATAGTCCCTGTTTAAAACATACTTACTACAGTCCAGTCTGTGAATCATTTCTTGTTCCTCAGTTTCCTCTTGAAGTCAGTTTTAAAAAAAAGCTGCTTAAGAACAGCTAACCTAAGGTCAGTGATGGAACTTCAAGGGAGGTTAAAGTGTTTTGCCACAGGCGTCTGCATCTTTCTGGAACTGATGTCAGAGAGGTGTTCTTTCATTTTTACATGTAGGGATATGTCTAGTGTAGACCACAGACATACTTCAAGCACGTGGTGGCATATAAGATGTAAGTGGAGTTGTGTTATCATTTATGAAATTAGGGGCATTTGAAAATTCATGGTGAATTTATGAATTTGGGGGGAAAGAAAATTCCTTATTATTCTAAGATTGAATGAGAACTTGGGCATTGAGGTTCTTTCTCCCTCATGATAATGGATAAAGTATTGGCAGTGTTGCAGCATTGCTAATAACTGTGTGAATATGTAGAAGGAATCGTATAAAGCCAGCTATGTAAAGAGACTATGGTTAAAGGTTTTCTCTATACCTTCCATCAAGTTGCTCTAATTTAAAGAAAATCAAACGAGGAAGTTGAGATTATTCTTATGTCCCCTGCTTGAGCAAGAGGGTAGTTCATAGATCTATTTAAACTCTCAAAGGTTTCTTTCTCTTACAGTTCTAGATGTCTTGACCTAACAAAGAAGTTAGGTTTTGCCATTTGAATGTAGTCATTACAGCTGACATAACCATTGGGCTTTGACAGATCTTGGACTGTTATTTTGAGAAAGTACAGAAGGTTCTCCTAACTTCCAGGAAGCAGTCACCTGATCTGTTACAGTGAGGAATGGAAAAGGTTCTTCTTGTGGGCAGCCAGCAATTATGACACAAGACTTCTCAGCATCTAAAATATCAGGTATCTCCCTGACGAGGCTTTCCTGCAAGCATGGATGTCACCAGCCTGTACACTTGTATCCAGCATTGTGAGGGCACAGCTGCCTGCATGAAATACCTACAGGAACACAGACTATGCTCAGATTTGCAACATATGTTGCACAAACCCACTTCATTCTCTTCCATAGCAACTTAGTTTTCAATAATCATCATTTTCTCAACGCATGGGCACGCTATGGGAACAAACGTGGCCTCTCAATGTGCCAAGCTCATGAGCTACCTGGTGGAGGATTTTTTTGGAAAACTGCACCAGTAAACTTACTTCACCTGTTACATAGATGATAGTTTCATCATTTGGGTTTAACATTTGGATTCGAATACCGACTTCCACCACAGGGTTAACCACTACCATCATTTGATCAGATTTTGTCTCGAATATTCCTACATTAACATCAGTTCTCTAGATCATGATCCACATCAGGGATAGCACCCTGTAAACCACCATGTACCAAAAATCCACAGACATCTCAAGCACACCAAGGAAGCTGTAATCTACAGTCAGATCCTCAGATACCACGTCATCCGCTCTGAGGAGAATACCTGTGACACCCACCTAGCCAGCCTGAAATCTGCCTTCATATAGGGACACTCCAGTAGAGAAACTGACCATCTTTGAAAGAACCCATGGTAGTCTGTTACAATACAAAAAGAATCCCCCATCCTGTGACCACACAGCCCTGGTTGTAACCTGTCACCCCACATTGGAACTTACTAGAAGAATCCATCAAAGCCTTTAGTTGACAAGGGTCTGACCTAGAGAAAAATATTCCCAGCCCCTCCATTCCTGGCTTTCAAACAACCCTCTAACCTTCCCCTGCTCATCAGAAGCAAACTCCCTACTCTTCAATGGATGTCATATGGGACAAAGCATTGACTTGCCTTGTTAACATGGCTCCACTGCTATAACAATCAGCATGAACCACAATGTGATATATATCTGATCCAGTGCAGTAACTGCACTCATGGTATCTATGTGAGTGAAAGAAGGCAAACTGTGCACCAGAATAACTATCTCAGAAAAAATACAAGGGACAAAGCTGGAGCATATTTTTCACAGAACAGCCACTCTCTTTTTGACCTAGCTAACTTCATGGTCCAGGGAAATTTATAAAACACCTTTATGGCTTACTATACTCTACTTGATTCCTGAAATTCTTCCTTCAGACTACAAGTGATAACAACCCTCTTCCCTTTTGAAGGGTCTTAATCTCCCATTTATCAAGCTTGTCATCTGTTAATTGTTTGTCTGCTATCTATAGGAATCTCTTCTCTAATTTCACAGTACTACACAGTTTTTAATCATCACTATGCCTGCTTCTTCCCTCAGATCTGAAGGATGCTTTGCATCCAAAAGCTTGTCTGACTCCCAGCCATGCAGTTTTTCGCATAAAAGATATTACCCAGAAAATTCCTTGCCTCTTGCACAATATTTGGAACATCACAGGCAAAATATCACTGTGCTTGATGTTTGAATTAAGACATTTATTATACTTACGACATCTAGTTAGAGCCCTCTTCTATGGGTTTTTATCCAAATCTGAACTCTGTCCCCCATTTGGAGAATTGCATTTATAATTTTTCCACCATTTCTTACTACGTTTTGCTCAGGGGAACTTAACTGCTTACCTTGAATAGTAGGAGAAGCATTAGTCTTGTATTTGACTAAGTAAAAGTCATATAAGAAATTATCTAAACTTAATCTCCTGTGAAAACAAAAATAAGTGTGTAGAGTTCAGGCAAATAGGTCTCTGATGCCTTTTAAACAGTCTTACCTGTTAGAGAACATTGTTATAAACACGGTCTCTCTTTATTAAAAATAATAAGGTTGCACAATCAAGTTGGGAGATGCCAGAATAAGCTTGTGCAAGCCTGACTTGACCCCCTTTTATATATGTATTATGATAGTGTTTAATTAGATTATCATGCTGTTTTTCCACAGGACCACCACACGGGATGTACATAGTGCCCACTTAAGTTTAATTTGCGTTTCCAAACGTTGCAAGCATTCTTTGGAAACTGTTCTTAAATCAAGACCTGAAATTTGGATACTGATTTATATCATGTTTTTAAAATCAGAGTTTTTACATTTTCAGTTTTGTTGTCATATCTTGAACATGCAGTAATGTGCTCTGTATTCATTTTCTAGGCATATATTTTTGGATGGTGGTAATTCCACCCTTACATAGGTATTGGGATCATTTGGATTTATTCTAATGAAAGTAACACTTGTTCATTTTCCTTTTCCCCCCTTCCCCTGTCCCCCATAGAACCTTATTTGAGGATGCTAAGAAAATAAATAATCAAATATTCCTCTCTCTGAATTTTTTACCCCTGCTTTCAGCATTTGTATAATCAAAAAGCATTTTAGATTTTAATAGAAGCAAATTGTTTGACAGATCTGACAGAGCCATTGTTTGATCTGCAGGACAGATCCAGCCCTGGAAGCCATGAAATTTGGTCTGCAGGGCTTTGGGGGAGAGGATGGTATGAGTGGGGTTGGTGTCCACAGCCAGAATCTGGGTTATAGAGCCACACTGCAGATGCATGTCATTGGCAGGGAGCAAATAATGGTTGCATTAACTCTCATGTATTCCCTGATGCTGGTTTCCAACCTCCAAGGAACTGGGATCCAGATGTGCCTAGGCCTCTGTTTGACAACCCCGGTCTAGGTTCTAGAAACACAACACAGTAAAATAACTAGAATGTCAGATGTGTGAGTTGTCTTTACAATATTCAGTATGATTGCAGAAAGGACTCTGGTATCAGTAGTTAAATCTCCCTATTATAAAACTAGAATTTTACCGAGACTCATCGAAATGAAAATAATATTTTTGCAAATAGAGAGGCTGTTCAGAATGATGGCCAGGTATCTATATGTACACCTCATTATTTTCTTTCCATGTGCTAATTAGTTGTGGTGTTTGTTGTAGTGATCTCTCATCCCAAAGGGATTGTGCCAAAAGTAAAAAGTGTGTTTGTATTTTGGTACCAGAGATGAGACCCTGTTTCTGTGACCTGGAAGCTTAGTGAGCATGTTGAGGCTCTGCAGGCAAAAAGAGTAGAAGAGAATGCTCTGGTGTTGGGTGTGAGCAAGAGCAGAAACGGTGCATGATGCTGCTTTTTTTGTTTCTGATGTCAGCTCCAAACTTGGCCTAACAACTTCAGGATTTTTGAGGGGTTTTTTTCTTCCTTCAACGATTTGTGCAAATTCATCCTGTGATCAGTAACTTGAGCTCAGTTTTTTTTTTTTTTGGCTCATGCATCATCTATCAGTAGTAAAGAAAACTGGAACTTGTGAGAGCTGTGTATATGGATATGCAAGGAAGAAGAGCATCAAGAAAACTGTAATAGCTTATTCTGGCTTTGTAATGTTAATGTAAATAAAAAGAAAGTAAAGAAAAGATTATTTTTCTGTCTAACCATGAAGCTTATCTGTGAAAATGTGATATTTTACATTGCCATTTGATGACTAGCTTAATTTGACTGGCAGTTTTTGCATGTGGTACTCTTGCAGAAAAATTGAACAGTGCATTTTTAATAAAAATGATGGTTAAGGAATTGAGTAAGTGTTGTTTACTAGTATTATGCAAGGATCTTTGACAGTCTTTACCTTTATTATCTAAGGGGTAATGTGAGGGGCACAGGGATTGGATTTGCTAAAGATGTGACATTGGGAACAATGGTCACTAATGAGCAGGACAAAGTGGAAATGCATCAGGCATTACATAGCTAGAGAAATGATGATATGTAATTGAGAGTCAGTAAAGGTTAATGTCCAGATTTACCTCAGATATAGTGTATGCAAAGATACCATGGACGGACCCTGGAGATGTGGGGAGTATGGTTTCCCTTCTAGCATCCATGCCTCCCCCCAAAAATTTCCCTAAAACCTTGAATAAAATTGCAGCAAATATATATATGCATAAAGATTGCATGTAGAACTAAAGTAGTGATTGTTATTGCCCTCATTTATGGTGAGGGCGTGTCTTACCCTTTTGGAGTCTCTCTATTTAAATTAATACATTTTAAAAATATTTTATTTGGATTTTTGGAAATTGTAATTCTTGACATTTTTAAAAGAATGAAACATTAAATAAAATAATAGTGGGGAGCCTAAAATTGCAATGAAAGCCTGAATAGTTTAAAAGTTTCAAAAATAATTTAGGGAAGTTTTTTAAATTAAATTTGTGGGCAAGAAAGATCAGTAGTCGGTTGCTATTAAGAGCTCTTGGAAGAAAAATAGGAAATTATACTAGGCTGTGTAGATGTTGTGGTTAATGACCTAAAACTCAGGCAGTTATGGAATTTAAAGAATGTTTTAAAATCATCTGGTAACTTGTAAATTGGTATCACCTAGTTTTCTAGAGTTGAGGTTGCCACTGTTCTACTGAAGGCATTTATTTAGTTTCCATCCCTAGTGTCTCAGTCTTTAAGGCAGGGGTAAGGAACCCCTGGCATGGATGCTGGACTGTGGCATGGAAGGCATTTTATTTGCCATGCATGCCTTGGGGCAGACAGTAGGGAAGGGGCTGGGGCTACACTGCCACAACAAGGATCAGGCCCCTCGCAGCTCCTCTGCCATTCACCCCTGGTACGCCAACATCTTAAGTCAAAGTTCCGGGTGTTTTTGGCAGCCTGCCCTTCCTTTAAGGCATTTATCCTCACACTACTGTCATGAGTGGAAATTGCCATTATCTCTCTTCAGATGGAGGAGCATAAAGAAGCTAAATGACAATTGCAGGAAGCCTAAGTGTAGATGGAGCAGGGTTCTGAACCTAGGTGTCAAGGATCAGTTTGTCTTATCTGCCTCTGAGCCAAAATAGAGTGGCAACTGAGACTTACTTAGTATCAGGGTAAACAGTATGGCCAGCCAAATGGTAAGGCAAAAATAAGATACAACACAGCTATTAAATATTATTTTAAAAAGCAGATTTTATCTCCAGCATTGTACAATAACACTTCACACAAATGTGCTACCTTTCAGTCTCAAATAAAATACTGAACTGTTTATAATCTGGTGATTCCTTCATTTGAATTTTATTTTTTGTGGCTTATTGATAGTTTATCAAAATTGCATTTTAACACTCTCCTATAAGCAGAGTAATTTATTTTAGATTGGTATGAAATTACATTGCTTATAGCTGCTGCTCAGTATTAAGCTAGCCAGAAGATACTCGTTTTAGTCAATTTTCCTAATAGTATTGATAGATTGTAATAGAATGGGAAAATTGGCTTAGTATTGATCAACAGAATGCATTATTAACTCAGATGCAACTGGATACATACAGGAAGGATGTTAAACCAGCTATAGATTATCTTAAATGAGAGCTCTATATAACTGAACTGCTAGTTTTATCGGTAACTGCTAATGGATTTCAGTTGCGAGTTCAATTCTACTTAGAGCACCATGTATTTCATGACTACAGAATACACTGAGGTATCTGCCCAGTGCCCCATAATTGTTCCCTTGATCCAAGTCTTCATTTGCTTAAAAATGTTTCTAGCCCTTGTTGTTTAGGAGTGTGATGGACTAGGGAAGAGCACCTGAAAATAATGAACTGACTGGAGCAGTGGTGTTTTATACAGAGAGCCTAAAACAAGAAGGGGCCTGATCTACACTTGAGTCAGTGCTAGTATGAACATGTAATTTAAGAGATCTAATTTTTACTTGTACAAGTCCTAACTAGGATGTAGCTTTCCTGGTACAGTTTGTTCCCTTCTTGCATGGAAGGAAATTACATTTGGATAGCACTTTTATACTAGTATAGCGGTGTCCATACTTAAGGCGATTTTCTGCTTTACCAATATGATATGGTACAACTTTTCAGTGCAGACCATCTTAATCTCAGAGATGGAACATCCTCATGTCTCTCATTTGAAGTCTGAAATTTTAAGACAGGTTTTAAATGTTAATATTGTTAACAGTGTCAGTGTTGCTCATTTTAAAAGAAATATCCAGTTAATGTGTTTATTCCACAATCCTAATTGTTTTAGTAATTCCCAGGGTAAAAAAATCCTGATTATTCCCTTGATGAACTGCCAGGACCTCCCTTTTTGTCCAAGATCCATGTTACAGATGACTGTAAAAACCTTTGGTTTATCAGAATACATATGTAGAGACTGTATTAACAAGTAGCATACTGTGTTTGCTGTATTGATTTGCATGCTATGGTAGAACTATTTGGCTTGATTTTTTTCAAATACGAATGTTCTGTACTTTGTCAAATAAAATAGACTGTCAGAGTAAGTGTTCAGTGGTATTAAGGTGGCTAGGTGAATGACCAACGTTAAATTTCAGGTAATTACCTAATTTTTCAAATAAGGCTTCTTAATATTTAAAAAAAATGTAATAAACTTTATGAAGATAAACTTTAAAACTTACTTTCATTAAATTTTCTTATAAACTGAGTTTTATTGAAAATAATACATGAACAACACAAGCACTGGGGGGGGGGAGGGGGAGTGAGTTTTCCTCTGATTATGGAAAGAAAAATATCTCCTTGTGCCAATCCAATACAGTTGTTCTTCCCTATTGGACTTCATTCTGAGATCATACTTTAAAAGATTACTGAATAATTTGAGCACTAAATGGAGCATACACATGTATCTTACCTGGTTCTGGTGCTCCAACCGTCAAAGGGTGTGGGATTTCATTCAAAAGTGTAATTTTTATAGTGAAAAGTGTGAAAATATCCTGTTTAGAGAATTGTGGCAAGCTTCTTTTGGCAAAAACGAGACACAAAAATCCTGAAAGGCAGTTACCATTGCCTTTCCCAAGGGTTGGGTAATGGAAGGGAAATTCTAGTTTGGCAATGTTTTCAGTGCAGTGAGTTTTAGATCTCCAAATAGCTCTTATAATACATCGTAATTAATCTGTCAGTGCTATAGGACTCATAACTTTATCACTTTGAAGCAGTGGCTGTGACAGATATTAAAGCATTGTGACATCTGGGAGGCAGAACGAATTTATTCATGGAGCTCCCACAGTGCAGGAATAAAAACATTAAACTTCGTTACAATATGTATTAATCCCTCTTAGGGAAAGTTAAAAATGTCTTTGCATCATAAACTAGCATCAAAAAAGCATCCAGTAGTGTTTGTTTGCAAATTTAGTGGTCAGTACTACCATTCTGTTGGATTGTTGTCCATGTACCAGGCAGTTAGCAACAGTGAAGTCCGGAGTTGACTTCGTGATGTCTCCGGCTCTTATCCCTTTTTTTTTTTTTATAAGAACTCTGCCTGCAGTTAAAGTTATTGTTGGTTGGCTGGTTGGTTGACGAGTTAATGTCCTGTAGTAGCAGTTCTCTCTCAACGTTGTGTATTACTCGAAATGCCCAGCTGCAGTGCTTAGTTTGCTTAGTCCCTTTGTTTAGTTCAGTAGTTCTCAAATTCTTTTTGGTGGATCCTGTTTCTGTTCTCGAATTCCTTTGGATGCTTTCCCTCTTATTTACCACTTTCCCTCTTATTCATAATTCTTTGAAACAACACCTGGAAATTTAAGAATACATGCATAACAAATTAAGAAGAAATTGAATATATTTGAATGAGATTTAGCTTGTGGAAATGGGGAGCACCACAGTTATGTCACCAGCTAGTTCTCCACTAACTGCCATTGCTTCATTGGATTGGGTAAAAGTTGGCAACTAAGTTTAAAAACTGCCACTGGTACAGAATTGGCAGAATAACTAAAAGGACTGAAAGTGGTTCAAAAAGGACTCAAAGGCCGCATTCACATGGGCATGGATGTTTGTTTCCCCGAGGCAAAAAGTAGTGGCACACCTTGTGCCACTGCTGCTTGTCCCCGGGGAACGCCTGTGCCACGCACACTCTGGCATGTGGCAGGTTACCCTGGGTAGAGTAGGGGAGGCTGGGGCCGGCAACTCTGCTTGCCCTAACAGCCTTACAAGGGGTCCTGGGGGCCTCAGGGAGCTGCAACCATGACAATCCTGCTGCTTAGAGCCTGCCTGGCTGCCGGAGCATGGTTCCAGCTGGCCAGGCTCCAGTTTTGAATGGCACGTGCTGCCTCCCTGCATGTGCTGACCTGCTTTTTTTTTTTTTTTAGCAGGATTTTTTGACCCCAGGAACTCCTGCAGGGAACAGTTGAATGTGCAGTGTGTGGCACTGCAGCAGATGGGTCTGCGGCATTGTATACCGTATGGCCATGCTCATCTGGATGCAGTCAAAGTGCTCAAATACTTCTGAGGAATGCAAAGGCCTAGTAATTACTGTAACATAGTCTAAAAGTAAGTGAGAAATTTTCACTTTGAGCAGAGGTAAAAATGTTATGCAAGGAAGATTTGTTGGATTCCTGCCAGCAGGAATCCTTGACTGGTAACAAATAGTTAAAGACTTGGACTTTAAGTACTATAAGCACTATGGATAGTGTTCCAAAGGCAATGCATCTTTGAAATCAGTAATTTTCTGGTGTAAGAAAATAAAATATAGTGGGGAAAAATCCTAACCCATCAAAGTACTGAAGAAACCATACCCAATGACCAACGTTCTTTAGTGACAATACATGTTCTAGAGCAGGGGTGTCCAACCTTTTTGAATGTGGGGCCAGATCATGAACTTTTAATCACCCAATGGGCCAGCAAGCCATATTCACAGACCTCACAGGAAGCTGTATCACATCAGGAAGTGATGTCACATGACCTTTGACACCAATGAAGTTGCAGGAAGTGACAATGAAATGGGTCTAACCAGTTAAAAACTCTCCCCCTGTAGCGTCCACCTCTGCCACTGTTCAGGACAGGATACTGAGCTAGATGGACCATTGGGCTGACCAAGCATGGCACTTTTTATGCTCTTAAGTTCTTTGGCTGAGCTTCCAAACTATGGCTGAGATTTGCAAAAAGGGCATGTTACAAAGTTGTCATAAAAGATTTGGAGCCCTCTAAATCCCATTCATTTTAATGGAAGTTGGCCTTTTGACTCAGCTTTGAAAATCTCAGCCCAAGGTGACAACCAAATAAGTCAAAATATATTTTGCATTTCTATGCAGTGCATTTGTGGGGCTGTCCAAGCATTTTACAAACATTAAATGAACCTCAGGATATTCCTGCTTTTCAGAAGAAATGTGGTGGTGAGGACATTCTGGGAACATCTCTCACTCTCTGCGTGTGATCTGCTTCTACTGTCCGTGGACTACCCTAGAAGGGCACTCGCTGCCTCATTTCCAGTTCAGAGCAAGTAAAGTGTAAGTGGGTAGGAAGGGCTTATTTTTTGGCAGCAGGTTTGAGCGGCTTGAAGCTAGTGAAGATGTACCCACAATTAGTCACTGACCAGAGTGGGAACACAGTTGTCCTCACTTATTAACATGGCTCCAAGGCTCTGCACTGTCTCTGCCTACATGTTGCTCTCATGTCCTTGCTTTCCTAAATCTCATGAGAGTAGAGGATTCCCATCATGCCTCCTGCACTGCCATCACCGGATAGCTGTCCTGATTCTAAGGTTGTGCTTCTAACTCTTTCATGGCCTCTTTTAGGGTGCTCACTTAGAACTCTGGCTTTTGCTTCCCGCCCATTTTGCTGAATTGTGATTATTCCCACAGGGCATGAATTTAGTTCAGTGGCTACGATTCTGCTTTCTCATACAGAAGCAATGACTCTCACCAAGTATGGCATATTTTAGTAGGATAAAAACATTTTTAAGGCCACACAAAAAGCAATAATCAGTCTTTACTCCGTGAGCTTACCAGGTATCAAACACCTGCTACTTGGGTTCCTGGCAGGTATAGAGACAAGTTTATTAGCATGTTGTTCCAGAGTGAGTCTCTGTGCCGAAGCCTACATCAGGTCTCAGATCTAGGGAGCCTAACCCCTCCCCAGACATAGGTTTGTCACGTTATACCAATCTGCTGGCTGGTGCAGACCTGGCCAGGCTCCTCCCATCCCCAGCAGCATGTGGGAAGCCAGCTTCAGCTGCATGCCACTTTTCCTGGCTAGTTCTGACCCAACTGGGTCCATCCCATCCAGAGCAGATGCAGCTGAAGGCAGCTTCCCACAAGCTGCTGGGGACAGGAAGAGCCCAGCTGGGTCTGAAGCAGCAGCAGAGCTGTGTGCTGCTTGGGATGGGACAAACCTGGCCGGAGTGGCAGGGGCTGAGCTGCATTTTCTCCCTACCTGCGCAGGTCAGTCCCGACTGGCACACAGCTCCACCGCCGCTTCTGCTGGCTGGTGCCGACCCGTCTGGGCTCCTCCCGTCCCCAGCAGCACGTAGGAATCCAGCTTCAGCTGCATGCAGCTCCGGATGGGACAGACCCGCCCGGGTCAGTGCCAGCCAGCGGAGGCAGCGGCAGAACCGTGTGCCACTCAGGACTAACCGGCGCAGGTAGGGGGAAAGTGCAGCTAAGCCCCTGCTGCTCCGGGTGGGCTCATCCCATCCTGAGCAGTACACAGCTACTCCTCTTCCCACACGCACCGTGTCAGCAGCGTCAAGCTGACGCGGTGCATGTGGGAACCTTGTCCCTTCCCCAGCCCTTTAGCAGCCATTAGGAAGCTGCTGAAGGGCTAGGGGAGGGGCAAGAAGTAGGAATGAAAGTAAACTGTGTTTACTTTCGTTTCCTGTTGCAGCATCTCAGGCCTCAGAAAACAGCTTGGTGGGCTGTATGTTGGACAAGCCTGTTCTAGAGAGTGTCTGCAACATGGCTGTCCAACTGGCAGCAGTACCTGGTCCACAAAGGGTTCCTGGGTGGCCCACAGCCTTCTGCCTGACTGTCTTTTCCCCCACATTACTCCTGTATCTGTGGCAGCATAGGCACAGCTGAAGGTGACCCAGTAAACTTGCTGCCTGGGTGGCAGGGGGAAGGCTTGGGTTGCCTCTATGTGCGCACCAGCAGGAGCCAAGGCAGGGATGCTTGCCTGCATGGCAGTGGCAGGGGGAGGAGTGGACTCGCATGGCTTGTGTGGCAGTGGAGGTTTGGGAGAATTCACCTGTCTGATGGCAACAGTAGATGGGCTCCTGAAGCAAGGAGAAGGAAGGGGCTTGTACTGCTTACAAGGCAGGGGGGCTGCATGGAGCAAGGGTCCTGAAAGTCCACATAGCATGTGACTGGGGGGCCCAGGACTGGTGCTGTGCATGGCCTCCAACCACTTTGAAGTTTGACAGCCTTCCAGTGTTCCACATGTGATATCTAGCAAATTTCATTAAAATGGGCTAGGTTGCCGGCTATTTTGCTAATCTGCATGTGTTACTTGAGTAACGTTGAATTAGTTTATTTAAAAAAAAAAAAGTTACTAACTATAAACTAGAAAAGACTTATGGCAACCCTTGAATTTGAACAAATTCAAATCAATAGAATCAGTACAATCCAATCAATTTAATCAGATCATTTAATATGTTGTCCACATATTAATATTTAAATGAAATTAATAATTCACTAGACTTTGATACTTTTGAACATAAGCTGCATATAAATGAAATGAAAATAAATATAATCTAAACAGAAAAAAGTCAGTTTATTTTTATCAAGGGAAAGAATTGTCAGCCCTGTGAAGAAAGCCAGTTTAAAATGATGCGCTAATTACAGTATCTGTTTGAACAACAGAAGTAATTTTATAACACGAAGCATCAGCATACACTGATTGTCCTAACCCCTGCTGATAAACTGCTTTAATTGTGCAGTTAGAGTCAGGAAAATTAACAAAGACTTTTGTTCCCACTGAGCTCTTAATGGTGAGAGTTCACATGCAGAAAGCTACTGAAATGTAATGTTAAAGAAAAAAGAAACACTGAAAAAGAGTCTGCTGCTTGAAACCTATTCAGAAAGAAGTTATAGTTTACTGTATATTTAAGACTGCTTATCTTAGTGTAATAAGTTCTTCTATCTTTAGAAAGTATGATGTAGGCTGACTAGAGTAGGCTTTCTTCTTGTTTGTCAGTAGGCTTTCTTCTTGCTTGAATATGAAATACTTTTATTATTTTACACCAGGAATTCCCTCAGGACAATTTTAGAACATAAACAACTTGTGGATATTTGTACTTCAAATTTACCTACCAGTAACCAACACGATCAAATCCTCATAGCTGGAAATGTTTCAAAAAAGGTATTTTGGGAAATTAGATAATGATTTTAGACTATTGTGTCATGAGTAGGAGGTGAAATTGTGTACCTCTTAGATCCAGGAGTCATTGCTCAGGCAGGGGCAGAGTTATGGTTGTTTAAGGACAAGTGTACTGTTACAGATCTGGGCAATTCTGGGAGCTGGTGTGGTGGCCAGTGTGGCTGAGGCAGCCTTGGGGATCTGCGTGGCTGTTGTCTTACATATGGACTGCAGTTCTGCCTAGAACGCTTGCAGCAGTCTAATATATGGATGTGCTGTTGTCATAGCTGTAACTTCTAAACTCCTCTTGCATACATATATACCAAGTCTAATGAAAGGATCCTTGTGGTACTCAATACAGACAGACATTTTTCTGTTTATTTTTTCCCCTGCATCATTATTCTGCAGGTTTTACATGCTATAATGCTGACATAGTCTTCTGTCAATGCACTATAAAGCATTGAGTGAAAATTCATGTTCATTGGGTTCTCCTGGGATCTCTCAGTTCAGGGGGTGATGGTAAAGTAAGAATAAAGTTTGTTTAACAAAAATTTACTTAATACCTTTTTCTAATAAGGAGCTCTTTGTTTCATGGTTGGTTGTTCAAATGTTGTGGATACCACATTAAGTGCACACATGCCTTATGTACACAGCATCAGAAGTTTTGTTTTGTTCCCCCCGCCACTAGCAGTGTGCTTTGGGGCTGGGTTTGTATCGTGTATCTGCTCATGCTCCTGTATGAGAGCTGGCAGGATGAAGTAAGTACGTCCCTTCTCCGGTTTCCATCTTAGATGCTATGAGTATCTAACCCACAGCCTAAGAGAGGTTGCTTCAAATTCTTCATAATCTTCTAAGCATCTCTAGAGCTCCTTCAACAATTTGAACCTAACTTTCCTTGGCTATCATCTCAGAAAAGTATTTCAGGCTTTTCAGCATCTTATCCATCTCTGGAGCAGTTAGGATCACCTTTTCCTGTTAATAAGGTGCATGGAAACTAGACCTGCTTAAAAATCTCATGGCACTTGATGGCAAGCCACTGGAATTCCAGTGGCAAAATTAGTCAAACAGAGGTCCTGAGTACTTTTCCTCAAGGTTATGGGAACTTCTGTGTTCATCTACATTGTGTTAGCCATGCAAGAGAACATGAGATCAAAAAGGGACACCACAAAGGAAACAGACCCTAGTGACCTTGATGTGTTTGGAAAATGTATTCCTCAGCTTCGTTGAACCTCTATAACTGTTGCTTGCAAGGAGCAGTAGATATCTCTAGCATTGCACATGCAGAATATCAGACATCCCAAAGAAACTTCAGGCCATGACTGAAGACTTTTTCCTTTTTTGAGTTACTAAAGCCACCCTGCACCTTGATGATTCATAACCTGTGGCAGCATTTGGCAACCGTTTTAGATCGTAGACCTAAATAAGCTAGTTTGGATCAGAGGATGGCAGGTGCTAGGAACCAGCTGCCACTTTTGCCTACAGTGGCATGGGGAAATTGCCCACCACCATCGTTTTTCCCCATAGCAAAGATCACTGCTGAAGCCTGCTGCTGAATGTTGCTGAAGCCCCTGATCCACAGGCTGGATCAGATGACTCTGCAGGCCATAGGTAGCAGATACTTGCCCTGTGGAATGCCATCCTCAGCCAAGAAAGCATATATCTGTATGCCATCCCCCGCAGAGTGATCATCATGCCATAAAATACGTGAGACAGCAGAGGACACCAACCTTCATTTGCCTCAGCAGCATAGCCTCAATGTGTCAGCAAATTTGTTGAAATGTTCAAGAGCAGCAACAGATGACCAACTTAGAAAGCTGTCTCTTATCAGTGGAGGGGGAGCCTGGGATTGTGAGCCCAGGGTGCCCCTGCACCAATTCCTGCTGCTGCTGCTATCCCATAGTTGACAGGGCTCACAGTGGGGGCAGCATTCCCCATTCTGCCTCCACTGTGAGCCCTGTAGCTGATGAGGCTGGGGAGTGGGAAGTAGCATTCCTCCCACTGTGTGTTAATTGGCTAACCCCCCTCCCCCCCCCCTTTGCCCACAAGCCTTGTCAGCTGCAAGGCTCACAGCAGATGGTGCACCCCTGTGGCTGGGAGCCTCTACCTGATTGGGAATTGGGAGGACCTGGCCACATGTTCAATTAATGGTATGAGAGCAAGCCACAGAGTTACTGCACGTTTTCTGTGGAATTATTGTGGCTTATTACTTGTTTTGTCACACCATTAATTGATTGAACATGTAGCTTGGTTACAACTTAAGGTGTGATTAACTGATTCTATGAGGCCATAGAATCATGGAGAAGTAGGGACCTTCAGAGGTCATCTAGTCCAGCTCCTCCCCTGCCTGAGGCAGGATCATCCCTATCCATATAGACCTATATAAATCCATTGTCTGACCTTCTAGCAAAACTACAGAGTCAACCCTAATAATAATAAAACCACAAGACATAATATTCTAACCTGTTATAGGTGAAGTGGTGGTCAACGTCTTGCTGCTGCAAGTTTGTTAGAATATGCTTGAGAGATTCAAGAAAGAAGGCCATGCCCCCCATTATAGAGGAAGGCAGCGATTTCCTCCATCATCCCATGTCTCCAAATTGACTAGTTTGTGGCTCTGGACTTGCAGGATGTATACTTCTGCATCACCATCTACCTGGCCCACAAGAAACTTAAAATTTATCCTGGGACTAACCATTATCAGTCCAGTTTTATGACATTTAGATTCTCATAGCTTTTTAGTGTTCATCAAATGCATGACTAGTGACAGGGGTTTAGGTTGTAGCCATGTCTGCCTATGTCCTTAGACCAACAAGGTTCCTTGGGTGAATTTGGTATCTTTTATTAGACCAACCCAAATAGTTGGACAATATTTATTAAGCAAGCTTTCGGGTTCAAAAACCCTTTGTCAGGCTAAGGAAGTTTCAGCAGTTGGTATGTGCTCTTCCTGGATGGAATGAAAAGTAAAGAAGCCAGGGGCTGGGCTGGGGAGTCAGTTGCCACGCAGATTATAATGTATCAAAAATCCAATGTCTATGTTTAGTCCATGATCTCTAGTATCCAGGAGGTTGATAAAATGGAGCTCATAGGCCTGTTTCTGGGAAGTGTTGTGTAAGTTTCCCTTGAGGATCAGGACTGAGAGATTGGAGAGAGAGTGGCCCTTCTGTGAGAAATGTGCCCCCCACCGGTAATTGGGTATTTCTGTCTTTGAAATCCACTCTCTTTCCAATCTCTCGGTCATGATCCTCAAGGGAAACTTACACAACACTTCCCAGAGACAAGCCTATGAGCTCCATTTTATTAACTTCCTGGATACTAGAGATCATGGACTAAACATAGACATTGGATTTTTGATACATTATAATCTGCGTGGCAACTGACTCCCCAGCCCAGCCCAGCCCCTGGCTTCTTTACTTTTCATTCCATCCAGGAAGAGCACACACCAACTGCTGAAACTTCCTTAGCCTGACGAAGGGTTTTTGAACCCGAAAGCTTGCTTAATAAATATTGTCTGACTATTTGGGTTGGTCTAATAAAAGATATCAAATTCACCCAAGGAACCTTGACTAGTGACATTAATTTTATGGAACCGAGGAAATATGGAGTTATGGACAACTGTGATTTGTGCTCCTGGAAGAAACTAGAAATACTCTCTGATTTCTCCTCTTCTTCCCCCCCCATTTTTAGGATTCTTTATTGAACTATCAGAAATTTATCTCTTGCCATAGTAAGCAAGAGAGTTGCTAGGAAACTTGTTCTACTTCAGAGCAACAAGAGATTAGTAATCACCAGGGATCCGTGTTTTCCATTTCCCACAGAAGAACAGAGAGAACCACGGATTTCCCCTTTATCTGAGAAAACACAGATTTCTCCTTTTAGCAGAGATGCCCGTGGATTCTCTGCTTTGCAAACAGCTCTGCAGGCTGGCTGAGCTCCAGCCTGCAAAATGTGTTTTCAAACAGGGTGGATAACCCCAGCCATGCCCTGGAGTGGGGCGGGGCTGAGGCTGTGTCATCCATGGTTCCGCTCGGCTCAGCCTCACTCTTCTCCTAGAGCCTGAGGTAAGTGGGGCTTGCAGGGGGCTTGGCACCCCTCTGGCAGGGCTAGGGGTGGGGGGGTTGCGTGTCATGGCTGGGGGGCAAGGAGCTGGCCCCACCCCCACCCGAGCAGGCAGTAGTGGGGGAGCCAGCTCCATGCTGCATCTGCTGCAGCTGACTGCTGTTGGGGGCAGGGAGCTGCAGACTTGGGGCCCTAGCCTCATAGCCCTGGCAGCTGGGGGCCCCCTCCAGCAGAGCAGAGGGGGCAGGGGCTATCGGTGGGGGTCAAGAGGCACAAGTAGGGCAGGGGGGCTGCTGTAGGGGTAGTGAGGGGCACCAGCAGTATTGAGGGGGCTTTGGGGGCAGTGAGAGGCACCAACACAGTTGGGGTTACCATAGGGAGCTTTTAATTCTAATAGTGGATTTTTGGGTGTTTTTCAGAGAATTTGCGACTTTTCATCAAAATTTGTGATTTTTTTTAATCAGAGAAAACCAGGATCCCTGCTAATCACAGCATATACTTGTCTGCAACTTCTAAAACATGTGTTTGCATTCATGTGTGTGGTGCCATTTGCTGGACTGCACCTCTAGCCCTGAAAGCTATATGTCTGAGGTGCTATATATGGTGCCTGACCACACATCACATGAACAGGGAAGTTCAATGTTCCTCAGTCCTTTTGGGGATTGCTTTGATGGTTAAGACCCAGTGAATATGGAGAAAAAGGTGGCATCTTTTATTTGGTCTCTGACACAGATACTTCTGGAATAGGCTGGGATATCTACTTGAATCCCCTAAAGATTCAAGGTTTATGGCCTTTGGGGAGAACATGAAACTATATTTTGTATGTTCTGGAGCCAAGGACTATGACTTTTTGTCCATTTTGCCAAACTAAGGGACAAATCGTATTGAACAGTTAATCAGTGGTGCACTTGATAAACAGTTAAGGAGTCTCAACTACTACACTGGCTCTGCATCTAAGTATGAAAAATACAGGCAGTCCTTGGACTTACGACACAATCGGTTTCTGAAAACAGCTTCTTAAGTCGAAATGTTGTAACTCGGAACCAATTTTCTCATAACAAAATATGTTATAAATAGGGGATTGGTTCTTGAATGAAGGCTGGATACCCGTTTTCACCAAAAATACCCCAGAACTTTGTACTCGATCAATTATAGATGAGTAATGTAGCTACGTTAATGTATTTATATTGTAAACAGCAATCACTGATTTGGAAGGACTTCTTTGAGGTGGCTTTGCTGGATGTTTTGAAGGGTTCTTGGCTGGAGGCTTCTCAGGAGTCTTGGCTGCAGGTTTTTCTGGAGTCTTGTCTGCTTCCTTAAAGAGAGTGTCCAAGGAAGTTTGGACAGATGCTCTCCAGGGAGATGAGCGACGCAGCAAACTTGTTTACTGGCATGGCATCACATCAGATCAAGCGTTGTAAAGTTGAAACAAACGTCATAAAATTGAAACAGGATGTCAATTTATAAACATTTTAAGTGCGAAACATTGTAACTTGAAATGTTGTAAGTCGAGGACTGCCTGTTTTGCAGACTTCCTGAGCAGACAAATAACCATCAACCATGAATGGATTACTGCTAAACCCATCCTAGATCTAATGTATTATTTGTCACAGTAGATATTATACCAAGAATATGAACTTTGCTCCAGAAGTAGCAACAACCTTTGCTCCCTGTTAGATGTTTTTCTCCTTCTGTAGTTTCTCAACGTTGTTAGATTCAGGACATCCTTCTTTAGACTTGAAGGCACCCCTTGGAAAATTCCAGCTCCTTCTTTTCTTTCATTTTTGGACTCCAGAAAAATAATAGAGCAATTCTTTTGTTGAAGTAACTCAGAAGGACCATAATGTGGTAGAATGGTTTTGATGCTATGAATTCCTATTTTAAATATATGGGGCTAGTTTATGACTCATGTTTGCACACCTAACTGTTAACATTACATAGCACCTTTGAAAGTATCTAAAGACACCATGGTTGAGAATCTCACTGTTCTAGGGAAGGTAGAGTAGATTTGCACCTTATCGACTAACTAAATCAGAGATGGATAGCATGAGTTTTTGTGAGCCATAGCTTGCTTCATCAGATGTTGTGAAATAACATGCACAGAATGGTTTGAATACAAAAGACAGGGAAAGGAGGGAGGGAGAGGGGAAGGGAATTATACACAGACAACCCCTGCTTAGCGCTCTTAATTGGTTCCTGAAAAACCAAGAGTTAAGTGAAATGAGTAACTGAAAGTATTTGATGACCCAAGATGGTGACCGCAAGCGTTTTTAATGACCCAAGATGGTGACTGCGAGTGTTATAGTGAAACTTGCTGAACGCTAAGTGAAATCATGTATCATTTTAAAATGAGTGCTATAGCAAAATAGCGCTAAGCAAAACAGCGTTAAGCTGGGGTTGCTTGTATAGGGTTTTTTTTTAATTGGATTTCTCTAGTTTGCTGCCCAGTTGTCGTTCTTGCTTTGGTAAGGAAGGTAATATTTGGTATCAGTATTAAGTTTTTTCAGTAAGTGTTTCCTTTAACCCATATTCATTTTTGAGTTAACATTCTTGAAATATTAGGGCAAAATTGAAGCAGACATAATTAGTCTATTATGACTTTTCTCAAGTTGCAAATTTAGTGCCCCCCTCCCCTCCCCCCCCCTGCAGCTTAAGGGTATAGATAGACATTACAATTGTGTTACTATCAAACGATACAGATACATACTATTTGGACCAACTGCATTGTCTACATCATTATGTGGTGATTCAAATGCAATGAAACCACATCAATTTTAACCCTGTTTCATTCAGCTTCAAAATTAGGGTAGTTTAGTTAACTTGTATTGCTACAACATCATGCAGATGTAACAACTAGTGCAGAGGTTCCCAAACATTCTTATTGCAAACCCCCTTCCAGGTTTACCAGCTGCCCGCATTCTCCTACCAGTGTACATTTTGTACTTTAATCTCTTAAATGCCAATTATTTTTATAATGAAAATTAAATCATCCATTATACAATTTCTTCTGTGTACTGCTCCCCCCTCTGCCCCCGAGATGTCTTGCCTGCCCCTAGGGATGCATGTACCACAGTTTGGGATCCCCTGAATTAGTGTGACAGCTTATGTTTACCCTGGAGAGCAACAGCAGCTCCCTGTTTTTCTTAATCAGTTAAAATGTATGCCTGTCCATACCTTAAGTTGGTGTGTTCAACACAGACCTGGCATTGTTTATGAATTTGTGCAACATTTTTAAGAGCACTGCTAGAATTGAATAACTTTTGAAAAATTATTTATAGTTATTACTACCAATGATCTGGGTTTGGTTTTTTGGTTTCTTTTTGTCCCTGCCCTCCATCTTTCAGTGAGGATATCCACTGGAGCTGCTGTCCAAAATGGCTACTGATGCAGTAAATTTGTCAAAATGCTGACCATTAGTTTTTCCAATAGCAGTGATAGTGTTTTGTAAGTACAGTATTATTATATCTAATTATCTAAGGTTTTATTACTCAGGATAAGTCATTTTAACTAAAAGTTGCAGTGAAGTACTGTATTTGCATTAGCATTCAGGGTTTTTTTAAGAGTTAGATTTTAGATAGCTGTTGTATTTAGTTCTGCCACTAAGGGCACAGACAGACATGGAAAAAACAAAACAACACTTTACTGGATGAGGCAGTGCGTTTGTTTGACCTGGCTTTACAGCATCTTTATAGATTGGGCGCTTCAGCAGGGCTTTTTGGCACTTTTATCTAAAAGCCAATTAAATCAGTTTTAGATAAAAGTGCCAAAAAGCCCTGCTGAAGTGCCTGGTCTATGCAGATGTTGGGCAAGCTGGGTCCAGCTAATGCAATGCCTCTTCTGAGCATGCTCTGTGCTTCAAGTAAAGTGCTGGGTTTTTTTCCATGTCTGTAAGCAACCTACATGTTAAAAAAAAGAAGAAATATTTTGTGTCCGTGCCTATTAAGTCATCTAAAGCAGAACAGTGTCTAAAATGCATAGAAAATCTATTTTCATCTTTGACCTTACAGATGGACTACTCCATGTAATATATTTAACTGAGGAGTGAAGTTGGGATAATGAGAAGTATGACATACTTGGAGGCCTAAAAATATTTTGCCACTTCTATAGGAATTGTTTATGGCTAGCAATGCAGCAAGATAAAAATGTGTAGGACAAGAATTCTCAGTTTGTTATTGTGGTCCAAAAAGATGGTTTTGTGGACAGTTTATTTTTACATTCTGATCACACAGGTTGTCTGTTGTCCTCTCAGTTGTATAATGCTCTATCTGTATCAGTTGCTTGTTTAAAGTGGTAGTAGGAAAGTATGTATTTTCCACTGTTCTTTTAATGCCAGCTAGCAGCTGGAAACGGGAACTAGCTTTATTTTACCAGTAGGTTTTTCATGAGCCAATAGTAGTAGAAAAGATGAAAACTACCAAAATATGTGAATCTCTGTTTTAAGAAAATAAATGAAGTGTGATGATTTTACACAGGGTCTTGATAAGACATTGTTTTTCTAACATCAAAGGTTAGTTATTCTAGGCATGCTGAGTCATGTATTGCCTTTGCTTTTTGTATCTATTTTTAACTTTGCACAGCTTCCCCCTCCCCCCAGTTCTGTTTTAGCAATTGAATTTAAAAAAGGAATTGCAGAAGAATGAATTTTTACTACCTGATATGGTGACCTCAGTGGAAAGGTGTGTGGAGAAATTTCATCATATCTAATATCCTCAGGGTGCCTCCACAGTAATGGAGGTGTGCACAGAGGATTGAATAAAAGTAAAATCTGTCAGTATCCTAAATTTAGCCCTGTTCTTTAAGCTTCTGCCAAACCAGAAACATGAAGTAAAATTTCATCTGCTACTTATAGGTTTTAATGTGGTTTAATTTAGTTAGTTTACAAACAAACTAACATTAATTAAGCATTTCTAATATTGCTGTTCACCAAGGTTATGGCATAGATTATTTTATTCTGCATTATTTTTTGCATCTTCCACTGCCAGCCGTTTCTCATCTTGCTTTATAAACAGGCTCTGGTGAGCAGTGAGGTGTCAAACTCATCGGGCACCGGGCTGGCCGAAGGGACCAGATTGGCCCCAGATTCCCCACCCCTTCCCCCTTCCCTATCATGCACTGCAGGTGGCACCCGTTCTGGCTGGATCAGGACACAAAATGCATGTAGCACCTCTGCTGGAGCCTGTGCTGCATAGAGCATCAGTCCTGGACCAGCTGGAAGAGGTTCTGGATCTGGAATGCAGGGGACACACAGCTGGAGTGGACACTGCACATGGCTTGCATACTAGACTGGTCAGGATGGGCTGTGTGCACCACAGTCCTGGATTGGTGGGGCAGACACTGCGGGCTCTGGATTCAGTATGCTGGGGCAATCTGGTCTGGCCTTGTGTAGAGCCAGCAGCACCTGAGGTTGGATGATGTGTCTCTTCAGACCCAATCTTTGACATCCCTGGTTTAAAGTGTACGTGTGTAATTTCTAAAATTTAGGATATGTGTAGTTGAATATATTTTTCTGAACTTTCTTTTCTTCTTTATAGTTTTTGATCTTTTTAGACTCCTTCAGCAGTTGTACCTCCAAACCATTTGACTACACTATTAGCAAATAGTTTTTGGCCCAGTAGTAATTTTCAAATCTCTTGGTCTTATTTTTATGATGAGAGGTATTATAGCATATCCAAATAGTATTCGCCCTGTCACCCTTCTAAGTTGTTCAACATTGCTACAGAAGAAATTGGGTATATGTTATCTGAAATTCAGTAAAGGTAGTTGTAATTCTCTTATCCCATCTTCTCTGAAAGCCACTCCTAGCCATTTTTCTGTTTTATGTATCCTTGCTTTTCTCCATTTTCTCCTAAATTCGTAAATAAAATACCCCACTTGGTTAGTAGCTTTTAATAGGCCAGCTTCCTGGTAAAATTTCTAATTTGATATTTAATGTATGAGCTTTCTACCTCCTCTTCAATAAAGGGCCTGAGTGGGAGAAGAGAGGGTTTGTTTGTTTTTTCATGATTTGCTTCATGAAAAGAATTAGCATATTTTTAAGTACTCAGTTGGCAGCAGCTGTTTCCCACAATGCTTAATTCAGTATTTGACATGATTCAAGGAAGTATAGGGGACAGCAGTTGTTTAGAACTTCAAGCCCTTTTGAGCCGAAGGGAGGTGACCATTTTCAGCTCATTTTCAGCTGCCTGGTGACCATCTTTAGCTGATCTTTTTTCTGTTGAAACAAATTGTATGGGCTTCTAAATAACCATACGGCATAGACTGCTAAAAAAGTTTTTCAGTAATAAAGGAATTGAAATTGCTTGCTATGGTACAACTGAAGCCAAAAGGAAGGTGGGCTTTTGGGGATAAAGGGTGTGTGTGGATGTGGGTGAAAATTGTAACGAAAAGGTGTTGGAACCTTTCTATTTCCTTTAGTCTTTCCATTGCATATTGCATTTATTTAAAAAAAAAAAAAAAAAAAAGTACTACATAGTCTTCTACCATCTCCAAAACTTTGTGCTTAAAGTTCCTATTTAAGGTTAAAGAACTGTACCTTAATTGTGGTAGGCCCCGCTTGAGTGTTTGCTAGCAGACTGTTAGTGCACTTTTCTTGAGACTGACAGAAAAAAACAGAATACGAACTCTGCTTGGAGCCTTAATTATACACTTCTTATTATTTTACATAGTTTTGTGTGACTGCAACACTACAGGGGCTGAACAGTATTAGAATATAGTTATGGCCAGTGTATGCAATGTGTTTTCCACTTCAGTAAATAATGCATAGTTATTTACAGTGATTTATCACTTGGACTGTTGGATTGCATATAGCTTTTCATACATCCTAGTGACGCAGCCTAATCAGATCAATTATACGTATGAAAAGCCACTACTTTTGTATTTCTAACAAAATTTGAAGTCATTTACAAATAACCAGTTAGACCATTTCACCAGGGTATGCTAAAGAAATAAGTTTGTCCTCTAGCTGTGTTTATTTTAAAGTTATAGATGAGGTTTAAATCCATCACAGCAGTGCATGTTTTACTTTCCTCTGCTGACAGGTTATAACTTCAGTAAAGAGAATATATTATTGCCCCTTGGCTAAGTATAGCTTGTTTCAAGGCATTTCACTAAATCTGTTTCCATTGTTAGAGAAATTGTTGGCACAACGTTGAATTTGTTTATTCTGTTTACAGTTGCATTGGTCTTAAATGGAGGTAGCTGAAACTGCAAGCAGACATGCACCTTTAAAGAGGCATTGGTTGCTTTATCACTGTTGTGCTACCCAGGAATAGCTTTCCTTGTCATTGTCCCTCTTGAACTCAGTCTTCTTGACAGTGTTCTCAGGGTGCCACTCTTCATCAGTCATGCTTCCAGTTGCTGTGGCATGTTCCTTTTCCTGTCAGTTTCTCACAATTTAGCACAAAAGGAAGAACAGTAAATTCTTCCCACTGCCGGGGTGGTGGCGGGGGGGGGGGAAGATGGTGGGGAAAAGAAAGAGTACTCTTCCAGTTCTAATAATTAAAGAATGATTTGAATTGTTTAAATCAGTGGTTCTCAACCTTTTCAGGGTCATGATACCTGACCTCCACTTACTTGAATGTGGCAGCCCCCTCATCTGAGAACCACTATTTGTGCTGCCTCAGTTTACCACAATGCTTCTTAGCCTGGTTATGCTACGTCCAGATTAAACTGCCCTACATGCCTGTTGCACAGCCAGCTGGCCCTGCATGCAACAGCTCCTGCATGAAGAGTCTGTAATCAGCTGAAGGCAGGCAGGAGCTGCCTCGTGCTGTGTAACCCGGCCTCATCTGGCACCACAGTTCTCTAAGAAACAGAAGCGGACTCCCACATCTGTTTCTGGGAGGAATATAAGGGGTACTGGACCAGGAAGTTTTGCACAGTACAAAGCAGCTTTGCTTGCCTGCCTTAAGACGACTACAGGGAGAGCATGTGGGGTAGTTTTTCCTGGCCACTGCTGCTTTGGCACGTCTGAGCCGTCCGCGGTGCCTCGGTTGAGAACCACAGATTTAAATGCCAGTTACTCTAAGATGGACACAGAGATACAGAAGCTTTGATCATGATAGTGAGTGGGCAGATATCCTGCAGCTTCTGTAGATCATTAGTTAAGCTTCTCATGTCAGACTTTATAAATGAAAGGTTACTTTTCTCTTACCTAGGCTTCTGAAGTTCACATAAGTAACTTTCAGTCAGTGCTATTTAGAATCAGTGCTATTTACTTAAAATAATAATATTAAGAGAAGACATTTAAATACCACATTTCTTAAAACTCACAGTAGCTTTATAGCAGTATGTCAGGGGACATCATTACTCCACATTTTGTATTTAGCAGTATTTTTTATTTTAATATGTTTGGCTTCCATTCCTCCAATGTAATAAGTCCCGAGACACATTCTCATAGGCTTCGGGTTTTTTTTAATAGTTCCATTGCTATTCATTGTTCATTCAATAGAATATTTTACAGTTACAACATATAAATTAAGTGTAAAATGGTATATTCTTTCTGTTCAGGTTGGTGTAGATTCAGGTACTTTTAAGTCTGAATGGCCAGATACATTTGTTTGTATTGATTGACATTTCACAAACCAAAAGAAAAGCTAAGAGTTAGTAGAAGAATTTTTAAATAATTTGGAATAAAAAGTCTGTTCTGAACTGACATGGTTTGCTTTGCATTTCTTTAAAACATGAATTAGTATTTAGTAGTACTAGGCTTGTCCTACAAGGAGTTTTGAGAGACCCTATGTTAGGTCCAGCATGTTTTATTTCAGGAGTTGTTTAAAAATGCCTCTGGCCTTGTGGGGTAGGATAAAGTATTTAAGTTGGTAATCAATAAATCTTTCTTTTCAGTAACATGTCTATGTCTATGAAACACTTAATTACAGCACAGTTCTAGCTGTATTTTAATATTACCACATTATCATGACAGTTTAATATTTCCTATTTAGAATACTGCAGTGACAGGAAAATGCTAACAAACTTTGTTCTCTATTCAAGACAGGTAAGGTTAATTAGTGTCATCCTAGCCAACTGAATTGGCCTGGAGATAAACCAGTGTTTTATAGCTGTACATTTTGGAACAGAAATTGGTATTTATAAGTATGTAAGATCAAATAACATGTCAAGTTTTGTAGAGTTTTCTGTCTAACTAACTTGGCTCAGTTACTTCTGAAATATTTTTGACTCTGCCTCAAGGTAACATTAAAACTTAGCACAGATATGGTACTATGTAAATAAGGCAATTGGCATTCCTTTGCTTATGAGAAGTTCTGTAGAATGACTATGGATGCTGGACTAACTTCTCTTGAGGTATTTTAAATGCGGTTTCTTAGCACTCTGGAGGAAAGCAACATAACAAATTCTTGAGTAATTAATGTGAGTGTCTACATTACTGTTCACTTGAAAATGCCAGGTTATTTATCTGCTTATTCACTTTAATTCTAAAATGATCTAGGGAGCAGTATTATGAACAGTTTCTGAAGTGTCATTCCTTAATTCTTTTCTTCCTCCATACCATGTGACTGTTAGTTCTTAAATAAGTTTTGTTCTTTTTATGGTTATCCTAAAAGAAAAATAATTTCTGAAGAGGAATTAGTTCAGTAGGAAATTGATTTTCTTTTACATGTGCAACCCGATATTTTTTATTTTTTGCTTTGAAAATGAATACATTTTAGAGTTTAAGTTTTTGCTTGAGATTTTTCATGTGCGTTTGGTATATAATATCTTGCAATGAAAAATTCTAAGCTATACTTGCTTGCCAGAAGGCATCTGAAGTTGTAGTAGTTCATTTTCCCCCAAATAAGATGAGCCTGTAAAAGATTTTCTGAAAATGCAGTATGCTCGTATAATTTGTAATAAACCCAAGCTGTTCAATCTTTGTCTCTGTAATATTAAGTATCAAGCCCCGCCCCCCCTTTCCTATTTTTCGACTGAAAATGTGATTTTTATAATTCATTAAATTGATTTGTTCTTGTTATTTCTAACTTCTGGAGCCAACGTAACGATACTTCATACTCCATGTTTGTTTGATTTTTACTTTTTTTTTTTTAAGGAGGAACAAAATAGAGGCAAACCCAACTGGGAACACCTGAATGAAGATTTACATGTACTAATCACTGTGGAGGATGCTCAAAACAGAGCAGAAATCAAGCTGAAGAGGGCTGTTGAAGAAGTAAAAAAGTTACTGGTACCTGCAGTAAGTAATCCTATCCATACTTTTGTCTTAAATGTTAAGGAGTGACTTCTGAAATGCAGATCTCAAGTACCATTCCAGTAGGAAGAAAAAAAAGCTGTAGTCTAGCAGATTCTGGCCCTATAGCCCAATCTTGTGCTGGTTTATAAGTGTATTGTGTGTTTATAAAGTAATAAGCAAAATTAGATTATAACATTTCCATTGGAGTAATTCCTTATTGTTCAGAGAAATGATCTTTTTAGGCTATAGAGAAAAAAATACTTGGTAACAAAATGTAGGCAGAATTTTTCTACAACCTTTTTAAAAACTAGGAGTTGTGCTGTTTTGTTTTTAAGTCATTGTTGCTGGCCAGTGGTTTTGGTTATGCCAGAAAATCATTATAGTCATTAAGTGAGCCGATAGCAGGCCAACTTTATTATGGTGTGGACTTGGAGCTCCAATTCATATTGGGATTTTACATGCTGCCCGAATGAGAATATTTCATAGAAACTAAAGTTTGTTCAGACAGATTTGTCAAAGCTGCAAAATGCAACAGGTCTTTTTACAGATTCTTTATCACTTTTACACTTGTTGAGGGAAACTAAATTTGATTTAATATTGCTTGTATATGTGACTATTGTAAATGTCCCTTATCATTCAAGCCTTTAGTGCTGAAATTTGTATGCGTTAGCAACTGAACGCCATGGTTTTATTAAAAGGATATTTGGAGTATCAAATAAGTATTTTGCTCCCAAACGAAGAATGAATTGATCTGTAAAGCATACAAGTTGTAATGTTAGATCTCAAGTAGGCTATAAAGGAATAAGATTCATTTGTTCCTTATTTTTAGCCATCCATAACAGGCAGTGAAAGAGCTTCCTTTGTGTACCATAAGCTGTTAAAAGAGGTTAACATCTCCAGTTTTAAATCAAACCATTGCCACTAAACCCTTTTTTCAGTGGTTTATAACTAGTATTTGTAAATGCAAGCCAAATATCACATTTGAGAGATTATTATTTGGCCATTTTAAATGGTAATAGACTACAGACTTCTCTATGGTTCCTGTACCTCCAGTCATTTGTATATAAAACATTTTTGGTGGATTAAATACTGTAATTTGTTCCAGAATGGTCCAGTATTCTGAACTAAAAGTTTTAGTTTATGCTAATTAATTAAATATATAATCAAGCTTTTGTTATGTAGTTTAATATTTAACACATGAAAGCTTAAGAAAGTGCACTTTCTGTTGAGCAGATTTCCTCAATAAATGTGAGCCCAAGCCATCAAGTTCTACAAACATATTTAGAGGGTTTTTTTCATTAGTATTCTGTCACTTAGCCTCCCAAACATGAAAGAGAGCTAATTTTTATTGCGTTTCTGAATCTGCATGCTGACAGCCCCAGAGCTTCAGCACATGGTCAGAGTTTTTTAGCAGAATAAAAATCCAGTTTCCAGTTATTTTTTCTGCTGCCCTTTCTCTGAAGCTCCAGCGTTATTGCCATGGGCAGGGGTGTCTCAAGTCATTCTGGTCCATTGGCATTAAGGTCTGTTCCATTGGCATTGAGGCACTGTTCAACAGGGATTAAAGTTGAATTTCTGGACATAAACGGCTGACAGTATCTAATCTGTTAAACTGAAAGATCCTGAAAAATTGACTGCTTTTAACAGTTCTGGAATCTGTTGTGATGTTTAGGTATCTGTTGGTAGTGTATATTGATGCACTAGGGCTGCTTGCAGATGTTAAAAAAAAAAAAAATGAAAAAAGTGCTTTACCAGAAGTATTACTTTGACCCAGCTCTGCAGCATCTGTATAGATCAGGTGCATCAGCGGAGCTTTTTGGTGCTTTTAGCTAAAGCTGATACAATCATCTATTAGATTAATAGGGCTTTTTTAGTCCTTCTAAGTGCCCGATCCATATAGATGCCGCAGAGTTGGGCCTAACTAAGACGCTGTCTCTTGGGCATGTTCTGGTCTTGGCTCAGGAAAGTGTTAAGTTTAAAGCGCTGCTTTTAACATCTGCAAGCAGCCTTTGTTACTATAATTTATCTAGGTTTATTACTGCTTTATTAATGCATCTGGTTCATTTGACAATTGAAAAATATAGTTGTTTAGAAGTGAGAGAAATTTTGAAATGAGGCCATTTTCAATCCTAATCCTGTCCTCTAAAGTGTCTAGTTCCCCAGCAGTTTTGGTGTCAGCCACGGATTAATAAATGTACACTCAGTTCCATTCTCCTAGTCTTTAATGAAGGTATTGAGCAGTATGAGAACATGGGCAAGACCCTAACATATACTTCCTCCTAGCTTTATATTTAGCTATTGCTTGGTACTTTTCTTTTTGAGTACCATTATCCAACCTGTTTCACACCCACCTTTATATAGTTTCATCTAGACCCAGGGTATCAAACTAGCCCAACTGCCTGGGTCCTCCATCCACACCCCTCCTCCTTTGCTATTTTTGGCACCTTTTCAGTTTTCTGGGACCTTACCAGAGTTGTTGCCTTTTGTCTACTCAGCCCCAGGTCTCCACCGCCTTATTTAGGTTGCAATTGTAATATTTCTCTTTGAGAGAACAATTCAGGAGCAGATTAGTTCAGCAGTCATGTCCCCCTCTCTCAGCAATCTGAACCTCCATGTCTTTCAATAGGCCTTTCCCAAATTTGGTACTTTTGTTGTAGGTCTGCTTCACTCAGTTTTGAGGTGCTGTTTTCCTCCTATTATTCACCCAAAACTGCTTTTGAAAATCAAGAAAGATAAGGCAGCCTATCTGAAGTGTGACTTTTTTCCTGGTTAAAGTTGAACTGTACCTTTCTGCGTAGCTTATTCCTAAATTGAGCTCATTTGTCTTCTGTTCATTTATCCTGTCTGATTTCTTTGGATGTTAAGAGCTTTAAAGTTTTATTTACCCCATTCTCCGAAGTTCTTAAAAGTTAATATTCTTTTGTGGGTCAGTGCGAAAGAAATATGTTCTAACACTATATATTATTGCTTCTCAGCCTCTTATAAGCTAAAATCACATGTAGTCCGTCCTTGTTCAGGGTAATCACCTGTGTCCTCTTCATGTCAGGAAGTATTCCTCCAAGACTATTGTGCAGTGGAGGCTGCATCACTTGTTGTGTTAAGCTGCTGCATGATCATAATAGCACAGATGTAATAAACTCAGCCAGCTGGATGATGTCTGTAGCTATTCATGTTATCCATACAGATGTCATATCCCTCTTTGATAGTTACATCCACCTGTCGTCCCAATTGTCTTTTCTGTAAGATGGGAAAAGATTAATTTATGACAAAGGGATAATTACTTATCAGCAGTTCTGTGTTCTCTGTCTTCTCCCATCCTGTATCCCACTTTTATTCTGTGGAATGGTGATACATTTTTGGCATCTCCATATGCTGCTTTATTTAACATCCAGAGTTGAAGGGCTGATTTAACCTAAACGAGGCAGCATTTTCTTACAAAACTTTTGCCTCTGCTTCTGGGTAGGAGCAGCTATAACATGAGTGGATGTTCTTTATTTCCATCTAATGGGACAGGAGAGGACTACAAAAAAGAACAAACAGTAATTTTCCCAGATTGTCACTATTAAGCCTTCTACAGCATAGGCTGTTACTGTGTTTATAGACTGCAATGGATAGGAAAGATTTGCGTCTATTTTAAAAAAAGAAAGGGGGCGGGGGATAATTTTGTATGTGTATTTGGTATTTTGCTGTTACTATAGCAGTAAGACTAGACTCATGGGAGAATTGTAAGTGCAACAGGAGGCCATCCTGGCTTATATAGCAACCTCTTCAATGAGTTGATACTCAAAAAGGAAGCCAACAAGTTGAAATTTTGTCATTGTACTAGGGAAGAATATCAGGATATCGCATGGGCGTTCAGGGAGAAAATTAGGAAGGCCAAGGTACAATTTGAGATGCAACTGGCAAGGGAGTGAAAAACAATTAAAAGGACTCTGCAAGTGTGAAAAGTAAGATGAAAACCAGAGAAACCATAGATCTCTTACAGAATGCAAAAGGCAGGGTAGTAATGGACAATGCAGAGAAAGCTAAACTTCATAATATCCTTTTTTTACGTCAGTCCTCACAAATAGGGGCAGATAACAGATGAGTGCAGCAAAGACAGGGAAGTAGAAAAGCAGCCTGGAGTACTAGCAGAATAGGCTGGTGATTAATGTAGAGAAGCTAGATGCTTTTGAGTCAGCACAGCCATATAGGATATACCCTAGGGTACTAAATTAATTTCACAGCCATTAGTTATCCTCTTTGAGAACCTGTGGGGTCAGGTGATGTTGGATATGATTGGAAACAGGCAAATAAAGTGCTCATCTTTAAGAAAGGAAAAAAGGAGGATCAGAGAATTACAGACCAGTGAGCCTGACCTTGATACCTGGAAATATTCTGGACCAGGTCCTCAAGGAGTCTTTTGTGAAGTACCTAGAGGAGAACAAGGTGATCAGGAGCAGCCAGCATGGATTCACCAAGAACAAGTCATGCCTGACCAGCCTGTTTCCTTTTATGATCAGGTGACAGGCTCTGTGAATGGGGGGGAAACTGGATGTAATGTATCTTGACATTAGCAAGGCTTTTGATACTCTCTCTCACAACAGTCTCAATATCAAGCTAAGGAAATACAGACTTAGATGAAGGTACTGTAACATGGATATATTTGGATCATCTTGATCAATGAGTAGTTATCAATGGCTCAATGTCTAGTTGGGAAGAGATATCAAGTGGGGTTCCCCAGGGGTCTCTTCTGGATTTGGTACTGTTCAACATCTTCATTAATCATTTGGATAATGGAATTATGTGCCTGTTGCAGATGACACCAAGTTGGGTGGAGTTGCAGGCACTCTGGAGGTCAGGGCTAGAATCCAGCACAACCTTGCTTGTCAATAAAAATGGTACACAATTAACCAGATGAGATTCAACACAGACAAGTGGAAAGACTGGCACTTGGGATGGAATAATTGTATGCACATATACAGACTGGGGAATGAGAGGTTAGGCTGCAGTACTGCAGAGAGAGACCTGTGAGTTTCAGTAGACTGTAAGCTGAAACTGAGTCAACAGCGTGCGCTCATTTAAAAAAAAAAAAAGTCAAAAGTGTGCTGGCTTGTATCAGCAGGAATGTCTTTTACAAATTGAGGAAAGTGGTTCTTCTGCTGCGTTCAGCATTGGTGAAGTCTCGCATGGAGTTACTGTGTGCAATTTTGGGCTCCGCACTTCATGAAGGATGTGGACACATTTGAAAGAGTTCAGCACAATAGCAGCAAAAATGATGTGGAGCCTGAGAAGCATGACTCAGAGGGAAAGGCTTGGAAGTACTAGGATTATTTAGTGTCTAGAAGAGAAGACTTAGGGTGATAAATGTTTGAAGGTTGCAGGTTCAGTCCCTGTTTCGATCTCTCTTGAGGTCCCTTCCAGCCTTACTAATCTATGAATTCTATCTGAAGAATAATCTCAGAGAGAATGGAAATGGGTTTTTATCTATGGCTGTTTGGGACAGGACTAGAAGCAATAACCTCAAGCTACAAAGGGGGAAACTTAGGTTGCGAATTAGGAGGAACTTTCTGTATGAGGGTAGTCAAGCATTGGAACACGCTACTTAGAGAAGCTGTGGAACCTCCATCCTTGGAAATTTTCAAGAGGTTGGACAGAGACTTGGCTGAGATGGTTTAGTCAGAGATGATCCTGCCTTGAGCAGGGGGCTGGATCAGATGAACTTGTGAGGTCCTTTCCACACCAAATTTCCTGTGATCCTATGATCTTACAGTCTGGTGTTGTGTATCCTGAATTTAGCCTTAGGATATTCCATTGTTTAAAGGAGAACTTGAGTTAATTTTATCTCAGTATTTATAGCACTATTTACTGCATATTATTTTTCAAAACAATATTGAAAATTTGTGCGACAAAACAAGTGATGAAAGAAATGGAGGACTATAATCTGAAACTCCTTGGAAGAAGCAAATGTCAGTTGCTGATTTGTTGCCAAAAAGGATTAAAATAAAACCATAACGGAAGAAGAAAAAATGGCTCATTCACATGTAGTAGCATTAGTTAAGACTTCCAAAGCAGAAAAAAATCACTTACATATTGAGAACCAGGATCTGATTGCTCCAAACTAGATTTCAGACTTTGTATGCATCATAATATTATACATCAGACAACCATGATGATAAGTTTGAAGATAGATCCTGCATTTGATTTGAAACATTAACTTTCAGTTTTCTCAAGTATGACAGTAAATGGGAGGCTTCTATACCAAAGTTGGAGATCAAATAATGAAATATAGAAAGCAGTTGGTAAAATTAGGATGGTAAAAGACTTTTAGAATTGTTTTTTGTATCAGGACTTGTCATTGGTGGATCACAACACAATTCTCATACAAATATATGGTTTCTATATGGTAACTTGGAATTCTCTATACAGACCTATTAGGAAACAGATTGACCATCTCTGGTAAAAGGAAATATTGAATATTTCTTAAAAAACAAGCATATAACATAAGAGAAGTCAGGAGTAAGCAAAGTTTCGACCAAAATTCCTCCAAGTAAATAGAGGGGAACCTCAGGGAAACAAAAATGAGCAGCTCCCACCCTCCCTTACCATGTTGCCACTCAAACAAAACCCATCTAAGAAATGAACAACAAAAAGCTAAAAAAATTTGCAATTTCAAATTGATACAAGAAATAGGTTTCAAGCGTTTATCAAGGCTTGGACTTCTCAGGAAGTCAGTATTTTTATGTCCTTGTTGTTTCTGCAAAGATTATCATAGATGTAATACCTATAGGTGATTTCCAAAAAAGTGGACTTGAGGACTGGTTTATTGAGGATATGTAGAATTTATGGAAAAATGGAAACAAACCCAAGCAAGCAACAGCTTCTCAAAAATTCTTCCAGAAAGAGAATCGCCAAATAGCCTTTTTACAATAAAGCAGCAGGAAAAAAAAGAAGAAATACATGGATAACAATTGACAAAGAATCTGAAGCAGTCCCTGAAAGAGAAGATAGTAAAACAGTTAATCAACTCAGTGGAATTCTTACTGGCAAGCTTATTCCCATCAGTGAGTATAACTAAACAAGGAAATAAGCTAACAGAAAAATTAAAGTGTGACAAGTAGAGCACTTTAAGGAGGTTCTAGACCAGAGGTGGGCAATTTATTTCAGCTGGAGGGCTACTTAATGAGTTTTGGTGAGCTGTTGAGGGCCACAAGGGTAGCCCTACTCCTTCACAGGTGCCCAGCCCCTTGGTTGCCATCTTGAAACTGGAAGTCCCACCCCTAACCCCCCAACCTTTGCCACCAGCAGTCCCTCCCCTGCCCCTGGAAGTACTTTTTTTGGGGGGGGTGGAGGGGAGTTGCCATCTTTGAGCCGGAAAAAAACCAAATAATATACTAAAAATCAAACATCTATTATAACCCATTTTAATTTAAAAAATATTTTTCTGTATTTACATGTTTGCATAGTGTATATTGAGGTGAGTGATTGCATAATAGCTCAAAGTAAAGTCTTACTTTTGTATATTGGGAATGTGTGGGGTGTGGTTGAGGTGGTAGGGTGTGTGGGTAGGGTGTGGAGTTGGGGTGTAATTGTGTGGGGAAGGATGGGAAGTGCAGGGCTGGGGGAGAGTTGGGAGGTGGGGGTGTGGATATGGTAGGGGGTGGAAGATACACTCACTCTCTCTCTCCCTCCCTCCCCCCCCATGGTGAACAGCAGCTGCAGGCTTCGGGGCACCGATGACTTGCACAGGTGGAGCTGCTTCGTGGTGCATGACTCCAGCCAGGTCTGGGAGCTGCACATGGTAGCACGGAGTGGGGCCAGGCCAACCTGCCTTCGTCACCTGGTTCTCCCTGAGTCATAAACACAGGTTCTGGGGACCCAGCCAGAGCTGCATGCCCTCGGTATGGGCAGGAAGTGCTGCGCACTGGGGCCAGACTGGGTGGAGAGCCCCGTGCAGTGGAGCCAGCAGTCTGGCCCCACTTTCTGCCACCACATACAGCTCCCTGGACTTTGCCAGGAGGGAAGGAGCAGAACTGGTTTGGCTCTATCTCATGTAGTTCCCTGCCTTTCCAGAAAAGTTCCAGGAGCTGCATGTGGCAGGGAGCGGGGAAGGCTGCCAGTTCCATTGCATGGGGCTTTCCCTCGGTGGCGCATGAATCCTGGGAGCTGCACGTGAGCTGAGGGGAAGCTCCTTGCAATGGAACTGGGCTGACCCGGGCTCCATGTTCCTGCTCTGCCCCACTGGGCACGGAGCCCATGCTCCAGGCTCCAAAATCCTGCCCAGCTGTTGCTTCCCTCCACCCACCACTGTTTCCGTACCTGCATCCCAGAGTGCTGCAGCAAGGACACATAAGGAGGAGCTGCTGGAGGAACTGAGCAGTTCCCTGGGCAGCTGTAGCAGTAACAGCAGTAGCAGCCCCGCCTGGAAGCTGTGTGCTGGCTGCCCTGGTGGGAGTTGGCAGATGCCCATGTGGAGGACAGCAGGGCCAGCTGTGTACTGGGTCAGATATGATTAATTGGACCAGATGAAATCACCTGGCAGGCCAGATCTGGCCCATGCATCATATTTTGAGCCCCCCACCCCGTTCTAGACAGGCCAGCCCAACAAGAAACTCCGCCCCCCCCCTCCGAAATGAACATGGAACTACACAGCATAACATCTTGCATCACAAATACAAATAAAAAATGCTACAAACAGCCCAGGAAATTGGCAGTTTGAAGCCTGTCTCATGAGGAAGCATTAAAAGCTTGTGGTGGCAATAGCATCTATAAAAATTATCAGAGCTTTTCAACGAAGTGTGGAGTCAGGAAAAACCTTTAGAAAACTTACTTTATAGTCATAATAACAGAAAAGTGATCTGTGTGACCATGATAACTAGCAATATGTTACATTCCTTTTGGTGGTAGGCAGAATCTTTTGCAGAGTAAAGGAAGTGAGTTGAGGCAGAACTTAAAGGAAGAGCATGCTCAGCTTGGACCTAGAAGACCATGTGTCAACTACATTTTCACTTTAAGAAACATAATGAAGAGTGTTAAATGATGACAAATGCTCACCATGAATTGTATAGATATAAGAACCTTTCACAGTGTTCATGGTTCACTCAGGTGCATAATGAAGTGTTATGGTATGACAACAAAAATATCAGTAAAGCTTTCAGTAAGTAGTTTGATAAATATTGATGTAAAAAATTGTGTTCCGTTTCCTCTCCTGCTTGGCATAGCCATCAACTGTGTTATGAGAACAAGAGAAGATGGATACAATAGAGTCATTAAATAGTTGCACTAAAAGATTTTGGTTTTGCTGATGACATTCGTTCTCTTAAATAACAGCACAACTAATATGGATAATCTTTCAGTGTTTCCTTGTAGTATTACAAGAAAAACATGACTAAGAGTTATTTAAAAAAAAAAAAGTGCGGGGGTTCCCTACCATCTACCAGCTCAAAGATAACTTTGGAAGGCAAAGGAATCTAAGGGCATTTATACACATACCTTGTCTGTTTTGACGTGCCAGAAATCCAGTATGTCGGAGTAGACTCGATTAATCGAGTCTGCAGAGCACGTGAGCTGATGCGCCTGGTGCAGCGTCATACACATTTGTATAAATGACTAAATGCATGTCAGCTCACAGAAAATAGCGGTGATGTGGTTTTGTACTAAAACAGTTTTGATGTGTTAGTTCAAAAGTGTGCCGCTGCCATTTTCTCAGTGCTGACGGACATTTTGCTATTTATACAAATGCCTCAAATGATTCATTTGCTTTGGCAGGTACATGTTAGCCATAAGGAAATGTGATGAATTTGCAAGGCAACAGTTACATTCACGGGCTTAAACAAGATTGGATCCCTAGCATTTTATAACTTAAAGAACAAATGCCAAATCTTGAACTAAATGTTACTTTCACATTAAGTTGTGGATATGAAAAATGTAAATTACCAAAGGTGTATACAGATTTCTAAATTGTTCTGAAAACAAATACTGTGCACCAAATGGAATGAATTTATTACGAATGCTGAGATTTGTCAGAATTAATTATTTCTCTTCAGAGTTTTTCAGAAAAAATAGTTCTCTGGGACATGGCAAGAATGTAGTAATATCATCTGGCACTGCAAGCAAGGCCATTTGTGCAACTGAAAGAACATGTGAAAAGGGCCAAGTGAAAAAAATCCTTGTGCCAAACGCTACTAGGGGAATATTGATGGAACTTGATAATACCCACAAGGCTTAGAAAAAGTAGCCTAGGATGGACAGAGTGGTGGACCTTTTTTCCTGCTCTGAAATGATATCAACAATTTAAAAGAAATTTGGATTCAGAAAAGCATTAGGAAAATAAGTTCTATTTTGCTAACTCTAGAACAGCATTTTGCAGTTTTCTTGTGGAGAGCAGCTATTTTTCTGAATGAGAAGGTCATTCTCACTTGAAGATATTTTGTGAGTATAAAATAAGAATACAACTAGTGCTTGATCACTTTCTCAGGCACTTCTTGTATCTATCACTTACAAAAAGTAAACTATGTCAGTGTCTGTTAGTGTCTCTTCTAACAGCTTACTCTGTGCAGAAAATGCTGATGTGGTTTTTAACATTGAGAGGGCCTTATAATATAAAACATTGTTGATGATGAGATCTAATTTTTGGTTACATATAAGATAAAGTTCATAAGTCAAACAGATGCTTATGAGTCTAAAACTAGGATTCTTTACAAAAAATTCATCTTAAAGATTATATTATGCTGCATCTTATTTAGACACAAAAATAAGAGAAAATATGCAAAAGCAAGTTGGATGTGAAAGTTTAGCTTCAAAGTAAACATGTTTGATTTTTATCTCATTATTACTCCATTCCGTATGAAAATATTTTAAACTATTAGAAATACCAAGTGATATCTGAATTCAGGAGGCAAATGGCATGTTAACACTAGGCTACTATTGGAAATAGGAACTTTAACAAGTGTCCTTCTAGGCCTAGTTGAGAGTATTGAAGTTTAAGCTGAGAGTGCCCTTTTAGTAGTGTTTCAGGTCTTCCAAACTGAAGAAGGGATCATGCTGGGACCTGATACTTTTAACTTGAAAAAGTATATATATTTAGGCGGTTTTTTATACATGAACCACATAACATCAGTAATGCACAAAACCAGCACATTGCTTTTACAGCTCTTCTTTATCAGTAAATATTTTGTTGTGTGCCCAAGTCCCTTCCAGAAATTAGGTTATATGATTACTGAAGAATGTTTCTGATTAAAGCAGCTACAAATAATTCCCTTAAAGTTCTGAGCTCCATTACTTGCTATATTGTAAACAGGTTGCACTGTCTTTTACAGTATTAGAGAAGGTGAAAAGTGTAACCTGTAATAAATTACTGTAAAGAGCATCACTTGCTTCCATATCAGGGACAGGTAAGTGGAATGCCACAAGACTTCTGAGTGACAGATGTGTCCTTTACCAACGGCTGTAGAAGATGACACCGTGGGATTTAATTGGGTTTAATGCAATGTATACTGTGTTTACAGTTTCCATTCCTGGAATGTTCATTATCCTAGTTATGCTTGTGTTGTAGACCTTTGGGATAAGAAATAATTAGGACCCCTTCTTACCCTCTCCTCACATACACTGCCTGAACTAGATACCATTCTCATGCTATTGCTAATTTTATTTCCATTAGATGTGCAGAAATATTCTAAAATGTACTTACATATGGCAAAGTGTGGTAGCATTTAAATTGGGAGTACATCTGTTAATCAGTACTACTTATTGTACAGAAGGAAACAACAGCATAAATAATAAAAGGACAGTAGTATTGGCAGAATTTGCTCGTGAGCTAGCTTTAACAAAAGTATTTTTACACACCTTTTCCCCAACTTTGTTTTATGAGCAATATTTACACAAGTGTGGCTAGATATTAATAAACAAAGCAAGCACGAGCTGCTTAATAATTTTAATTCCATCATGACCTTAGTTATAATGGGAGGCTATTGCTTATTTTCATTTTTTTTTATATACTAGAAAAATGAATGGTGTTTTTATTTTTAGTCTGGCCACACACTGGATACCGAGTGTCTTGGCTCTGAACAATTTTAAGCTGAAATAGCCCAAATATTTAACTGCTATTTAACAAGTGTAGTAGGGAAAACATGGTGTAGTATCACCTTCATTTTTTTAAACTAGTTGCTGTGTTAATAGCAGCTATGTAGATGCAATTAAGCATCTTACCTATATATTTTCTATTTCTCTGAATAGCAGTCTGTTGCTCCAGCATAGTATGCTGGTTTTTATTTTCTTATCAGGGGTAAGAATATAATACAGCCTGCTTGTAAGAACTCTGCACAAGCAATGGCCACACTCCAGTCCATTTCTTCTTCAGTTATGCAGCTCTCAAGTTGGGAAAATAAATAACATAATTTAAAATAATAGTAAAATGGATTATTTTGTTCTTCTTAAAGACTTTGGAGAGAATATGTAGTAAAATGGGGCTAATAAGTCCACATACAAACCTCTTAGGATGAGTGACATGTTAGAACCCAAAGAAGAAGATCCATTTTTAGGACAGTCAGTCAGCCACACTTCACTTAGGTCAGTGCTGGCATGTTACAAATGGCAAACCTTGGATAATGTGGAGGAGAGAATGGTATACTTTGCGCAGAAATAAGCATTCTTTTCACGTGTTGGCATTTTGAGTCATTCCTAATATAGTAAACTCAAAAAGAAAGATAGGAACCAAATAACCACAAGGACTGCATTTAGTTTGTAAAAGTGGGGGGGGGGGGAGAGAAAGCCGGTAGTTTCAAGTATGGGCAAATTTTATTTAAATGATTACTTGGGTAGAAGTGTATATAGTTTAAACAGTGTGTTCTGAAGCTAATTTTGCTGTGAATTTTAGCAGTCACAGTAGTGTCCACTGTCTACCATAACATTGGTAATTTTGTGAGAATCTCAGCATTTGGGGTGGGCTAACAAAAACAGGATGCGTTTCAATACGGACAAGTGCAGGGTGCTGCACTTGGGCAGTAGTAACCAGCAGCACACTTATAAGATGGGAAACTCCCTTCTTGAGAGCATGGAGGCAGAAAGGGATCTTGGAGTCATCATTGACTCCAAGATGAACATGGGCCGATAATGCGAGGTCATGGTCGGCAGGGCTAACCGGACCCTATTGTGCATCCACAGATGCATCTCAAGTAGGGCCAAGGAGGTGATCCTCCCCCTCTATGCGACACTGGTCAGGCCACAGCTGGAGTACTGTATCCAGTTCTGGGCACCCCACTTCAAGAGGGATGTGGACAACATTGAGAGGGTCCAGAGGAGGGCCACCCACATGATCTGGGGACAGCAGGACAGACCCTACAATGAGAGGCTACGGGACCTGAACCTGTTTAGCCTTCTCAAGAGAAGGCTGAGGGGGGACCTGGTGACCGTCTGTACACTCACCAGGGGGGACCAGAAGGGTTTGGGGGAGACCTTGTTTCCCCTAGCGCCCCCAGGGATAACAAGGAATAACGGGCACAAGTTGTTGGAGAGTAGGTTTAGATTAGACATCTGTAAGAACTACTTCACAGTTAGGGTGGCTAGGATCTGGAACCAACTTCCAAGGGAAGTGGTGATGGCTCCTACCCTGGGGGTCTTTAAGAAGAGGCTTGATGCCTACCTGGCTGGGGTCATATGAGTCCAGTTTTCCTCTTGCCCAGGCAGGGGGTCGGACTTGAAGATCTACTAGGTCTCTTCTGACCCTACTTCTATGAGTCTATGATTTTTGTGACAAAGGGAATACATTATATTGTATTTTACTAGGAGTTATCCTTGATGCACTACTACAGTGTTTCATTTTTGAACCTGGATACACAATGAACACTGACATAAGAAACCCTGTGAATTACTAGTGACTTGTCACCAAAATGAGCTTTATTGATGCAGTTGATTTTTGACACTATTTGTTGCGAAGTCTGAATAATTTACACCTTAATTCAGTTAACAATATTTAATTCTCTTAGGTTCCTCAGGCTTTTTCAAAGTTGTCTTTAATACTGTCTCTTTGCCCATAAGCACTGCAGAGTTAATAAAGCTGTTTTTTACAACAAATTCTTAAGCACCATAAAACAGATCAAATCATGTTTTACTGTTTTTAGTTTGATCTTAGATTTACTTAAAATACCAGTTCATTCCCACTTCCAGATAGAAAGCAAATGAACTGAAGGTCTGTTCTTCACAGACTTCACTGCATGCTCGTTACAGATTTTCAAACATTGTTTACATAAGTAGCTCTATTACATCTTAGCATGTCAAAATTTATGGACTGATCTCAAGGACAAGGCAACAAAATGTATTTACAAATCTTCAATATCCACCACTTTCCATTCCCCACAAAAGATACCTTCCACCTCTCAAATATACTAGAAATTCCAAAACTGTGCTCTTTGCTTAAAGAAAAAAAGAATTCAAGAGATCAGTTGCAAGGTTGAGGTGAAGGGTTTCCTGTCAGCTATGAACAGTAATGAATGTTATGCTGAATATGGCTCCATACTTTGTTAGATGGTGAAGTTTCAAGCTATTAAACTGGAAGGTGAGGCAAACATTTCTGATTGTAGAGATGTAATGGAGACCAGAGATGATAACACATGATCAAGTTTGGGATAATGAAAGCCAGTATTTCCCAGGGAACAATACTCAGTAAATTATACATGAAACGAATAGGGAAAATCTGGCAAGTAGTAATGCTTAATTTGCTGTGATTATAATGTGACCGTGAAGCTTGCCAGTACAGTTTTGGACTGCAGGGCCATGTCATAGAGTAGGGGAAACATTCTTTATATGTCTTTTGTGTAACCAAACCAGGAACATTGTACATTCTGGCCACCTTGTTTATGTACATTCTCTCAGGAATATACTCACACTGTGTATCTTTGATTAGAACCTTATTAGCGGGATAAGAAAATTATATAGGTCAAGAAAATTATTTTGGTAGTTCCTTTTGTTATAGTCCCCTCTTGTCCCATCCTATCCCTCTTTCCTTTAAGAACAGGTATGGCATAGTATCTTTGTTTTTCTCTTATTTTTCTTTTTCCTTGTGAAGTCTCTTGAGCAACCAAGACTTTTATATGTAGTCTTGAGTGACAGATTCTTGCCTTATTTCTTGGTACATGTGGCCACAGTTATTGTTGCTTTTCCATACTGGTAGGATAGAAAAAGAGAATACTACAAACAAATAAAAAATTACCAACAGTGACAAATTTTTTGCTTATCCTCCCAGAGAGGAAGTGTGATTATGGGAGGTAGCATAAGATTTTATCATGCACTACTGCTTACAGTGGGAGCGCGGGAGCAACATCCAGGGCTCCCCTGCCTCAGCAAATAGTAAGTTCCCACAGCTGAGAGTTCAGCAGCTGGCAGGACTTTCAGCCCTGGCTGCACCCCACATGCATGGTGCACCCTCCTGGCTAAGAGACAACTATGGTCTCCCAGACACTGGTTCACAGGCTGCATGTGCAAATTGAAGCTGTATAGAAACCAGCTATAAAGTTATTACACATTTTCCAGCAATAACTTTATAGTTGGTTGGACCTTTTTAAAGCATCACAGTTTGCACATGTAACCAGTCTAAATTAATTGTGCAGTTAACCAGATCATTTCAAAACAGATGTAAGAAGTTGAGAGGGTCATACAATGCCCCTTCTTGAGAACATTTAATATAAAGAACAGAGAGTCTTTGTATGCATGTGTAATTAATATTAGTATTAATTGTTGTAACTTTAGATCTTGGTCTCCCTAGAAAATCAAATTTTGCTCAAATTAGTGGTAAGCAGAAGTAGTCCTTTCCTCCAGAGATTTATGTTATGCTAAAGTAAATGCTATAGTGTCAATTATTTTTCTTCATTTACAAATCTAACATACAGTCTGTGACTTCAGCAGTGTCTGGATTAATTTATGTGGAGTTAAAATGGACCAAATGCATCAAAATAGGAGAAGTTACATCCTGTGCCCTTTAACATTGTGTAACACTACTACCACGTTTCATTTTTTTTAACATTATGTAATTTTGAAGATGGAACAGGGAGAAATGGAACAGCCATGCTTCGTTGTGTCTTCACGCTTCACTTAGAACAAATCCATTGAATAACCCTACGTGATATACTGTGGTGCATCAGAAAAGGGAAACCTTTCTTAAAAAAAAAAAAAGACTTCTATCTTGTATTTTGCAAATAGTAACTAATACCCTAAGAAACCAGAGACCCACTTCACTTGGAATGTGTTTAGATATCACCTAAAGCAGTGGTTCCCAACCTTTTTTCCCCACAACCCACTGCTACAGTGGCAGCCCAGGGGCAGAGGTGGGTGAGCTCCCAGCACAGGGCATGGCTCATCTTTTGTGTGCGGTGCTGCTGGCATTGCCCCTGCAACCCTCATTTGGATCACAACCCAGGGTTGGGAACCACTGACCTAAAGTCTTCCTATTTTATTTTTTTTTATTTCCTATGAGAATCTAGAACATAATGTGCCTAAGTTTCTCTCTCTCACCTGCTTAGTATTCCTAATTGATTTTGCTAACGTGAATTTGTCCTGGTATACTCAGAATTTTATATACATCTGAACTGGCTAAAAAAAAAAAAAAATCAAGAACAGAATTGGAAGAAACTGAATTTTTTTGGAAGGATACTTACCACTTCCCAATAGCATATTCAGACTCTGCTGGTTCAGAAGAACAAGTAGGGCAATTGAGTTAAGTATCAAAGGTGACAGTATCTCTCAAATTACTCATTCTCTGTAAGGATTAGTATTTTGAATTATATCTGTACTAAATAGTTATCTAGTAATCTATTCCTAATCTGTAATCTAGTTTGAAAACTCATGGTGGTGAAATGTGGCCCCAAAAGTTTGGAAAAGAGCAAGTACAGGGCTAAAGAAGGGAAAAGGGGGGCCCTGGGAATTAAAGACTAACTTTGATACCTGAAATAATACTGGAAGGTATCATCAATCAATAAACTATAACACGGTGATGATTAACAGCCAGTATGAATAAATCAAGCCTAACCAACATATTTTCCTTCTTTGACAAGGTTATAGGCTTTGTGGATGGGGAGAAAGAGGGATTGTATCCTAGGTGGGTAGATAACTAGCTAGATAGCCAAGCTCGAAGAATGGTAATCAGTGAGTCACTGTATCAAGTAGTGTTTTCCAGGGATCTGCTTTGGGTTCAGAACTGTTCAATATCTTCACCTGTGATTTTGAGGGCGGAATTTAAATGCACATGTAATTGATTTATGGAAGATACCAAACTGGGTGTGGGGTAGCAGACACTGTAGAGGACAAAATTGATAAATTAGAAAAATGTTCTGAAATGTCAGGTGAACTATAATCAAGGTAAATACAAAACCACACATATAGAGCACCTAGGTAAGCTGCAGTGCTATGGAATAGTATCTGGTAGTTATAGTGGATGGCAAGCTGAATATGAATTTAAGGGTAATGTTCTTACAAAAAAAAATGTATCTCAGGAACAAGTAAGCCTGGAGCCTAAGGAGGAAGTCATGTGGACTGAGTCTTCTACTGAGTCTCATTCACTTCTGGTGAGGCTCTACCTGTTGCTGGTTTTAAGCACTGCTGTTCATGAAAGACCTGCAAGAAATGGGGAAGAGGCCAGTGGAGAGCAACAAAAATGATTAGTAGTCTAGGAAACGTGACATGAGAGAAAAATGGAATATTTAGTCAAGAAAATAATGTGATATGTCTTCAAAAAGAAGCATATATGAAAGGAGGTGGTGATCAATTGTTTTCTGTATCCATAGGGAACAGGGCAAATAATAATGGATAAATAATAAATTACAAAAAGGGAGACTTACGCTAGGTATTGAGAAGCACTTTGAAACCAATTTAGTTGAACACTAATGGATTATCAACCATAAATGTGGAATCTCAGTCACTGGGGCCAGGTAGAGACATTGCACTTTTACTGGTACAGATAATCAGAAACTGGTTTTTACCCATTACAGAAGTTTCATGTGCACAGACTGGTTTAAAAATGGCAAAACCTGGTCTAAGATTTGTACTGCCTTCATCCCCCACAACCAAAGAGCGAACATGTGTCCTGTGTGTTACTCATCTAAACTACACTGCTTACAGAAAACCGCATAACTTGAATTGATTCTGCCTTGTGCTTTTTGAATGTCTGTCCCTGGCCTCAGAGGTTTAAAGTGCAGATTAGACAAATGTTTCCCTGAGATGTTTTAGGTAGGGATGATCCTGCCTTGAGCAGGGATTGAGCTAAGTGACCTTATGAGGTTCCTTCAGCCCTATTCTACAAATCTGTGGTGCAGTAGTGTTTTTATAACAGGAAGGCTAAATACTAGATTGACTTGGTACGAAGTTGATTTAATTTTTTCTACAATGTTGTCCAACTTCCATTGAATTTTTTCATCAAGTTACCAGCATGTAAAGAGTTAAATCTTGTGGGGTATAGGGCTGTCATGATAAATAACAGACCATTGAATCTTTTCTTCTGGTGACAGTAATAATCATACTGAAAGATTAAGTTTAGTAATCATAGCAAGAGATGATGTTTCAGTGCAATGAAGGCCTGTGACAGTCGACATAATCCCATCACCATGTGCATGGGACTGTAGAATTTAATTTGCTTTTCATTTCTAAAGAGCTGTTTTAATCAATTTAAACTATATATTTGAGATGTTTAGATTTTGAATTAGAACTGAACTTGTCTAAAAATTCCAAATAATCTGTCTTTACTATAGCTGTATTACAGTATATTTATAATATTAAAGAAGTCAAATGCAAAACTACGTTCAACTATAAAATATCCGCATCAGAAAAAGAATAGCTATTTAGATTAAGCAAACAACGTAAAGCTAATCTTTTTTTTTCCCCCCTGGCTATGCTTTGTTGCTGATGGCCATGGTATCTTGGTAGTGTTAATCTCCACCCAGTCCATATGAACTTCAGGTTGAAGAATGTTCTTTCTAATTGGACACAAGGGGAAAAATATAAATATTTAGCTCAAATGTATACAAGAATCAAACCTTTACATTAATCATTTTGACAAGATTGCTTAATGGATCTATACATACTTTAGAGTTCCTGTAAATATGAACTGAAACCTGATAAACCTGGATTTCAAAGACCGTCACCCATTCCCACCCTCCCCCCGCTGCCCAATGAAGAATAGAAAGTTTTAGATATTAACATTATAAATGTTACAGATATCTGCACCATTGTAAATGCCATATCTATTTTTAAAAGGAGAAAAATGAAGTTTGCTTTCATTTCAAACATTCTAATTTTTCCATGTCTTAATTTCTGTTTGGGTATAAGTTGAATTTGATTATAGGCTATATAAAGTATAATGCTTGAAATAGTCTTAATGTTGCTTTTAATTATTTGAAAATATGTGCCTTTCCTTTCAGAGACTAAATAAATGCATTTAAATTAATACAGTACAGTTTCCAGGTGTATTTCTGTATTTTACAAGGGCCATTTTCCAGAGGGAGGATTAGGAGAAAAAGTTTGGCAAAACCATTATTTGTGTTCAGAAAAAAAAAGTTTGTTTGCATTCCATTCCTGAAAAGACAGAAAATCAGGTGTAAATGGTGTGCAAAATGCCTTTTATTTGTGTTTTATAATTCCTAAAGCACTCTTATTTCAGCAAAATAATTAATCATGTAGATTTGTATTAAACATGGTGACTGACCTGTTATTCATGTTGTTAAACTAAAACTTTTATCACATGTACATTTTTTTTTTAGGCTAAGATATAGATAATGGAGTTATAAATGTCATTAGTTTCTCTCAGAGTTATAACTTGCATTTCTGCTTCTGTACATTTGTATTACACTTTAAAGGTATGTTGATAGATTTGAGTAAATGTTTATGTAGAAATATAATTTTGCTTTTAATTTTTTCATACCTATTTTTACTACTAGGGGTAGCTACATGAAATGCTTAAATATATTATGCCATGGGACACTTTACCTAAACCTCATTCGACAGGGTTTAAACAAAAAAAATTTTTTTTTTTTTTTAATCTCTGCAGCCATTTAAAAATGTATTGGGGCTTAATACACATGATGGTGAGGCGATGCTGGAGTGTTTTAAGTAGAACGCCAGTGAACATGTGTACGTACAGGAAACCCTCGCTATTCGTGGGTTCAGTATTCATGGTTTCAATATTTTCAAATGCCAAACCCGCATCTTGAATACACTTATAGGGAGGAGCTCCTGCCACTGCCAGGCTTCCACTGTTGCCAGCGCAGCAGTGTTCCCCGCACCCCCCTAGTCACCGGGGACACTGCATTCATGAACGCAGTGCCGTATTCGCGGATTTCGCCATTCACAGGGATCTCAAAAACGTATCCCCTGTGAATGGTGAGGGTTGTCTGTATAGGCAGCCATAAGTCCTATAAGTAATTTTGATATTAGTTGATGTGCTTTGGGTGCAGAGATGAACAGAAAACATGTTTAAATAGAATAATTACAAAGATGATAAGGATTTATTCAGCAGATTTGATTTTGACTATACTTCTAAAACAATGCATTTGAAAAACAATTCTTCCCTCATGCATCTGGTAAATTGTGATTCCTTGTGTTCTTGATCAACTTGCATTCATTAAAAAACCTAAATCCTCTTTAGTTCAGGTTCCTTTCCTTTTTTGTGTCCTTGTGACAAGGTCTTTAGCAGAATTCACAGCACTTCTGCTGTGTCCTTGAACTTGCAACCTGTGAGCTATCAACAGGGCACTGTAGTGCATGCTCCACCCCAGCACCCCTTTAGTTCAGGTGACAAAATATCATTTCTTTTAGTCTGTTGCCACTTCTCATAAATTTATTGACTATCTCATAATATATTTGGGGGGGGAGGGGTTAGAAAGCCCTAGCTCCTGGAGATAAACTTTAATTTTTATAGGTTAATTTTTAGTGTAAAAAATGTTTTTAGCCCTCGTGATTGCAGAGGAAAATTTGACAGTACTGAATAACTAAAGTTTCAAAAGCCAGAAGGTAAATAACTCCCCTACATCTATATTGTTTAAAATTTTGTATTTTTATAATCAGTGACTATTAGTATCTGACTCAGAATCTTTGAATATTTGGAACTGGCAAAAATGTATTCCATGAATTGAGCATTACTTTCTAACCTTGCCATGTATGATCATGAGTTGCTCTGTAATCAGAGCAGTACTTGTCCAGTGACCTTTTCATAAAAACCACTGTAGTTTACTTCAACCTTAATTTCTAAATGGAATTTGGACCTGGGTTATACTATGGGGTTCTTTGACCAGTGTGGCTACACTAATTGAAGTGATTAACCACTAATGTCCCTAGAAAGGTAAGATAAAAAGAAAAGCATATAGGTATGCAAGTCTGGCATGCTTATGCACATTTTGATGCTATGACAATGTGAAATGTGTGGGTTAAACAGAGAACTTTACTGGGCTGGTTTTCTATGCTGCCATGCATGCTTGGCAGTTCTAGGATTTTAATTTTTAAAAAGTGAATCTCCAGTACTTTCAGCTGCATGAGGCAGAGGAGGAGCTAACTAAACACTGTCTGTCTGAGTTTGAAAAAACTAAACAAATACTCTAAGAGACTTTTTTAATTTTTTTTTTAACCTTAGAGGCCTAATTATAATTAAAATGTTAAATTCACTTAAGACAAAAGCACGCAAGACAGGGAAGGTAATCATATAAAATCTGCAGTTAGTCTTCATGACTTACAAACAATCCAGACTATTTAAGTTTTTAAGTAGTGCCAATTGTTAATATTTATTTTAATTCAGTATTTTTAACAGAATTTTGATTGAATGTGAATTATGTGCTCTTCCTACCCCATTAGCTTTCTGAAAATGTAGGTGTTAAACTAGATATTAGGATATAGTAAAATAAATGTCATCGTGTTACCATACTGTTACCTTTAGTATTCTGTGTCGTCTTACATGTGGCAGACAGTTCTTTTAATTGGGGTAATAACATCTCATAACTTTCAGAAAATGAGTGTTTATTCCTTTACTGGTCTTGTGTGTAAGGTTTTTGTTTGTTTGTTTGTTTGTTTGTTTGTTTGTTTGTTTGTTGTTTTTTAGAGGATTAGTTACTATTTAAATTTTATTCACAAAGAAACTTAAACCAAAATAAGGATTTGGTGCATATTATTTGGACTTTGCAATTGCAGTAATATTACTAATGGTTACTGTAAACTGCCTTGGCTCCCCCCACTTCTCCCCCTTCCACATTGGATGGCAACATAATATTCCTTTTACACTTCTGTTCATTGTTGTTTAATGAATCAGCTGAGCAGTGGTGAGTTGGCAGAGGATAGTATGAAGATCTGCTGAAGTTGAATCTGCTGTTGCTGTTCTGGTTGCAGAGAGCAGCCAGGAGTGGAAGGTCCTGCAGGTGTTGGGGAAGGTCGCTTGAACGCCCAGCACAGCAAGAGATGCTGGTGGCTCCTCAGGGTGACTAGTGGAGTTCTGCTTTCCTGAAATTATCAGGAACAACACGCTTGGCAAAATGGAGTAACAGTTGGGAAAGTATCAACAGCAAAGAGAAAAGGGGTGGTGGAGTGGGGTTTAAACAGCAAAGCCTGACAAGCAAATATCCGTTTAAAATTAAAACAAAAAAGTTTAAAAGCATAGATGGTATATCTTAGTTAAGGGGAAGAATTTGAAAACTTCTTTTAATAATTGTTTAAATTAATTCTTTAGAAACCTGTCTCTTCAGTTTCATAGCTTGTTTTCATATAACAAGATTTATGCAGTTTGATAGGGTTTATAATTAAATCCTGGTTCCTGTACTTGCGGCTCTATATTTTTAGAGCTGGAGTACCTTCTATGTCAGTAGCTCTTGAGGGGTGGGAGGTAGAAACTCCTGCGGTAGTACTTCCAAAATACCTTGTGAAATATTTTTAGCACTCCCCAGCCACTTAAGATAACTTTTCTTGCTCTCCATTCCATTATTCTTCCAGTCTCATAAGAAAACTGTTAGGCCTGAACATCTCCATATCCTGTGTGGTGTTCTTTAGAGCAGCTCGTCTGTCAGGGAAAGTTTTGTAGATACCCGAAATCTAGGCCAATTCTGTGCATGTGCTTTGTCTACAAAGGTCTTCAGAATACCAGCTGGGGTTATATACTTGCCAGAAATTTTATTTTAAAACAAATTTTAAAATATATATGGGGCATGGATTTGATTTATGTTCAAAATGTTTTTTAAAACAATGCAGGTAATATGCATATTTTTATGGTGCTCTGTATTGTCACTGTGGTATTATTCTAAGTGTGATTTTTTTTTTTTTTTTTTTGGCCAAATTGTTAATTGTAAGAAAAGGTCACTAGGGAAATGACCAGCGCATCTGGCCAAAGCCACTTGATATTTCTTACCTCTATACTTCTCAAAAGCCTAATCCATTTGATCCAACCTTGTATATGAGCAGGTGAAACTTCAGTCAAATTCATTTCTGTTCACCAAATAAAACTGGATGTAGGACCAAATGCATTGGCTGTGTTATACCCGGAAAAGTGTGTTCTGTCTCTGCACTTTTTGCAGTCAGTCAGGCTCCTTATTTACAACTAGCCAATTGCCTATCAGGAATGATGGAGGAGATAGAGCACCAGCACCGCCTGCCAGGAGCAGGGAGTGGTGGGGAGTTTGCCCCACCATCCCTTCCATCCCCCTCAGCCCGAACCCCACGCTGCTGCTGGCACCACCGCCTCCAGGGAACGGCCGGGGTGGGGCAAGACCAGCAGTGCCCTCTTCCCCCCCTGCTCCGTCCCCGCTGTCATGGTAGCACTCCCCCATGCCGCCTCCTGTCCAGAACAGTCTTGGAGCACTATGATTAGTTGTTTTAGTAACCGATCAGCCTGCTCCAGACGTGTTACGAACAGACAGACAGACTAAGCCCTTTATTATATTAGAATGGGGGCTTGTAGCTGCATTCACTATAGAAAAGTCTGTCTGCAAAATGATTTGATTTAAATAGGCAGTTTTGTTCTTGTTTTGTGTTTGTATCTTTTCATTTATTTTTTCATAAGGGGAGATGCTTGTGGTTGATATAATGTAGTGTTACTTTTTATTAAACCTGAGGATTCATTAGTCTCTGTACATAATAAATCAGTTATTAAGCCTGTATGTTCATTCACATTCTTATTATGTTAGAAAATGGAATGGTGAATGTTGCACTTTTTCCCTAAATTTATTTTTACTTCATTTGTAACCCTGAATTTGGGTGCAAATTGGAATACAATTAAAAATGCCCAAAAAGAGAATTAAAAAATGTTTTGTTAAATAAAATTATCAAAGGTACCTAATATAAGGAAAAGGTTAGTTGATGGACATATACTTTATTCTTAAAACTATTTTGTATTAAATAAAGGAAATCTGTATTGTTACAGTTTTTGATGGTGTTGGTTGTTTTGGGCCACTATGTTCTTCAGGGTTTTGGAACTAGAAAATTCCCTCAGCAACTTAATTTAAAAAAATAATGGTCTTGCTATCCTGCTTTTGCCATTTCTCAATCAATTTCTCAGGTTTAAATGTATTAGTCCTTGGATTTACCCAGTTGAACAAATTGAAATAAAGGATATACTCTCTTTTCACTCTCAAAACAGGCTAGTGCTGTCTAAAGCTACAACAGACTCTCTGGTTCTATTGCTAACTAATGATTCACCAGTTTGGATGATTTGACTTTTCTGATAACTTTAGCAGCAAACATGTTATAGCTAGGCTTTTGTATTAAAATTATTTTAGTAACTAAGGGTAAGTTTTAGACATTTTAGCCTACCAAATTTAATTTTAAAAAACCCTTAAATATCATTGTCATTGTTATATCCAAAAGTAACCCAATCCAAAATCTTTTTTTATCTTTCTTGCTTGACTGTAGTAATGGAAACTTATGTAAAGTCAGGCGAACAGCAATGTTTTAAAATGGTAGGTGTATAATAAATTATCGTGTTAAGTCAGTCAAGCTATCTTGAAAATGGCTATAGCTGATGTTTATATAATAGCAATATTTCTAGTAATATAGCCCCCAAAACCCCAAAATGTTAAGTTTTGCAAATGTCTGATTATTAAAACTTTTGTCCTTTCAGTCATGACTAATAAATATTTAATCTTTTGAGGTATATAGGGTCAAAACATTTTGGTTGGTTTTGTTAGCCAGATACTGAAGCTAAATACAGTAAAATCTGTTATCCAGCCTCCCTGGGGTAAGGGGATAGCTGGTTCTGGAAAAACTTAGGTTATCCTCCCCGCCCCCTCCTCACACCAGGTCAACCAGCCTGAAATTCTGGTTAGTAAAGTATTCTGGTTATTTAAATGCTGGATAGTGGAGATTTTGCTGTAGATTTGTTTTCCTTACCCATTCTGAATAGTGCACAAAAAATAAATACAACAAATATTTTAAAAGGTGTAAAGCTCTTTCTTTTAAATGAATTGAAAATGTTAATAAAGAAATGAGTTCATTATTATGCTTGGTAAGCACAAAGAATTAGGAATTATTATTTCCTTAACTTCTTTTCTGAAGCATCTGATCTGGCCATTGTCAAAGGACACACTTCAGAATGAAGTCTAATCTGATCCAATATGGCAGTTAATCAGACCAGTTGTACTTCTTTCAGCTCTGTGGCTTACTTCAAGACCCTATGTAAAAAAACAGAAACAAAAAACAAAAAAAAATAGAAATGAGTTCTTGAAACCTGATTTGGTTAGGAATATAAGCAGTTAGAGAACATAGGGATGAAACGAATTTCAATTTCTACAGCTATTTCCTGAGATGTCTTTCATGAATAATTGCATCAAGTCCTGATTTATCACAGAATAACACTGCAGTAATCGTTTGTTTGTTTTTTTTAAATGCTAGCAAACTCAAATTTTTGAATGCTGCATAGGAAAATGTTTTTAGAAAATTACTTCATAAACAGGTTTTTTCTGATATTGGTATGAAACGTGCAGTTTCTTCACTGACACCAGTAAGCAATTTTTAAATTAAAAGGCCAATTCTGTCAATTTATTAATATAACAAAACTGCATTTATTTGGTAAAGAAAATTCTCAGTAACTTGTAAGAGTTTATTGAGACTATATGCATCATAGTGATAGTCAATAGATTTAAAAATAACATGATCCAGAATGATCATTGGATCAGCAAGTTTGGCCATTTGGATATCACAGGCTATAAAATTTCACCCATACTCTCTACATCTAGAGCTTAGGAACTCTTAGACTAAATACCTCATTCCTCAGCAATGGGGACTAGATGACCTTGTGGAGTTTTTTCCAGCCCTACTTCTGTGTGATTTGTATGTAAAGAAGTAAAGTTTAGTAGTTTGACTCATTTTCTTATAACAATTTGAATTATTTTGCTGTGTAAAAACTCATTCATATCTACAGAAAACTGGTCCTTAATGATTTGCAAAGAATAACACAATGTATAGAAAGCACTTTGTAAGTGACGTTAATCTGGCAGTGCATCTTGAAAAGGAAAGTAGAGAAGAATTAAGTAATTTAAATAATTCTGAGACTGAAACGTGAATGTTGGGAGGGTCCGAATCAATCTTATTCATGACCTTAAAGGTGATTTACGTGTCCAGTAAATGTATAGCTTCCTTTCACCATCAAAATACTAAAATCCACATACTGTGCAACAGGGTTGGGCAATTATTTGGGTCTGTGGGTCACAGGAAGTTTTACTGAGCTGTTGTGGACCAGATCAGCACCCTACCCACCCACCCAACAATTCACCAAAACTTCCTATGTGGGATGGGGCCACAGGCAGGCTGGGAGCAGTGTTTGGGAGTGGGACAGGCAGGCAAGGCCAGGATCACAGGGTGGTAGCAGCACGGAGCTGGGGCAGAGCCATGATCTGCTACCTATACGCCCCTGCAGGTTCCATGGGCAGAGGTGTGCAGGGAGTGGATTGCAGCTCAGTCCTGCCCTGCACTGTCACTGCCCTATGATCCTGGGGTCTCTGTGGAGGCCAGCCGGGAGCCATGCAGGCAGGGCACTTGGCTGGGCATGCAGGCAGGGAGCTGTGTTTAGGTCCAGGATCTTGGGGCAGTGACAATATGGGGCCAGGGCAGGGCTGGGGCAAAGCTATGATCCACTCTCTGCATGTGTCTGGTTGCAGAACCCCCACCCATGGGGCCTTGTGGGCAGTGGGTCGTGGATCTGCCCTGGGTCCTGGCCCCACACTGTTACTACCCTGAGAATCTGGCATCTCCTCGGCCCCGGATACCTGTCTCGCTCCCAGACAGCACCCTCTGCTAGTCCATGGCCCCATCCCAGCTGCCTGGCCAAGCGCCCTGCCTGTGTGGGTCCTGCCCCTGGCAGAGGGTGCAGGGCAGATGGCCAACAGTGCCTGGGCAGTGGGGATGGACCCTGCATCAGCTGCTACCACCATTGGGAATCCGGCTGCTGTGCTGCCTCAGCCCTACTGCACACCCAGGGGCAGCAGGACCAGCTGCATGCACCACGGCCTGGGCTGCCTCATGCCTGGGCCAGGAGGGACCAAGGGACCCATCGCAGGCTAGACAAAATCACTCAGTAGTCCATATCTGGCCCGTGGACCATATTTTGCTCAGCCGTGTTGTATGAACTAGTTAAGCTAGTGTGAGGTAACCACAAAATTGACCATAGGTGGTCTTACTAGGCTGCTCTCTGAGCACATTTAATGTAGTTGTTGTTGTCAAAGAGCACTGTATGAAATAATGGCTAGTGTGTACAATAAAAATGAAAACTTGAAACTCAGAAGGGCAAAGGTTGCTGAAATATAAAACAATATGAAGTCATTATGTAACATCAAGCACTATTTTTGTAAGTTGACTGGTTTCATAGTTGGTAGGGTCGGAAGGGACCTGAGGAGATCATCTAGTCCAACCCCCTGCCGTGGCAGGAAAGAGTACTGGGGTCAAATGACCCCAGTCAGATGTCCATCCAGCCTCCTTTTAAAAACCCCAGGGTAGGAGCCAGCACCACTTCTTTTGGAAGTTGGTTCCAGGTCCTAGCCGCCCTGACAGTGAAATAGTGCTTCCTAATGTCTAGCCTGAAACTACCCTCTGCCAGCTTGTGTCCATTGTTTCTTGTAACTCCCAGGATTGCTTGGGGGAACAGGGATTCTCCCAATGCCTGCTGGTCCCCCTTGACTAGTTTGTAGACTGCCACAAGATCCCCTCTCAGCCTTCTCTTTTGGAGGCTGAACAGGTTCAGGTCCCTCAGTCTCTTCTCATAGGGCCTGCCCTGCTACCCCCTGATCATGCGCGTGGCCCTCCTTTGGACCCTCTCCATATTGGCCACATGCCTCCTGAAGTGCGGTGCCCAGAACTGGACACAGTACTCCAGCTGCGGCCCTACCAGTGTCGCATAGAGGGGGAGGATCACCTCCTTGGACCTGCTTGAGATGCATCTGTGGATGCACGACAAGGTATGGTTGGCCCTCCTGACTGCGTCCCCACACTGTTGGCCTATATTCATTGTGGCATCAATGATGACTCCAAGATCCTTTTCTGTCTCAACACTGGCGAGAAGGGAGTTCCCCAGCCTGTAGGTGTGCCGCTGGTTCTTCCTCCCCAGGTGCATTACCCTGCACTTGTCAGTGTTGAACCCCATCCTGTTCTCTTCGTCCCACCCCTGTAACCTGTCTAACCTGTTTAAGAATACATGAAAAGGACACAGGATAACCAAAAGATGTATAATACAGAAATGTGCACACTTTAACTTCACAGTAAATTAATGCAAATATAGGTTTTTAGTCATGACCTGTCAAATACAGACACCTAGCCTGGAACACAAAACACACATGTTCTTTTATTTTGAACTCCATAATAAAAGTAAATGTGGCTTTCACATTTAAATGGAAAGTAATAACAAATCAGTAGATGTAGATGCTTAATTGATTAAAATAAATGAGCACAAATGATTTCTCCTTAGTTAATTGACTTTTGATAAGTTGTTTTTAATTTTCTAGGAAGGACTTGTATAGACAGATAAATGGCATTTAAGAATTTGTAGGAGGCATCCTCCTTATGAACATAATTTTTTTCATTTTTTCCAAATCTTATTATGCATTATCTTAGTTAAATACTGTGCTCAAATATTTCTGAGCTTGGGAAAATCTGGTATGCGTGTTGAAATCATACGTAACACAATTTGCCAACTGCTTTACTTGTTCATATTTTTAAAAATTCAGTGTCTGCTGGTGTGATGGAAGTACAGATGATGCTGCACATGGAGTTTGGGAGGGGGAGGGTGCCTTTTTTTATTATTATTTAGTACTGTAGATATGCTTATGGTGTTTTATCTTCTTCGGCAATCCATCACAGCCAAGGATGATTATCTTCTATGATTGTCTTACCTGTGTGTCCGAAGATGGCTGATGAGGCCTATCCGAGATTGACAGACTCTGCTGCAGCTTGGACATATGTTTCCGTGGGGGCTGGGTGGTGCTGGATTCTTGACTTTGTCTGCAGCACGCTGTTTCTGCTGCGCTTGCTTTATGTGTTTTATAGATGTATAAGACTATTCCCAGACCAAAAAACAACTCCTCCTTAAGACAGAACTGAGTACTTAACAAAAGAGTATGATTAAGGCATCCAACTAGCCCTAGTATAGCCTTCTGTTGAGACACACCATTACCAATTTGATTAAATATATCTCTTTAAGACCTTACTTACTCTCAAGATCAGTATTGATGTTATTAACAGCCTGCCTATGCCACTGGCTTGTGGCTGCTTCTTGGCTGCAGAAAGGCTAAGGGGCATCACCCTAACAAACACACCCTTGCTGAGCCATTAGGCAGTCAGCAGCAGTTCTTTTCTGTTTCTTTGTGGCAGAAGCTACCACCACTGAGGCCCTGAACATACAATCATAGAAAGTTAACATCATAGAAAATTAACATCTGGACTCAGTCTGGCCTTTGGATTCTGTCTCAATGGTCTAAATGGGGCAAAGGGTTGGGTCTTAGGCATCCTCCACTTCTCCACAGTCTTGCTTAGGCATATTTATCAAAAGTCTTGGTGTAATCGTCACAGGACTCCATACAAGCAGATTCATCAGGCACCTGACTAGACCTATTATACATACACCCTGATCCAAAGGATCAATGGTTACCTACCTTAATAAGCAAATAATTCAATTGTATATTAAGTCAGATTCACCAGTACATTTTGACTAGTTCTTGTTGATAAAAAGAGCTGTAAACTAACCTTAACTGGCTACTGTACTCTGGGTTGCTGTAGTGTCTCGGTTAAACTGCTCTTAAAAGATGGATGACAAATTTTAAGACAGATGCTGCATACCTTAAAAATATTAGAAAATCTGCATGTAGATTCTTGTACATAACATTTTAAATTTTTTTTAAGTAGTCACATTTTTAGATAGAAAATAGTTCATAGATTAAGTTCATTGAGAAAAAGGTCAGTAGCTTAAGGTAAAAATTACTAAACAAAATTATTCAAAAGCCAAGCGTTACAGACCCTGGTAATTTAAAATAAAGGTGAAATGAGAAGTGTGTTGAACAACCCACAGTCACTAAGGTAAAAAAATGTGTCCAAGCCACCTTAATTCAGCCTTGCATGATGATGCAAGAGGAGGGAAATATGGAGGAAGAATACAATAATGTATTCTAGAAGTTAGTTTAATTTGCAACCACAAACAGTATTAAATGACTTGATCATTGCTACTATATGACATCACTGTCTTGCTATAATTAAGATTGTCTGTGTTGGTTAAGATAGATGATAACCTATCTTGTCCACTGGTTTTTAAAACTGTAGCTATCTGGCCTGATTGTTCTGGTAATTAAATGTATCAAATATTTAATTCAATATTTATGAATTGTATCAGTTTAAGAAGTACTTCATTTTTACATGGCATGACATAAGAACACAAATGTAATGGTACCCAGAGCCATCAGTCAGTAATTTTTTTACTTAGATTGAGATGTCCTTGTGAGACCTTAACACTGTGGTATATTTACAGAATTTTGGAAAAAAATAATGAGACAAAAAGAATACATTTCCTGAATGAAAATTCATCACTGGGTATCAATCAGCTTATAGTTTAAAGAAGAAAAAGCCAGCTGTCCCTTAGCTGTCTTTGCTCTTCAGCTTGAACTAAAAGAGTGCTTGACGCACATTGCTTAGTACATCTTGTTTGTACAGGAACAAGATCTGATCACCAGAAGAAAAAGGGGACAGATAGTCAACATGTTTATTATAGGTGCTCCTGAGGCAAAATTGAAGTTCTATTCTCTCTCAATCTTTTTCTGCTAAATTTCAGTTTAAATAATTTTTGTAAAATTCAGCCTTTTACACTTGAGCTTTTTGTTATAAATATTATATTTTAAATAAAAAGTTAGCTGTTAGCTTTCAGTTTCAGATTCATGAGTAAGATTTCCTCCCTTCCTTATGAATTTAAAGTTCCTATCTTTCAGGACATTGCATCCCCCACCTTATATAGCTCACTTTCTCCTATAGCATTTGTGCCTTCTGCATTCTGTTCATGCATTTAAAACTTAGGGCCTCCTTGTACTAGGTATTTACTGGGAACAGTTTTTAAATAAATGTGCATTATGCTTCCTTAACTTATTCTAAATTTTTGTTAAAGTATATCCTGTTTCTTCCATAGCTAATGGAACCTTTTATTACTGGTTTAATAACCATTTGTTGTTCTGTTTTTATAATGCTGAATTGTTGCATCTATGTTGTCCATAGTAAGTTCTTTGGATCATAGGTCTGTTGTTTGCTTTTAAGGATCATAAGGCATAGAGCTTGCTGGGAATATGAAAACGAATTAATATGAAAATGCAGCTTGCAGGTCTGCATTTAAGGCTGAACTGAGTTTTATACTTCAGAGCAGGGATTCAAACTTTGATAAAAGAAAAAAAATAGGGCATTCTTTCCAAAATTACAGCACTTAATTTTTTAAAACAGAATGTATCTTCTGAGGGATCGCAAATTAACCTGATGATTTTTGTTAAAGTTAACTTAAAAAAAAAAAAAAAAAAAGTTCCCTTTAGAATTTTTCATCTACATCCCAGATTATATTAGTAGAATAATGGACCTTTTAAATTATGCATATAATTGAAACTTTGGGAAGGTACACAAAATATAGACCAGCTCAAATGCAGTTCAAACCTGAAGGAGACAGATATACAAGCCTGTTAACCAGTTTAAGTCGAGTACTTTTTTGAACTGGTTCACTGAGGTGTGGGGTCCACAACATGTGACACAGATCTAGTCAGTCCTTTAAGTATTCCTCCCCTGCCACCAACCACTGTGTTGCTCTGCTTTATAACCAGAATTCTGTTGCTCCCTCATTTTTACCCTTTTGTTGGCATTTATTATCAATGCTCCCTTGCACTGCTGGTTCAATAAAAGCTGCATTTCCAATAACCATCAATGTTCCAAATACATACTGAACCATGCTACCCATTAGAAGGGTGCTTGTGCTCGAAAGCTTGCGGATAAAGATTTTTTTCAAAAATCTCATTGGTCTCAAACTAGGTCACTTCTACCACAAGTTCTGATTCCATTTGCCTCCAGACCAAAATGGCTGCAACTTGAATACCTGATAGATTACGCAATTTGTCGTGTTTGCTCCAAAGTTTGAGTATCTTAAAATTTCTCTCCTCCCGTCTTCCTCACTGGGCCTATACCTGTTCTACCAGGGGCACACAATTGTGTTTAGGATAAGGTAAACCGCTCTTGTCTGCTTTTCTTGACCTAACTGTGCTAGGTACTTGTACATTTGGTGTTACAACAATATTTTAACTGAGAATGCATAAAGCTTCCATTGGGACTTTCCCTTTTCTACTGTCTCAGAGTTACAAGGTACAAAAAGTAATTACTTACATTTATATACTTTAAAAAGCTGAATTTTTTACCTAACAGTTTCCTATGGAAACCTACTTCAATGAAACAACAATTTTCCTCTGGAAATGTTTCTAGGTTTCAAATTGAGAACAAGAATAAACAAACACAAATAATGCTGCAAATAATCAAATGCTTTCTTGAACAGAAATATTAAAATAATTTTAAGGTGTTGATTTCTTATGCAAAATCTTCTAACCTCTCTTGAACATGCAGTGAGATGCTATACTGAACTATTAATGACAGCTATACTTCTGCTGCAGAGAACCCTAAGAAGAGCTAACATGAGCACAATTGTAAATTTTTTAATAAGTCAAAAGATGTCCAATGTAATTTTTAGAACATCTGATCACAGAATTAATTATATTTATATTTAAGTATGATACAACATAAAAGGATTTCAAAGACTGTCAGCTATGGGGATGAAGTTTCTAAAATATGGTCACGGACACCTACTGTGCTGCTCTGCTTAACTTGTAGCTCTCCTATAAGATATACCGCAGATATATATTTTTAAACAAAATGAAACAAAACCCACAGCCATTTGAGAAAATATCCTTTACATGATTAAGAATGTATGCTATTCACAGTCAAATTTATAGCATTGAAAAGAGGTAGAGTGATCACCTCAGAATTTCCAAATAAAAACTAACAAGCAATGACAATATACAAACAACATTACAAGCATAACGAACAAGATTAGCCTTAAGTGTTTGCAGTTCCAGTCTAGATTAGAAAATGAAAAAAAAAAAACATTTTTTGTTCTCCCTGACTCTCGTGTTACTATAAGGCAGAAATAAGGTGGTTTGGATCCAGCAGCCATGCATTTTTCATAATGCAGCTTATTTGCATTTTAATTTGTAGCGTAACTCTAATATCCTGCATTTTTAATGCTTATTTTTGGAGTGGTTATAATGCCTTTGATCTTTTTACCCTTCCATTACTGACAGATTATTCAACTCCAGTTTCATGTAGTTTTTTATCTGGGATTCTCTACACTATGCATTAAAATGTCATCTTCTCTGAGGACAGGTGCCTTCACTTCCAGTGGAAATATATTTTCAAAGAAGCCAGTTCTTTGTAGCCTATTCATAAGAATACAGAGGGTGTGGACACATGCAACAACTGAATTGTTTCCTAATGTCACTGACTGGGAACTGGTTCACAATCATGTGTGAGGTGCTGCAGCTCTGATATCAGGGGCTGGAAGTGTCCACCCAGCCCAGAATCAGCATTCTTCACAGTGGGCGAGTAGATGGGATTGTTAGCACCCATGCTTTAGGGGCCTTAAGGAGTGGCTGACCTATGGCTGTGTGTGTTCTTATTTATCTGCTTTTCCTTCTCTTCGGAGCATGAGTTCAATAGCCTGCACTCAACCAAACTCTGCACTGCAGTTACTTGACTTGGGGTACTCAGGTAGGGGGAGCAGGCGGAGGTAAGGTTGAATGCTTGGAGTCACATGTTTTAATCGTAGGAGAGTTGAAGGTGTGATAAAATCACCTTCAACTCTCCAATGAAATATGAACTTTCATTTCTACCTAGAAGAACTTTTACAGTCTTTTCTCCTATGCCTAGAGAAGGGTGCTTGTGCTCGAAAGCTTGCAAATAAAGATTTTTTTTCGGAACTGTCTAGTCGGTCTAATAAAAGATATCACCTCGACCACAAGTTCTGATAGATAATCTGTGGAATTCCATAGATTGAAACTATACTACCTATAGAGCCATCTATGGAATTACATCTATAAATTACATTAATTCAATTACAAATCACTATCTCCTGAAAATGATGTTTAAAGATGGCCAGATTCTGTTCTGAGTTGAAAAATAAGAGGTATTAAAAGCCTGTCATTTATGGCCAAACGCAACAGCTACATAAATCAAGATGAGCTGCAGGAATTTAAAACCAGCTAGTCAGTGTTCAGGACTGTTATCTTTTATCTCATTAGCTGGCTTTTGCTTTAGAAATGCCAGTTAGTTTATAGAAATTTGCTAACCATGAAAATCGTAAAACTACTGCTAAATATGAAAATGTAAAGTCTCTTTACTGTTTACCTCTCCCTTGGTCTCACCATAAACATTGAGTATGCTATTAGATACACACATGGAGTGTGTTTGTATATGAATTTGTGGACTTATCTCCTTTTCTGTATTTGTATTTTCAGCATTGTGTTTTTATTGTCAGAGATGTTTAAATGTGGCAGAGCCAACAAAGTGTACTTAAAACTCTCCACCAGTGGCTATTTGGTTTTTTGATTGTGTTGTCTTAAAAAAATGTTGTTTTTTGCTCTCCTTTCAAAAGTATTTACATGTTGACCATTTTGGTGACTGTTTTACTGCATGTCTAGGGAGAGGGTCCCAAGACAGGAAGTGTCAGATTTTTTTTGCAGTTAAACTTCTGTGAATAGAAAATGACCAAAAGGACTCTTAGCTGTACTAAATGTTGTTATTTTTGTCTTTACTTGCATTCAGTTCAAAAAAAGCTTCAGACTGTGTTTTCCACCATATCTTACACAGCAACAAGACACTTAGCTGTTCATGGAAGAGTCAAGTTGTCCTGACATTTTGAAAGAATGCTTAACTCTCTAGAACGCTTGATTCTCAGTCAAGGTACCGCGGCACCCTGGATGCTTTCAGATGCTTTCAAGGGTGCTATGAGGTGCTATGCAGTGTTAGCAGAGTTAGGTATGAAAGTATGATTCACTAGGTAAACCCAGAGTTTTCAAATAGGAATCCATAACGTTAAAAACATTCTATTTCCTTGTAGTCTTAGAGATCTTTACAATAGAAGAATGCCTTTATTTTTCTGTAGTCAAAAAACAAGTAAAAAATAAGAACTAGAGTTTTCCAAAGGATGTCTTGAGTCTTAAAGGGTTGGGAATTACTGCTCTAGAAGCACAAAAACTCAGGACAGCAAGTTGTAGCTCCCCACCAGCTCTATATCATTAGACTAAACCAGGGAAGCAAAGTTTGATGCCCAAAGGCCTGCCATCTGTGTTCAAGGTCATTGAATGTTGTACCAGGTTCTTTCCTACCCATGCTCCCTATAACCTTCTTTGACTATTTCAGTTCTGTATCTTAAATCCTCAGTTTTTCTTTAATGTGTTTACTGCATCTTGTATTCTTATGCAGTACTTAATTTTAATTTTCTTCTTTTCTTTACAAAGAATTCTTATATGCAGCTATGCTCAGTTCTCAACTTCACTAGATATGCGGTTGTTATGAAAGTACCTGCAAAGTCTAGTAGCCATTTTGGTGTTGAATAAAATGTATAGTTTTATGCTCAGGGAAATGAATGTGCCATTTTTTAATGAAAAATAATACTATATTTTTTTCAGCATTGCAAATGTGTTGGCAAGTGAACTTCACTTATCTTAATTATGTTATTTGAAACAGAGTTGTGTCCTGACTTTAGCTATTGACATTTTAGATACTGTGGGGGAAGGGTATGCTATATGGGTTAGGATGGTGCTGATTCATCAGTAAACACTTCTGCACAAACCAGCCACATAAGAGCATCCATATGAGTGAACTGCATAAGTCTTCAGTTCCACTGAGTTGCACATTGACCACAAAACTCCTCCGAGTCATTAGTGATGTGGTTCTTCAGTACTGAAGCACAGACCTGTATTCCATTTCTGTGGGAATCTTTAGTTGGTACAATATCCTTTGAAATCTAAAATGCAGTAGAAGCTCTCTGTAGATTCATTAGTGTTCTGCTAACCACCAGGACACATCAGAGGATTTGCAATTAGGGGACAGATCTAGAAAGATCATCTTCTCGTTTACTATTGTAAAAAGAAACCATTGGGTGACCCAGCCAGCCAACCCAACAGTCTGTTGCTGTGACTAGCATTTCCTGATAAAAGCTCCTCCCCAAGACTAGGAACAGACATTCAAAAAGCCTGAGCCAGAATTGATTCAATCTTTGCAGATTAGTTTAAACTGTAAAGCTTGAACCGATTTGGAGGTGGATAGACATTTGCTTTTCATTCCAGAAATGCAGGCACATGCCTGCAGTGGCTCAAGCTAAAAGCAGGGGAGTGCTAGAGCAGCCCTCCATCCCCTTCTTCTGTGCTGAGCTGAAGGGGGAGGGGGGCTGTAGCCAGGCTATGGCAGGATGCTCTGATTTGGGATGGGTTTAAACCCCTACCCTGACCTGCACTGTCTCAGGCTCCCCCACCGCTCAAGGAGTTAGGAGTGTTGCCGGCCCCAGGCTAGCACTCTGAAGCGAAGGGGGGGGGGGGGAGTGCAGGGCATGCATCTGTTGATGATACTGAGCTTTTCAATCTCCCTCTCCCTATCTGAAAAGTTGATGGCTGCAAACCAGCAGGGGAGGCTGATAAAACCAGTGTTATCAGCCCATCAGCAAAATAAAGCTTTTCTCATTAGTTCAAACTCTTCTTGATCAACTTTTTCCAAGGAAGAAACAGAGATATTACCAGTTACCTGTTGATTAGCTCCAAAAAGTACTAAGTAGACAATGTCCTGTTTGCCTTTGTCCTGTCTCCCACAGAATGGACTGTAGGTAGCATGTGGCATGTTAGCTAATGCTGAGAGGTGTCTGTGTAAGGCAGAGGAGGGGGGAATCCCCGCTTGACCAGGGAGTGGTGAGGGGAAACGGGGGAGCAGGACGAAGCCAGGCAGACTCCACTGTGCCTGCAGTCTGCTGGAGCTGCAGCAAGGGAGCAGAGGGGTGGGGCCAGCCCTGCCAGGCTGGAGCAGAGAACAGAGCCCCACCCAGAGTTACAAAGCATCTGGGATGCTGGGGGACTCCGATTAAACTTAGACCAGGAAGGGATCTGGGACAGATTGCACAAACCGGTTTCAGCCATTTTCAAACTGGTTTATGTGCATTTAACATCTGGTTAACAGAGGTTTAAACCACTCTCCGATCACTTAAACCGGTTTTATGTGTAATGTCTGTCCCTAGCCCAAGAGCGAATGCCTCACAAACTGACTTATGGCAGAATGATGCCATTGACATGTACTGCCCTGCGGTTTCACACCAGAAATTAAGGCCACTGTACATTATGTACACTTATCTGTAACAAAACATTTTTGTTCTCATTCCATGTATTAAATAAGGTATATTAAAAAGAAAATTACCCAAAAAATAAACTTAACACTGTTTTGTAATAAAACTGGGTTTTACTCCATTTTGGCATATAAATGCCACGTTGAAATAATTTGTTTTTAATGATTGCATGTAATAAATTGCAACATTTGAAAGCATACCAAGGGCAGCTCTCCACTCAGCTGTTGAAAGAGCCCTTTTATTAGGGACTGATTATTTGGAGGCTCTATAGTTTTATGCTCAGGGAAATGAGTGTGCCATTTTTTAATGAAAAATAATACTATATTTCTTTCAGCATTGCACTGATTTCAACCCCCCCCCCCAAAAAAAAAGAGGGGGGGGGATGAGTTTCATTGTTCCAGATACTTAAAATGATAGTGAAAATGGGGAGGAGGGATTGTTTTTGCCATCCTCTTATCACACTCCACAGTCTCAGGTTTAGGTTTCTACTATGCTAGACAAGGGTTTAGCTGATAACTGGTCTTTGCGCTCCATTATCAAGGAGAACAGCTGCGGAAGGGAGAGCAGGGAAGTAAGTCAATAAAACGTGTTTCCTGATGATTCAACTAGTGGTTACAAATGACAGAAAATCTTCCTCGCTTACAAAACAAAAGGAAAAACCCACTTGAGAAGCAGTTGATGCAGTAACAAGAGCTGTAAATACATCAAATAAAATTTGTAAAACCTGAGACAATTCCAATGAAAAAATAAGACTTCAACAGTCGCATTAAATTACACTGAATATATTACCCTGTATCGTATCCTATAGTATTTTTATGTAGTGTCTTGATCTATAACTTAGATTATAATACATTATAAAATAGTGATAATGGGAAATAAGCCCTTTTCATGAAATAGAATAATGGAAAATGAAAGTGAAAGAGTCAGTGGAATCTCAGTAGTCAAAATGTATTAGTTCCTGGTTGGATGATCTACTTAGTGTTAACAGGAGTATCCTCTCAAAAATACTAAGGCATTTGGTTCTGTAAGTTTTTGCACACGTTTGTTTTTGTTTTATTTCTTTAGTTTGCAGTTTTGAACTCCAGGATTGTCTTTGCAGTAATGGAACCTCCCTTGGATAAAGCTGTAATGTGAGAGTGCATCCCCCTCATGTACAAAAAGGTGTTGTTACTGTTTTCAACCATGCACAACCATTTTAATCTGAATGGGAAATCTGTCTAGGGACCCAAAGTACAGTAATTAGCAGTCTCTTCAGAGTGTCAGAGCAGAATTACCATTGTAATGGTTTAGCTGGAGGATAAAAGGATTGAATTTGGGTCTGCCTGCCTGCCAAACTAAATGAGTTGCCATGGGAATTTTCAAATGTAAGAGGCGTTTACTTAAAGCAATTTGGCGGGTTTGAATAAACTCATAAATTATGGGTTTTAGAGAAGAGATCCCTGCTTTCTCTGGCATAGGCTGAACAGCAAAGAAGCCTGTTAGAAAGCTGCTTACAGTCTTAATGAGAATAAGTTGATCCATGCTCCCGTGCAGACTATCAGCTTATTAAGGCTAAACTGTTTCTGCTAAATACAGTACAGTAAGCACATTTCAAGACACAGTTTGCAACAAATCCCTGGAGTAAAAAACAAAATCTGATTGCTCTAAACGTAAATTGAATTTCCTCTGCTGGATTAGATCTACTTTCAAGTAATGCTATTAAAAAATGGTTCTTCGTATTGTTTCAATAAACATTAACCTGCTATTGATTTTTAACTTTCCTCTGTGCATGTAATATTTATTATGACACTTGTCAAATCTCCTGCTGAAGGGGAGGAGGGCATTGAAGGTTTCTTTTAAAAACAAATAAGGTGCTTTGGCCCTTCAAACTGGTTTCTTTGGGTTACATGTAAATGCTTTCAGAGCTCAGGCTTGCTTTTGACCTGAAGGAAGTTGGGCTTTGACCTGCTGACTTATTTGTCAGTACCAACACTTTTGAAATGTGAGAAGATGGACTCAGTGCTTTCACAAATGCCTAAAGTGATGAACATCACTTATGCTTGTTTAACCTTCAGTTATGCTCAAGAAGTCAGCTGTAGCAATAAGATCCTGATACACCGGTGTTTTGCACGAGCTTTCAGAAGCATAGATTTAAATTAAGGGTTTTCTTCCTAGCCATAGCTAGGTAATAAAGTAAATAAGGTTTACAAATATCTATATATAGATATCTGCGCACACATGGGCGGGCACGTATGCACACACAGTTTATTTGTAATGCCAAACAAAAAAATGAAACACTTATTTTAAAGATGCAGGGGTATTTTGTGATCTCAGATTTCGAGATAAACATTTCCATTCGCTTACTGCTTTGAAGACCAAGTGCGTACTTTTCTTCAAAATTATTTAAATTATATTACAAAAGGTTACGTTTAACAATCTGCCTCAGTGATGAGGCTGAACCTATCATTTTATAATGAATCAAGATTCTATGGATGCTGTAACAACAGCTTTAGGTAAAGGCACTTAAACTATGCTTAATTTGCCTTAAGTTGCACTTAAGACCAGCTTTTGATAAAGGCATTTAAGTTATGATTAAGACTCTTTGGCTAAACCTCATTTCAATGATAGTGCTCCTGTAAATTAACAAAAGATAAATAGTAAATAAACTATACAAATACTAAATTTTCCTCTCATTAACATTTATATTGTGCTGATGATTCATTAGTTGAACAGATGCTGAGTTCTGACAAATTCCTAAACTGTTACTAATGATGCAGCTGAAATTCTTCTTGGGAGCCTTAGGGAACTGTTTGCCATGAAACTTTTGAACCATCTCCCAGGAAGTCAGATGAAGATGAGATAATCACTTACCATTACTCAGAATTTTAGCACTTAATTTAAAGCCAGTTTAAAAGACATTGGTTTTTTTTTATGTTACATACTGGTGTGCTAGAACATATTTTAGAAATACTCTAAGTATCTTATTTTCACCATAGTTTTATCTTGCCATGATTTCTGGTATTTGTCAATGGAAGAAGAGAGCCCAGATTAAAATAAGGAATTGTGGTAAGGAGGGTTCAGGAGCTTCCTTATGGATATATTAATTGTGCACATTGGATTACAGGAAGGATGGAGGAGAGTTATGAAATGTTCAAAAGAGGTAACAATAATAAAGTGTTTCAGAAGCTTGAAATAAAACGCAAATAGCAAGGTTCTTTTTTTGAAATGGGAATTTAAGAAACACATGGAAAAATGCTTTTTTATACAGAAAAGGTGAGATGTGAGAAAACTGTTGAATATAATATTGGATTCAATTGAGTGAACCATTTTAAGGACTACTAACATTTTACAATTATTTAGTGAAGCCATTGTTGACTAAAGTACAGAAGTAGGAGTCAAAAGGACCTGGGAGTTTGAGCTGTTTTGTTTCTTTTTTTTTCCCCATCCCAACACTGCAGTTCTTATGACTTTGGAGTAGTCAGTTATGCTCTCTACCTACATCACGGTTGCGCAGTAATTTCTGCTGGAGGGCCACTTAATGAGTTTTGGGGACCTGTCGAGGGCCATATCCATTTCAATCTCTCATGTTCTCTTTCTGTCTCCCTCTCCCTCCCTCCCCTTTTCTCTTCTCTTTCTCCCTCTTGCCTCCCCTCCTCTTGGTCCCTCTTCCAATCTGTCCCTCCCTCCCCCTTTCTCCAGGACCTGGCTGAAACTGTAGTTTGTCAGAAGTCCTGACATAGCTGTAGACCCACATGGAGACTTCTGTCCGGATCCACGGCTGAGTGTTGGGGCTCCTGATGGAACTACAGCTTTGGCTGAGTCCTGGAGGGAAAAACAGGGAGGGAAGGTGCAAGAGAGACAGAGAGAAGAGAACAGACAGAGATGCTGTTAACTGCCCAGTTTGGCAGCAGCTCCCGCCTGGGTCCATGGCTGATACTGCTGGCAGGTTCCAGGTCGGGGCTCTGGGCAGGAGCTTTCATAGTGTTAGGAGAGCAATGGGTCAGCTGTGGATACTGTCAGCAGGTTCTGCATCTGGGCTCCTGAGCCTGCCCGTGGCGTCCACGTCTGACACTGCCATCCACCTACTGTGGCGGAAGCCCTGTCTGGGTCCACAGCTGGTGCCTTATGCTGCCGGATGGAAGCAGTCCTGCCTGCCCACCTGTCACCACACACCAGCCAGAGCCACCGACCACCTTTGGGCCAGATCCAGTGACTTGGCAGCCTTCCACCTGTGGGCTGTATCAAATCTGTTGGCAGGCCAAATCCAGCGCACAGGCCATATTTTGACCATCCCTGACGTACATCAACAGTAGAGTTAAGGATGCTTGGTTACAGCTCTCACATTACTGCTAAGAAAACCAAACAGTTAAATGTTCATTTTGCATTATTGCAGTGGAAGGTGCAAACAAATACATCTTGTAGTTTGGGGTTTTTAAATCACAAGGGATTTGATAACCCTTGAAACTGTTCATAAACTATCTCAAATATGGCCTTCTCTCAGGAGAGTGGAAGCAGCCTTCAGAATGCAGCATAATAGTAGATAGGTTAGAGAGAGAAATTATGTCCTAGGGCACAAAAACAAACCCTTTGACCCAAGAGAAATGCCCTGGTTGCTTCATTAGTCGCATAAAGCAAAACAGGGTTTATGGGTCTTTTTTTAGTTCTTACCTAAAAACTATTTTACATTAAAATGCAATGGACTCAAGTTATATGCTGTAGCTCAGACAGATGAAGAACTGACAGAGCTTTGTTAAGAATGGGGTCTATAGTTCCATGTAGTCTATCATAACAGGGTGGATATTTTTTCTAGACATTTCCAAAATGGGAATAGACATGAATTTTTATTTAAATTTTAGGTTTGGAGATGAAACTGATTGGCCATCAGAAGAAAATATTAATTTGGTAGTTGAATGAAATTTGAATACATTTTTCTCTTAAAATATTACCATTCACATTTTACTCTTCTGCAATATCCTTTTGATGCCTGCCTATTTCTCTTAAAGTATCTTTTCCCTGTCTGTCTTCTTTCCTTAGTACCTGTCTTTGCTGACCTCTGCTTCTCAGGCCCGTAGAGCACTGCACTAATACGTTAGGCTGATTCCTGTTCTGAAGTTGGCATGTGGCATACTCCAATGTGGTGTTTTATTTATTTATTTATGTGTATATGTATATGTTTTTGCATTAAATTAACCTACAAGAGTCAATTGTAGCAAGTAATCTGGTGTGGCCAAGGAACAAGCATTTTATTTTCGTGTTTTATTTTACTCTAGATCATTCATTTGTAATGCGCAAGAACCTAAAGGCTGTAATCTGGAATTGGCACAGTCTGTAAGCTAGGTGGCTAGCTAATGGAAGTATGCTGATGAAAAAACAAATGGTTAGGGGAAGGGGTTTGGAATATACTGTAACACCACCTAAGTTTTTTTTTGTATAGGTTAGGTGTATTTTCACTTTAGCCCTCCATTTTCCAAAGCAGTATTAACTGGCAGTGTTTCGTAGACATCACAGAAGAAACCAATCCTGGGGTAGGAGTCAAAGAATAACTAAGTGCTTGTCTCCCTGGTTACACTTGGGAAAGTTAAGGGGAATCAATTAAAGGTGTAAAGTCAGTATACATATATTAAAGCACATTAAACCCAGAATGGATATTGTCATTCAGGAATAAAGTGACCTTAGTTCATTTTATTTTTCTCCTGGATGAGAGCATTGACAGGAGGCTTTAGACTGCCTTAAACTTATATACATTGGCTTCAGACCTTTAGTTGATTTGTGCTAATCTACCTTTGGGGCCAAAAGTAGGTCTTGCTTTTCTTTGTCTCTTCAGGGGTGGGAGGCATTCAGATATTCTCCCTTGCCATACAATTATTATGTGGAAGGTGTTTGTTATAAAAGGAAACTAATGGACAATAAAGATTGGTAGCATTAGCCAGTGATTCTCAACCAGGGTGATGCTGCTGCTTTATTTCTTTCTGCCACCTCTTGTTCTGACTTGATGCTTTATTAATCATAAAATCCCACTTGGGCCACTGTCTTTCTGTTGCTTACTTTATAGAAATACGTAATATAGTTTTACCTCTGTAAAAAATTATATGCATAATAAAGAAGTGTACTCCCTCAGCCTAACAAAAAATAATCAAAATAAAGAAGTGTACTCCTTCATCATGTATCTGCATGATCTTGACAGCTTCCAGAATCAGGAGATTGAGAAGAGCTGAGCAATTTGATTTATTTTGCAGAAAATGTAGCTTAAGCTGCTTATGCATAGATGAGTAACTTGTCAACTAGTGCATAAAATGCATTGCAACCAACCTCTGAAACTCTCAGGCATCTGCAAGACAATTTTTTCAGCTTTGAGGATAACGGCCACTATGCAGGAAAAGTAAGGTCGCTTAACAAAGAATACGCTGCATTTGAAAGCTTGTCTAAGTCTATCCCAACCAGACAGTTGGTCCAGTAGAAAATAACAACCACAAAAATCCTTGCCTCTTGCAAAGTGTTAAGTAAAACTTTGTTGTAAGATTTGATCCATGGGGCTTTTGGAGGATGTTGGGGTTTGACAGTGTGAAATATGCAGATTTCAATAACAAAATAGAAACTTAGCAGTCTTAGTTAGCAGTTGCTTCTGTAACAAAACAAACTTTTAGGTGTAACGTGAAATCCGATACATTATGCACGAGCTGCTAAATCAAGGGTATGAAACCCCACAGGACAGGTGAGTATCCCTGAGCCAGTCTGTGGATGAAACTGGGACCAGCCCACTGTGGAGCAGCCACGACACTGATCCAGCCTATGCTCAACGTGCGCCGGTCCCCACGTTTGCGATGGAATGCGCACTCCCTGTGTGAGTGGGCTGGACCCAGCACTGCAACCAGAATAGGAGTTTGGTGTGGGGCACTGCATGCAGCCTACACCTTGGACCCCTTTTGCTACATGCATCACTGTGTCCAGCTTGCACCGCAGGTACTGCATGCCCCATGCTGGTTTCAGAGGCCATGTACACAGCGAACCCCAGGGTTGGCGCATCTATCCACAGTGTGCAGGGCTGGACCAGCTGCATGCAGTATGAAGCTGGCATGGGGCATGTATTCAATGCAACATCGTACTGACAGGCCTCGTGTGCTGGCTTTACGCCCAGAGTGGCACCTTATGGCACACATGCCCCATGTTTACCTCTTATGCCGCATGCAGCATGTGCCAGCTGGTCCACCCTGTGCGCCATATGAAGTAGGCACTAGCCCTGGTCCTGGTCCCACAGCAAGTTTTTCACTTGACATGTAGAACTGGAAGGCAGGACAATGGGCCATTATTTCAAAAAATCTACCATGTACTTTCTGAATTTTGGGAAGGAAAATCAGGCATGAAGAACTTAACATTTCACAATACGTAGCTTTACATAATTTTTAAATATACTAATGTTACTTTTTGTTCCTTCTTAAGACTTTTCTGTAATATTTCTATCTAAGCATTTCCATTTTCTGTTCAAATTGGTTTCTCAAAGACATTCTATAGAGTAGTGTTTAGTATTTTGTTATTAAATATTACTTCTTAATTAACTATCACAGAACAACCCAGAATATTATGTATTCCAGGTGTGTGAGAAGACATGGAAGCTCTCCCCAAGAATTGCAATTTAAAAAAACTATTTAAAAAAGATAAGTCAGCAAATGGAATAACATTGGTAGCAGGGTTAGTCAGTGCATGCATTAGTTTAGTTTTTCAGTTTGTTTATTTTTTACCCTATATTCATTTTATCAGTCATTTTAATTTATACTTATTTTGTATCTTGTTTGCCTGTTTCCACATACTTGTTTCACTTAAATTAACAGACCTTTCCCCTTTGACCACTAAATAGCTGCTTTTTGTCCTACAGCTCATGCCAATGTCCCGTCCCATCCCCTCTTCTCCTCTCCTCTTCTCTCTTTTCTTCTCTGTATGTTAATAAGTTTAAAGCACCAAATTCCTGTCCTTTTACAAAATGCCAGTTCCCCAGTACCACCACACCTTCCCTACCGCAAAACTTTTCTCAGGAATCTCCTTAATCCTACTGGTTAGTAGTCTACAATGAGCAGGCATCTTCACATATTATCTTCAAGGAAGTTCTCAGGTGTGTACAGTCTGTTACTAGAGAAAGTCTTGGCTCTGAGGGAAGTGTTCTACCAGCTACTTAAAGCCTTGGCCTCACAAGATCACTTTGAGTTGAACTTTTGAAGTTTTGTTTTGTGGGAAGAAAGTAAACCATGCTCCCTGCCTACATCACTGTAATTGTTCTGATACAGGCCCTGTTGAATGTTGAAGACATTCAAGTCTGTTTCAAGGATAGGATGGAAGTGGGATAAACCCAGCCCGAGTACTTTACCTTTTATAGTTTCCAAAAAGCATTCTTAATTTTTCAGAGTAGAAGCTTATTTTAAAGGCCTTGTTTAATAGCATAACTTATCACTTTGTAAATTGTTAATACAGTTAAACCAATCAAACATTTACTGCCTAGTATAAGATTATGGCAATTAAAGCTTTTTTTAAAAAAACATACCTTGAAATGTTTTCAAAGGAAGTACATTTACCAAAATAACATTTACCAAAACTAACTCTACAGCTGTCTGGAATTTTTGTATTTATTTGCTAAACATGCATGTTTTACTATGGCAGAGTAACTATTTCTATTCAGAGAAGCCCCTGCATACCTCATGGGAACTGTAATTTGGATGCTTTGTGATCCCAGACTCATCTGGTATATTAGAGTAGGTATCCCTGGCCACAGTGAATGGTGGAAGATGCAGTCTTGGTGTTAAACTTTTTCCAAAGGGATAAATGACAGTATGTAGTGTCAAGACTGCAGCTCTCAAGAGTTCCATTTTTCAGGTGATTAGTTGGAAGGTCATGATTAACCACAGAAAGTTAGACCCTTTCACAACAATTCTAATCCACCATACATTTTTTTTTTGCAATGTCAGATCTGTTTTATGTATAAAATTTGAAAACCATGATTCAAACTGAGAAAATGCCTATCTAATTCTGGCTCTCTTTTGTATGACCAGATGAGTCAGTTTTCAGCATGTCTTACTTTGCCATGTTGTAATAATCTGAATGTTTGTTGAAATAGCTATATTTAATCCAGTTAAAAATTGCAGTATATATTACCATTCATAGGCAGCCACACATTCAAAATAGTAGTATTCAGCTGATAAGAAATGATTGTTTCTCATTCAGTTGTCACAAAGGGTTACTTCATGACAACATAGCCACAGGTTATAGCTCCATTTGAGAATAACGGAATGTAGTCGGCGAGTCACATGAGTGTGTAGTTATCTCGCTGTTTCAAGAAGGAGCACTCATCAAAGGCCCTTTGTTTACAGTCTCAGCTAGGCAGTTCTGAGTTCTCACTACTTTCTCTGGAAAATAATCATTGGCTAGTCTGTTAAGAGTTGAAAAGAAAGCTCAATAAATAGCAAAGAAAGCCTTCTCCCTGGCAACACAGTGCCTTGAGCAGCTTGAGCCTTCAAATAGAAGGTCATATGATTGACATATTTGTCCCCTAAAGAGAGTGCACACAATTCTTTTCTTCAGTTCTCTGTATTTTTAAACTGAGTGAATGCAGGTTTTAGCCAGCTGTAAGATGAGCTGTGACTAGTCAGTTGAAATAATACCACCATCTCATTCTGGTATTCATAAACTCTTAGAAGGCAGCAAAATGCTGGAGAAAAATAGGCCACGCTCATTTACAGTGTTCTATATAGGAGTGTATTGTAATATTTAAATGGTAGTAAATTCCTACAATTACAATTTGAGCACCAGCCCTATATGCATCATGAGCTGTATCTGTTCAATAGAGTATCATAGAGGTTGAATGTTGTTGTTCTAAGAAGCCAGAAGTAAATGTGGATTTTTCAGCATTCTTCACATATTAATACCTGTCCAGAATTATTTAAAGTATGTTATGATAAAGGCACAGTTCTTTTAACTCTCAAATGTATAGCGATCCTAAGAGATCTAGAAATTTAAAATTAAAATGAGTTACTTTTTGTGACCCACTTGTCTATTGATCATGGTTTCATACAAATATATAGAGTTAAAGCTTCATCCAGTCTTGATCAAAGTACTATTTTCTGTTTGTCCATTTAAGCACTGCACTTCTTAGCATTAAAGTGTTTTGCAAGGAAGTAATATCACGGCAATATCAGCCAGCCCCCTTTTGAGATATTAAAAAGAATTAAATATTTTTAAACAATTGTAAATGAAAGGAAAATAGATAGTAATGCAGACATAAATATCCAAATATCCTTTTATCATTGCATTTTTCCTTACTTCCTTACACTTTTTGTCCAGGCTGTATGGAGGATTGCAACAGTATCTGTAAGAGAGAATACATTATGCATGCTAATTATACAGGACAATACCTGACTCCCCTAAAATATTGACATATTTCACAAGTTACTTTGTCTAGATTTTTATGTTCCAGACCAGAAGATAATTTATTACTAAAAACAACTTTCTATTAGGAATGGTTAGGTTTAGTTGATCTTGTCTTGGAACAGTATATGACGTATAAACTAAATGGTCCCTGAATGTTTCTTTCTTCTCTTATTTTCTGGCATGTCAGCTATATTAGCTTATTCCAAATTTAAGTCAGAAATGATCTTTTCCTAAATGAAACCATCTCTAGTTGAAGATTGAAAGTAATTAATTGTTACTTTTGCGAAGATTATTCAGACCTCGGGTTTAGACGCAACAGTGAATGCTACATTTAATGTAAAATGTATGGAAGCAAGTATTTTCAAAAAGTTATTCATTTAATCTTAATTCTCTATTGTCTAGCTGCTTTTGTCTTGTGTAGTGATACAGAATTATCCTTCTTTCCAGGGTGGCTAATCTGCAGTAGAAATAAAATATCTTCCTTGTTTTATTATTTTTCCCCCTATTTAGAGAGTAAAAGAAATCACAAGTATATTAGGCACATTTTGATACCCATTTAGAATAAATCATTGCCTTGAAAAATTGGTTACATTCCAGTACCAGACTGGGAATCAAAGGCTCTATTAATACACAAGAGCAGTAGCACAGCCAAAAACTGCGGCATTCACTGGTATTGGCATATGTAATATTTGCATCAGAAATTACTTGTTTAAATAGTGAACTGAAGAATTGTTAATTAATCGCTGTACCGATTGTCTTGTTGCACCAAAGAGAAGTTTTATCTCTGGGTATACCAGGCTCTTCAATAAAAGATTTTAAGAAGACAAAAATAAAAAGGGATATGGCAAATAGGCCAGAATTAACTTGCCTGCAGATATGTAACTGAACTGTGCCAACAGCTTTGATTGCAAGTGTTGGGGTTAGGTGGTGAAATTAACTTGCTTTTAATTTTGTCTTTTTCATATTCGGGGTGAACTGTTTTTGTCTTTTTAACTTAATATGAGTTCCCTTTCTTTCCCCCATCATCACACAATCACCCAGAAGTCTAGTACAATTCATAGACTACTCAAAGGAAGCCCAAGATTGAAATAAAGTAACTGGTACTACAGGTCAGGCTTGAACTCTGTTGTATTCAGGTTATCATCAGAGGTAGTTAGCCATATTAGTCTGAAGTTAGATGGAAGGCAGGCAGAATGACACCTTTATAGACTAACTGGTGGTTGTGCTGGTAGACCTGTTTATGGGAAATCTGTATCTTGAGCCTATTATGTAATTTATATTGTACCTCACTCAGTCTGGCTATTAGTCTTTCTTCATTTTTCAAACTAAATACTTACACCCCTCCCCCTCCTCCCCCCAAAACATATTTTGAAACACCCAAAATATTTAAATATAAACTCAGGTTTAACTTCGGAGATTTCCAGCTGTGCTCTTGAACTAATTAGATTCTCCAGTACTGATACTATTTATATTTAACTCTTTTGGATAATCGGGGGGGGGGGGGGGAGGAATTTAAATTTAAATTGGGAACTATGTAAATACCAATTTTTCTATCCCATGTCAAAGAAAAAAAGAAAAATTTGGCATTCTGCCCATGTATTATATGAAACATGCTTTTTGTTTTGTCACCTTTTCAGAATCGTGATCCATAAACCCTTTAACGTAAATCTTTTAACTATGAATTATGTGGCTTTTGAAAGTTTTGAGTCAGGCAGAAGATGAGTTAGATTGGCAACTTATAGCTCATGAAAACTTGTGCTATATATCTCTCTGACTTAGTTTAGTCCATAAGATGCAAATCTACCCTGCTGCCTGCCTTACTTCAGAGTAATATGGTGCTTGTGTTTTCTCTCTCTCTCTCTCTCTGCTTTTGAAGATGTTGCCACCAAGCTTATTAACATCATTAAGACATACAAAAAACTGGAACTCTTGGTTCCAAAATGATACACTTTATTAGACCAACTGGGAAATCACAAGAAAACTGTCCTTTCTGCGATTTCTTGTGATTTCCCAGTTGGTCTAATAAAAGGTATCGTTTTGGAACCAAGAGTTCTAGTTTTTGTGTCTTTTTGTCTCAGACTAATATGGCTACCAAGTACACCCCTTAACATCATTAAGGAATTCATGATAGGGGAAAGGAGACTAATTTGCTGAGAAATTACATGGATACAGAGGCATGCTATGGGTGCTATGTTATGTTGGACCAACTATGTAGTTAAGATAAAATTAGACAAACTTTTGAATGCAAGACATTCTTCATCAGGTCTCTGATCACAGGACCTCTCACATAATTTCTAGACCATTGCAACATCACTCTTACACTGCTGTAACATGGCAGGTACTGAAATCAGCAGCTTTCAATGAAGAATCCAGACTCTAAAGAAAAAAGAGCCAGAGTAAACAGCAACATCTTTGTCACAAGCCTGTACAAGAAACTGAAATCATCTCAAAGGGGACTCACCTGCAACTCTCTAGCTAATGCACACATTTCCATATATGCAACACAACTATGCAGGCCTGTGATAAGAGATCTGACGAAGAATACCTTGCATTCACAGCTTGTCTAACTTTTATTCCAACTACATGGTTTAATAAAAGATATCACACTACCCTAAGAAATCCTTGCCCCTCACATAATTTCTGAGTCATCCCAGCTGTATCATCACTCTTGCACTATAGATGCAGAGCAAATTGTGGAATAAATGCTGCAAAGTGTGGAATGAGAGAGAAAGAGAGTAGCATTCTTACCATGAAGGGGCATATTTCTATTCATGATAGGAACTATGCAGTTTAAAGAGGAGCCCTTAATTTTCTACAGTGTGTTGAGGGAATGTCAGGATACAAAACATATCTCCATAAGGTCACATAGTCTGCTGTAAGTGATTTATCTGCAGATGCATTCTGGTGGTGCCTGAGCAGTTAATGCTGAGGCTAAATCCTAGGTTCCAGTGATGCTATATTTCAGTTAGCGTATAAAAATGTGCTTCACAATGTTTTTCTGTGTCTTATCTTTCTGTTCTTGTTGCAGAAACAGGGAGGGGAAAAAGGACTCTTATTGCTGCTAGGCTAAGTATCATGATTAAATGGGAATATGTCAGATAGGGTGATGGGAAATGTAAGAAGATATGCTGCCTTTTTTCCCCTAGTGTATCTTTAACATTATGACCAATGAATTTGTCAAGTGAAACAGCACAGTCCTCTTTGCATATCATTTGAACTGAGAGCTTGCTTTGAAGAAGATAAGCAGGCTGTGTTGCCCAGAAGAAATAATGATGCTAATTTATCTTTGCCTGTCTACCTAGGCATAGTAGTGTGTGCATCAGTGCTGAAAAGGAAATAGAGAAATAACTGAGCCATACCTTGTGCCTATTCAGTGCAGTCCAGTTTATAGTACTTGGAGCTTTTCAATGTATGGCTAATTTTGAAGTATTTATTTTTTGTTAAGCTTCAAAGTTTAGAAAAACTTTGGGAGATCCAGAGAGGTGGTAGAAGCTTTACATGGGTAAACAAATGCTTGTCAGTAAAAGCTAAATCTATTGGAGCAGTTTGTCAGAATAAGTATACTAATGTAGCTATACTGGTGAGTCCTTTCTAGTATAGACAAGGCCATATTGAATTTCTTCCTATAACACTACAATCAATAAATATCACATTCACTTCATTGTAGCTGAATGTATGTGGATTGCTGATTGTCCTCATACACAGATCTGTTTATTTTCTGGGTTTCAAAACTAGTTTTAAAAATTCTAAATTTAACCATCAAACTTCGATTCTTCTGTGCGTGGAAATAACAAAAAATAAATGCTATGAAGTATTTGCCTTTTTTATTCAAGTAGTTAAAAATCAAAGGTTAAGAAAAACTCTTCCTGTTAAATACCATCCAGGAATAAAAGGTACTTGGTGAAATCTGATGAAGCGGTAGTGGATAATAGATGAATCTATGCTCTAAACAGATGAGTACTCAAACCAAGATCCCTGAAAAGAACTTTACTCTTATGTCTTACATTGCATATACTTTTCCTTGTTTTATAGTCGGACTCTCTCACTGTTTAGATGCTGTGGATGTAAAGGATATGGTCCACAAAGCCTATCATCCAACCCAGTGCTGCCCATGGGTCTCAGTTGACCCACATGCCATATGCAATGCACACTGGAGCAGCCCACAATGTGTGAGGCTGGTTTAGGATGCACACTCTTTGGTGCCAGTCCAGGTCTGGTCTGCGGGCTCTATTTGGCTTGCAGGGCTGGTCCCGTACCATTTGTCTGAGCTGCAAGACCGTGCGAGTTTGACATGCATTGCAAGAACTGTAAGAGTACAACAAAAACTCTGGAGCTATACAATGAAGGCAGTAGTCCTTTCAGCTGTAAAATGTATTTTTGATGTGTATATATTTTAACTTCAATACTTCCAGTACCTTTTAGCTCATTGTCTTTTACAGGTCCCATATTCATGGCTGAAATTTGAATTTTAGAAAAGTGTGTATGTCTAGGCATCTGTAGTATATTGTGTATGACTTTATTTCTTTATAAATTATGAATGGATGGTTTTTGTCCCTGAATGGAAACATTCATGTGTAAAGGATTTTTGACTGGTGCATAGTATATCTGAAATACTTACTGATCTACAAGTGAATTGCAATGGAATGTTTTTCTTTGTCAGCCAGATAAAAGCATTCCACAGCATGTTGTGTCAGAAAAGAAGTTCATAGTGCAGGCCTATGAAGCTGCAGCTGTTAGCCCACTATAGCAGTTGGGGGCCAAAGGAAAGGAGGATGACAGGCCTCTCAAGTCTGGGCGGGCCTGCTGGATTAAGAAGATAAACTCAGTATCAGCAAAATACTTTTCTTGCTGCTACAATATTTTAACCAAGCTTCATGATATTTAAAAAAAATAAAAATCTACAAGTGACATTCTCAGCACCTTATATTCATACATCTGAGCAATTTGCTAAATGGCACAGAAATGCATTTTGAACGGCAGTGAATGCATTCTTCCTCATTTCATGCACGTGTCTTTGTAGAGAGAGCTAAAAGATATGTGTATTAAAGTGAAAGTAGCATGCGTATGCTAGCTGTGAATGAATGATTGTGGAGGCCTGCAGGCCACATACAGCCCCTGGGTTCCCTGTCCAGGTGCTGCTCCCCATCTTTGCTCTCCAGCTACTGTTGCTAGAGTCCCTAGGCTACTCCTCCCTCCTGCAACCTCTGCTGCCTGCTCATCCCCCTAGGGCAGAGCAGAGTCATGGGCTTCCTCAGCCCCAACAGCCACATCACCAGGAAGCTTGAAGAAACCTGGGGACTTTGCACAGCACATGTGGCTCAAAAGGCTTGCACATCAAAGGAAACGGGTGCGGGGGGGAAATTGTGGCTGAGGGAGTGCAAGCAGGGTAGGGGCTTTGTGGTGCTGCATGCAGCCCAAATGGCATGCACCAGGGTGTGTGTAGCCCCTGTGGCGCATCACTGGGGGTTCTGTGGCCCCTGGCCACTCAGAAGTTGGACAGCCCTGTTCCAGGGAAAAGTTCAGCATTTTTTATGCTGATCAGTGTTAATGTTCCATAGGGACAAGGTTTGTGATGTTCTATCCAATATGCTTGTGCCATTATTTAACGAGCTATTTCTATCTGCAGATTTCAGTAAAGTTAAATTTTATGGAGGAGATGCCCTGTCCCAAACAGAAGTGGAGAAACAGCACGTTACATGCACAGTTAAACAGTATTAGTTGCAAAGGCTAGTTGAATGGGTGCTTTGAAACGAGAGATGGAATGGGAAGCTAAAGTATTGCAGTGCTGGGAGAATAAACTTCAGTGAGCTAGAATTGCTGGGGCAGGCAAAATGATAGGCTGCATGGAGAGTGGTTAGAACAAGAATTCCTATAGAGAGAGAGAGGAAGAGTGTGTTGCTGGAGGTTGATTGGGAGTTGAAGGACTATTTGCTGGTTTCCTGAGACTAGTGGGATATGTGGAGTGAGCCTGCTGCAGTTGGTTGGGGAAAAAGTGAGCAAGTCTGTGGCCTCACTTTATGTAACTGCTTATCCCTACTGCTTCCGGCTGCCACTCTTTCTTCCCACCTGCTCCTTCCTTACCATGATCCTGGAGGAGTGGCAAGAAGAAAGAAGACTCTTGGTCTTCTTGGTAGATGCCACGCTGCATGAGCTGCATATGGTAGACCATGATCCTGGAGGAGTGGCAGGAAGAAAGAAGACTCTTGGTTGTCTTAGTAGATGCCACGCTACATGAGCTGCATATGGTAGAAAGACAAAGCTTTAGGCAATGCCTGCAGCCTGCCCAATGCTCAGCTGGATGCAGCAGAATCCAGCTGAAATCCAGCAATGTGACAAGGCTGCATGAGTATAGTACAAGATTAATGACACCAGGAAGCCTTGTCTGTCAATCAAATACAGTGCCATCACCTAAATAAGATTTGCTTGTATACCTGTAAACATGTGTAAGGTTGGTATTTTATGTCTCCGTGGATATTTATAAAATTCAGAATTTTTCTTATTGATGTAAGTCAAAATCTTTTCCCTGCTCTAACAAAAGCATTGCACAACACATTTTAAGGAATTTAAGGCCAAAAATTAATCAGTTTTACATTGTAATAAGTACCTCAGCTTTATTTTGGATTTATAAATAAAATATATTATGGCCTTGATGTTTTTCATTGTGGTTTACAAATAACATTACAAGATATACCTCAACATTGTAAACACATGGTAAAGTCATGCAGGAAGGTTAAAAGATTAGTTAATATTAACAGTATTTTGGTCTGAAATTTTAGTTCTCTGTCTCGAGCTCTTCCTTACTTCACATCTCCTGAATTATTAGATCATTTGTTCTTATGCCTTGTGACTTCATAACACAAATAAAAATATCCTACACCATGAATACAGTTTAATGATTGACATAGGGCATCCAGGGTAAAATACTTTTGGTTTTATTTATTACAGGGTCTAAAATAATAATGATACTTCAGCTCATATGGTGGTTTAGTTTGAAACCCACACAGTTTAATAAGATAAAAGGCAGTTACTTGATCCCTTTCTCTACAACCTTCACACAAAAGGTTGACTCTTGATTTGGCAGATTCACTTGGTAGATGCAATGTTGCATGAAACAGAAACAGATAATCCACTTCTTCCAGCAACCTGCATAGGATATATTTAAAAATAAATATAAGTTGAAAGTGCTTACATTAATGGTCTGAGAGACCACACATTTAATAGAGAAGGTGGTGCATTTTTAAGGCTTCTCTATTTCAATACATTTTTTCAGTCCACTGAAATTAATAATTCTTTGGTAACTCTCTATGGAGGGATGTGCCTTTGTGTGTGTACTGTGTACATACATTAATTTCTGTAGAACACTTGTTTGTCACAACAAAATTAAGCACCACTTTCAGACATGTCCCCAATGTTATCTGGTTTTTAACACCCAGTTCTGAGATTACAAAGTCAAAATGATAAATTTTCCCTGAAATATATGGTTTAGTGATATTTAGTACTTTTCTTCCTTAGTTTTATGAATATTTCTTTAAAATATTATAAAAATCCTCTGGCTCTTGTGGACATTTATATTTTAACATTGAATAGGAAAAGGGAATGTCACAAGTCCATTAAACTTCTTCTTTCAGGTTGTATAATTTTCTCCAAAAAAATTGCAGCTGGTTCTCATTGCTGGTATCTGCATGCAAGTAGATTTTTGTAAATTTAAACAAAAATCTTGAGTTCGGCAAGCATAAAAAATAAAAGTTCATTGAGGGGAAACATGGTAAAGATATGTACAATAAAATGACATAGAGAAGGTAGTTCAGACATGGCCAGTGTAGACGTTCTTATAGAATGAAGAGGAGTGATCAATTAAAACTGAATAATAGAAAATTTTCTAAAATAAGTAGATAATGCAGTCAATTGCTATCCTTTGGAATTCACCACAATAAAATTATAATTGAGGCAAGGACAACCTCAGAGGTATCTGAGTGCCTTACACCCATTAGTTTCAAGGGGAGATGTATGCCTGCATAGTTCTGAAGATACCCTATGAGGTTACTAGACTTCAAGAAAAGATTGGGCATTGGTAAGGATAACGAGAATACCAAAATTGATGCAGTTGGGATTTGGAAAAGAATGCAACTGTCTTGTAAGGTATAAAAGTCTTTAAGACATTAACTTCTAACTAATGGATGTTAGAAAAATACTTGCACTGGGAGGTGGGTTATTTGTTTAAGAGTTTTTTGTATCTTCTGACATGATGCAATGATTTTTATTTGGAAATCTCTTTATTTTTGGGAAGGTTCCCAAGGCCTCTCTTCTCTTTCTCTGCTGAATCTCCAAAGTAGTAATTCTCAATGAGGGTGCTGTGACCTAGTTTCAGGAATGCCACAGAGTACCATGCAATGACCACACTGTTAAGTGTACAAGCTAGATAAACCTGAGGATTTCCAGTAAGCATCTCTAGAGTTCAAAGCGTTCTGACCTGTTGTGGCCTTTCTGGCTAGGGACAGACGTTGCACATAAATTGGTATAAGACATCAGAAACTAGTTCAAATCTGTAACACAACAGAAATTCAGTGCACAGAAACTGCTTTCAAAATGGCTGAAACTGGTTTGAGATAAACCTGGATTGATGTAGTGTCAGACTTAACTGATTTAAGTTAAATAGTTCTATTGGACTTCTGTCCCAGATCCCCTCCAGATTCAAGTTAACTCAGTCCCCCAGCATCCCAACATGCTTTGCATCTCTCCCCCTTCACCGCCTGCAAAATCTGCAAAATTTTCCCACCATTTCCCATCAGATTAGCTCTGTAGAGTAACAGTAGAAGCCCTAGTGTAGATGGGCTGCTATCTATTGCTGACATTTTAAACCATGTGCCTATTAGGCCCGCTCTGATAAGAGTTAAATAATGCATTACTTAAAATGACACCCCACCTCCATCAGCACTACTACAATTGCAGCTGAATTACAGTATCACTCGGAAATATTTTGCAAAATGTAGGCAAGGCTTGTAAGTATTTTTTTTTTTCTACCTACAACGTATCTTATTAAGAATTCTTATCTGTGCCCCTTCAGCCTTTTATGTTCAGTAAGCAGTCTTGAGTGTTCCCATTAAATAATGATGTTTCAGTAGTAAAGGTACCATTTAAACTGTTTTATTACTTAATCTGCATGTTATATTGTACATGAGAGATGCAAGGGAAGCACTGAAGAATTAAGAGGATGAAAGGCTTGAGTCAGTCACTGGAGCTTAAACTAAGCAATGTAAATCTGGCATTAAGTGACCTTATTGATGTTTGCTTAAAGTAGCTTCCTCTCTGTACAAATGATGGAGCTTTGTTGTAGATACTATACAGATAGTGTGCTGCCCCTTTAGAGATTGCCTTTGTATCCCAACACAACTTCTGTTTGCTTCAACAGTGAATGCCTGCAGAAATGCCTCTAGCTAAGATAGATTGCATCAATGTGCTTCATTTGATCAGCTGTCAGCTTTGAGGAGAAAGGACAGGTCAAACAAAAGCACAGGCCCATTTCTGTATCCTACCTCACTGAACCTTGAATCTTTGGCAGCTGAAGAATAAGGTTGAATATTACTAGAGAGTAGAGGATTTGATAGCACAGGATATGTGAGTACACAGTCTCCATGGACACTTCTATATGTGCCAGTTTGAAAAGAAGTGAAAAGTGACTGTGGCAAAGTACTCATTGAACAATCAGATACAGGCTAGTAAGCAATACAGGTAGAACAGAGGACGTAACCACATGTTCTACAGGTGATAACATTGTACTGTATAATGAACAGTGCCATCTTCTGGGAAGAGCTGGAATCATGCCCTTATGATCTGCACTCAGGAAGTCTTAAGCTTTCTTTTCATGTGTTTAGTTTCTTCTAATAAACACTATAAAAATCAAAATGAGAAAAAGTTGCTAATGTGGTAATCCAAGTCCTGGAAACTGCAACAATGAAATACCATGAACAACCAAACTTATGTTCCTTAGAAGCAAAAATGTACTTAAAGTAATTTTGAAAGTTAAAGAATTGTCAGCTGCCAAGCAGTACTTCAGAGAATTAGTCTAAGACTCAACAATTATGCCTATATGTTTTAGATGCTAAGTTGCTGTATTTTTATATTTTACAAAGAGTTGATAAATCTTGTAGAAAAATGTGTTAGAGCAGGGTGTTTCAAACTTTTTATAAGTGTACCCCCAGCAGCCCCCTTTTTAATAAGTGTACCCCCAGGGGGATGGTGAGCAGCCGGGGGGGGAGGGGCAGTGGCAGCGAGTGGCCGGACATGGAGAGGGGGGCGGCAAGTGGCCGGACACAGAGTGGGGGAGAGGGTCAGCAAGCGGCCGGGCGCTGAGTGGCGGGGTGGCAAGCGGCGGCAGCGCGACATCTGTGCAGCCCTGCTCCTGTGAGGTAGTAGCACAGGTTGGCAGTGCTCCATCCCTGCCTGCCCCCACGTACCTCCTGGGACCTTTCAAAGTACCACTTGTCAGAGATTCAAATGACAGTAGATTTGTTGCTTAAGTTACTTTATCTCCTCCTCTCTTGCCCCCATTCCAAAACTTTCTCTGCTTTGGATATATGCCTGCTATCCTGTGAACTGTTAGAAAGGTTTTCCCTATGCTTCGGAAGTATTCAAAACCTAGGATCATGGAATTTGGCCATTGGATCGAATTTTCTTGAATATAAAGTTTGTCACTTTCACATCCACATTTAGTAAAAGTCAGGTCAGCTTCCTAAACTGTTTTTGGAAGAAATTCAGTTCCTGGTAATAATGAATGCTTCTGGGTGCTGACAGACATTGTGGGAGAGGGGGGGCAGGGACTGTCTTTATTAGAAGTATCAGTGCCTTACTTCAACCCAGCTCTACAGTGTCTGTATAGATAGGGTGCTTCAATGCAGCTTTTGGCACTTTTATCTAAAGCTGATTTAATCTGTGATTGGATAAAAGCATCAAAAAAGGCCCACTAAAGCACCTGATCTCTGTGGATGTTGGGAAAGCTGGATACAGCTAATGTGCTACCTCTGCTGGGTGTGCACTAGGCTCGGCGTGGGAGTACGCCCAGTTTAAATAAAGTGCCATTTTCTTGGGGTTTTTCCCCCCATGTCTGGAAGCAATCTCTGTATCTAGCCTTTTGCATGTCATTGATAGTAATGCTACATATGGCTTCAAGGAGAAGCCAGAATCTTGTTGAAATTCCAGATGTTTACTGAAATGGAAAGTGAAAATGTAGGTCAGTACTAAAAAAAAAAACCCCAAAAATATTTAATATCTCTATTGCTAAAACAGAAGAGAAAAATTGAACTTAAACAGCATCCAAAACAATAAGGGAGGTTACACTGTTATCATAAGCAGTGGGTGGAAGGCATGTATTCTGACCAGGTTACCAAGAGAGAGACAATATCTAGTTTTTGGAAGAAGACATCTTTTGCTTCTTACCTCTTAGCATGTTTGGAAACTGAGAGTGCGGTTTCAAGGAAGTTATAACTAGTAGCTTCTATTCCACAAGTGTGATTTTAATTAATATGAAAACTAAAAATCTTGGCTGGATCCATACTTAATTGTACAATTAATTTGTTCTTTAAATGGTCATTGAAACAGTAGAATCAACATAGAATGTTAGCTGATAATTACAGTATAATGAAAAAAATCTGTATATTCCTTTAGTTTGTTTGGAAGGTTTTTACCAGTAACACATTTTATATGGTGATATAATAGAAATATTTGAATCATATTACTGGTAAAATTTCTAGTATATGCAAATTACACACGTAGGGCAGATGGGCTAAAGCAGGGGTGTCAAAGTTACATCATGCCCCTGCCTGGATCCAACCCAGGACAAGAGGAAACAGCAGCAGCAGCTCCAGCTCTGATGCAGCATGCAGTGGAGGCAACTGTAACTCCAACCTAGGGCATATAGTAGTAGCTCTGACTCCCTTGCATGCCCCATGCCCTGGTGTTAGCTCCAGCTTCAGCATGGGATATGCAGTGGATGCCAGTAAGGTAGGGCTGCAGCAGTAACAATGCAAAGTGGCCAGAAGGTGATCAAGCCTTTGTCAGCACTAGCCTACCCTCCTGCTTTGATCATCATGTCCACCAGGACATGAGGACCATTGATTCTGTGGCAGGCCATGTCCCCCAACTTCTGCTGGCCTCCTGCTAGCCCAGCAGCCCATATAGAGTGACTCTGCAGGTTGGATCCAGCCTGTGGACCATATGCTTGCCACTCCTGGGCTGAAAGTAAGAATTTTTTACATGCTTGTCTTTGCTTAGGTATTTTTTCTCAACTTTAAAAAAAATTACTATCAATTTGGACGGCTAATTTTGGTCATTTTAAAAAGGTCTATTTAAATGCCCATAACCCCCAGTAAATGAAAATCTTTATCAAAATGTCTGGAAAAATATATTTGTACTTACAGATAAGACGGAACAAGGGAAGAAAATACCAAACATCAGTTTATGGAATTGAGGGAGAAGGGCTATCTACAGAGCCTGTAGACAAGCAGCAGAGTAATAAAAGAGCTATTCAATGGTTTTAGAGGGTTGGAGAGTTAAACTCTAAATCAAATTAGTAAGGTAAATGGTGTAAACTGAGCTGTACCGTAATAGGAAGATATGTATAGCAGTTGTAATTTATGTCATTTAACTTATGCCATGTTTAGTATTCAACAGATCTGGAAAAATGAACAAACTTAAACTGATTAGTTTAGGTACTTTAACCTGCTTTTTTAGGATGCAGTCTTGCCCACTGAGAGTTGGGTTAGATGATGGATTACTGTCTGAAATCAGTAAAATATGTCCCATTTACTTCAGTGGGATTACTTGTTTACTTAACTTTAAATTGGAAGAAGGTGGTGCTGATTTTATTGTACACCTGTCCTCTCCTTCCCCCCCCCCCCCCCGCCTCCTCCCGCCGGTGCATGTAAATTCTGTTGGTTTGGGATTTTTGAGGTGTGCAAGAAGAAGGCCAGTATTATCAATCTGCCATTTACTTTTCTTTTATGGCCAGCTTATGTCAAGGTTTATCATTGCAAATTCCATACAACTTGACACCACTTTATTTTGAGCTTGGTTTATTTGGTTGAAAAGTTTAAAACTTTATATTTGTGCATAATCGTTGTCTGTCAGTAGTTTAGCTTTAATAGTCAGAATTGCTGCTTAAAGTAGTTCTTCCAATGTAGTTATCAGTATCTGGTAGAGCAGGGGTTGTCAACCTGTGGTATGCATACCTTTGGGGGTACATGGGAGGGCCCTAGGGGATACATGGAGGCAGGGATGGAGCAACACCGCTTCCCAGGGGTGGGCAAGGTCAGTGGCACCCCCCTGCAGGCCACGCATGTGCTGCCTGATGGCCAGATGTAGGGGGGGCTTCCCCCATGCCACCGCTTCCCACCACCCTGTGCTGTTGCCACGCCACTCATTTTTTAGTAAGTGTACCTCAGCTCTGAGTCTGGCTGCGTGCCACCCCTTGCCCCCCCCCCCCCCCCTCCCCCAGCCGTCAGGGGTACACTTACTAAAAACATCCGACCGCCGGTGGTACACTTACTAAAAATGGTTGAAAACCCCTGTGATAGAGTATACCACATTCAAATGAATCTTAGTTATTTAAAACATGTTGCCTGCCAATTTAAAATTATTTTAGCTTATTTTTCTTTCATTTTCCTTCGTATGTTGATCTTCCAGTACTATAATGGTTGCTAGCTGTCTTACAATTTGTATCTCACTAGATTTAAAGAAGTTAATGTTCCTGTAGTGTTTATGGCCAATACAAAGAAATGTTTGCATCTGGTAAAACTTGAAGGAACGTGGAGAATATTCCTTTCAAATCATTTGCACCAGTTTGGTTGATGATAAAATATTGGTGTAACTTTTTTTTCTGCTTTTTATTCAGGCAGAGGGAGAAGACAGCCTTAAAAAGATGCAGCTGATGGAACTTGCAATTCTGAATGGCACCTACAGAGACGCCAACATCAAATCACGTAAGCATTACAGGATTCTGGGGGCCAGTGTGAGAACAGTCTCCTTAAGCTTTGTTTCCGAGTCCTCCTTTTGGTGATTGCACAGTAGGAAATGTTTTGGAGACTGGAAGACAGTGTAAGTGTAGAACTAGCATTACAGTTGTTAGTACTGTTGTAAATCCAAGATATTCTGGCACCATTTTTTTCTGTCAGGGTGTTTGGGTTGAACTATTTTTAATTTTAATCAGAGTTCAGCCCTTAAAGCATTTTTTTCCATATTTTGCAATACAGGGAAGCCATGATATTCCTTTTACTTTTGTTTTTAGGCCTTATTATGTGTGTTAAAAATAGACTCCTTTTTATTTTATAATATTAGTAATAAATATGAGACTATTACAAATGTTCACAATTATGTGAATAAAATTTTCTATATTATATTCCATCCTGTCATCCTCCTTGCATGTTCCCCCATGATACATTTTCCCAATGATTCATCAACTGATTTTACATACGAGTTCACAGAGATCAGTGATGTGATGAGCGTTTTTGTAGTTGTTCTTCCATGTAGGTTGGTGTGAGCATGCCGCATGTATGCACAGTTTTACTCTTGATGCTGGATGATGTGCACTTAGTAATCAGAATATTTTATATGCCTACTATCTGTTATAAACTCTTTTCTCCAGTTTTTAAGCTAAACCTTGCTAATAAAAATGAAAATTTTGAAATAATTTCGAAATAAATCTTTACTACAGCTGATACAGATGTCAAATGTATGTACAAGTTAAGTCAACCTTTTCACTAAAGACCTATTGATATTTGCAAAAAATATCTTCTACATGTGTATCATTTCAATTTACAGTGAACAGTGGGTATGTGTAAAACAAAAACAGTAGAGATTTGCTCTTAAATGCAGTTAGGTTTAGCAGTTTTATCAGACCTCATTTAAAGGTACTAGAAGTGACATTAAGAGAAAAATTAAAAAATGGATATGTGCACTTTCTTTCTGCGTTAGGTTTAGCTCACATAGTATCAGAAAATTATAGTCTTTGTTGATGCAGACTAAACTAAGCTGGGTTTAGGTGCATGCAGGCACTGAAATAATTATGACCCTACCACACACAAAGATGGTACTGAATTTTTCTACACTGGCTTTTTAGTATGGCATTTACTTAAAATAGGCTAGTGTCTCTTTATAAAATACCCTTTTTCTTAACTAAGTGAAACCATAGTGTCATTCATAAGGTATAGTGTAAAAAGAAAGCAAGACAAATCTTTTTGTTCTTAAGAATGAAGGAAATCACCTGTTGGTTTGAATTTTCATCACAAAACTGTAAGAGGAAGATGTACAATTTCTAGGTTGCCCTTAACCCCACTGCTCCTGGAAATTGAATTTTTATATATTTTAAACAGAATTTTAAAATATATAAAAGTATTATGAAACTTTCATCTCAGATGATAGCTCTGCATAACTGAGTATCTGTGGACTCCTATAGTTGCACTACATTTTAGACTTCATATGTGATTTACAGCAGTGTTCATTCTCCTTGTATCTCCTGCATGCATCTCAGTCTCATGCAGTCTTAAAAGCACAGGTGAAGAAGCGTGTTCTTAAAAGAGCTTTTGTGCTATGTAACCTGTTTGAGAAATCTACTTCACTGTTTTACAATGGCTTTTTTATTTTGCATGTTCATACTTAATCACACTGGAAAATGGAAAGCTGTTTGCATTTGAATGGTGTGCTTTGGCACTGTGTGATCAGCGCATGTACTAATGATTTCCTTTTATTTTTCTTCTTTCCTACTTTTCCCCTTTTTTCCCATTCTTTCCACGTTTTGTACTGCTTTCTCCATACTTCCTTCTAAATTTCTTTGCTTACTGTAGCAGCCCTTGCCTTTTCTCTTGCAGCGACAGCCCAGGCTCCACGGATTATTACTGGGCCTGCGCCTGTTCTCCCACCAGCTGCCCTGCGTACTCCTACGCCAGCTGGCCCTACCATAATGCCTTTGATCAGACAAATACAGACCGCTGTCATGCCAAACGGAACTCCTCACCCAACTGCTGCAATAGTTCCTCCAGGACCTGAAGCTGGCTTAATTTACACACCATATGAGTATCCCTACACACTGGCACCAGCTACATCGATTCTTGAGTATCCTATTGAACCTAGTGGTGTATTAGGTAAGTCTATGGAGATGTTTCACTGAATTATAATTTTTTTTCAGACCACTATTCATATCCATCTTTTATCATGGTCATATGAGAAGTGGGAGTCATTAAAACATTGTTTTTAAGGAGAGACTTCTGACCATATTTTGGTTTTATTTCATGTACATTATAAATTGCTCTGGAAAAAATAGACTAAGCAAAACTTTTTAATTGTCCTAGCATTAGTTGGATTGCTAAATCAATTTATCGTAAAATCAATACTTATTTTGGAATGCTTGTAAATTTTATGGTAAAAAAAATAATTTGAAAAGGTTATTTTTTGTAGCACTAGCCAATGACATTTTAGACAAGGTAAAAACAAATAGAAATTGAGATTTATAGTTAACATAAATGTGTGTGTTGCCCCAGCCATATCTTAACTGTTAAATTCAGTTCCATTAATACTTAAAAAGGTTCATTTTTTTTAATCTTGCACAAGCTTTTGTGGTATCAGGCAAATAAATATTGGAGAACATCAAAGGTATTGTTTCAGGTATGGTACAGACCTAATAAATTCCTACAGGTTCAGCAACAGATGAATCGGTCTTTTAAACAGAAAACAATAGTTTCAATAAATGTATAGAGAACTACAAGTCAGAACCAAAAGAATGATGCAGTTAGATGGAAATATTACTGATGGTTATTTTTTTATAGAACGGACTGAAATGTCAGTTGTTCCTAATATTTTCGTCTGTTAACTTGCTGGAAGAAGGCTACAGTACAGCAGCAGTTAGTATGCAGTTAATCTGTCAATATGAAACAAACTCCCATTCCCTACTCTTCAGTCCAAAATTTGAATAATCTTTTTTTTCTTTAGTTCTTTTTCTGAATTGTATGTGACCTTGATGCTGCATGACACTGTTGATTTATGGGCCTTTGATCTTTAAAGTTTGTTCAGCAGCAGTTATTGATTTACACAAATTCTAAAAGTCTCTGATGAACATTGGACACTAAGATTCAGAGTCAATACCTTGTTGAAAGAAACACAAAAATCCAATGCACAATTAAGTGAAGACTGCATGTTTCATGTGTTATCTGTGTGTGTGCACCTTTACATTTTTCTTTTTGTATTATAGAAAGGAAATATCTTGATCTATAACTTTAAATGATGACTCGTTCTAACATAACGTCAAAATTATATAACAGATTTGCTCATGACCAAGATATAGCTATTGTCTATTATCTTAAATAGCCAAAATATTTGATGCCCTGTCATATTTTATCTTTTTTGTATTTTTATTTTTATTTATAATCTCTCCTGCAAACCATGGATACCCTTTTTCCATCCACAAGTCTTCTCTGCTAGTACCTACATCATCTGTCAAAGTAAAATTTCAGTATTCAGAATCAATACCTTTGTAGGCACCCGCTGCTGTTCAGTGGCAGGTCTGTGCCCAACTTGGTAGCAAATAATAATAAAAACAAACAATGCTTTATTTTATAGTAATCGTTTAATATGATGCAGAAAAATCTTATTAATTTCAGGCACAGTGTTTGGAGGGGTGGGAGAGAGGAAGGTATAGGAAGAGAATTGCACAAAAATGGCTTTTGAATCTATTACTATTAGATATTTAAGGCACAAAATAGCATACACTAAGGCTCAGTGCCTTATATATAAGGCTTCTTCATTTTTCACCTTTATTACTATTAAAAACAACCTACTTAATATAGAGTTATTGATCATAATATATGCCTTTTCATTAGAGAAATTAAATTCAAAGAACTTTAGATTGTTGGTGGAAGTAAAAATAACTTGAGTTATGCACACACATAAATAATACACTTGCTTAGGTTTATTTTATGATTAACTTTAGATACCTTCAAAAATGACAAAGAGATGTGTGTGGTGGCAATAATGGGAATATTGTTATTAGAGTAAAATCTTAGCAACTAATCTTTAATTCCCTTCCTTTTATCTTTAGGTATGGCTTTCCCAACGAAAGGCTAAGAATTCAAGAATGGTCTTAACTGAACTCTCATCAGATCTGAATTTAACAAATGCTTAGTTTCAGCAGCCTTGAAAAAAGCTTAGCCTAGCAGTCAGTGACTTACTTGCACTTTTTTTGCACATAGATATAAAATAATTAGTGCTATTAATTTGGTTTAGTCTCTATTATTACAAAGTAACTGTAATTTATGAGTGTATAGTAGTATACTGACTGCTAAGTGTTCTATACTGTTTGCTTTACTAATCACCTAATTCATTGCAGTTCATACTTATTGACTTAAAGTTTAAAACACAATCTGTAGGCTTGAAGAATTGCTTTAAAACTTTTTATGGTAGAAACTGGAAGTGGTCTTAAGGGTAGCAAAAAATTGTCAGTATTAAAAATGGCATTATTTAAAGTAGTCCTGCTGCAAGAAAGGCACTTCAGTGAATATGTGACTAGTAAAGCCTAAATGTGCTTGGGTCTAATAGATTTCATGAAATACTGTAATTTTGGGGATTGTAAATGAATGGATTAAACAGGTTAAGGCCAGGATGTTTGAATTAAATGCAATATTAATCTGCACAGATAAACTTCATAAAAAGGTTAAAATTTGAAACTACTGTGCCTTAACTTGTTGCTTTCTTAATGAATTTTTGTAGTAAATGATCATGTAAAACCATTTTGATAAACCTGCTGTTAATGTTTTTCTTTGAATGTTTTCTAACTTTTGTCTTGGTAATTGCAATTTAACTAGGTGCGGTGGCTACTAAAGTTCGAAGGCACGATATGCGTGTCCATCCTTACCAAAGGATTGTGACCGCAGACCGAGGTTAGTTTAGTTCTGCAGTTCTTGTCTATAAGAAATTCTGTGAGTGTACATGAAATTTGCAACACCACAGCTGGTTAACCAAATACCATATTTTGACCTATTCATTGATGTTTTTTCTCAAAAATCTAAATAGTGACAATGTTATAGCTCTGGGAATGCTTGCAATTTTAAAGACATTTTGTTAAACTACTTTAGCTTTCCCACCTATTAAAAAAACAAAACTTCGTGATATATTTAATATGAAATGCTATAACTGATTCCAATTATAAGAAGTTTATAAATAAGATTCAGCTTCATCAGGAAGCATTAAGTTTAGTGCTTTATTAGTTAATTTGTTTTCCCTCCAAACTTGCTCTTTTAATTGGTGTGGAAATATCAGATTGGTGTTGCAAAATAAAATGAATGGATGGGTGCTTAATGAGAAAGAAGTAAAGAAATAAATGCCTCCTGTCTGTGTCTGGAGAAATCTGAAGATTTAGATTCCTTTTTTCTAATAAACTGTTTGAGCCACTGTACTGTACAACTAAAGAAGATGCATGTTCTCAAATATCTAATTTAATTCAGCAAAGTAAGGACTGTGAAGTAATACTTCAAAAGTTGGTTGAATTTGTAAAGCCAGTTCTTTTAGGGTTTTTTTGCTGAAATGGATTTTTTTATATCAGTTTATTTGCTGCTAAAAAACATTGTCTGAAGGAGAAGCAACTTTTGAAGTCCTGTTGGCGAGATGACATCCAATGTTTGGACATCTCTCTGGACTAACCAATGCATGGAAATTAAATCTTCATTTTTCTCCTGTTCATCAAATGTAATTTACCACATATGTATGCTTTTGGATCCTTTAATGAATTTATTTAATCTTTTTTGAGAAAAATGATACTTTCGGTTTATTGACATTAGGTAGTTTGTTTGGCTAGGAAGCAGTATGGGTTGAACCCAAGAGCTCCCAAATTCTGCCACTTGACTTGCTGTGTGAATTTTGGCAAGTTATTTTACTTTTCTTGTGTGTGTTTCCGCATCTGTAAAATAAGGATAATAATACTTCCCTACCTCACAGGGGTGTTGTGAGGATTAATGTTTGTGCAGTGCTTTGAAGATGCAAAGCGTCTATGGTGTTCTAAGTATTATTATTCTAAGGACCTATTCTTAGCACAATAGTGATTTCACAGGATTCTATGAGATGGTATACTTAAAGCCAAAATCAGGTCATGGGCGTGCCGCCTTAGCACAAATCTTAGCCTAGGCTTCACCTCCTTTCTTCCTCTCATTCATTAAAGGGGACACGCACATGTCAGTTCCTGAGAGGAGCTTCCCAAGATCCTTATCACACTTTACATAGAGTCTCTCTCTCTCTCTCTCTCATGGATCTCATGCTTTATAAAAGGAGTGGAGTAATATACAGACACTATAGTAACCAGTAAGTCTTCCCTTGAATTCCATCACACTAGTTGGAGTCTTGTCATTGTTGTATTGAACATTTCTTCAGTAGGCAGCAGGACATTCTCAGTAATGGAGATGTTTGTCCAGATATTTAAAAGTGTTTAGATACCCAACTCCCAATTAAATCAATGGGGTTAGATGTTTAAGTACCTTTAAAAATACAGGCCCATTGTTCCTAGAATCTCTTCCTGCACATGACTTCCAGAACCCACATTTGATGGGCTTTAGCAGGACAAAAAGCATATACTTTTGTGAGATGTTTTCCTGGAGCAACTGATGTTCATATTGTTATAGTACCACATTTTATTTTATATATATATATATATATATATATATATATATATAAAAATAAATAAATCAGGTACTTCATTTGAATAGACTAATGTAGTGTTTGCAAATCTTACCAATCTTTTTAACTCTTGAAAAATGATTATACGTTTTGGTAGTGGTTACTGCTCAAAAATAATTGAACTGAAGATAAATATAGGCTGCACCTCACTTGTCTGCTGACTTAAAGCCAACTTTTGATGGTAAAGTGTCCATCTCCTAGAGATCTTGAAAGTTCAGTGTATATTTTTAAATCGAATAGATATACACTGAGCTCTTCTTCCAGTGAATCAGCTGCACATTCTGTGCCCTACATAATTTTTTTACATGAAAACCCTGCTGATTATTTCTGGTGAAATAAAGCTCTAAAAATATCATTAGCAATTTATATAAAAGCAGTAGACTGCACAACAATAATTTTAACACTTTTTTTAAATAGATTATCAATGCACATTCTTTTTCTAGATTTGTTACAGGAAATGTTTTGAAAAGAATGTATTTTGGCATTCCACAAACTTTATGAGGTGATTCTTTAAAATTGGCATAATTTTAAAATTAAAATATTGGAAATTGATAAACACCTGCCATGTATAGCAACTGTGTCAACGTCAGCAAACCGAAAATACTATTTTCAAATGTGGAAACATTTTAAGCATTTAAATTTAACTAAGTTGTGCATTCATTGGGTCTAAAGTTTCAAACAAACAAAAAAAAAAAACCTTTTAAACCAGTTCTCAAATTATTTTATAGTACTACTGTATTCACTGTTTAGGTAGGTTTTTATTCATTGTATATTTTTAGTTAAAAGCACTGCATTTAAGGCAAGGGTCCCCAAATGTGTAAATGTTTTACTCTTATAACTAAGCATTTAGAATCAAAGGGTTGACAGGTAGTTCATTTTAACCAAGAATAAGACCCCCGCTATATAAATAATACAAAACTGAATTTGATTCATATAACAGAGACTGACTGATTTTAATTGTAATAAACTATAAATGGTGTTGCACAGTTGATAAACCTGTGTGTACTGTAGAAGGCCAGAGACTTGGCAGAGGATGTATCACAGGTGTACTGGAATTTTAAAAGGTAGCTTGCTTGGATTATAAACTCCATAAGAAATGTTAATGCTGAGAATTTATCTGAATGTTTTATCAAAACCAACTGTCACATAATTTATATATAAAATTTAATACCATTTAATCAAAATTGTAAGCAATATCAAAAATGCTTTAAGATTCTGTTTCTAGTATACCTGTAAAGTGGTGAGATTGTGCCACATTAAATATTTATTTTTTACTTTTTGCTTATTTTTGCAACAGCAGTTTTAATTTAAACAAAATCCCACTTAGAATTTTGGAGAAATTCAGGGAACATGTGGTCTCATTTAAGTTACAGTAGTAATTTTTTATTGTTTATAAACTCTGCCCTAAATGATAGGCCATAGAAACCATTTTTATTATGTGAAGATAAATCAACCCATGATTATAGGTCATTAAATTATGCTATCTGTGAACATTACATCTACTGGATTTCATTTGTATGGAATGGCACAAATCTGACTTTGCACTGAATACCTTTTCTCACTTTCATCTCCTCTGCCTTAGTCATATTGGCAACAGTACAAAACTCTATCAAACCTCAGAATTTATTAAATATAATTAAGCTGTTGAATGAGTCTTAAAAAACATACTACTGTTAAGTGGACCAAGTTTGGTGAAGGAGAATGTGAGAGAGAATGATTAAAGAAGGAACAGCTCAAGAACATTGGGAACGATAACTTTCCACTTGAGAACTTTTTTATGTTTTACTGTAATTTTGTTTTGTTTTGTTTTTGTTTTGTTTTTGTGGGTTTTTTGCAAAAGAAAATAGTATTTACAGGTGGCTTCTTTTAAAATATAAAATTATAAAGCAGGAATGTATATGAAATGTCAGATTTTATTGTATTTGCAGAGTATTAGCTTTGAAAATGAATAAAGAGAGCTGTTTGTAGTTTAAAAAATGCCTTATTAGTATCAATTAGATATTTTCTCTATTTTTTGATGTACTTAGAGCTTTTTAAGTATAGAATTTAAAATGGCAGGACTTTTACAGTGTTTACATGCAAGTGCATTTTGTAAGTGTCCTATCTGTGTAAAATAGTATTTTCAACAGGAAAATGCTGGCTAAAGCAATAGGCTGAGCCTTTTCCTGATTCCCATGATGATGCCTACACTGCTAGACTACAGTTTAGTATTGCTTTGTATCATGAGGCCAAGAAATTCCACGTTGTTTGTAAATAGAATAAATGAAAAGCAATAAAAATTTTATGAACAAAAGAAACCTTGTTTGGCCCATAGTTTGTTAAACCAAATTGTTTATGAAAGTTCAAAATTTCTTAGATTCATTTCTTTTAACAACCAGTTTATTAATAATCACATCCATCATTAATAGTTGCTTTAATGCTTGCACCTGGGAAAATACTAATGCTTAATAGCAGTCAGATACTGATACTATGCACTGACTGTTTTTCAGAATTCTTTACCAAGTTCCAAAAACTGTTCATTGTTTTCGTTTTCCAATTTTCTTCATCGACTGCTACTAACCATTAGTTGTTAGTTGTATTTTATTTCTATTTTTTCCTGTTAACCAGTTTTGTGGGAGTGGGCTTCTCCTTCACACGTTCAAATCATGATACCAGGCTGTCATGATTTTATTGCATTCTGTAGATGGTGTCAATCAGTACGTCAGAATTAAACATGCCTGTTTTTATTAGTTGTGATTAGTTTTCATGTTGTCATTAAGCCGTCACTAGCTGGAACTAATCTCTTCTCTATCTTTTCTTTCTTTTTTGTTTTGTTTTTTTTGTTTTGTTTTGTTTCTAACCACCCAGCCGCCACCGGCAACTAACCTATGACCTTCTGACCTCTGAACTCTTCACCCAATGATGACCTGACCATGCCTGCCTGCTGATCAGTTAACTGGTAATCGCCTTTGCTTGCCTGTCTTCAGTGCAGCGAGCTGAGGCACTTGTCCGTTCGTCTTACCATCTAACAAAAAAAAGACAAAGAAATTGTTGTCCTCCAACTCAGCTTTTATTTCCTGTTTGGGTGAAAGTGGTTCTAGAACCTGCACTGAATAGTAGTAAAGCAATAAGGTCCAATTCATCCCTCAGCACTGATCATCCTTTAGTGTCCCACCGTAAGCGAACGGTAAGAAGGCCTCACTTAAGAGATGGAGACAGATGTCCCTTAACTACCCGATGACAGAGGCAGTTACTGTGAGAGACTTCTAGGAATCTTTTTCTTCACATAATGAAGTCAAAGCTCTCTCTGAATGTACTGTGTGATGATGCATCATGCATGAACCTTTGGTCAGGGATGTCATTGGTGAAGGGATTCCAAAAAGTATTCAAAATTTGACATGCTGTTTAGTCACTACCAGTGCCCTTAAAGGGCAGAAGTTGCAGCCTTTTTTCTATTGCCTGCCAAATTGGATGTTTTAAAAGAAAATGTGCCATGAAAGAGAGACTACAATGAATTTATCAGAACTACATAAATGCAGAGAACAAAACAACAACACTATTAAAGTAAAATCTGAGTTAAAATTACTTTGAACATATTTAAACCTCCTTAAAAGATTACAGGAGAACAAGGTACATGCATTATGTGTCACATTACTGGGCAAACTGTTCAAATATTTTTTTTAAACCTCCCTGTATAGAAAAATTTCATTAAGGATGTAAAAGCCATGCTTGCCTATTTGCTGTATACATGTAATGAAATTGTAGATAAAGTATAGTGCATTGAAACAAAATGAACAAAAAAGTAGATACTTTTACTATACAAGGGTGCTGGTGCAGAAAAAATATATTTTTGGAAATGTAGCATTTTATACTTTCAAGTGTTATAAAAAAAAGAAAAAAAGAACAAAGAAACCCTTTATTTCATTAAATGATTTTTTCTGGTGGTTGTCAAGAAACAAAAGACCAAAAGAGCCTTTTAGTCTTTCTTTTTTATTTTTTAAGTATTGGAATAAGTCTAAAGAAAAGGAAGTGCCTTATTTTCTCCATGGTCATTTAGTCTGATGTCTTGTATAATCAGCTCCTCCCTCAAACAACAAGTTAATGCATGCCACTCAGTCGCCCAGTATGTGAAAAGAAGCTGTGAGGAAAGACAAATGAGTTGACCATTTGAATTACCTGATTTTTGCCATATTAGCATGATGCAACTTGCCAAATTTTGTAATATGAAACATTGATATTTTTTCATACATCATCCCTATTATTCTTGCAGCATTTTCACTCTTCAGTCACATCTAATACATATTTTATTTCAAGTACTTGTGCAGCCTCTAAACCAAAGGGTTCATGATACAAGCTGTCTCGTACTAAATCCGAGCATTAGCTGACAAATGTTTATGGGACAGCAATTACTTCATTTTGTTTAGCAATGGTGTGGAGTTGTCTTGGGGGAGGGGAAGGGGAATTGATAAAGTGTAGCAGACTACAACATGTCCACAAAATAGTAGTTCAGTGCATAATCAAACTGAACAGACATACCTAGTTTTCAGTCTAACCTGAGCATGTCCTAGGGTGTTATAAGCAGCTCCTGCAGTGTCAAATAGTGTGTAAGTTGTTTCTCATCAATTCCTGTTTGCTTAATGTTAACTTCTAATTGTTTTTTATTCAAAAGAAAGGCAGGAAAGAAACATTGATTAATTATTTGAAAGTCTGGCTATATTTCATGTTTAGCTCCACATGAAGTTCATGTAGTGGGCCATTACCGAAGTTGAAGCTAATGTACGCACAGTGTTTATTCTAAAGACATTGAGCAAGTATTATTTTCCAAATGGCTCAGTACTAGACTTGGCAAATATCAGGTGATAACTTTTTCCCCTCCCTGTCAACTTATTCTTCTCCTGCAAACCTTCACAGCTTCCAAATCAAAGGTCAAAAGTAAGCTAAGAGGGCTTATGTTTTAAAGCACCTGCATGGTGACCTCATCTAACATCTTCTCTCACCTGGAAACAATTATCAGTTTATTTACTATGCAATAGACATTCATCCTTTTGTATTCAGCTAGCTTTTGTTTATCGTGCCACTGGCTTTGTCTTCCTGTTACACATACAGTTGTTTTGATTTTACTTATGGTATATGCTGTGCCATTTTGATTTTTGTTTGGTTGGTTGAATAAACTTGCGACACTCAAACATTTGAAGAGAGATTTGCTAAAATAATACCAGTATTTGATCCAGTATCATCTCAATTAATGATAAACCTGGACATTTTAGATGTTTATCAAAGGTCTTTTATTGGGGGGAAAGTAAGTGTATGGAATAGATGTGTGACATGTAAAAGTAATGTTTGCTCTGAATGAATTTTTGAAAACTTAGTTGAAAAAATTTTGGATCAACTTCAAAAAAAAAAAAGCATGACTTTTGAAATCTCTGAATGCCTTGGTTCTCAGTATTATCATTCTTTATTGAATTTTTCTTTATTAAAATATGTAGTTTTAAGACTTCTTTCTGACAGTATTATGTAATTTTTTTAGAGTGGGTAGATGGGAGTGTCGCTTGTATGTAACCGTACAGATGACATGTATTTGTCTATTCTTTATTATCTTAGTAGTTTCATGCTATGTATGTACCATAACCAACCTATTGCCTATGAGAAACATGTAAGATAATGTATTTACAGCCATTGTTACAAGTTTATAATGTATTTTTCTATCTTGTTTTATATGTATGTTATATAACATTCAAAAAATTTTTTTCCTGATTGAGAAAAAAGGATACAAAAATGCAAAACCCACAATTTTGATAACTGAAATATTGCCAATTGTTTTGCAGTACTTTATTATATTGGGAGTGTTGTCTTTCTTGGGCTTTTAGTTAGCTACTGGATGAATACATTAGTCATATTTGGGTTTTAGTTGGGTTTTTACATAGCTTGCATTTTAATTCTTTGGTTCTTTGCTGTTTCTATTAACCCATAGCATTATTTTAATAAATGTTATAATACCAACCTACTAACTCTGGACTATGTCTGTTTATTAACCATTACATGTTTAATTAAATAAATAAATAAAGACAGAAGAATGTAAAGTCTTGAGTTACTGGACTAACCCTGAAGAACGTGACTACAGATAACACAACGTAACTTGTTTTTATGTTGTTTGTCAGCTGACATTCTGCACACTACTATTAAATTGGCTTTGGTCATTCTGGCCTTTTACCTTGAGGTACCAGTAGAGATGGGAACAAAGTAGCATTATTTGAGGCATTCTTCTTGTAGAGTCTTGCCACTTGCCTTTTCAGCATCTGCGTTACTAATTCCACACTTTCTTTTTTCTTTCTCTAAAATAATCACTGTCAGCTCACAGCAAAAGAGCAAAGATGCCAGTGTATTGGTAAATCATGTGATGGTGTACCCAGAGAAACCAGTTTGATTCTTTGTTGAACCATTTTGAGGTCATAGTAAATATCACTGTAACTTGCAGTTATTTATTTAAGGTACCTGATGCCAAGTTATATGAAGGGATACACTTCTAATTTCTATGAGCACACAGTACTTCTAGATTTCTGTCTCACTATATCTGGAACGAGGAATCTGCTTTTTTCTGCAGTATTGCCAAGTTTTTTTTCTGGCAGTTTTGCCTTATTTCCTCCTTGCCATCCCATTTTTTTGTACTTCTGCTGTAGTCTGTCAATACTGCCTAGCTCAGGGGAGTACAACTTCTGTAAGCCAAAGGTCAAACTGGATCATTTCGTAATGACTACAGAAAGTACAAACTACACCTCTTGCACTATGTTACTGAGTAATAACCATTTCTAATAACAAGGCTACCTTTACCTGGAATCTTTATCCCTGTGGATGACTGTAGCAACATGAATGCAGGGAATGTAAGTGGTGAACAATGCTGTAGTAAATAAAAATTTGTTTTGAACTTCTGTGCAAATTACCTTTACAGAAAAAAATCATTTTTTAAAAATATATGGTTTTGAAGGGTCTTGTTTTTTTAGGGCCAGCATTAGGCTTCTTAGATTTGTAATCTTAAACATACAATGATTACCATCTGTTGCCCATAGACACTCTTGATACACACCACATTTTTCTCATACCAACAGTTTATATTTCTGTGACACAACACTCTTATTTGCCTAGGGCATCAAAATTTACATGAGGAATCTTTGCATCCATTCAAAATATTTAAAAAAAAATTTTTTTTAATTGATGGGTTTCAATTTTGTGTCTCCATTCTTATCATAAACTTTATTTTAAGAAGTGAAAAGCTTTAATGATAGAGAAAAAAATTATTACATTGGACATACTGTATTTTTAATTTATGGAGGAAAAATAGGCCCAGCGTTGATAAACGAGTACACATGAATTACATTAGTTAAGCATGCTTTATACAACTAGATATGTTTTTATAAATACCATTTAAATCTCTAGCTTAATTCACAGAAATATGTAGCTGCAGAATATAAAATAAAGAAAATTGATATATATCTACAGTAGCCTCACTTGTACAAGAAAACCCCTTTGTCTATACACTGTTTGTTTTTAATACATTAATCTCAAATTCATAGCTATCTTAGAAAGCAGTTAATAATTCAGAGTGGATAAAAATTTTATAATTCAATTTTAAATTGGCCTTATAATTACAAATTTGGAGTTGCATAGAATTATGCTGAGAATGTTGTTTTGAAACAGCAAAGTTGTTTAAACTTTATGGGAGGCACATAAGCTTGACAGAAACTTCCTAGGTGAGATAGGGATGGCTACAGATTGTATATTGCAGCATGTCTCTGTTACCAAGGCTATTAGTTGGATGACTGTAATACCATTTTCATTATCTATGAACTACTGCCAGACTTTGCCCACAGTGCATTTTCATCTCATTTTCAACTAAAGAAAATTGTGTTTGCCCAGAAAAAGCATTTTTTTTTAAAGCTGGAGGAAAGCAATAACCTAAAAAACTTTAAAAGCAAAATAACTATGCAAATTATTGTGACTATTGAACATAAATGCATTTTTCAATGTACATACCTAAGTGCCTAATGAAAACTAAACTATTTCTGTCTGTAAAAAGGAAACCGTTTTAAGATATTATTTCTAGCACTTCAGTTAATGATGACTTCAACATCGCTGTGTTATTGAAGAAATGGTTTCAGTTTGGTTCTTTTTTTAATTCATGGTAAAAATGTCTTCATAATTTAAAAAGGGCAGATAATAAAATAATTATGAGTTCCAGTTCCATCCAGTAAAATGGAGTCAATCTGAGCAAACCTGAATTTGGGGATTTTTTCCCTATATTTAAGAGCTTTGTTGCTCTTCTGTGTATAAACTGATTGATGATAAATAAATCTATTGCATGAAAGTCAACCTCTGGAAGAGTAAACTTACTGTACAGCAAACCAAAATGTTTTATATAGTCTTCAAAGACTTATTTAAAATATTATTTGGTGGAAATAGGATACATTTAACAGGATAGATTGATGATCAGAACTTATTTACTATATCCAATAATATACTATTTTAATAGATAGTTAAATTAGTGTTAAAACCCATTTATAGATAATACAAGCTAAAATTCTATATTTTTAAATTATCTCTTTTAATCAATGAGGACCACGGAAATCTTTTCTGTACTTCTCTAATTGGTTAAAATGTGTTGCTACCCATTTAGAAAACCTTAACACAGGAAAAAATATGTGACACTATATTAAAATTTCCTATGCATCAGCTTAATAATATAGCACTCGTCTCAAAAAACAAATTATACATAATAAAGTCCACGTCACCCTTTTCATAAACATTCCTTAGGTGCAAATGTGTAATTATTTTTATGGATTGCCTAGTTTGTATTTATTATATATCTTTGATATAGAAATACTTTTCTGAAATAATATATTAATTGAACATTGTTTTTCAAATAAACATATGAGCAATTATACTGATACATGGTAATCAATGTTGAATCAAACTGGTTAACTAAAGCACAGTGCTCTCCTTTCTTTGTGCCTACTCACTAATTGCAGGTGGTATGGTTCTGCATTGGAGGTGGGTGTTAGGCACAGTGGATGGTTACTTGCAGTATTAACTTGGCGCTGGCAGTTTTGGTGTCCATCGTCGACAACACACTGCACTAGTAGAAATCTAGCTCCCAAAGCAAAGATTAACTTATGTCTGGTAAACTATTAGAGAAGAATAGAAATACATATCTCCGTTCTGACTTGTATTGTGGCAGTTTGTATGAAACATTTAAGGTTTTGTCTGTGAAAAAATAATGTATTTTGAGGAAAAAATGGACATTGCCAAAACACATGTAAATAAAAACACCAAGTATGACTGTTCATGATGTGCAATAAAATAACTGGAAAAAGTGCATGTACTTTATCCTCAAAAGCAAATTGGGAGCTCCCAGTGCTGCAACTATAGTTTTATTTTCTGAAAAGTCAACATTTTATTCTGTAACTAAGTAGCAGAATAAAGAATGTACATTTTTCACACTTCAACTTTCATTAATGCTTTTAGCACTGTTATGAAAGATCTTGCTTTTTAAAGAGATTTTAAATTTTATAGTGATCTGAATACCTGGACATTACCTTTTACTGAAGGATTGCTATTGTACTGCTTTGGTTATAATTAGAGACTAGAAAAAAGTAATTATGCATTACACATATACAATAAAAACAATACAGCCTGATTTGGATATGCAGATGCTTCAGAATTATGACTAACTTGGACTCACCAAACAAAATAAAACTTCACAAGTGCTTCAGTATCTCAACTATTGGACTGGTAGAGCCAGTATTACAGTAAGACTGAATGATAGTATGTTAATAAGCACTGCTATAAAGCCCTAACTTCCATTGTTACACAGATTATGATAATGATCTACCGCTCTGGCTAACATGAGTTTTGTAAAGTGGGTTTCTCTCAAAAAAAACCCTTCTTAATATGATTTTTCACTAAGTATCTTTATGCAATAATTTCTGGATTTTGCATGGAAGCATTTCTTTAGTACAGACTGGGAGGAGAAAAAGTCATTTTTGTGCTCAGATTTTGGATTGTTCTGAGGCTTTGCAAGGACCACAGCATTAGTTGGACCTAGAGTAATCTCAGGGTATGTGTACACTGCAATCAAAGGTCTGTTGGTTGGCAAACCTGAGGTAGCTTTAATCTGGGTAGTTTGGGTAACAACAGTAAAGATGTGCCATGAATTATGGAGCAGGTTGGATATGTTGAATTAAATACACAGTATCCTGGACATCTTCACTGTTGTTATTTATCGTAGATTAAAACTAACTTGATTTATGACAATGTGTGCTGCAGTAGTTTCTCCTGATTGCAGTGTAGATGTGCATTCAGTTAGTGGAGCTTGCCAGGCTGCCTGGAATCTCTGCAGGCCTCTGGCCCTCTTCCTACACTAGGGTTTGCTGGAGGTTCCTCAGAAGACAGTTTGAGTGCCTTACCCTGCTCATGCACCAAGGGAATCCTTTAACCTGGAATTGCTTTGGTTGTATTTATACTACAGATGTAATGAGAACTATTTTATAATGGCGTTCTATTCTTGTGCATAAAAATTAGATATGGAAATTGAGTGCAAACTTATTGCCAGTACATTTTACTGTATTACACCAGGGAGAGTCCTGCAACGTTAAACCTGCACTGCCTTAAGTGTTTTTGGTACCTGTACGAATTAGTGATTTAACTCATTTTTCTAGAGTTTTCCAGAGTAATTTTACTAAACTTAGTGGCTAAATACAGACAGTCAAAAAGCCAGAGGCTGAATCAATTCAGTCTTCTGCAGGTTAGTCTAAGCTGCACAGATTGAACCGATAAGGGAGTGAACAGGCATTCACTTTTGATTCTGGAAATGCAGCCACATGCCTGCAGTGGCCCAGGCCAGAAGCTGTAGGGCACTAGAGCATACCTCCCTGCTTGGCTGGAGCAGACAGCTTGAGCCAAGGCTAACTTGCCCATCCTGCAAGTGGGGGGTTGCAGGGGAGGTACAAAACATAGTGGGATGCTGGGGGACTGCAAGTTAACTTGAATCTGGAGGGGATCTGGGACAGAAGTTCAATAAAACAAGTTAACCTAAATCAGTTAAGTCTGATACTACCTCCATCCAGGTTTACCTTAAACCTGTATCGGCCATTTTGAAAGCGGTTTATGTGCACTGAACTTCTGTTGTGTTACAGATTTTAACTGGTTTCCAATCACTTATACCAGTTTGTGTAATTTCTGACTCTAGCCAATATAACTACATTGGGCATAAAAACAGTGCTTGGGAATCTCATTTTCTATAGGGAAATAAGCATAATACATAATTCTGCTGCTTCCTAGTATTCTTAGTTGTTTGTCAGCAGTAACAGAAAAGTGCGGTGTCTGAAGTGAGTGCCCTTCTCTTTACTGCTGGGCTACCAATAAGAAGCAGAAAGAGGCATTGCTCTCTCCACATCCATACATTGAACTCAATAGAGCAGTTGTGCTGCAGCTCCCAATGGAAATGACTCCTCAGTGCTACCAATTGAAGTGGTTTCAAAACTAAAATCAGCCTTTCCTTCCCATGAAATCGTGAGGTTTTAAAAATAGCGGCATGCATGATCTTTTTCATTCCCTTTTAGTTTCAAGTCTTTTATTTTCATGTTTGCAAGACTTCTATTACAAGTATAGGAGTGAGAAAAGAAAACTGTAGAGATTCTCATGCAACCCAAGGAGGTGGGGCTAAAGTACAGCATATCATGCAACATGGTAAATATTGAGAGGTTTAACACTACATCCCTTCAGAAGCTCATGAATAAATGAGGACCGACTGACTCAAAAAACTTTCCTTCTACCCAGAATGCTGAGCAAATGAATGGATTTCTGCGGCAGGCCACTTAATGAGTTTTGTTTTCTATGCATTGGTAGATGCCCTTCCAAAATGCCTGATATCCTCCCTCCCTCCTTGAAGAAGATCTGGTTCCTTTTATGAAGAATCAGTCATTTTGTGCATAACTGATGCAATTTCATCACTCTAGGTTACTGGCTTCTTATGGAATGAGAAACCTTTTAAGCCTTCTGTGCATACATTTGTCTAGGAAAAAAGTATTTTGGTATCACAACAAAGGTGAGGATAGTGCTCCAAAATTAGTTGTCCCAAATGAAACAAAAAAAAAAATAGGATAAATGAACAAGAATATAATTTAATATTACACTGGTACCAGGGATGCTGGGATTGATTTTTATTTGGGAGATCTCATTGTGTAGAGTGTAATGGAAATACACAGCTTGATACAGTTTTTATCCCAAGGAGGTTACAATTGGGATTTTGTATTCTACCCATTTGGTTCATCTGTGGAAACTGAATTAATTATAAAACATATAATTTAATACCAATAATTAAGAAAAGTGAATACAAAACTTGATCAGCATCTTGTGATATACTGGAGTACTGCTGCATGTGGGTCAGAAAAGACCTGTTTAGGGCCTGGGCCAAATATACCATATGTAGTCTCTTCAAAAAGGGAGGGGGATCTGCTGCTCAGGATCACACACAAGCTGTTATACTGTAACGGTTACGTGTTAGTGAGCTGGGAGCCATGCGAGCAACTAACCAGCCTTTACTTTGATCCTGGATGAAGCAGGGTTAAAGTTTGAGTGGTCTTGTTATGCTTCTATTGCTATGCTTCTACACAAAGATGTGACAGTTGCGTCCTATCAGTATCCTTTGATAGCAGTGCAGTGTCGAAGGTAACTTTTTCATTCTCCATCACTTGAGTTCTGTGCACCTTTAAGAGTGTCTTATCTTGACAACCGTTTGTTCCATTGAACTACAAAGCCTAGTGCTTTTTATATTGGTTAAAAAGGTATATGGTTAAAGAGTTCTACATCACTTACTCCAAATGCTACATATTCTGGTGTTTTTCATGCCAAGAATACTTTGTATCTGGCTTAATTTTGAATAATTATATTTAACATGAAAAGTTTGCTGTGTTGGCAGCTTTGGAAACGGAACTGTTATTTTTCTGTAGGATAAAGGCACAACTAGAAATAACGTAGAAATCAAGGAATTTCTTTTATAATCTTTTCAAGGAACAAAAACAAACCTCCCCTCATCCATAAAGAAAGGAAGGATTACGAGCCACCCATCAAGTATGACCTGTTCACAACTTCATTTTGAGAATTCATGTTTTAAGCCAGGGGTGCCTACATTTTGCAATGGGGGGGCACTTTAATGCTTAGCTCTGAGCCTGAGCCACTTCCAGGCCAGCCTATGCTGTTGCCAGTGGAGACCGAACCAATTGCTGCTCCTGTCGCAGTACCACTGTTGCTGCCACCAGATGGGTGAAGCTCCCAGTTGCAGAAATGCCATGTATGCCTTGCAGTTCCTCAAGATGACATCTTGGGCTGAGGAGGGCTTGGGCTCCACGAGTGAGCACTTTAACTTTCAGCCTATGCTGTAAAAAAGTGGTTGGCGGCAGCAGCCCTACCGTCCCCTTTTCCCCTTCCCACTTTAGGAATGAAAGTAGGTCTGACTTGTGCTTTGTACAGCACTCCCTGCTACCTGTGTGTTTGATGGAGTGGGAGCACACCAACTGGACTGGCATCTCAGCAGGCTTAGGTTAAGGGACATCTTGCTTCTAAATCTCAAGTTAACTCAGGGATGAGACCTGCAGCAAAACATTTGTCTCAGGAAAAATGGCAGCAGTTCTGGATAAGCACTTGAGGTGCTTTCTAGCCCTGGGCTGCACTGTGCTGTCTGCTCTAGCACAGAAGGGTTGGGAGGGAGGGAGGGAGGAAGGGACTGCCCCACCCCCCTCCCCAAGGCAAGCCCTGGCTGGGGCCAGGGAGAAGGGTTAAACACCCTTTCCCTCCCTCAAACTTACTGTAGACTGCAACTGGACTACAAATCCCAGAGGCACCTGGAAGCAGCCCCTGCCTGTGCCTGGAAGCAGGAAGAGTCCTGCTGCTGTGACTCTGGACTGCAAATCCCAAGACCTCAGGGGCAGCAGGAAGTGAACACAGCCCATGCTGGATACCTGCCAGAGAGCCTGCTCTAGGATCCCGCTGCTTCTGGTCTGAGCCACTGCAGGCCTTTGTCTATATTTCCTGAATCAAAAGTGAATGTGTGTCCAGTTGTTTCTCAGTTTAATCTCTGCAGTTTAGACTAACCTGCAAATCAATTCAGACTGAATCAATTCAGCCTCGGGCTTTTTGACTGTTTGTACTTAGCCTTCATGTGGTGCCATTTTCCCCTACCTCTGCTCCCTGTACAAGGGAAAGGGGTGCTCCCAAGATGGTTCAAGCTCCTGTGTTAATGTCTCCTGCACCTTGAACAGGCTTTGGGAGTTTTCCCTGCTTGAGGGTTACAGGAATCCCTCTCCCCTCCCACCCCATCTTTGCATGAGCAGTCCTGGGACTCTTCATGATTCTGAGCAGTAGTAGGAATTCCCTCATCTCACCTTAATTCCCCATCTGCATCCCACTGCCAATCAGTGGACCAGGAGAACTGGGATTAGTGACTTCCATCTACTGCTGCAAGATTTCCACTTGTCACTCTGGCACCAGCACTGCTAGGTGTGGAAGGGGCAAGGAGAGCAGTTCTCCTTGCCCTTCCCATTCTGGCAGGGTAGGGGGCTGTTCTTGGTAGCTGCTGCTTTCTATTTTTGTTAGATTCGCACTGACACCCTTCCCTTTCCCCAGCAATGTATCAATCGTCATGCTCTCGGGGGGGGGGGGGCCAAAAGCAACGGTCTAGCTAGGAGGCTGGAATGCCTGTACATTCCTAGCCCTACCCTGTATTCCCAGTACTAAGACTTACCAGGAAATGGAGTGCCTGTCCATTAGGGAGTGACACATTTGGTAGTAATAAGTAGCAAAGGTAAGCAGAGGCTGCACTGGTGAGATGACAGCAGGGAGGGTTGGGGCAACCCTGGGTGTACACTGCAGAGGGGTTTCATGGCATGCAGCAGAGGAATACATGGCACAGGGCAGAGGAGGTGCCCTTGCCACCATATAATGCCAGTTCCCACCTGTCCCACCATGTCTTGTCATGGGCCAAATTGAATCTTTACAGACTGGGTTTGGCCCATAGGTTGCTGGCCCTGATCTAACTTTTGTGTGGATTGTTTTCTTGCACTTGGGCAACTAGATTCTGCCTAAATTGCGTTTAGGAAGCTACCTGCCATTTTGAAGTTGGTCCTTTACCTGGTAAATTTGCCCAGTCCAGGTCCAGCAGCCTCCAGTAAACTGTGGCTCTGAGCAGGCTGCCCCCTGAGCCTGAATCAGCCTAGACATCTCTTGGGGCCCTGGAGATGGGTAAATTAGCACTGCTGAATCATAAAAAATTAGGGTTGGAAGGGACTTCCTCAAAGCAGGACCATCCCCAAGTAGATTATCCCAGCCAAAGCTTTGTCTAGCCAGGTCTTAAAAATCTCCAAGGATAGAGACTCCACCACTTCTCTGGGTAATCTATTTCAGTGCTTTACTAGCCTCCTAGTGAGAGAGTTTTTCCTAATATCTAACCTAAGCTTCCCTTGCTGCAACTTGAATGACAGTCCCAAGTATAACAGCATGGCAAGATTGAGGGCACCGATGCCAAGGATGGGGCGTTAACTGCAGAGGTTGGCAATCTGGCCCACCAAGCAGTTAGATCTGTCCTGCAAAGCAGTGATGTCAGCAGCACTTCTGTGACAGGCTGCACTGTGGACAGGAGGAGGAAGAGCAGCAGCTCCAAGGGTATCAGTGATGGTTGGGAGCTGCCTGTCTTAAAGTGGCCTGCCACTCAAAAGAAGATGCCTGCCCCCTGGTTTACTGTATAGATATGGCTTAACCCTCATTGAATTGTGCTCCCTGATCTGTAAAATGGAGATAAGAATGCTGTCCCTACCCCAGGGCTTTGTAAAGAGATATGTAACTGCACAGAAACTGCGGTGAGGGCACCACAGGAAAGAACGCGTTAGCAACCACATTGTAAGCCACCTTTAAGTCATAGTCTTTTCAAAGCCAAAGTGTGAGAGGGCAATACAGTCTCCAAGGCCAGTCAAGTCCTGCTCTCAGTTCAAAATGGCATGGTGGATATCAACAATAGCAGAGCTGGCAGTTTGTTCCCTACCATGGCTCTGTTTCTGCTTGCACGTGTCCTTGTCCTGCAGGTTTGTTATGCATGGGCTGAATTGTTTCTTAGGTTTACATACTCACTATGTATGAACCTGCAAGGAACAGAGGGCTTGGTTTTTTCCTCATACTATTTTGTTGAGAATACACAAACAGAATTAGGAAGAAGTAGGGACTCCTTGCTATATTCATAAGAGCAAGCAGGATAGGCAAATTGGATTTGCTGACAAGCTTTGCTGCTGGATGTCAGACTTTCCTGGTGCTCAATAAATGACAGATATGACAGTACTAAGGTAGCTAATGCACTGTTTTCCCCAGTGGGGGTAATCAGCACCACCATCAAACAGCAAAACAACAAGACCAGTCAAATTTGTTGCCGCTTTTCATGCTGTTCTGAATAATGGTGTATTTTGCCATTAATTTCTATGGCCTATTGCAAGTCCCACATTTCTTGGTGTGCTGAAGTTCAGCTTTGCATTTCTAGCTACCTACGTTTTCAATATAGTTACTTTTACTCCAAAATACTCTTCACGGATCTGTTGAGCTGCTACAGCACCTGATCAAAGTCAGGGCCAGGAGGAAAACACTGAGTGAGACAAGGTCCTATATTGCAGCATGTTAAATGAAAGCAACTTCAGTGTGGCTGCACTAAGGGAACGGGGTGTAATGATGAGGGATAGAAATTACAGATCAGGCTTACGATTTTGTTTTAAATGTACATAATGAACCTAGGTATTGTCTTTTGTCCACTGAGTGCTCTCTTCTTTGAGCCAAGGCTCTGCATGTGGGAATGTAGGCCAGCATTAAAACCAGACCTCCCATGCTGCCATGTGATGCTCTTCAACTCTGAGGTTGGCCCAGGATTTTTGACATAGGCATACCTTTAAAACAGTTGGCTTTGATACTAGAATGGCAGCACTTGGGACCCTTGGCTTTTGGGCCTGTGTACAGATATACAGAGCATCTCTTGCAGTGAGCTTTTTACATACTTTAAAAAATAGCTTTTGAGGCCTTTTTATGCATGTGTTAGTTTTAGTGATAACAGGATTTTGAAGTTTTCAAACTAGAGCATTTATTAGCAGGCTAGTATAAAATTAAACCAAAATAGCGTAGGCAATTAGACCACATGACCCAGGCCCACAGGCAATAATGCCTGTTGCTGAATTATTTATCATAGTTTACACCTCACCACAAATCAGTTAAGCAGCCAAGTGCTGCTTTCTCTAGGCTTTCAATTGTTAAATCACCCTTCCCCCGCACTCCTCAAACATCCACCTTTAAAGTTGCCATAAACTTTGCCACTACAGTAGTACATAGATTAGGGTGCTTTACATACTTTAGCTAGATTTCCTTGTGGCTTCCTTATATCAGGGAGGCTTGAAATAATTTATTTCTATGCTGAAACAGAGCTGATTTAAAAGAAAAGGATGAAGAAACCCATTTAGTAAAAACAACAAATGAAACAAGAACAAAGTTTTTAAGTGCTGTAATGCTTCCTGGAGCAGTTTCTCCCTTATCGTGCTTCCCTCCCCAGCACCAGCCTGCTGTCGTTCCTCACTGTGGCATGGTGGTGCAGCCCTCACATACGGAGGGGAGTACTTAAAAAGAGCATTTCAGACGACAACAGGATGACTACTCCTGAGTAAGAGGGGAACCACAATGGGTGGTGCAGTCAGGCCCTATGCTGTCAGACTCAGTCATTACATTCTTCAAAGCAGGCATATGGTTTTCTTGGCTGTAAAGTGCTGTGCATGCTTGTGGTACTATATATACTATTCTCTCTGCCTTTCTTCAGGTTCTGCCTGACATGCCCTATTGAAACAAAGAAGCTGCTGAACAGCCAGCATACAGATACCTTGCTTCTTTAAGAGGCCAGTTTAGCCCATTAGCAATGTCACCTCATCAGAAGTCAGCAAGGAAAAAGGAGCCATGTCAGTGATCAGCAGGGAAATATGCATTAAGGTATTTGCAAGTCATTCCTGCCTCACAATTCACATACTTATTCAACAGACAAAATCCTGGAAAGGCAGGTTAATGCTTACCTTATCTGATGTTCAGGGAAAGACCTAGCTAAGCTGCCATGATGTTTCCCTGTGAGTAAGGTGTGTTTGCTCAAAATAGTCTTCTTAAACATAATTGCCAAAATCCTGGGACAAAATCCTCCTGTTTAATCCTTGAGATTGCTCTGTATTGTCATGGCTGCTAAACTTGGCCTTAACCTACAAGAGGCTGAGAAGTGATACCAATTTTAAAATTGAATCATCAACTTAGATGTGCCTAAAACATGGAGAAAATGCATTGCCTTTCTGTACCACTACCTGTAGACTTGCATATAAATAGCACATTTGTTTTACATTGCAGAATAATGGCTAAAAAGCCATTCAGATAATGTTGTAACTCTTTCTCCCTGTCAGATCTAACATGCCTGCAGTAAGTAAGAGATCACTTATGTGTGCTGCCTTTAGGGCAAAACTCACCCCTGAGTAGAGGTTTAGCACGAAGTGTATGCACAACTTAAATTCAGCCTAAGCCCTTAGATAGGTCTGCCAGATATCTCTGCAATGGGAATGAGAATTTAGGTATTTTTATATTCTGTTCACAGGCACAGGCCTGTAATTAACACCTTTATGACTCAGATAGGTATGACACTCTTCAAATAGGTGACCTGATGGCAGACAATTTAACATCATTGTACATGTACTTGTGCTGAGCCACATGGCCAGGAAACCATGAAATATTAATGGCCATGCAAATCTTCTTCTGTCATATATCAAGCTTTGCTGTGTTCCTGACCCCTGACTTCCCTTAATCATTGCTGGGTGTGTGGGGTCTGTTACTATTCTGAGATATCTTGTGAACAGGGCCAAAGTAATTACTTGATCCCTGTCTGCTGTGGGAATCTTTCTGAAGAGAAAATGGAGTACTCCCTACATTAAAATAAATGCAGTATGGCTGCTTCAGAAGCTTTCTCTTTTGGTGGCCTGAATGCAGATGAACCATGTGTCTGTAGGGTTTTTTTTCCTCAACATTACTTTGGATCTCTTAATCCATCTATTTTACCATAGCTTAAATATGAATGACTTCTTCTTAGTAGTTTTCTGCCCCCCACTAGCTTTGTTAAAGGCTTGCTTGTAAATAAGATGTCACAGTTTCACCTTTTGATCCAGAAGGCAGCTGTAGGTCTTTGGAAGAAGGTGAAGCCTTAGTTGGTGCCCTGTGGAGATCTATCTCATTCTGGTCCCAAATAGACACCAACTTAAGGCATCCTCATGTTTCAGGATTTTCCCTATCAATACTCATTTCGCTACTGCTGACTATTATGATTCCTTGCTTCATGCTTTGGCCCTGACCCCACCTGGATTAGAGCCATTTTCTGGATCAATGCTTAATGAACAACATTGAATAGCAGTAACTGTTTCAAAGCACTTCTTCCCCCATTCCCCTATGACATTTGAGTTCACAGTTACTGCAACCAGATGCGACACCTGGAAACTTCAGACAATGCGGTGGTCAATATGTTTGTTGTACCTTCTGTTTCTTACATTCATAGGGCTTGGGCATGAAAATGCCATCTGTATAGGATTCTGACTGTAATGAATGGGGGCTCACACACACAGTGTTTGCTTTCGTGAATCTTAGTTACCAAAAGATTCTTAAGCGATGCAGTTTGAAGTCTATTTTTGTAACATCTTGGTGACTTATCTCTCATGCTGTGGACCACGCAGTATGGGGAAAATCTCCATTAGATAAAAAGTCGTGTAACCATGAGCATTTGACAGGTTTGCCCTGCAGTTTTTCATGCTAGTCCTGCTTTTGGAAAGCACTCAAGCAGGAGTTTAGATGAAGTACATGTTTAAGTGTTTTCCTAAATAATGAAGTTTTATTGGATAAGAAACACTCTAGTTAAAATTGTCAACTCATCTTTCCACTATAGAGTTCTCTTTGTAGTAGACTACAGCTGATAAATGCATGATGAATTTGAAAAATCCCTGATAGGGATCTTCTTGAATTCTAGGTACTTGAAACTGCTTCAGATCACTAACTTCTGATAAAAAGTATTGCTTTTGTATAGATTGGGTTGAACTAAGTAGTCTTTAAACACCTGATGTAGTGCTAAAGCAGTTCATAGACATTTCTCAGTGTATCTACATAGGGACTTCACTATGTAATAAGTTCCTATAATTTGTAAGCACAGGGAATTACTCGGTACATCTACATGTGACATTACTTCATCATAGCAATGCGCTCCTTCATTATAGCGCATTGCTATGGTGCCATAATGCCTAAAAATAATTCTGTACAGCATGCACGGTGCAGTATGGGCCATTTCTATGCTGTCTTTTAGTACTTCCAGAAAGAAGTACTAAATGATGGCGCAGTAACATGTAGACACGCCCAGTGTAACCAAGGACTGCATTTGAGTGTCCATTCTCGATATCGGCCCACGTGTGAATGCAAAAAATAAAGCATGTTTAATAATAAATATATCAGTTCTTTGGTGTCTTTTGCCTATCATTTCCAAGCTAGTCTTTTTCCTCTCCCACACCTCTCAGAGTCCCTCTTGTCCTGTGGAGAATCTGGGCTTTGAAATCACTCTTGCCTTTTACCAAATCGGATTCAAGCTCCTTGCCATTACCCTTAATGCTGTACATATTTTTGCTTCAGCTGTGTCTCTGGTCTCATGTTTCTTTTGTGTTAAGTATTACCTCTTCTTGGGCTAGTCATCTTGGTCTTACCAGCCAAACATCCCCCTTTTGCCTTTCAAATTCCTCCTTCCATAAATCCTATTTTTTCTGAAAAAAAATCTCTCTGCCCCCTTGTTTAGCTAAACAGTTGTCCTTTGGTCTGCCTTGGGTCCCAATCCCACAAGGGACCTGCGTGCATGGACCTTTGTGCCTATGCAGATCCCTGTTCCAGGGACCTTTGTTTATCTCTTCTCACTAAGGGTTTATCTGCATGAGGATGCTCAGGAAAGTTAAGCCCAGTTTACTAAAGGTGTGAAGTGAAAGCACACAGTGAAGTCCCCACATAGATAAACTTATTCAGAAGTAAAGTGACATCAGTCCAGTGTGGCCAGTTTAGTGGTTTTGTTGCTGGGGGTCCTTTGCAACAAAATATATGCATTAAGGATCCTATATCAGTTTACTGTGTGCTGTGCATTTGATGACTTCAGAAAGTCAAACTACTAACATGTAGTGACGTTTGAAATTCATCTGTCCAATTTCTGTTCTCAGGAGTTGACACTCCCACCTCAGCCTGCTGTTACCTATCTCTCTGCCTAACCTTCCCAAACTAATAAATCCTGGTTAGATTGGGTCAGTGAGTCTGTCCATTTCTGTACATTTTTGGCCTCTTGAAAATGCCTTGTAATAATCTGAGTGTTAACATATATAAGGCAATGTTCATTCACAGCCCTCCTAAAATGCTGGCGTCATAAATGGAAGCAATGTCAAGAGAAGTCAGATGTGCTATTAACCCAGATATCTTGGCACAACAGCATCTTGATTTAACTTTTTTTTTTTCCTGGTAAGATCATTGTGCCATGTTGGTCAACTGGAAATATAGACATTAGTTTTCTTTTTTAAAAATGAGCAGTTGAGGGTATGTGCAGATGTTACATATAGATCAACCTAAATAGGGTTAGATGGCTCTAAATGCCAATTTGTCTAGACATTCAGGGGGGTTAAATCAGGCCAAAAAAGGCAGGACCAATATAAGTTCTTTCACCTGAACAGGTGAATGAATTTAGATCAAGAACAGGTTAGCCCAATTCAGTGAACATCTGCATGTTTGGAGCTCAGCCCAGGGCTGGGAAAGCTTAGTCGCTCACCCCAGCCCTGAAGCTGTGCTCTTCCTACCTCACCACACCCTACACACACTGGGCTATTTTTAGCATCTCACCCAACCTCTCACACCCAGATGGGCAGCTGCCTCTTCCCCCCACAGACCTGCTAGCTTTCCCCCACCCAAGTCCCATCCATCTCTTCCTGTACCCTGAGTTGCTTACATCAGGTTCTCACTCCTGGCACTACCAAATGTCTGCACTTGCTGCTTCTGATCAGTCTTGTGGCTCAAAGTGAGCCATGTGATTATAGACCAGGTGGGTGAACATTAGTATGCAGCTTAAGAGGACCTTCAAGCGGTATATGATACCTACAACATGCAGCATTACATAAATTAGCCATACAACATCAAGACATTGTTAAAGTGACCTCTTAGTGGGCAGGTAAGACAGACCCATAAATGTATCAAGGCAGATGAAAAGAAATGTGTGAGGCTTCAGGTGCCCATCTTGAAACATTTTGGACCTGCTGGTACAGAAGGGTAGAGCACCTATCCTCTGCAACTGATTATAATTGGATGTTGGATGCGCAGCACTTTTTGAGAACAAAGCCAAGATGTCTCCAACTGCCTGTCTCCTCCCCAGTGGAAGCCTACAAGTAGTCGGGATCACTACCTTAAAGGTTTTCCAATGTCTGACTCCCATTCATCTCCCCCTCCTACCCATCCCCCATGGAAGTTTTCAAATAGTCAGGACCACCACCTTAAAGGTATTTCAATGTCTGAATCCCACCATTAAATGAGAATGCAAGGCCCAGGTTCCAGCAATGATCTAGGTGACCAGTTCCCAAATTTTTGTTCTTTTTTCCAGCCCCTACCCTGTTCTTCCTTCCTGCAGTTCCCCATCTCTCTCTCTTCTTTTTCTTTTCTTTTCTTCACCATTCACTCATTTCATTTTTGGAACCTTTTAATTTTCAAGGAATCTTTGGAATATTTCTGCAGCTACCTCTATGAGTGAACTCACTGGTCTCCCAATCTCCAATTCTGCTGAGTCCAGGCCTCCTGAAAGCTAGAAATATAGGGGTGAAGCAGAAAACTAGGTGTGACGGAAGTTAAATGATTCAATGGGTAAACAGTAGAAAGCCTTGGGCTTCTGAGAACCTGCTTTTGGTTCTATTGTGTCCGAAGTGAAATTGGTGGCTTTTGTACTATGTATAAAACCTGGTGACAGCTTCACATTCAGCACAACATTGTCTAATTCAGGGGTGGCCAACCTGTGTCATGGGAGCCACAAGTGGCATGGGCAGTTTCTGTGCATGACCCCCAACAGATCAGGGAGGGGCAGGCAGCATAGTGCCAGATAGGGCAGGAAGCAGAAAGAAAAGCTGCACATCAGGCAAGCAGCACAGGAAAGAAAGCAGAGCAGAAAACGAAGCAGCAGGGAGTACAGGCCTGGGAGTGGAAAGCAAAGCAGCAGAATGGCAGGGGAAGGGGATTGGAATGGCACTTGGGGAGGGCACAAGTCTTAATTTGTGGCATGCCTGTTTCCCCCCCCACTTCTAATTACAGGTTTCCCTTGCTTTATGCGGGTTCTGTATGTGCAAATTTGCTCATATGCAATGACCCTTTTTATACCAAAGATTCATTATATGTGAGGTAAATTCACTCCTATGCGATTGGTGTGATGGAAGCCGGTAGTCAGCTGCTTTGTGCAATGCATTGTGGGAGTGACCTGGCCCAAAATATAGTCTTGTGTGGATCTGTGCACCTTGCTCATTGTCTGTGACACGTGTTTCTGTAGCTGCCATCCCCATTATAACTTCTAAGCTTCCCATTAGTGTATCTCCTACCCCTCTCCCTGGTCCAACAATGAAGTGCAAGAGAACTTCACTAACACCCTTCACCACCCTCTCTTCACACCAACGAAACATTCACCACCACCCTGTACATGTGTGTACTCTCTGCTGTTGGTGAGTGCTGATATTGTCTTGTAAAAGTGGTAGAAATGGGTCTGGGGGTCAGTACAGTCGAGGTCCTGGAACATATCCCTATTTGTTACATTATAAAGTGGGTTTCCTTTATGCAAATCTGCATTATGCACTGTTTTCCTGGAACACACGTACAGCATAAAGCAAGGGAAACCTGTAATGATTTTGTCATCTGTATAATTCAAAGATTGGAAGATTCTCCCCTACAAAACTCATTCCCTCTCTTCCCTCCCATAGAGTGGTGTGTGTGTCACCATAGATCCTTTTCCCTGTGTGTGTCTGGACTGAGTGAGGTCCAGTCTACCCTATCTTATTTTGCTGGCAGAGCTCCCATTCTGCAGTCAAATCTGTTGAGCACCTCGGTGCTCAGAGTTCCTCTGCCTTGACAGAACCCTCCTTTCGGCCAGCAGACTTCTACCATCTCTTCTGAGCAGACTAGGGTTACTGCTACTGACAGCAGCCAACTGAAGACATGTGTAGACACTCCCACACCTTCTGCCACCTGCCACAGTCCCTTCAGCTACTGATACCATCCCTGGTAACACTTCACATCCTGCTGAGTGGAGCTACATGAAACTGTTGGAAGCACATCAGTGTGCTGCCCTCCCCTTCCCATGCAAAGAGGACAATTATTAATTCTCCTTTTAAAAGGTCCCAAAGGCACAAAAAGGAGCAGTGACTAAGTCTCATCGTAAAGGGCTTTGTCACTTGGATCTGTGAGTCAGTTTTAATAAGCAAGATGGCTTCTGCTTCTGGAAACAGTGACCTGTCCACCTTATGTCTCATTCACATGAAGACTCAGAGACACAGCTATTCACAGCAAAAGCCCTTTACATCGCTCGCTTCAAAGCCCTCTGCAAAGAAACCACTGGGACCTCGCTCTCTGCTTAATGCTGAATATATTAATGGAGTGTGTTCCTTTTTAATATATTAAGACATGCAAACGTTCAGCAAAAACAGAGGGGAGAGCCCGACATGATCTCTTTAGTTTTTTCCTTTGGTCTCCATTCAGTGTTCCCCATCAAAGCAACAAAGTTAGAATGAATTCAGATACCACCCCTGATCCCATCTCTCTCTTCACCAAAACACTTTCACTGCAAATTACTCTCTTGGGAAACCACTGTTTTTTTCTTTTTTTTTTTTCATAGATGTGCTAGTATGTCAGCCTGGAGAGAACTGTTTATCAAGGCACACTCAATATGATTTGCACAGGGCTTGGGAGGTCAATTGCCCTGTTTTATTGAGGCAAAGTATAAAATAGACAGCTCTATCTGTGTCACTAGGGTCAACTGTGCCTATCAAGTGTGTGGGTGGTTCCCAGCTCTCTGTTGGGCCCCCAACGCCATCTCCCTCCTTTCAGACCATTGCTTCCTGTGTCAGGGTTTAAGGCCTGGCTGTGTTGATGACATTTGTGGTTCAGTAACTGTGAAAGCTGCCTTGTTTTGGTTTGAAGGAAAGGCACTGGCTGAAGCTGGCTGTATGCGGAGCTCTGCATGGCAGTGCTGTATATCTTCAGCTGCTCCTTCCCTTGTGTGTACTTCACTGTCAAGCCATGGACCTTTAAACAGAAAGCATGAGGCCTCAGAGGTTAGGAGGACAAAACTGAAGGCTAATAATGGATGTTTATGAATGCAGCTGGCATTTTAGCGCTTTGTGTCTTTCACGTTGTCCTTCATTTTCTCTCTTATCGCTCTTTCCCCCCTTCTTTTAACTCAGTTCTATATTTCCTCTGTAAAGCACTTAGTGCTGTTGAGAGGACATAGAGTGACCGAGTCTTAAGTAGCTGAGCAGCAGTGTCTGTTGTACAGCATGGCCCATCCACAGCTATGGCATTAACCTTGCCAGTGACATGGTTTGTGAGATCCCGAAGCTGACCCTTGCAAAGGGAGGAACCCATATACCTCCCAGGACTGATCTTACAGTGTGACTTTGCAGATGCTGAGAGATTTGTAAAAATGAAAGAAATGGTTCTTCACAACAGCCCTGTGAGTCAGGTGAGAGACACAAGATTTGTGATGCGAGGGAATATCTTTAATGAAATTAAATAGTAGCGTTGGGAGGGTTAAAAGACAAGGTTTTGGCATTCAAGGGCCCTTAATCTGGGGAGGAAGCAGTCACAGTTCAGGCTAAGTACAAGTGAAAACAAGTGTGTTAGTTTAACCTAATTGCATCAATGAATCTGAGCACTTGAAGGGGAAGTGGGCAGTTATTGCCTGTGGAGCCAAAAGAAGACAACAAAGGGAGAGGTGGGCTGGAAGTTGTAATGAGTCATAAAAAAAGTTTCTGTTAAGTTCATGGTTTTTGGTATCCCGTATCCAGGCTCATCTTCTGAAGTACTTTGTAGTCCAGGGGTGGCCAACTGTTGGCTACAAATGTCCAACTCGGGAACCTTAAAATTCTAGTTTATTAGGCGGATTGAAACACTGTAATCATAAACCTTGGGGCTGGTCCCCACACATGCACACACATACACTCACACAGTAGCAGGCTACAGAGTCAGGTATACCTATCCTACAAGCGCTGGAGTCTGTCGTTGAGGCTTCTTTCAGTGTGGTGTTATCCTCCAGAAGGGGGTCGCCGGCTGGTCCTTCTGGGTGGACAGGTCTTGTCGAGTTGGAGATAGAGAGGGCGCCACTGAGGGTCACTTTTCACTGCCTTTTATCTGTCCCTGGCAGACTTTGGTGACTCCCCAGCTTTCAGGTTTGCCCAATCCAGGGGTCATTGACCCTCGTGGGACTTCCCCCCCCCCCCCTCGGTGGCTACTGGACGGCATCTGTCAGCCCCAGGGGTCGTCTGGTTTGGGAGTCCGTTGATGAATTTTGAATAGGGCTCTGGCAGCGGTTGATCTGGAGATACTCAGCCCAAAAGTTGGTCCCTGGTGTTGATTAACTCAGACCAGGGCTTCTAGCCCTTGATCAGTGAGGGTTAGAGATTTCCCGGTTGTTACATTGTCTTCTATTGAGTTCTTCCTCCCTTGGTTGATCTGCAGCTTCCAGGTGATAATTGCTGCCTGCTACTATGTTACACATTCAATCACTGATTCACTCACTCTTTCAGAGGCCAGCGTGATACAGGGAAGGGCAGTTTGATTCCTGCCCTTGTTAACATTGTTACAATGTATAATTTACTTATGGAACTAAACACATTCAGTTGAAAGTTGAAAGGTGAGTATAAAATATAAGCTACAAATGCCATGGCACACAAATAGATAAAAATACCAAACTACAAGGGGAGATACAAAATACACACATACAAATTTTAAAACACAATTCCTTATCTTAAAGTGAAAGAGAGAGGAAGGAAGAAAAGGTAGAAAAAGAGAAACATATCCAAAGAGGGGAGAGCAAATGCAGGTAAGAGGAAAAGGGGGCTTTCTGCTACACAACCTACAGAATGGGTACCACAAGTGGCACAGGCACTGGCCTCTGGATGTGGCATGCAGTAGACTGAGGAGGATACAAGTAGCACAATGGCAAGTCAGGCATGGAGCAGAAAACAGAGCAGCAAATCAGGCAGGAGGCACAGGGAAGGGGCAGGGAGCAGAGCAGCAGACTGGGTAGAGGAAAGGAATCAAAGTGGCACTGGGGAGTGTGGGGGGCTAATTTGTGGGACGCCTGCCAAAAAGACTGGCCCCCACTGGCGTAGTCAGTCCTTGGAGGACAAGGACTATGAGGTCAGAGATGAAGTGGTTGGTTTGTGACTGGGGATCGGGTGCTTTTGTTCCTTGATATTTTATTCTGTGGAAATTCATCCTCGAGTGTAGTGGGTGTTTTGTCTCACCCACATAGCTTCCAGGAAGGGATTTGATTCCCTGGAAGAGATGTAGGCCTATGCAGGATCTACAAATGCTGATGGGTTTGTTAATCATGATAGTGGAAGAGATGCATTGTTGGGTTTGGCTTTTGTTGTTTTGGTAAGGTCCGGTTCCATTTGATGTTTGCTGGTCCATGGAAATTTTGCTTTTGATAATGAGTGGCAATGGTGGGGAGTTGTATGAAAGCCCAGAGGGAAGGTTGGAGAAAATTTCTACCCTTAAAGGTGCCAGTCAGGTAGCTTATCTCCATGTTACAATTGGAGAGAGTGCTCAGGGGTTAACCGACTTCCTCAGTGGCTCACAGGAACCCAATAGCAAAGCAGGAGTTGAACCCAGCTCACATGGCTCCCAGTCCTGCACTTTAACCACAAGACAAGATCATCCTTTCTCTTTTGTTTCAGCCACTTCTTTCCCACTCTTTCACTCCTGTTTTCAAAGACCTGAGCACCTCTGCACAGCAAGGGCAGGAACCTGTTGTGGGAGCAGCATCTGTGGACTTTTTTAAAGCCCCTGAAACAGGTAAGAATCACTCCCTTAATACTCCCTTCCTCCCTCTTCATGCTCACTGGCATGTCCCAGCCCTTCCCTCTCTCCACCCCGCTTCCAGTGGAGGACAATGGCAGTTTCCCCTTCCCTGTGCAGTCTCCCTCGTGATCCCCTATCAGCCTGGGAGCAAGCATAGGGGCAGGGAACCATTGTTACTATCTTCCGCTGAGTTAGGCTCTCTGCACTGCCTGGTTGGAGTGGGACAGGAGTGGCAGTAGACCTTCCCTTGCTCTGGGTCATCTTGGGGAAGTGGCAGCAGCAGGTGGGGAGGAGGGGAATGGAAAGAAATGGGAGGGGAGGTGCAACTGAGCACAGAGGGGAAGGAAAGGGACGCCCGTGGGGGAGAATCGTACCTGATTTAGGGTCTTTAAAAAGGTCTTCAGCTGCTGCTTCTGCAGAGTAGTTTGCCCTTCCTGGTGGCAGTAGGGGAGGAAGGATGGGAGCAGGAAGTGCAGCTGATTTGTTTGTTTAATGCCCAAACTTTTCCTCTTGCCTTTATGTCAGGGGTTGGCAACATTTTTGGGCAGAGTGCCAAAAAAACATGCAGCCTCAACTTGTAAGATATTGGCCAGGGGTGGATGGCGTGGGAGCTTCAAGGGGTCCAGTCCTTGTGGCAGTGCAGCCCTAGCCCCTTCCCCACTATCTGCTTCAAGGCTCATGTGCCAAGCAAAAGGCCTTTGTGTGCCATGCTCTGGCACCTGTGTCAGGGGTAACCTACCTCTCCTTCATGCAGTTCTTCCACTACCCTCATGAGGTCTTTGTCCTCCCTCCTTGCACCAGTATCACATCAGCATTTGCTCAGAATTATCAGGCGGATGGTAGTATACAAAAATTCAGCAAGTGAGTGTGCATTAGTGGAATTATTTCAAGCTATCCATGTATTCCATTTATTTATAATTTATTATTAACATATTCCATTCAATAACAGCCCGAGAGGGAGAAAATAATAATTCATTAAGCAACCGTAAGACATTTGTAAGTCAAGGACTTATTATGATCCAGTCTCAAGGAAACATGCGCGGCTTCAAAAATATATTAAGTTTTATCTATGCCAGTTAAGTTGTTTTACATAAGAGAGAGAAATTTAATCCTACTGATCTGTCTCTGTAGCAGCTCAAGGGGAAACCAATTCAGAAACACCATAATCTGAGTAATAGGTTCAATGCCAGCTCCCTCTTATCAGACAGAAAGGAGTAGTTTCATCTCATAGTTTTTACTGCTTTCCCTACAGTTATCTGCTCCCTGGTGGCCAGATATTAAAGCAGACCAATTAGTGGAGTCTGCTGCCCAGTGGCTGGACTCATCATCATCATGCCTGCCTCCTCCCATTGCTGACATCAGTGGCAGCTCAAACTAGAATCCAAAAGGATGTGGCAGTATGCTTCTTCCACCAAACGAATCAGAAAGGAAATCTCCCTTAGCCACAGCAGTGAAAACTGCTCAGCAAATTCAGCTGGCTGCCACTCTGGACAACTTGCATTGAGCAGACATCTGTACTGAAACTTTAAAGAGAAAGGCAGGAATCAGGCTCAGCAACATGTTATGTTCTGTTGCTTTCATAACAAAGAAAGCACTCTTTAACAAAAGACCATTTTTCCTCTGCAAAAACTGTCTGAATGATAATCTTGTCTGGCAGACTGTACACCTGTACTGTACAGGTGTATAGGGCATTTATAGACGTGCTCTGGGAGGTTGTGGGGGAGCACTTTAATTAACAAGCTGTGCTAATTTAAAGTGCCTGAGCATCATGTGTATCAGCATCCCAGTGCTGAAAAATGGCTGCAGGGTGCTTTGAACTAAAGCTTATTGAATGAGCTTTTGTTTAAAGCGCCCCACTGCAATTTTTCATTGTGGGGACACTGGTATGTGTGATGCTGGAGGCTGCTGGAGCATGCTAATTTCTGTACTCCAGCAGACTCAGTTAATTGAGTATGCTCTGACACGTTAGATTTATAACACGTTGGAACAGCCTTGCTGCATGTCTGTAGGAGCCCACAGTCTGGACTGTACGACTGTACAGACTGTACACCTGTTCAGTGCTCCTGAGAGCCGTCTTGAAGCTGCTTGGTTGAAACTGTACCAAATCTTGCTCCATTTATCTTGGTGAATAATTCCAGGGACTGAATTGTCTCAGTGGATCTACTTTTGTGGGCAAGGCAAGCAGGATGTGCCTCGCTGAGCTTATGGCTCTCCAGGCAATGAGAATTTGAAGCCATTTGAAAGTTTTGCAAATATAGGCCCATGAAGATCACTTTAACTAAGATTTTACATCATGGTTTCCTAGCTGTCCCCTTGAAGCCATGGGGAGCTGGCAGGCTGGCCAGGTTCTTTGCGCACCAACCCTAGACTTGCCTGTACCCAGACAGGAGAGGTTTACCTGAGAAAAAATTCTCTTTTCCACTTGTGCAGTTCTACCTCCCGTTCTCAGTCAGCATGATGCTGTAAGTAGAACATCCCTTCAGGACCCCTGGCTCCAAAATGAGACATCTGGCACGCTCTCCTAATCCACTCAACTATTTATCTTTTTTTTTTTATAAAGCCAAAGCTCATTGAACATCCTCTTTGCACCTGGCCTGGAGCTTTCCTTTGAGATTTCTATTGTCTCCCGTGCATTTGCTAGTTCTGTATAACACTGACCTCACTGGGAACTGATCTGAGAACCATGAACTCTTTTTTAAAAAGAAGTTCCCCAGATAAAAAGAATGAAGTGCTTAAAGAGAAATTCCTGGAGAGTTGGAAACGGAGGCAAAAAAGGATGGTATCTTTCCCTCTCTTTCATTTTAATGATGAACTTCTACCTTTCTAGATGTAGATTTCAAAGCCAAAGATAGTAGTGAGTCATTACAGGAGCCTTTATGTTGAGTAAAACCTTTACAATGGTTGCTTTGCTTTAGATCCCACGATGAGCCGATATGTGCCCTGTTGGTTTTCTTTTCCTTTCAGTTATCTCAATTTCCCTCGTGGCTTATTTATCACAGTCGGTCTGTGTTTGCTCTGGGTTATCATGTGGCCCATAGCTTATCAAGCAAAAGGAAGTGTTTCTAGAGGTAGGACTGCAGAGGCCAATTCAGCAAGGCTTAGATCCTGTCATTTAGTGGAGAATCTGAACAGCAGACCATGTGCCAGGAACTGCCAGGAAGGTGGCCAGCAACAGAGTGGCTGAGGATGCAGGAGCAGTCAAGCCCTAGCATGACTCCTGTGTGGGTTGGGAAGGATCCATGTGGCAGCAAATCTGAGTTCCTGCTCTCTGCCTCCGCTTCACAGACAAGTCCAAACTTCTATCTCAAAAATGAGCACCAGGGACAAAATCACCCAGCTCCTTCCCTCCACAAATTGTGTGTCCTGGATCAGACCCATATTCCTCTTTTGCTCGCTTCTCTAGGTAACTCCTCCTCTAGTCTCCCTTGATTATTTTAAGCTCCAGTCAATTTACTCCCATTTGTGTCTCTTCTTGCAAGGACTGGGAAAGCCCAGAAACTATCATATCTAGGTTTAGATCTGAGGCTCACTTGCATGGTAATGCCATCTCATTCTCTCCCCCAGTCACCATATGTCATGACCAGAACAGGTGACAAGATGAAACCTCACAGACACCACAAGGGCAGGCCTTCAGGAGATACGAGCCTTGTGCCCCTCCCTGACAGGGAAGAGAAAGCTTCCTGAAACATGTTCCCATCCACTCCCACAAAACTGCACAAGTGAGTCAATCAGTGGTACAGGCAGTAATATGGCAGGTTGTTCATAGCCTTAATTAGGTCAGCAGGGACATTTTATCTGTGGTCATTGCCAGAAAGATGTCACCCCCACAGGTAATAGCATGGTCTCCATCCTAGATGTGTGTCTGTCCCTAGACTTGCCAGCATTTTAATATTGAAGTCAGTCCTATCCATTTAGCATAAATTTACTTTAGTGTCTGTAAACACACATTGATTGCTTAGACATACTGCTTGCTCTGCCCCATTTTACACCCATTCATTCAATGCTTACATTTCATGGTCAGTCATTCAACATCTGTCTTCACTTCTCTCAGCCTTTCCACACACCTACAGACTCCCCCCCCCCACCCCCCCAGACAGCTCACTCCACATCTCATTCACCCATAGACACGTGGTATGTACAACCCATTCTCAATGTATATACTTGCATCTGTACACACATCCCCATACCCTACACCCACTCATTCCACAGACAGGATAGCTCTGTGAGTTTCCCCACCTGACTCTGGGTTTTCAAACTTTTAAGTGGACCTGTGGGGAAATCCCTACAAGGGATTTCTTGCATCTGTTTTTTGACTCTTGGACAGAGGCTGGGACTGGCAAGGCTGGGAGAGGCTGGAAGGTGACTAAATGAATACATCCAGATGCTGCCAGGTTGAGTGAGGACATTTGACTTCTTGTGAGGATCCCAGAGCTTTGTCTGTGCGGTGGGGAGGGTGAAGGGGGCTCAGCCACAGCCAAAGTCAGAGAGAAGAACAAAAAGACCTCTGTGGTAGAGGAGCTATGATGTAGGGTATGTGTTGGGGTAAGTAGGACAGCAGCAAACCACGGGGAGAACTGAGGCCTTACATGAGGTAGGTCTACATTGTAGGAGATATAAGGAGAGGATAGAAACTGGGCAGCAGCCTACAGATGGGTTAGGAGTGGTGGTACTAGGATCCTCAACCAGTTAGGAGATGCAGTGCCAGAATCTTCACCCCACACCCAGCTTTTGGGACTGGTGGGAAAGAAAGAGCTGGAGTGGAGGTGAGGGACTTCAGTATTAGCTGGGCGGTCAGCCCTTTGTTCACAGAGCTGGGGGGTGCTCCCTCTGCAGAGGCTTTAACTCTGCCTGGCTGCTCTTTTTTAGGGGCAGAAAAATGGCAAACAGCAATCAATCAGGCGGAGACCCACATCGTCATCTGGTCTGGGAAGCAAATTGATGAGGGTCAGACACACCCATGATACCAAGCAGCTCCATCACTTCCTTCTCAGGAACTTCCCCTAACACTGGTAGGGTAGAGACCTTTGATATTGTAAGGAGGCAGCTTCCTGGCCAATGACCCAATCCTCAGGCAGTTGGTCCCTACCCTCTACTACAGCTGTGCATGTTGGGTGAGGCTCAGATTCAGGTGTGAATCCCAGTAGTGTGGCTGGTTTCTTGGATACGATGGGCCTAAACAACAGGTCCCATGTCTTCACTGAAATTTAGATTTAGTGCCATGTCTTGTACTCTGTATTCTGAAGCAGTGTGACAACAACTCTCTCATCTCTGCTTTTGCTTTGTTGTGCCAGAAGAGATAAATGTACTCTACTGGTAGACCCTCATATCTGCTCTGTGTGTGTGCGTGAGCCTAGACACCAAACAATATTTTTCTCTTTCCTCATCCTTCTTCGTGTTCATTCTCCATCATTCCATTCCCTGGATTTCCAGTTTTGCTTCATTTTTTCTGTTCCTTTATGTGTCATTCTGCCTCTCTGTCTTTCGTCTGCTTTGCTGTCTTTATCTTGTATGCTTCCTGCCTTTTCTCTCCAACAGGTGGCTCAATAGTTTTAAAGGATGGAGAAATATCAAACCACTTTTAGAGTGATGCATGTTTGCAGTCTTTCACTGAGACAGCAAACCTTATGCTTTCTGCCAGAGTAGAGTATTGAAAAGTAAATTCCACTTGATGTGAATTGGATGTGATTTTTACCGTGTGATTAGCATCAAACAGACAGAGAGTGACTTCTTGCAAGAATGAGCAAGGCACTGTAGCTACAGCCTGGGTCACAAGCAAGCTACTTTTTTAGCTCATATGGCTGAGCTGCTATCTTTGGACAAAGTGTTGGGTAGACACTGGGTAGACATGGAGCTGAGGAAGAGTGAGGGACACCAGAGGAAAGTAAAGATTATCTAATAGAAAACACCAAAGAAGAAGTCACTGAGAAGAATAGAGTCTTGCATTAGGCCAGGCTCAGGAGGAAATTAAAGGCAATATGACTGCCTTTCTGAACCAGTTAGTTTCTAAGGTGTCACCCTGCCCTACTTTCATCTTGGTAGGGGGTCTCATACCAAAATCTAGCACTGAGTTTTTGTAAGTAGGTATTTTTTAAATAAAGGAAGCTCTGTAGAAAACCCCCTTCAAAGTCAAAGAAAAGATATTACGTCTTAAGGTTCAGCAAAGAAGCTACAGGCTACTTGATCATACCACACACACACACACACACACACACACACACACACACAGATATAGCGATAGCTATAGATAGCCACATGGTTAAGAGTTACATGGGAAGGTTCAGCAGGTTATTTGGACCAAACTAGTCTTTTTCAGAAAATGAAAATCCAACCTTATGAGCATTAATTGTAATAGGTAAAATGTCATATGTAAATTAGGAGGGGAAAGCAGGAATTTGATGGGCAAATAGCTAAGACATGAAAATAAAGACTAAAACATTGTCTCTATAATGAAAGCAAGAACCCTGCATGAGTTTCAGTGGGTCTACCTGCCTGCCAGGGAGGAAAAGGACAGCTAAAGAAGAACAGGATAATGCAGAGAAGCTAACAGATTTCTTTGCATCAATCTCTACCACAGATTAAGTTGTACAAAAAGCTGCTCGTCAAATTGTGAACATGAGACACTGTCAGCTGCCAAACATGGGAGATGTTTCACGGCATAAGCCACGGACCAACTGATGGGGACTAGTGATAAACATCCCATGTGGTTGGGTTATTCCATAATTGTCCATTCTGGGGATTATAGCATCTTCCCTTAAAGAACTTAGTATTGGCCTTCAGCTCAGGCTAACACCAGAGAGATGGACCAGTCACCTTATCTTATGTTTCTTATGCTTTTAAAATAAACTATGGAAAAAAAACCACTCAATGCTGCAAAACAGGCCTTTCTTTAACTTTGTTAGAGAATCCTCAGGGAGCAGAGACAATATAAAATCTTTCCATAAGGGAGAATGAGTCCATTTTGTAGCTCTTAGCTGACTCACTGCTTCTGTGCTGCTGGCAGGCAGCGTCTCAAAGGCAGAGTGCAAGGAAAGATCCTGCAGGAAGGATTGAATGACATTACAGTTGAAAGGAGGCATCATTTGCCAAGCCCAGTGTTCCACAGCAATGTGACCTCCTTGTTTGTATATCAGCACAGTAACACAATTTGGTTAGACATTTCTAATACACTCACCAGTGGCCAAGCTCTGACTTCACTGCAGCCATCTGCTGTAAAACATCTGCTGAATTCCACAGGAGCAGAGTAAGGCCAATGTTGAATGCTTTTGATAACCCTTCAGGTCTTATTTACACTAGAGAGGATTTTGCTGGTGCAGATTTGCCAATACAGCAATACTGGCAAATCTTTTGGGGGGAGAAGCAGCTCATACTGGCCAAAAAAGAGTCCTTTTCTTAGTAGTGCTTAAATCACTTGGGGCCCCAGAATAAGCTAAAACAGCCAAGGGATGATATAACTGCATCTACACTGGAGCTTTACCCAGTTTAAATATGTTGCAAAACCCCCCAAGCCTCCTGATCTCAAATGACCAGCAGTTCACAATGTTTTTCCAGAAGTGAACTGAAATGTCCTCACCCAGGTCCAAACAGGCTAGTAGAAGAATCTGGCTACTGCTGCTGCCATTTCTCACCATTGCCTGGCTGCAGGATGACATGGATGAAGTCCCCTGCTCCCTGACCATGGCACAGCATGGGCAAAGCCCTCTGAAGCCAAATTATGTTGAAGTCCCCCTGCTCTGCAGGGTTGTGACCCCTAGAGAACACCAGCAAAAGCTTCCTTCTTACAACTAGTTTGATTTGGCTGACTGCTGTACAAAACTGAATTAATTTGCTCATCGAGACTGAGGATTAAGTCCTCATCTCTGTTCCAAATGTAATGTTTACATGAACAGTGTTGCACTTGCAGTGAGTTTACCCGCACTTCTACCTATCTTTATCTATTTGTTGTCTTCTTTCTCTACGTTCTTATGTTGCAACTGTTGGTATGGTATCTGATTGCCTCTTCCAGTGAATGTTTGTTGAGATCTAAGTGGTGCAGCTTCATGTGGCAGTAAGTGGTTCCCATAAAGTGTATTTAGCTCAGATGATTGCCTCCAACACCTTTCTATGCATGTTTCATTAGTGGACCATGCAAATAAAAGGTAATTTCTTTTGCAGACAGCTTATTTGTTATGCAACATAAGCATAGAACACTAAGCAATCAAGGGGAGCACTCGTGTGAATCAGTGCTCACCAACTTCAGTAAGGGTTGCCAAATCTAGCTTTAAATATTATAACTGGAGCTGGCTAGAAAATGTTAATTCCATTTTGCAGCAACTGCTAAGATTTCAAATGAGGTTTCAAAGGGTTTTCATTCTTTTTGGGAACCATGTCAGGACTTTTCCAGTGTTCTCATGAAATGGAATTGTGCCAAAATACCCATTTTCAGATTGAGATCATATTTTAAATTTGAGTGTTCTGTCTTCCTCTGACTATGACCAGAATCCATTCTGATTCTCAGACACCTTCCCATCAAATGCCTTTTTGAATTCTTTGTGTTTACATGAAACATTTCAGCTTCGATGAAAAAGTGTATTTAGAAGAAAAAACTTGTTTTGTCAAAAGTGTTCCAACCAGTTCTAATTATAACCAACAAGATTTAAAGGAATGTCAAGCCTGCCTGATGTGGCTTGTATCTACTTGCCATTGTGAGAGAGATGGTTCTGTACTTCAAAAATTAGGTCTAGGTCTGCATTTTAAATCTGTTGCAAAATTTGGTAGAGATCAGCTCCTGGAATGGAATGAGTTTATTCCCCAAATCCATGCAGAATATACAACTTTATAATGATGGAATAACTAGTCATAATTTTTGCTGCCAAAAGTTAAATGTATGCATACCCATTTGCCCACAGAAACATTGATCAGGGTATAATTAGAATTCAGATTGCTCCTGCAATTTACAAAGGTCATTTTAGATGGGGAAGAGATTGAGGGTGTTGTTGTTAATCGAAGAGAGGATATTTAGCAAGTTCTTCTAACAATAAACAGAGTGCAAATAACATTAACACTGCTGTCACCCAGGTAGCCCAAAAGTGCTTTTAAAATATCTCGGGGGTGTTGGTTGTAGCCGTATTGGTCTAAGGCCAACAAGGTTATTTCGGTTAATGTGATAACTTTGATTAGACTGACTGAATAGCTGGAAAAAATTGTCCTTGGCAAGCTTTCAGGAACAGGTGCCCTTCTTTAGGCATAGGGAGAGTCAAAGTTAAAATATTTATTGTGTTGCTTAATGTTTGACTGCACTATCCTCCCTGGCCCTGCTAGGGCTGCACAGTGGTCAGCAGTGTCACAATGCAAATTCCCACCAGTGCCAAGGATCATGACAATGTTGTACCTCTCTCATTTACATTACATGTCTTGTTTATGAAACCAGGTGAAATGGCTCTATGCATAACGTGTGTGTGGGCTGGACAAGTTCAAATTACAAGGAATTTCCAGGTGTTTCTTCCTCCCTGCTACCCCACAGAATCAACAAACCACCCTTCTTTCCTAGTCCCTCTCCCCTCCTCTTCATTGCTTAAAAAACCCAAGAACGTATCACTTCTAGTGGGATTTCAAAACCCAACCCAAGCAGAGGTGCCAGATTCCAGCAAAACAGCTGCTGTGTGCTGTCAGATCCACATACTACAATGATTTGTACAGCCCATTGCTGCACCAGCAATAGTCATTTGTTTAAAAAATAAAGAGACAGATAAATCCAACTCTTCCCCATCTCCTAGCAAGCTACTATTATCCTTGTGCCTCTTTTAAAAAATGGCTTGCTCGGGAATGCATTAGAGCTAAATTATCATTTATGTTTGTCACAGGGGTTGCTAATGTGTAATGAGATTTTAGAGTTAATGTTTTGTACAAAGCACTTAGCGGTGCAGGGATGAAATTGGTTCAGGATTCTGATGTGGTGTTTTAATTAAAGATAGTTTCCAATCAGGGCCAAGCAAACTGCTTGTCAGAAGATTTTGTACCTATCAGCTGATATACCAATGCAGCCCTGGTTTTGCTTTCTGCTTCTTGGTTCCATTGAGGGAATTAGATGAGGAAGCCTCTGTGACATAAATGCAGTGTGGCCTTGCTCAGTTGGACAACCCTTAAAGGAGACGGACTATTTGGTGCTGTGAAGTCTTCCTGGCCAGCAAGGGTCTGATTCACCACTGTGTTATTCCAGTCTTTTACTGGTGTGATCCCCTCTGAACTGTGTCTATACACAGTATGGTGTAACCATACTAAGAGCAGCAGCAAGCCAAGCCCTGTGGTTATAATGCTGAGCCCTGACTCTCCACCATACAAGCCTGCTGTCTGACTCCAAACTGCAGTTCTCTCCTCTCTTTTCCCATCAGGGTGAAAAAAATGGAGAAGTGAAAAAAAGAGGAGATGAATTTGCAAGCAAACATCCCTAAAATCCATCAGAGGAGGAGTTGGTACCTGGGCTTCTTGAGTAAAGTTACTGCAATTTACTTATTTTGCATTTGATAGCATGACACTGTGGATTAGACATGGCTGAGCTGGATACATCTTTTCTGTTACTACTCTTATATACAAATCAAATGCATCTGAACTGCTCTCTCTTTGATTAAAAAGGCATTAATCACATTTAGTGTCCAGCACAGTGATCTGACAGTTCATATTCAAGGCTGTCATTATTTCCAATCAATGCATGGAAATACTGTCTTCTTATACCATTGCCTAGCACATGGAATGACAAATACTACAACTGCTTTAGGCCTAAGGATTTTCATGGCTGCAGTGACATCATAACCTGGTGCAGAGAGGGAGCCTAAAAAAGAAGCAAACACTCCCAGGTTGGCTTTGACTCATATTCATTTCTACAGTGAATCCATGTAATATTTGAATAATAATAACCTCTTTAGCAGTGTGGTTTGCACTCCACTTGATATGGAATGTAATTGAATCTTCCTTAATTTATGCCTTATTCTTGTTGTTAGGTGTGTTTTTTTTCAGAGAGAGATTTCATTTCATATGCGGCCCTCAAATTTTGTAATCCTCATACATCCATATCTATATCTGTATTTTCTTTTATGGGTTTGTTCATGTTATTGTTTCATGTGTGATTTAGAGGTTGCTGTTCAGCAAATGGGTTATTTTCACAGGGTTAATTTTACCATTAGTTATTCTTTTGGTGAACTCGGAAGTATTATGCAAGAATTCACCTGCACTTTGTAAAGGGACTTTGGGGATTAGAGTAAAGAGGTGAAAGTGAATCACGCAGAAATAAATCTGGTATAGAGCCAGCTGTGCTGTCTGTTGGATGTATGGATATTCTGAAGACTGCAACATTTGCTCTGCTTTTATTCTTAAACTTTGTCTCACATCACAGGTACTCAGGGAATTATAAAGATGGAAGGAGGCCAGGAAACCTATTCAGGTCAGTCCCTCAAAGAAACAACATCATACAGCGTAACTATAACATATACTATATATATATATATTTAGCACCTCCAACTGAGCTGGTGGTTTATCCATCTTGATTGGACAACTCCATCTTGGCAAACTGCTTAATGCATGCTGTTTACCTTTTTAAGCATGGAGAAGTACCAGAAAGTCTGAGAGGTTCTGTATAGTCAGCTCCACGTGTTCAACCATCATGAGTCAGGCCTTCAAAATCATGAGATTATCTAAAAAAAATAAGATTAAAAGCAACGATTTTTGCATTCTTTTTATATGCCATATGGTTTCTGAGCCTTTAGGGTGAACTTGTGACACATTCCAAGTGTTTCTCCACAACTGTTGGCTAGAAACGTCTTCTGAGCTTCTCACCTGACCACAGTATTCCAGGAATTGGGGCTTTATGACAAACAATATGTCTCATGGGACTCTGAGAGATTTGGCAGCTCTGTAGATCCAGCTTTACAACTCTCCCTTCTGCTTGCATGTGCCTCTGAGACCCTGTTTATGCTCAATGGAATACACAAATGCAATCAGGTAGCCCCCCATATGGGATCAACAGAGTAGCTGTGAAGACTGAGGTGAAAAAGAAATTGAGCACTTCAGCCTTTTCCACATCAACCCCCATTCAGTAAGGAGCCCGCCCTTTCACTGATCTTCCTCTTGTGGCTTCCACACTTGTAGAAACCCTCCTTGTAACCCTTCATGTTCTTTGCTAGCTGCAACTCCAGTTGTGCTTTGGCCTTCCTGATTTCATCCCTTCATGCCAGAGCAATACTCTTATATTCCACCCTGTGGCAGAGTACGTTCGGTGACTGCCACTTTAAGGTTTGAGAGCAAGCAGCAAGGTAGCCTGCAGGTGTGGTCTAGCCCTAATCAGGGTCACATGACCCCGGGAGGGCCCTGGGATTGGAGGAGGGGGCAGAGCAGCCTCCATTTTATCCCAGGCCCTCAAAACTGGGGCAGCAGTTTGCTGTACCAGCTGAGGAGGCAACCTTTGACTAAGCTGTTGCTTGTAACATCTTGGCGGTAAGGGCAGGAGCTATGGGGATGGCAAGTTTGCATTTTTGTAAGCTTCCTTCTTGTGTTTTAGCTTCCCTGAAGAGTTCCCTGCTAAGCCAAGCTGGTCTTCTGCAATACTTGCTAGTCTTTCTGTGCATTGGGCTGGTTCATTTCTGTGCCCTCAGTACATTTTCTTTAAAATACAACCAGCATTCCTGGACTCCTTTCCCCCTAAAATGGGTCTCCTAGGGGTGAGTCAAAGTCTGCTTTTCTGAAGTCCATGTCCTTACTCCGCTGCTCTCTTTCCTTTCTTCAGGATCCTGAACCAAGTCATTTTGTAGTCACTGCTACCCAATTAGCCATCCACTACTGCATCCCCCACCAATTCTTCCCTGTTTGAGAGTAGTGGGTCAAGAGGATTATGGCCCCTAGTTGGCCTCTCCAACACTTGAACCAGGAATTTGTCCCCAACACTTTTCAAAAACTTCCTGGATTGCCTGTGCAATCTTAAATCCATCCTTTTGCTTTTAAATTAAAGTAACCTGGGTTTCAAAGGTGTTGAGTAGCAACAGCGTCCACTGCCACCATTTCTATTTTGGTGTCTCTGTTGAAAGCTTTAGTCCATGTGGCTAGCATTGATGTGTAGCAGCATAATGAAAAGGAGGGTGACCAGGACATCAGACGCAGGTGCTGACCCTGGAGGTGGGGAAGGGTGCAAAAATAGTAGCAGCCACCACCCAGGGCAATCCAGGGTCCAGCTACACCTCTGGTTGGGAGCATGAGCCCTCCTGCAGTCATGGGTGCAGCCGCTATTTATTTTAAAACCTTTTTTGTGGTGCTCCAGGCCCATTGGAAGAGAGGACCATTGCTGCAATCTGCATTCAGAAGCTAGGAGGGAAAAGAACAGGTGAGGCACTCTGAGCTCTATCCTAATCATTGCTGGGTTAATTAGAGCAGCAAAGGCTGAGAGAACTGTGATATGGAGTCATTGCAGTGTACATGGAAGATGTTATCCAGTTGCAGGAAAGGCTGAACTGTGCATGTGTCTATAAATTGCTTTCATGAAAAGGGAAGTTTTTGAGACTCTCCAGCTGCCTATACATGTGCTGGCTTGCATTCTAATTAGAATACATAGGTGCAGATTTGATTAATCAAGTCAGCTCTGCATTCTAATTGGAAAGCTCCAGTGATGTCAGACCATCACATGTATTAACTGCCCCCCCCCCATTTCAAAATGGCCATGGGAGTGCTTTAACTAAAACTCATTGAAAAAGCTTTAGTTAAAGCTTCCTATGGCCATTTTGAAATGTGGGTGGGGAGGGCTGGCTTAATACACATGACAGTGAACTGTTTCAATTAGAGCAGCTTTCCAGGAACCTCTTTAATTAAAATGCCCTCACCTCCCCACCTCTCAGCATGTGTATAGGCAGCTTCCACTTCTACTTAGGTCCTAAAACAAGGGCACTTGTTAGACAAGGTTTTGGGCATAATCTCTTAGCTATGCAGTTAGTCTGGTAAAAGGTATCATCAAAAATACCTTGCTTCTTGCATAGATCCTAAAGTTGACAGACACAGTTGGGTGCAGTTGCCTTCTGTCATCCCAAGGCAATGAGAGGTTGTTTTTTATCTAGTGCTCATGTCTCGAGGAATGAGTGAAGGCAGTTCTTGACAGAGAAAAGTGACCCCTCCTGAGCAACACACTCTTTGCAGATTCACATTTCAAAACAGCAAAAGGCCTGCAGCTGTTCAGATGGAGCACAAGTAGTGGATCCCCACTTCCCCCAGGAGTTAGTCATGCTTGTAGGCAGCTGGAGCATCAGAATTGCCAGTCATCCCCTGTAGAGCATGATGCCAGCCTCTGCTTTGGCCTGGCACAGCAATAGCTTAGCTCTGCAAGGACGGGTAAGACTAGCATAGCACCCGACCTCTGCGTGTAATCCCACTGAAGCCAAGGAGGCCCTATGCAAGCCAAAGGCTGAGAGAATTTGACTTTTTTAAAATATTTTCTTTGAGAGAGCAAACAATATATTTAATGCTGGCTGGGCATGAAGGGATTGTTTTCCATATGCGCCTTAGCCTTCCCAGGACCTAAGTTTAATTAATTTACCATTAAAGCTGTTATAACAGATAATGCAACCTTCATACCAAAGCACACAAGACAGCTTTCCTAGCTGATAATCTAGGCAGAGTTATTACAAAAAAATAACTCTGGGAATGGGAATGTGAAGTTTGACTCTGGCAGTGTGTTCCAGGGCAGCCCTGAGCCTGTATTTCCATCTCTGGAGCATGCAATACTCTGGGGCAGCTATCTGCAGCTGTGCTTGAGATGACAGGCTCTGGTGGGCATTTGCTGGGGGTTACTCTAGGGCATCTTCACTAGCATATTTCTAGGTTTGGAGCATGCAGGCAGGAATGACGAGGCACGATGTGCCTTGAGCCATCCCGGCTGAAGAAGGAGCTCACCACAGTGTAGACATGGACTGATATTGGTGCTGCCGGGTACTTGGCACTCCTAAATATTAGGCCAGTGATCATGTTGTCTTCTAAAGTAGTTGGCAGTGACTGTGTGGGTCCAGGTAGCCCAGGAACTTCCAGCAGACACCCTCCTCTGAGCCTACTGGGCACACAGTTCTTCTCATCTTGAGCTAGATTCCCAGTGGTTTGTCATTTGGCCTAAAGCTTTTGCTCAGCCCATCGGGCAGAAATATTCTTGGTAGATGTTGGCCCTTTAATTGGCCAACATTGGCCTTTTGGAATTTCAAGGGTTCTGTTTTACTTTGCTTTTTACTTTTTTTTTACTTGAAGAGCCAAGTCAGCTCTTCTAGTCTCCGCTTTGGAACTTTCTTTGAGGCATTAGTGCTTTGTCTCTGTGCTCCCATGCTTCGGTGTGTCAGCTGCACTTGGGCAGCCTCTCTTCTGTGCTTGACACCACCCATTTTGAGGTGAAGCGTGCTGTTACTTGGAGTTTTGCATAGACTTCGGCCTCACTGGTACAAAGCTTCTTCCTTTGAAAAACATTACATTTTCCTTACTCTCTTCGGCAGGAGCCTTTGTCTTCCAGCCATAGACTGATGGAGAGAAAAGGCCAGTGGGCAGCCTCGCTACAGCAGCTGCTGATGCCAGCACATCTTGGACTCCCACTACAAAGTACAGGCAGAATGGATCTCTAGTCAGTGTCTCTGAGGACCACAGAAGTTACTGATTATTTTTGTGGGGGGGCAGGGGGGAAATAAGGAACAGCTTCTGATACTGTGGTGTAGGTATTTAATGTTCCTTTTATTTACAGGTTTTCAAGTAGGATGTGCTGCTGTATTTCTGAATTCTGTGCCCCTCTGGAATTATGGCTTTGTTGCCCATGGTGTAGGAGAGTCCTTGCTGGCAACTGAGACTGATCTTGGTTTGCAGTCGGTTATTTTGGCCCAGGGGTGGCGAATATAACTTCCAAGTGCAGGGAATCATTCACTCCCTAACTGATCAATAACCAAACTGATTGTAGAGCAACTGCTTTTTCTTCCTGCTGCTGGTCCCCATTGCTTGCTTCAGTTCTTCCATTTTTAAGCAGATAAAGACATCTGCATCTGTCAATCTCTGACAGCTGTGTCCCCATCCTGCTGGTATTTTTCTTTTGTTGTTTTACACAGACGTTTTCAAGTGGCCATGTCTCAAATTTCCGGCGAAATGAATAATGTCAATGGAACTTGCAAATCGTTTTCCCTCTGAACAGAAAGGAAGAATGCAGCAACACAGGAAGAGAGACTTGGGGTGCTGGACACATCTTCATTGCAATTAGACTGAAATAAACACAGTAGCTTCTTTTGGTTCTTTCTCTTCTTTCATGGGTAGGGTTCTCTTTCCTGTAAAGAACTTGATTGTCCTTGAGACTTTTTTGAGTTAGATTTTTCTATTGCCCAGTAGTTTTAAGTCAATAAACTTATCTCTCTACCTCCTCATTAGCCCAGGTTCTGCCAAGCCTCTATGCATAGTTAAATGACAGCACTGGTCTGCCAAACTGGAATGTGAGAACTGGGTGGCACCCATTGAAGCTGTCAGGGGTCAGGCTTAAAACAAACAAGAGGAAGTACTTTTTTACTCACTACCTAGTCAATTTGTGGAAGTCATTACCACAGCAGATTGCAGTGGCAGCTAATATAGCCAGGGTCAAAAATGGATTAGACAAATTAATGGAAGACAAGTCCATTGGGAGCAATTAAACAGAACAGTCAGGGATGCATTATTTGACATCCTTAAGCCAATGATAGTGGGTTTTAGACATTCCTTGCTCATGTGCTTCTTCTCTAAAGCAGGGGTGTCAAACTCACCTTGTACCCTGGGCCAGATTTGGACTGAGAAGCTGTTTGTGGGCCAGAGCCAGCCTGAAGTATGTGTCAGGAGCAGCAGGAAGGCATGCAGTAGCAGCGGTAGTAGCAGCTCCAACCTTTGGTGCTGGTTGTGCTGATGGTAGTAGCGACTTCAGGATGGAGCAGTGGCCGGGCCAGCTGCTGAGAATCTGGGGCTGTAGCAATGTCAACAGGCATTATGGCTGTGTGAGCCCTTGCTTGCCCTCTGGCTCCCAATCGCCATGTCCACAAGTGCCCAATGGCCTAGGATTCTGCAGCAGCCAACACCTGCAAAGTTTTGGTGGCCTGCCGGTAGGCCAGATTGAGCCATTCAACTGCCATATGTTGATACCTGTACTCTAAAGCATTTCCTACTTGCCATTGTTGGAGACAAGCTGATTTAATCACACTATGATAGTAGACCTAGGCCCACCAGGAACTACAAGCCCTGCTCATTGGTTAGAGGAACACCACTACATGTCTAACAACTAAATTATTAGGACAAAGAATGATAAAGCAGGAATGGAAGTGCAGGTTATAGGTTAATAACTAGGGTGTCAAGGGATTGTTGGAGATGGGTTACTGGGCTAGATGGGCTGCCAGGGTCCACAGAGGAGTTTAGCCTAGTGGTTAGGGCCAGGGGTATTACCAACATCTGTTGTCAGGGGGCAAGCCAAAGTCAAATTGGGGTTCAGAAGTTCTTTGGGACTGGGTACGTGGGCAGGAATGCAGGAACAGGTACTTTGGAAGTCACGTGGGTAAGAGCTACTCACAGACTGAAGCCAGTTTGTTTCACAGCAGGGGCTAGGTGCTCCAAGGGCTCCTTAAAACCAGGCCTAGAACAAATTAGCAAGCTGAGGCTCGGCTGGCCCTGCTTAGGTGGGTGAGTGTTGCTGACCTAGTTGCTTGGCTGTGGTGCAGAGGCCTTCCATGGACTATTGGTCTGACCCAGTCTCTTACTCATTATGTTCTTATGTTCTCTAGAGCCACAATGAACAGGTCCTCCACTATGATCCACTGCAGAATACCTCCTGGGTTAACTTTCACTCTACAGAGAGAAAGAACTTGGTAGTGTGTTGCTTTAAAAGGGGCCCCTATCATAAACAATGCACGCACCCAGATGCTGGGGAGGCATGGCAACCTCCTGCAGGTGGTGGTGGCGGCGGCGAGCAGGGAGCTCCTGGAGATAGTCGCAGTGATGTCGGGGACGGGGTGGTGAATGCCAAATACCACCGGCAACAATTGGGGACCACCTGCAGATGCCGCCGGCGGTGTTGGTGGTGAGGGTGGGTGGTGAGCGGTGACCACCCGCAGGCATCGCTAGCAGCATCAGTGGCGCTTCTGTCAGGGGCCGCGCCGCCAATCTCGGGGTGCACGTGCACCCCCTATGTGTCGCCAATGGCCCCTATCATATGAATGTCACTACACTCTACATAAATAAATAGTGGTACTGAGAGTATGGCCTCTTTCTTCCACAGGTCTAGATCTGCACCTGCATTTAATTAAGTCTGCAGGCAGAATTGCTGAACAGAAGCATGTTTCTGAGCAGTTACAGCATGCTCTCTGGAAGCTGGTTAAATTGCTATTTTGATCTCTCTTGTTCCTCAGAAGCCTTCTCTTTGTTTAATGGAAGTTAAGCATTTGTTAAGTAAATCCAGTGGGTGTCTTGTGGATCTTTGATACATAGCAAAAGCCCAAGTTATTTTTCCTTTTTGCTTCTTTATTTTACATATCCTGTCATGAGAACTTAACGCACTGAATATTACAATGAATTGTAACACAATCTCATGGTCTCCAGTGCTCTCCAGTTGCCCAGTGCACTTGCAATGGAATGGTGTATATTGTTGCAGGACATTTGTTTCCTTTTTGCCCAAGTTCTCCTTTTGAAAACCCATAAACTCACAACTGCTCTCATCCTAGACAGAGAGGATTGGCTGAACGTTCATGTGCGCTTTATTATGAGAAATGGTCTGTCTCCTCCTGCAGATATGCTGCAACATACACATATTGTCTGCAGAAACAACAGTGGGATGCAGAGAGAGATTAGCTGTGAGTAGGAGGATGAGGATAAGGGGAATGCAGGTCAGGGGAACAGAGTGTTTTAAAACAATATCAGAATGTAATCAAGGTTGTTACTCTGTCTTAAAAAGGAGATGAAATCAGCTCTTTTCACACAGGCCTGACTCCCACAGGTCCCTTGCAATGCTAGTGACTTCCCTGTCTCTCGGACCAGGGGAATACAATGCAGTGAGGTACGAGGGACAGCGTTGCTGTGTGACCTCTCTGTCTTCCAGCTATCAGATCACAATCAAGCCTCTACTTGGTGAGACTTAAAATAAACTGAGAAAAAATCTTGTAGGTCCCTGGCAGCCAACCAGAGCAGCTTCGGAGTGGGTTTTAAGTACTGCATATTTGTCACTGACTTTGCAAGCACCATTGGCCTTACCCCTAATCTTTCTCATTTGCTCATGCTGTGCATGCACAGGCAGTGAGAGATAATAATGGGCTTGCAGTTGTACTTGGTGTTCCAATAACAAACGGCAGGATCCTCACATAAATCGTTTGAACATGTAACGCTGCTCTTATTTCTTAACGATAAGGGCTTAGGAACTGTCACTTACCAAAACGAAAGAAACAAACCAAATGCTATCTTGTTCCCCTTTTCTGGCTTTTGCCAAAAATAAACCTCACAGCTGAACAAGGCGCCGTGATGATGTTCCTTAAAGGCAGAGGAAGTATATATGTTAGAGAACTTCCACCCACAACATCTGGCTTTAGTTCTGATTTTTTTTTCTCCCTGATCAGCCCATGTGGTTCAAGTTTTCTGAGGCAACTTGGCCTCCTGGGTGAGACTGAGAAAGCGCTCTGCAGGCCTGCTGAAGGCATGTGGGTGAGAGTTCAAGCTGAGTGGAGCTGGTGGGGGAATTCACTTTTGGATGCTATTTCTCAAGTCAAGAGTTCTAGAACTTGTCCAACTCCCGAGTGCGTCCTTCATCAATTATAAATCTGTACTCCATGTTTACAAAGGTTTCTTGTTTATCATGAAATATTTATCTCTATGCTCTGCATCTGCTGCTCAGACCAGCAATGTCATCTATTGTTTACTCCAAGGAAATGAAATTCTAAAACAACCTTTGGGTAAGGCAGCACAGCAGTTTTAGGTGGCCAGTCTTGGGAACAACACCGTGCGTGCACGATCACCAGCAGATGAGGTGCTTAGCCTGATGTCTCTTGCTCGAACTGATGTAGGCAGTACAATACATTTTAATTTGAAAGCTTCCCAGCCTTGGAGGAATCTCCTTTATCATGTATTGGCTAGATTTATTTTTGGAGGTGGTGGAGAAATGCAATTGGTTTAGAAAATTAGTCTGAGGTGCATATAAATACCTTGCATTTTTAAAACCTCTTCTGGAAAATGGAATTACAATGACCTTCGATGGAGAGGAGTCTGAGTTGCAATAACTACATCACCTAAAGGTGCTTTGTTACAGTCCTAGAATAGGAACCTGTGTGCTCTAGCTAGTTTCATAAACTCTGGAAGAAAGAATTTAGTAATGTATACATTTGACCCCTTCTGCTTCCTCATAGCCCTCCCACCTCACAGATGCACACACAGATTAACATACACACTCATTAACTTTCTCACTGTCAACTGTTATCAGCATATCTGCTGAAACTTCCAGTTGCAAAATGGATGAATGGGCCCCTCCAGATATAATCCTGATGCTGGTTTTTAGTTCAGCCTCAGGGGATGCATGAACTCCAGCCTTTAGATGGCTAAATTGGAGTCCCACTCTCCCGGCATGAGTGTGTTCACAGGACCTATGTGTGGGTGGAAGGGTGTGTAGCTTTGCAATGAAGCCTCTGCACAGTCTCTATCTTTTTTGCATCTTAATTCCAGTAACAGCATTTTACATTCAGTAAGTGCTGGAAATCCCTTTATAATGGGTAAGAAAGTGATATTGGCCACCACTTAGCAAGTGGGGAAACTGAGGCCTCAAGTGATTTGGCCTAGGTCTCTCGTGAAGCAGAGAAGTGAACTGACCCCTGGTTTAATGATTCCTTATCCTGAGTTCAATCCATTGACCCCATTTAGGCATAGGCTAGCTAAAGACAAGGTGCTGGTAGGAATTTCAGATCAGAAGGAGGGATGGGCAAGGGGGTCAGAGTCTGTCCAGGCAGAAAAAAGGAATAGGGCCTGTGAGACTGTGAACTTCTATTAGGATGAGGCCTTTATCTGTCCCCCGAGATTTCATGACCTCGGACTATAAAAAGGGCTCCATGCAATTCACTTTTCATCAGATTTTTGTTATTGTGGCTCAGCGATGAGTGTCCATATAGTTGATGAAGTTAGAGGAAGTAGTTTGGGATTGGAGTACATTATATAGGAATTGGGGGAATTTACAGGCATGACTTAGTTAGCCTTTCAGGTGGGAGTGAGGAGACTCAACAAGCAATATGGGAGTGCCCCTCACAGGCCAGCCAGGAATCACTGTTGGTGGCCATGGAAGCAGTGGTTTGACCTCCTCATCCCTTCTGGACATAGTCCAGAATTTGCCTGCAGAGGGGGAAAGTAAGAGCCAATGTAAATAGAAGGTGGGAGTGGATTTTGGGTGATGAAAAGTGCTGAAAGATACATAGCTAAGACAAGAAGAGATCTATTCTGTTCTTCATGAAAATGCTGTGCCTTCTGACTTTCTTGGTCAACTCTGAAGAAATGCAGGTCTTGAGAGAGGCTACAGGGAGTATACACTTGTCTTCTCTGCAGACACCCATGTCATAAGGTTGGAGGGAATTACCTTCTTCAAGAGTGGATTCATTTTTGGACAGGACATTGCAGGGTAGTGGGGGGAGGGGGGAGATTAAAATAGATTCTCTTTAGCACAGCACATGAAGGTTCAGGATGTGTGCTTTCTGCCTTTTGGGGGATCAGCTGTTACAATAGGAAGCCGTTAAGGGGATCTACAAGGGAAGAATCAGCAGAAGCAGATGCTGTTCAAGTATTGTTTCCACCCAGTTCCAAGAATCTGGCCACTCCCTGTGTGCCACCCATAGTGAAAACTACTTCTTGGTTCAATGCTCTGACAAAACACTAACTGCTTCCCTAGAGCTGCACTGCTGCTATGGTGTGTGATGGCAACCTGAGGTCTTGCTCACATCTCAAACCAATAAATAAATGCCTACTGAGGAGTTGGTGTGCATAGCTCTATCATATATTCCAGATGGAAGAGGGGAATGTTGTAGCCCGTGCCTGCGCAGCACCTGTGCTTGACTGCCTTGCTGTTCTGGAGGAAGAAGAAGAAGGTGTCCAAGATGGCTAGTCACTTCTGAGACTTTTAAGAGTCTTCAGCCAGCCAGAGTTAGGACCATCTCCAGCTTAAATTAGAGAGCCTCAGGGCTATCCTAATTTATACCAGTGACCTAAAGCCCCCAAACCCACTTCAGCAGCTAGAGGTGGCTGAGGCAGGTGGTTATCCTGATCATGTCTCTCTTCTGGACATGCACTGAGAGCTGAACAGGGAATCCTGTTAAGCAAGCATGACTGCTTTCTAAAGTGGCCATTGTGGGGCTGAGGACCCATGTCTTATTCATAGATTGTAAGGCCGGAAGGGACCTTGCAAGATCGTCAGGTCCAGCCCCCTGCACCAAGCAGGAAAGACAGCTGGGGGTCAGGTGACCCCAGCAAGGTGACCGTCTAGTCTCCTCTTGAAGATTTCCAGAGTTGGTGATTTCACCACCTCTGGAGAGAGTTTATTCCACAGTATGGACACCCTAACTGTGAAGAAGTTTTTTCTGGTGAAACAGTCTTCCAGGAGTTTATGACCATTATTCCTGGTTTTCACCAAGAGTGCCCTGGTGAACAGTTGTTCGCTGAGCCCTTGATGTATTCTCCCAATATAGCAGTAAGCTGCTACTAAGCCCCCTCTCGGCCTTCTCTTTTTTTCAATGTTTTTTCAATCAATTTAATGGTTTCTGCCAAAAATGTGAAATCATGATTTCATTTGTTGATTGTTGGGGGGCAGGCTTGGTGGCCATTATGTTTTCCACACACAAAGACTCAATTGTGCTTTTAGTCTTGATGATTTTTATATGAAATTAAGAAACTGAGAAAATATGGAAAGAACAGAAGTAAGTCTACCTGTGTGGATTGTACATGTTCTCCAGAAGCCAACTTGAAACGGTTCATAGCATCCCCTTCTGGATGGCTGGCAGAGAAACTTGCCTACTTTTAGAAGTGAACTAGTACATCTCCATTTTGAGGAGCACCCGAGCTGAAGTAGTAGTCTTGGATTTTGCAATGCCATTCAAGCCTTGGGGCTGTTGAGAGCCACCCGGACTTCTATTCTGGGTCCTGTACCTCACTCATCATCACACTATCTGCCTACCTTCCAGCACTGCAGTAAGCTACTTGACTTCCATCTGTCAGATTGTCTTTGTTTTCCCCTTCTCTCCTCAAGGGGAGAAGCCTGTGCAGTGGACTGTTTTGTTTCAGATTTTTCTTATGATACACACATACACATGTTACTATAAGGATATGTGTAAACAGCAGGAAGAGGCTAAGTCATAGACATAGTCCTTTCATTTAGGCTTGAAGGTGTTGAGGACGGTGGTAATGATACAGTTACTGCAAAATGTTCATTCTGCCATTTCGGGTTGGCACTCAAGGAAGCTCTGTCGCAATCTTTTTTGTGAGAAATATTTTCTACTCCCAACATGTTCTGCTGTCTGTGAATGCAAACACAATGACATCAAGGATCCTCATCACAGGCCCAGATTTTATTTTGTTTGCATGGCAAATTTTGCCGAAAGGGGAAGGCCTGTCATTCCATAGGCAGGAATGCAATAGGCTCATTCATATCCTCTCTCACAGCTGCACCTGTCTGTCCTCGCCCCAGCTGCTGCAGCTTAGCTTTGCCTCAAAACACATTCTTGTGCTGGGTGCAGTGCCTCTGCTCTAATGGGGATTCTCTCCAGCTACCCATGTCTGTTTTGCATCTGCTTTACATTGCCTTTCTAATCCTCTACCTAAAATTACCACTTGGGATGTGCCACTCTAAGCAAGGGTGCAGATCCTTGAGTGGAGTCAGTCAGCTTTGCTCTACTGCCATCAATAAAGCAATGCTGATTTCCACCATTTGAGGATTTGGTCCACATAGTTCAGTGTTTTATCACATGGAAAACCTGTGGAAAAAGATGATGTGTCAGTAACACAGAAATAAAAAAAAATACATATATAAAAAAAGAAAACCCTGCCAGAGAACAGCCTTAAAAAATGCACATATTATCAGTCAGAACAGAATTTTCAGTAGAGTTCTGTTGGATTTTTTCCAATAAATAAATTTCCCAGGCTTTTAAGGGTTGGCTTTTAGATTAATGAAAATATTACTTGAATTAAAATTTGGTCCATTAAGTCATCAGTTAAATTGTCGTTGCAACATCATGTGCTTAATGTTAATGACACACAAAAAAGGAAATGACACAAGAAAGCTATTTGTTTTACTGTTCTTGGTGGCCTGAGCCAAACGCCTAATGTGATTTACTCTTGAAAGCCAAACTTAAGCCAGAGCTGTCCCAAGAGAGGATGAAGAGTGACATAGTTAAAAGTGATTTGGCAAAGGCAGTGGGCATTGTCCTGTGCGCAAATGCATTGAAAAATCCATATTTCAGCCCCATTCTTATGAGGAGTGGGGTTTCTTTGTTTCTCAGGAGATGAGGAGACTTGGCAGCCCAGAACCAGGCCTCTGCAATTTGCAGAGTCTATCCTGGAGTCTCTTTTCCTGGAAATGGATTCTTGCCCCATGGCTCCAAGCAAAACTGGCCCAGTACAAAACCATGAGAACCCTACAGGATACAGAGTAGAGAAGTGCCACCAAATTCAAAACCTGCCTGACCCTCTCTGTCTGAACTACTGGTCTAGAGAGCTCACAAGGGTAGACTTTTTAGTAAGAGTTAGTACTTTCTGTTTCTATTTAGGCTGGAAACACCTGTAGGGTAAAATTTCTCATGGTGTTTTGGCACTTCTGCTTCTAATCCTGACTGAGACTCAGGAAGTGAAGGGATGGGTGACTGAAAAATAATAGCCAAGACCTTTCTGAAACCTCTCAACTGCTCCTGGTTGAGTTTTGAATGAAGACCTGGTTGTTTTTGTCTAGTCTGATTCACTCATTGCTGTTTCATTCAGTTCACCCTTGGTTCCTTTGAATCTGCCTGCTTCAGTATTTTTCTTGTTTGAACTTGAGTCAGCCTTGTGATTTCTGACACTGACCCACTTTCTGCCTTGGAATACATGTCCACTGCAGGATGATCTTTTTTGATCAGTACCGGGGTTAGCCTACCCCAGGTGTGAGTGGCTATACTGTAAAGCCATAGCTGAGCTCCTGTGTCCTCAGTGGTGCTGCCCACATATGTGTGTGTCTTTAGAGCTTCTGGGAGCAGAATCTATGGTTCCTTGTGCTTCTATACACTAAGCTAGCTCCTCTGAGTCTTGCTGTGGGAGAACTGGTCTGTCCTTCTGGGCTTAGAGGTGGAAACCTGGGAAGTTGCTGGAGGACTGTTGGCAGCACTCATGGAAAAGTAGTTGGCTGGTCAAACTGAGGGAGAGTGAAACAGAGGCTCTACCCTATAGCTCCAGTAGGGCCCGCTAGCTTGTATTTTCAGCACTACTAAATTCTGTTAAGGGGGATTTGGATGTAGACAGCACTGAGGCTTGGGCCAATACCTGAGTAAGAGCTTGGCTGAACTCCTCAAGAAAGCCAGGCACTAGGCCTGTGCAAAGTGGCTAGTATTTGCTTCGGATTCGGTTTTGGCTAATTTGGGGGACAGTGATTCAATATGGTGATTCGAATTGCTGTCCCAAATCAATTCAGTTGAATCACACAGGCCCATCCCCCACCCGTTCTCCCAGTGCGGCAATGGCTGCCCCACCCAGCCCAGCTCCCGACTCTTTCAAAAAAACAGCCCTGACTCAGTGGGTGCTGGTGGGGGGGGGTGATCTCCTCTGTCCCCTACTCCCCCATGCTCCGTGGGGGGTTCTGCATGAGCCCCTCAACCCCCGCCTGCTCCCCCCCCCCCCCATGGCTCCTCTGCCTGCCCCAGCTCCCGGCCCTTTAAGAAAGAAAAAACCAAAAAACCCCTGCACTCATTGGTTCCTGCCCGGTGGGGCGATCCCAGCTGCCCCCCACTGCTCCCTGCCACATGGAGGGAGGGCTCTTCCACAAGCCCCCCTGAGGCCGCTGCAGGAGCAGTAAGTTCAGGGTTTCTTTTGGGTTTTATTTTCTTAAAGAGCCGGAGCTGGGGCGGGTGGGGCAGCCATGGGAGGGCTGGGAGAGCAGGGAGGGGGGTTGGGGGACTCGTGGCAGAGCCCCCCATGCAGTGTGGGGCAGTGGGGAGCAGCTGGGATTGCCCCCCTGCCGGGCAGCACCCAGTGAGTGGGGGCTTTTCTTAAAGGGCCAGGAGCTGGGGCTGGGTGAGGCAGCCATGGTGGGGCTGGGAGCGTGGGCAGGGGTTGGGGGGTGCTCAGGGGGGCTGGGGGAGCAGGCAGGAAATGGGGCATGGCAGGGGTCCCCCCATGGCCCCCTCCTCCTCCTCCAACCCCCCCTCCCCCAGCCCCTACTTACCAGCTCCCAGTCCCGCTCCAGCTCCCTGCTGCAGCGAGTGGAGATTGCTTGAATCACTGAAGCTCTCCGAATCTTCTCTGAATCAATCTGGAGAGTTTCGAATCAATGCAGACCTTTTTATTGGTTCTCTGATTTGATTTGGATTTGGAGATTCGGCCACCGAATTGGGCTGAACTTCCTCCGAATTGAATCAGCACCCGGAGATTCACACAGCCCTACCAGGCACTCGGTGACAGAGCTTAGGCTCCAACTTATGGAGAAAGGTGGAACATGGTGGTTGAAAGATGAGAGGAACCTTTCCTCCAGTGTATTGTCCACATCCATGTCTAAATCTGACACTCAGATGGTTTGGCTGGAGACACTCAGGCCTGGAGCTACTTGCCATCCCTTCCCAAAAGCACTGTCTGTTGCTACCAGAGACACACAAGGTCCAGAAGGCTGGTTGTCTCTCAGTGGCTCCAGAATGATTTTTAAAGGCCGCTGTGTAAGGGATTTGGCAGCGTCTACCTGAAACATCCTCCCTGTTGGCAGCTAGAAGGAAGGAAATGTGTAAGGGGCTTTGACTTACGGGGCCTGGTTCTTCATTATTCTGCTCAAGTTTAAGCAGAGTGAAAATGTAGGTCTCTTTGTGGAAGGGGAGTTATAGGGGTAGGCTATCCCCTCAGACAAGATGAAGCTTGGAGCATATCAGTAGACTATAGGGAACAGTGTGTGCTCAGTCCCATCCTCCACAAGACTCATTGGCCCTTACTGTCTTCACTGCTCTGTTTTAAAATGGAAATGGTAGCATTTCCCTACCTCCCCGCCCTGCCCTTTGGTGTTTTGAGGAAAAAAGCATTAGGGGTTATCAGGGGTTCAGACCTTATGGTAAGTAGGAATATGTGTCTATAAAACAGATAGTTCAATGTTTGTGGAGGACTTTGACATCCCAAGGTGGCATTTGTTCTTGGGGTGCTCAGCAATGCAATAGTCGCCCTGTATAAGAAATGCTGTGTGTTGTGGTCCCTTGAAACCCTCCTTTGCCTATTTTAGGAGCATCAGCTTTTGTCACCTGAGCTAAAGAGAAAAATCTCTATGGACTGTCAGCAGTATATGACCTACGTCACACTGGCAAGCAGGTCTGATTCCAGTGCAGTGATACATATTAGTCCATTACAATTACTGTTAATGCAGTGAATGTAATAAGTAGATACTGACTCTTGCATAGATTTATTGATCTGAGAGAATACTATTGGCTGAGATAAAGTGAAGGACAGTATTTACCACAATAGATCCTGACATTTATTGAAACAAAAGATCGATATAAGTATGTTTACATATATTTTGATTATTCTCACTTGAGGTACCTGGAAATCTATCTACTATAGACATTATTTTTTAATGTTTTGTTCTTTTTAACTACTATTTGCAATAGCAGATAAAATCAAAGGCCCATTTAAAACTAATTCTTTCCTTCAAGGAGGTGAATAATAGTTTTTTCACTTACTCCTCTGCAGCCAGTCATAATGGACTCATTTGCATATATAATCTGATAAATTTATTTTAAACTCAGTTTTGTTCTCTTCTGAGTAGTAGAGAAAGCCATTGACCTTGACCCTGGAAGTGCTTATATATAACCACAGGCTTGACTTTGAGCTTGTAAGTTAGTCCTTTGGGTGAAATCCTGGTCCTAATGAAATCACTGGCAAAACTCACATTGATTTCAGTGGGACCAGGTATTCACACACTGATTTCAGGGAAACTACCTGCATACTTAAACACACAAACAAGTGCTTGTTGGATCAGAGCTTTCCTGACTTGTAACGTGCTTTGTAAAAACAGGATTTCTCCCTCAATGTAGTCAATAATCCCTATCTGCAGACACTGTTGTGAAGCCTAAGCAGACACAATTAATTTAAAAATCACAGTTCTGTCTGAACAAAATGTTCAGCTACCTTTCAAATTACAATAACTGAATGAGATTAAAGGAAAAAAGTATGTTGCTTTGTGCACAGTTGACAGCACTTTGTGTATAGTGGGTTTTGACGTTTCCCCTGTACAATTAGGCAAGGATCATGTTTGGTTTACATGGGTCTGTCACAGTAACAGAAAAAAATAACAGAGTAAATATGATTGTGAAAGCACAGCAGTTGACCAGGGAACCACTCATCCTTTGAAAAAAAAAAAATATATATATTGCATTAAAAAAAACAGATCAGAAGAATATTAGGATTGAAAACTCTGAAGTTGAAAGAGTTGGTCAGTGCCTGGGTGGGTATTTTGACTTTTTTCATCCTCCTCATTCAAAATGGTGCCCTGTGCCTTATTAATGGCAGGCCCTCCAAGTCCTGCACTGAGGATAGAAGGATTAATTTCTCTGTGGTGCTTTTATTTCAGTTATACTTCTTTACAAACATTAATGGACTAATCATCACAACACTTCAGGGAACTAAGGTACTCTTATTATCTTTGTTTTATCTACAGAAAACTGCGGCATAGAGAATAAAGTCAAAATGAAGTATCAGCTAATTCTGGGTTCCCAATTTGAAAAGTACCTGGTTTTTCAGAGTACGTACAATTTATAGCACTCTGTTACCCTTTTTTTTTTTGAGCCCATCCAGCTAATAAAATTGAGGTGGTTGAAGGTTGTTCTCAATAAGAGGAAAATGGCTGATATTTTTTTGATGTAATCCTGTTTGTTTACAATGTCCCATCTCCCTGAACACAGCGGGAGTCGAACAGCAAGAGAAAGTCTTTGCTCACAGATCCAACCTGCTTTACAGTCAGCCCTTAATCTAAAAGCTCTGTCTCAGAGTTTCATCTCACTGACACGATCCCAGGGCTTGTTCTTACTGTGTCCTTGGTTTTGCTGTTCCTGATGTCTCTGCTTCCCTGCCCATTTTCCTCTCCTTTACAGACACACAAGCCTTTGCAAGACTATTTCCAGTGAATCATCTTTACTTTGCACAAGCCTCTGTTTTGGAGGTGGCATCATATGGAGTGGTAGCAACTTGTTTTAGATATCTGGCTCCATACAATAGCTTATTTATTTCTTGCAGGAAGGCCAACCCATGAGGATATGTCTGTACCACAACGGCTGAGTGCTCAGTTATGCCACTGAGAATACAGGCTTTGTCTATCACCCAGCATTTCAACCCAGAAAGGCTGATTTTGATCTCACTTATGCCAGCATAAACCAGGAGTCACGCTGTTGGAATTGGCAGAATTACACTGATTCTACTAATGTAAGTGAGAGGGGAAGCAAGCTTCAGCGAGGTCCATCTTGCTCAAGGTCTTACAGGATGTCTGCAATAGAGAGCCTGGAACAGATACCAGAACTCCTGGAGTCCCAGCCCTGAAATATAAAATTAGATTCACCACTCGGTTATGAATCACTTCTGGATGCAACATGTTAAACAGAAAATAAATATTCCTGCTGCCTTAAAGGGCATTTTAGTGGGAGGGTCTAGGATAGCCTTGGCACTGCAGAAAGGAGGCTCCTGTCTTTCTTGTGGCCATCCCGTGTATATAATCTCCCACCTCTGGGGTGTGTGTTTGGGGGTGGGGGGATAATCATTGCCCATAGGCTGCTCAAGTTACACAGTGGGCACATCTACACCTGCAATAAGGCACTTTTCCTAATGTGCATTAAATTTAGTCTCTCCAAGGTGAGGGTGTCTATACATGTGCTCCAGCAGTGGGGTGGGGATGCTTTAATTAGAGCCGCTCTAATCTCGTGTAACAGCGTCCTTGTGCTTCAAAATGGTGGTGGTGGCACTTTATCAAAAGCTTGATGAACAAGGTTTAGATAAAGTGCCCCTGCCATCATTTTGAAGTACAGGGACACTGATATATGAGATGTGGGAAGCTGCTGGAGCATGGTAATTACCACACTCCAGCAGACTCGATTGAGTCTGCTCTGATGCACTGGAATTACAGCACATTGGAGCAGCTTCCCTGCTCATGTATAGGCACCCAAGGTACTAAACAAATGCACGTTAGGTTGCCTTAATGCATAGTAATGAATGCCCATGGTTTTTAAATGACACTTAATGCGTAATAGGTTATTTTACTGGGCATTAGCATAATAGCACAGTTTTTTACGTGACGCTTTATTGCTCAGTAAATAGGCTACTCCGCATTAAAGCACACCTGTCGATGCACCCAGTGGGACTAATTTAAAGCCCCTCCTGCACCTACTTTCCACAGGCTAGGTATTCTTGTCTGCATTTCAGTTCTGCTGTTCCCACTGAACTCAAAGGCAGAAGACAAACATTGATATCGGGGGAGTGGGATCAGACCTCACAGAATCCAGCACAGCTGTCTTAAACGAATGTGAAACTCAGAGTCTCTTGCATGAATTTTATTCAAATACAGCTAGTGCTTGAGTTTCAAAGAAATGACATCTGGAACAAACTTTGTAAAGATAACCACCATTTTGAGCTAGTACAAAGCAAAAAAAACCAACCCAAAACCAAATCCGCAAAACAACCTCCCCCAACCATCAACATTGAAAATCAGGATAATTCTTGCACCATTTGTAACTCCAAAACTGTTGGACACTATTCTTTGAACTTTGTAGAAACTTTCTCTTTGTTTGTCAAGCATATGAGACAACTGGCAGTCCTGAGTTAAAGGTATAGGAAGGGACAATATTAAGACTTGACATTAAAATCTGGTGGTAACCTTTCATACAGAATCATCAGTGAGGTGTATCCTCAGCTGGAGATTTATATCAATGGAGCTATGTCGGGTTACAATGACTGATGTCCTGACTCCCCCCATATATGTGTCTGTATCTGCATGTGTGTAGAGAGCAGTGGTAGCAGTGGTGAGGTCCATGTTCATGAAACTGAATCTTCAGACATTATTTTAGTTCTTTTTCCATTTGAGAATTAAAATGCAGAGTGCCTTGAATCTTTAATGTAGAAAGAAAAATGGAAATGTTCTTTTAAAATATTTAAAGTGGTTATAATAGCAATCAGTGTAGAATAAGTTTGAATCGTGCTTTAAAAACAGACCCCCAAATGCAGGTGAATTACACATTTCCTTACTTGGAACCAAAACCGATTTTTCTCTCTGTGCATGTTGATGAGACTTCATGGTGTTTTTATTCATTTATGGAAATTTATAAAATTATATTTTAAACTTTAGAAATGAAGACTATGGATGTTGCTTGTTTAAAAATATTTTGCCTAAATCTGGTGCCTTTTAATGCCTTTTAAAGTTAGAGATTGATAATGCTGACTAAAGCTAGGCATATTGTACACGTACAATTTGCAAGCTTTCTGATACTGCTCTATCAATACACCTCCAAGCTGGAAGGGTTACTGAAGTCAGCTAGATTGATGTCTTCAGTCTTCACATAGTGGTATGGACACAATTATGGAGAAGTTCAGGGCCCTCTCCTTCATGTTAATTACAATTGTAAATCCATATTTGAGTGCAACTTAGTATACCGAATGACCTGATCTGTTGCTAATGGGTATTGTTGAATGTTACATAAAGATATTTGGGCAGTTTGCCTATTCAAGGTTAACATATAAGGATGTGCTTTTTCTTTCTTGCCTTGATTTTTTTCCTACCCTGCCTCTAGGCCAGATACAGACATTACACTTGTACCAGTGTAAGTGATCAGAAACCAGTCTATACCTGTTACAGAACAGAAGTTCAGCACATAAAACTGGTTTATACCCATAACAGAATAGAAGTTTGGTACATGTAGACTGGTTTAAAAATGGCAGAATCCAGTTTAAGATTTGAAACCCTCCCCCCAACAAAGGTTGAACATGTTGTCTGTTTGCTGCTAATCTAAACTATGCCGCTTACAGAAAACCATGTAACTTAGATCAATTCTACCTTGGGCTTTTTAACTGTCTATACTTAACCCTAGTATCCTGGTAACATTTTAGATTTGTAAATAAATAATAACCACTAGTTTTGTCTTCAAGATTTCACATTACACCTGAGTATGGACTGTACCATAGTCTTGATGAATGATGTTTGCTCCAATAGCAGTTGTTTAGAAAACAATGCATTATTAAACTCATTCTTCCACATGGGAAAGACAGTTAGACCAGGATTTCTTTTTCTTTTTTTGTGTAAATGCCAATTTTATTTGTAAAGGTCCTATTTGCACAGTTTTGCTGGTGTTTTAGAATGGCCCTTGAACAAAGTGGTAGCCAAGGGGAGGGTGTGAAATCAATGTAAGTTGTGAGACATTTTTGAATGCTACAGACCTGCTCATCACAAACAGGCAGAAAAACAAGGGTGATTTCACTTGCCCATATCCTCCCCTGCTCCAGTATATCACAAAATGGCCTGAAAAGACAAGCAGAATAAGTCCAAGATACAACTCCCACTGTAGTCAGTGGCAATACCCCCATTTCTTTCAATTGTAGCAAAATTAGATCCACACAGCTAGACCTGGAAAAGTTTCCTTTGGTTTGTTTTTTTGTTTTTGTGCTTTTTGGGGGGGGTGGGGAGAGGAGATGGGGGTTTGCTGCTCAACAGCAGATGCCTTGGGCCTGATTTTCACAAATGCTGAGAGGTCTCGACCTAATCTAAGACCAATGGTTGCTGTAAATTTTTGGTTCAGCTGAAAATCAGGTGACTAGGTCTTCCAACTAGGGCACCCAGGGTCACTGACTAGTTCTGAACACAAAGGGTGTTAATACACATGCTCCAGGAGGGAGGGTTTTTTTAATTAGAGTGACTCCAGGAGCTGCTCTAATTAAGCGTATGGAACATCACGTGTATCAGCGTCCTCACACTGAAAAATGGTGGCGGGGGGGCAATTTAAGTAAAGCTCATCTAATGAGCTTTACTTAAAGTGTCCCTACCACCATTTTTTCAGAGTGGGGATGCTGATATATGTGACGCTGGAGTCTGCTGAAGCGCAGTTATTGCTACGCTCCAGCAGACTCAATTAATCAAGTCTGCTCCTTGCACGTGTACAGGCGCCCATTGGTCTGGTGCTGTTTACCTCCCTCTCCTCAAAGGATAGAAACAAAAACGAACGAGGCTCTTGTACAAGTGTAGGATCACAAATAATGGAACATTTCAGACAGTGATCAATATCTATGAGCTCTTGAGTCCAGACTGTGATCTTTAATCTAAGGAGAGCAAACTGATGTGCCTTATTGGTAAAACAGTAGGTGGCCATGATGCTTTTTTATGAATGAGAAGTCAGTGCTGCTAGTGCTAGCCCATAAATATAACTCAGCATCCTGCACACTCTTAGCTGATCTGGAGACAGGGCACTTTTAACTTCCTTTTTTTTTCAATACTGTTGTATCTATTACTGTAATAGATAATAATATTTGTACAAGGTAATTTTTCAAGAAGCCTGCTGACTGTGAAAACACATTCTTGGCTTTTCTCTTCTACGGAAATATGCTGCATGTCAGCTTTATAACACTTCAGGCCATATTCAGTGTTACTTTACCCAGCTATAGTCTTGAACAAAGCCATGGAGAAGTGTAGAATTCCTTCAGATTTACATGGAAACAACTGTGAGCAGAATTTGGCTTTTGGCTTCCTAAGCGTGAACAAAAACAAAGCAGTTCTGAGAATAAGGCTCAGCGTTATGAAGTAGCTTGTGAACGCAAAGAACATGAGAGTCTCAAGATTTATTAGTAGTGTTTCAGAGCATTATTGAGATTAGACTTAATTATCTGTGTAATTTGCTGGAACCAGCATTTTAGCATTTTTGATCAAGTATATGCCATTTTTTTTTTTTTAAGATGTACCAATCTGCTTCAAAAAAATCCACACAAGCAGGCTACTGAAAAGTCTTGGAGTTTTTCCCTAGCAAGGAAATGCTCTTTTAGCTCCATTGTTGGTACATGCACCTTTTATTTAGATACATCCCCATACAGAGGGATTGATTGGTTTGATATTAGGAAGGACTTTCTTACTATGAGAGTGGTTAAGCACTGGAACAAGATACCTAGAGAGGTTGTGAAATCTCCACCGCTGGAAGTTTTTAAGTGCAGGTTGTTAGACAGGGATGTCCCTGCCCTGAGCAGGGGGCTGCACTAGCCAGTCTCCTGAGGCTCCTTTCAGCCTGTTCTTCCTATACTTTTATGATTTCAGTGAGGAAGAGAACGGAATCAATAATTGCTCTTGTCTGGGCTTTACACTTAAAGGGTGTGCTTATAACATAGGCTTGTTTCAAGCTGCGTTGTGTCTTACTACCTGTGATGAGATGGTGCCCAGGAGCCATTGTGATGCCGTCTCTTGTGGCCCCCTCTGTCTTGAACAGCCTCACTCAAGTCTCCCCAGATCACAACCTGTTCACTCATCCACCACACCTTTGTTGGTAAAGAAAATTAATGAAGGGAGACTGTCTACCTGGGACTAGTGAGTCTTTTGGGGCACTTTCTTTCTCTTTCTCTCCTTTTGTAATCAGGGCCTATTTTCTCAGGCCTCACCAGCCTTAAGGGCTAGATTCATGGCCTTCTTCCTTCCTTACAGCCATGTCCATGCCTCACAGATGGTACAAATTATCACTTTAGCAAGGCTTCTCACCTCTCTGTACTGCTTGGCCCTCCAGCCACAAAAGCTTTGTTGGGGCTTTGGGCTTCCCGGCTTTCACCCCTTTCCTCTAGCTTGGTCCACTAGCCCAAGGTCCACCCTTCTGGACCCCAGCTTCTAGGGCCCAGCCCATGCCTCACCCCGCTTGGGCTCTGGGCTCCTGGCCCTGGTTTCGCCCCTCTCAGTCTATGGCCTTAGCCCTCTCAGCTCCAGGCCATCCCTGTTGGCTTTTGTAGTGCAGGTTTTAACCCTTTAGGCTTCTGTCTGCCTGTGTCTTGAGTCTGGCCCCTGGTAGAGCTCAAAACCACACATGCCCCTTGGGCACCAAAGTGGTCTCTTCCTTTTAGCCATATCAGGCGCTTCCCCATGAGTGTGTATGTGCAGTTTGTGGTGCCTTAAAGCCACAAGTGCACCTGTGGCCACACTGCTAATTTACAGCATCACAGGTTTTTCTGATACCACGAGATCCCGGTTTTCAGCAGACTCACAGTTTGCCTCCTGGCTAGACCAGAAAGAAGTGAGGACTATGTTGACACAACTAAGATTGCTTCAGGCAAAGGTGTTGACAGACTGCATAGGAGGGAGGAGCTAACTTTACAGAATAGACAAGTTTTCCCACAATGCAATATGAACCAGTTCCTTTGGCTGGTCCAGATGGTGAAGCACTATGGGGCCTGGAATATAATCCTAGCAATCCTGGAGCCAACTGCATGCAACTACAGCATCCATGTGGACATGAGTACGCATGGCATGAGGGCATACGTGACTCTGTAGTGCAGGTGTTTGGAGGCAGGCTTTGCTAGCACATATCCACATGTACTTGAGCCAGGCTGTGGGTACACCCTGCAGTGTTGAGATACTCAAAGAAATGTGATTGGATGCCCCAGAGAAAGACAGTGTACTCCTTTCCTTTTTTAGCTCACCTGTGGAGGAAAACCTTATTAGGCCACGGGGGAAGAGGAGTGTTTTGGGGTAAAGACTGGGATGCTAGACACTCTAGCAGGTGTGCTTGGCCAAGGATGTGCCATTTCCCCACCCCTACACATACCAGCAGAGGTGTTCTGGGTGTGAATGCTGGCTGCATTGTGCCCCAAGGTAAATTTTACTCTCTGCTCTCTTCATTGCTAAAGGAGTTTCTGTGCTTTCCAGGCCAGGAAGGAAGGATCTTGCGGTTAAAATGCCAGATGAAAACTCTGGAGACCTGGAGTCTCTTGATGGCTTAGCCTTTGACTTTCTCCGTGGCTTTGGACATGGCACCCTCTTTCTTATCTATAAAATGATAGTAATAATGCTTTCCTTCTTTCAAATGGGTGTTTTGAAGATGAATTCATTAATATTTATGAGGAGCTGAGAAACTATCATGATGAGGGTCAGACAAGTATGTACACAGAAAGGCTATTAGCTATATACCGTGTCATTTTTTGTCAGGCCCATTCTCCTTTCCCAGTAAGTTGTTTTTTAGGAGGCGTCCCCCTTTTTCATGACATGGATTGTTACTATACATATCTCCTAGAACAACATGGGGTTTGGTGTTATGTTTTCACTCCTCTTGCTTAGACTCTCTCCTCCTTTCCTTCCTTCCTTTGAACAGCTTTTACTCCTATATTTTTTTTGCTTTGTTTTTTGGGAGTTTTGTTTGAGAGGGGGAGGAGAGGGGTTGGGAATCCAGGAATACCAAGCAGTAACTGTGTAAACTGTCACAACGGTCATTTTGGAAACATTGTGTGGTCAATAAATATCAGTAGCCAAATATTTATTGAAATGGTTCCATGGTCTGCACTGAATAATCATGAAGCATCAGCTTGGACTGTCACAGTAAATTATTAACTTTTATTTAAACACAGAAGGAAGATTGCAAGGAACTTTAATTAATGCAAACAGCAGTATAACCAGCCAGTGCACTTCTCACTAGCAGCTTCCAAAGCTGTCTTGCTGCACAGATCTGATTCCAGAGTAACTAATTGAATGCAGGTGCAGGCTAGAACACTTGTTGAATTAACATACAGTCTCTTCTTTTCTTTGCTCCCAGACATTTGTAGCCAATAAGAACACTGCAGGCACCTGGTGCCATAAGTAGCTCAAGAGTCTCAAAGATAATGAATCCTTCACTGCTCTAGTGTGATTGGCTGCCGCTGGAATTGTTACATATCTACTTTTCATGCAAAACTAGATCTTGTGGATGAAAAAGTATTGAGCTAATGAAATACTGAATGATATTAATGGATTTTCTGGCATTAGCTATTATTGACGCAGACATGCCTTCACTCAGTTTATTGGCAAGGCCATGTGGTCTCCTATTTTAAAATGGAGATTGAAAATTGGGACTCTCGGTTAGACTCTTGGCTCTACCACTGGCTCACTGGGGCATGTGGTCATTTTAGTCCACATGATTAAAATGGACGACCTCACCTACCTCATTTTTAGAGATCTTGCTTTGGGGCGTCCAACTAGCTACGACTGGGGAGGTAGATGACACTGAGTAGGCGCTGAGAAGAGGTAAAGGTAACTCAGTGTTATTAAAATTTCAGGCCCTACGTGCCTTGAATTTAGGCATCTAAAATAACTGCTGACTTTTTGAAAACAATCCTTTATCCTTTCTATGTCATAGTTTGCTCTCCCGCCCCATCCTTCATCAACTGAATTAATTCACTCAGTCTCTCTTATAGGGAAGAGTACTTTGGATTTGGGGCTTAGAAAATAGGTCACCAAAAATAGATTTTCATTGTAACAGGGAAGGTGCTATCTTGCAAAAGATTTCTACCTTCTCAGCCCTCAGTTCTTCTGGGACAGGAGGACTTATTCATGCCCTACATCTCCCCTTCTCATCATTGCCAGAGACTGCTCTATGCTGCTCCTTTCAGGTAGCACTGGGAACTGGCTCTCCTTTCCACTCTGCTGTCTTTTATTGCATAGTCAGGAATGAGTGGTGAGGAGAGGAGGGAAATGAGGACACTATTGAGATGTTGACCTTCACATAACAGGCATCATTTAAAAAAATGAAACAAAACAACCTGTTTATCCTGTGTCAGTATATATCTTTTGCAAATTCTCTGCGGGATTCCACATAATGGGAATGTAAAATACTGCTTATGACATGGTACACTTAACTGTTATGGGCAGTAAATATCCAGGGTTTCATAGTGGCCACTGTACTTACCCTTGGAAGAAAGTAGGAACAGCTGCATTCTCCTCCCAGGAAAATTAATGGAAAGATTTTCACTGAAGTCAGCAGGAACAGTGTTGTGGATTTCTGAGACCAAGATTTGGCTCATGAATTTGCTTCAAAAATGTAGGTTTTTAAAAATGTATAAAATGTGTACTTGTAGCCACACTGGTGAATTCTAGGGCAATATTCTGCCTCTGTGGCAGAACTATTAATACAGTTCCTTCCGGTGGAAACTCCATGTAATGTAAAGAAAGCTGAAAATCAGAAGGATGAAAAGGGGTCGCTCCTGACCCCAGAAGAAAAATATAAGCATTTATTTTAAGTAAAGTCACACATTTTTGCTGGTTTGGGGTTTTTTTTTTTTACTTCATTATAAAAGTAGTTTAAAAGCTATTAGGAAGGATTATACCAGGAAGAAGATGATGCAAAGTCTAATAAATGGATCAGATAGGACAAGCCATGTTTTATTCAGTGTGAGGAACAAATTCTGCCATATTGTAAGGATTTGCTGATCTGGAAGAATTGTACTTGCCATATGGAATGCAGCTAGAGAGCTGAGTGCGTGAGGACGACAGATTCTTTTTCAAATGCAGAGAATTTTAAGACAGAAACATTGTTTGGGGAGTTATCTAATGGAGTCAGAGCAGCTTATGTAAGTTCGAGAAATCAGCAATAATTTATTGTCTCACCATGCTTTCCAATGCCTTTTGGTTTCACAATTATTAACTCATTAGATTCAAATAGCATAAAAGTATTTAAATAAAAACTGGATGACTATATAGAAGTTCATTTCATGCCTGGGAATAGCTGACTCCAGTTTTAAGAGCCAAGCTATATTTTCTTTCTTTTATTTTTCTTTTGATCATGCATTTCCTTCAGATTATGTGTGTGTATGGGGGTGGGGGAAGGAAGGGACATGAGAGGGCTTATGTATCCATGTATTTGAACATCACGGACCCAAGAAATTTGAAAAAAAAGTTATATTTAAATAGTATAGTATATACTATTTAAGAAGAAGAAGAATAACAGAGTTCTCATTGAATCATTCCAGGCAGAAGGGACTTCTGATCTGCGTGTCATATAGTATAATAGGTCTTCACGAAACGTAGGGACAAACTATAAATTACAGTAGAACCCAGACCATTGGTATCTGAGTGGTTTGCAACCCACATAGTTTGCTGTGGGCTGCCAATCTATTGACAAGCTGTTACTTCAGTGGGTGCCACTTCCCTGATCACCTGGATCTCATCAACAGTCCTGCTCAGCTGATGGGGGAAGTGATGCATATATATATACACACATACGCATGCACACAAACACACATATGCACACACACACATACATACACATACATACATACATACTTACATGTATGTATATGTATACACACGCATGTATGTATATGTATACACACGTACATGCACACACAGACCCCTTTCCCCTCCTTGACTAATTTACAAACTTTCCTCTTTGCGAAGGGATAAGGAATTTAACTGCACTTCTTTGGAGCCCATGAGAATGCCAGTTGTGTTTTGTGTATGGTACACATAACTGCCATGATTTGTTTTCTGAATGCCACCCCTTTCAATTCCTAGGAAGTTGTTTTCTACTGCTGGGAGCTTCCTTGATGCATTCAGTTTCCTGTTACTGAGGAGACTGTATCAAGAAGACTGCTTTTGTTCTTGCCTTTATTAATTTCCAATAAGTGTCATTCAAACTGAAAGTACACGGTGGTTGTTAGTGTGTAGAAAAGTATGACACCGGCTAGAGGGTTATTCATGTCACAATGAATATTTGATGAAAATGGATATTATTCTTAGCAGTAATCACAACATAACATGATGGAAAAAATACTGTCTAACACAGAATCATTTGTTACCTTTGCTATTTCCTGTGATTCTCTTTTTGTTCATAATTTCACCAGTGATTTGGTGAGCTGGGCAGCTAGTATGAACAACTGCACTTAGGCAGCATTGCTAGGAAAAATGTCAGATGTCTGAATTATGGGCCCCATTCTGCAGGGAAACATTGCAGCTAGTGAAATAATAAACCAAGAAAGACCAAGATTGTGTGTGAATGTAAAAATGTATCTTAAAGCAGCATTATTTGTATCCCTACAATCACTGTTTGCTGTAGGAGTACATGACTGACAGTACAAAGGACCGAGATATACTGTAGACAGATGTAAACTGATAAGCCAGTAGACGGCTATCATTCTTTCTTTATTTATTTTGTGTATCCCATGTATCTCTCTGCTGGCATAATCAAACCTGACATAGTGCATACTATATTGAGTTATATTACTCGTAATTACAAGACAACCCAAGAGAAATGAGCATGTTACCTAGGAAAAGACACAAAGTATATAGAAATACAGGGTTTCTACCTTACAATGAGATTGTTTTCTACATCGATTCTAGATACCTATTCCTTTAAACTGGTTGGTGCTGTGTTAAGATGGAAGAATAAAATTTAAGGGGGGAGTTTTTTATTTTTAATTTTGTAATGGGAAATGTACAGTGCAAAAACCACTGTTTTTTTTTTTAAATTGCCCATAACTTGGTATGATGTGTTGGCTTCCCTGCGTTTTTTGGTGGGGATACTGAGATATAAGAACTTCTACCAAGAAAGGTGGGTTGTGGGGGCACCTGGCAAAGTAAGTCCAGTCTAATTTCTAAATTAAATTGAAAATTAATTTTTTTCCCATTTATAACCTGTTATAAATGTTATTCATAGTTTCTAAGTGCCAACAGTGGGCTCGGAGCTGAGCAAGGGACCAAATGAAGATAATCCCTACCTTGGTGGGCTCATAGCAGGGCTAGGGACAGACATTACACATAAACTGGTTTAAATGATCAGAAACTGGTTTAAATCTGTAACAGAACAGATGTTCAGTGCACATAAACCAGTTTGAAACTGGCTGAAACTGGCTTGAGATAAACCTGGTTGAATGTAGTATCAGACTTAACTGATCTCTCTCAAACCGGCTTATGGAATGTATGTCCTAGACTCCTTGCTGGTTTAGTTAAATTAGATTCCCCCAGCATCTTACCATGCCCTCTGGGTTGGGCGGGGCTCCCTGCTCCACAGCAGGACTGGCCCCTCCTCTCTGTTCCTTGGCTTCAGCTCCAGCAGAGACTTGTAGGCACAACAAAATCTGCCTGGCTTCCCTCTGCTAAGCAGAGATTATTTCCCCTCCTCTCTGCTTTACGCAGAGACCTCAACATTAGTTAGCAGACCACACGCTGGCTACAGTCTGTGCTATGGGCAATAACCGAGGCAGAAATGCTTTTCAGAGCTAATCAACAGGTAGCTTGATGTCCTTCCTTGGAAAAGCTGTTTAAGAAGAGCTGTTTGCTCCCTGCCCTTCCCCTCACCACTCCCTGCTAAGTAGGAATTCCTCCCTCCCCTCTGCCTTGCCAAGAGGTGTCTGTGTATTAGCTAGCAGACCACATGCTGGCTATGGTCTGTGCTGAATCAACAGGCGGAATCAACAGATAGCTGGTAATATCCCTCTGTTGTTTTCTTAACGGGGTGATAAACACTGAGTTAGGGGAGATAAACACTGTTATCAATTCCCTGCATGTGCCTGCATGTCTGGGATATCTTTGCAGTTACAAAGTGATTTAAATTAACCAGGTTAGACTAACCTGCAAAGGTTGAATCAATTCAGGCTCAGGCTTTTTGAATGTCTGTCCCTAGCCCAGAGGTGCACAACTCAAACTCTGTGGAGGGACACTTACATTTTCCAGCAGCGAGCTGCCCTTAGTGGGTAACTTTATGTCTGTTCTGCAATGTCAGAAGTAATATTGACTTCTGTAGTTCTCAAAATGGGATGAAAGCTGTGATGGCCCCTGCCCCATAGTGCTCTCTCAGCCCTACACCTCTCTGAGTCTCTGCTGTAGGAGGAGGTCCTGCCACCCAGAGGCCCTAGTTGTCTTTTCAGATCCAGGGACATGGGAAGCAAGTTCTCTTTGCCTGATGGCCATATTCTCTCACTGTAGGCAATGGTGGCTGTGTCTGGTTTGCCTCCACCTCTCCTTACCCTTTATGGGGATTGGTGCTGTGAGTGCTGTCGTGGCTTCTGGGCCCATGCCTGTCTCTGTGTAGGTATGGATTAGAATTGCCACACAGCTGACTCTCATAGGTGCTTGTGTGGTTTGACTGTGCTGTTGTGTGGCTGAGCTGTTGAGCTGTGACCTACAGAGGTAACACAAGAGGTCCAGCGTGCAGCCTGTGTGTCATATGTTGTGCCCCCACCAGCTTAGTGTAAGGTTCACAAACCTGGGAGGGGATTGAAATCAGAGGTGTCATGAGGGCTATCTCTGTTGGACTGGGACCTAAAATTTGCTTTCTGTTGCCCTTAGCTAAATACAGTTTCCATTTTTCTCTTTCTCTTGGGCTCTGGAGGCCAAAGAGAGTAGACTGCAATCTGCTATAGAGATGTTCCCATCTGGACAGGCCTACAAACCAGATCCTTCCCCTCATACAAGCTATGAAACTATAGGGTTACACACTGGAAATTATTATTGCAGACCTTTCACCTCACGTATGTATGAGCTCAGAAGGAAGCTAATAAATAAATCATTCCAAAGCTAGAGCTCACAGGCTCTGGCAGGAAATTTGTGACAAATCTCTCAGCAATCCTTAGTGCAATGTATACATTCACTATGCTTTCACTTAGAATTCCCCTAGTATCTTTTATGGGACTAGTCACATTGGTCAAGAGAGAGAGAGGAAAATGAAATATAGACTCTTGGTGTTAGGCATAGTTGATAGCCAAATAATAAAAGAAGGGGAAAAGAATCTCATTTGATAAGGAAAAGATTCTGTTTTCTATCCAAAATGCTAGAGGCATCAATCTCTTTCCTTGTCCCTTTTCTCCATCTAATTTATAATTCTAGAAACAAATGGAAAAATCTGTTGCTGTACTACCTGGACCTCTATGTGCATGCATGAGCATTTTCATAGGTCACTTCTGGTTCTCAGTCTTATAATGAATAAACCATTCACAGGTTATTTCATCACTGGAGAGAGGAAGCACTCAGTGACACTGGGAACTTTCTCTTTTGCTGCTCTGTGTGACGGTGGAAGTTGTGAGGGTGAGAGAATGTAAGTAACAGTGCCTAAAAGCACTACAGAGTAAAAAGGTCATGCTGGTTAGGTTTGGCTCTGCCTTTCACACTTTTATTGTAATTAGACTGTTTCTGAAGACTCCTGAGTGATGTGAGCTCTGTATAACCTCTGCTGACGTGAGCATGCTGCATGTCTGGCTTGCTCAGTGAAATGAGCTTCCCCACTGCTATAAATTCATTGACATCAACAATAGCAATAACTGCGCATCTGTACAAACAAAATCATTTCAAACCTGGTTCTTCATACTTATTTATGAATAGGTTCTTTGGCTAAGTCTTAGTGCATGACCACAGATGAGGTATTGTATCATCTACTTAGGCAATACAATCCAGAGGTTAGAGCAGAGAATTGAGTTCTGGCTTGGACTGGCCCATTACTTTTAATAAGGCTTTTTTCTTGCTGTGCCTTTACTTCCCTCTCTGTGTGATGAGGAGAAGGCAGAGTGGCGCCTTGAAGATTAACTTGTTGAGAAAGGCATGAGCTTTTGCAGGCTATGGCATCTGATGAAGTAGGATGTAGCTAATAAAAGCCTAAGGGCTCCTAAACACGTGCGTGGAGCCTGCTCCAACATGCTGGAAATCCAGCATGTCAGAGCAGACTCTATTGAGTCTGCTGGAGCACAAACATTTACATGCTCCAGCAGCCTCCATGTCACGTGTCTCAGCGTTGCCACGTGTCTCCGCGCTGAAAAGATGGCAGTGGAGTGCTTTGAAATAAAACATGTTCAATGAGCTTTAGTTCAAAGTACCTGGCACCATTTTTTCAGCTTGGGGATGGGTGGTGATGCGGATACATGTGATGTGCGGGTGCTTTTAGTTACTGCAGCTCGCTAATTAAAGTGCCCGGTGCTGCGTCCCACAGCACGTGTAAAAATGCCTGAAGTCTTTAAGGTGCTATTATTCCCTGCCTTCTGCCTGACTTCAGACCAACATGGCTAACCCCTCTGTCTGTGTGACAGGGGTTATATTTACTTTATATGAAGCTTCCTTCACACCTGCTTGGAGAACTTTGGGTGGAAAGGGAAGCAGTACGACAAGCTTCTTGTATTACTTTCTGCACAGACCTGGATCTACAACTGGATCTGCCTGGGTGGGATCCCAGCAGTTAAACAGAGATATGTTGCCTTTAACAGTAGTCCATCCACACAGGTCCCTTCACATGGTCAAGGCTTTACAAAGGAGTTCCAGAGTAAGACATGACCCAAGCAGCTCAGCCCTGGCAATCGTGATGCTCCTCCCCCTACATCAGTTAGGAGCTTATTGGGCCACTGCAAGCCTCAGGAGGCTTCAGGTGGAAGTGGTTGTTAGCCACATAAAGGTATGTCCTAAATCTCAAGATGATGTGGTTTCCTGAGACTCAGGAACTGAAATAACTGCCTGAATGAAGTAAGGAGCCTATCTAGTTTGAAGATTAAGTTAGTAAGTAAACAAGCATGCTTGGCTATCAATGACAACCATGTGCATGGTTACCCAAAGTAGTTGGTGTTGCTAGTCTCAGATCAGTTTTGCTTTGGGGGGTTGTTTTTTTTTTTTTGCTACTGTGTGTGCTCTATCACTTCCATAACCTTTGGGTTTTGTTCTGAGATGAATTCCTGAGGTTTTATTAAGTTTGCTGAACTGTCTTCAAAAAGCAGGAAGATTATTTATGCTGTAGTTGTGTTCAGGGTGAGCGTAGAAGTGAAGTGAAGTAAGCTAACTTGAAGTAAACTGCTTTAATTCTGAATTAATATGCGTATATAGGGTTCAGCCAGTCTACTTTAAAAGTGAAATCAGATTAGCTTTCCTTAGCATCTCCATGTAGGCAAGCCCTTAGGGGGAAAAATAAACCTGGTACATACTAATGCTTTGGTCCTGTAGACTGTTATATGTGGAGTTAAATTCAAGTGCTCAAATAGCACCACCGAAAGAAATGCCAAACTCTAGAACTCTTGGTTCAGAGATGATACCTTTTATTAGACCAACTAAGAAATTGCAAAAAAAAATGATCTTTTTCGACCAAATACATCCCACAAATAGCACCAATGAAGCCAGTGGTTTCACTGAATAAAGTTAAGTATGTGCACAAGTGTTTGCAAGACTAGGGGTTCAGGTATCTCCAGGGTCAGGTGGAGATGAGGCACCAGCTATACAAGGGTTAAATTTAAAGTGCAGGCTCAAGGAGTCTGGAAACACTGGAAAAACAAAGGCCTTCTCTGCAACTATTGTGGCACAGACACAGGAGTGGGCTAGACCCAGATCACCAAATTTTGCCCAGGGCACCAAAAACCATTGGAGGTCAGCGATCCTGGGTCACTACCAGGCTGGATCAGATTCAAACACAATGCAGAGTGACTTGGTATTAAAGTATTTTAAAAGATTACCAGCTTCCTGAGTACCTGGTCCTCTGTTAAAAAGGAAACTTTTGCCAAATACATAGCTATTGTACTGTTTGCTTAACAGACTTGTTATATTTTCCTGGGAATAATTTTTAAAGAATGGTCTTACATATTTTTTTGTTTAATGACAGATATTGTGTCCAAGAAAACCTTGCCGGTCCATTGGGTAAGTACACAATTTAATTTATTATTAAAATGTATGGCATTTGTCAGACTGGCTGGAGCAAACTTGTTGAGAGCTCCCTGAATCTCTGAAGCAAATTGGTATCAAAACCACTTTCTGGAATTTGTACTGTGGTGTGGATATCTTCTAAATATTCACGGAGAAACTTGCTTTTAAAATGCATATTGGTTGCACAATAGACCTGAATGTCTCTGAATAAGCCATTATATCCCAGTGTGTAATTATGTATTTAGGACACATGCTACATGCAGTTTTAAAAGAAATCTGTATGGAAACAAATTGCAGTGCATTTGCTAGAGCTGACTCTATTTAAACAGCAGCACCTCAAGCCTTTTCAAAACACTTTGGGCCATTTTCCGGGAGCAATCTCTTCACAGGCTTCAGATTCTGATCTCCATTCATATTAGTGTTAATTCAGAGGAACTGCACTGGTTTTACAAAAGCGACTAGAGACTTGCATCAGCATAAGAGACCTGATACGCATCCATATCTAAGATACTGACATTATAAAGTTACACTCGACATGTGAAGCTCCACAGTAGAAGAGGTTCCCCTGGTGGAATTGCAGCCCCTAAGGAAACTGCCTCCACCCCTAATATATGCTCATGGGAGTGGATATGCGACAAGGTAGAAAAAGAACTGTACATGCCCCAGTGCACAAGGGGTTAATACAGGCCCCCTGCTTCTTAGATATTGGATCAAGGATATGGATAGAAAGGTAGGGGGGAGTGGTGGTCATTTAGGGGGAAGGATGTTCCTGTCCAGCTGGCTCAGGAGCAACTGGGACATGCTGTTCTGAGTGGCTTGTTTGCGTCTGGAGTTGTTTATTTATGAATCCTGAAAAGAAAGCCCTGAGGAAAGCAAGTGAAACTCTGCTACGGGTGGGTGTATTATTCATCTTCCCTCGTTCTGCCCAGTGGTCGACAGCACAGAACCGTACACTTGTCTTTTGAAATGTTCCTGGACCGTCGTTTGGCAAAACTAGCAGCCCTGAAAATTGTGGTTTATGGCAGTAATGCTAAGAGGCCCTTTAAGGCAGCAGCACAACCAACCTTCGTGGTTCCTGGGAGCCACATCGAATGCATGGTCCTGCCTTGAGATGGTTTCAATGCATGAACTGCCATGAAATCTCTTGGGGTACAGCTGGGGATTATTTCCAGAACAGTGGTAGTTTCTGGTGTTAGTGCTGAAGGGTATAAAAGAAAATGGCAGCTAAAGAGTTAACTTATTGATTTTTTTTTTTCCCTTTGGGGGGGTGGGGGGGGGGGGACTGAGAACTCCAGGGGCTGCCCTGGGTACTAAGAACTCCAAAAGCCTTACCCAGTGTCTGCCACTTACTCATTGGTTAGCCTGGGTCCAGTCACTTAACCTCTCTCTGTCCTCACCCCCTTTTTGCAAAATGCTATTCACCAATTTCCCATGGGTGTGGTGGAGCCTAACAAATGCATCCAGGGCATTCTGAGATCCTTGGATGAGCTACAATCCAGAATTGCAAAATATGTATTAGTAATATTAGTAAAAGGGAGCTGGACCATCCGTGTGTATCGAAATAAATTCTTCCTGTGATTCTTCCAGAGAGTCTGAGAGCATAACCATCTAGGGAGGGTGGGTTTGTATATTTAAGACAAACTCTTCCTCTTGGCTTTTTAGGCTCTCTGGAAGACAAACGAGGCAGCTGCATAAAGGGAAAGGAGGGCAGCTAAGGTTAACTGTTCTTTCCTGTTGTTCCCCTGGATTCTCTTGTCAATGCAATAACAGCTGTATCTCCCAGGAAGGTAATGATCTTCCTGGAAGCTCCATCTTGCTACAGGCAGCTTTTTCCTTTATTAGGAAAAATGAATGTTGGACAAAAAAAAGTTCTTCCGTATAATTAAACAGCATTAGAATGAGGCCCGTGCTTTTGCTGATGAACTTCAGTGAAAGCAGATGGTCACAATGGTATTAAAAACTAAAGACTTCAGTCAAGCTTTTAATTGAAAACAATTGGACCCTGCTGGATGATAATTACCTTGGCTGCTTGCAAATAATATTACAGCACTGCTACCTATGAAGGAAGAACTGAAACTGAGTTAATAAGAACTGCTTGATCTGCATATAATAAGCAAGGAACATCCAAAACTATTTTCTCTGGTAGTTTCTCCTCTGCAAGAAGCTTTCAAGTGGTTAGCAATGTGAAAAGGAATACACAGTGGCAGAAATTGAGAAGTGTGAAGCGTTCACTGGGTTCATAAAATAACGTGGGGATCTTGTCTCTCTCTCTCTCTCTCTCTTTTTTTTCTTTGAGACAGTTGAAATTCCAGCCAGGTCTAGGAAAAAGCAAAACAATTCTCTATATAATATCCAAGGTTCCCTTTCTTCTGCCTGAGAATGCTAATGTCAAACTCCATCTTCTTTCTTTCATTTATATGCATCCTCCGCTGCCCCAGTGCTCTCCTTGGCTAACTGCATTTACAAGATTGGGAGACCCAAATTTTGTTTGTTTCTTTTCCCTCCACTCAACTTCATTGTGTATTTAATGATCATTTGAACTTAAGGTCCCTTTAATCCCTTATAAAGGAAGCAGAATGTGTGGCATGAGATAAAGAGGTTAAACGTTCTGCAGAGATAGCGATCTATCTGATTTTAAGTACTAGAATGGGAGAAGGGTTGTGAGAACGGTGTACCCAAAATGTTCCATGAGCTCCTGTTCACTGTTGTGTGTAATACATGTGTTAACACAAATGTGACACTAACACTAATTTACGTAATGCTATGTACTGAGTTAAGTGACTTACATTGCTGTGTGTGGTTAAAAAGAGAAAAAGGCTTTACGCTGTATCTTTCTACCTTTCCCCTCCACACACATCCCAAGCATGTATAAATTGGACTGAATCATGTCACTGTTAATGTGAACATGTTTTCTCATGCAGCTGTGCTCAGGGGTGTAGATTTTTGTCCCCTTGTGAGCGAGGCTAAAAGTTCTGTTGCTCCTAACAGCCTTAGAAACTAGCAAGCAGCTGCTATAATTTTGCAAAATTAAGGTTAAGCAGTAAGTCACCAGTGACAATGATGCAACAATTTTCCATGAGGCACCACTTGAGAAGTAATGATTTTACCTCCCCAGCCAATTCTTTGCAAAAGTACTAGGTAAGAGTTTTTCCAGCCTTGGCTGGTAGTGTGACAACGTAGATTCTTTCATGGCAAATCCTGAAAGTCTGTTTTTCTGGATGTGATATTTATGCCTTGAGATTGGCCTTGATTCACTTCATCTGCCAGAGTAAAAAGATGGGGTGAGATCTTTACTTCACTGAAGTCAACAGGAGTTTTGACTTCACCCATTTTATATAACCAAATTATGATCTTCAGTTATACAGAGGTAATTCTGGGGTAATACCACTGAAATTATCTATGGCGCTCCTAGCCACAAAGTATATAACAGTTTACTGGAAATTAAAAAAAAAAAAAAGGTCTGCTTTATATGTGTAATAAACTCTGAAGGAATACAGGTCCTCCCATTTCATGAGTTAGGAAGAGCTGTCTAGAGACAAACTGCTAGAAATAAATTTAAAAGTGAAAGCTATTGCTGTTCTTTCCCTGAAGTTTTTGCTACTGGCCATTTTGAAGATGAGCTGTCGATTAGATAAATAGACCTTTGATCCTCTCTTGTCTGCCAGTTCTTGGTTTCAAACTTACAACTGTGTGACAGTAGAATCCCAAATTCTACTGAGCCTTGAGGATGAAACCTTGGTCCCACTGAGGTCAATGGCAGAACTCCCATTGCCTTCAGTGAGGACAGAATTTGATGGGTACTGTTTACACGCATAAATAATAGAACTGTCTTATTGTTTTGTATTGCTGGAACTTGTGACTAATATGCAATGGGAAGGGTTATTTTTGAAACATAACCTCTGTCATTATTTTTTATCAATCTGATGGTAACTACTTGCTACCTGTTTGTACGGATATGATTGCATTTTGTAATTGCAACTCCATTTGGGGGGTGGTATATGACTTGCTACTTTAAAAGTATATGCAAGGCATAAGCTCTATTGATTCATGGTATTCAAAGCAATAAGCAGCTGCTGGGTTTGATTAAAGCTAAAGTGAAGCTGAAGCATTTAATCAATCTCTAAAACTGTTCTGAGAATATTACAAAGCAATAGTGATTATTGCTATTATATGACAAAACAGCATAATAAACGGAGAGAGATCATTTTTTCCTGGAAGCATTTGGAAGTGTAACTGCTGCTGCTTTTTCAGATTTCCTAGCTATGTCACCTTGAGAACATGGCTATGTGACAGTGTGTGGGCTGGCTAAAAGCAACATATTCTTCAGGGTGGAGCTTTTGTGTGCGTGTATATATTCCTTAGCAAAATGATCAAGCTGTTCCATTTGTATTACTCTATTTAAAAAATCAGTGTTCCATTTTAATTCAGATTGCAATGTTTTAGTAAGGGGCAGGGAGCTTTTAGAAACTGAAAGGGCACTTAGCACAAATTAGGTCCAAAATACAGGTTGTTTTTAATTAAGAAGAATTGTAAATAGAAGTTTTTCTCTGTGTTAATGCTAAAAATGCACTAGAAATATTTTTCCTTAAATGGAGTGAGCTTCCCACATAGTATTTGCAACACAACAGATGTGGCCTGAAATGAAGCATAAGCAAAACTGACTTGCCTGTTTTGTCTTGTTTGTATGGGTAGAAGAGTCAAAATTAAAAGGGGCATAGATAGTGACAAGTGTTGTTGTTTTATTTGATTTTGGTACTAATAAAGTAAAGCAATATTAATAGAGATCCCAGATAAGTTTCTTCAGCTAAACTATTTTCAAGCTGACAGTACTTTTCTCTGGTTTGATATTTCAGAGGTCACTTGGCAGTGCCACCCACCCACCCCTATCACCAGTGGAGTAACCTTGAAAATCAGGTCCTAAAAGTGTAAATAATAATGGAGATGGCCTGGTTGGAACAAAAGGAGGAAAATTCAAGATAAACATCTAGTATAGACAAATATGGTCTATTTGAGCTTTAAAATCACCTGGAACATAATCTACCACACTCCTGCCAACATTAATTTGTTATTGCAGACATTCATGTCTCTCACAACCATAGCCTCTCTGTCCACTTTATATTTACCTAATTTTCAGCTGACAGTGTCTTTACAGAACTGAGCAAGTCAGTAGCATGTTGCAAGTACCATCATCATTGCTAAACTACAGTAATGAATATGAAGCTTTCCGTCTACTGTATCTACAACACAGCTGGTAATGCCTTGTTGTGGTAATGGGAGTGAAAGGTGTGGTACTGGAGTGAAGACTCCATATACTATTCACTGCACAAAGATTCTGGGGCATTATCACTTGGCAAGGAAGCAATTTAGCCCTCCCACATAGAAAAACATCCCTTAACCTGACAGATCCCGGGAATCTGCAGATGGCTGCAGCCACCTGTGTGGATGACTCATATTTCTGCAGTGGCTCCTTACCAGCATAGTCCCAATTTTTCCTGTCAGTCCCTGCATGAGGCAACAGCAGACAAATCAGTATAGTCTGGGGATGCATTAGCTTTTCCAACTAATTTCTGAGAGGCCAAAGTGGACCTATTTATTGATGTGACAGGCAAGATCAGCACTCAGGATCTCAATATCATGCTGTTAGGCAGGAGGACATGACACAAAATTATATACAATGCACACAAACATAATGGACATACAAAAATTACTGATTTATACACACACACAGGTGAACACCCACTCAGGTTACAGTGTGTTAATGTTTGGGTGTGCTTGGAATGCTTGGTGACTAGGACAGAGAGGGAGGGATTCGGACAGCGGAGTGGGGAGCAGGTTGGGATTGGGGGTTGGAACTGAGAGAAGCTGGGAGCCAAGAGACGGCGGCAAGATCAAAGAGCAGGGCCAGGAGAGCAGAGCCGGGAGCGAGAAATGAGCAGGGAGCAGAGTTAAGAGCAGAGCCGGGAGCAGCAGTAAGACAAAACCAACTCGGGGTTCCAAATAACAGTTTTATTAGACAGGAAAAGGGGTAACACAATATTCGGATTACAGATTATTGGTTCCGGCACACACACTTACACTCACGCAGTCACACAATGGTAGCAGCGGAGAAACTGCTTTGTAGAGAGACTGAAGTCAAGGGGTATAGAAACAGAGCACAGGCCCCTTGTTTGGAGAGAAGATGTGGGTGATAGCTACCTATCCCAGGCTGAGAGTTGATCCTTGATGGCCAGTTGAAGTCTTCTCCAGTGAGATATTGTCCAGAGGGGATCGCTGGCAGGGCCTCTGGGTGGATAGGTGGTGTGACATAGTGTCGGTCTGGTTGGAGAGGGCATCCCAAGGAGGTCACACTCTACCATCCCTTTTATAGGGGTGGGCTACCTGTGACTCCAATGGGGAGGACATGCCCAGGCAAGGGCCAGACCTGCTCAGATGTGGATGTGCAGTTCCAGGTATGCTGGACTCATTGTCCAGTGTAGTACAATGGTGGAGTTGCTGGTCTCTATTCTGTCCTTTGTTTCCATGTTGCTGGTTTCTTGGAGGGTCTTTATCTTTTAAATGTTGGGTTTTGTTTCTGGTTCTGAGAGCAGGTCTGTGGTTTCAGGGAGAGTCAATACAAGGTGGTGGTAGGGTTGTTAAGCTGATGGTCCAGTCATTCAGTAGGAGCTATTTTTAGGCCTACTACCATTATGTCTCAAGCTCTCTCATTCACTGTCATTCAGCCAGGGAACCAATTTACATAGGAGGAGTAGATATGAGTCACAGTTACAACACAATTACAATAGGGACTGCCCGGGCATAGGACACAAGATGGAGACTTGACATTACTTTGGCTAACTTACAAAAACAGGTCTGAATCATATAATATAAGACAGTAAAAACCGATAGTAAAAATAGTGATCACACAGTATAAAACAGTAAAAATCAATACCAGAATAACAGAACACTATTTACAATGATACATGGACAATATAAAAGGGGCTTGTTACAATAGTGGAATACAAGAGCTTATCCTATGTCTTATCTTCACTATGTCTTATCATAACTACTTATAAGGAATAGAGAAGCAAAGAGAGAGTCAAAAATGGTTGGGGAAGGGAGAGAAATGTATTTCTATGTACAAAAAAAAGAAAAACGGGGTTTTGCTATAGGCCAATGTGTGTCCTGCTTCCTACCTGACCAGTCCCCTTCTGCCCCAGACCAACCTGGCTCTAGTCTTATGTTATTCGGGCTCCGGATTCCATGGAGGGTCCTCCAACGGGTTGGTATGGCTTGCAGGTTTTGTGCCTCAATGGAGAGAAGACTTTGCACCCACTGAGATCTACACATAATCCCTGGGATGGGAAAAACTAGTGTCTAAATAATAGAGCCAAGAACTTATAAAGATTTAAGTTCATAGCTCTGGTGGAAATATGAGAGTGAGAGCAAGGAAGAAGTATGTTTTCATTTGGAAAGTAACATCCTGCAATTCTGTTTAAGGATATTGAATCAGAAACAAGTTTTCTGATTTGGAGTCATTAAAAACAATCACATGGGCAGTATCTTTGACCTTGTCTGCATACACTTGCGCCCTGCCCTACCTTCTGCCTTGCATCTTTTTGATGGATCTCGTTCAGCGTGTACCTTTAATTAAACCAGTTTGAGTTTGTTTGTAGACAAGGCCTTTAACAGTGTGAAGCCAATATTCTTTTTACAAACCCAGAGAATGTAGTAGAAAAGATTAGCCCCACAGTGCAACTCCAGAGCTTTATTTAAAAAAATACAGAAAGCAGGTTATGGTCTTCTATTACATTCAGTGGGATTCTTCCAAAGGAAGGTATTAGATCAAATATTTAGTTTTGCTGTACAAGGCTTGGCTACTATCACCCACCAGCCAAGGTTTTATGATATATATTTTAAGTTAAACAATCCCCAAATCTCAGAGTAAGATTGATTTTTTTTTTTTGTTTGCTTGTTTTGCTTCCATGATGTCTGCTCTGAAAGTTTGGAATGTTGCACATTTCCCACGACCCCTGTGTGAAACCCTAACCAGGGCTCCAGTAGGCTTGAGGCTGAGTCTGGCCTAATTATCTGTATCATGTGAAATTTCTGTTGCAAGAACCCCTGGATCTTCACCATGCCAGTTTCACGCAGGAGATCCGCAAGCCTTTTGGCAAGCTTAGCTTGGATCTCTTGTTTATAACTGTGTAACAGCCATGTGAGACTTGTGGGTTTGGGTTCCTCAGTGGTGGTTTCCATGCAGCTGGTAAATAAGTGTTTAGTTGGGAAACCAGCTGGGTTTGCAGGGAGTTCTTTTTTTCTCTTGCAGATGGGTGGATCCAGGGTCTGTCAGACTCCCCTTTGTTTGTGTAGTGCATGCTCTAGCTGGTTAGCTCAGGGTCTAGCCAAGCCCCTGCTTTCACACAGCTCTAGAGCCCAGAGGGTGGATCCCACTGCTGTTTGCCCTTCCTTGGCATCCAAGATCATGGTGAGGGCCACATCCCTCCCCACCTTCAGCGGTGTGTGGTGCCTGAGCAGTGAGGTCTTTGCTGTGCATGTGCCACACTGCCAAAGAAGGTGCGGCCTCACCCTTTTGCCATGATCCTGCTATGACCCATGCTTGCAGACAATGCTTGATGCATACATTTCAGTGAGGGACAGAAACCAGGGCAGGCATCTCTGCATTGTTGTTAACAATAATGTAAACATAGGGTTCTTTAAGAACTCACTGACTCCCATGTGTAGACGTTTCAGATTCATGGTGCCATGAGATCAGATTTGGGTCCAAGGTTGTGACAGGATAACAAAGAACAGATGGGAAAATACAGAGTAGAGGCTGATCCCCTGTCCTTCACTTATGCTGCCTTGCCATTGTTTTTTGGTTGTAATCTTAACAATCTGTTAATTGGGCCTGTCACACATTGCTACTAGATACTGTGATTCATTGCAAATCGATAAAATCACCAGTATTTTCAGGGCTGTTCTGAATGGAAACTCAGACTGCCTCGAGTGCCATCCTGTAGTTTACATCAGCATTACATGGACAGATGAGCCAGTCCCTCCTATCTTGTTGGCCTTAGCCCTTAGATTACTTTACAACCAAAGAATCTAGACAGGCCTAGGGATGTGCTGGCACCCTTCACAGACCAATTCTGCTTTGGGAGGCCGGCTTGTTAAAGTGTTGTAGCTGCAAGCCGCATGCTCATCCCCTTCATACCTGGGGGCTGAATCTGTACCACTGAGGTCAATGGGAACTTTGTTTCTGGTTGCTGTCAATGCAAAGTGAGAATGTGTGCCCAGTGTGAGCCCTTCCCAGATGGAAACACTTGTCCCTGCTTTCAGAATTTGCCTTAGCTTTTCATTTATTCTGTAAGTTTTTTCTCACCTTTCTTCTTATGAAAATACAAATCTATTGTCTAGGATGCTATTGAAGTCTTTCATTGACTTCAGTGGGCTTTGGACCAGGCCCTAGAATGCTACCCCTAAACCTACTATTTGTTACAGGGTTTTGCCGTGCTACTGTAGAAGACAGTGTAGTATTTTATGTAAATCACATTCCTGCTCATTTTTTTTCCTTTGTGAGTCTGCCAGACTGTCTGGCCCTGTCTCCTCTAGGTGAAAAGGCCTTACAAACAATCATTGTTAGTTTGGACTAGTGCACTTCTATGGATTAAGCTTGAAAAGAACTCGGTCAACTTGAAAAATCACATTACTGCCTGAAAATTGTTTACCTCCCTTTGTTACTTGTAACACCTAAAATTGCTGTAACTTTCTTCCCTGTGTCTGCTTTGCGCGTTGGATAGTATTCTGTAAAGTCAGTGTTACCTCCTCCCTTGTATAGTCAGCTTGCAGTCAGTTCCTTTCTTTGTGAAGGTGTTTCACACTTCAGTGAAAAAGAACAACTTTTTAGTATGCCAGTGTGACTACAGCTGTGATGTTCCTGAAACTACTTTTAACTTGCTCTTGGAGAGGGGTGAGGAATGCATCAACTTCCTTCCCCGCTCCTGCCAAAGTACCTGTTATACCCTTTGGCTCTTGAAAGATATTGAAAGGTATTTCAAGTTGAAGAAGTTTCTGTTCAGACTGAGATCCTTCCTCTGCCACCGATATCCAGGCTAAAGATCCCGGGGTTCCTTCTGAAAAGGTAAAGTACATCTGCAGGGTCTCACTACTTGGTAGCATCCCCACTTTGTCTCACTACAGGAAATTGTAGGTTTAGTAATTAATGTGAGGTGTTGTTTACCAGGAGGAAGACCCCGTGCAGAGGGTTGTAGGAAAAGCCATTTGAATTTGCTGGCCCCTGTCATAATCTGAGTGACCAGATTCCTACAGCAAAAGGCCACATTTGACAATAGCATGTCCTGATAGGTGGGACCTGCTTGATGGCTGACACTGGACAGAAAGCCCACTTCTGGTTCAGAGGGACCTGGAACTATTATCTGTTCCATAGGCGTCTGATCCCAATATTGGTACGTATCTTGTAAAGAGAATATTTTGCTGGAAGAGGAGCCTACATTATTAATGAAGGCTTTGCAATCTTGAATCCTTTAATTCCTTCACATCTCCAGTACAAAAGGAAACACCAATGTTCCCTGGTTATAGATTTTGTACAGTAAAATCCTTCAGCAAAGCTTAATGGGTGAAACAAAAAATTAACTGTAAAGCATTAGTTACTGGAGCTCCCCTGAAAAAATTAGCAGACCCTCCTGCTAGGCACATGGCTACAGACATTACCCCTTTACCAGTATAAGTGATTGGAAAATGGTCTATACCTGTAGCAGAACAGAAGTTTGGCATGCAGTGACTTGTTTAAAAATGGTGGAAACTGGTCTAAGATTTGCCTGCCCCTCCTCCCCAACCAAAGGGTGAATGTATGGCTTGTTTGCTACTGATTTAAACTACACCATTTACAGAAAACTGCATAACTGAGATTGAGTCTGCCTTGGACTTTTTGAATGCCTGTACCTAGCTACACACTGAAAACAGAAGCTGCTTACAGATGGCAAAAAAGGGTGCTTTATTTTAAACTCTGTGTGCCCTCACGCTGAGCCCAGCACATGTCCAGAAGAGGTATTGTGTTATTTTGACCCAGCTCGCCCAACGTCTATATAGATCGGATACTTCAGCAGGGCTTTTTTGGTGCTTTTATCTAATAGCTGACTGAATCAGCTTTAGATAAAAGTGCAAAAAATCCCCATTGGAGCACGCAGTATATGCAGACACTGCGGAACCGGGCCAAAGTAATGAGCTGCCTCTTTTGGTAAAGCTCTGGGTTTTTTTCCCCATGTCTGTCAGCAGCCAGAACATTCAAGCAGTGGTAGTGCAAGTTCTCTGACTATTATGAACTTTGTGAGTTGGCTTCTAGGTCTCCATGTGATGCTGTAGAGGTCATGTAACTAACTGGACGAGTTAGAAGGCAGCCCTGCTTACTGGATAGCTCAGAAGATTGGGAATCAGGACACGTGGGTTCTGTTTGCTGCTCTGCTACTGATCTTGAATATGTCACTTACCCTACAGCACCCTGTTGGTCTTATGCTCTGGTGTGTGTTGAAAAGATAAGCCATGCTTCTCTATCAGAGGAGTACTGAGGCTTAATTTTTTTCTGAAGCTTTTAGAGATCACCTGATGAAAGCTTTGCTAGTGCAAATTATTAATGCTTCAAGGCAACTACTAATCTGGTCAGGTCCTGGGAAAAATGGAATACGGAGATGACTTTGGTATAATGATGCCATTTCATATTTCTAAAGTCAAATTTACCATTTCAAAGTACTACCCCAAATAATCGGCAGCAGGAACTAATAGCGGAAAGAATGAATAACAGACCACTTGATGATGTTGTTGTTAATACTACTACTACTACTAATAAAAGCTTATTTTCACTTCCTCAGCTAGTGCAGGTGAGTTCAAAATGATCGGTTTGTCTGTGTGTGTTCTCTTTGCCGGGGCACGGCCACCCACATGTATAAAACTTCTCAGATTAAACTCCTGTTCAAGCTACAAGGCAACTGCAGCTGTACTGCATTTGTGAAAATGAATGAATCAGGATGGGAAAGTGCTTCCCTCCTCCCTCTATTCCCCTTTGCTGCTGATATTTTAATGTGAAGTTGAGAACCTGGAATACTCTGTTCTACTTCAGTAGTTCTAGGAGGAGCCTTTCTCCTAGGTTACCCAGATTCATTGCAGTAACTTCAAGGGGCTCTTTTAATTTCATTCTCTCCCCTGTGTTTGCACTCTTTTGCTCTTTTTACCCCTCCCTCCTCCTGAACAAAAAGCTTTCAAATGCTCTTCTGGAAAGGATGAAAGTATAATTCAGGTGAAGTTAACGTGCAGTTCAAGTTGGTTGCTCTGGCTTTTTTTTCCTGACATGGTGGTAGCAGCAGAGCGCTGGGTGTAAGCCTAGCATTCCAGCGGAGTTGGGAAGCTCATAAAGGAAACCTGAACACAGAACATGCTGGAAGGTGGAAACTATTTCTCCCCTCCTTCCCCCCACTTATTTTTGACCTTCTCAGTTGATATTGAACTCCTTTGATCATCAGCCAGCTCAAGGTTACTTGGTTCCATGGGCTTGATTCAGGATTTGTCAGGGATGTATACATGGGTGGAGTCTGTTCTCACCTGTGTATATACCGTTGCTCCACCCAATATCCTGATTTCTATAAATATTGTAGCATGCCACCCTGAGGATAATCTTTCCCCATGCTTCTTGCACTTAGTTTGAAATGGGAACCTGAGACCTGCAACCAAAAGCTCCCTCTGCTTCAGAAACCCATCCTGGCTCCAGAAATTGGAACAGCGATTATGAGCAAGGTTGTTTTAATTTTTGCCAGGTGCATTTCAATTAGACTCTGAAAGCTTGGCTAGTGCAATGGATGGCACTCTAAACTCTTGCCTTTTGAAATGGTTGCTTAGTGGAGGGGGGGGGGGTGGTCCCTAATAAAAGCAGTGAGGATGGGAGGTGGTGTTCAAAGAAGTAACATTGTTAGTCTTCAGCTCTTGCAAGCAGGCAAGCTCACATGCCTTATCTAATGCACAGTGTTCCATATTTTTCTAATATGGGCCCTAGTGGCTTGCTTTCTAAAGAACCCTTGAGCCTACTCCTAATTCTTGTAGACCAGCGTTTCCCAACCGGTATGCTGCGGCACACTGGTGTGCTGTCAGGCACATGGCATTTTGAGCTGGAGCCACACCCCTTGCTGCTCTGGATACAGACAGAAGGTGGGCGTGGCTCCAGCGAGGCAGGGGGTGTGGCTCCAGCTCAAAATGTCATCCGGCTGGCCCCTCCCTGTCAGCATCCGGCTGGCCACATGCCCTGCCCCCCCCGGTTGGTGTCTGGCTGGCCACATGCCAGCCCCCCCAGCTTTGCGTCTGTTGTGCTGTGGTGCTTTTTTATTTAGGTAAGTGTGCCATGGGGTAAAAAAGGTTGGGAAATGCTGTGGTAGACTAACCACTATTCTTGGTACTTAAACATGTGCATGATCAGGGTTTGAATTAGACTTTGACTTTTGGGAGGGTCTGCAGAAAAAATTGAGCTGCCCATCAAAATACCCTAATAAAATTGGAGACCCCCCCTGGTTGATTTTCAAATCTTACAGGGGAGATCTCATCTCTTATGGGGGGGGCTCAGCTCCCCCTGAGCTCCCTGGTAATTTAAACCCTGTGCGTGATGACACATCAAAGGGTGAAACCTGTAGTCATTCTAAGTAGGCTGTTTAAGGAAGCATGTGGGATCAGGAGACAGATCCCAAGGCCTTATCCTTCAGAGTCCCCATCCCTTGGTGGCCACTATGTTGCTAGTCAGTAGGGCTGTGTGAAATGGCACTGTTCCATTTCAACTTGCATTTCAACATTTTGACGGAACAGCATTTTGTTTCGAATTTCATTTCAATTCAAAACCGCTGTTCCGTTTCATTTCGTCAAAACAGTTTTGCTGTTTCAGCGTTTCGCCCATAGGCTATAATGGGGAAGCTCATAACAGCCTATAACTTTGTCATTTCTGGCCTGACTTGAATGAAATTTGCAGGAATGGTAGCCCCTTCTGAGGGCATGAAGCCTGCCAAATATCAAGGAGATAGGTGTAGGAGTTTGGGGGAAACTGTACCTCAAGCTGCAGTCAAGCGAAACTCATGACATAGGTGACACTGTGTGTGTTAAGGCACGGCAGGGTGAAAGCTGCAGGCTTGCTAGCCCCTGCTGAGGACACAAAGCCTGCTAGCTGTCAAGGAGATATGTGTAGGGGCTTGTGGGTTCTGGGGCCCTGCACCTCTGGCTGCTGCCAGGCAAAACTCATGACATGAGTGGGTGACACTGTGTGTGTGTTAAGGTGAACCCTCACTCAACTGACACCAAGGCAGAAAGCAGGGCAGTTCAAACAATGCTGCCTTTTATGCAGTTTTTCCATCCCTCCCCCAGAGCACTGGGATTGGAAGGGACCTCAGGAAAGGATGATTGTCACTGGCCAGCTGCACAGTCAATAATGAGAGCACTCCTCCCCTGCTCTTCCCCCGCTTCCCCCTCCCTCTCCTTACTTTAGTTTCTGTTTCCCTGCAGGCAAGCCCAGCTTGAGCTTCAAAACTCAAAACATTTAAAAAATTTTGAAATGTTTTGACTTGCCTCATTTTGTTTCAAGGCTGTTTCGAAGCTCTCTTGTTTTGTTTCAATTTTGCTGTTTCGAGCTTGAAATGAGTTGAAACAGCATCAAAATGAAGCTGCCGGTAAAATTTCACACAGCCCTACTAGTCAGTGAGTTGGAATAATGACTCCAGCTCCTCCAAGCAGAGGTCATTTTAACCTAGTACCTACTCGCTGCTAAACTGGTGCCAATCATCCACTGTGTGGGTAGGAGGTAGTAGGGGATTCAAGCCTTAGTATCCGCACATAGTCCCCATGGATCTAATGCCAGCTCTGTCTCTGTGTTACTTGTGCAGGACAGGGATATAGCTGCTTCTTCCAGTGAACTCTTTCCAAACCCATTTTCAGTACGGTGGGCTTTGGAAAACTCTTTCTGATGCACAGAATACCACCCCTCTGTTCCTATATATGTGACTACATGTGAGCCTTTTCAGGAAGCCTCTATGTAAGTTACTGGAAAATTGTAACCTTGGTATAGGATTTTCTAACAAGCTCTCTTAAATTTTCAGGATGGTTAAAAAATCCTATAGAAAAGAAGAAATGCTATCAAATTCTATAGGCTTTTAAAGTAATTTCTATAGAAGGCTGCTGGCTTTGCACCCTAATATATTGCATTTGGTTTTTCCAGATCCTATCCAGTACCCCCTGCAGCTGGTTCAGGCAGCAGTACAATTGCTGTTGTAATGCAGGAGTAGCTGGGGTGGATTTGCAAGTTTACTCATTCTATGCTGATCTTATCTACCTAAAGCTGGAGCCCTGGGGTATGATGGAGGTGAAGTGACTTTTGCCCAAGCTGACATTATTGCTTTTGGGACAGATGGGAGTATTACTTAGGTTCCTTGACTCCTGCAGCTTTTTACACATACGTCATAGCACTGTGACTGTACCTGTAAGGTTAAATCCATACAGCTCCACTACTGAGGATGCTGCTATGCCAGTTTAAGCCTTTTCAATCTGGTATAAATCCTTTCCTTTACAGAAGAGGAATAAGCTATGTTAGTGTCAGGAATCTCTATGCTGTCATCGCTGCTACCCTCCAATAGAATGACTGGGGGAAGAGGGCGAAGAAATATGAATTCTTGTGGGTGATATCTTCTGTTGGGCCAACTGCATGACTGGAATAGACATAGGCAAGCTTTCAGGGATTGTATTACCCTTCCTGAGGACTCCATGAGAAATCACATTCCTAGCCCTAGCCAACTGCTTAAACTGGCAAAAAAATAAAAAGTCTCTGTACCTAAATTTCAGGACTAGGCTTGAGGAAGATCATGCAGTCTAACACTGTTGCTTGCACAGCTCTATAGCAGAATAGTTTTGGCCCAAACAAAATGACCTACCTTTAAACACTGTGATTTTTTTTTTATTCAGCATTTTGGATTGTTTCATATTTTTCCATTTGGGATTCAGTTCCTCTCTCTCTCTCTTAATCAACAGACAGCTTTAACAAAGCAATATCTCATGAGAGACACAAGTACGCTGTGCTGAACAAAGCAAAACAGCCATTGGCTTACATTAACAATTGCTCCTACACAATGGTTTTTCAACACTCAGTATTTTGTCCCTAGTGGGAAAACCATAACAAGACTGAATTAGTGGCTGGACTTGCCAAAGGGAGAAATTAAAGTGAGAATGTTTGCTTGTCTGATGCTTTAAAGAGCACTTATTTATTAATCCTGGGGCAGAAGAGGGCTGAGGGAAACAGAGATGATGAAACAAAGCATTTATTAACTAAAATGATTCCCTAATGTTTAGAGATGCAGGCTGGTATTTATACTTGCAGGGCTCAGTCTGAGTCATTGTGGGCTACCAGCACTTTTTAGCAGCAGGAAATACTGGTGTTAATGCTCTCTGACTCCCACAGTGGACAATGGGAGAACAGGGACCTCTTGGTAGGTATCTGCAACCTTTAACAGCAGTGGGCCAAATCGGGGCAGATGAAGGCAGGTCACCACTTGTGCCCCAGTTGCCACTACTTCCCTGACATGCTTCTGACCTGGCCACTGCTTTCCCTGCCACTGATCTGTTTCTGACTTTCTGACTAATCCCACTGTCACCAGGCTACTGCCCACATCCCAGTTCTTTGAGTTGGATGGGAACACTTGGCAGGCTAACTCTGGCTTGTGGGCTGTAGGCTCCTGACCCCTGCTCTGTAGAGCTGGAAAGGTTCCAGGGAGTGGGGAGAAGAAGAGTCTGCAGCTCTCAAGGGCTAAGGACAGACACTCAAAAAGTCTGAACCTGAACTGATTCAATTTTTGCAGGTTAGTCTAACCTGCCTAGGCTGAACTGGTTTGCGACTGCACAAACATTCCCTCTGGACCAAGGAAATGCAGGCACATACCTGCTGTGGCTAAGGCTAGGAGCTGGGGGGGGGGGGGACTAGAGCAACCCTCCCTTCCCTTCCACACTGCTGAGCTGAGGGAGGGGGTGTATGGCCAGGCCCCAGGAGGATGCTCTGATTACGGAGGAGTGTCAACTTCCCTGCACTGTCCCAGGCTTTTCCCTGCTTGCTGCTCAAGGGGTGGGAGTGTTGCCAGCCCCCAGCCCCAGGCTGGCACTCTGAGGCAAAGGGTGTGTGCAGTGCATACATCTGTTGATGATACCGAGCTTTTCAGTCTCCCTCTCCCTGCTTCTTCATACTGTCTGCAGCAAACCTGACAGGTGAGGGAGCCAGCAGGGGGCTGATAACACAGTGTTTATCAGCCCATCAACAAAACATTGCCTCTCTCATTAGTTCAAGCTCTTCTTAAACAGCTTTTCCCAAGGAAGGAATGGAGGGACATTACCAGCTGACCTGTTGATTAGCTCCAAAAATCCCCAAGCGGACACTGTTCTGTCTGCCTGTCCCAGTGAAATTGGAGACACACACACACAGACACGTCTCAGCATAAGCTAGTATACCACGTGTCTAGGGTCCATGGGGCTGGAGTCTATGCTTTGGGAGATGGGAGGGAGGGAGGGTGCAATCCCTGGTTCAGCCATGAGTGGTGATGGGGGGCGAGGCAGGGGGAAGCCAGACAGACCCTGCTGTGCCTGCAGTCTCTATTGGAGCTCTGGCTAGGGAGGAGAGGCTCAGGCCCAGCCCTGCTCTGTGAAGCAGACAGTGCAGCCCAGGGCTGCAAAGGATCTGGAATGCTGGGGAACTCTGGTGTAACTTAAATCAGGAAGAGTTCTGGGACAGACATTGCATAAACTGGTTTGACCCAAATCAGTTAAGGCTGCTACTACATTCAACCAGGTTTATCTTAAACCAGTTTCAGCCATTTTGAAACTGGTTTATGTGCACTGAACTTATATTCTGTTTCATAGCTGGTGTGCGGGCCGACCGGGGGCGAGCCGGGGCCCGTCTTTGCGCACGCGGGCTGTGGCCAGCAGCCTGGGCATGTAGGGCCGGAGAAGACCACGGCGAGCTAGAATTGATTATGGACGCGTAGTGGTTGATTAAAAGATTGTTTACTTACACCAAAAGATGGTAGTGGTGTAGGCTGGATAGCTTTCCAGGCACAGCTCTGCTTAAATCTCCGTTGGAGGATTACGACAAGTAAGCTCTTTTCCCCGGAGCTGTCAAGGCTCTGTGGATTCAGTTCCCCTGGAGTTGTTGAGACTCCGTGGGTTCGGTTCCCTCCGGAGTGGCTGAATCTCCGTGGGTTCGTACGGCAATAATCTTCCCCGGAGTTATTAAAGCTCCGCGGGCTTGGTTCGGTTCCTTCTACCACGGAGTTGTTAAGGCTCCGAGGATCCGGCTTGGGTTTATAGGATAGGGATACGTCTAGGATTGCGCTCGGCGACGGGGAGAGGCCAAAGGCTATTTAGACCTCTGTTGCCTGCTTAAGAGAGGCGCGTTGGGTCCGTAAGGGTCCACATTGCTTAGAGATCTTCACGCAGCGCGAAGTCTCCTCCTCCTGGCGAGTTCTCTCTCTCTCCAGTTTTCCTCTCTCTCCGGCTTGGGCGGAAACCACCCAAGCCTTTTGTACAGCTAGCAAGCCAATAGCTAGCCGCCACGTGTGCCTTTACTCAGAGTTGGCCAATAATGTGGCACGAACTCCCATACAAATGGCGGGAACTCCTTTGCACTGTGCATCTCTGAGATGCAAAAGAAATGCACCATGCAAAGAAGCTGCAAATTTGGTGGGAAATTCCCCGTTGCACCGGAGTTCTCTCCCGCAGCAGAGAACTCCGCCGTGCAAGGAAACTGTAATTTTAGCGGGAACATAATTTAGCGCTGCTGAAGCACACACAAACAACAAATCACAACTTTGGGTTGTGACAGTTGGTAGGGTCGGAAGGGACCTGAGCAGATCATCAAGTCTGACCCCCTGCCATGGCAGGAAAGAATGCTGGGGTCAGACGACCCCAGCAAGGTGTCTATCTAGCCTCCTCTTAAAGACCCCCAGGGTAGGAGCGAGGACCACTCCCCTTGGAAGTTGGTTCCAGATCCTAGCCGCCCTGACTGTGAAGTAGTGCCTCCTGATATCCAGACTGAATCTGCTCTCTGTCAGCTTATGATCGTTTTTTCTTGTTACTCCCTGTAGTGCTCGGGGGAACAGGGACTCTCCCATTGCCTGCTGGTCTCCCTTGGCCAGTTTATAGACAGCCACCAGATCCCCTCTCAGCCTCCTCTTGTGGAAGCTGAACAGGTTCAGATCCCAAAGCTTATTCTCATAGGACCTGCCCTGCTGCTGCTTGATCATGTGAGTGGCCCTCGGCTGGACCTTCTCGATGTTGTTCACATCCCTCCTGAAGTGCGACGCCCAGAACTGGACGCAGTACTCCAACTGCGGCCTGACCAAGGTCGCATAGAGGGGGAGGATCACCTCCTTGGACCTGCTCGTGATGTATCTGTGGATGCATGACAAGGCGCGGTTAGCCTTTCTGACTGCATCCCCATATTGGTGACCCATGTTCATCTTTGAGTCAATAATGACTCCAAGATCCTTTTCTGCCTCTGTGCTGGTGAGAGGGGAGTTCCCCAGCCTGTAGGTATGCTGCTGGTTCTTCCTCCCCAGGTGCAGCACCTTGCACTTGTCAGTGCTGAAACCCATCCTATTCTCATCCACCCACTTCTGCAACAAGGTGCTATTCACCCCCTCGTCCAAGTCGCTGATGAAGATGTTGAACAGCGCAGGCCCAAGAACCGAACCCTGCAGAACACCACTGCCCACATCCCTCCAGGTTGAATAAGACCCGTCCACCACCACTCTCTGGGTGTGGCCCTCCAGCTAATTGGTGACCCATTTGACCGTGTTACAGGTTTAAACCAGTTTCTGATCACCTAAACTGGTTTATGTGTAATGTCAGTTCCTAGCCAAGGAGAATATTTTGAGGGAGGTTGGTTTGCCCCTGGGAGCTGGGTGTTGGTAGTGGTGAGGAAGAGGATGGGGTAGATGTAGGGATGTGTGCAAACTATTTTTTCCACAGCCATTTAATTTGCACTGTTTGCAGATTCTTCTATTCATCCGTAGATCTTGACAGCTCTTTGCTCTGGCAGTAATGTGCTTCAAGAGCTACCATTGTGCTACACTCTTCTTGCTTCAGAGCTCAGTGGCCTGCTTGCACTTACATGCTCCTCTACCCCTTGCTGTTAGCCTATGGTTTCTTGCTTCAGCAGCTAGCTTATAAATTCATGTAACCAAATAGCTGCACAGTTAACTGCCTTGCACATAAATGAACCCCACATCCATCTTCAAATGCACAACTAACAATCTAATGAGACTTTGTGCAGGCTCAGTGGCACACTTTTAAACATTCCCAGCTTTGGCCTTGCAAGAGCAACTGTTTTTGAGCACAAGCAGTATGCACACTGCTTATTAGGGCAGAGAGAACAAATGATCTTGTGGTGAAGCTACAGTACCAGGGCTTGTCTGTCACAGCCTGGTATAACATCCAGATCTTCCTGATGAGGCAATTTACAAAATTTGTGCCTCGGTTTCCTAGTTGATGAAATGAGGATGATAATTCCTGATGCACAGGGATGCTGTGAGGACATATTATAATTGATATTTAAGAGCTGCTGAGGTCCTATGGCTGTTCAAAGTGCTTATCAGTAAGTCTGTCTGCAGTTTAAAACGTCCACTCTAACTTAATCCTGACAAGGGGAATATGCTGACATTTCTTTTTTAAAACCCCCTAATGCTATGTTGTTTTTTTTCCTGCACATCATTTACAAGCCAAAATGATCTTTGCCAGAAATCTGGCATGTAGCCTTTCAGCCTGGAAAGCCAATGTTATGAGCTTGTGAAAATGGTGGGGTTTGAATAGACATTGGGAGTTTTGCAGTTTTAACTAAGGGACAGCTTATTTTAACCAGAGTTTGGCCCTGCTGAGTGATTAGATAACTCTTAATGAGAGCAAATTGGCATATATGCATCTTGATGAAGGTGCTTCAGGAATATTTGATCCAGACATTTGTTCCTAGACAAGGTGCATGCAAGGGACTCAGCCTTGTGCTGGGGACTCACATTGGCCAAGTGTCCACCTTTGTACAGGTAAGCATTAGTTAACATGAACTAACTGGCAAATAGTTAAGTCAAATTATAACAGGACCATAACTCTAGACTGCATGGAGACTAAAATGTCTGCTTCTAACACCATGACAACTGTATAGACTAGACATGATGCTCATTTTAAACAGGTGCAAATCCAGCACACCTAAGGGAGTCAGTCCTTGTTTTTGCTGACATTGGTTGTGCTGTTGCTATCTGTGTAGTAGAGACAGTTCCCAGGTGTGGCTCGATGGGGAATCAAATATCACCTCTGTTCTAAATATTGCAGCTGGCCATCATGATAGGAATCTTAAATGGTAATGACTGCTGCTTAAATTCTTCTCATTAGGGATACTTCCGACTGGTGTGAAATGGTGGTTAACCAGGTATTAAATATCTGTGAAACTCTTAAATATCTGTGAGCTCTAAATTCTCCACAATAAGGGCACTAAATAATGATGAGAAGAAGAAGGGTGTGTAAAGCATAGTTGCTGTCATTTTTAGTCCTGTGCTTTATTCAGTACAGTGTGCGAGTTCATATAATTCCCTGCTGGGTGTTTAACTTGGATGATAAGCTGTCTACCAGTATATCCTAATTAACCAGGTTCAACTCTCTCTAGTATGTATATACAGTCAGTGGTTGTCATTAAAATGTCTGCGTATTTATTGCATTGTAGCTTGGGACATATCGTGATTATTTCTTTTTTGTAAGTGCATAGGTATGCTATAGTATCTCAATAACTACTGTGAAAAGGGCTGCTAAATATTGACTGTGGAATGATGACCATTGAATAGGCTGCCTATGTCTAGGGCCTACAAAAGGGTTGCGATTCTGGGCAAGTGGCTGTGGGTGGAGGGTTAGCTTGCCCTGTTTTTGGAAATGGCTCTTCTGAGTGAGGCATAGCAGGGTTTCAAGGATTCAGTGTTTAAGATGCACTTCCTGTCATATGCATGCACACACGCAATCAGATACTTTACCTCCTTTACACTAGAATGAGGTCTATTAGCAGCAAATATTTAACATCTATGGAAAGGGCACACACACTTTACTTAGTGGTCTCTGAGTAGGTTCTACACAAGACATGCCCATGCTGAAGAGTTTCTTTCAACTCTTAAGCTTCATCTGTTATGCATAATGCAACAAAGGTAAAGAATATTAAACCTCCTAGACCAAAGTCCGTGCCCTTCATCAAGGACACATCGTGCTGATTTCAAATGGAGATTTGTTGGACAAATTTCTGATCCAGCAAGAATTAGATCTGCCTCCTTATTCCCTGAAGGGTGCTGTGGGTAAGCTGCTCTGATTGTAATCTGTCTGTGGAGGCCTTAAATTTTACAATTAAATAAAGAAATGAATTTGGAATGGATGAACACTAGTAGTATTACTGAACATAGAGCTTAGTTCATTGACCTTTACACCTATCAAATCATGAGGATACTTTGATATAATTTACTCAGTTATATTGATGTGACTTGGTGCTCTTCCATCATTTTGGAAATGGCAGATCCGCAATCCTGGTTTGCAAGAGGACAGTGTGAGACTAGGGCCCATGCATCATTTCTTTTGAGCCCAGTACAAACTTGTAAGGCAGGTCCACTCCCACATCATAAAATCTCATGAATCATGAAAGAAAATTTTCTATTTTAATTCTGAAATTACATTCTACATTGCTGACTATTTTGTAACCTTTTGGTTGTTGGTCCTAATAATGGTATTATCTAGTTGAGGTTTCCATTTTTTTTGTTTTAATGGACTAACATGGCTGCAAATATTTTATAAATAGACCAATTCACTTTAAAGCTTTATTTTTCTGGCCTTTTTCATTGCAAAATAATGAATTATCTCCCCCAAGTCAATTTATCTTGCAATTTCACACTCAGACAAAATAGCGAAGTGGCTTAACCGTTCCTGTCCCATAGTAGAACGCCTGCAGTTTTTGATGAGTAACTACCTTGCTGAAACTTCTTGCAGTTTCTGCTATAGCCAGTGTGCAAAAGATCCATATGCCTATGCACACTTCACTGAAAATTAGTTGTAGTTGCTTTTTGTAAATCTCATGTAATAAGGTAAGTGGGGGTAATTCATACTCTTTTTCCAAAAGTAGATTTGAACATTTTTTTTCAGATGTAACATTTTACAAGGAAAATTCTCAGAAAGATCTGTAGGATACCTGTGAAGTAGGCATTTAGAAGCTTTGTCCAGCTCCTCGGGCTCTAGTGTCTCACATTTTAGGACTGAACGGAATGTAAAACAAATGTTAGTGCTTGCTTTGAATCTGCACTCTAATCCATAGATTATGTTGTCCAAAGTTGCATCAAAAACATTCCTTCTGAATAAAGATTCTGGATCACTTTCAGAGATGGCAGAACATGATTCCTCAGCTGTGTCATCATGAAATCTTTTCCACTTCTTGCCTCTCTTCTTTGGTAATTGTGGCAAAATTCCTGTGCCTTCTGCTACAAGACATGCTTCCTATAGAATTTTGGGCCACTGATCTCTAAGTTGTTTTACTTCTTCAATAGTATCAGCAATGAGAGCTGCCTCTGATTCAAGAGAGAGTCCCCTGGCTTGTAAAATCTTGTTTCTGTCATCAGTACTTGAAAGAGCCTTGTACCAGAAGCTAGCCAACAAAAGGCATGAAAATGAGCTGAAGTACCTTTTCAGTGCTTCCAGTTGTGGTCGAGCTTCATGTGTCAAATTTAATTCAAGAGCGCATTCCAGTGCTTCCAGAATACCTGGAAGATGCTTTATGAGTGGATGGAGAGCAGAAGCACGTGCACCCCAGCATGTGTCTGACAGAGTGGAGTGAGCTGGAGTATCTTGTCTGTTACAATCTTCCACCTCACAAGGCTAGCACTGAAAAACACAAAAAGTTGCTGCATGCAACCAAAATATGTTAATGTTTCAGTACATGCTACTGTAGCATTAACTCCTACAAGATTTAGTGAATGGGAAGCACAAGGAGAACACACAGCAAGTTCATTTTTGGACATAACGCAGGCCTGAACACCTTTTATTTTCTCTGACATATTAGAGTCATTATCAAAACCCTGACCTTTAACAAGCATCAAGAGGAATGTTATGATGCTTCAAGCTGGCAATTAGCATTTCAGCTATCTGTCCTCCATTAATTTTAAAATTAAAGTTGATAAACTCAAAAAACCTTTCTTTAATGTTAAATGTGCTAGTATCTTTGTGGTGAACTACAAATCGGAATATCAACATGTGTTGTTCTTGGTGAGAGACATCAGGAGCAGCATCCCATGTGATAGAATAATAAATGGCCTTTTCTCTCTCTGCAAGGATAGTCTTCTGCACACGCTTACCACATAATTCAATAAACTCATTCTGACTCTCCCATGAGAGATAATGAGCCTGCCCTTGCATTGTTTTGCCCTCTGTTTGCTTCTGTTTGACTATGGCCAAATGGTCACGCAAGTCATGCTGTCATAATGAGCTATTAACTCAATAGTTCCAAGATTGCGTGGGTCACCTATCAGATTATTATCTCCTTGGAATGCTAAACCTCTTGAAGCAAGATATAAGGTAACATCCAACAATCTTTCCAATATTTCTTTCCATCTTGTTGCTTCTGTTAATATTTGCTTTTGAACCTAACTGTCCACTCCATCTCTACCTGATAGTGACTGCTGTAATTCCTTCTACTGGCAGTAGCAAGTGTTATGTTCTATGCTCTTTTCGTGTTCAGGAAGTTTATTATATAGCTTTTGCCATTTTTTCACATTTGGTGAATACCCTTCACTTTTTGCCAGCATACTGTTGTTTCATAGTAGCTACGGTCAGGAGGGACCTGAACAGATCATCTAGCCTGACCCCCTGCCACAGGCAGGAATGAATGCTGGGTTCACAAGACCCCAGATAGGTGATCGTCCAACCTCCTCTTGAATATGCCCAAGGTAGGGGCGAGGACCACTTCCCTGGGAAGTTGGTTCCAGATTTTGGCTACCCTAACTGCAAAATATTGTCTTCTGATCTCTAACCTAAACCTATTCTCCATCAACTTATGACCATTGTTCCTGCACTGACTGTTGTTCTTGTCTACCTTCAGAAAATAACCAACATGGCAAACAATACAGCGCTCAATTGGTAGGACTACAAACAAACCAGTCTCTGGTAGGTGTTTTCCACTGGAAGTCTTGCATTTGAGAAGAAAATCAGGAAACTTATGCCCACTAACATCTTTTGAAATTGACTTTGCTAGCTTCCACATTTCTTTGCAAATCAGGGCACCAGATAAGATACTGTCCGTCAAAAAATTGTTCTGTTATCAGTTTAGGCCACAAGCCTGGGTCTTTGAGAAAGCATGAATCAGTGTAATACTACTCTCCTGGTTTTTGTAAGCCTTCTTCTGAATGTACTAGTGCTAATGGTGATATTACCTGACTATCTTTTGAAAGCATTAGATTGGAGTCGCATGATGCATCTGGCAGCTTTTCTTCATCATCAACTGCCACAGACACACTCTCTATATTAAAATCATTTCCATCCTGCTTTTGTTCATCTACTTCCCTAGTTAGTGTATTGCCTGAGCCAGACTGCAGAAAGGCCTTGTCTGTTTTGAAAAACTGGAGGATTGGTTGGTGTCCATTAGATTCTTTTAGTTCCCTTTGTTTTACCTCCTTACGTTTCTGTCTGCCTGACTTGTATTTATAGCCAGACATGGGGTGTGTGTGTGTGTGTGTGTGTGTGTGTGTGTGAGAAAGAGAGAGAAAATGTCCTTGCTTTCCGGGCACTAACCCTATCCCTGTTTCAGTTCTTCTCTGTGCAATGTTTAGACCACCAGGCCTAACTCAGTACTCACTTCTGGGCCTGTAAATCCTACCAGCAACACTGTGGCTTCCACTGTCCCTGGGATCAATGTCCCTGGTTATACGGTGCTTTGTTCCTCCCCTCTCCATCTATATGCACAAGGGACTCGGGGATTTGTAGTTCTTGAGAGAGCATGTCACATAGGGAAGCATAAATCCCTCTGTCTCTGAAACGACAAGTCCTAGAATTAACTGCGCAAGCACACGCTCCCTGGGCTGGCCAGCAACACACTGTTCACAATGTTGCTAGTTCTGCTTCTGATTGGCTCCAGCAAATCTCACAGTGGAGACCCCATATAGGTAGTACATAACTTTCCATACATATCCTTAAGCATGACTTACAATTTAGCTTTCATTTTTTTTCCTCATGGTAATAGGGTTGCAGCCTGGGCCAGGCCCCCCCTGGATCTCTGGGCCCTGGTAAAGTGTACCCTTCCCCCCGCATGCTTGGGCCCTGTTTGAGACCCTATTTTAGTCCCTTGGTTTCCAACACTGAGTGGGGTTTGAATGAAAACTTCACTTTGAGTTGTTCCCTTGCCATTGCACATTTAATGTAGGTTGAGGTTAGGGGGGTTTGTAATTTTTTTTATTTAAAATATTAAATAATGTAAATGTAAAGCAAACAAGTCAAAATACATAATTTACAGGCAGGAGGTTTTGCTTTACTTGGCTACATTTCCACTCTGACAGAGGCCACAGAAGTCGAACAACTTGTATCTCTTCTTTGTTCCCCTGGTACATTTAGTTTGATTCTTGCATAATTTCTTGTCCTTCAAATAAAGGTCACTTGTTGTAATACTATGCTCATGAGTGTCTAGATTGTGTACTTACAATGTGCCATGCCTAATGGTCAGTTCATAACAGTGCAGGAAAATAATTGCATCGCCCTGTCCTACTCTATCTTCCAGCATTTGTAAATAATTTCTATGCTCTTCCTGCTGGTTCATCTATGCTGGTATTTTTGTTGGGGAAGTTGAGAATGCCAGAGCTCTACCTACTTCTTATTTTTCTCCCTGTCTTTTCATACTATCTATGCGGTGTTGTGACTATGTAGCATCCACTTATCCATAAACACCTGCAAACAATAGTTGGGAAGACCATGCAAATGTCAAAGTTAGGATTTCATACTCTTTTGTATGCCTTTCTATGGATGGTTAGGTTGAGCCACATTCTGGATCAAATCTTTACAGGAACTTGCTTTTGATGTTCAATGTATATGATGTCCTTTGATCTATTACATATTGTTCATTTAATATAACTGTGCTAGCATCATAGCCATTTATAGATGTTATGTTTTTCTAGGTTTAATCTAGACTACAGTCATCACCATATACACATGGACATCTGTTGTCTGAATTAAAATTGGCTCCAGTCGGAATAATCCTCACTGAATGTGAATTAAAGTTATTGCAGACTAGGGCACTCTGAATTAGACAATTTAAATTGTATTAATTAATATGTGTATATGGCAGGTATCTAGGGCTTGCTGTTGCTCATGTCCACCACCAGGTGAGTGTAGTTTTGTATCTGATTTTGAGTGGTGGGCAGTGTCCAGTGCCCCTTGCTGTCTCTATTGCAGAAGTGTAGAAATGCACAAAAACCAGCTTGATGGTCAATGATTATCTATTAACACTCAATTTGAATTGAAATTTGATTCGAACTGTATGATGTGAATCAGTTAACATGCTTTAGAAAATGGTGAGCATGTCTACAAATGGCCATAGAGTTTGGAGACCAATGGTAAAGTCTCTCACATGATTTGATCAAAAATGCTCTGTTATTTATCATTGCTCTCTACTCTCTGGATTTACGTGTGTGTGTTAAAGTTATGATTTGATCCAAACAGCTGTAAAAATCATAATTGACCTTCCATCTGGGTAACAGCTCAGCTTTGTCTTGGAAATTGGTCATGTCAAGTGTACAAGTTTTATTTCAAAAGCCATCAAATTCCTGACATTGTAAGATACATTTTTTTTTACATATTTGTTGACAAAAGGCAGGCAGGAAGGAGAACACAGCTCTTAAGAATGCAATGGTAAGATGCCTCAGTAGCCAGGCAAGAACTGAATTTGAACGGTTTTTGTTTTGGAAACTGTCATTAAAAGAAAACCTTTTTCCCTGCTTAAAAAATCAGCTATTAAATGAGATCAGTTGCCAGTCTTCTTCCCTCCTTTTGTTGCCAATGGAATGTGGCACATGGTTTTATTTAATGAAGAATTATTATTTACATCTAGCTCATGTAAAGAGTACTTCAGCTTTGGGGCTGCCTGTAAAAAGGGAGGGATCACCTTTTCAATGAAAATGGTATCTTCTCCTAAAAGATGAGGAGAAAAGAAAACACCATGGGTTTCTTATGTCTTTCCCCCACCTCCTCCAAATTTCAGAATGACAAGATTCTTGCCTTGGACTGAAAACATTGGAATTAGATTGTGGAATAATGCTGGGGATGATTGAACTGGGATTGCTATGCAGCTGGAGTGTTTGTACTTTGAGTCTGTCCCTTACTATCTCCAGTCCTGTTAAACTCCCAAGCTGAAGGCCATTCAGGAGGACACTGGAAGGTTGCCTATGTGGCCTCTTCTCTTTTGGGATTGCCCACGGGGTCATTGTGACCCCCAAATACTATCAGTTGCATGAAAGGGGGCAGAATGTCTAAAGAGCTTTTTCTGTGTGTGGGTGGGTGGGAGAATGGTGCCCCTGTATAACTCCCAGATCCCATCCATCCAAAACCTAGTGAATTTACAGCAAAATCCCATCAACCCATTCCCACCCCTCTCTCCCCAACTCAGTTCTTTTAAGGAATGTAATGTAACTTGCCTAAAGATGGCTTTCACAGAAGACAGCTTTCATTAATATCAATAGGGAATGATTCCTTCTTTCTTTCTCATGGCCAATGAGACTTCCTACTTCTTTCCAGGGAAGAGACATAGCAGCACCTATGGAGTAAGTGTAAACCCATCAGCTCCTACACAAGTGATGACACATCCACCTATTTCCTTAATAATTTCTTCCTCTTGTCAGTTTTTAGTTATCCCCAGAGCCCAAGCCACATGAAAGCCCCAGACTTAAACACTTGCATCCTAGAAAAGTTCAGATCCCTATCTGGTTCCTAGTTCTATGACAGTGGGCCTTCATTTGTTGCATTTGAGGCTTCCAAGGCCTCTGGGGAGGGATGATGCACCATGTCCTCTTTAAAAGAGAATGGTGATTTTCTCTACACAATGTTTGAGAGAAACACACTAGACGTTCCTTTAATCAGTATCATGGGCTTATCGTTAGGTTAGGAACAAACTTCATGGCAGATGGGGCTTGAGTTTCTGGATCTTCAGAAGCAAAACTGTACATTAAAGAGTAAGTCAGTGGAAAGAGACTGCTTCTACTGCTGTCTGTAATCTGTGTGTCTCTCTTAGTGAAAGGCATAAAGAATAGTCCATTTTAGGTATCTTGAGGATCATGGAGATTTTGGGTAGGGATATAGGTGGTGCAGGAGGCATTGAAAATTTTGGGGTTTATTTCTTCTTTTATCTTTTTTTCCTTGTTACTCTCTGATGATCTAAGTTCTTTGTTGTGCTGCTTTTTAGGGAGTGGAGGGAAGGGAGATTCTGTTTAGTTGAACCCTGTTAAACATACCACTAGTGCTGAAGTTTTCCTGTGCCAATAAAACCATCTGTTTTGTTTAAGGAATTGAAGTCCCTGGAGTATCTCTCTCCCAGGCCCACAAATGAGCAGCCCTTTTTACAGTCTCCAGTATTCTGTGTCAACTCTGCTAACAATGAGAGAGTACCCAGGAGGTCCTGGAGGAAGCAGAACTTCCCTTGTATAATTAACGGGGTGGGAGACTGAGGAATGAAGATAGCACATGAGACTTTCAGTGCAAACTGTTGAAACAATAAACAAACAAATGAATGGCCAGCACTTCCTTTTCTTATATTGTTAATGCTGCTTCCTTCAACTAGGTCCTCCAGTCCTACCCCACAAAAATAACCATGTATGAATGACTAAGGTTTAACCCCATTCACTGCCAAATTTTACTGAAGCCCTTGGTCAACATTTTCAACATGATTGAAAATCCAGCCTTGCCATTAGGCAAACATACCAAGTGTGCCTAGCTCCCAACAGGCACAGTAGTTGGACCTCTGCATTTCTGGCAGATGTGCCATGTTAAAAAACAAGTATCCACATATGGTCAGGGATGCCTTACTTCAGGTACTTGGGTTAGGGACCATTTTGGTCTTCATGCCACATGGCTTTCAAACTAGAGAGAGCCCCAAACCAAAATGCTGTATCCAGATATTGTGCATCTGAATAGCATGGGTTGGCATGCCTGATCTGCAGTTTTGATTTAGCAAAACAGCCTCAAACACTGCCTCTGAGCCCCAGTCAGCAGCACTGCCATGAAGCATGCACCATCCATCTGCTCCTGTGCTACACATGCTACATGCTGAAAATGAGGCTCTGTAGAAACCTTTACAGTGGTACTGGGAGCATACCCTGGTGCTGCTCTCAGGCTCTCTCAGGTCCACTTATTGGCATGCACACAGTGCCATTCTGGAGGTGGCTACCTTGACTCAGTTTTGGGATTTCATAGACAGACATTAGGGCTGGAAGGGACCTCGGGAGATCAGAGTCCAGCTCCCTGCCCCAAGGGCAGGAAGTCAGCTGGGGTCAAAGGATCCAAGCAAGTTAAGCACCCAAATGCTTCTTAAAGGAGTCCAGAGTAGGTGCTTGCACCACCTCTGAAGGGAGTCTATTCCAGGCCTTGGGAGCTTGGACAGTAAGGAAGATTTTCCTAGTGTCCAGCTTAAAATGGTCATGGAGTTTGTGACCGCTGGTCCTTGTCATCCTTTGGGGTGCTCTGGTGAACAGACATTCCCCCAGATCCTGATGCACACCCCTTATGTACTTTTAGGCTGCTACCAGGTCCCCCCTGAGCCTGCGCTTTTCTAGGCTGAAGAGTTCCATGACTCTCAGCCTCTCTTCATAAGGCCTATTCTCTTGCCCTCTGTTCATGTGCATGGCTCTCCTGTGGACTCTCTCAAGCTTCTCCACATCCATCCTGAATTGTGGAGCCCAGAATTGGATGCAGTACTCCAGCTGTGGCCTCACCGAGGCCGAGTACAGCGGGAGGATGACATCCTGACATTTACTTAAGAAGCATCTCTGGATGCAAGCCAGAGTTTGGTTTGCTTTACCAGCTGCAACACTGCATTGGTGTTGTTTGAGCACTCTGTGACTAAAGGCTTGTTTGTGGAGACCTCTAAAGGTGTGGGGGGAAATTAAAATGTTGATTATATGTTACCACAGTGTTTATGTTTCTTCATCTTTTATCTCTTCTCTCCCTTTGGCCCGTTCGCTTGTAACCCTAACCTTTATGATTTTCTCTATAAAAATGGGCAATCCCTCTTGTTTCAGTGTCAGTTTTTGGGGCTGCATAGTTTTCTCCTTACGTCACGTGGGGGTTTTTATTCATTGGCCCTCGATAGGGGGTTTTTGTCTGTTTGTTTTAACCAGTCAATGTGAGTATTTCAAAACAAAAGATGTGCCACAACAAAACTCACACACTGCTGATGTTTTCCAGATACCCTGCTGAGAGGTGGGGATGGGGAGGACAGGAGGTAGAGAAAAACATGAATTTCTGAGGAATGAAATTAAAACATACTTATGTTTCCGTTTTGCTATAATACCAGTCTGCAGTTTCTTGTCTCTCTTTCATTATCATTTCCCTGGCAGCATATTTGCTAAAGAAAGGGACATTTGGGGAGAATCAGGTCAGCTCTGTTGGAATTGCAGAAGATCCATCTTCAAAATAAATGGTAGTGTCTGCAGTATCTGCAGGTGTGGAACAATGGAAGACTCGGTGTATAAAGGGGAGTAGCCAATCCCCTTTAAAAAAAACGGCTCTGTTAGATGTGCGGTGCAGGTACAAACCAAGCATTTTGCTGGATGCTCACAGCTGATGGTTTCTTTGTTATTACTTTAAATACATGCTGCTCATGTTAAGGGCAGCAAGAAGTCTAGTAAACTGAAATGGTGACATTTAAAAAATGAAGTCTCTTAAATACACTTTTAATCTTTCTAATAAGAAAGTTATCTGCTAAATACCAAGTTTAACAGTTATGTAATAAGTCCATATCTAAACATAGCTAATCATTGGTAGGATATGGGTTAGCAATTGGTATTTAATTAACCTATAAAAAGCTCTCTTGCTAAATCTAAATTACACTTCTAGCCCCAAGACTATTTAAGGTATTTTAAAACATTCTTAGTAAAAATTATTTCCCTGTCTAGTGTGGTGCAGCTCTTTCTCTAATTTTAGATGGGGGAGCGAGGGGGCAAAGAGAAGATTATCAATGCTGTCTATAGACAAGACATCAAAGTAGCACATTCTTGTCCCCAAAATTGTAACCCTCTATTGGGTTATAATTTACCTTGGCGAAATTCTGCAGTGTCTGAGTTTGTGGTTAAGAAACATCCCCTTAGTGGCTTATGGCACAAGGTCAGTGGGCGACTGGAGTCAAGAAATGGAGTAGAAGAAAAAAAAGAATCCCACTGAAATGTCATCGTTCACCAGCATTAGTGCAGGGATGCTTTTGGTGGGTCAGATAGATACAAGTCTATGAAAATACTGGATTCTATCTTGTTTGCCAGAAAATGGATTCAAAATGAAAATGGAGGCAAGGGGAATAATGAGGTTGGCATGGGGATGGATTTGTTGCTTTTAGGTCTGGGGTTCAAATCTTGACTGAGTTGGTAGTGACTGAAAATTGTTCCTACAGTTGCTGAAGCTAACTGATGCCCTGAAAGCTTAGATGTCCGTGTCTGTGTCCAGGTCTACCCTTTGAGAGATTTGGGCCTGTGCATCTCAGTGTTGTAGTGTGTACACCTTTTCATCCTTGTTTGCCTCCGTCTCTCTCAAAGCACCCTTCTTTCTCCTTTGCTCTTTCAAATACCCTATGAGTACTTCCCCCCTCCGTTGCTGACTACTGTTCTCACAGATGTTCTGATTCTACAAGGTGAGATTGATTTGATAATAAAATGTAGTTAGGGACCAGTTCCTGCTGTGGCTTGACCTCCCTCCCTCTCCGCTAGAGCTAAGTAGTTTCCCAGATGGCAGTAACTTTAACAAGCATCAATTAGATGTAAACAGTGTACTACTGTGACCGATCCTGGTCACAATTGCACTCTTCTTGCAATCTACTTTTTAAAAAAAATGTAAAAGGATAAGTTCACATTTGCAATGCAGAATAGTCCTTACTCCTGAATCTGGCAGGATTGAGAAATCGAGGGAGTAGGTAATTAAAAATATACATTACCATAATTAAAAAAACACCCATCTAGAGTGTGTGGTTACTGGAAACACCATCATAGCCTGGGAGAGGGGAATAGGGAAGGGAGAGTAAAAGGAAAATAAAGTACCAGTGGCTGGCTGAACAATCATGTAGACAAAGTAAGAGACACATCTGAATAGCTTTAACATTTCCTGAGAGTCTAGGTGAATAAAGGAGGACAGGCATGGGATGCCATATAGAGTAATAATGAAAACCAGTTATAGAGATTATGCAGTGTGATAGAAAACCTGCCACAATTGTACATTATCATAGAAATGAAAAAGATCCACTATCTCCTCCCTCAAACACTGCTGAATGCCCTTTATTTCAGCACAGATCCTTGGAACCAAGGCAGTCTCAAATAATAACAGAAATGGCATGCTATGCAATTAGTCATGACAGGCACCCCTACCAAGGTACTCTGCCAGCTGCTGAGGAATTGGTCAGTCAGGAGAAAAAGGTACATAGTGTAGAAGGAATGACAAATTCTGCTGGTCCCTTGTGATTGACATCTATTCTGTGCTTATAGATATGCTTCACTGGGTGTTGTGAGAGCATTTCCTTGAAGCTGCACTTTTCACTTGCTCTGTGGGGAGATACCCATATTGCTATAACAGAGGAATGCTCCTGCAGATTTTCATGCTTAGCTCCTGGTATGTTTTGGTACATTTCTCTGTGCAATGAAGCACATGCTGCTTTTCACTCAAATTCCTCTGTGTCTCAATGTGTGTTTCCCAAGTGTTGGCTGACTCAGAGGATAGATTTGCAAATTCAACTTTCAAAATCACGTGAAACCAAATTAATTTCTAGATTCTGGATCACAAATCCAGTGATCCCTGGAGAGTTAGCCCAGGGTTCAATTTCTTCCCTGATGCGAGTCCCCCTGAAATCCACAGTGTTGTATTAAGGGAAAACTTTGGGCCTTTGGTCTGTATTTAGCCAATAGCTGGAACCTGAAATGAAGGTGTGATCTAGTGATTCAAACCCTGGGCTGGGAATATGCATGTCCTGAGTGGGACACTGACTCTCTTGGCAAGAGATGCAGGGCCACAGAAGTCTTCTGTTTCAGCTTCCCTGTTCCTACAGCTGGGATCATACCCACCTACTTCCTGAGGCACTTGTGTGAATTAGGCAGATGTGAAAAGCTTGTTACTATAGTTTCATAGTTAGTAGGGTTGGAAGGGACCTGAGCAGATCATCAAGTCTGACCCCCTGCCATGGCAGGAAAAAGTACTGGGGTCAAATGACCCTGGCAAGGTGTTCGTCTACTCTCCTCTTAAAGACCCCCAGGGTAGCAGCCAGCACCTCTTCGCTTGGAAGTTGGTTCCAGATCCTAGCCGCCCTGACTGTGAAGTAGTGCCTCCTGATGTCTAGTCTGAATCTACCCTCTGCCAGCTTGTGACTGTTGTTTCTAGTCACTCCTGGGAATGCTCGGGGGAACAGGGACTCCCCCAATGCCTGCTGGACCCCTCTGACTAGTTTGTAAATGGCCACTAGATCCCCCCTCAGCCTTCTCTTGTGGAGGCTGAACAGGTTCAGGTCCCTTAGCCTCTCCTCGTAGGGCCTGCCCTGTTGCCCCCTGACCATGCAAGTGGCCCTCCTCTGGACCCTCTCCATGTTGTCCACATCCCTCCTGAAGTGCAGTGGTCTGACCAATGTTGCATAGAGGGGGAGGATCACCTCCTTGGACCTGCTTGAGATGCAACTGTGGATGCATGACAAGGTGTGGTTGGCCTTCCTGACCGCGTCCTCACACTGTCGGCCCATGTTCATTTTGGCATCAATGATGACTCCAAGATCCTTTTCCGCCTCTGCACTGACAAGAAGGGAGTTCCCCAGCCTGTAGGTATGCTGCTGGTTCTTCCTCCCCAGGTACAGCACTTTGCACTTGTCAGTGTTGAAACTCATCCTGTTCTCATCCGCCCACCCCGTAACCTGTCTAGGTCTGCTTGCAGCCTATTTATTCCTCCTTCTAGTGTGCCCACTTCTCCCCACATCTTAGTGTCATCAACAAATTTGAACAGGGTGCTTTCTACCCCCTTGTCCAAGTCGCTGATGAAGATGTTGGACAGTGCAGGCCTAGAGGACCGAGCCCTGGGGGACCCCACTGCCCACATCCCTCCAGGTCGAAAATGACCCATCCACCACCACTCTCTGGGTGCGGCCCTCCAGCCAGTTAGCGACCCATTTGACTGTGTAGGTGTCAACACCACAGTCCCCTAGTTTTTTAATGAGAATGGGGTGAGAGACAGTGTCGAAGGCCTTCCTGAAGTCCAGAAAGACTACGTCCACTGCTACCCCTGCGTCTAAGGATTTGGTGATCGGGTCATACAAGGCCACCAGGTTGGTCTGACAGGACCTGCCTCTAATGAACCCATGTTGGTTGCCCCTAAGCATAACCTCCCCTGCTGGTCCCTCGTGGACATGCACCAGGATAATTCTCTCAAAAAGCTTACCCAGGATCGAGGTAAGACTAACTGGCCTATAGTTCCTTGGGTCCTCCTTCCTCCCATTTTTGAAAATGGGAGCCACATTGGCCCTTTTCCAGTCATCTGGCACCATGCCAGAGCACCATGAGTGCTCGTAAAGCCGTGCCAGGGGGCCCACAATGATCTCTGCTAATTCCCTCAGCACTCTGGGGTGGAGATTGGCACAACCAGCTGATTTACATACGTCCAGTCCCTCCAGAAGTTCCCTGACTAGGTCCTCACTGACCCTAGGCCTGGGCGCGCCTCCCCCAGGGCCTGAGGGAGTCCCAGCGGACAGGCTGATCTGGTCCCTACTCAGGAAAATGGAGGCAAAGAAATTGTTAAATAGGTTAGCTTTGTCGTCTGGTGAGATGACCAGATTTCCTAGCGTATCTTGCAGAGGCCCCACGTTATCCAGTACCTTCTTTTTACCCACTATGTATTTTAAAAAGGACTTCTTGTTGTCCTTGATCCGGGTAGCTAGTCCCATTTGCACCTCCGCCTTGGCTTTCCTGACCGCCCCTCCTACAGCCCCAAGCAACCAAGGTATAGTCCTCCCTGGTGATGGCCCCTCCCTTCCATTGGGTGTACACCTCCCTTTTAGCTAGGAGACGTTCCTATATGCTTTTGGTGAGCCATGGGGGCTTTTGCACCCTCTTGCTCCCTTTGACCCTTGTTGGGATTACCTCCCTTTGGGCTTGGAGGATCGTCTCATTAAGGAACAACCACTCTTCTTGGACACCCGACTCCTCTCCCTTCCAGAACCTCAGTACCTCCCCAACTATTCTCCTTACCTCATTGAAATCTGCCCTCCTGAAGTCCAGGGCTGCTGCGTTGCTGCAGGCTTTTGCCACCTTGTGCTGGATGGTGAATTCCAGCAGGAGATGATTGCTGTCGCCCAGGTGGTTGAGCACTCACAGACCGCTCATCAGGTCATCACCTGTGGCCAGCACCAGGTCCAGCAAGGCGTCTTCCCTGGTGGCGCTGTGCACCTCCTGGGTTAGATGGAGGTCCTGTATTTTGGCTAGGAACCTATGTGAATGGTCAGACCTGGCTGACTGCTCTTCCCAGCAGATGTCTGGAAAGCTCAGGTTACCCATGATGACCACGTCCTTTGACTTAACTACCTCTGTGAGATGACTTAAGTATTCCCGGTCTAGCTCTTCCCCTTGGTTGGGTGGTTTGTAGTAGACCCCCACTGTTAAGTCCCTTTCCCCTCGACCTCCTTGTATTCTAACCCAGAGCACTTCAGTGTGCCCCTCATCTGACCTTATGCTACTAGATGAGGATATGTATTCCTCCTTGATGTAGAGCGCCACACCTCCACCTTTCCTCCCTGTCCTGTCCCTCCTGTACAGCCTATAGCCCTTGATATTCACCGCCCAGTTGTGCGTTGAGTCCCACCACATTTCTGTGAGCCCCACTATGTCTGGCTTGGTGTCATCTAGCAGGAGGGTAAGTTCCCCCTGCTTGTTCCCCATGCTATGAGCATTTGTGTAGAGGCATTTGAGGCCTCCTGAAGATGTGTGCACTGGCCCCCTAGTCTTAGTACTGCCCAGGCCCCTTTTGCTTACCTGGGTATTTGTTCTGCTCATCGTCCATCTAGGCTGGGCTGTTCTTGTGGGTGTCGCTTGGTTTAGTGGTACAAGGCTTCCTCCGCCCTCATCTTCCCCTTCCCCCAGTGAGCCTAGTTTAAAGCCCACCAGAGGAGATACGCCAACCTAGAAGAGAACACACACTTACCTTTGGGGGAAAGGTGAAGCCATCTCATCCGAGCATCTCTTGTTGTGATGTGCAGGTCATTGTCTAGGAAGCTGAAGTCTGTCTCGAGACACCATTCCCGAAGCCACCAGTTGGTCTCTCTGATGCAGATGTCATGTCGTCTTCCATGTCCGCTTACTGGTAGGACAGAGGAGAATACCACCTGTGTTCCTATCTCCCTCAGCACCCCCCCCCCCCCCCAGAGCGTGGTAGTCCATCTTCAGGTGATCAGGGCTTCTCCTGACCGCATCATTAGTACCCACATGGATTAGGACCATGGGGTAGGAATTGGTGGGCTGGATCATGGCCTGGATCATCCCCATCACATCCTGAATCTTTGCTCCGGGCAGGCAGTAGACCTCGCGTGTTGAGGGATCCTGGCGACAGATGGGGCCCTCCGTACCTCTCAGTAGCCTATGACGATCACTCAACTATCTGTCTGCTTGTTCCAGTTGCAGTTCATAGGTAGATTCCACATCATGCAGCTAATGTATGCCGTGAGCTTCATCAAACCATGTTTCCATAAGCACACGTGCACAGCAAGAGGTTAGCTTAGAAAAGAAGCTACGAAGGGGTGGTTGCATTTTGTGCTGCATGTGCTAGTGAAGTACTGTAAAGAGTGTGATTAACTTCTACTTTCCAGTACTGGTTTTCCTGTTTCACCTGTATGTTAGTGTGCTGTGTATGAACAGCACTTTGTGTGACATGTCTCTTGCCACTGTAGTAGGCTAACACCCATATAAAATGAGTTTCATTTTAAAAATAGGCCATGATTTTTATTTTACAGGCTTCAAACCTTTGGCATGGCATAGAATGCATCAAGGCACATTTGAAATACCTGGAAATTATGGCAATCATGTGCCAAGGAACAGGCAGTCCTGCTTTCCACATGTTCATAACATTAGTTATGGACATAACATAAGATTGGTTATGACAGCTTTCCTGTACAATGGGAGTTGCACTGAGAATCCTAAAGGATGAGGGTGTGTGTGTGTTGTCATCAGTTCTGGCATTCTCAAGAGGCCAAGAAAGAATCCTGCCTTGGCTTCTGCATTGAAAATATTTGCCAAAGCATCACTTCAAGCAGGAGCTCCTTGCTCATTGACACTCTCTGTTCTCTATGCTTGAGAGACTCTGAAAGCTGCAGAAACTATATTTGCAATCATTGGATTGGAAAGGAAGATGTTTTCCTTACTTCCTTCATCAGTGTCTAGCTCTTGCCAGCTTAGTTAACACCTTGGGTACTTGTGAGAAAGTGAATGTTGTCACTTGGGAAGTGGGCAAGGAGAAGGGGAGCATGCATCTTGTGCTACTAGTTATTTGGTCTTGGACCTCTTGCTGTAGATGAGAAAAAGTTGACTCTGACAGCTAGGGAATAGAAACTTGCCTCGTGGTGGCTTGATTCCAGAACCAGTGCCAGGGATGGAAAGGAAGGGCAGAATGAATATTGGTTGCACTGCTCAGTCTATAGCTGAAAGATATTGCTGTCAATGAGCTTCCATAATGGATACCTACTATCCACTCCAAAGGTTCAAAAGCCCTGTGCTGAGGGCTGCCATGGGCCTTCATGGTTCTTCACTTTTGACCCAGATCAGGGATAAAAATAGGAAACTTTAATGTTTGAAATGATTCTGGGGAAGGGAGTGGGAAAGGGCATGTTGGGGAAAAGAGCATCTTCCTAGCAGTGCTGGGAACTCAGCCTGGAGCTTTGTTTCCCACAGTGAAGACTGTTCTGGGGACTCCCATACTTCCCCTTTCCATCACTGTTAAGTAAAATCTGCAATTTTGGCAGTGTCCTAGATCCTGCTTTTCGGGATCCCAGATTCCAAGACAGGTGCATTTTAGGAAACCAGATCCCTTCAGGGACTTTTTGGGAGCCCTGGACAAGGATGACTAGAAATGATTCTTTTAAGCAGCCCCATGGGTTTGTGCAGTTACTGAGAATGATAGAATATGCAGAGGGTTCTCCATTTGTCTGTGTTTATAAATCAGCTGTACAAATAAATCCAGTTTTCCAGTTTGCAGGGGGAAAATTTCATTTACTGGAGAAGAAATTTTACTGGAATATGGGAAATCTGATGGACTCATGGCCAGCTGTGTTTAAAAAGAAAAGAAAAAGTCTGATCTATCTGATATGACAGGACAGGCACAGTCTTGTCTTTTTGTGCAGCACCCAACAGCATGAAATCCTGGTTCATAGCTAGGGCTTATAGACTGTGTCCACATGAGCGGAAACGTGTGCTTTGCTGCACCTTGAAGGCTTTTGAGATGCCTCAAAATGCACATGGCACATGTGAATTGGTTTGCCACACTGCATAGTTCTAGTGCAGTGGCAAAATTAGATACTGGGAAATCCTAGTATCTAAAAAAAAAGCATAGGCAAAAAAAAAAAAAGGTGCAGTGAATGTGGCAGCAGCATTTGCTGCCCAGAATCAGAGCCTGGCTGGCCAGGGCCATGCTGCGGCTGCTGGCCAGCCTCTGCGCACCTGGATTGCTGCCGCTGCAGCCCTAGGGGGACCTCAGGTAAGGCTGGCCTTAGTCTCCCCTACCCCCCAGGGCAATTTGCCACACACCAGAGTACGCATGCAAGGATGTTCCCTGGGGACAGCTAGCAGTGGCACTGCTGCTGCTACTAGTTGTCCCCAGGGAAACACATGTGCATGCTTGTAGGGATGTGCCTCTAGGTGCTACTGTAATACTATTATTATTATTATTATTATTATTATTACTACCACTACTAGTGGCTGTTATTCCTTGTGCATTTGAGGCACATCTTGTGGTGGTATTAATGCTAAGTAATTGTTTGGCAGCGAACTGGGAGTTAGACCCACATCTCCTGAGCCCAGCACCTCACTTGGGACATCATCCTTTTTTGCCTTCCTAAGAAATGTTTCTCACAAAATGAATATGGAAACTGTCTTCCTGTTTTCTGCATCCCTGAAAATGATTCTGATGAAAATGACTGTGAAATGAGTGCCAAACATTTTGCATATGGACTCTTGTAAGCAAGAGGATTAAGCAGCAAGTGGCTTGTTTTCACTTTAATAAAGTGATTGCATTATAGACAGTTTGCTCTTATTCCTTCTCTCCACCTGCCAAAAAAGAGGAAGGGGCTGTTTTTCCTGCTTACTTCTCTGCAAGCTGCTACAATAGTGGTGGAGTATGTGTGAGCTGCCATTGCAGCATACCCTGGCTTATGAGTTGAGTTACTTACCTGTTAGTTGCGTGACTTAAGACTGGTAGTCAGATTCTGAGGCAGGGAGTAGTCGTATAAATCAGTGATACTTTCCTCTGCCCCTTTCCTATCAAAACACAAGTTAAACCAATCCATAGCAGTTATTTTAGAGTGCTAATTAAATTTAATTCTGTTGCCTACTCACACTGTTGTCATTTCTTATGGACTGTGGCCATTGCCTTAATTCTTCTTCTTTTTTTTTTTTTTTAGACCTTTTTTCTTTGCATAATTCCAAGGTAAGACTTGCCTCTTTCTGCTCACAGGAGATATCACAGTCATTGGTGAACATACCTAAGTTTGCCACTTTTCAGCTCTATCTCAGCTGTATGCTGGTGGGACTATGAGCATTTGGGGGAATGACTGTGATTCATCCTGTGGCTTATAAAGTTAACATTGTAGTTGTCACTCACAATATAGAAGCCAAGGACAGAATCGTTATGAACAATGAATTTTGAATGGCACCTCTACTTCTGGGGGTAGTTTTCAGTCCCGAACTGACTCATTCTCACAATACCTCTGTGGAGGAAGTTCCGCAATTCTGCCTTTATTGAAACAGGAAACACACTAACGTCCTCAAGGGATTCTTTGGGGTCTGAATTTGGGAGTTTGTGGGGCCTAATCATTTGCTCCAATGACGCATTCCTTGCTTGTAGTTGTCACCCCTCCAGATGCAATGAGTTGTCAGAGTGGGGAACCTGATACCACTGTTGCCTGTGTTATACCCTTTCTACATATGCAATCTGGACCCAAAGGACCATCTCTGTGGCAGGGAATTAAATATTTGTCTTTCCACAGGAAAACAATCCACTTCTAAAATGTCGGTTGCTTTTAAAAAAAGGAACGTGTGAAAATTCTGTTACATACTTCATTTTTGTTTTTAAACATTGGTTATTCTGGCACAGTCCAGGCATTTCTGAATTGATTTGGTTTCTACTTAAATCCAGAAAATGTACCAAAAAAAAAAAGTTCTAGTATTTTTTTGGAAGTGATAAGATTTGCTAAGTGGCTTGGGGAAAGGTTTTTGAATCAGGATCTTGTCTCACAAATGCCAGGATCAGGCGGGAGGAGGAAACAGTGAGAAATGTGGAATGTAACTGAGTTTGCTCTGGAAAAATGACTGTGAATAGTACATCACAGTCTAATTCACTTTTTTGCAGCCATGGTTTTCAGTAAGTGATTCCATAACCTCTAAACTGAATTGTTTCACTAAAATTATAGCCCAGTTGAGAGACCCTGTTAGCTGCATTGCATGAGATAAGAAATAGCGTTGTGTAGAACACCATTTCTAAGTAAAGAAATCATGCACCAAAAACATAAAAATAAAAGCATTTGTATTTTTAATGGAAGTGAAATGCTGATGTCAGTTCCAGAAAGACAACACAGATGCTCTGGGCCTGGGACCCAGATGTTTCAGTGGATGTAACAGCACTTGTACTGACTCCATTAGCAGCACAAGCAGCCCCAACATGAGCGCTGGCAGCACACGGGCCTCAGTGGAGGTTCGTAAACAAGTCTAGTTCTTCCCGTATCTGGAGTCTGGACAGCAGTCTGAACCAGATGGAGGATCTGTGTCCATTGCAAGCCTAACTCAAGAGCTCAAAGGAAAGCATGAGTGAAATTTGTGAATATTTCACTGCTTTTGTTCTCTTACAAGCAGGGGGAGGAAGGATGTACCTTGTAACTTGCAACTGAGCAAGTTTGTTCATGGTTTTTTATTTTGGATTGTTTTCCTGTTTTGGCCAGAGAATAGGCAACTTGCAAATGATCAGAACTGGGAATCTGTCCAGTCAGGTGACTGAGCCAGAGTGGGGAAGAAATGAAGAAGGCTCTGATGATTTGTCAGTGAGCAGTATGGGGAATTCATCCACCCTGTAATTTAATGAACAAGTTTCCCTGCATAACTGATTCCTTGACAGTCTCTCTGCCAGCGATTTTCATTGCTTTGGGGTTTGCTTTACATTGTTAATGTGGATCTATTAGCCTTTCCTTCAAAGGCTTCACAGGAATGTAGCGAGAAAAGACAAAGTGGATAAAGAGAGACTTGAACTACACTGAAGTTTTAGAGTACTTTCTTTCATTCCTGTGTTAGCAAACCCTTTATTTCAGTCTCTAAAATCTTCACAATCATGACTACTTACATACAGGGACCTGATCTACTAAGAAAGAGATTTCATAGATTTTATAGACGTTAGGGCTAGAAGGGACCTTGTAAGATCATTGGGTCCAAGGGGCAGGAAGTCAGCTAGGGTCAAAGGATCCCAGCAAGATAAGCATCCAAATGTTTCTTGAAAGTGTCCAGAGTAGATGCCTGCACCACTTCTGGAGGGAGTCTATTCCAGGCCCTGGGGGCTTGGACAGTAAAAAAGTTTTTCCTTATGTTCAGCCTAAAATGGTCTTGCAGGAGTTTGTGACCGTTGGACCTTGTCATCCTCTGGGGCACTCTGGTGAACAGGTGTTCTCCCAGATCCTGATGCACATCCCTTACGTACTTATAGGCTGCCACCAGGTCACACCTGAGCCTGTGCTTCTCCAGGCTGAAGAGCCCCATGGCTCATAGCCTCTCTTCATAAGGCCTGTTCTCATGTCCTCTAATCATGTATGTGGCTCTCCTTTGGACTCTTTCAAGCTTCTCCATGTCCTTTCTGAATTTTGGAGCCCAGAATTGGATGCAGTCCTCCAGCTGCAGTCTCACTAAGGCAGAGTACAGTGGGAGGATGACATCCTGGGTCTTGTTCAAGATACATCGGTAGATGCCAGCTGCGGTATTGCATTGGTGGCTCATGTTCATCTTGTGGTCAATCATGACCCCCAAGTCTCTTTTGGTCATGGTGCTAGCGAGTGTAGCACTGCCAAGCCTATAAGTGAGATGTGGGTTTTTATTCCTGAGGTGGAGCACCTTGCCTTTCTCTGTATTGAATACCATCAAGTTTTCATCTGCCCACCTTGCAAACCTATCAAGGTTGGCCTGGATCACCAGCCTATCCTCAAGTGTGGACACTCTTTTGGGATGATATGTGTACATGGTCATTTTTTTCAGCATAGAATAGTACTTTCAGTTTCTACAAAAGCTTCTGGAGATCTGCTAATATTCTCAAGATAAAATTGAATGCTTTCCTACAATCAAGAGAGGAGATAGTAGATGTCAGATTTTTTGTTTGTTTGTTTTGGTTTTGTTGCATCTTTCACCCTATATTGGGGATGTGCCTAATACTTGGAGAAAGGGCTCTATCATGTGAAAGATGCAAACAGTATGGAGGCTGGTACTGTAGGATCCTTACACTTGAAAAATTCTGTCTGAAGATGAGAAGGTGACCTGTGAGAAGAAGGAAAACTCAGCAAGGGGGAGTAGAATTCTTTTTTCTTATTAGTGAAGAGTTTTCCATTCAGGAGACCATCTTGGCTAGAGACAGAAGTTACACATAAACAGTCGTAACTTAATTGTCCCTGAGTTGTGAAATTGCGGTGTTGCTCTGGGATCTAAGCACAGACATGAGATCCAGTGTTTTACTTCTGATACCCTTCATGACCATGGACATCTTGCATGATCCCTTCATCTTGGTTTTCTTATCTGTAACTTCAGGCTAATAGTTGCACAGGGTGCTAGTACTAAATCAAATATTTTGATTAAGAATATTGCTAGATAGGTGTTAAAATAAAATATCCTCATCGGCATCATCATCAAACTGGGAACAAGCTTATTTAAGCTGAGTTACCTTTTGGGAGAAGGGTACAACAAATGTACCTAGAGCTAGCTTTTGAAAGACTTATTCTTGTTATAAATTTAAACCACTAGTAACCCAAGTCCCACAGTTGTGCAGCATACATGAAATTTTCCGGTGTTCTGTGAAATCTCTATGAACATGAAAGATCCATTTTTTCTCCTGAAGAATGAGACTGCTGGTATGTGCTGATGATAATTCATCATCCTCTTCTCCCATCTCCTCATTCCCCTGCCAAAAAATGCACCCAATTTCCTGTTAACAATTCTGAAAAGTATAATCCAACAGGTGATTTCATGTACTGATGATCATGACAAGGACTGTACAGGAACACATTGGCACCCTTATCTTCTTCTGAGTTGCACAGAATAGGTCTTTACAGTACATAACACAGCAGTGCTAGCTTGACGCTTCCGAAAGGGCCTGATTTGCTGCTTGAGGGAAATGGGTTGGCTGCAATGTTAGATCAAAGCCAGTGAGACTGATGTCTTCCAAATCCCTCACATACGGATGTAGGATTAAGCGAAGAAGAAAACTCTGGTGTTTTGTTTTTTTTTTAAATAGAGTTCCTAGAAAGAAACTGTAGAAGGCAGCTTGCCTATGATATATCCCTCAGTCATCTAAACCAGGCCAGGGCTTACATGCTTAGGATTCGAGACTGACATGATAATACTAAACATTGTGCTTTGTTTTGATGAGCTGTGTACAAACACTAGACCTCAGGGTTGTATGCATGTTGTCTTCATTCTACAGATGAAGAGAAATCGAGGCTGAGGTGAAGTTATATGCCCCTGGCTAGTCAGGAATAGAGTTGGGATTGCAGTGTGTGTGTTTCTGACTCCCGCTCTTCTCATTCTTGAACTCGCTGTTGCTCAACAAGTGTTAACTAGTCTCCGTTTGCAGAAAACCCTTTCCTTTTCTCCTGTTACACCTACCATTAGGTGCTGAGGGGAGAGACAGGCAAAACTGTGGGTACATGAACAAGCTATAGCCAGGTCATTTGATATTTCTTGAGATTTAAAGTTGCTGCTGGGGGGAGGAGGGGTGGGAGGCGGGGAGGACTTGTTAACAAATGGTGCTAATTTTAAAGAGTGATTTCTACAAGCCAAGCAGCAACTGTAAGAATTAGATCTGAGAAGAAATGTGCTTTGATTTACCTATCTAGTCTGACAAAAGCATTGCGTAGTTGCTGCTGTTCTCTTTGCTGAGCATATGGAAGCAGAGCGCTCTCTGGCTAGCATCCAGACTTCCAAACGTTAAATTGATGGGTATTGCCATGAGGGGTCTAGCTAATGGAAGACATAAAGAATGAAGCCTGTTTTTAGTTTTGCTTGTTTATTTCCTTAAGAGAGTTTTCCTCACAGAACAAACCTAGATACTGCTGCGTGCAACATATTTCTTCTGTGTCTTCCCCCTGGGGATGACTTACACTGACTCGTGATCTGTTTTGTTGTTCCAGCCCATTGGGCTCATCAGTTTATTCAAGTGACTTTTTAAATGGACTCATTTTTTTCTGAGTTTGGAAAATGTGGAAAGACTCTTAATTGCACTTAGAGGGGTTGTGGGGTGGGGGTGGTGAGGAAGTCCACCAGCAGTCCTAATACTCTTCCAATAGAGGATGCTGTTGCAGGGACCTGGAAGACCACCTCTGTGGTGTTCTATTCAGTTTAAATCTTGATTGTTTGCGTGTAAAATATGCATTTCATTACAAAGCCTGTATCTTTGCCCTTTGTCGGATGCTTAGTGCTTTCTCGCTGAGGGATACATATTACTGTAAAGTGTTTAGTGTTTAAACATTCCAGGACCTACCTTCTTTTTAAAATTAGAGCTTTGGGTCTCTTTTGATAGAGTGCAATGCATACACTCTTTGGACCACACTGTAGGTGAATAAATTCATAGATGGGGAAGTATTTTTTGTTTTCTAAATCACAGTCTTGTTTCATTTTTATGTTGCTTGCTAGATTAAGTTTTAGAGCTATGTGCTTTTTTCCCATGCAAGTCAGACCAAGAATTATTATAGGTTTTTTCGCATTTTTCCCCCGTAAGCAAAAGTCAGCAAATCAAAGGTGACTCATCTTTAAACAGCAAGTGATTTAAGCCAAACAATACCTTTTGATTTATGAGAATGGAAAGAGATTACAAATTGGATATGGGATTGGGCGAAAATTCCCACTGCATAGATTTTTATGATAATTATCATCATATTCATCCACTCAACTAATTTTGTACTATCAGTTTTATTTATGGGTTTTATTTATTTTAAAACTTTTTTCTTCTTCTTTTATTTAGTGAATTTATTGTCAATGAGTGATTGACAGTTCTGGAAACAGAAGTCTGCTATGCACAGAAGAAATGTGAGCACTGGGAATACAAACTTCCCCCTCCTGCCCTGCCCAATATGCCTCCTGTCTGACACATGATGACCACCTTTAGAAACAAAAGGGGCACTCTGTCTCAAAAGCTTTCATTCAGCAAGCACTGAAGCACATCATTATAAGTGTGCATGCTTAAATTTAATGCTGAATCAGGTCCTAGATTCTTAACATTTAAAATACAATATTAGCATTCCCAAACATGAACCAATAATTGGGCCAGCCCAACGAACACAATTTTAATAAAAAACATGTTTTGTAAGCTACATGATAACTTTGCAGAGATATTTTATTTTTTACCACTTCTTGTAACTGTTTTAGATTAACTTAATATGCTTATTTAAGCTTTCTTTTAAGATTAAGGATTTTAATTTTTATTAGCTTTATTTACCTGCCCCCAGGCACTGGGGAATTTAAGAAAAGCATTAAAAACCCCCACACACCTTAAAACTTGTAGCACTGCATATAGTATTTGTAACTTTCAAAAACTTATTTAGTGCAGATCAAAAATATATGTTATGTTAGCCTAGATCACTGGTTCTCAACCTTTTTAGACTCAAGGCAGCCCTCAGAAAATGCTCTCTCTTAGCTTTCACTTTTTTTTTTTTTTTTTTTTTACTATGGAAAAATAACAAGAGCAATGTTTCTGTTGCAAAGGACTTAGCAAGACCACAACAGGACAGGACGTTGTTGACACTGTGATTTCCAATCTGAAATCTCAGGGGTTAATTTGTGAATCAGTGCTAGGGATAAACATTACACATAAACCGGTTTAAATGATCAGAAACAGGTTTAAACATGTGTGATAGAACAAACGTCAGCGCACTTAAACCACTTTCAAAATGGCTGAAACTGGTTGAAGATAAACATGGATGGATGTAGCATCAGACTTAACTGATTTAGGTCAAACCAGTTTATGGAAATTCTGTGCAGACTCCCTCCCAGTTCAAGTTAACTCACAGTCCCCCAGCATCCCAGGATGCTTTGCAGCCATGGGCTGCATTGTCTGCTGTCATAAGCAGGGTCTGCCCTGGCTCTCTACTCCCTAGCTGGAGCACTATCGCTCCTCTGAAGGCTTGACTTCGCTGCCCTGAGCCAAGAGCTGGGAGCCCCAACCCCTTCTGAGCCTCAGGGCTAGCTGATGCAGGGGGGAAGCCTGCATCAGGGCTTGGCTTCCTCCCCAGAGCTGGGAGCCAGGACCCATGTCCCCTGCTCAGTTTCTGGACTGGCTGAGGGAAGAGGGAGGGAGAAGCCTGCACCAGGGCTTGGCTCTGCCCCACAGCTCCAGGAGCGGGGCTGGAGTCCCCTAGCCATGCCCCCTTCCCAGCTTCCAGGCCAGCTGAGGGGGGCATGGCTCCTGGCTCTGGGGGGCAGAGGCAAGCCCCTTGCTGCAGGTTTCTCCACCCCTCTTCCCTCAGCTGGCCCAGAGCCTGGGAAGAGGCATGGCTCCCAAATCCTGGCTCTGGGGACAGAGCTAAGCCCAGGCACAGGCTCCCCTCCCTTGACCCGTCATCCAGCAGGGAGGCTGAGAAGGGACCATGGCTAAGAGAAGGAGACTCCAGCCTTGCTCTGGCTCCCAGTTCCCACTGCAGGCTTGCCCATCCTTCCCTCAGCCAGCCCAGCAGCTAAGGGGGCATGACTGGGGACTCCAGCCCCACTTCTGACTCTGGGCGGGCAGAGTGAAGTCCCCGGTTTAGGCTCCCCCCCCAGCTCTGGGCTGTTCCTGGCTGGGCATCTGATGCCAGGCCAGAGGGGTGGGTTTTCCCCCTTACCCATTCCTCAGCCAGCCAGGAAGCTGAGGAGGGGGCATAGCTTGGGGAATCTGCCAGCTCTCGGCTCCCGGCTCTCTGAAATGGCCAGCAAGCTGGGAGGCATGCTCTAATGCCCCCCGGCTATTGATATAGGTGGCTGTGGGGAGGGGGGAGGGAATTGGGGGTGGGGGGATTTCTGGCTGTTTTTCCTGTTTGAAATGTGAACATCAGTTCACTTGCTTGTTTGTTCAATCCAAGCAGTTTAGAGAAACCTGCAAAGATTGAATCAATTCAGCCTTGGGGTCTTTGACTGTCTGCACTTAGCCTAGGTGTTTCCATCTACCACAGGTGACTGGTAGGGAGAGTATGGGGTGGGGGTGCATGTGCCCCCCTTGAGATTGGCCCCTGACTCAGCACCACTCAGGACGGGGCAGTTTTGCTGTTGGGCAGAGAGACCATGACTCCTCCCGCAGGGCCCGCAGCAGCTGCAGTTGAGGTTTGGGCCCACTCCCACCCCTGGGGGACACTTTACCTGTGTTCTGGCTGGAAATTCTGGCCACGGGGCTCTGTGCGGTGGTCTACAGTTTGCTGGGCTGGCTGCTTCCAGTCCGCGGTTTGCTGGGCCATGGCATAGAAAGGTTGGGAGCCCCTAGTTTAGGGCCCCACCCTGTCATAACCTGGCCCTGAGTATAGGAGTGGATATGGGGCTTTTGGCCTGCCCCCAGGCCCACCCACAAATTGTGGCCCCACAAACTCAGGAGACACCAGTCATCCCTGGCGCTTACCCATGCTAATACTGCATGGCACCACATGGCACTCTTAAAAGGATCTCACAGCACCCCTCGTGATGGTGTTGTAGCATTACTGGCCTATATTATTACAAAGAATGGTGGTTCCACTATATGCTTAGGAGATTATTTTAAAATGTATTTCACTCTGTTTGTCTCATCTCTATGCCCTTGATAATTTAGTTGTGAAATCTAAAATATAACTATTACAATTTGGGCCCGGGCCTCCCTATGCAATTGCTACTCTGTTGTGACTGGACCCAGTCATGAGGTTCTGCATGTTTCTAAGCCAGTGTGTCTGGGAAGAATCTTATCCTATGTCTAACTCTGGGTCCATAGGACATTCTTAGTTTCAGACCTCTATCTGATGCTCTTCCAGGGACATGAGATTGCCTCCCAACTCCCTCAGGCTCTGAAGTCAGTGTCCCAGGACTTTCAACCCCTCCCCATGTCTTTACACACACTCCTCACGAGTTCCCTCTAGTCTGTGAGAACTTTATTAGGTCCCTGCATGGAGAATGTGGTAGGAAAGTAATAAATACAGATTTGTAAGAGAAATGTCTCAACAACTCACAGTGTTGAAAATATCCTGAGCTGAACCCTTCCCTTAATTCAATACCTCCATTGTGTAAGTTCAAAGTCTGTCAGCATTTCAGGCAGAATAACGACCTTTGTACACTCCTCTCTCCTAAAAATCTTGCTTCCATGAAGCAGCTGTTGGCTCCCCTGCTCAGAATAGTACTCCACTGACTTTCTCATTTGGCAACTCTTTCATGGGGGATGAGCCAGCAGTTTAGGCTCTAGATTGATGTCCTGATAACTCTTGGTATTAGTCTTCAACTGAGTCGTTGGGCATCTTTCCTGAGCAGAGCTATATTGACAGTACAATGTCATGAGCTGCTTTGAACAAGTCTCTATACAACACATGATATGAAATGGAGTTTCCAATTAGCTATAGACATCGCACACTGTCATAAACAATTTTGTCCTCAAAATGTTCAGCACATGGGATGTCTATGCACATGCTCCAGGGTAGAGTGGAAGTGCTTTAATTAGAGTGGCTTTGAGAGCTGGTCTAATTAAAGCACTCTCAGTGTCATGTGTATTCAGCATCCTGCACTTCAAAATGGTGGTGGAGGCATTTTAACTGAAGCTTGTTTGATGAGCTTCAGTTAAAGTGCCCCAGCCACCATTTTACCATGTGGGGACACTAATTAGCATGCTCCAGCAGACTCTCAGCAGACTCGATTAATCAACTTTATCTGAGAGTAGCAGTCATAAGCATTAGGTTAAATACAGATGTATAAAAGTTCCTATGCCATCTGGGAATACAGAGCAGTTGAGAATCCAGGCATATCAAGGACAAATGCTAACTTCCATTTGCAAAAAAATAGCTCTTGTCCCAACCAACAAGCAACATCATTGTTGCCTTTGCATTGAACCTTAACTATCTTGCTTTCATGGAAGCCCTTTTCTTATCCAGCCTCTGTGGGAATGAACAGCATCGCTGGGAACTCTTTATGTGGGACCTTTTGGAGTGATGAGTAACTTATGGCTTTTTGTAATGATCCCAGACCCTCTGAGATCTTAATAAATCATTTGGACCCTTCTTCTACCACCTGCAGTTGTCAACAAACCTCATAATAAAATGATTCCTTTTGCCTGTAGACCAATATGACTACAACCTGTGTCCCTCATAATAAAATGGTATTCAAAGCTTCTGACAGATCTCAGAGAATAACTGTGTGAGATACAGTAATCGTTACTGCCATCACTTCCTTGCTTATCCCACCATAACAAATATTGGGGCTGTTGCGGCGAGGTCCCTCAGCCTCAAGTGTGTTCTAGATTGGACGGTGCATGGGGCTGGTCCATAGCTGGAACCTATGTAGTAGGACCAACCAAGTACATGGCCCCAGACCCAGCAGGTGGTTTTAGAGCCAGTGCAAGGTCCCAGCCTCAGCACATGGCCCCAGTGCCAGTACATGGGGTTGGACCTGGGGCATGGCCCCAGAGTCAATGTACTGCATTGGGCCTTGGTGCACAGGCCCTAGCCCTAGCATGCAGCCTCCAGTCCTGGACATCCCAGATCTCTGGTACTTAACTACTCTATGGTACGATTTTTTTTTTCCCCTGGAGCCTTCCAAAAAATAGGATTCATGGTATATCCAGTGGCATTTTATATGTGAGAAAACACAGTAGTTGGCAAGAAGATCAGGATAAGTTTTGGAATGATGAGCTATTCTCCTTACTTCAGTTTAGCAGACTATCCTGTCCTCACCTAAGGGAGGGCTAATGGTCACCTTCAGTAATGACTCCAATAGGTCCCTACTTTTTACTCCATCCAGGCGGAGCATGGATCCAGGCTACCAATAGCAGGCCAAAAAATGAACAAGAATACTTGGCCTCTGGTAACTTTGTGATATGTTAGGGCATTGGTATACAAATTGGGGGTGGAGGATGGGGGTAGGGAACAGTAGTGGGGATTTATGATTAATTGCTCTATGGTAACTGCCCAAATGCATATTCTTACTGCATGACAAAAAAAAAAAAAAAAAAAGGTAACACAAGGCAAATTAGCCCTTATTTAAAGAACAGCAAGCTGCTGGGGGCCAGTTTTCACTTACTGCTCGACAAGAGCATGCACATTTGTGGCTATCATGGAGACAGCTGCCTTGCAGTAAATCTTTGCCTCCTTTTACATACAGTAACTTGTTCATAGGCCCCTGCCCTAAAACATCACAACTGTATGTTCTGTTTCATGACTTCTGCAGAAGCTGAAATTGAACCAGCTGGGACTGTTGCTGGCTAGGTGACTGTATTACCCTGAACTAAAACAAAATCTCATTGACAGCTATAACTTATAGGCCTGTCAATTGTTCAGTCTGGCCAGGTGACACCACATCATTTTTATTTACCCACTATCCCCCCACCACCAGAAAAGGTCAGCTATATTGTAGCAGATGACCCAGCTGCACTGTAGAAATTGGTATTAGATTGGCAGCTCTCCGCTGACTTTCTGGATTTTTTTTTGGCAATATGTATTAATTTAAAACAAAAGCCATTAGCTATCCCAGTTTGACTTACCAGAAGTAGCAGGAATAAATAACACACAACTCTAAAAGTGGCCTTACTCATACTTGTTCCAATGCCAATAGCTTAAATCAGCTGCCTTTTCTGAGTCATCTGCATGAATAATTTCCTTGTGAGGCCATTTTGAATATCCCTCTGAAATCATTTGTCCTCCTCACATTGAACTCATTCTAACCTGTTGGACACATTCCATATCAGTGATTTCTGCATTAAACCTTCACTTTCTTCCATGGTCTGTATTGGACTAATACTTTGCAGTTTAATTTAACAATTCTAAATTCTTGCATCATCTTTCATCTGAGCATCTCAGAGTTGTACACCAACTGGAAGCAAGTGGAAGTGGGAACAAAGGCAAGTAGAGGACAGAAGGTCCAGCATTTTAGAAACAAACTTTTCAGAGAGGCATGAGCTCTTGAAGGTAACAGTCTCCTTCATGAGATGTTATGAACGAAGTTGTAGAAAGGAAGGTTTTTATACAGGAGGAAAAGGGAAAGAGATGGGGTGTCCTGCTAAGACAAGTAAAAAGTGGGGTGATTTAATGAATTGAGATGAACAAGGTAGCTAACACTGAGAGAGACACTAGAGTTAACAGCTTGTCCTGATAATAGGAAAGGAATCCACAATCCCTGCTGAGATCATGGGTAACATGATGCAGTCTGTGGATGATATTTCTTGTTCTGCAATCTCATGTTCATTGGGGTTTTTTAAAATGTCTTTGTTTGAGGACAGTTACTCTGAGGTTGGTAATAGAATGGCCAGGGAAGTAAAGTGCTCCTTTATGGGCTTCTGGAATTGATGTTGAATCAGTATCCATTCACTCTTTTATGAAGAGATTGCCCCACCTGGCCAATGTAGACAGTAGAAAGGCCCTGTAAAAGGATGGCATATATAATGGTGGAGGAGCAGGTGAATCACCCCTGGATGTTATCATTTGTGCTATTTTTGGTTCAGTGTTGAAAATTTGCTAACTTTACCTCTTTGTAAATCAATGATAAGATGAGAACTGGTCTCCTGAGTATTAGTTCCAAGCTTTCATTACTATAACAAATAAATAACCTAAACCTGCCTCCTCTTAGTCAGTTACCTTTGGATTTTCTGATTCAGTTTCACTTGAAATAATGACATCTCTCTCAGATTATTTTGTCTTAATTGCTGCTAGATCAGATTCAGGCCTAAAGAATCCACCTGCCTTAGTTCATAGCAGGGACAGGCAATTATTTTGGGTGGAGGGCTGCAAACCAAGTTGTGGCATGCTGTTGAGGGCCTCAAGGGTAGGTGCCACGCCCCCTTGGGACAAGAAGTCCCACCCCCTAACCCCTGACCTTTGCCAGCAGAAGTCCCTCTCCTTGCCTTCCAGAAGTACTCCTTTCAGCAGGGGGGTTTGCCATCTTGGAAGTAGAAAAATACCAAAATATATTCTCAAAATCTGACATCTACTATAGCACTCATTAATTTGATTTCAGAAAATATATTTTGTCCTGATTTACATGCATTTGTGTAGTGTACATAGAGGTGATTGTATAATAGCTTAAAATGAAGTCTTACTCTTGTATATTGTGGGGGGGGTGGGTGGGTATAGGTTTGTTGGGGGCTGCGGGTATGTGGGGTATGGGGGAGGGTGTGTGTGTGGGGTTTGTGGTGGTGTGGGGTGTGTGTGTGTGTGGGTGGGTGTGGATGTGTGGGGTGCAGGTGGGTATGGGGTTTGTCAGGGGCTGTAAGTGTGTGGGGGGAGGGTGGCTGGGGAGGGTTGTGGTATGTGTGAAGGGGGTGGGTTTGCCCATAGCTCCCCCAAGGCAGGCAGAGCCTCTGCCAGTGCTCCTCCAAGCCTGGGCTCATCATCACTTTACCCTCCCACCATCTGCCACCGCTGTCCTTCTCCTGCTGCTCCCTTCCCTTGCCCCTGCTTGCTGCTCGGGCACTGTGTCCCAGCTGCATGGCCAAGAATGCAGGGTTCAGCAGGAGCCAGACCGGCCCGGCAGACACCGCACAGAGTCTGCTGAGAATGGCAGGAGCGGGGTTGGCTCCTCTGCATCTTGTGATCCTGGTGCTGCAGCCAGGAACTATGTGGTGCCAGAGCAGGCAGCGGTGGGGTGGACAGAAGCAGGGTCAGCAGGCAGGAAAGCAGGGAAATGGCTGCAGCAGGCAGCGGGGGAGTGGCAGTGGCCAGGGGAGTGTGAGCTCAGTGACAACTGGGCAGAAGCGCAGGGCACACACTGGTGCACTGGGGTCAGGGCTGGCAGGGGCCCAGGGTTGGGTGGCAGGAGTGTGGGCCTGGGTGGGCAGGAGTTCTATGGAGCCGGGCTGAGCTACACCAGTGGGGAGAGGGGGGAGCCTGCTTGGCTCCATAGAGCCTTTATCAGCCCAGGCTCCATGCTCATGCCGCCCCACCCTGGACCCCTGCCAGCCCAGGCCCCAGTGCACCGGTGCAGGTCCCGTGCTCCCACCCCGCTTTTGCTGCACTCCTGCATGCCCGCTTGCTGCCATTTGCTCCCCGCCTGCTGCTGCCATTACCCTGCTTTCCTGCCCACCACCACTGCCATTTCTCTCCACTCCCATGCCCATCATTCCATCACCACGTAGCTCCAAGCTGCAAAGGTGGGACCACAGGAGCTGGCTGGGCCTGGCCAACGAGGACTGGGGCAATTGCTCCCTTGCCTCCCATCTCCCGCTTCTTATCTGAATTTTCTTCTCTGGTGGAGGGAGGTGGGAACAGCCCTAGGGTCCCAGGCCAGAAGCCTCTTTTGCAGGGGTTGGAGCCAGGTGGACCTTGCTGCTGTGTCTGCTGGGTCCTGCTGCCGGCTTCCTCTGGGTCCTCCTGCCCCTGGTGCCTTGTCATCTTTGACAGGCAGCCGGGGGCAGATACATATTAATTTTTGAAACATTTTAGGGGCTTCGCAGGATGGATAGAATGGTCTTGTGGGCTGGATCTGTTTTGCAAGCTGTATTTTTCCCACCCTTGGTTCATAGGCAGTTACCAAACATGGCTGCATCCAGACAAGAGTGGCTGGCGGTATGTGGTGCCACAGACGTGTCTGCGGTGCTGCATACTGCATGTTCAGGTATTCTTTGCACTGCAAGGGAGCAGTGCGGGATGGGGGTGGGGGGGTTGAACCCTGGGTATTCAGGGGTCAAAAAAAGTGGAGCAATGCATGCGAGGGCAGCATGCACCTTTCAAAACCAGAGCCATGCTTTGACTTCTAGCTAGGCTCAAAGCAGCAGGATCACCAGTGCTGTAGCCCCAGGAGGCCCCCACAAGCCCAGGTAAGGCTTTTGTGGCCAGCCCAGTGCTGGCCTCAGCCTCCCTTACCTAACCTAGGGTAACCTACTGCATGGTAGAGGGTGGGTGGTACAGGCATTCCCCACAGACAACTGTCGGCAGCACAAGGTGTGTCACTACTAGTTGTCCCCAGGGAACTGAATGCCTACGCTCATGTGGATGCAGCCTATGAATGCAATGGGTTATTTAAAGGTGGGAAAAACACATTGCTTTTGGGATTTGGTATTTTACATTTTTAATCAGTAACTGCTCAGGGCTTAACTCTGGCCTCACATATGTTAGTGAGCATCATGCTAACTTTGCTAATAGCTTTGTGCATGCTCACACATTACTAGTGTTTTACAAGATGTGTGTGCTTGCATATCTAACAGCAGGATTGAGTCCTAAATATTTAGAGCTCCTTGATACTGAGCCACGTCTTTCAGTCTGTAACCTAGTTGTGACTCAGTAGGCACATCTACACGAGACGCTAAAAGTGCAGTAATTAGTGTATCACGGTGAAAGCCACATTAATGTGCTAATGCACAGTAGAATTAATCTACTGTGCACTAGCATCATGTAAAAATGTGTGCCAGTGCTACTGCATGTTTAATGCACGCGTAGACGTGCCCAGTGAGATGCGTGCTGTTACGTCTCAGCTCTGTGTTCTTGGGCAACCCTGGCACAGGATGCAGTCTGTCTGACTCACAAAGGACTCACCCCCCCCCTCCCTCCCCTCCTCTACCTAAATGAAACTGATTAAGATGCAGTGAGAGACGCACCTAAGACCCTCACCAGATAAGGGTGACAAGAGTGAGTCAACTGCCCTAGGTCTTATTTACATCCGAGATGGAACCAGATGACCATTCATTTACATGAGAGATGGAAAACAGAAAGCCTGAAGCAGAGACTGCAGTGAATTCTAGGACCAGAGAAGCAGGAGAGCGCTGCATGATGGATAATCTGTGCTTCCAATGTTAATCAACCCATGTTCACACACACCCAGCTCAGCATTTATTAGACCAGTTCTAATCTGGATTTGCTAAGGACTTTCCCCCCCCGAGACACACACACACAGCTCTAAGTTTAATAGGCATCTCGGGCCGTATATTCCCCCGTCCCACTATGGGAGACCTATTTAAACTTGATTGACTAAAACTCGGTTCCCGGGTTAGGGAATGCTGAGGCAAGAGACCGAGTCAGAGGGGGTATGGGCAACATTTGAACAATGGTTAAGGATTCATCACAGCATCCAGCCTGCTGGAGCCCTAATCCCAGGTGTTGTCATATCTTTCCCGAGACGACTGGTGGGAGTCCTCTCCACAAAAGGTTATGAGCACCCCAATAATTGCTTTAAGTCTGTTAAAAGACTATAGTAAGATCTGGAAAAGTCATGCTAAGCTGAGGCTTGTGCACAACAAGTAAAAATCCAAAATCCTGATGCTGCAAGCTATCTATTGCTCCTGAAGAAACCATGAGATATCCCATCAGTATATCTGCCATCCACAGGAATTTCAAGCTGGCTCCCAAGTATTTGGGTTACTCCCTAATCTTAAGTGTTTCCTGATTATCAATCAGTTTCCTGAGATGGTCCAAACCAGATAACCCCTTGTCAATAGAAAAGACAATGATTTACACTACTGAGGGTGCTTCGAAGCAGCTGAACTGAGGGTATAAAAATCTGTAAGTGTGTGTGCTGCAAAGAAAGAAAAGAAGAAGGGGAAAGAAGGAGAAGAAGAAAGAAGAAAACTCCTGTGCTGACACCATCCCCTGTCGTTCTTGGGACACTGGAAGAACAGATCATCTCTCTCTTCAAGGATTGTGCTACGGACTGTGCCTGTCAGCTTTGCAGCCTGAGTACCGTGGACTAGGTGAGATCCCAGTGTTGTCTCTCTTCTTTCTAGGCATAAACTTCTGAACCTGAACTGTATCAGTTAAGCTTGAGCTAAGTTTCCCCAAATACTTAGTGAAACCAGGGTAGTATTGTCATTGTTGGTGTTTGTTTTTCTTTTGCATGTCTATTACTACTAGTACTATTATATATTTCATATGCTTAGCAATAAATAACTTTTATAGGCAAACTGGTAGTAATTGGGTATATTTTTCCTTCTCTGCTTCTCTTTCCTCCTGTGCTCTGCAGCAACGCTTCTTTTACCTATGCTAAAGATCCCTGTGAAGCCTAAATTATTGTGGGGTCTGCTTATCAAGAGGCCAAAGATTGGGATGTGCTGAGTTTGAAATACATAAAGGGATCAGCTTGTACAGGCTGATTGACCCAGTTTGACTCAGACGTACCCTTATGAACTGAATGCTGGCCCATGAGGGTGTCAGCTGGACACACAGCCGGATTCAGAGGGATTCTGTTTACCTGTGTGCTTGTGTCTGACTGCATTTTATTGTTGCTCTTATGAACTGATTCTTGGCATATGAGGGGGTCAGCCTGTCCATGCTGATCAGCCCGGCCAGGTCAGGCGTGTCACGTTAATTTGTGTGTGTTTGTGTGTATGACTGATTTGGTGACTGGAGGAACCCAGTCCCATTGAGATTGAGTCCTGCAAGATAGCTCCACTGGGGGTGAGGGCTTGCAGAAGGGAGAAATACAGCTCCGTACAGTAACACAAGCAGCACATTGACAGAATCACCAAGACCCTAGAAACTATCCCTAATAAATGAGCACACCCCAAAGTAATGGGCAAATTTGGTAACAGTGCCTGACCAAAGACTGTAGAATTTAGCCCTTCATTCATTAGTGAAAATGAACCAACTTTTCCTGTATTTTCTCATTTTTGTCATCTTTTTACACTTTGTTTCTCAATAAAATATTAACTTATTCTTGACAAAAATCAAGAGAGGGAATATATATTCAACTCATTGCCAAAACTTGAAATATCTTAGAGAACAGCATGTATTTATCTATGTTGCAAATGATGAACAGAGACACTTCTTGTGCGTGTTTATACATAGGCCAACCTGCCAACCTTTTGTATGCAGGGAAAGTAGTCTGTCCACATAGAGCCTGACCTCAACAGAATTCTGTACAGGTACAGCAGACTGCTTGCAGGCAAGAAGTTGTAGGACTTGCAGTAAAGAACACTTTTTTAAATGTAAACACTCCATTGGTGGATTGTTCCAAATTGCTTTCTTAAGGCAAGAGAGCAGCATTTGCCATCCCTGAGAACTGAACTCATGTGAACAAGTACCCATTGAAGGTTAATTAAAACTTCCCAATGTGGTCCTCTGTGAATAAGCTTCCTCAAAAAGTTCCCTTCTGCATCCATTGCAATGTTAAATTTATGTGATCACCAAAATAGATGAATGAAAACTGCTTATGTAGGAAGTACAGAGTGAAAGACAGTCTCAATATGTGAACCATTTAGGCTGTTATTGAATGTACTAACATGTTTTATTTCAAAAGGTTATTAAGAAGTCTCTTAGTGCTTCCCAAACTTTTCCTCAGCATGACTCATTTATGTTCCCATTTCCTCAGCATGACCCCATTTACTCAGCATAGCTCTTCACTCCCAACCCACAGCCCACCACCCCATCCACTGATGTTGTGACCCCATTTGGAGTTGCAACCCACAGTTTGGGAACTGCTGCTCTTACTGTTGCCATACAAAAAAGACAAAGTGTCCTCCTTTCCCCCTTTTTTTGCCTTCAACAATATCTCTCAGTTTTGCTGTAAAACATATTGATATCTAATAAATTAATTGTGATCTAGGGTTACTCAGGTTTTTTTCTCTACTTAGTTGGATTGCTATAGCCAGATCTGGAAAAAAAAATGTGTTTCCCTGGGTTTTAAATAACCTTATGCTTCCATATGGTTTGCATGACTCAGGCATTTATCATTTATAGATAAAAGTCACCATTAAATTCCTTGATAAGACTAAAGAGTTGAGCGTGACACAGAGAAGCACTTTTTAAATGGAATTCTAATGGTATTTGAAATCTACAGAAAAGGAATAAATTTGGAGTGCAATATTGATTCCAAGGAGTTAATTTGTCTAATGAGTCAATTTTGAAGTCTTCTACTGTTCCTAATAAGTGAAGGTTGTAGGGCTTGATATAATTTCCTTCCCCCCCCACCCTTATCACCACCATGCAATGCAAAACTGTATTATCCTTGATAATGACACCAGAGGAATTTTATGAACTGCCTCTTCTAAAGCAGAGGATGTTCTGATTGACTCTAGCTCTGAATAGTTACTATATTTACTTGAATCCAAGACAAGGTTTTTTTACCCATTCAGCAAGGGGGGGGGGCAGAGGTGGGGGCAGGGAGTAGGGAAAGCCCTTTGTCTTAGATTCAAGTATAGGGAAGGGGAAAGTGGCTGCTGTGGTTTGGACTTCAGCCCTGGCCTGGGGTCAGTCAGAGCCAGAGCCACTGCCCCTTCACTGCTCTGTCCCCCGTCCTACCCCCTGCTTCCACTGCTTTGCACAGCCCTGCCTCTCTCTGCTACCTAACCCCCCACCAGCCCACACTGCCACTGCCTCTTGTCCTCCATCTCCATCTCTATCTCCATCTCTCTTACCCTGCTGTTGCATTCTGTTCCATCTCCTCCTCTGGCCTGGAGCATGGAGTACATGCTGACTTTGGCCCCTGTCCAGCCAGGAAGCACCAGCAGCAGTAGCTGAAGCTCCAGCCCTAGCTCCAACTCCAGGACTGGGGTGAGAGCTGTTGCTGTTGCAGTCACTGCTTTCTGGTGGTGGTGAGGGGGCAAAGGGTGGGAGAAGCATAGGCCTTACAGGGGAGGGGGCAGGCATAGGTGGGCCAGGCAAAGGAGGGGGCAGGTGCCAGGCAGCTCAGGTACTGTGGGGAGGCAGGTGGGGGGAACTGTGCAGAGGTCAAGGAGTGGGGGTCAAGTCGTTTGTCCCCTCCTGCCACTGCTTGCCTCCTTGCCACTGCTTACCTCACTGTAGCAGTGTGGGGAGAAGTTCAGGACACCCCTGCAATAAGTAGATTCTATACATGGGCAGTTATAACAAAGTTATACATTTTCTATGTGTAGAATCTATTGATTTGGGGGTTGTTTTAAATTCAAAGTCTTCTTGGATTCAGGTACATACTTCTGTAGCTATAATTCTATTTTGTTGGAAAATACTTGTACAAACCCTATATATATATATATATATATATATATATATATATATATATATATAGTTTAAAAGCTGTCTGTACTGTTTAACAGTGAAAAGAATCAGTTCTTGATTCTACTGAATAAAAATGAGATTGGCTTTGAACTTCCTTTAAATACAAGAGGGATTCATTTTATGTTAAGCTGCTTTCTCATTGATACCTTGCCCCAGCAGGTATTTCCCAGGTCACTCAGTCCAGCCTCTTCATTTCACAGGTAACCTTTTGTCCAAAAGAGGACTACAAGAATGTCTGCTCTGACCTGCATCACAAACCACAGTCATGCCAAAAACCCACAGAAAACCAAAAGCCCAAACCTCACCATCTACCACAGCGAGACAGCAAGGGAGACGGGGGTACCACAATGTCTTGGTCATATGTTCAAATGATTCTAGGAAGTACAAGTACTCCTCACTTAATGTCATCCCAGTTAACGTTGTTTCGTTATTGTGATGCTGATCTATTAAAGAACACACTTGTTTAAAGTCCTGCAATGTTCGGTTATAACATCATTTGGCCACCACCTGCTAGCAGGTAACTACTGTGATGTAACTGGATTGGCTTAAAATCATTTTGTTTAAAGTCACAGTTTTCAAGAACATAACTATGATGTTAAGCGAGGAGTAGCTGTAGAACATGCCCCATGCTATAGAAGAAAGCACAACATAGTTTGAACTAAACATAGTTCAGGAATTTAAGATCATGCACTGGTACAGGCTTATAATTTTTAAAAGCAGGGGCAGCACTGAATGCCGGGGTGGGTAGAACGCACGTTTGGAGCAGCAGCTGGGTTTTTGGCCCCTCTTCCCTTCCTTTTCAGACTCAGTGGTAGTTCCTTTCTATTCTCCTCCCATTCCCTTGCCCTCTCCACTTAAGTCTCTGGGTGCAGGGAGGCCCATCTGCTTCTGCTGCTATCCTGGTCACTCCTGCCTCATGCCAGCCAGGGTTTTGAGGAGCAGCTGCATGGGGAGCTGGGCTCCACTGGGGACAGCAGTGCCATTGGGTAGGTTCCCTCTCCTGCCTGGTTTCAGGCTGCTGGAGAGCACCAGGGGAACCAGGGAGGCAGGGAGTCCACTCACCACTACGGTTGCTACTCTTAGCTCAACTTGGCTCTCTGCATAACTGGGAGTGGGACTCTGGAGCTGCCCTGTCCCCAGGTCAGCTGGGGGCAATGGCAGCAAGTGGAAGGGAGGGTGAGGAGAGGGAGAGGGAGGAAGGGTGCCAAGGTTTTACTTGCTTGGGGGTCTTTAAAAAAAGTTCCCAACTGCTGCTACTTCAGAGTGAAGAAGGGATGTATCTGCACCACTCCGTCCCTTCTGGATCTGCCCCTCTGCAGGATGTAAAGAAAGGAACAGGTCTGTCATAACCAAATGAGTTGAGTGCCCCTGTCACAATAGAACTGCCCTGAATAACCGCAGTTACTTTCAAATTTGGTACGTTCTGCCTCATTAGCTATTCCTACCTGGCAGTCTGTTATTGGCTACTCTAAATGTATAAAAATCCGTGCAGCTTCCGCCCAAGTCGGAGAGCTTTGAGCACGTGGTAGAGTATGGAGAACTTTGCCACGTGGCAGAGAAAAGCTGGAGGAGTGATCACCCACCAACATCTCCCCGTCACTGTCTGTTCCCGACGTATCCTTCATCCTGCATGCTCGTTACTGTCTACAAACTCGCCGGCTCATTTTTGGTCGCCAGTTACCTGTAACTACGCAAGCAACTTGTTGCCTGTAACTACGTAAACAATCTTACCACCTGCGTCGCGGCCACCAGCGGCATAAGTAAAGTTAAAGTAAAAGTTATTTTGCAACCAATATGCTGTGTCTCGCCTCTCCATCCACCAGCCTGCCTGACGGCCGAGTAATCAGCGATCCTCCTCAAGTCGGCTCCGGCCGTCTGAGACAAGGTCCTCTGTCTATTTGAAAGGTCAGTTCACCTTTTTAATAAGCTTCCCTACTTACAGTGTTTGGCAACCACTAGTTCTTGAACCCCTTCTTTTGGCTAAATTTGACCTTATTTATCACATCTTGTTCAGTGCTTTCTTTGGTCGACAGAAAAGCCCCTATTGACTTAAGTAGGCAGAGCTTGGGCCTTATAAAGGTAAACCCTCAAGTGAAACCCCTGTGAGTTTTTCCTGACTAAGGAATGAATAGGGCTTCTTATCACCATCTCTTTATCTGCTTTTTATTCAGGCAGTTCCATTCAAAATGGTTTTATAATTTCCTTCCCACATTCCCTGGCCTTCAGCTCCTCCCACGTTCAAAAAGAAAGTGATGATTGTTCATTTAATTTTTTCCCCTTAAGAGCAGAAGAACCTGAAGGAAAAAAAGCACATTGGATACACTATAATGTAGGGAAGAGACTGAACTCTGTTTTTTGAACCCAGTCACTTGCCACAGGTCAATGTCATTAAAGGTCAGCACCCTTCATACAACACTGCAAACCTCCATTGATTCCTGTACCCGACTTTTTTTTTCCTCCAGTGAATGGGCTGCTTCCCTTCTTTCTGAGATCTCAGGCTTATGATGAAGCAAACTGTTTATCTGGCTAGTAGAGACAGAGAACTTTTCTCACTTTCCTGAGTGTCACATACCTTTTGGTTTCTTTTAAAATTAAAAGTGTCATCATCCCCCGCCCTTCCCCCCCTCCCCCCCCCCCCCCCACACACTGATCCAGGTTTGTTTCACTTATGTTAAAAGCTAAGCAAGTAATAAATATTTAAAAAACACTTTATTTTATTTTTTTAAAGCTGCCTGCTGTGAAACTGAAAGAGGCAAATTTAAAGTGGTTATTATTCAGAAAAGGGACTATGAAAAATGTCACTTTCTTACTAAGTTGGTTTGTTCCATATTTGTGTGAAGTCACATCTGATTGCTTTTCTCACTTGTACAAACATTTTGTTGCTCTTTGGGTTTCATTTTTTTAGTATTGTTAAATATGGAACAGGTTTCTTTTGTTAAATATGGAACAGGTTTCTTTTCTTTGCTGTGTGTCAACAGAACTGCTAACTCAGTCCTCTTTGCAAAGTCTTTATTGCTCTTGATGATGCATGAATCTTGAGGGACACCACTTGCATTTTGAAAATGGCTTTTGTTTTATAGGTATGGTGCTTTATATTTAAAAAAAAAAGAAGTAAAGTAAATCTGTTGCAAGTGTGTAAAAGCACAAAGACCAGAATGCAAATTTTAGAAGTGGCATATTTATAGTATACATGTTTAAAAACAGACTTGCAAGTATTGGTGTAGTATGTATTTTTTTTATAATGATATACCTCACATGATTCTCAGATTCTAAGCAGACTTACAGCATTGGACAGTTGACATCCCTTCCTGCACTTCTTCTCCTCTCAGTCTTCTAAATTATAACAGGGACAAGTCTGACTTGGAGGCAGCAGAGGCAACTGAGAAGCAATAGAGACACTAGCCAGATCATTTGTTTTTTAAAGCTGCTCACTCCTTGGAATATTATGGCCACCACTCAGTGTTTTGTTTTATATATATGAGTCAATGAGTGTACCGTTTTAATGATGTCATGGACATAAGGAGAGATTTTAAGAGCCTAACTCCCTTTAACTTTTAATATCAATTAGGCCCCTTAACTGTCCATTGTGCCTTTGACAGCTATGCAAAAGTCGCCGTGCCTTAAGGAATTTTGGCTGCTTTTCAATGGCTTTTCTTTTTCTTGGCAAACTAAGCCAGATTAGGGCAATCAAAGGTCCTAAAAAAATATGGTTGACTTTGGTTCAGTCCCTCTACATTGCCAGTGGCCACCCCCATGGAAACACTTCCTTCTCCTAGAGAAGCTAATGCAGTAGCATTAGCCCCCCCCGTTCCCAACATTTAGGAGTAGCAAAAGGAGCTTCCCTCTCCTTCATTGCTGCAGGGTGGTTGAAGGTTTTTCTGTCCTCTTCCAATCTGGAGAGTCAAAGTTACCAGCAGGAGCTAATCCCTATACTTACACCCCAGAAATTGAAGTGAATCTGATTAAGTGGGTGACTCATGCCCTTTCCATGCACACACAGAGGTCTATGGAGGGGTAGTATTGTCAGGACCTCTCAGAGCAGTGAGTTTTGGCATTAACTGCCCCACTGAAGAGAACAGGAAGAGCTCATACCTCTTGGAGCTATTGTTTCAGACCTTCCCTGCAGAATCAGACAGGCTTCACTGCTTTGCTTATGCTCAAATTCACATTTTTAAACTTTTCCTTCCAATTACATGATCAATCAAAGTACTTTTAAAGTGAAAACTTGTCTGGTGATTTTATGGTGCCTGATCATTATCAGGGATCCTGGTTTTCCCTGATTAAAAAAATCACAAATTCTCTGATAAAGACCCCAAAATCTGTGATCAAAATGAAAGGCCCCTCACTCTTCCCCCCCCCCCCAAGAGCTCCCTAGCTCTGCTTGTGCCCCTCTCTCCCCCTTCACAGGCTCCCCAGCCCTGCTGGTGCCCCTCACCCCACACCCACAATGCCCTGCCCTCCCAGCCCTGCCAGAGGGGGCCCTCAGCTGCCAGGGCTATGTGGTTAGGGACCTGGCTTCGCAGCCTGCCTGTCTGCTGTTGGCTTGGGCAGGGGGGTGGGGCTGGCTCCCTGCTGCTGAGTGCACTCCCGGGAGGGCAGGGGGGACCAGTGTCCCCCCCGATCTGTGCATAGGGCAGGGGCAGGCTGCCTGCTGTGGGCTCAAGCTCCCCACCCTGCTGCCCTCTCCAGGGGCCTCTGCAGTCCAGCAGGTGTGACCTGACACTGCAGGGAACAGCGGAGTCACACGGGGAAGCTCATTGCCACTGTGAGATCCACTCTGCCCTGGCCACATGTTCCCTGCATGTGCAGCAGCAGCAGCAGGGGCAGTGGTGTGAGGTTGTACCCCTTACTGCTGCTGTGTGGGCAGGGGATGTGCTGCCAGGGCAGTGCGGAGCTCACAGCAGCAAAGAGATCCCCACATGACCCCACTGTTCTCTGCAGCACACCCACTGGGCTGCAGAGGCCCCAGGGGAGGGCAGCAGGGCAGGGAGGCTGAACCTGCAGCAGGCAACCTGCACCTACCCCCATGAATGCTGCATGCCCCCGGAAGCTGCGGGGGGGGGGGTGTACAGTGGCCTCTAGCAGGTGTTGGTGATGGTGTTGGCAGTGGGAGCATGGTGGTGGTAAGCAGGGAGCTCCTGCAGGCAGCCGTGGTGCTGTTGGTGGTGGTGGTGGGGAGGGGTGGCGAGTGCTGACCAGCAGTTGGCGACCACCTGCAGATGCCACCGGCAGCATTGGCAGTGGCCAGGGACAATTGTGGACTGCCCGTAGACACCACCAGCGGTGTCAGCAGCAAGCGGGGGCAGGGTGGCGGCGAGCGGTGATTGCCTGCAGGCACCGCCAGCAGTGTCGGTGGTACCTTTTCGTAGAGGGTGCAATGCCACACTTAGGGGGTGCATGTGCACCCCATACATATCACCAATGTCTGCCCCCACCTTGTGCACAGATTTGAAGGGCATAAGTCTCCATGCCAGCCCCACCCCCAGCCCTGAGATGAGCTGCTTGTGGCCCCATCCCACTCCTTGCTGGGGCCCTGTGGCTGCACATTGCAGCCCTGGGCCCCATGCACCACCTGGCTGGGCAGTAGCTGCAGCCCTGCTGAACTCCCTTCCTCTCGATGGGGGCCTCAATCCCTCTCCCCTACTGCCAGACTTACCTGTGGAGCTGCTCTCCAGGCTGCTTTGTGGCCACATGCATATACATGTGGTGCCCGCTGCCTGACTGCCCTCTCCCCATTCCCTCCAGCCCCTGGCAGGCTCTAACTCAGCCAGCCTTCAGAGAGCTCTTTGCAAAGCTGCAAAATCTGTGGGTTTCTCTGGTAAAATGAAAAATCCACATTTTCCTTTGGTAAAGGGTAAAATCCATGGTTTTCTCTGTTTTCTGTGAGAAATGGAAAATCTGGATCCCTGATTATCAGGCAGCTTTTAGCCTACCTATGTGCTAATCATTTTCTTAAGAGCCAGTTTCTGTGGCACCACTTTCCTTAAAACACTCCCCTTTTTGCATGGCCTAGAAATAATGTTACCTCTCTTTTCTCCCCTGTAACTGATTGAAGAACATCTGTTGCTTTAACAGCTGTTCTCTGCCTGCTAATACATGTCCTTATATCCCTTTATACTGTAAGAAGCAGGTGCTTTATCTTTTTATTTTCTTGATCTCAGTGTCCTGGAAAGCTTTAAAAAAATAAATCCAATAAAACTCAGAAAAAGTCTTAATATCAGATCTTCAATAATTTTAGGGGTTTTTATGTATGGTAACTGCTGCATAACATAAGTGTTCAGGCCTTTACTATTCACTTATTGAGAGTGAACTATCTATAAGTTCTTATTCACTGTCATACTAGACAAATAGTATACTCACACTCGGTCTCACCACTGCTGCCTTGAAGAGACCCCTTGTTAGACTCTTACCACCTCAGTTTGGGTCTACTGCATGAAGATTTCAATGTGCTGTTGCCAAACATCTTAATCTCCATCTCTGTCACTGCCATCTTAGGTACACACAATAATATTTAGCAGCCTATAAAGTAGTTGCCATCATTAAAGCACTTCATAAACCACAAATTAAGTCCTGTCACCACTCTGTTATGTAGGTAGGAACATTTTTGTTACTTTCCAAATGGTGAAATCAAGGCAGAATGACTTGGGTTTAGATCCTCAGAAGTATTTAGTAGGACTGTGTGAAGCTTTCGTTGCTGATTCGATTCAGAGGAGATTCGGCCCAATTCAGTGGCTGAATCTCTTAATCTGATTTGAACTGGGAGACAAATTAAAAGGTCCGAATCAATTTGAAGCCTCCAACTCGGAAAAGATTCGGTGAAGATTTGGAGATTCAGACAGTCCCCGCTCGCTGCCGCAGGAAGCTGGACCTGGGCTCCATGCCTTTAAGTAGGGGGTGGGGGGCAGTGGGGCCTGGAGGAGAGGGGAGGGGATTATAAGGAGACACCTGCCAGGCCCCATCCCCTGCCTGCTCCCCCAGCCCCCCTGAGTACCCCCAACCCCTGCCCACTCTCCCAGCCCTGTCAAAGGCTGCCCCACCCAGACCCAGCATCCTGGCACTTAAAAAAAAAAAAGCCCTGCACTCACCAGCTGCTGCAGCAGCCATCAGGGCCTCTGGGGGCTCATGGGAGAGCACCCCCATGCAGTGCAGGGCAGTGGGGAGCAGTGGGAATTGCCCCCCTGCCTGGCAGAAGCCATTGAGTATGGGGCTTTTTTTTTTTTTTTTTTTTTAAAGTGCTGGGATGCTGGGGCCAGGCGGAGCAGCCATTGATGGGGCTGGGAGAGCGGGCGGGGGATGGGGCCTGTTTGATTCAGAGATTTAGCAGGTTCGGTGGTGATTGAATCTCCGAATCAGATTGGACAAATCAATTCGGGACAGTGATTCAAATCACCGAATCGAAACATTGTCCCCCAAATTGTCCAAATCCAAATCCAAAGCGAATACTAGCTGCTTTGCACAGGCCTAGTATTTAGGTACCTAACTTCCATTGGAATCATCTGGGGTTAAGCACGCAAACAGGAGTTAGTATTTAAATATCATTGAGGATTTAACCTTAAGTGACTTAATCAGGCCCAATAAGGGTGTGGCCACACTCAGTTAACACATTTTAAAAATACTTTTTATTCTAGTGTGGACAAACGCACAGGGAGTCTTTGTTAGATCCAGGTTTACAACTCAGTATGTTTTGGCTTCAGTTCATGGGTGAGATCTGGGTCCCGCTGAAGTCAAGGAGAAACTCATGCTGGTTTCCATGGAGCATGTAATTCAACCCATACCTTACAGTGCATTATAAATGCACAGTTGCAACTCTGCTTTCTTTTGTAACAGGGTTGGAGTGTTGCTGTAGCTGTGAAGGGTCCAGGAAGTATATAAAAGGCAAGGATTTTTGTGGTACCTTTTATTGGACCAACTGTATAATTGGGAGAGCTGCTGGACAAACTTTCAGGCATCAACTTTCAGGTTGACCTGAAAAACTACTTTAATTAAAAAAACCCCTGTATATAAGACAGAAGAGTAGGTATCATTTTTATTTAGATAGGCCAATATTCCCTGATCCCTTATCCTTATCCAGGACTGATTCCAATGGAAGTTTTGTCATAGTAAGGAGTGACCAAAAAGTGAGGAGGGCTTCAAGGTTTAATTCATTCAATGAGTCCTTAAGACACACTTGCTACTTGGTATAGATATTAACAAGGAAGGGGTTCTTTTCTTAATAAAGAGATGTCGTATTTATTATGAAGAAGACAGTGCTTATGAGGGACAGACTCAGGTAGGGTGGTTTAATATAGCATAGTCAGGGCTCCTTCTTTTTCTTTTTTTTTTTTCTTCTCCTCCTTTTTTTAACAGGACTTTAATTCTTAAAGTGAAAGAAATCTGGTTTCACTAGCACACTGGAGGTCTCTGACCAAATTAAGGTGCTGGTTGCACTATTAGGTGTATTGTGTTAAGTAAAATCTCAAACAAATTTTCCCTATCCTAGGTGGCTACATGGAGAGACTGTAATAAGAGACTGATAGGAACAATTCAGTGCCTTTCCGCCAACCGAAGGAAAAATGTATTTTCTCTCTGGGAGGTACTTTTGAACATAAGTAAAGTCATAGAATATTTAAAACAGCCTTGTGGGGGATGTATGGTGAAAGAGCTCACATCTACTACAGGTAATATCTGAAAGTAAACTGTTGCCTTTATTTCTTTCTCTCTTGGGAAAGAATTCCAGCATTTATTTGCAGTAGTCACAGGTTTTCTGTAGATTGCTGCTCTGTCTGGTACTATTGTGCAGTATTTGTGAGGAAAGCAAAACAGAGCCAGGTAGGCAAAACAGGTTTGTTTAGAATAAATATAACTTGTTCTTTTGTGGCTGTCATGATACAGCTTGCTTGGTTCAAAATGATACTAATTGGCTCCCACCCAGTCACCGAAGGGAGGCTCTGTGATTTTAGATATGTCACCTGCTGGAAATGACTAGAAGAACGAAAAATTACTCATTTTCCTCAGGGAGTGTTTTTATCTTTTAAAATGAGTTCTATGTGAAGAGGTGTTTGATAGAATATCCCTGGTGGAAGATAAATAGTTTCCCAGAGTTCAGGACTAATTATCCTCGGGGACACAATAGAATGAACAGCTAGCTAGATGAGCCAGAAATAAAATGGTATGTTGTGGCTACAGTGGGAACTAGGCAGCTACACTTCTACCACACATGATTAGATAGCTATCAAGCTTGTTGCTGTAGTAGAGGAAAGGACTGGTTTTATTTTATGGAGCCTCTGCATTATACATGTGTTTTGCATCTGAGGAAAAATTCCTTTAAATGTTTGTGTATGTAATTAATATATATAATGAATGGACTCTTTTGGGCATTTATATTCTAAACCAAGGGTTTGCGTGGTCTTACATTTTGTGCTGAAACTTACATACAGAGCAAGTGAATGTGCATCACTGCGGGGGGCTGTAGAGAAAAGAATAATGTTTCAACTGTTTGCCCACTTCTAAAAATAAACACAAAGGGGGCATTCATAGGATTTCTGAAAGTTTTGGCTGATTTTTATTTTCATCATCATTTTTCAATGACTCCCACATGCATTTCACATTTAAGGGAATCTCGGCTGAAATTGCTTTTGTGTTGTTTTTCATCCAAGCAAAAGATCTCATGAGTAGGGACCTACTGAAATTGGGGTGGCTACTGTCTAATTTCGTGGTCTGAGTTTGGCACCCAGTGCCATTTTTGTAGCAGAGTGGTGCCCCTCTGTGCCTGTGACTGGCTGAGGAGCTCCAAAAGTCCTGCCCCTCCCTGGAGATTGACACATGGCCTGAAACCAGGGCATGCTAGCGCGTCAATTAATGGCTTCCATAGGCTTAATCCCCTGATTGAGCCCATGGAAGCTATTAATAGGTACATTATTAAGCACTTTAGGATGTGGTTAATGGCTTCCATGGGTTTGATCAAGCCCACAGAAGCCATTAACTCATCCTAAACTGCTTAATAACATGTAATTTAATGGCTTCCATGGACTTGATCAGGGGATTAAGCCTGTGGAAACCATTAATTGATGCATTAGCAAGCAGTCTAGGATGGCTTCTGGGGGCTTGACCACATGTCAGGGGGTGAGGTAGCTCCTTGCATAGCACTACTGAAACACATGGGCACTCTGGTGGGTGGTCAGGCAGGGCAGCATCAGGCAATGCAGTGAAAAAAACCCCAAAGAATAAAAGGGGGGGTGGAGGGGAATTGGGCTTCTTTGTAAGCTCCCAGGCTGGCCCCTGACTGGTTCCTGGACTGAGTCTAGGTGAGGGGCTTAGCTTTCAATTTGCTGTCTCCTGTCCCCTCCCCTCCTCCTCTCGTTCCCCCCCCCACCCACTTGTGTTTCAGGATGCCAGGGCTTCCCAATGTTTTTCGGTTTGCAGCTCCCTTTTGTTTTCTTCTTCGTTGCTCACTCCCAATTTTGCATCTTTCCATGGTCCCCACACTTTTTTTTTCAGGGATTGGGCTTTTTCATCAGGTTGACTGAATTTGTGGTTTCTGTGAAAATTGCAAATTCCATAGGTCCCTACTTATGAGAATGGTAGACAAGGGCTAAATGCTGCAATTTTTTTTCAGGCAAAAGAATCCAGCTGTTGCTTAAATGCAGGAGAAATGTCTGAACTCTACGCTACATTCCTAAATCAGAACATTTTTCGTGGAAGTCTTGCTCCAGGGGTTTCCTTGCCAGTTCATTCTGAAGTCTGCACTAGAGAAGGCAAGCATGAGGAGAGGAGCACTGCACTGGGACCAAGTAGTAGCAAGACATAATTTCTATAATGAGGGACTATCTGATAATGGTAGTAAGGGGTTTTAAAGATTAAGGCAAGGACCTTGAGACAGATCTGCATGGCAAAGCTCAGAATACATTAACATGTGTTCTCTTGACCCTGTCTGTTCCGGGGTAGCTATGTGTTGATCCTTCTACAACGTCTTCCCCAGATAGTGCTGCAGCATCCAGCCTGGAGGTGGTAAAACACATCACTGCAAGCTAAGCCCTCCTTTCAGAATGGGTATAATCTCCTGGCTAGCTGAATGTGTTTTTTGCCACTATGTATATTTAGGAGTGATTGAATATAATAGCAAATAGTTACATGGAGATTATAACACTAACAGCTGAAGGGCAGGTACCTTAATAAGAGAAGTCTATTGCCTTCCTGTTTGTTCAGAGACCTGTTTTGAAACGCTTTGATTTCTAGTGGGCCCTGAATTATCTCACTCATGCCGCTTTGTAACACTAGTCGTTGTGATGGAAAACAGTGGCCTTTAAGACATGAACTGGGCTCCCAGAATAGAATTAACAAATTATTACTAAAAACTATCTGGCAATGTTTAATACCAACATTTTCCAAATAAAGAAAGAATATTTAAAAGGGAGAAGTCTAAACCCCATTCAAAAATACTGATATTCAATTTGGTGTTTAAACTCTTGAGTTGGAGTGCTCATAGTCCCTTTCAGTGCAAGGGTCATGCTTGGGAAAACGTGAACCAGGTTTGGTGGTGTTCACACAGTAATTCTTTCTTCATGTTACCATCTGTTCCTTTAGGTAGGGTGCTGACAGGATTAGAGGAAAGTCTTGCAACATTTTAAGAATCCCTAAGTTCTAAGTGAGCAGTACACCTATAAAGGCAGTCATCATAAATTAGCATTCTCTAAACAGGGGCCTTGTAACTTGTGCATTCATATGTTGCAGTTGTAAAGCTGTGAATTTTCTGATTTTTGTCACACACTGATAAGATTAAAAAACACAGTTAAATTCAATCCTGCTGGCTGAATTGCAGAAGTAATTCCTCATACAATTGGAAGCTAAAACTTTGGAGATTTTTGTCTACTGGGATGGAAAGTAATTTATCAATTCCCATTAACTTCAGTCACCAATCACAGAAGCTTTTATTTTCATCTGAGAAAATACAAAATATGTACCACCTATATTTCATCAACTGACAAGAATTTCATATAGCAAGGTACTAATACTAGGCGCTCTGCCTTTTAGAAAACTTCCCTCTCAGAAGAAAAATGAAAATTCTTGTTTTGCAGCTCCTACAAGGAAGATAGTAAATTCATGTGTAGTGTGTTCTGAGACTGGACCACATAAGGACCCTTTGAACTGCTTCGTAGGAGATCTTGGCCTTTTTAACTTCTCTTAGTCTTGCACACGTGTATCTGAATTTCCTTTCTGTAGTTCTTTCAATACACAAACAGTTACTAAACGACTTCAGATAACTGCAGATCACATTCCTTCTAAGGCCTTCAGGGCAAGAAAAGGGAGGCACTCATTCTCCTATAAACATAGAAAAAGGACATGAACTATGTTCATTACTTGTCAAAGTGGAAAAGGTTTCCTTGACAGTATATTTTAGGCCCCTGACATATCTGCATCAGAATGCTTGGAGAAAGGAGAGACTTCAACATGAGTCAACTGTATTGATTTCTGCCTCTAAGGAAAGTAGGCAAAGTAGAATTTTTACTGTACTAAAACATGGGCGCTTTAGATAAGTTCTTATTGGAGATTTTCTTTTAGGTTTTTCCTTTGGAGATGGGAAGGTAGAAAAGTGTATCAATAAAGGACAATGAGGGGAGTGTTCTACATGCTCATTAAACTATTTCAAACCAAATTAGGAACTCCTGTGGAAGAGCTGCATTTATCTTGCTCTGGGAGGTATGTGGGAAAGAAACTTCCACAAAATTATAAACTGAAATTATATTTGGGATTAAATAAATAATGCTCTATCACACAAATCTATTCTCAGGAACTACCCTCACCTTTATTATTGTAATAGTTACAACCATAAGAACTTTTGAGAAAGTTTATTTGATTTCTGTGTGTGATGTTGCCAAAATGGCAGAAAAGGTTCTTTGGGTAAATATGATATCTTTTATTAGAGCAACTCAAGTAGTTGGAAAAATTATTCTTTTTAAGCTTTTAGGTACAAATACCCTTTGTCAGGTTGAGGAAGCATCTGCAGTTGGTGTGTACTCTTTCTGGATGGAATGAATAGTAAAGAAGCCAGAGGCTGGTATGCATGTAAGAAAGCCGGTCAGTGAACATACAAATTGAGGAGTCAGTGGGTGAGAGACTGGTTGTGGGGGGAGGGGAATGAATGTAGCAGGTAGATAGTGGAGCGGTACCTGGGGAGTTAGATGTTAGGTAGGTTATGTGTCATAAATCCAATGTCTATATTCAGTCCACGATTTTTTGTATTCAGTAGGTTGATGAAGTAAAGTTTGTAGACTCATCTGTGAAAGGTGTTTTATAAATTCCTGTGACAGGGGGCCGTCTCAAGGCTGGTCCAAATGTTGGCCCACCCACCTGTCTAGGGCAGTCCACCCACCTGACTCATCTGCCACGCCTTTGTTGTAACCAAGTTAAATAGTTGTTCTAAGGTGGGAGGATGCCCATTTAATGCCTGATGCCAAGGTCTTAATACCTGGCTCCTAACCACCCCTACACCATGTCCCATGCCACGCAAATGGCATCACTATATGGCTCTGGCCCCACACTGGGCCATACTATATTCCCATCTGACATTTGGACCCCAACCTGGATCCCTCCTACTCAGGCGTCCTAACCTTCAACATCATCCTGGGCCTCAAAACTCCCAAGACCCCTTTTCCTCTCAGCAGTGGCTCCCCCTGGGACCTTTGGCCTTGCAGGCCCTGGCCTCAACTCTAGGCCAGTCAGGACTCCAGGCCTCTAGATTCTGGCCATCCTTCATGGTGGGCATCCTTGCCCTTTGACTACCATGGTCCTGGCCCCAGCATGGGCTGGTTGAGGTCCTCTGGCTAGGTTTTCAAGCAGCTAGCCTTCTCTCCCATACAGGTTTGCCTTATTTGGCCCCTCCAAATGCTGTTCTCACTCTGAGCTTGTGGACCACATAGTTATTCTGGACCCTCCTAGGCCTACTGTTCCACCCTCACTGGGCTTGCTCGCTCTCTGTCCTTCACTGGGCTACTACTCTGCTTCCTCATCAGGGCTTCTGGGCCTTACACCTCTTGGGCCTCAGGTCTCTGTCAATGTGCCTGGACCCCTAGCCTGTCCCCTGTCCAGGGTTACTCACTAGGTTGAGGAGGCTGAGGCTATATGGCACCCCATTCTTGCCTTTCACTGGGGAGGCAGAGGTGTGGCATTTCCAGGAGACTGCCATGCCACAGACAGCCCCACCGTACCATCCAACCCCAGCAGGTCATGCCCCAGGACCAGGAACCTCTTCCATCCCCATAGTTCCTACCCTTGACCTCCAGGTGTTCTGGGAGCAACAGATTTCTGGCAGGGCAATGTTCATCCTTCAGCTCCCTGCAGCAACTGCCAGCTCAGCTTCTGGAGCCTGGGTTTATACTGAGGCTGCCCAACCCTCCTCCAATCCAGGGGCCCTCTTGCAGTCATGTGACCACCTAATTAGACCTCACCACATCTGCCAGCTGCTCCACAGCCTACTCAAGCCTCGTAAAATGACAGCCACAACCTGTGTCCCGCCACAATTCCCTTTGAGAATTAGAACTGAGAGATTGGAGAGAGTGGTTTCCTTGTGAGAAATGTGCCCCCACAGGTAATTGGGTATTCTCGTCTTTGATGAGATGTATAACATTTCTGGAGGTGCCGCTGTAAGATCCAGGAATGCTGATGGGATCTTACAGCGGCACCTCCAGAAATGTAATAAATATCATCCAAAGCACCAAATGCCCTGATGGAAAATATGTAGGAGAGACCAAACAACAACTGCCTACCAGAATGAACACACACTGGAAATCTATCAAAGATGAGAATACTTGATTACCTGTGGGGACACATTTCTCACAAGAAAACTACTCTGTCTTCAATCTCTCAGTTCTAATCCTCAAAGGGAACTTCAAAACACTCTTAACAGATGAGTCTATGAACTTCACTTCATCAACCTACTGAATACAAAAAATCATGGACTAAATATAGACTTTGGATTTATGACACATTATAACCTGCCTAACATCTGACTTCCTAGGTACCTCTCCAGTATTTACCTGCTACTTTCATTCCCACCCACCCCAGCCTGTCTCTCACCCACTGACTCCTCAATTTATGTCTTCTCTGACTGTCCTTCTTGCATGCATACCAGCCTCTGGCTTCTTTACTATTCATTCCATCCAGGAAGAGCACAAACCAACTGCAGATGCTTCCTCAGCCTGACAAAAGGTATTTGTACCCAAAAGCTTAGAAAGAAATTTTTTTCCAGGTATTTGAGTTGATCTAATGAAAGACATCAGATTTACCCAAAGAACCTTTTCTGCCTATGTCCTTAGACCAGCACGGCTATAACCTATACCCATGTTGCCAAAATAATTTTTTTCCTTCCCATTTGGAAAAAAGAGATTGAAACTTTGGAATATTAAAAAAATGGCTAAACTCTAAAATCTGAAAGTTGATAGATAAACATCTCCGATAGTGTGGTTTTATTCAGAAAAGTGACTTTATAAAAATGGTTCTACCTTACTCAGCAAACCTGGTCCCTATGCATAGTCAGAGTCATATCTATTTAAGACAGAAATTAGTCTTGACACTTTTTTGTTAGCTCTGTAGGAAGGACAAAGCTAAGAGAAAGTGAGATGGATTCTTTTCTATATTGTGCATTAAGGAGCTGATCCAAAGCCTATAGAAATTAAAAAAGGTCTAGGTCAATAGCCTTTTTGATCAAACTCTAAAAGACTTGTTTGCTAATTTCCAATCAATGACATTTATGTGAAATCACTGCAAATAGCAGGTATGGCTACTTGCAGATAAGAGTCAAATGGTCTATGGCATCTTTTTATTATGACTGTGTATGAGATAGAAAGAACATTATCAGAGCCCAGATTGATTTTGTGGGACCAGACATTAGAAATATTTTAAACTTGTAAATGGAACTCATTTGATATGGAAATGTTTGAACAATAATAAGTATGGGAACACATGATACATTTTAATGGGCACTTTTCAGTGTGGAACTGCACCTCAAGTTATTAGTAAGCAATGTGCTAAATTTGTGAAAAACTTGGATGAGAGCTAAAAAATATTAAATACATGTACTTGAATACTGATTTGGGGCCAATTAAAGTGGATGGCAATTATGAATGATTATTTGGAATGCTATTAGCTTAAATTCTGCTTAATGTGGAGTGATTTAGTAAATACCAAATTGCAAAATGGTGAAAAACTGGATGACAGATGTTGGTGAAATCCTGATTTTTTACCTTTTGAAATATAAATTGCCAAAAAAGATTAAGAGATTTTACCAGGTATCTCAGGGAAAAGAAAACCTGTTAATATTGTAAACAAACAGAAACCAAAACACAACTTACTCCTCCTCCTGACTTAGAATTTAATATGGCTTTAGAGCTTATGAATCAGTATTCAAAAGATATGAATTGGAAGGTAAAGATTGAAAAGTTAACCTTAACTCTGCCCCTTCAGACATATTTTTAAAAATATTTCCTCTTCTTTATTTCATTATTATGAACCTTTGTCAACTAATTCAAAACATAATACAAACTGGATTTCTAAGACAACCTTAATACAGCACATTCTACAGACTAAATGAGGTCTATAGAAGAAGAAATAAGAAAAAATACTTCATTTATTTTAGCTATGAATGTTTAATGCTAAATTATTTTGAATGTGGGATAGTGATATATAGTAACATCAGCATCAGCAAGTTTGCCTAATGTGAATCAAAGGTCTTCCTATAATTAGTCAATAAACTTCCTGGCAATTATTTTTGAGTAGTCAAGGAGAATTTGTGAACCAGTAGAAGTTTTGAGAGTGATGGCCTGAAGCAAATATGGTGTGTGTTGGTTTGGTTTTATAAAGGTAAAAATAAAAGACCCCAATTCATAATGGAAATTATCCGCTCTTAAATCCAATATTTTCATTAATAAAATAATGAAAAATATTAACGGGAAAATATCTGCAAGCAGCTGCTGGCTAATGGAATTATGAGTAATAAGTGTTTTATAAAAGAATAAATCATCTCTGACAAATCTGATTGCCCTTTTTAATTACAAAAATTGTGGTTGATGGAAAGGATGGAATAGTTGTAGGATATAGTTTACCTCCAGAAATTATTAAAGGATTTAATAATACAATGCCTCCTATTTTGAACAACTAATTCATACTGACTAAGCACTGTCATATGGACAGAAGGAATATAAATGAAAAGTAATCATTTGCAATCAAGTGTTGAATTCTCAGGAGGTGCCCAGGTGGGGTGGCACAGGGACCAGTGTTAGGTTTGATTTTTATTTACCACATTTTATTAATGCTTCAAAAGAGAAAGGTAAACTGCACATTAATTAAATTCCACAGAGACTAAACATGGAGGTGTAGCAGAGGATGGACTAATCACTTTATCACTTACTGGGGGTACTGCATTTGTATAATTTAGTATACACAGATTAAAGGTAGAAATAAATCCTGCCTGATAGTAAATTCATTTCCTAAGCTTTATATGTGGAACTATGGTTTATTCCCTTCAGGTACTATATATTTATCCTTCTGCACAAAAGCTTATGGTTTTCCTTCAAGCTCTCAGAAGGATAATGTTGTATTATTCTTAGAAACTGTTAGTAAGTGAAAAAAATGTGAACGAAAAAATCATAAAAGCAGAATTGGGAGGAAAAAACTGAGGATAGAAAAATAATACAAAATCCTCAAGATGGGTTACCTCCGGAACTGTGGGGTGGGCAGGGGTGAATTCAGGGAGGAGTGAAGTGCTACAGTTGCCATCTCTCTTTGATTCCTGCCCTACCCAAACTTTAAAAGGAGCTGCCTGGGAGGGGCAGAAGCATTTCTATTTAGGGAGTGCTGAGAGAATCAACTGACTTCATGGCTCATTATCATCTCCATTATTCCTGCTAATCTATTTCCACTCCACAGGTGTTAACCACTCTCTTATTTTTAATGGTCTTGAATTCCTCTATTCAAACTATCTTTTATTTTGTTGCCATTTTGCCATCTGCTTGCCATTCCTAGTAATGTGTCTCATCTATTTTGCAGCCCTTCAGACTGGTTTTAGCTTTAGCTGTAAACCTTAACTCATGTGTAGTAATAACTGACAGTGAAGTACTAGAGACACTGTCCAGACATTCAAGAAGGCTAGATTTTGTTTTATGAATCTGAACAAGACAAGTACATTTAACAATAATGATTACAGGACTAATGAGCAATCTATTTTGACTATTTTTATGTAGTTGTGTTTTTTTTAAAGCTTTATATATAATCTATCAAAGTAGTAAATGTTCCAATAGTTATAGTTCTTTTTGCTTTGGTCTTGAATTGAATACTGTAGTGCTAGCCCCTTAGCATATTAGTAAAGCATCTAGTCTCTCTTTAACTGGAGAAAAAAGTGTTGCATTATGATGTACTCCACCCTATGCACTCCCTTTTTCCAAATCCTAGTTCCACCCATTGGGGTGGGCCATATGTTGATAAGCCAACATAGCATTATCATTTAGTGAAAGTGAGGGTAGAACTGCACACAGCCATCCTCTCCTCCCTGCTATCATGCACAGATAAGCTCAATTTTCACAACGAATTCTCTGAAAAGTTCATTCAGTTTGAGGAAGCACTTTTTTCCCTAGAGAACTCCCAGTACTGTTTGAACTCTCCTTTTAATTATATCACTCTCCCCAAGTGGAAACATTATATGTACTGAGGTGTCCCTGGTGTGGCAGTTCTTCTAGAGAACAAGAGGACAAAGAGAGCCCTAGAGTTAGCGTGAAGACACAGAACATCTACATGGAAAGTTTTATCCTCTAGAACAGCAGTTTTTAACTTGTGGTCTACATAACGCTGTGGATTTACAGACTGTCTGAGGGGTCTGCAAAAGATAACTATGATCAATCAAAAGTATGTGAATACCCACACTTACAATTCAAAGGGGTCTGCAACTCCATTTGAAAAGGTTTAGGAGTCTTCAAATAAAAAAGGTTGAACACTACTGCTCTAGAATATCATGTGGGTTCTAGGCATCTTTGTTTCTGTCACAAGACACAACTCCCTCCTGTCTTCTTTCATTCCCCATTTGAGTAGAACATGGCAAATTTTCTGCTTTGAAATCAGATTTTAAGGAATTGCAATGCCTTTAAACTAACTAACCACTAGACTCATTGACTACAGTTCAGACATGCCCTAAAGTTTAGGTACAATAGCCACATGTACCATATATGAACTGGATTTAATATCCATAGCTCAAGTACTGATAGCAATGAAGCAACAGCAGGAATTTCAGCATGGGCTAGCTACCTGCATATGTGCCCAAGGCTTGTTGGGCTTGTAGAGCTTGTGCTGAAGACTGTGCTACCATAGTTGAACTCTTGTTATTACTGAAGCTGACTAAATTAATGCCAGCTCAAATATGTTCACATGTGCTGCAGACACACGTTTGACTTTAGTGTAGCCATAGCTTTTGGCTAGGGACAGACATTACACATAAACTGGTTTAAGTGATCAGAAACTGGTTTAAACCTGTAACAGAACAGACGTTCAGTGCACATAAACTAGTTTGAAAATGGCTGAGACCAGTTTGTGATAAACCTGGTTGAATGTAGTATCAGGCTTAACTGATTTGGGTCAAACCGGTTTATGCAATTTCTGTCCCTGACCCCTTTCTGGTTTAAATTAAATCAGATTCCCCCAGCATCCTGGCATGCCCTTTAGGCTAGGTGGGACTCTTTGCTGCACAGAAAGGCTGGCCCCTCCCCTCTGCTCCCTGGCCAAAGCTCTAGTAGAGACTTGCAGGCACAGCAGGGTCTGCTGGCTTCCCCATGTCCCTCTCTTCTCCCACCTCACCACTGGCTGCTTAATCAGGGATCCCTTCCTCCTCTCTCCCACAGCACAGACCATAGCCAGCATGTGGTATGCTACTTAACCAGAGCATCCTGCTGGGGCCTGGCCATGCCCCCCTTAGTTCAACATTGTAGAAGAGAAGAGAAGGGAGGGCTGCTCTAACACCCCCTGGCTTCTAGCCTGAGCCACTGCAGGCATGTGCTTGCATTTTTTCAATTCAGAGGTGATGTCTGTATGATTACAAACTGATTTAGCCTAGCCAGGTTAGACTAACCTGCAAAGACTGTATCAATTCATGCTCAGGCTTTTTGAGAATAGGCCTTATGAGAGGCTGAGAGCTATGGGACTCTTCAGCCTGGAAAAGCGCAGGCTCCGGTGTGATCTGGCGGCAGCCTATAAGTACATAAGGGGCATGCATCAGGATCTGGGGGAATGCCTGTTCACCAGAGCACCCCAAGGGATAATAAGGTCCAACAGTCACACACTCCTCCAAGACCATTTTAGGTTGGACATAAGGAAAAACTTCTTTATTGTCTGAGCCCTGGAGGCCTGGAATAGACTCCCTCCGGAGGTGGTGCAAGCACCTACTCTGAACTCTTTTAAGAAATGTTTGACACTTATCTTGCTGGGATACTTTGACCCTAGCTGACTTCCTGCCTTTGCGTCAGGGGGCTGGATTCAATGATCTTCCGATGTCCCTTCCAGCCCTAATAGCTACGTAATATATTAAATCTATGAATGTTTGTCCCTGGCCTTTGAGACCAACACAAAATCAATGGACAGTCTGAGAACAGGCAGTAGCATAAGCTTCCCTCCCCTAGCAGTGTGGACCGACCAATCTGTTTGGAGGAACCAGTTTAAAATGACAAATTCAATGCTAGTCCAGTGCTAGGCCACTGTCCTGAGGCTGCTGACAGTTATTGCCTAGAAACTGGAATGAAAGCCTTCCTTAGAAAACATTTCACCTGGGCCCCAAATGAGTCAATGTCACCTTCAAGGTCATATGTATACAGAGAAATCTTGCCTACTGCTATAATTCTCTCATGGACTGTAGATTATTACCCATGTGTGCTAGCCAGTTGCTAGGAGGGTGGAGATAAAGTCTAATCTGGCCCTCATCCCCTTTGGGGAAACCAAGAATCCCCCAGAAAGAAAGGGTATAACAATGCTTCCATGCCGTTGAACCTGTAGATCACAGCTGGGTTTTTTATGTAGACTGCACAAGTCAGGGAGACTCCTTGCATCTTTTCCCCTCACCCTACTGTGCACCCCCATTAAGGCCAGATGGAACTTGAACCAAACTGTGTGCAAATACTGCTTAATGAAATAGTCCTTTGAAGGGGTGTAGGTTGTAGCTGTGTTAGTCTAAGGACATAGGCAGACAAGGTTCCTTGGGTGAACAAGGAACCTTGTCTGCCATAGTCCTTTGAACACATTTAATGCATTCTTTTATGGCAGCCAGATCAACCACTGTTTTAACAAAGAAAGCACCACAAGTCATTTGCTTGTCACGTGTACTTACAATGATGCTTCTGCACCTTGACTCCTATGCCATTTTCCCTTCCTTCTCAGTCTCTGTTGTACAAGTCACATGGTTGAATGCCCTTCATGGAGCTTGTGCTCCAGCCTGTCCTCTAAAGATTAAATGGGGATGATTATTAAATGCTGCTTAAAGGCTCAATTGAGCACTCCTTACTTGGGCAAAAATCCCAGTGACATCAAATGCTCTCCAAGAGAGGAAATGTAGCTATTTGAAGGACAAAGTGCAACATATGCTGGCAGCCAGTGCAAAAGAAGAATAAGGGGCTGCTATTTTCCATTTGAGATGCTATGCTTTAGATTCCTGACTGAAATATGGAAGTAATTTTTATTTCCATTTTTTAAAATATTATATTCCAGGGAAAATCTAGGGATTTCAGTCTTTTGAAGTAGCTACCACTACATAGGTTACCAGTCCACAGGAAGCAATTTCTGGATAGCTCTTGCACTGTTGTGCTAGAATAACTCAGGAGAGTGGTAAAGGTTTTAACACTGGCAGGAATTTGCCTGAGGCAAGCTTTAGGCCTATTGGCATCACAGCTGTCTCCCTGCATTGCCAGCTGAAAAGAGGCGCTACACAGGCTGATTACAGAAACATGTTTAAAGGAAGGTAGAAGGCTTGAAATGAAATAAGTACTGTGATCAGCAAGAAGCATGCTTTGAAAATCCTGTCTAAAGACTGTCTAAGAAAAGTCTGTTTAGTTCAGTATTTCCAGCGTTTGACATGAACAGACCCATTTCTGTTGAGCTAGATCAGTCCCAAAATTGCATAACTCCACCCATTTTTAATGGCCTCTGATTTATAGCAACACAAATAATAGTGGTGGTGTCATAGTTTCATAGTTGGTAGGGTCGGAAGGGACTTGAGCAGGTCACCAAGTCTGACCCCCTGTCATGGGCAGAAAAGAATGATTATCCAGCCTCCTTTTGAAGACCCCCAGGGTAGGAGCGAGCACCACTTCCCTTGGAAGTTGGTTCAGTCTGTCATGTACAGCTGAAGACTAAAACAGTTTCAGATCAGGTTCTGAAGTTTAAACCTCAAAAGCTGGGGCTGATTTGGGATCTGGGGTTTCAGAACTGGGGCTATTATAACATTAGGGGTCATTTGTAAATTTTGGATTTCACATATCTCTAAAGTGTGAAGATTTGTAGATAGAACACTTTGATTTGGCTTTACCTTCAATGTTAACCATTCAGACATAGTGTTTGCCATTTATAAATCTAAGCCGTGCTTTCCTCTACTAGTTATGTTCCAGCTTAAAAAAAAAAGTTTCTTTTTTTTTTTTTAAAGTGGCAGGCATGAGGGGGGATGAGTAGCTTCGGTGTTCACCTCCAAGGTCCAGAACCCTGCCACAGTGGTGGTTCCAGGAGCTGTGCCAGTGTGCTGGTGAGCTCAGAGAGTTCACTGCGCTTACAGATTCACAGACATTTTGGACTGGAAGGGACCTCATGAGATCATTGGGTCCAGCCCCCCTGCTCTGTGCAGGAAAGACTGCTGGGGTCAAATAAAGCCTTTCTGTCACTGCATCGCTGAAGTGTGGGTGCATCTGCAACCCCCATCCACCACTTCTGGATCTGCCCATTATAGCTAGTTCTAGGGAATAGTGCCATTTTAAATCAGGGAGTAAGACAGTAGTAAACATAGGTGGCTTTTTATAAACTATGGGTCAGATCTTCAGAAATGTAAGTACCTAAAAATGCAAACAGGTGCCTAATGGAATCTATTCAAATGATTAAGGCAATTACAGAAGGGGGCAGTTTTCAAACCTAAGAATGTAAGTTGCTAATGGACTATAAAATGAATGTTGCCACCAACAGAAACAAACATTGCTACACATATGCATTGGGTAAACAACACAAAAATTAGGGTATACATGGAAAGATAATTGTATGTGCATGTAAATGCACTTTGTTGCCTGCACTGTTGCATCTTTTGTAAAATAATTAGCTTTCCCCTGTCTCTACAGTGAGTGCATGCGGCACAGTTTAAAAAAAATTGTGGCCAGAAATGATATCAATATTTCTCTGTTAATGTCTTGCATATAATGCTATAGCATTCTTGGCCTAACCCAGACAAAGTAAGACATTCACTCTTTTATTTTCCTTCTTCCTTCTAAAAGCTTTTCAATTTGTAGAACTTGCCCATGTTTTTCATTCCTTCCTGAATAGCCAATATATTGTTGGGTACTATAGAAATGTTTGTTGGTTCTTACAGAAAGAACCTTTAAGTCACTTGTTAACAAGGGATAATTTCCTGCATTTATCTTTTTAACAGCAAGAAGTTTCTTTTGTTTTGTTTTTTTACTTTAACTAGGGTGAGGAAAGCAGTGAGAAGCTGCCTGGGTCACAGGCTTTTTAACAAATTATTATGCCCACACTTTTAATTGGTCTCTCTGTACAAATCAATCAGAAATGAAACAAAATTGCGTCTTCTCCCCCGCTCTCCCCCCCACTTCTCCCAAGAGGCTCAAGTTTAACATAATCATCTAAGAATTCACAAAGGATTTTCTGTGCATTTGAAGACTTCCTCTTCAAAATTTATATAGGCTGTTTTCTTTTTATTCAGGATGCAAATACTTTTGTGGCAGACTTACCAATTCAGCCCGGCATGTCCTAGGCTCAGGAAAGCTTCATTTCAATTGATGGAGCCCGTCCAGAGGGGGCGGGGGGGGGCGGGGCGAGGAGCCTCTTGGACCTAATTGAATCCTGCACTTTGTGGGTCCAGCAAGACTTTGGGGGCAGAGCCTCCGAAGTGAATAAAAGGAGCTGTGTGCCCAGCATACAGCAGACGCATTGGGGGACGATGAAGGAAGAAGGGGCTAAGAAGAGCTGGGAACAGCTACCCAGCAGGTGAAACAGTGCCCAGAAGAGCCCCAAAGACCCCCCTTGCTGGGACCGATGTCTCAGCCCCACCGATGCCTCAGTCTGGGCCTGCATCCCCTGGCAGGTGGCCAGGGAGTGGTGCACAGATCAGTCATGGAGCACAGATGCTGGGAGCCGCTCGATGTGGCTCAGGTCTGCAACCCCGGCAGGTGGCCAGGAGCGCAGTGCAGAGGTCGCTGCATGGAGGGTCCAAGAGTGGACTAGGATACAGGCGTCTCGGGTCCCGAACCCTTGGCACACGGCCAGGCTGCCAATGTGGCAGCACCCCCCAGTAGGTCCTGGAGCCGATCAAGCCCTAGTGTTGCATGAGGCGGCCCAGGCCTCCAAGCCCTGCCATAAGGAGCAAGCCAAATGGTGCACAGGGCTGTGAGCAGGCCTCAGGATGGGAGAGAACCTGGGCAGCAGCCAGCCACTGTGCCAGGAGAGGCGCCCATCCCACCAAGCCAGAGCATCCCCGCATCACCAGGGGTCGTGAGTGTTGGGGACAAGGGTATCCCACAGGGGAGGGGACCCTCAGGAGAGAGCCAGCAGAGTCCCCTGTGAAGTTGAGGGTCCCATCCCAGTCCATGAGGGGTTGGAGGGGCCTGGAGCATCATCCCCTTTTGCCCTGGCAGAACTGTGGCCAGGCTTCCCCTCATTGAATGAGGAGACCCTAGCATAGTAGCACCCTCAACACCCAGAAAGGTGAGTGAGCGCCTCCTGTTTTGTCATGTGTGCCTTATATTTTGTGATTTGAAGTTTCACTGTTATATGAATACAAGTGCATTCCTATCTTTGATTGATTTCCACTGTGTACATGACAATGTTCTTTCATGGACTGTAAATAGTTAATTGCATTGCCCTGTTGATATGCTGTATTTACCTGTGTTTACCTATACTTACCTGTTCCAGATCTGTTACCTGTGTGGCTTGAAGCTCTATAAGAGGTATAAGTCAAGTATATAATATAGTCCTGTACCATTGAATAAGTGATTATTTATATGTAGATATATATATGTGTGTGTTTGTGTATATAACTTTATTTTATGAATTAATAAACCTGTATATAGTTAAAAAGTTGAGTCCTGGCCTGACTCTATAGGAAACTGAGGGGAAACTGTGGTTGACAGTTCCCTTCCATAGCATGTCTGCCTGCTGACAATCCCCTTCAATTCGGAGAGTGGGGTACATACCCTGTATACGCTTGGGCTACATTTTATACAAACAAGACAGATTACTAAAGAGCTGACGCTGTAAACTGGTAAGCATTTTTGTTTGTTTTAAACCAAAAATCTGAACCGCTCCAATTATTGAATATATCAATAGATTAATTGAAAAAAATAATAGAAGTTCTGAGCCTGAAACTAGGAAGTTCTTATGCCTTTCAAGAGAATGTGGTAGGCCTGAAAACAACTAATCTTTAAGAGTAGAGGGTTGCAATCAAATTTTCAGAACTGCTCAGGTGACCTTGAAGTTGGTGTCTTAAATTAAATGTAGAGTCCTAAGTCAGTTAAGTATTGCAATAAGAGCATCAATGGCTAAATGCCTTTAAAAATTTGGGCCTGAGGCACTTCAGAAAATTTGAACAAAGACTGTGGAAAATGAAGCTCTTTTTTTTTTTTTTAAAGACCAGGTTCTAGGTGAGAAAAGAAGGGCAAATTTAAGACTGTAAGCTCTTATCACTGGGGGTTAGATTTCTTCTGAGGGGTATTGGCTTCTGAGTGTGCTGAATGATGTACATTTATTGAACAAGGCTAGATATTGTTTGTGTTTTCTGTATATTGCTCTTCATTTGTCGTTGTATATTGAATTTAACTTGAATTTATAGCAGGTATCTTAGCTTTTCAAGTAAAGGAAGGTGGCTGCTGCCATTAGGCAAACTTGCACACATTTCTACAGGGTAGAGTTTTCATGTGGCAGTATCAAATAGTTCAGGGCACCTTATTCTGACCATTTTATTTCTTGACCAGTAATGTTTAAAGGGTAAGATTAATTGAAGTACCAGGATTATATAATTTCTCTCTCACCTTCTTTTTTAAAGTTGTTTCTCATATTCAATATATTTTTCTTGTATTAAATTATGACTCTCCCTTAGGTGCTGTTTGTGGTACAAATCTCAGAACAATACAGACTGAGTTCAACTTCTCGCTAATGAGTTGATATTGAGTTGACTTTATGAGCTAGCAATGTATCAACTGTTCATCATTAAATCATTCCCAAAATGAACATTAATGAACTTCACCTACTACAGCAATGAAAGGCAGCTCATATTTCCCCTGATTTCTAATTCACTGCAAAGTAACTTGAATTCAGACTATGTCCATGACTTCATTGAATTGCTGTATAACGAGCTGCCATAAAACAATGAATTTCTGCATACACAAATTGGACATTCTCATAGAATATTCATTTGGTCACACAATGTATTCCAGCTACTTGGTGAACTCCTGCATAGATACAAACCCTCTTAAAATGCAGTTTCAATCTGCCAAATTCTTGTAGCAATAGAGTATGTTTTATGCTAAAAAAGTTATGTTTTTAATATGAAAGATTTGTTTAGTCATTTTTTTCAGCGTAAAGGTGAAATGTAGAATCACAGAAAAATAGGACTGAAAGTAACCTTGACAGGTCATCTAGCCCAATCTGCTGCTCAAAGCAGGATCATCCTGGTCTAAATCTTCCCAGACAAATATTTGCCTAACTTGCGCTTAAACTTCCAGTGATGGAGATTCCACAACCTTGTTCCAGTGCTTAATCACCTTAAAAACAACTGATTTCGTCCTTTACTGCTTTCTTTATGATCTATAAAGATAGTCTGAAATATTAGGGCTTCACTTCTCATTTTGCTGTAGGAACTGGGCAGCAACCCATACTTATTTCTGGAGAGAACTGGCTCTGAAAAGCACTTCAGGTTCACAGTGAATAACCAATTGCATACAAGTTCACTATGTGATGCTGGGACTGAGGCCATGTTTATAGGAGAAGAAAATTACCCTTTTTTTGCACATTTTAAAATCATAAGCAGGACAAGGCAAGTAGTATGTTTAAAGGCCCAGCCAGTCTATATAAAACCTAAATGGAAACCATAAGCATTCTTTAACCAGCCTGTTAAAATCGCAACTTTATTTTCTATGCTGATTTTATTGAAGTCAATAGGTATTTATGCTACTGATCAGGATTTCACCCTAGGACATTAAACATGTTAGTTAACATATACATCAACCCTCATCAAGACAGAATCCAAGGTTGAGGAAGTAGAAGGATTGTGGGTTAGGCTACATGGGGGGCAAGGAGAAAGGGATTTGGTGGTAGGGGTCTGCTACAGATCCCCACACCAAGGGGAAGAAATAGATGCGGGGCTCCTGAGGCAGCTCTCGGAGACCATAAAAGCTAAAGAGGCGGTAGTCATGGGGGACCTAAACTACCCGGACATCTGCTGGGAGATGCAGACAGCAAAGTCCCATCACTTACGCAGGTTTCTAACCTGTTTACAGGACCTCCACCTGACACAGGAGGTACACGGTCCCACTAGGGGGAATGCCATACTGGATCTGGTATTGGCAACAGGGGATGACATGATAGGGGACCTCCAGATCGGTAGCCATTTGGGAGACAGTGATCACCTATTAATAGAATTCAACATAAGACGTCGAGTGGGTAAGGTAACTAGTAGGGTGAAAGTGCTAGACTTTAGGAAAGCTGATCTCAATGAACTCAGGCGATTAGTCAAGGACGCTGTCGCAGGGCACCTCGGTGCCCCTGCTCCTATAGAGGAGAAACTGCCAGGGAGCGAGGGAGCGCGCCCTGGCCTGACATAACGAGCCAGCTGAGGGTTGCTCAGGTAATGAGCGCAGCTGCGGGTTGCCGGAGCAACCAAGGGGAACCAGCTGCCTGTAGGGGGCAGGGCCTGGCCCTTATAAAGCTCAGGGCTGAGGCCAGGCTGGCAGTTCTCTGCCAGCAGCCGGAGAGGCAGGAGCTCCCTCAGCCGACATATGGGGAGGAGCCTGACGAGCGAGTACAGCTTATGATAGCCCTGAGGGGATTGGGCACTAAAGGTTTAGCCAGGGGGGGCTTTATGTTTGTGTTATAACCAGGAGGCTCTAGTTTACATTTGGCTCTGTATATTACACCCGGAGGCTTGGGTGAGGCTGTAGGGGTTGGAGGAGGCCTCAATTATAGGGACCCCAGAGACTGTGGGGTGCCCTAGCGCCAAGAGGGCGCATTATCTGCATAGCGCCAGGGAAGGCGCAGCTCGCACGCCAGGGCGTGAGCAGCTGGCGGCGAGGAGCGCGGCCAGTGGATCGCGGGCGCAACCCGTAGGTTGCGGACGGGGACCTAGACCCCGGATTGCGTGTGGGGGGGAACATAGACCCCGGCCCCAGGAAAGGGGCAATATTATTGAGTAGCCCAGTGTGGGCACGGCGAACCCCAAAGAGGGGGGAGCGCCATACTAAGGAGCCCTAGAGAGAAGGGCAATTACCAAGGAGCCCGAGACGGGCATAGCGAGCCCGGCCGCAGGCTAGCGCGGCAACACGCCTCAGACTGAGGCAGGGCACTGCGGTTGCCCCGAGAAGACAGGGAGTAGCAGTGCGGTGAGCCAGGGTCAGAGAGGGTGCCCGTGCGGTTGGCCCATAGGACCGGAGGCCCGCTACGGTGAGCCCCAAAGAGGGGGGGAGCACCATTGTACGTTATTGAGTAGCCCAGTGTGGGCATGGCGAGCCCCAGAGAAGGGGGAGCGCCATACTGAGCAGCCCTAGAGAGCGGGGCCATACTGAGAAGCCCGAGACGGGCATAGCGAGTCCAGCCGCAGGCTAGTGCGGCAACACCCCTCAGACTGAGGCAGGGCGCTGCGGTTGCCCCGAGAAGACAGGGAGTAGCAGCGTGGTGAGCCAGGGTCAGAGAGGGTGCCCGTGCGGTTGGCCCATAGGACCGGAGGCCCTCTAGAGAGTTGTATATGATTGAGAAGCCCTGTGGGGGCACGGCGAGCCCCAAAGAGGGGGAGCGCCATACTGAGGAGCCCTAGAGAGGGGCCATTACTGAGGAGCCCTAGACGGGCCATATCGAGGAGCCCGAGACGGGCATAGCGAGCCTGGCTGCAGGCTAGTGCAGCAACACCCCTCAGACTGAGGCAGGGCACTGTGGTTGCCCCTGAGAAGACAGGGAGTAGCAGCGCGGTGAGCCGGGGTCAGAGAGGGTGCCCGTGCAGTTGGCCCATAGGACCGGGGCCTGCTAGGGAGTCCCTGAGCGGGACCGTACCATCAGGGGAGGCCCAGTGGCAGGCTGGGCATGAGAGAGACAGACTGGACAACGTCCATTACATCTGCGAGGCTTGGGGCGTGGTATCAGGGGAGGTAGGAGCCACGCATAGCCCATAAGGCTAGGGTGTCCGAGGAACACTCATCGTATCAGGAGACCCCCCAGGGGGTCCGGAAGAACCGTGGGGACAGAGGTCCCTAGTAGCCATGCCCAGGGAGTCGTAGGCAGCCTCCTTAATATATTTCCAACAAGACGTGGCGGGCGAGAATTAGAGGGTGTCTTGGGCCAGCCTGACACAGAGCGAGGGACCGTAAGGAGATCACGGCCCTCCGTGAGGACCCCGCCGTGACAGACGCACTGCAGAGTAGGAGTTTTGAAGGCATGGGAACCCAAGAAGGGTGGCTGTGCCTTAAGGAAACGATCCTTCGGGCACAAAGCAAGACGATCCCTGAGCGAGGCAAAAGAGGGAAAGGGGCCAGGAGGCTTCCATGGCTGACCAGAGAAATCCAGGACAACCTAAGGGCCAAAAGGGGAGCACATAAAAAGTGGAAACAAGGTGAGATCACTAAAAACGAATATACCTCCTCTGCTCGTGCTTGTAGGGAGGCAGTTAGACGGGCCAAAGCTACCATGGAGCTGAGGATGGCAACCCAAGTAAAAGACAACAAGAAATTGTTTTTTAGATATATTGGGAGTAAAAGGAAGGCCCAGGGAGGAATAGGACCCCTGCTAAATGGGCAGAAACAATTGGTGACGGACAGGGGGGACAAGGCTGAACTCCTCAACGAGTTCTTTGCCTCAGTGTTCCTAAGTGAGGGACACGACAAGTCTCTCACTGGGGTTGTAGAGAGGCAGCAGCAAGGTGCCAGACTTCCATGCGTAGATCCTGAGGTGGTGCAGAGTCACTTGGAAGAACTGGATGCCTTTAAGTCGGCAGGCCCGGATGAGCTCCATCCGAGGGTGCTAAAGGCACTGGCCGACATCATTGCAGAGCCACTGGCGAGAATATTCGAACACTTGTGGCTCACGGGCCAAGTCCCGGAGGACTGGAAAAGGGCTAACGTGGTCCCCATTTTCAAAAAGGGGAGGAAGGAGGACCCGGGCAACTATAGGCTGGTCAGTCTCACCTCCATCCTTGGTAAAGTCTTTGAAAAAATTATCAAGGCTCACATTTGTGAGAGCCCAGCAGGGCAAATTATGCTGAGGGGAAACCAGCACGGGTTTGTGGCGGGCAGATCGTGCCTGACCAATCTAGTCTCTTTCTATGACCAGGTTACGAAACGCCTGGACACAGGAGGAGGGGTGGATGTCGTATACTTAGACTTCAGGAAGGCCTTCGATACGGTATCCCACCCCATACTGGTGAACAAGTTAAGAGGCTGTGACGTGGATGACTACACAGTCCGGTGGGTGGCGAATTGGCTGGAGGGCCGCACCCAGAGAGTCGTGGTAGATGGGTCGGTCTCGACCTGGAAGGGTGTGGGCAGTGGGGTCCCGCAGGGCTCGGTCCTTGGACCGATACTCTTTAATGTCTTCATCAGTCACTTGGACGAGGAAGTCAAATGTACTCTGTCCAAGTTTGCAGATGACACAAAGCTATGGGGAGAAGTGGACACGCTGGAGGGCAGGGAACAGCTGCAGGCAGACCTGGACAGGTTGGACAAGTGGGCAGAAAACAACAGGATGCAGTTCAACAAGGAGAAATGCAAAGTGCTGCACCTAGGGAGGAAAAATGTCCAGCACACCTACAGCCTAGGGAATGACCTGCTGGGTGGCACAGAGGTGGAAAGGGATCTTGGAGTCCTAGTGGACTCCAAGATGAACATGAGTCGGCAGTGTGACAAAGCCATCAAAAAAGCCAATGGCACTTTATCGTGCATCAGCAGATGCATGACGAATAGGTCCAAGGAGGTGATACTTCCCCTCTATCGGGCGCTGGTCAGACCGCAGTTGGAGTACTGCGTGCAATTCTGGGCGCCACACTTCAAGAAGGATGCGGATAACCTGGAGAGGGTCCAGAGAAGGGCAACTCGTATGGTCAAGGGCCTGCAGACCAAGCCCTACGAGGAGAGACTAGAGAACCTGGACCTTTTCAGCCTCCGCAAGAGAAGGTTGAGAGGCGATCTTGTGGCTGCCTATAAGTTCATCACGGGGGCACAGAAGGGAATTGGTGAGTATTTATTCACCAAGGCGCCCCCAGGGGTTACAAGAAACAATGGCCACAAGCTAGCAGAGAGCAGATTTAGATTGGACATCAGGAAGAACTTCTTCACAGTTCGAGCGGCCACGGTCTGGAACGGGCTCCCAAGGGAGGTGGTGCTCTCCCCTACCCTGGGGGTCTTCAAGAGGAGGTTAGATGAGTATCTAGCTGGGGTCATCTAGATCCAGTACTCTTTCCTGCTTATGCAGGGGGTCGGACTCGATGATCTATTGAGGTCCCTTCCGACCCTAACATCTATGAATCTATGAATCTGTGAATCTATAAGTGGAATGACACCTATTTTTAGTGAGGACAGGGCCTACAAAGACTAATAAAGCTCTTGGATGCATTGATTAGAAGAACAACCAGTAGGAGTAAAGAGGCTATGCCACTCCTGCATGCAGTTATTGAGACTATTACTAGTACAGTATGTCTGGTTCAAGAATTCACATTTTAAAAAGGTATTGAAAAAGGGATCAGAAAAGAGCTGCAATTTGGATTCGAGGTCTGGAAAACCTACTTTTAAATAAAAGACTACAGGTCAATCTATTCAAAGAGAAGGTTAAGCAATGACTTCATCATCATCTTACTAGTACCTGTGTGAAGAGAAGATTCCAGTTGACTGACTCATGGCAAGATCCAGTTGGTGAAAGCTGAAACTAGAAAAGTTCAAACTCAAAATGAGGTTCAAATAATTTAAAGGTAATTATCCTTAAAGACTTCCATTATGATTGATGAATTCGTTATCACTTGACTTCTTGAAACAAAAAATGGATGTCTTCCTAAGACACGTGGGTTGGTTCAAATAGAAGTTTAGAATGGATACAGGCATTAGTGGGTATAGTCCTATGGCCTGTGCTATCAAGCACATCACCCTAGTTGATTATAATGGGCCCGTTTGGCTGTTCATCTAAGAACCTTGGGAAGATCTTCAGGGATATCACATGAGATTGATACCTGAACCACAATTGATCTGGCTTGCACACTCTGAATCTGGGAATATGCCAATGAGACACTTCCAGGATCATTCTCAGGGATCTGTTTCAAAAACAGGCATAGAGGAAGCCCATGGAGCAGACTTCATTTGGTTGTATTTGGAGTACAGGTTTTATTCATGTATTGCATTTGGAGTACAGGTTTTCCTCACCAACCATGGTTTTGAGTATCTACGCTTAATATTCTATATACCAGGGGTTCCCCACATTTTTATGCCACAGCCCAGCAAACCATGGACTGGAAGTGACCACAGACTGGTAAACTGCAGACCAGCAGTGACTGGCATACTGTGGGCAGGCAGCCAACCCTTTTTCGTACTCAGTATACTTAGTATAAAAAAGGACTGGCTGCTGGTCTGCAGTATACCGGTCACTTCCAGTCTGTGGTTTGCTGATCCACAGTCACTTCCGATCCAGCAGCCAACCCTCCTGCGGACCAGCAGCCGGCCCTTTGTGGCTCAGCACTGGGCCACGGCCTGGGGGTTGGGAACCCCTACTACATATTATTTTGGCTAACACAGTATTGAGTTATGAGTAAGCACAGTTTTCTGTGGCCACACATCAGCCCGCCACCTGCTATTTCAAATCACCTAGGCTCTTGCTAGCTACCTGTGGCACTCCCATCTCCTCACACACATGCAGTCTCACATTGTGCTTCATGCTGTTAACATCCAGTTGCAGGTGCCCCACACTTTTCTCCCAATTTTTTTGTGATTTTTGCATTTTGCCCTTAATCATGGCCTCTAAGCGAGGGTGTGGTGAAGATGAGCAATTTGTGAAGAGGGTAAGGAAAGTGATGTCCTTGGAAACAAAATGGGAGTTGTTAGATCATCTAGCATGTGGAGTGTGTGTGGCAAATATAAAACATGATTTTTATACACTGTATGTTCCTTTCTTATTCATATTCAAGTCCCTAACCTCATTTTCCCCATAACCCTTTTGTCTTACTTACCACGGTTTTGCTATCCACAGGAACTTTCAGGAACCTAACCCCAGTTGGCAAGGGAAACCTGTATGCGACCAAAAGCTGGTGGTTGGGCTGTGGTCAGGGCCATCCCAGCTGGGACACATGACTTCTGTGGTGTATATGTGCCCCAAGATTCCTAAGGGAATCTGTAAAGCCACAGTTTTCAAATGTGACTGATGACTTAAAGGGAATGCCGGAGATGCTTCAAAGTGTCTGGCTTTTAGAAAGTACTGGGGGCCTGCCCTCTGGCTAACAGGCCTCTGTAAAGTGCCTTAATCCAGGCACCCAAAATGTTTACTCATTTTTGTCAATCTTAGCTTAAAAAGTGCTTTGTTGCCAGAACTACTGCCAGATCAAACCAGTAGATTCACGTGTTTTCACTCTGTTCCCTTACATTAGGAATATACATAAAAGGAAATCAGTATTCCAGATATCAAGTGCTCTTCTGCAAAGGAATTTTATTTTAATGTACTTTTCATAAAGTCTCAGAGCAGCTGGGGACTGCTAATGTCATGGCTCAGTACATGGAGTAGTGAGGCATTCAATCAACTTTCTGCATCTTTATGCAGATCCAGTTACAGAGCTGTTGAACCAGTGGGTCAAAACCGAAGTAGTAAACTCTTGAGCTATGGGGAGGACAGAACATGACGGACAAGCTATACACATACTTCTGCGTAGGTGAACTCTAGTTTGATTGGGAGCAGTAGCTGTAGAGGTGAAGGAGCAGCTGAAAAGAAATGTTGGGCTGTTTTAGCATACTATTCCTCTGGGTCCACAAAGAAGAGAGGTAGCAAATAGGCTGGGCTGGCAGCATGGAAAGCAGGAAAGCTGCAGAATGACACAGACTTGGTGAATCATCAATAAAAGAGGGTGTCAGACATATGGCAGCATGAGCTGTGGATTGCATATGGTTATGCAAGTTTTATCTGAACCTGATTTCAGATTGTTCATCTAACTTGGCCTGCCTTCCTCCATATAAAAGGCATGTGTGAGGATTTTACAAGTCTCATGAAGAACATCTGCAGAATAACTTTTAAAATTCAAAGCTGCTGACAATTCTCAGTTTCCACTGAAGTCAGCAAAAGTCACTGGTACTCAAGCAGCTTTGAAAATTAGGGTACTTAAGGACCTAGCTAAAAGATACTCCGGCTTGAAACATTTGGCCTTGGATTATTGACACTACAGGGTGAAGTCAGTGGGACTTGCAGGTGCTCAGTGCTTCAGGCTGGAGACCTAAAACAGTACATGGGCTTTCAGCAAGGGCATTTTTATAAAAACAAAAGAAGGTGGACCAATAACCAAGAGTCCCAGGCATAACTATTCAGGTAATAATCTAAAAACTGGTAGGTTTGAATGTAACTGAGGCATACAAGTGGCAACTTCTCCATAAGAACAATGTCACTTCTTTGCCACTCTCCTGGGACAGAGCTTTGGATCAATGCTTATATTTATAGAACCAAATATTAGATATAGCTTTCTGTCAGCCTCCTGTGGGAATCTAAAATAAACTCAACATTTATAGCACTTCAGATTTTGATATTACTGCAGTACTTCCGGCTCTAGCTATAGGAAATACAACAAATACCGCAGTAAAGTCCAAATATCAAAGGACACTAAATGCTGCTTTTTTTTTTTTAATGGCATCAACTAAATATAGAGTTAATAAATCTGCACGGTAGTTTTACTACTAGTGCTGGTCAAGAACACAATAAGCTGTCTACATTTTGGGTGTCAATCCATTGAAGTCAACTGGGTAACATTAGGGATTCATTTGGTGGATTTGGGGATTAATTTGGGGATTCATTTCCTTCTTTAGAGGAAAAATAAACATGAGGGTTCTGAGCAAGGATCATGTTGACTAATTAGAAGCTTCTGTTTTAAGAGATACATTTTGAAAAAGATGGAGATTGATTTGTAAGATCAGTATCACTGAAGAGATGTCTGAAGACATCATTTGGGTTGCTGTGAAAGCTGTTGTTAGAGTGCAATTCATTAGCACTGCCTGAGAAGTCAGAAGAATGGAGGAAGTAGCATATGAGAGGTTGCTGAGAGAATTAGCAGTCTTAAACAACAGGAACAAATATAACAAAGACAAAAAAAATCTAGCAAAGCTTCTCCTGGTCTACTTTTGTGAATGGGGAGATCTTGCTACCCCTTATTACTATTCATAAATGGCCAAAACAGGCAAACGGCTTCCAAAAAAAAGTCTTGCAATGAAAAGTATAACAAGGTCCAATGGTTTTCAGGACAAGTTAAGCACCAAATTCTGCCCTTTTCTTCAGTGCCTTATCAACCCAATTAAGTTACGCACAACTGACTTTTTATCTGGGCACTCTAGGCAGCGGCCAGGAGATGAAGAAACATGGGCATGGAATCTCCATACAATCTCCTTCCTCAGTCCTAGCTAACCCAAGCAAAAAATGTAAACCCTCCCAAAAAACAAAAAGCCACATCCAACCTCATAAAGCCAGTGTGACTCCCACTCCTATAGCTGATAAAACTATACTTTCCAAACTACAGAGCCCCAAAGAATGATGATAAGATCCAGACCACTCTCCCAAAAAAGTGGGGAAGAAAGCTATATTTCACTTGCCTGGTTACACCTGACTTCTGGTTGTGTAAAAGACTAGGGGCCCCCAGAAACTTAATGCAGCATTTACATGGTGGCAGGGGAAGATGGGGAGGAGATGAGCGGTGGTCATCCCCTAGATTCTGGAGCTGCACCTAACCTCCAAGTGATCACTCACATGCACTGCACAGCTGAAGGGGAGAACTACTGCACCTTGTGTGGTCCTGGATCCACTCCAGTCTGTACTGTATATTTTAGTGCTTTGTACATTATAGCAAAGTTAGCTTGGTCAGGTCCTGCTTACTTTCTCTTCCTTGAATTGTCCTTTTGACTTATCGGTAAGGCAAAACGGGATTGGGTGTGTGGAATGTGCCTGATTTTACTTCATCTCTTTAGTTTTCCTTATTTACCTCATTAACAATTATTAGCATTTCTGCTCTTCCCTGTTGGACCATGGGAAACAGTTTCCTGGTTGTTAATGTCACATTGTAATGAACGCCTGCTTTACAGCATGTTGTAGCCTTTCAGCTGAATCTGGTTATGACATGAACTACTGGGACAAGCTGTTATTTGTCACCCTCATGAATTTTTCCCTTGTAAATATGATCTGCAATGGCCAGCTCCCCAAAGAATCAGACTTTCTTTTCTTGTCTGTTTAGCTTCTTTTCTTGCATTACTATTGCTCTGTGTGCGTTTGATGTACAGCGACAGTTACCATCCTTATGCATTTGCAGTCGGCATTACAGTTACTGCAGAATGTATTTCTGGGGTCCGAGAAAGAAACTAACCTGTGGAGGTATGAGTTAGTCACACTGGTGACTGAGCTGGTGTAGCTTGGAAGCTTTAACCATTAGCTCAGGATGAAGAAACTGTCAAGGTCCATTGGACGGGATGTCAGAGGCGATTACCTGAACAATTCTGTAAGTACTGGGCAATGAAACAATGCAGCTTTCAAACTATGTCAGCCAATTAGCTCCAAACTACTAATATGACAAATCCCTTAGAATTTAGACTCCAGTTGAATGAAACCAGGGATACTGTGCTTGTGCCCTTGTGCCTTTCACTCTAGTTCCTGGTATAGTTGGAGTGTTGTAGTTGTGATGATCCAGGAGACATGCAAGAAGCATGTCTTTTTTGGTGATATATTTTATTGGACCAGCTATGTAGTTGGGAGAAATGTTAGGCAAGCTTTTAGGCACAGGTGCCTATAGATGTGCAGGGAGGCTGCTCCAATGCACTGTAATTACAGCGCATTAGAGCAGACTTGATTAATTGAGTCTGCTGGAGTGTGCTAATTAGTGCACTCCAGCAGCCTCCACATCTCATGTATCAGTGTCCCTGTGCTTCAGAATGGTAGCAGAGGCACATTAACTAAAGCTTATTGAATGAGCTTTAGTTAAAGTATTCCCACCACCATTTTGAAGCATGGGGACACTGATACATGAGATGCTGTGGGTGGTTTAATTAGAATGGCTCTTGAAGCCACTTTAATTAAAGTGCCCTCATCCCACCCCTGGAGCACATGTAAAAACACCTCAGGTGCCCTTCTTTAAGTCTCGGAAGGTACAGCCAAAGCTAAATACCAGATAAAACAATAGCTTGTGTCTAATTCTATAAGTAAATAAAAGCAAAGGGATGGAGGAGGATTTCTCTTTGCTTCTAGTTCATAATGATACAAACAATTATACTGGTACAAAAATCTATACCTCAGGCCTTATACAAAGACCAGAATGTGTACTGCTTTATGTACACACTCTGTATCACTAGCATAACTTAATATAAGGTTGCACATGGAACAACCTACAGAAGTAGAAGACAATAGAAATATTGTAAGATAAGTCAGCAGTTTTCTCTTTAAATAAAACATTTTTTTGAAATATAAGAGCATGGAGATATATAGAAAATCAAGAATTGCACCAACCTTAAATGTCTATCTCAACATGCCAAAGGTATGCATTGCCCAAAGGCCCCCTGTCTTCATTGCAGGTATGGAAACTGGTGATCAACCTCATGTTTTCTATAAACAAAGTTCCTTCTGTGACCTACCATGACCAGAGCTGTCAACAGCTGGGCACTGTTGTCCGCCTCATGCTTTTCTTTAGAACAAGTGCCTTAGACTGAAGCCCTGCTATTCCACTAGGAATCCATTATTAATCACCAAATATTTTCACTGTTTCAGAGGGCATCCTATTTGGCTAAACAGCTCTTACCATGGCAAAGCAAGTAACCTGCATCTGGGGCACTCTGTCCTGCTCTTCAAGATGAGAGATGGGTGTTCTGTTGTTCAATGGATGGACCACAGGTTCTTAATAGCTGCATTTCTTTGTTCCCTGAGTCGGGAGGTGTGGACATCTGACCCTAGTTGGGCAAGGTTTGCCTTTATAAAGTAGCTTTTTGCTTCCTTTCTCACAGGTTCTCAACTATCACTTTAGACATTCAATGTACAACTCCTAGGTGTTCTTTTAAGCTGACTTAGGGGTGTTTTTCATTGGCAGCAGTGTCAAGCAACATTTTACTGGGGGCCAGGCTTAGGTCCAAGAACTTTAATTCAGCTGTGCTGTGTTGTGCATACAGGATAAAATGGTACTCTCTGTTTCACCTGTTTCATCTCATTTACTTGAACCAAGTTCTAGAGGCACAGGAAGAGCACATTTATTTCTGCTTTCCTGTTTTAAGTGTACCTATACTACTTTCAGAACCATGGTATCTGAGTGCTTTGCATATATCAAAAGAATATGCAACATAAGTGAATTAATGGTATAGGATATCATTTGGTATTTTGTACTTGCTACCATAATGTGGATAGGCATTGCAATAAGTACTGTTTAAAGAAAATCTATAATAATTTACTATTTGTTTCACAACAACAGCATATTAGGTTCTTAGAACAAGGTTCAACTTATTTTTATTTTTTTTTGTTTCTCAGCATAACAGCACATTAACATTTTTGATTGTGCATAAAATTTCATGCAAACTTTTTTCTGTTTTGTGGGAGCCTTCAGAATTTTTATGGACTTTACTTTGTTTTGGGGCACTGTAATTTTTCTTTAGCAGCCCAGCACCTTGGAATAGTTATGGGTCTATCAAAACACAGCATTTTAATTTTATAGGCACACCTATGCATTTAATTCTCTCTCTAAAACTTCTTTTAAGTCCTTAAAGGGTCATTCCAGACTTGAGGGGGAAGCTACGATTGCTACGTGTAAATAAAGCACACAAGCACGATATATTGAACCTAACAGCAAAGTGTTCATTAATCCTGAAATCCAGCCAGGCCACAGGTAATTTTGCAAGGCATTGCATTTATAATGAAATTATTATTATTATTATTATTACTTACTGCTGTCATCCATTTGTAACTGTTAATACCTGCTGGTAAGATCAATGATTGTTAAAAGCTTTGCTAGAGTGAGGAAAACTTAGTGAATTGTAAACCCTAGATCATAAATATTTATTTATTTATTTTCAAATATTGAAGTCCAATTTTTCACAGACTGTTTCAATTTTTCAAAGCTGTTCATATTGTTACAGATAAGTAATGTCTTAAGGTTCCTGCTTATGAGTCAAGGAAACTGGTGGCTATCATTGTATGTTCACTGTTCTGCCATGACTTTGATAGGAGAATATATGGATATATCAATAAACAAATGGAAGATAATTGCCGGTCATACAGCCAGGTTTATATGATGTTCCTTAATATGCCTTACAGAAATTACCCGCTGTGGTCACACACAGAGTGTGATGGAGCAGCTAAGGTGCTCTGCCACTTTAAGGGCTGGAGCAGACAGTCAGCAGGTGCCTGATTAGGGTGGCCATTTTATTGCCTATCTCTCAAGGCTGGGGCAGCAGTTTACTGCCAGCCAGCAAGAGAGCAACATCACCCAGCTGAGCCACTGCTCCAGAAACATCTGGGGCTATGGAAATTGAAGAAGGCCCCTAGTCCTGGGCATGACCTAAAACTGCACTCTGCTGGGGTAGGGTTGCCTAGTGGGCCTGCCTGTGGTGGGGCAGTGTCATCTAAATACCAGGACCGTGAACCTCCCCAGTGAAAGGCGGGTCGGGGCACCTTAGCTCCCACTACCAGTGGGTAGAGTATGAGCTAAGTGGGGACCAGGCATGCTTGTAGAAACACCTGAGTCCTAAAGGGGTGGAGGACCCTGGTGAGGTGGGCCAGGTGCCATAGGAAGGCACCTGAGCCTGCAGGGTTGGAGAACCCCAAGCCCTAGTGAGAGGGCAGAGAGAGAGCCCCAAGGAGGGGGCAAAGTCCTAGTAAGGGCAGAAGGTGAGCCACAAGGAGGGGGCAAGAATGACGTGAAGCCTGGTTGAGGGCTAGGGGCAGAGTCAGCCTGGAGTTTGGATAATTGAGCAATCATTGCTCAGATGAGGGTCAAGGAAGGGACCCAAGAAGCTGAGCCAGCGCTATTCAAAGAGTGCAAGAATAAGCCTGAAGGCCTATGGGAGCCACTCAAGGGAGCAGGGCAGGGTGTGTGTGGCCCAGAGATGGGCAGAATGACAGAGGCCCCTGTGAAAGTGGGGTGGAATGAGTGAGGCCTGAACAGAGAAGTATGTTAGAGGCTGTATAAAGGTCTGCAAGCCGCAGCTGTACAAACAATCAGGATGATATCTTGGAAGCATGGGACATGTTTAAGGATGGTCACAGTGTGTACGTATTGACCTTTAACAATGGGTGCTTGAAGGGTAGCCTCCTGCTTAATTAATACCTTAATTATATTACAACAAGGCATGGCAGGTGAGCAAGACGGGTACTTTGCCAATAGGCAGGGGGTGGGCTGGTATTGAGATCAGGTCTCGGAGATTTCCCCTGTCACATGGAGTCATAATCAACAAGGTCTATAATTCACAGTCCTTGTGACTGGTGAGCTGCTAACAGTAGATCTCGTCTTACTATTTATTTTTCTTTAATTTCTATTCTTTAGATTCCAATTCGTAGTTCATGAGAGCCGCATCCACCTGTCTCCCAGAGCTTTCTCATCTCTCACTTGCTCAGGTAAGTTACCTCTGTGTTTTGTGGGGCACGCTGTCTGTTCTGACAAGTCACTGCCATGTTCCCATGCCTCTGCACGGGCTGCCTCAACCTTCTCGGTCGCTCTCGTTCACACTCTGTCCCCTTCCGGGGGTAGAGGCTTGTGGGCGGTGACCTTTCAATGCTTCCTCCTCACTCCTCTTCCGGTCAACAATTAAAGTTTTCTTTCAGGTGTGTGAATCTCCTGTCGTGAGATGCTACTTGATGATGTCACCATCCATGCCCAGCATCTCTGACTCCCAGTAAGTTTTACTCATATTCTCTCTCATAACAGGGTCATTTGTCTGCCTGTTACACATATCAATTGCTATAAGAACAATTCTCACCTTTCTGAGGGCTGTTTCAAAGGAGGATATTTTATGTGGGGCACTTTCTAGCATGTCCTTGCTGCATATTATTTTCAAAGAAGAAAGTGTGTTCAAGGCTATCATTGTCATCAGTGTTGCAACTAATAATGGTGTTTCTTCCTAGTGTTTCATGGAATGCCTTATCTAGGTGATGCATTCAGTTACTGTGGGAACTTTCATCTCTAGAAAGTGTGCGTAGCCATATTTTAAAAGTGTTGCTATATATGATTGTTATTAACATCGATTAATTTGAGTAGAGATGGCCCAGATCATCAGGTCTGATTCCAAATTCACCCCAAAATTGTGTGATGAGGGGATGTGAGAGAGGGATTATCACATTTATTCCAATATAAAATGACACTGATTATAAGACTACCCCCCCCACCCCAGTGATTAGATTCGCTATATGGCAAATTTATAACTTTGTTACAGTTTTCCAGGTCTAGAATCTAATTATTGGAGGTTTGCCTTGAATTTGTCCCCAACCCACTGCAATAGCAGGAAAAATAAATCTGGGAGGGGAAAGGTAGCCCCCTTGCCCTCTGCCCCCCGCTTCTTCTCTGTACAGCCTCTTCCCCCATTCCTTACTGTCAGACCCTGCTCTCCCTAAGCACATGGAAATGAGAAGCAAATTTGAAAACATTGACCTAGAAATAAATATGCCTGTAGTAACTTGCATATAGGGAAATTACTACAGGTACCCATAGACTTAGTTCATCCAGAATTGATGCAGTTTACCTCTTTTGAAACTGCACCAATTTCTAGGTACTCCATAAACACACTTTTAAGCAGCATTTCTGTACCTACTTGTATATAGTGCAAACTATGCATGGCATTAATCCAAAGCCAAAAGGCTCCTGATTTGCCATATGGTTCATTGGGTTGGGCCCCAGCAGAGTCAGCAGTATTTCAAACCATGGTTGGCCACCACTCAGTACTGCTTTGTACATGTGTATATACTCCAGATATGCCCAGATAAGCTGTTTGAGCCTCTGGTCAATGATGTTTGCCAGACATTTAAGGCTGGTTCAAAAACAGGACACATTGGAAATGGGAAAGAAAGGTGCAGCTCAGTTGTGGGAGTGAAAAGGAATTGAAATGTATTCAGTGTAGTGGCTCACCTTGTCTTAAAAAAGAGTTAGTGCCGAGGGGGACTGAGCACAATGGGCACTACCATCTATCTTATTCAGATGGGTTAGGGTAGTCTGTCCTTTGGTGGGTTCCAAAAAAATTAAATAGTAATCAGTATTTTGGCCTTTTTGGCTAAGATTGAATGTAACTCATCATTGGAGCACTCAGAGTATGGAACCCCAGCAATGAGTGTCCTGCACATCTACTGTATATTTTGCCTCTATGCTAAGGTGACGTGGTGGCTCATGGTGTCTGACACCATCTGATGGTCATAGGTCATCTATGTAGAACACGTCATGAGGATAGTGTCAGTATGTTGACCCCACTAGACCACCAGCCAGAAACAATGGAACCTGACTGCCCCCCTTGCTGCACTGAATTACCTTCAAGGATTTTTAATCCTGGACTCTTCCCTACCCCTGAAATTGTACCTTGCATGTTGTTATTTGTAACTGTATGTGTTTCCTGAACCATCTCCCCATTACAATGTGGTATTGTTGTATGGGGTCTCCTGTATATTCTCTACTTTGCAAGCACTGAGCCCCTTCCCACCTTTCCCCCTTCCAGTACTGAGTGCATTCTGCTTTTGGCAGCAGTTTAATGATACACAATGTGTTTATTGAGGTTTCCTGGTGTGCAAATGTAAGACGAGGGGCTTTTCCTCCCATATTGATTGGGGGCAGGGGGAACCTTGCCTTATATTTGAGTAAATATGGTAATAATCTTATTTTGGAAGATGTCTGCCATGAGCTTCTTTTTTTAGATCAATGAAAGGGAGTTGCCAGTATGGACTGCAGTTATAAAATGAGTGTGAGGCAACTAGGTTGGATATTTGACACTTTGTCCCAAATTTTGATTAAAACATTGCTAAACAATGTGGATAATATTTTCTTTAAATGGTAAGGTTTTTTTCTTTTTAAATTATTTTTGTGGTTACCCCTACCTAAAACGGGAGTATTAAAATACCATGAACAAGGCTCTTGATGGGGAGTAGCTAGCTTTACTAGACACAGAAAAGTACCAACAATTTCAAGATTGCCCCTTCTCATGGCATATGAGAAAGGGGCAGTCTTTTCACTTCAAGAGATAAAACTGTGGGTCTACAGAAGTCAAAGGATGCTCAGAAGAGTCAGTATTTTCTGTAAGGGATTCAGCTAGTCTAGAAGAGCATCCAGCCTTATGGATAAGGGCAAGAAGCACAGGACAGTCAGCTGTCCCTTCTATAACTGTTTGTAGTTCATATCACAACTTGGTAAGAAACATATCCAGACCATCAGGGCACTCAAGTACTTGCTTGTCTTTAAGCATGTGAGTAGTCCCAATGACTGTCAATAGGACTGTTTACTTGGTTGAAGTTAATCATGTTCATAAGTGCTCTGCTAGATCGTAGCCCTTGTGGGATGATACTAGATAGAACAGTCTGTTGTGGCTATGGCTTCAATGACAAAGAAGGTGTTTCTGTCTCAAAATAAATAATGCAGCTTGGCTCTTCTGAAGCAAAAACATGGTGAAGAGAGGGTACATCAGTTTATTGTGAGGTAAATTAGGCAAGGTGAACCATAGGCAGGTGGAATAGTGTTGACCTTATCCAGCTACCCATAACCCAACAATCATCTTGTGTCCCCTTAAAATTTTACAGCAAGAAAAGTATCCCGAGTTTGTCTCACTATAAATGAAACAACAAAACCAAAACAACCTTATGTTCATGAAGACAAAGGCTTAGTCTTGAGAGTCAGGTAGGTCTGTCAGAGTCCAATGTCCTTGATAAAGAATTCCCTTTATATTCAGTATAATTGAATCCTGTCTTTGGGACAGTGCAAGAGTGAGGGGAAAAAGACAGCAAGGGGCTAGAAGAAGAGAGAGCAAGTGCAAAGGGAGAGCAGAGACACAGAAAGCATGATTAATGTAAAATCCCTATGTGCAACCCTGCAGCATTTCGATTTCTACTTTGTCTTATTATATGTTTTAACATTGTTTTCTGTTTGTTCTTGAGCTTCAGCAAATGATAATTGTTCCATATTTTGAAAATACTAATGGCTTTAATAGAGTAAATCTGTTGTAATATGTGTGCAGCCTAATAAAGCTTGGTAGTTTGTAATCCTGTGTATTATGATTTTTATTCTTATTGCATTGGCAAGAAAGAATATGACAACTGGGGAAACAATTTTAACAAAATGCAAACAAAATCTAGGGAAGACTTGGGAGTTTTCTGAATGGATTTAGAACACTTAAATGAATTTATAATGAAACAGCATTCACAAAAGGAAGGCTTGGCTTTTCACTGAACATTTTGTTCTGGAGATATTTGACAGTGTTTCCCATATCTTGGAATCTTGAGAACAAAGAGAAATGATTTTCATTTCTTTTTCACTAAAATATTCTCTGGGTGCTTTGGGTTCAGTTTAGGTAATACAACATTTGTGTTGTACTTGCATCTATTTCCATTTGGAGCTTTACAAATATTGTTGAATTAAGTATCACAGCAGCTTTCAGGTGCAGGAAAGTATTATTATCCCTCTGTCACAAAAGAGGTAAATTAGGCACAGATTGCAGCTTGCCCACAACCATGCAAAATGTCTATAGCAAAGATCTGAACAGAATCCCTGCCTACCTAGTCCTGGTCCTAATCCAGTTTTGTATCCCAGTGATATTTAGGTTGCTACTCTCAGATTATATCACCTGCAGGGCTTCACAGAAAAGGCTCCCAACATATTGTTTACTTGCTTGTTTGCTTACTGTATGCATTGGACCTGCCATCATACATAATCCAACGTGCACAACCACATGTTGTAATTCAACTGGAGTGTTTTTGCCATAGGTTACTTAAGGGAGTGTGTGCCGTTATGCTCATGTGGTTTCTGAGCCAGTTGGAATGGAGGGTTGCTACGTTAACCGCTTTACATGCCCCCCTGAAAACTGGACATGTACCTGAACTATCACTTGGATGTGGATATATTGTGTTCTTTCTCCTGGCAAGAACCTAAAGTGTAGATGCACGTGAAAATAGAAAGTGATGAAGAAGAATGTTGCCACACTGTCAGTGGGGTTGTGCTAGGTGTGAGTTAGGGTGAATGACATACATCTTAGCTTTTATGCTACACAGAGCAGCCTGAGGTAGGTGTAGTGCTGATAAAACACAATTGCTGTACTTTGTCATGTCCTGTTGCTTTATGATGTGTGTGAGGCTTGCAGTGTTGAAAGAGCTTGTCCGTGCTTTTTCTTAAAAAAAAAAAAAAAAGATTGCATGTTAATTTCTACTAGGATTTTTTAATTAAATGTCTGTCTCATGGGCTTTTTTGTTTTTGTAAGAGTAGGCTTTTGATTTTTCCCTCCATAAAATCCTGAGCAGGAGCTATTAATCAATTTGTAGGTATGCCTGGCACAGTATGTTTGCATACTGTATGCCTTGGTCTCTTACTTCTAATTAAGAAGAACTGTGGTTTGTTCATGAAGTTAGCTTTTAAGAACTTTGTGGCTAAGCTGCAGGCAGCAGCACAGAAGCTTTTTCAAAATCTATTTCAGTTGCATGTACTCGACAAAGTATTTTAAGTGGTTTTCTGACTTTTTGCTCCCATTGCATATCATGTTTGTTTTTCTGAGTCTGTCTGTAAAATGCCTCTTCCAGTCTCATTATCTAGCATGGAATGGGTCTGTTGTATTTTTAGCTGGGTGGTTGCCATTCCTTTTGTTTTATATGCAGCATAGTCTGGAAAGTCTCATGGCAACATTATCAGCACCAGGCACCATTTTGTGTTGAGTTCAATGCAGGCAGGCAGAGGAAGGGATCAGGAAAACTTTCCCGGTGTTCTCCCATTTATTAATCTCCTGTAACTCGTCTTGGCAGGAAACATATTTTTGCCTTAATATGTGGAAAAGCATGGTAGGGTTAAACTATGATAGTCTACTTACAATATCTTCAGATACTGGTCCAAGTAGCTGAAGTGGAGGTAATGATGAATACTGGTACTTCAGGCTATGATTGTGTACCTGCTCTTCTCTTATTAGACTTTGTCTAAAACTCAGAAGTATTGGCTGTTTTCTGTAGCCCCTCAGGGACTTCTGTTCTGGACTTTCCTATGCTGTAATTTGCCACCTTCCCATTGCAGTTAACTTTCAGGCTGGTGCTACCTAGATTTAGTGCTCTCTCTGCCTCTTCCTGAAAGCAACAGAAGAAAGCATCATTTTTATAACTGCAAATAGAACGTAAATGAAAGAGGAAGACCACCAGTTAAACCTGTATGAAAGATTCTAGCGTGAAGCTGAATTTACAGTTTATTAGTGATTTAGATTGTCACCGTTAGCTGGTTAATACATTTATTTGTCACCATGTCAAAAATGAACACTTGACGGAAGCCAGCTGCCTCAGCTAACCATGGCCCTTTGGGCTGAAGTAAATGAGCAACCCTGATTTGGATGATATCACAAACACGGCTGCTCTTCTGGCAAGCTTTATCTTTACAGGATGAAGTTGCATGTCATTTGCAAAATTAGTTGCGTCTCTCTCTCTATTGAATGCTTCTTTCTTGGAATAGCACTAAACTGCATGCTTACATTTTAGGCGTGGGCTTCAGTCCTATCCAGAATTGGACTGTATCATTGACCAAGGCAGGGAAGGAGGAAAGAGACAAAGGGGGCAATTCTGACTGTGCTTTTGGCTTTGCTGGAACTCATCAGGAATTCTACTACTATAGCAACAACAAAACACTACATTTTCACAGGAGCATACCAGTTTTGATAAGGACCCCCCCGCCCCCCCATTCCCCACAAGCATTAGGGAATATCAGAGCAGGGGCTTGAATCAAGACATTACATTATTACGTATTCTTGGAAAGTGTTTTAGGTGCTGGGCCATTGGTGATATGTGGAGGGCAGGAGGGATGATGGGTGTGTGTACACACACACACACACACACATTATATATATAGTGAACGAATGTTGGATGTCTCAGCCTCTTCCTGGAGACATTCATTTTGGTGTGATGACTCCTCTTTGGCTGTCCACAAGGAGCTAAGCAACCTCTTTCGTGTAGTCTACTGAAAAACCATGAGAAATCTGCTGTCTCGGAATAAATTAGGCCCACCAGTTCATGGAACTGCCATCCAGGGACATCATTCTACAAGTAAAATTTTAAATATGCATACTGGACTGTGAGGGTTTTTCCCTTCCTCTGTCGTAAGGGGCATAGCCCTCTTCCTCAGATCTCTTGAACATATATTAACAACCTTTGCAGCAGCAGGACATTGGCTGCTGTGGTCCCCCTGCTTTAGCTGTGGCAAGGGTATTTATGTTTTGTGTTGTGTCAGGGTTTACTGTGTAGATCTGCTAAGGGATTGGACAGTGGGTTTGTACAGGATGATTTGGATAGGGATCCTGCCTCAGGCAGGGGGTTGGACTAGATGACCTCCGGAGTTCCCTTCCAGCTATATTTTCTATGAATATGTGTCTGTTAATGAAGTGAGTGGTGGCTTCTGCTAGTTCCACTGTCATGTGTGTTCTAGCCAGTCTCTACATGCACTCAAAAGTCCCTCTGTTTATGCTACTTAGATGCTTAAAGTTTGTGATTAAAATAAAACTGTATTTAGCAGAGCCCCACTGCTTTATTTTTTACATTTTATACAGTTTAATGCTTCTAATAACGACTATTTTTTAACTTAATTTTTTTAGAATTCTTTCATCTTGTGACTCTTCAATCAGAAGAATAATGAGCTCCCATCGTGCTGGCTATAGTTACTCTGGGTAATAATATGCCTAATAGTTATTTCAGTTTTTAAAATATTATTTATTATAAATCTTCACCTCCACCCACCCATTCCTTTATTGTGCCAAGATGACATGGGAAGAAGTGAGTCACCAGTGTCTTGGTTAATGCAGTTTCAAATAACTTTTTACAAGAGCTTATGAGTTTCCAAAGCTTTAATTAAATTGTGGCAGGGCTTCTGGGATTTAAAAGGCGAGAAAAAAAGGCAAAAACCCATCCCTTCTCTCCTCTGCTCATACCTCCAATGAATTCCCCCAAGAAGCTCAACTTGGTTTGTAGGCTTAATACATATAACCTTTTCTAGATTTGTAAAAGCCTATACAAAATGGAATGTTTTTCTTTCATAGTATATACACACGCCCTGCACTTGTTCCCTTATATCTGTTCATTGTGTTCACAACCATCAATAAGCAGTAAGCAGATCCTGGCCAAATGCTGCTAGGTTTTAGCAATCACATATCAAGCAAGCATTGCATTGCTTTCAATAAAAACCATGGTTTGGCCTCAAGTTCATCTCAGACTCAAACCTAGAATTGTCTACCTGTCAGCCAGGGTTGCAAAAGGTTGCAAAATTGCTTAATTTTGGAGTGAAAGTTGAAATGATTGAGTTTTTCCTGGGTTGAGGTTTTTCCATCTAAATTTCAAGTGAGATAAGCAGCTGTTTGGGGCTGTAAGTTTAACTTGTTTAGATTTCCTGTCATCAGCACTGTGATTTGAGAGCCAGACGGCTTATGGCCTGATTTCTCCTTCCTCTTCCTCTTTTTGTAAGCGGGACTGGAGGGAAGGCAGTCTTAGGGTTGATTTCCTAGCGCCACCTTGCTTTCCTGTCTGTTCTTTTGCTCCGGCCCTACAAATTGCAATGCAATTTGTTCTAGCCCTGTCTTTTCTCTGTTTCTAGCACTGAATATCCCCTCAGAAAAAAGCTAGTAAACAGCTGTCTTCGCTATGCGTGACCTCTGAGAAGACTGATGTGCCAGTATCCAGAAGTCACTCATACTGTTGACAGCTGCTGTGTTCTTTCAGTATCCCAAGTCTATTAGCTGCATATTGTCTGGCAGTGGTACTGACGTGGGGTGAAAATCCTGAGACTATTCCCAAGCCAATGTAGGATTTCCACAGGCAGCAATCTTCTTTTGCCAATAGGGCCCCAAATAGTTTATTTAGGGATAAATTATGTTGTGGTACAGAGTTTGTAAAGCAAAAGAGAGCTTTATGATTAATGCTGAGTGAAAGCTGAAATTTTACTTCTTAGAAAAGGAAAAACTTTAAATTTGGGGGGAAAAAAAGACCCTGTTTTGCAGTGAAACACAGACATTTTGAAATTTCCTGCTTAAAGGAAATTCTGGGCAAAAAAAAGAGCGTAGGAAATTTTGAATCCAAATTCTACCTTGGACTTCAAGTTTTGAGATTCTGGGCTCATTGGAGATCCATAGGGCAGCCAGGTCCATGCCAGGAAGTCTGGAAAACTATAACTTTCAAGACATCCAGGCTCCTTGCTGCAGGGCCAATAGCAGGAGCTGGGCCGCCCAGGGCTTTAGACTTCCAGCTCTCCCTCGGAGAATGTAGAAGCCCTGTTTTTTCAATGTCAAGGCAATTTGCTTGGTGGGCTGCCAAGAAGTTGATCAGGTGAGCTGGCATGATGCCAGGCAGGTTTTCAGCAGAAACGGGCCTGGGTTCTGTTAGAAGATTCACTGTAATCAGTGTGTACCTGCACAGGTTTGGATCTCAACACATTGATGTGTTCCAAGAGAAATACATTCCACTGGAAAATTTTGACCAACCCTAATTATGACATCATTTAATGTGAAAGCCACATGACTGAATTGTCATTACATTTCAGATTGGATAGATGGAATTGGCCTCTTGTTTTGACGAAAAAAAAAGTATGCAAAAACTCAAATACATTTAATCCTTTTAATGATTTCTTCTGCGTTCCCTTCTGGAAGGGGAGGAAGTTATCAGATACCACTTTTCTCCCACTGCAAAATAACTCCAGACGGATCTATAAGACCTCAGCACCTCACTTGTCTCTGGTGAAAAATGAATCCCATTTGATGACTGACCTTCCAAGGAGCAGCAGCTCCTCCAGAAAGGCATCAGATCTATTGGCTCCCAGCTGCTGCTGTGTAAGAATCATTATTAAAGTACACAGGGGAAAACTAGTTGCACTACTGAGGCTTTGCTCACTGAGCATATTTCTTACATAAGCCCTAAAATAAAACCGACCAACCTGTGTATAATCTGTTAAAATGTCTCTGGGACTATGGAGGGTGGGAAGTGATGCTGAAAATTGATAGCACCCTGGTGTTGGTGAACTCTAGAAGTCAAATAATCAAAAACACACTCTGGAGGGTTTAGATTGAATTTGCTGTCACTGCTGAGGACAGAGGGGAAGGATGGCCTGAGCGTTATGCCACACAGATTGAAGGCAGAAACCTGTAGCCTCTTCTACTGTCCTTTTGGGTGGGTGACACATGTAGCCTTTCTGGGTGCTTGCTCTTACATGGGTAAATGGGCAAATGCTTGCTTACTTGATGAGATAACAATGCACTTACTAATTGCATCTCTGTGTTAATTATTGACCAGGACAAGGTCTGGTCCTACAATTGTATCTGTTTAATTGACCTCCCATTGACTTCTGTGGGTACAGGGGTCCACTCAAGGCTAATGGCAAGCCTGGGGACTTTGTCTGTAAAGTGCTTTGAGCATGGAATGCAAGAAATGTTATATATTGCTTTTGTGAGCTAAATCCACTGGGTCTGATTGAGATCTTGCCTGGAGCTAGGGGTGATATGGATAGGATAGGCAATCTGGTGATTGAGGCAAATGAAAAAACTGACCTCTTTAATGAATTCTTTGCCTCCATATTCCTGAACACAGACTGAGGCTTTTCCCCTCTAGAATTGCAGATGGACCCAGGGGCAGCACCGCCATGCCTAGGGTTAGGGACAACGTAGTTAGGGAACTCTTGGAGGTATTTAAATCAGTAGGTCCAGATGCTCTTCACCTGAGGGTGCTGAGGGAATTGGCGGGGGTCATAGAGTGGTGGCGGATGGGTCATTTTTGACCTGGAGGGATGTGGGCAGTGGAGTCCCCCAGGGCTTGGTCCTTGGGCCTGTGCTATTCAACATCTTTATCAGCAATCTGGACATGGGTGCGGAATGTACACTGTCCAAATTCACTGATGACACCAAGTTGGGGGGCGAGGTGGGCACACTGGAGGGGAGGGACAGAATTCAGCTAGATCTTGACAGGTTGCAGAGGTGGGCAGATGAGAATAGGATGGAATTCAATGCAGAGAAGTGCAAGGTGCTGCATCTAGGGAGAAGGAACCAGCAACACATCTATAGGCTGGGAAACACCCTTCTTGTCAACACAGTGGCAGAAAGGGATCTTGGAGTCATTGTTGACTCCAGGATGAACATGGGGTGCCAATGTGAGGAAGCGGTCAGGAAGGCTAATTGCACCTTGTCATGCATCTACAGATGCATCACAAGCAGGTTCAGGGAGGTGATTGTTCTCCTCTATGCGGCATTGGTCAGGCCGCAGTTGGAGCACTGCATCCAGTTCTGGGTGCTGCACTTCAAGAGGGATATGGCCAGCATTGAGAGGGTCAAGAGGCAGCAGGGCAGGCCCTAAAGGGCCTGAACCTATTCAGTTTCCACAAGAGAAGGCTGAGAGGGGATCTGGTGGCCCCTTACAAACTCAACACGGGGAACCAGCGAGAATTAGGGGAGGCTCTGTTGGTTACTAGAAATAATGGCCACAAATTGTTAGAGAGAAGGCTCAGGCTGGACATCAGAAGACATTACTTTACAGTTAGGACTGCCAGGCTCTGGAATTGGCTCCCAAGGGAGGTGCTACTTTCTCCTACCTTGGGGGTCTTCACGAGGAGGCTGGACAGTTATTTGGCTGGGGTGATATGAGCGCAGCACCCGTTCCTGCCCGGGGCAGGGGGTTGAATCTGATGATCTGTTTAGGTCTCTAAGCACTATGAAACTATGAATTCCTTGCCCCATTGGTCAACTAGGGTGGGAATTATTCCAGTACCAAGAACAGACTACTTTCCTGTCTGTGCTGATTCATTTCTGCTGAAGGCAGGGTAGATATGAACCTTATAGACTAACTAAATAAGATACTATAGGGAGCATAAGCTTTTGTGTACTAGAGCACACTTCATCAGATGCTGTGAATGAAAAACCGGCATTGAGCAGCGTATAAAGTGGAGTGAGTGATTTGCATACAAAAAGTGGGAAGGGTCACAAAAGCTAATCTAGGTAATGGGATAGGAATCCATAGTCCCTGTTTAAACCATACTTAACACAATCTAGTCTGTGGATGATTTCTTTCCAGTTTCCCATTCAAACTGGTTTTTAAAATTTTGCTGCCTGAGAACAGCAATCCTGAGGTCAACAGTGGAACACCCAGAGAGGTTAAAGTGTTCTGCCACCGGTCTTCATTCTTACATGAAGAGATCACCCTGTCTGCCTGATGTAGAGAGCTGAGAGGCACTATAAGCAGGTGATGGTGTATATGATTGTTGGTAGAGTTGCAGGTCAATGATGCTAAGATGGTATACTCCTTGTTATTTGGTCCAGTGATGATGTGGACTATATTGGTGAGGGGGCATGGTGGGCATTTGGGTCCATTTTAAGGCTTGGTACCTTGGTGAGGATGGAAATGAGTTAAATTGTAGCTTGAAAGATGCTGTTTGAGGTACCTGTCTGTAAGCTAAGACAGGTCTGTCCCCCATGTCTACCTTGAGACAATCATCCTTTTCTCGGAGGGGTTGGAGGACGTTAATGATGGGCCTAAGGTGTTCAAGCTGGGGCCTGTAGGTGACAAACAGAGGGATGCTATTGTCCTTTCCCTGGGTTTGGTATTGTTGCAGGTTGGAGCAAGGTCTGGGTCTTGTTTTGTTCCTTCAAGTGGCTACAGTTTTGGTGTTGTATTGTAATTGTAGGAATCTTTGCTCTAGATCCTTAAGGTGTGCATCTCTGTTGGTGGGATCAGAGCAGATCCTGTATACGATACACCTAGTGGCAATGTGGCCATTGCAAACCTTCATTGTAGTGTCTAGGAATGAATCTGCTGAGTGGAATATCCCAGAGTTAGTTTGATGGAAGAGTGGAAGTTGTTAAAGCCCTGCTGAAATTTCCTAGAGATTCCTTTCCATGTGTCCATATTAAAAGATGTCATAGTACCTAAGTTATACCAAGAGGGTGAGAGGTCAGCTGTGGAGGAAACAGACTTCAAGGTCTGTCATAAATATGTTGGCATATTGGGGGTGTGCCCTTGGTGGTGTCTTTCATATATAGGTATAGGGAGTCCCCAAATCTGAAATAGTTGTGTATGAGGACAAAGCAGGAGAATGTAATGGAAACCAAAGCTGGTTTCTCACTGGGGATAATGTTCTTTGTGGCTTATAATCCACCCTCACGGGGCATGTTGGTGTACAGAGACATGACATCCATGGTAGCTAATGCAGTGTTTGCGGGCAGCTTGTCAATAGAGCCCAGTTTCTTTAAGAAGACTGTGGTGTAGCTTGCATTCAAGAAATTGTACGCTCTCTAGTTATCTTATTTAGTTAGTCTATAAGGTGCACATCTGTTCTGCCTTCTGCCTTACTTCAGACTAACACAGCTAACTGCCTCTCTCATTTCTGCTAATCAGTTTACTGGAGATCAGCACTGGAGTAGGGGGAAGGGATGAGACCAGACCCTGTGCATTCCCTACCCCACCTGCTGCCCTCCCATTATCCAAGCCCACCCATTGTGATCTGTAAGGCGTGTAGTCCTTGCAAAGGAATTCTTGCCCCTTCTTATTCTCTTGCACAGCATCATAAAGGGGGGTCCTAGTTTAGCCCAGGATTTATAAAGCACTTTGAGGTCTTCAGGAGGTGCCAGTATTATGCTCCATAGGCCCCTTTTCCTGTCTTTTGCAATACAACTGAGAAGCAAAGAATATCTCTTGACAGATATTAAAGATTATTATTCAGGAGAATGAAGTTTCTGAGAATAAAATAATAAATAATCAATGGAGTTATATTTCTAATCAGCTGTCAAGCTTTCATTTCCCCAGTCCTCTTCCCCTTATTAAAAAAACCAAAAAAAACCTGTCGCGTTAAAATGGAATATAAACCAGAGTGAAATATAAATTGAGTCTGAGACAGCAGTACTTAGTAACCCAACTCTGAATTGCTACTTTGTAATTTCTTGTTGCTCATTTTCCTCTCGGACTGAAACTCCAATATGTTGCCTGCATTATTTTATATTCACCAAAATTTTTCTCTCAGGGCTGGGCATGCCCAGTGATTGCTGCTTCCTTTGTTCTGTTCCTTCCCTTCAGAATAGATGGTTATGGCTTCAGATAGACTATGAAAGTCATACTTTTATAGTCCTTCAACTTGATTGCTGATGCTGTAATCGCCTACTGGATGACTTTGCAATATCAGACACTGCATGAGAGCACTCTGGGAGGAGCAGCCAGAGGCAGAGGAAGAGTTGATTTCTTTAGATTCTAGTTGGATAAAATCCTTTGGTTGTTGCCTCATTTTGGGAGAGAGAGAGGGGAGGGCTCTGCTCTGTGGATAAGTGGGTCCCTGAAATGAGTTTCCTTTCATTTTGTATAACTTTACATTCTGTACTATTTTTCCTCCAAAAGACCATTTCAGGTGGTGTTCTGAGATTTGCTTTATTATTCAACTCCAAAGGTAGAGCATATAATGCAGGGAATTCAAAGATTAGATTGCTGCTACGCTGACAATAAACCTTTGTAGATAAGGCTTGGGGAAAAAAAACCCTACTTTTAATTAAAACCAATTAACATGAAATTGGAGTTTCTGGTCATTAATTGTTCACAGAGTAATTTGAATTTTTGAAACTCCTTGAGTTTTCTATCCATTCATTGGTCCACTGACATGCGGGAGACATATTTCTGTGAGTGACTTTGAGCTGAATTTATGCTCCAGTCCCTGGGCTGACTGTGTGGAATCAACAAACTACAAAAAGAAAAGTGGAGGAAAAGTAATCTCTTAAGACATGTCTTTACTGCAGTTAACTCAAGTTATCTACATGTACGTTAATGCCCTTCAGTTTAGCGTAGCTCAAGTGAGCTGTAATTATGCTCAAGCGTATACTTCTACCTTGGCACTGTACTCACTCCTATGTGATGCTAATGCTTCTGAGGCATATCCCCTGTTTCTTTAGCATTACAGTTAGCTAAATTATGACTTTTTTTGCAGTGTATTGTGGGAGAAACTGTCTGTCCTCCCTGGGCCCACAGGAAGAATTATGGGAAAGAATTGGAGGACTAGTGGACAAGGTTCCTTGGGTGAATTTGATATCTTTTATTAGACCAACCCAAATGGTTGGAGGACTAGTGACACTCAAATGATGCTTGCCTGCACCCACATTGCAGAGTGGCCACGTTAACAGCGGATGAGTTGTGCTTACTTGAGCTGTATGCTATACCTCCTTTTTTTGTAAACCAAATTGAGTTTACAAGCACTGCTACTGCCTGTGTATGTGGACTGGAGCAGAATTAGAAATAAATTAGAAACAACACTCAAGCTTTAGTTTAAGAGAAGTCCATAGCCATTCTGAGGGCGATATTAATGGCTGACCTGTGGCAGGACTGCAAGTAGAGGTGTGTGAAACTACCATCTTGCTTGGTTTTGTGTTGACCAGCTAATTTTGTAAGGGTAAGGTTTTGTTTCTATTTTATTCAGGCCTGTGAGCATTTATGACATTGTGCTATCAATGTAACCTTTTGTGGTCTGCTACCAATTTTATGATGCATCATAATCATTGTTGCAAATGAAGCAGGTGGTTTGGGTATATACTTACATCACAGTTAGCAAGGTCTGGATTGCCATCCTTAAGCAGGCCCTCAAAATGATGACATTGGTATAAAAGGCATGAAAATTGAAGTAATTTAAAAAAATGTGCCTCTTAGTTTCTGAGCCCCTAGAGTACACTCATTTCATGTTTTCAAGCTTTTCTTCACAGTCACATGGGCTACAAAATCAGTGTTGTTTTTTAAAAAAGAAAACACGTAAGCTGAGATTCGTATGCGGTCTTCTGATTCTAAAAGCAGAAGCTTTAAGATACACCAAAAATTGCAAGGCCTGCAATAAAACTGAGAAAGCTGGCAACCCTACAGCTGTGTGGTCAGATTCCTTCAGCAGTCTCTGTGTAAGTGTAGGGGATTTAAACTATTTCAATAAGACTGTCTGTTACTTTCAGGAATGGATTTATTTGTATCTTTTTTTTTTACTGGCTATCAACTTGCACTATAAATAAGATAAGGAATACCAGGCAGTTTAAAAGATGAATAGATTTTAAGGCCAGGTGGGAGCATTGTGATGATCTAGTCACACCTTCTGCATAACCATAGCCTTCTGAATAATATTTCCCTGGATTTACTATATTTTCTTGACTATCACATGCTCCCAAATTAGACATGTACCTTGTTCTTGGGAAGGCAGGATGAAAGGAAAAATAAAGATTTTTCCAGAATTATAGCTACATAAAACGGACAGAACCTAATTTTCAGTTTACTCAACCTCCATGTTCTTGCTCAGACAAAAACTATAGTTTTAACCCTGAACTGTAAGTAGCTCTTGGCAGCTCAGACAAAACCTGAACCTGTAGTGGTGCTAAAGACTCAACTCCATGGGAAGATCTAGGATTTGGAAAAGAGCTAAAAATGGTGAATTGAAGCAAAGAGATATTACAGCCATAATCCTCTAATACCTAGCTACTGTAATGGTCCCTTGAGACTGCTACCAGCTGATCCAACGTAGGGCAGCTCTTGAGGATCATTCCAGACCCTCCCTGTTGGTCTATGGACTAGGTGGCAGAAGTGGCTTATAACCTTTCTTTGCTATATTTTGTTAGAAGCCTGATTATCACATTATTATTTATATGTGTAGTAGTGAGAGGCTTCCCTGTTTTATACAAAGTATGGAAGATATGAATCAAGCCTTTCATATTCACAGTAATCTATTTACTCTGTCTTTTAAAAATTAATGAGATTTAAATTTTGCATCCAAACACAGAGGGGCTTTTGTTTTTCTTATGCTTTTGCATAGCCTTTCTTCTTTAACCGAAAAATTTGCTTTAGGAATTTAGATCGATTTCGCAGATAAGAAACACTTCTGTTGTGAACAGCAGCGAGAAGCCCCTTCTATCACGTCTGCATGTTCTTCAAACTGGACCCCGTACTGAAATTTACCAGCTTACATCAGAGCAGCAAAATCCCCACCTGGATTTGTTCTTTCCGAAAAGCAAGTCCCTATATTTTTGCTTTCAAAGATTTAGGCTCGATTACACAAGTCTATTTGACTAAACTAGGCTCTTAATGAAAAACTGAAAATGAAGCTCCAAGACCTTCATAAGTGGCCACTGGGGACTCACTTCTCAGAAAGGGTGAATCTGAGATAACACCATGGCTCCTGTGGGAGATGTAGCTTGACTGCACTTTTAAAGTGATGGTGCTGTACACTACGTGGAATGAATACTGGAAAGAAAAGGGAGCTATAGTTGGCCTATATACATACCAGAGGGTTTGAATAACATTTAAGACAATGACCGGGGTGATGCCATAATGGTTTCGTCTTGTCAATAAAAGCCTGAGATGCCATGGAGGTAATGCCTTATAATTGTTTCAATAGTATTTTAGGCACCTGAAGGTATTCGGAAATGTTACTGGTCCCCCAAAGTATGTGATTTAAATAAAGAAAATATACCTCCTATCACCCTGTAAAAATGCTATAAACACAAGATTTATTTTACAGTAGTGCTTGGGGCTCCTGATTAGAGATTCTGGTCCAATTTTGCACAATACTATATATGTAGGTACACTAAAACAATGTAAGGTCATTTAGTGATTTCAACTATGTGGGCAGAAGGACCTTGCTGAGTATAGGCTGATTGGACTTGTATGTGGGTGGAGATGCACAGAAACAGAGGAAGAAGCCTCCCAAAAAGCCTGAAGAGAGAATTTTTGGGTTGTGTGCTGGATGCAAGATTTGGAAGTAAAGAAACTGCTGAAACTGTCTCATTTGATTCTTCTGTATGTTAAGGGAACAGGAATGAAACCTGATGCCATCATCAGCTACTCTTTCTGACCACAAGAACATGCAAGATCCCAAAGTTTTGGTTAGCTGTTCATGTCAAAAGGAACGGCAAGACAGATAAACAGGATATGTAGTCTACCCATGGCAGGTGTCTGAAGTACAGAATTGGTTAGTTACACAGGCTGAAATGTATAGAATGCAGTAGACTGATGTCCAGTTTTAACAATTCAGGGGAATACTATAAAAAAGCAGCGATATGAGTCTCTCTTTAATTTTGTGGTAAGTTTTTAATGCTTTTGTTGAATTCCAAAGGAGGTTTTCATAAGGGCAATTAGTATGTGTTTTAGTACCAACTAAAAGGTCCAATCACAACTGAGGTGTACTGGTGAGCTACAGTGGACTGGGAAACTCATGTAGAGTGTTCTATCCATACCATGCCGGGGTTTCAGCCTGTGTATAGTACTTCATTTCATGACAACATTAAAAATTATCACAGTTGCCCACCCCGAAACAATAACAACATAAAAAGTTCTCTGCAAAATGCTGGGCTTTTATTTTTCAACCTTGGTTTATATTTTATAAATCATAAACTGCAGCTTTCGGTTGTCTCCAGATTCATATGCAATTGCTGTCATATTTTGCTGGTTTTCTTTAAGAATTGTGCTGATGGTGTTCTGACAACTGAGGGCTGCCATGATGGTGGCATTACTGCAGGGCGTTTGTGCGGTGTCTGCTGTGACAGGGCCTGACATTCAAAGCTTGGCTTCATCCAGTTGCTTAGGGGGTAGCGTGTGAATGCCTGCTTGGAAAGCTGCAGCCTTGATACCAAATCTTTTAAGGAAGCCTGCATCTCAGAGGTGAGAGCTCCCTTCCCTGTGCTCATTAGGTGACAGGCTCTGTTTCTCTGGCTTCACTTGAACTATGCTACGGGCAAGTGCTGCCTGCACCTTTCATGGTTTTACCTGATGCACTGGCAATCTTCCTCTTTGCATTTGAGACTCAGATTAGGATATCAGATTCAAATGGAGCCTAGAAGGTGCAGCAGGCACGCTGACTGCAGTCTAAATCAACTCTGATTAGAGATGAGACATTTTTCTCTTTTTTTATTGAGGCATTGTCTGTCTGAACATTAGCATCTTATCTGCTTATTTTGTGTCAGTCACAATGGAGTAGTTTTTGAAACTGGGGGCGGGGGGAATGACTGGTATTGTTAAAAATCCCTCGTATTTTTAGATTTCTGAATGTTTATTTTTTGGCTCTTTTTTTGACTTGATGCAATTGATTCTAGCTCCTTGTTTCTGATTTCTAGCATCTGTTGGGGAGCAGACAGAGAGGGAGATGGAATGTCAGCTCTTTGCTCAGTTGGTAAGGAATTTGTTCTTTACTGCAATGAAGAGGATGACAGCTACTGAAATAGCGGAGAGAGGGAGAGTACAGGAAAACCCAAATGGCTGTCATACCAAGATGCGGTTATTGCCAGGACCTAATGCACTACAGTAATCTAAAGCTTTAGAAGGGGAACGCAAAAAATCACATAAATCCCCCTCCCTCCCCTCCTCCCCACATAATATCCTATATTTATACCCCCGCCCCTACACACACACAAACAGCATCCAATTTCAATCTCCTTGAGTCTCCTGCTTTCTTGAGCTAGCTTGCTAGCATACTTCCTTCTTCACTCTTCTCACTGGTATCCATCTTTTGTCATAGGGGACTAGGAGTTTGCTGTAAGTTTTCCTCTCTTTGAATTCCTACTGATCAACTTAAGAGCCTTGTTACACAGTAATTTCGGTTTGCTCCTGGAGTTCTTAACACTTGGATTGTCTACACATTAACACTTGAAACTGGTTTTGCACTCATTAGGTGGCTCAAAGTTGCACTGCTCCAGGGCAAGATTATCTCTGATCTGTGCCACCCAGTTTCTGTTTAACTAAGGTATAGCCACTCTAAGCCATTGTTTCTTAACCCATGGGTTGTGACCCAAAAGTGGGTTGCAAGAATATATGAAAGTGTTGTAGACAAACTTTAAAAATTAATCCACACTTTAAAAAATGGTTTCTCCTTTAAATGAGGAAACATGGGATACCATGGCTTTTCCCTTGCAGGCTGGCAGAGTTCCAGCCTGCATGGGGCTGCTTGGGGTCCCCCATTCCCCCCCCCCTCGACCCTTTGCCCCACACACCCATCCTCTACTCCACACACTGGGGGCCAGCGGGTCAGGATTGGCCATCAGTGTTTACAAATGGGTCCTGATACAAAAAAGGTTGAAAACAACTGCTCTAGGCTACACTTTAGTGTAAACACCCTGTAGCAAGTTGGGATTACTCAGCTCGGATCTTTATTTTCCTGGGCACTCTTGCCTCACAGATGTAAATCACCAAATCAGTGAACAAAAATAGGGTGTGAACAGAAGTTGCTTTTTTTGCCATTTAAAATGCTTTATTGCCCTGACTTAACAGAAGTGCATGGCTTTACAGCACTTTACAAATGGGTACATTGTTAAATGAGGTATTAAATTTGAAGAGCTTTATTTTACAGCACTTTAAATAACTTCCGTACACTGCTCAAGTTTCTGACCAATGGAGAAGTCCCAGGAGGCTACAGAGCATCCCTTGCCTCCTAGCCTGGAAAATGCAGGAAGGCTCAGAGCAGCTCCCTTGGCTGTGAGCAGGCTTTGGCTCCAATAAAAAAAGAAAACAAATGATCCCTTGCCATAACATGATGGAAAAGTTGAAATGGTTTAGTCCTCAGGGGTTTATTCTGTGCCTCACCATTTCAATTTAGGGGCATAGAATAAAACCCTGAGGACTAAACTCCCATCACGTGTACAAGCACAAAAATAAGAACATATTATTGAATAGTTGTCTATCATTTTGCATTCAACTTTTGAACTTCTGTACATTTCTGAGGCAAATCCTGAAATCTTTCTTTTCCCTTGGATTGCCTTGATCATCTTTATTTGGATGTCTCCTAAGAATTTAAATACTGAAACAGTTCTCTCTCTTCTTCCTCCAGCTGTAGGAGAAGTTGTTTAGTTAATTTATAGTTGGTTTGGTGTGAGGTGTGTTTTGTGCTAAGAACTTACTGTGGAAAAGTCAAGTCAAAGGGATGAGCTCTGCCTTCAGATTTCGCAGAGATGCATGAATTTATTTTGTTGAAACAGGTTTCTGTTTAACAATGCCATTTCAATTAAATTAACTTTTTTTTACATAACCATAGATTTTGGTGTAATCTCCATTTGATTTTAATAAGAAAAAAATTGGGGGAAAAGCTTGAAAATGTCCAAAGGAGTCATTTGGCATTTTTTTTTTTGGACAGGACTCAGGTAGTATTAGGTCTTATCCTATGGAGAACTTTGCTGGTCAAGACAGAGGCCTTATCTGAACTCTGCATTCAATGGAGAGCTATTGCAAAGAGCACTGGTCTGAGCTGATGTGCTACTGTTACTGCTACAACAATAAAAATGATATAATAATTATACTAATTAAGCAGACGGGTTGCTGCATTTTTTAGCCTCTGGTGCAACAATTACTTCGAGGAAAAAAACCCTGTTATTCTATGTAATGGGAGATGTTATCAGTTAGACATTGTGTGAAAACAGGGCCAGGATTTCAGGATTTAATTCTGAGACTGAGATTCATTCCAGTCTGGGAGACCTGTACGGGTCGCTGCCCCATCTAAACTATACTAGAAGTCAAAGGCCCTCAATTTTTTATATTGGATTAACTTTTTGCCAGTGTGACCACAATTGTAGCATAAAACTGAAGTAAACAGAGTGATGAATTAGACCCTTAATATTGGAATCAGTTCTTAATTGACACACATGGCCTTGTATGGGGTGAATTTAGACCTTATCCACAAAGGAACATCTCTTAGGCTTCTGCAAGACGTTAATATGATGGTACAATTCAGATCTGAGGAATTTTATGTCCCATTCCCAAAACTGCTGGTCCTGCCATGCCAGTTGCATAACTGTTGGGGCCAAACTGGGGCCAACGCTGTCCCCAGCCCAATCCGAGGGTTGTTCTAGGCCTGATGAAGATGATCAGGTGATCGTCAGCATTAACCTGGTGATTTTCCATGCCCAGCTTGAGACCTGTGGCAACTTTGGTTCCCAGTTGAAGACCTGGGGCTGTCAATCAGTTCTTTTCCCCCAAGTATTTAATTCCGCATTCATAAATTACGTGCCACTTCCTTTGGAAGCTTGATTTTCCTTTTTCCTACCTCTCGGTTGCCCCTTCCTCCTTTACCTTCAGTGATACCATTCAAAACAGTGATTAACAGTAGAGTAAAAAGACAAATAAATTACCTCCAATGTAGTTTTATTGTAGTGAAAACAATCAGAAGTGGTAAGCATGGGTCAGGCACTAGTCCACACTGAGGGGGTCTCTCATATGGCTGCTCTGGCACTGCAGCTATGCAGTGAGCTCTGCACAGGTATAATGGGGCCCCTAACCCATTGCTAAAGAGGGAAGGGATCTAGGGCTGATCAGTCCTCTTTCTCTCTCCTCCCTCTCCCCCACCCCTTTTCCTTGAACCAAGTTAACAGGTGGATAAACATTAAACAAAATGGCTGCCCAGATGAAGTGCAAGTGGTGCCTGGAGAGGAAGTGGATGGTCAGCTGACCCATGAAGGGCTTTATAAACTCAAGCCACGGAGGGGCTGCCTGGCTATTGGAGCCACAGGGGATGGAGCTTCTGATAGAAGAGCCCAGGGGAAGAACATGGGGACTGAAAAAAGGACTCAAAGCAGCAATTAGGGTAGAGGAAACCTTGAAGTCTAGGCTGAAAGCAAGATAAGAACCCCAAACCTTTTTGGTTTTTGTTTTGCAATCATCACTGCAGGGTATGACTGACCCCAGATGGAGCCTAGTTTTGTTTTGTTTTTTTAGTTGAAGTAGATGCTCATGCTTTTGGTTCCTTTTCTCTCTTTGTTTCCAGTGGACCAGTTGCATCTGTAGGGGAGATGGAGGCAACTGATAGGGGTGCCCAGGAATGCCCCAAAATCTAGGTGCAGTTTGTTCATAAAATGAAAGACAGAGACTAGGGGCATAAATCCAGACCCTGAGAGGGGCAAAGCTTGCCAAAGATGAAGAGGGAGAAGACTCAAACCTTTGGAAGACAAGACCCATGGCTGCAGAGGCCTACATGGCGGTTGAAGGGTGACCAAGGGACCAGAGGTTGCAAGGACACAACTAAAGCTGAGTTAAGTGCTTGTCCTGTGTATTGGGCACTGTTGTTACTGGATTTATGACCCAGATACATTGTTTTTTGGGGGGGGGGGGGGGACCCAAAACCCTCAGACTGACCATGAGGTTTCTATTTGATGATAGGCAAATTTATTGATACACAGTGATAACAGAAAATAATAATGCAAGCAATTCTATATATCTGAATCCTAGGACTGTTTCATTCATCAAAGTCAAGGAATGTCTGGCCAGGATATAAGCTTCATTCTGAGGTTCTCTTGAATGTCAGATGTCAGCAGCCTGGGGGTTAGAGGCCAAACCCCGCCCTTGCCTTCTCCCCCTCCCCAGTTGGGTGGATGAGATGAGTTAGGGGTATGCCCTCTGTCCATGGTGCCTTGGGTTCCCCTTTTGGGGACCCCTCTTAGGTGGGCCCTTCTTGGGGACCCTTTTCAGGGATGGGGGACACTTTGTTGCTCTGAAGTCCCTTCTTTTGTACTCTTTTTCCCTCCTGATGACTCTTCATCCATGGTCATTGCTGATTGGTCTTTCTGTGGTTGTCATACTGTTCAAGTTCTGTCCGGCCAGCATATTCCTTTGTTTTGCAAGCCCATCACATGTGCACAACTTAATTTGGGCTTTCTGGGCCTTCCCCTAATTTGGTCTATTTCTCCAAAACCAGAACTCACAGGCCTTCAACTCCTGGGCCTTGTGAGCTTGTGCCGCCTTATCTCATGTTATGGAACAGTGTGGTATATACCCACAGTTTCCCAGGATATGTGTATATCTGTTGGTCTTGTGGTGTTAGATACCCTGTCTGCCTTAAAGGCTGCGAGGACTATGTGACCAGGCCTTTAGAAATCAATTAACTCTTGCTGCCATTCTGGACTATTGTTCTAATGTGCATATATATATATATATATATATATATATATATATATATATATATATATATATATATATATATATATATATATATATATCTCCTATAAGCCAATTCCCAAAAACAAGCTTCTAAATACCATTTCCTAGTCATCAAACCCCAATCAGAAAGGCTCACTCAGAGTAAAAGTAGAATGAGGCTTGAGGTGGCCAGGATAAGGGTCTACTACTATGACGGGGGGTGGGGGGCCTCCTGGGGCCGAACTATGTGGCCCGCCCGCCTGCCTGTCACCGTGACAGCAGGCCTACTCACGGCCGAGCTCTTTGTGGCCTGCCCACCTGTCTCTGGGCAACCGCCTGCTTATCTCGCCCACCACGCCTTTGATGATAATTGATTCATATACTGATGTCAATTAAGTGGGAGGCTGCCCATTGTAATGCCCCGATGCCAAGGGGCGCTCTGCGGCTCCGACCTCCCCTAATACCACAGCCCAAGCCTCGCAGATGGCATCATGGTGTTACTCTAATCACCAGCCCCATACTGGGCCCCAGAATCGTCCTAACAGGACCCCTCTATGATCCTTCCGATCAGGCAGCCACTCCACCGTCATCTGGGCTACTTAGCCCCCCCCGAAGCTATCTTCTCTTCTCGGGTGTGGTTCCCCCGGAACCTGCGGCTACCTGGCCCTGGCCCACCTCCAGGCCAGTCGGGACCCCAGGCCCCTGGCTCTTGGGCATCCCTCACGGTGGGCCCCCGGCCCTTTTGACCCTCACTGGTCCTGGCCCCAGCATGGGCCAGTCAAGGGTACTATCCCCTTCGGGCTGGGTCTCTCTAGCTGCTCACTCTGTCACTGGGCCTCATCGTGCCATTACTCCCCGTCCTCTCGGGGGCAACTGCAGCACCACGCCCACATCACTCCCACTCTCAGGGTCCCTCTCTGGGCCCCTCAGAACACTGGCCCTCTGGGCCCCCCAACAAACATTAGGGTAACCCACCCAGTGGTAGTGGGAGCTAGGGGTTAAGGTGCCCCAACCCACCTTTCACCGGGGTGATAACTGGCCTGGCATTTCCTGGGGGCTCCTGTACCACTGAGAGCCCCACCAGACCACCCACTCCTGGCAGGGTGAAGTTTCAGGTCATGCCCAGGACCAGGAGCCTCCTAACCATCCCCATGCAGCTCCCCCTTACCTCCGGGTCATTCACAGCAGCCCTACAGTCAAGCAATGTTGCTGCCTGGCCTCCTGCAGCCAAACTGCCTTGTTTATATAAGCAGCCTAAACCTCAAAATGGCTGCCCTAATCAGGCACCTGGAGGCTGCCAGCTCCAGGCCCTTAAAGTGGCAGAGACACCCTGTGCTCTGCCACAACTACCCAAAGCCCTCTCTATCTTCAAGGCAACTTCCTTGTCCATTCATTACATCAAGGCACAGCAGGAAAGATCACAAGGTTGTGGGGGACCCTAGAGGAGAGGCCCAGAAAGGTGAGTGCATCATTTTGGCACTCATAGGTGCCATACACACCCATAGGCACATTACAACAGGTTTCCAAGAAACTGGACTTCCACAGCTTAAAGTTCTGCTGCCATTGTTGGCTATTCCAGGTTTGCTTGTCCAGGCCCAGAGGCAGTGTTGCTTTAAGTAAAGCTGGTCCAGGAAAATGTCACTCACAACTAACTGCCCATTTTCCTTTGGCAATATCTGGCACAGCATCACAAGGCCTGTGATAGTGGCAATCTGCCACCTGCCCATGTGTTTGCCAGTGGAATAGAACACCTGTTTGTAGCACTGATAGTCAGGACTGCATTGCTCAGGACTGTCTGACAGCAGTTTGAAAATGACTTTAGTTGGCAGAAAGCAGATGAAGTATGGGAAGGAATCACAGCAGTATGACCCCAAGCTGCAGAACTCCATTAGGTTCTGGTAGATATCTTGGACCCCACCACAATGAGCAATCCATGGTGCATTGAGCTGAGTTGGGAATACCTACCCAGAATAATGTGTGCTTATTTTAAAAAACCACAGGGATGCATAGATATTACAGTTCACATGTAGCAGCTTAAACTGTTTCAGACAAAGCAGCATGAACACATGCTTTCAGGTTAGTTATAGCTGAATACTTTTGGTGAGAAAAACTGTCAAAAGACCTTTCCCTATGTAGACACAGATTCATATGGTAAGAGCTTTGGGGCAGGGACTGTTTCTTCTTCTGTATGTGTATACAATGGTTAGTGGAACAGCCTTGATTCCTGACTGAGTCTTTTGGGAGCCACTGCAGTATAAATAAGACTGCTACTACTCCTATGAATGATTTTGGGACTGCTTTCAGAGTTTGTTTGCCTGACCAAACATGCTCAGGATTGTATCATGAAAGTAGCATGGGAGCAAAGGTCCTTCTGAGCTGTTGCTAAGAGAAGCAGAAATATGGGCCAGGTACTGGCTAATACACATGGCAAGAATCCTGAAAGGGCCTGGGGCAGCCTAGTGTTGAATGAGTTTGAGATGCAAGGATTGTGTAATGTATTAGAATTGGGGAGAGGGCCTTTGATCAGCTTGGGAACTCTCTAATGAACATATCTGGTCATTAGGCGTGTGTGAAACAGCTAGTATTTGCTTTGGATTCAGATATGGCCGATTTGGGGGACAGTGATTCGATTAGGTGATTTGAATCACTGTCCCAAATCTGATTCAGAGAATTGGCTGCCACTGAATCAGCTGAATCTCTGAATCAAACAGGCCCCATCCCCCACCTACTTTTCCAGCCCCATCAATGGCTGTCCCGCCTGGTCTCAGCATCCGGGCACCTAAAAAAACAAAACAAAAACAAAAGCTTCACACTCACTGGCTCCTGCTTGGTGTGTGTTGAGGGAGTGATTTCCACTGCCCCACACTGCATGGGGGGGGGGGGGGGCTTTGCCACAAGTCTCCAGGGGCCCTGACAGCTGCTTTTTTTTTTTTCTAAAGGACCAGGATGGTGTGTCTGGGCTGGACAGCCATTGACAGGGATGGGAAAGCAGGCGAGAATTGGGGGGGTGATCAGGGGGGCAGGGGGATGGGGCCCAACAGGGGTCCCACCATGGTCCCCTTCCCTCCGCCTCTAGCCCCCCCGCCCTCTACATATTATCATGGAGTTTGGGTCCAGCTCCCTGTGGTGGCAAGCAGGGACTACCTGAATCTCCGAATCTCCTCCGAATCTTTTCTGAATTGATTCAGAGGCTTTGGATTGATTCAGGCCTTTTTATTGATCTCCCAGTTCAATCTGGATTCAGAGATTTGGCTGCTGAATCAGGCTGAATCTCCTCTGAATTGAAACAGCAACTGAAGCTTCACACAACCTTATTGGTCATTTCTATATGGTGGTAAAATTTTCAAGCATGCTGTGCTGCTTTGGACAGGTTGCTTCCTAGACTAGAAGCAGGGTAGATGAGCCTTAGTGCTTTGACCAAACTTGTTAGTTTGGGGGCATGTTAATAGGCATTATCACTCAACAGCCACCAGCATAGCCACATTTGCATGGCACTTCACCTTTCAGTTTAGGAGGCAGATGATATCGAACAGCATAGAGTGCTTGAGGGTACCATAGTTGGGCATGGGGATTTCATAGATTTCATAGACGTTCGGGTTGGAAGGGAACCCGGAGGATCGAGTCCAGCCCCTGCCCTAGGGGCAGGAAGTCAGCAGGGATCGTAGGATCCCAGCAAGATAAGCATCCAAATGTGTCTTGAAGGCGTTCAAAGTGGGTGCTTGAATCGCCTCCAGAGGCAGTCTATTCCAAACCTTGGGGGCTCAGACAGTAAAGAAGTTCTTCCTTATGTCCAGCCTGAATCAGTTGCAGCTGAGTTTGTGACCGTTCGATCTTGGGGCACTCTGGTGAACAGATGTTCCCCCAGATCCTGATGAGCACCCCGATAAACTTATAGGTGGCCACCAGATCACCCCTGAGCCTGCGCTTTTCCAGGCTGAAGAGTCCCGTGGCTCTCAGCCTCTCATCATAAGGACTGTTTTCCTGACCTCTGATCATGCACATGGCTCTCCTCTGCACTCTCTCAAGCTTCTCCACATACTTTTTGAATTGTGGAGCCCAAAACTGGATGCAGTACTCCAGCTGTAGCCTCACCAAGGCCGAGTACAACGGGGAGAATGATGTCCTGGGATTTGCTTGAGAAGCATCTATGGATGCAAGCCAGTGTTTTGCTTGCTTTGCTAGCCACAGCATCACACTGAAGGCTCATGTTCATCTTGTGGTCAATCATGACCCCCAAGTCCCTTTCATCTGTAGTGCTAACCAGAGTAGCACTGAAAAGCCTATAAGCATGCTGCAGGTTTCTCCTCCCAAGGTGGAGAACCTTGCATTTTTTGATGTTAAACACTGTCAGGTTCTCATCCGCCCATTTCATGAGCCTGTCAAGATCTGCCTGGATCACCCTCCTGTCCTCAGGTGTGGATGCTTTACCCCAGAGTTTGGTGTCTTCGGCAAACTTGGCCAGTCCACTTCTGACACCAATGACCACATCATTGATTAAGATGTTAAACAGTATAGGCCCTAGGACAGAGCCTTGGGGGACCCCACTGGTTACCACGCACCAAGACGATTGGCTTCCATCAACCACCACCCTCTGGGTCCTACTGTGGAGCCAATTCCCCAGCCAGTGAATTATGGTGAAGTTGAGGCCACAGTTAGCCAGTTTTGCCAAGAGGTGATCATGGGATATCAGATCGAAGGCTTTTTTGAAGTAAAGATGTATGACATCAATCTCTTTCCCCTTGTCCAAGACCTTCCCCAGGATAGAGGTCAGGCTGATGGGCCTATAGTTTGTCATATCTACTTTCCTCCCTTTCTTGAAGATAGGCACCACATTGGCCTTCTTCCAATTTTCAGGTACTTCACCAGAGTGTCAGGAGTTTTCAAAGATCCATGCCAGGGGCTGAGCTATGATGCTTGCCAGCTCCTTGAGTACCCTTGGGTGTAAACCGTCAGGGCAAGGTATTCCTTCACGAGGTCAGCTTCGATGGAGGGCAAGGAATCTCCCTCACTTGGGCCTCTGTGACCCACAGTGGGCAGGGGCGTCCTATGGGACTAGTGAAAAACTGATGCAAAGTACCCATTTAGCAAGTTGGCTTTTTCATGGGCATGGGTTGTCAGTTGTCCCATCTGGTTTAGCAGGGGTCCAGTGTTGCCCTTGCTTTTCCTCTGGCTCCCCACATATCTAAAAAAGGACTATTTATTGTCCTGGATATTTGTAGCTAGCTGGAGTTCCATCACAGCCTTGGCTTTCCTGGTTCGCTCCCTGCAGGTCCAGACCAGAGCAGAGTATTCCTCCTTGGTGGTGGTTCCAGTCCTCCATCTTCTGTAGGTCTTCCTTTTAAGACATAGGAGGTCTTCCAGTTCCCTGGAGAGCCAGGGGGGCTGCTGTGCCCTTTTGTTGCCTTTCCTCCGAGATGGGATGGACTTTGCTTGCGCATCCAGGATTACTCCCTTGAGGAGTGTCCCAGGGAGCTGGGGTTGCAGGAGGGCCCCAGGCCAAAGGAGAGCCTAATTTACCTTCTACAGAGCCCAAAGAGCAGGAGGAGACGTGCGCAGCGAAACTGCCATCACAGCGGATCAGCTTCGCTTACATTCAGCTGCGGCCGGGCAGCGTAGGTGGGAGACGCTGCCCGGCGGAAATAAGAAGCTGCCCCGAGGATGCGGCGGGGTGGTAGACGAACAGAGACTTGAGGAGAGAGCCCTCACCCAGAGGGGCTCAGCTGCCATGTCAAGCAGCGTGGAAAGTTGGGGGCGGAGCCAGGAGAGGCTCCGATGGAGTCGGCAGCGACGCCAACAACACAGCCGGCAGGGAAGTCAGCAGTAATGCCAGCGGAGAAGCTGGCAGCGACGCCGACAACAGAGCCAGGAGGAAAGCCGGCAGCGACGTCAGCGAGGCTGACAGAGGAGCCAATGGAGGCGGCAGGGACATCGTCCGCAGAGGTGGCAGCAAAGCCGGAAGCGACGCCGGCAGAGGTTCCAGCAGCTGCACCTGCAGCAGAACCGGCAGCAGCACCCACGGAGGAACTGGATATAGATACAGAGAAAGCAGCGACAGGGCAAGTCGGCGCTGAGACCGAGGAGAGAGCCTGCAGGAAAGCCTCAGAGAGGAGGTAACAGGAGGCGAGGCCAGTGGGGCCCCATCGGGCATCGCCGAAGAGCAGCTGAAGACCCAAGGAGGGACGAAACCAGTGACGGATGGGGCCCACTACAGCCCTAGGATAACGGCTGGGACTCAATGCCCGAGTAGGGCAAACTACTAGGGTTGAGTAGTTTGGTACATGGGGATCCATGGGGTCCATAGACCAGGGGCATCCTTCGTGGCCTCCTGGCCCTGTAGCCTTAGTACTTCAGCCATCACGGTGGTGGGGAATTGCATGTTAAGTCACAGGGCGGATGGGCTAGGGTGTCAGGATTTCGGATCGGTGGGACACGGTCTGAGGACTTTGAAGTCTGCACATCAAGGCATGAAGGTACTGGCATGTAGCTGGCAGGCTGCGGGAAGAGGTCAGGCTGAGCAGTGACCACCTAAGGGGCCCGAAGACGGGCTACCCAAGGTGGCGAGTGGCCGGGGTAGGGGAGATCGGAGCCCCGTGAGTGCCTGCTGGGAGGCGCGATGACCCTGGAGGCTGCCTCGAAGGGGAACCCCTCCACTGAGGTAACATTCAAAGTAGTGGCAGGCGAGTCAAGGGGATCCCCTGACGTCAGCTGGGGTAGTCTTTGGGGTCCACCCTCAAGCCCAGGACAGGCGCGATCAGTTGTCCAGGCTAAGGCCGCACAAGAGCGCCTGATTGAACAGAGGTGGGCACAAGGAGCAACCACTCATCCTGAACTCCCCTCCCCTTGGGGTCATGGTCCCTTAGGGCCTCGCTGACAAGCCTCCTTAGGTCGTCAAAGTCAGCTTTCCTGAAGTCGAGGACTTCTGTATTACTGACTGACTTGCCAGCATTATGGCAGACGGTGAAGGTGATCAGCTCGTGGTCACTGTCACCCAGCTTCCCTTCAATCGTTAGGTCACCGATTAGGCTGTCCCAGGCTAAGGGTTCAGGGCAGCAGATTACCCCCTCCATCCTCTTCAGGATGGAGTCTCCCATGACAAACACTTTGCGTTTTGTCTTGGGGAAAGCGGGGGCAGTAGCTAGAGTAGCGCCTGTTCTGCCTGCAGGAGCTGGCAACTCAGCAGGCTCTGCTGGGGCTGCAAAAGTTCCGTACCTGTTGCAAAGCTCCAGCAGGGCAGAAGCCTTGGTGCGGTGGGCCTTGGGGCCCTTGACCACCTTGAGTACAAGGTGAAAGTGCACTGTATAAACATGGCTTTTGTCCATCACAGAAGTCAACAAAACCCTGTTGGATCAGCTGTAATTGCTAGGCCTGTATGTGTATGGTTAGTGTACAGTTATTTGGAAACAAACTGATTTCCTGTAGCTTCCTCACATTCATAGGCTAAAAATGGATGTAACATTTGTCCTGGGAGAAACTATTTTATCCTGGAACAAAGTGCAATTGTTCAGATGTCCATGTCTGTTGCCCCAGGATTAATCCTAGATAGGTTCATGGTATAAGAAGTACTAACACTTTATCCCAGGACATTGCAAAGTACATCTGAACAGTCTCCCAAGATTGCATCATTGGCAGAAAATAAATGGCAGAAAAGCAACAATGCATTCAGCCTCTCGCTAAACCTTAATTGGAAAGACGATGTGTGTACTCGCCAATCCTAGGCACAACTTGTCCAGCGACAAATGAAATGTCTGTTCCTAGTTTTAGTATTATGTAATGATCAAAGATGAAACACACTGTTTTGTCTTACTTTTGGGTGGTCAGTAGGGATTCAGCCTTGTCCAGGGCTGAGTACAGTCAGTCAAAGTGTGCCCATACATATGCAGGAAGGCTTCTCTGATGCACTGTAATTGCAGCATGTTGGAGCAGACTCGATTAATTGAGTTTGCTGGAGTGTGGTAATTACTGCACTCCAGCAGACTCCAACATCACATATATCAGCATCCCTGGACTGAAAAATGGCAGTGGGGGTGCTTTAACAAAAGCTCAGTCAACAAGCTTTAGTTAAAGCACCCCTGCTGCCATTTTTCAGTGCGAGGATGCTGATACATGTGATGCTCCAGGCACTTTAACAAGAGTGGCTCTCAGAGATGCTCTAATTAAAGCACTGTTTCTCTCGCCCCACCTCCTGGAGCCTGCGTATAAATGCCCCAAAAGCCTGAGGCTCAATCGATTCAACCCTTTCAGGTTAGTCTAAGTGGTGTAGATTGAATTGATAACCAAGTGAATAGACATGTACTTTTGATTTTGGAAATGCAGCCACATGTTTGCAGTGGCCCAGGCCAGATGCTGAGCCTCTCTGGGGGGCTTGCGGGGGATGTGAAAGGCATCCTGGGATGCTGGGGGGACTGTGAGTTAACTTGAATCTGGAGGGGATCTGGGACAGAAGTTCAATGAACCTAAATCAGTCAAGTCTGATACTACATCCATCCAGGTTTATCTTAAACTGGTTTTGGCCATTTTGAAAGTGGTTTATGTGCGCTGATCTTTTGTTGTGTTACAGATCTGAACCAGTTTCCAGTCACTTATGCCAGTTTGTGTGTAGCTTCTGTCCCTAGCCTAGGAAACTCGCATTCTATTCCCCTATAAAGTACTGATTTGGGGCAAACCAAACTCACTTCCTCAGTTTTCTCAGTTGTAAAATGGAGATAAAACTCATCCCTCTTCATAAAGGACAATGCTGAGTACAGATCACTAATTTTGCATCCTGGCATGTGTCTGTCTTCATTCTGGGCACTAAAGATAATCTCTTTTTATTTCAGTTTATTAGAGCCATTTAGTGTCTTGATAAAATGATTTATTATTTGTAGCCCCCAGCATAGCACCCATTTCGATTTATCAACTAGATTTTGTTGTTCTTGCCCCAGTACAAAATAGCACAAGCCATTAACCCATGGTACAGACAAATTAATTTGATTTTCAGTTTAGAGAATGGAGATATTTTAACACAAGAGGTGGCATTCCAGAGACTGTTCCCCTGGTAGGCAAGCCTGCTGTCATCTGGAACTTGGTTACATTTCTGCTTTTCCTTGGAGTTAACTGCATATTTGAAAAAAAACATTGGCCTTGATTTATTACTGTCCTATGACCCTTTTGCAGTAGCACCCTGTAGGGCAGGTATAAGGCACCTTGAAAGAATAGCAGTTATGCAGGGGCTCCTGAAAGGGGTGGGGTGGTCTGGAGTGTGCCAGAAGAGGAAGGGATTGGCAGCTGACAGGCTGTTTTGCATGCTGATGATTTTTGCTTCTGCAGTGGCTCCAAATGGACACTGAAACATGAGTGCAACTTAGGGTAGTCCTAAGGGTAAGTGGCAGATCCTAAATAGGGGCAAAGCAAGCCCTCTCATCTCTGTCCTGCTCTGACACAGATGCAAGGAAAAACCTTATCAGTCAGCTGTGTACTGAAGCTCAAATGACGTTTTAGCACGTTAGAGATCTTGGATAAAAACAGTTTTGTTCCAACATTATTCAGTAACTTAACACTGGTCAAACCTGTGGTTAAATTCCTGTTTAATTCACTTTGTTTTAAACACAGATTATTATATAAAGTTCTTCTCCAGTTTATAATTTATATAGCATGCTTCAGTTTGGGTCAATTATTTTTATAGCAAATTGTATGACCTCTTGAAAACAGTGGTCTGCCATGAAAAAGGAAAAAAACAACAACCCTGTTCTAACAGTATTTAGAGACATGCAGGAAAACTGAAAATACTGGTACTTGCCAAACTTGAATTGCAAACATATCTTGATCAAAGAAGGTTTAATAGATTTTTGCTTAGAGTCTTTTCCCTCTAATGACAGAGATTGGTTCTGCATTTAAACCTCGGCAACACGTCAAGACCTTGCCCTCTGCCACCCCTCGCACCTCGCACCCCCATCAGCCTGAACATGCATACATTTGAGGTAGACACATTTATTTAGATTGAGGGCAACAATAACTCTAACCTACTCAGCTGCAAAAGCAATGTCAAGAGAAATTTTACAATGTCCCATTTCCCAGGCCACACAGTGCAATGCCCTCTGCCAGTCTCTAAGTCAAGAAAGAAAGGAGGAGGGAAGGTGGGAAGCTTGCTCAGGTTTCACAAGCCCACGAACTGCAGCCAGATTCAAAAGTGCTTAAGCGCGACCTGACGGCAAAAGGAATTCAATATTCCATTCTCCAGAGCGAATGGCTCAGATGAAAGAAGCCGCTTTGGAGATGACAAACTCTCTTCCTGTTCCTCAGGGTTGTGTGTGTGTGTGTGTGTGTGTGTGTGTGTGTGTGTGTGTGTGTGTGTGTGAGAGAGAGAGAGAGAGAGAGAGAGAGATGGGAGATCATTGGATGGTGCTAACTCCAAATTTCCATATTCTTGAAGACTCAGGACATCCCTTTGCATTCTCCCCCACAGCCTTCTGAATGAAAAATTAGTATTACTGTTTATTGACATTACCCCAGAGGTTCTCCTGGCAGCTGTGGAACAAAGCATCGTTCCAATGTGCAGGGAAGGAACAGACCCCAAATGCTATGGGCCTGGGCTGATCCATATCCCTGCTGCCTGTTCAGATCTCTGTTGTTTGTATAGAGTTGGGGGAGCTGCTGGAGTTATCATCACATGGATCCTCTAGGAATTTCCTCCTATTCCTGTAGTGCAGTTGTACAGGAGCCACAAGCAGTCCCATGATTGACTGTGGGCCAGCTCTTCTGCTACCCTACGGCTTCTGAACAGGATTCCTTCTCCAAGGCCTGCATGAATGCAAACAGCATGGGGAATAGTTTCTTGAGCCCTGAGCAGGGAACAGGATCTGGCCCTTGGTGCCAGTCCCTCAGAGAGGACTTACTTTCAAAACAATAACAGCTAAAAATATAAAAGTATGAATCTGCATCTGATCAAATAATCATAATTACACCAAGCACATGAGACAAAAACCATTGTCATTTATCTCTCTGGGGACACCATACTTTTTGTTTCTGAGCCCTATTATTGGCAAAGTACAAGTTCTAAAATTATAATAATTAAAATGGTGATTATAAGTGTCAAGGATTGTAATTTTTTTTATAGCTGAGAACAATCTATTCATTTATTGAAGAAAAAATTTGGCTTGAAATTCACATCAGTTAAAAAGGGGAGAGAGAGAGGACTGAGTTGAGTACCCAATACATGCCTGGCTACTGAGACCTGCCTTTGTGTTGTAGACCCTAGTGGATGATCTTAAAAGTAAGATGGTGGTATGGAGCTGCTAAGCTTTTTGGGGTATTGTGGTAAATTTTAGCACGTTCCAAATGTCATCTGGTCCTTACAGCTGTTCCTCAGAGGCTGGTTAATAAGTGACACATCATTATCATTTTATTGATGGAAAAAATGAAGAAGAAAGTTTGAAGGCTAGTGAAGGTATCAGTCATTAGAACACAGGATTCCTTTGATCTCATGTCCATCCTCTCCAGATTAAGTGCCTCATTGTAGAGCTGTTTTCCATAATCTTCTTCTAAAAGAGGGAGGGTACCCTCATTAATTGAACAAGGGAGATGTTCAGCAGCAGATATCTTGCTGGCTGGAACTGGAGGGAACAGCAGCAGCTTTGGTGATGGTGTAAACTGGTCTGTTTTCACAAGGAATTCAGGACATGGTAGCTGTGAGCTTTTCTTGGTTCCAGTGTCTAGAGCTGGATAAATGTAAAAGGAAACCAAGATGATCATATGATCCTTATGGAGAACCTTTCTGTTTTCAAGTTAGTCTTTGTAATAGAATGGGTTAGAAAGTTAAGCTAGGCTTAATCTTAGTGGATATTAGCTTTTGTTTCAGACCCCTGTCCAAAATTGTGAAGAGGAAGGAAGGAACTGTGCACGTGGCCTGGGATTTGCAGTTTTGTCTCTTTATTGATCTTACCAGTAGTTGAGGGCAAGGATCTGGGGAGCAGCCAGGAAATGGTGGAAAAGGGAAGGGGAAAGGAAAAGGGAATTTGGAGAAATGTTGATAAATTCTATTTAGTGAATAACACAATGTGTGTAGGAGCACAATGGCCTTTTCTGCAGGCAGATTATCCCAGCCAGAGTCTTTGCTATATTAAAGTGAGGGGGGAAAAATAGAGCACTAAAGAAAAGGAAAGGCGGGCTGTACAGCAGCAATCAATGCTGCCCTTTGTGCTGCCTGACATTTGAGGGACTTGTTATCAACGATTGCTGGATGCTTTATCTAAATGTATCTCCCCAGCTGCCAGGCACAGTGCTGATAGGCGGTGGAACGTGCTGATGGCCCCAGCTGATACGGCAACCGCCCAATTCACCCGCATGCCTTACTGTCAGGCGCTTGATGGCTTCTGTCATTCCACTGCTGACATGTTTTTGCCTCGCTCCAGAAAGGAGAGAGAAAGACACAGAGAGGACATTCCCCACAGCTGTTCCTACCCTTCTCTTTCAGTCACTCCTTTGTCTTTTTAAAAGGAGAATAAAATAAAAAAAAAACCCAGGGCAAACTTAAAAAAAATACCAGGAATCTGAAGGGGGGAAGGATTGGGGAGGAAGGGAAAATTCACTTTATTTTTGGTTTGTCCTGCAACAGCCTTGTCATCTGCTGCTCTAGCAGAAATTGCCTTGCTCTCTCTCCCTCTCTCTCTCTCTCTCTCTCTCTCTTTCACTCCCTCTCCCTGCTTTACTGCAAAAGAGTGATAAGAATAATCTACTACTTGGCTTCTAGGTTGCCTTTTATTTAGAAAATGCTTCTCTTTAATATATTTTATATATTTATATAGCACACACCCTGCATGTACACATACCTATGCACATGTATTTGTATATGCAAACAATTATATCTTTGGTAGAGGGTGATGAAAGTATGTAAAACTGGAGTTAGTTGCTGCAGTTTCCTAAATCCTGAAATATGGAGGAAAAAAATCTCAAAATAGACCTTTCTGGAAAGTAGCTGCATTTAGCAGTGCAAGCTAGGTCAAGGAAGCTAAGCATTTTGCTAAGAAAGTAGCCAATTACTGACAACTCTAAAAGTACAAAGGCCCTCAATTGTCCATGGCCTCTTATTTTAAGAGACAGCTTAAATTATTACCTTTGCTGCTAAAAAGGTTTTGAGGTCTGCATGGAAATATCAGTTCATAGGCTTGCATATGTATTTACTCTTGCTTAGTGATAATGAATCCATTTAAAAATGCAGTATGGGCAAAGTTATAACATTTCCCTAATGACAAATGTTTACTGTTGCATATGGCGACAGTACCAGCTAAACCTTTTTTCAAGAGAAGTATCTGAAGAAGAATGTGACACTGCCCATTTAGCACTTATTAATTGGTTTGCTTTAAATGCTCCTTCACAAATCTTAAGTTAATTAGAACTTCTGCAATAGAGAAGTTGCCGTAAGCTACAGATGTTCTCACTGGTCTCATAGTCTAGGGACAGACATTCAAAAAGCCTGAGCCTGAATTGATTCAATCTTTGCAGCTTAGTTTAACCCGCCTAGTTTGAACTGGTTTGCAATTGAACAGACATTCCCTCTGGAGTGAAAAAATGCAGGCACACACCTGCAGTGGCTCAGACTAGAATCCAGGGGGTGCTAGCACAGTCCTCCTTTCCCTTCCATAGTGCTGAGCTGGGGGGAGGGGTGGCCAGGCCCCAGCAGGACTCTCTGATTAGGGAGGGATTTAAACCCTGACCCTGGCCTGCACAGTTATAGGCTTTTCTCTGTTCACTGCTCAAGGGGTGGGAGTGTTGCCAGCCTGCAGCCCTAGGCTAACACTGAGGCAAAAGGGTGTGTGCAGTGCATTCAACTGCTGATGATACTGAGCTTTTAAATCTTCCTGTCACTGCTTCTTCATATTGTCTGCAAACCTGACAGGCAAAGGAGGCAGCAGGGGGCTGATAACACAGCGTTTATCACTCCATCAACAAAACAAAAGCGGTCTGGGACAAACATTGCAGAAAGTGGTTTGACCCCAGTTAGTTGTCTGGTACTATATTTAACCAGGTTTATTTTAAACCAGTTTCAGCCATTTTGAAACTGGTTTATGAGCACTTAACTTCTGTTCTGTTACAGGTTTAAACTAGTTTCTGATCACTTAAACCAGTTTATGTGTAATGTCTCTCCCTAGCCATACTGTAAAATATTTTCAGTTAATGTTTACACAGTACATACATTTATAAAGTAAGGATTTGATTCTATATATGTTTGTGTGCACACTTCAGGTGAACTCAGTAGGACAGCTTATGTGTAGAGTTCCACGTAAACAAAGTTACTTACATAAATTAATTTTTGGATGACTGGGGAATACATATAATATCAAATTAGGATGACAATACTTATATAAAATAATAGTCAATACAAAGGCTTTTTGCTCTGTTCTCTTTGCCTGTGTGCTGTGTACAATAAGATTTTCAAAGTAAGGATTTTGTGTTGTTGTCTCCTTGTACTGATTATATGGTACTACGTAAATGTATGTGCTGGAGCTAAATTGAAGTCCTTTTTTCAGTCTTTGCTTAATAAGTAGAAGTGTTGTTCAAGCAAGGAATGAATAAACACACAAGGATTTCAGGACATGGTCCTACAAAACAATTAAACAAGCACTTAGTAGAAGACCCAATTAGAAGAGGAGCAGATACATGTAGAAGTGCTATTGCAGTCAATGCAAACTGCCTGAGGAACTAGAGCCAAAGGTCAGAAAACAATGTGTCTGTATAAAAGCAGTATAAAACAAAAGTATTGATAAATGAAATATGGGCCTCTTCCTAATGTGGACATGCTATGAAATATCAAGTACCCAAGTCCAGGTCAACAGTGAAGTAGGCAGGAGTGTGACAGGTCCGACTGAAAAAGCCGAAGCATTACAAAAATGTAAATAAATAAATACATAAATAAATGAAGCAGTTATCACTTTAAGACCAGTTGTTCTTATTTGCTTGTGTAATTAAACATTTTAATTAAGGCAAGGGAGAAGTTGAGGGAAGGAGAAAAAAAATTCCATTCTCAATAAAAACATGGACTGGCCAATTTCTGCATTATAGAGAGAGGTGATTAGCTGTGTTAGTCTGAAGTCTACCAGCCTTCTGCCTATAGATTATGAAAGTGAAATAAAAAGAAGGCAGTTATCTAAGAAGCCCCAAAATGAGACAAAAGCAGTTTTAACTACTTAAATACCGGTGGGGACCAGAAAGCATTTAGCTTGCTCTTTGATCAAACTTAGCAACTACTGAATGTCTGCTACTCGGCCCCTGGCTCCACAGCCACTCAGATAGTCCAGTTTGCAGAGACAGGCACGCCGCACAGCCTTCCAAAGAATTTCTGTTTCTGCAGCGCTAAGAAGCATTAGGAAGCCAATTCCTCCCAGGAGCATGTTTATATCAATCTAAAATTAATTTCAGCTGAAATATTTATGATTTTTAAGGAGGGAGGCGGGAAGTTTGTGAGCTGAGCTTGGTCAGATCAAGTTAGCTTCAGCTGGCAGAGTTAAAAGAAGTAGTAATCGCTCTGTCTCCCCCACCCCCATGCTTAAATGAGCATTTATTCCAAGCTCTTTCTTAATGCTGTAACATAATTCATTAGGACAGCCTTAATGAGCTGATAATTAGTCTGGTGGGAGGGGGCGAGGAGGGGGGAGAGAGAAATGCTAGACAGAGAGAAAGTCGAGCAGGCTGGGGCACCTTAAAGAGCCCTGAGAGAGCCTTTTGTCAACAAAATGGATCAGGCTTGCAGGCAGTAAAACTTTCAAATGACCTTCATGTCAAAATATTAGGCTGCTATTTTTCGCTAGATGGTAGTTTCATAAACATAAAAAGCACACATATCATTCAGAGCACCGTAAAATTTCGCTCAAAGATGTGGTATACTCCCTTATTTTTTTTGAAAGACTAATATAGCCTCCATATAGGGGTGGGGGGAAAATGACATCTAATATCACAGGCTTCCACTTAGACAGGAAATAATATTTACAGCAGGTTCGTCTTTGTCAGCTTTGTTCTCTCAGTTCTGTCTGTGTATTTTTTAAACAAGGCAGTAAAATACATACATTGCTATATAAATATATAGATACTGGAGGCAGAAATAAACCTAGGGAGAAATTTCATTTATTCAGTTCAGAAGAATTACCCACTGAGGCTTACCGCTTATGAAAGCCCTCTAATTTAGAAGCCAGATATAGTTATGATAAATATAAAAAAGAAGGTCTTTTCTGGACAGATGAAACATCAAGGCAATTTGCAATAGGAGTCCTTCCTTCCCTACTTTATTTCTAAGGTTAAACTTCATTATGGAGAGTCAGAGGGTTAAATTTACACCCTCTGCAAAGGAAATGCACTGCTGAAAACTTTAACTCATTTTGCATTGCACTTTCCTTCAGGCTGCCTCCCTTTCTGTCCTTATCTAAGCCATGGGACTCATGTAACTTGAATAACTAGCAGAGGGCTGATAAGACATCGCTAGAGTTGAACCATAAAAACATGTGTAAGTAGCAAGTACAAGGATGACTAGCCAATTTAATGAACATAGAACTAAGCAGATAGCAAGGAGAGAGAAAAGTTGACTTGCTGATAAAATGAGCTGTTAATTACCAGTTTTTCTACCATCGCATTTAGAATTATTAAACTGTTCTCTCTCTCTCTACCTCCAGTCTCCCATCTGTATTTCCCCTATGAACACCTAAGCCATTTACCATTGAGCATCAGTACTGTAGTGATTACTGCAAAATTCACCAAAGTGATTTATTGGTGGCAAGGCCATTACATTTAGGCCACATCTGTCTCCAGAAATAGCTATGATTCAGCCAGTAGTGACCAACTGTTTGCATTGGTGTACCAGCACTGCTCACTAAGGGCAGAAAAGAGCAAGCCAGGGTTTAATTGCTTGAGCTAATCAAACATTAGCTTGACTCTCCCACCAGCAGTTTCTGAATTAAGGCTGATGTTGAGGTCCGGCTTGCGTACCAAACTGTCACTGTCCTGTAAATATAAAGGACTCACCTAATTTTAAATATTTCTTACTTCCGTACTTGAACCAGACTAATCTTGAACCAGCTTTTCATTAAGTTTTGAAAGCCTTTTTGGGTTAAGGTCCCCACTTCTGAATGAAGTGTAGCTAGTTTGTCTGCACTGCACAATTTTGCTACATTTTGAACTCAGTGGGCACATCTACACGAGATGTCTTAGTGCACAGCAGACTCACTTGCTGCACAGTAAAGTATCACTGTCTGCATGTGTGCAGCAATTAGGGTGCAGTAGACTAATTTACTTTGCTGCCGGATAGTCCTGTTGGATACAATTGGCATCCGGCAGTGCAATAAATTACTGCACTTAAATGCATTTGTAGACAGTGAGGTTGGGATTGGGTTTACATTACATTACATTACATTAATTGCATGTGTAGATGCACCCAGTAAGTTTAACTCAGGTTTACTTTGAGATTGTAGGGTATTTATATAAACCTGAAACTGAAAGCAACAGAGAGTGGGCTGAATTGTTGAATAGCATAGCCATATGGACACAAACGAAGGAACTGCTTTTATGGGAACCGCTGGGAGGTTTAAACCCGAAGTTTCATGTCATTTTAATGAACTTATCTATTTTCAAGCACCATGTTGGTGCTTAAATTGAGGAAAGTACTTGTACACAGACAAAGACACACACATACACAGAACCTGTTAAAAGAACACTATAAAGATTTGATAGTCAAGCTCCCCAGAGTTAAGAAATGCTGGCATCAAGATCACCTGCACATGTGAATTTTATAATAGTGTCTTATTACAGATCACTTACTATTTTCCTCCCCCATCCCAACAGGACCCCTGCCTCATTCATTGCACAGGATAGGATAGACCTGCCCTAAGGATGAAGCAGGGCTGTGATGTGAAGGAGATTTGTTGTTCTGGGGCTCTTGACTCTCTTGTTGCAGAAGTCTGCAGGCATGTAGAGAATGAGGCAGGAGATTGCAGGACAAGTAAAACTGGTCTCATGGTTAAGCAAGTTGAATGGTGCCCTGGACAAGTGGGTTCTCTCCCTATCTGTTTCTGTGTTCTTGCATAATGTGGGCCAAGCTGCTTATGCTAAACTTTCCACTAGTAGTCTCTGGGCTCATCTAAACATTCTTTAATGTGCCTTTACTATTGCACATTAAGCTTAGTACCTCTAATATGAGGTAATAGATAAAGGCACAGTAGCTGTGCTAATGCACATCAGCAAAGGCAAACTTTTATTGTGATGCTTAATGCACAGTAGACTAATTCTATTGTGCATTAACATGGTTTTTGCCGGGGCACACTAATGAGCAGTAGAAGAGTCTACTGTGCATTAAGGCATTTTGTGTAGATGTGCCAACTGTATTTTCCTCATTTTCTGGGTGTCTGACTGGAGAACTTGAGGTTTAATTTGCAGAAGTACTGAGCGCTTGCAGTTGCAATTGAAGTCAATGCGGATGGTGCTTTGAACATGCAGTACTCTGTAGGATGCTGAAAATAGTGAAAAATCAAACAGAGCCACCAGAATTAGCACATGCTTTTGATCTAAATATCTCTGCGTCTCAGCTCTTCAACTGTAAAATGGGGATTAATACTCACTTGTCTGTGGGGTTGTTCTGAACATAAATGAATTTGGTGGTGAAGTGCCCGAATGTGGCAGGGAGGAACACTACAGAAAAGGAAGGAAGTTGATTATTCTATCTTCACAATGGGGTTTGAACACTGTTTAGGAAGTGGTGCATGGGGGAGGGGGGGCCACACAAATTAAAAAGAAGAGAACAAAATGTTGAATGGATGCTAATTGAATGGGCACTGTTCATCACAGACCTTAAATGAGGCAAGGGTTCTCTGGAAAAAATAGCGTGTGCTCACGGAAGACTACATCACAATGTGTACACAAAAGGAAGGCAAACTAAAGCTGGACAGGCAATCTTAATTTTTTCATTTTTAACTCTAGAGTGTTTAACTGTGCTACTTTAATGATGTTTATTCAATGTTGTTTGTTGTGTAAAATACTTATAATTGTATTTTCACATACTGCATGGATTTTAAGCATCAGCAAGTAGCTATAACCTCAGTAGCAAAATTATTTTTCTTACCTTCTCCTAATTCTATTCCCTTTAGACCATCTTTAAATGCACATAGTTATAACATATTCTTTCTGCAGGACCCTTGATTTATTATTCTGAATAAAGCTCACAGCCATCTGGCTACATGATTCAAAGTGTAGCCCCAACCTTATATACCATATACCATAAACCATCCGAACCCTGCACTGAATACAAAATTATTAATTTATACCTGAGCATTTCACTTTTGAATATTCTCCTCAGTACATTTAACTGCTTCATAAACAATGAGTTTACTTTCACGATACCCCTGTGAGGTGACTCGGCATTAGTATGCCCATTTTACAGATGGATGAGCCACAGATTAAGGTTAAAAGTATCCACTAATACTATGGGCCTGATGTGATATTTCAGAGTAGTTAGCATATTTATAGCATGCTATATGTTCCAAGCACAGCTCTCGGTGACTTCAATTGCAGCTATGAATGCTCAGCACTTCTGCAAATCAGACTCAAGGGTCTCAAATCAGGCATCCAGAAAATGAGGAACACACAGTTAGTGACCACCTGTGGTTTATAGCTTGGCCAAATGTGTGTGGATTTTCATGGTAATGGTAAAAGACACACCTATTTTTTTTCCAGAGTTATTCCTTCCTTCTTCTGTACCAAACATCAAGTTTCTGCTCTCCATTGCTTCTCAATGAAACATTTGTAGGGTTTTTTTTCCCACAGTACCAAAACAGCATAATTTCTCCTGACATCATTTTTGAAAAAAGCTAAACCAGCTTTGCTGAAATATTCAATAACATTTCAACCTGAAACAGATACCCAGCATGGAAAACCTGAGTCAAAAATGGTTCAAGTCTGAAGGTCATAACTACAAAAGGATCCTATGATGTAAAGTGTTAGGCATTCCTAACCATAGATGTTAATACTAGCTCTGTCTATAATACATTCCAATAACGTGCTGAAAACAACAAAGATTAAGAAATACTAAACTAAGGCCAATGCTCTGTTCTCAGCTCATGTTCGTGTACAAAAAATACCTCCTAGCTACGTTCTGCCCTGGGCCATTTTTTATGGTTTAGTTATAAACCCCTGCTAGTAGGTGTATTTAATGGAGTAATTGACAGACCATAATTATAGCAGTGCAAGTGGCTTTTAAACAGCATTTAAAATGTGAGCACAATGGAGTTAGATGCCAGGACTCAAGTCAGTAGCTTTGATAGCATTAGCAATTGCTAGATAACAGCAAATGTTGTAGGGAGGGTGTTACATAAATAAAATAATAAATATGATTTGTTTTCCTGAAACACAGAGAGGTAGGACTGAATTAATCTCTTGGTTTTATCTATATTCTACACCCTACCCACGGTACAGGCAGACGCTTACTGCTGAATAAGGTGAAACAGCCAATGTCTCAGTACTTTGGTGTTGAAATGAACTGGAGATTACTTTTATTTCAGAGGGATAGAGGCAGTAAATAGTGCCCATTCATACATTTTTGTAATATCTGGTGGCATCCGTTATGTTGCGAAGAAGAGGAAATATATGGTGGGTCTGGGGAGAAAAAAGAAATCAAGGATAAGGGGAAATGGATGTCCAATGACCTGGTGCAATCCTAGGAAAAGCCCAAATAAATGGGGGAAAAGCTAAGAAGGAAAAAAAAGGTGGCAAACACAAAACCAAGGGACAGACATTACACATAAACCGGTGTAAGTGATAAGAAACTGATTTTAAGCCTGTAACAGAACAGATGTTCAGTGCACATATTTTGAGAATGGCACATGGTTTGAGATAAACCTGGTTGAATGTAGTATTGGACTTAACTGAATTGGCTCCAACCGATTTATGCAAAGTCTGTCCGAGACTCCTTTCTGATTTAAATTAAATCAGACTCCCCCAGCATCCTGGCATTATCTTTGGGCTGGGGGGGGGGGCGAGGCCTCTCTGCTCCACAGCAGACCTGGCCCCTCCCTTTGGTTTCCTGGCTGCAGCTCTGACAGTTTCTGCTGTAGGCCTGTGCGAAGCAGCTAGTATTTGCTTTGGATTCAGATTTGGCTGATTTGGGGGACAGTGATTCTAGTCAGTAATTCGAATTATTGTCCCAAATTGATTTGGGAAAAAAAAAAGTCCTGACTCAGTGGGTGCTGCTGGGCAGGGGTGATCCCCACTGCCCCCCACTGCCCCATGCTGCATGGGGGGCTCTGCATGAGTCCCCCGACCCTCCCCTTAATCCCCCAGGCCCCCCACAGGTGCCCCGCCTGGGCCAGCTCCAGTCCTTTAAGAAAAAAAAATCCAAGAAAAGCCCCACACTCACCATTCCTGCCGGGGGGGGGGGAGGTGATCCCCACTGCCCCCCGCAGCCCTGGGCCATGTGGGGGGCTCTGCATGTGCCCCTCAAAGCCATGAGACTGCTGCAGGAACGGTGAGTCCCAGGGTTTTTCTCCATTATTTCTGGGGCCCCTTCTGCTGGGGCCTGGCCATGCCCCCCCTCAGCTCAGCTCTCTGGAAGGGAAGGGAGGACTGCTGAAGCACCACCCAGCTTCTAGGCTGAGCCACTGCAAGCATGTGCCTGCATTTCTGGGATGTCTGTTTGGCTACAAAACAGATTTAGCTTAGCCAGGTTAGACTAATCGGCAAATTGAATCAATTCAGGCTCAGGCTTTTTGAATATTGTCCCTAGCCAAGGGCATTGGGGCTGCACCCAGATGAGTGTGACCATGAAGTATGTGGTACCAAAGACCTGTTTTCGGCACCACATACCACACATTTCAGGCATTTCCTATACCGCTACATTGCAGGGTGTTTTTTTTTTTTGACCCCTGGAGATCCAAGCTCCAACCTGCAGCACCAATGTAGCTGCAGCTTTTCCAGAACCCCAGGTTAGGTTGCTGGGCTCAGCAACTGTGTCAGCAACTGTGCTGGGCCCAGTCTTTCCTGCCCCACTCAGGGTGTTGGCATTGGATTTATGGCCCAGATATCTTGTTCTGGGTGGACCCAAACCCTCAGATCGACCACAACCTTTCCATACAATAATAGGCAAATTTTATTGATAACAGATAAGAATAATGCAAACAATTCTATATCTACCAGTCCTAGAGCTACAGAGTCAAGGTACATCTGGCCAGTAGGGCTGTATGAAACAGAAGCATTCTGTTTCAACCAGAGTTTCAATGGAACAGTGTTCCATTTTGACTTTTGTTTTAAGTAGAAACAGCTGTTCCGTTCTGTTCCATTGAAACGTTTTGCTGTTTTGACCCTGTTTTGACATTTCGCCCATAGGATATAATGGGGAAGGTCAAAATAGGCTATAACTTTGACATTTCTCATCTTATTTGGATGAAACTTGCATGGTAACCCCTTCTGAGGGCATGAAGCATGCCAAGTTTCAGGAAGATAGGTGCAGGGGTTTCAGAGAAACCACACCCCAAAGTCTTGAGAGTAAAAAACTGATGTCACGTGTACATGTTAAGCCACAGTGGGGTCAAAACTGCAGTCATGCTAGCCCCTACTGAGGTCATTAAGCCTGCCAAGTTTCAAGGAGACAGGTGTAGGGATTTGGGGAAACTGCACCTCATGCTGCGGACAAGCAAAACTTGTGACACGGGTGACACGGTTTGTGTTAAGGTGCACCAGGGTGAAAGCTGCAGACCTGCTAGCCCCTGCTGAGGCCATGAAGCCTGCCAGCTGTCAAGGAAATAGGTACAGGGGCCCTGCACCTCTGGCCACAGGCAGGCAAAACTCGTGTCATGGGTGCTTGTGCAGCTGTGTCTGTCTTGGGGCAGAGGGGGTGGGAAACCACTGCAGGCCTGGCTGTTAGGCCCTGCTGTGGCCACAAAGCCTGCTAGCTGTTAAGGGGATAGGTGCAGGGAGGTCCTGCACCCCTAGTTGCTGACAGGGAAACTCGTGACATGGGTTCTTGTGCAACTGCTGCCTCTCATCAGGCAGCAGGACTGAAGATCCCCCGTCACTTGTCACCAAGACCTGGGGGTAATAATTGACCGGTATGAATATGAACCAGCACTACGATGCTGTAGCCAGCAGGGCCAACAATATGCTAGGAAAACTAGGAGTAGTGGTCACAAACTCCTAGAAGATCGTTTCAGGCTCATTTCAGGCTCAACATTAGGAAAAACTACTTCACAACTAGGGTGTCCAGACTGTGACCATTACTCCTAGTTTTCCCCAAGGGTGCCCTGGTGAACAGTTGTTCACCGAGCCCTTGATGCATTCTTCTGATGTAGCAGTAAGCTGCTACCAAGCCCCCTCTCAGCCTTCTCTTTTTCAGGCTGAAGAGTCCCAGGTCCCTCAGCCTTTTCTCATATGGTTTGCCGTGCAAGTCTCTGATCATATGCGTAGTCCTTCTCTAGACTCTCTCAAGCTTTACCACATCCTTGTTAAAGTGTGGAGCCCAGAACTGGCCACAGTACTCCAACTGCAGTCTCACCAATGCTCAGAAGAGCAAAGTAGAGCAGGAGAATCACTTCTTTGCAATGGTTTTGCTGGACATGCATCAATTGATGCATGGCACTGTATTGTTGGCCCTGCTGGCTACAGCATCACGCTGCCGGCTTATGTTCATAGTGTGGTCAATTATTACCCCCAGGTGTGTGGTGGCAAGTGATGTAGGATCTTCAGTCCTGCAGCCTGATGAGAGGCAGCAGTTGCACAAGAACCCATGTCATGAGTTTGCCTGTCAGCAACTTGTGTGGGCCGGGAGCAGTCTGAGGCTTTCGGGGGCACGCGGCGGGCTGTGGCCAGCAGCCCTGGCATGCGGGTCGGGGAATGCAGGCCGGTGGACTAGAATTAGGCACGGATGCGTAGTGGTTGATTAAAGATTATTTTACTTACACTGTAGATGGTCGCGGTGCAGGCAGGAAAAACTTGCTTGCGTTGCACTTACAGACAGACACGTGGAGTTTGCTAGGCTCCACAACACGAACTTGAACAAGACCCGCAGAAAACTCGAGCCTCTTGAAATAACTCAGACAGAGCTCTGGATACACACACTCACGAAGCTTGCTAGGCTCCGTGGAACAAGCGCGCAGGGAAGGGGTTCGTTGAGGGATCGCGCTCAGCGACGGGGACAGGCCAGAGGTTGATCAGACCCCTATAGCCTTCTTAAGGCACACGCTGGGTCTGTTAGGCTCCGCAGCGCTTAGAGTTCTTCACGAGACGTGAAGTCCTCCTCCTCCATGAGATGGTTGTAGAGTCCTCCAACTTGGGCGGAAACCACTCAAGCCTCTTATATGGCTAGCAAGCCAATCGCTAGCCGCCACGTGGGAATAATTTAGAAACAGCCAATACTGGGGAACAAATTTGCATGCGAATGGCAGGAACTCCTTTGCACCGGGGTTTTCTCTTTGCAACTGAGAAATGCACCCTGCAAAGAAAGCTCCTCATGGCAGGAAATAATTTAGCAGTGCCGAAGCGCGCGCACACAAAATCACACCCTTGGGTTGTGACACAACTAAGCGTGCAGGACCCCAGAACCCCCCTGCACCTATCTCCTTGAGAGCTGGCAGGCTTCGTGGCCTCAGCAGGGGCTAGCAGGTCTGCAGCTTTCACCCTGCTGCGCCTAAACACACACAGTATCACCCATGTCATGAGTTTTGCTTGTCCATAGCTTGAGGTGCAGTTTCTCCAGATCCCCTGCACCTATCTCCTTGAAACTTGGCAGGCTTTGTGGCCTCTACAGGGGCTAGCATGCCTCCAGTTTTGACTCTGCTGTGGCTTAACATATACACATGGCATGTTTTACTTTCAAGACTTTGGGGTGCAGTTTCTCTGAACCCCCTGCATCTACCTTCTTGAAGCTAGGTAGACTTTGTTTCCTCAGCAGGGGCTGCCATTTCTGCAAGTATCATCCAAATCTGGCCAGAAATTACAAAGTTATAGGGTGTTTCAACCTTCCCCATTATAGCCTATGGGTGAAGCATTGAAACAGTATTGAAATGGTGAAACGTTTCAACTTGCCTCGTTTTGTTTCGAGGCTGTTTTGACCATATCTGTTCCATTTTGATTTTGCTGTTTTGACCTTGAAACAGTGTCGAAACAAAATTGGTGGTGAAATTTCCCACAGCCCCGCTGGTCAGTATGTGTGCTTCACTCTGAGATTCTCTCTTGAATGTCAGATGTCATTAGCCTGGAGGCTGAGGCCCACCCTCCCCTAGTTGGGTGGGTGAGATGGGCTGGTGGTGTGTCTTCTTTCCATGGTGGCCTCGGGTTCCCCTGTCAGGGACACTTTGCTGCTCTAAAATCCCTCCTTCTGTGTTCTTTCCCCCTCCTGATGACTTCTTTTCTGGCCATCGCTAACTGGTCTTTCTGTGATTGTCATATTGTCCATGTTCTGTCCTGTCAGCACATTCCTCTGTTTCACAAACCCATAATATGCATACATCCTAATTTGGATGTTTTCCAGTCTTCCTAACTTGGTCTGTTCCCCAAAACTGGAAATCCCAAGTGCCTTTCAGTTGGGCACTGTGTCCTGGTACCGCCTTATCTCATGTTATGGAACAGCGTGGAACATGTCTTCAGTTTCCCAGCCTGTGTGTTTGTTTTCTGCTTGCATTTGAGGTATAGTGGGCCTTGAAGAAACTTCATCACAGACAGGCTTTTTAGAAATGAGTTAACCTTTGCTGTTGCCCTGGACCATTATTCTAATACATATCTACTTTGCCCATAAGCCAATTCCCAAAAGCAAACATCTAAATACCATTTTCTAGCCATCACAGGGTAACCTGCTGCGTGCCAGAGGGTGTGAGCATTCCCCTGGGTACAACTAGAAGTGGCACAAGGTATCCCACTGCTAGTTGTTCCTGGGGAATCAAACATCCTTGCTCATCTGGATGTGGCTTGGGGAAGCAAAAGCCTAAAACCAACAATGAAGACCCTTTACTCAAAGGAGGTGTGATACATGCAGGGAAAGTGACTGCCCTTTTATCCTCTGTTCATCTGTCTGCCATAAGTGTGAGTATTGACTCTTGAGGTGCTGCCAATGGATTTTTTCTTAGGTGGCAGCATAGGACAGGTATAATTTGAGTAAATTTCCCTGTGTAGCAATGAGGATTAATGAGAAAATAAGGGGAAACTGCTGGTTGATAAAGACTACAGGAGTAGGCCATATCACATTGAGAAGATGTTAAGTTCTCCTCAAATGTATCTTTCTTCAGTCACCATTACCTAATCACAGAATCATAGAAAAGTAGGGCTGGAAGAGACCTCTGGAGGTCATCTAGAATCAACCCCCTGCCTGAGGCAAGATCATGCCTATCCAAGCCATTCCATACAAATTCTTGTCTACCCTGTTACTAAAACTACACCAGCAACCCTGTCACACAGTTACAAGGTCTAGGACCCTGGTAAAGCAGGGGAACAACAGTGGTCAGTGTCCTGCTTCAGCAAGTGTTGTTAAATTGTGCTTTAAAGATACAAGGAAAAGGACCATATCCCTGCTATAGAAGAAGGCACACCCTTTTCCCCCTCTGCACCAATCTGCCCATAAGGTAAAATTCCTTCCTGATCCCAAAAGTGGCAATTGGTCTGACCCTGAGCAGAGGGGAAGGCCCTCTATTCAGGAACCTCTGGGTTTTTGTGGTCTTTTAGGGTGTATTTGACCATGCAGCATCACATCTGATTATCATTGTGGCAGGCTAAAGAGTGGGCAGTGACTACGTCTTCTAGAGGACAAAGTGGTGGGTTAGAATTTGCTCTGACATCACAATAAGAACTACATTTTTCATGTCTAAAACCATTATTTGGCCTAGCAGTCTCAAGCAGCAGTAGAAAGACTGCTGGGGGAAGAAATGGCTAAGCAAACTTCTTTTATTGCTACAGCTCTTGAGAAACCATGTTGAAATCAGTGGGACTCTATGCATGAAGAAGGAGGTCAAGACATGACCCAGGGTAACCTTCACAGAAGCTTCTTAGCCCCAACCACTGTGGGAATGGAGGGGAAGCAGCCACTTGCATTTGTTTTTAGTCTTGCTGACTAAAAAGGCTGCATTTATGGCACAGAGACTTGAACTTCCCCTCTGTGTTTAGAAAGGTTGCTTGGGTTAGTATGAAGGACCGTACAAATGTATGAAGAACATTCCTTCCAAAGTCAGGACTACATCTTACTTCCATTGAATTAATTGGGAAAACTTGCTGTGAATTAATTTGGAGCAGAAACAGTGCTACTGGATCCATTTGTTTAGTATAATGCCAGTCCATAGCTTCCTTTAATAATCATGAAAGCAATGTGCTAGCTGAAAGATTCCTCAGCCTCTGCTGTATTTCTAATCTATCTGTCAATCATATAACTTTGGTGCAGACCCAGAATTCTGATCTCTTTGGGGCAGCGCTTTCAAGCACGACATGCAGAGAGTTAAAGATTTTCAGCAGGCTTCGAAAATGACAAGAAAACCAAACCAAACAAAACAGTAACCAGACAAACAAAAAAAGCCTATGACCTGAAAAGATTAATAAAGAGAGACACTTTGGCCATTTGGCCATAAATAGTACTGTTCAATAGCACAAGAAATCATGTAGACTGTGCAGGGAAACATAAAACCACTGAATTATGTATTAATATGTCATATAAAAGGAAAAAGTACTAAAGGAATACTGTAGGAAAAATAAATAAAACCACCATTAAAAGTGAATGTCCCATTTGGTCAGTTATGCCAAACATAAAACAACAAGAAACACCATTTGGAAGTTAACAACACTTTTAATTTTACTGCTGACTTTTCCATTATAAACCATACAAAGGTGGGGCTAGACCATAGGTTGAAGAATTGATTTTATGCCTGTACTCATCTAAATCAGTAGGCTTGGCTTTAAAAAACAAAACAAAAACCCTTTGGAAATCTGGAGATGTATGAGCTGGCTGACATTAAATTGGAACAGACACCACCTCAAAGGGGATATTTGGATGAAAAGAGCCTGAGTTGAGATCTCCTGGCAGTAGCAGCAAGTCTAGTGCTTTTCTGCCATACGGTTTGTGGTGGTGCTGTGTACGTACCTGTGAAAAAAATCATGTCCTGTTTATAGAAGTACAGGCTGTTCTGTACAGAAGAGACACAGTTAAGCAGAGCAGTGGGTGATGATGGCACAGCCCAGTTCAGATTGCAGGTCTGATTTCACTCCTATTTCCAAAATGGCTATTGCTTTAAGTGAAATGGTAGTTGCTAGCACTGGCCATCTCAATGGCGTTTGCTTCTAGAAGGCACATGGGATGTGGAAGAGGGTTGCTTACATTTGCACAGCTGTATCCACTTGACAGGATGCCAGGACCCCCAGGTGACCAGAATGACCTAAATGGTATAATACGGAAGAGAGTATAGCCATTCTCTTCTCTCATGTGAAGGTGCAGCTGATGGAGATGACAGATTTTGTCTGTTCATATTAAGGTGTATTGGGGCCCTTAGCCACTGGGCATCTTTTTTCATGAACTGCAACAGCAGTTCATAAAAATGTAGAGCTCTGTGGTTCTGCTTTGCCTATATGTCTTCATTTCAGCCACGCCAGCTGAGAAACCACAAATTCCTGTCTATAAATTTTTTACAAAAAATAGTTTGATAGGGCTAACAGAAAACACAAACGACAGGAAAACTCTTATGTTACTGATTTATTAAATATGTTGGTATTCTAGAGCTGCATTTCAGATACAATTCCAGGGCATTTTGGAAAAGCAGTATTTCCTTCCGTCAATTCTACCATGTTTCATGTGCTTCTTAGTCCAGCCCCAGTGGTATCAGTAACATCTTCATTGCAAGGTGAAAGGCAGTCAGCTGTTGTAGAGACAGCTGTGGCTAAATCAGGTGCTCAGACACCTGTACTTGAGCTGCTCCCATCTGTTACGGCTTGTTCTTATTCCCAGCTACAGTGTAGAGAATCTATACTATTTCCACTGCAGGAGTTCATAGAACAATGCCAAACTGAGACAGTGAGGCCTACCAGAGCTTATCTCTTTTCTGGGATAAACAGGGGTACCTAGAATGCTTGTAAAATATATTGTAGTCAATTGTTTGTCTAATTGGGGAAAAAAAGGGCTTAACTTTATTCTCGCTTTTGACATCAGATCATGGATTAAGAAGACCTGGCCTTTAGAATATTTTTGTTTTCAGAGATACCAATCTCCAGAATTAAAAAAAAAAGTGTGTGTGGGGAGGGGCAAGGGGGAAGAAGGGAGGCTACTTAATATTTTTTTTCACTTGAACATAAAAGAGCAAAACTGGGTTAAAGGAAATAAAAATGGAAAGAGTATTATAGATGGCAAATCTGCAAGTAATTAACCCGACGAAATCAGACGGCCTAATAGTCTGTCTTGCTAACTACTATTTACCATGTACTCTACCACTTGTATGATATCCTCTCCAGCTCACATGCTGTAGGTTTCTGCAGGAGAGCACAGACTGGGGCAAATCTGTATTTTTATTTATAGCTACTTTATGTAGAATCTAACATTTAGCTTTCTTGCAGTGAGTAATGTTGCAGTATACATTCGTGTTTATGCTGCACTGGAAATTGATCTTTTGGGTAGGAAATATTCTAATATTATAAAAACCTTAATCTCTGTTTGTCTGTAACACTTTATTTGTGCTCTGATTGGCTGACAAACAGCCAATCAGAGTGCAAAGAAGTGTTGGGACAGGTGGCACCATGATGGCGGGGACAAAGGGGATGGAGCAGGGGGGTCTGCAGGGCCGACCGGATGGTGGTGTGGGAGAAGTGGCCCCAACGACAGGAGGGGAAGGAACGGGTGTGCTGTGGCCGCAGCAGTGGCAGTGGGGGAAGGGGAGGAGTGGGCCCAGGCCTGATGCCAGGAGGGGAGGGGGAGGAGAAGCAGCAGGCTCAGCCCAACACAGCAGCAGCAGCTGTGGGAGGGGAGGAGAAGGCTTCCGACCCCCCTTGGACCCGGGTCCACTCTGCCCCCACCCTTCCTACGCCACATCGGCCCTGAGCCTGTTCCTCCCATCCCCCTGCTGCCACCGCTGGGTCAGCCTGGGTCTGCTGCTCCCCCCCTGCCACTGCGGCCCGGTTTCTCCCCACCCCTGGGCCCAGTCCTCTCCTGCATCGAGCCTGGGCCCACTCCTCTCTGGGGAATGGTGCTGGACTCCAAGCAGCAGGAAGGAAGTGGGGATTGGGCCCGGATGGGGGGGTGGGCATGGGGCTCCATCCCTGCCTGCTGCCACCTCACCCCAGTCATTCCCTGGTAATTTGTTATTTTGACCTGTTGCAGAGGTTTTTACAGACAGTAGAGGGAAGGTTGATTGGGATCAGTGAAGTGAGGCAAGTCACATATTAAAGACGCATGGTCCATTATTGCTTCAGTGTCCTTGACTGGGCAAGATTATGCCGTGTAATCCAAAAGGCTAGCTCAAACCAGAGGAAGTGTGTTTCTCAGAGAGTGGAAGTATGTGTGATGTGAGAGTTGCCTGCATCGTTTTTTTCTGATTCTGTTGTAAAAGGTGTGAATTTTGGAAGGCTTTGGTTGTTTCTGAGCTGGTTGATCCCTGTGTGTATCATGGTCTCTGTAGTTACTTTTAGAATTGCTTTTTAACTTGTTTGATGGGGAACGTCTTTATTTCACTAAGAGCTGATTTCTTTAGTGCCATCAGACAGGGGTTGGTAGTGTGTTACTGCTGAACAAAGGGTTAGAGAAGTAGTGTGCTCTAATTTTTTACAGCCAAATGGGTATTTTTGCAATATCTTTCTTGCAACGTGTCTCCCTTAAATCTCAGTGCTAATGTCGAATCTCCACACCATTCAGAGGTGTTGGTATTCCTGGTTCTATGCAGCCTGTTTTAAAAGGCCTGCTTGCTAAAAGTTTGATTTAATTATATTAAATCCTGTAACGTTTTATGTGCAGCAGACAGGTTAGATTTATTAATACTCTGGCTACAAGTTAATAGCTATGTGTTCCTCTGACCTCATGTGATGTCTCTGGCAATGCATCTGACATTCACAGTGAACAGTGAAAGGGGGTGTTTGTGCCTGTGTGAATATGAGATATTGTACTCACGAGCATAAATATTATGGCTTGTGATTCCTAGGCAAACCAGAGCAGAGGAACTCATGGGATTTCAAATCGCAAAGAGGAATGCTCACAGGACACTGTGACAAGCATTGTTGAAATTTTCAGCTGTATTTTATACAATGTTGAGTGTGATATGAGTACATTGTCTCTGTGCTGAAAACAGAAGAATGTATTGCAAAGCGAATCCTGAAATAATTACTCCTATCAAGAACAGAAAGAAAATTAGTACGGAAATGTGCTTTTAATCTTGACAGTAGTTGCAAAATTGATGTTCCCCGAATCTCTTCTGGCAAAATGTTCCAGAGCTGCTGGACATGGTATGAAATGACTCTGACACCTAATGATTTATAGCGGCATGGTATTTCTGTATGAGCCAGAGCCAAATATCTGCTGAACACAGAACATGACCGGGGCAACAGGGAACCAAAACCTCATTTAGTTATATGGGAGCCTAAATTGAGCAGTGCTTTAAAAATCAACAGGATCTTAAAACAAATCCCATATCCATTTTAACAGCAAGGCAAAAGCCCTTGGACACAAGGGAAGTGTTTTGACTGGCTTTAGATTGTACTGAAGTTTGATTCTATGGAGTTCCCATTCTTGTGAAGTCTGCGAGGAAAGACATTTCAGGAATCTGGTAAATGCTTCACATTTTTAGCCATTATGTCATCTTAGAATCTACTTTAGCAAATATTTTTACTTTGATTTTCTAGCTACTCATATTCTATGCCAGTTCAGAGCTGGCATGAAGCCTGTCACCTGTGAGGATCTGTGATGATGCAAATTACCTTGAAACAAAGACAGGAGCAGGATCTCAGGTTTCAGGTGGTCACAGTTGCTTCCTGCTTGGGAAAATATGAAGAGCTATGAACTGCCTGCTCAGAGGAGATTTCCATCTATTGACTCCTCTGTGAAATCCTATGGAATATGAACTTTCATTTCTACCCAGGAGAATTTTACAATCTTTTCTCCAATGCCTGATGAAGGGTGTTTGTGCCTGAAAGCTTGCAATTAAAGAAATGTTTTTTTGCAAAAATCTTGCTGGTCTAATAAAACATATCTCTACTTCGAGTCCTGATTGCCTTTTTCTCTAGACCAATACAGCTACAACCTGGATACCTAATGTTGGGGTCCAGACTCTTTTTAGCATCCCCTTCTGATAGCCGAGACCCCACAGTCCAGCTGTGTAGGCACTGAGACCAGTGGCAGCATCTCTCAACTACAAAAATACTCCTTCCCAGGGCTCCAACCATGGGGGTATTCTGGTTTACAATTTACCTCTCCAGGGACAATTGGTAGCAGAAACAGACAGACACAGGCTTTGCAAGAAGATGCTAAAACAATTAATTTACATGGCACAAGCAATATAGAGATCTGAGCAAAACAAGAAGTGCCTGCCACCAGTCTCTGCCTTGGCTCCTTCACCCCTCCTGAGAAGCCACTGGTATTTGGCCAGTCGCCTGGAGAGTTCAGGGTCCCCCTTCAGCAACTCATCGCTTCTCCTCTGGAATGTGGAGCCTGTCACGTGCTCTCTCTTTCTCACTCTCTCTGACCCCTGCAATCAGTATCCTTCAGTCCTGGCTGGTTATGCAGTCAGAAAGACCCACGTTGCTGCAAAAGAACGCCTCTTTGTTCCTCTTTTCTGCCCACACTTCCTCTGCCTGTCTGCCCCAGCAAATCTGTGTGCTTAAAGGGCTGGACCAACACCTCGTCTCTTGGTTCCATTTCCTGGGGAAATTCCATTCCCTCCAACCCGAAATGTTCTGTACAGAGTTGAAGAAAACTGTTTTTAACTAGGACATAGTCACAGCTTTTTCTGTCCAGCCAAAATCTATTCAGGTCTTTACTGTCTGACCTAATGGCAGACAGAGAGGCAGACGGGGCCTAGGCTAAGGCGGAAAAACGGAGCACAGCTAATCATAAGGGCTTTACCACACAGAGATTTCCTTGGCTTAAACAGAATTTGTTAATTTTTCCCAGATTTCTGAGATGATCAGTTGGAGTTATTTCCTTCCATATCAATATAGCTGATGTTAGGGACTTGGGAAGTATTTTAGAATTTAAACTTAGAAATGATCTTATAGGTTACAAACCTTTGCTGTTTTTTCAATATTTATTCTTAAACTAAATTTAAATTGGCTTCTTCTTTTAATCATTTTTTTAACAGCAAAATACTTAAAAAGTTTGTCAAAAATATATTTACAGGTATCATTTTATAGAATAGAGGGAATAATGGCAAGTAAGGTATACTGGGTATTTTTAAGTCAACTTTTCCATTTGGATTTTTTGGGCAAAATTCAGCTTTCTGTGGAACAACATGCTTATGAACTTTCATGGATTATTCCTTTTTATTCTATCAGAAAAAACCATTGCACTGGATTGATTTAGATGGAAACAGCTATCTGGTATGTGTGTCATCTTTAGCCAGGGAGAACTGGTGTCAGCAAACCAGTCATGGGATCTTTGTTTCTTTTTTTTTTTTCTCAGAATTTTCTCAAATGCTAAAGTCTGAGGAATCTTCTAGTTCTTCAAACAAACAAATAAAAAAACAGAATAAAATTGTGCCTGCTTATCTATAGTGTGGTAAATCCCTACTGGTTATTCCATGCTTTTTTGTGTGTAGAGCTTCCCAATAGTGTTAGTGATTGTTCCCCATACTGGAATAGTACCCAGTTAGAAAAAGGACCTTTCCATGCTGCAGGTTGGAAAGAGGGTTTTGTTTGTTTGTTTTGTTTTTGCCTTGTTGAAAATTCATTAATTTGGGGGAAAAACAAAACAAAACAAAACAAAAAAATCTTTCCAGAAAAGAGTAGAAGTTTGCCTGACCTAGGAAAAGAATATTTAGCCTAAGTGTGCTTTTCTCTTTTAAGAGAGGGGGAAAATGAGGTAATACTGTAATTGTTCTAAAATATGGCTCTCCTTTGGACATCATTGCCAGACATGATGCTGTTTGCTAGCCAAGGATATATTTAACTAGAATAATTGGGCACTACCTAGGCAAAATCTCAAATTTTCACTTTTTTTAAATCTATCCATCTAGCTTTTTTACACTGTGCTCATTGTTAATATGCCTGAATGCCTATTTCTTTAGACTCCTCTTTGTGTAAAAAGTAGAGCCATTCTTAAATTTCCAATGCAAAACTACTACACTAGGAAGATCTGGGACTTTCTTGGTGCTTTAGCATGCCTGTTAGCTTAAACCAATGATTTATAATGATATTATGCATCACTATCAAACCTACCAATTAAGGAAAGCTGAGTGCTTTACCAACATTTAGCCTTATTGCCTCCCTGACAAGGAGTGGTGGTATAGTTCCAGCTTGTACAAGAACAGAGTGAATAAATCTTAGTGAATAGTTAGTAGTGCCAATTAGGCCTTTTTTTTTCTGTTTCTGAAATGTCCAAAGGCGCCTTTTGGTTTTCTTAAATGTATTTCTTGTTCAGACTTACCACTGAATAGTCCCTATGAGTAATTCTTGTTCTTTAGAGTGCTTGTGAGAAATACATAATGCATATTTGCGAATTGAACTTACAGATTTCATCTGTGGGGACTGATTTTTTTACCAGACACCCAGTTCATATGGTATGTGTTTATGCTCAGATTTCTGAATTCATAAATTATTCTTCACTGTTATTTTGATTAAAATTTGCTGTTTTAATGCTTATTCTGGCAACTAAATTGATTTATGAGTTCATGAAAAATTGACACAAAAAGGGATATATACACAGCTGAGACAGATACATTTTTAAATAATTGAATGCATTTTTAGAGGTATTTACATAGCTTTAGTTTTTATAAAGAGGTGGGGGAGACAAGGCACAGATGATGGGTGGCTTTTTTTCCAAGCCCATACAGCAGCTGTGTGGCAGGGCGAGTCAGGGCTAGAATTCAAATCTTCTGACCCTCCATCTTGAGCTATAATCACTTGACAACATGTTCTCTTTTGGAGGAGACAGTTTTGAAGAATGAAGCAGAATAGACAGGCACATAAACATAAGAGAAGACAAAAGTTCTCAAATCAGTGCAATGCTCATATCAAAGTCTTTTTTCTGTATTTAAACAGTACTAACAATGTACTAGACACTTCAAATGCATTTTCTTGATCCCTCTCTGCTGTGTGCCTGAGCTGAATCCTTGAATTTCAGCATTGAAGGAATGCTTTCATTTTTATTTCTCTTTTCATTCAACTAAGGAGAAGCCTAGTCAGAACACATCATTAAAGACTGCTTTATGCAGTGCACTTATAACAAAACTTTAAAGAAAACAAGCCATTTGATAGCAAAACCTTATTGTAAACAGACATATGTAAATATATCATCCTGAAATATTTCAGGTGGTTTACAAGGCATCTCATCATAATGTTTCCATCACCTGAAGGCAGAGGATATTTCATAGATTTCATAGATTTAGTTTCATAGACATTTGGGCTAGAAGGGACCCCGGAGGATCATCGAGTCCAGCCCCCTGCCCCAGGGGCACAAAGTCAGCAGGGGTCATAGGATCTCAGCAAGATAAACATCCAAATGTGTCTTGAAGGTGTTCAAAGTGGGTGCTTGAACCACCTCTGGCAGCAGTCTGTTCCAAACCTTGGAGGCTCGAACAGTAAAGAAATTCTTTCTTATGCCCAGCCTGAATCAGTTGCAGAGGAGTTTGACCATTAGACCTTGTCATCCCGTGGGGCACTGTGGTGAACAGATGTTCCCTCAGATCCTGGTGAACACCCCTGATAAACTAATAGGTAGCCACCAGATCACCCCTGAGCCTGTGCTTTTCCAGGCTGAAGAGTCCCATGGCTCTTAGCCTCTCTTCATAAGGTCTAGTTTCCTGACCTCTGATCATGCATGTGGCTCTTCTCTGGACTCTCTCAAGCTTCTCCACATCCTTTTTGAATTGTGGAGCCCAAAACTGGACACAGTACTCTAGCTGTGGCCTCACCAAGACCGAGTACAAGGGGAGAATGACATCCCAGGATTTGCTTGAGAAGCATCTATGGATGCAAGCCAGCATTTTGCTCACTTTACTAGCTGCAGCATCACATTGAAGGCTCATGTTCATCTTGTGGTCAGTCATGACTGCCAAGTCCCTTTCATCTGTAGTGCTAACCAGCGTAGCACTGCTGAACCTATAAGCATGCTGCGGGTTTTTTCTCCCAAGGTGGAGAACCTTGCATTTTTTTGATGTTAAACACCATCAGGTTCTCATCTGCCCATTTCATGAGCCTGTCGAGATCTGCCTGGGTCACCCTCCTGTCCTCAGGTGTGGATGCTTTACCCCAGAGTTTGGTGTTATAGGTGAACTTGGCTAGTCCACTTCTGACACCAATGTCTACATCATTGATGAAGATGTTAAAAAGTATAGGCCCTAGGACAGAGACTTGAGGGGACCTCACTGGCACCACGATGATTGATGTCTGTCAACCACCACCCTCTGGGTCCTACCGGGGAGACAATTCCCCAGCCAGCGGATCGTGGTGAGGGTGAGTTTGGCTTCTTTGGAGCTGCTTTAGGTGGGGATGGAAAGAAGTTAGTTAGTCAAACTCAGTGTTGGTATAAATGGTTACAAATCCATTGAAGAAGATGCTTATTGCAGTGGTGAATTTGCCCCACTGTTTCTGATGTGAATTTTTTTCTTTTAGTTAACTTTTCTAATGATCTATACTGTTAATAAAATGTACAAAATGCCAACACCCACACATTAGTTATTAATGAGTACATAAGTAATAGCTTTTTTAGCATGAGGTTGGACTAGATGACCTCCTGAGGTCCCTTCCAGCACTACTTTTCTAGGATTCTATGATACTCCCAATGGATTAGGATAGAAGACATGACATGATTTTTATCTTTTGCCTGTGCGTTTGCTTTATTCCATAGTTTGTCAGAGAAGATCTGATATCCTGTGAGGATCATGGCAGGCTATACTTCACATCATGTCTAGTATCCTGTCTCGGTCAGTGGCCGAGGATAAGCGCTTTGGAGTAGTGGTTCCCAGTCTTTGCCCATCCAGGAGCAAGAGAAGTGAGCAAGTAATGTTCCAAGGGCAACACTGCTCTTTGCTTTCCTTGTCAACATTAGAAGGACACTTTGTGCCTGAAAGCTTGTCTAACATCTCTCCTGATTATGCAGCTGGTCCAATAATAGGCATCACCAAAAAAACACAACTCCCCCCCCCCCCCCAAAAAAAGTTTCTCACATATTTCTTGCATGATCATAGATGCAACAGTACTCCAAACTATCATGTCAACCCTAGTTTTAACTTTTTAAATATCCCTTGGCCAAAAGCATTATCAGAGAGTGCCACAGGCAACATGGTACTCAAGGGCCATAAATTGGGGACTGGTGTTTTAGAAAGACATTCAAGAAAATACATTAGGTATTATTCTGAGTTTCTGTGTGGTTTCTTAGCTAGCTTTACTGTGCTGAATGCCTGTGTCGCAGGGCACCTCAGTGTCTTGCTCCTAAGGAATGAAAACTGCCAGGGAGAGAGAGCCCTGGCAGAACATAATGAGCACAGCTGCGGGTTGCTGGGGCAACTAATGGGAGTCAGCTGGCCAGAAGGGGGCAGGGCCTGGCCCTTATAAAGCCCAGGGCTGAGGCCAGGCTAGCAGTTCCCTGCCAGCAGCCAGAGAGGCAGGAGCTCCTGGAGGAGAGATGTGAGAAGTAACCGCAGGTACTGCGTGAGAGTCAGCTCCAAGATGTCGGAGCAGTGTGGTTGTAGCCAGGCGACTTATAGTTATGTTGCAGCCTAGGGGCTTGTGTTTTGTTTTGTTTATTAAACTGGCGGTTTGGGTGAGGCTCTTAGGGGTTGGAGGAGGCCTCTTAGGGACCCACAGGGGTGGGGGCCCTAGCACCAGTGAGGGCGCAGTATCCTCAGGGGTAACCCACAGCAGTGTGTGGGGGCCCTGGTGCCCAGGAGGGCGCAGCATACGGGGTGTATAGACCCCAGCCCTAGGGAAGGGCATTCTGGCAAAGCCCTAGCGTGGGCGGGGTGAGCTCCCAGGAAGGAGGCCATTTTGTAAGCCCAAGTTGGGTACAGCAAGCCAGGCGCCAGTGAGGGCGCAGTTTACGTAGACCCAAACCCCAGAGAGAGGCGGTTGAGCCCACGTTGGGCATAGTGAGCCCCAGAAGGGAGGCAGCATAGTGAGCCCCAGAAAGGGGACAGAACGAAGATAACAGCAATTACATGCACGAGGCTTGGGCTGCGGTACTGGGGAGGAAGGAGCCGCAGATAGCGCCCCCTGGCATCGGGGCAGTACAATGGCAGCCTCCCGCTAGTTAATTAATTAACATCAAGACGTGGCAGGCGAGAGGGCGGGCGGTTGCCGCAGGAACAGGTGAGTGGGCTGCAGATTGGCCCGGCTCAGAAACGATGCCTGTTACAATGGTGCATTGGCTGGGAAGGTTTCGTACGGCAGTGCGCAGCATTGGACACTGGTTTGGCCATATCAGGAAAAGAATCCTTGGGCCCAGGAAGAGAGAGAAGGGAGAACCGAGGCCCGGCCCAGACCCAGAGAGTCTACCACAGGTTGTGGTGTTGCTACAGCAAGCCATTCAAGGCCTGCGGGAAACCGCTAGGCGACAGGCTCTGTTAGCAGGAATGATGGAAAGCACCCATACCCAACCGGCGATCCAGGTAGGGATGTGTGGCTACGGAGCCAGGTGGGACCCTGAGGTGGGAGAGGAGCCACCCGTGGTCACGGCTGAAGTAATGATAGAGGGCAGGACGGTCTGAGCTATGCTCGATTCAGGCTCGTTGCAGACCCTGGTGCAGAACAAGGTCCTACCGACAAGAGGAAGGGAGTTAATTGATTGTGTACAGGTGCAATGTTATTGCGGGGACTCCTGTAAGATTGACAGGATAAGGGTCAGGCTTCGGGTAGGCAGATGCTAGTAGGGGTTGTTGAGCAGTTACCCTACCTAGTGGTACTGGGTTGTGACTGGCCTGACTTGTTAGGGGAGATAGTTAGGGCAAGGTCGCAGAAGATGGTTGAGGGGTTCGCCATAGAGATGGGACAGGGACACCCTGAAGAAGCAGTGGGACGAGAGGTGGATGTCGCTGCTCTGTGGGAAGATGAGCACTTCCAGCTGGAGCAGAGTCGCGAGACAGATTTTCGCCATGCATTGCATGAACACCTAGTGCGACGAGATGACGAGGTGCTGCGGCCTGAACTGATGAAGGTATCACCGAGGTACGGAACAGTCTTCTTTACTGCATTGAGAGCGGCAAGCCTGGAGAGGAAGAGGTCATGCAGCTCCTGGTACCTCGGCGATATCGACGGGCTGTTATGAAGGTGGCTCATGAACTACCTATGGGGGGGACATTTGGGCCAGGACAAAACTGAAGCGCGCATTAGGGCAAGATTCTTTTGGCCCGGACTGCTGAGAGAAGTGGCGAGGTATTGCGCCTCTTGTCCGGCGTGTCAAAAGGCCGACCCGAGGCACCCCCCAAAGGCCCCTTTAATTCCCATGCCTTTAATGGAGGTTCTGTTCGAACGGGTAGCTGTGGACATTGTGGGGCCACTTCCCCGAAGTAGTACTGGGAACCAGTATATTTTAGTAATACTGGATTATGCGACCAGGTACCCAGAGGCTGTGCCGATGAGGACCATATCTGCTCCAAAAGTGGCAAGCAAACTATTGAAAATATTCTCGCGGGTAGGACTCCTCAGAGAATTGTTAACGGACCAGGGGACAAATTTTACTTCCCGCGTTTTTGAAGGCGTGAGTAAAGCCCTGGGGATTAAGCATCTGAAGACGGCTGTCTACCACCCCCAAACAGATGGTTTGGTCGAAAGGTTCAATCAGACGTTGAAACAGATGTTAAAGAAGTTCATGACCGAGAGACCACAGGACTGGGACAAAATGATACCACCTTTGCTGTTCGCTGTGAGAGAGGCTTCCCAAGCCTCAACAGGATTTTCACCCTTTGAACTGTTATCTGGCCGGCAGCCCCGGGGGATACTTGATTTGATTAAAGAAGGTTGGGAGGATCAGCAGCATAAAGATCAGAACTTGATACAATACGTGGTACAACTGCGAGAGCGATTGGAGGCTGCCCACAGTAAGGTCGTGGGCAATCTCAGAAAGGCCCAACAATGCCAGGTGGAGTACTATAACAGAGGCGCCCAGGAAAGAAGGTTTGAGGAAGGAGACCGCGTGTTAGTTCTATTACCTGATAGAGAGAGTAAGCTGCTTGCCCGATGGCAGGGACCCTATGAAGTCACACGCAGAGTGGGGCCCGTGGACTACGAGGTATATCAGGCCGATAGACAGAAGAAGAAGCAGGTGTATCACGTCAACCTGCTGAAGAAGTGGGAAGAGTGAGAGTATATGTATTTGGCCTCTCAGCCCGATGAGCTAGATTTAGGACCCTCCTTGACAGAGGAAAGCGGACCAGGCGACGTGGATCTTGCATCGAGATTATCGAAGGACCAGAGGGAACAGGCTGCTGAGCTAATCAGGGAGTTCGCAGACGTGTTCCAGGAAATGCCTGGGGAAGCGTGGGGTGTGGTACACCGGATAAAAACTCCTCCAGGCCAGGTGATCAGGGAGAGCTGGAGACGGATTCCCCAGAAGCTACAGAATCAGATAAAAGCTGAAATTGAAATGATGTTGGAGAAGGGCGTCATATGCAGGTCCCATAGTGACTGGCGGAGCCCCATTGTTGTAGTACCCAAACCGGAAGGGAAGATTCGTCTATGCATAGATTTCCGGAAGGTAAATGTTGTGGCGAAGTTTGACGCCTACCCCATGCCAAGAGTGGATGAACTGGTAGAGAACATCGGTCAGGCCTGCTACATCTCCACTCTAGACCTGACAAAGGGCTATTGGCAGGTGCCAGTGGCCCCTGAGGACCAAGAGAAGACAGCCTTCGCAACCCCGTGGGGGCACTTCCAGTTCCGACGCATACTGTTTGGACTCCATGGAGTTGCAGCCACGTTCGAATGATTGATGGACAGAGTTTTAGCCCCCCATATGGATTATGCTGCAGCATATATAGATGATATTATCATCTATACGGAAGAATGGGCAGACCACCTCCAAGCACTCAGGGTGGTGATACATGACCTGAGACGGGTCAGGCTGACAGCCAACCTGAGAAAATGTACTATAGGGAAGGAAGAAATGCAGTACCTGGGCTTCCTAGTAGGAAGCGGGAAAGTGAGACCACTATTAAACAAAGTGGCAGCTTTGCAGAAGTACCAAGCGCCCCAATCTAAAAAACAAGTGAGGGCTTTCCTGGGGCTAGCCAGTTATTATAGAAGGTTCGTACTCCACTTTGCAGATCTAGTGGTGCTGTTGACAGAGATGATCAAAGCGAGGGCACCAGCCAAGGTAAGATGGATGCCAGAGGCAGAGAGGGCCTTCCAAACAGTGAAGAAAGCGTTGTGCCTGAAATCTATGTTATATACCCCAGATTTTAATAGACCATTTTTGGTATAAACCAACGTGTCCAAAGCGGCAATTGGAGTGGTACTGATCCCCAGCTGGAAGGGGAGGAAGAGCGTCCCATAGCATATATAAGTAGGAGATTTACATCCACCGGAATGGAGTTATGCCACAATAAAGAAAGAGTGTTTGGCAATCAAGCGGGCCGTGGAGACATTCCGCTACTATTTGCTGGGAAGGCAGTTCACGCTGCTTACGGACCACGCGCCCCTCCACTGGTTACAAAACATGAAAATGGACAACGTCAGGCTGATGAGATGGGCCCTGAGTTTGCAACCCTATTATTTTGAGAGAAAACATCACCCGGGCAATAAGAATGTAAGTGCGGATTTCCTCTTGAGGCAGTATGAGGAGGAAGCGGGGTCAAGAGGAGCAGGAAAACCGCGACCAAGAAAGAAAGGGGGGCCGACCCTTTTTGTGAATAGCCAGTGGCAAAGAAATGGACTCCTAGCTGTAAATTAGTCAAGGACTGTAGGGGAAGGATAGGCCTGGTTAGCACCCTACCAGGGATGGCTAGTGTGGGGGGACTACCCATGGCGGGGTAACTCCCGAGAAATCCCACACGGTGCACCCTGGGGAAAAGGTGAGGAGGAGGCGCCTTAAAACCTCTGTCGCTGGTATGGAAAACACCGGGTGCCAGAAGAAAGGCCAAGAAGAGCCGCCGAGTCCAACCGAATTCGGATGGAGTGAAGATCTACCTCGGTGAGTCAGATCTTGGGGGGGGAGGTGTGTCGCAGGGCACCTCAGTGCCTTGCTCCTAAGGAATGAAAACTGCCAGGGAGAGAGAGCCCTGGCAGAACATAATGAGCACAGCTGCAGGTTGCTGGGGCAACTAATGGGAGTCAGCTGGCCAGAAGGGGGCAGGGCCTGGCCCTTATAAAGCCCAGGGCTGAGGCCAGGCTAGCAGTTCCCTGCCAGCAGCCAGAGAGGCAGGAGTTCCTGGAGGAGAGATGTGAGAAGTAACTGCAGGTACTGCGTGAGAGTCAGCTCCAAGATGTCGGAGCAGTGTGGTTGTAGCCAGGCGACTTATAGTTATGTTGCAGCCTAGGGGCTTGTGTTTCGTTTTGTTTATTAAACCGGCAGTTTGGGTGAGGCTATTAGGGGTTGGAGGAGGCCTCTTAGGGACCCACAGGGGTGGGGGCCCTAGCGCCAGTGAGGGCACAGTATCCTCAGGGGTAACCCACAGCAGTGTGTGGGGGCCCTGGCGCCCAGGAGGGCGCAGCATACGGGGTGTATAGACCCCAGCCCTAGGGAAGGGCATTCTGGCAAAGCCCTAGCGTGGGCGGGGTGAGCTCCCAGGAAGGAGGCCATTTTGTAAGCCCAAGTTGGGTACAGCAAGCCAAGCGCCAGTGAGGGCGCAGTTTATGGGGTGCGTAGACCCCAGCCACAGAGAGGGGCGATTGAGCCCACGTTGGGCATAGTGAGCCCCAGAAGGGGGGCAGCATAGTGAGCCCCAGAAAGGGGGCAGAACGAAGATAACAGCAATTACATCTGTGAGGCTTGGGCTGCGATATTGGAGAGGAAGGAGTCGCAGATAGCGCCCCCTGGCATCGGGGCAGTACAATGGCAGCCTCCCGCTAGTTAATTAATTAACATCAAGACGTGGCAGGCGAGAGGGCGGGCGGTTGCTGCAGGAACAGGTGAGTGGGCCGCAGATTGGCCCGGCTCGGAAACGATGCCTGTTACAGCCTGATAGTTCTTCTAAAAACTAAACTATACAGATTTATTGTCTCGCAGTGAATATTTGGGGCTGAGTTTAAACATAGAGTGCTCTTTGGACAAAGCAAACATTTCTGATAGCCTGCTAAAGTAAATGGCTGATCTTTATCAACTTCTGTGACATTCCTGCAGGGGGGACTGATTTTAGAAGCAGTTCTATACCTCCCCCTCCACCCTGCCTGCCCCAAACACACACTAAAAATGCTTAGTTGAGGATGAGAAAAGATGATAACTGCCTCAAGATGCAAACCAAACCCAACTCCAACCATTTCTCTGATTTTAAAATATGTGAGCAACCTTTTCCACCCATTGTTTCATTCATTTGCACCATCTGGCTCCCGCAGGGACTGGACATAATATGTTCCAGAAAGCTGTAAGAGAACTTTTTATCAGGAGCTCATCTCTATGGAAGATCTGCTTTTCTTTGACCATTCTTTCCTCCTAGAAGACCCTACCCTCTCAGAACTTCTCCTACAGTACAGTCTGAAATTAGCACTTTGATTTTATTACTATAGCCCCTTTTCATCCCATTACTCTACTAGGTAGTTAACTCTTGCTCATTGTGTTGCATCTAGAATTAAACTGTAATATTGTTAAGACTGAGGACCTCTCTTTGTTTATACTCTAAGGAACCAGCTACTTTTTAGGTGCTGAATAACTAATGAGTTGATGTGATACAATGAAACAATTATGGGCAAGAAGGTATGCTATGCTATTTACTGGTGTTTGTAGAACTAATCAGAATTGCTAACTGAAAAAAAAATTTCTGACCAGAAGGGAGTTCATTGGCATTTCAGTGAGGACTTTCTATAGAAAACTTCAGATTAAAGTGGATGTTTCCATTCTGTTTTATTCTGGAATTTCTTTTTTTCTTTGTTTGTTTGTTTGTTTCTAGACTAGAAAGAAAAGGAAAGTTTTAGAGCCAAACGAACAAAAATTGTTTCATTTCAAAATTGTCCCCAGAAAAATTGTATGAACCCTCTTTATGGAGGAAGATATCCCAAACTATTTTTGAGGTGCTTTTTCTCAGTTGTCTTTTGAGACTATTTTGGTAAAGTAGCATGTAGCTGTTACTGGTACTTGTATAGGTAGTAGAATAGAGAATTGGAAAAAACAAATAAAAGGAAAAAATGTAACACTGATAAACAGTACAAGAAAGCAAGCTTGCTAAGACCTGAGCATCTCCTCTAAGGATTAAAAAAAAATCTATTCATATTAAATGTACAACATAATCTGTTTTATGAGTTTGTCCCAAAATCAAATTAACTGTAAAGTATGGAAATAATTTTTGTCATTGCCAAAAGAATAATTGAAATGATGTATGGTTGTCAATCAAGGTGTTTAAACTAAGGAAATTGTACTGCATTATCACAATAAATTGTTCACAGCATATATGCTAATGTATTAATTAGATATTACACTCTGCTTCTGAAATATGGATCACATCCAGAATAATTATTAAAATGGTTAACAGCCATGATTAAATAGTTTGGATATAATTGGACATGACTTTAAGATTTAATCTATTCTCTCATGCATTTGCAAGAAAAGTTAAAGGCTGGCTCAACTGTGCCCTTTTGAGGTGGGAAATCTTGTTTTGTTTGACTCCTCCCATTTTTCTTATTGCAAAAATATGCTGGAGTATAATTGAGAATGAGTCATCAGTGCATTATAAAGTTATTGCCACTGCTGCTTAATATGTGCTTAATTTAGCCATAGGTCTCATCCACTGAAAGATTTAAGAGTAACATTTTAAATTAGAGTCCCAACTATGCATTTAATTTAGATTTAATAAGACAGTTATTTGTTCTGTTAATAAAAAAACCACCACTGCATATTAAAAATATATTAATTGAGGATTTAACACAGATGTAGTAGATTTAGAAATCCTTAATGAAAATATTTTAAAGAATCAATTGGCATTTATGATTATTGTAAACATATTTGAGGTTTAACAGTATTAATGTAACCACTGATTTGGAAATCTGAATGGAAAAAAAAGGCTTGTTGCCTGGTTTAAATCAGTGCAGCATGTATCTATCATAATTCTGTGGCAATTCAACTGATTTCTATCTTCTTTGTTCTTTAGTTGAAATGTTTTGTGTTTTATTTTCATTGGTTTATTTCTGTGGGTGATGCCCTAAAAGACATCAAGACACTTTTATATTTTATGAAAGGAAATTGGCAACCTATTTGTTATCCCTAAACTGTGCTGAAAATGTCATAGTGCTAACCCCAGAGCACAGTAAAATAATAGCAAGGTTCACTGTTGTTAAGGATGAAGGGAGGGCAGGGTGGCACCTGAGATAACTAAGTGGTTCAGAAGCATAATTTTTTGTAGACCACAAACCAGGCTGTCATCTATGAAAGCTTATGCCCCTCTGAACCAATTGGTTTCTATGATCTCACCCCTCTGCCTGACTTCAGACTAACACATCTAACTACCTTTCTCTATTGTTAAGGTGAAGATAAGGAATATGGCAGAGGTCTACTAAATCAAGAATACTGAGGAAAACAAGTAAATAGGTGAACTGTTTTTTCACTGTCATATTATACAAGCACTAGGCATTACCAATAACATTATCAGGTGCTAGGTTAAAAGCAAACAAAGGAAATACTTCTTTTTGCATGGTATATAATTAATTTGTGAAACTCATTGCTACCTGATGTTGTGGAGGTAAGTAGTGTAACCATATTTAGAAATGTGGGAGACCAAATTTATGAAGGTTAGGCCCACGGAAGCTATGAAATACAGTATTCTGGGATGTAACCTCAGGCTTACGATATCTCAAAGCTTCTGGATGTTTGTAACTGGGAGGCTATGGGAGGGGATGGATCACTTCTTTCTTATACTTTTCCTCTAAAGCATGCACTACTTGCCACTGTCTGAGACAGGATACTGGGCTATGCAAATTATTGTTCTGCCCTGGTATGGCAGTTCTTATGTTTTTATGTCCTGCTCTTAGGAAGTACATTTTGCACTCCCTGTTCCAACCAGACCCTCTGTGCCCCAGGTGGGGAGGGGATCCACTCAAGGGAAACCTGGTGGCATTATAAACTACATGGGTGACTGGTGCCATCTGAGTCGGGGGGGGCACATGCCCCCACAGCGGCCAGTCAGCGGCTGCGGCTGATCATGTTAACTGGGGGGGGGGGGGGGGGGGGGGAGGCAGCAGTCCCCCTGCAGGCAATCATGCCAACTGGGAAGCGGCACTCCCAGAAGTGCCAGTGGTGCTTCACGTGGCGCCCCCACTTCCTGGCCAGAGCTCGCAGGGGGGGCACTGGTGCTTCCACCTGTCCCCCCTGCCCATCACCTGAGTGGGGAGTGCTGCCTGTGAGGGGGTACACCAGTGCTCTCAGGGGGTGCATGTGCGGCCCCTGTATGTTGCCACTGATAAACCACACCCTCACTTGGGGTATCTGCTGGGGAAAGGCTGGCATAATGTTAGCTTACGAGACAGACGCCATGGGAGTTAACAGTGAACTCTATTTGTCAACTCTGTCTAGGAGCTGTGCTAAATTGATGCCTGCCCAGTCACTATGCCCGTGTTTTTTTTCCTTTTTGGGTAGTGTGGTCTATGGCTTATTTGGCATAAGGAGTGTTGAGGCTATTTTAACCTTGTGGATACATCCATCCTTGATGGATATGCCACAATCGGCGAGCTCTCCTTCAGGGATTAGTTCAGCATTTTAAAATATACACTATGGCTAGGGACAGAAGTTACACGTAAATCAGTCTAAGTGATCAGAAACTGGTTTAAATCTGTAACAGAACATAAGTTCAGTACACATAAACCAGTTTCAAAAAGGCTGAAATTGGTTTAATATAAACGTGGTTGAATGTAGTATCAGATTTAACTGACCTGTCTCGAAACAGTTTATGCAACATCTGTCCCAGACACCCTTCCTGTTTTAAATTCAACCAGAGTTGGAGGGGTGGCCATAGCCCCCCAAATCCCCCTAGCACTGCCGCTGCTCACCCCCTGCAGTCTGTGGCAGATCTGCCACCCCTGCCCCCACCCCTGCCCACAGCATGGCCCAACCAGGAAGAGGCCTGTGGTCTGGGAAACCATGACAGAGGCTGCTGCCTTCATCAGGGTCCCTTCTGCCTCACTGCTCCAGCAGCAGGGTGGGGCCAGAGGCTGGTTGGCATGGCCTCTTGGGTGAGGGGGCAGGGTGGGAGGTTGTTCTCCTTTCCCTCTGGCATCTAGCAGAGGGGGCACAGAGGAGGCTTATTCTGCTGCTCCCCTGCACAGGCAGCAATTGGCGGAGGCGGTGGTTGGGGCGGGCAGACCCTGCCTGTGGTCCCCTGGGGGCAGAGGGGTGGAGAGGAGGGATAAACCTCCTTCATGCTCTCTCTCTGCCTCAGGGAGCCATGCTGGCCTGTCCCTAATCTGTTTGTACCAGGTGCCCTAGCATAAGCTCTGGGACAGTGTGGAGACCTAATGTTGTGTGGTGATAGAATTTGAACAATAACATTTAAAAACATTTGGGTCAATATATTTCGTGTGTGTGTTTTTAATGGTATATAAAAAATACCTCTTCATAAAACTGAACCAGAGTGTGAAAGGGGAAAGAGTGGAACTACCCTTCCATGAAGCTCAAACATGTAGCTGCATTTTTTTTGAACTTGCCGTTTCTCTCCCCTGCTCTCCCCAATCATAGAGATCATCCTGTAAGAAGGAGGGATTTATGGGCAGTTGGGGACTTGGCTTCAGTGGGGCAGTGGGTGGCAGACATCCAGGTCCAACATGGAAAAGGGAGGCCCCTGCACATGAATAGCTATGGTTTCCTGAGGGGCCGTACTCATGCCTCATTCCACAGGCATTTATAGGGGTTGGGAGAGTACAATTCCCATTTCCACTGTGGAAACATTTGGAAGAAAATTGTGACAGAACCAGGCCTTTAACTTTTTCACTCAGTGTTTTTTTTGGCAAATATTTGATTACCTTCTACAAAAACTTTATGTGAAAAAGACAGAATTTGGAGCAGTGTGTGTGTGTGTGTGTGTGTGTGTGTGTGTGTGTATATATATATATATATATATATATATATATATATATATATATATATTGTTAGCAGTTGTTTTAAGAGAACACTAGGTGGGAGTACAAAGGGACTTTCTTTTGTACTTTTGCATTTATGGAAAGACTTTTGCACTTATTTTTTTATAATTGCTAGGATGGTGGGAAAAGAAAAAGTAGAAAGCTGTGCCATTCTGTGACTTTGGTCAAACTTGTTCTCTGCTTTCCAGAATATGAGGACTTTGCTACCAGGGATGACTACCCCTCTGTCTCTGTAGATCAGTTAATGCCTCAGCAATTTCCTGTCCTTTTATTCAACTTTCTGTTCTACTCAACAAGTTGTACGTCAGTTTCAGGAAAGCATTGAGTCTAATCCAATGACATCAGCATTCCCTTGTGCACCGTGAGACACTGGACAAGAATTACGCATGATCTTGCCTCCAGGGTTGTAATACAGCCTTGTAGTAGAGTCTAGTAGGGATGTATTATTATAAGTCCTTATCATGTTTGTTTCACTTTTCATTCCCATTCCCTCCAATCTTTTTATTTTTAGCCTTAGGGTAGATTCAGCTATATATCTAAAGATGCAACTGTACATTGAATTAATGTGTATCTCTTTGCCAGTTAAAAAGTTAACAAAAAAGGAGTAGGTGTCACTATTTTGCTTATGGTGGGAATTTGACGATGCACTGAACCAAGTACAACACACTTCTAGAATGTTAACTAGTTTGATTGCACCATGGACACTGTTATTTCGACAGCCCTGGTATCCAGCATCTGGCATAATTGGAAGCAGCAGCCAGCAGGTATCAAATGTCAGTATGAATTGCCTCCTGCTGCGTGAGCCCTGACTATGAAATTGATTTGCTGTCTTTTTTTACGCAGTTTTGTAATGAAAGTAATGTAAAGACCAAAACAGACAAATTTAGTATTTGTGTAGATGCACTTAAAAATATACATAAACAATAAATTGGGGTGTGTGTGGGGGAAATCCCAACAGCAAAACAGAATAGTCCCATGAGGCCTTGCTTCTATGATGGTGACGGTAGATTTCTCCCAGTGTTTTTGAAGTTTAGTTGAGCAACTAAACAGGTTCCTTTGCATACTGGTGAGGATTGAGATGATAAAATATAAGAAGGAAAAACTTTGAGACACCTTGGGTCCCTGTTGTTTTACTTATGGAAATGTGAGGAGGGGGGGGAGGTGTCTTCCATGAAAGAGAGATCCACCATAGAAAACATGCCTCCAACTTGCAGCAACCCATTCCCTGGCCCATATTTATCATCAAGATAATTCAGATTCTTAAGATAAAAACCTTGCCAATGGCAAACTTCAATGACTTAATGTGGCCAAGATTTCACTTTATGTAATATAAATAAGGACTGGCTGTCACTACAGTTCCATTCAGTCAAACTCTATAATGTATAGTGGCTTTACATATACTAATAATGGTAACGGCTATGGAACCTAGGTACTTGATCTCTCTTACATGAAACCAGAAGAAGAGCTAAAAAATGATGCCCCATTCCTAAGTATCAGGGAAAATCCCTCTCTTTATAAACCTAAACTTGGAAAACTCTGTTTGCACAAAAGTATGGAATACTGTCAAGAAGGATTTAGATTAGGTAAGATTAGGTAATATTTAGATTAGGTAACATGACTATTATTCACTACCACCTCCTATGGCAGAATGCAGAACACGGGCCTGAATTACACGGGTGTTGTTAATGAACTTGCAGAGTAACTATTACTGAATTACTTGGGAACTGGGGTTTTTGCAATGAACAAAATACGTTCCCAGGAAGTGAGGGTCACAACATTTTCTATAAAAGTAGATTGGCCATTGATTACTGAATTTTTCATGTTTCAAAGAAGTATTGGTAAAAAGTTTAAATATCTGGTATGTTTAGTGGGGCCCACTTCCAGTGTTTAAATGTATTTCTGCTCTGATAGTCAATTGCATAGCAATAAGGGAGTGTATGATGAGATACTCTTTGTATGGGACAGGTGTGGTCTAATGTACTGGGTCTCTGACTGGGAGCCAGTAACTCTGACATTTTAAATTTGGTACTGACTTGGATTTGATCTGTGACCTTAAAGTTTTTGCTTCAAATTTCTACCTATAAAATAGGTAGTGGATGACTCTATGACTTCCCTTGGCTTCCTGATTTTATCATTACACTATACATCATGGCCACCTCAGAATTTGATAGCATTAGTAAGGATAAACTTGGACCTGCCCATTCCAGAGGTCTGGCCTCTTCTACAAAAGTAGTGTCCTTTAGGTATTTGGCCTTGTACTGCTTTAGACTGGAGTAGTTCAAATTTTATTCAGAAAAGGATGATTGTATATGTACACACTATATGCAGCTCAGTCTTCAGAGGAATAATCTTCCAGTGTTTTAACATGCTATGAAATGTTCCATCTTACTGTAGCCTATATTATCTGGTAAACTGTTGGTCTACTCAACCAGGAACATTTGCTATAACATTTTTCTCCTGAGCTCCTGTTTTTTTGGGGGGTAGGGGGAAGGGAGGGGAAGGATTTAAAAAAGTGAGTGGTGTTAGAGAAAACAAAAAGGAAAATATCCCCCTATGCCACACTTACTCCCCCCCCCCCTCAATTTCAGTAGTGCATTGGGGAAGCTGTTGCCTGCTTTCCTGGCTGTCAGTGAAATCAAAGAGTAATGAATAGGGAAAGTGATCTAACCCTGTTTTCAGCTGAGGATTGTGGAAGAAAGGACTCATGTCCTGAAGCAAACTTCAGCAGGGGATATTTTTGCTACACACAAAGAAAGCAGTGCACCTAAGCAGCAAAGCACTAAGAAAGCAGGTTCGTATTAAAATGAAACAAAGTCAAACTTTAAAAAGCAGCAGCCTTGCAAGAGCAAAATATCAAATTTAAGGAAAAAAAATTATAACTAATCTAACAGAAGCATGTCCCTCTAGATCTGTCTTTCCTTCCTTTCATTGCATTTTTAATGTATTGTGTTGTAAATATGGATGTAGGGGAGGAATAATACTGAGTTATTCCCTCCTTTGTAACCCTGATCACACTTTTTCCAAAATGCAGCATAATCATTTCAGTCACTGTTCTTGCTTTTACCTTTTCTCACTCCATCAAGCCCCTTTGGGCATTTTATAGTCCAAGGTTTTTTTTCAGGATAAAATGGATCCAATTTAATATGTAAATCCAGTATGGCAGGAAATAAATTCCAAAGATGACCCAAGAAGATCCTAATGAATCTTTCTGCAGTTCTCTCAGGTGAAAGATGTTCCACTCTCCCTTTGAGTGATTTAGCTCTCTCAAAAGAGAACAGGCCAGTTTAGCTTGTGCATTTTTGTGCTCTTGGCTTTTTGAAAGAGAAATTTCAGTGGGGCTAAAGGAAGCAATATAGTTAAATTTGTGTCTTTGCACCCTGGTGAAAACTTACCCATTAGCTGTTGTTTTAAAGGCTATGAAACTTTTGCAAGTGCAAATTTTGTAGTACGAGCATTTCATTTTAGATTCCTCTTGTGAGCATCTTGATTTCAGCAACATGAATATGACACAGATGGACATGAGAAACAGGCTGTTGACTCAGTCTCTCAGTGCCCTTTTGTTTATGTCTGTGACCTGGTCACGTAAGCACAAAGAGTTTCCTGCTGAACTTTATGCAGCTGCCTAGTTGAAAAACATGTGAGAACGCTTTATTTGTCCTGCTCGGAGTCTGAAATCTTCTTGGAACTGGCTCCCAGAATCCCTAGCTAGGCTGTGGTGTATGATATCACTGGACAGGCTTTCTAAAGATCCCGGCCTGTCTGGAATCTGCAGTCATGGAACTGGACTGTATTACAGCGTGCATTTCAGCATACTGCTCCAAATAAACTACCCCAATAAGGCTCAATCATCTGTAGAGCAGCTCTGCTATTCTACCAGCTTTTTCTGGGAAAATGAATGGAAGGAAGCAATTGTAAGCATAGAGTAAATCTCTCTTTTCCCCCTTCTCTCTGTCTTTCTGGCACGCATGCACACTCGCGCTCTCTCTCTTCTCCCCCCCCATTACAGGACCTCTATCTCTAAATGGCTAATACCACTACACAAACTGTTCAGGGATTTGAATACTGTGTGAGATCATTGCCTACCTTACTCTCCCTCAAATTACACTGAGTTATAAAAGAAAGTTAAGATGAGAAAACAAGTAGGAAATGTTCTCATGTAATTTGATGGGTTGTTTTTCTGTTGCTGATATGCAAGAGGGCCAACACCTGTATAAGAGGGGTACAGTGTCCCCTTTCCTTTTCCCATGCTTGGATGCCTATTTTAAGGCACAAGTGCCAAGAAGGTAGATGAAGACTTCATAAGGAGCTACAGTCAGTTTCTTAGCTAGCTTATGAAGAAGATGTTCTTGAAGAGCTGTTGTCATTATTGGTATTATTTAACCTAAGAGCCCTAGGCAGGGGCAGGACCTGATTGTACTAGGCACTGCACCAAGGAGGAACAAACCACATCCCATACCCCAGAGAGCTTGCTCATCTAAGTATAAGACAGGAAAATAAGTGGATACAAAGAGATAGGAGAGTACATGGAAGCAGTGAGACAATGGTGTTCAGCTGAATAGAAAGAATTTTCTGTCACATTGTTCCAAAACAAGTCTCTTCAGGCAGCTTTGCCCTTTGGATACTGTTTTCTTATGGCTTTTTTGAGCTGGATGGCTTTGGCTGATATTAATGTTGAGGTCTGATTTTGGTCCTGCTAAAGTAGAATACAACAGAATAAGGCCTGTGTGTCAGGCTGTGGCCTTGAACCCAGGGCCCTGCTTACCTTGTATCATCCCTGTCTGCCACCTCCTCAACAGAACACCATAGCAGACACAGGTGGCCAGAGCCCTTCGTCTGGGCTTAGCCACACAACCATTCTCTGCCACTGGAGTGGCCAGTTCAGGTCAGCTTACCCTTCGCTCCTTCCAGTATAAACCCCTGACCTGGAAGAGGAAGTGTCTGGGCAACATGGTTCAACCCTGTACCCAGGTTGCTCTACCTTTGGTTTGTGGCTGCTACTAGCTCTAGCCCTGAACAATTGCCCTCGCCCTTTGGATCTCTGTCTTGATTCCTCAGGCAGGTGTCCTGGCTTCTGGCTTCCTTATGCTTGGACTCAGCACACTCCCTCTGCACCTCAGCTGCTTCTCCTGACCCTAAAGTGGCCTCCAGAGCTGATCACCTACAACCTGGCATGACGCTGTAAAGACATAAAAGCAATGACTGTCCATCTCTTTTTTCTTTTTTATGTCTGTCTTGCATAAAACCTTACCATACATTAAGAATTTTCTGTCATGCACACGGATATATTACTTTATTGTTTAAAGGAAGGTTATAGTTACCAGCTCACCTTACAGTGTTTATTATTAGCAGTGCGATACCATAGCAAAGTATGGCAATTTATGGAAAAATGAATTGCATTTTTAAAAGATCTTGATTGCATCTTCTAGAATGTTGTGTATGATTCAATTTTGTTTTTGTTTTTTAATATTAAATGGACAGGGCAAGGATCCTCCAACTCTTACATAATGTCAACTACAATTGCATGCCACACTTTTCCTACCTTCACCATTCCTGAACTCATTGACCATCACTTCTCTCACCTTCAGTTCCCTAACATCTCTGTTGCACCTCTAGCAATTGCTTACATGGAAAAGTAACATTAGGAAAATATTTAGTGTATTTTTAGATGACTTCAATGAGATGTAACAGCTTGAAATGAGGAGTGCCAGCACCATGTGATTTACCAGCTGCCTGTGGACGATGTTTTTGGGAACCATTGATTCAAGACATTGGCAGTGGGTTTTGAAACTTTGAAACTATGAAGATTTAGCTCACTGGTTCTAACCAGCACAAGCTAGTTGTGATTGGAAGCCATTCCCATCCAAAACAGAGGTTTTTGCAAAATGTGAGGTGTCTTTGTTGAGTTATTTTGGTCATTGAATTTCCTAGATGTATTTTTTGTTAAGAGAAGCAAAATATTTCTGGAAGTTGGTGGTTGGTCTGGCATTTGCACTTATTGTGTAGATTTGCAGCTGAGACTTAACTGTGTTTGACAAAGAATGCTGTAAGATTCCTAAGTGCTCCTTCTTTGCCGTGTTGTGGTCATGCCTTAAAATGTTTTGTGTGTGTCCTTGGTAACAGGCCCTCTGGGAGAAATCGCAGTCATTGTAAACATCCCATTATCTTTACTGTAACCACCATGCATCTCCAGTCTGCTCTATTTAACTATTTTGTTAAGACTGAGAGAAGATTGGCATTTTTCTCCTTCTGCAACCCCTGCACCAAAATCACTTGCAACATATAGTTGCCCTGCTGCCATTTCCTGCTTGCCACTTCCTCATCCTGTCCTATTTAGCCATTAGCATTTGGTAGCTTCACACAGGTAACAAGTTGTTCCTTGTTGTCCACTACCCTGTGATGCTGTATAAATATATCACAGCAGCATCTTGTTGGAGAGTTGCCTATTTCCTTGGCTTTGTAAACTCAACTGTAAACTTTAACAGCACCCACTCAGAAGGATTGCTTGCATTTCCTTTGGCTGGGCATCACCAGCCATGGCCTTGACTACTCTACCTGGCTTTTCCTTAATGCCAACCTATCCACTCTCTTCAAGTCCCTCATTATATCTTGGGGAGGTACTTATCTTACGTTTATATTTCCTTGGTTTTGGAAGTCCAAATGTGAGTTACCTCCCCTACCCTCCATCCTAGCCCCTGTATGAGAGGACACAAACAGATTACACTGAGGACAGAGATTCCCCAGAATCCAGCACATATTCCCGGGGACAGGGAGGGGGTCCCACACATTCCTAGAATGACAAGGCCTACAGCATCTTGCATCCCACTTGGATGAGGCAAAGAGAGGCATTTAGATCTCACTAGACAGACAAAGACCCTCAGATTGCAGCTGCCACAGGGAAGCAGCATGAGGGGTACAGTCCCCAAGAATTAAGCTCACATGAACTCTGTTAAGATAAAAGTCAATCAACTGAGGCCATTTGGGCCTGATTAGTTTTGATTTTTTTTAAAGTATTATAAAAAAGTTTGTACAACCTGTCAGCTGGTTGGTTGGTTGGTTGGTTTTATTTATTTATTTATTTTATTTTGAGGCTGTAATTAGGAACAGCCTGGCTTGAATGATCCCAAATTTGGACCACTGTCCATGCCATACATTGCAAAATTTCAAGAAGACCTAAGTAAGCATGTGGATTTTTGAGTGCAGAGAAGAGTCTACATTTCAACAGCAAGGGGCCTTGAGAAAGGAAGGTGTGAGTGGCCCATTCATCTTAATGTGATGTTCTCAGCTGAATGAGAGCTCCCCATGGTGATCAATACAGCTTAAAACAATAGCTCTGAATGGTGTGAACTACTCCATTCATCTTAGTGAGTGTTCTCATCCCCTGTTTACAGTGCCAGCATTTTGAGAGCCTGTGATATGCACCAAACAGGCTCATTCTCCACTTCTTGCTTCTCACCTTGTATGCTAGGCCATAGCAGAAGTACTCCTGGCAGGGCCCTGTCAGATTCCAATGAATCTGTGAATTCTGCTAAATACCTTGTCACATAAGGACAAGAAAAAGGAAAGAAAGGACCTTGTGTGCTTGGTGCATATTTCTAGTATTCCTGTTTTCAGTTCCCTAGACAGTAGGGGTAGGATGGGGCTTGTACAGATTCTGGAGTAGGGGGGGGGGATAACCTGATGTATTGGGGGAGCTGTTGGAAAAGGGGTCAGGCATCCCCAGAGGAAAAGGACCTCTACCCAAGTGCAGGTGCATGTACATCCAGGGGACAGAGAGAGGGGAATAGACCTGACCCAAATTCTAGAGCTTTTTAGAGGGGAACAGGAAATGTGCTCAGATTCCATGCAAGGACATTGACTCCTGAACACTCAGTGCACATGGAAAGCAGGGAAAGGGGTTGAGACACATGTGGAGGGATGTGGGGAAACACGGAGTACAGGGACACCTAAGAAAAACTACTATATGGTCAGGGTTATCAACCCAAGAATTTTCTTTTTTTATTGACAATCTGCAAACTATTTACTGACATCTTAACTTTTTATTGTGTATGTTATTATTGATATATATATACTTATATAATGTAAATATAAACTTTCTGCCAGGCCCTGGACAGCAGTAACAAGGGCTGGGTTCAAATTTAGGGCTTTAACACCATAATAAAAAGTTAGGTTTTCAGTAAAAAGCTTTTAAATTGTCAGTAAAAACAAAATTTCTTGGCTGGCCAACACTGCTTGACTGCAGCAATGACTTTATATTGTGCTGCATCCAAGGTAGGGGTTTGCTACTCACACACTGCTACCCCCAACTGCACCCTGCACTGTGCAGTCCCTCTTACCTTACTTCTGTTGGCTCACTATACCTGTCCAAGTACAGATCCCCCCCATCTGACCCCTCTCCCCATTCTAAGCCCTGAAGCTCCATTATGGCCCCACCATCCCCCCTTCATCTTGTCTGGGGCTGCATGGCCTTGACTAGTTGTGAGACAACCAGTGTTACAGGCAGGTGATGGGACATAGCAGTAGAAGCATATGGCTGGGAGGGCAGGTTGCTATGGGGACTTCCATGGGTCACAAAGCCCTGACAGAGCTCCTTTCAGGATTCTGTGATTACATTCAGACATCAGATGGCACAGCTGTGCTCTTTCTATCAACACTTTGCATCCAGCCTTTTTCCAAGGGTAGAGCTTCAGTGAAGCTCATGGTTGCTTGGTATTTTTATGGATGGCTCAGTTTTTTAATGGCCTTTATTGACAGGCATTCTAATCTTTTTATGGACTGTCTGTAAATTTATGTACAGTTGGCAGCCCTGTATTGAGTGTCCTATATTAGAAGGAATAGAGGCTACTAGATCCCAGTTTACATTGAGAAGTACGGCTCAGACATAGCCAATGGGGCAGGGATCCTTGGATCATGGCTTTCCTGAAGGGGGGACAGAGAAAGGAGCTCCGTTAGGGTCCCCCCAGATCCTAGCATGTACACAATGAGGTGTAAGGAGAAGTGTTGAAACTCACCTACAAGGGCAGGGCCCACCCAGCTTTTGGTATGCATATGGGAGAAGAGAATGTGATATTGACAGGTAGCCTTGCCCTTAATTTCTACCACTCCCATTTGCCCATCGACCCTCAGCTCTTCAACCTGACTCCTCTCCTTTACATCCCTCCACACTTGTACCTCTCTTCTCACCATAGCCTCAACCTCTTCTTCCCCTATTATCTTGCTTGCTCTACTTCCAGCAAGCAATTTCATGTGTAATATATCTAGGTTGAATGGAGTCTGGTTTTCTGCCATATCTAGGTTGAATAGAGTCTGAATTTTCTGCTGTACTAGGATTCTACCTCCCCCAAATTAGAAACTTCTTTGATAGTGGGACTGTGACAACATGGTTTTCTTTCCCAATTTTCTGTCAAGGGTCAGTTCTAAGCTGACACTATCTGGATTTAGGTCAGGTTCAAAGGCATCATGTGTTCGCTGATTGTTCCCTTAAGGAATGCAGCTCATGTGAAAGCTAGAGGACTAGAAAGTCTTTGCCTACTCACTATGTGTTTGTGTGCAGTCCATTTGCTTGTAAGTCTAATCCATTTGCAAAACAGTGTTGAAATAAAACAGCAGGTGAAATTTCGCACAGCCCTTACATATATATAAGTTTTCCTAGCTCCTGTTCCCTGGAGAGGAGATAGGTGTCACACACTAAATGGGATAACATTTAAGTGCTTGAGATTGTTTTGGTCAGGATAAAAGTCATGATTTGATCCCTAGGTTTGTGCAAAAAAAAATTGGTTGAATTTGCCACCTTTTAAGAAAAGCTGTTTTTATGGTGGGGAAAAGGGTGGACTACACCTTTGAATCCCTGAATTGGTCCCTAAATCTGGAATACAAACCTACCCCAAACATTACACATTCCAGGATTATCTAAATAAGATTTTAGAGCATTTGAAGTAACACATTTTTAAAAAGAAGGGGATTCTCCACCTTAATTCTTGCAGATATATCACTTTGCTCTATTCAGAAGTCAGATCCTTAGCTGGTTTAAATCAGTATCAGCTTTAATGGGGCAAGGCTAATTTGCACCACTTGAGGATTTGGCCTAGTTTTTATGGAATTGGGAGTAAAGCCAGGCATTGGAAACTGGCTTTAAATCCACAATGTCTGTCTAACTGTGAAAGTCCTGTGTGTTTTTGGTATGCAGTACTCATAAGCTATAGCTTGATGAATATGGCCTGAAGTGATACAGGCAACTTATTGTAATTTTTTGCTGTGCTCTGTTCAGATTTATTTCCTAGCCAGTCAGGTGGGACATTCTGCAGATTAAGACTTAGCACACACATTTTGAACCTGTAGACTAGTACTTGAGGTGAAATAGGAATTGCTTTATGTTTCAGAGCAGTAATGGCCTGAATTGCTAGAAATAACCATAATAACAAACTGATTGTTTCCCGAGTCAGATGCATGCAGCATAAATGCACAGGTCTCGGCATGCTCACGCTCCACCTTCTTTTTAAGGAAAGTCACATGGGTGTGAAATGGTCCAAGGTGAGTTAATTCTCTTAACTTGTCTGGCATCCTTTCTGAACTGGCTGTGTTTGAAGAAATATAATCACACATTTGTTCTAATGTGTTGTTCTGAGGACAGGTGGGGTGTTTGTGGATGTGGACTTATACAAAGCACGTATTCAAACAGAACAGCATTCAAACAGCTGGAGTTCTGTCTTGTTTTCTGGAAAATCTTTGGATGATTCACTTTCTTGTACAATGGCAGTAAAATAAAATTGTGTCATTATTATGCATGCAATCCTTCTCTCTCTCCCTCATGCCCTTTGTAAATTAGTCACGTGGTTTAGAAAGTTATTGGTTCCACTCTGAGTTTTTTGGCTTCCCCTTTTAGATTATCAGGGTGGGTGGGATGGGAGAAGCCTTGTTAGCTTTTGGAATAAGAATTCACATCAGAGGATCCCACCATGTGCCTTTTTAAAGGTTTCACTTCATGAGACATTGCCCTTTGAATCTGTGCCTTCTCTCTCTTCCCAGGACCTTTTTAATCCCTGACTTGCATCATGTGTTGCCTGTGAGACACTTCTCTCTTTGAAGCTTTAAGATATCTTTGTCTGCTTTTAAAAGGAAAGGGCTTGTGGGGAATCTGTGAAATACATAAGCATCCAAGGCTGCATCTACTCTGGCATATCAAGGACTCCTAATTTAGCAACTCTATCAGTACTAGCAACAATAGAAGCAGTTACATGTCTACACTATGAAGGTGGCTGGTGCTATAATAAAAGGCAACAAGAACCCCTCATATAGATGTGGCTCTGCTGGCTGAAGGAGTTTTTTGACTGCCAGGGTTTTACCAATTCACACAAACAACAGAAGTTCTGCTTCCAGAAGCTGCCTTCTACCACAAGAGTTGTTTCTATACCAGGAGCGTTGCTGACATAGCTATGATGGCTTCAGAGTGAAATCTTTTTCACATCCTTAACAACACAGCTCTGTTGGCAAAACCTTGTAGTGGGGACTAAGCTGTAGTCAAGCACCTTTACAGCATCAGCTACAGTGACCAACCACTGACTTTCAAAAACTTATAAATAAAAGGAAAGGGGGAGGGGTGTAGGTTGTAGCTGTGTTGGTCTAAGGATGTAGGCAGACAAGGTTCTTTGGGTGAATCTGATATCTTTTATTAGACCAACTTAAATAGTTGGAAAAAAAAAATTAAGCAAGCTTTTGGGTTCAAAAACCCTTCATCAGGCTGAGGAAGTTTCTGCAGTTGGTGTTTGTTCTTCCTGGATGGAATGAAAAGTAAAGAAGTCAGAGGCTGGGATGGTATGCATACAAGACAGACATGCAGTGAAGATGTAAATAAAAGGAAAAGGGGAGGAAAGACAAAAATGCTGTGGATTTGTACCTAGTGGCTAGGGACAGACATTACACATGAACCGGTTTAAGTGATCAGAAACTGGTTTAAACTTGTAACAGAACAGATGTTCAGTGCACATAACCCAGTTTGAAAATGGTTGAAACCGGTTTGAGATAAACCTAGCTGAATGTAGTATCAGACTTAACTGACTGGCTCAAACCGGTTTATGCAATGTCTTTCCCAGACCCCTTACTGGTTTAAATTAAATCAGACTCCCCCAGCATCCCGGCATGCTCTCTGGGCTGGGCAGGGCTCTCTGCTCCACAGCAGGGCTGGCTCCTCTCCTCTGCTCCCTGGCTGGAATGTCAGCAGTCTCTGCAGGCATCTGCCTGGCTTCTGCTTCCCCACCTCCCCTACACTGTTTGCTAAGCAGGCATTCTCCCGTCCCTCACAGACACCCCTCAGTATTAGCTAGCAGACCACATGCTGGCACATGGGACAAAGGCAGAATCAACAAATAGCTGGTAAAGTCCCTCTGTTTTCTTAATGGGGGGATAAACACTGAGTTAGAGGTGATAAATATTCCCTGGTGGGCTGTTCAGAAGCGGGGGTACTGTCCCTAATCAGAGCATCCTGCCAAAGCCTGGCCACCCCCACCTCAGCTCAGCTCTGTGCAAGGGAAGGGAGGCATGCTCTAGTGCCCCCGGCTTCTAGCCTGAGCCACTGCAGGCATGTGTTTGCATTTCTGGAATGTGTGTCTTGTTACAAAACTGATATAGCCTAGCTAGGTTAGACTAACCTGCAAAGATTGAATCAATTCAGGCTCTGGCTTTTTGAATGCCTGCCCCTAGCCAATAAGAACTTCTGAGCCCTTTTAGCAGTTTCTTTCTTACTGTGGTTAGAAATCATGGAAAACATAGAAATCATAGAAAATTAGGGTTGGAAGAGACCCCAGGAGGTCATCCAGTCCAACCCTCTTCTCAGAGCAGGACTGTCCCCACCTAGATCATCCCAGCCACGGCTTTGTTTAGCTGGGTCTTAACAACCTCCAGTCATGGAGTTTCCATAACCTCTTTGAGTAGCCTGTTCTAGTGCTTTACTACCCTCCTAGTGAGAAAATATTTCCTAAATCTCACCTAACCCTCCCTTGCTGCACCTTGAGATCATTCCTCCTTATTCTGTCATCTGCCACTACTGAGAACAGTCTAGCTCCATCCTCTTTGGAACTACCCTTCAGGTAATTGAAGGCTGCTCTTGAATCCCCCCTCAGTTTTTTTTTCTCCAGACTAAATAAGCCCAGTTCCCTCAGCCTCTCCTAAGAAGTCATGTGCCCCAGCCCCCTAACCATTTTCATTGCCCTCTGATTAAGGTTATTATAAGTTATATATACGTGAGATAAATTAGATAACTGGTTCTGTTTCTGGTTATTCATTTGGTCACACTGGAGTCTCCAATCATCAAGGCATCACAAGAAAGAAAATTAAAACTGATGTGTAACCCCCCTTTCCATTGGCACAGGCAGAACTGAGATGATGGACAGAAGAGAGTGGTACCGATTAGATCTGCAGCAGTGATTCACAGCCTGGGATTATAGTTGCTGCAATTTGCTTGAGTTTGTACAACCCTAATATCAGATAACATGAAGGTTTACATTTTCCATGGAATGCTGTCTCAAGAATGTATTGATTCTTGCAGCATCAGATTACTCTAGACTCAGAGAAGGCCAAAAGGAGAATTTTACATTTTTCCTGCTGACCTTTGAAAAACAGGAGTCTGTGACTACTTATAGAATCTTGTGCAACCTTCAAGGGCCAGAACCTGATAGTTGTTCATGAACTATGATAGTTTTCCTTTAAAAAAGTAAAAGTTGTCTCTAATGGATTTTTAGAAAAAGCATTTGTTTGCTTGTAGTTGGAGTGGGTGGGCTGCAGAGAAATTGAGTAAGGGATTATAAAAGGGGTAAAATGGATTAGTGAAAATCTTTGCCCTTCATATATATTGCCTTTTGACTCTAGGGTGAATTCTGACATGTGCTCTTATTTTGGTGAGCCTGAGGGCCTGATCCAACCCATCTTAGAATGTTTTCCCATTCATTTCATTAGGTTTTGGAGAAGCAGGCTCTTAATTCAAAAGCAGTCCCACTGATTACAGTGAGATGACTCAGAGGGAAGGTGCCATTAAACATGATTAAGGTTATTGGCATGCCATGGACCTGTGCTTTTAAATTAAATGTAAATTGTTTGCAGGAGAACTGATTTTAGGGAAAATGTATGATTCCTTAGAGCAAATTTTCAAACTTATGCCATTAAATCCATATTTAGGCACCTAAGTAAAAGTAGCCTGATTTTTTTCAAAGGTACTGAACATCTCATTTTACTATTGAATTCATGTCTGAAACACTAAAAACCCTGAGATCTGTGGCCACATACAGACATTCAGTTTGAAAGTCACTGCTTTCCCAGGGGAAACAATAAGTGTACAGATATTTGAGATTTCCCCCCCTCCAAAATGGCCATTCAAGGAGAAAAATAACCTGGGAACAACTAGGGTTAAACCCCTCATTGGAGAGGTTCTCCTGGGAGAGTGAATGTCTGTGCACTTTCTCTTCTGAGTGAAGCCACAGTATAACTCTCCAGCATCCCAAAGTGCTTTTCTCCAGCCTCTTCCCTCCTGCCCTTGGGAGACAGCATGCCACTCACTGGACTTTACTACCCCAGACAAGCAGGAAACCAGACACACCTCCATTATAATCATTATGTGTGCAGCAGGGACACAGGTTGACATTGAACAGTCTTGGTCAACCAGTCAAGGCTGCCCTGCTGCCTTCCTGTCTCCAGGCCAATTATGAGAGCCTACAGATCAACCTGAGATGTGTGTGGGGGCCCCTGGTTATGCAATGACAGCACTACAAGGTATCTGCTCTTCAGGGGCTCAGCATTTGAATGTCTGTTCAGGCATTTCCAGGTATATTTTCCTAGCAGGAGAACAAACCTGGGAAAATTCTCCCAGATGATTTGAATGCGTACCAGCCAGTGAGTACTCAGCAGTCTTCAATATCAGACCACTTATTTGTATTTCTATCTTAGTCATCCAGGTTTGGTTTTGATCCTATGTGTGTGTAGGGGTGTTTTGTATTTTTTTTTTTTTAGTTTCTCATAAGCTTTCCTTGGAAATCACAGGCTGCTCTTTGTAATAGTGCAGCTGTGGCATGTCTATTGCACAGCATTTCATTTCAAGATAAGACAAGTGCCAGGACAACATAACTCCTATTGTTACTTGTTTGTCATTCTATATTAGTGAAATTCAATGCACACAGTGTTCCACAAGGAGATGTAGCATTAGAGCTGCATGTGCAAATTAAGGCTCCCCAGATGGGCTATGGTGAAAATTTCAGAGCAAAGGGCATGTGATGCTTATCTTAGAATTTGTATAACTGATGCCATGCTACAGACCTGATATTCTCAAACGGAAAGAATATCTGTTGCCACAGTGGGTCACATTTATGATGTGATGAGATATGACACCTTTTGAAGTACCATGCCAGGAGTTATGCAATGTAAAATGTCAACTTGAAACATGTCCAAAATATGACTAAAAAGAAATAACTGTAGTGTTGGATGCCACAGTGTAAGAGATGCTTTTGTGTGTGTCCGGGCTGCATTTGAGGTTCACCAAAACACCTTTCAATGTTAGTGTCAATTAAAAACTGGTCCAGTGGAATCGGCAGAAAACTAGGTATTGGATACTGGGTAGTTATATTTATAGTGAAGTAGAATGAAATTCCAAAATTGTTTAAATACTCTGGAAAAGGTATTTATTTTTTGTTCGATGGAATCCTTCTTTCTGGGTTAAATCATGGGTCTCTGTCCAAGGTAGAAGGATTACACTGGTCTGGGGATGAAAATATTTTCAGCTTCTCATCTGCTGATACTATGTTGGAAGTTTCTGTCTTCCTTCTTAACAAGGAATAGTGGTTTGGTGATTTTTCTAATAGTAGGAAACTAATCTTCTTGTGCTTCTCTGTTGACTGCTGTACTGAAACCCATGTAAGGGACAATTCAGAGTGTCTTTGCAAAGGGAGAAATTATAACACGATGGGGGTGCCTGTCTCTGGCTGAATTTCCAACGTGTGTCTCTTCTGTACCATAAGACTGTGAGTTTTGTTGTCTAGGGCCTTTCCCAGCTACAGTGTAGTACCAGTGTCTGAGGGCCTTTAGTATGTGAGCTGTAGCATAGCTAATGATGTTCATTGGCAAACATGTGATTACTATATACTGATCATAATAGTGGCTGTATGGGACGGTGATATATGATAGGCAGTGGAGACTGATTAAATCAGTTTAGCCTGTGTCTTCTTAATAAGTCAAATAGGCTGTGGTTCTACATGTGGCAGGAGGATATTGACGGCTGCCCCCCTACCCATACCTGGCCAGATTGCTGGAACCCGCGTCTTTAAATAAGCCAAAAAAGGATCTGTCTGTATCCTGTGCAGCTAGGACCATGCACATGCATGGATGAGTATATACAGTTTGCTGGAATTAAAATGATGAGAAAAATAAGGGTAAAATCTGCTAAGTAGTTAATAAATGTGACTTAACTTTTTTTTATTGCTCTTGCTACGAGGAAACTCAGTTATTTCAGAATTTGTACTGCAGATATATGACTAAATATTGAGCTTTTGTGTGTATGTGAAAGGAGGACAGCAGGAAAAAAAAATTAAATGACCTAAAAATTTCTAGCCCTACTTATGTCTTTCTTTCTCCAAAGCACTCTTCAGAGAATCAAAGCCCCATTTTTTTAAGGCACTTTCCCTATTCGTAAAGCCTGGGTCATCCAATCTAGGAGCTGAAATAAAATCATGTGATTTGTCAAACAGAGTAACTGCAAATCACAGGTGATAAACATTCAGACTGAATGGATTTATAAATGATGTATTATGCAAAAATCTATTTGTGCAAATAATTGATTGGGCAGTTAGGAATAATGAAAGAAATTCATAGCAATAGCAGCTTGCTTGCAGATATAATTTTTTAAAAGCTAAACTGGTGGAAGAAAAGTATGTTGCGAAATATTCACTCATTTCTATTTTTAAGAAGGGTCTTCCACCTTTTGCAGTGGACTTTCTAAGCCCTAGCACATGAGTCCTAGGGACCTGGGATTTATGAGGAAAAAAATTAATTACCATTATTCTCTTGCATCTTTTTTCAAAAGTTTTGTTGATGCATATTCTGCTTACTTCCAACTATTCTACTCCACACCAAATTGGGAAGGAAAAACTATTTAGAATAACTACAATATATTGCAGTGTTATGCTACTGGCTTCTGAAGCTTTTATTAATCTATCCCTCTTTTTTTCTTTTCTTTTTTATGTGGAATATCTGCTTAATCTTTTTCACAATGATGTCCTGTGCCATCAGTGGCATGTATAATCTTACAAAGCTATCTGTAATGTAAAGATATATTTTGGAGGGTTTTTTTTTTTTTTAAATCAGCTTTTCTCATCAAATGTGCCTCTTTCTCTTCCACCTAATTTATAATGTGCAGTTTTTCTTTGTCAAGGTATTTTATTTTTTTTCTGCAAAGGGCTGACAATAACTAGATCTGCAGTTGTCTTTTCATATATCTCCTAACTGCTTTTCTTTGTTATGATGTACTGTGTATGCCATGCATGGATCTGAAAATACAAGAATGCAATAAATTAGAGAAAGATGATGATTGATTTAAGAGAACTATTATTTTTACCACAGCTCTGCCAGTGGAATACTAGGGCTGCAGTTTTTAACCAGACATTCCACTGCTATCGGTGTCTTTTAGATAAGCTTTAAATAACCATTAGAAAAACACCCTGGACAGCTTTATGAAGATAATAACAGCAATTAAATTGTGATTCTTTTGGGAAAAACCCTTGGCAAACCACTGATGCAAGTTTCTAAGTGAGATACCCTTAGTAAGATGCATAGTATATATTAAAAAATCTGTGGGTAGACATCCAGGGGCCTAATCTTTCCCGTGTTGGATTGCAGCTGGAATCCAGTCCTAGCAGGTGTCCTGGATTTGTGTGGCATGCACAGACTCCTGTGCCTATCACCTGACCGCAATCACAAGTCCTTTCTGCATGTCCTTGCCCTCATCTCACTCCATCTTTCTGACAGCTGCTGTACTGAGCTGCCCTGCTATTTCTCAAGCCACTATGTAACTTCTGTGGCAACTGTCACCAGCCTCAGGAGTGGAAGGTCACCAAAGAAAATGGAGCAGCCGAGTACAGCAACTGTTGAAAGGATGCAGTGATCCTGGTTCTGGTTCCCAGAGATCACCATTTATGGTAAATATTTTAAGGGTCTTCCTTGGAGATGAAGAATAATCCATGTGTGATGGGTATTTGTGGGGAGGGGAGGGGAGGGGAGAGGAGGGGAGGGAGAAGAAATTCCCCCTACACAGACAATGACAAATAGCTGAAAACCACCTTAATTCCAGAACATATGGTCCCATCTTAGAGACTGACAGAAAAAAAAAAAATACTTGGTGTTTATATAATTCCTTTCATTCAAGGATTTTAAATCACTCGGCAAACAGCTAATAAAACATCTAGGCCTTCATTGTGGCACACAAAAATAGAACAATGTCCATTATAAATGGAAGGTTATAACTGTGGTGCAAAGGCTAGATCCACACAGGGCTGTAGGTATGACTGTGTTCAGTATTTCCATGTCCAAATGAGGTGGCTGGCCTTCGAAGTAGAAGCCATAGTCCCTGAATGTGGCACCCCACTCTTTGATACACTACAGAGGAAGAGTCATATAGGCACTTCTGGACTGGTCCACAAAATGCAGTGCTGCCTCTCTGGGGTTTACCCACTTAATATTGGGCTGTAGGTGCCTATGTAGCCTGAAAAACTCTCCTATAGTTAAGTGTCTAAGTCATCCCTTTGGGAACAAACAACTGGCTCCTCCTTTTTTTTCTTTTTAAAGCAATGGTGATAGTGCCCACCTCTTATAAAATAGCCTAGTGACTCAAGCATGCACTCTACTGACAGCCTACAGGGATTCAAATCCATATTTCCCACTTCCCAGGAGACAGCTTCAGGTTATAAATCAGGCTGGGGTCCAGAGACTTTCCACCCTTTCTCTGAAGCTGAGCTATGTGCAGCAAAGGATTCAAAATTCATTGGGCTAGAGAGAGAGAATGCAAGAAGGATTATGACTCTGAAAGCCATGTTAGGGGCACTCAGTTGTGAAGGTGGAGACTTGGGTTCCAATCTCTACTTTCAGGCCTGCTTATGAATTTTACATTAAACAATCATAGGCTAATCATTGATATGCTTACCCTTGCACAAAAAGTAAATGACAGAACTGCGAACAATAGCGGGAATTTCTACTACGCTGTCATTAAACATCAGTGACTCTATAAAAAGTCTTAAGTAAATAATGTGTGCTAGCTACAATGCAGATTTTATGTCTAGTGTAACTTTTGGAAGTTGAGACAGAGAATTGTGAAAACTGAGCTTGTGAACCAGTAAAACCAACCCAGAGATGGATGCACTGTAAGTAAACAGCCTGCATAATCATTTCCAGTAGACACACCAGGCTAAATCCCTGGCTTAGTGTGAATTCATTCCTTACTCAGGCCAACTCTCATTGACTTCATGGTGGCATCTTTAATGTTCAGAGGGTTACTCTTGATTCCACCCCTGAGGGAGTAGAATAAAATCAACCAGTACTCACTAATATGCTATCTGACTGTTTCACTGATACATACAGTCTCTATTCCTCCCATGTAGGCATTGAGCCAGCGTTGCCAATATCAAAACTAATGATCTACGTACAGTCTTTCTTCAAGTATCTGAAAGGAGCTTATTGGTTGGAGGTGGGGCTGTATTATTGTAATAGTAACCATCCCTGCCCACTTTCCCTCCCCCTCCAACCTCCTCCCTCCCCCCCCCAAAGAAAACCCAATCAGGATTTATCTGGGTCTGTTTCTTATGAATCTATGATCAAGAAATTGATGGCTAATACTTGAAGCAAACCAGCAGTGACAACACTTTGTGGGTGACAGTAATTTTTTTGTTAATTTTTCTTCAAAAGAAAAGAGTAAAAATTGAGAAAGAACCCTTCAGTGTCTACTTTAGCTGTTGAGTTGTATGCTCAGTTCCCCTGCTGTAGCTTAGCCAGAACTTTTACTTCCTGCCACCCACTGAGTATTGTCCATGCAGTTTTGTTTTAATAGTCATCACTTTCTTGATTGCTCTTCTTGAAATAAGAGTCCTGAGAGATATCAGTCAGGTCCTTCTAAGAATAAAGTTCAGATTTAGTTCAATAGAAGGCTGTAAGGAGTCTCTTCCATTATGAGGAAGAATAATTCCTATCACTTCAGGAATTACCGGATAAAATGCTATAGCCCGTGTACACGGGCAGTCAGGCTAGATGGCCATATTGGCTTCTGTTGGCCTTTAAGTTTGTCCTGCTTTGCTCTTACAAAGCTGAGTGACAGTCTCAAAATTGTAGTGTATGATATATCAGCATTCAAATTTTCAGAACTTAGAGCAGTGGTGTCCAACTTTTTTAAGTAAGAGATCACCTTTGGCATTTAAAAGCAATCCAAGATCTACTGTGTACCCTCCCCACCCCCACCCAAGCAGGTAGGTCTATGGGGAGGGAAGGGGGGGCAGATCAAGACAGAGGGAGAAAAAAATTATTTGGGGCGTGCTTCTGCAGTAGGTAAGTCCCACCTGGCTGGGGCCTCACTCAACCTACCCCTGCTTCTGCCTCTGTGGCACTGTCCCTCACCGCAGGAGCCTGTATCTAGTCCCCACCCCTTCTCTCCCACAAGGACTGACCTGCTGGGCTGGGGCACACCCGTGCATGCACACAAGCCCTCAGCCCCCCACCCCAGCCTTGGATCAACTCCAAGAGGCTCCAAGATCTACCTCAAGAGAGTCTGAGATCTACCGGCGGATCGAGATCCACTGGTTGGTGACCACTGGCTTAGAGTATCTCCAATTCTATGTTGTGCAGTCATGTATATCCCCTTTTGTGCACTGGATCGTTCTCATTTAATGTACCTCCCCTTTGCTGTGACCATGGTGTCTCTGGATGAGAAGCTTTTGACAAGACTATTTTGTGCCTCAGTTCCCCTTTTATGTTCCAGCCTCTCTTCATATGGTAAACCCTGCCTGTTCAGACAGAGGAGGAAGGGGATGTAAGAAGAATGTAGGTATCTCTTTTAGAGTGAGCCCTTGGATGTAGCCAAGATACAAGCCATGCCCACTCACACGTGCCTCATGTGGGCCCAATCCTGCAAATTAAACTGTGTTGACAGACTGACAGCAGCCCTAGTCAGCTCGGAGAAGCAATGAAACATCCAGACAGAGAGACTGAGCACAGTTCTGGGGAGTGCCCAGAAGAGGTACTGAAGCATCTGAGCTACCTATTTTGTGGGTTTGGGTGTACAAAGTGGGTGTGACTGGGTGGGATTTATTTCTCAGCAGTGCTATTGGCCTTGCTCCAGAGGCAGTACAGAATATCTTCGGTGTCCCCTCAGCCTGCTGTGCCACGTGCGCTGTGGAGAATTGCACAACGAGTGGCCCCATGGAAGCTTCTCTGTTTCCCCACTCCCAAACCTAGGCTAGGAAGAAGGCTTGCAGAGCTGGTGAGAAGGCAAACACTTGTCTCCTCTCTCACTTTGTACCAACCAGCCATAGTTGCACCCCCAGAGGACCTGCACTTTACTAGGCATAAGGCTTGGGTCAAAGGACTTTCTTCACCACCTCCTTTGAGGGTTAAAGGGCATGCTGAAGGTACAGTAGGTTCCGAGTTGGTTTCTAGGTTAGCTCCCTGAACAATCCAGCTCTATGCTGCCCTCTAAATAGGGATTATATGAAGCCACGCTTTAATCTTTCTATTGAAGCTCTTTGGGTGGCAACTTTCTCCAAGTATGTGTTTGTGTAGAGCCCACATTATGAGGCATTAAGATTGGTTGGGATATTGTAATCCAAAAGATAATAAGGAAAGTGGGGACTGAGTTTTCTTCCAGGGTTTCATTTTGGGCCTGTATCTTTGTTATCGACAAGGACATTTTCTTGCTTGATGACATCAGTCACAGACTTCTCTTTGTTTATTTCCCCTGCTATTAAACTGTGATTACTAAAATCACTCCCAGTTGGACCCTTTATAATTCTCAGCTTCCATAATATCCTTAATTTTCTGTCCCAATTTCCTTCCTCATTGCTAACACCTGCTATCTTTTTTTGTTAACTGAAAATAGTTACAGTGGGGATTTGAGTAATGTGGCCAGGGCAAGCTGAAATATCCTAATCAAATCTCCCCCAGTAATGTGGAGCTTGGATATCAGGGTCATTTGAAAGAGTGGCATAATTCAGCTTGTTATTCAAATGATGGACACTTACTCATTATCCACTCTCTTACATTCCAGGAAGCTTGACAGAAATAAACAGTATGGGTGTTTAAGTTAGTTTGCTGCCCTGGAGTGCTGTTTATCCATGTAGGCAAATCCTAAAGGAGATGGAATGATCAGGCAAAGGAAAGGGGCTGATCCGTGTATACACAATTACATGTGTGGCATATATTTTTAATTATGAAGAACTGAGCATATGAGTCTGTAGAAATTGCTCCATTTGCCATTCAGCTGAGAGCATGATCTTTCTCTTATTTTTTTGCGTAGGTAAATTGTTCTATTCAAATTAATTATTACATCTATATCAGTGATTAAATTCAGAATGGGTCCTTCATCTCAGTTGTTTGGCATGGGGAGGGCCAAATGGAATAGACACTTTCTCCAGATACCACAGTGGAAGGGGTGGCATCAGCATCTGAAGAGGATAAAATAATACAAAAAACAGGAGTGGTGCTGTAGGCAGCTGGCAGTCTGAGACCAGGCTGTTTGGGACCATCAGTCTCAGTAAGCAATACAGTGGCAAGGTAGCATTCCAGAAATCATTCTATCCATTTCCAGTTTATCCATGCAGTTCACAGGACAGCACTGACCTGTTTACTGGAACAGTTAAATACAGTTCCTCTAAGGACTTGATTCTGTTCTTAATCACCTATACCAGTGGCTGGCAACCTTTCCAAGGTGTGGGCTAGAACAGTCTGGCTGTGGTCTGATGTGAGCCAGAAGGCTTCAGAGGCACTTTGGCAGTATTCTGCTGGTAGTGAGGAGATTTGCCCATGCCCATACTAGGGCCAGGCAGTTGGAAGCTGTGCCCATGCCACAGCTGGAGAAGAAGCAAGGAAAAGCAGCAGCAGCATGGGCACAGCTGCCAGCTGCCCAGCCCTAGTAAAGCTTCTCGCTGCTCAGCCCTAGTATGAGTGTGGGCAAAGCCCCCTGTCACTGGCATGCCACCAAAGCCCCAGCCATATGCTGTATGCTGCTGATGCCTGACCTGTAATGTAGATCAGGGCAACACCCTAAGAGTCAATGGATTTACACTGGCGCTGAATTTCCAGGAAATCAGAATCAGACATTAAGTTCAGCTTCATATTCCAGCAAAATCTCTTCCCCAATCAGGTATTCATCCCTAAATTAATTAGTATACAATTCCTGTGTTTTAAGCTTAATTCATGTAACTATTCGCATTCCAGTAGCACCTTGGAGGCCCAGTCAAGGAGCAGGCCCTTGCTGAGATAGATGCTGCACACATAACAAAGAAGAAAACCCTTGCTTGTGCAAGCGCACAGTTGGCAACATGCAGCACAAGTGCCTGAGCTGATGAATGAAGATGAAGCAAGGATTGGGAACATGAGGTTACAATGAAGTGAACTGAGTTTAACATGAGATGGCAAGGCTCCATTGCGGTAGCTGGTGAGACTGGTTTGTAGGCTTCTTAGAGGTAGATTTTAAGAAAGGTTTAAGAGATGATAATGGAGCGAGCAACTTTTTATGGAATTTGCCTGGGAGATTAATGAAGGGTGATGTGAAAATGAGCCTGAAGGCATTTGTGGGCCCAGTGGGTGATGAAGGCTGGTGTTACTGGAAGAACAAAGCATGGGTCGATGGCTCAGTAAGTTTGTGGATCTGATAAACAGGGTGGGGCCAGATGGTTAATAGACTTTGGGGCAAAGAGCAAAAGAAGTCTGATTTAGTGTAGGAGGGTGAATAATGAGCCATGATTATCTTAATAGTAATATTTGGGGGTGGAGAGAGGGAAGTGAAGTACGTAAATGGCATCAAGGCCAAAAGAAAGATGCAATATGTCCCTTCTCAGTGATAATAGTAGTGCACATACAAAATACATTTAGGCAGATGGGTACCAATTTAATCCTTTACAAATGTAGGACCTAGTTTTGACCATATACCAGTGTAATCCAGTGTATATCAAATGACTTAAGTGGCCTTACTCCTGATTTACATGACTATAGCTGAAAGGCAGAATAAGACCCCTAGATCCTTTCACTTCTATACACACATTTTAATGCTCAAATATTGTACACAAGATTGAGAGCCCTGGAAAATGTGCTTCTCAGTATAGAATATACTTACTTAGTTCCTTCTACTATGAGAAGACCATATGCAGAAGTAAGTAGAAAAAATCTCGGGTCAGAGCTTTAATGCAAATGATGCATTACCACGGGCAATCTGAAGAAGGGATGGATTATATAGTGATTAATGACACTGCTGATCATTTTTTTTATTGATAGGTCCAGGTATTTTTGCATTGCTATTTTGCTTTTATTTGCTCAAGAGAGAGAATCATTTGCCAGGGAGCTCTTTTTATCCTTTCAAAATAGAAATGAATGTGTGCATAATGGCTCTTTGATGGTTACTGTACTCTCTTAACTGATTTATTTGGTCCAATACAAAACATATACATCACACATTTATATAAGTGTGCCTCGCTGAGTAACTTGTGGACTGGTGGAGTATTGAACTCCACTATAATAAGAATCTCTCAATAAATGAATAAAAAAACCCCTCCTACTAAATCTTTCCATACAAAGGCTGAGAAGAGAGATCTCTAGCATTCCACCTGCGCATGAATCGATCGTAATCAGCCTTCAGGAGGTTTCAGGCTGCTTTAGCTGTAGGATAGCACTGCATAGCAGAGAAACTTTCTCATTCCTTCACCCCCTATTATTGACAGGGTTTTTTATGAAACATGAAGTATTTAGATTTAGGATATTCATCCCATAATCTCAGACATAGTTCTCTTATCTTGGCTTCAAGCCTTTTGTAATACTCTACATTAGTGCAGCCATTTCTTCTATCACATGCAATAGGCCCCCAGCTTCTGAGGATATGCCTTTTTTGGATACAGATTGTATTCTAAAAAAAGATAGATGATTTCCTGTTTCCTTTTTAAGCACACCCTGCATTAAGGAAAAATGTGACTAGTCTCATTTTAAAATCCTCTGATTCAGAAATGGAGGAGGTGAGAGGTTAGAGGCCTAGCTGTTAATGAGAAAGGCAGCCTCTGATTTTTACACTAATTGAAGCATTTATATTTTTCAGCAGACCTAAAATGCAAAACTAAAACCTTCCGTGGAGACGTATAACCCCACAATGGATTCTCTTACTCCCCTCTCCCTTAATTATCTCAAATTATCCTAACTCTCACGAAGAAGAAAAATGTAATATTAATATTCCATTTAGAATATACTCTAAAATGCAGTAGAAAATGGAGGCAATAATAATGATAAAGAGGATAGCTGAGACAATTTGGTATATATAATCTTTCTTCCCTTCATTGCAGCTCCCTTGAACTAGAATAAACTAGGAATAGTCTGTCTTTCATTCACTTAACAGAGCAATTTTTGTGCAGCATTGATTTTCAGTATATAAGTAAAAGCTTGGTAAAATATTGCTCTGTCCATTAGATGCAATGTTTTGGCTTTCAGCCTTGATCAGAAAGAATTAAAGGCTAAAGGAAGTCAGATAGCTTGTACAGGAAAAAGATGTGTGTGTGGTGTGTGTCTGTGAGAGAGAAGGAGTGTCTGTGTTTGTATAGGGGGTCAGGATCAACACCGAAGGATAGACGCAAGAGCAAGAAGAAAAGAGCAAGTATAAAATGAAGATGAAATGAAGCAGAAATGATAATTTATGTTGGGCAGACAAAGGAAAGGAGAACATTATAGTTATTGCAAGTGCAAACAGTAGGGTCAAATTAATCTGAAGCTGCAAATGTTCAATCCATACATAATGGCTTGGATCAGATTAGATGGGTGTGTGTGAGTGAGAGACAGAGATGAAGCATGAGAAAGGGTACAAGGTAAAAGTATGAAAGACAAGAAGGGGAGTGTCCATGTAAAGAGATCACCTGTTTGCACCAGTAACTTAGTTTTAGACAGTAAAACTTGAGCATGTGGCAAGTCTCAGCAGTAGCTGTTGGTTAGCTACCGCGTGTGAAGTATTTGGAACACATCATCAAGAATGGTTCTAAACTCATGCTCCAAATTCCACTGATGTTTCCTGCAAACTTTTGTGTGTTGATGCCAAGGTTTAGAGTGTATACAGGCAAGGTTCTTTGCGTAGATGTGATATCATTTTATAAGACCGATTAAATAGTTGGAAAAAAGGTTTTTGCAGGCTTTCGGGTGCACACACCCTTCTTCAGACATTGGGAGACACTGCTGCCATTATGAGGTTAGAGTGTAACTTATGTCTATGGTTTTAGTTCCATCTTCTCACTTGAAAGTGGAAGTGAGCCATACTTCTTAATCTAGTTTGGAAGTAGTTCAAATTGGCAGATACCTTGTGAAAAACAGCTGCAAGATTTTGGTTCTATCTTCTTCCAAAGCTTAGTCCAGGTTTGACTTCAAATTTGACCTTTCATGTAAAGTTCTGTTCAATAAGAACTTCTGCATCGTTTCTCTTGTTATAAACTTTCAGTGCTTTCTTCATAAGACCCGTGTTGGAACCACAGATTTCAAAATGATGCATTACCTGTGGGTGTAGGCAGATGTGACAGTTTTCACCTGATCTAGCCACAGAAAGCAGTTTATAGCTGTGACCAAACACAAGTACATGGTTGCAGAGAAAAAATGGCTGATCAGGTGAAAATCTGACCCCTCATTGCATGAAGTATCACATAAAGACATTTTAAATGTAGCATCTTTTGTAACTTATGTCTTGGGAGCTCCCAGCCTGTTGCTGTATTCCGAATGGGAGCGGGGAAAGGGAGTGGGGAAGGTCAGTCTGGGCAGGTTTCAGGTCCCCTGGAGGGTGGGGCAGGTGTATTGCAGCCTCCATGAGGTAGGGGGTGGCTCCAGTTAACCCACCCCACCCTTTGACACCAGCTGGGGAGCCCCAAGAATGAGCTCCCTCCTCTGCTTTTCCACCTTCCCATTCTGAAAACTGGGAGCCCTGGCAGAGAGCCCTGGTCATTGCTATGGGAACTAGCTATAGGCTCCCAGCCTGCAACTAGATTCTCCTTCCCTCTGGAACCAACAGTGAACTTCTGTTTGGTCTGGGGTAATGTTGTAACTCAGAACACTTTGCAAAAATTGTTCTGAGTTACAGTTGGGAGCTGCACTTCTGTCTGTACCCTGTGAGAATCTTGGATCACATGTGACTTGATGTTGCATCCTCAGCTTTATTACATATTCACTGTTCTGTGTAAATTATGTCCTATTCTTCATATATTTTAGAAAAAAAATTGTTTTGCACAGACTCAGATTATAAGGGCAGAAAAGGCCATTAGATCATCCAGTCTGACCTTTCAGATAAACATGTTTCTTATATACAGTCTCCTTTCATGATCTTTTATTGATATTTCTGACAGCATAGTATGAGGATGGTTGAAAAAGCTAACCAAAATGAAACCCAGTGCTTGTCACTGTATAGCTGCTATAAGCACTGGCCTATGTTGTGTTTGATGATAGAGCATCTGTTGTATGTAAAAAGAAAATAAGCACACACAGCTTTTAAATATGGTAATAATGGTTGGTTAAGACCAAGCATGTAGTGAATAAGTTGAAAACTGTGTGTACTCCTTACATAATAATTTATATCTTTGTTTTGTTTTCCATAATTTGTAGAAATCTATGGCCAATTTATGACAGATGCTGTGAAAAACAGTTCCCATTAAATTCTGGTATTACTAGAGCGGTGAGCACTCCATGCCTGTCAGGAACAGGGACCTAAAGGTATAAGGATCATGGTCTTTTTTATACTGCAATCTTTATTTGATGCTTGTATTTTGCTAGTTTCATTTATTGTATGCCAACATAACAATTCTGTAATTAAGGAACTCTGAATCTTGGGTTCAGCTTTAGCTTGGGACATGTATATCCTGAGTTCTGCTTGCCTCAACACTTTCCTGAAAGCCTGGTTACTTGGAAGGCAGCATGGTCTTAGTGCCATGTTCCTTAGCCTTTCAGACTGCTTATCAAAATATAAGCATTTTGGGGCACCTGTACATGAGGGTGGAGGCTGCTCTGACATGCTGGAATTCCAGCACCATGGAGCAGACTTGATTAATCAAGTCTGCTGGAGTGTGTGACAATTGCTGTGCTCCAGCAACCTCCTGCTCCAGTAGCCTCCTGTGTGTTGTGTATCAGCATTCTAGCCTTCAGTGAGCTTTAGTTTAAGCACCCCTGCTGCCATTTTTAAGTGCGGGAACGCTGATACAGGAGACTTGGCAGTGCTTTAATTAGAGTGGACCTTGGAGCCGCTCTAATTAGGGCACCATCCCTCTTACCTCTGGAGCACTTGTAAAAGTGCCCTTTATGACCCCTATATTTACTATACTATAAAATAGTAAAAAATACCCATTGTAATACAGTTATATAATTTAACTGTGTGTGTTTCAAGAAGATGCCAGTGAATACTTGGTCATGAAGAGTAAAACTATGTAGCAAGTGAAGAAAGAAACAAGAGTTTCTTTGCTTTTAGACTGCGGTACATTTTGCAATAAATCTTATTACCCCTGTGCTTGACATGACAGGTTGAGGCCCTCTAGGAGATTAATTCAGGAAAAAAATAATTTAGTACAAAATTATAGATTTGGGAGACCAGAGGTCTAGTTGTTATATCTGGCCCTGCTGTAACTGTCTTTTGTCTCAGTGTTCCGTGTCTATAAAATGGGAATAATAAAATGAGGATAACAAATGCTTGAAGTCTTCTAAGTTATCTAAGTAGTACTAAGCAATTGTAGATTCCCATAGAGAAAGCACTTGAGAAGTGCAGAGTATTGTTGTTGTATTTCTCCCTGGCTTTGCTTCCAAAAATCTACCACAAAGAAAATTAGTTGGCAATAATTGCAAACCTTCATATATAGTCTAATGTAAAATGGCTGCCGCATGCTATTGGGTCAAAGGTCCGGAGATGATCAGTTTAAATAGGTTGTTCAATTTCTTGGTCAGTTGGTCACAGAAAATATCCTGTGACTAAGGGCATGTCAGCAACTTGCAACCACTAATAAATTATATAGAAATCAGAAAAAGTGCTCCATGTATGATTCTTCTGTTGTTTTCTCCATAAGGGAGTAAGACACCAAAGGCAAGTATAATAGTATTTTATTATTAAAACAGACTTAAGATTTCATAAATTGCAGTTGGATTTGTTTCCAAGTTAACTTTTTTTGGATTGCCTTTCTAGTTCATCGTTCTTAGCAGCGAGCCATTCTATGGGCTATCACAATGGGAAATGATAATTTTTCTTAGAAGAGGAAGAAAGAAATAATACAGTAAGTACAAAGGAAGTTAAATATGTGTCCTTATAGCTCTGTTTTTTTTAACTACACATTTATTTTTTAATGCACTGGGTGAAAAAGCAGTTACAAGGAGCAGCTACTTAGCAGTAATTTGCTTAAGGTTGTGGTGAATTCCTACCTCATGCTTTACTTCTATTGGGGAAAATAAAAGAGTGTGTTTCTCTTATGCTCTTAATTGAATTCCTTAAAGTCTTCAGCACGTTACATGTAGAACTTGCAGTTGCTCATTTGCAAGAAAGCTGCACTCTGTGTGTGTGTGTGTGTGTGTGTGTGTGTGTATGTGTGTGTGTGTGCATATCTGTCTATGTGTGCACACATGTGCATGTATGCATATAGCCTGACTGTGGGAAGGCTTGCTTTTCTTTTACTTCCTGGAGGGCCCAAAGGCCACATTTGTCACAGTCACTTTGCTATGAGTGTATAATTAAATGTAAAGCACTTTGGGATGTTTGGGTGTATAAAGAATTGCTATAGAAATGCAAGTTGTTTTTCTGTAGACAAACACAGAAGAAAAACAAACAAACAAAAAAGCCAAGTGAAAAGGTTTCTAGGGATAAAAATGTGAACATTGGCAGATAAATAAAACATGATGAAGAAAAGAAAATACTTCCGGAAAACGAATCAATAAAGCAAAACAAAAAGATGATTCATTTGGGAAAGTTGATAGGTACAGAGAAATTTCCAGCTTAAGAAGAGAGATGCATAAAGAAGAAAAATATAACCAGTGCAGACCAAGCACAGTAAAAAGCCCTGGTATGAAAATTATAATCCTACACTGTAGTATGAGGCTAGCTTACCCCCTGCATGAGATAAACCATCCACAGAAAATTGGAAACTGTGTGATGCCTACCTCAGTGTTTCCTCAGTGCTGCTCCATTGGTGACAGTGTTTTATCACCAAGGGATATAAGGGATATAAGCATGGGGCTCCACCCCACCAAATCAGTGGGATCTGCAAGAAGCCAGGACCATTTGCTAAGAGACCCTATATCTCCATATTGTCTTTGGAGCTTTTTCTCATAGGGAAGGGTGAATTCTGTTGTCAAAAAACTTACTTGCTAAAATATCGGGTTTCAATAATCCTTGAAGAATTTGCGAATTCAGTTTGATTATTCATTTGAGCAGGCATTGAAATCCGAGTGTCCTGTCTTGTGGGTGGCTGGTCTAGCCATTGAGCCATAGAATCGTTTTTGCCAGCACCCTCTATTGCATAATGAATGTTTGAATATTTTATACGAGGTGAAACAACTTCAACAAGAGAGACTGGAGGGGCTCTCCCTATGAAACTCTATGGTCTACTTGAACCCTCTCTTGAGTGGTAGAGGGTGGGTTCAAGTCCTGTGTTTGGATTCCTGTCCTACTTTGGGCTCAAGTACATAATAGAATGAAGGATTTTAATATAAATTTTGAATCCTCCTCTCAGTTTTTTTTATATTTGTTTACCTGTTGGCCGCTCCAGCACCACATGCTACCCGGGCTCCGCACTGCTGCCACCCCACGGTGGGCCCCTGCCAGGCCCTGGCCCCAGGGCACTGGCATGGGCTCCATTCACCACTTCTTGTTGCTGCTGCTTCTTCTCCCTCCACCCCTGCCAAAACTCGCTGATTCCATTGAGTGCTATAATGAAACTGGCTGAGTGCTCAGTGAAATCGGGTATGAATTTTAAATAAGTGCTCTAGCGAAATAGTGCTAAGCGAAACTGCATTAAACAGAGGTTGCTTGTACTAGGGAAGAGTATAAGAATATTGTACAGGCACACTGTGAGAAAATTAGGAAGGCCAAGGCACAATTTGAGATGCAACTGGTAAGGGACATAAAAGTTAATAAAAAGAGAATCTAGAAGTATGTGAAAAATAAGAGGAAGACTGAAGAACCCCTAGGTCCCTTATGAATGCAGAAGGCAAACTAGTTATGCATGATGCAGAGAAGGCTGAAGTACTTAATGTCCTTTTTACTTCAGTCTCCATGAATAAGATCAGCGACCAGATGATAAGTGCAGCTAGAAGCAAAGATAAGAAAGGAGACAAACACACTACAGCAGTGGAAGAACAAGTTAGAGATTGGTTGAGGGAATTTTAGAAACATTAGCTATCCTCTTTAAGAACTCACAAAGGTCAAATGAGGTTCCTGATGACTGGGAAAAGTAAAAACTAGTGCTCATCTTTAAAAAAGAAAGTAGAAGGATCTGGAGAACTACAGTCCAGTTAACTTGATCTCTATACCTGGAAAGATCATGGAGCAGGTCTTCAAGGAAACTATTTGAATCACTTTGAGGAGAACAAGGGGCATTTATACATGTGTGCCAGGAGTGTGTGTGTGTGTGGTATGGGGGTGGCTTTGATTAAAGCATCTGGAGCGTCTCATGTATCAGCATCCCTGTGCTGAAAAATGGCAGCAGGGGCACTTTAACTAAAGCTCATCACCATCCCTGCCACCATTTTTCAGTGCAGGGATGCTAATACATGAGATGCTGGAGTCTGCTGGAGCATGGTAATTGCCACACTCCAACAGACTCGATTAATTGAGTCTGGTCTGACACGCTGTAATTACAGCACATTACAGCAACCTTGTTTTGCATGTATAGGTGCCCAAGGTGATCAGAAAGAGTCAGCATGAATTCACCAAGAGCATGTCATGCTTGACTAACTTGATTTCCTTCTATGATAAGGTGAAAGGCTCTGTGGTTGGGGGGAAAGCAGTGGATATGATATGCCTTGACTTTAATAAGGCTTTTGACATTGTCTCCTACACCATTCTCATTAACAAACATGGATATACAGAGCAGTTGGAAGTACTGTAAAGTGGATACAAAACTGGTTGGATCATCATGCTCAGTGGCTCAATGTCTAGTTGGGAGGAGGTATTAAGCAGGGTTTCCCAGGGCTCTGTCCTTGATCCAGTATTGTTTAACATCTTCCTTAATGATTTGGATGACAAAATTGACTGCATGTATAGAACAGTTGTGGATAACACTTCATTGAGCAGAGCTGGAGACACTCTGGAGGGTAGAGCGAGAATCCAGAATGACCTGGATAAACTGGAGAAAAAGTCTGAAATCAATTAGATGAAATTCAACAAGGGGAAGTGCAAAGTACTGCACTTGGGACAGAATAATTGCATGCACATATACAGACTGGGGGATGATTGGCTAGGTTGCAGTACTTCAGAGAAGGACCCACGGTTACAGTGGACTGTAAGCTGAATATGAACCAACAGTGTGCTCTTGTTGCAAATAAAGCCAACAGCATACTGGCTTGTATTAACAGGAGTGTCTCTTGCAAATTAAGAGAAGTGATTCTTTCATTTTGTGTGGCATTGGAGAGGCCTCCCCTGGATTACTGTGTCCACTTTTGGCTTCCACACTTCAAGAAGATTCTGGATAGATTGGAAAGAGTCCAGTGGAGAATGACCAAAATGATTAGAGGCCTGTGAGACATGACTTATGAGAAAAGGTTGAAAAAACTAGGGTTAGTTAGTCTGGAGAAGAGAAGACTAAGGGTGGATTTGAAAATAGTCTTCAAATACTTGAAAAGTGATTATAGAGAGAAGGAGAGGTTTTTCCTTTGTGACCATAGAGGACAGGACTAAAAGCAATGTCCTCAAACTGCAGCAGAAGAAATGTAGCTTGGAGATCAGGAGGAACTTTCTGACTATGATGGAGGTGAGGCATTGGAACAGGTACCTAGAAAAATTGTGGAATCTCTGTCCATCAATTTTTTAAGAGCAGGTTAGACAGATACTTGGGTGGGATGGTTTAGTCAGGAACCTGGGAAGACCCAGGAATTTGAAAAGAGGGGTGTGAATGATGCCCCCACCAGTGCGGCAGGGGAGGTTGTGGTGCCTCCCCACCCCCAGCAGACCTCACCAGGGCAGCTGCTGGGGGAAAAAGGTAAGACTCCCCCAGCATTTCTTGGCATCCTGTTGCCTCCAGTGAAAGCACCTCCCATGCCCTCCACTTCCTCTCTCCCCCGCTCCAAGAGGGGTTACTTCTGGTGCAAGAATGGAGGACCCACCTGCTGCTTTGGCTGTTTTTAGCTGACCCAGGGCAGGGGAGTCCCAGAGTTGCTCCTGCCTTTCTCCAGGTGGGTGCTTTGGTGAGCACCAGCAGGGGTTAGGGGGACAGGGCAGCGCTGGGTAGGTCTCCCCTTCCTGCACCCCCAGGAGACACTGGGGTGGAGGGGGGAGCAGGGAACAGTAGTGCCTGGAAGCCTACTGCTGCTGCTGTCTCCAGTTGATTTGGGGGTGGCGGGGGTGCAGAAGCCCCAGGGCCCTCCTCCTTTGCTCCAACCAGGGGTTGTGGGGGAGTGGCTGCACTGGGTGCTGAGTCCCTGAGCCCTCAACCTCCACTACAATTCCTCCATTGGTGTGGGGTCCCCAGCTGCGGGGAACAGCTGCACGGAGTACCGGGCAGGGCTGGGGATGGCATTGACAGTGGGTGATCCCCCACTTCTAGCCACTCCTGCTTCCTGCTGCCTCCTGGTGTCCTCCAAGGTCTGGAAGCAAGTGTTGGAAGAAGGTTATAGCCCATTGATGCCACTGATCCCTCACCCGTGCAACTGTTCCCTGCAACTGGGTCAGCAGGGGAAACAGTGGAGAAAGAGGGAGCAAGAACCTGGCACCCTGTGCCTCTGCTCCCTGGCTACAGCAGGGCAGGACCAAATATAGGGCTTCCCCTGTTCTGAGACAGCTGGGGGCAGCAGCGGTAGAAGGTGAGTCTTATCCTTCCTTGCCTGTTCCCCTTTTGGTCTTAGGGCTCCAGTCCTGTATCTAGTATATCAGGGGCCACAGAGAAATGGACCCATCAGCAGGTGACCTTTACAGTGAAGGGGAGATATGATCATGCTACTGCAATACCCTGGATCCACTCCTGTTCAGTGATGATCCTGCCTTGAGCCTCTGAGGGCTGAAGTAGATGATCTCATTATGTCCCTTTCAGTCCTACTTCCTTATATCCTAGAGTAAGACACAGTCCCTGCTGCAAAGGGATATTGACTTCATCTTGTGCTTTACTTATAGTTTGCTCAGGATGAGTCTCAAGCAGCTCCGTGGTTAGTGTCACAGGTAAAACCACAGGACAATTGAGGCATCACTGTCTGATGATATCATGAATAATGGTGGGCACTGCCTATTTCTTATCAATTTTGTGGATTCATCTATGTAAGATTTGGTGCATCCAGGTCACCCTCACACTTTACTTTTTGCTTGGGGAAATAAAAAGTCAAGTTTCCTTATGTTTTTATTTGACTCCTTTAAAGAGAATAGCCTTCTTCTGTGCACCTTTTGTATTATCTGTGATATGGCTCATTTCCCAGAGAACTGTAGCATTTAACTATTGATTGCTCTAAATTGTTATTCACTCCATAGAGCATCATGTGGTTGGAGGTTGGCATCTGACATCATCTGCCTTGGGTTAAAAAGGCTTCATCTACAGCATTAATATTTGGATGCACTCATGGCAGTAATTATGGGAGCTGTATGTAAACAGGATTCATAGGTTTTTTTTTTTTCATTTAACCCTGTTCTGAATAAGGGGAGATGATAGCATACCATAAATACCAGCACCATGTCTAAACTGCAGTTTCCATTCTTGTTTCCACCAGTTGATCTTCCTTGGCTTTGCACTATTTACATGATACAATTTTTTTTCTTTCTTACTGTAGATAAGGCCATAATGGCTGTACTCTTGATTTACTGATGCTTGGATTGACAATCAAGTGCTTGATCAATTTTTCTACACTTAAATAGCTCTTTTAAGCCATATATCCTTTGTCACCATATAAAATGCTACAGATACAGCTTTGTTTTGTAAGGATAAGTAAAGCAAATTAGGCAATTAGGCTTAATCTTAGATTAAAAATTGAAAATCCATCAGTATCTGTCTCTAGTAAAGAAAATACATTTCCAAATTTGAAAGAAAATAATTCCCAATAAAAGCAAACTCCTTTCAATTCAACAGCCTTACTGTGAATGACTTATGTGCATTTCCAGTCCATTTTTCTTTCTTCTGTTCTTAAAACATTGGACCCTAGAAGCTTTTAAAAAGGAGGGGTTCTTGTGGGGGGAAAGTAGAGCAATAGAAAGCACTAAATATTTTATTAGTGATTTATGAAAACATCTCTTTACTTTATTTCTTTAATAAAGAAAAATCCTGACAGTTTGTGTAATGATGAGGATTAATATATGAAAATGTATTGTGTGGCAGCTTCTGAGTAATGGATTCATAAACAGTCCCTTTTTCTCTTTTAAGTCAAAATAGATTACACGAAGAGTGGCAAATTATTGCAGTCAGAGCAAATAAAACAGACAGGCCATGATTTTACATGTAACCCTGCTTGAACCCTGATTCAAGCCACTAGATCGTCCATTTTAACGCTGCTTTTGTCCAAAAGGTTCACTTAGTGTTATACTTTGTCATGGAGAACAGATCAGGTAATCATCTGGACAGCTTAAAGTGTTTGCTTTAAGAAATATTTAATCTAAAATGAATCTTTCAGTTTCTTTAGTGTCTGTTTTTTTCAGGAATAGGTGGGAGAAGCAATTAGCAAAGAATGTATGGATTTCTTTTTATGCAGGAGACAAAATTGTTATACGCACTGAGACACATTATATGTGAACTGTATGACCTAAAAAATAATAGTGAGTGTTAGAAAATACAAATAAATAATTAAACAAAATGGGGTATATAAAGCGGGGTCAGCATTTCTGAGTTTGCCACTTCCAAGATAATTGGATACTATAATGTTTTGTCACGTAAAGGTTTGATCCAAAGCTCACTGAAGTCAATAGACAGTCTCCCATTGACTTCAATGGGCTTTGAATCCAGCCCTAATTCAGACTATTTATGAAATTATTTCTTTATTTCTGTGAAATCCTGCCCTGGCTGCTGGGCAAGGATGAAGAGTGGAGGGGAATGTAGAGGCAGGAGGAAAGTTGACCACACAAATGTTATGTTGGAGACATTAGTCCTATTAATTCATGGAGTTGTTCAGCCTCCACAAAGAACTAAACTTATTCCCATGGAAACCAATGTTTGGAGATGAATAAGTAGCCTGGCTCTCAACAGTTTCCCTTCCTTTTTCTCTTTTCATTTCCCTTAGGATGTTTTGTTGTTGTTTTTGGTAGGGCTCTTTTTTTTTTAAAGGAAAAGAAAGGGGCTCTTCACCTCCAAGCAGCTTGTGAAAAGACTGACAACATTCATTCTACTAATAAGCTGGCAATTAAAACAAAAAAGAGTGTCCCAGATTTCTCAAAGGGAAGTATTTTTCAACAGGAGGCAGTCAGAAGTTTGGGTCTGTATTTTTAAATGGGACATTCTCTTTCTCGGTAGCAAAAAGGTCCGAGAAACTTATGTTGTAAGTCTGCCTTCACATGTTTGTGCATGAACAAAATATCTTAAGCCTTAAAAGGAGCACTTACCAGTGAATTCAGTGGGGGTTAGTGTAACCAAGATAAGAGTCTAATCCATATTTTTATTGAGAGTTAGGTACCTCTCTCTGCATAATAATGGGTTATATACATACAGGATATGCAAAGGCATGTGTCATCCATTTGACAAAGAACCAGCTAGTTGATGCATACCAAGGGAATATTATAAAGGTATTATCACTGGTAGTGTCAGTGTTACAATGTGTTGCAACTCCTGGCTCATTTAGAAAGAGATAGCAAAAAGAAGGATGAATAGTAAAAAAGTAGAAAATTAACAAATAACTTGCAATAAAAAATGAAAAGGCCTACCCTCAAGCTCAGCAGCTTGAAAGAACGTTATTTCTCATGAGTTATTCAACATTTGAAGTCTTTATTCAGATTTGATAAGAATAGGCAGGGTCCTAAGTGGAGTAGGATCATAAAAGGAGTTTATTTTGGTATGAAATAGCAAAAAATTGTGAGTTTGGGGGTACATGTGAAGGAATGCATTAGTTAAGAGTTTACCAAAGTCCTCTGTGTGGCACTACTGGGTGGCTGTACCAGAACATAATCTGTTCTATACTTTTCAACTCTATTGTACTCCATGGGCAGGTCTACATCATTCACTTACTGTGCCATGCTAAAATGTGCCACGCTGCTACATGCGTGCTACCTCCTTAACTGAAAGTAGTGCACTACACTTCCATAACACTCAGTGGAGTTTAAACTTGGGTGTAGCATCCTATGAACAGGATTACACAGCTTCCAGTTTCAGAGGCAGTGAGAATGGAACAGCATAGAGTTATTTCAGCGTGATGTTGTCTGGCGTGCTAAGTGAGAGGTAGATATGCCCATGCAGAGAACTTTTTTCAAGGTCCTTTTAGCTATTGAATGTTTTCACAGCTGCAGCATGGGTGACTGGTTATAACAATGAACAAAGTATGAGAATCAATGTTGCTTTGACCCTTGGCCCCTCTCCTGAGACTGCCAGCTACAGCCATTTGAGACAGTGTGTTGTTTTTTTGATGTGGACACTTGTCTACTAGGAAACTGACTGAGACCATCAATCCATTTAATCCAGACAATTGAATATCCTCTTAAAGATTCCTGGCTGCTGCTAATCTGACCTGGACTGGAACCAGCAGTTTATAAATAACTGGTTTTATATCTTATTACCAATGCCCTGAGTTACTGCTTTCCCTGCTCAAAATTTTGAAATGAACCTCGTAAAAATATGTGTTTTTTCCCATCATATAACCATGTACCTGTCTGCAGACTGTCACTTATTTCACTTTGATGTAAATTTCTAAAGTTGCCTTTCTGGAGTTCAATTTATGGCCTGAGAGGTGCTGGGCACATGAAGTTGCCTCTGTACTAAATACAAATTGGGGCTACCATAGTAGCTCCTAGTGTTTGCCTTTTATCTGTAGCGAGCAGCTTCCAATATGTTTTCCCCCAACCCTCCTCGCAGAACTGTGGTTAACAAATTGTGTCTATCATTGCAGAAAACTGAAATGCTCATCTCTCTCTACTAAGGAGAAAAAAAAGCATTCAAAGCAAACTCTTGCTCCTTCTTCAACACACATGGTCAGTGATATTAACCTTATTGAGATCTGCTTAGCTCCCAGCATGCCTTTAAGAAGAAGTGCTCTATGCTCTAAAAAAGGCATGTGACCAAAGCTCCTCATGTTGAAATTTTTAGTGTGAATGCCACGTGTAGCAATGGCATCTGCTAACTGCTTTCCAGAGTGAGTTTATCTTTAGCATTTTGTTTCATCCTGAGGCACTGACTTCTCTATTATCAGCTTCTCAAAAGGGAAGATGTACAACCATGTCTTGTCTGCATCATCTCGTTTATGTTTTATATGTGCCTCAAAGTTCTGCCAGAAACTTAGCGTCACCTGCTTTTGATGTACTAATTATTGGGGTGTGGCAGAGCACTTATGGCCTGTCATAAACTGGAGTATGTTATCTAAGAATTAAACGTGTTTGAGTCGTTAAAGGCTGGAACAATAGGAAATAGTCTCATTAAATGTAATAGGAGTTTTCTTATTGTCTTCCTGGTAGGATCAGTAATAAGTCCAATGTAACAGAGTAATGAAACAGAGTGAAATTACAGTTGCTACTTTATTATTGTTAAAAGAAACATTCCCCTGCAGTATTGCATGTAGTAGAAAGTGAAATTGCTATGTAGATACAACAGCTGTTGTATATCCATCTAAACAATTCTGAAGTATTACAAGTAAGGACACTAAAAACCTATAGGGCCACATCTAGTTAATCTAGAAAACAAGAAGTCAGCATTTTTTTACCCAGTCCTGGTAGTGGAAATTTGGGAGGAAGGAATGAAGCTGTATTAGATTTTGGAAAGGTCCCCTTTCACCCCAAGTTAACCCACATAACTCATCATCCTAGGAATATAGTTATTTAGTATCATGCTAGTTATTTAGTATCATGCTTTACCTGCAGTAGAGAAACTGCTGTGCATCTTCACTTGAATATGAGAAGCTAAAGTCAAATAAAACTGAATGAACCCTACAACCCAGCCCAAGATTCCTAAACACAGCTGTTGAGATGATTGAATATTGTGTTTGGCTTACTCTTATTGTTATAACTTTCCATCACTGCCAGTACTGGTGTCTTGTATTTTTATAGGCCAATGGCCATTTCCCTCTCTGCCCCTTACTCCACAGAGAAATGATAAAGCTAAAGGGCAAATGTAGTTATGATAGATTAGAAGCTCCAAGTGCGTAGAACACAAGAAATATTATAGCTAAGGCATTACTGAGATTCAAGTGTTCTACAAAAGGTGATTATAAGAAACAGTGAAACACATTCATATGACAATGATTACAAGGTCGGAAACACATGTGAACTAAATCCCTCTTCATTACAACCATGCTGTTCTTATGCAGTCCCAAATTAAGATCCCTTTTCTTCCTTGTGCAAAAAGTTTTAAACATTGCCTTTTATTTTCAATGTGATGTTATTTTCTGGCACATTGTAAACAAAATCTCTAAAGGTTTGGGAGAAAATAAATGACTGTGCTTTCCTACAAAGCCCATAATGTATTAGCTTCTTGCACCTGTCATGCTTCATATTTCTTGCCCAGTGAGAATATACCCCCCTTCAAACTATCCTGCTCCTCTGATAACTAAAGACATAAGGTTTTGTGTGTCAGTTAAGCCTTCATTGCCTCTTTGATGTTTTCTATTTACTTTTACTGAATTTTTTTCCCTAACTAATTTACCTGGTCAGGCATAGCTTTAAAAAGGAGCAACATACATTTTAATTTTTAATAAACATTGAGCTTGGTTCTCTTCTTGCAACATGTAAATTGGGAGCAACTACAGAACTCAGCAGAGTATATTGAAAAAAAATCAATGTAAATGAGAGCATGGGGCCCAATATCTTACTCTTCAGGAGTCCCAATAATGGAAAGCATGCCAGCATTTACTTAATTCCATTCCTGTTTAGAAAGGCACTTAAGCATCTCTGTGTTATGGATGCTTTCCTGAATCAAAGGTACAATTAGCTTTCCAGCACTCAAAGGAGATTGTCTTTAGAAATGCCAGTATTTTACAAAAAATCCTAACATGTGACACGTGACTCTCTTGCTTGCAATCTTTGAAGTCAAGGTGGGAAGTCTTTCTAAACTAATGCCATAACTGGTACACAAGCTACAGGCCTGATGCAGACATCACTGGGTGAATTTCCTAGTTTCTGCTATAAAACTAGTAGAACCAGATGTTCTTGAGGGTCCCTTCTAGCCTCTCAGACTGTGCATTTATGAACTTTGATCACTGAAACCAAAATCATTAAAAAATGTACTTAGTTTTCACTATTGATTCTGTTTGTTGAGTGTCTTGTATTTCATTCCATATGAATGGTGGATCTAACCTGGTCCACATTAGTTTTTGTGTCTGATTTGTTTCCCTTTCTGAGTCTCATGTGATAATACAGCATGCTGTTGTGTTTGGGTTCACAGGACTGCAGGAGTGTTCAACTTTAACAACGAACAGCTGTTGGCTATGAGATTCTTAAAACTCAGGAGGACATTTCTATTCACATTGTTTTCATAAGGCCTTTCCTTTCTTTTTTTTTTATATATATAAAGTCATGATTTGGGGCTTAAACTAAGTTGGTAGGGCTCATGCAAAGTGTTACCTTTTTATATTGTTTGTGATGCATTTAGGCACATCTTCTAAAACCCTTTTTCTCTTGAAATATGGGAATAGCTCATCCTGGGTTTCTGCAGAGGCTTGGGCTAGATGACCCTTGAGGCCTCTCCCAGGCTCAGGATTCTCTAGCTCAGTAAAATGTATAATTTCCAGATCCAACACAAATCTTCCTCCCTCCCTCCCTTTACCAGCCTGTTTATCTGAACAAACATAAACTCCTCCAGTTTCAGTGCTACCTCATAGTGACACCTGCTGGCAGCAGTGGGGGAGAAACACACCATTGCTGGGGACCTTAAAACCCCACCTGGACCATTTATAGCTCCACTAATTCTTTTCTTGTGTCCTTGCTATGTGTAGAGAAAGCTCAAAAGATAAGGGTTTTTGTTTGCTCGTTTGTTTGTTTTAAGAGCCCTCTGTAAAATGAATTGTTATCTCTTTTCAACCATCGACATGATGAAATTTAGATAATTTCAAACTATTTTGTTCTGCTGCACTTCCTTTTACTTCAACATTAGCATACCAGCAGAGAGGCTTGAATCACACGCTCCAGAGATCCTTTGGCTGTACTGAGATTTCTCATCTTATCAGGGTGCACTGTTATCTTTTAAACAGGGGTTTTTTTTGGCTGAAACCTTATGTTTGAAACATCTTTGTTAAAATGGTAAAATGCCTTTTTTACTTTGCTTGATCAGACTTTGACCCTGTGGACACTTGGGACTCAAGTTATCTAGCTGAACTTAATGAAGTTATCTTTGTTTAAAAATGCATGCAACAACGTTTGTAGGACTAAGGCTTTTGTGCGTAAATGCTTAAATGATACATTTTTAGGTGCTTTGGGTTCTTTAGCACATAAAAATTCCCTTACCTAAAGGCTAGGGAGAACCATTGTTTCTGTTCAGTGTTGTTTGCTGTTATATTATCCCAAATGTTTACTCTCAGTTGTGTGTTGTACTGAGATACGTGTGAATATGATCTAAGTGCTGAGAACTCTTTTGTGGTCAGGGCTCGATCTAGGTGCTGAGACACTGGTTTACATATAAGAGCACTGGCTGGATGTTGCATGCACTTTAATTCTAATCCTGGGTCTGACTGAAAATTGCCATGTAGACTTGTGACTATCACTTTCCCTGTGAATCTGTTTCCTGGTTTCTGACATGAGAAACAGTACTTTGAGAAAGTAAAGTGACGTGTAAAACCTAGGTAGTGATGCAACAACACTTGCAGCTTTTCCCCCTCCCCACAATAAAGCATGTGGATGGATAAACTAGTTTGGATAAAGTTCACATGAGTCTTCACCCAACTTCAATCTTGTTTAAGGTCTCCATGTTCACTTTCCATTGACTTTGGACCACCTGGTTCAGGGTAGCAGCAGAAGAAAGGGTGCTGGAATATATAATAAAGACCTGTTGGCTCTAGCCTGACTGGGCAGTAGGAAGTTTTGGGACACTTGCGAGAAAGCCCATCTTCATGAGATTTTCAGCACCATTTTGGATAATGAAATATTTTAGGTACTGTGACAGGGGGCCTCCTGGGGCCGAACTCTGTGGCCCGCCCGCGTGTCACCGGGACAGGAGGCCTACTCAGGGCTGAGCTCTTCGTGGCCTGCCCACCTGTCTCTGGGCAACTGCCCACTTATCTCGCCCGCCACGCCTTTGATGATAATTGATTCATATGTCGATGTCAATTAAGCAGGAGGCTGCCCATTGTAATACCCCGATGCCAGGGGGCGCTCTGCGGCTCCGACCTCCCCTAATACCGCCAGCCCAAGCCTCGCAGATGGCATCTCGGTGTTAACACTATCACCGGCCCCATACTGGGCCCCAGAATCATCCTAATAGGACCCCTCTCTGATCCTTCCTATCAGGTGGCCACTCCGCCGTCATCCAGGCTACTTAGCCCCCCCGAAGCTATCTTCCCCTCTCGGGTGTGGTTCCCCCGGAACCTGCGGCTACCTAGCCCTGGCCCACCTCCAGGCCAGTCGGGACCCCAGGCCCCCGGCTCTTGGGCGTCCCTCGCGGTGGGCCCCCGGCCCTTTTGACTACCGTAGTCCTGGCCCCAGCTTGGGCCAGTCGAGGGTACTCTCCCCTTCGGGCTGGGTCTCTCTAGCTGCTCACTCTGTCACTGGGCCTCACCGTGCCACTACTCCCCGAACTCTCGGGGGCAACCGCAGCACCACGCCCATATCACTCCCACTCTCGGGGTCCGCCCTCTCTGGGCCCCTCACAACACTGGCCCTCTAGGCCCTCCAGCAAACACATGGGTAACCCACCCGGTGGTGGTGGGAGCTAAGGGTTAAGGCACCCCGACCCACCTTTCACCGGGGTGATCACTGGCCTGGCATTTCCTGGGGGCTCCCACGCCACTGAGAGCCCCACCAGACCACCCACTCCCAGCAGGGTGCAGTTTCAGGTCATGCCCAGGACCAGGAGCCTCCTGCCAACCCCTTGCAGCTTCCCCTTACCTCCGGGCGTTCACAGCAGCCCTATGGGCAGGCAATGTTGCTGCCTGGCCTCCTGCAGCCAAACTGCCTTGTTTATATAAGCAGGCTAAGCCTCAAAATGGCTGCCCTAATCAGGCACCTGGAGGCTGCCAGCTTTGGGAACAGGTTGAAAAGAGCACAAGAAATTCTGTGGGCTTATCCAGACCAAAGTTAATACACTGGAGGGCAGGGAGCAGATACAGGCCAACCTGGAGAGGTTAGATCAATGGGCAGAACGAAATAGGATGCAATTTAATAAAGATAAATGTAAGGTACTCCATCTAGGAAGGAGGAATCCCCAGCATACCTACAGGTAGAGGGATGTCCTCCTCAGCAGCTCAGAGGCTGAGCGAGATCTTGGAGTCATAGTTGACTCCAGGATGAATATGAGCCGGCAGTGTAACAAGGCCATCAACAAAGCCAATCGCACCTTGTCGTGTATTAGCAGATGCATGACCAACAGATTGAAGGATGTGATGCTCCCCTTCTATGCAGCATTGGTCAGGCCGCAGTTGGAGTACTGTGTACAGTTTTGGGCGCTGTGCTTCAGGAGCGACACGGAGAATCTGGAGAGGGTTCAGAGGAGGGCCACCTGCATGATTAGTGGTCTTCGTGGAAGACCCTACCAGGAGAGGTTGAGGGATCTGGTTCTCTTCAGCCGTTACAAAAAATGGCTGCGGGATGACCTTGTAGCCGCCTATAAGTTTATCAGGGGGGGAAGCAGGGAATTGGAGATGCACTATTTACCAGAGCACCCCAGGGAGTAACTAGGAATAATGGGTGCAAACTAGTGGAGAGTAGATTTAGGTTAGACATTAGGAAGACATTTTTTACAGTAAGGGTGGCCAGGATCTGGAATGGCCTTCCAAGAGAGGTGGTGCTATCATCTAACTTGGAGGTCTTCAAGAGGAGGCTAGATAGTCACCTGGTTGGGGTCATCTGACCTTGGTCCTCTTTCCTGCCAGGGGCAGAGCGTCGGACATGATGATCCATTGTGGTCCCTTCTGACTCTACAATCTATGAATCAAACCTCTAGACTTTAAAAGGCTTGTTCATCACTGCTCTCATAAAACTATGCACTTGAGGAAAGTCAGAAACTTCCTCAGGGTTTGTCTTGCTTACACTGAAATAAATAGCAAAACTCCCTCTGGGTTTAACAGGACTCCTATAAAATTGTCATACTTTGCAAAAGTGGGAGATTAGGGTACTTAGGAGGTGCTTTTTATTTTCCCATACCCTTAGATATCAATGTAAATCTTCCTTTTTCATGTAAGGAAGATTTTTATGTAAATCTTGGCAGCATGGGGCAATTTTTAAATGCAGCATTTTATTTAATCTAGATTATGTAAATCTAATTTTTTTCTTGCTTGTACCAATTTTATACTTGTGTAATTTCATGTGGTTCAACAGTTGAGTTACTCCTAATTTAATACTGATGCAAAAGGAAAATCAAACTCTGTGACAAGCTCATGGGTTTGGACACCATTACTATTGTGCAGGAAGCTCCTATTTTTATTGAGCATTCATGTTGAATACTTCATTACAATGTAGGGTGATCAAAAATATTCTGATATAACAATTTCCTGCCATAAAATGCTGATTTCTCAAAATCATGATTTTTTTTAGGACATCTCAATTTAATCAACATGTTCACAGGAAATTATCAAAATATTTATTTGCTTAAGACTGAACTATGCCATTTTTACTTTATCATTTTAAGTTGGATGGTATAGTACTAATATTTATTATTTATAATACAGAGGTGTAGTTTGTAGCCATGTTGGTCTAAGGACATAAACAGACAAGGTTCTTTGGTGAATCTGATATCTTTTATTAGACCAACTTAAATAGTTGGAAAAAAATTAGCAAGCTAAAAATTATTTAAATTTTATACCTTATTTATAATGCATTAATTGTATTACAGATTATACTTATTTATAATTGTGCTTTAATGTAAAATTCAAAATGATAAAGTCAAACCCAAACAATTTTATATTATTTTATCATGCAAAAATATTTTGAGATTGAGTTTTCATCCCAATTTAGTATGAATCTGAATGTCAAAATTTCACATTTTTCCACAGGGCTGAACTTTGACATTTCAACCAGTTCTATTATGATGCTAACAGTTCTTGATTTTGATATTGAAAAATGGATAGAAGTGTCTTCTTGTTTCTTGAAGGAGTGATCAATATATCTGGCTTTCTTTTTTCCTGTTTTATTTTTTAATTGTGTGCATCTGTCTGGGGGAATGGGAGGGTGAGGGGGGAAGGAGAGTAGAGGTTGGGGCTGGTGGTACTAAACCTAAATAGGATTTTTGATTTTTGCTTCATCCATTAAACTCATCTTTGTATTATGAGACTGCTGCAGCTAGACTTGCACTTGCTAGAGCCTTCTACATTCCAGTTGAAATCCCAAGGTTCCCTCTATTTTAACGTGTGTCCCTATTGTCCTTGAGATCCTGTATTACAGTCACCCTCCTGCATAGGATTTGATAAGAGTGTCTCTCTTTGGACCTTGTCAGTGCTGTGGGAATTGCTGTCAAGCATCAAGAGGCATGATGCTTTTAAAGAGGTTGTTTAAAAGTTTGGGCTTAGATTAGATAGGGTTAGAATGAAGTCAACATTTGTTAAGAGTTTAAAAATATATATTTTATAGTTGTTGATCAGATCATGGACTGTGCTACCTTCTTTAAAACTAGATAAATACAAATGAATCAGGATTATGGAGCTTCTGAGAAACTGTATTATATTTGCTCTGTTTATGATGTTTAAGCCAATCTGCAGTGTGTGATTCTGCTGGCATTCTGGACAGTGCAGTGCAACCTAGAATAAGTGATGTAACAAGATATGCCTGCCAAAACTGATGCACTTTGTTTTAGTTGGAATGTATTAATTCACTTTCTGAATAATTGACCCCAAAGAGAGTTTGTCAAACAGTATTAAATTATTCACCAGATTTCCAAACCAGCAGACAGTGTCCTTAAATATTTAAGAATAAAGTCAAATACTTCTCCACACACAAAATATTCCATTGTGTATGTAGGTTTAGGTTCTCTGGAACTTCTTGGCAGATAAGAAGGATGAGATAATTAAAACAAAAGTCCTTCACTAATGCTTACATGCCTTCCATCTTCTTCACCCCCAACTGTCCTCCACAAGAAGCTCGGAAGAAAGGTAAGTATTAGTTCAGTTCAGCTGCCATATACAGATGGATTTCGTTTTACATAATTTTTGCACTATTCCATGTTTTCAAATGAGACTAAAACTCTCCCATTTGGAATTTGGTTTTCTTTTCCAAATAAATTTCGTATTGGCCGTAAGTTCCTCAAGACGGGGTGCAGCATCCCATAATGCACAGCTAAGGTTGCTAAGGACCCTGCTATTCTGTACCTTCAGACCTTACAGTAGCTCTCTAGGTGTGCATTATGAGATAACAACCTTGCCGGATCAATTCTGGTGTGGAAAATAGGTTTCCTTAAAAGAGGGGCACCGATGTAGCAGCATTCAAGTTCTACCAATTACAGTGTCTGACACCTTTCCCCTTGAAGGTTGCATGCTGAATGGGCAGAGTATATATTTTTGGCTTGTTTAAAAAGGATGAGGACAAGCATCTGATAGCTTACCTTAATTACGCCATTTCCTCTTCCCTGTATACATTTCCTAAATCTAATTATAGTGCATATGGCCCCCTGCTATCAGCCAGTACCCAGAGATTAATATAAAGCCACAGGAGGACAGCTAACTCTCTTTACTATTTACACAACATTGCAAATATATTCCAACTGTCTTTTGATGCTAATATTTTGATACGTTCATCACTGCTTTAGCATCTGCCGTGAGCAGTATTTACACTCTACAAGCTTTACCAAAAGCAACTGCTCCTATTACTTCTATTAGTCCACTCAGTTTTCCACCTGAAATACCACATTTGTCTAGTCAGGGTTTGACATCTATTTTCAGGGGGTTTTGCCTTTCATAACAAGTTTTATTTAATTGTAGGTTCTGCTTTTCCCAAAGAATATGCTAGGCAATCTGTTACGTATTGTCAATCAACTGAGATGCACTTGGCTGCACTCTTGTGTTTATTATCTCGGCCCTGATAAGAAGACATTTTTGTGTGTGTGCATCTGTGTGTGTTGAAGTGTAATTGTTTATCTATTCTTCTGCAGCTTTATTTAGCCTGGAACTTGCTACAATGCCCTCACAAGTGCAGGAATGTTTTGCAGAGGGTGTGTGCATGTGCGTGCATGCCTTCCATGGAGCGTAAATAGCACTTCTCACTAGGTTTGCTATTCAAAGCAACTGGTATGTTGTTCTGGGATTTATATTTTTTCCTTTTTAAGCAATCAGCCTTGAAACACTAAATATTCTTTATTTGTAAAAAAATAAATAATCACAGAGGTTAATTATCCGGTCTCCCCTCCCTTAAAGGCATTTTGAACTGGCTTTAGGCAACAGCAAAACCTCTGACTCGGGTGAGCTTCAGTATAACAAGGGGAGGCAGAACCCAAACTAAACAAAACAACCATTCCAAATGAGAACTGAATTTTTTGGCTTGTCAGAGGGCAAAGGAAAATAACAATAAAAATAAACTTTGCAAACAACACGAAGGACAAAGACTCAGAATTAACGTAGGCCCAAATGGCTCATTCCAGTGCTTCACAGTTGTCTCAGCTATCAGCAGATTTGACAGAATAATGCATTTTGGAGCGTCAACAGTGGAGTGAGAATTGGCCAAAGACCAGCGTAACTGGTCTGTCTGTGTGGCTGCTGGTTTTCTGTCAGAGCCAGAACTTCACAGGTAATTTGGTTCCACAGTGCAATGACCTTATAGTGTCATGTTTTCCTCGCCTTACACTTCTGTGAAATAGAGAGGTCTGCCTATGGATAAGCACAGGAGCATTTGAGATAGAGCTGGTAGCAAATGCCCAGTGCTTTCCTTTTAAAACTCTAATTCCAGCTGCCTGTAATTTTGCCTTGCTATAATCATTTAGCCCCAAATTTCCATTCCAGGTGTCTGTCTCAGGATGATTGGGTTTTTTTCCCCATGAAAAAGTCATAATAAATCATTAAGCCATTCCTGAGAATAGAAGTAGGGAAATTTATCTCTCACACACACACACACACACACACACACACACACACACACACACACACACACACACTCTTACTTCTTACAACCCTTTTGTTGAGGAGGAAGCATGCAACATTTTTCAGAGGGGTGTCCCTAATGTCAGGGATGTATCAGTTGCTGCCCCTGCTACAATCCTCCGAGACCGGGCTGAGCATAAGCCTCTCAAAAGTCTCATGCTGTACATGCTTATCATAGACCTGTTAGACAGTTAATGTTTTCTGAATGTTTTGTCTTTACTGAGCAGGCTCAGTCCTCTTGCGTTTCCTACATGTTAAAAGGATGAGGCCAAAATGGATGAACATGCTCTTACACAAGACTGCAGGCAGTGAATGAGGCAACCTTTTTTGGGACCCAAATTTTGTTTGTGGAAATTCTGCCATTTCAAAACATGGAACAGAAAGAAAATTATGATTTTCTTTTTTTTTTGGTAAAATCAATATTTTGCTCTGATTTAAAAATTGAAAATGTTTATATTGCATAATAGAAATGAAAAGCCCTTTTGAAGCAAAAATGAAAACTTTTCATCCCCAGAGCTCAAAATGCTCTGTTCCATTTAAAAAACATTTTTTCAATGAATTTTTTTTTTTTTTTTTGGCAAAAGTGTCTAATTAATATTTTCCAACATCAGACTGTTCCTCTGGAATATTTCTGATCAGCTCTAGCTGTACGGAAAATATAGGTGTGAAAAAATAATCAAAGATTGCATCATAATACACAAAGTATATGATTATGGCTGCACAGACCAATTTATTTTTGGCATTTTCTAATTTTGAATGCTTGACTTCACGGCCTTAATATTCTTGCATGTAGTGTTCTTCCCTAACATTTTGCATGTAATACATAATTATATAAAGCACAATTAAAAATAACGTCACTCATAGTGGCAAAGCTTTAGCTAAGATATAAGGTCTTGCAGCATTTCTTACAGATGGTCAGGATGCGGTTTTGTTTAATGTCTTCTAAAATTTGTTCTACAGCCAAACCTCCATGACAATGCACACATATTTTCTGCTTTCATGTGCAGTTGTCTTGGCAAATCACTGTTGGAAATGTGACACCACATAACTAACATTGGTGGATCCTACCCATTGTTGTTGTTATTTTGAAGATTGATTGAATTCTCAGTGGGAGCAGACTGGGGGTCAGTGCAGGGTACAGAGCACTTTACAGAGCGCCTGCTCCATTATGTATGCAGATTGCCATGTTCTGCAGAAGCTTTAGCTTCTAAATTACTTCCAACTTCAGCTGCAAATACAATGAATTGCAATAATTCATTCAGGATTGGCAACTGTTGGGTTCTTGTGGCCTGACACTCACCAGGGAGGAGGCAGTAAAGATGCTGTAGTAAGCTGAAAGTTGGAAAAAAAATTTTTTTTCGCTCCAGAGATCTTCTTAGCTTAGTGATGAGTTAAGATGGACGACATCACTACCACTTTTGCTCCACCTCAATGGACAGATGGCTTGTCATATTGAAGGTGAATAGAGAACAGTGCTTCAGCTAGTTCTTCAGCTAGTTCCTCCACATCTCCCCCTTCCAGCTAACATCACATGCCTTGCCATTGTAAAGCCAGTGCTATTGCATTGGTTGCATGTGAGAAAAATGAGACAGACCTGGATGTTATAACTGCATTAACTTTTGGCTGTGAATGAGCCTATAACACCTCATCCCCTCTCCATATGGCCTCATATAAAATGTGAAGAGAAGTTGGAGAGAGATGTTAGGTCCCAATGGGTTTGTACAGTTGAGAGCACTGAGGGAAGAAGAACAGTTGCTATTAGCAACTACCGGGTCTTCTGAAAAGCACCTGCAATACGATGTTACCTAGTCCTATTCTGCCTGATGGGCAGGTCAGTAGCACTTTATAGTCAAGGGTGTTGAAAGCTGCAGGCAGATTGACCTTCTGATGGCCATTGATATCCTAGTCAGTCTTTCTGTGCTATCCTGGTGTGTCGTCCCAGTCTGAAGCCCTAAAAGAAAGTTGGCAGTACCTCACTGGATTTGCCAAGGCTTGCTTTCATTTGCATTTGTGTGCTGATTCCATCCCCCCAACCCAAAGCCTGGATAGTGCAAGAACTTGGCTTGTATTCCTGGTTTTTAGTTACTTTTTCTTTTCAGTTCACCTTCCTATTTGATAGGACTGAAGGGCTCAGGAAATAGAGAGCTCCTTTATTTCTTTGTTAATGAAAGCATTAATATTCAGGGCCAGAACACTCTGGCCATTGTGCAGCCACCCAGGATGGGAGAGGATGTGCACAAGGACATTCCTTGTATGTTTTTGCCAAGGCTTGCCACAGCATCTGTCCCTGCACTCCACTTTTTGCCTGCTCTGCCTTTCACCCCAGATATCAAACAAGGAATGCAGAAGGAGCTAGGGTCATGGCTCAGCCTCTTCTCCAGCAGAACAAGGCCAGAACACTGATGTAAATGATCGTGTCCCTCCTAATGGATGCAGCAGAGTTTGCTTTCTAGTGTGCACAGAGAAAATCCAGGGGGCCCGAGGCTTGGCTTCCTCAGTGAGGGATTGCTGTGCAATATCTCATGTTCAAGACTGTGGTACAGGTGGCATAGTTGTTACGTCTCAGCTCTGTGTTCTTGGGCAACCCTGGCACAGGATGCAGTCTGTCTGACTCGCAAAGAATTCCCTCTCCCTCCCCTCCTCTACATAAACGAAACTGATTAAGATGCAGTGAGAGACCCTCCAGATAAGGGTGACAAGAGTGAAACAACTGCCCTAGGTCTCATTTGCATCCAAGATGGAACCCGATGACCATTCATTTACATGAGAGATGGAGAACAGAAAGCCTGAAGCAGAGACTGCAGTGAATTCTGGGACCAGAGAAGCAGATGAGCACTGCATGATGGGAATCTGTGCTCCAAATGTTAATCAACCCATGTTCACACACACCCAGCTCAGCATTTATCAGACCAGTTCTAATCTGGATTTACAAAGGACTTTTCCCCCCCATACACACATACACCTCTAAGTTTACTAGGCATCTTAGGCCATAAATTCCCCGGTCCCACTATGGGAGGCCTACTTAAACTTGATTGACTAAAACTCAGTGGCCGGGTTAGGGAATGCTGAGGCAAGAGACTGAGTCAGAGGGGGTATGGGCAACATTTGAACAATGGTTAAGGGTTCGTCACAGCATCCAGCCTGTTGGAGCCCTAATCACAGGTGTTGTCATACTTTTCTCGAGATGACTGGTGGAAATGCTCTCCATAAAAGGTTATGAGCACCCCAATAATTGTCTTAAGTCTGTTAAAAGACTATAGTAAGATCTGGAAAAGTCATGCTAATCTGAGGCTTATTCACAACAAGTGAAAATCCAAAATCCTGATGCTGTAAGTTATCTATTATTTTTGAAGAAGCCATGAGATATCCCATCAGTATATCTGCTATCCATAGGAATTTCAGGCTGGCTCCCAAGTATCTGGTTACTCCCTAACCTTATGTGTTTCCTGGTTATCAATCAGTTTCTTGAGATGTTCCAAACCAGATAACCCCTTGTCAATAGCAAAGACAATGATTTACACAATAGAGAATGCTTCAAAGCAGCTGAACTGAGGGTATAAAAATCTGTAAAAAGCAGCAGTGTGTGTGCTTCAAGAAGAAAAAAACTCGTGTGCTGACAGCATCCCCTGTTGCTTTTGGGACGCTGAAAGAACAGATCATCTCCCTTCAAGGATTGTGCTATGGACTGTGCCTGTCAGCTTTGCAGCCCGAGTAGCTTGGACTGGTGAGATCCCAGCGCTCGCTCTCTCTCTCTCTTTTCACTCTAGGCATAAATTTCTGAACCTGAACTGTATTAGTTAAGCTTGAGCTAAGTTTCCCCAAATACTTAGTGAAACCTGGGTAGTATTGTCATTGTTTGTGTTTGTTTTTTTTCTTTTGCATGTCTATTACTACTAGTACCATTATATATTTCCTATGCTTAGCAATAAATAACTTTTATAGTCAAACTGGTAGTAATGGGGTATATTTTTCCTTCTCTGCTTCTCTTTCCTCCCGTGCTCTGCAGCAACACTTCTTTTACCTAAGCTAAAGATCCCTGTGAAGCCCAAAAATACTGTGGGGTCTGCTCATCAAGAGGCCAAAGATTGGGATGTGCTGAGTTTGAAACACATAAAGGGATCAGCTTGTACAGGCTGATTGACCCAGTTTGACTCAGACGTACCCTTATGAACTGAATGCTGGCCCATGAGGGTGTCAGCTGGACACCCAGCCGGATTCAGAGGGATTCTGTTTACCTGTGTGCTTGTGTCTGACTGCATTTTATTGTTGCTCTTATGAACTGATTCTTGGCATATGAGGGGGTCAGCCTGTCCATGCTGATCAGCCCGGCCAGGTCAGGTGTGTCACATTAATTTGTGTGTGTTTGTGTGTATGACTGATTTGGTGACTGGAGGAACCCAGCTCCATTGAAACGGAGTCCTGCAAGATAGCTCCATTGGGGGTGCGGACTTGCAGAAGGGAGATATACAGCTCCGTATAGAAACACAAGTAACACAAGCAGCACATTGACAGAATTACCAAGACCCTAGAAACCTATCCCTAATAAATGAGCACACCCCGAAGTAATGGGCAAATCTGGTAACATAGTCTAGTCTTAAGGTAAAATGCAGAAGCTATTTCTTGCTACATGTCAATGAGATACAAAGTGGCAGAGTGGGACACAGCCTCTCTATTGTGAAATGCTTTTCAGGGGAGGATAAAGGCACATAATGATAGGCTAAGGACTGGGCTCTTTCATCAGCTGAGAATTCCTAGTTTGGCATATATATCAAGGGCTGAATTTTGCATTGAGGTGCAACATTGATAACTCAAATATATGGAATGACATTGGCAGAAGAGTGAATGCAAAAAAATGGGTGATCAGTGAGGGAAATGTTTCAAGGTGGACAGTATTTTAATTAAGAAAACTTAGTAGGTCTATCCTGTAAGGGTATGGCTTCTTAAAATGGGACTGCTTCTCAGCATTGATCCTTGTTATTTCTGAGCTTAAAAAAAAAAAAAAAAAAAAAAAAAAGTCTGGCTCTGGCACAGGCATCCTAACTGCCCTTTGCCACGTCACTTAATCTTTCTGTGCTTCACAGCTAGGGACTGAAATTATACATAAAACAGTATAAATGATCAGAAACTGGTTCAAATCTGTAACACAACAAAAGCTCAGTGCTCATAAACCACTTTCAAAATGGCCAAAACCAGTGTAAGATAAACCTGAATGGATGTAGTATCAGACTTAACTGATTTAGGTTAAATTGGTTTATTGAACTTCTGCCCCAGATTCCTTCCAGATTCAAGTTAACTCAGAGTCTCCCAGCATCGCAGGATGCTTTCCACCTCCCTGCAAAATCCCCTCGCAGGATGGGCAAGCTAGCCTGGCTGAAGCTGTCTGCTCTAGCTAAGAAGGGAGGTTTGCTCTAGTGCCCCCCAGCTTCTAGCTGGGACCACTGCAGGTATGTGGCTGCATTTGTAGAATCAAAAGTGAACATCTGTTCCCTTGCTTATTGGTTCAATCTACGCAGCTTGACTAACCTGCAAAGATTGAGTCAATTCAGCCTCAGGCTTTTGACTGTCTGTACGTAGGTCATATGTTCCTTCTCCCACTCTTTTTTGTTTTATTTAGCTTTTAAGCTGCTCACCCTAGAGATGGTCCCTTACTTTGAGTTTGCACCATGCCAAGTAATTTGAGGCTCCTAAGTACTGCTATAATGATAATAGACAGCAGTACTTTGAGAGAGACTACCCAACTCCTCTTCCATAGGCTTGGGGACCCCTTTTTGCTTCAAAGTCAGTATATGTCTGTTGCGCCAAGAAGGCAGTATTCAAGGAGACAGGGGAGGGAAGGGTGTACATGTCTGCTTTGGTGCCTTATACAGAACTATGGAGATCTGCATCACCACAGTGAGAAGGAAGAGCAGGGTTGGTGAATGTTGAACATGGCTTTATTTCATGTTCTGCTGCTGTGGAAGCTCCCAGGCACTGCACAAATTCTGTTCCCATTCAAGGCAAGGAGAATAGGACTCTTATTTGCCAGTAGTGGGGAGATTAACTAGAGGTTAATTGACAGAGTCTTGCAGCACTACAGAGAGGGGCACTGCAAGGGTCAACTATCCCTCAGTTGGGAGGCAGACGAGTTAAACATTTTTCCCTCTTAAGGCCATGCGGTACATCCCTGCCTGACCCAGAACCAAATCTCAGTTTCTTGACTCCCACATTCAGTCACAAACCCACACTCTCTTTTCTATCTGTATGCCAGGGCTGTCCAGTTGTCTGCCCATGGGTCATATCCAGCCCATGTGGTTTAATTTCCAGGTTGCAGGCTCCTGTTAAGCTGCCACTCTCCCCATTGTTGTGCTGCATATTCAGTAGGCTGGGGGTAGAGTATTGCACTGGATGCATGATGAGCATCTCTGGGAGCCCATGTGGTGTGCCACTCAGGGCCCACAACTGGTGTGGTATATGGTCGGTGGCCACTTAGAACTTAGCCCTGCTCTATGCTATGAGGTTGGACACACGTGTTGGTATGCCATAAATGACATTCATGCCATATGCAAATATTCAATATTCATCATATATTTGAAAACAAGCTTTGCATTTTTGTAGCCTTACTTACCAAGACAGCAGAGCACAGGAGTTTTATACCTGGGCTGCAGAATCCCGAGAACAGCACTGATAAACCTTTAAAGAAACGAACCTGAAAACCTGAACTGCAGTAGCACTAGCAGGCACTCGGTAATATGACTGCATTTACTGCATTCATGCTGGTGGGCTTTCTTGAGTGTGAAGTAAACATCTTTTGAATGACTTGATGCCAGAGGGGGCATGTATGGCATCCTCAGACAGCCTCAGTGAGACATCTGACTGATTAGATATTAAGGTCAGACTCTGAGATACCAAGGTCATGCCACATCCTGTTTTCCTCATATTGCTGGGGCCTGATAAAATAGCAGTTGGTAAGACCACCAATCAGATAAGGTGGCAATTTTCGACAGTCTCAAATTATTGTTACAGCAAGGGAGGTTCAGATAAGATCAATCAGACACTGGGATGATTTAGCTATTCCTGAGATTTTTTTTCTTCTTCTTCATGAAGACACTTTACCCAGCCAGTCTTTTGAATATGAATGCAGGGGGAGCACTCATGGAATCTTTTACCATCCTCAGAGCAAAATACAAGGGTTGATTTATGGGCTGGATTACAGAGAAACAGTGATTCTTTGCTCTTTATGATGTTTTGTCGGAAGGTGTGGTACCCTGCAGTCAGAACTGCATGATTTCAACTCGGTTTTTACAAAAGGGGCTACAGACTGGGGTGGCAGCGAGTACGACAGCTCTTGTAACACAGCAGTTAATAAGACACAAGCACATAAATCATGTGACAGGTATTGAGTCTAACAAGCCAGGGCAGCAGCTTTTAAAAACAGCCATTTAAGTTACTACCCTGTCAAAGGAAGCTGACTGCACACCATGGGTTTTATGCCACAATTTGCCATTAAAATGTTTCTTTTTTTGATGCTTGGAAAGTTTCAAAAACATTCTGGACTATCACAGCTGCACCATCGCTCTAACGCTACCAAAAACATTTTGGGAGTCCAAGGAAAGCAGAAGGGGAGAGGAGTTTGGAGTGTCTCAGCCGTGCCAAGAGATGAATCTGTACTGCTACGATGTCCTTCATTCTGACAGATATTAGTCCTGAAGTTACCTACATTTCACCTCAATTATTTTTTTATTGTTGAAACCACTTTACATCAGAAAGAATAGTAAAATGGACAATATAGAATGTCCTTTGCATGAAGGGAACAATTTCTATTGCATTGCATCTCCTGCATACTTTTTTGTGTCCCCTTCATTCTGAGCCTTTGTTACACAGCATGTCATATATTTGAACCTTGTCAGGCTGAGAAGGAGAGACAAGGCCAAAGCAGTGTTGTGCAATGGATACACATCCCTGTCTTTATTTCTGTGTCTAGGTAGGAGTCAATGGGTGATGGCACAAGAATGCTGTCATTAATGCACAGGCATGTCCCCTGTGCTCTCTGTTCTGTGCTATCACATTTTTACTAGAGCTCGTCAGGAAGTGCTTTATGTTCCAGCCAAACATTTCAATGAGAACAAACCAGCTTACTTCTTCATCACATTTTTCTTCACAAGGTTTGCTGGTACCATCAAGTGTCAGAACTGAAAAATCTCTGACAGAGGAAGTATGTGTGTGCGCGTGCGTGCGTATGTGTGTGTGCATGTGCACGCACCCATGCATGCGTACACACTTGCTGCTGCTGTTCCCAGTTGCTGAAAACAAAAAAAAACCTTTAGACTTTTCGAAATAAAGAAACAAAAATGCCCCTGCCCCCACAATAAAAATGGATCTTTCCCAAGGAAATTTCTACTTTGATTAAAAAAAAAAAAAAAAAAAAAAAAAAAAAAAAAAAAAAAGATTGTTATTGGTGTTCGTGTTGATGTTGGTACTGAAAAAGTGATTTGAATGAGCATTTTGACCAGATTTACTTCTACTTTTCATAGACATGGATCATCCTGTGCATCTGGAATCCTCCATTGTCAAGCTTATATGTAGTGGACCCTACTGCACCATGCAAGAATGATTTTCTTCCAGCATCGCACACTGCTTTCTAACAAAAGAAAATATATTTTCTGCAGTTTATGTGCTAGCGATGGTCTAATCTGAGATTAATTCCACCTGTCTGTCCCCAGGAGTTTTTATCAGTGAGCAAACCAAGTCTGTGGCGGTGACTTCTTTTTATATCTGATTTTGACAATGTCAGGAAAAGTAGAAAGTGCTTCAGGGAAGATTCTTAGTAACATCCCATCAGCAATATTACATTATGTTAAGTTCAATGAGGTCATTTTGTTTCCCTTATGATAAGTTTCTAGCTCTGTGGACACTAATGGGAAGGAAATATAGTCCATCTTGAGATAGAAGCCCTGAAGTGTGGGATACCGAAGGATGTCATCAGTGAAATGGGATCCTAGGAACTGCTAAACTGGAATGCAGCAAAGGCCCATCTAGTTCAGTCCTGGCTCTGACGGTGATCCATGTCCAATGTTTATGGGAAAGGGGGGTGGAAAAAAAGCCTATAATGCACCTAGCTTTGGTACAGCGCTAGGGAAGACATTTATTCCTGACCCTAGGCTAATGATCAGCAAATGCCAAGAAACAAAAGGTGAACAGCACAATTACGTGATTTTGCTGCTCGGGATAATAAAAAAGAGTTGCACAATTGGTGTTGTCTGTTGCTATAGCACAATGTCTGGAAGGACTGCTTGCCTGGAGAATGGCTCTATTCACAAGGCGGAGTCCATAAATTTGGAGAAAGGTCATATAGGCAAGATGTCTGACCTGTCTGTATGTCACCAAGCTCCTCAAGATTTGATGGTGTTGGATCCACATCTGGTGCAAGCAAACACAATTGGGTTTTCAGCTGGTGTAAATTGGCACACCTGCATCGAAGGCAGAGACGTGCTAGTTTGCAGCAGCTTGGAACTTGACCATTGATTTTTCTGCTCTTGCTGGGTTCTTGGGGGGCAGGGAGGGATGTGCTGGTTGTTGTTTGTTCATTGCATTTGTTCGGTGTTTGTGGCACTTGAATAGGTTCAAGAAAATGCTTAACAACACTAGAATTAGTTGAATAATATTAATTGAATAATTTATTCAATCAATTCCATTGTACTTTTCAAATAATATATATCTGATATTCACTGTGAGAGAGAGGTGAGCGGACAACAGGAAGCATGTTGTTTGGAAATTATGTATTTGGCAAATTTTATGGATATTTTTCAAATGAATTATTTGGATTTTATTTTATGTTGTTTTCCCAGCAGTTGCCTTTCACAATTCCTCTTCGTATATAGGCTTTGCCCTGTCATGTAGGGATACCCCAGCTAGTAATAAATAAGCTGGCTTGAGTCTCAGCAGTCTGCTGAGAACCAGGATAATTTAGTCACCTGGACCTCTGCCCCACTTCAGCTAGGCTGCTGCTGGTGCCCGACCTACCTTGTTTACAGCTAGCTCGGGTATCTCTACATGGTATTGCAGGCTGCAGTGTGGAAAGAAGGAGCACAAAATGTTGGCAAATAATCTACAGGTTTTATATTGCTTCTCATTGAAGGAATCCTTTCTTAGCTCATTATCATTGCCTAGTTTCCCTGACAGCTAACAAAATACAAGTCTCTACATATGGGGCCATCTTTGCAGTAACAGAGCTTGCTGACAAAGATCTATAAGGCCAGTGATGTATCACTCCTTGAGACTTTAATGATGGGTGCTGGTACTTGGTATGCCTGCTTCTTTCTAATGGCAGCCACATTTCAGCCTATTGAATTCAATGACAAAATTCCCATTTATTTCCATAGAGCCAGCATTATATTCCAAGATTACACAGATGATAAATAATAAGAGGGAAAGAGAATGAGGTCACCTGTTTCTCCCCTTGGACATGAAGAGATTCCTGCAACCCAACAGACTTCAAAGTCACTTTTAGCACATTGCCCATGCTAAATAAACAACATAATAATTACATATGTTCTGAATTATGCCCTTGTTCCTGTGCTTACAAAATGGACTTATTTTCACTGAGTCTCTTTCCAAGAGACTGTATAATATAATTCATGCAAAAGTGATTTTTCTTTCTCTGCTTTCAGAGTTTGAATATTGTTTAGGTTTTTTTGTGATTATTTATTTTATTTTACTTTACAGAATGCAAAGAATACAACAGCACAAAGTAGTCTTAAAACAAAGAGTGAGTTACTAGCACTCTTAGGATAATAACAAAATTTATATTTAACAAAAGAATATGACCAAAATGCAAGAAAATAACTATTTTCAATTTTGAATGTGAGCCATCTCCCCACACATTCTATAAATGTGCCTCAAACTTTCTTCCAGTAGTTGCTATATCAACATTTTTGGTGTTGATGCAATAGCATCTGGACACCTTTGGTAGCATCTGGACATAAATATTAAAAATCAACAAAAACATGACATGAACTACCCATATGGGTAGCCAAGTAAAGCCACAGCCACTGGAATTCATTAAGGGCCTTCATCTGCAAAACTGAATGCCTCATCTCTTGTTTTCAGCTTATCTATCATCTTCCTTTTAAGATGCAAGCGAACCTGCCTGTTGATTAAGTTTCTCTTTCATCAAATTGGAAATTACTCATCCTGGGCAAAGTGGTGATCCAATTGGAAAAACACCTGCATAAAGCTAAAATCCCAATTTGTCAGGGCATGGGAATGTTAAAATTTTCATTTTTGTGAAACCCACACTTGGAGGGTTGTTTTCTGTAATGCCTGCCATAGTCAGAGGAAATTGCATGAGCATGGTTTAGGCCACAGTTAGGTTGATAGAAAAGTTGTTCTGTGAGAAATTACTTCCCTATATTTTTCTAAGAGCTGGGTCTTGGAGTGCTCAAGTACTCATGAAGTATTTCTGTTGAAAATCACCAGAGAATAACCCTTGATGATCCTTTTGGGTGTGAACACTGAAGGAAAACACTAGCCAACATGCTTTCCTCTTCTAGATTCTCCCTGCCATTATGTATCCTTTCAGGGATAGAAATAAACTAGCTCTACAAGTGTTAATGCTTAGAGGGGAATAGCCAGAAAGCATTTAACTCTCTCAGATCCAGCAAACTACATATGTATGATAAGAACCAGCATACTTTCTTATGCATGTACAATATCCAAAAAAAGCTGCCTTGAAAGAATATGAAGACTGAAAAATATGTATGGCCCCTTAAACTCATTCTTGGAAATAACAAAACTATTTTAGCTGAATTAAAAAAAAAAATCAGCCTGAGGTAGACATCTGCCATAGCAAGTCTTAGCCTAAATGGGTAAAGCTTAACAAAGGACTAAGTAACTGAAGCAAGGTCTTACAATAGAAAATGTCAGCTGACTTTAGCTACGGTGCTGCCAGCTCTGCCTGTAATAATGGCTAAGGGCTAAATTGTGGCATACAGTAATGGCTGCTTCTTGAGTGGACAAGAGATGCACTACAACAGGGTATCTCCAAAAGGTGATGTGCATCCTGAAGACTGCAGCCTCAGTCCACCCATAAACAAGGGTATCACACACTTGCTTCTCTGGCTAGCCAAATCTTAAGGCTGATGGGGGAGAGGAAGTTTTATTTCTGCCCTTGTTGAGTGTCTTACATAGTTCTTACCCTTCCTGAATTCAGTGATTCCTATTGGCTTCAAGGCAGACTGAGGAATGAAGGGGAGCAAGATTTAATCCCCTTCAGCCAACAAGTTTATACTATATGGGTTACAGTACAAGGGATAGCTATTCTGCCAGTAATAGAAAGGAGCTGAGTGTTTTATTATTGATTTGTATGTAGGATTAAAGGGTTTCGCAACCAAGTTTGCAGATGGCACAAAACTGAAGGGCTCCTTGGGAGGACAGGAGAATTCAAAGGGATTTTGATAAGCTGGAGAAATGGGCAATAGACAACCAAAGGAAATTAAACAAAGAAAAATGCAAGGTGCTGTCTTTGGAGAAGAAAAAACAAATGCACCAACACAAGATGGAGATAATTGGCTGAGAATTAGCATTGCTGAGAAGGATCTTGGCTTCATGATGGAACACAAATTTGACATGAATCAGAATTATGCCAGAAAAGGAAATCCAATTTGGGGCATTATTGAACATTAATAGATATCTTATATGTAAGACATGGGATCTGATATCTCATTCTGCTCAGCACCAGTTAGGCCTTAGTTGGAGTAGTGTGCACAGTTTTGGCCTCTGCACTAAGAAGGATGTGGAAAAATTGGAAATGGCCTAGGGACTGGCAATAAAGATGAAGAAGGGGATGGAATGCAGGCTACATGAGGGAAGGCTGAAAGAGCCAGGTGTGTTTAATTTGGAGAAAATGGATCAAGGGAGGGACACTATAGCAGTTTTTAAATATCCAAAAACTGCCATAAAGGAGAACTACTATTCTCCCTTGCCCCAGAGGACAGGATACAAAGTAATTGGTTTAAATTATAGCAAAACAGATTAAGATCTTATCACTGAAAAAAACTTTCTATCTGTAAAAGCAGTAAGATAATGGAACAACCATGTGGAATCTCCTCCATTAGAGGTTGTGAAGAAGAAGCTGGATGAGCATTTGTCTGGGATGATCAAGGAATGGTGTACCTTGCATCCCTGCATCCAGGGGTTGAACTGGATGACCAGAGAGGTCCATTTTAATCCTTTAGTCCTGTGGATCAATGGTAAAGCTTGTTCATGGGATTCTGAAGGCTGGGTCCAGTCTTGAGAGTGACCTTGGGCTCTCAGGCACACCCTTCACTGTTGTACTCTGGGTTTGAAGTGAACATGATAATTCATGTGGGCAGGTTGTGGCTGGGGTGTGTTGAGCCCCCACTTATCCAAACACATCATTATCATGATGTAAACAAGCCCTTAGGTACTTAATGTATTAGTTATCTAGTATGAGATTTTGGTGTCTGCAGGAGGAGTTTTTGCAAATATGTGGGAAATCCCTCTGTTCCCACAATTGTCCCACAAGCATGGGCACACAAGCAGAGGAATGTAAGGGCTCCGGTTGGAATATATGAGCACCTATACATGTGCCTGATGCCTGCTCTGAGGCATGCTAATTATGCATTGTAAGAGACTTGATTAATTGATTCGGCTGGAGCAGGCTAATTGGCACGCTCCAGCAGCCTTGGCCTCAAGTGTGTTCAGCGTCTCTGAGCTTCAAAATGGCAGTGGTGGCGCTTTAACTAAAGCTTGTTCAGTGAACTGTATTTAAAGTACCGCTGCTGCCATTTTGAAACATAGGCCGCTGAATACATGAGATGCTGCAGGCACGTTGATTAAAGCGGCTCACAAGACCCGCTCTAATTAAAAGTGGCTCCCCGGATCCCAGAGCACATGTAAAGATGTCCTATGTGAATTGACTATTTAAATAATATTAAAAGAGTCTAAATAAAATTACTTCATTGAGCGATAAAAATCTTGGCTTGCAGTAGGGATTTTCTAGCACTTAACAGGGTGGCTGATATTGCAAAGACCTTCCTACATACAAAGATCTTTTCAGCTCAGGTACATTCATACTGAAAAATAATTGAAAAGTTGTTATGTAAGAAAGTGCTTTGTTTTTCCTGGATGTTCATTCTCTTATTTCATTTTGTAGCTCTTGTACAAAAGGAGAATTTGGGGGAGAAAATGGGGAAGTAGAAGGGGAGAGAGGCAAGATAGTACTAGGAAAAGGATAGGAAGGTTAAATGAATGGCTCATCTATATTACAGAGATGCTGACACAGTAGTTTTGCCAGCCTAGCTATGGTGCCTAAGTGGGGATATGACATTAGCCAGCAGAATGTATTTTTCTATTGGTATCTTATAACATCATAGAAAATTAGAGTTGGAAGAGACCCCAGGAGGTCATCTAGTCCAATCCCCTGCTCAAAACAGGACCATGTCCAACTTTGTCATACAACCCAAGGCTCTGTCTAGCCGGGTCTTAAAAACCTCCAAGAATGGAGATTCCATAACCTCTCTGAGCAACCTGTTTCAGTACCTTACTGCCTTCCTCATGAGAAAATTCTTCGTAATATCTAACCTAAATGTCCCTTGTTGTAACCTGAGGCCTTTGCTCCTTGTCATCTGCCACCACTGAGGACGATCTAGATCCATTTGTAACCATCGAGGATGATCTAGATCCATTTGTAACCATCCTTCAGGTAGTTGAAGGCTGCTATTAATCCCTGTTCAGTCTTCAGGGACTAAAAAAGTCCAGTTCCCTTAGCCTCACCTCAGAAGTCATTTCCCCTAGCCCCCCTAACCATTTTTGTTGCCCTCCACTGGACTCTCTCGAATTTGTCTACATCCTTTCTGTGGTGGGGGGCCCAAAACTGGACACAGTACACCAGATGTGGGCACATTAGTGCTGAATAGAGGGGAATAATCACTTCCCTTGATCTGATGGCAATGATTCTACTAATGCAGCCTTGCGTACCATTAGCTTTCTTTGCAACAAGGGCACCTTGTTGATTCATATTCAGCTTATTGTCCACTTTAGCCCCCAGGTCCTTTTCTTCAGAGCTGCTGTTTAGCCAGTCAGTCCCCAGCCTGTACCAGTGCATGGGGTTGTTCTGTCCTAAGTGCAGGACTTTGCATTTATCCTTATTGAAACTCATGAGATTTCTTTTGTCCAGTCCTTCAATTATTCAAGGTCCTTCTGAATCCTAGCCTACCTTTCAGCGTATCCACTACACTACTCAGCTTGGTGTCTGCAAACTGTGTGGTGAGGGTGCGCTCCATCCCATCTTCCAGGTCATTGATGAAAATATTGGACAAAACCAGCCTCAGGACTCACCCCTGGGGCACTCCACTTGATACCATTCATCCAACCTGTATTTCCTTAGATTGCTTGTGAGAATGTTGTGGGAGACCATATCAAAAGCCTTGCTAAAGTGTATCATGTCCACTGGTCTCTGCACCTCCACAGAGCCAGTCATCTCATCATAAAAGGCAATTAGGTTGATCAGGCATGATTTGTCCTTGGTGAATCCATGCTGACTGTTACTAATCACCTTCCTCTCCTCCAAATGCTTAGAAATGGATCCTTGAGGACATGTTCCATGATTTTTCCAGGGACTGAGGTGAGACTGACCAGTCTATAGTTCCCTGGATCTCCCTTCTTTCCTTTCTTAAAGATGGTCACCATATTTGCCCTTTTCCAGTCATCTGGGACCTCTCCTTTTCTCCATGAATTTTCAAAGATGATGGCCAGTGGCTCTGCAGTGACATCAGCCAACTCCCTCAGCATCCTCAGATGCATCCCATCTGGCCCCATAGACTTATATATGTCAAGCTTTTCTAAATAGCTCCTAGCCTGACCTTTTGCCACTGTTGCCTGTTCACATCCTCCCCAGACCATCCTGCCAGGCATAGTAGTCTGGGAGCTGACCTTGCCTGTGAAGACTGAGGTGAAAAAGCAATTGAGTACTTCAACCTTTTCTGCATCATCTGTCACTAGGTTGTCTCCACCATTGACCTCAGAATAGTGAGATGTTTCTCTTGGTTTTGGTCTCTTGAAGTTGGCAATAATGCCTAACTTTCATTTTCCAAAGTAACATAGTTTTAGGGGTCTAAGTAACACTTAGGGCATGTCTTTACCATGCCAGCTGTATGCCCTGAATGGGGCAGCCCTGAGCTTGTCCCTCCAGCTCCACTCCTGTTCACACACACCAAACCCCAAATTGCACAGGTGAAGATGTTCTGGAATATCTCTCCATGACCACTTTCAAGATCTATTTCTGGAATAAATGCAAATGGCTGTTGGGCTGTTGGGAACACCCCAAGGTGGCCTCACCAGCATATTTGGAGCATGCAATGTAAAGGAGATGGACAGGGTGAGTTTGAGGGTGGTTCAGGGTGCTGTTGTAGTGTGGATTATCTTTTTATTCCTTTTAAATAAGAGGCATATTTATATCTCCTGTCATGCATTATATCATTCTGTCACACAGAAATAAGACTTTATGTGACATAGTTGCCATTCATATATTTACTCAGAATTTTACTTAAAGTAAAATGTCTCCTGCATTTGTAATGAAATAAGAATGTATTGTAAGTGGGGCTAGCCATGCCACCAGGTCGCCCAACACTTTTTCACTACAAGACACTTTTTTCAGTTGCTCATAACTTTGTCAAAATTTAACCATTTGGGAAAGTTTCAGTCAAAATGGTTCTTCTGTTTTTGAGAATGAGGCTAAAGAAAAATATATTATTTGACCACTGTTAAAAATTTCTGACAATCCTTCTTTTGTGAGATTCCAGCCAGCCCAGTGCTTGGAGCACTGACCTGAATTTTGGTAGGGTAGGGCTTGTTCTTTGGGTCAAGGATGTGTTTTTTGCTCAGCATGTTAAAATCTACTGAAACTGGAGTTCATTCATAGGTCCTAGTGCCCAGATCCTCAAAGGTTTTTGAAATCTATTGGAATCCGACTTCTAAATTCTTTTGAAGACCTTTACCTTATTGCTTGAGTTCCTTGTTGCTATAATGGGAATAACAACATTTCTTTTATTCATAGGAATGTTGTGAGGATGCATACAAGGAAGACATCTTTATTCATGCTCAAGGGGTGCGCGCACTTTAATTAGAGTGGCTCTTGAGAGCTGTTCTAATTATCTGCAGCATCTTGTGTATGCAGCAGCCCACACTTCAGAATGACGGCAGGGGCACTTTAACTAAAGCTCGTTCAACAAGCTTTAGTTAAAGTGCCTCTGCTGTCAGATTGAAGTATGGGGATGATGAATATATGAGACGCTGATGCTGCTGGAGCATACTAATTAGCATGCTCCAGCAGTCTTGATTAATCAAGTTTGCTCCAATGCGCTGTAGTTAGAGCTAATTGGAGCAGGCATCCTGCACGTCTATAGGCACCCATTCTGAGATGCTCAGGTACTATGGCAATGAAGACCATGTCCATGTTTCTAAAACAGACTAGAACAGTGTGGAAAACACTCAGTTCAGTGAATATAGGTCAGTTCAACAGCAATGAGCCTTCTTTGGAATTTCTTGCTTCTGTTTCTCTTCTTTTTCCTGTGGTCATTTTTACCTCTCTTTTTTTTTACAGTTTTGTTTGCACTCTCTGATTTGTCTTCACTGTTATAAGTATATATACAATTTTCAGAGGCAGTCCAATCTGGTCTATTGTGTTATTCACATACTAACCTGTTAAATATCCCAAGACCTAATATTATACTGTACTGACCCTATATTATGACTCCAAGATCCCTCTCTGCCTCCGAGCTGCTGAGAAGGACACTCCCCAACCTATAGGAGTGATGGAGATTCCTCCTTCCCAGGTGGAGTACCTCACATTTATCTTTATTAAATTGCATCCTATTTCTCTCTGCCCATTGATCCAACCTGTCCAGGTCAGCCTGAATCTGCTCCCTCCCCTCCGCTGTACTAACTTTGCCCCATAACTTGGTATCATCAGCGAACTTGGAGAAGGTGTTCTCCATGCCTTCATCCAAATCACTGATGAGAAGATATTGAATAATATCGGTCCGAGGACCGAACCGGGCGGGACCCCACTGCCCACCTCCCTCCAGGCTGAGAAGGAACCACCCACCACCACTCTCTGGGTGCAGTCCCTAAGCCAGTTGGCCACCCACCTGACCATGTAGGCATCCACTCCACAGTCTGCTAGCTTCCCAACGAGGATAGGGTGCGAAACTGTCTCGAAGGCCTTCCTAAAGTCCAGGAAGATGACATCAGCCTCGGCTCCTGCGTCCAGGCAGTGTGTGACCTGGTCATAGAAGTCTACAAGGTTTGTCAGGCAGGATCTACCTGTGACAAACCCATACTGGTTTCCCCTCAGCATCGTTTCTCCTGCTGGGCCTGCACAGATGTGTTCTTTGATTATTTTCTCTAGTGTTTTCCCAGGAATAGAGGTAAGACTGACTGGTCTAAAGTTACCCGGCTCATCCCTTCTCCCTTTCTTGAAAATGGGCACCACATTGGCCCTTCTCCAGTCCTCAGGGACCTGGTTGGAGCATCATGAGAGCTCAAACAGCTGTGCCAGCTGGCCACTGGCCAATTCTTTCAGCAGCCATGGATGGAGGTCATCTGGGCCTGCTGACTTGTACCCATCCAGCTCCTCCAGGAGCTCCTTAACTATTTCAGAACTAATCGGAGGCGGACTGGTGCCATGTGGACATCCGTCAATGATTGAGGTGGGGGAATTGGCTTGGTCGGTACACAGAAATATAGAAGCGAAGAACTCATTGAAGAGCTCTGCTTTTTTCCCCGCGTCAACCATCAACTGATTTGTCCTGCAGGGGCCCTGTGTTGCTCTGAGCTTTCCTTTTGCCCGCTATATACCTGAAGAAGGACTTTTTATTGTCCTTGATTGTTGAAGCCAGCCTGAGCTCAAGCCCCGCCTTGGCCTGTCTAACTGATTCCCTGCAAAATGTTAAGTGTAGGCATAATATTTAATAGAGGTTGAGTTTCAAAGGATCTGAAAAAGTAAGTGCCCTGAATTTTTTTAGTGCTAAGTCATTGGTAGATTCTTTCTCAGTCACCCAGGTTGCAGTGGGAACAGATCATTCCATGAAGTTCTTAAAAAATGCCAACTGCCTCAAATTTTATCCTTGTTTTATGCTGTCTTACATAGTGGGGACTCTATCATTTTAATAAAAGGTCTATTTTTTCATTTTTAATGTCTTTTTAACAGTGTGGGAGTTATAAATGCTGTAATAATTTTACCACTTTCATATTTAAAAATATGCCCTCTAAACATTTACATTCAAGATTTGTTTTTCTTCAGATGTGTAAATAACACACAGCAATTTGCATCTCATGCATAAATCACTCTCCTGTTGAATGCAAATTAAAAAACATTAACCCCCCTTTCTTTAGTGGCTTTTTCACCTCTTCCTATTTTTGGCAATTGAGCTGGCCAGTTTTTCCAAGGAGAATTTTGGGGCTATATGTGGTTGAAAAATAATTTCTCATTTTATTTTTTCCCCCACTGAGTATTAAGAAATCCAAAATTAATTCATAGCACTTATTTTGCAGTCCTAACAAAAGACTAAATGAACATATTTGAAATGTTTCTTGTCTGTGTATTTATATTGGTCTCTTTAAGATTCATCCAAAATGAATTCAGTCTTGGTTTCTTGTAGTACAATATCAGTGTGAGCTTAATCAATTTCAATTTGCTGGCAAACCAGAAACAAGGCATTTTTCAGGATGAGCCATGATGGGCTAAATGGGCATTTCTTGCTGCTGGAGACTCTCTGTGAAATTTCATGTCATTCACCCTGAAAATTGTTGGAGCACTGAATTACAAGGCGCTCTTTTCTGTGTTGCACTGATCATGTTGTCTGGTTAAACCCTAAGGGTCTTTCTACTCTGTGAATTTCCTGCACTGGTCATTTCTGTGCCTACTGATCAGTTTCCTGGGTCTCAGCCCAGGAAAAAGATCTTCTCTGGGGAGTATCAGTGCCTTCATAAAAATGTGACCGAAATATCTCATCGAGTCATCTTCTTTAGCTGTGATTGACTTGTAGTGTAAAGCATTTGGTAGGGCTCCGTATGAAAGGCCTGCTATAAAAATAAATCGCATGGCATTGCTAACTGAACTGCACCCAGGAAAGATTTGTTGCAGAGCTAGTAGCAGACACAGCCTCTCCTTGCTGGTGTTAGTGTTCTGTTCACATCAATGGAAGCAGATCCCAGACGGCCAGAGATATGTGCATAGAAAACTCCCCAACTGAGGCAGCTGTTATTTTAGTGCTCAGCGTTAAACACCACAGTAAGCTGTGGGTGAGCATTTCCTCTGCTGCTGCTGCCTGACCGCAGCATTGCTAATTTTAAAGCACAGCAAAGAAAGGAAGGGACATGATGGTGGGATGACCACAGCTGTTTGTCACAAGGAGGCAAGCGGCACTTGTGTTGAGAGAAGGAATGCTGCAGCTCCTGTTTCACTGTGCTGAAACAGATTTAAAAAAAGTGGGGACAGGGGAGTAAAAAGTTTGCTAACATCCCTGTCAAAACAGTATTTTTTTCAGAGGTGTTTCTGGCTTTAGTCTCTATTCGCTGCTTTGTAGAAACTCTTTGTCATACTAGTATGAGTGACATCAGGTCTGATAGTCCTCTCTGGAAATTAAAATGAGACTGAGTGAAGTTAATGGTCCTGATTTTTTTACTGCCACTTGCATGGTGGAGTCCATTTAAAGTGGTGAGGTGTGCTTCTTAATATACCACTCTAAACAGTTGGCCATACCCCTTCCTTTGTAGTTGGAAGCAATTAAAAATGTATAACTTTGCCTCTTGACAAAGTTTGTAACTTTTCTCACCTTAGCTGCCCACCACATAAATCAAAGTATTCTTTCCTTTTTAATGGTTCAACCAACTGTAACCATGAGCAAGATTTTGTAGGACATACTAAGCATTTTAGGTTAATCCTTATTCCTGTTTATATGTGGATGGATGTTAGGTTGTATTCTCTTTTTGTTTTTAATGAGGATGGATCAGACCCAATACAGATTCAGCCTGCCAAGTGTACAGTATTCATTTTGAAGGTTTTTATGCAGATTCTACTATCAGATTGCATCTTTATTATATGGGCACTTGTCAGCCACCAGCTCTACAGGCAGAGGTCAAAGTGGCCAGAGAATAGAACACAAATTTCCTTTGCTCAGATGGGAAGAGATAACAGATAACATGATATTGACCTCTGAAAGTCATGGACAGCTCTGAGGGTGGGTAACATGATCTAGGACTTCTGCCAGTCATATAATAATAACACGTGCTGTTAGCACAGACATAGCTAATCTCTTGGGTGGGGATTTCATTCTTCAAATGTTTTTCCAATTGGCGCTAAATTATTTTGGATTCTAACTCTTTTAAACCTAGACAGATATTCAGTGTGAATGTGGGCAACAGGTTGGAAGCAGGACAGGGTCTTTCTCTTTGATCAAGCAAAATTGCTGAATGGGGGTGACAACCATGTGACAGAAGATGCAGGAAAGACTGAAGTGCTCAATGGCTTTTTTGCCTCAGACTTCATAGGCAAGGTCAGCTTTCAGACTACTGAACCAGCCAGCACAGTTTGGGGAGGAGGTGAAAGAACAGGTTAAGGACTATTTAGAAAAGCTGGATATGTACAAGTCCATGGGGCCGAATGGGATGCACCAGAGGGTGCTGAGGGAGTTGGCTGATGTGATTGCAGAGCCATTAGTCATCATCTTTGAAAACTCATGGGGATCAGGAGAGGTCCCAGATGATTGGAAAAGGGTAAACATAGTGCCCATGTTTAAGAAAAGAAAAAGGAGGATCCAGGGAACTACAGACCAGTCAACCTCACCTCGGCCCCTGGAAAATCATGCAGCAAATCCTCAAGGAATCCATTTCTAAGCACTTAGAGGAGAAAAAGGTGATTAGGAACAGTCTGCATGGATTCACCAGGGGCAAGTCATGCCTGACCAACCTGATTGCCTTCTATGGCAGGCTCTGTGGATGCGGGGAGAGCAGTGGATGTGATATACCTTGATTTTAGCAAGGCTTTTGATTTGGTCTCCCACAATAGTCTCACAGACAATCTGGATGAATGGACTGTGAGGTGGATAGAAAACTGGCTGGAGCCTCAGGCTCAGAGGGTATTAATCAATGGCTCGATGTCTAGTTGGCAGCTGGTTTCAAGTGGAGTGCCTCAGGGGTTGGTCCTGAGGTGGTTTTATTCAATGTCTTCGTCAACGAACTGGAAGATGGCATAGAGTGCACCCTCAGCAAGTTTACAGATGACACTAAGCTGGAAGGAGTAGTAGATATGCTGGAGGTTAGGGATAGGATTCAGGGTAACCTAGACAAATTGGAAGATTGGGCCAAAAGGAATCTCATGAGGTTCAACAAGGATGAGTGCAAAGTTCTGCACTTAGGACAGAACAATCCCATGCACCAGCACAGGCTGGGGGCTGATGGGCTGGGCAGCAGCTCTGTAGAAAAGCACCTGGGGGTTACAGTGGATAATAAGCTGTATATAAGCCAACAGTGTGCCCTTGCTGCCAAGAAGGCTAATGGCATACTGGGCTGCATTGGTAGGTGTGTTGCCAGTAGGTTAGGGAAGTGATTATTCTCTGTTCAGCACTGGTAAGGCCACATCTGGAGTACTGTGTTCAGTTTTGGGCCCACCACTACAGACAAGATGTGGACAAATTGAAGAGAGTCCAGTGGAGGGCAACAAAAATGGTGAGGGGGCTGGGGGACATGACTTATGAGGAAAGACTGAGGGAACTGGGCTTATTTAGTCTAGAGAAGAGGAAACTGAGAGGGGACTTAAAAACCTTCAACTACCTGAAGGAGGGTTCTGGAGCTAGACTGTTCTCAATGGTGGCAGATGACAGAACAAGGAACAATGGTTTCAAGTTGCAGCAAGGGAAGTTTAAGTTAGATATTAGGAAGAATTTTCTCACTAGGAGGGTAGTAAAGCACTGGAACTAGTTACCCAAAAAGGTGGTGGGATCTCCATGCTTGGAGGTTTTCAAGACCCAGCTAGACAATTCTTTGGCTGGGATGATCTAGTTGGGGCTGGTTCTGCTTTGGGTTGGACTAGATGACATCCTGTGGTCCCTTCCAATCCTAACTTTCTATGATTCTAAAATTTATATAGAGAAAAAGTGAATGATTTCAAAACAAGTTTTGTATAGTGGATTTTGGGTGGAGGAAAGGAAACAACTCCTTGAGTGGATTACATGTGTGAACTGTGCCATAAAGGTTATTGTATTAAGGCAATATGGTTATGAATCATATTCATATTACTCCCTAAGTAGTATGATTGTCTGCCCTTTCCAGGAATCTACTTGCATCCCATCACAACTCTTTAGGAAAACAACAACAAAACAACAACAAAATAGCTCTTACCTTCAGGTGTTAGTAAAGTTTGGAAAAAGTTTCCATTTATGACAAGTTTTTCTATTTTTTTTGTAACTCTCCCTTCTAATTGAGGTAACACTACTGAATTACAGACATTCTCAAAAAGTCATCCCTGCACTAGTGGCTTGCAGAGAACTGGTACTGCTTTCTCCACCTTCTCCAGTTGCTAATTTAATTAAAAGACACTGAACAGACATTAAATATGTTCATCACATAAATGTACCCTGTAGCAAATACTATAATTACCACAGGCCTGAGATATATTTGTAAATGGGAATAGGTAGTAGGTGTTACTAAAAATTGTAAAGGAAGTTCCTTTGAAACAGCTCTGCATTACAATATAGTCCATTCTATGAAAACTGTGCCACGTGGTGTTCCCCCTCTGTTACACAGTATGAGTCCTGTGTTGATACAGGCTTCATTTACATATTAAATTTACATCTCATTTGTGAATTTATAGACTGTCCCTTTGAAGGAAAAATGGTGCCAGATTATTTATTCAAAGGTTTTTTTCAGTGCAAAGGCATGCTTATGCGATGTAATACCTGATGTACAAAATCCCCAAGTGACAGTAGCTCTGCAAGCGCATGATACTTATAATACATTACACATTATCAATAAAATGTTTCAAGGCATGTCTTAGATCTTATTAATATAGCTTTAAATTATGGGTACAATCTGACCTATCTGTTGATGGAGTAGAAGTAAGGCTTGGATTATTAAACAGTGGTGGGAGGCTCAGGGCATCATTAAACAAACTGTTTCAAGAGCCACCTACGTATTTCAGAATAAGATCAGTAAAAGCATACTTTGGCTATCAGCAGAGCAACACTAACTCTTTTCAAGTTAAAAAAAGGTACAAGAAAAGTGGAAATCACTGATTCCTCCTTTTTAATTTTCTTTGTAATAATATTGATGCTGGTTATGATTCATGTCACTTCTGAAGATCTACCTGCACTACCTACAAAAATATGTTGTACATTCCCCTCTCCCCACAAAAAGTCATGCGTTAAAAATAAGATGTGTTCTCAATCACCATGATGTCTAAACAGAAATTGCATTATTGTACAGCGTTACCACTTAGATGGTTTGCCCTCAGGCCTCAATTCTATATCACCAAATGCTAATATGAACTTCTGCACTAGGTAGGGTACCAATATTGACTTAAATGGGACCCACAGAGAGGAGTGAGTCTATACTTATAGAGATTTTAGGCCTTAGATTACAAGTTCATCATTTATGTATTTTTTTTTGTGAAACAACTAGCACATTATTGCATATATAATGTATAAATTGTGTGTGTATATGTATGCATTATATATTATACATGTAATAATAAGGATAATGTTCCATTGGTATAATGCTTCCTCCTAAAGATCATGACACCCTTTTACAAGTGCTGACTACATCAGCTCTTAAAACAACTAGATGAAGTAGATGTTTATATCCCAACTGTAGCAACAGGAAAAATCAGAAGTGGATAAAGTGATTGGTTTAAGTTTAAACTGAGGTCAGTAATAAGACCTAGAATAGATCCCAGTTCTCCTGACTCCCAGCCTAGTGGATTGTCCTACAAATGATATCCTTTCTCTCATTAGAAAAAATAGGACTGAACAACAATAGTAGCATAAAGTAAGATGTTTCTTTTCCATCTTTTGCCTAATTTAAAAATAGTATTTAAGTGAAATTTCTTTAAAGTTGTGAAGTTTTGGGAGAAGAGTTCTTCACTCCCTTTCCCTACACGCCTTGCTTATTGTTGTCTGTAGCAAAGGCAGGAACTGGTGATGCAAAACCCCTAAAAGAGCTGCCTTTTGCAGCATTTCTATTATAATGTTGCTGGATCAAGTACAAAATTAGCACTGAGAGAAGCATCTCACATTGACTAGGGAGGGAATGGGAAGAGACATTTTTAAAAAATATGTCCAGCTGGTAAGCAAGCTGGCATGCACTGCTGAGTTGTTAGTAATGTTTTTTCTATTGGAGTGGACAGTCTTTTTTCTGTTGACGAAAAAGGCAACTCAGTCCATTACGCATCAAATTAAGAGAACACACACGTGCACCATAAATGCTACTCTCTCTCCCTGTGCACTGATCAGTAATAATTACCTTTTGGGAAGGGATGGAGTGAGGTAACCTGAATGCTTTCAGGTTAATTATTTCTCTACTGTGCTCACTGAAGACCTCAGTGTTTTAATAACAGCAACCTTTTTGTGCCAAAGGTCCTCTGAGACTTGAAAATGGCAACAACAAAGTAGTCTATATCTTTGGACAACAACAATATAAGTCATTATACTGCTAAAAAAAACCCTCCTTCAAAGCAATGTAAGAAGGTTTATTTGGCAAGTTTAAGAATATTAGCTTTTACTCATACAATCTCATACACTAAATAAATCCAGGCACCAGTAAGTGCAGCCTTTAGGTTCGTGTGGGGTTTTCTGTCTTTTTCTGTTAACCTTAAAGTTTATTATGCCTAAAACCAAGAAGAGCTAGTTGTCAAGAAGGCAGAATAATGACATTTTGTGCCATTATTCTAATGGGTTTTCAGTGTGCATTTTCTTTAATTATTTGCATGAATAATATCATTATGCATGCATGCCAATACAATTCTGATAATTAATTTACATGATGGCAATTTCTTAACGATTTTGATGTCAATGTTAATAGCAGCATCTGATAGTTGATCTGTTGATGCTGACATAAATTTAACTTTTAATGCGTTAATTTCAACACCAGCCGCAGCATTGAATTACATTGGAGAAAAATAAACATCCCCTGGATAAAACCTTCAATGGAAAAAGACTTGAACCTTGCCTGAGGTTTCTGGGTTTCAAAGCTCCCAAACAAAATCCAGGCCCCCAGACACGTTTCATGTTTTCTTTTTCTTCATTTTTAACCATCTTCTGTTATCAACAGTCTGACTTTTAGAAACTCAGATTATATAAATAAGATGTAATCAGTAGGCATTCTCCTGTACTGAAGTGGTGCACAAATTCCAAATGTAAGAACTAATCTTGTGTATTCCTGGTAAGATTTAGCTTTCTGGAGCAAAATGCCTGACCTGCATTCCATACCCAAAATGCCAATTGCAACCAGGCAGGGAATCTAGGATTAGCCCTTTTGAATGAGAGTCTAAAATGCTCACAAGACTTTAATGTAAGTTGTATAATACAGTGTCAATACAGTAATATTTGTTTGTGAGCTAATTCTATTAATGTTAACAAAATGCATAAAATGTGCACTGAATAATCCATTTCTGCAAAATTTATCTTGACAAGTCTTTTACTTTAGGGAAATGTGCATGGGTGTCTATATGCATGCATAGTTATTTGCCTGTGTGATGGGTGTATGTGTGTGTGTGTGTGTGTGTATGTGGGTGTGAGAAGGCACATACATATACCTACACATATGTATTGCAATCATATGAATATCCTATAAAGATCACATTCTGTATCCAGTGTCCATGTACATTGAAGTTTATATAGATTTTTATTTACCTGTTAAATATTTTAGTACAACTTACTATTGAAAAAAATAGCTGAAACCAATGATATGAAACATAAACGAGTGGTGATGGTTTCTATTTTTTTTTAATGAAAGTAAAACTCTACTTCATGGTCTAGTATCTGAAATAATGTTTATCTCTACCTGTTTCAGCCAGTTAAATATGTAGATGAAATGTTTAAAACCTTTAAAAACAAAATTCATCCTGCCAAGCATTTCAATCTTTACCCTACTTGGCTTTTCATCAGTGGTATCCACTGTGTGAGTACACACTTCACCTTATATAGCGAAGAGATAATTATACAGTTTCAATTAGACCCTCAATCACTGGACTATAAACACCTAGTAGTGCGGAACCAGGTCATCTACCTTTAAAATTGCACTAACCTTTCTTCTGACGTCAGGCACCTTGAACCTGCATATAAAAAAATTAACTCTTCGAGGCAGTATCATGTAATTCCTCTGGTATATTATATTCCTAACTAGTTAAAATGTTAGAACATTTTGTATGTTTACAAGAAAATTAAACAAAACAAAATAAAATAAAAAGGACCAGCAAAGTTAGGCTCTATTTCTGAAAGGGCTCTATAGTTTTAAACCTTTATGCTGTGCATTGTCTTTCTGAAGTCAATGGAGCCCCATTTAGGAACTGAATTTGTACATCCATTTGTGGGCCCAGGCATGAAAAGACTAGTTTGAGAAAAATGAAGATGTGAAGAGAGATAAAAGCAGCCCTGTTTGGAGGACTGCTTTAAATGGCTGTGTTAAATAAGATACAATTAAAGACTAGCTTTGGGCCCAATGCACAGCTGTCCTAGAGGTATGCAAAGCGTGCAGCTGCATAGGGGACCTCTGCCACATTCATAGCCTCATCCTGGCTAGCTGGTGGCTCTGCAGCTGCTGCTCTCCCTCTTCCCCTCCTCCTGGCCACTTGCCAGTTGCCTCTGCTGAGCTCGAAGCTGAAAGTTAGTGTCTACTAGATAGAACTTCAAAGCACCCAGCAGCAGTAGCTTCTACTTGTCTGAGTCTTCAGATAGAGTAGAGCCAGGAAAGACTGTAAAAACAAAGAGGAAGGGGATAGGAAACCAGCAGGGAAGAAGTTCTCTGAAGAGAAGGGGAAGGAGCAGGTTTGCAGGGAGAAAAACCCTGTAAATATTGGGGTGGACGAAGTACGGTCAGAAGGTCTGTCAAAGGTAAAGCCAGAAAGCTAGTGAGTCAGGTGGTGGAGGCAAGCAGGAAATCATGTTGGAACCCATGCCCCTGCACCCTCCCTGGAGAGAAGGGCTCTGCTTATATAGCATGCTCTCCACTTCTGCAGGGAGCCTGGCTAGGAGCCGTCAGATTATTTGTTTGGATGAGAATGATCTTTCTGGGGAAGGTACGAGCCAAGGCTGGTTAAACCAATTTTAAGAGGAGGTAAAAGAAAAAAGTTATGGGCCTTTTCCTCCAGGGAAGGAACTGATTTTAGGTCCCATTGCAACAGAACTCCTTGTACTAGCTATGAGACCCCACGTACCCAAAGCAATGGATGTGCTTCTTCCTGCAGCATCTTCTCTTCCTTGAATAAAGAGAGCTTAGTGTACTTCACTTTGTGTCCCCATATATGCTCTTGTTTTGGCAGCAGGCAAAATGCCTTCATTTTCTTTTTATTTCTCCATTTTGGTAACTTCCATGCATGGATGTACTTTAACCCCAGTTATATCTGTTTAACATGACCATTTAACCAAGTAGCAATTTTTTCAAATGTGGTTGAATGTTCTTTATTGATATCATATCAGCATAGACCTGGACAGTTCTTATTTTCTTTAAATTATTTTTATCTATAGAGAGCTGTCTCATTTCCATTAACCTGAGAGTATACAACCTGGGCTCCTTTTGAGTCAAAGATTTAAGTCTTGGCAGAGTCAACTCCTTCATCCTTCCAAGGTAGATGCATCACATGCCACAAAGTCAAACGTGGATCTTTCAAAAGCAATATCTAAACCATATTCTCATCAGCTCTCTATAGTCATAAAAAATCCCATAGCCCTTTCCATAAAAGTCCAGGTCTGTTCTGTGTCCTTTGCTAAATATTTTCTTTCCTCATCTGATTCTATTATTAGAGTACTGTGAGTTGATTAACTATTGGCCTCTTCCACAGCCATGGTGACATTTCAGTGGTGCTATGTGGATTTATTCTGAAATTTAGTTAGTGAGCTTGTAGGGACAAAGGAGCCATAGTTTGGAATCAGTGTATCTGTACTTATTTACTTGTTAAAAGTTTTAAAATACTTGCTTACATGTCCCTGTCAGTGCACTGGTTCCTTAGCCTATAACCAATAGCTTAAATGTAGGACTGCTTGTAAATATATGGCATCATATATTGTAATTATAGTTTTAGGCCAGAGAATGACAGAGGGAAGTAGTTAGATGTGTTAATGTGAACTCAGTCAGAAGGCAGGGTAGATATGTACCTTTATAGACTAACTAAATAAGATACATAAAGAGAGCACAAGCTTTTGGGAATCCAAGTTCACTTCATCAGATGAGAATGGGAGAAAACATTGATTTGGGGAAGAAGGAGAAAGACAAGAATCCCTGGATCTCTGAGCAGCCTTAGCCTACTCACCACTCCATGCGTCCTCTAACATGAATAGAAATTGGGGCCAAAACTGAACCCTCCTAATGTTGAGTACTTACAATTGCACTGGACTAAGGGAGAACCTGGACTTACAGAAAGGGGACAGTGAAGAGGAGAGGGCACAGAAGAAAGTTTCTGCAGAGGGAGTCCCTACACAGAGATGTAGCACATCACCAAGAACACAGGATCTTGTCTCCATTTAAGATTCAGAGACATGTTCCATCATGAGACTAATTTAGATTTCAAACCCTTCACGTTCAGTTTTGGATGTGGGTGGTAAGAAGAGAGAGTTTCTTCCTGATATTTTATGCTTACCCTTAAGCTGAAGGATAAATTTGGAGATTAATTGCATAACCCGTTTTTAAGCACAGGACTTTGAGAAATGAGTGGTGGTTTATTCCCCCCAGGTTCTGAAAAGTCTTCTGTTTTTCCACCGAAACGTGGTTCAGAAACAGCTTGAATGTGCCCTAGAATGAATTATTGCTCAATGAGAAGTAGCATACAGGGTTGTTTTTATTAAGGGTAGGTGGAAAATCTCTTGGAGCTTTGTGCTACACTATTAGCTTTGTGAGTTGTCTTGTGGAGGTTACAGGCAACATGAGCATGTCTATGGAACTTGTACTATAAATTAATTACTGCAATAAATCCCAATGGTTTACTCTTATCTGACTTTCTAGAAAAAGTTTTTCTGCCACTTACCAAATACACTATCTTGGCCGGAAAAAAGGTTGAGTGAATCTGAGGTTAGTTGGGCATGATATTTCTGAGGTGTGCTATGGCGCCTGGAAAAGAAGAAACTGCATTTTTTTTTGATAAAAAGATATTTTATTATTGAGATCATCAAAGAGAAAAATCTTTGGGACCTGACTTTGTCAATAAATGGCCTTTACTTCAGAGTAAAGCAAAATAACAAACAAATGAGAGAGAGAGTGAATGAGGGCAAATTCACAGATAAGTACTCGAGAGTCAGGGCCCTGGGCTGGGCATTTTTACGTGTGTTTTTGGATGCGGTGCCTGGCACTTTAATTAGTGAGCTATGCTAATTAAAAATGCCTGCACATCACGTGTATCAGTGTTGCTGCACATCCCCATGCTGAAAAAAGCTCATTGGATGTGTTTTATTTCAAAGCGCACCATTTTGTCAGCGTGGAGATGCGCAGTAATGCTGATACGTGCGACACATGAGGCTGCTGGAGCACATCAATTTCTGTGCTCGAGCAGACTTGATTAATTGTATATCACACAGCATTGTAGAGGACTTCTTTGGACAGTCTTGTCTCCCTGAGATCCCTGAATGCCTTTACAGCTCCTTAGGGCCATTGGCAGATGATCTAATGTATGCCTGAGACTGGTCTAGTACCCAGGGGCATCTGCACACATGCTTCGGGGTGCAGGGAGAGGCATTTTAATTAGAGTGGCTCTTGGGAGTTGCTCTAATTAAAACACCTGCAGCTTCTCATGTATTCAGCATCCCTGCATTTCAAAATGGTGGTGGGGGCATTTTAACTAAAGCTTATTGCTTTAGTTAAAGCACCCCCTCTGCCACTTTGAAATGTGGGATGCTGAATATATGAAATGCTGCACCATGCTAGAGCATTCTCATTAGAATGTTTCAGCAAACTCAATTAATCGAGTCTGCTTCAATGCATTCAAATCCGACTGTGTTGGAGCACGTGTAAAAATGCCTCAGATGTCTTCAGAATTCAGAATGCAAAAAAAAAAGGGCTTGAAAGGGACCATCTGATACTCCCTTTCCTCATCCTATCAGCCATAGCAAAGATCTGGTCCCAAATCCCCTACGTGTATAAATTTGTAATGTTCAAAGGAGCAAAATCCCCTCTTTAAAAATATCTCTTTATGGACAGTATTCATTCAGTGAAGAAAGAGAGAGAGTTTGGGGAGAGAGAGGGATGGAGAGAGAGAGAGAAAGAGAGACAGAGAAAGGGAGAGAGAAAAAATAATCCACCCCACAACTGAAACAATCCATTACCAGGGCAGTCAACTTGCGGCACATATATCATAGGGAGCACAGGCAGCCTCTGTGTGGCACAGAGTGGACAAAAGAGTGTACAGGTAGCTCAGTGTCAGCTAGGGCAGGAAGGAGAAAGCTGATCAGGCAGGAAGCACAAGGCAGGAAGCAGAAACTAGCGTAGCAGGTCAGGCAGGGGAAAGGGATTGGAATGGCACTGAGGGAGGGTGCAGGGTTAATGTGTGGCACACCTGCCAAAAAAGGTTGGCCCCCACTGCACTATACGTTTATCTAAAATAGTTTTTCACTCAAAAGTGTGACTCTGAATGTGATCTAACTACTTCTGGTCTTAGTGCAAAAGCTGATTTCTACAAAGGTAGTCATTAGTCAGTAGGATGCCTAGATACTAAATACAATGTGCATTGTTTCTTTCCTTGACAGCTCAGCTCAGACTGGTTATTAGCATGATGAAAGCTTTTGCTTTGAAAGTCTTATTGCTCTCTCTATCCCCTTACATTCTCTCTCTGCAAAAAAACATACCAAACCAGAATAAACTGCTGTTGCATAAACTGGGTCTTTTTTAGGTGTTCTTTATGATACTGTTCTGAAAATCTCTGATCAAACTGAGACTGAAATAGGCTGCAGGAGGTTGCCTCTGTTTTGGCGATGAATACATTGCTACCAGCCAAGTTCTGAATAAGCTGTGCAATAGAAACAACTTGTAATGCAATGTGGCAAATTTATAAGAAGGGAGAAACTATTTCCTTTGGTATTTCTTGTACTAGAATTGATCATGTTCAACATTTTTAGTATCCATTCAGATGTCTAGGCTGCAAATTTCAAAAGGAATTTCATTGTAACTAAGCAGGAATTAATGACCATTTATTATTCTGTAGTCCATTTTTAAAAATTCATTCAGTTAACTGGCTAATTGCACTGGTTAACTATGTTATATTTTTAAACATAATATGTATTTGCAATATATAGTGCTAGAAAATGTAAAACCTTAAAAAATATGCTCTGTTTAACTCTCAAATCATGACTTTACAAAGAACAGTGTATATTTTTTGTGCCTGCTTTAGACTTTCATACATATAGTATTTCTACTTGTTTACATATGTTAGAATCTCTTGCATTTAAATAGCTCATTATGCAAATATTTAGGAAATACACAGATATTTATTTTTACTGTACCTTCCATTCAATCACTGAGCTGAGATTTTAATGTTGAAACATTGTCTGCAGTATGGCATGTGCCGTAATGACTTATGAGTGAGTATATACTATATAAACTAGATTAAAAGAACCTCATTAAGATTGGAAAATCAAGCAATTGAATATTAGGAAACATTGGGATTAAGGTGCATTCTAAATTCACCCCCCCTGTGTCTGGATGTCTTATGAAACAGGCTAATTACAGGGTCATATTCTGTTTTCCCCACAACAGACACCTGTCTTATTGAAAGCACAGGATGAATGGTGCTCACTCCCTTATAGAGCAGCTGGTCAATATTTTGTTCTTGCCCTTCAATGTGTGGTTCCATGGTTTAATTACTGTGTGCTATTCCAACCTTACTCTGAAAGCAGAATTATTTACTGTCTCCTGGGCTTTCATAGGACACTCATCACTGTAATACCTGACTGCTTTATAACTGTTAATTCATTTATCTTTACATCCCCCTCAGTGGTATTATATGTCCAACATCTAAGGGCATCATTGGCAATATCTCCATTTGAGGATGATCTACCATGGCTCATTGATGGAACTTGAGATCACTTAAGAGTCCAATCCTTAAGCCACAGATTCATCCACAGAAGTTGCAGATCTTTCTTCAGGGGAGGTGTAGGCTACAGGTTGGGATTCATCTCCTTTTTGTTCCTCCACTCTCTCTTCTTTGCTTTGAGGGCAAAGCACTTTACCTCAAAACAGGCTGCTGCTTGGCTGAGGTTGCAGCGCCACTGGAATTGGTGGACAGCCAGCTCACAATTTTTTATGTTGGCATCTGTTTTTTTGAGGTATGCCTTCAATGTGTCCTTGTAGTGTTTCCTCTGGCCACCATAATATCTCACACCATTGCTAATCTGGGAGTAGAGCACTTGTTTTGGGAGTCAAGAGTGAGGTATCTGCACGCAATATCCTGTCCGTGAAGTTGGTGCCTGAGGATTAAATACTCAACGCTGGAACCATTGGCTGCAGCAAGGACACTGGAATTTGCACATTTGACGTGGAGGATTTTCCAGAGACATCATTGGTGATACCTCTCTAGGCTCTTGTGATGATGATAGTAGGTCACCCACATTTCATATCTGTAGAGGAGACTAGGAATGATGATTGCATTAGAGACCTGGATCTTGGTGTCTTTCCAGAGATCATGATGAATAAAAACACATAGAAGCAATCTCCCAAAAGAGACACTTGCATGCCAGATCCTGTGATGGATCTCCTCATCAATGTTCACTCTCTGAGAGAAGTAGTTACTGAGGTAGGGGAAGTGCCTGACTACCTCCAGGGTCTTTCCCTCAATTGTAATTTGGGGAGGCAAGTCACATTCATGGCCTGGGGCAGGCTGATAGAAAACTTTAATCTTCTCAATGTTGAGAGAAGTCCAAATTTTGGTAGGCTTTTAAAAAAAAATCCCATGTGGTCTGGAAGTTTTCCTCAGTGTGCACAAGGATGGCAAAGTTGTTAGCATACTGAAGGTTAAGGATGACTGTTTTTAGTATGTCACAGGGCACTAAAGTGCCTGCTCCTTTAAGAGTGGAATCTGTCTAGGGAGAGGGCCCTAGGAGCCAGGCAGAAACCCTACAGGTGTAGGTTACTATGGCAGCAGGCTAACAAGGGAATTAGCCTGCAACTGTACCTGGCCAGCTGACTGGAAGAAAGCAGGACCCTGGGCATATATAAACCCCATGGCTAAGGGCAGCAGGGGCTAGTTCTCTGGCAACAGCCAAGGGAAGGAGCCTGCAGAGAAGAATTGCCCAGAGATGCTGTGGCTGCCTGATATGCTGCATATAGGGCTAATGGGGCTCCAGAAGCTCACCAGGTACCCTGGCCTACAAGGCACTTAATGCTGGGGGGTAAGTTTGACTCTTTTAAAGGGACAGAGCATACCCTGAACTCCTTGTTTTATGTTATAGCCCAGGGGCTCATATTTTGGTTGCTCTTTATAAACTGGTGGACCAGGCTTAGGCTATTGGGGGAGGAGGAGGCCTTATTGGGGCACACTAGAGTGTGGAGACTCCAGCACCAGCAGGTGCAGCACCAGGGGGCACAGTGACAAAAGGGTGAGCGGATCCCAGCGCCAGCATGGGTGCAGAGACAAGACTACAGAGAGCCTAGTGATGACAGGAGGCCGAACTAGACTAAGGCCTCAGAGGGACAATGTTTAAATACCATCTGTGAGGGTTTGGGCATGGTAAAGGGGTGGTTTTGGAGGCATGCATCTAGCCCATAAGGCTAAGGCTATGTCCCGTGAGTGACATTTTGAGTGGGACCCAAAAAGGGGTCCAAGAACCCACAGGGTTCAGCAGGGTCCATCAGAACCGTGTCCAAACACAAACTTGAGGCAAGTCTCTCTATTTATTATAATTACCAGCAAGACATGGCCGGAGAGGAAACAGGTGCCTGTTTGGCAAGATTGGCACGGTCACGGAGCCCTAGGGGTATCATGGCCATCCCTGGGGACCCCACACCATGATATAGTATTTTGGTCTTGGAGTGATCAAGTCCCAGATTGAAGAACCCTCCCACAGTTTGATATTCAATGTCAGTTCCAGGAAGAAGGCAATCCTTAATAGGAACCAAGATGACTGTCAAAAAAATGAAGAACAGAGTTGGGGCAATGATGCAGCCTTGCTTGACCCCAGTGCAGATGACAAATGGATCTGTTTCTGATCTGCTACATAGAATGGTCACAGTCATCTGGTCATGGAAAAACCTTAGGACCTTGATGTACTATACAGGACATCCAAATCTGGCCAGTACTTTCTATAAGGCTTAGTGGCTGATGGGATCAAAGGTCCTGATGTTGTTCCCAATACCTTTCTTGGACCTAGTGGGCACCAAGGAGAATGATCATGTGCTCCTTGCAAGTAGTAGGCAGAACAAGTTCAAGATTGGAGCAGAACTGCTCTTTGACATAATTGTCTGCATTAAACTGTGGTGTACACACTGATGACAGAGGTGTATTGGTTGGTGCTGAGCTTAAGATGGAGGGTCATAAGATGTTAATTAATGCTTTCAGGGAGCTATGTAAGTTGACTGAGATCATTCTTGATGGTGAAGCTGGCCCTGTTAATGTCTGTCCTGAGCCTGTTTCCCCTTCCAGAAGGTGTAGCCTCCACCCTATTCTCACAGCTCACCCTCATCTGGTTGTCTTCTTTCACTTAGACCTGCAGTTTTGTTCTTGTACCTTACTAGTTCCCTGGAGATGATGGCATCTCTTCTTTCTGGTCATTCATGGTCTCCATTATCCATCAAGGTGTGATGTGGTGGCGAGATGCCCCAACAGGCTCCCAAAGGGGAGGGGGCAGTCCCCACGGGCCCCAAGCCACACAAGCACCCCCCCCCACACTGGGGAAACTCACCTCTAGGGGTTCAGCCAGAGCCAGAGCAGGAGCACAGCCGCGGCCAGCATTACGCTGGCTGTTTAATCAGCTGTTCCCTGGGCAGGGAAAAGCCAAGTCAACTGCGGTGGCCACGGGAAGATTTAAAAGCTCCACTGGAACCTGGGGGGAAGGAGAAATGAGGAAGCATGCTGGCATGGAGCACACCAGATGTGCTGAGGCTCTTGTAACAGGCAGGAGCAGTACAGCTGGCTCAGTGCCAGCATTCAGAGCAGGGGGGGAAGTTGAGCCCCCTGTAGCAGGCTGGGAGGAAGGAAGCAATTCCACACCCCTCTCCTCTCCAGCAGTGTACTTTTTTTGATAAAAAAACAAACCAGAGGCACCCCACCCGGAGGCGTTGACAAGGATGCCAGCCTACTTGAGCCCAGTCTGCCAGTTTCTGCAGTGGAGATGCTATCCATTAAGACAGCCAGACTGGTCCCAACAGGACCCATGCTGACACGGGTTCCCCTAGGCAAAAAGGGGTCAACCAAGCACGATCAAACCACACAGGTGGCACCTATCCGGTTGGTGAGTGGATGGGGTGTAGGGTAGGTGGAGCTCCGCAGAACATCACGCCTGAACCGTGAGTACTACCGTCCTTGGGGTCCCCCAGGAAAAAGATCTTCACTGAACCCCTCCCTTTATCCAATAACACCAAGTTGTGGCAGGAGAGTTGAGGGGAGGGGCTGCATGCTGGATGGATAGTAGGTCACTCAAGGTAGCCCCACCTAAGATGCCTTTCATTCCATGTTGTGAAAATCATTATTTCCTTATGATGTTTTTGATTGCAGAGAGTGTGATCCTGCTGGACATGGTTATCCAGCCAGGAGCAAATTAGATAGCCCAAGTTTAGGGCACCTTTTCAAGCCCCTTCCCCAAGTGGGATGAGAAGAAGGGAACCTGAATAGGACTGTTCAGCCATGGCAGCAGCTGCTGAATTGCAGCCCTGCCACGTGTGAGACCACCATTATGCTACTACTGCCTGTGTGCAGATTCATAGCTGGAATTCACTAGTCTTGTCTCTGTCACCACTGGTCCATTGCCACAAGGCTTTGGGAGGTTTGTGCAGGAGAGTGTGTTGTTTTCACAGGTTGGTAGAAACCTGTGTGTGGCTTGATTTAATATGAGGAATCTGCTGCACAGAAACAGGAACCACATTATCTTGACAAGGTAGAGACCTGGGCCAAGTGGCAAGGGAGAGCCATAGAATACAGGAGATCTCCATCTTGCTGCAGCATTCTGTTTTTACACCCATTTAGATCCTGAGATCTTCCTTTGCCTGTTCCATGGTTGAAGAGTTGGGACAGACATTCAAACAGCCTGAGCCTGAATTGATTCGATCTTTGCAGGTTAGTCTAACCTGCAAAGCTTGAACCTATTTGGAGGTGGATAGACATTTTCTTTTCATTCCAGAGATTAGGAGCACATGCTTGCAATGGCTCAGGCTAGAAGCTGGAGGGTGCTAGAGCAACCCTCCCTTCCCTGACATAGTGCTGAGCTGAGGAGGGTGTGGCCAGACCCTATCAGGACACTCTGATTAAGGAGGGGTGTAAACCCCTACCCTGCCTGCACCATCTCAGACTTTTCCCCCTGCTCACTGCTCAAGGGTGGGAGTGTTGCCAGACCCCAGCCCTAGGCTAGCACTCTGAGGAAAAGGGTGTGTGTGCAATGCATGCATCTGTTGATGATACTGAACTTTTCAATCTCTTCCCCTGCTTTTTCATACTGTCTGCAAACCTGACAGGGCTGCAAACCAGCAGGGGGCTGATAAAACCACAGTGTTTATCAGCCCATCAGCAAAACAAAAGCCTCTCTCATTAGTTCAAGCTCTTCTTAAACAGTTTTTTCCAAGGAAGAAACAGAGGGACTTTACCAGCTGACCTGTTGATTAGCTCCAAAAAGCCCTAAGCAGATACTGTTCTGTCTGCCTGTCCCAGTGAAATTGGTGACACACATAGACACCTCTCAGCATTCACTAGCATACCACATGCTGAGGGTCCATGGGGCTCCATGCTGTGGGAGATGGGAGGGAGTGGGGAATCCCTGCTTGATCAGCGAGGGGAGTCAGGCAGACCCTGCTGTGCCTGCAGTATCTGCTGGAGTTCTGGCTAAGAGAGGGTCAGGGCCAGCTTGTTCTCTAGAGCAGAGAGCAGTCAAGTCTAGCCCAGTCCAGCCCAGGGCTGCAAAGCCTCTGGGATGCTGAGGGACTTCGGTTTAACTTAAACCAGGAAGAGATATGGGACAGACATTGCATAATTGGGTTTGACACAAATCAGTTAAGTCTGATACTACATTCAACCAGGTTTATCTTGAACCAGTTTCAGTCATTTTGAAACTGGTTTATGTACACTGAATTTTTGTTCTGTTATAGGTTTAAACTAGTTTCTGATAACTTAAACCAGTTTATGTGTAATGTCTGTCCCTAGCCTTAGAGTTGGTCTGTGGTTTGCCTGGAACCTCCCCTCAGACCTGTTCACTGTAGGTGACCCTGCCCAAGCATCTAAGGAAAGGGACCTCAGGAATCAATTGCAGATGGAGTCAACTAAAATAGCCATCTGTAGAATGCAGAGGATAAATTGGATGGGATTAAGTGGCTAATCTGGTGAATTTGTATGGGGATGGACACCTGTATGTGATCAAACATAAGCCTTGACTCCACTTTTGGAGTTAGATAGCTAAGCAGCTGACCTCAAATAGCTAGCTCATTCCTGATTTTCCTATTCTATTCCACACCACACCAAACCAAACCCAGCAAAAGCATCTTCACAGAACAAGCACCCCTGCAATAGCTAATAGCATTGCAGTAGGGTACTCCCCTAGGATAGGGGACATATGGGTTTAAATAATCTCTTTTCTGATGGATTTGGAGGAGAAGCTTGAACCTACATCTCTGATGTATGACCCTAGCTACTACAGTATTGTTATTTTGGGATGGATCTTTCACAGTTTCTTATGTTGGAGTTGTTCTATTTTGTATGGACATTTATTGGACCAGACGAACTCTATACTGCATCCAGTGTGTCGGGTATGCACTGGAGATGTAGATGCAAGTCTATTCTCTAATAAATCCATCCAAAGCAGGAACTGAAATCCAGAGTTTCCCACATCCCAAAAAAGTGTTCTGGCCACTAGGATAGAAAGCCTATTGTACATATAGTCTGATGTCTTTTGTCTTACCTAAAAGATCAGAGTGACTGGCAAGAGAACTCAGTAACAGAGCACTTATTTTGAGAATCCCTCCTCAGGGTTTTGGTTTGAGCCAGGCCTCCAAGTGACTTATTGGTTATAGGGTGGTAACAACATTTAGGCAGCTTTGCACATGCTGCTAGATAAGGTGGCAGCTGAGCAGTGGTTGTTAAGGATGTTAATAGGGACTATTAAGACTGTGTAGGCCATAATGAGATGCATGTGTACACGGCACTTAAAAGTGGGCTAAATGCTTTTGCACCACTTTAATGGTGTCGGTGTTCGCACACCTCAGCAGTGTATTGCACATTAATTCCAGCCACTGTAGGAAATTCAGTGGTGTAACGTGCCTTAATTGACTTGGGGTGCAGCAAACTAAAACTCCTTTAAGGAGTTTTAGTTTGCTGTCCCTACAGGTGCGGAGCAAAGCACCGAGCTCCATGCAGCTCCACGGCTCTTTAGGAAGCCCTGCAGGCAGCCTGATAGCAGCCTGGGAAAGCAGGCTGCTCCCAAGAAAGTGGCGTGCCTGATCTTTTTTTCCCCCCCCACCTGGAGCCTGCCTGCTTGCCTGAGCTGCACGGGGGGCCTGGTTGTTCCTTCCGCGACTGCGGTGCCCCCCAGGACCGCCCGAGCTGGGTGCCTGTGAGTGGGTGCCACCTGGGGTGGGAGTGCACCACTGCTGCAGAGGGAAGCACCAGCACCCTCACACAGCCCAGGGACTCCTCTGCCTGCTGTCAGCTCACCTCCCCCCCCTGCCAGAGAGGCAGGTAAGTCAGTGGGGTGTGTGCACAACACAGGGGTTTAATCAGTCCTAAATTGAAGTGGTGTTTTTAAAAACCCACCGCTTCAATTTAGGGCCCCAGTTTCATCTACACATGCCTTAAGGGTGTTAATAGGTTACTAAGGATGTTAATAGAGACTTACCCAACAATGTGCTTTTGAGCACCTGAATCTGAGTGATTGGGGTGAGAAGTTTCTGCTAACTTTGGGTCCCCAATTAGATATATTTCAGACTTAATGTTTCAGAGTATTTAGCATTAATAGCACTCCAAGGGTACATCAGCATAGACTCCTTTCAATTCCTGGTAGGTCCTTTGCTGACAAGATAAACACTGCCCACTCACTCCCTTTTGGATGCACTGGAGACCAGCAATTAAATGCTTGTGTACTTCAGAGTAAAACAGGTGTTCTGTCTCAGGAAAGCCTGAGAACAACAGTGGGAGGGGTACTTGGGGCTACCCTAATTGCTGGTTGTTGGTGTAATTAAGCAAGAGTGAGTGGGCAGAGCTTATTTTGTTAGTGGCAGACCTAGTAAGATGTAGACATGGCCTGGATGCCCTAAGCACTCTATACCATCAGACTTCCCAGGAAGCTGCAAGTGCTCAGCACCTGAGCAACACAATAATGACTGACTGTGAAGAATGTGGTGCAAGTGACTTGTGATATGCAGTATCACAAAGTATATGGCAGACAGAGATGGAATTCAAGTCTCCAAAAAAAGAGTTCAGCTGCCTTTAACTAAATGAGGCAGATGTCCTGAAGAAAACTTACTATGTAATCATGTATTTAATGACTGTTTCAGAATCACAGATTTTGAACATTTTTGACAGTACATTTTCCATTAGGAAATGCTGTTTTGTCAGAATGAAAAGGACTTGTGGGAACTTTCAGATTCTGATGATTTTTTAGATGACATTTTAAAACTATTCAGTATGTAAATATTTAATGTGTTTGTTCTAAGTGTTTTACATTGGCTTTGTTGTTTCATTTTAAGGTTGTTTTCATTCATTTTGTTTCTACTTGTATGATAGTAATCTTAATCTTTATATTATGTTGAGTATTCATATTTATTATAAAAATCTTTGAGCATTAGCAAAGTGAAACATTTCAAAATCTTGTACAGATTGTCTTAGTTCTAGCATTTCCCAATTGTTGGTGATTTGACATTATTATTTTTGTTTAATGGATTTTGTGGGTGCATGGTAACTTCCTTCTCCCTTTATGAAAGCACATTGAAAAAATCCCTGGAAATTCTGTCATGTGGCATCATAGTGACAACCATATGATTCCAAGGTTGGTAACCTTTAGATCTTTACCACACAGACCTCTGTCAGTTTTGGATGGAGGAACTGATAACAGTATCAGGTTGTCATCCAGTATTTGGCCCAGCACTAGAGGGGAAGGGGAGACGCACTTTGACAGAGTGTTTCACTGATATTTTTGGAGAGCAGAAAAATAATGAAAGTCAGGAACACGGGGCACATATCCACGTGCAAGTGTTCTGGGGTGGCTTTACACTAGAGCAAATTTGCTCCCGCTTCCCCACATGTGTAGACACCTTCCTGGGGTGGGTTTCCTTCAGAGTAAATTACTCTAGAGTAAGCCCATCCCTGCAGATGTCTACATGTTTGGGGAAGTAGGAGCAGATTTGCTGCAAGTCTGCTCCCACCCCCATGGACCCTGCACCAGCCCCCTGAAGCATCCAGGGAGAACTCTGGGCTCCCTCTGGGTGCTAACCTAGGGGCTGGCAGGGAGCATAGGGCCAGGAGACAGCTCTCTCCTGGCAGGGGCTGGGACATTGCTCCCTACCCTCAGGAGCTGCTCGCTTCCAGGGTGGGCAATGCCACCAAAGCCCAGATGGGGACAAGCTCCCTCTGCCCTGGCATTTGGGAGCTCCCAGCCCCTGCTCTGTAATGCTCCTGAGGAGAGGGAACAATCTCCCGCTTCCTGCTGCCCTGTTGATTGGGTGCACATTTGCTCCTGATCAGCCATCTACATGTGCTGTACTTCTCACTAATTACTCCCAAGTAAATTTACTACTTGTATTTACTGGTAGTAAATTTACTCTTGATTAGAGCAGATTACTGCACAGTAAGCATCTGCATGTGTAGACAGTGATGCTTACTGTGCAGTAATTTGCTCTGATCGTGCATAAAGCATCTTGTCTAGACACGCTCACTGGGTTCCATTTTAAGAAGGCTCTACAGCAAAGTGTTTTGTAGTTGGCACAAACTCTTTGGCTCGTCTCCCCAGCTGTGATCCTTTCTGTTCTGTCCATGTCATGTCACTTTCCTACCTGCTTTTCTTAGTCTCAGTCTTCCCAGGGAAGTACACCACAGAGTAAATCCGTCTGATTTCCCCACAGACTTAGGAAGGAGGACCCTTATTTCTTCTCCTGGGAAAGTTCATGTGAAGTGTGATCAGCCAGGAGATCTGTATACTCATTGTGCACTTAATCTTTAAAAGTTTGATTGCTCTCCAACTCAAAGTAGCATAAGCAAACTGCAGGATTTTTAAAAGGCTTGTAACTTGGTCAAAATTAGGCAGACTTTCCTGGAGACAGAAAAGATGCACCCTTGATAGAAAAGCCACCCTACTCAAATTTCAAGTTCCTGTTCCAAGGTTTGTGGACAGTAGATGTGTTCAAAGAAAAGGAGGTCCAAATTTTTTAAAGACAAGAAAATATATTTTACCTTGGCTGATTTGTTTTGGTTGATATAATTAAACAGACACACACAAATTCAGTTGGAGGCAGGCACTTTGCATGGAAATTTTCAACCTAAATGGTTAATATCTGGCAAAGTTATAACAGGATTTTATAATGAGTTCTGTCAGACAGTCTTAATAGGAGATGGCATTAACAGCACTGCCTATAATAGTATAAACATTTTGTGCTTAGTAGTTACTTTCATGAGAACAATATCTATATTTCTATTTTACAATAAGGGCTATCTTCAAGAAAGAGAGAGAGAGGAAATATGACTTTTGTCAATTTTCGTATTATAACTGATCTAAAGATATATGTGAAGGGGGCTCTTGTCCTTTTATAGAAGTTGTATGAAGGTTGATTTTTAAGCTAATACATGAGAACAAACTTTCACTAATAGGCCAGGTGTTTTCTTTTAACAAAGGATAGGCTAAGGCATGTCATTTTTGACCTGGAGAATTGGATTGGGATAAGATTGTTTTAGATAAAGATTTCCCTACTAACTTAAAACTGAATCTCTTTTGAACATTTTTTTTCTCCCCAGCTCAAAAAAAAATCCATATATTAATTTTGGGGGTCATTAATTTAATAAACACTTACTGGTTTGGGAAGTGAAAAATGCAAAATGCTGTGAAGGAGGTCAGTCTTCCTGTAATTCTGGCCAAGCCCAAACCAAAAAATGGCATTCTCATAAGATTTCCTATGAAGCAGACAAAGAGAAAATGTTTAGTAAATCACTTGATAGATTTATTAGAGAGAAGTTGAGGACTTCCATTCATTGCTTGAATATTCTGCACTGTAGCCATGTCTGTGCAGTGCTTTGTGTAGGCTAATTAGCCCTGCCAAATGAAGTGTCCTGTTAGCCCACCCTTCACTTAATGAGCCTGTCTGCAGTCCCATGCAGATGTAGCCACACTGCTTGTGATTTAGGATACAGACTGGCCAGAGCCCTATAGTGTGCTTGAGGTCCCACTGCTAAGATTGCTTGATATCACTGCTGAGGGTAGTAAGGTTACTACATAGGTATGGCTCAGAGGTTTAACGCAGGCATTAGGATGGTCACTCACATGCAAGTACTAAATTGTCCTTTATAAATATTCATTCCATTACTAGTCACTTGTTATCTTACATAGCATGACGTCTCTGACCCTGACAGGAGTGAGGTTCTCTAACCATCTTCCAACACAAGTAGCCGGAGCAAGAAACCTAATTGTCTTTTAGAAATGTTTATGAAAGGGTTATATGACGTGGACCCGTGTCCCTATTCCAGCTTATTTTCGATAAACAGATTTATCTACATTAAACAATACTGCTGAGCTTCTTGAAGTTTTCCTTTCCCAAGTTTGTTTGACCTACTGCTGTTGCTTCTGTGGGTTCAGCACAAACGGGAGACATGATGTATAACTTGGTTGTTCAAATACTAACCTGAGAGTCACGTGATTCACTGACTTCAGTTTGGATGTCTTTGGACTCGCTTCCTGTCTCTGTTGCAGATTTCAAGTGTGGCCAGGGACAAATCAATTCATTGCTGTGTTTCTTCATGTCCTCATCTGTAAAACTGGGAGAAAAACACTCTTGCTTTTTGCAAGGGTATTATTAGTGAATTACTTTGAGGTTCTCAGATGGAAGGTGCTGTGGAAGCATAAAAGGTCTTTATTAGACCAAGAGTACAGGGTGCAGTTACTGTACTTGGGAGATTTTGTCTAAGCTTCTGTTTCAGTGGCGACCTCCTTCCTGTATTTAAGAATCTTATTCTGTACCCCTCACATTAGTTCTGTTTCTGGCCAAGCACTTGAAAAAATAGGAAGAAATAGTGCAAAAACCCCAGAACCACCTGTAAAGTTCATATATGATTTCCCCACCCATAAAAAGTAGCAAAGTGATTGTATTTATTTTAATATAAATAAATACATTTTTATCGCTGCAGTTTGTAAATAGGAAATGAAGTCACAATCCTCAAAATTATAATGGCAGGCACACAAAGACACAGTTGCTGGCACAGAATTCAATTAACAGATAGCAATCACCCTTGGGTGACTGTGTGAGGTAGAAATATGCAGGGATGCTAATAAGTAATATCTTAAAGCCAAGTCGTTTATCAGCCAGCAGCCAGACATGGGCATAAGTGTGGGCAGACTGCACTGCTCTGGGATATTTAATAAAACCTGCTCTCTTCATTTGAGGATTTGTGTTTAATCATTTGGTAACATTTTAGAAACATCCAGGCTGGGAAACTTCTCAAATGGAACTGCTTAGGTCAGAAAACGTAAGGCATTATTTACCGAGACTAAAATAGCCAAAGGAACACAGTGGATTCTAGGGTGATATTAAAAAAAATTCTTTGTTGCCATCTTTTTGACCTTTGAGCTTCTATGGTATGCCTGCTAACATGAATCACAGCCTTATCTGGGGAAACCTGCAGAGGGCCTTCATTAATACTGGGAAAGCAAATGATTGAACTGCTGTTTTAAATAATATTTTAACTCTTCTTGGCTTGGGTTAAAGCCTGGAGCTAAACATTTTTTTTCTTCTAGGCTCCTTGAACTTTAATTTGCATTGAATTCCGAGTGTTCAGAAGCTTGAGGCATGCTTAGGGTTTGATTTCCATCCAAAAATTTTCAATTTAGGCTTTATTCTCAGAAATGTTCTTCATGCAGAAGCAGTGGGGCAAAACTGCAGAACTATTTTCCTATGGTGAAAAGACTGTTGCTTGGGAAGAAAGAGGAGTCTAAACATGAGGTTGTTTCTCCCCTTAAAGGAGGACAATGTATAAGAAGGGTGCTAGGATCTTCATATAATACAGAGGTAAGAAGAGGTTGTGATGGGCTTTTAAAAGATCTTTGGGATTAAAGCATTTGTCAAGCAAAAATGGCTTGATGTAGAATAGACCAAGGCCAAGCAGCTTCATAGCAGCCTGGTCATAGGACATACAAGAAGCAGTATGTCAATGTCATTAACAACAAATGCAGAAGTCTGTTGACTAGAAAGCAGATGGCACTTCTGATAGAGCTTTGACTGCTTTTGGTACTGACCCCTCTGAACAACCAGCAATACCTCTTGTGTGGTCATGAATTTTTCATGTATTCTAGTTAGATAGTGATTAAAGGCTTGATTAACTTCCAAGTTACCCTGGTTTCTGACAACTTGATTATCCCCATTACGTTGTCCCTTGTGGGAGAAAGTCTATTGGAAGAGGCAGAAGGTGGAAGGTGCATTTAAATCCTAATTCACCTTTGAAAAAATGGATAGCAATGAGTAGCACCTTAGAAATGTACTGATTTGGGGCTCTTCATAGAACTGTATTAAATTTCTTCTCCTGTGGACTGTCTGCTGCCTTTCCTCACATTTAAATATCCGCTACAGCATAACAGGACTGCTGTGATTTCCAGCAATGTGGGAACTGAGTCCATGCCATGATTGTCATGCTATTCTTTGCATAAAGTCTTAGTAAATGAGCTTCATTAAGGGAACTATGGGAGATATTAGCAGAATGAATTGTGCCCTAGAGCCTGCAGATAGACTGTGGTAGAGAGTCTCAATTCAGTACCTGAGTCTAATGTATTCCCTCCGTGACAGGTGCATCTACATGTTCATTAATGTGCAGTAGTTACTGTATATTTAGTTTAGTACTTGCTTAATGAAGTACCAATTAAATGCAGAGTAATTACAGTTACTGTGCAGTAGTGCCAACGCATGGTTTTTTAGTGACGCTTATTGTGCATTAGCTTAATACTACTGTGCAGTAGAATATTAGCACAGGTTTTGCCCAGCACACTACTGCACACTTTTATTTGGATACTGAACATTAAACAGCTCATGTAGATGTGCCTGAGGAATACCTGTAATCTGCGAATCAGTACCAATAGTCCCCTCTCCTAATCATTCTCCAAACCTTTGGCACAGAGCCCACTTTGTCATGCACAGGAAATGGAAAGTATAATGTATCTGCATGATTGCCAAGAAGATGTGACGTAACATATTGTGGAGTTCTTTTCAAAGTGTTTTTCAATGGCCTCCTCACTAATGGGTGAATTACTTCTATAGATAATTTTAAAACCAGGTGGTATAATAGAAAGATTGTATAGGCATGACTTGTGTATGACCACATTACTCATAATAGCAAAGCCACGAGAGTTATATAGTTCATCCCAAATATATGCCCATAAATCCTATAAAACCATAAAATGCCATTGTTTGTTTTGTATATACCACTAATTTTGCAGAAAAGCCATTTATAGTTCCACACGAAACCAAGCTGACTGATTACGATGAAACTTCACAGAAGAGGAAATTAAAAAATTTCAACTATTAAATTTTAGAACACTCAATCTTAACCTTGTGATATTATGATTCAATATGTGCCATTAGGGCCAAGGGATAAGTGCCGGGTCCAATTGGTTGTGTATTGTAATGGAGACCTCATTCCTGACCTCAGTGGTCTGCAAGATATTGGAACTTAAACTTCCTGCTGATTCAGGCTTGAATATTACTCGTCTTCACTGCAGACTTTTGAATTTTTTTTGGAGGGGAGACAAGAACTGAGAGGTTTTTTTTGGGTTTTTTTTTGTTTGGTTTTTTTTTTTGTGGCTTGGCTTTTATAAATATTATCTCTAAAGTTGCAATGTTGGAAGTTCGCTCAATGAAGCTACATTAACAGCCAGAGTTTAGGTGAGTGGGTCAAAAGTACAAAACAATTGTAATTTACCCCATACATAACACCACCACATGCCTGATATAATTCAATCCTGGAGGACCCAAGGAGTAGTTCAATCTATATGATGATTCACAATCATGCTTTTCTGCTGAAAGTGTCATCAAGGGAGCCAGTTTGTATTAGCTGTAATGGCAAACAGCTGTTCAAGAAGAGCTGGTCAGGCACCAAATGACCATTAGATAGATTGTACTGACTTTTCCCTACTTCTGAATTTGCCCTGGTGACCTGGAATTGCAGTGTCCCATCAGCTACTACCAATCATTTAAACCATTCAGTCCTACAAAGCTCCTGTTCCCACCACAGCAAGTACTGCTTAAATTTAGAAGCTGCCAGATACAGTGCTTCATATTCACTGATGGCCTGAATAATTTCTCAGTGGTGCAGCACATATCTCATTAAATCAAAGATGTTTGTAAGAACTATACATACACAAAATGGGGTGTGTTATTACTTTGCTGAAAAGTGATGACTTAACAGAACCGCATAGCTGCCTGTTCCAACCTCTGGAGAAAACGCTATCTTGCAGCGTGAGTTTTTGAAGAAATACTTCCCCTTCTACTACCCTAATCTGTACCTGTATGCTTACCATTATTATAACATATTAACTGCTAGGCTCAGAGAAGGACTGAGGATTTCCCAAGTATAAAAGCAACAGTAGGTCCCCTACACTCCTGCAGCTATTTCATTAGCTGCTCATATTAGTGTTGGAAATACTGGCTACTACTACTGGTGGCAAAGGTTAAATGTGTTTGCAGGAAATCAAAGGAGTGCTGCCCCTTTCTCTCTTTCGCCAGCCCAACCTCCCAGGTGGAGAATGTTTGAAAGGCTGTTGTATATATGGAGAAAATAAGTTAGTCTGTACCTGGCTCAGGACACCCACATTCATGCAAGAGGCTTAAAAAAATGTGTGCTGTATGACTTTGCTGTAGCAAGATTTTCCTCATTGGTGTTTGGGGGAAGAGCAGAGGATTCCTCAGCATTGGTTATTATCCAGGGCATGTGTTTTAAAATGTTAAGTACCTTGATTGTCTCTTGCATAACCAGTGCTGTCAGCAGTTTGCACAATGCTTTTATGAGTCTTTTTTTCTTCCCTGAGATACCTGCATTCAGTTTTGAGATTCTGTTTCTGAAGCAATTCATTAAACATCTTCAGTGCACCACTTCTGTGAAGAAGTCAATTTGTTCTTCTGCCTAGTGAAGCAAAACTCATGGCTTCAGTTGGTAAATGCAAGGATTAGAAGCATTTCTTGCTGTTTAACTTATACTTCCCTTCAATTTATCCCCTCTAACATCCTCTTTCCTTTAAAGTACAAATTCATTATTCATAGAAGGTCCAGACTGACACTACTTCAGGCTATATCATTCTACTTTAGATCAGGTACAGCTGGGCAGTCTGGCTTTTACACAGGGCCATAGGAAGGGAAAAAAGTAGTTCAGTGTCTTGTTTCATGTCAAGTCTTGGCTCTGATGTTGCTATCAGATGTCAATGCAATGGTGGGTTTAAGATAACCCAAGGGGACAAGAACCATGGCTTTGAAAAGGCCCAGGTACAAACATGACACTTTTACCAGTAACAGTGATTGGAAACTGGTCTATACCTGTAACAGAACAGAAGTTTGGCAGGCATAGACTGGTTTTAAAATGGCAGAACCTGGTTTAAGATTTGCCCCCCCCCCCCCCCAAGGCAAATGTTCTGTTTGCTACTGATCTAAACTACATAATTTACAGAATAACACATAAATGGCTCAGTTCTGCCTTGGGCTTTTTGACACCTAGCTAAGGTGTCATCTCGGTACACTTTTTTTTTTTTTTTTTTTTTAAGTACTTTCCTCCAAATCACTAGTTGTAGTGTAGATGGGTCCCTTAGGATCTGGAGATATTTCTGACCATGTAAGTTATAGTAAGCAGCAATATAGTCCCTACAAATGCAAACACCTCTGTGCATCATCCACAAGCAATTTTTCTTTCTTGGGCATTTCTTTTGTGCGAATTGAATCAGGATTAGATTTACAGAAGGTAAATAATGGAATCAGGACCGGTGCCCATTGAAGTTAATAGGAGTCTTTCAGTTACTTACCAACTAGAAGATCATTTAGGGGCAATTAAGAAAAAATATAGTCTTCATATTTCTTCAAAAGTATAGTTTTTTGTTTTAAAAAAATCCTTTAATTATTCATGATTGTTTGTGGAGGTTTTCTGTATTTGCTATCGAGGGGTATGGTTGAATATAAGTTTACACACACACACACACACACACACACACACACTGACAAATCCTGCACCCAGGAAAGAGAAATGTGCAGAGCCCTAGACTGAGGAACTTCACACTGATCACATTGAAATAGGAACTTCGCGCTGATCACATTGAGATATGTATTTTCCTCTTATTTCCTTAACAGTGCCCTAACATTACTTTTTCATTTAAGCAATGATTCATTTGTAAGAAGTTATTTCTACAGTTGGAATTGAGAGGGATGATAGTTCACAAGAACATCTCTTCTTTAAGTAGTGGTCCCATCAAGGAGAAAGTCTTAGTGCCACTGTACTAATGGAGGTTCTAGTGCTAGAATCAGATACCCACTAATTGATCCTTGGATCCAAATTGCAGCCTATTGACTTCAATTATACGTATCTATTTAGAGGTTTGAGAGGTCATTATGAATTCTGTAATGATTTTCTTTTATTAAAAAAAATGAAAAACTCACAAAGTTCCCAGGTTATGGTCACAGATATTACAACCCAAAATTATATTACAGCAGTATTTTGGAACTTTGCTGGCAAATACAGTAGTATGTTCATGAGTTGTATAGCAGATATTTATTTTTGATTTATACAAAGGACAGAAAGGGGCACTTATCCAAGGTTCTAGGTAGAGTATCATGTATTACAAAAAAGGGGAAATTAAACAGCCCACAGCACATAAAGCTGGCTCTCCTCATCCCTCTAAAAGTCCATTTTCACAGCAACTTGTACAAATGGATGCATCCTTTATGAAGCCTTTCTATAGGGAAGCCAGAGTGAGGTCTGAAGGCCATTCTTGGAGAAGGTTCTAGTGCTAGCCCTATATCTGTCAAATTGAAGAGGATGTGATTTACGTTCCTCTGTTAATCACAAATGTATTAGCAGTATAGCATAGGAAGAGGCAGTCTCAGGTAGTCAACATATCTATACTATGTGTTGTCAGAGGCAAAGCAGGCTCTTTTAGCACCTGGGGTAGGGACAAGGAGGAGAAGCAGAAAGAAAGGAGCCTTTGCTGCCCCTGCTCTCCTCACTTGGGCAGCAGCTGCTACAGCTGTGGTCATTCCTTTATCAGTGCAGGCTCAGGCTGTTGCTGCTAGGGGACAGGCAGGAGAAGGGGCTTCCCAGGGGCTGCTCCTGGTGCCTCCCACTACCTCCCATGGCAAAGTCTCCTGTAGGAGGCATTAGTCAACATCCCCCTCTCCCTCCAGATACACTACTGGGCATGGGGCTGTGCCTGCCCAGCTCCTATGGCCAGGCTCTGCCTGCCATGGCAAAGACTGCATAATGGTGCCACATCTAAGTTGACACCCAGGTCTAGTGCCCTGCTTCTCCCTTCCCCCTGCCTAATTACACTATTCTGTGTTGTGAACCCAACCTCTTAAATTAATTCCTGACACCAACAGGCACTCAGTGCAGTTGGTAGCACACCACGTACGTTTGCTATCATGAGAAGGTTGTTTGTTCTGTCTCTATGCCAGGCCTGGAGTCATCAGTGAGAAGCATATCCCACCCACTCACGCTAGCTAGCATGGGCCAAAGCTCAGAAGTGAAGTGATGTAACTGGCTCAGTGTGGCCCTGATCTGCTCATAGGCTCATTGCCTTGTGTGTGACTCTTAGTGCACACTCAGAGCTGGACTTGACTACAATATGACCACCCAGAAATAGCCCGGAGAATACAAACATCAGTAACAAAAAGCATCAGCAGATCTGCAGTCAGAAGCGGAGGAACCAGCCTGGCATTATTAGCCTGCTCTTTTCCCCAATCTACTTTCAGCTCTCAGTCTTATTGAGGTTGAGGCCTTGCCTACTTGGCATCATCCTCTATGTCCCCTTTAGGGGAGGGTTCTGCCAGCTATGCTGGCATAGCTGTAGCAGCAAAGGCTCCTTAATGTAGGCAAACCCTGGGCTTCAGCCTCGGACTTCTGTGGAAAATAGGTAAGACCTTCAACAACACTAGGTAGATCAAGAGCAAGAGAGATTTTGAGCTGAATGTCATCAAGATGCTGGAAATGCTGCATCCCATTCCTAACCCTCCAATTGGCCCCATATCCTCTTTGAAAAGCAGAGGAGGCAGAAGGCCTGCAGAACTCCACATAATAATGCCCTAAAATAATTAAAGTACTATTGGAATTGGGGGAGGGGAAGTGGCAGGGGGAGAGAAAACGAAAAACTTTTACCACTAAAAGTTTCAAAAGAGGAGTGGAAAGCTATGTTGTAAAAAAGAGCTGATCGTATTTATGATTAACACCTATGCCCTTGAAATTATGTGTTCTTACTACACCAAGGTGTAAGAAGTGGATGGGTATAATATGTTTACAGACTGCATTTCACCCACCTGGGTAGTATAGAGAGAGGGCGCACAATGTTTCTCTCTGTTTCTGAGTTGATGTCCCACCATGACAGTGTTGGGCACTCTCATGCCCCTCTCCCACTTTAGCCATTGCTGGTGGGGAGAGAAGCAGTAGCAAGAGAAATTGGCCACTGCTGCTGATTGTCACCAATTCCTCTCACCTCTGTTTGCCACTGGTTATGCTTGCTGGTGGCAGATGACATCAGGGAAAGCAGTGGTGGTGTCTGAAGTAGTGGGGGTATATGGGCAAAATTGGTGGCAGCTGGCATCCATATGGCCCTTCTTTAAACCTCTCCAGGAGGACATGTCCCACATCTTGGAAAATGAAGGATAACTATCTGTAGCTACTGAGTTATGCTTTTAGTCCACGAGGTAGAATTCTGTGCTTTAGTGTGTCTGGCCCCAGATTCAAACCTCTTAATAGCTTACCCTGGGAGTCATTACACATGAGTTACTTATATTTACAAGCTGATTTGTATTTTCTCTGTAGACCAGTGATTCTTACCCAAGGTGCCTTGAGATCCTTTTAAGAGTGCCCTGAGATGATATACAACATTAGCACTGTTAGGTGTGCAAACATGATTCATCAGATAAAACCAGAGATTTCCAAGAGGAATCCATAGTGTTCAAAATATTCTGATTGATTGTGGTTTTTCTAAGTTCTTTGCAACAGAAAAAAACTGTTACATTATTTTCCTGTAGTTAAAAAATGAGTAAAAACTAAGAGCTGACATTTTCCAAGGGGTGCTTTCAGTCTAATTGGGGGGGTGCCTCAAATCTAAAAAGGTTGCAAACCACTGCAGTAGACATACTGGGACAGCATTTGGGGCAAGCATTTTTTATTAGCCAGTACCATTAGAAATGGTTTCATAGAAGCTATTAAGTTTGTTCTCCTTTCTGTTAGTATACAACAGGGCTGTGAATTTTAGGGGCAATAGTTCAACTAGGAGAAAGTTTTGTGGGAATAAAGTGTATTTATTCAAAGTGTTTCCACAGGAGGGGTGATAAAGGGCACTGTATATTTCTAATATTGTAGCCCTTTGCATGGATTTATCTACAGAGTGAACAAAAAGTTCACTCAGCAAGTCTCATAATCTTTTAGACATAAAATGTTGGGAAATAATCTCCTTTAAACCAAAACATGGTGAACTCTTAAAATGAGCAGCTCCTTCCTGAAAGTGGCTTAAATAAAAAAAAATTGAGAGCCAGCATTCAAGCTGTCAGATTCTACCACTATCACTGTCTCATCTGCTAACACCTACTAGCAAACGCTTGTCAATTGCAGATTGTCATAAGCATCTTTCATTTGAATATCTCAATGCAAATGAAAAAAAAATTAAACAATTAAGCCTAACTGTGCACCAGAAAAATAGGAAGTGTCAATAGGCTCATTAGTAAACTGAGACAGAGAGGTATTTGATGACATGCCCCAGGTCACAAAGTGAGTCACTGCCAGTACTAGGGACAGAATATGCTCTAACCACAAGGCATGCTGCTTGTCTCGCCTAGAAAAGGTTTTGCCAGATTATTATTATTTAAATCCTCTTACTGTTTTAAACCTTCATGATTAGCTTCTGTTCTTCCTTCATAATGGATCCTTTCCCTCCCCACCTTTTGCAGCCAAAATGAGGCATGTGCTGGGGGCAGAACTGTCCTCGGATTATTGAGAACATAGTTTTCAAGGGTGCCAATCAACTACTTTTTCCTGTTTCCCTTCAGATCAAATATTTTCTGTTTGTTTCTTTCACAAACAAGCAAACTAAAAAAAGGAGTTTGTGATGTCTCATATTTCCTACTGGAAGAGATTTCAAAACTTGTCAATTGTCTACACCCAATACAGTATCACTAGATACTAATTTATGGAAGTCAGTGGATAGGAGGAAATGAGGGATGGGGCATCTATAATATTCTACTTTATTCAGAAGCGTGTACCAAAGTGCTTTTTTTCTGCATACAGCAGAGGCTTTGCATGTCTCCTTTCTTGCTTCAAAAACAGATTTGTGTTATGTTATATCCTCCAAGTAGCAAATTCCCTCTGCCAACTATCTGTGGGTGTGCAGCCCTTTCTTGGGAACATGTTGTATCTTCCCAGTTCCTGTGTTTGTGATATCACAATCCTTTTGCTCTGCAAAACCATGAATGAGGCCATTGTGAAGGGGCTACCAGATACTTAACATTCTAAGAGGGACATGTTGCTAAAAGTGTGTGTAATGAGGAAAATTACATGGCCAATAAAACAAAGGTCTTCTCAAGTTCTTGCTCTTTTTTTTCTTCTTGATTTCAAAGTAGAACTGATTACACTGGGTCTAACTTTTCAAGGCCTGGCTGGATCATGTTGAGGTTTTCTTTCTTCCTTTTTTTTTTCCCCCAACAGGAGTTGAGGCTGAAATCTAAGTCTAAGTTAATGAAGCTGCTTCAAAGTTGCGGAGAAAAGAGAGTAAACTACAGCTGTGAGGCACAGACCACAGGAGATTCCTGCTTCAAACCCAGCCAGCGTAGAATCTCTGGAATTATTTGATTTAAGAACAGGAAAAGAATTTACAGTATCTGATTTACAGATTAGCCCTGAAGGAGAGGGAAAAAACAGTAATAAATACTCATTTCCATCTCTCCATTTTCTAATATGGTCATTTCAAGCTGTAATAAAGTTAACTGAAAATGGAGTCCAGCCTGAGAGAGACTTTGGGGAATTTGCGCATAGACTGGCAAATTAATCTCCGAATAGCCCACAGTTCAGCACTCCTTATTTTGTCAATATTCAGTGAACAGTGAAAATTCAGAACATAATTTCCCCCCATTTATTCTATAACAGTTTATTTTCAACCCAGAAGTGCACCTGGTGATTTATTGCTCATTTCCAAGGAGTTTATTCAGACCAATTCATTTTTTTATGATTAAAACTGAAACTCTGGAAGTTTCCTGTGTATTTGCAGGCTGATTGAGACAGAGATATTAAAGGGATGACTGTAGTAGGATAAGGAAGATAGGAAGGAGTCATGCTAAGCAGTACAAAATGCAAATACGTGGTTTTGTATAACTCTGTCCACCCCATTTCTGTTATTGAGAGGTTCAGGTTGCTGCGCTACATCCTGAAAAGGTGAAGAGTACAAGAAGACACTGCCCCCTTATACTCCTGCATAGTAGTGGGGTACAAATATCGACTTTGCACTCCCTCTACAGAAGGCTGTTCCCTCCATATCCCCTGAGGATGCAGTAAGACCTCACTGAAGTAGGGAGAAGATAGGGCATAGCATCACCTGCCCTTTACATCAGCTAGCAGAGGTAGTCAGAGGCAAGAGTTGTGCTTCCCATCCTGAAGTTGTGTAATAGCAGAAAAGTTGCCCTTGTGGGTCAGAAAAACTGATGAACTGTTCTGTCAGGGTCCCTCTAGAATGGTATGGCTCTGCACAGCTGGCTTCGCAATGTCAGGCTGTGCCCCACGATGTACTTGTACGTTATGCCGGAACTCAGCCCTTTTGCTCTAACACAGTATAAGCCAGTCTTTAAAATGAGAATGATCAAATATATAACATGCCATTTTCTCTGTGGTTTTAGGTATGATGCTGAGTATCAAATTTTGCATTTCTGTAAAATCACACAAAATATTGTTTTTGAAATAGTTCAGTATCTCCCTGGACTAAGAGCCATATCCTTAGCATCTGCTGGGCAACCCTCAGGTTTTATCTGTTAAACTTTTTTGGTGCTTAGGTCCTCTTGTTTGTCAGGTCTATATTTTATTCATTTTACCAGCAACCCTGTACTGTATGTTTACAAGGGTTTATTTGTCTTTTGCAGACAGCCATGCTTATAAGCAATAATTTATTATGTTAAAATGTCAGAAACTGGAACTATAAGAAATCCATGCACAGGTTGTTTTTTAAAGGGACCAAGTCAACTTGTTTGCCATTTGGTCAATTACAAAACAACCTCCAAAGACTTTTATCTGCTCCTATGTCCTTTGACCCATTACAAATATTTTACAATGATATTTTTAATATTTTGAAAAAGTTGTTGGCTTTTTTGCTGCTGTTGAGGGGACATGTACAAATAGGATAAAGCAACTGAATGTAGAGGGGAAACTACTAAACTCACCAGCTGCATGCTGCTGTCAAATGTGAAAACAAAGCATAATGAAAAATCATCTTGTTCTAGTAATTTAGCATGCTTTTTCTTGTAATAATGGTGGGTACAGATGCCATTTTTCAACTGTTTTGTCCTTTTAATAATATATGGGCTAGTGTATACTAGTATAGCTCCCTTATGTGTCTGGTTTACATCAACTGAGCATCTAGTTAGTTATTTTAAAGAGATCTTGCCTGACTGTTGCCTAGGTATAAACATGGGCATTTTTCATGTAACTTGTTCCCATGTGATCTGCAGTATGACTTTTTTGGAGGAAAAGTTGTGCTGTATTGTTTGGGGGGAAAGAAAGATAGGGAATGTTTGAAATCTGAACTGGAGTCCAAATTTTGTGAATGAACCCTTTTTTATTATGAGTTGAATCCCATATCTAAATATCTAAGACATTTATGGTGTTTCAAATTTGGAACAAAATATGAATGTTGTCGTTTAAAACCATCTCTAAGATATACAGAGCTTTACATGTCTGAAGCATGTAAATAAAAAATGTGTATACTTTGCTACTGGTTTGTAGTTAGAAAGAGCACCTATACGTGTCGGAGCATAGTAATTTCCATGCTCCATGCAGACTCCAGCATCATGTGTATCAACATCCTCACACTGAAAAATGCAGCAGGGGCACTTCAACTAAAGCTTGTCGAATGAGTTTTAGATAAATCGCTCCTGCTGCTATTTTTCAGTGTGGGGAAGCTGATACACATGACGCTCCCAGCGCTTTAATTAGAGCAGCTCTGGAGCTGCTCTAATTAAAGCACCCCCCACTTCCATCTATAAATGCCCAAAGAATAAATATGACTTGCACATTTTTACAAGACTCCGATTATATAAAATAAGAACTAGTGAAATTATTTCAAATAAAAATATTAAAAAGAAGATTTTTATGCATTAAAATATTTTTAGGCACCTACAGGACTCATTGGAAAAATATTTTCTGCAATTTTTTTGTGTAAAACATTCCTTTCTCAGCAAGATCTATTGTAGCTATATCTAGACCACCTCTAGCACAAATGCAATATTTTAAAGTTGCATAATTTATATCCTTATTTTGGTTCTGTACTGATGTCAAAACAAGAAATTGACTTACAAGAGTGGATGTGGAACAAAAGAACCCTTATTACCAGTATGTGGTTTGTGCCGTGTAAATAATTTAGATACTGGAAGTATGAAGCTGTGATCGGCAGGAGGAGGGGAAGGATGGTATGTAGATTTGTATGGCACAGTGAAGAACTAGAAGTGTCACACAGGACTAGACATGAAAAAATACTGGGTGATTTTGAAGAGTATCATTCTCCAACTTCTGGTTTTACAGAAAAAAATTTGGGGTGGTTTGGGACTTGTGTACTACTTGCTCTGAAGACGTAACACTTAGGGATAAGCTCTAACTCATTTCTGCTTTGAAGATGTGGGTGCAGTTTTGCCTTTTTTAATTTGTTATTGGCTGAAGGATGTGCTTTGTTTGGCCATTATAGTAGCCCCCACTCTCCTTCTCCATATTAAGCAATCTGTTCAGTGTATTTGGTAGAACACCTTGGAGGTTCTGCTGTTCTAATGAAAGTCAGGCTTGACATTTTTGATGCTCCTAAATGCTCTGTATTTTGTATTGCCAGGCTTTCCCCTGACTTTTCTCCCCTAAATATTTACATATGTTTAAAGTAACTTTGGAGCAAATTAAAGCTGTCTCTTAAAAACTAGGAGTTCGCTGATCCTGCTGTGGATTCCAGCTTGGCAGCGTGTCCTCCAGCTGATACAATAGAAAGCAGGCACATAGTATAATGCCTCCCCAAAACCTCATCTGTAAAGTGTAAGCTGGTGCTAAATCTCTGCTGTACTGCAGACTCTTCCTATATTAGTTCCCAAATGTATAGTTGGCACCAAGAATTGTACCAGCTAGTGCAACTGACTTTCATCAGCAGGTTTGCGGCTGTGATTTTTTTTGTTGTTTTTGCCATCTGGATGTGATTTTAGAGTGTGACACAAGCCTGAAATGAAGACATGTAACATTCAGCTTGGTTTTTCTTTCTCTCCTTCTCTCTCCCTCTCAGTCACTGACACACATACAGTTTAAAATAATGCATTCCATTAAAAAAGGATAAATGGCATGCTAGGTTAAATTGTTTATTTTTATTATTACTGTTTATATTCAGATTTGTACTCTGAGGCCCACAAATGATATCAGGGCCTCATGATGCTCAACTTCTAGCAAATACATGGTAAGAAACAGTTTCTGCCCCCACAAAATTTGCAATCTAAATAGATAATACAGAGCCAGGGGAATCAGAAGCACATAGAAGTGAAGTGATCTGCCCAAGGTCATGAAAAGGGTCAGCTGGGCAGTGAGCCCAGATCTCCTGACTGTCCAATATGTTCAGCAGACTACATGCTATCTCTGTTACTTATTATTTTTATTGTGGGAACGCTCAACTACTGTTACCAAAGTTAGCCTCCATTGCACTAAACAGAGTTAGTGCAGAGTAACTAGTGTGCTATATATTCACATACCAGCTGATCATGCCCTTGTTTGCTCGTATAGACAAGCCCAGTGAAAGGAAGTGGGTGAGCAGATGTGTGTGTATCTCTATGTGTGCTGTGTAGAAGGCTGGCCTGTGGTTCTGTTTCTTCTCTGCTCTTCTTACGTGCTTCCCTGTACAGCTCCTGATCTTTTTGTACGTGGGCCAGAGATCTATGTAAGGTCTTATTTTAAGAGTGGTGTGTGTGAGATAGGTCCGAATAGATGACCCTATGATCACTTTGGGAAAATGGTTTCCCATGAAAATAGAGTACTACATTCAGGGCGCCTCTACACGTGTGCCCGACTGTGCAGTTGTTACTGTGCAGTCATTTAGTGCATTAACCATTGGTACTGCTCAGTCCTAGTGCTGCACAAGTTATTTCCAACACTACTACACAGTAGCAATGACTTACTGCACAGTAGCTCATTGCTACTGTGAAGCAGCAGTGGCGTTGTGGTTCATGCCCACCGATGCTATGTTGCCAGAGTGATGAGCAGTATCACCATAGTTTGTTGGTACAGTGACATAGCATCTCATGTAGACATGCTCTCAGTTGCCAAGGAGGCCCCTTTCAGCCCTACACAGACATTCAATGTGAGGGACCCTACTGTCCTTTAATATCAGGTAGGGCCAGGAAATCCAAGTGTCTATGCAGACATGTGTTTCACTTTAAGAAGGACTTATTTGGTTTTAGTGTAAATTAATTCTTAATTGTTTTAAGTTGAAGAAAATTAATCCACTTAGTATGAGGTAATGAGCTTTGATGTGTGGATTCTTGTGTTGTAAGTGCCCTTACTATGGTCTAAGTGTAACGTGTAATTTCACCCTGAGGGGGAATTTATAGGCTGAATTTATATGGGACTAGCTACTTTACTCTTACTCATAGTGCACACTAAATGTGAGGTGGCTTACTCTACTTTCCAAATGGAGTAAGCCAAGCTACCTGGTACAAAATCACTCTTCATTAGGGCTGTGCAAAACGGCTCTGTTCTGTTTCGCCTTGAGTTTCGATGGTTCGATAGAACAATGTTTTGTATGGAATTTCATTTCGAGTCGAAACAGCTGTTCTGTTCCATCGGGCTGTCCCAGCTGGGCTGCCTCCTGCCTCCAGCGCAATCTAGCACGGGAGTCGAAGAAGCAGCCCATCTGGGCTGCCTCGCTGGCCCCTCCCGGATCTTGCGCTGGGGATGGGAAGTCAGCCCAGCTGGACTGACTTCCCATCCCCAGCCTATGGTTGAAACCAGCCTTGTTTTGTTTCGAGGCTATTTCGAGGGCCTTTGTTTTGTTCTGATTTTGCCGTTTTGACCTCAAAATTGGTCAAAACAGTATCAGAATGAAATGGCCTGCAAAATTTCACACAGCCCTACTTTTCACTACATTAAGGCCAGCTATAGACGTTACACATAAATAGGTATAAGTGATTAGAAACCAGTCTAACCCTGTAACAGAAAAGAAATTCAGTGCACATAGACAGGTTTAAAAATGGCCAAACCCACTCTAAGATACACTTAGATGGATGTATCAGACTTAAGTGATTTGAGTTAGACCAGTCTATAGAACTTCTGGACCATATCTAAAAGCCCCCACATAGCAAGCTAGTACAAATTAGTTCCACCCATGTAAAGTCACATGCTAGTAAACTTTATATTTTGTCTTGTAGGTAAGATCAAAGTGAACCGGATGCAGAAAGAATATATTATGTCATGTGAGTGAATGATGCAGGCTCCAGACACAGTGGCAAATGAAAGCTTCAGAGACATTACTCTGAGGCATAACTGATTGCTAATGCTCTTCAGTGTTGAGTCTAAAGCAAAATCTACTTCTGTTTTAGTTTTCTGTAAATCTTGGTACATTTATTGGCATATGTTTTGCTATATAACTCATGCCAAATTGTTCTGTATTTTTTAAATCTTCCTTCCTTCCTTCTCCTTTTCAATTTACCATTTTTTAAAAGTTAGCTCTTCCCTATTTTCCATTTTTTTTTTTATTATCCTCACCTTGTTCCAAGTTTTAAGAATAAGGGGAGGATAATAAAATAATTCTTCACTGTAATGTAGAATGGTAAAATCTCATTCATTTCTATTTTTGTCAGCTGTAGGAGCATAACTTTTATAAACAGGAAGCCACAATTTTTGAGAGTGTCAGAAAAAGGACAGGGGTGTAGGTTATAGCTGTGTTGGTCTAAGGACATAGGCAGACAAGGTTCTTTGGGTGAATCTGATATCTTTTATTAGACCAGCTTAAATAGTTGGAAAAAAAATGTAAGCATGCTTTTGGGTTCAAAAACCCTTCGTCATGCTGAGATAGCTTCTGCAGTTAGTGTATGCTCTTCCTGGATGGAATGAAAAGTAAAGAAGCCAAAGGCTGGGCTGGTACAAAAAAGACAGAAATTCTACTTGTGATTTGTTTACCTAGTGTCTGAGCTGTTCCCAAACTTGATGTCATTTGTAGCTAGGAGGTAGTGTTAATGAGGTGTTAATATGTTTGTAGGAGATGCAGTTTTAGAGGTTTGACTTTGATCAGTAGTGCTATTTCCATTTTCTTTGTCTTGAGAGGCTGTTGTACCATGTGAGGTTGTTGACTTAACAAGAGTTTCTCCTGTAGCTGGAAAAAGCAATCAGGGCTCATGGTAAAGGGTGATATCTTTTATTAAACCAATAAGATTTTTGCAAAAAAAAATTCTTTAATTGTAAGTTTTCAGGCACAAACACCCTTCATCAGGCATTGGAGAAAAGATTGTAAAAGATCTCCTGGGTAGAAATGAAAGTTTGTATTTCATAGGATTTCAGAAAGGAGTCAATAGATAGAAAGCTCCTTTGGGCAAGTGGTTCCTAGCTTGTAAGGAGTTTCTCAGCTCTCCTGTGAAGATCTGTGATGATGCAAATTACATTAAACAAAGGCAAGAGCAACATCTCAGGTTTCAGGTGGTCAAAGTTGCTTCCTACGTGGGAAATTATGAAGATTTCATTAAAAAAATCCACTAAAATCCTGTAGCTGGAAGAACTTCAGGAAGGAATGATGTGGGCTAACACTCCCACTGATTTAAGTGGGATCAGGGTAGTTTCTTTTATTAGAATAGTTTGAAGAAGAAAAAACCTGCTGAGGAGCTTTCCTACATACAGTTCTTGTATTGTTTTAAAGAGAAATTTTAAATTGGTATACTTAAAGCCATATACCCCCTTCTGCAGACACACATATAGCATTATAAGTAAGGACCTACTGAGAAAATGATTTAATGGAAATTGCAAAATTCAATATTGTTCATGAAAGTGGGCAATGTCCCCGAAATCCATGGAAGAAAAGAAAATGTATTGAAAATAAAATGCTGATTCTGTAGAGGTAGGGGTTGGGGTGCTGCCCACACAAAAGGGAGCCAAAATTGCTGCCATACTTACTTTTCACTGCTGATTGGTTAAGAGGGATGCTTGTTGTGTGGCCCTGCCACTCTCCACCAGTTGGTGGTGAGAGGCAGGGTTGTATGACAGACAGCCCTTGCAGCCAATCAGTGATGTGGGAGAGGGCCACCACAATTAGCCTGCAAAAATGGCAGACAGTTCCATGATCTCTTTGTGAAATTGGCCAGCTGCCTCCTCAAGTTGGGTAGTCCCCTACTTATAAGGGTCTTTATCCTAATGCAGCTTATTTCCACAAATTTAGCAGGCTAAGGTATGCCTGTATACTTATGCCCATACTAATGCTTGTACTGTTTAAAAAAATCACAAAGTCATATAAGACTTGTATATAGAACCCACATTTCTAGAGTCAAATTCATCAGGTACAATTCACAACCATGAAAATGAAAACGGGGCAATAAAAGTGAGATTGCTAGGATGATAAAACATAAATAATTGTCAATACAATGAATATAATTGGTGTAAGAGCTCTAATTCTTTTTCTTTGTTAGTTTTCTCACTTAAACAGTAGTGTAAGGCTGATATTATAGCCATGATGATCCATAAATTAGCAAGAGGCAAAGATTTTCTTAGGAAACTATCTTTCATTGAATACTATCATTCATTGGACCAACTATGTAGTTGGGATAAAGTTAGACAAGATTTCTAAAGCAAGACATCCTTCCTCAGGTCTCTGATCACAGGAATCCAGGCACAGCATAGTGAAAAACAGCAGAGGGGAGTGGGTAAGAGAAATTCTCCAGGGGCAGCAGACACAAAATTAGCAGGAGAAAATAAGCTGATTCCTGGGAGATCAAGGTTTATCAAAAGGATGATGAAGGGTCATTCTCACCATACTTGTGTGGAAAGAATTCAGAAGTTGGGGAAAAATATAAGGTTCTGTAAACCCAACATCAATATTTAATTATTGGTTCTTGGTGTCCAGCGAGCTTATGAATCTTTGTTCCTAAGTATGCTTTTTAAAGATGTTAGGCAGATTTCCCTTGACCCTGAGGATAGTGAGGTCAGAGAGGAAGTGGTTGTTCTGGGAGAAATGTGCCCCTAATGGTGTATGTATGTCTTTGTCCTTTATACTGTTTCTTTGGGAGCTCATTCTTGTGCATAGTTCCTGTTTAATTTTACCTATGTAGTTGCCATGTGGGGCAGTTGGTGCACTGGATCAGGTATTTCACATTTTTGGAAAGGCACGTGTTAGAACAATGGATTTGGTGGGGGGGTGTTAATGTTGGTAGTGTTGGCACAGGATTTATTACCCAGATACCTTGTTATGGACACACCCAAAACCCTAAGGCTGAAAATGACTTCTCCATTCAATAATAAACAACTTTTATTGATACACAGTGATAACAGATAAGAATAATGCAAACAATTCTATATCTACCAGTCCTAGAGTGGTCGCAGGGGGAAGGTATGTCTGGCCAGTATGTAAGTTTCACTCTGAGGTTCTTTTTTGAATATCAGATGTCAGCAGCCTGGAGGTTGAAGCCTGAGGGACCCCCCCTCCTCCCCGCCTTCCAGTGGCTGGGTGAGAATGGGCTGGTAGTGTGCCGTCTGTCCATGGTGGCCTTGGGCTCCCCTTTCAGGGACCTTTCGCTGCTCTGAAATCCCTCTTTCTGTATTCTTTTTTTCCTTCTGATGACTCTTTATTCCTTGGCATTGTTGATTGGTCTCCCTGTGGACGTCATATTGTTCATGTCCTGTCCTGTCCTGTCAGCATATTCTGTTGTTTAACAAACCCACCACATGCACACATCCTAATTTCATTATTTACCAGTTTTACCTAACTTAGTCCATCTACCAAAACTGGAAATCCCAAGGGTTCTACAGTTTGGCACTGTGACCTACAGAGTCCCTTTTCTCTGTTTGGGTATACTGTTCGTGTTATGTAATAGCGTGGTGCATATCTTCAATTTCTCAGCCTGTGTGTCTGTTTACTTCAGACACAGTGGGCCGTGAAGGCAACTTTGTCATAAACAGGCTTTTAAAAATCAATTAACCCTTGCTGTTCCTTGGAACCATTGCTCTAATGCAATATATCTACTTTACCTACAAGTCAGTTCCCAAAAACAAATCCCTAAATACCACTTTCTAGCCATCAGATAGTGGTGGCAGTGGAGATGTGCTTACAGATTAAACATTCCTTGCCAAGATACTGTTGTGTTCCAGTTGATGTCTGTTGGGCAGTGGAGAGTTTGTTTCTGATGATGAGTTGGGCAAGGTTAGGGGGCTGTTTGAAAGCCAGAAGCAGAGGGGCTGGGAATATTTCTCTCAAGGTCTGATCTTTGGTGAATGTAGGCTGTAGTTGTTTGGTGATTCATCTGATCGGTTCCAGTATGGAGTGGTAGGTGACCACCAGGAGTGTGTGATCTCAGGGGGTTTGTGTTTGGAATCATTGCTGGTCTTGCAGACATAGGTATGGTGGTCTGTGGGTTTTCTGCATGGTTTGCAGGGTGCTGTCCGGTGTATGGATTGTGGTAATAAGAAAGTTGATATTAGTGTAGGAGTATCCTAGACAAAGTATTCCTTGCCCCTCACATCGCTTAGACTAATTATGCCTTGGGTTAGTCTCAGACTCACTGGCTGCATCTAGACAAGCATAGCCATGTGGTATGTGGCACTGCAGACCTTTCTGTGGCGTGACATACCACACATTCAGGCATTTCCTGCACCACTACTTTGCATCACAGGGGTTTTATTTGACTCCTGGAAATCCAGAGGTCAAAAAACCCACACAGAAAAAAAGTGGGGTGGCATATACAGGGACAACATGAGCCACCCAAAACTGGAGCCTGGCCAGCTACAGTTGCACTCTAGCAGCTGGCCACGCTCCAAGCTGCAGGAGTGACATGGCTGCAGCTTCCCCAGCCCCCAGGACCTCAGGTAGGGCTGCTGGAACCAGCAACTGTGCTGGCACCAGCCTCTCCTACCCCACCCGGGGTAACCTGCTGTGTGTCAGAGGGTGCATGGCACAGACTTTCCCCAGGGACAACTAGCAGTGGCACAAGGTGTCCTGCTGGTAGTTATCCCCGGGGAACCAAACACCCACACTCAACTAGACATGGCCACTAAAACCAAAACAACAACTGAGCCAAAACTCCCCAAACCTAAATCCCCTGCACATGCCAAATTTAGATTAAAAATACTTTGTACATATGTAAATCTCATTCCAAGTATTTTCTCTCACTGAAGTGCCTCTATGCACTTCTGTCCCTGGAGGTCTTCAACTGGTTTGGTTGCATGATTTTCTTCTATTGCTATCATTCATTAATCATGTTTTTTGGAGTAGTGCCCAAGAGCCAACTAAGAACAGGGCCCCAGTGTGTTAGATGTTGACAAGCACAACAGCGAAAGTCTCTGTCCTAAAGAGCTTGCAGTCTAAATAACGAGACGGGAAGAGTCAAAGGGAAAGGGAAAATAAACAAACTGAACAATGCTATGGCAGAAAACATCCAGTTATTTCCACAGTTTGGGGTGGTTGGGCAGGGTGGGTGCCCTGAAGAGGGGATTGGTTAAAATGGAAAGAAGTAGGAAGGAAAGGGGATAAAGAAGCAGCATGAGGAGCAAATAATACCAGATGTACAATGAGGCTGGGTTGAAGAGACTGAGGAACAAGTAGGGCAATGATTGGAGCAAACCACCAATCAGCACAGTTGGAGAAAGTCCAAATCAGAATGAATTCACTTGATACTCCCAACTTTGGCTTTTTCTGCTCCTCCTATAGGCCAGAGTGTCTGAAGTATCCTTGTCCCTCCCCCAAAGGTAGCAACCTCCAGATTTGCTAGCTTCTGCAGCTGTTCCAACAGGTTGGATTCTCACATATATAACAAGGACTCTAGATGAAAGAGAGTTTAACATATATTCATAAAAAGAAACAAGAGACAAGGATTTCTGTGGATGATACCTTTTATCGAACCATTTAAATGGTTGGGGTAGACATAAAAAGAAGTACAGTGACCTAGGTATTTGTATATGTAATGCTTGCTTACAAACCCAATGGGTACATTTGGATTTGTGGACTGAGATGAGCAGGGAACCCACCATAACAATGTGGAAAGTCTCACAAGGTAAAACTTGTGAACTTTAAGACACTTGCTTGTTACAGTGAGCAGTTCTGGCAATGGTTGCTGTAAATTTCATGATCGTTTTTCCCTCTACTACCACTCTGGTTTAATGTTTTGTTGCTTCAGTTGCAGTTTAATGTTGCATTTCAGTTTTCTTTATTTCCGTTTGTGAATACGTTCCCTTTTTCATACTCTTTTTGCTGATGATGAGAGGGGCATCTCCATTAGTGTAAAGTCTTCCGTTTATGCACAAAACAGGTGCAACAAAGATGGCAGTATTGTTACCATCCCTACATAGCCCATATTGTGATCTAAGATCTGCACTTCTGGGTAGTTCCATTCTCCTGATCTATTCCTCCTGCTTTGATGTTGCCTAAAGTATGTTTAGTGTTGTGTTAGTTTTTGGAATGTGCTTTGATTCTGCAAGTATTCCAGAGGTTTACAAATCAAAAAGCTTTACAGGTAATCATCAGAATTTTTCTTGGTTCATTTTCTTTCTTGTTATTTACTTATGATAAACTTTCTTTACTTTGCTTTAGCTTCTTTATACATATAGTGATGGCTTCCAATTCAGGCTTGTATAAAATGAAAAATGTACATTCCTAGTTTTGGAGGTGATAAAAACTTGACAGATATTTGGTTTGAGTTGGCTTGTTATTCCCAATGGAATAACACATGTTCACAAAGCTTTCTTCAGTGTCTTTTTCCTTTCTGGTTTTGGGGGATTTACACATTGTAAAGGATAACTTTATCCTCTGTCTTTCTTTTTTTGTTCTTAAGTATATCTGTAGGCTGAGTGGCTGTTTCAGATTTAATTAACCTGATCTTGGAATCTCAGCCGTACTGGACCTGGCTAGTAATACGTCGATGGGAGACCACCTTGGACTCCTAGACATGATATGAGTTAAGGAATTGTGGTTAAACATGGGGATCTGGGACACAAGTTCATTAAACTGATTTAATCTAGATCAGTTAAGTCTGATACGACATCCATCTAAGTTTATCTTAAACTGGTTTTGGCCATTTTGAAAGTGGTTTATGCACACCGAACTTCTGATCTGTTACAGATTTGAACTGGTTTCCAACCACTTATACCAGTTTGTGTGTAATTTCTGTCCTTGGTCTAGGCGGGTATTAGGCCAAAAAATGAGATTGTAGGAAGATTTTATTTCACCCCATTATTGCTGCTCATCTGACACAGGAATGGAAGGAAGAAAAGATGTCTCTACCTGTTTTTTGTGCAAATATAGCTTTGATTATAAAATGGATGCTGTTTTTTAAAAATGAAAGTGTGTTGTGATTTCTAAATATCAGGGTTTATTGACATCATTTCCCAGAGATGCTCTTTGAGATCTATTAAACAGATGTCCATAGGTTGCTTGACCCTGGTAAGGCAGTGGAAAAAAAAGTATTTCCATTTTTTGTCCTTTATTGGTAGAAAACTGCTCAAGTAAAATAATGTGAGAAGCAAGGTCTGTTTAGTAATATCTTTTATTGAACCAACTATAAGGTTGGGAGGGATGTTAGACAAACTTTTGGGCATAAAGTGCCCTTTCTCAGGTCTGGGAAAGAAGCAGATATAGTCTAAAGTAAATAGCAGGCAAAACAGCTCCAGTATAAGTCAAAGTGAAATAACGGAAGACACCAAAGCTGAATTCCAAACTTTCACTCATCAAGCCAGCTCAGCAGCAACTCAACATGCTTTTAGCTCAGGAATGACTTGCTTTAGGGCCCGAGCAATTGGACAAATGGAGCATATTTGTTTTTTTACCATTCACACCTCATTGGAGGAGAGTGTTCGCATTTATGGGATTTGGAACAATTTCTGTTTTTTCAGCACTGGTGCTCCAGCCCTTTTACAGCAAGCTGTGTTTCAATTATGGTCAGATAAAACTTCAGACTCGTTCTCCTGGAAAGTTAAAGATATTGACGTGTGCTCAGGCCTTGGTCACCAGCAGACAGAAACTTCTAGCTATAATGAAGGCATAGAGGAGATAAAAGAAATGTCTCATATTGCCCATGCAGTTTCACAGAACCCATTCCTGCTTCTCTCTGCAATGGTCCAGATGCCTTTCCTAACACAGGAAGGCTTTCAGTAAACACAGCTGTTCAGAGAACTAGTGGATATCTCATGACCATGAAAATTTGCCATTGCTAAAAAAAGTCCTTTTTTTTAATTTAAAGAGGTTGAAGCAATAGAACTCTGCCAAGACCAAGCATGTAACAATGGACCCTTAGATCTTCAGCCTCATGTTCTTCTGGTTAATGTACTTCAGGTGATGGTCTGGCTCTCCTTTGAAGCATCACAGGGTATATGTAGACTGGAGCTACTGTGCAGTGAGTAGCTTCATTGGGCATTTGTAGTGGTTTAGCCATGACAGCATTATGCTCAGTGTATGCTGGCCATCAAACTATATATTTAGCTCTTCAGACAGGTTTTCCAGCCATGCTCCATGCTGTAGTGGCTCCAGTGCTAGCAGTATCTGCGGTAGCTAGTTTAAAACCAGCTTGGACATGTGTGCACATACCCACAAATGTAGTAATTCAACTCATAGGATGCAATGACTGGACTTTTCTTGCTTGTTTTATTTACTTTTATGCATCAATCATACATTTCTCACTTTTTGGAAAAATGAAAACGAGGCTGGGAGAAACAGCTGACAACAGAATTCTGGTCTGCAAATGTTGGCGATGTCAAAGTACATACTTCAGTGAGGCCACTTGAAAATCTTCTTTAGCTCTGGGGGTTGAATTCAAAGCCCACACCAGTAGTTCTCAACCCTTCTACACTCAAAGTCCCCCTTAGAAAATGCCAGCTCCTAGCTGCCACTCATTTTTGGACTACAGAAAAACAGAGCAATTTTTTTGTTTCAAAGAACTCAAAAAGACCATAACAGGGCAGAATAGTTTTGACGCTATGGATTTCTATTGGAAATCTCTTGGTTTGTCTTGGGAATCATGTGTAGGTGTTTGCACATCTAAGAGTGCTAATCTTGTGTGCCATACCACAGCACCCTTAAAAGGATTTCATGGCTCTCCAGGGTGCCGCAACACCCTGGTTGAGAATTACTGACCTAAATATAAGTTTCAATGAAATCAATCTCTCACCTCTTAATATAGCCCTGAAAACATGACACGGGCCTTTCTGTGTGTCCACTATGGACCACAAATGCCCTTATAGCACTACAAAAGTCAAGAGGACAGGTATTCACACTCCCTATCGTGCTACAGAAATGGTGCCAGCGCTACATAAATATTCCTGTTTAAAACAGGAACTTTTCTGTAGTTCTGTGTTTTGTACCACCACATGTAATATCTATACAGCTACATGCCACTCCCACATATAATATGTAATCTCATAGGCAATCTTTTAGATCCCCAGCATCCCACTGTGCTCTGCACTCCCTACAGATTCTTCCTCCAAGGTGAAGAGAAACAGAGAGCCACAGGCTCCATTACAGCCTGGTGTGACAAGCTGTCAGGGGGTGTTTGCTGCTGCTGCTCCAGTCATTGGAGCTGTCTGACACAGCACCATGGCTCCAGTCATTGTAGGAGCAGGTATCAAAGATAGCCCTCCAGTGTCTGTGGGGGCAGTGGGGGCCAAGGAAAGATGCTGCTTTGGGACCTGTGACCTACAAGTAACCTCTCATTGCCCCCTGGGTAGTGAGCCCACCTTTGCAGCGACTTCGTAGTGTTCCAGCCAGGTGCCTCTGAACATGTGTATGCTGCCATTGCTCTCTATTTTTGTAGTGGTGCAAATGAATGGATATCCTATGCTGCCTGTCCAAAGGAGGCTCCTTTTTTTGCTTCTTTTGTGCAAATGAGAGCAAACAAAGTCTTGCTGAGCAGCAGTAAAACACAGTGTTTTTGCCAGTTTTTGTATCAGGAACCTTGCAATTATTAGGCATTGTAAATGCTACAGTTGAGAGATTGGGCAGATGAGCTTGCTCAGGAGCCTTGGGGATTCTTTGCTGTTTTAGATTCGCTGAAAAAAAATGGGACAAGAAAGCTGATGCTGGTGAAAGAAAAAGTACAGGGAGGCACATTTCAGTGCCTGGGTATAGGAGCCCGAGAATCTTCTTATCAATCAGCAGAAAATAAAAAAAAACAAACCCTTTCTCATCCTGAATTTGGAGCAAATGCTATTGTATCTCTGCATATGAACCGAGGAGTAGTCCAAGGAGCCCCCGGGACCACCTGGGCTGAGTGCCAGCAGGAGGGTGCTGCCTGGGGGGTGCTGCTGCCACCACGGGGGGAAGCACCGGGCCCCAGTGCAGCTCAGGGACCGCTTGGCCTGCTGGTATCTTGCCCCCCGCCCCCCACTGCCAGAGAGGCAGGTAAGGATTGGGTTCTCACCCATGTGTACACGCCATGGGGGTTTAGTTCAGTTTAATAACAGTGTAACCCACCATTTCAATTTAGGGAGAACTAAACTGAATCAAACTCCTGTGGTATGTACAAGAACCCCTAAATTCTAAATATCTATATACTTTGGTGTTTGCTTTTGTTTTTTTTATCATAGAAAAATCAGAGCTTCCCCTGTCCACTTCGCTCTCCAGGATGTGGGGACAGCTGCAGCTGAACCCACAGCTGCTTTGTGGTGCTGAGTAGCATTGATATGGTGGTGACCTGCCCCTGCCCATGCCCTTACCCCTCACTCTCAACCCACAGACCCACCAGTGCCCCTCACTCCTGACCCGCAACCCCTGGCTGCCCTCCACATGCTCCTTCCTGGCAGCAGCTCCCTCCCAGCACCAGGACACAGGTCCAGTTGCAGCTGTCCCACTCGCTGCTTTGTGGCCCTGAGCAGTGCCAGCCCTTGCTGTTCTGCTCCCTGTGCCTGTGCCCAGGCCCCAGTGATTTCCATGCCATGACTGGGAAGACCTTGACTGGGGCTCAGGGACTGGGCTGGGCAAGCCCCTTGCCTTCCAAGCTGGCTTCCCCTTGCACAGGCTGTTGTAGGAGGGAGGGCGGCTCCAAGCCTAGCTCTGGTGGCCGTTCCTAGAGCACTCCCCCTTGCCCTGCGGTCTCTCTCTCTCTCTCTCTCTCTCTCTCACACACACACACACACATTGCTGCCACCCCTGGCCTATCACATACACCTATAGACACCACTGCCACCTCAATCCCACCCCGGCTGCTTCCCCCTTCCCCCAGCCCATCACACTTGCCAAGTGGTTCCCAGGACCAGGAGACCCCCTGGTTGGGGTGGGGGCTGCTGCCAACTCCATCCCTTCCCCCCTTAGTGGGGGGTAAGTGGTGCGGAGGTTGGGGTGGGATTTGTGAAGAGGGTGTAGGGTTTGTGTATGTGGGTGATTGTGGGGTTTGTGGTGGTGCATACCACATGCCCACCCCTTACCCCCCAGTGGTGTACAGCCCTCACCACCAGTAGCAGCAGCCAGCAGCGCGCCCCTGGGGTATTCATGGCACATTGCAGGCAGAGCTCCGCAGCAGCGCACAGTGCTGCCTGAGTCCCAGGGGCTACATATGGTGCACAGAGTCAGCCCAGCCCACTGGTGTGTGCCTTTGCTCCAAACTTGGAGCCCCACATACAGCCTGGCCCAATGGCCCTTGGCTCCTGGAGCAGTGCTGGGAGCCCCACATGGAGGCAGGACCTGGCCTGAAGGTGTGCACCAACAGGCCGGGCTGACTCTGTGTGCCACATGTAACCCCCAGGACTCAGGCAGTGGCATATGCTGCCGGAGGGCTCTGCCTGCAGCAGGCCATGAGGACCCTGAGGGCTTGCTGCTGGCTGCTGCAGCTGCTGGCAGTGGCTGTGTGACATAAGGGGAGTGGGGGGGCATCCCCCTACTTAGCCGTCCCCCCACAAAGTACTCCTCTCTCACACAGTCCTTACACCCACCCACATGCACTCCATTGGGTTAGGAGGGCTCTCTGACTGCCCCGACTTAGTTTCCTGTCTGTCTGCAAATAGCTTTTGCAGGCTGGAATTCTGCTAGCCTTCAGAGAGCTGTTTGCAAATGGGGAAACCTATGGTTTCCCCTTTAAATGGGAAAATCTTTGTGTTCCCACAGGAAAAAGAAAACCCACATTGCTGCTTACTGGGATTGTCCATGGTCCCTGCCACAGCTTCTGGGTCCTCCTGACTCTGCTGCTGGCCTGGAGCTGAGAATGGGGTGCCTCTGCCTCTGGAACAAGGGCACAGCTGTCCCCTCACCCCCCGGCTGCAAGGCAGCCTGCCTGGTCCTGCTTCAGTGTCTAAGTCCAGGGGAGACCCTGGGTGCCAGACAGGCACTGGAGCAACCCAGGACAGAGCCTGGGTCCCAGCCAGCTCTGAGCCACTGCTACCAGCCATGCTGCACTTCTGTTTCCTCCAGCATGCTGAGGCAGTGTGCTGGAGCAGCAGGGGCATGCAGCAGGCGTAGAGACCCTCTGGCTAGAGCATCTCCTTGGAGTGGAGAACCCAGCCTCTAGTTGCTTCCAGGCACTCTCCAAGAGTGCACCCCGCACTGCTTTTTCTGGCAGGTTTTCTTTTGATACCAGGATTCTCTGGTATCAAACTTAGAGTCCATGCTGCAAATATGCAGTACGGGGAACATTTTTTAGTACATGGCGTACCTTCTGTGGTATCTCAGACTGGTCTGAGATGCTGCAAAAGGCACATGCTAGCTCGTGTGGATGCAGACCAGAAGTGAAAAACTGGTGGATGGAAGCTCCATCTTCCTTAGTAATGTGATGAGCTGCAGCAATCTGAAAAAAAGGGCTGGCCCCTTAAGGCACATTCCACATCTGTACGGCTGTGAGGCGGGCCCCACACACTTGGTCTTTGTTCTGCATATACCAAATCCCAGAAAGAGAGAGATATTCAGGCAGTGTTGAGCATTGTGCCAGTAAACACACCTATGAGCAGAACTAGCTGTCTGGTCAGAAATGCCCTATGGCACCTATACTGCCTCATTTATAGAAGTAGAGTAGGAGTGAGTGGACAGTGCACTTCATAGAGTCATGCTCTAAGGAACTGAAATTGTGGGACTGCTTAGACTCTTTGCTATTTGCTTGCAGTTTTTGTTACTTAGGAACACTGGTTTTATTGCCCCAAAGCCCCTCCAAATGCTTGTCGGTAACTGGTATAGTTCTGTGAAAGTGAATGGAGCACCTCGCTTACAGAAAGGTATAGCTACGAGGTACATTTTTAAGCACTCACTTTTTCAGTATATGGTTTCAATATATGGTAGGCAGACATCTTGTGGCTTTGCAAGCACTTGGTGCCAAACATAGAGTTCCCTTGCATGGGTGGTTCTTCTGAAGCTAGTAGGACAAGGCCTGGTAGGAATGACTGTAACTGTGTAGAGGATGACTTTCTTTCAGCAAATAAAACAATTTCTGATATCATATACTGTAAGTAAAATAAATAGGAAGAGAGAAAGGCAAGGAGTATTGTATATTTGCTCCTGATCATTACTATAGGAGTCTTAAATACCAGTAGAGATTCCATGTATCTAGTGAGTTTATGTAAAATCATTGACCTTGATCTGAGGATAGACCTCTTTAACACAATCAATACAGGTGCAATCAGATAAGAACATTCTACTGTTTTATTAAAGTGCATCTAATTCAAAACTCAATAACTCTCACAAATCCTTAATCAGAGAAGACATCCTGGGAGGTATTTAGGTGAGTGATCTTATAACTCTTGCTCTCTTCTTGTTAGGTTGGCATTTTACAAATAGATATGTCTGTTTCCTCTTTATCCTCTCTGCCATAATTCTCTCCTTTTGGCTGTATGGCTTTATTGACTTTATCAACCCTCTGTTATTTAACGAGGTTTGAGTCAAGTGTCAGCCTTTTGCTTACCCATCCCCCAGCATTCCTAACACCAGCCTTGTAAAAGCCAGGTGCATTTTCCTTAATGACAGATTGGGGTTTGCAAACCAGTATGCAGAATATGAATGCCACTTTTATAAGAGGGATACTGCTCACCCTTCCCATCTCACCCAGAGGGATCAAGCATCAGTAAAAGTAATTTGTCCATGTGCAAAATTATAGCTTAAATGAAATGAAAACAGGAGACAGTTACTGTGTTTTTGGAAATGATTTTAAATCAAAGTGATACATATTGAATAAGACAAAATAAACACAAAGTAGAGAGCTCCATGTGCACAGTTTACCGTGAGGCAATTATTATCCTTTCTAGGTGATCCTCAGCATGTTTCACAGTAATGTAAAAGAAAGTGTAATTTGGAACAGTTGAGTTGAGTGCTGATTTATGGTCATTTAACTTCACATAAGGCAGACTGAGGGCATTAGGTCTTCCGTTTAAGTGCAAGCAACTGCACACAGTTAGCTATACACATGGTTCATTGCATTAGCCAATACAGCGGTCCAGTCAAATCCACAATCAAACATTTTTAGAGTAAAAAAACATATTTTATCAGAATCTAATAGGCTATTAGTGCTAACCTGTAACTATAGGTTGTGCACAAAGGTCCAGCTGCTTCATGGTTCTTGTAGCTATAGGACTGCAGTAAACGTCTCCAATGGCTGTGCCATTCCCTTCACGGGGAAGGAGTGTTTGACCAGTGGAACCCCACAATTGTGAATACACTCATCACAATTCTAGTTCTTCCTCCTCCTGCAATGGATTCAAGTTTCTGAACCTAGACACTTCTATGAAATTTCCTAAAGCCAAGTTTGGGAGGGGAGGGGGGAAAGCAAACAAACACCCAAAAAAGAAAGCCCCAGAACAAAAAATACAGCCCCCTAACCTTGTCAACATCTTCAATTCCCCAATTCCTTTAATAGGGATGTATGTTTGGGGGTTGTCAGTTCTAATAAAGATGATACCCAGCCATGAAATTAAAAAACAGTCTCGTTTCCAAATCCGACATCCCATCTCCAAAATCTGGGAATGTTTTCTTTAACAACTGATGTAGCATGTTAGATGGACTAGAACACAGGGCCTTCAGGACCAACAAGACCAAGGCCAACTACTTCCTTCCCCTGGCAAGGGAATACAACTCAGCTAAAAGAATGACTGCAAAAGGAAGTAACTTCATAAAAGTAGCTTCTTATCCTCTTTGTGTACTTCCATTGGAAGCGATCACGACACAATCAGTGTGCTGCCTACTCCCCTGTCTGTTGCTCAGTTCAAGCAGTAGGGGCATATTGCTGTAAATCCTGGATTTTATTCTGGTTGATGATTTTTGTTGGGAATTCTTGCATTTTTAAATTAAGCTGTAGTTTGCATCCAGGTCTAATTGCAAAGCAAACCTTGTGACTGCACTGGCTGAAGACCAACTTGTTTGGCGAGGGAAGACTCACCCTATCTACGTTTTAATATGCTTGGCTTTTGAAACCACATAGTTTTGAAGTACTTGGGATGAGATTTCAAACACAGTGTTGGGGCTGTGATCTAAACCTTTATAAGAGAAACATAAGATGAGTTGGAGGGGGAGAACCATCTGTGCTATGCTGAAAAGAAGGAATGAGAATTTGTCCAAGGACTGGGTATAGGGAAACCTTTTGCTGTGAGTCTGAGTATACAAGCCAGAATTAAGCAGCCTGTGCTACTGAAAATCTGTTTCTGTTCAAGAACAAAGGCTGGAGCTGAAACCAGACAAATTCAAATTAGAAACGGCACAATTTTTTTTAGCAGTGAGAGCGATTAACTACTGGAACAAAATATCAAGGGAAGTTGTACATTTGCCATCTTCTGGTGGCTTCAAATCAAGGCTGGTTGCCTTTGTGGAAGATAGACTTTAGCCAAACACAAGTCATGCTTTAGTCAAACATACTATTGGATTTAACCCAGGAGAGTCTAGGTAAAATTTGGTGGCCTGTATTATGCAGGGTGACAGACCTGACATCCTAATGGTCGCTTCTGGCTTAAATGCTAGGAGTCATTTGTGAGGAATATGTATTTAAGAATAAAAATAGATTAGGAAAAGTTAGCAATGTAGGGCCTGATTCTAGTGATGGGTGTAATTCCACTGTGCTAGATACATAAGTAAGATTGAAATCAGGCCCTATATACACAGTGTAAAGCACTATAAAATAATTGTTTTCAGAGTTACCATTTTCCTTCTACTTGTTGTGAATCAATCCTCTCCTACCATGTTTTCTTTTGCTTCTCATCCTCATCACTATCAAAGCAAACACCAAAGGGATGAAACTTTAGTGTGGATTGAATGACAGCTGGATTGATTTCTAACTAGATCTTGAACACATTCTGGCTGGATATTTGAGCTGTGTCTGTCACTGATATCTTACTGTACCAACAAAGCTTTTGGTGAGTTCATGATTGATGACTGGTTGGTAGTACTCTGTAGAGAACATGTTTCATAATTCTTTGGTCTTCCTCTCTGATAACGTGACTGCACTTAAAAAGTCACTGGGATCCCCCTAGTGCTGATGGATGCATTTACTACATTCAGCTATAAATATCCTTATTGTTCTCATCTTGCCACTGAAGCAACTGATGAATATAATAAGAATTGAAAATGCTATTCAGCTTGCACTTCACCTTCCCTCTGTGCCACATTTCATTGCCATATTGTAACATTGGCATAACCATGGACAAATCCATTGTTTTGTAGAAAGACTGATATGAAAATGTCTCTGCTTGGAGTGCTGAAATGGCCAAAATGTGGCAGTGGCTACTGCTATGCAAGTGTCCACACCTGAGCATACTTCAGTGTTATCTATGACACTTCCCAGGTGTTTGATAGTTGCCACTGACTCAGTTCCTTACCTAGGCAGGACTAGTGATGATCTGGTTGTAAATCAGGATTGAAGGGTGCTTAATAGGTATGGACAGAGTCATAATTACTTTTGTCCACCTTGATAACCAAACCAATGTGTGCTGCTTCTTGCCCAACAAGTTTGGCCATTGGCTGGGAGTGATATGCCAACGAAGACCACTAGTCTGACTAGTGACTTCAAAGCAGAATAATGTTCATTTCAGTGCCCCTGACAGCTGTCTCTTCCAGTTTATCCATCAACCAATCAATGTCAATATTAAACAATGAATGTTTCAGGAGGCAGCCTTGCTGAACTCCCATGGAAATAGGTGTCTGCCAATAACGTGAATGCAGCTTTCCACTCTATAATAGAGTTCTTCTCTCAGTAACACTGATTTCCTAGGAATAGAGTTGCCTTAGTGGATCCCTTAAGCTTGCTTGATGCACTGAATCAAGTTTGAATGAAGAGCCTGACAGAATTCTATAAAAAGTGCTGGGCCAGTTTATTAAATTCAAGTATCATCTAAAAAAAAAAAGCTGTCTCAAAAACAAAAATCTGTTTGACAATGGGATGACCAGGTTTGAAGCAAAACTGAGTATCCCAGCCTTTGTCATGAAGTGCATTACTAGTTTAAGACATTAGTACTGTAGCCAAGATTTTCACCTGGTACCTTCAGCAGTGCTATACTTTTTAGTAATTACTACATTTGATCTTCTCATCTTTTTTTTGAATAGAAGCAAAATAACACCCTTCTTCTAGTCACCAGGGATGATATCCTACTATGTTTGTCAGGGCCTTGTAACACGGGACACTTAATACATATTATATCTGTGCAGAATTAAAGTTGGAATATGTTTTAAGCAGTTGCATAGTCGGTAATATGTACAGCTCACTGCTTGTCAGTCCCAGCACCTGCACTGGACAGGGGTCTTGAGCAAGCTCCAGTCCTGGGGTTGGGAACAGCAATCAGAAAATTGTCTCAGCACTGGAGCCCCTTAAGTGAGGAGAGAAAGCAGGTTTGGGCTTTGGTGGGCTGCAGTGCCATGGTCCCATTGGGACACACGGATTGTAAATCAAGAGGTAAGTGGGAGGCTGTGAGAATCATTCCCTCTGCTTGCTATTCCTGCTTACAACTTGAATGGATGGCTCAGGGGACTGCAGATTGCTTGTATTATCTCAGTGGAACAGTCCAATGATAGCTGAACATGCATTACTTCATACAACATGGAGATACATCTCCCACCAAAAGCTGTAACTTGCGGCAATATGATAGCTCTTAGCAAGTATTTTACTGCTTGGATGCATGGACGCTCACATTTTAAGTGCAGTTAACACATCCTAAGTGTAATGTGTGATGGCCCTGCAATCCAACACTGATAAATGCAACCTCAGTCTCCCATGAAATATTTTTCATTTATGCAGACCTCAAAGTGCTTAAATTTTTCATCAATTAGCCCTGTTTGGAGTGAAACAAAGTAGCTGTTTAGAAATGCACAGGCCTAGTTTAGATTAGGAAGTGAAAAGCTACCATTTTTAAGTTGCAGCAGATGGACGGATTGATGGGGCAGGGAGAAGAATGTTCCAACTACTTTATTGTGTCCATAACACTATGCAACAGTTTGATATTAATCTAATAAGGCCATGATTTGTGAGTAAGTTTTGCTCTTATGACAGGCTGGTTTGGCTCTAAAGGATTCTCACACCCCCTGGAAAATAAGGATACTAGAGATCTAATTATAAAAGAGAGCTTGAGATGCACAAGACTTCAGACTCTTCTGGCATTTAATGGAATTTGCTGTGGTGCTAAAATAGTATTTTGACATGATAATCATGAGTCTTGGAGGGGAAAAATGTGCACAAAACGGGTACAATCACATTTAAAACATGCATCTTAGAACTAGAGCATATATATGAAAAGTTGGCTGCTGTTTAATCAACAGATCTTTATTTTATGTGATGCATGGACTTTCAGTCTAGGGCTTGGTCCTTCTCTTTGACATTTGCCTGTCTAAACCCTACTCTTATTCCTTTGGAGCATTAGGAATGTATTAACAGGCAGAATGTAGCTTCTGCCAGAAATCAAGAATTCAAGATGGCACCATAAATTAATGGGCGGAAAATTTCCTCTGTATTTGCAATTAACTCTCTGAATTAGAGTTGATGGCATGTGGGATTGGCAATCTCCACACAGCTGTATAAAAGCAAGAAACCATTTTTTGATAGATCTGTTAGGTTTTTTTTCTAATTTATAATGCTAAATTCATTTAACTTCATAAAATCATTTATTGGTAATGGTTAAATTTTTTCCAAGGATGCATGAAAAGGTACCACTGAGTTGGCCCTGAACGAGTGATTTTAAGAATAGCGTAGTGATATAGATGCTCAGCTGACTATTGTTGCTCCGTAAGTATTATCAATATACTCTACTACATGCTCTTAATTCAGGCAGAAATAAAAATAGATGATGAGGAAGAGGCATGAGCTAATTCACATAATACTGAGAATTGGGAATTCACAAGCTCCTGTTCTGACAAGGACTCTCGCTGATCTTTAACAAGTCATTTAACTTCTTCACAGACATTTCTCCATTTGTAAAATATAAATAACATTTACCTTACTGAAGTGTGGTAAGATTTAGTTAGTAGGCCCAATTCAGTGAGTGTTGGAGCTGCTTCAGTGCCTATTGAAATCAGTGGGGAGACTCAATCATTCCAGTGGATTGAATCAAATCTTTAATGTAGGGAGGTTTAAATTATACTTCTTTGTACTACCAAGGTCCTTGGGCTATGGAAAGATTAACTCTTGGGATACAGACATAGTTTTACTATCTTTCCTTTGGGTTTTCAACAGCAACAGTTTTTGTTTATAACTAGGATTTCATAATGGCTCTAAACGTACAGGTTGCAGACATGCACAGACCAAAACCTTCCCGTTCCTTAGCTACAGCCTGTTTTCAGTGAGTACTTTTTGGTCTTGTTGACTATGTCTCCTATCTCCACCACAACAGAAGAAAGGTAGCGGCCCTAGCTGCACCCATAAATTCCCCTTCTCCAGGCTTTTCAACACTGTAGCTTTGTACTAGGATTTACCTTCAGGAAACCCTATGATAAATTTGGCTCAACTTCTGGAACACATTATGTATATTTTTAAAGCAAACAATATTAGTCACTTGGGTATGAGTATCTGTATAATTTCTGTGAATCAGGTTACTTCATATTAAACAGATATATATATTAAGAATATGGCAAATGGGATATATTTTCCTGCAGATATTTTTAAGATCAAGCTTGCCCTTTTCTGGCATACATTTTTTGTTAATCAGTGACTGTTCCTAATATCAGCTAATTTATGATAAATATCTGAGCAGTGACCATCAAATGAGCAGTCTCTTTTTTCACTGCTGAGATGCCTTATTTTTATCTATTTTTTTTAAAAGCATCCAGAAAAAAACAAAAATCAAGAGGGATATGTGTATCAGTGTATACCTTTCTAGGGACGCATTATATAAGCCTTTACATGATTTTGATTAATTAAACCTTAAGAATGCAGGCTGTGAACAGACATCTGACGTGAAATTACTTGCAGCAAGCAAACCTATCTTTTTAAAGTCCTATGTAAAGTTGCTACATTTGACATAGCTAGTGGCTGGGTGTTTGCTCTGCAATAGATCTTGCTTTGCATTGTGGGTCATTGTGGGGCAGGCTAACCAGCCAATGCAGCACACGAATGCAGGCAAAAAGAAATTATAACTATGAGCTGATCAGGAATTTCATGAAGAATTTGCACAACATCTTACTCGTAAGTGGAAGAGAAAAGGCCTTACATCCAGAGGTTCCACTATCTTTGTGGATAGCAGCTGTCCCAGGCAAAAACATGTGATTCATTTAATATCATATCGCTGTATAATGCCATCAGATAGTCTAAGGGATATCTTACGTTACTCTGATAGTCAACAACCAAGCATGGTCAAGGACAGTCAGATTGTTTTATTGCACATAACTTGGCAAAGGCTAAGGAAACTGTATGAATTTAATGGCTTGAGGCTTTTATTGCTTGCCCAACAGGTGATGTTTAAAATGTACTCCTTTGCCTTCATGTCAAATGCAAAGTGAAACAGACAGCTCTAAAAATCATTAGCTGGAGAGGGGGACAGACAGAACAACAGTCCTCTGATGTCAGCCTGCAAATTGGTCTAAAGAGGACCTGGAGGCAAACAGAGAGACTCCTAGAAATCCCAGGAGAGCTGTAAAAGATTAGACTATAGGACAAGTGTCAATCCATGTAAAAAGGTATTCAGATTACAGGAGAAATTTATGCAAGGGTTAGTAACCACACTACTGGAGAACAGAAATCTGCCCTTTAAGAGAATATTCCTTTTAATGGGGTCTCAGGAGAAATCCATCTTAGATAACCAAGAGGTGAAGGTACTGCAGATTTTCTACCTGCCTCATCTAATCTCCCTGTAATGTAGAGCAGTCCACAGGAATGACTAAGGAAATCAAAAGATTTGCATGATTCATCTCTGGGAATGAGAACACTTGATTTGGGAGAGAACAAGTAGGCATTCTGAAATATGTTCCCTGTCTAAAGGATGGAAGTCATTTCCAGAATTGTCATCTGTTTGTTTACCCTAAAAAAGGCACGAAGTGAGTGAGGATCTGCTTTTCAATGTTATTTACAAATCCAGGGTTCAAATGAAAGTGAACCATAGCTCGAATAAGGATTTTTCATGCTCTCTCAGAATTCTACTAATAGAATAGATAAAATATAGTAATAATACATTGAATTTATACACCACATGTCCAAATCATTTAACAAATAGCCTATTATATAGGACAGCACATCACCCTTTCTAACAGGCTTCCATCTCCATGTGGACAAGAGCAGCTGTTGCACGTCTGGCAACATTACACAAGAGATCAAGAAAGAAAGTGTAAAAATTGTTGTTTTCAAATTTAAATGGACAAAACATAGGTATCTGAATTGGAATTTAAACAGGACATGGTGGCTCACACATTACTCTAGTTAAAGAGCAATAATGTCAGTAATGTCCAGAAGTAATCTAGACCTTGATTTTTTCTGTCCTGTGAAAGACCACACCTCTAGCATTACAGAGTATCCTAAAACAAGCCTAGTCCTTGACTCAGTACTGATGGAGGGGAAGGAGTGCCACCTACTGAATTATGAGCACCCCATTCTACAGTAACATTTTTTTTTTCTGTGAAGGTTTCCTGTCCAAATACTGACTAATCCTAACCCCATTTACTTTACAAAATCTGATACGATTATATCCCACAGTGGAATGGCTGTGAGTTAATACTATATAGGATTTTCAGAAAGGTGATCACTGGTTTAGAATGGAAGCAAAAATACAGTACAAATCAGATTTCTGCTGATAAAGTTTGCTTTGCAGAGACATTGAGACCTTTCTTTAGTGGACAGGAACAGTGATGTGCAATTTGTATTCAAAATATTTTTTCTAGACTATCCCAAGATCTTAACAGGATCTTGATATCTTCTATATGATCCTCCTAATTTCATGGGGTAAAATTAAATTTCTTGAGGGGGTATACATTTAAAGAAGGGTTGAAATAGTATAAAAGGACTTTACAACAACACATTAGAAGTTAGTGATCCTCTAGATAACCTAAATGGATACAATCTTGAGTATACATGAGTTGGAGATCAGTCCATCACACTTTGGCAAGGTTTGGGGAATTTAAAATATTTGGAAATGTGCCCGAACACAAGAGACCTTTTAGATGGGGAAAGCATATTTCTTAAACCCCCGAAGAAATATGACTGTTTTGGGAAGGGAATTTTATAAACTGGCATTTCAGCTGCTTTACTGCTAAAATCCTAGGGGAAAACGTCTTCGCTGTATGTATACTCTGTGGGCAATGTATCATTTCCAATGAAAGATTCCAGAACCCAAGACTGAGATGACATATTTAAAAGAGTTATGACCAGACATAGATGGATGCAGGTGGTGTTATAAAGAGGGTTGGAGCTACCTTGCTACCACAAAAACAAATCTTATAATGACTGGACCCATGAAAACTATAAATAAAAGGAAAGCCAAAGTATTCCCACAAATGGCCAGATGACATAAGTGCTGGGAATTGCTTTTAATTTAATATGGCTGAGTGAAGGAATGCCACATAGGATATGGTTAAAAGGGTATTATTAAAACCCTACCCTAAAACAGATAAATGAGCCTGCAGATGATGCTGTTGGCTCACTCTCTCTGCTCTAGAGGAGGCATAGGAGAAGAGCAGAGTCATCACAGATTAGGCAGGCTCTTCCTCTGCCTTCTTTTCCAAGAGTTTTGTTTTTTAACCTAGGAAAGTCAGAAATAAAAAGCAGAAATTTGTATGTTGCCGTTGTATAATCTGTAGAAGACCTTAATGGAACAGCTCAAACCTTTTCCTTTGGCTGAAAGGGTCATTACTTTCCTGCATAGACTTCCAGTGAAGAAAGTCTATTTCCTTTACATACAGACAAGCCTGAAGATCTTTTTTCCCTTTGCTTTGAACTGGATGAGGAATGTCTTTAACTAAGCATTTTGAGTAATCAATTTTGAAGGCAAGGTTGTTTTGGTTTCTCATCCTGTGACTGAAAAAGACCTTTATAATTACACAGACCTTATAAAAACACATTGTACAGGCAGACCTCCTTTGTGGTGAATGGATGAACCTTATTCTGATGACCCAGGATAAGACACAATTGTCACTTGATTGTAGAGTCGCTACTTGCCAGATGAAGGTTATTCACTCGACCCTTAAATTCTGACCACACAAATGTGCACATATTGTGTGCTCTCTCTGTTTCTCTCTTTCTCACACATACATGTGTAGACAAATACACTGGTTCCAACCACATTCCTTGGTGGCCTGCTGTCTCTTTTAGGGTATAAACTTGCCAATAAGGTCTTTAGATTTTGTTGTGGTAGGCAACTCAGTTTCACAAGTGGCAACAGTGTATTTCAGGTAGACATGATCTACCCATTTCAGAAAAGTCATGTTGCCAATCTGGCAAGTAGTGCATTTAACCACCATATTGGAATCCAAGATGTGTGCCATGAATTCAGATTTGGGTCAATATTTCAGCTCCCACTAGGGTTAGAAAATTAATTCCAGTGACAAAAACAACTATGTGAACTGAGAAGATCAATCGTAATATTTCTGTCATGGTAGCCATTTGGATTCCAAGATGGCTGGCACATTAGCATGTATGTATCAACTCAATGTAAATAAAAAACCTAGTTAATAATACTAAAACCTCACAAATTCTATCACTATAAATTTCATAGCAGGCCTATAATACTGAAAATATTACAACTCAGGCTAGCCCACTTGTTTGAGTTATATTGAATAAGACAATACAATTTATTTTTATTTCAGAATGTGGATAAGTCAGATATTAATAATACATAACTCAATGGCAATGAAACACACAGACATATGTTCAGCTCTAGGCAATAGGAAAATATTATAATCTAATCCAATGGTTATATAACAGTAATTCAACAGTATATATAGCATTAATACAATGGGTAATTGCAGTTTTTCAGATCTCTTCATCATTTGAATCCGTTTCTGAATCCCTGTAGGTCTTATACAAATTGCACCATGCTGTCTCATAGCACTCACAGCCAGGAGTGCATGCCACATTAACCTGCTTGCACGAGAATGCTGGTCCCCAGTATTCCATCTTGTACTTGCAACTTGTTACCCAAAGGTATTCTCCTGGTAATGGTTCAAACCTATTTATGATAGAGACATAACTGTCATTTTCAGCTTGCCAACCACAATGATCAGGTGACAGCAATGGTGGATTAGATTCAAGCACACTTCGCCAAACGAGACTTTGATAATTGGCTCTGCTTACATGGTACACAAGGGGGTCATATGTAAGCAGAAGTTATCCAGAGTTTTGCCTTGGTGGAATATTTTTATCCTAACATCCAGAAGGGTCATCAAAGATGTTGGCTCCTGATACAGCAACACAACAAACTTTTCTACACAGCTATACAAATCCTTCTCAACATCAGGCCTATTTCCTAGACCTGCCAAGAGATGTGGATATTGAATAAACACTTTCCAAGCAGTTTTCTTAGCATGACCACTGAAGTGTCTGGTGGTGTCACAACCAGTGATACTGTGGAATCCAATTAGAAATGCACAGACTGGCTCAGGCAAGCCTAACACAACATCTGGAATGAATCTTACTGGGTTGCTTCTCTTCATCCAAACCTTAGGCGGAAGATTATATCATAGAAGAAGGACCAATATGTCTGTGTCATTGCACGAGAATACTAGAGAGGAGTATCCCTGACTTGACTGCATGTTTGTTGTGTAAGAACATTCTTGTGTCTGCCTCTTGCTGCGAATGCAGTTGTGAAATGTCACATGAGCCAGAGTGCTCTGTTTTAGCAAAATCACAATGAGCATTTGTTTACTTCAGAAACATTGATATGATTCCTTTAGAAGCTCCTCACTTAGAAAATTAACTAGGTTTTCTTTGTTTTCTGGTAAAGATACAAAATTACTCTATGATTCCAGTAATGGAAGAGAGATACTGCTAATGATTCTGCGGCCTAGTAGGCTGAATCTTTATTATTCGTGTGCCTGCCTTTATGTATGGTGATATGTATTGACTGAAGACAATGTTGACTGGATTGCATGTGCTGAAATATCTGGTAAACACTTGTTGCACAAAGGAATCAGACAAATTTCCAAATGTTTGAGCAGTTTTTGGCTTTCCTATGCTCTGTACAAGAGCCATACTGTCAAAAATAACAGCTGATTTTTCAGAAGTAGTATCTGGCAGAGCAATTACTGCTTTATCTCCAATCAAGATCCACAACAAGACTGCTTTGTTGGCCACATTGAGTGATTTGTCAGGTTCACGTTGTTGAAGAGAGTGTACGTAGAACCTTCTCCTGCTGCATTTCTGCAAGTAGCCTTTGCTGGATTTCCTTTGCATTCTGCATCTGTTTCACTTTGTTCTGCTGTTCTAGGACTTTACATCCTTGAAAGTTTTCAGTTTTGATTTGGGTATGTTTGCATAGAAGCTCTCGGTACCATCTTCAGTAAGACATTTCTGGCTAATGGTGTTCACAGTTTCTCTTCTTTTGTCATATACATTTAAAATGTATAATGCAATATCTTTCAGCTCAGCATCTCCCGTAGAAATACATAATTGCTCATCATTGGAAACCTTAAACAAGTGGAACCTTTTGAGATGGTCTTGTACCAACTTGACATCATTGTAACCTCATTTCAGTTGCATCCTTTGTCTTTCATTATGATTGAAAGAGGTTGTTGTATTGATCCCAAACATTTGATTCATCATCTCAGTTAGGTGACTTCTTTCATTGTAGTCTGGCTCCCATCACTGTCTAACTGATTTGTTGCATGTTATGTTTAATGTGCCACCAGCAATTTTACAAACCTTGTGAACCTGCTTTATTGCCTGGTCAGTTGAAATTTTTACAAAGGGGAGATTAGTTGTCTGTACCTTGAATCCTCCTTCCACAAACTCAGTGTACACTGTAAAATTCACTAAATTCACAGCAAAAATCAGTAAATTCTTCATACATTGAAGATATACTGGACCCCATCTTGTGTAACTGGTATGATCATGCATAGCTATCAACAGAAGCATTTCTTCAAGGACACATATATGCTAATGCCATTTTCCTTCACATTTGGTCCTGATGAAGTGCAAGCGAGTATTGACTAGTTTCAAAGAGTTCATCCATTACTTGAACATACCTTGATGAGAGTGTTCTTCCACAATTTCTTGAAATAGAGTGATAATTGTTAGCAGATTAACTAATAGCTCTTTCATTGCATTCCTTCTTGCTTCATAGTCATTGTTTTTTAATGCAACAGTTATGCTACTGGAAAGTTGGTCAATGACATCATAATCTAATCCATTGCTTGAATAGGGCAACAACAGAATGAATTAATTTATCCAAATATGCCACATTTAGGGACCTACTTAACTCGCAGCAAGACAAAGCCATTTTTGTGACTTTGTCCCCACACAAAGACTTCATTTTGGAGGCATTTCACAGCGGTCCCACCCCTTAGTGCTGATTAGTGGAGAAGCCCCACTCCTTAGCAATGATTGGTAGAAAGGTCCCAGTGGGGAGAAGGGATGAGGTGGTAGCCACCATCTTGACTGCTGGCTGCCCTTCCTCCAGCCCAACCCCCTCAGTGCTGATTTGCGGAGAGGCCCTGGGGTGGAGGAAAGGCAGTCACCATCTAGCCTGTTGCCCACCTTGTGCCATCCTGTCAGCCAGTGCCTTCCCCTCCTGGGCAGGCTGCAAGGCTCACCCAGGAGGGAAAGACTTAATAAAAACTTATTTTTATGAAGGGTTTTTTTTTTGGGGGGGGGGGGGAGTTGCAGATTTTGTGGGCAACCCTGGATTTTGTGGTTTCCACAAAATCTGTAAAAATGTGATTTACGAAGGTCCATAGCCACATTGCTTCAAATGTTATTTTGTGTGCTCTGATAGCACAGTTGTACCATTTTCCTTTCATTATGTTGGTGGAGGTGTTTTCTGAAAATAATCTGCTTTCTGTCCAACAGTCTTCAAGTCCTGAAGCAGTGAAATGGTGACAAATTGCTCTTAGGTAAACTGTGATGATATGGAAGCCTCCCAGCTGAATGTTTACTCCTTCAGTCTCTTGTGGCCAAGCCCACACTAGTTCGTTCACTTTGCAATACAATGTCTGGTCAAATGTTATGACTGTATGCTGTTGTCCCAGGTGTTCTGCAATTGCTTTATATCACATGATTAGTCCAAATGGTGTTGTACTCAGATACCGGTGCAGGCAGTATGAGACAAAATCCAACAATTGATGGTGGTAAAGTATCATCAGAAAGCTAAATGCTGTCTACCCAGGTACAGCAACATTCTCCTGGTTGTCAGCTGATATTCTATCCAGTATCCATGGTCACTCTGCTGAATCTGTTGAACAGCTGTGTGGGTGAGCTTTTCATTTGTGTTACTATACATACTATGGACAGGTAATTTCAGTGACTTGTTATGGGTCATCATCACTGAAATGACTTCGTTAAATTCAGGTGGTACATATTTCAAGGTTCTTTTGCTTCTTATTATGTCAGTGCTTTCTTCAATCTCAGGTAGTTTTGATGGTCCTCTTTGAAATGTTACAATTTGCATTCAATGAAATCCTTGTTTTCCATCCAATAGTTCCTCCAAGATGTCAATATAGTCCAATAAAAACTGAACACGATGACTGGGTATGAGATTACAGGGAATAACAACTTCATTTTTCTGAAATTCTTTTAAGTTTTTCTTAGCATTGATGGTATCAATGTGATGAACTGTCTCATATGGTGTGCTGCATCCAGCAGCATGGAGACTTTGTACCAGCTTCTTAGATCTAGTTGGATGATGCATCAGGAAGCCTAACCCAACATGTTTTGGTATTAGCTTTTTGTCCCCTGACTGCAAGTAAACCAAATCCTGACATATATTCAATACATCTCTGTCTAGATTCTTATCTTGCACATGACTTTCAACATGTAAGTTGTCATTGTCATCTTCCAAAATCAAACAGATCAATGTGTAAAGGCTGTTAGGAACACATTTTGGGGCTTGCTTTTCATTCAAGTTGCTGAATCCCTTCATGCCAGCTATAACTTTCAAATCTGCTTTGATATTGAGAGCAGTATAGTACAAGTTTCATGTGTCTAAGAACTCTTCTCTGAACTGCAGGCCAACAGCTTTTACATTATTTACATGTAACATTACAACTGTTTGTATGGCTTTACCAGTTGTCACAGTTCAGAAGACAAGGAGTGGAAGATTTGCATTTCTTTGGTGCTGAAACTGAATGGCTATATTGTAGTAAGTCTGAAGTTCTTGCTTCATTTGCTTCAGTGTGGTCAGAGGACTTTCACCACCTTCATCTTCTACTAAATTGCAATATCTTTCAAGAATATATTTCAGACTTTACACATTTTCCCATGCAAAATGGTTATCTAGTTCATCAGTCACTTGATGCCATGCTCTCACTTCAGGAGAAAGAAGAATATCTTTTTGTGCAATCTCCACATGCAGATAGGAATGAGAGACTTGTTACTTCTGTTGTTCCTCCTGCCTGGATTCAGGAAGGCAACATGCCTCAGCAGCTATTAGATCTTTGACACCAATTTGGCAATGCAACACTTCATTCTTCTCTGCCAGCTTGTGTATTGCATTGGTTGATTCAAATGACAACATGTGACTAAATCCCTTCTTATTAGAGTGTTTCTGGTAGAATATGCAGATCCTCCGGTGAACTGCTGGGTAGATGATCTGCTGATGTCCTAGTGTGTTCTTCACTTGATGTTCTTAGTAGGTTGCCATTTCATCTTCTACCTTGCATGAATTTTTAAACAGCCTTTCAGTATGTCCTTTGTGTGTAAAATAACTGTAGCAAGAACAGTGCCAATTGAGGCTTTTGGAGTGTTGCAGTACAGGATCAACACAATGTGATAGTCTATCAAGAATACTGCCATAAAAATTGTTGAATTCAGCAACTGGCCTATGTTGAATGAGTGCTTTGTTTAGTTGTGCAATTCCAGCAGGTGTATTTTGGCTAATCGTTCACGGCAAACCTACTTCAAGACATATGATGTATCTTGTAGATTCCGAGTCATACCTCCCACACTTTTTTTTGAACTCATTGATGCTAACAACTCCATTGTAATATTTGATTAAGGACAGTAAGGGCAAGTCTCTTGTCAACAGTCTCCATTGGAGGTTTTCATGTCAAGGTACTCTGAAGCAGAACAGAGTTGATGTATCAATTTTGCAAACCTTTTGGATATCTAATAATGAACGAAACTGTAAATTTGTACCAGCCATCTTGAAATCCAATATGGCTACCATGATGGAAATGTTACAGTTGATCTCTTCTGTTCATACAATGTTGGTTTTATCATTGAAATTAATTTCTAACCCTAGTGGGGGCTGAAATATTGACCAAAATGTGAATTCACAGCAGCTATCTTGGATTTCAGTAAGGCAGCAACATGCATTACTTGCCAGATTGGCAGCATAACTTTTCTGGCAGGGGTGGACCTCTATCTGAAACAGTGTTGCCACTTGTGGCAATGAGTCACCTACAAGGTGATACCTTTACTCTTCTTTTTTACCCCACTTCTATAGAATCTTTGGGTTTCAGGCAGGCTTATAGTCTCTTCATTTTGACATTCTCTTCTTGACCCTCCAGTCCTATGGCACCACGTGATTCCTACCTCCTGGAAGAAATACATTGTTCTTTTTATGATGGCATCTTGCTGTAACCTTTGCCGATCACTATAGTTCTGGGATAAACAGTACCTTCTTGGCATTAATCCTCCACCCAAATCACATTGGGTTCTTCCTAGAGATAGCAAAAATAGCAGGCAGCAAGTGAAAGAAGTTGCTGAGTGAGCATTAGAGTTTCACTGCCTTTGTGTCTCATCATTTTTCCATGTGGCTATTAAAGGTCCAAGGTGTCAATCATCTTCTCTGAAAAGACCTGAAAAGGCTGTCAGAGTTCAGTATTTTTAGCTCTTCATCAGATTATCTCTTTTCTTTTTGAGATAACAATAGTTCTTAGAGGTTAAGAGGGAGACAAAAGCCTCGTTAGTTTTGGAATTTCAAGTTAACTCAAGGAACTGAAGAGACTTTTTTCCACTGGAACTTGAAAAGTTGCTTAAAGGATATGAAAACAAAGGGAAAGCCTCCTTCTGAAGGATCTCTTTGTTAATGATATGCAGCTGTAAACTGCTGCAGCCTTCTTCTCCACACCTTGGGACCATGATCTATTCACAGCCTTCTCAGTAACAATCCAGCTAAACTGGTAATGGAGGTGTTTGCAAAGCTCTGCATGTAGCGATCTTTGGTCTTCATGAGAAAGGAACCTAGGGTTTCTGTTAAGATGATTACTTAAAGGGCCTCAGTCACAAGGCCCTACAGAAACTGGGCTGCTATTCCTGACAGAAAGGACTCAGCCACTCTAAGAGAAACCTAAAATGTAGCCAGAGAGTCTCTACTGCAATTGGTCTGAAGAAAGGTTGGTCCTGGGCAACAACTAATGGTATCAAGTGTTATGTTTGTTTAAAAAGAAATGTAAAGAATTAATTGTACAGCTGGGACATGGTTCAAATGCAACAAAAATTGAAGGTGTGGGAAGACTATTGAAGAGACACAGTCTAACATATGCTTATTAGGCCTGTGTGAAGTGGCTAGTATTCACTTCAGATTTGGATTCGGCCAATTTGGGGGACAGTGATTTGATTCAGTGATTCAAATCACTGTTCCAAATCCCCCAGACTCACTGTTCCTGCCAGTGGGGGGCAATTCCCACTGCCCCCACGGCCCCAGGCCACGTGGGGTGCCCTTCATGAGCCCCCCAAAGCCCCGTGGTTGCTGCAGGAGTGGTAAGTCCCAGGGGTTTTCTCAGTTTTTTCTTTGTTAACGGGCTGGAGCCACATCAGGAGGGGCAGCTGTGGAGCGGGTGAGGGGCAGTGAGGGACAGCAGGGATTGACCCCTGTCCAGCAATACACGGTGAGCACCGGGGCTTTTCTTTAACGGGCCAGGAGCTGGGGTGGGTGGGGTACCCATGGGGGGGCTCGAGGAGCAGGTGGGGGTCAGCAGGGCTGGGGGAGCAGGCAGGGGCTGGCAGGGTTCCCCCCATGATCCCCCTTCCCACTCCCCCACTTGTAGTACTTACCAGCTTGGAGTCAGCTGCAGCTCCCTGCTGCAGCCACTGGGGACTGCTGAAATCATCAAAGCTCTCCGAATCTTTTCTAAAGATTCAGAGAATTTTGAATTGATTTGGACCTTTTCATTGGTCCCCTGATTCGATTCAGATTCGGAGATTTGGCCACTGAATTGGGCCGAATCTCCTCTGAATCAAATCACCACTTGAAGCTTTGCACCGCCCTCATGTTTCTCCCCTCCAAAGACTTACTAAACTACTTCAGCTGGATACTAAAAGTCATTTGTTTTTGGTTTTCTTTGGTGTATCTGATAGTTACCTTTGGAAAATATATTAAAAGCCATGCAATTTTGTAGCAGACTCTCCTTTTCCTAAAGCTTGGACATTTGCCACAGCTCTGCTAAGGGATCAGATTTGCTAGTCTTTTACAGGGAAGTACCCAGGTCTAAGCTATGCATTGTGCAAGCACACAGGGACAGTCATCTATAAGCTTGTTATGGCTCACTAGCTCTCTACCAGCATATTCTCAGTGGGCTCATCTACACATGCATAAAGATGCTTTTCCTAATGCACATTAAATTTAGTACCTCCAATGTGAGGTACTAAACAGATACGCATAGGCTGCCATAATGTGCAGAAATGATTGCGCATGATTTTTAGATGACGCTTAATGCTCAGTAGCCTATTTTACTAAGCATTAGCTTAATAACATTTTTTTTACGTGATGCTTTAATGCACAGTAAAATAGGCTACTGTGCATTAAAGTGCATGTGTAGACACTCCAAGTATGAGCTGGAACAACCTAGAGCCTGCTCTAAGTTATGAAGTAAGGGACCAAGGGGATCATGTGTCCAGGAGGATTAAAAGTGGAGTCCTGTTTCTACAGCAACTTTTCCCCTTTAGTCAATGGTAGCAGCTGCTACAGGAGTTAGTTCTGCTAGCTTTCCACTGGGGAAGCTGAGGGGTGGGGGAAGGGGTGGTTATCACCGAATTGTAGCCAAGGGTAGATCTATAGGCAATGTCATGGTGTGGTCACACCCTACCACTTTGCCACACATGTAAGTGGGGCTAAAGGAGGATTTATGTAATGCATAGATCTTTGCCAGCTTTCTGTACAAATGTGAAGAATCTCTAGTGCTCTTTATGAAGGGCTGCTTCTCAGTGCTTAGTCATGTCTTACTGTCTATGATCAAATATTACATTCAGCAGGACAGAGCAACTTGGGATCTGCTTCAGCTATCATGAGGGAAATCTGACTGGGACTAAAAAAATCCCATAATATTTTGGTGGGAATGTGATGTAGTCTTTTGGCTCCCCTTTTTTTTATCACCTTACCAGAACAGAGCTAAGATGTGTCCAGAATACTTTTTTGCATGGTTCTTGTTTCAGTGTTGATGTGCGCATTTGTAATAACAGCTTTTGCCACATTCTCTTCTTTTGAACTCAAGGGTAATTTGGTAAGATCAGATCAGCTCAATGCAGCAGCTATTAGATGAGCTGGCTCTGTGGAAGATCCAGCATCAAATAGTCTACGCTGGTCCCATTGTCAGATATACTACATGAAAGAGCCAATTCTTTCAATAGCATTTCATAATCTAAGGTTTCAAAACAGCCAGATTTCCAAGGCCAACATATTATATCCAGGGTGCTTTTTTTGTTCTTTTCACATTATGTAGGATAGTATTGAAAGTAAAGAGAAGGAAAATTCCAAAAATAACTGGAGAAAAAAAAGAAAATGTAAGAGAATTAAATTAAAAAGTTTAACAACTCCCCTGCATCATCGTAAAGGATAATGTTTTTCATTTCTGCAGCACTTTTCATTTCCTGTTCTCAAAGTACTTTGTAAGCATGAATTAAGCATTGAATGATTCAAGTAAATATTTTGTTAGTCATTTTACACATGGGAGAAACTGAGGCACAAAGAAGGCTAAACTTTGTCAAAATCACACAGGGTGCATCTATACCTGCGCTTTACTGCATGGGTAACTATCTCCACACTAATGCATCACTGTCTACATGTGCACCCATGTTAGGGGAAAGAAAATTAATTAACTTTGTCATAGGATACTACTGCCCAGGACAAGTACTATCCTACTGCAGAGTAATTTACACCACCCGAATGCACACGTAGACGGTGACCGGGGCTGGCTGGGGCACAAGCCAGCCCCTCCACAGCCCAATGACTTGACTTAGAACCTGAGGCTGACCCCTTAAGCCTGCTGCCAGCCCAGGGCTGCTTCTCCCTGGATCTAAGTGCTGTGGTCCCAGGTGCATGTGCACATGCCTGGGAGCCACTAACTCCGGTGCAAACCGCACCAGAGTTTATTGCTCTGTGCTAATTGCACATGTACAGAGAATCATTGGAAAAGCAGGGAATAGAACCCAAGAATCGTAACCCCCCTGGCGTATAGCCCTAACCATTACACATACTGATTCATCACTATACTGCACTGCAAAAACATGAATGCAGGAGTAAAGATCAGGCATTTGAAAGGGGAAAGCAGCTTTCTGTAGATGTACAAAAATGGCATGTGTGGTATGATAATCTTGAATACATTTACTTTGAAAGCCTAATCTATTAAAATGAGCACATATAATTCTGCAATTATAAATACAATATGTGAAGTAAACACATTAGTTAAGAAGTTATGCTCTCAAAACTGTTAATTACTAGCCAAATGCATTTTACAATGCTTTAATGAGTACTTTTTCATATCATATTAATATCCATTAGCTATGTTAATACTAGTAATGCTAATAATGTAGAAAGCCATTAGTTTGATACAAAGTCAATAATGGATGGTAGTGATTTCTAGACTGAACTGCATGAGAAAATTTTTACTGTCTTTTAGTGCAATGGTAAAATTGTCTTCAATTTCTGTTTCGGTTATGAATTCTATCTGCCCTCACAGACAGTAATAACTGAGTTTTATGGAGATCTGTGGGGCAGATTTGTTGATGTTTTGTGACTTTATTAAGATTCTGCATGGATGTGAACAATATAGAGATGACCTCTTGTCTTTCATAAAGTGAAACCAGGCACAGAGACATTTACTTTACTTTCTGCTGGAGAGAATCCAAAATGTTTTCTTGCATGGCCCATATCTTGGGAGACTTTCTTGTGGATCTTCTTTGCTTAGGTATAATTGTCTCCTCATGAGAGAAACAGCAGTAGGCCTGATCTTCAAATTTTGCTTTGAAACTTTCTCAAAGTGTACCATTGTTAAGACACAGGCCTGATGCAAAGCCATGGGGCCTTGTATCAGTTCCTTTATAAGTATTGTTGATCACTTTTGTTTTTTGTTTTTTCTAAAAGGATCATATTGTTTAGATTAGTTCTCCCTGGCACAATTATGGTTGTTATTTTCCCAAATAATCTGGTGAAATGTAATGGTTTTTTTAGTTAGTGGAGGGAATCAGGAGTGATTATTTAGAGAATTTCTGCTTGAAGTTGTAATACAATTTGCAACTACATTATATTGCTTGCTTTAGGAAAACATTTGTAAGCTGATTTGCAAGTAAAATATTTTATTGTACTAATATCAGGAACATTTTATGGTACCAGTGTAATACTTGCATTGTTTTAGAGACCATTCTTGGACTTGAAAATTAGCCATATATTGTGTAAATCAAGAGAGAGAAGAAACCTCAGTGGTTGTCTCAAATATTAAGGATACAGATTTTAATAATAGCGTGTTCCTGTTTAATTTTTAATTTACTTAACCACAGCATTTATTCTGGCTTAAGGCAAGAGCTTGCCTGCAAAATGCAAATATTTGAAACTTTTCTCATCATTTTTATGCAATATACATATATTCTACTCCCTGTATAGTATCTTTCATCTTCTCTAGCTACTTGAAATGGTTTAGCCTGTGGAAATGAACTGCTCTAGGCTCCAAAAGTGGGTTTTTAGTCTAGAGTTCATGAAATGAATCAAGCTTACTGAGGCACTGATTCACTGCAATTAGATCCAAGACCGATGCGTACAAGTGTAACACCCACACACACTTGAGATTGTGTATGGCAAAGTGTGTGCTTTTGGTTGTTGTGTATTATGTTTTTTTCGTGTGAGTGTTTTTACATGGGCAAGACAGCCCCTGTTGTTCTGGTCACGTGCTCAGTACATGGCAAGCTGGTGCCTGTATCTAGGCAAAACATGTAAAACTCTCTGGCCTCATTGGTAAAAGGAAGCAGAACATCTTCCAGGCCAATTGTTTGGGAGAAACACTGGACAGTGGTGTTCCCTAGTTGAACAAGGCTTTGGTGCTGTCACACCAGGTATATAAGAACAACCCAACTAAGTTGTTGTTCATAAGGGATGGAAGTAAGGGAATACCACTAAGGAGGATTATGCAGCACTGGCCCTCACCTGTAGGAAGCGGACCAGAAAAGCTAAGGCTAAAACCAAACTCAAACTGGCTACAGGAATCAAGGATAATAAAAAGTCCTTCTTCAGATATGTGGGAAGTTGAAATAAACAACCCAAGGGCAACATTGGGCCCTGCTGAACCAAATGGGGCAGCTGACAACCGACACCCAGGAAAAAGCTAATCTTCTCAACAATTACTTTGCATCAGTTTCCCACCAGCCCAAGGGGATCACCCTCCCAGACAGGACACAGGATTACCAGGGTAAGGGCAACCATATGCTAATGATTGGTGAAGATATTGTGAGGGAACGCCTTGATAGGCTGGACATCCACAAGTTAGCCAGAACAACTGATCCCCATAGGGGATCTCCCCCCCACACCTTTCACTGGAGAGGCAAGCAAAAGTTAGGACACGGGAAAGGTACAGGGAGAGGAAGTCTTTTTCAGAGTTTGAGACTCGTATTTCCTCCCTCTATCCCCCTCCCTCCCCCCCCCCCGCCCCTTTGAGTGGGATAATACGATGCGGGGTATTAATCCCTGGACCAAACTGATCAGAAAAGGAGTAGTGGCAGTTTTGCTGGCAGTTTTGGCCCCACAGGCTTTGATGTGGGATAATACCATGGGGGTATTAATCCATAGAGCAGGCTGACCAGGAATGAGTCCTGGCAGTTACTGGCCCCTCTGTTTTGTAATTGTATTGCCTCAGTAGCTGAGACTGGATGTGGTGTAGCTGAGACTGGATGTCCAGGCTGCAGCCATAGGCTTGGGCCCTTTTTGCTGTTTCACAGCTATTGCATTTCAGCCTAGCTGTGTGGCTAAACCCCAGCCATATGTTTGACTGGCAGTTTTGGGCCAGGGTGAAGCCTGGCATGGTTTGGTTCAAGGTGAGACCTGGCACTATTTGTTATTTATTCCAGGCCTCAGTGCAGTATAGGCCTGGCTGGGTTTTGCTACCCAGTTCAGGCCCAGTGAAATAGGCCTGGGCATCTTTTGTTCCTTTTTTTAGATTGTGCCCCAACCAAGCAGTGTGGTTGGGCACTAGTTGTAGTTCAGGCCTAAGCCAAGATAGGCCTGACCTTTCCTTCAAGTTTTTTTGCAGTTTTCTGCCCAGAAGAGTTGGGATTGGGACTAGGAATTGTGGAGTGCGGTCTGCTGATGAAAGCTGCAGTTAAACCCTCAAAGCCCCCATGCGGAGGTGAAGGTTGGTGCTTTACCATGCCTCCAGGAGCAATGGAACCCCTTTGCAATGCAGAAGGAGCCACGCTCTTAAGCAGCTCCCCTCGGCGGATTGAACCCAAGGGGCTGCTCAGGTCTCTCCAGTGTGGGCCCCCTCTCCAGCCCATTGCTGAAGGGCTCCCAGAACTACCTGTTGGGGAATCCCAAGTCCCAGACTGTCTGGGTATGAGTGAAGCCTCCCCAAGAGGGTGCCACCTATGGACTTTGATTTGTAGTTAGTGTTTTAAAATGATATTTAATTTTTTCTTTTGTTTTGTTCTCTGTAATACATTTGAGCTTTTTGTTTTCAGTGCTTGTGAGGAGGTGGGGTTTGTTTATAAGGGATGTCCCAGCAAATTTAGTGCTCGCAGTGGGAGATCAAGCCACTAGTATAATTTATAAGGTACCCCAAAATGTGAACCCAGCCCTTTTTGCTGCTGACCAGTGCCCAGGAAAAGGGTTGCAGAAGCAGAAACTGTTGCACTTAGAAACCAAATGTTTAAGCTAGTGCTTTATGAATTGATACAACATTCGGTTGATGAATAGCTGAGAGGCTTGCTTTAATAACTACCAGCAAGTTACAAAATGACATGATAGAAAAAGACTCTTTCCCAATATAAAATGAGCGATTAGTCCTTATATTAAAAAAGAGAACCAAAGAGAATTTCACCCAGCTTTGCCCAAGGCAGGCAGGAAGCAGTTCTTGTACAGGCTCATAATATGGATCCTTCATGTGTGACTGGGTGGTGCAGGGTGGCTTCTTGATCCTCCCTGGATTGCACAGACATCTTGCTGGTAGTTCTGTCTCACTTCTTATACTGTTTTAATTGTATAGCATCAAAGCATTCCTCTTGATAGTTGGATAATCAAGGTCCGAACAAAGCAGGCAAGGCCAGAGTTGACATATTACAATTGTATCCTGTTTGTGAAGTGTGCAAACTGATCTAGCAATCAAATGGGATGGGTATTGATTGAATGAGATACCTTTAGGAAATTGATCACAGAATACTGGTTTTCAGTAGTTATTTTAACAATGGAGTCTAATAAATGCTGCATCAAATGGCTCATGGAGATGGTGAAGATCAGAGACTGTTGGATACAACAGGTGTGAGTTTCAAGAGAATACACACTGCTTTAGCATAATAAACATTTAGAAATTGACAGCCTATTTTGAGAAATATGCCTTAATTAATAAATACAAATGTGAGGCAGTGAGGATCAGACAATAAATGTGAGGTAGGTTAGATGCGGTCATGTAGACTGATTTAGCATAAAGCTTTAGACAGATATTGGATGTTTGCTTTGGGAAATAGGTCTTAATCAAAGGGGGAATGTGTTATTAACCAGGATATATTTAGTTATGTTTTCATTGCACCTTGGCTTTTCTTGTCTCTTACAGGCTTTGTTTTGAAGTGGATATTTTAGTTCTTCTGTTTTTTTTTAGTGACACTTTGCTCAGTTGAGATGCAGATGTAGTTTGTAGGTTTCTCCCCAAGCCACTTGGCTTTCTGACTAGGTTTCTGAGTCTTGTTCCATTTATGTACTGATGTTCCACTTATGTACTGTGTTAGGTTTCTGCCAATACCTTTAACCACCACTTATTTTTTTAGACTCAGGTGTGGTAGAAGGTTGAGGACCATTATTATGACTGTTATTATCTTATGAAATGGGTCTGGTATTGGGTACTGCAAGCACTCAACTCTCTCTTACGCCTAATAGGTTGCAAGCCATTAGCAGAGTTTGATTTTCTTGTGGCAATCTTGTTACCACAACCCAGTCTTGCCCCAGCCATTGCCCCAGCAAGAGACACTGTCCAAGCTTTCACAGTTTTTATATGCAGCAAACACTGTTTCATACATCTCATCCATCTTTGGTTTTACCTTCTTAGCTTCTGGGTCTGGAACTATTTTTTCCCCGTGTGAAGATTTTCTTTCAGTAAAGCAGATGGGGGAATGGGAGGGAGGTTGGAAATCTACAGTCCAGCCTAACCTACAGCAAGAAGTGTTTTGGGCCAAATCTAATAGTATTCACTTTTATTATTAAAGTAGCAGGGAGTCACATGAGTCAGAAACACATGAGAGATTATGACAAGCTCTTATCAAGTTGCTTCTAAAATTTCTCAAGTTAGTTTCCCATCTAATGTTTGGTTACCTTTGTTGTGAGTGCAGGTGAACCTTTGTATCCTTTACTTCATTTTCAATGCCAGATAAAAACCATTCAAAATTGTACCAGTGATGGTTTTTTCGTGCTGTGAGGTTGGGCACTGCCTCACAGCATGATATCATTTTGCTCTGAGACCTCCACAGGAAGGGAGGGCTGCTCTAGTGCCCCCCAACTTCTAGCCTGACCCACTGCAGGCATGTGCCTGAATTTTCTTAGTCCAGAAACAATGTCAGTCCGGTTATAAACCGGTTCAGCCTAGCCTGGTTAGACTAACCTGCAAAAATTGAATCAATTCAGGCTCAGGCTTTTTGAATGTCTGTCCCTAGCCCCCATGACCTAGAGAATAGGCATCCCCAAACCAAACAAAAACAAAAATCCCCTTCCCCCCAAAAAATGCACTGCATAATCCTACACAAAATAATCTCTTGATGCTTAGGAAAGACTTGAGATCCTTAATTACATTACAGGTAAATATTAAATCTGAACTGGATCTGCCTGGGAAGTGGTGATAAGACTTCCTCCAGACGCAAGACACAGCCAGAAGAAGCATAAATGGGATCCTGTCAAAACTGTTGGGCAGAGAGAGAATTCCTGACAGGTAAAAATGAGCTGGATAAATAACCTATGAAGGCAATAAAAGAGTATTGGATGTAAGTTTTCTGTCATGACCTAGACTTAGAGGAAAACATTTGCTCCCTAAATCATGCTTACGGCAAAACTGAAGGTGAACTTTAAAGACAAAACGCATCTCCTGGGATCTGAGCTCCAGAAATAAAATCCTCCTGGAAAATAATAGAGCTGGACACAACCTCAAACATTATACCATGTGGCTGACTATGGTTTAGGGGCACACTAGCCATCTATATTGTGGTTTATGTATACATTTGGGGGGTTTTTTGCCCACAGCCTATATAAGATGCTCCAGAAGCTCCATAATGGATAATTAGGTCTGGTCCTATTGACCTCAAGGATGGACGCCTTTACTGGGTGTTCCTGAAAACTAGAAAAACATGACTGGTTCCAAATTTTAAAAATGGTCCATCTTCATCATGGGCCAAACCAAAGTTATAATCCAAACAGCCCTCAGATTTATGATGACTGAAATACGAGTCCACTTTTTGGCTTTAGCCCTTAACCAGAAAAAAAAAGAGAGAATTAGAGTGGTCCGTAGACACCAGCAATAATAAGAGCCGAGTGAGTAATTTGCAAAAAATGCAAATTTCAGACTGTCCTGGCATATTTTAGCACAAGGTATACTGATTGAATGGTGCCTGAGAAACCAGTTTCCATTGTGAATATCTAAACTTACAAGTTCATTTGCTTTCCATCTCTCTCTCTCTCCATATTTACTATTATTATAGTAACAGTGCAAACACGAGAGACAGAAGTGGACTTCCAAGCCACCTGATCTGAAACAAGGTTACAAAAGTTTATTAACCTTGTCACTTGACAGAAGACACTCATTCACCAACTACTAAATACAGTTACGTCTTCCTTTAAAACAATTAAATGCAATAACACTATCTCATATGTAAGTAATAAGTTCATACCAGTTCAGTAATTACCACAACTTAATAAATCAATTCATAAAGTACAAATAGATACATCTGGGGTGGAACATGGAATAGATGACTTGAATCTCCTCTTACAGATTAAACAAGTATTTTAGCTTTAACTGAATGGGCATCTCTCGATGACTATAGTCAATGACTATATCCCTACACCTGAATGACTGTGATAGCTTGATCACTTTGTTCTCACTATAGTTCCCTCTACAGTACCTAATTCAGACACTGAGGGAGATGGTCTACTTCTTGCCACAAGTAAGGGTGTGCCAGATTCTCTTGGGCAGTAACCATTACTCAGAGCTTGTATTATCTTTATGGTCTCCCCTCACCCTAACCATCAACACTCGACCACTGTAGTTATCCTGTCAGTACCCAATTGGGCAGGAACTGTTTTGTACTACTGCTTCCTAGCAGCAGCCATTTTTGTTGACAATATCTGTACTCTTACGATAAAAATATCTGGCGATTGAACTGTGCCCTCCTGATGGTGCAATCGCAATTTGAGTATTTTCTCTTGCCTTTTGTAAAATAACTTGGACAAATGTTGCTGGAATATTTTTATAGGAAAAAAAAAGGGAAGAGGTCTCTGTTTTAACAGGTGAACTCTATCCATAACACTATGTTATTTAAACTTATTTTTGAGTTGTTAACATTTTCCTTTGGCTTTAATAATGACATAATGGGCTAAGTAGAGCTCAGGCAGATACCACATTTGTAAGGGGGCACCAGAATAGTACTGCAACTGCTGTGATCACTCACCAGTCTCCTGCCAACTGTGCATTGCCCTTCTCTGGCTATAGTTCTTGCCCACCCATCCCTCTCTGTGCAAACTGCTTGTTCTTGTTTCTGTTTTTTTCTCAGCTACGTCCCAAAATCCTTTGGGCTACATGTCCCCACTACATGTTTGCTGATCTGGGGGCAAAGGTTCCTGGTGCATAATGCTTTATGTGAGCCCGGATTAAGCTCTCAGTAAATATTTTATTGCATTATCTTGATTCTTCTCTCTTGGTAAAGTAAACTAACGCCTGGTGTTTCGCCAGTTTCTATTTTAACCTAGGATTTCAAGCCACATACACAGTAGATTCTCATTGTTTTCACTTCGCGGGTTTGTTTTCTGAGCTGTTTGCAGCTCTCTCTTATTCCTGTGAGAGCTGATGACAGTTTTTAAAATGAATTTGGGACTGTGACCTGTGATATTTTTCCCTCTCTAGAACAATATCTTTATAAATATTTCTGAAAACACAATAATAATACTATTATCTAGACTTCATTACCAGGATTACACAGTTGTATATATCCAGATCTTGGAGATAGGTAGCTTATGTGATTGTAAGATTCTTAGTAGACTCTACTCTCAGGACGCAGGTTAAAGCTGATTTGTCTTAGCTTTAATTCATGTGCTGCATTGCAAATGCATTTGCTTTTTTCTTGAGAAAGGAATTGGTGAAGCATTTTATTTTATTCATTTGGGCCCCTGATCACTGAAGTATAAGGAAAGATATCCACAGACTTTGCTGGGCACAGGAGTGGGATGTAACTCCTCACACATTCCCTGTCTGCTCCTTTCTTCTGGGGCTGGAAATGTTCCAGTGGTTCACATATTTGGACAGCCCAGGAGCATTGATTTTCACATTACTGACAAATGCCAGAACAGACTGGTGTGAATGTCTCTTTCTAATTACATAAAAATGTGAGATGTAGAAGGGGATCACAAGAGAGTAAAACATGGTCATTAAGGAGCAGGAAGGAAATGAAATGCTTTCCTTTCATTGACTGACTGAATTATTTTCAGCTAGCTGGCTGGACTTCCTTGTAAGGTAGGCCTCTAAAAAAGTGACATCTTTTAATGGACTAATGTGAGGCAGTCCAAGTGGTGAACAATGTAAGCCACCTTCCAAAGGCTTATGTGCAATAAGCAGCTTCATTTTTTAAACTGAAGGCATGTTACTACTGCTGTTATTCACAAAGTACTCTATGTGTATAAAGGGACAGATTTTTATAAAAAAACCCTCTACATCTCTTAAGGGTTTGATCTTTCAATAGGTCCAGCACTCCCAAACCCCTTTGGTGCTTATGACAATCTCCCACAATAAGCTTAACATACATTAGGACCAAATTCAGAGGAGATTCAAGTCTCCCTTAGACATGCACTCACTGATGGAGACTCAGCTGAGGTACATATGGACTGGAAGAAATTGTAGGTTACAGTAGCATAGAGCATCTCTCCATGGGTTGGTCTGCATCTGAATTCAGCCCATAGTTCATGTTGTGAAGTGTTTCCTAGCTGATGGACAAGGAAACAACAGAGATAGGAGATGTCAAGTGCATAATACTAGTCATTGGTCTGACTCAGTATAGCTCTTTTTATGTCTGTGTGCAAAGGGAGGGCTCACAGGGAAAAAGTGGGCTTTGAGATGGAATTTGAAGGGAGAGAGGAATGATATAAAGCAGACAAGAGAGAGGTATTTTAAGTATAGAGACTGGTGTCAAAGATAGTGCAAATCTGAGTCACAGTGAAGAAGATATAGGAAACAACTAAATGTTAAGACTGGGAGGAAGTTTGAGGAAGTGAGAGGGATAGGGGAAGCAGAAGAAAAGTAAGATGTTGAGGGGGGTGGATTTCATAGCACCTCAGAAGTGGGGGTGAGGGGCATGAACTAGTGGTAAAAGGCAGGAAGCCAGTAAAGAGATCTAAAGAGGGAGATGACATATGAGAGGCAGTCAAAGAGTAAGATCAGTTTAGAGAAGTGCTTCCACATGGCTGCATTCACTTCTCCACTGTTTCCTTTGCTTCCTGATGGGAAGGGAATGTCTTATTTTTCTCCAGTGTTGTAGGTTGTAGCCATGTTGGTCTAAGGACATAGGCAGACAAGGTTCTTTGGGTGAATCTGACATCTTTTATTAGACCAACTTAAATAGCTGGAAAACAATTTTTAAGCAAGCTTTCGGGTTCAAAAACCCTTTGTCAGGCTGAGGAAGTTTCAGCAGTTGGTGTTTGCTTTTTCTGGATGGAATGAAAAGTAAAGAAGCCAGAGGCTGGACTTGTATGCAGCCCAGCCCAGCCCAGCCCCTGGCTTCTTTACTTTTCATTCCATCCAGGAAGAGCGCACACCAACTGCTGAAACTTCCTCAGCCCGATGAAGGGTTTTTTGAACCTGAAAGCTTGCTTAAAAATTGTTTTCCAAATATTTAAGTTGGTCTAATAAAAGATATCAAATTCACCCAAAGAACCTTGTCTGCTTATTTTTCTCCATACATAAAATGATGTATCCCAGATCTGAAATGCAGGTAAGAACTGTGCATATTTGCCTTTGGAGTGTCTCATAAATGTAGAGTCCTATAAGGGTGTAGGTTTTTGAACCCGAAAGCTTGCTTAATAATTGTTTTCCAACTAGTTAAGTTGGTCTAATAAAAGAGATCAGATTCACCCAAAGAACCTTGTCTGCCTGAGTCCTATAAGGAGTCTTCTACTTGTCAGGCCTCTTGTTTTATAGACAAGCAATGTTAGGCCATGGCATCCTTGAGACCAGTGACACGTCCTCTCACAGGGCCTAGCTGCATCACTTAATTTGGTTTTCCCTGAATATTATCTTGGTCTTGAGAAACGTGTTGTGAAGCAGAGTCAGACTGGTGTAACTGTAGCCAGACAGCACAAACACAGTCTTCCAAAATAGCCTGCACATTTGGATGTGTACTATATGTATTGGCTGTAGTGTCCAAAAGAAAAGGTACATACCTTCAGAAATTATTACTTTGGGATGCAATGTGCCACCCTAAGGGATAATATAAAAAGCAAAGTAAAAAGTATATTGTAGGCCAAGACTTGATTTTTTCTTTTAAATTCAGGAAGGGCTAGTTTGATTGAGCCTGTTTTGGATGGCTTTCAAATGTAAATCCTCCAGGCTACTTTAGGCGAACTCGATATCTTCTTTGAGTCAGACAGGTCTCTTAAAGTGCAGCAGGACCAAAAAAGGACTTGAAATTAAGGTGACTGCACATCTTTGGTGTCCTGGAAGAGTTCCAGAGCATGAGATGATATTTCAGTCCTTTGCATTCCCAAGAATGTCCTTTTGTCCCCTGAAAAGTTGACACCTTCCTGTATCATAATGAAAAGATGAGCCAGAGAAGGAGGGCACTTGTTCAATAAATCTGTTCAGTGACCAACTAGCAGTGTTTTAGTGCAGTGACTGACTGCTGCCTTTCCAACCTGTCAAATGAAGGAGCAGGAGTCTTAAGATGCTAATTCTCATCCTCACACTGCCCCCTGCAGGCTGAGCTACTAAGTCTTGAATGATTTTGGACTCGTTGATAAATAATATGCAAGGACTAAACAGAAAGGGAAAGATATGTTCATAGAAAATTATTAGTAAATAATATTAATAACTGCTTTTCTATCTCTTAATTCAATGCAACATGTTTTTTTCCTCCAGATCTTGCAGTGTTTGTCTATCTTTAAGAAGAAGGGTGCCATTGAATTATAGGGGTTCTGGGCTAGAAGGTGGCAGCTACTTCTATTCCTCATTGGGGTTTCCCTTCCTCCTATGTGCCACTCTTCATATGTTTAGTTCTGTTCCAGGTCAAAACCTTTATTAAGATGCAGTTAACTTATTGAAGGCAAATCAGGCACTTCTGCTGAAAACCTTAGTGGGACATTGAAGATATTAGACAAGTACAACAAAATGAGAGGAAGGCAAGCAATTCCAAGTTAAGGTTCAGCTTATGCATACAGAAATGTTTGAATTTCTGTACATACAGGGTCCCCTGGCCATAGCTTTTCACAAGCCAAAAGGATCTAGTAGGTAGGGGATAGGTTTCCTCTGTTTCTGGCCTTCCAAACAAGCTGCAAGAGCAGTGAGAATACAAGCCTTGAACAAGGCAGAGAAGAACCACTGATCTCTTTGTTTTATAACAAGAGGATCCCAGAAAACAACCCAGGAATGTCTGAAAAGGTCACATATTGTATAGCCCTTTTATGAGTCTCAGAATTTAAGCATACCTGAATTCTACGTAGATACTGAGGAGTGACAATCAATGGTTTCTATAACAACAAGCACAGTTTTCTTTCAGACTCGCAACTTGTGTATCATGAGCCAAGGAGACCAAATATAATAATAAGATAAGGTGATGCCAAAAGTATGTAAACTGTCAATGGGAAAGCAGAAATTGTTGGGGTGGGTAGGGACATACAGGAAGAGAAAATGGGGAGATGAATTATGGAGACAGATGGAGCAAAATCCTATTCGCTTAATGGATGACCAAAGTGCAGTTTATAGGAATAGGGAGATGTTTGCACATCACAAGAGGACAATCCTCTTCCTATAACAGGGCCACTTTTGTGCCTAAAGGAGGTAACAGAATTGATCTCATGTAACAGTCCAGTAATTCAGAGTTAGTATCAAGCCACACTTTCGTCATCCGCAGAAATAGGATTCTGTCCATGGAGGGTAAGAAGTGGAACCCAAAATGAGAGGTCTAATAGAGACTTTTTAACCTTGTACTAGAAATGCAGTGATCGCACCAAGAAATGTGCATGAGGATGCCAGAAGCAAGAAGCCAGAATGAGACCTCATTCTTCCATCAAATATGGGATTGATTCTTCCAGGTCTTGTTAGTGCTCTCCATCAGCAGTCTAGGTAACATAAAACTAGAAGTGCCAGCACAGTAAATTTCAACTTGACCAGTTTGAGGACCATGTAAAAAAAAATCTATTAACTGGGTTAGGTTAAGATGCTGTGACCTTAGGAGTTCTCAGTAATTTCTGGCTGGGGAGGAGCAAGATCATAGCAGGAGGAAGAATTAAGCTTTGAAATGGGAGTGGACAGAGATAAGGTCTTATGCCCCATGACCAGAACAGGGTAATGAAGAAAATCCTGTAGGCTTAATGTGTACATGGGCTCTTTCTCTCCAACATGTGCCAATGTGCTGCCTTCACAGATGGTGTATCAAGGGAGCCCCAATGGCCAGTTACAGCAATTCCTGCACTAATGTGAACAGAGCTTTTGATTTCATGGTTTAAAATAAAATGACCCAAATATAATTACTGAAGCTTATTAATTTATTTGTTATGGGTCGGTAACCCTTCATAGGCTCTAGTACTTGTAACAGGAAGGGCCGAGAGGATTAAAGCTTTAGTTTAGCACAGTTTGCTTCCTATATGAAAATTGGAAGAAACGAAGCACTAAATTGCATGTTTTATGATTATATCTTATTAAAAAACAATTAATACCCAACTTTGAGTGTGCCAGTTTCATGCTGAATAGGAGCAGTTTGAAAACAGCAGCCTCATGAAGGTCACAAGTGAATGATATATGCAGCTGTTAGTCCTCTCTATTCAAATCTTTAATCACTGATAGTAACTGAAAACTGTTACTGTCAGGCAGTTGTGATCTGTATGATGTAGGCTGGCAGACTTAGTTCTGCTTCAGGTGAATAGATTCAGAGATTCATAGATGTTGGGGTCGGAAGGGACCTCAGTAGATCATCGAGTCCAACCCCCTGCCCTGGGCAGGAAAGAGCACTGGGGTCAGATGGCCCCAGCCAGGTGCTTGTCTAGTCTCCTCTTGAAGACCTGCAAGTAGGGGAGAGCACCAGCTCCCTTGGAAGCCCATTCCAGATTCTGGCCACCCTTACCATAACTAAGTTCTTCCTGATGTCTAGCCTAAATCTTCTCTCTGCCCGTTTGTGGCTGTTGTTCCTAGTTACTCCAAGGGATGCCCTGGTAAACAGAGCATCTCCTATTCCTTGCTGTCTCCTCCCCAGCCCCCCCATGAACCCCCACCAATGAATTTGTAGGTGGTCACAAGATCACCTCTCAGCCTTCTTTTGCGGAGGCTGAGGAGATCCAGGTTCCTCAATCTCTCCTCATAGGGCTTTGCCTGCAGGCCCCTAACCATACAAGGGATGCTTCTCTGAACCCTCTTGAGGTTGTCCATATGCCTCTTGAAGTATGACACGCAAAACTGATGCAGTACTCCAACTGTGGCCTGACCAATGCTGCATAGAGGGGAAGTATCACCTCCCTGGACCCAGTGGCAATGTGTAGGAGGTATAGTCGGGTGCATATGCACCCTGAGAGTGCTGGTGCATTCCCTGACAGCCAGCATTCCCCACTTAGGCAATGGGTGTGGGGGCAGGTGAGAGTGCTGGTGCCCCTGCTGAGAGTGCTGGCTGGGGAGTGGGGGCGCCATGAGAAGCGATCCTCACAGCCCCCCCCAACCGATCATGCCAACCTGGAAGTGCTGCGCTGCTGGCACTTCCAGGTTGGCGCGATCAGCCACAGTGGGACTCCCCCCACGGTCAGCACTATAGGTCATGATCAGTGCGACTGGTCACTGGGCAGGGCAAGTACCTCCCCTGACTCAGGAGGGACCAGTCACCCATGCTTGGACTTGTTCATCATGCACCTGCTAAAGCATGATGAAGTGTGTGGTTAGCTTTACCGATCACTTCATCACACTGACTGTCATGACCCAAAGGGTATGATTTTGTGTGCGCTTCGGCACTGCAGAATTATTTCCTGCCACGAGGAGCTTTCTTTGCATGGTGCAATTCTCAGTTGCATAGAGACAACCCCAGTGCAAAGGAGTTCCTGCCACCCGTATGTAAATTTGTGTGCCGCTATTGGCTGTTTCTAAATTATTCCCACGTGGCGGCTAGTGATTGGCTTGCTAGCCGTATAAAAGGCTTGAGCAGTTTCCGCCCAAGTTGGAGGAGGAGAAGGAGGACTTCACATCTCGTAAAGAACTCTAAGCGTGCTGTGGAACTTAACGAACCCAATGTGTGCCTTAAGAAGGATATAGGGGCCTGATCAACCTCTAGCCTCTCCCCGTCGCCGCACGATCCCTCGACGTACCCTTCCCTGCACGCTCGTGGAGAGTCACCTTTCGGACTCTCATCCTGGTATCCAGAGCTCTTCTCGGGTTATTTCGTCCGGTTGATTCGACGGGCTCGTGGTTCTAGAGCTCTCAGCCGGCCTTGGACCAGAGTTTGTGATTAGAACTCTTGTCCGCTCTTCTTCTTTTCTATCTGTAACTGCAACGCAAGCAAGTTTTCCTGCCTGCACCGCGACCATCTACGGTGTAAGTAAAATAATCTTTAATCAACCTCTACGTGTCTGTGCCTAATTCTAGTCCGCTGTGCCTAATTCCCCAACCCACGTGCCAGGGCTGCTGGCCACAGCCCGCCGCATGCCCCCGAAAGCCTCAGACCGCTCCTGGCCTGCACATGGCGACGAGGATGGGATCCGGGGAAAGCACAATGGAGCTAGAATTAGTTAAGAACTGTCCTTGGTGCAGTGGAAAACGCCAAGTAGAAAACTTCATGGAACTGGAGGTGCATATCACTTACCACCAGGCGGGCGGACCGGGTGAGAGGTTTATCAGCAGATGCCTTTCGCTGAAGGGAGAAGAAGGAGCTTCTGAAGACGGAGCCCCAAGAGAGAGGGAAGTGTGTCTTCACTGCGCGGCATTTGGGTGTATAATGAATAATGAACGGGTCCTGTTTAGGCCCCTTGACACTGTGTCCCTCGCCAGAGTCAACCCGGCAGGTGCAGTAAACCCAACCCTCACCCGGGAGTGTGCCCGTTGCCTAAGATGTGCTCGGGAGAGTGAAGAACTGGTGCCGATCGACCGGTTCGCCCCCTTTATGCTAGCGTCTAGATTGAGGGGTCGTGAGCTTCCATCTGAGCTCCACGAAGACCTGGAGACGGAGGGACGTGCCGCAGATGAGAGGGTGGCCCCACAATACTACAAGGGGGGAGTGCTAACTGCAACTTTTCGCACTGTAACCGATTTAATGCAAAAGAATTTAAGTTTGAAAGCCCAGCTGCGTATGGCCGTTCAAGCGGTCAAAGAAGCGGCTGCGAAAGAAAATCTTGAGACGCCACGCCAAGATGGCACCGAGCAAGAAGGAGACCGCGTGGAAGAACCGGAAGAGAAGGGTGGAGCTTCAGAGGAACCCGTGAAAGTTCGGCCGGTGACCCCGCCCACCGATGCAGCGTTGCTTCCGGCGACCACGCCTTCTTGCTGATGGGAGGGAGCATCGAGCGGAGGAGTGCATCCACCCCTCCTGCCTGAAGCAATAACAGCAGCATCGACTCCCGAAGTAACAGATCAGCCTGTAGCAACAACCAGCCGAGTTGCTACTACCTATTACGCTCGCACCAGAACTTTACTGCAGGATTTGTGCAGAGAATCAAGAATCCAACCTGAAGAAACTCTAGCTGTATGGTTGGGACGTCTGGTCGTGGAACTTGGGTCTGACCTGCTGAACCAGGAAGAAGCAAGCTTCTTGGTCAAACAAGCTTCGTGGAGTAGAGGACATGTCACTGACATTGACATGGTGGCATTTAACGTTCACTGGCCTATTCCACTGCCAGCGCTTGTTGCAGGACTGATCGGTCAAAAAGCCCATGCATGGCATGACGGACGGCCAGAACATACCGGCGCAGAGCAACTCATGCTAGCAATTATCGGAGTCTCGTACTGTGCTTGGAACCCCAGAGCATGTGCACTAGGACTGACATCACTCCAGCGAATAAGACCACGGCCTCACCGTCATCTACAAAATCCTGGATCCGTTCCAGTGACCATTCACAGCATAGATAATTGTCTTGAGGTTTATGGGCGAAAGAACATCGCTATCCTCCGAATTCTGCTTAACCCAATGGTGAACCAACCTGTGAGTAATCTTCGTCAGTTGTCACGACTGCGTATCCTGATGGAGCCAAGAATATCTAGTGATCGGGAACGTCGACACCCGACTGAGGCTCAAGGCGCAAGACATCGTGAATCCGATCTTCCATCGTTGCCACAGAGAACACCAGAGGAGTGATACATGTTTGGATTTCTCCTACAGCGTTCTGGACTCTAAGTGGCAACTTCGGGTTTTAGGGGACGCAGGCCAATGGCAACTGGCCTATGAGTTAGGTTTTCATTATCTGGAAGAGCTAGACGACAGCTCCTCGACGATTTCATCCAGTTAAGTGTGCAAGAGACGGTTGTCCGGAGTAGCAAACACCTGTATTATGTTTTAGAAATGATAGTGTGGTTCCATGTGAATTTTGTAAATATTAGTGAAATAACTGTTTTAAGAGAATTCTTTTCACAGATCTGGAATTCAGAGTGCGTGGCGGAGAGAAGCCCCAAGAAGGATAACATCATCGGCAGAAGTGAGGGCTTGACGCGCGACTTCGCCATGACGCCCACTGAAGCCCTGATCGTGCAGTTTTTTGTTATGAATCTAGTTATGTGTGTATGTATTTGTGCCGGCTATTATTTAATTCGATCCCTGGAGGACGAACTTCTTATGTTAGCTGATTTTGTGTTTACCTGTTTAGTTCAACGACCTGTTATAAGAGCTACTGGTGACCCGAGTGACGAGCATGTGGTATAATTCAGCTGTGCCTTCAGCAAGGGGGGATGTCATGACCCAAAGGGTATGATTTTGTGTGTGCTTCGGCACTGCAGAATTATTTCCCGCCACATGGAGCTTTCTTTGCACGGTGCAATTTTCAGTTGCATAGAGACAGCCCCGGTGCAAAGGAGTTCCCGCCACCCGTACGTAAATTTGTGTCCCACTATTGGCTGTTTCTAAATTATTCCCACGTGGCGGCTAGTGATTGGCTTGCTAGCTGTATAAGAGGCTTGAGCAGTTTCCGCCCGAGTTGGAGGAGGAGAAGGAGGACTTCACATCTCGTGAAGAACTCTAAGCGCGCTGTGGAACTTAACGAACCCAGCATGTGCCTTAAGAAGGATATAGGTGCCTGATCACCCTCTATCCTCTCCCTGTCGCCGCACGATCCCTCGACGTACCCTTCCCTGCATGCTCGTGGACAGTCACCTTTCGGACTCTCATCGTGGTATCCAGAGCTCTTCTCGGGTTATTTTGTCCGGTTGATTCGATGGGCTCGCGGTTCTAGAGCTCTCAGCCAGCCTTGGACCAGAGTTCGCGGTTAGAACTCTTGTCCGCTCTTCTTCTTTTCTATCTGTAACTGCAACGCAAGCAAGTTTTCCTGCCTGCACCGCGACCATCTATGGTGTAAGTAAAATAATCTTTAATCAACCTCTACGCGTCCGTGCCTAATTCTAGTCCGCTGTGCCGAATTCCCCAACCCACGTGCCAGGGCTGCTGGCCACAGCCCGCTGTGCGCCCCCGAAAGCCTCAGACCGCTCCCGGCCCGCACACTGACGACTCATGTTCATCTTGGTGTCAACAATGACTCCAAGATCCCTTTTCACTGCTGTGCTGCTGAGAAGGTCATCCCCCAGCCTGTAAGTGTGCTGGTGATTCCTTCTCCCTAGGTGCAGCACTTTGTAGTTGTCTGTGTTGAACTTCATTGTATTCTGTTCTGTTCACATTTCCAACCTGTCAAAATCCACCTGGATTCATTCCCTACCCTCTAGTGTGTTAATTTTACCCCATAATTTGGTATCATCTGCAAATTTGAACAGAGTGCTTTCCACACCCTCATCCAAGTCACTGATGAAGACATTGACCAGCACAGGTCCAAGGACTGAGTCTTGTGGGACTCCACTGCCCACATCTTTGCAAGTCAGTAAGTGTCTATAACAGAATTGAATAAGTGTCTATAAGAGAATTGGGAGTTGTACTGGCAGATTTAACAAAGCAAAGGATTATACATGAATGGAACTAAGTACCACTTTTCCTCTCTAAGGGGTTAGAGTCCTTTCAAGTCAGACACAGTACTACAATGTCCATGGCAGACAATGGCCTCACACTAAGTCATCATTTTTCATGAATGCACTATATAAAAGTGAATTATTTAAATAAAATAGATGGAAGGCAGAATAGTGGTGAAGTTCCTGCCTACTCAACGAAAGGGTCCAGGATAGAGTCAGAGCATGCTCCCTTCTAGGGCAGCACTTGATTTTGGCTGCCCAGGTGACCAGCCTCAAAAGGAGCACCAGAGAGTGCTTTGTCTAATGCTTGACCTGGGGCATGGTAGTCAGAACCCCATATAGAGAAGTCAGAAATGAGTGAGGGGGTCCTAGAAGCTGGTTTGTGGCTTCCTGGGAAGTGCCCTACTCACTCAGCTATTGAAGCTCAAACATGGATGGGCCTTCTTCCTCCTCCTGCTAGTCATGTATTTCTGGGTACCTACCTTTTCAGGCCTTAGGCACTGGTAAATGTCTGCAAGGGGTGCACGCATGCAGACATGTATGTGCCCAGCCAGTGTGTAGCCTACTGTGCATGCTGTAGCTATGTGCACATACTAATGCAGCCAGCTTGTCAAGGAAAGAGAATTGCTACCTGTGCACAAGTGGCACTTGAATGTATAAAGAGAAATAGAATTCTACTCTTAGGCTACTGGTGCACTGACACCAGTAGCTATCATGCTAACCAGTACCGTCTCCTCATTTCATTGTATTGCCCTTCCTGTTTTTTATCCATCTGTTGTCTTTGTCTCTGTTGTCTTTGTAAATCAGAATGTGAGCTCTTTGGAGCAGGAACTGGGCTGGGGGGAGGTGGTTCTTTTTTTCTTTTTTTTGTGCATTACCTAAAACAATGGAATCCTTTTCTTTGACTGAGGCTCTGAGTGCTACAATAATAAAAATGTTAATCAAGTATGCACAAAATGGGGGAGGTATCCTGTAGGAAAAAAGACTGTGTAATAATGCCTGCATGCAAGGACCATGAATTAAGGGTGCCCAGGTAATTCTAATGCTGGCATTTCCCAACTTGTAGCTGCTTGACTTTGCAACCTTAATAATACTCTAATAAATTGTTAAAATTTGAAGATGTCATATTTTGTCTAGCAAACTCTTACTGCTAGGTTAATCTCTAGGAAGGAAGCTCAGTAGATAATATTTAATTTTATATCCTGTTGTTGAATTTCCTCACGCTGGTGAAGCAGTTATCATTGAACAAGATACGAGGCAACACTGTAATTTTTTCCCTAGGGAGAAAGGTGCTGTGATTGTGTGTGTGTGTGTGTGTGTGTGTGTTTATATGTGTTATATATGTTAAAGCATGTTACACTCTTATGGTAACTATGTGCAGGGATGGGCTGTCAGGAGGCCTACTTCTTTTCCTGTTTCTTCCTCTGAGTCACTCTTTGACCTTGGACAAGTGACTTCCGTTATGATAAAAGTTATAATTTATAGATGGTCCCTAATTAGAAGAACTGGGAATTGGGAGACAGGTCCTCAGTTTAGCAGTAGCTAGGTAGAGACAAAAGAACAGCAGAGGCTTGTCAGCTGCTCCACACAAAGTTGTTGTATTAATTCTTCTTTTTCATGCCTGACTGTGCTTATTGAACTTTCTCCTGTATCTCAGTTCTATCATCTGCACGGGGCAGATAATTAGCTTCTTCATCTTTAAACATGTACCAAGAACTCTTGATGAAAAACATAATGGGCAAAATTTTAAAAAGTCCCTGAGCGCTTTTGAAAAAAGAGGAAGTTGGGTACCTAAATATTTTGAGAATCTGTTCCCTAAAGATCTAAGTCCCATCAGTGCTCAATAAGATGCATGCTCTTACACGTGTACAGAACATGGACACACAAAGAAGTTACCACAAGAGAAATGGAAGCAGAGGGTTTATGGTGCATTCTGTGGTAACTGCCTGTATGCATGCTCTTAGCCTGCAGTAAATGAAAGCTGGATAAGATATCATTAGGAACCTAAGAGCCTGTTTCTCATTGTAAGCGAAAAGATCTTTCACTTTTAAAACAATATTGGTCTTTCATACAAACCTGAATATTTTTTATGTGGGATAAGACATTGAAGGGTCTAGCCTTTCTTTGACATAGATATGTGACTCTCACTGACAGTGATAGATCTAATGAAGTGAACTTCAACCCATGACAGCTTGTGCTATACCTATCTACCTGTCTACTTTGGCTAGTCTGTAAGGTGCAAATCTACCCAGCCTTCCCCAGATCCATTAATTTCAATACTTCCATGCATCCTGAGTGATTTTACTTCTCCTTCCAGAAGACTCCTGAGTGATTTTTGGTCTTTCCATGTTGGGTTTCTTTGATTAGCCCTAACACAGTATGCGTCTTTTACTGAATTTTCATATTATACATATTTAGAGAGTTTCCTATGTGCTATTTCAGCTCTTCTACCAAGCAGTACAAATAGGCCTTCTATCCCCTCACAATAAAAAGCAACTCTCCCTCTCCCTTTGATGGCAGGTGTTCTTTACTGATCTCAGTTTTGTTGCCAGCACTTCTCAGTCTTTCTCATCAGTTACAAGAAGCCCCACCTGCCCAAAAAATCTACAGTGAAAGTTATGTATGTTCAAAGAACTTCAGTGCCATATCGTGAAGCACAGACAACAATAGAAGACTGACTGCAAAGGACTTACTATGAGCCTTTCCTCACACTGCCTCTGTGCAGTGTGTGGGAAGATTAGAGAGCTGTCCACATGGAAAGGAAACTGGCTTTAAGGTCCTATCCAACAAGCTCCTTCCAAGAATTGTGGAAGAATGGATGATTAACCGTAGCAGACATCAAACATGTCAAGCAGGCATCTGTCAGAGCAGATATTTTTGGTCCACTGATACTGACAAAGAGGATCCAGTTTTGATGGTAGTTTTTTGTGACACTTTAAAGCTTAAAGAGACCATTGTATCAACTAGCCTGGCTTTATTTTGAATATATTTACATATTTATATAAGCACAGATATCACTAGCCATTAAGTGCAGAACAGCTCACAACACAATTAAGACTATTTAGTATTATGAACTTGGCTCATATTTGGACTAGAGACCTCATAATGAAAGGCATTACAGTCTACATCAAACCCCATAAGATATCTAGCTCTGTGCTGTTCAGAAGTTATGATTTCATTTGGAAAAACAAATTGGACCCTTTCTCCTCTGCAGATTTCACCTGATATTCATAATTTTCTGATTCCTACTTATGGAAAAAGAGCAAAGGAAAAAAATACTGAGCAGAGGTAGAAGTTGTCTTTTTTCCTCTGGCATTTTCTCCACCAAAGGCATAGAGAGAACCTACCTGCATGTTACCTACATTAGTGCTAAAGGAAATTCCTTGTGTATAGCATCCTTCCACCTATAAGGCTTTGAGCACCTGCCTAACTTCAAGTATTCAGTGTGGCAGCTCATGTGTTAAAACAAACAAAATGTACTTCACTGAACCAAAGCCTGAATCTGCAATGTATTGAAAGAGGACCAGAATAAAATTTGAATTTTAATATTCCAAAACAGGTATCTAGGTCCTGGCAAGAACTGCATTTCTTATCAAGGTTTTGTACCCCAGAACCTTTTTGATTATGTAAAGCTGGTTGAGGGGGAATGCCAGCTTTCCATCTACAGTAGATTGAAAGATAATTTATTGAGTTCATTTCTACCCTATACTATATTTAAGAAAAAATTGGCCAAGAGTGACACCTATAATACTTCGATAGAGAAAAGCCTTTTTGTTAAATTAAGTGGCTCTTCCATTATTTTACAGGATGTGGACTATGATACACAGCTGTAAAGCTTTCTCTAAATTGGAATAAAGATGTTGCATTTGTCTAGGTCTATAAAATTAAACCCTGTGGGTGATTATTTCAATAGAAGCTCATATGTGAGAGACTGGGGAAGCCATTTCAGGAGGAAATAAAAAAAAGCCTAGCCTTGTCCTTCTTGCAAACTGGAAATGGGATCCAAACATATTTTAGGTGAGTTTTGTAGAAGAACCTTTACCATGTTCTCCACTTGATATGGAAATGTCTACTTTCTCCATGTTTTCATGGAAGTGTTTTAATAGATTGCATCAGCTTCCTTCCCTACATGATTTCCCTAGGCTCTGGTGCCTTCCCCCTGCTGCCTTTGAAGTTTCCATTGCTAATTTTAGAAACTTTATCAGCCTTAAGCTAGGACTTTGCTGCTGCTGAATTCAAATTCCACACATGAGGCATACATAGTCCTTTGGAGGGTCACAGGAAGGAAACAGAGGCTGCTTTAGTATTGCAAAGTTGTAGCGAGAAAGAGAGATAAGTAGATGCCCAAATAGAAGTGATGGGAAAGAGGACCTGGAGGATCTGAGGTTGCATCAGTACCTCAGTCTCTCCTGTGACTGCAGTTTGTGTAGATCTCCCCAAATTAGGTTGAAAATGATCTATCTCTGGTTCTGTCAGTAGTGCAACTAAGCTGCGTTGATCTCAGGACAAGCAGTAAAAAACACCTGTAAGGTTGAAGTACTGCTCAGCTTGTGCTGAGCTACACTTCTAGCACTACTTAAGCTAGCTGTTTTAAAGCTAGCCCATTGGGTGTGTCCACACGTGTGCTTGCAGCCTCAAATAAGAGCAGTACAAATTTGTGCTGGGGATTTTTGCCTCAGCGCACGTACCTGGACATGCACTTTGATGTGAGGCAAATTGTGCCACTGGGGGCAAAATGACCCTGCCTGGTGCCTCCTGGATCTGCAGCCAGGGGGAGCTAGAGCCTGGGGCCAGCACCTGTGGTGGCCCCAGCAGTATAAAAAGCTGCCCCGGAAAGCAGCTTAGGGCAACTTGCTCTCAAGAGCTTCTGGGGTCCAGCCAGTTGGTACCTGCGGACACTACCCCTTGTGCCAGCTGGACTGCTGAAGCAGCCCTGAGAGTTCCCTGCACCCTTTACCCACTGCAGCAGTCTGGCAGTGGGGGCTGCTGCCTGGCTGTGACCTGCTGTGCACCTATGACAACATATTGATCTCAGGACAAGCAGTAAAATTTGTATTGCTCATATTTGAGGCTGCAAGCACACATGTGGACATGCCCAATGAGCTAGCTTTAAAACAGCTAGCTTAAGTAGTGCTAGAAGTGTAGCTCAGCACAAGCTGAGCAGTACTTCAACCTTACAGATGTTTTTACTGCTTGTCCTGAGATCAACACTTGACCTGCTGCCAACCTGTGACAATGCCCCAAGGCTGCGTGCCTGCTGGACCCAGATGGGGACTGTACCTCTGGGCTAGCTGCCAGTGGGCTGCGGCCACACAGTTGGCCTTTGTGTGGCATTACTGCCATGTGTGCTGCCACCCTGCCATCTGGGCAACTATTGCCTGGAAAATGTTCTCAGTGTGGTGGCCTGCTTTGAACTGTCAAAGCATGGCGTCCTGGTCCCCAGTGGCCAGGTGGTCAGCCACCTCCAGCTGGGTCATGGGTGTTAGCCCTGAGCAGGTTCCTCTGTCTGGGTCCTTCCACTTGCCTCACTAGCAAGAATTCTGGTGTTCCCTATTTGAAAAACTGCAAAATCTCTGATAAAAAAAATCCCAAATTCACTCTTTAAAATATCCCCAAATCCATGTTCTTCCAGAATTAAAACAAAAGACCTCTATATCTATATCTATATCTAGAGAGAGAAAGAGAGAGAGAGATCTGTTGGGCAATGTTTTATTGATATATTTACATTTTTAAAGCAATTTGGAAGCCTACCAGTGTCTCTAACATCATAATAAAATCAATTCTAAATACAGGCAGTCTTCGACTTTCAATGTTTCCAGTTACAACATTTTACACTTCAACGTTTATAAATTGACACCCTGTTTCAACTTTATGACGTTAGTTTTGACTTTACAATGCTTGATCTGATGTGACACCATGCCAGCAAAGAAGTTTGCTACGTTGCTCATCTCCCTGGAGAACATCTGTCCGAACTTCCTTGGACACTTTCTTTAAGAAAGCAAGCAAGACTCCAGAAAAACATTTAGCCAAGACTCCTGGGAAGACTCCAGCCAAGAACCCTTCAAAAAGTCCAACCAAGAGCCTTACTCATCTATACTTGATCGACTAAAAAATTCTGGGGTTACTTTTGGTGAAAATAGGGTATCAGGCCTTGGTCCAGGAACCAATCTCCCATTTATAACATTGTCTCTTACGAGAAAATTGGTTAAGAGTTACAACGTTTTGACTTAAGACTTGGTTTTCAGGAACCAATTGTGTCATAAGTCCAAGGACTGCCTGTATCTATATGTTTTGCTGTTTGCTTTTGGTTTTATTATCATAGAACAATTAGAGCTCCCCCTGACCCCTTCACTAACTAGGACATGGGGACAGCTGCCCCTGCAGCCACAGCTCCTACCAGCAGGTCTGACAGCTGGTCACACAGGGAGTGTCATGGGGGGATGTGGGGTTTGCAGGAGAGGTGTTGGGGGATGTGGGTGGATGTATGGCTGGGTGTGGGTGGATATGGACATGGGGTGTGTGGGTAGGAGTGGGGCATGACAGGCAGTCCCTGTCAGCGGCGCTGTGCCCCTGGTGACAGCTTGAGTGGCCTGGAGCTGCTCAAAGGCGCATGGCCCCATGCCGAGCTGGGCCGGGGCTGTGCAACGTGGCACAGGCAGCACTGGGTGCCAGGTGACTGGGGCTGAGCTGGGCTGCCCCGCACTGTGGGGGGCTGTTCCAGGAGGGCTCCGAGCTCCCTGATGGCAGCTGCTGTTGTGGGGAGGGGGGAGTTGTGGTCCATGAGGGGCAGGGGGGGGGGGGCATGTGCCCTGTGGGGGGAGCATGTGGGCCCTGCAGGGGGCAGGCAGGGACCCACCCCTTCCAAGAAGCCTCCCACAGTACCCCACACCCTCACAGCCCCTTCCCCTCCAGTCCCCTCCCCACCCCTTACTTACCTGGAATGGAGTCCGGGTCCAAGTTACTGCAGCCTGCACTGCTGTTTGCTCTGCATGAGCAGGCAGCATGCTGCAGCATTAGGGTAAGGGGCAGGCATAGAGATGCTCTGGCCAGCTACCAGAGCATCTCTTTGGATGACCCCAGCCTCCAGTTGCTTCAGGGCACAGTTGCTTCTGGGATTTATTTTTTGATACCTGGATTTCCAGGTATCAAATTCTGAGCCCGCACTGCAAATATGCAGTGCAAGGGACATTTTTTTGTTCCCAGTGTGCCTCTTGCCATGTTTCAAACTGCTTTGAGATGCAGCAAGAGGCACATACGGGCTCATCTGGACATGCCCAATAGGTCTATGTGCACAACAAAATTTGCAGTGTAATGTTGCACAAAGGGAGAGACAAAAAGAATTGTTGCAGGATTACTAAGGGGATGGAACCTCCAGGTTTAGGTTAAATGCCAAATGTCAGGGACCTTTGTAAGTCAACAGCTATAGTTCTTTCCTCAGTATTTTCTGTCCATATTCACTACTAGTGAAAGTGGCCATAGGGGTATAGAATGGACCATACATACTAGTCACGTGGGTTGGGTTGGCATTTGTGAAATCACAGCTTGGTCATTAACAATACAGGCATGTTGACAGATTCTAGAATCCCAGAGCATGACTCCCTAATAGATTTGATCATTTAGAAAGCTGACTTTTATTGGGTACCCTTCTGCAATTTCCCATTTTTCAGTATTTTAGGGAACACATAGCTGTCTAGCTTCTAACCTTGTGTGATGGCACTATTGCTCCCAGGATGTTAATAGTCATAGCATATCAACCTGTTCTGGTTTGAGTCTCTTGAGGGCCCACGTGGCTTCCATGTCAGTACTTACTTAGAATGTTTTAAATGTGAAGATGATGATCTGAAGACATCAGCCTGTGATGCACCACCATAGAAAAAGATGAATGTCCATGGCTATCTACACCTCTAAATGCCCATTTTAAAAGAAATCTACAAGTGAAAGCTTTGAGTAGATATTACCCAGTAAACTTGGCTCATTTTAAACAGAACAGCTCAAGACCAGTGGCATCAGCTCAGGAGATGTGCTCATCAGTGATCCCTTGATTTGAGGGTGATCTCTACTATGGCTCATTGATGGATCTTGAGGTGACTTAAGAGCCCAATCCTTGAGCCACAGACCCATCCACGGAAGTCACAGGTCTTTCCTCAGGGGAGAATAGGCCACAGGCCAGGATTTCTCTCCTTTTCCTTCCTCCACTCTCTTCTCTGATTCAAGGGCGAGATGTTTTATCTCAAAATGGGCTGCTGTTTGGTTGAGATTGCAGCACCATTGAAGTTAGTCAGCATCCAGTTCCTCCCAGCTCTTGATGTGAGCATCCATTTCTTGATGTATGCCTTCAGTGTGTCCTTGTAGCATTTCCTCTGGCCACCACAAGATCTCAGGCTATTACTAAGCTGGGAGTAGAGCACTTGTTTTGCGAGTTGTGCTATCTTTGAGGTGTAGACAGGCCCACAGTCTCTGACTGGATATCTTATACATCAGTGTAGTATCATAAAACTAATAAAAATGCTTATTAATCACTTCCCAGTACTCAATTCAAACTTAGTTCTGCATCGGTTACAGGTCCTAATGCTATCAGTCAGAGAATAGTCTGATACAGTACAGGCGCTGATATTCCTTGTCTACATCTACAACCAATTCCTTGATGGAGAATGCAAAATTTTTGTTTAGTACTATTCCAGGAGCATTTCTAAATGTACTGAGTTCTTCATCTTGTGGTCTTGTATTATGTTATGATGAGTCATAGAGTCATATAGAAGTAGGGCTGGAAGGGATCTTTAGAGATCATCTAGTCCAACCCCATACTGAGGCCAGACCATCCCTATCCAAGCCATTTTATACAATCCATAATGTACAATTGACATAAGACTACTGTTAATCCTGACACAACATGGACACAGGTAAAGCAGGGGAACCATGGTAGCCAATGTCCTGCTTTTATAAAAGCTTGTCAATATATGCTCAAGAAAGCCCAGGTAGGGAACCCATGCCCCGCCAATACAGAGGAAGGCATAAATCCCCACAATCTGTAACAATCTGACTGTGGGGTAAAATTTCTTCCTGACCCCAAGTATGACAAACAGTCTGAATGGAGGGACAAGACCCATCAGCCAGAAATCCCTGGCTTTGGTTCCAGCAGGAGCATGGACACACCTTAATCAAAATCCTCAGCCTTGGCTGCAGCAAACTCCCAGTGCCTCGGAGGGAGGCTTAAAAATACCCTGAAACACATAGCAGAAAAGAGGACAGGGGGCAACCAGCAAAGCTCAGAAGCATGGGAAATCCCCAAAGTAGTACAAAGGCCCAGCTACACCTAGATCATCCCCAAACAGTGTCTGTCCAGCCTCTTCTTGATCACCTCCAGTTATGGAGAGCCCACATTTTCCCTAGGCAGTCTTTTCCACTGCTTCATGATTCTAACAGGGAAGAGTTTTTTCCTTATATTCAATCTAAACTTACTTTGTTTCAACTTCAAGCCATTAGTTCACATCCTGTTCTCTGCAGCAAGAAAGAAAAGGTGCTTTCCCTCTTCTTTATGGCAGCCCTTCATGTATTTGAAGACTGCTATCATTCTCCCACTTAAGCACCTGTTTCGCAAGCTGAACATGCCTAGCTCCTGAACATACCTAGTCTCCTTGTGTGACTTGCTTTCCAAGCCCTTTATCATCTTTGTTGGTTGCCTCCAGACCCTCTCTAAATTCTCCACATACTTTTTAAAATGTAGAGCGCAGAACTACACACAATACTCCAGATAAGGCCTAACCAATGTTGAGCACTATCATCTTCCCATGTGGGAAATCCCATTTCATATTCTGGCCATAAGTCCAAGCCGCTAGACTGACAGGGGTAGGAAAGATAAGAGATTGATTCTGCTTTATGCTAGTGCAAAGCTGCAGTGATTCCATTGCAGGCAGTAGATAGCTCCTATTCCTACAGTTCTTATTTCCTCTCTGGGAAGGGACTATGTCATTTTCCTGTGACCCTTTGAGCACAAGCATGGAATAGCATTAATAAGCTCTGTAGGAAAGAGAAGGTAATGGAGGATCTTTGTGGAAGGAAAAGCACAAAGATAGTGAAATGGGAACTATTAGAATCTTGGAAAACTTGCCCAAATATTAATGTTAGAAGTCCAATTCTGATAGTTTTGCAGATTTCTGGAACAGAGAATATCAGATTCTGTTTGTGCTGTCTGAAAAGGAACAGCTTATGGGAGAACAAAGAGCTTCCTTTCTCTCCCAGACTGAGGCAATAACTCATAATCAGGGTCTAAAATTAAAAAAAAAAAAAATCAAAGAAGTTGTATATGTTCCAGTTCTTTACCATGCCCACCAAAATGGAAAAAGAAAGATATGCAGAGAATAAATCTGCTGGGATAATGTTTCATTTATGAAATAAGGGAAAAAAGGGATAAGAACTGGAAAGAAGTTGATAGCCAAGACCAAGGATGAGCGGGTACTGTCAATTCCATGGGGAATGTACAAATACCTTTAATAGGATGTGTTGTCTTTGATGGAAGCTGTTGAAATGTAAGTAACGTTTGGAAGGTTGGCTCATATGACTGTGACTCAGTTAGATTTTAATAGTGCCTATAGAGGTCAGACGCTTGAAACTAATTACCAGCTGAGCTCTGGTGTTTCATAGAGGTTTCAGGACGCTTTATTCAACTACCTAGCTAATCCCTTGCCATCATGATGAATGAATATTTAGCTTTCTCTCTGTTGCCATTGCTCTGCCATCATGGTATGTTTCACTGTTTCATTAATTTAAAGTGTTGTTCTACTTTTAAATCTCTGCTGCATGTCTTTCCTGCTCTCTACACATCTTACAAAACTATTTCCACCATACTCCAGCTCTCTAGCTGTGTCTGTTCCCCTGTTGTCTGCATTGAGACATAGAAGCCCCTCCTTGGAAATTTGCTTGCAAGGCCCAGGCTTGAACACTTAGGGCTATAGTAACATTGCTGTCATTCTTCTCATTCAGGCTTGTTACAGAAAGAGCAAAAAATGATGCTTCCCACTCTTTATCATTTGAATTTGGGAGTATATTCATTGTTTTTCTTTTCTTTTCTCTCACCTATGAACATGTTCCCTAATTTATTGGGTTTTTTTCATACTGTATTCTGTTTCACAGTTTGCTTGATTACATTATTGTCCTAGTTAATAGGTAGTGCTAATTATGTTAACTCAGAAGGTGATTGTATATTATTGCTTCAGGTTATATGCATTGCTGAGTGCAGTGAGAGGTCTCTAAATGGAAGCTATTTTTCTATATTCCTTCATGAATAAATAAAAAAGAACATTTAAAAAAGAACAGAAATGGAAATGATTCCACACTGTCAGAGAGGCAGTCTATAGTTAATGATCATCATTTACAGAAACAGTGCTCTTTTTATCCCAAGTTATATTAAATTACTTAGTATAAGATCCATTCATCCATTTCTCCATCTAGCTGGCTATTTATATTGTCCTCATTGTTATAGCGAGTACCTGACATTGTCTCCAACACACAATTTTCTTTCATGAAAATGGTTCCTGGTTTCCTGCTAGATATGATCCCTAGATAACTTCTTTCTGGGACTGGGACTTCTACATGTTTTCTCCTTTTTACAGCTCTTGTATACTTGACTGGGAGAAGATCCAAATAGCTCCATCTCCTTGACTCTTCCCAGTCTCAGCTCTTTCTGTAGTCATTCTTGCCAAGTTATTCAGCAATATTGAGGGAGATGGGAAGAAAGGAACAACAACAGTAATTTATCAGTGAAGGGAAAGTCTTCCTTTCTTGCATGGTGTGGTCAAAAGAAAAAGAGGTTTATTCAACAAACTGAAGAAAGGCTTGGGAAAGAATCCTATTTCACCCTAAACACCAGAGTGACAGTTTTCCAGCTGTGCAATTGTCATTTTTGTCACTTGCACACAGTTGATCCTCTCATGAGGCCACAGGTCAGGCATTACCTAATCTCCTCTAGGCTGCCTTCTGAAGCTGGACCCTGGGCAGCCAAGGGAGAGAGCTGTGTGGGGCCCAAAAGCAAAACCCCCCCACCATGCTCCAAGGTGTGTTGCTCAGTGAGATGTCCATTGTTGTAGAAGGGACCAGGTCCTGGCCTGAGCCATTACATTGGGAGACTGTGGTAACTGAAACTTCTTTATTGCTCGTCATCCATTTTATCTAATGACTACTAAATGCAAGATGAAGTGACTTAGCTTCAAGAGAAGGGACTGGATCAGGCTTAACTTGTGGCCTGGTGGTTTGAGCACTGTTCTTGTAAGTTAGAGAAATGTACATTTAAACCCACGGTGGGGGGGAAGGGCTAGACTTTGGTTTTTCTGATTCCTGGATGAGTGCTCTAACCACTCAGCTACTTGCATTAAAACATGGGAGGGTTCTCCTCATTTTTCTGGATTTATTTTCAGGTATGGGCATATGGAGTCATATACCTGCCCAGCCAGTGTGTAGCCTACTGCACACGCTCAGTAGCCAGGAGATGTGCCTACATAGAATAGGATCCCTAATTGTACATAAATACTGAAATGTCAGTTACACGGTGGGAAAACTGTCAATTGGGCATATAAAGTGATATAAGATTCTGCTGTTGGCCACTGAAGAAGTCTAGAGGGTGGCTTTTGATTCTGTCACAGGATTAAGAACATTTCAATGTTGGTCCTACATTTTTCTTTTGCAAGGGGATATAGAAAGGTGTCAAAACTGCCAGAGTTTGTGTGACTTAGTGAGATGGCAGTTGCCCTGAAACGAAGTGGGATTAGACTCTAGCCTGTGCCCTTGATCCCAATGGGGCAGACTACTGTAGTTCATCCATTGAATAGTAAATGCAAGATACAGTGGGCCAACTTCAAGAGGAAGGCTAGAAAGGGGTCTGAGAGAAATTGGCCTGAGTTTTAGAGGGCCTGGTCACCAAGCGTTTATACTGACCCCAGGAGTTGGTGTTTAGCACCTGTGAAAGTCAGGATATTTTATTTAGATACCTATATATGAACTGAAGTGCCTCACATCAATCATTCAAGTCTGAAATTTTGGCTGTTGGCATTTCCATGTTCCTGGGAAAGGTACTCCAAATGACTGTGAATTCTGTTAGCTTAGAATCTGGTGAAAGAGAGAGTGAGAGAGATGATTACACCATTGGCAGTCATGCTAACTCTCTCCTCTGATGCAAGGAGACTAGGGTTAGTGAAATTATTCTATGGTATTACTTTAACAAAAAAGAACAAGAAATTCAACAAATAAATATAACTGAGCATTGGTACAAATTGAAATACAAATTTTTTAGACTATACAATAAAACTGGGGTGGGTGAGGGGGTGGACAACCTTGCAAAAATAGCAAGCAGAATTAAAGGAAAAGGAGTGGGGAAAAAGAGAAAACAAGACAAATATAAAACTGTAATTGTGAAATGTTATGGTAATATGAGTGTAAATAACAGTGCAAATATTATACTAACACATTGGGTGACTCTTTCTATTTTCATATGAAATTATTACCCCTGTAATCCTGTTGAAAGTTAGCCAGAATAAACCATATGTATAGGAGGCCACAAATCTGGAGCATGTAATTAGAGCTAATTTTTTCAAAGATGCAGTTGTAGGCTGAAGCTGCAATCAAGTAAACAAACACCAAGTAAATAAGAGAACAGTTACATACCTTACAGTAATTGTCATTATGTTGTTATGTGTCATCTGTACAGATTATACCATTATGGGTTTGCTATGACAGGAAGTTACCATGGAGGAAGATAGTCTAAAGATATACTACAATAGCTGTCTCTCACATGCAGTCACTCAGAGCACATGTTAGCAGCTAAGTTCTATTTGACCCACAAGACATTTAACTTGCAGGTACTGGGAGAGTCCTGGCTTAAATGACCAGGATCAGGGAGGCATTCTGCTTCACCTATACAGACACACAGGTATAACTCTGTTCCTTCTGAAAGGCATGTATGCAGCCACATAAATGTAATGTTAGGCATTTATGCACATTGCAGTTAGGCTCTTGGGTGCAAACTCTTGGGTGCGTGTATTGAATATGCTCAGTAAGGTTGTACTCTGACCTGGTGAAACAGGGTTGCCTCAGTGCACATCTAAAGCTGGGCAAGTAGCAAATTTATTTGCGAGTAGTTACAGAGCAGTAATGCACATGTAGGCATCAACCGAGGGCAGATTTGGTGGAGGGGCTCTGTTGTTGGGGAGGGAGGGAGGGAGGAAGGGGGAGACTGTTTGTTGTGAGGGCAATAAAGTATTTTTTTCTGAGAATTGTCTCCAGTGAGCGTGGTGCTGGGGTTGGGCGGTGGGGCACGGGTCTGTAGGCAGCTGTTCAGGTGGGCTATAGTGGGGAGTCCAGGAGGAAGTGGTTGACCAGCACCTCTTGCACCTGTTGCCCTGGCCCCTGCTGGTAGGTGTGCAGCTCGCCTGAGGCCCCAGCAGGGGTGGGAGGAGGGGCTGCTGCTGTTGCTGCCACTGCAGCTGGTGCTCCTGCTTCCAGGCATCCTCCACTCACTGTGCTTCCTCTGCCCAGGCCTCATGAAACAGCTCTGCCGGGCCTCACAGATGTTATGCAGCACACAGGCTATTATGCAGACTTGAGGTGAGTGTTGAGGGTGCACCAGCATCCCTTGAATTGGCTGAAGGCTCACCCTATCAGGGCACGGGTCTGGCTGAGACATTGGTTAAAGTGGGTATGACGGGGGTCTAGCTGGCTGGTGTAGGGCCACATGAGCCAGGGCAGGAGTGGGCAGGCAGGGTCTCTGATGAGGAGGGGCAGGACCACTATGGTACCTAGCTGGAGGTCTGGCACCCCCAACGCAAAGCGCCCACTCTGCACCAGGGCGGAGTTCTGAATGATGCAGGTATTGTGGGCACTGCCCAAACAGCTGGCACTCACATTGGTGAAGGTACCACAGTGGTTGACAGTGGCCTGGGGTACAATGGAGTGAAAGCCCTGCCAGCTATAGTAGGGGAAGTCACTATGGGGTGGGTAGGTGCCAGGGTTGTGGGTCCCCTCCAGGGCCCCGATGCACTGGGGGAATCCAAGCACATGGAACCCCACCACCACCTCCAGGGGGTCATGGACATGGAGCAAAGTGTGCACCACCAAGTCCTGGAGGGTGCTGCACACCTCCAGGGTGGCCTCTCCAGCAGTGGCTTTGCCCACACCAAAGAGGTGGCCCACATAGTGGAAGCTGGTGGACGTGGGTAGCCTGACCAGGATGATGGCCAGCTGGGTGTCTGCAGGGTGGGGCTGCTGCATGGTGGTGTCTTGCTGCTCCAGGTGCAGGTAGAGCTGCTCCAGGAGGTCCAGGAAGGTGGCTTGTGTCATGCAGAAAGCGTCCAGCCACTGCTCATCAACCCAGGTGGCCTGGATGATGTGCAGCCACCAGTCCTGGCTGGCTCAGTGGGCCCATAGGTGGTGGGGCTGGAGGCCCAGGAAGGCATGAATGGTCCTAGTGGTGTCATTCAGGTGCCCATTGTTGGCATCCCTGCCAGGGTCTGGCTAGCAGGACAGGATCCAGGCAGCAACTGCACAGTGGTGATGGCTTTGGGATGGTGTGGTGTGGCTGGACAGGTAGTTGCTGCACATGGAGGAGCCCAAACAGCTGTGGGCCAACTGCTGTGGCAGGCTAGCAGGGCCAGCATGGTAGTCAGCAGGAGCCCAGAATGCTGGGTATCACTGCCAGGGGCAGGGGCTGGGGCTGGAGCAGCCATGGTGCAGGGGGGCAGAGGCTGCTGCATGAGAGCTGCCACATGCTGCTCCTGTGCTCTGCACACTGCTCCTGGTCAGCAATGCAGCTGGCATGGAGCAGGAAGTGGGGCTGCCATTTCAAGATGGTCTCCAGCTGCAGGTGGTAGGGGCCCATTCCAGGGCCTGCCTGAGAGCATTTACTTGCAAGTAATTTACTTGCAAGTAAACTGGTCCTGTATCAAACACACATGTAGACACATCCCTTGTCTTTTGTGTTAAGAAGTGGGAGATTTAAACATAGCTGTACTGTGACAGAAAAGATCAGAGGAAAGTGAGATGTCAAGGAGACGCACAAGGAAGGGGTTTAAGGGAGATTCTAGTTATTACTTTATAGAGGTCTCAAGGCAAAGTTGAGTTGTTAAAGGAAGAGAGGAGATGAGGAAAGTCTTTATAATAGGAGGTAAGGAGGGAGATATGAGAGAAAAACATAGAAGAGAAGGCAAACTGAGTAAGGGGCATATTACTTTTTTACTTTTCTTTTGGAAAAAAGTGTTCCACTCCTGTGCAGAAGGGAGAAGTGGGAGTTGGAAGCTTGAAAGGCTTGAAGGACAAGTGAAAAATGGTAAAAAGGTAGCTGCAACTTTGAGAATGTGGGTCTATTAAGTAGAAGTACAATTGTTTAGCTAAAAAGGTGACCGAGCCTAATGGGAAATGCTGAAAGAGATCAAATACTGGCTGAAGAAGGACAACTCAGTAACAAAGAATGTGTATTGCTTCGTAAAGATCCAGGCAAATGAATAGCTGAACTTGGGGTTGAATTAGGGCTGCAGGCAGAATGAATATGGGAGTGTACAGAAACTTGCAGCAATGGGCTTGGCTGGGTGAATAACATGAAACCTGAAGTCATCAGCAATGAGTGTGGGAGCATGTGAGGAGAAAGAGAGAGAGAAGAATCAAAATTAGAGAGGAGTTTGGTGAATGGCCAGTGACACTAATATGTAGGAGAGCTCAGATTCAGTGTTGGTCAGAAGAGGAGAAAGGGTGAAAAGGGGTAGCTGTGGCAGGAAGGGAGAGGAGAAGCCCAGCACCTGAACCCGGGTCTAATCTGGGAGGGCAGAAAGTGGAACAGAAGGGGAGGCCTCTATAAATGTGGGCAGCTGCAGAAGTATTATAGGAGGAAGGGATCCAGGTCTTTGAGAAGTCAGGAGCTCAGTTCTTCCTCTGTACAATGGGGAAATACTGCTATCAAATCTTACAGGGCTAGTGAGTAGAGCCTCATTAGTGCTTCTGAGGAGCTCAGACACTTGGGTCATGAGGGCCATATAAGCAGAAAGAAGGTAGATTATATTCACAAAGATTTTATTTCCAGAACATAATTAACAGCTACATTGTGTGTGATAGAAGAGTAGACAGGGAGGTTATAGAAGAAACTGTTCTAAAATATACCTGTTAGCTGCCAGGCCTCAGAAAATCATTTTAATTTCCTCTGAATTTTTCTGGACAGAGTTCAGCAGCCTTTCAAATCTAGTTTTGGCCTTCTGCCTTTGAAACTGTTTATTTTCTATGGTTTTAATCCAATTGAAACATTATAGGCTAGGTCACTGAGTTGGTTCGAATTTAGCTGATGCATCCCTTCTTCCCAAAAGCAATATCTAAAGTGAATGGAACTTCTTAACGGTGTGACCCCTTGAGGACTTGTTTCTAGTACTTCCCTGCTATGCCTGCTAGCCAAGAAGCAAGCCCCTCCCACCTGCTTCTGCTCTACATACGCCTGAGCCTGGAAATGAGGCAGGGGAAAATGGCTTAGGGGCATTCTGAGTGAGCACGTCAATGACCCTAGTGCCTAAGCACCTCACACACACTAATGGAGTTATCACCCCTATGAGGCAAGGTAGTAATTCAGCATTTTTGAGACAGGCGCACTGTCAACCTAACCCACCCTAACCCAAACCAAAATATTTTATTTTGATTTTTCTACATAGAAAACCAAATGTTGTTGTTGTTGGTGGTGGTGTTATTACTATAACAAATATAATTAATAACAATAACAACAACAGCAACAATAATAATCAACAAAATTAGCATTTTTTTCCTGTAGAAAAATTCAAGGTTTGCAAAAATTACCTTTCTGACTGTAAAACCTACTTGGAAGAAAATTTTCCAAGGAGTTCATGGTTATGAGAGAGAATTTACACTAGCTACTTTTGCAGTCTCATCAGTGCAGATAACTGTCCATGTCCACTAGCCATTTTCACCACCTTGTTTTTAGATTTGCTTGATACTAGACTGCTCTCTACTTTAGAGCTTCCAAGGTTGCTAGTACTGGTGTAACTGGAGACTGTTTAGCATTACCTGGTGTATTAGTTAAAGATCCCTGTAGACAAAGCTTTGATATCACAGCTCCTTTGGACTGGCCAAATAGAGACCAAGCATGTTGAAGCATGCTTAATTTTTGGAAAGGGAAAGGAAATTATACTACAAAAATAGATCATGCTGTTGGACAGTGGCAATTCTCTGAAAAGTCCTATGCATCATTTAATCCCTTTATTAAAAGGTGACCTGAAAGGGAAGTGGGGGGAAAAAAAGCAGTGTTGTGCTATTTTCTTTGGTTCTATCTGGTGGATAAAGAAAACCTGAACTTTGTTTATTTGTTACTTTTTTCTTACATCAGTAATTCTAACCTAGAAGGCTGTAACTAGAGAACTAATGAAATGATGTAATCACAAGAGCTAAGCAAGGGAAAGCTGAGAGGAGAAGAGAAGTTCAGTCAGTCTAGAGCTCTTAATGTTTGTGTTAACACCTATTTAATGTCAATAAATGACTAATTTAGGTAAAGGACATCATTGTTAAAATTGCAACACCTCTGCCACTGAGACACAGCTAGCAATGTATGTTCTTTGAGGGCACATCTACATGACACGCAGAACAAAAATAATGTGGGTTGTAATCTGGCTTCCCTCCAGGGACTGTCCGACCTTTATTATAGTCCCCCTAGTACAGCCTGTCTAGTGGGTATGGAGGACTCTGTGATCACTCCACAACTACGTTATCCTTAGTTATTTTGACTTAAATTGATATAAGGACACTCTTATTCCTGTGTTTTATATATCAATGTAGTTAAGCCAGCAAGGAATTAAGTTATATTGAAACAGGGCCCTCCTATACAAAAATAAGAATGTTTACACACAGTCATAAATAACCAAGGATGTAAATTACAATTGTAACTAACTATCATTTACTCTTCTTTTGATTCTATTTATTGTGTAGACAAGCCTTGAGACTCACTAGAGGTCCTCCAGTAAAGCTGGGAACGTCAAGACCTAATATGCCTGATAGTTCTAAGATAAAAAACTGGAAAATTCCCATCAAACAAACTTTGCAAATTCAAAAAGGACACAGATCCAAAAAGGACAAAAATATAATTTAAAGGGAAAAAATGGGTCACCTTTCCAGGAGAGATTTTCAAATATGCCAAATAAGTGCAAATGACATTGAATGAAAATATCTACTCAAGTAGCCAGGGAGCCTTGAGTGTTTAGTTTTCTCAGGGGTGAATTTCAGGAATAGTGAGCATCCAAGTTTGATTTCTTCCCTCCAGATTTTGTCTTCATTGACCCAAAGATGAGGAGGTTTGTTTTGTTTTAAGAGCAAAATAACTAAAGGTGGGATAGAGAGCTCGCTGTAAAATCCTACCTGGAGACATGAAAATCATGTTTACACTGTTAGGGACTTGTCTTTGCTGTTAAAAAAAATTATATTTTTATCACAATATAAGAAATGTGTGTGAGCTATTTTGTGGGAAAAACATAACAAGATCAAGGCTAGAGCCAGATTCCTGGAGATCAGCCCCAGGTGAGGCTATAGGCCTGAACTTGATGATTTTACCTTGTGGTTAAAACGAAAAGTCCTTGTGTTCACTGTGCTTTCACCCCAGTTTCTCAGGTATGTTTATTACCCAGAGGTAAAAACCAGTTTTCTCGCTGTTAAAACAAGACCTAGGTAAGGTTATTGTTGTCCCTTCTCCATCCCTTCCTTTACCTGGCTTGTCTCGTGGTAAGGCTAAAAAAGTTCCTTGTCTCCACTATGGTTTTGCAGCAGGAAAGATGACGTGTGTTAGTTATCCTGTGGCAAAAGCTCAGGTTTTTGCTCAATCGAGCCATAGTCTCAGTTGGGGAGCAGGCATTGCAATGAAAGCAGAGGACAAAAAGGATTGGTGCAGAATGTTATTAACGCACCTTTGTGTAAACAACATGTATAGCTGTATTCTTTAGTACAATAATATCCAAAGCCCCAGTACAGCATGTACTTAATGTCTTCTAAATCTCAGTGCTCACTGTATGCACAACACTGACATGCTATAATTTTGCCTCAGGACAGGCTTAGAAAAGGCTGCATACATTTACCAGTATGAATATCAACTATTTCATGGGATGCAGGAAGAAAATATTATGATTGCTTTTGGAGAGTGGGCAGGCGGGGTGACTCGAATTCAGGTGACACTGTATCACTTAAGGAAGATAAGCATGTAATGAATGTCTTTTCTGACCCATGGCTGTATTTGACCAGTTTTACACAGATATGTCTCAGCACCTATGTCTGAAGCCTGTGTCTTTGATAAGCAGGCAAACCAAAGAATATAGGCCATTCCATCAAGTATGTCTGCTTGTTTAACATTCGCTTACTATCATGGGCAAAAGCATTTAGAAGCCGTCTCCTCTTTCCTCCCTCCCTCCCCCCTTTTTTTTGGTCAAGCACAGAGAAGCCTTTCAAGGCTTTTTATAAACTATGTAATTGGGTATGTTTTCCAAAGCATGGCTGTGTTCTTTCTGAAGGTTTAGCAAAGAACATTATTCCAATTCTTCTGTAGGCCTTCAGAAGTGCTGAGCCTTTCAACAGTATAATGTGTGAAGGATTACAAATTTGTTTTTCAAAAGACCTCCCCAAATCCCTGCTGGTTGCACCAGTTCCTGTCCTCATGTCCCTAGTATCTCTGCCCCAGCCCCCTACTCTGACTCCAAGCTGTACCAAACTGGCACTCTTGCTTTCTCTCTCTCCATCAGTGTCCCTCACTCTTTCACTTCTTTTTAGCTTTTCCCATTTTTTTATGCAAACAAAAGTGTAGAAAAAGATTGCCATGGCAACAATGGCTCAGTAGGCCATTGGTGTTGATGCAAGTTCTAAACTTTTTAAAATAATGGCCTCAAAAGAACAGGAAGGGAACAGACTGAGAGAGAAAAAGAGAGTAAGAGGGAGTGAGAGAGCGCAAAAAGCAATGAAAAGTGGGACAAAAACATTGGAAATGCATTCAGGCTGACATCATCACCCTTTCCCACAGTGGTCATTCACTTGTGAGACTCCAGTGTCCATTCACTGTCTTAAAGCTAGCTTTCTAGAGCCTGGGGAGACCATCTTTCCCTGCCTGAATGCCTTTTTTGTTGTGAAACAGTGGACTGTTTCTGAATCCCTGCATAAAGGGCTGAGTAATTCACTTCAGTTGCCAGGAAGTCTGAGCCACTTGTGAGCTAACAATAGTTAACTTTATCTCCCACCCTGAGCTGAAAGTTCCAGCTGTAGGTCCCGAATTCTAATAAGGGCTTTACTCATGCCTCTGAGGTTATGGTAATATTTTATACATCTTTTTTCATTAAGACACAGTCATAGCTACTGTTGAGGCACCGGAGGCAAGTACTGTCGATTGATGGGAAAAAAAAATAAAAAAGAAAGAAAGAAAATAGCTTTTATATCAGCTGGACAGATTTGCTGTTTAATACTAGAATTATCAACTGGGTTGGGGAAAGCAGAACTTACATCTAACCAGTTGCATTATAAACCTCTGAGTCAAACAATACCTTCTGATTGCTTCATATTTGTAAAATAGCTTCCGTTTTTACAACTTGGGATTGCTGTGGGTTTTTTGCCCCCCCCCCGTCCCCTCTTCCTGCATAAGAGGGACGATGGGTGCCAAGAAACAGGGTGAATCATGAGGAATGTAGATGAATGTGTTTGGGCTTCCCTTTTAATCCGGATTTGGATGTTGATGCCAGTTCTCAGAAAAATCCTGTACAATGACAGCCCAGCTGAATGTATGTGATGACACACAAGAGTGATTCATGCAGCGGACCTGCAAAGCCAGTAACCATGGTGTGAATTGAAAAGAGATGTGGAACATCAGTTTTCTTTACTTTCCAAACTAATTGCCTTCCCATGAATTAATGAAACCAAATTCAATGCAGAAGACAACACCAAATATTGCCCTCCAATATTCTGTAGTGAAAATTATTTCCTCACTTCCCACTTTTAAATTAATGGTCACTGGGACTGCATTTAATTTCAGTGCGTCTCTTTAAACTTCCTCACTGGGCATAAAAGACAGCACTATTCAAACAGTTCTTCCGTGTCTTTGGCTAATGCTTCCTTCCCACTGTGCCTTGAGAAATAGCATTAGAAATGCTTGAGTGAAAATAAAGACACAGTTCTTTAACTTCCACTTAATACATTATTAATTTTAAAAAATGATTGAAAGATGCATACAATATTTGCAAAATAAAACAACAGATGTACTCTGTGTACTCCCCATGTAAGGCAATCTTGTGTCCTTGATCTGTACAAAGGACTCTGACTGATGCCAGTGGGAGCTGCATGTGTTGTAGATCAAGCCATTGCATTGTAAATAAGTTACTTGGCCTTTTGGATAAGATCAAGTGTAGAATCACTTTAATATCTAGTATCAAAGTGACCTCTATCAGGCAAGAAAATCCTGAGCATGCAGGATCATGGAATGGATGATAAGACTGATTTTTTTCCCCTCTTTAACAGTTGCAATTTCTGATCTTCACTGTGAGTTCATCTTGACTCGTTTACAGCATTCTAGCTAAAATGTTAAAACAAAAGCAAACAAGCAATCTTTTACCCTCATCAAGGCAAACCCTATTAGAGAAGAAGCAGGCCCCACAATCATATCAACCACAGAAGATGGACAGAAGGTTTGGGAGAGAGTCATTTCATGCAAGATGTTTGTTAATCATGAAATAGCTTTAAAGTCCTTGAATCTCCTCCAGTGGTCCTAATTGAAAACGCTGATCTGCTGGCAAGGCATCTCTTCAAGCTCTCACAGAGTGCTGTCAATGCACTTGAGCCAAAATAGGTGAACTGAAGCTGAATGTATTATATTTTGACACCCATTCTGACTAAAAGGAAATAACAGGCTAATGCTTCCTAATGGTAAAAGCTGAATGGCTGAAGTACCTATGCCAAACAAAAAGGAATCTGGCCCTCTAGTTTACAGTGAGTTGCAGAAGTCATGATGGGGCTTTGGCATCCTCAAATGATCCTCTTCATTCCTGAGATAAAGCTTATTCTATTTGAAAATCTGACTACATTTTAGGTGCCTAAATCAGAACTCAGTTCTTTGAAAACCATAATGTGGTGGTAGACAGTAACCACTTGAAAATTCAGCCCTGTTTTTTGAAAAGTTGAGCCTCAGTTATAGGCACTGAGTATGTGTGGCCCGAGGGCCCTGGCCCCCCTTGGGAGGAAGGTAGGGTAACCACCCATCCCTAATTGGGTGGGACAGTCCTGAAATGGGAACATCAACTCCTGCTCCCAGGCTGCATGACTCCAAGACTGCATTTGTTCCAGTTTTCCAGCATTGTGTAGGGATCTGGGTTTTCTGTTCACTGAAGAAAAACACAGGGAATGGTGGGTATCCCTTTGCAGGCTGGCAGAGTTCCATGAGTAGAATGGCCACAGGTGAGTGCTGCAATGGTGTCATCTGCCAATACTGAGAACAGTCTGCACAGGAAATTAGTCTGCAAGAGTAGTAAATTTACTACTGCACGGGTGTGTTTACACATGGTGATACTGCACAATGGTTACTGCACATTTATTTAGTATTTGTATATTACAATACTAAATTGTAATACTAATTGTAGAATAGATGTGGGCACTTGAAAGCCCACATCTATGAGGCCCTAGCCACTGGAATGCAGGGCCTCATTTGGTGTCAGCTGGCAGGGCAAATCTAGTAGTGTAGTAGTACTGTTGGTGCTGTGATGCCCTACTGCACAGTATTATTCAACTGTTGTGCAGTCAGTGTGTCATGTAGATGTGCTCCAAGAGTAGTAAATGTACCGCACAGTAATGCTTCGCCATGTAACTATGCGCAGTAGCTACTATGCAGTAAATAAGTCTACTGTACAGTTAGCTAGTATCTGTAAATACAGGTACTAGATTAACTGTATAGTAGTTACTGTGCAGCAGCGCTTGTGTAGATGCTGACTGGGAGCAAACTTGCTGCCAGTCAGCCACATCCAGGAAGGGACCAAGTCCTGGTGCTGCTAAGCTTCTGGTTCCCTGCAGGAGCCAGGAGCCAATCAGTTCTGGGATGGGGTTGCTCTCTGCCCCTCCAGTCACAGTGCTGCACAGCTCCTGGCTCCCCACAGGAGCTGGGAGCTGAGCAACACCAGGACTGGGGAGCCCTCTGCTTCCCTGCCCAGCCAGGAGCTCACTGCCAGCTGTCCCGCTGGCAGGACAGCTTCTAGCCAACCTCCTGCTAGGTGGGGATTCCCTGCCTAGCTGAGGGTTCGCTGGCAGCTGCCTTACCAGCTGATTGGGGTATGGGGGGGAAATAGCTGTGAGGGAGGGGACACCTGGCTGCTGTAGGGGGGCAGAGCAGAGCAGGAGTAGCCCTGCTCTGAATTGCTCCCCTTGGGAGCAAATTTACTTCTGATGGGTGTGGCAGGCCAGTAGGGGGTGCTCCTGCATTGAGCCACCCACCTCACTGTGCCTGACCACCTTCCAGGCTTCAAGTGCCTCCCTGGGGGCACCTCATGTCCGGCTGACCCCCTTCCTGGAGCACACCTGGAAGCCTGGGGGTAACACCACCACCACCCAGGGTCTGGATTGATCTTGGCCCTGTTCCCCTGGAAAACACAGGCCTAGTAGTCCTTGAGGGGTACTTGACCCACTGCAAGAACTTGGGTTGCTTCTCTCAGTCTGAAGCACCAATAGCAGTCTCCCTTAGTCAGCTGAACCAAGGGTACCCCAAGGCATAATCTAGACCTTCTGCCAATAAGTCTCCCATGCTAGATACAGAGGAGAAATTTACTGGTCACAAGGAGTAGGTTTGGAATAGGGTGCAGGGTAGAGCAATATCAGAAAAATACCTTAGAGCAAACAGTGGCATGGTAGCCTTTGATCACACATCCAAGTTACTGCAAGCTATATATCTAGTTAGATCTCAAATAGCTTATTCACATGTATCATCCAAAGGCAGGTGGAGATTCCTTCTGGAGGCAAGCAGTTTATTGAACGTGAGCTTCAGGAGAGAGAGCAGGTTTCAGATGGTCCAGTTTCTCTGAGAGTTCTCATCATAGCTGCTGCCCCCACCTCCTGGGCAGTCCTTAACTTATATAGACTTTATGACCCCATTTACCTGATCCAATGAAGGACAGCAGCTATTGGCTGCCAGCCAACCAATTTGAAATGCATCACTGGTTGCTGGGTAGACTGGCAGGGTCTCTAGCCCCCTTCCAGTCACGATGACATTGCTTAGAACAATAGGTAGTTTAAGCCCCCACCCAGGTGTGTGAGGCCAGTCATGTAGGCAGAGAGAGCAGGTTTCCCCCTCCCTCTGGAATGTATCCAGCTCAGGTTACAACTCAGGGTTACCTGAAGCTGATGAGGCCAGAGGTGTCTGCCCTCTGCAGTGACTATGGTAACGAAATTGTCAGATTAAACATCTGCCTGGTAGCAGAGTTTGGGGAGAGACAGAGATGGCATTCTGCCACACTGGGCACCTGTGTAGATGTGCTCCCAAGGAAAGCTTACTGCGCAGTATTTTACTGCTCAGTAAGCTTACAGCACATTAATAGCATGTGTAGGTACACCTGCTATGTCAGCCCTTGGAGCTATTTTAGTTGGCTTCTGGGTTCCAGCTGTCCTTAAGGGACTATCCAGAAGCCCCAAAGAGCAAGACTATTGTTTACACAAGCCATAGCATCTTCTTCTTCCAGCAAACCCCTTTCCAAGGGACTGGAAGGGGCTGGGTACCATGCGGTCTTTATGTTAGCCTGCCATTGGACGGAGAGTCCTTTTAACCCATTAAATGGGAAGACCTGACTGCTTTGTATCCTATTTACATCTCATGTGAGGTATAAAAGTGCCAGAATATAAACTGTGTAAACGTCTGTAATTTGATGAGTTTGATTTTTTCCTTGCAGAACAGAAAGTATCAGCACTTTGCTTTTAGGTTTAAGATTAATTTCTAACAAGTCAGAAATATCAGGCCACACTGGACAAACAGAGCTGACATGGTGAGAGCTATAACATCCCTCCCCATATGCAAACTGAGGAAGAGTAGGTGGTGGGAAAGGTGAGAAAAGTGGAAGCTGTGAAGGGTATCTTAACCTCACCCTAGCTTTGAAAAAGCTATAGGTGCTCCTGCTGAAAGACAAGGTTTGGGGATACTGAACAGAGACTCTCTTTTAAAAATGTTCAAGATATCTTTTAGGAGCAAATATGCCCTAAATAATCCCCCAAGTTAATAGGCCCAATGCTAGCCTTAATTAACTCAGGAAGTTATATCCTTATATTTTTGCAAAGTTTGCTGGTGCATCCCCCAAGTCCTTATTCTGACCGCATCCCAGTTTTCAATAGGTGTAATACCCTTGCAGTCAAACTTTGCAAGCACAGTTCTAGAGACTGTAAACGTTTCTTTCAGATAGACATATAAGCAAAGCAAAATGAAAGCTGCTGCTTGGTGAAGGGAATAAAAAATAGAATAAGAGTGTGATATTCACAGAGCCACACTGGGAACACTGCAGGAAACCTGCAGGAAAGGAATGCAGCCAAGATGAAAGGAAGAGAGAAAAAAAAATTGGCTGGAGTGGGTGCAAAACAATTACAGTGAATGTACCAAGAACAGGCCTCTCTCTTAATGGTTCAGGGAGTAGATCTGGCCACAGGACAGCAGGGGGTAACTCATTTATTTATTTATTTTTTATACTTTTCTATCTGTGTAATAAAAGCAGAAAACTTCAATTCTGCACTGGGAGATATCACTTAGAATCAAACCATAAGATCCTCATTCAGAAACCTGATGTTTTCCACTTCCTTTCCCAGCCATTCTCTTTAGTCATCTTTGGCAGTGGAGTCTAATTTTAACTGCATGTGCATCTTTATCCCTTTTGAAGCAGGAAATATTAATCACAAAATCTGATTGGTCTCACTGTTGCTTACCCCAGGGCTGTTCTTTTGACTTATGAAAACTGGTGTCAGTTGGCATTGTCATCCACATGGCTAGATGAGCACAAGTGAAAGCCCAGCTATTTCCATTTTAACTAGACAATACGGCAGAGGAGCTGATAAATGCTGAGGTAGGGTATATTTCTGCAGGGAGGTTTTATAGAGTGAAGCTTTCTCACTGGTTTCATATCTACCCTGTTGCTGCTAGGGCTGGAAATGTCCATGCCAGTATTTTTTTCCTGTTGCTATTAGCAGAGCTCATCAAAAGACATGAAGAAAGTGCAAAGGTACTGCAGTTAGCTAAGTGTGTTAAGGAAAAAAATATTCTAGCCCTCTGCTTTCCATCCTTTACTCCTTTTCAAACAATCTCCCATCAGGTTAAAGAACATTTGTTAGCTTGAGTTATCCAGAAAGGAAACTGTTGGTATGTTATAGAAACTTGTTTAGCTCAGGGTTTAGGCCCCTTCCCTTTTATATAGGTTATATTAGCAATTTTGAATATAGGTTAGATTTGTGAGCTTAAACATACAACTTTCTAACACAGGACTCTAACCTCCAGTTTACAGATTAAGTACTGCCTTCTCTTCCTGCCAGTCTTTCTCTTGAAGCTGATCTACTGCATTCTGCATTTAATATGGCTAAAATCACTGGAAATCAGAGTGTAAGCTTCTGCCCCATGGAGAAGATGATACAGATTAGAAGCCAGGGTTCTCTCTCTCCTTCTTTCATAGCAATAGCTACCACACTGAGCCACAAACCTACAGCTTATTCCCTACATATTTCCCTGTCTTGGCTGACCAGTGAGCCAATTTCAAAGGAAGGCTGGAGAAAAGACTGGATAATGCCTGGTGATTAAACTACCATGCTGGGAAATTGGAGAGATCCAGGTTTAAACTCATTCTTATGGGGGGGGGGGGGTGGAAGAGGAGCAGGGAGCAGAAGCTGTCTCCTACATCCTGGACAAATGCCCTAGCCACTGTGCTCTTGGGATTTCTTCTCTTTTTGGTGAGGGACAGAATGTCAGGACCTGCAGACAAGGAGGCATTCATAGAGCCACAGTCATACATAGCCAGAAAGCAGCCCACTGTACATGTTCAGTAGTCATGTGGACTCATACATGTCCACTGCACAGGAAACGGGTTCTCAAACTCTCTGTAAGTGCCAAAAATGGCAGTTACACGGTGGGGTGTCATTTGGGCATGTTCAGTGAAATAGGATTCTGCCCAAGATGTTTGAGGACAGGATTCTGAATATGATTCAGGATGCAATTCTCAACTCAGCCACAGACGATCTATGCATCATTGGTCAAGTCGTGCAAAATAAGCTTTCCAAAATTTTGAAAGTCTGTTTTGTGCTTTACTTTCTTTACCAATAAAATGGGAGTCATAATGTGTCATTTTGCCATCTTTTCTATTTAGGGCATACTCTCCATATAGTTAGTGCTAAGCAAAATGGGACCTAGTCTTATTTGGAATCTCTGTGCCACGATACTAATAATTAATTGCCCTTGAAATACATGCATTTGTTGCTGTCCAAACTTCCGCTGACTTCAGTGACTAAGTCCTCAATAATCTTGAGAGAAAAAATAAATGTTCACACGTTTAACCTGTTATTTTAAGCAAGTTTGCTTTTAGTTATTAAAGAAATCAGCTACTCCTTTCTTCTGTCTGAGGGATGAATATTTTAAAATAAACAGAGCTGAAAGGTCAGGGATGGTTGCAGGGATGGAGTAGAAGTTTTTAAAAGCTTAATACAATTTTTAGTCTTATTTCTCTTGATGGTTTTCACACAGCATCATGTGCTTTCTTGGAGATGAGTCTGAATTGAAAACAGCTCAAGGCAAAAGAAAACAACTTGGCCATGGAGTCCGTATGTGTGCTAGAGAGACGCAGAGACAGACAGAGAGAGACTGTTCAGATTGGGCTAGGGGGTTTGTGCCTAAGGTACTTCAGGTGCCATCTCAAGTCACATACAATGACTTCTAGAGTTGACACTTTGTTTGGTAGGGTGGGTTTGTACATAGTAGATTAGCTAGATCAGTGATATATAGCATAAGCTTTCCTGAGCTGGAGCTTACCTCATTGGATAGCATGAAAGGTTGAGTAGTGTTTAAAATAGAGGGAGTAATTTGAATAGAAAAGACAGGAAGAGGGGCAGAGGGAGGTCAGCATATAAGGAGAGGTAAACAATAAATCCAAAAGCATCACAAAAACTAATCCAGATAATGGGATAAGAATCGTCGGTATCCGTTTAGAGCATAGTACAATCCAGTTTGTGAATCATTTCTTGTTCCACAATATCCTATTCAAATGTGTTTTTAAAGTTTTGCTAAGAACTGCAACCCTGAAGTCCAGGGAAGTTAGTGTCTTTAACATAGGCCTTTGTGTTTTTCTAGAAATGATGTCAGAATGGGGTTTGTTCATTCTTACATGTAGGATTCACTCTCTCTGTCTATCCAATATGGACAGCAGAAGGGCATTGTAAGCAGGTGATGGTGTATTGAATATGGTAGAGTTGCAGGTGAACGAAACTCAGATGTTATAATCTCTGTTACTAGGTCCAATTATGATGTGGTTTGTATTGTACTGTGCTCTGCTGTGCTGTGCTGTGCTGTATTGTATTGTGTTCTGCTGGGCAAATCTACCTTGCCTTCTGCCTGATTTCAGGCTAACGTGGCAAACTACCTTTCTTTGTTGGGTGTCACTTCAGATATCTATCTAGAGAAAAAATATACCACACGGATGACACTCTCTGCTTCCAGTGGATAGGATTTTTCTACTCAAGTGCATGCACTCAAGTGCATGTTATCAGTTACATTCCCACTCCATTGTGTATCAGGTGGCTTGAGGTGTGGATCTTCCCTTTTCTATGTCAAGGGAGTTGTTTTTGCCACTGGCATTCAGTGGCTCACTCAGAACCACTGAAAAGGGCCTTTGTTTTCTGTGGTACCAGCACCTTAACAATGTCCCCCTTCCATGAGCTGTGCAATACAGAGGAAGGGAGGAAGCGGGGGTGGGGGGGTGGGCAGAGCCATTGGTTCCTATGTTGTCTGAGACACAAGCAATTCATATAAAACCACAAATAAGATCATAATTTGACAGGCAAACTGCAAGAAAAAAAATAAAAACAGATTTCTCCCTCCAAGGCCCTGAATATTTTAGTGATTCTTTTCTTATTTTCCAAAATACATTCTTTTTGCTTAATCACAGGATCAGGTCAAGATGATAGTAGCAGTACCATGTGCTGCTCATGTGCATTTCTTTAATATGAAGGGCTCTAGCATTCTTCCCATTGCCAGTCCACTGAACACAGAGCAAGCAGGCCTACAGGTGCCCACGGCATCTCTTGAGTTCCTGTTGTTTTTCACTTACCTGTGGATGACTGTGTCCAGGTTCTCTTGTGTGTGTAAAGCAGAGGTGGGCAATTATTTTGGGCGGAGGGCCGCTTACTGAGTTTTGGCAAGCCATTGAGGGCTGCATGACAGGCAGCCAGGAGCAGATAAATATTATTTTTCTAAAATTTTAGGGGCTCTGTGGGCTGGATAGAATGGCCTGGTAGGCCGCATCCGGCCCACAGGCCACATTTTGCCCACCCCTGGTGTAAAGGCAACATCCAGAGGACTGGAATAGCAAGACTTTAGGAAGTTTTGTTTGCTGTGAATCTTCTCAGAGGGAATTAGCTACAGTAAGTGAACAGGAACTTGAAATGGCAGGGCTACACAATGAACCGAGACTGATAAAGACAAACTAGCAATTACAATATAAGTGCTGTCTGCATGCTGAATGTTTTCACTTTTACAAAATGAAATAATTCTTTGCCATTCCATAGTACCTAGGAGCTCAATGAGGTTTTGTAAATATAATGGAGACTTGTGGGCCCTATGATTGCCATCCCTGGAGCCTCTGAAGAGAGGGAATCTCTGCAAACATGACCCTTGCTTTCTTCTTGCCTGGTTATCCTGCCCGAGTGGGGTTATCCCTGATGAAATAGATCCTATGGCCTTTCCCCTCAAACCTCACAAATCTATCCATGCTGAGGTGCTGTATATATATCTGCCCTAGCTTGGTCATCCCAGCACTCCCTACATCCAGAGAGGATCTACAGAAAAAATGAAGAGAAAGCCCAACAGAATCTGCAGAAAATGGGACAGTAAAATGAGGTGTGCCCTCATCTACCCTGCCCTCCGTTGCCCGCTCTCACCACTTAACCACTCGTTCCACAACTGACTGAGCATTCTTGATTCAACTTTGTAGGGAGAGCATTTCAGAACTGGCCAACACCTCCCCTCCCATCCTCACACAAATCTTGGATGCTGAATGTATTTGTGAGGAGGACTTCAGCTTCTGAATGAGATATTATAAAGCCTATGTCACAGGTGAGCTAGCTGAGAATTAAATAACTTCCTCAGGATCACATTGTACAACCATAAAAGAGCACCGAGTCCAATGTGGGAATCTTAACACCTGATGCCTTTTTAACTGGTAGGCTACACTCTCTCCCCTGATTATTCTCCTAATTCCCTCCCTACCTAAGGAAAAGAACACTTTCCATGGACAGTTTATCTGATTAGTTTGTTCCCAAGGTAAGATGCCATCTGTGCTTATTCTATATAAACATTTTGAACTACTCCTTTCAAATTGCAAGAAATTGACTTAAAAACCCTGTTTCCCCCTGCTACGAGCACCTCAAAGGGAGAAGAATAGCATATTTAATTTTATTTAGTGCTCATCCAGGACAAAATGGACTCCAGCCTTGTTCTTTATTATTTAATACGCACTTAATTTTTTTTAAATAAAAGATTTAATTTTTGATCTATGCATACCTTCAAAATCCCAAAAGAGCTTATCTCATGTGTTGTTTGGTTTTGCAGGGAGGTTTGCATTTGCTCTCTGAATTTTTTTTTAATTATACTTTATTTGCATTTTTTTTTTTAATCTCTAAAATGCACTGAACTGAGACAATGAATCTCAGGGATGCTGTCCAGTATTAAAACACAAAGATAGCATTCCAGTTGAAGTATTTTAAGTGTTGGCCAGAAAGACTGTTTTGTTGCTAGTGACACAACAGCCTAGGAGCACGTCATTTCGGACATGTACTTGCTACCATTGAAATCTATGGTAATCTTGCATGGACTACCTCAGTCATGGGATCAGTCCCTTAGAGGCTTCATTAGCTGGTCAACAAGCAGCCTATACCTTCAGACCTATCTTTGGCAGTAACTGCACAATTATGTCAATGCATGATGAGGCAATTGCACAGTAATTAATTAATCTTGCAGTGGCGAGGTGCTTGACTCAGGTCATTGCTGCAGGGATGGTTTGGGTTCTGGGAGTAAATAAAAACAAAACTCTGCCCCAGTGCAGCAGGGAGTGATGCTGCTTAGCAAAGAGGGCACTGAACTCTGCAGCAAAATCACCGTCCTGTTTAATTATAGATTTAGGAGGCCTGGGAACGACACACTGGAGTCTTACAGCCCAGTTTAAAGCCTCTTGCTAGACCGCAAATGTTATATAGGCCATCCATGTGTCATGCACTTACTTCACCTCTCATCCATCAGTGCACAAAATTATGGGAGGAAGGAATTAAAAAAACCCAAACCCTAAGCACTTCTTGTTTGTCTTCTCCAGGTCTGAGTGCCAAGCTCACCCAAAAGAAGCAAAACTGACTTTTCCAAATGGCTTCAGGTGAAAGAAAAGTTCTTGGCTATTGCTTTTGCCAGTGACACAAGTGCTTTACCTTCAGTCCAGACCTTGTGAATAATTGACTGATGCATTTGTTAATTTGCTGCAAACTCTTAATTGGTCTGAACAGGTTTGCATTAATAACTGTATCATTCAAATCAGATGAGCTTTGTGGACAGTTATTTTAGGATGCGTTTACTGTATGACCATAGACCCTATGTGCCACAATTAAGAAGCAGGCAGGTGGGGAACCAGGCTTGGCTCCTTGCATAACTCAGGGTTGCCTGAAGGCTTCCATTTGCAGTAGTCCCCTATGACACCTATAGGACTATATGGCAATGGGAGGGCAGTAAAAAGGCCTAATGACATATTTAATCATGCCCTTTTTTGCCTGTTATGATCCTACAGAAAGAAAAATGGGATAAAGGCTGTGAAGCATCCTGCCACCACAGGATTCTCCTATACTGGGCATGGAGATCACCATGTGCCAATGAACTGACCTGGCAACTGAACCGTGACATGGATGTTGCCTCATACTCTTCCTGGAGGACAAGCCAATAGCAATGGTTGGAAAGAAAAATGTTTTGCTATCAGCAAATGGCAATTCATTGAAAGCAAAACAGGAAAACGTTGATGAGATTTTGGGTTTTTTTGGAGGGAAAATCAGGAATGAGCGTTTCGATTTTCCATTTTGAGACAACTTTTTGTGTAAACTTGTGGCTTTTGTAAAATTAAAAATTAATCTTGATTTTATCACAGTGCAATATTTTGCTCAAACTTTTTTTGAGAAGGAATTCTCTGTCATGTGGCATCTTGGATTAGTTCTGTTTTAAAACAGGAAAAAAATAATCAAAATCAAACCTCAAAATTTCCTACAAACTGAAAAAGTGAGTTCCTGCCTAGCTTTGCAAGTCAGTGACACAGTGTCAATTACTGGAAAAAAGTGGCACCCACAACATTGTGCCCTGTTTCTTTGCGATAAAAAATAGACACTATGGCCGCATCCACACGAGCGTGGACGTCTGGTTCTCTGGAGACAACTAGCAGCAGCACACCTAGTGCCACTGCAAGTTCTCTCCAGGGAACACCTGTGCCATGTGCCCTTTGGCACGTGGCAGGTTACCTCGAGTGTGGCAGGGGAGGCTGGGGCCAGCACTGGGCTGGCCCCAGAAGCCTTACCTGGGGTCCTGGGGGCCTCCAAGGGCTGCAGCAGCAGTGATTCTGCCACTCAGAGCCTAGCTGGAGTGTGGGTCTGGCCAGCCAAGCTCGGGTTTTGAGTGGCGTGCACTGTCCCTGCATGTGCCGCTCCACTTTTTTTGCTCGGGTTTTTTTGACCCCTGGATATCCAGGGGTCAAAACCCCCCACCCTGTGCTGCTCCCTTGCAGTGCAGAGAACAGCTAAATATATGGTATGTGACACTGTGGACATGTCTGCAGTGCCATATTCTGCAAGATGGCATTTGTCTGGATGTGGCCTAGGAGTGCATGCCATTTCTGAGAAGAAAGGAAAATTCAGAAGAATAAGAGGAGAATTTGGCCCTAGGACCACAACACGAGCATCCAAAAATGAATTGTGAAGATGATTGTGTTATTTTGTCAAGTAGAAAAGTCAGACTACAGGCACAGTTCTCTTCCTGCAGGATATGATTAACTCCCATTGACTTAATCACATCATGTGTAGAGGATAATAGGGCCCAACAGTAGAAAGCCAAATATTGTCTTTAGACCTGAATTTTCCTTATTGTGAGTCACTGAACTGCATGTCCATGCATCTGTTTTTCTGCTGTAGGCAACAAAATTTTTCCTTCCGTGTCTGATGGGAAAGATGGATAGGAGTCAAACCTAGTAGCTTTTTCACTTATTACGGTAAACTATCAAGTCTGAATTTGAGATATTACTATCCTTACACTGGGATCCTGACAAAACCTCTAAGAAAAAGGAAAACATTCTTCCTATAAAAGGAATGGAATTGCCCACAAAATTATTTCCAGCTTGCCAGGCCTGTGTAATCTGACACACAAGATGAAAAGCATATGAATTTCTGGATCCAGTAATTTCTTGCACATTTAAATATGACACTGTAAAGCAGGGTGGCTCATTTCTCACATTATCATCATCTGTCCTACTCCTGTGCATCTCCTGGATCTGCCTGAGATGCAGCTTCTTGCTGTATAAATGTATGTTGTCCATCAAGGGCACTGAGTCTCTTGCTTTTTAGGGGATTCACTCAGGGTACATGCAGATGTTTGCCATACCCGATTTATGATCATGTGACTTGTGAACACATTTGTGAGTGCCTGGAGCTGGGTGGGGAACCTCATCTAAGTCAGGATTTCTCAACCTTTTTCTTCCTGAGGCCCCCCCACTAGCATGCTATAAAAACTCCATGGCCTACCTGTACCACAACAGCTGTTTTTATGCATATCCAGAATGCAGGGGGTGGGTCCTAGGTGAGGTGGGCGAGGCAGGGGGGCATAGGCAACACACGGGGGGCATAAGTGATGCATCAGGAGGGTTAGGGAAGGCCTGGGGGGCATAGGTGATGCATTGGGGGGGCGTGGGGAGAACACATGCCCTCCAGATTTGTGCATCCGCAGCAGGCACAGGACTGCAGCTTGGCCAGGCTGGCACGAACAGGAGCCGCATCTGTGGCCCAGCGGCTGGGACCTGGCACAGGAGGGTGGAGTGGGGTGGCAAGACTCATTGCCACTGCTGCCAGAACCGCTGTGCCAGCTGCGCCGCCAGCAGTGAGAGGGGAGGCCGGGCCATGGCTTTACCCCACTGCCTGGCCTGGCTGCTGCTACCTCTCCCCTCAGGCTGTGGCTCTACCCTTGAGGGGAGGCAGGGTAGGGAGAAATGTGGAGCCCTTAAATTTGCTTGCAGCCCCCCATGGACCCCTGGTTGAGAACCACTGAACTAAGTAACTCACAGTGTTGGGGGGCAGCTGGGATCCAGGGGGAGGGAGCCTAGTGGGTCCATGGGATGGGGCTGGCAGGTTCAGGGCAGGCTCATGGGTCTGTGGGGGGCAAGGGGTTAGTGGGTCAACAAGTGGGTTTTGTCCTTCCAGGGGTGAGGGTGTCGGGGGAGGGCAGTAAAAATAGCTTAGTCAGGGTTGCAGTAGGGGGGCAGGTTGGAAGAACTTATCCCTAGGGTTGGGGCAACCAGCTGGGCTTTCTCAGCCACAGGATGGTGCTCCAAATGTGTGCTGATGTTTAGTAGATGGGGCTAACCTCTGAACTAGTATAGATTAGGCCAGTCATTTTTTGTCCAAGCTGACCTCCCCACAGGTCTGTACAGACTGTCACTTAGACTGACTATGCCTAGTTAGGTCAATCTAAATATAACATCTGCATGTACCCTCTGATGGCAAGACAGGGCACAAATCAGTTGGGCCCAAGTATATTGATGTTGTAATGGTTTATTTACATTCTCCTTTCCCTTCATCTTGAGATGCAACTAGGATTAGGGCCAGATCTTCTTGTTGTTGCTGTTGTTTTGTTTTGTTATAAATTGATGATATAAAATGGTGTTTCAGCCAAGAAATATGAGAAAAATGTTTAACAAAATATTTTTGTTTCAGAAACACCAAAATGCTTTATTTTTTACTTAGAGTTGTTGTTTGAAAATAGCAGGCTTGGTTAAAGTTAAACCAAAGGTTTAAATAACATGAATGTGAAACAAAACATTTCTTTTGGTGTTGAATGAAATGCTTCTATGTTTTTTGGTTTTTCATGTTTCTTTCATTCCATTTGACATTGTGTTCATTTCTTTAATTTCACCAACAAAAAATGAACCATTTTTTTTTCCTTCTGATTTTTTGGTTCATTAGCCAAAGTGAAAATGCTTGCTAAAGAGACTGCCTGATGGTACATTGCAGAGAACCTTTCTATTTGCCTTCAGAGACAGTAAAGTCTTGAATGAAAAAAAGAGGAATCAAAAATAATTTTTTTTGTGTTTGTCTGTTGAGCATAATGGCATAGACACAGCGACAAACTTAAAAGACTGGTGCTTCAGTAATGCTGAAGCAGCAGCCCATGATTCAGAGGAAGGAAATTCAAAATTCAGGCTGACAAGCAACCCTTAAACAAGCCAATTGTGACTAGATCATTGAGCCAATAGACACTAGCAGCTCTTTTGGAACCATTACGGTCTCTCACCTCAATGCATACTTAAAACCCTTTTTTTTTAAACCCTCGATTATTGACCTGGCAGCTGGTAACAACTCCCTCTGAGCTCTTACCATGTAACTATCAATGCAGTGGCTGCTGCTCATCTACACGGAGCCTGCATGCTAAAAATACACCGTTCCACAAATGTTACTGTGTAGCTGGAGTATTTCTTTTTCCATATGAAATCACTCTGAATATATTTACTAGCCCCCTGCCCCCTCCTCTCCCAATACCATGCAAGACTAATGCATCCTGTAGATAAGAGCCCCAGAGCTGCACTTTGGAAACAGTTCTGCTCTTAGGCCAACAGTGCCCCCTGTGGGAGGGTAGAAAAGGCAGCAGATGTTTTCTTAGCATCATTTTTATCCCAATAATAAGGCAGCCGCTCTGCTTCCAGGCTTCATAGGTCTTCCAGACTCAGCAAAAGGTGAGGACCCCATCCCTTAAAGTAGCTCTTAAATCTCCTTTTATCATTTTCACATATCTTAGTGTTGTTGGAGGTATGCTGTTGGGGCTTCTCCTGCTTGTCACTATCCTCATAAGCTGCTTTAAATTGAGGTTTGTTTGTTCTTTTTTCAAGGTGGAGGCTCTGTAGATGAATTAAAGCAGGCTCAAACTGCACTATTTTTTGACAGCTTTTCCAAGTGCTTTGAAGGGAGCAAGGCACATTTTCTTGTCCTTTCCTGCCTCCCCCTCAGCTACAGATCTTCCAGCCCATGGCTAGGACTGTGTTGCATGGTCTATAGCAGCAAGGCACAGTTATCAGAGACACTTGTGTGGGCTGGGGATTTGTGTGTAGGAAACCCTTCACGCAGATGGTAAGATCCAGACTATCCGGCTTTCGTTTATAGCTCTTTGACCTTAATGAAGTTATTCCTTATTTATGTGGCGTGAGATCAAAATCTGGCTCGAAGGCTTCGGTTTAGATGAATGGACTTCATCGCATATCTGAAATTCCTTTTCATTTTGTTTTTAAGTTGTAGCCTGGGGAAAAGCTGAAACAACACCAAAACAAGCTAAAAATAGGAAGTGATCCTAGGCAGAGACCATTTATGTTACATTTGTATGGCTGATACAGCTACTGAAAATAGGGTGTCATGAGTGGCCGGATGACTTAAGGGTTTTATAATGAGATATGGAATCTTTCATCTCTAGGTCACTGGTTTGAATGTGACCCTGCGTGGCGGTGACTGAAAGCTGCTGCCACCTGATAGCAGCTTGTTCAGCTACATGACATGAGTTGTAGGTCTCCATCTTGTCCCCAGCGGGCAGATGCACATTTCTTGAAACCCACCAACCCCTTTGGCATTAATTGGTGTTCTTATTGTCTCAGCAGAAAGACAGAGCATTAACTAAATAATGTTCACTCCATCACGGGTGATCTTTCCAGTCCAGCAGTGGGGTGCATGAGCAAGGGAAATGAAGGGCAAACTTGCACTTCGATTGCCTCAACCATTGTCGGCCTGCAGAAAGAGAGAGAGAGGACTTCAGGCTACTGAGCTAGCAATCCAGCGTCTTTCCTCAACACTAAAACTGACTTTATAAAGAGGAGCTTATTATAACAGGAACTCTGACAATAGCACGGTACAAAGTGTGCTGTCATCCTGATGGTTAGAATATTAAGGAACCAAAAAAGAACCTTTTAAACTCGTCACTCCTACTCACCAGGGTACACCAGGAGGTGCTCAGCAGCAAACTGTGTGTCATTCACAGCAGGGATTGGAAGCACAATAGCTTCTGTTCTCTCTGCCTGTTCACTGTTGTTTGTTTTATGTTGATACTGTCTACGCACTTAAAGAGATTATATATTTTTCCCATGGCATAAACAAAATGACTTGCATTTCATAAGGAAAGTAACAATCATGAGAAGCCAGTCTTAGAAGGGAGGGGTGGAAAAGTTTACAGCAAGGGGAAATAAAGCCGATCTGTTTGACTTCGAGGTAGCGATTGCAGTTTCCTAAAAAAAGAACAAAAAAAAAGAAAATGCATTGTGCTCTCATTTTAGAGGAGGGGACTGGCCCCATGTGGAACAGTGAGTATTCTCATAGTCGGCAATGTTCGTCACTGAGTTGAGCTCAAAACTAGTTAAAAAAAACCAAACCAAATACAAGTGCAAGTGAGTTTGGTGCTCTCTGGAGACAGATTTCAACCCCCCTCCCCTCCAGCTCAACAGAATTTGAAACAATTGCTGTGAGGGAAGATGATGAAACAATTCCTATGTGGCGGGCCAGTCTCAAAAGGTCAGCCTGGGAGCAGATCCAGGCTGCCCAACCCTCCCCCTTCCCGTCTCAGGTTAAAAGAAATGAAGCAGTTTAAAGTGGTAGGAGGGCATTGGATTATGAAGGGCCCTGAAAGGTAATGTGCATTTGCCCTTTTGTTCTCCAGGGAAAGCATACAGTACATTGTAGTCATTCGCATGGGTTATTTTTTTTCTCCCCCTCCCACCCAAATACAGAACAGTGGCAGCTGAACCACTGTAGGAGAATAGCATTGAAATGTGTAATGCACCATAAATAAACAGAAATAGACAGCCAGGAAGCTGTGGTAATCATCGCTTTGATGTAGCATGAATTATGGTGTATATGTGTGTGGTGAGCTCTTTTTTTTAAAGGCTTCATGTTTCTGGCAGTGCTTGTTTTGACTCAGCTGCTGTTACTTTGGGAAGGGCTTGAATCCAGTTTTCTTTCTACATATCTCCACCTTCGCATTGACAACTGCTGTCACTTGACTCACAGGAAAGTGATCTCGGCTCACACCTCCTGTTCCTGTACAGTTTTCCCTTCTCCTCCTCTTCTCCCGCTCTGCTCTGCAGTTGCAGTGGAGGAGCTGGAGCCTTGGCCCTGTCCCAGGAACAGAATTGAGACACTCCTCCTGCCAGCTACTGAGGATTCCTGTAAAAATGTCCACGCATCATCATGACCTTCCAATGGCAGCTTATTTATATTTCCTGGGCTCATCTACACTAGCCTGTTGTATTCGCTTCCCACTGTTGCGCTAGCAGTGGGAGCAAAAGCATGCCCATTAGTGCAGAAAAGACTCAGGTGGGATTTTAACAGTCATGCCATCTAGTTCTGCCATGAATATTTAAAGTGCAGGTGGCTCTTGAACCCTGCTGTTCCACCCCTGCTTGCACTGGTACAGCCATACTTATCCTAGGGCAACAGGAGGAAGTCATTGGAAAAATGCTAGTGTAGAGACATCCGCTTAGTTATAGACTGGCTTCTATTGGCTTCTCAGAGCCTCTCTCTTTAGCTGGCAAAGCAAACTGCTTGTTTGGAATAATCTCCTGTCTGTTCCTGAGACAGTAGCAAGGCATCTTATTAAAACAACCTCACATTTTCTTTGTGGACTTTGCATTAATGTTTTACCTAGAGTCGACAGTGTGTTTTAAAAAAAAAACATTGCGTGGTCTGAATAGCCACAAATGAGTCTAAAAATGCTTAAGTGCTGCTAGAGTTCAATGAATTCTCTGACCTTATGATAATTTAGGTGTCACAGGGCACCAATAAATGCCAAAAACTGTCTGCCATTCTGTAACTAGCTACATAACCACTATGGAATGTGGTAGCGTTCGACCTGCCTGCTAGTTCGCTTAATGAACTATAAGCAATAAAGTCTCTTTAGACCTATATCCATAAGCGCCCTCTTGTGGCCACTTACACTAGAAATGCAGTGACTTTTTCAGATGCAGACCATGAGATTTGTCTTATTCAGCTCCAGGCTCTTCTCTAAACCCTAGGGTTAAACATTACTAAATGGTTCATTATTCTAATACAAGAGAATACATTTATTAACAGAAAGGGAGGGAGAGAGAGAAAATAAGGCTGTTCTTTTTGGTTCTGTGTCTTAAAAAGAGCAACCTTAAGAATCCAAATATTTGGAACAGTTAAAAATATGCATGAATTTTTGTTCATTTACATTTATATCTTTAGCCGCAATGATTGACAGAGAGCTCTGAGACTGTGATATCTTGCCAGAACCAAAGACTGAGTGCAAAAAAACATAAGTGAACTATTTTAACTAGAACATTACAATGGGAGCTAGGAGCCTAAATCCCTTTAGGGATTGGGGCCTACAGGTCACATCTGTTTTCACTTCAAACTGGTTTTATTTACTGTTTTATAATTTTGGTAGAGAGAAAGGGTTATACTGTCCTTTGTTGCGTTTCTACCTATAAGAAGCTGCAACGCATAAGAACAATATCCCTGGGGTAGATTTATCAAGGAATCAGGCTAGCTTCAGTGGCTAGCTGGAGGGAAGGATCAGCTAGCCAGTTTCTCTTCCCCATTGGGAAGTTTTGTCCAGGCCATCTTCTCAATGGAAGTCTTTGGGAGGTACTGACTAGTTCATTTTCCAGTTTGAAAAATGAAGTTGCTAATTAAAACATATTTGTAAAACACTGTGGAATTTGAATATGTATGCTAATGTGGAGTTTATTTTAGTGGGGTCGTTTCCCAGATAACCATCATTTATTATTATAAATATAAATTAAATTCTGGTTGCATTCCTTTCAGTAATTTTAGAAGTAATTTTTATCGGCATGCATAACGTTTCAATCAATACATTTGCATATACCTAAGAATAAGCAAATAAAAGTAATATGGCAACTTTAATTTTGACCCAAAACAGTGTAAAGACTAGCATGCAGTCATAATTTAAATGTGTGATAGACAAGTGGACATGGATGTAGGAGTTCTGGGGACAGCATTGAAAGCCTGGCAACATACCCAGCTATACAACTCTGGCCCTTTTCTTTCCTCCACTCATCTATCCCCTGAGTTTCAATGCAGCTTCAGACTATTGAGAGGCACCATGGACTTGATTTTTGTGACCTGGCAGATCCAGGAAAATTGCTGAGAACAACATCAGGAACTGTATATGTTCTTTATTGATTTGACAAGTCTTTGACTCTGTTAACTCTGAGGCTCTATGGAAGGTCTTATCAAAGTTTGGCTGCCCAGGGAAATTTATCACCATCTTAAGACTCCTTCATGACCAGATGACTGCCTCATCCTATACAATGGCCCTTTGCCATTTGAACTGGCATGAAGCAGGGCTGTGTGATTGCACCAATTTTGTTTTCCATCTTTCTTGTAGTCCTCAAGATGCTCATCTGTGACCTTCTGCCACATGGCATTAGCATCAAAGTCTGGCCTGAGGGTCGGTAGTGGACTCCATTTCCCAGCAGCCCCTGCCCACTTGTCTGGGGCTGGTCTCCATGAAGACCCCAGCTGCACCTGTGCTGTGATAGTGCAAGGCTGAGGTTGCCATGGGGAGCAGCCCCAGCTGCGTTGTCAGGGCGTGTAGCAGAGCAGGGCATGGGGCTGCTCCAGAGCTGCTTGGATTTTGCAGCAGGGGCAGCTTGGTTTGGGGCCAGGGCAGAGCCATGATCTGCCACCTGTATGCTCTGGGCAGGGGTGCACAGGCAGTGGATCGCAGTTCTCCCCTGGCCCCAGACCAAGCTGCCCCTGCTGCAAGATTGCAGTGGCTCTGGAGCAGCTTACCTGTCCTGCTCTGCCACATGCCCTGGCAGCACGGCTGGGGCCAGTTTCCATGGCAACCCCAGCCTTGCGCTATCACAGTGCAGGTGCAGCTGGGGTTTCCATGCAGACTGGCCCCAGCCATGCAGGCCAGGGTTGCTGGGAAATGGAATCCAGCTGCCGGCCAGATCCACCATTTTGCCCACCCCTGGAGTACAGGATGGATGGGAACCTTTTCAGTCTCTCCTGCCTCCTTGCTAAAACCAAAGTTATTTTGGCCTCGATTGTGGAACTTCAGTACACTGATGATTGTGCTGTCATCACACATACTGAAGAGTACCTACAAATGGCCCTTAAGTGCTTCTCACAAGCATACCAATGCCTGGGACTGATACTTAACATCAGAAAAAACAAAGGCGCTTCACCAGCCTGCTCTGGGCCAGTCAACCCCCCTCTCCCCCCAAGCAAAGATTTTCATTGACAGCAGGAGCTGGAGAATGTTGAACACTTTGCATATGTTAGCAGCCATCTCTCAAAGAAGGCCAACATCGATTAGGAGATCCAGTATTGGATGCAGCATACCAGCTTTGCCTTCAGAAGACTGAATCATCATGTTTTCAACAATCACGACATCAAACAAAGCTCCTAGTGTACAAGGCTGTGGTAATCCCAACCCTTCTCTACAGCTATGCAGCTTGGGTGACTACAGGGGCCACCTGAAAAGCCTGGAATGCCATCACCAGTACTACTTCCAGAAGATCCTTGGCATTAAGTCGGAGGATTGTCACACAAATGCCAGTGACCTCATTAATGCTAACACCACCCGTATGGAAGTACTGATTATTCAACTTCAGTTGTGGTGGGCAGGGCATTGTGTGCACATGTCTGATGTATGTTTACCAAAACAACTGCTATACTCCCAGCTCAGCCAAGGACAAAGGACATATGGAGGCCAGAGGAAACACTTCAAGGACACCCTCAAGGCAAACATTAAGTGTGGCATTGGCACCACAAATTGGGAAAAACTAGCCTGAGGCAGGGCTACATGGTGATGCATTGTGAGAGAAGTCACATCTTACTTTCAGGAAAACTGTTTTGGGGGCAGAAAAATGACAGAAATGGAAGGAAAGGAAACAAGATTGAGAAATTCTTGGTCTGACCCTCCCTTTAACCACCACCTGTGGTATTTGCCAGATAATGTTCAGCCTTCTTAGCCATCAACAGACTCATTTACAACCCTTTACTTGACCTGTAAGAGCGATCATCCTTGACCAGGAGGGATCACTGCTTCCAACTTCGCCAAAAATCAATGATCAATGCAACTGAACAATGTTCTGATGAGCAAGATCTTCATCATGATAGCTGTTTGTTTGTCAAAGATCATGAACTCAAGGACATTGTTCAGATTGTTCAGGAGTAGGACAAATATTTTCATCAAGAATAAAGTCTTCAGTACATTTGTCCTTTGCTTTGATGATTCTATTCTGTGTGACTGACAACATGGTTCTGCCTTTGTTAAATTGGTCAGCTTACCCAAGAACTCTGTTTCTATATCCACCAAACAGCCTCTTGAAAGCTCTTTGGAAGTTGGATGATATATTACAAGTGAGATGGGATTAAAGGAACAGTAAGAACGGTTTAATGGTGAAAACACTTAAATGATACCACGAACAACTGATTTAATCCATGCCTTTGCCAGAGTTCCTCTGAAAAACCCAGTCAAACCACTGAAGCTTGCACACATCTCATTTTTGAGTGCATACTGTGAGGCAAATGGAGCCAAATCTGAAGAAGTGCTGAGCCCTCACATCTGCACCTGAGGTGCTATAAAAAACCCCCTAATTTTTATGAAATATTTTAATTTAGGTATCCCAAGTTAGGGATACTTTTGGCAGTTGGGCCTTAATGACCTCAATACCTTATGTCTGTTCAATGGTGGTCATTACTGATTAAGAAACTGAACTCATCACTTCTCTTAAAACCAGTTTATGGTGCTTCATGTTTGGGAAACTGATGCCCTGACTGCAGCTTTAATGGCATTTTTATGATTAATTTCCAGTACCTTATAAAGGCCAGTTTTAAAATGGAAGCAAGGCATTCACTTCATTGCAAAATGCATATTGTGCTTAGGCTTGTGGTAAACTATCATTCTTACAGAAGTAAATCATGTGCTCCATTCTGCTGTCCCTTTTCTTGTTAAGTAGCAACTTACTCTGGAGGTAGTCATTAAGATTGCCTGGCATAAGCTGGTGATAGCTGACCCAAAGAAAGGATGAACAGCCACTAAAAACAATGGTAAAGTAATTGTTGATTCTTCCATGATACAGAATACCAGATTGTTCTAAGAACACAGATGCTCTTAATGCACCAAGGGAGAAAAAGTAATTATTAAGCAAGATAATATAGGCAAATTCTACTATACTTGAGAACAACTGGTGATGAAAACATGATTGCAACAAACCAGAACATTTCAATATGGCCCTATAAAAAAAGGATGCTTGTAAAAAAAAAAAAAAAAAAAAAAAGCTACACTTTAAAAGCAAATTATTTGTTATTGTTTGTTGAAGTTATAAACTGTTACCTTAACCAGGCATCATCTCTCACCCCAGATGTAGGTCTTATCTTTCTAGAATCTTGAAACTTTTTTATTTTCATTGTTTTGTAGGAGTGCAGATTCTAAATGAAATCCAGCCCCTGCCAAAGTCAATGGAAGTTTTGCCACTGACTTCAATGAAGAAGTATTTCATTTTTCCAGTCCTACTTCGTGTCATAAAATTGTCAACCTGGCAGCTTCCTGTTTGCTTGTTAATTGCTATTTTTATGATTCTTAAGGCATATAAATTATTTGCCTAGTGATTTATTCTCCTTTAAATTAATTATGGTCATTAGAATGTATTTAGTGTACATTGGAGTTTTCTTATAAAGGCCAAGATCATTAAACTTTCTGTATTTGGGAGCTTTGCCTCAATCCAAAAGGTTTGGGCTTGTCAATGAATGATTGGTTGCAGTTCAGAGTTCTAGTTTTAAAGCTCTATGAAGTTCTGTCAGTGGCATTTTTGTGTGGATTTTACATTTTAAAGACTTTTTGTAAAGTTTGTGACATATTATTGCTAAGGTGTCATGTGAATTCAGTATTATAGTACTCTCCATTTTTCCTCCCTGTTTATTTCCAAAACATAACAGGAATAAAGCATACATATAAAAGTATGGCACCTCATAAAAGACACCACATTTACACAAAGACAATACTAACATAAAAATATGAGTAGTTCTAAGTTCTCAAGAAAAATGGCCATATTTCTTTGCATTTGTCCTGATGTTCATTAAATGGAAAACTTCCTTCTCTAAATTTCTAGGTTTTAAACTCATGCATCTGGTTTGATGTCTCAATCTTTGGATACTTAGTATTTATGAAAAAAACATTCTTCTGCTTGTTTAACTTGTTCCCAATACAATTATTTTTCTTATAGTTAGCATATAGAGAAGGTAATGTTCACCCCTGTACAGAAAAAGACCAGATAGGAAGCTCCTACATGAGATGCTAACTGTGCAGTAGCAGAATAATACTGTGCAGTAGCACGTCACTGAACCAACAGTGCTAATATACTACTGTGCAATATTATTAGGCTACTGTGCAGAAGTGTCACAAAAGGCATTTGCCAGGGCTACTGTGTAGTAACTCTGGTTACTGTGCATTTACTTAGTACTTGATTATACAAGTACTAAATAAATGCACAGTAACCATAGCATAGTAGCGTCTCATGTAGATGTGCCCAGAATGTCTATACCCACTTCCTCGTGAAACTTATTTTCACACCCAAAATGAATCTTTGAGTCTTAAGATGTACTGATGTAGTAACTATGTCCACAAAGTCCATAGAAACAGTTGAAACTTAGAATGTTGGCACCCAAACTTCAGAACAACTCCTCCAAAGGATCCTAAATACTCCATATGCCTGGCCATGACTACTATGAACAATTACTGATTATGCACAAGTGAGCATGTGTAGCTAATGGGAGCTTTGGAAGGTGCAGCTGTTGGCCTTGTGCTCAGATGTAGAGAGACTTGGTGGGTTGTGTGTTTGTTTGTATGGCAGTGCACCTTTGGTGTCTGTCACTTTAAGGGCTGGAGTAGGCAGCCAGCAGGTGCTTGATTAAGGTAGCCATTTTCAAACAAAGGCAAGACTGGTAGAGACAGCAGTGTGTTGCTTGCAGCTGAGGGAACAGCAGCATCTGGCTGAGCGGCTGCATGGAACATCCTTGGTAAGGGCAGGAGCTATGAGGATGGTTGGAGGATCCTGGTCCTGGGCATGACCTGACAGTGTACTCTGCTGGGGAAGGGGGGTCTGGAGGGACTGTCCATGGTGGGACAGCCCCTATGAAATACCAGGACTATTCACCTCCCCAGTGAAAGGTGGCTAGAGGCACCTCAATAACCTCAGCCTCCACAACACTGTGGGTTAGAGGGCCAGGCACAGCTGTGGCCACCTGAGCCCCAGAGGATGTAAGACCTCGGAGAAGTGGAGGCCAGGCACAGCTATGGCCACTTGAGCCCCACAGAGGTGTAAGACCCTGGTGGCCCCAAAGAAGGGGCAGTCATGTGGCCCCAGAGAGGGGGCAGTGGTGTGGCCCACAAAGAGTAGGGTGCTCAGTGGTGGCCTGAAGTCTTGTGCCATTCTGGTGCTGAGCAGGGCTGAAGGGTCAGTCTGAAGGGCAGCACTGGGGGTGTGCTGAGTAGGGCTGAATACACTGCCTGAAGGGCAGCACATGGGCCAGCCCCCATAACAGGTTGAGTGTATTTTTTTTGTGAAGATGCCTAATGAAGGGCCAGGGGCAGAGTTGGCCCTCTGTTGGGAGAATTGCCTGACTGGGTGTAGATGAGGGTTGTAGGAGAGGCCCAAAAGGCTGCACACTGGTTGGCCATAGAGTGGGAGTAGTTAAGCCTGAGGGCCTATGGGAGCCTCTCCAAAGGGGAGTAGGGCAGTTTGAGAGTGGCCCAGCAGTGGGCATGAGTGCAAGAGGTCCTGTGAGAGAGGGCAGAATATGAGAGGCCCCAGTGAGAGGGGGCACTATGTGTGTGGCCCATGTAGGGCAGTCCTAACAGAGGACTGGTTCCGGCCCAGCTTCAAGCCAGGATATAATAAACATCTGTATGTCATCTACGAGGCATGGGCCTTGGTGTAGGGAAGGTAAGGAACCATGGATAGTGCCCCTCAGCATTGGGGCATATAATGAGCAGCCTCCTGCATTTACCACCAGCTTATTATACCAGAAAAGTTGTGGCAGGAAAGACTGGGCAGGCTGCTCCATATAGGCTGGTGGGTGGGCTGACATGAGATCTTGGTCCCAGGAGGACCCTTTGTCACAGTCTGTTATTGGTTTTTATCTCCATATGCCTGAATAGACCTACTTAAAGAAGTCTCTTAGTGCATATTTCTGTGAGGATCATAAGGTTCAAACCCATCACTCTTGGATTAGGCCCTATGTTTGATTCATAACTCTCTGAGTGAGAGGGCAGAAAAAAGCTGTGAGACCTGAAGGTCAATTGCCAGAAGACTATCTTCTGAGTACATGCTCAGGCTTAACTAATAGGAGAATACTAGAAGAAATTTGAAGAAGGACCATGGTTCCATTCATTCAGGTATGGCTCTTTACTAGATGGCTACTATACCAAAGGACATCTAATATTTTTGGTTTATGAACTGCAAGGTGGTGGACATACAGAAAAAGAACATACATGGTACTTATAAATGCAGGGGTCCAAGAAAAGGAAGACTTCTTGGACTATCGGCGTCAGAAATGGTTGCTACAGATACTAGGGGAAAGGTCTATGATCAGGGAACTGGAAAATAGAAACCAAAGCAGGAGACTGGCAGTCTGAGATCAAGAAGGGAAATAAAACCAGGAAGCATTCAACCTGATTAGAAATACCAAATCATTTTCTGGTGCTTACTCTGATAATTACTGAGGAACCTACAGGAACATGCCTGGTGGGAAGTCCATGTGGTCAGAAACAAGCAGCAATTAAGTCAGATCCTTCAACCATCTTATGAAGTCAAGTGATGGTCATTGACACTCCAGTTTAAGAAGAATTCATAGGGGATGCAGCCAAAGTTACAAGGACAACAAGAGGCTGTGATGGTTTCCTGGAGTTAAAGTATAAGATGTATCAACAAAACTGGAGGGGTTTATGAATGGTTAAGGGCTTGCAGGCCAAGCCCTACAAGGAGAGACTAGGGCACCTGCACCTCCTCAGCCTCCACAAGAGAAGGTTGAGAGGCGACCTTGTGGCTGCCTTTAAGTTCATCACAGGGGCACAGAAGGGAATTGGTGAGGCTCTACTCACCAAGGCACCCCTGGAGGTTACAAGAAATAATGTCCATAAGCTAGCAGAAAGCAGATTTAGACTGGACATTAGGAAGAATTTCTTCACAGTTAGAGTGGCCAAAATCTAGAATGGGCTCCCAAGGGAGGTAGTGCTCTCCCCTACCCTGGGGGTTTTCAAGAGGAGGTTAGATGGGCATTTGGCTGGGGTCATCTGAACCCAGCACTCTTTCCTGCCTATGCAGGGGGTTGGACTCGATGATCTATTGAGGTCCCTTCCTCCCTTCCAAACAGGGAGGGCTCTGTAAGAGCGTGCCGGCGTTTGCGCAGGCGTTCACTCTGGCAGGCGGGCAGGAAGGGTCAGGAGAGAGACTCCTGTATGGGTAGGGCGTAGACAAACAAACAGCAGCTTAGAATGGTGTCGACGAGGAGTGCTACTAGGGCCTCTGCCCAGAGGGACATGGCTAACCGGGGCTGGTCAGAGGCCTCCACCCAGACCGAGCCCATGGGGGAGCTGATGTCCCCCTACCTCCTGACCTGTGGGGGATCCCCAGCGGGGCTGGGGAGGCAGAGATTGGGGGCCTCCACACCTCTACGGCAGGTGCCCGTCTTAGGGATCTGGAGGCACAGGTGAGGGAGCTCCGGGAGGAGGTTAGCAGGCTGAGGGGTATCAGGGAGGCGGAGGATGAAATTGACGGCTATTTCCTTTCCCTGCAGGACCAGGCACCTAAGGAAGAAGCAGCCCGGGGAATGCCCTCCACAGCAGAGTGGCAGACGGTCACATCCAGGACCAGAGCTGCTTGCAGCGAACAGGTACCAGTTCCTCCAGTCCAACTGGAGAACAGGTACGAGGCCCTGGTGACCCTGCAGGAGATGGAAGGGGAGGAGGAAACCCTTGGGCAGGAAGAAACACCTCATTCTTCACTCTCTGAACAGGTCAAGAGATCCAAGCGGACCCAGAGGAGGAGGCGACGAGTGCTCGTCATAGGCGACTCCATCCTGAGAGGCACAGAAGGGCCCATCTGTCGCCAGGACCCCTCAACACAAGAGGTATACTGCCTGCCCGAAGCAAAGATTCGGGATGTGAAGGAGGTAATCCAGGCCAGGATCAAGCCCACCGATTACTACCCCATGGTCCTAGTCCATGTGGGTACTAATGATGCGGCCAGGAGAACCCCCAATCACCTGATGGCAGACTACAGTGCTCTGGGCGGCGTGCTGAGGGAGTTCGGTGCACAGGTGGTATTCTCTTCCATCCTACCAGTGAACGGACGCGGAAGACGGCATGAGAACTGCATCCAAGAGACCAACTGGCGGCTTCGGCAGTGGTGTCTCGAGGCGGGCTTCGGCTTCCTGGACAACGACCCGCACATCAGGACGAGGGACATGCTCAGTTGGGATGGGCTTCACCTGTCCCCCAAAGGTAAGCATGTGTTTTCTTCTAGGTTGGCGGATCTCCTCCGGCGGGCTTTAAACTAGGCTCGCCGGGGGGAGGGGAAGATGAGGGCGGGGGAAGCTGTGGACCACCAAACCATGTGGCACCCACAAGGACAACCCAGCCTGAAGAAAGAGAACATTGGACACCTGCAAGATGCGGGGCGGCCAGCACTACGGCACAGGTAAGAAACGAGAAAGTAAGAAATAAGGGGCCCCTTGGGACTCGGAGCAGGGGGGCAGCAAAGGCACCTGTCGCAGGGCTCAAGTGCCTATATACTAATGCTAGGAGCATGGGAAACAAGCAGGATGAACTAGTGTTCCTGCTTGCACAAAACACCTACGACTTAGTAGGGCTAACGGAAACCTGGTGGGATTCGTCCCACGACTGGGCAGTACATATTGAGGGTTATAGATTGTACAGAAAGGACAGGGTGGGGAAAAAAGGGGGAGGGGTTGCGCTCTATGTCAATGAGCAATATATGTCAACCCTCATCAAGACAGTATCCAAGGATGAGGAAGTAGAAGGATTGTGGGTTAGGCTACATGGGGGGCAAGGAGAAAAGGATTTGGTGGTAGGGGTCTGCTACAGACCCCCACATCAAGGGGAAGAAATATATTCGGGGCTCCTGAGGCAACTCTCGGAGACCATAAAAGCTAAAGAGGTGGTAGTCATGGGGGACCTAAACTGTGAGAGCGCGCCGGCGTTTGCACAGGCATTCACGCTGGCGGGCGGGCAGGAAGGGCCAGGAGTGAGACTCCTGTAGGGGTAGGGCATAGGCACCACACAGATCTACAAACAGCAGCTCAGAATGGTGTCAACGAGGAGTGCTGCTAGGGCCTCTGCCCAGGGGGACAAGGCTAACCAGGGCTGGTCTGAGGCCTCCACCCAGACTGAGCCCATGGGGAGCTGATGTCCCCCTACCTCCTGGCCTGTGGGGATCCCCAGCAGGGCCGGGGGGGCAGAGATTGGGGGCCCCCACACCTGTCTGGCACGTGCCCATCTTAGGGCTCTGGAGGCACAGGTGAGGGAGCTCCAGGAGGAGGTTAGCAGGCTGAGGGGGATCAGGGAGGCGGAGGATGAAATTGACAGTTATTTCCTTTCCCTGCAGGACCAGGCACCGAAGGAAGAAGCAGTCCAGGGAATGCCCTCCACAGCAGAGTGGCAGACGGTCACAAGCAGGACTGGAGCAGCTCGCAGAGAACCAGTACCAGCTTCTCCAGTCCGACTGGTGAAGAGGTACGAGGCCCTGGCGACCCTGCAGGAGATGGAAGGGGAGAAGGAAACCCTTGGGCAAGAAGAAACACCACATTCTTCACACTCCGAACAGGTCAAGAGATCCAAGAGGACCCAGAGGAGGAGGCGACGAGCGCTCGTCATAGGCGACTCCATCCTGAGAGGTACAGAAGGGTCCATCTGTCGCCAGGACCCCTCAGCATGAGAGGTATACTGCCTCCCTGGAGCAAAGATTCGGGATGTGATGGAGGTAATCCAGGCCAGGATCAAGCCCACCGATTACTACCCCATGGTCCTAGTCCATGTGGGTACTAATGATGCGGCCAGGAGAACCCCCGATCACCTGATGGCAGACTACAGTGCTCTGGGCGGCGTGCTGAAGGAGTTTGGTGCACAGGTGGTATTCTCTTCTATCCTACCAGTGAATGGACGCGGAAGACGGCATGAGAACTGCATCCGAGAGACCAACTGGCGGCTTCGGCAGTGGTGTCTCGAGGCAGGCTTCGGCTTCCTGGACAACGACCCGCACATTACGACGAGGGACATGCTCAGCTGGGATGGGCTTCACCAGTCACCCAAAGGTAAGCGTGTGTTTTCTTCTAGGTTGGCGGATCTCCTCCGGTGGGCTTTAAACTAGGCTCGTCGGGGGGAGGGGAATATGAGGGCGGGGGAAGCTGTGGACCACCAAACCATGTGGCACCCACAAGGACAGCCCAGCTTGAAGAAAGAGAGCATTGGGAACCTGAAAACCATGGGGAGGCCAGCACTACGGCACAGGTAAGAAACGAGAAGGTAAGAAACAATGGGCCCCTTGGGACTCGGAGCGGGGGGGGCAGCAAATGCACCAGTCGCAGGGCTCAAGTGCCTATATACTAATGCTAGGAGCATGGGGAACAAGCAGGATGAACTAGCGCTCCTGCTTGCACTAAACGCCTATGACTTAGTGGGGCTAACAGAAACCTGGTGGGATTCATCCCACGACTGGGCAGTACATATTGAGGGCTATAGATTGTACAGAAAGGACAGGGTGGGGAAAAAAGGGGGAGGGGTTGCGCTCTATGTCAATGAGCAATATATGTCAACCCTCATCAAGATGGAATCCAAGGATGAGGAAGTAGAAGGATTGTGGGTTAGGCTACATGGGGGGCAAGGAGAAAAGGATTTGGTGGTAGGGGTCTGCTACAGACCCCCACATCAAGGGGAAGAAATAGATTCGGGGCTCCTGAGGCAGCTCTCAGAGACCATAAAAGCTAAAGAGGCGGTAGTCATGGGGGACCTAAACTACCCAGACATCTGCTGGGAGACACAGACGGCAAAGTCCCACCGCTCACGCAGGTTTCTAACCTGTGTACAGGACCTCCACCTGACGCAGGAGGTACATGGTCCCACTAGGGGGAATGCCATACTGGATCTGGTATTGGCAATGGGGGATGACATGGTAGGGGACCTACATATTGGTAGCCATCTGGGGGACAGTGATCACCTAATAATAGAATTCACCATAAGACGTCGAGTGGGTAAGGTAACTAGTAGGGTGAAAGTGCTAGACTTTAGGAAAGCTGATTTAAATGAACTCAGGCGATTAGTCAAGGACACACTGCAGAGTAGGAGTTTTGAAATGATGGGAGCCCAGGAAGGGTGGCTGTGCCTTAAGGAAACGATCCTTCGGGCACAAAGCAAGATGATCCCCATGCGGGGTAAAAGAGGGAAAGGGGCCAGGAGGCTTCCCTGGCTGACCACAGAAATCCAGGGCAGCCTAAGGGCCAAAAGGAGAGCACACAAAAAGTGGAAACAAAGAGAGATCACCAAAGACGAATATACCTCCTCTGCTCGTGCTTGTAGGGAGGCAGTTAGACGGACCAAAGCTACCATGGAGCTGAGGATGGCATCCCAAGTAAAAGACAACAAGAAATTGTTTTTTAGATATATAGGGAGTAAAAGGAAGACCCAGGGAGGAACAGGACCTCTGCTAAATGGGCAGAAACAATTGGTGATGGACAGGGGGGACAAGGCTGAACTCCTCAATGAGTTCTTTGCCTCAGTGTTCCTAAGTGAGAGGCACGACAAGTCTCTCACTGGGGTTGTAGAGAGGCAGCAGCAAGGCGCCAGACTTCCATACGTAGATCCTGAGGTGGTGCAGAGTAATTTGGAAGAACTGGATGCCTTTAAGTCGGCAGGCCCGGATGAGCTCCATCTGAGGGTGCTGAAGGCACTGGCCGACATCATTGCAGAGCCACTGGCGGGAATATTCGAACACTCATGGCACACGGGCCAAGTCCTGGAGGACTGGAAAAGGGCCAATGTGGTCCCCATTTTCAAGAAAGGGAGGAAGGAGGACCCGGGCAACTATAGGCCAGTCAGTCCCACTTCCATCCTTGGCAAAGTCTTTGAAAAAATTATCAAGGCTCACATATGCGAGAGCGGACAAATTATGCTGAGGGGAAACCAGCATGGGTTCGGGGCAGGCAGATCGTGCCCGACCAATCTAGTCTCTTTTTATGACCAGGTTATGAAACGCCTGGACACAGGAGGAGGGGTGGATGTCGTATACTTAGACTTCAGAAGGCCTTCGATACGGTATCCCACCCCATACTGGTGAACAAGTTAAGAGGCTGTGACTTGGATGACTACACAGTCCGGTGGGTGGCGAATTGGCTGGAGGGTCGCACCCAGAGAGTAGTGGTGGATGGGTCGGCTTCGACCTGGAAGGGTGTGGGCAGTGGGGTCCCGCAGGGCTTGGTTCTTGGACCGATACTCTTTAATGTCTTCATCAGTCACTTGGACGAGGGAGTGAAATGTACTCTGTCCAAGTTTGCAGATGACACAAAGCTATGGGGAGAAGTGGACACGCCGGAGGGCAGGGAACAGCTGCAAGCAGACCTGGACAGGTTAGACAAGTGGGCAGAAAACAACAGAATGCAGTTCAACAAGGAGAAATGCAAAGTGCTGCACCTAGGGAGGAAGAATGTCCAGCACACCTACAGCCTAGGGAATGACCTTCTGGGTGGCACGGAATTGGAAAGGGATCTTGGAGTCCTAGTGGACTCTAAGATGAACATGAGTCGGCAGTGTGATGAAGCCATCAGAAAAGCCAATGGCACTTTATCGTGCATCAGCAGATGCATGACGAATAGGTCCAAGGAGGTGATACTTCCCCTCTATCGGGCGCTGGTCAGACTGCAGTTGGAGTACTGAGTGCAATTCTGGGCGCCACAGTTCAAGAGGGATGCGGATAACCTGGAGAGGGTCCAGAGAAGGGCCACTCATATGGTTAAGGGCCTGCAGACCAAGCCCTATGAGGAGAGACTAGAGAAACTGGACCTTTTCAGCCTCCGCAAGAGAAGGTTGAGAGGCGACCTTGTGGCTGCCTATAAGTTCATCATGGGGGCACAGAAGGGAATTGGTGAGTATTTATTCACCAAGGCGCCCCCGGGGGTTACAAGAAATAATGGCCACAAGCTAGCAGAGAGCAGATTTAGATTGGACATTAGGAAGAACTTCTTCACAGTTCGAGTGGCCAAGGTCTGGAACAGGCTCCCAAGGGAGGTGGTGCTCTCCCCTACCCTGGGGGTCTTCAAGAGGAGGTTAGATAACCATCTAGCTGGGGTCATCTGGACCCAGCACTCTTTCCTGCCTATGCAGGGGATCGGACTCGATGATCTATTGAGGTCCCTTCCAACCCTAACATCTATGAATCTATGAATCCATGACCCTAACATCTATGAATCTATGATTTTTTTGACATAGCTCTACAGGTGATTATAGATACTGGAACCAATGATGTGGTTCTGGTGGAACTGCACTGAGTATAAAACACTTTAAGGGTCTTGGGAGAGAGCCAAGGAAGAGAAAAATCGTATTACTGCTCTGTGACAGGGAACCCTAACCCTGTCACGAGGAAGAAGGTGCGCCCCTACAAGGCCAGAACCTTCTGGGCACAGAGGGCTGGAGAGGAAGGGGTTAACTGCTGAACTGGGATGGCTGGTCAGCTGACCGGAAGAGGCAGGACTATAAAAACCTGGGGTTGAATGGCAGTAGAGGCCGGCAGCCAAGGGGGAAGGAGTGCATCTCAGAGCTTCAGGGAGAAGTTTGGTGGAAAGCCCAAAACCAGGAAGAGGGAAACTATAGAAGCCCTGAAGAGATGATAGCCGCACTGCAGCAAGGACTGGAGCTGATGGTGGGGAGCTGAAACATGAACCTGCAACTGTAAGCTGACATACCACTTTCTTTATTCCCATTTTTGGGGTGGCAAATATTGCCCACGGACAGGACTGTTTATTTGTTTTCTTTTAGTGACGGAATAAGACTGGTGGTTTCGGTGAGGCTATTAGAGGTTGGAGGAGGCCTCATTTTGGGGACCCACTCCAGAGTGGGATCCCCAACGCCAGTGAGGGCGCAGTTTTGGGGGGCACAGACCCTGGTGCCAGTGAGGGCGCAGTTTTGGGGGGCACAGGCCCCGGCGCCAGTGAGGTCGCAACTTCTGGGGGCACAGGCCCCAGCGCCAGTGAGGTCGCAACTTCTGGGGGCACAGGCCCCGGCGCCAGTGAGGCATAGAGAGAGACAGGGCTGCGGAGAGTCCGAGTGCCAGTAAGGGCACCGTGTTGGGATGATCTTTAAAAAGCCAGGGAAGCCTGGGGGGGTGCAAGTGTATATTTTTCTGTTGTTTGGACAGGTGGGGTCACGCCTGGGTTTTGAACTTGTGACCCTTTTGGCTGGGGGGGGCAGCGTGCATGCCTTTGGGCTAAGGGGTGCCATGCCTTGGAAGGGAGCAGAAAAGGGGGCCAAGAGCCTCCAGGCACTGGAAAGAAGAGTTAGAGTCTCAGAGTCTAACCCTGCTTGGTGGATTTGGATGGAGAGGCCTAGCTAGAGAAAAAGGGGGTCAGACCATCATAGGAGAGACCCCAACATACCCAATATAATCGGCAGTCTCCTGCTCGCATACCAATTCCATCAAGACGTGGCAGATGAGATTAGAGCGGGACAGCAGAGGTCCAAGAGGACTCCAAGGGTGCCCCATGTAAGGCGCAGATGACCTGGAAGATGGTGCTGGGGAGGGCGACCTGTTACATGGTCCTATTACTAATAGAAAGAAGAAGGTACTGAAAAGTCAACTGTTGGTTATGCAGTGGGTTTGAAGTTGGTTTCAATGAGCATGTTGCACTACATTCCAGTGGGAGAGGGAACTGTATGAATAAATGGTGTAGCAGTGAGAATACAAAGAAAGGTTATAAAGAAGGTAAGTGTAGTACAAACTCAAATTTGGTATTTCACAAAGTATCTGAACTGGTGTGACAAAAATGTGAAGAGAAGACAATTGTTCCAACTGCGTGCATATTGGTGCCATGAATCTAAATAATGTGGGGAGGGAGTGGGTTCTGAGAGTGGAGAGAGCATTTGGGTTCCAAGAGCAGAGACGCAGCAGTCTTGCCCGTGCCAGAAACTTCTAAACAGTCTTTGGCTAAGCTGCTGCTCCCACTACCACCGTACATACTTTGCCTGCCCCAGCAGTTGTTCTTAAAGCAGCAGCAGCTAGGGACTTTTCTGGAGTTCCCTACATGGGTATGCTGCCAGCATGCGGATTCCACAGGGGTGGGGGTGCAATCCTAGTTATCCCCTTCTAACTTGGCAGCCAGGGTGCTCTCGTTTACCCCCAGTTATGCTACTGATTGTGGGGCATTTTCCCATAACTGTAATGTTCAAATCTCTAAGTATAGCCTGTTTAGAAAGGATAGAGAAGGTTAAAGATGTGGAAGTGGTACTTTATATTAAGAACTCTGTTATATTATACAATGTAACTTTTTTTAGAGTTACTGATTAGTCATAAATGTAAAATCTTGAAAGCACATAGACCAACATGCTCAGTATTCCTATTAGGTTATGCCACTGGAGTCTGTTACAGACCACAAAATCAACTGAGAATAGGATGTGTTACTCCTTAAGTAACTGTCAATAATTTATGGAAAGAAAAATAGTGCTAAGTGGTCTTTAATTAGGGAAAGGCAGGGTGGAGGAGCCATAAAGCCAGAACTAAAGTATCGTTAAAGCTTCTAAAATTTATAGATAGTAATTTGAACACAAGAGTCCCTGTACCTAACCTGAAGTAAATTTATTTTGGACTTGGCTTCGATGAATACATGTAAATTAGTCACTGGAGTGGAAATTGGTGGTTATCTACAGATCAGTGATTGTGACCTGATTACATATAAAATGGGCAAAGAAAGAGCAATATTATACATATGGAGGGTGTGTCTACACATGCATTTAGGTGTGCCTAAATTTAATGCACATTAGCTTAATGCGTATTAAGGCCATTTAGGCTTACGTCTCCACGTACACAAGTTAAAGCACATTAATGCCATGTACGCAGGCTGACGTGGGACTAAAGTTAGTCCCAAGTCAGTCCATCCACACACAGCATTAATGCACCTTAACAGGTCTACATGTGCATTAATGCACTTCAGCTATTTGTACCTAAATTTGATACCTACTTTGGCAGAGATCAAATTTAGGTGCAAATAGCCTAAAATTGCCATTTGTAAGGCGTTTTAAGAGTGTGCATGTGTAGATGCATGCCCTTAATGTGCCTTAAATTGGGCTAAAGCACCTTAAATTGGCACATGTAGATGCACCCAGAATGTATTAAGAGGGCTAATTTTCCAGAGCTGAAAAAATTATAGTGAAATTGACATGGCAGAAAAAATTAGATAGAAAAATCAGCATAAAAACTGGGAGTTCTTTAAGAAACTTATTAGATAATCAAATAACATTGTTTTGACTGATAGGAAAGGTGACCACTTTAACTAAAGGCCTATTCTAGGTCAATGGAAAAGTGAAGGCAGCAGCTGTCCATGATATGATATGGTATGATATAGTTTTTCATAGTATAACATATAGGAAAAATGGGAAATAGGTAATGGGAATGGGTTGATATGAGTTACAATTCATGAAATATAGAGAACTGAAATGGGAAACTGAAAACATAAAGGAAAAACTATCTTGGCTCACAAGATTGCAGACAACAGGAGTTTTAAAATACATAAGGCTCAAAAGAGATCCTAACGGCTGTAAAGACCCTTAAAAGAAGGGAATCATGAAGTCATTAATATAAGAACACAAGAACTGTCATTTATTTGGTCAGACCATAGGTCCATCTAGCCCAGTATCCTGTCTCACACAGTGGCAGAGAATAAATCCAGAATTTTCCACCCCTTGCTTCTCTGCCATTGCAGCTTCCAGCATTCAGAAGTGTAAGTTGTTTTATTTTTTTTCCAGAGGCTGCACCCCTATCTACCATGTTCAGTACTTACTGATGGACTTTTCCTCCATGAATTTGTTCAATAATGATGAAGGGGATCCAGAGTCCTAGTGAACTAGTACATGGCTCCCACTGTGATGCTGTAATGCTGTGATGAAAAGTGGCAATGTGATCCTGTTAGGTCTACACAGGAGAGTAAGAGTAGGGAGGTGATTTTACTCTGATATACAGCATTGGTAGACCAAGAGTAGAATACTGCCTATGGGCACTTGTACACATGCTGGTGGGGGGGGGGGGAGGGGCACACAGTACTTTAATTAGAGCAGCTCCAAGAGCTGCTCTAATTGAAGTGCCGCAGTATTTTGTGTATCAGTGTCCTCACACTTCAAAATGGCAGTGGGGGTGCTTGAACTAAAGCTCATTGAACAAGCTTTAGTTCAAGCACCCCTGCTGCCATTTTGAAGTGCAGGGATGCTGATACATGAGACAGGAGGCTGCTGGAGTGCACTTATTACTGTGCTCCCACAGATTTGATTAATCTGTAGTTACAGTGTGTTGGAGTAGCCTCTGTGCTCGTGTATAGGCACCCTATGGTTCTAGCATGCCCATATGAAACAAAATAGTGAACAAATGGATGGAGTACAGAAAAAAAGCCACTAAAACTATTCAGGGGCTGAATAAAATGCCTTAGTAAGAGCCTTGAGGAGTCCATGTATTTAGCTTATGAAAAAAATAGGAACATATTTTAATTTATTAAAAGCAATATGAAGAAGTTGACCATTGTAATTTATAAGTACTAGGGTTGAGAGTTACCCTCTTGGCACTGGACTTGGACTTCAGCTGTTACCTCAAATAATGCTGATGAGTTTAAATCTCTACATAGGTTTAGTAAGTAGAAGGAAGATGTACATTCTGGTTGGGGATGAGCTAAATGATCTCTTGAAGTTGCAGTCATCCCTTTATTTCTTTGAAAACACTGAATATTAAGGAGTCTTTAATCTATCTGAGAAAGGCATAGCAAGAACCAGTGGCTGGAAGCTGAAATCAGATAAATTAACACTGGCAATAAGGCTTTTTTTTTTTTTTTTTATAAATGTGAGAGATTAAATACTAGAACAAACCATCAAGGCAAGTGGTAAATTCTTCATCTCTTAAAGCCTTTGCATGAAGACTAGAGGCCTTTTCAAACGTGTTTTAACCAAACACAAATTGTTAATCTCACTGTGTTGTATAAAATGTATATACAAAAGGAGATTAATCTTTGGTCCTTTCTGGCCTTAACTGCTAGCTTAATCTATAAATTATCATGAATGAATAAATGTAGTGAGATAGGTGAACATCCTTTGGGAAGTATCATCTTCGAACAATCAACTGGAGTGTCTTTGGTTGCCTCATTTTGACTGCACATTAGTCTAACTTTAGCCTTTCCCCAGCCAATCAACACCAATCAGATATGAAAAGCAGACAGAAGAGAATTTCAGACAAGACCAGCTGCCTTGTTCATGCACAGATACCAACAGCAGTGGGAAGATCTGAAGGTTTTATCCTAATGTAGATGGCAGAGGTGGGAAAAACTGTCTGGCCTTTGACAATCCTAGGCTATATGCAAGCAGCAACACCTGCATTTAAAGAATCATGAACAATGCAATAGCCTTCTCAATATTATTATGATAAACTTGAGTGAACAATTTTCCACCTCCTAAGAGTAAAATGAGTATTCATGCACTGAACAAATTTGCATTCAGTAGTTTTTAAATGCTCACATAAATTAATAGATCAGTTTGTTAACACTCCAAAAAAAAATTAGTTTGTTGATGTAAATTGTTACTCAGCAGGAATTCAGGTCTGCAAAATAATCACACAGTTCTAGCTGTTGACAGTCTACAGTGTCTTAAATCAATTATTTGCACGAATTCCATGGAACAGATCACAGCTACTGCTAGCCTCTTGAAGTACTTTATTCCACTGTATTGGTAACATTTGCTTCTTTCACACAAAATCCTATAGAATCCATTCCTCAAAGAGCTGGTAAGAACTGGTTTGGTTATGTCTACATGTGGTGCATTCACACCTGCAGCTCCAAGACAGATTTATCCTCAGCGATGGAAAAATCCTTCAATGTAATCTCCTCTATTCATTTCCCCCTACTGACAAATCGGCTACAAACTGAGCAGCACAAATGCAAGGTTTCCCACACTGCACCTTTACTAAGCTCTGGAGTGATAATGACCTCTAGGTTTGAGTGGGTAACTCAGACTTCTTTACTCATTCACTTTGGAGCCTGGTCTGCTGAGACTATTCTATAAACTCCTACCAACAAAGCAGCGTTGTCCAGGAGAGAAGTCCCAACTGACGTAAATGGGACTATTTGACTGGGTTGTATGACAGATGCATTTAACCATTCAGAATAGAATTGAGACCATTGACATACTATTGAAGGCTTCAGAAATACCTTCAACTATCCATTGGATGAAAAGGGAAGAATTTAAGTACACAGACTTAAATACACAGACTGAGAGAGAACTTTTCATGTGAGTGGAGTGGATGCAATGCCTACAAATATCTTGCTCTTTATAAATACATTCATTTATTATTTGTTATCTTTTATTTTATTACCAGCTGAAGAGGAAGTGAAATAAATGATTCAGTTCATCTCCTCTTATCTCTGCAATTCGTTTTTGGCTCACTATTGGTATAATTTATGCTTATTTCTCCATTTAATGTCATTGCTCTGTATCAGAGTTTAGCTTCTACCTTGCTGATTAATTATGATAGCTGAAAATAATACAAGAAAGAAGATTTTAAAATAATTTATTACGAGTGAAGGGCTTGCATGACAATGAAGAGACTTGATGTAATTATGATTATGTTAGCAAGGGGGATCTACATTTTGTTTTAAGCCAGATGACAAATTGCCTAAATTCCCTCACCCCTCTGTCTGTTCATAGATATGAATCTTGGGGGTTACATTATCAGTTCCACAAAAAGGCAGATCTTTGTCATGAAAAATTGCTTTTTCTTCTCCTCAGCTAACAAACAGAGGAACAGGTATAAAAACAAGAACCACCATCCAGACAAAACCAGATTTCTGTGCAGTGGCTTGCATTTTAGCCCAACTATTAAAGAATGACGGTTAATGCTTGATGGATGATCACAACAGACCCTTTGTGACTTCAAACTATTAAATCAGCTCCATAGGCTTCTGGGAAATTGCAGGTGTGTCTTGGGTAGCTTAGCTGCCCACAGCAATGGTGTGAGGGCTTTAGAGGCCAATGATGAAATCCAGGCTTTATTGAAGTCAACAGGAGTTTTGCTAGTGAGAGTTCTAGGTGGCCTGTTAAATGTAGGTCTCAGCAACTGAGTATATTATTTTAAATTTTCCTGCCATTTGTGCTGTCGGCACATTGGGTGTGCTAGCTGGATAAAGAAGCTGACAGCTGAATGGGTGTCCTTGGACAAATTGTGTGTCAAATTCAGATTTGCATCTGAATTTGCAATGAAAAAATCTGAAAACTAATATAAAATGTCAGCATCCAGGCACAGTCTTAGTGGACAGATCTGACAGTCAGGTAGACAAATAGAAGTGGACACATTGAGCATGATGTACACTGATATGGCTAGTTATGTGACTGTTAATGGGAACCATGTGACTCATTTCCCTTGCACTATACTGACAGTTTATACATAATGACCCTGTGCCACATGCAATGCCTGGCCCAGCTGCTTTGTCCCGACAGATCAGAGATCTGAAGACATTTATTTCAAAAAACAATGGGAGATGGGCTGTACTGGCTATGACCGCCATAGGGAATGTCCAACCTATACCCTGCTTTGCTGCTGCTGTTGAGCTCATCATAACCCACAGAGCCCTTCTGGTTCTAGGAGATAAACGTGGAAGGTCAGTTAAATGCATTGCTTTATTAAGGGTGACTTAACTACTGTCTGGCTTTAATGCAGTGTGTTTGTCCACAGTCGCATCTAAATGTAGATGATTAAGAGTATGTGGTTCATCAGCTTTCTAGATATTAAGTAATGTTGCTGTCCCTGTGATTTGGTCTTAAACAATTTAGATCAGTAATTTACTTATCTGGGAAAACTTTGCTCCAAGGCAGGAACTGCTTTATAAATTATGCTATATTTTTAACTAATTTTTCTAGCTAGGTTGAATGAAGCACAAGAAAATCAAGTGGCTGAATTTCCCATAGCTGCACAGAGTAAACCAGGGACTCATCTGGATAAGAGCTAGGCTCTTTGGTAGACTAAGATGATTGGCAAGACTTCCATTAATTGTTGTGAAGCCAAAATGTCAGTTCCCTATTCTGTTGTTCAAATCCCTTAGGTTTCACAGGTTCCTTTTCTAAAGAGGATGGAATCATTTTATTTGAGTTCCTTTATAGCCAACTCTTAGCCAGTAAAGCGACTCTGGTGAGATATTCTAAATACCCACAGATTGGTAAGATCCAGAGTAGGGGAAATAATTGTGGTATTGTTCCAACTTTGCATATAAGTCAACCTCATATTTTAGGAAAACAGCTTTTGACATAAATATATGTTGATTCCTACATATAAGACCTTGACCTTCTATCGCCCTTGCAAAATCCCATGGGAGAATCACATAGTCAAGAAAAGGATACAAAGGGTTAAATGCACTAGAAATACTAAAATAAGAATTGCATTAAATCAAAGTTCTGACGTTATATTTTTACTGCATGCACAAAAATACTGTGAGTACCAAAGTCAGGACTGTCAGGGGCCAGATTATAAATTAACCCCAAGTGTAGGTTAAATAAGATTTTTATGGTTCTTTTTGGAGAAAGAAAAAGTATTTATAATCAGAACAATGCAGTACATAGCATTGCTTTCACATGGACAATTCACACTATAGCTCCTACTACAGAATGTAGCAGGCTAAGACTGGCTCCATAATACCATAGTTTCCAGAGAGCAACTCTTTGTTAAGACTTAGTTAAGGTTAGGTATAAGTGGGCCATTGACAATAGACTGGTGTAGTAATAAAAAGAAAGGTATCTCAAAGTTAAGAGTGTTGATTTATATTCTCAATGGTACACAATGAGGTTCGTTTCTCCTTGATGGCCAGAGCCTTCCATCAGACTGCTGTAAATGCAAGCACAAAAATTTACTTTCTTGGGCTAAAATCCAGAATTGGTAATACAGCAGGCTTCACAGCATTTATATAAATCCTCACAGAGTTGTCAGGTCTTCAGAAAATGTATATCAATGAATATAGATACACTGTGAAAATGATTAAAGACATCAGCCCTCCCTTTGGGGGAAAAAATAGTTATCTCCCAAGCAGTTTGATTACCCTCAAAGAGTCCTCAAAATTCTCTTTTAGAGGTAAAGATATCCCAGAAAAGTGTGTAGACTGGTTTAGTTTTTGGCCAAGTTATGAACATATGAATATTACTCAACTGCAAAAACTTGGCACAGCTTTAATACATTATCTCCTAGTTATGAGTAGAGCTGTCTAGTTGCATATTAATTAAAACTCAGATAAGTCTCCTCTGCGTCACTGAAAATCTTGGGACAAAGAGAATCTTTGCATCAGCGTATATGCTGGTATGGTCTTCCTCAGTATTAAATTACTCTGGCATTTCTCCTTTAAAGTTGTTATGGTCCCATTAAATGAGATGTTGTTTTAAAATGTATCTTTCAAATAAACTGCACCATAACTGTTGCATATGATGGTCATAACTCTGCACTAAGAATCTGTTCACAAAGTGTATTGATGATACTTCAGGCTATATATCCAAGCCTTTTGCTTGCTTAACAGTTATTTTGGGGCACTGCTGCTAGTACTACTTTATAATTTGCACTTCCAAGCGAATGAGTTGCAGTTTAACAGCAACACACTTGTGTAAGAAATGCAAACATTTAACTTCCAATGAAATAATGTATTAAGTATGGGTAAATAAACCTTTGTATACATATAGTAAATTCTATGTCTGCTTTGCGTACCTTGGCTGTAGAGCTATATAAGAACATACAAAAATGCAAATACTGTTATTCTGTTCTCTTACCCCAAAAGTTTAAAATTTAAACTTTAATGAAGGTGATGGTGAAACTCTACTCTCCTGTCCCTAACATGGTGATACTTTATGGGGCTTGATTTTTTTTTCCTGAGGATGGCCATAGAGGCTCCTTCTATATGTTACAAGTATCATGCAATTACCTAGTTAATTGCGCAATTACTTTGAGACCAGCTACACGTGCAAAGTATTTATTACTCTGTCACTGGTTGGAGCTTGTATTAAGTTAGGCCTCAAATGTATTCTAGCTTTATAGCTGGTTTCTATTGAGCTTTAATTTGCATATGTATCAGGGTCTCCTCTGAAGCTAGGAGCCCCATCAGCTGACAGGGCTCTCAGATGCAATGGTGCACTATGCCCAGAGTGAAACCCCTGGGCCTGGGGGATCATGGCAGCCATGATCCCCAAGGCTTGAGGATATATGAAACCCCTGAGCTCTGGGGATTGCAGCTGCCATGCTTTCCAAGGCTCAGGGTTGCATGAAGTCTCTAGGCCCACACACAGCTAGGACCAAGAGCCCCATCAGATGTGGGACTTGGTCCCAGCTGTGCATTGTCTCCATGGCTGGGAACCTCCTCAGCAAAGGGATTTTCCAGGTGTGGGAGCCTACTTCTTGTTGATGCTGGGGGAGCCTGGGATTGGCCTCCTCCTACACCAACAATAAGGTATGATGAGATCTAATGTGCTATCCCACAGTCATGCCTCTTGCCATCCATGTATGGCATGCCAAGAGGCATGATTGTTTGGATCATGCATTAGACCCAATTGCACCTTTACCTGCATGTGTAGAGTGGGGCAGAGATCCATCCTTGATCCTCCTGAAAGCCAGGTCTCTTGATGGGTTCTCAGACTGATTCCTCAAAATAAAATGTCCCAAATCACTAATGACTTCTGAAAGTCTTAGCTGTAAGACATCCAGGCAACATGCTCAAGGAAATCAGAGTGAGAACCATGTCTGAAAAAACAAAAAAAGCTAAAGCTACAGAGCACATATATATTCTGTAGGATGTAAAGCTCCTAGACTCTAAAGTTTACTACTAAGGGCCTTGTTCCCTATTAATTTAGGTGGTGTTTGGAGCTTTTAACCCCTTGATTGTCCATATATTAGGACCTGAAACTAGTTTTAAGCACACTTTAGGTGGTTAAAAGTTACGCCACTCCAGGGCAGGGTTATCTCTGATCTGTATTACCCAGTTCATGTTCCATTACTGTTTGGCCACTCCCCACAGATGAGCCACCCAAGTTGCAGTCCTCCAGTACCTCAGGATGCAGTGTCCCCTCCCCCAGCCTCCTGTTCTGTGTGGACAAACTTTCTACTCCCTGAAATCTACTACCCAGGATGCAGTTCTGGTATGAAGCCAAGTCCCCCTTTCATCTCCAAGGGGTGTGACCCAGTGCAAACAGCCCACAGAGTGCATACCAGCTAGCCAGGTTGCAGGATATGGACAGGTCGAGCAGTTGGCTCTAGTATGGGGGTGGGGGATGAACCAGGTAGGGGGCAGGATTGAGTCCCTGTGAGCTGGGGCTTCCTTCCTGAGGCAGGTGCAGTACTGCCCAAAAAGAACCTTCCCTCACTGCTCCCATTTCCCAGCCCCCTCCCCCGAAGCATGCTTTATACCCCCCCATACCTCAATCCCAAATCCCAAGCCCAAACCCAATTTATTAAAACATGAGACCAGCTTTAATTTACTTGCTCTTTTTATTTCTTTTAATTTTAATTTTTTTTAATTCTTTTTATTTTATCCTTCAGTGGCTGACTTCCCTTATTTTACCCTTCCTCCATGCCCATTTCCTCAGGCTGCTGCTTTCCAATCACCTAGTGGCAAATCACAACTGTACAGGTAAGGGACAGTCAGAAAAGGGTTTCTAGCCTTAATGCATCAAACTCCAAGCTAGCACTAACACCAATCAACATTTAAGCAACTCAAAGTTTACAGTGTAACAAGGCCCTAACATACATCTGTTGAAGGTAAAATGATTCTACAGCTGCAATCCTCTGTGGAAGACCCAACATGTGTATTGTCCAATCTGGAATGTTTACAGATGTGGTGCTGTTCTTCATAAACATGGTGCCTAGTTGTCTGAAAAACACACAAATATATGAAGAGAATGAGTGAAGCAGCAGCTTATAAAAATATGCAGAAACATGACAGGGTTAAGTGACAAAATCCTTATTCAACACATGCAAGTCAATAGTCAGACTGCAGATACCAGTGGAAAGCATGGGTGACAGTGATGTAACTGATGCCACCTCCAATATACTTTTACCCTACTAAGTCTACATCCCTGGCTTATCACATTTTTTCTCTTCTATGATGCCCTATCCAGGGAGTCCTGCTCAATGGCAATCAACGGAGGTGAACAGTCCCTTTGCAGAGGCTATTTGCTCACTTAGTACTCCTACACACCAAAGTTATGTCATCAGAGCCTCAGTTGGTATAAAGTGACTGACTGCACTACTGTCAATGGTGCTATGAAAGCTTATGACATCTGGATATGCAAATGTATAGGATTAGTCATTTTTCTATTTGTAGCATTAATTTTAGGAGAAAGCCAGGAAGATCACCCCTCTAGCCTTGCAGTTCCTCACTACAGGGACAAAAGCCAGCCAGTCCTTCTCACTTAGCAAGGCTACAGCCCTCCTTAAACCCTCCAAACACATTTCCCTAGGTTAATAATGTCCACAGGCTAGCCCCTTACCATTGGCAATGCATAGGGGGTGCACATGGATGCATGTGCACCCCCTGAGCTTGGCAGTGCACCCCCTACAAAAAGCACTGCTGATGCTGCTGGCAGTGCCTGCAGGCGGTTGCTGCTAACCACCCCCCTGCCGCTGACAGCTGACTGCTGACACCACCGCTATGTTCATGCCCCTTAGCTTTCCATGGCACTTTTGACAGATACCAGCTCTCAAACAGGAATCTGTTACCAGATCCTATGAGGTTGCTCTCTTCCTGCAGTTCTACTAGGTCCCACCTGGGTGCTTTTTTCCTGGGAACTCCTGTTGCCTCCTCCAGGCCCCAATCATCTACATCCACAGATTTCCTGAAGATCTCCCACTAGCTTCCAGCTAGCTGCCTCCTCCAAAGAATTGCTACAACTATCTAATTGTCCTTCCCTGCTTCCATTTCTTAGGTGCCATTCCACCTCCTCGGCAATGCCAGCTGAGATACACTGGCTCCATCACAGAGGATCCAGACTTATATTATTTAAAGTGGCCCACAAGCCAGTGGCATCTGGCCACCCCACCCTGATTAACTACATTCACCAGTTACTTGCAAAATATTTTATATCTTTATGCACATACATACAAACAAGTAACTCTGCTCCAGAATGTGAAATTCCTTCATGTGAAGCTGTAGTACATTCTGTTAGCCAGACCTTTAATGAATGCAAATCAGGAGAAGATGGTGGCATTGGGAGAAGGAAGTCTATTGGAGCTAATCCAGTTTGTAGCAACTGAAGATTTGGCCCACTCCTTACACTAAAAAAATGTACAAAATCATTCATGGATGCCATTCAGAGATCTGGTATGTCTACTGTCTACTGGACCCAGATGGCTCCAATCTCTGACTAGTGAAAATCAATGTAGTTCCATTGATATCAACAGGGCTATGCCAGTTTATAAGAGCTAAGGTTAGGACCAGTGAGTGGAAAAAAGTTTTGGGTCTGATTTGATAGTGGTTCACACTGATTTTGTACAGATGTGAATGACTATGCAAGTGCAGGACCGTGGAGAATTATGAATGTTAACCCTGAATCTTCTCTTGTTTACGTCAGATTCACATATGTTTAGTAGATCTCTTCCTATTACATGCAGCTGAGATAAAAATTAGGTCAACTGCCACAACTTTGTCCTTGGTATATCTCCACTTAGAGTTGGGTAGAAGTGTATTTATATAGGACAGCCAGAAGAGAAAAATCTTACAGTTTTAATAGTAGTTGGATTACATTTTTAACCAGACTAGAAAGTTGCATAAGGTACTGAAATGGAGGTTTTGTTGCACTGACATTATGATATTAAGAACTTCACATTGTCTTGGGACCGACCTTCTTAACAGCTCTATTCACTACTATTGTGCTTGCATAGCTCCAAATGACACTAAGCTTCTTAATGGAAAATGTGAGGTGAACTTTGACTTTGTAGCAAATAGCTTGCAACAGTGACTGGTGCCTCCTGAATCTGGGAGGGCACCCGCAGAAGCCATTGACGGTGGCAGCCCTGTCAGGGTGGGCTACAGCCCTACCAACAGCATCAGTGTTGGCCATCGGGGGGGCACTGCCTCCTTCAGGAGGGGGCACATGCACCCCTGTGCACCCCCTACCAGTCGCCTATGAGTGGTACACAACAGTTTTTAAGCTTTGACAATGTCCTTACCATACGTGGGACACAACAGACTACCCTAAATGAACAACACATCCCTAAATGAAGGGGCATGAACTTGCAGTGGCACAAAAAGCAGTGGCACAAATTTATGCCACCATTTTTTGCTGCTGTGCACACCCCTACATGTGCACTGTGGTGCGGGGCAAAATGCCCTGCTTTGGGGAAACTTCCTGTACCCTGATTCTCCAGGGTCTTGGGGTGCTAGAGCAGCCAGGGTGGACCTACAGCAGGGGAGACATTCTGTCTAGCAGCTAAAGCATCTCCCTGGAGGACTCAGCCTCTAGTTGCTCTGGCACATGCTCCTGGAGCATGCACTGCACCAGTTTGATACTGAGAGTTCTTGGTATCAAATTTGCAAGATAGCACATGGCTGCACATGTGGTTTACAGTGCCTCAAACAGTTTTGAGGTGCCGTAAACTGCATGTGCGTGCTCATCTGGATGCCCCCATTAAGTGCAAAACTCAGTTAATATAATGGTAAATTTCTACCAATAAAATGTGTCACAAAAAAAAATCAAGATGTCTATAGCACTATGAACTTGGATGCATTTCACAGATGGCATATTTTTTACTTCTCCCCCCCCCCCCCCCCAATGTATTTATATTCCTATATGGTATTAATTGCATATAAAGTTAAGTATTTAGGTCCACTTGATACCCAACATAATGCTATGCTTGATAGAGCTATTGTTGCTATAAGAACCTTAACTTTTGCATTTCCTGCTTCTGAATTTGTTATTGTATGATCTCAAGATTGTACTTCTTCTCCTCATGTCCTGCCACCATAGTCAAAATTGGGTCCAGAAATACACCTATACTATTGGTCAACCTGTAGCCTTAGTGAGGTCCTCATTGTTGCATGGTTCCCCTAGAATGGGCGAGCCAGTACATGTTCTGTACTCTGAAAGTTTCCTCCACATTCGCACATGGTATTTACATTGTTGGAATATTCCAACAGTAGCAAGTTAACTTTAGTCTGATGGATCTCTGTTCAGAGGTGGTTCAAATTTCTCCATGTTGGCCAACCAAGCTGTGTGCCTGCAGGGCAGTTTTGATACCCCCCTTTCCTGCCCCCCCACCCCGGGGTCATCTCTAGTCATGATAACCACATTTCTATTCATGTGACTGGCAGTGTTTTATCCAGTGAAGAGAAGAAACTTTTCCATTAATTACGTCTACTTGGAGCTACAATATTCTTATGTTGGGTGCCTCTTGTTTTTGATTTGCTGGATGCATTCTGTTTTGCTTCTTACTGCTCTCCTGATTTCTGATGGGGTGATTCCAGCAAGTAGATGGAAACTATTGACATCCATTGGTTTAAGGCATCCAGTAATGCACCTGTAACTTTCATTCAGCACAGCATTTAGTTGCTTTGCGTGTGCCAGTCTTTCCCAGACTGGGCATGCATATTCAGCTGCTGAAAAACAAGTGCAAGTGCAGTAGTTTGTAACACTGTTGTGTTGCCTTGCCTCCCCCCAGCTTCCCTGCCCCCCCCCCCCCACACACACTAATTTTGAGCTAATGGGCTTCTTTAATATGGTGTTCCAAGAACTAACTTTGCATTTTGTCTTTGAGCTTTGTCTTTTCTTCTCTCTCTCTCTCTCTCTCTCTCTCTCTCTCTCTCTCTCTATAATACATACATTATAAAAAATATCAAACATATATTTTGATAACAAAATATTATCTGAATAACTTTTATTTGAAAACAGTGACTCACCCTCCCCCCAGAAAATCAGTTCACTATTTTACTGCCTTTCCCTGTGATGGGGCATTGTATTTGGAGTAATGCCTCCACTCTCTTCCCAGAATACATGTTCCATAATACATCTGCAGCCATGTAGCTCCTATGGTGAACCATGTCAGTTAGTGAGAAAGGAAACAGTCTTGCATCATGGTAAACATAATCCAGCCAGAGAGCATAGCTTATAGAAGAGAGTGGGGACATCAGGTCTTTAATTTACAACTCTCACAATGTGATGTGTCACAATAGAAAAATGCAATTCAGTGTTGAATTGGCTTGAAACAAAACTATTTTTGTTTTTGTTTTTCCCCCTAAAGGAAAAAAGAAAAAAACAAACAGCATTTTGTATTTTCCAGTGAAATATCTATCAGGTGGAAATTCCTGATCAACTTGTGAGATAAAACTGTAAAACACTGAAGACAACTCTACACCATTAAATGACCACAGCTGGGAGTATGCCACCCCACTCCCAGTCTGGACATGCTACATCCCATAGGCAGGTAGTGAAACTGCCCTAGTACATCATGGGGTTTACAGCAGTAAGTTGTTGTTTCAGGGTATGTTTACTGATGCATGCACAAACTGCGTAAAGCAGCCATGTTCCATCCTTTTAGGGTGTAGCACATGCCGAATGGGCACACTGTGCTTCACTGAAACATGGGTAGCATGGTCCTTTGACAGTGTAGATGTTCTCTGATGGTCACTTGGTGACCCTTGTGAGGGTGCTTTGTTTTAGCACTTAGAGGACAGCTATTCCATTAATTCACACTCCTATTGAAACTCTCAGCAGAGTAGCCTAGGGTCCAACAGGCTTGGAGATTAAACAATTCTTTGGCTCCCAGGAAATGCCAAGGCATGTTGGCAAGATATTGTGTGGAGGCTTGTATTTCCACTGTTTCTGTTAGACCTCATCTCTGTGTATAAAAGCTTTAATTCTCACTGGTTTTCAATTCAGCATCTCTTCTTTGCACTAAATTCAGCTTTCCCTTCTCACCAGCATGAAAGAAAGCAGGAAATAAACCCCCAAAGCACACACGTACAGTCAGGAAAGAATGATGACATGCAACAAGTGTTGAAAGGTAGCTCCCTGACCAGCAGCAGCCATGTGTGCCCATGGCTTGATGAACAAAGCAGTTGTTCCCTATCTCTGTCAGGATGATCTCCCATGCCAAATATTTTGGCACCGTTCTGAGCCTGTGGCCCAAACCTTATTCACTTAATAACAGGAACGTTTGTCTTTGGGTAATACTCTAAGTTATACCACTGGGGTTTCCAGGGCATGAGAATTTTGCGTCCTGGAAAGTGAATAAAAGGCCACCTCCTTTTCTCTGCAGGCAAGTGGAGACTCTGAATTCCCTCAGTGTAGGCAACTCTTTGTTTTTAGTCCAGAGATTGTCTTAGATCCAAGACAACCAAACAAAAGCTGATTCATCTCACCTTTAAATAGAGGGATTACTGCAGACAAGTTGAAGCTGTGGGTGTAACTGTGAACTCCACTCAAACAGCTGAAGGGATAATGCTGCTTGGGAAATAAGTGTGGAAGAACAGGAAAAAAATGCCACACTTTACATTGGACTGTTGCACCAGGCATTACTTCTGATACTTGGGGCATTTTTTATAGTTACTTGCATTTACATGAAAAGGGAGCAGAAATGCACAGCAATGTTAATTCACTCTGCAGTACGAAACCGGCTTTTCAGCTTAAAAGTTCAGTATTAGAGAAACCTTGTTGAGCTGCACGAGAGAAGAACGATATTGTCAGCTCTTACCGACACCCCTTTCCTTTCTCTTCCAGCACCCCAGCAATGAATGCTGTGGTTTTCTTTCTGAAACGTGCATTACCAGCTACTTGTGAGGGATGCCATGGAAATAACTAATTGCAACATAATTCCTGGAAGTACCCTCTCCAGAACAAAGTACTTCTAAGAACAATGTGAAAAACAAATAGGTCCTCAAATAACATCTCACAATGGCTGAGAAAAGCTCAGTGAAATTCAGATGGCATGTGTGCAGTATGGTTTAAGACACCTTTGTGTTTCCCCCATCAATCGTTGGCTACTTTTTGTTGGAACTACCCCCTGACACAGGTTGGAGCTGCCTGAAAATAGCTTTTACTTTTATGGGCTACCAGCAGACCCAAAGTGGTATCATGCTAGTCTGAGACTATGTGGGGGTATTCTTAAGACCCAGGAATGCTCCAGCTTAGTCCTCATCTACTGACAATGGCCCTTATACCAGTGGTAAGAAGGGTTTTGATGTAGAGGACATTGTGGCATCTCTATGCCAAACAAGGATCTTCCTCCACTGAGGTGATCTTCCTCTGACCCCTGACCAATTTACTGTGGGAGAGGAAAGCTAACAGATGGGAGTTGGTTGCTAGGTCTTTTCCCTAGAATGGACTTCCATCAGTTAGAGTATTGTTTTCTGGCAGCTGTATTTACAGAAGAACAACACTGACCTACAGAAGTCACACCAAAGATCAATTTTTACAGAGGCCAAACTAACATTGTATCAATTCTGAACTTCTAAATATTGATGAAGTTTCTAAGAGACCAACAGTCCTTTGTGGTAACAGGGATCAATTTAGTAAAGGAGAACAGCCTCTGTCTTCCAGCTGATCCACAATATTTAACATTTTTAAGAAAACTAAATGCAAGGCAAACAAAGACACTTCAGCAATATAACTGGAATCGATCATGAGCCTGATCTAAACTGGACTGATTTCAACAGGCATAATCTTGACAAAGCCTTGGGAAAAATCAGACCCATTATATCTATAACAGCAGCCATGTTAAGAAAGGGTTAGAGGTTTAAATCTTAGCCAAGATGAAACAGATTTTTCTGGTCATCAGTCCTCACCCACACGTACAGCCAGTAACAGCTCACAGCTCCTGGGTATCAGCTTATGAACTCCAGAAGGGCAGAATGCTGCTCTGAAAACATTGTGACGCATTTTTTCTAGGAGTTTAGCTTTCACTTCAATTCGCCTACATCATAATCTGGATCCAGCAAAGCAGTGCTAAATAGTATTGGATATCACGCAGGGGCTATTGAAAAATTTGACGATGCTGCCTGGTTTGAGTGTCAGATAGGCATTGGCAGGATCAATTTACAGCCATGCCAGACATCTGAGTAGGTCTGAATTATGCTTGTTCCCCACAAAAAAAACTGTACTATGAAAACTGATGTGCTGTGGTGCAGAGGGAAAAGAAGAGATTACCTTCTTTTACTTTAAGGATAGTATTGGAATCTAAATATTAAGCAAAGCTGGTAAAAATACCTTACAAAAATTTCCAAAGACATCTCACATCTGTACAACCTCTCCTTTTCCCACCCCCTCCCTGAGAGCTTTGGGAAATTTAGATTTATACCTGTATACCTGATAGTAGGTGCTTCTCCCTTTTCCTCCTGTGCTAGGAAAAGAGATACCCCTTTATAACAGAAGCAAGGATTCTGAAGTAATCTTTGCTGCCAAAATGATTTTTTTCTCCAATATAAAGCAACGGGGAACAGCAATCAAAATTGATTGTCCCAGTTAAAAGTCTGCATCATGATGTTACCAAAAAAAGTACCATGATGAGCTCAGCTCTTCTGACAACATGTCGCAGTAAATATAGACAGGAACCCGTTAAGATTAAACAGTTCTTTGGCACATCGTACATTTTCTTGATTCACTGTGTATCATTAAACTTTTTCTTTATGATGCTTTGTTTATTTCATGGACAAGACATTAAATTCAAATTACATCTTGAAGGAGATTTACTCAGTTCAGATCTCACCGTGGAAATACCTCATTATCTGTATTTGTATTTCTAATGCAGATGAATGGGTCAGACCTTAATAGCAGGTCAAGGAGCTTAGGTGGATGTAGAAACAGTAAAATCAAAGGCATTTTCTGCATTAGCTAGTCTACTGCAACTTTTTTGTGAGGGATCTACAAAATATTTATGTATGTATGTACACAGAGGTGATAAAAATGATAGAGAGCCTTTTTTCAGCTCCCAAACTATAATTTAATATTTTATTGTTGATTATGGTGACATTAAATAGTCAGTAAAACATGTATCTGTATCACACAGTGTATAAATAGGATTGCAGTTGCCTGTCTAAAATGCTTAAATATTTTCAGTGGATAGTATATAAAATTGTATCTTTCCCTTCATTCCCTTTCTCCTTCTTCCTTTGCTGGTTGATCATGAACTTGAAGAGAAAAGGCTAACATTATGTGATCGAATTCATTGTACAGAAGTAGAAAGACTTTACTGCCATTAATTTGAAAAAAGAAAGTGTGTCATGGCATCTTTCTCTCCTTTCATCTCAAGATAAGCATTTTGTAGCATTTAATAAAGTGCAAAGGGTGAGTGCTCAATTGAAGGTCTTGCACAATTCGTAAAGGTCTTTTATATACTATCATAGGTTTCTTTAATCACTTGCTGGCTCCTACTACCCGCTGAGATTCACTTCCCCCCAACCTTAAGTTAGGGTTTGCCATATTCAAATAGCACATAGTCTATTTTTAGTACAAAACTGAAAGGTAGTATTTTTGATGATAACAGAGCTTCTGACTTAAATCAAACCCGTTCTGTTTTTTAAAGAAAATCAGTGAAGAAATGGTCTCTGATTCATGATAGATACTCTTTGGCCCCTTTGAGAATACAAGTATTTGTCAGTTTAAACATTCCCCCCACCTAGCATTGTTTTTAATACACATATCCAATCACACAACAAACTGAATATTCTCAATTCCATTTGGAATAGATGGGCTCAGCATCCCAGGAGAGGTACTCAAGTGAGCAGGATCTGGCCAAAACAGCACACATACTCTTTTGTTCTGATCACATACAAACTACTGATGCTGTATGACCTTCAAGATAATGTATACATTTCTTTTAACCTGCCTGTCATTTTTATTTATCATAATGTTTTGCTGTCTGCTAAAATCCCAATAAGGGCTGTATTATAAAGATAAGCCTTTCTGTAACATTGCCTTGTATTTTTGTGTAATGAAAAAGGAGTGTACTCTAAATTGTGTTCCAAGATCCATCATTCTGGTATGAATAACATCATGAGTTCCAATTGCAAATGCATTTGATACTTTTTCAAGAGAGAGATTTCATAGATTTCATAAACATTAGGGCTGGAAGGGACCTCGGAAGATCATCGAGTCCAGCCCCCTGCCCCTGGGTCAGGAAGTCAGTAGGGATCATAGGATCCCAGCAAGATAAACATCCACATGTCTTTTGAAGGCATTCAGGGTAGGTGCTTGAACCACCTCTGGCAGCAATCTATTCCAAACCTTGGGGGCTCAGACAGTAAAGAAATTCTTCCTTATGTCCAGCCTGAAATGGTCATGGAGGAGTTTGTGACTGTTCGACCTTGTCATCCCGTGAGGTGCTTCGTGAACAGATGTGCCCCCAGATTTGGGTAAGCACCCCGATTAACTTATAGGTGGCCACCAGATCACCCCTGAGCCTGCGCTTTTCCAGGCTGAAGAGTCCCATGGCTCTCAGCCTCTCTTCATAAGGTCTGTTTTCCTGACCTCTGATCATGCAAGTGGCTCTCCTTTGGACTCTCTCAAGCTTCTCCATATCCTTTTTAAATTGTGGAGCCCAAAACTGGACGCAGTACTCCAACTGCAGCCTCACCAAGGCCAAGTACAACTAGAGAATGACATCCTGGGATTTGCTTGAGAAACATTTGTGGATGCAAGCCAGCGTTCTGCTTCCTTTACTAGCAGCAGTATCACATTGAAGGCTCACATTCATCTTGTGGTCAATCATGACCCTCAAATCCCTTTCGTCCGTAGCGCTAGCCAGCGTAGCACTGCTGAGCCTACAAGCATGCTGCAGGTTTTTCTTCCCACAATGGAGAACCTTGCATTTTTCAGTGTTAAACACCATCAGGTTCTTGTCCGCCCATTTCGTGAGCCTGTCATGGTCAGCCTGGGTCACCCTTTTGTCCTCAAGTGTGGATGCTTTACCCCAGAGTTTGGTGTCGTCGGTGAACTTGGCCAGTCTGCTTCTGATACCAATGTCCACATCATTAATGAAGATGTTAAATAGTATAGGCCCAAGCACAGAGCCTTGGGGGACTCCACTGGTCACAGGGCGCCACAATGATTGACTTCCATCAACCACCATCCTCTGGGTCCTACTGCAGAGCCAATTCCCCAGCGAGCAGATCATGGTGAGGCTAAGGCCACAGTTAGCCAGTTTTGCTAAGAGATGATCATGGGATACTAGATTGAAGGCTTTTTTAAAGTCAAGATATACGACATCAATCTCTTCTCCCTTGTCCAGGTGATAGGTCATCTGGTTGTAGAAGGAAATAAGATTGGTCAAGAAAGACCTACCCGCAACAAACTCGTGCTGGCTATCCCTCAGGATGTTGCTGTTGGCCAGTCTGTTAAGAATGGCCTCTTTGATAATCTTTTCCAAGACATTCCCTGGGATAGAGGTCAGGCTGATGGTCCTATAGTTTGCCAGATCCACTTTCCTCCCCTTCTTGAAGATAGGCACCACATAGGCCTTCTTCCAATCTTTGGGCACTTCACCAGAGCACCAGGAGTTCTTGAAGATCCATGCCAGAGGCTGAGCTATGATGCTAGCCAGCTCCTTGAGTACCCTTGGGTGTAAACTGTCAGGGCCAGCTGACTTGAAGGTGTCTAGCGTCTCAAGGTATTCCTTCATGAGGTCAGCATTGATGCGGGGTAAGGAACCTCTCTCACCTGGGCCTCCCTGTCCCATAATGGGTAGGGGTGTCCCATGGGACTGGTGAAAGACCAACACAAAGTACCCATTTAGCAAGTTGGCTTTTTCCTGGGCGTCGGCTGTCAGTTGTCCCATATGGTTTAGCAGGGGACAATGTTGCCCTTGCTTTTCCTCCGGCTCCCCATCTATCTAAAAAAAGACTTTTTATTGTCTTTGATACTTGTAGCTAATTGGAGTTCCAACATAGCCTTGGCTTTCCTGGTTCACTCCCTGCAGGTCCAGACCAGTGCAGAGTATTCCTCCTTGGAAGTGGATCCAATCCTCCATCCTTTGTAGTCTTTCTTTTTAGATGCAGGAGGTTTGCAAATTCCCTGCAGAGCTAAGGGGGCTGCTGTGCCCTTTTGCTGCCTTTCGTCCGAGATGGGATAGACTTTGCTTGCACATCCAGGATCGCTCCTTTGAGGAGCAACCACTTGTCCTTAACTCCCTTCCTCTTTGGGTTGTGGCCCTTTAGGGCCTTTCTGACAAGCCTCCTGAGCTTGTCAAAGTCAGCTTTTCTGAAGTCAAGGACTTCTGATTTGCCAGCTTTACGGTGGATGGTGAAGGTGATCAGCTCGTGATCGCTGTCATCCAGCTTCCCTTTGATCATTAGGTCACTGATTAGGTCATCCCCATTGGCCAGAATCAGGTCGAGCAGTGCTTTACCTCTCATTGGCCCATCAACTTCTTGCGTCTGATACAGCTCATTCACGCATGAGAGAGCTTTATGTCTGCTTGGATTTGGCTGAGTGCTCTTCCCATGAAATGTCTGGGTAGTTAAAGTCTCCCATAACAACCATGCACTGGGAGCATGAGGCCTCAGCTAATTCCCTGGTGAACTCCTGGTCAAGCTCTTGATCCTGGGCAGGAGGGCTGTAGTAGACTCCCACCATTGTATCCCCTGTGCCGTGTTCACCACAGATTTTAACCCAGAGGGTCTCCAGTTGTCCACCCTGGGCGCCAATGTCGGCTTGCAGTGACACGCAGCTTTCCTTGACATAGAGAGCTACACCCCCTCCCCTTCTGTCCACTCGATACCCTGTACAGGGTATAGCCATCTATATGTGTGGCCCAGTCATGGGTGGAGTCCCACCAGGTCTCTGTTATCCATATGCCATCATAGTTGTTTGTGTTGGGCAGGAGGACAAGTTCCTCCTGTTTATTCCCCAGGCTCCTGGCATTTGTGTACAGGCAGGCAAGTGTCCCTTTGGGGGCCCTTGCCTTGCCCACAGCTCACTTCAGGGCTGAGGCAGGAGTGGGCTCCCTTAAGTGCCTTTGGAAAGAGACTGTGAGCTTTGGAAAGCCACTGCACAGTGTGTGCAAGGCCTCCTAGAGAGAGGCATAGTTGGCTCTTCTCTTAGAGCAGGGGTCTTTTGAAGTTTACCTGCAGGAAACTTAATAATCATTTACTGAGAAAATGTAAATAGCATCCACTAGGTATACTATGGAATTCCACTGGGTGGAATTATAGAAATGTGTGAGTAATCTTCAACTCCAGCAAAGAAAACTGATAAGCGTGGGTAGTTAATGTGGCCACCCATTTTCATTTTGGTACAGAAATTCTGGAGTTCTCATGCTTTGTCCCAACTCCTTTAAAATATCTCACCCCATAAAATCACTGATGCTAATGTCTCTTTTGTAACCACGAAAATTGTCATTGCTTAGGACTTGATCAGAATTGTTAAAGGAGATGACATGTTAGCAGCAGCATAAGGATTAACAACACCAGTTGCAAGATCAAGGGTCTGCTTGAGCTGAGTTGACCCATTTGGTTATCAGAGCTAAGGCATGTTATTTTCTGTAGACAGTCATATCCAGGATAGTGACATGGTTGTTAACTTTAGCCATCTCTGACCCTTGAAATCCAAATAACGAAGTACCCATTAGTAACTGGGTTGACTGATTGTGGTCCTTAGCACAAATTTTTAGTACAGCTTAAATTCATGCCTACAAATAGATTGCAAAATATCTTAGTTGCCCTGCCACTGCATCCTAGATAGCAGCATGTTTCAAAAAGATCATTCTTCATTGAATATGCATCCTTGTGTGCTTTTTTTGATGCAATATACATTTTCTTAATTTTTTTAATCAACTGACAGTTGTTTCAGTGTTCCATTGATTTCAGCTTCAAGACTGGGTTTGTAGATTGGTGGTATTACATAAATCAAGTCTTAGAACTACAGGTGCTATCCAGGCATTCCAACATACTGGCTATAGCAGTGGTCACCACCCAGTGGATTGCAACGGATCAAGATCCACTGGTTGGTGGCCACTGCTATAGCCGATATGTTGAGATTGAGATCCACTGATAGATCTTGGAGCCTCTTGTGGTAGATCTTGGAGCCTCTTGGAGTTGATTTGAGGCTGCATTGGGGGCCTGAGTGCCCACATGCATGAATGTGCATGCCCGAGCCCAGCAGGTCAGTCCATAGAGAAGGGAAGGGCCAGGGGCTAGATTGATGCCCCCATGGTGAGAGACATTGCCACAGGGGCAGGGCAGGAGCAGGGGTAAACTGAGTGGGGCCCTGGTGGGTGGGATTTACCAGCTGGGGAGGCACACCCCCAAATAATTTTTTACTCCTCTGCCTCGATCTGCCTCCCCTCTTTCCTCTCCACAGACTTACCTGCTGGGCGGGGGAAGAGGGGGGAGGGGGAGTGGCAGTGGCACATGGTCGATCTTGGGTTGCTTTTAAATGCCAAAGGTGATCTCCTATTTAAAAAGGTGGGAGACCACTATGCTACAGGGAATGCCCAATGCACTTCTAGAACAAATAAGCATTTAACACATAGTAAAAAATGCTCACTATGCCCATCTTAAGAATACAATGCTGGGCCAAATGGCGGTATCTTTATTTTGTAGCCCAGGGCTTTGTACAGCTCACACAACAGAGCAAACTTCTGTTGAACCCATCCTGCTAGTAAGAAAAATCATATATGGTAAATCTTGATCATCCAACCAATAACAAGGGAGCTTTATTCTGTTCTTATGGACTTCCTGGATTGCCTCCCCTTCTCTTGGAAACAGAGGTTGATATCCCGCTGCTAGTTCTTTTGAATGCTGTTTTAGGTATAAAAGCATAGCTTGTATTAAATAAGAGAATCTCAGTAGGGTGCCTCCTGGCATTCAGTTTCTCAATCAGTGGTGGTGAGAAGGGAAATCAGCACTTTAGATCTGTATCTGTTGTGCTCAATAGTGGGATGAAATGGGAGCTCAGGGCATTTCATACAGTTATGTAATGAGACAGATATTTCTTTCTCTGGGGGATCTGGGTTACCATATTTATATCCATATATGAATATTATATTTTGTCTAGACTAAGGAAGATGGGCAGTTTAAAAAAAAAATGCCTTGTCACTGCCAAGAGCATTGTGTAGACTGTATGCACCTTGCTGGGTCCTCATTTAAAATAACTTTTCACAGCCAAGCTTCTGTTGGGATCTTGTGCTTTGTTGAGCTTTGCCACATATCTGAAGGCCTAACTGATTTTCATGGGCAGTTTACTCCACCATTGTCTGCTAGTCTTGGGTATGACCCAAATTCTTCCATTGTTACCTGAGCCATATGCAGTATCAAAAACTTAACAGATAAATTTTTTTCATGGCAAATTCAGGACATTCTAGGAACTATGTCATGTCACTGTAGACTTTTGAAAGAGGTGGTCTACTATCTTGCTGGCTGGTGAGCAACAATAATGAGCAAATAACATGCTGACAACCAACATCATATTTTTTTCTCTCCTTCTCAGTCTACTTGTTAAATTTTTGGGGGCTACAAGCTGCTTTGGAGAATCTCATGGGCAACCTTTTCTGTGAGCTATAGGCTGGGGACTGTTAGTTTAAAAGTTGTGCTATTCTCTTGCTCTCAAATATGTCTTCCTTTCAGGCAAAAATGCCAGTGATGCTGTTAGGACAGTGGGCCACATATGTAAAGGTATTTAGCCATCTAACTCATATTGAAATCAATGGGAGTCACCTTAACACTTCTAAAATGCTGGCAGTATAAATTTAGGCTCACAATCTCTTGTGAGATGCTCCTGAGGGCACTCCATTTCTCTAGGATCCACCTATAGTTTGCAAACTTGTCTAGTGCTTTGAGATATTGGAAAACTGAAAGCTGCTATATGAAGTCCTCATTCAAAGCATTAATTTTAGCTGGAAAGTAGTCATAGATTTTAATGATGTCACTCACATTTATTTACATGTAAAATTAACCATGTGCTGAGGCACTTTGCTGAATGCAGACCTAAGTATTGGTAGGGCTGTGCAAAGCTTCAGTTGCTGATTCAATTGGGAGGAGATTTGGCCTGATTTAGTGGCCAAATCTCTGAATCTGAATCAAATCGGGAAACCAATGAAAAGGTCCAAATTGATCTGAAGCCTCCAAACTGATTCAGAAAAGATTCAGAGGAGATTTGGAGATTCAGGCAGTCCCCACTTGCCACTGCAGGGAGCTGGACCCAGACTCCATGCCAGTAAGTGTCAGGGTAGGGGTCATGGGGGGACCCCCACCAGGCCCCATCCCCTGCCTGATCCCCCAACCTCCCTGAGTGCCTCCTGACCTTGCCTGCTCTCCCAGCCCTGTCAATGGATGCCCTGCCCAGCCACAACATCCCAGGATTAAAAAAAGAAAAAAAGGCCTGCACTCACCAGCTGCTGCAGCAGCTGTTGGGGCCTCTGGAGGCTCATGGCAGAACCTCCCCTCCCCATGCAGTGCGGGGCAGTGGAGGCAGTGGGAGGGCATTTTACAGCCTTATAGGCTATTTTAACTCTAGCCAAAAACCCTAACTCAGGTGTGGTAATAGTAACTCAGACCTTGAAGTGACTGACAGTGAAGTATTGGATGCATAGACAAGATGTTCACTCTGAATAAGAGATACAGGAAACCCTTGCTATTCACAAATCCGCTATTTGTGGATTCAATTGCACCAACGGGGTGGGTTGGGGCAAGTGCCACCGCAGATCCCTCTGGCAGTACACTAATCTCCTGCCTCTGTATAAGCAGGCATGGAGCGCTGTGCAGGGTGGGGGAGGGCAGAGCCAAGGAGAGCAGAGCAGAGAGCAGAGCCAGGCGGGCAGAGGGGGAGGGCAGAGCTGGGTGGGCACAGAACAAGTGCCAGGGACGGGGAGGGAGGCAGCAGCAATGGTGACATCTTTTCCCCCGGAGGAAGCCGTGGTTGGTCCCCAGGTGCTACGGGGGAGCCCCACACTTCCAGCTTCTCGTGGGGACTGGGGATGGGAGCAGGGGGCAGCTGTGGGGTCTGATAGGGAGTCCTGTCAGTATTCACGGATTTTGCCATTCGCAAGGATCTCCATAATGGATTCCTAATGAATGATGAGGGTCTCCTGTATATATTTAACTGTAATGATTACTGGACTAATGGCACATTATCTTTTGACTAATTTTTTAATATTTTTGCCTAGGTTGTTAGGGTTTTGGGGGATTTTAAAATATATTATTTGGCAAATTAGTGCACAAAGAGTTATATTTGTTTTTCCTTTCATCTCAAACTGAATAATATAGTGCCAGTCCCCTAGCACATTAGTAAAGCTTCTAGTTTCTCTTTACCAGGAAAAAAATGAGTTGTATTACATGTTTTGATGTGCCAGACCATTTGCACCTTCCTTTTCAAAATCTTAGTTCTGCCCATGTAGATCTATCTATCTATCTATCTATCTATCTATCTATCTATCTATCTATCTATCTATCTATCTATCTATCTATCGCTACCTGGTTGGCTACACACACACACACACACACACACACACACACACACACAGAAGAGATTCATAGTTTTTATCTCCTTAGGCTATGCTGCTTCTGAACAATGACAACCATAGGTGACATTTGAGTGCTGCCAGTGGGGGAGCACAACTCCTTGCTGCCGCCACCGCTGCTGCTGGGCACTGGCTCCAGTGAGGCTGTGGCCCCATGCTTGTGACCCAGCATTGGCACAGAAATTTGGCGGGGCATATGCTCCTCATGATCCTCCTACACGTCGCAAATGATGACAACTATATTTTCATTTTGTCCCCTAATCAGGGATAGGTAAGGAACATTGTAATTGGGTCTAATAGATAAAGGATGGTAATAGGTGTCTATTATATCCAGTGATTTAGCCTTTCCCTAACTACATAAATGGCATCATTTTCTTTTTCTTCTCCTTTTTTAGTAGACCAAGCCTGATTTTCCACTCTTATTGCATCAGACTAATTCTATAACCATCATGGATTGACACCAGCATTAAAATGGGATGACTGGGCCCTGGAGAATCTGGGTCCTTGTCTTTAAAGTTTGTCTGGTTCCTAACTTAGTTCACAATACTATGACCCACAGGCTGAGTAGGAGACCAAGTTTGTGGTACAGGAAGTTGAGTCATCTTAGATATTTAGAGGAACTTGTTTGAAAAAGTCATCCTGGTTTGTCTCTTGCTGTTGGATTTTCCAAGTGTTTTTCATTTCCTTTTCTAGCACCCAGAATGTACATCTTTTTTACTACTAACAGTTAGTCAAAATTGAGCTTTGTTTAATTCATTGGGCTTTTTACAAAATGTTATATTTATATGAGAGTGTTTTATGATATTTATACTATGGCATAAATATTTTTGCAAGTACACTATAAACCAGATTGCCTCTCCCCCGCACTGTGACTTCAGTGAAAGTTTTTTACATTCCTGTGAATTTAATGGTGTCTTTCTATTGTTTCTAAGGTCTCTGGCTCTAGGCATGCAGGCACTCATTAACAAGAACATACACCAATAAACCCCTCAGCTCAAAAAAAAAAAAAAAAAAGAAAAAGAGTATATTCAATGTCCATCAGATGGGCACAACTTATTGTGGAAACTCATACTTTGGGTCCAAAAGACCAGTGAATGCATAATGCACATGAATGGAAACAGTTTCTGTAGGTTGCCTGAATCTGGTTATTCAAAAATTATTCCCACCCTGAATTGAGACAAAGAACAATGAGATTAGCAAAAGATTTTGAAAAACCCATCATTTTGGAAGAAAAGTATGAAGGGGGTCAATCTTAGCTCTTTTCAAAAAAATCAATCATGTTGATACATTTCATTTTGTTTTAGAGTTTTTGAACTCTTTTCTAAGTAGAAAGACATTAGGCCTCCACCCAGATGGAGCCTTGGAGCAGGGCGGTGGCACCTGGGTCCCCTGTGTGCAGGGGTTGCCTGGAGGGTCCTCAGAGGCCTGGGGGCAGGGGAGAGGCCAGGGGTCCCCCCACCTGTCCCACATGTACCAGGCTTGAGGCACTGGAGGGGCAGGTGGTGGTACTCCAGGCAGAGGTGAGCAGGTTGAGGGGGATCAAAGCAAATGAGGAGGAGATTGATGGGCACTTCCTTTCTCTGCAGAGCCAGACACCAGGCAGAGGAGTGGACTGCAGAGGCCCCAAAGCTGATATGGAAGGATGGACGACAGTCACCTCCAGGACCAGGTCACTTGTCACAGAAATGGATCCACTGGTACAAGTTGGGGAACAGATATGAAGCCCTGGCTGCACTGGAGGAGAGTGCGGTGGAGGAGACGGCATGGGAGGAGCCCCAATCCATCCCCGAGCAAGCTGAGGGCCAGACAAACTACTGGAGGAAGAGGAGACGTGTCATCATAGTGGGCGACTCCCTACTGAGAGGAGCAGAGGGAAACATCTGCTGCCCAGATCCCATGGCGCGTGAGGTGTGTTGCCTGCCAGGGGCCAAGATCCAGGATGTCATAATTAGGATTCCTGACCTGATCCAGCCCTTGGACTACTATCCCATGGTCCTCATCCATGTGGGAACCAATGACACGGCCAGGAGTAATCCTGACCATGTCATGGGTGACTACAGGGCTCTGGGGGCCAGGCTTAGGGAGATGAGGGCTCAGGTGGTCTTTTCGTCCATCCTCCCGGTCAGAGGTCACAGTAGGCATCACAACACCTGCATCAGAGAGGTCAATCTGCTGCTCAGGAGTTGGTGCCATTGTGCAGGATCTGGCTTCCTGGACCACGACCCACACTTCCTGGCAAGGGACTTCCTGGGACATGATGGATTTCACCTCTCAGCGAAAGGTAAAAGTCTTTTTTCCAACAGGTTGGCTGATCTCCTACGTCAGGCTTTAAACTAGCTCAGATTGGGGACGGGGAGGCAGAAGAAGGAGAACATCAGGAACCTGCAGTCCATGGGATGTCCAGCAGTACAGCACAGGTAAGCAATAAGTAGGTAAGCAATAAGGGGTCCATTGGGCATCAGAACCAGGGGGCAATAAAGGCTCCAGTCACAGGGCTCAAGTGCCTATACACTAACGCTAGGAGCATGTGGAACAAGCAGGATGAACTAGCACTCCTGCTTGCAGAAAACACTTATGACTTAGTGGGGTTAACAGAAACCTGGTGGGACTCTACCCATGACTGGGTGGTACACATTGAGGGCTATAAGCTGTACAGAAATGATAGAGTAGGGAGGAGAGGGGGAGGGGTCACGCTCTATGTCAAGGAGTGTTATACATCGACCCTTATCAAAATGGAATTGGAGGAGGAGAAAGTAGAAGGATTGTGGATTAGGATACACGGAGGTCAAGTGGAAAGGGATTTGGTGGTAGGGATCTGCTACAGACCTCCACACCAAGGGGAAGAACTAGATTTGGAACTCCTGAGGCAGCTCTCAGAGACCATAAAGACTAGGGAAGTGGTAGTCATGGGGGGACCTAAACTACATCTGACATCTGCTGGGAGACGCAGACAGTAAATTCCCACTGTTCGTGCAGGTTCCTATCCTGTGTGCAGGACCTCCACCTGATGCAGGAGGTCCCACTAGGGGGAATGCCTTACTGGACCTGGTACTGGCAACATAGGATGACATGGTAGGGGACCTACAGATCAGTGAGTGGTCACCTGGGGGACAGTGACCACCAAATAATAGAATTTGCCATAAGGCATAGAGTGGGAAAGGTAACTAGTAGGGTGGAAATGCTAGACTTTAGGAAGGCTGACTTCAGTGAGCTCAGGCGTTTAGTCTATGACGCACTGCAGGGTAAGAGATTTGACGAGATGGGAGCCCAGGAAGGGTGGCTGTGCCTTAAGGAAGCAATCCTTCGGGCATAGAGGGAGATGATCCTGATGCAGGGGAAAAGGGGGAAAGGGGCCAAGAGGCTTCCTTGGCTAACCAGAGAAATCCAGGGCAGCCTAAGGGCAAAAAGGGGGGCATATAAGCAGTGGAAACAGGGAGAAATTACTAAAGAGGAGTATGCCTCCTCAACTCGCAGTTGTAGGGAGGCAGTTAGAAAGGCCAAAGCTACCATGGAGCTGAGGATGGCATCCCAAGTTAAGGATAACAAAAAATTGTTATGTTTTTCAGAGATATGGGGAGTAAAAGGAAGGCCCAGGGAGGAATAGGAGCACTACTGAACGGGCAAAAGCAGTTGGTGACAGACAAGGGGGACAAGACTGAACTCCTCAATGAGTTCTTTGCCTCAGTGTTCCTAAACAAGGGGCAAGACAAGTCTCACTGTGGGATCATAGAAAGACAACAGCAGGGCGCCAGACCACCAAACGTTGACTCTGAGATGGTGCAGAGTCACTTGGAAGGACTGGATGCGTTTAAGTCGGGAGGCCTGGATGAGCTCCATCTGAGGGTACTGAAGGCACTGGCTGATGTCATTGTGCAGCCACTGGCAAGAATATTTGAGCACTCGTGGCGCACAGGCCAGGTCCTGGAGGACTGGAAAGGGGCCAATGTGGTTCCTATTTTCAAGAAGGGGATGAAGGAGGATCCAAGCAACTATAGGCCAGTCAGTCTCACCTCCATCCTTGGCAAAGTCTTTGAAAAGATTATTAAGGCTCATGTATGTGAGAGCCCAGCAGGAAAAATTATGCTGAGGGGAAACCAGCACGGGTTCGTAGCAGGTAGATCATGCCTGACTAATCTAGTCTCTTTTTATGACCAGGTTACAAAATACCTGGACGCAGGAGTAGGGGGTAGATATTGTTTACTTAGACTTCAGGAAGGCCTTTGATATGGTATCCCACCGATACTAATGAACAAGTTAAGAGGCTGTGACTTGGATGATTACACAATCCAGTGGGTGGTAAATTGGCTAGAGGGTCGTACCCAGAGAGTGGTGGTGGACGGGTCAGTATCGACCTGGAAGGACATGGGCAGTGGGGTCCCGCAGGGCTCAGTCCTTGGACCGATACTCTTCAATGTCTTCATCAGCGACTTGGATGAGGGAGTGAAGTGTACTCTGTCCAAGTTTGCAGATGATACAAAACTGTGGGGAGAAGTGGACACACCGGAGGGCAGGGAACAACTACAGGCAGACCTGGACAGGTTGGACACATGGGCAGAAAACAACAGAATGCAATTTAACAAGGAGAAATGCAAAGTGCTGCTCATAGGGAGGAAAAATGTCCAGCACACCTACTGCCTAGGAAATGACCTGCTTGGAGGCACGGAAGCAGAAAGGGATCTTGGAGTCCTAGTGGACTCCAAGATGAACATGAGTCGGCAGTGTGACGAAGTCATCAGTAAAGCTAACTGCACTTTATCGTGCATCAGTAGATGCATGACAAACAGAGCCAAGGAGGTGATACTTCTCCTCTATCGGGCACTGGTCAGACCACAGTTGGAATACTGCGTCCAGTTTTGGGCGCCACACTTCAAGAGGGATGTGGATAACCTGGAGAAGGTCCAGAGAAGGGCCATTCATATGGTTAAGGGCTTGCAGGCCAAGCCCTACGAGGAGAGACTAGGGCACCTGGACCTCTTCAGCCTCCGAAAGAGAAGGTTTTGAGGTGACCTTGTGGCTGCCTATAAATTCATCATGGGGGCGCAGAAGGGAATTGGTGAGGCTCTACTCACCAAGGCGCCCCTGGCGTTTACGAAAAATAATGGCAATAAGCTAGCAGACAGCAGATTTAGACTGGACATTAGGAAGAACTTCTTCACAGTTAGAGTGGCCAAAATCTGGAATGGGCTCCCAAGGGAGGTGGTGCTCTCCCTTACCCTGGGGGTCTTCAAGAGGAGGTTAGATAGGCATCTGGCTGGGGTCATCTGAATCCAGCACTCTTTCCTGTCTATGCAGGGGGTCAGACTTGATGATCTATTGAGGTCCCTTCTGACCCTAACATCTATGAATCTATTATACACTGGAAACACAAAGTTATTTCAAACTGAAAAACAAAAAAATTGCAGATGGAGACATTTGAAACACGATAGTTCAAACTTAAGAAAAAAATCATTGCAAGATTTAGTAAAATAAGCACTTCCCTGCAACAGTTTGTTTCAGCTAATCAGAGTTTTCTTCCAAAAAATATGTTTGAAAATTATTGCTTAACTCTAGCACAGACAGACCTAGGCCTCCATTTGGGAACCTATGTCTGTACAGCAGACCACTTAAGCATGAGGTTTAAGATTTAGAATCAGGTCCCCTGTCTGTGCTTCTGGAAAATGTAAGCACTTTCTGGCATATCTGCTGTACAGTCTTTGTTATGACTTCTGGAAGCTGCCGTGTGACCAGCATATATGCATTTTTAGTATTGTATTATTTGACCCTATTTGCCAGTTTGCACCTAACTTACTCACACTGAGGAAATCTGTAACAGATACTTAAGAAAGGAAATGTTGCTGCACACCAAAGCACTGCATTGATGAAGGTTTAATGGTCCAACTGAAGTTTAACATTTTTGCTTCTAGGGTGTGTCTGCATTGTGAAAATCTGCAAGGCAGGGGCAGAAACAGAGAGGCACCATGCAGTGGTGTGGTCATCCACCCCACCCCATTTTTTTGGACCATGCTGTGGGAGCAGCAATCAGAGACTTTGAATTCTGTGAAATTGGTGAGAAGTTGGCTGCCTCCCCATGTTTAGTGATATGTACCCTCCCCTCTTATCCCCTCCCTCCCCTGCCCACCATTGCCACTGATCTGCAGTCACCAGTTTCCCCAAAGGCAGCCAGGCAGTGCATGGAGCCAGGCTCAGCTGGGGACAGTAGCAGTGGTGGCAGCTGGTGATTTCCCCCTCCCTGTCCACTCCCCTGACGTGTTCCCCACCAGCCTAGGAGCAGGTGCAGGGAGGTAGTACCTCCTGCTACTGCTGCTTTCCCTGGCTGGGTCTGGTTCCCCATGCATCTCAGATGGAGTGGAGCAAGAGCAGTTCTGGAACTCCCCCTACCCACAGGGTACTTGGGGACAGTGAATGAAAGGACAGGGGACATGCTGCAGAGCATGATGGGGAAGGGAGGTGGTGCTGAAAGTTGGGATGGGGTGGGTGGGATTCTTACCTGATTTGGGACTTAAAAAGTTCCCAGCTGCTGCTCTTGCATTGTGATGTTGCTGCCCCAGTGGGGGGTGGGGGCCCGGAAGGTGGGGTGTAGCTACCCCTGCAAAGTCAATTGCTACTTGTATATGCCCCTTTACAAAATCCTGAATCTGTGCATGAGTGGGGGTTTTGGGGAGTTTTTTTTTTCCGGAAGCAGTACCAACCCGATTGGTGTTGTCAGAAGGGAAAACGGTTGTTTCAACCTGCTCTGAGCTGGTCTAGTTGACAGTGGTAAACCACTCAGAACCATGCATATGCTAGTTCTAGGATCATTGCAGTGGGAAGTCTATTTAAAATACTCATTCTATATAAGGGCAGTATAGGCTCACTTCCTGATTCACTACTATGCTAGTCCAGTTTTACATCAGCATAACTGTATCATTTGTTTATAGTGATGATCCATGTCTTTGGACATTAGGTAAGCATTTCAGACAGAATTTTACTCTCAGAATAAATTCACATTAGGTTGCACATGAACATTATCATGTGGATTAAGAGCTCATTGAGGGATCAAGAGTACAGTGGATAAGGATTAACTGCAGAGAATCAGGCTGGAGGGTGGGGAGCAGCAGGTTGGTGCTAGTTCCAGGGGTAGTCCCCAGTCCTCCATGGGAGTGTGCAGGACCAGGGCTTGCTTTTATTACCTTTCTCAATACATTAACACAATGTACAGATGATTGGGAGGTAGCAGAAAGGACTGGCAGGGTGTGAGATGTTCCTACAAGAGGACCTAGAGACTAGAATACGAGTTCTATCCCAGGAAAACATAAACTAATGGGTTGTGTAAAATTGTCCCACCTACACATACTCAGTGGCAGGGAGATGATAGCTGGAAAGCACTGAGCTGGCATTAGCTATTTTTTTCCTACAGGTTTTCAAACAAAGACAAAGCCACCAGACCCAGATGTCCTGGCTTGGTATTCAATGGCCTTGCTACTGCTGTTAGAATGGCTGTGTGTGCCAGGAACAGTTTCCTGTGCAATATCTATTTAAAAGGATGTGCCAGCCTCACTAAACAAGCAAATTTGATGGATGTAATTAGTATGTCATTCTGCAGTTGTAACAGAGATGGTACTTAAATGCCCATTAGGCTCAGGAAGTAATACACTCGGAAGTTAGCACCTCTCTCTCAGGACTTGATGGAAAGTCCATAAAAGTCAAAGGGCTTTGGATCAGGCCTCCATGCTTTTGTTTGTATCTTCTTGGATTTAGACTCAACAAAACCAACTATGCACCATTTGCACTGGGAAGGTTAATCTCACAACCAAAGGGGTTAGAAATGTGTGCTATAAAAATGTTTAGAGTCTGCAGAACACAACATATTCTGCAGTTTCTATGGAGTTTTCTGCAGTGCACTTTTTCTGTTCGTTACACTGCCAAATCTCCAGTGTATTATTCAGAGGTAGAAATAAAACCATTGCTCTGCTTTTCCAGGTTCAGTTGCTAGTAGAGTATGCTGCTTGCTTATTCTCCAGGAAAAAAATGGCTTTGTATCAAAAGTAGATTCAAGACCATTTTCGTTTGTATGAGGCAAGTGCATCAATTATCTGACATCTCTAAATTTCGGATACGTTAGTGGAAGATCAAGATAATCTAAGAAAGATGATCAAGCAGGGGTGATACATGCTAATTCCTGTGAGATCTTGCAGAAGTTACCTTGAAATTTCTCTGTAATGCCATTTTGTTCCATCAAATAAAATAGAGTTATCTTGAAATCTCATAGTAAACTGTGGCATTTTTTTGCAATAACTGTGCAGCAAGCCTGTGTTTCCAGAAAATGGAAAAAGTATAATTAATAGGTCTGATTCAGCACTACTGAAGAACCTGGGATGCTTTCCATCAGTTCTAATGGTAGTTGAAATGGGCCCTAAATTTCCTACAGTGGGAAGATGAGGCTTCCTAAGTTAGGTATTTTAGTTTATTTCCTTAGCTTTGTAAGAGGTTCTTTAGGGGTCATGTCCTGCTCTAAGTGGAGTATTTCAAGCAGCAAAATGGACTACTCTCTCATCTCCCTTCCCCTTCCACCCCACTCCCCTTGACAAATACATATTGCCTGATAATAAGGAGATAATAAAGCCACACATATCCAGTTCTCAAAACTCTTGGCTCTCAAAAGCCGAGGCAAAATATCATAGCTTGCAATATGGTCAAACAGTTAAGCCTATTGCAGAACCAAGGGGTTGAAAGAGGAATTTTTCCTTCTGAAACTGGAAGTGGGGGGTGGGAGGGAGGATGACATTACTCTGTCAGTAGCTTCCTCTTTTCCTAAGAAAGCTCCCGTTTAAACAGCAGTAGCTAATTGCAGAGTATATCACAGGGGAGTAAGGTCCAACAACTAGGTGAAAACACTTAAGAACTGCCAGGTTCAGAGCAACCTTGAGTTCCACCCAGCAATTCATTAGATGGCAACACCCATTCCAGAGCAGTGATGTATTTTTCCTCCAATATGTAACTGCTTAAAATGTGGACATCATCAACATCCTGTGCCTGCTTCAGCTTCTGAATGGGCTCAGTCTAGACTGGTATATAATGGCAATCTGCCATTCAGAGGATGGAGATGTACATAGGTATGGCTAAGTGTACAATGGAAATGAAGGACTGCACTCTTTTCAACAGATGCAAATGTGTTTTAGTGAAGTGCTTTTGGACAAAGCCAGAGCATCCACAATAAGCATCCTAGCATCTAACATGACACTTAATTTTCTCACCTGCTTTACAAATGGAGTTATGCTCCGAGAGGGAGCGGCGATGATAAAAATTCTATCACAGCTTCTGTCTGCTTTTCACCAGCTCACCAAAATGATCTCAGTTGTGTCTGGATTAATTGGCAATCAGTCAGCTCTTGATTCAAGCTTTGAGTTCATTTAGACTTTGTGTAATGTGTTTGATGGCACCAACTGAAAGCCATTAGCACATTGAAAAGAACTGCAGTACATAATTCCCTGATAACTACCACAGAGGCCTCATATATAAGCACACGTGTGTGTGCACATGTGTGTGTATTGGACAGGATGTATGACAATAGGGACCACCTTGGTGCACAAGAACCAAATGACATCAATTTGGTGCTACCAATCAGCTGTTGAGCTCTCTCAGAGAAATAAATGCCTGTAAGTAATTTAATACATCTCATGGCTAATCTAAAGCTCCAGGCTGACTTCAAAGAACCACTCTTTCCCTTTGGCCACTGCTTGGAGGAGCTGATCTCATATTTCTACCAGCCTGTTATCTGAACACACTGGGGGAATCTAAGGATACAAACAAGTTAGCAGTTGTCCCATCAACAATTCTTGGGAGAATGCCAGTGTCAAGAGTTGGTCTCATAAGCACTGGTCTCTAAGAACCACTGGCATTCCTGAAATACGGATATGATGAATAGGGTAGGCTGTGAAGATAAAGTCATTTCAGGGATACTCAGAAATATCCTTAATTGTCATATGGCCATTAGATTCTGCTGTTGTAAGTACGGCCGCCATATAGAACCACGGGAAATCTGGGACACTGCCCCTCCCCCCCCCCCCAAAAAAAATAGTGGCACTGCTACAAACAGAGGCAGAGTGGCATGGCACACCACACAGGTGAGTGGCAACGGTGCCTGCCTGCCTGCCTGCCTGCCTGGTGCACCATGCTGCTCTGCCTCCCCACTGGACTGCATCCCATGCCTCTATGATTCCCTCCCACCCCATCCCAGTGCATGCACCCTCTCACCTAGCACAGGGCCATTTGGTACCTCTTGACTTCTGGCTGAAGTGCCTGAAAGGAGGTGTGGACTGTCACACAGGGGCTCTGGGCTCCATGCAGACCTGGGCACACAGCACCCCTGTAGGCAGCATGGCCAGGCACACAGCTGTGCCACACCCCATGCCCATTCTGCATGGGTAGCGCATGCAAGTACCTGGTATGGCAGTGGCTGCAGCCTGGTGGCCTCTTGCTGCTGCTGCAGCTGCAGCTGCCAACTGGCTTGGCCCATCCTGGCCAGGGCTGCAGTCTCAGGGCAGAGCCCAGAGCTGCTCCCCCAAATACAGGTCCCTGCCGGCAGCTGGATGGGCAGGAGGGGGAATTGACACACACACACACATGCACGTGAGCAGGTTGGCTGATTCCCTTCAATCTTGGACTTTTGCTTCAAGTTTCACCAACCAGTTAGGATGCCAGGACTGTTCCGGCTAAACTGAGATGCGTGGTCACCTTAGTTATAATTATTTTATAAAATCCTGTGACCATTACATTGATCTCACTGAAGCAACTGTGTCCCATCCATTCAAATTCTAATGCAAATTCTTTGCAATATCCCGTCTACATTTAAATTGACTATGACTATCAAAAGCTTTACTACTTCACGTCTCTTTTTGAATACAGCTAGATCATTATTCTCGGCATTATTATTGGGCTTTGGCTGAAGGCAGGACAGGGATTAATTTAGCATACAGCAATTGCCTTTTTTTCATAATTATGAGCATTCCCATCCCACTATAAACAACACCATGTTTTCCAAGAGGCAAGGTCCACACGCTACTCACAATACTTAAATGTCACTTGTGATATTGGAACTTGTGCCTGATCAAGTCTGATCCACCTAGTGTCTAATATCTGGACTGTAGGCAGAAGTAGCCAGCAGTTAAAATTTTGAGAACATGAAAGACTTGTAAAGTGTGCCAAACTCTTTGTTCAGTGGTACACAAAGGTAAAAAATCTCCTTCCTTATCTCCTACTGTGATCAATTCATGTCCAAGAAAATTAGATTTAATTGCCTTTACCATTGTTTAAAGCTAAGAAAAGTAGTATTTTCAGGAAGGACTCTTTTCATTGCAGTTTTTATTCTAGATTGGCATGCAGTGGATGTTAAAACCAGAAGCAACAATTTGAGTGTAATTAGGTTTTAAATGTATATCTTTTTAGTAAAATAAATAATAGCTGGCTTTTACATTCACTTAACAATAAAAGCAAGATTTTTTTATCATCCTTTGCACTGTTGAACCAATAAAATGGCACCCATACAGATGAATGAATATAGCAGTTAAGAGTTTTAACAAGTTTCTTTTTTGATTTTTCCTATGCCAGATAATCTGACATCTCTTAAACTGTATATTTTCAGGGACAAATTTAGGCAGCTGTATTCCCTGCTGGGGGATTTGAACCCACAGTCACCAGGGAGAGCACTGCTATTAATGGATAAAGATGTCAGACAACATTACAGGAGTACCCACAACTGCATATTTATCACAGTGTCATAGGGTCCCTGGCAAACCAAAAGATTGCACTGTTTATTCACAGTGAAGACATTTAATTAATGACTAGGCCTAATCAGGCTGTTTTATTATTTACAAGGATTCCAGCGTGGCTTAGCTCAGCTGATATGCAAACAAACTGTCCTCAGCCTGCTCTAATTAATAATTCTGAACCAAGCACAGAGAGTGGCACTGTCAAGTAGCTTGTTGGTGATTTACAAACACCTCCTCTGCTACGTTTGCATCGCTTGCATGCAAATGAGCAGCCACCCCTGCAAATCTTTCATTTTAAAACACAATGTGCTGTCTTGTTGATTACAGGAATGCCCTTATCTTTGCACATGTCTTAATGGAGACAAATGCTTAACTTCAGCAGGTTCCTAGGGTCTTTCACGGGCACAAAACTACAATGGACCTCATTTTAGAAGCACTCAAGAGGAAGAGGGGAGAGAAGATGCACATACCTTATTGGCATTGTTTATAGTTCTAAAAATCTTTTCCTCTTAAGGCATATTGCCAAACCCATGCCTGCCAAAAAGTCCTGATTTTCCACTGCTGTGTCTGTTGAGTCTTCTTTTCCCCCTGTGCGAGGAAGGTGGAAAACAGTGATATTCCTGAAAATGAGAGTAAGGTGACATTTTGTACCTACTTTATGGAGTCATATACCACAATCCAAGGTGTCAAGCATTGAAAAATCAAGTTCCAAGTTCTTCAGTGATATGTATGAGCAGAAGTTTCTGGGTAAAGGTACATGATGTTGCACGTGGGTAGCAACAGTTTGCATTGTTATAGCCTTTGATTTGAGAAGAGATTACAAAGTGCTTCATACATAACAAACAATATGACTGTGAAACAGGCATTGTCATCCTCAGACTCTAGAAATGGAAAAAGAGGGAGAAAGACTAGAATCAGGGTCAATTAACAAGTCAGTTCTAAAATCTAGAATAGAGCCCAGCTTTCTTGTCTTCCACTCTTGGGTTTTAACCAGCAGACCACACCATCCCTGAAAATTAATTCTAAGTATAATGGAAGAAGTGTCACCAGCAGAGCAATGTAAGGCAGATGACAACAGTTTATAAGCATGATTCATCACCACAGATGAATCATCCAGTGGGCTTTAAACTAGTCTCGCCGGGGGAAGGGGAAGACGAGGGCAGAGGACGCCTTGGACCACTAAACCAAGCATCACCCACAAGAACAGCCCAGCCTAGACTGATGATGAGCAGAACAAATACCCAGGTAAGCAACAGGGGTCTGGGTAGTACTGGGATTAGGAGGCAATGCATACATCTTCAGGAGGACTCAAATGCCTCTACACTAATGCTTGTCGTATGGGGGAAAAGCAGGAGGAACTTACCCTCCTGCTAACTAACACAAACCCAGACATAATGGGGCTCACCAAAATGCACGACTGGGTGGTGAATATCAAGGGCTATAGGCTGTACAGGAAAGATAGGACAGGGAGGAAAGGTGGGGGTGTGATGCTCTGTGTCAAGGAGAAATACACATCCTCAGTGAATAGCACTGGGTCAGAGGAGGGGCACACTGAAATGCTCTGGTCCTGATGATCTCCACCCCAGAGTGCTGAGGGAATTAGCAGAGGTCATTGCGGGACCCCTGGCATGGCTTTAAGAGCACTCATGGTGCTCTGGTGATATGCCAGAGGACTGGAAAAGGGCCAATGTGGTTTCCATTTTCAAAAAAGGGAGGAAGGAGGACCGAGGAAACTATAGGCCTGTTAGTCTTACCTTGCTCCTGGGTAAGCTTTTTGAGAGAATTATCCTGGCGCATGTCCATGAGGGGCCAGCAGGGGAGATTATGATTAAGGGCAACCAACATGGGTTCATTAGAGGCGGGTCCTGTCAGACCAACCTCGTGGCCTTCTATGACCAGGTCACAAAATCCTTGGATGCAGGTGTCGCAGTAGACATAGTCTTTCTGGACTTTAGGAAGGCCTTCAACACTGTCTTTCACCCCATTCTCATTAAAAAACTAAGTGACTGTGGTGTCAATACCTACACAGTCAGATGGGTCACTAATTGGCTGGAGGGCCGCATCCAGAGAGTGGTGGTGGATGGGTCTTATTCGACTTGGAGGGATATGGGCAGTGGGGTTCTGCAGGGCTCGGCCCTCGGGCCCGCGCTGTTCAACATCTTCATCAGCGACTTGGACGAGGGGGTAAAAAGCACCTTGTTCAAATTCGCAGATGACACTAAGATGTGGGGAGAAGTGGGCAAGCTAGAAGGGAGGAATAGGTTGCAATCGGACCTAGACAGGTTACAGGGTGGGCAGATAAGAACAGGATGGGTTTCAACACTGACAAGTGCAAGGTACTGCAGCTGGGGAGGAAAAGCCAGCTGCATACCTATAGGCTGGGGAACTCCCTTCTCATCAGTGCAAAGGCAGAAAAGGATCTTGGAGTCATTATTGATGCCAAAATGAACATGGGCCGACAGTGTGGGGACGCGGTCAGGAAGGCCAACCGTACCTTGTCATGCATCCACAGATGCATCTCAAGCACGTCCAAGGTAATCCTCCCCCTCTACGCGGCACTGGTCAGACCACAGTTGGAGTACTGCATCCAGTTCTGGGCTCTGCACTTCAGGAGGGATGTGGACAACATGGAGAGGGTCCAGAGGAGGGCCACTCACATGGTCAGGGGTCAGCAGGGCAGGCCCTAGGAGGAGAGGCTAAGGGACCTGAACCTGTTCAGCCTCCACAAGAGAAGGCTGAAGGGGGATATATTGGCCGTTTATAAACTGGTGAGGTAGGACCAGCAGGCACTGGGGGAGTCCCTGTTCCCCCAAACACTGCCAGGAGTGACTAGAAATAACGGTCACAAGCTGGCAGAGGGTAGATTCAGACTAGACATCAGGAGGCGCTACTTCACTGTCAGGGCAGCTAGGATCTGGAACCAACTTCCAAGAGAAGCGATGCTGGCTCCTACCCTGGGGGTCTTTAAAAGGAGGCTGGATGAACACCTTGCCGGGGTCGTTTGACCCCAGTACTCTTTCCTGCCATGGCAGGGGGTTGGACTTGATGATCTGCTCAGGTCCCTTCCGAACCTACCAACTATGAAGATCCTAGAAATCCATATGCCATGGGAAAATGTGGAATTTGCAGTTTTATTGAGAACCTGGAGATTCAAAAACCTTTTGAATCTCCAGGGAAAAAAAGTATTGAAAATAAGTTGCTGGCTCCCCAGTGGGAGCCAGCAGTTCTCACAGCTGGTAGGGTTGCCATATTTCCAGTTCCAAAAAAGAGGACACCAGTCAGGGGGTGAGGGGTTCCCCTCACTCCCAACACACAGCCCCCAGGCCCTGCTGGTGCCCCTCCCAACCTGCAGCCCTCTGTCCTTCCTGCTGCCTCTCACTCCCAACCCACAGACCCTGGCCCTGCCAAGCCATGCTTGTGCCCCTCACTTCCAACCTGTAGCCCCCTCCCCCCCCATCCCTGCTGGTGCCCCTCACTCCTAACCCATAGCCCCCTGGAACTGCCAGTGCCCTGTACTTCCAACCCACAGCCCCCTGCCCCCCCTGGTGCCCCTCAGTCCTAATCAACAGGCCCCCCAGCCCTGCCTGTGCCCTTCACTCTTGACCCACAGCCCCCTGCCCTCCCAGCCCTGCTGGAGGGGTCCCCAGCTTCCCCTGTCCAAACTGGGCTGTAGTGCAATAGCTGTGGTGGCTCTGGCTCTTGCCAAATATGCCCCCCATCCCCCAAGACAACATCTCCTGGCTGCCCCACCTCTGTGAGCATGGGCAGCAGCCCTGGTACTGCCAGCTTGGCCATGCAGTTCCTCATTGCCCCCAAAGGGCCTTCCCACCCTCTTCTACTGTCAGAGGAGCAGGCGCCTCTTTCCTGACCCCCATGCCCTGCCACAGCCCCAGTGGCTGGCCACCTTCCCCTAGCACTGGCAGGCACCTGCCCCCCGACACACACACACACACACACACACACACACACACACACACACCTCCACCCAAGACAGTCCCCATGCTGTGGTCCTCCAATCCCTGCTCCCCATACACTTACCTGCATTCAGCTGCTGGGACCACCCCATCACCTGCCTGGCTGTATGCCAGCCACATGCATGTGCAAGCCCAGATGCATGTGTCACCCTCCCTGTTTCCAATCACCCCAAGCAGCACCTTACAGGCTGGAAGGCTGCCAGTCTGCAAAGGAAAATCCATGGTTTCCTCCTTTAAAGAGCAAAATCCACATTTTTCCAGATGAAATGGAAAACCGAGATCCCTGGTAAACAAGCATGCTGTTAGGGCAAGCTGGGAAATACAGTTCTACTAGCAAAATCCCAGATATTTGTTCATATTTTAAAAAAACCACTCAGATGGAGATTGGAGCACCCAAAAAGAGGACATGTCCAGGAAAACTTGGACATATGGTAACCCTATGCTGCTTCAGCCTGCGGGGAGGGTGGGGGGTAGGTAGGGGGAGAAGCCACCAGCACACAGGGAAACATCCAAAATAGCAACTGCTATCTCCTCTCTCCACTAATGATTGGCCAAGAGGGCTGCCCATTATGTGACCCCACCCCTGTCTGCCACACGAATGGCAGCCCTCTAAGCCAGTCAGCGGTAAGGGGCAGGGCAGCATGAAGTGAAGCCCTCTCAGACAATCCACAGCGAGGGATGGGGCCACTGTGGGGGCCCCTCAGCCAATCAGTGTTGCAGGGCTGCTTGCCATGGGAAAATGCAGAATATATAGTTTTTTAATCAGAGATTTTTTTTTTTTATCATGGAAAACTAGGATCCCTGGTCATCACCCCCTTATGATAATGGAAGGGCACCATGAATGCCTCACCAATAACACCATCAAATATATACTTGTCAACAACTGAAAGCTCTAACAACTGACATATTATCTTGTACAGATATAGAAGCACAGGTCTGCCAACCTGTTTATATACTTCCTACGCTGCTTTTCTGTAATTCAGTTATCCTACATCCCTGATAACTCAATTGAGGTCTGTGGAATTTGGATTCGCAAGCTGTGAATTGTGATCTTGAAGGCCCATGTACATACAACACGTATATAAGACCAGTTGACATCTGTATCAGGAGAAAGCTGGCTCTAATGAAAGGGTAGGGGATTTAAAATATAAGCTCAAAAAGCCAGCCTGTGTCTCAGAGAGTGTACGCCATTGGAAAGTGGGAAGATCATGAAGGTACAGGCTCTCCCCACTGGGTAGGAGAGTACACTGGCTGCTTTGCCCTTTAGGAGGAAGAGTCTGCAACTCTGGCAAAATATAAATTAGTCAGGGCAATGAAGTTGTGACTGACTTCTTCACCTGCATCCCCCCTTCAAGGTTATATAACTGTCCAGTGTCATTGATTTCACAAGTAATGTCAATCAGAATAATGAAGAATTGGCATGGATCTCGGAAAGCATGTGACTTGCTATTTTGAAGTATTTATTTTAAGATAACAAAGGGTACTTTCAGATATTCAGATATGCACAGGTTAGATTGAGTAAAAAATGGCCACCTGCTCTAAGGTAAATCAGGATGGCAGGGCTAGCAGGGGGCTTGGGTGAGTAGGGGGGCAAGGGATTGGAAGGGCAAGTGGGGTCTGCAGTGGGGGGATCAGGGGCATTGGTGAGATAAGCAGAGTCTGAGGGGGCAATTGGGGAGGGATAAGTGGGGGGCAAGCAGAGTCCATGGGAGGGATCAGGACAAGTGGAACTGTATAGAAGTTCAATTAGATCAGTCTCTATCTCTCTATCTATCCTGAAGGTAAGTGGGGCGGAGGGACCCGGCGCAGCTGAGCCGGATCCGGAGGGGAAGCCCCCCGGGTCCCATATAGCTGAGCCGGTAGGGAGCCGCGCTCCCAAGCCGTGCAGCGTGAACAGAGCGTGCAAACAGGGAGGGCTAGGGAGGAGACTGTCCCCCCAGGCCAGGGAGCACCCCCGGGGCTAACCCTTGGGGAGCAGGCTCCGGCGGCAGCGGATCCCCCCAGTGGGGGAGCATAGGGGGTGGAACTGCCGGAAGGCACTTCCGGGTAGACCGGGGCGCCTGATTGGCCGTTGGAGCAGGGGCGGGTAATTCAAACCGCGGGCTTTAAAGCCGCGGGGTGATGTAGTTCCCAGCACTTGGGAACCAGCAGCGGGAAGGAGAGGAGTCAGGCACACGTGTGTCCCGCACTCATGTGTGCCCCCTTAACCAACTGACAGACCGGAGGCAGCAGCAGCAGGAGCAGCAGCAGCAGAGGAATCGGCAGCGGGGGCAGCAGCAGCTGATCCCCCGAAGGTAAGTGGGGTGGAGGGACCCAGCGCAGCTGAGCCGGATCCGGAGGGGAAGCCCCCCGGGTCCCATATAGCTGAGCCGGTAGGGAGCCGCGCTCCCGAGCCGCGCGGTGCGAACAGAGCGTGCAAACAGGGAGGGCTCTGTGAGAGTGCACCGGCGTTTGCACAGGCGTTCGCGCTGGCGGGCGGGCAGGAAGGGCCAGGAGTGAGACTCCTGTAGGGGTAGGGCATAGACACCACACAGATCTACAAACAGCAGCTCAGAATGGTGTCAACGAGGAGTGCTGCTAGGGCCTCTGCCCAGGGGGACAAGGCTAACCAGGGCTGGTCTGAGGCCTCTACCCAGACTGAGCCCATGGGGAGCTGATGTCCCCCTACCTCCTGGCCTGTGGGGATCCCCAGCAGGGCCGGGGGGGCAGAGATTGGGGGCCCCCACACCTGTCTGGCACGTGCCCATCTTAGGGCTCTGGAGGCACAGGTGAGGGAGCTCCAGGAGGAGGTTAGCAGGCTGAGGGGGATCAGGGAGGCGGAGGATGAAATTGACAGTTATTTCCTTTCCCTGCAGGACCAGGCACCGAAGGAAGAAGCAGTCCAGGGAATGCCCTCCACAGCAGAGTGGCAGACGGTCACAAGCAGGACCGGAGCAGCTCGCAGAGAACCGGTACCAGCTTCTCCAGTCCGACTGGTGAAGAGGTACGAGGCCCTGGCGACCCTGCAGGAGATGGAAGGGGAGAAGGAAACCCTTGGGCAAGAAGAAACACCACATTCTTCACACTCCGAACAGGTCAAGAGATCCACGAGGACCCAGAGGAGGAGGCGACGAGCGCTCGTCATAGGCGACTCCATCCTGAGAGGTACGGAAGGGTCCATCTGTCGCCAGGACCCCTCAGCATGAGAGGTATACTGCCTCCCTGGAGCAAAGATTCGGGATGTGATGGAGGTAATCCAGGCCAGGATCAAGCCCACCGATTACTACCCCATGGTCCTAGTCCATGTGGGTACTAATGATGCGGCCAGGAGAACCCCCGATCACCTGATGGCAGACTACAGTGCTCTGGGCGGCGTGCTGAAGGAGTTTGGTGCACAGGTGGTATTCTCTTCTATCCTACCAGTGAATGGACGCGGAAGACGGCATGAGAACTGCATCCGAGAGACCAACTGGCGGCTTCGGCAGTGGTGTCTCGAGGCAGGCTTCGGCTTCCTGGACAACGACCCGCACATTACGACGAGGGACATGCTCAGCTGGGATGGGCTTCACCTGTCACCCAAAGGTAAGCGTGTGTTTTCTTCTAGGTTGGCGGATCTCCTCCGGTGGGCTTTAAACTAGGCTCGTCGGGGGGAGGGGAATATGAGGGCGGGGGAAGCTGTGGACCACCAAACCATGTGGCACCCACAAGGACAGCCCAGCTTGAAGAAAGAGAGCATTGGGAACCTGAAAACCATGGGGAGGCCAGCACTACGGCACAGGTAAGAAACAAGAAGGTAAGAAACAATGGGCCCCTTGGGACTCGGAGCGGGGGGGGCAGCAAATGCACCAGTCGCAGGGCTCAAGTGCCTATATACTAATGCTAGGAGCATGGGGAACAAGCAGGATGAACTAGCGCTCCTGCTTGCACTAAACGCCTATGACTTAGTGGGGCTAACAGAAACCTGGTGGGATTCATCCCACGACTGGGCAGTACATATTGAGGGCTATAGATTGTACAGAAAGGACAGGGTGGGGAAAAAAGGGGGAGGGGTTGCGCTCTATGTCAATGAGCAATATATGTCAACCCTCATCAAGATGGAATCCAAGGATGAGGAAGTGGAAGGATTGTGGGTTAGGCTACATGGGGGGCAAGGAGAAAGGGATTTGGTGATAGGGGTCTGCTACAGACCCCCACATCAAGGGGAAGAAAGAGATTCGGGGCTCCTGAGGCAACTCTCAGAGACCATAAAAGCTTAAGAGGTGGTAGTCATGGGGGACCTAAACTACCCGGACATCTGCTGGGAGTCACAGACAGCAAAGTTCCAACGCTCACGAAGGTTTCTAACCTGTGTACAGGACCTCCACCTGACACAGGAGGTACACGGTCCCACTAGGGGGAATGCCATACTGGATCTGGTATTGGCAACGGGGGATGACATGGTAGGGGACCTCCAGACCGGTAGCCAACTGGGGGACAGTGATCACCTAATAATAGAATTCACCATAAGACGTTGAGTGGGTAAGGTAACTAGTAGGGTGAAAGTGCTAGACTTTAGGAAAGCTGATCTCAATGAACTCAGGCGATTAGTCAAGGAAGCACTGCAGAGTAGGAGTTTTGAAATGATGGGAGCCCAGGAAGGGTGGCTGTGCCTTAAGGAAATGATCCTTAGGGCACAAAGCAAGATGATCCCCGAGCGAGGCAAAAGAGGGAAAAGGGGCCAGGAGGCTTCCCTGGCTGACCACAGAAATCCAGGGCAGCCTAAGGGCCAAAAGGGGAGCACATAAAAAGTGGAAACAGGGAGAGATCACCAAAGACGAATATACCTCCTCTGCTCGTGCTTGTAGGGAGGCAGTTAGATGGGCCAAAGCTACCATGGAGCTGAGGATGGCAACTCAAGTAAAAGACAACAAGAAATTGTTTTTTAGATATATAGGGAGTAAAAGGAAGACCCAGGGAGGAATAGGACCCCTGCTAAATGGGCAGAAACAATTGCTGACGGACAGGGGGGACAAGGCTGAACTCCTCAATGAGTTCTTTGCCTCAGTGTTCCTAAGCGAGGGACACGACAAGTTTCTCACTGGGGTTGTAGAGAGGCAGCAGCAAGGCGCCAGACTTCCATGCGTAGACCCTGAGATGGTGCAGAGTCACTTGGAAGAACTGGATGCCTTTAAGTCGGCAGGCCCGGATGAGCTCCATCCGAGGGTGCTGAAGGCACTGGCTGACATTGCAGAGCCACTGGCGGGAATATTAGAACACTCGTGGCACACGGGCCAAGTCCCGGAGGACTGGAAAAGGGCCAACGTGGTCCCCATTTTCAAAAAAGGGAGGAAGGAGGACCCAGGCAACTATAGGCCAGTCAGTTTCACCTCCATCCTTGGCAAAGTCTTTGAAAAAATTATCAAGACTCACATTTGTGAGAGCCCAGCAGGACAAATTATGCTGAGGGGAAACCAGCACGGGTTCGGGGCAGGCAGATCGTGCCCGACCAATCTAGTCTCTTTTTATGACCAGGTTACGAAACGCTTGGACACAGGAGGAGGGGTGGATGTCGTATACTTAGACTTCAGGAAGGCTTTCGATATGGTATCCCACCCCATACTGGTGAACAAGTTAAGAGGCTGTGACTTGAATGACTACACAGCCGGGTGGGTGGTGAATTGTCTGGAGGGTCGCACCCAGAGAGTCATGGTGGATGGGTCGGTTTTGACTTGGAAGGGTGTGGGCAGTGGGGTCCCGCAGGGCTCAGTCCTTGGACCGATACTCTTCAATGTCTTCATCAGCAACTTGGACGAAGGAGTGAAATGTACTCTGTCCAAGTTTGCAGATGACACAAAGCTATGGGGAGATGTGGAGACGCCGGAGGGCAGGGAACAGCTGCAAGCAGACCTGGATAGGTTGGACAAGTGGGCAGAAAACAACAGAATGCAGTTCAACAAGGAGAAATGCAAAGTGCTGCACCTAGGGAGAAAAAATGTCCAGCACACCTACAGCCTAGGGAATGACCTGCTGGGTGGCACAGAGGTGGAAAGGGATCTTGGAGTCCTAGTGGACTCCAAGATGAACATGAGCCTGCAGTGTGATGACGCCATCAGAAAAGCCAATGGCACTTTATCGTGCATCAGCAGATGCATGACGAATAGGTCCAAGGAGGTGATACTTCCCCTCTATCGGGCGCTGGTCAGACCACAGTTGGAGTACTGCGTGCAATTCTGGGCGCCACACTTCAAGAGGGATGCGGATGACCTGGAGAGGGTCCAGAGAAGGGCCACTCGTATGGTTAAGGGCCTGCAGACCAAGCCCTACGAGGAGAGACTAGAGAAACTGGACCTTTTCAGCCTCCACAAGAGAAGGTTGAGAGGCGACCTTGTGGCTGCCTATAAGTTCATCACGGGGGCACAGAAGGGAATTAGTGAGTATTTATTCACCAAGGCGCCCCCGGGGGTTACAAGAAATAATGGCCACAAGCTAGCAGACAGCAGATTTAGATTGGACATTAGGAAGAACTTCTTCACAGTTCGAGTGGCCAAGGTCTGGAACGGGCTCCCAAGGGAGGTGGTGCTCTCCCCTACCCTGGGGGTCTTCAAGAGGAGGTTAGATGAGTATCTAGCTGGGGTCATCTAGACCCAGCACTCTTTCCTGCTTATGCAGGGGGCCGGACTCAATGATCTATTGAGGTCCCTTCCGACCCTAACATCTATGAATCTATGAATCTCAGAGGTACAGTTAACTTGAGTCGGCCATTGACTTGAGTTGGCCATGTACAGTTAAATTGAGTCTGCCATTTTTAGACTGATCTAACCTTCCTAAACTTCTGTACAGTTTGCCCTTCAATCCCTAGTTAGATTAATCTAAATGTAAGGTCTGCATCGGGTGAACTAAGTTAGATTGTGTGGCCATTTTAATGCTATCTAACCTCCCCGAAACATTTGTACCTAGCCAAAGGGCCAAAGGTTTGTGAGATTTTTAATTTTAAAAGGAAGTCCAGTGTTGGAAGTCTTGTCATTTAGCTGATATATTTTAACCTTTCTTTAAAAAGTCTCTTCAGGTGTGATAAACTGGAAACTATCTAAATTATTTTCATGATTGTGATTCAGGCCCCTGTGTTTGTCTTTCATGGCTTATAAATTACTGACTCTGACAAAAGTACAACAGAGCAGATCTGTGTCAAGGGCAGCCACCAAAACTCAGGGTAGTCATCGGCTTCTACCATGTTGTTTGCAACAGTATGGCTAGCTACCACTGTGGTAGCAGCTAGTTATGTAAGGTTTGACCTAGAAACTACTATGCAAAGCCTAAGCAAAAGTGAATGTTATGTGTCGAATGCCCATCTGCAATGATAAGGAGCAGACAGTCTTAGATAGAGGAAACTTGAAAACAAAAAAAAGAATCAGAGGTACTGGAACAAAGAGCTCATTATAATACTAAAAATCACACCCCGAGGCGGGGAAGATATATGCTAATGGAACATATATGTACGTTAATGAGATACATAGCTAAAACAGGTATAGAGACATGCTCAGTAAAGAACTCCTTGCGTCACTCCTTTATAACCAATTAGCAAACAAGGATGCTTATGAAGATTCAACCTCTGGTATATAAGGGGCTCAGTATTGAATATGTGTGTGCTTGTCTTGTGAAATTATTCCGCTTGCACCTTTTATTGCTAGCAATAAATCTTTTTTATACTTTCACCCCTGGTATCTTTATTGGCCTTTGCATACCGGGCACGAACCCAGACTTGAGCTGGGGCCTAACAGTTTTTGGCGACCCAGATGGGACTACCGTACATAGCTTTGCCCGGACTAACTGATGACCAGCTAATCTGCTTTTTCTTATCAAAAGTCGAGCGCGCCCCGGGATTTCTTTTCCCGGTGAGACTTTTGTTTCAGGAGGAGCTGGATCGCTGAGGCGGCAGTAGCCTAACGGTGCAATGCCATAGAGTGAAAGTATCAGTAACAGGTACCTGGGTGAGAGGGTAGAAAGGGCATAAGGCCTACCGTCAGTACATCTGCCTGGGATTATCTCTGTAAGTATTCTGTCTGGCCCGAGTCCAAGACCAGTGATTTTTTCCCCTGTGAGGACAAGGACTAAGAACAGATCCCTGGATCCCAGGTAAGTCGAACGGTCAGAACCGGGAAGGCAGCCCGGAAATGGGTACTATTAACAGTAAGGTTAGGAAATGTACCCCCCTCTCTTGTGTATTGGGACATTGGGCAGAGTTTGGTGAGGATCCTATGACTAAGAGGAAAGCTAAATTCTTCTGTGAAACTGTGTGGCCACGCTATCAGCTAGATGATAAAGAATATTGGCCTCGGGAGGGAAGTGTTAATTATACTACCATCTTACAATTGATTTTGTTCTGCCGGCAGAATGGTAAATGGGAGGAATTGATGTATGCGCAAGCGTTTATGTCTCTTTGTAGAGATAAAAAAGTTTTGGAGGAATGTGGATTGGGGGAGGGGGTTGGGATCTGTGAGATGGCTGTGGCTCGACCAACTGCAAATCCTGTCCTGGACTGTCCAGAGCCGGAGGCTCCCCCCCCTGTGCTGCCTTTACCTTATCCTCTTCCTCCTCCTCCTCCTCCTGATTCATCTGATTCCTCATTGGCATCTGCTCTTCCTGCTTTTTCCCCCCCTGAGGCAGAAGTTGTAAATACTCCCCGACATAGGGATCTGGAACAGCGCCAACCATGGCCGTCAGGTGCTTGGCAATCTCCAAACTCCCCAACTTCTCCTGATATAAGCCCGGGAGGAGGATGGAGAGTACAGTTAGAAGCAGAGTCCGGGGTTAAGGGAAAACGTCACAGGGAATCTGATTCTGGCCATGGGAAGGGAAATGGGGTATTTCCCCTAAGAGAACAAGTGGTACCCGGGCCTCTCGAAGATGACGGTGAGCCAACCTACCGTCGAACCTTTGTGCACGTTCCTTTTAATACCTCAGATTTGTATAATTGGAAGAACAATAACCCCAGCTTGAGAGAGAATCCTGAAAAGGTACAGAACCAGTTTAAAACGATTTTCAAAACCCATAACCCAACTTAGGCAGATGTTCAGTCTCTTCTAGATATCCTGTTGACACCAGAGGAAAGGAGAATGGTAGTGAACAAAGCTCGTGAGTACGTGGAAAAGGAAATTACTGCAGGGAACCTGCAAGGAAATAGAGACGATCATGTCCCCGTCCAGGAGCCAGATTGGAAACCAGACCAAGATATGACCTCCATCCGTGCCTATCGAGAATATATCCTCCGAGGATTGAGAGATGCTGTGAAAAAACCTCAAAATCTCAGTAAGGTGTATGAGATTCGACAGGAGACTAATGAGACCCCGAGTGCTTTTTTGGAAAGAATTTACACTACTTTCAGGCAATACGCTCGTGAGGATCTGGAGGATGCATCGAACGCTCGCATGGTAAATATGATCTTTATAGGTCAGAGTGCACCAGACATTAGAAAGAAATTGCAGAAGGCAGACGGAGCAACAGGTATGCCTATTTCCCAACTAGTAGACATTGCTTACCAAGTATTTACTAACCGAGAAAGTGTTCAGGAAAAGAAACAGGACAAGAAAGAGGAGAGAAAGATGAAAATGCAGACAGCCCTAGTGGCAGCTGCAATCACGAGAAAACCTAGAGATGAGGGATCCTGGAGACAGCCGCAGAGACGGGGTCCATTAGAGAAAGATCAATGTGCCTTTTGCAAACGAAAAGGACATTGGAAGCGGGAATGTCCTTATCGAAAAGTTGGGGAAGGTGAAAAGAAAAAAGAGGAGAGCAGTGGATTGTTCGCTTTTGGAAGGGATTCAGATTGAAGGGGACCGGAGGCCCGGGAGGGAAAGATAACCCAGATCCCAGTGTCCCCTGATGAGCCTCTGGTTAAAATGCAACTAGGGGACAGAGATGAATTGGTAGATTTTCTCGAAGATACAGGTGCTGCCCATTCTGTCTTAACTCAAAAACTGAAACCTTTAAGTAAAAAGACTGTGCCGGTGGTAGGGGTTACAGGGAAGGCAGTAACACGATCCTTCCTACAGCCAATGACCTGTAATCTTGGGCAGGCCGAAGTTACCCATCAATTCTTGTACATGCCAAACTGCCCCATTCCCCTTTTAGGGAGAGACCTCCTCTGTAAACTGCAAGCTACGTTGTCGTTCCAGGATGGGCAAATGTTTTTAACAGTGCCTCCTGAAAAGGGGTGGCATTTACAGGCTTGCCTTCTCGGCCTTCTCGAAGAGGAGAGTACACCAGATATTCCTCAACCCCTGCTCGATGCTGTTGTTCCATGGGTATGGGCAGGTCACCGACCCGGGAAGGCTAAAAATGCTGACCCTGTAAAGATTCAACTTTTGCCAGAGGCCCAGCCTCCATGTGAGAAACAATATCCAATGCGGATGGAAGCCAGGAAAGGACTGAAGCCGTTAGTTGAACGATTCCTGGAGTATGGCCTTCTCCGTGAATGTACATCAGCTTTTAACACACCCATCTTGCCTGTGAAGAAGCCTAAGAGTAATGAATATCATTTCGTCCAAGACTTGAGAGCCGTAAATAAAGTGGTTGTGAGTATATACCCGGCCGTGCCTAATCCGTACACCTTGCTATCTGCTTTGAACCCAGATCATAACTGGTTTACGGTTATTGATTTAAAAGATGCTTTCTTCTGTATACCGGTAGAGAGGGGATCTCAGGAAATATTTGCATTTGAATGGGAAGACCCAGATACTAGCATTAAGACTCAGTTGTGCTGGACTGTTTTACCCCAAGGATTTAAAAACAGCCCAACCCTATTCGGCAATGCATTAAGCAAGGATTTACACAGGCTAGAATTGCCACTGTCCTGTGCTCTTTTGCAATATGTAGATGACTTGCTTTTAACAGCCCCCACTGAAGCAAGCTGCCTGGAAGGAACAATTTGCCTCCTTAATTTTCTGGGTCAACAAGGATATCGCGTTTCCAAAAAAAAAATGCAGCCCATATCCCAGAAAGTCACATATTTGGGATTTGAATTACAGCCTGGTCAGAGAGCCCTGTTGCCTGAAAGAAAAGAAGCTATATGCTGGCTGGCACCCCCAATAACAAAGAAACAACTACGAGGATTTTTAGGTACAGTAGGTTTTTGCAGGATTTGGATTCCAAATTTTGGGGTTATTGCAAAACCTCTATATGAGGCAACACACGGAGATGAAAAGGTACTCGAATGGACTGAAGAGTGTGAGCAAGCATTCTGCCAGTTAAAGCAGGTTCTCATTGAAGCACCTGCCTTAGGACTACCGGACATGAGTAAGCCTTTTTCCCTTTTTGTGCATGACCGAGGTGGGGTAGCCGTGGGAGTCTTAACACAGAAATTGGGCAACGACCAGTGGCATATTTTTCAAAAAAATTAGACTTTGTGTCATGTGGATGGCCTGCTTGTCTCCAGGCTGTTGCTGCTACCTGTCTGCTAATACAAGAAGCTGAAAAATTAACCCTAGGCCATGAAATGATTGTATATATTCCTCATGCAGTACTTACAGTCTTGGAACAGAAAGGAGGGAACTGGTTAACTCCGGGACGAATGGCTTGATATCAGGCCATCCTCCTAGATAAGCCTGAAATAAAATTAGCCATTTCTCGCAATGTAAATCCAGCAACACTGTTGCCATCTATGGGTGACACACCAGATCTTGTGCATGACTGTTTGCAAACATTGGAAACTGTTTATTCTTCAAGACCAAATTTGAGAGACAGACCTCTTGAAAAAGCTGACCTGGAGTTCTACACTGATGGCAGCTCGAGTATAGAGAATGGAAATCGAAAATCCGGATACGCTATCATGACTACACAGAATGTGATAGAAGCAGTACCTTTAAACCCATCTGTTTCAGCTCAAAAGGCTGAACTCATTGCTATGACTCGGGCTTTGCAATTGGCGGCCAACAAAACTGTCAATATTTATACTGACTCTAAATATGTTTTCCTTGTTTTACATGCTCACGGAGCGCTATGGAGAGAGCGAGGTCTACTTGATTCAAAAGGAACAGGCATTAAGCATAGCAAGCAGATAAAAGCCCTCCTTAAGGCAGTCTGGGAACCAAAAGAGGTAGCGATAATGCATTGCAAAGCTCATCAAAAGAAAAATGATGATTCATCCACAAAAGGTAATCGATTTGCTGACGCTACAGCAAAGAAAGCAGCTAAAAAACCTCAGACAGACTTGCTGCCCGAAGTAAGTAATCTGTTACCTCTCCTCCCAGACTTATACCAGCCTGTGACACCACAGTACGGGGAAAGAGACAAACAATTGATAAGAGAGTTTCAAGCAAAGTAGGGGGAGCACGGGTGGCTAGTAGCAAAGGATGGCCACATTATCATCCCAGCTGCCTGGGTTCATGTGGTAGTGAAGAGAGCTCATCATGGCACCCACTATGGACCCAGGGCCCTGATAAGGTGGATCAGTCACTATGTAACTGGAGTGGGATTAAGAGAGGCTGCCAAGAAGGTATCAGAGACATGTGAGGTCTGCCAGAGAAATAACCCAAAAGGAGGGAGAAAAGAAACTTCAGGACATCAGAGAATAGGCAATGGGCCAGGAGAAGAATGGCAGGTGGATTTTACTGAGTTACCCCGGCAACAGGGGATGAGATATCTCCTTGTCTTTGTGGACACTTTCTCTAATTGGGTTGAGTGCTTCCCATGTCGGACTGCCCAAGCCCGAGAGGTGGTCAAGGCACTCCTACGAGAAATCATACCTCGCTTCGTACTTCCAAAAGGAATAGGGTCAGACAATGGCCCACATTTCATTGCACAAATTACTCAAAAGTTTTCTGAGTTCCTGGGAATCAGCTGGCATTTACACACCCCTTGGAGACCCCAGTCCAGTGGAAAAGTGGAACGTATGAATCAGACCTTAAAAAGACACCGTGCAAAGATTTGCCAAGAAGCTCGACTCAAATGGCCAGAGGCCCTACCTTTGGCCCTGCTGCGAGTAAGGGTCGCACCACATTCTAAATTGGGATTAAGCCCATTTGAGATAATGTATGGTAAGCCTTACCCTCTGAGTCTGCCCATGGGTACTGAACAACAGTTACATGTTTTAGGAGAAGGAATGATTAGAGAATATGTATGGTCTTTGGTTTCTGTTTTGTCTTCCATCCATCAGCAGGTACGGGACGTGCTGCAGACACAGAACCAGTCTCCTACCCTGGAAAATCAATTATTACCTGGAAGTTACGCTCTTGTGAAAGATTGGAACGAGGAACCACTTCGAGCCAGATGGAAGGGCCCGTATAGAGTACTTTTAACGACCCCGACAGCAGCAAAGCTCGAAGGAATCAAGACTTGGATACATTCCAGTCGCCTAAAGCCGGTGGCTGAACCAGAACAAGAAGAAACTCCTGCAAACTCCGGGACCGGAGGCAGAGAACAGTGGAAGGTGGAGCCAATAAGGGACTTAAAATTCCTATTCAAAAGAAAGGAACTTTGAATAATTTGTCAATCTTTGATCAAGTTTTACAAGCCTTATTATGAAATTGTTCAAGGTTTTAGTGTGGGGCACCCTGATCTGTCCACTCCTACTTATAGGAGGGGAAAATCTTTTACCACAAGAATTTGACCCTCAGGAAAATGTCTGGATTTATCTGGCCCGGGAAATATTAAATAGTACAGACTTCTGCTTGGCAGGAGGGATCAATGCTCATCTGGTTTTTACCTCATGCTTAATTGCAGTACCTACCCCCTTGAAAATTTTACAGAATTATACTATGCTGAAAGATGTAGAGAAGGAAAATACATAACAGGATATATATAAGTGGGGGACTATTGTAAAAGAGAAAAGCAAAGACATGTTTTCTGTACGGGTTCAGGCAACAGCTAATGCTTCTGAATGTTTCTTAATAGTGAATTGTACCAATAATTGCTTTGAATTGAACCAAGGTAGAAAAATCTTCTGTAATAAGACCAGTCAAATATCCTATGTATATACACATACCATCCTTCCTCGAGGATGGTTTCTGGCCTGCGGCAGAATGATATATTCATACCTTCCAGCAAATGCTACTGGGGGACCATGCACCATTGCCCGGGTAACTGCAGCTCTTCCAAGGAAGTCTGACCTAATGCACACTGAACAAACTCCTCTTGGTGGGAGGTTTAAACGAGCATACACTACTCTCACTGCTGATTGTGACGAGAATGATTCCCCTGGACTATTATCTAAGGCAGAATACATAGCATTAGCTGCATCTATGGTGGGGGTTCCGGGTCTTGCTGTAAGTAATAGAAGAAATCTTAATGCAGTAGCCTGTGTTTTAGCAAAAGGACTAAATGCTACATCTCGAGCGCTCTCAGCCTTGAATGCTGAACAAAAACAACTAAGGGACGCTGTCTTAGAGAATAGAGCCGCTATTGATTATCTCTTGTTACGACACAATCTGGGGTGTGAAACCTTAAAAGGAATGTGCTGCTTCAACCTCACTGATAATTCTGTGCTAATTGAAGACAAAATTGGTGCCTTACAACGATTGACACAGACATTGAAAGAAACATCTGGCTTAGACTTTTCCTGGTTAACTTCCTGGCTTCCCAATTTTGGATGGTTGAAGCAGTTGTTTTGTATGGTTATTCTGTTTTGTTTTATAGGGATTATGGTCTGTTTCTGTATCCACTGTATACCGGTTTGTATCGCATCTATCTTCAGGCCTAAGGTAAATCAAATGATTTTGTAAACAAAGAAAGCTGAGAATACTAGATTTGTGTTAAGTCAAATTGAATGGAGCAATCATAATTAATAATAATTATAAATGCTCCAGATGAGGGAAATGTAAGGTTTGACCTAGAAACTACTATGCAAAGCCTAAGCAAAAGTGAATGTTATGTGTCGAATGCCCATCTGCAATGATAAGGAGCAGACAGTCTTAGATAGAGGAAGCTTGAAAACAAAAAAAAGAATCAGAGGTACTGGAACAAAGAGCTCATTATAATACTAAAAATCACACCCCGAGGCGGGGAAGATATATGCTAATGGAACATATATGTACGTTAATGAGATACATAGCTAAAACACAGGTATAGAGACATGCTCAGTAAAGAACTCCTTGCGTCACTCCTTTATAACCAATTAGCAAACAAGGATGCTTACGAAGATTCAACCTCTGGTATATAAGGGGCTCAGTATTGAATATGTGTGTGCTTGTCTTGTGAAATTATTCCGCTTGCACCTTTTATTGCTAGCAATAAATTTTTTTTATACTTTCACCGCTGGTATCTTTATTGGCCTTTGCATACCGGGCACGAACCCAGACTTGAGCTGGGGCCTAACAGTTATACCTGCTCCTGCCCCCAAGTCAGCACTTGGAGCTGCTGCTGCAGTTGCCCCCCCTCAGTTACACCACTGGACACTGATAAAAAATGGTTGATCGAGGAAACCAAGTAAGAAAGGTAGAACAATGACCCAGATAAGGAATTTCGCCATAGAAACAAGATCCCAGTTCATTAACATAATAGGAAAAAAAGGATCAAAAGGAATAGTAAATCATTACAGGACTGAGACAGAAGAGGATACCCAAGGTGTGTCAAAAAAAAGCTAACAACCAGGAACTCACTAAGAAACATTCATTGAGTTAGCAGTAGGTTTTTCGGCTCTCTAGGCTAGGACAAAGTGGGATCTGGCTAACTAACCAATTACAAGCTGTTATATAAGGCACTTTGCTTTACCTTTTTAATCAAAGATTCCTAAAGACTCTGTCTCTGTTGTCTACTAAATAAGGTATTATTTTTAGCAGTCCTGTGTAACTGCAACCTTCTACTGGTTTTCTTCTTCCTAAGAGGACAAGTCTCCAACAGGAGTCTAACCGATTTGGACCTGCTGAAGGAGCCACAGCGAGAAACAAAAATATTGAAATTAGGGACCTAGTGTCAGAGTAGCTAAATTACATGGCTGAGCCTGGAGAAAAATCGAGGCCTTTCTCTGAGAAAGATAACTCCTAGAAAGATTGTGTAAAAGTTAGAGGCAGAAAATGCTCTGTGAATCTGTGACAACTTGTCTAAAATGATCACATAGCTGGCTCCTATTAAAATCAAGTGGTTAGAAACAAAATATAGAACTTGTAATGGACCTCTGCTGGTAACCTAAACTATGGAGGTTCATTTAATTATGACCACATTAGAAGGTACTTCACTCATAATTGATATGTATCCACATATAGGCTGCTGTGACATTAGTATAACAAGGCACAGGAATATCACATAACAGCTTAGGAGAAGAAGTAAAAAGGCACCATTATGAAACTAAGACTGCATAAATATAGAAATAATTATGAATGTCTGAATAGATGCAGAAAAAGAGGGAGGAGGAGGAAATGCTCAGGATACATGTGATATTCTTTATTCAACTGTGCAGCAGTAATTTTCCCAACATGTGCAATGTAGGGGAAAGTAGGGGTTTAAACAGATTTTTTTTCCCCTTCACATTCAACTTAAGGGCAGGCCTTTCAAGATTCAGAAATTACACAGAGCATAACTAGATAAAGCAGACAGCCAAATGGACAATTTATCAAAATATTATGCACCCAGCCAGATAAAAATTATTAATTTGTAACTGGGTTATTAAGAACTGTCAAGACTTGAGTCAGGCTTGCAATTCTCAAGTTCGAGAATTCAATTTGTAGACTGCAGCATTAAATTAAAAAGGCTTTCTCTGTGTCAGTTTTCACTAAACCTTGTGGATGTAACAAAGGCTTTTGGTGTCAGTAAGCCTGCTTCTCAGTTACTCCATTTGTTTGCTGGGAGAAAGAGTAGAGGGGAAGCAAGGGAGAGGAGGGCCTCCTCACATTGCTGATCGTCATATTTTGTAGCACTGGAGGGGCCTAACTAATACCTTACCCCTTGTACATACTGGGAAGCAGGAGTTAGCTGTGGTCTGCAACCATGCATCCAACATGGTCAACATAAAGCATTTACTATCCATGTAGGCCATCTGCATAATAGCAGGGTTGGTCAAACTTTTTTAAGAAAAAGATTTTTTTCTGTCTGTAGATGGAGTTTCCTTGAAAATTATTTTTTTGTTGGAAAATTGGGTTTTGGGTGAAATTTTATTTTTGTAAAAAAAGAAATGTAACATTTTCAAAGATACTTTGGGGTGTTTCCAAATGTTTAAAATTGTACAATATTCCATTTCTCTTATTACTCTCCTTCCTTTAATATTTTTTTAAAGGAACAAAGGGCAGAAAAGTTTAAAATGGGTGAGAAAGGATTTTTCACCTACTTTCTATCACTTCCCATATTTTTCCTTTTCCTAATGGAAAGTGGTGAATTGATAGATTGCATTTCATTTTTTCCTGCCTGTTTTATCATCTTGGCAACATTCCATAGTTGGGGGACTGTAGAAAGAATACAAAAGGTTAAAAAAAACTAAAAACAAATAAACCATAAGACAGGAGAAGAAAGGGAAAAGCAAAATTCTAATTCTAAATTCCTAAAACTGCCAAAAAATGTTCATTCTAAATTTTTAACAAACAATCAAACAAATGAAATGTTTCATTTCAAATGTTGAGTTAGGAAAAACTTTGGATGTCTGAAAATGTTTGCATTTTTCCTAATATTTAGCACCTATACACAGGAAACAGACTAAATAAATACCTTCCACACACTTATACCTTTAGTATTTCAGAGAACAAAGTCCAGTAAAATCTCTCTCTCTCTATATATATATATATATGTTTGTTTTTAGCTTTTGTAAGCCTAACTCATGTTATGTGATTGGAGAAAACAGAGACCAATCTCTAAGTGCCACTTAACTTGTTGCATGGTGTTAGATTTAAAGATTAGGCAAATTAGGTGTAAATGAAACCATTTGTATACCTCAGTTTGAACAGGAGCTGGGCAGCAAACTGAAAAATTATATTATATTATATTATATTATATTATATTATATTATATTATATTATATTAGAAGTAATTATAACTTTTCCTGGAAAACAGTGGCATGTCCCAGAAACTGCAGCAGAATGAAAACTTTCACTTTCCTATGTATGGTAGGTCCAGAGGTACTGGATATTTGCAAGACATTCTAATACAGGAAACAGACTGCTAGAAAAGCCAGATGCAAAATTCTATAATATTGTAACCCATGTAAGACCATCACTTGGAATATACAGATCAATCATCTGCTAGTTAAGACCATTGGCTAGCCTAAGAAATTGGACATGTGATTCCAAGTTTGTATAGCTTTTATACCTATCACTGGGATCAGACTTCCTTCAAATGACAGTATGATCTTTTTTGTAAATGTGGTCATCTTGCACTTTTCCTGTTCGTGCTACATGTACACCCCAGTGCTCTATGAAGGTTGGAATTAACTTTGAGATCCTTTCTATTGCTGCTCCTTCCAAATCTCAAAAACAACTTGATCCCTCCAGTCTATAAATGCAGTTCAAATCCCGAACTAGCACTCCATCTCATTAACATTATCAGCTTCTATCCCTGGTTGGACTAGATGATCTCTTGAGGTCCTGTCCAGCCTTACTTCTCTATGAAATCTTTAAGCACTATATAAAACCTGGTTGGTTTTTGGAGGGGGTGGGAGGAGGGCTGTCTAATAAGTGTTTGTTCTAACTCTCCACAGAAACTTTAAGAATGCCCTATAGTGCCTTGCCAAAACTATACCAGGGTTACTTTTCACAAGGAAAAGCAGGGATATTTTATTTTATTTTATTTTATTTTTTGTTGCTGAGCATTCATCCTTACCTCCATTTTGAAAGCAAAAAAAACCCAAGAAGACTCATGCAATGTTAAAGGAAGCTCCCAAGGGATGATGGAAAATTGAGTTTTCTCTTCTCTTTCAGTTCTGTTCAGTTTTCCAATTTATCAGAGCAGATCTTCAGAAATTTCCAGAAAAAAAATGGCCTTTTGAGGGAGCTATGCTATGCTGTGAATTATGAGATTATTCCCAGGGGGCAAGGCAGTTGCAATAATGTCATACAGAGTAAATTCTAAATTAGGCCTGATTGGGATATTTTACATTGATTTTTTTCATGGACAATGGAGCATCTATAAAAATCAAAGTTTTCTGTGAAAAAAACGCTGTCATTTAACTTTTTAAAAATTTTTGGACTATTTTGGTGAACAGACAATTTTTTTCTGTAGTCAATGTAGCATCAGATTGCTTTTCCTCATTGTGACACGTTAGCTCATGGGAAATGTAGTTTGGCAAGTTTTATGATGTTTTAGCATCATGCAAATCACATGGCTTTGTTTGTAAAAAATGTATGAGCGCAAAATACCTTTAAGTAATTGTCTCTGGGGATTTGTCTGCACAAGATTAATTAAATTGTATATAATAACTGAGGTAGGTGGCACAATACGGTGATAAACTGGTCAGAGTAGACAAGGGTAGGGTGTATGTGGCACAGTGTAAGCCATTCCTAGGCAAACCCTAAGTGGGCACACCTACCTGTACCTCCAGTGTAGTTCATGCTGGAGTTTGTTAGTCTTCGGCGCCATGTTTGCACATGCACCCGGGACCGTAGCACATTGAGCTGGGGCAGAGCTGTTCTAGCTGGCAGTAGACCATAAGGGTCAGCCTGCCAGCTCAGGGCTGCTCTGACTTGGCTCAACATGCTGCAGAGGGAATGGCTGGGGCATGAGGATGCTCCAGTGTGGGAATAGCTGGCAGGCAGTCCCTTCAATGAAGCACTCTTATGCCCCAGTCAGCCCCATCACTGTCTACACATGTGTTGCGGCAGAATAAATAACTCCTCCGTCAGATAGTACTTGTGTCTGGCAGTACTATTGTACAGCAGAGTTAATTAGTTACTCTGTCCTAATAGCACCACACGTGTAGATGGTGGCATTTTACTGTAAAGCCAATTAAGCAACTCTTCAGTAAATGTCTCATGTAGATGTACCCAATGAGGCTAGATTAGTCCTTGTCTACACTGACTTATTGGCATAGTGTCAGGTAACTTAATTACTAGAAATTAATTTTGAAACACATAAAGTACATTGATTATTGAAGAAAAGACCTGGGAAGTTGATGCAGACACACCTCACTGCAGCCAGCATGTATCTGTAACTGGTGGAGTAGAGGGGCAGAGTTAGTGCTGGAGAACTGAGCGCTTACAGGAAAAAGCTCTGACCAGGCACAATCAATGCTGGAAGTTTGACTACCACATCCTATATACTCGTAGGTGAAGCATAAAGAAGCATCCCTCTGCATATATACAAGGTGAAGGTGTACTTTCCCTACTAGCTTCTATAATGAATCAAATATTTTGATGGGCTCATTCAGATCCTTTAGTTTGTTTTGAAACTGGTTTATCCACAGAACATGCGGATTTGCACAATAATGATATTATTCTTATGCTTGTGGGTGGCATAATTAGTAAAATATTTAATATGCCCTCCCATGTGAAATTACAGTTTGCTTGGGCATGATTTTTTAAACAAGTGAGTTTTTTTGCTCATAAAAATAGCCCTAAAACAAGACTGTGACGCTGCATCAAAAAAGTGGGGGTAAAGCCTTGAGTGGCCATCATTCCACACGTAGGACCTCTCATGTGTGTGTGACCTGCCAAAGACAGAATATTTTTCAGCTCTCTCCTACCCCGCAAGTAAATCATCCTATCCTGTCCTACCCATATCTGTGCCGACTGAGTGTTATTTGTCAAGGTGGTCAAAGGCTTAAGGGTTTATTTTTATTTTGTGCTAAAATTATATTTAATTACTATCCTTCATTTTCATGAATTTTTAATATGTATTATGCACTGGGAGTCATGTTTCTTTTGTCAAACAAGATAGGGTAGCAGTCTTGGAGACTGCCTTTAGACAAATGACAGGAAGAACTGACAAGGGCAGTGCCAGTACAAGCTGACCTACATAAGGTGCCACAGTTTTTACCTGTGGGGACTACATCATAGGCTAACATTTCAGTCCAGGTCTTTTGGTCATTGGCTTTTAGCTGATTCTTTCTACAAGACGGCCACCTAAGATGACAAATAGCTACTAGGAATTGATCTGAAAACCACAAGATTGCTTTTCTGAGACCATCTGAATGGCTTTGGAGATATGTTGGGTTATGTGTATGATGGGTGTGGGAGGGAGAGAGATGGCACAAGAAGTCTCAAGCCACTTTCTGGCCAGAGCAACTGGAAAAAACAAAAGTCCATATGCTCACAGAGTGAAAGAGCTTCACAGAGCTAATGCCACTGCTGGGGTAGCCTGTGCCAGAGTATCAGGATAGGGTGAGGAGGAGATGAGGTTACCACCCCAGCTCCACACCAGCTTTTGGAGGTGGCAACTTTGCAATCAGAAAAGTATTCTGCACCTTCAAGAGCTGTAGAATCAGCTGGTCCTCCCAGCAGTTCTTGGGTGTTGAGAATGCTCCAACTCTAAAAAAGAATCTGGCTTTAAAATCTGTGCTTCTTCCACTGACATCTAGCAATAAATTTGGTGAAAACAGTATGTCAACAGCCATATGAATTCAGTGTTAGTAAAATAAATTCTGCCTTTGCAAATTCAGGGCCCGATCCTGCAATTTTATCCAGGCAAAATTCCAAGAGGCTTCTGTTAGCATTTAGCCTTGGAAATAGCTGTAAGGTAAATCACCTGTCCTAAAAAAGGATGAAACCTCTCATATTGCTCTATCTTCTGTCAAAGGAAATAAAGAGAATGAAAGATTATGGGCCAGATTCTCTTCTGGTTTAAACTGCTTCAGTTCCAGTGATTTCAGGGAGCCATTCCTATTTATGCCAGTAGAGAATTAGCCTTCATATAAGGGTGCCGTTTATGCTTTTGAATAACTACCTCATGAAATTCTGTATGTAGCTGCATTTCCAGCTGCCATACAAACTGAACATTGAAGTGTGACAACATCACCCTATGGATTGCTTCTCTAGCAAAGAAACCTATGGAATCACTTTCATGATGAGCAAAATGTATTTGTGTATTAAAAATAATAGGTGGATGAATCATCATCTCCTCTTCTAGTTTAATGAGTTGCAACACTCAACAAGGGCTGATTTAAAATACAGGAAAATGGGGGCATTTTTTGTGCCTCTTAAAATTTTGCAAATATTTCCCGAAGTATATGAGACTTTCCAATGCTTATGAGTAACATTTTATTCTTATTTTGGGGAAAACATTAATGTAATTATATATTTATATTTCCAACACAAAAAACTGCCCTAACAGGAGTTAAGATTGTGTTAATTTCTAAATGTGCTAAATCTATGCTGGACGCATCTACATGAGATGCTACGTTGCTGTAGCAACATGCTACATGGTATGGCGACGTAGTGTCGGCAGGCAGAAACCGTAAGGTTGCAGCTATGTTACCATAGCAATGCACTCCCTCGCTATAGCGTGTCGCTACGGTGATGTAGTGGCTAAAAATAACTGCGCCACCAGCACAGCGCAGTACAGGCTATTCCAAAAGGGAGTACTAAATGATGGCGCAGTAACAACGGTGCTGCAGGGGCACGTGCAGTTGCGCCCGCTAAGTATAAATGCTGCTTATACTGAAAAAAAGACAGCATCTTATTAAGTATGTTAGCTAATGCAACTAAAACGTAATTCTGCCCTAATCTGGATAAGGGCAGTAGTGTTTAAAAATATGTTTTCTGGTTGTAGTTCAGGTTAACTTTGTCCAAATCGAGGGCAAAATCATATTTAACAGTATACTAGGTAAAAACTTCATTTGCCAATGTGATACTTTTCCCTCCAGTATAAGGTCTAAATCAACAGAAAATAATGACTAACAGCTTTTTCTTAACCTTTAGAAATCACTTGCTATTCCACAAATTCTAGATTATATTAGTATAAATAGAAAATTTACACAGCAACTGTAAGTGGGACCATAAGTCATAATTCAACTTTTCTGTGCATACATATAGATACATACAAACAATAAGTCATAATAATTGCATAGCACCACACTCACTAGTAAAAACTGCAAGAACGTTTTCAGAATATCTTCAGAAAAAACAAATATAGAAAAATTACTTACACTTTTTTCCTCAACTTTAGAGATCAAGCTATTTATACCTTATGTTATTTAGCCCTATTGTAAGGAACAAAAGCAGCCAAGTCCACCAGACCCTGTGCCTACTGAAGTCAGTGCCCGTTTTACCACTGATAGCCATCCCTATCTAAACATCTCATTGATTATTGTGAAATGCCTGACATAATTTCCTGCAGTTTTGTTTAACAATTATAAGTAAATATTTCATATTTCTCAACGAATATCGCATTCAAGCCATTTACAGTTTAGTAGCTTTGAAGTTAAGGGATTAAAAAACCTCCATTAAAATAGGTCATTTAAAAATGCCTCTGACTTTTTACTTATCTAACAGAAATGGTTAAAACTTTAAAATATTAAATCTGAGTCTCATTATTAAATGAGGAAAGAATTACATGTTGTTACAAGAATCAGTGGGATATAATCCTCACTTTAAATACATTTTTTCCCACTCAGATTGAACTAGAGAGTTGCAACTACTTCAGAAATTAAGGTTTATGAAATGATCAAACAGTTGGATGCCTATTGCATCAACAAAGAAGAAAAGTAACCCATTTTTAGTGACTTCTGCTGAAGACTGGAACCTGAACATAATATTTTTAAGAAAAGGCTCCCTTAAATTACAATGAGCATGGAATAGAATAACTTTTGGTAGTACAAAAAACAGTAACTATCTCCCTTAAGGCCCATTTCCTCAATAGGAGGGATAAATAGCAGGGATAAGTGTGTTATCCCACTCTAACTCATGATAGTTTCATACCTCCCTCTGTTCTTTACTATTGTGACAGTCATTAGTCCTGTGGCATACTGTTAGACACTGAAACATATTTGCAAAGGGGTGTCATTAACTGCCCAGTTGAAACTTTGGCTGTCCTATGAGGAAATGTAGCCAACTGCAAGAAAAGGGGCTTTCAAGGAAATGCAAAGGGAGGACCAAAAAACAAACAACCAAAACCCTAAAAACTAAAACAAGAAAACTGAGCTTGAGGACTGTGGGTGGGGAAAATGAGAAGGATGGAGATGGTAAATGAATAGAGTTGGAGGAGGAGATGTTTTTCACAAAGCGAAGCATGTTCCAGTTCTCACCCCACTGAGCAGGCCTAGTTTCATAAATGTTATGGATGTCATTCATTATTATTTATCTATCTACTCATATGATTTGCTAAAGGGTAAATCCAGGCAAGAAAAGAGTTCTGTAAATTACTGGCAGCAGTAACACTTAATTGAAATATTTTGTTTTGCTCCTGGTTGCAGTCTGGATGATGTGACATACAGCTGTACATTTGTGTCAGGATGTTTGATGGGCTATTGAAGTCACTCAACAGTACAAAACAACAGCATCTTCACCTCCTTAAATCTTTCCCTCTGCTTTAGCCTTTCCTTTTACATTTGTCTGAATCTGTTGCTCCTCAAGGTATTGACACACGTTTTTCTCTCTCTTAATAAATTCCTGAGTTTGTAAATGTTAGGTCATCAGACACTTTTTTGCTCTTATTAAATAAACACCCCCCCTGAAAAAAAACAAACAACCGAACAAAAAAAACCACCAAGGAAAATCTTTCTTCTTTATTTCACTTTATACTAGTATGCTTCAAGGATAGTCTTCTGGCTAATGGCTCAATCCTGTGTGATCCTCAGTACCATCAGAGCCTACTGAAGTTATCAGACATTTAAACACCTAGCAGCTGGAGCTCTGCATATATGGTGGTATAGGTACAGCTGTATGTGAATTTCTTTTTTCACAAGAGAGGTTTTAGTTAGAAAATGATGACTCAGTGGGGAAGTTTTTCTGGTCCAGGTTGAAATGTTTGGTAAAAATAAGAAAATGAGGCACCAGACCCACAATTTCCTGTTAGTTACAACCATTATCTGGGACACCTGGACCTTCCTGCTTTACAGCAGGAATTTGAACCTGGCTGTCCCACACCCACCTCCTCTTTCTCCCTCTTTCTGTTTCTGTCTCATCAGAAAGTACCAGTGGGTCTTCCAGAAACCTCCCTGAGGAAAACTTCATCAAGACTGATAGGAAAGAAGGTCCAACCAAGGCTAAAGCTCCACTGGACTAGTGTGGTTAAGTTACATCAATTTTTATAGCCAACAGCATGCAAGGAAATGATGAGAATGGCATCATATCTAGCGGGGGGAGGGGAGGCGGGGTACAGTAACATCTTCCTTTGATTGTGCAGCACACAAACAAAGGTTTGGTCTCAGATGCTTGTTGCAACCCCCCCCCCAATGCACACATCAGTGAGCTGTCTGCCACACATCCCTTTTCAAGAGCCTAGATCTGCTCCTGCATCCAGCTACCTTCAGCTCTCCAGCCTGAATGACCAGGCACCCATTTAGAGCTGGATCAGCTAAGGGCAGCCTGTGGCACAAGTCCAGTGTTTGAATTCACATCTCCAGAACTGTACTGCAACACTAACTGCACTGCCACCACATCCCTTCAATACTGATAAGCTCTCCACAAAATGTTTGGTTTGGACAAAGCAGCCTATTTTGATAATATAAGATTCCACAGAAATATTGCAACCTGCTCTACCAAGCAGCCCGTACAAAGTATTAATACGATAACTTACATTTCTATAAAATATTTGGTTACAAATATAGAAAAAGAAAACTTCACGCACTCAGATGCAATCACCTCTGGGGTGCAACACAGCGGCTGCTTAACAGTGCAAAGCAAAACTAAATAGCTGCTTAGGATAGAAAGTGAAGAAGAGCATAACTATTTGAAACTGCAGGGGGAGTTAATATATCAGCAGTGTTTGGCTGATTCCTCTGATTTCATATATAATACCATGCCAGCATTTTTACAGCTAAGCAAATAATAGCAGACAACTTTGTGTGGCATCTCTTTCATGTGGGTGGTAACAACTAGCATAGCATAAGGGTTATTATAAATATTATGAATCTTTTGAAAAAGAGCTCTCTCACATTAATGTTCCAAAGCATATCAAATTAAATATGACTATTAAATTCTGTCAAATACCTTTCCAGCATCCAGCAAAAGAACCAAGAAATTAATTTTCCTCATTTTGTAGCATTTGTCATACTCAGAGGTCTGCAGGCATTTTACTAGAGATGTCCCTGTATATACAGATAGGACTGAAGGAACACATTGTGGAACTAGAGTTTCTAGTTATGGAACTGTGAAATCCTGATTCCATTCACACTGTTTCTCTGGAGAAAACCAGTGGGTTTGTTTGCAGGGATTCATGCTCGATTCCTTAAACTTCAAGCAAATCCAACAAGTTTGATGTGTTCCAGGGTAAGGATGCTTCAGGATGATGTGGATAAACCACATAGCAGCATGGTATTCTAGTGAATAAGCCAGCATGTTTCTTAGCAGCTCACAAGCACCACACACCGGTGTGACAATTACACTATGAGAGAGGCAAGGGTATCTTTAGGGACCTACACAAACCAAGGTGGCAGACGGGCGATTTCACAGGCCAATTATGGTGCCAGCCACCATTTCCTATGATTTTCACAGGCTTATTGTGGCAAGCCCACTGCCACCCCCTCCCCCCCCCCCCCGGCCACTGCCGATTGACTCATTGATTGGCTGTAAGGGCTACCCTCCATGTGGCCCCGTCCTTCTCTACTGATTGGCAGGGAGGGGCAGGGTCACACTTAAGGCAGCCCTTTTGGCCAATCAGCACATAGGGAGAAGGAAGTACAGGCGTCGTCTTAGTTGCTCCCCTTCATGCTGGTGGTTTCCCTGCACCCTCCCCACCCCCCAGTGTGTTGTGAGGCCAGGTTGCAGCATTGCAGCAGCTGCTGGCTCCTATTGGGAAACCAGCATTTTATTTTTAGTAAGTTTTTTTTCCCCAGCAATTCTGTGCAAAATTGCAGAAACCAGCATTTCCACAAAAATTGCAAAATTGCCATTTGAGTATGTCTCTATGTATCTTAGGATGATATCTCTTACTTGACTACTGCATTGTTAGGATAGAGTTAGATAAGATTTTGAATACATGACATGCTTCAGGTCTTCTTCAGTTACACTACACTCAGAGTGGTTGTAAGAAACTTCTCCTGACTCATTGATTGACCAGTACAAAAGTGAGGACAGATCTATCATATGGTCCTCCCTGCAGTACTTCTGGTTCCTTTAGACATCCTAGGCTAGATCCAGATAGTGAAAGAACTTATTGCAGTGCCTACAATTTAGGTGCCTACCCCCAGGAGGATGGACCTAAACAGACAGGCAGCTAGGATCTCTCTCCAGTCACTGAGGAGTTAGGTATCTCTGAAGGGAGAATCCTGGTGAGGTGCCTAGGGTCTTTCCATGGAGAACTGGGAGAGTAAACCATGTCCAAAGGTTGATTCAGGGAGACTTAGGCACCAAGAAGTATGCAACTGGCAACATTCAGCACAACTATCCTTCTCCAGAACTTATGCACCTGCCTCAAGCTGTACATTAGATATTTCCGTTCACCTGGTATCCATCGCCTCATCTTCCTCTTCTGAGTCAGCTGTTCCCAGGCACTATGTATATATGTGCACCTGGGACTGCAGCTGTTAGAGCTGGGGCAAAGCAGGCCCAGGTTGGCAGGGGGCTCAGGGGTCAGCCCTGGGCTCTGGGTTGTGCCATTGGGCAGTGGAGGGGCTAGCTGGAGCACAAAGTTATGGTGCAGGGCTAACCAGCAGGCTGGCCCCATACTGTAGCACCCTTGTGCCCCAGCCAGCCCTGGTCACTGTCTACACGCACTAAATGATTCTACTGCAGGATAGTACTTGTCCTGGACAGCACTATATTACAGCAGAATTAATTAATTTACTGTTCCCTAATATGGACACACTTGTAGAAGAATATCCTTTACTGTGGAGCTAATTAAACACCTCCACAGTAAAATGCACATGTAGATGTACCTTACCTGGACTATTCTATAGCTTGGAGGTTAAAGTATGTTCCTCAGAAGAGAAAGATGGGGGGTTTGAATCTCCTCAGGCTGAAGCCAGCCTGAGCTGCTTCTGTGATTAAAACTATGGCAAAAGCTGGGGGGTTTTGCCCCCAACTACCATCAGCACCATGTGGGATTGCTCCTGTCACCCTGCCCTCATTCCACTACTGGCAAAATTACTAGTGGCCGTGCATTTAAGTGCTTAACTCAATATACTATATGCAAGTTAGGTGTGCTATAAGGATGCTGAATGGATCAGGGCCCTCTGGCTAGCCAAAATGTTGTGTATGGTTTGCCTTCTAGTTTATTTTCTGTAATAAACCTCATACCCCTGGTCTCAGGAGCTTACTAGTCATCAGGGAGCTTAAACATCCAAATACCTTTCTGAATCTGTAGGCAACTGTTTTTAAAGTCATAGCAATGATATAGACAGGAGACTTTGTAATGTTTATATGCCCTCATACATATTCTCCTCACTACTCCCACTTGCATGTCTAATCTATCACTTTCAGATCAGGTGGAAATACAAGCTTCTGGCCCACATATATGAGACAGCACTCTTATCCCTGACCAGGGCTCACTCCTTTTGGGGAGGTGGGAAGTAACTAAGAATCAAGTGGTATGTCTGTTGCAGCAGAGCAAGCCATTGATCCATTATCAAGGAGATTATCAGGAGAATATTCCTATGGGAAATTACACAGGCACATTTCTCAGCAAAGAGACCATGTCTTCAGTGCCTAAGTATACAGAAAAATGCTCTCTGCTACAATTAATAGTTTAACTACCTCTTACCCAATCTGTCTACAAGCTGCAGTGTAAGAACCTATTGCTCATGAATGCTGTGAGCATTTGCTGAAGGCTGGTTTCTGATCCCTATTTCTTGGACTGCTCATTCCCAGCACAGTTGGGTAGGTCTTCACCTGCTGGCTTAACCCAGCTGCTTTATGAATCAAAAATTTCCTATGTAGCTTCTTAGACAAGGTACCCACATTTGGATCAAAGCCATCCATTTCAGCTCTTGATTCAGTCCAGCCATTCTCTCGCTCAGAGTACAAGGCAACCCCATGCCCTGTGGTGGCAGCATCTTTTCCAGCCCCTCTCCTGGAGTCAGTTGACCCCAGCCAAAATCCCCTATACGTTTTGGATTAATAACCACCTCTTCTAGTGAAGCTCAGGTCACCAGTGACTTTTGAAAATGCCCCCCTCCCCCCCCCCCTTATTAGTTAAATGGACCTCCATTGATCTCCTGTATTTATCCTTCCCTAACTATAGGGGTTGGAGTCAGGAGGAACACCAGAGGACAGTGTTCCCCACCTCCAGGCAAACATAGATTTTGGGAAGGGCATCTGCCACCTCACAAGACACATCCTCTTTTCTTCTTTAATGCACCTTTTCTCAACAGAGACTGACTTTACAGGAGAGGAAGACAGTCCTGACTCTCCTATGAATCTGTCAACACTGCTCATTAATCAAGCAGACAATTCACTGTTGAGAGACATAAGGGACTCCTCTCAGGGGCCATACACACTGCTTCTACGCAGCTCTTTTCCTCCATCTTCCCCCATGAAATATAGGAAACAACAGATTAGGAAGCAAATTCAGCACAGATGTACGCTGTGTGAAATCCTGTTGACTTCAGTGGATTTTCAGAGTGTGCGTATGTATGCGGAATTTGACTTCAGGAATGTAAAACACAGACTACCCCCCAAATCTTTCTGATGTAGATGTAATTAGAATTCTACCCAGAAACATGGATAATATTGCTGGGTTCTAATTTGCTATAGATTCCAAACTTGATCATCAGTGGAGTTTATAATATGTTTTGTAGCTTGTTAGTTAATTGTGTATGTATGCAATAATATAGTTTACACAGCATACATGAGCAGGGCAACTATTACATAAATCATGCTCTTTCACTGACCATGAAATAAATAACAGGGCATCAGATAAACTGAGTTCTTTCTGTATTTTCAAGTGTCACAAAGCACTGGCTATACCAATGCAGTGTTATAGGAATAACAATATTTCTGATGGTGCTTGAGGGCACCTGTGCTTGAGGTTGAAACTTTGGAACCTGGACTGTGAGAACGCTCATTGACAACTCCACAGTAGGATCATACTTGTAAACACTATATTATTTGTAAATACTAGTACTTGCAAATACAAGTACGATCCTGCTGTGGAGTTTTTTTATCCATATCAGAGCATGTGTAGATGCTGCCCCACATGGCAGGGGAATAAAAGTGCTTCAGTGCAGGAGCTGCCTGCTGGCTAGCCCTGTGCTAGAGCATCCTTATACCCCAGCCAGCCCCTGCACAATATGTTGAGCTGGGGAACAGCCCCAGGCTGACCTTCAGGGCCCTCTGCCAACCAGAGCTGCTCTGACCTGGCTCAGTTTCCCTCCCCAGCACTACGCTTGGACTGGGAAGGCAAATCAGCCCAGCTGGACTGAGTTCCCAACCCCACTGCGATGATCAGGCTGCATTTCTTTCCCCAGCCCGATGGTCATGCTGGGGTTGGAAATTCAGCTCAGCTGGGCTGAGTTCCTTTCCCCAGCCCCATGGTAGTGCTCAGCTTAGCCCTAGTTCCCTTCCCTGATTGATCCTGGTACTGGGGAGGGGAACTGAATGATGGGGCTCAGTTACCTTCCCCAACTCCCCGGTCCCAGGTGGCATCCCTCCCTCATCTGGCAGGCAGATGGGGACCCGCAACCCCAGGAGAACTGACATAGCCCCTGCAGCCCTCCTGAGGTTGGGCCCCAATCTGCCTGCAAGATGAGAGAGGCTGTTTCAAGCTTCCCCACTATAGCCTATGGGCGAAACATCAAAAAGCATCACTGTTTCAATGAAACGAAATGGAACAGCAGTTTCAAATCTAAACAAAATTTGAAACGAAACGCTGTTCTGTCAAAACCTTGAAATGCAAGTTGAAATAGAATGGTGCCGTTTCACACAGCCCTAAATTTAATATGTATTTTCTTTTCTAAATCAGCTACCCATATTGCATAAAGTAACAAGGGACGGCCATCCAGCTTTGTGGGGCTGCTTCTGTGTTCCTTGTACAAGTGAATACAAAGCTGGGAGACTGAGGTTGAAAGGAAGAAAAAAATCTGGCCATCCTCCACATCCTTCCAAGATATAAGACAGGCAGACAAGGTTATTTTGGTAAATCTGATATCTTTTATTAGATCAACTCAAATAGTTGGAAAAAAATCTTTGTGCAAGCTTTCAGGTACAAATATCCTTAGTCAATCTAAGGAAGCATCTTCAGTTGGTAGGTGCTCATCCTGGATGGAATGGATAGTAAAGAAGCCAGAGGCTGGAATGCAGGCAAGAAAGCCAGTTAATGCACTAGAGCATGGGGTTACATTGCATCAAGTATAGAGGCTCATGGAGATTATTTTCCTTCAGTCAAGACAGGGGATCCAGGACCAATTTGAAATTCTGAGACACCCTCTATCTAGTTTTTGCTGTACCTGGGTTACGCAATTGTGTTATGCCCCTTGTTCAGGACTTGTGGCAAAGCCACATGCTAGTTCAGATAAAGTCATTATGGGGCACACTGAATTCCACACCTGCAGTCTCATACAGAGACAAAAACTCCAAGAAATGCAAGAATACTGGGTACCATCTTATACTGGTGCCTTAAAGATTCTACTGGTATGTTAGCCACACCAGGGCTGTACTGGTCAGCAATTTCTTGTATGATGAAATCTTTATAAACTCCCTAAGACCATGTGCCGAGAGGAAGAGTACTATTTGTTGTTGCCCCTGTTGTCTAATAGATTTTGTGTCTCTGTCTTTTTATTTCCTTCTGATTGATTGATAAACAAACTTGATCCTTTTCATAAAAACAAGATGCAAGAAACAAAGGCAACAATTTAATTTCCAAGGTTTGTTTTGTGAATGGAACGTTGTGCTGGGATTTTTTTTTTCTCTCATCTCCCCAGGACATTAGCTTGGGCATATTGCCTGAAATAACTACAACAGAACAAAAGTGAACTTTCAGCACTCAGGATTTATGCATCAAAAATGCCTCAGCCCTAGAACATGCTTTATGAGTGTTAAAATAGAAGGTACGGTCCCTGTGTCTCAGGTGGTGAACAGGTGATATCTCTACAAGATTTAGCTCTTTGTAGACTTTCCTGAAATTCCTTAAACTGCTGAAATCATGATTGATTGCTCCAAAGAGAAGTAAAGTCTATATCTGGACCCCAAAACCTTGTTCCAATCACTGCCTATAATTACAGTAAAAATTTCAGTCCCTAACAGATCATAAAAAGTGATAAAAAAGAAAAAAGGCTGTTGTATTTCATAGCATTATTATTGAATAAACATATTTTCCCCATAAATAAGACTGGAAAGCTCTTCAACTATATTATGTTACTATAGATATGCCTACAGTTTACACACTGTGGCTTGGCACCATGTATGTATGACTCACCAGGTGCACAATATATACACTGCATGACCTGCTGATCATGCCAAACTGATGAAGGCCATACATCCATACATTACAGAGTATGAATTGTGCCTTACTACTTATCGAGCAAAGTACTACAGTACTCAAAATAAATAAGAGTTGATGATTCCTGGCCTGAAATACTGGGTAAAGTTTTCAAATCTTTAATGCAAGCACAATTAAACAGAAGAATTCTGAAAGCTGCCTCTGCAGAATCCCCTGCCTTCATATCTTTTCAAGTGCATTTTATTTAAAGATCCATTAAAGACACCCATTGAAACACTTAGTGTGGGCACAATGTAAAGCCACACTTCAGTCACATGCACAGTGTACACCCACCCAGGCTCTCATATTTGGGAGGAACTGCATGCTGGAAGCTGCTGCCTAAAGTCAGTCTGATGATAACCAAAAAAAGAAGAGGAGACAGGATAATTTCCCTGACCACTGGCAAATTTCAGCATAAGATAAAGGGGAAAAACGTGTCTTAAGACTAGAATTTAATAGAGCATTACATCCAGGGTAGAACAGTCTACACTTAGAGTTTGATATGTACAACACAAACTTACTTCTGTGTTCACTAATTTCCAGAGACCGTTATTGTCTTCATCCCTATTAAATTCTGTAAGACATTTCTATAAGAGTACTTATCTCTAAACACATGGTAGAGAGGCCTACCAGTGGGGTGCTGACATTGCTAGTTTTCTAACACAGCTGGAATTCTGCACAGGTCAAATGAACAGAGCGCTAATCACAGGAATTTCTAATCTAATGGCTGATTGCTGGTGCTTGATCACAGACCTGATTTTTCCTCAGCCCACTGGACTTCTGGGAGCTGAAGACAGCAGGGACAGGCAGTTTGCCACAGCATCCTTTTCTTTCCCACCACTAGATGGATAAATATAGCACAAAAAAATTCAGGCAACAGCTCTGGAGTCATAAAGCAAGAAGCAGTTAAGAACCACTTAAAACTCCTTCATCCCTCTTCTTTCTATGGAAGCTCAAATTCTTGCCTAGGCACAAATGTAAGCTGGTTAAGGAACATTTTTCTCATGTGAGCTGTATACCAGGTTTCCAAAGCTGTAGTCACATCCCCATTCCTGCTGTTTCAAAGAAAGATGCAATTTCCTGGAAAGATATCAGATGATGCAGTAGCATGCCCTGCTTGTAAGAGATGATCAGCAGGGATCCTGATTTTCTCTGATTTACAAAAATCCCCAATTTTTGGTTAAACCCCCCATCCCCGAATTCACATTTTTCCATGATTAAAATGAACCACTATCTATCTATCTATCTATCTATCTATCTATCTATCTAGTGGTGTTCATTTTAATCATGGAGAAATATGGATGAGGGGTGGGTTAACTAAAAATTGGGGATTTTTGTAAATCAGAGAAAACCAGGATCCCTGCTGATCATCTCTTATGAGCAGGGCATGCTACTGCATAACCTGATATTGATAGATAGATCTGTGTGTGTGTGTGTGTGTATGTATTGCTATATATATATTTTATAGATAGATCTGTGTGTGTATATATATATATATATATATATATATATATATATATATACACACACACAGATCTATCTATCAATATCAGGTTATGCAGTAGCATGCCCTGCTCATAAGAGATGATCAGCAGGGATCCTGGTTTTCTCTGATTTATAAATATAAATATATATATATACACATACATACACACACACACACATATACATACATACATATACATATATAGTGGTATTTCATTTTAATCATGGGAAAATGTGGATTTGGGGTTACTTTTTTTTAACCATAAATTGGGATTTTTTTTTTAAATCAGCGAAAACCAAGATCCTTCATGATCAGCAAGGGACCTGTCTCAGTCAAAGAGTCACCTACCCACTGATATGTGCAGGGCACATATAGATTTTCATCCTTTCTTGGCTATGGGGAAATGGGGGGATGCTTTTCAACTTAAAAGTTTAGCTTGTTCTTATATAGGGATGATTACTTCCTCTAATATTTGAAGAGAAAACACTGCCACTATCATTATGAATCACTATTCCTGACAATTCTAATTCTTTTTACAGCCATTACAGCAGATGCTTACATCTCTATCCTCTGTGGCCAAATCAATCTTCCTAACTCCTCAAGTATTCCAGTATGAATACTGGATATTACAACACTCATTTGGTTTTGGCAGGAGATAACAGAACTACTCTTTCAGGTCAACCTTCCACACCACTTCCTTGGAAAGCCCAGGGGAACATCAGGTACAGTTGTTTCACTGAGTGTCACTAATGTACAAGCAGATATTGAGAATGACAGCACATTTTCCTGTAAATGGCTGTGGTGCTCCCCCACCCGCCCCCCAGCATCATCCAGCATTCAGTATGCAAGACATTTTATAGTCAATTATAAAAACTTTAGGGAGTTTTTACATTGGTATTTTCTCAGAATCCAAAGCAAACAACCTTGCCATACCACAGAGAATACAAAACAAAATATAGAGAAATCAATGCACCATGTTGCATGAGAAAAATGGATTAAAAACAACTTCAGATTCATCACCCCCTTGACTAGATGGATTATCTGCAATTACATTTCTCCTTATTTGTCCATCTCTTTCTCCCAGGTTTCCATTTTTTTCATGTTCTAATCACCATCCCTGAGGCTCCTTGCACAAACTTTTTATTCGCACTTTATCTCCTCCTAGCACTTCTCCATCGCTCTCTGCAATCAAATGGTCTTTGCCAAATGGGATAACAAATGCTATCCACTAAAGTTGCTGTGCATCACCATGAGCTCCCATTGTCACCAAGGCTTGCCCTGCCTGGAATGCTCTTTGATCCATATTATAGTCTATTTTTTCCTTCAGTCTTGCCACTAACTCTTTGCACTCCTCATGCATGGCAAGGTGCAGAGGGAAGGTTTCTGGTAGGGAACTGGGCCCTGATTGAATAACTCTAAGAATGATGTGTAGTTAGGAATCAACCAGTCATCTCTTTTAGCATGAGAATATTCTCACTAGGGAATGTGTCACTCTGTTCCTGATCCACATAGAATGCAAGTGTTACTCTCTAGCTGGAGGTGCAAGACCTGTAACATGCTCCCCAGTGGGTGACAAAAAGTTCTAGGGTTTTCGTCATTTCAACATATTAAAAACCAAAGAAAAGTTTGACTTGTGTTCAGAAAATAGGCAAAGTAGACCATGTAGTAACTCCAGTCAGCTGCCCCTAATTTCTCCTGCAATTCCAGTTGGACAAAGCAAATTAAACATTCAATCTTGAATGGCTTTAAGAAGTACTCTTTTGCAAGGCTCCCATCTTCCAACTTGGTAGCTGTTCCACTTCAGTGATGGGGAAGCTGATTCCTCATGTACAGTAGGTAAAATGAAAGCCTTCCTTAAGCAGTGGGTCTACAGAACTGAGCTCTACCATCTATACCACAACCATTGTGCAATTTCACTTGGAGCAAAGAAGTGCGGGATGATTTGCTGCTCTGAAAAACAATGGTATGTACCATCTGCTAATATGTCCTATGGCAAAACAGAACAGGTATTTAGGACCTACTCATGGAAAACTGCAATCATCAGGCAATGAAATATTTCTGGAGGCCTGGGCTGGACCTCACATTAAGAGATCACTAGTCCTTTACTGCATAGTAAAGGGTCATGGATCATAAGAATCTCTTTATCTTCCAGGAGAGAGATGGCCAACCTGCAGCATATGTGACATGGACAGCCTGTGTGTGTGGCACATAGCAGATCAGGGAGGAGATAGGCAGCACAGATGCAGAAACAGCAGGAAGCAGAAAGCAGAGCAGCAGATTCAGCTTGATATTTTCTTGCTCCCTGTGTACCTATAGAAGGACTTTTTGTTGTCTTTTATTTCTGCTGCCAGCTTGATCTCCGTGCATGCCTTGGCTTTCCTTGTTTCATATCTGCAGACCCTGCCCACATGAGTGCACTCTTCTCTGAATGCTGAATCATTTTTCTATTGCATGTACACTTCTTTTTTTTTCCAGAAGTTCCCTAATGTCCCTTCTGAGCCAAGTGGGTTTCTTGGCCCCTTTTCCTCTTTTTGACTGTGTGGGGATGGCCTCTTTTTGAGCAGTGAGGATTGCCTCCTTAAGGAAGCACCACCGTTTCTGAACTCCCAAATCGTTCAGTCACTGGTTGTGAAGGGTCTTATTTACTAGACTAATACAAGGCAATCAGGTTGGTCAGTCATTACTTGGCCTTGCTGAATCCATGATGACTGTTCCTAATCACCTTCTTCTCCTCCAAGTGCTTACAAATTGATTCCTTGAGGATCTGCTTCGTGATTTTTCTAGGAACTGAGGTGTGGCTGACTGGTCTGTGGTTCCCTGGATCTTCATTTTTCCCTTTCTTAAATATGGGCACTATGCTTGCCCTTTTCCAATTATCTGGGACCTCTCCTGATTGCCATGAGTTTTCAAAGATGATGGTCAGTGGCTTTGAAATCTCATCAGCCAACTCCCTCGGCACAGTTGGCACTGGATTTGGACCCAGCCCCTGTACCTTTGTTCCGGGCGAACACAGCCCTCAGATCGATCACACCTGCCAGTTGATAATAGGTGAGTTTATTGATACAGAGTGATAACAAAAAAACAACAACACAAACAATCAAAGAATTCTATATCTACCAATCCTAGGGCTGTCATCAGAGTCAAAGTACATCTGGTCAGGATGCAGGCTTCACTTCTGAGGCTCTTTTTCTTAAGTGTCAGATGCCAGCGGTCTGGAGGTGGGATGCTGAAGCCCACAGCTCCCTCCAGTGGGGTGCTGCTGGTATGTGCCCTCTGTCCATGGCAGCCTTGGGGACCCTTCCTGAGGGACAGGGATATGGAATGGGATAGGGACCCCTCTTGGGGAGGAGAAGGAGGGACAGGGAGGGATGAGAAGGGACAGGAAGTAATAGGGAGGGACAGGGAGGGACAGTAAGGAGGGACAGGAAGGGACCCTTTGTTAATCTCAAGTTTCGGCTTTTGTATTCTTCTTCCCCCTTGATGACTCTGTATTCATAGCTATCTCTGGTTGACAGTCTCTCTGTGGTCACATGTCCATGTAGCCTTCCAGGCCTTTTCCTAATTTGGTTTGTTTCCCCCAAACCAGGACTCAGCCCCTCTGCTGCTCTGGAACCTTGTAGCTGGTGTCACTTAGCTCATGTTATGGGACAGTATGGTATATAATTCCTTGGTTCCCAGGCTATGTGTCTTTGCTGTGTTAGACAGCCAGTCTGTCTTGAAGGCTGTAATCTTGTGTTATGGTATGCCCTCCTCAATTCTCAGGCTGTGTCCATCTGTTGGCCTTGTCATGCAAGGCAGCCTGTCTGCTTCCAGGGCTATATGGAACTCTGTGTATGAAACCCAGGGTTTTACAAATCAATTAACTCTTGCTGCCCATCTTGAAGCTTTATCATGCATATATCTATACCTATAAGCCAATTCCCAAAAAGCAGAACTTTACATACCATTTCCAAGTCAACAAGCACCCTCGGATGCATTGCATCTGGCCACATGAACTTGTACATGTCCAGCTTTTCTAAATAGTCCCTAACCTCTTGTTTTACCACTGTTGGCTGTGCACCTCTTCCCCAAACTGTGCTGCCAGGTGCAGTAGTCTGGGAGCTGACCTTGTGTGTGAAGACTGAGGCATTGAGCACTTCCGCCTCTTCTGCATCCTCTGTCAAAAGGTTGTCTCCCCCATTCAGTAAGGGACCCACACATTCCCTGATTCTCCTCTTGCTACCCACATACTGGTAGAAAACAGTCTTGTTACCCTACATATCCCTTGTTAGCTGCAGTTCCAATTATACTTTGGTCCTCCTGACTTCATCCCTGCATGCCTGAGCAATGCTCTTATACTCCTCCCTAGTTATTTGTTCAAGTTTCCACTTCTTATAAACTTCCTTTCTGTGGTTCACTTCAGTAAACAGTACCATATTTACTGAAGTGTTCCCTACTAAGCCAAGCTGGTTTTCTGTCATACTTGCTAGTCTTCCTGCACATCAGGATTATTTGCTCCTGTACTGTCAGTAAGGCTTCTTTAAAGTACAGCCAGCTCTCCTGGACTCCTTTCCCCCTCAGACTGGCTTCCCAGGGGATCCTGCCTATGAGTTCCCAGAGCAAGTCAAAGTCTTGTTTTCTGAAGTCCAGGGTCCTTATTCTGCTGCTCTCCTTCCTTCTTCCTTTCCTCAAGGTCCTGAACTCAATCATCTCATGGTCACTGCTGCCCAAGTTGCCATCCACTACTACATTCTCCACCAATTTATCACTGTTTGTGAGCAGCAGGTCAAGTAGAGCATGGCCCCTAGGTGGCTGCTCTAGCACTTGCACCAGGAAGTTGTCCCTAACACTTAAAAAGCTTCCTGGATTGCCTGCGCACTGCTATATTGCCCTCCCAGAAGATGTCAGGGTGATTGAAGTCCTCCATGAGAACCAGGGCCTGTGATCAGGAAACTTCCACTAGCTGTTTGACAAAAGCCTCATCCACCACTTCCTCCAGGTCTGGTGGTCTATAGCAGACACCCACTACAAAAATCACCCTTGTTGCACTTCCCTCTAACCTTAACCCAGAGACATCTCCAGTTTCATACTGAAGCTCTGAGAAAGCATATGGCTCTTTTATGTAAAGTGCAACTCCTCCTCGTCTTCTCCCCTGCCTGACCCGCCTGAATAGTTTGTACCCATCCATGACAGTACTCCAGTCATGCGAGCTATCCCACCAAGTCTGTTATTCCAATCATGTCATAGGTCTTTAACTGTGCAAGGACTTCCAATTCTTCCTGCTTGCTTCTCAGGCTCCATATAGTCTGTATTATAAAAGTTGCTTCTTTTATCTTAGTTCGAATTGGTCACATAACTGGTGCTCAAATTCTTACTAATGTATACACTACAAACTCATTATAATGACCCCCCGATGGGACCAGGGGGAAAGTTCATTAAAAGATGAGAGATGGTACTGTGTTATAAGCAAAACTATCAACATTTCACATTTGTGAAAAAATTTCCATTATTCTATGTGCTGGTCAGAAAAGAAAGAATCAGCCAACCAAGTACAGGGAGAAATTGCTCCAGGAAATATTTAATCAACATTTAAAAAACATCTGAATTTTTTTCAGTTGGTTTCTAGAGATTTAGTGAGCCTAACTTAAGATCAGAGACCTGCACTGCTCTATCAAAGTTCCTGTGAAAAAGACGAAGACAATCTTTGCAGACACGGCATGCAAAAGATTGGACAGGAAACAGGAGTAAAGAGAAACAAGGGCCACTGATAGACGTTCAGTTAAAGGCCTGATGGGATCAGATCCATGATCTCAGTTGTTGTGCCTCCTATCATGCCACACATGATCAGACCAGATCCCAACTGGACCTTGTTGCTGGCGTATGGGGAGCCTAGAACCATGATTCTAGGCTCCACCTGCACCAGCAAGTAGCAAACTGGGTGCTTGTTGCTCCCATGGCTGGGAGTGACAGTCAGTTGACCAGCATTGGCCATGTGTTCAATTTAAGTTGCAATGGGAACCCACCACAAAGTTACTACACATTTTGTGTAACCTCCTAGCTTCTTCACTAGTTCATCGTGTAATTGCAGTAATTGTGTATCTGGGTTACTACTTAAGACATGCTTAACTGGTTAATCATGTCTCAAGTGTAATGTCTGCCAGAGGCCAAAGTGATTTGTCTGTGATAGTGCAGCACCCAGAATCAGAGGCAGGTCCTGCTTCTGAGCCCCAACCCAGGTCATTAACTACTAGACTATGTTGCACTCCAAGTGATAAGAAGGAAAAGCAGGAGGATGTTTCAGATATCCTATATTCTTGTGTTTTCCTATGCATGCCAAAGGTGTCTGGGTTTTTGGATGGGTTCCTTTGGACGGGAATTTGTATAAGAGTGAAATATAATTAAAATAAATGTTATACATTCAATCTATTTTTATATCTATATATAGAAGGAAGAAGGCCCTTGTTCAGGCAAATCTAGCTTTCTGGAAGCTATCCATCCCAAGGGAACAATGCAGCTTGGACGTGCAGTCCACATAGCAGGGGCATATTTAAGGGCATAACACTACCTGCAGTGAAAGGTATTTGATTATTTTCTATCTTTAATAAAAGTAAACATAATTGGAGTATTGAACACAGAAGGCTCAAGTGTTTTTTGTTTCTCCCCTTTGATTTAACTCAGTGTATACCAGAAATCTACGTTTTTTTTAAAAGATATACTTGCTAATAATGTGTCATGACCAGAACATACATCTGATACTGTATATCTGGTGGTTCATACGTGTACCTTTGTATGCTTGAGCAACCTCATCCAGGGCCTATTGATACTGACCGTAGTCTTGACTCATGCAGTTAATGTTCCATAGTCAAATGGGTTTGAATTTTTGCCAGCTTGTCACACTGCATATTTCTAGACAATTGATTTTTGGGAAATGTGTTCTAGTTGGGATGAGCCTACTAGGTGTGCCACGAGGACAGAGATAGTGTTGGTGTTTACAAAACAGATTAAAATCCTGTCAGTCATTACTGGTTCATCTCTCTTTTTTGATACCACTATTCTTTTGATCATTTGTCTCTCTGTTTTCTGGGTATCAGGTACAAAGACTTAACCCATGAGGTCCCTTCCAGCCCTAAACTTCTGTGAATCTGTGAATTTACATAAAACTTTAAGTTCCACTGAATCTTTTTAAACAAACACATTACTTTCTTGCCTCCTTTAAAAAAAAATCTGGAGACCATTAGTTTCTTTGGAATATGATTTCTCCTTTTGCTTTCATGCTTATCCAGACTAGGCTGAAAGGTGCTTGTATCAAAAATTAGCTTACTGGTTAGGTCAACTAAGACAGGGGAGATCTGGGTTCAAGTCACTAGTCCAATGAACACTTACTATAAAATAACAAAGTATTCAATGAGGCAAAGATGAAACCCAGGTCTTCTTTTTTTTTCTACTAGGCTTCTCCCTCTTTCTGCCAACTGAATATTATTTTATTAAAAGTTGACCATCAAGAGAAGGAAATGAGAATACCCCTACTCTGAGCAATCTGGTAGTGTTCTCTAATGACTCAAGCAGAGAAAGAAATTAAATACTGGTCTTTCATATCCTGGCTCTTTCCTCTGAGACACTGTGTAAAAAGCAGGCCAGCCTTCTCCTCTTTCAGGCCTTTTTTTTGTTTTGTTTTTTTGGGAAGCCTGCTCTATTAAGTGTACTCTGGAGGCACCAATCAGATTGGGCCCTGTGTGTGAGTGAGTCAAAGAAAAGTCTAGCTTGTGAATTCCAATGGGGCTTAAGGGTGTAACGGAAGCAGAGCTATTCAGCACACTCAAGTCTGAGCCATTTTTGGTCATGCCCAGAAGGCACAAAATTAAGGGGTAGGGGACATTAATGCTGAAAATCTAGGTATCTTCTGGATTAGGAGCAGCTTGAGAGGAGGCTTTTGGGGATTTCAAACTTTGAACTTAGGCACCCACAATGAGTGTCACATGTCTGAACTGGGCCTAACCTCCTATGTGCAACTAACTCAAGGGCCTCTCAGAAATTACTATTGCATATTGCAATCTCCTATTCTCCAGATAAGAACCCCCTAGGGAGGTGACGGTCAGTCAGGTTGGTTAGACAACTCAAATTACAAAGCAGAATACAGCTTTGGAAGAAGCCAACTATTAACCAAAAGCAGGTTGAGATAAAAGACCATGATTAATAATAGGGATACATTAAATTTTTCAACCAGGAACTTTTTAATTTTTTAACCAGGAACTTTAATTTTCTTTGATTCCACAGTCTTAAATCTTAATTCAACTGTAGAACAGTTTAGTTAAGGACAATGAGATAAGCTGGAATGTTTGGCTCATCTGAGGCCTGTCATTGAAGTCAACAAGATGGTTGTAATGCACCTCACTAAATATGCAACTGTGTTCACAGCATGTAGATTGGAGTCATGTCTTCATTCCTTTGGGAGTGAGTTGGCATCACGAAGCATGACACTTGCTTTTCTTCTTCTCCTATTGGTTTTTTTTTACCATACCTCTTAAGTCCAGCTACACTGTATATCAGGCAGAATACTGACACTACACCTGATACAACAGGCAGAATGAACCAGTACCCCGCAAACTATTGCTTTATATGAATAGCAACCATACACTGCTATTGATATCTACTTATAGTCATAAATAAGTTACACTCAGAAAAGATAATATCCCTCAACCCTCCTTTCTCTCTCCATTTTTTTCTAAAAAATCATTGAAATCTGCAATTTTGAAAAGGGAAAAAACCCGAGAAAGATACTTGTACATTTCAAAACATATATCCTTTCTCTAAAACCCAGATAAGTGCCTTCCAGGTCTTTAGTCCAAAAAAGGAAGGATGGACTTTAAACAAAGAGAGTGCTGAACTAGTTGTAGGTGGCCAGATTTTGTTTTCAGTTCCGGCTGTACAAGACTAGATTAATTCCACTGCTCTCATAATTACAGGTTTATGGTAGTGTCACTGAGATTAGAATCTGGCCCTGTGTCTACAAGAGTTCAATCCACAGCATTTTGCTGATGAGTTAGTTAAAGTATATTGTAACTTTCCATCTCTATCTTTGACTCCTTGCCTGGGTTTTCCAACATGGACAGGGCTGTCTTGCGTTTTATGGGTCAACAGCTTGTCCTCAGGAGGAACTACCAGGACCACCGAAATTTCTTTCCTGCCATGACTTTAATGACTCTTTTAAGGGATGTTAATATCCAATTCAGTGGTGTGTGGTTGTCCCAGCTTTTGGCGTGAAAATATGGGGCTGTGCCTCTCCTACACCCCACCAACTCCAACCCGATGGTTCATGGATCTTTAAAATTAAAGGTGCTTTCTCTGGCCTTCATTATTCCACTCTGGCAATGCCAGAGGTTCTTTTGCTTTTAATAATGTGTTCTACTGCAAGACACAGTCCAACTCAAAGCAATCCCACAATAACAAACACAGGAGAAGCAGCTGCCGCAACTCCTGCTCTTCACTCATGGTTTTCTTTACCACTCTCTCGTTTCTTCTTGTCTTTCAGGTCCAAAGGAACTCCAGCCAGATTCACTGCTGCTTGGGTCCCACCAGCCTCACTTAGGTGAGTTGTGTGACTCTTCAGAGTCACTCCTTGGTGTCAGCTTCTCTGGCAAGGTCGCCACCAATCGCCCCTTCTGGGCCATGTATTCTCCCTCCATTGTTCTGGCGATTGGCAAGAAACCACTTCTGGTTCTGGGCTGTGGTTGGTTCAGTGTGTCTTTAAATATCCTGGAGGAGCCAGGTTCGCAAATCAGCATCAATACACATGTACAAAGCATGCCCACATTGGAGCCAGATGCTCCTTGATTTCTGGCATATGTGCCAGCACTGGCTGCAGCAGGGCTTGTATCTGCGCTTCCAGTAAGTCCAGAGATGTGGCAACTGAGCCGGCTCTGCCACATATATATTCATCACAGTCTTCTGGGTAAATAAAGGATTAAATGAAAAACTTCAACAACAATAATAATGTATCTCTAATTTTTTTAAAGGATTCTGTCTCTCTCTCTTTCTCTCTGCTTCAAAATCATTTCCACAGTTATTCATGGCAAAAGAAGGCTTACTAATGAAGTTCAAAGAGCAGGCAAAAGCAAACAGGGGGCTGTAAGTAATGGATATCTAGGAAAGTCATCTTAAAAACAAGTACACCTACAAGAAACAATTGGCAGACTGTTCAGACTTTTGTGGATAATTACATTACATGGGCTCTCATAATGTCAGATGTAATATAATAAATAGGAGGCTCACTTTGGTGTTCCCCACAGTCAGCTAGAGCTATCTCAGACACAACTCATCTTTTTTTTTTGGTTTGTGTGATGCCTTTATGTCAGCAGCTCTTATGATGCAACATACCACATACCCCAGCATTTCTGTTTAGCGCTTCACAGTCATAATTAGATCATATCAAACTGGCAGTGTTGAAACAGTGGTGCTGGTATTGTCTCACTTAATTATGTTCCTAGACTGCCTTTGAATTGTTTAGTTTACCACACTGACATCTGCTGATGAAAGCAAAGATGATCAGATGCAAGTGAAGCAGGAACCAGTCCTAAACAGGCCTTGAAAAATAATGAGCCTTCCTGTGTAATATATTGTGTAAACTGAATATAATATATGGTAATGTGAATATGCGACAGCAGGGGGGAGCAGCCCTGCTGACTGGATTTGGACTACAACTCTCAGGAGTCCCCAGAGGTGAGACTTGTAGAACTACGCTGACTGAATATACATTACAACCCTCAGAGACACTGTGGGGCAGGGAGACAAAGGGAGGGAAAGCAGGAAGCAATGGCTAAGCATGGGATGCAGTAACACAGAGAAATGCCTGGCTAGAGATCCCAGAGGAGTGGTGGAGCTGGGACTGAAGATGGTAGCAGCAAGACTTGCAGATGGCAGTTGAGTGCTCAGGGCTACAGGCTGGTTTGGAGCATCTCTGGAGGTGTGGGAGCATTTAAGTTTTCTTCAGTGTATGTACCATGGTGTTAGTGCTCACTATCTGGTACCTGTACTTGAGTGCATGTATCTCAATGTTAATGCTTATTTACCTGTACCTGCTCCTTTCCCCTTAGCCCATTGGCTTTTGACTCTAATCCCTAGCATTTTCTATGTAAAAGTGGGAACTTCCCTTTTCAGCTTCCTGTGCCAGTTTGTGGGGTTGCGAGGTTTGATATACTTACATCCCACAGCTGCTATATAGATAGTTAAGGATATTCAGCACCCCATGAGAGACATTCAGTGACTTATTAAAATTGTTTCATGGGGTGAGAGCATTAGAAACCCTACAAGGTCATCTAGGTCAGGTACATACATTACATTTTTACTGCTAATAAGCAGGGATCCTGGTTTTCTCTGATTAAAATTGAAAATTCTCTAATTAAAACACGCCACATCCCTGCCAGTGTCCCTCACTCCTGACCTCCAGCCCCCCAACCCTGCCAGTACCCCTCACTTCTCACCCACAGCTCTCCAACCCTGCCAATGCCCCTTGCTCCTGACCCACAGCTCTCTGTCACATCCCCCTCATTTTTCCATGTTTTTCTGCAGCAAATGGAAAACCCAGATCCCTGGTAATAAGTGATCAGAAACCAATCGATGCCCAAAACAGAACAGAAGTTCAGCACATACAGACTTGTTTTAAAAATGGTGGAACCGTGTTGAAAATGTGCACCTCCACCAAGGGGCAAATGTGAGTGCTGTTCACTACCAATCTAGACTACACTGCTTACAGAAAGTTGTGTAACTTAGATCAATTCTGCCTCAGGCTTTTTGAATGTCTGTACCTAGCCCTATTAGCTTTGATTTATGCTGTGTAAAGGATTTCACACACAAAACATATTGTGACTATGTAAGCAAGCAGTGTCTCGAGTTTAAAGATGAGGAAACCAAGGCAGAATGTAGTGTATGTCCAACCACCAAAGTGGGAAGTCTGATCTGAAATTCCAGCACAGAAGTCTGTACCTCTTAACAATTTCCTGGCTTCCAGTCCTCTGGGCAGGCAAATAGCTATACCTCTTAAGTGAAAACTTTGGAGGAAAAGGAAGCTACAAGGCTCAGGTTCTAACTTGTGCCTGCCCATGAAATTAGGTGATCAAGTAGGACTCAAACCCAAGCTTCATCTTCCACAGATAGGCTTCAAGAGAACTGAGACACTGCTGGCTAGCCACAGGTAAACAGCTGGCTTTATTTTCTCAGCTATCCTGCAAAGATGAACTTCTGGAGTGCAGACTCCATTCTGCTAAACTAGGCATACAGGCTGCTTACAGACGTTAAAAAAAAAAGTGCTTTACTGGAATCAGCATCTGTTATAGATTGGAAGCTTCAGCGGGGCTTTTTGGTGCTTTTAGCTAAAGCTGATTCAATCAGCAATTAGATAAATGTGCCCCCAAAAGCCCCACTAAAGCACCCAATTTATACAGATGTCAGGCAGGCTGGGTCCATTAACATTCTGCCTCTTCTGGGCATACAGGGGGCTCGGTGCGGGAGCATGTGAAGTTTAAAGTAAAGCACCATTTCGGGGCTTTTTTTTTTTCATGTCTGCAAGCAGCCATACTGTTTAAACTCAGTTGGCAGTCAGTAGAGGCTGGTATGGGTTCCTATCTGAACCATTGGCCAGCCTCAGAAAAAAGGATAATGTTTAGAACAGGTATCTGGAGAAACTTGTGTAGATCTTCCTTACAATGCCTCCTTGTTTTATTATGCGAACATTGGCAAATGACCTACAGCTGCTACAAATCAATCTGCCTGTGTTTTTACTCCTTCCTCTCTCCTTTTCACCATGCATGAAACAGCCATATTATTTAACGAGGTGGAGGATCAACCCTTTCCTGCCTTCTTTCAGGTCCCTTTGAAATAAACCCTTCCATTGGATGTGCCTAGAATCATGTGAACACTTATGTACTGGGTACCATATTTATGGCTAATGCTTAAAACCAGTAAATTTTTAACTAAATCTACCAGTTGGGTGGCTATGGATGACAGGCCAGGAGAAACAGCAGGCCTTCAATTTACCAAATATTCATTAGAAACAGAATTGCAATGTAGGCACTTCTGACAGTTATATAAAGTGAGGGAATAAAACAAAACAAGCAATCTTTCAGGATCTGTTTTAGGAGCCATTTTTTCTATGTTGTAATGACATATGCATTTAATAAAGATATACAGCATTCTGAGGAAAGTAAATCTACACCCTCATGTTAGAGCCACTTAGAATGAGGATTTCATTTAATTGTGACTCACTGCTGAGCACAATTTACCAAAATGGCAGTAAACTGCTATTGAACTGTAACATGTAAAGATGTCTAAGTGCTTAGATAATTTGTCTCTCTCTCTTTCTCTCTCACTTTTTGGCTGATGATGGTAATAAAATAGCTAAAAATAGGAGGATATAATAGCAGAAATATCCTAAGATTGTAGGTGAAGAATAGACGGAAGTCACAGAACAATGGAGTTACAGTGTTTCTTGTATTGCCCTCAAATATTGGTAGGCACTGCTTAACTCTTAGGTATTATTGAATTGGTTATATGTATTCAGAGCCACAGGTACATACAGGACACTAAAAGAAGTAAAGGTATGCCCAGACTCCAAAGAACTGTAGTCAGCATGGGACAGACTGTGTGCAGCAGGCACTAGCTTTTAACTATACTCGTGTATAAAGCTTAGCACAATGGGGGTCTCAAGTCACACTGGGGCCTCTATATGCTACTGCAATAAAAATAATAACTCAGCAAGGATTGGTAATAAAAGATGACAAAGACAATGGGAGATATGGGGATATGCTTACAGTTCTGAAGGCATATCATTAGTGTCTGAATTTTTTTGGAGTTATTGCTGTTGTATTTCAACACAGCAGAGCAAGAATGAGTGCAGTGTTCAGTATCAGGCACAGGAAAGTTAGATGTGGAACATTTATCTGCCAATAATGACTGTAGACTAGGGAATTCTGCTTACCTATATACACTGGCAAGTAACTGAAGGTGAGGGAAGAAAAGACATCAGAAAACTCATTCACCCTGGAAGTCAGCTAGCATAGTCTCTGTCCTTTGAATCACACATGATAGTTAGGGCAAGGTAGTAGAGAATAAACTTAACACCACTAGTGTTGATTATGGACTTGCAAGACAAGCCATACAAGGTGGGGCTGAGGGACTTGGACCTCTTCAGCCTAGAGAAGAAAAGGCTGAGAGGGGACTTGGTAGTGGCTTACTGGGACATCAGGGGAGTACATCAAGAACTCGGTGAATAGCTGTTCACTAGGGCACCCCTGGGGAAGACTGGGAGCAATAGGTACAAACTCCTGGAAGGCTGCTTCAGGCTCAATTCCAGGAAAAGCTCCTTCATAGTCAGGGTGTCCAGACTGTGGAATAAACTCCCTGCAGTGGTGGTGCAGGCACCTACCCTGGAAATCTTCAAAAGGAGACTGGACAGTCACCTTGTTGGGGTCACTTGACCCCAGCTGTCTTTTCCTGCCTAGTGCAGCGGGACTAGACCCAATGATCTACAAGGAACAATCTATGAATCTAACAATCTATGAATCTATAAGCAGTGAAGCCAGATGTGGAGTAGCAGTACAGCAGAGGGACTTGTGGCCAGTCAGTCAATGGTGAGGCGGGGCTCCACATGCAGTGCAGTAGGAAGAGTGGAGTAGGGTGCCCAGTCATCCATGCAATCAGGGGGAGGGGAGTGCCCATACAAATGCAACCCATTCCAGCCCTACTTTCCTCTGATCTTATCACATGTTTGAATGGGGCCACAGATCATTCAGGTTGTTGTTTTCATGTTTTTAGGGAATGAAAACGCCAACCCTAACTAGAACAAGTATTAAACTAAGAGATATTTCTGTCCCCTCCCAGATAAAAATAAACAAAGTGGCCCCAGCCTCTCTGTAGAGAAGGACCGAGACCAGAAATCTGGTAGATGGGTGTGCAGAGTACAACTCATAGGTGTGTTACTTACCCACTTAAAAACATAATGCACAGACATATGAGAACCATTTATCAAAGTTGTTATGGTAAACTATAGTGCTAAGACTGTATATTTCTTTTTTTCTCATTAAAAGAAAGTGTAATACTCTACTAGGGAGATAACAAATAGGGACAGTTCATAAATATAATTAACTTCAAATATATGTACTTTGAAAATTCTCAGATTCATGTAAAATACATGGAATTAAAAATACTCAATTCTCTCTCCAAGACAACAAATACATGTAAATATTTTAGTGTAATGACAATCATATGCCTTGGAGGGTTAATACAATATGAAATCTAGAATAAACACCAAAGTTGAATATTGTGTGTATGGAACTGGACTCCTGCTGGTACATGGAATGAAAACTATAGATTAGGTTGGTTGTGTTTAGATTATTCATATGTCTAGTTATTTGTGTCACTTAAGTGAATGATGGAGTTCATATGTGAAAACCACATTTTGTAGGGAAATATGAATTCCAAGAATTCAGGCCCATGGGCTGGGGTAACTAATGTAGGACTATGGACTTACCTTAGGCCTCTGAATTTGCAAGCACTGTGAATGCTTTTCCCCCTTCCATTCTTCTGGAAGGTAATTTTGCATAATTAGTAAAATATCATTATTTAATATTACTCCCATTATTTAATATTACTCCCCAAAGGAAAACTAGCAAAGGGTGAACAATAAACAAGCAATGATTAGTAGATAAATTACTTGACAATTATTTGACCAGCCACAAGAAAAAAAGTGACCACAATACAGTTATATTTTAAATCTCCATTTTAAGAAATAAATTCTTCCTGCATTCACCCTAGGTTAAGTCCCAGGTTATTGGTTTGTTTTCTTTGCTGTATTGTGAAGTAAACTGTCCTGGGACTAGGAGTAAAGTTCATTAAAAGGGTTCATTGACTATAATAGGATTAATCAATTTGGTACATTAGAATAATAAGAAAAAATCAGTTTCTATTGTTGGGATAATAAAAAGCAAAGGATTGTTAAAAACTTCATTGCAATGGAGTGGTACTGTAGAGGATATCAAACACAGTTGGAACAAAGCAGGAAAAGAAAGGAAATGCTCAATTCCTTTGTTTATGAATTTACTACAGCTTTAAAGTGGATGAAAGATGTTGGATGGTCACCTCTGGAGAATAAAATCCTCCAAAAGACTCAATCTGTTCAATGTAAGCTTTCAGGCATGTTTTGGCAATAAGCCTCCACCCTGCTCTGAAGGCATCTAACCTATAGACATGTCACTCTAGTTCCTTCAGCCCATGGCCTCTCTAATGCTCCCAAACTTCTTAATTAGTGTCATTTCTCATGGTAGATCCTCTAATATAGACAGCTGACCATGGGTACTCCACTAAACCCGTCCAACTCATGTCACACAACTGAAGGACATCAAATGACAACTTTCTGTCTTTGCTAAAATGGACCAGATTTCAGATAGCAATCCAAAGATGAAAAGGTATGATATACCATGACAATGCAGCCTTGAACCAGGGAGGAGAGGAAATAATTCAGAATATGGGAAAAAAGTGGAAGGCAGTGGTGGAAGGCAACACTGACCAAATACTATAAAACTGCATTTGCAATCCACCAGGTCATTGCTCAGATGTCTGTTCAGTTTAGCCATGCTTGTGACCTTGTGTATTTACTCTTCACATATATGAAGTTTGGGCACAATCTATTTTTTTTTTTTTGTATTGATATTTGCATTTCCATGCAAGCCTAGGTATTTGTGAAGAACTAGGAGCAAAATCTCAGCCTGTTGAAATCAACTTAAATTTTGCCATAGACTTCAATGGAGGCAGGTTTGACTTCATAGGTATTCTGCATTCAGCATATGCCATTCATTATTCTCTTGTAGAAAAGTTCTCAGGCATCCATGAAACAGGAACTGCACTCAAGTGATCAAGCAATCTGGTTCATTAATTAACAGTAAAATGTCTCTGCGTAAATTTCAGCCCAGGGAGGTACTCATTCAACAATTACAAGAAGAAAAGCTACTAAAACACCAACTTCTGTTCAGGCATGATTAGTGATGGGGAAAAAAATACAAACCAATGAGCTCTTGTAAAGGATACATCATAATGCTCCCATATATTTTTTTTTTTTAAAGAAAAGAATACAGCAACTATCCATGCTAGAATGTGTAAAGACTTCAGTAGTAGTAGCAGCATTCCTTGAAAGGATGATGCCATGCACAAAACAAGCCCAAAGTACATATACAGGGCTTTCTAATTCAAGACCTTTTGTGCTTTCTAACTATATTACTATATCCTTAAAACAGGGATAATCAAACATGTGGCCTGCAGGCTGGATCTGGCTCATGAAGCTCTATTATCTGGCCTGTAGTGCTCCCTGTGGGTCTCAAAGTGGACCCACATGCAGGGCCAGCCTGTCCTATATTGTGAAGCCTGCGGCCACAGGGGGCCTCCTGTGTCTAGCCGCTCACTGCCACCCCTGATGCTGCTGCCGCTGGCTTCTTCGGCCACTTGCCACACCCCCTCACCCCCACCACCACCAGCGGTGGCTTCTTCGGGGCAGGGGATTCCAAAACTTTTTCTTGCAGATGGCCCCCAAAAATTGTGGGACGGCCCTGCCCACATGTTGCACATGGTGCACAGGGCTGGAGCAAGTGCTTCATGTGGCTGGGGCAGTTATGCACCACATGAGATGCCCATACCAGATCAGCCCCACATACTGGATTTAACACATGGACCCAGTTTGCAGGTCCAATCTGGCCTATGAAGTGACCTTATATCACTCATCTAGTCTGCTGGGCATGATGAGTTTAACACACTTGCCTTAAACCCATAAGTCCATCCTCCTGATTCTTTACCTAGTCATCAACTATTGTAAGGAATTAAAAAAAAAGGTAAAAATATCTTGAAAGCAGGCTCAGGCAAGTAAATGGATGCAAGTTTGTTTTAAAAGCATATTGTTTTAAATTTTCACTTAGGGATCTACATATTTATGGATGCTCTGAAGATCTTCTGGATGCCCTCCTCCTCTCCCATGTTTTGGGTTCTCTAAATATGCTGGCTACAGAGCCTGGGTAACTGACACAGTTTTCTTCCTGCCTGCTTTTCTTCCTTAGCACATGAAAACTATGTTTAATTAGCAGCTTTAAAAAAGAGATCTGTCTGTAATTAGTGCCTTGGAAAGTTGGGTTCTTTGTCCTTAAGGCTGACATTTTGGCTACTAAACAAAGTGGCAGGCTGCAGATGCATTCCATGATCTGAAACAGTGAGACGTTTCATACACATGTTTTAATAAGTCTCTTGCCCTCTTATTTTTGTGTGATTTCCATGGACTTCATTAGAAGCTGCATGCACACATGCAAGGCCAGAGGACCTAAGTCAAAATTCATTCATGTTAATGGGAGTATTTCTATTGAACTCAACAGGGTTTGGTTCAAACCCAAAATGTGGCTTTGTGTGTGTATGTGTATAGCCTGAATATGTTTATGTACTCCTCTTCTAAATGCTGAACACTACCTTCTGCAAGGAGTAGAACAAAGGCAGAGAGTCCTAGAATGGCCTCTCAGAAGGAAACCTGCTAAATAATATTCTTCTTTGCCTCATATAATTTTTTAGTAATAACCAGTTCTCTTCAGGTGTTGAACATGGTAGGAACTTGTCTTCACACAGACTAGTCATGTTTTACCTTATGAAACTATGTTAAGCTGATTTAAGTAAATGAAAAAGACCATGCAGATACTTGATTAAGTCAAAGGCAAAATAAACCTGGGTGGACCAAAAATAAAAGTATCCACATAGCCTTTCCCACTGGTTTAACTAAATCCACATAAAAATATTTAAGTTAAACTAACACAACTTTTATGTTTGGACAAGGCATAAGTTGCCAGAACTGGTTAAGGGAATCAGAAGAGAAAGGCACAGAAAAAGAAAGGGCAGCTACCAGTATACCTAGCTTTTGCCATTCTTAGGTTGATGTAGGTCCTGCTGCATTATCTAAATGAGTCATCTCACAATCGCTGTAAAACTATTGGGTATGCTGTAAACCTGCCCAGAGAAAACATAGGGGGTGCAAGATTGTACTTGGTAGCATTTGAAGATTAACATGGCCTATTCTTGTGGAACCAGATATATGTTTCTAAACTGGATCATGGAAACTAAAGTGAAAGGACAGTTTAAAGTTTTGTTCATGATGACAACCCACATAAATCTGAGTCATTTTTCAATTGTCACAGTTTTGGCCCCTAGAAATGCAATCAACTTCTCCTGGGAGAATCACTGCTGTCCCAGAAAAAATCATGAGTGTACAGATGTTCAGTAGGGCTGTGCGAGGCTTTAGACAGAGCTTCGGATCCGGAGAAGCTTTGGACACTTTGGGGTCTGAAGCAGCACATCTGGGTTGAAGCGCTGGCCTCGTTAGGCTTCCCGAAGTGGTTCGGAGCTCCCGAAGAGCTTTGGAGCCGCCTCTGAGATCCGGCCATAGGGTATAATGGGGAAACAATAAAATATCTATAACTTTGTTGTTTTTTGTCTGATTTGGATGAAATTTTCAGGGATGGTAGGCTCTGCAGAGGGGATGAAGTCTGCCAAGGGTTAAGAAGATTGGTGCAGGAGTTTGGGGGAAACAGCACCCCAAATTCATGAAAGCAAAATTCATGTCACATCTAGGCGTTACAACATAGTGAGGTGAAAACTGCAGGAATGGTAGCTCTTACTGAGGCCACAAAGCTTGCCAAGTTTCAAGAAGATTGGTGCAGGGGTTTGGGGGGGAACTGCCCCTCAAGCTGAGGACAAGCAAAACTGGTGTCATGGGTGCTTGTGGGACTGACTCTGTCTGTCTTGATTCCTTATTATATCCTATGGCCGGATCTCTGATCTTTGGCTGGATCGAGGCTGAAACCCGGTCTGGAGCTCTGGGTTGGATTGCAGCCATCTGAAGTGGCTGGATCCGAAGCCGGATCGGATCACTGCCAACTCGCACAGGCCTAATGTTCAGGCTTTTTCTACCAGAGTAAAAACAGCCACTGCAGGAAAAAAATTACCTAAAAATAACCAGGGTTAAATCACTCCTAGAGGAGTTTCTCCTGGGAGAGTGAATATCTGTATATGCTGTGGCTTCTCTCAGAAGAGAACATAGTCCTCCAGCATATCCCACCTCTTCCTCCCCCAGGAGACAGTGTGTCATACTCTGGACTTTGCTGCTCTAGGAAGGATCAGAACACGCCTCCTTTAAAAGCCTCACCTTGTGCTTCAGGGAAACACAGGCTGACAATGTGCTGTCTGGGTCAGTCAGTCAGGGCTGCTCTATGCACTGCCACCATTTATCACCAGGCAGACCAAGGAGCTAGCAGAGCATGCTGAGACATATGTGTACAGGGGGTCCTCCAGCTGCATAGTGTCAGCCCATCAAACTCTCCAATCTTCAGAGCCTCAGCATTTGACTGTCTATACATGTGGTTCTGGGTAATTTTTTTTACCAGAAGAACAAACTTTGGAGAATTCTTCTAGATTATTTGAATGTGTGTATGCAGTCCAAGTGAGGAACATTAGTAGCCATTGATGAGACTTGTTTATGGGATTATCTTCTGCAGGACTTGGGATTTTCAGAAGAAAACCTCTGGATCATAAAAAAAGCCCTTTTGGCCAGCTAGAAATAGACAGACACTGGTGATATATCTGGAATTGGCCCTTCAAGGCCTTCTGAAAGCGTAGCCAAATGGTGAGAATTTAGAAAGAGTGCCACTAATTCATATTTAGTTGCATCTGAGTTGCCTTTAATAGAACCTACATATTTCATGATGTTTTTATTCCTCTTAGTAAATTCCTATTTAGTTAAAAGGACATTACATTTCCTACAAAATGTTATGATCATCTCATGCTGTATTAAGAGAGAAAAGTATATTGTGTGCTCCCTAGCTAAATATGGTTGCAAATTAATATTTCCCAAATCGTTGCTGTGTAATAAGAAGTTATGCGAAATTATAAAAGTTATTTTTAAAAACAAGAAAATTAGGGAACATGCTCTAGTTAGTAGGCAATTTTCAGAGGGAATTAGATCTAAGTGCACATAAATTTCCTGGTTAGTATTGGTGTAATTATGAGGGATTAAATCATGTAACAAATAATGAGTAATTCTAATGTAATTAACTAATGAATTAGTGGCCACACTACCCCCTACCACCAAGTCTTACATGCACACAGGTAAGCAGAACAATTAACAAATAATAAAGGCATTTCATATTGATTTGTATGGCTCTGGTTCGAAGTAGAGCAGAATCCCAGATGGGCTACAAAATTAAAATTGCATTGTAGCAAAAATGAATTAACTTTGTTCCATGTCTTTGTCCTACTTTTTCTGAGAGTATATGAATTAACTGCCACTTGTGGCCCTAGTACAGCACAGAGCATTTGTTATTCACTTAGCAGTATTCCTAACACTTGCTATAGAAAATGTGAATGTTTGCATTCTGCCACCAAAAAAGCACTACAGTGTTTTAACAATATGCAGATAAAAAAGAAGTTATTTTAAGGGTACAGACAGAAGTGACAATTTAGCCTGATCTGGACACAGAAAGCTGCTTATAGCTCGGACCAAACACAGGTACATGACTGCAGACTGTTTAAAAAATGGCTGATCTGGTGAAAATCTGAACCCTTATTGCATGAGGGGTCAGATGAAGACATTTCAAAATAGAACATTTTCTGTAAATTCTGTCTACGCTGCCTGTCTGCACTGCCTGCATTGAGCTGTTTTCAGAATGGGAAGGGGGAAAGGGAGTGGAGGGTTCAGTCTGCGGGGGGTTCAGCTCCCTCTGGAGGGTGGGATCGGTGGATTAGAGCCCCCCAATGGTAGGGGGACTCCAATCCAGTCATCCAATGCTCTAGCACCAGCTAGGGAACTCCTAGAATGAGCTCCCTCTGATCCATTTCCCCCCTCCCATTCTGAAAACTTTTCAGCCTGTCAGGGAGGAGGGGCCATTGCTGCAGAAACCAGCTACAGGCTGCAGCCGGCAGCTAGACTCCCCTGCCCCCTGGAACCAATACGCATGCAACATATGTGAGGGCTGTGTTCCCAGATCCCATGGAAAGATGAGGATCTAAACTACTAAGAAATCAGAAATAATAAATCTCATCTTGAGTTTAGATGTTTGGACTCTGGAAGTTTTCAACTTTGTATTTAAAAAAATAAATCAAGCAAGCAAATGTCAGTACTTGTGAAAGGTGCTCATTCCAAGCCCTGGTGAATAAAACCCTACTTCTCTGCAAGGTTGCGGGAATTGCAACCTTCCTCATAGTACTCATTCAGTGGGCCTGAGCTCCAACCTAGATGGACAACAAGAGAAAGGGTGTCAAAGACACAGCCCATGGGCCACAGGGCTTCTAGAGGGGTCGGGAATTTGGGCATGGGACAAGTGGGGGCTGAGCCTGTGAAGAAATCCCCCTCTCACCCCACCTCCACTGGGTCATTGCAGAGGTACCCCCCTCTCTCTCACTTGCTCTCTTTGGTTCAGGTTGGTCAACCACATGATCGGGCCAGATAAATTCCTGAGGGGAGGGAGAAGTGCTCTCTTCCTCCTGCAAGCTTTTGGAAAAGCCACAAGCAAAGTGCCTCCAGGCTGAAGCCTGGATGAATTCCTATAAGTAAAAACTTGGAAATTAGCCAGGAGTTAGGATTTATATCTAGGCAGATGCATTTTAAAAGGACTATTATGTCCAAGACTGTGCAGGCGCTTATTGATAATGTTTGCTCAAAGTGTATTTTGCAGGGATCCTGAAAAAAATCCCCACTTTCCAGATGAAAAAAATAACCCAAAATTCACATTTTTCCATGATCAAAATGAAACATCACTATATTAGTGGTGTTTCATTTTGAACACAGAAAAATGTGGATTTGGGGTTACTTTTTTAAACCTGCAAATTGGGGATTTTTTTTAATTAGAGAAAATTAGGATCCCTGGTATTCTGACTTCCTTATTCTACCCTCCCACCCTCCACCCCCTGATCAATAAAGATGTTGTGTTACAGTGTGCCTGGCAGATTCACTGTAGTAGTGAGAGGCAAGCCTTTTTGCTTCCAGCCCAGCCAGCAGAGCTTGTCTGTGTATGGTTTTCTCAGTCATACCTGAGGTTATCTTGGGATATTTTGGGCTGAAAGAGGCATCCTCTTGCAATATTACCAGTGGGCAAAGCACCCCCAAGGTTTTTATGGTCTCTGTACCCTAGGCTGCACAGAGCCCTAAAGGAGACCAATGCCTGGGACCAATGCCAGCATTATCCCAGGCTTGCAGGTGTTCTCCAGGAAGGAGGACTGCTGGTGGTACGTACCCCATGGGAGATTCCTGAAGCAAGGTTTTTGGGCCTGGTACAGTGAGGCAGGTGGCTCTGCATAATAGCACCCCCTACTGTGCTACCACAGTGACCACTGTCGAATTCCCAGTTATGAAGCCCTACTGGGGATATGTTTCAGTTCATTGGAGGATGGGAGGTGGGGGTGGGCAAGTGATGTCTGGATTAACCCTTATGCTGCTGCCACTTACCCCACCACCAGGTCCAAATCCAGACCACGAGGCTCCTCATTATCTGGATCCAGCCTACAAGGAGCTCTACAGTCCAGATCTGGCCCCTGTTTCATACTCCTGACATAAAGTGTTTAAGGTTTAAACTACAGACCCATTCTACTCTTAGACTCTACTAAGGCTACTTAGAAAAAGTATACCAAGCAGGAGTCGTGCTTTTGGTGACATGAACACTTTGTAATATTAATACTGAGACCATCGACTTGCTTCATATAGGCTACCAATGAGTATCCCAGTGATCACAATTTTAGGTTACATGTACTGGAAAGATTTAAAACTGAAACATTCCCTAGTTATCTACCCTTTTTAAACATGATCACTTTTTCAGAAACCTTGACATAAATCATTTTACGTTGCTATCCCAGAAGGAATCTATGAAGCTGGTTTACTGAGGAGCTGTGGATCTTGCAAAGTTCTGTGCACTGATATCTAGGTTGGCTTTAAAAAGAAGGGTATCCACTCAGGCCGAGCATTCAGAGATAGCTCAGTATCACAGTACTGGCCTGCACTGTTATGAAATAACAATGGGACTATCAACATGTCCCATGTGTTGCATACGAACATACCCCAAGTTTCTAGTAAAGAACTTTTACTGTGCCTATGTGACAAGACAGTCAGGAGTGATTGGTTCTTTTCAGTTAACACTGCTGTCTATTTGTTAATACTGCCTGTGTCTACACGGGTGGTGGACTGTGCAGTTGTTACTGCAGAATCATTTAGTACTTTCATGACCAAGTACTAAATGCATGGTGGGGATGTACTGCACAATAGTATCTCATTGTCAATTTTCACTTCAGCATGTACATGTCAGGATCTCAGCTGGTCTTCTAAGCCATACTGCATTCCTAGATAGTATCCCCCTTTGGATTTCTTATACATCACTGTTGTTAAGGTAACCTGCACATGTTCAGCTACAAAGGTTTTGTGGCTATTCTCTCATTTGAATTTTTTTTTAAATGTGTACCCATCCTTCCATTTTAGGCATCTACACACACACCCAACACTGACGTTGTATCCAATAATCATACAAAGCATGCAATCAATCATGTCAGCTTTAACAACTACAGCCTTCCCCCTGCCAAATAGACTTACATACACCCTACAAATCTAGGGATCTGGGCTCAGTGGACCAATGAAAGATGCATGTTCTAGACTCACAGGGCCCTTTAATGAACATGTACTGCCAGCTGCTCCATTTCACTTGAAACTAGGGTTTAGATAACACAAGCCCGTCATCTGAATCTTAGCTGCCATTGTACTGTACAAGTTGAGAGAAGGACTCTCAAATTTACAGCATACAAACTTAAGGCAGTAAAGATTAAAAGCAACACCCTGACAGTGTGACTTAATGGACTGATCACTGGAATGGGGCTCTGGAGACCTGACTTCTATTTCCCGCTTGGTTACTATTGGCAAGTTGTATCATCTCCCTGTGCCTCAGTTTCCCCATCAATAAAAATGAGTTAATGATATTAGGTTCTTTTATAATGCAATGGGATTCTTATGAAAAGCACTCACTGTATGAGAAAGATATTAAATTATTATTACTGCTAGACATGAGTTTAAGCCAGTGCAGATGCCAAGCATATGTATAAGCTTTATTTGGTGGTTTCACTGAAGAACTTGCTACTCTGCCATTTTTGAGTGACCTTTAGATGTAGTCCATCTAGAACATTTAAAAACAGTAAGCTTGTTTCAGGGTGACAGAGGCAAGGAGAGGAGCATGGAAATCTGCATCAAAAGAAAACTTCACAGCCTTCTATCCAAATGGATAGGAAGAATGAACCCATGGCCAGAGTTGTTCCTTTAGCAGGTCATGCAGAAGCAGTTGGGTTGATAATAGGTTATTTAACAGGGCCACCGAAGGCCTGTCTTCACTGTTTCAGTGCCAAGCCAAGGAGTGCTGCTGAGAAGCATAGCCTGCTTGATCACTCTTGCTCCAAAGCTAAATTGTTCCACTTTAGCTGCCAGTTCCCAGGGTGTAGTTGTGGCAGAGACAATTACTGAGGAACAGCAGAGGTGAAGTCAGTCCCCATCTTCCCCTCATTAATGGTGGGGATATAGGGCAACTGGGGGCTTAGAAGAATTAGTGGCTTGCAAAATTGCTTGTAACTGCCATGATCCCATATGGGGTCACAACACTTACTATGGGTTACTTAAGAGTAACTCCATTTGTCCATGCTAGCCACTACAGGCAAGATACTTTTTGGTTCATTGTTCATGGTATTGAAACAAGTTATAGCATCAACATGGTCTTTGACACTCATTATCAGGAGATGATTAATACTGTTATGATGCAGCATTACAGTTTTAAACAGCAAACATTTTCTGGTAAATTTAACATTTATCCACAAGTTCCAGTCAGGATCAGAGCCCCATTTTCTTATGTGCTGTAAAACGTGCCCAAAAAAGCCATAGTCTTTGCTCCAAGGAGCTCACATTGCATCCTTAAGTAGATGCTGCTGTTGCAACAGAAAAAAATATACTAGCAGTTTGCTGCTTTTATTGCCTCAGTATTTTTATTGTTAGTAAAATAAAAGGAAAACTGAAGTTTTCATGTAATGGAAGCCAATATTTTCATGGGAACCCAATGGCTACATTTTTCAGGTGGTTGTAGGAAGGGAATGAAGTCTCTGGACAGCACTTATTTCCCATCCTCATAGGCATTAGTTCCATATTCTGATAAAGATCTGCCTTGGGCCTTCTGGTTATTGATCTCAGTTAAAAGGCAGATCTTACATCCCTACCAAGTGTTTCTGCTCATATATTTTCTTCCTAACGTTAATACTCTCTCTAATTTTTCAACCTCAAGCAGCAATAAATTGCAGAGTCTGTGGCTTTAGCTTGTAAAAGCAGAGCAGACATTGTGAATGTGTGTTGGACAACTTGTCACAGTCTGCTGCAGAATTCAATTAATTCTCTTAGGTTATTATGCCTTTCTTCATGATAGCTATTTTAATTTTGGACAGGGTGGTGGTAGAAATAACTCTGGCTGTCCACCCCAGCATTAAAGATGTTTAACCCAAACTACCAGAGATTCCATAACACTCGCCTATATTACATACTAGAAATGAGCTTGGCAAGTTTAGATAGCAAATCAAACGTATCAGCAGGAAGAATAAAATAAGTATCCACATGTCTCTGATTTAAATTCACAAAAGCTACCTTTAGAAACAGTTGGAGCTCTTAAAATGCATTGGTTTAAATCTTGGTTCCTTATTCAGTGTGAGACTGTAAACTCACCATTACTGGGCTGGGTTACTTTATTGCCCATAGTACCGTGTCTTCAATAGAGTTTCTACTCCCATTTTATTTCAGGTCAGTAGTGACTCCATGTGGGCTACATCCTGACTCCACATTGCAAGACAACAACCAACAAAATTATACAGCACAGAGGGGAAAGTAATCTACACCAAGAACCAGACTGAGCCTAGGGGCACAAGCATTCATGAAATCCAATCTACAATCACAAGGCTTACTTTAAGGCATATGATTATAGATTTAGTGCCCATTTGTGCCTATGCTAACCACTACTGGGACCTGTGCTGAGAATGTGATCTAGGTAAATTGAGTGTGGGGAGGGTGGGTGGGATTGGGGTGAAGTTAGCAAGGCTACAAGGGGGGATGGGTTGTTCATCCAGGGGGCTAAAAATTGCCTGGTCAGTGTTGGAGTGGGGTGGGAAAAGCACAGTCCTAGGCCTGGAAGAAGTGGCTGGGCTTTCCCAGCACCAGGACTGTACTCTAAATGTATACACATGTAGCTAGTTTGGGCATGGGTTATCCCAATCTTAGTGCATCTCCTCAGGTGAACTAAGTCTGATCAGGTTGGCCATTTTTTGCCCAATCTAAAGTCCCCAAATTTATTTACAGTTTGGCACTTACCTTGATGTAACTCTGGTTGTGTCAATCTAAATGTAACATCTGCACATATCCTATATGTTAATGTGTTGTCCCTAGTCTACACCTGAAGTAGTGCAAGTTACTCAAGACTTTTGGAAAGGTCACAACTCAGTTATTTGTTTCTCTGCAGACAGAGTTCTAGTGAAGCTCCAGTTTACTTCACTTAAGAGTAGAGGCAGAGAGAAAATTGAGCATGGCCTTCTAGATTTGGACTCTTGTTATGAACATTTGATTCAAGTTAAGCAGAGGTGTTCTTTCATTTTAAATGTATAACTTTTGTGAATTCCTTCTCAAACGTTTAGAAGAAAATGTAATACTTCCTGCAGACAGATTTTAGAAGCAAGTCTTAGCTTCCCAGCATGTTTTTAAAACACAATACTTAAAAAGTACTACACAATCTCAGTTATTTAATCCAGTTAATTACTTATTGCTATGTTGGGAGGGGGGAATCTTGTAGAGTTTAGAATTTCAGCTCTACAATTCTCTGCACTGTTAATAGGCATTTATAGAGGGCAGAGTCCCCTAGTTCTTCATACTGTTAAAATAATTTCAGATAAGTGTAGGCTCTAAAAGCAACAGAATGAGTATCCAATGCAGCTTTAGACAGCTTTGATATTGATATTAATAATTTGTTTCATAATACTTTGCAGAAGTAGTCATGTCAGAGGTACTGATAGAAATGTTTGGAATTCTCAGGAAATGATACATCAGTGAGTTAACTCTTAAATTATATGAAAGTTGAATAAGGGCCTGGAAAAGGGCCCTGAGTCTGCCTTGTAAATTGTATACAACTCAAATTGCTTGCAGTTCTCTTCCTCCCCTTCATCCCAAGACAGAATCAGGGAAAAAGGAATGACCATGACATTTCATGACCAGGAGACCATGACATTTCACGTGGCTCTACTCATATTTGTGTGAATCTTTGTCTAGTGTAGCTTAGTCCTTGGTACACAAATCATTTCAAGCTTTATCTAAAGACTCTGGGGAACTTGAAATAAAGCATGGTGTCTAAGGCATTAGGGGAAATCAAAGACTTAGACAGCCATGAACCAGGAAGTTGTGGTTTGGAATTTTGGATTTACACAACTAAATTCTTCACTGGATCTAGCCCGAAGTAACTAACATCCATTCAACATTCTAATAGGCATAGCAAGATTTATTAGATTACTTTTCTGTGAGTAAAGTCTGTTTAATCTGTGGTTTATACTTTTAAATGCAAAGAACCCTAAATCCTGGTCCAACTGAATTAGAGCAGTATTGCCAATCTCAAACCTTTTATACGTCTTGAGTCAGGACCCCCAGATCAATTTAAAATTGAAAGGCATATTATACCAGTATTTGGGCTCTTTTTTTTTTTTTTCAGTTTGCCTTTTTCAGTGGGGGAGGGGGTATGAATTCACAATTTCAAAGTTTCTGCAACTGAGAGGAAAACACCTTTTAAAAAAAATTAAAATTAAAGTTTTCAGGTAATCATAGAACCCTATAAACTGGGACTGCAAGACTAAAATCCTTCAATATCAAGAGGTTCTCAACAAACATAGATCTGGTGACACTGTCCTTGAACCTAGAGCACTGATTCTCAGTAAGGATTTCAGGGCACCCTGGGATGCTGCCAGATGCTTTGAAGGCTGCCATGAAGTGTGAGGAGATAAGTGAGGTGTCAGGAGTTAAGCAGATAGATTAAGCAGATAACCACTGCCAGCCCCCTCTGCAAGGAATGATCTATAATCTATAAATTATTTTTTGAAATTGGGCGCCACTCAATTTTAAAAAGTTATAGAGGAGAGAAACAGGTTGAGAACTACTGACCTAGAGGACAGTGAAATAACTGAAGTCTGAAACTATCTCTCTGTTTTGAAAAATAATGAGGCAGAACTAGCATCTTCTCACTCACATTCAGTTAATAACCGATTTCCCCTTCTCCCCCTCCCCCTTCCCGCCACCTCCCAAATAAATTATTTGGCAATTGTTCATTACCCACCTGTTTCTGGCAGTAAGATGTGCCTCCCAGTGTGTCCTGTATTTACATTTACTGATCACTGCACAAGTTGTGTCTTCCTGATCCCATTGAGTACCACTGCTGCTGGCCTAGTTCTTCCATGGCTACTTCAAGGAAGAGGCTTAAAACAGTGTGAGCTGTTTCAATCATGACCAAGACTCACCAGTTCTTTGAATAAAAATACAATTCAGTTTCTATACACAAAGATCTTGGGTTTGTGCAAGGCTGCCAGGTGCAGCCTGGTTCTTTTTATTCATTTCACTGAGGTCACCAAACTGATATCAGGTAATGACTTTGTCACCATTTACTTATTAGGATTCAAGCCAGAGACCTAAAAATGGAAGTTTGTTGATAGCCCCTGAGCTACTTTATACATAACGTTTTTCAAGCAATGCAACAAAAGTGGGATGGGGAGTCAAATGGAAACAAGTTGAAGAGGTGATGAAGAAGAGGCGGGAGCAATGGAACATTGTGTTGGTTGAGAAATAATATGAGGAGATATAGAACCGTAGTTGAAGAGGTTCATATTTTTGTCCGTTATGGTTTATTAGCTGTGTTCTCATGTTGTTTGGTTTTAACACTGACAGATCATCTGGGCTAAGTACAGATGGTCAAAAAGCCTGAGGCTGAATTGATTCAGTCTTTTCAGGTTAGTCTAAACTGCAGAGATTAAACTAAGAAACAACTTGACAGCATTTATTTTTGATTCAGGAAATGCAGCCATATGCCTGCAGTGGCTCAGGCCAGAAGGGGTTTGGTAGGGGCACTAAAGCAAGGCTGTCTGGCATGTAGCCAGCATGGGCTGTGTGTTCACTTCCTCTTCCTACTGCCTGCAAGGTCTCTGGGATTTGCAGTCCAGAATCACAGAAGTAGGACTCTGCAGGGTTGCTCATCACTTCCTCTTCCTGCTTCCAGGTGCCTTTTGGATTTGTAGTCCACAGTTGCACTCAGCAGTAAGTTTTTAGCAGGGCAGGGCCAATCTGTACTTGGGGGAAGGGAAGTTTAACCCCCGTTCCCTGACCCCAGACCCCAGATGGTGTTTGCTGAGTGGAAGGAAGGGGAGGGCAGTCCCTGCCTCCCCGCCCCCCCACATCAAGCCCTTCTCTGCTGAAGCAGACAGCACAGCACAGTCCAGGGCTGCAAAGCATGCTGGGATGCTGGGAGACTGATTTAACTTGAACCAGGAAGGGGTCTGGGACAGAAGTTTCATAAACCGGTTTGACCCAAATCAGTTAAGTCTGGAACTACATTCAACCAGGTTTATCTTAAACCATTTTCAGCCATTTTGAAACTGATTTATGTGCACTGAACTTCTGTTCTGTTACAGGTTTAAACCACTTTATGAATACTTAAACCAGTTTCTGTGTAACTTCTGTCCCTAGGCCTGCTGCAGTTCTTGGCTTCAAGTCTGTTTAGTTTTTTTCTGCAGTTATTTGGTTCTGTAATCCCTAAAGAAATGGAGACTTTCTGTTGGCAATTAGTGATATTATGGTGAGTCACTTCTTTCACCAAGGTGTTCGCTTACTACCTCCCACAAATGTTGCTAAGAATAGCTGTTATAAAAATAGCTTTTAGCAGAAAGATAGACCAAAACAACACACTGTCCGTAAAACTTAAATTTGGTGGCTAGCCTGCTGTTAGAAGAGAAAGACGAATGAAGATGAATAAAAACTATGTGTTATGTGCTCATTTATTTAGCACAAACATTCGCCCTAGAAAGACATAAAAGAAGAATTTTCTGGGTACATGCATATTTCTATAGGCTCAAGGGGATATTTTATGTTCTATAAGAAATCATTTAGGTCTATAGGTTGGTATGTTTTGTTTATAACCAGTTTATCATATTGGAGAGAGAGACAGAACAGTTTCTTTCTTGCCATGTTCTGGATTATTTTAAACATGAAATTAGTTCAAAAAAATGTGTGTATGGGGGAAGTTTTGGTTGCATGAATAAGAAAGATACTTTGCTTCTAACATGCTGAATTTTACTGTTTGTTATGCTGATGTAGTGCTAAAATAATGCAAGGGCATTTAAGAGTTACTTAGATTTACCTTATTGTAAACAGACAGAATTTGGCCTAAAGGTATCAGCAAAAAGTCCAAAACAAAATAGTTTTATATGCTAAGTTTGTGTGCATGTGTTTCAAAGTGTGCTTTTCAGCAATTAAAGCTCTTAGATTTGCAATACTGGGATGGATCCTGTACAGTTAACTGAATTTACTGGTCATCAATCACCACTGAAAGACTAGATGTAAGGATTAACAATGGATTAACCTCCAGGAACTCGGAAACTTTGGGCTTGCTCCCCCTTTTCTAAGGACAGCCTTTTTTGCCAGCTCACCCCCTTGCTGCAGTCTGACAGAGGCAAATTACCTACTTCCTTGATCAGGAAGGTCCTCAGTGCTTCCTTCCTGAAGCACTGAGGACCTAAAACAGCTATGGGCTTCAAGCATTAAAAACAAAAACATCTAAGAGTTTTGTATCCTCTTTTACACCGAAGTCTCAATTCTGCCACACATCCAGTACTTTCTCATTTTACAAGTAGTTCCTCTAAGTGCTATTAGTGTCAGGACTGAGCTCATTATATTAGTGGTGCACCCTTGAGGAAATAATAAAATGGGAATTATGGTCCTTACCCTCTAGAAAAGCATTTTGATTTTTCTAATTTGCTCTTAGCAATCAAGTCTTGCTCATTCAGAGGCATAACTGAGCAGCTCTATGCCCTGGGCAGTATCAGAACATGGGGTAGAATGGGCTGCTGCATTGCTGATGATTGTAGCAAGGCCAGGATCTAGCTGCAGCAGTGGCTGTTTTTATGTCCCCACCACCCCCAGCCCCCCAAGTTGGGGGGTAGCTGCTCCAGACTCCCCCGTCAGTTATATCACTTGTTCATTGGTTTTCATGCTGAGCCACTGTATTTAGAACATCAGCACGCAGCTTGTCACTTTTCTGTCTACTTCCAAAACTATGACTGTCACTAGCATTATACCACCGGTACCTTGGTGCTGCCTCTTAGCCACCTGCGAGAAAGCTGATACAAGTTTTTTCTTGGCTGCGTTCTCAAACAGAGCTCTTGCCTGTAAGCTCTGTGCATTTTTTGGGTACTAGAAGCTTCATGAAAATGTGGGGAATACATGCCTATCAGGATTTATGTAGTGTAGGAGAGTTCCCATCATAAAACAGGTAGTAGAAAAAGCCAAGAAAAAGCCATGTGGCACTGTCAGTAGCGGGAGCATGGTGGTGGTGAGCGGTGAACTCCCACAGGCGGCCGTGGCACTGTTGGCAGTGGGAGGAGTGGTGAGTGCCGACTAGTGGTCGGTGACCACCTGCAGACACCACCGGCAGCCTCAGCGGTGCCCAGTGGCAATCAGGGACTGCCCACAGACACCGCCGGTGGTATCAGCAGTGGGGGTGGGGTGGGGTGGGAATGGCAAGCAGCAACCACCAGCAGATGCTGCTGGCAGTGTCATCGGTGCTTTTTGCAGGGGATGCACCACCAAGCTCAGGGGGTGCACGTGCATCTGTATGCACCCCCTACGCATCACCAATGGTTCTGTTACAGGTTTAAACTAGTTTCTGTTCACTTAAACCAGTTTGAGTGTAATGTCTTTCCCTAGCCCAAGTGATAACTTACGTTCCTACCACAGACTGGTTTTATGGCCAATGAGTGAGGAGCTCACTCATAGTCTGTCCACACCAGTGATTATGCCAGCCACCACAAATTGCATCTCATCCCTTTTCCTTCCATAATATTTAATTATTTTTCCTTTCAAAACTTGTTCCAGAATGTGTAAATACTATTGAAAGGAACATGTGAGAAGCAAAATTTGTTTTGCAGTATCAGGGGGATACCTTAAGGAAGGACATTTTGTGCCCATAAGCTTGTTTAACATCCAACTATAAAGTTATTCCCATAAAAAATATTACCAAACAAATCTTGCTTCTCACAAACTGCTGAAGTTGGATTGTTAAGCTTCTGTTGCCCAGATCATTTCTTTCTCCCAACCCTCTTTTTAAGTTTAGGTACTGTGTTTACTACTTTCTAGTAACACTAAATCACTCCCCATTTCATAGTTTTACTAAAGATCTTTGCTTCTATACTTGCAATTTCATGTTTCAGTTCTTTCAGTATTCTGCGATGGAAGTTATCCCAGTCCCCTGACCTGAGCATATAATAGTCTTCAGATTTTGATGGAATAAACTAAATTACCTTTAATCACTATTCAATCATCACTTCGTAGGAACAACCCCGCATTGTCCTATGTTCCTTGGCTTTCATTGTAACCTGGGGATAAAAGTGGACCATAAGCTGAATATGTACCAATGTTGCAAAAACACCCAATACCACACTGGGTTCTGTTAACAGAAGTGTCACTCACAAATTAAGGGAAGTGATTATTCTGTTGTATTCAGCACTGGTGAGCCTTACCTGCAGTTTTGTGTCCAGTTTTGAGCCCCATACTTCAAGGAAGATGTAGATTTTTTTCAGATTGGAAAAAAATTCGGTGGAAAGTGACAAATGTGATTAGAGGCTTGGGAAACATGACTTATGAGCAAAGGCTGAAAAAACTAGGACTGTTTATTCTGGAGAAGAGTGAGTGGGTATTTGATAACAGTCTTCAAATACCTGAAGGGTAGCTATGAAAAGGATGGAAATAGACTTTTCTAGGGGAAAGGACTAGGAATAATGGCCTTAAAATGCAGCCGAGGAAATTTAGTTTGGAGATTAGAAGGAACTTTGAATATTGGAACAGGCTACCTATAGAAGTTGTGAAGTCCCCATCCCTGGAAATATTATGGTTAGTTAGATGCTTGGCTGAGATGGTTTAATGGGGCATTATCCTGCCTTCATAAAGGGGCTGGATTAGATGACCTCATGAGGTCCCTTCCAGCCCTAGTTTCTTATGATCATATGAACCCTATAAAGGGAAAAAAACAAACAGTAAAGGAATAAGGTATCATGTATATGCACAGTGCTTTGGATTGGAAGGCCCCTGAGGTTCCTTCCAACTCTGTTTTATTTGCTTTGGAATAATTGGACTCTAGTGGGCTCAATACTTAGACTCAGATATTACTAGAATTGTTTTCTTACCAATTTATGCCGAAAAAGTTGAATTCTCCCATAATAATTAATTTCTCCGTAACAAAATGTCTATCGATAACTAAATCAAATCTTGGGTCTACAGTAAACACTGCACACTATTCCAATAAAAACTTATTCTACCCCAAACTGATTCTATTTTATCACTGCTAGTATTTTTTTAGCTTCCTGCATCATGAATGTACAATGTTACTTTGCTATCTTTTGCCTTATTTCTACCTTTCATGAACAGTTCATATTCTTCCATACCCATGTCCTAGTCATGATTGCTACCCTCAGAGCCATAATAAGTTAATTGAGCACCTGGAGTACGTGGAAGGATGGGGATGAAAGTATACTGACCACTGTAGACTGAGGAGAGGGGCAGGGGAGCATGGGTGAAGGGAAAGGAAGTTTTATCTGCTAGGGCCACTGCTGCTGTTGTAGTAGCAACTCTGGCTCCCTTGGAGCCAATCCTGGTGCCTTGACCCTGGGTTTAGGTCTGTGCCTGCTCTGGGAAGAACTCCTGGGGTGAAGGAAAGCACCATTTTGTTCGCCCCACTCACCCCCTGCCCTCAGATACACTGCTCAGTGCAGCACTTCGCTGCCCAGCTCCTATGGCTGGGCAGAGGCAGCACAGGACTACCCCTGCCATGGCATGGACTCTCAGCAGGAGGATTTTGGCATCCCCTCATAGTCAGCATGCAGGGCGGGTTACTTGCTTGTCTGCTCCATTCTATTACTCAGATTTCTTGCACAAGCCTGTAAGTATTTCAATTGGTTCATATTGACCACATCCAGTTGTCTAGCCAGATTAAACATAGTCCTTACATTATCTGTATTGTCTTCCTGACTGCTGCTCCCTTCAATGTTAAAACATATTTCTTTTTTGTCAGTCAGCCTCTGACCTTCTGTGTGTGTTCCTTTCTTTACCATGTCCTTGTTTAACCAATTTTCTTCTTCCTATGTATTAAAACCAGGAATGGTGATTACTGAAGTGTCTCTCAACCATCTCCCTTCCCCCATTTCATGGTTTAAAGCTCTTACTAATTATGCTAGCTTTGATCCCTGAATATTAGTAAATCCAGTTATTCAGTCAGGGACCATTGACTGAGGAAAGGCCTCCTTAAACACTATGTAATCTTGGTATTGTGACACATATTCACTAGAATCATGTTAAATATGATCTATGAAAAGATGGGCAAACCAAACAAGACATATGAAGAATGTGTTTTTTGAGAAACAGAAAGGCAACCTGTCTCTTAGGAAAATAATTGAGACTGCCAAATTCAAGAGATATATTAAGATTTGAAAAATATTAGCTATATCTGCCTACACCCACACCCCATAACTGCAAACACCCACACACTTAATCATACATACTGTACACCACTTCCCTGGCAATTAGCCCAGAATTTAAAATAATGAGTGTATTTAGAAATTATTTTAGGCAATCTATATGCATATAAGATAGTTGAATACTGAACTGTCATGCCCATTTGATCATCCAACAATTGTGAGCTATCTGTTTACAAGTGCAGGCAGCTACAGACCTGCATGCCATCCCTTCAGGAAGCAGAATGCTAGTGTTGATAGTTCTAGGAGCAATGCAATAGAATTTGGGGAGTGTCGGGGGCAGATCCCCTTCCTGATCCCCTCTTGCAGCTCTTTACAGGTCTAAAGTACTTGACACCCATGCTTCATTTTATAAAATCCTTATGAGATATAGTCCTTTGACAGTCTGGTAAGTCCAAGTTCTCCTAAAATACTTACCAGATATAGTCCTGTGACAGTCTTGTAAATCCAAGTTCTCCTGAGATCCTCCCATACCTTCAGCAGGCTCTCCCTGAAAACTTCCTCACTAGGCTGTATTGACTTTCTAGGTATAGCTGGCCCTTGAGCTGATATATCTCCATTCACCCAGCTTCCATCCGAAATGACAAGTGACTGCATTTCTGTGCCTCCTTTATCTGTGGCTCTAACAGGATTTGCATCTTAATTGATAGTAGCGAGTTGCCTAGTTAACCATTTCCTTGCCAACTTTAAGTAATGGCACAACATTGACCAATCAGTGATGCTTGGCAGTGTGATTTCTTTCCTCAAAGCATCAATAACCAATAAAGTTCCAATGGCATTTTTTATGAGAAGTTGTGTTAATCATATTATCCTTGTATCCACTGTAGCCAAATTCCATTTGGGAAACTGTATTCTACTTACCTAAAAACTCCAGTGTCTTTTCAACAATATGTGGCGTTCTTTTGTTTCATGCAATCCACGTCTTGGAGCTCAGCACAAACGTACCAGCTCAGCATTGAAAACATTGATGAAGAATTCTCCAACTACCTCATAGAGCACCACCAGAGCTGCCCCATGGAAGCTACCTTAGCATCTTCCACAGATGAAAAGGCACTGGGGAAGCCCTTTAGAAGAGGACCCTTGGGCCCTACTCTTCCTTTCGAGAAGCTCTGCTGAGTTTGCCTCTGGGCCATATTCCTAACTTGTCATCCCTCAACTTTGGCCTGGTTCAGCTAATAAAGGGCCTTCAACTGCAGTATTCAAGTGATACTATTTATGCATTTCTGCCCTGACCTGTTGGAAGCATTGCTGTGTGATGGATAAAGGCTATATTCAGTGTTTCTTCTGTAAGCAGGATTTGATCCTGCACAATTGAAGTTAATGGGAGTTTTGCCTCTGAATCTATGGGTACAACCAGAGACCCTTATTAGGAAGCTATACTCAGTGGACGAAGTATATAACAGTCACTTAGTTATTATTGTCTGGTAAACTGAATTTGACTAAACACACAAGGCCACAGTATCAATTTTATACCTAGTGTAAATCCATTGAAATCAATAAACTCATAGAATGAGGCATTATTTAGCCTGAAAAAGGGTTGTATAATCTTCTCACCTCCCCCTCTTCCCAGTATCATAAAATAAATAAAAGCGGGGAAAAGAAATTCTGCATGAAAAGATGTCAGGCTATATTAATGCCTAATATGCTGGCTTCCCACTTTGCCTCTACTGCTTCAGGAACACCAGTGCCATTCACAAGCCTAAATTCATCATCGTCAACAACAGAGGCAGCATGACGCTCCTCAGCGCTCCGTTTACTACAGTTCCTCTTTGATCACCACCTGCCTGCATCACATCTGACTAATAACTGATTGCCTTCACTCTACTCTTTGGAAAGACTGACTAAAAATTCATTTAAACCAAATGGACACTCATTATTCTTAGAATCCTCTCTAGCTTCAGCACAGCATGCCACCCAGACTAAATATTATTTGTCTTTAATCAACCTCATCGGCATATCAGACCGAGAGGTTTGCATTTCAGCTTTTAGTATCAATCCAGCAAGATCTTGTTATGTATCTGGATGTGTCTCATATGGGGACCTATTTAACAGTTTGTGTCATCATCTTCCTCTGAGCATATTCTTCATGCTGTTGAAGACAACTTTTGTTTGGCCTAAATATTGGCATCTGTTTGTGTGGCCCACAAAGGTAAAGTCTCTCCTCAGGCTTCATCTACATGTCTGACTCACCAAGAGTGGGTGTTACTACTGCACCAGTTATTATTAATCTCTTTGAACATTCTTTTTAGTGATTAAAGAAGTACTGTATGAAAGCAACTGCTCTGTATGTTGCAGCCAACCAACAGCCACTAAGCAGATTTTGTTGGCTCCTTTAGCCAAATTGCTCTTTTCTTGGCACCAGAAATGTATATCAACAAACATTTTCAATTTTCCAATGTTCAAAATGTGCTTAATTATTGTTATTCAGGGACTACACAGCTCTCCACCCCCACCAACTACAAAGGGAGGTCCTTAACATAATCAGTAACACCCCTGATGTACAAGTGATGAGAGAAGATGATATGTCACCTCACCTAGAAACACTACAGTCACAATACACTGCTGTTTCTTTTTTTTTTTTTTTAATCTTAATTTGGACATTTTATGATTTTACAGATTTCTTTGGAAAAAATGGCGTTAACTGACTAGTGTAGCCACACACTGCATTCTTAAAACATCTTAGAGCATCTAATCAGAACAGCTCAGTTTTTTATCATGGGATCATAGTTGCTGAGATTTTTCTTTTGGCCCATATGCTAAGATCCTCTTTTTGAAGAAAGGAGAGCTGAATTCTCAATTTGCTGTTGCCATGAACTTCTATATGACAGTGGTTCATAGAATCATGGAATTTTAGATGACCACTGGTTTGTCATAAAGTGTTGTGAATAAGTAAGAAGATTTGAGCTTCCCGCCTTTACTTTAAAATTATTTTTATTGATTTTTTTAAATGCAACACAAAACAGAACTCTGTATATATCAACTATAATGTCAATCTGAATTATACACATGTCTGTCACAATAAGTAATAAAGAGGAAAATAAAATAAAGGAGGAGGGATGAGGGAGGAATAGAAGAAAAGAGAAGTGTGCAAGAAGTAATAATTTAGTTATCAAAATATTTAAAGAACTCTTTCCAAATTGTACCAATTTTTTGATGCATTTAAGCTTGATAAGTCACACCATCTCAACATACCAGATTTCAACCTTTGGAGATGTCCTACTTTTCCATTGCAATAATATAATCCTGCATGACAGTAATAAGGCCTGCTGTAAGAGTGCAATTTGAGAAAGATTCAGTTTAAATTGTTTAGGTATATAATCAAGAACACACATATTTGCCAAAGGTATTGGTGCTGTGTTCAAAACCATGTTAACTCTAGTTATAATTTCTTTCCCAAAATAATTAATAAGAGGGCATGACCCAAGCATTGACCAAGCATTGCTTGCAGCATATCATGTCTCCAATGTGTCTGCAGTATATTCATTTTTTTTAAGATTTGAGGGGGTCCAGGGAAGACGAAAATGATCTTTTTGTTATACAAGATGAAGTCTAAGATCAATGGTCAATATTCAAATACTGTGAATTTCTGATTTCCATGGGGCTTCAGTCTTTTGGATACCTAGGTTTCCACTCCACTTTAGTCTTAAATAGTCTGTATCATAGAGTTATACAAAATAAGGGTTGGAAGGGACCTCAGTAGGCCATCTAGTTCAATCTCCTGCTCAAAGCTGGACCATCCCTAACTATATCATCCCATCCAAGGTTTTGTTTACTCTGGTCTTAAAAACCTCCAAGGATGGAGATTTCACAACCTCTCTGGGTAACCTGTTCCAGTGTATTACTACCCTTCTAGTGAGAAAGTTTTTTCCTGATATCCAACCTAAACTTCCCTTGCTGCAACTTGAGACCAACTGATCCTTGTTCTGTCTTCTACCACCACTGAGAACAGCCTAGCTCCATCGTCCTTGGAACCCCACTTCAGGTAGCTGAAGGCTGCTGTTAAATCCCCCCTCAGTCTTCTCTTTTCCAGACTAAATAAGTCCAGGTCCCTCAGCCTCTTCTCATTAGTCATGTTCTCAAGACCTTGAACCATTTTCATTGCCCTCCACTGACCTCTCTCCAATTTTTGCTCATACTTTCTGTAATAGGGGGCCCAAAACTGGACACAGTACTCCAGATGTGGCCTCACCAGTGCTGAAGAGGGGAATAATCACTTTCCTCAATCTGCTGACAACACTTCTACTAATGCAGCCCAGTATACTGTTAAACTTTCTAGCAACAAGGACACACTGTTGATGCATATCCAACTCATTGTCCACTGTAACCACAAGGTCATTTTCTGCAGAGCTACTGCTTAACCAGTCAGTCCCCAGCCCTTAGCTCTTCATGGCATTGTTCTGTCCTAAGTGCAGGACTTTGCACTTGTCCTTATTGAACCTCAAGAGATTTCAAACTCTCTGAAGCCTAGCCCTAGCCTCCAGCGTATCTACTACTCCCCACAGCTTGGGGTCATTGGCAAACTTTCTGAGGGTGCACTCCATCCCATCTTCTAGGTCACTGATGAAAATATTGGACAAAACCAACCCCAGGACCAGCCCCTGGGGCACTCCACTGGATACTGACTGCCAATTAAACATCAAGCCATTGACTACTACCCTCTGAGCTTGATGATCCAGGCAGTTTTCTATCAGTCAAAATAAATACAGAGCTGACCTTACCTTTAAGAATGGAGGCCTGTTACATTATGCATTCATATACAGTAATGCAAGAGGTTGGGGAAGAGAAATTTTGGATTTCAAAGGAAAAAAAATGCATCTGGAGCATTTGATACATCTAAAGCCTCAGGTCCAAACTGACTTTCAAATACTTGATGCAACTACATATATTGCTATTCTAAAAATTCAGAAGGTGAAATTTACCACTTTTCAGTCTGTTCATCTAACATGCCTTCCTTAGTTTGCTTGTGAGAATGTTGTGGGAAACTGCTTCAAAAACCTTGCTAAAGACAAGGTATACTACATCCACTGCTCTGGAATGTAGAGGTAGCATGTGCTACCTCTAAAGCCTCAGGTCCAAACTGATTTTCAAATACTTGATGCAACTGCATATATTGCTGTTCCAATATTTTCAGATGGTGAAATTTATCACATAACACAGAAAAGGTTTTAATACAATTTCCTACTAGACGCTGGTCCACATGCACAGTACCCTTATCCATCTGTTTTCCCCATATCAGTTTATGGGGCCCATACTTCAAAAAAAGGGTTTTCCCTAAATAGAGCTCTTATGACAAAACAAAGGCTGAAATTTTAGTAAGTATGCCAAATTTTTCCAAGCTTGTCAGACTGCTAAAATTGTAGGGATTAGAAAATTAGAAGAATAAGTAGAGTTTATAGTTTCATAGTTGTTAGGGACTGGAAGGAACCTTGCAGACCATTGGGTCCAGCCCCCCTAGACTTGGGCAAGAAAGACTTCTGGTATCGGATGACCCCAGCAAGATGGGCAACAAGATGCTTTTTGAAGACCACCAGGGTGTGTGACTGTACTACCTGTGGGCAGAGCCTGTTCCAAACCCTCAGTACTCAACTTGTAAAGAAGTTTTCCCTTATGTCTAGCCTGAAGTGATCCTCAGTTGGTTTGTTCCCATTATTTCTTGTCCTCCCCTGGGGGGCCTTGGTGAACAGATGCTCCTAGGCCCTGATGTATGCCCTTGATATACTTATAGGCTGCCACCAAGTCCCCTCTGAGTCTTCATTTCTTGAGGCTGAACAGTCCCAAGTCTTTCAGCCTCTTCTCGTGTGACCCAGTCTCTAGGCCTCTAATTGTGTGTGTCCCTCCTTCAGACTCTCTCAAGCTTTTCCACATCCTTCCTGAAGCGTGGTGCCCAGAAATGGACACAGCATTCTAGCTGCAGTCTCACCCAGGCCAAGTAGTAAGGGAGGATGACATCCTTAGCCTTGCTCGAGATGCCTTGGTAGCTACATGCCAGTGTTTGATTAGCTCTGCCAGCTATGGCACCACATTGGTGGCTCATGTTCATTTTGTTGTCTGTCATGACACCCCTGTCTCATTCAGATACGGTGCTAAGCAAGCATAGCACTGCTGAGCCTGTAAGTGTGTTGTGGGTTATGTCTCCCTAGATGGAGCATTTTGCATTTCTCCATATTAAACATCAGGTTGAGGTCCACCCACCTTGCGAGCTTGTCCAGGTCTGCCTGTATTGCCAGTCTATCTTCGAGCGTGACCATGTTCCCCCATAGTTTGGTGTTGTCAGTGAACTTTGCTAGTTCACTTTTAATACCCAAATCATTGATGAACATATTGAAAAGCACTGAACCCTGAGGGACACCACTAGTCACCCTCCACCATGATGACTCACTTCCATCAATCAATACTCTGGGTCCTACCATGGAGCCAGTTACCCATTCACCAGACCTCAAAGAAGTCAAAGCCACATTTTCCCATTTTTTTCATGAGGAATTTGTGGGTGACCAGGTCAAAGGCCTTTTTGAAGTCCAGGTATATGACATCAACTTCATTTCCCCCATCCAGATGGTGAGTTACCTGATCATAGAAGGAAATCAGGTCAGTCTAGCATGACCTGTCTGTAATGAACCCATGTTGGCTATCCTTCAGAATACTGTCTTCTGTTATCCTATCTGTAATGGATTCTTTGATAATTTTCTCCAGGAAAATTGTGGAAAGTTATAATGGTTGATAATGGAAAGGAAACATACATGACTGTTCACTTTTTACCCATACAGGAGACTCATCAGTTTTATCAGTGATGCAGTCCATAGCCTGATTTACTAAGAAGGCATTGTGATATTGTCAAAGTTTTGGAAGTTGAAAGCCACCCATTTTAATTGGTAGTTGAATCTTGTAGTGCAGGGATGGGGAACCTCCTGGCTGCCAGTTGGCCGGGGACTCCATTTCCCAGCCAACCCTGCCCAAATGGCTTGTGCCAGTCTCCATGGAGACCCCAGACTCAGCCACATCAGCAGCAATGGAGGGAAATGGAGTACCTGGCTGACTCTTCCCCCCCCCCCCCCCAAAAAAAAAAAAAAAAAAAGCTTGCTTCGGAGCCAGGACAAAACTTAGATCTGTAGCCTACATGCCCTGGGCAGGGGCATGCATGCAGGGGATTGCAGCTCTGCCCCGGCTCCAGTCAGGCTGTGACTGCTGCAAGAAACTGGGACATGCATGTCCCTGCCTGAAGTGTGCAGGCTATAGATCACTGACCTGCCCTGGCTTCAGAGCAAGATTTTTTTTTTTTTTTTGGAGTTGGCTGGAGACTCCATTTCCCAGCAGCTTTGTAGCACCCCCTGCACTGCTGTGCCATGCACACTGTTGGTATGGTTGAGGCTGGGGTCTCCGTGGAGACCCCAGCCTCATGCAGGCAGGGGCAGCTAGGAAATGAAGTTCCCAGCTGACCAGATCCAGCCTATGTGCTGGACGTTCCCTATCCCTGTTGTAGTGGGTCCAGTGCTGGGGCAGCAAAGTCACCCCCTAGTGTCCACTTGCTCACCCCCTCTAGCCTTCTCAGGATCCCTCCCTGATATCTTGTTTGCCACAATTTGGTGTTACAATTGGGCAGGGAGGTTGTCCCTAGAGGGTAGGGGTGTTTTGACTCAGGTCTTGGGTCCTTGTCTGGGCTGAGCCCCCCTTGCCTTGGCCCACTTTACTCTAGTTGGGCTCCTGCACCTGAGGCCCACTGTCCCAGGACCCTAGGTTCCTGGGCCCCAACTCCAGCCGAATCCTTCACAGGCTCTGGGCATCTTAGCCCCAGGGTTCACTCTTTACCACCTCTGGGCCCCTTGGTCACTGGTCTTGTCTGTCTGACACTACAGTCCTTCTGCTGAGAGCAACACTCCTCCCTTTTGAAGGGTCTAGAACCTGGGGTGCCCTTGGCACCCTTCTCAGTGTCCTCCTCCACCCCTATAGCCACAAACCAGTCCCCCAGTATTTAAATACAAACAAAACAATATGAGAATCTGATCTCAAACAAAAGGTTCCCCAGTCCTGGGTCAATAACACACTGTGGTAATGAGCCACAACACAAGTCTCCAAAATACTTAACTTGTGCTGCAAGAGGCTTCTTGCAGCTTCCCAGCAGTTTAGAGTCCTTCCTTCTTAGCTAGTCAGGCCCCTCTCCTCTGCAGAGCTTCAATTCTACCAACCTGTGGGCCAGACTCTCCCCCTTGCCTGAGCCCTGGGGCTTATATGCCTATACCTCCACCTCCCCTGGGGCCACCTGACCCACTACTTCCACCCCAGGCCTGTCAATCACCTGGGCAGGGTGGTCAACCAGAAAGGAACCATCCAAAATAAATTGGTAAGACAAAGACAATGACAAGATGACAAGATGAAGGTGGTACAAACTGAGTCTATCATGGGAGGACTAGTCAAGGGGAAAGTAAACACAGGAGAATAAAGCAAAGGGGAAAACCTTATGATCAGGCTAAAGCAGTGAAAGCAAAGAAGAAAAGAATTTTCAAATTAGTGTTTGATGCTCTGAATGCTTTGCTATCCTGATTATTGTCAACTTAGACTACCTACAGCAATCTTTAAAATTACCAGATTTGTCCCATTAAGTATTTAATGTTGCAGTTATGTACAATTTTCTCTTGCATCACTGCATCTACTTCAGCTCCTATGGCCATCATTTGAGCTTCCAGTGCATTACAGCACTGACAATCTAAATGAAGACATTTCCTGTCTAACTTACTCCATCTGTGTATGAGTTAGGCTATTATCTTTCTTTCTGGAGAACAGGCTGGATTTCCAGTGTGTCCACAAGACCTTTTAAACTCTATATTCCCATATGGTAGGCCAGCAAGTTCATCCTTAAGGTGAAAGAAGCAAAGCTGCTGCCTAGGAGAAGCAGTGAGGCTAATTGCTGTTTTTATTACAGACAGATTTTGCACATCATGCAAACTGTGTAGCCTCTCTGTGTCTCAGCATATGGATCCATAAAATGATTCCAAATAACTAGAGCTACTGTTTGTGACAGCAGCCTGGGAGGTGTTGGAAACTATGACTGAAGAAAATCTGAAACTCTAGTGATGCACCCTGTCATTCTGATGGTTGAATGAATTGTATGAGGCATGTAGTGCATCTAGGGAATATTGTTCAGCCAGGGGATATATATATCTATATATATATATCTATATATATCTATATATATAGATATATATATAGATATATATATATATAGAGGAAAGAATAAGAGCATTAGTTCTTCCAACTCTGGAGGCAGTACTTCCCTGTAGGTTGAGGTTGTTCTTTCACTGTTGTAACCATGCAGCAAACATGCTTGGTAGCTTTTCTTGAATATTGAGATTTTTTTCCACACCCCTGCCATGAAATTTAGTAGAAGTTACCAAAATTAAATTGTGGCTTTATGAACAACACTTTGGGTCTGAACTCCATCTGGGGAGAAAGCTGCAACTATTTCTTTCATATTTGGATCTGGCCATCACTATCCAGGCTTTCAAGACTTCAAGTCTGTACTACTGCAATGCTTTCTACATGTAGCTGCCCTGGCTGATCATATGCAGGGGCTGCAGCTGCTGCAGAACACTGTATCCCACCTTCTGACAAGGGTGGGTTGCCAGGAGCAGATAACTCCAATGCTCCAGAGTCTGCACTGGCTTTTCATAGCTTTCCAGGTTCAATGCAAGGTACTGGTTCTCACCTACATGGCCCTGAACAGTCTGGGCCCTACATATATAAGAAACTTTCTTCTCCCTTATGTTTGATCTCAGTCCCTAAGGTCAGCTGAGAACAACCTCCTGCAAGTGTCATCAGTGTACCAAATTCATGTGCTTGAGGTTGCTCTTGGTAGTTGCCCCACTGCTCTGGATTTCCCTCCCCACACCTCTACCTTGAGCCCAAGCCTGCACATCTTCCAGAAGGACTGTAAAACCTTCCTATTTGGGCTGGCACTTAGCAAGCAAGACCAAGCTGGGATACTGTTTAGGAAGTTTTTGTTTTATATCTCACTTTGATACTCTACTTGCTTTCGTGAGTTAATTTTCCTCTTATTGTAAACTGCCCTGAGCCTTTGTTGAGAAGGGCAATAAACAAACAAGCAAACAAACACATGATTTTGCTATATGCTTTGAAATATATAATAAAGACAATGTGCAAACCAAAAATACTGCTAAACTGAAGGGATTAAATATCTTCAAAATCATGTGGTGGGACAAGAGTTCCAATCACTCTGTTTTCTTGCTATCATGTGAATGCACCTTCCCTAAGTTACTCTTTTTTTAAAAATCTAAATACATGACTGGAGACTCTGGACTCTTTCTTTATATAAATCCATGTCACATGAACGGTGCATGCCCCCGGTGGCTGGTGGGGCACTGCTGCGCTGGCGGCGGTGGGACCACGGGAGGAGCCCAGCAGTGGTAAGTGGGGGAGTTCTGGCAGATGCCATCGGCACTGTTGGCAGTAGGGCAGGGGGGAGGGTAGCAAGCATCAACCAGGGATTGGTGACCATCCATAGGCAATGCCGGCAGCAGCGGCAGTGGCCAGCGGCAATCATGGACTGTCCGCAGATGCCACCAGCGGTGTTGGCGGCAGGGTGGTGAGTGGCGACTGGCACCTTTTTGCGGTGGGTGCACTGCCACACTCAGGGGTGCATGTGCACGTACACCTGCGTGCACCCCCTACACATCGCCCCTGACATGTCATAATAGAGTTGAGTCTTCAGTCAAGATCACAGACATACTGTTTGGGGCACCCAGGAAACTTCTCCTACAAGCAGGGAGTTTTCTGCAAAGTAGCAAAGAGAACCTCAAGATCTTGCTTTGTCTAGGAGCAAGACACATGCTTCAATAAGTAAAAGTTAAGAACTAGCAGGAGATAGTTGTCTTTTAGCAAGTAAAAGAGGAAAAAAAATATGCTACCAAACCAAACAGAACAAGAAATTATAAAAAGTTCAGAGAGGTAAGGAGAAGAGATAATAATCAGTCTGCTAGAGTGAGGTGTGTTAACAATTGCAGGAAAATATTTAATAAGAGCCAATGAAAAGAAAATCTAATAGAGAAATTCAACCTATCTAAGCCAAGAATCTTACTGAATAAAAATATTTATTGTTGAATCTCTATGTGACATTGACAAAGCCTTGTCTGATATTAGAGATAAATATGGACGGGAGATAACATAACCAAAACAGCAGCAATCTGTCTCGGTTCAGTCTTCCACTAATGTAGTTAGGACTTCTGTGACTAACTTGTATGAGTGATGATTTTATAGCTGCCCCTGTCTGCAAAAGACGCAACTGCAATGAAATTGCTTTTTCCTCTTGAGAGGCACAAAATTTAGCTTGCATCCATCAAAGTTGCTGCCTGCAGAGAGGTCAGAAACAGTGAGCCATGTTGGCACTTGGGGGAAAAAAAAGCAATGCACAATTTGTGTTTTGCATCATTTACATCCATTTATAATTACACCAGCAGAAGCTTGAAAATGACATCTGCTAATTTATTTTGTGTTCCTTAAAAAAACTCAGAACAATTGTCACAATTAAAAAAAAATAATAATTTGCTTCATTTGTTGTTCTAAACCCATTAGGATTCTGAAATGGAAATATCCTTCCTTACCACACTAGAGACAGATTCATATCTCATAAACCCTTACATTTCTAGAATAATCCTTTAACTTCAATGATGTTACAACCAATTTATATCACTTTGGATTCTGGCTGAATCTGCCATATATACCAGTTTGTGGGTTTGATCAAGTGCACTCAGTGGTTAATATATACTTATGGTCAGATTCTTGTATAATATCATTAGTGTAGAAATAGTCCCACAGCAAAAAATCAACTAGTTTTAAGCCAGGGATTGTGGATATTTGTACAGTACCTAGCACAAAGGGATCCTGGTCTAGAAGGGATTTCTAAGTCCTACCATAATAAGAATGGCTCAACTACTGTAGGCAACCTTTGATATCCTGGTGTATGAATAAGGTAGGGGTGGGCAAAATATGGCTCGCAGACCAGATCCAGTCCACCAGGCACTTTCATCCAGCCCACGGTGCCCCTCAGTACATTGTGCCCTGCCCAGCCCTTCAGCCTACAAGGGTGGGAGCAAAGCACTTACATCTGCCCCCAAGATACACTATTATGCCTCGCACAGAAGGGCCTGGCCCAGCCAGCATCAGAAGGGGCTGCTGCTGATGCAGGCTTCCCCAGTGTCCCGCTCCCTATGGGCAGCAGGCAGGGAATTGAGGGGTGGAGCTGCAGCTGGGCAGGAGCATGGAGCCCAGGGCAGGCAGGTGGGATACAGCATAGCCGGGGAGCCCCAGGCATGGGAGGGAAGCCCCAGGCATGGGAGCTGGCTGGGGTGGGGAAGGCAGCTGGTTCCAGGAAGCCTGGGGCTTCCTTCTCATGCCCTGGAGAGTGCAGGGAGTATCGGCAATACAGATGGTCTGGCAGGGGCTGTGCTCCTCACTGTGATGTGCAGCACTGGCTGGAGCCGGGCACAAGTGCCCCCAGCTGCTTCTGTGCCATGAGGGGAGTGTGGTGGGGAGTCCCACACCCCACAAATGCCACACAACCCCCAACATACCCTATGCCCCCACACAGCCACACCCCCTCACCAAAATCCCCCCACATCCGCCCACACCCCTTGCATCCCCCCTCACCACACTCCCCCCTCACCATACACACCCCACACAATATAAAAGACTAACAATTTATTATGAAATCCCTTCTATATATAGTACACAAACACAAATCATGACACCAATATTTTTTGTAATAAAATTAAAATATGTTATAGTAAGTGTTTGACTTTTAGTGTATCTTTTGTTTTTTTCTGGTTTTAAGGTTTTTTCATAGATTTCATAGACATTATGGCTAGAAGGGACCTCAGAAGATTATCGGGTCCAGCCCCCTGCCCCAGGGGCAGGAAGTCAGTTGCAATCAAAGGATCTCAGCAAGTTAAAAATCCAAATGTCTCTTAAAGGAGTCCAGAGTAGATGCTTGCACCACCTCTGGTGGCAGCTTGTTCCAGGCCTTGTGGGGCTTGGACAGTAAAGAAGTTCTTCCTTATGTCCAGCCTGAAACGGTCATGGAGGAGTTTGTGACCATTCAACCTTGTCATCCCTTGGGGCGCTCTGGTGAATAGGCATTCCAACAGATCCTGGTGAGCACCCCTTATATACCTATAGGCAACCACCAGGTCCCCCCCTGAGTCTGCACTTTTCCAGGCTGAAGAGTCCCATAGCTCTCAGCCTCTCATCATAAGGCCTGTTTTCCTGCCCTCTGATCATGTGCGTGGCACTCCTCTGGACTCTTTCAAGTTTCTCTACATCTTTTTAAATTGTGGAGCCCAGAATTGGATGCAGTACTCCAGCTGCGGCCTCACCAAGGCTGAGAACAGCAGGAGGATGATATCCTGGGATTTGCTTGGCAAGCATCTATGGATACAAGCCAGAGTTTTGCTTGCTTTACCAGTTGCAACATCACATTGGTGGCTTATATTCATCTTGTGGTCAATCTTGACCCACAAGTCCCTTTCAGCTGTGGTGCTAGCAAGTGTAGCACTGCTGAGCTTATAAGTATGCTGCAGGTTTTTCTTCCCAAGGTGAAGTACATATTTTCAGTGTTGAACACCATCAGGTTTTCATCTGCCCATTTTCTGAACCTGTCAAGGTTGGCCTGGATCGCCCTCCTGTCCTCGGGTGTGGATGCTTTATCCCAAAGTTTGGTGTCATTGGTGAACTTGGCCAGTCTGCTTCTGATACCAATGTCCATATCATTAATGAAGATGTTAAAGAGTATAGACCCAAGGACGGAGCCTTGGGGGACCCCACTGGTCACGGCGCACCATGATAGTTTCATAGTCTCATAGTTGGTAGGGTAGGAAGGGACCTGAGCAGATCATCAAGTCCGACGCCCTGCCATGGCAGGAAAGAGTACCGGGGTCAAACGACCCCGACGAGGTGTTCATCCAGCCTCCTCTTAAAGACCCCCACAGTAGGAGCCAGCACCACTTCTCTTGGAAGTTGGTTCCAGATCCTAGCTGCTCTGACTCTGAAGTAGTGCCTCCTGATATCTAGCCTGAATCTACCCTCTGTCAGGTTGTGACCGTTATTTCTTGTCATTCCTGGTAGTGCTTGGGAGAACAGGGACTCTCTCAATGCCTGCTGGTTTACAAACTGACTAGTTTGTAAACAGCCACTAGATCCCCCCTCAGCCTTCTCTTGTGGAGGCTGAACAGGTTCAGATCCTTTAGCCTCTCCTTGTAGGGCCTGCCCTGCTGGCCCCTGATCATGTGAGTGGCCCTCCTCTGGACCTGCTCCAAGTTGTCCACATCCTTCCTGAAGTGCGGTGCCCAGAACTGGACACAGTACTCCAACTGCAGCCTGACCAGTGCCTCATAGAGGCAGAGGATCATCTCCTTGGACCTGCTTGAGATGCATCTGTGGATGCATGACAAGGTACAGTTGGCCTTCCTGACTGCGTCCCACGCTGTCGGCCCATGTTCATTTTGGCATCAATATGCTGGTTTTTCCTCCCCAGCTGCAGTACCTTGCACTTGTCGGTGTTGAAACCCATCCTGTTCTCATCCACCCACCCCTGCAGCCTGTCTAGGTCCAATTGCAGCCTATTCCTCCTTTCTAGCATGCCCACTTCTCCCCATATCTTAGTGTCATCAGTGAATTTGAACAGGATATTTTTACACCCCTGTCCAAGTCGCTGATGAAGATGTTGAACAGTGCGGGCCTGAGGACCGAGCCCTGCGGAACCTCACTGCCCACATCCCTTCAGGTTGAAAATGACCCATCCACCACCACTCTGTGGGTGCAGTCCTCCAGCCAACTAGTGACCCATTTGACTGTGTAGGTGTCAATGCCACAGTCTCCTAGTTTTTTAATGAGGATGAGGTGAGAAACAGTGTTAAAGGCCTTCCTGAAGTCCAGAAAGACTACATCCACTGCTACCCCTGCATCTAAGGATTTTGTGACCTGGTCATAGAAAGCCACCAGGTTGGTCTGACAGTTCCTGCCTCTAATGAACTCATGTTGGTTTCCCCTAAGCATAACCTCCCCTGTTGGCCCCTTGTGGACATGCGCCAGGATAACTCTCTCAAAAAGCTTACCTAGGACTGAGGTAAGACTGACTGGCCTATAGTTTCCTGGGTCCTCCTTCCTCCCTTTTTTGAAAATGGGAACCACATTGGCCCTTTTCCAGTCCTCTGGCACAATGTCAGAGCAACATGAGTGCTCATAAAGCTGTGCCAGGGGTCCCACAATGACCTCTGCTAATTCCCTCAGCAGTCTGGGGCGGAGATCATCAGGTCCTTCTGATTTAAATACATCCAGTCCCTCCAGAAGTTCCCTGACTAGGTCCTCTCTGATCCTAGGCCTGGGTGTGCCTCCCCTGGGACCTATGGGGTTCCCAGTGGGGGGGAGGGGCGACCCGGTCCCTGATCAGAAAAATGGAGACAAAGAAATTGTTAAATAAGTTAGCTTTGCTTTCTGGTGTGATGACCAGATTTCCTAGCATGTCCTACAGAGGCCCCATGTTACCTGGTACCTTCTTTTTATCCCCTATATATTTAAAAATGGATTTCTTGTTGTCCTTGATCCAGGTAGCTAGTCCCAGTTCCACCTCCGCCTTGGCCTTCCTGACAGCCCCCCTACAGCACCAAGCAACAAAGGTATAGTCCTCCCTGGTGACGGCCCCTCCCTTCCATTGGGTGTACACCTCCCTTTTAGCTAGGAGACATTCCTGTATGATTTTAGTGACCCATGGGGGCTTTTGCTCCCTCTTGTTCCCTTTGATTCATGTTGGGATTACCTCTCTTTGGGCTTGGAGGATCGTCACCTGAAGGAATGACCACTGTTCTTGACATGCGACTCCCCTCCCCTCCCCTCCAGAACCTCAGTGCCTCCCCGACTATTCTCCTTACCTCATTGAAATCTGCCTTCCTGAAGTCCAGGGCTGCTGCCTTGCTGCAGGCCTTTGCCACCTTGCACTGGATGGTGAATTCCAGCAGGCGATGATCGCTGTTGCCCCAGTGGTCGAGCACCCGCAGACCCCTCACCAGGTTGGCGCCAGTGGCCAGGACAAGATCCAACAAGGCGTCTCCCCTGGTGGGGCTGTGCACCTCCTGGGTTAGATGGAAATCCTGTATCTTGGCTAGGAACATACATGAGTGGTCAGACCTGGCTGACTGCTCTTCCCAGCAGATGTCTGGAAAGTTCAGGTCACCCATGATGACCACATCCTTTGACCTACCTACCTCCGTGAGCTGACTTAAGTATTACCGGCCCAGCTCTTCCCTTTGGTTGGGTGGTCTGTAGTAGGCCCCCACCGTTAAGTCCATTTCCCCTCAACTTCCTTGTATTCTAACCCAGAGCACTTTAGTGTGCCCCTCCTCTGACCTTCTGCTACTTGTTGAGGATGTGATTCCTTCTTGATATAGAGTGCCACACCCCCACCTCTCCTTCATGTCTTAGCCCTCCTGTACAGCCTATAGTCCTTGATATTCACCGCCCAGTCAAGTGTTGGGTCCCACCATGTTTTGGTGAGCCCCACTATGTCTGGGTTGGTGTTAGCTAGCAGGAAGGTAAGTTCCTCTTGCTTGCTCCTCATACTACGAGCATTAGTGTAGGGCATTTGAGGTCTCGTGAAGATGTATGCACTGGACCCCCTAATCACAGTACTACCCGGGCCCCTGTTGCTTACCTGGGTATTTATTCTGCTCATCGTCGGTCTAGGCTGGGCTGTTCTTGTGGGTGATGCTTAGTTTAGTGGTTCAAGGCCTCCTCCGCCCTTGTCTTCCCCTTCCCCTGATGAGCCTAGTTTAATGACTTGTTTGATGATTGAGCTGTGTCAACTATCACTCTCTGGGTCCGACCTCGGAGCCACTTCCCCAGCCATCAGACTGTGATGTAGCCGAGGCTGCAGTTGGCCAGTTTTTCTATGAGGTGATCATGGGATACCAGATCAAAGACTCTTTTTAAAATAAAGATATATGATGTCAATCTCTTCTCCCTTGTCCAAGTGATATATCACCTGGTCATAGAAGTAGATGAGATTGGTCAGGCAAGACCTACCCCCAACAAACCCATGCTGCCTATCCCTCAGGATGTTGCCGTCAGCCAGTTTGACAAGAATGGTCTCTTTGATAATTTTTTCTAAGATCTTCCCTGGGATAGAGGTCAGGCTGATGGGCCTGTAGTTTCCCGGATCTACTTGCCTCTCTTTCTTAAAGATAGGTACCACATTGGCCTTCTTCCAATCTTTGGACACTTTGCCTGAGTGCCACGAGTACTCAAAGATCTGTGCCAGTGGCTTAGCTATGATGCTTGCCAGCTCCTTAAAGTACCCTGGGGTGTAAACTGTCAGGACCAGCTGACTTGAAGGTGTCTAGCCTCTCAAGGTGTTCCTTCACATGGTCTACATTGATGAAGGGTAACAATTCTCCCTCAACTTGACCCTGGTGTATTGAGCAGGGCCATCCCTTGGGGCTGGTGAAAAACCAACGCAAAAAACCCATTAAGCAGGTTGGCTTTTTCCTGGGCATAGGCTGTCAGTTGTCCCATATGGTTTAGCAGGGGTCCAATGTTACCCTTGCTTTTCCTCTGGCTCTCCACATATCTAAAAAGGACTTTTTATTGTCCTTGATATGTGTAGCCAGTTGAAGTTCAGTTGCAGATTTGGCTTTCCTGCTTCTCTCCCTACATGTCTGGACCAGTGAAGAATACTCCTCCTTTAAGGTGGATCCAGTATTCTACCCTTTATAGGTTTTTCTTTTTAGATTCAGGAGGTCTGGTAGTTCCCTGCAGAGCCAAGGGGACTGCTGTGCCCTTTTGCTGCCTTTCCTCTGAGATGTGATAGACATTGATGGTGTTTCCAGGATTGCTCCCATGAGGAGCAACCACTTTTCCTGAACTCCCCTCCCCTTTGGGTTGTAGTCCCTTAGGGCCTCACCAACAAGCCTCCTGAGCTTGTCAAAGTCAGCTTTCCTGAAGTCAAGGACTTCTGCATTGTTGACTGACTTGCCAGCTTTAGGGTGGATGGTGAAGGTGATCAGCTCATGGTTGCTGTCTCCCAGCTTCCTTTCAATTGTTAGGTCACTGATTAAGTCATCCCCCATTGCCAGTACCAGATTGAGCAGTGCCTTGACTCTCGTTGCTCCATAGACTGCTTGAGTCAGACAGAGCTCAATCACACACATGAGGAAGCTTTGAGACCATTCGGATTTGGACAAGTGCTCTTCCCACAAGATGTCTGGGTAGTTGAAGTCTGCCATGACAACCATGCACTGGGAGTGTGCAGCCTCAGCCAGTTCCCTGGCAAATTCGTGGTTGAGCTTTTGATTCTGGCTAGGAGGTCTGTAGTAGACTCCCACCATTGTGTCCTCTGTGCCATGTTCACAACAGATTTAACCCAGAGAGTCTCCAGTCATCCACCCAGGGTGCCAATGTCAGGTTGCAGGGACGTGTAGCTTTCCTTGATGTAGAGAGCTACACCCCTGTTCCTTTTGTCCACACAATCTCTCCTATACAATGTATAGCCATCTATACCTATGGCCCAGTCATAGGTGGAGTCCCACCTAGTCTCCGTTATCTCTATGAGATCACAGTCATTCTTGTTTAGCAGGAGGACCAGTTCCTCCTGTTTATTCCCCAAGCTCCTGGCACTGGTGTACAGGCATGTAAATGTCCCATTGGGGGCCCTTGCCTTCCCTTCACATCGTTCTGGGACTGGGGTAGGGATGGGTCCCCTTAAGTACATTAGCCTGCTGGATTTGCAAAAGTTACCCAGTGGGCTTGCTGTGGCAGTAGTCCCCCCATCCCCCAGCAGGCTTAGTTTAAAGCCTGGTTGAGCAGGTCAGCCAGTCTGGCTGAGAAGAGCCTCCTCCCCAGTGCAGTGAAGTAACCCCCCCCCCCCAAAAGGATTATGTCCAGGGGGCAAGAGGAGGGACTTCCAGTGAAAAAGGCTAGGGATTAAGGGTGGGACTTCCAGTCCCAAGATGGTGACCAGGGTGTGGGGAAACCATCAAGGGGCAGGGCTACCCACGTGGCCCTCAACAGCTCACCAAACCTCATTAAGCGGCCCTCTGCCCTAAATAATTGCCCGCCATGCTGTACGTGGTCTGTTCAGGTGCCTGATGAATCAGCTTTTAAGGAGTCCTGTGACCATCACACCAAGACCCTTTGACATGTATGGCTAGGCAAGAGTATGGACGAGTGGAGTCTGAACAAGACCTACCATCCCCACCATAGGCCACTGAGACAGAATCCAACCTGGAACACTGAACATGCAATTTCATGGTTGTAACTACATGAAACAATTGTAGCTTCTGTTGTAGCTTCTTCTGCAGAACAACAGATAAGAATGGCTGTTGACTGCCTAATGCCTCAGCAAGGGCACATTTGCCAGGGTGATATTCCTTAGCCTTTCTCCAACCAAGGACTACTCATAAGGCAGTGGGAGCTAGGGTTTTGAGGTGTCCTATATTCACCTTACTCTGGAGGTTGCAATATTGTGCTATTTTATAGGAGCTACCCACCATGAGTAGCTCCACCAACCAGGCCCTCCAGCTGGATGCAGTTTATGGTCATACCCAGGACCAAGTTTGCTCAAGTAAATTATTCCAGCATTAAAGCCATGTTTGTGGTCAGGTCAGAATTGAAAACCTGCTACCGCTAGGAACATAAGCCATACAACCTGTACTGGTCAATGCCAAGTGCTGGGCGGCAGTTAATTAACCTGGGAACTTCAGGAAGTGACAATGGCTTCAGGCATATGAGCACCTGAGGAGGGTAGTAGAACTCTTAATGGAATAATACTATCAAAAGGCAGATGAGCATAATCACTCAGTAATTTTGTGAACAGCATCCATACAGGGCAGATTCGGCTCTTGAGCTGTGGATGGCACCCAATCTAGGAGTGGAGCCCCAAAAGGCAGGCAGATGGAAGGCCTCCTCTGCACTGGCAACTCCTGCAGTGTAGCTGGTTCCAAAAGTATCAACTTCTGCCCTTCCTCTGGACCAAACTAGTGTAGCTGAGGGGGATGCTGATACATGGGCAAAGCACCATCTCCATATCAGCTGCCCAGGCTACTGCAGCCACATCATGTGGAGAGGACACTTCATCTTTGCTGGCAGCATGGACACAATATGGAAGCTGGCAGTTACAAGTTATAAGCTCTCACTTGATTGGCATAGAGGAGGGTGCCACAGGTCACCTTTGGCAGCAGGGGGAATCATCATATTCCACTGGTCAGCTACCACCTGCCATAATGCCAGGAAGCTCCTGGACAGTTAGGTGCTGACCTGCCACAGTCTGTCTGCCTGATTGGGTGCATGGGGCTAGGTCAAGAGCCAAAAAGCAGAAGGAAAACTCACACCTGGCAAAAACGAGAAACCAAGAACTTTCTGGCTGGGAAACTGGAATGTCAGGACCACATGTCCTGGCCTCATGGACGATGATGACCTACAGTACACGAGAAGCAGATAGAAGTCAATCTTGATTGACTGCGAGCTGTACAACCTTAATGTTGACATTGCAGCGCTCCAGGAAACAAGACTCGCAGATGCTGGTTCTAGCTGAGAGGCCAATAATACCTTCTTTTTGCAAGGTAAAGTGCTGAAGAAAATCATCTACATGGCATTGGCTTTACTGTGAGCAGCAAGGTGGTAAAGCTTATAGAAACACCCATTGGAAAGTCAGCGCATCATCTCACTTAGACTTCAAACAACCATCCGCTTTGTGAACATCAGCATTCATGTACCAACACCCAACTCCAGCCATGAGGAGGAGGATACATTTTACAAAACTCTACACCAAATTGTCAAAGGAATATCATCAACTGAGTGACTATTCCTCCTCAGAGACTTCAATGCAAGTCAGTACAGACAACAACACATATTCAGTTTGACTAGCACATTTTGGCATTGGCAAGATGAATGAAAACAGCCAATGACTTCCTGAAGTCTGTGCCCCAAACCAACTCTGCATTAGCAATTCATATTTTTCTGGAAAAGATCACTACAAAGTCTCATGGTGACATCCATGATCAAGTCACTGGCACCAAGTAGGCCTTGTTATTGTTAGGAGGAAAAATCTACCTTCACTGCAGAAGTTCTGCAGTGCTGATTATGACACCAACCACTCGTGATCATTAGCAAAAGGAAAATTACAGCCAAGAAACTATATAGAGCAAAACCTAGGAGCAAGTTCAAAATCAATACCACCAATACCAAGAACCAGAGGAAGTGCCAAGAGTTTGTGAAGGCTTTCATGGTCAGCATGTTTGGCAAGTCACTATCAAAGAAGACAGAGGAAATTTGGGAAGGTTTAAGAACTGCAATTCATGAAATAGCTAAAGCTACATTTGGGGAAAAAAGACCATTCAGTATGGATGGATTTGAGGAAAATGCAAAACAACTATTATGTCTCATCAGCATCAAGAACACAGCCAACCTGGAATACAACAAGAAGCCAACTGAGAGCACCAAAGCAAGACTTCAACAGGCAAAAAATAAGGTACAGAGAGCAACCAGATGTTGTGCAAATCAGCACAAGACTAAGATCTGTGATGAATTAGAAGCAGACTCAGACACAGGAAACCTAAAAGTCATGTACAATGGTCTGAAGAAAGCTCTAGGCCCTACTGTGAACAAGGTTTCTGCTCTCAAGTCATGCAGCGGTGAAGCCATTACAGGTAGAAGTATACAGAAGTCTTGTTGGGTTTAACACTACTCAGAAGTATATTTACAAGAAAGAAACATCACCAGCAAATCACTGGACCAAATAAAAATTCTACAGGTCAGGCCACAGTTCGATGTGGAGCCCACTGTAGAAGAGTGAAACAAGGCCATTGATTCATTATCAAGTGGCAAGGCTCCTGGAAAAGATGGCATCCCAGTGGAAATTCTCAAATGCAGGAAAGAAAGCCTACTACCATATCTTTATCAGGTGCTACTCAAATGCTGGAAAGAGGGTAAGGTACCACAAGACATGCATGATGCAAATATCATTACCAAAGGCGACTGGTAGGGAGGACATGGGAGGCACGTGCCTCCCCTGAGCTTGGCCCCCAACTCAGGATGGCAAACCACAGCCCCAAAGAGATGGGCAGAGAGGCCATGGCTCCTCCCACAGGGCCTGCAGCAGCTGTGGTTGAGGTTTGAGCCCCCCCACACCTGCCTGGGGAGTGGAGGTAGCTTTATCTGTGTTCTGGCTGGTGGTCTGCAGTTTGCCAGACCAGCCACTTCCACTCTGCAGTATGCTCCCCCAGACTCAGGAGGCATCAGTCAGTCCTGATTGTCACTCTGTATAAAAATAAAGGAGATAAGGGTGGCTGCAACAACTACAGAGGTATCTTGCTACCAAGTACAGCAGGAAAAGCTTTCACAAAGGTAATCTTGGTGCATCAACAACAGCTGGCAAGTTGTGTCTACTCTGAACCTCAGTGTGGAGTCAGGGCTGGAAGATCAACCATAGACATTATATTTTACCTGCAGCAACTTCAAAAAAGTGCAGAGAGCAAAACCGACAATTTTTAGGTCATTTTTGTGGATCCAACCAAAGCATTTGACACCATCAGCAGAGCAGGTCTGTTTGCAGTCCTAGAAAAGATAGGATGCCCACCAATCCTATTAAGTATTATACGTTTCTTCCACAACAACATGAAAACAACTGTTCAGTTTGATGGGTCCACTTCAGACCGCTTTGACATAAAAAGTGGAGTGAAGCAAGGATGTGTTCTTGCACCTACACTCTTTTGAATCTTCTTCTTGGTACTCCTGAACTGTGCATTTAAAGACATGGAAGGTAGAGTGTACCGTCACACAAAATCAAATGGGAAACTCTTCAACCCGTCATGACTTAATCGCAGAGTGGGGGGCTGGGAGATCTCCCTGCACTGGCTCCGCCATCTTGGGGCAGGCACTGGGAGACCCTTATAAGACTCTCCTAGTGCCGACCCATGGAGATCCATAAGGATCTCCCAGTGCCAGCCCTGTGACCACAGAACCAGCACAGGGAGCTCTCTGCTGGCAGGGGCCGGGGAGCCTATTCCCCAACCAGGTACATGATCATGGAAATGGTGTGGAGACAGTTGATGCCTCTTGATGCTTGACAGGACTGAAATGGTCCCTTAAGTTGATGAGGCCTAGTTTCCTTGACATAAGTGGGCTAGAGTGCATTCATAGTTAGCATACACACACATGGCTATGTGATTGTGAAAGCTGTTTTTCTACAGAGAAAGGACTGGTGTAACTTGTTTTTCTGCAAAAGGTCTGATAATGCTTGTTATGGATAAGAGGGCATTTTATGGTGAATTCCACTCATATCTGGAGCAGAAGAGTCCTGGTGCCAAGAGAAGGGAAAAACAATGATAAAGTAGAGAAATAGCTCAATGTGTTGATGAAAAACAGAAAACTGGCTTAATTGGTAGCTGCATGAGTAAAGGACTATAAATATCAGCACCTGAACAAAAGGGTAGGGGCCCATCCTCTTTCCCTTCTGATCATACTAATGATGCCTGAGAACTGAAGACATCTGATCTCTCTGCAAGGAACCAGCCTGCTCTGAGAAGCCTGGTCAGCTCTCAAGAAATGTATTATTAAGATTGGTAATAAAGCAAATTAGCTGTTTGCTAAGATTAAATCCGTACTAGCAAATTGACTGTGAAGAATGAGGTGTGGGGGGCAGGGATAGCCCCACTCCACCCCACCCCGCCACTTCGGGTCTGGCCCTACTCCACTCCCCCTGCTGCTTCAGGTCCAGCCCTGATCCATCCCCGCCCCCTGCTCCTTTGGGTCTGGCCATGTTCCATCCCTCTCCACCATTCCAGGTCTGGCCCTGCTCCACCCCCCTACTGCTCCACCCCCCCCCTGCTGCTCTGCATCCAGCTCTGCTCCACCTCTCCACCACTCCGGGTCTGGCCCCACTCCACCCCCTGCCACCACACCACATCTGCCTGGTTTGCATTTGTCTCCCTCCCTCCCTCCCTGCCTGCCACCTCCCCCTCCCTTCCAGCTGTTCTGGCAGACAGTGGAGCCGGGTGGCAGGGAGAGTCCACCACCGTGACCCCCGCTTTGCTCTCAGGCAGGCAGGTGTGGGGAAGCCCCACTGCTCGGTTGGCTAGGGCATGTTCGCTGCTGCCAAAAAATTCCACATCAGCAGCTCAAAACTTGGGCCCACGCAGCCCAGGCTGTGCAGCCAATCGCCACTCGCCCTTTCAGCGGTGCAGGCACAGTTGCTCAAAAGTGTTACGGACAGACAGACACACATACAGACAGAAAGACTAAGCCTTTTATTATATTAGAATGAATGCTTGGAGTTAATAGTTTATAATGATCAATAAAACTGATTTATTAAAGAATTAACTGAGTTCTCATTCAGAGAAAAGAAATAGGTTCTCATTTAGAGAAGATAACTGGGTTCTTGTTTGGAGAAACCTGAAGCATACTTTAAGGCAATGTTGACACTGCTGTTTGCTCTCCATTTGGGAGGAGAGCCAGCTTCCCCCTGGTTCTTAAGGCAATGCTGGGTGGGGAAGAAGTTCCCCAGCCTGTTTCCCACCCAGCTCCATAGCCATAGAGCTGACCAGAGAACAAGCTCTCCAGCCCATTGCCCACCTGGCTCTCCAATCACAGAGCAGAGCAGGAAGCAAGCTCTCTAGCCCCCACCCTGCATTTGCAGAGTGAGGACTGGGAGCTGTCCCAGTCAGGGGCAGGTCCTAGCTCTGTGTCCCATTTGAGTGATTGAGGCATGGGGCTTGGAAAAAGCCACAGGGGAGGGGCAGGTCCCAGCTCCCTGCTCTGCTACACTCCACTGCACCACATTGTCTCTGCCCTGGCAGAAGGCAGCCCTCCCAAGGTAAGGAACAATGTCTCAGCCCTGGCCAGGAGACAGCTGTCTTCTGGCCCAATGCTCCCTGTCAGCCCCTGGGCTAGCACCCAGGGGGAGCCTAACACTCCCCATGGTGGTGGCAGGGGCCCATTGCAGAGCCCCAGGAAATGAGAGCAGTTTTCTGCTATTTAGCAGCAAATCTTCTCCTGCTTCCCTACATGTAGTAGATACCTGCCCAGGAGCATTTATTCACAAGTTTATTCATGATTAAACTGCTCCTGGATTGAATGCACATGTAGACACACCTACTGAGTAACAAGTTTAGAATCAAGCCCAATAGAATGAGAGCACTGAGGCTTGGGAATATTTGGTTTGTTTCCTGAGGTTATGTTTAGTTTGCACAAGTGTAAAAGTTTAAGAAAATACAACCAGAATAGATCAAGCTTTAGGGTATCAACTTTGGCAGTATGTCTTTCAAAATGTTTTGGTCAATTAGTCTCATTTTTTGTTTCTGGCATAAGTTGAAGCTATAGGGAAGCTCTTCCAAGTGGGAAAGTTTCCTATCTCTCTCTGAGCCTCTTCATCTTCATAGTATTCACATTTCAGTGTTAGGCACTTAGGTATTAATATACAATGTGCCAGAAATAGCATGCATAGCTTAGAAAGGTTATATAATAATGGGACACCAGATTTTTTCAAAGCAACCTAAAGCTCATTTTTCAGATGCTAAAAGCTTCTTCTGTTACTGTTTTGAGACTTTATGTGTTTCATTATAATGGAATTGTGTGAGAGATTGGGGATTGGAAACAGGCATCATTAGCCAGTTTTTTGACAGATAACCTTTGTCAACTGTAAGAAAACCCTAAAAACTAGAACTATTGTAATTGTATATTTATCAAAAAATGAAAAAGTAATTGCATCGCTCTGACAGGCATCCCCCTTCAATATTAGTCACCCTCAAAGAGTTGTGCAAGCCCAGTTTATCTAGAAATGAATGAATCTCAAGAGGTTGCAACCACATTAGAAATTCTATTCTGTTTTACATGCATGTTGCACACAGCACTCTGCATTGGGAGGAGGTGAAAGATTTTTTTTTCCCTTTGCTCATTTTTTAATGTGTCTCTTTATATGGTGGAACACAGCTACATTAAGCAGGCACATATGTGCAAGTCCTTTGCCTCTAGGGCATGTAGGGTTATGATGAAGTCATAACAGTCGCACAACTTTAAATAAAGCAGCAGTAGCTTGCGTGAGGAAGGTGTTTTTCTTAGCAAGCTTGCACGGGCAGTGGGAGTAGACTTAAGCAACTTATGCACTCAAGGAAATGCATAATTATTGATATTTTGTCTGGTCCTTGTAATGATATGAACACTCTTTGTGCCTTGTACAGCTGGGTCCCACAGCACTCCTGAACCCAGCCACATCACAATCATCCAAGAAATACAACAGATATGAAGACACGTATGTAGAACAGCTATGCTTCTACTATTACTTTGTGTGCTTTAAGTTTGTTTTTTGGGGAGTTATAGGAAGATTCAGCCATCCTTCCAGTTACCTATGGTGAGGACTCAATGGGGCCTTAAGATGTTATTTCTCCCTTTCAATCTTGACAGCTACATTTCCTCTGTTGTTTCCAAGACACCAGTGCAAAGCAGTTTGTTGATGTCTCTTGCCATGTATCATTTACAGTTGTATGAAATTTATAGCAATTAGCTAATTATATATGTTTATCTGTTCTCTGCAACTCACTTAATTATATGATCCTTATTCTGCATATGGCACTAGAAAGCCTGTCAAAGCCTTAATTTCCTTATATAAAATATAACTTTGTGTTATGAATCCTGACAGTGGTATGTATTTGGGAAAGAGAGAGGACAATTTTTTTTTTTCAAATTTGCCTTTGCAATTTCTGGAGTGCATACTTAGAGTCTGGCAAACATATGCTCATGATAAAATGGATTAAGTAAAGAAATTTTAATTGCATCAGATTTTTTTTAATTCCTCTTGAAAATTATTTTTCCTAATGGGGATGCAAAATCTTTCACAATAATGCAGGTCAAAATTAGCTCAACCCCAGGACTTTGTTATGAGAAATTATTCCAAGCCATTCTGGTTTTTGTAAATATGGATTAAATATAGCACTCGACTATGGAGGTAAGCAGGGAGAGTGGCAATTGTTCAAAAATAAGGAAAGGACTCCATTGTATTAAGCAAAGAGCAGGATTGCTTAGGTTTATAACATTAATAGACAAACTGAATATGGGGAACCATTCCAAGCCTGAACACTTGGGTGAGCTCCTGGCTTCATGGAAAGTGGTGACAAAGTTCCTAATGGTGTCAATGGAGCAACAATTTCACCCCTGTTCTCCTTGTATCATAACTTGGTGGTTGAATAAAAACCAATTATTATTTACAAGAAATGTCCAAACATTTTCTTAGTTTTTAAACTTGCTTTTCAGTAAAAAAAGTTTGTGAAAATTCAAACACTTCTACCAAAACTAAAAACTTTAAAAATTTCAACATTACAACCAAGAAAGAAATCCAAAACAATTTTTCATCACATGGTTCATATGAAAATGGCTGTTTACAGTATCTTTTCCACTTTCTATTGAATTAGAATTTTTTCTTTTTATGAATTTCATCATGACTGATGTATCCTGCAGACTGAAAATTTCTTTCATCCTTTCTAAATGAACTTGGGGCTGGTCCTGCTTTGGACAGGGGGTTGAACTAGATGAACTCCTGACATCCCTTCCAACCCTAATTTTCTATTATTCTGTGATATTCTATGGATCAATAACAGCTTTCAAAATTGAAAGCTGTCTGACTGACACTGTCACTAGAGCTGAAGTCATTCTAAACACTGATGATCCATGCTGATTTTTAGGTACTAGTCATTTTATTATTGTATATTTCTAAGGAAGTTTTTCTCTTCAGATTATAAACAGTCAGACCAGGAGAGAACTTTGCTGAGGTTTACCAGGTTCAGAAGCTGTAAGAGCATGACTTCAGGTCCCAGTTGTTGTGTTTTGCATTTACTTTGGTAGCTCTCTCTCTCCCATCTTTTTATTGAAATACTAATTATTTTTCTCTCTCTCTTTTCATAAATCATTTCCCTCCTGTATGACTTCCCTATCTTTCTTTTCTTGCCCTTCTATCTTTCCTGACTGACAGCAGGGCTCTTCAATTTGGAGAAGGTAGTCTTCTAAAATTATTTCATTAAGGGACACTGAACTAAAAATGGTGGGGTGAATTGTGCTCTTGTCCTCCTTAGCCAAGCAGACGTGATACGAGGTATAAATCACCTCAATCCTCTGTCTGGCCAAGTGAAACCTGCCTCAATTTTAGCTGGTACAGAACGTATCTCTTGCCATCCAAATACTTCTATCACAAGGCAAAGGACAAGGTGGGGATGGAGCTTTGAATCTGTTCCATCCCAAGTGTCCCTATTTACTGGCTAGAGTTGCTGGCCAGACATAATCAGGAAGAAATCTTTACCTTTTCAATGGATGTAGTTACTGTCTTCCATCCTGGGGAGAGAAATTGTGACTCATCTCTGAATCACAGCATCTCCCAGGCTATTTCTGTGGTGATGCCACTTGTTCAGTGCTGTGCCAGCAGGATGATTTAGCCATGTGTGATTTGGCTGGATTTATCTACCATCATTGCTGTCTGAGTTTTTTTTTTTTTTTTTTCCCACTCCTGTGTCTTTCTTTCTTTCCATATGCTTCCTCCCCATTCTCTCAACACTATGCAGCTCAGCCTTGGGGAAGCAGGGAAGCCTGGCAAGGGCCTCTTAATATATTTAAACACTAGCAACTCACTGAGCTGGAAAATTGTAAATTTGCAATTTTATTAAAAAAGGTGGTCACCCTATTCTTTGGAGCTAGGTTTGGAGACAGCAGGATAATTAATGGACCCTCATGTAACAGAGAGGCAAAAATTGCAAATTTTAATAAAAACAGTAAAATGGATTTTTGCTTGTGTGAAACCCTTTCTGTGTCTGGTTTGCTTATTGGTATAAGAGAAGAAAGAGCAGCTAAGCCTGGGCTTTCTGTGCAGATGCACACAGTTATTTTCATTTGAAAACAGCCTATAGTTCCTTTTCTTTCCTCTGAACTAAGATGGAGAAAGCCACTGGCACCAAGGAAATAGCAGTGCATGATAATCCCTTCCTATAAGGTCTGAAGCAAGGATACATTAGATAATTTCCTGGCACTTCAAGTAACAACAGCATTTCAAACCTAAGAGCAGACCTTGCTGTCACCACTACACATTTTATTTATAAAGCACTTCCCTTCTTGAGGTTCAGCTTGGAAAGCTAAGCTAGAAACATTGTAAACCGCTTTAAAACACACAGTATAAAATGTAAGGCAAAAGATGGTGTAAATTAAAAATACAGGAAAGTGTTTGGGAAGAGAACAGTGGAGGAGTCTTACATATGGGGAGAAAATGCTTAAGAACATACCTCTGAAACATTTTTCATCTTCTTTTATAATTGGAATGGGGTGGGTTGAGGTGAATGTTCTGTGATAGTGAGTTACATACTCAAGACTTGGTAAAGAAAAAGACAAAGAGCCTTATGTTACTGCAGTCACTGATAATGAAATCACTGGCATTCCTCAAGTGAAAAGAGGGACGTAGGATCAGTTTCAAGGGGAGAGGAAGAAGAAATGGATAGGGCCCAATAATTTAGAAACAGAGTAAGGTCTTGTCTCCTCAAAGACGGTAATTGGAATTAATGTAGTATGCGAGTTTAAACAGGAACAATTTGTCCTGAAAAACTCCATACATGAATGCTTTTATTCCAGAACAGACATACTTATTCTGAATTAGTTCAATCCATGTTAATCAGGAACATGCATCCCACAATAAATCTCCAGATTGACCAGTCCTGAGAGAAATGAACCATTATGTTAAAGGATAGTCAGTGAAACAGCTTCAGAAAAGGCCCTTGATTTGCAGAATTGCACACATCTTTGCTGGACTTTCCCGAACACTCAAACAAAAGAGACTCCTATGACTGGGAACTGGATACTAGGCACCATATACTCTTGGTAAAAGGGTTTCAGTATAGAGATCAATGAAATCATAGCATATTTCAGTGTAGGAACCTGCACGTGAAAAAACACTAAATAAATACAAGTGGATGTGAGGTTCCAAGGAGTTTGCTGTACCTCCCTGACTAGGTACAGACAGTCAAAAAGACCAAGGTGGAATAGATCCAAATTGTACAGTTTTCTGTAAGCGGCATAGTTTAGATCAGTTGTAAACAGAATACACATTCACCCTTTGGTAGGGTGTGGGGACACAAATCTTATGCTGGGTATCACCATTGTTAAACCAGATTTGACAATTTGTCATGCAGTCAGCCACTGAAAGTACTCTATGGCTGTGCACTGACAGAAGTGCATGGATGCAGAGCACTTAAAGATATCTGATCCCACAACAATCTGAACCCTCATTATATGATAGTTCAGATGAAGGTTTTCCAAAGAAGAGCACCTTCATTAACATTTGTCAGCTAAGCCGGGAGTAGGGCTTGGCTTATGCAGCTGAGCACTGCTCAGCAATCTTTGGAATTGGAGGAGGGAAGGGAGTGGAGGGAGCTCATTCTGGGGGTTGCCCAGTTAGTGCTGGAGGTTGGGGTGGGTGGATTGGAGCACCCCTGAGGTGGGGGCCCCAATTCACTTACTCCACCCTCCAGTGCTTGTTGGGTAACCCCCAGAATGAGTTCCCTCCACTCCCTTCCCCCCTCCCATTCTGAAAACAGCATCAGGTTTGGGAGGGGGGATGGGCATTTTTAGGGAAGAGTGGCTGGAAAGATGCAGCTGCTCTAAGCTGCAGTTCACCTCCCAACCCTCAGGACCCAACAACGAATGTCTGTTGGATTCTGGGGATAGCTGTAACTCATGGCACTTCCTGCAAAGCACCATTAGTTACAACAGGAAGCTGCACTTTGTCTGGGTACTCTCTGCACGCTGAACTTCTGTTATGTTATGTGTAAAGACCAGTTTCATGTGCCAAGCTTCTGTTCTGTTACAGGTATAGACCAGTTTCCAATCAATTATACCAGTAAAAGTATAACGTCTGTACCTGGCTTTTCTGTTACGTGAACAGGAAAGCTGAATACCTAGCTTTCCTTCCCTGTGTGATGTTAGTCACATAGTTATTCCACCCAACCAAGATTGGTTTACTACAGAACACTTATCAGAACAAAAGGAAAAGTCTGACCATATTCTGGAGCACTGGTGCCTGCATAAGTGACTCAAAAGTTTTCTAGCAGGAGAAAAGCTGGGATTTTATTTATTAAGCTAACACATTCACTGATTCAGCAGCAGCATGTATACATTGCTGCTATTTTCATGAAATAATTAGTACTGCACATTAATAGTTTCATATAAATGTTATGGAATTTTTTAAAGCAATCTCTGTTCAATGAGCTTCATAAAATCCTTTGATTCTTATTTCCTTTGCTCTGAGGCAGTTATACACCATTACAGTAAATCAGGCCTAATGCATCATAGCAATTTTATACTTGTTTCCCTAGTCAGGCAGAGTTTTCTGTTACAGGAGTCACTCAGGCATATGGCCTGTAATAAGCTGAGTTCCAATGAATTGGAACGTCCTGCTTCAACAGATATTTGGCCATTTGTTTTCCTGCTGTAGCTCTTTGATTATTTCCTTGCCTTTGACAGCATGATAAAAGTAGCTACAGAGTTTACAGGCCACCCCCTCCAAATGTTTCCCATATTCTAGTAATCAGGCAGAAAGTTGGGGAGATGTGTAACACTATGATGTACCCAGAGTCTAGCAGTCACAGGAACTGCAACATACATATTCTTGTGGCAGAGGCACGGGTGTGTACTGCAATTAACAATCCCCAGAGGAGGCAGACTTGTAATGAATCACCATGAATTGTCCATGTAGTGTATCACGTTTCTTATCCTCTTTTCTGCTTTTACACCCAGACTAGCAATTTTTTTGTTCACAGCATATTTGCTTAGTAATTATTACAACTGTTAATTTAGAGACAAGCACGCTGAAAGGCATTTGGATGCCTGAACACAGCTAAACTGAAAACAGCATTTCAAATAAATGAGCAACCTGCCTAATAAATTTCAGAGTTAGAACCAAGCCTGGAAACCATCAGCAAACAACATGGGACCTTACAATGTAAACAACCAAGGAGAAAACAAATAAGTAAAAACCTGGACTGGTCTGGTATTCCTGAACTTAACTTCCATTGAGAAACAGCACAAAAGGATATCCTTTTTGGTACTGAAGAAGGACTTTTTAGCCACAGTATGTGGGTGGAGGATAATAATCTTATAGTGACAATTGAAAATGCATCCTACTACATCCTACTTAGAGTCAGACAGTTCAAAATTTTCCTTCACAACTGTTTTTCAGCAGAATACTGGGGCTTTAATTAAATGGAATTTTTCATGAAGAGTGGCTGCTTTCTACAGATGATTTCAGTTTTCTCACTGAAAAATATGAACACCGCAAACCAGAAGAAATATTCTACAATTTTTAGATTGTGATACCATGTGTGTTTTGAAGTTCAGGTGCCTTGGGCATTCATTCTCCTCTGCCAGACTGTAACTCCGTGATGTGCTGTGGTCATATAACTACAGTGATAATGCTGCCTTCCCTCACAAAGTGGAGGGAGACAGCAATATAGTGTGGAAAATGTAAAATGACCAAAATTCTCAATCTGTAGAGGAGATTTGGTTCACTAAAACTCCCATCAGTCACCATTTTTTAACAGAAGGTTGCGACAGCTCATTAAATACACTTAAATGCCCCTTTGTCAAAGAGTAACCTGCTTCATCACCACCCGAATAATATCTATCCCTACAGCTTAACTCACTGGTTACTTAAGAAATTGGAGGGGGGGGGCGGGGGAGAAAGAAGAGGGAAAAAGAGGAAAGAATAGAAGTAACTAGGTAAACTTGGAGGAGAAATGATATCAGCCTTTCAATCTAATCACTTGCAATAGGCATTTTGCCCATAACATGAAGGAGCACATATATACCAAGGGCATGGGCACACAAGCAAGTTACCACAAGGCAAAGGAGCATGGGCAGGACTCTATACCATGTCAGCTGCACAGCAATAACTGCCTGTGTGACCAATCTTACTCTATGGCAAATGAAAATACTTATCCCTCAATGTAAATGAGGTAAGCTCTCTTGCATTTACCACAGGGTAAGAACAAGAACATGGATAGTTACTATGAAGTAAATGACATACAGGCAGGCCTCAGACTTACAACACAATTGGTTCCTGAAAACCATGTCTTAAGTTAGAATGTTGTAACTTGAAACAGATTTTCCCATAGGAAGCAATGTTATAAACGGTGGATTGGTTCTTGAACCAAGGCCCAATACCCTATTTTCACCAAAAATAACTCAGAATTTTGTACAGTACTCAGTTCATTTTAGACAAGTAATATAGCTACATTTATTTATTTTATACTGTACTGAGACTTATCTTTTTCCAGTACAGGTAGTGCTGCAGTGGTAGCAGCGGTGATGAGCAAGCACCAGACGAGCTGCCTGACAAATGACTCCCAGATGAGCGGTATGCTGCTGCTCTAGCCACATGTCTGAAAGGGCATGGGGGGTGCCCCCAGATCTGCCCTGAGTGCATCCCACTGAGCCCCAACCAGATCTGGGGGGCACACATTCCCTCCCGCCATGCCCTCCCAGGGAGGGGGTGGGAGCTGCTGGATGAGCTGTGGCTTCTCCTGCACCCGCCCATAGCCCCCACTCTCAGTGCCACTGTGGGCAACTGGGCAGGGAGGCACCAAGGAGCCGCTACACAGTCAGGGGCTGAAGCCTCCAAAACTGCCCTCCCCCCTCCTGGGCTTAAGTCTCCCTGGCTTCCGTCACCCCCCTTTCCCTGGTGCCCCATCACCCTGCCAGTGGCCTGCACCCTGCCTGCACTTCCTGCAGGGCAAGCCAGCTTCTTCTCTGCTGGCCAGAGGGGCTTGCTTCCAGAAGAAGTAGTGATGGGCCCAATCCTTACTTCTGCCAAGCCTCCCCGCCTGCCCTGGGGCTGGGGGGGGCAACCTGCTGGCAGGATGTCTGGCCCCTGCCATAAGGGAGTACATGAGCCTTCCCTCTGAGGTGGCTGCACCCCCCAGGGCCACCCATGGCGAGGGGGCATGGTGGGCTACTGCTGCCCAAAACCTCAGGTGCCCAATCCAATGGGGGGAGACTTCCCTTCCAGCCCCTGGTGCCAGGTCTCTGCCAGTTTTTGCTGCCCCCAGCATCCTTAGTCACACCCCCATGCTGCCCTCTGGGCTGTCCCAGCCCTTCCTGGAGGGCCCCTGGTGGCCACAGGAGCTTTGGAAACACAAAAATAGCCACAGGCCCAATCCTTTTTTCTGCCAAACCTGATCCAAGTCACCATCCCGGTGCAGCCCCAGCACTACCCACCTCGCCTTGGCAAGAGCAGCAGTGGGAGCAGCTGGACGAGCCACAGCTTCTGCAGCTGCCCATAGCCCCCACTCCCAGCACCACTGGAGCGCAGCCCAGCGGTGCAGCCCTGGCTCTGCCTGCCTGGCCCCAGCAGGAGCAACTAGGCAAGCCACAGCTTCTCCCATGCCCTCCCATAGTGCCAGCTCCCAGATCCTGGTGCAGCCCCAGCTGAGCAGCGCTTGCCCCAGCCCCTATCCCAGCCCCAGCCCCTACCTCACTGCAGGGACCTTGATCTTCCCCGCCCCACACACACCTTCCTTTCCCCCTCCCCTTTTACCACAACAGACTCTGTATCCAGCATCGTAAAGTTAAAACCCATGCTGGATGTCAATTTACAAGTGTCGCAACTACTGTTCATTGTAACTTGAACAATTGTAAGTTGAGGACTGCCTGTACTGTAAATGTAGGTGCTATCTTACCTTGTTCTTATGCCCACACCCTGAGATCAGAGTTATTTATTTTAATTAATTCCTCTTAGAAAGGGCATCAAGCTCCAGGCTTTGTAGCTGAAAATTCTTATTCCTGGGTTTGTATACTACATAGGCTAAAAGGCTATGTAGGCCAAACAATCTGACATACTTCTCAACACAGGGTAAAACAGAAGATAATCTTCTGAAACAAAATGAAGGCTAAGGGTATCAATGTACTGGAGCATATGTACACACTGGTAAGGAACATATAAAATAAATACCAAAAACTGTATTATTTAAAGGCAGAAACAATGAATAACTGGGAATGTTTGACACCTGATATGACAAGCTGGCCAAGTGGTTAGGGTGGTAAATTACTAATCTATTGTGTTCTGTATACACAGGTTTGAATCCTTTCTTTGTCTTTAGGTGGCTGGTTAGCTCAGTTGGTTAGAGTGTGCTGCTAATAACATTTAGACTGTGGGTTCAATCCCCATATAGGCCATAAGGCTTATCTCAGTAAAACGCAAAGCGGTAGCACTGTAGCTTAGCTGGTTAAAGCACCTGCCTAGTAAACAGGAGATCTTGGGTTCAGGTCCTAGCAGTGCCTTTTTGGCCAGCAAACAGGATAAGCAGTTTTCAGGCAGTTGCGGGGGGCAAGAGGAGGAAGCAAGAGAGAAACCAGGCATTAGATCCTACCCAGGTAAGTGATCCAGCTGCCTGTACCTTTGGTTTGGTGAGCTGTGCATGTTTGGGGCATGTTCTCTGAGAAGCCGGGAGTGACTGTTGAGTGATTGCTGCCTGGGCCTGACAGAAACCCTAATAAGAGGACAGAGCCAGTCCAGGCCCAGCAGGGCATAAAAGGAAACTCCCCAGGGAGCCTGAAGACTGGGTAAGCAGTTTGCAGGTAGTAGCATAGTATATTATCATACAATGGCAGGGACATATTGTACCCGGTGGTTTCCTGCCTCAGCCTTAGCCCCAGCTGGTACCCCCTGCCCTTGCACCACTGAGGCTCCACCCAGGTGGAGCTCCTGGCTGCAGGCTTTAACATGACTGGCAGCAACTGGAAATGGGAGCAAGGTCACCCCCACCTGGGGAGTATAGTCCTTAGCAGGGATGTGGGGTTTCTGTTTCCCACAGAAAAACAGAGAAAACCATGGATTTCCCATTTTTTAATCAGAGAAAAAATGGATTGTACCTTTTAGCAGAGAAACCCAATGGATTTCCCCCTTTTGCAAAGAGCTCTGCAAGCAGGCAGAGTTGCAGCCTGATAGAGCTCCTTTCAAAAAGGGTGGGGAAACCCCCAACTCTGTCTGGAAGGGAAGAGAGAGGGGGAAAGGGCAGGGCCCAATGCTCTCACTCACTGGAAGCTTGCCTTGGGATCACTTGCCTTCATGGAGTCTGTAAGGTAGGTGGGGATGGGGGTTGTGGGGCTGGGCTGGAAGGGAAGCTGGCTGAGGGAGCAAGGAGGTGTTGGGGGAAGACATGGAGTGCCCACCAGCCAGGCAGGCACTTCATGTGGGGCTTTCCTCAAGACCTCTCCCTCCCTCAGCTTGGGTGGAAAGGCAGACAGTTGGGGGAGGGGAAGGTGACGAAGTGCATCCCGGGATGTGGCGGGAGAGGGGCAAGGGGTGCTGCCAGCTCCACGTGGCACACCACAGCACCTCCCCATCTCCCACCTCAGGTCACTCTGTGCCTGCTCCCGGGGGGGGGGGGGTGAGGGCAGCAGTGCCTCTCTCTGTAGGCAGCACACGCACCACCTGGCTGATGGAGGGGGGGAGGTACTCACACACAGCAGCTGCCACTGCACCGCCACACCCCATACTGCTTTCCCTTTGCCAGCTGCTTCCACTGCCACCATACTGCATTGCCATGCTGCCACCAAACCACTGCTTGCATGTGGCAGCCACCACCACCACTGCACCCCCACACCTTGTGCCGCAAGCCCCTGGCAGGAAAGTTGTGTGAGGCACGGGATGCAGTGATGTAGTGCTGGTGACAGCTGCCACATACAAGCCTCCCTCCCCACCTTGCCAGGCAGCGCATGTACAAGGTTCAAATGCCTGTACACAAGTGCCAGAATCATGAGGAACAAACAGGAGGAACTGGCCCTCCTGCTTTCCAGCAGGGACTACAATATCATAGGTATAATAGAGACCTGGTGGGACTCTACCCATGATTGGACCATAGCTATAGGGGGCTACACCCTGCATAGGAGAGATCACATAGGGAAAAAGGGTTGAGGTGTAGCTCTATATGTAAAGAAGCAGTACATCTCCTTGGAAGCTGAAATTTGTACTAAGGAAGGGCAACTTGGGACCCTCTGGGTCAAGATACGGGTGTGGCAAGGGGGACGTAGTTGTAGAAGTATATTACAGACCTCCAAATCAAGATGAGGAGCAAGATCTGGAATTCTCCAGAAAACTGGAAGAGGCTGCAAGAGCATGGTTGACTTTAACTACCCAGACATATCCTGGGAAGAACATTGGGCCAGATCTGACTGGTCACAGATTCCAGATTTGTATTGACCTCTATCTATCTTTCTCAGGAAGTATACAGGCCGACCAAAGGAAATGTGCGCCTAGATTTAAGTTTGGACAAGGGTGATGACCTGGTGAGTGATCTGATGATACAGGGTAACCTAGGCGACAGTGATCATGACACTATCACTTTCACTGTCCATCATAAGGCTGGGAAATCTGCCAGTAAGGTACAAATTATTAACTTTAAAAAAGCTGTCTTCAATCAACTAAAGAGTTTAGTGAGTAATGCCCTGTGGGATCAGGGACCACATTAAAAGAGCATGGATAAAGAGTGACCATTTCTCAAGGACACGATCCTTGGTGCACAGAAGTCATCCATACCTGTACACAGAAAAGGTGGCACAGGGGCCAGGAGACCATCTTGCCTCAATAGGGAAGTCACAGATCTTCTGAAAAAGAAAAGGGTGGATTACCAACAATGGAAGGTAGGAATAGGTCCCAAGGGGAACTACATAAGATTGGCCCACACCTGCAGGGCATAGATTAGAAAAGCAAAGGCGGTGACCAAATTCAGGTTAGCAACTGAAATCAAGGACAATAAGTTCTTCTATCAGTACATAGGTAACAGAAGGAAAACCAGTGGAAACATGGGACCACTGCTCAACGCATCTGGACATCTGATCACTGACACCAAGGAGAAAACTGAACTCCTGAATGAGTACTTTGCATCTGTATTCCACCAGTCTAAGAACAACAGCCTGCTGAATGCAAATATAACAGAATAGTCACAGTAGGGATGATCACCTACCATGGTCAAAGCCGCGCTCTTCCGATGCATGATTGTCATGGGGGACTTCAACTTCCCTGACATCTCTTGGGATGAGCGGATGGCCAAATCTGATAGGTTGCATAGCTCATGTGCATCGATGACCTCTACCTAACCCAGGAGTTCTATGGACCAACTAGGGGAGAGGCATTGCTTGATTTGGTCCTGGCCAAAGGGGAGGACCTGTTGAGCAATCTGCAGATTGAGGGGAAGCTTGGTGACAACAACCATGGGTTGGTCACTTTCTTAGTTCACCGAAGAGCAAGCAAACCCCTCAGTAAAATAGAAGTCCCTAACTTTGAGAAGGCTGACTTTAGCAAACTAAGAGAATTGGTCAGTAAGGCAATTAGAGGCCATACCCCACCGGAAAAGGGAGTACACAAGTAATGGTCATCTCTCAAAAACATAATCCTTGAAGCACAGGGGAAAGCCATACCATCTTGCAAGAAATGCAGTCAATGGGCAAGGAAGCCCCCATGGCTGAATAAGGAACTGTTGGACCTCATTAAGCTCAAAAGAGTAGCCTACGCCAGCTGGAAAACAGGAAGCATTACCAAAGAGGATTACGCTGCACTTGCCCACACCTGTAGAGTGCAATCTAGAAAAGCCAAGGCATAAACTGAACTCAGGCTAGCTATGGGAATCGAGGACAACAAAACATCCTTCTTCAGATACGTGAGAAGTCGGAAAAAGAACAAAGAAAGCATTGGGCCCCTGAAAGATCCAATCGGGCAACTAACATCTGATGCCCAAGAAAGGGCCAATCTCCTATATGACTTTTTTGCATTGGTTTTTCACCCTCCCAAGAGGATCACACTGTCAGGAATGGCACAAACCAATCGGGGAGCAGGCAACGGGCCCAAAATCAATATGGATCAAGTGAGGGAACACCTTGAGAAACTGGACATTCACAAGTCCACAGCCCCAGACAGAATACACCCGAGACTCTTGAAGGAGATGGAAGACATCATTGCATCCCCCTTGGCAGAGATATTTTAAAATTTGTGGTGCTCGGGTGAGGTCCTGGATGATTGGAAAAGAGCCAACGTGGTCCCTAGCTACAAGAAAAGGAGGAGGGATGACCCGTAGAACTATAGACCAATGAGTCTGACATCCATCCCTGGAAAAACCCTGGAGAAAATTGTCAAGGGATCCATGAACACCAGACTCATGGAAGGCAAGCTTTTGAATGCCAAACAACGTGGCTTAGTGACTAGCAGGTCTTGCCTGACCAACCTCGTCTCCTTCTATGACCAGGTAACATGTGCCCTGGACAAGGGAGATGACATGGATGTCATATATCTGGATTTCAGCAAAGCCTTTGACCTAGTTCCCTATGATGTCCTCATTGTTAAGCTGCCCTTGTCCTCCCTGGACTCTCTGCAGCCCTGTCTCTGTCCCCACATTGGCACTGGGCTCTCTGTATCCCTGTCTCTGTGCCCCACACTGGTGCTGGGGTCCCCAAACTGTCGTGGGCCCCCAATGAGGCCTCCTCCTTCTCCAATAGCCTTAGCCCAATACTCCAGTCAAACAGCAATTAAAATCAGAGCCCCTGGGCTATAACATAATATAAGCAGTTCCGAGTGTGCTCTGTGCTTTTAAAGCATCAAACTTCTCCCAGCACTAAGTGCCTTATAAGCCAGGGTCTTTAGTGAGCTCCTGGAGCCCCTTAATCCTACCCAGAGTAGAACAGGCAGCCAAGCCTCTCTGGTGAGCTTCTTCTCCAAGAGCTCCTTCCCCCTTAGCTGCTGACAGAGAACTACCCCTCTACTTCCAGCCCTGGGGTTTATATTTGCCCAGGGCCCTGCCTCTTCCAGTCAGCTGTCTGGGTGCAGGTGTAGGCACAGGCTAATTTACTTGTTAGCTTGTTGCCATAGTAACTTGCACCTGTGGGCTTCTGTCTGGCTTTTAGGACCCTGTCCCAAGGCAAATTCTGCTCTTCTAGGAGCAGGCACCTTAGTGCCCTGTGACATAGACATAAGAAAAAAAGTTCTTTATGGTATGTGTGTCTAGGGTCTGGAACAAACTCCCTTGAGAGGTGGTGCAAGCACCTACTCTGGAATCTTTCAAAAAACAGGTGGATATATAAGAAGCAGAAAGGGATCTCGAAATCATAGTGAACTCCCAAGATGAATATGTGTTATCAGTGTGACAAAATCATCAGCAAAACTAACTGCACTTTATCATGTATCAGCAGATACATGACTAATAGAACCAAGGAGGTGATACTTCCCCCCTATGCGGCATTGGACAAGCCACAAGTGGATTACTGCATCCAGTTTTGGGTGCCGTATTTCAAGAAGGATGTGGATAGACTTGAGAGGGTCCAGAGGAGGGCCACTTGTATGGTTAGGGGCTTACAGGACAAGCCCTATAAGGAGAGACTGAGGGACCTAGACCTCTTCAGCCTCCCCAAGAGAAGGCTGAGAGTTGATCTTGTGGCCGCCTACAAATTCATTAGAGGGGTGCAACAAGGGATTGGAGATGCTCTGTTCACCAGGGCACCTCTTGGGGTAACAAGGAACAGTGGTCACAAACTGACAGAGAGCAGTTTTAGTCTGGATATGAGGAAAAACTTCTTCACGGTAAGGGTGGCCAAAATTTGGAATGGGCTTCCAAGGGAGATGGTTCTCTCCCCTACCTTGGGGGTCTTTAAGAGAAGGCTGGATAGGCATCTGGCTGGGGTCATCTGACAGGGGTTCGGACTCAATGATCTGTTGAGGTCCCTTCCAACCCTAGCATCTATGAATCTATTAATTTCTTGCTGAGGTCACTTGATCCCAGCTGACTTCCCACCTATGGCAGGGAAGCTGGACCCACTGATCTCATGAGGTTCCTTCCAGCCCCAAATGTCTATGAAATCTATGAAACAGTCAATGTAGAGCTGGTGGAAGAACAGTTAGAGAGGCTGGATATCTATAAGTCAGCAGTACCAGATGAATTCCATCTGAGAGTGATGAACAAACTAGCCAAAGCCATCGCAGGACCACAGGTGAACCTCTTTGAGAATTTGTGGCACTCAGGAGAGGTCATAGAAGACTGGAAGAGAGCCAATGTTGTGCCCATGTTCAAGAAGGGGAGGAAAGAGGACCCAGGGAACTATAGGCCAATCAGCCTGACCTCAATCCCAGGAAAAATCCTTGAAAAATTTCTCAAGGAGTCCATATGCAATAAGTTAGTAGAAGGCAACATTCTGAATGACAGCCAGCATGGTTTTGCTGTGGGTACGTCATGTCTGACTAACTTCATTTCCTTCTATGCCCAGGTTTCTCACCAGCTGGATAAGGGAGATGAGGCTGACACCATTTACTTGGACTTTAGGAAGGCCTTTGACTTGATGTCTGTGATGGGATGGGGTCCCTAAGGATAGGCATGATCTCCTAAAGCCCCTTGACCATGCCAATTCAGCCCCATGGGCACCCTGTTTTCTCACCCGCCACATCTTGATGTAAAATGTAATATAGGGGATTGCCTTTACTTCTGGTTGGACACGGTCATGATGGACTTCCTTGAACCCTGTGGGTCCCAGACCCCTTGTGGGTCCCATTTCAAAATAGGTGTCCCGGGACACCCCAGCCTTATGGACTATATGTGTGCCTCCAACTGCCCCTTTACCATGCCCCAAGCCTCGCAGATGGCATTGACGTTGTCCGGTCTGGGCCTTGCTATGAATTGGCCCCCTTGTCCTCTCTGGGCTCTCCACAGCCTGGTCGCTGTGCCTTGCTGCCACCTGGGCTCTCTGCAGCCCTAGTGTTGCACCCTCACTGGCACCAGCATCTGTGCCTCCAGGAAGGATAGGACAGGGAGGAAAGGTGGGGGTGTGGCACTCTATGTCAAGGAGAAATACACATCCTCAATGAGTAGCACTGGGTCAGAGGAGAGGGACACTGAAGTGCTCTGGGTTAGAATACAAGGAGGTCAAGGGGAAAGGGACTTAATGGTGGGGGTCTACTAAAGACCACCCAACTAAGGGGAAGAGATAGACTGGGAATTCATAAGTCAGCTCACGGAGGTAGTTAGGTCAAAGGACGTGCTTATCATGGATGACCTGAACTTTCCAGACATGAGCTGGGAAGAGCAGTCAGCCAGGTTTGACCACTCATGTAGGTTCCTAGCCGAGATACAGGACCTCCATCAAACCCAGGAGGTGCACAGCCCCACCAGGGGAGATGCCTTGTTGGATCTGATCCTGGTCATGGGTGCCAACCTGGTGAGGGGTTTTCATAGATTTCATAGACATTAGGGCTGGAAGGGACCTCGGAAGATCATCAAGTCCAGCCCCCCGCCTGAAGGGCAGGAAGTCAGCTGGGGTCATAGGTCCCCAGCAAGATAAGCATCCAATTTACTCTTGAAGGTGTTCAATGTAGGCGCTTGAACCACCTCCGGTGGCAGGCTGTTCCAGACCTTGGGGGCTCAGACAATAAAGAAATTCTTCCTTATGTCCAGCCTGAAATGGTCTTGCAGTAGTTTATAACCGTTCAACCTCATCATCCCTTGGTGCTCTGGTGAATAAACATTCCCCCAGACACTGATGGTCACCCCTGATAAACTTATAGGTGGCCATCAGATCACCCCTGAGCCTGCGTTTTTCCAGGATAAAGAGCTTCATAGATCTCAGCCTGTTGTCATAAGGTTTGTTTTCCTGACTTCTGATCATGTGTGTGGCTCTTCTCTGGACTCTCTCAAGCTTCTCCACATCCTTTTTGAATTGTGGGGCCCAAAACTGGATGCAGTACTCCAGCTGAGGCCTTACCAAGGCTGAATACAAGGGGAGAATGATGTCCTGGGATTTGCTTGAGAAGCATCTATGGATGCAAGCCAACGTTTTGGTTGCTTTACTAGCCACAGCATTGCACTGCAGGCTCATGTTCATCTTGTGGTCAATGATGACCCCCAAGTCTCTTTCTTCCATAGTGCTAGCCAGTGTAGCACTGCCAAGCCTATAAGCATGCTGCAGGTTTTTCCTCCCAAGGTGGAGAACCTTGCATTTTTCAGTGTTAAACACCATCAGGTTCTCATCCACCCACTTGCTGAGCCTGTCCAGGTCAACCTGTATCGCCCTCCTGTCTTCAGGTGTGAATGTTTTGCCCCAAAATTTGGTGTCATTGGCAAACTTGGCCAGTCCACTTCTGACTTCAATGTCCACATCATTAATGAACATGCTGAACAATATGGGTCCAAGGACAGAGTCTTGGGGGACCCCACTGGTCACAGGGCACCATGACAATTGACTTCCATCAATTACCACCCTCTGGGTCCGACCACAGAGCCAATTTCCCAGTCAGTGGATCATGGTGGACCCAAGGCCACACTTGGCCAGTTTTGCCAAGAGGTGATCATGGGATACCAGATCAAAGGCTTTTTTGAAGTCAAGATATAGGACATCAATATCTTCTCCCTTGTCCGGGTGACAGGTCACCTGGTCACATAAAAGGAAATGAGATTGGTCAAGCAAGACCTACCCGCTACAAACACATGCTGGCTATCCCTCAGGATGTTAGCATTGGCCAGTCCATTAAGGATGGCCTCTTTAATAAACTTTTCTAAGATCTTCCCTGAGATAGAAGTCAAGCTGATGGGCCTGTAGTTTGCCGGATCCACTTTCCTCCCTTTCTTGAATATAGGCACCACATTGGCCTTCTTCCAGTCTTCGGGCACTACACCAGAGAACCAGGAGTTCTCAAAGATCTATGCCAGAGGCTGGGCTATGATGCTTGCCAGCTCCTTGAGTACCCTGGGGTGTAGATTGTCAGGGCCAGCTGACTTGAAGGTATCCAGCCTCTCAAGGTGTTCCTTTATGAGGTCTGCATTGATGGAGGGCAGGGGATCTCCCTCACCCGGAACTCCCTGTCCTGTAGCGGGCATGGGCATCCCATGGGACTGATGAAAGACTGACACAAAGTAGCCATTTAATAGGTTCACTTTTTCCTGGGCGTCAGTTGTCAGTTGCCCCATCTGGTTCAGCAGGGGTCCAATGTTGCCCTTGCTTTTCCTCCAGCTCCCCACATATCTGAAAAAGGACTTTTTTCTCTTGGCGGGTGCTTGACCACCTGGACAACAGAGATCATCGCCCACTGGAATTCACCATTCAGCGCAAGGTGGCAAAGTCCTGCAGCAAGGCAGCAGCCCTGGACTTCAGGAGGGCAGATTTCAATGAGGTAAGGAGAATAGTCGGGGACACACTGAGGTCCCAGAAGGTAGGGGAGTTGGGTGCCCAAGAAGGGTGGTCATCCTTAAGGAGATGATCCTCCAAACCCAAAGAGAGGTAATCCCAAAACGGATCAAAGGGGGCTAGAGGGTGTAAAAGCCCCCATGGATCAACAAAAGCATACGGGAATGTCTCCTAGTGAAAAAGGAGGCGTACACACAATGGAAGGGAGGGGTCATCACCAAAGAGGACTATATCTCTGTTGCTTGGGGATGTAGGGGGGCTGTCAGGAAGGCCAAGGTGGAGGTGGAACTGGGACTAGCTACCTGGATCAAGGACAACAAGAAGTTCTTTTTTATATACATAGGGGGTAAAAAGAAGGTACCAGGTAACATGGGCCCTCTGCGGGACATGCTAGGAAATCTGGTTGTTGCACCAGACAGCAAAGCTAACCTATTTAAAAATGTCTTTGCCTCCATTTTTCTGAACAGGGACTGGAACATCCCCCACCACTGGGACCCCTGTAGGCCCCAGGGGAGGCGTACCCAGGCCTAGGATCAGAAAGGACCTAGTCAGGGAACTTCTGGAGGGACTGGATGTATTTAAATCAGCAGGTCCTGACAATCTTCACCGCAGAGTGCTGAGGGAATTAGCAGAGGTCATTGTGGGACCCCTGGCATGGCTTTACCAGCACTCATGGTGCTCCGACATTGTGCCAGAGGACTGGAAAAGGGGCAATGTAGTTCCCATTTTCAAAAAAAGGGAGGAAAGAGGACCCAGGAAACTATAGGTCTGTTAGTCTTACCTCGGTCCTGGGTACATTTTTTTAGAGAATTATCCTGGTGCATGTCCATGAGGGGCCAGCAGGGGAGATTATGCTTAGAGGCAATCAACATGGGTTCATTAGAGGCAGGTCCTGTCAGACCAACCTGGTGGCCTTCTATGACCAGGTCACAAAATTCTTGGACGCAGGTGTTGTGGTGGACATAGTCTTTCTGGACTTTAGGAAGGCCTTTGACACTGTCTCTCACCCCATTCTCATTAAAAAACTAGGAGACTGTGGCCTGTGTCAATACCTACACAGTCAGAGGTTCACTAATTGGCTGGAGGGCCGCACCCAGAGAATGGTGGTGAACAGGTTTTATTCAACCTGGAGGAATGTAGGCAGTGGGGTTCCGCAGGGCTCCATCTTTGGGCCCGCACTATTCAATATTTTCATCAACGACTTGGACGAAGGGGTAAAAAGAACCCTGTTCAAATTCACAAATGACACTAAGATGTGGGGAGAAGTGGGCATGCTAGAAGGGAGGAATAGGCTGCAATCAGACAGGGTCCAGAGGAAGGTCACCCACATGATCAGGGGGCAGCAAGGCAGGCCCTAGGAGGAGAGGCTAAGGGACCTGAACCTGTTCAGCCTCCACAAGAGAAGGCTGAGGAGGGATCTAGTGGCCATTTACAAACTAGTCAGGGGGGACCAGCAGGCATTGGGAGAGTCCCTGTTCACCTCAGCACTCCCAGGAGTGACAAGAAATAACGGTCACAAGCTAGCAAATTTAGATTCAGGCTAGATATCAGGAGGCACTACTTCACTGTCAGGGCGGCTAGGATCTGGAACCAACTTCCAAGAAAAGTGGTGCTGGCTCCTACCCTGGGGGGTCTTTAAAAGAAGGCTGGATGAACACCTTGCTGGGGCGTTCAACCCCAGTACTCTTTCCTGCCACGGCACGGGGTCGGACTTGATGATCTGCTCAGGTCCCTTCCAATCCTACCAACTATGAAACTATGAAATGCCATGCCCTCGCTGGCACTGGGGTCCCCACACTGCAGTGGGCCCCCAATAAGGCCTCCGCTTTCCCTAGCCTCACCCAAACCACCAGTCTTATAAAACTACAACCAAACATAAGCCCCTGGGCTATAACATAACACCAACTGCATAAGGTGTGCTCTGCCCCTTTATATTATTAGGATCAGAACTTAGTCAGGCCTCTTCCCTTCACTTACTCTACAAGGGCTTCTTCCCCCTTGGCTGCCAGCAGAGAACTGCTCTCCTTAGCTCCAGCCTGGGGTTTATATGGGCCCACGGCCCGCCCCCTTCTGGTCAGCTGACCATGTAGAGGTGCAGGCTAATTTGCCCTCTGGCTTGTTGCCCTGGTAACCTGCACCTGGGCTTCTATCTCTCTTTTTGGGCCCTCTCCCAGGCAGTTTCTGCTTTTCTAGGAGCAGGTGCCCTGCGACAGTGTCCCATAAGGATATCAAGGTAAAACTAGAGGACTATGGGATCAACCATTCAATGGTCAGATAGGTGGGAAACTGGCTGTGGGGTTGGACCCAGAGAGTGCTAATAGATATATCTGTGTCGACCTGGTAGAACATAGCCAGTGGGGTCCCCCAAGTTTCGGTACTTGGACCAGTGCTTTTCAACATTTTCATCAATGATCTGGATGTGGGGGTGAAAAGCACACTGGCAAAGTTTGCCAATGACACTAAGCTGTGGAGAACTGCAGCCACCTCAGGGTAGGTTGATGATCCAGGTGGACCTAGACAGATTAGTTAGATGCGCAGACCAGAACCAGATGCAATTCAACACTGAGACGTGTAAAGTGCTTCATCTGGGGAGGAAAAATCTGCAACAAACATACAGGCTTGGTGGTGCTAGCTAGCTAGCACCACATCCAAAAAGGACCTGGGGGTTGTAATTGACCATAAATTGAATATGACCAACCAGTGTGATGCTACAGTTAGCAGAGCAAACAATACACTGGCATGCATCAACTGATGCACCTCAAGCAAAACTAAGGAAGTTATTCTCCCACTCTACTTGGCATTGGAGAGGCCTCAGCTGGAGTACTGCATCCGGTTCTGGGCATCACATTTCAAGAAGGATGTGGAGAAGCTTGAGAGAGTCCAGAGAAGAGCCACTTGTATGCTTAGAGGCCTGAAGAGCAAGCCATTCGAGGAAAGGCTGACAGATATAGGACTGTTCAGCCTACAAAAGACAAGACTTCAGAGAGGGGGAGGGGTGTTAGTGGCAGCTTAAAAATATATCAGGGGTGACCACCAGGAGCTAGGCAAACAACTATTCACCAAAGTGTCTGAGGGGAAAACAAGGAGTAACAGTCATAAACTCCTAGAAGGTTTCAGACTGGATATAAGGAACAACTTCTTCATGGTTCGTGTGACCAGACTCTGGAATAGACTCCCAACGGGGGTGGTACAGGCACCTACCCCAGAGATCTTCAAAAGGAGACTGGACACACACCTTGCAGGGTTATTTGACCCCAGCAGTCTTTCCTTCCTAGAGCAGGGGAGCTGAACCTGATGATCTCATGAGGCCTCTTCCAGCCCTAAACTTCTGTGACTATCACTATAGTCTATGAATATGGATAAACTAAACAATTATACCAAGTCAAAAGTGGGGAAGAGGACCTATTTTCATCATAACTGGTGAGGGGGTTGGGTTTTTTTTGTATTAGTTCTATTCCAGGGTAAACTGGCAACTTTTCAACTGTTTAATTCCAGGGTAAACTGCCTCAGATTGGTTTCTACTTACTGCAGCATAAAGCAGGCATGCAAAATAATTATTGTGGATCAGTGGATATGCAGTCTGGCCTTCCCTTCTTTTAATTGGGCATATCTACATGTGTATTTATTCATGCCTAAACTTAATGTGCCTTTGCTTAAGGCACATAAAGGTGATTTAGGCACATGTCTACATGTGGACATGCTAATGAGCATTAATGCATCTACATGTGCACTAATGTGACTTAGCTATTCACACCTAAACTTGATGCCTGCTATATGCAGGCATCAAATTTAGGCTCAAATAGCCTAAAATCATCATTTTAGGTGCATTAATGATGTGCATGTGTAGCATGCACATACACCATTAATGTACCTTAATGCACTTACGCCATTAATGTACCTTCAGTTGGGCTAATGTGCATTAAATGTGCATGTGTAGACATGCCTGTTGAGTATAATTGTTTTATCTGTCCATACCTATAAATGATAGCATGAAACAGAGAGAAATGAAGGAATGAAAGTCCTAGGAGAGCAGTCTTTTTCAAGATCATATGTTTCTAGATGAGACTGAAATAAAAAAGCACAGGCATGTGAACATATTTATTTTCAAAGGATGAGCAACATTAACTGATTTCCAGAAAAGGTTTGATTCGAGCTCAGCTGGAGGGGCAGGATGAGGTTTGGATCACTTCTTATCTGACTGAAAGCATTCACTCATTTCTCTGAACAAGGCAAACTAGTTGTAATATTTCAACAGAAATGAAAGATTTAGCTTTATTAGTGTATGTTAAGCATCATCAAAAAAAAATGACAATGGCATAAGGGAAATACAGAGTGCCCGAGTGAGGGACTAACATAAGAGGTATGGGGGTGAGCAGGGGAACACAACTAGGTTACAGAAAATATAATGTTAGCCAACTAAGCGTGGGAGTGCAGGGAGGGGGTGGGGGAAGGGAAGGGAAGGGAGTGGGGGTTGCGACGCTGAAAGAGAAAGAAGATAGATGCACACAAAACCTGTACAATAGTCTGCAATGGTGGAGGAGGTAGATAGAAGAATTTACTCAGTCTATAGAGTCTTATAGCAGCGGTCCTATTTGGGTGGAGCAGAGTGGTCCCTCGTTGAAGATTCCTCTTGGAGTCCATTCAGGCAGTCCTCTCTGTGTCCAGTCCAGTGGTGGTCAGTCTGGTGGGGTCAAGGTGCTGATGCTGGCCCATGATGTGCTCAACGTAGATGTTGCGGGATCAGCGGATGGTGTTGGACACCATGAGGCAGTGCATCATTTTCGTGTAGTGGCAGGACATGTGGCAGGCAAGCAGGATGCTCTCGTTGCTGGGGTCCCAGGCCCCAAGCATTGCCATGATGAGTGCATCCACCATCGTGTCGTAGCCACAGGTCCTCAGGATGTCAGCCAGTGCGGTGTACTTCTCCAGCTTGCAAGCCCTGATATCAGTGAAAGCTTGCTAAAACAGAAAACTTACCTGTGGGAAAATGGACCCTCTTGCTTCTTTGAAACCTATGAAGAAAAAGAGAATTGAAAGTAGGTGAGGAACAGGTTAAAGAGGTCCTCTGACTGTGCAAGATGGTTCATGGGGCAACATGCTCGATGGGGCAACATGCTCTGCACTGCCTTTTAGTGCAGCATCAAAATAGCCCAGGATAATGGATATGTACTCCTCAGAATCAGGTGGCAGATGACAGCATGTATGCAGAAGATAAACAGGGCTTACTATCCATGGAACCTGATTCATCATGCCTCTTGGGCTGAGGAGTGGCTATGAGTACATTAGGCAAAAAGTCATGGTTATTTTATGACCCTGTCCAGCCTTGTTCCTGTGTGGGTGCTAAAATATGCTTGATTTGGAGGTGGATATAACACTGCCCTCTAGTAGGGGACTCATAAACCAGTGCATAGTATGGGAGCCAAAATTATACTAATGTTCAGCTGGTGTAACTGAGATCATAACCAAGCTTCTTACCTGGCTTGAGTAGAAATACTGATGGAATGGAGATGTTGCATTTACACAGTGGAAGGTAAAAGAACCTTCAGGTATCTTGTACAGTTTTAAAGATAATATTTGTATAATAATAGTAATAATGTGTTTGAAGCTTGGAATAGAAATCTGTTCCTTCCTTCAACATTTTTTCCTTCACTGGTCAGACATCGTCTCTTATTGTAGGGTTGCTTTGCTGCTGATGCTGATTTTTATTTAATTTTTTTTTTAAAGGAAAAATAAAACATATCACACAATCAAATACAAGGATAAAGTAGGTCAAATCTGGGATTGGCCCTAGGAAAATCTCCCTTAATCAAACCTTTATGTTTAAATAGGATAGCTGGGTAAGCTCTTTTGGCTGTTTACATGTACTTTGCTGGACCACCACACATTTAGAGAGGAACAAACGATGCCCCCTTCAACATAACAATACAGAATAGTTCAATTAAGCATTGCTGATGCTGTGTTGATAAGGGTAGGCTACATCCAAGCTAATAAAAGCTGTTTTGAGGGTTGCAGATAACTAGGACTAGATAACAAAATCCAATCATAATGCTTCCTGCCCAAGTCACCCAACCTCATGAGATTCCTAAGGCAGGAATTCAAACAAAGTAACTTTTACATGAGTTATTTGTACAAAATTATTGCTCCGGCATGGCTTCAAATGGGAGCTCCAGTTACTCAGCGCTTTGGTGGGGGGTTATGCAGAAGACAGCTGGGCCAGCACACAAATGTCTACAATCATTGAAAAGTGCAGGCATGGTCTTGTGAGACATGGGATCATTTATAATGCTAAGACCCCACGCCAGTATATCCTACTTGGCTGTCACCTGTTGTTTTTTGTCATGATCACTAGGTCAGATACTGTGGACAAGCAGAGACTGCTGTTACTGTGATCTCTGATCAGCTTAACTTGAAGTGTAAAATTATACATACCCAGATAATGACTAATTTTTTTTAAGGGATGCAGATGCTAACTGGTACTGTAAAGTGCATACATTCTATGTTGTTTTCTGCTTTTTAATGCTCTCTGTAATGTCATCTTACAAGCATTAATAAGAAATGTCAGTGGTGTCCTTTTTTATTTGACAATCATAGATACTTTTTCTCTGGTGACATTCAGGAGATGTCTACACCTTGTCCCCTGGCATTCTTGACTTTGTTATTGACACACAGCAACTGCAGCACCCCCCCACCGCACTCTCTCCTACACTGCAGTGGCCTGTCTGACATAATGCCACAAATCAGGGTGTTCCCGTTCAAACAGAATCTGGAATCCTCCTCTATCTGACCCTCTACTTTAGCTACCAGTAGGCCCTATGGCTTCTCTCATAACTGGAATGGACAGTGGATTACAGGTCCTGAAACCTCACACTATTGATAATGATAATGATGTATATTGTGCTTTATAAACATACACTAAAACATTTTCCTTTCCAGGAATGGTTTAAAAGCAAGCACGCTGTAAATTTCTGCCTCAGCTCCTCTAAAAGACACTGCTTTTTGAAGCTCTGTGAGAAGTGACACAGAGGATTCTGGTTACTTCTGTAGAGGAATGGTGACAAGAGAGTGTAGGCACCATCACAATGCAAGAAAGGATGAGACAGTCTGAATTAGACTTTCATCGCAAATGCAAGGCTCTGCATGGGTACTCTGGCTTGAAACCATTCTTTGTTTCTCATGGTGAGGTTTATTCTGCTGTAAAAAATAAAAGCATTCAAACAGACAGCAGGGTAATGTGCAGATACCTCCCTGAGGGCACAAGAAGCAAGAAAGTATCATTTCTGAAATGGTGATTGGCAAATCACAGTGGTTGAAGGTTGCAGCGTTAATGTAGGTTCCCCTACGTACATGACTAGTATCGTCACATGTTTGGAAGGTTTCTATAGGCACTATATACTATTCTCACCTCTCCCCTTTACTATGTTTTCAAAGCTGTCTCACACCACAGATAGATGCTGCAGTTCCTGAGGGTCTTGTCCCTTCAAGGTATTATGCAGAATTATTCTGCAGTTTCCCCATTTTATTACACCCACACCAATTACTCAAGCAGCTCCTTTGAAGGGATTTAGAATATTTAACAAAATTAATTCATATGAATAACACTGCACCCCCCTTCACATATGACCCTTGAGAAAAAAGAAAGATCCAGTAACCACTGCTCTTTTCCAATTTACAGTCCTAAAAGTTTTCATTTGAATATTCTGTGTCATTTTTTGTTCTGTCTTGCTATGGCTAATTTAGCTCTCTGCATGTGCTTTGAACATTTTGATAAGAATCCACATTGTTTGTAATGACACGGATGCTGAAGAAACACTAGCCCCTCTCCAGGTTTCCAGGTTGCCTGACTTATGTGCTCCTAGCACAAACGGCTATTTAGGCCAAAGGGAAGATTACAGATCATTTATTTCAGGCCTTCCAGAGACAAATGCCAGCATGATTGAAATCTGCCAGTTTGCCTGCTCAACACAAGCAACAAAAAGGCTGGCCCCCCGCAGAGTAAGGAAGTCTCAAAGATAAGTACATTCGTCAGCTAAGCCACAGAGCAAGATTTGGCTCAGGAAAAAATATGCACTGAGAAGCAATAGCTTCAAATCTATATTAAAAATATATGGCCAGAATCATGTCTCCCACCCACACACTAAATATATCACTGTCTCACTGCCTCGCTGCCAGTAGAATGCATTACAGTGTCTGCTTGCCTTTTTATGGTTTTTGACATTAATGCATCAATAAGCATACGGCTGATGGCCACTCTATTTATTTATATATTTTGGATAATTCCACATGTTGTAAGAAAAGAACAACATTAGCATGACGTTAGCTGACCTCTGGATTTCCAAACTGTACTATTCTTCAAAATACAAATATGTTGAGGTGGGGAGGAGGGGGGGGGGGTGGGGGAAGGGGAATGGAAATAGAAAGAAAGGAAGAAATTGTGGCTTAAATGGAAAGGGAGAAACTGTGGCTTTATTTAGTCTGATCTTTTCCTTTGCAGCTGAGGCAATTTAAACAGATTTTTTTTCATTGAAAATTTTTTCTGGGCTGCATCCCCACATCCAGGGCTGGATTAACACATAGGCAAATTAGGCACATGCCTAGGGCCCTAACTGAAGAAGGGGCCCAGTTGTGCTTATTTTGCTGCGGCAGTGCTGCTGCCACACCGCTGCAGTGCCACCCAGGTCCTTTTCCCTTCTATGACTGCACACTGTTGCTCCAAGCCCCAGTTGTGGCTGATGCTTCTGCTTTATGCAAAGCAACAAGGTGCATAGTTGTTTTGCCTAGGGCCCACTAAAGGACTAATCCAGCCCTGCCCACATTCAGGTGCATGTACTTGCAGCAGCAGAAAAAGTAAAATTTGTGCCGCTACTTTTTGCTGCTGTGTGCATCCGTACACGTGCATTGCAGTGTGGGGCAAAATGCTCCACTTCAGGCAAACTGCGCATCCCCTGCTTCTCCTGGTCCTTGGCATGCTGGAGGAGCTGAGGAGAGATGGGGAGACGCTCTGGTCAGCAGCCAGAGCATCTCCCTGGTGGATCCAGCCTCCGGTTGGTCTAGTGCATACTCCTGGAGCGTGTGCTGTGCCACTGTTTTTTGCTGTGTGTTTTTGTTGTTTTTTTTGATATCGGGAGCTCTAACCTCTAAGGTGATCTAACTTTAGATAGACATGAGTTAACTTGACCTAAAATTGGCTAACCCAGCCTAGTGAACACCTGTACTTGTTTACAGCACAGCCCCGAGGCAGGGAAAGCCCAGTCAATCACCACAGCCCTGTGGTGTCCTGAGCCCCTCAACCTTGGCCAGGCTATATTTAGCCCCCCAACCAGCTCACCCCTAGACCAGGAAGCCCCCATGTGGACCCACCATCCTTCTCCCTTCAGACCTGTGAGCCTCTCTGGACTTACTAAAACCCTCAAAGACCTGTCAGTCCCCCCTCTAGACCCACCAACCCCGCCCCGCCACCGATAGACCCTCCAGTCCCTCCCTCCTTCAGGAGTTACTTACCTCAGGCTGCCCACACCACCCCCAGCAGCAGCAAGTGCCTACATGTGCTGCTCCCAGTTCTGATGGGAGCTGGCTGAATATAGATTCATAGTTGGTCTCCTCTGTTGGACTGAAAGCTCTTCAAAATATCAAATTGTTCAGAACCAGCTATTGTCAGAAATAAGGCCACCTCCTGACTACCCTCCTTATTGCTGGGATCCGTTTCCTTGCAGATAAAGAGGAAAGTGTATTTTATAGCTTCTCCAGTTGTCACCAACATTTGCAGAGAGTTTCAACAGTAATGGGGCTCTTGACTGTTCCATTCTTTGCCTCTGGGTATTTCTGTGTGTATTTATTTTACTAATAGCTCAAAATAACTTTCAATTGTCTTTTGCAAGATTGTGTAAAGATACCATTCCCCATACTTTAAGCCAGTCCACTGGAGGATTTTGTAGTGGACCTTCTATACTGTAGGGAGTCAGTGAAGGGTTCAAAGCAGATCGGCTACTGTGTCCTGGACTAATTTCAAGGTTGGCTGTTTCATACTAGTATAATAAGAGTTACTGTAATTTGACCTAGAAGTCTAAGCAGATTTCTTAAGGATTAACTATGACCGGGAACTGGACTCCTGAACCCCTTGAGCTACAGTGGGCCCCTGCCTGTCATGGTAAAAGCATATTAGCAGAGCATCCAACAGGAGCTCCCCATTATCTCATTCCCTGTTTCAGTTTTTTTTATGAAGAAATAAAAAGCTTTAGAGTCAGTTGCCAGTATTATTTACACCAGTGTAAATTCATAATAACTCCGTTGACTTCCTTCTGGGTAAAATCTAGCCATTGACTCTTCACTATTTTGCCACATATGCTATTTCCCTAACTATCTTATACTATATTCAGTGTGTAACCTAAATCCACCATTCATACTGCACTTTATTACTCAATTTAGCCTCTCATGTGATAGCCATGGGAGATCTTGTGACCCACAATAAAATATTATAAATTGGACGGAGGAGAAATATTTTCTTTACTTTCCAAAACAAGCTACTTGCCCTGTGAATGGAACTACAATAAAGGATAATTTGAAGGCTAGGGTTTTGATGTTTATAAATAACTACTGTCAAATTTGTACAAGTAGAATACAGTACACTAGATGTATATACACAGCATCCCCCTCATGTTTAAAACATTTTGGCAAGCTTAACAAGTGATAACCTAAGATAAAGCTACTGTTAGGTCAAAGAATGAATTAAACAAGTATTGCCTTTAGTCTTGACATGAAAGCATTTATAGAGCCAATGTTCTAAATCTCTACTGGCAGAATATTCAGAGGTGGCAAAGGAAAAAGCACTTAAGATGCACAGACTCTTTCAGCTATGGATTTATAATGATATTCCTGTAGAGCATTTGTAGAGCACAAAACCTGACTTGGGCAGTAAGGAAGCAATACCTCAGTTGGATACATACAGGCCAGAGAATAGACGAGAGCATGGAATGCTTTTAAGACCTATAAAAATCCCTAGAATGCATCATTTACCGGGAGCACTATAGTAATAGCAACTAACCTCCTTGTCCTTTCAGACTCCCTGTTGTTCTGGGGATATTGTCTAAATATGTTTTCTTAAAATATACCCAATTCCAGACTACATGGACCCACCATGTTTTCTTTTTTCCTTCTTTCTAATTTGTAAATAAGCCCAATAGATGTAAGAGGTCCCCTACTGAAAATCCCCCAACCCCCAAAACTGATATATTTTACATAATATTTATGGCCTTGGTTTTCACACCAGTGCACTTCCATTCTGTTCTGAAAGGACCATCTCTAAAAGTGACCATCTCAGTCTCCATGACAATACAGAGAAGTTAGTCCAAACCATGTCCAAAGTGCTGGTGGGCTTCTGTGTAATGTGGACACCTGTCAGCTAAGAATTAGAACATGGGTAAGAAACTGGATTGACATTTGTTTCTTAACATAATTAAAAAGCCAAAAGATGGTGCTGAGTTTCAGTAGTTCCCACACTGATCCAGATTCAGATCAATGAGCTAGAATTGAAGAGTTCATTCTGTTACCAATATCTTAAATCAGGGGTTTCCAAACTGTGGCACACCCACCGCTCTGGGCCCACAAGACATCTCTGGGGGTACGCGGGAGAAATTGTGTAATGGCATATTTAATTTTCATTATAATAATAATTAGTATTTAAGGGGTTAAAATATAAAACATATGCTGGTAGGGGTACACAGAGAGCTGGTAAATATGGAAGGGGGTATGCAGTAAGAAAAAGTTTGGAAACCTCTGTTCCCAAAATAATCTTCACCCCATATTTTTAAACTTCTGTTTTAGAATTGCTCACTTTGAGCTAAATCCAGTAAAAAACTTATGAGTCTAAAACAGGACTCAGATTCAGAGGGTATAGATACATGATATGATTATTATGGAGTAATTTACCATGGATTTTACTCTGTAGTAAGGAGCAGACATGTAACCATTTCTCCAAGATGGCTGCTGGCAGCAGGCATTAGTATAGGACCTGACCACTAAGTGGTGGGGAAACTTGTTTGCATTGTGCAACAGGTTACGCCATTAGGAAACTGACTAAGGGAGCAGTCACATGACACATTTCATACAGAAATGTTCCTACCAGGAATTTTCCTACTACACATTTCTTAAGAGAAAACTTTATTTTGGATTTGAGTAATTTAGTACATGGTAGGGCTGTACCTTGTATGCACCCCACTTTTACTGTGTAGTAAAGTCAAATTATTACACAGTAAATGTATCATGTGTCTGCACCCTTAGTCCAAAATTGCAATCCAAGAAGCCCCAACTCAACTGAAACCTACAGTGAAGAGATGTCTTGTTTTGGTTCTTACTGTTCTCTATATACTTAGTCCACACTTACGTCCAAATAAGATCCAGAGGCAAAGGAGGGAAACACCTAATACCACTGAGGGATGCAATCTGATAGGTATTCACAGAGCATATCTGAGTAATGACAAAATTAGGCAGCACATTATGTTATGTGGCAGTGCCCACCTTTTATGTAACAAACTAGTAGCCAGAACACTTACAAAGATTGTATAAGATCTGGGGTCAAATTCCTCTTCATGTTGAGAGGATTCAGGACCATATTTCCCACTAGCTAGGAGAGTGCCCCACTCATCAGGCCCATGGGCTGGTCACATCTCAGACAGACTATCAAGTGTTCTTGAACAGCGCAAATGTGATAATGGGGCAGGCCACTGAGGTTGAGACTGGCATATGACAGTGCCATAGGGGGAAGTTTGCATGCTTGCTACCCATTTCCTTAACCTCCTGCCCCCATCCTGTTAACTTCAGAGCTATCAGTCTGTCACCCCTTCTCAGCACTAAGTTAAAAAATAATTAAAAACGTCCTTGCAACCAAACCTTGGCTGAATTATTGCCAGTTTCCCCTAGTTCCTTCAGTTTGGGGTCTTCAATCTTGTTACATCTTTTTGCTGGGTTTTTTTTATTGAAAGGAGCAATTATCTAGGGCTCAAAATTACACTGTCATGCAGCACACTGTGTTCATGTTTATTTTGGTGCTCTCAAAGATTCTTTTAAGGAGAAATAATTAGTAGTCTTTAGATTTTTTTTTCTAAAGCCCAGCTGTATGGGCTGTGGCTCTGTGACTCCCAAACCCATTTGTATTTCTCTTCATGTCCATTTGCATCCAGAATTCTAAATCTTGAATGCTAGTTCATTAAATCACCAGGCCCTTTCATCTTACATTTGTCAATTGCTTGTGGAGTGCTTTACCTGAACAGCAGGTGTTTGCCAAGTGACTGGCATATGCTGATTGCAATATTGCATTAGCATTGCACCGAGAAGACCTTGCAGCTGCACCCTTAAGTTCTAAGGAGCTTGACTCTCAGGGACGTAAAAGCATGCCTCCTGCAGTGGCCATGTTGCTTAAATCCTGTATATGTAAAACTGCTCAAAAGGCCATGGTTGATATGTAGTAGAGGTTAATTCCAAAAGGCAGAAAAGCTGATGTTTTGACTGAAAACAAACACAATATACATTTGTACTTGTAGCTGTAAACAAGGAGGCATGCTGGGTCGGTAGCCTCAAGCTAGCAGAATTTTCTAAAAATCCTAAGACTTGCCTTTACATTATTTATAGGCTGGAGAAGATTCATTGTTTGTGAAACAACAGGCAGCCCTTGTGCTACATCTATTGACATAGTGAAACCTTCTTCAAGTGAAATTTACTTTGGTACCCTGTAGAGATTTGCCCCTAAAGTTTGGATGGCTTGAATATGCTGCATTCCAATGGTATGTGTGCATATGTACATGTGCTCACCTCTTTATAGCAAACTGAATCCCATGCAGTGACAGATAATCATCAGTGGTGTTGTATGGGATTTTTAATGAGCAAATTAGTAAAACATTAATTCTCATTAGTATGAATAAAAGCCTACTGCATAAACACCATCAGCAAAGGGTGAAATAACAGTTATTTACAAGAAGTTTGTGTGTTCTCTGTAGAACACAGCATGATTTTGGGATGCTACTTTCACAATATTAGCAAAAAACAGGGAACAAAGAGACTGTTGAAGGATTAATTCCCCCCTTCAGGAAGAAAACACTGTACCCTAAGAGCATGCTCTATACACACTTCAATTCTCTTGTTTTGTGTGCCAATCTGACATCAGACTACAAAGACATAGTAGGCCAAATTCATGCCTGGTGTAGCTTCACTGAAGTCAAAGGAGCTACATAAGCCGTTGATATAGCCTTTTTTGTTTAAAAACAATTTTGCATTCTATGATTATTTATTAAGCTGCAGACCATCTAGAGGTGCTAATCAGGAAAGGTGTGCCATTGTGGTAGTCATTACACAAACAGATAGTAAGACACAGTCTTTGCCCTGAGAACCTTACAGTCTAAGATAGTGATTCTGCAGTTGAATCTGCACATTCATTTCTCTAGGGCTGCATGGGTCTTCTTTCACAGTTCTTTTTTCTAGGTGTCACATAATGTATTCCTTGTGTCAGTGAAAAACTGAGGTCCTCTGATGCAAAGAGGTATATGAGTGCTACAGCTGAATGTAAACCCCGTGAAGACTGGAAGTTGCCTACTAAGTAAGGTTTGGTTTTGGCTACACTTTCAGTTAAACCACATTCAGAATAAATTCTGTTGCACCTGTTGTCAGCAATGGATAATTTTCCTAGCAGAACCAAGGTTTCACTGTTTTGGCTTAGGCAATCAATGGAATGGGGCAGCATTATTATTCAAGTCCAAGAGCAGGAGACGGGGTGAAAAATCAACACTAGCAGAATAAGACGTTTACCTGTCCAGAAAGCCATTGATGTAATCTGGCAGGTGCCCAAATCATTCCTACTTTGGCTGAACACATTGCTGTCTTGTTGATGTAAAGCCACTGGGAAAGGAGCAAGGAAAAGCTGGGTCATAATAAGGAGGTCACAGAGATCCTTCCATTTGCACAATGTCTTAAATTACTGGCATCACTTTTTGAGTGGCAAAAAAATAAAAATAAAAATCCTGTTTCTCCTCTATGAATTATTAAGTGATGCATTATGGAGAAAAAATGGTGTTCAGGATAAATCTGGTCTAAATTACATACAGTTGCTCCAAAAGTTGTTACTTCTCCCATTGGTGGTTTTTTGGTTCTAGTCATGTTGATCTAAGGACATAGGCAGGCAAGGTTTTTTGAGTAGATGTGATATCTTTTATTAGACCAGCTGAGTAGTTGGAAAAAAGTTCCTGGCAAGCTTTTGGGCGCAGTCACCCTTCTTCAGTCATAGGGAGTCTCTGTTGTTCTGAGACTCCAAGAAATGAGAGAAGCTAAGTGTGGCAGCATGTCAGTGAGAATGTAAATAGGCAGAAATTAGAAAGACAAAAGGTAAAGCAGAGAGGTAAAGCAGAGAGGAATGGGGAAGAAAGCAAGGGGAAAAAAAGGCTAAAGGGAGTCCAAGAATAGCTTGGTTTCAAAGAAAGAAGGGGAAACAAGAGGAATAAGATAAGTCAGATCAAAAGTCCTTCAAGCCTCACAGCCCAATAGGCTAGTGCAGTTAATGTGCACCATTTTCTGTAGTCAAAGGAGTGACATAGCAACTATAACATCTGGCCAGTAGTGTAACTAGGGTGGGACAACAGCAGGGACTTGCGTAGACAGTGATGGGGATGGAAAAACAGCAGCTGCTGCTACAGCTGTACAATCACACAGGGGCACAGTGATAGCCAGAAGTCACCACTGTTCTCATGCATCCTGCTCCCCTGGGTGCCCAGCTGCATTGTTACACCTTGGGGTCTTACCAGCTTTGTGTTCCCAGCCAGAATGACAAGGTACCTATTTACAGCTGTGTCAGCTGTACTCATGCCTCCAGAGTCATAGCAAAACACATTACCTATGCTGCTACCATACCCCAAGTAGGAGAGCTCACAAGAAGAAAAACCCATCCACGCATATCCACCCACAGGACATAGGTGAGGAGGTGATGGAGAGCATGGTCCACGTGTAAACTTTTTTGGCATACTAATACAACAGTAATGGGCCTAATATAAATATCTGAAGGAGCAAAACAACTGATCACTAGGAAATTGTCCCCTATCTTTTGCTGTCAGTTCATTCAAACCTACAAATTCACATTTTTGCCACAGTGAAATAAGAACTAGCCTGTGTTCTGTTCTAGATGGATATGAAAGTAGGAGGATGCACAAAGTCTCTGCCCATGCACTATTAAGTGCTGAGCATAGTGTTGTCCTGTGAATGGCATCTGGGTATAAGATGTTGGCACTGCTAGTAGCCAACAACGGTAGTGGGGAGAGGCTAGGACTCCATGTCCCCCTGCCTCTACACTAGCTACCTGTACTGGCCAGTTGTTGAAGGGAGCACACACTACATTCTCTGAGTGCTGCACATAGCCCACAATGTAACGTACTCACTATTAGTCATTCAGTGGATCCTGGGCTTTGTTTCTGTGATGCTGTCAGGCAGCAATTTTTAGCACCAAATATGGCTATTTATATTGCTCTGACCTAAACTACATCAATAGAATCTGATGGACTACACACAGAAAAGAGTAACAGATCTGACTTAAATATGAGCTGGAAAGGGAGTAAAAATGACATGGTAGTGAAGCTGTGTAATTAATCATCCTTCCCATCAATATCCATAATGTGTGATATTAACGGTAAACCATAATCTATTTGTGCAATCAGGAAATTGGACTTTGGAATGATATTATTAATTATTGTGCTCTACAATATTGTGTTAGGAACGTCTTGGCAAAACTATGAATGGTACAGTTTGAGGACTAGAGGTGAATCTAAGTTTCTCTACAGCCCCACTGTAGGTCTGGCGTCTTTTCTTCCTTTAGGTCTAGCATGCTTGGGCCTATCCCTCTGCCAGCCATTAAGAACAGGAATTTAGCAGCAGCAGTTTTTTAGTCAGGACTTCAGGGAAAGACTAACATCCAGTCTGGAGACTAGGAGGCCAGACTGAGATGCATTGTCCATACAATTTGCAGGCGAAGATTTAATGCAACACTGGGCAAGAAAAGTCTCTCTCTTTTTTTTTTTTTTAAAGGTGTTTTGGAGTCTGCATTGCTGAAGAATGCAGAAAGCTTGATGGGGGCCCAGAAGTGTGCAGGGATACCACTTCTGAATGAATAAGGAAATCTGAAAAGATGGAGGGAGACCACCTTCATATCCTAATAGAAGAATTTGGAGGAACTTACCTGTAGGAGAATCCCACAGAAAATTCCCATCTCCCTGACTCCTCTTCCTTACATTTGCATAGAATGATGTATTCTTAATTACTTATTGCGCATGAATATACGGTAAGCAAAAACTGGACATTACATTTATTTAGTTCTAGGTTTTTTTCCTCTCCTACTAGACCTTGAAAAGCATGGTTCTTGGGAAGCAAGGCTCTTGCTGAGAGAGATGGAAAACATTTTCACTGACACATACTGAAAAGTAGAGCTAATCAAACAACAAACAAAAATGTTACAAATAGCTTGCGACTACTTGGGATCTACCCAGATCTGAGCTTTATATTATCACATAGTGACAAAAATGTTGTATCTACTCTGAACTGATGTGGTGAATGTTAGGAATTTAAGGTTGAAAGTTACCCTCAGCATTTGACCACAAACCACACATATTCATTGTGTGGCTATTTTTTAATTTAGCCCTCAAGTGCTCACCACGTGGTTTATAAAAGCATAACAGGCTAAATTTGACCTTGCAATAGAAACTCACTATAACAAATCTGTTGTGATGTGTGAGGCAAAATTGAATACAGTTCACTCTTTCATGGCTCTCTGGATACTTCAGTGCTAACAGGAACAAAAGGACAGTAAACTTCTATTTTTTGTTACCAAGTAAAAGATGTGACTGTGTATACACACGCAGGGCAGGCCTATTGTGAAAGAAGTGGCAATTTTTATGCAGTTGCTTCTCAGAAAAGAACTGGACTTTCAGAAGGGAGTGAACATAACACAGGACAGTGCAAGGTTTTCCTGCTGGGCAGCTAATACTTGCATATTTACTGGCAAACCATAAAGTCCATTCTACACACACAGGGGAAGTAACATTTTAATTATAGTGGTATAGTTAAAGTCATACAACCTCATGCGTAGACAAGTTGTAAGTTATATTTTGAGATCCCCTGTTGAGCTTCTACACTTCCAGTTCCCAGCTTTTTATGTTTTATGTTGTCTCTGTGAATTAAATCTAAGGCTTTCTCCCTGGCAAAATAAGTAGGCCAAAACATTAGCTTAGATGAAGGCACAATTTGAGAGTGGTGTGTGAGGAGAAGGCTGAGTGGTGAGGGATGCTCTCTGACTCAGTGCTGCTGGTTCATTTCTGACTTGCAAATAACAATACAGTTTGCTTTTCATTTTTCAAAGATGACAAACTGTGTCAGCCTGTCACACTACATAAACTGGCTGTTAATAAGAACTACTGAAACAGATCATCTTCCCTTATTGGCTAACAAACAACACACACTGAAAAATAAACACTTCCTTTTCTTGTTCTTCAGCAAAATGAATGATGAACTTCAACTTTAGCTTTCTCCCCAGAGAATCTTTTTGCTACAGTACTCTCAAATTTCTGGAACGCTAACTTATTCTGGCTCCTTCCATGTCATCACTATTAACTTTGGAATCCGGATGTTGTGGTTAAATTATTTTGAACACTGTGGTTAAATAAATAATGTTGTCTTGGTTGTGAATCTGAAGCTGGCTGCTTGTTATTTTGGACTGCATGGCTGGTTACAGTTCAATGCCTTTGAGTCTCTATCTTCTCAGGGTCTGGCCTGTCACAATTACTGAATGTGATGCTTTTGTGTTGTTTTTACTAGTTATTAGGCAGCCTTTCTTACAGTTTCTTGTGATGTCAGAGTTATGTAATACTAATGCTGGGCTGACACCCCCAAATACCGAAACTATTTTTTGTATTCATTGAATAGGTACAGAAGAGGCTACAACATCACGGTTTTCCATACTTTGCATTGTCAAAACCTGGCTTCTCTCAGGAGAATTTGAAATGTGATAATTAACTTTAATTACGGTCCTATCACCTGTTCTTTTGGAACTAGTCTCACAGCTAATAGCATAAATCATGCTAGCAACTTCTGGAAAGTCATAATGTATGTGAACTAGTTTTGAATCAGCAACCAAAAGGCAAAAGTTTCTATAACTCTTTACAAATTCCCTGAACAATTAACTGTTCTCCTCAGAGACTGATTTGATGATGTCCAATTTGAAAGTAATTAAATATACGGATAGATAGAGCTTGTCAGAAGCTGGAATCTGTTTTGACACAAGTTCCAACATTCTAACATTTTTTGTTCTAAATTGGAACAAAAAGCTGAACTTAAAATTAAAAAAAAAATTTCCCCATACATTGAAAATGCCAAACTTATCCATTATGGACCATCAAAATTCTTGTCAGCTAATTTCACCTTAACACTTGTATTATAGTAAAATATTCAATATGATTTATCTCTCACATATCCACAGTATATTTAATATTTCAATTTGACTGAAAACAGACTGAATGTTTCCATACTGTTGAAAAACTTCTCTGTTGCAAATTGTTGAAATTGACACGTTCCTGCAAGCTGCTTCAATTTTGATGAATTTGCCTTTTCGTAAAAACAAACTGATCCATTCAAGAATGTTTAATAGCTATACAAGGGGTGCCATAAATACCAGAATATCACAATATTACAGTGCACTCTGCCATAATTTTGTGATGTGCAGTGTTTTATGTGTTGTTAGTATTAGCTGTATACATGCATGAGAGTGAAGGGTGCTTACTTTCTTGGGTTTGTGGATTTTTTTTTTTGTTACTAGCTGAATGCTCAATGTTCTACCATCTTTCAATACTGATTGAACTCAGGACCAGTTCTTTGTTAGCAGCCTTGTAGATTTCAGCAGGTATGCCACCTGTTCCAGTAGCCTTGCTGTTCTTGGCTTCCTTGATGGCATGTCAGACTTCTTCTGAGATAGGTGGGTTGGCAAGGGAACCCCTTTCAGGGTATAGGGCAATAGACTTGATGGAGGTATCCACCACAGTCAACTCATGGTCTAGGAGTGCTTCAGAGTGTTCTTTCCACCTAGCTTAGGTAGCTTATTGTCTTTCAGGAGTGCCAAGCCATCCTGTGATTGCAAGAAAGTAGGACCATTGGAAGTTGAGCCATAGGTGGCTTTTATTGCCTAGAAAAAATTATGTGCATCATGTTTCTTATCATAGAGCTGGATCTTATTGGCCTTATCTTGCCACCATTGATTTTTGTTTTTCGAGATCCTCCTTTGGCTTTGAGGAGGTGAAATGCTTTCTTCTTTTGCTGAGATAAGATGTCATCTTGCCAAGCAGAAAGAGCCCTTCTCTTCCAGTCAAGGAGGGCCTGGATCTTGGTGTCGCTCTCACTGAAGCAGTCTTGTTGTTGATGGATGTTATAGTCAATGAATGTAGCACAGGTCATACAGACAGCAGTTTTAAACCCTTCCAGAGTTCCTCAGTGTTGACTTCATTTGTAACCAGGGCAGAGAACTGTTGATAGAAACACTGGTGGAGATCCTTACAGACCTTTGGGTCTTGAAAAGATTTGGTGCTGAGAGTCCTTCACATTACTTTTGGCTGTTTTTGGTGTTTCACAGCAAGTTGGATGTTCATAATAGATTTCACAATGGATCTGTCCTGCAGCCATCAGTTCTTCTCATGGCTCCCATAATACAGACATCCATTCAATCATGGGCTATACCAATAACCTGGTCAAAGAGGTGCCAGACCATGTTCCGTGCATTTGCTTAGGAGGAGAATGCCACTGAAGTTAGCTTTCTTTACTCCTTCCTTCCCAGTGGTGCCACTCCAGAGTTGCAGATAACATCCAACTCTGGTGTTGAAGTCACTGAGGACAATAATCATGTCCTCCTTGCAAGTATTAGACAGAACATGGTCAAGCTTGGAGTATATGTTCTCTGACATCATCATCAGCATCAAGAATTAGGGTGTATGCACTGTGGCATACTGGTTGTTGCTGAGTTTAAGATGAAGAGTCAGAAGACATTCATTAATGCTCACAGGGAGCTCTGTAAGTTGACTGATGAACTGATGCTTGATGGTGAGGCTGATGCCATAAATGCATCTGTCCTAAGCTGTTTTGCCCTCCCAGAAGAAGGTGTTGCCTCCTCACTTTTCTCTCAGTTGACTCTCATCCAGTTATTTTGTCTCACTCAGGCCTGAAATGTCAATGTCATATCTTGCTAGTGCCCTAGTTCCCTTGACAGTTCTGGTCATTTGTTATCTTGGTTATCCCTCAAGCTGAGAATGTTCCATGTTGCAAAGATCAATGTCTTCTTATGGTATTTTCAACCACAGACAGAGTGATCCTATTGGACATGGTTATCCAGCCAGAAGCAGATAAGACAGCCTACATTTATGAAGCTTTTCTAGCTCTTCCCCCACATGGAGTGAGCAGAGGGGGTCCTGAATAGGTGCTTCAGCATGCTGCTTTCTCATATGGGGCAAACAGCGATGCAGGCTGCAGGGACTCCATTCCAGGTAAGTAGGGGCTGGGGGAGAGGGAAATGGAGTATGGGAGGGGGCTGTGAGCATGTAGGGGACTGTGGGGGGGGGTTGCTTGGGAGAGGTGGGTCCCCCAGCTGCCCCCTGCAGGGCCACAGCCCCCCCACAGAAGGAGCTGCCATCAGGGCACTCAGGGCTCTCCTGGCACAGCTCTCCCTTGTGGCGCAGGGCAGCACAGAGTGGCCCTGGCTGCCTGTCACCTGGCACTGCTTGTGTCACATCACATGGGGCCATGCACCTTCAGGCAGCTCTGGGCCACTCAAGCTGTTGCCCGGGGTCCATTGCCACTCACAGGGACTGTGTTGTGCTGGGCCAGGTTCTGCCTCCATGAGCCCTGCACACCATGGGCTGGGCCGGTTTCATGGAGGCATGACCCAGCCTGGCGCAACATGTGGTCCCTGTGAGTGACACTGGGCCCCAGGTGACAGCCCGAGTGGCTCAGACCTGTCCAAAGGTGTACGGCCCCATGTGATGTGGCACAGGCAGCGTCGGGTGCCAGGTGGCTGGGGCAGTGCAACACTTCCCTGCACTGTGGAGGGGGCTGTGCCCAGAGGGCCCTGAGTGCCCTGATGGCAGCTGCTGCTGTGGGGGACCCATGTCACTGCAGGGGAGGAGCTGTGGCCCTGTAGGAGGGGAAATCCATGTGCTGTGCAGGGGGACTTCACCCTGTAGGAGGGAGGGGACCCACCACTCCTGAGCAGCCCCCCCACACCCACATTCTCCCCACACCTACAGTCCCTCCCAATGCACCCACAAACCTCACATCCCCAAGCCACCCCCACAAACCCCTCAACCACATACCCAGCCACAACCCCCCGCACAAGACCCATACTCCCCAAACCTTATCTCCACAAAACCTACACCCACACATAACCTCCCCCACAAACCCCAACCTCACCCCTCTTCCCCACCCAACCCCACATCCCCCCCCACACACACAAATCTCACACTCTATATGCCCAGCTGGCCACATGAGATAGGATGGGACTTGCTGGGCTACACACTGCAGCCCTGCTTCATGCCCACAGCAGTGCTGGGATATGCAGCCACAGCCTGGGAGGGACTCCTGGTCCCAGAAGCCACTTGAGGGGGTGATGGTCAGGGGGAGGGGTGGAGGTGGAAGCAGGGGTGTGTGAGAGAGGTGGGGTTGTGGGTGGGGGAGTGCTTTGGGTAGGAGAGTTCTCCAGAGCCAGACTTAGATCCCCCCTACTCCCCTAGAGCAGCCTGTGCAGGGGGGGCTGGCCTGAGAGGAAGAGGCCCAGCTTGGTCCCTGATCTCCAGTCAAGGGCTTCCCAGAATGGGGCAGGGAGCAGAACAGCAAGGGTTGGCACTGCTCAGAGCCACAAAGCAGAAGATGGGACAGCTGCAGCTGGACTCATGTTCTGGTGCTGGGAGAAAGCTGCAGGTGGGAGGGAGCTAGTGGGGGCAGTCAGTGGCTGCGGGTCAAGAGTGAAGGGAGTAGGTGGGGAGGGGGAGGGCTGTGGGTTGATTGTGAGGGGCAAACACAGGGGCAGGGCACTGGCATATCAGCTCCACACATCCTGATGAGTGAAGGGAGCAGGAGCAGCTCTAATTTTTCCATGACAAAAAAACCCCCAAAGTAAATACCAAAGTGTATAGATATTTAGAATCCATTTTTTTTATGATAGAGGCACTGGTAGGCTTCCAAATTGTTTTAAACTTGTAAATATATCAATAAAACATTGCCCAACTGATTTCTCTCTATATAGTGGCATTTCATTTTAATAGTGAAAGAACAATATTTTGGGTATTTTAATGAGATAATTTGGGTTTCTTATGAAATATTTTGCAATTTTTAAACAGAGAACACCAGGATATCTGCTGGTGAGACAAGTGGTGAGACCCAGGCAGAGAAACCTGTCCAGGGTCAGCACTGGGGACCCAGCTGGAGGGCAGATGAGGTGGCTGACCTCTTGGCCATTTGAGGCCAAGAGGACATGCTTTGATAGTTCAAAGTGGACCACTTCAATGAGCACATCTTCTGGGCAATAGCTGCCTAGATGGAAGAGGGGGGAACGCCATCCAGGTCTGGCAGACACACAGCCATGGGGCTGCAGGTTCAAGAGGGTGGATGCTATTGCAGGTGGCAGCAAGTCACAGCCAGGCAGTAGCCCCCACTGCCAGACTGCTGCAGTGGGTAGAGGGTGCAAGGGCCACTCCACGTTACGGCTGCTTCAGCAGTCCAGCTGACACAAGGGGTAGTGTCCCCAGATACAGACTGGCTGGGCCTTAGAAGCTCCTGAGGGCAGGTAGCCCTGAGCAAGTGGTTTTTATACTGCTGGGGCCAGCACAGGGCAGGTTTTTATACAGTCTCTAGCTCCCCCTGGCTGAAGATCCAGGAGGAGCTGGGCAGGGTCATTTTGCCCCAAGTGGCACAACTTGCCCCACATCAAAGAGCATGACCAGGCACGTGAGCTGAGGCAAAAATCCACAACAAAAATTTGTGTTGCTCCTATTGAGCTGTTGCAAGCATACGTACCTCCATGTGTGGACGTGCCTAGTGGTAGTAAGATCACCAATAGAAGATTTTATACCAAATGGAATGATGTGTGTCAAGGAAGATATTGCTAGCATGGTTTTCAGAGTATAAGCTACTATTATGAACAGCAAAGTAATGGGGATCAGATAGAGGTGCACTGCCTTCAGCTATCATCTACTATCAAGAATCTGAATCTTGAATTGTGAGTCGATAGAAAAGGTCCTGTTTTAGATACAAAATCAGAAATCAGATTTTCTTGGAAGTTGGGAAAAAATGCAGACCTTTTCACTTGACTCTTCCTCTGACTTAAATGCACTTCCTTATGATCTTATCTCTGCAATAATTTACTGCTTCGTAAAGGGTGACAGCACCAATAAGTCAAGAAGTTCTTTCTTTGGCTTTCACTATAAAATGATTGTCTCATGAGATCTGTTACTTTTTCCTCATTTGGGAGAGGGCTTTCATGCTGCCTAAAGGGCAGAAGAAGGGAACACTTCACGGGAAAGAGGTAAGAGTAGGAATTCATCCCAGAGGAAATATAGATTTTGTCTACACTACAAAACAGAACCATGTTGGTAAAGGTTGCAGTTAAATTAGCAATGTGTACAATTCACCTTATAGATAAGCAAGACAAACTGAATCTGGCACTTCTCATTCCAGTAATGGATCAGAAGAAGGCAATCAGATTGTCATGTAAACAAGCTAGTGACCAGTCATTCTAACCCCCTGCCCACTTGGCTGCTGTTTGCTGATAAATGTAGATCAGGTTGAGATGCACAAAAATTCTAGTAGATCTCAAGAGAAAGCAGCAGTGTTCCTTTTTGACTGAAATATTAGCAGGTTATACTTGACTGAAAAAAAAATTGTGCTTCAAATAGGCTTTTATTAAAAATTAATTTTAGCTGGAAAATTTGTCTTTTGATTAAATTTGTGAAGAGAAATTTTGAAGTAAAAAGAAACGTTCCATAATTTTATTTAAAATTGGTTGGGTTTTTTTACTTTTTCTTTCCCACTACAGCTTTTTCAAAAGTACTTCATGCTTTGGAAAAAATCAGAGGTAGAAAATGATAAATGGAAAATTCTGTAAGTTTGGTACCCAATGTGTTTTATCTAGTTGAGATTTTGAGAAGTTAGACTAAACTAAGGGAGAGACTAGAAGCCATTCACCATTCCTCAGTTTATTATGTTATGTTATGTATTATGTGGCAAAAACAGGAAAGAATAAATCTGAAGCATAACAGGAATTCCTTTAAGAATAGAATACTTTAAAAAATCACAAAAAATAGAGAAAAATGAAAGATTTTGCCATTTTGAATCCTTAAAAAATTTTAAGTACAACTTTTAACAAAATTGTGTGTATAGTTTTTAATCAGCCCAGGCAGAAATTTTGGAGACCTTAGTCACAAAATAGAAAGCTTTCTTTCCACTCATATTCAGAGAGGCCTCCTGCGATGCATGTTTTCTGGAGTGGAATTAATTGTCTTCTTACCTTGTAAAGAAAAAACACTTCTTACTTTGTGTAGAAAAAACACTTAGGCTATGGCTTGAGAGAAGCCTTGAATTCTTGCAGGGAGCTCACTACCATCTGCAGGAACCACAGATGTTCATGGGTTCTAAGCAATTACATTTCTTATGATCCAGCCACTTCTTTTAGTTCAATTTTCAAAGTGTAAAAAGCACGCCAATCTTGGCATGCACGCGCGCACACACACACACGCACACACACACGCGTATGTGAAATCTTGGCCTTAATTTATAAAGTAAAATGAAATCTTGGTCTTAATGGGAGTTTTCCCAATTAATTCAACAGAGCCAGGATTTATCTATGGAGTTTTAATTACCTAAGTCATAAATGAAAAGTATGCCCAGTGAGATACCTCTAGCTTATTGCAGTGTTTAGTACTTTGATTCCTACATATTCACACCTTTGAATATCAGCCAGTTTTTTGTTACCCAGATAGCTTATTCATTTTGCATCAAAAAACATATCTTTAAACATATACCTCCTGTCCGTAGGGTCTTCTAGACATTTTTGTTATTCTTGCTTCTTGGGAATAATACTATCCATTGTTGTAGAGAAAACCACCACTTTCTAAAGCCAACAAATCCAGGCAGCCCTGGTGAGGTTATTTTCTATGAAACAATGAAGTGCAGAGTGCAAATGGAATTGCTTTAACAGCTATCAGGACAGGATCTGCGTGAAATTTTGTTTACTATCTCAGCTGCTCTCACTAGATGCCAAATCATGGTTTCAGAGTGTTGAAAATAGGTTTTTTCTCTTCAAGTTTCTTGTGGTCACTAAGAAATATCTGTCTTTTCAAAAGACAAATGTTCTTGTTAACATATACTTGCGATATAATTTTGAAAGCAAAAGTTGGTAGCACAAAGCATAATGTTTCAGGAAAAAAAAATGGTTCACAATACCAATTTCATAAAAAGTCTCATTTTTATGGCTACTTCCATGAGTTTGCACTTTGTGCATTCCAGATGTTTATAAAAAAAAGCTAATGGGGAAAAAAATGTCTGACTAAAAGTGAGAGAGAGAAAGAGAGAGAGAGAGAGCGAGAGAGCCACAGGGAGCAAAAGAGCACTGGCCAAAGGTAGAAGCAGCTGCCCCAGCCCCAAAGCCCCAAAGAGCTTGACAGAAATACTCCTTAACCAGGTGTTTCTGGGGGGGAGGGGGGGACAGGAATTCAAACCTCTCTATAAAGAAGAGCCCAGAGCAGGCAGGGAGAGAGAGCACAGGACCAGAAGGAGTGGAGCCGGGTCGAGCAACATTTTGGGAGAACTTGATAGCAACCTGGAGAGCCAGCAAGAGGCTCCTGCAGCGAGGGAGCTCCCCAGAGAAGATTTAGAGGGAGGTGTGGTGGATTGGCAGTACCAGGAACTGTTTGCAATCTTGCTGGCAGAGCCCAGCTGGGGAAGATACCGTAAAAACCCTAATAGAGGGGCACTCTGGAACAAAAGTACTGTAAACACCCTAAAAGGGGTGCAAGGACAAAGTGTTAATGGCAGACCCAGTGGGGTAAGGGGATTGTAATGATCCCAATAATAGGCTCATGAGGAGCTGCTGTAAAGACAAGAATAGGTGAAGGATAAAGTGACCTCACCGGATATATTTTTTTTTCCTTTTTTTTCCCTCCAAAAAAAAGATGGGGGAACAATATTCCAGGATGGGAGCACTTGGTTTCTTTTTTTTGACAGAGACATGGGAGAGAAGCTGAAGGCCAAACATTGACAAAAGGATGATTTGATTCCCGGTGGAACAGGCGAGGGTGTAGGGGATGATGGAGCCCTCAGGAACATAGGCCTCAGGAACAGAGGACAGTGGATGACAACCAACTGGAACTACACTCCCAGGTACTGAATCTACTCCTCTAAACACCAAGTCGTGGCAGGCGACGACATGGGTGCATGGACCTCCAGTTGGGACTCATCCCTGACATCATTAGACAGACTGAGGTCCTATGGGGCTATAAACAGAAATATATATATATATATATATATATATATATATATATATATATATATATATATACACACTTCTGTATTGAAAGAGAAAACAATAGGCCGGTCAGAGAAACAAAAGGAGATAACCACTTCTACACTTAAACCGAGAGTGGCTGGAAAAGCAAAGACTCTTGAGAGGGTGCTACCTAACTAGATACTTGACAAAAAGAAAAAGTTTTAGCCACCAGCTGGAATTGAGGGTCTTTCCTCTTTATCTTGTTACAGACTGCCAAAAAACCAATGTAAAAATGGAAATTCTTGGATGCCAAATATCTTTTAAGACTATTTCTGCCTTGCATGATTTGTAATCTAAATTGCCTTCCTAGAGAGTCTATTCTAGTAGCAATGGGCAGTAATTTACAAGAAATTATCACAGGTGGCATTGCTACCAGGTAAGATACTATTTGTATCTGTCCACTGCAACAGCTTTACCTGCATGCCTCCAATGTGCTAACTTGAACAATCCAAATCTTTGAGTTATTTCTATTATTTAAGAATTGCCACGTGCCCTCTAAAAATTTGAACTAGTATGAAGAGCAATATCAACACTGACACCAGCAAGCAGTTTAAGAGCTGATATTGTGCAAGTCTTCTGGGCAGAAAGTGGTTCTAAGATTTTGAGACCCAGCTGCTGGGGGATGCTCACTAGCAGCTTCTATATCATGGTTAGGACACCTCTATGCCCTGCAGCCAGGTATCAGCACCTGTAGAAGACATTTGCTGAACTATATATAATGTAACTGCAAAATAATAATACAGATTCATCTGCCCCATTCAGTGGTGATAATTTCCAAAGTCTTAATATGTTTATTAAAGAACCTTAACTTTTTTATTATCCACAAAAAGAGACTCATTTTCCTTTCCTTTCCTTTCCTTTTCTTTTAATAAGTTATTATTTTGGAAGGTTAAAAAAATAAGACCATGATGCTAGTGGTGTAAAACATTATAATCCAAATAGCATATGACATTTATGTAAAATTCAAGAATCTAGACTCAGCTATTATATAGTCATCAAGTAACACTGATTTACAGCAGCTGAGGACTTGGATTGTGCTCTCCAGCTTTTCTTTGATTATTAAATCCACCCATATTTGTAGCTATTGGTAAACTGTTGATATGGTTGTAGTTAATTGCCCAGGATAGTGGCTGGGAGAAAAAAAAGAGAGGAATGAAAAGAGAAAGGGGCAGAGAAGGAACATGAGAGACAGGAAATTGATTAGAAAAGAAAAGAGTAGGTAAGATTCACTAACAGAAAGGTTTAAAGAATGCTATACTGTTAAAGTGAGGCTCCTTGCATTTCCATGAGCTGGTTTCCACCTGTGAGTGTGGGAACTGCATTAGTGGCAGTCTTTAATTAGCAGTGTTCCCTGGCCAGGCTCCCTTTTCCAGCCAGCACTGCTCATTTTTAGGCATAAGGGCTAGGGGTAGAAATTACACATAAACCAGTATACGTGATCAGAAATCAGTTCAAATCTGTAACATGACAGAAGTTCAGTGCTCAAAAACCACTTTCAAAATGGCTAAAGATGGTTTAAGATAAACCTGGAGAGACAGTATGAGACCAAACTGATTTAGGTCAAATTGATTGATTGAACTTGTCCCAGACCCCTTCCAGATTCAAGTTAACTCACAGTCCCCCAGCATCCCAGGTTGCTTTGCATCTCTCCCTCCCTGCCCCCCGCCTTTTCCAGGGTGGGCAAGCTAGCCTTGGTCCAAGCTGTCTGATCCAGCAGGGCAGGGAGGCATGCTCTAGCACTGCCCAGCTTCTGGCCTGGGCCACTGCAGGCATGTGACTGCATTTCCAGAATTAAAAGTGAATGTTTGTTCACTTGCTTATTGGTTCAATCTATGCAGTTTAGACTAACCTGCAAAGATTGAATTGATTCAGCCTTGGGCTTTTTCACTGTCAATGGGAACTACACAGCATGGCTAATAATGGCATAAAATCTAACACCACATGAAGAGGTCCTACCATGATCAGCACCGACTACCTCTATAAATGAAAGGATAATATAGTGTCCAAATGCAATCAACTGATCTTTGGTTTTTAGAACTGGCTGGGAAATTATATTTTCCCCTTGGAAAAAAATCAGCTAAAAGAACAAAGAATATTCTTGTTGAACATTATGTTTGAACATTTTCAAGTTTTTATTTTGTATTTATTTATTTATTTTTACTTATTTTAACAACATTGGTATTGTTGGGGCAGAAGCCCACTTCATCAAAACACCAATTATTCATCAGAAAAACATTTTCATTAAAGTGTTTTGATCAGATCAGCTTTACAGATTTCATGACTGGTCAGGAACTGTGCCACAATAATACATTTTTTGGGATGCATGCATGTGTCCACTAGCTTCATTTCTGAAAGGCTGTCAATGAGTTTTCACATGGTAATACATTTTAGTCACTAACTATCTCTCCTGGATTTGAACTGATGACCCAGAGATGAAAGGCTCCATTCCATATCCCATTACCAGTCCCCCGAGTCAGCCAGTCCCTGAAGAATGTGATTCATTAAATGAACTGCTCTTTTGCTGACTGTATCTTTCTAAGCACTTCATAACCTACATGCAATTACAATATTTTCCCCATTCTCACTGTATATATGTCAGATACTTACATATCTCCTGTTATTTTGCTAGCTAGTCTCATAGGAGTTGTGTAAATGGCATTATCAAAATTGCATCTCCCTGATTCATTATTTCCAATTTTATAAAATAGCTGAGTCTGTGAAGACACTATCAAAAGGGGTTTAAAATAAACATACTTAATCTTCTTGAGATTAAAAAAAAATTGTATGGGTGACGTATGATGATTATTTTCCCAAAAGCCGTCAGAAGTATAACTTGCAAAGAAAACACATCAAACAAATAGGCATAATAGAGAGCATTTCAATGAGAAGATAATCATTCTCTAAAATTTGCTTCAACACCCTGGCCTAAATATTGCCCCATATGTAAAGTCAAAGGAACTAAGAATAAAAAAAGAAAAGCTGATCTATACCCCGACAATTTGCTTTTTTTAAAAAGTGGTGCAGTTAATATCCAAACTCATTTATTTTTAAATTACTACCCAAGATTTAATCATGTCCAGCTGACATAAATTTTAAAAAATAAAGAAACTAGACAGAATGATGCAAAGATGATACATTTCTAGCCTGACACAATTTGTTACTGATAAGAATAAAATGAGGGTACAACATATTTCCAACAAAACATCCAGGAAAAACCATCAAAAGTGTGATTCTTTAAACTTTTCCATGGAAAATTGATGGTATATAGGAAAATCACAGGGCTAGTCAGTGTATAAATTCACAGGAAGGAATATGGATTCAACTTACAAGAAAAAAAAAATATTTAATGGGTCTGGAATTCTTTTGTTACTCAGCCTGCATAAAAGGGGAGGCTGATACAGAATCAAGCCCAGTTTTCACATAGCAGAGGGAGCTATCAGATGCACTGGGACAGTGAGTACCTGCCGGTTCCTCAGTGGGTATAAATTAGCACAGAAACAGGCCTATTCTGACATACACCTATTCAGGATTCAGTTTCCCTTTTGGAGGTAGCTGATAGAGAATCAGATATTCATTTTTAGTATGACTGAAAAACCAAAAGAGGGATATTTTAAGGCATATTGTGTTCTTTGAAGTTAGGAACCTGATTAACTCTTTCCAGGTTTCTTCACAGCAAACAGCAGTTTCTTTTATGACTAATAGCTTTTCCACTAGCTAAATATTTAGAGTCAAACTTCAAAGGGCCTGATCGTACTGCCACAGAGTCACACAGCCTGGATCTGGTCTTCACTGTGTAATTATTCTGTTAATTAAGATTTCACACATTTTATTCATGTTCACTGTGGTATTTCATCTGTTCCAAAATATTTCACATGTTTAAAAAAGCCAAGTTGGGGAGAGAAAGAGAAACACCAACTGAATACATGCACTCACTGAACAGTTTTGGTTCAGGCCTATTTCTAACAAACTCCCACTTCATTTTACATAGTCATCTGAACAGCATTGAAGGGCTAATATCCTAACCAAAACTCATGGTGCATTAGGAGGCAAACCTCTCACTGCACCACCCCAGGAAGGGAGGAGTATTGCAGGAAGAGCTGTTCCTTCTGAGCTGATAACAAGAAGGGGTCTCCTTCTGTTTAAGAGAAATGGGAGAGGTCAACTGCCTATTGCTCCTCTTTAGTCCAAGGACTAAGTGTTTTCATATACCCATTCATTATACTAAATCTATTTTAATAAAAGCTATGTGGCAAATCTTACATGGCTAAGGAGGCTCAGTTCTGGTAAGTGTTCAATAACGCTGGCTTATTCAAACTAACTAAACACTCTGGGTCTGCAAAACTAGAAACCTCAGACAACTAGGTTTTGGTTGTAAGGGACTAATTCAATACCTATTGAAATCTATGCAAGGGGTCCTTACTGAGCTCAAGGGGTATAGGAACAGGCTTGAAGAAGTCCAGAATCTCCACTTCTGTTTAGGGTATAAACAATAACAAACCAATATCTCAGGGTATGTGGAGAACATTTGTTTCATTTCTGGCTGGAAACTAGAAAACACAAGAGTTGCTGAAACCAGAAAAGTGATCATTTCAAATGGGCAAAAGCTCTCGTGTACTCTGAGTTGGTTTGACTATCCTCATGTTGGACCAGATTGAAAATATCAGGCCAGATATTCCATGTTCATGATAACTAGTTTTTTATTCCACAGGTAGCTCTATTGTGACCAAAGGGAAGGCAAGGTATTACTAAATGTAAGGAAGAGAGGATGAATCTGGCCCTCATAGGTTAATGTCTTTGTTGAATTTTCCTGCTGTTACTTTGTTACTGTAGTAGTACTACTGCTCAGAAGTAAAGTACACCCAGCTCTTCTTGGCACCAATGAAAATAATACCTGCTGTTCAATATTAAAATATGACAGTCACATATTTGCATTGACACAAATGAAAAGGTTTCTCAGTCATTTTCAATGGGAGCTTGGATGAAAGAAACAGATCTAACAGTTTCTTTTTTTAACACTGCCTGAGAGGCACTTTTGTGCTTTCTTTTACTTATCAATATGTATTCCAGGGTTCTTTACTTTTATGTTTAACACATTTTTTTAAAAGGGAGCATGATAGGTTTTTTAAGGATGCCACTTACAGGTACAGTGGTACAAAGCAGCCATATACATATTGGGAGGTAGGCTTTCAAAGGCTCTCAAAGAGGAACAAGGATAGAAGGATGATGATCTCTTTTTGATCTTTCATGCTTCCATGCTGTAATCAAGCATATCATGTAACAGCTGGAAAACACCCATTATTATATAAGTGCCAGGTAGTCCTTGAGACCAAAATAGGTCTTATTTACTAGGACTGCAGATCACCCCAATGCTGTCCAGCTTATATTCAGACATCAAATGCTCCAGGCTTGCATTCTAATTTTCCATTCAAAAGCTACTGATGGTAGCTCATCCCACTTTTTAATCAGGTACCACTTCACTTTTCGCTAAAGCTTAACCCCAGGAAGAGAGTGAACACATGCTGAACAGAGGAATCCTACCTGACTTCAGTCAAAAAGAAGTAATTTTATTCTTGATTTGAGGCAAAATCTAGTTTGATTTTAGTACTATCATAAAATAACCACCTCTTAAATTAGGATACTCAAAATTATTCTGCTTTTGTCTCTTCAGGTCTTCAGGAGACAGTTTCACATTTAGAAAAAGATTAATAATTTGTGCAAAAACTTAAAACTAAGAATAAGAGAGAGAATGAGGGTTACATACAGGTAAGTGTACCCACTTGTTACAAGTTAAAGAGTTTAACACAAATTATATCATTCAAAGATAATATATACTAAAGCTTCCCTTGAGAACCACCAGTTCATCTCCTGGCCTTTATTTCTAATTAATCTTTGAATCCTTTGTAGGCTAATACAATTAACAATAGGTCTAAGCCTCCTCTACTGTACTGAATTGTTAAAGCAATTGGCTTTGTATCACTTGCCATTTTTCCTTTTACCAGCAGGGGTCTGAGAAAATCCTGCTGTCCTTTTAACACTGCTTAATCCTAATTTTAGTGCTTTATTAAATGGTATTCATACTCTTCTGTTAACTGCACTCAAATTGGAAAGGCTGCAAACCACTTTAATTTAGTATTTATACAGGCCAATGCATATCATATCCTCTTGGCAGCAATAACGCAACATACTTCGACAGATGTGGTCGCAAACCTTTCCTCCGTATTAGCTTCCTATTACACTGTCGTATCCATTATTAACAGCCATCCATATGAAAGGGAGGAAGCACCCTTGTTCTGCTTAGCATTAGCTTTAGAACACAGATATTTTAAACATAGATAATATTTCCCCATAGGCAAATATAGATCAAAACGGGTCTCTGTAGTAACAAAAAATTCAACATAAGAATATTTTCTTTTCTTCTCCTCTCAAATTACTCTACTATCAGCCTAAGGAAGAGCTGGAGGGTCCAGCTTCTCAGGATCTTTCCTGCTGGCTTCCTGGTATCTTTTTGCCTAGCTTTTATGCATTAAATTACTGTCTTCTGAACCCTCTCCCCTTTCTTCATTTATAAGAGCATAGCTGCTCTTAAGGACTTCCTATGCTTCTTCTGCCTTCATAGTCACTGTTAAATATGTATGTCAATCTTGGGTCCCTACTCACCTTTCTTTGTCCTACACCTCACAGGTTTTCTTATGTGTTTGCCATGTTCAATGGTGAGTTTCCCAAGGCATGTTATGTGTAGATCACAACAGGATATGGAGCGTCTACATGAGATGCTAACTGTGCAGTAGCTTAATAATATTGTGCAGTAGTGCATGACAACACAAACAGTACTAATATGCTACTGTGCAGTATTAGGCTACTGCACAGTAGTGTACTATGCACCAGTGCTACTGTGCAGTAACACTGATTACTGTGCATTAATTTAGTATTTGATTATACAAGTACTAAATATAATGCGCAGTAACTACAGCATATTAATGAACATGTAGACATACCTACTGTGACTAGTAATAACTCCCTAAATTTCTGGGGTTCTACCTAACCCTCCATCACCACTGTGGATCTATATTTACTTTATATAATCTCTGATTCTGTGGTGCTCAAATCTTTGGATCACTGCCTTTATCCTCTTGCTAAATGGCAGTTTCAATTGCAGGTGAGAATTTTCTTTATATGTAAATACCTCTGACTTCTCTACTGTTTTCTTTATATGTAAATGACTGACATTTCTACTGTTGTTGGGATAAAATGTTGCCTTCTCTCCCCTTCATCTTCCCAAGTCAACAGAGGGAGAAACTAGAAATTGCAAGGGATTTAGACTTGTGTTTCTCAAACTGAGACTGGTAATTTTCCATGAGGTTAGTATTCTTGTAACACTTTAGTTCATATTCCAGAAGTGAGAAGGGTAAAGTTTAATACTTAAAGATGCTGTCCACTTATTCTAATTTAGTTGGACTCTGTAAAGGTTCTCAAATCATCACCTTTCTTTTGCAGTTGGAGCTTCCAGTTTTATGTTTTAACCGAAACCAACAAATAAAATAAGAAAACTGTACTTATTCAACCACTGGTTTTAGAACATAAATACTGAAAGATCACAGCAAATGGAAAGGCTCTTTTAATGAAATTTCAACAGGACTCATATCCTTTTTCACAATGTCTACTGTAATTACATCCTATATAACTTCTTGATTTTGCTTCCTGTATTTGATTTCTTGTTTTCAGAAAACACCTATAGTGCAGTGGGTGGCTTTTTGAATGTGGTTAACATAATAAAATGTGGCATCCTACTATGAAAACACTAAATAAAGTGTGACCTCCTAAAGTTTTTATGAGTAGCATGACATTCCATGACAAATGACACTAGGCAGTTCATTGTTAGATAATCTTAATATTTTTATAAGGTTATAAGGATCATGAAGTGCAGTTTAATATTAGCCAAGAATTTTAACTGGTGTCCAATAAAAAACACTTTTAAGCTTAACAGTCTCTGTTCCCTTTCTAATCTGATATCTGTTTAAATAAACAAATCAAAACTAAATTTTCTAGGAGGTTTCAAGAAACGACCTGAGTCATCAGAATATAAAGATGTACAAAAATAGAAATTTGAAAGAATTCATGTCCAAGATTTACATACGCCTAGTGCTTTTGGATCCTCAGCCTGAGACTCCTTCAAGGTACTTGACTTTAAGAAAGCACTAAAAGCACACTGAAAAATCTGATCCCGTCAACGTTTTTCCAGATGGACAGCCAAAAATGAGAGCACTCAAAATCTCCAGTCATTTTTTTACAATCTTCAGCCCTTATTTGCACCTAACCTTGTAAAGTCAATATTCAACCCTGGGAGGAAAGCAGATATATACCATATTTACTTGAATCAAAGGTGAGTTTTTCCCCCATTCAACGTGAGAAAAAAATACCTTTGTCTTAAAGTACGGGCCAAGCAAACAATTGCTGCATGTCTGGATGTGGCCAAAGTGGCTCATGCAGCAGGTACAGGGTGAGTGGAGCAGGGGTGTATGAAGGAAGGTGGCACAGAGTGCAAGAATGCAGGGGAAGGGGCCACACAATGGGGAAGGGGGGGGCACAGGGAAAGGGGCATGTAGTACAGGGGGAGCAGAGGGAAAGGGTGGATAGTACAAAGGGAGCACAGAGAAAAGAGATGGGGAGCAGTATGGGGGAAGGGACTCAGAGAATGAGGGAAGCACAGGCAAAGGGTGTGGGGAAAGGGACACGTGGAGAGTGGGGAAAGGGAAGCATAGGGAAGGGTGTGTGGGGAGGAGGACATATAGTTCTGGAAGGACTGCAGGGGAAAGGGCATGTGGTACTGAGGGGAGATTGGGGGAAGGGGTGTGTGGAGTGAAGGGATCATGGGGAAAGGACATGGACATGGCAAAAGGGGCGCACAGTGCAGGGCAAGCACGGGGAAAGGGATGCGCATAACGTAGGGGAGTTCAAGGAAGGGGTGTGTGGAGCAGATGGGGGAGATGCCGAGGCTCAGGCCCTGACCTAAACCAGGTTGGATCCTGGAGCCAGAGCTGCCTGCACTGGCAGGGCAAACCAAGTTCTCCACACCCCTGGTGGAGACAGAGCCAAAGCAGCTGCAATGGTAAGATTTGGGAGTGGAGGGGGGAGAAGCACAGGGGAACAGATGGTAGGAAGGAGAAGGCATTGGGGGGCAGGTGGTTTCATAGATTTCATAGACATTAGGGCTGGAAGGGACCTCGGAAGATCATCGAGTCCAGTCCCCCGCCCAAAGGGCAGGAAGTCAGCTGGGGTCATAGGATCCCAGCAAGATAAGCATCTAGTTTCATCTTGAAGGTGTTCAATGAAGGTGCTTGAACAACCTCCGGTGGCAGGCTGTTCCAGACCTTGGGGGCTCGGACAGTAAAGAAATTCTTCCTTATGTCCAGCCTGAAACAATCTTGTAGTAGTTTGTGACCATTCGACCTCATTATCCCTTGGGGCGCTCTGGTGAACAAACGTTCCCCCAGATACTGGTGGTCACCCCTGATAAACTTGTAGGTGGCCATCAGATCAGCCCTGAGCCTGCGCTTTTCCAGGCTAAAGAGCCCCAGGGCTCTCAGCCTGTCATCGTAGGGTCTGCTTCCCTGACCTCTGATCATGCACGTGGCTCTTCTCTGGACTCTCTCAAGCTTCTCCACATCCTTTTTGAATTGTGGAGCCCAAAACTGGACGCAGTACTCCAGCTGCGGCCTCACTAAGGCCGAGTACAGGGGGAGAATGACATCCCGGGATTTGCTTGAGAAGCATCTATGGATGCAAGCCAGAGTTTTGGTCGCTTTACTAGCTGCAGCATCGCATTGCAGGCTCATGTTCATCTTGTGGTCAATGATGACCCCCAAGTCTCTTTCTTCCATAGTGCTAGCCAACATAGCACTGCCGAGCCTATAAGGATGCTGCAGGTTTTTTTTTCCCAAGGTGAAGAACCTTGCATTTATCAGCATTGAACACCATCAGATTCTCACCCGCCCACTTGCTGAGTCTGTCCAGGTCAGCCTGGATCATCCGCCTGTCTTCTGGTGTGGATGCTTTGCTCCAAAGTTTGGTGTCATCTGAGAACTTGGCCAGTCCGCTTCTGACTCCAGTGTCCACATCATTAATGAAGATGTTGAACAGTATGGGTCCAAGGACAGAGCCCTGGGGGACCCCACTGGTCACAGGACACCACGATGAGTGACTTCCATCAATTACTACCCTCTGGGTCCGACCCTGGAGCCTATTTTCCAGCCAGTGGATCGTGGTGATAGAAGGCAAGTGAAAAACAAGGGGTATGAGGCAGGCTGCCTACCCCCCCCCCCACCAGATGCTGCTTTCCTTCTGCCACTACTTGCCCTGTGACAATGGTTGGGGGTGGGGGGGATGAACTTAAGACCCTCCATCACTTTCCATGTCTAAAATCTAATTATTGGGGCCCAGCTTAGTTTCAGGGTTATCTTGGATTCAGGTAAACATGGTAGTTATTTATATATCTTAAATGCATGTAACCCTGATAATATTTTGCACATTTTACTATTGTTACATTCTATAATAGTACTTTTATTTAGTCTTCATTTGCATACCCTCATTATTATGCAAGTTTGAGGGACTACTTGTATCTGTTTTCACAGTTTGTGGTCTTAGGGCATTTTTATTAGGGCTGTGCGAAATTTCGCCTTGTGTTTTGTTTCAAAACTGTTTTGACTTGTTTCAAGCTTGAAAAAGTGCAATCAGAATGAAACAAAAGGCTTTGAAACAGCCTCAAAATGAAATGAGGGCAGTCAAAACATTTTGAAATTTTCAAAACATTTCATGTTTTGAAGCTGGGCTTGCTTGTGGGGAAATAGAAACTAACGAGAGGGAGGGGGAAGAGGAGGGAGGGACTGCCCTGACACTGACTGTGTAGCTGGCCAGTGACTGCGATCCTTCCCTGAGGTCCCTTCCAATCCCAGTGCTCTGGGGGAGGGACAGAAAAATAGTTGCACCTTAACACACACACACACACACACGCACACACAGTCACATGACATGAGTTTTGCTTGTCAGCAGCTTGAGGTGCAGTTGTCCAGAAACCCATGCATCTATCTCCTTCAAACATGGCAGGCTTCATGGCCTCAGCAGGGGCTATGATCCCTGCAGTTTTCATCCCACTGTACCTTAACACGCACACAAAGTCACACGTCATGCGTTTTGTTTGTCAGCAGTTTCAGGTACAGTTTCCCAGAAACTCCTGCACCTATCTCCTTGAAACCTGGCAGGCTTTGTGGCCCCAGCAGGGGCTATCAAGTCTGCTGATTTCATCCAAATCTGCCAAGAAATGACAAAGTTATAGGAAGTTTTGTACTTCCCCATTATAGCCTATGGGTGAAATGTCGAAACAGAGAAACAGTTTCAATGAAATAAAATGAAACGGTACTTGGAAATGAAATGAAACTTGAAACAAAATACTGTCCCATCAAAAGGTTGAAATGGAAGTCAGAATGAAATGGTGCCATTTCGCACAGACCTAATTTTTACATGTGTACATGCTGCAGTGCCAGGAGCTTTGAAAAGTTCCCAGCGCTGCGATGCTTACAGTTGTCGAGGTGGGAAAATGTGTGTTAGCACTGAGAAAATGGTGGCAGCATGCTTTTGAACTAAAATACCTCAAAGGTGCTCATAGGCAGCAGAAGGGGGAGGCTAATGGGGCTCATCCCTGCTAAATGGAGGGCAGCAGCAGGCATAGCCTTAGGGTAGCCTGGCTGTGGGCTGCTGCAGCGGGAGGGAGGGGCGGGCACACTCAGATACCCTGTGCATTTGCAGCCAGCCCAGCCATACACAGGCAGGTAAGTTTCTTTTAATCTTCTTTATCACCCTGGGCTGGGGGGGGGGGGGGGCAGTGGGGCAGATTAAGACCCCCACAGTGCAGGAGACAATAGGGTAGAGGCAGGGCAAATCATTCACTCTTGCCCCTGTCTCACTCCCTGCTGCACTGTGAGGATTGTCCCATGACCCGGCTTGGCCAGGGCTCCATTCACTGTGAATGGAGCCCCAGCTGGGCTGGGTCGTAGGAGAATTGGAGCCTGGTAGCTTATCTAGGGGCATGGGTGGGCGGCTCCCACCACTGCACACACAGCGGGGAGCCAAGAGGGGGAGGGGGAGTTCCATCCCCCTCTTGGCTCTGCCACGCCGCGCCCCTGGATGAGCCAGTGGGCTCTGATTGCCCCATGGCCCAGCCCAGCCAGGGCCCCATTCACAGTGAATTGGGTCAAGTCCTGGGGCAATCACATCCTTGCAGCTTCTCCAGAGACACAGCACCAGGCAGCCAAGGGAGCTGGGGAGCACGTGGCCCCCTGATCTTTGAATTTGGCAAGGGCAGGCTGCAGCTGTGAGCTGCGCTCTGCTCTTTGCCTCCGTGCCTCACTGCTACTCCTCTGAAAGTGGCGCAGCGGGGTGCCATGTGCCTTGCTGCCCTACCTGCCCCAGCAGCCAGGGCTGGTGTGGTGCAACACAATGCCAGGCAAAGCCACCCCTTCCCTGTGGCTCTTTCCCCTCTCCCGGCAGACTTTTCCATGGGGGGGTGGTATGTGTGTGTGCATGCAAACGCACAAGCTCAGTCCCCCCACAATTTTTTTTCTTCCTCTGCTTATGGAGGTGCTTTAGTTCAAAAGCACAACACCACCACTTTCTGCATGCTGACACACATTTCACCCCCACACAACTGCATGTGGGGCAGCACACTGCACGTCAGCTTGAATCTAATTGTGTCTGCTCAGAAGTGGTGGATCTCCAGTGCATCAGTGAATGAAAAAGTATGTGTATGAAGGCCCTTAGGTTATACTGCTTGAGGTTAAAGTACAAATGTAAAGGGCAAATGAATCAGATTTTGTGTCCACTGGTGTCAGAGCCTCTGAACAAGCATGCCCAGCTGAGCTAAGCACCTGAATTATCACACTGGTCCCTGATCCCTGGCTAATGCAACTGCCCTAGTACTCTGAGACTGGATTGGTTGTTGAAAGTGACACTCATCCCTTTTAAGCATACCTGTAGCCTCAGGCCGCAGGCTGGCTTAGACAGCTTCAGTCTGTTCTGATAAGCCTGACATTCACTATTCCTTCTAATTCTCCTGGTTCATGACTCAGCTTTGGCTCTCCCTAAATCTTGGACCTTGGATCTCCCCTGAAACTCAGCTTTCTGACCCTTGGTTTCTGAACTTGGCTCATTTGCTTGTGAGTGGGGAAGTCGGTCACATTAGAACACCCAGTACAAATTTATTTTCCCAGGTTTCTGGGTGGAGGCTTGAACTAAATATGAGAAGTGGCATAAAACCTCTAGACTACAGACAAACATTACATATAAACTGGTTTCAGTGATCAGAAACTGGTTTAAACCTGGTTGAATGTAGTATCAGACTTAACTGATTTTGGCTCAAACCAGTTTATGCAATGTCTGTCCCAGACCCTTTGCTGGTTAAACCAGACACCCCCAGCATTCCGGCATACTCTCTGGGCTGGGCTGGCCCCTCTTCTCTGCTTCCTGGCTGGAGCTCAGCAGAGACTTGCAGGCACAGAGCATCTGCCTGGTTCCTCCCTGCTAAGCAGGGATTATTTCCTCTGCCCCTCTGCCTTATGCAGGCACCACAGCATTAACTAGCAGACCACATGCTGGCTAAGGTCCATGCTGTGGGAGTGGACAAAGGCAGACAGGCTTTTTGGAGCTAATCAACAGGTAGCTTAATGTACTTTCTTGGAAGCGCTGTTTAAGAAAAGCTCTGTTAATTAATGAAGAGAGGCATTATTTTCTTAATGAGTTGATAAACAGTGAATTAAGAGTGATAAACATTCCCTGCTGGGCAGCTCAGGACAGGGTTGGTGGGAATAATCAGAGTGTCCTGCCAGGGCCTGGCCATGCCTTCCTCAGCTCTACCCTGTGGAAACAAAAGGAGGGCTGTGCTAGCTCCCCTGGCTTCTAGCCTGAGCCACTGCAGACCTGTGCCTGTATTTCTGGGATGTCTGTCTGGGTTACAAACTGATTTAGCCAAGCCAGGTTAGACTAACCGCAAAGATTGAATCAGTTCTTGCTTGGGCTTTTTGAATTTCTATTCCTAGCTCTAAAGTTGAACCCAGCCCTTGCTACTGCCATCAAGTGCCTGGCAGAAGGTTTACATGAATATCAGGCAAAGGCAGGAAAATAAATTGTGAAGGTGTGTAAACTTTGCACTGTGTTGTGAAGCCTCAAGTAAATTACCTTCCATTTTGAAACGGCACCAGGTACATGCTGTAGCAATATTTACTATGGATGCAGTGAAATTGATCCTATGAAGCAACAATCTGCCCAGAGCTATATACTATTGAAGTCTTGTTTTGGACTGTGATTTAAGTGGTCCAATACATTCAGGTCATTTGGTCAGGGATGAGTTTCATTCACAGTGCCTAAAGCAAACACCTAAACAAATGTTCATATTATCATAATTCCCATGGATGTCTCCTCTGACAATCAGGATGCCTTGATTTAATGGTTGAAATCTATGTTTACGAAACTAATACTTGAAAATTATGGCTCTTGTATTTCAAGCCCATAAGCTGAATGTAATCCCATGAGTTCTTGTTGCAAAAAAAGCTAGCAGCTTCCTGGGTTGTATTAACAGGAGTGTTGCTTGCAAATCAAGGAAATGTGACTTCTCTATTTTGTTTGGCATTGGTGAGGCCCCATCTGGAGTATGATGCCCAGTTTTGGGTCCTACACTTCAACAAAGATGTGGACAGTTTGGAATGAGTCCAGCACAGGTCAACAAAAATGATTAAGGGACTGGGAGGCAAGACTTTATGGGGAAAGGCCAATTATTTAGCCTGGAGAAGAGAAGACTGAGGGATGAGTTGATAACAGTCTTCAAATACCTGAAGAGTCATTATAAAGAGGATGGAGGTGGGGGGCAGTTTCTGTGGATGTAGGGGACAGAACTAAGAGCAATGTCCTGAAGCTGCAGCAGGGAAAATTTAGGTTGGAGACTAGGAGCAACTTCCTGACTATGAGAGTAGTCAAGCATTAGAACAGGCTACCTAGAGAAGCTGTGGAATCTCCATCCTTGGAAACTTTCAAAAGCAGGTTAGACAGACACTTGACTGGGCTTGTTTGGTCAGGGATGATCCTGTTTTGAGCATGGGGCTGGACTAAATGATCTTATGAGGTCCCTTCCAACTTCATTTTTCTATGATCCTAAGCCATGGCATACATTATGATCACATGTACATTCTGCTCCACAAACACACCTATATCTTTACCCATTATTCCTCTTGCTACATATAATTTAGGGAATTCTAAAAAGTAAGTGTCAACATTGCACAACATCTACTGATTCATATGTTCTTAAGAACCAGAACAAGAGGTGTCACCACTTTTACTCCAGGTTTTTGAAACCCTCTTTTCAAGCTATTCAGATAACATCTTAAAAAATATTGTTATCTCTTTACTACATAAATCACATGCTCCTTTCAATTTAGTAAGCAATAAGAACCTTAAAATTAAATCATAACCAATCCCAAACCAAAATGTTGCAGTGATCTTTCACTAAAATATGAGAGTAGAATAATAAATGGAGATGCATTTTTATAACAGTCCACTCTGTACCTGCAAGGTTTCAACACAAAGTGTTATGCAAATATCATTTAGAAAAACAGACAGCACCTGACAGCAAAGCGAGTAAAAAGTTTTAAGAGTGATCAGGAACCTACTGCATTAAAATACCTAACAAGACTTAAATGAAATCAAAATTATTTCAAACAGATCTGTGGGCTTTGGGTCTGAAATGCAAAGAATTTATGTACAGGGTGGAACAGTATCTTCCTTTGTTATGCAGATGAAAAGTGTTCTTTGATCAAACAATTCAAACTAACATCCTTGCCCAGAACAGAGTTTTCTGTCTGTCTATGTAAAAACTTGGCCCTTCACTATAATATTTGAGCGAATCAGCAAAATTAATTAATGTATCCTCATCATACTATTTGTGTGGCTCAATTGTTTATATCAAATCAACATTACATACAAATGCAAACATTTTTGTTCAACATTAAAGCAGTTTATCTATATTTTAATCTAAGGATAAGGTTTCTAAAGCCACCTTATATAAATTTCCAGTTAGCACTAATCTCCAGTGTAATATTTCATTTTACCAAAACATTTAAATATAACAATATTTGGATTCTCTCTGGCATGTGGGAAACTGGTGCTATTTTCCTGAGTCAGGATAGCTGATAAGATAGTAAATATAATAATATAGAAGTCTATTGAATGTACTGACTCTTGAAACAAATAGATTAAATTTTGGACAATTATGAATTGGTTGGAAACTGCAGGTTTCTGTAAGAGCAGAAATAGCATGATGGTAACCATTTGCTACCCACCATTTGTCTGATACTGGAATGGCTCCAAGGACAACTTGCTATTTTCATATTAATGAAGTGTAGATGGTTTCCATGTGTTTTAGATGGTATATGGTGGCACACAGTGGACTCTCCACTAATAAAATTGCTCTGAGGTTCTGAAAGAGAAAATATCCCTTGATTCCTATATATCAACTGGAAGAACAGACAATTTAAAAGAGAAACCAATTGTTTATACAGCAAAGAGTCAGCTTTTCTCCGTGTAACTGAGCACTATTTTTCTTCACCTGAAATATACTTTTGTATACTATCCTCAGTTGCTATGGCTGTAATTTCTTGCATTTTGCTGTATAGACTTCAGTAGTCTGGTTTATCAATCTTTAAAATAAGGGGCTAGAAAAAAATCAGTTGATTTGTGAAATATTAGCTCTGATTCTTCTTTAATTTCATTTGGGAAAGCTTTTCAAAGAAAGAGAGGGATAATCATGGCAGCTAGGGTATTTATCTTGGCTGTGGAACACCAAGATATGAATCCCAATTTTACTTGAATGAGGATTTCAAATTCAGTTTCCTAGGTACCAATGAAAAGTTAATTATGTATACAAAGTAGAGCATTCTAACAGTAAGGTCTGAGAAAGGACCATCCCAGAATAACCAGTAACCCGGGGTCAGGGTATTCACCTGGGCTGGGGATGACATGGATTAAAGACCCTAGGTCATGAATTAGGCAAAGCGGAGATTTGAACCAAGCTAATTTTAGATTCAAGGTAAGTGCCTTCATTGTCACAATATTTGTTTTTAGGGATTAGAGGCTCTCTCTTTCTTTCATCTTTTAATAGAGTGAGAAGTTATTTGAAATCTCAAAAAGCTTTGAGCAATGCAACCATCATTTAATAAACAGCTCTACCACAATGCTGATGCATGACTGAACCTAGGTTTGAAGGTTTAAATCAGGTCTTGAGCTACACACAGGTAAATTTCACTTATATAGCCTCGTGTAAACATTGAATGAACTGCACCATTCACATAGTTGTAATTGGTACCATTAAAAAATTCCCAAAATGTTGATAAAAAGCATGTTAGAATACTATTTATAGGAAATTTCTTAGCAACACAGGTGGGTTAGGGTTTGATTCTGCAAACACTTACCAGCTCAGGAACAGATGCTTAATCCTCAGTAAAAATTTTAGTAGTAAGTCTACCCAAGCAAGGTAGAGTCATCAAAGAATCCCTAAATTGTCGTGTTTCTTGACTATGAGTGCCATTGGAGTTCCTTGATCAGTTTGCCTTGAGGAAACTGAGATAAATGACATTGAAACATTGAATTAATTGCTTTTCAGTCAACAGCCCCTCTGCAAGGCATATTGTACTGATCATTAACTGACCATAATTTCTGTGAGACTTTACTTTCTAAATTACATTGAATTAATTGCAATTATCTTTAATTTGGATCTAAGCCCCCTCCCCCTGTAGACATTATCCAGTAACTGAAAAGCACATTTGTCATTAATCTCTTCTTCTAGCATTTCTTATTATGTGAAGGAGGCCTGAATATTACAAGTGAGGAAAGTGGCAATGGCTAATCACAACCATACGCACATCCGCGCATGTGCACATGCGCACACACACTTATTTAAAATGAACAGGCAAGATAAGTATTATCCCGCTCTCTGCAACCAAACATACCCCCCCTACACCAAAATTTACAGGTGACCTACAGGGTAGATGAAATGCCAACTCTTTTGAAAAAGAAATGAGTTTAAATACCAGTCAAATGTTTGACACAAGTAATATAGTTTTTACATCTTCAGGAGATCATTAAAAACAGAATTAGCTGCTGAGTGATGACACAAATGTGACAATTTAAGGGACTTTACATTTGGGGAGCTTATCTCATGCTCTGTTGAAACTCATTAATGTAGCTATACTAAAAAACCATGACTCTACAGAACCTAAAATTAAGTTTTTGCCTGCATATTTACATGCAGATATTAGAAAGAATTAAAATTACCAGTTGTTCTAAGAAATGTAACTTTGCTGCTTGTTCCTTTACAACATAAGTAACTAAATTGGTGTTATATTCTTATGTACAAAAGCAGGCATCTTTGTGTCATTAACTGGTTGGCAAATTCAGATGCTATGTGGTAATATAATATCAATATAATCATATAAAAATTAAGGGCCAGACCCAATTAAGGACTGACATACCTATAAGTTAGGCATTGCAACATCTGACTTTTAGATGCCTGACTTTCAGGATGAAACCACAAGCTGTGTTGCTGAAATGACACCTGTGTTCCATAGACAAGTCATGGGAGAAGGTTAGGTGCCTGAAAGTTGGATCCAGAGCAGCCAGAGCAGGGAGTCACCGAGGTTTATGCGCTGCACCTAGAGCCCATAGGGAAATACTGAGTTTTCAATCTCACCTCCCAGCTGCCTCATTCTGGTCTAGATCCAAAGCTTAGAATCCTCTCCTGAAGGACCACTCCCCACTTTTCTTTCAAAGACATGAGCTAGGCTCACCCTTCTCTTTTAAAACACAGGAGGAAGACAAGGAGGCAAAGTGGCTGTGTATTTTATCCAAAGGCTTCTTAATGTAAAATACATAAACAGTCTTTGGAGCAGGGACCAGAATGCAAGCCTCCTTCCACAGGTTATTTTCCTGACCACAAGCCCACAGACTCATTCCTTCTCTCTCTCTCCAGCCCTGTGAATCTTGCATTCTTTGCTGCACAGTGGTGCAGCTTGAACAGTAATCATGGAATAGAGGTGGCCAGCCTGCAGCGTGTGTGCCACAAGTGACATGGGCAGCCTCAGTGTGTGGCATGTGGCAGATCAGGGAGGGAGCCGGAAACACAGCAGAAGAAGGGCAGGAAGCAGGCAACAGAGCGGAAGATCATGCAGGGGAAGCGGACTGGAGTGGTACTTAGGAAGAACGAGGGGCTTACTTTGTGACATGCCTGCCAAGAATGTTGGCCCCCATGACAGAGAAGCTAACAAACTAAAATTGGTTCCTTGCTGTCCCAGGAGCTGCAAATGCAGATAGTAAGAGAGAGTTTCTGCCCCACAGAGTACAATTAAAGACAAGTGAAAGGGAACAGAAAAGGGTGATTAGTGTCTCTCTTTTTCAAATGGGGACCTGAGGCCTGGAGAGATGGATCAAGGCACTTAAGGTCACACAGGAGGTATGTGGCAGAACTGAGAATCCAGATCTTGAGCTCCCATCCAGTGCCTTAATAACAAGGTCATCCTTTCTGAAATGTTTTGATGACCTCTCCCTCTGTTAGTTCAGCTGTGCTGTCTCTAGTGCACTGATGGGAAGGGTTGTCAAAGACCTACTTATATTCCACCCCCATACAGGAGGCAAAGTAGAGGGTCTAGTGAGACTGCTTTCCCCATGCACTGGAGTTACTATGGGATAAGGGGAAATGTTTCCCTCATCCTCCTGCTTCAGTGTTCCCATCTGTTAAGAACAGCAGCAGTTGTTCGCCTATGCAGAGCACTTGGCTATCCTGAAAAGGAAAAATGATAGATATATACATTCTTATACGTATATATGCATGCCTACATTCTTACATATTTGCTCTATCTTATGTTGCTTAATTTGGCTCAATATTATGTTATAAATATTTCTAAATTGAAGTATTCCATAATATTTTTTGTCTATGACCTTTCAATGTTGCCTTAATTGAAATATCAGCCTATTTGTCCATCCCTACTGCAGAACCAGCCAGCCAGCAAATAGAGCACATATTAATAAGCTGTATCCACCAGAACCGTGCTTACACCCCAGAACTGTGATACGTTATAAACCCCCCCCCAGGAATGGAATAAGACTTACCTATGTTGATCTCTTCATGAGAAAAGGAATGATAAATTGTTTGTCTAATTAAAAAGCATGAGAATGGTAGGGAATGGAATTGACTACTGACTAACAGTAAATCACAAAACAATAGAGAGTAAAATATAAAAATGAGCCCCTGACACTATTCCTTTAAGTGTGACAGTTTTGCACCATATTAAAAAAATCCACAGGTAGCCTTTATCAGTGCAGAATTGGAATGCTGCATAATGAAACTGTGCATTTTCACTTAGGGGAAGAAAGCATTTTACAACATAAAAGAAATTGCTGTAGTGACCCAGGGGAGCTGCCAATGTTTCCTGGATGAGGACAATTAACCAAAACAATATTGTTAATTTTGCTACAGGTTTTTAATGATCTAGAAAGCAGAATACAAACTTTGGCTTAATAGAAATGGCTAAGATTCTGCAACAGAAGGGAATTTCAGAAAGATTTTGCAGCAGCCAGGGTCATGAATGAGAAACCTACAATGCTTGCAAGAGTAAATGTGTACGAATTTTAATAACCTGATTGAACTCCTATGGTTTGGGTCATAGAGGAAGAGCATAAAGCAACTTTGCAATAAACTTGGGATGGCAGTTGTGTCATAGCTGAAACTACAAAGTGCCCATATTATTAATAATCACTTCTGCATATGGCAGCTGTTCTTCACTCACTGATTTCATGGTTTCAATTCTCCATCACAACAGGCACGGTTACAAGGCAAGTGCCATTCCTCTTTGGGATCTTGAGGCACAGGATGATTATAAAATTTGCTGGCCCTCTCACAGAAAGCAATCGACAAAACTGACAGTCAAAAAAAACATTCATGGGCCCAGATTATCATCCATTATTTTTACAAATACTCCAGAAGCAAAAAGTTTGAACCTCACAAGTATTTAAGTCTCAGAGAGCCAGGGAAGATTTGGAAAGCATTAATCTAAAAGGAAAAACACCATAACAAAACTATAGCGCACAACACCCTTGAGCTAAGGGAGAATCATCTTTAACAGTATGCTGTAAAGGTCCTATAATATTCACTCTGGCAGTACTACTTCCATGTAGTAAAGGGCACTGGTACCCACACTCACCAGCTTGCTACAATTACAGTAACCCAGCTATTGTTTCCTACTGTAATCCCTTGCCAACTAGGACATACTATCTAGATTTCTGAAAAGACTCTAAACAATACTTTGAAGTACACCAGCAACAAACAGGACTTTTAAGAGTCTTATTTTTTTGTCAGGAACAGTTCTTCTTTTTTCCTTTTTAACTAGATGACAGGGACCAATTAAAGTAATGAGCCTCCCAAAGTATTTCCCTTGGCTAATGGCAGCCTGTATTAATGTTTGCAGTAGTGCAGCATTTGAGCCTTAAGCTTGTTGGATGTTAGCACTTTGGAAGACACCTCCACATCCTGTTAATTTCTCCATCTATCACAATAGCTCCTTTGACTGGGGTTATATCAGCCTTCCTGTTTACTCTGCTGGCTATGCACCAATATTCTCATAGATATAACTTCTATCGACTAAGGCAATAATTCTGTAATAAGAACCATGCAGGTTCATATTTTTAGCTATGTGGTACCATTTTCTGGATCAGAGCCTTTTTTTCTTAGCACTTCAACTTTTTTTTTGTTGCCACTTGTATGCCATACATATGGGGAACGCATTTTGGAGGAGGGCAGAATGAAAACATACATTTGCTCCATGTGTGATAGCCCTCATCTTGCCAAAACAATTTTGGAAAGCAAACCATAAGTTTAATTTTTCTAGATCGTTTGTTTTTATAATTGCAGTAATAAATAACGATGAAGAAAAAATCCCTGCTGAACTTGACAAGCTTCTGTTAAAAAAAAAAAGAAAAGTAACTATTGACTTTGGCTTGGATGCTTCCAGCATGTTCTAATTACAACCCTTATTATATTCTTGTAAAATGCCAAAATTTCAAATGTGTTGTAAATTCAAACACTAAAAAGAGATTAAACGTGGAGATGGTGCCAAAAAACTAAGAGTTTCTATTAACTTCTTCAGTTCCCGTTTCAGGCAGATATAATTTGTGAATGGGCCTGTGCCCCAAATTCCTGATCTAAATCCAAATATGAATGGGCCCCAAATTCAGGCATGTTTCAACCTTTGGTACTCATTCAGGCCCTTCTCTAATGAAATCAAAATCAAAGTCACTGCTTCATATCCCGTCCTGGACCTGCATACATTCTTGCCTAGTTTTTCAATCCTGTGTGTGATACATCTATCTCACTGAGGTCAATGGCAGTGTGACAGTGGAATAGGGCAAACTGTGATCCCCATTTTGCTTTATTTGTTTTGGATTGGGACCTGTATTTCACATTAAACATTGAATTCATGTCTAATTCAGCACAAGATAATAGTGTATTCTGCTTAGTACCTAGCCAAGGAAGGCTACTTGATATCTAATGGAAGGATGATGTCTGAGAAGTCTTCCAGACAACAATCTGGACTCATTTAGTGCTCTGTCTCTTGGTTCCAAGCCCATGGAGCAATGGATTGTTCACACAGGAGCCTGGAAAGATGAAGGAATATGCAGGCTAGTAAAGCTCTTGTATGAAGGATGATGTTTCTCCAAGCACAGGGCACCATCCATTGACCTATGTAAGAAAACTGAGCTGAAGCAGAAGGTGGGAAAAGGAGGTCTCATTTGCACTAAAGAAGGAAGTCAAATAGGGCTGTGCAAAGCTTCGGCTGCTGATTCGATTCAGAGGCAATTTGGCTCAACTCAGCAGCTGAATCTCTTTAATCCGAATTGAATTGGGAGACACATTAAAAAGTCTGACTTGAATCTGAAGCCTCTGAATCGATTTGGAAAAGATTGAGAGAGATTTGGAGATTCAGATTGGCCGGGGAGAGGCAGGCACAGCCGGGCGGCTGCAGGTTCTCCCACAGCTCCTCTGGCCATGCCTGCCTCTGCCCAGGTGACGAAAACTGGGGGAGAAGCCCCCATGGCTGCTCTGCCGGGCCCCATCCCCCACACTCCTGGCAGAGCCCCCACCATGCAGCCCCCACTCCCTGATCACCCTCCCCGTCTGGCACCAGCATCCTGGCAATTAAAAAAAGAAAAAAAAAAGCCTTGCACTCACTGGTAATAGCAGTGGCTGTGGGGGCTCTGGGGCCACATGGCAGAGCACCCCCCCCCCCCCCCGTGCACAGCCCTGCCCCTGATGGCCCTCCACCTGGAGCCAGCATCCAGGTAATTAAAAAAAAAAAGCATTGCACTCACTGGCTGCAGCAACAGTGATTGGGGCTTCTGAGGAGTCATGGCAGAGGCCCCCTGCACAGTGCATGTGTCAGCTGGAGCCCTGCACCGCTCAGCCCCAACAGGCCCAGCTCCCAGACAGCATGCAGTGCCCTGATGAGCTGCGCTGCACCCACACCATGGAGCAGCTGCCACACAGGTGCCAGGAGCAGGGTCAATCCCTGCTGCCCCACGCTGTGTTGGGGGGGCTCTGCCATGAACCCTCAGAGGCCTCAATCCCCACTCCTGCAGCCGGTGAGTGCAGGGTTTTTTTTTGTTTGTTTTTAAATTGCCAGGATGCTGGTGCTGGGTGGAGCAGCCATGGGGGGCAGGGCTGGGTGGGGGGGGGAGATTGGGGAATGGGGGCTATTGGTGGAGGGCTCTTTCAGGAGGCCCCATAGCCCCCACAGCCCCTGCTACAGCCAGTGAGTGTGGGGCAATTTTTTTTTTGTTTAAGTGCTGGGACTAGGCTGGGGCCAAGCAGAGGATGGGGTGGGCAGGGCAGCCATAGGGGCTTCTCCCCTGGCTCCCCCCACCCAGGGAGGGGCAGGCACAGCTGGAGGAGCCACAGGTGAACCTGCAGCTGCCTGGCTGTGCCTGCCTCTCCCTGGTGGATTCTAATCTCCAAATCAGCACTGAATCAGCACCAAATCTCTGATTCTGATTTGGCTGAATCGAATGGGGACAGTAATTAAATCACCAAATCATATCACTGTCCTCTGAATCGGCCGAATGTGAATCCAAATTGAATACTTCCTTATTCACACAGGCTTAAAATCAAATTAGAAGTGGTATGCCTCTGGACCTTTGTAAATATTTGTAACTGTAGTATTTTTTAAGGGTAAAGCATCTGTGGTCATGAAGTACCTTTCCTATGCCTGTACTGTCCAGCTCCCTGTCTCCAAAAGGATTAAGCTATATGTTGGAATGCCCATGGCTAGGTAGAACTTGGTGGGAGAGTATGTTAAAAATATTAGGGGATTCATGAGGTCTGAAACTTCAGTTCCAGGATCTGGGGCAGCTGGCTGCCATGTCCTATATCTCTAAAAAGGGTCTGAGCTTGGAAGAATACCATGGAGAACCAGAGCTATGAACAAGGACTCAACTCTGATCTAACTGTCATAGAAGTATTTAAATACAAATGCTGAATTTGATCATGAGCAACAGAGAAATGAGCCAGGTTACAACAAGGAGCTTCCCCACCAAATCAAATAGAGCCAAGATTTCAATGGGGCCTGAATTTAGGGTAAGTGGCCTTCCTTTTAGGTATTCTGAACACCACTTTTCCTGATGGCCTCTGTATACTTAAGTAGTCCCCTGCTTGTCTCTCTTCAGACGTACTTATGCTCTTGTGTATCAAGCATTTCAAATTTCAGTTTTATCCAGCCTGTCTCATCTGAACAGCTACCTTACAATACAAGAAAGACTTGGACAGGGGAGCTGCTATTTATTCATTATAATCACAAAAGCATACCCTCCTTGGAACTGTAAGTTCAACAACCAAACACAAACCTCTCTTTGCAACATGAAATGTATACCTGATCATAGTCTTTTGTGCCTCGTGTGAAATGAATACATGATGAAAAGCATAAGATGTACAGGTTTGCTGTGAAGTGCTCTACTGGTTCCATGAACCTGAACCCTTGTTTCTGCTGTAGTTAGTGAGCTTTTTCTAGGAGCCATTCTTGTCATAGCATGAGACTGAGTAACCAACCTGGGGTAAATCATTTGATGGTTTTGTCTATATCAACTGGGAACATTTGGAAAAATCAACTTGGTAGATTCTGTATCTGAGCTGGGCTTTCTTTGATGAATAAACAGCATCCAAAGTGAAGGTGTACCAGCTTATTCCTGCTGCATATGGGGAGAGGAAGCATGTCAGGGGAATCTTGCCAAGTTTCCTTCCCATATTCAGGCTAGAAGACTGTTCCCGCACTATGGAATGACCAGCATGCCTGGCTCTCATCCTACATGGATCTCTAAGGATTCACAAGGGGCCAAGAGTCATTTGAACCAAAGTCAGTGCTTTTGTTCTGCTTTGGGGGATTCCACAGCTCAACCTTGCTCTCTAGCCATTCAACTCAGTATTTAAAATTGCTTAAATATTAATATCTTAATTCTCAAGTTATCATTGTGAGGCAGATAAGTAGTATTGTTCTTGTTCAGCCACAGAAATATAAATGCAGCCAAGTTGGAGACACCACCTGTCTGGTTAAAAGATATACTGGTTAAAACACATTAAAAAGAAGCAGTCTTCCTCTTCAGAAGTGGGAGCTCAGAGCCCTTGTGAAAACAAGAGGTGCTCAGTAACTGAATGGAATGGCCATTAGCAAGTTGCTGACTGAGGCAAGACGAGCCCTGGCTCAGAGTCCCTACTTGACCACACTCATCTTTAAGAAAAATGCTATAATTTATAAAATGCCTCCAATCTGAGTATTGCAAAAATCTTAGCCTATTATCTCTTATTTTACAGATGAAGATATTGGTACAGAACCTAAGGGGACATGGAACACTAAGGGGATATGGTGCACTCTCACACATTCTCTCCTGAAAGTGGAAGTTATTCATGATTTAGGTGGAGAATACCCTAATAGTTTTGCTCTGGGCTACAAATAGAATCAATGGCAGGGCCATTAATTCATACTTCAAGTTGTGAGAGCATCTCTATTTATGGAAGTAAATAGAGATTCAGTTGGGCCACTGCATGATCATGTTGTAAAAGAAGAGCTTAAGGAGGACAAGGCCATTATGGAGAAACGAAATGAGTTTTTTGCAGCAGTCTTACTGTGAAAGATTTGTGTCAGGGTGGGGGTGAGAGAAGAGGTAGGATTTGCTCACCAGAACCATTCCTTCTAGAGGACAAAGTCAGTATAACAGCCTCAACTGAAGTATTGGTAGGTAAGATATTAGACTGAAAAACTAAACAGTAACAAATCACCAGAACCTCTAGGGCAGGGGTAGGCAATTGTTTTGGGCAGAGGGCCACTTACCGAGTTTTGGCAAGCCATCGAGGGTTGCATGGGTAGCTCCACCCCTTGACAGGTGCTCTGCCCACTCGTCACCATCTTGCGACTGGAAGTCCTGCCTCCTAACCCCTGACCTTTGCCACCAGAAGTCCCTCTGCTTGCCCTTGGAAGTACTCCTTTCAGCAAGGGGTTTTGCCATTTGGAACCAGAAAAATACCAAATTATATTCTGAAAAGTGAACATCTAAAACATTCATTAATTTGATTTCAAAGATATTTTTGTCTGGTTTACATGTGTTTGTGTAATGTACACAGAAGTGATTGCATATAATAGCTTAAAATGAAGTCTTACTCTTGTATATTGTGGGGGGGGGATATAGGTTTGTGGGGCACTGTGAATGTGTGGAAATGTGGGGTGTGGGGGAGGGTGTGGATGTATCTGAGGGGGGTGAATAGGTGTGGGGGGTGTGGGTGTGGGATGACGGAGAATGTAGGTGTGCGTGTGGATATGTGGTGTGTTGGTAGGTATGGGGCTTGTGGGGGGCTGTGTGTGGGGGGGAGGGTGGCTCCCTCCCTACACACACACAGTCTCTCCCTATACCCCCCACCCCACCCCAGGGTACTGGCATGGGCCCCGTACTTCCTGGTCTGGCAATGCAGCTGGGAGCCATATGGTGCTGGAGCACCGCAGGCAGGCAGGGAAATGGCTGGGGGTGGGATGGGATGGGGTGGGGCAGGGCTGAACTGCTGCATTCCTGATGAGGCTCCTTCTGGGTCCTACTGCCCCTGGTTCCTGTCATCTTTGGCAGGCAGCCAGGAGCAGATAAATATTTTCTAATTTTTTCAGGGGCTCTGTCGGCTGGATAGAATGGCCTGGCAGGCCAGGTCCAGCCTGTGAGCCATATTTTGCCCACCCCTGCTCTAGGGCATTCATCCTAGAGTCCTGAAAGAGCTCAAACCTAAAATTATGGAACTACTTACTGTAGTATATAACCTATTACTAAAAATATTAATAAAAACATCCTTGGTTCCAGAGGACTAGAGGGTAATATAACTCCAGTCTTTAGAAAGGGCTCCAGAGGGAGCCAGGGAACTACAGGCCAGTGAGGTTTCCTGTTCCTGGCAAATTAATAGAAGCAATAATAATAAAAAAGAATTGTTTAGCACATGGATGAACAGGAGAGTTAATGCCTGACCTATTAGAATTCTTTGAAGGTATGAGCAACAAGTTGGATTGGGGGATCCACTTGATATACTACCGTATTTACTCGAATATAAGACAAGGTAACCTTCCCCTGCATCAGCATGGGGGGAAAAAGTGCCTCATCTTATTTTCGGATCTGAAGCAGAGTGGGGAGCAGGTGGCTACTGCAGCTCTGGCTCTGGCTCGGGCTCAGAGCCCAGGTCGGGGCCAGAGTCAGACCCACAGCAGCCTCTCAGCTCCCACTCCAGGCAAGGGCTGAGCTTCCATGTGCAATGCTCTGGGAGAGAGTAGCCTGAGTAGTATCTGACAGTAAGGGGAGGCGGGAGGGGAAGAAGCAGAAACTGGAAGCAAGGGAGGGAAGGGGCAAAGACTGGGGAGAGTGGGGGGGGAAAGAGGCAGAGACTGGGGGTGTGGGGGAGGGGCAGAGGCTGTGGGGAGGGAAGATGACAGGAAGGTTTTGGGGGGAGAAGTGGGCAGAGTAGAGGGCAAGGGGGTTGTCTGCCACCCCCCCCCCCCCGCTCATCCCTGCCAGCCTCTGCTTTTCTTGCTGTAGTAGAGGGAAAGGATGCAAGACAACCCTCCAGTACTTATATTTTACATGTGGAAAATTATAACACATGTATAAACAAAGATAAGGGCAAATTGATACACAGGGGGAAAAATATCTCCAAAAACACATACATACTGTATTTACCTGAATCCAAGACTACTTGATTTTAAGACAACAATCCAATAGTTAGATACTATACATAGACAATCTATAAATGTGCTATAATTTACCACGTATAGAATCCAATTATTGGAGAGTCATCTTAAATTTGTTCCCCCTTTTGCTGCAGTAGGCAAAGCTGCAGTAGAGGGGCCGGTGGTAGGAGGAGAGAAGGGGCCTGACCCCTGCTCCTTCCCACCCCCAATGCCTGCCCCCCTGCCACTCAACCCCCCCCCCCCAAGCTTTCCCCCTGTGCCTGAAACCCCTGGCACCTGATCATCCCTGGGGTGCCTTCCCTCTAGCATATGCCCCCCACTCCTTTCCTCACTCATGCACTTTCCTTGCCTGCCCCCTGCCTAATCCCCCCTGCTGCCATCTCTGTCATCTGTGTCCTATCCATCACCTGCCCCCCACTGTCTGAACACCCTGCTACTGACTTTGCCTGTCTTGCCACCTCTACCCCCACCTGCCTGTCTCACTGCCCTTGCCCCCTCCCACCTCAATGATTACCCTCCACAGCTCCATCTCCAGCTGCAGCCTGGGGCAGGGCACCTGGTTGATCTGGCCCTAGCCCAGTCACACAGTGGTTGTGGTGGCAGCCATTTCAGGCCAGAGCTGCCACCACCATCACCAAGGGAGTACAGGTACTGGAGGGAGGGGGGCTGGCAGTGGTTGTGGCTCTGACTCTTAGTCCTGGTGAAAGCTGGGATTGGACCCACAGCAGCTGCCTGACCTTTCCCCACTGCTTTGCATTTAAATCCAAGACAAGGGGCTTTCTCCCCCAGGTTAAGTGGGAGAAAAGATTTGCACCTTGGATTTGAGTAAATATGGTATATATGAGTACATTAACTGTTACCACAGAAGGAAGAGACTTTGGAATCATTGTGGACAGTTTTCTAAAAACATCAGCTCACTGCTCAGCAGCAGTGAAAAGGCAAATAAAAAGTTAGGAATGATTAAGAAGGGAATTGTAAAGAAACAAAAAACCCCATCATTTTCTCCTTTTATAAATCTAGGGTGCATCCACACCTTGACTACTGTGCGCAGTTTTTGTCTTCACACCTAAAAAAGAAATAGAAGAACTAAGAAAGGTGCAGAGAAGAGCAGCAAGGATCATTAGGGATAAGAAAGGATGAAGAGAGACTAACAAGGCTAGAGCTTTTCAGCATAGAAAACAGGCATTTGGAGGAATGTGCTACAGGTTCACAAAACATTAAAAGGTTATAGATAGGGATCTACCAAAATCATGGCAGAAGTGCGCTGCGTGGCATCTCCTTATAGTTTTTCAGTTTCCCCTGTGCACCCCCTCTACTGAATGGTGGAGAGGCCCTGCTACTTGCTACTCAAACCTGATTAGTGGGGAGGCAAAAAGCATAGTTTTAGATATGGTGCAATTTTGCGTTCTGCCGCTGATTGGCTGAGGGGCCCCAGCGGACCCATCACTTGGTGCTGACTGGCCGGGAGGCAAAAAATGCACCATATTTAAAACCATGATTTTACCTCCCTGCTGATCAGGAGCAAGTGGTGAGAAGTGGGACCCCTTTGCCAATCAGGCACACAGGGGCAAACTGCAAGATTAAAGGAACCACCATGCAGCATACTTCTACTGTGACTTCTGTAGGTCTCTAGTTATAGGGAAAGTAAATAGGGATTTAATCTCTCAAAACAGTAGAACTAGGGCCATAAAATGAAACTGCTAGGTAGCAGGTTTAAAAAAATAATACAAGGAAGTCTTTTTTACACAACATGTAATTTACTTGTGGAAGGCATTGTCATGAAAGGTTGTGAAGCCAGTTCAAAAGGGGATTGGACTACTGAATAAGGTGAATTTGGGTACAGCCTCTATAGCTGAACTTCTTAAACCTCTGAAATGTTGGAAGCAGGTTGTTGGAAAGTCTGGACATGCCCTGTTTCCCCTTCCCTCTTCAGTGTTCACTTTCTGCCAGTGTTAGAGACACGCCTATTTACTATAGAGTGACAGGGGGCCTAGGCCAACTGGGAAACAATAAGCCTCCCTTTGATTAAGAGAGGCCACTAAGTGCATAGGAAAAAATGCCATGGGACAACAAATGAAAAAGCAGGGATAGGAGCTGACCATAAGAGGAGGTTGATCAGAAGGTCATGAGACTAGATAGAGAAGTGGAGAGGGAATTTAAAAAGGTGCAGGGAGAAGTCTCCTACTCAGAGCATTATCCTTCCAATTAAGAACACTTAAATCCTTGAACAAAAGGGTGCTCTCAGATCAGTCTCAAGTGCAATTTAGGATTTGATCCAGCTGTTACCATTGAACACAGTGGGAGTTTTGCCATTACATTCAATCAGATCTGGATCAGGGTAATGCTCAGGTTCATTTTGAATAAGCTAAAAGCAAAAGAATGAGTCAGCCTAATCTTTCTGCACCCACCTGAGATTTTCCAAAACAATACCTTTTATTTTTCTTCAGTGATTGCCAGCTGTCTCATACAACCTGTGCTTCTCAATCTCTCAGCTAAAAATAACAACAATAAAAAAAAAATCTCTGAAGACATTTGCTAAATTTGGGAGACTCCTTTTAACAGAGTTGGTAACAGTTGCAAGTTGCTTGAAACATTCAGAAACTAGCTATAGGCAATGATTGCTTTTATTGAAGGAAATAAAATGACCACAATTATATTAAATTGCTTTCTTTTATACTCAAAATTTGAAATTGAAGCTGTGCTGGAAGGAACAGATAGCACACAGATGTTAATGCAATACACAGTAATGCTTGAAATTAAAAGCTACAAATTATACCACTCATCTTTACTTATTGTGGGTAACTATTGATCACTTTATCATCTGTTAATTATCATACACTGGAAAGGTGGCTACATGGTGAACATTATATCACCAACACAGAACAGTCCAAATCCCAATTTAGGCAAACTAAGTATAGTCCACCCAGCTGAATTCCCCTGTGGTTTCAGTTCAATGCAGTATTTTCTTTACTTCATTTCATAGGCTGTTGCATAATGTTGCCATGCATTATTGGATACTTTGCAAGGGCTGCTGGCACACTTATTAGGCTACACCTTTGGCCGGTGGAAATTAACACCATTCTTTGTTGTCACAGGGGGTATAATGATTTATGACAGGCTGAAAGTGAACCGCTGTGCTTAAATAGACAAAAGTGCTAATTAATGTAATACTAGTACTAGGAATGCAAACAGCCAAGAGTCACAAAGTGAAAAGGGTGTGTGGGGGGGGGGGTTGTAGTAATATTAACTCTGCCTTATTGCACACCAGGTGCTTTTAAATATGAAGGCCCTATTCCTGGTCACCCCCACCTCTAGATCTCAGCTTTCTAAGCAACTTCTAGGATTAAAAAAAATAGTAGTACACACAAAAAATTACATTAAGGTATATTTTAACAGTTTTCCACAGAGCTTGCTAGAAGATGGTTTTATTGAATGATGGGCTTGGGGCTGAAACAAGCTCATTAGAGACCTTATGATCTTACAACTTACTGAACATCCTCAATCTGACTTCAGAGGAAGCAGAGGGCATTTATCACCTTGCAGGATATGTAACAGACTACAGCACAGATGAGCCAAATTTACAGGAGTCTTTATTTTTCGAGTAACAGATACTGCTTTAATCATTCACACCAAACCCTTCCATAATCTCCTCTCTCCACACCCATTCCTGACATATGCATGTGCATACACGAACACACACTCACACCTACATTCTTGCTCTCTCTCTCTCTCTCAAGCCACAGACTTGCACCTAATTTTGACTTCATCCCTCTACCCTGCACTCAGTCAATAACCATCTGGCTACTATATGCTGAGTAAGACATACCTTTTCTTATTTTCCCTTCTGCAGAACTTGGCTGTCTATATGACTAATACAATTAAGAGTTCTCACCTGCTAGCTTATTCTCAAGCAAAAAATTAAAGACTGAAAAGCAAGTGTCAGTGAAGACCAGAGAACAAAAAATAAGCACCTTCTCTTTTATTTTTAGACAACTATATAACAGTCCTTATTTTCAAAAAAATCTGCACATTAATAGAGAATTCACTCACTGTCATATCAAAGTACAGCCCACTCCCAATCTCTCTTCTCCTCAAAGGGCCTCCTCTAGTGTTCTTTTGCTTCTTATTTCTCTCTTTGGGCGCTGACAAAAGTGACATTTGTCATGCAATCAGCCCCCTGAAAGCATTCTACAATTGGGCCATGACACATGTGCATGGCTGCAGAGTGCTTTAAGTGTGGCTGATTGCATGACAAATTAACCCTCATCTAATGGGGGATCAGATGAAGGTGCACCTTAGGGAACTTCTGTTCCCTGGGTCAATCCCACACATGATCAGGGCTAGACTGATACAGCCCAGCTCTGCCCCTGGTGCTGCTTGTAAGTAGGGAGGAGGTGAGATCTCCAGGCTGGGGTTTGCCCAGCCTGAGCTGGAGGAGAGTGGAGGGGTTGGTAAATTGGAATCCCCTTGCCTTGTGAGCCCCCTCCCACCCCAGCTCAGGCCAACCCCAGCCTGCAGCTCTCTAGTCCTCCCTTCTCCCCACTCCCTTTCTGCAGACAGCACTGGAGCTGGGAGGGGAGGCTACAGGCAGGCTCCTCTGCTCAATCAGCTTCCAAGTGGAGCTCAATCCCCCTAGCCCCTGACCCAACAGACAAACATCTGTTGGGTTGGGTGGGTGCTGTAACTCATGGCACTTCATATTCTAAATGAGCAGGAGGCATGCACATCTGTCAGCACCCCTTGCTTTAACAAATCCCTAGATAAACTCCTTTTCTACCTCCTTAGGATGAAGTGCACACTCACTTTTCACATGCTTTTAGTGCCACATAGATTTAAATTCTCCTAATAAAGCCCCATGAAAAAATAAAAAGACATTTCTCAACCAGGACAACATTCTTGTAAATCAAGCATTTCCTAGATCTGAACCCCGATACATATACAACCCCCCCCCAGCCCCCCAAAACAAAAACCTTCTTTAAAATTTTCTAAAAATCTATAGGCTAGGATTGTAGTGGGGAATTCATTCAGACCTTTGTAACAGTAGCTGAGCATCTAATAATCCAGGAATATTTCTTTCTTACTATTTTCCCACTATTACAGACAGGGAACTGAGATGCAAAGAGGCCAAGTGTGTTGCCCAAGGTCACAATGTCAGTCTGAGGCCCTGAAGTGGATTAAATCTGCTGTTCCACATTCTTGATTAGCGCCATAACACTATACCAAATTTTCTGTCCTGCTTCAGCTCTAACTACTAAAGTGCTAGTACCACACATTATTTGCAACTGTATAAAACCCCTTTCACACCCTATCCTCCATATAGTTTTATTCTCACTCAATGACAAATTCATATTCCCAATTCCATGTCTGCACAGAACACTAGGCCAATACTTAAAACTACATCCAACTCTTGCATTGAAATCACCCAGTATTAGAATAGTCTCATTTCTGAGTTTTCTCAATCTCTTTTTCAAGTTGCTAGTGGAAAACATTCTTGTCTTTCTTGCCAGCTTGAAGTGTAAGCAGCACATAGACACTAAACAACATGATGAAGCCATTCTGAGCATTATGAGTAGAACAGATACAGCAATGGGGCTTTCACAGAAAGATAGTAAGCTAATAGTAAAGTCTGATCCCTGCTTTCTCCTTTCTTGTGCTGACTTCCGATGCCGGAATATAGTGTAATCATTATCTTGGATAGATTCGGTATCTGAGAGCTAAGTTTCTGATAACTCAGCACTGTCAACTACAGGTCTAACCAATCCACAGTTTAGTAGTGCCATTTTCCATAAATCAGAGTCCAAATCGAACCCAGGGGTCAGAGTTTGAACATTCCAACATGCAAGTCGCTTTATCATTTTGGCCAGTGTAGAACACACCAAGTCCTTCAGTGTGTATGCCTAGGCAAGAGTATGGAGGAGTAGAGTCTGCCCGAGACCTTCCATCCCCCTTTTATATTGAGGCAGAGTCTAAAGGCCAGACATAGCATGTATATGTGTATGCGCAAATTCACATACGTGTATCTGTATATATGCATATATACACACATGCATGAGCACATGTGAATATATGCATACACATACACATATATATATACACATATATGTGTATACATATACATGTGCATGTGCATGCACTTGTGTGTATTTACACGTGTGTGCATATGCATGTGTGCAAATATGTGTGCGCATGCATGCATATCTATACATTAAACACACACACATACACTTAGTTCATCTATAAGGTACACATCTATCCTACCCTCGGCCCAACATCCGGCCACCTTGGCAGACTACCTCTCTCTGCTCACAGAAAGCAAGATGGAACCCACGTTTGACATCCGCAGGACCTGAAGCATTTGCTTAGGCAGCAGGAGAAGAGGCAGCAGTCATATGTGCATCCCAATGGAAGTCTCAATACCCAGATGCTGGCTTGGCCCTGCACAGCTCTGGCAATTCAGAGGAAGGTGCACTTTCTGACTGCATGCAGGTAGCTGATCTGCTGGGCGAGGGGCGACTGTGCACAGGGAATGGGAAGACTGGCACAGGGCTGACGAGGCAGATTCCTTCCTCCCCCAGGGTTTGCTGCCAGGTCCCGGGGGGCAGTGTCAAGCACAGCTCGGGAAGTGGCATGACAGGAGGCTGCCTCCCCAGACTGAGGGAGGGAGGGAGCCCCATGGAGGCAGGGGAAGGGTTCTGGAAGGAAGGGGCACAATAGACCCACCCCACCTCTTGCCATCTTCTCTGTTCCCCATCTGCACATGAGGCTGCCAGTCGTGTTTCACACCTCCTGGCATGAGCAGGAGATACATTGTGATGCGCCATAGAAAGCCCTTTGTGCATGTCAAAATCTATGTGTTACCAAAACCTACTTCACTGAGAAAATCACAAGACAGACATTGTGGAAACATCCAAGGATTAGGGCACTGGCACCAATTAGCTCTAGTGCTGATCAGGCATAACAAGCTGAAAGAAATCCTGCATATGAGGTCTTATCACAGTGCTGACTGTGACACTGACCATGCCTTAATCTGCTGCAAAGTCAGTATCAATGTCAAAAAGACCCACCATGGCAAAACTACCAGTCACCCCCAGGTAGACGTCATCCAAACTAAAGACAGAAAAATGCAGGCTATTCAATGAAGAAGTTGTGAAAGCAAGTTTATATAACAACTCAGCCACTGAAGCTTGGGACAGCTTAAAAACTAACATGTAATGCTGCTATAACAGTATTTGGCAAAACATACAAGAAAAATGCAGATTGGTTTAAAGAGCATGTTGAAATTCTTCTACCACTGGTTGAGAACAAAAGGACATTGCTAACCAGCTATAAGAAATCTCCCAACACCATACTGAAAAATTTGAGAAAGGCTCAGAGAGAAATGCACAAGGAAGCTAAGAGATGTGCCCAAGATTTTTGGCTGAAACTCTGTGATGATATTCAGAAAGCAGATGATACAGGTGAAAGCTGTGGAATGTACAAAGGCATCAAATGAGCAATTGGTTCAGTGAAGAAGAAAACAGCTCTGCTGAAAGACTTAAACGGAAATGTCATTGCTGTCATTACAAAACTTTGAGCATTGGGTTGAACACTATGGAATGCTGTACTCCAGTGAGACTGAAATCATATATGAAGAGCTCAAAGGATTACCACAGTCCGTAGTTATGATGGATTTGGACAATGAGCCTACATTAGAAGATTTGCAGAAAGCCATTAAATTGATTCCTGGGAACAAGGCATCCAGCAATAACTGTCTGCCTGCTGAAATCTACAAATATGCCAACGATGAATTCGATGCTTCATAAAGTTATACTACTCTGCTGGAAAGAAGAAGCAGTACTACAGGATTTCAAAGATGCCCAGTTTATACAAAAACAAAGGGGATAGAAGTGACTGAGACAACTATAGAGGTATCTCTCTGTTGAACATCATTGGCAAAATTGTCATTCGCATCATGCTCCCTAGGTTGCAATATCTAGGTGAAAGAATTTATCCTGAAAGTCAGTGTAGTTTTTGCTCAGAACGCTCCACCATTGATATGATATTTTTGTTCAAGTAGATTCAAGGGAAGTGTAGAGAAGTTCTTCAATACAGTCAACAGATAGGGCCTTCTTACTGTTCTGAAGAAACTGGTTTGTACCCCCAAAATGTTGAAAGTAATTTGCTCATTACATTAATGTATGAAGGCAACTACAGTGTGTAAAAACAGAGAATCAAATGATTTTGACATCAACAATGGGGTGAAGCAGGGGTGTGTCTTAGCCTCCATGCTTTTTAACACATATTTTTTATTCCTGCTTCTTCATACATTCAAGGACAGCAATGATGGCATTTATTTTCAAACCAGATTAGATGGGGGATTGTTCAATATTTTAAGGTTTAGAGCAAAAACTAAGGTGAAAGAGCTGGTTCTGAGAGATTTCCTGTTTGTGGATGATGCGGCCTTGGTTGCCCACAGTGAATCTTCCCTGCAAAATCTCTTGCACAGATTTTCTGAAACGTGCAAGAGCATCAGGATGGCAATTAGTCTTAAGAAGACTGTGATCATGTACCAAGAGATGGAAGAACCAATACATGACATCACTCTGGAGGATAAATCTCTTGTTGTCATTGACAGTTTTGGCTACTTGGGTTCAGTGATCAGCAGGAATCTTGACCTTCAAACTAAACTGACTAACAGAATTGGAAAAGCAACTAAGAATTCAGGGCTATTACAGAAATGCACATGGAATGCACTACCAGCTAAGGTTAAGGTAACGATGCAAATCTACAAGACTTGTGTGCTACCATCTCTGATTCATGGTCCAGAAACAAGGACTACATATGGTAGGCACATCAGAAGGCTAAACAGCTTCCACCTGATCCTGAAAATAAAGTGAGAAGACAAAATGCCAAGTACAGAGGTGCTAAAGTGCATGGGACTGACACTCTTAGAAACCACTATCAAGAAGAGGCTCGGCCATATTGGGAGCATGGGTGGAGACTGTATCCCCAAGAATATTTTGTACAGCAAAATTTGAGATGGCTCTAGAAATCAGAGTCACCCTGTGGCAGTACCATGACATGTGAAAAAATAATATGAAGTTGTTCAACACCAATGTAGGAAGCTGGGAGGAGTATGCAGAATCCCATCCAATATGGAGGCAACATCTGGCACTGGGTGCTTCAACACAAAATGGCTTTGATCCAGAGGATGGCAGAAAAGTGAGAAAGAAGGAAACAGCATACTGTAAACTTGGACTCCAATTCAGACAACACATGGATCTGTGAAACTTGTAACAAGCTGTGTCATTCTGAAATTGGGCTCATCAACCGCAAGCAGATTCATCAAAAGGCACCTGACTTGACCTTTTATGTGTACACAACAGTCTGGCAGCCAGACTCCATTTCCCAGCAGCCCCTGCCTGCGCAGCTCCCAGCTGGTCTCCATTGAGACCCCGGGAGTGCAGGGCCATGACAGCACGCTGTCCCATCCCTGTACTCTTGGGTCTCCACAGAGACTGGCAGAGTAGAAGCCATGCTGGCAGGACATGCAGCTGGGCAGGGAACGGCTTTGGGGCCAGGATCTTGGGGCAGTGACAGTATGGCGCCACAGCAGAGCCATGATCTGCTGTCTGCACACCCCTGCCTGCAGAACCTGTGCTTGTCACAGGGGCGTGCAGGCAGCAAATTGTAGTTCTGCCCCACCCTGCCCAAGATCCTGGGGTCTCCTTGGCTCCATCTTACCATCTCACTCCTGACCATGGCCTCAACTCAGCTGCCTGGCTGCGAGCCCTACCCATGCGGGTTCCACCCCAGCAGTGGTTGCGGGGTGGATGGGCCAGGGTGCCTGAGCAGTAGGACTGGATCTGGGGACAGCAGCCAGAAAGAACTGCTGCTGCAGGGGCTGCTGGGAAATGGAGTTCCTTGCAGGCCCAATCCAGCCTGCAGGCCAGATTTTCCCCACCCCTGGCATAAACCATGATCCAAAGGATCAGCAGTTGCCTACACAATGACAAATGTCTAAAATAGATTTTTGGGGGCAGGGAACAAGTCTTGTTATAGTAGCATTTAAAATACTAAAAAACTTAACATAACATAAAAAAAACTTGTTTGTCTTGTTTAGTACATATATATATATATACAGAGATTTATAGACAATCTGCTGCCTGCACGCCCCTCTCCAAGATGTGTATACATACTTTCCTATGCATACTTTCCAATGAGCCTTTATAGAAACTGTCCATATATCAGATGAAGAAGAGATTCCCATTCTGTAATGCCAAAAAGTCGCTCACCATGTTGTGGCATGACCTGATCTTTTCCAAAGCATTTTAGCAAGAGTGACAAAGTGACTACCCTATTGTAAAGCTAGTAGTGTTGTTTTCCAAGTATCCTATTAAGCTTGCCTTCAGTGGCTTGTGACTGCCTTTGCTTGAAAGGAACAGACATTACAGGAGATTATTCTTGCAGGAAATATTGTCTTGTATAGTATGGATACCTATTATTACCCATGGAATCCCTCAAACTGTACTCTTAAGAGATATCACTTGTTATTGATCTCTGCTATAGAAAAAAACCTCTCCTGGCATACTCTAAGAGAAAGCTAAAAATTAGAGCTTGTCAGAAAACAAGAACTCTGTTTCACAAAAAGTCATGAGTTTTTGCCATTTGTTTTCATTCTTCCTGGGACAAAAACATCGTTGAGAGACAGAGGGAGATAGGGAAATCTATCCAACAGTAACTAATAGTTCATTAGCTAATGGCACTCATCTGGGGTGTGAGAGCTAGTTTTAAACTTTGTTTCTGCTCTGCCTGATTTAGAACAGAGATGTGAGCCTGGATTTCATACACAACAGGTAGGACAGGAAGAGAAGTACTGTCCAAAACATGGCTCCAAACAAGATTCTAGGAGGAATGTCTTAGTTTGGATAAGACTATCCATGACAAGCTGGGAAACTTAACAGAATATCCTGGAACCCTTAGTCTGTTCAGTGAGAGGCAAGCACTTCAGAGGGTTTCTATTAGTTGCTTGTCTTGTCCATAATCCCTTTGGTGTCTGTGATTTTATTAAAAACTACACCCTTCATCACAAAGGCTCCTGACCTGCTGGCTTTGGGTGTAATGCATGCTTCTGCAAGTGGCTGGAAATCACTCAATGTCACACAAACTCTTCTGTTTCATTTTCTGCTTACTGAGCACAGAGCAGAGATTAATGCTTTCACGGGGTCTGTCACCTGTAAAGCACTGGAAGGAGTACCCAGAAGCAAACATGGTGATATCTCTCTCTCTTCCCTGTAGATCCAATTAGAAGTAAAGCTTTCCTATTGACCCCAGGATGTTCTTCGTTTAGGGCACAAGGGTTGTTCAGACTGCTTCTCCCTCCCCGCCACACCCCTGCCATCCTCTTCACACTCTCTTAGCCCCATCCATTCTGTCAAAAAGCCCACACCACAGAATCAGCCCATTTGGTTGAAGATAACAGGATACAGCTCCTTGCAGACTCTAGTGACCTCTACAGTCAGTCTCCACTGTTCTTTCATGTCAGTTCAGTTCAGCCAGAATTTAGATACCCCATGTGATAGCTGCAAAAGACAAACATCCAATGTTACATTTTCTGCTAGACTCCTCTGTTCCTTATTTTATCATCTTGCTAATGCTCTAGTATTTTCCTTTTTTTGATATTTTTTTCTTTGAACTCCTGTAATGCCAGTGATCAGTTTCCCTTCCACCATATATTATCTGTCAATGACCCTGGAGAAGCAAAGCTCTCATTGCAATATCACAGGCCTTCGTGTAATGGACCTCAGGTGTCCTTACCACAGATCAACCAAGCAATCTTTCTCCCATAGCAAATTTTCATCAGTTTTAGGAGCATATTCAATTAAATAAATAATAATTAAATTTGAATCACTTGAGATAAAAATTGCTAAAATTCTGTAGACCTATGATCTCCATCTGTGTGAAGCACAAAAGGTAAGAAATGGAGATTATCCAAGTCCTTAACCCTGAGGAACTGGGAAACAGAACTAACTCATCATGCTGCTGATTCTTAGAAGACAGCCCATAAAACCCAGGTCAATGTGTAATCAGAAATCTGCAGCTCTGGAGAAGACAGGATCAAGGAAGAGCCATGCCATAGGCCATGCCCCCCACTGAACCAAGGGGCCCACCAAAGCCATTGGAAATGAATGCAGCTGGTCCTATTGACTGCTGCGTTCTTAAAGAAGAGCAGCCCAAAGGAGCATGCCTTCCATATGACCATACCTTTCCTTTCCTGTGGATACCAGGATCCATGAAACTTATTGTTTTTACATTACATCCCCTTCACCCTCCCTCACCAAGGATGGCATTTAGAGGAAATTTCATGAGGTTAGCAACAGAGATTCCTGAGCCCACTATACCCATAACTTATTAGTTTTTAATATTTTTAAAGAAAGTAATTGGCACTTTTTTGTGGAAAGTATTGCAAGTATTTCATTATTAATCCAAATATTCTCATAATGTCCTGAGAAATATTTCAACCCTGACCTAAATAAAGGGTGATAGGATATACCAGTGTAGTTTCCTACACTGCCTTTGGCTTTCCTCTATCTAGATATCAGCATGGATGTCAAACCTTATTAACTGTGATAGCGATTTTTGTGATATGGGCACCCTTTGGCTACCAACAGGACTGAAATAACTGTCTTCACATAAATCAGCTGATACCCATCAAGTGATAAAGGATTCCAGTCAGTCCCAAGCTGAGCTGAATTTGAACTGGCAAAACCAGATAGGAAAAGCTCCATAACCTATCACTAATTTCCCCTGAGCAATTGGGTCCCTAAAACCTTCTAGTCCAGAAATTTAGCAGGTATTCTTCACAGAAGCTATATTAAATGCTGATTTTACCACCTAAATGATAAGAAAGCATCTCATTGATTACTTTTGATCTGCTAATGGTATAATCTCTCTTTAGGAGGGAAGCAAAGAACATCAAGGACCAATGGAAAGATCTAAGTTTCCAGACAAAGTAATCTTTGCTGAAATTCTTGGCATTTCAAGTAGGGCTAAAAGCAAGTAGAAAAAGGAAACTACTGTATGTGGATTAGGGACTGAAAAAGATGCAGAGAACCAAAACTGCATATAATAAAATAATAAAAAAAAAAACAAAGTAGAAAGCATTTTAGGAAAGAATCAAAACTGCTATAAAATGCATCTTTGGAGGCATGTGCTATAGGACACAAGAGAAAAGTCAGAATTAGGCAATGAATGTTTGGAAACCAAACACTGTCATAAAGATATTAGCAATGGTTAAAAATGCCTGTGCCCATTGTGTCTCATAGTCCCAGTGGCTTGTTTTAACTGATAAAAGAAAGTTCTTCCTCCATTTCACAAGGTAGATCTAGTGCAGCTATGGAAGAACAAGTTGGATTCCAGTCTGCTTCATACATCATTGACAAAGTTGTCACCTGAATCCCCAACTGCAATTTTTTTTATTAGAGGTGATAATGTAAGAGGCAGAAGGGAACACAGCTTGACTTCTGTAGCCCTGCCTGAATTTCTATTTAGAAAAACAATCCTTCTACTCATAAACTGAGCAGATTTGATATGGACTCATCAATAGAAAATAAATGTGGAACCCCACCATGGGCCAGAAGCAACTCCATGTGAAGTCAAAGGGAGATTTGCTGTTGCCTTCAATCTGTGCGGGCTAGGCTTAATGTCAGTTGTAGTGTGTGCCACTTTCCTGACAATGACTATATTTCAAAGCAATAAAAAAGAGCTTTTAAGTTGTTTTCAAAACATATTTTCATGGAAAAGCTGGACAAGTCGTTCCATTTTCTAATGTATCATGAATAAATAGATTCACATTTAGTCCCATTGTATCTGTTTAATTCTGGAGATGCATTAAAATGTGTTTGGTTTTTTTTTTTTTTTTAAATAAAGCAAAAGAAACTCTGGTGAACTGCATATTTTTCCTTTTCTTATTCAAACCGTGTGATTTAAACTGTATTTGGTTTATTCATTAATACATTCAGTGCTGTAGAAAACACAAAAGAAATGGCCCATACCTGGAGTCTGTAATCTAAAATATCATCTGTAGTTTGTCCTTATCCAGTTGTTTGCTGAATGTCATGCTCTGTATAACTCAACAGGTAGGGTTGCTATAGGGTGAAACAAGGAAAGGCATCCTGGTGCCAAGCTTTCCGACAGGAGGTGATCTCACTTTACTCCATGGCTGAATTTGGCTTGAAAGCTTTAGGACTAGACACTTTAAATCACTGCAGCTATACTCACTTCCACCAATGGAGGATTTAGTTTCTAGTCTCCTTTGTGCCACCATACTCTGAACATTTTGTTTTGTCTCTGGGATGCTGCCAAAAAAGATGTCATTTACAAAAATAATGTTTCTAATCATGACACTGAATCATGAGGAATTTTTGCAGTACAAATAGGGATGTTATATAGCGGCCTAAAATACTCAGCTTCAGGACCTGTTTGATAATAATTAAACCTACCTCTTATTATATCACTGTTTATCAAATATCTCAAAGCACTTCACAAAAGTGGTCAATATTTTTATCCCCTTTTTACAGTTATGTGACTAGCATATACAGAATCTCAGTGTTCACTTTTTAAAGGCAAGTTTCTTACCCTCCTGGTTATAGTGAAAACCATCTTCATGGGTTGTTATCTTTTTGACTCCATAACCAGTCTATAACAATGACTGAGGGGTGTGAATTCCTCCACCTCCCAGGAATCTTATTGGCATGTTAATGCTCCAGCTAGTGACTAATGATAATACATGAAACTATTCCATTGCTGAACTCTGGGATATGATATGATGTGGGAAGAGGTGTGAATGAAGCCCAGTGGGGCTGAGAACTGGAAGGCGCTACAGGAAAGGAAGTACAGAAGGAAGAATGGAAGAGAGACACAAAGAGGAAGAAGGGGAAAGAAAATAAGTTGGGAAATCAGATTGGGAAAAGAAGATAAAAGAGGCACAAATAGCATTGCCCCTAATAGGTTCAGATCATCTCAGTGAGTGACGAATGGAACAGTACACTGCTGAACAAATGATACGTAAGAGTTTCATTACTACATAGAGGTTAGGCATCCACTGGTTGAGGAAGATCTAGGCGTAGCTATGCCTTTGTTTTACTATGGGTATTTCCCATGCTTCTGGACTTCGCTGGTTGCCTTCTGCTCCCACCCCCTGACCTTTTAGCAGAACATGTGTCAGTGTGTTTTTAAGCCTTCCTCAAAGACTCTGGGTGCTGACTGCAGCCAAGCCTGGGGACTTTGAGTGGAGTGTGCCAGTGCTACTGGTGGGACTTAAACCTGGAGGTTCCTGGCTAGAGGGTCTTGCCCCTCCGCTCAGGATCAGACTGATTGCTATATTTGGGATCAGAGAGGATTTTTACTCTATGGTCAAATTGGTATGGACTGTACAGGGTTTTGCCTTCCTCTGTAGTGAAGGGCATGGCCCTGTACCTGGGATCTCTTGAGCTTATATTAACAACCTTTTATAGAAACAAGACACTGGCTGCAGTGGTATCCCTGCTTTACCTGTGGCAGGTTAGGGTATTATGTCTTCTGTTGTGTCAGGGTTAAACAGTAGTTCTATGAACAGTTTAGATTATGAATCATGTGGATGGTTTGGATAGGGATGATACTGTCTCAGGCAGAGGAGTTGGACTAGATGACCTCTAGAGGTCCCTTCCAGCCCTACTTCTCTATGATTTCTATAAAAGCTTTATCTTCCCTTGTATTCTTGTGCAAAATTCCAAGCAGCATCAACACTGCACTGGCTGGTGATCAAGGGGAGTTTGGAGATGTCAGCATGTGCATGTATGGACCTGACCAAAATTAAAATTGGAATTTGACCTTCTCCGCTGAATGAATTTGATACCCAAAAGAAAGTAATGGTTAAATTTACCTCTCTTCCTTTCTATGACATTTAAATAAAAAAGCATATATTTTCTATTCTACCATAGGAAATGCTATAATTTTCTAGTTAATTCTATAAGACTTTGCTATGAGAGGTGATGTAGGCAGTCCAGCATAGAGAGAACCAGGTCTTACTGCTCAATTGAAACCTCAAAAAGAAGGGGTGCTTCAGAATTAGGAAGAGGGCAGGGTCTTCAAAAGTCAGAGTTTCTGTTCTCTAGGAAAATCTTAAATTCAGAAAAGAGAAATGTTTTATTTTAAGATAAAATGATACATTTCAAAATTTCTTGGGGAGGGGAACTAAAAAAAAAAGAAATGATAAAAATGGCTTGTTTTAAAAAATTCTAAACAAAACTGACAATGGGGAAACCCCACTTCCAGCTCAGCTGGGACTCCCAGGGGTGCAGTGTTTCCACATTGCTAATCACCTGTAGGAGAATGACGAGGAACAGGAAGCCCTGACACCCTGGGAATCCCAGTGCCATGGCAGGAGACTTGAAAGACTTGGGAGACCAGGCTTAAGGAGCACTTCCCCCAATTTCCGGGCTCCCTGCTACAACCATATCACCCAAGTCCACCAGGCTCGCTGCTGTGAAATCCTAGTGAAAGCCATGATTTCTAGAGCTTGTTGATTCTGTCCTATGATAGCCTGTAGGTTTTATTTAAAAAAAGGTATACTCAGCATACGTACAACAGTCATTGTTGTCTGTAGTGATTTTTTTTTTTTTTTTTTGCAGATGGGGAAGTGGCTGGGGAGAAACCTATTTTCCTTGAAATTTCTACCTGGGCATGGCAGCTGCAAACAAATATTGCAATTCTGTTTCACTGATCTTTTCTGTAGGGAATAGCGAGCATTAATAAAGAGTTAGCTTGATGTTTGTTTAGTTGCTGATCAGATTACAACCCCAGGTGGCTAGAAATCCTCTATGCTTGGTGTGCTTGACACCATACACACAGTGCCTCGACTGACAAATCGCACAAGGAAAGTCAGACTAAAAGTCCTGGAATCTCATCTCTCTACTTACTTTTGAGATAAATTTGATAGATATAGTTATTTTGTTTTAATGCGTTTATAATGGCTGCCATTTGAAAATGCACAGCTCAGTGCTGCAGAGAATCTCTATTACAGATCGCTGTCCTGCTCTGGAGAACCAGAAAGAATGGGCTCTGTAATTTTCATTCATAGTCACTCTACAGTGAACTCATTAAAGCGAGAGTGCTAATGGTTAAATACTGCCTTTTCCTATGCAGGCATGATGCAGCATTTGTGGATTCTCTCCCTTTTAAATCCCAGTGCTCCCAAGTAGAAGCCAAGCAGAATGCTGACCTAGTACTCTTCAAACATTACACGAGGACCTGGCTAATGATCCTTGTGATGCATCATAGTCCCTAGGGTCTGAACTCAGCAAGGACAAATAGTTCTGTACTACCTCCCTTCCTGCATGATAGCTGTTGGCATTTGGGAGCCAGCAGTAGGTGCAGCACACCCTCAAGCCACAATAGAGACCACTCCTAATGAATTGGTTCTCTGTGGTTCCACTGAGCCATTCTGCCTATGGGTATGACTACGCAGAAAAATGGACATATGACTACTGCAAGTTCTAACATACCCACTAACTAACATGTGTGACAGAAATATGTACGCCATTTCTATACCACCTTCTTTCTGACCCTGGAATGACCATTTAGAAACAAGCCTCACCCACTCACTCTGGCTCCATACAAATTCAAGTAGGGTTGCCAACCCCTGGATTGGCCGGGAGTCTACCAGAATTGGCATCGATCTCCCAGTGACTATTGAAAGCAATCTGGGAAATTTTAATAGAATATTTTTAAAAAATGAAATTAATGACATTACGTCATGTTGGGAAAAAAAATCTTTTGGAATAGCTTCAGTCAGGGTTAGCAACCCTACACCCAAGCCTGACAATTAGGCAATGTAGATGGCTTGGGGTTAGTCCTGAAGGCATGCCCCAATGCTGCATTTAAGATCTCTGTGTCAGGTAAGTTGGATGATCGTTATGTCTTGGTGATCCTAAGAAAACAGAACTATATAAAGCACTTTATGATCTGCTGGTGAGATGTACTACATAAAAACTTAGCATTAGTAGCTGAACGTTTATCTGAACATAGGGGTTCTCAGAAATGGGCTTGAAATGTTTGGAGAAAAAGCAAGAGATTTCTTACCCTTCTAGTTTTGGTCAGAAATGTCTTAAGTACAGACTCTATCACAGTATTTTGGTATTTCTAAGATAGGTCCTAATTGGTTGCCTGATATGCAACTCTGAGCCAAAGCAACAAAACAAAATGAAAGCAAAAAAATCCAAAACACTTTTCAGGATCTGCAAATGATTTAGTATCAGTTTTTCTGTGAAGATCTAAGGGACAATTCTTATTTAATACATACAACTTTGCCCATAACCAGTCATTACAGGTACACAATATAAATTCACATTCAAGCAGGATCTTTCTACCCACTGTGTTGAATTTCACTATCTAGAGTCATCATTTAAATAAATTAATACATAAATAGCCTGTATTCTTTCATTTTTGTCCCATTCCACCACTGTTTTCATTAAGAATAGAAAGGATTTTCTGGGGAGACTGTACCTTTAAACTGCGAAATTTATTACTGATATGCACTCCTGTCTGAACCTATCTGAAATCTGAATGAGACAAAATCCATTTTGAGGCCTTTTTAAAGCCATGTTTTGAAGTGCTCATCGCTGTACATTGTTTATCTTTTTTTGCTTCCAAGGAGTCCTTCATCATTTTGAATGTTTTTCTAAGTCACCTTGAAATTCTTCCTTTTTGCAGAACAGTCAGCTCAACTTTTTGCTTTCTTCCCTCTGTCCCTCGACAACTGTGGTTCACATTTGACTGGTTTATTCCAGGTCTAAGGCAATCAGCCCCATGCAAAAGACGAACAAAACAGAACAAAGGAAAGCATTATCTAATAAGCATCTGGGGAAAACAAAAACAACATATAAGCCTTCGCATTTCTACAGTATTTTACATGCCACTCTAACCTACTATATATCCCTCTGAGGTAAGGAAAGGGAAATCAAGGTACAATGAAGTTAAGTCATTAGCCTAAGATCACACAGGGAAGAGAGATGGGAATAAACCCGGATTTTCTGACCTGGCTTGGGAACTAGAAGGATGAAAGAGTTGGTTGAGGACAAGAGGTGAATGGGCCACACAGAATTGAAATTGTCAATGCCATCCTCCTCTACTCTGTTCACATAAGTATGTTCAGTTTCCTCCAATACAGAGAAACCCCCAACCACCCATGTTGCTCCCCAAAGGAGCATGGGGTACAGCAACTCATACGGAAGCCCTTTGAAACATAGCCACTGCAGGGAAGGATAGTAGTAATTTATAGAAAGACTACATATACAGCTATTCAGTGCATTCTGGAAAAGAAGATCTGGTAGACTGAAGTACCCACCAGTTCCATGTCAATAAACCCTCACCCCTTAACCATCCTATCAGGAGGAAAGTACAAATTTAGACAGGAAACGTTTTCAATGTCCAGTGTAGTAATAATCTATGAAGGACAACATTTGGCCTTTGGCTAGTATATGGCATGGCTATTCCATTTAGACTTGGTTTGCTGCTCAGAAGCTTATGCATTGAAGCACCTGATTAGGTGTGATTGCTTTTCTTACTTGTCATGGCAGTCTACATAAGGTCAGGAAAAGTCACCAAAATTCATGATGAATTTTAACCCCAAATAGGAGCAGGTTATGGAGGACACTATTATGTCTATAATTTTACTATTTATTTCTGCAGTTTTGGGATGGGGATGCCTTTGACAAGTATTACTAGGGATCTCCAGAATTCATGCTGGAAGTGCACGGCACAGTGACTTCTTTAATCTTGGAGTTTCCCCCTGCTCTGCAAGAGTACAATAGGGCAGAGCCCTGCTTGAGCACTAGGAGCACGGCTACAGCAGCTAGATCAGAAACCCATTTAGAATGAAAAAGAGGCATCTGTTCCAGGGCTAGCAGACCGACTGAGCAGAAGGGGCAGGGCTTAAGAGGTGTATTAGCCCATGGCCTGAGTCACGGCAGTCAGTCTGGCTCTGCAGACCACAGGGCAAAGAGCACTACAGGGAAAGGGCTATATAGGAGCAACTGACTGAGTTCCTGTAACATCTGGGAGCTTCAAGTAAGGAAGTAGGGGCTTGCAGGAAGCTATGACCCAGGATGAGGAGGGTTGTGATAAAGCCAGCAGGCTCAGAGTTTTACTTATTGCTAGTGTACTTATGCTTTCATTTAAGTTGGGACTATTGGAGTGGAGAAGATCCCAGAAGTGCCCAGAACAGGGTGGAGACAGGGCCAGGAGGCCCGGTGCCCAGAGAAGGGTAGAGATACAGTCAAGAGACACAGTGCCCAAAGAAGGACAGAGATAGGGCCAGGGGCCCAGAGCCCTAGATAGGGAAGACCAGAGCAAGGGGCCCCCAGCTTAGTGGAGAGAGAGCAAGGACAGGGGTCCAGAGCCGAGAGGATGAGAAAAGGGTTGGAGACCAGAAGCAGGTCCAGTACAGTGGGCCTACATTAAGAGGACCAGTGAGAGGAAAGCAGCAAAGGTTGGGAAGTTCAAGGCCTCAACAAGGGCATAGAGACCTGAAGTGGCTTGAAACTGGCTAAGGGGAAAAGTGCCTCACCTAAGGGATGACCAGTTACACCTACTAGGCATGGGCATGGGTGAGGGGGAGGTCAGAGACCATGAAATTAGCCCTTAAGGTGATTACTGCCCTGGGGACATGGACAAGTCAGGAGGGCCCACCTACCATTTGAGGGCAGGAAGGTTTGGGAAGTTGCCACTGATTGCTAGAGGACAAGGGCCCGGCCTGGGCATCCTCCCCTTCTTCCCATAAATGTATATCAGCAAAGCATGGCAGGTAAGAGGGCAAAACAGGGAGGGTACCCAGAGAGCCAGAGCACGGCAGGAAGAGTGAGACCACCAGGAGCATCATGGCTGTCCCTGGGACTTGGTCCTGCTACACCTAGATTTTTAGCATATTAGTAAAGCTTCCATTTTTTTTTTTTTTTAAACTGGTGGAAAATATGCACTGTAGTAATACTTTGCATTTAAACAATCCCCTCCATCTGAAAATCGCTCCGTATTTTATAAACATTTTATAGATGAGAAAAGAGGAACAAACAAGTCCAAATTGTTCCTTTCTGCAGAAAATGGAGGTATCCAGGAGGAAAGTTCTCTAGCACTATTTCCAAAGGCATTCCTTTAATTCTAATAATATTTTCAGTTTATAATTTTTCCATTCTGTATGCAACTCACTTCAGCTTATATGGCTCTTTCTCCTGTTCAAGCATAATGGAGTGAATTCTTTTTGCAATCTTTTTTAATGAACAATTTAAAATGAAAGGTACTTGCTAATGAAAGAAACTGAATCAATATCCTTAAGAATGAAGATTTCTATATAGCCAAAAAACAAGGCTAAAGCATACAGTTGATGTGAGAGGCCAGCTAGGTTTGTACCTAGCTCATTCACACCTTGGCATCTCTGGTAAGACCACCAGGAAAATGATAAAATGGTAATTATTGTGAGAGGAGTTCTTTTGTTACACAAATGCCCAGCAACAGGGCCTCTAGGAAGTGGAAAGAGACCAGACTCATATAACTGAGATCACCAGTCATAAATATTCAGTTGCAAGCTAGCACCAACTCTAGGTCACTATCATCATACAGGCATGCCTAGAAATGCCATTGGTCTGAAAGGTTTTATTGATCCTCATGTTATTTCCCATTTTGAAGATGAAGGAACACTTTGGAATGGGTAGTGGGAGAATCTTTCAGAATGGTGGGTCTTTTAAAGCCAAATTTCTTAAAATGTTTTCCATTTCTGTCCTAAAATGTATTGTAGGCTTTGTTGAAACCTCTTCACATATGATTTTTCAAATCCCTTCCAAATCAAAATGAGCTGCACAACTTTTTTTCCCCACAATTACTGGCTTTCTAGCCAGGCAGCCTTATAAGTTAATTACCATACTTAGATAATTCTCTACTAACATATCCAGAATAACCTCTGATTTTGTAGGTTGCAATTAAAACGAATGGCAAAAGAAAACAGCCCTTTAAATAACTCCAGAAATGCACTCCCCTCTTTCATTTGTTCATGGTTATTATCTTGATCAATGTCTGAGTCATTAAAATACCCGTGATCGAAGCTCTCACCTTACAAGTATCTTTTTTTTTCTGTAAAGATTCTTTCTGATGTACATATCCTAACTGCCCTGGGGAGCTATAGAGGAATCCTGGAGTAACCTGACCATGTGCATTGTCCTGAATTTTCACCAAGCTGTCTCCATTGTGGACAGAGCCTATTTATGTATCTCATTTCACCTCTGCAAACTCCATAACCTCTTCAGTAGAGGAGACCAGGGTTTGGTTTTATATAGTACCTCTCACGCATACGGTATCTCGAAGGACTTTACAACAGCAAGTCAGATAGCAGCAGTACAGGGACTGTGAAGGTAAAGGATGTAGACTTTAACTGCTTACAAATGGTTCAATGGAAGCCTTGAAACTTCTAGCTTGGATATATTTTATTAATAGAGGAACTGTTGGGGAGAACATTAACATTATTGACTATCCTTCTTTCCAAAGGTACTATGACATAGTAAACTTCTGCCTGATTGGCTAACAATAGACAGTCAGAAATGAGGTCAAATGAATGTAACCTTTAATAGTGTGGCACCGTGCTCCCTCCTTCCCTGATGCAGTCTATGGTAGATTCTGTGGCTAAGTCTGAGTCTGACTTTGAACCTGAGACCTAGTATTTGACTTAGAACCACAAAGCTTCTGCCTAACAAATGAGGTAGTTTATGGCACCACTTATGTCAATATTGCCAATATTGACATTTTCACTCTTTGGCCCTCAATTTGTCGACCCCTTTGTCAGACCAGTAAAAGCAACTAGTGCTATATTGTTACAGGAAATAGCATTTAGCTGTGTCTATTTTTCCAATCAGATCATTCTTATCTTGGAAAACAGATCCTGCCTAGCAATCAGATTCTGTATGCACCTGGCATAAGTTTCTGTAACAAAATAGTTTTGTTTCTCCCTGTTGATTTTCCTTTGGTTTACCTTGTAATCATTTTCTACAATACTAACCATTGAATACATTACCATTACCTTGGTACCTCTAAATTACCTCTAAATTCCTTTCTTCTCTCTTAGATATTTATACACTGAATTAAAATCACAGTAGGACATCTCTGACTTTGCTCCTTCTTGTTGAGATTTAAGTTGTCTCTCTCATCTGTTGATAGATGCATGTAGCATAATGTAAGCAGGATATTAAAAAGCTATTTTTTTTTCTTCCTCCTCTTTAAATATCTTGCCTTTTCTTAAGGATCAGCTAACTCAAGTAGCTCTTTTGTATTCCTTTATTAGCTTGCAGCATGCTTTGTTAAGCATGACATAGCAACACAATTTAAAAATGAACAAGAATGGTCATGATGAATGTATTTTTTAAAAAGGACCAATCCACCATTTAGTCTGATTTCCCCTCTCTTATTATGTATGGCTTTTTAAGTGAGTAAAAGGCAAAATGAGTTAGGAGGTCTGTGCAAGAACAACAATTAAAATAACATGGACTCAGCTTGTTCTTGTAGTTAAAAATGGCTAGAAAAGCTAGGTTGATTTGCATCTCCTAAACTAAAATATAATTCAGTGCTTGTACCCACTGGACAAAAATCACTCCCATTTTGCATGAGTACACTATGTCTGGAAAGTCAGTGGATTAAGCTTCTTGGCCACCACCATCCTTATCCCAATGGCATCCATGGAGGAACAGGGTAAGATACAAAGGCAGCAACTGCTTGGATGTTGCTTTCCACCCTGATTAATTAGATTAATTATACCTTTGCAAAATTAGTATAAAACATCACCTAATGAAAATGGTAGTATTTTTCATGACTCCATACAGGACTATACTGCACAAGGTGAAGAGCAATGACAAATCAGGCCCCTGGGGTATTACTCTCACAAAGTAAGTGTTTTCACTGAAAGCAAGATGCCTCACAACTGACTGCTGTAAAATGCAACTCTACCACAGTCAAGATATACTAACTTACATGAAGTGAGGATATGGTGCCAGTGAAGTTCCACCTGAGAAAACCAACATGTGTTAGAAGATAATCATGCCAGAACTGTTCCTTTTTTAAATAAGCTTGGAGTTTGGCTAGTACAATCACCAGTTCTCCACATTTTCAGCAGCAGGATCAGCCAGTTTGAGGGGGTATGGCCCTACCTTATTGCACACATTTTGCTACCTGACAACTTACAGTAGGCAGAGAGCACAGAGCCCCCTATTAGAGCATACATCATTGACAGTACAGAGCACACAATGCTAAATTCTCTTCTAGCTTGAGTTGGAAAACCTTACTGCCACCGCATCAATTGTGGTAGGACTGGAGTGATGTCATAGCCATGATGGTCCAGGGAACATTCAAGAAGTCAGGTTTGTTTGGTAATATTTTTTGTTGTATTGGCTATATAATTGGGAGAGATGTCTGACAATCTTATGGGCATAAAATGCCCTGTCTCCAGTCTGAGAAAGGAGCAGATACAGCCTAAGAAAAATACCAGATAAAACCATGATGTTTGCTTTACTCCACTATGTAACTGAAAACAGACATCAAGAGGGGAACCAACTAAGAAGTTCCAGGACCATTCTAAGCCATCTTGTCCTGTGCAACCAGAATAGCACAGGAACTTTCCACTCTTCCCATTACTTGCACAGCCCAATATTTTTTCACTTAATCTATTTTGGATGAAATCCTGGGACCATTGATGTCAATGACAAAGCTCCCACTGACTTCCACAGGGTTATCACTTTCCAGATAGCTGTATGAAGGAAAACATTACAAACTGTAAATGTCAAGCACATTTTAAAAAAAAATGTGGTTTCAGAAAGTTAATGAAATAACTGGGGGTCATCTTGGATGTAGTTCTGACCAAGATGGACGAACTTGTTGCAAGTGGTTATCAGAATTTGGGAGGAAGTAATCACAGGATGAGAATGAACCTCAGATGCCCTCTAGTCCAATGCTAATATGATAGAATTCATGTTTCTACTAAAAGGAAGGTGAGAGAGTAGCAAATCAAAACACTGGAAGACTTCAGAAGGGTAGATTTCAACCAACTCAGAAAAATAGTAGGTAAGGTCCCATTGAAAGACAGATTACTGTATTTTCTTGCATACAACATGCCCCCAAGTAAAACACATGCCTTGTTTTAGAAGGCAGAATGTAGGGAAAAAAAGTTTCTCCTAGAGTCATGATCAACTGTGTGACACCAGGAAGTGTGGCACCTGGAAGTTTCTGATGCCAGCTGTCTCACCCAGGCATTCTCATGGGGTGGCATACCTCCTGCACATTGTGTGATTTCAGGAGTACTTACTGTATGCCATACAAGGTTAGGTCCCTATTACTGCAAGGGCAGACTGATGGTTCTTTCCTGTAAATAGTTCTTTATATAAAGTTCTTGTACAAAAAAGGTCATTTCCACATCACAAGCCACATCAAGCTACTGCCAGTAGCACATTTGATGTTTCAGGCACAAGCTAATAGCTATAGATGTGAGAGGGTTAAAATGGGACTCTGTCATCTTGACAGAGTCATGGCATGCAAAGTTGCTCCAGACTTGTTTCTTTTCCAGCAAAGAAAACAGCTTCTGTGCTTAAAATGAGCACACTGACTTTGGAGGGCTGATTTTTGGGAAAACCGTTTGTGTAGTATATAAAAAAATATGGTAAAAGAAAATGGAAACCAAGAAGGCTGAAAGTTCCTAAAGGAAACAACTGGAGGGTCTCATCAAGTAATTCCAAAGCAGATAAGAAAGATAACAGCAGCAAGAGATCAGTGAGGCTACACAAAGAGTTTCTGAGGTAGCCAAAAATCGAGAGAGAGAGATGTATAGGCAATGGCAAGAAAGCCATGCCATTAAGTAAGTATACAAAGGACTAATACAAATAGGTAGGGATAAAATTGGGACAGCCAAGGTGAAAACAAATTACAACTGAAAAGAAATGCTAAAGACAACAAGAGCAGTTTCAATAATAATGTCATTTGGAAAAGAAAGACCAGGGAAACTGGATCCATTTCTCAGAGAAGGTGAACTCCTAACAGAAGACAGAAAGAAAGTGAAGCTGGTCAATGTCTACTTTGTTGCAATCTCACAAAACACACCTAACCAACATAACATAGCTGGATGACTGACAAAGTTAAATAAAGGAATGCAGATTATGATAAGGAAAAAATAATGTCAGAGAACTTTCAATAAATTTCAATGAATTAACATTAGCAGGACCTTATGGAATTTATCTTAGAATACTGAAGAAAGTAGTTGAAGAAACCTGTAAGCTACTGGCAGCATTTACAAATTATGGATGACAAGTGAGGTCTCAGATGACTGGAGAAGATCTAACATCATTTCAATCTTTAAAAAGGGGAAAAAGAGGACCCAGGGAATTATAAGACTTATCATCCTGACTTCAATACTTGGAAAATTATTCGAACAAATTATAAAACAGTGGAGGACAAGGTAATCACAACAAATTATGTCAAACTAACTTGATTTCCTTTTCTGAGCAAAGCAACTGGTTTGGTGGATAAGGGATACGTGGTAGACACAATATACCTGGAATACAATAAAGCTTTTAATGCAATCCCACATAAAATTCTAATAAATGAGCTGGAGAAATGCGGGTTAGATTGAATCATCATTAGATAGACATAGGCTTCATTATATAACAGTGAACAAAGAGTAACTATTACCAGATCAATATCAGAATGGCAGGAGGTCTCAAGTGGGATTCTACAGGGGTCTGTTCTTGATCCACTACTGTTTAACATCTTCATTAATGACTTGGATGCAGGAATAGAGAGTACACTGATTACATTTTCAGATGACACAAATGGGAGGGGTATAAAATGTATGGAGGATGGAAGTGTAATTCAAAGGTATCTTGATATATTAGAGAACTGAGCTATAGAGAACAAAATGAAGTTCAAGAAAGACAAATGTAGGATGCCACATATAGGGAAGAAAAACCAATTATACACATACCAGTTAGAATAACTGACTTGGAAGTAGCCTTCCCAGAAAAAGGAAGCTGAGGTTTATGGTGGATTATTAACTAAACGTGAGTTAGCAATGTGATTCTCTAACAAAAAAAGAAAATAAAGAAATGCAACTTGTGGCTGCATTAGCAAAAATATTGTATGTGAGACATGGAAGATGACAGTGCCAGTCTACTTGGTGCTGGTTAGCCCTCAGCTGGAGTACCATCTTGAGTTTTGGGCACCATACTGTGAGCGGGTGTTCCATGGGAGAAAATGCTCTAAGCAAAGTCTATACAGTCCAAGTTCTTGAGCAGTAACTTTGTCGGAAAGTCTGTAATTAATTCTGGGTACCTGATCTGGGAGGTTCACCAAACCAGTCCTCAGTTGTTATCCACCACATTGATCCTCAATATGTGCTTCCTAAGGGACGCTGCCCTCCGTTGCTCTCGTGCCTCTGCACGAAATCAGCCCCGTCGCTCTCTCTTGCCATGGCTCTCGGTACCCCTTCCGGAGGTCTGCTACTCACTTGTCGCTTCTTTTTATTCGCCTCATTTCTGGTTAGTAATTAACCATGTTCTCCATCTCTCAGGTATGGCGAACACTCCTAGTGTCGGCAGATGATGTTATCCTTCTGGTCATTTCTGCCGCTGTCTGGGTGAATTCCTCTCTTTAAGTTTCTCTAAGTAATGGGGACCAGGGGTTCCCTGTTACACATACTTTAAGAAAAACGAAAAGAAACTAGAGGGAGTCCATGACTGAGAAACAAGGATAATAAAGGCATTGGAATGCAAACCATATTAGGAAAAAGTGAAAAAAATGTGTATGTTTAGTTTGAAGAAAAGGAGATGAAGTGAGCATGTGACAGCAGTTTTCAAATATTTGAAAGACTGTCATGAAGGATGGAGAAAAGTTATTCTCCCTTGCCATAAAGGGCAGGATATAAGGTAATAGGCTTAAACTACAGTCAAGCAAAGTCAAATGAAACCTCAGGAAAATCTTCCTAACTACAACAATAGTAGGACAGTGGAATAAGATGTCTAGGTAAGTTGTGAGATCTCCTTCATTGGAGGTTTTAAAAACACAAATAGATTAGGCATCTGTGCAGGTGGCTGTATGAGATTCTTGCAATCCCTATGATTCTGTGGCCTCACTATGCACTAGAGTTGAACAAATATATCACAAACATTTTTTCAATGATTTTCAGACTTTTTTTTTTCTTTTGGGGGATCTTTTTTTTTCAGACAGGTCACTACAGGTTTCCCTCGCTTTATGTGGGTGTATGTGTGAATTCACTCTTATGCAATGACCCTTTTTATAGCCAAAATATGTTATTCGCAAAGTAAATTCACTCTTATATGATCAGTGTGGTAGAAACCTGCAGTCAGCTGCTTTGTGGGGTGCATTGTGGGAGTGACACGCACCAAAATACAGTCTCCTGTGTGGATCTGTGCTCTTCACTCATTGGTTGAGACACATGTTTCTGTAGTTGCCATCCCCATTAAGATAGTGCCCTGTACTTATGTGTAGTGTCTGCTGTTGGTGACTACCAAAATTGTCTTGTAAAAGTGGTAGAAATGGGTCTGGGGGTCAGTACAGTTGAGGTCTTGGAACATATTCTATTTGTTACATTGTAAAGTGGGTTCCCTTTATGTGAATTTGAGTTATGCGCCGTTTTACAGGAATGCACAGACAGCATAAAGCAAGGGGAACCTGTACATTCTTGAATATAGTAGTTACACATTACACACAGATGTTTCAGCAAATAAACTCTTGATGTGCAGATCATTTACAAACAGTTTGTTGCAACTATTCAAAAGTCACAGTTCATGCTATGTTGGTTAGTTACATAAATCAATCTCTTTGTTTCTGGATGATTTATGTAACTCTCCAGCCCAGCACAAAACCTAAATGGAAAATTTTACACAACATGAAATATTGTCTTGGTAAATATTTGAGCATTCCAGCTTGACGTATGCTTGAGACAATTATGGGAAACTCAAGTGCTCAATGTTTGTCCAGTGAAGATGAAACAGGATTGCAAACAAAATTCAAGTTCAGCTTTGAATGTTCACAGACACTTGGTTCTGGTGCTTACTCAGTTCTAAGGAGGACACGTGAAATGTATCAAAGTGCTATCATCTCTAGCTAGTGCAGGATTCTAAAAAATCTGTGTGTAGTCAAGCGTGGATGTTTTTTTGAAGTTATGGTGAAGTAACTACCACTGTCAACCCACTTTTATTGACACAAAGGCTACTGCTTCTCACTTTTCTCCTAATCCCTTCCACACAGGTTCCTAGGAACCCCTCTGTATTTGTCATAACTTCCTCCCAACTGCCCTTTCTAGAACAGACTTTCAGCTTTGCAGGTATTTAAATACAGTAGGAACCTTTTGTAAATTGGCAAAATCTTAGAGAAGAATGTTTTGGATAGTCATATATCCCTACTTGCACCCTCTCAGCAAGTGTACTACAGCACGCTAACCATCAACATGTCTATGTGCAACTTGAACACCTCTTTAGAGGGTACCATAACTATTTTAGTAAAATAAAACCATCCCATGCCATTCATCCAGTCCATAGGGCCAGCCCTGCGCCATTGACACCCCTATTGTAAAGGGATACCTTTAGTGGCAATGGCACTGTGCCCTTCTATCTGTCCAAAAAGAGAAGTGAGGCAACAGCAGCTCAATCCAAATACTGAGCCTGTGGCATACAAAAATTACTGGCCCATGTTAAAAACAAGGCTGCATAAACTCTGTAGACCATGGACTTAAATTCTATACCAAGGTTATGATGGCGTCATACTCCTTCTGTTTCAACCTGCCTGCAGACTCAGACAAATCAGCTTACACTTGGTTCACATGTAGGTTGTCTTCATAAATATACAGGGCATCACAGGGCTTCATTTTTAAAGAAGATCAAAAACTTTGTCTCTATGGTAGAATTTTAGAATTAGGGGTGGATTCTGCAATCACAAAAATCATGGGATATGTGAAACCTTGTCTGCCTTCTATCCAGAAAGCAAAAAGACAAGAGGGAAATGCAACTAATGTGCTGATAGATGAAAGTCGTAGAGGGATCTGCAAGACCCAAGAATTGTCCAATGTAGGTAAAAGGCAGTAGCGTTAAAGTAAACAAAAGGACATATTAATTTATGCACCTTTTATCAACTCATTGAATCCACTACTGCAAGAAAACTTCAGGGCTGAATTTTAAAGAGGGACTTACTCTGTGCATTGTATTAGGGAAGCTCTGTACTTCTAAAGTAGCACGTTAACCACCACCCCAAATCAGAAACAGACAGAATAATGGTCTACCTTAAGCCATTGACACAAGTTCAGAAACTTTAGTTCAGAAATCTCTTTAAGTGTACAGTTCATTTAACAAATAAAGGAGTTCTGGCTTTATTTTTTGTGCATTTGTGCACTTGATTCACATCCTAACAATCCTAAGAACATTTGTACTGAATACAATAATAGAGTAATGCAAGTCATAGTCATTGATCCTTATACTTCCAGTAGTGTGACTACCTTAATTAATTTTCTCCAAACATTCTGAGAAGCCAGACTTTATTAATCACCCACGCCATTTTATGGCATCATTCAAATGTATATTAAGGCATACAAGCACATTTTTAAGTTTCAGATGCATGACATCTTATTTTAAAGAAACATGGGACAGGCTTGTAGTTCAATATACTCTGGTTACTAGTGAACAGAAGTTGACCAAATAATTCCTCAGGTCCACTGCAGATTTCTTTTTGCATTACTGCAGGAGTTCAAAGGGGAAGAAAATGAGCTCTCCTCACAGGACTTCTGGTGTCACCCCATGATTTAGGAATTCCCTGGATGGAGTATAGCTTGGATAATCTACTCTGAACTTCTGCCTCCTGTGACATGTTAAACTCACCAAATTGTTTTTTGGGCAGCAAGGTCTCTTCCAGCCCCACTTTCTTATGATCCTATAGACAGACACCTGGCTGGGATGGTTTAGTCAAGGATGATCCTGCCTTGAGCATGGGGCTGAGCCAGATGTTGGCATGAGTCCTTTCCAGACCTGTTTTTCTAGGATCCTATGAGCTTAAACAGAAGGACTCAAGTCCTTTAGCTGGGTTTAAAGAGGCCTTCAAGGACTGGTGGATAGGAAAGCATAAGGGAACTCAGACTTCCAAATTTAAGGACTGATGTCTGATTGGCCTGCCTAAATATCTATGTAAGTTAGAGGTGCACAGAGATAGATCAAGTTGTTATTTTAAAAATCACTTTTTATTATTGCTTATTCCTTTTGCTATGATTAAATTAAACTTTGTTTTGAAAAGGCAGCTTGAACAGGGAGGCATATCACTGTACTTACTGTCATTGCATTTCGTGACTGGTCATTAGAATCTGAAGAGAAGAACCAAAATTACTGCATCAAGTTGGACCTGCTGGCTAAGCAGAGTTGATCCAGAGAGCACTGTACCTCAAGGCTAGAATGAAACAATCGTGCGACTCTGCACCAAGTTAGGTGAAGATTCAAAGCCTGATACCTGACATGGTGCATACAGAAAGACTAGAGAAAGGATCAGAGGTGCAGGTAGTGCTACAACAGTCATAGGACTGATTTGGACTCAGACCCATCTAAAGTTCTAGCCCGGTCCCATTTGATAACTGTAGAATGGTTTTAAAGAATTGACTTGTTTGTTCCAGTCTGGTTCTATTTGAGGAATAACAAAATAAAAAGCACCTTGTGGATTCATTCAAGTTCCTCGTGCACCTCATAAAGATCATAGTCAGAAGTGACACGTGTTGACAGACCTAAAGAAAGAGCAAAAATCAAGCAGCCATGGAGACTGAATGCTGCCTTCTGAGCTCTAGCACTGTTCTCTCCAGCTCCAAGTTAACAAATATTGGCAGAGCAGTATACAGATGTTTCCACTACCACATTTATGCCTCTTGTGTGGATTCCCCTTTGGTGGTACTATCTGAGGCTGTCCAATGATTTCTTTATTGATCACTAAATCCATTTTAAAAGAAAAAAGAAAAAGAGTGAATCCTTGATAAGATAATTGTGATCAGTTTCAGCTTTGAGAGCAGGGTACCCCAAGTTTTGTAACAGCATTCCTCCTGTTAGCACCAGAAAGACACTTGTGCCTCCTTTTTCACTTGGAAGTACATAGGCTGCATATATGGGAGAATGGACAGTTGAGCACTGATGACAAAAGAGTAATGGGGAAAGCTTACTTGGAAAAAAAATGAAAAGCAAAAATAATGATGTATTTGTACGATCTTAGCCATGGAGACATGGCATCTAGTTCATTCTTGCATTAAGAAAATCATTTTTTCCATTTGATTCCACTTCTTCTGAAAGGTTGAAGACTCCCTTGGGAAGCTGATTTCACAATCTAAGGAGAAGTGGGTTTAAGCTATTTTACAGGGCTTTGGGTCAGATCACTAACTTCCACGAAGCAAGACTTATGATGGAAATACTCAGAAATGTGCATATCTGACCAGAGTTTTGGTAGTGTTGCAGCTCACAGCAGCCAGAATTTTGGCGTGCAGAAATTTTTCCTGCCTCTAGTTACGTATTTATACACCACTTATTTTTTAGTTGTGGATTTTGTATTCACTAAATCACCTTTGATGCCAGATATTTTTAAGTGAGGATTAACACATTACTTTACGATTTAGATGTTTTTTCTTATTGCTTTTGATTCACATGAATTCTTTTAGAAGAACTTTGAGTAACTTTTCCTTTATTGCATGTCCACACTTCTACCACTGGAAAAATAATTCACACTGTTATCATAGAAATCCTCTCTGTCTCTGAAATGTTTAATACTTTGTTATTAAAGTAGACAGTGTATTGAGTTGTAACAAAAACTTTATTAACTAATATGCTTAAAGGCGGGCACATTGTCTCTCACCTACATACTTGTGCCCTAGGCTGGTGATAGTTTAGTCCAGTGTTTCTCAACCTGTGGGTTGTGACCCAAGAGTTGTTTATAAGAATATTTCAAAGGGCAAACAAGTGCCAGAAAAATGCATGAAAATGTGGGTTTTGCCTTGCAGGCTGGCAGCATTCCAGCCTGCAAGAGGCTGCTTGGGGCATGGTCAGTACACAGCTAGGCAGGGTCATAAGAGCAGCCCCAGAAGCTGGATGCAGTTAAGTGTATGTTGAGCAAGGGTTCGAGTGGCAGGGCTTGGGGACTGTTGGGGGGTGGGGGCAGTGTGTGTGTGCATTTGTGGGGGGGACAGGTGCCTTCTGGCACTGGGGGAAGGTGGCTGGGTGCCAAGGCTGCGGCAGGGCAGGGGCAGAGGGGAGCTTCATGGCTGGGCTGGTGATAGGAGGGCTGGTGCCTGTGCTTGCAGGGGGGGTGGCCAGAAGATACTGCTTGGGGTGGTGGGAGGGGCCCGGACCTGGTGTGGCGCAGGAGTCCCAGCCCATGGTGGGTGTGCCACAGGCCTCTCCTCCTCCTTTCTCCAGCCCGTGCTCAGACGGCCACAGTCTGCTGTCACCCAGTCAGAGCTGGAGCTCTGCAGCCACCAAACAGGATGGGGACAGCTGGGGACCCCCTAGGGCAGGGGTTGGGGGGTAGGGTGCTGCAGGTTGGGAGTGTGGGTCAGGTAATGGCAGGGCTAGGGGGGTGTGGCAAGCCACCTATCTTGGCAAATGGATCCCAGTACACAAAAGGTTGAAAACCACTGGCTAGTCCTATTCAGACCTATCAACAGTGACAGCAAAGAAGTCAGAAGGCAACATCTTTTTTTTACATAACAAACAAGGTGTTGGTTGATCAAACCCCTCCTTCCTTAGGCAACTGCTCTCTTTTCTGAGTAAGTCTACATAACAGATGACTGCCCCTAAGCTTGATCATGGTCAGCAGCCCATCCTGCCCTGATCCACTCTCCTGATCATGAGAATTGGAGGTTGATTAACCTTCATGTACACCCCTCCTCACAGTGTGTTTGTAATTCACCGTGGTGCTGCAGGCTGCAAGAACAGGAAGTCTTCCAGCAGCAATCACAAGGCTTTCTGTCCCACCCTGTCTCTACAGCCCATAATTGGAGCCAAGCACAGAAGAAAAGGCAGGTATGTGCCAACAGATTCCAAAGAGGGCTCCATTTAATTGACCAGAGCCTATGTGGCTTAAACTTGTGGGGCTAACACTCAAAGTCAGTGTATACCTACCCTCAGGTAATATTAATATTTTGGTGGCTATGTGCTCTAGCCAGAATGCTGCCAAGCCTACCCAGCTCATCCACTCCTATCAAAACACCCCGACCCTAAAATAGGTCATTGATTTTATCATAGTTTCATAGTTTGTAGGGTCGGAAGGGACCTTAGCAGATCATCAAGTCCGACCCCCTGCCATGGCAGGAAAGAGTACTGGGATCAAACAACCCCAGCAAGGTGTTCATTCAGCCTCCTTTTAAAGACCCCTAGGGTAGGAGCCAGCACCACTTCTTATGTGGGGATGTTTCTCTGTAGCCTCTCTCAAGACTTTATTTTTCAGCTTGCTTGAGAATGGGCATCAGACATGAGTGAGTGGCCTCACTGCCATACTTTCTTTGTCTGGTGTGTGGAAAGAGGTGAGTGGGGCATGTATGAAGCCATTCCAGCTGTAACATGCTGCATAGGAGACAACTTTTTCTTTGCTAGTGGGTGCTTGCAGGCATAAATAATAATAATAATAACCCCCTCTCCCCAGCACTTTACTTTTTATTCAGTATTTCTGTACTGAGCCCCATGCATGCCCAGAAGAGGCAGTGTGTTACTTCTACCTGGCTCTGCAGGTCCTGTAAAGATCGGGCACTTTAGTGGGGCTTTTTTGGCACTTATCTAAAACTGATTGAATCAGCTTTTGCTAAATGTGCCAAAAAGTTTTGCTAAAGCACTTGATCTTTACAGACGCTGCAGAGCCAGGTTGAAGTCACATGCTGCTTCTTCCCATAAAGCATTTTTTTTTCTTTTAAACATCTGCAAGTGGCTCTGTGGGTGCTGAACACCCATTAATTTTTTTTGGTGGGTGCTTAAGCCCCAAAGCCCTAAGGACTGCTCTGGGTAAGTCTCTCCGTAATACTGTGACGCAGATGCAGCTGAAGCTCTGAATAGGGTGAGGCATTAACAGAGGAAAAGGGAAGATGACTGAGGCAGTCCTTCCTAGTTATATGATGCATGGTGACTTCTTGTCTATATTTAAATACTATTAAGACGCTTGTGTTGGTTTCTCATTTAACTGAATCACCTACAGTTGACCAAGTAGAACTTCATCTATCTAGTCTACGTATTTCCACTACTGTGTTATGAAATTACCTGATATTTACATCTGAGCAATGTCTTAGAAATTCACTATAACCTTGCCACTTACTGTACAGCTGAGGATGAAAAAATTTAAGAGCAAGGAAAGTATTTTTGTTGCAACACAGCTTTGAACTTTTCCCTGTAATTTTTAAAGCATCCAATAAAGCCTCTGGGAAATACAGTTATGGAGGGTAAACATTCATTTTTATTTCTCTTCACAAGTTAATTTTCTCTAGTAGAAAGGTATCTGGTTGTTAGGTAGTATACAAGTCTACACAAAGTTGTGCACAAAGAGGTGCTTCCTTCACTTGCTCTAAGTGACAGAACAAGAAAGTAGGTAGGTCCCACAGCTGTGTAGGACTTCCTCTTAGAGAAGCAGCGAGTCCTCTTGGTGGGCTCCAAGTTCTAAGCTTGACAGTCACAGACTCATTGTGTGATCTAGATGAGAATATTTAACATCCTTTAAGCTTTTCCTTCTATGAGACCAAGGGTAGTTTACTTAGAAAAGCACTTTGAGCTCTTAAATGAACTCTGCCATGGAAGTGCAAAGTATCATCATCCTCATTATTAATATTATTATACATACCTGGTCTATAAAAGCTCTCCACGTGAAACCTGTGACTACTTTTTTACCCACTCTATAGCAATGTTAGAGTGATGCCATAACTAGGGGTCTACCCAACCTGAGGAGGCAGCTGGCTGATTTCATGGGCAGATTGCAGGGCCGGCTACCAGGAAACAAGGATTTTTGAGGGGTGATATATTTTATTGGACTAACTGCACAGTTAGAATAAAGGCAGACAAGCTTTGACATCACTATCAAACCTGCACTATACTTATATTACATGGATGACATTTTATCATCTGGACTGAACACCTAGACTCACTTATTGGCTTTCAGCACAACTATTACTCCTAGAGCAAACTTTCTCTGGAATACTCCTATACCAACATCAACTTTACAGACACCAGGATCCCTGCCTGGGATAGCACCCCTCAAGCCCATATACATATACACCATATACACAGAGAACTGTACTTTTATCCATAAGACCAGCAAGCACACCAAAAAAGGCTGCAAACTGTGGTCAGGCTCTTAGATATTACTGCATCTGTTCTGAAGAGAACACTTATGATGCCCACCTTGCTAGCTAAAATTGGCTTTCATATAACAAGAACATTCTAGTAGACTAATAGATTGTATCTTTAAAACAGCCATCCAAATACCCTGTACTAATCTGCTACCATACAAAAAGAAACCCTCTTGTGACTACACATCCTTGGTGGTCACCTCCCACTCCACGCTGGAACCAATTAGAAAAAACCACCATTTAACTACAGCCTATACACGATAGAGATCAGACTTTGACAGAAATATTTTCGGCCTCTCTGCTTCTGTCTTTCAAACAACCCCCTAACCTTGCCCAACTCATCATCAGAACCAAACTCCCCACTGCTCAATAGACATCAAATGGGACACAGCCTTGCCTTAAGAATAGATGCTTAACCTGTCAACACATCTTCACTGCTCCTACAGTCAACATCTTCCACAACAAATCCGTAAGAATCCATGGATCCTATACATGCCTTTCCCAAAATATGATATATCAGATCCAACACACCAAATACCTTCCTGGTAATCACACAGGTGAAATTAAACAGCAACTACAGATCAGAATGAGCTCCCAAAGAAAAAAAATAAAGGACACACACATCAGTAGGAGTGCATTTTTCATAGAACAACCATTCCATCTCCACAAAATCAGATTCGTTTCTTCTGCTAACTGTTTGTCTTCTATTCATGGGATTTTCCTTCCCCACTCCAATTTCACAACTCTGCTCTAAGCTCTTTACGTTTGTTGTGCCTGCTTCTCTCTTCAGACCTGACAAAAAATATCTTGGACTTGAAAAATTGTCTAACTTTATTCCAACCATGTAGTTGTTCCAATAAAAGATATCATCCCTAGAAACCATTCCCCACTCTGTGTCATTCCCAAGACTAAGATGACACTTTTCACAAAAGCAGAGGAGCAAACCTTGATGTCCCAACAACATTCCAACATGGGCAACTGCATTCTTCCTATTTATATTTGACTAGCAGTGTCAGATGCATCCATCCAGAACTATTCTTTAATTCCAGTGCTAAACAAGCGTGTAATATTGCTCTGCAATGTTAAATAGCTGCCATGTTGCACCCCAGGGAGGGCTGCATTTGAGTGGTGATCCTGTAGTCGATGAGTTTGATTCAATAGTCTTAAACTCCTATTTTCTTCAATGGGAGTTTTACTTAAATGAGAATCGAGGGGCCAGGATTAGTGTGCCAAATTCTGCAGTCAGTCCTTATTTAATCAAACTCTAAATGGAAACCAAGCTCTAGCACAGCAGGACTTGCTGTGTAGTTTGTAAATCAGTTCATAAAGCAATGAAAGATTTTTATGGATGAAAGATGTGATAGAAATGTCATCACTATTTCTGGTGCTGGGTTCTCATTCCAAATTACATTTTGTTTTTCAGCAGATGAATTTATGGAATGAGCATAGTTTTACGTTTTAAGATTTCCATACCTCTAGTGGGAGTTTTGGCTGAGTAAGGAGCTCAGGAGCATTTTCTTAGTGTTGGCCAGTCTTCAAGGCTAATAAAATCAGTGTCCTAGGCTAGAACCGCACTTCAAATTTGTGCCTATTTGTAGCTATGCTACTTAGTGTGAAAAATAAAAATCACACACCAAACCCAGTTTTACCCACAAAACCCACTGTGTAGGGGCAATAAAGCATACGTTATTTGAAAATGGGGGGAAAGGCAGCTATATCAGGGATTCTTTACCAAAAAAGGGAAGAATTTTTTTGCTACAAATTGCCTCCCCACTAGAAGGCTCAGTTGATTTACCTCTTGCAGCAAAAATTTCCTGGTGTAGACAACCCCTTACTTGGAGGCAGGCATGAGAGCAGAACAATCTTTTCAGATTCATTCTAGTTCTTGAAACTATGCAGTAGCTGTAGAATTTTTTTACATTTTTTATAATTTTCCTTTGGCTCTGCCCCATGCTTTGAGAACAAAGAAATAATCTTCCTTTTGAGACAAAAAAGGAGAGGAAAGTTCAATCGATTTTTCCTTATCAGACTTTGCCCTTTTGGAACTGCTCATTTGCTTTTCCATGCATGTGGAGGATGGTATATTCAGAGCTGTTTATTCATTCTCACTTTGGCACATATGATTGATCTAACAAGTGCTTTGTCTAGCAAATGCCTCACTAAAAAGGTTGGGTGGTTCCTTCCTAAACTTCTGAGACAAAAGTGCTAAATGAAAAAGTGGCATATGCATGACCATAGGTAATGGATTGTGAATATTTTATGCCATTAGCCCTCATTATGTAGGTTCTATGCCAAAAGTTGAATCATTTGAATATTTTTTTCATAGGTCATCATTTGTTTTTATGCAACTGCTTTACTTCATACATATGTACTGAATTCTCTCTGGGCTAGATTAAATGAATTTTTATCATGTTTAAATCATAACAAGAAGTGTTGAAAGGGGCAAATCTTTGTTGTGCTTCAAATAAAACAATGAAACTTAAACCATGTGAGTAAAATAGCCTAAAAAGGTTAATCATTTCAGCAGGGTAACTGAGGGGGAGGTGCCCAGGGCAACAGCCCTGGGTGCTGCCTGAGGGGTGCAAAAATAGCCACTGCCAGAGCTGGCTCCTTGTTGTGCTGCCATCAGCACAGCAGCTGATGCTGCCCCATGTATAACCGCTGTGCAGGGCATGGCACTGCCCTGTGACTCTTCTGCATTATTTTAATAAAAAAGGTCTAGCTGTTCTAAAGAACATTTTTAGAATTTTCAGAACATCATTTTTCAGTAAAAACCTGTGTCGAATACATACACTGCGTGTAGTACACTGCTTTAAAAAAGGGGATTTGAAAACAAAAAAGTCATATCTGATAGACCCCATCCAGCAAAGTGATAAAGCATGTGAGTCAAATTGACTTTAACTGGTTCCACTGAATTACTCATATGATTAAAATAAAGTATATACTTAAGTACTTTGTTGGATCAGGGCCATAGTCTGTCTATGAGGCAGATCTCTCAGAGTTAGAGCAGTCTTCTGTGGTATTTTTGCTTCTTGGCTTGGTCTTTATCTTCTTCCTTGCTGCCAAACCTGTATTTTCCCCATGGCCTCCTTTGAGCTTGACTTTTTTTTAGTCTATTCTTTAAATAAAGCACACAAGACTTTACTCGACTAATGCCACATTCCTGTGCACTGTTGTACCATTGCAGTACCGGGCATCCATAGACATTACACAGAGACTTTGATCAGACTTAGGGAGTTTCTGCTCTACAGCATAAAAAGGAAACTTTTCCATCCTAGAGACCAGGTACTGTTACAGCTTCCCTGGACCACACAATATCCTGTAAGCTCACTGCTGCGAGAAAGGGACTGCAATAATCTTCTTTTCAGTGTGTCAGCTGCAAATCCATCAATAACTTGGTCCCTGATAAATCCTCCTAGACACCTCCAAAGCCATAGGACTGTATTAACACAGCTGAAGTCTGGAAACAAAACAATCAATAGTTTCATCTCATTTTTGTGCTGCCTATATGAACATGAGCATGGGCCTAAAGCAGGAAATAGGTTTTCTCTGGTCTAAAATGCTCTAACTTCTGAATGTGAGCATCAAAGTCTTTCTTATCCCATATTCTTTTTTCTAAGAGTACAGAAAAAAATCTTGGATTCATACCCCCTTAAGCATATTTCAGTAACAAAGCACATTTCTAAGAGTCATCTATGATTCATGAGACAGCCATAAACAACTTTAAATTACTCATCCATTTCTTCCATCGCTAACCAACACTGGTCATTGCTGCAAAAGTCAACCTGGCCTATGGAAATTAAACTCAATACGTTTCCTATACACTTTCCCTAAGATGAAGGTGTATGTATGCAATAGGGATGTCTTTCCCTCCAAGTTTATGACAGTATCTGGGTCAACACAGTTAAGAAGGTTGTCATTGCACTATAATAAAAACCCAGGACTGACATTGGCAAGCAAAGCCTTCCTTTCAAGCTATGCTCATCAACTCTCTCTTCTATTGCCTCAGACACTTTTATACTTAATAGCAGTTAATATTTCTTACCTTGAGGGCTCGATGCAGGGATTTTCAAACTCTTGCAGAGGACGAACAACAGGGGAAAATAATATTGAGGAAAATGGTACATATTTCAGCTGTCCATAATGCAAGAAACACATGTCTAGAAACAGAAGAAAACAAGAAGAGTCAGTTCTGTGCAACACACTAGGTCTCCACAAACCACAAACAAGTAGACTGTCAATAATACATCTTTGTGAAACAATTGCCCTTCAGTGGAACAATGCAGTTGGAGGAACCCAGGTTTATACTCTCAGCGGCAGGGGATAGAGTACTCTTATTAGCAGAACCATATTCAGTAGTAACCAGCAGCACACTTATAAGATGGGAAACTTCCTTCTTGAGAGCATGGAGGCAGAAAGGGACCTTGGAGTCATCATTGACTCCAAGATGAACATGGGCTGACAATGCGAGGTCACGGTCAGCAGGGCTAACCAGACCCTATTGTGCATCCACAGGTGCATCTCAAGTAGGTCCAGAGGAGGACCACCCGCATGATCCGGGGACAGCAAGGCAGACCCTACAATGAGAGGCTACAGGACCTGAACCTGTTCAGCCTTCACAAGAGAAGGCTGAGGGGGGACCTTGTGACCATCTATAAACTCACTAGGGGGGACCAGAAGGGTTTGGGGGAGACCTTGTTTCCCCCAGCACCCCCCGGCATAACAAGGAATAATGGCCACAAGTTGTTGGAGAGTAGGTTTAGATTAGACATCTGTAAGAACTACTTCACAGTCCGGGTGGCTAGGATCTGGAACCAACTTCCAAGGAAAGTGGTGCTGGCTCCTACCCTGGGGGTCTTTAAGAAGCAGCTCGATGCCTACCTGGCTGGGGTCACTTGAGCCCAGTTTCCCTTCTGCCCAGGCAGGGGGTCGGACTTGAAGATCTACAAGGTCCCTTCTGACCCTACTTCTATGATATTCACAGAACTCCTTGCTGAAAGAGGTAAGACTAAGCTAAATCATGAAAACTCACAAAAAGACCTAACTTTATCCTAACCTATCATATAATTTAAACTAGATAAAAATATAATGTCCAAACTCTACTACATGTTTTCTGGTAAGTTTTTAACAGTATCAAATCAATGAACTGGTTGCAGTTACCAGTTAAGCCCCTGGAAACAGTATTTAAGTACTAAAATCAATATGTTTTTATTAAAGTTAGTTCACCTCTGTGGTGAAATAATTTTAGATTGGGCTTTCAAGTTTTAGGGTGACCTAAACCCTGTTAGTGTTTGCAATTAGATCACCCTGACCTTGATTAGGACAATCTAAATGTAACACTTGTCTGTACCCTTAGATGAGCATTTCCCAAACGGTGTGCCATGGCATGCTGGTATGCCATGGCATAGTGGTGCCATCAGATACCAACAAGTGTGCTGCAGAATCGGGGGCGGGCACAGCTCCCGGTGGAGTGTGGCTCCATCCAGTGCCACCTCAGTGGTCCTGCGCTACCCCCCACCCCGTGTCCGGCTGATGTGCCATGGGATAGAAAAGGCCATGTAAGCATGCCATGGGATGAAAAAGGTTGGGAAATACTGCCTTAGACACTTAATAGGTACAACAAAGGGCACCAATACATGGGCCACCACTGTAGCCCTTGAAGTCCAGAAACAAGCAGTTCAAAATATTACTTACAGATAAAATTTTCTTTGTGCAATAAACCAGTTAATATTAAATTCAAAATATGTTCTGATAAACTTATTTAGGAAAAATGTCTCTCACACATTTAAAGTAGTTTAATTTTAATAATAAAAACACATTTAAAATAGTGTTTTATTTTAATTGAATTCCAATCTTTACGCAAATCTGGTTTGACACAAGTCATGAGTAAAAAAAATAACCTTTATCTAGGGAATACAAAATGCATCATTCACCATTTTCTAAAATAATGTGGAAAATAAGAATCGGAATAAATGTACGTTAGGCATTAAAATAGCTTAAATATGCATAGATATAGTATATCTACCTAGTTAGCGAAAAGAAATGCCATGTTTAGTACAAAAAGTATACATAATAGCAACTAAACATATTTCAGTAGTTACCAACCACTGAGACTTAGCCTTTTCTTAGAAAAAATAAGTATAAAGTGAATATACAAAGCAAGATTAAAGCTGATGATTTAAATCAAAGTTTCCAGCTTGTTGATTTAAATCATGGCTAGAATTAGTGATGTAAATCAGTCTATTCCACTGGACTCCCATTTGTTATTAGAAATATGGTAATATTCTTGGTAAGTTATGGAGTATATCACAAATCAAAGGAAAAATCACTTCTGCAAAACAGTTCCATACATATGGCAACCTTCTAATCACGAAAGACTCTTGTTGTATGCCAGCGAAATTCCACATATTGTGTTAGTGGATGGGTACCTCTGAGGAATGGCACCATTCCAGCAAGACAGCACTCTGCTGTTGTCTTCACATTTAATTTGAAGCCAGCTTTAAGGTCACTTACGTGCATGTAATTCATTAATTACCACTGACTGCACTTTATAACATTATCATAATATCTGGCAGTGTTACTTATATTTTTCGCTGATATGGGTGCTTACAAATAATACAGTATGTGGAAAGCTGCCAATTTCACTTGATCCACTGAATTGCTTCACCCTCATTCATTTTTTTCCCCTGCACTCATAAAGTGGAAGAATTTTAAAGGTATAAATGCCAGTAAAGTTTCTAACTCCTACTGTAAGGCAGCATCCTTCATTTCTCCCTCTTGTGGATCATGATTTTTTTCGATAGGGGAGTGAATTTCTCATTTCCATTTTTACTTCTCTTATTAAAGTGAATTTAAGTCTGATGAAAGCAGTTAAACAATAGCCTCGGAGACTGCTACCTTATATTTGTCCATACCATAGGAATTGCATGACTAGCAACAGTCCAAGCTTCTCTTCAGGACTCTTGTCAAGGGGTCCCGATATAAAGGGACAGGTTGTAAGGGATGAGACGCCCATTCAGTCCTCAGTTTCTCCCCCAGGCTCCTAGCAACAGTGTTAAATACCACGGTTGCTTTGCAAAGTGGATATTTAAGCATCATTAAGGACATGAGTTTCATGTGCAAGACATGCAGATATAAATGGTATAATGAAAGTAGCAAATTCAGCCTTTCCCCCTAAATCTGTAGAGAAGCCCTGGATGTCGGAACTGCTGTGGATTCTGGATTCTGCTGTGCAAAAGGCAGGAGCAATGATAAATAAGAGGGGACAAGGAGGTGCTATTCTAAGCAAGCTCCAATGTATAGGAGTACTTAGGATTGGGGGCCTTGTGGCACTAAAGAGAGTAAAGAACCCAAGGGCAGAAAAAGTGTTATTATATGGACCCTGTTGTTCTTCTTTCCCACTAATAACTACATGAGGGCCTGCAAAAGCTCTCTCAGCCAGTATGTTGCAGCTTCCATAAACTTCTAATGTAATGGCTCTCAGCACTTTTAGACTCAAGACATCCCTTGGAAAATGCCAACTCTTAGTTTTCACTTGTTTTTTTCTTTTCTGTTTTTTGATTACAGAAAAATAATAGGGTAATTCTTCTGTTGCACAGGACTCAGAAAGGCCACAACAGGTCAGAATGTTTTTGACACTGTACATTTCTGCTTGAAATCTCTGGGCTTACCTTGTGAATCAAGTTTACAGACTCAACAGCGCTAACATTGTGTGGGACCCTGCAGCACCTTTGAAAGGAACACAAGGCACCCTGGTTGAGAATCAGCGCAAAAATGTGTATTTTCTCCATTCCTCTCTGCATCTGCCCAGTACCTGACAAAGCTAATCAGGATGGGAGGTGGATTCTGAATTGGGGCTTTATTTTAATAAAAGGGTCTTATTTTTGGAGAAAGCATTTAAAACAGGTGGAAGAAAAGAGATGGGCCTGTCTCTTTGAATTTTTCCTCCCATTGCTCCCAGAAAGCCTTGGAGACATGCCCACACAGCTTGCCAGTTTGGAGACAGCCGGTAGAAAGTATTTAGAAAAACTGAGAGCATCAGATGGTTGCAAGTTCTCTCTCTCCAGGGCCCTCTGCCTAGAGCTCTGTAGAACCAATTTGCATTTATTTCCTCCTGTGAACTCTGAGTTATACCCACCAGGCTTCTAGCTAGAGGCATCTATTCTGCAACATGTGAGGTATTTATCTCCAACAGGGGCTTTGCATGCTTTTCACTGCAGCATATAAAACAAATGCATATACTTGCCACTGAGCCCTTTTTAAATGCTTATGGCCAAATCTCAGCATTGAAATAATCCTTCCACTGGGCCATATTCAGCTCCATTTTAAAGTCGAGCTAGTAGAAGCTACCCTATAATTCACATATCAGAGTGCATGGTAAAACTGAAACATTCCAGAGAGTACGTGATCCCCTTCTTCCCTTCCCATGAGATACTTTGCTTTCAGGGTTAAGTAGAGAAACAATCTTGTCTTCAAAATCTTATAGTTTATTCTGGATCATAAATTTATGGGGAATGTCCTGAGTGACATTTTATAATACTTTTCAGAAGAGCTCAGTGGAAATGTGATTGACTTTCTCTCTGACAAACCTACCTCAGTGAAGGAGAAGACATGCTACTGAACATAAAAGGTACTGGGGTATTGGGCTATTGTCTCAATATCATTTCTCAAATTAAGCATAAGTTCAGGATGGTTGATTGTATCTAAACTAGTCTATTTTGACAATATACCTAAAGTCCAGTTTCACTATCTGTCCTTCTTCTGGTTAACCCATACCACAGGAAATCTCATATTATAACAGTTGAGTTTCTCTCGTTAGGTCAAAAAACTCTTATCTTGAATTTTTTCCAGAATGAAAAGTTCCAAAAAAATTAGGTACAGTATTCTAGCCTTTTCAACCAAATATTCAGTATTACAATGGTGAAATGTTTCATTTAAAGTACTTTCAAAATTGAACTGCCTCTTGTTGCTACTATTCCCTGTTGGCTAGGCTGTTCAGCTGGGCTATACTTCTCTTGGTGCACCAGCATTCAAAAGACACTTATGAAATGCCACACACAGCTTGACTTTGAGAGGACCAAAATGACTCATTGAGGCCAACAAGTTTTACCCATAAGGGAAAATGAGTACAGAGTGCATCCAAAATACAGCTCCCAGGAGGCACTGTGGCACACAGGCAGATACAATTTAATACTGAAGTAGTTCAAAGATATCATAGATTTCATAGACATTAAGGCTGGAAGGGACCTTGGAAGATCTTCGAGTCCAGCCCCCTGCCCCAGGGGCAGGAAGTCAGCAGGGGTCATAGGATCCCAGCAAGATAAACATCCAAATTTCTCTTGAAGGCGTTCAAAGTGGGTGCTTGAACCACCTCCGGCGGCAGTCTATTCCAGACCTTGGGGGCTTGGACAGTAAAGAAGTTCTTCCTTGTGTCCAGCCTGAAATGGTCATGGAGGAGTTTGTGACCATTTGACCTTGTCATCCCTTGGGGCGCTCTGGTGAACAGATGTTCCCCCAGATCCTGGTGAGCACCCCTGATAAACTTATAGGTGGCCACCAGATCACCCCTGAGCCTGTGCTTTTCCAGGCTGAAGAGTCCCATGGCTCTCAGCCTCTCATTGTAAGGTCTGTTTTCCTGACCTCTGACCATGCGCATGGCTCTTCTCTGGACTCTCTCAAGCTTCTCCACATCCTTTTTGAATTGTGGGGCCCAAAACTGGACACAGTACTCCAGCTGCGGTCTCACCAAGGCCGAGTACAGTGGGAGAATGACGTTGATAAATATTTTGGTTCAGCTCAGTGTTTCAACTTGACTCAAACTGATCCCAACAAAATATTATCATTACTACCACTACTACTGGTACTTTCTTGATAGGGAAATCAAACTGATTTTGCAGATTTGATTTTTTTCCAGCAATAGAAAGTTGTTTTTTTTACAGAAACTGTAATTTGAACTGAATAATCATTTAGTTATTAAATTCCCAGCCTTCTCTGGGTTAATGTAATATAATTAGAACACTTCGTTCTATATTTCAGAATCATCACTGTGATACTTTGGCAATCTCTAGATTTAAGATTATTAAAGTTTGGTCCCTTTATAAACTTCTCAGATTTGGTGAAAACTGAATCAGTGTTTGAACTTTGTAACCAGTCCTCATTTTTGAGCAACAGAGTCTGAACCCCAGGACTTAAATGCCTCTGAACACTGGGAAAGTTTGAAATAAAATCCAAACATTGTTGCTTGTACTCATCTCTGTTCAGTCTGATTATACGGCATGTAGAGAGGGTAAGTACAGCTTTCTTGAAAAAACATCTTTAAATACCAAGAACAGACAATACTCATTGGTTGATCTGTTGTGACATTTAAAAACATGAGTTAAAAACCAGTCACCATATATTAAACATAATAGAAGGTACATATATATTTTTCTACTGTTATTAAGGAATGAAAGTGCTTTTGAGGCTAGGTATGGAAAATAAAAAGTATTTAGCATGTATGGGGGGGAGATAGTTTTAAATAATGTTACATTTTTAATAACTTGCGAGCTGTTGTGTCATCAGAGTAGCAGCAATAGATATGAAAAACTAGGCATAAGAACCACATAGAAATATCTCCACAGATATAGCTCATGTTGATTTTCATTTTTTCCCCTACCAGTCTTTTTGAAGGATGCTGCTGACTCCAAGCCTTCTGCTATTTTAAGTCATGTAGTGCTGATCACCTACCTGAGTCTAGGAGATCTCTGGGGAGAGGGCACAGACAAGTGAGGAATAAGATCTTTTTGAAGGGTAAAGTCATCCTCTCTTAATGATTATATTTTCTTCAGCAAAACAAGCAGGAACAAGGGTGATTTTCCTTAGACAGACACTGCAATAAATCAGAATATAACACCTTGTTCTTTAAGGAAGAAAAAACAATCTCAGAGTGCCTTCTTTAAAAACAAAAAAGGGCGTGGATGCTTATTTTTATTTATTCAGCTGCTACAACATTTTTCATTGTACTGACCAGTTTAAGAAAAAAAAATGTAAGCACCTATTTACTACTGTTAGAGAAAAGCTGTGGGTTGTGGGATGTAGCATTCAACATAATGCAGTGCATACAAAGGAATTTTACTCTTCTGTTTCCACTGCAGACTGGAGAAAGCTGGCAACTGTCAAAATACATTTTAATGTTGGGCTGCTCAATTATACATAGGTATGGTATGGCAGCAAAATGCCAGCCGTTGACCCTAGATAATTTCCCCCAGTTGAACATGTACAACTATCAGTGACCTGTTGTGTGTTCTTGGGTCAATCCTTTCTCCTCTCTGTGACTCCCCTCCCACACGCTGTCACCTCTGTCTGTTTCGAGCTCTTCTAGAAAAAGACTGTCTCATGTTTGTGTGCAAGGTCAAGCACAATGAAGCTCTCGATTGGGATGCCTAGGTTCTACTGCAATACAAATACTGCTTTAGCCATCATATTAACTCCACAGTCACCATTCTTCTGTAGGCTAGACCATATGGGTACTTAGAATCAATTGCTGACTCTACTAAAGACTCCCTTGGTAGGCTTGGGCTTACCCAGAGCCCAGTTTAGGTACACTGAACACCTGCAACTCCAGCTAAAAACAAGTTCTTGATCTGTGCCTCAGTTCTCATTTGAACAATAGATATAATAATGTTTCCTTGCCTTACAAGGGTACTAGGAGGGTAAATTTGTTAATATTAATAAAGTTCGTAAGTTCTATGATAACAGAAGCCAAAGGAACTCAGAAATAATGACATTCGTCAAACTTGCATTTTAAGCAGTTTATATTAAAGCCCTATTTTGACAGGCTAGATTTGTTTACATGTGTACCACCCCCTTCCTCTGCCATGCACATGCACACGTACACACACGCACACTCATTTTTATTTAAAATACACAAACACAGATATACAATTTATGACTATTATTTAATAATGTATTAAATATACACAAGTGTAGTATATGCACATTTTTTTCATTTCCACAGGAGATAATGCCCTATTCAAAAGAGGGAAACCTAATCTACCCTCCATTTATTTGAAAAGTTCACAAAGCTCTTTATAGTCATTATTTATACAATCAGTCGTGTAACTAGTGGTGAGCCATGACATCACCCGCCCTAGGCACCAATTTAGACCGGGCATCTCTGGGAGCCCTCATAGTGGCAGCAACAGCAGCCAGGTACACTGCAGAACTGGGTCAGGAGCAGTAACTATCACCCTTCCTATCTCTGTCCTTGGCATATAAATTGCTAGTTACTCCTCTGTTTACAAAATATAGTAAAATGCAAGGTATAAAAAAATCCTACAATCTACCTCAAATACAAGGCACAAAACATCAGTTCAGATGCAAGACAGCCTAGCAATGTCAGTGGTGGAGCCCAATACACAGGTTTTAATTAAAATGGCTCAAAATATCCTCATTGATCTTATTGACCTTTTCCTCAAAAACAAAACTTCACAAAGGTACATAATCACATTAAGAAAGAAAAAGCAGCAGCAATGCTGGCAATACAATGCATAACACAGTCCCTACGTTAACAAACCAAGAGGTGAGCATATTAGAAATAAATTTCAAGAAGCAAATAGATTTCAGTTTTAAAGTCAGCATAATTATTAGAAATGTACGCGAACAATTTGTTTCTCTATACATAGAGGGTTTACCTAACAAGTGAAAGTCCTCGAGGTTAATTCTCCCTTTTGTTATATACGAAAATGATTAGATAACATTGGGATTTGAAAACAATTTCCCCCACATCCTCATCTTAATCCCCACTTTTCTCCTACTTCTCTTATCTTTCCTTTCTTTTTTCCTGTTCCACAGTTTAATCTTTTGGTGGTTATTGTATCTTTTGCCCACTAGCAGCTGAAATCAAATATTTATTTGCTTCTGGGCCAATCATTTGCACTCACTGAATATAAACAGTGATGATTCTATCTTGTGGAAATTCTTCCAAAATAACAACCATCCCCCATTGCATAACAATTGGACATCTCTCTCACCCTTTCACTCAAGGGATCTGAAAGACCTGTTCATTAAACCGACAACCCGAACCACTGGAATGTATTCACCTCTGTGGTAGAAGATGATAACTAAACACTCATCACAGAGGAGAGCCCAGTGGTTTGGGCTGTGATACAAAGCAGAAGGTGGCGGCAGGGAGGATATCTGCCAGGTGGCACAGGGCTAGAGACCCCTACATTTTGAAAAAGTGCTATTGCAAACTTTGACCATTTCCAAGGGGCCTAGCCCAAGCTGCAAAAGTGTGGCTAAGCAGAAGGCCCCAAAGCCGATCTCTGAATGACCACAGAATGAACCTTTGCAGACTGACAACCAGATTGATCAGCAAAGTAAAGGCCTCAATCAACATGTCGAGCTAAACGAGTAATGAGATTCAGTTAAATAAACCACAAGGCCTTCAATGAGGTGATCTAAATATACTAACATGGTGTGGCGGGCCAGTAGTGGGTGCTCCTGCATTGAGCCACCTACCTCACTGCGCCCGACCACCTTCCAGGCTCCGAGTGCTTCCCTGGGGGCACCTCACATCTGGCCAATCTCCTTCATGGAGCACACCCACTAGCCTGGGGGTAGAACTGCCACCACCCAGAGATGGGCTTGATTCTGGCTCTGTGCCCCCTAGGAAACACAGGCCTAGTAGCTCTTGAGGGTATTTGACTCACTTCAAGAACATGCGATGCTTCCCTCAGTCAGAAGCACAAGTAGTGGTCTCCCTTAGTCAGCCAAACCAAGAGGAACCCAAGGCATAATCTAGACCCACTCCCAATAAGTCTCCCACGCTAGGCACAAAGGAGAACTTTATTGGTTACAAGGGGTAGGGTTGGAATAGGGTACAGAATTGAGTAGTATCAGAGAAATCCATAGAGCAAACAGGGTGGCTGGGGTAGCCTTTGATCACGCATCTGAGTTACTGCAAGCTAAATATGTAGTTAGATCTCAGGTAGCTTACTCACAAGTATCATCCAGAGGCAGGTGGAGATTCCCTCTGAAGGCAGGCAGTTCCTTGATCATGAGTTTTGAGAGAGAGAGCAAGTTTCAGATGGTCCAGTTCCTCTCTCTCTCTGAGTTTTCCTCATGGCTGCTGCCCCTTCCTCCTGGGCAGTCCTTAACTTACATAGCCCTTATGACCTCATTTACCTGGTCCAATAGAGGCCAGCACCTGTTGGCTGTTAGCCAACTAATTTGAAATGCATCACTAGTTGCTGGGCAGACTGGCAGTCTCTAGCTCACCAGGGTACCCAAGCCCCTCACCTAGGTATGTGATGCTAGTCATGTAGGCAGAGGGAGCAGGTTTTCCCCCTTCCTCACTTCCTCAGGAATGTATCCAGCTCAGGTTACCTAAAGAGATTCATAGATTCATAGATGTTAGGGTCGGAAGGGACCTCAATAGATCATCGAGTCCGACCCCCAAATAGGGTAAGGTGTGTATCCTCTGCTGGGCCCATCCTAACCAAATTGTCACAGAGCAGAGTTTTTCGGGAGACACAAAGGTGGCCTTCTGCCACACATGGTAGCTGTAGGTTATGTCAGTATAACCAAATGTATTAGATGCTGTTTTGCTAGGTTTTGCTAAGATTTTTAGAGAAGGTGGAAAAAAAAAACCAGCCTTATCAATGACAACCGTAAACTAAGCTGAAGAAACAACAGGACAGTGTTGAAAAGAATTTGACAATGGCAAAAGGAAAGGGATAAGGAATCCTTCTCTTCAGGAATATGTATAGGATTTGCATTTAGACTGACCTAACCATGGTTAGGTTGATCTAAATGCCCTCTCATTCAGGCATTCAGAGGGCTTAAATCATAAAAAAAAATGGCTTGCCCAATCTAAGTGAATTCACCTGAGGAGGTACATGGACTTAGATCAAGATCTGGTTAACCTGATCTCACAAATTCCTGTACAGCACAGCATAACCCCGGGGATGGGAAAGTCCAGCTGCTTGTTTCAACCCCATGACTGTGCTAGTTCCACTCTCCACAACCTTGACTGTGCTAGTTTTAGCCCCCCACCCCCCGTCCGCCCTCAGAGCCCACCATCAGGCAGGTAGTGATCAGGCCTTGGTGATTGCCTATCTTGCCAAGGATGTGGAGGCACTGCTATGTGACCCCTTAGCCTACTAGGCAAGTAGCAGTCAGATGTGGCCAGATCTGGCCACAGTTGCCCGCAAGCACCTGTCCTGTCTACCGACCAGTGTTCTGAACAAGTGGGTGTTCAGCATCACCGGGGATGTAGTGACACCCCACTGCACCTTCTTGGATCCTGGTTTGGTGGAGCAGCTGGTGTTCCTCAGAGTAAACCTCCTGCTGCTGGGGTTCCCCAAGCTCCTAGTGCAGATGAAGTGAATGCCACCCTCCTCACTCTGTCTGTACCTATTCCATTTTTTCATTTTTTAAAAACCAGTTACTGCTCTGCTTTCAGAGCTGGAGGGGGCACTCACTGCATCACCAGCCAACAGGGGAAGAACATGTCCCTGCTGAGCTCATGTTCCAGGATGAACTTGGAGTTATGGGCTGGGGCTATGGGGAAGAAGGAGGCCCCAGGTCCTAGGCATAACCATTAAAACTACACCCTGCCAGGGTCAGGGAGGCTTGGTGGGACTGCTGGCGGCGTGGCATCCCTGTAAATCCCAGGACCGAGGATCCCCTGGTGAAAAATGGGTAGGAGGTGGCATAGGTGGAATTTTCCCTTGTATGCAGCACTGGTCAGGCCACAGCTGGAGTACTGCATCCAGTTTTGGGTGTTGCACTTCAAGAGGGATGCGGAGAATCTTGACAGGGTTCAGAGGAGGGCCACTCATATGGTCAGATGCCTGTAGGTAAGGCCCTACAAGGAGAGACTGAGGGACCTAGATCTCTTCAGCCTTCGCAAGATCCTCAAAGGGAATTTACAAAACACCTTTTGTAGACAAGCCTACAAACTTCACTTCATAAATCTCCTAGATATAAAAAACTCGTGGAATCAATATAGACTTTGGATTTATGACACACTATAACCTGCCTGACATCTGACTCCCCAGGTACCTCTCCACTTTTACCTGGCTGCTACATTCCCCCCACTTCCCGCCTTCCAACCCCTCAATTTACATTTTCATTGACTGGCTTTCTTACCTGCAGCCCAGCCTCTGGCTTCTTTACTATTCATTCCATCCAGGAAGAGCACACACCAACTGCAGATGCTTTCTCTGCCTGACGAAGGGTTGTTAAGATATATTTCTCCAACTATTCAGTTGGTCTAATAAAAGGTATCAGATTGAATCAAAGAACCTTGTCTGCCTTGTGTATGTTAAGGCAGAGCAGGATGAATGCAGCAGGGATGGTAGCCTTTAATAGGGGGCCTACCTGGTGCTGGGTAGATCTCAGCCTGGCCACCTGTTTCGGGGCCAACTGCCTGCCCCTCTTTCTCCTGCCACACCTTAATGGAAAACTGATTAAGATGTTACCCAGGCAGGAGGCTGCCCATTTTGGCCTCTGATGTCTAGGGGTGACATCCATTCTGCAGCTTCATACCTTCCTTACACTGTGGCCCATGTCTTGCAAATGGCTTTCACCAGCCAGGACTGTGCCTGTGTGTGGTGGCTGCAAGTTATCCAGTGCCCCCTACCTGCCTTTCACCATGGAATTTAGTGGTCCTGGCATTTCTTGGGGCTGCCGTGCCACCGGTAGTCCCACCAGGCCTTCCAACCCTCGCCGGGTGCAGTTTTAGGTCATGCTCAAGACCTGGGGCCTCCTCCTTCCCCATAGTCCCATCCCATACCTCCAAGTTCTTCCCGGCATGGGAGCTCAGCAGGAAGAATTTCTTCCCCTGCTGGCTGGTGAATAACTAAACTTCTGCCTCCAGCTCTGAGAGCAGGGCATTAAATGGTTGTGAAAGCAACTAAAGAAAGCAAATAGGTGTGGAGTGACGATGGTGGCACTCACTCATGTAAAGCTTGGGGAATCCCAGCAGTGGGAGGTTCACCTTCAGGAACACCAGCTGCTCCACCAAACCAGGATCCAGGGAGGTGCAGTGGGGTGCCACAACATGCCCAGCAATGCTGAACACCCTCTTCCTTGGAACACTGTTCGGTGGACAGGACAGGTGTTCCCAGGCAACTGTGGCCAGATCCTGCCACATCTGGCTGCAGGTTGCCCAATAGGCCAAGGGGTCTCATTGCAGGAGCTCCACATCCTCAGTGAAATAGGTGGCCACTGAGGCTTCCACTGTAACAAGAAATCTTTTTGCCTGTCCCCCCCCCCCCCCCAAATGTGAAGCTCCTCCATATGGCAAAAGCTCCTTTTGCAGTATTTGCTCCCTTTTTGGGATGCTTTCTCTTTTCTACCTTTTCTTCCTTCCTCTCTCTTTTTCTTTTATTATATTATTATTATTTTTATATAAGGTGTACTTGTAGTGAAAATAGAACTTGTAGATGCTTTTACAAATGTACTTTAGTTTAAGAGTAAGTTGTACCATTTAACAATATTAGCAAGGGCAGGAATCTCTGTATGGAGTGCATCCCTGAATGAATCATGATTGATTGTGTAACACAGTAGCTAGTCTGGATAAACAAGTAAATGAGCAGCAATTAACACCTACAAAACTACAGACCAAGAAGAGGAAAGACTCAATAAAGAGCCAGGAACTGCCTGAAACTTCACTGTTAAAGGTACGGAAGCCCCGGTTTGAACTAACTGACACTGGAAACAGACCCTTGGGGCTGAAATACACCCTGATCAATCACTTCCAGAGGTCTATTCATCATGGCAGTGAATCAATCAAAATTCATCAACAGACTCCCAAGACTGCATGTATCTGCAGACGTGACCCCTGGGGCTGACAGCTGCCATCCAGCAGCTACCAAGAGGGATGTCCCTCGAGATCAATGACCCCTGGATTGGGTAAGCCCAAGAATTGGAGAGTCACCAAAGTCTGCCAGAGGGGGATAAAAGGCAGCTAAGAATGACCCACAATGGCGCCCTCTTTGACCTGACTAGCACCCTGCCTGTCCAGCCAGAAGGACCAGCTGGTGACCCGCTTCTGAAGCAACATCGCAGTGAAAGAAGCCTCGAGTGGCCATCAATGGTGGACTCCAGTGCTTGGGGATAGGTATAGCTTGACACCAGTCCTTAGTGTCCCCTAGAGGGGATCAGCACCAAGGTTTATGGTCTGACTTTTGCATCCATCCAATAAACTAGAAAAAACTAGAATTTTATGATGATCCTGTGAGTTGGTCTTTTGTAGCCAACACCAGGCTAACTGCTGGATGGTGGGGTCTGGTACCTCTGGACCCCAACATTGAAGCCATGCCCTTGGCCCACACTGCAAGCAGCTGCGGTGGAGGAGATTGGCTGGTACTTGGAGCGCTGGCATGGGACAGTGGATCCCCCTCTTCCATGTCTCCCACCTCTGCCTCCCTGACCCTGTTCACCAGCACCTCTACCCAGTGATCAAGGGTTTTGCTGCTGATGTTCCCCTTCACTCTTGGGTCACACATGCCCACCAGCACATGGACCATACTGGACAGCAATGGATCCAGCCATTTTTTGATGCCTTCCTTCAGCCGCTACACCAGTGCCTGCACCTCTGGTGAAAGTGGCTTGCGCCATCTAGGAACGTTGATCCCCTGAAACTTCTCCATTTGGTTCTCAATCTCCTTCATTATGGGGATCTCCTGGCAAAGGAGGGCATTGCCAGAGCTGAGGCTCTCGGTGGCCTTGAGGAATGGCTGGAGGACCACCAAGATCTGGGAGATGGCATCTCACTCAGCTCTGTTCAGGGGGCTGCTGATCCCATGGGGATGGCCAACTGTTGCTCCATCAGCCTCTCAAGCATCAGGTAAGTGGAGTTCCACCGAGTCTCCACATCCCACATAATTTTGTGCTGCAGGATGTTCAGCTCTGCTTGTTTGTCCTGCAGCATCTTGCCCCCCTTGATGCTCCAGTGGAAGTAGCTGGCCACCTTCCCACATTTGGAAATGAGCTTGCTGGTGATGCTGGCACTGTCATCAGCAGCCCTGTCCTCCTCCGAGGCATCCCTGACTATGAGGTGCAACTCGTGTGCCATACAGTGAATGCCAACAACGTTGGCATCATGGGCTGCCTTGACCATATTGACCTTATTGTCAGTGACCATAAACCCATGGGTGAGCTTGTCCTGCCCAACAAGCCACCCCTGCACCATGCGGATCATGGCCACCATGATCTCCCTTGCTGTGTGGGACTCATCCATCACCTTCGCTTGAAGGAGAGCCCACCAATGACCTGACCAATTGCACCAGTGCCGTGTGATGGAGAGGTAGGCATGATCTCTACCTCAGCTGCCTCAGATGTCTGAGGTGAAGTGCAAACCTACCTGCGAACCTGCGTTGTGTAGCTTCTCCCTCAAGTACTCCCTGCATGCCTCATACAGGGAGGGCTCCACTGTCCTGCTAAAAGTGGTGTCTGCGGGCACTTGGTACAATGAGGACACAAGCACTATGAGCCACTGAACCCTGGCTGCTCAAGTAAGGAGAAGGTCTGGCCATCCAGAGCAAGCATCTCCCCAATGCTCTGGGTGACCTCACTCGTCCTGGGTGAACTCACCCCCTTTTTGCGGCTTTCCTCCACACTTTGACGTGAGAGGGGAACTTCTTTTTGGGCATTCTCCCACTGGTGCCAGGTTGAGGAAGAACAAGGGCAAGGGGGTGCTGCCTCCTGAGATGCAGCAGCATTGCTGTGGTGGTGAAGTGTTTCATTTCCTTGTCCTGGCTGATCTGCTTTCGGCAGTGCTGGCAGGTAGTCAACTCAAAATGATTCTACACTACACTACCTTCCCTGCCCCCGCCCTCCGCTTCCAGGTTGAGGGTGGGGATCTGGTCTTATCCCCCTCCTCAGTGGGCAGAGGCACAACAACAGGGGAAAGCCACCTACCCCCACAACTTCCTCCGAAGTGCCTTCCAGAGAAGGAGACCTGGGTCTAGGGAAACTTTGAGGGGTATGGAGCACAAACTCAGATTTCCCCTCCTTCCCCAGAACTTCCTTAGTTATGGCACTCAGCTCCTCTGCTTCTAGATCCAGCTCCTCCTTTGGCACTGGGAGGCTCACACTGGGAGCTGAAATTGAGGTGGAGGAGACTGTCATGCTGGTGATAGTGGCTATTTCTGGTGTTAGTGGATGCAGTGCAGGTGCAGGGACTGGTACTACTCCCATCTCCTTGTTCCCACTGGGAGCAGAAGACTCATCACTGCCAGGAAAGAGGGTGCATCTATGTTTTGGGGGGGGGGGGGGAATTTGTAGCTTTCCCCCTACCCCCTCTAGCCCCTCTCCCTCCCCTGCCAGAAGATTTGGCACCTGCCTTTCCAGCACACTTCATAATGTTTGCTGTGCTGGAAAATGTGTGTGTGTGTGTGTGTGTGTGCACGCGCGCACACATGTGTGTGTGTGTAATATAGCTTTTATCTGTTTAATATATGTGTGTGTGTAATATATCTTCTATCTATTTAATATGTGTGTGCATGTGTGTGTCTGTCTGTAATATATGTGCTTCCCTACACAGTGATGGATGACACGCTGTCAGGGAAAACACAGCTTTCTTTTAAAAAAGTGTAGGGTAAAAAAATACCAAGAATGAATAAGAGGATTTTGGGGGAAGAAGAAGTTGAAAAGAATGGATTGGATAGGGATAAGTAGAGGGATTCTAGCAAGGGTAATTAGTAAGGTGTATCCAATCCTTTCCAAGAAGAAAGACTAGCAAGAGACTGACTAGGAAGCCTTTGACACACTGTTGCTTCCAAACAGACAGCTCACAAAAGGGAGAGAAAGGCTTTGTGGCAGAAGGCCACCTTTGTGTCTCCCCAAAAACTCTGCTCTGTGACAATTTGATTAGGATGGGCCCAGCAGAGGAGACACACCTTTTACCCTAACTCTTTAGGTAACCTGAGCTGGATACATTCCTGAGGGAGAGGGAAAACCTGCTCCCTCTGCCTACCTGACTAGTATCACATACCTAGGTGAGGGGCTCCACCCTGGTGACCTAGAGACTGCAAGTCTGCCTGGCAACTAGTGATGTATTTCAAATTGGTTGGCTGACAGTCAACAGGTGCTGGCCTCCATTGGACTGGGTAAATGAGGTCACAAGGGCTATATAAGTTAAGGACTGCCCAGGAGGAAGGGGCAGCAGCCATGAGGAAAACTCAGAGAGAAAGAGGAACTGGACCATCTGAAACTTGCTCTCTCTCTCAAAACTCATGATCAAGGAACTGCCTGCCTTCAGAGGGAATCTCCACCTGCCTCTGGATGATGCTTGTGAGTAAGCTACCTGAGATCTAACTACATATTTAGCTTGCAGTAACTCAGATGCGTGATCAAAGGCTACCCAGCCAGGGGAGTTTGCTCTATTGGATTTCTCTGATATTGCTCTACCCTGTACCCTATTCTAACCCTACCCTCTGTAACCAATAAACTTCTCCTTTGTGCCTAGTGCGGGAGACTTATTGGGAGTGGGTCTAGATTATGCCTTGGGTTTCCCTTGGTTTGGTTGTCTAAGGGAAACCACTACTTGTGCTTACCTCTGACTGAGGGAAGCATCCCAACTTCTTGAAGTGAATCAAGTACCCTTGAGGGCTACTAGGCATGTGTTTCCCAGGGTGTGCAGAGCCAGAATCAGTCCAGAGCCCTGGGTGGTGGCAGTGGAACCCCAGGCTAGCAGGTGTGCTCCAGGAAGGGGGTCGGCCAGACGTGAGGCATCCCCAGGAAGGCACTCAGAGCCTGGAAGGTGGTCAGGTGCAGTGAGGTGGGTGGCTCAATGCAGGAGCGCCCCCTACTGGCCCACCACAGGCTTCACATAAGAAAGGCCTTGTATACTGTTTCTATGTCCCTCCCCCAGAGCACTGTGATTGGAAAGGAACTCAGGGAAATATCACAGTCACTGGCCAGGTACAGATGTCAATATCAGAGCAGTCTTCTCCCCACTGCTCACCCCTGCTTCGCAGTTTCCGTTTCCCCGCAAGACCACCTTCCAAATCACTGAATCGTTTCTGAATCTTTTTCCAAATTAATTCATATGCTTCAAATCAATTCAGAGCTTTTAATGGGTTTCCTGGTTTGATTCGGATTTGATGATTCATCTGCCAAATCTGGCCACATCTTCTCTGAACTGAATCAGTGACTGAAGCATTGCACACCCTAGCAGTCATGAATGGCCAGACAGAATTTAGGAAAAGTTTTCATTTTTTTTGTATTGGAGTTTAATCAATAAAAGTTCAGGCTGTAGACCTGTGTCCTGCCTCTTTTATCACTCTGTAAATTTACCTGTATTCTAGGTAACAGTGGACCATAATTCTTCACATTCATCTAGAAAAGATAATAGTTTTAATGTTGCATCCCTTACTGATTAAAAATATTTATTTACAGAATACCAGTGCCCTCCCAAACATTTCTCACAGACATATTTTCTAGCACTGCAACTGAACCAAGCAGTAGCCAGAATACCTTCTGTTCCTTCTCCAGGAAATTTGCATACACTTAGCAGCAGGCGCCTGCTTTGGAAATAGAAAATGTTTGTGTCTTCCTTCAGAGTGGGCAATGTTGAATTTAAGACAAAGTACTGGGATTTTAGGAATTAAGTTTCTTGCCCTTCCATCATATCCAAATGTCAGGAGAGTTTCACTCAAAGTAACAGTGGCTATTGTTAGAGAACAAGATATATAAGATAAACCTTTCATTGGCTTAGAAACGGTCCTTTTCTCTTTACTGTTCCCTAGTGGCTCATAAGCCTTCTGGATGCTTTTGCACTAAGAATTTTATTTATTTGCAGACATACCAAGGTCCAAATTCTGTTCATTATAGCAGTCTTAAATCCAGAAAAACTCCCCTGAAGATAACAGAGTTACTCTGGATTTACATTGGTATAATAGGAAGCAAAATGTAGCCCCATGCCTTTTACATTTTTATACTCTGGAATTTATATATTAGAAAATCTAAGGCAGAAATCAAAATAAAAAACTTGTCAAAGGTCACATCTTTTACATTCAGGCATTGTTTTGCTGGTAGCTGGCATACTAAATTCAATAATATGAATGTACAATGACTTAATTCTACTCTTGTAAAAGAGTGCAAGTTACATGTAAATAAATCCATTCACACATGCTAAGGGCTATCTCTAGGTCCCAGAGGACAGAAAAATGGGCCATTGTGGTCCCCATTTTCAAGAAGGGGAGGAAGGAGGATCTAGGCAACTATAGACTGGTTAGTCTCACCTCTATCCTCAGGAAAACATTTGAAAAAAATGATTAAGGATCATATTTGTGGGGAAAGAAATGCTAAAGGGAAACCAGCATGGATTCATAGCAGGTAGATCCTGCCTGACTAACCTTGTTTCTTTTTATGACCAAGTCACAAAATGCTTATTCACAGGTATCGAGGTAGATGTTATCTACTTGGATTTTAAGAAGGCCTTCAATATTATATCTCATACTATCCTCGCAGATAAACTGAGCGGCTGTGACTTAGATGATTACATGGTCAGGTGGATGATAAATTGGCTTAGGGGGTCGCACCCTTGAGAGTGGTGGTAGATGGGTTGCTATCAACCTGGAAAAATGTAGGCAGTGGAGTCCCACAAGGCTCAGTCCTTGGACCGTTGCCTTTCAATGTCTTCATAAGTGATTTGGATGAGGGCGTAGAAAGCACTCTGTCCACATTCTCAGATGATACCAAATTATGGGGTAAAGTTAACATGCCAGAGGGTAGGGAAAAAATCCAGGTGGATCTGGACAGGTTGGAAAAGTGGGCAGAACAGAATAGGATGCAGTTCAATAAGGACAAGTGAAAGGTGCTGCACCTAGGGAGAAGGAATCACCAGCATGCTTACAGGCTTGGGGAGGACCTTCTCAGCAGCACAGCAGTGGAAAGGGATCTCAGAGTCATTGTTGACACGAAGATGAACATGAGTCATCAATGTGATGAAGCAATGAGTAAAAGCTAACTGCACTTTATCATGCATTAGCAGGTGCATCACAAACAGGCCTAGGGAACTGATACTTACCCTTTATGTAGCATTGATCAGGCCACAGTTAGAGCACTGCATCCAGTTTTGGGTGCCACACTTCAGAAGGGATGTGGACAACCTCAAGAGGGTTCAGAGAAGGGTCACTCGTATGGTTAAGGGCCTACAGAGAAAGCCCTAAAAGGAGAGATTGAGGGCCCTGGATCTCTTCAGTCTCCAAAAGAGAAGGCTAAATGGTGATCTTGTGGCTGCCTACAAGTTCTTCAGGGGAGGGGGACAGCAAGGACTAGGAGATGCTCTGTTTACCAGGACACCCCTTGGAGTAACTAGGAACAATGGCCACAAACTGATGGAGAGTAGATTTAAGTTAGACATCAGGAAGAACTTCTTTACAGTAAGTGTTGCCAGAATCTGGAATGGGCTTCCAAGCCAGGTGGTGCTCTCCCCTACCTCGGGTTCTTTAAAAGGAGGCTAGACTTGCACCTGGGCTGAGGTCATCTGACCACAGCTCTCTTTCCTGCCCAGGGCAGGGGAGCAGACTTGATCTGCTAAGGTCCCTTCCTACCCAAACATCTATGAATCCTACCATGTAGTGCTACTAATGCTGAACTCAGAGGCACATTGATTTGCTGCTGTTGCAAAATAGTCTTGAATTGGATTAGAACAGTACAAGTGGTGCACTTTGAGTTCCATTTAGCAGGCAAAGTAATGCTTAATTTCTTTGTAAAGTAGGAATTTTCTTTACAACAGTAAGCAACAGCTACAAGAAAACCTCCAAAACAAAGCAAGCTCTATTCATTCAAGTAAGAGAAAATTGACTGTAAAGTTTCTTTCTTTCCCGACCTCCTTCCACCCCGTTCCATCTCAGGGGACCGGGGTCTCCAGCGGGAAGCCATCGTCCAGCCGAGGGGCTGGTGCTACTACCGTGGCCCCACCGCCCCCTCCCCCATCTGTGGCGCCCCCTGCCCTCGGTGCGGCAGCCCCACCAGGTGGAGAGGCGGACGCCTCCCCTTGCCCCCTGCCTGCCCCGGCCGAAGTGGCTGGGGTGGTCGGGGACTGCAGTGCTGGAGCCTCATCAGATGATGGGGCTCGGGCATCCTCCCTACCACCCGAAAAAGAGAGGGAGATGAGGGGGGCCTCTAAGGACACCCCATCCCTGACAGACCCCTCCTCGGCCAGTGCCGAGGACCCCCCCACTACAGAGCCAGACCCCGTTCCGGCTGCCACACCACCCGCCCCGTCGGATGTAGCCACCGACGAGGCAGACTTAGCGGGTGGGGGGGAGGGGCCTTCAGGGGTCCCCCTCCCCTCGCCTGTCCCCCAGCCTCCGGAGTCAGGCGGCAGCAGGGATAGTGGCGAATGTCTCTCTTCCGGTGGCCTGGCCCCGGGGGTGGCGGGAGAGCCCGCTGCCCCTTTGGTCACGCCCCAGCCTACCGGAGCAGATGGGGACGTTAGCGAGATGGAGATCCAGCACTTGGAGTCTCGCAAGAGACGTCGTGAGCGGGATGGCCCCTCCCCCCCCCCAAGAAGACAGGGAATGTCCTCGCGGAGCCGGTCCTCGACTCGGACGACGAGAGGCGGCTGATGTGCCTGGACATCGAGGGGGTCGACGCTGCAGTTGCGGGCGAGCTCCCGCCGGGGGTGCGGCCTCGTCGCTCTTCCGTAGGCAACATCCACCCCAAGCTGGCGGAGCCCCCCTGGGTCTCTCCTGACTATGGGGGACTCCTGTCCTTGCTGAAGCTAACCAAGGGGCAGAAAAATGTAGCGGGGCACATCACCCAGTGGTGTGCGGACCCCAAAGTGTTTGTCAAGGCTGCCAGGGCGGCAGTCAAGCTCATGAAGCAAGATCGGGGCACACGTCAGATGGCCTACCGTCTGGACAAGCTTGCCCAGAGGGTGAGAGTGGAGTGGGGCCTGGGCGGGTCCCTCGACTAGAGTAGGGCACAGTAGGCCTTCCCTGACCTGTCTGTATTGCCTTGCTCTGCTCTTGGGTGCTCGCTCTTCCACCCGCACTCTGCTTTGCTCCTCCTCTCCCACACCCACCCCCATGGCAGCCACAACCATTGGCACCTTCAACGTCAACGGCTGTCGAGACGCGGTGAAGCGCGAGGCCGTCCTGGAGCTCCTGCGGCAGAAGAGGCTGGCCATCGCCTTCCTACAAGAGACCCACTCTGACAGGTTCAACCAGGCGGCCTGGCGGGCTGCCTGGCGAGGACAGGTGTTCCTGAGCCACGGCACCAACCTCCGCGCGGGGGTCGCGACACTCTTATCGCCGCAGCTGCAGCTTGACGCGGCGGTGCCGCGGGAGGTCGTCCCCGGCCGCCTGCTGACCGTCCGCGTCACCCTCGCGCAACACCGTCTGCTGCTCGTCAACATCTACGCGCCCTCCGATGGCCAGGAGAGGGTCGCTTTCTTTGAGAGCTTGGCTGCCCTCCTGCGCGACGCTAGCGAGGATGATGACCTGCTCCTCCTCGGGGGCGATTTCAATTGCACCACTGCCCCGCGCCTCGACCGCACAGGGCCTGAGCCCCACCTGCCCTCCGCTCGCAAGCTGCAAGCTGCCCTGGAGGGGGCAGACCTCGTGGACGTCTGGCGAGCCCTGCATCCCGATGCGCGCCAGTACACCTGGGCCAAGACGAGCGCCGGCGGTCTCACCATGGCTCGCCTCGACCGCCTTTATATCACCAGGCACCACCTGCCACTCCTGCGCAGCAGCCGCATCGCTCCCTCGGGTCTATCAGATCATGGCCTGGCCTTCAGCGAACTGAGCCTGCCGGGGAGAGCCTGTGCACGGGCACCGTATTGGTGTTTGAACGTTAGTCTGCTCCAGGACTCTTATTTCCGGGACTGCTTTGCCCACTTTTGGCGGAGGTGGGAGGCTGCGAGACCGAGCCACTCCTCCTGGAAGCTGTGGTGGGACGTGGGCAAGGTCCAGACCCGAGCCTTCTGCCATCAGTACACCCAGCTGGCCGCGAACGAGACGCGCCGCCGTATCCGGGAGTTGGAGGAGGACGTGGCGGAGCTCGAGGCTGCTCTGCTGGCCGCCGGCAGCGACGCGGCACTGAGCGAGAGCCTCCGGCTCCGCAGAAAATGCCTGCGCGACTTGGCGGAGAGCGCGGCCCGCGGCGCGAGGATTCGCGCCCGCTGCCAGGAGCTGGTGGAAACCGACGCCCCGACCCGCTTCTTTTTCGACCTGGAGCGGCGGCGGGCAGCGAGCAAAGCCTTGGACCATGTCAAGACTCCTGAGGGCCGGGTCATTACAGAGCCGGGCGAAGTCCGCGAACGTGCCGTCGCCTTCTATCGCGACCTGTTCGCGGCCGAGCCGTCGTGCCCCGAGGCCACGCGGGAACTCCACGAGGGCCTACCGCGTCTCGATGCCCTGGAGGCCGGCGAGCTGGAGCAGGACTTGTCCCTGGAAGAGCTGGCGGCCGCCACGGCCGGCCTCGCCTCCGGCAAAGCCCCGGGCCTCGATGGGCTGCCTGCCGAGTTCTACAAGACCTTCTGGCCTCTCCTCGGCCCCAGCCTCCTGCGCGTTTTCCAGGAGAGCCTCGCCGACAAGGTCTTGCCGATCAGCTGCCGCCGAGCGGTGCTGACCCTGCTGCCCAAGAAGGGAGACCTGGGCTACATGAAGAACTGGCGGCCGGTCTCCCTGCTGTGCGCGGACTACAAGATTCTGGCCAAAGCGCTGGCCACCCGCCTCCGCGCGGTCATGGCCTCTCTCACCGGGCCCGAGCAGAGCTACTGCGTGCCGGGCAGGACCATACAAGACAACCTGTTCCTGCTGCGGGACCTGCTCACGGCTAGCGAGCTCTTTGGCCTCGACGTCGGCCTCCTCTCTCTCGACCAGGAGAAGGCCTTTGACCGCGTGGGCCACGCCTACCTCTTCCGCACGCTGGAGGCCTTTGGCTTTGGGCCCCTCTTCACCGGGGCCCTCCGGGTCTTGTACCGGGACATTTCCAGCCTGCTCAAGGTGAACGGGGTGCTTTGCGCTCCGTTCCCCGCGCGCAGGGGCATTCGCCAGGGCTGTCCGCTGTCGGGCATGCTCTACGCCCTGGCCATCGAGCCGCTGTTACACGCGCTGCGCCGCCGCCTGAGTGGGGTGGCCCTGCCATCGGCCACGGGCCCGTCCGCTGGCCCTCGTCTCCGGCTGTCGGCCTACGCGGACGACGTCACCGTCTTCCTCGCCACCCGGGAAGACGTGCGGGCTCTGGCAGATTGCCAGCGGGCCTACGAGCGCGCCTCCTCCGCCCGCATCAACTGGGGCAAGAGTGACACTCTGCTGCTTGGCGCATGGACTGGCAGGCCTCCGCCGGACTTGCCGGGGGGCCTCGCCTGGCGCCGCGAGGGCCTCAAGGTCTTGGGCGTGTTCCTGGGGCCGACGACCTTCATGGCGCGCAACTGGGACGGCCTCGAGGAGGGAGTGGAGGCCCGCCTGCAGCGGTGGCGCTGGCGCCTGCCCAGCCTTTCCTACCGGGGGCGCGTCCTCGTCATCAATAACCTGGCGGCGGCCACCCTGTGGCACCGCTGCGCGGTGCTGGACCCTCCGCCGGAGCTACTGGAGCGACTGCAGCGGCTCCTGGTGGATTTCCTGTGGGACGGACGCCACTGGCTCCCACGAGCTGCCCTCTACCTGCCCACCGGCGAGGGGGGCCAGGGCCTGATCAATCTGGCCAGCAGGGTGGCCGCCTATCGGCTGCAGGCCCTCCAGCGGCTCCTGTACACCGAAGGCCACCTCCCGTGGCGACAGCTGGCGTGCCGATTCCTGCGGCGAGTGGGGGGCCTCGGCTTTGACCGGGAGCTGTTTCAACTGGACCTCACCTTCCTGAACGGGGCGGTCCTTCCCCCGTTCTACCGCAGCGTGGTGCGGGCCTGGCGGGCGGCCTTCCATCTCTGTCCCCAGGCCAGGCACCTGCGGTTCCCGCAGCTCCTTCGAGAGCCCTTGGTCCACAACCCGGCCCTGCACCGTGTCGTGCCGAGCCTGGCCTCCGCCAGCCTCACGGCAGCTCTCGTCGAGGCGCGCTCCACCCGCCTGGAGCACCTCCTGGACCCCGCTCGGTCGGACTGGCTGTCACCCGAGGCCCTGGCTGCCCGGCTGGCCATGCGCTCCGTCCGCACCGCGGGGCGGCTTCTGCGGGCCGTTAGGGCCGCCCTCCCGACGGAGGCAGTGACCGCCCTGGAAGCCCATCTCCAGACTCGCCGGCCCCTCCCCGCCGCAGACGCCGCAGAAGACGCCTTCCCACCGCTACCCGTCATCCCAGCGGTACCCGGCGAGCTGGCCGAGCGGCCCAACACGCTGCTCAGGCTCCCGGTGCCCCCCAGCAGCAATACGGGCTGCCCTTTTGGCACCCTGCCCCGCAAGGGCCTCTACATGTGGGTGGTGCGCACCCGGCACGCCCAGGTGCTCGCCGGCCGCCCTGACACCGCGTGGCGGCGGCGCCTGGCGCGGCCCGGGACCCCGGCGTGGCGCACGCTGTATAAGGCGCCCATCGCCAAGAAGACCGGCGACCTGCAGTGGCGGCTCGTGCACGGCATCCTGGCCACCGGCACCTTTGTGCGTCACTTGGACCCAGCGGCCTCGGCGGCCTGCCCCTTCTGCCCGGGGGTGCTGGACGAGGACATTTTCCACGCCTTCCTCGACTGCCCCCGGCTGCAGCCTCTCTTTGCCGCCCTGGGCGCACTGCTTCGGGTACTGGGCCGAGACCTCTCCGAAGACGCTTACGTCCACTCCTTTCCGTACCGGGCGGCCGAGCGGGCCACAGTCAGCCTGGCCAACTTCCTGCTGGGCCAGGCCAAGATGGCCACCCTGAAGAGCCGGCGAAACCAGCTCAGCGGCACCGGGATGGTCGACGCCCTGCAGCTCTTCCGCCTGCTGGTGCGGGCCCGCCTCTCGCTCGAGTTTGAGCACGCTGTCCTCCGGCGGACGGTGCCCGCCTTTGAGGAGCGCTGGGCCCTCGAGGGGGTGCTGTGCCGGGTCGAGGCGGGACGCCTGATCCTCGTTCTGTGATGCCACCGGCTGCTCAAGCCGCAGAGACGCGTCGAGCGGGCCGAGGCCCTGGACTTTTGCTCGTGCGGGTCGACCCCGGAGGCCTCCATGGGTGTCCCTGCTGGCAGAACTGTAAATACTGTAAATAGTCCTTATGTTCGTTGTGTTGGTTTTTTTTTGTTTTGACTAGAGTGTACGGGCAGGCCTTGCAGGCCATGAGCCCAGGCCTTGTCCATGAGGCCCAGAGCTTGGGGCATCCTTGTACATGCTTTTGACTGGCTCCGAGTCATCACCCTCCGGGGAATAAAGGTCTCTTAAAAGTCAAAAGTCTTTCTTTCTTTCTTTCTTTCTTTCTTTCTTTCTTTCTTTCTTTCTTTCTTTCCTCCCTCCCTCCCTCCCTCCCTCCCTCCTTCCCTCCCTGCCTTCTAAACACAATTCTTAATTTCCTTAAATGGCTCACGAGAGGGATTTGCCTTGTCTTCCCGCCATCTTTTTTGAAGTTGTGAAAAATAAGTTGTCATATCACAAAACTGATGTTGCCTGAACAATCTAACAGCATGTTATTCATATTGGGTCTGCTTCTGACATGGGAGTATATAACGTCTGGGAGAAATCCATTGAAATCAATAGTATTTAAATAAGTAAATGAGAATAAGGCCTGAGGAAATGTTTACTAGCTTCAGATGCTATATGCTGAATGCCAACTCTTTTTTTAGATGATTTAGTTCAACATGCTATATTTTGACTTGCTGGCTTATTTAACTCTTTTCCTGAATGTAGTAACAAAGCTATAAATAACAGGTGATAGAGCTGATGAACTTGGAAGTTTTAGGCATTTCAGAAAAATACCCCAACCATGAGACAGCATGACCTATGGGTTACAGAAAGCAGACAGAGTTGCACCTCATAGACTAACTCAAACAGAGTTGCATAAGCTTTCATAAGCAACAGCTTGCTTCATCTCTGAAATAGCCTATAAGGTTCAATTCTCTCCTGCCTTCTGACTGCATGGCTAACTACTGGTCTCTGCTTATGAGTTACAGAAGAAGGCTGTTTTATATCTTGACCCAAGCAACACAGTAATCTCTGACCCACTATTTCAGCCAATTCAGCGTTCCAACGGATAAGAGCGGCAAGGAAAGCTTTATAAAATTCTGCTACCTTCATTCTTATGGTAAAGATTTTTTAAAGGCATAGAAAACAGTCCAGATGAATTCCATTCTCAAGACAGTCAATGTAATGAGGTAAATTAAGCAAGAAAACATTTCATACATTAGTTGTAAGATCTGAAGGGTTTTTTTTTTAAGTTTCAGTTCTCCATGAATACAGAACAATGCTAAAAATAATAATAGTTTTCCAAGCCTCTTCAAAAGAGTTTAGTTAATTAACTTTTCAGTCTCTCTCACTAAGGAATGAATCGTATCTTTACTACATGTCCTTACAGTTTGGAGATTCCAGAATAAGATATGGTCAAAGAAAAACAAATATTTTATGAATTTTAAGTTTAAGAGTATTTCCATCAAATCTCTTGCTTCACTTCTTAAAATCACAGATGGGACACTCAGTAATGCCACTGCAATTTTACTATGTTGAAAAAAAAATCTAAATTACTACTTTTGTTCTTTATTCCATTGATGCCAGTAGCATGAATGGTAGGGGTAAGGCTTTAATATAAGATTTAGGACAGAGCTATCCACAGAGGTGCATATGGTAGTATTTTATACAGATTCTACTATGGTGATGGAAGCTTTAGATGAATAGGAAAACAAGTGATCCTGGGATGATTTTGCCTCCATGCCTGTTTTAGAATAGTTACAATTGTTTAAAGGATTTCTATTATGTGTATCTTTTGAAGATACCCTCATTAGTACTGAGCCAACTTTATCTGGAAACTGGGTGTTATATGCACCCTGGGCTCCATGAGACTAAGGAAGTAATACTTCCTCTATACTTGGCATTGGTGAGACTCCAGCTGGAGTGCCATGTCCAGTTCTGGGCACTGCATTTCAAAAAAGATGTGGAGAATCTTGAAAAGGGTCCAGAGAAGGGCCACAAGAATGATTAAGAGCCTGTAGGACAAACCTTATGAGGAAAGACTAAGGGACCTGGGACTGTTCATCCTGGGGAAGAGAAGACTGAGAGGGGACTTGGTGGCCAACTATAAGTACATAAGGGGTGAATGTTGGGAGCTGAGAAAAAAATTGTTCACTAGTGCGCCCAAGGGGAGGACTAGGAACAATGGCCATAAATTGTTAGAGGATGGTTTCAGATTGGATGTAAGGAAGAATTTATTTACGGTAAGGGTGACCACAATCTGGAATAGACTTTCCAAGGAGGTGGTGCAGTACCCAACCTTGGAAGTCTTCAAGAGAAGACTGGATAGACAGCTTGCTGGGATCATTTAATCTCAGTAGTATTCCTGCCCAGAGCTGGGTGGCTGAACTTGATGATCTTTTGAGGTCCTTTCTAGCCCTTTATTTCTATGATTCTATGAGGTCAAATAGCTTATTGGATCTGAATACTCTGGTTTCTCCTCAGATTGTAAATATCAAACTGTACACCTAATTATGGAATAAAATATATTTCCATACTTTTATCAACTTCAAACTTGAAAGTATTTAGATGCATAACAATAGATTGACTGTCCCCACTGAAATACTACCTTGACTGGTATTTTTAGGAGTATTTTTTCCTAATATGGTACATCCCTACAAAATACTAAGGTGTTACTCAAATCTGAGTTAATCCATCCTAGCACTATTTTAAACAATTAGTTTGATTTAATCTAGGCTTTTTATCTAAATTCTTCTAAATCACATTTGACCAAAGTCACTAAGAATGTGAGTGTTGCTATCTAAAAGCTCCACTTCTACCACGTAATCTCTATTGCAGATGGATGGAATGTGTAATTTAAAGAATACAAGAATAACTGAGCAGCTCAGCCCTATGTCTGTGTCAAGACTGAAGGGAAAATTAACTGGCTAAGATAAAAAAAAGAATCAAATCCCAACTCAATACAAACCTTCTTGAGGACTGAAAAGGTTGATTGATTATTTTCTTTTAATTTTCACATCCCTGAATTTCCTGTTTTTCACTAGACAGGAGGGAAACATCACAAGTAAGCCTCTCTGCAATATTTGCCACCTGGATCAAAGCAGGAATTATTGAAAACCTCATCCTTTCAGTTCTCATAAAATTTCCATCTCACCAAATATTTTTGGACAAGTTCAGATAGATTAGTTTATATAAGCTAGAGGGCATAAGTTAATGGCTTAAGCTTGTGATTTTAAAATACCCTCACTTTAAGACAACAGACTGAAACACTGGTAAAGTTGCTATAGCTCTTCGTCTTTCTGTAATAGGTATATTTATTTCCATGGACATTGAAGATCCCATAACATTTTATGAAATAGACGAAGTTTGCAGTGATACCATTTGCTTGCATTTTAACTTTTTTCCTGCAATAGATTAATAGTCTTAATTGCTGCTACCCTGATCTGTCCAAGTGTTTAGGGACTGATCCTATACTATTTGTCTCAACAAAAATATTCCCATTTAGTTGAACAGAAGCACAATTCAATCTTCCATTTGATGCTTGTGTGTGTGTATAATATAAACGCACATGCAAATACGCAGATTTGTAAAAGAATTTCAGTTGAAAGACACAAAGTAAATATGAAATATTACTAGTTGATAAACATCTAGGCCTAGCTAGCATAGAGAGAGTATATACCTCAAATCCACTAGTGCTTGAAGTATTACCAGCAAATATTTAAGTTCAGAAAACCTACTCCATTAAACTTACATTAATGTTCACACAAGTTTTTATTAGAAAAGACTTCCTTTTTAGGGAGGAGGGAGGCAAACGCACCATATTTTCTTACATACAACATGCCCCTGAATAGGACGTGTAACTTGTTTTTGAAAGGCAGAACAAAGAACAAAAACTCCTTCCTCAGAGCGTCTCCCAGGGTTAAAAAGAAAGAGTTCATGGCCAGCAGCTAGGGAGTCAGAATGGGCCATGTCTACATGACACGGTGACTGCACAGTTATTGCGCAGTCATTTAGTACTTGCATAACCATATGCTAAATAACTGCGCAGTAACCAGCATTACTGTGCAGTAGCATCCCCATGTAGGTTCTGAGTGACACTGACTGCACAGTAGCTCATTACTACTGTGCAGTAACATCCCATCATAGTTCATGCCTTGCGATGCTACTGTGCAGTAGTAATGAGCAACTGCACAGTAAATGTCTTGTGTAGATGCAGCCATGAAGCTTTATTTTCATTCCTCTCTCAACCTTAGCAGAGGCAGAAACGTTTGTTACCATATTTCCTTGGTGTTAGAGTGGGGCATGAGCAGTTTGTGATGGCCAGAACCAGAGGGATTAATAAGCAATAAATATGTGCTTCTTAGAGGCATTTGGTATTTTGCCTAAAAAGGTAATATTAGTTAATATAAAGCTTGTAAGTTTGCAAACCGCAAACATAACTTGTTTGTCATAAGTTTAACCAAAATGATAAAATTAACTGTTCGTGGAACTGACTGGGCCCCATAGGCAAAGCTGTAGATGCAAGATTAGCTGACCTAACGGTTTCTGCTCAGGGTTCAGCTTTAACGATAAAATCTGGTTCCAACTGCCTGGTACACCCAACACATTCCAGGAAAGCACATCCCAAGAAAGCATATTCAAATGAAACCTAAAAAGGGTTGGGGCTTAGGTGGAGCAACGTCAATTTCAAATCTAAAGGTGCTGCATCATAATTTGCTTATTGGATAAACCCAACTTTGGGTAGTAACCTTTTATGATAATTTTTAACACCTTTCAATCCCATAGGGTAACAGCTATAGGGTAACATTGTGAGTGGCTCTGAAGTCAACAGACTTTAAGACTAGGTATAAAAAGTGCGTGCATCAGGTAGCTAGCAGGAAGAAGGGAACAGAACGGCCATTTCTGTTCCATGCCCGGACCCCGGACTCCTGGTGTGAGTGAGGATCGGATCCTGATCAAGGGAACTTCTCTGGTAATCCCTCTGACAGAGTTGATCGGGGATGCCTGACTTCGCTAGAATCGCTTGACACATACCTGGCATTGAGGGACTATTCATAAGTTGCCAAACCATGTCTGTCTATCTGTTCTTTTAAACAGCCCAGTGGCTAATACCCTCACAGTGCCCAGTTGGCCTGCGACAGAGTTGATCTATCTATCTGTTGTTATTATTTACTATTAGCTCTTTAATACTGCATTATCTGCTTATCGCATTTATCTTTCTGTTAACTGTTGTGTGCATGTAAGCTATAATAAATTTGCCATTGCTTCATTCCTAACTTTGTCTCCTCAATCCGAAACTGAATTAAACAGCCCAGTTGGCCTGTGATAAAATTGATACACTCACAGTGCCCAGCTGGCCTGTGACAGCAGCTGGGGAGGGTCACCTGACATACAGGTGAAGTACAGAGGCTGGGTACCCAGAGAGCCAAGAGTTGGGAAATGCCAGGAGTCAAAACCAGAATCAGGAGCCAAGAGTTAAAATCAGAGGTCTAGTAAGTGAATTAAGGAAGCCCATAAGGGTCAGGAGCAAGTACCTAAACATTTTGCATGGACAGTGTACTGCAGGCTGGGCCTAGCCTATAAATGCTGTAGTGGGTGAGGCCTGTTGCCTGTGGCCTCAGGGGCTGACCACCTTATTGCCCAATTACGGCCTGAGCTCTGATCTGGCCTCATTACACTTATAACGTATACACTAATTTTACTGCAGCTGAATTTTGGGGAAAGGGTGTGTGTTGTATGTGCGAAAATGTTTAAGCTTTTGTTTTAATCCCCTGACAATATGCCCTATTTTTTTTTTTTTTAGATATCAGTTACCACTCTCCAAAAATTCATTTTCCAAACACAGAAAAATTGTATTTGTTCACATTTACTTCTGTCCCAGAATTTTATGAAGGTTTTTTGCTTTGTTTTGTTTTTTATTCTCACCATCTCTTTGTCCATGTCTCTGCTCCAATAGTTTGACATCCCAGCCTCATTTCTGTTGTTCTACTGTTGCCATTTCAGTCCATGCAAAGCAAGTGTACAGTGCTGCCATTCTCATTCCATGTCACTTTACACTGACTTCAGAGCTACGCTGAATGACTGAAGATGCAAGAACTGGAGAAACAGGCCCTGAAGGATGATATTCTGGCTTACTTGAAATCAGGGGCAAAGTTCATTTTTATTTTAAGGCAACTAGAATTTAATCCAGAATATTCATGCTAATGATATGCTCTAGTGTTTGGCTGGATTATCTCAGGATGCTGTAGTATTGTTTGAAAAGTAACTACTTCTTCATTCCCCAAAATAATCCCTCAATGCTTGTCTAATGTATAAGCAAAAGATTAAAAAAACCCTTTTAAATATATAATGAGCTTTCAACTGGTGTGTATTGTATCCAGTGATTGAAAGCCAACCAGAGAAGAATGATTATGAAGGTCTTACAATGTTAGTGTATAATTAGTAAATACTGTTTGTAGAACCTAAATATGCCTATTAAATTTCTTTGTACTGTTGTTGTGTAAGGAGTAAAAGACACAAAAAATGAACAGAATTTTTCCATCACTCACAGATAACTTTGTTCCCTTTCCCTCCTGGTTTCTTCTGCATGTCATAGGGCTTCACCCTACTTTAATCATACACTAGCTTATGTTTCTAGCCATTTTGGAGTCATTTACTGCTTTTATTTGCCCCTCAGAAGAAAGCCAATGGACAAGTATTACCCTAGCTCAGTGGTTTATAAAATCCCTTAAGTCATGGGCCATTTCATATCACTTTATGAAGGGAGGAGGCTCTTCTCAGCCAGACTGGCTGACCTGCTCCACCAGGCTTTAAACTAAGGCCGCTGGGGGACGGGGGGACTACCGCCACTGCTGGCCCACTGAGCAATCCTTGCAAAGCCAGCAGTTCAAGGCACTTAAGGGAGCCCACCCCTGCCCCAGCCCTGGTAAAATCTGTGGGCAAGAAAGGAGCCCCCCAGGGGTCACTTTCCTGCCTATACACAAATGCCAGGAGCTTGGGGAATAAGCAGGAGGAGCTCATCCTCCTGCTCAATGCAAATAATTATGATGTGATAGGGATAATGGAGACCTGGTGGGACTCCACCCATGACTGGACCATGGGTATAGATGGCTATACCCTGTACAGGTGGGATCGTGTAGACAAAAGGGGTGGGGGTATAGCTCTCTCTGTTAAGGAAAGCTACACATCCCTGCAAGCCGATATTGGTGACCAGGGTGGACGACTGGAGACCCTCTCGGTTAAAATCCATGGGGAACACGGCACAGGGGACACAATGGTGGGAGTCTACTACAGACCTCCCACCCAAAGTCCTGAGCTTGACCAGGAGTTTGCCCGGGAACTGGCTGAGGCAGCATGCTCCAGAACCATGGTTGTCATGGGTGACTTCAATTACCCGGACATCTTGTGGAAGGATCGCTCAGCAAAATCTGAATGGTCGCAAAGCTTCCTCTCATGCGTGGATGATCTCTACCTGACTCATGAAGTCTATGGGCTAACGAGAGGCAAAGCGCTGCTCAACCTGGTACTGGCTACTGGGGATGACCTAGTCGGCGACCTAGTGATCGATGGGAAGCTGGGTGACAGCGACCACAAGCTGATCACCTTCACCATCCGCCGAAAAGCTGGCAAGTCAGTCAGCAACATGGAAGTCCTTGACTTCAGGAAAGCCAACTTTGACAAGCTCAGGAGGCTTGTCAGTGAGGTCCTACGGGACCATGACCACAGGGAGAGGGGAGTTCAAGAAGAGTGGTTGCTCCTCAAGGGAGCGATCCTCAATGCACAAACAAAGTCTATTCCATCTTGGAGGAAAGGCAACAAGAGGGCACAGCAGACCCCTGGCTCTCCAGGGACCTAGCAGACCTCCTGAGGCTAAAAAGAAAGGCCTACAAAGGATGGAGGATGGGAGTCACCTCCAAGGAGGATTATTCTGCACTGGTCCGGTCCTGTAGGGAGCATACCAGGAAAGCCAAGGTTGCAACTGAACTCCAACTAGCTTTGAGCATCAAGGACAATAAAAAGTCCTTTTTCAGATATGTGGGGAGCCGGAGGAAAAGCAGGGGCAACGTTGGACCCCTGCTGAACCAGATGGGGCAACTGACAGCTGACGCCCAGGAAAAAGCCAACCTATTAAACAGGTACTTTGCGTCGGTCTTTCATCAGTCCCATGGGACGCCCATGCCTGCTACGGGACAGGGAAGTCTGGGTGAGGGTGATCCCCTGCCCTCCATTGATGCTGACTTTGTGAAGGAACATCTTGAGAAGCTGGATACCTTCAAGTCAGCTGGCCCTGACAATCTTCACCCCAGGGTACTCAAGGAGCTGGCAAGCACCAGCCTCTAGCACGGATCTTTGAAAACTCTTGGCACTCTGGTGTAGTGCCCGAAGACTGGAAGAAGGCCAACGTGGTGCCTATCTTCAAGAAAGAGAGGAAAGTGGATCCGGCTAACTATAGGCCCATTAGCCTGACTTCTATCCCGGGGAAGATCTTAGAAAAGTTTATTAAAGAGGCCATCCTTAATGGACTGGCCGACGCCAACATCTTAAGGGATAGCCAGCATGGGTTTGTTGCAGGTAGGTCTTGCTTGACCAATCTCATTTCCTTCTACAACCAGGTGACCTATCACCTGGACAAGGGAGAAGAGATTGATGTCATATATCTTGACTTCAAAAAAGCCTTCGATCTGGTTTCCCATGATCACCTCTTGGAGAAACTGGCCAATTGTTGCCTTGGGTCCTCCACGATCCACTGGCTGGAAAATTGGCTCCGTGGTTGGACCCAGAGGGTAGTAATTGATGGAAGTCACTCATCATGGTGTCCTGTGACCAGTGGGGTCCCCCAAGGCTCTGTCCTTGGACCCATACTATTCAACATCTTCATTAATGATGTGGACACTGGAGTCAGAAGCGAACTGGCCAAGTTCGCCGATGACACCAAACTTTGGGGCAAAGCATCCACACCAGAAGACAGGCGGGTGATCCAGGCTGACCTGGACAGGCTCAGCAAGTGGGCGGATGAGAATCTGATGGTGTTCAACACTGATAAATGCAAGGTTCTCCACCTTGGGAAGAAAAACCCGCAGCATCCTTATAGGCTCGGCAGTGCTATGTTGGCTAGCACTATGCAAGAAAGAGACTTGCGGGTCATCATTGACCACAAGATGAACATGAGCCTGCAATGCGATGCTGCAGCTAGTAAAGTGACCAAAACGCTGGCTTGCATCCATAGATGCTTCTCAAGCAAATCCCGGGACGTCATTCTCCCCTTGTACTCGGCCTTAGTGAGGCCGCAGCTGGAGTACTGCGTCCAGTTTTGGGCTCCAGAATTCAAAAAAGATGTGGAGCAGCTTGAGAGATTCCAGAGAAGAGCCACGCGCATGATCAGAGGTCAGGGAAGTAGACCCTACGATGACAGGCTGAGAGCCCTGGGGCTCTTTAGCCTGGAAAAGCACAGGCTCAGGGGTGATCTGATGGCCACCTATAAGTTTATCTGGGGTGACCACCAGTATCTGGGGGAACGTTTGTTCACCAGAGCACCCCAAGAGATGACGACTAGGTCGAATGGTCATAAACTACTACAAGATCTTTTCAGGCTGGACATAAGGAAGAATTTCTTTATTGTCCGAGCCCCCAAGGTCTGGAACAGCCTGCCACCGGAGGTGGTTCAAGTGCCTACATTGAACACCTTCAAGAGCAAACTGAATGCTTATCTTGCTGGGATCCTATGACCCCAGCTGACTTCCTGCCCTTTGGGCAGGGGGCTGGACTCGATGATCTTCCGAGGTCCCTTCCAGCCCTAATGTCTATGAAATCTATGAAACTTCTTCTGCTGCAGAACCCCTACCCCTGTCCTAAAGACTGATGTGAAGCCAGACCACATAGCCCAACAATGGCAGTACACCACCTCCCAGCCCATTTTACCATTACCCCCAGTCTCTTTGTAGAATCTCTGATGACCCATCATAGAATCATAAAGGAATTAAGAACTCGCAGGCTAGGACAGTTGGAAAACCTCCTGGGGGTGCCTCATATACAGCCGACTCCCTTCCTGGAACACACCCGCAAGCCTGAGGATAACACCGCCACCACCCAGAGGCTAGACTGATCTTGGCCCTGTGCCCTCTGGTAAAAACACAGGCCTAATAGTCCTTGAGGGGTACTTGACCCACTGCAAGAACTTGGGATGCTTCCCTCCGTATGAAGCACGAATGGTGGTCTCCTTTAGCCGAACCAAGGGGACCCCAAGGCATAATCTAGACCCTCTCCCAATAAATCTCCCACACTCGGTATAGAGGAGAACTTTATTGGTTACAAGGAGTGGGTTTGGAATAGGGTACAGGGTAAAGCAATATCAGAGAAATACCTTTAAGCAAACAGTGGCAAGGTAGCCTTTGATCACACATCTGAGTTACTGCAAGCTATATATCTAGTTAGATTTCAAGTAGCTTACTCACAACTGTCATCCAGAGGCAGGTGGAGATTCCCTCTGGAGGCAAGCAGTTCATTGACCATGAGTTTCAAGACAGAGAGAGCGAGTTTCTGACAGTTCAGCTTCTCTGAGAGTTCTCATCATGGCTGCTGCCCTGCCTCCTAGGCAGTCCTTAACTTACATAGACCTTATGATTTCATTTACCTGACCCAATGAAGGCCATCAGCTGTTGCCAGATCCAATGAAGGCCAGCTAACCAATTTGAAAGGCATCACTGGTTGCCGGGTAGATTGATGGGGTCTCTAGCTCCCTTCCAGTCATGATGACATTGCTCAGAACAATAGGGAGTTTAAGCTGCCACCCAGGTGTGCGAGGCCAGTCATGTAGGCAGAGGGAGCAGGTTTCCCTCTCCCTCAGGATTGTGTCCAGCTCAGGTTACAACTCAGAGTTACCTGAAGCCAATGGGGCCAGTGGTGTCTGTGTTCTGCAGTGACCATGGTAACCAAACTGTCAGATTGGTCACTCGCCTGATAGCAGAGTTTGGGGAGAGACAGAGATGGCATTCTGCCACAGGTGGCACCTGTGCGGCCCTCTATGGTAACCAGAACCAGAGGCGTAACTATCACGAGCAATAAATATATGCTCTTGGAGACATCCAGGCAATTGTTTAGCAGTTAAGATTAGCTAATGAAAAGCTTGCAAGTTTGCAACCCACAAGTGGAATTTGTCTGTCACAATTTAACCAAAGTGTTGAATATAACTGTTTGCACTGATCATGAAATGACTAGGCCCCCAAAATAAGCCAAACTACAAGATTAGCTGATGTAACAGGTTTTTTAAAGGTCAGGCATAACAAGATCTGACCACCTAATATAATTAACACATTCTTAGGAATCCAAGGAATAAGAAACCAAGGGGTTGAACTTGGGCAGGTAATGTTAATTTCAAACCTCAAAGTAATGTGGTGTAGTTTGCTTATTGGGTGAACCCAAGTTCGGGTGGTAACTTTTCATGATAATTTCTAACACCTTTTGATCCCATAGGGTAACAGCTATAGGGCACAATTGTGTGTGGCTCTAAAGCCAACAGATTAGCATAAGATGAGACATAAAGGACTACGCATGTCAAGTGACCAGTTAGAAGGACAGGACAGAAGGACCATCGCTGTACCAAGCCTGGACCCTGGACTCCCAGTGTGAGCGAGGACCAGATCCTGACCAAGGGACCTTCCCACTGACCCCTCGGTCAGTGTTGATCGGGGACACCTGACTTTGCTGGAACAACTTGGCACGCACCTGTCATAGAGGGACTGCAGATAAATTGCCAACCCCATGTGGGAACTCTTTGTCATTCTGTCTATCTGTTGTTATTATTCACTATTACCTCTTTACTACTGTACTGCTTGTCACATTAACCTTTCTGTTAACTGTTGTATGCTAAGCTATAAGTAAATTTGCCTTTACTTCACTCCCGACTCTCCTCCTCAATCGCTAACCCAGCAGCTTAACGGCTGATACACTCTCAGCACCTAGCCAGCCTGTGACAGCCCTCAGAGGGGAGCTGCTACCCTTGCCCCCTCCCAGCCCTGCTCAAGAAATACTGCATATGCCGCATAGACTTGGCAAAGATTCCAGGTGCTAAAGTGAGGATTTGCTTTGGGGGATATTGGAAATTCTGGTTAATAAAATGCTGGTTAACAGAGCTTTTACTGTAATTAACTTGTGGAATTCATTGCCACAGGAGGTTGTAGAAGCAGATAGCACAGCCAGATTAAAAAATAAACTAGACAGATTCATGGATAATAGATTTATTAATAACTGTTGACTAGAACAGTTGGAAATGTTTCCTCTGGCATCTCTAAACCAATAATAGTGGATGCCAGGGAAGGTAATGAATAGGGAAGAGATCACTCCAGTTCAATGCTTTCCCTTTAAAGCGTTCACTCCTGCCACTGTTGGAGATAAGCTACTGGGCTAGATGGACCATTAGTCTGACCCAGTATGGCACTTCTTATGTTCTAAAATGCAAAAACATTATTAGGTTATCATTTTTGCTATAAATTTCCTGTTGGAAGAATAGCTCTGAGGGCCCCCAATTACCAACTCATTGACTAGTTATCAGTTCATCAAATGAGATAATTCCAAAAAAGAAATTAAAGAGTTACCTCCAAATTGGTGTTTTTTAATTGCTGAATTACACAAACATCTATACATATATTTAATGTAAATGGTTTTCCTTCTACTAAACTTAAATTGAATGTAGAAGACTCTCAGAGACTTCAAATGTTCACTCTTTTATAGAAATATTCCCTTTAATAAGTGTCTTAAATTCAATTTAGGTTATCCTGGAACTAATTCCCCCTGGTTTAATATGGGGGAATTTCTGCCCACACCTCAACCCTTGTTCTCAGGAAACCAGATTCATAAAATGAAAGAAACTGGGATATTGTCTGTGTCATATAGTCACTCACTGCTTACTGAAGATCTGGGTTCTAAGAAGATTTTCATTTGTCTTTCACATCCAGGGAACATGCTGTCCCAGGATGGCATTGGGTAGCCTCTAGTAAGGGCCCTTTAACCTTTTCTGCTGGAGATAGTCCATTCTGTATAAAATAGCTAAAAGGACATTATTATCTGGTAAAGTACTTTCTTGCAAGTACCTATTCTTTTTTTTTAAATCAGGTTGAAGGTAATGTTTTGTTCAATATAAAAGTGAACGTTTCAGTGTTTTGTTTTGGTAAGAGAAAGCAAATAATTTAAAATGTGGTTCAGTCAGAACCATTTTTTCATTTGGCAACTTAATTAAAAAAACTTATTCATATCAAGAACGCTATATAGCACAAACTACAGCACTCTATATAGTAAACTACCATAACATTACTAAATATCTTTTAAAAAATGGCTTCCAGTTCCTTGAGTATCCTTCCACAAAGTGTGGGCTGTCTTTTCCTTTCTAGGTCACTAAATTCCCAAGGGACAGCAGAATGTTTAATGTGACACAGAAATTCCCAGACTGAAATCCCTCAACCTTTCTTTTAATTTATCAACCAAGCAGAATTTATGAGGTATCTAAATTGGAAATGAGATGTGTATCTTAATGGTCTGTCCCTTTAGTAAGCAAAGGAAGGAATAAATAAATCACACAACTCTTGTGGACAAAATGCAAAGTTACTTACGTCTTTCCACTCAGGCTATAAACATTTACCGCATCATTTTATGAGCACAGTGAAAAGGAGCAAGAGAGGGAGCAAATTTTATACACGTGCAAAAAAATAGATACATGCTGATAAAAATGTACACCAATAAAGACTGTTAAATGAATAAAGTGCTCTTTCACTAAAAAAATACGAGTTTTAGAAAGAACTCCCATGCTCATGTGGTTTAATATGTGGAGAATATTACCCAGCAGGTGGGGAATTTTCCAACATTGAAAAAACAGTGCAACTCATGATTGCCCATGGGGCTTTCAGATCAAACGATTTGGACTTTGCTTGTGTTGTGAAAAAATATCGGAATACTATTCAAACTGGAACCTTAGCATTGAAACCCCAGATGGTTCTCAAAGAATATGCAAAGGGCCTTAGTTACATGAAATGAAAGAAAAGAACATGAGGATGAGGATAAACTTTATCCCACATCTAATGTTTCAGGAAAATAGAGGCACCAGCTATTTTTATGCAAGATTTGCCATTTCAAGAGGCTTTTTTGCAGTAAGTGAATAATGTAATTTTCCAGGTCCATAGTCTTTAATATTGTACCTGATCAAAAATAAATACATTTCTATAACTAGATTGCTTGGAATTTGCTCAAAATTGACCTACGACCTCCGCTTATGAAATCTGGACATGCTTGATTGCATCACAGTGACACAGAGCATGTTCAATTAATACTTACATTATAAAGATTGTGCAAACAACACAAACGGAAATTAAACCTTTTCACTATCCATCTGCATCTGAACATTCACAAATTGAAATAAGTGTGAAAGAGCTGCACTCAATCAATTTCAGCTCAAGTCCCCGACCTGATTATGTTATGCATGTCAATATACATTTCCTTAATTAAATGTGGTTCAGTGAACATTAATGGTAAAAAAGGGAGAGTTTGGGCCTCTTATTACTACCCAAGACATTAACCAATGTAAACGATAGGAAGTAGATTGATAGAAAGAATGCTGAACTTAAAAAAAAAAATGCTGTTGTGTACATTATCATAATTATCTCCTATGCTCGGTGACTTTAGAACAGGATACTAAAAATGTCATTATTTTTCACTTGATGATCTATCGTGGGTCTTAATAATTACAAGAAGTGACACAACATGCTACATCTTTGTGGGAAATTAAGTACTATATATACTGTGTATAAACCATTCATCCACCGTTGCTTGTGTCAGTGCTGTTGCAGGCTGTGCAAGATGTCACATAGAACACTGCAGTTTAACAATGAGAAAAATGACTTCAAACTCAATCCTTCCTATATCCTTTCAACTTTTTCCATTTTGCATCAATCTTCTATAGTCCCTACAAAAGTGAAGGTTTCTCAATTTTTTTTTTTTACTTTCTTTCTTTTATTCTTTCCTGCTTTCCTTTTGTCTGTCCATTCCCAGTGTTTCCCTGTACAATCAGCTGCAGCAGCACCTACTAAAGCCATTATACAGGAGTTGTTACCATACGCATTGCGTAAGTGGCTTTCACAAGGGGGAGTTTTCATCAATATCTCTTGGTAATGGAGGACCCCACACAATGGCTGGGTTTGCAATGCTGTTAAGTGCTGATAATGATGTTAGAGGGCATTAATTAAGTTTCCCGAAGAGATTGCTTTTTATTCACTATATTGCAGATCCTTGGAGGAAAAGGGGTGACAGACTGGAAAAGTCATACAGCACTACCACAGAGATTGATCCATGCGGGGAAAAATATTTTCTATGGTCAGCTTATGTTGTTTTTACAGTATTCTCTCTCTGTTAGAGTTAGGCTAAAGATTACACAGCATGCCTGATTCAGAAGGAATAAACTACCCTATTGTGCACTAATGGGTACTTCCTCATAGGCAGATGGGAGAAAGATGATCCAAAATATCTATGTGCATAACAGTAAGAAGCACAAGGTCAAGAACTTGCATTGTTGCCTGTTGTAGAGAGCTGATAGATTCTGAACTTGGAACTAATATTCAGGAAATGACAATTCCAGTTCAATGCACAAAAGCAAATTAAAACAAACAAGTTGAATGTGTCAGAGCACACTGTTTGAAATACATGACAGTAGAGCAGCCTTTTGTACTTGGTGCTGTGTGGCAATGGCAATCATGTCATATACAGAATACAACAACGCTTTTTTCTTCTTTTTGGAGAACCTGTCAGTCTCTTATCCCCCAAGGGCTTCTCCAGTTAACCAGCCAGTACTGAAGTCCAAACAGACTAGAAAGGTTTCTCTCAAAGAGTAAAGTATATCAATTATAACATATAAATTTGACAAAGTTAACTTATTTTCCTGCTCATGTATTGTCTTCAAGCACTTTACAAGTCTCATATGTATTACTTGCCAAATATTGCCTACACATTTTTCTTGGTTTGCAACTGCTCATATGCAATTCAATGTGAAAAAACAGCATCTGATATTTGATTGAATATATAAAATCACATGATATTGAATCTGAGTTCTGAGTGAAGTGCAGGAAGATGGCATTAGCCACCTTTCTAAATTTTTTCCTTTATCCATAGTTCTTTACTCATTTTAGATCCAAACATAAGCACAGAGTTCTGTCTAGTATTTCAGTGGTGACCACCAAACATGTCCATTCATGCTTGGTACTTCTACTCAATCCATGGTTCCAAGAAAGGAGTTTATCCAACTTCTTTTTTAACATCTGACTTGGACAACAGATTGTTCCTAGGTGTGTGGATCATAGAATAAGTAAGGCTCTTCTAACTCTGTTCTGTAATCTCATGAGTTTCTTTATGTTTTAAGGACATCTTAAAACTCTTCCTCAATTTTCTTGGGCCTCTGCATCTCCAGTGAGGAAACTCCCTTGAGGAGACTAAGGGCCAGATCCAGTTTGGTCTCAGAGCAGCCTAAACATGTATTAGGTGGAATGTAGACACTCAAGAACAATCTAGTTTGGTCCTGCTCCACAAGCCACCAAATGCAGTAGTTGCCAAAGTTCAAACAGCCCCTCCGTTTTGGACTGCAAAGTTCCATACTCACTCAATCTTTAACTTCTCTGCATGCTCATACACATCTAGGTTACTGGTGCTCAACCACTTGGCCCTAGGGCTGGATGAGTGGCCTGAGGCTGCTCTGTGGTCTGCCCCTACTTCCCTACCAACAAATTTCTGGATCCATGGAGACCCCATAGGGCAGATGACATGACCTCATGGACCAGATCTATCTTCTGTGCCAGAGGTTGAGCACCATTGATCTAGGTCCCTAAGTTTCACTGCAATTCAGTTTAGTGATGAGGAGAAACCCTAGTCCCCAGAGGGACCTGAATTATTGGGCATGGGTGGAGCATGTTCAACTCATCTCAATACCTTTGAATTCTGATAAAACTAAAAATAACAGTGCTAGTGACATCTATATTTTGCCCCAAAACATAGCAGCTAGAGTATTCACTGAGGAAGTAGAGCTTTATTCTAAGCCCTCCCCAACCTTAGTACTTCTTTGACTTCCTGTCTTCAACTTCCCCAGAGCATTCCCTAACCACCAAGCTGCAGAATAGGATAGACCGGCTTCTGGATCAGATCCAGCTCATGGAGCACTCTCATCTGGCCTGACAGGCTACCAGCAGGCTACCAGAAGTGGGAAGGAGGGAGAAGAGGGTCTGAGGCTAAATTCAGAGCCCTTGGGCCTGAATGAACATGGTGATTGGCAGCAGGGGGTCAAACTCCTTGGAGGAGTTTTAGTTTGCTGTGCCCCAAGTCATTTAAGGTGCATTAGGCCACCAAATTTGCTAGTGGCTGGAATTACTGAACAATACATCACCAATGCGTGAAAACACCAACACCATTAAAGTGGTGCAAAAACATTTAACCCATTTTAAAGTGTCGTGCACAAATACCCCTCATTTTGTCTACACATGGCCTAAGTGTTAAAGCACTCCCCCCTAGATTTCTCAAAATTTTGAAAGCAGGAGGAAAAAAAATTATTGGGGGGGGATGGGGGAAAATTGAGGAAAAATTGAAATACTTGAAGGAGTTTACTTTCTTAATGACACTAAAACTTTACTTACTTTTTCAAAGAATGAGGAAGAAATATGCTTTAGTTACCATATAAGTATACCTAGCATTGCTTTCTATGAAATAAATGTGTGTGAATTCTTTATTTTTGAAAACTTACAATTTTATCCAAACCTTACAGATGGAGTTGCACACAAAAGTACTTAAGGGTTTTTTTGTTTGTTCTTGTTACTGTCTGTTTGTACATCTCTAAATGAAGGAGGGGGGGAATTAAATGTTAAAAGAAAGCTTCAGTATTGTTGACTTACATAGAAAAATGAAGGTTATAGCCACAGGACTCTGAATCTGTATATAAACCAAGATCTGACAGTAAAATGCAAATACAAAAGCAGCTCATATTCCAGAGGAAAAAAACCTAGGAAAATGAACATCCCTAAAAGTATTTATTAAAATGTATTTAACCACAACATAATACACCAGACTTTAACAGTGAGTTATGATTACATATAGAGTATGTCATAACTGTAGGCAAAAGTAGTTATCCTAGGAACAACAAACTTAAACAATGCAGTTACTAATAGTTTTAGAAATGCTAGCAAAGCTGAAAATAGCCCTTATGACTTCACTAATAGGAGTCTGAAAAGACCATGACTTCCAATTTTGAATTTTTGCTATGAACTTCACACACTTCAACAAACTGAAGACTTACACAAATTGAAACAAGCTCCTCAACTTTTCCACTGCTTCTTGATTTTCTGTATTTTACCTATGCAGGAGAAGAAGGAATCTGAAGCAGACAAGAAGCAAGAGAAGTCAGAGGTTGTGTTTATTGGGCCCATAACAGATATGCAGTTAAAGGAATGATGGGATCTGATGTGTGATCTACATAATCATGTTTTTACCATGCCACATGTTCATGGCAGGAAGCATGAATGTTAGATCAAGCAACAGATTCCATCATACCCTATTGCCAGTGCAGGGAGAGCCTGGAATCGTGACCTGTGGCTGGGAGCCCCCTCAGTTAACAGTACTTCCAGCCACAGGGGCGCATCGTGTGCTCCTGTGGCTGACAGCCCAGTCAGCTGATCTGGACTCCCAGCCTCAGGGGTGCATGAGGAGCCCCCACAACTGGGAGCCCCATTCGCTAGCCACAGTGGTGCACCTGGGCATACAATCAGTGAATAGTGTGATAGAAATCAGCAACAAATTTAATACACATTTTTGCGGAGTAACTTTGTGACTTATTCTTTGTTTTATGATGCCATTAATTGCTTTAACGTGTGGCCAGGTCACGACTTACAATGTGATTAACTGCTTAATCAACTTAAGTGTAACGTGTGGCAGGGACCTCAGACAGCAATCTGTACCCTCAGAGCACCATCTAGTATCAGAGTGGCACCAACTAATTGCCTTAGTATATAAAGATGGGGCTTAGTATATAAGCCTAGACCCTTCACTTGGGCTTTGGCTCTTCTGCACCTACTTTTCAGCAGCTCTGCCTTGTTCCCAGCCTTGCACTCTTGTGCATCTTCCTGACTCAGACCCCAGTAAGCTTTTGCTTATACTGTTGTGTGTTCTGGACTCCTCATCTCCGGGTCTCTGGCTTGGCCTACACTACAGGCATGGATACCACTATGAGCTAGGAACATGACACATACTGCCTACGTATGATCCCTTCGTACTGTTTCAACCCCCAATTTGGATTTCCTGCAGGATCACATACATCTTTAACCCTTACTTCTCTAGTCTGCTTGTGCCTCAATCCTTACAGTATTATACAAAGGCCTTGCATTGCATTGTAGAAACCATACACTTCGCAGATTTTCAGATCACATTCCTGGACCATATATCTTAAGAGGTTCTGTATTCTGTGACATCTAGAAGTACTTTCTAACACCAAGACTTAATAACCTTAAGAATCTAGTGAAATGCTGTAATAATGCTATAATCACTCACAATACTAACTTTGAATCATATCTAAAATGTTTGCGGCAGAACGCTTTTGTAAGAATTTTACTACTAACCATCTGTGAATAAAGCCCTTCACTTCTATTTTTTTCCTGACTTGTGATGGAGATATACTTAGATTAAAAAAAAAAACCACCGTTGACTTTATGCCAAGATAAAGTAAGGAAAGCCTGACCAAATTTCTTTGCCTGATTCAGGTAAAATGATTGCAGAAGCAACTGGCTATAGAACATTCAGAGTTTTGCAGGTGAACCCAGACAATATCCTCATCAAGCAGTGTGTTGTACAATTTTAACTGTTTTAAAATTTTCAGTTTTTATCATTGTTTCCTAAATGAGCTATTTTGGGTTTTTTTGTAAACTTTCAAATGAGAGCACCACACTTCTCCATCTTGTTTTTCTAGACAAAAGTTCTTATCATGCTTTTTTTCCTGCTTCTTCTGAAAGAGTCCAACTATAATACTGGAAAGCACACTGGAAAAAGAAGCAAAAGCATGTAGAAAAAAAATATGTAAAAGCTGAGTAACTTTTACATATTTTTTTTCTACATGCTTTTGCTTCTTTTTCCAGTGTGCCCAACTTCATAAAAACAATAATAAAAAGTTTTAGACCATAGGAAACACATCTTATTATAGAAATATGTGCTTATTTATCCATTTTGATGCCTCATACTGCTTTCATATTACTGGCACTGTCTATTGACAGAGCAAATATTTTCCCACTTCCTGTCTTCTCCAGGACTTTGCATATTTCACTGCTAACAGATTCTGCATTATGTCTGTTCTCTCCAGTGCTCTTGTAAAAAACTCATAGAAGTGTTATCACAAAGTTTATTGTTCCTTCCCTCTCTCTACCCCCAAACAGTTGTCCATCCATCTGTAAGTACTGCCAGACAAAGTGCTCCATTGATTTTTTTTTTCTTGCACAGTTTGCATTACACTTTCATTTTCTGACTATAAAAGAGGCTTGATCAAAAAAATTCCATGGAATCTTAAGAGTTTAAATACTGCCTTCCAAAAACTATTACCGGTGAAGCACAGGATGCTTTTCTGAGAGCTTGGTCGATTTTTTTTGGTGATAACTAAGCATCATGTGTGAATAAATAAAGCAACTGTTAGGAATCTTTTAGATATCGTTGGTTAAGATGCCTATTGGTTTCTTGTTGACTGAAGAGCTGAGTTTGAATATACAATGCTTATCAACAGCCACATCACAGAAGTAAGTGAATTTCTAGATTGAGAATTCTGGTTGCAGATGCAACCATTGTCAGTGTCATGTTCTTTGACTAGGACTTTATTTCCATTTCTGAAGGATGTCTTAATGTCTGGTTCAGGTATTGCTTTCAAGGATCATTTTGGTTATCCTGGCAGCATTTAGAAATGCATATCTGGTAGCATTTGCAAAATACAGGACATTTTCTGTCTGTATTACTTCATTTAGTCTGGAAATGCTTCCATGTCTGCAAATAGCTGCATTATTTTTGATTGAAGAAGAAGAAGAAAAAGGGGGACGATCTCTTACATGCTGGGTGTGGCTAGTTTTTCCTATTGATCTGAGGGCCAGTATTCAGAAGCAGGCTCTATTCCAGATGTGCATGACTCTACTTCAAAGTCCTGCAGATAAAACCCTCTGTCTGCTCCACTGATTCTACACAGGCAGACAGCAGACTGTTTATCCCCTTTCTCTCGGACCAATTCTATCCCTTTCTACCATTCTTCAGTTCCTTTTCATTTAATTAATCCACCTATTCTTACATTGCATTAGTCCCTCTCCCTGTGCCAGTCAATTAAGTCCTCCACTCTTATGCCTTCAAATACCACCTCTTCCCAATAATATATTTTTGTTTGTATAGAGTTTATTTTTAAAGGATTTTGACATTTTTAATTATATAGTGCAATGCAGGCTGTGTAATACTTCATCTTCCTCACATTGACCTGTCCCCTTCTGGAACTGTGAATGTTTCAGTAAGCTTTTTTCAATGCCTGGTTTTGAAAAGGCCCATCTCTTATTATACACAGAGTAGTATAAAAGTAATAATTAAAAACTATTAAAAAGAATTAATGGGCAATGCATTGTGAAAAAACATTTATGCAGTAAATACATGCTTTGCCTTTTGTAATTTAGAAAAACAGGAGATTGTTATCCTTGAAATGCACGTGTGTATGGCCTGAAAGGACATTAGAAAAGATTTATATGCCTACCTTTTTCTTTTTTTTTCTGTAGTATCTCAGCAATTCCACCTGCAATGAAGTGGGGCAGTGTTGTATTTTGACAGATCAAGGGCACTTCAGTGTTCTAATTTTCTTATTTACTGTCTGATGGTTAAACAGATATTTGCAGTTGACTGTCCCATATTTTGTCTTTAAGGGTTGGTGAACTGATATCCAGAAAAAAAGCTCTGCAGTTGTATTTTGACTAGAAAAGCCATGACATCTGGAGTACAAGTAGAATCAGTAACTAAGGGGGTGCTGCCTTGGGGCGAGACTGGGGTAGGGGGAGGAGGGTGGTAAAAACAGCCATTGCTGCAGCAGCTACACTTTTCAATTTTTTCCCCATGTCCCCTTGTCCATGTCTCATGATGCCAGGTTGACAGAACTTTCCACCTTCTTTATACCACTTATTTTATATATACATTCCAATATTATAAAAGCCTTAGTCTGTCTGTCTGTAATGCTTTATTCATGCTCTGATTGGGCCAATCAGAGTGCCCTACACAGACAGGGACAGACAGCAGAGCACCACCATGACAGTGGGGACTGAGGGGCTGGAAGGGACGGGGGTGAAGCAGTGGAGCTGGCCTTGCCCCCCTCCCCTGCTCCTTGGAGGCAGAGGGGGATAACAGGGACTGAAGCGCTGCCATAATGAAGGGGATGGAGTGGGAGGCCAAGGCCAGCAGTGCTGGCCTCACTCCCCCTGGTCTGCTCTTTGGAGCCAGGGACCAGCACCCCACCTCCCAACAACAGCTGGCAGGGAGAGGACACGGCGGGAAACGGGAGGGAGCAGAAAGGGGAGGGGGTGTTATTGGTGGCTGCACCCCACTGCAACCACTGCCCCAGCCCAAAGTGGTGGTGGGGGAAGCCGGGAGTGGCCCTGGCTCCAGCCCTAGCCTGAAGCGGTGGGGGGAGGAGGAGGAGAGTGGCCCTGGACCAAAGTGGCAGGGGGAGGTGGGGAACTGCCCTGCCTTGGCCCCAGCCCCGGCCTCAGCCCAAGGCGAGGGGGGAACGGGCCTCTGTGTCCTCCCCCCCCCACCTCCCCACATCATTCTTGATGGGCAATTAGCTAGTACAGTAAGCCACATTATCCGGCACCTTAGAAACCGGCATGCTCCATTAACCGGCATGCCAGTCAATGCAGCAAAAGTGAAACTGGAAGTGCCCACTGTGGCACTTCCGGTTTCGCCGAGCCCCCAGGGCCTGGGGCAAAGCAGTGTGCACTGCTGAGCCCCCATGGCCTAGGGCAAAGCAGTCTGAGTGCGGCCCCTCTCCCTGTCCCCCGGCACACTGATGCCAGAGAGGGGCGGCGACACACCAGACATGGAGGGAGGGGTGGTGGCCCAAACAGGCAAAGACATCTATTGGGTCCTCTCAGGTAACCAGCATATTTAGTTATTTGGCACCCTCCCCCCCCATTTCCTATGGGTGCCAGATAACAGAGCTTTTGTTTTATATACAAAATCATGTAACCTCTAATTTGTCTCCTTTATAAGGTAAACAATTCCAGTTTCTTTCAATATCATTTCATAAAACCGTTTTTCCACACCCCTGATTATTTCATCTTTTTATAAAAATTGTGAAAAGAGAGCATCTCTGCCCCCAGAGAGTTTTGAGTCTAATGCCACAGTCCAACAAACATTTCCACTTTAACCATACATGTGGAAACACTATATCAATGATACTTCTCACATGATTAAGTGTTCACAGGCTTGGCTTCTAATTAAAAACAGGAGTAGCCAACAATGCTGGGATGGCAAGGACTGGGACAAAGAGAATATGGTTATATAATAGGAGTCTAATCTGTACCTTTTTATTTTTAATACATATATGATGATAAATAATTTATGACTCTTGTGAAGGGATTTTCATTTTTGTTATTAAATGGCCAGTGGATCAGAGATGTGATAAAATGAAAATCAAATCTCAAATAAAGTGCTTTGATTATCAGGGTTCCTATCCAAATCATCTAAAACCAGAAAGGGCTCACATTCATGGTCTAATCACTGAATAGGTTTTTACCTAAGATGGTAGAAATGTTATTAAAACAGCTCACCCCAAAGACATCTGTCATTTAGGACAGATACCTCATGAAGGTCAGTGACATGGCATCTTAACTTAAACTAAAACCCTAACTGGCCTCCTCTGGCCAGTCCTGTAAAAACATATATTATAGATGATCTAGATTTGTACTCTGATGAGAGGGAAGTTAATTAGCTTGTGCTAATTGTGTTAGATAAGTACTAAGTATTGGGTTTAGTCTAATGATGAAGTTACACACTACACATTTATCATAGTAAGGGCACTGAAAATACAAGCGTCTGTACACTGAAGCCCATGGATTAATGCTTAGTGCTTACACTGTCATTGCCACAAGTTCCCAGGCCCAGAGCACTTCCCTGCCCAGACACGTCCCATACCGGCATTGCTGGAGCTGGTCTACAGAAACCCTGGCCCCACTCTGTCATGGCCCCGCCATTCCTAGGATCTCCATAGAAACCAGCTACAATGATGCGGGCAAGTGCTGCTGAGAAATGGAGTCTGCCACAGGCCAGATCCAGCCCATGTGCTGGACTTCACCTGCCCCCTGCCTTAATGTGCAACTCCTTACAGCACATACTAACTTTAAACACTGCTTAACAATCCAGGTAGAAAGATTTAGTATCGTCTAAGGGTAATGCACAACTTTACCTTAAGGTAGCTGGTTTAAAGCTAACTCAGGGATAACTACATCAACATATATATTCAATGACTCAGACACGGCTATCTATAGAGACTCATGGCAGGAATATACAAAGTTCTTGGAAAAAAGTGCCTACATATGAAATGAGACTGGATCACTGACTCAGTTTATGCAAACACCTAGTGCCTTGGTTTTAAAAAAAAGATTTAAATCAGATACTACGTCTTAAGATAGCACTTTCTAAATAAATATCTTTCAAAATAATCACAAAATATCTTACAAACCAATCACCAAAAATAGTGTTGGGAAGAGGTGACAATAGGGTTACCATACATCTGGGTTCTCCCAGACATGTCCTCTTTTTTTGGCCCCTGTCCTCATGTCTGGTTGGGTTTAAAAAATCTGAGCAAATTTCTAGGTTTTTGCTCTTCCTCTGCTCTCCTGGGCTGGCTGCTTGGGGCTGGCAGCAGTGGGCAAGGTGATTGGCTGTCGGGGGTTACATTCTCCCCATGCGGCCCTGGCAAACTCCCAGGTAAAGAGACACTGTGTGTGTACATGCCTGTGTGCAACAAGGGAGCTTCTTGGGCAGCAGGGCTGGGAGGGCAGGATGCTGCAGGTCAGGAGTGCAGGGCACTGGCAAAACTGAGGGCCAGGGGGATGCAGGTCAGGAGTGTGGGGCACCAGCAGGGCTGTGGGGACAGGGGCTGTGGGTCTGGAGAGGTCTGGAGCAGTGGCAGGGCTGGGGGGCAGGGGGCTGAGGGTCAGGAGTGTGGGGCACCAGCAGGGCTGGGGGGCAGGGACTGTGGGTCCAGAGTGCGGGGCACCAGCAGGGCGGGGGGGGGGGGGGGGGGGCAGGAGGCTGAGCCACTACTTGTCCCCAGGGAACATCCATGCCATGCGTGCTTTGGCACATGGCAAGTTACACTGGGTGGGGTAGGGGAGGCTGGGGCCAGGAATGGGCTAGCCCCAGCAGCCTTACCTGGATTCCTGGGGGCAGCGATTCCTGAAGCATGGCTCTGGGCAACCTGGCTCCACCTTTGAATGGCACGCACTGCCCATGCACACACTGCTCCATTTTGTTTTGTTTTTCAGGCAAGTTTTTTTGGCCTCTGGATATCCAGGGGTCAAAAAAATCCCATGGGAAAAAAATGGAGCAGTGCATGCACGGGCAGCACATCTTTGCAGCATGGAGAACATCTAAGTGTGCAGCATGTGGTGCCTCAGATGCGTTTGTGGTGCCACATACTGCACAGCCATGTTCGTCTGGATAGGGCCTAAAAGTTCAGTGGGTGCAATACTTGTATGCTCTGGGGTTTTCTTAGTTATATGCATTATAACCTGAGGAGCCATTCATAATTAAGTTCCTCAAGGATATACAGTGGGTTCCTACCAGTCCTTATGTATGGACTAGGTTCATCATCATTAATCAATAGATTATTTAGTGTTCAGGTCCAGGACAGTCAAAGAATGCTATGTCATGTTTTTCCATCAGCATTAAATGTGGATGGAAGCTTGGAAAGATTACAGTGCTATTATATGAAAAAGGCAGCAGAGAATCCCTCTCCTCTAAAGCTCACCAAAAAACAAACAAAGCCCCAAACCCACCCATAGCAGATAAAGACTGGCTTTCTTACTCATCTGTGCACTCAATGGAAAGAAACTATCAAACTTTTGCACCCCATTGCTCCAAGATGCATTAAAAATCTCTCTCAGTTGAATGCAAAATGTGCCAACCCCCCCCTGCCCTTCCAGCTCAATTTAAAAGGAAAAATCCATTCTTGTAAAGCCTGTCAATGAAAAAAAATTCAGTTAAATGGTTGTCCATGCTAAAGAACAGTTCAGCATTTCATGCTTAACAGGCCAAATTTAGTAAGCACCCCTGTGTTGTGGCTAGCACTGACCCAGGTTATGTGTTGACAAAACACATACACAAATGTGGCACCCTTTTTCCCTATAGTTATGGGATCCTATACTAAAAGTAACTGTTCACACCACCTATAGGCTACACTGCCTCTGTTCACCAACTGTGGGATATAGGTACATAGTATTTGTCATCTCAAATCAAATCACTGATTCAATAAGCCCTGTATTCTGCCTTGGCAGGAGTCAGGTATCTACTACTTCAGAAACAGTTGTAACCTCCTTCAATGCTTGGAAAAAAATGCATCTAAGCAATGAGAAAAAAGGGTAGAGTTGGGAATGGAAGGAAGGTAAATCCCCTGGGTAAATAAACAGTTTACCTCTCTGAAGCATGAAATTTGATTGCCATGACCATATCAGATATGATTTACTGGTTCTTAGTCCTCCCTAGAATCCTAGTCACTTCTGACCGTTGTGAAATCAACCCCTATGCATGCCTATGAGAATCTATCTACAGCACATAACTTATAACTGTTGCTTTGATCAAGGATGGCAGAGTAGAAAAAGCTCTCGTTTTCATGTCTGTTTTTATCTCCTTTGTGGCATGGCCATGATGCAAACCCAGGGTGCTAATTGTGAATAATAAAGCTCTAAAATAAAACCTGTTCCTGGAATTTTTTGCAGATACCTGTACATGGCATGTCAGTTCTTCCTACTAACCTGCAGATGAATAGAAATTATTATTCCAGACTATTACCAATCTAACATTTATTCATCAAAGTGTTACAAAACATGTTTCTCTGTCACCAATTTGATATGAAGCAAAAAAAAAATATTGAGCAGAGGTCAAGGGAAGGAATACTTATATCATCAGAAGGGGCCAGCAAAATTATCCTTTTTGAGACTTTAATGAGCAGTTAATTTTATAACCATGTCTCTGTTCTTGTTACAATCTAAATCATTTGTGCATTTTCTTTTCATATTACAATCTTTGTCTGGAAAATAAGGTTTCAGAATTCTTATGTCTAATTGGTCATGTTCATTATACACCAGCTGGAAAGTTTCTTATGGCACTTAACTCTTTTTTAAATTGATTTCCCCTTTGAGATGTGGGAAAACTCACAGTTAACAGAGCAGGGCTCACTGACCTCTTGTGAGTCATTTATATGACTCTTTAAATCTATCTAGTTGTAGTTGTCAAGAAACTAACTTGATAGAACTGTTCAGAGACAGTGTGCCCTGGTGACTAAATCCTGACCTCTATTGAATATGCTACTTTGCCACCAGAATCTCCCCACGTTGATGATTCAATGAAGGGGAGTTTGAAAGAGCATGGAGCTAGATTGTTCTGGCTGGGAAATTTAGGTTAGACATAAGGAAAATTTTTCTCACTAAAAGGGTAGTAAAACACTGGAACAGGTTACCCAGAGAGATGGTGGAATCTCACTCCTTGGAAGTACTGAAGATCTGGCTAGAAGTGTTGGCTGCGGTGATCTAGTTGGAGATGGTCCTGCTTTGAGCAGGAGACTAAACTAGATGACTTCTTGAGGTCCCTTCCAACCCTAATTTTCTATAATTCCAAATGGCAGGTTGACGTTGGTACATGGATGCTTCTTCTACAATATAGCCTGCATGCACCGTAACACTATGCAGCATGTCACAAACATTCTATGATGGATCCTGTTACCAGTGAATCAGCATTTAAATGCCCCCCTATCACCCTTAGCTCATCTTCTCATGATAAAGTTGCTAGAACCTTTCCTTATTCTTGCACACGTTTCTTATTTCCATTCTCTGCTTTCTTCTTTTATTTTCTTCTACCTGTTAATCAACTGTTCCCCTTCCCCTTCCTGTTGTCTCTTCTGGAGCCAGCAGAAGGCTGCCTAGGACCAAGCTCCATGCATTTTCTGCAAGCAAGTGTCATAGAAAGATAGAGTAAAAGCTTCAGCTGGTGGGCTTGTGTGTGATGGAAACATTCCATGTAGAACCTGCTCACATGACTGTTTGCATAAAGGGCCACAGTAGGAGCAGGAATGCCAAGGTCTAGCTGTCAAAGAGGTACCCCTCAACTTGACAGGAACATGCATATCTTCCTTTCACAATCTCTCCTCAACCTACTTATTAGGATTAATTTGCTACTTCACTAACAGCTTCTGCCTCTCATGGGTCCATGACACCAACCTCCATTGCCCACTTAGTGTTCAAACCAACACATTTTTGTGTTTTGTCTCTCATTGTCCCTTCCCACTTGGGAGACCTCACATGAACACTGGAAATACTCTTTCATTTTTCTCCTTCAAACCCTGCCTTACAAACTCTCTTTTGCCATGATCCCTACAAGGAAACTGGACCATGGTTAGGCTGCTGGTATACCGATACTGCTACCAATCATGCTTGTTTCACAGTTTCCTTGTACACTGGCTGTATGTGTCCATCTGCTGTCTCTTGTCTTATGTTTAAACTGTAGGCTGTCAGGGACAGAGACCATCTTTTTGTTCTGTACTTGCGCACTGTCTAGCACAGTGGAGTTATGGTCCCTGACTAGGGCTCCAACATGCAATGGGGTCATACAAGTGACTGCATGCACATGCAAAGATAACAAGGAGGGCAGATCATTTGCAAACCATGCAGACTTGATGGCCTGTTTGTTCCTCTCTCCATCCCAATACTCCCCACTACTGATCCAGTCTGGTACCATCTGACTCAGGAAAGACTGGCCTAGCTCAAGATTTTAACCACCCAGGTCTCTCTGGGGCTGAAAGGATAGCAAATATATTTATGATTAGGTTTTCCAAATCTTGAATCTTAGAAATAATAGGGATGAAGAGTCACCCTAGTCTTCTCAGTTCAATATATTGTTATGGATGATTTTCACATTTAATTCATTTTAAATTTGCCCTGGCCACCTCACAGCTCCCCTGTGAGCAGTGAGGAAGGATGCAATGAAACTGGTAATCAAGGGAAGCTCAGAATACTGGTGCTTGCAAGATCTAAAACAGTGATTCTCAACCAAGGTGAAATGGCACCTTGGGATGTCTTGAGATTTTTTCATGGGTGCTACAGGGTGTTGCATAATATTATCACTGTTCATTGTGCAAGTATAATTCACAAGATAAACCCAGAGATCACAAATAGGAATCCACAGAGTTAAAAACATTCTACCCTGATGTAGTCTTTCTGAGTTCTTTGCAAAAGAAGACTTGCTCTATTATTTTCTATAGGCAGAAAACACATTAAAACTAAGAGCTGGCATTTTCCAATGGGTGCCTAGAGCCTGTTGAGAGATGCCTCAAGTCTGAAAAGGTTGAGAACCACTGATCCAATCATAACATATTGCTACAGCTCCTAGTCCTGTCCCTGTTCACCAGGCCTCTAGTAGAAAGTCACAGCTGTCCAGGTGGGGGACAGTTAAAAGAAGGTTTCTAGACTTAAGGATGTGACTGCTCTAAATTCCAATTTAGTACTAATACTGATCAGCATTTGTATGGCTCACAGTGTAAGGTGCAACAAGGCCCCAAACCAAGAAGAAAATCTGGCAAAATAATGGAAATAGCACAACTAATTAGAAAAAATTATTTATTAGAAATGCAGTTCTGGGACTGAAAATGAACAAAGGAAAACAACTTTAAAAAGCAGCAACCTTGAAAAAATAATATATCAGCATACTTATCTCCACAGAAGGAAATGAAGAGTGGAAGCAGTAATATCAACAGTAAACATGTGTCTAATGGCTCAGCAGAAACATCCTGTATGTCTGGTAGGTCTCCATACAGAGATATTCTATGTCCCTTGAAGATACAGCAAGTATTAGAGCTAGCTAATTATGATGGTGGCATATGATGCATTTATTGAGGAAAGACTGACATTCAAAAAGTGCTGTCATGACCTGCACTGTAGTAAAGAAATACTCAACTATTACAGGGCCTGAGCCAAAGCTCCCCAAAATCAATAAAAAGACTCCCATTGATTTCAGTGGGCTTTATATCAGGTCCAAAATGAGTGTAAAGTCTTGTTGAGACTTCTCTTCACAAAGAGCGAGGCTATATTGTAGGATCACTGGTTCCCTAACGAAACAGAAACTAGAACGATACCAATAGGATTCTATAGAAAAGTAAAAGGAACCCAGTCCCTAAATGAACTTAAGAATGATATCCTTTCTATAGAATTTGAAATCCACCTGTACTATTGAATGGAAAATTATATACTTGCTATGGACATCTCTAGATTACAAAGTCTCCATAGGGGACATTAAACTATACTCAATTAAAATTCTATGATCATTTCTAAAGATCCACAGTAAAATAAGACGAGACCTGGTCTGAACTAAAGTATCAGAAAAGAATGACTAATTAGACTATAACATGTGACACAATACTTTAAAAAGATGAATCTGAGGGTGGGACTGAGAGCACTTGCAAGCACTTACCAGCTTATATCAAACTTTAGAAATATTTCTTCACACTTAGAAGGACTATACAATGCAGCTTCAGTGAATATATGTAATGTGCACCATATCTGAGGGGTCCTTATACACTTAGAATATAGCACTATTGGTTAAATAGGTACAAATGGCTACACAGCTGACTACACAGGCAACTGGAGTTTCTTCCTTGACTTCGCAATCCATCAACCTTTCAACATGACCCACAAATTTCATTTCTGCCCATAGTAACCATAACAAAATTGTAAAAATACTGAAAGTTTCACTTTCACCTCAATGTGCAGGTTTTGCTTTTAAGAAGCAACATTTTTTAACAAATTTATAATATAATAAGGCAGACACCAGCAGCAACAGCCCTCTTTCTCCCTCCTTCTGTACTGCCACATTTTGAAAAGCATCCAGTGCTGCAATGCATGCAGCTGTATAAGTGGCAAAATGCATGTCAGCCTTGCCTGCATCATGTTGACCTGATGCAGGCAAGGCTGAGGGTACAGACATGTGTCTGTGCTTAGCGTTTCCTAAGGCATTTTTACACATGTAAGTGCCGCAGCGCCAGATGCTTTGAAAAGCATCCAGTGCTGCAATGCATGCAGCTGTATAAGTGGCAAAATGCATGTCAGTGCTGAAAAAATGGCAGTGGTGTGCTTTTGAACTAGAATGCATAGAATGTGCTTTAGTTCAAAAACACAACACCACCATTTCTGGCCCCTGACATACATTTTGCTGCTTATACAACTGCACGTGGCACACTGCAGTTTGCATCAGCTGGCATGCAGAGCAGACTCGATTAATTGAGTCGACTCTGAAGCAATGGATCTCTGCACTTCACAGGACAAACGATATGTGTGTAAGTGCCCCTACTGTTCAGCTCTACGCATGGACCCATTCAGGGTTTGGATCACCCTTTGGTGGCATCTAAGGACATGTCTATACTGTAGTGGTAGCAAGCCCTAGCCAGGCCTCAAGCATACTGGAGACCAAAGTCTCAAGAACATCTACAATGCGACTTACAAAAGTACCCTTACAAATGTATTTTCAAGTTCGGCTATGAGTGCAGGAGTATTCACAGGGACATCCCAGGCAGGGCCAGGTACTCAACCCTCCTTAGAAACTAGGTGCTTAATTCTGGGTTGTGGATTCCACTCCATGAGCCAAGTACCTAAATATTCTTTGGAATGGGACTTTGTAGCCATTAGTGGAGAAACAAGACTACAGAACCATTTAGAAAAGCATAAAATAAGCAAATTATTACTGACAAGTTGGACTGACTTTCTGCAGGGGTATCTGATGCTGAGTTTCGTGTGCATTCAAAGCTTCAACTGATGCCAGTAAGAGTTTATGTTGCATGGGACATAGAACATGGAATGACTGGACAATAAAAAGCAATGTACATTCAGAATGTTATATGGATTTCAAGAAAGCATTTGAAATTGTATCAGCGTGATGGGAAAGACAGAAGCATAAAGAGAGAAATGTTATATTGACTTAAACACTAAAAATAGTGCATCAGTAAAAGAAGGTACACAGTCTATACAGGATATTGAGTAATATGAACTCATATTAGCAAACACTGGCACATAGAAATGTTTTCCTCAGACAAAAAATGTCTCAATTTTTTTTTTTTCCAGAGCAGAAATCTCTCTCTCTCTTATGTAGTTATGTACCCCCCTCACAACTTAGTAGCTGAGTGTTTCTCAGTTCTTATTGTTATCCCAACAACACTCCGTCTGCTTTTCCATTTTTACAGATGGTATCCCTGATGCACTGGCATTCAGGTACAGATTTTTAAAAGCTATTCAGTAGGATTATCCAAGGTGCTTAGAGACCTAATTCCCATTGTTTTCAATAAGAGTTAAGCCAGGGAACCCTCTGCAGGTTCAGGTACCTATATACTTTCACTTAGGTAATTTGCCTAAGCACAGACAGCCTATATAACAAAGAATTGAAACTGGATCTCGCATGACCTAGCTGGATATCCTAATAATAGGACCAGCCTTCTTTCATTCCTCATATATGATGGAAGTGCTCAGATACCAAAGTAATTTCAGAGGTATGATAAATATTACACATATGGATGCATATAAACAAATAGAGGCTGCAATTTTCAGAAAGTGAGGACAAATATCAAAATAGTACCTTAAACAAAACCTCTAATATCTTTCATTCTCACTAGAATATTCAGCGAACTAAGGAAGGGCCTTTGATGCCCGAAAGCCTATTGAACACTTCTCCCACCTATGCATTTGGTCAAATAAACAGTATCACACAAAACCCTTGCCTCTTGTAAATTTCCTGGAATATCATGGCTACAACACCATTCCAACCCTACAAGAATTAATTTAGATTATGTATGCAGGTTTTAGTCTTATATTTTCAGATCTGCAATGCTTCATGACCACAGGTCTATTGATCTGGAACTTAGTATTCTCAAAAGATTTAGTAAATTACAATGCATAAAGTTTATAGGTTTAAAAGAAAATGAATATTTCATGGAGGTTTGCCCCCAACTGCAGGCTCTACTGACAGCAATTGGGTCTTAAAGCCCATTCACCACCAGCTTGGTTTATATGAACTCACATGCTATGGTCCCCCATCTTACCTACAGAGCCCATAACCTCTGGGATGATTGCTTAATTAATTCCTGTCATGCTTCATATTCACAGACAGCTTTGACAAGAATCAATAGCAAAGAGGGTTGTTCATTTAACTTGGCTGACTCTCTTAACTCATTTCAATTTATCATTTTGAATGAATATGCTTTATTTAACAGGTTAATTCCTTCAGCAAGAACCATACATATTTGCAGGGTATGAAATTTAGAATGTATATATAAAATGTGAAGGAATTTATTCACTAGGATAAATATAAATTAGCTGTATCCAGTAACCCAGTGGTACCATTAGTACCATTTCAGCTTTCCAGCTGTTCTTTTATATCAGAAAAATAAAGGAAAAATGTAAGCAGAATTCAGGTACTAAAAGGGAATAAAGTAATTTAATTTTTACAGTGATCCTTCTTCATAGTTGGATGAAGCACAAAAAAAAATGACATGTATGGATTGATATTTGGCAATCAGAAGTTCCTTGGATCCTCTCCCACTCATTACCTGAGCTTTTTGACAAATTTTATGGGATCTCTCTTCATGGAAAAAAACTAGTAAAACACAAGGAAAGAGAACCCACTCAAGCAAACAGTCCAAGGAAGCTTGACCATTTTACACTACTGATAAGAGCAATGAAGAATACAAAGAGTAAGTATGTCAGGCTAAAAATAAATCTGAAATTACATCGGTTTAAAGATGCTACAAATTCCAAGGCTCAGTAGAAACATTTTTTAAATGACTGACATAACAGGCCTCCTATGTGAGGAGTGAAACTATAACCAGAAAGAGAGTAGTGGAGTCTAGGCCCGTGCGAGTCGGCAGCAACCCGATCCAGCTTTGGATCTGGCCGCTTTGGATGCCAGGGATCTGATCCGGAGCTCCGGACTGGGTTTCTTCTTTGATCCGGTCGAAGCAGCTCTGAAGCTTCAGAGATGCCTTGGAGATCCGGCCATAGGGTATAATGTGAAAACAATGAAGTATCTATAACTTTGTTGTTTTACGTCTGATTTGGGTGAAACTTGCAGGGATGGTATCCCCTGCTGAGAGCATGAAGTCTGCTAAGTTCCAAGAAGATTGGCACACGGGTTTGGGGGGAACTGTACCCCAAATTCTTGAAAGAAAACTCATGTCATATCTTTGTGTGACAACACAGAGGGGTCAAAACTGTAGGGGTGGTGGCTGTTGATAAGGCCAAAAAGCCTGCCAAGTTTCAAGAAGATCAATGCACGTGTTTGGGGGAAACTGCACCTCAAGCTGCGGACAAGCAAAACTCGTGACATGGGTGACATTGTGTGTGTTCAGGCACAGCAGGGTGAAAGCTGCAGGAATGGTGGCCCCTGCTGCAGCTACGAAGTCTGCCAGCTGTTAAGGGGATCAGTGCAGGGGGGTTCTGGGGTCCTGCACCTCTAGCTACTGACAGGCAAAACTCATGACATGGGTGTTTGTGCAACTGACTGTCTCTGTCTTGGGGCAGTTGATTGTCTGTATTGATTACTTCCTCTCCTTAGTCTGTGCTTTTGTAGGTGTTAATTGATGTTAGTTAACTGGCTACATTAGCTAGGTACTGTGTTTTGAGCTGGTCCCCGAGTGAATCATGATTGATTGGTAACTGGTAACACAGTAGCTTAGCAGCCAGGCCTGCAGTAGTGTCTCCCATGCCCCAAGACAGAGAGAGTCAGTTGCACAAGCACGCATGGCACGAGTTTTGCCTGTCAGCAGCTAGAGGTACAGGGCCCCAGACCCCAGAAGCCCTGCACCAATCTCTGTGACAGCTGGCAGGCTTTGTGGCCACAGCAGGGGCTACCATCCCTGCAGCTTTCACCCTGCTGCACTTTAACACACATAGTGTCACCTATGTCACAACTTTTGCTTGTCTGCAGCTTGAAGTGCAGTTCCCCCCTGCCCCCTGCACCAATCTTCTTGAAACTTGGCAGGCGTTGTGGCCTCAGCCAGGGCCACCGCCCCTGCAGTTTTTGCCCCCCTGTGATGTAACACTTACACGTGACATCAGTTTTGCGTTCAAGAATTTGGGGTGCAATTCCCCCGAAACCCATGCACTGAAACTTGGCACACTTCATGCTCTCAGCAGAGACTACAATCCCGGCAAATTTCATCCAAATCAGACAGAAAACAACAAAGTTATAGATATTTCATTGTTTCCCCATTATACCCTATGGCCGAATCTCCAAAGTGGCTCCAAAGCTTTTCCGAAGCACTTCAGAAAGCCTAACAAAGCCAGTGCTTTGATCCGGACATGCTGCTTCAGCTGCTGAAGTGTCCAAAGCTTCTCCAAATCCGAAGCCTCGCACCGCCCTAGTAGAGACAGAAAAAAATCGAGTATGAATCTGAAAGGGGTACATTGTTTAATATCAGTGACTCATTCAAACTACCCCCATAAAAATGTAGGGGTATGACCATATGCTTTTAAAGGCATAAGTGTGCACTCACAACTTCCTAAGCACCAGGAATGACAAGGGTTCGTCTCAGAATCTGCTGAATAAATAGAGAAATGAGAAGCAAGTAGGAAGTGAAATTTCTCTGGAAAAATGGAAGATTCTGATGTAATCAACAAAAGCTCTCAACTACTGTATCATCTGTATTCACGCAAGAGGAATCTTAGCACCAGGAGAACCAGATAACAACAGGATGGAGAAAATACTGTTGAAATGAATCCATAATTAAGGAAGCTGTTGGTTGACAGTCCTGTTCTTCTGTATTCTGTGGCTGTTTCCGAACTCAAGTTTATGAAGCTTGTAGTCTACTGCTAAAAATAATGATGGACACATCTTTAACAATCCAAGGTTGTGCCAGATTCTGATACTTCACTGCACAGGTTATGTAGTGTAAGCTAAGATGAACCTTGAACACTACAATATTATATATATTGTATTTAACAGAAATAATTTGTGAGCTAGTTTAAACAATCTCTCTCTCATATTACCATCAGCCTGGAACTTACCCTCCAATGAAATAACATGAGAGTCCGTTGTGGGAGCAATTTGCTAGAATTATTCCACCATAGAGGGAAAATTTGCTGCTTCTCCTCCCATTCATCTTTATTAATATGGAAAATAGTTATTTCTTCAACCTCCAGAAAAGCGTGAGACCTTCTTACCTCTATGTTGACTATTGGGCTCTTGTATAGTGGGCTCACTCTAAAAGAACCCAGAACCATTGCCCTTCAGAACATGGTATGAGACCTATTTGTTTTTCCAGGCTTCTCTGGATAGGATAGATTGCCTGGGAAGAAACCTTTTGTGATGCTCAAAGCTTGACTGCACTGAATTAGAAGAACTGCCTATCAGTAGGGTTGCCTGGCTCTTCTTTTGCAGGGTTGTTTTTGGTTGCTTACAACTTTGTCAAACTTTCACAGTAACAGCTGAAATTGTCCATGCCAGGTGTTGGTCTCAGAGTGAAATATTAAACAAAAATTGGCTAAAATGGTTTAGTTATTTCCAGGAATGATGCTAGGGAAAACTAAGCTGTTTTGTCCATTAAAAAAAAATGGCAATCTTCTCCTTCTAGCAAACAAATTTGGTACAGGGGCTTCTCTGATGTCAGAGTTGAGCCTTTTGCTATCCCTGAGAAAATCTACCTACATTTTGGACAAATATAAGCTGCTGAAAAACTGAAGTTCATACATGCTCCGTGGATGCAGACAAAAACTTAGCTCCTAATAAATCAGAATAATTCATCTTCATCAGACACGCTCTTGCACAGAGCCAGTCAGAACTTCCCCTGGAATTGCAGCTCTATTACAGACATCTGACCTGAGAGCACAGGAACAAAAGAGAAAAACACTTCCCCAAATCCTCCTGCTCATGCTGAGACACGAGGAGTGGATTTAGGGGTGTGTATGCACTGGTGCACTTGCACCCCACTTTGATTCCTGTTTTACCAAAAGTTTAAAACCACCTGCCTGGAAATGGCAGCAGTATTTCTAGTCATGCAGTGCTGAGGAAGTCCACTGATTTCATCTCTCATTGTAATCTACCTGATCCCTTCTAAACTCTTCATTCCATGGTGTTAATGACCCTTTCTTCTTTTTAATAGTCTTGATGTTCCACCAAACAAGCTAGCCTTTGTTCTGAAATTCTGAAGTCTGTTAGCTGCTCCTGGTAATGAAGCTCCAACTTCACAGGCCTGATGGCTGTTTCTAGTTCTTTCTAGAGAAGTTATGTTTGTTTTTTCTTCAACCTTAGACTGAATAATAGAGCCCTAGGCCCTTGCATATTAGTAACATTTCTAGATTATTTTTAATTGGAGAAAAATGTGTGTTGTTTTATACGTGATGATGCACCTCACCGTGTGCAACTCCCTTTTCAAAATTCCAGATCTGCCCATGCCAGATGCTATAGGAGGAGGGGTCAAAGGTGCATCCTAGAAGGCTAGGGATCAAAATAGGGAAAAGAAGCCAGGAGGGACATAAAGCTAAAAATGGAGGTTGACATAGGAAGGAGAGTAAGAGAGATCCTGAGTAGGTCAAAAGTGACTATAGGGCTCTGGGTGTAAGGGGGAAGGGGACATGAGCTCAGGTGATGTTCTCCTTGATCCTTCCAGTCGAGGGGAAGGGCCCAGGAAGGAGCAGTTGCATCCTGCAGATCAATGCATGGCTGTGCAAATGGTGTTGCCAACAGGGATTTGGCTTCTTTGAACACAGAATTCTTTGACCAGAAGAAGGATTACTAGGAAGAGATGGGATCCACCTGATGAAGAGAGGAAAGAGCATCTTCACAGACAGGCTCACTAACTTAGTAAGGAAGGCTTTAAACTAGGTTCCCTGGTGGATGGAGACCAAAGCCCTGAGGTAAGAGGGAAAATGGGTGACCTGGAAGAAATGCAGGCAGGAGAGGGTAACAGGGAAGGTACACTCATTCTTCCTGAGAAAATAGGGCAATCAGCTAGTTACATTAGCTAGTTACATGAATGCACAGATCCTTCAAAATGAACAGGAAGAACTGGAAGTCCTTGCACAGTCAGAGAATTAGGATATGATCAGGGCTGTGTGAAGCTTCGGGTGGTGATTCGATTCAGAGGTGATTCAGCCTGATTTGGTGGCCAAATCTCCAAGTCCAAATTGAACCAGAGGACCAATTTAAAGATCCAAATCGATTCAAACTCTCTGAATCTTCAGAAAAGTGAAAACTTGAACAAACAGTGATTCTTCCCCTCTGTTCAGCACTGGTACTCCAGATGTGGCCTCACTGTCTCCAGTTTTGGGCCCTCCACTGCAGAAATGATGTGGACAAATTGGAGAGTCCAGTGGAAGGCAACAAAAATGGTTAGGGGGCTGGGGAACATAAGTAACTACATTGTTCTCAGTGGTGGCAGATGACAGAACCAGGAGCAATCGTCTCAAGTTGCAGCAAGGGAAGTTTAGGTTATTAAGAAAAACTCTCTCACAAGGAGGGTAGTAAAGACTGGAACAGGCTACTCAAAGAGGTTGTGGACTCTCCATCCTTGGTGGTTTTTAAGACCTGGATAGACAAAACCTTGGCTAGAATGATCTAGTTGGGGATGGTCCTGAAAGACTAAATGACTTTCTGAGGTCCCTTCCAACCCTAATTTTCTATGATTCTATGACTGACTGGTTGAGGGAAGTTGGTTTGGAGAACTAGGGAAAGGACAAAGGAATCTTAGTTTTTAAAGGCTAAAATGCACAGTTAGATTGCTGAGTCTAACTTCAGAGTTGATGGAGACTGGGTAGCCACAGAGACTGAAACTAAGCACTAGGAAGGGAAATATAAGTATCTGGGTAGGAAACGGAGATTGATGAAGAGGTCATTGAGGGACCCCTAGCACGGCTTTATGAGCACTCGTGGTGCTCTGGTGAGGTGCCAGATGACTGGAAAAGGGCCAATGTGGTTCCCATTTTCAAAAAAGGGAGGAAGGAAGACCCAGGAAACTATAGGCCAGTTAGTCTTACCTCGATCCTGGGTAAGCTTTTTGAGAGAATTATCCTGGCGCATGTCCACGAGGGGCCAGCAGGGGAGATTATGCTTAGGGGCAACCAACATGGGTTCATTAGAGGCAGGTCCTGTCAGACCAACCTGGTGGCCTTCTATGACCAGGTCACAAAATCCTTAGATGCAGGGGTAGCAGTGAATGTAGTCTTTGTGGACTTTAGGAAGGCCTTCGGCACTGTTTCTCACCCCATTCTCATTAAAAAACTAGGGGACTATGGCATCAACACCTACACAGTCAAATGGGTCACTAACTGGCTGGAGGGTTGCACCCAGAGACTGGTGGTGCACAGGTCATTTTCGACCTGGAGGGATGTGGGCAGTGGGGTTCCACAGGGTTCGGTCCTCGGGCCTGCACTGTTCAACATCTTCATCAGTGACTTGGACAAGGGGGTAAAAAGCACCCTGTTCAAATTCAGAGATGACACTAAGATGGGGGGGGGGGGGAAGTGGGCACGCGAGAAGGGAGGAATAGGCTGCAATCGGACCTAGACAGGTTACAGGGGTGGGCAAATGAGAACAGGATGGGTTTCAACACTGACAAGTGCAAGGTGCTGCACCTGGGGAGGAAGAACCAGCAGCATACTAACAGGCTGGGGAACTCCCTTCTCATCAGTGGAGAGGCAGAAAAGGATCTTGGAATCATTATTGATGCCAAAATGAACATGGGCCGGCAGTGTGGGCACACGGTCAGGAAGGCCAACCATACCTTGTCATGCATCCACAGATGCATCTCATGCAGGTCCAAAGAGGTGATCCTCCCCCTCTATGCGGCACTGGTCAGACCACAGTTGGAGTACTGCATCCAGTTCTGGGCTCTGCACTTCAGGAGGGATGTGGACAACATGGAGAGGGTCCAGAGGAGGGCCACTCACATGGTCAGGGGTCAGCAGGGCAGGCCCTACGAGGAGAGGCTAAGGGACCTGAACCTGTTCAGCCTCCACAAGAGAAGGCTGAGGGGGGATCTAATGGCCTGTTACAAACTAGTCAAAGGAGACCATCAGGCATTGCGGGAGTCCCTGTTCCCCCGAGCACTCCTAGGAGTGACAAGAAATAACGGTCACAAGCTGGCAGAAGGTAGATTCAGACTAGACATCAAGAGGCACTACTTCACAGTCAGGGCAGCTAGGACCTGGAACCAACTTCCAAGAAAAATGGTGCTGGCTCCTACCCTGGGGGTCTTTAAGAGGAGTCTAGATGAACACCTTGCTAGGGTCATTTGACCGCAGTACTTTTTCCTGCCATGGCAGGGGGTTGGACTTGATGATCTGCTCAGGTCCCTTCCGACCCTACCAACTATGAAACTAAGTACTGGAAAGGAACACTAGGACTGGATGAGCAAGGAGTGTGGCAGGGGGTGGAGAGGGAAAGCTGAGACTGAACACAGATATTCAGACACAGAAAGGAAGAAGGCTGGATAAGGGGGCCAGAGATTAGCTGAGGATTTGGCTGTATGGAGAAGGGGCAAAGAGACAGTATAGGTAAAACTGGGAATAAAACCGGGACTGGGGACGACAGGTAGGAGGAGATTTAGGGGTCAAACCTGAAGGTTATTAGCAGAAGAGTCTGCCCATTAATCCCCTCCACAACCTGGAATGGAAGTTATGTCTACATATTTCCATTCCCTTGCCATGAGCAAATGTCTGCAAAATCCTCTAGCAAACTTCTCTATCATCCTCTACTTTTGGGCGCGCACAGAAGATACAACCTACTACTGCTACTCCATTAGATTAAGCAGCAGAGATCTAGACAGCAAATCTAAAGATTCCAATCCTCCAAGGAAACTACATATGATAAGAAAATCCCTATGTTAAAAGTTACTAAAGTTATAATTGAAGTACTCAACATCTAGAAATGTCAGAAGTAAGGTTTTTTTTATACATCATCAATTCAGGCTCTTCAATCACAGGATCATATCTGAACTGCTATTTTTTCCCACCCACCAAATTTTGGAGGAGGAGCTCAGATGAATGGCTTTGCGGTTGGACCATTTCTCTAGGAAGAAGTGCTGTACAGCTTTGCAATTAACATATAGATTGGAAGCCAGGAAGTTTGGGTTTTGACCTAAACCAGGAAAGCATGTAAACCTGTTCTTAGTCTTAAGCATTTGAAGTCCCATGGTATTCAAAAGGGGCATAGTTAAGCATACTAAAAAGTTGACAAGAGCTTGGGAACTGATGTGCTTGGAACACTGATTGTCCTATAGACCAGTTCTGCCCATTTCTGTGGCTGCTTTGTTTGCCTGTTCTCCTTTGTCTCCTCTGCTATGCTTGCAGTGTAAGATTTTGGAGCAGCAATAGTTTTTTCATTTGTAAATTGCCTTACACAATGTGATTCTGGCCTATGACTGGGGTATCTAGGTGTAATCCCCAACCAAATAATTCTGTATTTAATTGCATGCCACACTCACTTTTCTCAATAGTCATCCCTCCAAAATTAGGGTGTACTTTTTAAGTGAAGAAACTGATTTCTGTGCTGGAATTGAAGCACTGGAATACAGTAAGGCTGTCAGAGCTCTTTTCAGGCAGAAAGGAAGGTGCAGAGCACACTCTGAAGAGGGATAGATAGAAGTGTTACATTTGTATGGACAGAATTGTGTTTAGTTCAGTAGAAATGCTAGGTGTGCAAGCATTCATAATAATTAGTCTGATCTTAGAATGGCGTGCATGGTGGAAATTTAAATTTCATCTGACAAGGGTTAAGTCTAGTCCAATAGGGGTTAGACTGGTTTAACAAATGCTTGTATGGTTGCCCTATTGACACAAGTTCTCCTGCTGTCCTCCAGCCATCCCAGCATCAGTGTTCCCTCCCCCCAACACTTCCCTGAAGGGGGGCACTCTACTATTCAGGCCCTACTCCACTGCTCCAAACAAGCACAGGGAAAACCCTGCTCCCTGGCTGTCTCAGAACCAAGAAAGTCCAGCTTCTCTGCACAGTCCTACCTCATGCTCTGGGATGCCAGGAGACACAGCGGACTGAGGCAGCTGTGACCCCTGAATATGATGCAGACCTCCAGTCACTGCCAGCAGGTAAGCCCTTGGAAAGCTTGGGGCTTGGGGCTTGAGTGGGTTGCAGTCCAGGGGCAAAACCAAATAGATAAAGACCAATTTCAATCAGACTTATGATACCAACCAGACTGCTGGAGGCACAAGTCATGCCATGCTCTTCTAGGAAGAGCTGTCCCACATCCTTATGAGGGATAGCGCTGTTGCCAAACCGCACACCAATGCACAGGAGACAGGTGGTGCAGGACGGCCCTGAAGAAACAAGGGGACTGGGTGCATAGGAGCAACCCTCTGGGGACACAGGAAAAGCAGGAGCTCCCTCAACTACTTCTTGGGTGGCAGGGCCTGGGGCACTGAGATGCAGAAGGCAGGGGGCAGCTCTGACAGTACAGTGATTAAAACATAGGATGTGGACTTCACTTCCATATTGTCCATGTTGTAGCAACTTATGACACTGAATACTGGCATCATTGCTGTCTCCCCAATAAATACCATAGCCTCCTGGGCCGCATGTAGCATAAGAGGCTTCCCCCCAGCCCAAGTTGCCATGGTGTGCCCTGCCCCAGAGACTCTTCCCTGGTCTGTGGGCAACAGGGATCCTGCATGTGGCATGTCTGGAGGCAGGGTGAGGGGAGGTACTCTTGGTGCCTTTGCTGGCAGCATGAAGGAAGGGAGGTGAACTAGGGAGATGGGGAATGGGACTGGGGACCCAGGAACCCCCGTAGCTGATGGCAGGAGGGGCAACCAGACACGACATCTCTGGAGGACAAGGGAAGATGGTATGATTGGGAGAGAGGCCCCCAAAACCCAAGGGCAGCGCCATCCCAGACACTGCTGTCCTCCCAGTGTCTTTGACAACCCCCTTCTGCAAACCTGGTGTTTCCCCATTGTATGCAGCCTACCCCCACTCTTCTCCCACCAAGCAGTACTAGGATAGCCCTAGTGAGGCACCAGACTGCCGTGGTCAAAATAACGATGACAGCCCACCATGCCAGACTCACGGGGACAAAGCCAGGATATCAAGCACAGGACCCTCACCTCCTTCCCTCCACCATGCTCAGAACCTGCAGATAACTATATCTGGACCCAGAACCCTAGTACTTTGTGAGGGAGTGCCTGCTATGGGAGTGGGGAGAAGTACTTGCCAACCCTCATCTTGGGACACAAGGCACCCTCAAGCATTGTCAAGGGTCACACGATCAAGGTCCCCACAGGAGAGAGGAATCAAGGGTCTTCAGACAAGTATGTCTAGATCCCTCTGAGACACTCAAGGAACCTGTGGACCCAGCAGTAGACTGGTCTTTTTCAGCACACCCAGCTCTGCCCTTGCTTACTTCCCCACAGTCCTTTCAGGGGGACAGTATGTTGGGGATCACCCACCTGTCCTCCACTTACACCAAGATGACCTGGTTTTCACCATTGAGCCTGGGTCTTAAGGTGGTGCATCCTTCACCCCCTACCCTGGTGCCTTCTGGTTCCAGTGAAGGGTGCTGCCCCATTGACAAGCCCCCAGTTTCCCATACCCACCCTTCCCCATTTGCTGGTTTCACACAAAGGGAAGTAGGACTATGTTTAACATGGTTACCATTCAATGGTTTTTATTAAAGAAAGTTATTTTTGGCAACTGACAACAGGTAAACTGAGGTATGTCTCTTTCCTGCACCGTTTTATCCCAAGTCCAGGTGTTTCCACCTACCAAGGCTAGCGTCTAGCTGGCCAAGGTTTTCCTTAACCCAGGCTGCCTTGTGAAGCCCCCAGGAAACCCCCCCATAGATGGCTAACTTGAAGCAGGAACTGCATGGCAGATAGGTCCCTCACCCAAGGCTAGGGCTTAACTGTTCAGGGCTTCCAGACTTCCAAAGCCTTCAAGTGCCACTCCTTCAGGGATCACCCATTGTTCTGGCAGTCCAGGAAATAATCTACTAGTGCCTCCTCAACCAGGACTCCCTACTAGATGGTCTGGCCCAAGCATCCATGTTCTGGCAAGGATATGCCACAGCTTGCCCCTAAGCACTTCACTGGCTTGGTGCACTGTGCTTCACTGACATGTTGCATCTCCTCCACCCAGTCTTTGTGGAAGCTGCTGCTCCCCTCCCCCAGGTTTGGAGATATTGTGCAGGACACAGATAACAGCAGTAAGGTATGGAAAGTACTCCTCGGCGACGATTATGTGCATGGTCAGCACACTCCAGCATGCCTTAGGGACACCAAAAGGCACACTCAGTGGTCATGCAGCACCAGGTGAGGGCAGCAGTTGAACCATTTTTTCCTTCAGTCCAAGTGTTCCATGTGGAGCTTCAAAAACCAGAGAAGGAAAGGGTAGGTGGGGTCACTGATGATGAGGGGTGGGAATAAGACTTTGCCAACCTTAATGCTGGAGGCCCTGCAGGCATAGCATCTATACTCCACCATCTGCAGGGGGGAGGAACTGCAGAAGGACATCATGGGCACTGTCTACCCAGCTGGTGAAGATGTGGGTGAGGTGGCCATGATGCTTGACAATGGCCTCCAGCAGGACAGAGAAGTAGAGGTGCACCGATACATTGGTCCCATATCGGATCTGCACTGATATAAGGAAAATTGACAGTATCAGTAATTGGCATTTTTTGGCTGATGTGGCTGATAATGTCGCTGATAAATGCCCCATGCATGCACACAGCCACAGCGCAGCACACAGGCAGCCAGGAACACAGCCTGGCAGTGTAGAGAGCAGCTTTGGGCTAGTAAGTTTGTTGTGGGGGAAGGAGTGGGGGAAGGGGAAGGAAGGGGTGTGTGGGGGGCAGATTGAGGCCCTTGTGGTGAGGGAGGGAGTGGGGCTGGGGCAGGCACTACCCAGACAGGGCAGGGGGTGGGGCACAGGACAGAGCCATAACTGGCTCATCTGGGGGTCATGGAGGGGTGGGGGGTGACTCCCACCGCTACACACACCCCAGGAGGGCATGGGGAGTGTGTACCCCTTGGATCTGTACATGGGGCGAGGGTGGGATGCCCCTGCAGGCTGGTGCCAGGGGTGGCACTAGGCTCTTCCCAGAAGGGGGTTGGACCAGGCTATGCTTGGGGTGGGCAGTGACGGTGCTGGGAGGGGTGGTTGGGGGGGCTACAGAGAATTCTGGAATGGCTGTAACTCATCCCATAGCCTTCCTCCCAGCACTGCCACAGCCTACCCTGAGAACAACCTAGCACAGCCCCTGCACTTGGGTGAACTTGGTTCAGCCACAGCCACAGCAGCAGCCTGCCCTCACTGAATGCACAGATCCAGGGGGCACACCATCCCCATGCCCTCCTGGGGTGCATGTAGGGGCAGGAGCTGCCCCCCGTCCCTCTCCCTGCATGCCCTGGATGAGCTGCTTGTGGCTCTGTCCTGTGCCCCACTCTGCCCCACCTGGCAGCATCTGCCCCTACCCCAGCACCAGCCCCACTCCCTCCCTCACCACAGGAGCCTTGATCTGCCCCCTATCCATCCCTTCCCTTTCCCTGCCCCTTTTCCCACAACAGACATACCAGCTGAATGAGCTCTCCAAGCTGTCGGGCTGTATATCAGCAATCAGATTGGTATTGGATATGGCTTGTTCATAATCAGGTATAAGTAGTGGCCCAAAAAATCTCTATCAGTGCACCCCTACAGAGAAGCTCTTGCAATTAACAAATGGCAGTACCTCAGGGAAGGCAGAGGATGGGGATGTGGATGCGGATGCCATCAATGGCTCCAAGGAGTTAGGAACCCCATCTGACTCATCATCCTACAAGGGGTAATCAACAGCTTCCATCAGATGAAGTGTTTTACCAACATATCCTGGATGACTGCCACCTGGGCCACTGCTCCAACCATGAACTTTCTCATGCTGAACTGGTTGGTGATGAAGTTGAAGCTGTTGGGAATGGCAATGGTGATGTGCTTCTCTAGTCAGGGATGGACTTATGCCAGTATTTTGCCACTAAGTGTGAGGCGCCAGCTGGGTGATGATGTCAATGAAAATGGCTTGGCACATGCGGAAGTCCTGCAGCCACTGTTTGTCATCCTAGCTGTCCAGAACAATCCCTTCCCACTAGTCAATGCTGGTCTCATGGGTTCTGAGCCACTGCTCAATGGTTTGGAGGTAGTTCTGGAGCACCCCAAAGTCAATGGCTTCCATCTTCCTCAGCCAGGAGAAATAGAGAGACCACTGCCCGTTCAAAACCACACTCTGGCTTCATTTACTGGTATGAATGTTTCTGTTATTGTTTTGCTTTTCAAAAGCAGGGTGACTGTGATTGCAAGTTTCAGTATTTTCAGGTTTTTCTTTTTTTTGTGTGTATTCATCATTTTTTCTTCACACATCATTTCTTGGATAATATATCATGCTTTCCACCCTTTGGAGCAGCTGGTGTGATCCTATTGAATAGATGCAGTGCATTGATTCTTGACTGCTGGGAATTACCAGCTGGCACAGTGGGTAACGGGATAAGTATTAACTGCAGCAGATAGAGTTGTTTCTACTGTATGCAAAAAGAGGTTGCTTCAGGTAAAAAAGTATTCTGAATGTATTTCCTTTTTTTTTTTTAAATATTCTTTTTCTTCAGGACTTTAGAAATAGATCCCTATAATATGTCTTCCATAATCACTATTAGGAGGTAACTTCAGAGGCTTTGCTTCTCTGTATTTTGTGTGTTTGTTTCCTTATTTTAAATGATTTCTTTTGTTTTTATGAAAAGAAAGCATGGGTGTAATGCTCCAATCGATTTTGGATTGATTAATGTAATGCAGCATCTTCCAAAATCCTCCTACATACCAGGTTTCCCACACCAGATACACAGTATTATGTTGAATGAAGTACTATAATCCAAGCTGTATCAAAAGCATTCATAGTATCAATCAGGCCACGCACCTACAGAGGACTTGCCTTTGTCGGTTTACAAACAGTGCAGATGGTAAAGGGAGCTTTAGCCCTGGAAAGCCCATAGGAGATTAGATTCTCTCTTTCCCCATAATCTTTGTTAGCTTGATTTCTGGTGAGGCAGCAAGCTTAACAAAGGGTTCTAAAAAGCTCAAGAAATCCAGTATCACAGTTCACAAGAAATAATGGGTTCTAAGATACACTTTTAAATTAAATTTCAGCAGTGCCCCTCTCACGTTAGATCATTTTTTCCTAATATTTACTGTGTTTGGAAACAGAGTGCTAAAGTTCTGATTGAGTTTTAAATCTAGATGTATTGGCAGCATACAAACGATATTAAATTGTAATGACATGTGTAACAAATCCTTGGAGCTGTCAGTCATTAATGTCCTGTTGAGAAAAATAAGCAAGCATATGCTGAGCTGCCATTATCTATGTGATGAGACCTCTTTTTATTAATTGCATATCATTAATTATTATATATTTTACTGGTGAGAATTAGCAACAATGGGCACATCTACATGAGATGTTTACTGCACGGTAAACTATTAGGCTGGAGTAAACTAATTTACTTGGAGGCAGGATAGTACTTGTAAATACAAGTACTAGCCTACTGCAAAGTAAAAAACGCTGCAGCAGTTCATGTGTAGATGTTGTCTTGGCTGGCTGGGGCACAAGGGCGCTTCAGCGTGGGGGCTGCATGCCAGCTCTATGCTAAAGCACCCTTGTGCCCCAGCCAGCCCCTCTGCAGCATATTGAGCCAAAGGGAGCAGCCCCAGGCTAACAGGCAGACACGCCAGGCCCTCTGTCAGCCAGGACTGCTCCAACCTGGCTCAATGTGCTGTGCTCTTAGGCATACATTCAAACAGCAATCAACTGCAGAGTTTATTGCTCCAAGGTGCATGCTCAAACACTGCCCAGGAGCAATAAATTCTGGAGTTGATTGCTTCACATTAATTGAACATGTAGACACACCCAATCTGATACACAGCAGTGAGAAGTTCATAAACTGATAAAAGTCTTACCTATATGAGAATAAAGATCTAAGCTCCAAAAGGTATTCAGACAAGTGGGGAGTATAATGGAATGGATATCCTAAAGTAGGGAACAAATTTAAACAAGCCAAGATTTAATTTTAGTAAAACTAAAATAATTCACTTGAGGGACAAAAGTGCTCAGCATAAATACATTAAGTGACAGGACAAATTTGGTTAAATGGCAGAAAGGTAGAAAAAGAATTGTGGGTGACAGCAGGAAAACATTTGGTAATTCACTCAGAGTCAGATTTAGGTAAATGAGGAAAAATGGTTATTGTCAATTATGAGAAAAAGGACTGAGATTTGTAAGCAAAATAATAGTGCCTCATTTCTCAAACCTGACATGGGCACCTTAGAGCCAAGTTCAGAGGTGACGTGTAACTTGGTGCTTTTACATGTTGATACGTAGGTACATGCAACTCACCCATTGAAGAGTTGGATGAATGGATAATGAGGCAGCTTGCTTTAAATTATTCCTTCTTTCATCTTCCTGTTTATTTTTTTTCCTGCTTCACCACTCCTCATTACAAATCTCATCTGGACAGCATCCCTTAACTTTCTTTGGTCTCATTTACATCTACTTATGTGCAAATTATTCATTGATGTATAATTCACATCCTATAAATGTACAACATTGCATTTACCTGTCACTAAAATGAAGACACAGGGAGAACAAAAAAGTGTTTCAAATGTATTCTTAGAGTGAACTTTATTCCTGACCTAATAAATGTAAAAGGGATATGGCTAAAACCAAATGTGGGTGCATCTACATGTGCATTTGGTACTGTTCAGTCATTTAGTACTTGCCTTAGCAAGTACTAAATGACGATGTAGTACCTGCCAGTACTGCCCAGTCCCAGGGGTACACAGTTATTTTTAGATGCTACGTTGCTGTCTAGCACCTACATTTAGCCTTTTCTACCTATTCACATAGAAAAAGATTTTTACTCAGACTTTCACCATATGATATCTTGACTACTAGAATATCCACTTCTGTGGCTCTGAAAAATGCAGTCTTGTCCAACTTTTATCTGTTCAAGACATGGCTGCACAGAGCATCTTCTAGTTTTCTAGGCTGACCATGTAACCTCTTTCTGCATCCACTGTTTTCCTGCTCTACACTTGACTTAACTCTCAAGATCTTTTGCACCTTATCTTCATGATATCTGTCATCTTTCTTACTGCCTCAGTGCCAAGTCCTCCCTCCAGTCTGCCAGTGATGCTAGCCTCTGTTGCTTACATGTTAACTTTTAAATAAGCATCTCCTATGCTGACCGCCCATATGGGAGCTCTCCATCACTATCCACAAGGCTACCACATTGTCCTCCTTAACACTCTCTTTTGCTGCAATGCCTGCAAAAAAATTGATAATAATTAGGCACCTGGTGTTCTGGCACCACTGTTTATTATGCTGATCCTTATTGCTTCATTATTTACTTGTGTTCAAGGTTCCCTGCAACCTGTGCACATGTGCAGCCATGCACACTTTAAAACCATGCCACACACAAACTTATTAATGCTGGGCACCTGCCCAGTGAGGAGCTGGGCTGCAGCTTCCCTGAGAGGAGCTGGGCAATGAGTTGAGTGTGGTGGAGGCACCAGAGCCGGCGCTGGATACTTACTGGAGGTAAGCTCAGGCAGTGGCTCCTCCCCGAGGCCATGTGCTCCCGGAGGCAAGGCGGGGACGGGGGCTGGCACCAGGGAACTGCTCCGCTTCCCAGCCCTGACATAATGGGCCTCCTCACTCCCAGAGGCATGGTGAGGCTGGGGTCTGGCATGGGCTCTGAAGGTGCTGGGAAACTGCTCTGCTCCCCAGCCCCGATGCCACATGCCTCCTGGCTCCTGGAGGTGAGGCAGGATCTGGGGCTGGTGAGGGCTCCACTGGTGCTGGGAAACTGCTTTGCTCCCCAGCCCACGCCATGTGCCTCCTCACTCCCCGAGGTGAGGTGGGAGTTGGGGCTGGGGCCAAGAAACACAAACGCATACAGTCAAGATTTTTTTTTTTTAAATGGGTGCCTAAAATCAGGGTTTTAAATCTGTCAGCAGGCATTGAAACACAGTGGCTGGTCTCCTAAAGAGCTGAGCATCTAGGAGCCTGCCACTGACTTCAGCTGTACAAAATGTTCAGCAATACATACACTCTCAGTCATAAATGTGCATCAAAGTGTACCAGGAAAAAAATAATAAAACAGTGAAAAAATTATTCATGCAATAGCAGGACGCCACGACCACTTACACACAACACCCTGCCCAGAAATGCAAGTGTTCTCTCACCAAGATGCCCTCCCCAGCCCCAACACCATGCATACTCACAGACCGAAGCAGCACACTCACAGACCAAAGCGGTGTGCTCACCGACCACTACACTTTAGAGGGAATGTTGCTTGTGTTCCCTCAGGTGCCTATCTGTGGGCATGTACACAAGTGCAGGTGTTCTAACTCATGGTTCTGTCAATGAGGCATTCTAACTCATGGTGCTTTACTCATAAAGTAAAGGGGTTCCTCCCCACCCCACCCTGCATGAGTGCCTTGACAGTGGCAGAGGCTGCCATGCCCAGAGCTAGGGCAGGGGTGGAAATGGGCTCCCCCTGCCTTGCAGACACAGCCCAGTTTCCCCCAAGACCCAGCAGGGGTAGCAAGGCCAGGCCCAGAAGACAGGGGAGCTCCATTTCTCTTCCCTCTTGCCCCAGCTCCAGGTGTGGCAGCCACAATGCTGCTGTTTTCAATCACCTGGGGAGGGACAAGGAATGGAGCCCCCCATCACATGGGCCCAACCTAGCTACCCCTGCTGAGTTCTTGTGGAGGAGCCAGGCTAGGGTCCATTTCCACCTCATACCCCAGCTCCAGGAACAGAAACCCCTGCCACTCTCAAGATCTCATGTAGGTGGTTGTGGGGAAAGGATCCCCCCTCCACTATGCAGACTCATCCCAACTCCCCACAAGACCCCAGCAGGGGTAACCTGGGGGTGTGCATGGTGGGGGTTCCTTTTCCCCACCCTCCTGCCCCCTGAATGAGCATCCTGACAGTGACAGAGGCTGCTGCACTTAGATCTGGGGTGCAAGGGGGGAGAAAAATGGAGTTCCCCACCACATGGGCCCAGCCCACCTACCCTGCTGAGCCTCTGCCGCTGTCGAGAGGACACGGTCTCTGCCATATCCTCTGCTGCTGTCAAGATGCTTGTGGAGGGGGTGGTGGGGGAAGTAACCCCTCCACATCATGGGTCCAACCCAGCTACCCCCAAGACCCCAGCAGGGGTAGCTGGAGGAGCACATGTGACAGAGGAGGCTCCCCCCAGACTCCCACTGAGCAGGGAGGAAACAGAAGTCTTCTGTCTTCTCTGTGTGATAGTCCCAGGAGTGGGGCTGGGCTGGTGCTCACCCATGCAAGCACCAGTTCAGCCCACAAAGCTGCATGGGATATGGGCAGAATCACCCAAATTAACCCTTGCAGGGAACCTGTACACAGTTTCCCTAAGGCACTCTGACTTGGAGAGTCCCTGTCTGATACTTCATCAGATGTGGGTAACATTTTTGCATGAACAGATATTTTAAAAGTGCTCTCCAGTTGTGAATGTTTGTTATGTTACAGCTGTAGCATGATTCTGGAAGGGGGGGGGGGGGGTCTCACTGCAGAAAAGATGCAACTTTTATAAGCACCCTGTGTCCACTTGTTGTCTTTTTTTATACACCATCCAAGTGTACGTTCTTTAGGATTGGGACAGTCCTTGCACAATATCTGCACATTGCCTAGCACAATGGAGTTGGACTTCTGGGCATTATTTCAGTATAAATAAGAATACCAATATGATAAATTCTGTGCCTTGATACATATTGATTGCCTTATACCTATCATCATTCAGAGTCACAGTCACATATGTAACCTATTATCTTGTGCATTTATCATCACCTCACAGAAACCCTCTTCACTGAGGGCACAAATTCTACCTTTAATATTTTTCCTGCAGATTGTGGTTAAAAATATGGATAATCATTTGATTGGCATAAAGATGTTTCTCTACTTGATCAAACCTTCAGCCCATCTGGCTGCTAGGCCTTGCAATAGTTGATGCTTCAGAGGAAGATAAACAACCCATAATAAACCTAAACTATTGGGAAATGCTGTATATGAAAGAGAAAAAAATCCTTCTTTTTTCACAAGCATTTGCCTTCTGCAATGAAGCTTGACGTTTAAGTCATTATCTTAGCTTGCATAGCTGAAAAATTTATTAATGATCCTAACATTACCAAATGCTTCTGAAATGTGGCTACAATATTAGTCTTGATGACATCCTGAGGCTCTGAATTCCATATGACAACTGCACCCTATGTAAAAAGTATTTTCTTTTCTTATTTTCAAATGTACTGCCCCTTCATTTTATTGCATGTCTGCTACCTCCTGTATTTTGTGACTGGGTAAAAATGAGGGACTGATCTATCTTCATAATGCCCATTGTAACTTGAATATCGATTAGCTGATGGTACGAGGACAAGGAGTGAGCACCAGCTGCTAAAAGCAGTTGGAGAGCTCTTGCTGATTTCCTCAGTTTTGGTAAATAGTATTTCTCATGCTGCTTCCCCCCTACCTGCTTCAATTTGTCTTAACCACTGTGAATACCCCACTGAAATACTCAGAGTACTGAAAGACATACTTTAGCCATGCTCTAATTCATGGCACTTTTTACAAAGCACCGTGAGTTAGAGTCCCCCCTCCACCGCCCAGGCATTCACCTGTTGGGTTGGGATCCACCCCTAGCCAGCAGCTGGGGGTGCTCCAGAAGACTCTTAGGAGGCTGCAGAGCTGCCCTTCTCCCCAGCCCCCCACCAGAACTGCCTGATAGGGTTTGCTGCCTGGTTGAAACTGGAGGTATGGAGGGGGGGTGGAATGGAGCCCCTTTGCCTTGTGAGCCTGACCCAGCTCCCCCTAATATCCCAGCTGGGGTAGCTGAGGTTGGGGACATGAGGCAGGGGCAGCTCCATTCCACCCCCACCGGCTGCTTGGTGCTTCCCCCCTCACTCTCCTTCCCCCTCCCCTCACTGACAACCCTGGGGGCAGGGCTGGGCCGGGCTACATTTGCCCACCCCACAACACATGAAAAATTAACCCTAGGGAACACAAGGTCCCTCAGGGACTCTAAAAACCAAAAAACACCTTCGTCTAATACCTCATTTGAGGAAGGTTAAATTTCTGTGCAATTGGCCATTTTAAAAGCCACCTGCAGCCATGCACATGTGTCATGCCATAGCTGTAAAGCACTTACAGGGGCCCAATTGTGCAAAAATGTAACTTGTGTAAGCATCCCTAGTGTCTCTTCTTCTATATAGCTTAAATAAATAATCTGGATCTAGAATTGGACTATGGAGCCATCTGCAGACTCACTATTAAGATCCTCGGAAGACTATCTTACTCATTCACGAGTGATTATCCATCATAGGTTCATAGGTTAAATAAGCTTATTTTTTGTCATCTTTCAACTAGCGCAACACTCACCATACCACTAACTGGAGCAGTTTCCTATGCTTAGAATGACCTCCCTTCATCCAGTGAGAGCCAAGTAACCTCATTCTCATCCTTCAAACCTTGTTAAATGGAATACCTCCCAGGAAAACACCCAGGGTGTTTTCCCTTATCCATCCACCTATAGGAACTTGCCAGGAACATGTTTTCTCTTGTCTTGTATTTCTATTACATGTTAGATCTAGTTTCAATATACTACAGGATTCAAAATACCACACACGGAGACACACGCTGTAAGCTAAATCCCCTCAGAATCACAACTCTCTGCTACCAAACAAAACTGTTGACCCATAGAAATAGCAAGATTCTGACTTGACTCACTTCTGCAATGCAAGACATTATAGAAAACTTTAAACAAAATAGACCATTCTAATTCAGAAAGACTACAGGGGATTTATCCAAGAGAAATTCATTTAGCCATGAAAGATATAACATACTTCAATTTTACTCATAGATCTAGTGTCTCTTCCCTCTGATTGACATAGAAAAAATAAAATAAAATAAAATAAAAATGATGGAATAGACCCAAGAGTTCTATATCTGGTACTTGAATCTTTTAATTTGAGAAAGTCTTTTGAAGCAATGTAAGCATTAAACAGATTCTATTCTAATTCTATAACACATTAAGCAATGGCTTCATTTCAGTTTGATTTGAATGAGAACATTATGCAGCTATAAGCAAGGCTATCTTCCTTCCTTTACAACATGAAAATGGAATCTCTCACAAGCCTGAGGCACCCCTTGCCAATGAAGCAAGTCCTTAGTTTTTGCCAGCCTTCCCCATTGCCCCATTCCTCCTCTTTTTACATTCCAGATTCAAGACAAGTGTAACAATGGCCTCTGAATCTTCTTTGCCTGATACTTGAAATAACTACTTGAATTAACAGAGGGAAAAGATGACCCAGAAAAGAGATAATTGTTTAGCCTTCCACATCACTTAGCTGCAAAAATTGCTAGATTAGACTACTGCTGTTTGCCCTACTGCTGGCCAAATCCATGTTAAGGAAATGGTTTTCATCCAACTCAGAGCAGACCAGCTCCAGAGAGTGAATGGGCCAAAGCTAGGTCATGTTCTACCTTAATGAGTGTACTGGAGCAGGAAGAAAAGGACTGAGCCAAGGCCCAAAAGCCTGCAGGAGCCAGATCTGTCCAGACTGCTAAAACCTGTTGTAAACATTTTAATGCTTTGAGGGCTTATTTTTTCCCCTTGCCTTTGAATTGCTGCATTTAATTGTGGTTAAATTTATGCTTCTGCTCAGTAGGTTCTAAATCATCACTTTTGCAGAGAAAAATCCATGGCTGTGTATTACTTTATGAAAAGTGAATCTAAAAAAGGAGTGCCAAAAAGAACTGGGGCAGAAGCAGGTCACTCCATAAATGTTACTCTACGGACCGAAGGCCTCTGACATTTCTGGCACAATTTCAACTTGGACAACAGAAATTCATTTGCTAAGTGAAAAATCAGGTAAACTTCTCTCTCTCCATCTATAGCAGATAACTTAGTGTTTTAATATACAGTCCCAAAGAATGCATTTCACCCCTTAATGGTTTCCTTAATGCAGATGGAAATGTTTTGATCTATGGTAGTAACAAATTCAAATTCAATCATGTGGGGCACATCTGACTTTTACAAAATTTTCCTCTCCTTTCTGCTTCCAGCCATGTTTGTTTACCTGGAAACATTCATACAAAATCAAGACAATTACTTATTTTTAATCAAATTCAGTTGTCTTAGTGAGCAATATTATAGACAGCTGAAATTAACTCATTGAGCGGGGGAGGGGGAGGAGGAGTGGGGGGGGGAGAGAAACTTTGTTAACCCAGAGTAAAGTTTGTCTGGGGGGTATCTCATTTCTTTTGAGAAAAGAAAACATAGCAGAACTGTTCCAGATCAAACTTCTGGACACCAGAACATGAAGAGTCAAAGTATGCATCAATACAAAAGTATTTTCTGGTTTTGAGATCCAAATATTTCTAAGCATAACAGCTGAGATTACAAAAACAAAAAACTGAATGGGTTATATAAATGTATCAGAGAGAAAAGACAGAACAAGAAAACTGGGGCTAGGAACAGGCAGTCAAAAAACCCAAGGTTGAATCAATTCAGCCTTTGCAGGTTAGTCCAAACTGCATAGATTAAATTGAAACAGAAGTGAACAGACATTTTACCTTTGATTCAGGAATTGCAGCCATATGCCTGCAGTGGCTTAGGCCAGAAGCCGAGGGGGCACTAGAACACAGTTCTCTGGTTGTGTTCACTTCCTCTTCCTGCTCCCCTCCCAAGATCTCTGGGATCTGCAGTCCAGAATTACAGCAGCAGGACACTGCAGGGTTGCTTATCACTTCCTCTTCCTGATTCCAGGTGCCTCTGGGATTTGTAGTGCACAGTCGCAGCCCACTGTAATTTTAAGCAGGGGAAGGAGTGTTTAACCCCCCTCCCTGACCCCAGACCCCAGCTGGGGCTTTCTGCACCCCCCTGTAGACTGGGCTGAATCCCCAGCTGGGTTTGTCCCCCAGCACCCTCTGGTCAGCCAGCCCTCACTGCTGCAGCTAGGGAGCAGAGAGGCAGGGCCAGCCCTGCTCTGGAGCAGACAGTGCAGCCCATCCCAGGGCTGGAAAGCATGCTGGGAGACTGTAATTTAACTTGGACCAGGAAGGAGTCTGGGACAGAAGTTTCATAAACTGGTTTGACCCAAATCAGTTAGGTTTAATACTACATTCAACGAGGTTTATTTTAAATCAGTTTCAGCTATTTTGAAACTGGTTTATGTGCACTGAGCTTCTGTTCTGTTACAGGATTAAACTAGTTTCTGATCACTTAAACTAGTTTATGTGTAACTTCTGTCCCTAGCCCGTGAATCTTCTGCTCAACAACAAAGGTGATATATTAACAGAAGTTGAAAAGAAGGGAGAATTGCTGAATTGCTACTTTGTTTCAGTCTTCACAACAAACTGTGGTGAAAGAGCTGACAAAATTAAGACAGATAAAGAAGGGAAAGAGATGCAGATAGCTATAAAAAAGTGTGTATGTGAGAGACAAAAAATTGAATGAGTATAAAGTCAAGAGGATTTGATGAAATTCATCCCAGGGTACTGAAGTAACTGGCTGAAGGATTCTTGGAACCACTGGCAGTTCTGTCTCCAAAGCTGTGAATGACAGATGAGGTCCCAGAATAATGGAGACAAGAAAGCATAATGCACGTTTTTAAAAAAGAAAAAAAAGGAGGACCAGGTGAACTACAGAATAGTCAGCCTGCCTGACCTATATATTTCAGAAATTACTGGAACAAATTATAAACCAATCAATTTGTAAATATGGTTGAGAAAGAGGTGATCACTAGAAGTTGTCCTCCACTGCCACAGAGAGTTGGATATAAAGCAATGGACTTAAACTGCAGTAAGGCAGATATAGATTACATCTTAAAGAAAAATTCCTTACTGTCAGAATAGTAGGACAATAAAACATACTGCCCAGGGAAGTGGTGAAATCTTTTTCTTTGGAGGTTTCCAGGAAGAGGTTAGGTAAGCATTTATCTGTGTAGGCAACTGCTGATCCTCTGGATCATGGTGTACTTTGGTTATACATTTCACAGATCCATAGGTTGTCTGAGTTGGAGTCCAAATTTACAGCATGCTGCCTTCTTCTTTCTTGCTTTGCTGCCATCCTCTGGATCAAAGCCACTTTATGTTGAGCTGAACCCAGTGCCAGATGTTCCCTCCAGATTGGACAGGATTCTGCATGCTCCTCCCCGCTTTCTACAATGAAATTGAACAACTTCATATAATTTTTTACACACATCATGGTAATGCCACAAAGGGAGACCCCGCTTCCTAGAGCCATCTCAAATCTCACTATGCAAAATATTCCTGGGAATAGTCTCCTCCTGTTCTCCTGACATGACTTAGCCAACACAGACTCCTTTTCTTGATAGTCATTTCTAAATGTGTCAGTCTTGTATGCTCCAGTATCTCTGTGTTTGGTATTCTGTCTTCCCACTTTATTTTCAGGATCTTACACAGGCATTTTATGTAGAAGCTGTTCAGTCTCCTGATGTGCCTAGCATATGATGTCCGTGGTTCTGAACTATAAAGCAGGGATGATAACATACAAGTCTCTTAGATTCAGATCTTCACCTTAGGCTGATAGTTTGCTGTTATCCCACACATGTTTCTGTAATAGCCTGAAATTCTTAGCTGCTTTTCCAATCTGAAGATCAGGATCTCTGCTGATCATAGAACCCAAGCAGCAAAAACTGTCAATGACACAAAAAAATTATCCCTCAGAGTGATGTCAAGTATTGGTTCTTTGACTTCTTGGTACACGATCACAGTCTTCTTGAGACTAATTGCCATCCTGAAGCTCTTGCATAACTCAGAAAATCTGTCCAAGAGATTTTGCAGGGAAGAGTCACTGTGGGCAACCAAGCCCATGTCATCCACAAACAGGAAATCTCTCAGAACCAGTTCTTTCACCTTGTTTTGTGATCTTAACTTTGTGAAGTAGAACAAGCCTCCATCTAGTATGGTTTAAAGATAAATGCCATCGTTGCTGTCCTTGAATGCATGAAGAAGGAGGAATGACATGTAGATGTTAAAAAGCATGGGGGTTAACGTACACTCATTTCACCCCGTTGTTGATGCGTGTGGGAGGGGGTGCGTGTGTGTAACTACTAGAGATTTAGTTACTGTGTGTGTGTAAGATCCAGTTAGCATGCATGCATACCTGGTCCTGGATATGACCATAAACTGCATCCAACTGGAGGACTTGTGGCAACATGGTAGGGCTACTCATGGTGGGGTAACTCCTATAAAATACCATAATATTGCCACCTCCAGAGTAAGGCAAATTCAGGGCTTCTCAAAACCTTAGCTCCCACTGCCTTGTGGGTATTTCTTGGTTGGAGAAAGGCTAAGGGACGTTTATCTGTAACAGCTTAAGAACACTTCAGCCTGCATGGAGTTGAACTAGATGGCCCCTGAGATCCTTTTGAGTCCTATGATCCCATATGTCTGAAATGAAAGTTAAGTGAATTTAGGTGTTCAGGTTAAGAAAGCAGCTCACAAAAACCCAGCCTAATCATGTAAATGCCTAAAATTCTGCTACTTTTCATGCCCAGAGGTATTACCAATCTTAGCTAAACTGAGTATTTTGGTGCCTAAGGCCACTTTGTAATCACAACGAGGGGTCTGATCTAGGGGGTATGCTCAAATCACATCTAACATACCCTGGCAGCACAAAGAGCAACAGCTCACATTAAAAAATACAGCTGATGGTGGCGGTGCTTTATGCTTAAAAGACTCACCTGAAAAATGAGGCATTTGGGGTTTTGGTCCTCCTCACATACTTCTCCCACCTCTCAATCTAGTGCCCTAACCACCAAGCTATAGGCCAAGTTGTTTTGGGGCTAGACCAGTAGGTAGAAAAGAATGCAATATTCATGAGGTCAGAAAAAGAGAGCAAGCAAGAGAAAACATGACTCTGAAACCCAGGGGTAAAGACATTCTCAAGGAAGAAGGGAGGCCTGTATTAAAGTGCCTGCTCCAGGGACTGGTTATGCAATTAGCATAGGAATCTTCAGATAAAATGTATAAACAGCTGTGGGAACAGGGCATAGGGTCACTTTTCACTGGACTGAAGCAGCAGTGGAATTTGGCAGCCCCTGAGTGACTGAGCAGCCCTATTTAGGATTACACTGCTTAACTCCGTAGCATGAAGAAGGAGCCAGAAAAGGTGCCCTAAACATTGTCTGCTTCACCTTGACCCTGGTCAGCATTCTGCAGCTGACAGGGATTCCATTATAGTAGTCAAAAACTATGCAAAAAGACAAAAAAGACAAAGGTGACACCACTCACCATTGGTGCTTCGAATGTGTGCATGCTAATGGACTGTACAACAACAGATACAGAAGAGAGAAGAACAGCTCTAGCTGGTAGAGAGCTGGCCACATTCAACGTTCAGATAGCAGCCCTGAGTGAAACTTGCCTAGCTGAAGAAGGACAAGTAACTGAAAAAGGAGCCGTCTATACCTTCTTCTGAAGTGGCCATAGTAAAGAGAAGCAACGTGAAGCTGGTGTTGGATTTGCCATCAAAACACAGCTAGTCAACAAGCTTAGATATCTCCCAAAGGGAGTGAATGACAGACTCATACTAATGAGACTCCCACTGTCTGGGCAAAGATGTGCAACTATCATTGGTGCCTGTACACCCACTCTGACCAACTCAGATGTGATTAAGGGGAAATTTTACAAAGATCTGGAGTCTCTTATCACAGAAATGCTGAAGGCAGACAAGCTCGTTATCCTTGGTGACTAATGCTAGAGTTGACACCGATCACCATACATGGGCAGGCATCATCAGAAAAAATGGCTTTAGGAAATGCAACAGCAATGGGCTCCTTGTGCTGAGGAAATGTGCTGAACGTGACCTCCTCATCACCAACACAGTCTTCCATCTGCCAAACCATAACAAGGCATCTTGGATTCACCCACGCTCCAAGCATTGGCATCTCACTGATTATGTCATCAACAGAAGAGATAGCCAGGATGTCAGAGTGACAAAGGCCATGAGAAGTACAGAATGTTGGACTGACCACAGGCTCATAGTCTCCAAGCTGAATATCCACATACATCCTAGTAGATGACCAGAAGGCAAACAAGCGCCCCAAACACTCAATGTTTCCAAACTGAAGCAGGAGAATGTGAAACAGGCATCTGTTGAAGAACTACGCAGCCAACTAATAGCAACTTATGTAAACTCCATTAAAACTGAGGAAAGTCAGGCATTCTTAAGACTCTGAATCAGATTCAGATCTGATCAGAATCTGATTCAGAATCAGGCACTCTGATACTCTCAGTTCCATCACACATAAACATCAAAATTGATTTAATGAAAATGATACTGGCATAGGGAGACTACTGAATAGGGAGGCCTCCATAGGGCCTACTTAGAAGACAGCACTTCAACATCTAGGAAGGCAGCCTTCAATAACATCAAGAGGACTGCTCAGTGTAAACTCAGAGAAATGCAAAACTCATGGCTGAGCAACAAGGCAGATGAGATTCAGTGCTATGCAGGCAGGAATGATATGAAGAACTTTGATCATGCTCTGAAGACAATCTACCGGCCACAATTATCAGGAACATCTCCAGTACTGAGTGCTGGCAGCATCACCCTGCTCACTGATAAAGGAAAGATACTGTAGAGATGGACAACATCCTCAATCAAAAACCATCTATTAGTAAGGAGGCAACTGATTGACTACCCCAGGTAGACATTAACATATCTCTTGCTGATCCTCCAATGCTGACTGAGACTGTGAAAGCAATTAACTTGCTGTCAAATGATAAAGCACCTGGAACAGAATCTATACCAGCATAGGTCTACAAGCCTGGAGGCTCATGCATAGCTTTGGAACTGACTTAACTCTTCCAGTCAATGTGGACTCAAGGTATACCCCAGGAGTACAAGGATGCATCCATTTTCCACTTGTACAAGTAGAAAGGCAATAAGTCCTTTGACAACTATTGGGGCATCTCCTTGCTGTCAATAACCAATAAAATCCTTGCCAGAACTCTGTTGAATCACCTTGTGCAACACATTGAACAAGAGCTCTTGCCTGAGACTCAGCATGGTTTCAGGAAAGGACATGGGATGATAAACATGGTGTTTGCAGCTCATCCACTTCAGGAGAAACGCCAGGAACAGAACTCCAACCTGTACATGACTTTCATTGACATGGCAAACCATTAGATATAATCAGTCAGGAGGGCCTTTGGCAGATCATGGCAAAATTCAGTTGCCTGCAGAAATTCTTCATAATGGTTCGGCAATTCCATGATGGCATGCTCGCTTGCACTGTGGATGACAGTGGGTTGTCTGAACCATTGACAGTCACCAATGGAGTCAAGCAGGGCTGTGTGTTGGCCCCAACCCTCTTCAGTATGATGTTCTCTGCCATGCTTACAGATGCCTTTTGTGACTGTGACACTGGGATTGACATTAGTTACCATACTGATGGCAAACTCTTCAATTTGAGGAGACTACAAGTGAAGACAAAGTTACAGGAAGTGACTATTCATCATCTTCTGTTCCCTGAATGCCAAATCTCATATGCAACACAGAGTATGGATCATTTCTCTTCAGCTTGTTACAACTTTGTTCTCACAATCAACACTAAAAAGACTGAAGTGATGCACCAACCTGCACCAGGAAAGCCTTACATAGAGACTACCATCACAGTGAATGGCCAAATCCTTCAGGCAGGGGACAAGTTAACCTATTTCGCCAGTACAGTCACATGCAGTTCACATTGATGATGAAACCAGTGACAGAGTTGCTAAAGCAAGCATGGCCTTCGGCAATCTATGTGCAAATGTGTGGGAGTGCAGAGGCATCAATCAACAAACAAAATGGAAGGTCTACAAAGCCATTGTATTCTCAATCTTGATGTATGCATGCAACACCTAGACAATGTACAGACACCATGCTATGAAATGAACCACTTTCATATTGGCTGCCTGAGGAAACTGATGAGGATAAGATGGCAAGACAAGGTCCCAGACACTGAGGTTCTTGCTTGGGCAGGAATTCCAAGCATCCACACTATTGATGAAGTGACAGATGAGATGGGCAGGCCATGTCACCAGGATGTTTGATGAGCCAAAGAAGATGTTTTACAGTGAGCTAAAGGAGGGAAAGCCCTCTTAGGGAGGCCAAAAGAAACTTTTCAAGGATTCCTTCAAGTCATCCTTGAAACATTTCAACATTGTTCCAAAGTCTTTGGAAGATCTCACTCAATCTTTTCATCTGGCAAAGTCTCATCCATACTGGAGCTACTGTCTATAAGCGGAGAAGAACTGCTGAGGCAGAGCAGAAGTGCAAACAGCATAAATCTCACAACAGCAGCATGTTCATTGTTGATCAAGCAGCCCAAAGTAGCATCTATTGTTCAGTGTGCCATAGACAGTTCAAAGCAAAAACTGGCTTTATCAGCCATTCACATATTCACAGAAACTAAACCAACCAGTGATGTCACCAAACCAACCAGTGAATTTGAAGAACGAACAACAACAAACAATAACATGTATACATGCTACATACAGAAAGATGGTACTAATATTCCCATTTTAGAGACATTAGACACTTTGCTTGAAATTATGTAGGAATTCAATGTTGAATATAGATTGCCTGGGTTCTGTTCCAAGGCCTGAGCTGTAAGATTGTTCATCCTCTCCAAATCTCAGAAATTACTAATTACAGTAAGTGCTTTGTGAAAATCATACCACTTAACTACCTTACATGTCTACAATCCTGCAATAAAATATACTTAAAAACTCTACAAATGTCTCACATCGCTTTGGCAGGAAAGCAGAGACACAATGAGCCATGCCATAGCAAGTCAAATAGATAAACAGTTCAAGATACCCTGCAGGCTTAGAGATCGTGGGCAGCAACTTATCTAGAGGAGTGAGCAGGGCACCAGCCCCAACACCAACTTAGAGGCTCCCTCTCCCCAGGAGTCTTACCCATGGCAGACACAGCCCAACCATAGTAGCTGGGCAGGACTAACCCCACAGTGTAACTGTGGAAGAAGGCGGGTGAATGAGGCAAGTGGAATCATACCCCCTTTCCTGGAAAGGCTCTCTGCACACTGGAGCCTATCTCTGCTTCAGCACCCTAAGTCCACTCTGCTACAGCAAATGCTGTAGCTGTAAAAGCTGCCACTGGAGTGCAGAGAGGAAGAAGGCAGGTAAGTGCACCCCCCACACTCCTCCTGCTCTCCAGTGATCAACATGATTCCCTCCCCTGGCCCTCCCACCTCTGCCCCAGGTGCTGAAAGAGTTCCCCTTTGCCTCTGGTGGTGGTAAACAAACACTGATCTAAATCAAGAATTTGTAACCACTAAAATATTGTCCTCAGCTGAATTTGTCTTTTTTCACAGGCCTCATCGCTCCAAATATATTGCAGATGTAGCCCTATGAGATGTAGTAAAGGTTTTGTTTACAATTATGAGGCCATTAAAGGAAGCTGTTTGCTCTTTCAGGGGCTAGAGGGATTCTCTGAATTTTAAGAGGTTAAAGTTCAAACTAGCAATCAGGTAACTGCTAGTGTCTGTAAAAGATAGTACTCACCTTGCTCCATATGAACATGGATTCTACCTATGTCTATTCAAAAAGGTACAATAGCAAGCCTGCCTGACTGCTGTAAGTGAACAGCTCTCTAGTTGGCTATCCCTTTCAACCAACCTTTGCCTTGAAAAAAAGCCAGAAGTATAATATTGCTGTACTAGAGCTTTAATTCATATGCTCCTCTTTTGGGAAGAAAAGGGTTTTTTTGATTTATTGGCAAAGAGACAAAGCTCTTGCTATACCTGTTTGTCTTATTTAATAAGGGAAATCCTGCCTGTGGAATATCCAGCTCATACATTTTTACCTCCTTGAAACATTTTGCACCATTAGAGAAGTATTTATAGCTACTTCTAAATGAACCGTTACTAAAGATTTTATCTCCTGTTTTTTTCCCTCAAAGATTTTTATGTGCCTGCTCTCTGAAATAAAATATATTGTTCTCATGTTTGCCTTATTATTACTTAATCCATCAAGGAACTCTGAACGGTTAAAGCACTTGCAAATCCATAGCCTTATGAAATGGGAAATGAAATTAAATAACTAGTAGATTCCCACTCCCCCTCTTACTTTTTGGTGGAGGGGATAAAATAAAAAGAGGAGAACTTATTAGATACTTTGAAGACTACAGGTATACATATTTTTAAAGGAGTCAAAGGAAGAAGTGGGAATGTATAGCCTTGGAAATATAACTTTTGTGTATGGAAGATTCAAGTGACACTGAACATGAAACATTTATGTATTTTATGTGCTGATGAGTGCCTTAGTTGAATGGGGAAGTTTCTGTTTGCACCAGCTTTTGCCTTTATTCATTTATTGGACAATGTTGCTTTTGTTTTTCTGAAGGGCTTTGTCCATAGGAAGGACTTCCCCTATGCCAGGCCTGGATCTTTCCATCAGGTTCAGCTTTACATGCTGTTTCCTTGCAGGCAGAATCATCTGTACATTTTCTACTTCCATTGTCACTATGCATCCAGGAGTCAAAAGAATAGGAGAATCACTCCTACAAATACCCTAAGAGATGCTGGATTTATCCTAGTTTGTGCTGCCAACGCCTACTAGTTTGTGGAAACCGCCTTTCTCCCCCTTCACTGACTATTGGTTTTATCATGCATGCTACCCTTGCCAATGCCACTGACAACTTTATGGACAAAGTTGGTCCTCTGCTCTGCCAGAGATTCACTTTTATGGCCCTTCTCAAAGGAATACTGTCTTTTTTGGCCATCATCTCTACTGATTTTGAAAGTCCAGAAACATGCCGGATACATGCAAATACAGTAATGCATTAATCTGTGCATCCATGAATATGCATCAGAACATTTGAAAACATTTTTTTTAAATGAAAAGTTCTTGTTTTCTACTTCTGCTCCCAGATCATACAACAGTACCAGTTGTTCAGCTACAATAACAGACAGACTATAAAATTCAGGAAAAAAATGGCACACTAGACTTTAAAGAGCCTTTAGGTCCTAGTGAAACTGAAGCATAAATAAAAAATGAAGTTAAACACTTGGTGAGGAAAGAAAGCATCATCTCAGCCACATAAGGAAGTGGTCTTGTTAATTCCTTCGTTTTTATAAACTACTTTGCTCATGGAGCCCTGGCACTCCTGGTTTCTTCCCAGCTGGGCTGGGATCAAAGAAAACACCTCCAAACCCATTCTTTCTCACAGCTGCAGCTCCTGCTATGAAAAGCCTCACCAATTTGTTCACAGGGGATGTGAGGTCTGTCTAAATCACTTCGTAGCCTTTCTATTTACACAGGGAGTGACAATGAGATACACTCTCCCCAAACCTATGTAGTTTCCATGGTCTTGGTTAGACTGGTCCAATTCTATGTAGTCAATAGCTGGAGCAACCTAACACAGACTGTGGAGGATAGAATTTGAGGAGTAGGAGATGCTCAGCATCACACCTCTGCTGAGTTTGCCTAGAGCTCCCAAGATGTGACTACTTGGGCATCCACTGAGACCAGGAATTCAGTGATCTAAGTATCCCATCAATTTGCCAAACATCCCTTATGCAAAAGGAGCAACCACATCCAGATGGATTTCTTTATACTTTGACAAGAGATATTATTTCTTTGTCAACCATAGGAACTAAAAACCCGTGTTCAAATCTAGTTCCTAGAAATAAAACAAAAACAACTACAAATACCACCCCCCCCCAAACCCCAAAGAAACCCCATAGTTTTTCATTTGTCTTCAAATTTTTAACTTTTGGTTTCACACAACATTGGGGAAGTAGGTATTATTATACCTGTGCTGCAGACAGGAAAACTGAGACAATGTCTTATGACTAAAGTGTTGCATTGAATCACAGACCTGCCCTAGGCTTGGCACAGAAATGTATCACCCATAACCTTCCTCCCCTTGTATCAGTTTGATATGCTAGGTTTGCTGTGCTAATATGAATGATTAAAAGGCTCCTGGAACTCCTGGAGATACCAGAGGACTTGCACATATTACTAGCCAATTAAGAGGACACAGTATACATCTTCTTTGGGGCTAACTAATGGTCAAGGAGGTAGCCCCCATATCTTTCCAGGACCCGTGAAGAAGTATTTCACAGTTTTAAGACTGGAATTGTGGGCATTTGCAGCATGGGGGGAGGGGGTGGGGGGCACACTGCAAAGAAACTCTTTCTTCTATGGACCCTTTTGGTAGCCATATAGAGGTTAGCACCACTCAGACTTTATAAGTGACTTCCCTAACATCACAGAAGAGTCTTAAAAAGAACAAGTAATATTGTCAGGAAGTCTACCAGAGCCAAGAACAGAAACTGCACTGCTCAATATCAAGTCATTAGCCTTAATCACAAACCCATTCTTTCTTTCCTCTAGCTAGTGCCAACTGTGTTGATTGTTTTGTGACAAACATTTGCCTACCAGAAACTGGACTGAAAGTACTAGCTCATTACCTAGGCTCTTATACATCCTCCCATAGTTTCATGTTTTAGTTGCACTCAATCTAGAGTATATTTAAAAAAAAAACATGAACGTCCTATTCCCTTTAAGCCAGTAATTCCCAGCTTGTAGTCAGGGGACAGCCAGCAGTACTTTCCACCTCCCCTACCCCAAATGCCTTTTCAATATAAAGTTTGACAATACGTGTGAATGATCTATGAAAAATACAGAGAGTTGACTGCTACCTGTTGAACCGAGTGCAATAAGTAATTCCATAAGCCACTTCATTCCTAGATTGCAAAATTTGAGACATAAGCAGTGAAAGCACCCCATCATCAGCTCCCAAAGCAGTCTTAGCATTGCTTTAAACAGCTGATATATTAAATCAGAAAATAATTTCACTGTTTAAAATAGTTGTTTTTTTAAGATAGCTAAGCCCTGATGTGAATGGCCAAGTCAGTACTGTATGAAGTCAAGTAGGAATTGGTTTACTACAAATACCTCCTACACTGAGATCCCACTCCTCTGATTTAAGACAGGATGTTACTTTGCAGTGAGATGCCTGAGAGATCATTTTTTATTTTCAACTTTTAAATGCACATAACATTTTTGTATACATAATTCTCACTCAGAGATATATATACATGATTCTCACTGTGCTGAAAAAAAAAGAACAGTGCTTTCTTTTAGGCCACTACCAAAGCATTGACGATCTGTTCGTCAAGAAAACAACTTTCCCAAACCTCAGAAAAGCACCCTTCAGGTATAAAGAACCCAGTGGAATAAGGGAAGGAGTCATCAAAAAGGTTTCAAAGGCTAAGAGTGAGCTCAGTAAGCTACTAGAATTTCCTGATGGGTGTTTGAAACCAGAAGCCTAATTGTACCATAGGGCAAAAGGAAAACTTGTCATTATGTAGCTAAGCTTATTCAACGTGTCAGTTGATACTGATATTTATTGGCCAACTTTTGTTTGTAAAATGTTGTTAGTATGCTTAATAATAAATACATTCATCGTTTCACTCCTGCCAGTTCTTCTATACATGAACACTTTAGTGTAGGATCTCCTACATTTTAGGCTTATTGTTTTAAAAAGAATCCACTGTGTTAGGAGACAACTCCTGACTCTACTAGTTGAATCACCTATTGAGCTAGATGACAAATTTCACAATGTAAATGTCATGTTTATCTAAATTTGTGAAAGCTAATTAGAAGCCCTACAGTTAAGCAGATTTGCTCATGACACTGGGAGTCACTATGTATTCATTTTCCATGGTTTTCAGACATCAATTCTAAGTTTGATAGATATTTTGTCAGCCAGATAAAAGAAAATTATGATAGACGGACATTTTGCAAAAAAAAATGTGTGTATATGGAAGGATTTAACAACGTAGAATGGTTATTTAATACACTTGTAATTCCCCAAGTGGGGTGGGTCATGGCACTTACAAATAGGGTTGCAAGGCTGACAAAAAAACCTGTTGGAAAAGTTATTCATAAGAGAACCACAGCTGAGAGCCCAGAAAGTCAGAAATCATCAGCAGCGGCTAAAAGTACCTGCCCCTTCTGTGACAGGCTAAATCTCTACTCAGAAGCCCTTGGTACTCTTCTACAGCAGAATGGGGCTTCTTACTCTAAAGTATAGACACACAGTTTGGCTCTGCTCCAAGGTATTTCTCCATACTAACCTGCACAGTAAATACTAGGGATGGGTTGATAAACCCCAAACTACCATGATCTAAGGGCCATTCTCTCTTGGGCATCTCCAGATTCACTCTGTTCTGGGAGGTGGATGAGCTCTGGTCCACAAAGTGCTCAATAAGACTCCCAGTGTGCAACCTGGCTAAATAGTCTGAAAGCTAGTGCCATCATTTGACTTTGAATCTACAACCCTAGAACCAGATGTGCCAAGGGATTTTTGGTCTGGAATTTTCTGACAGAAGAGAGTTTCCATCAAAAATGCCAATATATCAAAACCAAATCATTCTTATCAAAACATTTCAATTTTGATGTTTTACAGCCAGCTCAGGTGACATGATGTTCCCAAGAAGCTCCATTATGCTGCATCATAGTCAAGGATGGCAGGGTTCCCAAGCTTCCTGCAGCAGGACTGGGATCCTGGAAATCCCAAGAGGCTTGGGTCTAGCACTGGTTCTCAGGGCCCATCTCCACAGCTCCTGAAGAAGGTTAGAGGCCTAGAGAGCCCAGGTTTGAGCTGGGGTTCTCAGGGCTTTTAGTTCCTGCTCCAGTGGGGCATTTCCCTGACCCCAGGCAACTCCTCAAAGTTGCTTCCTTCCCCTTTCCCCAGAAACCAAAATGAAATAAAAAATGAAATTAAAATAACTGATGGGTTTCATGTATGTATATAGGTATTTTAGTTTTTGAAATACCAGAATTTCTTACTGAACTGAAATTCGGAGATTTGAACAGCTCTGAACAAAATGATTTCCCCATGCATTTTATATGTGCCACTCTGCAAGTGTAGCCACATTTCAACGCTATGAAGAAGTTATATTTAAGGGGAAAAACATCCTTTTTATAATCACCAATCTGTCCCAAGCAGACAGGCTTAAAGTAATCCATTCTACTGAAACTTCACCTCTCACCCCAACTTGGACCATTGGACCCTGCTTAATTTAGCTCTTGCACCAACAGTTATACCTCTTAGAGACAGTCACATGCAAGATAAGTAAATACTTTGACTGGTGAATTAGAATAAAGACTGCCTCTTCTTCAACGATAGTCATTGCAGTAGTGACTGGCTGGTTCCCTTTGCTTCTATTAAGCATTCAGAAATAGCCAAGAATTAAACTGTAGCTGAACTTCCTTGCTACAATCCGCAAAGGAATCTGCAACTACACAGTTTCAATACAGGAATCTAATATCTACCTAGAAATTATGGAAAATTCAAGAATAGTATGATTTTCTTTTTCCTGAACGTTGAGAAGCCTATTTACAAAGCAAAACTAAAAATTCTTTCCAAATTAAAGAATAACATCCAGGAGAAACTATATGAATAATTAAATGAGTAAAGAATTCAAGTCCATCTTTATTCAGCTGTATAAATATAAAGGAATGACAAAATTGCCTAATTCTATCCATCATTATACATCAAAGAAGTGAAGAAGCACCAACTGTTGAAGTAGAGGCAGAGGTCAGATCAGTGGAGTGTAGAATAAACTTCACTGATAAAAAAGATTCATTGTGATATACTATTGTACCTATAGTTATATGGACAAATACATTATTGCCACCTAAATTCAAACTAGTCTATTTTTTGCCTGGATAAAACTAATTATCCTTAAACTAAATGAGAAATCCACTTATTTTGCTCTCTCCACTGCTTAACTGAACTCATTCTTTTGGCCAACTAAGTTATCATCAACCACAATCAGCACCATTTTTATTCATGGTATTGATTGAGTGAAGTTTCTTGATTTTTAACACTGAGGTAAACAAAATCTCAGCACAATATGGATTCATATAAACTCATTTTCCTAGTAATATACTTGTATTAAGGAGTATTTGCCTGGCAATTATTCAATCCCCCCTCCCCCCACCCAAATACAAAATATTTTTGGTCTAGGTATTACAACCATCATTCTTTCCAAAAGGAATTAAAGTCAACACTTTCAGGGTCCTTTGGAACATACAATTTAATTTCTTTGTTTGTTTTCCTCTGTATGGAACAGTTAATCATATACAAAGCTTCCGCTTCATTTCTGCTGCAGCTCATCTAGATAGTGCCTTTAATACTATAAATCCCACAGACAGAGAATGCAAAATCATTTTCAAGAAAGTGAAGTAAAACTGTAAAAAAAACCCTCTAAATAAAAATGCTTGTCATATTCTATAATAGCTTTTATGCAAAGATCTCCAAGTACTTCACAATCATCAGATAATTAAGCAATGTGCAAGTAAGGTAGGCAAATTTCATTATGGCCATTTATGTATGGGTTAGCTGCGGCTGTAAATAAGTGTCTTCTCTTTGGTTAATCAGACAGCAAATGACAGTATATCTGTTTTCTGTGCCAGGCAGCAGACCTCTCAGGCATGCTGCACAGCTTCACATGGGTTACTTTCTAAGCAAGAAACAAATGTGGTTACATCCATGTGGTGCAGTAGGTAGGCTAATTAGCCAACCCGTAGCACTGGATAAATACACCTATCTTGTTTCTGGTTAGGGACTTAGCTTGTGTGATGCAGCACAGTATGTTTGAAGGCACTGCTGCCTGGCAGAGTAAGTCCATATGTAGACATGCCTTTTAGAGTCAAAAAACAAAACATGAAAATTCACAGATTCATAGATGTTTGGGTCAGAAGGGACCTTAGCAGATCATCGAGTCCAGCCCCCTGCCCTAGGCAGGAAAGAGCGCTGGGATCAGATGACCCCAGCCAAGTGCAATTGTGACAGTCTGACTGCTGATCTAACCAATTAATCAGCACTCTTGAGATAAGGAACACCAAGCAAACTGACTGCTTAAGGTGATTTGGAAAAGCAATAATTTTCTAAATATCTTGGCACATTGTCTTCAGGCACATTACTGAGGTTATTATCCAGCAATTATAACGCAAGCCATTCCCACCTTATTTCTCTTGCAGTGGCAGTGGAGAGGTCAACCATTGTGCCTCTCAGAGCTGGCAGCATGACATTCATGAAATGCCAGTCAGGAACTAATTATACACCATGGAAAAATTCCCATTTTACATTTGTGGCAATCAATTTTAGCAATAAACACACACAGTTCCTGGCTTCATGGTTTAAAATTATCTACTCATAAACATGGTATTTAAAAACACTGATCCCCATCCCTTAACCCATCAGGATATAAAGGGAGAAGTTTTGAATTTTAACCTCTTCACTGAAAACCTAATTTCTGACACATGTCCATAGAATCCAAGATCTGCAGTTTGGAAGCCTGCTGATTAAAACCTCATATCATGTTAAGCTTGGAGGTGAAAAACAGAGGCTGAAAATTTATAGCCACACAAATGTAAGCCAAACAGAAATGAGAAATTCTGAAGCTAAGAAATGATTGACCACTAACCGTTATTTATGTAAGATTGGAGCCCAACAGCCTCCCCAAGGTAAAAGCTCCATTGCACTAGGCACTCTGAGTACACATAGCATTAGAGAGTGCTTAATCCAAATAGTTTACAATTTCAACAGACAAGGCAGAGAGTGAAATAAATGAACACATCATACAAATCAGAGACTGAGAGACCCACAGAACTGTGACTGGAAGCCAGACTTCTGGAGTTTTAGGCTCATCTACATAGGAATGTTTTGTGGTTTTACCAGTTATACGGCTATAATTAGAGGTACGGTTGAACTGCTCTAGTTATACTGATATAAATACACTCCATGCAGAGAGACATTTCAAAATAAAACTGTCGTTTTTTTGGCTTAGCTTAACCTTCATTCAAAGTAACATATGCTAAAAGGAAAAACTGACTCTTAAGCCAGAAGTCCACCTGTGCCCCCATCAAGCTTCATCCAAGTATAAAAAAAAGCAGTTTAAATTCACTCCTTAGTATATACTGGGAATAAAATTCCAGAGTAGACAATTTCTTGATTCAGGGCCTTATCTATAAGATCTTCCTACTTTTTCAGGGAATTCCAGGAAAAACGTCAAATGTTTTTAAAGCTCACTTCCGTAGAAGTAATGTTGAGAGGAAAGCTGTTTCCTGAGTTATTTACAAATAGTTTATGTCCTAAAAAAAAACAAAGAGTTGGTGAGAAGATCAGTTATTATGGCTATCAGCTAAGTAACTAGAGTTTCCATTAATTTTATCTTAATTTTAGCTTGAAATTACACTAGAACGCATATGAAATGAGCATAGTTCATGATTATTACAGATGCCTGGGACAGAAAGCCCATAGATTCAGATGCCAGTTTTACCTAACCACCAGTTTTGTCTAACTACATTGGACAAAGTCCAAATGCCCCCCCACAGCACCTCCAACTTAATTTTCATCCAGTTTAAAGAGCAGGTGGCTCAACTCAGGAGAACAAATCTTAAAAACAAGATTTGGCATTTAGCTTGCCTTTACATGCAACAGGGAGAATGTGTTGCCCCTAAAAAAGAGGCAGAGTGCAGAGGCTGAGCGAGGTTCCCCCAAGAGCTAGCTAATAAAAACCACTAAGCACAGGAGTATGTCTGAGTAATCCCGAACATTCACAAAATGATGGGATCCAGAAATATGAACACAGTCTAAATGCCAGAATCAGCCTATTCATCCAACTTTTCTTGCCTCTGTCTAGAGCACCTGGTTTGGATCTAAGTTTCCAGAGAATATATAAGCCCATGGCACTAACATTATTTATAAACCAAATCAATGTTTGGTTTCTGTTTTCCAGGAATTCACCATCTCCAGGCTCACTTCCTCTTCATCTCCTCCATCCTCAATGTTAGCAGGGGAGAATCAAAATTAGCAACCAACTCCCCCACCTCTCACACACAAGACAGGAAGGAGTCACTAAAAAAAAATCTCATCCATGTGTACCCATAAAAAAAGAAAGAGTCATTCCAGTAGAACATAAAGAAGAACAGCAAAAGCCCATCCCTTGCCTTTTAGAAGTTTGGCAGAGGAGAGAGCCTCCCTCTCTCAAAAAAAGGCAAGGTCAATACCTTTCCAGCCCCCAGAAAGGGTTAATATCTCTTTAGGTCTGAGCAGTCAAAAATTGTAATATTGTCCCCCTGTGAGGTTAGTGTCAGACAGAAGGAGAAGTAAGCCCTCCCCCTATAGCTTCCAGATGTCAGAACAATAGAAATGGGGAATTATTGGTCTTAATCTTCAAAAAGACTGAACAGCAAGTCCCCGCTTCCAGGATAACCTAGGAGAAGGGATTACTATCCATACTTCCTACCAACTACAATGCTTCTTCAAGGTTCCAGAGGGAACCTAAAACAGGGTGTGGCCCTGGGGAGCTATTCTGGGGAAGCAGCTACAGGCATCATTTAGTCCAGTGTTTACCCTGAAATATGGTAGGGAGTTTCCTTTTGTATTTGTACAATGTGAAGAAGAACACTAATCTACAGAGCTGCTAGAGGTTTGGAGGGTTAATTAATGTTTTGCATAATTAACTCTGAGATTCTTGAATGAGTGTGCAAAATATTTCAGGTAATATTCAGGTTTAAAACCAAAGCAATAGGGAAATGTTAATTATGGTGCCTCCAATGGTAAATTACTTACAATAATCTTATTTTAAAGAGTACTTTAAGAACAATGATATAATCAAATAATATCAAAATATAGGATATGTTTATGATCATTTAAGATTGCAATTTGTTTTGACTACATCGAATAGCATCTGCTCTGTTTTAGCTTTACCCAAAGCACTAAGAAAATGCATAATCACAAAATATCACTTTGTGTATTTTGGAATCGCAAGTGTTTCCGCACATTTCATTAGAGAAGAACTTTTCCAAGGCAAACTTGAAAATATATAACACATTACCAGAAAAAAATGCTAGGGATATTTCATATTTGCATTTCTATTACCAGAGGCATTAATGTTTGAGTAAGAAATCTCTCTGTCACACCTTAGATTCTGCCTCAACTGTAGAGAAGTCATAATCTTATGTTTATAGCATCCATGGGTGTAGTCAGGCATACACTATGATCATCATGGAGTACAATTTTTAATTTCCTAGGGGCAACATTTTTCTATGGCAAATGTCAGGTTGTTTATTGTTGTTGTTTTGTGGGAGGTAAGGGGGGGAAGGTGTTGTTCTTCAGGTCTTTTATTATCATACTACTAGATAACGCTGTATGACTGCACATGCTGTGTTAGTGTTTGTATCTATAGTAGTATGTCTTCCTGGGCAGATTATGGGTAAAAAAATGGGCAGAGGTCAACTGACTCATCAGAATATTTACTTTCAAATTGCTATCCACCCCCCTTAATTACTTTTGCAGTGAAAAAGACTTCAGTGTCACCATGTCAACATTGTATGGCTCATAGTAGGGGTAGGGAGAGGTGGAGGGAAGATCAGTGGTAGTTAAGAATCCCTTGTTAAAAATAAATATTTGTGATTGACATAAGGAATTAAAAGTATATGGATAGTACACAGTGTACACAGTACACAGATTTTATATTTATGTTGCTTTTTAAGGTGTACTGGTCCTACTTAGGGTTTACCAGCCTTAAGAAGGTTTTACTGAGGGACATGTAGAAGCCCAGTGGCTAGGTCTACTAGTCAGGATGAAAAATGCCACTCCTTCATGGCCATCCTAACTAGAAAGTTACTCAACAATTGTTTTAGCAGTTGTGCACCATTTATTTTGCACTGTATTTTTGTGTGACACATTGTCAATCAACCTTCCAGTAAACATAGCCTACTATGCCTCTTGCTGCATTTTCTCTTCCTTACTGATAACTAGCTCCTTCTTTCCAGACTGAAGACTAGATCATGGTTCAGTTATTCCACAATTATTTTCAGTATTCACTTAGTTTGCTAAGAAAGAAAGGAAGGAAGACTTTGACTTTTAGAAATGTTTATTCCGGGGAGGATGACAAATTGGGGGCAGTAAAGACACTACAGGTTGGCCCAAAGCTCTGGGCCTCAAGGACAAAGCCTGAGCTCATGACCTGCAAGGCCTGCCCACACAGTCTAGTCAGTGATCTTTTTAAACAAGTATATATTGCAACAAAGTAAATAAAAAAGGGGTGGGGGGCAGTGAGACAGGCAAGTGGGCCCGTGAAGCCAGGCATGAGCAATGAGACTTGGACCTATGGCCCACAGGGCCTGTCCTCACACTCTAGACAAAAAAACCCCAAAGAAATACATACATACATACATATATACAGTTCTACAGTCGGGATGCTCAGAGGGGCCTCAGGACATGAGGGGCCAGCCCACATGGGCAAAGCCTGAGGCCTTGGCCTGCTGGACCCACCCCCACACTCCAAGCAGGTGACAGCATCATAGCGCAAGGAGCAGGCGTCCCTCTTCAACCCGGCACAGTGCTCCCTCGATGGCCCAGTGCTCCTCAAAGGTGGGCACCGTCCATCAGAGGACTACATACTTGAATTTGAGCAAGAGGCGGGCCCACACCAGCAGGCAGATAAGCTGCAAGGCATCATCCATCCTGGTCCCAGAGAGCTGGTTTTGACAGCTCTTCTGGGTGGCCATCTTGGCCTGGCCCACCAGGAAGTCGGCCAGGCTGACCGCGCCCTGCTCGGCCGCCTGGTATGGGAAAGAGCAGGTGTATGCATGCTCCAAAAAGTCCCAGCCCAGTGAACAAAGCAGCACCCCAAGGGAGGCAAACAGCAGCTGCAGCCGGGGGCAGTCAAGGAAGGCGTGAAAAACATTCTGTTCCACTGCCCCTAGGTAGAAGGGGCAGGCCACTGAGGCCACCAGGTCCAGGTGGCACACAAGGGTGCTGGTACCCAGGATGCCAGGCACCAACCTTCACTTGAGGTCGCCGGTCTTCTTGGCAGTGGGTGCCTTGTACAGCATGCGCCATGCTGGGGCCCCCAGCAATGCCAGGCTCCACCACCACATGGTGTTGGGGCGGCTAGCCAGCACATGGGCATGCTGAGTCCACACTACCCACATGTAGAAGCCCTTATGGGGCAGTGTGCCAAAAGGGCACCCTGTGTTGCTGCCGGGGGGGGTGGGGGATGAGGAACCTCAGCAGCAAGTTGGGCCGGTAGGCCAGCTCACTGGCCAATGCCGGGGAGACTGGCAGCAGCGAGAAGGCATTGCCTGAGGTGTCCATGGTGGGGAGGGCTGGTGTGCCTGGAGGTAGCCTTCCAGGGTGGCCACTGCCTCTGTCGGGAGGGTGGCCCTAACAGCCTGCAGAAGCTGGCCCATGGTGCAGATGGAGCGCAGGGCCAGCTGGGTGGCCAGGGCCTAGGGTGGCAGCCAGCCCAACTGAGCGGGGTACAGGAGGTGCCCCAGACAGATGGTGTGCACCTTGCTGAGGGTGGCCAACAAGGCTGGGGGAGGCCAGGCTCAGCACTGCATGCTGCAGGGCCAGGTTGTAGACCAGGGGCTCCTGAAGCAGCTGCAGGAACTGCAGGTGCCTGGCCTGGGGACAAAGGTGGAAGATGGCCTGCTAGGACTGCACCATGCTGCGGTAGAATGTGGGGAAGACCACCCCATTCAGGAAGGTAAGGTCCAGCATGAACATCTCCCAGCCAAAGCCGAGGCCCCCCGTGCCACCTGCTGCCATGGGAGGTGGCCCTCAGAGTACAGGAGCTGCTGGAGGGCTGGCAGGCAGTAGGTAGCCACACTGCCAGACAGGCTGATCAGGCCCTGGCCCCCATTGGTGGTGGGCAGGTAGAGGGCAACTCAGCAGAGTCAGTGGTGTCTTTCCCAAAAGAAGTCCACCAGGACCTGCTGCAGCCTCTCGAGCAGCTTTGGCAAGGGGTCCAGCACAGTGCACCACAGTGCATGGGGTCACAGCTGTCAGGTTGTTGGCGATGAGGACCTGGCTGTGGTAGAAAAGGGCAGGCAGGCGCCAGTGCTAGCATTGCAGGCGGGCATCCACCCCCTCTGCCAGGTCCTCTCAGTTGCAGGCTACAAAGGCTGGTGGCCCCAGGAACAGCCTCAGGGCTTCGAGGCCTTCCTGGCACCAGGTGAGGCCTCCCAGCAAGTCTGGGGGGGGTGCCAGCCCACGCCCTGAGCTGGAGGGCATCTCTTGCCCCAGTTGATGTGGGCCATTGAGGCATGCTCATAGGTGTGCTGCAAGTTCAGAAGGGCCCACATGTCCTCCTGGCTGCTCAAGACTGTCACATCATCGCGTACACCATCAGCCAGAATGGGGGGCCGGTGGTCAGGCCCAGGGCCAGTGGCAGGGCTAAGCTGGTCAGGTGGCATTGCAGAACATGCAGCAGCAGTTTGATGGCTAGGGTGTACAGCATGCCTGAAAGGAGGAAGCCCTGGCAGATGCCCCAATGCATTAGGAATGGAGTGCACAGGACACCATTCACTTTCAGCAGGCTGGAGGCATCATGATACAGGACCCGGAACGCCACAATGAAAAGGGGCCCAAAGCCAGAAGCCTCAAGGGTGCCGAGCAGGTCCTGGTGGTCGACCCGGGTCGAAGGCCTTCTCCTGGTCCAGAGAAACCAGGCCGATGCCCAGGCCAAAAGAGCTCCACAGCTGTGAGCAGGTCAGGCAGCAGGAACAGGTTGTCCTGGATGGTCCTGCCCAGCACAGTAGCTCTGCTCAGGCCTGATGACAGAGGCCATGACAGCGTGGAGCCAGTTCACCAGCACCTTCACTAAGATCTTATAGTTGGCGCACAGAAGGGAGACTGGCCACCAGTTCTTAAGGCAGCCAAGGACCACCTTCTTGGGCAGCAAGGTAAGCACCTCCTGGAGGCAGCTGGTCAGCAGGGTCCCATCAGTGAGGCTCTCATGGAAGACACAGAGGAGGCTGGGCCCAAGAAGGGGCCAGAAAACTCTGTAAAACTCCATGGGCAGTCCATCAAGGCCTGGGGCCCTGCCCAAAGCAAGCCCCCCGACAGCAGCCTCGAGCTCTGCCAGAGAGAGCTCACACTCCAAAACCTCGGCATGCAAAGCTCAGAGGTGCGGCAGGTCCTCATGCAGTTGCTGAGTGGCCTCCGGACAGGTGGGTCATCTGCAAACAAGTCCCAGTAGAAGGTGATGGTGTGCCCCCACACCTTGCCTGGTTCCATGAGCAACTATCCGTCTGGGGTCTTGAGATGGTCCAAGGCCTTTGCCGCAGCCCGCTGCCTTTCCAGACTGAAGAAGAAGTGGGTCAGGGCGTTGGCCTCTGCCAGCTCCTGCAGGCATTTCCTGTGAGACTGGAGGCTCTCAAGTAGCACTGTGTCATTGCCAGTGAAGAGCAGGGCCCCCTCAAGCTCAGCCACGTCCTCCTCCAGCTCCTGAGTGTGGCAGTGGATCTCGCTTTCTGCCAGCTGGGAATACTGCTGTCAGAACACCCAGACCTGGATCTTCCCCATGTCCCACCACAGCCTCAAGGAGGAGTAGTCTGCTCACACGGCCTCCCAGCTCCTCCAGAGGTGGGCAAAGCAGTCCTGGAAGTTGGTGTCCTGCAGCAGACTGATGTTGAGGCACCAGTAAGGGGCCTGTGTGCATGCCCTGCCAAGCAGGCTGAGTTTGCTGCAGACCAGGGCATGGTCTGAGAGGCCTGATGGAATAATGTGGCTGCTGCACAGTATCGGCAGATGGTGCTGGGTGATGTAATGGTGGTCAAGGCAGGCCATGGCAATCCAACTGGCACTCATCTTTGCCCAGGTGTATTGGTGTGCATCGGCATGGAGGACCCGCCAGGCATCGATGAGGTCCACTGCCTCCAGCACAGCCCACAGCTTGTGGGCCAAATGCAGGTGCAGTTCTGGCCCCATCCAGTCTAGCTGCATGTCAGTGGTACAATTGAAGTCCCCGCCCATGAGGAGCAGATCATCGTTCTCACTGGCATCACACAGGAGGTCACCCAGAGTCTCTAAGAAGGCTACCCTCTCCCTCCCTTCAGTGGGTGTGTAGATGTTTATGAGGAGCAGGCTCTGGTGTGCCAGGGTGATGTGGATGGTCAGCAGCCAGCTGGGGATGATCTCTCGCACCACCGCCGCATTGTACTGCAGCTGCAGCAACAGGAGGGTTGCCACCCCAGCACTGAGGTTGGTACCATGGCTCAGAACCAGGTGGCCTCTCCAGGCAGTGTGCCAGTTGGCTTGATCATACACATTGCTGGGCATCTCCTGGAGGAAGGCGATTGCCAGCCACTTCTGCCGCAAACCCTCCATGACAGCTGTCTGCTTCACCGTGTTCCTGCAGCCTTTGGTATTCAGCGAAGCAATTGTGGTAGCAACCATAAGCAGAAGAATAGAGGGGAAGGATAGGCAGGGTATAGGTAGGAGAGCAGGCAATAAAGCAGAGCAAGGCCACAGAGACCGGGGAAGGCCTATCGTGCCCTATTCTACTCTGTGGAACCACCCCAGCCCCACACCTCCCTCACCCGGGTCACCAGCTTCTCAAGACAGAAGGCATGTTGACGCATGCCCGGATCCCGGAGTATGAGCCTTGCTGTGTCACTGGTGGCATGGGGTCTGGGCACCACTGATGGATACTCTCTGCTACGTTCCTCTGGCCCTTGGTCTGTTCCAAGAGGTTGAGGAGGCTTCCGTAGCTGGGGACTACCCAGTGGGGGTTCTCCAGCAGGAGCCGGATGTTCCCGACTGAGAACCGGTGGGGCTTCACCCTGGGAGGTGATCTACCAGTGAGGCTGGTGAATGTGCCCTCAATGGCCAGGCTTCCTAGCAGGCCCCCTCAGTGTCCAGGTCGAGGACCATATCCAGGAGATCAATTCCCATCTGTTTTAGGGGGAAAATTTCGTCCCATGCCCGGGGCCACTTGCAGCACTCGGAGGGCAGGCACTCCTCCTCAGCATTGGCCTCGGTGGGCAGGGGAGTGGGTGGGGGGTAGCGGGCCCCTTCACCATCTCCTGTGCCTGATGCCAGAGAGGCAGGCACTCCATCTCCCCCCCCCGCTGTTCATGAGTCCCACAGGCTGGGATGGGGGCAAGGGGTTGCCCGACTCCTCCAGTGCCCCCCATACTGCTGAAACATCCTCAGTCATGGCCTGAGGTGGCAGGGTCACCGGGGGGGGGGTGGGCAGGAAGGGTGGGGTCAAGCTCCCTGACTACCTTCTCCCTGGCACTGGCAGAGGCAGGCCCTAAAAGGGCTGGGGCTCCTTGGGAAGCTCCCTTCCACCTCTTGTTCTTGGCTTTGTTTGGAGCAGGGGTAGGTGGAACTGCCCCCAAAGGAGGCGGGATGGGATGCCTGGGGCTTGCCACCTCTGGACCCACCACCTCAACTGAGGCAGGGTTGGAGGGAGGCAGAGAGGAGGTCTTAGTTGTAACACCCAATGGGGCCCCAGCACCCAAGGCGCTAGCCACCCTGGATGGACCTGGGACAGTGGGGAACTGGAAGGACATCTCAGCCCCTCCAACAGATGAGCCCCCTACACTGGTTGAGGGAGCCCCTCCAGGTGGATGGAGGGTGGAGGGAATCTGAAAGGAGGCCATGGTCACTGCACCTGGTGGGGTATCAGTGCCTGAGGCACCAGCCACCCCAGAAGAGACTGGGGCAGGCAGGGGCTGGGAGGAGTCCCCAGAGGGCTAAAACAGCCCCAATATCGGCCCCAGGGGGTGACAAAAAAGCCCTACAGGGGCTGAAGTCAAGCCCTAAGGTAAGAGGAGGTGGCAGAGACCAGGGTAAGGGGCTCTGGAGGAGGGAGGCAACAGGAATCAAAGGGAGAACATAGGCAGGAATGGGGGAGGGGTGGAGGCAAGCGAGGATGCCAGAGCCCAGGGGGGAAAGCCCAGAAAGTGAGGGAAAGGGGCAGAGAGGGGGTCCCCAAGCACAGGCTGGGGAGATGCAAGGTTTGGGGGGGAAGAGAAACAGGGGGGACAGGGAGTGGGGAGGAGCACGCAAGGAGCTCAGAGGGGCTTCACTTGACTGCCACCATCTTGGAAGACAGAAAGAATCTCTTACTTTCTTGCTTTATAATATAATCTGTCTCCTTTAAAATTCCCTCTCTTTTCTTTCTTTTCCTCCCCCTTTGAAGAAATACCTGCCATCCCTGTACTTTTAGTAGTAGTAGTAGTAGTAGTATCATCATCATCATCTCTGGCCAAGATGTAAAAATATTTAGTTGCCAAACTCCTATTTAGACATTTAGCTCCCATCAAAAAAAATTGTTAAGCACTGAAAAATTCCCAATCAAGGCCCTGATGAAGCCAATTGCCATGAAAACACAGAACAAAATTGTGGCTCATTGACTTACGTAAGTCTCCCAATACCAATTCTCATACACTGTCTTCCCCATTCACTTGTACAAAGCCTGGAAATTTTGTCATGGTAGCTGGAAGTCTAAACCAATTAACCAAAGACCATTAGAAACACTGAGATCTCCATAGTCCAGGGCCAATGCCTAATTAAACAGCCAACCCCAGGTTATTCACAGAGTGTTAGTGCTGGATCCTGCTCAGGAGCTCATCTCAATATATCATAATAAACCCAACAAATAAGTAGATCCCATACTCTGGAACCTCCTGGTTACTAAGAGAAGCATGGTCTCTGCTATGCTGCCTCTCAGATAGCTTTTGGAGGGCTGAAAAGTGGAGGAAATGAGGATAGGATCTCAGGACTTCAGCCACATACAGCAACAACATCAAGTCACACTGCTTCCGGTAGTGCTCCAGGTTGATCTCGAGCCTGTATAAAATGCCGGCCTTGACCCACTCGTAATTCTGAGCTTCATCCCAGGCTAGGGCTCAGTATGCCACCTGTGCTTTACCTACAATGAGTGCCCCAAGCTGGCTGGCCCAATACCTTTTATCCAATCCAGTCATAAGGGTGTGCCACTCAAATGCTTAAATGTATGCCTCCAGGTCATCATCCCGGGTCATTTTGGGCATCTTGAAGGTGGCTAGACTAATGCAGCCAATTTTGTTGCCAGTCCATCATTTGTTGCTGCTTATCTATTATTTGGGGGAGAGCCTACAGGTTCTGACTCAGGACATCAGGAGGGGCCATTGCTGCTGGCTGCATCACGATGCCATTGACCATGCAACACTTTGTTCTTCTTCCCCCTGCTCATTTCCCAGTCTTCTCCTGCACAGGATGACCATGGGACGTTGGACCGTCCCTGACAAAGTGCTGGGTCTTCCCTCACTGCGTAGGTGCCCACTGTCCTGTCCCAGCTCCTCCTGATCTGTGGAGGTCACCTGTGGCCCCTCTCCCCGATTCGGTGCCTCACTTTTAAATCAGGCGGGCAGCATTTTTTGATGACGTCTGTCCCCAGCTGGCAATAAAAGAAGCTGATGAACCGTGCGGGCAGTTGGTCCCAGCGTGGCTTGTCCAGGTCCGCCTCTTCAAAAAAAAAGGTAAGTTTGCCCTGTCCTCAGGGCTTTTCTCTTTCTTCCCAAGGCGGGTCAGCCTGCTGTGGGAGGGGGCTTCAGGCCTACTGCTTGTGTCCCCCTGGGACACATCTGAATGCACAGACATTAAGTGAGTGTATTCTCCCACAGATTTATGAGGATAATTTATCAACTGTAATGTAATACTATTTTTTCTTCCCATTGTGATCCAGTCAACCCCAAATCCTTTGAAATAAACAGTTAATTATACATCTGGATAACTCTTACCACTGCATGGCACACTTTATACACATAGCCCTGATCATGCTTTTTTCTTAAATCAATGACAAAAAAAATTACAAAACTCCCAGTAACTTGGATGGGGTAAGATTGTGGCCATAATTTGCAGTAAAAATGTCTAGGAACAAAAACAAAAGCATGTAGTCAGTCCTTGTCTTGGAGTGTTTTCTTTTTTCACTCAAAAACTTGCCCTTTCATATTAATTAATTCAATGGAAAATCCCTATAGCTAGTGATTGAATTTTCCAAAAGTATCTGCTTAAAGTAATCAATATTGATCAAAATAAAGGGTAGAAGCTGTGCTGGTCTGTTTAATACAAATGATTCAGCTCAGAAAAGGGGTTAATCAAATAAAATGGAGGATCTAATTAACCTGTGATTAAATTAAGTGAAGAGCACTGTATATGGGCATAAGTCACATACACATTAAAATGAGACTAATTGTAATGCACATATTTAGAAAAGGAGCCAGAGGAAAGTAACTAACTAAATTCAACCAAAAAAGTCACCAACAAAAGGGAAATAAATGTTACAGACATGAAGGAACTAAGATACAGAAAGGAGGTAAATACTGCCACAGATGCTGATTACCACAGGAACAACATTAGCTATGACAGGGAGACTAAAGGCTGGAAGCAAAATGGAGTAAAAGAAATCTTCCAGATTATAAATCCAATACAGTGCAAAGTAAGATTCACTGGGCTTAAATGATTTAAAGCCTTGATTGAATCAACTGAAGTCGACAAGAGTTCCTCCTATGCAACAGCTACAAAGTAGGCCCTTTGACATGATTAAATTAAAATGAAAGTGATCTGTGGCTTGTAGTCATCATACAGTTAGACATAATGATAACGAAAGACAGAAAGAGGAGGTCTGGGGTGTTAAATTCAACTCACATGGGCTTTCCCCACATGATGGTCTCCTGTTATGTCCCGACCAATATTTGGGGTAGTAATGGTTGGAGTCACTCAGTCAAAGGATATCTGCTAAGCAGCCAACTAGCACCCTTCTTCGATGTGCTCAGGACTCTCCACTCATGGGAAGATCCAGAAATTTGAGAAACAGGGGCGGGGAGGGGTGGTGCTGCAGAAGATGCCACTAGTGCCTTCTCCCATCCCTACCTCTATGGGCAGAGCAGACCATAGCAACACCCACCAGGGATTTTTGGAATCCCTGAAGCAGATAAGTTATTCTCCCTACAGCTCAGTGCCCCCTCCCCTCCAGGCAGGTATCCTACTCCATTTCCACATTCTCTGGCATTGGTTTGCCTCTGGTTAGAAGAGGCAGGGAGCTGCCTGCTGCCCCTACTATCCATGGCTGACCCAGGGTTGGGGGGAGCCTTAAGGCTGCTCCTGCCCTACTCCAAGCAAGGACATGGGGAATCAGCAGTTTGGAGTTCCCATCTTGGCTGGGGACAGTGACAGTGGCAGGCAGATGCCTAGTCTAGACTGGGAGGGACACCCAGGGAGTGGGCAGAGAGCAGGAGCACCAGGAAACCTGCTGCTACTGCTATCTCAAGCTGATCTGGGGTCAGGAGAACCCCAGAACCACTTGTACCCTGATCCAACTAGGAGCTCTAAGAAGCAGCCACATGGGGTGCTCAGTCCCCGCTCTCTCTCTCTCCACCATGTTTCCCCCACTGGTCCAAGGGATTCAGCTGATGGGAGCAGCTTCACTGAGGGTGCAGACAGAAGTGACCATTGGGTAAGGCTGGGGATGGTGGCCTCAGTGGGCAATGTTCATGCACTATTACAAGCAAGTTAATTAGCACTATTAAAAGACATGCTTCAACATACTAAGCACAGTAAGTGTGCATTGTAGACACACCCAGAATTAACAGTCCATTAAGATGAATGAGGAGAAGAATCATAGAGAAATAGGGCTGGAAGGGACCTCAAGAGGTCATCTAGTCCAACCCCCTGCCTAAGGCAGGATCATCCCTACCCAAACCATCCAATACAAATCCACTGGCTAACCTATTAACAAAACTACACAGACAGCCCTGACAATACAAGGCATAATACCCTGACCTGCCACAAGTAAAGCAGGGAATCACAGTGTCCAACGTCCTGCTTCTTCAAATGTTGTTAATATATGCTTGAGAGATCCCAGGTAGAGGGCCATGTCCCGCCACTACAGACGAAGACAAAAACTCCCAAAGTCCATAGCAGTCTTGCCATGGGGTCAAATTCCTTTCTGACCCCAAATATGGTGTTTGGGAGGAGCAAGATCCTCTAGCCAATAGTCTCTGGCTTTAAGTCCCAGCAGGAGAATTGGTACATTCCTGTCAAACTCACCAGCCCTAGCACCCAATGCCTCTGGGGAAGGCTTTCAAAAAAACAATACTAACACATGTAGCATCAGGAGGGGAGGGGCAGGGAGGGAAGAGGGGCAGCACAAGAGTTCCCCCCGAGCCTCATACAGCAACCAGCAAAGCACAGAAACATGGGAACTCCCCATGGTAGAACATAGGCATTCCTAGACCATTCCTAGATCATCCTAAAACAATGGCTGTTCAGCCTCTTTCTGAACACCTCCAATGATAGAGAGTCCACAACTTCCCCAGGCAGTCTATTCCACTATGCCTCATTGTTATAACAGTGAAGATGTTTATCTTGATACCCTGTGTAAATGTACTTTATGGAAACTTCAAGCCAGTGGTCCATGTCCTACTCTGCAGCAAGACAGAAAAGGTATTTTCGATCATTTTTAATCATTGTTAAACATGCTGAACAGCACTGGGCTCAGGACAGACCCCTGGATGACTCCACTCAAAATCTCCTGCCATTCTGACATGGATCTTTTGAAGATTACATTTTGCTTGTGGCTATTGACCCAGTTGTCTATTCCACCTTGCAGTAGTTTTGTCTAGCCAAAATTTCTCCAATTTGTTTATGAGAAAATTAAAAAAAATTAAAAACTTGCTGAAATCCAAATACACTATATCTACAGCATCCCGTTCATCCAACCCAAGTAGTTGCTTTGTCAAAGAAGGAGATCAGTTTTGTTTGACATGATTTGTTCTATCCATGCCTGATGTTTGTGATCAGCCTTTCCCCTCTCAGTGGACTTGCAAATGGACTTTCTTAAGATATACTCCAGTACCTTCCAAGGTATTGAGATGATGCAACTAGTGTGTATTTTCCAGAGTACTCCTTTTCACCTTTTTAAAAGAGGTGAAAGTTATCCCTTTTTCAGCCCTCTGGTACTTCACCCATTTCCTACAACTTGATAAATATTATTGCAAAGGACTTCAAGATTTCCTTTGCCAGTTCATTCAGTACACTGGAGTAAAGTTCATCAGAACCTGCTGAGATAAATTCATTCAGACTCATCAAAAGCTTTCCATCTCTTTTGTTACTTCGTCCCTTAGCTTCTCCCCTTCCTTATTCAATTAATCTTTATTAGGTGTCTAGCTGCAGCTGAATTTTTTTGTGAAGACTAAGGGACAGTCGCTGTTGAGTAGCTTCACTTATTGCAACTGAACTCCAACTAGCTTTGAGCATCAAGGACAATAAAAAGTCCTTTTTCAGATATGTGGGGAGCCGGAGGAAAAGCAGGGGCAACGTTGGACCCCTGCTGAACCAGATGGGGCAACTGACAACGGAGCCCAGGAAAAAGCCAACCCATTAAATAGGTACTTTGCGTCGGTCTTTCATCAGTCCCATGGGACGCCCACGCCCGCTACGGGACAGGGAAGTCTGGGTGAGGGTGATCCCCTGCCCTCCATTGATGCTGACTTCGTGAAGGAACATCTTGAGAAGCTGGATACCTTCAAGTCAGCCAGCCCTGACAATCTTCACCCCAGGGTACTCAAGGAGCTGGCGAGCATCATAGCCCAGCCTCTAGCACAGATCTTTGAAAACTCTTGGCACTCTGGTGTAGTGCCCGAAGACTGGAAGAAGGCCAATGTGGTGCCTATCTTCAAGAAAGGGAGGAAAGTGGATCCGGCTAACTATAGGCCCATCAGCCTGACTTCTATCCTGGGGAAGATCTTAGAAAAGTTTATTAAAGAGGCCATCCTTAATGGACTGGCCGACACCAACATCTTAAGGGATAGCCTGCACGGGTTTGTTGCGGGTAGGTCTTGCTTGACCAATCTCATTTCCTTCTACGACCAGGTGACCTATCACATGGACAAGGGAGAAGAGATTGATGTCATATATCTTGACTTCAAAAAAGCCTTTGACCTGGTTTCCCATGATCACCTCTTAGAGAAAATGGCCAATTGTTGCCTTGGGTCCTCCACGATCCACTGGCTGGAAAATTGGCTCCAGGGTCGGACCCAGAGGGTAGTAATTGATGGGAGTCACTCATCGTGGTGTCCTGTGACCAGTGGGGTCCCCCAAGGCTCTGTCCTTGGACCCATACTGTTCAACATCTTCATTAATGATGTGGACACTGGAGTCAGAAGCAGACTGGCCAAGTTCGCCGATGACACCAAACTTTGGGGAAAAGCATCCACACCAGAAGACAGGCAGGTGATCCAGGCTGACCTGGACAGGCTCAGCAAGTGAGCGGACGAGAATCTGATGGTGTTCAACGCTGATAAATGCAAGGTTCTCCACCTTGGGAAGAAAAACCCGCAGCATCCTTATAGGCTCGGCAGTGCTATGTTGGCTAGCACTATGCATGAAAGAGACTTGGGGGCCATCACTGACCACAAGATGAACATGAGCCTGCAGTGCGATGCTGCAGCTTGTAAAGCGACCAAAACGCTGGCTTGCATCCATAGATGCTTCTTAAGCAAATCCCGGGATGTCATTCTCCCCTTGTACTTGGCCTTGGTGAGGCTGCAGCTGGAGTACTGCGTCCAGTTTTGGGCTCCACAATTCAAAAAGGATGTGGAGAAGCTTGAGAGAGTCCAGAGAAGAGCCACGCGCATGATCAGAGGTCAGGGAAGCAGACCCTACGATGACAGGCTGAGAGCCCTGGGGCTCTTTAGCCTGGAAAAGCGCAGGCTCAAGGGTGATCTGATGGCCACCTATAAGTTTATCAGGGGTGACCACCAGTATCTGGGGGAACGTTTGTTCACCAGAGCGCCCCAAGGGATGACGACTAGGTCGAATGGTCATAAACTACTACAAGACCATTTCAGGCTGGACATAAGGAAGAATTTCTTTACTGTCCGAGCCCCCAAGGTCTGGAACAGCCTGCCACCGGAGGTGGTTCAAGCGCCTACATTGAACACCTTCAAGAGCAAACTGGATGCTCATCATGCTGAGATCCTATGACCCCAGCTGACTTCCTGCCCTTTGGGCAGGGGGCTGGACTTGATGATCTTCCGAGGTCCCTTCCAGCCCTAATGTCTATGAAATCTATGAAAATCTATGAAATTTTGTATCTTCTGTTAAGAGTTTTCCCTGGCTATTGTCTGCTGAACTAAATGAAAAGCTCTACAGCAGTTACAATCCAATCACCTTGCTAAGGTTTTATTCACTTTTTTTTTTTTTTTTAAGGAAGCTAAGACTGTGATGTAATCATGTCACTCCAGGAAACAAGACCCTAGGCATGTGCCTAATTAGACTATGATAATGTGTTAACCCAAATTTCTGTTGGCTGGCACTCTGAAAGCTCAGTAGTAATCTTTATGGGTAGGGACAGAAATTACACATAAACCACTATAAGTGATGGGAAACAAGGTCAAATCTGTAATACAACAGAAGTTCAGTGCACATAAACCACTTTCAAAATAGCTGATACCAGTTTAAGATAAACCTGGATGGATGCAGTATCAAACTTAACTGATTTAGGTTTAACTGGTTTATTGAACTTCTATCCCAGATCCCCTCCAGATTCAAGTTAACTCATATGGTGCAGACAGAAGTGACATTTTTTTCCTGATCTGGCCACAGAAAGCAGTTTATAGCTGTGACCAAGCACAACTGAATGGCTACAGACAGCGTCAAAAGTGGCTGATCTGGTGAAAATCTGACCCCTCACTGCATGGAGTATCAGATAAAGACATTTCAAAATGTAGTGTCTTTTGTAACTTGTGTCTGCAGAGCTCCCAGCCTGTTGCTGTTTTCAGAATGGAAGGGGGAAAGGGAGCAGAAGGAGTTCAGTCTGGGGAGTTTTCAGCCCCCCCTGGAGGGTGGGACAAGTGTATTGGAATTCTCCCAAGGTGGGGAGGGTCCAATTCACCCACCCCTCCCTTCAGCACCAGCTGGGAAGCCCCAAGAACAAGCTCCCTCCACTGCCTTTCCCCCTCACATTCTGAAAATGGGCCATATGATTACACAATAGTAAAGGAATAGTAAAGTAATAGCCTTTCCATCTGAGCCCTGCTATTGACATATTCTGTGATTTTGGGTAACTCACCTGGGTTCCAGTTTTAAAGAGCAGCCTGTAATTCTGACTCCCTAGAAATTTGGGTGGTCATCTTTTAACAAATTGGGCTTCATTTGTAAAAGTATGTAGCACCCACAACTACTGCTTTCACAGTCAGTGGTGCTCAGTCCTTTTCAAAATCAAACTTAAGGTGGCTCTGTTTAGGCACCCATGTTTTAAACCTCAAAAAGTTACTGTATTAAGTTATTTTGTGTCTTGACAACTCTCCCTGTAAGCTGTGTAGTCATTACACACTTTAAAAGTGATATCCCTTAATGAAAAGTGCCATTTAAGTGGTGAGAATCATCATTGCTTCTAAACTGATTACTTTGTACAATTTGCAAATACAGATGAACTCATGTGTGTCAGGTAAGGGCAAAATCTGAATTTTCATCCCAAATCTGAACCAAGCTCAAACTCAAAGGGTTAACTTTTTTTGTTTTGCTTCCTCCTCTGACTTTAAAGGTCCTCACTTGACCAGTAACACCAACATTCTGTAAGAAATACATCGGTTCTCATAACACTTCTAGCCTGACCACATGCAGGGCATCTCAGAAACCTTAGAAAGCTAAGACTACTTTCAAATGATTTCTGGACTGATTTTGCAGATTCATGTGGTTCATAAAGTTCTGGTAAGCTCTGGATAGGCATCCCAATTTTTGAGGCCGTTATACAAACTACCTGCCAAACTTCTGGAGCTGTACCTGATAAGCATCTTCTTTGCCTTGCCTTTTTCTCTTTAGTGAAACTGAGATTGAACTGTAGTGGATTTCTCAGCATTGATGGCAATGGAAAAGAGTATACTTGTGGATGACATCTGGGTTGAAAGTGTTAAGTACATTAGAAAATAGGTTAGTATTCAAAAGAATCTTGACAAATTGGGGGTGGGGAATAAAACCAATCAACAGGAGGAAATTCAATAAGAAAAGGTGAGGGTACTACCTTTTGAAAAAAAATTAAATGCATAAATACAAAATGGGGAATAACTAAATAGGCAGCAGTATGGCAGAAAGGGATCTGGGGCTTAGAGGATGACAAACTATGAGGATGACAAACATGAGTTCACAATATGATGCTGTTGCTGCAAAGTGAACTTTCATTCTAAGATGTAGTAACAGAAGCATCAGATATCAGACCTAAGAGGTAATTATTCGACTCTTTCACCATAGGTGTCTACTGCTGAAATACTGTGTCCAATTTTGCTCACCACAGTTTAAGAAAGATGTTTACAATTTGCAGAGAGTCTAACACAGAACAATAAAGATGATAAATAGTTTGAAAAATATGACCAATGAGGAAAAGGATAAAAAACTGGGTTTGTTTTTCTAGGAAAAGAGGAGATGGAGGGAAGGGAGTATTCTAACACTCTTCTGATAAGGTAAAGGTGTTATAAAGCAGACAGTAATCAACTGTTTTCCATGTCCACTGGAGAGAAGAAAGGTAGTAGTTGACCTAATTTATATCAAATTAAGTTTTTGTTGGTTATTTGAAAGCAACCATCTAATTTTAAAGGACAATGAGATGCATGCAGACCTTTCCAAAAGAACAAGTTAGACCAGTGGTGCTCAAACTTTTGACCTTGTAGGGGGCCAATCCACAGGTCAGATCACATACTTGGATCCAGACCCTGGTGCCCCAGCATGCTGGGATCAGGGCCTTAGAACCCCATGCTACCTCCACTTTGTGTGGAGAGATCAGGGCCCTGGGACCCCACAATGCCTCTGCCTGGTCCTGCATGCCAGGATTGGGCCCCAGGGCCTCACACTGCCTTCACCCAGCTGCATGTGCCAGGATAAGTGCCCCAGGACCCCAGGCTACTTCCTCCTAGTCCTGTGGTGGGGGAGGGGTGGAAAAAGGGTGGTGGGGAAATTAGGGCCTCACACTGTCTCCACATCCTGAGATTGGGCCTCAGGACCCTGCACTACCTCTACTGTGCCCAGCACCCCAGAGTCAGGACCCACACCACCCTGAGCATTGGATCTAGCATACAGGGCCACAGCCTGCAAGGATTCTCATGGACGGAGTGCCGGATGATAAGGGGTCAGTGGCTGCATCTGGCCCACAGGCTGAGGGTTGATCATCCCTGGGTTAGACAAATATGTATCAGGAATGGGTATACTAGGTCCTCCTGTAGGTTAGGTGGGATGAGCTAGTTGACGTTTTAGTGTTTCTGCCAGCCCTGTGATTTTTAGAGCTTGCATTTTCAATTGTTGCTCAGACTAAAAGAAAATAGGTTTTAAAAAAATGACTAGCATTGTAATGCCTCACTGTTTGGGTGCCCAATCTGAGACATCATAAGGTAAGAGCAATTTCCCACCAAAAACAAATGAATCTCTAGCTGATGTTGAAAACACAAGCAACATTTTTATATTCTATCATTGAGTTAATGCGGATTTTTATGTTGTTGATCAATTACGCTATGTACATAGCAATGATTCCTGTTCCACAGTAGTTTTTAAAATGGTACCTGGCAGCATTTACATCATTTGATGCTTTCCATTTACAGAGGTTTCCCTCTATATTGAATAATCTCTCAATTATAATCAATAGCATCATTGAACTATTAGACTGAAAATCATAGTGTACAATCAAATCAGACTCAAACAGGAGTCTCCCTCTTGCTCTTTCCTAAGCAGTCATATTGGGATCACTATGGCTTCATCTTAACATCAACAACTGCACAACGAGGCTATTAATTTCCATTAACAGACCTGAATTATACATGTGGTAGTTGTCAACTGCTTTATCTTAGTGGAACAGCAAGTTTGCCTACGCTAAGCCGGCAATTCTACAGAGGAATTTGTTAACATCAAAGGCATCCTACTCACTCATTTTCTTCTGGTAGAAACATATTGCTAACTTGGAAAGTTACTGCAATCTTTTTTCTATCTTAAAATCTAATAAAGCAGCCGAATCTTCTTTTATACAAAAAGTAACTTAATCTTTTATATACATCATTGATTCAATCTATATGTAAGTGTACACCTAACATTAGCAATAGCTTAGTACATGGCTACACTCTCTCTTTTGTTGCTGGGTTGTGCAACGTGTTGCCTTTGGAGCAACATCTTCACTCTCCACTGAGTGAAGTTCTTCTGATTTCTTCCTTCTAACTGTGTATTCCCCATGGCAAACTGGCAGGTTCCTCCCTAACAGAATCAGGAATATTAGACAGAGGCCTTTTTGAGCCTGTTTTTCCACTTCATTTCACATAATCATGGCTTCTGTGACCTTCATGACTCCTTATTATATGCCCTGGAACAAGGAGGACTACAGATAACTGACCTAGGGAAATAGCTAAAACATAACACATTATTTATCTGAGCTCCCATGACAGCCTTAGATTAATGGACAAATCATTTCAGACAATTTTTTCTTTTACTTGAACTTTGCAGTCCTCTTTTGCCCCAACATATATTTTTTCTTTACTCCTTGTTTCACATAAGTTCCCAATTCCCTGACTTTTTTTTTCTTACTTAGGAGAGTGGTAGAAGCTTTTGTGCACTCTTTCTACCTGCAAGTTAATTCACAATGGCACAAATAATGTGTTAATGACCAAACTAGAAGGGCATACAATGCTCTGCCTCTTTATAGCTGAGAAACCCTTTGAACTGCCTTTCATATAATTATCATCTCCTGTGCTGTACACTGTTATGTTCCTGTGGTGAGTAATCAGTCCCTTTTTTCCATTACTTAATGTTATATACCCTTAAAACTCTGTTAGACTTCAATGCAAGTGATTTGATGTTTACTCCATAAGCAATTTTAACTTATCCTGCAGGCTCATTTTTTTGGTGCCTCCAAACAGAGTAGAGCAGCAAGGCAATCTTACCCACTGCATTTTCTTTCTTTAGCTACAATAACAGTCTCTTTCATTTCTGAATTATTTTTCCAAGGGCAGGGCTGGAGACAGAAAGCAAGACTTGGACTGAACTGTTGGAAGAAGGATCTCACCCATTATGACCTCCTCCTCTAACCAACCCCCAATTTGTAGTTCCCATTTTGAGAATGATCCCTAAAAATACGGGTGTGTGTACATGTGCACTTTAATGAGCATTAAAATAAGATAATGTGTATTAAAGTGTCACAAAAACATGCCATTTAGTTAATACACACTAAAATAAGCTAATGCGCATTAAACGTGATTTAAAGGGCATTTGGATACATGCATGTAATGCAGCACCGGGTGCCTTTAAAAGTGCCTGGTGTTGTGTTGTGTGCATTTGTATAAATGGTGCGAAAATGGTGGCGGTGCTCTTTTGAACTAAAACACATCAAAAGTCTTTTAGTTTCCAACCACGCAGCTGCCATTTTCTTAGTACTGACACGCATTTTGCCATTTATACAAATGTATGTGATGCAGCACTGGGTGCATCAATTTGCATGCTCCGCAGACTCGATTAATCAAGTCTGCTCCAAAGTGCTGGATTTCTGGCACATCAGAGCAAAGTACATGTATAAATGTCCCAAAACTGTGCTCCTTAGTTAATCCACATTAAGACAGACTAATGTGCATTTTTCTAGTACCTTACAGTGGATGGTAGATTTAATGTGCATTAATTACTAAAGCACGTTAATGTATGTGTAAATAATCCTTAAGTCATCAGCAGAGGACAAAAACAGGATCTATAACAAGACTATGCATTTCATTTTCTAAGATACTTTTTTTTCTCGTGCCTCTAACCAGTCTCTCCCAACCCAAAACTAAATCATAATGCATGTGTTTTATTCTCCAAACACATATATTGTATATGTTTGGTGTTCAGGAAAGATTTTGACACACCTCCTGTTTTGTTCCTTATCCTACAACAGAGCCTGGGAAACAACTGAAATGTCAATTATAAATATGATTCCAGGTTTCACTTCCCCTGGACATAATTCAGCTCCTCTGTGATTAGACTTAAATTAAATCATTGTGCTGAATCTGTTCATAAAGAATCTCAACACATTGTTATTTTAATTGGGGAAGACACATTGCTTACAAATTTGTTGGTGGATTTTCACTGCAGAAACTTTCATTTATATGCTGAAAAAAGACTGAAAATTCCGGTCACCACTTCTTAAATATTTTATATAATCTCCCCATCTCTTTACCAAAATGACCGAAAACCATCTTTTTCTTCCTTTGTCTTTCATTTTGAAATTTCTCTCTGCTTCTCCTATTAATTATTTGGAAGTCCTTTTTTATCATTTTATTTTAAAAGGCATTTTGAGATAATGTATTTTTGAAAGCTGCTCTGTGAAATACAGCTTCACATTAAAAACAGGCAAGTTCAAATCATCAGTAGAATTGTTTGGCAAAACCTGATTCATACTATCATAGGGTTGGAAGATACCACCTGGGTCACCCTTTTCAGTTCCTTAAGACAAACTTTTAACAAACATTTTTCCATGGGTCAGCAAGAACATTCACTTTGGATATGTTTGAAGAACATTCCCATACATGTTGGACACAAAGCACTTCATAATACTCTATAAAAACTTCAAACCTTCAGTACAGCCATATGCCATGGCTCTGAGGGCCGGTTTTGGCCCACAGGCCAAGGATTAAACGCCCCTGTTTTGGAGAAGTAACTGTCTACCAAGGTGCCTTGAGATCCTTACAAATCTGCTTCAGTATGCCATGCAGCATTACTACTGTTCAGTGCGCAAATATGATTCACAAAATAAACTCAGAGGTTTCAAAAAAGGAATCCAGAGTGTTAAAAAGGAGGGTGCACGGCAGGGCCTGAGGCCCTGCCTGCAAGCCCCCTAGGGTAGGCAGACTCAGGCCCAGCCCACCTACCAGCGGCATGTCATGGATTGGCACTCGCTGCACCCCGAGGATCCCCTCGGGGTCTGCAGCGCCCGCCCCCCCGCCCAGCACCTCAGAGACGGCCACCCAGACGGAGCCCATGGTTCCGGGCTCCACGCAGACAGAGCCCCTGGCTCTTGGCTGTGGGGGCTGCCTGTCCCTTTTTCAGGCTCTGGGGCCTGGGAGCATGGCTATCTCCCCTTGTGGGGTCTGCACTCTTTTGGAGTCTCTGGCACGCCAGCTGGAGGAGCTCCAGGCCACAGTCCAGAGACTGCATGCCATCAGGGACTGCAAGCAGGAGATAGACTTCTACTGCCAGGCCCTTCTCCCCCAGGAGCTGGAAGGTAAACCACAGTCTTCCTCTAGGACAAGGGAGGACTCCGGGACCTCCCATTCTGTTCAGTCAGGGGGATGGACCAAGGTGGTCAAGGGCCCTAAGGCCCGCCGCACGAAGGCCCCTGCCCCGCCGGAGCTTAGCAAGAGGTATGAACCTCTTGCAGCCCCAGCAGAGCCTTCTGAGTTGCCAGCTCCCGCAGGCAACACAGGCTCAACTGCAGCTACCGTCCCTGCTCTCCCCAAGACAAAACACAAAGTGTTTGTTGTGGGAGACTCCATCCTGAATGAGAACTGAAGGGGTAATCTGCTGCCCCGACCCCTTAGCCCGGGAAGTCTGCTGCTTCCCAGGGGCCTGCGTCCAAGATATTGTGGAGAAGATCCCTAAGTTCCTTCAGAACCACAGACCACTATCCCATGCTCCTTATTCATGTAGGCACCAATGACACAGCTTGGAGCGTACCTGGCTGGGCCATGAGGTGGTACAGGGGATTTGGGAGTGGGGCTAAAGGGTCTGGGGGCACAGGTGATGTTCTCTTCGATCCTCCCAGTCTCAGGCTATGGGATGAGGAAGGAGAGGAGGATCCAGGTAGTTAACCAAAGACTGTGGCACTGGTGTCATCGGGAAGGCTTTGGCTTCCATGACCACAGCCCGCTCTTTGGTGAGAGAGGCAGTGAGCTGCTGGGAAGAGATGGCCTCCACCTCTCTCTGCTGGGGAGGAGGCTCTTCTCAGCCAGACTGGCTGACCTGTTCCACTGGGCTTTAAACTAAGCCCGCTGGGGGACGGGGGGGGACTACCGCCACTGCTGGCCCGCTGAGCAATCCTTGCAAAGCCAGCAGGCCAAGGCACTTAAGGGAGCCCATCTCTGCCCCAGCTCTGGTACAATCTGTGGGCAAGGCAAAAGCCCCCAAGGGGACACTTGCCTGCCTGTACACAAATGCCAGGAGCTTGGGGAATAAACAGGAGGAACTTGTCCTCCTGCTTAAACGCAAATAATTACGATGTCATAGGGATAACAGAGACCTGGTGGGACTCCACCCATGACTGGACCATGGAGTACAGTACAGGACAGTATAGGAGAGTTCGAAAAGATAAAAGGGGCGGGGGTGTGGTTCTCTATGTTAAGGAAAGCTACGCATCCTTGCAAGCTGATGTTGGTGACCAGGGTAGATGACTGGAGACCCTCTGGGTTAAAATCCATTGGGAACATGGCACAGGGGACACAATGGTGGGAATATACTACAGACCTCCCACCCAAAGTCAAGAGCTTGACCATGAGTTCACCTGGGAACTGGCTGAGGCTGCATGCTCCAGGACCATGGTTGTCATAGGTGACTTCAACTACCCAGACATCTCGTGGGAGGATCACTCAGCAAAATCCGAGCAGTCGCAAAGCTTCCTATCATGCGTGGATGACCTCTACTTGACTCAAGAAGTCTATAGGCCGATGAGAGGTAAAGCACTGCTCAACCTGGTGCTGGGGATGACCTAATCAGCAACCTAGTGATTGATGGGAAGCTGGGTGACAGCAACTACGAGCTGATCACCTTCACCATCCACCGTAAAGCTGGCAAGTCAGTCAGCAACACTGAATTCCTTGACTTCAGGAAAGCTGACTTTGACAAGCTCAGGAGGCTTGTCAATGAGGCCCTAAGGAACCATGACCCCAGGGGGAGGGGAGTTCAGGAAGACTGGTTGCTCCTCAAGGGAGCGATTCTCAATGCACAAGCTAAGGCTATTCCATCTCAGAGGAAAGACAGCAAGAGGGCACAGCAGCACACCTGGCTCTCCAGGGATCTAGCAGACCTGCTGAGGCTAAAAAGAAAGGCCTACAAAGGATGGAGGATGGGATTCGCCTACAAAGAGGAATATTCTGCACTGGTCCGGTCTTGCAGGGAGCAAACCAGAAAAGCCAAGGCAGCAACTGAACTCCAACAAGCTTCGAGTACCAAGGACAATAAAAAGTCCTTTTTTTAGAAATGTGGGGAGCTGGAGGAAAAGCAAGGGCAACATTGGACCCCTGCTAAACCAGATGAGACAACTGATGCCCAGGAAAAAGCCAACCTATTAAATGGGTACTTTGCGTCAGTCTTTCATCAGTCCCATGGGATGCCCATTCCTGCTACGGGACAGGGAGTTCCGGGTGAGGGAGATCCCCTGCCCTCCATCAATGTGGACCTCATGAAGGAACACTTTAAGATACCTTCAAGTCAGCTGGCTCTGACAATCTACACCCCAGGGTACTCAAGGAGCTGGCGAGCATCATAGCCCAGCCCCTGGCACGGATCTTTGAGAACTCCTGGTGCTCTGGTGTACTGCCCAAAGACTGGAAGAAGGCCAATGTGGTGCCTATCTTCAAGAAAGGGAGGAAAGTGGATCTGGCAAACTATAGGCCCATCAGCCTGACCTCTATCCTGGGGAAGGTCTTAGAAAAGTTTATTAAAGAGGCCATCCTTAATGGACTGGCCGACACCAACATCCTGAGGGATATCCAGCACAGGTTTGTTGTGGGTAGGTCTTGCTTGATCTCATTTCCTTTTACGACCAGGTGACCTATTACCTGGACAAGGGAGAAGAGATTGCTGTCATATATCTTGACTTCAAAAAAGCCTTTGACCTGGTATCCCATGATCACCTCTTGGCAAAACTGGCCAAATGTGGGCTTGGGTCCACCAGGATCTGCTGGCTGGGAAACTGGCTCCATGGTTGGACCCAGAGGGTGGTAATTGATGGAAATTAATCATCATGGTGCCCTGTGACTGGTGGGGTCCCCCAAGGCTCTGTCCTTGGACTCATATTGTTCAGCATCTTCATTAATGATGTGGACATTGGAATCAGAAGTGGACTGGCCAAGTTCACCGATTATACCAAACTTTGGGGTAAAGCATCCACACCTGAAGACAGGCAGGTGATCCAGGCTGACCTGGACAGGCTCAGTAAATGGGCAGATGAGAACCTGATGGTGTTCAACATGGAAAAATGCAAGGTTCTCCACCTCGGGAGGAAAAACCTGCAGCATCCTTATAGGCTCAGCAGGACTAACTGGCTACCACTACGGAGGAAAGAGACTTGGGGGTTATCATTGACCACAAGATGAACATGAGCCTGCAATGCGATGCTGCAGCTAGTAAAGTGACCAAAACGCTGGCTTGCATCCATAGATGCTTCTCAAGCAAATCCCGGGATGTCATTCTCCCCTTGTACTCGGTCTTGGTGAGGCCGCAGCTGGAGTACTGTGTCCAGTTTTGGGCCCCACAATTCAAAAAGGATGTGGAGAAGCTTGAAAGAGTCCAGAGAAGAGCCATACGTATGATCAGAGGTCAGGAAAACAGAACTTATGACAACAGGCTGAGAGCTATGGGGCTCTTTAGCCTGGAAAAGCGGAGGCTAAGGGGTGAACTGATGGTCACCTATAAACGTTTATCAGGGGCAAGCACCAGTATCTGGGGGAACATTTGTTCACCGGGGCACCCCAAGGGATGACGAGGTCGAATGGTTATAAAATTACTGCAAGACCATTTCAGGCTGGACATAAGGAAGAATTTCTTTACTGTCTGAGCCCCCAAGGTCTGGAACAGCCTGCCATTGGAGGTGGTTCAAGCACCTACATTGAACACCTTCAAGAGAAAATTGGATGCTTATCTTGCTGAATCCTATGACTCCAGCTGGCTTCCTGCCCTTCGGGTGCGGGGTTGGACTCGATGATCTTCTGAGGTCCCTTCCAGCTCTAATGTCTATGAAATCTATGAAAATATATTCTCATCTGTTGTGGTCTTTGAGATCTCTGCAAAAAAAAAATCTATTATTTTTCTGTAGTCAAGAAAGAAGTGAAAACAAAAAGTAGGCCTTTGCCAGCGGGTGCCATGAGTCTAAAAAGGTTGAGAATCATTGATTTAGAGTGTCAGGTCCTGGCAGGGACAGTAGAGGGAACTCTTCTTGCTCAGCAGAGTTAGCAGGTTTATAATACTTTCAGTGTTTGAAGTGCTGCATGGACAAACTTCATCCTGGCATTTCTGAATGCCTGACCTGGCAACCTTAATAATTTTCTTTTAATGGGATTTTTTATGTAATTTCTTCAGTTTTCAAGAATGCAAACTGAAAAACCAAATTCCATTATGTGAAACTATATTGACCCCTGAAGAGCTCATCAGCAGGGTTAAAGCTGTTGGCTTTCCAGTTCCTGGTAACAGTCGGAAGCTGCTGTGTTCTCTTAACTGACCACTAGAACAGAACAAAACATTGATTTTTCCAGTGATTTTCCTAGATACTTGCTGATCACAGAGGAATGGACATAAGCATCCTATTTTAGGTTCCATAGTAGAGTTCATCTAATGGTTACAAACTCTACTGTCCCTGCCCCTCCCCCAAGCCTACACCCCTACAGGACTGTCCTTTGTCATATTCCTCAATTTATTCCATTCTTTTTCTCTTCCTGTTCCCACCACTGTTTTCCTTATCCCTCTGCATTTAAATCACACAACATCTTCCTAAACTGCCTAGAAAAGGTCATTCCTGTCTGAACCATTCCAGCCAAGTGTTGGTCTAACCTGTTCTTAAAAATTTCAAAGGATAGAGATTCCACAGCTTCTTTAGGCAGCCCATTCCACTGCTTGACCACTAAAAGTAAAAGTGTTCCTTTTAATCTCCTGCCTAAAATTTTCCCTGCTGCAACTTGAGACCATTGTTCTTAATCTTATCCCCTACAGCCACAGGAAAAAGCCCACCTCCACCCTTCTCTGTAATCACTTTCAAACTGTCTGCATAAATCTTGCCTCCCAGGACACAAATCATTTTTGTTGTTCTGTACTGGACACTTTCCAAACTGTACACTTCCTTCTTGAAGTCTAGGGCCCAAAACTGGATGCAGTACTTCAGGTGGGGCCTCACCAGTACTGAAAAGAATACAAGAATCACTTCCCTTGGTTTGCAGGTGACACTTCTGTTCATACAACCCAGTTAGCTTTGACTTTTATTTTATTTTATTTTTTACCAAGGAGAGCACACTACTGACTTATATTCAGCTTATGTTCTACTGCAGGGGTGGGCAAAATGTGGCCCAGAGGCCGGATGTGGCCTGCCAGGCCCTTCTATCCAGCCCATGGGGCCCTTAAAAAATTTAGGAAATTAATATTTATCTGCCCCTGACTGCCTATCATGTGGGCCCCGATGGCTTGCCAAAATTCAGTAAGCGACCCTCCACCCAAAATAATTGCCCGCTCCTGTACTGTAACCCCCAGTCCCTTCTCTGCAATACTGCAGCCTAAACACTCAATCTCCAGTCTGTATTTGTGCATATAATTATTCCATCTCAAGTGCTGAACTTTGCGCTTGTCCTACGGAATGTGGGGTGCTAAGCAGCTCTAACAGGCAACATCATGCCACCAAGGGTCTGTGCCAGGAGTGGGCATAAGCACCCTGATGGCCGCTGCTGCTGTGAGGGGGCTGTATACCATGTGGGGAGTGTGCATCATGTGGGGGGAGGTGGGGGAGACCCACCCCACCCAAGCAGTCCCCCCCCAACCCACAGTTCCCCCCCACCTCAACATGGGAGCAGCAGGGACATGCATCAGGTAGAGAGATGCTCTGGCCAGGTGCTAGAGATTTCCTCTAGAGGACCTAACTTCCAGTTTCCTCTAGGCATGCTCTAGGAGTGCACCCTGCACTGCTTTTTTCTGGCATGTTTTTTTTTTTTATATTGGGATTTCCCAGTATCAAATTTAGAATCTGCACTGCAAATATGTAACACAGACAACATTTTTTTACTCTTAACATGCCTCTTGAGGCACCTCAAACTGCTTTGAGATGCTGCAACAAACACATGTTCGCTCGTCTGGACGCAGCCCAAGAGGCCTTTCTTCTAAAATGTAGTCTTACAAAAAGAATGCATTTCTCTTGAATGCTCATAAAGTTTCAGGAGGAGATACAAGCAACAAGGGATCTCATCTCATCAAGTGATCCTTATGTAACCAGTTTTAACCTAATTTAGCATGCTGAATATTTCACATGATGTCCATTGGGAAAAAGAGGCTACAGGGCATGCTGTTGCTTACTCTTTAAAATACCATTTGAAAAAGTCCACTGCTCTCCTTGCAAGGTGATGTACAAGACCAGAAACAGTTAGCTCCTCACATCTGGAATGTATCCCTGCCTCATGGGTCTCAGTCTGGTTCAATTCTCCGTTCACTGACCCAGATGGTGTTGTTTGCTTAAGAGACTCCCAACTCCTCAAAGCATGTATTCAGGATAAGAGCTATTGTGAGTTGTTTTTACTTAGTGCTCAGATAAAATAGAGATGACTGCTTTATAAATACCAATATATAAGCAGACAGGTTTAAGCTCCTCCATCCTCAGGCTGAACCTCTTACTCATCTCTTCCTTCCTATGGAGCACCTGACACACTGAACTCATTTCAATACAACTTCCTCTAAGACTTCAACGTCTCTCAACAGTCAAAGGGATCATAGTCCTAGAGGAAACTGTTCTTGATACTTGATTACTGCTGCTTCTTTCACACTGAACAGTTACTTCAGAGTTGCATACAGCAACCCTAAGTGAAGAAACAACAAAGCTCAGGAAAAGATAAGTTCAAGCAGAAAGGGGAAAATTCATTTAAGGACATGAATCTACAAGTCTTGTCAACAACGAGAAGTGGCATTATCTTAGGATACCTGTTAACTAATCCTATATTAGTCACAAGTATGACCTGGAGATGGTAGGTCAGGGTACAGGAGCCAAAGGTCAACAATACCAGAAGTCCAGAAGCCAAAGCTGAGGGTTACAATATAAGGTATCAAATCTGAGGTGTTATGTTGGGGACTGAGTTGGGTCCACAGTCAAGGTCAGGCCAGAAATCAGGAGCCAGTGTTCAGAACACAGGATACAGTATGTAATAGTGAGGTACTGGGGTCCAAGGCAGGGAGCAAGGCAGAAACAAGGTACAGGGTTAAAAAGCTGGAGTGAGGCAGGAGAGTCCCAAATAGCAGAGGTACAAACACTGTTGCCAGGCCAAGACTCCTGAGGAAGTAGGAAGGTTCTTATAGCCCTCCCATCAAGGGCTTGTTGGTTTCTGTCAGTTCCCCTGAGTCATATGGGCCCCCACTGGGAATCTTACAGGAGGGCCCAGGCTGGACCGGGTCCTGCACACAGCTAGCCCACTAGTTGGTGGTGCTGTATCCTGGGCCTCGTCCATGCACCCAGAAGGCTTGGGTTTGAACCCCAGGGGTCCTGACAATATTATAAACCCATAGCTGATAGTGTTAACTATGACAAAGAGCAGCGATTAAATGTAGGGCAAAAATTAACTACAAGCAGCTTATGTAGTTTTAAACAAAATATGGCCTTGTCTATACTGACTTTTTTTGCTGTTATTTTCTATCATGTACACAAGCAACTGGTTCTCCCAAGCGTATGCATATGCCAGTATATGTCTATGCAAGGCTAGGTAGCTGTGCATTCAAATGTCTATTCTGACATGAAAATTTACAGATACAAAACGTGTATGTGTTTTTTGGTGTGTAAAAGACAACAGACACTTTAGTACAGGCCCCAGGAAAAACATGCTTATATAATATTTATTGTTATTATTATTGTGCTCATTATGATAGTGACAGTGATGATTATAATATCCACCATCTCTCAGATGAAAGGATGCCAATCAATTATAATAATAATGCCTCATTGTTATACAATTGTATACCATTATTTATATAATTAAAATTATAATAATTGTATTAATAATATAAAGAAAAAATAGAAGTAGCTTTTATATATTTTGTTTCATCTTGACTTGGCTTGGCTTTGATGACCATGACTAATTTCACTCACTCTGCATTTCAAAACCAAAATATACAGATATTAGATTAAAGCCAAAAGAAATTAAAAACAATTTCATTTAGGCATAATTATATCATTAGGTGCATTACAACACAAAAGGTTAATATCAAAACTTATTACAAGAATTTCTGTGAACCTCATCAAGAAAGTTAATAATTTAGATACCACATGAACTACAAGAAAAGTCCTTCTCATACATTTGTCTGTATAATGCAGCAGTTTTCAAGGTTATTCCTTTCATATGTCTTTTTTAGAGGTGAATGCTGCTAACTGGAAAACTAAATATACTTTGAGATTTATTATTTCAGTAATTGCATTTCAAGTGCTAATTAAAAGTAGAGCCAAGAAGAATATTTCATAAGAGGATAAAAGTGACTTTTTGTAGACACACACATTATATACACAAGTATACTATACACATACTATATAAAACCTCTACCTTATATACTCTTAGATACACTAGCACACAAGTTGTACACATTAGCAGAGTCTATGATAGAGACATTTCTGTCCAGAAAAGTCCCAATTCCTGTAACAGGCAGTCTAAATGCTGAGATCTATAGGGGAAAAGGGAGAGTGGACAAATCAGTCTGGTTAGGCCCACATAAATACTCTTCCCCTTAACATCTGCTATATACATAATGCTGAGCTAAATGGACTTGTACATAATGTTCTGCATGCAGCAAAGGTCTTCAAAAGGTGAACAAGCAGCTAGGGAAGAGAAAAGCATAAAGGGATGTCAAAGTAAAGTTATCTGTCCATGGATGACTGGTGCCTCCTGAGACTAGGGGGGCACAGTTTGTGGGCGGCAGCATCAGCCATGTGGGTGGCAGGTTGGTGAGCAGCGATTCCCCACAGAAGCCGGTGGCAGTGGCAGCAGCAACAGAGGTGGTGGCGAGCAGCAACTAGCTGCAGAAGCCAGCAGCAGTGGCCAATCACAGGTGGGGCACATGCACCTCCCCCCCCCCCGCCCCCGCCCAACCTCCAGTCACCTATGGAGCTGTCTATTCAGATCAAGAGCCCTGATGCAAAGTAGACTAAGATTAGTGGAAAGATTTCTTCAGACTTTTGATTTAGATCAGTTCCTTGGAGAGGGATTACAATGAACTTTTATAAGTTTGGAGTCTTCCTATGTGAAGGAAAACACAGGGCAAGAGCTTTTCAAAAAGGAATAAAAAAGAAGCCACTCAGAAGGAGAGAAGGAAGAATTCAGGTAGCAGAAGGATAAATGAGAAAGGATTAACCCTTCATGGAAAGGGTATGAAACTGCTCTGCTCTATAATTCTATATCAGGCTTAAATTCCATTTTTAGAAAAGTCTGGTGTTTAGGTAGTTTCCCTCTTTTCCTTAAATAGTTATCAACTCCTGACCCTCTGCAGAAAAGGGAAATTAGTAATTAGTAGGCAGTATCCAATGACAAATACAGTTGGCAGAAAAGATAGGGAACAAGACAAACAGCCTAGTGTAGTAAAAGAACAGGTTAGGGATTACTTAGAGAAGCTAGATGCTTTCAAAGTTGGCAGGGTCAGATACTGAAGGAATTGGCTGACGTAATTTCAGAGCCATTGGCTCTGAACTCGTGGTGGTTGAGTGAGATCCCTGAAGACTGGAAAAGATTAAACATAGTGACTGTGTAGATACCTTCAGGAGTGTTATATATATGTTGTTTCACTGGCCTGGGGATTGCAGGGGGGAAGCATATCAGAAGGCTAAGTTGGCTTTCTAAATAAACAAGCTTTATCATTATATAAGTTTTACTCCTTGATCTCCTGAGACTAACACATAGTACTAGGAGTAGGGTGTGAAGAAAGGCAGAAAAATGGAGCATCTCAGAATTCCAGAAGCATTAAAGCTGCCCAGCAATGCAGCAGAAAACTGGAAGAAATTTAAGCACAGCTTCACCGTATATATGATGGCCAGTGGAGCTACAGAGAAGGAAGATCCATGGAAAGTAACTATTTTTTTTAAATGTAGCAGGCCCAGAATCTCTGTCTCTTTATAACAGCCTACAACTGTCAGAAGCAAAACAGAAAAGCTCTGGCACAGTAAGAAAAATGTGTGAGGACTATTGTATACCCAAACAAAATGAACCCCTTGAATGGTATTTCTTCCACGTGAGACAGCAGAAAGAATGTGAGGCAATAGAGGAGTTTGTCAAAGACTTCAGACTGCTCGATACAGACACACAACTTTAGAAATCTAAAAGAGTCCATGATCAGAGACCAAATAGTATTGGGTGAAAGGGATACAAACCTTAGGAAAGACTGCTAGAGGATCCTGAGCTTAATTTGGAAAGGCAGTTAGACTGTGCCAAGTGGCTGAGATAACAAATGCCAGGCTGCAGCACCTGGAGGAAAAAGCAGAACAAGCTGAACTAGACAGGATTACAAGACTGCAAAAACTTAAGGCAATGCACAAACAATACAGAAAGGAGGACCTCACTATGAAGCAGGCAAGCAGAGGCTAAACAGAACTGCTTGAAGAAACAATAGTAAGCTGTAGATGCTGTGGGGGTTACGACAAAACCATGCAATGCCCTGCATTTGGTAAGTGCTGCAACAAATGCAAAAGATTCAATCACTTTGCAAGAGTTTGGAAAAAGGAGAAGGATGCACCGCACAAGAAACAACAGGTGCATGTGCTGTACAGCAAGGAAGAGGAAGAATTCCTCATTGGCACAAGGCAAGAAGTTCATTCTTCTGAGGATTGGCCAGCCATCGTAGACACCCTGTAACAGTCCCAGGCAAGCTAGTGCCAATTATTCGGTTGTGAATGTGTAAGGTGTGATTGAGAGAATGGATGCCACTGAGGGGCTAGACAGCAAAAACAGAAGAAGAGTTTGATAATATGTTTCAAGGCATAGGGGAACTGTCACCTGAGTGCAAGACAGAGTTAAGAGAACCAAATATTCCCACTGTACATATTCCAAGAAATGCTCCCCTTGTACTAAGGCAGAAACTGAAAAAGAAATTAGATAAATTAGTTTACATGGACATAATAGAAAAAGTGGAGCAACCAATTGCTTGGGTTCATTCACTGGTTGTAACAGTATAAAAGAAGGATCCTTGAGATAGTGTCTACATGCTAAGCAAATGAACAGATGCATCAAAAGGGAGCATTTTCCCATTCCCACCAAGGAAAAAGTTTTTGGCAATGTGGCAGAAACTAAATATTTCTCTACATTGGATGCCTCTTCTGGGTTTTGGCAAGTTCCCCTAAAAAAGAATAGCACTAGATTCTGCACCTTCAACACACCCTTTGGTAGGTATTGTTTTTGTAAGCTTCCCTTTGGACTGTGTTCTGCATCTGAAGGATTTCACAGAAAGGTGCAACGAATTTTTGAAGGTCTTTATGACAAGTGTTCAGGGGATTCCTCAAGCTTTTAGCTGATCTGGAAAATGCACTGCTGGCCCAGCAATAAAGACTCTTCTGCCATGCCTTGATGGGAGAATATATATATATATACATATATACATACACACAGAGAGAGAGAGAGAGAGAGAGAGAGAGAGAGAGTAATTGTAACAAAAACAGGTTGCTGGCATATAAACCAAGGTAATTAGCTTATATCTGGATTTATTATAATAGTGCCCCTGTTGCAATGGAGTCACTTAGAACCTACTAGGTTGTTGCATTTAAAGTCACTACAATAAATATACTGACTGTTATATAGTCCATTTCAAGGTCAAATCCTCAATACATTCCTCCCAGCTTTAAGCCTTTTATATCTGGGTCATATGCTGCATTCTATTTGCAACAGGGGGCTTGGGCAGAACCCCTGTTACTGAGGGTACAGCCTAGGCACAGGTGAATAGGGCAGCTGGGACACAATGAGGGGGAGATTGGCACACCAGGAGAAGATGAGGGGATAATGACTACTGCCATACATAAAAGGCGGGGTGAGGTATCAAATGTTGCCCTCGGAGCACTGGAGAGAAGAAGAAGCTGTTACGGTGGAGCCACTCAGAGTGTAAGGGATGTCATGAACGGGAACATGAGAAAACGATCCTAGACCGGTGAGACGGGGGGGGCAGGCGTGTCACACACACAAGGGACTACAGGTCTGGGCTCACAAAGAAACTGGTAGCCCCCTTTACTGTTAGAAGGGGCTATTAAATGTGTGACAACTGATTAACTCTAATCAAAGAGACAGTGGCCGGAGACTTCAGTGAGAAGGAAAACGTGATCCCTCAAAGGACAATCCCCTTGGACATCTGGCTGGTGTCCAAAGCAGCAGGAAGACAGCTGCAATTGGGGAAGGAGCGGTGAAGAAGCTCCACCCAGAGCACAGGGTCCTGCAGCTGGAGGCCAGACCCTGGGGAGGAAGACTGAGGAGCACGACCCCAGAGAACAGGCTCCAGAGACAACCGGCTTGGCTGGAGCCAAAGAGAGCCCTCCGCAACCAGCTTCAGAGCAGCAAGGAGGCTGCAATTAACCAAGTGGCAATCCAGCCACCCCTGCGCTAATGAGGCAATTAACGCAGTCTTACACCTTGGAACCACTTAAATAAAATAGGCACTTGGTGAAACAGTTCACTTGTAGCAAAACCCCCCGTTTTTCTTTTTTTTTTTTAATTTATTTTAAAATGCATTCCCACCCCTTCCCCAACCATTTCTGACTTTTTCTCTCCCTCTCTATTCCCTATACATAAGTATAAGTGAGCTCAGACTTAGGATAAGCTTTAAAAATTTTTATTTTGGTAGCAAGTTTTTGGTTTTGGATATCCACTGTTTTATATTGTATTATTATTAGGTTTGTATTGATTTTTACTGTTGTATATTGTATTATTATCATTTTCATATTGATTTTTATTGTTTCATATGGATATTGTATGGTTTAGGCCTGTGTTTGTAAGTGAACCAAAGTCATGTCAAGTTTCCATTTTATGTCAAGCCTCCATCTTCTGTCCTCTGCCTGGGCATCCCATGTTGCAACTGTATGAGTCACGTACCCCTCCCGTGTAAATTAGCTCCCGCATGAATGAGTGTGATTGGGAATGACTGAAATACAATGGTAGCAGGCCTCTACTGAATGGCCTCTAATGACTGGGCCATCACCTCACATTGATTCATCCAGGAACCACCAACCTCACCCAGGAACAGAGACAAGAACCCAGCATTTGAAAGACAAAAGACCCTGAAGAACCAGCAACTCTCACCATTACAGAGAACTGCACATCCCTGCATGGAGCACACATGCTCAGTATGCCAGGGGCTGACCTTTGCCTGGGCATGCCTCCTGTCACTAGGGTCACACGAGGTCTGCCCCTATAAAAAGGGGCAGTGAAGACAGACCCAGTGGGACGCCCTCTCCATCTGGAGCAGTACCATGCCACACCACCTACCCACCCAGAGGCCCTGCTGGCGACCCCCCTCTGGACAACACCTACTGGACAAGGACCCTTTTTCAGCCTGGATAGGTAGATATTACCTGCACACCTCCTCCTACAATTTGGACTCTCTCTCTCCCCCCCTCCTCCTGGACTTCAGTGGACTTCAGCCCCTGCATCAAGCCTCTCTAACCTCTGCTGCCCTTGTGTGTGCGTGCGTATGTGTGGGTGCAAGGGAATCAATTTGACATTGTGTCACCATCTTCCCTGTTCAATAAAACCTCTGTCATTTGCAACCCCGAGTTGGGTCATGTTTTACTGAATCCCAGTCCCTTCCCTATCTTAAATTCCAGCCTCATTCTCTCTCAGCTCCTGTCCCCACCCTCTCTGCTAGTTTCCTGATCTCCTCCCAATTCCATCTCCCCTTTTCTGCCACCTCTCAGCCTCCCTTGCTCCTACTGCCTTTTCCCTGTGACTTTCTGCTGCCTTTCTCTGCTTTCCTGCTGCCCTGCCACCTGCTGCTTTTCCTGTGATTTTCTGCTGTCTCTCTGTTTTCAGGCTTCCCCTGCACCTTCTGTAATCCTCCCCCTCCCTCCCCCCCCACAGCTTTCCAGCTCCTCTTAGCTGTCCTGCAGTTTCCTCCAGGAGCTGGAGCCTTTCTCCAGCTTCCAGCACCTACTGCCGCTCCCTGCAACTTCTCTAGCTGCCCTGGAGCCATCCTCTGGCTCCCCACACCCAGAGCCCCTCTTTAACCTTAGTTCCATTGTCCCTGTCCCCATCTACCTTTTCAGTTCCCCCGTACCTCTGGCTCTAGTCCCAGACTCTGTGCTGACATGCTTCCCTGTTCTGCAGGCTTTGGGCATTGTCTTTTAATCAATTAAGATCAATTTGCCTAAAGTTACCCCCAAGCCTCAGTTCTTCAGGCCAGGCCCCTGTAGTCTACCAGTTCTAATCCTGATCCTTGTAACTTTAAATGCCCTACACTTCTGCTTTCTTACTTTAACCTTTCCTCAGGTATCCCAAATACACCAAGCACATACATACATATGTATCACAATACCCAACTTAGGAACTCACTTGTGTGTATGTGTAGGTGGGTGGTATGTGTGTAAATTAGTGAATACACACACATTATATATATATATATATATATATACACATACGTATATACATACACATACACACACATATCTAGATATAATTGTGTGTGTGTGTGTGGTATATGAATTAGTAATCCACATAGGTGTATGGATGTGCTGGTGTTGGTAACTAGTAACTGATTCTGTCTAAATGTGGTGTGTGTAGCGTGTATGGGCTTAAACTGGTGATAGGTGTGCATGAACCTAGACTAATTATTTTGAATGTGTGTGTATCTGAGCTGCTAGTGTGAGTGTGTATGCCTAGTAGGGGTGTGTGCACCTAGTGAGTATATGTGTGCTTAACTGATTTTTAAGTGTGCATGGGCAATTGTACACCACACCCTCCTGTCTAACAGTGCAATATTGAGATCCTGAGCATTGGCCTGATCCCTCAGGGCAACACGCTAGCTGGTCTGGTGTTTCCCACTCCTCCCCTCAGGGTTCAACATCAAATCTATTTCCATCTCCTTAGTCATGGCAGGCAAGGCCTGAGGAAAGAGGGGGTAGATAGCAGACACACCCTTACACTCTTTAAGAAGAGAACTCACCCACCTCTCACAGGTAAGTTTTCCTTGCTCTCACCTAAACGGTGTCTCACCCACTCTCAGTATTTCAGTAAAGTTCTGCGCCTCCACACAGATTACAGCAACTGTGCTTGGCTGCTTCTTCATGTTAGGGTGACAATAATTTGGATTATTGGGAAGCACTGGATTTTCAGCTGAATACAAAGGCATGACCTGTGTCTTAGCAAAGCTGCTGACTACAAGGCAGAATGATAGCTAAGCCAGCCATTTGCTTATGCTAAGTAACCATCTTAACTGTGTCAACCATTTTCTGAGGAAACAGCAGCAGGTGAATCTGTGCGAGTCTGTGTGTTGTGAACCAGCTACAGTGAGGAACGAGATAAGATAAAGGGGCCCAAAAAAGGGTGGAAGATGGTACAACCTAAGACAGAAAAACAGACTGGAATGTGCAATACAACACATAATTGGTAACAGAATCTGAAATGAACATATACAAACAGGTGAATGGTGATTGATGAAGAAGCCTCCAGAAGCTTCCAGGTTTCGGTCAAAGTCTGCCCATTGACCAAAGAGTAGGAAATGAAACAACGCTAATGAAACAAACAGTAAACAGAGGCGGGGCTTGAGATGGGAGGAGAAATGGGTGGAACATAGGAGGGGCGAGGGTAGAGTAAATGTTAATGAGTATAAACCAAAGTGTATAAATATGGGAAAAAAAAACTATTGTTCAGGGCTGCTCCTCATCTCTTATGGTGAGAAAGCTCACCCGAAGCTGTCTCCATTCTGAATAAAGCTGTTGTGAGCAATGTGTGCTGGTGTTTGCTCCCTGCTCTACTCTGGCTGATGAGTAACAGGATCCATGGGTAATTGGACCGTCATCTCCCTAGTCATTGGGCACCGCATGGAGTCAGGGCCTAATACTTCACTCTCCTTCCAAAGAATTAACCTTCCTGCTGATAGTTTTTAGCTGTTTCCTTTCTTCACTCATTCTGGCTCATTTTCATTCTTTCCTTCTTTCTCTCTCTTTACAGGTGTGGGGTTTTGCAGACAGATAGATGCAGCCTGATGATGTCATCTCCCTGTGCTCAGGTCTCCCAGACTCCCAGTGGATAAGTACTGTAAAACCTCCATAACAGGGTTCGAGCTAGTCTCCCTGTTCAGTTTTGATGGAACTATGGCTTATATTGAGAATGTATTTGTTTGGGGAAATACTATGGAAGAACATGATCTGAGGCTAAGTAAGGCACTAGAAAGAGCTCACAGAGGAGGTTTGAAACTGAACAAACAAAAATACAAATTCAGGGTCAAAGAAGTAATATATCTGGAAGAAAAGGTCTCTGAGAAAGGGGTGTAAATCAATCTTGTGAGGGTTAAAGCTATTACAAACATGCCACCTCCTATGGCTAAGGAAGGAGTGTAAAGATTACTGGGAGTGATCAGTTTTGTAGGGAAATATCTACCTAAATTAAGAAAGCAGACCAAACAACTTAGATTACCCCTATAAAAGAATGCTCAGTGGATTTGGGAACATGAACGTGAAGCTGAATTTAAAAACTTGAATGAAAAAATAATGAAATCTCCAGTACTAAAATACTATGACCCTAAAAGACTCATTAAATTGTCAACAGATCCTTCTTTCTAAAGAAAGCATTAGAGCAGCTTTACTTCAAAAACATAGGGATAACTGGAGACCAGTGGCATATGCATCTAGGGCACTCTCTAAATCAGGGTATCTATATACACAAATTGAGAAAGAAAGTTTAGCTTTGGTATATGGTTGTAAGAAAATTCATATATTCATCTATGGGAAGTCTGTGATAGCTGAAACTGATCATAAACCTTTGATAACTATAGCAAAGAGAGGGTTATCAGACATGACACCCAGATTTCATAGGCTTCATAGACATTAGGGCTGGAGGGGACCTTGGAAGATCATACAGTCTAGACCCCTGCCCCAGGGGCAGGAAGTCATCTAGGGTCAAAGGATCCCAGCAAGATAAGCACCCAAACATTTCTTAAAAGAGTCCAGAGTTTGTGCTTGCACCACCTCTGGAGGGAGTCTGTTCCAGGCCTTGGGGGCTTGGACAATAAAGAGTTTTTTCCTTATGTCCAGTCTAAAATGGTCTTGGAGGAGTTTGTGACCATTGGAACTTGTCATCCCTTGGGACACACTGGTGAACAGGTGTTCCCCCAGATCCTGATGCACATCCCTTATATACTTATAGGCTGCGACCAGGTCATCCCTGAGCATGCGCTTTTCTAGGCTGAAGAGTCCCATGGCTCTCAGCCTCTCTTCATCAGGCCTATTCTCTTGCCCTCTGATCATGCACATGGCTCTCTTTTGGACTCTCTCAAGCTTCTCCACATCCTTCTTGAATTGTGGAGCCCAGAATTGGATGCAGTACTCCAGCTGCAGCCTCACCAAGGATGAGTACAGTGAGAAGATGACATCCTGAGATTTACTTGAGACCCATCTATAGATGCAAGCCAGAGTTTTGTTTGCTTTACCAGCTGCAACATCACATTGGTAACTCATGTTCATCTTGTGATCAGTCGTGACTCCCAAGTCTTTTTCAGCCACAGTGCTAGTTAAGCATAGCACTGCCAAGCCTAAAAGCATGTTGCAGGTTTCCCCTCCCCGCTCTCCCCCCCCCCACCCCCACCTGAGGTAGAGCACCTTGCATTTGTCAGTATTGAATGTCATCAGGTTTATATCCACCCACTTTCTAAGCCTATCAAGGTCAGTCTGGATCACCAACCTATCCTCAGATGTGGATGCTCTACCCCAAAGTTTAGTGTCATTGGCAAACTTGGCCAGTCCACTTCTGACAACAGTATCCACATTGTTAATAAAGATGTTAAAGAGAACAGGTCCAAGGATGGAGCCTTGGGGGACACCAATGGTCACAGAGCGCCACGATGATTCACTTCCACTGACTACCACTTTCTGGGTCCGGCCTCAGACAGTAAATGTATGATCTAAACATACAGTACATGCCAGGAAAACATTTACTTATTGCAGGTACATTGTCCTTGAACATATAGCAACAGAAAATGACAGAATTCCAGACTCAGAAATAGTACATGTTTATTCAATTAAGAAAGTTATTCCTGTCACAGATAAAATGTGGGCACTAATTGCAGAAGCTACTGTTCAGGACACTACATTGCAAAAAGTGATAACAGCTATTTGTGCTGGTTGATCTGGAAAACATAAACCTAGCCCCTACACTCAGTTAAAGGAAGAGCTGTTAGTACTGGATGGTATTTTGTTCAAAGACTCATTACTTGTTGTTCCAGCAGTGCTAAAGAAAGACATGTTAAACAAAATACACAAGGGGCATCTCAGCATTGAAAAATGCAAAAGGAGAGAGAGGGGTGCTTTATATTGGCCCAACATAAATAATGACATAGAAGATGCTTTAAACACTTGTACAATGTGCCTAAAATACAGATCAGCACAAAGAAGAGTCTATGATAGTCATGGAGGAGCCCATAGTTCCATGGTATCAAGTGGGCATTGACTTATTCAGGCATACATGCAAAAACTCTGTATTAGCACTGGATTATTGTTTTCTCTATCCTGAAATTGCAGCACAACAGCAAACCATGTCATAACTCACATCAAATCATTTTTTGCTAGACATGGGATTCCACAAATTGTGAGAACACACAATGGACATCAATTCAACTGTCTTGGTTTTAAAGAGTTGCAAACAAATATGGATTCCATCAGAACACTTCAAGTCCTAAATACCCACAGTCAAATAGCTTGGTGGAAAATGGAGTACAATTAGTGAAGAAATTGTTCAAAAAAACCTATCACTTCACAAACTGATGTTTACTTGTCACTCTTGAATTACAGGGCAACACCCATAAAACATGGATTGTCCTCAGCAGAAATGCTGTTCAACAGGAAACTCAAAACCAGACTGCCAAATCTTGTGGATGTTGTTCATCAGAATGAAAAGCAAAACATGAAAACATTAAAAATCTGACAAACTCAAACAAAAATGGTACTATGATAGGGGTTCCAGGGAGTTATCATAACTGCACAACAAAGATATGGTGCTCATTTCAGATGGACAAACATGGAAACAAAAAGCACTAGTTTCCCATCAAGCAGCTCCCAGATTTTATCAAGTAGTCACACTGGAAGGACAGGTATTAAGAAGGAACAGATGACATTTGCAGCTCATAAAGGGGAGAAAAGAAGCAGCATCACAAGATTCACCAAAAGAAACAGCGCTAACAACAAAGCAACAAGAAACAACAGAGGAGACTGAAAATTAAACTGAAATAGAGACATCTGAACAGGGAAATCAAACAAGAACTGAAAGAATAAGGACTGAAAATGTAGAGGAAATGAAAAGATCACTTAGCATTAAAAAGCTAACACAAAGACTAATAGAGACCTGTTAAAATGTGCTTTAACAATGGGTTGAACTGAACTATCAATGTTAGTATTACATGGGGATATGTTACATGTAAAGGGGAAAGATGTGTCAATACCTTTAAGGGTTATGTACAAGTTGTTACATTGGCCTGGGCTTTGCAGGAGGGAACAGCAGCTCTCTGAATAAACAAGTTTTATATTTCTATAAGTTTAACTCCTTGATCTTTTGAGAAGAACAGTGTCCATATCTCTTTAAGAAAGTGAAGAAGGAGGATCTAGGGAACTATAGAGCAGTCAGCCTGAGCTCTATACTTGGAAAAAGCATGGAACAGGAACTCAAGGATCTATTGTGAAGCATCTAGAGGAGAACAAGGTGATCAGAAACAGCTAGCATGGATTTACCAAGAGTAAGTCATGCCTGATTAACTTGATTTCCTTTTATGAAAAAGTGACAGGTTCTGGTGAGGGGAGAGCAGTGGATGTGATATACTGCAAAGTGGATACATAACTGGTTGGATCGTCATACTCAATGGGCACTTTTATATGTCGTCCTAGGGTGACTTAGTGACGTGCTACATTTCCATACATTATGCTATGGCAATATAGCAGTGAAATCTGCCTGTGTGCCATGTGCATGGTTCAGTAACCGCCTGTACTGCGCTATGCTTTGGTACGTCCAAACGGAAGTAGTAAAGCATGACACCATAGCAATGGTGCTGTATGGCGATGTGTAGACACACTCAATGAGTAGTTACCAAGTATCAAGTGGTGTTTCCCAGGCGTCTGTCCTGGGTCCTGTATTATTTAATATTTGGTTGATGCAATTGAGTGCATGCTTAACAATTTGTGGATGACACCAACTTGGGTGGACAGACATTACAGAGAGTAGATCTAAGCTCCAGAATGACCTGGATAGACTGGAGAAGTGGTCTGCAATCAAGCAGATTAGATTCAACACAGACAAGTGCAAAGTCCTGCATTTGGGACAGAATAATTGCATGTACAAATACAGACTAGGGAATGAGTGGCTAGGCTGCAGTACTGCAGAGAAGGGCCTAGGGGTTACAGTGAACAGATACCAAGCTGTATACAAACAAACAGAGTGCTTTCATTACAAAAAAGCCAACTGAATACTGGGTTGTATTAATAGTAGGGACCAGGACATGGGTGATCTAGCTTAGGGGTTAGGCACCTGAAGGCAGGCTGGGTTCAGTCCAGGGTGGTCTCCCAGGAACCAGGGATGTGAAGGGATCTGGTACTAGAACAGGAAATCAGAGGTGGATCCAGAGCCAAAGTCAACACAGACTGGGGAGGTGGGGGTGTCCATTGCAGATGTTACTGGACAGCACTTTGTACTGAGTAATGTACACACGTGACTTTTCTTTTTATTTCTTATAAAAAAAGCTTGGCCTAAAGACAACAATCTGGCTAGTCAGGAAAAGATTCCCTGCCTATAACTGCTTTTACAAAATGGAAGCTTTCTATGATGTCTGATACTTTGAGTTGAACCATATATTCACAAGAAATAACTATTATTAACAGGGGGCAACACTGAAGGCCCACAATAGTTTAATTTCCTTGTTTTAGTAGCTAATTCTTACTTAGGCAGCATGTGCTCCCCAAAATTATATTTTCAACTACAGAAGTTGTGAATACAGGACTTTTACTTCAAACATAACTTTCTAGGTTTCATGATCTTCACAGCTTCTGAAGATCTAGGGATTTTGATTTACAAAACTCGTCTGAAATGTGAAAAAGCTTTCCTTCTTCCCACCACCAATGTTTTTCTCAAAATACCTGTTTTGTTTTTCCCAATGGGGAAAAAATTTTAAAAAATAAATAAAAAACAATCTGGGAGGTTACATAATGTGATTCTTGCCAGGGGATAATCTCCAGTAAATGTGAAGAAAATGTGATTCAGTCTAGTGGAAACCAACCCTTAGTGGGCATGTGCTTAACATTTATCTTTGCTAAATCATAATAGTGTGGAACTTATCATAACAGGTTAAACTATTGGTCCATCAAGGTTTGACTCTTACCTTTGGAAGGAACCACCACCTGATACATCAGAGCAGAAACATCTGGTGCAAATATCCAGGCCTGAAGATAGGGAATGAAAGCATAATAGTATGTCTAACTGCCTTCACCACATTAAATGCTTCTTCACCAGCTTTTTGTGTAATTGGCATGTTTATTACACTGAGACAAAATTTACATTTCCCTTTGTGGTCAAACTTGTTTTCTGGAAGGACTCAGAAGAATCAGTTCTATGTATCGTCAGGCTAGCTCAGTCAACATTCCCAAGAAATCCTTGTCTTCTCTATGCAGACTATCAGAAAAAAGAGCCATTGGGGTAATTCTGTGATAGCAGTGGTTCTATAATGTGATATAATAATTCACTTGCATTTCTTTAAAGACAAAGATTATGATGTATGTGTGTGTATATGTAAATATAAGGAATTTATAGGGATATATTATATATATAGTAATGTTTTTATAAGACAAGCGTTCAACCTTATTATGGACCCACTTTTTCACTGAGGCTAATGGCAGTTTTCATACATCTAAAACTAAGCAGATGTAAGGCTTTAACCTTACAAACACACACATAAAATTTATTTATTTATAAATATATTTGTAAGGATCTATCTATATCTATATATTAGAGGTGCACCTATACATCGGTCCGATATCAGATCAGCACCGATAAAGAAAATTGATCCTTTTGGAAATCGGCCTGGTCTGGCCAATAAATGTCCATGCATGAGCACAGCTGCAGCGCAGCATGTAAGCAGCAAGGAGCACAGCCTGGCAGCGCTGGAGAGCTGCATGCAGCTGGTAGGTCTGGTGTGGTGGAAGGGGAGGGACAGAGTGCGGGGGGGGGGGCAGATCAAGGACCCCACAGTGAGGGAAGAGTGGGGCTGGGGCAAGTACTGCCCAGCTGGGGCAGGGTGGGGCAAGCACGGGACGGAGCCATGGCTTGTCCGGAGGGTATGGGGTGGCTCATGCCACTGCTCCTGCCACTTGTCTGGGAGGGCATTGGGGGCGGGGGGGGGGGGCATGTGCCTCCAGGTCTGCATAGGTCAGGGCAGGCTGGGAAGGGCCCCACCCAGCCCTGGCCCCAGCCTGCCCCACACAGATCCAAGGGCACATCCCTCACATGCCCTCCCGGACGAACAGTGGGAGCAGTGGCAGGAGCCGACAGGCACATGGCTCCCAGAAGAGCAGCGTACAGTGATGGGAGCTACCCACACACACTCCCCGTGCCCCCCGGATGAGCCATGGCTCCACCCTGCGCCTGCCCCACCCCGGCTGGGCAGTGCTTGTGAAATAGGTGGGTCCATAACAACGTTGAACAGACGTCTTATAAAAAAGAAATTACAAGGCAGATAACTCTACTATGAATTTTAAACAGTCCAAAAAAAAATCTTATTTTGAAGGCCAAGGCCTTTTCTGACCCATGCTGGTTTTCATACATGATCATTTTTCAAAATGTACTTCACGAAAGTCTGCATATATCCTGAGACCTGTCTCACAACCCAATCAGAATAAAAGGATCCTATGAAACATTATGACAGAAGTGCTATGTCCCTCCTCCCTGCCCCGCAATAAAATATCTGGTTTAGACTACAGAAGGGCGCAACAGTCAACTGCAAGAAAAGGCAGCCATTGCTTTTTCCCTTCTGGCTGCTGATTCAGTGTAGTCTGATGGCAGAGGAAATGATAACCCAGCCACTAAAACAGCATTACTGGAATCGACACAGTAACCAAGGCTGTCATATGTAACACTAAAACACTCAGTCTGGGTATATCTGATCAGGCTGGAGTTGATAAAATTTAGATACCCACAGCCCCACATCTGGTTACATTCTAATTTAAATTCCAATGAGGGTATTGATTCTGTTCCTAAAAGAGAACAGGTGAAACTGGGGTGGTCTTTACAAAATAAATTGTTGTCTGAACTGTGCTACAAGCTATAGCTGGTCACACAAATAATTCTGTATGCACAGTCACATATAGAATATGGCTATGTCCATTACTGATATTACTGGCTCTCTATAGATTAAATGTTCTACAGTACTAATTTAATAGATTTATACCTCATGACAATTTTATGGCCCACCTTAAATACTTGTCCTCTGTGCAAAAACAGCGTGTATTAAGAACTGTGAGACTGGTATGAGCTCCTTTGTAAATGTTTTGCAGACCATGTGCCACTCAGTGTGTGGCATTGGGTACCTAGCAAATGACTCATTCTGGGATAGATCTCAAACTCCCCAAGGGAGTAAAAAGGGTCACTAGTAAATGGCAGGCTTACAATAACCTATACAAAGAGGTTTCTGTTTACCACCTGGGTAGCTGCAGATCAACAGTTCACCTCCAACTGATGCAGAAAAAGCAAGCTTCCTAAAATTTCATGCATTATTTTTCTACAAGAACATTATTTAAAAAGAAAAAAACACCCTATGAATTAATAGCGTTTCCAACAGGTAGTGAGCAGGAATGAATATAAGAGTTTTGAATAACCAGAGGTCTGCACCCCCAAAAACTTGATTATTTTCATCCTTGCTAATGAGTGCAATTTTTTTGTGTATAATGCAGATGTGAGCGGAGGCATAGTCACCTTTCTCCATGAGGGTGTTACAGTGGAGAGCTTTGTAATGAGAGGAAAAGGAGGAACGTACCAATTACACATTCACATTATTGAGCAAGAAGCTTTTGTGTCTACATATAAGTGATTTATAAATGAAGAAGGTCATTCTCCCAGGTGATGATATTTATACTAGAACTTTCAAGTTGCATAGAAACTCAGGGACCATGTAAAAAAAAAAACTCAGGGGCAGGGGACAGAATTTGAACAAATGGCGCCTCTCAGGAAACTAAAGAGTTTTTCTCCACCCTTCCCCGCCACCCCACTTTAAAGACTCAGTTGGCTATTGCTGCTTTTGAATATCCTAACTCATGTAAAGAGAGTCAGCACTGGGAAATTTGAAGTGAAAAGGCCTGTGTTAGGGTGGACATAAGAGAAGATGTTGAAAGTATTAAAAAGAAATGCATTAGCATTTAAATTTATAGCAGATCCATTCCTAAGGCTTTCCTTATCAGGGGATGCAGTGGTGTGCTAATGTTATTGTGCATGCAACTCTCTATCGATTAAACGGAATTGGTAAGTACCTCACTTGCATAGCTTTGACATTTTTTTTAAAGTGTATTATAGTACTGTGAATATAATTCACACTGCTAATCAGCCAGACCTACATCTGGGTCCAAGACCGTACAACTGACTAGTGTTCCCAGAGCCAAGAGACTAGGGTATATACACTATATACAAAGCTAGCAGGAAACAAGTTTAGCAGTATATTGTGGGCATTACAGATAGTGAGAACAGTTCCTATGGGTTTAAAGCTCACCTATCTACAGAGCACAAAGATTCCAGTTTGGGTTTCAGCTGCAGAAATGGTCAGAGTGTACAGTGCACAGTGGTTGAATGGAGAACACTATTTATTGGCTGAGCCCATAGTAGTACTGTAAAAGCTCTGTTATCCAGCATCCCCCAGGAATGGAGGATGTCAGTTAATCAAATATTCTGGTTAATGAAATGTGCACTGTCTGGTGCACTCCCCAGCATCAGTGTGCCCCTGGGGGACAGGGAGGGGGGCCCTGAGCAGGCTGCTTTGCCCCATGCAGTCTGCTTTGCCCTGGGCCATGGGCTGAAGAAGTGGCAAAAAAAAACTCTGCTTGCGTCAGCAAAACCAAGAAGTGGTAGTTCCGGTTTCACTTTTGCCATGTCCCTCGGATGCTGGTTAATAGAGTTTTCCAGCTAACAAAGTGCTGGTTAACATAGCTTTTGCTGTATCTAACTATTAGCTGAAAAATAAAGCAAAAAGGAGAGCATATACAGTTGAAATCTGGCATTAGAACACTCCTCTTAGAACAGAAGCGTCTTTGAATAGTCTAATATAAATTCATATTACTAAGTTAAGAGAATTTGAATACAGAATGCTGTGTACATGCAAAAGAGTTCCAGAGGAGTCTTTAATTTTTTATTTCTTCCCTTCTAATGTATAAGCTAGTAAAGATCACAGAGTACATAGGAGAGTGGTTCTCCCTGTCCTAAACTTGCTAAGAGACATAGAAAAACAGGGATCCTGCCAGTGAGTTTCAGTGGGAACATCTACATGTGCCCCTGACTGCACAGTTGTTACTGTGCAGTCATTTAGTATTTGCTTTAGGAAGTCCTAAATGACTGTGCAGTAACCACCATTACTACACAGCCCTAGCGGCACGTGGGTTGTTTCGGCCACTACTGCGCAATAGTATCAGCATCAAAGTTCATGCCAGCTGGTGCTACTTCACTATAGTAACGAGCTATGGTGATGTAGCGTCTCGTGTAGATGCACCCAGCCTGTGCCAACAATATCTGACCAATTGTCTGAACCAAAAGAAGTAAAGCGGCATGAGAATGTTGCACAAATTGCTAGTTTCGTGCCCCTGGAGGCTTAATCCAAATACCTCAAGGAGGGAGTCACACGCTCAGGCTAGGTCCATTATAAGTTTATTGATTGCGCAATCGATCGACAAAGGGGTTAAGTAACCCAAAGCAGAGTCGACCCCCAGTCTCTGTCCGAGGGTCTTTTATAGCTTACCTAAACAAAGAACCGTAGCGTGCTGTGACCTATGCATTTATTGGCTGTCTTATATTTTTCCTACAAGCTTCTACTGTTTTGTCTAAGATTCCGCAAGACTTTAAAGTTTCCACAGGATGCTGAAGTTCAAAGGTAGCTATGCTCAGCTTATTATGGGATGTGTCACACCTGTGTGATTTGCACAGGGGGTACTGCGGTAAACTTGGTGCCCTCTAGTAACCTCTTGTCTTCGTGTAACTCTAGGTCACTGAGACAGCTCTCTGTGTTAAGCAGGCCTTAATCTATATGCAAAAGTTGGTGCAAAAGCTATTTGCAAGCTATATGGAATACAGAAGCATGTTGCAAAAATAAAGCATTATGTCTAAATTTAGGCATTATATCTAAAATCTAACGTATTTGTACTACAAGGAGACAAAAAGGGGTTAAAAAAAAAAAACAAAACAAAAAACTTACCATGCTAGCCAGAGCAGGAACAATGTGTAGAGCAGCTGGATTCAAGCCAGAAAGGATGTGTGGTGGCACCCCACGCCCTTTTTTAAGAAGCAGCTAGCCTGCCCATGGGCAGGCTTACCAGCTAAATGAGAACCAGAACAGAAACTCAGGGAAGGGGAGAGAGAGGCAAAGGAGCAAGGACACTCAGTGGGACTGGTGGCAGTAGAGGAGTGTGGCATCTGGTACAGAGCACTGAGTAAAGCAAAGCAGAAACCTCCCAGTGGACCTAAGGATATGGTAAGAGTGTGTAAAGAGACAGCAAGAGACCAAGGATTTGCTTCCTAAAGCTGACTGTCAAAAGGCTGGTGGAGAGGCTGTCACACTAAGTATCAAAGAAGTATTGAGTGAGCTGCAGGATGCAGTCATTCCTAATTAGAAAACAAGACAAAAATTAACTCATGCCTGCACTACCACTTTAGGTCTCAGCACCAAGCACTTTATATTTAGTGCTAGTATTTGGTTGGATAGTGTGGCACAGTTGCACTTTATAGTATATGAACTAGATTATAGTTTGATGCACTTGAGGAATCTGTGGGAAGGTGCAATACTGATAAGGCACTGTGCACTTTCGATAAGGTTTAGGTGCAATAGTAGGAAATCTGGAACCCATGAAGGGAGGCAGTGCAACAGAGTGCAGCAGACTCTGGGTCTGAAGAATCAGACAAGATTAAGATGGACGTAAGGCATGAAGTACTGTTAGTATCAAGACAGAGCAACTTCAGTCAATACCCATTAGCAGCAGTCAATCTTTCTTGAAAAGAAATAAAAGGCAAATAGTTGGGAAGCAAGTGCAATAGTGAGATTGTGACTGAATAGAGCACAGAATTTACAGGAAGTGTAACTAAAGAATTCTTGTATGCAGAGGGTGTGTGTATTTGATGCGATTCAAGAATTAACAATCCAGGAAGCCTCTGACATTGACGTAATTATCGAGATTGTGACTGCTCAAACAAGCTACTTACTGAACGAGACACTTAAATATCAAGGTGGTGTAAGGCTGGGATGTGAGGGGAGGTGAAACCTCAGGAACCTACACCAGAAAGAGATTTACCAATTTCCAAATCCGGAGAGTTAAAGGGGGCTGCGATGGAACTGGATACCTCCTGAGTCGTTAGATCTATAAAACTGCATGGCAGACAACTTCATCAAAATTACAGCCTGAAACTCCAGGGATAAGGAGGCAAGGTGGCTTCTATTAAAATAATGGTGAATTCAAAGCACCTGCAAGGCAGGTAAGGAGCACCAGAGCCAACAGGCAGAGACAAAGCAAAGCTTCTACCTTCCCTGTCCACCCAGGGTCAATAGTTCTCTGGGTAGGAGTTGCAGAAGTCCCTTGCAGTAATGATAGCATCCAGCCACGCTCATAAAGATTTCCTGACCCATTAGGCCAATGAAAACTGCATGAGTTTAAAAATGTTTTTAGGAATGACAAGATGCAACATGGTTTTTCTTCTTGTTTGCTTTAATGGTTGCACTTCTTGGAAAAAGTGTTGGACTGTACTGCATATGTGAGACTGGCAACAACACTTTCTTTCCACTTGAACTGCTTGTCAGAAGCAAAAAACTCTTAACACTATCCCACCCAATCTGGTTTCAGACTTATTTGTGGCAAGAGACACTCAGACCTTTGAATTTAACGTTCTTAAATAAGCTAAAGTTTTAATGAAATTTGCTTAAGACAAAAATATATGCAGCAATCTCAGATCCATTTTAAATTTGACTGGAATATGATAGTCCATGAAGTTCGGGGGTCCCTTCCACATCCACTCAACACAAATCAATGCCAAAATAAAGAAGAATCAATACACTCAATATCACCAGCACAAATATTATCAAACAACACTCCTACAACAAAGAGAACAACGACATGAGAGGCCTGATTTTAGAGGCGCTGATAAGCAAGATTTGTTTGACAGCACATTTTATTGTATCAACTTTATAGTTGGGAGACAGGTTAGACTAGCTTTTGGGCACAAACTCCCCTTCCAAAAAAACTTATCTATCCTCTCTCTCAACTATAAAGTTGGTGTAATAAAAGATATTACCAAACAATTATTGTTTCTTTCACATTTCCTGTACTATTATGGCTATAACATTTCAACTTTGTATAAAGGGGTACTGAGTGCCACTGGCTCCTACTGTGAGAAAGTTTAACTCAGATGTCTGGAGTCATAATGGAGACATCTCAATGGCTCTGCCACCATACTCTTCTTTCAAATGAGAGTGAATGACATTCTTTTAAATATAATGAAAAAAATGTTATGTGATTGGGCTAAGAGTTAAATAGTTCCTGGAAACTTTTACATTCAGCTTTTCAGACTTGTCAGAAAGACAAAGTGAATAAAACCATGACCTCCTTCCAAAAAAAAAAAAAAAAAAAATCAAACTCTCATCCTAAAATCCAACTCATATCTTTTACATTTACCTGGCATTACATCTTTTCTCTGGACAGACTTTTTTTAAAGACATTCTTAGCCATATTCTCATCCTGCACACAAATAATGACTTTTCCATATGTAGGACAGGATTATCATTTGCCCTAATGACTGTATGCAGGATACTCTCATTTTCCTCTTATTTTACTTTCATTTCCCTCTTCAAACTCCCATCTGCAGGGAACCCACATCACATCACTGTATTTGGGGGAAGGACAGAAGTGCTATCTATATGACTACTCCTCCCCTCTTCCAATCCACAGAATTGTACAAAATTAGGGTTGAGAGGGACCTCCGGAGGTCATCTATTCCAACCCCTTGCTCAAAGCAGGATCTTTCCCAACTATTTCATCCCAAATAAGGCTTTGTCCTTCTGGGTCTTAAAAACCTCTAAGCATGGAGATTCCACAACCTCTCCAGGTAGTCTGTTTCTGTACTTTACTACCCTCCTCATGAGAAAGCTTTTCCTAATATCTAACCTAAACTTCTCTCATTGCAACTTGAGACCAGTGCTCCTTATTGTGTCATTTGCCACCACTGAGAACAGTCTAGCTCCATCCTCTTTCGAACCCTCTTCAGGTAGTTGAAAGCTGCTATTAAAACGCGTCATCCCTCCCCCCACCCCCTTCTTTTCTCCAAACTAAATACACCCGGTTTCCTCAGCCTCTCCTCATAAGTCATGTTTCCCAAGCCCCACAAACATTTTAATTGCCCTCCATTAGAATCTTCCCATTTTACCCACATCCTTTCTGTAGTGGAGGGCCCAAAACTGGGCACAGTACTCCAGATGTGGCCTCATCAGTGCTGAATAGAAGGGAATAATCACTTCCCTTGACCTGCTGGTGACACTGCTACTAATGCAGCCCAGTATGCTGTTAGCTTTCTTCACAAGGGCACACTGTTGGCTCCTGTTCAACTTATTGCCTACTATAACCCCCAGGTCCTTTTCTGCAGAGCTGCTGCTTAGCCCACTCAGTCCCCAGCCTGTACCAATACATGTGGTTGTTCTATATCCATGTAGACAAGGAAAAGGCATATATTATTGGAAAACGGGCAAAGCTGTATCTCCATTCTCTCAGCACGCTGATTAATAGAGCTGAACCATTGCACATGGAAAGAAACCCAAGGTCACAATCCTCCTTGGTTCATTCTTGAGGCTGTGCAGCCACATGTATCCCCACGTAGACAAAATACCCTTGTGAAACTTGCAAACAAATAGCTCTTCTTATTATATGCCTTAAAAATACTCACTAGTTAAATGATTCCTTATTGTGCACCATTTCTCAAAATCATACAAACGCATGAACGAATGGTAATGCAGTCACAGCATCATGGAGAATCACAAGCAAAAAGATGCCGAAGAGAGAAACTTCAGGCTATTCCCTGTGTCCCCAGCCAGCAACGAGAAACAGCAGCTTGGAGCGACAAGGCAGGTGAAAGGCTTACAGAGCCCCTTGGAATGTTCTATTATCACATCATTGCCCCTCAAGCACTCATATTTGATGGGCAAAGAAAAACAACAGAGCTCAATGCCCAGGGCAAAACCTGTAAAAAAGGTAAACAAGTTGTGACATGTAAAATCTGTGGGCACTTGATCTATGCTGAGAAAGCTGGGAAACAAGATATGACAGGAACAGAATATTGCTTGGAACAGCATCTCAAGAATGCAGAGGAAGTCTGTAGCTAAGGCCCTGTATACCACATGGCTCAAGGTGAGCCCTGAGGTGATAAAAGGATCCTTTTTAAGAAGGCTTCTTTGTCAAAATAACATTATTGTTCAATAATCCCTCTTTGGCATATCCCTTCCTTCACTGCAGACTAGGAAGGAAGATTTCTGCAAAGTGAAGTGAATGGAGCAACTGCTGTTTGGCAGGGAAGAGGGAGACGGAGGATTCAGTAGGAAGCTCCCTCTGGGGTGCCATGCACCCCATGCCAATATATCAATCTACCTCCCTTGTAAGCAGCAGTCTCATGCTATTCACTGCAGAAATCCTCCTTTATAGACCATGGTGCTGAGTATAATGTTTGGTTTCATTATTAGCAGAGTTCGAGCACAACGATTCATCCCTCTCAGGGCAATACCAAATAGACCTTATTTAAAACAATCCCATCCACTGTGTGCATGACTGATGATGCTGTTCTGAAGCATAGTGTGCAAATGCATAAACTGGGTTTAAACAAGCAAGCCTGGATACCACAAGCAGTCTAGCTGTGGCAGCACAGAACACTGAACAGGCTAATGTACTGTGCCAAGAAGGGTAAGGAGGAGGGAGTGACTGGCCTGATTTTACCATGGGGGATACCGTGGGATCACAAGGTCTTAAAATAATGAATTAGACAAACAAGCAACTATTCACCACTTGGGTAGATCATAATCCTACTTTGAATTACTGGGTATGTCTACACATGATGCTACGTCGCTGTAGCATTGCACTATAGCAATGTAAAACCGATGGGCAAAAAACCGTGATGCCGCAGCTACATCGCCATAGCAACATGCTCCCTTCATTATAATGCCCACTGCTGAGAAGAGGCGAAGACTCCTTGGCATGCAATCTAAGACAGAATAGTTAGCAAAGGATGTTTTTAAAACACACTAAGGAAAAAGGAGTGGGTAAGTAGTAACAGTAGCACTAAGAAACTGAACATGGCAGGGGTCACAGTGAAATAAACTTGTAGGCACGGTGTAAACAAAAGTTTCTGAAAACAAGTCTCTCATTCTATAGAAAAGACAGCAGGTTAAAGTATCTGATTCAATGCTAGAACTGATCACAACACAGAATTTCAATCCTGCAAATTCCCATATTTCAACACTTGTTTTCATCCAGACTAAAATGTGTCAGTTTGGCCGAGTTCAATATTGGACTGAATCTGCTTGAACTGCCTCAGTGAGTTTTAATTGAGGGTGTCTCACATGCTCTTTCTTCTATGCAAGCTGTGCTCCCAAACTGGACTGTATCTCTAATGAGGTACCAAAGATGTGGAACAGCCAGGATGCAGTGCAGGAGTTCATCAGAAGAACAAACAATTGTATGTCACAAAAAATGTAGTGTAATTGGGGAATCCAAAGGGAAGAATGGGAGCACAAGACAGCTGAACACAGATTAATGCTGAACTCAACCAAAATCTTTAGTTTTGATTCAGTTGAATCAATCAAAACCAAACTAAAAAAAATTGTGGAAAATTAGGATCTAAGTTCTCCCAATTTTCAATTCAAGTGCCTTATTGATCAAAGCCTATATTATATTATTTAAATACCTGCATAAAAGGAGTATGATTTTTTAAGACAATGAGCATCTCGTGGACCCACTGACTTTAAAGGAGTTGGTAATAATTACCACTGAAAATCAAGCAACTTGCATAGCTACAACATGTATTTAGGCCTCTCTCTGCCTTTAGATAGCCAGAGACCATGTAACAACAAACAACATTAATGCAATAGAGTCAGTTTCTTTCTAAGAGTCTAAAAAATACTTCTTTAAGTGCAGCAGGAACTCAAAGCAAGGTAACAATAAGCCCCTTCTGTCAAAGACACAATGCCCTTCCAGTAACCTTTGTGTCAAGAAGTAGGGACATTTCTGCAGCTTTCATGTGCTAGCTCAGACCTCCAAGATGACCTCCAAAGCTCTGCTGAGCAGCACTGGTTGAGAAACCTCTGAACTCAAGTAAACTGGGTTAAGACTGCAGAACTGGTAAATAGGCCAGATCTTCAGTTGGTGCAAATTCCCACAGTCCCACTGCCAATTTACTCCACCTAGAGAGCTGCTGATGAATTTTGTAAGCAACAGCATGAAGCTGCAGCACTTGTCTCAAAGCCTGTTTTTAATATTTACGCTATTTATTACCCACGAGTCAATTAAGTTACCAGGCCACATTTGTAGCACAGGACAGAAAATACTGCTTAATCCTATTTTGCCAATATTTTCACTTCTTGTATATTATACAATTACATTGTTCTAATCTACTGTTGAGTGTAAATTTCCTTGAAACTTAAACCCAGCAACAACACTGAAGACATGGGAAGAGTGACGAGCTGCTCTCTGGCAACGGAGGGATTAATTGTAATTGCCGACTTTTCTGAGCACACTTAACAAAGTGGCAGCTACATGCTGCCTTATTCCATGAATCCAGGAGATTGTTTGAGCAGGCAGTGTTATATTACTCCTGGGTGGGAATGAAATCATGTGGGAGCAGCAAGCACAGCTCATGGAGAAAAATTACCATTTTATATTTATTACTTTGGCTGGCTTAAGTGCCACAGGAATAGACTCTCTAATGCATTTGAGTGCAATTCCCCAACAATTTGACTCTGTTGCTTTGTAAACTATTTTTAGGGAATGTCTCAGAAGGCTTTTAAAGGCATAAGCCATCTGATTTTCAAAGGTTATTTTAGTGGTTTATCAAAGGGATATAAATAACATGATACATCACTCCAGATTAGATGAATAGTCTGAATTCAGGTAAGAAATCTGTATTTTGGGGGGAAAAAAACTAATTTTTTTCTTGCAGATCTCTTCTGTTCCCTAAGCTTGAGTCAAGAGATCATATTTGATGGGATATTATCACTTTCTTTTAACTCTTAAATAGATAATTGGACCGTTTAGATGATGACTCATGGATTTTTAGGCTGCTTTTAAAACACATTACTTTAATGAAGATAGAGGCTGGAAGATGCATAACTGCATAATGTATGTTAGTGGCAAAAAGGTTGAAGGGAAGTTCTATTCTCTAAGAGATCTCACAAAAGGCAGGCATTCACAATTTCCCTTCTCCAAAGGGCATCTGATCAAAACTATCCTCTTTTATTCAAAGGCAAGGTGTGTAGGGAGCTTGCTTCTCACTCTGTGTCTTCTCATAGTTACAAAATACAGCCTGCTATTCAACATATAGTTCCTCTTTGTCTTGAAGACTGGTGTTCAACTTTCTCAGTACAAAGATGCATCTTTCAGCTCCTGGATCCATACTATTGGTCAATTTTCAGCCTGAATGTCCAGCACAAGGCAATCAGTACCTTTTAGTTTTATACACATGCTTCCTGTATATGCAGTAATAACTATACCCTAAGATCACCAGATGCCAATGCTGTGAACTGGGGAAATTTACTGCTCTAGTGTATTATAATGATAGCTTGAAGGTACGTCCTGTTTATTTTAATAACTTTTATTTTATTGTAATAACTGAATCCTGGGTTGGGTAATCTCCAGGGCTAAAGACCAATGCATTCATAACACACACGTTTGGAATGAAACTCTTCAACAACTAAAGGTTATACTTTTAGCAAGTCACCAGAATGGTTCTCCAGTCCACCCATCTCATTGCAATGTAAAATCTTATTCCTTCCTTTAAAAAATGCCTCATCAAAAAAACAAAAACAAACCCCAAAACCAAATAAATAAATAAACAAAATTCCACAATGACGCAAAGCTTAAGTTTTGTTTAATTTTTGAAGAACTTAATCATTCTTCTACCTAAAATTCCTTTTCAATTTATTGCAGATGAGCCTATGATATAGAAGAAAGGGTAAGTGTCAGAACTGTCCCCCATCTTTCTCACCAAACTATTTATTCTGTAATTAAATGAGAGAAATAGTTACTCACATTTGAGAGCGTCTTTACTTCCAGCAACATTTCGAACCAACAGCCCATTCTAACCAATTCTAACCCATTAAAAAAAACCAAAACAAAAACAGGCTTTTTTCCTCCATCTTCATCTGTCACGTAGATCTAAATCCTTCAGATTAAGTCAGGCAGTGTCAGCAGAAGTCGTTAGGCCTTGCAGTATTGGATTTTTATAGAGGCATCTAGAGCTAACTTCAACAGGCATGTGTAGACAACACGGGGACCCTAAATTGAAGCGATGGGTTTTTAACAACACCGCTTCAATTTAGGGCCCTTTTAAATACCCATATCATGCACACACCCGAATTTCCTGCCTCTCCCAAGGTGGGGAGAGGAGGGCAAGCTGCCAGTGGGCAGAGTGGTCCCTAGGCTGCAGTGAGGGGGAGCTGGTCCTTCCCTCCGTGGCAGTGGTAGCTCTCCTCCCGCAAGCAGGAGCAGCCTGCAGGCCCCCAGCTCAGGCCTACATGCAACTCAGGCAGGGGCAAAAAAGAAAAAGATCAGGCTTGCCACTTTCTTTTTCCTTGGGCAGAGCCTGGCTTCCCCGGCTGCTGCCAGACTGCCTGTAGGGCTTCCTGCTGGGCCCCTGAGCTTCACGGAGTCTGGTGCTTCACTCTGCAGCTGTAGGGCAGCAAACTAAAACTCCTCAGAGGAGTTTTAGTTTGCTGCACCCCGAGTCATTATGCTGCCAAATTTGCAAACACCAACATCATTAAAAAAGTGCAAAAGCATTTAACCCACTTTAAAGTGTCGTGCACACATGCCCCTCGTTTCATCTACCCATGGCCAACAGCTCTAACCACAGCTGCCTCAATGAGAGTAAAATAATCTTAGATTTTTTGCCTGCGTTCCCTTGCACGCTTTTCCCAGGCAATTTATGAATTAAAGAATGTCATAGAAAAATACCTATCCCAGTCTCACACAAAAGCACCTACATTCTTGGAACAATGACCCTGCAGCAGTGGTGAGCAAGCTTCACCAACTAGATCATTACAAATTAGTGAACCCAGGGAAAGGCAAAGCTCCAAAGCAATTTTCGATTAGGGTGTCACTAGCTGGATAATATTTCCGGCCTCCACCACCAGCCATCAATGAAAATGGCCAAGTTGTAATTTTACATACCAAGAATTTCACACTGGGAGGCTTGGAAAAGTCACTCAGCCCCTATACTTCAGCTTCTCCACTTATAAAATATATAATACTTACCTTCCTCAAAAGGCTGTGAAATATTCATTGGAAATTTTAGCAAAATTATTGTCTCCTAGAAGCCACGTACAGCCATGGACAATGAATCAAACTGAATTTGAATCAGCTAAGATATACTCCTAGTATTACTAAGTTAATTAGTTTCAGGAAAATCAAAAAATGCATTACCTTAATGATATTTGAGGTCAGTGGAGGTAGTTGTGTCATCCAAGCACGTTGCCCCAAGTGCTTTCCACTTCTGTAGCATTTTAGAGACAAATATACACCACACTATTATTATTTAGGTCACACAATACAGTAGATTTTTAATTTTGTGGAACAACAGGTTTTGTTCATCTGGCAATGGCTTCTCTTCTTTACCATGCTTAAATTTTTGCCTGCCAAAATAAGGTTAACCCAGACTATGCCCAGACTAAGTATATACTAATATCCTTGGAAATACTATTATAAAGACAACTCCATTGTGTTAGTATATATATAACTTGCCAAAATCTTCTCATATGGGATATACAAGTAGTCCTATTTGTAAGAATATACATACTTTATGAAGAGTGGAGAAAAGGATGTGATTCAAATCTTTCTTTCATGAATAAAAGGTAAACATAATAGGATTATGCACCTTTCTGATCTCCACATTATCCGTGCTTCTTTAAACAACTGGCATTTTCTACCAAAAAAGGCCCCAATATCATTTCCACAAGTTTTCTGATCTGGAGTCACATATGTTAACATTTTACCATGGTCACTCACTCTAGAGTTTCTCCTCCAATCTGAATAGACAGGTATCTATTTCAATATCAGTTCCCCATCTCCCAGTCTTCCAGGTAAGAATTCAGAACCCCATAACTGATACAGTTTTAAAGGAGCATGAGTTTGGCACATACCAGTATGGCAGAACCTTTTGTTTTAACTGGACATTGTTATTGCATGTCAGTAGTCTGACCATTATCATTTTTCTGGTCCCATGTGCAAGTGTCATAGATGGCCAAAATCACTGAAAAGGTAAAGCAGATCATCAAACATACAAGAAGCCCACCTCATCACTCCTGAACTTTGCAAATGCACTAACTGCAGTAAATCAATCCCGCAACTGCAAAGATCAGTTCCAAAAAGCTCTTTAAAGAAAGAAGTTAAGCCAGGAAAGCACTTTTTTTGTCCCATCCAACACTCCTGGAAATAGCAGCTAGGAAACCAAAGTGACGAAGGGAAATAAAAAGGTTGGTAAGGGTATTCAGGCCTTTCATTGGGAAACCTCTGTTTCTAAGCTTCAGAGATCATCTGTAATAGACTTCTGGAAGCAAAGCCACCGGTCTCTTTGAGATAGAGAACAAGTCAAAAAGATAAACTAATAAAGGTCAGGAGTGGAATGAATATTCCCCATGAATTCTGACACTGAGGCAGCATAGCAGGGGAAAGGCACATTCTTTGTCCATAGTGAAAGACACAAACTAGGCTGTGCCCTTTTATCAGATAGCTTCATTGCCTTGTAACACGATACTTCATACAGGTGACTACAGCAGCAATTCCTTCTCCCTGTTTTCCATGTGTGGTACTTGTGAAAGCAAGGCATGGACTAAATTCACGAAAACGTATGCTTTTTTGGGAATGAAAAAAAGTGGGGGAACCTACAGCTTATAACAGAGAGATGCCAGGTATTAACCCCATCTAAGAAAGAAATCTTGTACTATTTCAGTAAAGGCCAATTTACAATCTCTGGGGTAGCAATTATACAAGAGTGCAGTATCTCACGTGCTGTTATTCAACAGACATGAGAGCCCCCAAGTTTAAAACTAGACAGAAATATTACTGTATTTGCTCTACCTGGAAGGAGTAGTGAGACATTTTATTTTTAGTGGGAAGAACGGTCAACCCAAAGGCTGTTTCCTTCCAAATTCCTAGCAGCCACCATATCTACCATCTCCATTTCTGCTCTTTCACGGACACTGGTTCCATCGTTTTCTCAGATTCCTTCATTAAGATAAGGATTTTGACTTCCGCAGTAGGTACAACAACCCAGATTCTACAGTGGAGCAGTTATTACATTTGTCTAATTTGCAAGAGGTCTGTAACTTAAAGACAGTACTTTTAATAACTGTTCAGCCAGGACCTTTCATTCTTCTTCAGTCATGGCAAATGAAGACAGCTGAAGAAGAGTCAGGTACGTAATTCGGTCAGATCACAGTAATCTGCATTTTGATATTAGCCTGCAGACAAGGGGAGGTGAAGTGTTGATTTCACAGAGACCAGCACCCTGACAACAGCTCAGCAAGCAACAGGCAGTGGGCCAATGACCTCACAAAAGTTTCTGTGACATCAGCTGAGTTAATAGGGTAAGCTCTCTCTAACAAGCCTCATTTATATTTCTGCCCCAGAGAAGGAATTGCAGGAATGATGTGCAAAGGTCAATCAGCCAGGCCAAAAGGGAGGAAAACCCAGTCCCCATACCCTATGGTTAGAATGTCTAGGTTGCAATTTGCAATGCCTGAAAGGCCTTGTCTATACTAAGAAGGTTGTGATTTTCAAAAAGGCCTAAGAAAAATAGATGTCCGGATCCCACTGGTTTTCCAAGGGTGTGGAGTTTCAAATTCCTTTAGCCCCGCCCTGCTTGATAATCAAAGCCATTTTTTAATCACATTAAAACACTGATGCAGCTGTGGCTATTCTGCCAATGATGTAAACCCTAACACAGACCAGGAGCAGTTGTTTCTGTCATGTCCAGTGACTCTTTTAGGTGGCCAAACACAGGTTCCTGTATGATGCTGGAGTTTAAAGAAAAAACAACAATACAGTCGCAGTTAAAAAAAAGTCTACACAATTTTCTTGCATGAGCTTAGTGAGAAGCAGATTGCTTAAAACAGCATTAGTTGGAAATACCTAAACTTTGGTCCACTGCTAGATTTTAGCCCCACGCTTCTTACCCTCAAATTCATTTAACAAGAATTTTTCAGTGACTGCTGCTTCTCGCTTTCCTCTGTTACTTTCTACTACTTCATGAGAGCATGGGCTGGGCTGGCCAGGTAAGCAGGGATCCTTACAGCTAGACCATGTAGAAAAACAAACATCCACACCTATATCTTTTAATTGCAGTCAGGAATCACCGGCTGCTTGTGGGGAGAATAGTCAGCCCACTGCAGTATGAGGAAGTTGCAGTAACTGGGCTTTTTTTTAATTGTTATTTATTTACTGCTAACCTTCAATGGGAGACACAAATAAAATACTATGAACTTTTTTTTAATCCACACAGTTCAAACATAGAGCTCTCAGAGAAAAGTCTAGACACTTTTCTAAAACAGAAAAACAAAGCAATTAAAAAAACCCACAACACTTCTGCATGTTGCTCCTTGGTACAACATGGAAGAAAATTAAAGGACCCTTTTCTGTATTGAAAATTATGCTGAGACATTTCATGCACAAAAGAAGGTTTTCTAAAATAATTCAAAGAGAGCTAGAAATAAAGTTTTCAAATGGTGTTCCACTGTTAGTTATGGTGGTTTTTCTCTGACTGCAAGGGAAATCAGCAGTGCAATGGATAACACATCTAAATAGGGACCAGAAGATTGTAATGTTGAGTATCTCTGGCTTGTGGATATTTTGCTTCTGGATTTACCACTTTTCTTTTGAGTTTATTTAAATCAAAAACTTTTGAAGTAAAACCTAAAGACTAAGGTCATCAATGCTACTAGCCAGCTGTGCATTTAATATATCCTAAGGTATTTATTCTGTGTTTGCTTATGTGCTTTTTCTCCTAAACCCTATGCTGTCCACCTATCACTGTGTTATATCAAGGATTTGAAGCTACCTATAAAGGTAAACATTTTGGTTTGGGGCATTAAATAAAAATAGGCAACACTTCTTCAAATGAGCATTAGACAAATGGCCTATGAGCATATTTTAAGTACATTCTAATAGCCAAAATTTTCAATATCTCATTTTGTCTCCTAGAAACCAGGAAATAAACCTATCAATGTAAATGTCAACAGAGTTGCTTAAAAGACTATAAGCAGACAACATGACATGCCAACCTTGCAAGACAATGGCTGCTTTGCAGGTGAAGGGAAAGTGATTAGCCAGTGTGCATGTGTACAGATTTTTAACTGGTAGCCAACCCTATTTTTCCTGCAATTCCAGTAGTTTTAAAGCTTCAGTAACCCAAAGCCATTCCTTACTTCCTATCGGGTACAGAAACTGGATTTTTCTCACTGCATAATTTTCAAGGGCCTAGTATGCCATAATTTGGAACCATGATGATTTTGCCACAGCTACATTCGTTTGATGACTGTGATTAACCTTCATACATTCCTATGGGGTAGTTTCCTACCCCAGATGCATATTTTGTGCAGTATCTTAAAGTTAATTAATTCTAAACATTTTTCTTTTTAGGACATTGTCACTGGCAGCACAGTGCACAATATCCCCAAAGAACAGCCAGCTTACATGAATGGTTTGCTCTGTGTGGATGAAAAAATGCTCACGGTAACATTACCCCAGGCATGAATGTGTTTTTCCATATGGGGTAACAACTTACCCCAAGCCCATGTTAATGTGCAGATTCCAGCAGGGGGAGCCAAATACCAATCTACCCCCGCCCCCCGCCCTGTAATGTCTTTCCTAATGAATTACAGCAGGAGGCACATGTAAACTGGCATCCACAGTCCCTGGTCCCTGCCCCTGCATCAAGTCTCCTGCTAAGCCCCCTCCCCCCATCTGGGCATGGTCACCCCAAATCCTGTCACTTGCACCCGCCTAGGCTAGGGCCGATCTCCAAGTTGGCAACCCCTATGGTGATCCCAATGATAAGCGGTGTGAATCATCCCCTCCCATTTCTTTCCCTTCCACCCATGTTACAAAGTAATCAGAATTCGTATATATGATTTTTTTTTTATTATATAACTGATATGATATCATAAATGTATGGTGCGGTGTTGAGACTGGTTGGTGGGTGGGTGTTGCTGCCCCGGTTGGTTGGTGATTGCAGCTGAAGGTGGTGGCAAGCTCTTACTTTTGTGGCTTTTTAGGACTACATTTCCCAGCATTCCCAAGCTGCCAGGGCTTGGTACAGTTTCCATGGGGACATTTGAATATGGTGCTGCTTCCCCTGCTCCCCCTCCCTGCCCATGTTCCACCATGAATCTGTTTGTATAGTGCAAAATATGGCTTTTGGAGGGATGTTGTAGACTGTTCTTGATAAGGTAGGTTGTTGTTGGCTTGGGGTGGAATATGCCCTTCCCCCACTCCCGCCACACTCCTAAGGTGGACTTCAGGCTGTTCACTTGTCCCCCATCTGCCCACCTGCCAGCAGATGCCCCCTCTCCCTCCCCAGCCAACGAGAGGTATACTTAACCCTTCCACACATGGGACATATGTTGGTGTGTAATGAGCCCTGTCCCCACAAACCACTGCCAGCCTCGAAGCAGGAACCCTCTACCCTGGCTCACCTCCCCCCCTGCCCATCCTCCACATCCACCCCCTGTCCGCTACCTTCCACTGCACACCCCTGCAGACAGACACAGATGTTTACATTGTAAAATAATTCATTGTAATGAAAAGAAAGAACAAGCACTGCTAGTTGCTGTCAGCAGCAATATGTGCTGCCAGAAAATCCCTCACAAGGGCCACCCGACCAGCTTCTCCTTTTGCGTATGTCCTCAGTCTCTGTGCTGCTGCCCAGCCACATCTCTGTCTGGCTACTGCCTGTTATGCTTCTTCAGCCCACGACTCCCTAAAAACCTATCTGCGGGTCTCACAGATGTTGTGCAGCACGCAAGCTGCCACTACAAAGTGATATTTTCTGGCTCCAGCTTGAACCAGCACATAAGTGCCTTCCATCGTCTTGGGAACCCTTGTCATTGAAGCCATCTCTGACTTCTTGTGGATTCGCCAGGCGGCTAAATTTGTTTGCAGCCATGCCCTTTAGCAGCTGGCATACATAGCGAGTTGCCAACCTGGCCATGCAAGGAGCCTTGCTGAACTGGTTCATGATGTAGCAGAGGCTGGTTGGGGTGGCAAGTTTCATGCTGGCCATTGCCACTCTCTTGTCCAGCAGGATGGCCCGATGCAGGTTAGTGTCCTGCCTCACAATGTGGGGCCCCAGCATCAAGATGGTATGAAAAAACATTTCCTTGGTCATCCAGAACGTCTCCAGCCACTGCTGGTTGTTCCAAGTTTTCAGCATGACTCGCTCCCACCAGTCCAAGCTGCTCTTGCAGGCCCAGACCTGTAGATGCTGCTCCTGAGTTTTCTCAACAGAGTCCAGTCATCTTCACTTGCCTCTGGGTATTCCAAGTCCTTGGGACATCTCCATTTTCTTTTTCTGTTTCACAATGCTCTTAAAGCCTGGACACAACCTGCCACTGAATCCTTTACCATCCTTCTCCAGCACTGCAGCTTGTTGTGTATTATATATCTCCAGGCCAGCAGTATTTGAAGCAGTGCACTACTGCCACCTTCTCCTCATCCTCCTCATGCTCACCCATGTCCTCCAGATTCTCCACGTCAGAGAAGTCTTTCCTGTTTTGTTCTCCATTCTCCACTTCCCGTTTCTCATGCATTTCTTCCTAATTCTCCATTCGGCCTGTTGCCATCATCGTCCACTATGCAGACTTTCAGGACCAGGGTTAGGCAGCGGGAGGAAAGCACACCAACAGAGGCAGCCCCTCCTGAGGGTGAAACGATGACCCTGTTGTAGCTGTTCGTACACTGCTCACAGTTCCTGGGTGACAGGGACTCTCAAGAAGAACTGAGGGTCACCATAGACTTGATAGCAGTACCACTGATTCCATGGACTAGCACAGGATGAGGTGGAGGAGCAGGAGGAGGTGGAGGAACAGGAAGAAACCCAGGCAGCTGATATGGTTTCTGATCCCCAAATCACTCAAGCATTAGTTTCTGTTACCGGGACCCAAGAAGATGTGCAACCAGTGATTTATAAGCATCTTGTAATGTGTCTCTTGCCACTGGCAGGCACTACTCAGGTTCATGCTGGTTGGGTTGGGGGGGGGGGGGGCTAGAAGGAGGGAAATTCATGCGTCTCTGGAGGTGGGTCGCCATGCTCTTTTGGTGGTGATGGATAAAACGTATACGCCATTCTCTTTTGGAGTTGGATAGCTCATAATGTAACAGACCTGAAGTTGAACCCAGTGGCTAGACAGTTGAGAAGCTGCCCAGTCTAATCTCCTTCTCTCTCCTGTGTGCATGTAACACAAAGTGAAGCACTCCAAAATAGCATTTCATTTCAAGAGGTTCTGTTTTGGAGCACCTGAGTCACTTTTGGAACATTTCAAAGGGGTCATATGTTTGTTCAGCTGGCCCTCTGCAATATTTCAAGAGGATCTGAAATGTTTTAATTGTTAAATCTATATGTACTTTGCCATGTTTGACTTACTTCGGGTAATATCTGTGTTGAAGAGTACACCAATTGGTTTAAATAGAGCTAGTCAAAGACCAAGGTACTACTTCAACGTGTTGCCTAAATGTAAAGGACAATAGCATTTTACTGGGAAACACATAGGAAAACTCAGATTATTAATTACTACTTTTTCTTTTAGACATGTGCATAACAATAGGAAATATTAAAATATCTCTTCAAACTTACTGTACTAAAAAAAAAGCCTTCTGCCCCTTCTCTCCCTGTCCCCCTTTCTCCATGTAAATTCACTGCCTCTGAAAAAGACTGGTTCAAAAAGCCTGAGGCATTAACTTTAATGGCTTTTTCTAAGTGCCCTAGATTAGTTTGGGAGCAAACAGAACTCATGTTCACCCTTCAGGGGTTAGGGGGGAGGGCAGGGCAGGGCAGGGCATGGAGGCAGCCTGCACTGGCTGAGGTCAGCAGGCTAGGGACACACACAGCAGGCTGCCAGAAGATCCCAAGCCCAGCTGAGTAGCTGGCCATCCCTGATTGGCAAGCAAAGCACCTCTTCCCTGCCAAATGTCTGCTGTCAGCAACAGCTGGGATTGAGGGGGAATGAAGCCCCCCATTGTGTGGTCCCTCCCAGCTATGCTGGCTTGGGCCTGAAGGGACCAGGGCTGAGGTCTTGCAGCTTTCCACCTGGCCTTAAACTGGGAGGGCTGAAGGCCCTGTCTCAAGACCCTCTCCCCCCATCTTGCTGGTTCAGGCCAGGTGGGCAGGGTTGGGTGGGGTGGGTCCACAGAGCAGGGGGCTCTGTTCCCCAGCTCCCCCACCCCAGTTCCTGGTATGGTGCAGAGCTGTGGGGCTCTGAGCCACGGCTCATGCCTGCAGCTGTCAGGAGAGTCAGGTGGGGGGGTGCAGTAGAGCCCTGGCCCTAAGCCAGCACAGCAGGGAGGGTGCTCTGCTCCCCCCTCACTGCTTTACAGCTGAAACAGGAGCTGTGGCTCAGCTCAGAGCTGCACAATTGTCTACTGCTCTGGGAACTGGGGGCAGGGAGCAGAGCCCCCTGCTCCACGGTGTCCACCCCCAGCTTTCTGTCTGGGTCTGGGGGGTGGGCCAGGCAGGGGGCTCTGTTTTCTTCACTTTCCCCCTCTTGCTAACATCTGAGACAAAGCCACACTGGGCTAGTCAGTGGTAGAGAGAGGAAGGCCCTGCTGCATGCCCCCTCAGCTGTTCTGGCTTGGTCTGGGGCGGCAGGGAGGAAGCCTCCACTCTCCTACCCCATTCCCCCCACACCTGGCCCAGCTGCAAGCATGGGCAGGACACAGGGTTGAGGAGCAGAGGCTTTGTTGCCTCAGTTCTGTGACAGTCTGGGGGTGGGGCCAGCCTGGCCCTAAGCCACAGCATACAAGTGTGGACTGATACTAAGCTGCCAACCCTACAAGGAGGGATTAACAGCAAGGCCACAGAACAGGGGTGGGCAATTATTTTGAGTGGAGGGCTGCTTACCCAGTTTTGGCAGGCTGTCAAGGGCCACATGAGTAGCCCCGCCCCTTGACAGGTGCCACACCCCCTGGTCACCATCTTGGGACCAACATCCCATTGTCTTGGGACCAGCTTTCCAGGGCCGGCACCGGTGGGGCCCAAAGTGGGGCGCAAGCTGGCAGGGGTCTGTGGAGCTGGGCTTGGCTGCACCAGCAGGGAGCAGGGAGCTGGCCCGGCTCCATAGAGCCCCTGCCAGCTGGGACCCCACACTCCTGCCACCCTGCTCTGGGCTCCACTGGCACTGGCCCTGGACACCGGTGCTCCCACTGGCCCCCAGCCCCGCGGTACAGGCCGGGGGCAGCACACAGCCCCAACCCCCTGCTCATCAGGAAGGAAGAAGCTGGTGCTGAGCGTGGGGAAAAGTGGCCCCTTGCCTGCCCCATGGCCGGCGCCCTGCACTGCAGGTGCTTGCAGCCCACATGGGGCTGTCTGGAGCAGGCACAGGCAGCCCCTGGTGGGCTGCGAGTGGCTGCAGCATGGGGCGCTGGCCATGGGGTGGGTGAGGGGCCACTTTTCCCCATGCTCAGCACCAGCTTGTAACCTGGCCCCACTGCCAGCCTGGCAGTGGGGTTGAGTTACAAGGTGGTGCTGAGTGTGGGGGGTGGGGGAGAAAGCAGCCCTTCCCCGCTCCATGCACAGCATCCTGTGCTGCAGCTGCTTGCAACCTGCCTAGGGATGCCTATACCTGCTCTGGACAGCCCCATGCGGGTTGCGAGTGCCTGCAGCATGGGGTGCCGGCCATGGGGTGGGCAAGGGGCCACTTTTCTCTGTGCAGGGAAGGAGCCCAGGGAAAAGCTAAGTGTGGAGGGAAAAGCGGGCCCTCCCCCGCCCCATGGCCAGCGCTCCCTGCTGTAGCTGCTCACAGCCCACATGGGGCTGTCCAGAGCAGGCACAGGCAGCCCCATGTGGGCTAGAACAGAAGTTGGATAGACTGGTCTAACCATGGGCGACTGGTGCCTCCTGAGTCAGGGAGGGCACTTGCCCCCCCCTCAGCAGCCACTCAGTGGCTAGGAGTGGGTTCAGGGTTGCGGGGCAGGCCACTGGCACTTCTGGGTTTGTGCAATCAGCCATGGGGGAGTCCCCCACTCCCTGTTCAGCATGATCAGCCATAGGGAGTCCACAGGGATCGCTTCGCCTGGTGCCCCACTCCTCAGCTGGCGCTCTCAGGGGGGCACCAATGCTCTTGCCTGCCCCCCCTGCCCATCACCTAAGCAGGGAATGCTAGCTGTCAGGGGTGCACTAGTGCTCTCAGGGGGTGCACGTGAACCCCTCTGCACACCCTACATGTCACCACTGGGTCTAACCTAAGCCAATTAAATCCGATACTGCATCCATCCAGGTCTGTCTTGGACTAGGTTCCACCATTTTTAAACTGGTCTGTGTGTGCTGAACTTCTGTTTTGTTACTGGTTTCAACCTGTTTCCAATAACTTATACTGATTTATGGTAATTGCCATAGCTAGCCTAACAGGAGTAATTCCAGATTGCCCCATACCATAGGCAGACTGTGTATATTTTGTTCCCAGGAAGCCCTGAAATGGCTTGTCTTAAAAGCATCACAAGTTACTGCCAACTGTAGTCAGTCACAAAGAAAATGAGAGCATGTGAAGAAAAAAAGAACAGTTATGAAATCAGACATCTTATAAGGAGGAGGAATACAAACACGAGCAAGGCTGAGACATTTTCCCATCATATGTGTTGCATATGGGAGCTCAGTGGTAATGAGTCAAAGCTTTGTTTTGTGCCTGGGGAAAGTTCTTTGATATGCATAAAATGCTTTTAGAAATGGCTAATCCTGAAGCATGTTTGGAGGGGAGAGGGCTGTTATTGGGTTTTTTGTTTTGTTTTGATTTATTTTTCCCCCTTCTTGCAATTGTTTTTCTAGCTGTAATTTACATCTATACAAATTAAGCATTGAATAACAGCTGTATGTTTTGGCTGGTGAATGCACCTTGCAGCATGTATCACCTTTACATGATATATAGTTATCCTTCTTTGTCATACAAGGAGTTGGACAGTTGAAGAAATGCAGCCCAACACTGCTATGACTTACTTCCAGGAGCATGGCTTACTACCCTGAGTAGTTCCAGTGAACTCACTAGGTTTTATATTGAAATCAATAGAAAAGCTCCCTCTGACTTCAGCAATAGGGCTGTAATAGGTGCTGGAACACAGAGAGTGTATTTACAGGATCAGGCCTTTAGTTAGCTCATCACACACCAAACATTTTGAGAAAAATCAAATCTTTCCTTACCACATGGATGTTAGGCACCTTGATGCTGTGTGTAATTAGTGTCCCTTGGAGTCTGCAGAACTCTGATAGGGCTGAAAAGAATGCCCTGATGCCTTCCAAATAAAATGTGATTGGCAATGAGCAGATATAATTTAGTATTGTAAATAGAGAATAGATGGACCTGGAATGCAATTGACTCAAAAGAGAAATGTGGTGAAATTACAAAATGTAACTGAATGGCAGAAAATAATCAGATCATGTGATCAAGATTACTGATTTACTTTTCTAGGATACTGAGGAATTCTCAGTTTTTGCTAGCATGTTGCAATGGGTAAATCTTATGTACAGTAGATGGAAGGTGATTTGTTCTGTTATCTCTGCCTTCCCTGCTTTAACAATAACCTAAGTATAAATAGGCTATAACATGTTAGTAGAATATATCAAGAAATGAGAATCTGTGTCTGAATATTTGTATCGTATCTATTTTCAGAGCTAGCCTTGTGTATATCAAGAATAAGGAGAGATTAGAAGACTGATGAAATTGTTTGAACATTGTTATCGCCTTTATTACTTACTGCTGTTCTTGTGTGGTGTTTTAACTGAGATGCAATTCTAAATCATATTGAGGATGAGTTCTTCCTATTCTTTGTTACCTTATCTTCTTCTCAAGGAAGAAAGATGAAATATATATAGAATGTATGTATATGTACATGAATACATACATTGCCCATTGTGCACTACAGCATTTTAAAGACTAGCAGTTATACAGATTGGGTCCTCTCTAAATATGAATCAAGATGCTGGATGCTTCTTTCCTTTTATTACTGAAACTTCTGTGAAGATAGGTATATTGTAGAAAAAAGTATAATGTACATACATCTCTTATTAATTTATGGTACATCAGGGCCTTTTATTAGGAATGTTTCATTCCTTTTGCATGGCACTTTTTTGGTGTCATTTTAAGAATGCATACCCATTTTCTGAGCAGTGCCAATAAGGAGAGAGAGACAAAGAGAAAATGGATGAAAATTCCCTGCGTGGTATAGTGCACAATAACAGTTAGCTGTTATTAGACTACATACTGTGAAATGTTTCTTGGCACGTATGGTACCATTGTAGAACGTGGAACAAAAAGGATGATAGTTTAGTCAGGTGTCTGCCCACCTTCAGAATGCTTTAAGACACAGCAATAACCTAATTCTCAATGGAGAAAGAAGAAAAATATTTTGCACAAAAAAAATACAGCTTCTTTTACAGCAGTGATTCTTAACATATTTAGATACAAAACACTCCTTGTTAGAAACAAGGCAACCCTAGGAAAATGGCAGGCCATACGTTTTCCATTTTTGACTACTGAAAAATAATTTAGCAATTCTACTGTTGAAAAGAACTCAGAAGACCACACAGATCAGAATGTTATTAATGCTATGGATTCCTCTTGGAAATCTCTGGGTTTATCGTGTGAATTGTGTGTAGGTGTTTCACATCTAACAATGTTAATAATATTATGTAGACAAGGTTCTTTAGGTAAATCTGATATCTTTCAGTGGAGCAACTAATATTGTTGCAAGCTTTTTGGGTACAAACTAGGGGTGTGCGAAGTGGGCCCTATTCAATTCAGATTCAGATTCAGCCTGAATCAGGGACAGTGATTTGATTAGTTGATTCAGATCACTGTCCCTGATTCGATTCGGCTGAATCCAAATCTGAAAATTCGATGCTGATTTGGAGAATCAGCGATTTGGACATAGACACAGCTTTAAAAGTTTTTTCTACATACCTCGAGGTACCAGTATAGCTCATGAATGCTGTGATGCTGAGGTGCATGATGCATCCCACAGGAGTGTGGGGGGAGTCCTCTATGTGCTCGGTGGGAAACCTGGAAGTGGACCAGAAGTACTTCTGGTCCACTTCCGGGTCTGCCAGGGAGTGTACTGGGGTGCCCCCCCCACACCCTCCCAGCTCAGCGATCAGCCACAGGGGAACCCTGGGTGCCCCCCCAGGCTCAGGAGGTACCAGTCGGTAAACCTGGGGGGCTCCCTGGTGGACCCAGAAGTGGACTAGAAGTGCTTCTGGTCCACTTCCAATTTTGCTGCCGAGCATGCTGGGGAGCCCCCCATGCTTCTGTGGGACACTTCATGAGCCCCAACATCGCAGCATTCATGAGCCCCTGCTACCTAGAGGTATGTAGAAAAAACATTTGAAGTTGTCTCTAAGTCCGGATCTCCAAATCTTTCTGAATTTCTCTGAATCGATTTGGAGGGTTCCAATTCGATTCGGAGAGATTAAAGGGTCTCCTGATTCAATTTGGATTCTGAGATTTAGCCACTGAAACAGGCCAAATCTCCGCTGAATTGAATCAGGGACTGAAGCTTTGTACAGCCCTAGTACAAACACTCTTCTTCAGGCAGAGGGAACATCTACAGTTGTTTTATGCTCTCCTGGATAGGATAGATGCCAGTATGCAAGAATGCAGGTCAGTGAAAATACAAATGTGTGGCAGGGAGGGTCAAAGGGGGTGAAAGACAATGGGCAAGAGACGGGGGGGGGGAGTGGGGGGAGGGAAATGGTGATCCGGTGAAGAAGTGTGTTGTACCTGAAAGTTTGCAAAGAATTTTTCCAGCTATTTTAGTTGGTCTAATACAAGATATCAGATTTACCTGAGGAACCTTGTCTGCCTGTGTCCTTAGACCAACACAACTACAGTCAACACCCCTGAAAAATATTATGGTGCACCCTTAGAAGGATCTCACAGCACCCTGATTGAAAACTTCTGCTTTATAAGAAAGGTAAAGGAGCAGAAGACTCCTTTATCTGGGGATCCCCTGGGGATCTTATATACCACTCAGGGCCAGTCTACATAGTTAATTTACCATCTCCTGTCAGTAGCACCTGCAAAGACACTGTGGTACTCTTGCTAGGCTGCCTTCTAAACTGGAAGCACTGTATTGTGCTGAGGGTGGGCCAATTGGTGGTGTCACTCATCAGCACTAATAGGTGCAGTGCACAGGCACGGTGATATTGCAGTGGACAGGCATGGTTACACTGTTTCTATTTTACTGAGCAATCCACCCCAAACAGCACAGCATCTTTGAGGGCACAGTCGAGGAGGATTGTCTTCCATGATTGTCTTATCTGTGAGTCCAAAGATGGCTGACAAGCCTGATCTACGATTGACAGGTTCTACTACAACTAGAGCATGTGTTTCTCTGTGGAGTGGGTGCCTGGATGCTTGCTTGGTTCAATCTGCAACAGGCTGTTTCTTCTGCTCTGACTTTTCCATCTCTTGTTGTTATTGTGAGGTTTCAAAGTACTGAGATCCTTGCAGCAGACTCTTCCTCCATTTGGGTTGGTCCCGAACAATTGTCTCCCTTGAATTAATGTTGATGCTGCATTTTTTCAAGTTGGCCTCAAGGACTCCTCATGTAGGCAGGGAAATAAAGTCCAAATATCCAACCTATACCAGGTCTTCAACCAACTCACATATGAAAGGTTCACAGGTTTTAATAGGAGTTGTACTTGTGGACCAGACACACAGTGCAAACCTTGTATCATCATCTCCGGACTAGATGTTCTGCAAGATAATTTTTAGTCAACCCACAGCTTACTGGGCTTACTAGAGGAGGACCTGAATGAAGTTTCTATGGCTGATGTTATGCAGAAAATTAGCCTAAATGATCTAATTGTCTATTCCAGGCTAGGAAAAACAAACAAACATCAAAACAAAGAACTGCACAATGAATTATATTTTATAATATTTTTCTATGTTTTCATGTTGCCCCATTGTATTCAATTTATTACTCCTCAATGATTTGCTGTGCCCCTCTGAAAGGAATCAATTTGTCCAAAGAAATAAATAACCCTCTGGTTAGATCTATACTCTAGTGGCAGCTTACCCCACCTGGGATGTGCCCAAGCACAAGACACCCACCTGCTCTCATTCTTGCTCATCTGCTCCAAACTCAGAAGCATACTGGTAAAGTCACTCCAGAGGCAAGCCAGCTGCTCTCAATCACCCTGGAGACTGAAGTTTTAAGAGCAGCTCTTGGAGATGACTAGAGCATTCTTTCTGGTCATGGAGTGCCTTGGGGCTGTCTCAGCCAGGGCATATCAATGCTGTCATGTACATACATAGCACATTTCAATAGAATGTTAGGCCAGTGTCAGAGAAAAGATACATGCTTAGAGGGTATGCTCAATGTTTTAATAAAGACAGATGCTTCATGAAATTTAGCAGCCCTTGGATGCACAATAAGTATGGAAGTTAACACATTAAATAAAATTTGCTTTGGACTAAAGGGACAATCCACATAGTATGCATTTCACATAGGTTTCCTATTGTGCCATGCAGTGAAGTGCCCCCCTCCCCCTGCCCAATATAATGTTGCTTGTTTCAAAATGCCAGGAAGTCAAACTGAAATCAAAGAATTTCTGAGCTGCTTACAAAACCTCTGTGTACTCATTCAGCAGTATTTGCCACCAGAGATGATTTTAAAGCACGTAACCCTTGACCAATCAGTGGTCAGGTGCAATAGGTGATGCACACCTCCTAAAAAAGCATAGCCTGCTTTGCAAGCAAAATGAATGGATGAGTTTGTGACTGGATGGGAAATCCTTTTACACAGAGTCCTGGCTCATCTCTGCACTGCATGCCCAATGAAATTCCACCTCAGTAAACTCAGAGAGCATTTAGATAATTTATAACAGAAAATGCCCCCCTCAGGCAATATTATAGTATCTAGTTCATTCCTGAAATTCATTTTTCAAGCTCTCAACAGTGTCCTGATCACAGAATGTAGCAATGCATCAGCATCTGTGTAAAATGACAGCAAATTATTCCCCAGCCAACCTCAGGGAAAAAAGGTGAAATAAGGTTAAAAGGTGTGGCTGGAAAATGACAAATGTTTAGATCTGCCAAAGGAAATTGAGGCCAAGACTCTGGCCTTCACACATTCCAAAATGCAAAAATGAAAAGAGCAACTATAATATTAATAATTAAAATTAAATTAAAAAGTGGTGCAAGTTAGGGCCAAAGGAGTGTTTTTAGTTTATAAATTTTTTATTGTTTTTGATATATTAGTCTGAGAATGCTGTGAATACAGAAGCAAGTATTTATATAAAATAGTATGTACTAAGATTTATTAGTTGTGATGCATTACACAAACTGTTATAAATTGTAGAATTAATATAATAATGGATTAAAAGAGTGAATAAATTACTGGGAATACATTTAAATAACTACTGTGTAAAAAAGAGCCCACATTAATTAAAGAATATTGTCCTGGTACCACATTCTCATTTCATCTTGACTTCAGCATGTACTCTGAACATACACTACCATAACTAAAAAGATACCCTGGCCATGGATGCCTAGCAATTCTGAATAACTCTGAATTGTTCAGTTTTGGCAAGTACAACTAAAGACTATTTTGAGGAACCAAGCACTATTTTCAGGAGTTCAAAAAGGACTTTCTATTCTACCTGAGAGAACAATGGAACAAAATGTGTTTGGAAAACTCCCTCATTATATAGATTTGCCTCTTAATGCATACTGCTGTCTCTAGTCTAAGGACCATAGAACATGTTTAATTTTTTTAAATTGTGTCTTAATTGTGCCATACACAGCAACATGACACATGCTCATAGAAATTATGGCACCATAAAATGGCAAACCAGCCACAAAAATGTTCTACATTTTTACAAGGTTCCATAAATTGAATGTGTGGCATGTCCTAAAGGGTAGCACGTAGTAGCTAATGTGACTGTACAGGACCATATTGTAGTATTTACCCATTGGCCTGAGCTAGGGGCAATGCAGAGCTACATACAGCCCCCAGGGGCACTCTTAAGAAAGAGAATCCCTTCCTGAATTGAATCTTTTCCTAGCAGCTTAATGTACAGGCTCAAGTAACTTCCTTGACCTCTTCCAGGGAGCCATTAGAAGGAACAGTTCTTATGCTCATCTGAGCTCAACAGTCGTCATTTTGAATGGCCCTCATGCAGAGGTCAAGCATGTTCCTTTACAGCCATGTGAGGAACAGCCAGCTCAGCTGTCAGAGAGAAGTGAAGTCTAGTGGCTACAACAGACATTCAGGAGCTACTTGTCTAGCTCTAACCTCAGAGATTACCCTGTGGCTTTAGACAAGCAGCATTATCCTCACCACATCCCCCTTGCCTATGATAAAACTGTAAATAGAGCTAGTTTAGGGTATAGTCCTACAAACACTTTCTTCCACTACCACTCTCCCTGAGGTTGGTGGAGCTATGCATGATAAAGCATGTACTATGCCCAATAGAAAGAGTTTGCAGGGTATACCCCCTTCCCTACTTTATAGAGATCTGAATGAAATTAGCTATGGTAAAGTTTTTTGAAAATGGAAAGCAGCATAAAAGCACTGCAATGCATTAACATTTACATTTGCATATTAATGTCTTGTGCATTTCTCTAAAATGGATATAGGGGATCATAGGATCATAGAAAAGTAGGGCTGGAAGGTTCCTTATAAGGTCATCTAATCCAGCCCCCTGTTCAAGGAAGGATCATCCCCAAATAAACTATCTCAACCAAGTGTCTATCTAATCTGCTTTGAAATTTTCCAGGGACAGAGATTCCACAACTTCTCTAGGTAGCCTGTTCCAATGCCTGACCACCCTCATAGTCAGAAAGGTTTTCTTAATTTTTAACCTAAATTTCACTTGCTTGGGCGCATACACACATGTAAGCACGTGCGTTTGCAGCAGCTCAAAATAGAAGCGGTGCTAATTTGAGCCAGGGATTTTTGCCTCAGCGTACGTGACTGGACATGCACTTTGTTGTGGAGCAAATTGTGCCACTTGGGGCAAAATAACTCTGCCTGGCTCCTCCTGGACCTGCAGCCAGGGGGAGCTAGAGCCTGGGGCCAGCACCCGTGCTGTCCCCAGCAGTACAAAAAGCTGCCCTGGCAAGTAGCTCAGGGCTACTCACTCTCAGAAGCTTCTGAGGCCCAGCTAATTGGAGCTTCTGAGGCCCAGACAATTGGTACCTGGGGACACTACCCCTTGTGCCAGCTGGACTGCTGAAGCAGCCCTGAGAGTTCCCTGCCCCCTCTACCCACTGCAGCAGTCTGGCAGTGGGGACTGCAGCCTGGCTGTGACCTGCTGTGCACCTGCCAGACCCAGATGGGGACTGCAGAGCCAGTAGAGGCATCTGCCCCTCTGGGCCAGCTGTGAGTGGGCTGTGGCTGCAGAGTTGGCCTCTGTGCGACACTACTGCCATGTGTGCCCCCAGCTTTTGCCCAGAAGATGTTCTGGGTGTGGTGACCTGCTTTGTACTATGAAAGCATGTCCTCCTAGACCCATTTGGCCAGGAGGAGAGCCAGAGCCAGCTATGTCCAAGGTACCAGCTTTGAGCAAGCAGGGTCCTGCCACTGGCCTCCTTAGCAGGAATTCTGGAGTTCCCTATTGAAAAACTGAAGAATCCCTGATAAAAAAATCTCAAAGTGACTCTGTAAAATACCCCAAAAACCACATTCCTCCAAAATTAAAACAAAAGACCACTATAAAGAAAGAGAGAGAGTGAGACAGAGACAGCGATCAGTTGGGCAATGTTTTATTGATATATCTACAACATTATATATCTACAGGACCTCCATCTAACTCAGGAGGTGCACAGCCCCACCAGGGAAGATGCCTTGTTGGATCTGGTGCTGGCCACAGGCGATGACCTCGTGGGGGGAGTTCAGGTGCTCGACCACCTGGGCAACAGCGATCATCGCCTGCTGGAATTCACCATCCAGTGCAAGGTGGCAAAAGACAGCAGCAAGGCAGCAGCCCTGGACTTCAGGAGGGTAGATTTCAATGAGGTAAGAATAATAGTTGGGGAAGTACTGAGGTCCCAGAGGAGAGAGGAGTCGGGTGTCCAAGAGGAGTGGTCGATCCTTAAGGAGACAATCCTACATGCCCAAAGGGAGGTAATCCCAACAAGGGTCAAAGGAGGCAAGAGGGCACAAAAGCCCTCATGGCTCACCAAAAGCATACGGGTACATCTTCGGGCTAAAAGGGAGACGTACACCCAATGGAAGGGAGGGGCCATCACCAGGGAAGACTGTACTTCGGTAGCTCAGGGCTGCAGAGGGGCAGTCAGGAAGGCAAAGGCGGAGATGGAACTGGGACTAGCTACCCAGATTAAGGACAACAAGAAGTCCTTTTTTAAATAAATAGGGGGCAAAAAGAAGGTACCCAGTATCTTGGGGCCTCTGCAAGACATGCTAGAAAATTTGGTTGTCACACCAGACGACAAGGCTAACCTATTTAATGATTTCTTTGCCTCCATTTTCCTCAACAGGGACCATATCAGCCCATCCGCCAGGACCCCCGCAGGACCCGGGGGAGGCACACCCAGGCCTAGGGTCAGTGAGGATCTAGTCAGGGAACTTCTGGAGGGACCGGACATATTTAAATCAGCTGGTCCTCATGACCTCTACCCCAGAGTGCTGAGGGAATTAGCAGAGGTCATTGTGGGACCCCTAGCATGGCTTTACAAGCACTCGTGGTGCTCTGGTGTGGTGCCAGAGGACTGGAAAAGGGCCAATGTGGTTCCCATTTTCAAAAAAGGGAGGAAGGAGGACCCAGGAAACTACAGGCCAGTTAGTCTTACCTCGATCCTGGGTAAGCTTTTTGAGAGAATTATCCTGGTGCATGTCCATGAGGGGCCAGCAGGGGAGGTTATGATTAGGGGCAATCAACATGGGTTCATTAGAGGCAGGTCCTGTCAGACCAACCTGGTGGCCTTCTATGACCAGGTCACAAAATCCTTAGATGCAGGGGTAGCAGTGGATGTAGTCTTTCTGGACTTCAGGAAGGCCTTCGACACTGTCTCTCACCCCATGCTCATTAAAAAACTAGGGGACTGTGGTGTCGACACCTACACAGTCAAATGGGTCGCTAACTGGCTAGAGGGCTGCACCCAGAGAGTGGCTGTGGACGGGTCATTTTCAACCTGGAGGGATGTGGGCAGTGGGGTCCCCCAGGGCTCAGTCCTCGGACCCGCGCTGTTCAACATCTTCATCAGTGACTTGGATGAGGGGGTAAAAAGCACCCTATTCAAATTTCTGATGACACTAAGATGTGGGGGGATGTGGGCATGCTAGAATGGAGGAATAGGCTGCAACTGGACCTAGACAGGTTACAGGGGTGGGTAGATGGGAACAGAATGGGTTTCAACACTGACAAGTGCAAGGTGCTGCACCTGGGGAGGAAGAACCAGCAGCATACTAACAGGCTGGGGAACTCCCTTCTCATCAGTGCAAAGGCAGAAAAGGATCTTGGAGTCATTATTGATGCCAAAATGAACATGGGCCGACAGTGTGGGGGCGCAGTCAGGAAGGCCAACCACACCTTGTCATGCAGCCACAGATGCATCTCAAGCAGGTCCAAAGAGGTGATCCTCCCCCTCTACACGGCACTGGTCAGGCCACAGTTAGAGTACTGCATCCAGTTCTGGGCGCCCCACTTCAGGAGGGATGTGGATAGCATTGAGAGGGTCCAGAGGAGGGCCACTCGCATGGTCAGGGGTCAGCAGGGCAGGCCCTAGGAGGAGAGGCTAAGGGACCTGAACCTGTTCAGCCTCCACAAGAGAAGGCTGAGGGGGGATCTAGTGGCCTGTTACAAACTAGTCAGAGGGGACGAGCAGGCATTGGGGGAGTCCCTGTTCCCCCGAGCACTACCAGGAATAACTAGAAACAACGGTCACAAGCTGGCAGAGGGTAGATTCAGTCTAGATATCAGGAGGCACTACTTCACAATCAGGGCGGCTAGGTCCTGGAACCAACTTCCAAGAGAAACTGGCTCCTACCCTGAGGGTCTTTAAGAGAATGCTAGATGAACACCTTGCCAGGGTCGTTTGACCCCAGTGCTCTTTCCTGCCATGGCAGGGGGTCAGACTTGATGATCTGTCAAGGTCCCTTCCGACCCTACAAACTATGAAACTATGAAACTATTAAAGCAATGTGGAATCCTACCAGTGTCTCTATCATCATATAAAGTGAAATTTAAATACATGTATTCATGAATTCATGAAACATGAATATATATTTTGCTGCCCTCTCACAGGGGCTACGACCCCCACACAGGGTCTATGGCCTCCCAACAGGAGTTATGGCTCCCCAACAGGGGTACAGCCCCTGCAGTGGCTACCCCACCCCCTGCAAGGCCCACATGCCCAACCCCAGCCCCCCCCCCGTTGCTGCCTCACCCGGCTCCATCCCCTGCCAGCTCCTGCAGCCCCTCCAATGGCTACCCCACCCAGCCCCACCCCCCAGATTCCCCAATGGCTGCCCCGCCTGGCTCAACTTGCACCCCCAGGTCCCCAAGGCTGCCCCTCCAACCCCAGGCACTGTCATTTTAAAAAAAATGGGAGAAAAAGGGAAAAAAAGCCTCTACTTACCCTAGAAGCTGTGGGGGCTCCAGAGCCTCCTGCCAGAGCCCCCCAGGGAAGCACAGGGCAGCGGGCAGCAAGAGGGCCTGGACTGGGGCTGCTCCTCTGCCCTGCACTGTGTGGGCGGGTCCCCAGTGATCCTGATGGGCTTTGTTTTTTAATGTTGGGATGCTGGGGTGGGGGGGCAGGGATCGGAGGGGTCTGGGAGGCAGGCAAGGGGTGGGTTCCAGGGGGCAGGTGGGGGATGGGACTGGACAGGAAAGGGATTGGGGGGGTCCAGGGGGCAGGCAGGGGGTGGGGCCGGTCAGGAAAGGGATTGCAGGGGTTTGGGGGTCAGGCAAGGGGTAGAACCAGGCAGGAAAGGGATCGGGAGCCTCGGGGGGCAGGTGAGGGATGGGGCCAGGCAGGGCAGGGGTCAGGGGAGTCTGTGGGGCAGGTGGGGGACTGGGCAGGGATTGGGGGCCTCCGGGGGACAGGCGGGGGATGGAGCCAGGCATGAAAGTGATCGGGGGTCTTGGGGGACTGGGGTCAGGCAGGGCAGGGATCAGGGGGGTCTGGGGGTAGGTGGGGGCTGGGGCTGGGCAGGGATTAGGGGTCTGGGGGGCAGGCGGGGGTGGGGCTGGGAAGGAAAGGGATTAGGGAGGCTTGGGGGGGCAGGCGGGGAATGGGGTGGGGTTGTGCAGGGCAGGGCAGAATGGGCGGGAAGCTTGGGGAGTGGACAGGGCCAGCAGGGATGCCCCCCATAGTCCCATCCCCCCTCCTTCAGCCCCCCAACCACTTATTTACCAGCACTGGAGCCCCAGCAGGCTTCAGCAACAGGGCGAGGGGCCAACCACACAGACGCTCTGGCACCCAGGGCATCTCTGTGGAGGACCCAGCCTCCGGTTGCCTCAGGACATGGTCCGGGACCTTGCCCTGCCCCACTTTTTATAACTCCATTTTTTTTAGACCCCTGGATATCCAGTGGTCTAATTTTCTCCCCACACTGCAAACTTGCAGCACAAGGAACATTTTTTCATTCCCGCACATGCCTCTCGCCCCTTCTCAAAGGGTTTTGAGACAGAACAAGAGGCACATGTGTGCTCATCTGGATGCGCCCCTTGAGTCCATTGCTTCTAGTCCTGTCCCCTACAGTCACAGAGAAATTCCCACTCCAGCCTCTATAATCCCCCTTCAGGTATTTGAAGACTGTTATCAAATTCCCCCTCAGTCAATTTAATATTGCCTAATAACCTGAAATATCATGCCATTAAGCAAGCAAAGATGCAGGTACTGTTTATTCCACAACCTTATGAACTATTTGGTGTATATGTCTGCAATAAATGTCCACCCTTGTCCTGCATTCTCATCTGTGTAATAAAATTGATGTTCTCCCACTGAAGTCAACAGGACTTAGTGCAAGCAGAATGCCAAACTTCACTGACTTTGGTCCAACCATGTAGGTCACAATTCAGGTCAGAGTCAGAGCCATAAGTTTACAGCATTTTTATAATGACATAACTTAATTTCCAGTAAACAACAACTAAAATCATTTTACATGATTCCACAAGGGTGATTAGGCACTGTGTTCTGGTACATGCTTTGCTGCTCCTGTGAGCCGTGCAGACATATGTGAACACCATACACAGGCAACTTCTTGCAGCCAAGATCACAGTATATGGTGGCCCAGTGAGAGGGCTAGAGACAGGCTTCTTTTCTGGATGTTCATACAATGCCTAATAAGGCCTCCCTCCCAGCTCTCTCACGAGCACCAGAGAGAGACCCTGCCTGGCAGCTGAATGCCTCTCACTCTTTGCATAGGGCTGCATGTCTATCTATATTCTTCTTCTTAGTTCTGACACTTGAAATGCAGAAGTTTCAAAAACTGTAGATGAAATACTTCTAAAGTTTTAGATGAAAGCAAATGCAGATTTAGAAATGGGATTCTAATGGGACTATCAACAGGGCACAGACTAATGATTCTTACTCCTTAGAGTGTTTCTCAACCATCTTAAATTTGTGTGGACACTATACCTTGATTCCAATTTCTCAATCACTCAAAAGACACAACCCTAACTCTAATCTTATTATTCCTTATAGGTATGAATAATGCACTCTACTCTTTTAAAGTGAAAGTATACTGCTGTTAAGGTAGCTTCATCTCTGAGGTCAGAAGCCAGGTTATATTTTTGCAGTATGATTTTTCAGGAATTGTAGGTGGTTGTACATTATACATTGGAAATGAGATGGAGTTTGTTGTGGAGGTGAAAAATCGTCCATACCAGATATTGTAATTTTGGAAAGGCAAGTGGGCAGAGGTTAGTGGGAATGCTAATGTTGGTATAACGGAGAATATCTCCTCCCACCCCCTTCTTTTAAATTCACAGATAGGAAATACATCAAAGCAATCTTAACTTTAAGTCTTTTTTTTTCTTTTCCCGAAGTGGAATGGCCAAGTAAACTTTTGGGTAAGTTAAGAATTCTTTACAATAAATGATTGCAAGTTCAGACTTATTCAGAATTGTAATAGTAAAGAACACAATTTTGACATGTACAAATGCTCCGTTTATTATCCCCTGGACAGCATATGAGTAGAAAAGTTGACACTGGTTCTCCAGTGACATTTCAGGATGGAAGAATACCATGTAGCCAATTAAGCCTAGCATTTGTACCCCGTAGTGTTTTTACCCTCAAGTGCTTTTATAACACTCTTTAAAATATGTTCACAGCTGCGGTTTATTTGTACCATTAGTAATTTTTTCTATCCTTAGTATACAGAAATGTCCCTAAATTTCCTTCATGGCTGGTACTTTCTAAGGCTATGTGAATATTTCGTATGACTTTGCACTGCAAATTACACAAAATCCCATTTGGAATTTTCAAATCTATTCCATTTACCTTACTTTATTAATTTATTTACTTATTTTTACATATTTTAAATCATCTGTACTACTTGCCAGCCCACGCTATATTTTTACTCGTCCTTTGGATTCAGGCTTGCTCCTTTTTGACATTGGCTATGGCTAGTCACTTTTCCCATTCTGCTAGATGTTCCCATTTCCAGCCCACTGATGTCTCAAATGATTCTGAACAGGACGTGATGCAGTTCTGACTTGTAGGCTATTTCTCTTGCTGCTTTCCTCCCTACTCCACCTTGTGCCCACCTGGCCTCGAACATCCGGTCACATGCGACTCTGGCCCAGATGGCTGGTGGTGTTTGCCCTACCGTCCCCTGTGGACTGTCAAGAAGGTGTTTATCCCCAGTGTGTTCTTCCCCAATCTCGCCTGCCACGACTGTGAATATTCTTTCAGCGGAGGGTCTGGCCACTTGAGGTCTCCTGGCGGTGGAACATTTATCCGGTGGTCTTCTGCATGGCTCCACCTCCCCTGTACCTCACCCTTACACCAAGCCTTGACGGGTTACTGTTGTCGTCACGGCAAAGCTCCCAACCGTTGAGCCCCTGATTGCTTCCGTTGGGGGTGACCCTCCCTGCTAAAGCTAAGTAGCCTGAGGTATCCTTGCCAGATTGCAAGCCTGCCACCTCTTCCCTAAGGCTAGCAATCCAACCCAGGTCTTAAGCAACAATAAAGCTTCAAAAGAGCTCTACCCCTCAGCCCCTCCAAAAGGGGGAAACATAAAACATAAAGAAACCCACTATTACACTCTGAGGAACCCAACTGTTCCCTTGCCGGACCCCCTCTGCCTAGTTGCCGACCACCCGCCCTTCAGCACTTTGGGTCTGGGTTAGGCCCTGTATGTAGCTGGGGTAGCCTGTGGACTCCTCCATGGCTCTTCTCCCCCATCACCCAGTCTTTTCCTTCTTTGGACCACCTGTAGTCCTCCGGTAGACACCTGTCCCTCCATTGCTTGCAGGATTGGCACCCCGCTGCTGGTGGCCATGCTTTGCAGCCCCTCGTACTGCCCTTGCCTCCTGTCTCCCACCTGGTACGCCTCTTAGGCTTTCCCAGTGCCCTCGATAGTCCCACCTGGTCTGGCGTGGGGAGTTGTATTGACCTCTCCGGCCCCTCTGTTGAAGCCACTGGCACTGGAGTCTTTCTGCGCCCCTTTGCTCCTATGCCTGCATTCACGGTCATTGGGAGCCACCTCTGGCTCTTGACTCCTCTCGCTGCAGCCAGCAGTCTCTGGCTTGCAGCTCATGCTGGAGGGTTCTTCGCCACTGGGGGAAGCAGCCTCCGACTCTTCTCGCTCCCATAGGAGCTTTGGAGAGGCACCTCCTGCTGGTGCTCTTGCCGGCACCAATCTCCCTCTCCCCTCGTCTTCACCAGTGGTCTGTTTTATTCCCGCTGGCTGGTGATTGCCGATGATATCACCAGCCAGCCACAGCTGTATAAAGGCACGGCTTATGATCTGCGCGGGTCTTTCTTCAGGTTCCTGTTTTGCCACGGGTCTTGCTGTGGGTAAGTGTTTCCCTTTACCCTCGACTTTTCCTTCTTTTTTTGTCTGTGGGTTCCTGTCCTCGGGGTTTCCCCTTTGTATTTTGTGGTCCTCCCTCCTGCTTTTCCCTGTGACACACCTAAAAGAACATAACATCTCCCCAGCTTCATAAAGACCATTTTTATAAAACTTTGTTTTACACTAATATAGTTATAAGCATTTCCCTATACTATCAATGTGCTTTACATTCATTGATGGAGTTAGCTACTTCAGAAGTGTGTTTCAACGATAAACATCACTATCCTTATTTTCAGGTAGAAAAAAATCCAACAACATGAGATTAAGCCCAAATTTTTCACAAATAGCCAACCTGGAATGCTTAATCTGAGAAACAGAGCTCAAATTTCAGAGCTACTCAACACCCACTGATCCCACTGACTCCAGTCTAAGACATGTGGCTATTGTGTATTTCAGAAACAATGGACCCCAAGTGGTCACTTTTGAAAAGACTGGCTCCAATGACTGTCTCAAATTCCCTTTCCTTCAAAGGAGTTTGAGGACGACTCAGGATTAGAACCCAGAGCTCATGATTCCAAACCCCCTGTCTTCAAGGTAAGATCCTCTTTACTTTTACCTCAATAAGTAGATTACTAGGGCTGGCTGGAAAATGAGAATTCAGTTCTGTGAAAAATATCAAGATTTTGAAAACTGTTTCTGTTCTACATCAGGGAAGAAAGAAAACCAAGATTGTTCAATATTATCTATGAGAAAATGATCAAGGGACCCTCCCAGTCCTACAATAGCCAATAGCCTGTAACTTAAGGTACTATGAATGTGGTACTCCAAAACTCTAACAGGGACTTGAACTGATCTGACCAATGATCTGACCAATAGGTCTTTCAAATAAGTAGAGCTGTTCTCCCTTGAATGACTAATTTAATTTTCATTAGGTGAAGATGGGAGGACAGGGAGGAAGGGGAATTGGGTCTATAGTTTAAATGAGGGAGATTTAGAGCAGGGACTCGAAGCAGAGCTATTGGCTATTTTAGGGCTATCTTACTTTTGTCTTGATGAGAAATTCCATCCTGGACCTGAGAACCCTTCCAAATTAAAATGCTATTGAAACAGACATTTCCATGAGAGTTCTGCTGCTTATTAATTTGAGTTTTTTTTCAGAAATACCAAAGAAACCCCTTTTAATTACTAAGACATTTCTACTTATTGCCAAAACACACAGTAACCTAACTAGTTAATTCTCCTTTTAAACTTGATGTAACATGGGAATAGTTATGGTCACTCAATAAGCTGACTTCCTTAAGCCAGATGTAAGAAGCCATATGACATAAAATCTTATGTAGCCAGCCGCTAACCATTGGAAGCATTTGTTCAAGGAAGAAAGAAGATTAGTCTAAATAAATGTTTTGTAAGAGCTTTATAGAAGTTATGCAACAGATACAGTGCAAGCTGATATTCAAAGGTATTTTACGGAAAAAACTGAGGAGCTATGTACATTGCCATCTCTCTTTCATAGGAAGTTGTTTTACCTATAAGGGCACAATTCAGAAATTGCATGCGTCTCCAAATCCAGTCAATCAGCAAGATCAATTTGCTGACAGTAACTTGATCTTGCAGAGATATTAAATTAACTGATAGTTGTCACAGTCCAACTGTTCAGGCTAAGTTTCCCATTGTGGGTACACATCTTATGCTACATCCATGTGATTCTTGGTTAAGACTAATCCCCACTCTCCCATATGTTCACATTCATTTCTATATATACTCTGACTCCAAGCTCAACTGCACTCTGGGTAACAGTTTAATCTATCCAAGATACCCTACATTTCTTAACATACTTTAAATAGGTAAATATCAAGATTATACATAGGTCTGGGAAAAATAGGACACCTACTTGTGACCAATTACCTGCTCAGAGGCCTCACCATCCTTGGTCATTCTTCGGGTTTTGGTTAAAGATCAAAATACCCCTTCAGGCTACCATCCGCTTGCCTAGAAAAACTGTGGGTTTTTACAGTGTTGACCACACTTATTGGCATACCCCTTGTATTGCTAGGACAAAGTTATTCAGTTTTGGGTTCCACATTTTGTCAACATTGTGTGTTAACACATCTTGAAACTTTAGTCCAGGGCTGAGGCAAAAAAACAAAATAGGAAAGTCCTGTATCATATTACAATCAAAAACCAGCGTTCACAAAATAAAATGGAACCTTTATTTTTCATGGAGATGCATATAGATATAACTAAGTTGCCATGGCAGATTCTATTTCCAGGGGAAACAAGTTTATATCAGAAAAAAACATCAAACAAGCACTGAATAGAATGCTTGATTGGCAGAGAAGCTAAAGCAAATTTTTACTTTTATCACTTGTCAGACTTAGGTGTGGTCAGGGGTGGAGTAGTACTAGTTACATCAGGCTCCCTCAGTTGGGTGTTCTGTGCATGCTATATGCACTTATCAATGGCTCTACCAATCCACGCTCCAACAAGGCCTGCATCACTACAGCTGACCTAAAGACACAACAGGAATCACAGGGCATGGCTATAGCAAGCTGCTTGAAGCTGAATCAGGTTTTGGGTGGGCTCCCAGTGGAGGCTCCCAATTATAGTGATTAAAAAATACCCTTGATCTTGCTTGCACCATCCATTGCTGAATGTGATTTAGCCTCACCTCTAAGCTTTCAGTCTCTAAGGATCTCATGGACATAAATCAGTTCTGCCAGTTCAGCAGCCTCTTCAGTAATCTTTGATGGCACTTTCATGACACCCTTTTAATAAACTATTCTAAACATAACACATCTCATTAACCTCATGGGATTGGTGCTCAGCATGTTTATCCATTTACCAATGCTAAATTCAGAAAACTCACTGGACTTACCTATTGGGAGACTATATTCTTGTGACTCTCTTATATCATGGCTGGCTCTACAGGTCTGATATTATTCCCAGTTAACTCAATAACAGAAGTTTCTCATATATATGAGAACAGCATAGATAGTTTCCTTCAAGCTAGAGCACTAAGAGAGCAGAAGGGAGAGTTTCCCCACCATTTAGTGAGGTGCTGAATTGGGCCCAGGCTGTTGGCTGCCTCACTTCTGCTACCAGTAAGCCAGCAAGATTGGCCAGAACAATACACAATGAAGAAACAGTATTATCATCAATTGCGACTCCTGGATGATGAACCTACCTCTTCCACATTATTGCTGTCCACTGTGATAGCTGCATTTTGATCAATCTCACAAGTTAGCACCAGAGAGAACATTTACATATGGTGAAGAAAGCCAGGGGATAGAGTACTGAACATTTCTGCAAGAGATAAGAAAAAGAGCTTCAGTCAGTTGCCAAGAAGCAGCAGCACTCTACTTAGCTCCCTCCATCCCTTGTTCAGCCATGTGTGTGGAGAGATGCCAGCTTGAGGGGAGTGGGAGAATGAGCATTACAAGGGTAATCAGGGAAGAGGGCGAAAAAGCTGTAGGGACAGTTATCCTTGCTTAAAATTGAAAAGCCCAAGATTTTCACTGCAACAGGCACTCAGGTCCTTTGCGCCAGGCTTTCTTTTTGCACATTTTTATTGCAGACCAAAGTGGAATTCAGAACTTTCTTTATGGATTTCCCATTCCTGTTTTCATCTTTACTTATGCAGCACTCAAGGTCCCAGTATGGCCAGCTTTCTGGGCTGCAATGATATGCAAAGTCAATGGGAACTCTGCCTGTGCAACTGACAACCTGATGACACTTTTGATATTTGAGAGCGGGCCTGAAGACATCAGAAATTTACCCAGAGGCTGGATAGATACCATCTCAACCAATAAATATAAGTTATTTAGCCATATCTTAATTTTTTTTTAACATGACAGCACTGTCATCTCACACTTGGATCCCAAGACAGGGAACCCAGGATCACAGGAACATTGATCCAAGCTCCAATGATATTTTTGTAGTTCTCAGGGAGGTAAGAAATGTAGTATGTGTTTCAAGATGGAAAAGCTTCACATGTCTGGTAGTGACATGCTTGCTGAAGTACAAGCTAGCTCATTGAGTGATCTTGTCTGAGAGCTAAGTCATATCAACCATTCATAGATTCATAGATTCATAGATGTTAGGGTCAGAAGGGACCTCAATAGATCATCGAGTCCGACCCCCTGCATAAGCAGGAAAGAGTGCTGGGTCTAGATGACCCCAGCTAGATACTCATCTAACCTCCTCTTGAAGACCCCCAGGGTAGGGGAGAGCACCACCTCCCTTGGGAGCCCGTTCCAGACCTTGGCCACTCGAACTGTGAAGAAGTTCTTCCTAATGTCCAATCTAAATCTGCTCTCTGCTAGCTTGTGGCCATTATTTCTTGTAACCCCCGGGGGCGCCTTGGTGAATAAATACTCACCAATACCCTTCTGTGCCCCCGTGATGAACTTATAGGCAGCCACAAGGTCGCCTCTCAACCTTCTCTTGCGGAGGCTGAAAAGGTCCAGTTTCTCTAGTCTCTCCTCATAGGGCTTGGTCTGCAGGCCCTTAACCATATGAGTGGCCCTTCTCTGGACCCTCTCCAGGTTATCCGCATCCCTCTTGAACTGCGGCACCCAGAATTGCACGCAGTACTCCAACTGCGGTCTGACCAGCGCCCGATAGAGGGGAAGTATCACCTCCTTGGACCTATTCGTCATGCATCTGCTGATGCACGATAAAGTGCCATTGGCTTTTTTGATGGCTTTGTCACACTGCTGACTCATGTTCATCTTGGAGTCCACTAGGACTCCAAGATCCCTTTCCACCTCTGTGCCACCCAGCAGGTCATTCCCTAGGCTGTAGGTGTGCTGGACTTTTTTCCTCCCTACGTGCAGCACTTTGCATTTCTCATTGTTGAACTGCATTCTGTTGTTTTCTGCCCACTTGTCCAACCTGTCCAGATCTGCTTGCAGCTGTTCCCTGCCCTCCGGCGTGTCCACTTCACCCCATAGCTTTGTGTCATCTGCAAACTTGGACAGAGTACATTTCACTCCCTCGTCCAAGTCACTGATGAAGACATTAAAGAGTATCGGTCCAAGGACCGAACCCTGCGGGACCCCACTGCCCACACCCTTCCAGGTCGAAACCGACCCATCCACCACGACTCTCTGGGTGCGACCCTCCAGCCAATTCGCCACCCACCGGACTGTGTAGTCATCCAAGTCACAGCCTCTTAACTTGTTCACCAGTATGGGGTGGGATACCGTATCGAAGGCCTTCCTGAAGTCTAAGTATACGACATCCACCCCTCCTCCTGTGTCCAGGCATTTCGTAACCTGGTCATAAAAAGAAACTAGATTGGTCAGGCACGATCTGCCTGCCACGAACCCGTGCTGATTTCCCCTCAGCATAATTTGTCCTGCCGGAGTCTCACAAATGTGAGCCTTGATAATTTTTTCAAAGACTTTGCCAAGGATGGAGGTGACACTGACTGGCCTATAGTTGCCCGGGTCCTCCTTCCTCCACTTTTTGAAAATGGGGACCACGTTGGCCCTTTTCCAGTCCTCCAGGACTTGGCCCATGCTCCACGAGCGTTCAAATATTCCCGCCAGTGGCTCTGCAGTGATGTCGGCCAGTGCCTTCAGCACCCTCGGATGGAGCTCATCCGGGCCTGCCGACTTAAATTTTAGGGTCTAGGTCAAAACTATACTCCTTGGTTCAAAGCCCCACATGAAATCTCAACAACTCACTTCAAGGACCTTAGCTCTCCCTCTTCCTCTCTCCTGATTTCCTCTGCTAATCTGAAAGATTTTTTTTTCTAACTGTTCATTCAATTTTGCAAAAGACATGGCAAGAGCCTTCTCTTCTTCAGGACCTGCCATCTCCAAATGGCTTTCTACAGCTCTCTGTCTCATTAATTGCCCATCTCTTTTCAGTTCTTATCTTCTCTCCCATTCCTTTAGCCTTCCTGTTTCTCTCTTCCTCTGCTATTATTATTTCACTGTGCAACAGCAGCATACAGGTTTGTACAGAAATGCTTGCAAACAGGGTACATGAAAGATGCTAAGCTGGAGCTTTTCTTGAGTGTGAAATGAGTAATGGTTGCAGGATCATAATTTTAATATAAAATCCCCACTCCCTAAGGTGGTCACACTGAGCTAATGCTATATGTTTTTGATATGAAGCGAATGGTTAAACCATGCAGCACATCTCAAACATTAACCAGGCACTCAGAATTCCCTCAAATGAATGGAAGGCACACTGCTGCTCAAGGAGGTACAAATCACTGACTGACTGACTGTCCAAGAGCATGTAACAATCTGTGCCCCTGTAAGAAAATTAGTCTGCAATGAGGTCTGACCATCTTAGTCTGCTCAAACTAGGCATCACACTTAACCCAGTGTAAACAATACCTTTGCTATTGAAATCTATGAAGTTGGCAGATGGCTAAAGCTAACTGCCCTGAATAAATGGTTGTCCATATCAGCAGTGACCCATTTTAAGTGGTGGGTACTCTCTCCCTTCCTTGTTTCTCCTTGATCCTGCTTTTCACCCATTTCACAAACCAACCTCTTTTGTGACAGTGTGACAGAAGGCCATCTCGAGGCCAGTCCTATCATTGGCCTGCCCACCTGTCTAGGGCAGTCCGCCTACTTGACTCACGTGCCACACCTTTGTTGGAATTAAATAGTTGGTCATAGGTGGGAGGCTGCCCATTTCTTGCCCCAAATGTCAAAGGCATAATTCACGGCTTTGAACCACCTCAACACTGTGTTCCACGTCTCTCAGATGGCATCACATACTGGTGACAATTATCTTGGTCCCTTACCAGGCTGAACTCAGTCCTGTGCTAAACCTCTCTCATACTGCCTCTAGAAGGGCCATATTCACTCTGCCCCTTTTTTAGGCCTCAGTTATTCTCGTCCTACCATGGACCTCAATGCCCTACTCTATACAGCTCTTCAGGCTTCATCTCTTGCACTCTTGGTCCTGGCCCTTTACACACCTTCAGGCCACCCAATTCAGGCCCTACTCAATAATGGGGTGTTATGCCTACTGTCCTACACTCTGGGCTAACTTAAGCCTCTGGCCCTTTCTGGCCTCAGGCTTTTCAAATCTGGCCTACATGGGCCATGTGACCATCTAATCAGGCAAGGCTACACCTGCCAGCTGCTCCACAGCCTGCTCAAGCCCCTGAAAGTGGCAGGCACAACCTGTGCTCTGCCACAGACAGTTTCCTGATACCTCATTGTTAATGGAAGTTATGGCACATATGTTGTGCCATATGTTTCACTCCTCAGACCTGACGAAGAATGTCTTGCATTTGGAAGATTGTCGAACTCTATCCCAGCTATGTAGTTGGTCCTATAAAAAGTATCACCCTTGCCTCTCTCATTGTTAATGAAATTGTCTTACCCAGAGCTACAGATTGTCTTTTCTACACAGAACCCAAGCCTAATGCAAAGAGTCTCTACTTGAGTACCTCTTGGAGCTTAGGAGGAACAAAACTAGAATGGAGGCAGTCCATTTAAATGCCTTAGAAGTCAGGGTGAATAGAGAGTGCTCAAAGCTTAGGGTAGGTCTCTGACTACCCACCAAAATCTTCCAGGACAACAGGAGAAGAATTCCGTAAGATCACCACATAATTTGAAAAATGTCTTTCCCCATAGTTACATGCAGCCACCACATTCTCTGAGGGATAGAGCCCATTAAGGCCTCTGAGATTTCTAGCTATGAAAACGTTGTTGAGAACTAGAATCTATTCTCTTCAGTAAACTGAAATCTAGCAACACTGCTATTCTTCATATATATCCCTCTTATCTGAGTAACTAGTTCAATTGTCAAAAGGCTCTAACAACAACTTGTGAGCTGATAAAAATCATACTGAAAATGCAATTCTTTTTTTCCCCTGCTACCTAGATGTAGTAACACTAATACTGGCATCAATTGTGATTTTCATGTTGTCAGTTGTTGGTATAAGGCCAATAAATATAGCCACTTATTGTATTGTTTTAGCTAGAGTTGCTTTGCAAACTGCAGGAGAGAACAAGAATTAAGGTGCTAAAATTAGTTTGCACTGCAGTAGTAACAAATTAAAAATGGCATACTGTTACACTAAGCAGTGTACAGTTCTGCCAATTGATTTATGAGGTCAGGAGTAAAAGAATTTATCACCTGGCATTATCTCTGCCCAAATTTAATGCCTGCTCTGTCATCGATGCACAAAAAAATTATAGGAGTAGAGAAAGGTCTTTTCCAAAGACAAGGGCTGTTTACAAAGGAGTATTACTTTCTGAGACACCTTTATAAAATAACAGCCTTGCTGGCCTAAAACTTGCAGCACGCTGAACAATCTTTATGGTGGTGACTCTTGGCTCCAGACAAATATTTTTAAATTCGTTGTCAAATGACGAGGACTGTCATGTCACCTCCAGGCGTGAGGAACATATTAAGCTCTGAACTGTCTGGTCTCTTCGGTCTCTGGGTAAAACAGAATTAATGGTAGATTGAGATCCCTTTTTTTTTTCTTTTTTGGAGTTCAGAAGAACATGTTCACCATTACCTCAAAGTCCCCTATGAAAAACAAAGGCTCAGAAAGGACGAAGAATGGCTTTGGGCCCAAGGTAGGATGATAGATGAGAAAAGGGATAGGAGAAGCATGCTTCTGATACATTAAGAGAACTCATCTTTTAAAAGGAAAGGTAATCAAACTATTAGATATAATTTATATCAAACAGTTGCCGGCTTTTCCTTTAGAGGTGACTGTATTTCAATCATACAGGAATATATCCCTCTACAATTTGTTTAATGCTTTGAAATCTTTCTGGATGAAAAGTTTGATTATAAACAGAAGGCTTTCTTATGAAAGTATCCATTTGCAGTGAAATATGAATAAGAATAAAATTGGGAGACTTTAATGAGTTCAATCAAGTTTATTAGCTCCTGGCTTTATTCTAATCTTTGTCCTAAGAGTGATTTGGGCATTTTCCACAGCCATTGCAGGCAGGCATTCAAAATGGAGCAAGTTGCACCTCTTGATCCTATGATGGATTGTATTTCTGCTCCATCTACAGATGAGGGTCCATGGATTTAATTGCTGGGAAATGTCAGGTAAGTTCACTTAAAGAATAGGGACAGTAGGAGTTCTAGAGACTGAGTAGAGTCCTGGAGAAAGGTTTTTTATAAGTTCCATTTTATAGCAACTCTGAATAGAGATGGGCTTAACCAGATCAAAAGCCCCAAATTAGCACACAAATTAGATGGTCAGTTCCATGCATGCCTTTACATCCCATTGATTTAAGCACGTGCTTAAGTTTAGCAGAAGTGCAGTGTTCAGTAATAACCTTAACTACTGCCCTTCCCTGCTTTGCTGAGTCAAGGCCCAAATGCTACAAAAGCTTTATGAAAGTCCCACATGTGGATCTGAATTTTGGTACTTTGACTGAACCCAGATTTTGAAAAAGTTTTTATCTGGTTTTAACCCCTCTCTTATTGCAAGCAATACAGTATTACTAAAGCACAAACACCTGCAAAAAAAATCCACAGCTGTCTGTCACATAGATGCCTGTACAATCATCCATCTGAAAAGTAATAATTTGAATATAGTTTTAATTAAAAACACCTAAAAAAATGTCAAGGAACCTGTATGTGGAGATTTCTTTGTTATAATTTTAAACTGCAATAAACCCAGGGCAGGCCCCAGTTGAAGCTGTACTTGCATATTCCAGAGACTTTGGAGCATAAAAGATACTATGGTCAAAGGGAACAATTTGTTAAGTATTCTGTGCTGTGAAGAATCAAGATGCATCCCAATCCACACAGCAGGGCTTTGCCTCATGGTTAATTTTACTACTAAATCCAAATAGCTATGATAATGTGATAAAACCTAATTTTCCCCTTACTCGCTCTGTCTTGGGAACTCACAGTCACTATTTCACATGGGTGATAATTCTGCTCACGCATATGCTATGAACCAAAGTTAAAATAGTTTCAAAGGCACTAAGGCAGTTACAGTAAATGAAAAAAGCCTGAACACAAGCCCATTTGTTTCATGTAATAGATTTTTCTTTTAAAATGTGGTTGCAATCACTGGGCCAGATTCTGCACTAACTTTATACCCAAAGTTACCCCTGTGCTGTCCCTGGGTGTTTGTCAGTACTGAATGCTGAACAATGGTCCTTTCCATTTACTTGCATGAAAAGTTCTGATGTCTGTGGAATTCCAGTGATTTTAAAAATAGTGAATCTGCAAGTGACTTAAATTTAAATTAATAAAACAGGCCTTTACCTTAAATAGTTAGTCACATGGATATAGTAACTACTTTAAGAATAATTTAAAATAGTGTCAAGTGTCCTATGGCACGCTAACTGATCAGGGATCATTTAACTCACCTGGCCACTGACCCAGCAATGAACAAAAGTTTGTGCTTAACTTTAAGGCAATTTATTTCCACTAACTTCTATGGAAACTCTCAGGTGATTAAACCCAAGCACATGTTGAAAAGCTTTGCTGAAATAGAGCCTCCTTAATGTAATTTTGTGTAGGTTGTTCCCATCCGAGAACTGACCCACAGAAAAAGACCTTTTACTGGTAGCAGTTGTGGGCACTATGCTTCACTTTAAATGAAAGATGCTTCTCGTCTCTTCTGCACTAAAAGCAACAGGTTCAAGTCATTGTTCAACTCCTCTGAGTGGAATTGTCTCTAGCATGTAATTTGTTATACATTCCTTAGACCAGATTATGAAGCTCTTAGAAACACTGCATAATATTGGACCTGGAAAGGGAGGGGAGGAGATATACCAATGAAATCATCAGGAGGTTTCAAGCCAGATTGTTGTACATCAATGGTACACAGGGGTGGATCAAAGGGGAGAAGGGGTGGTGTGCAGTGATGAAGTTGCACCTCTCTTCTGCTGTGTAGGAAAGTGACCCCTCCTCTGCCTACCATCCAGGGAGGGGGACAACATTGGAAGGGAGACAGCCAGGGAGCAGATGCAGGAAAGTAGGATCTGTGTACCACTGCTGCTGTTCCGAGGTGGGCCCAGAATCCCACACAACCCCTCCCCAGGGCTAGAACCACCTGCTGCCGCAACCACCACCAACCCTAGTTGAACCCAGCACCCCACCCAGCTGTTGCCCCTCAGCTGAAACCACTGGAGATTGACCAAGAGTAGAGAATAGAGAGCTACCCAGTACCATTCCTAGCTAAGCCTGTCTCCCAGCAGTTGGAGCCTCTGGGAGCCAATACAGGAAGGTGGTGGAACTACCCCCTGCCCCCACTGCTCCTGGCTGACCTGGGTGCATGTAGAGCTCTAGGACTGCTCCTACCTCAGTATCTGGGGGAACATTTGTTCACCAGAGCGCTCCAAGGGATGACGAGGTCGAACAGTTATAAACTCCTGCAAGACCGTTTCAGGCTGGACATAAGGAAGAATTTCTTTACTGTCCGAGCCCCCAAGGTCTGGAATAGCCTGCCATCGGAGGTGGTTCAAGTACCCATATGGAACACCTTCAAGAGTAAATTGGATGCTTATCTTGCTGGGATCCTATGACCCCAGCTGACTTCCTGCCCTTCGGGTGGGGGGCTGGACTTAATGATCTTCTGAGGTCCCTTCCAGCCCTAATGTCTATGAAATCTATGAAATCTACACTGCTCCAGCTGAGGTCTGTGGGATGCAGCTACACATGCTGCTGGGCTTGGTTGGGGACAGCAGTGGTGATGGGCAGGTCCCCCATTCGTAAGCCTGCTTTCTGCCCACCCTCCCTTTTAAGCCCGGTGGCTCTAGCCATGCTTCACCCTCCATCCTTCATGGTGGAGCTGCAAAACCAGTCTCTGCTGTTGGACCCCCTTTTTAAAATCTTGGATCTGCCCATGGTGGTGTGTATTGTAGGCAGCATGGAACTGCACTGGTCCAGGAGGTGTTTGGGAATGGATTATGCTTTGGTGTAGATTTGTTCTTCAGGTGGACCAACTTTCCAAGGATCACACAGGCTGCACTAATCCTCTGGACATGATAGTTTGAGTCCATTGGAGGATATATTCAACTCCACCATTAGAATTGACCCCTGCATAGGGCATGTAAAAACATCAGGGGCTTTATGCACCCTCTTTGCTTTACTTGTTCAATGACCGGTAAGGTCTTATGCCTTCAACAGACAGAATGCAATTACTACACTGGAAATTGCTGACAAAACTGGGGTCCACAGCCCTGCCACTGCAAAATAGCCACATTTATTAACATAGCTATCCTCAGGGGAGAGGTAAAGTAAGATGGTAGGATACTCCATTATAATACAGTCTTGGGAACATATCTTGTAGCCCTAACTCTTTTTCCTTAGTAAAGCAAACCTCCTATTGTTGGTTGAATATCCAAGCCCTTGGCTTTATGTCAGTTATTAAAAGAGCATGACACACCCATGCACCTTGTTGGGATACTAGTTAAACACTTACACATAAGCAGAAGTGATTGCCAACTACTGAATGAGTGGCTAACTGATAAATAAATGCACAAAGTTAAATAAAATATAGATACATAAAATCTGTATAAATGCATGCGTGTATATTCCCCCATCAGATACAGATATACATGTAAGTAATTGAGACATTGTTAGTCATGCCCCTTGTGTATGTAGCAAGCTACATTCTCACAAAGCCTCTGATATAGAAAGTCAGTGTTTTGTAGTGATTAGTGGTTAATTTGTATTGACATGTGTGTGTTTGGAATGTTATTATGGTTCCCTGATGTGCTCTAATTCATTTAGTTCCAATAAGGTTAAGGTCCACTAACCTCATGCTATTGGATAGTTTTACAGCCAGAAAAAGGTTCCATGGAGGAAGTTAATCTCCTAGTCTATTTTTTTCCATTTTGCTAGTGAATGTTTTATCAGCCTTTTGTTACTTTGCATTTTACACCTTTTCTTATTTTCAGGTTTTTCTGAGAAGCCCCAGCAGTAGGAGAGGTTGTAGTGCAATACAACTACTACCACTTTTGAATAATTTATTTCCAATTGCTGCATTTTACATTTCTTTCTTCTTTTTCCTAAATAGAAGATCATTATTCTGTAAGGGCCTGAGAAAATCCCTTTATTAGCTAGCTTCCAAATAGAAGACCATGGCAGGAAGGTTCTTGAACTAAAAATACTGGTTTGGAAAATAAGATGATGTAACAAATAAAGGACCAAAGATCTCAGGGAGCTGGTAATGGGTTCCAGAACTTTTCATATTTATTTCACTTACTACTTTTTAGTCTTCTTGCTGCACCTTAAAATCATTACTATGAACATACTGATGGTTGTTTCACGATCCTACCTAAAACAAGAAAGACGTTTCAGTCAGTTTCCCAAGTGACCATCACAGGAATTGGCTGAGATTCCCAGCTGGGGACAGATTGGATATAGGAACTAAAATGTACTCTTGTTCTTAGCAGCAGTTCCCACCAAGTAAACTATGGGGAAGCCAATACTGTCTTTTCCAATACATCCTGTATTTCAAGAAGGCACTTCATCTCTACCACTTCAAATTTGGCACCTTTTAATGGATTCTAAACTTACTTTCCAAAAGAAAAAAGAACTAAGAAAACTGGAATTATATCCACTACATAAAGTTAAATGGAATATCCATTCTTACGTTTCCTGTGTAAAAGGCAGAAACAGGTTGTGAATGACACCTATTATATTCAATGGCCTGGTCTTTCCAATGGTTTTCTTAAATTGATAGATAAAGAAACATATGTACAGCCACTATGTAGCACCAGGCACATCCAAATGATACATTTGCTGTGGAGCTGTTTGATTAGCTTTGGAGTAAATTCTCAGTGTTTACACATGCAGCCCTATTACATCGCAGTAAACTAATTAACTCCACCATAGGTTAGTACTTGTAAACACAAGTACTAGCCTATGGCTGCATTCTTTAGTGAGCAGTAAGTGCACATGTGGCATTTTTACACATGCAGTTGTATAAGTGGCAAAATGCATGTCAGCACTGAGAAAATGGCAGTGTGCACTTTTGAACTAAAACACCTCAGAGGTGCTTTAGTTCAAAAGCTCGCTGCTGCCATTTTCTCAGCACTGATGTGCATTTTCCCTCTTATACAACTGCATGCGGTGCAGTTCAGTTCCCATCAGCTCGTGTGCAGAGCAGACTTGATTAACTGAGTCTGCTCCGAAGTGGTGGATCTACAGTGCGTTGTAGGATGAAAAGGTATGCATATCAGTGTCCAGGTAGATGCTGTTGGGGCTGGCTGGGGCATGAGGGTGCTTCAGTGCAAGGGCTGCCTTCTGGCTAGCCCCACAATGAAGCACTCTCACACCCCAGCCAGCCCCTCCACAGCATGTTAAGTTGGATTGGGTCAGCCCAGGTCTGGCAGACTATGTATTTTATATGTTTAATTTTGCATATGTATCATTTTCATACATACACACACACATAATTTACACACACACACACACACACACACACACACACACACACTGTATATGGGAATTATAAGGAGAAAAACAATCAAATGTGATACTATATATAGTATTAATCTTGACCGAACAGTAAATAAAAATGATGATTTGTAAAGACTTGTAATAACCAAAGTAATATTTGGGGGGGGGGATAGTTATAAAATGTATTACTATTATCATTACAATACGAAATATTTTTCAGAGTATACTTGCAGGAAAAATAAATGGTTTAAATAATATTTTATTATGTGGATTATTGGGACATAGCAGATATAGTTTTGCAATGTACTGTAGTCAGTATGCTTTGGGCCAGTGGACAGCTGGTAGCAGAAACCCTCTAGAATTCCATTTGGCCCTTCGGGGCATTTAGGTATTTTGCATATTTTAAAGTTTGTTTGGTAGCGGTCTCTAAAATATATTCAGCTATGGCATGTCTAAAGTATTGTAACATATGACTATGGGGTGGCATCATTACATGGTGCCTGAATAGTCCTCAAGCTTTTTTCTTTTGCCAAGTGTTTCTTCTGCTTCTGTGCATTTTATCACTCAGCAGTATCCTCCCATATTCAGCACAGCAAAAATAATGAAATGAGCAATGTCCTTCAGGACTAAAGCTTATGTGCATTCACTAATTAGCTTTCAAGGCTCCCCACCCTAAGGGAAGTTGAGGGTAGGCCTGGGAGTTAATGGCTTGGAGATGATATTCATATTAATGTGTATGTAATATATTTAATATGTATTTCCCTGTACATTCAAGGAAAAGTTCCAAAGAGATTCCCACTGTTGCTAATAATTGCTGTATCTTGGGATAAAGCAGTAAAAGGAACAAATGGACTATTTTTAAATGGAATGTGGTATATTAACATTCCAGGAAACCAGATGAACAACAAAAGGAAAAGCCTTAAAAGTCAAGTTTGCTCTTAGGTTCAGAAGACTGGCTCCTGGCTGATGTTGAAATAAACAGAAAGATCAAAACAAAATGTAGAGGTGGATCAGAACAGCAACTGTGACCACATATCACAAGGCAGGAGAACTAAGGAAGGATTAGTCATAGATCAGTGATTGTCACCTGCAGAGAATAGGCACTAAAAGCAATGGAACAGGTAACAAAATGAAGTTTCTGTTGTCTAACTCTTTTGTCACTCTGAAGGATGTGGTATCCCTGAAACTTAATTTTCTTTCTTTTTTGTTACATCATGGTATCAATTCTATAGTATCCTGCCAGAGTCTAAGTGAAGACTTATGCACGTCTGGGTTGATTTGAATGGTTTTGAGATGAAATCATTCAAAAAACCTTAGTGCTTTTCAGCTGGAGAGTCTTGGAACTGTGAAACTAATTACAAGCCAAATCTTTAAAATATTTGCAGGAAAGGGAAAACCACTTCCCACCCAGTTCTACAGTACACTATGGAACATTGTGGAAACCAGAGACCATGCAACATTTTCCAGAGCAATCAATACAGCACCTTTCACAACCACTGACTTCCCAGTAAAATTAAACATTTTCTAAACATGCCCAACTGCATTAACTTGCTATTTCTTCCAGTGCCCCACTCTCACCTTTCTTCATACAACGTGCACAGTATCTATCCACATGTCTTCTTGATGTCAGAGCAGTTAGGAAGCATAGTTTGATATGGAGATGCATCCCCTACCTTTTTTATTTTAATAATGCCCAAGGCCTTATATACACAGGATACAGAAGAACAATGGGAAAACAGGTCACAATATGAATTCCTTTTTTTTTTTTTTTTTTTTTTACTATGTTAGGGCCAGACTGCAATACCTTTACTCCCTCTAAATAGCACTTTACACCATACATGAGGTCAGTGACTTTCAGAGTAAGGGGTTACTTGATATGAGTAAGGACATAATAGTTTAAACCTAGCTGAAATATTCCATGCACTTCGTAATTAGCCTGGACTTGCAGATAGTCCTGCTGATAAACTGTCACAGCTGGAAGAATTCAACAACAGAATGAACGGGTATGGGAACAACAGCATTGCATAGGAAATGAATTCCAATTGTTTCTTGGCTGAATTTTGCCAGTTTAAAATCTCTCACCATGGAAGAGAGCTAATTAAGTCCTGAATGCTCCTGACTGTGGTGGATGATGTTAATTGTTGCCTCAAACAGATTCACAGAAGCAAGTTCTAGGGCACTTCTGAAAACATAAATCCATGTGGAAAAATAATTTTGCAAACAAGTCACATGGTGCAAGCTACATATTGTACTGCAGATGCAAAAGCTTTCTTAGATGGTCTCATTATTTGAACATTAATTTGTGACTCTGCACAAGAGTTGCAGAAAAAAATAAAAAGGAATGCACTCTGACACAGGGCTATCCAGTGGTGGCTCACAATGGGTTTAAATTGCAGCTAGTGCACTCTCACCTGGCCACTGATCCCCTCACTGCTCCAGCAGCAGCAATAGCCAAAGGCTCAGTCTCACCCTCCCTCTGGCTTCCCCTTCCAGCCCTGCCTTTGCCCCTGCCCCATGGGGAAGGTGGTGCAGCACAACATAGCCTTCAGTGCTGAGGAGCCTGAAGCTCAGGTTGCCTGAGTGACACAGTGCAGCAGGGGAACTTGTCACCACACTAGTGATGAGGCAGGGCACCTGGGTGGAAGGTGCAGCAGGAGAACTTGGGAAGCAGCAGTGGAGGGATACATGGTTCAGTGCAGAGCCAGCCTTAGGGATGGGTGGCATGGATGACCATCCAGAGTGCCCTGGTCAGGGGGGCATCAGCAGTGATGTGCCCCCTTGAGGTGGGTGGAGCAGCAGCGAGGTGCAGCTCTGGTAATATTCAGGAAGCTAAGGGAGATGAGTGTTAACACCTGTAAAGAACAATGGGTCATTAATGGGCCATTAACTCCCTTAGCTGCCTGAATAATAATGCATACCAGAGCTGCACCACCTGGAGGGGGGAGAGGGGACTGCTCAACAGCAGCAGTAAGAGTGGGGCTAGAACTGGGACACACATTTTAATTTTCACAGGCCATGACCCTTGGGGGTGTGCCAGAGTGTACCAGCATGTACTGGGATGCTCATTTTAATTTTCACTGGCCATGAAACTTGGAAGAAAATAAAATGTCACAAGTACCTAAGAAGAGGATGTCAAGGGCATAGAACAGGAAAGAAAACACTCAGTTAATGACTGCAACAAAAAAAGAGGTAGATGGAATTAAAAAATACATTAAATTTGTTAACAACAACCCATGCAGAGATGGCCACAGCAGAGAGATCAGATGAAAAATGAATAGATGATCCATAATTCAACTTCCAAGTATCATCGCAAGAGAAACAAAGAAACCAAAACGAAACAAAATTTTTTCATCTGGACCAGGAAAATGACAGTGCCACTAGTGACAGAGATGAAACAACTCCAATTGGGCATGGGCAATGTCATTTCTGATCCTGCTTTATGGCCCAATCTAATGCCCAAAATTTGAGATCTGCTAGAGACCAACAGTCCACCTAAAGTAAAGGGCATGGATTTTCCTCTGGATAAGCAGAATCACCATTTTTTCTATTAAGTTTTTATACAGAAAACTTAAAAACAGCGAAGTTGTGAAGCAGAACTGGCTGCTTTACTCAGAGTCCACTGACAAGGTTTTCTTTTTCTGTTCTAAGCTTTTTGACTTGAATCCGAATTCATCCCTTTAGGGATTTCTATATAACACAGGGTGACTCCCTGATAAAGAAACTTTGAAGAAGCACTGTAAGGATCTTCATTGTGTTTTGACATATGGAAGGAGCTCTGACATTAGTGGCATCAACCTCTGTGAAGAACTTGGCTATTTCCAAAGTCTACTTTCAATAGACTGTAGTGTTACTCAAGAACTTCTACAATTTATTTACAACAATGAACTTCATGACAACTTCCCAAACACAGGAATAGCACTCAGGATCCTGTTAAACATGCCCATAATGGTGGCAAGCAGCAGATGGAGCTTCTTGAAGTTGAAGCTTATAAAAACATATCTGTGACTGACCATGGGAGACAACAGGACATCATTGCTGGCCATCATGTCTATTGAGGATGCTGTGGCTCAAAATATAGACTTCTCATAAGTGATATCAGAGTTTGTGGCAGTAAAGGCACTTAGAGTCATCTTCTGAGTCTTGGAATCTTTGTAAATACAGTTTTTTTATTTATTATTGTTATTTGTTAGTTTAGTGTTTAATGTTTTGTTTATTTGTCATTTAGCTATAATGTTATTTTTATTACTTTTATAAATTTATTATTTGAATAAAACTGAATTGAAATTAATTTTGTGTCATTTCCTCTTTGTATTTTTTTAGGAACTTATAAAAAAAGTTTGAGGTTACAGCTTTATTTCTGAAACGGGGGAGGAGAGGGAGGGCAGAGGGAACCAAAATATAAGTTTGCCTAGGACACCATTTTCCCTAATGCCAGCTCTGGTGCAACTGTGAGGTGGACAGTGCAATGGATAGACATGGAGTGTAATGGAGAGTGGTGTCAGAGAGCATGGTGCAGCGAGGAGATGCAGGCAGCAGCAGCAGGATGGGTGCACAATGTAGTAGCTGAGTGAATGGCCACACAATACAGCAGCAGGGGTGCTTGGGCCTAGGATGCAACAGGGGGGCATTTGGTTCAGAAGGGATAGGGCACCCAGACTCACAGTCCAATAGGAAAGGGGGGCATGCAGCCCCCACAGTCCATAGCTTCCACTGGTGCATCCTCTGCTAGTGTAGCGCAAGCAGTGTGCAATTCCCAACTACTTAAATTGGATACCTCTGCTCTAACATGTCCATACACTAATCATGATAAGCCTGCAGAAGTGTATTTTACCATCAAAATGAGCTTTTCCCTGCAAAAATTTCTCCACTGTTAGCAGAAATAATTGACCACATTCGATTCCCCCAGAGCATCCAGGAAGAAAGCTGTAATAATCCATGGTGCTTCATTTTTCTAACCCTGTCACTATAGCCAAGCTGTCTGTCTAGGAATGGAAGAATCCAAATTATTCTGGCCCATGCTATAGTCTATGATTAGTTCTGGAAAAATCAGAGATTTGGCCATGTAGCATTCATCTGCATAAAAATAACAAAAACAATAGAAGAACATTATTAAAGTTGAAGTCAAACTTTTGAGAGTTAGGAAATGTCAGAATTAACATTAGTTATGCAACCTTAAACCCACTCCTCCTTGGTGTGTATGAGTTACAGTGCAGCCATCCACTATATGAATACCAGGGATTCTAGTTTTCTGTGATACCCCCCCCCCCCCCGAATCTCTGATAAATACACATAAAAATCCACATTTTTCCCCAGTGAGCCCCCCCACAATGCTGAATGGCTGATAGGCCCCGGCAGTGGCCCCACCCCTCACTGCTGATTGGCCAAAAGGAATGCCATTCATGTGTCCCCAACCATTACCACTGACTGGTGGAGAAGGGTGGGGTTGCATGATGGGCAGCCATCTTGGCCAATCAGTGGCAGAGAGAGGGGTGGTGGTTGCCATCTTGGTTGTTTTCCTGCATGCCAGTGGCTTCTACCCCCCTCCCAGTGTGCAGCTGAAGCAGCCATAAAAACCACTGGCTCCCACTGGGGAACCAGCATTTTATTTCCAGTATTTTTCCCTCGGACAAGTCTAAAGTTTCCCTTTAAAAACAGAAATTCAGTGTTTTTCTGTGGCAAATGCATTTCTAGGATCCCTGATGATTACATACTATTTTTCCACAAAATGCCAGCTTTATTTAGTGCCTATAATGAAAGGCTCACTCTCAATGAGCAGCTATTTAGGTCCAACACTGCTCTGACAGCTGAATTGTTGGGGGGGGGGGGGGGGGAGGGTTCCTATAGTACAAACTGATTCATTCATTTCCCCAACAATCCTGGGAATGAGCGTGTGATATTGCCATTCCCTGACCCCTTTGGGGAGGTACAAGTTCAGAAGAATCTGTTAATTTAGGTGCCTCATATTAGCATGATAGAGTAGCGTATACACACACACACATATATACATATATATATATATATATATATATATATATATACACACACATACACACACACACACACACACACATATATATTCAAAGTACAGTTCCCACTGACTCCAGCTGTATCTGCAGATACTCAGAGCTTTTATCAGTCAGACCCTAGGATCTTGAATAGGTGTCCAGAAAGTGAGTAACACAGTTAATAACAGCCTATGGAAGCTCTAGTTTTAGTGACTTGCCCAGCAACAAATAGAGACTGTGTTGCGCAGCCAGGGAGAGAATTCAGTTCTCCAAGGCATTATTCGTAACCATGAAACCATCCTTTCTATTCCCTTGCTTCTTTCTACACATATTTATTGTTCTGCAACAAATTAAACAGGGCCACTAAGGCCCCTGGCACATGTTACACTTAAGATGTTATTAACCAATTCCTTTTATTTTAAGTAGTTACCCAGACACACATCAATGCAGATAATGGCATAATAAAACAAAGAACAAGCCACAAAGTTATTACACAAAATAGGTGTAATAACTTTGTGACTGGTCCCTATCATGCCATTAATTGAACATCTGGCCAGGCTACAGGTCCCACTTGTGGGGGAACACCATGCACTCCAGCAGTTGGGGTCCCCATCAGCTGATCTGGGATGCCACCCACAGGGCCACACCAGATCAGTTGATGACTCCCAGCCTCAGGGGCGCACATTGCACCTCTCCCCCCCCCCCCCCACAAGGCTGGTAGCCTGGATCTGCTGATGGGGCTCCCAGCTGTGGGAGCTTGTTACTTGCTGGTGCAGGGGAAGTCTGGGATCAGGATGCTTCATCCCACAATCACACATCTTGCCATGCACTGATGGCATGGCAGAAAGCACAACTGTGAGGATCATGCATCAGATCCCATCATGCCTTTAACTGCACATCTGTCAAGGGTCTAAGACAATAGTCTCCTTTGGTGCACTTTGCTGATCCATTCCCAAAACATGTCCATCCTATTCACTGAATGAAGCAGAGGTCTTGTGGAAAAGCTAGTAAGATATCATGCAATGAAAGAATACCATGATACACAATCACAAAGGGTGGCCAATTAAGTTATCTGCGCAACCTTAATTGGCCACCCTTTGTGATTGTGTATCGTGGTATTCTTTCATTGCATGATATCTTACTAGCTTTTCCACAGTCTGGCATTTCCTAACATTTGGGTATTTGACTTTTCAACCTAATAATGCTATTTTAACAGAGTTTGTATATGCATGTAGTTTCTATAGTCTTTAAAAAAAAAAAAAAAAAAGCAAGCCAAAAAAAAAGACAAATTACACCACACAAATCATCACTGGGGGGTAACCTTTAAATCCACCACTCAGATGTCTGCTGCATGACAGGACTAACCAAGAGCAGTAGTAGGTTGTCACCTTCTATGTAGATCAGCTTTAAAGGGCAATAAGATTGCAGCTGGTTGGAGAAATTGTGATGGGAACATTTTCCATTGGAAGAGGCAGTTCTATCAAAACACTTCAAGAAACCTTGCTGATTTTGCCAGATTTTTCTTTTTCTTTTTCTTCTGTTCTTAAATGTGTGTATTTTTTGAGGGGAGGGGAGTAGAAGAGAAGAGGAGGAAGAGAAAGTCTCATTTGGACACTTTTGGAACAAAATGTGTTCATTGTTTTTGTGTTGAAATTAACTGTCATTTCAATTTCTTATTTTGTACATAACACTATATTTTATGTGGTCTTGCAAACAACTGTACAAAATTAGTCTGATTCATCTAAAAATGTATGTGAAAAGAGTAGCATAACAAAGGGGATAGGTAACTGAGGCAACCAACCCTAGGTACCGATGCTGTAGGGGTACAAAACTAGCAGAAGTTGCACTGCTGGTCCAGCTGCTCCCACTGCTGCTAGCCCTGTGTGCTCTTGCTGCCCACAATGCTCATGTGTCCAGTTATGCCCCCGTGTGAAAACTTCCTGCAGTCCTAACATGGCTCTTTAAAAGATGGGCTTTTCACTATGCATTTAAATTATACAGATACTATCATATTGTTCCCTTGTGTACCATGGGCCACAGGAACTGATGTGCAGCAATCACTAGTTTTGGGAGAACTCTTGGCCTCATATCCATGAGCCTAGATAATTGCTGCTACCAGAATAAAAAAGTGTATTTTAGGCTTTTCTTTTTTAAGAAAGATAGCAAAGTCTTTAGACTACTGCTGGGTATATCCTGGCTCAGCTCTCTCAATGCCTCCTTGTCTGTTTTGCAGAACACTAATGAGATTAATGGTTTGACAGGTTCCTGTGTTTTAATAATGAATATCTAAACAATAATTCAGCCCATGTCAGAAACTTGACAGCCAGTGTACCACAAAAACTATATAGGCACCTTTATTTTCCTTTCCAGGGAAGGCAAAGGTCAAATCAGTAAAAGGTCATGCTGACTGGTATGGATTATTATAATATTCTTCCCAACCTGTCGCAAGATCAATAATGGATGTCATCATCCATTCTCTTGAACTATAGACACTAACTCTGTTATTCTAATGAGAGCCTGAAACTATATCAGCTTCCTTCCTATGTCTGCTTTATTAAATCTGTTTGAATTCAATCAGTAAAATTAAAACAATAAGAATGAAATAATCAAAAGCAAATAGTCTGTTCCTACATGCAAAAATAAATGACCATTCTAGGCATAAATAAAAGTGTACTGTGGGTAAAACTGTATAGTTTCTGAAGAGTTTGGAATAAGCTTTTGAAGTTAAAAATAACTGCTTGCAAGGAATTTAGCATTGTGGTGTCTGTAGCTTTGAAACTAGGATGACTTTTGTTTCCTACATACCACACCTTTTTAATACTAAGTATGTTTCCTAGTAAGTATAATTCTATAATATTTTGTTCCTTGAGATCATTACAGTGGGTCAGAAAAGCAAGATTAGGTCTGATGCTCCAGTACTCTAGATTTTCCATACTACTGTCATACCTCTGGGAGATGGATATAATGTGCTACAATTCTGGTGTTGAAAGGATTTTTATACTTACTTTCTGCAAGTGAAAATGATCATACCAGCTTCAGATAGTGAACAAGCTAAATGGACATTGTCTCATAAAGACATTTTATGTTGCATATATGCTAACAGTTACATTTCCTCAAACTCATAGTCACCAACCACCTTCACTTCAAACCCTTAAACTTCACCCCAGTGGCAGTTCAGGCCAATCCAACATGCTGTTTTGAACATCAGGACACAAGGTTGAACCAGCCTGCAGCAATTCAAGGTTGAACCAGTCTGCTGCCAGCAGCAATTCAAATACTTCCTGTTCCTGACTTCTGGCCTTCCTACCTCACACTTTCTGTCTCTACTGTCCATAATTAAAGCCAAGCATAGAAGGAGAAAGTAGTAATTTTCAGACAGATACCTAGAAGGCCTCCACTTGATGAACAAGAAGCACCAAGCTCTGGTGTAGGCTACAAAATAAAATATAGATGTGAAGGTGTGGTTCATGTGACTTGGGACAGGTTGAGAGCCCCATAGAATCTACACTACATATCAAGGTAAATATACCCTCATTTTGTTAGTTATTTTGTTTTCTTATCCTCAATTAAAGATCACCTAGAGTTCGTCTAGAAATGTCTCTACCATGAAGCCCTCCTAATGGAGGTTGAAGCTTATATCAGCAAGAGTTCTTTGCTGGTTTTATTAATTCTATTTGATGAATTGGTTTAAGTCCTTTGATGCAGCCAATGAAGTCTTGACATATCTGTTGAATCACACCAAGAGAATTGCAAATCACCACCAGGAATTCTTCTCAGCTTCCTTCCCCCTAGAAATTACTACCTTCCAACATAAGTAACACCACTTATAAGCTTGATTGCTAAACAAAATAGTACTCAGTGTGTTGGTGGAAATCAGATCTTTATACGTGGTCATAGGTCACCTTTAATTATAGCCTTATAAAGTATGAGTTACCATTAAGCTAACTGGGATTTTTTTTAACTTTTAAACAGCAGATGAAATAAGAGATAAAAATAATCTAAATGAGATATCGAAGAACAAAATGCATTAGTGAAATATGGAGCTTGAAATACTAAAATACTGTGTGGAATAAAATAATACACTGAAATATTTCAAGCCACAAAAATGTTGCAGAAGATGTAAGTCTGCCTTTGGTTTAATAATTTTGTTGTAGATAATATGCTCTGTACTGTGAAATTTTGAATAAAAAAAAGCTATGGTGAAGTAAGTAGTATAGTACAGTGCTGAAACACTATGGCGGAGGAATGCTGTAGCATAATAAAACAACAGCAGTGAAAGGAGTATAGGTGAGCTAAGCCAGCCTTTGGATAATCATTCAAATTTGGTACTATTAAAGTGTAATAATATGTACTATTATTAGCTATGCAGAGGTATAGGAAAATAATTTGAGGATCATCCAAGTCAAAGAAAAAGGGGAGATATGAAAGACTGGACTTGGTGTGACAAAAACCTGGTAATACATTTGTGATGCTGTCCCACCCATTAGCATTACATCATAATATCTTTAGGCAGCAACTGTTGCCCCTGCAGCAGGCAGCCCCCATTCTGAGCCCCAGCCAGCCAGGGAGCAACACATGGAGATGGGGGACTAGGCAGCCCAGAGGACTCCACCGTGGAGAGCCCATGCTGAGGCATGTGGAGATGAGGGAGCTTGCAGCCCAGGGCTGCATTTGTCCTGACGCGCACTATTTTCATGTGCTTTGCTCCACCTTTTTTTCCAGGATTTTAGGGGTTTTTTTGCTACCAGGAAATTTTGTACGCATATCAGTCATCAAGATGTACATGTGACAGTCGTCACAATGTACACATGACAAAAATGTGATTTTGTGGCTTAGAGGCATCACACACTACACGTGTGCCAGTTTTGAGGGTTTTAAATGATGTTGCATCATTGCAAACTCAGCTATACCTGGGTATAGTTGAGTTTGCCATGTTGCAAGTTACAACACTGCAACTGTCAGTTTGCCCCCTGGCCAAGGGAGAGGTGGGCAGTCTCTTCAGAAAAAAAAGGATTGGGCCCCTCACTGCTTCTGCCCTCAGCAGACACTGCAGAAGTCAGAAGGGTCAAGGGGCCTGATCCTTTTCTAATTTTTTTTGGAGGAGGTCATGTGTACAATTGCCATGAGAGGCTAGCAAGAAGACTGAGTTAAAATGTCACACCACTGAGAGGAAATTCTTTGCCTCCATTTTTCTGAGCAGGGACAGGGACATCCCCCCCGCACTGGGATTCTGGACGGACCCAGGGGAGGTGCAGCCAGGCCCAGGGTCAGTGAGGACCTAGTCAGGGAACTTCTGGAGGGACTAGATGTGTTCAACTCAGCAGGTCCTGATGATCTCCACCCCAGAGTGCTTAGGGAATTGGCAGAGGTCATTGCAGGACCCTTGGCACAGCTTTACTAGCATTTGTGGTGCTCTGGTGAGGTGCTTGATGACTGAAAAAGGGCCAATGTGGTCCCCATTTTCAAAAAAGGGAGGAAAGAGAACCCAGGAAACTATAGGCCCATTAGTCTTACCTTGGTCCTGGGGAAGCTCTTTGAGAAAATTATCCAGGAGCACGTCTGCAAGGGGCCAGCAGGGGAGTTTATGCTGATGGACAATCAACATGGGTTCATTAGAGGCAGGTCCTGTCAGATCAACCTAATGGCCTTCTATGACCAGGTTGCAAAAGCCTTGGACACAGGTGTTGCGGTGGACGTAGTCTTCCTGGAATTTAGGAAGGGCTTCGACACTGTCTCTCACCCCATCCTCATTAAAAAATTTGGCGTCTGTGATGTCAACGCCTACATAGTCAAATGGGTCGCAAATTGGCTGGAGGGCCACACCAAAAGAGTGGTGGTGGATGGGTCATTTTCGACCTGGAGGGATGTGGGCAGTGGGGTTCCCCAGGGCTCGGTCCTCGGGCCCGCACTGTTCAATATCTTCATCAGCGATTTGGACAAGGGGGTGAAAAACACCTTGTTCAAATTCACAGATGACACTAAGATATGGGGAGAAGTGAGCATGCTAAAAGAGAGGGACAGACTACAACTAGATCTCGACAGATTACAGAGGTGGGCGGATGAGAATAGGATGGGTTTCAATATGGACAAGTGCAAGGTGCTGCACCTGGGGAGGAAGAACCAGCAGCACACCTACAGGCTGGGGAACTCCCTTCTCAGCAGCACAGAGGCAGAGAAGGATCTTGGAATCACTACTGATTCCAAGATGAACATGGGCTGCCAATGTAGGGATGTGGTCAGGAAGGCTACCTGCACTTTGTCATGCAGCCATAGATGCATCACGAACAGGTCCAAGGAGGTGATCCTCCGCTTCTATGTGACATTGGTCAGGCCACAGTTGGAGTACTACATCCAGTTCTGGGTGCCACACTTCAGGAGGGATGTGGATAGCATTAAGAGGGTTCACTTGCATGATTAGGGGGCAGCAGGGCAGGCCCTATGAGGAGAGGCTACAGGACCTGAACCTGGTCAGCCTCCACAAAAGAAGGCTGAGAGGGGATCTAGTGGCTACCTATAAACTTGCCGAGGGGGACCAGCAGGCAATGGGAGAGTCCCTGTTCCCCCAAGCACTACCAGGGGTTAGAAGGAACAACGGCCATAAGTTGGCTGAGAGTAGATTCAGGCTAGACATCAGGAGGCACTACTTCACTGTCCGGGCGGGTAGGATGTGGAACCAACTTCCAAGGGAAGTGGTGCTCGCGCCTACCCTGGGGGTCTTCAAAAAGAGGCTAGACAGCCACCTAGCTGGGGTCATTTGACCCCAGCATCCTTTCCTGCTCATGGCAGGGGGTCGGACTAGATGATCTGCTTAGGTCCCTTCCAACCCTACCAACTATGAAACTATGGAAAGAGCTCCACTAAATAGGGCTGGCCAGGGTACACATGGGACATTACATCCAGTTCAGTTCACCTCTACACCACAGACAGACTAATAAACTAATAAATTCAGCAAAAGAAAAAAAAATGGGCCTATATTCTATTGACATCAGTAGAACCAGTTAAGTATCTTAACTGTAGTTGAAGACCTGTGCAATACTCCTGACACAGAAAGGTTTGCTTATGAAGAATTGAAAAGGGATAAGCATTGGCTAAGCTGTGACAAAGGAAGACATGATAGCTGTCTATAAATATTTGAAAGGTATAAACATTGAGAAGAGAGATAAATTATTTAGGCTGGTCCAAGGGATATAATGAGGAGTAATGGGATGAAATTAAGAAAGGGAAAATTTAGGCTGCTTCCTGACAGTGAGATATCTATCATCTGTGAAATAATTTACCTTGAACATAATGAAAAACTTATTTATTGTGAGATGTATTAACTTGCAGTATAATTTCCCAAAGGAAGTGGTGGAAAGATCATCTCTTGGGACATTTAAAATTAGGTTTTATAATGCATGATAAACCATAGGGAGAAATGTCTTGTATTGGCAGGGAGATGGACTGGATAACGAACTTAACACATTTATTTCCATTCTCTAAATTCTATGATTCAAAAGCAATTGTTCTGAGACTTTTGTTCTCTTTCCTAGCCAACAATGCCATAGCACTTACAAAATAATATTTGTAACCAGCTGTGAGGTAAAATACAGTCTTGGGAGGTTGGATGAAATTGGCTTGAGAAAAAAAAGGGATCTGACTTGCACTTAATTACAATAGTTATCCAGAAAATGCAAGGTAGAAAAGATTTAACAGTAACTGTCCTAAGAGGAGCATTCCAGTAATAAGACAGTATAATAACATAATTAATTATGCAATAAGCATTATGACAGATTAACAATTGGGGGGGTGGGCATTAAAAAAAATTAACTTGTACGTAAGAGGAATGCCATCGAGGAGGCAACGCCATGCCTCTCAGTTGGCTCACAGAATTCCTCAATTTCATCACTTCGCTCAAACCTGCTCAGGCATGACATGCAATAAGTGAAACCCATCTAGTTAAAGATTGACCTTGTCCATTCAGAAAATAACCCAATACTACTGGAAAACGGCAGTGCACTACCCAATGGAATTTCAATGCAATTGCACAAAAGCATTTCAAACTTTAAATATTGCTTTGCTTGCTGTCTACTAGTATCACAAAACACAAAGTTGCCATTTTCATTATCAGTTCTCTTAGCAAAGGATGACTGTTCTTATGACATTTTAAATCAAGCTTTAGAAAGACTCAGCGCAGAGGATCTTAGCCAGCTAGTAAATTAAAGTTGCTTTTACCTTTTCACAGTAAATGCTGCGGAATTGGTTTAGGCCATTAAAGAAAGCTTCTCTCCAATAGACTCTGGAAAGGGTATAGGGCAGGTAGGGAGAAGTAGTTAGACACTTAGGCCAGGTACAGAAGTTACATTTATTGCCTGATTGGTGTGCAGAAAGCGCTCTACAGCCATAACCAAACAGTCAGGGCCCACACAGCACTATAAAAAATGGTGGACCATGCTCTTTGATAACCCTGGATGACAGGGGGCAGCTTTTGCAGGTTCCCCCACACCCACCCCAGATTCAGGAGGCACCAGTCACTCATGTGAATGTGCAAGTTGTGCATCCTGTTGAGTCTCTGAGTACTGTTAAGTATAGTGTTGAGTTCTTTAGTGCAACAACTTCCAGACCACACAGGAGCACAGTAATTCGCTGGGGCATATACCATTGCAAGTGCAGTGGTTCTTAGCACTTTGAAGTTAAAACCCCATGTTGTGCTGGATAAATAGATTGTGAGGAGTTTTGTGGCTTCCAGCCCTCAGCAGGGGAAAGGGCCTGGACAGGGGAATCCCCATAGCTTTTTCATTGTCTCCCTTGTCTGCAGACTCTGCATTTGTGTTTGGGATGCTTAGTTATGGAGCCCAAGATGCTGGATTCAGGATGGTTGGCTGGACACCTGCAGAGTGCTGGAGGTGTGTGCGTAGGCAGTGCCGGCAACATGAAGACCAAAGGGGACCATCAATTTGGGGGCGGGGGGGGTGGACTGAACAGGTTGGCAACTGCTTGCACCTGAGGTGCTGCAGCACTGGAATGAGTCATCAAGGAACGTGCTGTGAAATCCCAAGAACAAGGTCTATGGATGGCCATCCACTCTCTGAGAGGCCACATGTACTACTATGGAGCCAACAGTCATAGTGCCAGTATAGGGAGCTTATGCACAGGCTGAAATACCACTTGGGATCCAGCTATGACACCCGGAGTGGCATCAGCCCTGCCTCCAGCCCACCAGGCCAGGCCAATTAAGACCCGGGTCCTGCTGTGGAGAATGGCAGCTCCCTGGGTTCTGGTCCAAGTTCTGGAGCAGGCAGTGTTCCACAGTTTTTCTTTAATATGACCATGAGAAGTTTGGCACCTGCAACATTTAATTAAATGAAGGGGCAGCAATTTCATGCACAGCAGCCCCTGTCACCCCAAGATTTCATTCTTGTTAAGTGAGCTTTCCATGGCTGCCTACCCCTTTTCCCATCTCAAGAGAAGAACCGCCTGGTGCAGCCAAGGACTTTCCCACTGTCTCAATGTTAACTGAGAAGAAGGTTCCAAGTTCTGGAATGGGCAACATTGAACAGTTTTTGTTTCATAAACATACTTAACAGTTTAGTAGCTTCAACATTTGATTAAAATGAGACCTGTCTCTTCTTTATGTGTTTCCCTAGCAGGGGAGGGGAAAAGAAAGGGAAAGGGTGCCTGGGAATCCTGGGTTGTGGGCAGTGGTACCTGTGATGAAGGGCCAGAGGAGCCTATGGCAAGTAAAGCATGGCTTAGTACCAGGGAATGGGCACTCAAAGTCCTTGGCACCTGTTTATCCAGGGAGGGCTCTCAGTTCACGTGGGTGAGGTGGCAATCAGCCAGGACTTTGCAAACCATACAGCTTGCTGCAGTGAGGTACCAAGACCACACACATTGGCAGGGGGGCTTACCCTCTCCCCCATCCCTGTGCTGCATGTGCTCACAGTACAAGGCCCACTCCATAGCTGAAGTGCTCCTTCAGGCACCCAGCTACCCACATAGGACCTCAAGAGCAAGGGCAGGTGGGGGTAAGCCAGCCCCCAGTAAGGCCAGGGATGGCGATGAAGTCACCAATGATGAAATTGGGGACCCCAGGAGCATAGCTCCTACTGTCCATCACCCCAGCATCCTCCTCATCAGCGGCATGAAAGTCACTGGCCCAGTTGTGCCTGGGATGCTGGATGTGTGGGTGTGTGTGTGTGAGAGAGAGAGACAGAGAGAGTGTTGGGGGCATCCAGGTGGTTGGCCATGATGTCCCTGCCAACCAACCAGGGGCCGCTTGACCATCTGGCTCCACTCTGAAGTCTTTGGCAGCCCAGGGAACCCACAGGGCATGCTAAGAGGCATGTGAGAACCCCCCTACCTGCTGTGCTTGGGCTATGAAGGCAGGCTTCAAGCTGTGCCCACCCCCACCCCCAGAGGTGACATGTTCTGCTTCCTCCTGACCTAAATGGCGACATTTAAAATCTCTAAAGTCAGTGCTTCCACTGCAGGCTTCTTGAATGCCTGTACTTAACTGTGAATTCTACTGCAGTTGAAAGAAAGGCTTCCTTTTAAACAGCATTATTACATTTCATAGGTAATTAAGATGAGGCAATAATGTCACTCCAACATGGTTCAGAAAGGTATTCATCTACAGTAAATGGTCCCCACAGGTTTCTCCATAGACTTCAGCCTTCGTCATTCAAATAGGGCACAGTTGCACAAGTAAACAAAGACAGAAACTGATAAAGCAGGATGGAGGCAGACACACCCATGTGTTCATCATGATCCTTTTTTTGTTGTTGTTCTTGCCATTTACTCCTGCCTAGTAGAAGCATTAGACAAAGAGAGAAGAGGCATATAGCTAAGGCCTATGTTTGCATGCTGAGGGACACACATAAGCTCCATTCACAATATCTAATGCTTTCTCCTACTTGCACCCATATAAGCTTGCAGTTACTTGATCTGAAGCATAATAGCCTAGCAGCACACTCTGTTACACAAGCATTTGTAGGAATCTAACACATGAAATCAAAACTATTAAGAGAATTTAGCCAGGGCAGTGGGGCTAATACAGTTCTAACCAGAAGTAGTCAGAGCCTAAATTTTATCTCGTATGAAAGAACAGCAGATTGACCCAAGCTGGAGCACTGATTCATTGATGACCTACCCTGCCACCTACTGACTCACTTAGCTACAAGACAACTACTTCTTCTCAGCCAAGTACTGACCAGTCAAGGCAAACTTCAGTTTATGAAATCTGACAAGAACTCAGCTCAGAACATTATGGTGACTGCATTATTGTACAAGAGTCAACTGGCCATCAACAATATCTACATTTTCACAATGACTGCTCAGATTACCTGCAGACCAGGGCTGATTATTGTATGCATTTTTAATGGGATACTTTGACCAGGGTGGATAAAATATGGCAAGTAATGAATTCAATAAAGATTAATTTAGAAAAATATACCTTATGTACAAAGCAAGCAAATCTACTGAAGTCAATATAGTATTCTTCCCTTCATAATGGACATCACCAGAAGGCTTATTAATTTACAGTAGCAATCAGTTCTTGTTTCAGCACTTTGCTGATCTGGTTTTTCAGTTATCAAGTATCTAAAAATCTGAATCAATTGCACTTAAAGGAGAAAACCATGTTCTGATTCATGAAAACACAGTGAAATCAACAGGCCCTATTCTATCATATTCATAGTGGCACCAGAATAAATCCAATGCAAGTATATTGATGTCAGTGATATTTTTTGCATGCAACAGAATGAAGAATCTAATCCAATAAATCTCCGTGTTATATAAATCAGAATGGAACTGGCCCTGTATTAGAATGGGAAATTTCTGCTGCCAAATAATTTGCGTACAAACTCTGCAGATACCTTTTACAATTCTAAAATGTTGTAATCCTTGGAAATTGACACTCTACAGAGGGCTCTGTCCTGATTCATATTTTATACCAGTGTTTCTCAACCTGTGGTTTATGACCCAAAAGTGGGTCACGAGAATATATGAAAGGGTAGCAAACAGACTTTTAAAATGGATTCTCCTTTAAAAGAGAAAAGCATGGGCTTTTTCCTTGCAGGTTGGAAGAATTCCAGCCTGCAAAGGGCTGCTTACCCCGCCTTCCCCTTTACTCCCCCACACCCTGCACAATGAGGGGCTGGGGCATAGGGGTGGGGCAGCAGGTCAGGCGTGAGGGGTTGTGGACTGTGGCCATTGATGTTTACACATGTGTTATGGTACAAAAATGGTTGATAACCACTGTTCTATACAACATAATCAGTAGCGCCAGAACAATAGTGCAGAGCTACACTACTCAAAGAGTAGTGAAACTTTCCCATTGCATACATGGAGAGCAGGCACGCTGTGCTATTCAGAGTCAGAGCCTGTTACTCCAATTCCTTTTCTCAACTCTTTGAGTTTTGCCAGTTTTCTACCCACTAACCCATGTCTGTCTGAAATTCAACAAAAAGTTGACCTGTAAGCATGCATGTATTCCTGACCTACCACCACCTGTAATACCACAGATCTTTGTCATGCTAACCCACTTTCCTGTCACACTTTGCTGCTTTGGTTCTCTTAGGGAGGTTGGATGACTCTTTGGGAGAAGATCTGTCTGGCATGGTCCAGTTCTTCTGCAGGGCTCCACCTACCCTACACCCTGTCCCTTTCTTCTCAGGCCTTTGGTGAAAAGTCCCCATTGAACAGCAAACAGCTCTGGTCATTCTTGGGGTTAGCTAACTATTACCAATGGTTTGTTCCCTACTTCTCCAAGTTGGCAGTGCCCCTCATGGAAGCCTTGAAAGGGCGACAGACAGAAGCCATAAAATGGACTCCAGAGATGACATGTAACTTCGAATGTCTAAAGAAAGCCTTATGCAAGGACATAGTAATATATACTCCTGCCTTCTGTAAAACTTTTATTTTACAGATGGAGGCATCAGAAACCACCATTGCAGCAGTCCTGACTCAAGAGGATGACAGACTGGAGAGACCCATTGCCAATGCAAGTCAGAAACTGTTTCTGACAGAAACACGGTACACTATGATAGAAAGGGACTATCTGACAATCTGATGGGCAGTTGAGCATTTCCGGTACTACTTAATGGGGAGGGAATTCAAATTCATAACAGACTACGCACCCCTAAAATGGTTGAGTACAGCCAAGACTAGTAATGCCCATATTACTAGATGGGCCTTGGCCCTGCAGCCATTCAAATTTCACTTATCACACTGGCCAGGAAAACATAACATCATAGCAGACTTTTTATCCAGGTGCAGGGATGAAATCGGGCCCAGCAACACAGGATGTCAGACGTTAAAGACACATGAAATGCAAGGTAGGAAACCAGAACTGAAGATTGAGATGCCCCAAGGCATCTTGAAGGGGAGGGTTATGTCCCAAGAGGACAGCCACAGGGAGACGAGGGGACTCCCCCTGCAGTGGGACTTGGAACAGGGACAGCCCACCACTACACAAAAAGCCCTGAAACCAGGGCAAACTTACCTCTTACAGGAGAAGAGAAGGTGGACACACTGCACCAGCACCAAACAGCCATGTGATTTGTGAGCCGCACCTATTTCTGGCTCGGGCCAGCACAGGTGGGTGACATCATCTCTGGATGCTACCTGGCTGGGATAAAAGCCAGCACCGAGACACCAGGGAGGCACTGCAGGAGGTGCATGGCAAGGGTGCTTCCCACATTGGGCGTAGACAACGCTGGCGTCCAGCATGGGATATGGAGCCAGAGCACCAGGAGGGGTCCCCAGCAAGGGAGAGGACCTCGGATGATGTCAAGAGATGACAAAGACTATAAAGCAATGTGTCCGTGAGTGGCAAGGGAACGGGCCAGGACCGTACCCCAGACTGCTGTTGAAATTTTTTTTATTTTTTGTTTGTTGTTTCTTTTTTCCGCCCCTTTCTGATGGGGATCACCCCCGAGAGGCCCTGAGGTAAGGGCAGGGGCAGAGGCAGCACTCCAAAGGTAGGAGTGGCCAAAGGACCGTGGCCAACAGCCAGGCTTAGCCAAAAGGTCCATTGGGAGGCTGGGAGCAAGTCAAGATGCCCCGGGAATGCAGAGGTTGAGATGAACCATCGTCTCTCTTCCCATGAGAGAGATAGGAAGAGACGACATCAGAGGGTGAGCCTTATGAACATCAAAGGGCCATCCTAGAGGCTGGTGCATGGATGTGGTGTAGGGGTTGGCAGAGCCCCACGACTACCTGCTGAGGGTTGCAGCCAATCTGAGGGAGCCCACTGAAGGGGAGCCCACCACTGAAGACATCATCAAAGTCATGGCAGGAAAGTCTCTGGTCTTTCCCTGGGGTGATCGTGGGCTCATTCAGAGGTCACTAGAACCCACACTGTAGCCAACACCTGGTGCATGCACCAAGGCAGCACATGAGTGTATTCTAGAGACCAGGCAGGCACAGAGAAAAAGACTGAACTTCACTTAGCTTTTTAAAAAAAGGCCTTTGACATATTTTCAGGAAAGTGCTCCAAGCTTGAATCCCAAGAGGGCACAGACACCTCCTGGAAGAATTGAGTAAAGTAACTAAGGTTCTTAGAAGTGCAGGACCTCAGAGACGCTCCCAGTCCACAGCATTTCTTACTGACTAACTTTGGCAATGCCCCAGTTTCGCACTCAGGGTGGTAATTACTGTGAATCCCATTCTTAGGTGTTTACTTCTTCCCCTGCATTGTGCAATGGGGCTGGATGCCTATTTTATGGTTATGGATTTGGCTACAGGGGCCAGGCACCTAATAGTTAGGTACTGTATCAGTCATAGTTATGTTAGGTACTATATCAGTCATAGTTATGATGTCTAAGTTCCTTCATAGATCTGTGCCTTTGACAAATACCTATGCCAGATAATACAGACATGTAGTAGAATAATTTTCAGAAATCAAATGTGACTTCAAAACTCTAACAGTTTTGGACTTCTGTGTCATAACAATATGCTAATAAAAGGCCAGATGAAGAATTAAAAGAAAATGTTGATACATTATAAAATATATTGTTTCTTTGAAACTGTAATGTCTGTTCTCTGATATACAAAGTTAGTGCCCAATTACATCCTACATAGTCATATTCAGTATTTTAATACAGTGCAATTATTTTAGTCATAGATCTATTACCAGCATTAATGTCCTATGCGCTGAATGGAGAGGTGCCAAATTGGCCAAAATTCAAAATGGAATACAGTAGTCAATCCTGCAAAATTTCATGGCACATATTGTGCCCAGACATCTGTAAGAAATGCATAGATGTCACAGGAACCCAGTTTTGTGCAATTAACCCATTTTCAGGTTTTCCTCATGCAACAAGTGCATATATTTTTACTGTTCCAATGTATTCATAGAAGAATATATGATCCTGTATATCTATAGCTTTTAAAAACTAAGAACAAAAAGATGTATTTTGTACTAATTTTTGGTTACATAACTTCTTTTGCACCACAATAAAATATCAGTTCTGTAAGGGATGCTTGGCTCACCTGAATACTGAGAAAGTTTTAATGATTATAAAAAATATTTCTTTCTTACTTTGTGTTAACTTAGCAAAGTATGTGACCTTGCTACATTCATACAGCACAGGGCATGTGCATTCAGAAATCATCAAGCCCAGGCAGTAGGAAACTGTCACACAACCCACCAATACACCATTTTTTTTTAATTTTTTTTTTTTACATACAACACAAATCTTTTTTTTCCAAAAACTATCTCCTGGAAATTGGTGTGCACATTATAAACAAGGAAATACAGGAAGAGCAGTTTTTGCACTTAAGCGTCTGCTAGGCAACAGTGAAAGTAACATCTGCATGCAATCTACAGGGAGCAGAACAACGAGCAGGCTCAGGTCCCTAGCTTCTGCTACTCAGTGGGTGCATCTACACATGAAATTAGCATGTAGAAATAACCTCCAACACAGTTCACATCAGAGTTTATTTCTCCTGGGAATAGCATTTACACATGTACCTGAGACCACAGCAAGTAGATATGGGGTGAGAAGCTCCAGACTTGCAGGGTATCCAGGTGGTCAGCCTGCCAGCCTGGGGCTGCTCCTCTTTGACTCAACATGCTTTGGAGAAGCTGACTGAGGCACACGCGTGCTATAGTGCAGGGGCTAGCAAGCAGGCAGCCCCTGCACTGTAACACCCTCATGCCCCAGCCCGCTCCAGTCACCATCTATACATGCATTTCCGTAAACTTAATGACTGCTGTAGGATAATACTTGTCCTGGACAGTAATATCCTACAGCAGAGTTAATTAATTTACTGCCCCCTAATACAGACACATGTGTAGACAGTGACAATTTACTGCAGAACTAATTAGTCAACTCCGCAGTAAAGCACATGTGTAGATGCACCCAGTTACTAAAAAAACCTTCTTTTCTTCATTCTACTTTCAAAACCACAGTGTGCATCTTATTCTGGGATGTGTTATATGTGAGAAAATATGTTTTTTCTCTTTCTTTCTTACCTACTTGGTGGTAAATTCTCAATGTTACAAAGCAGATTGGATGTGGTAAGTGCTTGAAAAAAAACAATAAGCTTCTGTTTTCTGTCAAATGAAGACAAGTGGCTTTGTTATGTTAATACACTGCAATAAAAATGAGCTCAGTGGCCAAGGCTCCCAAGGTTTCAGAAGCCAAACCAAAATATTAATCTTTTCTTCTGATCACATTTAAAACTCAAGTCAATCAGTGGGTGGCAAGTAATGTGCCTAGAGACCACAGACTGTATTTTTTTTGCTTTTTTATTCGCTTTGTATTAACCTAAGAAGATGTGCTGACTTGGTAGAATCACTGCAGCAATTGCTAAACAATGAATGAAAATGAAATGTAAAAAATCCTGGCCAGTGCACCAGGCAATCACTGCTGTGTTGGGCTGGCCCACTCATGTGCCCACACACAATTCAGGGCTCAAATTCAACCAAGGAATTAAAAAAAAATCAAAACATACCTCAAGCCCAGGCACTTTTAGCACAACAGTAAGTAGAAAATCCTGTAAGTGAAATGGCTTCTTCTATTATTTCTTCAGAAAGCTTTGCATTAGATGAGCTAACAGTTTTTGATGATCCTGAAATTTTGAGGCAGCAATTTCTAAGGCTGTTCTTTTGGGTAGTGGGATGCTTTGTCTGGAAGGTAGGGGAGGGGAAGCTCTGTTTCCCAATATGGCTTTACAAATAGAGGCAATTTGAAATTGTATGCAACATTGCAGCCAAAGCCTAGAAAGATCACTTGACTTAAAGGAAGCATCTCATGTAGTACCAAACATGTATACAGGGAAACTACTGTTATTTAGGAGTGGAAAAAGTAGATGGGCACTCAGTCTTCCTAGGTTTCATGCTCAGTTCTGCTACTGACCCTCCATATAACCAAAGAATACATATTGCTTAGCATTCCATGTACCTTGCTTTACCCACCTATGAAACAATACTTCCATATTTCAAGAGGGTGGTGTGAAGCTTAACATTCACATATCAGTTCCAAATAGACTTAAAAAAGGGAAAAATATTAGTATTATAATCACCAAAACAATAGGTAATTAGGAATCTTTTGGGGAAATTTCCATTAAATTTTCCAGAATCAAAGCCTGCAGTTAAGAAGAAATTTTAGCTTTTCTGGTTGGGGAAAAAATAAATCAAATAAATGTAAATTAACAGAAACTGAACCACCACCGTCTTTGCAAGACTGCAGATAAGCAGCCCCAGGCCTGTGTTGCTGCTTAGGGATTTCCCAAGCTGTAGCATAATGGATATTGTCCAGCATCTAATTAAATTTCATTACTGTTTTTCAGAACTCTGTGGAAATCAGTGAAACAGTAGGAATCAGACCAAGTTGCTTCTGGTGCTTGAAAAAGCTCTTATAGAAATACTAAGGCAAACAGTAGATTGTTCACTTCCAAGCTAAACAAAGGGTAAAGTGGCAGTCTGACATACACATTATATTAGCCCTGATGCTGAAAAACAAGATTAAGATTTGAGACCACTCCCAATTATTCTGATAGCAGTCAGGAGGTTTTGAGGTGGCATGAGAAAAGAAACAAACACAGAGAATATGGTTTCTTTCTATTCAAGCAAACTTAGGGGTCTAGGGAATGGCTTCAAATTTGTCATATAGTAGCACACACAAAAAATAGAGCCTCACAACAGAAATATTTCTTCATCAGGGACCTCAACATCCTCCATGTTTCTTGGCAGCTGGAGTGACTGGCTTATTATCCAGATATTATTTCTGGGTAGTGACCTGAGTCTTTAATATTGACATGCCATAGTCAACTATGAGTTAGTGCAAATGGGTTTAGTCTTTTGTGTCTTAGATGCATGGTAAAATATCCCAGACATCCATGCAAAAGACTAAGGATAAGATAGCACGGAGAAGAAAACAGTGAGTTACCTTAAACTTTAAACTTTGTATATGAATTTTGAAGGGAAAAGTAGGGGAAGAAAGTATAAATGAGGTGTGTACCTGCTTATGCCATAAGAATAGGTGGCGCATGGCTCGGGACTGTACCACCCAGGCTCAAACCCCCGTCTGCACTGACACACTGGTATGTCAAGCGTTTTCTCCTCAGAAGGTCTCCTCCTGCTTGCCTGCCACATCTTGATCTTAATGAAAGACAAAGGGAGATTCCAAGTATATTACCAACCACCCTTGGGTACACTCTATTTGTAGGTGTTTCTTGAGGCTCCTCCTTCCCTACACCCATCCACTCACCAAACAAGGCTCATCAGCTTTATGTTGCTCAGTATTTGAATCATATATGACCAGCTGGGTTTGGTGCTTTTCCTTCTTGAAAAATGTCCTGATTATGGGATGTCCCACATGCGGTTGATTCGGCTGCCCCTCAGATGTTACCAATCCATTTCATCCATAATTAATTCATAAGTCAAAAGAGGGTCACAAAATTAATCTATAAATCACCATAGTTCATGATTCAATGAATTAATCAAGAATGTCCAAAATTAATTAATTCATCATGACAGTCCAAACTTCAATCTCCAAATCACGTAGGTCAATAATTAATTCTCAGACCAAGTAAGTCCTCACTAAATTACATGGTTCTCTTTATTCAACAATAACCCAAATCACATAGCCTGTTCCCTCAACCTACTTGCTCTTAATTAATTCTGGTCCTAGGGGTGTCAGTCAGTTCTGGGACCTAGCAGAGGTTCCAGCCCAAATCAAGGGCTCCATCAGGATACAGCACAGCAATAACTGCCCCCCCCACCTCAAAAAAACCAAAAAAAACCCAAACAAACACACCCATAAAACAAAAGAGAAGTGGCAAGGTTTCTGCCACACTCATACATCCTTCTTCCTGTATCTGTGTACTGGGGTCCAGGATGGGTCCTCTTTGGGGTGGCTCTGGAACACAGAAGAGCAGGACACCCCTCCAGGTATCCCACCTATAGAACTAGCTTGGTGCATTACCGGCCTCAGCATCCTGGAGCTCATAACAACTGTGCTGCTTTCCGCATTCTCGTCACACAGTTCTGGCCTCCTGTAGCTGGTTCTTGGTGTGGGTGTCTGACATCATGCCCTACGTACCTCTCCAACCTCATGGAGCACGTACATACAAATCATGGAGGTGATGCTGCTCACCACTCTATGACCTCCACATCTGCACTTCCATTGGGTAAATAATTAATGGCTCCAGCCCTTACCAGGCATTTGGCCGGGGGGGGTTGCTGTCCTCCTGAGCCACCCAAACCCATCTTGTGGAGTGTCTGGTCACCTGGACCAGTTGCACTGTGACAAGGAGAAAGAGAGCACAATGTAGGGAAAGGAAAACAGATAAGAGTGTTGTGGGACAGAGAAGGAAAAGGAGAAAACAGACACCATACAAACAATTCAGGGGAGGCGGGGATAGATCTATTATGGGTGAAAGATGAAAGCGGAGTTATGTCAGGAAGAGAAAGAGGTTTTAAAAGGCAATTGAAGTTGAATACGTAGGGCCTGCCAAGCTGCATTCTGAAATATTAGACAAATTCCACCAGTATTTGTCAAATAATTTATGCAATAAATAGTTTTATTCTGGTATTTGGCTAGCTCTGTAGATGGCCAAATACTCTTTGGTGAATATCTCATTCAACAAACATCAAGGAAATTCATTGAATAATATATTCAGTTAATATTTTTTCTATCTATTTAACCAGCCCTAAAATCAGCTGTATAACTCTGGAGAATGTTGAGTATTTCCTGTACCTTGGAAGCCATCTCTCGCAGAAGGCCAACATTGATGAAGAAATCCAACATTGCCTCAAAATGTGCAAGGCCAGCCTTTTGACACCTGAGGAAATGTATGTTCGAAGACTGTGACATCAGATTCAAAACTGAGCTTGTGGTTTATCAAGCAGTTGTGATCCCTACATTACTGTACAGAGCTGAGATGTGAACACATGCAGGAGACACCTCAAATGTTGGAGAAGTACCATCAACACTGTCTACAGAAGATCTTTTGAATCCAATTGGAAGACAAACACACCAGCATTAGCGTTCTCTTGCAAGCAAACATCACAAGAATTGAAGCGATGATCATTCAACATCAACTTCAGTGGGCCAGCCATGTCATTCAGATGTCTGACTCCAATCTCCCAAAGCAAGTTTTATTCTCCCAGCTCAGTCACATGGTATACACTCAAGACGAGGGCAGAGAAAGCATTTCAAAGACGTCCTCAAAAACAACTTGAAAAAAATACATCAACACCAACTCATGGAAGGCTATCACCCAGGACTGTCCCAAATGGAGGAAGAGTTTGCTGTAAGGATTGAGTACTTTGAAACCTCATGACAACAACAGGAGACAGAAAAGCGGAAGTGGCAGAAACAGCAGGTTGCAAATCAAATCAGGAATCTAGAGCCACCCACCATGCAAAGAAACATGTGCCTGAGTTGCAGTAAAACCTGTTAATCCCTAATTGGCCTTGTCATCCATCTTCAGACCCACAGATAAATCAATCAGGGATGACAATCATCCTCAACTGTGAGGGACTGCCAATGCTGATGATGCTTAACTATAACAAATGTTATTTGCAGCAAGGACAAAGTCTTCTTTCAATCTCTGTGTTTAGAAAGAGCCTAGTTAATTCCAGTTCTTAATTACAATGCAAATAATAATATTTGATTGTTATGCATATAGTTAACTGTAGCATTGTCACAACTTTTTGTTCCTTTACATTACCCAAGATGTAGAAGCACAGGCAATTTTTCACCGTGTATGGTAGTCTAAATCCTTTGCCTAGGAAGTGTCAATTTTTGAAGCCCAGATTATCATAATTAAGTGCCTTTGGTGCCAGTTACAACTTGCAGTCAGAAACTAGTGGGTAACTTATCTTTCATCTGCTTAAATGCACCTGAGTTTTGTCAGATTAGTTTTGCCTCTTTCATTGAAAGGACATTGATGAGATAATTGTCACCTCGGTACTTATACAAATCAATTCATAGTGCTCTTAAAAAGGCAACACCTTTCTCCCTGTATAATGTAATCCATCCTAAAGGAACTCAGAAATTAAATATTGGATCATGCACCACAAAACTACATTGAAAGAGAGTATGAATGCAAAATCAAACACTCATAAACTGAAGAAAAATATTAAACTTGCTGTTGCACAAGCAACTTTAGCTCAGCCCCTCCTCTCTTCTATGATATAATGATATGATTTTTAATAAAACAATCATACTGAGTGTTTTCCACAGGATTCCTGCCTCATGCACTTTGCAGAATGGAGAGAGTCTTTTGAAAATGAAATAGCTACTCATTATTTCTTTTTGAACTCCTCCTCATTCAATGTGGAGTCTCATCTTATTTGTTACCAGACATCCCAATTCTGTTCTGAATACATTATTGATAATTTTTTCCATTTGCTTTACTACGATGCTCATCATTACAGTATCTGATGTTTAGGTGTGCTCATTCATCCATCCCATGCTGCTTTATGAACAGAAGTGCTGAGTATTCACAGATCCAAGTAGCTTTGGCTGCAGCTGGGAAGGCCCCGCATCTGCACATATCAGGTGCCAGGTATCTCAGCTTGGTTATCCACGAAAAGATGACAAAGTTAGTGAACACCTGTGGAAAGTTTAATTGAAATGATTCACAGAATCACAGAAGAACTCTGCAATCAAGCTAAGGCTAGAGCAGCAGTAGGCAAAATACAGCCCACAGACTAGATCTGGCTCACCGGGAGATTGTCTGGTCTGTGGTGGGTTTCTCAGTCCAGCCCATCTCAGGTGCAGGGTGGCAGCTTGGGCTGTGGTCCTGCACCCCTGGGTACACAGCAGAGCTGGGGCAGCAGCCAAACTCCATTTCCACGCAGCCCCAGTGGTGGTGGCCCCTTCCAGCTGCCACAGCTGCCAGACCTGGCCCCACTGCTCAGGCATCCTAGTCCATCCACCCCACACCCACTGCTAGGGGCAGGACTGGCATGGACAGGGCACTCGGCTGGGCAGCTGGGATGGGGCTGATAGTGGGCAGGGAGTAGTGTTCAGGAGTGAGATGGACAGGTGGGGCTGGGGACACCCCAGGATCTTGGGGTGATGACAGCATGGGGCTGGGCCCAGAGCAGAGATGTGATCCACCCCTTGCAAGCCCTTGCCCATGGAACCCATGCCCATCACAGGGCCATGCCGGCAGTAGATCTTGGCTCTGTCCTGGCCTTGGGCTTGCGCTGTCACCATCCCATGACCCTGCCCCATGATCCCAGCCTTGCCCACCTGTCCCACTCCTAATCACTGCTTCTCACCTGCCTGCCCCCAGCCCCATCCCACAAAGAGTGCAGGGAGTTTTGGTGAGTTGTTGAGCCGGGGGGGGGGGGGGGTGGCTGGCATTCTGACCCAACCCCCAACAGCTCAGCAAAACTCTATCTGGCCAACAGGCCCAAATAATTGCCCACTCCTGGGCTAGAGCCTCTCCTGGGTGTCCTTCAATGGCTTTAACAATTCTTTCACTTGTGCAGCTCCCTCTTTCATTCATATACAACGGGGACAAAACTTAACCCACCAGCATTATCTGCTCCCTTTGGGGGTGGGAGGTTGGTGAGGGATGGAGCAATTATAGCTATTTACCAGTTTAAGGTAGAAACTGAAGACGAACACTTAGAAATTAGGTATGCAGAATTATCAAGGAATCAGACCTGCACATTGGGACTAAAGGATTGATCCACAGAAAGCCCAGGCTATGGGATATTCTCGTGTAGGAATACTCTCAAGTTCCTTCTATTAAAGCTGTTCCACTTTGCATGGAATATTTAAATATATTCACCAAGCCAGAAACGGTGAGTGCATAACTATAGACAATGGATTAGAGCACAGACATAGGAAATTTGTGTTCAAATACCTGCAGACAGAGGAAGGAAATAAATCCCAGTTTCTCATACCTTGCGCAAAGAGGAATAAAAAGGAATATACCTCTTTCTCTTCAGCCCATGTTTTAAGAGAAAGAGCTGGTTTACATGCCCAACACCAGGAATCTGTTTAAGGTTGTCTGATGTGTAAGAAGACATCCTCCCAGGTCAGAGGTAAAACTCTGAGAGAAGTTGGGTAATAAGAAACATTTTCCTCTCCACTTCCCATTCTGGTTAGTATGGGCAACTTCTTGTTCAGTGTGAAATACAGTGATAGGGACCTAAATCTCTCAATATGCTGTATCAACAAGCAAATGATTAAAACAATGCGGTTGATTCCTTTAGGCAGTATGGTAACCCAAAAAGGTGCGTATAGACATTACATTTAGATTGCCCTAGCCAGGTTAGGGCAATCTAAATGTCCACTTCTGGAGGTATTCAGAGGGCTTAAATCACCCAAAAATGATGTGCCTAATGTAGGTTTGTGCAACTCAGGAGGTGCACTAATTTAGATTGAGATCTAGGAAAGGGTTAATCCAATTTCCCAAATGCCTGCATGGGATCACAGCACAGTTGTGGGGCTGGGAAATCTTAGCCACTCACCTCAGCCCTGGGGCTATGCTATTCCCACCACTCTGCCCTTCACTGGGCTATTTTTAGACCCCACCCTCCAAATGTTCCTGCCAACTAGGCAGCCCTTCTTCTGTGGACACACCAACTCCCACTCCCCAAATCTACCAACTCTCTGCCCCTGATCCTGGGGCTGACTATTTTCATTTGTGGTGGGGGTCCAGGCAAGGTCACAAAATGATCCCATGTGGCTGGAGCATCATAAAAAACAACTCTGCCCTGGTCTTGCTCCAAGTGCAATAGATTTGGATCTACATTCAACTACTATGCAAGCAACATACTAGTCACATGGTAATTTCTCAATTAAAACGGGAAAAACGAGCAGACATATGGAAACAAATCCTACTTGAGCAAAACTCTAGGTGATCTCTATAGTTCCCAGTCCAATGACAGAGAAAACAATAAAGTCTTAAGAATGAGTTGCTCCAGTAAACAGCGACATTTTGCATCAAACTGACATCAAGCTCCATTATTTCTTAAAATCCTGAAATGCTCCAAGGTGGGGGGAGACTGAAACAGTAGAGATGAAGTACATTGCCTGAGTAGTGGTGGCTGGAGGCATTTTGCCAGCAGAGACCCTGGAGAAGTCATACCATTTCTATAGGGTGCTGAAGGGCAAACCTCCAGCTTCCTTCCACAAAATAGATGTAGCATGTGCTATCTCAGAGCAATTCTGCAGCTTCTTGTCTGCATATACCCCATGTTCTTTCCTTGTACAGACATGCCCTTTAGGAAAACTGCTGGCATTGTTAATTGGCCTCCTCCTTGCACTAGGGATATGCAAACATTCATATTATGGCTGTTCCCTGCACAGCATCAGGGAGTGCCAGGGGTGGGAAGACTCACCCAGCACCACCTTTCCAAAGCACCCCTAGTGCAACAGCAGGAGACAGCCAAATCCTGTTCTGAAACACAGGTTCTACTTCCACTGATTTAAATTAGAGGTGCACTCATGCAATAGCAGAAGTGGCCCTTTTAGACATGATCACAGCACATCAAACTGCATGGCAATGTTCTCACAGACTTTGGTGGGTTTTGGAACAGGCCCGTCTCATTTTATTTTCTCTTCTTCCCTGAGGCCCTGACCATGGGGCTTCCTTATTCCCTTTAACTCACAGAAATAATTTTTATGACAAGTCAGTACACAACAACAGATATACCTTTTTACAGCCCTTACTCCTTTGTTTCCTTTAGGAATATGTTTTCCACTGAAACAGCCTGGGTAATTAGAATGCTTTTCCCCAGTGAGGTATTAAGTTTCTCTCTAGCTTTTCCTCTCATCTCCACCTACTGGATTTAATGTATTTCCAGGTCAGTTCCCACATAGCTTGAACACTTTCTACTTCACTTGTTTAGGAAATTCAGCAAATACTACCCAGTCAGCTTGCTCATGCTGTTTTATAGCTTGCTGCGGTCATTCATTCTCAGCTGAACTGTATATTCAAGATAAACAGAAAGTAGGTGCTCTGTTTTGATGCTCAGAATTCACTCAAGAAAACCTACAGGATGTGCCAGAGTATCCATTCAAATCATGCATTCTGCAGCAGCGATCTGATAAAAATGCTCCCCCCTTCCTCCATCCCTTTCTTCAAGGATGTGGATGTCTGTCTAGGTCCGAAACTTTAAATAAAAAAGAAATAAATAAAATCTATAACATAATTGTATTTGGTTTACATTTTCCTGCACCTTTTCCTTGTGCAACTGCATAGACAAGCCCATATGCCATCACATGACCACAGGTCACCTCCCTATTTCCTTTCCTGCAACCAACAAGAAACAAGGCCCACAGCTCCCTTTACCCTCTACCATTGTCAGTGATCCAGCAGTTACATAATCCTGCTTCCTCCCTCCACACCACTGAAGAAGTGCTAAGAGATCTTGCTGCCCCACTTACCAACAGTGAGACTGTACACACAGTCTTTTCTTCCATAGCCATCACTATTGAGATCCCAACCATGTAACAACCTCTGAACTTTCTCACCTCGGTGGCCTGCTGGATGGATTCTTTCCAATTAACTATTTTTGCATTTATAACTTACTGATATACATGTTTTCTGAATTTCCTCATATCCACTGCCTCAAAAAAAAATCTTTTCATTAGTGGTTTTTGGATGGTGGAGGAATTTGATATCATATTTGTAGGATCTAAACATATTATCTATTGGATCACATTATGCTGAAATGTCATAACCTCTTGTTACCTGGGCATTTTTTGTTTGCTTGTTGCTTTTTCCATGTAGAGCAGAAAAGTCCTGCTAAAAGCCTGTTAGCAATTGAGGGAGGGAGGGTAGGGAGAGGAAAAGAAAGGAGCTTTTTTTCCTTCAGAGAACAGAAAACTTTTACTTTCACAGGGATTTTGTTTTTCATTAGAGTTTGGATTAATTTCTTTTCTTCTTCTTAAAGAATCACCAAATATAAACCTCGTACATACAAGCCCTAATAGAATTTCCCCAGTTTTTTCCAACTTTGGTAACACTGCCAGAGATTTTTTGTTGTTGTGTTTGGGTCAGGGGAAGACAGTTGGTGAATATGCTCAAGAAATCTGATAGAATCACAAGACTGGAAAACTTGTGTTCCTTGCCTACAGGACATACATTATGAAGGCGGCTGCAACGCAATCAAACTCCAACAACACAGTATGGGATCCTTCAAACGACTTTCCTCCCATGATGCGGTGTAGTTTTTTGGCGTGCGAGGTAATGCAGTGTTCATGCTAGCTTAGTCCCGGGCCTCTCTGAAGCACATACTGTCAGTCATTTCAGACTGTGTTGAATTGAATATTACTTTTTCAATATGGTGTTTACAGTTTTCTACGAAAGATTAAGCAGAGACTACCAATATATTTTTCTGGGTAGTACATTTTTTCCCCCTTGAACTAGGCTGTGGATATGCATGTCATAGACTGCATACTGCTCATTAAGGGTCTGTTTCTGTGATGGACTAAACATCCTCATAGCCAAAAAGATGGGTTCTCCATGCTTTGTATAAAGAACACAGTACCTCCAGGACTGGGCCCTATACACATCATCATCCCTACCCCAACGCCACAACTTGCACCACGATGGGAACATTCTATTCTTTGATAGACATTTAAACAAGGACAATTTTTTCCCTCCCAAAATCAAGCACTTAAATATCACAGTGAAAGTTGTGGTAAAAATAGTTAAATAGATAGAGATTAAAGATTTTATTAAAAAAAAATAATCGCAATAGACTCCCTGTAAAGAAGGTCATTCCCTTCAGAACTTCTCCACAGGGAGACTGTTCTTTCATAGACCAAGCACACTGTACAGCCTAGGGGCTCCCTGTAGGCCACTCTCCCATTCCCTTCGAGTCCAAATGTCCCCTGCAACTCCCACCACCCAAAAAGCCTCTCTTTTGACAGGGTTTCTATAGATGCTAATCCTTCACTCTCAAATACCAAGGTACTCTCATATTAGCAGCTGCATGCCCACATCTTCCCATGACTTTCATTCCCCACATCCTCCACAGCAGGATCTGTTTGCTTCACCTCCCCTGGTACAACCCACAGTAGCCCTGTGTGCACTCTCCTTCCATACAATGCCTTCCCTTCTCTCTGCACCCATAACAGAGGCTCTGTGTATTTCCTTTTATTTCCAGACGCCCACCCCTTCTTGTCCTTACCAGGATCACTCAGGGCGCTGACAGAAGTGACAGTTTATCGCACCTAAAGTGCCTTACAGCCATGCCCTTACAGATCAGCATGGCTGCAGGGCACTTTAAAAATGCCCGATTGCATGACAGTTTGAACCCTCATGATATAAGTGTTCAGATTAAGGTTCTCCAAAGTGGAACACCTTCATTAACATCTGTCAGCGCATGCCCAGAGCAAGGTTGGGCTGATATAGTCCAGCCCCACCCCCAGTGCTATCTTTAGAAAGGGAGGGGGGTAAAAAGAGTGTGCGGGGGGTGGGGGCTAGGAGGATTCCAAGCCACCTTCCAGGACAGTCTGGGCAAACCCCAGAATGAGCTCCCTCCACTCCCTATTCCCCGTCCCATTCTGAAGACAGCATGGGAGCTGTGAGGGGTTGGGGCAGGGCTAGGGAAGAGAGGCTGCAGACATGCAGCTGCTTGAAACTGGAGCTTGATCCCCTAACCCTTAAACACAACAGTGAACATCTGTTGGGTCTGGGGATTGCTGTAACTCATGGCGCTTCCTGAAAAGTACCATGAGTTACAGCAGGGACTCCACATCTGTCAGTGACCTCAATTTCTGCCCCCCCCCCCGAATGTTCTGTGCCCTCCATTCTTTGCCCCCATGCCATAGACTGTATGCACCCAGCCCCATGTGTCAGGGTTATTTATTTTCTCCTTCATACTAGGGGCTATGAGCACTCTTCCATTCCCTCCATATCCCTCATTTCCTCTCCCTGCAAGGTTGTTATTTGCATGGACCTAAGCATTCAAGGTATCAAAATGTGATTAAAAGGGGTACCACTGAGCTAAAAACTACTACATTCAACATGCTTTAACCACTGGCAAATTTAAACATAGATATCCATATCCATATGAGGGAATGCCATACTGGATCTGGTAATGGCAATGGGGATGACATGGTAGGGGACCTCCAGATCAGTAGCCATCTGGGGGACAGTGATCACCTAATAATAGAATTCACCATAAGAAGTCGAGTGGGTAAGGTAACTAGTAGGGTGAAAGTGCTAGACTTTAGGAAAGCTGATCTCAATGAACTCAGGCGATTAGTCAAGGACGCACTGCAGAGTAGGAGTTTTGAAGGGATGGGAGACCAAGAAGGGTGGCTGTGCCTTAAGGAAATGATCCTTCGGGCACAAAGCAAGATGATCCCCGAGCGAGGCAAAAGAGGGAAAGGGGCCAGGAGGCTTCCCTGGCTGACCACAGAAATCCAGGGCAGCCTAAGTGCCAAAAGGGGAGCACATAAAAAGTGGAAACAGGGAGAGATCACCAAAGACAAATATACCTCCTCTGCTCATGCTTGTAGGGAGGCAGTTAGACGGGCCAAAGCTACCATGGAGCTGAGGATGGCAACCCAAGTAACAGACAACAAGAAATTGTTTTTTAGATATATAGGGAGTAAAAGGAAGACCCAGGGAGGAATAGGACCCCTGCTAAATGGGCAGAAACAATTGGTGACGGACAGAGGGGACAAGGCTGAACTCCTCAACGAGTTCTTTGCCTCAGTGTTCCTAAGCAAGGGAAACGACAAGTCTCTCACTGGGGTTGGGGAGAGGCAGCAGCAAGGTGCCAGACTTCCATGCGTAGACCCTGAGATGGTGCAGAGTCACTTGGAAGAACTGGATGCCTTTAAGTCGGCAGGCCCGGATGAGCTCCATCTTAGGGTGCTGAAGGCACTGGCCGACATCATTGCAGAGCCACTGGCAGGAATATTTGAACGCTCGTGGCGCACGGGCCAAGTCCCGGAGGACTGGAAAAGGGCCAACGTGGTCCCCATTTTCAAAAAGGGGAGGAAGGAGGACCCGGGCAACTATAGGCCAGTCAGTGTCACCTCCATCCTTGGCAAAGTCTTTGAAAAAATTATCAAGGCTCACATTTGTGAGAGCCCGGCAGGACAAATTATGCTGAGGGGAAATCAGCACGGGTTCGCGGCAGGCAGATCGTGCCTGACCAATCTAGTTTCTTTTTATGACCAGGTTACGAAATGCCTGGACACAGGAGGAGGGGTGGATGTCGTATACTTAGACTTCAGGAAGGCCTTCGATACGGTATCCCACCCCATACTGGTGAACAAGTTAAGAGGCTGTGACTTGGATGACTACACAGTCCGGTGGGTGGCGAATTGGCTGGAGGGCGGCACCCAGAGAGTCGTGGTGGATGGGTCGGTTTCGACCTGGAAGGGTGTGGGCAGTGGGGTCCTGCAGGGTTTGGTCCTTGGACCGATACTCTTTAATGTCTTCATCAGTGACTTGGACGAGGGAGTCAAATGTACTCTGTCCAAGTTTGCAGATGACACAAAGCTATGGGGAGATGTGGACACACTGGAGGGCAGAGAACAGCTGCAAGCAGACCTGGACAGGTTGGACAAGTGGGCAGAAAACAACAGGATGCAGTTCAACAAGGAGAAATGCAAAGTGCTGCACCTAGGGAGGAAGAATGTCCAGCACACCTACAGCCTAGGGAATGACCTGCTGGGTGGCACAGAGCTGGAAAGGGATCTTGGAGTCCTAGTGGACTCCAAGATGAACATGAGTCGGCAGTGTGACGAAGCCATCAAAAAAGCCAATGGCACTTTATCGTGCATCAGCAGATGCATGACGAATAGGTCCAAGGAGGTGATACTTCCCCTCTATTGGGCGCTGGTCAGACCGCAGTTGGAGTACTGCGTGCAATTCTGGGCGCCACACTTCAAGAAGGATGCAGATAACCTGGAGAGGGTCCAGAGAAGGGCCACTCGTATGGTTAAGGGCCTGCAGACCAAGCCCTATGAGGAGAGACTAGAGAAACTGGACCTTTTCAGCCTCCGCAAGAGAAGGTTGAGAGGCAACCTTGTGGCTGCCTATAAGTTCATCACGGGGGCACAGAAGGGTATTGGTGAGTATTTATTCACCAAGGCACCCCCGGGGGTTACAAGAAACAATGGCCACAAGCTAGCAGAGAGCAGATTTAGACTAGACATTAGGAAGAACTTCTTCACAGTTCGAGTGGCCAAGGTCTGGAACGGGCTCCCAAGGGAGGTGGTGCTCTCCCCTACCCTGGGGGTCTTCAAGAGGAGGTTAGATGAGTATCTAGCTGGAGTCATCTAGACCCAGCACTCTTTCCTGCTTATGCAGGGGGTCGGACTCGATGATCTATTGAGGTCCCTTCCGACCCTAACATCTATGAATCTATGAATCTATATACATATACATTGGAAGGTGGCAGGTTTCTCCTTGCAGCATAGCAGTTTCTGACAATAGGAAATCACAACTGTCTGACTTCTTTTCTGTAACATGTTCCTTGATGGAAGCCATCATCTCACCCCCCTTATCTTCAATCTGCAATTAGCAGAAATTAAAGAAGCTGACTGACATGACAATTGAAAATAAGTAAATAAACAAAAGGATCATGAATGAGTTGAAGGGTGCGGAAAGAAATTAAAAGAATTAGAACAACCTCCCTATGGAGGAGGTCATTCCAATGAAAAGGAGCAGTAGGAATCAATGACTTTTGGCTCTGTGATGATGGGAGTCAATCCATCAGGCAGACGGATGGCAGTCACTCAGACTCTCACAGGCACCACCTGTCCCTGCCAGCAAAATGTCACATTTCCAAATTCATTTACACAGCAAGATAGCACTCCCCCTGGGGCAACATTTAACAGTTTCACATCTGTGATGGCAACCAGTGTAACTGGGGAAAAAAGTGCAACTCTTCTTTCCCTGCAACAAATATCCTCTTTATTTCCAGTAAAAAATGAAGCCCGGTCATGATATAGACTGTGCTCCCATTATTACAGATCAGTTTGTTCATCCCAGGATGATAAACTGAGTTTACTCTCTTAATATACAATCAAGGAAGACCAGGCATAGATATCTTTTACCTTGATGCAGCTAAGTGAAGATAAACACTGTGAATAATACCTCCAGTTATCTAGAACAGTGATTCTCAACCACAGGTGCTGCAGGGTGTTGTTCAATATTAGCTCTTGTAGGTGTGTAAACATGATTTATAAGATAAACACGGAGATTTCCAAAAGGCATCCATAGCATCAAAAACATTCTGACCTATTGTGGGCATTCCAAATTCTTTGCAACAGAAGAATTGCTTTATTATTTTCCCATAGTCAAAGAATGAGTGAAAGCCAGGACCTGGTATTTTACAAGAACTGCCTTAAACTAACAAGGGGTGCCTTGAGAGAAAAACCCATTCAGAACCATTGATTTACACTGACATCCTCCCTCTGACCTAATGGCAATGTAGATTGCCAAATGGAAATAGAATGTCAATCCAGAAGACCAAAAAGGAATAACATGTCATCCTATACCTCCTTTCATAGTTCACTTCAGTCAATTACATCAAATGGGCAAAAGATACAGGGTATAATGGGACCTCTAGCCCCCTCACTAAAAGAGCAAGAAGGAGCCAAGCCTTTAAGGTGAGGCAGTTCCAGAAGCTATGCCCCTTCCTTCTAGGCCTTATAAAACAGGACACAGGAAGAACCTGGCAGAAGGGCCCTAGTAGTGTTGGGAAGAGGATATCCGTAAACTTGAACCTTTGGGACTGCTAACCACGAGTAAGCCCAGAAGAAGGCCTGTGCTGAATAAACTCCAGACATATGCAAAAAGCCTAGGAAGGCTTGAGAGAGAAGGCACCCAGGAAAGAACAGACCTCTGAGTTAGACGCAAAGCCATGATGGGCTAGGTTATTAAATCATGCAAGGTATGGGTCATTTATGAGGGGAGTAAGGTGGCCTATTGGCCTGTTGAGTGGGAAGTCCCATGAGCGTGGCCAATTGGCCTGTCAGGCTAACAACCCTGTGGACTGGGCAGAGAATGATGAGCCCAAGAGGCTGATTTCAGCTGAAAAGTCTGTTGGGCTGGTAAGTTGGTAGAGTGAAGTTCCACCAACCAAATACTGCTCAGGCCTGAGTTGAAATGACCCTGTGATGTGAAGAGTGAGAGAAAGGCACCTTTCCCTGACTGAATTAATGGCCTACTCCTTAATAATTAGAACATCAAAGATATGGTAGGTGAGGAAAACCAACTCATCAAGACATTGGATGGGCAGGCAAGCAAAAGCTGTACACCAAGGTGGTGGCAGACAACTACAGAGCCATTTAAGCCCACAGTAAGGGTCATTTTTAAACAACTACATCAAGGTAAAAACTAATTATACCTTGAGAATCTCTAGTAAAGACAAGTTAACCACAGTAGGAAGGTTTCTGTAAATTTGTGGAAAGAACTAATTTTTTAACGAGCAAGATCATCATTCAATGGCAGCCATTAGGCCTGTGCAAGTAGGCAGCTATTTGATCCAACTTCAGATCCAGCTGCTTTGGATGCCAGGGATCTGATCCAGAACTCTGGACCGGGTTTCCACTTTGATCCAGCCAAAGCGGCTCCAAAGCTGCAGAGCCGCCTCAGAAATCCGGCCATAGGGTATAATGGGGAATCAATGAAATATCTAGAACTTTGTTGTTTTTTGTCTGATTTGGATGAAACATGCAGAGGTAGTAGCCTCCACTGAGCGCATGAAGCCTGCCAAGTTTAAAGAAAGTCAGTGCAGGGGTTCAGGGGGAACTGCACCCCAAATTCTTGAAAGCAAAACTCATGTCACATGTATGTGTTACACCACAGGGGGGTGAAAACTACAGGGGTGGTAGCCTCTGGTGAAGCCATGAAGCCTGCCAAGATTCAAGATGATAAGTGCAAGGGTTTGGGGGCAACTGCACCTCAAGCTGCTGACAGGCAAAACTCATGACACTGATGACCCTGTGTGTGTTAAGGCGCAGCAGGGTGAAAGCTGCAGGGATGGTAGCCCCTGCTGTGGCCACAAAGCCTGCCAACTGTCAAGGAGATTGGTGTAGGGCTTTTGGGTTCTGGTGCCCTGCACCTCTAGCTGCTGACAGGCAAAACTAGTGACACGGGTGCTTGTGCAACTGTGTCTGTCTTGGGGCAGGGCGGGGAACTACAGCAGGCCTGGCTGCTAAGTTACTGTGTTACCAGTTACCAATCAATCATGATTCACTCAGGGACCAGCTCAATACACAGTAGCTAGCTAATGTAGCCAGTTAATTAGCAAGGACTAACACCTACAAAACCACAGACTAAGGAGAGGAAATAATCAATACAGACAATCAACTGCCCCAAGACACAGTCAGTTGCACAAGCACCCATGTCACAAGTTTTGCCTGTCAGCAGCTAGGGGTGCAGGGCCCCAGAACCCAGAAGCCCTGCACCAATCTCCTTGAGAGCTGGCAGGCTTCATGGCCGCAGCAAGGGCCACCATCCCTGCAGTTTTCATCCTGCTGCGCCTTAACACACACAGTGTCATCCATGTCACGAGTTTTGCTTGTCCGCAGCTTGAGGTACAGTTCCCCCCAAACCCCTGCACCTATCTTCTTGAAACTTGGTAGGCTTCATGCTCTCAGAAGAGGCTACCATCCCTACATGTTTCATCCAAATCAGACAAAAAACAACAAAGTTATAGATATTTTATTGATTCCCCATTATACCCTATGGCTGGATGTCTGAGGCGGCTCTAAAGCTTTTCCGAAGTGGTTTGGAAGCTCCAAACAACTTTGGAAAGCCTAACAAAGCCAGTGCTTTGATCCAGACATGCTGCTTTGGATGCCAAAGTGTCCGAAGCTTCTCCAGATCTGAAGCGTGGTCCGAAGCCTCACACAGCCCTAGCAGCCATAGCAATGACCCAAGCTTCACCCAACTACTGCAGTCTACTTATTAGAATTCTGGCACAAGTTGGAAAAAATGTTGGATCTCCGCCCATGATATGATGTGATGGTAGTATCAGCAAACTCATTTTTACTATCCACATTTACCTAAAGATCTCCAGAAGAGACACACTTCAAACACATAAGTCTATTCATGGAGTCTTTAAAACATTTTCATTTGGGACAACAGATTGGACTGAGTTTTGGATCTATTTTTATTGAGCCAGTCTTTAGTTAGAGTCTTGAGTATAGTTCCCATCCATTTATTGGTCCATTATATGTGGTCTGTAAGTAAAAAAGGAGTTTGATACTTTCTCAAACCAGCAACCAGTCTGTAACGTAGCTATAAAAAAACCACATGAGAATTGTCTCTATTAGGGCCAGAGTTCCAGGACTGCAAATCCAAGTGACTTCATCAGAACCAAGTGTACTCAGCACCATGCAACATTTGTAAGTCAGAAAGGCATTTCAGCATGTGTTTAAAAATGCTGTATGTGCTGAAGTTCTCATTCTGGAAAGTACTTGGGCCCAACTCCTTAGGTGCCTCTCTGTCTCCATTATTCAGCCATTTAGACAGCACTTACATTCCCCATGTCATTGTTTATCTGCTGCTTAATTCCATATGTTTCCACTGGTTAACATACACAAAACCATCCTGCAGCTAAGGAACTTCTTGGAATTCTAGGTTCCAGGAACCCTTACAAGCAGGTTTCTTAAATTAGGTAATAGAACATCTATCTTGCCAGTAGGGCCTGGTCCTTTAGGTGTGTTCTGAGTATGCCTAAGAGGCACCTAACTGGGTAGGTCAGGGGTCAGCATGTCCAATCCCCTGGTGATTGCTGTACTCACCTGCTATGGAAGAGACCTGGATTCCAATCTCTGATCAGGAGCAAAAATTGAAATCCACACCCTTAAATGCTTTTCTCTTCTGGTGCAATGGGGTATATTCAATTTTGAAAAGTGTTCAATTTTCATAATGAAACAAAATCCTGAAATCTTGACTTTTTCCATAAGGAAACCCTGTTTTCTGGCCAGCTCTAGCTTTATCCTCTTTGAGTCAGTTTCCTCATCTCAAAAATTAATTAAAACGTATCAATCCACTTGGTGTATTATGAAGATTTAACGGTTAAAGTTAGTAAGCATCTGGAAGACAAATCACTGCTAACTAGTGTTAATAAGAGCAAATATCCAAATAAAATGTAAAATGTTGGCTTTTGTACTGTTGTTTATGAAGTAAAACAATGTTTAGATTTACTGTGCTCCTCTTCTCATCTTTCATAACTTGAGGTACTAATCCACTAGTTTCACTTCATGTTTTAAAATAAGACTTCTTTAAAAATAAATAAATATTCATGTTGAAGGCATGAACATTGAATATATTAACACAGTTGGTGGAATAATTGCAAGGTACTTTGCCTTAATTACAGCACAGCAATATGGTGCAGTTAAATATCCATATAATTTTATATTGCTGCCCTTAAGGTCCTTACTTGAAGTCAAACTTTTTTTAAAATAAGATTTAATTTGTAAGTGCTAAAGAAGTAGGGGAAACTGCTTTACTCTAGTTCCTTCCCATTTTTTCCCTCATTCTCACTTTTGAAGATTAATATAAACAGATAGACTTTTTTCCCCCTTTCTGGTTAATTATGCTTTAGAGAACTTTGTTCTTTTTTCCCACCTCCAATTCTATTTTAGATCCTAGTCTCATTTTCTCGTATACCACAGTGGTTCATTAAGAAACATTAGGAAATAGCCAACTATTATCTGCCAGCAAATCCTCCCTCTCTTGATGGCTCCCCAGGCGTCGACTCTACTCTTTTTACACTGCATACCTCACCAAGAGACAATTCAAGTGAAATGTTCCTTTTAAGAATCAAAACAAGTGGAACCTAGGATTCTTTCCTTGTTTGCTATGCAAATATATATTTTAAGGCCTCTACTGGCCTGGTTTTCAGGCTCTGAAAAAGAATAAAATAAAGAATACACAAATTGCAAGTTTCCTTACATGGCCCCTCCCCTGCACCCTAGGACTCAGGTTCAGTCTCCCTGTCCACGTCCAGGCATGAAGTAAAACAGATTAATGACCGTCAGGCCCAGAAAGGGTTATCCAAGGACTCATGAAGAATCCTCATAATCAAGATACCTGTAGTCAGTCACAATAATATTACCAAAAGCAAGAGTTCAAAATCCTTTCCTTCCTCACCTATGAAAATCACAAGACTGAGAGATTTTAAGAAACAATAAACTGTGGAGGCATAGGATTGGTCTGCCTATGAATCTGAGTCTTCGGTGGGGATCTGTTCATCTCTTTGTTGAGGACAATAATTACAGTTCAGGTTCAATATCCAATCTGAAATGCAGATCCAATAAAACTGTCCACTGACAGCTTCCCTCCAAGCGGTCAATCTATCCCTGTCCTTTACCTAATTTTCTCATTACCATCTGCCTTGTCCACTGTCCTATCCCAGTTCTGTCTACTCTAGGGTTTTCTTGACAGCCTCATGATATTTGGCAATTTCCTTAAACCCCGGCTTCTGCAGTCAAGAAACAGTGTGAAACCCCAAGTTATACTAAAAAAACATAAACAAGTTTCCAGCCCTCGTGGTTATGAAGAAAAATTTAAAAACTGGAACCAAGTACAGGCTGAGAAACCCAAGAACAAAGAAGAAGAATGGGTCTGATTTGGGGGGCTTGACTGCTGATTTTAGAAGACTTGAAAATAAAAACGATCAAATGGCCGTACAAAATGTGTGGACAAGTGAAACAGCTATAGCAGTGCTTCATGAACTTCTGATACTGTTTGTTTTTTGGATTAAAATTGGTGGCATACTTTACTCATACCCAAAAAGTTGCATATATGTAGTGGTGCCAGCCTTTTGGCCCCATAGGCCTAATCCTGCCACATGGGGAAGGCTGAGCCAGGACCCAATTCTACAATCCAGGATTTGGAAATTTAGCAGCAGGGGAGCAGTGGCAATTAATATCTGGACCTGCAGGGAGCCCTAAGGACATGGCTTCAAGGGCTGTATCTAATACTGAAAAAAAATACTGGTATTTTTTGTAGCATACTTCTGCCAGCCTTGCAGCATACTAGTGTGTGACAACACACCTTTTGGAAATCACTGAGTTTGACCGTGTCAGGTGGGTGGGCAGAAGGACATAAGCAGGCCAAATGTATCAGGGTAACTGTTGCATCCACCCTTTTAAAAAAAAAATCTTCCCACCTCCTCTTCCAGGAGATGACAGTTTTTTCATCTACCTGCAATGTCTGGATGTAACTTTTTAAAAAGTAGTTCAGTATCTTCTTTCTTGTTTATTGGGTTATTAAGCCCATTAACATTCCAGGAGACTATTTCAAAGTACTATTAGTCTACATTATTTGGTAGAATTAAGGGAAGGTCTATTAAAACCAAGGTTTTCCTTATTTCCTTTAATTCTCTGAGGTGAACTCATACCAAGAAATAGAGGATGCCTTTATCCAATTGACTGTGTCAGTGAAGCAAGGAGAAGAGGATTAAGGGTAGATTTTCAAATCTCAGTAAAAAGTGGAGAGAGGACATCCTGGTCTTTTCCTTCCCATTGGGGATAAAGGAAATACAGGGAGTAAACGTACATGCCAACTCTAAGTTTGTTCTTTTGCCCTTTTTATTCCTCATACTCCTTGCTACTTTTAAAGCATATTCCTGTTTACATGAATCACAAATAAAAAGAATCAGGATATAAATCAAATAAATTAGACTATTCTAACATACTGCAAATACCAACAAAAAACTGTAGCATCAATTAAGCAAGACTGACATGCCAGTCAATTCACCAGTTCCCCCCATCTACCTGCCATGAGAGACAAATAAAGTGGAAGAAAATTTATACTGCCACATCTAGGAAGTCCAATCATGAACTGCATTTCTGTAGGGCTGTAAGCAGAGAACAAAAGATGAACTGTAATCCCAGAGCTCAATCAAATGCTTCACACTTCATTTGCCAATGAATCCTCCACTAACCCTTCCTTGTGACATATTTGATGGATTTTAATTATACATATATGGCACATCTACATGAAATGCTATGTTGCTGTAGTGATGAGCTACATCGCCGTAGCTCCTTGCTATGGCGATGTTATGTTGGCAGGCATGAACCATGACATAGATACTACTGTACAATAGCAATGAGCTACTACACAGTAGCATCAGAAACAACCTGTGTAGCATCAGAACCTCTCAGTAATGTCGGTTACTGCAGTCACTTAGACCTTGCTTAAGCAAGGACTAAATGACTGCGCAGTAACAACTGTGCAGTACAGTGCACGTGCAGATGCCCCCTGTACAGTTATTGTAATATCTCATTTATGTGAGTGATATTGGGCCGAGAAGAGGAAAAATATTTTTCACACTCCTCCAAACACAGAGGAATGTATTACTATAAACTGAACACTCACTTTAATACAGCATCTGTCTACATTTGTTTTATACCTTTTTTAAAACAAGAGAACAGGACATGCATACAGCTCAGCTCCATGACTCTTACCTGATACATCTTTGCACTGAAAATCTGCTGGGCTTCTGCATTCATTATTTAGATCCATCTTGAGGTTCTAAAAGATTGAACAATGTTATTGCATCTTTTTGATTACTGAAAATTGAAATTTAGTTCCTAGTGGTCTTGCAGGACAGCTGAGAGCTAATGATATGCTTTCCCCCCGACCCCCTTCCCAATTTTCATTTTGCCGGGAAACATGCGATTATTTTCCGAGTGGTACAACAGACATCAGGGAAGAATATTTTAATTCCTTTTTTAAATTATTTTAGTTCATTGCTCTAGATAGTTTTAAGACTTCATTTACATAGCCTGCACAAAAGTTGAGGAGGAAGAGTTTGAAGGAGATACCAAGAAGTTAGTCCAAGCATATATGGATAAACAGGAGCTGCACTTGCATCTGCTCTATTAAGAGTTCTTATAATAAAAATGTGCTTAAGTTTTGCAGGTCCTTTCATGTTAGTACCCAGCAGGTGCTACACAAGCAATTTATTTGTCTTAGAATTTTACTGTTGCTGCTTCTGGTGGTTTTTCAACAGAAGGCTTTGAGAAAGTGTTTCACTGAACTTCTCCTGGCCCTGATTCAGCAAGCTAAGCACAACTTCAAACTCTTCCTCCTTCAACCTGGACTCATTACTCCAAACTAAACACAAAGCTATCCACTTCGCTGAATTAAGGTTTCTATTCCAATATCAGATGCAGTGAGCTCTACTGCATATATTTTAACAATCCTCTATTTCAGAAAACCTTCCTCTTCCTCCCAATCAAAACTTTTATCTCTTTATTCTCTACATCCTCCAGATCTTCCCCCACTCGGATCCTTCCCTCCTCATATTTTCGTCTTAAAATCTCAGTGAACTGCATGAGATTCACTGCACACTGGAACAATAGGTTAATCCTCACAAAGAATGGTAATTTTGCAGGTTTTTCTTCCCAGATCCCAAGAATAGTACACAATCTATAATGATGCCATGATTTGCAGCACAGTAATCAAAGTTCAAGTTAGGAATCAGCAGCCAGATTCCATACCTCCTATTGGCATCTAAGCAGAGTCAGTTAGGCACCTAAGTCTATTCCACTGGGTTCATGTCCGGAAAATCCATGAATGCGTCTAGTTTTGTAACACACTTTCTTCTTAAAAGTGAGTAATAAAAAAGCAATGAGGAGGACCACCTACCATTTGCATTAACTGGTTTTCAGGAACTTGAACAGGGTGGGATAGAATTGCATTTAGGTCCCTAATTCCACTTTCATTCTTAAGGCTGGAGTAAAATCTGACCCTCTGGTCTGTATTTGTCTTCTGTGGATCTATCATTGGAGGTTTCCAAGAGCCTGAATAGGCAACATCTGTATGAGATGGCTTAAGAAAACTACTGCACAGGTTCAGACTAGATGTCCCTAGTCATAGATGTCCTTGAATTCCATCATTGGAGGTTTTCAGACTTTGTTGGCTGCCATGGCCCTTTTCAAGGGGCCTAGGCCAAACTGCAGAACTATGGCTAAACAGAAGGCCCCAAAGCCTGTTTTTAAGTGACCGTAGTGTGAACCTTTGCAGATGTGACAACTAGCCTGGTCAGCAAAGTAAAGGAAGTCATCAAACACAATAAGTCAAAGCAAAAGCCTGAAATGAAATAAAGGAAGATCATACATTAAATAACCCAAATACACCATATTATAGTTTAATTTGAAAATAGTAGTAGTAGTGATTGATATAACCAAATGTATTAGACATTATTTTGCTATAATAAAAATATTTTTGTTAAGGTATTTAGATAATTTGTAAAAACAAAAACAGCCTCGTCAGACACTGAAGTAAAGCAGAAACAGGTCAGTATTGAGCAGCACTCCACAATGGGGAAGGAAAGGAAATAAGACCCCCCCACCACCACCACCACCACTCTTTCTTTCCCAAGGATATAAAGCCCAACTAATTGACACCTTCCAAGTCCATGAGAGATCTGGTTCAGTCCAGTTCCAAAAGTTTCAGTGAAACAAGGAAATTTAAAGAAACTAAGCAGAGATCATTTATTAGAATATTAGAACCAGCCATCTATAAATATTGGGCACAGGCTGGAGAGAAATTGGGAGAACTCAGCAAATTCAAGAAGACCTGCTACCAATCTGTGTGCCACCCTCCTCCCAACTCTCGAGTCTCTTCAGCTGGTATGGGTGAAAATCAGTCGTGCTGTCATGGGTTGCCAGACATACTTTGAGATAAATGTTTGTTTTTATGCTTTAAAGAGCAATGAAATAAAAGGTTGGGCCGTAGACCTGTTTCTGCTTCTTTTATCAGTAGCCTACCCGCAAGGTATCTGTAATCTGGCTAACAATATGTTTGCTGTTCCTAATTCAGGTACTAACTGCGGTTTCCTCACAGGCTGCCAGGACCTGCCTTTTCATCTATCCACAAGTACATGTGAAAAAGGGTCTGTATAGGGACAAAAGTGGCTCCCTATCTTCTAATTTTAAGCAGAATTTATTCACCTGTAAAAATTATAAATAAATATTCACACTTTCAGGTATAATACACATGTAAATCATGTATCTGCTATCAGGCACAAGACAGGCATTGCTACCAGCATTATTCAGGAAATAAACCATACTGTATTCTCAGTGGAAGTATCCTCTTTTCTTTGCTGCACCCTTTCTGAAGCAACCTTGTAAACTCAAAGAGTGTGAACGAGTAAAGCAAGTTGCATGGGAGTTTAAGAAATGAACAGGACTGAGTTCTCAAATGGCAAGTACCACTGAAAGATTTGTTCATCATTGATGCAGATCACTGGTAGCCATCATTCTGCAATACTGATAGGAACACAACAATTAGTGACCCTTCACATAGTTCAGACACTTTATTTTGGACAGCTTCTTACTGTATTTTGCACCATATCTGTGTTTAGAAGCAGTGCTGAAATAGGTGGCAGCTCAGGCTGGTGGAGGACAGGAATGCCACAGAAGCAGCATCCTCGATCTTTAAGAAAAACTTTTGCTGCTTTATTACAGTCTACAACACTTTCTGAATATGGGCAGTGGCCAGTAGTTAAAGTGTAGAATGAAGAGTGCAGGTACTGGGAGTACAGCTGTAGTCTTACATAAACCAACAGATGAAATTAAAGTTTAATGAGCCTATCAAGGAAAACAAGGAAAAAGGAATAGAAGGGACTAAAGTGACCAGAAAACAGTGTCTTGGAATCAAAGGAGTAGGACAAAAGAGGAATTAGTTTGATTTGATTTGTGTATGAGACCTATTTTAATGAGTGATGAAACAGTTAAGATCTTCAAATGTTAGGATCCTAATATACATCAAATGTATAGCAACACCAGGCAGTTAAAACGTTTTTTAAAAAAGTAATGCCCAATATTACATACTTTCCCTTGAAAGCAACAAGTCCAGTCTGGGACATTACTATATTGACTACTTGCTTTTTGCCTCTACAATAACACCGTCAGAAAGAAGCTTCTAAAAACTTTCCTTCTTCCCCTTCTGGGAAGAGAGAAAGATCACATAAAATGAGTGATCAGTACTTTTAGAAGCTGGAAATAGTTTAAAAATATCTAGCAACAGGACCCCACTATGTAGAGGACCTAAGGCTATGCCTGTGGAAAAGCTCTTCAAGACGATTTCTGAGCTGTATTTCACAGGAACTATAGAGCACTGGCCTTTGGTAAAGGCCTACATGCCTCCAACCATGAGTTAAGAGTTTCACCTGCTGCCAAGTCTCCAAATCACCCACGCCCATCCCTTGCCCACTCTCCCAACCCAGGCAATGGCTGCCCTGCCCAGCCTAGCTCCCAGCACTTTGAATAAAAAGGCCCCAACTCACCAGCTGCTGCCAGGTGGAGGAGGGCGATCCCTGCTGCCCCACACTGTGTACAAGCCTCCCAACACTTGCCCGCTCCCCCAACCTCTGTCCATGGCTGCCCTGCCCACCCCAGCTCTGGCCCTTTAAGAAAAAAAAACCCAAAAAACCTTTGGGCTCACCGGTTCCTGCCTCATGGGGTGGGGGCGATCCCCACTGCCCCATGCCATGTGGTGGTCTCTGCATGAGCCCCCAAAGCCCTGAGGCTGCTGCAGGAGCCAGTGAGTCTGGGGGGGGTTGTTGTTTTTTCTTTTCTTAAAGGAGTGGAGCTGGGGTGGGCAGGGCAGCCATGGGGAGCTGGGGGAGCAGGGAAAGGGGTCGGGGGGCTTGCAGCAGAGCCTCCACATGCAGAGGGCGACAGTGGGGAGCAGCAGGGATCAGCCCCTGCCTGGCAGGACCTGGTGAGTCAGGGCTTTTTTTTTAAAGAGCTGGGAGCTGGGGCTGGGTGGGGCAGCCATGGGGAGGGGGCTGGGGGAGCAGACAGGGGTCAGAGGGTGTTCAGGGGGGCTGGTGGGGGCCCCCCCCATGCTCTCCTCCCCTGCCCTCTAATTACCAGCTCCGAATCCGGCTCCAGCTCCCTGCTGCAGCGGGTGGGGACTGCCCAAATCATTGAAGCTCTCTGAATCTTTTCTGAATCAATTTGGAGAGCTTTGAATCAATTTGGACCTTTTTACTGGTCCCTTGATTTGATTGAGATTTGGCCACCGAATCAGGCCAAATCTCCTCCAAATCGAATCAGCACCCAAAGCTTTGCACAGCCCTAGTAGTTAGCTCTGGGTTTCTTTACTCTGTAGACTAACAGCAGCATATTTGAAAGAGCTTTGGCATTTACATACCAGATATGAGCATTTATAAATAAAAATAGAACTCATATATAATAGAGATCTCTCTCCTAGGCTGCCCTTAGTCACTGAAGGACTTTCTATCAAATATTATCAAAGATGGGACAGAACAAAGTCTGCAAGAAGGATAACAGCATGTAGCAACACAAATGTAGTATCTATGGGCATTTTTACACATGTTGTGGGATGTGGCACCAGTGAGCTGAGCTAATTAAAAGCACCCACATGTCACATATCAGCATCCCCGCCCATCCCCACACTGAAAAATGGCAGCAGGGCACTTTGAACAAAAGCTCTTTGAATGGGTTTTATTTCAAAGTACCCCACTGCCATTTTTTCAGTGCGGAGACACACAGGGATGCTGATACACGTGACACAGAAAGCTGCCAGAGAGTGTCAATTTCTATGCTCCAGCAGACTCAATTAATTGAGTCTGCTCTAACACATTGGATTTCCAGTGCATCAGAGCAGGCTCCGTGCATATGTATAGGTGCCCTGTGATAGTAAATCAGGGTAAGATTCTAAACTCTTCTAAATTTTTTACTGGTTTGTGGTTTGTAAGTTATTGTTCTGAAACAGGGTCCAAAACATACAGGCCATGGGCTGGATCCAGCTGGTGGAGGGGCTCTGTTCAGTCTGTGGCAGGTCTCTCGGTTGTACTTGGCCCAGGCACTGTCTGGCCATGACACATCCTGCCACCCCGTGGGCACACAGTGGGACTGGGGCATCTCCACAGTTAGACTGCCTTTCTAGGCAGACCAGACAGCAGCAGCTTCTTCCATCTGCTGCTGCCACTGGCCCCAGCCCAGTGGTACTAGTGGGGGCCCACGCCACAGCCCCAACCCACCCCACCTTGTGCCTGCTCTGAACTTGCCAGCTCATGCTAAACAGCAGCTGCAGCAGTCCAAGCTGGGCAGTAACTGTTGCTCAGCATGGGGGAAAAACAGCTCTGCCTCGTTGCTGCTGCAGGGTGCTTCATGCTACAGCAGGGGCAGGCAAAATACGGCCCACTATGCCATTCTATCTGGCCTGTGAGACCCTAAAACATTTAGAAAATATTTATCTGCTCCTGGCTGCCTGTCAAAGATGACAGAAACCAGAGGCAGTAGGACCCAAGGGGATCAGGCAGCATGAGGCAAGAGCCCAGCCCCACCCCTCTGTGTGTGCGTGTATGTAGGCAGGGGCAGAATATGTGTATGTAGGCAGGGGCAGAGTACGTGCATGTGTAGGAAGGGGTAGAGTGTGTAGGCAGGGGCACTGTGTGTGAGAGTGTAGGCAGAGGCAGAGTGTGTGTGTGTGTGTGTGTGTGTGTGTGTGTGTGTAGGTAGGGGCAGTGTGCGTGCGTGCATGTGTAGGCAGAGGCAGAGCATATGTGTGTGTGCAGGCAGGGGCATAGCGTGTGTGTTTGTAGGGTGAGTTCCACATGCACACCCCACCATACACAAGCACTCACACCCCTACTTGCACTGCCATACACACAGACCCCCACACCCATAGCCCCTCACACACCCCAGCCACCCTCCCCCCACCACAGCCCCCTACCAACCCCATACCCACCCACACCCCACATATCCACACACACACCCACATGAACACTCACCCCACTTACCCACACAGCCACCCACAAACTTATACCCCCTCCACAATATACAAGCGTAAGATTTCATTTGAAGCTATTATGCAATCACCTCTATGTATGCTATGCAAACACATGTAAACCAGGGCAAAAAATATTTTTTTAAATCAAATTAATGAATGTTTTAGGATATAATTTGGTATTTTTCTGGTTCCGAGATGACAAAACCCCTTACTAAAAGGAGTACTTTCAGTGGCAAAGGTCAGGGGTTAGGGGGTGGGTTTTCTGGTCCCAAGATGGTGACCGAGGGGTGGAGCACCTGTCAAGGGGAGCAGCTACCCATGTAGCCCTTGACAGCTTGCCAAAACTCAGTAACTAACCCTCTGCCCAAAATAATTAGCTGCCCCTGTGCTACAGCCACCTGGAGCCCACACCTGGGCTGCCCTGAGGCTTTGCTGCTGTCACCACCACCTCTGGGCTACACCATGGGGCAGCGGTGGCACCTCAGAGGAGCCACAGGCAGCCCAGGCTCAGGCTCCAGGTGGCTGTAGCAGGAAGCACCCAGCAGCAGTGAGGGAGAGGGGCTGCTTTACCCCCTGCCCCCCACTGAATAACAATTTCTGCCCAATTAGGGTGAGCAGGCAAGTCTGGAACAGGCATGGGGTGGGGTGGGGTGGGGTAGGGCTGTGGCATTGTACCATCCCTGGCCTGCTCCAGACTCACCTGAAAACCCCACAACTACACCCTCCCCCACACACAATCATACACCTGATAAACAGTACACTCACCCACAGCCTCCCCCACACCCCACACACCCCACACACCCCTCACCTCTGGAGGGAGCTCTGATAACTGCTACACACACAGCATTCCACCACACACATGCACCCACACCTCCCATGGACACCCCATATCCACCCCCCACACACACCTCCAGCCACCCCCCACCACACACCTCACAAACCCCATACCCACCCACACACATATCCACAGAAACACCCCCCCAGAAACCCCCAGACCTACCCACCCACATCCACACATACCCCCACACCCCATACACACACATCCACACACACCCCCTCAGCCCCCCACAAACTCCATACCCACCCACTCACCCATATCCTTCCACACCCTATGCAATATAAAGGAGTAATACTTCATTTTGAGCTATTATGCAATCACCTCTATATACACGACGCAAACACACACAAATCGGGACCTTTTTTTTAAAATAAAATTAAAATATGTTATTGTGGATGTTTGATTTTTATTATATAATTTGGTTTTTTTTTCCCACCTCCAAGATGGCAAAGCCCCTTTCCAAATGGAGAGTACTTTCAGGGCAAGGGGCAAGACTTCTCCTGGCAAAGGTCAGGGCATAGCGGGTGCGACTTCTGACCCCAAGATGGAGACCAGGGGGTGAGGCACCTGTCAAGGGGCAGGGTTACCCTTGCAGCGCTCAACAGCACTCAAAACCTTGTTAAACTGAAAGAATTGCCTGCCCCTGTTCTAAAAAGTGCAAAGAGTTGGTAATGAAAGATAAAGCATTTCTCTGCCAATTCTGAAGAATGCATAGGATAGGCTAAACCATTGTGTAAAAATTGTCAGTTTATATTATATATTGTATTATTCCCTGTTTTTATAAGAATCATATATAAAAGGCCTAAGGACAGGGTCCCTAGTGTTCTTTCAGGGAATCATTTATTTTGTTTCTTTCATTGTATAATTGGTCACTGTTTGCAGGCTATTCAGATTTTGAATGTCAGCTGCTTTGGCAAAGTCAGATTTATATACAGTACAAAAATGGGTTTCTACGCACATAGAGATGCAGCCAATTAGCTGTATCTAGTTATATCTATGTGTGGACACACTTAATCCAAAACAAGAATGCCTTGTTCCTGTTTAGCTTAACCCAAGTTAGTTAAGGCATTGTTGGATGCAACAATAATATAAATCCAATGGGTCAAGATACTCCTGTTCCAGAATAAGTGTCCACAGGTGGAGTTATTCACAAGTAGCTTTGCACTTCAAATTCACCTACTTTAATCTGTGTTAACTTTCAAGTGTAGACAAGCCCAAAAGCTATCTTTTAGAAATCACACTTATTTCATGGATAAGGTCACGCATAACAATATGTGACAGCATAAGGAAGTTTTACTGACACTCAGATGAGCAGCATACCGAGTCTGTAGCTTTCTCACTTCTGACTAACATGCTTAATCCTTGATATCACTATACAAAGAAACACTCTTAAATCTAGTACTTCTAGACATTTATCTGATTACTCACAATTAATCTCTCCTTTTTTTATTGAAAAGATCAGTTCCCATTAGTGTGTAATTGTGTTTTTTTAAGGTCTTTAGATAGCATTAATGATCTGGGAAAAGCCCTTCAGGGACTATACTCTTCTGTCACACTGAAAATGACACTAAGTGATTTGATAAGAAGCACCATATTCTGAGTTTTTAGTTGAAGATATTCAGGAAATTCAATGTGGAATATAAAGAAGCTTCGCTAAGTATTTGATGCTAAAAAAGGGCAAATGTATTGAACAAACTGAGTATTCCAATAAGTAAATAAAAAAGCAATGTCATGAAACAAGTATTAAAACCTGCACCCATCCAGGCAAAAATCCTATTAAGATGTCATTACAATTTAATGACTACTCTCAAACAAAATTTGTTTTTAAAGAAAAAGAGTTAAGGCTGAATGCATGTGTCACTGGAATCCAGCCAACTAGCATAATGCCTATGTGTATGTGTAAGCACACATGTACGTACAGTATACCATTTAAATAAGCCTTCTATATACCTTAAAACATTTGGAAATAACAAACTGAAGGACCTAATCAACCTCCCAGTGCCAGATAATACTTTAACCCTCCCTACACCCACACCTAAAATTAATGCATTTTTTCTGTAATGAAAATATAGTGTTAGATGTATCAGCTTGATTTTTTATATTGTTTATGAAATATGTAAATTAGTCATTCTCAAAAAGGGTGCCACAGGGTGAAAACACCTACACACAGTTTGTAAGATAAACCCAGATATTTCAAATAGGAATCCACAGTGTCAAAAACATTATGACTTGTAGTCTTTTTGATTTCTTTGCAACAGAAGAATAGCTCTATTATTTTCTCAAACTCAAAAAAGGAGAGAAAGCTAACAACTGGCATTTTCCAAGGGGTGCCTTGAGTCTAATGAGGGGTGCTATAAGTCTGAAGACTGCTGACGCAAATAAAGGAGTAGTCAGTTATGTCAGAGGTCTACATTTTCTTATTGTAATAGTTAGTAGATAACGAGTAAATTTAGTATAAATCAGGGGTGTTAAATATCCAGGCCATTGAACTATATCATTCAGCCCCTGGGTCTGGGAATTTGGGCGTGAAGCCCACTACCAAGTTCTGGGGTAGAGATCCCCATTGGGAATGTGATTCCACAGCAGTGGGGCAAGCAATGGCTGTGTGAATCCTTATTGTTCCCTAAGCCATCAGCGCTGCTCACTTCGTTGTCACTGCCACTGTTTGCACAGGGCCACTGCCAATTGTCATGAATCTGTCCTGCAAGGCTCTTTATAGTTCAGATAATGCCTGTTAGGAGATCCATTGTCCAGACCCAACCTAGGGAAGCCAGGTGAGTTTGACACCCATGGGATAAATGAACTGCTTGGTGTTTCAGATCTGAATTAGTCAACAGGCATCTTACAGCTACTATGTTGTGTTTCAACATGCATTTTTGGGAGTTTTATGTAGCAAATCATGTTGGGGTATAATGTCAAATGATGCTGCGGTATAATGTCGTAATACCCTTGAAATAGGTAGTGGAGTCTTGTGATGGCAACAGGCTGTTTATTTAGTACTCAGGTTACTGAAAACAGAATTATCAAGTATGGTAGGGCACTGAGCTAAAACCAGGAGTAAAAAAAAAGGATTCTGAAGAAAACAATTTCTTACAAGGCAGAGATCATGGAAAAGGTCAAACTAACCACAGAGCTGAAGCCTACAGGAATTTTAAAGGCCTATGGAAGCATTAAGGTGCTTTTCCAAGTTTACCAAGGAGCTATTGCATCACAGAGGTCAGAAAACACCACACAAGAATGTTTACACCACTGTGGAATAAGATGCTACTGATTGAAGCTGTCCACCTTTGGAAGGGTGATCAAAAGCACAATTATAATCACTGAGAACACATTTAAAGTATAAGATCTACCAAATTAAAATGAAATACACAGGGACAAAATGAGCTGTGAACTCTACTTGTTGCTTCAACTGCAGTTTAGTCACAACCTGAGGTCTGGTACTGTTGGGCAAATGATTATTAAGAGAGCTTCATGTTTGAAAAGGCCCACTGTACAAGTGGTCAAACACAGGGAGCACATGAAAATCATACTGCACAAGGGCACAGATGTTACCATCAAGACTGCTACCAAGACATAGTTATTTTTTATAGCTGAAATTAGACAAGGTAATTTATATTTTGGGCTAGGGACAGACATTACACATAAATTGGTTTAAGTCATCAGAAACTGGTTTAAACTTGTAACAGAACGGATGTTCAGTGCACATAAACCAGTTTGAAAATGTCTGAAACCATTAACTGATTTGGCTCAAACTGGTTTATGCAATGTCTGCCCCAGATCCCTTGCCAGTTTAAAATAAACCAGATGCCACCAGCATACTCTCTGGGCTGGGCGGGGCTCTCTGATCCACAGCAGGGCTGGCCCCTCCCCTCTGCTCCCTGGCTGCAGCTCCCCCACTTCCTCTCACCACTCCCTGCTAAGCAGGAATTCCCCCCTGCCCTCTGCCTTGCAGAGAGGTGTCTGTGTATTTGCTAGCAGACCACATGCTGGCTATGGTCTGTGCTGAATCAACAGGCAGGATCAACAAGTAGCTGGTAATATGCCCATGTTGTTTTCTCAATTGGGTGATCAACACTGTTATCAATTCTCTGCTGGGCTAATCACAACGTCCTGCCGAGCCTGGCCACATCCCCCTCAGCTCCATGCTGTGGAAGGAAGGGAGAGCTATTCTAGCACCCCCCACCCTCCCCCCCCGGCTATTAGCCTGAGCCACTGCAGGCATGTACCTGTATTTCCTCAGTCCAGAGGGTATGTTTGAATGGTTACAAACTGATTCAGCCTAGGCATGTTAAACTAACCTGCGAAGATTGAATTAATTCAGGCTCAGGCTTTTTGAATGTCTGTCCCTAGCCTTAGTGTTCTAATGAATGAACCATATAAAAGTCCAGTGGCTATCATTAAAGTGCTACTGTTTTGATCAGCTGACCTTTTCCTGATTAGTTTATTTCCTTCATTTCAGTTTCCAAAACAATGCAGCTAAGAAGTGCTACTTCGTTCTTGCCTGTGAGAGGATCCAAGATTTTGAAACAGGAAGTTCAGGAACAGCAATTAATATTGTAAAGGAGAAGAAGCTTGCTCTCAGGTTCCTCTCCCCACTCCTGTAACCTGGGGTGGGCAGAGCATGCTGTGGGAGCAGCAGCTGGACTCTGTTTTTAAAGTCCCTAAATAAGGTAAGAATCTCCCCCTACCCTCAGCATCCTCACCCCTCCTTTTCCCTTCATGCTGAGCACTACCTCTCCTCCCCTGCCATTCCTCCCTCACCCACCATAGCTGCTACCCCAAGCTGATGTAGAGGTGGGTTAGGAGCTTCAGAGCCACTCCAGCCCCATTCCAGCCAGGCTGCACAGAGGCTGGGATCAAGTGGGGGAAACAGCAGCAGTGACAACAGTAGGTAGATTCTACCTCCCTGCACCTGCCTGTGGGCTATCGGTGAACACCTGGGGAGCTAAGTCAGAAAGGAAGAACCTGCCTGCCACTGCAGCTGCTGCCACTGTCTCTAGCTTAGCCTAGCTCCCCTGCACAGACCACTCACTGGAGCAGGGCAGGAGCGCTCTAGGGTTCCCTCCCTCCGTCCCTGGTCACCTAAGGAAAGTGGTAATGGTGGGCAGGAGAGGGAGGAATGAGAGGGGAGAAGAGAAGATGGGAAAGGGTAGGATTTGCTGGTAAGCATGGAGGAGAAAGGGTGGGGGGGACAATTATGTAGTGATCAGTGATTCAATAAATAAAGGCATATGTGAATAAGAAGAACTACACAACAGGTTTTATTGTGGAGCAGTTAGCAAACCCTGCAGACCCAATATCTGTCTGACTGACTACACATACTACCTAATAAGATAGCTCCTGAGGGACAATCTCCCAATTCCTAATCCCTGAGGGAGTTGCATGGAAAAAGGGGGTACTTGGAGATGTGCAACCCCTGGGAATGGAATTTTGGTCTTGGGTTCTGAGCCCCCACAATTTTTTAATGCTGCTGTCCTGAGCACAGCCCAGAACTGCTGTGTGGCCATCTGCTGCACACAGGGGCTGCCTTGGCTCAGACCACCAAAAGCAAGCACCCCCAAACTCTCTGCCATTCTGAGCACAGCCTGAGGCTGCTGTGTCACCATCTGCTGCACAAGGGGCTGCATAGGCTTGAATCCACCCACCGCAGACTTCCTCCCCATAAAGTTGCTCCTGCCAGCTGTTCAGCCAAGTACTCTGATGGCAGGGGAAGAAAAGGAATACAAGCAAGCAAATTTTCACAGTAAATAAACTTTACTTGAATAAAAAGAATAAATATCAAATAATAATAATAATAAACATTAAAATATAATAAATAATCTCATTACAAATAAGAGGAAGGAAAGCTTTGTTTAAAAATGTATATTAAGTTATGACATTAATGACATTAATGAAAATACTAAACCTACACTTAATTAAAATATGTTAACAAAACTGGACAACTGTCACTGATCTGCACATCTGAGCATTGTGTGAGTTATGGGTGCCCCCTGCTGTAATTTAGTAATAAGAGGTCAGCAGGGTTGAACTGTAACATGCCACCCCCTACTGTATTTAACTTGGAAAAGTGCATGGAGGAATTTTGGAGATTTTTGATCTGTCACATGTACACAGCGATGGAATAAACTGACACCCGTTGTGTCAATTTAAGGGAGACAGATTGAGACACTGGAAAAAAGCCCTTTCATGTGTACAAGCACCCTGAGTCTCCTGTTATGGGGTGTCTTTAAATTATAACTTCTATCACTACAACTTGCTTTGGGGGCTTTCCCCAACTGCTGCTCCCACAGCATGGTCCAAAAGGGCCCTGCTACTGCCCCCCAACCGGATCCGCCTCTATATTTTGGTCTCTATAAGCATTTACATAGAGCACACTCCACAGCCTTATACTCTAACGAAGGTAAACACTCATTCAACTGATCTGCATTCTCTTTTACATTTCTTTTAAAGCTTTGTAAAATGCATTTACTGTATTCCCTATAGCCCTAACACCAAAATTCTTTTTTTAAAATCATAGTTACAGAGCTTTTTAAAAGAAGTGAATACAAAAATATAAACTGAAGTGCAACTGTATATTATACTGTTCTTACATGATCTTTCCCACCATTACAGGACAAGCTTTGCCTGACTTGTGCAGCAGGGAAGAATGCAAACACTGCCTAAAGCATACTCTTCTGCAGAAATCCTACTGCCCAGGACACAATTCTATGGTGGGGAGAAGAGATGTTGGATGACACAAGAAATGTGGGGTGAAACAGTTTGACCCTATCCTAAAAAACTGTGGCCTTCTTTAGGCTGTATTTTGAACGATGGCAGTCATGTTTGTATCTTTTTCAATTTTCATTCCATACAGCAAACAAAACACTGGTCCCATTCCCATTTCTGAGGATGTACCTACTGGTTCATGAATATCTTTGTTTAGTGCCTGAGGGTTAGAAAGATCTTTCCATGTTTTTTGCACAAAAAGGAAAGCTATAAAAGAGACTCTTTTCTACTGCATGCTAGAAACACTTATTCAGTCTAAAACAAATCTACCATGAAGTGTAAATTAAAAATAGATCCATATCTAATCTGCCATTTGTTTAACCTATACACATCAAAATATATTTCCTCAATGCCAGATCGTACAAATATTAGCCAAGGAAGAACATTCAACATAGGAAGTTTATACTTTGTGGACTAAAATGATAATTAAGCTATTGACAGAGTAACTCTAGAGTCACTATGCAGAAACCAGTATAGTTTATCACCCATCATATTGCTCGATGGGAATAAACTGCCTACATGGTTTATATATTTAAATTTTCTCAGAAAATGTTTCAATACCTTAATACGAAACTGCAATAAAAAAAAAAATCAACATACCCATAAGTACACACAAATTAAATCAGCTGTGTAAATCAAAGATATTTAGTCAAAATCTATTATTTTCATGAGAACATTTCCTCCATGTAATTTTATTCATAAAATAACATCCCTGAATTCTAGTGAGGCATCCTCCAAACACAGACAATTAAGAAATAAAGAATGATCAGAACATAATATTCTTAGATCCACAAAGCCCCATGAGCCAAAAAAAACGGTCCTGTTAAAATAAGAGCTTGGTGTCCTACACAGGTATGGATATTAGTTAAAACAGAAAATGTCTTGAAAATTCATTTTTCTTTTGAATTGGGAAGGCAGGCGAGATGAATATTGAGAAAGGGCAGATACCAAAACCATGCTGGCATCACAATGAAAGCTTGGTCAATCATTAACTAATGTAAACATCTTTAAAAAAATCAGTGCACTACTTAATACATAGCTGATGTAAAAGACACAACAAAGCATTATATTAGGATCGGGAATGTGAGATCCAGTGTACTAATACAGTGCTGCAATTGATAAAAGCTGCAAAGGGTGAAAGATCCACAATCTCTAGACAGCCCAAGGTTAGGGCCCCCCAAAAATACAGACAAGTGGCACAAACAGACAAGTGGTTAATTGCACAATAATTAATTGTTACAGCACCTGATGAAGTTAGCCTGATGAAGCTTGTGCTATATATCTCTGGTTTAATTAGTTTAGAAAGGTGCAAACATATGCTGCCTTCCACCATAAATTTAGACATGTTATGTGCAAAGTCATTATTGCACAGTAAAAATGGCCATCCAGCCATAAAAATGGCCAAACATTTACAAATGTGTTGCTTAGAAAATGTAGGACATTTTTGCAGCTGGTTTCTGTCAAACTTGAATTTGAACCCATGGCATGTCACACAGAAGTGATAGTGTTTGGTCAGGCCCTCCAAAATCCCAAGTTTCTTTCTTTTCCTGGCCCTTTTCCTACAAGGGGAATTTCTGTGACTCATGTTGAACTCTGCTGCCCCAGGGTGTCTCAGCAGTTGTTATAACTCACTGCTACTCTTTCCTTTCCCCAACTAGGCTACAAAGTGGGTTCTTTAAGGAGCAATTAGCACCCATGATAACCAGCAGGGCTGTGTAAAATTTCACTGGGTGTTTCATTTCGAAACTGTTTCAACATGCTTCAAACTCGAAACAGCAAAATTGAAAGGAAACAAAAGGCTTCAAAACAACTTTGAAAAGTACAAGGGCACCTGAAACATTTTGAAAGTTTCAAAACATTTTGAGTTTCAAAGCTGGGCTTACTTGGCTTCAGCTCTGGTCCCAGGTGGCAGCAGCAGCCTCCTATCATCTGGTGCACAGATCCGGGGGCCCGAACCCCCAGGAGGACTGCAGGCCTATGCTGGACTCCTCCCAGGGGTGCAAGCCCCTGGATCCACAAGCCAGATGAGAGGAGGCTGCCACTGCCACCTGGGACTGGTGGCAGCAGCAATCTTCCCTGACACTGGGCGCTGCCTGTGTTCAGCGCTGGTCCCAGGCGGCAGAGGAAGCCTCCTCTCATCTGGTGCACAGATCCAGGGGCTCACACCCCTAGGGAGGAGTCTGGAACAGCCCAGCAGCCCTCCCAGGGCGTGTGAGCCCCCAGATCTGCACCCTGGATGAGAGGAGGCTGCCTTTTCCACTTGGGACCACTGCTGGGTGCAGGCTGCACCCAGCACCGGAGAAGATTGCTACTGCAGCCTGTCCCAGATGATGGTGTTTTGTTTTGACTTCCATTTCACCATTTCTAAGGGACAGTGTTTAATTTCATCATTTCATTTTGAAGCACTGTTCAATTTCATTTTGTTGAAAGTGTTTCACTGTTTCAATGTTATATCCATAGGCTATAATGGGGAATCATGACAATGCCTAACACTTTGTTATTTCTTGCCTGATCTGGATTCAGATCACAGAGATGGTAGCCCCTTCTGAGGGCACGATGCTTACCAAGTTTCAAGGAGATAAGTACAGAGGTGTCTGGGAAACTGTACCTCAAACCATTGAAAGAAAAACTTATATCACTTGCCAGCAGCAGCAGCCTCCTGCCATCCCATGCACATATCTGGGGGACCACATCCCCAGGAGGGCTGTGTGGCTGTGCCAGACTCCTCCCAGGGGTGCAGGCTCCCAGATCTGCACACAAGATGGCAGGAGGTTGCTGCTGTTGCTTGGGGCCACTGGCAGCAGCAGTCTTCCCAGCGCTGGGCGCAGGCTGCGCCCAGTGCCAGTCCCAGGCGGCAGTGGCAGCCTCCTGTCATCCCGCATGCAGATCTGGGGACCCACACACTTGGGAGGAGTCCAGCACAGTCCTACAGCCCTCCCAGGGGTGTGGACCCCCAGATATGCATGCAGGATGACAGGAGGCTGCTGCTGCTGCTGCCTGGGGACCGCCGCAGCCCATGCCAAGCACCAAGAAGACTGCTACTGCCACTGGCCTCAGGCAGCAGTGGCAGCCTCCTGTCATCCCACGCACAGATCCAAGGGCCCATGCCCCCTGGAAGGACTGTGGAGCTGTACCAGACTCCTCCTGGGTGGTGTGGGCCCCCGGATCTATACGCGGGATGACAGCATGCTGCTGCTACTGGCTGGGACCCGTGCCGAACCCAACCAAGCCCAGCTTTGAAACTCAAAACTTTCAAAATGTTTCAAGTGCCCTCTTTTTATTTTGAAGCTGTTTTGAAGCCTTCTGTTTCATTTCAATTTCAGTGTTTCAAGCTCAACACACATTGAAACAGCTTCAAAATGAAACACCCGGTGAAATTTTGCACAGCCCTAGTAAACAGATGCTCAACGTGATCAGCTTTACTTACACACAATAGCAATCTAAGTGGAGGAGGAAATTTGCTTGGAAAGCTGCACATGGCTACAAGATGGGGAGAGAGGAAAAGCCCATAAACAAAAGCACTTCTTATGGTATTCCAGGAGAATTTGTGCCCTTACGCTCCTGCCCTTCACATGCCCCCTCCCCCCCTCTTTGCACATACACTTTGCACAAGGGTTAGGGGAGTAGCTTCTTCACCCAGGGAGAGCTCAGAGTTCTCACCTCATTAACAGCATAGGTGAAGATATGGGACTGGGTTCTAACAGCAACTTTCAATCTCCCCTTTCTGGTGAGTGCTGGGAGAGCAGGTTTGAGGGGTCTTTCCCCTCTGATAGCTCCCACTAGGTCAAGGGCGGGCAATTATTTTGGGCGGAGGGCCGCTTACTGAGTTTTGGCAAGCCATCAAGGGCCACATGATAGGCAGCCAGGGGGAGATAAATATTAATTTTCTAAATTTTTTAGGGGCCGCGTGGGCTGGATAGAATGGCCTGGTGGGCCGTATCCAGCCCTGGGCCGCATTTTGCCCACCCCTGCATGGGTTGCATCTATACATGTGCTTTACTGCAGAGTAGATTAATTAGCTCTGCAGTAAAGTGTCACCATTTACATGTACACCAATATTAGGGTCCAGTAAACTAATTAACTCTGCCATTAGATAGTACTGTTAGGGACAGTACTATCTTACAGCAGAGTAATTACATGCGATTAAATGCAAGTAACCATGGGTATAAATACCACCCAGTCAGCCTAGCCATCCATACTCCTGCCTGACACTTGTGACCCAGCCAGCACCTCCACTGCCTGATGCCACCAGCCAGAGCCCAAAGCTAACCCCTCATTCCCCCTCCTAGCCCAGGACTGCTCTGCCTTAGCTCAAAGTACTGCTGTCCCAGGCACACGTATAGACATTGTGTCAAGGAGCAGTTTACTCCAGATCCAAGTGTCCTGCATTTTATTGTTTCACTTTAACTGCACGTGTAGATGCACCCACTTTGAACGTCAATATACCTATTGATTGATGGAAATAATCTCTGGCCAGTGCCTAACATGAGTATGAATATTAAAAAGATAGAAATATACCATGATGTGAACAAATACTACTCCTGACCATGAACTACACAAATTTGTGCTGCTGATTAAATCTTTTTGGATACTAGCCTATGAAGTCCCACAATATTGCTAAAACTTTCTTAGGCAAGAATGGCATAAATGTCATTCTTGTGGGCATATTGTGAGCTGGGTCACCTTTTGATAAGCAAACCTACCAGTATCAACTGCTTTGGTGAAGTTCTGCCAGCCTGATTCTGCCCTTTGTTAAAATTTAGAAGGCCTAACATATCTTCCAATTACCTGTAGTGACTGCCCAGAGTTGTAATAAGTCTTACGTTTAATAGTTCTGTTTAATACCTATTAATATATCTGTTGTCCATGAATTTTTCTATTCCCTTTCTGAACTTGACTGTACTGCCTGGCTCTACAACCTCCTGTAGTAGTGAGTTCCACAAGCTAACTACACACTGGGCACATCTACATGAGGTGCTTTACTGTGTTGATTAATTAGATCCACAGTAAAGCATTACTGTCTACGTGTGGTGCTATTAGACCACAGTAAACTAATTAACTCCACTGTACGATAGCACTGCTCAACAGAAGTACTGTCCGACAGCGGAGTAGTTACATGTGGTAAAATGCACATCCAGATGGTGACAGGGCTGATTGGGGCATGAGGGTGCTAAAGTGCAGGGCTACTCAGCAGGAAGCCCAAGACAGCTGCTCTGTAGCATGTTGAGCCAGGTCAAAGCAGTCCTGGGTTGTCAGGTTGACCTTCAGGGGCCCCTGACAGCCAGGGCTGCTCTGCTTTGGCTCAGCATGCTGTGGTCCTGGGAAAACTGTGCCAGAGTTTGTTGCTATGTGCTAATTGCATGTGTAGATAGGCTCACTGGGTAAACTTTCTCTTGTTCGTTTTAAACCTGTCCCCTAATTTTAGTGAGTACCCCTAGTTCTAGTATTCTGTAACTTGGTGAACAACAGTCTCCTATTCTTTTTGTTTGCCACCTTCTTGATTTTATAGACTTCTGTCATATCCCTCTCCTCAGTCTTCTGCTTTCCAACCCAAAGAAGTCTAACCTTTTCAGTCTATCTGGGTACAACAACTGCTTCATACCCCTGATCATTTTGGTTGCCCTTCTCCATACTTTTCTAATTCTACTATATCCTTTTTGAGATGTGAAGACCAAAACTGCACACAATATTCAAGATGTGGGCATATCATGAATTATTATAGTGGTATGATGATGTTTTCCTGTTTTGTTTTCAATTCCCTTAATAACACGTTGAGAAGGATTTGAGAGGCAAGGATATCTTTTATTGGACCAACCAACTGCAGAGTTGGGATAGAATTAGACAAGCAAGGTATTTTCCTTCAAAGTCTGAGGAGTTAAATCCAGTACAGCATAGTAAAAAAAAAATAGTTGGAAAAATGGGGAAAGAAATTCCTACAGGGAACAGACAAACAATTCAGAAATCCTTGCCTTTTGCATAACATCACTCTAACACTACCATGACATTTTATTAGCTGTCTTGGTCACCACTGCATACTGCACTGATGCTTTTAGAGAGCTACCTATAATGACTCCAAGGTCTATTTCCTGAGTCATAACAGATAGTTTAGAACCCAGCATTGTGCAAGTATAATCAAGGTTATTTTTCCCCCATGTGCATTACCCTGCACTTGGCATATGAACTTCAATGTCAACACTTTTTTGCCCATACACTTCACTTGGTGAAAACGTTCCACAGCTCCTCTCCATCAGCTTGGGATTTGACTACCTGGAATAATGTAGTATCACCTGCAAAATTGGAGATTTCACTGTACATCCCCATTTCCAGGCCACTGATAAAAATGTTGAACAAAATCAGATTGAACAAACGTTTCCAGTTACTTCAGCATTTCACATGTTTTGCAAAATTGCAGCTCTGATTACATTTATACTTGCCATCTGAAAAATGTGTTGTTTTTTAACCTTGTTTTCAGATTACTAAAGAATGATTAAGCATGTAGAGAAATGAGATTCCACATGCCACAAGCAATCAACTTACTTGCAATATTATTTATACAAAATATGCTCATATTTTAAGAGTCAACTACACAGCACTTATATGGGGACACTGCATGCATACATGTTGTCTTACAACAGGAAGGGGTAGCTGCTCTGAAGTCAGTTTGCTTTAGTGACTCCTGAGGAAGGAAAGGAGCAGGCAGCTTTCCAATGCTAACAGTCAGTGTAATCACAAGAGTTTAGAGGAAACTGATTTTGTCATGTGCCTAGGGGCAGAAATTACAACTACTTGCCATCACTTCTATGAAGCAGACCCGTATTACAATCCACAAACAACTTTGTGCGCAAATACTTAAAAGCATACTACTTGGTGTGCAAAAATTTTAGTAGTGGTTGTAAAGAAGACTCAAGAAAAAAAAAATAGCCAATAAAGTTTTTAAGTGCTGAAGTCAAAGTTTAATGCAAAGGGCCTTGTGTGCTCAAGTGTTTATGTGCTGAAGATATATTTGAAGTATCAGTTGTTAAATCTTGAAACAGAATAACAAAAACAGTGGTTTCAACAATGAAAATATCTTTCTAGTTTTACTATAAAATTGTTTGGTAGCACTTCCTTTAAGATTACAGTAAAGGTCCCATTCTAATCCATATCTTTAATTCACCTCTGTCTCTGTAACAATAAAAAATCCAGTGTACTTCCATTGTGACGATTTTTTTTTTCTTTAAACAACATTAGCAAGTAATTGCTCAAGCGATTTTAAAGACATCAATAACAAAAAATGGGATTGTCCCAGTTTTAGGGCTAGATTCTAATGTTCTTATTATTGGTAGATTAAAAATAACTTGTTTCCAAACAAAATCTTCTACACACAATTCTCATCTGAATATGTACTTGTTTTCTTATTATTCTTCCCACCACAACAAGCCTTTCACAGAAAAGGTAATTAGTTTTCAGTAGGAGCCATTCATAATGAAGGTTACCAATACTTCCAGGATGACAGTATAAATCTGAAGGGGGACAGCTTTTAAGTAAACATTCAGTTTTAAAGTAAAATCACACTTTAAGATCTCTTTTGTTTTAAGAAGGCTTTTATGATCACACCTAAGAAAAATGTTTTTCACATTCAGTTTTAGCCTCACTGTCACAAATTGAATATTTTTCATTTTAGTAATCATTCACAACTTATTACCATGATTATAGATAGATAGATAGAGAGAGAGAGAGAGAGAGAGAGAGAAATAATTCAACATGCATTACAGAATTCTCAGTACAAAAAAAGAGAATAAAAATGAAACAAGTTGTGATCTGTGAACATTAGCTACCATGGGAATAGAATATTGATGAGTGAATCTCAAGCAGTTTTGATTGCAGATTTAGATAAGCATCCCAGGCTAGGACATTACACATAAACCAGTTTAAGTGATCAGAAACTGGTTTAAACCTGTAACAGAACATAAGTTCAGTGCACATAAACTCATTTCAAAATGGCTGAAGCTGGTTTAAGATAAACGTGATTGAATGTAGCATCAGATTTAACTGATTTGAGTCAAACTGTTTTATGCAATGTTTGCCCCAGACCCCTTCCTGGTTTAAGTTACACCAAAGTCCCCCAGCATCCCATATGCTTTTCAGCCCTGAGCTGGGCTCTCTGCTTCAGAGAACAGGCTAGCCCTGCCCCTCTCCTCCCTAGCCAGAGCTCCAGAAGAGAATACTGGCACAGCAGGGTCTTCCTTGTTTCACGCACTGCTCAAGCAGTTATTCCCCCATCCTTCCCTCTCATCTCCCACAGCACGGACACTAGCCCCATGAACCCTAGGCATATGGTATGCTAGCTAATGCTGAGAGGTAGCGGGGTGTGTGTGTGTGTGTGTGTGCGCGCGCGCGCATGTCCAATTTCACTGGGACAGGCAGACAGAACAGTGTCTCCTTAGCGTTTTTTAGAGCTAATCAACAAGTCAGCTGGTAATGTCCCTCCATTCCTTCCTTGGAAAAACCTGTTTAAGAAGAGCTTGAACTACTAAGAAAGGCTTTTCGTTTCTTGATGGGCTGATAAACACTTTTAACAGACCCCTGCTGGTTGTATCAGCTCCCTGCTGGTTTGCAGCCCTGTCAGGTTCGCAGACAGTATGAAGAAGCAGGCAGAGGAAGATTGAAAAGCTCAGTATCATCAACAAATGCATGCACTGCACACCCCTCTTTGCCTCAGAGTGCTAACCTGGAGCTGACGGCTGGCAACACTTCCACCCCTTGAGCAGTGAGCGGGGAAAAGCCTGGGATGGTACAGGCCAGGGTGGGGGGTTATACCCCTCCCTAATCAGAGTGTCCTGCCGGGGCCTGGTTATGCCCCTCCATCAGCTCAGCACTATGAAAGGAACGGGAGGGCTGCTCTAGCACCGCCTCTCCCCCTCCCAGATTCTAGCCTGAGCTACTATAAGCATGTGACTGCATTTCTTCAGTTCGGAGGGAATATCTGTGTGGTTACAAACAGTTCAACCTAGGCAGGTTAGAGTAACCTGCAAAGATTGAATCAATTCAGGATCAGGCTTTTTGAATGTCTGTCCCTAGCCCAAAAGTTTGGTTGCTCATATTAAGAAGAGAACCACACTTAGGCTAGAAATGTCTGATAAAATGGTAGTCTATTTGAAGAAAATACAGTTTCAACATTTAGAACTTTTTGACTCCCAACTCTGGCCAGAAGTACAGAGGTACACAAGACTGAAAGAGAGAGATTAGGGAAAACGTAACAGGAATAAAACTTTTTAAAAAGTTTTTTTTAGTTCAAGGTTTGGGCCAAGATATTACATGATGCCTTATTTATTTATACTTACAAAAGAGTGCATTTCTTCCTGGTTTGTAATAGGAAAAACATGTATGGATAACAAAAGATGCATCTCTCTGTCATTGATGTATACATCAGTATACACACACACACACACACAAATATATAAAATTATATATTATAATGACGCCATTTTGGTCTCTTCTTGAACTTGCGAAATATTCATCCTTATAAGGTTGATGCATTGGCTTGATCACTGGCCTGGTGTGTGTGTGAGCACGCGCATGCGCACATGCATGTGTGTGTGTATGTATACATGCATTTATACATACACACACACTCTATGCACACATGTGTAGGCAGTTGAAGTTACTTATAGAGCACAGTTCAGGAGGCAGGAAGTTGATTTACTCCAAGCAGTTCAACTGCTGAAGCTTTCAGGCACCTAATGCCAAAATGCCACCTCTTTCCCTCAATTCTAAAGCCTGATTGGTTTCTGTCCAGCTAGATTCTCCTCCTATTATTTGACAGAAGAAGGGGAGGGGCATTGGAGAGGAAGAGACAACAGGAGAGAAAATGAATGATTATTTTTAAAATGTTCTGTATTCTGCTCTCTTACTTCTCTGGCCAATGCTCACTTGAACCAGTGCACAGTTCATGAGGCACACTGCCTGCAATGTTTTCAGGAGCTGGGGACATCCCATTTTGCCATCATGTTAGGTTTGTCTAGTTCAGTCACCAATCAAAACTTTTCCAACATAAAGTTTCCATCTCAAAAAATACACATTCAGTAAAATATCAGTCTTCCCTTAGGAGATGGATATCCTAGCAAAAGTTTTGATTAAGACCAGTTATGCAATCCTGATCCATGAACTGCCAAGATGTGGGGCTACTGGTCTTCCGGGTTCCTTCAACTGCCCAGTCAGATAGATTACCAACTCAGAGGCTGGGGAGTGAAGTGGATTTTTCCTTTTCACTGGAAATTCTGGATGCTGATGGTTCATTCTGATGCAAGATAAAACAAAACATCAAGACCCTAGGATATTCAATGAAACAGAAATTCCTTTTTCTAGCCAGTTCCAATGGTCTCGCTTCAAAACTATACAAGGCTCTTGGATTTGTGTAGGTCGTTCATGAAACTAGATACTTCACTCTCAAACCCACAGACTTTAAGACTGTCAAAATGCCTGTCAAGAATGATTGGGGGGGGGGGGGGGAAACAGGCAGGGATGGAGCCCTGCACACCCCCCTCCCCTTGCTGCTCCAGGCCTGACCCCGCACCCCCCCCCCACTTGCTGCTCTGGGTCTGACCCTGCTCCACCCTCTCTCCCATCACTCCAAATCCAACCCTGCTCCATCCCCCCAACCTCACTACTCCGAGTCCAGCCCCACTCCTGCCTCCCACGCCACTGCTCTGGGTCCAGCCCCGCTTGACCCTTCCTGCCACTCTGGGTCCAGCCTTGCTCCATCCCCTACCCTGCCGTTCCAGGTCTGGCCCTGTTCCGCACCCCCGCTGCACTCCGGATCCAGCCCTGCTCCACCTCCCCCACCACTCCGGGGCTGGTGGCTCTGCTTCACCACACTCCTGCTCATCTGGGTCTGGCCCTGCTCTACCCCCACCCACTGCACCACGTCCGCCTGGCCTGCATCCTGTTCCCTACCTCCCTGGCCACTGCCTCCCCATCCCTGCCAGCTGTTCTGGGGGGTGGCGGGAGGAGGGGTGGCAGAGGAGGGGTGGCACCACCATGATCCCCCGCTTCGCCCTCAGGCAGGGAGGTGGGGGGAAGCCACAAACCTCCCCAGCAGAAGCTCAAACTTGGGCCCACACAGCCTGGGCCATGCGACCAATCACCACCCAGCCTCTCGGCAGGGCATGCACAATTGCCCAAAAGTGTTATGGACAGACAGACACACAGACAGGCTAAGCCTTTTATTATATTATAGTTATGTGTGGCAATCATTTGCTTTCTTCTAACTACTGTCTCCCTTCTGGTCTTTTTGCTTGACATGTGTAATACCTGTTTTATCTTGATGACATCATAGCTTCCTTGGAGGAGATTCTGTCCATGCCCTTTTACTGAGACAGAGTGGGACACAGATCCTAAAGCTCTTTTACCTTAACCTTGCTGGATTCAGTTTTCTTCTTGGAGACATTTGAACAAAGTTTCTCCTGCAATTGTGACCTTTACAAGAGCAAGCATTGTATTTAAGAGAGAGAGAAAATAAAAATCAAGCAAGGGAAATAGTTTCCTTAACATAACAAGATTCACATTTCCCACAGAACAAACAAGGTAAGGCATTCTTGGTTAGCCATAGAGAACAGGAACAAGAAGAAAAAAAGAAAAGAAAAAAAAGGTGTCCTTTAGCTGCTGACAAGATGCCAACTTCCTGCTGTGGTCAAAGATCTCTCTCTCATCCAATTCCTTTGGCTGGGGCCACTTGCATACTCAAAATTCACCTCCTTTCATCTACGCAGACACTCCCATTCTCCAAATTGGTTTTCTCCATTTACAGACACACTCGCACATAAGACACAACAGAGAAAACAGCAAGCTACAAGACAGCCCTTTGAGGATAAAAAAGCCCTTTAACAATGACAACACTTCAAAGGCTTAAACATCAATCTCAGAACAGTCTATGCATCTCTTTCCCAGCCAGTTTTTATGTTATCCTTCAAAACAGATAGGTTGGCATTCCCCCATACCAAAACACACATTTCTTTTCTGTTATTAACAATTATCAACAAGAGGCAGAGGTCCAGATCCTCTGTAACAGAGCCATTCTGGAATCTCCTACCTCTATAGCTGTATTGGTGCTCCCACTCCTTATAGTTATTATTTTTTTTTTAACTGAAATCATTTTTTTGTTTTGATCTTGATCCCCAAAAATGCAATAATCCACTTAAGTGATAACAGCGGTATGACTATCAATCTGAATCCAAACTTTTTCCAGCTGCAGCAGCACTCATGTGTAGATTTTCAGTCAGTGCCTCATATGACTTCACCACAAAATTCTGAATCAGGGAGAGTAAAATTTGAATGTAAAAGAAAAATTTCCCCCTGCCCCTTCCAAAAAACAGCTTATTTATTTTTGTTGATAACCCAATACCATAATGATGGGAAAAGTGGAGAATGAAAAAAGAGATTAGAGATTCTCATTTCTGCGGGGGACTATACACCAAGGTTTCTACGAAAGTCTCTTCCTTTCAGCTAAGAATTACATCTAATATCAGAACATTGCTGTTCTGATGTTATATGTCCTTTGGCTGGGTCATACCATGCAGCATTTTTAGCTGGAAATGTTCATTTGTTCTGGGGTTGGGCAATTTCATTTGATTCACAAAACCATGTGCTTTCCATTGCATCATCTCTGCTTGAATGGCATTTGTATTTCTCGAGGGAAGTCAATCTGTTGTGAAGGACACAACAGGGTGCTATGCTAAGGGTAACATCCTTTGCCTTGAAGGCACTGTGGCCAACCTGAGCCAGTCCACGAAATTCATCACACACAAGCAAGCAGACAATGAAATGAAAATCATTCAGCTGAAATCTCAGACCAGATGCTTCCATGCTATGTTTTCAGTATGGTTCACTTAATTCTGTCAAAGTCTTTCTAATGGTAGCAAAAGAAGGGGGGATGTATGTGTGTCTTTTTTATATTTTTTCTGTTTGTTCTGTTTTGTTTTGTTTTCTTTTTAATTGCCAAGATACTTTAATTGCCAAGTCCAAAAGATGCCAATTGGTACTGGCCCTTTGAGCTTCCCCAATCACAAAAAATAATGCATGTTAATAAAAGCTTCTGCTCATTTAGAAACTTTCCAGAAAAGTAGCAACCTTTAGGGTGAAGTCATTTATTCTGCAATAGTAAAGTCAGGTGTACCATGCAGTGTACCTAGTATCTTCAATACCTATGGAGGTATTCAAGAATTCAAGAATAGCTATTGCATACAAAATTAATCATACCTTAATCCAGCTCATCTTTCAAGTGTAGGTGTGCCCCAGGAAAGAGATAGAGAACCAGTATTTTTGTAATCTGTTATTGTACACACACATTCCACTTACTGCAGTGACCGAGTTCCTCAACATATGTACATATGACCTCCTATATCTCTAGCTGTACAACTATCCTTACTTTTCAGGAAATGTTATCTGACCCATCTTGCAAGCCTTTAGATCAGAGGTGGGCAAAATATATGGCCCGCAGACTGGATCCAGCCCACCAAGGGATTTTATCCAGCCTGCAGCAGGTCCCTCATCTCTACCCAGCCCAGGCACAGGGGGCCACCTGGGCCATGGTGTATGTGGCCAGTCCCATCTTCCCCCCCACCCCCCAGGCATGCAGCAGGGCTGGTACTGTGTGGTGGTTGGACTCCACTTCCCGCCAGGAGAACCTTCTTCCAGCTGCTGCTGCTGGCAGTGTCACCATGGAGACCTAGCTCTGGGTCCCTATGAAAACCAGTCTGGGCACCCCAGCCCATCTGCCCCACACCCACTGCCAGGGGTGATGTATGGAGTAGGTAAGTGAGGTCTCCATGGAACTGGTCCAGGACATGCACAGGCAGGACATGCTTGGCTGGGGGATGGGATGGGGCCACAGGTGGGCAAGGAGTGGCATCCCTGAACAGGACAGGTAGGCAGGGCTGGGGCCAGGATCATGGGGTGGTGACAGCATGGGACCAGGGCTTGGAGCAGAGCCATGATCTGCTGCCTGCACATCCCTGCAACAGGCACTGGTTCTGTAGGCAGGGGCATGCTGAAAGCAAACCATGGCTCTGCCCTGGGCACCAGCCCTGTGCTGTCACTGCCCCATGATCCCAGGCTTGGCTCTGGCCCCACCCTGCTCCCAGATGCTGCTCCCCACATGCCCATAGCCTTATCCCATTCACATGGCTGAGCACACCTGCATTCGGGGTGGTCACAGGCTGGTCTTAATGGAGACCCTGGAACTAGAGCCAGGACCAGGATTACCAGGTGGTGACAGTGTGGGGCCAGGGTCTGAGACAGAGCCACTTAGGGAGTTTTGGTGAGCTGTTGCAGGCCAGGAGGGAGTTGAGGGGTAAAGGAAGAGGGCAGTGGTTCTGATCTGGCCTGGCCTAGCAGAGGGTGGCAGGTGCTGACCTGGCCTTCCACAGATCACCATAACTCCCTAAGTGGCCCTCCAGCCCAAATAATTGCCCATCCCTGCTTTAGACTCAATATAGAAGGTGAACACTCATTAGAAGAGCAACACTTTAAAGAAAGATTTGGCTTGTTGGCAAGAGCAACAAATGGACCAAAAAAAGACACTGCTGATTCCATTTCTTGTTTTAGTGCAGGAGCAGCTCATTGTCATTACTTCATTTTCTCCTATGGAAGATGAGTACAATCTTAGGGGGACCTTGCCAAAATGAGGCATAGCTCTACAACTTTAAAGCTCTACTTCCAGAAAAATGTGGATCTGTCTGTTTCTACAAAACCTGATCTCGCCTCTGGATATTAAAAAAAACAAGGACAATAAAGTACCACAGGAAAAAAATCCTATTACTTATTAATTTTGTTTGGTGGAATGATGACAATTTTGTTTTCACAGATCTAGTTTATTTTATTCAAATCTAATCAGTTCCATTCATATTTTGTTTGAATGAGCCCTGTTTACCAAGCAATCCAGATTAATGTTTGTCTGCCCTATTCTTATTTAGCTTTTCACCATTCTCCCTATTATCCAGAAATGTTATCAGTTGTGAGTTTTTATGTACTTCCAGAACACTGATGAAAAAAATAGGGTTGAGTAGAAATACCTGTGGAGTCCAGCTAGAAAAAGATCAGTGGTGATTCCCAACTGATGTATTCTAATTTCTCTCTCCTTATACACTGCTTTGCATACATCCTTTCACAGCATCTGATGAAGAGAGCAGCACTTCATGAAAGCTTGTGCTGTATACACACGGCACTTTGATTAGTCTATAAGGTAAGGTGGTAAGGTAAGTCTATAAGGTGCTTACCCTGCCTCCAACTTTAGCATGAATCAGCTTGCCAGTTTTTACTCCATTTTGCATGCACTTCATTAGTATTGTATAGGGATAAATGTCAGGCAGTATGGTGTCTAATGTTTTATATAATATATTACATCTACCTAGTTAGCAGATTCAACCAAATTTTCCTCTATTTTTGAGGCAATCTGGTCCCCCTGGACCTATTGAATCACACCCCCCCCCCCCCCCAGTACATAACCTAACATAAATGATATTTCCATCCTTCGATTTGTATTAATTAAACTCATCTCCATTTTTCCATTATTTTGACCTGGAATGATGACAGGTTAACTAGCCTGTATTTCCCCAGGTCATCCTGTTTGCCCTTTTGAATAGCTGGATTGAGCTTCCTCTTTCCACAGATATCCCAATGATCAATGTATGTTACATGAGACACTCTTTGCACATTTAAAGCTATGGATATGGATCCATTACAATTCAACTCTTTAGCTCAAGTTAGATACTCATGTCTTTAGCTAAGTCTCTGTTTGTATTTCTGTTTGCATCACACAAGCAGAATAGAAGGACTACATTATTACACTGCTTTTACAGTGGCAGAATATTCATCACTCTTCTAGCAGGAGCAGGAGCAGGAGCAAAATCTTCACACTAACTACTACAGAAAACAGGTGATGACAGAAGTTTAATTCACACCCTGGCACTGGGAACAAATGGTGCCAACAGCACCTCCTCTATTATTGACACTCCTATCCTAGTAGAGTCAAGATACAAAAGGAAGAGTGATAGGGCTTCAGGAACACATGAAAATCGGAGTTGTGTGTCATAATATGAGCCCTGACAATTCTAGTCCTTCACCAGTAACATTAGTGCTTCTATCACTTTTTAGACTTAAGCACACCTCCTTAGATGCTAGGCATCCCTCAAAAATGCTAGCTCTTTGTTTTCACGCATTATTTGACTATGGAAGACAAAGAATACAGCATTTTTTCTTTGCAAAGAACTCAGAAAAGGCACAGCAGGTCTGAATGTTTTTAACACTATGGATTCTTATTTAAAATCATTGGGGGTGTCCCTATCAGTGGGAAAGTGCATGTCTCTGGGGACAAAAAGCAGCAGCACAATATCGTACCACTGCTGCTTATCCCTGGGAAATGCCTGTGCATGCATGCTCTGGTGCATGGCATGTTGACCTGGGTGGGGTAGGGGAGGCTGGGGCCAGCACCTGGGCTTGCTCCAGCAGACTTACCTGGGGTCCTGAGGACTTTCAGGGGCTGCAGCCACGGCAGAGCCTGGCCTGCAGCTGGTGTGTGGCTCCAGCCGGCTAGGCTCCAGTTTCTGGCAGCACATGCTGCTGCCATGTGTGCCACCCTGCTTTATTAAGGCATGGGTTTTTTGACACAAGGGTCTCCTGGTGTCTGCTCCCCACCTCTGTGCTGCAAGTTAGCAGTGTGGGGAAATGCTGCATGTGTAGCATGTGCAGTGTGCAATACTACAGATGGGTCTGCAGCACGTCCTCACTTGTCTGGATGCATCCACTGGTTTTATCTTGTGAATCTTGTTTACGCACCTTAATGGTGCTAACGTTACGTGATATCTTGCTGCACCCCTGAATGGCTCTCAGGTGCTTCAGGGTGCTGTGGTACCCTGATTGAGAATCACTGGCTTATACAATACTGATGTTTTCAACCATGACAGTACTGCAAGGAAGGAACTGAAATAGCACTTCTGTGGTGGTCAACATGGAGAGCTGGGTTTCAAATTTGTTTTAAACAGAAAATGGGGATGGGTGCTGAATCTTTGGGAAGCCTGAGGGGAACTAAATAGGCCAGAGTTGGAGACAGAAGAACCTCTCCAGCCAAATAAGACCACAGATAATACAGATGGGATGGCAGAGAAAGACCTCCCTGTCGTCCCATTCACACCTCAGTGGATTCAGTCCTTTTTATAAAGGGGAACATTTCAATTACTTTGAGGACTCAGAAGATAAAAGACAGTGACAGCCTTATGCCACAAAGAAGTTAAAGTACATTTCCATACACACTTCATTCATGTGGAAGTTATTCCCCAGCTACAAAAATACACTTGAAGAAAGATTAAACACAGTAAATCAACACACACATGCAAATGTGTGCAAACATTCAACTTTTGTGGCTCATGGGAACTACCATTAACCTGTAGTTATATTAACTGGGTAATGTCAAATCTACCATTACTAATGAAACTAAAAACTGGACAACATTTTCCCACAAACAAAGGTAACATGGTCGCAAGCCAGTACAGAACAGAGTAAGGAGGTTGAAACCTCTTTCCATGAAAAGATTTAGTTCTCATTTTCAGCAATTTTTTCCTGATACCCCGTTTACATGTTCCTTTGCTAGTTTCATTCCATTATAATCCTCAGATCACCTTAAATAATGTTTGCTACTGCCTGGTCTGTATGCCCTTCAGGTATTTGTGGACGCTTGTTGCCCCAACCCTGCCTGTTAGCCATCATTTAGTAGGGAAGTATCAATTCTCACTTGGATCATCTGCTGCCTGGAATATCTGGTAATTTCCAGTTCAAACATCCAACTAGCTCTCATTTTTGATGGCTATACAGTGTGCTACCATCCAGAACACCAAGCATGTATTATTGTCTGTGTTTCTAAACTTGTATCATCAGGAAAGATTCTGCCATAATTAAGAGTCTAAAACAAACATATCCCACTGAGGGCCTTAAAGTTTATGGCCCATCCAGCCTTGTGTCCTGTACAGTATAATTTGTGAAGTGCTGTGTTAGCAGGACTACAGAAGACTACAGTTAGTATGGAAGTGCCCCCCCGCATCAGCTTCCCTGCTAATTTATAATCTAGGCAGTGTTTTAAAGTCTCAGACAGATGATGTACATGCTGATTACCTCTCTGTTCTAATAATCTGAGTTGACTTTGACCCTGCTGCAAAAATGACATTTCAAAAGAAAATGGGCAAATGCCTCCTCTTCAATCTTACTGTACCTGAGAGATCGTCAGAGACAAGGTCTGTACATACTAATAATAAATCCTTCGCTTTTTCCATGTGTATTAAAGGGAAAGACACTGTATAACAACATGCACTGTCTTGTAACCACAGAATGCTTTTAAGGAATTATTTTTAAAGTCTTGTGTCAATGCAGCCAGATCACAATTTTGCTAGAGCCGGCTTCAGTAGAAATGTGTGGTTCTGATAATGTTTAGTCCTGTAATTATAAAGATGTGATAAGGATGACTTCCAACAGATTCGAGCTGTTCACAGCTTCCTGGGGCAGAGAGAGGCTTTCCTGACAGAGCTTCTGATTCAAGCTTCATCTGCTATGGTAATGAGCAAGGGGTGGAGCCAGAGTGAGGAATTTCATTTACTGAATATTTGTGCCTGTCAGCCAGTCTGCTCTCAGTTACACCACTGTAAGATTTGATGCAACTCCAGTTCCCAACAGTGGAAGCAAGAGGCATCCTATTCCCACTATCTGCACTAAGGCCACTCTCTGGCCCAATTTAGAAGACTGAAGGTGCATCTACACGTGCGTTTTACTGCAGAGCTGACTAATTAACTCTGCAGTAAAGCATCACCATCTACTGTGGGGTATGCAAAGCTTCTGTACCACAAGACAACTATACAGGATTATGTGGGTGGAGGCTGTACTGAACACTATGACTCCCACCTACTAGGGAAGCACCCATACTCTGCCCATGAGAAAAACTACCAAGTGGAGCAATAAGGCATGCAGTTATGGAGGTCAGGGATAATGGAATGGAGGCACTAAGAAGTTCAATGATTTAGCTTTTGTTAAACAATAACTGCAGAACTAGGACCTGAACTTGGATGTTATGGCTCCCAATTGCTGCTTTAGCTGTTAGGCTATTTCTGGTTCCACATAGCCGCTAATGCCCCTGAAGAAATCTACAGATTGACAAAACATAACTTGCTCCTTTTCACTGCTTCTCCCCTCCCTTACCCCTCTCGGGCCCTATAAAGAACTCATCACTGCTGAGTGGCACTGTGACATGAGAGAGGACACAGGCTCCTTCTTCTCTGAGTGGAGAGAGTATTGCTGTGAAGGACTCATTACAAGATATCATCAGTGGGGGAAGAAAGAAAGTCACGATCAAAAACATTGATACACAAAGTTTCAGAGAGCTAGAGAGAGGGGGCTTTACAGCAGAAACCAAACTAATGAAATTAATCGCTCATGAGACTGTCATGATAAGACTGCTGGTAATCAGAGTAATATTTTACATTTGTATCTGATTTTCTTTTGTTATGTCTTGGTCTCTCCTATTCTTACAGCTCACCTGTGCATGGAGATTAGGATTAGAATATCACTATAATCTTATCAACACCTTGTACTAGCTCAGTATCCAGTCCAAGAGCCCCACCATGTTAACTAGGGGAAAACAACCAGGTCTGCACTGACAAATTAAGGTTCATCCTTGACTCAGGATAACATTCCACAAACACTGCTAGTGCTTAAAGGTTGAGTTTTATTTATTTATTTCCAGGAACAATTTTTTTTGAGAGACAATTCTGTACAGCAGGAGTGGGCCATTATTTCACCTGGCGAGGCACTTTATGAGTTTTGGTGAGCTGTCAAGGGCCACACACACAAATGTTTCAGAAGATATCATTTTAACAAATTGTAGATTAAAAAACCCAAGTAATATATTAAAAATCAAACATCTATTATTCCATATTTTAATTTTATTTATTTCAAAAAATAATTTTGACCTGATTTATGTTTTTTTGAGTAGTTTATATAGAGATGATTGCATAATAGCTCAAATAGAGTCTTATTCTTGTATATTGTGTGGGGGGGAGATGTAGAGGGGTGGAAGGGACTCAGGGTGAGTGTGCACGTGTGGGGGGGGAGGGAACTGCCCATGCACTAGGTACCAGAAGCCAGCCAGGAGTGGAGGGACAGAGGAGAGGGGGCAGGGGACACCTGCAGCAGCATTCACTCGGGTGGTGCAGTGCATGTGCAGTCTGCCCCCACCACCACCACCCAGCCCACGGCTGCCCCCGAAGTGCTCCACATGGGGCAGTCAACACCATGCTCCCACCTACACCCATCCCACACCCACCAACATCACTCTCCTGGCCCCCATCAGAGTGCACAGCCTCCTGGTGGGGCTGCTTTCCACCCACTCAGTTGCCTGCAGGTGACTGCTCATTGTGCTGGGTGGCTGAGTGGATGGAAGGCTGCCAGAAGCTGGAGCCCTGCACACTGAAGCAGGAGCTACCCAGCTGCTTTGCCCCACCTGGTTGGGTATGTGGTGCCCAGCACATATCCCCAGGCCACCACTTCTGTGTGCTACCTACCTTCCAAAGTAGCACAGCAGGGGCAGTAGGAGAAGTCATTGGATCCAGGGGGAGCCAAACACTACATGGGTTTCTGCAGCAGCAGTAGGAGTAGCCCCGCCATGAAGCTGTGAGCATTGACCTGAACCATCAGTGGGTGCAGGGCAGGTGCCAGCTAAATACAATCAATTGGTGTGTTGGATCCAGCCTGTGGGCTGTATTTTGCCCACCCCTGCTCTACAAAAGCTGAAGGATCTGTGAACCAGAGATTCTCAACACCTGCCATGCCTGTGTATTGGATGAATTTTAGAGCTGCTAATGACTTCACCAGATTTTCATGACAAAAATCTAGAAATATCTGTGATGTTAGCATACAGAGACAGAAATCAGAATGGAAGTATATAAGAAGGTCCTGAGGTTCTTTCCAACCCTAATTTTATGTGATTCAAAGAACATGGGATGTTATAGAGCTACTGCTAGTTCCAGTGCCCAAAGGGATCTCAAGCGTAGGGACAGAGAATGAGGAGACAGGCAGTCTCTGCATTAAGGTTCACACAATACACGCAGTATATATAGTAGACTGCTATGTCCTTTACGTAGCAGACTGCCAGCAACATGTCCTCAGCTGTAAAGAGTCACAGACATATGCAGGTGCCAAACGGACAGTGTGTGAACACCTGGATATAAAGGAAACAAATGAAGTTCTTGTAAAGGCACAAAATAGAAATCACATGAGTTATTTCCCATGTGGCACACAGGAAGCTAGACACACAACTCCTATTAACAATAATGGGAGTTATGCATCTAATGTCCCACATGCTGCTGTAAAAATCTAATATACCTCAACGCCTAGATAGCATTTTACATAAACAAAATGTTAAGCCATAAAAAACCCATATCTACCTACTTAATGTCTCCTTAAAGAAACACATTAACTTTCCGACTTACGTATGAACTTAAGTGCTGGAAATGTCCCAGGGGAAAATGCATCTCATAAGAAATCGACATTTTTCCAGCTTTTCAGGCTTCTTTTGGAACAAAAGTGCTCTCATTCTCTTTCTTCACCTCTTGTTTGTTTTAGCGAAATAGGAAGCATATAGCCAAATGGAAGGCAGAGTAGGTTTACACCTTATAGACTAACTAAATCAGAGATGCATAAGCTTTCATTAGCATCTTATGAAGTTTGTTGCTGCTTTAAGAGGACTTGAATACAAAGGGTAGGCTGAGGGGAAGAGAGAAAAACAAAGCGATTAACCCACTGAAGGCCACAGGGGTTATAAAAACTAATCCAGAAAATGGGATAAGAATCCTTATGTTTTGGTTTAAACCAGCGGTTCCCAATCTGTGGTATGGGTACACAGTGGTACACAGACAACCTGTCAGTGGTACGTGTTAACAGATTTATTATAATTACTTTATATGACAAAAATTTGCTGGTGGTACTTAAGGTTGAACTGAAAAATGTGCTGGTGGTACTTAAGGTTGTATCATTCAGTTTAAACCGTACTTAACACAATCCAGTCTATGGAGGATTTTTTTGTTCTTCCCACTCCTGTTGGGTTTTTAAAGTCTCATTGTCTGAAAAGAGTTACTGGTGTTCTGGTTCACAGGGGAAAGTTTTGTTGGTTACAGGTATGGACATGGAGAAATAAATCTTTGTGACAGGTTATGTGCAACACCTTCCTGTTAACAAAACAACACTTTGTGGTGGCTTATTATAATGTTATTATTATTTAGATTCCCCTGTCTTTCTTTATATCACTCAAGGCACTTTAAAATTAGAGTAAAAAGAGCACACAAGAGAAGGATAAGCCTCCAGGGAACTGGCCAGATGATCTCAAAAAGAAAAGTCTTTTCTACCAAATTTCTGTCGTAGAACCAATATATATGACATTTTTAGAAAATAGAACAGGGATATTTTCCCACATTACATCCACTTGTGGGAAGCAAGTACAGGCATATCCAGGAGCAGGTAAAGAATGCTAATGCTACTGTGGGTACCCAACTGAGCAAAACACTAGAGTATATTAATTTATTCATTATTTATTTATTTGATTTCTATGCTGCCTTCCTCCAAAAAAGGATCAGAGTGGCTTACAATAAAATAATGAAACTTCCTTAGACAATACCCCCAAACTTAACCCTACATGCTAAATGCCTGCCCAAATAGGAAGGTCTTACATGACTTGCAAAAGATGGTCAGTCTCCAGCTCAGACAGGCCTTAAAGTGGGGGGAGTTCCGAAGCTGAAGAGTGACTACCAAGAATGACCTCCCATGTATTTTCACCAAGCAAAACTGGCACATAGATGGTACTCATAGAAAGTTGCTGTTCACTGACTTTAGGGATTGTGATGAAACACAATGGAGGAAACAGGCCCTTCGGCTAGGGAGAACAATTGCACATAAACTAGTATAAAGTTATCAGAAACAGATGTAAACCTGTAACAGAACAGAAGTTCAGTGCACATAGACCAGTTTCAAAATGGCAAAACCTGGTTTAAGAGGTACCTGGAGCAATATAGTATCAGATTTAATCAGTTTAGGGTAGACAGGTCTAGCAACATTGTATTCCAGATCCCCTCCAAACTTACTAAGTCACAGTCCCCCAGCATCCCAGGAACCCTTGCAGCTTCCCTGCTAACAACCTTTCCCAGGGCGGGCGGGCTAGCCTCCACCAGTGCTCCTCTGCTTGAGGCAAGCTGGGTCAGTGCCAGCCTGGCCTTTGTACTGTCACAAAGCCTGCATCCTGTCTGTATCTGTCAGCCTAGCAAAGCAGCAGGGTGAGGGGAGGTGGGGGACAGAGTCCCAGCCCAAGCAAGCTGGAGTCTGCCCAGCTGGGGTGAGCGTCGCACCATGGGGGTTTCTTTCACCATTCCTCAGGCTTCCCCCAAGCTTGGCAGACCCCAGCTTGGGAGAAACACAGGCCTGCAGTGGAGGAAACCCCATGTGCAGGGCTCCCCATAGATGGGCAGACCCCAGTTTGGGGGAGCCAGGACTACAGCAGGGGCTCCTTTCCTCCTCCCTCCTGCAAGTCAGAGGCAGAGACTTGCAGAGGGTAGAGCTGAGCAGCCAGCCTGGCCAAGTGGGCAGGGGCTCCCCACAACTAGGAAGACCCCAGCCCAGGGGGGAGCCTGGGGCTGAGGCAAGGGAAACCACCCACAGCAGAGGATTCCCCCGAGCTGTCAAAGGGGCTCCATTCCTCCCTCTGCAGGGAGACTGCATGGGGAATGGAGATTGGGGGGGGGGGGGTGTCAGGAAGCCAAATCAGGGATGGCCCCCCACTTAGCTGGATTTAGCAATGGCCTGCAGGCTGGGAGGCATGCAGGAGCGTCCTCCACCTTCTGGCCTGGGCCAGTGCAGGCATCTGCCTGCTTCCCCAACCGAAGAGTGAATGTGAGTTCCATTCATTGTCAGCCCAATCTACGCAGCTTAGAAAAACCTGCAAAGACTGGATTGATTCCACCTTGGGCTTTTTGACTGTCTGTACTTAGCCTTAGGGTGCAGACAGAGGTAACATTTAGAATATTTTAAACATGGTTTAAATTGTAAGCGTCCATATGTAAAAGCCAATTTATTAGAGTGGTTTAAACCCCCTAGAACATTTCAAAAGTACACATGAATAATCAGATATTATTTTGAACTGGTCCTCTGTGAACCAGTTCAGTGTCATGTGTAGATACCAGGCTTTCAATAAGTAGTGCCTAGCTGGTCTTCCAGGTATCTCTTACTGCACCACTCTCGTGGAAGAAACAAGCTTCACTCTTTTGTTTAGTAACAAAGTTGTCAGAGACCCTTTATTTACAAGCAGCTGCAGGGGGGAGGCACTGAGCCTCTCCACCACAGACAATCAAAGCAAACCTTTTATATGTTTCAATATTCAGGTCACATGACACAAGATATAACAAGCTGAACAGAGAACTAGTTGGAAACAAGAAGCTGCAAAGGTGGGAAATTTATGGAGTGACCTATTGACCTCACAGGTCTGCTCAGTGGTTATGGAAAATTACACAAAGCATTTCTAGAGAAAGATATTAAGGCCTGGGGTTTTCTTCTTCTACCCTCTTTACCCCCATTCTCCTACATACCTAGAACTCTAGTGCCTAACCTCTTTGCCTGCACTTGACCTAATCTGCAGCATCCATCCTGAACAGGGGGGCTCAAGGGAATGCCTGAAAGCTTCTCTATTAACTTGCATTGCTGGCAGTTGCAGAAGTCTTTGTGTGTGCGTGCATGCACACATGCACACACATATACATATGCACCCTGGTGAAGGTTTGGTACAACTGAAATGCCTAAAGTGGGACTACTCTATTTATAGTCCTTGGCACTGTGTGAGCAGACATTTCTAAACTGAGACAACTGTGATCTAGTTCCGAATCAGTGACATTTTTGGGAGGGTTCAAGTGTTGTGTCTGTCCACACCCTTAGATACGTAGGACCCAAGGCATTTTTTTCCAGCTTGAAGCATGTAAAATAATCCCCTTCCTATTTGACAGGGTACTTAAGCATGTGCTTGATTTTAAGATGATGTTCATAAGCTTTGCTGAAGAGATGGGGCCTACTTACAAGCCTAAGTGTCTGGCTTAATCAAGGCCTAAGTGAGCTAATAATCCTGATTTGGGAGTGTTTTACAGCCATTTTAGTTAGGTACAAAATGCTATGTAAGATGCAAGGCAGTTGAATATGATGCTCAAATATGTCACATTATGCATTCATCTTAGGGTATAGCCAAACAAATGGAAAAGCTTTTAGTTTCCTTCCTCATTTCCCACTGTCTCTATTTGCATGCTCTGGATTTGGAGAACAAATACATTAATTGTCAATTATCATTTACTGATTAAAAAAAGATTGGCTTTGCTGGCTCAAGGTCAATGGGATTTTTATCAGTGATCCCAGTGGGGAGAGACTCAAGACTAAGGTACTAAGCTCTGTATAGAATACAGATGAAGTGTGATCCCCTCATCATAGGAAAGTTTTCAAGAAGAAATCAGCAAATACCTGAAAGCTGGGATAAAGCTAGAGAGCAAGTACACAGGGGTACAAAACACTCATAATTCCACTTTAATCAACTGCCAAAAGTCATTGAAGTTATGGACTGATATGTGTAGATTCAACATAGTATTACTGAAATCTGGTGGCAATTACTGCACTCCAGCAGCCTCCTGCATCTCATGTATCAGCGTCCCCATGCTTAAAGATGGTGGGGGGAGATTCACAAAGTTGGACTATTAAAATCATTGTTTTTAACCTACTCAGGAATTCTGAAGTGGGTGAACAGCAAGGAGGACTGGCATTCTGTATCAAGAATTGGGTTATGTTTCAAAATCACTGGCAGATCTGAAACAAATGATCTTGAATGCTTTAAAATGCAATGTTCTATTAGATCACACGGTGATGTAATTAGATGGTATTTCTTATTGACCAGGGGTTTTCAACCTTTTTTAAGGAGTACACCCTTTCTGGTGGAGAAGGGGTGGGAGGGTATGGTGGTGTCCAGATGCAGAGCGGAGCGGGGGCGGGGAGTGGGGGGAGCTTGCACACGGTGGCAGCAGCATGGAGTGGTGGATGACAGCAATGACTGCCATGTGCAAGCTCTCTTCCCCCACCCCCATGTCTGGCCAGCCAAGTAGTGCCTGTGCGGCCCACAGAAGGGAGCCAGTGCCCTCACCCCCTCCTGGCCCTGTTTCTGGGAGGTGGTGGTGCAGGTTGGGGGATAACGATGCTCCATCCCTGCCCACACGTACTTCCTAGCCCCTTTCTGCATACCCCCGGTTGACAACCCTTGCTATAGATTACTAATTCACACTAGAAAAATGCTCACTAGCTCCTTTAGAACACTGATCTGTAGGAGGAAAAATGCTTCATTATCAAAGGGGGCTTCATCTGAGTGATGTACACTGGAGGTTACATGCTGCCAATACTACATTGTCCTCAGAATTTTTAAAAAAAGGTATAGATGGCATAGTCTATTACAAAATTGGTGTATTCAATACTGGGAAATTCCATATTAGGACTCATGTTGACAGATAAAGAATTCATAATAGACCTAAATAGTAGAGGTGTCTTACGTGCAACAGATCAGAACTTAATTACCCTGTTTGTGCAAAACAAATATAAAGTCCAAACCATTAGTGTCTGTACTTGCTGCTTTAAGTAGGGACAACTTAATGAAACTGTAAACAATTCTGAGGCAAATCAGCTGGGAGAAAAAGATTAAACTTGAATAATAATTGGGAATTGTTTATAAATATTTTGCTAGATGCCCAAAAGGCCACAATCCCATAGTCAAGAAAGTATGCTACGCTGGTTAAAACAAAACAAACAAGTGAACCCACAAAACCCAGCCTGGCTTAGAGGAAATAAAAATAACTACAAAAACTGAGTAAGATAATTTATAGTAATGAATTTAAATCAGAAGGTAGGAATGCACAGCATTGATAAAGAATAGCAATAGGACACAACGGGCGAATCTACACGTGATGCCATGTTGCTGTAGCAATGCACTCCCTTGTTATAGCGCATTGCTATGGTGACATAGCAGCTAAATATAACAGTGCATTGTGTGCATGGTGCAGGACAGGCTGTTACTGTTCCACCATTTCATACTTCCAAAAGGAAGTCCTAAATGACAGCACAATAACAAAGGCTCCGTAGTGACACGTGTAGATGTGCCCAAGGAGGTGGGGGGAGGGGAAAAACCAGTGGCTAACACATCATCCAAAGGCAATAGGAGTTTTTAAAGTCTATTAAGAACAAATGAAGAAGCTGAACAATTATATTGGTTCAGTATTAAAGGGACACGGCAGAACTGCAATAATAATGAAAAAAAGGGAACCGTTCAAAAAATAAATAAGTTAGTCTTCTATACTGGTGATGTACCATATTCATACCATGAAAGGTGTAAACACTTTCCATTGCGTTCCAATAGTAACTAAGAAAGGTGGTAAGCAATTTTAAATGCAAGAAACTTGCATCCATGAATATTAAAAGAGCTGACTGGGGTGTTTTTTGAACTGTTAATACTGAATATCATCAGATCTCAAAACCTGAGAAACTTCCATTGGACTAGAAGAAAACTAATGTGCGCCAACATTTAAAAATAGTAAATGGGATGACCAAAGCAACTATAGGTGTACCAATGTGGCATTGATCCCAGCCAAAGTAACAAGCATGAAGAATACAAGCAAGATTTTTAAAGATCGTCAGCATCAGTTTATGGAAACTGGGTCTTTTTTAAATATCTTTTAATGAGAATACCATTTATCAACCAAATGTGTAATCATGGGGATGCAAAGTGACATCTTACTTAATGAACTAGAAGGATACAAAAATCAACCCAGAACACAATAAAGAGACTAAAAACCAGTTAAATACCATAATAGGTATCAACATGGGGAAGCAATGTCAAGCAGCTGTGTTTTTAATGAGGTCCCATAGGGATCTGCTCTTGGTCCTGTGCTATTTAACATTTTTTATCAATTACTTGGAAAAAACACATCATTATAAATAACATTTGCAGTCAACACAAAAATTGGGTAATGTCTAAAAACAAAGAGGACAGATCACTCACACAGAGACACTTGGATCGTTTAGTAAGCTGAGCACAAGCAATCATTTCAATACATGTTGATGGAGCTAACTCTAAGATCATGCATCTCTAGCAACAAAGAATATAAGCCCAGGTCCTCCAACATACTTAAATCTTACAACAAATATCCCTTAAGTGCCAAGCTACATAGCAGAATCCTAAGCCCTAAGTCAGTCACCCAGGCATTTTCTACACTGTATGTGACAGTCAAACATCAGAGAAAGATACTCAGAAATTATCTGAGCAAGAAGCCACCTAAGCAAACCAAGATTGTAACACAGAGGAAAGAACCAAGGTTTACATTCCTGGGAACTGATTGGTCAAAGATAGGAATACATCTCCACAGCCAGGGATGCACCTTTCTACATACCTGATTTTGAACCATAAGCCCTCTCCTGGAGTTAATTACCTAATCCTCAGTGAGAGAAAGAGAGTATGCCTACCACTGAATACATATAGCTTGATGACTGGATCACTCACAGGGGATGTGGAAGGACAGGATTTAAACCTCTACTCTATCCAGTCCAGAAAATGTCATTCAGGTCCATGGGCAGCCAAGCCTGGGAATCACCTAAGGGTTAGGAGAAGCCAGAGAGTCAGGAGCCAGAAGATAGATCCAGGAAACTGGTTTGGAGATCCAGAGGATAAAGCAGAGCATGCGGTCAGGAGGCTAGCTGGGTCAAGTATCCAGAGAATCTATCAGAGTCAGTAGCAGCATGATACAAGGCTGCATCTTATTGCTCAGACACTTCACCTTCTGGGTCAGGAGCTTATATGGGATGGGGTAAGAGGTCACCTGACCTTGGCTGGCCACTCCAGTGGCAGGGAGTAGACATATGCCTAGGCCCAGATGGAGTGTTCTGACCACCTGTGTCTGCCCTAGTGTTCTGCTAGGGAGGTGGCACACTGGGGTGACCTACTGTGCTGGGCAGTTCAAGGCCATGGGCTGACGAAAAAGGTACTTAGACAGCAACCTTCCCTGTCAGAGATGAGGTACTTTGACACTAGGCTTTTCTGGGTTCAGAGCCAGACATTTCCACTATTTGATCTGAGGATAACTAAAGGCTTGTGCCCACTGATAGGACAGGTGCAGAATATCTATTTGAAAAATTTCACTTTCAGACTTGAGAATTCAGCTTGAGCTAAGACTCTGAGCTGTAAAGCAGGGTCAGCACTTCATCAGCTTTACACACAACCACCAGAATAAACCTAGTACCTAAAACAGAAACATATGGCCAGATCCTATTCCACCTGGACTTGGGTGCCTATGGGCAATTCTATTCCACCCTACTTGAGTTCTCACAAAAACTAATAATGCATCTTCTTTTTTGACAAGTCATCACTAAAGAGTAAGTCACTAAAGCATGAAGGTGGTAGAGTAGTAAGACCCACCCACTTTTTGCATTAATAGTTTTTCAAAGACTTGAGCAGGGTGGAATAGTCTTACATCTAGTTGCTTACATCCACTTGAGCATCTAAGAGGTAGAATAGGGAATGTATGTTTTGTTGATATCAGTAGCACCTAAAGAGTGGATCTGGGCACTTGAACAGGCAGATCTGTGCCACAGACCATATTTACAAGATGAGGAACTCCACCCCAAGAAGCAGTGACTCAAAAAAACCAAGGGGGTCATGGTGGACAACTCAGCTGACTATGAACTCCCAGTATAGCCATACGGGCTAATGCCATAATTGGATGTATGAACAGGGAAATGCCAAGTAGAAGCAGGGAGCCTAGGATCTCTGATGTCACCACTACTGGAATAATGCGTGTAATGCTAGTGTTGTGTTTCAGGATCAATGTTGACAAACTAGAGAGAAGACCAGAAGAATGGTTAAAGGATTGAAACAAATTATTTGTAGTAAGCAAGTAAGGGAGCTCATTTAATTTAGTTCATCAGAGAAAGTTAAAGAAGTGACTTGACTGTAGTCACAGAGGACAGATATTTGATGAGTATTCTTCAATAAACCAGATAAATCTATAGCATAATCCAATGGCTAGAAGTAGAAGCTAGGCCAATTCAGACTAGAAATAAGGCTAAATAGTATTTTTAACCCAAAATGTAATTAATCATTGGAACACCTTACACATGAATTTTCTTTCAAATCAAGAGTGTTTGTTTGTTTGTTCGTTTCTGAAAGACATGGTCTTGTGTTCAGACCCACCTTTTTCAACCTGAAGCAGGAATTATTACAAGGAAGTCAGATGCCCTGTGTTGATATAAGTGGCCAAAACAGACAAACCCTGCTAGCTTTAAAAACCTATTAATAGAGTAGGGTTTGACCATTCCTTCATAATGTTTGTTCCTCTCTGCTCTTCACTCGAACACAGAAATTTGACTAGTCAGTTTCATTGTTATTGTGAATATCTAGTCGATTTAATTCTCTCATGCTTGCGCATGCATACAGGTTATGACTGCAAACACTTCAATGAGAAGTACCTGATCTGGGATTTGAACAAAAGAACAAAAATGCATGATAGCTTTTTTAATCCTCAAAAAATCCACAAAAGCTAAAATAAATGCTACATCTGATGCAACAATATCTGATTCCAGTCTAGTATTTTCACTGCTGCAAAACAGCAAGGGTGAAAACTGCCTCATCCACAGCATCCTGTATCCACAGCAGGCACTGAACTACTTGGAGTTTTCTGGACTGCTATTTGACAGGCTACCTATTCTAATTCTCCCATTTCTCTAGCAAAAGTGAAATAGTTTGTTCTTTTCCTAATGGCTTGCCAAACCATGGAATTCTGGATCCATGCCTTTATATTAAAGGTATAAAAATAGCACAATCATAACGCATTTACTAATACAGATATACTGTTTAGTATGTTAAACCTTTAGTGATCTACTTGTAACAATAAAATCTATAACCAGTTATAATATGCACACTATAACACCTGGTAGCTGTGCTAGTATCTGTCTAGTCACTGTAATTGAATAACTTTAGGTAAGTTAAGAAATAATGTGACTGTAAAACTAAAAATTAATTCAATTCCAATCTTCTATGGTAAAATTAGACTAAAAAACTCTCTCATTTGCATAAATCTTAGCACATTCCTCCACAGTATATTGTTTAAGCTATAAAGAAAAATCAAGATTAAAAACTGAGACCTTTCACAAAGTACTAGCAGTTGCTTTAACTCTGATTTACATTGCACTCCATAAACTTGAGTTTAGTGTAATGATGAGTCCAGCAGATTTGGGCTTTAATGAGGGCCGTGAGTAATGATGAACAGCTGGCCATCTTAAATCAGAATGTCTGCTGAGAGTGGGCAATTTGAAAAACCATAGGCTAGCTATTGCCAGCATTTAAGAAGCATTGCCAAAATCTAAGAAATAAGAAAAATGCCTTTGCTAGACTTTAACCCTGAGGCTATTTTAGATGCCTGGAGACAACTACCACGTTCATTATGCTGGCAGAATGGCAACCATCTTAGCATAAGAGTTTGATTTCATTCTTCACTTGTGGCCATAATAAAAAATTATTTGGAGGAGGAAGGGAAGAACTCTCAGTGTTCTGTACATATTCTGGGAACAGGACTGACACCGTCAGGTAGCATGTAGGTCACTGGACAGCCAAAACATAGTAACAGCTGGATGCAACTAAAGGTGAAAGGTGCTATACCCCAGTACAAATCTTTGAGTCATCAAGGTCCTCTGCAGCACATTTTAGCAACTAATTATACTCATTTCTTTCATACCAAACCAAATTAGGATGCTGCAGTAAAGAAGCTGTTGTCAATTAAATCAATAAACTGCCAGCAATATTTACACACACACTAGGCAGGACATCAGAATCAGGGCCTACTGTAGCCCACAGAGACTAAAAAACATCTGAGATACCACAGCTGTTTAATATGATTCATTTTATATTTTATACTTATCATGATCAACAACTACATAATCCATCATAAACAGCCCAACCCCATCTAAAACCATGATTTACAATCACAGTAAATTGAGGGAGAACATAAGCAAGTTACTCTGTACTTGCAAGATTATCATCCCTCTCGCCTGGTCATTTCCTTTCCTAACCCATTACACATCCCATTAGTTTTGCTAACATTCATCTTCCATTCTGCTTTTATGCTGTCATCTCTTAAAATAAATTCAACAAACTTTTCCTTAAATCAATACACCATCAACTGCAAATCTTAGGTGATTCAGGCTGGCTCTGTATTTATCCTAATAGCCAGTCTATTCATGGCATTTCTTAAACACAATGCATGATGTCCTAATAGTCAGTGGTATTGCTTGGAAGAAAACCATGGCTCATGTTTGAAACTTCTTGATTACTTGCGGGCATGATCATGAGTATTGATCACTTTCTATAAATATAGTAGTATGTGGCAATGCCTCTGGAAAAGTTGTTTGTTTGCTGAAAAATCTGCTTGCTGAATGGAAATCCCTGGCTAGAACTGACTAGGAAATTCCATATTTAGGTTGTGATAACCCCAGTAGTCATCATGAATTAGTGCAAGACTCAACTGAAGTCTCTATGGAGCACAAAGATGAGTGCTAGCCTGGTAAAGAAAGTGATATGTTTAAAAAGAGGTTATACCTAAGGTGAGAATGGGAGGTAGAGTAGAACTTCTATCAAAGATTCAGAAGACACCTTGATCAAGAAAAAAAAAGAAAAACACCTTTTAAGCAATGTATCCAGGAGCAAATGTTACCCTTTTATTACAACCCCAGAAGAGCATTTTGTATACAGCCTCACTAGGGTGATATAACGGATGCAAACTGTATATCCCGTATGCTTTTAGGCTGGCAGTTTTGGACTGTTCCCAGTCACTGTCAGGCTCCAGAATTCTAGGAGTGGCCATCTTCTAACACCCCTTCCTAAGCTATGGGACTCTTCAACTACCTGGACCCAATCTACAAGCAAGAGCTTTGCCAAGTCATCCCATTAGCAACTTTATAGTCTTCAGAGTTCCCAATTTGTGGGCTCTCTGGTTGCTCTTTTACTTCTTGGAAACTGTGACAGCTAAGGCCCCCTCTACACATTACAAGTGTCACACAATTAACTGCTTAACTGCACAATTACCTTGAGAGCAGCTCCACATGCAAAGTAGCTATCACGCTCCAACCAGCTAAAAATGTGTACTAACTTTAGTGCTGGTTGCTATCCAGCTTTAATTTGCACATGCAGCAGGGTTTCCCCTATGGCTGGGAGCCTCGTCAGCCTGTAGCTGCAAGGGTGCACCTTGCCCAGCCTAGGCTGCGAGTCCCACAACTGCTGGAATACAGAGTCCCACAGCTGCAGATGCTGGGTCCCCGCAGAGTGCCTCCTGGTGCCAGGACCCAACTGGGTCCCAACAGCCACAGGACATGGCTGAGATCTCCCAGCCACAGAGGCGCATAGGGTACCCCCACAGCTGGGAGCCCCTCAGCTGAGGGGGTTTCCAGCCACAAGGGCTTGCTTCTTGTTGGTGCAGGGGGAGCCCAGGATTGGGCTTCCCCTGCACTGGCAATAAGGTCTGATGAGACCGAATACATGATCCCACAATTGTGCCTCCTGCCACATGCGTGTGGCATGGCAGGAAGTGCACTTGTGTGAATCACGCATTAGATCCCATCGCGCCTTTACGTGCATATGTAGAGAGGGCCTAAGCAAAGATACCCACCTTTTGCAAAACCAATCACACTTCACTCAGAAATAAGCATTAGAGATACAGATATACAGAGGTGTAACTGATAGAGTTTGTGCCCTGGGCAGCAGAAGTGTATCTCATAGATTTTACACTCTTGGGCACCATAATAGAGGCAGTGGGACTAGGCAGTGTCAGGCTGCTGCTGTGAAAGGGGGTGGTGCCACCAACAGCCAGGTTAACCTTCTCCTCCTCCATAGCCACTGCCAATTTAAAATGTTGAGGGACAATGCGAAGCCCTCAATTTGGCAGTGCCCCACTACCTCCATTCTGGTGTCCCCTTTTCTGAATGCCCAAGGCACTCCATGAAAAAATAAACAATTAAATTCAAATGTCTTCCTCTTTCTCATCATGTCTACAGTAGTCCCTCAGGTTTTAAGACCATGTCTTATTATAGTCCTTGAACCCTCTTTTTTTCCTCCTCTTCTGCCTACTGGTTTCATCTTCTTATTGTGTCTAGCCTATACTCAGAGAAGAACCTGCCCTCTTAGCACAATTTCAGCCCTTTTTCTTTAGGGAACCCCATTCAGATCATGTCTACATTGATATTAAGAGCTCACCTAAGGATCTTCCATCAACTAGCCAATCCATGTAAATCTTCCTTTTCCATGTAAATCTGACCCTGTGTTCCACATCAAAGTCATCCATATTTTGCATTGTGAATCTGTAAACTGTATATCCAGATATACAGAAATTTGCCACACTTTTGAAGTTCCTTTAGGACTGTAACTAGTTCAGGCACTGATTTGTTGGAGTTCTTCGAATAAGTTGCCCTCAGGATAATTTTCAAAGAGCCACTTTTGCAGAGGATTTGGGTAGCTAATTTGGGGAACTCAAAAGAGGAATTTTCAATGTATGATTGATCAGTTACCACTCTTTGTGAACAGGGTCCCAGTGTTTCAGGCCCAAGTTGGTTAGGTGTTCACACTCATTTGCAGAGACCACCCACTTGGATTTTCAAAATCACAGTCCTGTACTCTCCAGGCACTTTTAATCCTCTGGTCTATAGGACATTCCAGCTACATTCTCACAGGGACATGTAGGTTATTGTAGGGGTGTGAGAAACTGGCCATATTCGATTCAGATTCAGCCCAAATTGGGGACAGTGATTCAATTAATTGGTTCAGATCACTGTCCCTGATTCGATTCAATTCGGCCAAATCCGAACCTGAAGATTTGATGCTGACTCAATGCTTTAAATGTTTTTTCTACATACCTCAAGCTACCAGGCATGGGGTGGATGGAGCTTCCCATAGGAGTGGGGGGGGGGGGACCCCGGGTGCTTGGCAGTGAACCCAAAAGTGGACCGGAACTACTTCTGGTCCACTTCTGGGTCTGCCAGGGAGCATGCTGGGGGACCCTCCCTGCACCCCCCCCGGCTTGGCAATCAGCCATGGGGGGGACCCCAGGTACCCCTCCAGACCCAGAAGGCACCCAGGAATCCAGTCTCCAAACCAGGGGGTGTGGGGGCCTGTGCGCTCCCTGGCAGACCTGGAAGTGCTTTTGGTCCACTTCCGGGTCTGCTGCCGAGTACACTGGGTACCCGCCCCCCGGTGCTCCTGTGGAATGCTCCATCTGCCCTATCATCGAAAGCATTGATGATCTGCCTGGTACCTTGAGGTAGGTAGAAAAAACATTTAAAGATGTGTCTGTGTCTGAATCACTGAATCTTTCCGAATCTCTCCAAATCAATTCGGAGGGTTCCAACTTGATTTGGAGAGATTAAAGGGTCTCCTGATTTGATTCGGATTCGGAGATTCGGCCACTGAATTGGGCCAAATCTCTGCCAAAATGGGACTGAAGCTTCGCACAGCCTTAGTTTATAGGGATAGTACAAAGACCTTATTTGTACCTTAACTAATAAAATGTTGAAAACAGATGTTATTAATATATCATTTTCTGGATACCAAAGAGTAACCTGAGAAATAAAGGGCCAACATTTCCTAAAACTTGAGCAAGCATGCTTTTAGGAATCTGTTCAGGAACACAAGCATGAGTGAGTAATGCAAGGGATTATCAAACCTGGTGCTGGCCTCGTCCATGTTCCTTAAGCACCTCAAGAGCAGTTCATAAATGCACTTAAGTATGTGCTTAATTTTAAACATATGATTAAAGTTTTATTGAAACCCCTTCTCTATCCAGGAAGCTAATATGATTCATTACATGCAGATCAAAGCATTTAAGGAGTCTTCTAAAAATACAAAAGCAGTGACCTAGCTGATTCAATGCACTATAGGGATATTTACGTGCAAGGACCAGTGGCAGGACACAGAGCACAGACAGGGAGACCTTCATTCATCATTTTTTAAAAGATTAATCTCAAACTAGCCCTACACAAATGGAACTTGCAGCCCACACAACAGAAAGATTTAGGGTGGCTATATGCATTTCTACTTGTTTCTTTGGTCAGAGTTAGTAAAGCATAAACCACAGTGTCTCTACATGACTGGTCAAGAATTACTGGTGGGACTTAACTTATTGATTGGACTTTGCCTTAATAACTTCTAATTATTAGTGGCACCTGACCGTATTCAACTATATAAAAGGAAGAAGGTCCACTGGTGTTTCTGAGAGTGGAATTTGCCCTGAAGCATCTGTAGCATATGACCAGACAGAAAAAAGTAACTATGTGAACATTAATGTATTTTGCAGCTAAATGTTTTATGCTTCATTTGCTGCTTTGGTTTAAAAATTTCACTTTGAGCAACTTTACATTTCTCCCATTACAAGCCCACATGTCATTCCTCCACTCTTCTAGTAAAGAGCTAGAGGGAAGCTCCATCCAATATTTAAATAAATTGTATCTCAGCCATATGCTAAGCCACTTAGCAAGTAAAATTATATTATTTAAAATCATGTGGTTTAACACTGGGAGCAAGAAATGTTTGTAGTATTTTTATGGGTAACGAAGAGCTATGTTGTGCCTGACCTGGGCTGTTTACATTTTTGCCATGCAGGCAGAAGACAATAGAGTCTTATTCACAGTGCAATCTAACATGCTTGCTCTCTGTAAGCTGCAGCCTCAGAGCAGCAAATCAGGAAAAAAAAATCCCCACGGGTGACTGCCTTCTTCTATGGGACTATTAGAATCCAAGTGAACCACCATGTAGAAGCAGACACAGAAAATTATTAATACATCTTCCAGACATATTAGATGCAAAGGGGAACAAAAATTAAGTGAGAGAGACAGGAGAGAGAGAAGCAAAAATATGGGGTCACAGCTGTTACAGCTGTGAATAACTACATATTTTCACTTCATAAGCATTTGCACAGGGAAAAAACTGGTTGCTGCAAATACAGTGCCTTCCATTTAATGCAGTCTCCAGTTGGCAGTTAATATGATCCTGCACTTAATTTGATCAAAACCTTTGAAACTAAATCATTTAGTGCTTAAAACTACAACTTCCATCCTTAATTTTTCTTTCCACTTTAGTCAGGATAAATGCTGCTGGATAAATTGATTTCTGGCTAAAGATAGCTGCTATTTAATTAATAGTGATGAACATTATAAAAATGTCTATAAATAAATTAATAACAAAGGTCAAAATCCTGCAAGGAAGAAAAGAAACCCAAGGAAAACCTAGTCAACAATTAAAAATGGACACAATTGAAACTAATGCTACAAGCAATATCATGATAATGCTTAGTACTTATCACTTTTCAACTGTAAAAATTTGAGCATATTTAAAGGTAGGTAAGTACAAGGGTGTTTCAGAAAGAAATGGCAATTTTGAAATAAAACCATTTTGTGTGCAATGAGTGAGAAACTACACAGGAGTGGAGAACACTAACAGCAGCACTGTTCAAATCACCTATCATTTATAACTATGTAGAGAAGTTAAGTAAATGATCACTGCACACAAAATGGTCTTATTTTGAAATTGCTGTTACTTTCTGAAACACCCTCGTATTTTACAGGTGGGCAAATTCAGACACACAAAAATTAAAGGCCAGATCTTTATCAACCTTGCAGGTACTTTAACAGGGCGTAGGTAGATTTTAGGCATCCAAATCAAAGAGCAATACTAATCCACTCCCTTTGAAGGCTGCAAAACCATTTAGGTACCTAGATTCATTTGATGCCTCAATTTAGGCCTGGAAAGGTCCTAAGGTACCTACACCTGAGCATCTTTGCATGCTCTGAAGCACCCCAGATCAGTCACTTAGACACCTCACTCCTGAATCAGATCTGTTGCAATCCAAATTAGGGCTAGGACATGAATAATCTCTGCCTAAGTCCTCAGGCAAGGACAGAGTTTATCTAGCAACTGTTTGACAGTACAAGCACACAGGCACCTCAGAAAAAGATGGAGGAAGATGTGCCCATCTTTTGCCCAATAACTCAGGCATCAGAACACTGGCCTAAGAAGCGAGTTTGAGGTCCACCTTAGCCCATGGGGATTCAAAACCACAAGCTTAGCCAGCTTCATCCTTTCTGTTGAAGCTAGCTAATTGGATAGACAAGAGTGCAAGATTCACAGGGCCAGGAGGGCAAGAAAGAGGGAACTCAACTCTAAACCAGTGAGGGAAGTATGTTGGGAGTGGGGAGTTGTAGATTCCAGCCCCCACTGCCAAGGTTGTTTCTCTATGTTAACCAAAGACTGTCACAGACACATTCCCCACTTTATGGCAAGTGCCATAAAAACAAGTAGGGAGCAGTGGCTCTCATGGGTGACTACTTTGCTGAAATAGTCATAACATGTAGATCTTTTATTCTCTCAGGAAAAAAACCCTCCTGCTGCTAGGCCACTGGTAAAAGATGGGCTCTTCCTACCCCTCCTCCAGAATGGAGAGGTGCTGCACTTTATGCCTGAGTCACTACTGCTGTCAGTTGGGCATTGTGGTTCAGATGCACATCTCCCTCTGCATAACCTGGATCCTGACATGGCAGAAGTGTGCCTCTTGCAGCCTGAGTCAGATACCTCAGCTCACAAGAGGAGCAGAAGCTCAGACTCATCCCTGTGCCTAGCATTCCTATTGCCAAGCTGTAGGTGCCTCCCTGCTGAGAAACTAGGCTCAACCGGGATTACCTGTGGGAGTCAACTAGTTCTCCTCTTTCACTATACAGGAAGTCTAGGGACCTAACCCCATTGATTGGGATTGCTCCCCTGGGTCAAAGTGCCTACATTTTTAATGTTCCAACACCCAAGGGAAGGTGCCTTTGAGAATGGCTAGAATCTGGGCCTATGCAACTTGCGTAAGATCATTTAGCTAGTCCATGGCATAGATGGGAACAAAACCCACTTGGCTAAAGATTTTTGGGCTGATGCACTTTTCACTGGAGCATTCTGTGTTCTAGTCATGCTGAAGGATATATCTCAGTGGACACACAGACAGTAAGAAAAAACATGTATTTTAATGAAAGAGTGAAACAGACTTTATTGACATAAAAGGAAGAGAATAAATTCAACAACCTAATAGAAAATGAGAGGGAACATCTTACCTTTTAGGACTGCTCTGAAGGAGATACTTTTTTTTGTAAAGAAAGACAGCTTTCAAAAAAGCCTGGCTGGGTCTCTCCTTACTTTTCTACCAAGCAAGATAGACATTTTAAACACTATATAGCAGAAAACTGGAGGGTGTTTACACAAAGGTTCAAGTGGTATCTAGCAGCCATAGGGACAGAAGACAAAAATGTTAAAGTCAAGTCCTCGGTCTTCTTACATAATGTGGGGGAAGAAGCCTTGGCCATTTATAACATGTCTGCCTTATCAGAAGTCCAAAATATGCAGTTAAATGTAATAATGCCCACATTTGAGGAGTACTGTGTGCTAAAATAGAATGAGACCCTTGAACGACACAGAATTTGTATATGCAAAAAAAAAACCAAACAATTAATACTTTACTGAACTAAAGAGACTGAATAAGATAGACTCGTTTTAGAGTGATGTGTTAGTAATCTCTCTTCTATGGATAGGTGATAATAGATTTTTGTGTTTACTGATTTCTATAGTCATTGGAAATATGTTAAGAGGGAAGATGTAGTGATAGAAGTTAAAATTTAGAGATGCTGCTTAATTTAGAAGACCAAAGATGTTAGCACTTTGGAAATGGTCTCTCAGATAGAGGTTAGTTAATTAGAGGCAAGGGACTGCAAAGATTGCCTACTGCTCCACAATTAAAGTTGATGTTTAGTTGTTCTCATTCATGCATGACTGTCTTTACTGAACTTAATGAACCCACCACTGCCAGCAGCTGTCACCATCCCCAACAGAGCCTAAATCACCCTTGGGGGTCAACTAGTTCTCCCTATTCACTGTACAGGAAATCTAGCAGCTGGTCCCCACAGCTCCAAGCACAGCCCTAACACTTCTCCTGCCCACAGATAAGCCAGGGGCAGGGGCACTGGCACTGGGTCCCCTCTTCCTGTGCCTGCTCCCTGTTTGCTTCACTGGGTATTTCCTGACAGCCTGCAGGCTCTAGTCACACCTCATCTTCATCACCCTCATGATCTGAGCTCGCTTTCTGCCTCAATTCTGTAGGGGAACCAAGCATCCGAAAAACTGGAACCACCACTGTGTGAGCAACACAGCACAAGGAGGTGCAAGGGAGAGGGGTTGCAACTGCACAAAAATAACTCCTATGTGTCTACTCCCATTTAGAGGCTCTTAAATGAATCAGTGATACCCCAAAGCAAAAATTAAAACAGCTTGTACTAAAAATTATGCAAGTCACATGATCCTGTTGAGCTGGATCCTTCAGTTAAGCAAAATAAAAGGATGTCATTAGAATCTGCAATAGGGAAAAAATGTAAATACTGAGATGGGCCACAGCAGTGACAACTGGATCAGTTTCCCCAAAGAGCAGAAGTGTGTGTTATTATTACATGCTGTTTGATATCTATTCACACAGTCCTTTCACTAGCACCTGAGATGCCTATTCTTCTCCCCTTCCAAGGCAGACAAATTAATCACCATCCCCTTCCTCCCTGTGTCATCTCTAACCTTGTTTTATTTTTCAGGTCAGCAACTATGTTGTAGATTTTCTGTGTAACATTATTTTCACTAATCTGGTTCATACTAGTCTATTCTGAGGGTGGCCTGTGTCGGCAACACATTCTTGTTGCTTAAATATAAATATATATATTTAACTGAACCAGGAAACTGACAACTGTTATGTTTTGAAAACTTCAATGAGTTGTGACATCTGTTATTTTCCCCCCTAATCAGGATCTTTCCAAAAAGCTCAGTACAGTGTTTCTACATCATCTTCTAGTCCCTGCAATACCTTCCCTTACTTTTCTATTTTGACAGGCAAATGAAGACAGGAGAGAACACTAATAGGCACCTGAGGCAGATAGAGGGTTAATGAGACTTCTAGTGAAATGCTCTCGTTAGGTGTGAAACCATCTCATTAGATGATGATTTAGGTTATGAGAGGGAAGTGGGCCAGAGCCCAGCAGCATCTCTGACAATCTCAAAACTGCCCTTTTCTTTTGAGATGTCCAATCCTTGTACGGGTAAAAATAAAAGCAGGCCTCATTAGTCACTATAGCAGAAACAGCATGTCCATTTCAGTCTGTCACGGACAATTTTACTGTAAAGATTTGTCTCTCAAACATATACAGTGTTTTTAATCACAGATGATGCACAGCATGTTGTGTTCAATGCAAGCGTGCTTCAAAACTGAGCTGAGTGAAAGAGAGTGTGAGTGAGAGAATAAACACCATAGCCGAACCTTTATTCTTGAACTATTTGATAGTACCATACTCAACCAGCAAAAGGCATTAAGTCTTGTTAAGGCACTGGACTAGAAGGCACAATTCTGGATCCTGTTCCTATGCCCTAATTTAGTAAAAGTTTTGAAAGAGGTTCCTAAATGCTTGCATTGCACCAAAGTCAATTTAAGCATGTGAGAAACACAGCACTACTCAGAATTGGATGCTGTGGTATTTTTCATAAGGGGAGAGACTGTGTTTTACAGAACAATAAAACTTTTCTGATGATCTCAGATGTTATAGTTCTTCCAAATCTAAATCAGTTCACATTCTATACTATTTCTTATATCCATCACCACAGTATATGTGTACTTTCTGGTTTAATATTAGGTGACTATCTTTCTCATTCCTCTCCACAGAAAGGAGCTTTGGGGACTTTTGCATATATATTATTTTATATGTTATTTATATGGTTTTGTTGTAACTTTTAAATTAGGTGTGCACACTACATGTTTATCAAAGCAAAGATGGAACTGAAAAAAGTGCACCCTGAATTTGGAAGTTCACACTTTTCTGCCATCTCAAAAAAACATAGCCCTTTCATTTTCAAACTGATGGGAAGACTCAACATTTACATCACAATGGTTTGGGGGAAAAAACAGTAATTGTGATTAATGTTACTTTGATTAAAAAGGAAAACCAAATGAAGCAAAGCAAACCCAGGCCTGGTTGATACTAACTGGCAGTTGTCAACCAAGATACAGCAGGGATAGTGGAGTGATAACAGAAATGCATTGACTGCATTTTATTTACATGGAAGCAAATATCATCAACACCCAAGCCACTCTCACTACTGGTATTGGGTATCTCAAAAGAAAAAGTCTGCATACTTAATGAGCCCGGAGACTGAACTGAAGGAGACAGAGACTGTGAGGATGCTTGCAGTTCCATTGCCTGGGCAGCAGCTAGCCTGTGGATAAATAGGGGACATCATTTTCCATGGCTGTCAATCCAGAACCTTCAATACACTCTAAATCTCTCTCTCCCTCTTTCCCTCTCAACCCTCTAACCTGTGAGTATATCTAGATATACCTATATACCTACATTCCTGAAAGTGAATGAAGCATTATATGCCCCGTTCCCAGCACAGAAGGGCATGTAGCAGGGCTGTCCTCTCTTCAGAATGCTCTCCAACATAACCATTGAGCCACTGATCCATGTGCCATGGCGGTGCCTAACAGGTCTGACCCTTGCACCACCCATAGCCCTGGCCACTTGTCCTCCAGTTAAGGTGACAGTGTATGCTAATGACATGACTGCATTTATGAGAAGTGAGGATGACAGCCTGTCAACGGACCTATAAATGAACCTCAAAGCCTATATCAACTGGGCCAAAAGTGACACATTTCTGCTGGGCACCTTGGCTGACACTCAACCTCCAGACCTGTTTGGAGGACTTTTCTGGTACCACAGTGGCTCCAAAGCTGTGGGCATTTTCCTAGGTCTGCCACATACCTAGCAAAGAACTGGGAAGCCCTCTGTGAGAAGGTTGAAGCAAAAATACAGTGCTAGCACTGACACTTCTCCTATCCCAACCTCCCTTATCACAGCTTCTCCTCTTGGACCCTGATCACCTGAGCTGGGGCACTCTGCTGCCTCTCTACAGCAGCCTTGCCCAGGCCTGTTGGGCCTCCTTCTAAGACCCCAGCGCACGTGTCTGTAATTTCTAGTGGTACTGCAAGAGCCCCAGGTCCATAACCAAGCCTTGCAGCAGGGGGCACCAAGCCAAGCCTCTGGAAGCCTCACAGCTTTTGTGGTCTAGTCACACATCATCAAGCTGATGCAGCCAGATCTACCTGGCTGTCAGCACCAGCCCTATGCAACTAGCCAGGCCTCCACCATGTCAGTTTTGCTTTGTACCTCTTGGCTAAAATGAAAGCTGCCATCTCCATGATCACGCTTGCTGCCCTGCTGGAGGACCACCTCCACACATGACAAGCCCTCCCTAATGGCAGCTCACTAGATAAGCCTCCTCCTCCATCACTGCCTATTTTTCCTAATGAGAACAGCAATGGGATCTGCTTTGAGATCCTTCCTGGGAAGACATTACACACGTGACCAGTCAATATGTGTCATGCCTGCATCCTCGCCATCTGCTCGGACATGATCCAGACATGGTACCTAGTGGCTGCAACAGCAGAGAAAGACTGCCTGGTCTGATGCACCCTGTACAAGCTTTGTGTTGCCACTGGCAGTTGCTGCATGGGCACCTTTGTCCACCTATACCCAGCAGTACTGGCAGCCCATCCTTTCTGTGAGGAAGTGGTGGAAAAGACTCTCTTCCACACCTTCCTGGACTGCTCCCAGCTGTGGCCAATCTTTGCTGCCCTCAGTGCCCTCTTTAGTGCGCTTGACTTGTACTTCTCTGAAACCATATTCATTTTCTCTATCCTGTACCAAACAGCTGAAGGGAGCATGCTCTGCCTAGCCGATTTCCTGCTGGACCAGGCCAAAACAGTAACCCTGAAAAGCCATAGGAACCAGCACACAGGGGCTGGCACCAACTATGCCCTCCAACTCTTCTGCTTCTTGGCCCACAGACACATCATGTTTGAATTTGGAAACTTCACCTTGGAACAAAATGTGGACCAGTTTGTTCTAAGCTGCATTACTGAGGGGGCGGGCTGCAAGGTGGAAGATGGACAACTAGTCCTAAATATGTAACCTCATGAAGGACATTAGAGAGAGGGGTTTTCAGTTGCTCGTGATATGAATGTTTTCCTTAATGACAAATACTTCATCAGTCCCTGGGAGGGTTACACACTTTTACATTTTCACCTTTTGTTTTTAATGTTTTTATATATATAAAAAAAACAGTTAAAGAACTCAAAGAAGTTGGTCTCTTTATGTCTCTCTCTCACACATACACATTTATTTAAAATGCTTATTTAAAAGAAAATGTTCAAGCAAAGGTACCCTCCATTCTCTCTGAAACCAGTATGTAAAAAATAAATAATTAAATACCAATCCTAAGATCCACCCCTAGAATGTGAACAACAAGCTTGAAATGGTTCAAAATTAACTGTTCAATTGGCTGGAAGATATTGTGGAAGTAGTAGGGTAACTGGGGGTGAGGAGGAGCAAGCCAAGCACCAACCCCCACTGATTCAGCAAGGATGCCAGAATGGCACCTGTGCCCCCACCACAGCTCCTGTGCATGGAGGTTAGGGCTCGCTCCTCTCCCCCCTGCCCCCCACCTCCCCTCCCCCCAGCACCAAAATTTTAGGTTATGTTTCTGTGTGGAAAGCATCAGGCTGCTGTTTGGGTAATTCAAGAGAGAGAAGAAGTCTGGACACGAGGAGGCTAGTGGCCTGATAAAGGAATCTGGGAAGGGCAGAAAAGAAAAGAAAGTGCCTATCATTTTAAGCACTTCACAGCAGAGCCCGGCGTGTCACCAGACTGCCTCATGCATAGCTTGTTAGCTGCCTGCTTCATAGCATAGCAATCTTTCATTGAGGCTGTCATTCATTGCCTCTGCCACCCCTGAATTCAATTCACCAGCCTTATTGCAAAAGTGATTTTTTTTTAAAGAAGAAGAGTAAGTGGATGTTAAAACATCCGTGTCTCACTGAAGCAAGGGTAACTGACCTTTCATTACCTTAGACTAGAGTTTCCTCAACTCTTTCAAGTCAGAGATGCCCTTATTCAGACTAAAAAAAAAAAATTGTGACCCCCCGCTTACATTCGCTATAAAAGTTAAAGTTAAAAAAGTTTATAAGTGATAACAAATACACCAGAAATACTGCAGTTCACCAAACCATTAAGGAGAAAGTATTAGGTGTTTGTTTCTCACATAGACAAGGAAACAAGGGGCAAAGCAAAATGTTAAGTCTCCTCTGAGGGCTTTAGCCACCTGTTTAGAGTATCTGATGAGATAAGTTATTGCCGATGAAAACTCATACCTCTCTGAGCCAGTTAGTGTCTAATGTGCCACTCTGCCCTACCTTCTGCCAGATAGATAGATAGATAGATAGATAGATAGATAGATAGATAGATAGATAGATAGATATTCTTTTGGTTCCAGAGGTATTCTAATTTAATAAAAGAGTCAAGGGCACACGTGTAAGCCACTCTACAGTACGCATGATCACACATTCAGTACTTGTAGCTGAACCTTAAAAAAAGATCATGAAGTGAGCAGACATGACCCCCTCACTATGCATCTCCCACTTATTGACACCCTAAGATCACATCCGAATGAGCAGTCATGAGGTATGTGGCACTGCAGACATGTCTGTAACACCACATACCTCACAATCAGCTGTTCTCTTCACTGCAAGGGAACTGTGTGTGGGGGGGGCGGGGGGGGGGAAGGACCCCTGGATATCCAGGGGTCAAAAAACCCACACACACAAAAAAAGCAGAGCAGTACATGTGGGGACAGTGCGCAGCGCTCAAAACTGGGGCCTGGCCGGCCGGAACCATGCCCCAGCGCTGGCCAGGCTTCCGAGCGGCAGGATCGCAGCTGCTGCAATCCCAGGATGCCCCCAGGACCCTAGGTAAGGCTGCTATGGCCCAGCCTCCCCTACCCCACCCAGGGTAACCTGCTGTGTGTCAGAGGGCATGTGGCACAGGCGTTCCCCAGGGACAACTAGTAGTGGCACAAGGTGTCTTGCTGCTAGTTGTCCCTGGGGAACCAAACATCCATGGACACAGTCATAGTGTCTACTTTCTAACTAATTTATTGAGCATTAGGACACTTTATAAACATTAATTAATTATGCCTCACAACATCCTGGTATATGAGATACGGTGGGTAGCATTTAGACCCTCCTACCGGTTAAGAGCCTGATTAAGATCCTACACAATAGGATCCAGGCAGAGCCAGGACTCAGAATCCAAGTATCTCATCATTAGTATACTCTGCTCCTCACATCCACCACAGGTTGACCAGCAATGACTAAAGCAGATGTTGAAATGAGAAAAATAAATAGGCACAGGAGATCTGAACTCAGAGTCTAACACGTGCTTAATTACCATGCAGCTTATTCATACCACTGCATTCTGTTCCAATGTTTCAATAATGGAAGGGAATCTTGAATAGAGTTGCTGCTTTAGACACAACATGGCAGTTCTGAATGAATATTTGAATACAACAGCCAAAAACATAGCCAGATGGAGTGACAGTGGATGGGCTGAATTATACAATTTACTAATAAATCATTATTAGGAACAGCAACAACAACAACAACATCCTTGACAAAAACATCATGAGGTGGTGAAAGTCCAGTGATTAGCACAAATAAAAGAAAACACATGCAACTGTTGAAGGCTTCCTGTTCCTCAGTGCTCTAAGAATAAAACACCAATGGTCATTTAGGCTCCAACCCACAGCACCAAGATTGCAACAGCAACATCAAGAAATGCCGTTTTACACTATTTAATTGAAACAATGCATTTATTAGAATGTCCTATTTCAGCAGACAAAAATGACTTCTATTCTTAAAGCTAGAGTTCCAGAAGATTTTCAAATAATTTCCCTACTTGATTCTGCAAGAGTCAGGAGATGTTGAGCAATTACAGCAAGGTTTGTTCATGTCCAGGGAGCAGTTTCTAATCTGGTTTTAGAACTCATCATTTGGGAGTGTCACTTTCTGCTCATACTGTAAACTTTAGATCTGTCAGAACTACACTGGGTTAATCCTGTGGACAGAGCTTCAATAGAACTGCCCAGCTTACACAGTTAAGTTAACCCGTGGCTCTCCAGCTGAAAAATAAATGCAATGCCAAAAACAATTGAGGGAAGCAGATTAGAAGGAGATGACCTCCTTCTCTTGCTTGTTCCTGGTGACTACATTTTGATCATAGCTTCTAGACCCTCTTTGTGTTGCCATTTCAGATACTTCCTGTTTCCAATTACAATTCATGGTACTTAATTCATTACAATAGAAGCAAAAGTCTGTCCCTGCATGCCTTTCCCCTTTCATCAGTCTTTCAAACATTAAACTTTAAAATCTGTGGAATCTTTCTGCCTTGAACACAAAAGGAAAAACTATATATTTAATAAGAAAAAATGTGCACTAGAACTTCAACACCCAACATCAAAATTGGTCTATTTTTACTTTCTTGTCTTATAAATGAACAGAAAGTTAAAGACGGACCCTACTTCCAATTCATAAATGAGAGTTCTCCCAGAGGGAAAAAACTGGTCATTGAATGCAAATGGCTTGTATGGGTCCAACATGATCTTTCCAGCTGTTATACTGAGAGGGCCTTTCATCCACTTAAGTAATTGGTAATGCTGTGCCTTCCTAGATACCATGTAGGGGGAGGCTGCTGTTGAGCTACTTTTGTGATTGAAGACCTTCTTGTTCTACTGCTGCTACATAGGCCAAGAATTTTAAGGTTCCATTGCCAAAAGATCCATTTGTAACACAAGAACATCACTGTCAGAGAGAAACCCTGGGGAGAAGTAGACTGATTACAAGAAATGACATTTTGTATTTGTCATCTAAACAAGCTGCATTCAAAGATATTAAAGCACTACAGACAGCCATTGCCCCCGCAAAACAAAGGTCTATACTATGAAATTAATGTGCCTTGACTCAATTGGCCAAAGCCTGATTTTCAAAGGCAAAGAGATCCTCCAACTCCCAATGTCTGCAGCTGGATTTGTGGGTGTGCAGAACCTGAAAGAATGAAGATATTTTGAGTCATGAACTCAAAATTAGCACTCACAACACACCAGCTGTCCAGACACTGACGACCATGTGGAAGTCATCAAAGCAGAGGTGAAATTTAAAGAAAGATCTGAAAAAAGGATAACAGATTGGTTTTTAGATTTTTTTCCCCCCGAGAGCTGTATAAGGCCCCACCTGGGAAAGCACAAACATCCTTGAAAGAACACTTAATGGGTACTTTTCCCATAGGGTTTGCAAAAGTAACTCAGATCCCTCTTCCAACAAGGGAATTTCCAGAGGCAGCTGCATTCTCAGCAGCTGCAGGTAAACACAGATCATGCAGGAGCTGTGCTATTTGTGAGAGAGAGGGGACTGGGAGGAAATGGGACACAGGGGACTGAAGGATAGTATAAAGGCAAGGGAGTTGTACATGAATGTCTATTGACTTTGGCAGATCCTGGGGTACCACTGTTCAGAGGCAGTTTCTAAGAGTTCTGGAATCTCCCATGCGGAGAACAAAATTATCTTCATTGAAGAACTAAAAAACTTGAGAAAAGGAAGAATATTCACTGATAAAGAAAGAATCAAAATTGAAAACCTTTCCCCTGTTGGGTGAATGGTATCATCTTCCTCATTTCTCCTACAGCTTGTATCTCCAGATTCTATTAAGTAACACATGTTCAACTACCATCAGCCTGCTCCATGGAGGATAATACAAGCAATTTGTGGTCCTCCAGCATCCCAGGATGCACCACTCCAAGCCCCTCCACTCCTGCTTCTAAGGCCAATCTATCCATCTGCTCAAACACTACTGCCCAGAAAGGTATAGTGCTGACTTCAAGGCAACATCCCCACCCATCCACCGCATGATCCCAAGCACTCACTGAAAGCCCTGACACCTTTGCTTGCGCCCTCCAGTGCAACAGCATCTGTTTAACTTTGTAAACTGAATCAAACCACAGAATATCCTCCTCAGACATCTGAAAGAGGGTCATGAACTGGATTCATGTTGAGGTGCTGGACCTCACCGCAATCTGGGGCAAGGAGAGAACCACTGCAACCACCACCAAGGGTGGCAAGGGCAGCCAACAAAACAAGGCAGTCTATGAGCCTGTTGCAGCTCAGATAGTGACTCAGAGGCACCAGCAGGACTGTCAGCTAATTCAAACAAAAAATCATGTGCATGAAGTCACGGTATGTTCAAGGCAGGGATGCCAACAGTCTTGGATGTTGCGAGGACTGTGGCCCTCTACTGTGAGAAACTGCTGAGGATCCTTGAGGCAGACCATGTCATCACTCCCCAGCACACTGCACACCTGCAGGTTTAGTACAGTTTGATGATGAAAATGAAGATGGGGTCCCCTCTCCACCACCTGCTGCTGAAACAGAGGAGCATGTGGGTGCCTAATCAGTGGACTTGTTCCCAATTTAGACACTAAGCCTGACTCTGACTTAGATCCTGACCCAGGATTTCAATCATCCAAGACACACAAGATGGGGATACCTGCCTCATGTAACAGACAGATAGATACAAAGAACCCTGAACAAGCCACTGTCAAGTTTCAGCAACTCCCCGAGAAAGGGTGATTGATGAGGTGACTCTGGGCTTTGGCAGGGACACAGCTTGGGAATGACATTAGGGTGTCGTATGGTTCAGTGAAGTGCCCAGATGCAGGAGTGGCAATCAGCACAGATTGTCCCCCACCCCTGGAATTCATCAGAAAGGAGGTGGCATTTTGTTCTGTACACTTCAGCAGATGTGATAACTGGTGGCAACTATGCCAATGACCCGGTTAAGGTTTGATTGGCCACTTAAGGAGCTCAAAGACTGGGCCAGTTAGAGTTAACCCTAGTTAAGGGTTAATTTCTGCATATAAAACAGTCACTGGAAACTTGATCTGCCTTTCCCTCCAAAAGAAATCTTTCAGAGCTAATGAGAAGTAAACAGGACAGCTTCCAAGTGAGTTCACTAGGGAAGGTAGGCTTACAAGAAAGGCAGTAAGAGAAAAGAGGAATATTAAGAGGCTCAGGGAAATGGTCAGAGGACACTGCAATGCAGAGCCACTACCATTGCCTCTGCTTGCACCTGTGAGGTTTCTGTCCAGGCAGGACCACTCACCATAGAGGCTTCGATCCAGGTCCAGGTTTGGTGCTGTGGGGACGGTGGCTTGCAGGTTCCTTTCAGTGACAGCCAGGTTGTGGGGTGTCTGTGGCATGAGCAGTGCCTTCTGGTAGCATCTCTCAGGCAGCAGGCAAGGGAGCTACAGGAGGAGGTGGTGAGGCTCTGAAGCATCCTCTGCCATGAGGAGTTAATTGATTTGGTGCTGGAGGAGACCTCCAGGACTGTGGAGGAAAAACTGCCAGCGCTTGAAAAGAGAGAGGACATGGATTCCCAGGAGGATGGAAGCTGGAGGCTTGCGAACTTTGCCAACAAGCAGAAATCATCACCTCCTGCAGCAGATCATCTGGAGAACATATATGCAGCCCTAGCAGCAGAGATGGAGAAGCACATTCCATTGGTGGAGGAGGACAGTTCAGGCCTCGCCAAGGTGGGAAAGATTGAAACAACTGCCACCATGAAGAAGCAATGGATGGTGGTGGCTGGAGACTCCCTTCTGTGGTGGATGGAGAAAGTCATCTGCCGACCTGACCTGTGGTCTCAGGAAGTCTGCTGTTTGCCCAGGACCTGGGTCCGAGATGTCACAGAGGGATTACTAAGACTCATCTGGCCCTCTGACTACTAGCCAATGCTGCTCACCCATATGGATACCAATGATACGGCCAGAAGAAACCCTGAGTGGATCAACAGTCACTACAGGGCTCTGTGTGCACAGGTGAAGGGGTCTGGGGCTCCGGTCATGTTCGCATTGCTCCTTCCATTCAAGGGAAAGGGCCCGGGCAGGAACAGGTGCATCCTTCAGATTGATACCTGGCTGCTCAGGTGATGTCCCTAGCAGAGATTTGGCTTCTTTGACCATGGGGTGCTGTTCCAAGAAGAAGGATTGCTGGGAAGAGATGGGATCCACCTGATGAAGGGAGGGAAAATTATCTTTGTGGACAGGCTCGCTAACCTAGTGAGGAGGGCTTTAGACTAGGTTCACTGGGGGATAGAGACAAAAGGCCTAAGGTAAGTGGGGAAGTGGGTGACCTGGAGGAAGCAGACGGAGGAGGGGGCAAGAAGGGAGGTGTTCTCATACTTCCTGAGAAATCAGGGCAATCGACTAGTTACCTCAGGTGCTTGTACACAAATGCACAGAGCCTGGAAAATGAGCAGGAAGAACTGGAAGTCCTTGCACAGTCATGGCACTATGACATAATTGGAATAACAGAGACTTGGTGGGATAGCTTGCATGACTGAAGCATTGTCATGGATGGGTACAAACTGTTCAGACAGGGAAGAAGAGGAGTTGCAGTTTATATAAAAGAGCCATATGATTTCTCAGAGCTCCAGTATGAAACTGGAGATAGGCCTGTTGAAAGTCTCTGGGTTAAGGTTAGAGGGGAGAACAACAAGGGTGATTTTGTAGTGGGTGTCTGCTATAGACCATCAGACCAGGAGGAAGTGGTGGATGAGGCCTTCTTCAAACAGCTAGTGGAAGTTTCCCAATCACAAGTTCCAGTTCTCATGGGGGCATTGGTGATGTATAGGGGATGCATAGGGGACCCCTGAGATCGGAGGTGCACTCTGTGCAAAAAGTGCCGCTGACACCACTGGCGGCACATGCAAGCAGTCGCCACTTGCCACACCCCCCACCCCTTGCCACTGATATTCCCAGCAGTGTCTGCGGGTGGTCCCCGTTTGCTGCTGGGCACTACTGCTAGTGTCTGTGAGCGGTCATTGACTGCTGGTCGGTGCTCGCTCCACTCCCCCCCCCCCACCCCGCCCCCCTGCCAACAGCAATGTGGCTGCCTGCAGGAGCTCACTGGTCACTGCCACCATACTCCCACCACCGATAGCACTGCTGCTGCCTCTGGGAGCTCACTGTGCACCCCCCCCCCCCCAGCTTCCAGAGGCATGCGGCATTCATGCATGGGGGATTTCAATCACCCTGACATCTGTTGGGAGGGCAATATATCAGTGCACAGGCAATCCAGGAAGTTTTTGGAGAGTGTTGGGGACAACTTCCTGGTACAAGTGCTGAAGTGGCTAACTAGGAGCCAGGCACTTCTTAACCTGCTGCTCACAAATAGGGAAGAATTGGTGGGGAATGTAGTAGTGGATGGCAACTTGGGCAACAGTGACCACGAGATGATTGAGTTCAGGATCCTGAGGAAAGGAAGGATGGAGAGCAGCAGCATAAGGGCCCTGGCATTAGACAAGCAGACTTCAATTCACTCAGGGAACTTATGGGCAGGATCTCCTGGGAAGCCAGTCTGAGGTAAAGAGGAGTCCAGGATAGCTGGCTATACTTTAAAGAAGCCTTACTGAGAGTGGAAGAATAAACCATCTGATGTGCAGGAAGACTAGCAAGTATGGCAGAAGACCAGCTTAGCTTCGTAGGGAACTCTTCAGTAAATTAAATCACAAAAAGGAAGTTTATAAGAAGTGGAAACTTGAACAACTAAATAGGGAGGAGTATAACACCATTGCTCGGGCAAGGAGGGATAAGGTCAGGAAGGCCAAAGCACAATTGGAGTTGCAGATAGCAAGAGGCATGAAGGGTAACAGGAAGGGTTTCTACAAGTATGTCGGTAGCAAGAGGAGGATCAGGAAAAGTGTGGTTCCCTTACTGAATGGGGATGGCAACCTTATGATAGAAGATGCAGAAAAGGCTGAAGAGCTCAATGCCTTCTTCACCTCAGTCTTCACAGGCAAGGTCAACTGCCAGACTACTGCACCAGGCAGCACATTTGGGGGAGGAGGTGAGCAGCCAACAGTGGTAAAACAACAGGTATGGGACTATTTAGAAAAGCCAGACATATACAAATCCATGGGGCCAGACAGGATTCACCTGAGACTGCTGAGAGAGTTGATTGATAAGACTGCAGAGCCATTAGCCATCATCTTTGAAAAATCACAGTGATCAAAAGAGGTTCCAGATGATTGGAAAAGGGCAAACATAGTACCCATATTTCAGCAAGGAAAAAAGGAGGGTCCAGGGAAGTACAGATCAGTCAGTCTCACCTCAGTTCCTGGAAAAATCATGGCGCAGGTCCTCAAGGACTCCATTTCTAAGCACTTGGAGGAGAAGAAGGTGATTAGAAACAGTCAGCATGGATTCACCAAGGGCAAGTCATGCCTGACCAACCTGATTGCCTTGTATGACGAGGTGACTGGCTCTACGGATGCAGGGAAACCAATGGATGTGAAATACGCTGATTTTAGCAAGGTTTTTGTTACAGTGTCCCACAACTTTCTCAGAGGCAAGCTAAGAAACTATGAGCTGGATGAATGGACTGAGGTGGACAGAAAACTGGCTGGATCATCAGGCTCAGAGGGCAGTAATCAGTGGCTTGATGTCTGTGCGGGCCGGGAGAGATCCGGGCCCTTTTGTGCACGTGGGCCGTGGCCAGCAGCCCGGGCACGCGGGGTCGGAGAAGACCGGGGGCGGGCTAGAATTAGTTACGGACGCGTAGTGGTTGATTTAAAGATTGTTTACTTAAGCCAAAGATGGTCGTGGTGTAGGCTGGACAGTTTCCAGGCACAGCTCTGCTTAAATCCTCGTTAGAGGACTACAACAAGGTCGTTCTTTCCCACGGAGTTGTTGAAGCTCCGTGGGTTCAGTTGTTTCTCGTGCAGGAAGGGATATGTCTAGGAATCTATCGGCGACGGGGAGAGGTCAGAGGCTGGTCAGGCCCCTGTTGCCTTTTAAGAAATGCGTTGGGTCCGTGAGGATCCGCAGCGCTTAGAGATCTTCACACAGCATGAAGTCTCCTCCTCCTGGTGTTCATGGAGTCCTCCTTTGCGGGGGTCTCCTCGGAGTTCTCCAACTTGGGCGGAAACCACACAAGCTTCTTATACAGCTAGCAAGCCAATCGCTAGCCGCCACGTGTGCATAATTTAATGTGAACCAGTAATGTGGCTCGAATTTGAATACAAATGGCGGAAACTCTTTGCACCGAGCATTTCTTAGATGCAAAAAGAAATGCACCATGCAAAGAAAGCTACAAATTGGCAGGAAATTCTCTGTTGCACCGGGGTTCTCTTCTGCAGCAGAGAACTCCACCGTGCAAGGAAGCTGCAATTTAGCGGGAAAATAATTTAGCAGTGCCGAAGCACACACAAACAAAAAATCACAACTTTGGGTTGTGACAATGTCTAACTAACAGCCAGTATCAAGTGGAGTGCCCCAGGGGTCAATCCTGGGGCCACTTTTGTTTGATGTCTCCATCAACGACCTGGAAGATGGCATAGAGTGCACCCTCAGAAAGTTTTCAGATGACACCAAGTTGGGGAGAGTAGTAGATATGCTGGAGGGTAGGGCTAGGATCCAGGGTGACCTAGAAAAATTGGAGGATTGGGCCAAAAGGAAAATCATGAAGTTCAACAAGGACAAGCGCAAAGTCCTGCACTTAGGACAGAACAATCCCATGCAGTGGTACAGGCTGGGGGCTGACTGGCTGGGCAGCAGCTCTGCTGTAAAGAACCTCGGGGTTACAGTGGACAATAAGCTGAATATGAGCCATCAGTGTGCCCTTGTTGCAAAGAAGGTTAACGGCATACTGGGCTGCATTGGTAGGAATTTTACCATCAGGTACAGGGAAATGATTATTCCCTCTATTAAGCGGTGGTGAAGCCTCACCTGGAGTACTGTGTTCAGTTTTGGGCCCCCCACTACAGAAAATATGTGGACAAATTGGAGAGGGTCCAGTGGAGGGCACCAAAAATGGTGAGGGGCTGGGGACATGACTTATGAGAAAAGACTGAGGGAACCGCACTTATTTAGTCTAGAGAAGAGGAGACTAAGAAAGGATTTAATATCAGCCTTCAGCTACCTGAAGGGGGTTTCAAAAGAGGATGGAATTAGGCTGTTCTCAGTGGTAGCAGATGACAGAGCAAGGAGCAATGGTCTCAAGTTGGAGCAAGGGAAGTTTAGGTTAGATATTAGGAAGAATTTTCTTACTAGGAAGGTAGTAAAGCACTGGAACAGGTTGCCCAGAGAGGTGGCAGACTCTCCATCCTGGGAGGTTTTTAAGCCCTGGCTAGACACAGCTCCCACCTGATGACCTGGGCCCAATCCCCCAGGATAGCTTTTCAAGTCACCGCCACACAGAAACACAAAATAGAAGGCTTTTATTTAGGCATATCTGAACCCAAGCAGAAAGGTGGTAGAAGCAGGTAAAGCCCTGGAGGCGAGGAGGTGTAGAACAGACTATAACCCCATACTGTCCTGCATCTGAGCACAAGCAGGGAGATGGCAGAGGGGATAAAGCCCATTGAGTGGGGGAGATGTAGAATGGGCCATAGCACCATGCCCTTCTGCACCCCTGACCCCCACAAAAGCACTGCTGGTATGGCCAGTGGCAGGTCTCATACACTGCTCAGTGCAGGCCAGGCATGGACAGGCCCAGTGTCAGGGAACACTGTCATTAGTCAGGTCCTGACATGATAGCAGTCTCCATCATCCCAGGGATACTAGGTGAAGTTGTTTGGGTGATAATGAATGCTATCATCCTTTGGGATTCCAGGTCCCCCTTACAGCTCAGGGTCATAGCAATGGTGGGCTCAGAGTATTCAGGCAGCCATGAGATGGGGCATCATTCTTCAGGCAACAATTTGCATTGGGGAGGGTAAAGTGATCTGAATTCAGGATGTTATCATTGTTGCTTTCATAGTTAGGAGGCCTGGCAGAGCTATGGAGCTGTAAAGCAGGCATAGGAAGGTTTCCAAAGCTTCACTGCATTCCTTGTAATTGTTACCTTTCTAAGGAGGCCATCATAGTTGGATATTGTCTTCCATATGTCATAACCCAATGATTTTTAGTGCCTCAGCACATTGGAATTTTCCCGCCACATGGAGCTTTCTTTGCACGGTGGATTTCTCAGCTGCAGAGAGAAAATCCCGGTGCAAAAGAGGTCCCGCCACACGTATGCAAATTTATTTCCCACTATTGGTCAATTCTAAATTATTCCTACCTGGCGGCTGGCGATTGGTTTGCTAGCCGTATAAAAGGTTGGAGCAGTTTCCGCCCAAGTTGGAGGACCCCTCAACCATCTCGTGGGGAACTCTAAGCGCGCTGTGGAGCCTAGCAAACTCCGCGTGTGTCTTGGAGGAGAACTTAGGGACCTGATCAGACTGTAACCACTCCCCGTCATCGTGGAAATATTGACGTACCCCCGTGTTGAGCGCTCGTGGAGTCATACATCGACGACTCATCTCGGTTCGGTTTGAAGAGAGATCTCGCCCCTGTGTGTTTGTGTGCAACTGTAATTCAAGCAAGTTTTCTTCCTGCACTGCGACCATCGGCAGTGTAAGTAAAGCTTTCTTTATACAACCAATACGCTTCCATGCCTAACTCTATTCCATCGTGGAAAATACCTGCCTGACGGTCCCGGCTACTGGCCATAACCTTAGACCGCCCTCGGCCCCCACACCATGATTCTGAGGACCAATTCTGCATGAGCGCTCACAGAAACAGCAGGACATGCTTGCCAGGGAGATATTAGCCAAGAAGCAGTGTTCCAAAGCAAGGGCAAACAGGCAAATTAGCATAGGGTGAGGGGTGTCTTCCTAACAAAAATATATTGTAGAGGATGCAGGTGGCAGCCACAGGCTGGGGATGCTCCTCAGCCTGAACTCAAGGCACTGGGGATGCTCCTCAGCCTGAACTCAAGGCAGATCCTGCAAGATCTTCAGCACACCTTTAGTCACACAAGGATGCATTCCATTAGCATTCAACAGCTGCTCCACCAGTAATTGAAGACCAGCTCCCTAAGGTCCAGCCAGCCCATACATAGCTTTATGAGCCAGGGGAGCAGCAGGTAGGGTGGATCCCTGATGATCAATGGGGGAAGGGTCAGCATGTCCAAATCCATGGTGGGTGCATGAGGGGAGAACTCCACCTGATCCATGGTCTCTGGGAAAGTGCAGTTCCTGAATGTGCAGCTATTGTGCACCTGGCCCAACCACCCAACACTGATGTCAGTGAAGTTCCCCAGTGGCCTGTAACTCCCTGGAGGATAACTGAAAAGAGACCCTTATGACATGAAATCCAAGGAGTTGTGAGGGGGGCACAGAACAGATTAACAGGTCCCATCGACCTGGCCCCCATACAGTTTTGGAAGACCATCTGTTCAGACTCAGCAGTGACCTCCTTCAGGCCCCCAAGCAAGATGATCCCAGGTCCTAGCTCCTCCATCATGACTTGGCATGCTTCGTGTACAGCTGTCATCACCATTGGTCCACCCCACGCTGAACCAGTTGATGATGGAATGGAGGCTGTCAGCATCTGACAACTTCCAAATTACCAGGGCCAAAAATTTTTCAATGGACATAGGGCACCAAAGCACAATGTCTTGGTGCATCATGGTGCTCAAAATAACACCTTACCAGGTCCAGAAGCTCACACTTCCAAAGCACAGAATGCCTCTGATTACAGCAGTTAAGGATTTGCTTGTTTCCACTACTCGCCATCTCCAAGAGACCTCTGGAGATCTGATACCAGCTGGAACAGTTGGTCAAGGAGTATTTGGAATTTGCATCCTCATTTCACCTCAGCCAATTGGTGCTTTGGTCTGTGCTTGGCTGTTTTCAGCCACTGTTGGCAACATGGGAAAAATATGTTTCAGCACAGTGTGCCTGGAGGCCTGCTTTCCAGCCCTCTAGCAGCAGAGCATGGGCAGTGACCATAGCGTTTGTAGTAAACATTACCAAATGACTTCTCAGAATATGTTCTAAATTTAATAGTGCAGACTAAATCAGAGAGAAGAAACTCTCCCAGGATTATAGTTAGCCCTTCCTTGGTAAAAGATCACTTCTATCATTTAAAATTAATTCTCCAAATTTAAACATTGGGGCAGTATATTAGAATCCTTCTTTCCTCAAGCTATCATCAAAATAGAATTCATTTTGCAGTACTGAAAAGCAACATACTTTTACTTTAGCAGTATTTTTCATAAGGTTTAGTACACTGACAGTGTTAGCCATGAGCACTAGCCACATTGCTAGATGCTATTTTCACCTGAAATAGTGCCTTTCTACTGTGTTTATGACATTAGAATCTAGTTCTCCAAGTTGATCAATTCATGGTATTTTTTTTTCCTACAAATTGGTTCACTCTTTTCCAAATTTTAAAAACAATTTGTATAGATACCCAAAGACTGTAGTACTAGTCATTTCTATATTACTGCCCTCAGGGGGCTCCTTGGTACTGGAAAACAGGTGTCATGGCAATAGAAAGACAAGCATCTCCTGAAGCCACAAACTCAGCATGCTTCACCATGTATGACACTAGCAATGTGGAACTGCCATTAAGAAAAGTGCTTCCAAGTATTTCCTCCCCACTTGCTGTAGCCTTGTGAAGCATCCATCAGTCCAAATGACAGGCTGATTCCCAATCACAAAAACTCCCCTAAAGAAGAACAGATCAAATAGAAGAGAATTAAGAAATCCAATGAAGTCTTGTAAAAGACACATTACTCCCTTAAAGCCTAAACAGAAGCTCACAAGAGTGCTGATCAGACTTTCCAAGCTCTCAAACATTTGATTTAGTCTCTAAAAATTTCATTTCATTTCTTAAAAGCAGTGTTTAAAGCAACAGTAAACTCAACACCCCCTTTTTTATTACCCTCTGGCCACTGCATTGTTCCCTTCGTGAAAGTGATATGCATAGGAAAAAAACAGGAATTAAGGGGATGCAATGCCATTATTCAAAAGTTGTGTAAAATTCAGCTTCGTGCAGCTATTCTATGCAAAGCTGAACAGCTCCAAGAAGTGACTGAGGGGGCCTCACCCCAGAATACTCAGGTTCAAGCATTCAGCTGGGTGCTGTGAGGTGTGGGCTCAAGTCCTTACCAGCAAAGGGAGGGTTTGAACCATGTCTTCTATAACAGGGGTGAGCAATTATTTCGACTGGAGGGCCACTTACCAAGTTTTGGCAATCTGTCAAAGGCCACATGGGTAGCCCTGCCCCTTGACAGGTGCCCTGCCCCCTGGTCACCATCTTGAGACCAGAAGTCTCGCCCCATAACCCCTGACCTTTGCCACCAGAAGTCCCTCCCCTTACCCCCAGGACTACTCCCTTCAGCAAGGGTTTTGCCATCTCGAAACCAGAAAAATACCAAAATATATTCTAAAAATTAAATATCTACTACAACATTCATTAATTTGATTTCAAAAAATATTTTTGTCCTGATTTACATGCGTTTCTGTAGTGTACGTAGAGGTGATTATATAACAGCTTAAAATGAAGTCTTACTCTTGTATATTGTGGGAGGGTGTGGGGGGTATGGGTGGGTGAGTATAGGTTTGAGGGGGATTGTGGGTGTGTGGGGTGCAGAGGAGGGTGTGGTGTGTGTGTGGGAGGTTTGGGGGGTTGATAGGTGTGAGGGTTATGGGTGTGTAGGGGTTGGGGTATGTGGGTGTATGTGGGGTGAGGGAGCATGTTGGGGTGGGGGTGGATATGTGGGGTGTGGGTGGGTATGGGCTTTGTGGGGGTTGTGAGTGTATGGGGGAAAGTGTGGCTAGGGAAGGTTGTGGCATCTGTGGAGGGAGAGGATGGCTGGGGTATCTGAGGTGGTGTACATGTGGCAGTTTGAGGGGGGTGCAGGTACATGTGTATGGGGGTGTGTGCATGTAGGACTCACCCAAAGAACACACAAACACCCCTACCTCTGTCTCTCCCCCTCATTGCCCACAGCCTCCACCACAGCAGGTGGAGCCCCTGCCAGCACTCCTCCAAGCCTGGACTCCATGCTCCTGCTGCTCCTGGCCCTGGGACACCGGCATGGGCCCCATGCTCCCATTCACCACCACTTCCCCCTCCTGTCTGCCACCACTGCCCTTTTCCTGCCACTTCCCCATCCCCACCCCACCCACTGCTCCAACACCACATCCCAGCTACACGGCCGAAACCACAGGACACAGCAGGGACTGGCCCGGACCGGCCAACATGACATAGAGCCAGCTGAAAATTGCGCGTCCTGTGGTCTAGCAATGCAGCTGGGAACTATATGGTGCTGGAGTGGCTGGTGGGAGGGAAGGGGGGAGAAGTGGTGGCAGTGGGCAGGAAAGTAAGGACATGGTAGCAGCAGGCAGGGGGTGAGCAACAGTGAGTAGGCAGGTGGGCATGAGTGCAGCAATAACTGGGAAGGAGTGTGGAGCCCATGCCGGTGCCCCAGGGCCAGAGCCAGGGCCAGGGGTGTTCTAGAGCAGGGTGGCAGGAACATGAGGCACAGGCTGACAGTGGCCAAGCCAACTCCCCCCTTTTCCTGCTGGCTGCATCACCAGACTGCAGGACTCAGCAGGAGCCAGCCCGGCCTGGCCCCAAGGACTGGGGCGATCACCTGAGATCCTCCTCTGCCTCCCTTCCCCGCCAACTCCCATGTTCTTAAATGTGTTTCCCTCTCAGGAGGAGGGAGGCAAGGAACAGCCCCAGGGTCTCAAGCCAGAAGCCTCTGCTAGGCAGAAGCTTCTGTTTGGGGGCTGGAGGTGGGCTTTGCTGCTCTGTCTGCTGGGTCCTGCTGCCAACTCCCCCTGGGTCATACATCTTTGACAGGCAGCCAGGGCCAGATAATAATTAATTTTCTAATTTTTTTTAAGGGCCCCATGGGCTGGATAGAATGACCTGGTGAGCCAGATCTGGCCCATGGGCCATATTTTGCCCACCCCTGTTCTATAACTTTAGTTAGGGCTCTAACACCACCATTTATCTCTATTTACTGGTAAAAGCCTGACTTATTCAACCAACCCTAGGAGAGGGTTCATAGTTGTAAATCCTAAGCAGAGATGGACATCTGCCTGCAATCAAGAGTAGGCACCAAACTCCCCAGTAGGAGTGGGCTGTCCTCACCATTTTCTATTAGCTAACCTGCTCAGTCTGTTGGCTTTTGTGGAGCCCTAGGCATAGGCTCTGTGCTTTCTATAAGGAGTCAAGATGCTGTGGATATCTCTAGGAAGCAAAGCACCCAAGAGGTTCAATTCAGCCATGTGAGTCCTTCCTTCCTTCTTGTGTCTTTGTCCTTTATGACAAGGTATTGAGCAGAATTCACAGATTCATTAGAATTTGACACGGCTGTGCCACAAGTACTTCTACTATAACGTTAAACTTCCAACCTCGGGCTGCCAACCGTGTGTCTTAGTACCCATACCACCCTAACTCTGCCATGGCAGTAGCTGGACATGTTAGTATCCATGTCCTTTTGCCCTAAATAATGTTCAGTCCTAACTTTTGTTTGTGGGTCCAATAACAATTATCACATTACCTGCTTCTGTAGTCCTCAAGTCATTTTGTGGAACTGCACCTGTTCACCATCAGACAAATCTCATTATTTTCTTCCAGTATTCCTAGCCAGTGCTTCTTCACTCTAATATGAATTGCTCCATTGTAAGTGAGGAAGCATATGGGCCCCTGGACCCATACTGTCCATGGCTAGAATACTTACCCATTCACGTGCACCTGCTCTATCCTAATAGGATGCAGAGCCACGTTTCTGTCACTTTAAACTTTTTTTTAAAGACTGAACAGGACTAACTAGGAAAACCAGAATATGCAAGATCAATAACAATGTCTCATCACAATAAAGTAGGAAAAGAAGCAAAAAGTAAAAGAACAGAGTCAAGTACCAGTACTAGTGGCCTCACAAATGGAAAGCCCCTAATCTTCTATCAACTTTCCCAGACTCGTTTAGAACTGATTCACCTATAAATGTTATCTGAGTGGCCTAATATTATAAGACTGTCTAAATGCAAGACACTTTCCTTAGAAACCATTAGATTGCTAAATGACCTCAATAGACTTGGCAACATCTAATCACCCAGCATTTTTTTAAGCATCTCGGATCTATTGGAAAGTTCTTTTATCTCCAAAGTGTCTCTGGCCCAGAGTTGATTTTTTAATACCAGGTGCCCTATTAATTATCAGGTGTGCTTTGAGATACTGTTTAATAAACAACAAATTCTCTTGGCAGAGCACATCCCATTAGCGATCAATCGTAAGAGCCTAAGAAATGGAGGTTTAAGTATTTTATCAGTTTCTTTTCTTTCCTTTGAATGACAGCTGTAATCATTAAAAAAACCCACCATGTCATTAAAATTATTTATTTTATATCTAAACAGAGATTACTTTAATTAAAACACACTTTATTCCTCTTGAAACTGGCACAGTACTTCCCTAAAGCCCTCAACCACTTGATATATTAAATGGTTTCAGTGGAATGACACACACCCATTTTCCTGGATCATTTTGCCATGGAACCTCAGGTTTAAAGAAAAGAATTTAGAAGGGAAGAAAGACGCATCAGATCCTTTTCAGGTAAAACTCCATCAGTATTATGGCAACTCCACCTCAGCTGAATCTGGACCACTGGTTTGTAATGGGAGATGGAACCAAGCTGGAAAGTTTAGACCACAAATTTGTTTGTTGATTTAAACAACAAGCTCATGAATATTCCAATAAAGGGTTTCAGTTTAGACAACATTCTCCATAAAGATGGGTAAAGATTCTGTCCGTTATTATTACCATTTTATAATATTTATATTGTGGTAACACCTGAAGGTCAACCCACTTCCAAAGGACCTTTGATCTAGTATCCAACAATGTTCTCATGAATAAATTGGAGGACTGGGGGCTCAACCATGAGACAGTTAGGTGGGTAGGGAGCTGATTGCAAGGTAGGACCTAGAGAGTTCTAACAAAAGGATCTGTATCATTTTGGTGAGAAGTGGGCAGTGGTGTCCCTCAGGGGTTGGTGCTTGGTCCAGTGCTTTTCATCATCTTTATCAATGATTTGGTTGCAGGGGTGAAGAGCTCACTGGCCAAGTTTGCAGATGACGCCAAGTTATGGGGAAGCATGGTCACACTTGAAGATAGGCTGAAGATATAAGCAGACCTAGCAAGTTGGGCAGATTGGAATAAAATGAAGTTCAACATCGAGAAATGTAAAGTGCTCCATCTGGGGACAACCCCCCATCCTGCACACCTACAGACTTGACAACACCAAACTGACCAGCACCATGAATGAAAGATAGCTGGGGGTAATAATAGAACACCGTATGAATATAAGCTGGCAGTGTGACACCATAGCCAACAGGACAAATAATACCCTGGCGTGCATCAATCGATGCATCTCCAGCAAAACTAGGTAAGTGATTCTTCCACTCTATTCAGCATTGGTGAGACCACAGCTGGAGTACTGCATCCAGTAGTGGGCACCACACTTCAAAAAGGATGTGGCAAAGCTCAAGAGAGTCCAGAGAAGAGCCACCTGTATGATCAGAGACTTGCACGGCAAGCCATATGAGAAAAGGCTGAGGGACCTGGGAATCTTCACCCTGAAAAAGAGAAGGCTGAAGGGGGAGTTGATAGAGGCTTATCGCTACATCAGGGGCATACATCAAGGGCTCAGTGAACAACTGTTCACCAGGGTATCCTTGGGGATAACCAGGAGTAATGGCCATAAACTTCTGGAAAACTGTTTCAGGCTCAACATTAGGAAAAAAATTCTTCAGAGCCAGGGTGTCCAGACTGTAGAATAGGCTCCCTCCAGAGGTTGTGCAATCGCCTACCCAGGAAATCTTCAAGAGGAAACTGGATAGTCACCTTGCTGTTGTCACCTGACCCCAGTTGTCTTTCCTGCCTGGTGTATAGGGCTGGACCCGATGATTTTCCAAGGTCCCTTCCAGCCTCGCAATCTATGAATCTAATCATATTGAGTCAGATGTTGCATAAGCATAAAGTAAATGACAGCAAATGACAGCCTTTTCTTCAGTTTGCAAATTTAAGGCAAGATGTCACGCAGAGATGAGATAACCAGTTCAAGGTGGGCTGGAGAAAAAAACTCACAAGTGTTATAAAAATAATAGGATGTATGTAACTGACCAAACTAGTTTGGTTTAATTAGTAGCCATAAACTTTGAAACTCCAAGGTTTCAACTGAAAAAAAATTACACTTTAGAAATGCACAATTTGTAACAGCTTGATTTCACAAAGTCTCAAAAAAACAAGATGGTAAGAAAAGCAATTCTCAATATTCCCAACCTCACTGGGTGCATCTACATGTGCTATTAATACACTTCAGGCTTACTGTGCTGTAAAATACTGTTCAGTAAGACTTCCCCAGGAGCATGTCTACATGTGCACTCTGTTGGGAGCACATTTACTCCTGCCCTGCTCTGCCCTCCTGGCTCCCCTGGGTGCTAGCCCAGGGGCTGGCAAGGGGCATAGAGGCTGGTCCCAATGCACATAGGGCAAGGCTTGAATTACACTTTGACTCCTGGGGCGGTCTGCAAATAAAATTAAACTGGTCCATTGATTAACAAGTCCACCTAAGTGAAGGAGCAATCCAATCAGAGACCGCCCCAGATTATGATTTTCAAATCTTACAGGGGGGATCTTGTCTCTTATGGGGGGCTCAGCCCCCCTGAGCTCCCCCTTAATTCACACCCTAGCATGGGGCCAAGAGAGCTCTGTCAGATGCAGCAGCAGCTGTATCCTGGCCCCATGCATATCAGGATGGGACCTGATGTGTACAGGGCCAAGAGATAGCAGTTGCTGCAGCTGACAGAGCTCTCCTGGCCCCATGCACATTGAGACACAGCTGCTAGTAAGCCCCATACTGGGCAAGACTTCCCTGTCTGGCAGGGGGTTCAGCAGGAGCTCTCCCAGGTGGGGGACAGCTGCCATCAAGCCTCCTGCCAGGTGGGTTCCCCCACTCAGCAGGGGGCTGGCCAGGAACTGTCCTGCAAGCAAGGCAGCTGCTGGTAAGCCATGTCCCCCCACCCCATACACACACACTCAACAGGGGGCTTGCCAGTGGCTGCCCCACTTGCAAGACAGTTCCTGGCCAGTCCCCTGGTGAATGGGGGGTGGAGGATGGGCCCCACTGGCAGCTTCCCTACTTGGGTTCCCAGCCCTTGCCTCCCCACTGAGCAGCTCTGTGCTGAGCGCCAGGGGATGGGAGGAATGCTGCGAGCTCCCCAATCCCAACATTGATCAGCTCCCAGCTCCTGGGGAGCGGGAGGTGAACAGCACCTGGACTGGGGACACAGAGCTCCCCATCCACTGTGGCCCCCTGCTCTCTAAGCTGACCAGGAGCAAATTTGCTCCCAGGCAGTGTCTACAAGTGCAGTACTGCACAGTAAATATTCTGCAATTAATGTAGTAACTGTATTTACAGGTAATAACTAACTGTTCAGTAGCCTAATTTACTGTGCAGTAAATGCCCCATGTGTAGACAGTGATGCTTTACTGTGCAGTAGATTAGCCTATTGTTCAGTAAAGCATCTCATGTAGACACACGCACTGAGACAAACAAGTCCAATTCTTCTCTTCTATATGTTAAGAAAAAATGAAGAGTAACATCAATGAAGTCAGTGAAGAGATATCCCCTTAAAACGTGTGTTTTACAGCCTCTAAGAATGGCCAAGACAGTTAGGAAGTAAAGAAAACACAAAATAAAACAAAACAAAAGCTAAGAAATCAACCAACCAATCTAATATGCAAGTACACCTCACCTTCTGCTTATCTGAGTTCTCCAGGGAAAGAGAACCCATTTGAGTACACAAAATATTAAATAGACTCCCTTTTCTCTTACCACACAACTGCATTTCAAGGACTTAATTTTAGCATCAGATATATGAGGTGCCAATATATCACAAGGAAAGGTGCTCCTATATCACAAGGAAAGTACTCCTAAAGAGTACTTTAAGATCTGTATATAACAAGAAATTCTCAGAAGTCTCCAAAGAGATTATTTTTTCCCTCATATATATTCAGCCTAATTTACAGGTCACAGAGGTTTGAGAAGCCTGGATAAACCTAATAAGCATACAAAAGAACTGGGTGTTTAGCCTACTCAGAACACCAACTTTTTGAGGTTTGCCCATCACTGCAATTCTCTTGGAGAGAGGAAAAAAGAAGACCCAGGGCCTTGTTACACATTAATTTTAGGTGTTTCCTGGTGCTCTTAACCCCTGGACTGTCCACAAATTAACACATGAAACCAGTTTTAAGCATATTTTAGGCAGCTTAAAGTTGCACCACTCCAGGGCAGATTTATCTTTGATCAATTTTACCCAGCTCATGATCCACTAATGTGAGGTCAGCCCCACAAATGAGCTGCCAAACTTGTAGTCCTCTAGCATCCCAGGATGCAGTATTCCATCCCTTGCCCTCCTGTTCTGCATGGTCAAACTTTCCACCCCTAAACTCTACTGTCCAGAGGGCAGTGCTGGCACCAAGCCAATTCCCTTTCCTGCCCCCAGGAGTGCAATCTTCCCACCCCCTTGGATGCGACCCTGTGCAAACAGCCTTCAGAGCCCAAGCCAACTAGCCAAATCACAGAACACAGATGGGGCCAGGACTGGGATCTGGGGGTATGTGTGTGCATGGAGTGGGCAAGTTAGGGGGCTGGATTGAGTCCGCATGATATGGGGCTTCCTTCCCAAGGCAGGGGCAGTAGCTTCCCCAGAAGTACCTTCCCTCACTGTTCCCACCTCCCAACCACGCTGATAAGCAAGACCAGCACCCCCACACCTCAATCCTAAATTCAAATTTATTAAAACATGAGGCCCTCTTTAATTTACCAACCCATCTCTCACACATCCTGACCTAGAGCAGGAATAGATGCCTGTCCTGGCTCACCAGCTGTGCAGTGGCAACTCACAGCTGGAGCATCTAGTAGGGCCCCTGCTCATCAGCCCTCCAGTGGCAAGTCACAGCTGCGCAGGTGGGAGACAGTCAGAGAAGGTTTTTTACTCTTCAGGTGCAACTGCATCAAACTCAAGCTATCACTAACACTGATCAGCATTTGAGCAGCAATATTTAAGAAGGCTTTCACAAAAATTCTACTCCATCTGTGTTTATTAGCACCCAAGATCTTCACTGCCTAATGGAACAGGAATTTCTCAAGTTCACCCTTCATTTATTATTTACTCAGTAATATTTGCACACAGCTAAGATAATCTAGGGCTACCTATTCTGCTTAAATGACACTTTAGTGTCCATGTACAATCCTATGCCACTCAGTCCAAGTTCCTGGGAAAAAGGGTCATATCAAATTCTATAACACACCTTTATCTTGGTTTTAAGAATAAGTCACAAATAGCTGTGAGGAAGAGAAGGACCCTCCCAAATTTTGCATTCCTAGTTTTTCAGGGACTTTAGCTGCCTGGAATAAAATCTCATGTAGAAGATTAAGTACCACTTAGGTGCCTAGTGTGTGGAATAGCATCTGCCCCCTAGTATGTAAGTATGGAGAGGATACAGAAACAAGTATATTCAGAATGATACCATACTGTCGCTAAAAGAACCATGAGATAAGAGCAAAAATCCTATGTAGGAGGACTTAGAGATGAGTCACATCTGTTCATTAGGTTCTGACAGTTCCTAAAACAGCTGCTGTTCTTGCCTACACACATACAGGGTCAACAGCTAGTCAACTTTGAACTGCTGTGAACCTTACCAGCAAGAACCAGCACCACAAAATATTCTCTTAGGCTAGGGACAGAAATTACACATAAGCCAACATAAGTGCTCAGAAACCAGTTCAAATCTGTAACACAATAGTTCCATGCACATAAACAGCTTTCAAAATGGCTGAAACCAGTTTAAGATAAACCTGGATGGATGTAGTATCACACATAACTGAACAGAGTAAATTGGTTTATTGAACTTCTGTCCCAGATCCCCTCCAGATTCAAGTCAACTCAGAGTCCCCCAGCATCCTGGGATGCTTTGCATCTCCCCTTCAAGCACCCTTTTGCAGGGGGGAAGAGGTGGGGGAAGGGGGGGGGGAGCACTAGCCCTGGCCCAAGCAGAGCAGGGAGCTGTGTGCTAGCACCCCCTGGCTTCTAACCTGGGCCACTGGAGTCATGTGGCTATATTTCTGGAATCAAAAGCGAATGTCTGTTCACTTGCTTATCAGTTCAATCTATGCAGCTTAGACTAACCTACAAAAATTGAATCAATTCAGCCTCAGGCTTTTTGTCTGTACTTGGCCTGAATGACAGCACAGTAGAGGCCTTCCATTGACTGGGAAGCTACTCTTTGTCACACAACATGCAACTTGGAAACTTCTCCTTATATTGTCTCCATAAGAAAGGAAAACAAATATCCCACAAACACATTGGACGATGGATGAGAGGTTGCCCATCAAATATATGATAAAAGAAGGAAAAAATAAGGGGAAAAATCTTTCTAGCTAATAACCAGTTTAAATGTATCCTCTGTATAAATATATTATTGGAGCTCTCTCCCTATGGAATGCGTATATTTTCGTTTTAAAAAATTACATTTAAAAAGTGTTATATCAAGCAAATCCGATGCCGTGTCCCTGTTCAACTAATACTTATGTGCAGTACCGGGATACTTAACAATAAATCTCATTTTACCTTGCATCTGTCTCCTGGCAACAAGCAAAGAATTTAGCCAAAAACACACCACCACACGTATTTGGCACAAAGCACATTTCACTGCCCACCCTCCACCTTCACTTGGCAGACTAAGGCTTTGCACTTCTCATTATCTGTCTGTGGAAAAAAAATGCAAGGCATGTACTAAGCTCACAGATATTACAGAAAAAGAAGAATACCTGTCCTTGAGGTCATAATAAAACCCCAATCATTTCAGCTCCTACCATGACCTTTTTTGAATCAATAACTCCCTAAACAAATTAAGTGAACAACAGTATTGATAAATGATCTTGTTAGAATAAATATAAACTACCAGCGAAGATACCTTTCATCTCCCCCATTATCTTTCCTCTGTTAAGAGTAAACTGGAGGAAGCAAAATCATTTTCACTCCCAGGCTGAAAAAGCAACCATGTTTTGGGCTGCTATAACATCCTCGGCCACATTTCCAAGGTCCATTGAAGAGAAATGGAGGATCTGTGGGAAGTACTCAAAGCAGAAAACCCCAGCTAGCTTCTACTTCCTAAAAGAAGAGGGAGAGAAGGGGAGAAAGACTGCAAACTGGTGTCTTAGTCAGGCTGTGCAAAGAATTTAACAAACGTTTGGCTTCTTTCTGAAAAGTCTATGCAAAAAATGAGGGGATGCTTAGATAGCTGGAAGCGGGGAAAATATATGCCACGGAAACAATGATTTTCTGGCCTATGGAGTAAACAATACCATGTTTTTGATACAGGAGACTTTAGAGACTAGTATATCAAATCACCACAGTTCTAAGTATATTTTGTTTTGTTTTGAGATGTCTTCTGCCATTTGCCGGTTGCTCATCCAATCTGCCTAATTCTAATTCTCTGTCAGTGACAGTAACTTTGTTATTACTGTTATGATTATTTACTACTATAACTACTACTACCACTGCGCATTTTCAAGGTTTTGGCTCACTGGACACCAGGGCAGCTTTTACTGTACAGGGAAAAGAGGGGAAAAAGAGGGAAAAGAGGAAGGGGAAAAAATCTGATGACAGAGTTCCTTCTAACCATGTTAATCAGTGATTCCTTCTCACTCTATAATCATAACTAGCCAATACAGCCCTGCCATTTCAGCCTTTAAAACAGTCATGTTCTTTTTGTACTCTAGCTCCATGTTTAATGAAATAGCTAAATGGTTCTCACTCCATGCTAACAAAAGTTGTTGATACATCTCAAAGAGGCTGATGACTCTGCAAATGAGATTCAACAGACATGTCATCAAAGAAAAGAAAAATGAAAAATCCTAGACACCTTTGGGGGGGGCTTCCAGAAATGAGTTTCTGATGGACAAATATTCTACCTCAGATAAGCCATCACAACTGACATTTTTTACATCATTCTCAGTACACCAGTAATAATGAACTAATTTCCTAGACACAGTCCTTTCAGAATATTTTCCCTAACTAATAAACCTACATTTTCACTGTGATGCTCACTTTGTACCCTATCCATAAATAAAAAGGATTTAGATCAGGGTTGCTTCAATTGGGGGGGGGGGGGGGTGAAGGGCTGCCTGCCATCACTCTGCAGTGGGAGGGAAGGGAGGACGCACAAGAGGGGTCCCATGGATCACACTTTCACCACCTATGTGGGGTATGGCACCCCCAGGTGTGGCCCATGAATGGTATAGCCCCTGGCTGCTGAGAAATTGGACAGTCCTGATTCAATCACCAGCCCTTTCAATCTGGGACCTTTCTATAATATTAAATTAACTTAAAAATTGTTCAAGAGCCTCTGGAAAGGCAAATTTGCCTAAAGCCACTGAAGTTTAAGGGGGCAAAGAAGACTCCTGAGCAAAAGAGGAGCAAACACTCTGCTGGCCCTAGATTGGTTTTTGTTTGCCAAAACCGAGGCTGGGAAATCACAAATGGAGAAAACCAGAAAGAAAAATGCCTAAAGCGGTAAAACAACAAGATTTGCATCAGGCCAAAAATCTGCAAATGTATGAAAACATTATCTTTACTACCAGAGCAGACACATAAACCCATTTAGGAGTTGTTGGAAAAGCAAGGCATTCAGAAGAATGCAGGAAATATTAATTCAGTGCATTAGGAATACAGCAAAGTTGAACATCTTGGAAACATGCATTGGAGGTCTGGAAAAACCAAGCAACAAAAACTATGACAGTGAGGATCTTATGGAATACAAACACACAGACACACCATAAGCAACTATAATGAAAGAATTTATAAGATTTAAGAAATTCAAAATAAGTCTTGAAAAATACCAAACAAATCCAGTGTGAATAATGCCAGAAATTCTTTGCTACGTAAAAGGATGCAAACTCACACCTTCAAATCTTTTGTTGGAAAAATCACTATAAAAGCCCATTAAACTGGAAGTGAAGAAAGGTAGGTAACACAGTACGCTAAATGCTCACACTGAACACCAGTCAGAAGACTCAGCCAGTTGCACTTAGGGAAGGAAAAAGATATTTCCATATCTTTGATGTAAGAAGAACAAGTTCCTTGAAGAAAATAAGGCAAAGGCAAAAAGTTACAAACATAATAGGAGTCATTAGGCAGACAAAGTGCACCCCAAAACACAGGACAAGACAGATACCCAGATTTTGTTTTAAGGTTATGTCTATGCTCAGAGATGCACCCTTTTAATTAAAGAATGTGATTTTTAAACAAATTTATTTAAAGTGATTCAAAATCCTATGTGGACACAATTAGTTCAATTTATGTTTTATGTAGATTTAGCTTAACTTGTTTCCTTAGATAATTGGGTAAAATTGCTATAATCTATATTAAAATGAAATTAAGAGCATTTACACAGTATTTTCCACTAGCTTTATTTAAAGCAAGTGTTTTAACTGTTTTAAAAAGTTATTCAACATTTTACTGGTCCAGAAGACCTTAGTTACACTACTGTAGATCCTGAATGACTCCTATTAATATCACCTCAAATGGTGACTCCACGGAGTTATAAACTGACTTGGAAATATGACAATGTCTCTTTAGCCTAGACACTGAACATACTATACCGGAATTTTGCCCTATATTGTTTAGTGAGGTTGTGAAAGAGTTGCAGCAGTTCCAGGCTATGACTGCAGGCTGAATTCACAACTTTAGTTGTTGGTGGAGACCACTGCTGGGTCAAGCAGGTAAAGATCAATGTGAGAAGTGGGATTACTGGAGCAGGAGTCTGTGGGATGAAGCTGTTTTTAGACAGCCTCTCCACAAGAAGTTGTCTTGGTACAGGCATACTTCCTAAGGGCCCTTCTACACACACAGGTAAAGGCACTATGGGATCTAATGTGTTATCCACACAATCGTGTCTCCTGCCATGCCAATACATGCATGGAAGGAAGCACGATTGTAGGATTATGCATTAGATCCCATCACACCTTATTGCTAGTACAAGGGAAACCCTATTCCAGACTCCCCCTGCACCAGCAAGAATCAAGCTCCCACGCTGGGAGATGCAGCTGCTGAAAATCTCCCAATGCTGGGGGTATGTCAAGCACCCAGGGCTGGGAGGCCAAAGCTGCTATGAGCTCCCAGCCCCAGGGGTTTCACGCATCTTAGGGTTGGAAGACCACAGCATCTGTGATCTCCCAGCCCCAGGAGCTCCAAACACTGGAATATCGCAGCTGCACCCTGCTGGACTTAGCTGGAGGCATGTTGCTGGGACCCAGTGTCCACAGCTGTGGGAGTCTGGGCCCTGGCAGCTGCAGGGTGCTTCCAGGACTCAACGTTGGCAGCTGCTACGGCTGAGAGTCCCCTCAGTTGCACAACTCACAGTTGAGGCTGGACAAGGTACACCCCTGCAGCTGGGAGCCTGGTCAGCTGATGGGCTCTGGTCCATAGGAGACCCTGCTACACATACAAATTAAACATCAGTATCAACCAGCTATAAAGTTAGCATACATTTTCAAGGTCTAACTTTAATGCTGGTTGGAACTTTTTATAATGTGATAACTACTTTGCACTTGTAGCTGCTCTCAATGTAACTGTACAATTAACCAGTCAATTGTACAATATTTGTAACATGTATTGGGGCCTAACTTTCATACAGTGTCTAATGTCTTACTTTTTGACAAAGATCATTTTGATTACACAGTTTCAGTGAGGTCAGGACTCTTCAGTTTTTCTTGATCCCAGTCAAAACAAGTTTTACTTTAGAATCATGGAATCATAGAAAGTTAGGGTTGGAAGGGACCTCAGGAGCTCATCTAGTCTGACTCCCTGCTCAAAGCAGGGCTATCCCCAATTATATCATCCCAACCAAAGCTTTTTCCAGCCGGCTTTTGAAAACCTTTAGATGTATAGTACTAAAACTGCATAAGTGAAACAGGTCAACTCTCTCTCCAAGTGACGGATCACATTTTTGTAACCCTAAAGGCCAGATTCTAGTCTACTATTAGATGCATGAGTAAACTTAAATGCATAAGTATGATTCTCTTCTATCTTGCTAGAGACCCTGAAAATCTATTAATGCATCTACCTGTGTAGGATTAAAGCAGGGTGAAACAGAATCACACTTAGGTGTTACATCCCCAATACATAGAATAAACTCTAGCCCTAAATATCTTCTTTAACACTTGTTTTTATTATGTGCATGACATATCACACACACACTCCTAGAGTCTTCATTGGAGTATGGATTAATGCAACCATCAATTGGTGCATATGCTAATAATAGAGAGGCCCTACTAACTCTACTAATTAAGGTAGGCCTGACACTGGAACTAAACATATGATACATAGCTTACATGTAAGTGCTAATTTATAGATGTCTCAGAAAGCCAATGGCTGGGAAAGACTGGTACAAGACACCAAACCAGGAACAGAGCGACCTGGTAAATGGGTCTCCCTAGAGTCACCTGGTAAGAACTAGACGTGAATGATGTTACCTAAACATGTTTTAGTGTATGCTCAAAACTAGGATGCACATGCTATAACATGAAGTTGTTCTGGTTGGGGCACAGAAAGGGGCCAGAGAACCCTGAACACACTGTACTGAGCTAGGAGGTTTTTTTAAGCTAGTAGCATGTATACAAGCAACCCAGCTAGCATTGTATACCGAATGGTCATGGATCCTCATGTGAGGCTTGATATTAAAACCTGGCTGAGCTTTTGTTACTAAGAATCAAATTCTGCAGTCTCTTTATTAGAATAACAAGGTCATTAGAAGTATTAGTATCGTATCACAGATGGTATCCTGAGAGTGATTGCACAAACCATCCAAACTGAGGGAACCTGATGCAACTGGTAATACTCAACTCCTAACAGCACTTGGCAGAGCCCTACACTGATGACGCTGACTGCTGATCTTGGCAAGCAACAAACTGCCATTCCAAAGGATCGCAAACGAAGGACTTGGAGTCCTACAACACCAAATGACCACAAGATTTTGTCAACATGTTTCAAGTTGCTTGCCCAAGTAAAACACGTTCACTATAGAAGGGCTGCATTCCTGTCTTTCTAAGAGGTCTCAGAAAGTAGTACCACAAGCAACTACTCACTTGGGATGCTGCAGGGGTTCATTTTATTGCCCTTGCTATTCAGTATTTAGAAAGACATTGGCAGAGCTAGTGAGGTGGATATCAAAATGAAGTATGTTCAACAGTTTAATGACACCCACTGTCACCCCCTCCCCCAACACACACTCCTTCTGAGGCAGTGCAATAAAATGAATAACCTCTATGACACAATAAGGCATGCAAAATTTTATGGACTACAGCTCATTCTGGATTCATGGAATGAAATGTTCAAGGAAGTAGTCAGAAAAGTTTGTGGACTACCTTTGGCACCTTTGATTGAAAGGAATATGCCTGATTAATGCTTTACATCAAAATCTAGCAATCTAAGAATCTCTGCTTATTCATAACTGGCTGATATCTCTGCTTAGATTTATTAACTTCCCAGAAATAGCACAGAGCCCATCTTTTCCCCCAGACATTTAAGCGGGGAGTGGGGAGGGGAGCAGTGGGTTGATTAATTGGGAAATAGGTTCTAATACAAAGTGGATTTGCATTAATATTGTAAAGGCAATTAGTTGATAGGGTAAAATCTTGGGTTTGGTTTGGTTTTTTTAAATAACGAATTACATATATGCAACCAAACAAAAATATTTCAAGTACACTATGGATTAGGACTAAAAATGCTAAAGGTAAATAAACAAAGCTAACTGCTACAGATATACACTTAGATCATTGAAATCAGAGTCTGATCTGTGAACTTTTACCAATAAATTATTTCTTCATAGTAGCCTGGAACAGAGACAAGGCTTTGTACCTTGAAAAATCTAGGTATCATTTCAGGACAGATAAACCCCAAAACAGCAACAGACCATAAAACAGACTCTGGTCTTGAAAAGGAAAATTAAGACCAGTAGCCTCTAACACATTGACTTTTCATAAAAACAGAAGTGCCATGCTGGGTCAGACCAACGGTCCATCTAGCCCAAAGTACTGTCTCCAACAGTGACAGGAATTAATGCTATAGAGGGAGAGCAGTGAACCAGATGCATCTAGAGTGATCTATCCCCTATTCAATAGCCACCCTGGTATCCACCACTATTTCCAAAAAATCCTAAACAGAACACATATTCTCCACATAACTGCCTGCTCCATATATGATTCCCTTGCATTCAAAACCAACTACCTATACAATGATAGATATCACAATATTGATGCTTTATAACCATTACGATATTGGTGTAAATCAGTATTTTCAAATAAGTAAATGTGTGTGAGTGACAATAAAGTTAGACAGTCACAACTGCACAGACATTCTGAATGACCACACCTGCTAGTGGAAATATCCTTACCAAATCACCTGCTATGCAATACCAGCTACAGTTTTTATTAGGAATAATGGAAGAACTGAAGAGAATGCAATATATACACATAGACATACAGAATCCTAACAGCCATTCTTTATATATTCTTATGTATCAGTTTCCATCATAGCAAAAATTATGAAAATTGCTGGACATGCTGAAGTTCTGTAATGTCTTCTCCCGATTTAACTTGACAATCATATTCTAAACATGTTGGCTCCCCTTGATATGCTTTATCTAGTTTGAATTTCAAGAGTATGCAAACGCAAGTGTACTGAGCATAATACATTGTTGATGCAATTCAATTGGTACATAAGGTTTAATTGTATTCTATATTTTTTTTTAAATATGCATTTTGCCTTGAGAGGCATATATACAGAAAATCATTCCTAACTGTATTGCTACTTGAATGAAAACCATGACATTCAAGAATACTGTACAGTTCAGAGTCCTTGTTTCAGTACATTTACTGTTAAATAACTATCCTTATTTTTCTTAAATTAATGTGCTATCCCATAACAGTAGTGAAAAGAACCAGGGACAATTACATATTTTTAATATCACACACACACCTGGAGTTGACACGGCAATGAATCCTGCAGCTTCTGGCCTGTGATCTAACCTGACCTAGAGAAGAATGTCAGCAACAAAGCTGGTTAAAAATGTCCCTGATGGAAAATATTTCTATTGAAAAAATAATTGATTTTATGAATCTGTGTTTTACAGGAATGTAACAATTTAACCAGAATTTTCTATGTGAGCTTATAAAAATATTTTGCGTTTATTATTTCAGCTGTTATTTTAGAAATTGCAATGCAAATCAAAGATTTCAGAATTTTCCCAGAGAAAATAAATGTTTTTTTTCAGCCAGCATCTTCATGCTTTTTGTATTCTAATAGAGGATCTTTTCATAGAGAAGAAAAGCATCCACACACAACAGTGTCAGAATTAGAGACACAATTTTGACTGTGATTTACAGTCTTCTAAAATTTCCAGGGTGTTTGATCTGGAATTTGTATTTGATTACATAGATAATTTCTTGCATAATGCTTGCATCCAAACCTAAATTTGCTCAAAGTTTTCAGATTCAGGATTTTAGCTGAACCTACTATATAGATAGAAATGTCCTTGTATTGATATTCAGATGTAAAGATTCCTAAACTTTAGAAGCGTTCAGGTTTAGGGTATCAGTCCAAGTCCATCTTCAGTTAGTATTCATCCTGAAATATTTATAGCTGCTTTGAACACAGACATGGATTATTCTCTATAAAATCTGATATTACGGTAATGAGGGCTACATAGGGCCCTTGATAAAGTTCTCTTCCTAAAATATGATGTAAACCAAGAAAAGCAATTTAACAGAATTATCCATATCTATTAATATCAAAAGACCCATGAAAAATACCGAGGTGCCAATGCCCTCAGTATAATGCTGGCTATACCCCAAATTGCATCTGGCCTTGTTTTTAACTTTTCCTCTACAAGAATCTGATCTTTGGTCAGAACCAGGAAAAATACATAGTGGAAAATCTTGTTCTAAAATCCCTGTGTTTCTGCTGAAATGGGACACTGGCAGCTGGTGGGGGAAAAAAAGCAATAATTATCTGGAAGTCAGATACACACCCTAGCCAGAGCAAAAGTCCAAAAACATTCCACTTCAATTATCATCAGAAATCCTCATTCCTTACCAGCTATCCAACAAATGTTCAATTTTAAAATAATAAAAAATGGTATGTGGATATAGCAACTACATGAACCATCTGCTGCTTAATGTCAACAGAGAGAAAACTGAAGGGCATATGGGGATATCACCAACAAATCACCCCTTTAAAGGAAAAATAGTCTGGTCAAATAAAGCTATGAAAACAAAAAATGTTATTGGACAAAAACTAGAGTGACAATAGGTACAGTGGAAGAGTAGATAAGTGGTACAATTTTGGAGCTCCTCAAGGATCAGTCCAGTATTTTCTCACATCAGGCTGTATGAGCCATATGCTCATATACTGTCCAGAGAGAGTCCTTGTTTACATGCATTGTTGTTTGAGTCTTCTGAATTAATGAAGGAGGTCAGGCAAAGAGAGAGACATTCTTTCTTGTGTCTGGAAGCCTAAGACTGAGTATTGAACTGATGGCCATGAGGTCCAGCAAAGACCACTGGAAGATGACACCTGACTAAAAAAAAAAAATTAGTTTGAGCTGCAAGATGAATAAAGCATTTTCTATTTGGTGAAAATTTTCTCCATCACCAGACAATGCTAGTCAATGGGTTGCTTGAGACACTTTACTGTGCAGTAGGACTAATCTACTGCTCAGTAAATTGTCACCATGTAACCGTGCTCATAAACTCCTGTGCAGTAAATTAGTCTACTGAGTAGCTAGCTAGTACCTGTCAATACAGGTACTAAACTAACTGCACAGTAAGATTCACGTAGGTGCTGACCAGGAATGAATTTGCACCCAAGCAGCCACACCAGGAGGGAGCCTGGTCCTGGCACTGCTAAGCTTCTGGCTCCCCACAGGAGCTGGGAGCTGATCAGCACAGGGACCGGGTCCCACTTTGCCTCCCCTCCCTCCTCCCTTTCTTGCACACAGGAGCGGGAAGCTGAGCAGCATTGAGACTGGGGAGCTCTTCCTTCCCAGTTCATCCAGGAACTGGGCAGAAGCTGTCCCATTGGTGGGGAGTTGGTAGTAAGCCCCTGGTTGAGTGGGGAATCTCCACTCAGCCAGGAGCAGTTAGGACCTGTCCTGCTGGTGGGGCCACTGACAGCAAGGCCTAGCTGGGCAGGGATTTCCTGCTCAGCCAGGGCCAGGCAGGAGCTGACTTGCTAGCTGGGTAGCTGGCAATGAGTCCCCAGGCAGGCAAGGAATCCTCGGTCAGACAAGAGCTGTCCTGCTGCTGGTGTACTCTCACAGAAAGCTTACTACATAGTATTTTGGTTTTCTGTGCAGTTGTTTGGTTTAAAGGCCTGTACAGGTGACATAACCTGTTTCATAGAGAACTTAATTTCTTGCTTGGCTTGGTGCCCAGCTACCAAGTCTTGGTGGAGCAGATCCAAACAAGTCTTCAGTGAGTAGTTCATCAGTAGTTCCACAGGGCCTCACTGTCTGGATATGCATGGAGTTGTAGGCTGTTGTACTTTTTAAACATTGTACACATCAAGCCCTTCTTCAAAAACTTGGCCAAATTCCTTTAGGACATCCCAAGCCCATGTGCTCCTGTTAACCCAGTGCCAGGTGGCTTTAACCATTCTCCACCTAGCGAGCTTGCTCACTGTCCTTTGGCAATTATGAGGCAAAATGCCACTCACTACTTCCTGTACTGGATTTTGACATAATATTCTCCCTTCAGTTTAACTCTTTATCATATTTAATATGTCAACAAGTCTTGATTTGCATAGACTAACAGGAGGATGACTTCAAGGCCATAGGAATATGGGCGCCCTCTGAAAATATGGCAATGTGGGTCTTTTCCTGCAGAAGCAGTACTTCCACACTATTGGAAAACCTGAGTACAGATGTTTGTGAGCATTTCATAGGCTGAAGTTCCATTTGAATCAGCAACAGTATATGTGGTACCTAGAGGCATACACTGCTTGACTTCCTTTCTGGATGGCTTGAACTTTTGACAAATCACATTTGTTATAACCCTTACACTTACAATGATTACATTTGGTATCAGAGAAACGCATGTGTCATGTCTGTGACTACCACCAAAGCTATAGCATTTCCTCAGAGATGAAGAATATATTTTCTTGTGTGGTGACTTATTCTTCCTGAGAAAGTAGGGCAACCAGCTAGTTACATGAAGTATCTGTACGTGAATACATAGAACATGGGAAACAAGCAGAAAAAATTGGAAGTCCTTGCACACGCACATAACTATAATGCAATTGGACTAACAGAGACATAGTGGGATAGCTCACATGCCTGTGGAAAAGGCTGAAGTGCTCAATGCCTTCTTCACCTCAAATATAGTGCACATCTTTAAGAAAGGGAAGGAGGAGGATCTGGAGAGCTACAGACCAGTCAGCCTCACCTCAGTCCTTGGAAAAATCATGGAGAGGGTCTTCAAGGAATCCATTTCTAAGCACTTGGAAGAGAAGGTGATTAGGACCAGGCAGCATGGATTCACCCAGGTCAATTCATGCCTGACCAATCTGATTACCTTCTATGGATCTGTGGATGTGGGGAAACCAGCGGATGTGATATACCTTGACTTTAGCAAGGGCTTTGACATGATCTCCCACAATACTCTCACAAGCAAATTAAGGAAATATGGGTTGGTTGGATGAATGGATGCAAGGTGAAAACTTGATAGAAGGATAGAAAACTTGCTGGATCATCAAGCTCCAATAGTTATAGTCAATGGCTCTCTGCAGAGCCATCCCTAAGGGTGTGAAGGGCCCAAAGCATATCAGCCTGTGCAGGTCCCAGGGGGGAGAGGTGGGAGGTGAGCAGCTGGAGCTGGCAGAGCGGGGCAGGGGGGCAGTAACACTTGGAAGCAGCAGAATTGGCAGCGCTTGGCAGCAGCAGCAGATCCTATATGTCACTGACGATGGGGCCCCCCAAAGTGCGAGGCCTGGGGCGGTCACCCCAATCTCTGGCTAGTTCTCAGTGGTGGCAGATGACAGAACAAGGAGCAATGGTCTCAAGTAGCAGCAAGGAGATTTTGGGTTAGATATTAGGAAGAACTTTTTCATTAGGACAGTAGTAAAGCACTGGAACAAGCTACCCAAAGTGGCGATGGAATCTCCTTCCTTTGAGGTTTTTAAGACTTGAGTAGACAAAGCCTTGGGTGGGATGATATATTCGGCAATGCTCTGGCTTTGAGCAGGGGGTTGGACTAGAGGACCTCCTGAGGTCCTGTCCAACACTTGTTGTCTATGATTCTATGACTTCTTTGGAGAATTCCCTTGGAATGCATTTGGCTTGTCTCAGTTGATGTAATTTTTTCAGACCTCCTTTGAATGGAGAGATGCAGCCTCACAAGTAAGTGCTTCTTCCTGAGCAATGGAAAATGTTAGGTTTCACTTTACAAGGAGTGCATTGTACCACAAACAAAAGTCAATCCCCCAATAGAGACTCGAGACTTGTAACAAAATTAGAGTTCTCAGACATACAAAGAAGCTTGTTGTGCAACCCCTTCATCTGGCAGCTGATTGTGTTGGTTGAAAGGGAACCATCTGATTGTTTCAGATGGAGTTAACAAGAGGTGACTTTTTAAGAGAGTGAAGATTTCATTGTCACAGGGTTTGACCAGGGACACAAGCAAGGAAACAATATCAAAAGTCTGTGATTCAAGAATAGCCAGTAGCATGTTTTTGGTTAGCTTCAATGAAATGACTGGTAGGAGACGAGGTGGGGTCAATTTAAGAGTTCCAGGATGAGAACCTGGTCACATCAAATTCCTCAAAATGGCCCAGGGTCGCCATGGTTGAAACCAAACACCTGAAACACCACCCTGCCAGGAACCCCCTGGTCTAAGCTGATTAGGTGCTACATGTTCCCTTCTCCCTGGTTGTACTTGGCACTTACAGATCAAGATGAAGCACTAGCAGCATCCTGTTCACTGGGATCCCATACTCATCTCCAGTTTTGTGTGCTGCAGGTGTTTGCTTGTCCCAGTGAGACAGCGAGAAAAACAGGGCAATCAAAAGGGCAACCACCTTTACTGTACAAAACTTAGTTTTATTTGACCATAGTGTTCTTCAAGCATAACAGCAGGCAGCAGCAGGAGACAAAGACAATGTGAAATTACCGTAAATTAAACGAGATATTTAAAAATATGCTTAACATACCATAAATAGACTCATTGCCTTCAATGAGGCTACTAATTCATTTAAAGTCAGGCTTGGGCTTAAATACCTGGCAGAATTGGGGCCAAATTTGGGAACAGAATACAGGATATCCTGTAAATTCTCAAGAGCAGGTTAGACAGACACTTGGCAAGGATGGTCCTACCCTGAGCAGGGGGCTGGACTAGATGACCTCATGAGGTCCCTTCCAGCCCTACTTTCCTATGATCCTATAACTCCTGAAAACATTTCATCTTGTAATCTTAACAATTAGACAACTCTGCCTCTACCCTCTAGTGAGAACACAGTGGGAAGGTGTCTGCTTTATCAGTGCTACCAGAGTTTGAATTATATAAAAAAAAAGTCTGGAAAACTTTTGGATGATTACACATAGACCCTTCCAATTTACAACTCTGATGTAACAGGAAGGGTGTAAGAACAACTAAATAGATCAATAGTGGGTGGACTTCATTCTTTTTGTGTCTGTGAGCAATTCCTCCCCTCCAAAAAACAGGAAGAAAAACAATTACACATACAGCTTAGCTGAAGCAAATGCATGAATCAAAACACCTGTCTTGTCTCTTGTCAGGGACACAGAGCTGCGTCTCTGCTGCTGTGTGTCCATCTGCACAGTGTGCTGCTTATCAGTTGCTTGACTAGGAGGAGGTTTCATTAGTGAGAAAAAGATTAGTTCCCAGCATTGTTAAAAGCTTCACCCTCCCCACCTCCTGCTTTGCTCTTATTTTAACTCCCCTCCAGATGTTTTCATTCCATTATGCAAGGCCAGTGGAGCTAAATGATGAGATCAGTCTGGGAAAAGGGTCTGAGAGGAAGTCACTTTAGGCAGCCCTTTGAGAGATGTTTTACAATCAACCAAATATTGAACTTCATTGATTTTTTTAGTAGAATAACTGGGTTGCAGGTTACCCACTGGCACTTTAAAAGGATGTGCCTAGGCCTTCATATTCAAGTTCTAGTTTTGAGTGGGGGGATGGATGGCAGAGGAGGTAGTTTGCTCTTGATTCCCATTCTCTCTACAGTCTCTCAGGGCCTGGTTACACAATGGGCATGTCGACACACATGATTAATGAGACTGGACATACTCCAACTCAATTTGAGATAGAGTAAACTAATCCTGGCATCACTGTCTACACATGCATTTGAGTACAGTAATTTACTACACTTCCAGATACCACTTGTATTTGACGGGACTATCCGTTAGCGTATTAAATTAGTCTGCTGCAGCCTAATTGCTGCACGCATGTAGACAATGATGCTTTACTACACAGCAAATTAGTCTGTTGCTCAGTAAAGCATCTCATGTAGATGCACTTAGTAAATGTAGCTGACTTCTGGAGCAGTTAACCCCTGGATTGACTGCACATCAACATCTTTAAGCAGCTTAGAAGCACTCATTCATCTTAAAGTTACACCACTCTAGGCCACTTCATCTCTAATTGCCCTAATTTTGCTCCTGTTCCATTTAAGTGTGGCCACTCCCTACAGTTGTTCTGCCAAAGTTGAAGTCTTTCAGCATCTCAGAAGGCAGTGACCCCTCCTCAGTCAGGTTAAGCAGGGACATTGGAGCACAGTGGGGCCAGGCATGGTGCCTCACCCCCTGGGTATACCAAGTAGAGTGAGCACCAGAGCCCCAGATTGCCCAACAGCTGCAGTGCTTCCCACCATTGCCTGGACCAAATCTGCTCCTACCCAGTGGTAGTAGGGGATGGGGGAAGCTCTGGAAAAAAAAGGATCAGGCCCCTCAGAGCTCAGGTGATGCCCAGCTGGCAGGCAACCTGACAAGTATCAGAGAAAAGTGGCTGCTGAGACAGCCAATCAGAGTGCAAATATAGCATTACAGAAGAAAGACAGACAAAGGCTTTTATAATATTAGAATTATTAGGCAATGGTAGCTGGAAGGGTGTCCAGAATCCATAGCAACCACTGAGGCAGTAGTGGGGACAGACTGACTGTAGGCTACTCGGAAGGGGCACTCAGAAGAATGCCCCAGCTTGTCATAGGTCAGGATACAGGATGGCTGTCTCTCTCTGGTTGATCTCCCAAGAGGTTCAGTGACCTTTTCTCTTTTGTTATCGGGTGAGTCCTCCTCTCTTTCAGAGGTCACAGCAAGTGGTGTTAGAGATACCATAAACTCTTCAGCATCTGAGTTTAGCCTCACATTTCTCCAGAAGATTGGGTGGAGGTGGTTGGTCTGCTGATGAAAGAAGCTTTGTTTGAGGTAAGGGATATATGGGGCTTACAGTTGGTGTGGTGACTTCCAATAGTCTGTACCAGCCACAAATGTTCAACTCTTCTTCCTCTTCACTAGTATGTTCTACCTCAGACTTCTGCATTAGCCAACTCTCTCCTTCTGTTGTTTGCAGGGCCCTGCACTCTTGCATCTGAGCATGTGTCCATTTCTTAGGGACAAAGTGTAGCATTTGAATCTTGGGATCAAACCCAGGCACATGAGACATCAATTGTCCAATGAGGAAATGAGTCCATTGCCACATATTTTCTTTCCATGCCCCTGCTCAGACTTCACCTGAAATGAGAAGACTGGAAATCTATTCCACAATTACACATGGGGCAGCTCCCCAGTAATGTTCTATCTTGTGCTTCCCACCGAGGCCCAAGTTCCATAGTAGCACCCTGTCGCCAGGTTTTCAGTCTTGGTGTCACACTTGGCTGGTCACATTGAACCTTGTTTTTCATACCCTGCTTTGCAGCAGCCTCTAAGCAGTAGTACAGGCCTTTAAGTCTTCCTTTAGATTTTTGGTATACTGGAGGTAGATTTCTAGGAGAGCACTATCAGTAATGTTCCATACTGGAACAAAGAAGGTTGGCCTATCTTCATAATAGGCATAGTTCCAGGTTTCATCATCAAGTCAGACAACAGACCCTCTTCTTCATTTCCACCAATCATAATGGGTCCCCCAAATTCACTTTTCACCAAAAGGGGAAAATCCTTTTATGATTTGGGCAGTCCCAGGAAACAGCTGTACAGGCTGCTGATTCTGCAAGGTCAGGGCTCCTATAGTGCTCTCTCCACGTGAAGTTTGTGGGGAGGTAAAATAACAGGTTGCAGACCATGTCCTTACCCCATCCAGGGTAATAATTTTGTTGTTACTTCAATTTATCTTCTATACAGGTAAGAGTGACTTCCTATCCCCCACAACATTAGGTTCGCCAGTGGGTGTAGCTTCTGTTGCTGCAGATGTTTCTCATAGAAGGAGCAATGAAGCAAGGTGATCCACTATCCAGCCAGGCTTCACCCAATGCTCCCATGACCACCCCTGGCACTAGGGTGCTAGGTCTTACTAAACTTGGCAGGCAGCTGAGGCAGGGCTTTTGCTGTGCTGCTTATGGAGCTCTTTGTAATGCAGGTTTCAGTTGGCTCTCTTTCTGTGACCCATTTTTTGTTTCCTTGCCTCAGTTTCCCAGTTAGCCATCCTTCTCATAGTTGAAACAAACCTACTTGTCTATTGTATACTGGCCTGGATGATTTCCACCTGGAGTCCCAAAATGGCACAGTTTTTTCTTTCCTTTGTGAAGGACAGGATGCACCCAATTTCAGTGAAAGAGTTGCTACTTCATCCTGCAACTGCTGGAGGGCATCTTGAGTGGGGTTGAGTGGTAGGCTTTCTGTTTTTATTACCGTAGTCCAGCTAGTCACTTTGTGTCCTCTTAGCCCAACAGGTTTGTCCTGGCATGTACAATCTTCCTCCTCACAGACCTCCCAGACCAACAGGTGGCATGATGGAGCAACATTTAATCTTCCTCTCAACTGCAAGTGCAAAGGGACCAAATTATCTAGATGTGTTCCCTTGATCACCTGTTTAAGATGTGCTAGTTCCGCCTCCTCTTGTGATACCCTTCCTTTCCATACCACCTGTTGCAACAGCTCCTCTATGTGCAGAAGGTAAGAGGAAAGCATTTCTTCCTTCCATTTCCTCATGGCATGGAATTGGGCATAGAGTTCCCCCCCAATGCCATGCTGCCAGCAGCACCCTCTAGGGCTTCCAGGAGATCCACAACCATGGACTTATGTTTGGTGAACCATATAGTCTTTACATGATTCAGGGCAGTGCCCCGCAGGCTGGACAGAATGAAAGTTCTCTTTTCATTCTCAGAACCACTCATATCTCTGACCAGAGTCTCTGCAGCACCCACCCATGCCTCAAAGTCAGCATCATGGGGAGGGGTGGGTATCCATCCTGAGAACACTCGTAACTATCAGGTGAAGGCAGTGTTCTCAGCCAATTGGTAAAGCATTTGTTACTGCCTGTGCTGTCATCTTCAGCCAAGAGATGCTGCTGTCTGGAGTGGCTGGTGCTGTCCAGTGGCCAAGGGTCCACTGATTGACTTTATGACTAATAACTTGCACAGAGCCCAGTGCACACAGCAGCTCTGCCTCTCTCCCATTTTTCTCTATGCTCATCATCCGAAACCCAGTCACTAGGACTCCCCAGCCATGGGAAGACCATAAGCTCTGCACCAATGCTGCAGCCATTTAATGTCTGTGCATGAAGAGAGGGAGTGATTTCCTGGGGTTTCACCAACCACAGTTCCCCGTACAGGCCATGAAAGAGGGACAACCAGAGAAGAAACAGATACTTTGGAAGGTGAAACCTGGCAGTTTGTCACCTCTGGCAACCCACAGCATTCCTCTTCTGGGCTGTGACTGTCTGGAACACAGGTATGAAGCCCTGGTATCAGGTGAGAAGGAGACCATTCCAGTTCCTGGGAAGGTCAAGCCATGCACCCCTAAGGGAGGGAAGACTGAAACCGGTGCTGCCAAGAGGAAGCAACTAGGGGTGTAAACAGTTAAATGTTTAATCATTTAACTGGGAGGCCCAGTGATAACTGGTTCTAGCTTACCAGTTATCATTTAGCCGGAGCCTGGTGCAGTCCAGGAGGAAAAGAGGCCGGGGGGGGGGGGGGGGGGGAGTGAAGCCCTGTGGTATCCCAGCAAGAACCAGAAAGTGGCAAGGCAGAAGGGAGAAAGGAGTGAAGAGGGGGAGGGATGACTAACACCTAATAGCTGGGCTTCACGGACCCGGTGCAGCCTCCCTGCTGCCTGCCACAAGCAGCCCAGGCTCCGTGTAGGCCCCTGCCACCTGCCACAGAGCCCAGGCTGCTCATGGCAGGCAGTGGGGAGGCTGCAAGCAGCTGCACTGGGGTCCACAGAACCTACCTATTAGGTATTAGTCACTGCTCCCCCGTCCCCCTCCCTTCATACCCTGCTGGCCACAAGGAAAGCAACTTGGATCTCCCCTTCGAGGAGTGTGGAAGTCAGAGGCCACCTACCAAGGGGCCTGATCCTAACAATAAAAAAAAAAAAGATGCTTAAAAATAAAAGAAACAGGGAGAGGTGGGGGAAGAGTATTCCAGTCAGACCAGAACTTCCATGCAGTCTGGAAGCAATGGCCACGTGGAGTTGTTAACAGGGTCAAATGGAGCAGTCAAAACAAAGCCGTGTGTGCAATTGTTTCAGACAAATAAAAGAAGATGCCATTAAATGTAAGATGTGCAATACAGAGCTTAGGTACTGAAACAGCACCAGAGCAATGCTGAATTACCTTAAGCTGAAGCACTCCTCTGTTTCAAGCAAAAGACAAGACCAAAAACAAACAACGTCGGCATTTGTTTCTGGCAGCTCGAGGAAATGTGATACACAGCGTGTTGAAAAACTGACCAAATTGTTATGTGCTCTGATAACTGAACATATGCTGCCTATAAGCATCGCTGAGGGTGCAGGTTTTCGTGCATTAATGACTTTTGTGGAACCCAAATACCATGAGCCTCAGAGACAACCTGTAACCCCACAACTAGAGAGGTGGTATGAAAGCTGTATGAAGTCTCTCCAGGAAGGACTGGGAAAAGCCTATAAAGAAGCTTTTACTCCTGACTTTTGGACAGCATTAAATACAGAAACCTACATGACAGTCACCCACCATTACATTGACAACTGGGAGCTTTGATTGGCTGTTTTACAAACTGAAAGTATGCCAGAACAACATACAGCAGAAAACATTGCTGAAAAGTTAAACACTGCAGTAGAGATGTCATCTGGAAGGCTGAGCTTTACCATGCATGCACAATAATGCAAGCAATACCATGCTCACCAACAACCTGAGGTACGTTGCGTGGGAATCTGTAAACTGTTTTGCCCACACATTGCAGCTGGCTATAAATGATGGCTTTTCTGTAAGCATAGATCATGTTATTGAGGCTGCCGGCAGGGTAGTTGCACATTTCCACCACAGCACCATTGCTGCTAAAGCACTTGAAAGGAAACAAATGCAGCTTCAGGCTAAGCAGCACCACTTGATCCAGTCATGTAAAACTTGCTGGAATTCAGCATATGAAATGCTTGAGAGACTCAGTGAGCAAAAGTGGCCTACAACAGCAGTGCTGTCAGGTGGCTCAGTGACAAAAATATCTGATGCTCAAATGCTTGAGCTGTAGGATGAACAATGGCAATGAAGAAAGGATATCTTACCTATACTTTCTACTTTAAAATGTGCCAGAACAGCCATGTCTGCTGAACATTCAGGATCTATTTCAAATATTTATCCAATTTGCAATAGTCTTCTCAACCCTCACTTTAAAAAGTGAAACTGCTGGCGAAAATGGCGAGATAGCTGATTTCAAGTCTGCTGTTCTTTGGAGCATCTCATAAAACCCAATGATCCTGCCATAATAAACAGACCTGCACTGATAGCATCCATGTTAGATCCATGCCATAAGGTTTTTGTTTTTGTTTTGCCTGCTATCCAGATTGCTGATAAATCAAGACTTATGCACTTTGTATCCTTGGAAAGTGAGGCAGCTCTGAATGCTGTGGTTGAACCAGCTGAACCGATTGAGCCAACAGTGAAAAACCCCGGATAACTGAGAAAATGACTGCTATGGCAATACTTTTAGGTGAAGATTATGCTAAAAAAAACTGATGAGAACGCAGTAGAAGATGAATTGGAGAATTAGTACAGGGAGCCCTGCCCTTTATTAGAGTGCAATCCATTGGAGTGGTAGAAAGTCAGTGCAGAGTGGCTTCCTGGGCTGTGCTGCTTGCCTGGCAGCACTTGTCAATGCTTTGGCCCCCATCTGCCTGCACTGCTGCAGTCCAGTGGGTGCAGCCTATCCTCCACAGCAGGCAGGACAGGCACCAGCCCAGGGCTGATCACCCCACCTCCCCCCTCTATCTGACTTCACAGAGCCACAGGTTGGAGCCCAGCACTGCCACACCTGTCCCCATCCCTGTGCCCTGGTGGATGTGGTAGATTCTGTTGCTACAGCTGCCACTGCTGGCAGTACCCATGCCCACCTCCCCCCAGTCAGACCTATATCGGCTGCAGGGCCTGGCAGGGGCAATGTGCAGGTTCAGAGAGGACCCACCCACCCACCTGGTTTGTCGTGAGGCACAGCCCTGGGAAGCCACTCAGTTCCTGCCACACCTCAAAGGGCTGGAAGCACTCACTGGTGCCAGGCTGGGCAGAAAGGTTGCCCAGACTCACTGGTGCCAGGCTGGGCAGAAAGGTTGCCCAGACTCATCCAGCCCTCTAACTACTATCCCATGCTGCTCATCCATGCGGGCACTAATGATACTGCAAGGGGAGACTATGAGCAGATCAAAAGTGACTACATGGCTCTGGGCACAAGGGTGAAGGGGACAGGGTGACTAAGTGTTCTCACTGATCCTTCCAGGCAAGCTAAAGGCCTGGCAAGGAGGAAATGCATCATGGAGATCAACATTTGGCTGCATAGGAGGTGTCATGATCAGGGCTTTGATTTCATAGATTCATAGATGTTAGGGTCGGAAGGGACCTCAATAGATCATCGAGTCCGACCCCCTGCATAGGCAGGAAAGAGTGCTGGGTCTAGATGACCCCAGCTAGATGCCTATCTAACCTCCTCTTGAAGACTTCCAGGGTAGAGGAGAGCACCACCTCCCTTGGGAGCCCATTCCAGACCTTGGCCACTCTAACTGTGAAGTTCTTCCTAATGTCCAGTCTAAATCTGCTCTCTGCTAGCTTGTGGCCATTATTTCTTGTAACCCCCGGGGGCGCCTTGGTGAATAAAACCTCACCAATTCCCTTCTATGCCCCCATGATGAACTTATAGGCAGCCACAAAGTCGCCTCTCAACCTTCTCTTGCGGAGGCTGAATAGGTCCAGGTTCTCTAGTCTCTCTTCATAGGGCTTGGTCTGCAAGCCCTTAACCATACGAAGAACCATACCATTTCTTTGACCATAGCATGGTGTTCCAGGAAGGTGGACTGCTGGGAGAAAATGGGATCCACCTAAGAGAAGAGTATCTTCATATACAGGTATGTTAATCTAGCAAGGAGAGTTTTAAACTAGGTCCACTGGGGGATGAAGACAAAAGCCCAGAAATGAAGGAAGAGCCTGGGGACCTGAATAAAAACTTTGTAAGGCAAAGCAATAACAGAAACCAGAATGATAGAGTTCAAGATCCAAAGGGGAAGAAGGAAAGAGAGCAGCTGAATAAAAACACTGGACTTCAGAAAAGCAGACTTTAGCAAACTTGGGGATCTGGTGGTCTGGATCCCCTGAGAGGCAAGGCCTGAGGGGAAAAGTGGAAAAAGAGCTGGAAGTACTTTAAGGAGGCCATATTAAGAGCACAGAAGCAAGCTATCCCAATGAGATGGAAGAATGGGGAGTGCAACAGGAGATCAGCCTGGATAGGCAGCGATCTTTTCAATTATTTGAAACTCAAAAAAGCAATCTTATAAAAAGTAGAAACTTGGCCATAGTACTAGAGAAGAGAATAAAGAATATTGTATGGGCATGCAGGGAGAAAATTAGGAAATTCAAAACTATTTGAGATGCAGCTGGCTAGGGACAAAAAAGCAATAAAAAGAGATTCTCCAAGTATGTCAAAAGTACAAAGAAGACCAGAGAAACCGTAAGTCCTTCACAGAATGCAAAAGGCAGTCTAGTTATGGATGATGCAGAAAAGATGCCCTTTTCTACCTCCGTTTTCATAGGGGCAGCTTCCAGATGATGAGTGCAGTTGGCAACAAAAACAGGGAAGAGGGCAAACAGCCTAGCATAGTGAAAGAACAGATTAAGGATTACTTAGAGAAGCTAGATGCTTTCAAGTCAGCAGGGCCAAACAGGATGCACTCTATAGTACTGAAGGAATTGGTTGAGGTAATTTCAGAGCCGTTAGCCATAGTCTCTAAGAACTTGTGGAAGTTGAGTGCAGTCCCAGATGACTGGAAAAGGGTAAATATAATGCCAAAGAAAGGGAAGAAAGAGAACCCAGGGAACTACAGACTAGTCAGCCTGACTTTATTCCTAGAAAGAGCATGGAGCAAGTCCTTAAGGAATGTATTGTATAGCACCTAGAGGAGAACAAGGTGACCAGGAACAGCCAACATGGATTCACCGAGAGCAAGTCATACCTGATCAACCTGATTTCTTTTTATGATAAGGCGACAGGCTCTGTAGATGTGGGAAGAGCAGTGGATGTGATAAACCTTGACTTTGTCATTTGAGACAGTGTCAAAAACCTTGCTATTCTCATTAACAAGCTAAGGATTAGACAAAAATACTATAAGGAAGATATATAATTGTTTGGATCATTGTACTCAATGAGTAGTGATCAAAGGCTTAAATGTCTATAGTTGGGAGAAAGTATCAAGAGGGGTTCCCCAGGGGTCCATCTGCAGTCTGGCATTGTTTAATACCATATTTACTTGAAGACAACCCTGGTTCTAAGACAACCCCACAATAATTAGATTCCATACAAGGAAAACATTTAATTTGGTATTATTTTTATAAACAGACTTACTGACAAAATCCATAGCAATACCAGTAAGCCAGAAATTCAGCATTAGCTTCAATTCAATTCAAACATTAAATTAACTTCATCCATATTAAGTTCTGTGTAGAACCTGGGGAGTGTTACTTCTTTCTTAGGGTTTTTTTTCACATGTGTAAGCGTTGCAGTGCCAGGCACTTTAAAAAGTGCCCAGCAATGTAATACATGCAGTTGTATAAGCAGCAACATGTGCATCAGTGTGAAGAAAATGGCAACGTTGGAGGTGTTTTAATTCAAAAGTGCACTGCCACCATTTTCTGCATGCTGACATGCATGTCATCACTTATACTTCACCTAGCTACAACTGACAGCGCCTGGCTAGCCCCTCCCAGCTGCGTGCCTGTCCACACAGGCTACTGGGTGCCTGGCACACAGGTGATCAAGTTGCTACCAGCTGCTGGTTGGCCTACAGGTACTGAAGCATCTCAGCATGTGCTGGCTGTGCTCCTTGCATGCACCTCAAACTGATCCCACAGGTGGAAATCAGGCCAGGCACCATCCCTGCAGTGTAGGGCTTCTGGCCAGTACATGCTGAGTTGCTCTATGCTGGTATCCTGGATGCTGAGGGGATCCCTCTGTTGGCTGGCCATATGCTTCCTCACTAACCTTGCTGTCCACTGTTCATTTTCTGGTTTTAGATAAGTTGTATGCGATCATACAACATGGCTTGATTTTCCCCATGTTGAATGGAGAAAAAAACCTCATTTTATAATCCAGTAAATATGGTATATTGATTAATGATTTGGAGGATGGAATCGAGTGCACACTTATCAAATTTGTAAATGACACCAAATTGGGTGTAGCTGTAGACACTCTGGAGGGCAGGCCTAGGATCCAGAATGACCTGGATAGACTGGAGAAATGGTCCACAATCAGTCAACAAGGAGATGTACTAACTTCTACACGTGGGACTCAATAATTGCATGCAAAAACAGACTGGGAAATGACTGGCTAGGCTGCAGCACTTCAGAGAAGGACCTAGTGCTTATAACAGACTATAAACTGAATATGAGCCAACAGTGTGCTCTTGTTGCCACAAAAAAAAAAAAAAAAAGTCAACAGAAGACCGGTTTGTATCACCAGGAGCGGCACTTGCGAATCAAGGGAAGTGATTCTTCCACTCTATTCAGCATTGGTGAAGCCTTGCCAGGAATACAGGATCCAGTTTTCAGTCCCACACTTCAAGAAGGATGTGTAAAGATGGGAAAGAGTCTAGCACAGGTCAACAAAAACGACTAGGGGTCTGGGAAGCAAGACTTATAAGGAAAGGCTGAAAGAATTACAGGGTGCTTCTACACGTGCAATTAACATGGCTGAATAAACTTTGGTGAATAACATGTTGGTGTTTATTGCTCCTGGGTGCAGTGTTTACACATGCTCCCAGTACTGCAGCATGTTTAGGTAGGACACACAGCCCTGGCTGGCAGGAGGTCCAGGAATGTCAGCCAGCCAGCCTGGAGCTGCTCTGCCCTGGCTCAGCGTTCTGCTGAGGGGCTGGTTGGGGCACAAGAGTGTTACAGGGTGGGGCTTGCTGGCAGACAGCCCCATCCTGTAGCATTCTCATGCCCCAGCCAGCCCCGGTCACTGTCTACATATGCATTGCAGCACACTAAATAATTCTGCCATAGCATACTATTTGTTTCAGGCAGCACTATCCTACAGCAGAGTTAATTCATTTACTTGGCCTAGTAAAGCCGCACATGCAGATGATAATGCTTTACTGTGGAGCTATTTAGTCAACTCCACAAAGAAGTGCATGTGTATATGCCGCCAGAGTTATTTACTCTGGAGAAAAGATGATGGGGGAGGGATTGAAAACAATTTTCAAATACCTGAATGGTGATTACAGAGTGAGTAGATATAGGTTTATTTCCATAACCATAGGAAACAGCCCTAGGAAAAATAGCCTCAAGTTCCTGCAGGGGCAACTAAGTTTGGAGATTAGGAAGAACTTTCTGACTATAAGTGTGGTCAAGCATTGGAACAGGCTACCTAGAGAAGTTGTGGAATCTCCACCCTTGGAAGTTTTCAAGAGCATGACAGACTGACACTTGGCTGAGCAGGTTTAGTCAGGAATGATCCTGCCTTGAGGAAGGGGCTGGACTAGATAGCCTCATAAGGTTCTTTCCAGCCCTACTTTCCTATGACTACATGTCCAGGGCTTCAAGCATTCAAGGATTCTGCAGGCATGCCACTGAACACAGCAATTCAGGAAAGAAGAAAAATTACTTGTCTCAGTGCCCAGACAACTGTTTCATAATGTCAACAATCTCATGAGAGAGATATCCTCTGATACAGTGAACACTTTCCTAGTTTCTGATGATAATTTGACTTACTACCCTTCCTGAGAGTGGAAAATGTGCCATGAGGTTTATACTGGTAATGGCCACCTGTCTTCCTAAAGATAGTGGTATGATAAAATGAATTGTTAAATTTGTGTGAAAGACAAACAGATCAGTGCGGAGCCAGCCATTGCAATGAAAAAGACAAAGGATAAATTGTCGGCAGGTTGCAACACAGCTCAGAAATAAGTGGCATCAATAATAGCAGCAGATCCACAAGAAATAAAGTCATAACCTTTTAATTTTGTCAAAAGTTATCTGGTGGTATCATGATATACAACTGGAATTTGTGGTTTCTGGAAATCCAAATGGAACAGAACACCAGTAACGTGACTGGTGTTTCGCAGATGTAAAGATTAATATGGCTGCTGCCTCCTTATCTAAAGAGCTTAAAATATCTACGATGATGTCCAACTTGATACAATTCATATTAATGAAGGAAGAAATGGGTTAATCAAAATATTATCTTTCTCAAAAGGAGAAATGTTCAAAAAATATTCTGTTGCTAAATCTCAACAAGAACCCCTCACTCTTGTCTTTTTATGTACAGACACATGAGTATACACATAACAAGCCCTGCAAACAGTGTGAAGGAAAGACTATGGATTGTGTGATAGGCTTTAACTAGGGTAAGTGCTACAGTGGAATTCTTATCTGCAGAAGCCATATGACAAATCATCCTGCAAAAAAATCTTATTGTGGCTTATTCATTTTCTTATGACCCAAATTGTGTGTCATCCCTGATTGATATGCTAATTTTTATTATTATTATTTATAATGTAACTTGGGAACCATATAGACAACGGTATAAGATGGGACCCTGAGAACCGGTCTTTTTGTGCCCATTCTAAATTCAAACCAAGGTCCCTGGAGGGGACACATACACAAAGCAGTGAATTTGTCCACTGTGCCTCCAGCTCTCTTGAGGTTTTGCATTAGTAAGACAAATGGCTAATTCACTACAGCCAAATGTTGCACATTTCATGATTAAACACAAGCCTCCTCAGACTTGGCTTCATTTGTTTCCCTTCCAATGAAATATGTGCAGGTTTACATTTTTTCGTTACTACATAAATACAAGCAGTTTATAAAATACTGGAAGAATTAACAAAGTTAAATCTCTCATTCCTAGCATTGAATTGGGTTTGGGACAGTATTTTTTTCTAAGTGTCTGCTGCCATACAGTTATTTAGTGGAGCTATATATTTATGTTGCAAGAATTTTAAAAATTAATATTTTTCTTTTCCTCCAGAATTCAATTGGATCTAACCTTACATCTGTAGACATTAAGGGCCAGTGTGATATCTTGCTATTTCAAATGGCTCTAGTTATTAAGATTTCTATATTTCTGTTAATTATCAGTAGAATTGGTAGTACCTTATTATACAGCTTTCAGAAGTGTAATCAGAGTACAGGGAATGAGAGATTTAACTTTGCTAATTCTTCCGGCAATTAGCAAAGCTAACCATAAGCACTGAAGACTACTGTATGGCTGTGGAAAAGAATTTGCCAAGAAAGCCTGTGTGACAGAAGAGGTTTAAACACCATATGCTAATTGATCAAGGCTGGGAGTGCTACATGGAGCCTGTGTATGACATGCTCCTCATGAACTCTCATCACTTAGGTGAACAACGGATATCAAAGATATCAGACATGGGACTGTGTATTAAGGAGTCTGCATTCTCCTCCATCTTTGCAAATAAAGATGATCAAATAGCCAAAAAGCACAAAAGTTTAGTCTCATTACTTATCAATCAAGAAGTATTCCTTTGAATACATGTTGTATCATGGCTCAGAAGTAAGGACATCCATTTTGTACTTGAAGCCCCAATTTTTTTTAAGTCTGCATATTCTTTGGTCCTTCTTCTTGACTGCCTGGAGTGGTCTTCCATCTTATTCATCACCTATCTTTCTTAGGACTAGCTTAGGCTTCAGTAGAGAGTTGTCAACAGGCAACACAGGCAAGGAAAGCCCTGATTTACACTGACAAACTTTACAATAGTCTCAAGCAAAGTTAAACTGTAGTGGTGCGAGTAGTGGTTTTGCCTGTCTATAATACTAGTTGCTTATACCAGAGAAGTTATGCTGATTTGCTGGCCATGGATTACTGAAATTGCTGACTCCAAGTATTAGAGCAAAATTAGTTTCATGCTTATCCCATTTTAGGTCATTCCTCTCTGCGCGCAGTTCAGCTTCAACCATGCTCCATAACTCAGGGAATGGCTATACACCACATTGAATCAAACTAGAGAGCATCTCTGTCAAAAACATGACTCGCATATCCAGTTATCAAATGGCAAAAAAGTAACATAGCTGCTTTTTGGCACACATCTGAAACATGCCCAGTGCTGCTTTCAGGCTTGATGCAAGCATTCATCGGCACCTCTACCAATGGCATATACACCATCACCTACTTTATACTGCCCCTTTGCTGCCTACATTGTACAGATGGGGTGATCCCTCCATGTAAGAATGAATGAGTGTCAATGTGATGACACTTCCAGAGAGAAATACATGCTTGTGGCAGAACACTTTAACCTCCTTGGTGATTCCATCACTGACCTCAGAGTAGCTGTTCTTAGGCAGCAAAATTTTAAAAAACAACCTTGAACATGAAATTGCAGAGCTAGAAATCAACCACAGACTGGACTGTGTTAAGTGTGGTCTAAACAGAAATTGAAGATCCTTATCCCATTTACCTGCATTAGCTTTTGTGACCCCTTTGTCTCTATAGCTTTATTGCTTGTTTGCTACACCCAGCACTGCTCCCCGTCCCCTCCCTCCTTGCCTGCCTTCCCTGTCTTTTATATTCAGATCATTCTCTCCATTTGAAACACTACTTAGTGCATGTCCTTTCGCAGCATCTGATGAAGTGAGCTTGAACTCATGAAAGCTTATGCTGTACGCATCCGATTTGGTTAGTCTATGAGATGCAAAACTCCCCTGCCTTCTGCCTGACTTCAGGCAAGCATGTCTAACTACCTCTCTCTACTCACAAGATAAACACAGAGATTTCAAACAGAAATTCATAGCGTTAAAAACATTCTGACCTACTGTGGTCTTTTCAGTTCTTTGCAACAGAAGAATTGCTCTGTTATTTTTCTGTAGTCAAAGTAAAAAGTAAGAACTGGAATTTTCTAAAGGATGCCTTGAGTCTATAAAACAGCTTTCCAGATGTTTATCGGGTTTTTCCCTGCATCTTCTACCAGGGCAGGCTCCTTCTTGTAGGAAGCTCTACCACCAAGAGATTGTCACTGAATGTTACCAGCCCAACCTGTCATTTGGGAGGCAGACAACTAAAGTAGGACCCCAACAGATCATCTTTGCACCACTGACACCAAATACACACTAATACTTTCATGCTAAGCTAAGACCTCAGGTGCTGATACATTAGACTTTGTGCCCCAGCCGGCCCCATCAGTGTCTGCATGTATGTTGTGGCAAAATAAATAACGCCGATGCAGGATAGTACTTGTATTGACTGCTAGCTAGCCCCACACTAAAGCCTTGGGCCCCAGCCAGCCCCTCTGGGTTGGAGCAGCCCTGGGCTTACAGCCTGACCCCCAGGCATCCTGCCAGCTGCGGTGCTCCAACCCAGTTCAACATGTTGCAGTCCTGGGCACATGTGTAAACGTGGCACTCGGGAGCAATGCATTCCAGTATGAACTGCACCAGAGTCTATTTAGATGAAATAGTAGCACATGCAGACTTGCCCAGTGACTCAGCGTAGCACAACTATATTGAGATTCTGATAGGTTGAGAGCTTTTAATGTAATTTCTGATAAATAATAATTTTCCTTTTAAGAGAAACACAACCTGACTTTACTTTTTGTTTGTTTGTCATATTGGTCCCCACTAAATATTACATTTTATTAAATTTGTCCATTTTTATATGTCTCTGTTCAAGGGACTAATAACAAGGAATAACCATGGCAACAAAGTAATAACTGGTACCTTTTGAATATCTTTAAATATTTTTTGAAAAACTCCTTGACAGTTACTGTAGCCAAAATATGTGTGTATTTTTCACAAAATACATGTTATATTATTGTCACTGTAAGCAACAGAGATAAATTATAGGTAATTTCCACTTTTTAAGTTCTGTTTCTATGGTAATAAGAGCAACTGCCATTACTTCAGAGCTTGTTACCATGGTTATTTCAGGTAATTCCAGGTTTTTAATGTCCTTAAACCTGAAGTGATACTTCTCCCACTGTGTTAAAATTGAGAACAAGCATAGCTCAGATTTGGGGGAACACAGCTCTCTTCTTTGAACTAAAGTGATGTGTTCAATACATATGGGATAGAGACAAAGGGACACAAGGCAAATTGCACAGCATTTGAAATCAGGGTGAAATCCTTTTTCTCCACCCAGTGGAGGAGCTCTCTTTCACACACATGCACACACACCTCCATGTACTCAATAATGACACACACCTGTAATCAGCTTCTATTCACAGGCAGAACTCAGAATTGGAAAGCCTCCTGTAAAGTTATGGGGGTTGCTTATAATGGACTGGATTACTGGCTTCTCACAAATCTTAGCTGTGAGAGTTGCCTGGGCTGAAGCTAGCTACCTCCCTCCATCCCTAGCAACAGCTGTTGCTTGGGGATCAAAACTGAAGTCATATTGGAGTTCCATCATTAAACGCAATGAGGCTAAAATCAGATCCTGTGTCAGGATCAATTCACTTAGCACAATTAAAAGGAAAAATGCAGAGTCTAGTGAGTCTGTACCTTGCCCATATTGTACTGTGGTGCAAACATCTTCATTGAGGAAGCACTGCAACCAGTTGGTGAGCTTTTAAAGCTGGTGAAGATTATTAAATACAGAGCCTTACTTAGGTAGGGCAGGGCAGGTTTTCATGTACTGCCTGCTAGCATGGGAAAATTACATGTACAGAAGCACAGCAAGCTCCATTAGTGCCCAGGCTAGGGGCAGGGAGAAGGGGAGGGAATTATGCTGGCTACTGGAGAACGCAGGTGGGAGGGAGAGGGACAGAGTCTTATCTTTCCCTGTTCTCTGCACTGAAGTGGCAGCTGCTACCGTTGTAGCTGCTGCTGTACCAGCATGGGCTCAGGCTACTGCTGATAGTGGACAGGTTTGGTGCACACTAGCTGCAAAAACCCTAATGTAGACTCTCAGGAAGCTGCTCTTGGTGCTCCATTCATTCCACCGCTCCCAACACACTACTGGGCACAAGGCTACACCTGCCGTGACAAAAACTCCCTGGGACAGCACCATTCCACACATGGTCCACTCATGTTCCTGCCCTGCAGATACACTGTTGGGTGATGGGCTATGCCCACCCAGCTCCTTTGAAAAAGTGCTAAATGATGAACCGACAACGGCCTCTAGTTTTCTTTGCCAGCTGCCAATAAGGGATACATTTAGTTACCAAATACACACAAGATTAATCCCTGGTGTAATGCCATGGAAGTGAAAAGAGCAAAACCAAAGTGGGGCTATTCCTGCTATGGCAAAAATCCCTTGGGGGTGGACAGGCAATTCTGGCACCCCCTCTAAGACAGCGTCCAGGGCTGGTGCCCCACTTTCCCCTCCAGTTACACTACTGTCCATGTCTGTCAAATTAAATTGGCTCTTTATTAAGAGAACAAGTTACAGCGTAAGGTCAGAAATCGGGCCTGAGCCCATGACATTGTTACCTAGCCCCTAAGTATGTTGTGTGTTAAACTTCGAATGACTTCCTGCTTAGGAGCATGCCCAGTTAGCTCCGAAGGTGCTGAAGAAGAGCACCTAGGGCACAAAGCGTACCATGTGCTGAGCCCTGGTGTGCTGGGTATGCTGTCCCTATAAAGTGCGGTGATTGACAGGAACTCAGTGAGTGATTGGAGAAGCGCGAGCGTGGACGTGTGCCTGGGTCTGTCGCTATGTGAAGGATCAGTGTGGGTGAGAGAAAAAGAGAGACTGTCAGTGTGGTGAATGAATCAGGAAGTGGCTTTGTGGTGTATTAGTGTGGGTAATCGTTGTGTGGTGTTGTGTATTAGACTACGCTGTGACCATGGAGGTTCGACAGGCTGAACACACCCTTGACAGCAAGGCCACTGTAGAGCTGGCCATCATCCCCAGCAACCTTGACTCCTGAGGTTCTACCTGTCCTCACCATAGCTGGTCTCCTGTGAAAGTATCAGGGTTGGCTCCCCGGCTTCACATAGCGCTTAAGCAGTGGACCTCTGCTCTCTAGTGTAAGTATACCCTTCTCCCTTTGTTTCTCCCTTCTGCCTTCCTTAAAAGCAGAAGGTAAGCCACCACCAAATAATCCTTCTTGGTGTGACCTATGCTTTTTGCGATCTGCATCAGCAGAGATCCAGCATCCAATAAAAATCCCCCCCCTTTAGTATAATAAAAGTTACTAGGTCTCCAGTTGGAGTTAGTACTTATTAAAGCTGTTATTTGAATTGCTTATATTTCCTTGTGACTTACCTGTTGCTAATGAATAAACTGTTCAATTCGTGTCAGTTATACAACAGTGTGGGAGTCTCTCATTAGTCACAGTATAAATCAACTGTCGGGTTGATTGGGTGGTGATAGGTACACCCTGGCCAATTCATCAGCCAGTGGGGTGGGGTGCAAAAATCACCTCATTTGGAATCGGACTATTGGGGCAGCCGTTAACTGGGCGGTGTTAATCAGGCACTAATTAATTCTGGCTCCAACAACAGAGCTGATCAAATCTCAGCATACAGACTGACTTCCAGGTACCCCCTCTAGACTTTTCCCTTCTGCAATGTATATACCTCCTTCCAGCTAAAATGCAAGTTACTATAATAGCAAGTTTTACCACCTGGGGAGGACTGGAGGATAACTGAGGAGGGCTCTTTATAGTATCCACTGATGTTCCTTCATGATTGGCCAGTAAGGGAGTCAGTTCTTGAGCAACTTGGGGCTTACTCTCTAATAAAGAAATATGTCTTACTGTCACCTCAATTTTCCCAGGCATGGTCACTCAAGGGCACCATTCCAACACCAGCAATCAGCAGGTTAGTACGTGATACTATTGAGCAGGTTGTCACATAATTAACTCTCATGTTTGTACCACAAGTCCCATTCTAATATAATAAAGGGCTTAGTCTGTCTGTCTGTCTATCTGTCCATAATACTGTTGGAGCACTCTAATTGGTTACTGAAACCACCAATCAGAGTGCTCCAAGAGCATTATGGACAGGAAGCGGTGGCAGCACAGCGGAGTGCCACCATGACAGCGGGGACAGACGGAGCATCCTTGAAAGCAGCAGAGCAGGGATGGAAGGGGAGGCAGGGGGCGAGGCCAGCGGCCTTTTTTTGTTTTTGTTATTCAAAATTCATCCATCATCCTTGATGGACAATTCGTTAGTATGTATATTTTATGAATGTTCAAACTGATAGAGCCTTGATCCCTGAGAATCTCAGGTTTCATTAAGAAAAAAAAAGTTTCTATCCCACACATGTCTAGAGAAATACTGGAAGATATACAGCAAGTGCACTCCAGTGGCTTAGAAGCCAAACTGTAAATAGAAGACTCCACAGTGTATAATATTATTACTATTATTTTTAAATCTTATTATTTTAAGCCATACTCAATTTCTGATCACTTGGAACATGTCTGCACCATCAAAGGACCAAGCTTGAGAGCACTGCAATAAAGCCCAGCATGCCTGCTTCATGCACATGATACCGTGAAAGAGAGAAAATGTATCTGCCTTACTATGGTGCTGGGAGCAGGCCAGTGTACATGCTGAGAGAAAAAGAGCACTTCTTGGCCTAGCACTGCACTAAGGCAGCTACACTGCAACTGCGCTTCCTTTGATAATGTATACATGCTCTTGGAGTTAGCCTTTCTGTGACTGTCATACATACATCTGTGAGTTTTATTCTGACTTCAATGAACAAGGCTGAATACCACTTGCACAGATTTTAACAAAGCCATCAGACTCATAATTCAGTAACTTCAGGAGAGATTATTCAATCCAGAGAAGGAAAAAAGTAAACAGTCTTTTTTCTTGCCATTGCAGGATTGACAGGGCTCAAAACTGATATTTCACAAAATAGTTCTGCATCACTACTGAAGTGAGGCATTATTTTGGGCAGGAATACAGGATTTTGCAGAGATTTAGTTTAAGTTACACGGACACTTCTGACTTTAGGAATGACTACTGTCCAACATAAAAGATTGTGTTATGATGCTTAGTTTCTTTTTTAGTTATTCAAAGGATAACATTAAGCTAACAAGGGCTTCAAACATTTTTGTTTTTAAGTTGGCATCGATGAAGTCTATTATTGCAGAGACAATTCTTGTTACAGAAGTTACTTTGATTTTCTTTAAACCCTTTAGTGCAAAAACATCTTTCACACCCCAGAATGAGAGAGAAAGCGTGTAGGTACATGTTAGGTGTTTTAAGCAGATACATTCCCTGACATCTTAGGTAAACAGTAGCCATCTAAATGGCACTGAAAGTTGTTTACACAAAAATCCTTTATCATGCCTTTCCCAGCTGGTAGAAGGATACCAATCTGGCTAAATTACTGAAACCTTTTCCAAGACACCAACCCTCTTTGTGGAGGCTTGCAGTTTAAAATTCAAAGAGGTTTTCTGAAGCTCTCTAAACTGATACTCTCTCTTCAGAGCCTAAAAAAGTCATAACATGTAGCATCCTGATAAGATGGAGAGACTAATACACATCACCCCTCTGTCCGGGACAGACAGGAAGGAGAGGCAATGTTTCTTAAGTTCAGTCATAATCACTTAAAGGGTACACTTGATTGTATTGACAACAGTCATTCTTTTGAATTATTAACACACAGTTCTCTTATTTGGCTATTGTTGCTGTTCATCTTTCTTTCTTGCAGCAGCATTGGCCAGTATTGGGAGAAATTCCTGGCTTTTTGCTGTATTCACAGGGGCTTAGTCAGGAGGGGCTGTGTATGCAGCATTGAAAATTGCTCTAGACCCCCTCCTGTGTATAGCAGCTGTGCTTTTCCCACAACTACTTCTCCTAAGGACTGTGATGTTTTTAATCATGTACCTCTTTTATCCCTAACAACACTGCCTTTGCATTTGCTTTTCGGTTTCCCAAATTGTCTCTAGACCTAGACAGACTGTACATGATAAACTGGGAAAGCACTCCTATCTGCTTTTTGATACAATCCCAATAGTCTCACCTTGAATTCTTAAAACAAGCACTCTACATGTTTCCTCCCCTCCCCACATTTCAGTTCACATGGATTTCCGCTTTGTTACAAAGCACCAAATACATGAAGTTGAGCTGTTCCCTCAACAAGAGCACTTCACCACAAAATCTATTCATTCACATTACAGTGATTTTAAGTCTGCAGTCACTCAGAGGTTCCTTCACGTTGGATTTTTTTTTTTTTTTGGTTTATTTCTTCAGCTTCAGTATTGAGCACTTAAAGTGTGCACTCACATCAGTGCAATTTTGGTTTATTGTTTTAAGCCTTCAAATGTTCACCCCATACTAGTGAACAAGTTAAGATGTGGATGACTACACAGTCCGGTGGGTGGCGAATTGGCTAGAGGGTCGCACCCAAAGAGTCGTGGTGGATGGGTCGGTCTCGACCTGGAAGGGTGTGGGCAGTGGGGTCCTGCAGGGCTCGGTCCTTGGACCAATACTCTTTAATGTCTTCATCAGTGACGAGGGAGTCAAATGTACTCTGTCCAAGTTTGCAGATGACACAAAGCTATGGGGAGAAGTGGACACGCTGGAGGGCAGGGAACAGCTGCAGGCAGACCTGGATAGGTTGGACAAGTGGGCAGAAAACAACAGGATGCAGTTCAACAAGGAGAAATGCAAAGTGCTGCACCTAGGGAGGAAAAATGTCCAGCACACCTACAGCCTAGGGAATGACCTGCTGGGTAGCACAGACGTGGAAAGGGATCTTGGAGTCCTAGTGGACTCCAAGATGAACATGAGTCAGCAGTGTGACGAAGCCATCAAAAAAGCCAATGGCACTTTATCGTGCATCAGCAGATGCATGACGAATAGGTCCAAGGAGGTGATACTTCCCCTCTATAGGGCGCTGGTCAGACCGCAGTTGGAGTACTGCGTGCAATTCTGGGCGCCACACTTCAAGAAGGATGCGGATAACCTGGAGAGGGTCCAGAGAAGGGCAACTCGTATGGTCAAGGGCCTGCAGACCAAGCCCTACAAGGAGAGACTAGAGAAACTGGACCTTTTCAGCCTCCGCAAGAGAAGGTTGAGAGGCGACCTTGTGGCTGCCTTTAAGTTCATCACGGGGGCACAGAAGGGAGTTGGTGAGTATTTATTCACCAAGGCGCCCCCGGGGGTCACAAGAAACAATGGCCACAAGCTAGCAGAGAGCAGATTTAGATTGGACATTAGGAAGAACTTCTTCACAGTTCGAGTGGCCAAGGTCTGGAACGGGCTCCCAAGGGAGGTGGTGCTCTCCCCTACCCTGGGGGTCTTCAAGAGGAGGTTAGATGAATATCTAGCTGGGGTCATCTAGAGCCAGCACTCTTTCCTGCTTATGCAGGGGGTCGGAATCGATGATCTATTGTGGTCCCTTCTGACCCTAACATCTATGAATCTATGTTGACATGCCTTCTCCCATCCCAGGGAAACCACTCTTAAGGGGAAGATTTAAGCAGCTTAGGCAACAAAGAAACATCTCTTTATTAAAATTATTTGATAAAGTTTCTCACTATCAAAACAGTGAGGTTCCAAACTGGGCTTTCCAGTGGGAGCAGTGGAGAAAAATACTCCCTGCAGGTGCAGGCCAAAGAAGTATACCCCTCTTTGCTAGCTCCCCCTGCTTCCATTTCCTGTACACCTCTTTTTTTGCCCTTAAGGTATCTTGGATGCCCCTAGTTAGCCAAAGGGGCTTCCTGGCCCCCTTGCCTCCTTTCCTCTGCCATGGGATTGACTCACTCTGAGCCCAAAGAATGGTTTTCTTGAGGAATGTCCACCCATCCTGGACCCTCAATGCATCCCAGGTCTTAGCTCCTAGCACCCTGCTAACCAATCCCCTGAGTCTATTAAAGTCAGCTTTTTTAAAGTTCAGCACCCGTGCCCTGCTGGGTATAATGCCCGCCCTTCGCTGGATACTGAATTTAATCATTTGGTGATTGCTGTCCCCTAAGTTGCCTTGAATCCGCAGGTCTCCCACCAGGCCATCCCCTGTGGCCAACACCAAGTCGAGTTTATTTTCCTGCCCCTACAGCTGTGGAGCGAAGCACCGAGCTCCATGCAGCTCTAATGCTCTGCAGGAAGCCCTGAAGGCAGCCTGGGAAAACAGCTCCACCCAAGAAAAGCGGTGAGCCTAATCTGCCCCATCTCCCCCACCACCAGAGCCTGCCTGCCTGCCTAAGCTGCATGGGTGTCCGGTGATTCCCTCTGCGGTTGTGGTGCTCCCCAGGACCGCCAGGTGCCTGCGGCCAGTTGCTGCCTTGGGGGGGAGGGGGAGGGCTGCCGCTGCTGTGGAGGAAAGCACCAGCCCCTCTGCAGCCCAGGGACCACTCCGCCTGCCGGCAGCTCACCTTCCCCTCCCCGTAGAGAGGCAGGTAAATCAGCAGGGTGTGTGCATGACACAGGGGTTTAATCAGCCCTAAATTGCAACAGTGTTTTTTAAAACCCACCGCTTCAATTTAGGGCCCGTGTTTCTTCTACACATGCCCTGTTTCATTCTGAAGTAAATCACTACAATTTAACTTCCATTTAGTATGGGACAGGAGAGAACAGACAAAACAGTTACAACAGCTCAGCTGATGGTTGCTCACAAGCTTCCACCTCCTTTCTAAAATGTTGTAAGTTCTTTATCAGTTCATGCCAGAGAGTGCCTCATGAACTAAGCAATGGGTTTGCTGCTGCACACGTCCATCTTCACCAGTCAGAACAGGAACAGAAGGGCTAAAACAGCAATTCTCACCCAGGGTTGCCATATAATATTAGCACTGTTAGGTGTGCAAATGTGATTCACAGGATTAAACCCAGAAGCTTCAAAAAGGAATCCATTAGTGTCAAAAACATTCAGACCTGTTACTGTCTTTCTGAGTTCTTTGCAACAGAAGAATTGCTATATTATTTTTCTGTAGTCAAAAATAAGTCAAAACAAAGAGCTGGCATTTTCCAAGGAGCGATTATCAAATCTAGCCAAGAGTGCCTCGAGTCTAAAAATGTTGGGCTAGAACTTCACAGAGACCAGAAAGAGGCCCCAGCTATTAAAAATATGCTTGTTTTCCAAATGTGGATCTCAAATTAAACATCCTATCTTAGATTTAAGAACCCAAAATAGAATGGATGCCACAAATGCTCAGCATTTCTCCTGGTCAGGCCATATGGACACTGAAATATGATTTCTGATGGCTAATTTTATTCACCTATTTTTCAACCTTTTAGACCCAGGTTTGAGCCCCCTCTCTACTTCCCTTCCCTTCTGTGCTAGGGCTCTTCCCATCTACTGTTTATAGATTTTTTTTTTTTAAAGTGGCAATTCTCAGTTGCATAGTTTGCTGATTTCAAGTGGATGATGCTACAACAAGGGATATTTCCCATATGACCTTTTAATCAATTATTATTTCACCTATAATGGACAACTCATCTTTTATGTTTTAAATCAACCCAAGAGAACAGCCACTACCAAAAAAATGTTAACAATTAAACAATAATTCAGGGGTTTTGAAATTAAGTACCCATGTGTGAACAGATTAAGAGAATATTGTCTACGTAATTCAGGAGAAAACCAATTAAGCTTACCGCATAATGAGTGATGATGCTTTCTCACATCTGCCAACAAAACCAATCAACATAATCTATTACAGGCTGATGTGCTTTCTATTCAGTATGCTACAGAGATGATTCAGCACCTAAATTATATAACCATAATCAGTAATTGGTACTATGAGAGCCTACAGTTTTCCTAGTATCCACAGTCAAAGCTACCATTGAATAAAAAAAAGGATCCAATAAATTGGTGTTTGTTAGCTGTTCACTATACCTAAATCGGCTTAGGAAATATCAACAATCCTTTCAAAAGGACCACAAAATAAAGTGTCTTAGCTTCTTGCTGTATTTTTGCTCTTCAAGGGCAGAATCATAAACTCAACAAATCAAACAAGAGTCTTTCCATAAAGTTCAATGGGCTATCAAATTCTTAGTTATTCTTTGTAGATTGCCTACAACTTAATTAAAATATTTATTTGATATGTTAGGATTCTATTATAAATCTTTCCATATTTTGTAAGGTTATTCTGAACGTCACCCGATTTCATTGTCTTCCTACCAACACAGAAAATCATTTTCTTACCAATAGTGGTAACATTTTGGTATGGCAACTAAAAGATAACAATTACTTGAAGAAGTGCTGAATAATAACAAACTGACAAAGGCCTCTATAGTCTTCTTTGCCAGCTGTCAATAAGGCATAAATTCAGTTACAAAAGACACACAAGATTAATGCATTAATCCCTGGTGTAATGACATGGAAGTAAAAAGAGCAAAATCAAAGATGAATTTGGCCCATAGCATATTTTTAAGTAGATATAGACCTAGAGTCAAAAACCGAGAAACTTCAGTACAGCCATTTGGACATGTCATTTGCTGTATCTAGCGCTTAATTAAGGTCCATGTTGCCTTTGCTTACCATTTCATTATAGAACAGAATAAACCTTAAGAGGAACAGTGCAGCTGTTACGCTATCTCCATCAAATATGTTGATAGATTTTACAGGGGTGATGGACTATTCATTCCATCCAGGAAGAAAACACACCAATTGCCAAGACTTCCTCAGCCTGACGAAGAGTTTTTAAACCTGAAAGCTTGCTATAAAAAAATTTTCCAACTATTTAAGTTGGTCTAATAAAAGATATCATATTCACCCAAAGAACCTTGTCTTGATGGATTTGATACATTTATTTTTGTTAAAAACAAAAAACAAACTAAAAAAAACCTGTAGTTTTTGGTTGATAGACTTGAAATAATAACATACTAGAGTTCAAATCCCGTTTTTCAGTCCTGGCAAAGTTGGAGGTAGAACTACCTATATATCAGGAAGAGTTTGATTTAGACAATGATGAGTGGAACTGTACAAATAACACATTCTTCAGTTTGCTAACTGAAACAAAATATTATTTCTGATACAGTACCTTGTTCTAAAGTTTTTTTCTTAAAAAAAATTATTTACTGAATAAAATAAAATGTGTTAAATTAAAAAACTGTTTTTAAAATGTCAGAATGAAATATTTCATTTTGAGGATTATTGTCCCAGTTTTTGTTATAAAACAATTAGTCAAAATCATCATAAACTTATTACATGTTTGGGTCAATAGGAATCTGGATTTTTTTTTTTTGGGGGGGGGGGGGGGGGGGGGAAGGAGCCAAAAGAATTCTGCCCAATTCTATTGCTAAAGTTAGAGGAGGGGACAGTTACACCAGCTGGTTCTGTAACCCACCTCTGAATTTGACCTTGTTTGTTTTATGTACAATACAAGGATGCTAGACAGTCTTGAGCCCAGCTCTGGCAAACCCAGCCCTTGACGTTGCCAAAAGTTACCAGCAACTGAAAACAAGAACTTGGAAGGTAAAATATTTTGCAATTTTAATTACAGAAAACGCGATCAACATTCTGCTAAATTACAAACAGAAAGACAGGTATCTCATATAATAAAAAATATTGTTTCCAAAAACACCAAATACCTTCTGTCCCCATAAAAGGGAAAACATGAAGAAACAAAAATGTTGCTATGTAATCTCCCAGACCCACCCTCATTCTTCTTTTGACACAGCCTGCATTCCTCTTGGGAAGCATATATAGACATTTTTTCATTTTTGTGCTGATTGGATAACATGGAAATGACTTAGGAAGCCTGAAAAATATTATTTTGCCAAAATCTATGCACCCACGAGTACACAAGCAACATACAGTTTAACTATTGTTGTATGAAACAAGCACTATTGTAGTGGTTTGGCATCACTAAGAATTTCTCTTCTTTGGTGAGTAACCACTGATGCTTATTTAAAGTGTATGCCCTATGTATGTATTACACAACAAGTTAAATTTCATTCACACGGCCAATTCCAACTAAAAATAATGTATAACATGACTTTACTTCTACAAAGTGCTATACCTACTACAGACATTTTATTTTTTAAAAGGCTACATCTTTTCACACACTTGAAATCCTCCCTCCAATATAAGAATTTCAGCACTAAATTTATCATCATTAAGTTGGAGGTGAATATTGCAAATGCCCAAATACAGTGCAATCTCCATAAGATACCAGGGAGGATGGGGATGTCCCTATCATTGCTCTGCTGTCTCCTTGCTTCTCGTCTACATTTGTCTCTTTTTCTTCATGAGGAAACTCAGTTGTAGACAACACTCTTTTCAACATCCTTAATGCTTAGTCCAATCGAGTATCTTTTGAGAGCATGCTACAGAAGGGGGTTGCTTTGTGGTTCTGCTCCTCTCTTCCCACCTCTGAATTCATGCAAAGGCCAAACCTTATGGAGGGGCTTCTAATGGAACAAATGGGCAGGGAAAACACTGATGCTACCAAAAAATCTGCACTGCACCCTTATAGATATTCCCCACCACTGCCTCTGTCTACCATGTTCAGCATCCTTCTAATTCAATATATGAAAGGAAGAACACGTTCTATGTTAAATCAAAGATCCCCTAAATAGAGGACAGAAAGAAGCAAGGTCACAAACAACATTTCCATCTACCTTTAGCTCAACTTGAATAACTGGTACCTATTTACATCTGGGTCAACTGGAGACAGCCTTTTTGCCTGAATCCAGAACAGGGCTTGAACTCATGCCTCAAGCTACAATGTGATGCTTTAACTTCTCTGCCAGTGACCACCACGTCCACATTTACACTTTATTTCACTTTCTAACCTCACTTTATATTGCCACCATTAGAACCTGACAGAAAGCGAGGTAGCAGCTTGGAGCTGGCAGTATGCTGCATACTATATTTCTCTTTATTTAACATTAATGTATTGTTGGCAGCAATATGCACTAGTACTCCTGACAACACCTCCACTCCTTATCTTTAGCACCATCTCTACCTACTCAGAATTTTCTTCTGGAGAACTAAAATATGAGTTTAGCCGTACAGATGATAGTCTGTTCTCATCTACAGTCAGACTGCCATCAAAAAGAATTTCTGGATATACTAAACCTCTGTTCTCTCCTATCAATTTATGTTTTCATGGATTGTGCAGGATCTTCACTTGGAAGTTTATATTAAATATGGTTCCCTGACTATGCATAGAACTTCACATAGATTGAATGCAAAGAATCTGAGCACTAAACATTTTGATTCCTGGGCTAGGGACAGAAGTTCCACATAAACCAGTTTAAGTGATCAGAAACTGGTTTAAACCTGTAACAGAACAGAAGCTCAGTGCACATAAATCAGTTTCAAAATGTCTGAAACTGGTTTAAGATAAGTCTGGTTGAATGTAGTATCGGACTTAACTGATTTGGGTCAAACCAGTTTATGAAACTTCTGTCCCAGGCCCCTTTCTACTTCAAGTTAAATCACACTCCCCCAGCATGCTTTCCAACCTTGGGCTGGGCTATGCTGTCTGCTTCAGAAAGCATGGCTGGCCCTGCCCCTCTGCTCCCTAGCTGGAGCAGTGAGGGCTGGCTGACAAGGGGGTGGAGGGGGAAAAGCCCAGCTAGGGATACAGCCCAGTCTACAGGGGGGGACTGCCCCCCCCACCCCAGGCAAACCCCGCCTGGGGCCAGGGAGGGGAGTTAAACACCTCTTCCCTGCTCAAACTTAATGTTGGCTGTGACTGTGGACTGCAAGTCCCAGAGATACCTGGCAACAGGAAGAAGAGTGATGAGCAACCCTGAAGAGTCCTGCTGTTGTAAGTCTGGACTGCAAATCCCAGAGACCTGGGGGGCAGTAGGAAGAGGAAGTGAACACACAGACAGAGAGCCTGCTCTAGCACCCCCTGGCTTCTGGCCTGAGCCACTGCAGGCATGTGGCTTCATTTCCTGAACCAAAGGTATATATCTGTTCACTTCTGTTTCAATGTAATCTGTGCATTTTAGACAAACCTGCAAAGACTGAATTGATTCAGCCTCAGACTTTTTGACTGTCTGTACCTAGCTCAGTATATGTGCTACATTTCTAGGACACAATTGTCATTACATAAAGTACTCATTTCACCTATACAGCTAGGCACAATTGATTAAATTTACTGTACATACATTTAAAAATGAATCAAGATAATATATTCTTGTTAATAAAGGAATAGCATAGGAAAAATATGGCTGAGGCACTCTTCTCACCCTCCCACCAGTCTTTCCTCCTACACTGTGGCTTGCTGGAGCAGGAGCAGCAGCAACCAGGGGGCAGGGCAGTCTCATGTAGTGCAAGGTGTTCTGGGAATCAGAATTGTATAGAGTGGGAGCAGAGTTTCACCATATTTTTTGTAGTCAAAGCCCATATCTAGAGGGCAAAAAAAAAAATGCTGATTTTGGTGGCAAAAAATGGAGGTCAGCTCTCCACCCACAACCACAGTGAACTCCACTCCAGCTCTACAAACCTGTGACTCCCAGAATGCCTTACACTTCATGACACATATATACTATCTGTCCTGGTTGTTTTCTGGAGCCAGAAAGGCAGAGCAAGACAGGCAGTAGGTGGGCAGCAGCCCCAGGATGCATCCTCCACCCTTCCCCTCCCCAGTGCATCCTGGCTCCCCTTTCCTTAGGGCAATGTTTGGCATAGTGTGGGGCAGGTGATTACGTACTCTATTGATTTTCTTCTCCAATTATTACCTAGAAAACACACTGTACACATTGCTGATGGCTCCATGGAAGTCAGCTAAGACTTCTATTAATTTCAGGAAGATGAAGATTTGTTCTCAAGAGATTATGTGAGAGTGGTGAGTGTCATTACACTTTGGTTCACACTGCTTCCATGACAAAAATGTCTGTCAGAAATCTGAAAATAAATATTTCTCAAATGATTTCTCAAATTATTTTTCTCAAATGTTTTCTTTAAAAATATTGGCATAGATTTACTCTAATAGGCTCAACTGTGTGTTGTCAATGTTGCACCAGCTTATGGAAACATAGGGATCTCTTTTACAGTTTCTCAAACCAAATGCCGCATGTCAGCTACATAAAGTGGATTTTGAAAGGCCACAATTCAGCAAAAATTAATAGGACTTAAGCATGTGCTTTGCTGAATATAGACAGGTTTATGTGCAAAATATGGAAGTTAAGCAAATGCATGTGTTCTGCTGAATCAGAGGCAAGCTGCCCATTTAAAATCAAATTCTATATATAAATTATGGGAAAAAAATTAAGTTTTGTACAAACCTCTGTCTTTTTTCCCCAAGAGACATTTCTTTGAGTATCTGCAACACCAAGCAGCACAAACTCACTGTCTACACAGAGGTTAAGGTATCTCACCAACCAAGCAGTAAAGAGAGGGAATTGTTTCTGCACCCATTCTGTCAGATTGTCCAGGATGTTACAATCAATACCTACAAAAGAGGCTGCTTCATGACAGAGTAAACACTACTGAAGTATGTAGAAACCTGCACTAAAATAAAAGTTAGCATGTCTCATAACATTCTTGGGTATGCAGGAGAAAGCCCTTGTTGCATGGGAGTCATGATGTGTGATATATCTGTGGAATGTTATGCAGCATTGAAGTTAGAGAAGTCGACAGTATTATTTACTGTGTACCTTTCAGGCATAGCTCACACACCACTGCTACAGGGCTGGTAAGCCAGGCCTCCTGGTATGCAATGCTGGAGTGATTTTTCCCACATTTCTGATGTCAGCCAAAAACAGCCAAGTGCAGACAAAAGTACAGATTGGTTGAGATAAGGTAAGGATGAGAATTCCCATCCCTCTTTGACTGAATGTTCAAGCTGACATCAGTCAAGGTGACATCAAGGTGCTTCCTGGAGAGGACTAGTAGCAGAATCAAATAAATTCTTGCCCTGACCACTGTAATCAACAGGCACTCTGTGCTTTGACTGAGTGTGCCCCTGGCCTTGGTAAGGCACAACATTGAGGACCATGATGATGCCTTAGGCATCATGTTGGTCCAGTTGCAGAAGGTACAACATAATGCTGCACAAGCTGGGGTGTGGTGGGCCCTGTATCGGATGCCACTTTGTCACTGCTGGGCAGTACCAGTGAGCTTGGACTGGTGGGAGCAATTGATGCTCCAACCCTGGGACTACAAACAGCGATAGTGAAACTTAAGGATATTTTGTGACATTCACGGACATTTGCACTGAACTGGTCCCCTTGCTCCAGCACCAGGACATTGGGCTCCAGTGCTTTGTGTCTATGAATAGACATGTGGCCCTGGTGATTTGGAAGCTGGCGAACAACAGCAGCCTCCATCCCAACCAGTTCAGCGCAGAGTGATGGCAATGTCAATGATGGCTGTGCATGAAGTATGCAATGCCATACTTGAGGAGCTGGGGCCTCAGATCATCTAGCCTGGGGATTTACAGGAGGTCATTTCTGGATTTGCACAGGTGGGCTACCCAAAATGTGTGGGGACCATCAATGGGATGCACATTCATATTCTGTGCACCCATCATGCCTCAGATTATTTAAATCATAAGGGGTTCTTTTTTGGTTATGCTCCAAGGAGTCATAGTGAAGCACCCCCAGTGCTCCAACACCAATGTTGTGTGGCTGGGCCGGATACATGATGCCCATATATGCAGGAGCTCTGTCTTCTCAAAGAAGATGGAGCAGGGAGTGTTCACCTCTCGTGTTTCCACCATGGATTTGGGCAAGCTGACCCTTCCCCCATCAGGGACCCAGCCGGTATACCTGATGCTCCCCCAGCTCATGAAGCCATGCATTAGCTAGCTGGGCCCAGGAAGTTCTCCACTTACCAGCCGAGTAGATGGTGGATGGTGGTGGAGAGCACCTTTGGGTGTCTAAAGGCATGCTGAAGGTGTGCTTAGGCTTAGGAATATCCCCAGCTTTGTGACCACTGCCTGCATACTCTAGTATATGTAAGGTGAGGGGCAAAGCCTGCCTAGAAAACAGACCAGCACTAGACAGACCCACAGTGAGGGTTCCTCTGATGCTTTGGATGGTGTCTGGGCTAAAGCAGTGCTCCCGGCCAAGTGTCCCAAACAGAAACACTGCTAAGCCATTCTGATCAGGGAAGCCTTGGCTGACTACATTCTGGGACAATGTTCTGCTGGGTGGGAGGAGGTACAGGGAACCTCTGAGTGATTCTGAATCCTTTATTTGCTACACTGTACTTTTAAAGTGCTTTTCCAAAATATCAGTACACATTTTTTATGTTAATTGTTGGACTTAATACTCCTTGTTGGGGGGGATTGCAATAGAGAAAATGGTCTTGGGAGATTGAGGAATGGGAGCACTGCAACATATGGGGGAATCAGAATCCTGTGCTGGGAGTTTGAGAGGGCTGGGAAAATGAAGCATTGGGTTCTGCATTGGGAGTTTGTGAGGGCTGGTTTGGAGGGGAATACGAGGCACAGGCTGCAGGGTGGGTCTGGGTTGTAAGCAAGTCAAGTTAAGGCCTGGGCAAATTTCATAACAGTGCAAGCTTTATTTCTTGAAATAAATGGTGCAAACAACACTAAATATGCTGTGGAGTGGTTTAGATCCACTCAAGTTCCTTGTCTACAAGTTTTCCTACTGGCTGCTAGCATTCCTGGAAGAGGGTGATGTGGTATGGAAGGAAGCCTAAGCCAGATGGCTCCAAGGAGCACAATAGGCATATCTCCATGGGCAAGTCTGAAACCCCACTGCTAGGGAGCTGAGTGCAGGAGCTGGGTGCCAGGAGCCATCCTCTCCCATCTCATCAAAGTTCAAGTACTTTTTTGTGGAGCTGTAACCCACTTCTCGAGAGAAGGCACCTGGAAGTGTGCTGGCATCCCCTTTTGCCTTGGGGAAGGGAAGGGCTGCCCCTACTATGGTGTTTTGCTGACCTGCTGCTCAGACCTCTACTCCCAGCTTGGTGTCCAGCCAGGCTGGGGGATGCGACTCCAGTTGGCCAGGGGACAGCTGGAATATAGGGAGGCAAGCACATAGCACACCTGGCCAGCCTCCCTTTGCTCCCGCTGACCACCTGGTGATGGTTATGAGCCAGAGAAGTCGGGGGGTGGGGGCAGGGAGGAGGAATGGGCAGGAGGTGACCAGTCTCCATGGTAGCCTGAGCTGAAGTTAGATTGGTGCCATTGCCTTTGGGCAGGTAGGGGAGGTGCCAACTGCCTCACTGTCATGGTGCAGACATACTGTTCCACAACAGTAGCCATTCTATCCAGGAAGGACTTGCATGACTCCATGACAGACCAGAAGGATTGTTAGAGAGAAGGTTCAAGCTGGATATCAGGAAACATTACTTTACAGTCAGAGCTGCCAGGCTCTGGAATGGGCTCCCAAGTGAGGTGGCACTCTCTCCTTTCTTGGGGGTATTCAAGAGGAGGCTGGAAAGATATTTGGCTGGGGTGATATGACCTCGGCACCTGTTCCTGCCCAGGGCAGGGGGTCGGACCTGATGATCTGTTTAGGTCCCTTCTGACCCTAAGCACTATGAAACTATGGGTATGGCAGGCCAATTCAAGGTCCCTCTCTGAGCCCCTCAGCAATCCTTGCACCTGTTCCAGGAACTGGCAGTGCCAAGTTGCAAAAATCTGCTGAAGAGTTCCCAGCAGCAACTCCAACTGGTTGTGCCAGCACTCCCAGGCAGCAAACCAGCAGTATTGGCTCGGTGTGCAGTGGATTCCACAAGGTCCTCCAGCTTCCAAATTCATTAATTCTGCTAATGTTTTCAGCTATGGGACATCCTCAGAGCAGGAATGTCCCTTTGTGTTTTTGGGGCAGCCTCAGCACTGGAACCTCTTGAGTTTTCATGGGCAAGACCTAACACTGTGAAGTAAACATAATAGAAGCAACCTTGAGTGTGTTTCCATAGTTAGCAGATGATGTGTAAGGAATCCAGAACCAACAAACATCACCTGCTAACTATGGAAACACACCTACTCCGCAAGTGTACAGACAACAGTGTCTTGACAGCAGGGTAGATTTTTAAATGGTTACAAACTTCTAGCTATTATGAAGGAAAGCCTGAGTGTCTTGCTCTCCCAGTACACTGACTTCCACAGCCAACCAGGAGAAGATCAAGACCATGTCATGGTACACAGTACAGTCTCTCAACTCCCTGCTGTTAGACTGAGGAATGGGAGCACATCAGGGAATCAGGGTCCTGTGTTGGGAGTTTGTGAACTACTGTGTCCTCACCCCATTCTTCCTCTGGGGTTCTGGTTAGGAAGACACCCCATTGCCTGTGCTAACTTGTTTGTCTGCTCCTGCCTCCGCACATCATTTCTCTGGCCAATAGCTCCCTGGAAAGAGTGTCCTGGCAACACAGTGACGAGCTCTTTGAGCTTGAACATGGTGGCCTTGCAAGATATGCTCTATTGCTTCTGTGAGCTTCTGTGCCAACACCGACCCTAGAGTCATGGAAAAGCATAGCCAAACATGATGGCTCCCTGGGAAAAGTGACTATTCCATGAAACATACATGAGGCTTTGGAAACCTTCCTGCATTACAGCTTTATAGCTCTGCCAGACCTCCTAGCAGCAAAAGCAATGATTAATTACATCCAGAACTAGGATTGCCTGGTTCTCCTCCCAAACAAGCTGAATGATGCCGCATCGTGTGCCCTACCCAAATGATCCAAGACCTGTTGCTGTGACCATAAGCTGTGAGGGGGACCTGGATCCCCAATAATGACAACTTTTATTATCCCCCCAAAATAGCTGCTCTCTGGGGTGACAGAAACAGCTCAGTGCTAGGACCCAAATTTTGACAACATCCACACCTGGACCCCACAGCCATATCAGCGGTACCTTTGAGGGGCAGGGATATCGGGTGGCATGGGACTGTGATTTATTCTACACTTTCCCCCTCTGCCACCTCTCTGCTCACACTCAGATAAGCCTCAATAAGGCCCTTTGATTGTGTGTTTCTGTGTGTTGGTGCCCTGAAAAGCTGTTTCAGGGACTTGGACCCCAGATGTGCAGGTAGGAGCCCTGCCAAATCTGCTCCTAGGTGCTGGCACATAGAATTCAACTGACAGTAACTGATATCCATGGACCAGGGTGGAGGTGGTGCCCTGAAACCCATCAAAGTTTGCACAGGACACCCAAAAAGGCAGGAGAGGTGAGGGAAGAAAGGGGAGGGGAGCAGTGGGCTCATGTATTCTGCTAAATCAGGGGCAAGCTGTGGAGGAGTAGGTCTGTGCCATGACAGTCAGACAGTAGGCACCTTGTGCTCTTTCATGGCCATCTCAGTAGCAGGCAGTGGAGAGGGGACTGCATCATCATTCTCATCATTGTTGGGCATAATGGAGACCAACAGCGCGGTCCAACTCAAAGATCCTCAACAACTCCTCATGGTGGAGACCATAGTGGTACCCAAGAACTTTTTGGCATCCGTGCCCTGAACAGACTATGACATCATGCACTTGATTTTAATGTAAACCTTCAGCCAGTTCCACTGGTGACCCTAAACCACTATCTGGGCCACAATGCACTTGTAGACTGCCTGGTTTTGTTGGCTGCTCTTACAACCCTTGGTAGTGGTGGCAATGATCTTTTCTCACCCCAGATTGCAATGAGGTCCATCATTTTGTCATGAGTCCAGTTCACAGACCTCCTGCAGGGGTCCAAGGAGGACACTTTCTGGTTCAGTTCACTTCATAAAGCTATGTGATTACACACTGGCTAGGGAAGTGGGGAGGTGGGGGTGGGTAGGGAATGGGCAGGAAGTGGCCAGTCTCCATGGTAGCCTGAGCTGAAGTTAGGTTGGTTCTATTGTCTTTGGGCAGGTAGGGGAGGATAGGCAACTATATGTGCCTACTCCCTCACTGTCATGGCGCAGACATACTCCTCCATAGCAATAGCCATCCTATCCAGGAAGGGCTTGTATGACTTCATGACAGACCAGAGCAATTTATGGGTATGGCAGGCCAATTCCTGGACCCTCTCTGAGTCCCTCAGCAATCCCTGCACCCATTCCAGCAACAGGCAGTGCCAAGTTGCAAAAGTCTGCTGAAGGGTTCTTAGCAGCAGGTCTAACTAGTCCTGCCATGTGATTGTACTGAAGGGCTCAAGCAAAAATGGCAGGCCTCAGCAAACCTAGAGGCTTTCAATGGGAGCTCAATGTGAAGTCACATGGGCCAGCAGGTAGGGGTGTCACCCTGGGGTCAGTTCCATGCTCCTCTGGGCAGTAGAGTTTGGGCAGGTGGATATATAGGCCCTCAGAGCAGGACTTGAGCGGAGCTTGGAGCAGCACATCCTGGGATGCTGGGAGATCACAAATTGCTCATGGAATAAGCCAATGGTAGTTGAACAAGTGTTACTAAATACAATAAGCCCCACCTGCAAAATCCTAAATTTGCTCTGACATTAGCATATGCAGCGCATGTTTTGCTGATGGAGCACGCAGACCCTCATGTTTTAAACGCATTTAACATGTACAAAGCGTCCCATGTGATACAGCATTAAGTGAAGCAGCTATCTTATAAAGTGGCAGATTAATCGCCAGCTGCAGCATGCAGTTTACATTAAATGAATGTATCCATATGTAATTCTATGAACGCATATTGACAAATGACTAATTCTTTGAGTCCTACTGAATAGGAAAGGCTGTCATAACAAATTGCTACTGTTCCCGAACAGGTATCTAGAATAAGCTGATGTGCAGAACATGAATGATTCTTAGCCAATGCTTTATACAATAGGGACAAACCTTCATTGTTTCTTTCAGTATTTATGCTTCTGCCATCAATCATGAAGAATTCTTTTGGCATTCATCTGGGCATAACATGTACTTCCAGTGGAATTCCACTATAATTTAAATCATCATAAATTAATGTTCCCTGTATTGTAAAGCATTTTTATTTAGGTACACTTGTACTTTTGAGGTTAGAAGCCTTGCTGCCTATGGAGCATGAAACCTAACTATAACCCAGAGCAGTAGCAGCTTCGATATTTCTCTGTGAAAGAGAACTTTCATCAAAAGATCAGGCTTAAATTCCTCCCAGTTACTGAGAAAAAAATTGAGCTTTGCTACCAAAAGAGAAATATCATGTTTCAACTGGAAGACAATCCATGTATTCAGTATTTAATGTGAAATTTCACTAGAGCCATAGTTTAATTTTCCATTTTTTCTTACTACAAGAGAGTATTGAGAAAGGGCCAATAGTGTTTTATTTTACAGATATTGTACATACTCATACCTTTATTCTGTATCCCCGTATAACCAAGAATAACCATAAATATAAATCTCTCGTAAAAATTAAACCTTTTAAGAAATCAAACAAGTTTAAGTAATTCTTCTGGTTAGTGACCCTTTAATAGCAGTAGTCTACATTCAGGTATAAGCCCAGTACACATAATTCTGGCCAATGACTCTCATAAAGGCTTTAGTGGCTTAAAAGCTCTATACACATACTTTTTAGACCAGCAATAATCCATATGTATTTATATCAAGCATGGAATTCAGTCTTCTACATGTAGCTATAGGAAGAGCTCTGCCACTCCAAATTTACTCCACTTATTTAACCCCTTCCTCTAAAACCTGCCAGGTTACAATTCCAGAGGAAGATAATAAAAAAATATTTTTGTTTGTACAGTACTTCAATATCACAGAAGACTAGTTCTATAAAAGGAATTGAAAGATATCTGGTGAAGGCAAATCCCATCATTTATTCAAGATCACCAGCTGATATTTTATCCCAATAAGAATTACAACCTTCATGGCAATGTTGAGATCATGTCAGTATACTTTAAAAATATCCATTGAATTACATGTTTCTTATCTGAATAACCAATTAGTTGCTTGGAACACGCAAGGTGCATTTTCAGCATTGAGTGTGGGCAGATATAAATTAGTAAGTGCTGCTGCCTAAGTCCCTATCATATCAACTACATAGACAATATCCCTGAAGTGCAGAAAATTCTACCTGTGGCTCTGTTTCAAGAAGGAATTTGAAGGACAACTTCATTTAAAGAAAACCAGTAGTTTCTTGGGAAACTTCAATGGGCACAGTTGGATGGGTAAAAAATTGGCTGATGGGGCGCACCCAGAAAGTAGTGGTGGACGGGCTGTACTCAACTTGGTGAGATGTGAGCAGTGGGGTATCCCAGGGCTCGGTACTCAGGCCCACACTGTTTAACATCTTCATCAGCGACTTGGACGAGGGGGTGGAAAGCACACTGTCCAAGTTTGCTGATGACACTAAGATGTGGGGCAAGGTGGACACACTTGAAGGGAGAGAGAGGCTGCAACTAGATTTAGACAGACTACAAAAGTGGGCAGATGAGAATAGGATGGGGTTCAAAGTAGACAAATGCAGAGTGCTGCACCTTGGGAGAAGGAATCCACAGCATACATACAGGCTGGGGAGTTTTCCTCTTCAAAGCACAGAGGTGGAAAGGGATCTCAGAGTCATCATTGACTCCAAGACGAACATGAGCCATCAATGCCAGACTGCAGCCAGCAAGGCCAGCCATACGTTGTCATGCATCCAAAGGTGCATCTCAAGCTGGTCCAGAGAGGAGATACTTCCCCTCTGTGCGACTTTGGTCAGGCCGCAGTTGGAGTACTGCATCCAGTATTGGGCGCCGCACTTCAAAAGGAATGCGGCCAGCCTGGAGAGGGTTCAGAGAAGGGCCACACACTTGGTGAGAGGGCAGCAGGACAGTCCCTATGAGGAGAGACTGAAGGACCTGAACCTGTTCAGTCTCAGCAAGAGGAGGCTGAGGGGGGGACCTGGTGGCTGCCTACAAGCTCATCAGGGGGGATCAACAGCAAATAGGCAGAGCTCTTTTCTCCCCAGCACCACCTGGGGTGATGAGGCACAATGGTCATAAGCTGATGGAGAATAGGTTTAGGTTGGAGATCAGAAGGCAATATTTTACAGTTAGGGTGGCCAAAATCTGGAACCAACTTCCCAGGGAGGTGGTCCTTGCCCCTACCTTGGGCAAATTCAAGAGGAAGTTGGACGATCACCTGTCTCGGGTCTTGTGAACCCAGCATTCATTCCTGCCTGTGGCAGGGGGTCAGGCTAGATGATCTGTTCAGGTCCCTCCTGACCCTAGCTACTATGAAACTATGAAACTTCAATTGAAATTTCAAATTTCAACAGGAATTTCATAATCCCAGATTTCCTACTCCCTGGACTCTGACTTATCACCACACTCTTCTTGGATTTTTTTATATGGGGTCCTCACTCCAAAGCCATAATTCAAGCACCTTGTCTGCAGAAGCAGGCCACACACCAATAGATACAGTGCCTTCTGCAGGAAGAATACACAGCAACCACAGCTCCACTCCAGAACTGCTTAATGGCCTCCTAACTTTATGACATACAATTAAAAACCATGAATGAACTCTTTTACTGATCAGCTTAAAAGAATCCTCTTTCCCTTCAAAATCCCTAGTTCAGATTTCCTACTTAGAAGCTTTTGTATCTCATGTCTTTTGTATGTGGTTTCAATACTAGACTCCTGCTTTCCTGATGGGCTCATCTCTAGGGTCTGGAGTTCTTTTTTTCCGCCACCTTCAGCAAGATCTCTTCACCTACATTTAGCTGGCAAGACACAACTTGTTTCCATGCTGGTCCTTACCCATTTATGACATATGCACAAACATTCTGTAGTGGTTCCTAGCAACCAAGTGGGTCTTTACAGAGTATTCAGACATCAGAACAATCTCATCACCAGCCACATCTTTTACTTCCCATGACCTCACACACACAAAAAACCTTGCCACATAATCTACCATTTTCCGCAGCTTAAATTTAAATTTAGCTGTTAGGGCTCTGTTGAATTGGCACCTAGAAGTAGGTAAATACTAGGGGGAAAAGTATTTGCCAACTTTTCCTTCAATAAAATGTAGACATTCATTTGGCTCCATAAGTATTTGTAAAACTGATGTGTTAGCTCACCGGAATGAATATGCCAAAAGCATTAAAGAAGTCCTATTAAAATGAGATTTCCCCCCCTCCTCATTATGTACACTTCTACCATTCAAACAGGAAGCAGAAACAATATCATCTTATTTCATAGGCCAACTCACTTAAGAACAAATAACTGGGGACAGTCAAAGCAACTAGGTTAGGAAAAAAAACCTTGTTCCTGAAACATGTTTGCATAAAGTGTTAAAAAAAAAGAGGAAGGAAGGAAGGACTTCGACTTTTAACAACTTTATTTCACAAAAGATCAGGTACAAAAAGCAAAAAACCATCAAACCACACCAAAGAGAAACCATTGCAGGACATTCAGAACATCACACCGTGACAAACACCTTCGCAGTAATACACATCATGTCTAACATGCTATATATAGCCCTTGAGAAACGAACAATTCCACCCTTCCCTGTCCCATAGTACACGTACAAAAACCTTCAACTTCTCACCCCAAGAAAATAAACAAAAGCAGCCTGGTGAGGGCCCAGGGCACGGCACAAGCTGGAAGCCACAGTCCGCCACCGCGCCCGCCCAGTCGCCCAGACCGGTCATGACATCAGAGCGTGTATTTGAGACGGCCGTCCTCCACGTGGCACAGCGCTCCCTCAAGGGCCCAGAGTGCCTCGAAGGCGGGCACCCCCCGCCGGAGCACAGCGTGCTCAAACTCCAGCGAGAGGCGCGCCCGCACTAGGAGGCCGAAGAGCCGCGGGGCATCGTCTGAGCCGGTGCCGGCAAGCCGGTTACGGCGGCTCTTGAGGACGGCCATCTTGGCCTGGCCCAGCAAGAAGTTGGCCAGGCAGATGGCGCCCCGCTCGGCCGCCCGGTACGGGTAGGAGCATATGTAAGTGGTCTCTGAGAGGCTCTTGCCCAGCGCCCGCAGCGGTGGCTCGAGGGTGGCAAAGAGCGGCCGCAGGCGGGGACAGTCCAGGAAGGCGTGAAAGAGATCCTCCTCCACGCCCCCAGGGCAGAAGGGGCAGGCCGTCGAAGCGGCTGGGTCAAAGTGGGACGCAAACGTGCCAGTGGCTAGGATGCCGTGCAGCAACCGCCACTGCAGGTCGCCAGTCTTCTTGGCGGTCGGCGGCTTATACAATGTGCGCCACGCCGGGTGGGCCGGTGGGGAAGCCGGTGGCCCCAGGCACCGTCGCCACGGTGTATCGGGGCGGCCCGCCAGCACCTGAGCATGGCGGACACAAACCACCCAGGCATACAAGCTTCTACGCGATAGAGAAGCAAAGGGACAACCTGAGTCACTATCGGGAGGCATGGGGAGCCGCAACAGAGTGCCCGGTCCACCGGCCAACTCCGCGGCCACAGCCGGGGTGACCGGCAGCGAAGGGAAAGCCTCGCTCGCAGCATCCGCGGCCCGCGGGATCTGGCGCGCACGGAGATGTTCGTCCAAGGCGGCCACCGCCACCGGCGGGAGGGCGGCGCGGATGTCACGCAGGAGATGACCCATGGTGCGGATGGAGCGCATGCCCAGCCGTGCGGCCAGCGCCTCGGGCGAGAGCCAGGCTGACCGAGCGGGGTCCAGGAGATGGTGCAGGCGGAGGACACGCGCCTGGATGAGGGTGGCCGTGAGGCTGGCAGAGGCCAGGCTCGGCACGGAGCCCCACAGGGCTGAGTTGTGCACCAGAGGCTCCCTCAGCAGCTGCGGGAAACACAGTGTCCGGGCTCGAGGCTGGAGGCGGAAGGTGGCCTGCCAGGCTCATACAACGCTGTGATAAAAGGCTGGAAGCACCGCCCAGTTCAGGAGCGTGGGTGTCAACAAAAAGAGCTCCCGGTCAAAGCCAAGGGCGCCGACCCTCTGTAGGAACCGGCACGCCAGTTGTTGCCATGGCAGCCGCTCCTCGCTGTAAAGCAGTCGCTGAAGGGCCTGCAGGCGGAAGGCCGCCACCCTGCTGGCCAGGTCAACCAGACCCTGGCCCCCCTCGGCAACAGGCAGGTGAAGGACGGCTCGTGGGAGCCAGTGGCGCCCATCCCAGAAGAAGTCCACCAGGTTGCGCTGGAGTCTCTCCAGGACATCCGGTGGGGGGTCGAGCACGGCGCACCGGTGCCACAAGGTCGCTGCCGCCAGGTTGTTGATGACAAGGACGCGCCCCCGGTAGGAAAGGCTGGGCAGGCGCCAGCGCCACCGCTGCAGGCGGGCCTCCACCCCCTCCTCGAGGTCGTCCCAGTTACGCGCCATGAAGGCCGGTGGCCCCAGGAACACGCCCAAGATCTTGAGGCCCTCGCGGCGCCATGTGAGCCCCCCCGGCAAGTCCGGGGGGAGCGTGCCAGTCCATGCGCCAAGCAACAAAGTATCGCTCTTGGCCCAGTTGATGCGGGCGGAGGAGGCGCGCTCATAGGCACGCTGATAATCCGCCAGGGCCCGCACGTCTTCCTAGTGTTGAGGAAGACGGTGACATCATCCGCATATGCCGACAGCCGGAGAGGAGGCCTAGCGGACGGGCCGGTGGCCACTGGCAGGGACACACCACTCAGGCGGCATCGCAGCGTGTGCAGCAGCGGCTCGATGGCCAGGGAGTAGAGCATGCCCGACAGCGGACACCCCTGACAAATGCCCCTGCGTGCAGGGAACGGAGCACAAAGCACACTGTTCACCTTGAGCAGGCTGGAAATGTCTCGGTACAAGACCCGGAGGGCCCCAGTGAAGAGGGTCCCAAAACCAAAGGCCTCCAGAGTCTGGAAGAGATAGGCGTGGCCCACCCGGTCAAAGGCCTTCTCCTGGTCTAGAGAGATGAGGCCGATGTCAAGGCGAAAGAGCTCGCTAGCCATGAGTAGGTCCCGCAGCAGGAACAGGTTGTCTTGAATGGTCCTGCCCGGCACGCAGTAGCTCTGCTTGGGCCCGGTGAGAGAGGCCATGACCGCGCGGAGGCGGGTGGCCAACGCTTTGGCCAGGATCTTATAGTCCGCGCACAGCAGGGAGACCGGCCGCCAGTTCTTCATGTAGCCCAGGTCTCCCTTCTTGGGCAGCAGGGTCAGCACCGCTCGGCGGCAGCTGATCGGCAAGACCTTGTCAGCGAGGCTCTCCTGGAAAACGCGCAGGAGGCTGGGGCCGAGGAGAGGCCAGAAGGTCTTGTAAAACTCAGCAGGCAACCCATCGAGGCTCGGGGCTTTGCCGGAGGCGAGGCTGGCCGTGGCGGCTGCCAGCTCTTCCAGGGACAAGTCCCGCTCAAGCTCTCTGGCCTCCAGGGCATCGAGACGTGGTAGGCCCTCGTGGAGTTCCCGCGTGGCCTCGGGGCACGACGGCTCAGCCGCAAACAGGTCACGATAAAAAGCGACAGCATGTTCGCGTATTTCGCCGGGCTCTGTAATGACCCGGCCCTCAGGAGTCTTGAGATGGTCCAAGACTTTGCTCGCTGCCCTCCGCCGCTCCAGGTTGAAAAAGAAGCGGGTCAGGGCGTCAGTTTCCGCCAGTTCCTGGCAACGGGCGCGGATCCTCGCGCCGCGGGCCGCGCTCTCCGCCAAGTCGCGCAGACATTTCCTGCGGAACCAGAGGCTCTCGCTCAGTGCCGCGTCGCTGCCAGCGGCCAGCAGAGCAGCCTCGAGCTCCGCCACGTCCTCCTCCAACTCCCGGATACGTCGGCGCGTCTCGTTCGCGGCCAGCTGGGTGTACTGCTGGCAAAAGGCTCGGATCTGTACCTTGCCCACGTCCCACCACAGCTTCCAGGAGGAGTGACTCGATCTCGCAGCCTCCCACCTCCTCCAGAAGTGGGCAAAGCAGTCCCGGAAATAGGAGTCCTGAAGCAGGCTGACGTTGAAACACCAATAAGGTGCCCGCGCACAGGCTCTCCCCGGCAGGCTCAGTTCACTGAAGGCTAGGTCATGATCTGACAGACCCGAGGGAGCGATGCAGCTGCTACGCAGGAGTGGCAGGTGGTGCCTGGTGACATAAAGGCGGTCGAGGCGAGCCATGGTGACACCACCGGCACCCATCCTGGCCCAGGTGTACTGGCGCGCATCAGGATGCAGGGCTCGCCAGATGTCCACGAGGTCTGCCCCCTCCAAGGCAGATTGCAGCTTGCGAGCGGAGGGCAGGTGGGGCTCAGGCCCTGTGCGGTCGAGGCGCGGGGCAGTGGTGCAGTTGAAATCCCCACCGAGGAGGAGCAGGTCATCATCCTCGCTAGCGTCGCGCAGGAGGGCAGCCAAGGTCTCGAAGAAAACGACCCTCTCCTGACCATCGGAAGGCGCGTAGACGTTGATGAGCAGCAGGCGGTGCTGTGCGAGGGTGACGCGGACGGTCAGCAGGCGGCCGGGGATGACCTCCCTCGGCACCGCCGCGTCAAGCTGCAGCTGTGGTGATAAGAGAGTCGCGACCCCAGCGCTAAGGTTGGTGCCATGGCTCAGGAACACCTGTCCTCGCCAGGCAGCCCGCCAGGCCGCCTGGTTGAATCTGTCAGAGTGCGTCTCTTGAAGGAAGGCGACGGCCAGTCTCTTCTGTCGCAGGAGCTCCAGGACGGCTTCGCGCTTCACCGAGTCTCGACAGCCGTTGATGTTGAAGGTGCCAATGATTGTGGCTGCCATGGATGTGGGTGTGGGAGAGGAAGAGCAAAGCAAGGTACGGGTGGAAGAACGAGCACCCAAGAGCAGAGCAAGGCAATACAGACAGGTCAAGGAAGGCCTACTGTGCCCTACTCTAGTCGAGGGACCCGCCCAAGTCCCACTCAACTCTCACCCTCTGGGCAAGCTTCTCCAAACGGTAAGCCATCTGGCGTGTGCCCAGATCCTGCTGCATGAGCTTGGCAGCTGCCCTGGCACCCTTAACAAACACCTTGGGGTCTGCGCACCACTGAGTGATGCGTCCCGCTACGTTCCTCTGCCCCTTAGTTAACTTCAAAAAGGACAGGAGTCCCCCATAGTCTGGAGGGAACCAGGGGGGCTCCGCCAGCTTGGGGTGGATGTTGCCTAAGGAAGAGCGGCGAGTCCGCACCCCCGGCGGGAGCTCGTCCGCAACCGCAGCATCGACACCCTCGATGTCTAGACACATCAGCCGCCTCTCATCGTCCGAGTCAAGGACCGGCTCCACGAGGGCATTCCCTGTCTTCCTGGGGGGGAGAGGCCATCCCGCTCACGACGCCTCTTGCGAGACTCAGTGAGCTGGACCTCCATCTCGTCAACTTCTCCATCTGATCCACCAGGCTGGGGCATGACCAAGGGGGTAGCAGACTCTCCCGCCACCCCCGAGGCCAGGCCACCAGAAGAGAGGCATTCGCCACCATCCCCGCCGCCGCCCGACTCTGGAGGCTGGGGGACAGGCGAGGGGAGAGGGACCCCTGAAGCCCCCTCCCCCTCCGCTAAGTCTGCCCCGCCGATGGCTACATCCAACGGGGTGGGTGGTATGGCAGCCAGAGCGGGGCCAGGCTCTCTAGTGGGGGGTCCCCCGGCACTGGCCGAGGAGGGTCCTGACAGGGATAGGGCATCCTGAGAGGCCCCCTTCATCTTCCTCTCTTTGTCCTCCTTCTTCTTCTTCTTGGTGGTAGTGGGCAGCTGCCCCTGTGCTGGGGATGGGCCAGACTGCCCTGCCCCCCCAGCCGGCGGGGCCCCCGCACTGAGGGCAGGGGGCGCCACAGACGGGGGAGGCGGCGGCGGGGCCTGGGTAGTAGCACCAGCCTCTCCACTGGACGATGGTTTCACACCAGAGCCCCCCATCCCCTGAGATGGAGTAGGGGTGGAAGGAGGCTGGGAGGAAGAGCTCCCTGCCTCCCTGGGCCTGCCGCGTGTCCCAGAAGTTGACACGCCGTCTCTCGGCGCTGCCGCAGGTGGCGATGGTCCGGCCGCCTTGCCCTGAGGGCACTGGGCAGCCAGGTGGGAGGAGCCGCCGCACTTAAAACACGTAGTCTCTCCCACAGACAAATAAATAATATACCTCCGACCCTCGAGCGTGAAGCTCAGGGAGCGAGGTAGAGACTGGGGGCCCTCCTTGAGGAGCATAAAGACCTGCCTCCGAAAAGACAGGACGTGCTTCTGCTGAGGGTCCTTGCTTCCCATTGGCAGCCGGCGAAAAGGACTCGTAAGAACTCCATAGGCCTCGAGTCCCCTGGCCAGCTCCCGATCAGAAACATGTGGTGGGATGTTAAAGATCACCACCCTCACTGCCTGAGTCTCTAGGGGCGTGACAGGGTAGTGGATGCCCGCAATGTCTAGGCCCTCAGCACACACCTTGTCAACCAAGGCAGGCGTGCTCAAATAAATCATCGGGACCGTGTTGACACGACCCACATAGCGGATGGTACGCCATCCCAGGAGCGCAGCCAGAGCCTCCATGCAAACCTCAAGCCCCACATGGAGAGGGGCATGAACCCTCAGGCCATGCGTCAGCGGGAGGTCCCGAGAGACATCCTCATGCCAACTGCCAGGTGTAGGAGCAGCCATCCTCACTAGGACAGGGTTAAACTGCAAAGCAAAAAAAACAACTAAGGGAATGAAAAGAAAGCTTAAACACAGGAGCTCAAGGCCAAGCTCCCGGGAATGCGGCCAAAACAGAAAGTGAAGATAAGCCACTGAAAGGGAGGGAGGGATTTGGGGGGTGAAAAAAAAAAGCATGGATAGAACAAAAAAAGAGGGGGGGGAAAACAAAAAAAGCACCCCTCAAGCGGCAAATGATAATAGAGACCTCCCCACAAAGGGGGAGGAGGGTGGGGGGGGAAAAAAGCGGCAGGGGAAGGAGGGGGGGGGTTAAAACAGCGAAAAAAAGAAAAAAGAAAAGGAAAACTAAGAGGTGGGGGGGGATGGAGGGTTAATTAAGAGCACCTCTGGAAGGCAGGCTAATGGAAAAGGTAACTCCCCGTAACAAGCAGACAGAAAAAAGAGAAAAAGAGGGAAAGAGACAGTAAAAGAGAAGGCTGCGAGAAGCATCTCACAGACAAAGAAACCGGAAGCAGAGGGGGAGGGAAGAGAGAGGAGAGAAAAGTGGGGGTAAAAGCTGCAAAAAAGCAAGAAAAGAGTCAGAAAGCGAAATAAACAGAGGCTAGAGACCTTTAGACAGGTGGGAGTGAAGGAAGAAAAGAGATAGGAAGCCGGGGAGTCTTACGCTCGGGATCGCCCCACGCAGCTCCAAGTGAGCCTGGTCCGAAGCATCCAAAGCGGAAGGAAGGAAGGAAGGAAGGAAGGAAGGAAGGAAGGACTTTTGACTTTTGACAACTTTATTTCACAAAAGATCGGGTACAGAAAGCAAAAAAACCATCAAACCACACCAAAGAGAAACCATTCCCGGACGTTCAGAACATCACACCGTGACAAACACCTTCGCAGTAATACACATCGTGTCTAACATGCTATTTATGTATATAGCCCTCGAGAAACGAACAATTCCACCCTTCCCTGTCCCATAGTACACGTACAAAACCCTTCTTCTTCTCACCCCGAGAAAATAAACAACAGCAGCCTGGTGAGGGCCCAGGGCACGGCACAAGCCGGAAGCCACAGTCCGCCACCGCGCCCGCCCGGTCGCCCAGACCGGTCACGACATCAGAGCGCGTATTTGAGACGGCCGTCCTCCACGTGGCACAGCGCTCCCTCAAGGGCCCAGAGTGCCTCGAAGGCGGGCACCCCCCGCCGGAGCACAGCGTGCTCAAACTCCAGCGAGAGGCGCGCCCGCACTAGGAGGCCAAAGAGCCGCGGGGCATCGTCTGAGCCGGTGCCGGCAAGCCGGTTACGGCGGCTCTTGAGGACGGCCATCTTGGCCTGGCCCAGCAAAAAGTTGGCCAGGCAGATGGCGCCCCGCTCGGCCGCCCGGTACGGGTAGGAGCATATGTAGGTGGTCTCTGAGAGGCTCCTGCCCAGCGCCCGCAGCGGCAGCTCGAGGGTGGCAAAGAGCGGCCGCAGGCGGGGACAGTCCAGGAAGGCGTGAAAGAGATCCTCCTCCACGCCCCCAGGGCAGAAGGGGCAGGCCGTCGAAGCGGCTGGGTCAAAGTGGGACGCAAACGTGCCAGTGGCTAGGATGCCGTGCAGCAACCGCCACTGCAGGTCGCCAGTCTTCTTGGCGGTCGGCGGCTTATACAACGTGCGCCACGCCGGGTGGGCCGGTGGGGAAGCCGGTGGCCCCAGGCGCCGTCGCCACGGTGTATCGGGGCGTCCCGCCAGCACCTGAGCATGGCGGACACAGACCACCCAGGCATACAAGCTTCTACGCGATAGAGAAGCAAAGGGACAACCCGTGTCACTATCGGGAGGCATGGGGAGCCGCAACAGAGTGCCCGGCCCACCGGCCAACTCCGCGGCCACAGCCGGGGTGACCGGCAGCGAAGGGAAAGCCTCGCTCGCGGCATCCGCGGCCCGCGGGATCTGGCGCGCACGGAGATGTTCGTCCACGGCGGCCGCCGCCACCGGCTGGAGGGCGGCGCGGATGTCACGCAGGAGATGACCCATGGTGCGGATGGAGCGCACGCCCAGCCGTGCGGCCAGCGCCTCGGGCGAGAGCCAGGCTGACCGAGCGGGGTCCAGGAGATGGTGCAGGCGGAGGACACGCGCCTGGATGAGGGTGGCCGTGAGGCTGGCAGAGGCCAGGCTCGGCACGGAGCCCCACAGGGCTGAGTTGTGCACCAGAGGCTCCCTCAGCAGCTGCGGGAAACACAGTGTCCGGGCTCGAGGCTGGAGGCGGAAGGCGACCTGCCAGGCTCGTACCACGCTGCGATAAAAGGCCGGAAGCACCGCCCAGTTCAGGAGCGTGGGTGTCAACAAAAAGAGCTCCCGGTCAAAGCCAAGGGCGCCGACCCTCTGTAGGAACCAGCACGCCAGTTGTTGCCATGGCAGCTGCTCCTCGCTGTAAAGCAGTCGCTGAAGGGCCTGCAGGCGGAAGGCCGCCACCCTGCTGGCCAGGTCAACCAGACCCTGGCCCCCCTCGGCAACAGGCAGGTGAAGGACGGCTCGTGGGAGCCAGTGGCGCCCATCCCAGAAGAAGTCCACCAGGTTGCGCTGGAGTCTCTCCAGGACATCCGGTGGGGGGTCGAGCACGGCGCACCGGTGCCACAAGGTCGCTGCCGCCAGGTTGTTGATGACAAGGACGCGCCCCCGGTAGGAAAGGCTGGGCAGGCGCCAGCGCCACCGCTGCAGGCGGGCCTCCACCCCCTCCTCGAGGTCGTCCCAGTTACGCGCCATGAAGGCCGGTGGCCCCAGGAACACGCCCAAGATCTTGAGGCCCTCGCGGCGCCATGTGAGCCCCCCCGGCAAGTCCGGGGGGAGCGTGCCAGTCCATGCGCCAAGCAACAAAGTATCGCTCTTGGCCCAGTTGATGCGGGCGGAGGAGGCGCGCTCATAGGCACGCTGGCAATCCGCCAGGGCCCGCACGTCTTCCTGAGTGTTGAGGAAGACGGTCACATCATCCGCATATGCCGACAGCCGGAGAGGAGGCCTAGCGGACGGGCCGCTGGCCACTGGCAGGGCCACACCACTCAGGCGGCGTCGCAGCGTGTGCAGCAGCGGCTCGATGGCCAGGGAGTAGAGCATGCCCGACAGCGGACACCCCTGACGAATGCCCCTGCGTGCGGGGAACGGAGCACACAGCACACCGTTCACCTTGAGCAGGCTGGAAATGTCTCGGTACAAGACCTGGAGGGCCCCGGTGAAGAGGGGCCCAAAACCAAAGGCCTCCAGAGTCTGGAAGAGATAGGCGTGGCCCACCCGGTCAAAGGCCTTCTCCTGGTCTAGAGAGATGAGGCCGATGTCGAGGCCAAAGAGCTCGCTAGCCGTGAGTAGGTCCCGCAGCAGGAACAGGTTGTCTTGAATGGTCCTGCCCGGCACGCAGTAGCTCTGCTCGGGCCCGGTGAGAGAGGCCATGACCGCGCGGAGGCGGGTGGCCAACGCTTTGGCCAGGATCTTATAGTCCGCGCACAGCAGGGAGACCGGCCGCCAGTTCTTCATGTAGCCCAGGTCTCCCTTCTTGGGCAGCAGGGTCAGCACCGCTCGGCGGCAGCTGATCGGCAAGACCTTGTCGGCGAGGCTCTCCTGGAAAACGCGCAGGAGGCTGGGGCCGAGGAGAGGCCAGAAGGTCTTGTAAAACTCAGCAGGCAACCCATCGAGGCCCGGGGCTTTGCCGGAGGCGAGGCCGGCCGTGGCGGCCGCCAGCTCTTCCAGGGACAAATCCCGCTCAAGCTCTCCGGCCTCCAGGGCATCGAGACGTGGTAGGCCCTCGTGGAGTTCCCGCGTGGCCTCGGGGCACGACGGCTCGGCCGCAAACAGGTCACGATAGAAGGCGACGGCATGTTCGCGTATTTCGCCGGGCTCTGTAATTACCCGGCCCTCAGGAGTCTTGAGATGGTCCAAGACTTTGCTCGCTGCCCTCCGCCGCTCCAGGTTGAAAAAGAAGCGGGTCGGGGCGTCAGTTTCCGCCAGTTCCTGGCAACGGGCGCGGATCCTCGCGCCGCGGGCCGCGCTCTCCGCCAGGTCGCGCAGACATCTCCTGCGGAACCGGAGGCTCTCGCTCAGTGCCGCGTCGCTGCCAGCGGCCAGCAGAGCAGCCTCGAGCTCCGCCACGTCCTCCTCCAACTCCCGGATACGTCGGCGCGTCTCGTTCGCGGCCAGCTGGGTGTACTGCTGGCAAAAGGCTCGGATCTGTACCTTGCCCACGTCCCACCACAGCTTCCAGGAGGAGTGGCTCGATCTCGCAGCCTCCCACCTCCTCCAGAAGTGGGCAAAGCAGTCCCGGAAATAGGAGTCCTGAAGCAGGCTGGCGTTGAGACACCAATAAGGTGCCCGTGCACAGGCTCTCCCCGGCAGGCTCAGTTCACTGAAGGCTAGGTCATGATCTGACAGACCCGAGGGAGCGATGCAGCTGCTGCGCAGGAGTGGCAGGTGGTGCCTGGTGACATAAAGGCGGTCGAGGCGAGCCATGGTGACACCACCGGCACCCATCCTGGCCCAGGTGTACTGGCACGCATCAGGATGCAGGGCTCGCCAGATGTCCACGAGGTCTGCCCCCTCCAAGGCAGATTGCAGCTTGCGAGCAGAGGGCAGGTGGGGTTCAGGCCCTGTGCGGTCGAGGCGCGGGGCAGTGGTGCAGTTGAAATCCCCACCGAGGAGGAGCAGGTCATCATCCTCGCTAGCGTCGCGCAGGAGGGCAGCCAAGGTCTCGAAGAAAACGACCCTCTCCTGACCATCGGAAGGCGCGTAGACGTTGATGAGCAGCAGGCGGTGTTGTGCGAGGGTGACGCGGACGGTCAGCAGGCGGCCGGGGATGACCTCCCGCGGCACCGCCGCGTCAAGCTGCAGCTGTGGTGATAAGAGAGTCGCGACCCCAGCGCTAAGGTTGGTGCCATGGCTCAGGAACACCTGTCCTCGCCAGGCAGCCCGCCAGGCCGCCTGGTTGAATCTGTCAGAGTGTGTCTCTTGAAGGAAGGCGACGGCCAGCCTCTTCTGTCGCAGGAGCTCCAGGACGGCTTCGCGCTTCACCGAGTCTCGACAGCCGTTGATGTTGAAGGTGCCAATGATTGTGGCTGCCATGGATGTGGGTGTGGGAGAGGAAGAGCAAAGCAAGGTACGGGTGGAAGAACGAGCACCCAAGAGCAGAGCAAGGCAGTACAGACAGGTCAAGGAAGGCCTACTGTGCCCTACTCTAGTCGAGGGACCCGCCCAAGTCCCACTCAGCTCTCACCCTCTGGGCAAGCTTCTCCAAACGGTAAGCCATCTGGCGTGTGCCCAGATCCCGCTGCATGAGCTTGGCAGCTGCCCTGGCACCCTTTACGAACACTTTGGGGTCTGTGCACCACTGAGTGATGCGTCCTGCTACGTTCCTCTGCCCCTTAGTTAACTTCAAGAAGGACAGGAGTCCCCCATAGTCTGGAGGGACCCAGGGGGGCTCCGCCAGCTTGGGGTGGATGTTGCCTAAGGAAGAGCGTCGAGTCCGCACCCCCGGCGGGAGCTCGTCCGCAACCGCAGCATCGACACCCTCGATGTCTAGACACATCAGCCGCCTCTCATCGTCCGAGTCAAGGACCGGCTCCACGAGGGCATTCCCTGTCTTCCTGGGGGGGGAGAGGCCATCCCGCTCACGACGCCTCTTGCGAGACTCAGTGAGCTGGACCTCCATCTCGTCAACTTCTCCATCTAATCCACCAGGCTGGGGCATGACCAAGGGGGTAGCAGAGTCTCCCGCCACCCCCGAGGCCAGGCCACCAGAAGAGAGGCATTCGCCACCATCCCCGCCGCCGCCCGACTCCGGAGGCTGGGGGACAGGCGAGGGGAGAGGGACCCCTGAAGCCCCCTCCCCCTCCGCTAAGTCTACCCCGCCGACGGCTACATCCAACGGGGTGGGTGGTATGGCAGCCAGAGCGGGGCCAGGCTCTCTAGTGGGGGGTCCCTCGGCACTGGCCGAGGAGGGCAGGGCATCCTGAGAGGCCCCCTTCATCTTCCTCTCTTTGTCCTCCTTCTTCTTCTTCTTGGTGGTAGTGGGCAGCTGCCCCTGTGCTGGGGACGGGCCAGACTGCCCTGCCCCCCCAGCCGGCGGGGCCCCCGCACTGAGGGCAGGGGGCGCCACAGACGGGGGAGGCGGCGGCGGGGCCTGGGTAGTAGCACCAGCCTCTCCACTGGACGATGGTTTCACACCAGAGCCCCCCGTCCCCTGAGATGGAATAGGGGTGGAAGGAGGCTGGGAGGAAGAGCTCCCTGCCTCCCTGGGCCTGCCGCGTGTCCCAGAAGTCGACACGCCGTCTCTCGGCCCTGCCGCAGGTGGCGATGGTCCGGCCGCCTTGCCCTGAGGGCACTGAGCAGCCAGGTGGGAGGAGCCGCCGCACTTAAAACACGTAGTCTCTCCCACAGACAAATAGATAATATACCTCCGACCCTCGAGCGTGAAGCTCAGGGAGCGAGGTAGAGACTGGGGGCCCTCCTTGAGGAGCATAAAGACCTGCCTCCGAAAAGACAGGACGTGCTTCCGCTGAGGGTCCTTGCTTCCCATCGGCAGCCGGCGAAAAGGACTCGTAAGAACTCCATAGGCCTCGAGTCCCCTGGCCAGCTCCCGATCAGAAACATGTGGTGGGATGTTAGAGATCACCACCCTCACTGCCTGAGTCTCTAGGGGCGTGACAGGGTAGTGGATGCCCGCAATGTCTAGGCCCTCAGCACACACCCTGTCAACCAAGGCAGGCGTGCTCAAATAAATCATCGGGACCGTGTTCACACGACCCGCATAGCGGATGGTACGCCATCCCAGGAGCGCAGCCAGAGCCTCCATGCAAACCTCAAGCCCCACATGGAGAGGGGCATGAACCCTCAGGCCATGCGTCAGCGGGAGGTCCCGAGAGACATCCTCATGCCAACTGCCAGGTGTAGGAGCAGCCATCCTCACTAGGACAGGGTTAAACTGCAAAGCAAAAAAACTAAGGGAATGAAAAGAAAACTTAAACACAGGAGCTCAAGGCCAAGCTCCCGGGAATGCGGCCAAAACAGAAAGTGAAGATAAGCCACTGAAAGGGAGGGAGGGATTTGGGGGGTGAAGAAAAAAAAAAAGCGTGGATAGAACAAAATAAGAGGGGGGGGGAAAATGCACCCCTCAAGCGGCAAATGATAATAGAGAGCTCCCCACAAAGGGGGAGGAGGGTGGGGGGGGAAAAAAGCGGCAGGGGAAGGAGGGGGGGGGGTTAAAACAGCAAAAAGAAAAAAGAAAAGGAAAACTAAAGGGTGAGGGGGGGATGGAGGGTTAATTAAGAGCACCTCTGGAAGGCAGGCTAATGGAAAAGGTAACTCCCCGTAACAAGCAGACAGAAAAAAGAGAAAGAGAGGGAAAGAGACAGTAAAAGAGAAGGCTGCGAGAAGCGTCTCACAGACAAAGAAACCGGAAGCAGAGGGGGAGGGAAGAGAGAGGAGAGAAAAGTGGGGGTAAAAGCTGCAAAAAAGCAAGAAAAGAGTCAGAAAGCGAAATAAACAGAGGCTAGAGACCTTTAGAGAGGTGGGAGTGAAGCAAGAAAAGAGATAGGAAGCCGGGGAGTCTTACGCTCGGGATCGCCCCACGCAGCTCCAAGCGAGCCTGGTCCGAAGCGTCCAAAGCGGAAGGAAGGAAGGAAGGAAGGAAGGAAGGAAGGAAGGACTTTGACTTTGACTTTTTAGCTACTTTATTCAGGGGTTCGGGGTACAAAAAGTTGGCCCCTCTGTGGTCCAGGTCCAATATACAAAGCAAAGACAAACAAATCACCATCAAACCAAAAGCACCATGTCATCGGTTTCTGCCAACTCTTGGCAGTGGGTGTGGATCCTCCCTCCATGGGCCGCACTCTCCGCCAAATCATTCAGGCATTTCCTGAGGAACCAGAGGCTCTCATGCAGCACCATGTCACTGCTGGCAGCCAGCCTATTAGCCTTGAGCTTTGTCACATCTTTCTCCAGCTCTCAGATAAGGCAGCACAGTTCATTAGTGGCCATCTGGCTATACTGCTGGCAAAAAATCTGGATTTGTACCTTGCCCACATCCCACCATAGCTTCCAGAAGTAGCTCAGTCTTGCAGCCTCCCAGCCCTGCCAAAAGTGGGCGAAGCAGTCCCAGAAGTAGGAGTCTTGGAGCAGGCTGACGTTGAAGCACCAATAAGGCACCTGCACACAGGCTCTTCCAGGCAGGCTCAGTTCACAGCAGGCCAGGCCATGATCTGACAGGCCCAAGAGATGATGCAGCCACTGCGCAGGAGTGGCAGATGGTGCTTGGTGACATAAAGGTGGTCAAGGCAGGCCATGGTGAGACTACTGGCACTCATCCTGGCCCAGGTGTACTGGTGCACATCAGGATGCAGGGCTCTCCAGATGTTGATGAGGTCCACAGTCTCCAGGGCAAACTGTAGATTGCAGGCTGAGGGCAAGTGAGACTTAGGCCCCATGCAGTTGAGTGAGGCAATGGTGCAGTTAAAGTCTCCACCTACAAGAAGCAGGTCATTGTCCTCACTAGCATCCCGCAAGATGGCGGCCAAGGTCTCAAAAAAAAATGACCCTCTCCTGGCCATGAGTGGGTGCATAGATGTTGACGAGTAGCAGGTGGTGTTGCACTACGGTAATGCAGACAGTCAGCAGGTGGCCGTAGATGACGTCCCACAAACCACGTTGTGAAACTGCAGCTGTGCCAATTGGAGAGTCACAACCCCGGTGCTGAGATTGGTGCCATGGCTCAGGAACAAGTGGCCACCTGGTTGAGCCCACTGGAGTATGTCTCCTGGAGGAAGGTGACAGTCAGCCACTTCTGGTGCAGGAGCTCCAGGATGGCCTCCCATTTCACCAGATCTTGACACCCATTGATGTTAAAAGTGCCAGTGGTCGAGGTTGCCATGGGTATGGGAGAGGAAGAGTGAGGCAAGGTGTGGGTGGAAGAGCAAGCACCCAAGAGCAAAGCAAGATAGCAGAGACAGTTCAGGGAAGGCCTACTGTGCCCTACTCTACTCCAAGGACCCTCCCAAGCCCCATTCATCTCTTACCTGCTGTGTGAGTTTCTCCAGATGCTAAGCCATCTGCCAGGTGCCTAGATCTTGCTGCATAAGTTTGGCCACAGCCCTGGCAGCCTTGACAAAAAGTCTAGGGTCTGTGCATCACTGGGTGATGCTGCCTGCTGCATTCTTCAGTCCTGTGGTCCACTTCAGAAAAGTCAGGAGACCCCCATAGTCAGGGGTGATCCGGGGGGTGGGGGCTGCCAACATGGACTGGATGTTTCCAACAGAAGAATGTGAGGCTGCATGCCAGGTGGGAGCTCACCTGAAAACAAGGTGTCTATGCTCTCAATATCCAGGCACAGCAGCTTCCTCATTATTCAGGTAAAGAACCAGCTCCAGTAGAGTTATCTCTGCCTTCTTGAGGAGAAGAGAGGTCTTTCTGCTCTCGAGGTCACTTGCGACACTCAGAAAGCTGGATCTCCAACTCACTAGCTTCTCCATCTAACCTAGTAGGCTGTGACGTGACTGAGAGGTCAACAAACCCCTCTGCTGCCCCCTGGGTCAGGCCTCCAGAAGAGAGGCATTCTGTATCACCTTCACTGCCACCCGACTCTGGGAGCCAGGAGACAGGCGAAGGGTTAGTGCCCGCTGCCGTCGCCTCTCCCACCACCAAGTCATCCCCAGCCATGGCCACGTGCAACAGAGTCACTAGCAGGACAGCCGGAGTGGGGTCAGGAAGGAAGGAAGGAAGATCTTGTCTTTATAAATTAGCAGGATTTGAATAGCGTGAAAAGTTATTTATTATGAAAAATTCACTTGCCCTTAATTGATGCTTATCTCCTATTCCTTATTCATGCACAAAAGTCTATACCTACATGTATGATGAAGTAGTGGAATCGCAGTAGTGCAGTGACACAGCTCGGTTCCCAAGGCACAGGGGCAGCTGTGACTTCTGGTTGCCATGGTGCAGGATGATTGAAATTGCAATTGCAGGGTTGCCAGTGGTAGTCATTTTTTCTACTCCCTCCCCTCCAAGTCAGTAGCCGGGGTGGTTGCCCTAGTCACCCCACTCTAGTTACACTACTATGGAATCAATAATACATTTTTAAGTAATGGTAATTCATAAGACATTTTAACATTTGTAGCTCTAAACGGTTCTAAGATATTAATTTCTTCCTTCTCCCCTTTTTGCAGCTCAGCCCATGCATTCCCTCCCTCCTTTATAAGGTCCTCAAAGGTAGATTTAAGATTGTTCAGGTACCATGAAGTAATCATGCCTAAATCCTAACTTGCTTGGATTTCTTGTACATTTTATCTTATCTCTGAATTTCTTCAGTTTGTAAAGCATTGTTTTAGGATAATTACAACCTCCCATCTGAGTACTCTAACCATCAGCTTAACAACTAATTCTTGTCTGGTTCCTTCTAACCAGAAATTCATTCCTAGCCCTGAGGAACTTTTCTGAAAACAAAGTTGAATCAAAAATAGTCTACATACTCACATTCTGGTAAAAAAAAATCCTGTTTTGACAAATCTTCATTTTTCTAATGGGAAAACATTTTGCCAAAAATCTCCCCAACCAGTTCTACTACTAAACTAATTTCACAATGGCTGCTGTTTGTAAGTATTCTTTTCTTCTATGTCCCTAACCACTCATATCCAACACTGACCTTTCTTTGGACCTGCAAAGGCTTTTTGTATTTATCATATTCCCTGGTTCTTCTTTGTGTATTATTTTACCACTCTTCCCCATAATATTTCAAAAACCTAACAAAGGATGTCACCTGCAAACTAATTTCTTCACAACAATGTTAATATTCCCCCTGTTGCCCCCCTCCCCCCAAAAAATCAACATTAAGGTAAAAAAACTTTTCCTTATGTTTAACCTGTGCCTCCCTTGCTTCTGATTATTTCTGTCCTACCCCCATCAGTGATGGATAACTGCTTATTAACTATCTCCTTAGCAGTAATTTTTAAAGTAATTTGAAGAATAACTCATCTATTAATCTTATATTACTGATCTTATATTACCCATCTTATATGACTGAGATTATTCAGAAGGAGTTGGAGGAACCCCTTTTTGTTATCATAATAAGATTCTGTTCTGTTTAGAATGCGATTATTATAAAATAGTTATATAAGTCATAAAAATAAAATAGAGACAGAAAATGGCTATTTGCACATTGAAAGGCATGAGGGCAGAGGCAGGGGGTTGTTAAAACCAAAGCTTGCTCCCTAACAAATGTTGTAGCAAAGCATTGCAGTTTAGTACATACTGAGATATACCTCTCTTTAGAAAAAATGCCTTCTATCCCGGAAGGACAAAGAGGAGAACTGATAAGATTAGTTGCATGAACTACCACACCAGGAAAAAAAAACAGGAGGAAGTGTTGTTCAGCAGTGAGTTGGGGACTTAGAGTCAGGACACATGAAGTCTCCTTACAGCGAGGAGAGTGACTTCCTATATGACAATGAGCAATTAATCTCTCTGCGCTTCAGCTTACTCATCAGTAAAACAAATTCTGTAATACGGTGTGGGGGAAGGGGAGGGCTGAAGGTTAATTATCTTTCCAGTTTATAAAAATATATCTGTCACAGCCTCTAGATGCAGATAAAGCGCGCGCGCGCGCACACACACACACACACACACACACACCACTTTTATATACATGGAGAACAAAAGTTTATGTACCTATCTCTCGTCCTTCCAAAATATCCTTGAATCCAGACCTCAAAACAGTTATGGGGAAAAAGAGAAAGAGAGAAAACAGGAAGTTTTCACTATTGTGCCCTGAAGATCAACAAACCTGAGCTGTAGAGGATTAATGCATTAGGGAATGGAGTCAAATGTTTTCCATTGAAGATACACACCTCCCAGATGAACAAATGCAAGAAATGTCATCTTAAAAGCCCCAGGTGCACTCAGCTACTAGGATTGATTGCAGCTTTGAGGTACACACATGAATCATGGAAGTCACCCTATTTGCATTAGAAGTACCTAAGACATCTCAACTGTCCTACACTGGAAAACCATTTCCCTTTAGCCTTAGAATTATGTAGTGTGGCAGTTGCCATGGAAACTAGTTTTATTTTTGTTTAAATACCTTTGTCAATAAGCACACACAGCATATTATGTGTCCCAGCTGCCAGCATGACTTTATGTCCCTTTGCTTCAACATAAATCCCTGTATTTATGCAGAAGTGTGAAGTATGCCTATTTCTTGTATGACTGCCTGTGCCCCTTTCAGCATAATGTGCTGTCATGTATAGTCAGGTGAAGACAACCCACTTACTTGCCCAATAATAAATTAGTTTGTGTGACTCAGGAGGAGTTGAGGGAGAAGGGGAGTGAAAAATTAAAGTTTTGTGCCATTCCAGTGAAATGCAAGCCATGCTATACCTGGTTCCTTTCCCCCCTTCCCCACCCTTCCATCAACATGCAAATACAGACATTAACAGGAGACTCTTAGGAGGTAGAGGTATTTTAGAAAAAAAATTAAACCTAATTGGCCTTTGGTTATGTAAAGAAATGAAGATTGAGCAGCTGTACTGACATTTCGTTTCTAGATTGCAGAGGATGGCAGTGACTCATTCTTCACTGCTATGCCAGCCAGCCTTTTCTACACAAGCCTTCATTAAAGTTAAAAACAAATGAGAAGGCAATACACTTAGGCTTGCATCAGTATGTTCCTGGCAAGGTGTGAAAGTAAGAAACCCGCCATCATGGCACAAGCCACAGCACTCATTCTGATGAGCCAAAAGCAAATATTTCTAAGAGGACATGCAGGAAGGACACTTGGAATACAGAAATGAAATTGGGTTTTATTCTTACATTGGTGACGTGCATAAAACCTACAGTCATAACTATTAACATACTCTAAAATGAGGACAGGAAAAAAAACCACAGCAAAATATACATGGTAATAGAAGAAGCCTTAATCCAATAGATTATAAACTAAGGATGGAAATAAATAGAGGTACAGTATAATTTGTACATTCATCTGGTAATCAGAAGATTTTCATAGTAAAGGACTATCTTGCATGTGGAGTTTAATTTATATCTCAAAGATGTTCAGATACTCAAGATATTTAACAAAAGAAAGAAAGACCATTGATGTGGAGGGTCAAAGTGTGAACTCCTCACCAAGCACAACCCCTCATGGTTGGGTGCAGCAGTACATGTTTTCATTTCATCCTTCACTGGCACCCAGCATCTGATGAAGCTCAGGTTCATGAAAACTCATGCTATACAACTGCAATTTCGTCACTCTATAAAGTGTAAATCTGCTATATACTTTGCTCTATGCCACTCCTTCAGCCAGCTCATATTTATTCCCAGCCCTTCTAAATCATCCATAACCTTAAAGTCCCTATTGAACAGCACCCCAAATAATAATGGCCCACAACATGTCTTCAATCCCACCCTTGCTTTCAGAAGAGCAAGACAGGAAACTTTTCTATAAAGTCCACTCAGCAAAGTCCCATCTATGTACCACCTCCTCACCATGGACTTTTCTCCAGCCTCCTGTTCTTATAAAGCAACACTGGTCTTCCAGGGTCTGTATCTCTGTTTGGGCTCTCTTTCAGGAGCCTCACTACCTCCCCCTTCCTCGGGAGCTTCTTACTAGTTTTAGCCTCCTCTTCCTCACCTTTTAGTCTCACCCTTCAAAGCAGCAGCCACTCCCAACAAGTACTAACTAGCCACAGGTTAGTGGGCCTGCTAATTGTAGAAGCTGGCTGGCCAAGGCCTCCTGGTCTTAAAAAAAGAAATCCTAATACACACAGTTTCACTTAGGTAAATTAATACTTATAAGAATAAGAAAACCCTGGAGATTGAAGAACCAACCAGTAACTGCACCAGCTGCTTCCCAGTCCTTCATACATTCCTAAGCCTTGGCTCAGAAGACTGATTCATAGGCCAAGAGAATGGAGAAGTTTCTATGCTAATTTTCTATGGCCTTGGCTTCAAAATTAGTGCAACTGGAATGATAGTTTTTACCATCTGGGCTTCTGTCCATGAGGAAATGAAATCAACAGATACAGACAGATCTCTGAACAGGCACTAGCTGGTAACAATCTGCAGAGCATGTCTTATTACTGACTCTGGACTAAAATCAGACCAGTTGTATGCAAATGAAAGATGCCATAAACTTGTCACTAATCTTCCATCCCACCGAATACCTTAGAAAAACAAGACGAACCAAAACTTTCTGCAAGAGAACTATGTCTCTTTAGTAGATAAATACAGCACTGTAAAATCATTCTATTTAGGAGAGATTTTTACTTAACCAATTTATCTCAATAAAAACACGCACAGTGGGTCAAATTCTGTTCTCAGTTACACACAACTAGGTAAATCTCCACTGGCTTATGTCAAGTTTCATTTGTATAAATCCAGAGTAACAACAAAATTTGGTCAACCATATAATGAAAGCTCTCTTCGTTTTGCATTTATTGTTTATGTTAGGGTGGGAAGAGAAAAAGAAAAATAGGAACAGATGTAAGATGAATAAGCCCAACTCACCTACCCCCCAAAATCATTTTTTTGGCTGATGCTCACAATCAACAAGTAATTCTCCATCTCCTTCAACACCCTCATTTCATAAGGGATAGGGATAAGGGGTAAGAAAACTTGGGGAGTACATACAATCTGACAGCTGCCCAGGTGATGATAGGGCAGAAGTGGAGAGTACTGGTAAACTTAACAGCACCTGGTCTCTTGAAAAAAAAATTGAGTTACTTTCACATTTGTCCATACAACCCCAGGGGATGATGTGCCTTGCTTCATTCTATTCTCGACTTCTGTGGTACCTTAGTGATGCACCACAGGGAAGACAACTAGATTCTATACCTGATCTTTAATAGCTGAGAAACAGAGCTTGAATGTTGTTGATCATGCAAGTCACTGTGCACTAATCCACAATTAGTTTCTCCACAGTGACAACTAATTGCCTGTAATCACATTCCCAAATCACCGTATTGTCCATCTGTTTCCTTTCCAGCCTGCTACAGATCAGATAAACTTAGAGATGAAAAGACAGAACAAATGGAATATCACCTTCATCCCAAATATTTCATTACTAGGAGACCATATAGAGGAAATAAAGCTACATTTGGAAGCAAGAATCTTAACGCTATTATGTGGCTGATGCCATTCTTTCTCCACAGCGTTCTTATCCCATTGCCCTAAAATTTTCCTGCTCAGTTTTAGTTAGCAGAGACTTTATCTGTATAAGGACTGCTGTTTCCATCAGGGTGCAATTTCTCTATCGCCATGTTGGCTGCCATTGTCATTACATACTTCACAAAAGCAGGAGACTGGGAGTTGAAATGTGGTAACAATGTGAGGGGAATGATATGAAAGACAAACGCATGTTGCCTAGCTCACCTTAACTCCATCTCCGAAGGCCCACAACTTCTTGTTCTCCTGTTCCTAGGGGGGTTGTTTCTTCCTCTTCTGTTAGAGTGACTATTTCAACCTGTTTAAAAACCCAAGAAGGCAAGCTCCTATTCTGAATGTTGTCTCCCAATGAAAAATGCTGGGTAGATTTCAGAATTTTTCATTGGAAAAAATAGTTCTATTTTGCAACAACTAATAAGTGCCTGGAGTCCACTGTAGCTCACTTTGAGCCCTGAAACAAGCTATGAGGAGGTAAATACTAATTGTAAAAGGTCAGCACTTCTGAAAAAATGAGATGTTCAGACCCCTCTTTTGAAGATCAGAATGTGGGAGTCGCCAAGATTTTTAAATGCTGCTCAGGTAACATTAAGTCACTGGTGTTTAGCCGCCTATTTTTTAGCCACTTGTGCTAATTTTGCCCAGCATCTCTTTCATGGTACAAGCAGGATGTCAATACCCTTTATTTCTTTTTCAGTCTTTCATAACCTATCAACTCATAACCTTTCTATCAACTCACACTTGCAGTTCCACAGGCAGCTGAGAGTACAGGACTGAATTTCCCAAACTAATTCAAGCATCATGATCAGATACCCTACTTCAACAATATCACAAAATCAGGCAGTTGCCACTTAGATCACGCAAAACAGTTTGATCTTCTCTGCATAAGCAGTCCAGTTTCTTCTGGATTTCCTAATTTTGGAAAGAGGAAACTCTGGAAATAGGTGGAACTGGATGCCTCGTCATCACTAGCAGTATTATCTATAGTATTACTCCTAGAAGATGCTATATGGAGACAGACACTTCTAGAATGGTATCACAGAAAGCAGTGAAAATGATTTCCCCAAAAGAGCGAGATCCCACTGTCAAATTCTGAAATACCATGCATTCTGTATCTCTGCTACACTGCCACTTTCATGTCCATAAATTAATAGATAAACTGGTACACAATAAAATCTACCCATAGGCTAGGAACAGGTGACATTAGGAAATAATATTTAAAGTACAGTAAAATTGAGCACTATAAATGCTTTAGTGGGATCTGAGCCTGAAGACCCAGGGGCATTTTTGTTTGTGTTATGAAGAATAAATAAACTGAATACAAGCAGAAAATGTATTAATAATCTATTCTGGCAATTTGCATGAAAACAATTAAAATGCATAGCTTACACCTGATTTAATTAGCTGATTAAATATTTTGTGGATATTTGAAATTTAAGTACCAGAAATATGAAAATATAGTATTTAAAGTTGTAATGTTGTACTCATAATTATGAATAAAGGTCTTGGGCCTCCTTTGCTTTTGGGCTTGATTGGCCAGAGAATCCTTGCTCCCATGAGAAGTTGAATATGTTGGGAGTGGAGGGAAGTGTTGTGGAGGAAAGTGCAAGGGTAAATAATGACAAAGACAGGGCAGTCTTAGGGAATAAACTGGATTGCTTAGGAAGCACAGAATTATAGAAATGCAGGGCTGGAAGGGGCTTCAGGAGGTCATTTAGTCAAGCCCACTACTCAAGGCAGGATCATCCTTACCTAAACCATCCTATATGAGTGTTTGTCTGACCTATTCTGAAAACTGCATGAAGAACCCTCTTGCATAACTACCAGGCATAGATGCCAACAAGTAAATGGAGCCCTGAGAGTGCTGGCCACCCTCTGGAAGAGGCCACCCTCTGGAAGAGGGTAGAGTGACCAGTCCCAGACTGCATGACTCTGGGAAAGCATTTGTCCTGAATTTCCAAAAGCATGCAGGCATCTGAGTTTTCCATTCACCATGGAAAAAATGTGGGAAATGGCAGTTTTCCCATTACAGGCTGGCTGTTGGAGCAAGACACATGTGGCCAGGAATACAACCCCAGGCAGCAGTGGAAAGCAGCTGTCCCCGCTGCCTACAGGTAAGCCTGTGGGGGGGGGGCATATAGAGGCCCCCATGGTGAAGGAGGGAGTGGGGCGGGAACTGGGCCTGAGGGTGTTGCCCAGCCAGGGAGGTGCATGGAACCCAGGACCATGTCAGGGAGTGGTGCTGAGCCATGGGCAGCTCATCCAGTGGGAAGAGGGGGGCATTTCCCTGCTGCTGTGCACACTCCCAGGGAGTAGGGTATGGGGGGGGCACATCCCCCCAGATTTGTGCATGGGGGGTGGATGTGGGCTGCCCACTGCAGGGTTGGGGTTCCCTACCCTCTGGGAACCATGCGAGAGCCCCATGCCACCATGGCAAGGTGCCCCCTGCCCGCCCAGCAGCAGTTATGGCCCCCACAGCAGTGGGGGCAGCAGCAAGCAGTTATGCCCCCTGCTGCTGCTGAGTAGGCAGTGAGCACCTCTCCATGGCAGGTGCAGCTGGTGCAGGCAGGGAAGACAGCAGGGTAGGGAGTCCTCAGCAGGCAGCCCACATCCACATCAGCCCCCAACAGGCTCCGCTCAGCTTCAGCAGTGCAGTGGGGTGGAGAGGATGGGGGAGGGGGACATTATCTTAGACCTCCCTGGCAAAAATTTAAGTTGGCAACTATGCTACCAGGCACAATGCCTGAAAATTGAGTTCATTCAAACATGATGCATTAATACAATCAAATACAAACCTATACATCTAGAAACAAAGAATTCAGCCATATCTACAGAATGGCTGTCTGTATCCTAGGAAGCAGTGATCCCAGAAAGGATTTAAGAATCATAGTGGACAAGCCAGTCAACATGAGCTTCCAATGCCATGTTGGGCAAAAATGGGCTAAAATGTTACATAATTGCACAGAAAAAAGAATAGTGAAGTGATTTTTCTTCTGTATATAGCATTTCTAAGAATACTGCATGCAATTCTAGTGCCTCAATCATAAAAAGGTGAAGAAAAGAGCCCCCCAATATTATTGGAGATCTGGAGGAAATACAGTGGTGCATACACTGAGAGACTGTGGCAGGATTGGGAAGGCACTGAGGAGTATGTGCAGTAGATGGCAAGGCTGAGAAATACGTGACATGAGGCAGGTTGCCTGCTCCTCTGCCACTACTTTCCCTTTGGCAGGGTTGGAGAGATGAATTTAAGAGGACCCTCCAATAAAAAGATTGTAAACAGGGAAAATAAAAACAAATTTATAAACTTTCCATGTCTACAATCCAATAATTGGGGGATGATCTTAAATTCAGGGTCATCTTAGATTTGGGTAAATACGGTATTTGTCAGAGACTTGTTTTCCTGTGGTCAATGACTTAAGTCTCTGATTCACCATCAGTTCTAGGTTTGGGCTTTGGTGTTAAGAATCAAGGATATTTTGCATCAGGTGGGTTGTTTTTTGGGCATATCAACAACCAATAATTTTGTGTGGTTTTTGGTTCCTTGTTTTGTTTATTTCTAAGAGCATGTTTATTTGAACCACTGTTCAATTCAACCCCATTCATACCTCTTAATAAAAATAAAAGTCACTGTTTGTTAAGAGCTGAGTAAACAGGTGTGACAACTATAGGTATTATAGGGCTTGCTAGCATTGCCCTGAGCTCAGCTGCCTACAGGTGGCGACAGGGTTAACGTTGGCTCTGGATCACCTGGTCTGCCAAGAAGTGGATCTTACGTTTTCTTTCCTGCCACAACTTTGATGACATATATATTCCTGGGAGGCTCTGCCCACGGTGATCCTGCCTGGTCTTGATCCCTGTTTCTTCTGTGGGGCTCCAAAACCTACCCCCACCCCCAACCTAGCCTCTCCAGATGGTGTTCACAATATTCTTCCACAGCCAAGTCACAGTGCTGCCTGTTGTGGCCTTATTTTGGCCCTCTACCCCAGGGTGTCCTTGGGCCTCTTTGGGTATACCTTCCAGGGGCTAGTCTTGGCCTGTGCTCAAGAAAATCAAAAGAAACAGCAAAAAAACCACAAAAAATCCTGGCTGCTCTCAGCCTTCTTGTCAGGCTCCGGCAATGTCCCTATTACTCGTGATTAGGTGCTCAACCTCCCAATCACCATAATCCAGACAAAAAATCCCTTAGTCCATTCTTTGCTATGTGCTAGCCTACCCTGCACCCCTATGAATGTTCACAGTCTCTTTGGGGTCTCCCCCACGTGCAGAAAGGCTCTCCCTGTGGCTGTAGCTTTTTTTCCCCCCGGGCCCTCCTCTGGATCCTCTTCTGAAAAAACTCCACCCAGAGATTCTCTCAGGCCTTGTGGGCTCCTTCATTCCAGATCCTCAGCTGCAGTTCTGCTCCGGAGATAACCACCGGCCGCGTGTGTGCCGGCCTCCGCCTGCCTCAGGGTCACCCCCACAGCGTCCCTCAGGCACGTTCTTCAGTCTTTGCCTGTCGAGACGCTCAGCCACTCCTCTCTCCCTGCAGCCTGAAGGGACCTGAACCCTCTCTGCCCCTCTCCAGGGCCAGAAATACCTTTGGGTGGCCTTCCTCCTCCAATCCTGAGTGAGAGGCTGCTTCAGAAGTTGGGTGGGTATTTTCCTTCCTTTCCAGTCTCCAGCTGCAGCCTTGCTGGCCCTCCATGTTGTGAGTTTTGTCTCACTCCTTCACAACAGGCTTTGGTAAGACAAGTGTCTAGGGAAAAGCTGTTTTTCATACAAAAATCCACATATTCATGAAAATAATGGCTTTCATGTACAACAGGATCTGTTACCTGGTACTTGCTCTTTACTATTCTTCTGTTTTAAAAAATTCAAATTTTCCTTCAAGAAGCAAAAGCAACACCATGTAACACAGATGCCCAAACTACAAATTATGATTAATGAATAGACAGTAGATCAATGGATCACAAAAATCCATGGGCTAAAATGTTTTTATCCAAACCATCCAGTAAATACTTATGAATAATGCACTTTATAGTAGTTGGGAATGGTTCAAAATTCATCTCTGAAGAGAAACAAGATCTAAATTTGCACAGTATATTATTTGTGAGATAACTAATTCATCCAGTTTACTTCTGGAAAGATAGTTTAGTACTAGACTTTCAGAATTTCATATACTAAAGTTTCTTTCAGAGAATATATTCATGTCTAAGGTAGTCTATCAAGAAATGATAATTCAGGAGAGCAGAGTAATTTGGAGACATGCTTTCAAGTATATAGTCTTTAGGAGGCTATTTAAACACCCACTCAATTCTAAGGCGCACTTTGGTGTCTGAAAAATGTGATATTAAAGTTTACCTCATAAGTACCAAGTTTAACACTTCTAGACATTGTCTCACCAACTCTTCCATCTTGTCTGGTGGAATTATAAGTGAGCCATTTCATTACTAGAATTATTATTTTGGGATGATCTCCAGACATTTAAGCTTTATACTTAACCTCTTTTACAGTCCAAAATTGAATTAACCTCTCTCTCTCTCTCTCTCATATAAAAGCAGCTAATGTGCTTTTCATGTAAATTGTGAATGTCCTCATATTCTGTTTCACAGGCAGCACTTAGAAAATTCAATGGAAATATGGCTCATAAAGTTTCAAGGCATTCAGTTACAGCAAAAATAAGTAAATTATTTTTCCCTGCTTTTGAGTTCAACACTTTGAGAAACAAATACTGCTGTGTTGCATTGCAATTAAAATTTCAATTGATATTAGAGAAGAAAACTAGTACTTGTATAATACATGGCACACAGAAATACTTCAGACATATTTGGAACACATTCCATTTCCTGATTGCATCCCTTTCTTGTTCCTCATCTCTTTCTCAAATGTTATTCAAATGTTATTATGTTATATTTTTAAAAAGATGGAAGTTCTGCTTCAGAAATTATTATAAGATGTTGAAGTCTGGCTTTGTTCTGAACTGGAACAAAAGTAAAATTTCAATATGAAGGAAAGCCTAAAAAATCTTTCTGGAAAATCTAAACATTGTGTTTCTTGTTAAGATGTTAATATTCTGTATTGTAAATGAACTAAAATATTCACAACAAAAGGAATTTTCAAAATTAAAAACTACGAGTTCTTCTCATTCTGTAGATCAGCATTGTCTAGCTGACAGCCTATGAGGATCTAATGAGCAGCCCACATTCCCCAGGGTCCTCCCTTCCCTCATTGCTCTGGCTGATGATGCAGTTGTAGTCTCCAGGTTCCCCCTCTCTTCTTTGGCTTTTGCTTCCTGCCCCCATTTCAAATGGCAGGGCAGAGTGGCATGGCTCAGTGCCACCCACCTTCACAGTTCAATGGTGGGGGGCCAGCAGTGCTGAGGGAACTTGCAACCAGGGTGGTAAAGAGCGGGGCCATGGCCCTTGCTACTCCAACCCCTACAGCTCCACTGTAAGTGATAAAGCAGCATGTTTCAGACTTCTTTGGAAGGGAGGCATTGTTTGGGTTTTCTAAAGTTTTCTTTGAGAAAGAAATGTTGTTGTAATTGATTTGATATTGCAGATTGGTTCATTTTGATAAGGCACATATATGGATGCACCCCCTCAAAAAACAAGGTGTAAATAGAGTGCTCGGTGCCATTCAAACCAGAGATGTTCCTCACATGAAAAAGCTTCCAATCTGAAAGACAGATCAGAGCAGAAAACACTGGTACCTAACTGATGGGTGGCATTTCAGACATGACTTCAGGAGCAGGCTTTAATTGATGTGCCTTAGCATAGAGGTCACTGTGAAAGGAATGGATTCTTAGGAAGGACCTGAAAGAAAACAGACAATGAAAGATGTCTATAAAGAGTGTATATACAGAGTGGAAAAAAGAAGCAAAACAGGGAATGACTTGAATTTCTCGCTGAGGTCCTTCCTCCTTTGAAATAAATTGTCTCTCTGACTGACTAATCCAAAAAATAAATCAGGTCTTAGCCACAGAAATGGCAGCAGCAAAAAAATAAGGCAAACAAAATCTTACCCTTAAGTGGCCCTAGTTACAAGGTTTTGCTCACCATTTGGCACATCCGGATGACACAAAACTGTGGGGAGAAGTGGACATGCTGGAGGGCAGGGAACAACTACAAGCAGACCTAGGCAGGTTGGACAAGTGGGCAGAAAACAACAGAATGCAGTTCAACAAGGAGAAATGCAAAGTGCTGCACCTAGGGAGGAAAAATGTCCAGCATACCTACCGCCTAGGAAATGACCTGCTTGGTGGAACGGAAGCGGAAAGGGATCTTGGAGTCTTAGTGGACTCCAAGATGAACATGAGTCGGCAGTGTGACGAAGCCATCAGAAAAGCTAATGGCACTTTATCGTGCATCAGCAGATGCATGACAAACAGATCCAAGGAGGTGATACTTCCCCTCTATTGGACGCTGGTCAGACCGCAGTTGGAGTACTGCGTGCAGTTTTGGGTGCCGCACTTCAAGAGGGATGTGGATAACCTGGAGAGGGTCCAGAGAAGGGACACTCGTATGGTTAAGGGCTTGCAGGCCAAGCCCTATGAGGAGAGACTGGGGCACCTGGACCTCTTCAGCCTCCGCAAGAGAAGGTTGAGAGGCGACCTTGTGGCTGCCTACAAGTTCATCATGGGGGCACAGAAGGGAATTGGTAAGGTTTTATTCACCAAAGCGCCCCCGGGAGTTACAAGAAATAATGGCCACAAGCTAGCAGAGAGCAGATTTAGACTAGACATTAGGAAGAACTTCTTCACAGTTCGAGTGGCCAAAGTCTGGAATGGGCTCCCAAGGGAGGTGGTGCTCTCCCCTACCCTGGGGGTCTTCAAGAGGAGGTTAGATAAGCATATAGCTGGGGTCATCTGAACCCAGCACTCTTTCCTGCCTATGTAGGGGGTCGGACTCGAGGATCTATTGAGGTCCCTTCTGACCCTAGCATCTATGAATCTATGAATCCCTTCCTTCTTCCTCTTCTGGCAACTGAATCTGAAAAGAACCTCAGTAGGGCTCCAAGCAGAATCTGGACCATAAAGGAAATGTACAGAAGTATGAGGAGGTTTAACTGTCAGGGATTTGGGATGGAATTTTATTATCCACAATACATAAAGCCACAAATAAGGTACTCAAGTCATTGTAATCATGTTATACTACAAATTTAGCTGTATGAGAACACAGTTTTATATATTAATTAATTTTTATTGTGCAGTAGATATATTTTCAGAATTTAAGGATGGAACTTTCCAAGATTCAAATGGCCTTCAAAACAAATTCTCCTCTATTCAGCACTTGTTAGGCCACATCTGGAGTGCCATTGGTGAGGCGTAGGAAGTGCACACGGGTGCACATGCACGCCCTGAGATTGGCGGTGTGCCCCCTAACAGAAACACCAGAGACCCTGCCAGCGGCACCTGTGGGCAGTCGCCGCTCGCCATCCCCCTCTTCACCACCAAAACCGCCGGCAGCATCCGTGGGTAATCCCCAATTGCCACTGGCCACTGCCAATGCTGCCAGCAGTGTCTGTGGGAGGTTGCTGACCACTGGTCAGCACTCACCCTTCCGCCCCCCGCCCCCCCCCCCACTGCCAACACCACTGTGACCACGTGCAGGAGCTCCACGCTCACTACTGCCATGCCCCCACCACTGACACCGCCGCCTGCTGGAACTCACCATGCCCCCCCAGCCTGAGAAGGAATTTAAAGAAAGCCTCCAACTACCTGAAGGGGGTTTCAAAAGAGGATGGAGCTAGACTGTTCTCAGTGGTGACAGATGACCAAACAAGGAGCAGTGGTCTCAAGTTGCAGCAAGAGAAGTTTAGGTTAGATATTAGGAATAATTTTCACACTAGGATGGTAGTAAAGCACTGGAGCAGGTTACCCAGAGAGATTGTGGACTCTCCATCCTTGGAGGTTTTTAAGACCTGGCTAGACAAAGCCTTGGCTGGGATGATTTAGTTGGGGCTGGTCCTGCTTTGAGCTGGGGGTTGGACTAGATGAGCTCCTGAGGTCCCTTCCAACCCTCATTTTCCATGACTCTATGAAATTCTGAAGTGTTGGAATTTCCCACAGGACAGAAATTTTATTTTCCATACACCTCTAATTTCCTGTCTTTAAAAGAAAGACCTGACCTATCACCACTCAAGTCAATGATATATTTTGACAGAGCCTTCAGAAGAAACAGGATCTAAACAAACCACCAGAGGACATGAGATCCAGTTAGGGGGAACATGCAAACCCTTTTTGTGATGTAAGTAATTAGGCCCCTCACAAATTTAGCTGGTGCCATTCCATTATCTAAGGGTTACAGTATTATTAGCTACTACAAGTATGCTGGTCATCTCAGGCAGGGGCAATGCATAGGGGGTGCACACAGGTGCACACGCACCCTCTGAGCATGGTGGTGCACCCCCTACAAAAGGATGCCAACAACACAGTCGCTGCTCACCACCCTGCCGCCAACACCACCGGCGGTGTCTATGGCCGGTCCGTGATCACTGCTGACCACCACTGATGGCACCTGCAGGTGGTCACCGACCCCTGGTCAGTGCTTGCCACCTCCCCCCCCACCCCCCACTGACAGCACTGGCAATGTCTGTGGGAGCTCCGCGCTTATCACTGCTGCGCTCCCACTGCCACCACTACACTCCCACCGCTGCCAGCACAGCCATGCCCCATAGCCACCAGTGGCATGTGTTGTTCATGATCTCACTCAGAAGAGTTTAAAATCTAAATAATGGGCTACTGACAGTGGGGTATAGCAGACTGTAGGAAAGGGGAGAAAGAAAAGGACACATAAATAAATTGCAGCGTTATTCTGAATAGGTAGCGTACAACAATTTGGTGTTTAACATCATGTCACTTTTTGGGGGGTGGGAGGAGCAAATATGTATAGCATTATCAGGCTTTTGGGCGAAAAAAAGCAAGATAGACCAAAAGAATTTGGAAGACATTCTTCACACATTGCAGTAAGGTATCCAGCATTGTTGTCATGTGGTCATTTCCAAAGAAAATTTAAATGAAAGTCGACGGGCTTTTTAAATGTTGTTCAGAGGTTTCAAATCAAGAATATCAACAGTATTCAGACAACAAGGGGGCTAGTGGGCAGAGCATAGGGAAAGCTCGCAGAGAAGATGTATCACCTGGTTAAAAGGATACAAGCACAAACCTAAGAAATTAGATGCGACAGATGATCCAAGTGGTGATCCACAGACAGGTGCCAGTCTGTGAGCCACTGGTCACCGGTCTGCAGCGAGTTGCCAGGAAAGAAAGAAATATATTTTCAGAAGCATAACATAGATATGTCATAGCTATAAATAGGGCACTGGTCCCTGGCCCACTGGAAAAATAGGGCACCGGTCCCTGGCCCACTGGAAAAAAAATTGCTGGTCCACAACATCAGATAGTTTGAGAAGCACTGTACTAGAGTACTCAAATAACTAAAGCAACAATAAGATATTTTCTTTCAGCTTGCTGAACATACTCCCTGAATTAACATGCAACTCTTATTCTTCCAAGATGACATTTAACCAAACTTAGTCTATAAAGTTTAATTTTTTGTTCTCCTGGTAGCCTTTTCCCCTTGTTTTGAACTATTCATTGAAGATGGCTTCCAATTATGAACTAAGATTCAGATGCTTGTACAGGCAGACCTTATACTATCCATAAATCCTAGATTTTCACAACCTTCAGACAGACTCTGTAAAAGCTTTTATGAGAAAATATGGTTTCGGATGGAGACAGCTGGTATTTAAATTATCCAAGTGAGAGAAATTACTCTTATTCATTCACCAGATGCTTTATTCATATATAGATTTTTAAATTAATAATTCTATAATACTTAGAACTATGTAATCCTAAAATCCACACAGTTTTGCTCAGTGACCTTAACAAGCTTTGACATCTTCTTTCATTTTTTCCAAATAGTGCAGCACACTTTGCCAACTTCCATTTTGATGAAATGTTGCAATGGATAAAGTGGGGGAGGGGGGAGCAAATGTCCACTGACAAGATGAGAAGAGTTCAGTGAATTGTTATTTCTGTCTGCAGCTCAGGTTCGTACCCTAGAACTATTCAACTAGAAAAGCATGCCTGAAAGTCATGTGCAGTAAGCGTGCGCACCCCAATCTTTCCAGCTGTGCTCCAATTCATATCTGCACTCAGCACTTGAAAGCTTGAAAGAAAAAGAATAGGATACACCTTATCTGTTTCCTAGCATACACTGGAGTAGGAGAGGCTTTGGGAGAAAGTATCAGAATAATATAAAAATGTTTTGCTAAAACATTATTGAGTCAAGGGCAGTCAATCTTGAGCTAAAAGAGCCAACCAATAATGCACTATACACTGTGCATGTAAAAGAAATGATACCTATAACATTAAAATCCCCATCATTTTATAGTTAATAAATACCAGCAAGAAAAAAAGTTTGCACCCATCACAACTAGATTTTCCAAATAGGACATCTGTAGAATTGCAGTGCGTCACTGCAGCTGCCACTGTACACCCAAATAAAAACAACAAAACTCTCGAAAGCTTGTGTGTGTAGATGCACGTGCACCCCAACACATCCTTTATCCATTTAGCTAGTGAGTATAATTGAACATCTGCTAGAGTTTGGCCCCACAGTCTATTGTAATTAGGTTCTCTCTCTCCACACCTGAATTGACAGCAAACTCCTAAGGCTCATTTTTAGTCAGGAAAGTGAAATATGTTCAGCTGAGCCAGTGTTGATCTATTTTCTCCCACTACCTTAAGACTTCTATTTTTCCTTTCCATTAGTCCCACTAAAATATTTGTCCTTCAGTAGCTTTTCCATTGCAACCCCCTTTACCAGTCCATCCAAAAATACAGTAGAAGCTAGATATAACTCCACCCTTTGTGAATGAGTAATGTGTGCTTATATCCAAAGTGGGCTTATTATCCAAAGTTAACTTTGCTTCCCTTCCTGTTCAATAATAACAACAGATGATACATGAGCCATAAATAGTGCAATTTAATTTAACTTTTGTTTGGTTTTCGATACCAAATACATGGCACAGTCCCATTGGTCATGCCACTCCTCCCTAGAGTCATGATACATACAGTGTCTTCTTACTACCTTACTACAATGGATTCTAACCAGCAACTGTAATAAGTGGCAGGACCCCACCATAAATTTTGAAGTCACAAGGTCACAAAGGGTCTCAGTAACTAACACTGACAGCTTCTTAGCTGATTTACAAGTAGGTTGTCATAGTAATTTACTGTTTTATTACTACTGTACACAAAACACAATGCTGGCTGCCTTTGGATACCACCTTGCCATGACCAAGATAGAAACATATGCTTCTATCTAAAAAAGGTGTACTTTTAGAGGATGTGCTTTTGTCAGGTGCTTTGCAGCTGGAAAATTTGTTTTCCTGAAGTGTGTTGCTATTTATACACAAACCAGGCTTTTATGAGGTGCATAGGCACCGACTTTGGTTTTTGCCAGTGGGTGGTTGCAGACATAAAAAATAAATAACTAACAACCGTGCTTTACATTAAACTCGGCAAAGGAATGCACAGAGTCCTGCTCACGCCTAGAAGAGGCAGCACGTTACTTCAACCCAGCTCTGTGGCATCTGTAAAGATCAGACATGCTAGTGGGGTTTTTTGGTGCTTTTATCTAATAGCTGATTGAATCAGTTTTAGCTAAAAGCATGAAAAAGCCTCGCTGAAGTGCCTAATTTTTACAGATGCTGCAGAGCCGGGTTGAAATAATATGCTGCTTCTTCTGGTAAAGAGCATTTTGTTTTTTTAACATCTGCAAGCAGCCAGATATCCAACGTGTAAAACCAAAACAGCTGTGGCTTGTGGGTGCTGAGAACCTGCTAATTTTTTTTGGTGGGTGTTTGAGCCCCAAAGCACCCACAGAGTCAGTGCCCATGATGAGGTGTGTTTATATATGGCTTCTACTGTCCTAAAAGCAGATCAAGGCAACAAAAAGGGACAAAAAGTTGCCTTCAAAGCATGCAGCTTCTAGAACTTCAGCTTAGAGAGCTGGTCTTTATTATTAATAATGATTTTTAAGCTGCTGGGGTATTTCCCCCTCCCCCTCTCCACAGATGATTGTTTTTCCCTATAATCGTGATCCCCCCACTCCATTTAGTTCATTCTCCAATAAGAGTGAACAACCAAAATATACCTAAACTACAACAATTTTACTGTAACAATGTAATTACCTAAAGAAGTCATGGCATACTTAATACATTAATCATCTGTGTCCACATCTGCATGCACTAAGGACCATAGCCACTGCCAAAACTACCAGCAAAAAATCAAGCCATAAAACATGGGAACAATTAAAAACAAGTTTTGAAGACCTGAACTCTTAGGATATCACCACTGTGTAACTGACTGATTATAACCTGAGGTAATAATACCATTTGTAGCAGCTTCAGGAACCTGCCTTTGTCCATTTAACTTTTTTTTTGCTTGTCGTTACGAAATGATTATTCTTAATATATCACAGGCGCAGGGAGAGTCTGCATGACCTATGGGAACAGGGACGGGGGAGGGGAGAAGGGGAAGGTGAATGGGAACATGATGATAATGGGGAAGTCATACATTTCACTCCTCAGCTCTGAATGGCAGCTGCAGAATTTTGGGCCGATCAATTCACTTCACTGCTACAGTTTCTTCATTTGTAAAAGGGATCATATTTACTTCTTTAACCTGCAGAGGTATTATGAGCATTAGTTAATAGCCAACTAATCATTTGAACACTTAAATTGCTATGTTAGTGATAAGTATTAGTGCCAATGAATTAGGACATGGTTTTATTTATACTTTGCGTAATGACATTTGCAAGGTGTTAAACATTGCTGTCTGGATGTAATAGCTCATACGTATTTTCTCTGCTGAGAAGTTATTATAGCCAATAGCCATGCCAGAATATACCTTTCCTGGATGAGAGAAATCAGGCCCTGAAACAGCCTAATCCTAGTCTACTGAAGTGAAAGAAAATCATATTATGAACTTCATTGAGCTTTGACTAGATCCTTACAGAAAAGCAGGGAGGGGCATTTTTAGTTTTATCAGATACTCCCATTTGTGACAAAAAATTAGTTCAATGTTATTATTGTAGAAATGATTCTCTTTGCATGTTTTTTTATAAAACAAATACTCAAGTCATCTTCAATGATCTGTTACTCTTCAATGATCTGTTCAATGACCTGTTAATTTGGTTAAATGTATGCTTCCAAATTATTACAACAGCTTTAGCAGTGGGGAGCAAAAAAGGTGATCTCTGATGTGATACTCTGCAAATAAGCTGCTTTATGCACAAATTTTCTGCAGAAAACAGAATAACAACTCTTCAGAGCTAGTTCCTTAGATGACACAGTAGCCTGGACCATTCTATACAATACTATGTGGGGGGGGAACCGTCTGAATTTTGGGATCAAATATCTGAGTTTCTTTATTTTCTTTGGTGTGCCCAAGAATCAATAATAGCATATGTGATTTTAGTCTCTCAACTGCACCATAATCCATGGTGTATTGGGCTTTGACCACAAATTCCATCAGAAATAAACAGTACTCTACTCATTCTCTGCTCTTGATAATATTTTCATGAAATAATCTTCTCCTAAATATAATCTATTCACTTTGTCATACACTGACTGTTTTCTTTATTTAGTAAGAACATCAATGTGTGTGGTAAACCCTTGATGTGAGCTCTCCTCAATCCAAAGGATCCCCCAAATGAAACCTAAACAGCCTTAGTGAAATACATGTTCAGTGGAGACAAGGCAGTGTGCTACAATTCTCTGCCATGCCCCTCTATTATATGTGGGGGGAAACACCTTGGCTACCTATATAGGAGCAGAGAGGATTTGGAAGCTGGATCCTCAGCTGGTGTAAATTTGCATGGCTCCCCTATGATGAATGCAAGTATGCTGCTTTAAACTGACTATCTGGACCCTTTTTTTCCAAAGGTATCTAAATATATCAGCTTTGTTTCAACCAATTTGCTTGTATTTATACATACACACACTTTTTATGCATGGCGCTATACAAGTTAGTAGACTTTTGCCAGGACACATACCAAGAAATACCAGCAGCAGCCCAGGGACTTGGAGGATCTCTCAGGATTGACAGGAAGCAACTTAAATACTTTTCATTGTCATCAAACTTGTCATCTGGAGTCATTAACCTTATATAGACTCACAGAGCATGTAAGAGTGTCTACTTGACTACTCCTAAATGGGTTCAAACTATTTCCCATAATTTTTTACCTTAAATCCCAAATGACCTGAAACATGACAGTACCTTGTGCTCTATTAGGCCCTTTCATACTCATAGTAGCACATGGGCCAAAGATTTATTTTAGATACTGACTGAGGTAGAATAGGAAAATATCTGACATGGGCTCTGTATATGAATGATCAGGAGACTTTTTTTCTCCATAAGGGATGCAGATGATATGTAATTATGTCTTCAACAGCCACATGAATGATTATTTGTTACTCTGGAGCTTAACAACAAATTAAGGCTTTCCTCATCTATTAACTACTCTCCATATTACCAACTGTACTTCTCTGGCAACTCTGCTAAGAAACACTCTCATATCACAAAAGGAACTCAGACAGACAAAAGATAAATCTGTCTGCATAACTAAGCAACCTGTTTTATTTTGATGGGTTGTTACTGTATAACACTTTATGCCAACAGAAATACAAATATGATGGCATGCACAATAATACCCCAGGTGTTAATTCATCCTCATCTCTGTGTTATAAAAAGCAGCAACATTTATCTTGAAGTCTGGACTTTTTAATCGAGCCCACCGAAGCCCTTATTAGCCCCTCAGGGACAACAGAATACTGTAGATTAATATTTGGCATCGGGAAATTACAAATGTTAGCACCAAGGAACTAGTGAAACAAACAGAGGAGATCATAAAAATTCAGAAGCCAGGGTTTAAATCATCAAAGCTCATACGAAGGGGAGTATCTTTTACCACATAAACAAGACTTATTGGACTGTAAAATAATGTATACACGGTGAGGGTTTCTTGTTTAGTTTCTTGAAACCCTCAAGAAACTAAACCACTTCCACCTGTGCTGCCTGCGAAAGATACTAAAGATCAAGTGGCAAGACAAGGCTCCAGACACCAAGGTGTTCAGAAGATCAACTCTCCCCAGTATTCACACTCTGCTGAAACTGGCACAGCTGGGATGGGCTGTCCACCTTTCAAGAACACCTGACATTCGCCTACCAAAGCAAATCTTCTACAGTGATCTGTCAAATGGAGGACGCCTCACGGTGCACCTAAAGGTGTCCCTAAAGAGTTCTGGCATCGACCCAGAGTCATGGGAGCAAATCGCTCACAACTGTCCATACCGGAGGTCATCAATCCAGAATGAAGCAATGGCCTTCGAACACCAATGCACAGCAGAAGCAATGAAGAAACGCGTGACCAGGAAAACAAAAACCTCTCATACTCAGTCCTCATCACTTGCCTGCCCAGGCAAAGATCGGGCTTATAAATCACCTACATACCCACGTGACCTAGCCTCCACCCCCGTCCTTTCTCTTTCTTCTCTCTTTTCTCCTTTTCTCTTTTCTCCCTTTCTATTTCTTTCCCGCGTCTTTTCTCTCTTCTCCCACTCCCTCCCCCACCACACTGGATGTGGTCATCTTCACCTGCAAAGGACAAACAACACACGATGAGGGACATGCCCTGGCCCTGTAGAGTTATAAACACCTGCCCATGAAAGAGTGAAGAACATGTTCCTTCAAAAGTACCTTGGCTCACATAGAGATTCTTCATCATCTCCCCACTCAAACATACTGGCTACCATTAAGTGCTGTATGCCTACCTATGATGTGGGTAACTAAAAGATTGCCTCACCCAGTTTTCTGCCTCTTTCACATTCATTGTCTGCAAATTGTCTATTTGGCATTGGTGAGGCCGCAGCTGGAGTAGTGTGTTCAGTTCTGGGTGCCACACTTCAAAAAGGATGTAGAGAAGCTTGAGAGAGTCCAGAGAAGAGCCACTCATATGATTAGAGGCCTGAAGAGCAAGCCATATAAGGAAAGGATGGCAGATATGGGACTGTTCAGCCTAGAAAAGAGAAGACTTCAGGGGGATTTGGTAGAAGCTTACAAATATATCAGGGGTGAGCATCGGGGCTAGATAAACAACTATTCACCAAAGTGCCCCAGGAGAAAACCATGAGTAACAGTCATAAGCTCCTAGAAGAAGGTTCCAGACTGGATATAAGGAAAAACTTCTTCATGGTTCATATGACCAGACCCTAGAATAGACTCCGAGTGGGGGTGGGGCAGGCTCCTACCCTGGATATCTTCAAAAGGAGACTGGATGCACATCTTGCTAAGGTTATTTGACCCCAGCAGTCTTTCCTGCCCAGAGCAGGGGGCTGGACCCGGTGATCTCATGAGGTCCCTTCCAGCCTTAAACTTCTGTGAATCTTTGAATCTGTAAATACTCTGAGCAAATGAACTTATTGACAGGAGTCCCTCCTGTGTAGCTACCTCTCCTCCCACCCTGAGTTTTAACCCCAAACTGCAGTTTTTCACCAAGATTCAGACAGGAAACCTCATTCTAAGAATTCAATTAATCCAGTTCAATATCATACAATGTATCAAGCGATTAGCATACAATGAAACATTTTTTAACTTACAAACACCTGCTGAGGACCAAGAATTCAGTGAATTGCTCTAAGTAGAAAGTAAATTTGAGAAGGGATCTGTTGTGGAGAATTTGTGAACCAAAACAGGCAGAAGTTCATTAAGCTATTTGGTATAAGTTAACCATTTCTCTTTGGAGGTATTGTACACGCCACTAGCAAAAGCTATTGGCAACATGGACAGCCATTTAAATCATTCAAATGGCACATCACAATGTACAATAACAGGGGTTCTCTCCTCCCCACACACACCCCACCCCCCATAATCTCTTTCAGATATAATAGTTAGGTCAACAGTTTTTGTGAAAAACTTCAAATGTTTATTCCCCCTTGAGCAACTTTATATTATAGGCATCCTAAGAATTATTTTTAATTGTTCTAAAATAGGATGCATAAAATCTTCCTCTATACATATGATTTTTTCCAAACTGTGTCCTTACAAAATGACAATAAAGAAAGCAATAAAGTAAAAAGGCCGAGAGGCAACATGCACTGTTTTCTCTTCTCTGACAGTCAACCCTAAACTATACCTAGAGAAAGTCTATGGGACCTGGAGCCCTTGCAACTTCAACAGTTCAGAAAGTTTTACACAGAATAGTTATCTTGCCAAGGTGGCTGTGGATTTATTTGGGATCTAAGGGTACAATACACAGAAAAATGCATAATAATAGATACACAGCTAAATAAGCTACATAAGTTTCAATGTCAAAATAATGTTCGGTTGTGCTTAGAATTTGTCCAAGACAATTTCCTCATTTCTACATGAATTCAAGTAACTCTTTCACACACACAGGATTTCTGTGGGGCTCAAGCTGGAGTACTGTAATGAAAAGAGAAGCCTACAGGGGTGGAAGAATCCTACAGACCGACCATGGTTAGTGAACATTGCCATGCTCAGGAAATAAAGAAAATATGCCATATTTCTCAGCTTCTACTAAAAACATTAGTTTCTGTTTCCCCTCAAGGGCAGCCTTTTTAATTCTCCTCATATCACCAAAGCTAAAAGGAAAGTTTTCCAAGGTTATGCTAGTTAAAGTTGAGATTGATGCACCATTGCCACCTCAGGCTCAGGAATATTAAAATATGAAAAATGAAGCATTTTTCTTTCAAAATTAGGAAAACTATGCCTCCTGAATGAGAGACTATGTCCCTCATTTGTTTTACTTATTGATGGAGCTACAGTTTTACCTTGGGAAAGGAGAGCAAAAGAGTCTTCTCTATGGTCTTTTGAGACTGAAAGAATTGTACCCAGTTCAGCAACATTTTTACCTTGCCAATAGGGTACTTTTCCATGGCACAGTCCCCTTCCTAAAATGGCACAGACAAGCATGGAGATACAAGTTAATACTCGGGTGCTAGCTTTCTAGAATAGCATTTAATAATTCAGCAGCTGGGGGAACAGATTTGTCGGAACCCATTTCATATCCCAGGCAAACACATTTTTAACCTTACCTTAAGGCTTTGGCTACTTGCAGGTTGGATCTCCATTTAGGCACAATATTAATTTGTTTCCTTCAGTTGCAGCTATGAAGAAAAAAAATGGGGGTAATTTTTCTACCCTGGCAGAATAGAACACACATTTTAATTTGTCACTAGATTAACTTAATGATCAAGTGCTGCAGTTCTTCCTTGGAATAACCTCGAGTCCAATTGGAGAAGAAAGATGCAGGGTTTCTTCGTACTGGAATTCCCTCTACCCTTCCCCAATGCTTTTACTGTAACAATAGACACGTTTTAAATATACCAGAGACCCTTAACCCAGAATCTTGCAGCATAGGCGAGAGCAGTCAAATCTGCATGTCCAGTTTGCCTAACTAAAAATTTAAATATGAAGTATGTATGATACAATTCCAGCAGGTAAAAATAGGAAGGCAAAAACAATGGCAACCTCCAGCTACCCATAACAGTACAATCCCCAACATTTTGTACTTAAGGGCCGCATCTACACAAGGTGCTGACTGCACAGTAGTCATGAGCTACTGTTCAGTAGTAACAGCCTACTGCACAGTCAGCATCAGCAAAAAGCTGTTTGGGGATGCTACTGTGTAATAACTCCAGTTATATATGTAATAGGGCTGTGCAAAGCTTCTAGTGCTGATGCGATTCGGAGATTTGGCCCGATGCAGTGGCTGAATCTCCAAATCCGAATTGAATCAGGGGACCAATAAAAAGGTCTGAATCAATTTGACACTCTCCGAATCTTTGGAAAAGATGTAGTTGTCCCGCCTGCCCCAGTTCTGGCCCTTTAAGAACACCCCCTCCAACCTGCCAAACTCACCAGCTCCTGCAATGGCCTCAGGGCTTTGGAGGGCTCATGAAAGAGCCCCCCACAGGGCAGCAGGGATCACTCCCCATCCAGCAGGAACCAGTGAGGCCAGAGTTTCTTAGGTTATTTTTTCATTAAAGGGCCAGAGCTGGGGCAGGTGGGGCAGTCATGGGGGGGCTGGGACAGCAGGAAGGAGTTGGGGGGCTTGTGCAGAGACCCCCCACGCAGCGTGGGGTAGTGCAGGGCAGCAGAGATTACCCCCCCACCCGGCAGCACCCGGTGAGTGGGGCTTTTTTTTTTCAAAGTGCTGGGAGCTGGGCCAGGTGGAGCAGCCATTGCTGGGCTGGGAGAGCAGGTGGGGGATGGGCCTGGGTGATTTTGAAATTTGGCTGATTTGGCACTAGCCAAATCTTCAAATCAGATATGCCCAAATTGGGATGGGACAGTGATTTGAATCACCGAATCAAACCACTGTCCCCTAAATTGGCTGAATCCAAATCCGAAGCAAATACTAGCTGCTTCGCATAGGCCTAATATGCAAGTACTAAATGACTGTGCAGCAACAACTGTGCAGTCAGCATTTCGTGTAGATGTGGCCAAGGAACAGCACCAAGGAAACATTAAGATTTGCATAATTGTACCCATCACAACCAGACTTTCCAATTAAAACAACTGTAGGATTGAAGTGTGTCACTGCAGCTGCCACTGTACACCGATATATAAGCATGTATATAAACCAAACAAACTCATAAAAATGTGCGCACGTGAGTGTGTGTGTGTGTGTGTGACCATTATTTGCCTGCTCCATGATAGCAGGCAAACAGTGGTTCTCAGAGGGTATGTCTATATGCTCATTAATATGCATTAGTTACTGCACATTTAGTTTAGTACTTGTTTAATGACGTACTAACTAAATGCGTGGTAATTACAGTTACTGTGCAGTAGGACCAGCACAGTTTTTTTGTGATCCTCACTGCACAGTAGCCTAATACTACTGCAGGGTAGCATATTAGCACAGTTTTGCCTAGCATGCTACTGCGCAGTGTCATTGGGCTACTGACCATTAAGTGTCTTGTGTAGCCATACCCAGTAACAGATATATCTTATATCCCTTTGTGGATAAGATGGGAGTTAAGCACAACTGACTGTGAGCCATAACCAAGACCACCATGACTTCAATCACCAAGCTCCATTACACTGATGATGCGTCATTCAGAAGCAGACTTTCAGGCAATCATCAATGTCTTTACTGAGGCATATAAGAAAATGGAACTGACACTTAACATTCAAAAGACTAAACTCCGCCATCAACAAGCTCTTAATGACCAGTCTCCAGCTCCAGTAATTCAGATTCATGGTGAGACTCTAGAGAATGCCGAGTATTCTCCATACCTCTGAAGCCATCTCTCATAGAAGGCTGACATTGAAGAAGAAATCCAACATCCTCAAATGTGCAAGCACAGCCTTTGGACACCTGAGGAAGCTGATGTATAAAGACTGCAACATCAGATTCAAAACCAAGCTCCTGATTTATCAAGTGGTTGTGATCCCCACTTTATTGTATGGAGCTGAGACATGGACAATGTACAGGAGACACCTCAAGTCATTGGAGGAGCACCATCAGTACTGCCTGCGGAAGATCCTTCAAATCCAGGGGGAAAATAGACACGCCAACATTAGCGTTTTCTTGCAAGCAAACACCATGAGCATAGAGGTGACGATCATCCAGCATCAACTTTGATGGGCTGGCCACATCATCTGGATGTCTGGCTCCAGACTCCCAAAGCAAGTTCTATTTTCCCAGTTCAGTCAAGGTGTACAGTCAACAGGAGGGCAGAGAAAGTGATTCGGGGATGTCCTCAAGGCCAACTTGAAAAAAAATACAACATTGACATCAACTTGTGGGGAAGACTATCACCCAGAATTACCCGAAATTGAGGAAGAGTCCATTGAAAGGATCTCAGTCCTTTGGAACCTTACAATGACAGCAAGAGAGGGAAAAGCATGTTGCAGACCGGATCAAGAATCCAGAGCCACACATGCCACATGGAAACATGTGCCTGAGTTGGAACAGAGTTTGTCAATCCTAGATTGACCTCCTCAGCCATCTTCAGGCCCACACATAAGATAATTACGGAAGACAATCATCTTTGACTGCAAGGGACTGCCGAAGAAGACTGTGTGCGCGTGCGTGTGTGGACCCTAACACACCCTTTGTCTCCATGTACAAAGCAAATGTAATTGAACGTCTGCTAGGTTTTGGCTTCACCATTAATCCTAATTGGGCTCTCTCTCTCTCCCCACACTCCTGAATTAATAGCAAGTATTTTGTCTAAGTACTGTTTTAAACATTTCTGATGGTTTTGGCACATCCCTTTATGAGGCACCAGATGTGCAGGTCCTGAAATAGCGACTACCAGCTTCTACCCACAGGGAAACTGGTGGGCACTTCATTTTTAAAAAATAAAATCTGTTTTTGTTGTGTGTTTTTAAAAATGAAATAGCCAAAAAGTGGATTAAGTGAAATACATATAACATCTGATTTTAAAGTTTCCCCAGGCTTGACACTCCATCTGGACTGTACTAGATGCCTCGTTATACCAGCAAATCACACTATCTTTGACATTTTTTTGGATTTAAAACAATCTCCCTAATACCACACTGTCCTCCAAAAGGTCAGCATTCTGCTTTTGTGACCCCTGAGTATTTCCACAGGTGAAAAACAGGACATGGGTTATTTAACACAGTCCTTGTGCCATAGACAAGAGGATGACTGCCTGCTTCACTCCTGTGCGTTTCTCATTTGGGCCCTCTTATCTCAACCTTCCCTAGATATTTCAGCACAATTCTAATTATAGGATTCAGTATAGCAACCATCAGGAAAGCGATATGTTATTTTTATACCTGCTGCCAGTAGTTTGCTACTCACATTGCTCTAGGAAAAGGGGGAAAAAAACTGTTTACAAATGTATCATTATACAGCAGATCTTAAATTGAACTATTAGCTGTAACTATTGACTATTGTCAGAGCTTTGCTGCTGCCTGTGAAAAGGTCAGGCCTTTTCATTTGTGTTCTTTTTATGTGAGGAATACCAAATAATAAAACACACAGTTTATTGGGCTGTTGAGATTACCTTCCCCAACCTGTGGGCCAGTCACTGGTTTTGCATCTTCTTTTCCACTATTATATGAATATGCTGATTTCTCTTTCTTTTCTTTTCTTCATTTTTTAAATCACAGTTAACAATTCTTTTTTTCCCTGAAAGTAGCACTCATGTTGAATGCTATTTCCCAGGTAGAAATAATCTCAATGGCTGTGCCTTCATCAACACTCACATGTTTCCATCCCCAAGGACCTCAAGAGTGTCCAAGACATTTTTGTTCTGTGGGGCAAGAAATAAAGATAAATCCCATGCTGATCTGTCAAGCTGACCACCAACTCTTTTCAACTAAGTCCAGATCGGAATTAAAATCTGATGAGACACTTTCTTATACACTAAGGGCAACATTTTCAAATGTCAAGTACCTAACTAAGTATCTCAATCCAAATCCAGGTGTCTGAAGGAAAGCAGCCTGATTTTCAGAGGCATTGAGCAACTGCTGCTCTGATTTGAATCAATGTTCAGCACCTGTGAAAAATCAGGTCACTTATTTTAGGTGCCTAACTATGGATTTAAGATCATAATTTCAAGCAACCAAATTTGAAAATGTCTGTCATAAGTCATTTGGGCACATGTTCTCCCATAGTTTCATGACTACAACTTCAGTATAGTAAAATTGATGGCAGTTTTCCTTCAGAGACTGAATTTTAGTCTTATTTACAAGGCATGTAATTTCCTTGAAATTAATGCAACTGCACCTGTGCAGAATTGGCACTGAGCTACTGAGAAGTGTAAGGATAGCCACGTCATACACATGCAACCCAAGAAGGAGAAAGGAGCACTTCTCAACCCATTATCTTTTAGTCTTCCCCTGTAACAGAGTGGCTAGGCGTGAAAAGAAAAGAACCTTGCACGCATCCTTCCCCTCACCTGAAAGGGGTCTGGGATCCTCTGGGATGGTGTGCGGCACTAGGAGCAGGGCTGGCTGGCTCAAAGCTAGGTCTCACTTCTGGCTTCCAGGGAGAGCAGTCTATCCCGGAACCAAGGGTGGGCGCGCTTGCCGAGGCAAGCCGAACTCCCGTGTGGGGGTGGAGCTGGCCAGGCACATCTCTCCTGATGACCACCAGCAAGCCGGCTGTTGCAGGCATCATTATTAACCCTGCAGGGAACATGATTTATAGCTGCGTGGCAGAGCTGGAACCAGATTGGTGGCAGGGATCAGATGGGGTCTTTAAGAAGCCCCAGCAGTTGAGCCATGGGGGAACACAGACAGCAGCATATGTGGAGCAGCAGACTGGTGAGGAGCAGCAGACCTGCTCATCTTTCATTATACTAATTCATAATGGACTAGTAGGTATCCCTGGGGCACAACCCAGCACCTTCAACCACAGAGTTGGGCATGTGTAAGACACTATATAAAGTGACTATGATTATTTGATAAGGACTGAGGGCTGTGCAGCAATATCCACTGAAGGTTGAGGCAGGAGTGTAGGGGTCAGAGGAGCTCCCATTTTGGTCCCTAAGGCCCAATATCTGACACAGCCAGCAGTATCAGAGTTCAGCAGCCCACAGGGGTTCACCCTCTTAAGAGGATGAGATAATCCCTGGAGTAACCATCACCTCCCTAATCTGTATTACGCCAAAGTCACGGAGGGCTAGTTTGCAAGGACTGGGATGCCCTAATCTTCTTAGGGGCAAGAGCAGATGATGACGGTGTTGTGCAGACTCGATTACATATAACCACCAAGATGTCTTCCTCTTTAAAAAGGAGGAAGTTGAAGATGGCTCGGTCACATCCTCACTCAGTAAGGAATTATCACTCCAAGTTGAACTGATATTAAAGCATTCGTTATCCTTGTGGTTAAACATCTGATTACTAAAAACATGCAGTTTATTTAGGCGTTTTATAAACAAATTGGAATTACATTTAGCCAAAGCCAAAAGCACTTTCTGAGTAGGTGTCAAACTATGTGGATGTACCCCACCCGGACACTACTCACTATGTGAATTCCAGTTAAGTGAAGAAAGGACATGCCTTGCTGGGTCAGGGCAAAGCTCCAAATTTACACAGATGTTTCCTAGCATGGCCATTTTTTCAGCTTTCTTTTCTGTGTCTGTCACATGCTCTCAGAGCAAAAGCTTAACCCTTTCACTGAAACCAAACCAAAATATCCCTGTAGATGTACCTACACTGCTCTCCAGGAACACAGTGGAAAATTTAAGTGCTGCAATAACAAGAGGTCAGTAAACAAAGTTATCAACAGACTTCCTGGAACCCAAGTTGGGTTCCCCAAACACGATGGTAAGAAAAAGAGAAAGCCAGAGGCTTGCGGAAGAGCTTCAGGGACAGATGGGGATGACCACAACTGGGTTAGTAGCTAGGGATATGATGCTCTGCCTGCCAACACATCGATTAAAACAATGTTTTGCTTTAATTCTTAACTGGCAAGCTGCACATAGCCTAAAGCTTCTCCTTCATCCCTCAGTTCCTGCTTCAGCCTTCTGCCTGCTTGGCACTTCTCTTCCTGCTGCTCACATCTCTCTATTCCCCTCTTGTATTTTTTATCATTTCTACCCTACAACCTCTTAATGCAGCCTGGAGACCCTCGTGAACACATATGCCTCAATAGCTTTTTACTTTGGCCTGCCAGCATCATCTTCCATCAATTCTTTTAGTGCCCCCTTTACTTACAAAAAAGTTTTTAAATTTGACACTTAAACATGGAATTGATTTAATTTTAAATGCAAGAGAACTAGTTAAGTACTTCAAAATATCTCAGGTGAGAAAGTACAGTAAAAGACTAGCTCTGAGCTCAGGTGGGTATGTGGTAAGTGAGAGATTCCTAAGTGTTTGGTCACTAAATACAGTCCTACTTTAGCCTGATCAAGTCCCTTAAAAACTGTAGATGCAAAATGTGGGTAGGTCCTCCCACTCCTTGTAGCTTTTAGTGACTTAGTCTTAAAGTTAAAATGATTGCTTATTACAAAAGAAGCTGCAATAAATGAGATAAAAAAGAGTCTAACAGAATTGCACTTAGGTACCTAACAGGTGAGATAGGATCTGGCCCCAAGCTTTTTATGAAGTATACAGAAGAAAAAAACAAAAATAAAGCATTTTTGGCAATAATGCAAAGAGATGATAGGAGTCTAATCTCAAATATATGATCTGGCCCATATTTCAGGCCTACTCCCAAACTGAGGAAACCATTTTGCAAAGTCTGAAAGTGTTTAGAGAAGTAAGTTTTTCTCAGCTGCATGAATACATAACCCTGATAATGTAGGGAGATAGGAGTTTGGTGGCAGCAGAACTAGGTTGAAGTGCCTGTGGATTTTTCTTAGAATTTGCAAATGCCCAGAAACCTGGGATAAGTAAGTGCCTTCTCTGGGTGCCTTTAAGAGGTATTCCTTTTCCTCTCGCAAGTACAGAGCTTTGAGTATAAAATAAAGACAGTGTTATAAGAGGTAAAGCAACAAGGCATTAACATGAAGGAAAGGGAACAACAGTAATAAACCAACAGCACATTTTTAATCTGAATAAGTAAAATATCCAATCTCCCATGTATCTTCAGCAGTGGTACTTCACCTCAGTTTCCCTTTCTGCCAGCATGAACAGCCAATGGAAAAAAATGTCTCTTTGAGATACTTCTCTTCACACCCCTAACTTCCCTCTGCTGCACCTTACTCACAGTTCACAGTCAATGGACAGCAGTTGAATCCAGGAGAGCACTTCAGCAGATCCATCTGCAGCCCCTTTTGGAGCCTTCTGTCTGCTTTCCACCGACAGAGCTCAGGCTGTCTCCTACTGCCAAGTTGTGTCTGTGCTAGGTCAGCTAGTTCTCAACTATAATAATTACAACTCTAATGACACTCAGTAATGGGGCTTCTTGCCATCGCACTCTCAGCATCTCTTGCTGAAATGCCTTCACCATGCTGTCTCTTGCTTTGAGATTGAAAACAGGTACTCGAGATTATATAACTAAGCTATAAGATTTTAGGTCTAGCGGTGGTGGGTGGGAATGCCTGCCACTCCTGAATCATCTTTCACCTCAGTGTCATCTTATTCCCATCTCTTTCCATGATGCTGAGTCTAGGGTCTACCTAAATCAGCAGCTGGAGGCGGGGAAAGTCTGTTACATTAAAAAAAAATCACCACTCAGCTCCCTCTTTATAACCTCCAAACCTTCAATTATTTAGCATTTTACAATTAGGTCTGGTCCAGGAGATACTATATAAGTCAGACAAGAATATTGAGAGTTACAGGAGTTGATCAAAGGATTTAACAAGAATTATAAAACCTCATGTTTCTGTGTTTAAGCCTCCCTCTCTTATGGAGGCACATTATTCCACATACCCTCTAAGTCATTTTTAACCCTCCTTTGAAGTACCTGGCTCTGGCCACTGTTGAAGATAGGATATTAGATTAGAAAGACCTTGAAACTGGTCCAGTAGGAGAATTCCTATGTTTTATACATATTTGTGCATATATGTTTGCTGACTGAACTTTGCATTTCTCCCATTTTGAAACACATCACTAATTGAATGAATGTCCTATATAGTTAATATAATGAATAATCAGTAAAACCAGTATCTCTATATCTGTTTTATGAAAACAGTCTTCTTTGTGATTTCTTGGGTATGAAATACAAACCAAGATTGTTCCTGAATTAAACCCTTACTAAGGAATTGTTCAAAGTCCTGGAATGCAGATTTAATTATCACTAGCAGGGTTTGGATGAAAATTACATCAAAACTATCTCCTTGGCAGAATCAAATAATTCTACTCTACTCTCTATTCTTCTGCTTCAGTGGACAAAGTTGTAGTCAATAGTCTTTTCTCTCTGGAAGAATGTGAAGAAACTAATTTTCTACAGTTTAAGACAACCACACATCTTTCCGGTCCTGCTTCTTAACAGCTCTAGCAAATATTTACATTTTACTTTGGAATAATTTTCTGTCTTCATTATGCCAGTCCATTTAATCGGTGGTTTCTTACCACTTCCATCAACTTTAGAGATGTTGCGTCAAATAAATTCATACACCAAGGTCTGGTAACCACTGAACACTAATCACCCATTTGCAGTATTGATCTATAAGCTTTCACATTTACTACAGCAAGAGTGAGAAACAACAACCTAGTGAATTCAAACACTGGAGACTGAAAAATAAAATGAGCAGGTCAGGTTTTTACAGATCCTGAATCTCCAGATGTACAGATTCCAGAAGTTTTTGAATTCTAGGGAAAAAAAATTGGAGGGAGAGAGAGAGAGGGAGGAAACACCCGGGAATTCTTGAACCTGCATCAAGTTCACAACTCTCTCCTCTCCAACACTAGGGTTAACTCCAACCTTCAGTCACATCCATCTCTCCAGTTACCAATGACATCACACAGTGCCAGTCCCCTCTAGGCTTCTGGACTGTTTTTAAAATATCCTTATTTAACCCTAATGTTCTTATCTCTACCCTTTCAAGGGTTTAGAAAGGTTCAAGTTTTCAGTGGTACCAAAGCAAACAAAAAAAGCCTCAAAAAACAAATGAAAACTCCATTTGAATATGAGGTATGTTCACATACATACCTTAGAGTTTATATCAGGAACGGACATAAAAATTAACAAGCAAACTCATCAGGTTTCGTTTTTCGGAAGGAAGAAGAAACCCCCCCAAATATAAGAGCATTATTTTACCTACAATCCTAGAAAACGAAGACAGGGAACTTGGGATTAAATGCAGAAAAGGAAGAAATGCAAGGCACACTTCTTCAACACTGCCTTTTCTAACAAAAAATAAAGCCTTCCATGTACATTAAGAAAAAGAAAAGGCCTACTAAATCATACTAAATCATATACTGAATGTACAATTTACCCTCTGGGGACAAAGTGAGTGAGAATGAACCACATGGGGACAGATGTTAGTCAGATTGCTTAATGCATTAATGGGGAATCTCTCACATACTACAATGAGGAAGATAACCTATACTAGGGGTAGCCAACCTGTGGTAGAGTTGCCACAAGTGGTGTAGCCAATCTGTGTGTGGCAAATGGCAAATCAGGGAGGAGACAAACAGCTCAGTGACAGATAAGACAGGGAGCAAGCAAATAGCAAACCAGGCAGAGAGCACAGGGCACAAAGCATAAAGCAGAGCAGGTAGGGAATCAGAGTAGGAAAGGTGCAGGGCTATTTGTGGAACGCCAGCCAAAAAAGGTTGGCCCCCATTGTACTAACCTATAGTATGCTAGAACAGTAGAAGCACATACTTGTGCAGATGGTGACCAACAGGATTGGGTGGAACAATACAGTGAAGAAAAGACTTCATTTATTACAAATTGTTAGATTAAAAAACAAAACACAGGACAAAATGCCATATTCACAAAAAGCTTTGCTGACTTACAATGAAGATTACTCAAATTCATTGCCTTTCAATAAAATAATTAGCAAAGTCACCAATAGTCACAATATCGGCTCCTTGCCTCCTGTACAAACTTCTCTTCCCTTAAATCATGTAGACTCTCAAAATATAAATTCCTGGGAAAAAGCAAAAACAACTTAAAAAAGCAAAACACACTCCAATCCCAGATTTTCCTTCACTGCACTATTTTTATCTAGAAGGGGCAGAGTTCAGGTTGTAGCTTTGACTGCGATTGTCAGAAATTGCATGTGCATAAGTGGTTGCATGTTGGGGGTGAAGAATAGCTTGTTTAAAAGTGAAGAGCATGTGAGTTTAAGTGTTAGGATGTTTGGGTAGCAAGGCATGTCAGTGGTGTGATTAGACTGAATACACATATCGTTTTAACCAAAGGTTTTCATGTATTCTAATGCTATTGTGTTAACAGGGATTTCACTTGAGCAATCTTAATTCTGAATTAAAGTGTGTGAAAGGATTTATTAGAAAGTCTCTGGACAGGGGTTCCTCTTTAACTACTTTACAGATCCACATCATAGCATTTGCTATGTCTTGAAGATATATTTATTATGCCTGTGTAGAAAATATCAGTTTATAATGCTATTACCCTGAACATAGGGAGATTGCCCTTAAAAATAGGATGACACAAGGGGTTAAAGATTCCCTCTCCCAGCTCATATAAAAATGTGTCCCCCATATGATCTCAAGGCAAATATCTTTTTTTATCACAAATTTGCTAGTAAATAGTCATGTAAAAGCTTGTGTAAATAACCAATGTCTATGTGCACACGTTTCTCTCTCTCTCCTTTCCTACATTAAAAAAAATCATTCATGTTTTCCCTTGTAACTATACTAAAGTGCAGGTATGGAGAGTTCTTCCTGGTTATAAGGGATAAATATATACTTTAACATTTAGTACAAACCCTAGTGCATGTGTGTATGTACAAGGCACACTTGGATCAAGACAAGAAACAAATGAAAATTGCAATGCAGGAAATTTACTTTTTTTCTTAGGGAAACCTGCAATTTTTTCTTGCCAGTAAAATTTCAGGGGAACCCTGTCTTAGTGAAGCACAATTCATTAATGCTAATGTTGAATATGTTAAGGACTATTAGAACATCTAGTCTATTATATAAAAATGAAAGCTAATCTAAATATGGAGTCTGAAAAAAAATTCTATGACCTTTTTATTTGGTAGATTTCTTGCTGACTTCATTTTGCTGCTCTGCTTTCCCTACATTTTGCAGAGGCTGGGGAAAAACAGTAAGAGACCATTACAAAAGGTAGGACACAAACAGTGATTACATAGTACCATCTAGGGTCTGAGATGGTTATGACAGCAATGAGATGATTTTCTGGATCTTGGTACGGAGAAGACTTATACAGTTGGTTAAAAAAAACCAACCCAAACAAAAAAACCAAACCACAATATTTATTCTGTATTGTCTTTATTCTGTCACCACAATAGTGATATTCTGAGCAATTTTGGTAAATAGAGCACTTCTACCCCCATCCAACAGGCACACGTCTCCTGACAATTTTGCAGCATACATACAGTTCTCATAATGCTTCATTATCCCATTGCCAATCCCTCCATAGGAAATGGACTGAGGTAGCAAATAGCTGAGTTTTATTTAATCCTCTTGGCAATTTGGATACTTTAATCCTTCAGTTCTTCATCATACAAATTAGTGAAAGCATATTTTTCTTTGATACCGTAGATAGGCCTATGCATATGGCTCAGATTGTGATACTACTTCCAATTTGTTGCAGCATTTGGCAATGTTTTGCTATCAGTTTTGGCTCAGTCCCAGCACGTGTAGTTAGGGCAAGGGCATGACTACAAGAAAAATGGGCAAAATACCCACCTAGATGAGGGAGCCAAATTTACCTAAGATGTCCTTCTTCCCTTCATGCACCAGCTACTAGGCCTGTGCAAAGCAGCTAGTATTCACTTCGGATTTGGATTCGGCTGATTTGGGGGACAGTGATTTCATTTAGTGATTCGAATCACTGTCCTGTATCAGTTTGGCTGAATCTGATTTGGAGATTTGGCTGCTGCCGAATCAGCCGAATCTCTGAATCACACAGGCCCCATCCCCCGCCCACTCTCCCAGCCCCGGCAATGGCTGCTCTGCCCAGCCCAGCTCCCAGCTCTTTGAAAATAAAAAAGCCTCCACTCACCAGCTGCTCTCAGGTGCGGCAGGGCAGGGGGCAATGCCTGCTACCCCGCACTGGGCCCCAATCACCGCCCACTGCCCCAGCCCCCCCCCCCTCCCCATGGCTGCCCTGCCCACCCCAGCTCAAGCCCTTTAAAAAAAAAAAATCCCTGATTCAACCACTGCTGTCCGGTGGGGGGGGGCGATCCCTGCTGCCCCCCGCTGCCCCATGCTGTGTGGAGGGCTCTGCATGAGCCCCCCAAATCCCTGAGGCTGCTGCAGGAGCCGGTGATACCAGGGGTTTTGAGGGTTTGCTTTTTTTTAAAGGGCCGGGAGCTGGGGCAGGCAGGCCAGCCATGGGGGGCTGGGAGAGTGGGTGGGTGCTGGGGAGCTCACGGCAGAGCCCCCCATGCAGCGCAGGGCAGTGGGGGGCAGCAGGGATGCCCCCCACTGGCAACACCTGGTTAGCCCAAGCTTTTTTTTAAAGGGCTAAAAGCAGGGGCAGGTGGGGCAGCCATAGGTCGGGGGCTGAGGGAGCAGGGGGGGTTGGGGACACTCAGGGGGGCTGGGGGAGAGGGCAGGAGATGGGGCCTGGCAGGGGTCTCCCCATGGTCTCCTCCCCCCTCCTCCAGCCTCCCCTCCCCCGCCCCCTACTTACCAACTCAGAGTCCCAGTCCAGCTCCCTGCTGCAGCCAGCGGGGACTACCTGAATCACCGAAGCTCTCCGAATCTTTTCCCAATTGATTTGAAGAGCTTTGAATTGATTCGGACCTTTTCACTGGTCCCCTGGTTCAATTTGGATTTGGAGATTCGGCCACCGAATCATGCCAAATCTCCTCCAAATCAAATCGGCACCAGATGCTTTGCACAGCCCTAACAAATACTTGTTCTCTTCTTCCAAATCCTCCACAACATTATTTTCTTCAGGAATCCCACTTCATTAGAAATGCTCCCACCTATCCAACTTTTTATGACTGACATAGAATTCTGACCAAACCTTCTTCTGGGTGTCTCAGTGACACATCACTGTTTAGATGATGAAGTCTTCAGTGCAAAGTCTACAGTGCCCATCTACCTTCTTATGTAAGGGACTGAGCTCACTGGTTTCACTTAAAATGATATCATCAATACTAGCAAGACATTTAGAATTCAAAATACATTCCAGATGGGTGGGGGGGGGGGGGAAGGGGAGAGAGCAGAAATATCAGTCCCCACATTTATCTTTCCCCTCACTCGTTTTTCCTTTTTTAAGATTCTTTCCTTTATCTTAGGCATGTCAGCTCTTCCTCTTCTGAATGTTACATTTTATGAATATCTCTTTTCTACAGAGAGTTGCCTAAAGCTATTGGTGGTCCACAGTGCAGCCGAATTAATGCAGTTGATAAGCAATAAAAAGGAGAAATGTTGGCAATATCTGATTACAGATTAAATGATGCAATTTCAGGGTCAACACTACAGAAGGCACTTATGAAGAGGCTGACAAGTGAAGATGAATGGCAAATGAATGAGGGCAGTTATGGTATTTAATGTACATTTGCCTTCTCAGAGATCTGTAGACTCTGCTACCATCTGCTGGCTCATGAAAAAGAGCCAGAGAATCTATTTTAGTGGATCTACATACATAATCTTTCAGCTGTCTCTCATTATGAGAACAGTCCTTATTTCAGGTCACAGTATACCTTCAACCTCCAGACTTGTCAATTAGCTTCTCTTTTGTATTCTGATACATTTCCGACAGCAGGCATGAGGAAGAATGGTAAAGAGGCATGGAAAATATATTCTCAACCCAAATAATGTTTCCTACAGTAAATACACAGTTTGTGCATTTTTTTTAAAAACTGAATCAATATAATTAGCTACAGTTTATTCTAGAGGGCAGAGGGTGAAGATGGATTGAAAGGCATTCAATTTTGTTTCGTGAATGAATATACCTTCCTGTAACATTTTCCTATACAATACACTCCCCTCAGATCTCAGCTGGCATAGTTCCACTGAAGTCACTGGAACTATGTAGATTGACATCTGCTGAGAGTATAGTCCAATAATTCTAGATTCTAGATTTTACTTTTACATGTAAAGTAGCCTCCAATTTATATATTAGGAAGAAAGGGAGCATACACAGATGTCTGCATACACCTCATTTTGATTTTTTTAATACCCCCCCCCCCAAAAATGCCCAACTATCTTTATCCCGAGATGTATGTAAAATATACAAAATATTTTCAGATCTCAAAAAGATCCAGTATTAAATAGCAGACTCTTCCTTGTTGATGTAATCTGCTAGGACTAACAGAAACGGTTTGAAAATGCTCAATCCCTTCTTCAAACCCCTTTAGGAAAGTAGCTTAACATTAGGCCAACCCCATAAATCTCATTTTAGATTTCTAGGCCAAAAGTGAATACCACAGCCATCAGATTCAAGTTAACTCACAATACCCCAGTGTCCCAGCATGCTTTGCACCTTCCTCGCAAACCCTGCTTTGCACCTCCCCCATAAACTCCACTTTGTGGGGTGGGTGGGCTAGCTTTGCCCCATGCTGTCTGCTCCAGCTAATATGGGAGACATACTCTAATGCCCCCCAGCTTTTGGCCCGGGCCACTGTAGGCATGTGGCTGCATTTCTAAAAGTGAATGTCTATTCACTTGCTTATAGGTTCAATGTATGTTGCTTAGACTAACTTGCAAAGATTGAATCAATTCATCCTTGGGCTTTTTCACTGTCTGTACTTAGCCCTGCTGATTTTTCCTGTATATCACAGGTCATAGAATTACCCCCAGAGATGCCTGCATCTTTGTACAAGCTAGGCTAGCCTATCCAAAATATTCAGCTTCTGCAGGATCGTCCTTTCATAAATGGGGATGAGAGTTTTAGGGCATCTGGATCTAGGGTATAACAGATAGCTGCTGACAACAGCATTGGTAAGATGTCAGAGGGTCTGTTGCCCCTTGGGGAGCATCAGCAAGTCCACAAGGGAAGCCAGCTAGACTGGTCAACAGTAGTTAGGATCAAGTGATCCCTTATCAGCAAGCAGCCTTTCTTAGGACTGTGAGGGGAGAGATGAAATATAAACCAGGTGAAATACCCTGAAACTGACAAACATTTTCTGAGCCAACACTGCTTGTGCTATTTTGACTGAGGGCATGGTCAACCCAGGCCTAAAATTTATTACAAACAAGGATTCCTCAGTTCTCTGGGATCTGCTAGAAAATGTTCAACAATAAGACTAATATTGGGGCTTAAACTAGCTTAGACTAACTGTTTTTTCTGAACAGGGACCCAAACTAAAAACAAACAAGTTGCTTGAGGAGGCATACAAAGTTACAACCTTTAAAGAAACAGTGCCACATATAATAGCTTATGAACAATACATCATAGTTTCCATCACTAAAAGAGGATTTATGTGAGCTCCCCACCCCAACAAGTATAATGATCATTGGGTTCAATAAGTACAGATATCATATGAATGAGAAAAAACAAAGAACAAACTTTAACTGAGGACCACTAGGCAACCTCTGCAGACCCTTTGTCTTCAACCAGCCAGCAAATTGTTCCTGACAGAGGGACAATCTTCCAGTTCCCAAATTCTTCATTCTTCTGTGAGGGACTATCTCTAACTTTTAACTTCATTACATCTTCCTTCTTAATAACTACAAAAATCAATTAACAAAAATTGATTAATATCCATCTACAGAGAAAAGATTATTAGCACACCACTACAGAATGAGTCTTTGCTTTCCTATTTCCCCTTGTCTGCAGCTTTTTTGACAACTCTCTGTGAGTATTTTTGGACATTGCTCTTCCTTTTCAGAGCAACAATTTCAGATAAAATTTCTGTTTTGTTTTAAGTGGGAATCATTTCCTCAAAGTCTTGATAGATTCAAGCCTTTATCATGAGATCTGATTGACTTTCACTTTTGACAGCTGTGCTTTTGCACATGGAACAAAGTTCATTAGCTACAGACCATTGAGGCAGATTTCATCTTTCTGCATGAGAGTATTTGCATTTGTGTCCATTGGTACATTTCTTCCCGTTCAGGACTTGGTTACTTCCTGTGTTCTGGAATAATTGGTTTCTTCCTAAGAAGACTGTTCAGCTTTAGACTGTGACAACCAAAAGGAACACAAGGGGTGCTTGTACACGTGAGTAGGGTTTAGTTCCCCTAAATTGAAAATGGTGGGTTTTTAATTGGTGTGTTTTTAATTGTGAGGATTAATTGTGAGGATCCAGCTGCCAGCACACCCAGCCACCCTCCTGCCACCTTCCTGCACTGCCCCAGAGACAAGCTGCCTGTTCCCAGGGCAGCACGGGGAAGCGACAGGAGCTGTATGACATGTACACATGACAGATTTCTTGTCCACAATGGGACTATTTGCCACAACCAAACTAAAATACTTCAGAGGTGGTCTAAGTTGCCACGCTCAAAAAAATTAACACAAAAAAAATCATGCACACATATATGGCGATGCTATTATTTTAGACAAATGGCAATTTCTCGTCACTTTTCATCACATGTACATGGCCACATCATCATGTGTACAAGCACCCAGGAGACATGAATGTCCTGCCTTCTCATACTGCAAGCACACAGTTAACTAGATTCAGTTTCTTTCAAGCTGCCAGACCCCAAATTGGTGTCACCTCCCTACATACCACAATGAATGGGAGTTTGTACATTCTATTTTTATACTGGATGCATGTCCCTTTCACTGGTACACTTGTTCTTGAACAGCCAGTTATTTTGACGTTTAACTCATTTTTGTTCTCACTTTTCACTTTCTATGTTCATGTTCTGAGCTCCAGTGTTCAATAAAATGAAACCATTCCTTGCATTTCTACTGGAAAATCTAGTCCCTCTCATTGATTTTGCTTGATACAACCATATCTATATAACATTCTTCTGGTATGCTTTCCACTGTATGCACTTGAAGTTTTGGTGTTTGGGACCTGGAGAAAAGGTTCCTCTTGTTACAGTTAAAACAGCTTTCCAGATGCAGCACATTTGCATATATGTTGTCTTCTACACTTACTACCATCTACTTGTTTGCTCTCTCTCCATTAGCATGCTCCTTGCCAATGAACAATTTTACTCTGTAAGGTGTATTCTTACTAGTGGATAATTCCTAGGGCTGTGTGAAGCTTTGTTCGCTGATTCAATTCGGAGAAGATTTGGCCTGATTTGGTGGCTGAATCTCTGAATCCAAATTGAATCAGGAGACCCATATTAATCTTTCCAAATCAAATCAGAAGCCTCCAATTTGATTTGGAGAGATTTGAGGATTCAGCCATAGAAACAGCTTTATATTGCCAAGCTGGGGGGAGGGAGGGTGTGGGGGGAACTACACTAGCTCACTGCTACCTGACTAAAGAACCATCTCCTGATTCTCAACTCCCTTGGTCTCCTATGAGGAAGCATCTCTATATTATAACTTCTATCACTGTAACTAGATCATATCTAGAAGTGACGTGTTTAGCTTCACCGTTAGGGAGAGGGAATGAAGGTTTTCCTTTTCCCCACATCAACTATGTAGTCTAGAACACTAAACAAAGCTCAAGTCTCCCATACCATTAGATGGTTGGTTTAGAAACTGTACCTAAATAAGCTATGATACTGTAAGAGCGATGTTGTAGACCATGAAGGTCCAGAAATTATGCAAGCAACAAGAATTTCCTAGGGTGATAGCTTTTATTGGACCAACTATGTAGTTGAGATAAAGTTAGACAAGATTTTGAATACAAGACATTTTCCGTAGGCCTTTAAATAAGTTAGTCACACAAGTGGAGGATTGTAGGACCCTTGCTACTTTGACCTTCATGAATACTGTCAGGACATAAATCTAAACAGAAATCCCATTCCTCCACCCACCCTAAAGATAAGAGCTATGATATGGCCTGGGAGCCTAATAATCAGATGGATATTGTCCAGCAAGGTATTACAGAAAAGCCAAAGCTAACAATGGAAAATCTGATGGAGTGCTGAGCAAAGTTGCTCATGATAGTGCCAAAGAAACCTGGGAAAGGTTTCCTCATACAAACACCATTACCTTCCTAGAAAAGGAAGAACAAATCCTCATATTATTGTGATCCCAACAGTCAGCAACAGTGAGGGCAGCAGGTCTGAAACTAGTTACTCTTGTGGGGGAATAGAACAATAAAAGATAGAGCAAATTTAGTTAATCCCACATACATTGGATCAATGGCTGGCATGGCTATGATACCACAGTGGACATACCAAAGGGCCTTCTTATCATCCCACCCACTCTTGAGTAGAACTATTTTGAATTCACAGAAAAGAAATGGAGGAAAAAAAGGGTTAAAATAGCACACACAACTCACTGATGGGACAAATTCCCCAAGAGAACATACAATCATCTAATTGTCACACTGCTTGTAACCCTGGAAAAATAAAACCAAGGTTATTTTAGTCAATGAAGTAGCAAGGAATGTGTGTGTGTTTATGCCTCACAGATTGTGCTAGTATTGCTTTTCAAATAAAACAGGCATATAGGACTGCTACATGTTGTCTTTTGGGGAGAAACAAAGCCAGGAATGCCATAATGACATATGCTGGTCTGTAGAGATCTGAAACAAAGCAACAATTATAGTGCAGATGAAACACTGCAAGGTCTAGATGCATTTTTCAATACACTTTTGCTGGGTCTGGCTCCATCATTCTCTTTCTCTTTTTATTACAATCAAGTTTTTCTAATACTTCAGTACTTTAGATAACAATACACTCTTGAAAACAACCTTACGCTGAATACAAAAGTAAAATATTTAAGACCATCTGCTAATAGTCTCCATTTTAAATCTTTAACACTTTTAATAGGATACTGTGTGCCACGTTAACATTTGCTTTTAGGAAGGAAGAGGGATAACAAGTACATACATTTCCCACAAGGATAAACTAACATGAATTATGGACTGTGTGCTGTCTTGTGATTAACAAGGACAGATGAATCTGGGAACAGATCTGATTTGACCAAAAAGAAACCCATACACCACACATGCACCCCAACAAGCATCATGCAATGAATTACTGATCAAATGAACTAACTGAACTGTTTTATCAGCTCAAGAAGTCAATGGGACAAGCCAGAGAGCCAAGTCCCAGTTACACAGCTAATCTACCCTAGAAGGTTTATTCAATCATCAGCAAGATTTCTGGTTCATGTAAGGTACTTCTCTCAACCTTCCTATAACATGCAATAAGTATATTTTTGAGAACAGCAGAAAAGCACAAGAACTAGTGTTTTGAGGGTGGGGGGGGTCTTATTTTTTTCTGTTTTCTTTTTTTTTTTTTTAATAATCTGAAGCCCAAAAGTCTTTGTAAGAGCAAAAAAAAAAAAAAAAAAAAAAGATGTGGTGGAGACAAACATAGAAAACTACATTATTATTTTTTTAAGTTACATTCATCCCTGAAATAAGACAGCTGACATGAGTGGAACTATTCTAGGGGGAGGATAAATTTTGCCCATGATGCTTTCTTATAGGGCGTGATGAGACATGAGAAGAGTTCCAATGTGTCTTTTGCCATAGAATTACAGGCAACTGCAAAAAAGAAAGAGTAGCATGGCAGATTTTCAGGCTTTAAACACAGAGTTTGGTAGTAATAGAGCATAATACAGTTCTCTTCACTCAGGCTGATGGTCAAGATGGTGCTCCCTGCTCTTTGTAGCTCAAACCCCAAGCTCAACAGGGCCTGTTAGTTGCCATTAGCTTTCAAGGTTACTTCAGAAAACTTCAGGCCCAGGGGATCAATCAATTTAGCCCCAAAGAAAAAGTACAGAATGACAGTTTTGGAAAAGGTAACAAGACAAAACTTCTGGTTCCATTTAAAAGCTAATGAAAGAACTAAGGTGAGTACTGCTGAACTTACACAGGGGATGGGCAGCTGCTGTGTGTTAGGTGAGGGCATCACCGTTACAGAACACAGTATGTAACAGAACACAGTGCGTGTTGTCTCAGTCTCGGTTTGCTGATTTATATTAATATCTCATAATACACTCGCTGTTGGGGGAGATTCCCTTTGTGTTGAGTAATCTTACACGGAAATCTGAAAGAAAGACAAAATCAAATCGCACTCCTAAAAAACGGTCGTATCGTTCCAATTATAAAGCAACCAAACATAAGTGGACACCAAATTTTCAGGCTCAATTTTATAAAATCTCCCCCCCACACTTTCCCCCTAAATATTAGTGAATAACTACAGATAAAGACCTGGAACTGCTATGTCCATTAATAAATCCCACAGGCAAATCAAATGACCAAGGAAAGACCCAAGCAGTTAAATTTTAACAGTTAAAATACTAATATGAAAACTGCACTGAAAATAAATTCCAGACTTGCTATTTTTACTTCATGCACAAAAAATGTTACAAACACAAAAGTCATGACTTTCAGGGCCCAGTAAGTTGACCCCACTTAAAAATCAACTGTAATTTTTATGGTTCTTTGGGAGGGGGAGAAGAAAATGGTGACTTCCAATAAGAACAATCATAGAATCATAGAAGTAGGGTCAGAAGGGACCTTGCAGATCTTCAAGTCCGACCCCCTGCAGGGCAGGAGATAAACTGGGCTCAAGAGACCCCAGTCATGTAGGCATCAAGCCGCTTCTTAAAGACCCCCAGAGTAGGAGCCAGCACCACTTCCCTTGGAAGTTGGTTCCAGATCCTAGTCACCCTAACTCTGAAGTAGTTCCTACGGATGTCTAATCTGAACCTACTCTCCAACAACTTGTGGCCATTATTTCTTGTTATCCCGGGGGGCGCTGGGGGAAACAAGGTCTCCCCCAAACCCTTCTGGTCCCCCCTAGTGAGTTTATAGATGGTCCCAATGTCCCCCCTCAGCCTTCTCTTGTGAAGGCTGAACAGGTTCAGGTCCCGTAGCCTCCCATTGTAGGGTCTGCCCTGCTGTCCCCGGATCATGTGGGTGGCCCTCCTCTGGACCCTCTCAATGTTGTCCACATCCCTCTTGAAGTGGGGCACCCAGAACTGGACACAGTATTCCAGGTGTGGCCTGACCAGTGTCGCGTAGAGGGGGAGGATCACCTCCTTGGCCCTACTTGAGATGCACCTGTGGATGCATGATAGGGTCCGGTTAGCCCTCCCTCCCCTGCTTGGAGTCAATGATGACTCCAAGATCCCTTTCTGCCTCCGTGCTCTCAAGAAGGGAGTTTCCCATCTTATAAGTATGTTGCCGGTTACTACTGCCCAAGTGCAGCACCCTGCACTTGTCCGTATTGAAACGCAGCCTGTTTTTGTCAGCCTACCCTTGCAACCTATCCAGGTCTTTCTGCAGTCTTTCCCCCCCTTCTAGCATGCCCACCTCACCCCAAATTTTGGTATCATCAGCGAATTTGAACAGGTTGCTTTTCACCCCATCGTCCAAATCGCTGATAAAGAAATTGAACAGCACAGGCCCAAGGACCGAGCCCTGGGGGACTCCGCTGCCCACTTTCCCCCAGGTCGAATATGACCCATCCACCACTACCCTCTGAGTACGACCCTTCAGCCAATTAGCAATCCATCTGACCGTGTAGGCACCGATGCCACAGTCGCCTAGTTTTTTAATGAGGATGGGGCGGGAGACAGTGTCAAAGGCCTTGCTGAAGTCCAGAAAGACTACATCCATGGCGACACCTGCATCCAATGCTTTTGTGACCTGATCATAAAAGGCAATCAGGTTGGTCTGACATGACCTGGCCCTAATTAAACCGTGTTGGTTGCCCCTCAGCATCACCCATGAAGCCAACCCATCACAGATGTGCTCCTTGATGATCTTCTCAAAGAGTTTCCCCAGGATTGAGGTAAGACTGACAGGCCTATAGTTGCCCGGGTTCTCTCTCCTCCCTTTCTTAAAGATGGGGACCACATTGGCTATCTTCCAATCATCTGGCACCTGGCCCGAGCACCATGAGCACTCGTAAAGCCATGCCAAGGCCGTGCCAATACAATGCAGTATTTCATCCCAGTGCGATTAAAACACCACAACTATTCTATACTTCGGTCCATCCCCCACAAGAGGCAGAAGAATGTATATGTTATTGGAGTGTAGTTTACCCATATTAATTTCAGAATCACTCAAAACCTTCCCTGCATTGTGGAAAACAAGGACATTTAAAAAGAACTGGTGAAGAAGAACTATAAAAATAGTATCTGAAGTAATAACATTTATGATCCATTTTCAAACTGTGGAAATCTAAGAGCAAGATCTTGCAACTGATTGAAGTCATCTCATCATCAGATAAGCAACACAGATTCAGGGTTTAAAATAACATTTTTCTAAAGAAATTAAAACACTGAACTTTATTTAGATAAACTGCCTTCTAGGATGGGCAGACCATCACACGGCTGAAAAGGGGTTTTCAGAATTATAATTTTTAAGTAGCTCTAGCTGCTGTTCAAGTGCACAGCTTTCCAGAAGGAATCAAGTAAACAGTTTGAGTAAGTCACTTCAGTGCAGTTAAATAAAACCATTTGAATAGTCTCCTTTTCCCCGCCCTGAAAATTCCACTTTTCCACAAAGTAATTGGCAATGTCTCACATGAAGGCAGAAGATACATATGCTAATTTTTCAAAGCCCCAAATTTGGTGTGCAAGTGGCAAAAACCAGCACTCTCTCTTCTGTGCATTTACTATGAATAAAGTAGGATATTCTTCAAATGAGCTGAAAAAAAAATCAAGCCGCCGCAAGAGAATGTATTAAGTTACCATGAAGATGACAGAAAAAGCCAACTGGGAATTTTTCTTTGGAAAATTATCCGTTTGACAATACTGAAACCTTTTCTGGAAATGTGCAGAATGAGTAAGACCTCTGCTACAGTAACAAAGTAAGTGAGGCACCCATCACGTATAAAGTGGGAGACCAAGATCTAAATCCCTACTCAGCCTGATTTACACCAGGGACTTGAACTTCCCCATATCCTAGGTGAGCGCTAAAAGTACTATGCTATTTTGGTGGATGTCATTTGTCTACCATCAATAGAGTGAGGGGGCAAAATTGAGGCAGCTGCCCCAGGCACTGCCTTTGTGAGGAGGGCACAAAAGTAGCCAGTGACACAGGAGCAATTGGCATAGCAGGAGCTGGCACTGCCCCAGGTGCAGAACTGAACTACTATGCTTCTATTTTCCATTATATATTCAGAAAGGTCTTGGTTTTCTCCCAATTCAAGAAAAATATTTGAAGCCTCAATTTTTTTTCATAGGGCAGGAAACCCGTTTCCTCCTTGGCTCTGATGGCAACTTCCAAATAATGAAATAATGGCCACAAGCTAGCAAAGAGCGGATTTAGACTAGACGTTAGGAAGAACTTCTTCACAGTTAGAGTGGCCAAGGTCTGGAACGGGCTCCCAAGGGAGGTGGTGCTCTCCCCTACCCTGGGGGTCTTCAAGAGGAGGTTAGATAGGCATCTAGCTGGGGTCATCTAAACCCAGCACTCTTTCCTGCCTATGCAGGGGGTCGGACTCGATGATCTATTGAGGTCCCTTCCGACCCTAACAACTATGAATCTATTAATCTATTCCCTCACCATACTCCCCTCACCTGTCCTGATCCAATAAAGTCACTTATTTACGAACATGAAAACAAGACAATGAGAGACTGAAAGTGGACAAAAATTTGTCTGAGTAGGCAAAGACTTGTTACAATGTGCTGGCACAACTTTTTGTTCCTTAAAAATCGATGTCACCCTGAGTGAAATCCTAACCCCACTGAAGTCAACAGAAAAATTTCCACTGATTTAATGAGGATTTCAAGCAGATAAGGATTTTCATCCCAGGTCTTTAAGAGAGAGACAAGAAAAGAAAGAGCGAAGTTTTACCACCATGGCAAGAGATGAGACGGAAGAGAGAGGCAGATGGATTTTGATTTTTTAAGAGTTAAAAGGTCACTCATCTTTACAAAAGCTAATGAAACAAATGTCATTAGATGTAGGAAATATGAAAGGTCAAATAAATATCCTGAACATGAAGCTAAAATGTTACTGAAAGACTAAAGGAAGCAAAGGAACACATCCCTTCCTTTGAGAATAATATGATTAAAGAATAAAAATAATTTTGGATGAAGTATCTCAAGCAAAAAGAAACAAACTAAAGGTCTGAAATAGCCAACTAATGTTTAAAAAAAATCTTTTAATAGAATAAGGACAGAAGAAACATTAGGAGCTACAACATTTATATTTCCTAGAAAACTTTTGAATGAGTTCTTAAATCTTGAAATCTCCTGGGCATCAGTCCGTCCAACAAAATCTAAAACCACCCTCAGATATTGCAGTAAGGTTTCTGAAATGTACAGACTGAAATACCATATTAGATCAATTATTCAAAATGAAAGGAAATAAGGAGCAGTTTTTAATCGAGAAAGTAATTAATCATAGGAGCAATTTACCAAAGAACTCAGTAGAGTACTTTTCTTTTAAAGCCTTTAACTCAAGATATGATGTCTCTCTCAAAGATAGGCCCTGCTTCAATCACAAGTTATCAAGCTACATGAATCCTTGGGTCTTTCAAAAAGGCATTTAGCTACTGATCTCAGTGGTATCAGGACTTTCCCTGAAAAAGTAGGGTGAACCTGAAGGGGAAACCACAGTTAAGCCAAAGAGTCTACAGAAAGGGGAGACAGAGGTGTAAGCATTTGCAGAAACAGGGGGGACCTTGTAGACAGCATTTTTCACCTCACTCTTGGATATTTACCCTAATTCCATCACAACAATGGTCCATCCTGTCTTTTAAGTTTACATTCCAGGATAACTTCTCTTTACTCCAATACATGTGTTTATCATTACTTTTCATCTATTTTCAGGATTTTCTCACTCTGCCTCTGGGACACATATACAGCTCTGAATAGTAATTTATTATCATATTATACAGTATTCCTCAGAAATGCACATACAAAGGTGAATTAATCCTGCATTTTTTAATTTCTTGTTTGGCTGGCTATACATCTTATGTAGAAGGATACCTAATATGTGTGTGTGCATGTGCACTGTCCTCAAACTGTCTTAATAAAATTCAATTACCACTTTATCCAATTAATGGATGCAGTTTCCATCAATTTAATTCCATATAGGAGATTTATTATTCTTCTCTATTGGTATGAAAGTTTTCAACCCACTTCTAACTGGATAAGTACAAGTAAACTGAAAAGTGACTTTATCTATATTCCTTCAATCTAAAAAAGACAGGCATATTTCCAGATCCTGAATATTTAGCCACATTAAAAAGTAATAATTTATTGATATAAGTTGCATTAATACAATTATTTGGATCTTCTACGTGTGTAGATTTCCAACAGGTATAGAAAGAAAGGTCAAGCATTTTTAGCCCCATTTTATATATAAAATAACTAAACTGAGAAGTCATGGCCCAAAAATCTAACTTAACATCCAAACCAGGAGCGCCGAACTAACCCCATTCCCAGAGCCAGATCTGGACCACAAAGCTTGTCATGGATCAGGTGGCAGGCCCAGAAAAGGAGGCATCAGTAGCAGGGCAAGTGGCTGTGGTCCAAGTGACAGCAGGCCAGGTAGTCACCAGCCATGGCTGCAGAAACACAAGCAGAAGTGGCAGGAGGGCCAGCAACCACTAGCCAAGAAGCCGTTTGTGAATATCACTGGGCCAAGTGGCAGCAGGCTCAAGTGGCTGTGTGGCAAGCTGGACTGTGTCAGCACTGCCTTCTCTTCCCTACCTGCCACCAATGGTCATGGTCCAATGGGATTTCAAGCCCCCAATTCTGCAGCAGGCCCTGCCCCACACTGGCCCCTTCCCCAAACTCCCTGATCTTTCAGAAGTTCCACAGGCTGGATGGGGCAGTTCAACAGGCTTGATCCAGTCCACAGGCCATGTTTGACACCCCAATCTAAAGCATTCCCACAGCTAGCCTAAAAATTGTAAGTCTCATCTCAAGAGCACAAATCTAAACCACTCCAGAGACGCACAGCACTCCATCTTGCATACTCTCCATCTAGTTTCATGAGCCTTTCCTTCTTGGTAGCCAGTAGGCCAGCTTCAACAGCCCTTCTTATTGTATAATGCTTTAGGCCCTGATCAGCTTGGCCTGGTAGTCAGGGCCCTTCACTGGGAAGTGGGAGATATGGATTGAACCTCCCTTTGACAGAAGGGAGTTTAGGATCTCCCATTCCCTGTTCAATTGCCCTAACCACTATGCCTCTGCTCAAAAAGTGGGTGAAGTTTTCACAGCTTCTTTAGAGCAGTTGTATGATACTGGAGTTTTACTTTGACACTAACTTAGTTATGCATGTCAGCATCCATACTGGTACAGTAGTTTAAAATCCAGCATGCAAATCCTTCATACTTTCTATTATAACTGTACTGGGGATTTATCAAGTGTAGCTGTGGGCCCATGCACTATGTTAGTTTGTTGCCTCAGATACCCTTAAAAATGGTCAACTCACTCTCTTCCTCTTACTCAAACTCTGCTTTTAGGTCATTAATGTTACTTAGCTTTTCAGTTATGTCATAGGATCTACCCTTTGTGACATTAACCGAAGCCCACCAGGCAACAGCAATCAGTTTTTTACAAGTGTTGATAGGGTTCAAACTCTGCTAATAACCCAGGATAGGTGCTATACAACTTTATACACCATTGACGTGTCTACACATGCAAGCACGTGCACTTGCAACAGCTCAAATAGAAATGGTGCAAATTTGAGCCAGGGCTTATTGCCTCAGCACACATGCCCAGACATGCACTTTGGTGTGGGGCAAATTGTGCCACTTGGGGCAAAATAACCCTGCCTGGCTCCTCCTAGATCTGCACCCAGGGGGAGCTAGAGCCCGGGGCCAGCACCTGCATTTTCCCCTAGTATAAAAAGCTGCCCTGTCCTGGACCTATCAGTACAAAAAGATGCCTTGGCAAGTAGCTCAGGGCTACTTGCTCTCAGGAGCTTCTGGGGCCCAGCCAATTGGTACCTGGGGACACTACCCCTTGTGATAGCTGGACTGCTGAAGTAGCCCTGAGAGTTCCCTGCACCCTCTACCCACTGCAGCAGTGGGGGCTGCTGCCTGGCTGTGACCTGCTGTGCACCTGCCAGACTCAGCAATCAGTGAGGCAATGTTTTATTGATCTATCTACATTGTTAAAGCAATTTGGAAGCCTACAGTATCTCTATCATCATAATAAAGTGAATTCTAAATACCTATATGTTTTGCTGCCCCCCACAGGGGCCACAGCCCTCCCAACAGGGGTCAAATGGCCCCTGCAAGAGCTACCACCCCCCTGCAAGGCCCACATACCCCACCCCTGCTTGCTCTCTCAGCCCCCCATGGCTGCCCCTCACCCCCGAGACTCCGGCACTTAAAAAAAAAAAAAAAAAAAAGGGCCTCTACTCACGGCAGGAGCAGGGGCTGTGGGGGTTCTGGGGCCTCCTGGCAGAGCCCCCCCCCCATGCAGAGAGGGGGAGCGTGGGGCAACAGGGCCTGGGCTGGGGCTGTCACTGGCCCGCACTGCGCAGGGGGGTGGGCAGTGACCCTGACTGCAGCTAGAACTGCTGGTGAGTGCATGCGGGGTGTTTTTTTTAATGGCCAGGATGCTGGGGTGGGGGGGCTGGGCGAGGCAAGGATCAGGGACTGGGGGGGAAGGCAGGGGATGGGGCCAAGCAGGGCAGAGATTGGGAGGTTTGGAGGGCAGGCGGGGGATGGGGCCAGGCAGGAAAGGGATCAGGAAGGCTCCAAGGGCTGGGGTGGATGGGGCTGTGCAGGGCAGCCATGGGGAGACTCGGGGGGCTGGTGGGGGGACTGGGGCCAGGTGGGGCAGAAATTGGGGGGGCTCAGGGGGCTGGGAGGGGTCGGTGGAGGTCCCCCCCATGGTCCCCTTCCCCCTTCTCCAGCCTTCCCCACCCCTTACTTACCTGCACTGGAGCCTAGGTCCAAGTCCCTGCTGCTGGCACACTGCCTGCCCAGGCAGGTAGCATGCTTCAGCACCAGGCTGAGGGCCAACCAGAGAGATGCTCTGGCTTCTACCAGAGTGTCTCTGTGGAGGACCCAGCCTCCAGCTGCCTCAGGGGGCTGCCCTGTTTTTTTCCTCTGCAGGTTTTTTTTGACCACTGGGGTCTAAATTTGCAGCATGGGGAACATTTTCTCGTTCCTGTATGTGCCACTTGCAGAATCTCAAAGGAGTTTAAGATGCTGCAAGAGGCGTGTGTAGGCTCGGTCGGAATGCATTTCATGAGTTTGGATTGAAAAGAAAGGCATGCATTTTAAAATAATGTGGTTAAAAATAATAATACCAAAACCTCAAAACTAGAAAATCCCAGATTGAGGTTGCCCATGTTCGGGGGAAGGGAATAAAAACACCCTTAGGTTTCCAAGCATGGTGCTTGTCTTTCTACATTCAAACCGAAACATCATTTAAACTTCTTTAGTTTTCTGAGCTTACTATACCAATACTACAGCTGACAGAGGATTTTAATGTAGTTCTAGAGTCCGTTTTAGAAGACTAAAAACACAGTCACATTCAGAAGTATCACCAGGCTCTAGGGCATTTAAAAGAAAAAAAATCCCATGCTGCTCTGATCATGGGTTTAGTGAATTCTGAAGAAGTTCTAATCTAGCTAGCAAAGACTACACTTTTCTGCTCAGCAATTTTAAAAGGGATTTCGTCATGCCACATTCATAGCTGCAAGGAACAATTTCAGGTCAAAGAGGGATCACAGTTCTCAGTGATCGTACACCTGTAGATTTAATAAAAATTTGGATAGCAGTCAAGTGAGATCAAATAGATGGAGAATGAACTCCTCTATTCTCAGTGAATAAATGCTCTTACATGTCTGGCTATAGTCCTTTTTTGAGTCAATCTCATGCTCAGTTCAAACATAGTGAAATGTCTGAGTAACAAAAAAGTACTTACATTAGTGGTGTTACAATCAAAGAATGCTGGGACAAAAACTATTACTAAAACCGAAAAATTTAAGAATAAAAACACTGAAAGAAAAAAAAGGCTATGAAAATCAACCAACTAGTGAAAAGCTACAAACTTTTGTAAGGTGAAATATATTCTTAATAAAAATCTTTAACAAGAATGTAGAATATGCCTTATTTAGAACAAAGCAAAGCTATTATGAATCTGGCAATAAGGCTGTCAAACTAACGGCATGGCATTTGAAGAAAATTAGAAAGTTCAACATGAATCTCAAATTTAGAAATAATTAGCAGAGTGCTTATTTCTGATCTGGCAAGCATAAAGGAAACTTTTGCAGTCTTTTGTGTGAACCAGTATCAACTCTGATTCTCTTAAGAACAAATACAGTCAAGTTATTCTGTTCTAAAATCACATTACCAAAATGGTCAGAGCTGGCTACAAATAGCCTGGAGCAAAATATCAAAACTGAAGGAAAAAAGAAGGTCCTCACCGAGAAAGCAAGCAAAGAAGCATTTGGTGGTTTTCTTGGCAGAATGGAACTGCCTGATGGATCAGATTTTATGCTGAGAGAAATATTAGTCCCTCACTCCCAAACCCCATAGCCACAGGTGGTGTAAAGCAGCCATGCTCCACTGTTTTTAACTACAGTGAATTAGGCCAGCTGAGGTTCTGGACCATAACATCTTTATCATTAAATGAAATGGCTCTAACCATGAATTGGGCAATAGCATCAGTTTTGAAACCTGGTAAGGACCCAACAAAATGTAGTAGCTGGCATTAGATATAAACTGCTAACTATAAAATATTCACTAAGGTCGCAAACACAAATCCAAATAAAGCACTATTAATATGTTACATCCTGATCAGGCTTGTTTAGTGCTAGGGAGGTTAGAGCAGTTAACAAGGGTGCTCCACAGACTAGTTTTGAGGAAGTTCTATTTTGATATTTGCTTTTGTCCTGATCTGAAGTAAGACAATATAGTATCCAAGGCCCATGCAAAACCAAATCTATTAAGCATGATTTAAAGCAAACTGATCTCAATGAAGTTGGGATCATGCTCATATCACCCCCAGCTCAGCATCTCAATAATAGAAGAAAACAAAATTACAAGGGAAAAAAAACCCTATTTATTTTCTTTTCACCAGTAATGGATTCAGCTTTTGGGGCAGAAGTCAGAGGAAATGTCCAACCACAGAAGAGGCACACTAAGATAGTAAGCAGATAAAGAAATAATCAGTATAAAAAGGAAAGGGGAGGGAGAGAGGACTGTGAGTAAAACAAAACAGTTTAGTGAGAAACCTTTTCAAACTAGGATTACCTTGACACCAAAAGAATATGTAAAATTTATGCTAAAGTTAAAAAAAACAAACAAACTATGCCTTCCCAAAAGAAGAAAAAGACTGATTATACACATCTTTATCCTGAAGTCAACTAAGAGCAGAATGAAATGTTTCTTGCCTGAAAAACTGTATCTGGGAAAAAGCAACTCAAGCTTGTAATGCTTAAAATAAAATATAAATGACCAGGCATTAGCCATGCAGGCTTCCTCCTATGAGCCTGGGTTTTTCTGTTTCCCATGTTCTGCTTACCTAGCAGAATAAGGACCCAAAATCTCAAAGGGTAGAATCAAGGTTGTGGCTTACTTGCCTGGGAAATTGAATAATTTGATCTATGTGGTTAAATGGGCCTCTGAAGATAATGGAGCATTTTCATGAAGCTGCCAAGCAAAAGAAAGTCATTTGACTTCAATTCCATCCCACAGCAAAGGCATTCCAAACCATGTAGAAATTTCCTGGGAAAGAGGAGGGGAGGAGGGGACACAAGGTTTTCCAGCAATAGAAAAATCCCTTCCAAAGGGCTCTCACATTAAAGAGAGGGAAAAATAAGCTCTCCCTCTGCAAACAGCATAGTTTAGCATGACCAATGCTGCAAGTATGGCATCAAGTTGTCCCAAAAAGGCCAGTTTTGCTTCCTGCATTAAAAATAGAAATGTTTCCCTTCATGATGCAGGACTAGAGAACAATACCCATGACCAGTTGATGCATCACAGTTAAAGTGAATCCTGCAGTGCTTCAGAAGCCACAGTGCAGTGGCCATCACTTGGTATCTAGAAATGGTGGCCACTGCTGTGGGAGTGTTTGGAAATTGAACATCTGAAATCCCACACTTGGGTACCATTCCTGCATTTCAATTTAACAATGCAATACATCAAAAATATCAGGGTTCTTAAAAAGCAAAAGCAGCTTAATGATACATGATGACTTGTGAAAAGAGAAAATGAAGTTTCTGTTACAATCCATTAATTTGAACCTTTACCCATGCCATCTTGTTAAAAGGATTATAAATAAGGAACTAAACTGTCAGTCAGCTGCTGCTTCTCACATACTTGCAGAAGAGACTACCAGCTACTAACTGTAAAGCTCACAGTCTTCATGCTATGTAGGGCATGCCTATAGTATTTAGAACTATCATCAGCCAAAGGGTCCATCTAATTGATACATTAATTATATTAATCAATAGGAGGTTTGTCTCAGTAATGTGCATTAGGGATGAAGTTACATGTTATGCTTAGACCATACTAAATCTGGGGAATATTAAGAGGTGTTAAAGTTAGAATAGGCTATGAGCTCACTGCCAGCATCTTTTGATGAACAGGTACAAAAGCAACCCAGCGCTGGAGGGAGACTGCAAATGAAGAGGGACTCTCATAGGGAAGGATGCTTTCTATGAGGATCTGTCAGCAAGAACGGAAAAGACTGAATGGGCTCCATTTACATTTCAGTTTTGTGATGTTTTGATGCATGCAGATAAGTTTTGAAATGGAGGGTAGTAAAGTACTGTTGCCTTTGTATAAAAGGTCACCAAACTGGAGTTTGTTTGTCTGCTTAATGATTACACTGTTTCAAAGAAACTGAAATCTTTTAATGAGAAAAGTGAGAGTTTACATGTATTCACGTATTAGCCATGTCAGTACAGAGGAAGCTAGGTGAAATTCTATGGCCTACATGATACAGGAGGTCACACCAGATTATCTGACCTGAAAATGTAGGATTTTTCTTCTAAAAAAGAAAAGGAAAAGGAAGATTTTCATTTCATAAACATCCTGCAAATAATCTCTAAACAAAAGTTATTAGGTATACCGACCTCCCTCAAAAACATGATTTGCATGCAACAAGTAATCTTCAAGAAATAGAAAGTAAAATGCTTCATTTGGCATAGAAGGTAATTTTAGTTCCTCTCTCAAGAACTGGATTTCAAACAACATGTGAAATATTACTGAAGACATTTCCACCCCCACCCAAGTTATCTACAGACATTAACTTAAAGAATCCCTTTCCTTGTACCCTCTTTTACTCTCCCCCCACAACCCCAATGGTAATTAACCAGAAGATAACATAAAATTACCTTGGATTATTTATTTTTTAAATTGTTTGTTACATGATTATATGCAGCTTCTGTGTGGACATACCTTTTAGGCAAGTACTGAAAGAACAAGGATTGGACTGCACAGTGGGTATAAAGAAATCAGCTACTCAGACCGAAAAATATGATGCTATGTGAGGGTGCCACAGCTGGTAAGCCATATTATTCTTTAATTATTTTATTTGTTAAATATTTATGAATAGTGCCTAGAGGGAGAAAAGGGAAAAAAAGGGAAAAAAAACAACCTATCCACCACCCATATGTTTGAGACCTTGTAGTTGAATGTTAATTTGTACAGCCCAGTGACAGCTATTTAAATTCAATGGAAAACAAATTGCCCTAACAAGAGATAATAATTCAATTAGTATAACAGGAGAGAAAGGGGGGAGGAAGCAGGAAATAGATGAGCATGCTTTAAGATTACATGACGAAGGTAGCTGCTTCAAACTTGTCAGATCAATAGCATAGTTTTGAACAATTCACACTCCTCCACCAACCCCACAGTCTTTTGTGTAGGTTTTTTAACCTCAAATTACTTTTCAAATAAATGCAGCATGCCTATTAAAACTGTAAAATGGAACTCTCGCTTAATGCAATTAACACATTTTTAATGGAAAAAACGACATCATCACTAGCTAAATGCTAGAAAGTAGTTCTAGGCAGATTACAAAATTATTCTTGAAAAGAGAAAGCCATGCTAAAATACAGTTTAACATACCCAAGTTTAAGAAGTCAATAAGTCATGATGCACATGTAGGGACCAACTGATGCAGAGTTCATTGAAGAAGCATAAGAACAAAGTAAGTGTCACAATGGGTAAGACCAATGGTCCATCTAGCCCAGTATCACATCTCCAGCAGGGTCAGGAGTAGAAGCTTTAAAGAGAGAATATTAACCTAGGTGCATCTAGTGTTATCTATCCCCTATTCATGAACCTCCTTGGTATTCACAACCATTGCTTTAGGGATGCCAGAGGAATCATCTCCAATTGTTCTGTTTAACAGCTCTGAATTTACTAGTCTTCCTTTAAACCTGGATACATGAGTTGCCACTACAAGGCTGGTGAATCAGGATAGGCTTCTATCCAGGCTCTAGGTGGGGGTGTTGGAGAGATGGGTTGGATGGGGGCAGGAACATGAAGCTGGGAGGAGGGAGAAAGGTAGCAAAATGCAGGAAGTCAGCCTGGCTCAATGTGCTGCAGAGGAGCTGGCTGGGGCACAAGGGTGGTTCAGCACCAGGCTAGCCAGCAGGCAGCCCCCACACTGAAGGATCCTCATGCCATAGCCAGCCCCATCAGGGTCTATAGCCCCAAGAAGTCTATGGGCCAATGAGAGGCAAAGTGCTGCTCGACCTGGTACTGGCTACTGGGGATAACCTAGTAGGCGATCTAGTGATCGATGGGAAGCTGGGTGACAGCGATCACGAGCTGATCACCTTCACCATCCGCCGAAAAGCTGGCAAGTCAGTCAGCAACACGGAAGTCCTTGACTTCAGGAAAGCCGACTTTGACAAGCTCAGGAGGCTTGTCAGTGAGGCCCTAAGGGACCATGACCACGGGGAGAGGGGAGTTCAAGAAGAGTGGTTGCTCCTCAAGGGAGTGATCCTCAAAGCACAAACTAAGTCTATTCCATCTTGGAGGAAAGGCAGCAAGAGGGCACAGCAGCCCCCCTGGCTCTCCAGGGACCTAGCAGACCTCCTGAGGCTAAAAAGAAAGGCCTACAAAGGATGGAGGATGGGAGTCACCTCCAAGGAGGATTACTCTGCACTGGTCCGGTCCTGTAGGGAGCAGACCAGGAAAGCCAAGGCTGCAACTGAACTCCAAGTAGCTTTGAGCATCAAGGACAATAAAAAGTCCTTTTTTAGATATGTGGGGAGCTGGAGGAAAAGCAGGGGCAACGTTGGACCCCTGCTGAACCAGATGGGGCAACTAACAACTGACGCCCAGGAAAAAGCCAACCTATTAAATAGGTACTTTGCGTCGGTCTTTCATCAGTCCCATGGGACACCCATGCCCGCTACGGGACAGGGAAGTCTGGGTGAGGGTGATCCCCTGCCCTCCATTGATGCTGACTTCATGAAGGAACATCTTGAGAAGCTGGATACCTTCAAGTCAGCCGGCCCTGACAATCTTCACCCCAGGGTACTCAAGGAGCTGGCAAGCATCATAGCCCAGCCTCTAGCACGGATCTTTGAAAACTCTTGGCACTCTGGTGTAGTGCCCGAAGACTGGAAGAAGGCCAATGTGGTGCCTATCTTCAAGAAAGGGAGGAAAGTGGATCCGGCAAACTATAGGCCCATTAGCCTGACTTCTATCCCGGGGAAGATCTTAGAAAAGTTTATTAAAGAGGCCATCTTTAATGGACTGGCCGACGCCAACATCTTAAGGGATAGCCTGCACGGGTTTGTTGCGGGTAGGTCTTGCTTGACCAATCTCATTTCCTTCTACAACCAGGTGACCTATCACCTGGACAAGGGAGAAGAGATTGAGGTCATATATCTTGACTTCAAAAAAGCCTTCGATCTGGTTTCCCATGATCACCTCTTGGAGAAACTGGCCAATTGTCGCCTTGGGTCCACCATGATCCACTGGCTGGAAAATTGGCTCCGTGGTCGGACCCAGTGGGTAGTAATTGATGGAAGTCACTCATCATGGTGTCCTGTGACCAGTGGGGTCCCCCAAGGCTCTGTCCTTGGACCCATACTGTTCAACATCTTCATGAATGATGTGGACACTGGAGTCAGAAGCGGACTGGCCAAGTTCAGCGATGACACCAACCTTTGGGGCAAAGCATCCACACCAGAAGACAGGCGGGTGATCCAGGCTGACCTGGACAGGCTCAGCAAGTGGGCGGACGAGAATCTGATGGTGTTCAACGCCAATAAATGCAAGGTTCTCCACCTTGGGAAGAAAAACCCACAGCATCCTTATAGGCTCGGCAGTGCTATGTTGGCTAGCACTATGCAAGAAAGAGACTTGGGGGTCATCATTGACCACAAGATGAACATGAGCCTGCAGTGCGATGCTGTGGCTAGTAAAGCGACCAAAACGCTGGATTGCATCCATAGATGCTTCTCAAGCAAATCCCGGGACATCATTCTCCCCTTGTACTCGGCCTTAGTGAGGCCGCAGCTGAAGTACTGCATCCAGTTTTGGGCTCCACAATTCAAAAAGGATGTGGAGCAGCTTGAGAGAGTCCAGAAAAGAGCCATGTGCATGATCAGAGGTCAGGGAAGCAGACCCTACGATGACAGGGGGAGAGCCCTGGGGCTCTTTAGCCTGGAAAAGCGCAGGCTCAGGGGTGATCTGATGGCCACCTATAAGTTTATCAGGGGTGACCTCCAGTATCTGGGGGAACGTTTGTTCACCAGAGCGCTCCTAGGGATGACGACTAGGTCGAATGGTCATAAACTACTTCAAGACCGTTTCAGGCTGGACATAAGGAAGAATTTCTTTACTGTCCAAGCCCCCAAGGTCTGGAACAGCCTGCCACCGGAGGTGGTTCAAGCGCCTACATTGAACACCTTCAAGAGCAAACTGGATGCTTATCTTGCTGGGATCCTATGACCCCAGCTGACTTCCTGCCCTTTGGGCAGGGGGTGGACTCGATGATCTTCCTGTCACAACCCAGTGATTTTGGTGCCTCGGCATGGTGGAATTTTCCCGCCACATGAGAGCCTCTTGCAAAGTAAAGGTTTTCTGTTGCAGCAGAAAACCCCCAGTGCAAGAGAGTTCCCGCCATTCAAATGCAAATTTGTGTCCCATTATTGGCCAGCTCTAAATTATTCCCATGTGGCGGCTAGTAATTGGCTTGCTAGCCGTTTAAAAATTCGCGCGACTTCCGCCCAAATCGGAGAACTTTGAGCACGCTGCAGAGTGCTTCTAAAAGAGATCTGACTTGCGGCTGAGCTGATCAATAGACTGATCACCTATCAATTCTTCTCCCCGTCATCGAGTGCAATCCCAGACGTACCCTATTCCCGCCGGCTTGATTTGTAGACGGATGAGTTAGCCTAAGCCTTATCAGCTGGAACAACTGACATAGTTGTTCAGATGACCGGACCGTTTTCGTCGTAACCACCAGCGACGTAAGTAAAGTTTTACAACCATAAAGCTTTCTCGGCCTCTCTATTCACCAGCCCACCCGACGAACGAACAATTATTAGATCACCTCGAGTCGGCTCTGGCCGTCCGAGACATGGTGATGAGGATGGGATCTAAGGGCACAGTGATAGAGAAGAACCTAATCGGGTGCTGCCCCTGGCGCACCGGGACCCACCACGTAGAGAATGCCAACAATCTATGGGCACATATCGCTTACCACCAGGCAGTAGAAGGGGATGAAAGAAATATTGATGATTACTTCTCTGTAAAGAGAGAAGAAGCCGTAGTGAAGGAATGGAGAACTAAGCTATCCCTTGGGGAGTTCGGATGCATAATGGGGAGTGACCGGGTCTATTATCGACCCCCGGAGGAAACCTCGACCATATCCTTAGCCGGGGTGAAAGCGCAGAAGGCAGAGAAGCTGACCCCCGCTCAAGAGTTCGCTCAATGCATCCGATACTTAAGGGAAGGAGGGGAACCCACCCCCATGGACTGGTTCAACTGTCCGGATTTGGTGCCTGAGTTGCGGGGCCATGAGCTCCTTGTTCAGCTCTGGGAGGATTTGGAAACTAAGGGCCATCATGTGCCGAGATGGGGTCTAACTAAATGGAAGAAGGGAAAAATGATGAACGTGCTGTTCCGTACAGTAGCGGGTCTACTAAGGGAATAGGCAAATTTAGAGGCACAGATGCATACGGCGGGTAAGGAGTCGCTGGAGCGGACAGCAAAGAGCTCTGGAGCAACGCTTATCAATAGTGCCGGCCGCATGATGCCGCTGGCAGAAAATGGCGCCGAAAGAAGCGCGAGCTATCCGGGAAACCCGGAAAGGAGGGGCGGAGCTTCAGAAGACCCGGAGGGGATCTGCCTAGCACCTCCGCCCCCTGAGGTGACGTCATTCCCAATGGCCCCGCCTCCTTGCCAAGGGGAGGGGGCAATGGGAGGAGGGATGTACCCAACGCTCCCAGATGAAGAATGTAACTCTTCCTCTACCACAGCTCACCCGATAGCTGTGATGAAGCATATTGCAGATGGAGATGGTGCTACGCGTACCACTGTTATCTCACGCACACGTACCTGACCAGAAATTCAAGAACTTTGCAAGGAATCTAAAATAAAACCAGAAGAAACCTTGGCCATGTGGTTAGGATGATTGATAGTGGAATTTGGATCTGACACCTTAGACAAAGAAGAAGCGAGTGCCTTGACCCGACAAGCGGCATGGAGCGGAGGGCGTGTTACCGACTTGAATGTGGTCACAGATAGTGCCCACTGGCCCATCCCACTCCCGGCGCTCGTAGTGGGACAGGTAACCCACAAATTTCACACCTGGCACGAAGGTCGTCCACAGAAGGCTACTGCAGAGCAACTCCTCCTGGCTATAGTCGGGGTGTCATATCTCTCATGGAGCCCGAGAACAAATCCAATGGGACTAACAGCCGTGCAACACAAGGAGAGATGGGCTCATCGCCACCTATCAGACCCTGGGGCAATTCCAACGCCCCTGGAAGCTATAGATGCCTGAGTGGAGGTATACGGAGGAGCAAATGCCATTACACTCCGACTCTTCTTGAACCCAATGGCAGGTCAACCGGTGGGAAATCTCTTAGGCCATCTCCCACGTCTACAAGCACTTATGAAGCAAGGTGAAGAAGTTTCTGATAATATAAGGGACCGACCTTCAGCATACCCAGCCGAAACACTAAGACCTAAACGTCAAGAGTATACCCCCTGCCGAGAGCCATGGTGGTCACCTCCAAGAACCCCGAAGGAAAGAATGACAAAGGAAAGGAACATGTTTGGTTTTCTCCTCGCCTATTCTGGACTCACAAAGGCGCAGCTATGAATTTTGGGAGAAAGAGGCCAGTCTCGTTTGGCCGAAGCATTAGGAATCAGATTCGAGGACCCATCAAAAAACGAGTAATGGCCGTCGGCTCTGCCGGCGGCCTTCTCCAGTTCAAACCTGATCCTACTGATTCTCGACCATACGCTGAACTCACTGTTTACAACCCTACCGATCCGGATGACCAACAACAAGCATTCTTCCTTCTCAATACTGGAGCTCAAACCAATGTGATTATGTCAATGATACCTCATCAAAAGACCACCAAAACGATCAAGGTGCAAGGGCTTAACGCTATCGCCCTCACAACGAAGGTCAAATTTTGGGTCCAAGGCCACCGATACCCCCTAGAGGCTGTCCTAGGGGGCATCAACATTTTAGGGATCCCGGGGATAAAAGCGCTTGACCTTAAAGAACAAGTGCTACAGGCATTACCCATTATTATCCCAGAACAGGACTGGCATCGACCAACACTTCGTAACACCTCCACCTGGCGATATCGACTGATCCCAACTAAGGGTCCTCTAAAACAGTCCCTTACTGACCTCCTGCGGCGACTCGAGCGACGAGGCTGTATTAAGACCATAACAGCCAGCACCTACCTGTCATCAGGATGGGGAGTTGCGAAACCTGGAAAGCCTAATGAAGCCCGGTTGGTTGTGGACTATAGAGAAGTCAACAAAAGGTGTGAGGTACTTCAACAACCTAATCCTTCTACTCTGCCACAATGTATGTTTGAGATGGCACAGTTTCAACAAAATAAGTGGGTCAGAGTCACATTGGATCTAAAAAATATGTTCTTTTCCCTCCCGATAACTTACCCGGAAGGAATACTAAATATGTGTATTGATGGCATCGTGTACAGGTGGACAGTCTGTCCACAAGGATATCATAACGCTCCACCACTAGCCACTGGTGCCATGAATAACACCCTAAAGAATTTTCAAGCTTCATACTCTCTTCCCCCAGAGAAGGAACTAAAAATTTGGAGTTATGTCGACGATATTGCCATCATGGGTCACGATAGTTCCGTAGTTACTAGTATAGTCAATCAACTAGTCACTCACCTTCAGAGTGAGGGATGGACGATCAACGAGGAAAAGTTGTGTTTACATCCTGTAAATGACATTACTTTCCTTGGTACTCGATACATCAGTTCCATCCACCACGGAATTTCGCATGAGGGTCCTAACATCGATCCATTAAAAACATTCTTCCCTACTACTAAGAGGCACTTTCAACAGCTTTTGGGTCATTTGAATTGGTACCGGCATTATATTGGACCTAGTGATTTGGCACTCCTCACCAAATTGCAGCGACAGATCCGTGATAAGTCCCGAAAGTCCACGCCCTGGACAAAAGGAGATCAGCAGAACCTGCTTCGCCTGCTAGCTATGGTTAAAGATACACAATTCCATGCCATCGATCTGGGTGAGTCACTAACCGTAACCCTCGGGTTCACCACCAACCACATGTGGGCTGTCGCACATAACCCTCACAATGAGCTAGTATATACAGCCCATAAGACGCTTCAAGCAGCACATCGATATGGAGCTGTAGGAAAAATCCTCCTAGCCGAACAACTGGTGGAGCCATTAGCAAGGGGGCATGGGACGTTACGCACTCCCAGTGCCACATTGTTACCCTTGCTGGATGCAGAAAGAGTTGACCCACATTTTCAAGGGGAATCTAAGACCTGGAATACGCTAGTGCTTATCCACCATTACAACTGGCATTGTTGGAGGTTGGAAGACACGGTACCTGATCCAAGCCCAGAAGATGAGGAGAAGGTCCCTACATTGTATGGAACTTCTGCCCCGGCGTGGATGGCCTCAGATGAAACCTCCCGACATGGCGGAGGCTATGGGTATTATTGCAAAGCTTGTAACGATAGAAAAATATTTCAAGCCGACCCAGATGATAATTCGGCCCCAAAATGTGAATTATTAGGATTCCTCAAGGTACTAGAACATTGTTTAACACATCATAATGATACACTCCCCATTCCAATTATCGCAATTGATTCACAATATATTTATAAAATTCTTATGGGCACAGCTTTTCCCTCCAAAAATTTGAATGATTGGCAAGATATTTGGGAAACGTTAACTAAATTTGTGCGCCTCCCATTGATTAGGCACACTAAGTCCCATCGTCCAGATACCGATCCAGCGCATGAGGTAATTGATAAGCTCTTAGAAGATCCACTCCAGACCGACATAGTCTTGCCTATCACATCTACCTCCGGTCCTGAAGTAAATCCATTCCTCACGTAGCTTCATGCAAATTGGGGTCACCCGGGACCACGAGCTTGCCATCAATGTTGGTGCCGAACCCTTATGGAACCGGCTTCATACGGAGCTCAGCGTGATTGGGAAAAGGTAGCTCAGGCCTGTGAGATATGTGCTAAAGAAAAGTGCCACAGAACTAAGCACCAACTCGGAGCTTTCGATTCTTCACAGTTTCAGGCAGGAAAAGTTTGGCAGGTAGATTTGCTAGGACCCCTCCCAGGGTCTAAGCCACCAAATAAAGGATTAGCTGTTGTCGACTTAGGAACAAGACAGTTACAGGTTATCCCCCTACGAAAAAGCAGTGCCACTGCTGTCATTTCTGCTTTGACTGCTGTATTTGCTACCTGGCAACCCCCTCATGAGATTCAATCTGATGGGGGACCCCCGTTTAACTCAAACGCTCTGGACAAATTTGCTCATCTTCATAATGTAGCCTGGCATCTTCATTTGCCGTACCACCCGCAGTCCAACGGTGTTGTAGAAAGACACATAGGCCTATACAAAGAACAACTTCGCCTCAGGGGAGGAGGGACATTTAAAAACTGGACTAAATTCAATCATGATGTTCTCATTTCACTAAACACTGCTAAACCGTTATGGGACGAAGCTAATGTCCAGAAACCTCCACCATGGGAACCCAAGTTCCAGCCAGACGAGTTAGTGTAGATCTCAATACCGCACCCCCATCAATCTCATCCACAAGTTCATAAAGGAACAGTTCAATGATCAGGACAATATCCTAATACCTATTCTGTCCAATTAGAAGAGAAGCCCGATCGTCCTCCTATTATCGTTCGTCACAACTGGATGACCCGCCGTTCCAACGTTCCCCCAGTATCCTTACAGTAAATCCAATTATGAGTCTTTTGTTTTGTGTTGTTGTTTTCTTTCTTCACAGGTCTAACCCCAGAAAAGTAGTAATCCACAACCACCCGATTGTGAGATTCATCGAGCACCAGACTGCAGTTCGTTTGAATCAATAGAGTGATGGTTGTGAAGGAGATGCTGAGACGGTGAACATCTATCCGCTCAGGACTTGCTATAACACTATTTTCTCATTTTATTAAGCATTTTATTGACATTGTCTGTTAATAGGAGAGGACGGACTGACTACCAGACGAAGGAAGTCCCAAGCAGATGTTCTCCAATCAGACAATGATCAACAGTTGTTTTTATAAGTTCAAAGTTATTGTATTTTGTAATTTGTTAAAAAGACCGGTCTATCAAATTGTTTGTTTGTGTATATATATATATATATATATATATATATATATATTGGTTGTTAAAGCTTTGCCTGGTCAGTAAATCCCGAAACAAAGATGCCGTATGATGTGCTCATGTGTCTAAAATTCCAGTTGTGCCATCGGCAAGGGGGCATGTCACAACCCAGTGATTTTGGTGCCTCGGCATGGTGGAATTTTCCCGCCACATGAGAGCCTCTTGCAAAGTAAAGGTTTTCTGTTGCAGCAGAAAACCCCCAGTGCAAGAGAGTTCCCGCCATTTGAATGCAAATTTGTGTCCCGTTATTGGCCAGCTCTAAATTATTCCCATGTGGCGGCTAGTAATTGGCTTGCTAGCCGTTTAAAAATTCGTGCGACTTCCGCCCAAGTCAGAGAACTTTGAGCACGCTGCAGAGTGCTTCTAAAAGAGATCTGACTTGTGGCTGAGCTGATCGATAGACTGATCACCTATCGATTCTTCTCCCCGTCATCGAGTGCAATCCCAAACGTACCCTATTCCTGCCGGCTTGATTTGTAGACGGATGAGCTAGCCTGAGCCTTATCGGCTGGAACAACTGACATAGTTGTTCAGACGACCGGACCGTTTTCGTCGCAACCACCAGCGACGCAAGTAAAGTTTTACAACCATAAAGCTTTCTCGGCCTCTCTATTCACCAGCCCGCCCGACGAACGAGCAATTATTAGATCACCTCGAGTTGGCTCTGGCCGTCTGAGACACTTCCGAGGTCCCTTCCAGCCCTAATGTCTATGAAATCTATGAAATCTATTAAATCTATGAAATCAGTGCCCACACACATGTTGCTGTGCAGTAAATAATGCCACCTCAGGACAGTACTTGTATTTACAAGTACTAACCTATGGCATGGTTTATTAGTTTACTGCAAACTAATAGGGCTGCACGTGTAGATGCAGAGACTTTAGTGCACAGCTAATTAGGTAGCTCTGCAGTAAATGTCTTGTGTAGACGTGCCATCTGTTTTCTAAATAAGGGTTTGTCCTACCACCTTTTCTTTAGTTTAACTCCTCTTAACATTAATGATTGCTTTGCCTAAGCAGGGATGGAATGGTCTGGCCCCTCAGAGACAGACTGCCCCATAATGTTTGCCCAACTTAAACAAGCAAGACCTTCAATCTAGGGCTATAGATTTCAAGTTGCTTTTAAGGCAATAAAAATGTAAAGCACAACTGGCTATATAGCTGTAATTAGTATTAATTAGACGTGATGGTTCCGGGAAGTTGAACTCAGGAGCATGTCATATACAAACACAAATCTAAATGATGAGATAATATTTTATCAATTTGTGTTAAATTGGAGCAATATAAATAACCATAATAATAAAAACTTCAACCATAATGTGTGTATGGGGTTTGGGTGTTGGAAGTAAAAGCTTGTACTAGAAATTGAAGTAACATATTCCATAAAAATAAGCAATGGCAACTATAGCAGTATAGGGACACAGAAATCATCAGAATGAACCAGAATAACTTTGGTCCAACTAGCCAGCTACATCATCTCTTACAAAGGGCAGTGCCAGATGCTTCAGAAAAAGGAAGGTCACCTGATGCCACAAAACCTTTCCAATAGGTCTCCCAACTATACAACTGGTCCAAAAAAAGATATCACAAAAAATCCTGGCCTCTCAGAGAAAGATTCAAGGTACTTTGTAGTAGGCCAATGTGGTAGTAGCAGAATGAGTGGTACAACAATGAGCCCCAGGTTCCCATTTAGAAGGGGTGCATGAACAGCAGCTGCCATTGCTGCTAGCCCATCCCTAGTCACCATCCCTGCCACTGCTGTCAAGGAGGGTACAGACCCTGGCTTTTATACCTTTGTGATGTGGACTAATTAATTCTTCCACAAGTCTCTCATTTTAACCCCCCTATGTTTAGAAAATGTTTCAGAGAAATCTCATAGCAAGTAGTTATGGAATAGGGAATGCTTCTTCCTAACTCCAGGTAATAAAGAATATCAGCTGTCAATTGGATTTCCCATGCCTCATTGGAGTTCACATCCCTTTGGGGTTTATTTCATTGCAACATGAATAAGTTCACATGAAATAATCCTGCTACCTATTGGAATCAGGATCAGCCAAAGCCTAACACAAAGATCCAAAAAACACAGTCGTCTTCAGTCAAGCATCAGCATTCCAACAGCATGCAAGTAAGCGATGTGGCTAGCATCACATCCAGGCACCTCTGGCTTCTCAGTCTGAATGACCAGCTGAGATAACTGATGGAAGCCTTTGGCATGTATCTTGAGAGGGTCTGAAACTCACATCTCCAGATGCATCGCTAGAGATCTCAGGCATTGGGCCACCATGCCCCATGCTCATCATTATGAACTGGAAAGTTACTTATTAATTCTACAAAGCAGAATGACACCACTACTCAGCAAATCCCTACAGTCAGAGCATGTAAATAAATGCCAGAGTTTATTCCTTTCTTGCCAATCTCACCAGAGTTTATTTACCCCACCACGGTGTCTTATTTGTATTCATTATATAATGAACTATGGAAAAAGTATTTGACTAACAATCCACAGAGAAATCCCAAAATTAAATGATCAATAACTGTTGCATAACTAGGGAAGAGCAGGGAGAGGAAGAAATGCTGCATTGTCCCTACAGGGTTTATTTGTGCAATCATACGCTTAATATTTCATATTGAATATGATTGTTTGAGTAAATAATCTGACATTTGACTACAAAACAACAGGGCCTGACAGTATTTTTTATTGATCTATCAAAATATTTGAAGGATTGATTACTACCATTTCCAAGCCATTCATTCCTTGAGAGCTGCAGACAGAAAGTTATTGCAGTCCATTGCAAGCAAAGGGAACATACAGCTCTAATACTCTTGATTAGAAATGCAATTCTAAGTCTTAGTGTTATAGCCTTGGACTGACTGTGATAAGTGACAAAATGTTTATAATTAAGGAACCTATTCAACACCATGCTATAGATTATTAATAGGGTTCATTGAACCCTAAAAGGTTCTTCTTTCATATCCTCGCTTCAGTTAAAAAAAAAAGTTATGGTGGTCTCAAAGGAAAAACAATGAGATTATATTGTTGGTTTCCCAGAGTGCAGCAAAATATGCCTGGTAATGAAACTAAACTAAATTCATTACAATCAGGTGGCAAAGAAATAATTAAATGACTTAAGTCATGTAAGGTTGGCTTCATTGGCAATTCTTTCCCTCCTGAGAGTAATTAATGAAAAGCACTTCTCTACCCCTCAATAACAAACCAACAAATGAGTCTCCCACATCTTTGTCAGACATTTACCTTCCAAAATCATGCTTCCATCCAGGACTAGTATTGTAAAGTATCCTAAGGGTACTTAGGCTAAGAGAGAAGCAGGAACAAAAAAACATTTGTCTCTTCAGTGGTGTTAATTCTATCAGCAAGATACATCCAAGTTGTACTCTAATCAACAGTCACTCTTGGCATAACCACTTGCACAGCCAAGGCTGGGAGGGGGAAGGCAGGGGGTGAGAGAAATGTAACAAGTCAGATTAGTAAAAAAAGGGTGCTTTGGCTCGGGAGAAACAAACATGGTTAAAGTTCACAGGAGGTTAAAAGGAAAAGGAATGCTCAAAGTACTGAAAGGACTAAGGCAGGGGTTCCCAAAATGCAATACGCATATCCCTGGGGGTACACAAGACATCTCTGGGTTGTATGCAGGAGAAACTGTGTAATGGTGGATTTAATTTTCATAATAATAATAATTGGCATTTAAGGGGTTATAATATAAAACGTATGCTGGTAGGGGTACGTGGGCAGCTGGTAACTCCAGAAGTGGGCACACAATTAAAAAAAAGGTTGGGGACATCTGGTCTAGGGGACTCTGGAGGGTTTTGTTAAGTAGCAGCATAGCGCTGAAAACAGCCTGGCTGACAACCAGATTCAACCAATGTTTCCTCTAAGCAGTAGTGGTCTGTGAGCGCGCTGCTTCGGCCCCGCCTCCCCCTTTTGGCACAGTCCACCAGTAAGTGTCCCACAGTAAGTGTCCAGGTGGGAGCAGGCAGGGTTCAGCCACCACCCTTCTCCATATTAACTGCTGCCCAGAGCAGCGTAGTGGAGTGCTGTGGCCCAGCCATAGGCCAGACACAATTAATTGATAGAACTGAAAGGGAAGCACCAAGGCCAGCATGGGACACTTACCAAAGGTAAGCTCCTCACTCCTCATGCAGGGCAGGCAGCAACTGCTCCTCTGTCCCAGCCGCCTGCAGAGGGTTTGGGATTGAGAGTGTGGTTGGGAGTAGAAAGGTAAGAAAGTTTTATTGACTTAACAAAAACACAACTACGCGTAGTAACAAGACAAACAGTGACAGACAAAAGCAATTTGCGTCGGCAACTTATCGGCAGTCCCCTCTGATACCTGATACACAGCAAGCTTCTCTTTCCACAAAGTTCAGCCAAGTCAGGCATCCCTGAACAACACTGTCTGAGGGGTTTCGGGAAGGACCCTGGAATGCAGTTCTTGGGCTCCTTGAGGTCCATGGGCCCACTGATCCAGGCAACAGCTAACTAATCCTTTTTACAGAGCTGTATCTTCCTTCTGAATGGTTTCCAGATATTCTAGCCAATTTAAAGCTTCTGAATGGTTCTGATAACATACAACCACTCAGATTCCTTTTACTTTAACTGTCCTTAGACTGACCAATTAGCAGTACAAGCCTTGCATTCCTTTGATAAGGTAATTTTAACTACACCACAGGCCTTACTACTTCAAGGCTTTGCTAAATTTACTAGGCCTTACTTTATAGAAGGCTTCACTACATCTTAGACTTTAATTAGGCTTTTAGCAACAACATATAGCTTAATATCTAAACAAATACAGAAAAACACTTGATATAATCTTCATAGAGCCTTCAGCAAGCACCTTTATTACACAGACATAATTTTCAGCTGTCACATTCCCTGAGGTGAGGCAAGGAAGGGCTGGGGGCTGGTGCAGGCTCTGCTGGCTCCAGGGAACTGCTACACTCCCCAGCCCTGATGCCATGTGCCACCTCGCTCCCCAAGGCAATGCAGGGGTGCGGTGCAGTTCCCTGGAGCTGGCAGAGCCCGCACCAGCCCCCAGGCCCAGGCCCAGCCCCTGTACCCCATCCGCGCTCCTGCCTCGCCTTGTTTGTGTTGTAAAACATTTGAGCATGGCAAGACGCCCAAAGCTACTGCAGAATTTCAAGTTGTTTTAGGCTCTGCCAATCACGTTATTCAGAGTGCTTTACATTTTGGTTAGATGATCCCTGATTCATAGGCCATGTATGCCATAGTTGGCATAAAAGATGCTTCTCATATCAAATGGTGAACACTTAATATCATCATTTGTATGCAGTAAATTGTACTTAATCAGAGACTTCTCATAAAATTGGCATACAATTGTGAACACTGCAATGTGGGGGTGCAGAGTAGTTCCCCGGAGGTGGCGGAGCCCACAGCACAGATCCCCAGAGCCAGCAGAGCCCGCACCAGCCCCCAACCCCATTCCTATCCCCCCCCCACCTCGCCTTGGGGCGGAGCCGCTGCCTACCCTGCATGAAGAGTGAGGGGCTTACCTTTGGTAAGTGTCTCATGCCAGCCCCAGTGCTTCCACCACACTGCGTACCCAGCTCCTCTCTGGGAGGGTGCATGGCATTAAAAAGTTGGTGTGCGGCAAGATTTTTAATTGTGTGTGGCTGCACACATGCACAGCTTAGAGGGAACCTTGGATTCAACTAAGCCAGAAAGAGCTGTAAACTGAGGCACATGCTTTTGTTCTGTTTGCTTTTGTAAAAGGTCTCCATATCAGATGTGTTTTACTGTGATTTCTGGATTAATAAAAAGGTTCCAAAATAGTCTATGAAGGGAAGTGTTGGGGAAAGCCTCAGCCTCTCATAAATTCAGACCCTACACACCAAACATAGAAGCAAGTACACAGCAAGACTAGGTACAGACATTCAAAAAGTCTGAGGCAGAATCAAGTTAAGTTATGCAGCTTTCTGTAAGCAGCATAGTTTAGATCAGTAGTAAACAGAACAGACATTCACCCTCTGCTGGGAGGAGTGGGGCAAATCTTAGACTGGGTTCCACCATACTTAAACCAATCTGTGCGCCAAACTTCTGTTCTGTCATGAGTATAGACCAATTTTGTGTGCCAAGCTTCTGTTCCACTACGGGTACAGACTGGTTTCTGATCACTTATTCCAGTAAAATTATAATGTCTGCACCTAGCCTAAGAGATAATCCTCTGCTCAGTAAGGTCCAGTAAATAACTAGTTAGAAAGTAATAGAAAAGATTGATTTTTCCCATCTCTGGCTTCTTTGCAACTACAGTACAAGATGGAAAAGAAGATTCCATCTAGTGGCATGATTTAGTCCTTTACTAGAACTACTTGTGGGGCAGCAGCACAAGATGCTATGCCTTACGCAAGACTGAACATAAATTCATAATTACAGCCACTTGTAACAGGATCAATTTTTCTTACTCTCCAACACCTTTTGCATTTGGTATCAGATTCACTTCTGCCCAAAGAGGATGTCTCAAAATTTAGCCCCACTCTTCTTGTAAATCATTCTGAAGATGTTGAACATTCTATATTCCTCCTACCTAAAAAAAAATGCTCCTTCATGAAGGCATTATTTTCAGTAGTTTTTTAGCTCTTAGCTAACCATGATGTCACTTTAATGGCAAGTGTGTATATATTGTAACAGTTTCCAGAAACCAAGAGAAGAACATGTGCACACAGGGGTGCACAGACATGTTCTTGTTTCATTCCCACTAAGAATAGTATCATATGCAACCTCACAATCTTTTTATCAGTAGGTTAGCACAAGTATTCACATTCTGTAAAGTTTATAATGCAAAGAAGCCATGTCTCCTTACTAGGGGCAGTTCCTTTACTAGTGTTAGTATTGCTATGAATTCATGGATCCTACTCTCTCAAAGACCAGAAGAGTAGATATGCTCTCTAAACTTTTTGTCACATATACCACCTGAACCAGGTTTTATTCCACTTAAAGGTGGCCATCTTTGTTCATACCAAAATTTTTTTACCCATGTATTCAGCCAAGTAAAGCAGATAAAATATAATGTTTTCACTGATCAGGCAAATAAATATAATTTTAAAAATAAAACAGAGTTCTGAAGATTCACCTGGTACTGGAAGAGACAGAAAAGAGAAAACCAACACAAATCATATTTCATGCACAAACAGCTAAGGAGACAGTCTGACTAGAGTCTCCTTGTGGTTTAGATTCCTCTCTCCTTATATCCTCCTAATGTTAGTATTGGGCCTCTTTCAAGATCACTCACTTGAAAAGAAGGCAAATGACAGTAGAACCCCTTAGAACAGGAGCAGGCAAAATACAGCCTACAGGCCAAATCTGGCCCACCAGGTGATTTTATGTGGCCCATGGGCACCCATCAATTAATTGTACTCTCAGCCCACATGTCTCGCTCCCACCCTCAAGCACAGGAGGGCCCTGCCCTGACCAGCATGCACAACTTCCAGATAGAGCCGCTGGAGGCCAAGGAAGCATAGCAAGTGCCCTGGTGGCCGCAGCAGTGGCAGCAGCAGTTCTTTCCCATGTCCCTGCTGCTGTGCTCACTCCAGGAAGCAGATAGGGAAGTGGTGGCAGGCAGGGGAACTGCAGCTGGGTCCAAGCATGGAGCATGGGGCTGGGGCTGCTGGGAGAACAGAGCCCAGGGCCTGAGTCCAGGGGGGCGGCGGAAGCACAGAACTTGACTGGGCAGGGTGTGAGTGTGTGGAGTTTGTGGGTTGTGAGAGAGTGGAGGATATGTGGGGAGTCCACATGCCCACCCATAGCACACAGCCCCTGCTGCCGGTGGTGACAGCAGCAGGAGGCAGGCCCTTGGGGTGTTCATGGCCCGTACAGGTGCAGCCACTGGGTGGCGCATGGCTCCATCCCGTTCTGGGAGCTGCCCATGGCAGCAAGGAGCAGAGTCAGGCCAGCCCACCTTTGTTGCGCAGGGCTCACATGCCACTCCTGGCATTTGCACCGCACTGGGGGGAATCCCCACGCAATGGAGATGATGGCCTGGCCCCACTTTCTAATACCACGTGCAGCTTCTAGGACTCTGCCAGGAAACAGGGGGTGGGGCTCCTCTCCACTTCCAGCAGAGTCCTGGCAGCTGCATGTGGTGACAGGAAGCAGGGAAAGCAGTCAGATCCATCATGCAGGGCTTCCCCCTGGTGGCAAATGAGTGCTTGGAGCTGCACAAGAGCTGTGAGGAGTCTCATGCAACAGCAGTGGGCTGGCCTGGCTCCTCTCCTTGCCACCACATGCAATTCCCAAAACTGGCTGGAGCTGTGTGCCACCCAGTGGCTACACCTGCATGGGCCATGAGCACCCTGAGGGCCCACCATGGGGTGGGCAGGTGGGGGATCCTGAAACCCTCCTACCCTGTCAAACACCCTAATAAACCCACACCCCTACAACATCCCACATATACACACAGCCCACAACATACCCTACACTCCCCCACACACACAGCCACACCCCTTCACAAACCCCAACACACACCCCCACACACATACACACACACCCCACACCCCACCAAACACTCACACACACCCCTGCCAACCACACCCCACACATTCCCCCACACACAATATACAAGGGTAAGTCTTTATTTTGAGCTATTATGCTATATATATTACACAAACACAAATCAGGACAAAAATATTTTTTGAAATAAAATTAAAATATCTTATAGTAGATGTTTTATTTTAGTATATGATTTTTTTTTTCTGGTTCCAAGATGGCAAACCCCCACTACCAAAAGGAGTACTTCTGGGGGCAAGGGGAAGGATTTCTCATGGCAAATGTCAAGATATAGGGGCAGGACTTCTGGTCCCAAGATGGTGACCAGAGGGCAAGGCACCTGTCAAGGGAAGGGCAGCTACCCTTGTAGCCCTCAACATCTCACCAAAACTCATTAAGTGGCCCTCCAGCCAAAATAATTGCCCACTCCTGCCTTAAATACTGTTAATTTGAGACATCATGTTGCCAAAAATAACCATAAGCTCAGGTTCTTATTTTTATCCCTTTCTTTCCAGGTCTTGTATATTTGATAAGATGAAGGATTTTACACATTAACAAATAGTACTATGGCAACCATCAAAATGGAGTGTCCGTTTTTGAGCAAAAGTACTAGTGGTTCCTTGCTCTCTTGGAAACATAAGAGAGAGCAAAGAGGCACCCAGATACAGCTAAATGGGCCATGCAAACTGGCTTTAGTTTAGGGAATTCATTACTGTATATTGAATTTATGTGTCTCTAGCAGCCCCTGGAATTACCCTTATTCATAGATTATCATGTCATTTGTATGTCCAAATGCAGAGAAGTGCCAGGAAGAGTGCTATGCAAGGACAAACACAGTAAATCAGGCATGTCAATTCATTATTTGTATCAGGTAACCTGCTTAGAATTATATCCATGTCAATAAGTCACAAATGAGACTGTGTATCATAGATGACTGTGTGCCTTTCTGCCAGTACATTTTGTACCCAAGTGAAGCACACAGGAGATAAAATACAACATGTATCTGCCAAAACTGAAATGGGTGGAACTATCCTCATTGGGCTTGATCTGTAAAAGAAGAAAAATGAGTCTTAAATTTTTTCCACCAGTGACCTCTGCCCACCCCTTCCAGTGTCTCAACAATAATTTACATGGGGGGTAAGCATCCATTCTGTATGTAAACAGTAGCTGAATCAAGATGGCTATTATGCATTGTCTCCTAAACATAAAACAGTTGATTTGCTGGTTGGACTAGAGAAGTTCCTATAGGAAAACAATGAAAAAATAATCTGTGCCCATTTGAAAAGGACATTTAAAAGCTTAGAAAGGAAACAGCATTTCTGGAATCTAGTAGCAGTTTCAGTAACTTGTATTATGGCATGGTAAATTAAAAAGTTCCCAGTAGATAGAAATTATCCTTTAAAAAAAGTTCTAATAGCCAAAACATTAGTAAAACTATAAGACTTAGTCCCAAATTTCAAAATCTTAGGGCTTTTAATACACATGCTCCAGGAGTGGGGGAGGGAGGCACTTTAATTAAAGCGGCTCCAAAAGCCACTTTAATTAAAGCACCCAGAGCATCTCGTGTATCAGCATCCCCACACTGAAAAATAGTGGTAGGGACACTTTAACTAAAGCTCACCAAATGAGCTTTGGTTGAAGTGCCTCCACCACCATCTGTCAGCACAGGAACACTGATACACAAGAGGCTGGAGCCTGCTGGAGTATGGTAATTACCATGCTCCAGCAGACTCAAATCCAGTTTGCTCTGATGCACTGTAATTATAGCATGTTGGAGCAGCCTTGCTGCTTATGTATAGGTGCCCATAGTGTTTCTTTGCTACACATTTCAGTTCCAATCCTCCATTTTCTAATCACCCTGGCTGTCTCCTCTTCCACACCAAAATAACCCTGTAAAAATAAAAACTCATTAAGCAATACTGAAGGAATGGGAGATGACTACTAAAACATAAATATTTTTTGATGGTCATCATGACTCAGAAGACATATTTTAGTAACACTATATTTTGAAATTCAGGGCTTCCTAGGGTGTGGTTATGCAAATGAAAAGGTAAATACGATATATACTTGAATCTAAGATGGCCCTGAATGTAATATGACCACCAATAATTAGATTCTACACAACAAAAAATTATAAATTTGTTATAACCATGTAAAGAATCCAATTATTGGAGGGGCATCCCCCTACCACCACCACTGCAGGAGGGCAAGCAATGGGGGAACATATTCCCCCTGCTTGTGCCTGCCTCCCCTGCAGCCTTGAGCTGTCTCTCCTCCCCCAACCTCTACTTCCCACTTCCCTTTACCCTCCTGTTGCTTGCTCTCCCCTGCCCCAGCCTCTCCACTATGGGCTGCTATGGGGCCATGCTCAATGCCCCAGGCTGCACCATGCATACAGCTTCCTGGCTTGAAGTAAGGGTAGGTGGGAGGAGGAAGAGGGGCAGACAGAGGAGCAGAGGCTACATGAGGGTGAGGAAATGTGGGGGAAAGGCTTTGGGGTGGGGCAGGTAGCAGCTGTGGCTTTCCTCACACCCATGTTAAATGAAGAAAAAAAAATCTCATCTTAGAATCCAATAAATATGGTAGTTATGTAAGTTTTGAGTGTCTAAGGAAAAAAGGCCAGTGGGTTGAAGGGCAGCTATTAGGACTAAGGGATCAATAAAAACCCCACTGGAAACAAGATGGTTTCTTGCCTGAGGCCCTAAACAACAGACCATTAAGGCGGTACAAGAAGTACAAGTAAAGGACAACTAGCTGCATAAGGTGTCTCTTCTAAGATTTTACAGCAACATTTGGTAGGAGAGTAAAACCAGAAAGCAGTAGCCTGGCCCTTAACAAAGGCCATCTAAATTAAGGGGAAGGTACATAAGCACACAACAGATGGTGGTGTGCCACCAAAGCACAGAAGACAAGTCTAGGGCCTGATTTTATAGGTTACATTAACTTCCCTGAAACATATTGTATAGTCAAAACTATTAGCTTTCCCAGGACAAGTTTGCATCTAAACCATGTAAGTGCTATAGATTCACTGAACATATCACAGTGGTTGCTTTTATAAAACTGCAGAGTTTCTCTTTATCCAACACCTTTGATTGTCTCACCTGCCTTGTGTTCATTGTTCTGTCCCCACAAGGGCTTATTCTAAATCCCTTAGCTTCAACCAACATGGTCTAAAAATCTTTTTAAAAAAATACAACACAGCATCTATGAGAAATAGGCTTCCTTCTCATCACCATGCCCTGTGGAACGGGACCCTACATTCATCCCATAAAAAGAATAAACTATGACTGAAGGCCCAGAACAGAGAATATTCATTACCGAGTTAGTAGTCTCTTTAGGATTTTGTACTTTCTTAGGTATCAAGGTGCCAATACATTTTAAGAAGCCTAGCTTTCCATTATTTGCTGGGATAAGGCAATTGTTTCTAGCTGTGGTATAGCTTGAGGCATTGTCTAAAAAACAAAGGTATCCTGCATGGAAAAAGCTACTTAGGAGAAAGAGAGCTAACTGTAAGTTTGACTGTGTGCAGTTGTTTCTAAAGACTCCAATGTTTACTGGCTATATTTTTGCTCCCCCTTTAGCAGTCTGAATAGCCATATCCTCCAGTGGCAAGCATCTATTGCTTCTGTGCTCTGTCTGTAGAGGCTTTCAGTTCATTACAGCTGCAGCTGAAGAGCCTGAGCTCTTTAGCTTACAGTGTAGACGTTCATGCTCTTAGTACACCCATTCTGAACTTCAGTTCCTGGTTGCTCAGCCAAGATGTCAGCTGTCAAAGTTGCTTTCATGATAAAAGAACCTGAATTTACAACCAACAGGATGCAAAAATAGCATTAACCAAAAATAGGTACAGCATGATAGAAAGGTTGTATTGACATGTATTTGGGCTGCCTACATCCTATTTAAAATCTGTGTCACAGTGACCGAGTCCACAACCAAGGAAGACAAAGAAGGAGGTGGACTGGGTTGGCATGACATATTAATAATGATCTTATATGACCCCACTTATCCTCAGCATCATCTCCTAGGTAGAATTTTCCTCCCCACAACCTTCCTCTTCTTAGGTTCCTCAACCTTTAACAAAGGGTTATTTGCAGAATCCAGCAGGTCTTCATTGCCAATTGTCTCCAATTCATACGTGCTTCTTGTTTCTTTTTTGTTGATACTTCATTGTACCTTGGACAATGAAGGTAGAAGAAGAGCATTACTGAATACTAGCATGCACCAGCAAATACTGTAGATTTGGTTCACCACCACAGTAAGACTCCATTGCATCATTCCATTAAAATAGGATTCATAAAACCAGCAGTACTAGTACCTAGAGAAGATGCGGATGTGTTAATTGCAGCCCTAAGGTTATTCTAATTTGTGCTGGGTTCCAAACTGGCCTGAAATAATAGGAAGTGAGAAGGTTGGACTTTGGCCTCTGCCCTTTCCTAGGTGGTAGACTAGATATTCTCAGCCAGGCTACAAACCTTTTGTCTACAAACCACATTTTCCGTGTACTGTATAAAAGTTTCCTTTTCACATTATTACCTCTCACTGATCTTGGTGGCATTAACTTTCATTTTTGCCACTTCACATTCTTCAAGTCTGAGCCAAAAAGGAAGCAAAGATTCAATGTATTGCTCAAGCCTTAGGAACTAGGCACCAGGCTCAAAGCCATTTTTGGATTGGGTTAGTTAATACACTCTACCCTTAGGCTGCTCATTAAATTAAGAAACCTCTTCATTCTGACACTTAATGCCAAAAAAGGGAAGGCAGACTGCAAGATCCCGACCAGTGTGCCTGTTAGAACTGGAATGCAGAATTTATAAGTGGGAAGGTCGGGGGCTGCTGGAAGAGCGAAGTAGAGAACTATTAACGTTTGGTAATCTAACTGAAATCCAAAACATGAGAACCGTTTTTTTCCTCCCTTCTATAGGACTTTAAAAACTGTTCTAAACAATAATAAAAATCTCCTAAATATAAGCTTCCTAAATGAGCTACATAATGTTCCGTGCCATAATCACCACTGCAACAAGAAAATTGCTCAAATCGTTTCTGAGCCAGATTTGTCAGTCATGCTGCTCTGTGCTCTGAGTAACAATGTTCTGTGCAATTAATATCAAACCTTCCAAGGCAGCTCTGACTTCTGATGTTCTGTGTGCTTTTGTCATTACAAAAACTGCAAAGCTATATGAGACTGTAAGGGAAGAGAGAAACAGAGAAAGAAAGGGTTGTGCTGGGGTAGGGGGAGGGAAATACTTTTTGCAGCCAAACAAGGGCCAGGAATAGTAAGATAATTAGGGTGTGTTTTGTGCAAGATTGCAGCAGCTTGAATTGTTCCCCCCATTTTATGTTTAATTATAGTTTTTATTGCACTCATAAGAAATTCAGCTGGTGAAACAACCCGAGGAGCCAAGCACATTTTTTCTCCTCCTTTTCAAAAACTTCCAGCCCAGCCATTATATTCTCTCTCTCTCTGACATAAGATGAAACAAAGTGCAATTGGACTTTTGTTTACATTGGGATCCTCAGAGTGATCATTATTCTGAGTCTGCATGAAAATCTGGGGGAAGGAAATGGATGAAGGAGGCACAAGGATGTAAACAGCAAAGAATAATTCTCTGAATCTTGCTTTGCCTTTGCACTGTAAAATGACCACTAGCATCAGTAAAATGCACATCAGGCAACAGTGAATGTACAGAGCCCTGCTAGGGTGGGGGGGGAATTGCAATTCAAGTATGTATGAGACACTGGCCTCCTACATATATTTAAAATTATGCAGCTTATGCTGAGGTTTCTGAAGAGCACACTGAGAATATTATTCCTTCAGCATAAGTGCTTGAGATCATTCACTTGAGTGGTAGAAGAGAAGGAAGAATGAGATACAATGCAATTCTTAAGGAGCATCGAAATGTAAGCTTATAGATGATCTGGTGGATCTAGGTTACTCAGACTCTTAAGCATAATATTTAGAGCAATGTAAATTTGTTAATATCTATTATTTGTGACCAAATTAAAATATTAAGCCTGCAGCGGGCTGGTTTGAGAGACACAATTGGAGGAAACAAACAGGAGGCTGCAGGGCATACTTGGGGGTTTATTTACACACTACTGCACAGTACCTGTCAAAGAGAATCTTTGTGCTTGCTCCTATGACCCTGGCTCACGTGAGCAGTCACACTGGTGTCTACAGAGCTTCTCATGTGAGTAAGTGTCACTGGATTGGGCTCTCGTTTATTAAAGGATAACAGACTACAAAGAACAGTCAAAGTTACCTCCAGGCAACAGGCTGCTTAGGATTGATTATTTGTAGTATTCTAGCAGTATCAGGCCAAAGAAGGATCTAGGCACTGTAAACAGGACTTAAGTGAACTTGAAGTTCCCTAATCCAAAACCATAATCCAAAAATACCTCTGCTCAGTGGCCATCTATCCCTGGAAGCACCTAGGCCAGGTACAGACATTACACTTTTACCAGTATAAGTGGTCAGAAACTGGTCTATACTTGTAACAGGAGTTGGTACACACAGACTGGTTTAAAAATGGCAGAACCTGGCCAAAGATTTGCCCGCCTCACCAAAGGGCGAATGTGTGTTCTGTTCCCTACCTATCTAAACTATGCCACTTACAGAAAACCATGTAACTTAGATCAGTTCTGCCTCAGGCTTTTTCAATGTCTGTACCTAGCCCTAAGGACAGCTAGGTCCCTTTCTGTTTGATCAAAAAGTTTTGTAGGGTTCTGCAGTTCTACCTAAAGCGCATGCCCAGGACAGTCCTGGTCTGAGCAGCTAGGCTGTTAGCTTCCACCAAAGGCCCATTTGAAACCAGGACCTAGACATAGCAACAACCAAGTCTTCTGAGAGGCCTGGACCAGTATGTGTGCTCTGAGCATGCCTAGGACACCTACAGGATTGAGCTCAGCACAAGACACTGCAGCCAGGATCACTTTCACTTGAAAAAGCCAGGGAAGGTGGCGATGAGCCAGTGCCACCCACCTTACATAAAAGGTTAGTGGTTAGAGTACACACCCAGGAAGTGGAAGATTTGGATTTTACATCCTCAAATGAGGGAATCTGAACCTATATTACTTACATCCCAGGAGAATACCTTAGCCACCAGGGTATGGACTGACTGGCTGCACCGTCCACCCTTCCTATTGTAGATTACCCAAACCCCATCCCAAAATGCATGCCTCATTAAGCCAGAATGATAGCAAGCAAAAGGGTTCTTGACTCCAGTTCTTAGGGGTTAGGGCACTCAACTGATACCAGTCCCTGGGCTATTCATGCATGTTACATTAAACACTCTTAGGATCAAAAGATAAGAAGAAATAATACAGTGAACTATGTCAGACTTTAGGACTACCCCCACTCCAACTGAGTAAACTAATCTCTAAGCAACAGAAAAAAATCCCACTTTTGTAGCTAGGATTACCATCCATCCCAAAATGGGGGCTGCTTGGTGCAGGAGGGGGAAGGGGGCGTAGGGGGCACAGTGGCCAGCAATACAGCTTCAGGCAGTAGTGGAGAGCAGCTCCCCCAGCTCCCTGCAGGTAAGTCTATGGGGGGAGGTGCAAATTGGGACACCCACAGGGAGTGAGGTAGAGTTGGCAGCTGCAGCTGGGGGCACTGTCCAGCTGGGCCAGTGTGTGGGGCCTGGGTGGGAATGCCTGGCCTCCAAGCCTGGCTGGGGAGCAGGACAGAGCTACGGGGGATAGCAGGGGTGGGAGGGAAGGTTCCCCACCACTGCATGCACTCCAGAAAGGGAAGCATGGGGGGGCATATGCACCCCCTACTGTGGGCTCATGGCTCCCTGCCCTATTGCCCTCCCCTTAGGGGCCTCCATGGCCCAGCAGGTGGGACCCAGGGCAGGAGAGTACAGCAGAGCAGGGAGACTCAGTGCCACCACCACCACCACTGGGAGAACTGTACCAGCTGCACCGCCAAGGCAGGGCACCCCCTGCCCACCCAGAAGCAGTGGAGTTGTGCCCCCTGCTACTGCCAGGCAGGCAGGGGATGCCCTACTATAGCAGTGTGACTAGCACAGGGGTCCCCCTCCCACACCGGGTCCCACCTGCTTGCCCCCAGAGGCCCCTGGGAGGAGGGCATCAGGGTAGAGAGTGGCTGCCCACATCCTCCCCTACCCGCCACAGGTTCTGCTCAGCTCCACTCCGACTCTACTGCCCACGGGGGTGGGGGGGCTTGTGTCCCGCTTTTGAATTTTCAAAAAGGTGGTCACCCTACTTGTAGCTCCTGACTTAGAAGTGAATATGCCTCTTTTTGGGGGGTGGGGGATAGACTCTTACTCCTCCTTACTGGAAGGACCTGGGTTTAAGCTTAAGTGAGGGCAGTGGGTTTCCACTTCTAGCACAGCCCTGAGGCCCACCCAGTCTCCTATCCAATGGACACCAAGAGCTAACTAGAAGTAAATGCAGCCAGAGCATGATGCTGACCATGTCACCTGTTTCTTATGAGGAGATTAAAGAAACAGTGCAAACCCTGCCTCCACCGCCCCATGGGCCTCAGTGGCCTAGACATGGGCCACTTTTTACTCTCACCTATTTAATGGGATCTGAAGTTACTGGGGTGAGAAGGGGGGAGTAGGATGGGGAAATGAAATTGCCTGTTAAGAAAGGAAGTCATTGCATTGGGTGCCCTTTTACCTAAAAAGAGCTTTGGTCCTTATTATCACTAACTCCAGTATCTTCAGAGTCTGACCTTGTTATTCCATTCCCTGGCTGGCTTTCCTCCTCCAACTTAAAATTGCTGTTTGAAGGGGAAAAGCTACCATCCATGAGTAGTATTTATATCAGAGTTGAGGAGCTTGGGTGGAATTTAAGCTAAGTTACTCTTATCAAAAATGATGCAGATGTTACAAGATATTATCAAATGAATTTTGGCCCCTTAGATTTTCTAAACCCAGAAAAAAGGCTTCCAGTGGACAAAACAGATTTTAAAACAAACCTAATATTCCTCTGTGGTCTAGCTATTGCAGCACAGCATATATCTATTAGTGAAAGTGACTCTAAAACAAAGAAAAATAAATAAATCGACTTAACCACACTTTCATTTTAGGAGGAGAAAATGAGACTGGTAGAAGGCAGCAATAGTGACAGCAAATGGGAGTCTTTCAATTGTCAAAATGTCTGGTTCTTAGTGACTTGCTTAAAAAAAATATTTATTTGCACAGTAAATCCTGTGAACTGTCTGCACCAGCAGACCCAGCTGATCTCACAGGGACTCTGTGGAATCGCTCCACCCACGCAGAGGTGGGCTGCAGACAAAGGTGGGGAGGGATCATGCTGGAGTACTGCCTGGCACATGTTAATCAAGGAAACAAAACCCAGTTTGTTGATTACCAAAACAATGAAGGAGGCATTTTGTTTAGCTAATCACCAATACAGTTTATACAAAGAAATTAAACTTGAGGAATTTGGAGTATCATTATTCTCATCGACTCTTAACAAATACTCTGCATTTCTCAGGACCAGGCACTGAATGCTGCAGCTGGCCAAAAAATTTCAATACACACTTTCGGGGCAAATAAAACACCTTTAAGAATTTTTTTGACAAGCTCTTATTAGTACATCTAAGGGAAAACAACTCAAGAAATCCCTGTTAGTGTGAAAATGAAACTCAGTTCTATCAAACAGGCTTTTTGCCTTCACTGTTTGGCAGAAGTCAGTTCCCCATTGTCCTCTCAGGTGTGTATAAGAGAATCTTTGAATCAGAAGCACAGGCACATACCCACCTCTGCCTGTGGCAGTTACAGGGTAAAATAGATTATCTTGGGATTCTTTAAGTTTGAAAAGGATGGATGACAACAAATCCATTTTCCAGACTCAGATGAGTAAGAAAAACTGCTGATATTGACAGACTGATTTTTTAGGAAACTGTAGGCTTATATTTAATAAGAGAAAAGCTTAGCTAAAATCTCTCCATTCCAAAGATGATTTTGTCACACCACAAAAAAACCCATCCCTTTGCTCCTCCCCCACCCTAGCTAATGCACAAACTTTTCTGACCCTTTGTATCAGCCTTCCACTGATAAACATCAACTTTTTCTAACCTTTCCCTCTTGGCACTTGCAAGCATAACTGACAATATTGGGTTTGACACACTGCTAACCTTACCCCTAATCCTGTCTTGCAAGAACATGGTTTATAAAAATCAAAGTTATGATAGCATCACATTTTCAACTCCTGCCTCAACCAACGCTACTCAAAAACAAGAGAGGGAAAAAACCTCAAATAATGCTGAAGATCAGATCTGAGTCAGGAGAGGAAAGCAGAAGCAAGGGTGTTAAGAAAGAGCAAGGGTCTGCATAGCAGACCTGGTTTGGTCACAGCTCAGGAATTACAAAGAGCTTAAACTATGCTGGAGGTTAGACAGAATGCTTAAAACAATCCCTTCTGGCCTTAATTTATCAAGTTAACTCTTCTCTTTCTATCCACTGTTTCAAATTTCATTTCCTCTTAGTCCTTCTAATTAGTCTTTCTTTTTCTTTTTTTTTCTTTTTTTATTTTTTGGTCAGCTAAAACAGCCTTTGTTTTTGAGAAGCACTGGGACAGCTCCTACCAAGGAAAGGACTAGCACTTACTCCAGAACACTATCTCTGCCCCTATTTGGGAAGATACTAAATATGATATATTATTTTAAGACTATGGCTGCTGCACCGAAAAACTCACATCCCAGTCAAGCCTCGGTCACAATCAAGTGTATTCTATAAGTACATAGGTCTCCCGGGCCTGCTAACTACTGAGATCTAGGCTTCTCTATCCATTTCGAGTCTTTTAACATTTATAGCGACAAGTTATTAAAGCAATTAATCTCTCAAAAACACTTTTCATAAAAGATTAAGTGATACATTTTCTATCTTAAAATATTCACATGTAAATTAACAAGAAATTGCACATCCTTTTCTTTTTTTTAACCCTTTGCATTTAACTTGGACATATATTTTTCTTGGTAATATGCCATTCAATTTCACTTTCCTCAGACCTTGCAAGAAGCTGTTCGGTTTGAACTTTGGTCATACATTCCAACTTTCCCTACTCTCATAAGATCCAAAGTTTTCTCAGCTGGAATACCATCATTACCTCTGCCCCATTAAAAAAAATCAATAGCTAATATTAAGATGAGAAAAGCCAAGCTTTCCAGTAATTATTAGCCTTGAAAAGATCTAAATTCCTCTAATAGTTTTAAACTTGGAGGAAAATGGAACATCTTCAATCCTATAACTATATATCTAGGAAGAATTTTTGACAGGCTTTTGCTTAGACACTTGCAGAGCTAACAATTAACTCTTCCCTAACCAAAAAAGCCAAAACAGGTCCCTCCAGAGGTTTCTTGAGATACATGCCCCAGAGATGTTTAACAGAGCAGTCCAGTCCAGTCCAGTAAATGTAGATCAATAACACCTCATATAAAAAACATTGCCACCAGTCTTCACCCCTAGTGGACTGCTTCTATAAAGGCCATGATCGCAGCAGTTGACAGAACAAAAAAAGGTAACCAATAACTCCAGAATAATTGCTGGCCATTCCAAGTAAAGCAGCAGCCACGCATAGCCGATGCATCTGCTCCATGGAGCCAACAAGCAAGACAAGGAGAGGCTGCGAATATATTCAATCTATACAGTCACTTCAACAGTGCCAGGAATAAAAGGCATCATCTTTCCCCTCCTACCCAGGATCATGTTTCACCCAGGCAGGAAATGAGCTAGTATGAGCAGCCAAAGCTTGTAAATGAGTCCTAATGGGAGCATGGTGCCTTTTATAGAAATGTTTGGAATAAGTAGTGTGTCTAACCCAGGGGCAAGCAATTATTTTGGATGGAGGGCCACTTAATGAGTTTTGGTTAGCTGTCGAAGGCCATATGGGTAGCTCTACCCCTTGACAGTTGCCCCAACCCCTTATTGCCATCTTAGGACCAGAAGTCCCTCCCCTTGCCCCCCCAGAAAATACTCCTTTTGGGAGGCATTGGTTGCCATCTTAGAAACAGAAAAAAACAAATCATATGTGAAAAGTCAAACACCGACTATAACATTTTATTTTTATTACAAAAAATATTTTTGTCATGATCTCTTTTTGTATACTGTATATAGAGGTGATTACATAATAACTCAAAAATAAATTCTTAGTCTTGCATATTGTGAGGGGTGTATGGTGGGATGTTGGTATGGGTCAATGTGTGGTGGGGTGTGGTGGGCTATGCTTTTGGGTATTTAGTAGGGTGTGGGTGTGATGGGTGTGTAGGGGGGTGTGGTGGGATGAAGGTGAAGGGGTGTGTGTGTGTGTGTGTGTGTGTGTGGTGGGTGGGTGAGTGTATGGTAGGATGTGGGGGGCGTGGGTATGTATGTATGGTAATGTGTAGGGGCTGTGAGGGGGCGTGGCTGTGTGGGGGGCATAAGGTATGTTGGGTGGGCTGTGTATATGTGGGGGGTTGTGAGATCAGGGTGTGGGGAGAGTGGGGGGATGTGGGGACCCCCCGCACTTCCCCCATGGCACAGAAGCAGGCTGGAGCTGCACCCAACCAGGCACATGTGCCCCGAGCACCCCCTCCAGCTGCTGCTGCCACCACCTGCCAGGGCTATGCACCATGGAGGAAGTGTGGGAGGGAGTCCCCACACCCCCCACCCTCCCTCACACCCACATGCTGCCCACCCAGGCTCCATGCTGCCACCAGCCCCAGTCAGCGTTCCCACCCAGCTGCAGCCCCACCCTCAACATTTCCCTATCTGCTGCCTGGGACCAGTAGGAGACCAGGGAAATGGAGCAGGTTCCTGGGAACTGCTGCAGCAGCAGCAGCCCTGTGCAGAAGCTGCATACTGGCCAGGCCGGGCCCTTCTGCCCATGAGGGTGGGAGCAAGGCAATAGGGTATATTTGGGACTGTATGTATACATGGGCACCTTGCTCCCACCCTCATGGGCAGAAGGGCTGGGTGGGGCACAATTTGTTGGTGGGCCAGATGAAAGTGCTTGGTGGACCAGATGCAGCCTGCAGGCCGTGTTTTGCCTGCCCCTGGTCTAACCACTGGCTAGAAAAGTAGAATCCATTTCCTGAGGAATATTGCTCCCAGGCATGTAAGGTCTGTGTATGACTGGATCAATGTGAATTACTTGTGTTCACATTTTTTTCAAACCACCCATTTTTTCCTTTTATGAATGTGCATGTCTCAAGAGTTAACCTGCAACGTGCTAATTTAAATCTGGTACAGGAGCTTTTTTTTTTTTAACCAATGAAAGAAGTTTAAAAAGATTTATGCATTTAAGACTTTTCGCCTTAGAAAGAGCTATTTGTTTTTTTATGACAACAAGTAAACAAATAATTAAAACGACTGCAAAAAGATTACTGGTCTGTCAATACAACCCAGAGAGGCAGCCTGCTGTGTACCATTGTCTTTTATGTTGTTCAAAGTGCCTTTTCACACTCTTAAGTTCACCTACAGAGCAATAATGCCAGGAAGTTGAGAAACTGTTACCTACCTAGATGTCACCTTTGCATTTGGAAGCTATAAAGATGGTATAGCAATAAAGCAGTGGCTTCTTAGGAAGCAAATGTTAACTTGCACCGTATATCTAGGGCTATTTGGAGAATGTAGGTTAATAACTCAGTCTGTGCATTGCAGGCTTGTGATTGGTTAAATTAGAACAGGTGCTTTTATTAAGCAGGAGCTTGTATTAGAGGACTAAAAAAATCCTTAGCTTATTTACAGAAGAACAGGATAAAGAATGGAAAAATTATAGCTTGAAATAAAGTTTGTTTTCATACAAGGAGTTTGAGTAAGAAATAAAAGTAACAGATGGAAGCCTGGATTTGAAAGCTGAGTCCAGTTCTGTTATCTCTAATGTTTCTTTGTACTGCAAATTAGCAGACAAATCACCAAACCTCTCAGGATTAGATTGCTGCATATAAGATCATCTGTTTTGTTTATTTTTTTATTCTAATATTTAATATAAAAATATGATTTTTACACTGATGTTCTTAGTTGTGTAGGCACCCACTCTAACCACCCAACTACTTCATGCAATGGTTAAAATGCCTTACAAAGTCTCTGCAAAAATTGAACACTGCACTAAACTTACTGGAAACCAGAGTCCTTTCCTCCTATTTCAAAGCAGTGGCAGGAAGAACAACAACAAAAGCATATAAGGAGCTCCACCTACCATGATCAGCTTCACAGCATTATTCACTTGTGCTCTCTTTCTCCTCCTCCTGGGTGGAGATTACGGTGGAACACAGCATCAGAAGTCTGTGAGCTGCAGTTATTCCAACAGACAACAGCACCAGCTGCCTTCTCCTCTTTATTATGGCAGAGGTAACAATGAAAATAACAGCAAGGAGCCTTGGAATGGCACCCTCAAATGCTGGACATTTCAAATAGTCAACAGAAGACTTTCTCTTCCAAAGACCCTAGTCCATAAAGGCAGCCTTTCAAAATTAAAGGCTGCACTTTTCAAGCTCCTAAACCCTAAGGTTAGGGGCAGACATTACACATAAACCAGTTTAGGTTAAAGATCAGATACTGGTTTAAACCTGTAACAAAACAGATGTTCAGTACACATAAACCAGTTTGAAAATGGCTGAAACCAGTTTGAGATAAACCTGGTTAAATGTAGTATCAGACTTAACTGATTTGGCTCAAACCAGTTTATGCAATGTCTGTCCCGGACCCCTTGCTGGTTTAAGATAAGCCAGACACCCCCAGCATCTCAACATGCTCTTTGCGCTGGGCTGTATGGGGCTGTCTGCCCCACAGCAGGACTGGCCCCTCCCCTCTGCTCCCTGGCCAGAGCTTCAGCAGAATCTTGCAGGCACAGAACATCTGCCTGGTTTCTCCCAGCTAAGAAGGGATTATTCCCCCCTCCCCTCTGCCTTATGCAAACACCTCAGCATTAGCTAGCAGACTATATGCTGGCTACAGTCCATGCTGTGGGAAACAAAAGGTAGACAGGCTTTTTGGACCTAATCAACAGGTAGCTTAATGTCCTTCTTTACAAAAGCTGTTTAAGAAGAGCTCCATTAGTTTAAGTGATCAGAAACTGGTTTAAACCAGTAACAGAACAGATGATAAGTGCACATAAACCAGTTTAAAAATGGCTGAAACTGGTGTGAGATAAACCTGGTTGAATGTGGTATCAGAGTTAGCTGATTTGGCTCAAACTGGTTTATGCAATGTCTGTCCCAGACCCCTTGCTGGTTTAGGATAAACCAGATACCCCTTGCATCCCAGCATGCTCTCTGGGCTGGGTAGAGCTCTCTGGTCCACATCAGGGCTGGCCCCTCCCCTCTGCATCTGCCTGGCTTCTCTGTGCTCACTAGGGATTATTCCTCCTTCCCCCTCTGCTTTAACAGATACCTCTGGATTAACTAGCAGACCACATGCTAGCTACAATCCATGCTGTGGGAGAGATAGGTAGGTTTTTTGGAGCTAATCAGGTAGCTTAATGTCCTTTCTTGGAAAGTTTGAGAAGAGCTATTTCCACCCCTCCCTCCCCCTCACCACTCTCTACTAAGCAAAAATTCACCCCTTCCCTCTGCCTTTGCTGAGGTATCTATGTATTAGCCAGCAGACCACATGCTGGGTCTGTGTTGAATCAACAGATAGCTGGTAATGTCTCTTTGTTGTTTTCTGAATGGGGCAATAAACAACGAGATAACAGTGATAAACACTATTATCAGCTCCACCCCACCCCCTGCCCAGCTTGCTTGCCTGTCAGTTTTCTGCAGACAGTATACAGAAGCAGAGTGGGAGACTGAAAAGCTCTGTATCATCAACAGATGCATGCACTGTACCTCCCTCCCCCATTGCCTCAGAATGCCAGCTCAGGGTTGCAGGCTGACAACACTCCTGTCCCTTGAGCAGCAAGCGGCAAAAAGCCTGGGACTGCATTCAGGGTGGGGGTTTACACCCTTCCCTAATCAGAGCCCTGCTGGGGCCTGGCCATCCCCCACTCAGTTGAGCTCTATGGAAGGGCAGGGAGGGCTGCTCTAGCACCCCTCAGCTTCCAGACAGAGCCACTGCAGGCATGTTCCTGAATTGCCTCAGTCCAGAGGGATTTTCTGTAAGGTTGGAAACTGGTTCATCATAGCCAGGTTGAACTAACCTGCAAAAGTTGAATCAATTCAGGCTCGGGCTTTTTTAATGTCTGTCCCCAGCCTAAATGTAGGTCAAAGTGAGGAATGCAACCTCCAAATTATGGATACCACTAAAGTAAAAGTTCAAGCCCTTTTCTCTGAAAAGGGCCAGGCTATTTATGTATTCAGAATGACATCTGCCTGTTTGAGGGGCAGAATTAAGTTTTTGCTTGTTAGCCCCGAATCAACAAAACAACTAGCAGAGAGCCGAGTTCTGTTTTATCCTATGTATTGGCAGCGTTGTGTTAAATTCTAATGAGTTACACCTGTGAAAACCCATAGGAAGCACGTGGGCTTGCACAGGTGTCACACAGAAAACAATTCCGTTTTAAAAAGCTTTACTGTCGGTGGTTCAGGAGGAGGAAAAACTCAGCTTGTCTTTCAAAACTGAGGCAGAAATCAGAGGGCCAGCAGTTAAGGGGAAAAAAAAGTGTCCCTGAAATGTTTATCTTTGTTAGTTAGTATCCACATTTTTAGCTAATACAGTGTCAGCTACTTACAAAAATCCAATATAACCTGAGGGAACGTGCCTTGCCAGTCATATTTTGTTTGAATTATATGATTTAAAGTAAGTTTTCAAAATAAGGTGCTCTTTACAAAACTCACTCTCAATTTCTTATATCGAATCATCTTGGCAGTGCGGCATTTGCCCACATCTGCATCAATGGAGACAGTGTTCATAACATTAAAAAGGGCTCAGGGAATTGGAAATGCAGTATAGAAAGAGCTCTTCAACTCTAAGTTGCTGGTTTACACCCAGCCCATGTTAGCAGCAGCCAGAATTTATGATAAATAAAATCGAAGCAAAGTTGAAGCTGAGGGCTCCAAACCAGGGTTGAAACATGTGGAAGCAGCTGGGGAAAGGGACTCAAAACCGCCCTGACGAGCATGGGACCTATGGCCCAGCCACTGCATAGCAGGGATCGCTCTGGCACTTGTCTATCTCTAAATTCTACTGCTGCTACCTACTTTGCCCTCAGTAATGTGATTGCAGGCTGGGAAAGACTGCCCAATTGTACTGATGTAGTCACCTTAGCTGCATAGCTATATGCAGGCTGGTCTATTGAGTCTGCTCCATGGTCTAATTAGAACATTCCAGCATCGCTTCACTGTCACATGTATTAAGCCCTCCTGCATTTTAAAATAGCCGTGGAGGTTAACTAAAGCCCAATGAACGAGCTTTAGTTGAAACACCCCCCCCCCCCATAGCCATTTTAAAATGTGGGGGGCTTAATACATGTGAGGGTGAGCTGTTTTAATTAGAGAGGCAGTTGGAAAGGCACTTTAATTACAATGACTCCTTCTCACCGCCAAGCATGTGTATTGGCACCAGTGTGCAAAAGAGCTAGAGAGACATGTTAAGATTCTGTACTGGAGTAGTGTCATCCAATTAGTGTAGAATTACCTCTGAATGAGCCAGGAGTAAAACTCTACTGGTATGAATTAAACCACGATATGTCTCTTCCACCTATGGCTAGTTCCAAGGTAGGCATTGGCCAAACAGGCAGTTATATGGTACCTAGTGCCTAGTGGTGAGGCACTGTAATACCTCCCTACCACATGCAGATACCCCATGATATCTGCATGTCTATGCACCCTGAATCCTGTTGTAATTTCTATCAGTGGACCAAACCAACGCAAGTTACACCAGTGTAAATGTATCATCACTCCAATACCTACTGCTGCCTTTTCTTGGCTTCATACAAAAATATCATTTGTGCATAGCTGTGTCACTACTGACCTAACCCAACCACAAAAATTTTCAGGCCTGCCCAGGCCCCAAGCAGTAGGTCTTTAGATCAGCCACAAAGTGGCTGAAGAGATCTGGAAGATAAGAGGAGGCTAATGTCATGACCCAAAGGTCTGATTTTTTTTGTGTGTGCTTCGGCACTAAGAATTATCCCTGTGGGTATACAGCTTCGTTGCACAGAGGAGTTCTGCTGCGCAGAGAACCCGTGTGCAGGGAAGTGTTCCCGCCACTTTGCAGAGATCTTTGCAGGGTGCATTTCCTTTGCAGCACAGAAATGCACGGTGCAAAGGTTTCCCGCTCGTCGTATGCAAATTCGTGCCCTGCAATTGGCTAGTTCTAAATTATTCACACGTGGCGGCTAGAGATTGGCCTGCTAGCCGTATAAGAGGCTTGAGCAGTTTCCGCCCAAGCCAAAGAGGATTCCGCATCCATCTCGTGGGGACTCTGGGTGTGCGCGGCAGGGTAATAGAAACCCTGTGTGTTGCTCAGAGGAGTTTGGTGGCCTGATCCACCGCCCACCTCTTCCCGTCTTCGAACGGAGCCTTCTATAAGACGTAATGACAAGTTTTATGCGCGCTTGTCCTGGACATCCGGAGTTTGCGTGGAGCCTAGCAACCTCCACGTGATTGTTCATGTTCTGTCTGCGTGGAGCCTTGCAACCTCCACGTGTGTTTGTGTTTTTTGTTGTAACCGCAACTCAAGCAAGTTCTCAGCCTACGCCACGACCATCTTGGTGTAAGTAAAATAATCTTAAAATCAACCGTTATGTGTCTGTGCCTAATTCTAGCTCGGCGCCCGCCCTCTCCGACCCGGCCTGCCCGGGCTGCTGGCCACAGCCCGCGTGCAGAGCGACGTAAGCGACCCGGGGTCAGACCCGGCGTGCACAGCTAACAGATTTAGCCCAGGGAGAACATGCTCGCTATAGGCCAAAGTGCAAACATTTGCACAAGAGAATGAGCTCTCCCTAAAGCACTTTTTGCACATCATCCCTAAATGCTCAGGGGTATCTCTGCATGTTTTCCCAACATCTGCACTGTGGGAGGGGGTGGGAATGGGCATCTGGGTGGAAGATGTAAGGGCTGTTAATCCAGAATTAAATGCAAATGGAAAAGGTAACAAAAAGAAAGGTTCTTTCACCTGATGCCACTAAGCATTTGTGGTCGCAGGCAAGTTATAGGTGATGAGCAAAAAGTGATTTAGAAGAGGAGCCTGTAATAGCGTGCATATGCCATATCTTTCAAAAGAAAAAGCCTTTCCTTCTTATGACAGCAATGCTGTGCGAGTGTCACATGCCTCCTTATTTTTGATCATGCCTGTTGACATTTATATGACTAGAAAGGACTGCCTGAACAGTTCAGGAACAGAAGAGTTTCTCAAAGCTGATAGAAGCCAATTAGATACTGGGGAAATAGGTGGCTGGGCAAAAGAGTAGCATATCAAAATATGCAGTATATTAGAAGGACAGAGTTGTGTGTGAAGGCAGATCCACAGCAGTCAGAAATACCAGAGGAATAGCTCCACCAGAAGTGATTTAACATACCAGCACAGAACACTGGAAGCTTATTCAGGAGCAAGATGACTATAAACTCTTCCATGCTGGACAGACGAGGCAATCCTTCTGTATAACAATGAGTGAACACTGATCTGAAGTCAGTTCCAGAAAGACGCACAAGACTGTGACAGAACACTTCAGCCTCCCTGGAAATGCTGGTGCAGGCTACCAGGGTACTTGTTTTTGGGCAGCCAAACTTTAAAAATGAACTTAAATTCAAAGCTGCCAAATAAGGAATCATCCACAGACTGGATTGTGTTAAGTATGGTCAAAATCAGGGGTGAGCAATTATTTTAGTTGGAGGGTCACTTAATGAGTTTTGGTGAGCTCTGAGGCAGAGGGAGGGCTGCCATCTTGGAACCAGAAAAAAAACCAAATCGTACACTAAAAGTCAAACATCTACTATAACATATTTTAATTTTATTTCAAGAAATATTTTTGTCTTGATTTGTGTTTGCATAGTGTATATAGAGATGATTGCATAATAGCTCAAAATAAAGTCTTACCTTTGTATATTATGTGTGGGGTGGGGTTGGGGAGGTGCAGATGTGTATGCTGGGGTGTCGGGTGTGGGTGGGAGTTTGTGAGGGGGTGTGGCTGTGTGTGGGGGGTGTAGGGTATGTTGCAAGGCTTAGGTGCCACGTGCTGTTCCCAGAACTAGCTGGAGCCTCATACCACCTGGCAGCTGCACATGCACAGACCATGAGCACCCTAAGGGTCCACCACTTGCTGCTGCCAGTGCCAGTGGAGGCTCATGCCCCTCCACCCTCTTTCACACCCCACAAACCCCACACATCCACATCCTACCCACCTGAGCTCCACGCTCCTCCCACCCCACTAGGTGTGGGCTTCAAGCTCCATGCTCCTGCCAGCCCCACACTCTGTACTCCTGCCCAGCTGCAGCTCCCCTGCTCGCTGCTGCTTCCCTACCTGCTGCCCAGAGTGAACGCCACAACAGGGACATGAGGAGGAGCTGCTGGAGGCTGGGGAAGTCAAACTGGTCTCCCAGTGACAGCAGCAGCCCCGCCTGAAACCTATGCATGCTGGACGGGCCAGGGCTCTCCTGTGCATGAGGGTGGGAGTGTGGCACGCGGGCTGGGCAGGGTACAATTAATTGGTGGTCGGCTGCAGGCCAGATGAAATCATCTGATGGATCGGATCTGACCTGCAGGCCATATTTTGCCTTCACTGGTCTAAACAAAGATTGTGGATTCTTACCCTATTACCTGGATTTGCTTTTGTGATCCCTTTGTCTCAGAGTTTATTGCTCATTTGCCCCTCCCAGCACTGTTTCCCCTTCTGCATCCCAGGTTTGTTCTCTGTCTTTCATATGCAAATCACACTCTCCTTTTGATACAGTGCTCTGTGCATATCCTTTCCCAGCATCTGAAGAAACAAGCTCAGGCTTGTGAAAGCTTATGATATACATCTCTGATTTAGTTAGTCCATAAGGTTCAAATCTACTCTGCCTTTTGTAAAATTCTTGCCATCATCTATAATCTTCCTGAAGTGATCCAGTTTCTCCTCATTTACTTTGGCCTAAATCATTTGAAGTCAATGTATTACACTAGAGTAAATCTAACTTGTGCGGCTGTAAACCACCATACTAAGGATTATTTTCCTTGATGGCATGCAATGCATAGCTTTGCAGTCAAAAGCTGTTTCTGCCTCCAGTAGTAACTACAGGCAATGACAAACTTTACTGTATTATGAATTAACTTAAAATGTTTGCAATGGATAGAACTGTATACCTACCAGGATTTATGGCTAGGGTTTGTATTACAAGAGCGGATCCTGTTTTCTTTAGAGCTGGTCTTTTGCAGAGGGAGAAAGGGTTTACTGAGACGTAGCTACAGAATTTCACAGAGAAGTAGGCAATTTAACAAAAACAACTAGCCATGGCATATACATTTACATAGGCCGAAGTCTGCAAGGCTTGGTTCAAGCTGTATTTCTTTTGCCTGTAATACTGTCCTTCCTTTTCCTTATTTCTGGGTAAGAGCAATAGACAGAGATACTGGCTGGCTCAGACACATGGATCAAAGCCTGGTTGTTAACAGGAGCAGGCTGCAAAGATCATGAGTCATACTGTGTATGAAATAAAACAATTAAGCATCTGGAGTGGATTTTAAACCAGTTCAGACCTTTTTTCTCCTACATAATTTCACGTCCCAAAACTCTCCAGCAGGATAACAAGCAGCAATGCTATAAACCCAGTGAAAATACACATTAGAAGCACAGTTTCATCAGGACAAACACAGTGTTTTTTCAACACATCGATGATTCTGGAGGCAGGACACTACTACAGAGCAACTTTACAGAGATGATTAGTCCTTGGGTTGATATGGAATATACCACACACCTATTTGGTACTCCTAATGCTCTCAATTGAACTTATTCACAACCCAAATAATAAAATTAGGTTGGTTTTCATCTAAGAGTATAGCCTATCTAAAAGTTCCCTGCTACAGTGATTTATAAGTGACATTAGACCTAATATCTGCATGCCAGCTCAAGATTAATTTCATGGTTTTGTTCAATAAAAACTTACTACTGCTATTAGGAAAAAAAATGTTTGGAAACTCTCAACCAGACACTGGGATAGCATCCTCTGTAGGCACCTTGTGCACTTCTGTACATCTAGTACCTGTGACACATGCATTCATCCACTTATACTGGGTCACACTCAAGCATCTGGATTTTTCTCAGACAAACTTGAAAAAAAAAGTAGCGTTTACTTCATGCTACCCTTCATGATTGTTAGCTATGTACTTACACTGCTTCCCATCATACTTGAGTATTTCCAAGTCACTGATGAATCTTAATCCTTAGACCACCTTTGTAAGGTAGGGATTAGTTATCCCAATTTTACAAATGAGAAACTAAGGCTAAATAACAAAGGTTAAAATAAGCCTTTGGCAGACAAGGTTCCTTGGGTGAATTTGATATCTTTTATTACATTTTATTAGACCAAAATAAGCCTTTTGCAGACATGAAAACATGAACCCAACCAGAAGGATAGAGCACTAGTCCTGGACAAGACAACCCTTCCAACCTTTATATTTGCATCACTGTTGGATATCCTACTGTTGAGCTGATAATATCAAAGACCCCCATGCCACCATTATCTGTTTTCTTTCACAAGTGAAGATGCTAGTTTGATCTGTCACTATATTGTCAGGCAGGGGTTGGAAGTGCTTTGCATGGCTGTATTATTTTCAGTTTTTGTCAGGGTGTAAGATGCACATGTTCTGGGTTTCTCACTGCCATCTGGCAATCTATATGAGATCACAGCTTCTGTTCCCATGAGAGAGGCATCATGAGTCAAGGTCACAGATATAACAGAATGGGAACACACAAACACGTGTTTAGCTACACTACATATTATTTGGCATTTCTCTGACCCAAATTTACCTTTCTGTAACAATGCATTCAGGGACTTTGCTACAGTAGATAAGCATGAAACAAATTTTCAACAGTTGTCTACCAAGACCCAGAAAGCCTGCATCTCAGGGATATTGGTAGGACCCAGTGCCAGATTAATCACTTCTGTGTTTTCTCACTTGGTTGATTTCCTTTAGCATGAACACTGAACATTTCCTCATCTTTCACTTTATTCACATACCTCAACATCTGCTTACTTGGTGGTTCCCAAGTAAAACAATGACATTCCTGTGGCAGTATATACTGTAACTAATATAAGGTCTACATTATACACTTACCCTGCACCATGGCAGCATCTTCAAGCTTGCCACAGTGGTCCAGGTAGCCTGTCTCCTACATTGGAAAGAACCTAACTGCAGCTACCCAACACCACAATAGCAGGCTAATTAGCTTGCAGGAAGTCCAGCACAGAAGTAGTTCGATGAAGTACCATCGATGAGGAAGTCCAGCACTAGGTAAACTGCTCCAGTGCCACCTTCTTCAAGCTGTCTTTAAAAATAGAGATCTTCGGAAGTAGATGAAGGTCCTGGTTTATAAGGCTGTCATGCTGACCACCCTCCTCTACTGCAGTGAAACCTGGACACTCTACCAATGCCACATTAAGACCCTCGAGATGCTTTCACCAGCAGTGCTTGCGTCAAATCCTGGGGATCAAATGGAAGGATCGCCGGACCACCACAAGCGTCCTCCATGAAGCTGTGTCTGCCAGCATCGAAGCCTTGCTCTTGCGAAATCAACTCCAATGGGCAGGCCACTGAGTCTGGATGTCTGAGAACTGCCTCCCTCACCAGATTCTCTTCTCCCAGCTCTCAGTTGAACACTCAAAGGGCAACCAAAGGAAACGGTACAAAGACATACTCAAGGTCACCCTCAAGCACGGAGGCATTGACATGAATGGCTGGGAGGACCAAGCTGCTAACTGTTCAGCATGACACCATCTGGTCCACCAAGGCAAGTGCCACTTCGAAGCCCAGTGACTCAATACTGAGGTGGAACAGCAGTGGCGGAGGAAGGAGAAGGAGACCAACCCAGGGCAGTGAATCCCACTCCCCTGTGCAACATGCCCCCATTGCCAAAGAATGTGTGCATCCAGAATTGGGCTTCTCAGTCACCTGAGGACCCATCAAGCCTGACGGACATCATCCTTGACTTCAAGGGACCATCAATGATGACGCATTCCATAAAGTTTTACAGACTCTTTCCAAAAAATATGGAAGTCATCCATGAACTTGATAGCTTATAAAGTAATCAGTGAAGATCAGATTTAAGCATTCTTATTTGCACTGAATACAACTTTTCACCACAATATTCCTACTGAATAAATAGAAGTAAAATGCTATAAGTTAGCATATCCCAATCTGGACTTGACATGACACTAGTCAAGAAAGCATCAGACCACCAGGTCTAAGTACAGTCAGTCAAAAAGCCCGAGGATGAATCAATTCAATCTTTGCAGGTTAGTTTAAGCTGTGCTGATTGAACCAATATACAATTTAATAGATATTCACTTTTGATTTAAAAATTGCAGCCACATGCCTGCGGTGGCCCAGACCAGAAGCCAAGGGGTGCTAGACCACACCTCCCTGCTCAACTGGAGCAGACAGCTTGGGCCAAGGCTAACCCACTCACTTTGTGAGGTGGGGGGTCGTGGGAGAGGTGCAAAGCATCCTGGAATACTGGGGGACTGTGAGTTAACTTGAATTTGAAGGGGATCTGGGACAGAAGTTCAACAAAGTGAACTAAACAGTTAAGTCTGATACTACATCCATCCAGGTTTATCTTAAACCAGTTTTGCCCATTATGAAAGTAGTTTATGTGCACTGAACTTCTGTTGTGTTACAGACTTTAACCAGTTTCCAATCACTTACACTGGTTTATGTGTAATTTCTGTCCCTAGCCTAAAGACTTAGTTGTGCACTTAATTATCAAGGACAAATACAGGAAGTGCTCTCTTTCAGAAAGCAAATCTTAATCCCTCCTTCCCCATCTGCCACAATTTCTTTTACATGTCCCCAACATGGCGTCCCACATAAATTTCATGAAACAGGAGTTCTACCAGGAATATCTGTTCCCTAAAGAGTGAAAAAGAAACAAGTGGAGATGTATCCAGCTGGTTCTACTAGCCGCCTGTTTTGTTGCATTGAGCATGACAAATATTTCTTGTTCCTCCTTGCAAACAGAAATTCAGTGCACCTAAGTGATTGTTATGGAATAGCAGAATAGTGAAATCTTTCTGTGCTGTGTGCACTGCATTCAAAATTATTCATGACATCCAGGGTTCTTGCCTAAGACAAATTTTCCTCTTAGTAATTTTCTACAAAACTCTGTGCGGCTAATTCCATAAAGAAAATTGATCTGTCAGCATTACTTCTAATGTAATGCCACACTCAGATGTGGAAGCCAAGCCTTTTTAGACATGCTATAATTTCAAACAACTTTTTGCCTAAACATTGTCAATAGACATTGAAGCTATTGCTATAGCTTTCAGCTGAGACATTTTCTTAGGTGGATAAACATTTTTAATACCTTAATGGGTACCACCAAATTGAAACTAGCAATTTTTAATCCCTGTGGATACAAGCCTGGCCCTATAGCAGGGTGAAGATCTTCAGTTCACCTGGTGATAGGAACACGACTTTTCTTGCAGTCTTTATTACTGTTTGCTTATAGGATGCTTCGAAGATAGACTGAGTCTCTCTGTAGCTTCTTCAAAGCAAAACTCACCCTCAGAACTGAAAATATTTCCTCGCTATATTTGTTTTCTTTCAGAGGCTGGTCCAAAACACCATCTATAAAATTCTCATTGGCAAAATGATGTGTCTGAAGTATAAGCAGAGATACAACTGGAATCATAGAATAAAATCCCTAAATTGAAACACTCTTGAACTACAAAGGTGCTCTAAATTGTACCTCAGACCCAGATTTTCTTCTTGGAAATTCACATGCACCACATGTCAAAACTTGGGAGTTTCTATGACATGGAACCCCAGCAGGCATCTGCACATTTATTATCTGAAACTACATATCTGAGCAGGGCTATCAGTCACCCTCAGTAGTGATACTGCTCTCCTTTCTAAGCATGTTTAATTCATATGTTGTAATGTTATTCACATAACTCACCATCCAAACAGGGGATCACTTCTGCTGTAAGCTAAAGGGTTATAGTTAAAGTCAGGAATCTAAGCTAGAAAGACAGAGAGAAAGAGAAAGAGAGAGAGGGAAGGAGAGAGAACGCATGTGTGTGTGAATGGCAGTGCATATTTTCATACTGATTTGGGTTTGGTCTCACATATCATCCAAGATGCTGAAGCTGGAAAAGCTCCCTGAAACCAAAACTGTAAGAAGAATTTATACAGAGCCTCAAGTATAATAGCATTTGTTTTCCTGTTATTTCTCTTGGAAAAAAACATATATATATATGTTAACTGGAGGTCACTCAATGAGTTTTGGTGAGCTGTCGGGGGGGGCGGAGTGCCATCTTGGATCCAGAAAAAAACATATATGGAAAAATCTCTATTAATCCGGTTTAATGCCCTTTCCTGTGGAGCAAAATATATTCATAAATATATTTTTCTCCCTGCAGAATTCAGTTTCGTTTAAGTCTGTCCTCAGTTAGACCCAGGGCAGAAACCAACCTTTTACCTTACAAGGATGGGTCTGTGGGCTATAGCTGTTCATCATTAGAGCACATACCAGGAGCATGTTGGTGGGGTTTCAGCCACTGTGTTGAAGGGCTATGGTAGGTTAACTTGTGTGATACAAGGTCCGAGGAGTGAGCAAGACAGGTAAGCCTAAATAGAGGAAGAAGCAGGGTTTATCATGTAACAGCATTTCAGTGTTCCACAAACATTATCTAAGAAATCCACACAAAATGTTTCTGAGGTTAGCACCATTATTCATCCCCATTTTGAGTTAGTAAAACTGAGTTCATAGGGAGAGGAAAGGGCTAAGGCCTTTCATACTTTCTAAGGGAGTTAGGTGCTCAACTTCCACTGATCCCCAATGGGAGATGAGCACCCATAGCATATAAAGAAATGAATAGTATCGTTTGAAATAGTTTGCAAGCTGTTTCATGGTCTTCACTAGTTGCTGATGTTTCAGAGGGCAGCAGAGCCCTGCCAAACCAGCTATATAGCTGCATAGCTAGTCCTTCCACATTGTATTTAGTTAATAAACAGGATCATTTAGATCCTCGTACATCTGTGCAGATGCAAAAAACCACAACAAACACGTACTCCTTTATAGACTAACTTTTGAAAATCACATCCCAGCATGGCCAGTTCTAACAACTCTGTCTAAAATCATTATTTTTTAGTGTGTTTTTTTAGCTAAAAGCATGATTTTGAGGATCTGAATCATGATTTTTCAATAGTTGACTTGGTGATGCTCCCATTGTGCTGGGCTGGGCCAGGCCAGGGGGGTGTATCTCCCCTTCCTACCCCCCCACCTCCCAGAGAGGCCGGCAGCTGGTGAGGGGGCAGGGCTGGAGAGAGATTACCTGCTGGATCCCCCACTCTCTGAGGCTGACAGCAGAGGGTAGGGGTGTATGTCCAAAAGTAAATCAGACATGGGCTGCCAATCGGCTGGGTTCAGCAGACTTTAGCAGTGTCCGGCATAACGGGAGGTACACGTGAGCACCCCCAGGCTCCTACCCTGGGCCAGTGCAGGCTTCTGCCTGCTTCGGCCACCAAAATACTGAACATAAGTTCAGTTTGTTATTGGTCCAATCTATGCAGCCCTAGAAAACCTGCAAAGATTGAATTGATTCCACCTCGGGCTTTTTGAACTTCTGTACTTAGCTAACAGAACAGTAACACAATGTGGTGCTACTGAGAAGGGAGGGAAAGGGAACGGAACAGGAAGCCTTTCTCTATTGGCCTATTAAAATTTAAAAGAAATTAATACAAAATGTGTAGAAACAGCTGCACCATGTCAGAGTCTGCTAAGGAAAAATGGAAATTGGAGTTAGTGGTGTTGACTGTCAACACTATTTTAAAAAAAATTGCCAGCAAGAACTAACATCTGCAAAAGTGTTTGTTCTCCACAGTGATAAATTACCCATCAGTCTCCCTGTGATGTTTTCTGCTATGGTGCAGGCTTGTTATCCTCACATATTTTACTCACCACTTTGGGGCGAGAGGGAAAAAAAAAATCAATGCATATGCATCTTTGAATAAATTCAAATCTAAAGCAGAAGAGAGAAATTTGTATTAGCCATATTCTGTGTCTCAAGAAATTTACCTGCTACTTTCATGGATACTAGTTTATGTGACAGACAAAGAGCCATTAATTTTGGAGTCCAGTGCCAATTAAAGTTGCAGTGCTGGTAGCTACAAAACTACAGATCTAAGCATTAATTTGATCTGCTTACTGATATGAAACCCATTTTTGCTTAACTGTGAGCACAGAAATATTGATTTCGTGTCCATGAGTTATGTTTGCACTGTGAAACCTGAAGTCATAGTCTTCAGCATGAAACAAATTAAGATGTTAATAGTAAAAATAGCTCTTCTAAAAAACCTAAGACTTAAAAAAAAAAAAAAAAAAGTAGGGAGCCTATATCCATAATGAGATTTTTGTGTTTCCTTTTCCTATCTACCATACCAAAAATGTTGGAGACCACAAAGTCTCAAAAACATTTTCCTTCTTGCAAGATTCAGGATATGTACATAGAAAAATAGAGGAATTAAAAAAAAGCACTTAGTGGTTTTAAATTTAGTTCTGAGCAGAGCTAGTGTAACCAGCCAGGCAGCACAGGAGGCTGCCTAGGGGAGCAAATAAAAGGCAGCGGCAAAAACAATGTGCACACACCTCACACCTGCTCAATAGGGACCCACCTCAAGAGTCTAGGAATGCAGAAAGAAGCAGGGTTCTGTCTGGTGCCCACCCTTGCCAGGTTCCAGGTACATTACAAGGGAGGACAACAAAGGGCAGCAAAAAATCTTTGTGCCACTCCTGATTCCAAGTAGCAGTGACTTGTAATAGAGACAACTTGGCCTTGCTCTAATAGTGAAGCCCTAACAGTGAAGGACAAGAGTAAAAACAGGAATAAACAATGATCAAAATATTCGGTGGTTCAGCCTGAAAAAACATCCCAAAGGTTGGATCCTCCTCTACCCATTTTCAGGCGAGAAATGAGTTGCAGATAGAAAAGAGAGATCAAGTTTTCATTGGTTATGTTCTGACAAAAGAACTAGAAATAGAATAAACCTGTCGAACTGGATGACTCACAGGATTAGTACAGAACAGAGATACTCAAGCTGCAGCTTCAAATCCACAAGTGGCTCTTCCATGTATCAAAGAAAATGTTATCATTTTTTTTATTGCATGAATTGGGGATGTTTTTTCCTGCAATCATGAATAATGCATCACATCCTCACTTGGACCGGACAAATGTTGACTAATGTATAATAGGTTTTGTCTTTGAACTGAATTGTGTTTATGACAATTCATCTAGGAGGTATACATGTTGTTGTGATTCTTTCATCAACACTAGTTCAGAGACTGCTACAGAGTTACCAGGCTTTTTACCCCCAGTGTCACTGATTCAAATCCAGGCAAAGTCAAACAGGCTGAACAACATTACACCCTGTCAGCTCTTCAATAACTTACTGCAGGGCCCAGATTCTCAACCTTCTTAGACTCAAGGGCTAGGGACAGACATTCAAAAAGCCCGAGCCTGAATTGATTCAGTCTTTGCAGGTTAGTCTAACCTGCAGAGAGTGAACTGGTTTGCAAGTAATAGAAGTTTGGCACATGCCTGCAGTGGCTCAAACCAGAAGCCCGGGGGTGCTAGAGCAGCCCTCCCATCCACAAGGAAGCTGAGCTGAGGAGGGGGAGTGTGGCCAGGCCCTGGCAGGCCGACCCCAGTGGCTCGCTGACAGCCAGGAGCAATCTGGGAACACAGGGCTGCCTGGCCCCAGAGGGGAACTCTTCCCCCTCCTCCCTCTCCCCCACCGCCGCAGGGTTGGGAGGGGGACCCTGTTCAGTGCTAGGGGGCTCTCCTCCCTCCTCCTCTCCCCCTGCAGTGGGGTGGGAAGGGGGGCTCTGTGAAGCTGAGTATGCAGCCCCCACTGCCTGGCAGCAGCAGGCAGGGAGGTCAGGGTACCCATGCCCAGCGCAGGCATGGCTCTGGACAGCGCTGCACAGGGGAGGGAATGGAGCCTGCCTGATCCCCACAGCTCTGCTCCCTGAGCCTGAGCCTGCAGTGGGGGAAGTCCTACACTGGAGCCAGCTGCTTCCCCTGCAGAGTCGAGCATGGGGTAAATGGATATTCTCATGCCCATCCTGTCTGAACTCTGGTAAGTCCAATGACTTCCTGTGGCAATATGTTCCATTTTCTAGTTGCAAGCAGTACAAAGAAATGTTCCCTTTAATCTCTTTGGAGTTTTCCATTACATGTCTTCTTGTGTGTAAGTTAATAACACAGGGAGCATGAATGTTCCCAATCCACCTTTGATTGCAAGGCTTGGATGCTTGAAAAAATATTTAGCCTTGGTGCTGCATATGAAAACTGTGAAAGCTTGGACAGTATACGTTGCACAAAAATGCAAGGCAATGGCTGCTGCAAGACTGGATTGTGGTAACAACACTGCCAGAAGAAAATCAAATTCCACTAATGGCTTGCAGCCCATTAGGTGTCGGGACAGTGGAGTGCTTGCAGTACCCAAAATCAGACCCATGCCATAAAATAATAAAAGTGATGGTTAAAACTGTTAACAGAGACCTGACACACTTATCACATGTGTATTTCCAAGCTTAGAAAGCCAAAGAAAAGACTGAGCCAATGAAAGCAAGGTAACTACATATGCATTTCAGTTAAGCTAGCAACTAAAGACGACAAAAGACCAAATATACATTTCAGGCAAAACCTGTAAAAGGTGCGCTGAATACAGGAAACATGCCCTGTACATGACAAATGCATCCTGCTCACATTTCTCAAAACAGGCATCCAATTTCTAAGGTGTTACAAATGTCTCAATCATTCAATGTATGTCTGGAGTTTTGTAAACAGATCATCACCGGTACAAGCTATTGCAAATTTTCCCCATTGATAAATACCTCAAAAGAGGTCCAGTAACCAATGCCTCTAAGCATCCTGTTTGACTGTTTGAGAACCATCACCTGTAATTGACCTATAATAGTCAGGGCTGTGTCTTCACACCTAGACAAATCCAAAAACAGGAGCCAGGCAATTTAACATTTGTAATATGATGGCCACCCTTTTCCTCCCTTTTTTGTTCTGACTATAATCGGCCAGCGATCAAAGAAAAATGCCTTGAAGTTATACAATTAAACAGTATAAAGCAAGACAGAACTGCCAGCAAGATGTATGCTGTCCAGGGAAGACCAAGAAGCCATCCTGCCACCCAGCTGATAAGCAAAGGATCCACGCAGTGAGGCTGTATATGAACTGTTTCCTGGAGTGTCTGCATTGGGTAAAGATCTCTTCGCAGCTAAGATAATGCAAGAACTAATAGCTCATTTCATATTGGGAAAGAGTCTTTTTTCTGTCATTTAGTTTTGCAACTTGTTGGTAGTTAGAAAAGCAAGCCTTTCTGATATTCATCAACTGAGTGTTGTGTCAATTTTCAAAACACTAGATTTAAAAACCCATTTCTAAGTACAACATTGGAAGCCCAGTGGTAGAACCCTTACTCATTTTGCCTAGGTGCTTTTTCATACGACTGCTCCCACAAGTAGGTGTGTGCCCAAGAAAGTTGAACAAATACTTTAAATAGGCAATGTGCAAATAGAACATAAGGGGCAGGATGTAAGGAAAAATGTGAACAGTGAACACTATATTAGGTAAGTATCTAAATGCAAGTTGAGTTCTTTTGCATTCTCTGCCCTTACACCATAAATTCCTCAGTGTGTCTCTGCTACTAACTGATTCCTCCCTTTCTATTTCTAAGACAAGCAGGCACAGTAAAACATAGAAATTCATTTGTGGCATTGCCCTTAAGTATAAGCACCCTCCCTCCCTCCCCCCGCCCCTTAAAAGCCTCCATAAATGTGCAGTGATTTTATCCTCTGAGATTCACAGAAAATATGGAGGTTTATAAATGTTTATGACCAAGAAATGGTGGCAAGACATTTGCCTCTCTGATTACCGAGCACAAAATGGCCTTAATTAATCTCAGAAAATGAGTCATTCTCCGGCACAAGCTGAGATCTTCTGGAATGATTTGATACGTGACAAATTTTGAAAGAGAAACATTCCATTTTCATCCAGGTAAAAATAAGCTCAGTTAAAAAAAAGCCCCAAATACCTAATTTGCCAGTTCATACAAACCCCAATTCATCATTTGATTTTATACATATTTTTGGATAACAATTTAATCCTTTTCAGTCTCTCCGTCATTATAACTGTTACTCACATGTTATTGCCTTCTCTCTGTCTCTTTATGGTGTATAAAATCATGCTGCCAAGTCCAATCATTTGACACCTCTAGCTGCAGCCATAAGCCAGACATTTTTCCAGCACTTTCCCAGAAAAAAGAAAACTATACAATGTCAGCACATCTCTGGTGAAGGTTCTGATACAGCTGATAGAGGATTGGCAAAAGTTTGTATCACAACAGTGTCCACTATGGCCTGAAAGATGTCAGAGACAGCAACATGCTGCACACTGCAATATAGTAAAAGCCTTTTTATAAACTGAAACTGTATTTCTGAAGCTCACTTCTCCCATTAGGATGTTTCAGTAACTCCTTCCCATGCATGTAACTCTGTTTCTCAGAAGTCATTCTGACCCCAAAAATCACCAAAAAAGGTATAAATACAAAGAAACAATGAGGACTTGATTTGCATACCCTTTCTGGGTGTGGACAGATGTAACAGGGTAATTTGGGGTTAAATTTACAGGTCTTAGCTATATCATAACATAAAAGCATGCAGGTGTAACAGTTGATAGCACATGCACGCTGCTAAGTGACAAGTCTCTATGGCTCTTTAAAATGGTTCAAAGTGATGTCTCTCCACAGGTTCTGAGAAGTATGTTCCTGAATAACTCTGTATCAAAAAAAGAAAGAAGCATATGTGCTCTTTTGCTTTTTTCCTCCTACAAATTAAAAAGACACTGAAATTATAAATCATTAGCAAAAAAGTATAAAGGTGTTACATTAAATGTCTAATTTTAAAACCGTTGAAACCAGAGGTCAAATTTTACAGTAATCCAAAGGTCAGTGATTACTGACTGGACCACCACTACAGCACTTTCCAGAAGTGGTTTAATGATGGTGCTGGCAATTTGTAGATTCAGTTTTTTCATAATGGTAGTTTCAACAATACATGCAGAAACAATTTACAGCACAGCTCCAGGGAGTGAGGCAGGAAAGACAAAAAAGTGAAGAGAAAATGGAGAAAGCCAAATATTACTTTCCAAGAGGTCTACAGATGGCAACAAGCAGACTCTGTCTTCTTATACAAGTTGTATTTTAGAGTCATCATAACAAAAACTCTCTGCTCCAAGGGACTTCCTTTTGTCCAACAGGAGACATAAAGAAGCAGCCATCTACCCTAAATACCCTGATAGGAGAAGGTATCAAGCCAGCAGAACCTGTTCCCATGCTTGCTTGCTTCAGCACAAGGACATGAGGACAGAGAGGGACACATCAAGGAGCAAGGAGGGACATGAAATGGGTTCCAGCTTGTTTATGGATCCTCAGAGACAATGCTTACGTAGCTTAGGTTAGGGCAATCCAACTAATCCATACTGTGAACCTGGGGCCAGAAATTGACTTTTGAGCAACCCCACACTCCCTCCCAGCACTGACTGGTAAACCCGACAAATCCTTGATGCAGCAGGAAGTCTGCCCCACAAAGTTTGGACTTCAAGAAGAATGGCTAAAAAAAATTAAATGGACTTCAGAAATCTGCATTATACTGCTCAATTTGTGATCAAATGATGTGTCATATCATAGACCAAAAGTCCTCTCTTTTTAGAGGTTAAAATTGGTGCTGAAATAATCACTTAAAATCCAGTAATGAAAACTGAAGTAGGCAGTCTTAGCCTATATATATTATGCATAGTAGTAAGGTAAAAAGAAGTCATTTTTTGAACTTGTATAATAATAGGAGATTCAATACCAGTACTTAAAGTGTTACTATAATTGCATACCGAGGTGTTGACTTTGTCATATAGATGAATGATTAGTGCACAGGACTTGGATTCAAGAAATATGGGTTCAGCTCCCAGCTCTGTATGACTTTGGCAAGCCATTTTATTTCTGTCTGCCTCTTCTCCATCTGGGCTAGGGACAGACATTACACATAAATGGTTTAAGTGATCAGAAACTGGTTTAAACCTGCAACAGAATATAAGTTCAGTGTGCATAAACAAGTTTCCAAATGGCTGAAACTGGTTTAAGATAAACCTGGTTAAATGTAGTATCAGACTTAACTAATTTAGGTCGAACCAGTTTATGCAATGTCTGTCCCAGATCCCTTCTTGGTTTAAATTAAACCAGAGTTCCCCAGCATCCTAGATGCTTTGCAGCTCTGGGCTGTGCTGTCTGCTCCAGAGAGCAGAGCTGACCCCATCCATCTGTTCCCTAGCCAGAGCTCCAGCAGAGACTGCAGGCACAGCAGGGTCTGTCTGGCTCCCCACTGCCTCACCTGCCTTGCTGCTCATTGCTCAAGCAGGGATCCTGACCCACTCCCTCCCATCTCCCACAGCATGGACCCCAGCCCACAGACCCTAGGCATATGGTATGCTAGCTAATGTTGAGAGGTGTGTCTCCAATTTCACTGGGACAGACAGACAGAACAGTGTCCACTTAGGGTGTTTTGGATCTAATCAACAAGTCAGCTGGTAATGTCCCTCCATTCCTTCCTTGGAAAAAGCTGTTTAAAAAGAGCTTGAACTAATGAGAGAGGCTTTTGTTTTCTTGATGGGCTGCTAAACACTGTGTTTTCAGCTCCCTGCTGCCTCCCTCACCTCTCAGGTTTTCAGACAGTATGAAGAAGCAGGGAGTGGGAGATTGTAAAACTCAGTATCATCAACAGTTGCATGCCCTGTACACACACCCCTTGCCTCAGAGTGCTAGCCAGGGGCTGGAGGCTGGCAACACTCCCACCCCTTGAGCAGCAAGTGGGGAAAAGCCTGGGACTGTGTAGGCAGAATAGAGGTTTAAACCCCTCCCTAATCAGAGCATTCTGCCAGGACCTGGCCACCCCCCACTCCTCAGCTCAGCACTATGGAAGGGAAGGGAGACGCCCCCCGCACCCCCCTCCCCACACTTCTAGCCAGAGCCACTGCAGGCATGTGGTTAAATTTCCTCAGTCCAGGGGGAATGTCTGTGCACTTGCAAATCAGTTCAACCTAGCCAGGTTAGACTAACCTGCAGAGATTGAATCAATTCAGGCTCAGGCTTTTTGAATGTCTGTCCCTAGCCCTGGAAAGTGAGGACAATAATCTTTCCTGTCTCCCAGTCTTTGCAGGCCTTGTCTGTTTACCTCTATAAACTCTAGGGAAGAGATTGTTTCTTTACTGTGCATTCTTGACTGTGCCCTCTGCTGAGCCCTCTAGGTAGTACTGCAATACAAGCAACAATAGTTACCACAATAAAGGGGATGGAACAACTGGCAAAACTTAATGTTTGGTACTGATATATATTCAAAGTTGTGTAGAATTGAGAGCAATGAAAATTCATGAAGAACCTTGTGCCACAGACCAATGTGTTTCCATCCTGATTTGCAAGGACCACCTCTTGGGATAAAATAGTAATTCAGTGTTCACGATGGATACAGTCTTCTGCTTCGTTGGCTAGGCTGGCAATAAGGGTGCCAATTAGTGTCAATACTAGGATAATAACTGGCGACTTTGGAGGTAAAAACCTCTAACTCTCATTAGGACGCTCCCTGGGCCATAGAGTCCTAAACCCCATAACGAGCCTGTTTTTAATATCATAGGGTATTAGAACAGATTGTCTGTAACTAATATTCCTCTCAAATTTAACAGCCAAAACAATACTTCACTCCTTAAGCATTTTAGCTGCAAACAAGGACATACTTCTTGCACAGAATTTTGAATGTCTTAAAACTTACACTACAGAAACTTTGTTTTTCAATATGCGACAAAAATGGAGCTATCACAAACATGAACCTAACCAGCCTCACTGATTTTCTCCCAATCAGTCCACCTTGAAAGATGTTCTGCATCAATAACATTGGCAATGAGTACATGATGGTTTAAAATATTGGCAGGTGTCCTTCACAGGGACTTAACAGCAACCATGGACCCAAGCCTAGTTGTAAATTGTGCATCATCCTGATTATAAGGGTACCAGCTACTGCAATCCGGAGATCCTACTATGTAATTGAATAATTTAAAGCTGGGCTTGTTTCCATGATTGCAGTCAGTTTTTGTAAGTCTTCTCTTGGTGCCAAAAATTCATGTCAGGGGGGATACATCCTGGATCCAGAGCCATTTTCTCAGTGACATTTCTTAAAACATAATTTCACTTTTTACTGTAAACTTGACACATGGAGCCAGCCACAATTAACCCTTTACAGCAGGGAACAGAGCTGTGTCACCTTCCTGCTCTCCTTCATTCATCAAGCAGACCTGATCCTTTTCTGTTTTATTTTCCCTTCCTCTCTCTCCCTGACTCTCCCCTAGCTGCTAAGTGGGATGCCTCCCATCTTTTTAGACCTCCTCTGAATCATCTCTTGCGCCAACAAGGCAATTAATGAACTCTACCCATCACAATCAGGCAATGAGTCTCTTGTACCCCACCCTCTTTCCCTCTGCTGTGGAATGTTTCTTCAGCATAGAGCTTTTCTGAGGTCTGAACCAAGAAACTCCTACTTATCTTGGCTAGAGGCGGGGGATATGGTCTAGCAGCAAGACTAGACTGACCAAGGCCCCCTGGTTCATGATACAGCTATAGATAGGGACTAGTAATGAGCAAAAGACCTTTTTCCAGTGGGAACAGGCCTTTTCTCCCCTGTGGTACAGCACAACTGAGCAGCCCTCCCCCTCCACCAGGAAATAACCTGTGTCTAGGTGACTTAGCAGGCCATTAGGACTGGACAATATCCCATGTTAAGCTAACAATAATGTAAAGATTATTGACTTCAATAGCTCAAGGCTCAGTCTGCAGCTCTAGAATTGTGTAAAGACCAAGGGGAGTCCTTAGGAGACTAACTAGCACGCTATCATAACAAGCCACAGGGTCAGTGATGTCAAGTCAAATTTACCTACTAATGTCACCATGCAGACACTGAAACATAGAATCACAACAACAAGGGACATTTATTTCAAGAATCTTTACAGCTCTGATGCATCCCATGTACCTGGCTCCCAAACTTAAGGATAAGTGAAAACCCAAATGCAGGATCTACAAAATTAATTAACATTCAGATTTGTGATAAGGTAAAGATCACGCGTTAAAAAAAGAAAATGAGAGGCAGATGCAGTATGGAATTGTGTAACCGTGATGTTTCTACATCAGGGGAGGAGTTTTAAAAAGCTATGGAAGAACCAGAGCAGTTAAGGGGTACAAGCAGCCAGAAGTATTAGAAGAAATTCAGGCACCCTTTAGATGATGAATTGGGAAAAAAAATTATAACAGATGGACTGTAGCAGAGAGCAAGCAGGTATATATTCACCAGTATGGAATAGCCTTAGTGGGGCACTGTTTTGCCCAGTACTGTATATAAAATATATACAGCCAAACTACACTTGCTAAACAGACACAGCTTAATTGAAATCAATGGAGTTCCTCTGTCAGACAGTAGCAGTGGATCTGAGGCATAGGAATGCTCTGATATTTGCAGACACGCTGCTGCTATGCCCAGAGCTCAGATGCTGCAGAAGCATTGCTTCGATTCTTATGGCCCAGCAGCAGCTGTCTTGGCTCCTCACAACCTCCTGGCTGCTGTACATTTTATTCCCGAGAGCAGACAAGAGGCAGGAGCAGGTGCACCACTGCCAGTTCTGGTGCTAGCACCAGAGGCAGAAGGCTTTGACAGGGCATGCATGCTGTCCTTTCCTTCCTAAGACAAGCAGAGCGACTGGGTCATTTTCCCTCCCTCACTAATACAGATGGCACTGCTGTACTTGCTACGGGGATAATAGAATGGTTGAAAGACATGTCTTCCCTTTCATTTCCATTGCCCTTTCTGCATCATATGAACACAGATAAAGGGTGACATGCTGGCCATTGCAATGTCACTGCTGCCTGTGTATATAACCATAATGCTTTTTTAAAGCAATGCTTTTAAGGATTACAAACAAAAAATCACTGAGTGACTGGCAGTCCCAGCATTCCTTAACTGCTACTTTAAGAACAGGAAACGTGCTCGTCTTGCATTTTACCTGAGTGGTAGATTCAACCTCCGCCACAGCTTCTGTGTGACTTTGTGGAAGGGGCCAGAACATGCCCTTGGTGAGCGCACACAAGTGAATAGGGGAAAATTCCACTTATTCACCATGGCCCTGCAAAAAAAACAGCCAAAATTCCCAATCTTTGTATTCCTGAAGCTCAAGGGAGTATAAGGGAATCACAATGCCCCTAAACTCAACAGTGTGGTCAGGAACATGACCATCTTCAGTAGCCTCTATCACAGGGGTCAGCAACCCCCGGCATGTGTGCCGAGCATGGCACATGAGGCCATTTTGCTCAGCACGCCACTGCCGGCCTGGGCTCTAGGCAGCTGCTGCCAGCCACGAAGACCAGGCTGCTCCCAGCAGGCAGCTGGGAGGCTGTAAGCCCTGCCGTGGTTGGCAGCAGCTACCCAGAGCCTGGGCTGGCTGCAGCCAGCAGGCCGCAAACATCTGCTCTAGGCTCCAGCATTAGCTCCATACCAGCAGGTGCAAGCGTGCCTCGGAACGGACTTTGTCCAGTGGCCCAGGAGCCCGTGCATCTGGTTCTGTGCATTTGTCTGCCTCTGTCTGGTCCTGTGTATCTGTGTGTGCACATGTGTCTGGTTCTGGATGTGTGTGGGCATGTGTCTGTTCTGGGTGTGTTCTGGTTCTTGGTGTTTGTGCATGTGGTTCTCTATGTGCATGTACATGTGTCTGGTTCTCTCTCTGCTCCCCTTTTTCTTTCTCTCTCTCCTCTTTGTCTTGTCTCTTTTTTTCTCTCTCATTGCAACATGCTCAACAAAAATGGAATACACAACAAAGGCAACATTATCATTATTAAATATACTAATATGCAGTGCGTCCTGCCATGTACACCCCCCACCTCCCCACCCCACCCTCATTTTGTTTTTCTGGCATGCCAGCACTCCGGCACCTTCCAAGGTAGATATTGCGGTTTTTTTGGCACTCTGGTCAAAAAATTTTGCCTACCCCTGCTCTATCATAATGCATTGCATTGATGAGAGCTAGGCAAATTTATTTTGGTGAATGGTACTTCTGCCACATACATAAGTTGAATTCATTGAATAGCTTTGGCTGGAAACTTTTTGGAGTGGAATGGAGACAGGAAGATGATTCACAAAAGGCTACTCTCCTTTCACCAAACAAATCAGTGATTAGAGCTTTCACACAAGATATAGGAGGCCCATGTCCTCTGCCCTCTCCCAGGAACTACTCAGCACACTGCACACAGAGCTCTCAGAGTACAGAGCTCACTGAGTATGGAGCTACTCAGCACAGCTCACAAAGACACTCTCATGAACCCAGAGGGACGGGCCTTCCATCTTCAGCTCCCTCTGTGGAAAAACAAACTTTATTTCCTACCTATGGGGACTTACCATCTTGTACCATCTACACTTTTCCCAGAGCCTGACAAAGGGACTTTGATCCTGAAAGCTTGCAGAAAAAGACAATTTTCTTGCGATTTCCTAGTTGGTCTAATAAAAGGTATCGTTTTGGAACCGAAAGTTCCGGTTTTTTGTATCTCTCTCAGGAGCACACCTTAACCTCCAGGCCATGGGGGATTCTGCAGGTGAGGGATAGCTCTCATTATCTCCTGGTGACCCTGGCCCACTTTGCATATACATTCACTGGAGCTGGGACTGGAATCAAGACTTCCTGCCCTCCCAGCTATTGTCCAAATCATCACACTACAAGACACGCAGGTTTGCTCTTTCTGCTTTCCAGTGACTGCCTAAGTATTTTATTCAAACAGGGCCTACCAAAAAGGCTGAACACACCTGATCTCAGGATACCCTACAGCCTGGTGGTTAGGGCTCTCTGCCAGCAGGTAAGATACAAACCCCATCAAGCAGTCTGAGCTATTAGGAGAGAGTGGAACACTACCACCACCATCAGTTTTGTGAATTTAACTTTCACTTGCTTTGGCTCTGCTTCAAAAACTTGAAAATGTAACATTTGTTTGGGGTTCAATGAACAATTCCATGTCTCAACAAGATTTTTCTATTTTTCACTTCAGCAAGAAGAAAGTATAAACTTAATTTGGTCTGATTTTTTTTTTTTTTTTTTTTTGCAGTGTGGGGTGGGGACTGGTTTTTCAGTTTATCTGCCAGAAAAGGAAAAAAATGAAACAGGAATCAATCAGGAAACAAATAATTTATTTGCATATTCCTAATAATGACTACTATAACACATGCATAATGAGGACCCAAATTATGGCTGCTGAGACTCCCTGACTCTGACATCCCCTAACTTTTGATTGCTTAACTTTGCAATCTTAATATTCATTTTAAAAAATTTTCTGGGTGTAGTACTATATACATTATCTCTTCATTAGTACTGAATGTTACAAACATAACACTTATTTATGCCATACTAAAACAATCTGGACACGCCATACTTGGATATCTCTGATATAGTTGCAGGTTTTTCTTACTGTTTAGTGATTTGGAATTTTGGATACCATTTATTATTTGATATTATTCTATAATTTCTACTAGCCTCCTCTCTAAACAAATTGGTTTCAGCCCCTTTAATTTCTTTTCCTTCCTTTGATCGGGACTTTTCCATACCCTGCTCATTCTGGTCACCTGCCTCTGATCATCTCCTTTTAGTATATACCCTATCTGAGATGGTGGGACCATCACTGAGCACAGGCTTCCAGGAGACCATATGTCATTAACTAATAACAAATCATTAGACTATTTTTGGCACAACAACCAAAACAGAAGGCTCCAATTTATACAGAGCCTGACCGGAACTTGTATAGAAAAAATGAGCATTTGTCTGCTTTATAATGAAAATTTGTTCTTATTTACTGACCTCTCCTGTCCTCAACCCTTTGTTACTTCTCTGAGCTCAGTCATACAGCTCTTATTCACACAATTAGCTCCATTTAATTCAAGGGGACTATTCACCTAAGTATCAAAGAATCAGGTTCTTTATAGGAATCAAAAGTATTTTAAAAAAATTGAAAGGAAAAGCTATCCATCCAGATTAATTATAGCAAATAGTACTTTCATCCTCATCACCTTTCCAGTCATTAACTAACTTCCACAAAAGACCTCAGAGATATCAACAAGTATCATTCCCACTTCACAGGTGGGAAACTGAGGCAGGAATGGTTTTGCCCAAGGGCAGAGAGAACCAGTCAGGGGGCAGAACTCAGGAGTTCTCAGTTGCTTTGCAGGCTGGTTAACAAACATCTATGTTCTGGTTTTTGCTTTATCATATCGACAACAGCTCTTAGGATTACACATTTTAGCCACTGTGGGAGGTGTTGAGAACAATTCTAAGCTAAGCCTCTTGACATTTTGTAATACCCGTAATATTTTACTCCTGATTTTCAGGAGGTTGCAGCTTTTGTTAATTTTAATGAGCAACACAGTCCAGACAATAACAGAGTATCCTAGGAAAGCATTTGGAAACAAATCATTAGTACATTGTTTTCAAAGGTGACATATCACTCCTTCAAGAAGGTCACCTATAGTCACTCTCTAACTGCAGTATATTATACCAACCTTTATGTATTCTTAAACCTCACTTGGTCTCCATTAAAAAGGCCTATTGAAATATCTCTTCTCTCTTGCCTTTGCCTCTCAACTTCTTGCTCTGTTATAGGCCTTATGGTTCAATTGCTTATCTAGCCTCGTGAGTGAACACTTCAATTTATTCACCATACAACGTCTTTCTGTAAGTTGTACTGTCTTGTATTACTTGACGGTGCAATGTTTATACGAAAACAGATGCGTCTTGTGGTATAATATTGCAACACATCTATGTTTTCAGCAAGGTTTTTTGACTGTTAAGACCAATCCCAAACACATACTGTAAAAGAAAAATGTGTATGGACCACAAGGGCGCAGTGGGAATTCAAACTATGCTGTCAGCTCTGTTGCGTATGGGCAGAGTATGTATATTGCATTCAAGGAATCATTCCCCAGGTCAGTCACGTTAAGAGAGTAAAAAGAATAAGTTTGAATCCATCATATTAAGGACTTTAAATTATTTTGTCTCACTAGAGAACATTGCCTTTTATTCTACATATAGTTGTGCCAAGCAGCATTTCTACTGGATAAGGAAATAACCTTTCAATGCATCCAACTCAAAGCTTCAGAAGTTTGCTCAGAGCTCCCTGCTGCTGCTGCTGCTGCATGCATTTACCCACCCAGGCGCTGCAGGCCAAATGCTGCGTTCTCTGCCTTGTCTCTTTCCAAAGGGAAATTCAGTGGGAGCTTTAGCTTATATGACACAGGCAGACAATCAGCTCATCACAAAATATGCAAAAACAGAGTGGCCTCCAGGCCTTCTGTCTCTCAGTGAATAATGTTACCCACAAACCCAGGAACTGGGCAATCCTCCAACATGTGTCAGATCTGCAGAGAGCCACAAGTACAATATTTCTTGCATTGTCAAATCCTTCTCATATAAGTGTAGTGACTGGAAAGAAAATGGCTGGACAGAAAGTGGGATTGGTGCAGTAGGTCAAAGCCTGTAGTGAGATGTAAGGGCATCCTTTCTGGCTCACTAAGTTTCAAAACACCAAGTTTAAAGATTCATATGTGCTTCTTCCACTGGGCCCAAAATTATCTGAGCTTCAGCTCCCAGGAGTTAACCTTCCCCTCCAATGTACGTGTCACCTCTGCCCTCCATCCACATCACCTCTCTTCATATTTGTATTGCAGATGTGCCCAGAAGCCCCCATCACAGAGATAGCATTCAAAACATAAGCTGATAATTAGGGTGGATTGATCCTGAAAATCAGTAGCATCTGCACCCTTTGCCCAATGCTGGCCTGGAAAGCTGACTGCCCCAGGCAATCCATTTTGGACCTCTTTCTGATAAGAGAACATTCCTAGAACTGCAATGACTGCCTTTCTACTACTTGACTGAATCAAATCTGCAAATACAATCTCCAGCCTTCAGCACCTGGGTGGGTAAATACAAGGGTGGAGAAGTAAGGAAAATGGATTAAGATTCTTAATTTTGAGTAGCGAACACAAATGACAGAAGAAAAAGAGCCTTATATATAGCCCTCACACCTTCAGCTCCCTGTAAACAGGAAAGACAAGAAAACAGGATTGGAAGAGAATATGTAACCTTGGTGCCTCACCATCAGCAGCAGAAGCAACATTCCTCAAATAAGACACTAAAGGAAGATGTGTAAGTGTGAACTTCAATGAGAAGATAGGAGCAGATGTATCATGTGATGGACCTTCCAAAAATGGAAAAGATACAGACTAATGGAGTAGGAGAGAAAATGAGACTGTGGCCCATTGCAGAGTTGGCTTTAATTACCCCTTTACCATACAATTTAAATACACTTGACCAGCAAAGGGTGACATGAGAGAGGCAGTATTATCCCCATTTTGCAGCTGAACAGCTGAGGTTCACCTGTTCAGGAATACAGCTGAGGAATATAGCAAAGGAATATAGCAAGAAAAAAGAGAGAAAAAAGTAGATGAAATAACAAGAAGAACAAAAAAAAGTCACTATAAGATGGGACAGCACAACAGGGGTAGATAAGGGGGACTGAACAAATAGGAATGACACAGACTGAAAGAAAAGAAGATACTATTTTTTCAGAGAGGGACAAACGTTAGTAAAACTACCATGTAGGTTTACATAAATGTATGTTTTACTTCTGAAAAGATGATGTTGAGGGCAAGATACTGAACTGAGACTCAGGACACCTGGGCCTCATTTCCACCTCTGCCACAGCTGCCTGGGTGTAATTAAAACACTCTCTGTACCTCAGTTGTTCAGCTGCAAAATGGGGATAATACTGCCTCTCTCATGTCACCCTTTGCTGGTCAAGTGTATTGAAATTGTATGCTAAAGGAGTAATTAAAGCCTACTCTGCAATGGGCTCCAGTCTCAGCAGGAATCTCTGTGTGTTTCAAGATAGTCTTAATAATAATGAATAAAGGAAGTGCTGAAGAGAGACAGTTCATTGCTACTGGGGAAAGTGGCCAATGAAACAATCAGTTTACTCATGCTGGCCAGAATGTTCTGGGTTTCTGTTGCCATCTTTCACCCTAAGCATCTAAATATGGTAACCACTTTGCTTAATTAAAATAAATGGCAAATTATGACCCTGGAGACCTTTATTGAGCATCTGAGATGCCATTTCATTGAGCAACTGCTAACCACCCTCCTAGGGAAAGTCAGAAGAATGCAAAGGTATTTTCTGACAAACTAATTAAATTGTTGTGTGTCCCAAGTCCTGGAAAAGTCTCCAGTTTTCATACTGTATTATACCTTGTAGCATGTGAATTTCCTCCAGGCCCTGCTAACTTGTGCAAAACTAGAGAGGCAAACTTATTAACCAAATGCACCAAGGCCAAATGTTGGCTTGTTTCAGCACAGCCAAAGAAAACAATTCACCAAGCCAGCAAATTACTGTAAAATATTTCTGCCAGGCAAAGCTTTATTCAATAGCTTGCATGTTGCAGTGCCTATTAAAATAAATTAATGGTGGCAAGCAGAGCTGCAATTTCAGAGCGAACAGTCGGCAAAAGTGGGCTGGAGGCCTGGGAGAAGGAGTCTGTTCTGAAGATGAAAAGAGGTCACTAGAGCAGGGGGTCAGAAAACACCAGCAGTCTCCCTTCTGCTTCATCCATTACAAGATGCACTCTGCTCCAGTCCACTTCACCTACCTTCTCTGAGGTCTTCCTCTCACAGCACATGGAAGCTGCAGTCCATGGCACCAGCTTTAGAAAGGGCCCCTGACCTGATAATTTTCCTCCTAGAGTTAGAGCTGGGGTATGCCTCTCCTCTCCCCCAACCTTAATAAAAGATATCTAAAATACTCTTGGTGGGAAATTAAAAAACAAACAAACAAACAAAAATACCATGCCCCCTCAGATCTGTCAATCTCTTCTAAGTAGTCCTAGATCTATTATGGCTGGAACTGGCTGCACCACCTAATATTAAAGTTTCCATTTGAAGGCCTTATGTCCAAGTGCTCAAAGTATTTAACTGAATACTTTAACTGAACGGGCTGACATTTCCCATGCTCAGTGTTTTCCATTTAAGCCAAAATGGTTCAGCCATTTCTGAGACTAAAGCAAGCAAATACATACATGGGATTGCCCATCTTAGAAAATTTGGGCAGCCTTTCTTTGAAGTGGAGAATTGAAATTTGGAGAGTGGGCAACTGTTTCAGGAACAGCAAAAGACATATTTATCTGAATATCTGCCTAAATTTAGCTAAATGATAAGCTACTATATAATTATAAAAATGCATGCTCAGTAGAGATGCCTTCATTTTTGGCAGCTCAAATCTTCAAATTCTGTCCTCCCTGGGTATTTTCAATTTTTTCACAGCTCCTAGTGCAGACTGGACTGTACACATGCCATTCTCACAAAACAACTGAGCCTGTTCCCTCAAGCCCCATGGTTATGGGGAATTGGAAGCACTTTCCCTATCCTGGTTGTTCCAGACCAGGGTAGGACCAGAAATCAAAACGGAGAACATGGAGACTGTTTCTCGTTTGTTCAATAACCTTCAAAAGGAAGGGTAAATCAGCCCATATGGAGCTCCATACTGCCACAAGTTACCAGTAAGCCAAGCTTGCTAGTTTAAAGCCAGTTCATGTATCTCTGTACCATAGTGTCTCCTAAGACTGATATTGAAAGAGCCTGTAGAGATATTACAACTGTGAGCTCATGGGAAAGAGGAAGGGCAGAGGCATCTTGAGGGTGAAGTCACACATTACATAGATCATACTAAATCTGTGGAATGTTAAACAGTGTTAAAGTTAGAACCCGCTGTGAGCAGTCACATGTTAAGGGTTCATATCATTTCTTGCCTGCACAGCTTTGATTTGTCATCAGAAGGCTGGTGAGCAAGGGTGTGGCTAGAAGGCAGGACACCTAGATTCTACCCCTGCTCTGGGTGGGGGAAGGAGGGGTTGGAAGAAATGCATCCTGGGATACTGGGGGACCAGCAAAGATTTGTTTTATCTCTGTGGAACAGACTGAAGTTACCCTAACATGAGCTAGGTAGCATGGCCTAAAGTTAACCCTCACCTGAAGTCTCCAGGGCCATAGCATGAGTTAATGAGCTTTAACATGCATTTTACGTGCCCTTAATATAGTCTAGCAACTTTACCCTGTGAGACTAGGATCTGAGGAGAATAATTGGAAAGGGTTAGACCAGAAGACTGGGACTAGGTATGAAAAGGACACGAATGCAACCTTCGGGCAGGGAACCTACAAAAGGACACCAGGAACAGTTGAACAAGAAAAACATGCATTAGAGGCTGGGATAGGATATGTAAGAGAATGGGACTCCCACAAGGAATTAAGGACTCAGAAGAGACCAGACTAGAAGATGTACACTTTGGAAAGGAAGACTCTTAAAAGGTCAAGCTTGGGGATAAAGGGAAGAGTTTGTGCCCTCTGGGGCACACTTCCTCTCCAGATCCCAGAACGGAAGAAAGCCCTGTATTCCATTCCTCTGATGTCAACAAACATTGGGGAACCCCAAAGTGCAAAGTGTGTATATCCCGTATCAAGTGGATCCACATGGAGGATAACAACCGTCTACTGCTATCAGATACTCCCCTTAGCCCTAGAGAAATCAGTCTGTTTAGCAGATCTAAATCCAAGCCTGCTGATGAACCATCTGAGTGTCAGTAAGACGCCAAGTGATGAAATGCTTGTTTTTTCCTCGTTTTCTTTTAAAAGAGTTGGGAAACCACATACAATAAAACTCTATGGAAGGAGCATTAGTAAAGTTTGAAAAGCAGTCAAAAGCTTTTAAAAAAGCAAGAAAGTTTCAATGCCACCACAAATTGCACATGTGGTGCAGCCTTTGATTTTTTTTCCCACAGGACCCCTGCCTTATGCAGTGCATAGGATGACTATGCTCTGGAGATGAATCAGAGTTTTGTAGCAGAAAAAGTGGCTGTTGCTTTTAGGACCCCCATGCTTCATCTGTTGCAGATTTTGAAGGCAGAGGTTTGCTGGAAGAGAAAGGAAGGCCTCATAGCAAAGTGAAGTGAAGAGAGTAGAATGCCACTGCAGAATAAGGGTCTTGTGTGAAAAAGGGCAAGTCACCTAAATCAAAGTTTTCATAGACAAGTCACAAATTGTGTAGTCTTTGTTTTCAGGGTGCCTTACTTGAGGCCCTGGAGACTAATTTGCAGAAGTGCTAAGCACTCACAGCCACAGCTGAAGTCAATCAGAGCTGTGCTTCGAACATATAAATTAGTATATAATGCTAAGTAACCTGAAAAACCAGGTCCTAGGTATCTCAAGGTAGACAGTCCAAATTAGCAGATTCTTTTTACCCTGATCCCTCTGGCCTCAGTGCCCCTTTGATAAAATGAGAAATATGCACACACACACATACCCGCATGTGTAACAGGGTGATATTCAATCCTGTTCCTTTGCTGGGTTACTCTCCCGAGTAGGAGGGGAGGAGCCAGGTCGCTGAAAGGACACAGATGCTAGTGCAAGAAACAGCTGTGCCTTGTTACACACCAGGGACACTGGCACGGTAGATTAGGGTCTAGGGGGCTACAAAGAGGAGAACTTCAAGGGTGGCAGATTGCCCCAAGGGACACATGAAGAAGCTCAGACAGGGAGAGAGGCCAGCATCGCCGAGGACAGCTGAGACTTGGAGCTGGAGCAACGAAGTCTCACGTGCCGGGTGAGACAAACGATCCCCGCACTCACAGAGAAACCAAGCAGCAAACATTTACCTGGTGAGTCGGACGGAGGAAGTTCTGAGGATGACTGAGATAGGCAACAGAGACATGTGAAGAAACAAAGAAACAGGAGGAGAGGTCAGGACATAACCTCTCTGATGGCATTGTAGATGAAGGGGAAGTGGAGGCAAGAGCCATGAGGAAAATGGCCACAGCAGCTTTTGTAACTGGGAAACAAAATAAAACCAATTTCCATTTTGTTTATGATCAGGGTGATTAATTGCATGATCCTTCAGGGTTTAACATCTCTCTCTATTCTCTCAACATCCAAGGCGTGGCAGGAGAATCCCTTCAGGGGAGAATTCATTGATTACCCTACCCCAGCCACAGTATGCATGCATATATTAACATAACAATCAGTGTGCAAGTGGTGCACCAGCTCTGGGCACCAACTTAGGAGGGATGTAAAATTGCCAGGTATGACCACCAGCAATCCAGCCACCATCACTGCCAAAGGCACAAAAGCTGCTTGTTTCCCCTCTGCACACATGTGTACCTCAGAAGGGCGTTGAGAAAAGAAGCTCACTAATGTTTATGAAACACTCCGATACTATAGTGATGAGTGCCATAGGAAAGCCCAGAAAGAAATGAATAATACAGCCTTCAGAGCATGGGTCAAATCCTGAGCAATAAATAAGGTCTAGAGCTGCAAACTGAAGTGGGGAGGGGAAAACTAGTGAGCCCTGCCCATTCTGTGAACTCATCTTGAAGGTCTCACTCTGTGACCAGGAAGCTCTTGGCGACCAAAACTGTGTAAGACTATGGGTAGGGAGGTTTCCCACAATTTGAGAACACCACCATCAGCACACAAGCTGTTTGACCCTCCAGTTTTCTTTCACCTCTCATACATCTTTTCCAGTCAACTGTTTCTAAAGATGAGGTAGACAGAAGGGTAGCAATACACTTTGTAGACTAACTGAATTAGATATGCATAAGCTTTCATGAGCGAGACCTCACTTCAGTCAGGTGCTGTGAGAGACCAAGCACAGGGTGGGCTATCAAACAGGGGGACAGTGCAGAGAGAGAAAAACAAGTAATAAATCCATAGGGACACAAGAGGATTAACAAGGCTAACTACCTCCCTCTAAAATTAAGATGCTCTTTACTTTCCCAGGCGCCTCTCTTACATTGCAACTAAGCTAGGCAAGCAGTGACACACACGGATTCTCACTGTGACTAGCATCCCAGTCACTAGGCCTCAAGTGAAGTGCTCCCCTTGATTTATCAACATCTAGAGAGGAAGTGGAGCTATATTAGTGCTTAGGACAGAAAGAAGTGGAAACCTGGGCTTCTGGCTTGCATGCAGTAGCCTCTCTGAGCCTCCGTTTACCCATCTGTAAAAGAATCATAATGTTAAAGCTGACATCTGCCTTGGGGGAGTGTTGTAAGACTTAAGGTTTGCCAGGTTTTGAGAACCTGGAATGAGAAATACTAAATATAGCTAAGCGCAATTTATTTTTATTAGACAAGCCTATGAGATTTCTTCGTCACATTCTGACAGATGTACCTGATTGCAGAACTTGGCTAGTAGCAAGATCTTCTGTATCTTTTTAGTAAACAAGTATCTTTTCAGACTGCTTAAAGCATTGAGAAATGAGTCTGGCTCCTGTTGGAAACATAAAATGTTTACCCACCACCTACTAAGAAGGCTTTTGTTGCTTGAAATTTGTGTTCTGAGCTGTATGTAGAACAAGCACCTATTCTGAGTGCATTTTCAAATAATGGAACAGTTTTGATGCCTTAAAACAGGTTTCCTCCAAAATAAATAACAGCTTTTATCACTTGAAGTGATTTTAATGCGCATAAAAGCCCTACAGAAATAGTTTCTGTATTCACAAAGGGCCAGGCTGAAAAACCACTGACAGCAGTGGGGAACAGTTACTCACATGAGTAGTCCTACTCATTATACCAACACTGTTTGTGTAATGGCCCATCAGTGAGAATAAGGAGTTCACATTCTGGCACAGTTTCAGGGAGGACAGACAGCAACAGCTTTCCCTATGCCACCCCTTAAAGATGCTTTTAAATTTTGATCTAGGGAGTTCTTTTATGGGCAGAAGGACTATTTCAGTCATCATGCTACATCAAAGGTTGTTTGTTAATGCTTCCAGAAAAGGCACTTAATTAATGCCCAGCTGCAGTAGGAATTTTGCAATGTAGATACCAGGAACCACAGTAAAATAAACCTCTTATACCATATATATGACTAGAAAAAACTGGTAGGGTATGAACCAATGACCAGAGAAGCTAAAGCCCACATAGCCTTTACTGATGCTGTGCATCATCTACTTCCCCACAGCTATTTTTTTTTTGAAGTAGAAGTTGGTAGGAAAAAATGGCTAAGTAAGATATGAAAGATAAATGAGGCCTGGATTGCCATTCACTATGACTGATTAAAGGAATTTGACTCTGGAAATTATTTTTTCCTCAAACTCTTTGTTGGCCCTAAAAGAGTAGAACCCTGCACTTCGTTGGTGCCACAAAAACAAATAACAAAATATTTATATCTTTTTGAAATAGAAGAAGGAACAATTCTGGTAATCTAATCTGGCCTACGTATCATTTACATCTCCCCCCTCAAAAACCTCCATTAAGAGAACATTATTGATACTGCCTTTTATTCAGAACTCCCAAAGGCGAGAGTCAAAGCTGTCTGTCCATTCTTAATGTGCTTCCCTTATACTTACGCATTGGAATGCAACCTTTAATTCCATCATGTCCTGCATTCCTCCCTCCCCACACAGGACCCCTGCCTCTTTCACTACAGAGAAGGGATGACATTCATTTAATTAACAGCTCTCTGGTCTTTCTTTTTTTTATGCTTGCCATTTGACTTATGGGCCCTATGACTAGGGACAGATATTCAAGAAGCCTGAGCCTGAATTGATTCAATCTTTGCAGGTTAGTCTAACCTGCCTAGATTGAATCAGTTTGTACAGACATTCTCTCTGTACTAAAGAAATGCAGGCACATGCATGCAGTGGCTAAGGCTAGAAGCTGGGGGGTGCTAAAGCAGCCCTCCTTTCCTTTTGACAGTGCTGAGATGAGGAGGGCTGTGGCCAGACCCCAGTTGGACCTCTGATTAGGGAGGGGTGTAAATCCCCACACTGCTTACACCATCCCAGGCTTTTCCCCACTTGCTGCTCAAGGGGCAGGAGTGTAGCCAGACCCCAGCTGCCATCTAGCACTCTGAGACAAAGCAGGGGTGTGCAGTGCATGCACCTACTGATGATACTGAGCTTTTCAATCTCCCTCTCCCGGCTTCTTCATACTGTCTACAGCAAACCTGACAGGTGAGGGAGACAGGAGGGAGCTGATAACTAGGGATCCTGGTTTTCTCCGATTTAAAAAAATCCCCAATTTTCAGTTTAAAAAAATGACCCCAAATCCACATTGTTCTGTAATTTAAATGAAACACCACTAATATATAGATACGTATATAGTTGTGTTTCATTTTGATCATGGCAAAATGTGAATTTGGGGTTACTTTTTTTTAACCAGAAATTAGGTTGTTTTTTTTAAAACAGATAAAACCAGGATCCCTGCTGATAACACAGCATTTAGCAGGTCATCAAGAAAACAAAAGCCTGTATCATTAGTTCAAGCTCTTCTTAAACAGCTTTTTCCAAGGAGGAACAGAGGGACGAAAATATAAATAAATATAATTAACACTAAAATATAAATAAACAGCAGCTTTATATAATGGTGTCGATGTGGAGTGCTGCTACAGCCCCTGCCCAGAAGGCGCCACCTACCCAGGGCTTGTCTTAAGCCTCCACCCAGACAGAGCCCATGGGGGAGCTGGTGTCCCCCTGCCCCCCGGCCTGCAGGGAATGCCCAGCAGGGCCAGGGAGAGCAGGGGTTGGGGGACCCCATACCTGTCCTGCAGGCATCCATCTTAGGGCCCTGGAGGCACAGGTGAGGGAGCTCCAGGAGGAGGTTAGCAGGCTGAGGGGAATCAGGGAGGCAGAGGATGAAATTGATAGTTATTTCCTTTCCCTGCAGGGCTATGCACCCAAGGAAAAAGCACCCTGGGAGGTGCCCTCCACTGCAGAGTGGTAGACGGGCACCTCCAGAACCAGGGCTGCTCACAGCAAAGCAGTGCCAGTTCCTCCAGTCCAGCTGAAGAACTGGTACAAGGCCCTGGCGACACTGCAGGAGAAGGAAGGAGAGAAGAAAACCTCCAGAGAGGAGGCAACTCCACACTCTGAACAGGCCAAAGGAGCTGAGCAGACCTGGAGGAGGAAACATCGAGTGATCATCATAGGTGACTCCATCCTGAGAGGTACAGGGGGTCCCATAGATTCATAGATTCTAGGGTCGGAAGGGACCTCAATAGATCATCGAGTCCAACCCCCTGCATAGGCAGGAAAGAGTGCTGGGTCTAGATGACCCCAGCTAGATGCCTATCTAACCTCCTCTTGAAGACCCCCAGGGTAGGGGAGAGCACCACCTCCCTTGGGAGCCCATTCCAGACCTTGGCCACTCTAACTGTGAAGAAGTTCTTCCTAATGTCTAGTCTAAATCTGCTCTCTGCTAGCTTGTGGCCATTATTTCTTGTAACCCCCGGGGGTGCCTTGGTGAATAAAACCTCACCAATTCTCTTCTGTGCCCCCGTGATGAACTTATAGGCAGCCACAAGGTCACCTCTCAACCTTCTCTTGCGGAGGCTGAAGAGGTCCAGGTGCCCCAGTCTCTCCTCATAGGGCTTGGCCTGCAAGCCCTTAACCATACGAGTGGCCCTTCTCTGGACCCTCACCAGGTTATCCACATCTCTCTTGAAGTGTGGCGCCCAAAATTGAAAGCAGTATTCCAACTGCGGTCTGACCAGCACCTGATAGAAGGGAAGTATCACCTCCTTGGGTCTGTTCGTCATGCATCTGCTGATGCACGATAAAGTGCCATTAGCTTTTCTGACGGCTTTGTCACACTGACGACTCATGTTCATCTTGGAGCCCACTAGGACTCCACAATCCCTTTCTGCTTCCGTTCCACTAAGCAGGTCATTTCCTAGGCAGTAGGTATGCTGGACATTTTTCCTCCCTAGGTGCAGCACTTTGCATTTCTCCTTGTTGAATTGAGTTCTGTTGTTTTCTGCCCATTTGTCCAACCTGTCCAGGTCTGCCTGTAGTTGTTCCCTGCCCTCCGGCGTGTCCACTTCTCCCCACATTTTTGTGTCATCCACAAACTTGGACAGAGTACACTTCACTCCCTCGTCCAAGTCGCTGATGAAGACACATGAGGTCTACTGCCTGCTAGGAGCAAAGATTCAGGGCGTGATGGGGATGATCCAGGCCATGATCCAGCCCACCAATTACTACCTCATGGTCCTAATCCATGTGGGCACTAATGATGCGGCCAGGAGAAGCCCTGATCACCTCATGATGGACTACCATGCTCTGGGGGGCATGCTGAGGGAGATAAAGGCACAGGTGGTATTCTCCTCTGTCCTACCAGTGAGCAGACATGGAAGGCTACATGAGACCTGAATCAGAGAGCTCAACTGGAGACTTCAGGAATGGTGTCTTGAGGAGGGCTTCAGCTTCCTAGACAATGACCCGCACATCAGAACGAGAGACATGCTCGGGTGGGATGGGCTTCACCTTTCCCCCAAAGGTAAGCATGTGTTCTCTTCTAGGTTGACGGATCTCCTCCGGCAGGCTTAAACTAGGCTCATTGGGGGAAGGGGAAGACAAGGGCAGAGGAAGCCTTGGACCACTAAACCAAGCATCACCCACAAGAACAGCCCAGCCTAGATGGACGATGAGCAGAAAAAATACCCAGGTAAACAACAGGGGCCCGGGCAGTACTGAGACTAGGGGACCAGTGCACACATCTTCAGGAGGCCTCAAATGCCTCTACACAAATGCTCACAGTATGGGGAACAAGCAGGGGGAACTTACCCTCCTGCTAGCTGATACCAACCCAGACATATTGGGGCTTACCGAAACATGGTGGGACCCAACGCATGACTGGGTGATGAATATCAAGGGCTATAGGCTGTCCAGGAGGGATAGAACAGGGAGCAGAGGTGGGGGTGTGGAGCTCTACGTCAAGGAGGAATCACATGCTCATCAAGTAGCACAAGGTCAGAGAAGGGGCACACTGAGGTGCTCTGGCTTAGAATACAAGGAAGTCGAGGGGAAAGAGACTTAACGGTGGGGGTCTACTACAGACCACCCAACCAAGGGGAAGAGCTAGACCGGGAATGCTTAAATCAGCTCACCAAAGTAGTTAGGTCAAAGGACGTGGTCATCATGGGTGACCTGAACTTTCCAGACATCTGCTGGGAAGAGCAGTCAGCCAGGTCTGACTGCTCACATAGGTTCCTAGCCGAGATACAGGACCTCCATCTATCCCAGGAGGTGCACAGCCCCACCAGGGAAGATGCCTTGTTGGACCTGGTCCTGGCCATGGACGACAACCTGGTCAGGGGTCTGCAAGTGCTCGACCACCTGGGCAACAGCGATCATCACCTGCTGGAATGCACCATCTAGTGCAAGGTGGCAAAGGCCTGCAGCGAGGCACCAGCCCTGGACTTCAGGAGGGCAGATTTCAATGAGGTAAGGAGAATAGTCAGGGAGGCACTGAGGTCCTGGAGGGGAGAGGAGTTGGGTGTCCAAGAAGAGTGGTCGTTCCTTAAGGAGACAATCCTCCAAGCCCAAAGGGAGGTAATTCCAACACGGATCAAAGGGGGCAAGAGGGTGCAAAAGCCCCCTTGCTCACCAAAAGCATACAGGAACATCTCCTAGCTAAAAAGGAGGCATACACCCAATGGAAGGGAGGGGCCACCACCAGGGAGTACTATACCTCAGTTGCTTGGGACTGTAGCGGGGTGGTCAAGAAGGCCAAGGCGGAGATGGAACTGGGACTAGCTACCTGGATCAATGACAACAAGAAGTCCTTTTTTAAATACATAGCGGGTAAAAAGAGCGTACTGGGTAACATGGGGCCTCTGCAAGACACGCTAGGAAATCTGGTCATCACACCAGATGACAAAGCTAACCTATTTAACAATTTCTTTGCCTCCATTTTCCTGAGTAGGGACCAGATCAGCCCATCCACTGGGACCCCCTCAGGCCCCAGGAGAGGCATGCCCAGGCCTAGGGTCAGTTAGGATATAGTCATGGAACTTCTGGAGGGACTGGACGTATTTAAATTAGCAGATCCTGACGATCTCCACCCCAGAGTGCCGAGATCATTGTGGGCCCCCTGGCACAGCTTTACGAGCACTCGTGGTGCTCTGGTGTGGTGCCAGAGGACTGAAAAGGGCCAATGTGGTTCCCATTTTCAAAAAAGGGAGGAAGGAGGACCCAGGAAACTATAGGCCAGTTAGCCTTACCTCAATCCTGGGTAAGCTTTTTGAGCGAATTATCCTGGTGCATGTCCACGAGGGGCCAGTAGGGGAGGTTATGCTTAGGGGCAACCAACACAGGTTCGTTAGAGGCAGGTCCTGTCAGACCAACCTGGTGGCCTTCTATGACCAGGTTACAAAATCCTTAGATGCAGGGGTAGCAGTGAACGCAGTCTTTCTGGACTTTAGGAAGGCCTTCGACACTGTCTCTCACCCCATTCTCATTGAAAAATTAGGGGACTGTGGCGTCGACACCTACACAGTAAAATGGGTCACTAACTGGCTGGAGGATCGCACCCAGAGAGTGGTGGTGGACGGGTCATTTTCGACCGGGAGGGATGTGGGCAGTGGGGTTCCGCAGGGCTCCTTCCTCGGGCCTGCACTGTTCAATATCTTCATCAGCAACTTGGACGAGGGGGTAGAAAGCATCCTGTTCAAATTCGCAGACATCACTAAGATGTGGGGAAAAGTGGGCATGCTAGAAGGGAGGAATAGGCTACAATTGGACCTAGACAGGTTACAGGTGTGGGCAGATGAGAACAGGATGGGTTTCAACACTGACAAGTGCAAGGTACTGCACCTGGGGAGAAAGAACCAGCAGCATACCTACAGGCTGGGGAACTCCCTTCTTGTCAGTACAGAGGCAGAAAAGGATCTTGGAGCCGTTATTGATGCCAAATTGAACATGGGCCGACAGTGTAGGGATGCGGTCAGGAAAGCCAACCACACCTTGTCATGCATCTCAAGTAGGTCCAAGGAGGTGATCCTCCCCCTCTATGCGACACTGGTCAGGCCACATTTGGAGTACCGTGTCCAGTTCTGGGCGCCGCACTTCAGGAGGAATATGGACAACATTGAGAGGGTCCAGAGGAGGGCCACTCACATGATCAGGGGTCAGCAGCGCAGGCCCTACAAGGAGAGGCTGAGGGACCTGAACCTGTTCAGCCTTCACAAGAGAAGGCTGAGGGGGGATCTAGTTGCCATTTACAAACTAGTCAGAGGGGACCAGCAGGCATTGGGGGAGTCCCTGTTCCCCCGAGGACTACCAGGAGTGACTAGAAATAACAGCCACAAGCTGGCAGAGGGTAGATTCAGACTAGACATCAGGAGGTGCTACTTCAAGGTCAGGGCGGCTAGGATCTGGAACCAACTTCCAAGCAAAGTGGTGCTGGCTCCTACCCTGTGGGTCTTTAAGAGGAGGCTAGATGAACACCTTGCTGGGGTTGATTCACCCCAGTACTCTTTCGTGCCACGGACTTGATGATGTGCTCAGGTCCCTTCCGACCCTACCAACTATGAAACTATGACTTTTGCCAGCTGACCTGTTGATTAGCTCCACAGAGCTCTAAGCAGACACTGTTGTATCTGCCTGTCCCAGTGAAACTGGAGACACACACACACAGACACCTCTCAGCATTAGTTAGTATACCACATGCCCAGGGTCTGTGGGCTGCAGTCTGTGCTGTGGGAGATGGGAGGGAAGGGGGATCCCTGCTTCAGCAGCAAGCAGTAAGGGGGGCTATGGGGGGAGAGCCAGGCTGAGCCTGCTATGCCTTCAGTCTCCACCAGAGCTCCAGCCAGGGAGCAGGGGTGGGGGCAGTCCTGCTCTCTAGAGCAGACAGCACAGTCCCATCCAGGGATGCAAAGTATCTAGGATGCTGGGAGACTCCGGTTTAGCTTAAACCAGGAAGTCTCTGCAAGCCTGCAAGTCTCTGCTGGAGCTGCAGCCAGGGAGAAGAGGGGAGGAGATGTGGAGCAGAGAGCCCTGCCCAGCCCAAAGATCATGCTGGGATGCTGGAGGACTGGTTTCGCTTAAGCCAGAAAGGGGCCTGGGATAGATATTGCATAAACTAGTTTGACCCAAATCAATTAAGTCTGATACTACATTCAACCAGGTTGGTCTTAAACCAGTTTCAGCCATTTTGAAATTGACTTATGTGCACTGAACTTATGTTCTGTTATAGGTTTAAACCAGTTTCTGATCACTTAAACTGGTTTATATGTAATGTCTGTCCCTAGTCCATTTGTCTTGTGTTTTATTGAAGGGACAGTGTCAAACTCTTCCCCTGTATACAGAATTATTCATTTATTTGTGGGATTTTCTGGAATCTTCTCATCATCATGCCTTAGTTCTTCATAAACATCGATTAATATTTTGTTCATGATGCCATAAAGGGTGGGGACGGTGGTATTATTGTCAGCCCTGCTTTACCTACAGGAAATGAAAGCACAGAAATTAAAGCAAAAATTTGTCAAAGGTGCTTACTAATTTGAGATACCCAAGCTTAGAAATTTAGGCCTTAATTTTTCAGATTACCTGGCATCATGCAGCACTTCATATGTGTAAAGCAGCAATCCCATTAACCTCTGGTGATGTGCTCAATATTTCTACAAATTAGACACCAAGTGTCATATGGATGGTTCCCAGAAAATGAAGAAAACACGGCACTGGATTCACTGCCACTTTAGAAGTCCAAACCCCAAATTTAGACTCTCTAACACTATGCTTAACTTTGGTGACACCTAGGAGCTTAAATTCCAACCAGTAAAGGCCTCTGGGTAGCCACCATTCTGCTACTAGGTATGTATAGAACAACAGCTCTCCTGACAGCAGTAAGCTGCTCAGTGCATAATTTCCACTTCAGGTCCAGGGGGATTCACAAACTAGTCATTATCCTTTCGCAGGGTCCATTCAGCAGGCCTGCTCACAGCAGGTTTAAGTTGACACAAAGCACAACAAGATTTAAAGCACAACAAGGTAGAAGTTTCCCCACCTCCCCCCACGCCTTATATCCAACCACCTGGTAGCTAGGACATTCACCTAGGATAGTGGGGGAACCCAGTTTCAAATCCTTCTTCTGCCTAACTGATCTTGAACCCAAGTCTCTCACCTGTCAGCCCATAAAGTACAATGGGGTAAGCGTTCCACTTCCCCTGAGTAATTAAACATTCACTGGAGTGAGGACTGCAGCATAGCTGTCTCCATCCCACACACATGCCTTAACCATTCAGTTAGAGCTCATCTCTGGCATTTGCCTGTCTCTGAACCAATGAATTTTTAATTATCTATGGAAACTAAAACAGCATGAACCAGAAAATCTGAGAGAGACTTACCCAAGAAAAGTTTATAGCTCAGGGTTCAAGCAGTGCACTGAAAGGTGGGAATGTCGGAATCAAATCCATTTGGGGAGGAGGAACTTAAGCCAAGCTTGGCACATCCAAGGTGAATGCTTGAACTACTGGATTACAATATGAGTTATTCACTGTCTCCTCCTGCTGTTTTATTCTGAGAAATGACTGACCTACCTCCAGCACCTAGCACCTAGCCCAAGCAAAGATAAGTCTCTTTGAAGGATGGGACTTAAGACACATCTCTCTAGCGTTCCCTGTTATCATACTAAGGCAGCTCCCTGGTCAACAAAGTGGCTTTGGTGAATCTAGTTCTTAGTCTTAGGAATCTAATTCTTCTCACGTGTTTGCATAGAGCACCTATTTATACAACGTGAGGTTGTGAATTCCTCTAGGCTGCCAATGCCAAAAAGTTGAATTTTGCAATGCTGAATTGAAGTCTTCCTTGTTAATCTAGGTACTTATGAACATTTTGGTTTACATGATTTGTCCAGCATCATACAGGAACTGTGCAAGAGAGGCAAGGATAGAACTTAGTTGAAGTTTCCTAAGGCAAAAGACCTTCCCCTGCTGTTCCCTGCCTCACCTCTATTCTTGTCTCCACTACAAATCATGCAGGGATCCTATAGATCTGTCCTCTATGCAACCCAAGTCTTCTCAATGTGTACAGTATGAATAATAAAAAAACCCACCAACAACACATGAAACAAAATGCTACACCAAGAAACTAAGAAACAAGGTCTCTGTGTTGCTGAATTTGTCCTCCAATGGGAAATCAACCTGCAGATCCCCCACAACAACTGAGAGAGAACCTGCAGAAAATTTCTGATCACCTCCCTGAATACCTGCCTGCCAGCCGGTCCAGTTTTGGCAGTCACCATAGCCCTGCAATTTGTTTCCATGCCATTGATTCAGCATTTTCTAGTGGGAATGCTTTAGAGTCAGAAAATGCTTGCCCAGCTCTATAAAATAACAATGCCCATTATTTGATGGCACAGTGCAAAACATGCTAGTTTACCTAGCACCTGGCTGCACTTTGGCAGATTCAAGCCTGCAGTCTTTGTCCCACAGTTTTGTAAGAAACACCTTCCATACAAATCCATGTGTTTTGTTTCTAAAATATGTTCAAGCTTCTCAGATGCATTGTGAGGGAGAAAGAGGGGGTGGGGTGGGGTGGGAAAGTATCAAACTAGATAAAGAAAGCTCACTTTTCAGATCATTTACATTTAGCCAAGATTTAAAAATAGGCCCTAAACACAGTCAATATTCTGTCTGTACCTGCACTTTTATAAATAGTGTAAGTAGACCTCCTGCTTGCCTACTATGCTGCATGATGAGCCTTGGAAGTTCCATGTAGTACATGCTGTGCCGCCTGGAGCAACAGCTCCCGTGTCAAGAGGGAAAGGATTTGTATGAGCTTTGAAGACACCGAGACAGGCAATTCTAGAACTAATTCTGAAAGCAAAACAAAGTGACAATCCACTTCGTGATCCACTTTCCTAGGAAAATTACACTTTACAGCCAATTCTGTCCTTACAAACTGATTATAAAATTAACTTATTAGCTGACTCAACTCTATTTTGTGTGAAGGATTGAGAAGGATCGCCTCCAGCTTTTGTCCCTTTAACTCTAATTATCAAGTGTATACCAGATTAAATTCAGAATGAAGTAGCCAGGTCAGGCAATCTACTTAAAGTTTAATGGAAGTTAATGATTCATTGATCAAACTCATTTATGTCTAATTAAAGCTTTCCTGCATTGGAAGAGACAAGGTGGAAGTTCTATAATGCACCTCTCTCCTTCTCAGTGCATGGCAGATTTGCTGCAAAAGTGAATAGAGCACTCACAGCATCCGTCTTTTAGGACTACACGGCTTGGCAACAGCAGTGCATATTTAAAGTATAATTATTTTAGATGACTTTTCTGAGGGGATGGGGTTTACACAAAGCTGCCAAATGCAGTACCGATATCCAACTGCACACAGCTAGATTGGAACCTAAGCTGGTCTACACCAGCACCAGCCCACAGTAATTAAGCTCAGGAAACATAATGGCTAGAGTAATGCAGTGCTTTCAAGCATGAACCTCAATGTACAAGGCAGCAACAATAGAAAGCCTGACTTCTGTTTGCACATGGATTCCCTTCCCAGGCTATCCATGCTAATAAAATGGTGAAATGACAAAGCCTTTTCATTCGGAGTTGACACAGTGTTTGGTTTTCAAGCAAGGAGAGAGAGCAAGCAGAAAGAATAATCAGGGGTTTTTCTTTCCTCTACACAGACTATCCCCTTTCACAGAGCGCTTCTTGGGTGTTACTGTATACAAAAACATATCATCACAATAAAATACCCTTTACTGGAACTACTTCTATCATAGTATCCCTGTTAGCACTTCTGAGAAAATATAATAAGACATAAATGCCGAAACTTACTTGCATATTCGTCATTCCATTATACTCCTCATTTTTACTATCATAAAATGCCAATCTTCTCCCACCCCCTCCTACTCTTACTCTCCTTAGGTACTAAGGTGTTTTCTTCTGGATTCAAGACAGCAACTTGATACTCTACAAGCACTAGTGAACTAGCTAGTATACCTTACGGAAGATTTAATGTGGGATCAAGTGCAAGTCTTCTTTGCCAGGGGACCTTTACTTTGTTTTTTGGCTTTGTGGTGTTTTGCAGGTCTATTCTAATATCTATTCAGTCAGTTACTCGTTGGCCTGTTTCTGTGTTTCCTAGTGAAGTCTCAGTAGACTGCATATTTCATCATCTCCATTATATTTTGTATTCATAGGGGCCAAATTTATTTTGACATATTATAACACCAAGCAGTGCATTAATTTGCCAATACAGCCCTCCATGGAAGCATTTTTCTACTCAAAAATTATTTGTCATGTGTTTTGTTTGCATTTTTCAGCTTTCTTTATTAGTCTTAGCAATTTTGTCAGTTGGCTAGATGTGGCATGGTTACGATACAGATGTGACCAAGTTCTCTTTCCTGGGTAAGAAAGCAAATAATGATCAGTTTTCTAAACACTGGAGAACTTGGGATACCATTCCTGAAATGCTTCATTGCTTTATATGTGATAGCTACAGAAGTACCATATAATAGTCCATTCAGTTCCCAGAAATCTAAAAAGCAGGCAACATTAATGAGGCAGTTTTATGGATCTCAGTGAAAAGATCAGATCCTCCTTTGCTCCAATGTCTGTTGATGATACTTTATATTTTCACTATCTATTTTTGCTGCTTGCCCTGCATTTTCCCAAATTCAGTCATAACTGCTTTCCACCTCTTTAATATACTTGGTCACATTTGATCAGGATACAGAACTTCTGGCTTTCTAGATAGAAAGGTTTCTATTCAAGAAAACATTGGACCTGTTCTGAAAAGTATTTTGGTACTCAGTGGGCATTAGGTCTGTGCGAAGCAGCTAGTATTCACTTTGGATTTGGGCAATTCGGGGGGCAGTATTCAATCAGGTGATTCAAATCACTGTCCCAAATCGATTCAGCCGAATCTGATTGAAAGATTCAGCAGCAGCCGAATCTCCGAATCACCCAGGCCAGGCCCATCTGCTGCCCAGCAATGGCTGCCCCACCCGCCCCGGCTCCTGGCACTTTGAGAAAAAAAAAAAAGCCCTGATTCACCGGGTGCTGCCGGGTGGGGGGGGCAATCCCTGCTGCCCCCCACTGCCCCATTCTGTGTGGGGGGCTCTGCACAATTCCCCCAACACTACCTGCTCCCCCAGCCCCGCCCCCCCATGGCTGCCCCGCCTGCCCAGCTCCGGACCTTTAAAAAAAAAAACTGCAAAAACCCCCAGGACTCACTGTTCCTGCCCAGCAGGGTAGTGATCCCCGCTGCCCCCCACTACCCCATGACATGTGGGAGGCTCTGCACAAGCCCCCTGAAGCCACGAGGCCACTGCAGGAGCAGTCAGACCCAGGGTTTTTCTTGGTTTTTTTTTTCCTTTAAAGGGCCAGAGCTGAGGCGGGGAGGGCAGCCATGGGTGGGGCTGGGGGAGCAAGGGGGAGGGTGGGGGCTCATGCAGAGCCCCCCATGCAGCATAGGGTAGCAGGGATCGCACCCCACCTGGCAGCATACGGTAAGTGCAGGGTAAGTGCAGGCTTTTCTTAAAGCACCAGGAGCAGCCATGGGGGGGTTGGGGGAGTGTGCAGGGGCCAGGGGGGCTTGGAGAGCAGGCAGGGGATGGGGCCTGGCAGGGGATCCCCCATGGTCTCCTCCCCCCTCCTCCAGGCCTCCCTCCCCAGCCTCCTACTTACTAACTCCAAGTCCAGCTGCAGCTCCCTGCTGCAGCCGGTGGGGACTGCCCAAATCATCAAAGCTCTTCAAATCTTTTCTGAAGATTTGGAGAGCTTTGAATCAATTCAGACCTTTTAATTGGTCCCCCGATTTGATTCAGATTTGGTCAGCAAATTGGGCCAAATCTCCGAATCGAATCAGCACCTGAAGCTTTGCACAGCCCTAGTGGGTATTTCTACACATGTGCTTTAATGTGCAGTAGTCTGTTTTACTGTGCATTAAATTGTTACATAAAAAACATGTAATTAGTTAATGCGCAGTATAATAGGCTAAAGCACATTAAGCATTTCTTAAAAACGTGCGTTTTCAGTACTGAGCATAAGGGTGGCCTAATGCTCATTTAATTAGTACCTCACATTGGAGGGCATTTACACATCTGCTCCAGGAGTGCGGGGGGGGGGGGAATGGGAAGGGGGACAGGCACTTTAAATGGACAGGCACTTCAAGAACCACTCTAGTTAAAGCGCCCAGATCACCTCGTGTATCAGCATCCCTATGCTTCAAAATGGCACTGGGGGTGCTTTATGAAAAGCTCATTCGACAAGCTTTAGATAAAGCACCCCCACCACCATTTTGAAGCACAGGGACACTGATACATAAGACACAGGAAGCTGCTGGAGCATAGTAATTATCAGGAAAAGTACATTAATGCATGTGTAGGTGTGCCCAGTAATCTGGGTATTATAATTTGACTGTCTTCATATATGCTATTTTACCTGCTCAGACTGTCTTGATAGATCCAGTATTCTTGTGAGATAGAAAGTACCCTGGTATCTGTATATAATGACAGAATAGCAGGAATAGTTGTAAAATTTTGTCTTGTTTAATTGTTTTTGGCTTCTTTCCAACCTTTGTCTTGTAACTGGCATAACTCTTTAATGACTTGAAAATCTAAAAGGGATCATGTGAAAAGTAAAAACAAAAACAAAAAAAAAAGACACATGGGTACAAAGACTAGCCCACAATCCTGTAAGGATAAAATCAGAAAGTCAGAAGATGCAAAATGAATTATAACTAGTAAGAGACAGAAGTAACAAGAAAAGGTTCTAATCAGTAAATTAGATATGCATTCTTTAAATACATAAGATGATAAGATGATACAAAAGAAAACTATAGATCCATTGCTTAGCAAGGAAGCAAAGCAAATAATGCATTACATAGGCAAGGCTGAAGTATTCAGTGCCTTCTTGGCTTCAGCCTTCACAGCCAAGGTTAATTGTGACAAGCTACTTAATCCATTTAAATTTAAAACAGGGAAACAGGAGCACAGCTATGAATAGGGAAAGAAGAGGTTTAAAAGATATTTAGGTAAGCTGGATGCATTCAAGCCACTGGGACTGTATGATGTTTGCCTTAAAGTACTTAAGGAAATAGCTGAAACAATCTCTGAACCCCTTGTTCATGTTGGAGAATCCATAGAGGACATGGGAAGCCCCAGAGAACTGGAGAAGGGTGCAAAGGGGAAAAAAGGTGGACCTGTGGAATTAAAGACCAATCAACTTAACTTCAATACCTAGAAAAATTTTGGGACAAATTATTTTAAAACTTAGTGTATAAGCATCTAGAGGGTAAGGTGATAAAGGCCAGCCAATATGCATTTATCAAGAACAGATCACGCTTAAACCAATCTAATTTCCCTTTTTGACAAGGTAATTGACCTAGTGGATAAGGGGGAAGCAGTAGATGTGATATATCTTGACTTTAATCAGGCTTTTGAGACTCTCTCCACTGACATTCTCAAGCTAGCTTGGGGAATACAAGCTAAATGTAATCACTGCAAGGTGGGTGTAAAACTAAATGAAACACTATATACAGAGCACTTATCAAAGGCTTGCTGTCAGATCGAGGTGGCATTTCAAGTGGGATCCTGCAGGAGCTTATGCTGGAATTGGCTTAATTTAATATTCATTTTCATTAAGCAACTTAAGTATTGGACTAAGGAACATTTAGTAAATATTTGCAGGTGACACCAAGCTGGGAAAAATTGCAAGCACTTTATAGTCTCAGAATTCAAAATGATCTTGAAAAATTGATCCATAATTATCAGTGATCCAAAAAGGCAATAAAATGAAACCAAATATAGACTGCTTCTAAAGGCTAAACTTTGGAAAAAGAAATCAGATGCACAACAACAAACTGGGGACAAATTGGCTAGATAGCAGTACTGCTGAAAGTGATTTGGGGATATAAAAGACCTCAAAATTAATATGAATCAATAAGGTGATGCTGTTACAAAAATGAATACGTCACTCTGAGACAAATTAATAGGAGTGTCACATGTAGTGTAAGTCATAGGAGAAAATTATTCTGCTCTATTCAGCATTACTCTAGGTGAGGCTTCAGCACCATGTCCAGTTTTGGACACCACACTAAGAAAGACGCAGACAAACTAAACAGAAAGTCCAATGGAGAGCTACAAGAATGACCCGAGGTTTATAAAATAGGTTCTAGGAGGAAAAATTGAAAAAACTTTCTTTGTTCAGAAAAGAGAAGACTCGAGGGGGACATGGCAACAGTATTCCAATGTGTAAAATGTTGATGACAAGCATCTATTTCATAGATTTCATAGACATTAGGGCTGGAAGGGACCTTGGAAGATCATCGAGTCCAGCCCCCTGCCCAAAGGGCAGGAAGTCAGCTGGGGTCATAGGATCCCAGCAAGATAGGCATCCAGTTTGCTCTTGAAGGTGTTCAATATAGGTGCTTGAACCACCTCCGGTGGCAGGCTGTTCCAGACCTTGGGCACTCAGACAGTAAAGAAATTCTTCCTTATGTCCAGCCTGAAATGGTCTTGTAGTAGTTTATGACCGTTCGACTTAGTCGTCATCCCTTGGGGCGCTCTGGTGAACAAACTTTCCCCCAGATACTGGTGGTCACCCCTGATAAACTTATAGGTGGCCATCAGATCACCCCTGAGCCTGCGCTTTTCCAAGCTAAAGAGCCCCAGGGCTCTCAGCCTGTCATTGTAGGGTCTGCTTCCCTGACCTCTGATCATGCACGTGGCTCTTCTCTGGACTCTATCAAGCTGCTCCACATCCTTTTTGAATTGTGGAGCCCAAAACTGGACACAGTACTCCAGCTATGGCCTCACCAAGGCCAAGTACAAGGGGAGAATGACGTCCCGGGATTTGCTTGAGAAGCATCTATGGATGCAAGCGAGCGTTTTGGTCGCTTTACTAGCCGCAGCATCGCATTGCAGGCTCATGTTCATCTTGTGGTCAATGATGACCCCCAAGTCTCTTTCTTCCTTAGTGCTAGCCAACATAGCACTGCCGAGCCTATAAGGATGCTGCGGGTTTTTCTTCCCAAGGTGGAGAACCTTGCATTTATTGGTGTTGAACACCATCAGATTCTCATCCGCCCACTTGCTGAGCCTGTCCAGGTCAGCCTGGATCACCCGCCTGTCTTCCGGTGTGGATGCTTTGCCCCAAAGGTTGGTGTCATCGGCGAACTTGGCCAGTCCGCTTCTGACTCCAGTGTCCACATCATTCATGAAGATGTTGAACAGTATGGGTCCAAGGACAGAGCCTTGGGGGACCCCACTGGTCACAGGACACCATGATGAGTGATTTCCATCAATTACTACCCTCTGGGTCCGACCACGGAGCCAATTTTCCAGCCAGTGGATCGTGGTGGACCCAAGGCGACAATTGGCCAGTTTCTCCAAGAGGTGATCATGGGAAACCAGGTCAAAGGCTTTTTTGAAGTCAAAATATATGACATCAATCTCTTCTCCCTTGTCCAGGTGATAGGTCACCTGGTCGTAGAAGGAAATGAGATTGGTCAAGCAAGACCTACCTGCAACAAACCCGTGCTGGCTATCCCTTAAGATGTTGGCGTCGGCCAGTCCATTAAGGATGGCCTCTTTAATAAACTTTTCTAAGATCTTCCCCGGGATAGAAGTCAGGCTAATGGGCCTATAGTTTGCCGGATCCACTTTCCTCCCTTTCTTGATGATAGGCACCACATTGGCCTTCTTCCAGTCTTCGGGCACTACACCAGAGCACCAAGAGTTTTCAAAGATCCGTGCTAGAGGCTGGGCTATGATGCTCGCCAGTTCCTTGAGTACCCTGGGGTGAAGATTGTCAGGGCCGGCTGACTTGAAGGTATCCAGCTTCTCAAGATGTTCCTTCACGAGGTCAGCATTAATGGAGGGCAGGGGATCACCCTCACCTGGACTTCCCTGTCCCATAGTGGGCATGTGCGTCCCATGGGACTGATGAAAGACCGACGCAAAGTACCTATTTAATAGGTTGGCTTTTTCCTGGGCGTCAGTTGTCAGTTGCCCCATCTGGTTCAGCAGGGGTCCAATATTGCCCCTGCTTTTCCTCCGGCTCCCCACATATCTGAAAAAGGACTTTTTATTGTCCTTGATGCTCAAAACTAGTTGGAGTTCAGTTGCAGCCTTGGCTTTCCTGGTCTGCTCCCTACAGGACCGGACCAGTGCAGAATAATCCTCCTTGGAGGTGACTCCCATCCTCCATCCTTTGTAGGCCTTTCTTTTTAGCCTCAGGAGGTCTGCCAGGTCCCTGGAGAGCCAGGGGGGCTGCTGTGCCCTCTTGCTGTTTTTCCTCCAAGATGGAATAGACTTAGTTTGTGCATTGAGGATCGCTCCCTTGAGGAGCAACCACTCTTCTTGAACTCCCCTCTCCCCGTGGTCATGGTCCCTTAGGGCCTCACTGACAAGCCTCCTGAGCTTGTCAAAGTCGGCTTTCCTGAAGTCAAGGACTTCTGTGTTGCTGACTGACTTGCCAGCTTTTTGGCAGATGGTGAAGGTGATCAGCTCGCAGTCGCTGTCACCCAGCTTCCCATCGATCACTAGGTCGCCGACTAGGTCATCCCCAGTAGCCAGTACCAGGTCGAGCAGCGCTTTGCCTCTCGTTGGCCCATAGACTTCTTGAGTCAGGTAGAGGTCATCCACGCATGAGAAGAAGCTTTGCGACCGCTCAGATTTTGCTGAGCGATCCTCCCACAAGATGTCCGGGTAATTGAAGTCACCCATGACAACCATGGTCCTGGAGCATGCTGCCTCAGCCAGTTCCCGGGCAAACTCCTGGTCAAGCTCAGGACTTTGGGTGGGAGGTCTGTAGTAGACTCCCACCATTGTGTCCCCTGTGCCGTGTTCCCCAAGAATTTTAACCCAGAGGGTCTCCAGTTGTCCACCCTGGTCGCCAATATCGGCTTGCAGGGACATGTAGCTTTCCTTAACATAGAAAGCTACACCCCTGCCCCTTTTATCTACATGATCCCTCCTGTACAGGGTATAGCCATCTATACCTGTGGTCCAGTCATGGGTGAAGTCTGACCAGGTCTCCGTTATCCCTATGACATCATAATTATTTGCATTGAGCAGGAGGATGAGCTCCTCCTGCTTATTCCCCAAGCTCCTGGCATTTGTTTACAGGCAGGCAAGTGTCCCCTGGGCGGCTCCTTCCTTGCCCACAGATTTTACCAGGGCTGGGGCAGGGGTGGGCTCCCTTAAGTGCCTTGACCCGCTGGCTTTGCAAGGATTGCTCAGCAGGCCAGCAGTGGCAATAGTCCCCCCGACCCCCAGCGGGCTTAGTTTAAAGCCCGGTGGAGCAGGTCAGCCAGTCTGGCTGAGAAGAGCCTCCTCCCTAGGGGAAAGAGGTGGAGGCCATCTCTTCCCAGCAGCTCGCTGCCTCTCTCACCAAAGAGGGGACTGTGGTCATGAAAGCCAAAGCCTTCCCGATGACACCAGCGCTGCAGTCTTTGGTTGAACATGTGGATCCTCCTCTCCCTCCTCAGCCCATAGCCTGAGACTGGGAGGATCGATGAGAACACCACCTGTGCCCCCAGACCCTTTAGACCCGCTCCCAAATCCCTGTAGCACCTCATGACCCAGCTGGGAGCGCTCCGAGCCGTGTCATTGGTGCCCACATGAATAAGGAGCATGGGATAGTGGTCTGTGGGTTTGAGGAGCTTTGGGATCCTCTCTGCAATGTCCCGGATGCGGGCCCCCGTGAAGCAGCAGACTTCCCAGGCTAAGGGGTCGGGGTGGCAGATTGCCCCCTCAGTCCCCCTCAGGAGGGAGTCTCCCACAACAAACACCTTACGTTTTGTCTTGGGGAGAACAGGGGCGGTAGCTGCAGTTAATTTAATTTAATCCTTATTTAATGCTTAATCCTTCTGTTAAAGCAGGGAAATATACTAAAATGATTTCTTAATGTCTCTTCTAGCCCCACACTCCTAGATTCCTCTAACATGTTTAGTTGGCACTTTCTAGATTTTCCTGTTTTCTGCATGGGCTCAACGTGTTTTGGGACTTGCAACAACACCATTTTTAATCCCAGCCAGACGTTCATTGTCACTTCCTACTCTAACAGATTCCTGTCTTGAACATATAGGAAATTATTTTTTTCAAAAAGGCTATTACAAGCCTACATTTCCACCTTGGCATATCTTTGTTCTGTTGACAATAGTGACCTTGACATAATAGCTGTAAGCTGACACTTTCACAGATGTCTCAAGCCCCATCTCACTGGCATTGTATTGTATGGCTGATTCTTTGTTTCACGTCAGTTTTTAAGGATGTGATACTACCTTACTAGTTCCTCTTGATATAGGAAAGAATTGAAAGAATTGAGTCCATATTGATTCTCTGTTCTGAGTAGCTTGCAAGAACTTTGGTCAGTTAAATTTGACTGGTCTCTGTATTGATTTACTATGTTTAATGATGGGTCTTTGATATATTACTTTTACTGTTTGAAGATCAGATCATAGCACTTGGCAGGTCAACAGATGTCCACTGTATTGCACTTCAATCAATCACAATTTTGTCTTGTTTATATTCAATTCCAGCAGACAGAGAAGGTCATGGTCATGATCTGTTATGACATCCTGCACAATGTCTCCTTGTTCAACTACCAGATGTGTATCAGCTATGGTGGAAGGTCCTGTGAGCCCCACTGGTAAGTTTTGCTGGTGGCCTTAATTTCTATCTACTGCAGGTTTGATCCTAAATTGAATTCTCAGCCATGTGCATCTTTCTGCTTTTGTCCAAAATGTGGTGAGATAGCTGCTATCCTTACCCAATTGCACTTCCAAAATTCCCTCTTTGACCTAACATACAGTAGGTATTTTTGCTTTTGCCAGGAAATGTCTTTACTGTAGGCATTTGGTCATGAGTTCTTGTTAGCACTTGTTTTCAACTGTGTGGGTTCTGGTAAATAAGCAGCTTGTTCTCACCTGCCCCTGCCTCCCTCTCTTTCCCCTATTTGCTTTAGGGCTCCCACTATATTTTCTTTTTAAATGCAGTGGATTATCTATGAAACAGCTGCTGTACTTGATGATCCCCATCTAAGCCCACCCCCTTTCAGGTCCTACCACTGAGAAAGCCTAGTCATTCAAAATGCACCTTGCAGCATTACCAGAGTTTATCATCTGCTTGAGATAAGTTTGTGTCTCTCATGAAGCATTTGTCCCAAGCATAATGTTAAAGGAGCTGTGTATTTAATTTGTTTCATTAAAAACGATCTTTGTTATTTGTATAACATGTTGTTTCAGCCTGAATACTTTTCTGTAGTATTCTGCTCCTAACTCCCTAGAGAAACTGTGAGCTCTTCATCACTGGAGGTGTTCAAGAGGTTGGACCTCCACTGGTCAGGGATGATTGAGGCATAGCTATATCTATATTCTACTGTGGGAATTTCCCAAGCTTCTGGGCCTTGCTAGTTGCTGCACAGGGTTGTGAGTGATTCCCACTCCCATCCCACTGCTACATGTGTCTGGGGCTTTTTTTTAAACCTTCCTCAGACATACCAAATATTGACTGAAGCCAAGCCTGCAGATTTTAACTGGGGTGTACCAGTGCTCCTGCTGGGACTTGAAGACAGAGGTCTTGCCCCTCCACTTAAGGTCAGACCAATTGTCACATGTGGAGTCAGACAAAAATTTTTAGCCCATGGTCAGATTAGTATGCCTTCTTCCATGGGCAGGTTAGGGTGTTGTCCTGTGTTGCATCAGGGTTGACTGTGTAATTTTGCTAAGACGTTAGACAAGCAATATGTATAGGATGGTTTAGATACAGATGATCCTGCCTCAGGCAGGGGGGTTGGATGAGATAAGCTATGAAGCTACCTTCAACCCATACTTCTCTAATTCAGTGGTTTTTATTTCTTTCTCTTCCTTTCTGTGCCTGGAAGATGTGGCATACTGATTTCTCTTGTGACAATTATAGTATTATTGATCCCATAGGCAGCACATTTTCCATGATTGTGTTCTCTCCATAGCATCCACAGATCTTCCTTTGCCTTTTTTCTTACCAGTCTTCTTGACTTTCTATTTGTGCCTTTGTTTTTGCTTACATTTTGGAGTGTTTTTCCTTGTATTTACATGCTTTTCTTGAACAATTTGGTCTGCTCCAATTACTCCCTGCATTGAGATGTTAATTTGTTCGCTAGTGGTTACAGAGTTTGTGTTGGTTCTCTGAGCATTCACCTTAGGGTTTCTAAATTTTATCCCTATTACTGATCTCTCACAAAATGTTTATCTTTTAAGACTAGATAATCACAAGCCTGCCATTTTGTGGCATTTGGCCATTATGTTGATCAGTGGTCTCTTCAGGTTCTTGATCACAGTTGTTGAAAAAATTCCTTTCATATTTGATATTTCCAGAGGTCCTGGTTGTTGATATATCTCAGTGATGTCAGATCATGTAGCAGTCTCTGCCCATTACAGCTAATAGCCTGTTAGCTCTAATTTTGTTTTCCTTTCTTATCCAATCCTGTTGTGATTCCTCAGCTCTCCCATTACAACCAAAGGAATGTTCAGTTGTTGAACACACTCATCTCTTCTCACATCTATCCACTTGGGGAGAGTAGGCCACCTATTCACGGGAAAGAAAAAGGTCTGTGCAGTGTTCATTCTACAATATTCATATTTTCTGATATTAGATACTGACAGAAGCCAACTCACTTTTGAGACCAGATTCAGGGCCTTGTTACACATTGATTTTAGGTGGCTCCTGGAGCTCTTAACCCCTGGATTGTCCACATATTAACACCTGAAACTAGCTTTAAGTACGCTTTAGATGACTTAAAGTTATGCCACTCCAGGGCAGGTTTATCTCTGATCCATGTTACCCAGCTCATGTTCCATTAATGTACGGCCACTCCACACAGATGAACCTCCCAAGTTGCAGTCCTCCAGCATCCCAGAACACAACGTTTCCTCCCATCCCTCTCCCCCACCTTGTTCTGTGTGGACAGACTTTCTACCCTCTGAACTCTACTGCCCAGGGGGGAGGTTCTGGCACCAAGCCAACTCCCCTCCCACTTCTGGGGATGTGACATTCCCTATGTGCAATCCTATGCAAACAGCCTGAAGAGCACATGCCAACTAGCCAGGTTCCAAGGCACAGACAGGTCTGGAAGTGGGATCTGGGGACACACACACACACACACACACACACACACACACACATGGTAGAGGCCATGAGTTGGGGGTTCCTTCCCAGGGCAGGGGCAGTAGCCCCCAAAAGCACCTTCCCTCACTGCTCCAAGTCACCCCAGGAAGTACAATCAGCACCCTGACATCCCAGTCCCAATCCATCAAGACATAAGAACTTCTTGAATTTAATACCTCTATTTCTTTTTAATTTTTTTTTACTTTTTATTTTATCCTTCAGTGGCTGGCTGGCTTCATTTCACAACCCCTCCCCCAACCCCAGTTCCTTTCCCCCCATCCCATTACCTACCTCATCCCATTAATTCTCTGCCTCCCAGCTTCATGTTCCTGCCCCAACAAACCATCTGTGCAACATACCTCGCACCTCAAGTAGGGGCAGAAGCTTGTCCTGGCTCACCAGCCCTGTAGTAGCAATTCACAGCTGTAGGCCCTGCTCACCAGCCCTCTAGTGGCAAGGCACAGCTGTGTAGGTGGGGAACAGTCAGAGAAGGTTTTTAGCTTTAAGGTGTGACTGCTCCAAGCTAGCAGTAACACCAAACTCTAAGGACCTGGTTACACATTGCACTCTGAACTGCTCAAATGTTGCTTGGTGTTAGTGCTAGTTCGAGTTTGAAGCAGTCACACCTTAATGCTAAAAATCCTCGCTGACTGTCCCCTACTTGCACAGTAGGGCTATGCGAAAAGGCACCACTCCATTTCGCCTTGAGGTTCGACAGAACAGTGTTTCATCTTGAATTTCATTTTGAGTCGAAACAGCTGTTCCGTTCCATTGAAACAGAAAGGCTGTTTCAACACTGTTTCAAGTTTTGCTGAGGATGGGGAGTCAGACCAGTTGGGCTGGATGCCACAATCCTATATGCTACATCAAACCCCAGATTACATCAGTTTGTACTATTCTAAAGCAGAGCCTTCAGTCAAGTCAAAGTCACTCAGAGAAGATGTTGCAGTACAGAGTACCTGGAAATCAGTAATCCCTCCCTGTTTGCTGGTATGGTAGCTAGACAACCATAACAAGCCTGGAAGGGGGAAGTGCTGGCTGGAGACTGGGCATAGTGTGAGCATCTGAGAGGCTGGACCAGTTAAGAGAATTCACAGAACAGTCTCCAAGGAAGATCCAATGATACTAGCACTGCTTCCCTCACTTGGGAATGGATCTATTGCTATTACTGGGAAAAAAAAAACAGTTTTCCCCACCTGTAACTGCTTAGGCTGAAAGGCATGAATCAGTCTGTCAGAAGGAGCCCTCCCCATGAACCCTGCCTTAGCACATGCTCTTGCATGTCAGTCTCTTTGCCCACTTCCTGTTCCTCCCCAAATCATAGAAGGCTGCAATATAAACTAATAGCTAGGGACCTACTCAATTCATGATTTTGTGGAAATTACAAAATCAGGCATTGTCCACAAAATCCATGAGGAAGAAAACCAAAAATCTTACTAAAAATAAAATGCTGACTCCCCAGTGGGAGCCAGCAGTCCTCATGGCTACTGTAGCCTTAGCCACAATGCGAAGGAAGACTGATGAGAAGGGCAAGCAGTGGGGCCGCACAACAGATAGCCCTCTCAGTCAACCAGTGTCAAGGGGCAGGCTGCATGATGGTCAGCCCCTCAACCAATCAGTGTCAATGAATGGGGCCACTGGGGCCCCTTGTAGAGAGTCATGATGGGGCCCAACCATGATAAACCTACAAAAATGGCAGCCAGCCCCGCGATCTGCCTGTGAAATCAGGCACCTGCCTCCTCAATGTGGGTGGGTCCCTACTAATAGGATCCAATAGTGATAAAACATTATGGTACTAATTCAACAGCATAGTGATTCTCAGCCAGGGTGCCACGCTACCCTGAAGTGCCTTAAGATCCTTTAAAGGATTCCATGGGATGCCACACAATGTTAGCACTATTAGGTGTGTAAACACAATTCACAAGCTAAAACCAGAGATTCAAATAGGAATATATACTATTAAAAAAAAATCTGACCTGCTGTAGTGTTTGAGTTTGTTTTACAACAGAAAAATTGCTCTAGTATTTTTCTGCAATCAAAAAAAAAAATTACCAAGAGAAAACTAAGGGCAGGCATTTTCTGAGAGGCTGCTCAAGTCTATCCAGGGGTGCCTTGAGTCTAAAAGGACTGAGAACCACTGCTCTAACACCTCTCAAGCTAAACCTTGTCTTCCCAATGAAAGTCTACTATGTTTGCAATATGCTCCAAACATATACTGATAAGCCTCCACCTACCTGAAATGAATGTGGTAAATATCTGAAAGGACTAGACCAGCAAATGACCTCTCTGTAGGAAGGCAGAAAGCTGCATTGCAGGACAGGCTGTAGAACCATCTAGCTAGAAGGGAAAAACTAAGGAAGCAGGGGTGCTGCTGGCGGAGCTGCCTAGTAAAAAAGGAACTGGGGAAGCAGGCTGCTGGGAAGCTGAGTAGTAGTAGCTACATATGTACCAGGAAGCCAACAAGTCATGTGCAAAGTAGGCTGTGACTGGCAGAAAACATGCAGGTGACCTAACTGCTTTTCAGCAGTGGAATGAATTGAAGTCATTCCAAATTCTAGGCCCAATAAGCCCTAACCTTCCCTTGAACAGCTCCTAAATGGCTATTTGCTTTGAACCATAACTGCTTAAGTCATTGTACCTAGAACACTCCTTTTTTCCTGCTAGCCTAACAAAATATCTCTTTCCTTAGTCACGTGTCTGAATGCTTACTCAATGATACTAGGGCTAATGCTTACAGGGCCCACCAGCTGTTGCATCTTCAGCACTTGCCTCAGATGCTGCAGTCCAGGTACACTTGCTAACTTTGATTTATTTGTATTGGCCTGGTTTCCAGGGGCCATCACTGAACACTGGAATCCCACTAAACTACATGCTGTAGAAATACATAACTACATTATGGTCCTTAACCCAAAAGAGTTTCACAATCTAAGTATTTGACATGAGAATTCAGAAAAATGAAAAACAGACAGACTGAGGGAAGCATAAAGGAACAATGTATAATACAGAAGATTACCATACCCATAACTGAACTTCGTGTGTACAAAAAGCTTTAAGATGATTAGCAAGATGGAAGAAGCACTCCACTGACTGGCTTTCTGGCATACATACCAGCCTCTGGCTTCTTTACTATTCCTTCCATCCAGGAAGAGCACACACCAACTGCAGATGCATCCTCAGCTTGACAAAGGGTGTTTGTGCCCAAAAGCATGCAAAGAAGAATTTTTTTGAACTATTTGAGTTGGTCTAATGAAAAGATATCAGATTTACCCAAAAAATTTCATCCTCTTACGTCTCACACATATTGTAGAGACATGAAGTAATCGTTTTGTATTAATATAAAACAGAGTGAAGCCCTGATTTCAACAGGGGTGCTGATGACACTTTATTACCAAAAAACACAAATACTTTTTAAAAATATATATTTTAGAACCCTGCTCCCACAGAATAAACAATTTTATAAAAATACCTCCTTAATTTATTCATTGTTACATTTGATAGCATGCAAATTACGAGGTATCTTAAAAACTCTCATTCTTCAGGGATAAAGCAATCATTAAGGGACAGGAATTAGATAAACTATCCCCTGTGGATATAATTTCCTGTTATGGCAGGGGAATTTTTGCTCCTTCTTTTAAAGCATCTGGTTCTTATCACTGGCAGACACATCATCATGTATTAAATACACGACTGGTCTGATCCAGTACAGCAATTCTTGTGTTTCTAGTATGTAAATATAAAGTACTAACATTCTTATCACACCTATGTTACTGGCATCTACTTTTGATAGATGTAGCAAGACACAAGCTTTTAAGAAAACTATAATTACTCTTATGGAAGATTTACATCATCTGCAGAAGGTCATTAGCAAGTTCCTAATATGCCTGCAGTATTTTTGAAAGATTGAATAGGCCTTAAGCAAAGGTATTTCAAGATGAATAATCATTCATGGATGTTGAAAATTCCTGCCCATTAATATTGGCTATGCAACTGAAGCACCAGATACTGAGTAATTAATAACTGGTATACCTGCTGTAGTGACCTATTACACCATGAAATCAAGACCATATCAGTGTAAGATTAGATAGCTAGCACATAAAATAGAAGACCCAGTTCTAAACCTAATAGTGAAATGGATGAATGTACTCTTTATGTGGTGTCTTCAGCCACAGATGCCTGCAATAGCAAAGGGCAATAGTCCTCGAGGACTTTCAGGGCATAGCAGTTTTCTTTTATTAGATACAGGAGCAGTATTTTCAGGGGGATGAATGTTTCAATACAAAAGCTTCTTATATAGTTAGGAAGAGAGAAGGGTCAGATAGTTGTGAAGTGGGTAAAAAGCTGAATGGTAACAGATCCTAGAGGATGTAATTAATGTTGGACTTTTCCTTTAAAGGTAGCTTCTTCCTGAAAAACTATTGTGAAAAGTAAGGAATAGATGTTCTGCTGAAAAGCTCCAAGAACTAATACAATCAGGAAGGTCCAGATTTGATTTGATCACAGCCAAGTGTCTAAGGTGACAGAAAATATTATAGTGCCACAGTCAAGTTCAATACACCTTCAAAGGATGGCAGGACAATGTATTTTCACCTGGGCAAAGGAATGATAAGTAGGAAATTCATGTAGCAGTCTGCAAATGCCTTTCTTTTGGATAACTGAGCTGAGAAAGGGCAGAGGAAGAAGAAATTAATATGACTGGCTGAGGATTTGAAAGGGGAACTTAATACCTTAGCTGTAAGGTCCGATATAAATTCAGAACAAGAATTCCTCCCCTAGATAATGCATCTCAGAGAAAGTTAAAAAAAATGCATCTCCTACAGTCCTGCAGTCTTATGATTCTACCTCTCTTGGAAGGTACCGCCATCCCCACTGAAAAGCAATGAGTTGCTGTTAAAACCAATACACACACACAGTCCTGCAGGATTGGGGACATTTTTAGGCTCCAAAATTGTGTGTGTAAATATTCAGGAAGTTACCACTGAAACCAGGGATAGTCTGTCCTGTTTACCTACCAACTGAAGTGCTGGTCCAAATTCTAGACTGGAGCATAAGGCAGAACAAGTAGTTATGGTGTTCTAGGGGTAATTGTTCTCGCCTGTCCCTCCTGCTTCCTGTGACTGAGAGAAGGAAGTAGACTAAAGGACAGCTGAGGAGGAGGACAAAGAAAGATAAGGCCAGCTGCATATAGTCTTCCAAGGAGGAGAAGAGATAAAGAACATTTGTAATGTGGTCCACTGGAAGGGGGAAGGGGTAGAAAGCAGTGAGAGAAGGTGCTTGTATAGAGCAGCCAACAAAAGAAGGGGCAGGGCTGGAGCTGAGAAAATAAAAATCAGACAACTGACCACATTAGAAGGCCCCAGTGAAAGTGAAAAGCTGAGATTCATGCCTTACCTGTACTTCCAGCTAGATACCAGTGGTGTAACTGAGCCCAGACCAGTGCAGAAAAAACGCACACATCACAAGCCTATACCCAGGTGACCAACATTTAAACTGAGACTAAAACTAGCTGCAAAGTGCTGACCTCACAGCCAAGAATCTAAGGACATCACAATGGGCTGCAAATACCAGTATTGGAGATCAGTGGGCTGAAATGTCACAGCCACACAAAATGTTAAGGTTGAGCAACAGACATATGGTAAACAGGAGGAAGATATGAAAAAAGCTGTAAATGTAAAACAAAAGCAGCCTCAGAAGTCAATAAACTACCAGTTCTATATGACCAGGAACCAAGACAAAATACTGCTCACAGAGAGGGGCATTATCATCAAGTGAGGGAATGCTATTACATTCTTGCATGTCAAGGTACTGGAGCTGGAGAACTCTGAGTTCTTAGTCCTGACAGTATCACTCGTCAGAACTTTATTTTTGTTGTTTTGCTCAGATCCAAAAGACCATGTCTACCTTGTCTCCAGACTCTACTCATTGGTGCAGGCCTAGCAGTGCTCAGGGTCAGCTCCATGACATCTATTTCAAGGTTTAGTGTGCACAGAGTGGGCATGTGACCTTTGCTGCAGCACTCCCTTGTGGCTAAAACAGACATTACACAAACTGGTTTAAGTAATCAGAAACTGGTATCAGACTTAACTGATGTGGGTCAAACCAGTTTCTGAATGTCTGTTCCAGACCCCTTGCTCATTTAAGATAAAAGACCCTCCTCCCTCCCACCCCCCAGCATCCTGGCATGCTCTCTGGGTTGGGCTGGGCAGGGCTCTCTGCTCCACAGCAGAGCTGCCCTTTCCCTCTGCTCCCTGGCTGCAGCTCCAGCACAGACCCCCCTCACCACTCCCTGCTAAGCAGGAATTCCCCTCTACTCTCTGCCTTGCTAAGGAGGTGTCTGTGTATTAGCTAGAAGACCACATGCTGGCTACAGTCCTTGCTGAATCAACAGGCAGAATCAACAGGTAACTAGTAATGTCCCTCTGTTTTCTTAATGGGGTGAAAAACACTAAGTTAGGGGGTAATAAACATGGTTATCAATTTCCTGGTGGGATAACCAAAGTGTCCTGCTGGGGACTGGCCACACTTCCTCCCCCCTCCCCCCCTTAGCTCAGTGCTGTGGAAGGGATGGGAGGACTGCTCTAGCGCTCCCCAGCTTCTAGGATGTCTGTGGAGTTACAAACCAGTTCAGCCTAGCCAGGTTAAACTAACCTGCAAAGATTGAATCAATTCAAGCTCAGGCTTTTTGAATGTCTGTCCCTAGCCTAAGGCCACAGGTGCCGTAAACCTCTTTAACCACTAATTGTATATATCAAAAGACTTTAAAAGATGGTTTGTTAATGAGAAACTGAAAAAAAGAACATAAAACCTGCTTTATAACAAATACATAATCCAGCAAGTTTTGATAAAGTTTCTGATCACAAATCTTGCATTATGTGGTATGCAATCAGTCATGTTTTATTTTCCACCTTCCTTATTGTGTAATTAAGGCTTTTTGAAACAGAAGACCAACAATCATCACATCACAAAAAGCAAAGATTTGTGAACTCTTCTCCCACCCCGACTCTCCATTGCATGATTTTTCAGGCTAAGTATAGACAGTTAAAAAGCCTGAAGCTGAATCACAGATTCACGGAAGTTTAGGGCTCAAAGGGACCTTATGAGGTCATTGGGAATCAATTCGATCTAGGCAGCCTCTTCCAAGCTGCATAGGTTGAACTGATAACCAGCTGAACTGATGCTCAGTTTCCAATTGGGAAAGGCAGGGGGAGGCCTGCACTGACCCAGGCCACTAGGTGGGGGGCACTAGAGCATATCTCCCAGCCTGCTGGCCATTGCCCCCCCAGCCAGGTGTCCCTAAACCCCTGCTGTCTCCCACAGGGGGTTAAGGAGCCCCCTGTCCAGGTGCTGGCCCACCTTAGGGAAGCTCCCCCTCAGGGAGTTTTCCCCAGCCTGGGTTCCGCAGCCCACGCAGCCCTTTGGAGCTAAGGGGAATCCCTGTCCCCCTCCCCACCCCCTCCTTTTCCAGATGCTGACTACTTCAGCAGCTGCCCCAGGAAGGAAGGAAAAGGAGTTCTTCAGGCTGGGTGCCTGCCCATGCAGCCCAGCATGGGGGCACTGGGGAACCCCCATCCTGGGGTGCTTCCCCCCAGCCCAGCCCAGGGTCCTAGAGCCCCAGGGAGCTGAAGGGAATTCTTCACCTCCCCAACTCCTTGCCTTAGTTGCTGTGAGTTTTGGGGATAGCCCAGGCAGTGGAGGGAAATTCCTCTGCTCCCCTGTATTAGTTTTGCCTCAGACTCACACCAGCTAAAGCAAAATCAGCTGCAGAGGAACAAGAGAATTTTCCTCAGCTCCCTGAAGCTGCCTGAGACTCACAGGGGCTGAGGCAAGAAGCTCTGCAGTTTGGGAAGGGAAGAATTCCCCTCAGCTCCCTGGGGCTGCAGGACTCTGGGCTGGGGTGGGGGGAAGTCCCACAAGGCAGGGGCTCCCCAGTGCACCCATGCTGGGCTGCATGGGCAGTCACCCGACCCAAAGAACTTCTTCTCCCTCTTTCCTGCGGCAGCTGCTGAAGCAATCAGCAGCTGGGAAGGGGAAGGGGAAGGGGAAGGGGAGAGAGCTGCCAGGGCTGAAACCCCTCCACTACTGGGGCTTTCCCTCCCCCCCACCTGCTATGTAGGCCCTGACTAGGGGGGCTTGGGATCTGTTCCCCTGCCCCCCCTGTCCCTATGAGCTGATGGACACAGGCAAGAAGCAGGCTAAGGAGCAAATGAGCAACACAGTCCCTGGTCCACTAAAGCAGGCAGCATAGCCCAGGGCTGCAAAGCATCCTGGGATGCTTGGGGACTGTGAGCTAACTTGAACCAGGAAGGGGTCTGAGACAGAAGTTCCATAAACCAGTCTGGCCTAAATCAAATAAGTCTAATATTACACCCAACCAAATGCATCTTAAACCAGTTTTGGTCATTGTGAAAGCAGTTTATATTCACTGAACTTCTCTTACAGGTTTAGACCAGTTTCTGATCATTTAGACCAGTGTATGTGTAACTTCTGTCCTTAGCCTCAGGGTCCAACAGCAGACTATCTGCAGCAGCAAACTACATTTGAGTTAATTTGTGAATTTAGTCATATCTGTATGTTTATTATTTGATGATCTCCAGCTATCATTTCATTACATTACTAAGAGTCCTATCCATGTGAGGTAAGAAAATGGTTAAGGTTGAAGTTACAAGCCTTATAGATAATTTCCTCTATTGTATATCCCTCAGAATTAATCTATAACACAGGGTTACTTGTTGTATAATCAAAATCCTCAAAACTGCAGTATACAGAGAGAACAGAACCTTACATTGCTACTGAAATAAAGTTATATATTTTATAGTTTGGTATTCCTAAACTAACAATATGGGGTAAATTCAACTAAAAAAAAAAATTTAAAAAAACCCAGTTGAATTACTTTTAGATTATAACATCTTTCATAGCAAAGTAACATGAAAAAAATCAACATAGTCCATTACCCTCCTGAATTAATCACCTACAGAGATAGAATAAGTAATTAATCTTTCCAATAAATAGAACTATTGCAGTAAGTAGAACTAGATGGACCTTTTTTTAGGGAGGGGGGTGGAGGAAGAGAGAGAAGGAGAGAATATATGACAACTTATATTTATTTTCTGCTGACAAGAGCTTCCTTTGTTTTTACTGTGCTGCTTCAGTCCCCAGGGCCTGCCCTCTCCTTCTAGTCCCCTGCAATGCATGTTGTCGAAATTAGTCTGTTTAAAAGATAGGTTGAGCCATTCTCATACTGACTTATATAAAGCCATTTTTCTGTTTTATTAGTCACATTAGCATTCTATTGCCCTTTAAATGTCACAAGTTCAAGAGCACAGCTGTACATATCTTGGAAATATTTCTGTTTGGTACAATAAAACACGAGGATACAATTTCCTGGGATGCAGACAAGATGAGACAGAAGGGGAAAACACATGGGGGCATGGCAGGATTGGGTAATACTTAGAGGACTGTTTTCAGAAGAAGGGACAGGAGTCATTCACAAAACAGAGTTCTCCAAAAGCTTGTTTGGGTTGTCTCTATCTATAGATGTGAAGCAGCTTATGGACCTGCCATTGACTCCAGCTCAAGGAGAGGAAGAAAAATGACACTATCTACTTCAAGTGGCTTTTCTGACCCGATAGTTGCCTTTTCAAACTACATTTTACATTTTGACTACTCATTTATTAGCAATCATTTTTTTCTCAGCAGAAGCTAGCAAAAACTTTCCTGGCTATATTAGCCAGCTAAAATGGTCCAGGGTTATCGGAATGACATGGAAATTTTAGATTGGTGGAAACGTTCCGGATGTACTAATGAATTCTGAACTTCTAAGAACCTGATATATCACTCTTATCTAATGTAGAAGCTGTTTAGATGACAAGAAATGTGCCAAGGAGAAAAGACAGTGCAGGAAGAAGGAGGGCCAGGACAGAGGAGGGTAAAACAAGAACAAACTACTCTCCATTCTTTATATTGGGCATATATACACAAGACATTGACTGCACAGACTAGTTCGCTACCCAGTAAACATCTCGGTGTCTATATATGCGCCCCTATCAGGCTGGAGTAAACTAAACTAATTTACTTTGCAGCAGAATAGTACTTGCAATTACAAGAACCATTCTTCTGCAAAGTAAACTCCACAGTAGTACACATATAGATCCTGGAAGGGCTGACTAGAGTATGAGGGTGCTTCAGTGCAGGGGCTGCCTGCCAGTTAGCCCCATGCTGAAGCTCCCTCATGCCCCAGCCAGCCCCTCTGCAGCACGCTGAGCCAATGGGAGCAGTCCCAGGCTGGCAGGCTGATACCTGGGGTCCCCTGCCAGCCAGAGCTGCTCTAACCCAGCTCCATGTGCTTCCCATGAATAAACTGCAGATCTTATTGTTCCAGAGTTATTTGTTCCCGGGCACACATTCAAATGGCGCACCCAAGAGCAATAAACTCCAAAGCAATAAGTTTATTCACGTGCAGTAATAGCATGTGTAGATGTGTCCACTGTGAGCTTCTTATGTTGACAGAAATCACTGCTTTACAGCAATTCTGATCCTATTGAGTTTCTGTGCAGAAAACCTTTCATTTGATGGTAGACTGTTAGTTTCCCCATGAGGAAGGAAGGCATGAAAAAACTGTTTGCCATTCAGGAGTATGCACACAGTACAGCCATCAGGGTAGGCACATTTTCAAACTTGGCTGCTTCTGAGCCATCCAGTGATGTATGGTGTCTACAACCCTTACAATGTCATTGGAGAAGCTAAATGTTCATTAACATTTGCAAATTGACCATATGTGCACAAAACTAACCCCTACAAGGTACAGCATCCTGCAGCAGTATGGTGAGAAATCTGTCACTACTGCCAGGGCACTGGTCTGAATCAGCAGCAGGAGAGAAGCTAATTTCTCTGATGGTAGAGTGAAGCCCCCTGTTGAGAGGGATGCTGGTACCCAAATCACAGTCTGAATACTGATTAGAAGGATCTCTATGGACTTCAAAAAACTGAGTCAGGGCTATGGATGGCTTCAGGAGAGCATCCAATAGTAATAGAGGGATCTCCTTATATCTGCAAAGCACAAGATGGCATCAGAAGGGCAACTACAGAATATCCCTCTAGCCATGGTAAGAGTGAGCAGCACCTGACCATAGTGCCTCTGATCATCCATGAGTAATTATCTGGACACTATGTTCCTCAGCACAAATAAGCAATGTGTAATATCAGTATGCTTCTGCTATCATAGTACATGCCTCAGAAACCATGGGGGGGGGGTGAGGAAAAGACCCTGATGGGAGACAGATGCTAGTTCTGATCCAGAATTAACTTGGCATGCACAGAAGTCAGCCTGAGTAAACCCAGAGCAATTCTGAATGAAACCCAGGAACCCTCAGTTTTCTGCAGGTGCTCAATAGTTCTTTCCCTTTAGTCTGTCAGGCCTGCAACAGAAGTACTAAAGAAGGTAAACAACAAGCAAGTCAGAGGCCATACAACAATTTTGGTGAAAGTTGAATGGGTTTGTGGCATAGATACCATATAGTGATTATTCTTCACTTAGGGCATGTCTACACATCACCCTATGGTGATGTAGCAATGTGCTACATCACTGTATGGTGCACTACAGCAACATAGCAATCATGCGTGTATAGTGCACTCCCCAGGTATAGTGCGCCGCTATGGCAATGTTGCACTGAAATCTACCTGTGTATTGCTCACATGATGCAGTAACTGCACTTATTGCGCCGTGCTTGAGTACTTCCAAAAGGAAGTACTAAAGCACAGCACCGTAGTAACATCACCGTACAGAGATGAGTAGACGTGCCTTTACAGACAGACTGCATTTTTCTTGATAGCAATTTCAGACTCTGAACTTAAGGCACAAATCCCATGCCATTTATCTGAATTGTTCTAGTAAACTACTTGCAGGAATGTTCATAGGGTTCTGTTATTGTTTCTTCAGTCCTCTTTGTGCAACTTGCCCCCCCACCACACACACACACACACACACACACACACACACACACACTCTGCCCCCAAACCCTCAAACAACAGACTCAGATTCAAACCTCTCTTCCTGAGATTTTGGCAGTTCTCTACTGCTTATTCTACACATTAAAATTAGACAAGAAAGTGGTAAGAGAAATGACTTTTTTTCTCAGCATGGTGTTGAAGATGGTATTGTTCCACTAATCTATTTCAATATAATGTAAAAGCAAGATTTCAACTGCATCTTTGAAAGAAATTTTGAAAAATAGTCTTCTTTCACGTTAGACATATGCCCCCTTCAGTTCATCTAAAATTTGTGTTTGATTGTATCCACAATAGAGGATACTAGAAGAGAAAAAAGAACATGCCTTCAAAACAATTTCCTTTCTGCATTTTGTTGCCTTTAGTTTTAGATATTTGTATTTCACATAACAGCTGTCTCATTCATGACCTGGCTTCTCTTTCAGCAATATTAGTTTGCTGTATGCACAAACAATGTCTAAGTACAGCATTTATATTTCACTGCAAGATACAGCAAGAAGGAAAATAGGTTGGGAAAGAGCAAAGTCTCTTTTTAAAAACCAATTCTCTTCAATTGACCAATAAGGCAATTAAATATACATAAACAGTGCTTGTTGATTAAGTGATCCTGCTTCATCTGAAGATGTCAGAATTAACTAGTGATTCTGGCACTATGCCGCTGCAGGATTTGTGGGTATTAATTACAAATGCAAATATTTTCATAGATCTGAATATAAATATCAGAGACCAATGCAAAAGTCAACTTGAGGAACTATTCTCTACCTGCCTATAACCCTTCAGCAGTTTCAATGAGATTCGGTATTTTTCACTTCCCATCTTAAAATAACATATGTAGTGTTGCTGCATAACCTGTTCCTGTAAGAGGTTCATTGCAGAAATTGCAGCCAAGGACAAGGGGCCTCAAGCTGGGTTTAAACCTACCAATTCTAAGCAGTTTCATGGAAGATACCCAAATACCATATTTTCTGAGGGTGCTCACATAAAGCATAACCACAAATATGACATAAACCCATTTTTTGAAAGGCCCCAAAAAGGAGGAAAAAAAAAGATCTTACCTTGGAGTATGGTTAAGCAACTTAGGTCTCTGGGGCTAAGGTCCCAAGCTGGAGTCCTCTCTGCTGTGCTAAGGCTAGGGCTGTGCACCAGGGCCTAATCCAGCACGTGGTGTCATGTCAGCCAGTGGGGAGCTCCCCAGGGGTTCAGAGATTTACTAGTAGAGAAGCAATGGCAGCAGTAGCAGTTACTATGGCTCCCAGAGTCACAGCAGTTAAAGTTGTCGCTGCTCCCCTGCTGTCAAATCTCCAGACCCTTAAGGATCCTTATTTCTCCCATGTAATGTGCATTCATAATTCCCCCAGATGACTTGGGGAGGGAAGAGGGGGGAAAGGGAGGGGGGGAAGGGACTTGAAAGCTTTACGTGAGTAAATATGGTAATTTAGACCATATCTGAGTAAGTATCCCCCGTGCACCTCTTAGCCTACTCAATGGCCTGAAGACCCCATTCATCCTTTCCCCAGCATACCATCTCTACTGGACTTGTAAGGGCAGTGCTGAGCAGAGAAATCCTCCCCTGGCTGAATGGGAGGTTTTCACAGCTCCTGTTTGTTCCTTTGGCCCTTTTTACACAGCACAAATGAACTAGGGCAGGGATTAGCCTTTCACTCAGGATGTTTAAAATTTCCTTGACATCCTTCAGAGTAAAAGGTACAACAATGATATAAAATGTAAGATATAGGATATCAAAACACATTTGAAGGGTAATGGATTTACATTTTCAGCTTGAAAGCCATCACCAATATAACCACTTATCTCTAAAACCTCCACAATTCCTTGTGTGCAAAGGGGAAAAAAACAGAGGACAGAAATGCTTTTCTTCATGTACTTCTCCATTTTTGTTTAGAAAAAAAAAGGGTTTTAGCCACAATGTATTGTTGCAATAAGTGTTCTCCTTCACTTGATGTGTCCCCAAAGAGAGTTTTAAGCCATACACTAAGAGCTACTAGAATGAGAGCTGCTTCTGCAACCTGGGGAGCCTGCCCCTGGCCTTCTCTTGCTCTTTGGAATCCTCTCTCTTTCCTGCATATTATCTACATAGAAATAGGCAAAAGTACCAGATTTGTGCACATGGTCTTTCTTCTGTGCTATAGGTTACACCTATAGCACAGAAGAATGAATGGTATAGCTGTGCTATGCCATACACATACAATTACATATACAGTAAGTACAGGCCTGTCTGCACACAGATCTGTTTTCCACATGGAAAAAAGGCTGGGCAACTTCTACAGCAGTGGCCCCCACATTTCCTGTGAAGTGGCACCGAAGTTCAAGAGATCCAGGCAGCAAGGTGAAGGCAGGATAGGGGGTGGGATGTGCATCAGTGTCAATGGTCCCTGCAGAAATCTGAGCAGAAAGGCACCACCTAGATCAGGATCACCCAATCGGGATCACAATCACTTGGAAGCAGAGGGGAAAGGAAGGGATGCCAGGAGCACTGGAAACACTTGCAGGGAGTGCTGAAGACTGGGCCACAGAATGATGTACAATGAAATGCATCAACCACCATCCTGAATACAGAACAAGCAGCACAAATCCTTGTCAGGAAAAGTGCCCGTTTCCATTACCCTCCCACAGTCATGTTAAAATGCCACAGTTTACACAAGGCATGGTAATGGTGTCTGAGGGAGGCATTTGACTCTTTTGTTTTGTTTTTCAGCTCCCATTTGTCGCCCTAACAAACTCTCAGCTGGCCATGGAGCTGAATAAAAATATATCTCAGCAAAAATCCGTTTTTGCCTATAGCTAAAACCTCCCCCCCATCCTGACAGCAAAGAAATGTGTGCATCCTAATACAGAGCTGGATAAGGCCAGAAGGTATATTTTTCCTGGCATGGTACATTTTGCAAGTCTAAATCTATCCTATGTGATCAGAAACATTAATGCTAACAGGAGACAGCCCCAGAGAAAGAGGGAACAGCAATGAGGAAAACGGGGCGAGGGGGTGGGGGAGGAAATACAGAGGAAATTCTCAGCTATTAAAAACAGACTTGAATCAGATTGCTTTGTTTGGAGAAATGAGCAGCTGAAAGCTGATGCACCCTTTAAGCAGGCAAGCGCTGTCATCACTGACCTTAGTGGGTGATTTGTGCGTGCCTGTTGCAACACAGGCTCATATGCTGAACACTGGCAAGAGAAAGACTGTTCATCATCATCTGGTTGATTACTGGAATGAGATGAAGCTTTCCTCGCTTCCCCCACACCCACACACCCTGTTCTCAAGCCAGGAGGATTGGCTTCTGCCTCAGGAGCTGACTCTGGCTGGCGCTATAAGGTACTCGATATAGCTAGGTTTTCCGCACAGCTTTGTCCTCTCCTGGATGAAATGTCAGGCCTGATCATATATTTATTATGCTGCCCATATCTGGTTGGCTTACAAAATAGGCTGTTGGCTTTACTGACACCACATGGAGAGACTGCTTTATCGGACATAAGAGACCTGTATCTTTAAAGCTTATGATCCTGAGCCAGATCCTGGCCCGATTATTTTGTTTGCACTGCTCTGACAGCATAAAGCAACGAAAGAGCCAGCAGAAAGTGATCCCATAACATTTCTTTTGGAGGAACAGAGACCTTCAGATGATTTAGGACTATCATTGCATACAGCAAAAGAGGGGGATCTCTATCCCCCAGCAATTTTTGCCCCTTTGGGTCATGGTCAACATAAGTTGCAACAACTCTGAGGTTACTCTAACTTACGCTAGGAATGACCAGGACTTTGACTAATTCACAAGGTAAGGAGAGTAAAAGAAACTTTAAAACCTTATGTGAACTGCAGCAACCTCAAGTGGCAGTCATGGTCCCATGCCCCTGAGTGCATAGCAATGCAGAACCAGCCCTACAGCATTTCTTGCAATTGCTGCCTGATCTCATCATGCCTATATACTTGTCTCTTCCTGGGCACCATTTTGATAGAGTTAGCACTACATCAGCTTTTTTTTTTTTTTAAATATCAAGAATCCTTAACATACGAACGTTGTGAAGTTTTTTCCATGTAAGAAGATATAATAAAGGTAAAGGGGATGGGTTTGCTTTGAAAAACTGCTTTTTGCCCTGCTTAAAGAAACAAAGGTTTGGGAGCAGGTTTCAAATTGTATAATACTGACCCAAAGGATAATGCACCAAACTAGTAACATACATGTCCGGCAAGCAATCACAGCATGCAGAAAATAGTGTCCAAGCTGTATGAAGCCATTTTTTTTTTCTGCTGCTGGTTTTCAGAGGCAAAGAAAGGCAGGAAGGGATAGGTGAGCCTTTTATGATTAAAAGAAAAAAAATAGACTAGCAATTGGGGCTAAGCAATCAAATGAGAGAGAGAGAGAGAGAGAGAGAGAGAGAGAGAGAGAGAGGAAGTAATTTAAAATTATAAAATGGAGAAAATTCTATGAGGTTTGCTAATGGTCACCAGACTGCTGAAATATACAGATCATTTATTGCTGATGGGCTCTTACATATTATTAATAATACTACAATAGAGTAAGGTGCACATATTTGGAAAATCTAGATAATATAAAGTGAAAGAGAATTAAAATAAGCTCTTGCAGCTTTCCATCAGCTTTTGTCCCCCACTTATTTCATCCTTCCCACTTCCATGGCATGATTTTTTGTCCAAGGAAATCTAAACTGAGAACTTAAAGTAGTCCATATATTTAAATTTTTAAAACAATTGAGTTTTCAAGCAGTGAAGCCAAGCATATAAGCACTCCCGAAAACCACAGCCAATATATTCTTTCAATATTAAAACCATACTTTCAAAGCCTTGCACCTGGTTAAAACGTGAATCCCAAACCATGTTATACAGAGAGTTTTATCCTTTTCAGAATGGGAAAGGATTCTGAGAGAGTTTCTGCGTAAAAATCCCACAAGCCAAAGTCTATAGTGCAATTGTTTTGCCTAGAACTGTAGGTCTCTTGCTTTAAAGTACTTGTCAAATGTACAACAACAAAGATAGAAAACCCTAACCTTTCAACACCCACTCTCTTTTTCTGTACTGGTCCTAGGCTGACATTCTGGAATTCCGTTTCTAAGAGTCACATGTGAGCCTGTCCACCTGCACTCATCCCAATTCAAAATCAGACAAGCTAAATAGAATCATATCTGGTGAGTACTTGAGGTTTGACCCCAGTTGCTTAATCCTCTCAGACCCAAATCTGAAGAACATGAGCAACTCCCACTGAAATGAAGGTAAAGACCTTGAAGACACAGAGCCCCAGGGTGCTATTGACAGTAGCAGTAGTGTTTCAGTGGTAGCTTTCCTGACTCATTTCCCCAAAGTAGTGAGAAATAGGATTGTGCTCCTGGGGGGGGGGGGGGGGGGGGGGGGGGATGAAGAAATTAGTACAGTAATTCACATCTCTGAAAACTGGTTTTGAAATGCCACTCACCTTACACCAATGTAAGTGCCTGCACAAGAACCAAAGCAGTTAAGCTTTGAATTAAATGTAAAGCTGAGGACTAGATGCGTTTAAGTCGGCAGGCCTAGATGAGCTCCATCTGAGGGTAATGAAGGCACTGGCTGATGTCATTTCACAGCCACTGGCAAGAATATTTGAACACTTGTGGCATGTGAGCCAGGTCCCGGAGGACTGGAAAAGGGCCAATGTAGTCCCTAGTCTCAAGAATAAGAGGAAGGAGGATCCAAGCAACTACAGGCCAATCCATCTCACCTCCATCCTTGGTAAAGTCTTTGAAAAGATTATTAAGGCTCATATATGGGACAGCCCAGCAGGAAATATTATGCTGAGGGGAAACCAGCATGGGTTCATAGCAGGTAGATCATGCCTGACTAATCTAGTCTCTTTTTATGACCGGGTTACAAAACTCCTGGATGCAGGAATAGGGGTAGATATCATTTACTTAGACTTCAGGAAGGCCTTCAATATGGTATCCCACCCCATACTGGTGAGCAAATTAAGAAGCTGTAACTTGGATGATTACACAGTCGTTGGGTGGCAAATTGGCTAGCGGGTCGTACCCAGAGAGTGGTGGTGGATGGGTCGGTATCGACCTGGAAGGACGTGGGCAGTGGGGTCCCGCAGGGCTCGGTCCTTGGACCGATACTCTTCAATGTCTTCATCAGTGACTTGGATGAGGGAGTGAATTGTACTCTGTCCAAGTTTGCGGATGACACAAAACTGTGGGGAGAAGTGGACACACCGGAGGGCAGGGAACAACTACAGGCAGACCTGGACAGGTTGGACAAATGGGCAGAAAACAACAGAATGCAATTTAACAAGGAGAAATGCAAGGTCCTGCACCTGGGGAGGACAAATGTCCAGCACAGCTACTGCTTAGGAAATGACCTGCTCAGCAGCACGGAAGCAGAAAGGGATCTTGAAGTCCTAGTGGACTCTAAGATGAACATGAGTCATCAGTGTGACAAGGTCATCAGCAAAGCTAACTGCACTTTAACGTGCATCAGCAGATGCATGACAAACAGAGCCAAGGAGGTGATACTTCCCCTCTATTGGGAGCTGGTCAGACCACAGTTGGAATACTGTGTCCAGTTTTGGGCGCCGTACTTCAAGAGGGATGCGGATAACCTGGAGAGGGTCCAGAGAAGGGCCACTCGTATGGTTAAGGGCCTGCAGACCAAGCCCTATGAGGAGAGACTAGAGAACCTGGACCTTTTCAGCCTCCGCAAGAGAAGGTTGAGAGGCGACCTTGTGGCTGCCTATAAGTTCATCACGGGGGCACAGAAGGGAACTGGTGAGTATTTATTCACCAAGGCGCCCCAGGGGGTTACAAGAAATAATGGCCACAAGCTAGCAGAGAGCAGATTTAGACTAGACATTAGGAAGAACTTCTTCACAGTTAGAGTGGCCAAGGTCTGGAACAGGCTCCCAAGGGAGGTGGTGCTCTCCCCTACCCTGGGGGTCTTCAAGAGGAGGTTAGATGAGCATCTAGCTGGGGTCATCTAGACCCAGCACTCTTTCCTACCTATGCAGGGGGTCAGACTCGATGATCTATTGAGGTCCCTTCCGACCCTAACATCTATGAATCTATGAATCTCTTGAAGTTAGACTGGCTAGTGTGCAATTATCTGGTTCCCTTTCTCCGTTTTTAAAAAAGATGGGCACTTTTTGCCCCTTTACTGTCTTCCAAGTTTTTACCTGAGGTCCATCCATGAGCTCTCAAGGTTAATAGCCAATGGCTCTGCAGTTGTTTCAGTCAATCTCTCTCATCAGGCCCTGATGATTTGAAAAAAAAGAAACAGATCTACTTATCCTTCCATACCATAACTGGCACAATTGCAGCTCAGGGATGAGCAGCAGCCATTTGAAGTTGAATCTGAGAAAGAAAGAAATTATGCTGGTGGGCAGAAAGAAAGCATCTTCAAGAATTTTCAACCCTACTGTGGTCTCCTTTGGCAGAAGATGCATACTTATAGCTATTCATATTACTCCACAGGAGTGGACCTGCACTACTTCATGCCCTTCTCCCTCAGTAATATTAAAAAGTAATGCTTTCTGGCAGTTCGTTAGCCAAGAGACTCCATCCCCTTTTTAGCCAATAACGACCTACCCACCAGTTATTCGTGTCTTCATCCTCTTCGGGCTGGACCAGAGCAGTGCAACTTACCTAGACATGAAGACTTAAGCTCTCAACTCTAATGATTAGTACTGAATGCTGCAGTGCATCATCTCCTCAGCAACACTAGCTACTATGAGTACATCAGACCTGTTTTCCATTCCCTACATGTGCTTCCCATAAAACATGTAGTCAAGTTCAAGGCCTTGATCCCTCTGTTCCCAGCACTCATTGCCCTGTGTCCAACATCTAAAAGATGAAAAACTTCCAACCTAAAGTTCTAAGATGAAAACCATGGCCAGCTATGCTACTCTTCAGACACAATAGGCTCAATGGAAGTCTCACTCATAAGGATAAATGTTGTCACTGTGGACAAGAAGTCTCTCAAGAACCAGTCTAAGTCTCCCTCAAGAGTTAGGAACCATCACAGGCCTCACTATCTGTTTCAAGGGCAAGGCACATTTTACCAGTGCAGGCTCAGCCTAAAAACAAAAAAGCACATAGCAATGTATACATTTGAAAACAGAACCCCGACCTAAAAATGCTACCAAAAAAAAAAAAGCAATGTGATCCACTGCATAAAGAGCCATCTCCTTGAGGAGAGGAGGGGATTGCAAACAGGCAACATGGGATAGATAAGTCATACAGTACTCTGATGCTACAGTGATGAAGATGGTACAAAAACCTATGTTGAACAGAATACTCCATCCACTTACAATGCACCTAAACTCTTGTGACTCCAGTGGTGCACTATGTGGGCTAGTTAATGTATTGCTTTATAGGAGAAATAGTCTGTCAGTGAAGATAGCTCATAGGAGCGTGCAATGGCCAGAACTAAAACTGCTATAAGACAATGCACTGGTAGGAAAATGCTGTTTAAGGTTTTGTTGAACTAACTCAAATCAGTTCAAAAACCAAAATATTCCAATTACACTCCAACTTGAGTGGAAACGACATGAAATATTTTGTTTTGATTTTGCCAACAGGCAGGCAGTGCAGGAGGAAATCAGAAAATTAATTTTAAAAAATCATGTAGCAAAAACATTAGGTTTGTGGAAAATGCATTTTGTCAGATGAGTCCTACGGAACAATCCTAAACTGTAAAATATCCTAAAAACTTGATGAAGTTTCTCATAAACAGAATCTTGGCTTAAGAAACACATCTGCTTCTGACTTCAGATTTTGCTTGTTCCAAGATGCATACCCTGTAAACACAAAATACCTTCAAGCTGTCATATTCTGAACCCAACCCTCGGATAAAGGCATTTTGCCCTTTAAAACCTAATTTAGGAAATAATAAATATCTTTTCAGCAATTCTATCACTCCACCCACCCAAGTATCATTTGCCTTAGAAACTATACTGAATTTTCTGGGTATGACCTACCATCGTATCAAACAGTGCTCACCAAATGACAACAGTGATGTCAGCTTTGAAGAGGTGCTTCTAGAAATAACATGCAGAGATCTTGGAGAGTATAGATTTTGACTGCCTGCCTATAAACTACCCCCCTCCCCCCAACTCCGCCAACACAACCACTCTGAAAAACCTCAAAGCATGTGCTCAAGAAATTGAGAAAAACCATCACGTCCTTGGGGAAGCTGCTACAGATGCTCGGCAGCTGATTTAACTGCTATTTTTAGCTAGATGCTATAACAAAGCTCTGTTCCCCAAAAGAGATACTGCAACTTTTTTCCAAGGTAGCTAATGAGATTAAGGAGTGGTAAAGCTGAAAAGGTTACTGTTCCTGACCTTTCATACAGGCCTAACTGTCTTAATGAATTCACTGGCTGTGACAAGTCAGCTACAAACATTGGATTCCAGATTCCCTTCCAATCACAAGGGAAAAACATCTTCTCAGATTTATTGAAGAACTGACTAGTGGCACATAAAAAGAATGGAGTAACAAATCGCTCAATACAAATGGTAACCCAGCTAACTAAAGGACAAGCAGAGGTTTGTGCAACTACAAGGTAAGAAGCTATGAAAGTATGGGCAGGGGGGATCCACAGCCTTTAAAGAGGTCTCCATCTGGGAAAAACAGTTTGTTAATGAACACAGGAAGAAAAAAGTCCCTTTTCCATGATCACCTGGAAGGAAAATCTATTACATTTCCGTAATGACTCATTAGGCCAAATTGCATGCTCGGTAACATACTTACAATCTCCTTGGATTTAACTAATTTTTCAAGTGTATAGTTAAGGGCAGAATTTACCCCAATGTTTCTAAGAGCATATTGAAATGGAGAATGACTTTAACAGGTTTATGTGAACTTGTGCCCAAACGCTTTGCTGCATCTCTATAAAAGATGCAACACGAAGGAAACGGTTTTTTTCTGGTGAGCCACAACCTCACAATAAATTTTCCTTCCCCATATACGTTTTAAAAATGTATTATGTATCCAAAGTTCAACCCAACCCAAACACAATACCATTATAAAGGTATGGGGTAATGAAAGGAAATGTTCAATAGAAAAGTTTAGAAGAGTAGTACAGTGTCTTGAGAGTAAACAGTTTGGTAAATAGGCTTCTGGAAGGCTAATATTCTTTATGGGAGCATAATTAAAGTTTCAATCTGTGATCTCTGGTACATAATAGCAGCAGAGTGTATACCTGGAAACATAGAAATAGAGGGTATGTATCATGAGATGGTTTAACATTATCTCCTCACTCAGATGGTAACAACTTTTATGTGAGTGAGTGTGCTAACAGGTTATTTCATTAATGTCTTAATCATAGAAATGAAGGCTGGAAGGGATCTCGAAAGATCATCGAGTCCATCCCCCCTGCTCTGGGCAGAAATACTGCTGAGATGAAATGATCTCAGCAAGGTTTCTGTCCAGTCTCCTCTTGAAGACTTCCCTGGTTGGGGACTGCACCACCTCCTTGGGAAGTCTATTCCAGATTCTGGTCACCCTTACCATAAAGAAGTTCTTCCTTATATCCAACCTGAAATCATCTTCTAACAGCAGTTTATGGCTATTGCTCCTTGTCCTTCCCCTGGGGCACCACAGTGAACAGTTTTTCTCCCAGCTCCCAATATTCACCCCTTACATACTTATAGATGGCCACTAAGTCCCCACTCATTCTTCTCTTCCCCAAGCTGAACAGTCCCAGATCCCTTAGTCTTTCCTCACAAGGCTTGTCCTCCAGACCCTTAATCATTCTTGTGGCCCCTCTCTGGACACTTTCAAGTTTCTCCACATCTTTTTTGAAGTGCAGCGCCCAGATCCAGCCTTCTCTTGCCTTATGTTTTATAGACCATCAACAAAATGATAAAAAGCAAAGAATCAAGTTCAGATTAAATATGTGACTTTATATGATATGGATCAAGCTGAAGGACTCAGAATGGCAGGTGAAATTAACTCATGGGTTGCTTTAATCTATGGTGGTTGCTACAGGTCTGTGCTTATGTAATTATCCTTAGTGTGCACCTTATATTATACAGCTATTGTTAAAACATAGCCTTTGGGGAGTCCATGGTGTATCGCTCTAGCAAGAATGATAAAGGATTATAATCATAAAAAAGTCTTAACATCCTTAGTACTGTTGTTAAAACATCTACATTCATGTTTTCTTGCAGCAGTGAAACAGTTTTCAGCTCTGGGAGGGAAGACTGAATATCAAGGCCAATTGTTAGCAAGAGGTTCAGTAAAACAGTCAAGCTTTCCATTTTACAAGCTTGGAATCTAAAAGGCAACAACGTTTGAATAAAATAGAAGAACGAGGTAGCGGTGCTGAGCAGCTGGGAGGCCAGGATTCTCACATAGCATAGACTGGTAATGGAGCTAAGGATAAAGATATTACCTAAATATCTTCTAAGAAAAGTTTCTGACATTTGGCAAGTATGGGGACATGAAGAATGTAAATTCTTCAACTAACTGGAAGTCAACTTCTGGCAACAGGAAAGACCATGTTTTAATGGTTCCATGTGTTAGTGCTTAAAAGTGTGTCTGTGACTAGATTAATGAGAAATATGTTACCAGTGGAAACGTGACGCAGTTATTTGTTTATTTGTCATTATTCCAGTAAGCCTCATCTGTCTTCATTCCTACAACCACTGTCAAACTTATAGCTAGCATCATTGCTAGAAGCAAAGTAAGAGATTTTCTAACACCTTTCTTAAGCTATGTAGTCCTCTCTTTCTCCTCTGATTTCTCTTTTATGAGAAAAATACAAAAGGACAGTAGAAGAATTCAGGGTAGAATAAGTCTGTGAAAGAAAAAGAGCTTTTTTGTACTTTTCCTCACTAGTCCTCTCACCTTCATACAACAGCACAATAAACTTTGTTGTTGGTAATGCAGCAGCCACACTCAGTCCTCTAACAGGTAAATAGATCATATCTTTATGTTTCTGTGTTCCAGAGAGGACTGTGTACCTTACTGTCCAATTACAGACCTCTGAGCTTCATGTCAATGAAGATTTTCCATTAGCCAACAGCACCATTTCCTGCTTGAACATACAAAGATGAAAACTAAAACCAGAGACCGTGACAAGAGACTGTGCAAGAAGCAGATCAAGGATGGTACTTATTCACTTTCAGCTACACTTCTGCCCAGGCAAATCCATTTCAACTGCAGACAGGAATTAAGGCACTAGTTCAGGAAGATTAATTAAAGGGTCTCATACCTGAAGTCCAGTTCAGTTAGTAAATCAGATGCCATAGCTTTAGGCTCTGTAATATCATGCATCTCTGACTCTGCTGAAACCACAGATTATTAATTCATTAACACAAGCTCAGCCACATTTTTTTGTACTAAGTGCTAAGGTTCAGAGCAATAAATTCACATTTAATTAAATAAGTAAGGCACAAGATAAACTTTGTGCATGCCAAAGGAACACACACAACTATGAAGAGACTGGCATTCTTGTAAACCGCAACACACAATTCATCTATATACAATGAAGCCATATGCATTCTTTTCTAATTATTCATTTTGATACATAATGCACAGCTCCCAATTCCCTTATTCCTGTTCCCCTCTCCCCACCCAAAGGTCCCCCAGACCTTTCTATTTCTATAGTTCCAGCATTTCTGCTATATACATGCAAACCAGACTTCTAACTGCAAGTTATTTGATCAGCAAGAAAGACTGTGGTACACTAATTAAAATGCAGTTCTACCCAAAAAGGTGACTGAGAAGCATGTTATTGTGGCCCCTCTGGTGCCATATTAGAGGTTTGCTCAGAGGTTTACTCTAGCTGTCTGCCTTGGTGCTTTTTCACCCAGTGTTGTCATCAGTAATAAATAAACATTTGTGAGCCAAATTCAGTCTCTTTACTTACACCTATGCAGCCCCATTGCTTGTGCTCTGGCTGAACAGGGGGTTAAGAGCAATAAAAAAATCTGACCCTGCACTTGGCACATAGTTAAATGTCCTGATTGTGATGATGCACAAGCAGGGACCAGAACACAGCTTTGTTGTGTTGGCTCTTCAGGTTCCACAGGTAAACTGGTCAAAATCTTGATGAAAGCCAGGCCACTGGGAAAATTAATCAATCACCAGACTCCCATTGACTTCAACAGGGCCAGGAGTTCACCCTTTATTTTTCACTAAGCCTGTGGGAACAGCAGAATGTGTATTAAGTCATTGATTCTTTTCTTCTGTGGCCAGTGAACTTTTCCCCCTCTTTGCCCATCGCTGGGCATTTCCTTTAATGTTTCCTATCTGTATAGTTCTATAACTGCACAGAAACACTAATGTGTGCTACCTTTTTCACTGAAAGGGTGCAATGTATGCTATGTTTTATACTTTTGCTAACAAGGATGAATTCTGAGTTAAAATTGAATAGTATCACTGATGGACATTTTTTTAAAGCAAACAACCAAGCAAGAAAACCAAAGACTACAATATTCAGCTACCAGTCCATTAAAATGGTTAGCCTACATGGAACAAATATGCTTTTTTCACAGCCTACAAGCCTGAATCAAGAAAGCTGAGGAAGTTTAACATACACTTAACTATAAGCATGCATTTAAACATGGGTTTATCCTTTCATTGCACAGAATGGACTTGAGAGCTACTCCTCTGGAATAGAGATGAATTTCTAAATTAGTGCCTAGGTTTTTAGATACTAATTGCTACGCACTTGAATAAAAACTTTAGGTCACCCTGCGTAGAAGGTTGTGAAAGTAAACCCTGGCCCATGGACTAGTACAAAATTGAATTCTCCTTATAGCACAGCTCCACGCTCTGACAGTTTGGGTACTATAGTAACCCACTGCAACACCGGGTTCCTTAGTTTAGAATATGGCAGCAGTAAAAAGCAATATAATTGCATCCTGAAGATGATGCAATAGAAGCGATTTCCCCACTGACACTAAAAACAGCTCTCTTTCTTAGGTACGTTTTGCTTCCAATATTGCTCTCTGTCATAAATTAAATGTACAAGGTGGTATCGCTGCTCTGTAAACATATTACTTAAAGTACTTTTCGTTTACTTCAGACATAGGTGCTGAAACTTTCAAAAAGAGGCAGCAGATTGAAAAGCCTGGAAAAAGCAGCAGATGTGTGTTTTTTTTAAACTGATAATCACACAAAGCTAACCAAAATGGGACCATAGGCAAGAAGAAAAAGACATTTCTTGCATCTTCAATAGCTAATGCTGGAGCAGTACCTTTTCTGCTTCCTTGCTTTAAGCAGAAGCACAAAATGCAATCAAATATTTTGTTCTTTTGCGGTTGTTGGCTGGTATCAGGAAAGAATCTTCAATTACAGTCATTTGGACTTGTGATATTATAGCGCTGATAAAAGCAAAATAGTTTGAACACCAGAATGTTACTCTCAAAAATAGGAAAAAGAAAATGCTGGATATACAAAGCATTCAACAACCAGTCATTAAACAGGGAAGTGGTGTTCTGAGCAAATGATGTCTGCAGAGCCTTTGATTGTGCAGTGCTATTCAGTTGAGTCCCAACGTAACAAACCTGGAAGAATGAAATGTGATTTCTGCTGAATACCTCCTTCCTCCTCCTTTTAATGAGTGTCAGTATCTCTTCCTCTTGCCACCCCTCTGGTTGCTCTCAAAAATTTAAACAGATGTAGTACAATCTACTTCCATATAGAACATCCGATTTTGCTTTAACTGCTGGAATTTAAGAGCCTGTGAGCTTGATGGAAAATTTTGAAACACCAGCCAAGTGGCTTTATTTTCTGTTCCCAGTTTATGCTATTGAATCAGTAATGAGACATCAAAATGACTTGGCCCAGCTGCAGAACTGTCAACTCAGCATTATGACTAACAGGTAGAGCTTTCCTTGAAGGTGAACAACAAATGAATTTATGGCTGGTCTGCCCTCTTTGGACATAGGGTGCCCAAGTGAACATGTGTAATACTTCCTTGGTGAGTATGTCCTGCAACATACGTCTAAATAACTCACCTGACATGTTTTTGCCATGATGTCCATCTTTGGCACAACTATCCGCACCCCACTGTTGCAACACCTTTACTCACACCATGCAAGTGATATCTCAACTCATCACTGGAATGCAGACCCGGGCCTGTATGGAGTGAAGAGAAAAAAGCTAATCAGTTAAGAAGTGTTTTTAATTTTGTTGTATATTGTTTTCAATTTCTATGGTTATTATATGCTCTTTCCAGGTTAGATGCAAAGGAACAGACAATAAGGAGATAACAAATAAATTAGGTTAGTGTCTCAGGGAGAGGCAGAAGATGTTCCAAAACCCCTGTGTGAGCAGATGTAGTGCTCCCATTCCTAAACAACATTGTGGAGCTCAGCCTGTCTCTCCAACTTGGTTCACCAATGATAGGTCACCAGGATAAGAAGCCTTCCCATCTAATTTCAGACACCATAAACTTCATAGACATTAGAGACTGGAAGGGACCTCATGAGATCATTGAGTCCAGCCCCCCTACCATAGGCAGGAAGTCTGCTGAGGTCCAATGATCTCAGCAAGCTATGCATCCAAACGCCTTTTGAATGAGTCCAGACTAGGTGCTTGCACCACCTCTGGAGGGAGTCTGTTCCAGACCCTGGACACTCAGACTGTAAAGCAGTTTTTCCTTAAATCTAGTCTGAATCAGACTTCCAGAAGTTTGTGGCTGTTAGATCTAGTTATCCCTTGGGGAGCCCTGGTGAACAGCTCATCTCCCAGACCCTGATGCACCCCCTTATATACTTATAGGATGCCACCAAGTACCCCCTGAGCCTTCTCTTTGCCAGGCTGAAGAGTCCCATGTCCCTCAGCCTCTCCTCATAAGGCTTGCTCTCTTGGCCTTTGATCATGAGGGTGCTCTCCTCTGGACTCTCTCAAGCTTATCCATGTCCCAAAACTGGATTCAGTACTCCAGCTGTGGCCCCACTAAGGCCAAGTAGAGCAAGAGGATGACATCCCTGGTTTTGCTTGAGATTCATTGGTGGATGCATGCCAGAATTTGGTTTGCTTTGCCAGCTACAGCATTGCGCTGGTAGCTCATGTTCATCTTGTGGTCAATCAAGACCCCCAAGTCCCTTTCAGTCATGGTGCTAATGAGTGTAGCACTGCCAAGCCTATAAGTATGATGGTGGTTCTTCCTCCCAAGGTGGAGCACTCTACACTTCTCTGTGCTAAATGCCGTCAGGTTTTTGTCCGCCCACTTTGCGAGCCTGTCCAGGTCAGCCTGTATCCCCAGCCTGTCCTCTAGTGTGACCAGTCTGCAAACTTTGCCAGTCCACATCTGATGTTGAAGAGTACTGGCCTGAACACTGAGCCCGGAGGGACACCACTGGTCACCTTGCACCAAGTTGATACGCTCCCATCAACTAATACTCTTTGGGTCCGACCATGTTCTTCTTCTGCAGGGACTTCCACCTCATGGCTTCCCAAAACTTTCCAGAGCTAGAATCCCACCTGACCTTTGCCTGAGCCATGAGGAAACAGAATATAGAGCTTCACGTGAAGCAATTTGCTGACTATCTAAGTTAAATGGATCTTGGAACTCAGTGTACAGAAAGAACTGGGTTCCTGCCACTTAAAATAATGTTATAGAATTGTAAACCATGGTCTAAATCTTGGGCCATCTCCCATCCTGCAAAGGGTACCACCTTTGCAGCAAGATAAATCCTGAAGACCATCTGGCCCAGTGTTTAGATGAGGGAGGTGGGGCCACAGGCAGAGGAAATCTTCTTTGACTGAGGGTGAGGAGATGTTCTCAGGCTGGAGTCTCTACTTCCCTTAGAGCCATGAAGGTGTGTCTACTGTAAAGCTGCAGCAATTTTCACGGAGCTTCTGGAAGGGACTGAGAAGGTTGGGACTAGCCAGGGGTGAAACTGGAGTGGGAAGAAAGAATGGCAGTGCCCTCCAAGCTTCACCTACAGGCCAACCTCAGCCTTGTCTATGAATTTATTTGAATGGGAGCTGTGCAGTTAAATGCCCTAGTTGGCCTGGCAAACCTTAACCTTTTGTCTTTAAATCAGAATCTGGAAACTTTTAATGTAATGCTAAGAATGCCTATAATTACCTCATTTTTAAACTGTTTCCATTTAAATTTTGCACAAAAATCTAATGATGATCCAAAACAGTGTCAGGAGTGAATTCTTAACAATCTCTTCCTTTGCCTTAAGCCTACTTCAAGGTCAATTATTCTATTAAAGCTGTAGTTTTCTATATACCATATTCCTTTTAATTAGAATACTCCTAATTGGGAAGCTATTGCTAAACTCTGTTTTTCTTTCTTTTTACTTTTTTAAAACTCAGAAATAAGATTTAAATAAAAATAAAATGCAACTAATATCAGTTTTGCTCTGTATTCTGTTTCTTAAAATCTTTTCAGCACATTTTTATTTTAATGACCTGTTATCTTAATCAGAACAACCATTTATTTGGGATGGCTGCTATCTGCTTAAACTGGAACAATAAGCTATCTACTTAATACAATTAAAGGATTCTATTCTATTTTGATAGAGGCAGAAGACAAATAAAGATATGAGATGGGGATAAATAAAGATATGACATGAGGGGGATGGGCTAAGTAGTTAGAGCCAAATTTTTAAAGTATGTAGGTATCTTAGGTACTTAAATGCCCTTAAAAAGTGTCCTTAGCTCTCCTGAAAGAAGACCAAAAGAGTTCTTTTCATGCAAGCACCAAGAAGTTTAGGGGGACAAATTCTTTCAGTTCGTATCAGGGTAAATCTGAAGCGATTCTGATGAAGTCAGCAGAGTTACTATGGATTCAAACATTCATGGATGCAAGAACAAAATATGGCCTCTTTACCTAAACCTCTTGTCCCTACAGGCCTGGACTGGAAATTTAATGTAAGCATTCTGGTCTAGATCAAGGCTTCAGTTACAGCCTTACCATGCCAACTAGGAAATAGATGGAGAGATGAAAAGAAGTTTTCCCCTGACTTCCTGTGTCAGGTTATGGAAAGATGAATGCTTGGAGCCCTTTCAAAAGGGCAGCAGCTGGTATGTCCCAATTATTATCACACAATTCAAACATGGAACACAATTCAAACACAGCAAACTTGAGCCAACCTTAATCTTGCATGAAGGAGTTTTAAAGTTGAAGTGGGTTTGCAGCATTTGAATTGTTCTCGATTCATTCACACATAACAATTAGAATGGACCAAGTGCTGTTCTTTTGAAAGGTCTCCAACTGTTCACACCCTCAAAGTCTGTAGGGAAGAAGAAGGGAAAGCTAAGGCAGAATGAGTACTGGATGGCTATAGCAGCAGCAAGATAATATTAAGAGCACAGCTGGTGCTGGACTAGGGAAAGTGATCCACAGCACAGTACAAACATGGGATCAGTAAAACTGCACTGTGATGCACATTAGAATCAGCCAGAACCCCAGGAAGGAGTTCATGAATTGGTGACAAGCAGGACAGTGTGTGTGTCTACATAAGATACTTTACTGCACAGTAGACTAGTCTACTGCACAGTAAAGCATCACTATGTACCCATGGTCATGAGCTGCTGTGCAGTAGATTAGTCTACTGCATTGTTTTCTACTACCTGTAAATACAGGTAATAGATCTATCATACAGTAGCTACTGCACAGTAGCACACAGTTAGACACCTGACCAGCAACACATATTGCTCCTGGTCAGCCCTGGCAGCAGGGTTGGGAGAACAGGCCCCTTCCCCAGAAGCTGCCTACTGCTAGGGCTGTCTCTGATCATAGAGCTCAGGTGGGGATAATATGCCCTTGCCCCAGCAGCAGGCAGCTCCCAGCTCTATGATTGCATCCAGGGCTGAAAGATTGCTCCCTGCCCTCAACAGCTGCCTACTACCAGGGCAGGCTTTGATCATGGAGCCTGGGCTAAGACAATGTCCCCCTGCTCTGGCAGCAAGCACCTCCTGGTCCCTGCTCTGCGATCAGTGTGGGGGGTGGGGGATTGCTTCCTGCCCCTAGCAGCTGCCTGCTGCTGAGTTGGGCTTTGATTGCAAAGCCCAAGCTGGGACAATGTCCGCCTGCCCCAGCAGCAGGAAGCTCCTGGCTCCAGCTCCGTGCAGTATTTTACTGCACAGTAAGATTGCTGAGCATTAATTGCATGTGTAGACAGACCCAGTGTTGGTCAGATGCATAATCCAATTTAAGCCCTGTACAGGTAAATGGTCCACGACTGTGTTGCTGCAGCAGTTACAGAGACAGTGAGGTCAAATCCATCAGAACCCAAGGTTGAGAGGCTGACTTGGGAACCAGACTCAGAGGCAGCTGGGAGCCAGTAGACATATTCTGGTCAGCAGGCACCTAGTCCAGCAGAGGCCAAAAATCAGCATACACAAGTTTGCACCATAGAAATACTAGGGCTGACTCAGGTGGTTGCAAATCAAAGAAGCCATTACTTTGCATTACGATTGTACCAACAATGCAAGGGAAAAGCAGAATCAAGCAACAGGAAGCCTATTTGTGGGATACGTCCAATTTTGCCTCTTGCTGGTAAACCCTATGCAAGACAAGAGAATTAAACCCGCTTTCTCTTAAAATTGGGTCAAGGGAAAATGACAAGGGAAAATAAATGGCTAATCCAGTTTTTCACAGATTCAGATTTATGGGACTGTGGAAGCACCTAAGGTGGGGGATACGTCAGGTGCCATACTATCCACCCAGCATGGGGCCCCTCCCATCTACTTTTCTGCCACAACTTGGTGTTATTGAATGAAAAGGAGGGGTTCAGTGGAGATCCTCTTCCTGGGGGACCCCAGGGACGGTAGTACTCACTGTCTTGACAAGATGTTCCATGGGGCTCTGCCTCCCCTACACCCCATCCACTCGCCAACCGAATGGGTGCCACCTGCGTCATTCATCTGTGCCCTGTAGACTCCTTTTTCCAGGGGGGAACAGCATCGGTGGGTTCTGGTGGGATAGCCCAGCTGTCGCAACAGCTAACATCTCCGCCTCGAAAGCTGATGGGCTAGGCTCCAGTTTGCTAGTGTCCTCCTCACCTCCTCTGGGCAGGACGCCTCTAACAATCTTCACAAAGTAGACAGCTGGAGGGGGGGTGGAACTGCCTTCTCTCTCCCAGCCGTATACAGGGACTCAGTTTCCCCTTGCTCTGGATGCCGGCACTGAGCCAGCTGCAACACTCCTGCCCACCACAGGAGCCTCACCATGCCTGGCAAGCTTCACGCTGGCGTGCTCCCTCTCTTCCTCCCCGCCAGGTTCTGGTGGGGCTTTTAAATCTTCCCACGGCAGCTGCTTTGGCTGCCATGATTGGCTCTGCTTTTCCTCGCCGCGGGAACAGTTGATTCAACAGCTGTGCGGCCATGGCCGTGGCTCCTGCTCCAGCTGTGCTCCCGGTGGTAAGTTTCCCCGGCGGGAGGGGGGAAGTTGCTTGTGCGGCTTGGGGACCACGGGGACTGCCCCCTCCCCTTTGACAGCCTGTGGGAGCATCTCGCTGCCACAGACCTCCCCACTTAAGTTGCCTTGTGGCATCTGGACCCCTTGTATGGCTTCCCAAAGGGCTTGATATTTCTCCTTATGTGCGTGGTGTGCCTCCTCAGCTGAGCCTCCTGGGCTACCACATCTAGAGAGGAAATCCACTACAAAATTATCTTTGCCTGGGCAGCACGCTATTGTAAACTTAAAAGGTTGTAATGCCAGAGCCCAGCGAATAATAAGGTCATTTTCACTTTGTTTCCTGGTTAGCCATTGCAGTGGGGCATGATCTGTCACCACCAGGAATTCCCATCACATCAGATAATACTTAAAATATTCTATCACCCAGTGTATTGCCATCTCTATCCCCGCTAGTTTGCAGTTCTTTGGATTGAGCAGTCAAACCCACTGTTTGAAGCTCTCCCAGGACTGCCCTTAGGGCCTTGAGGTGTTGGTGCCAATCAGGAGTGAAGATGATGATGTCATCTATAGAGGCTGCTGCATACGACGTGTGTGGTGCAAGTAGAGTGTCCATAAGCCTCTGAAAGGTGGCCGTCGCACCATTCAGCCCAAAGGGCATCCATATAAATTCAAACAAGGCCCAAGTGGTCCTGAAAGTGGTCCTGGCGCTATCCACGGGTCACATCGGGATTTGCCAGTACTCCTTGGCAAGGTCGATGGTAGATATGTACCGGGCTTCTCTGATTCTCTCAATGAGGTGGGCAATGTGTGGCGTGGGGAAGGTGTCAAAAGTCACTAAAGCATTTAACTTTCTGAAGTCTATGCACAAGCGGGGAGACCTGTCTGGTTTGACCACCAGTACAATGGGGCTTTGAGATGGCTGGATAATTCCCTGTTTTCACATTTTTTTGATCTCCTGTTGTATTTCCTACTGCCATCATTGGGGTATCGGCCTCCATCTTTCCCTGACTAGCATACCAGGTGGCATTCTGATCTCGTGCTCAATTCCCCATACCCACCCTGGGGTTTCCTGGAACACTTCCCAGAAGGCCTCTATTACTTTCGTTGGTTCCTGTCATGGTTTGGTATCCAGATTTTCTCCTAATCGCACGAATCCTTCATTACGGATTCCCCTAATTTAGGCAGAGAGGTCCCAGTTCTTCCACTGCCTCTTCTTCCTGCGCTAGCCAGCCCTGTGGGGCCTTCCATTCCTTAAGGACGTTTACATGATAAATATGATGCTTGTGGCAGTGTCCCGGTTTGAGCACTTCATAACCCACCGGGCCTACTTGATGGACCACCCTAAATGGGCCTTGCCACATCACGAGGTGTTTACTCGCTGATGCAGGGAGTGAGCTCAAGACCATATCCCCTGGATGGAATGTTTGGTTTTTTGTTTTTCTATTATACTGGGTTTCCTGTTGTTCTTGTGCGCCTTACAGGTTTTGGCAAGCGATCTGCTGAGCCTTGTTGATCTGGTCCTGTAGTTCCTGCTGGTACATCTCCGCTGATATTCCTAACCCCACCGGTTGCTCCCATTCCTCCCAGATGAACTGTAACAGCGCCCTGGGGCTGTGGCCATATACTAGCTGGAATGGGGAGTACCGCGTCAACTCTTGGGGGGGATCCCTTAGGGTAAACAGTAACAGTGTTAATATGGTATCCCACTCTTCGGGGGTCTTCCTGCAAACACTGCCTGAGCAACCTCTTTATTGTCCCGTTTAATCTTTCGACTAAACCATTTATCTGGGGGTGATAAACTGATGTTTTTAAGCGGGTGATGCCGAGGATATTACAAAGAGCCTTCATCACCCCGGACATGAAATTTGTCCTCTGGTCAGTGAGTATCTCACGCGGTATGCCTACCCTAGCAATCCATTCGAGCAGCTCCTCCGCTACACGAGTTGCCATAATGGATCTGAGTGGGACTGCCTTTGGGAACCTTGTGGTGTAGTCCACTAAGACCAATACATATTGGTAGCCGCTGTGCAATTTTGGAAGGGGACCCACTATATCAAGCGTGACTCAGGAGAACAGCATCTCTATTGCTAACATCGGGCACAATGGTGCCCTCGGTAGTCTCCACTCCTGGGCAAGCTGCTCCCCATCTTTCCACGTCTTCCTGGAGATGTGGCCAAAAAAATTCTCGAACTAGCCTCTCCTGGGTCTTGGTATGTCCTAAATGACCCCCTAGTGGGGAGTCATGGGCCAATCTCCAAATACAGCGATGGAACAAGGACGGGACCACTAACTGCCGCCTTTCCGTTGTGCCCTCCTCACTCCATTGAACCCGATATAGTAGCCCCCTGACTACCTCAAAGCTGGAGTGACTCCGGGATGTTCCATCCCCGGGGTCCTCTGCCCTGAGCCATTGGAGCTCCGGATCTTCTCATTGAGCCTGGTGAAACTGCGTCATGCTGGCCACCTGTTTTAGGTCGATACTGCCTTGGGCCACTTCCCTCTGGTGAGGTAGGCTTTCGCCAGCCCAGCCCTCTCCCCTTCCGAGTCATTTCCTCTCCTCCTCAGTTGCTCGTATCCATTCCAGTACCATGTAGAACGGCCCCCATTCTCATCTGAGGATCATCTCGCAGGCTGGGGTTGAAGCCAATCTGACCCGCAGTTCCCCATGGAACTCCATCACCTTCAAGGGAAGGTAGCAGCTCTGGAAACACATCTTGCCACCCAATATGTAAGTCATCATCAAGGGTCCAGCTTCCTTTATTCCAGTCCATGGGGCTAGGTCTGCTCAGAGTAGGGACAGGGAGCATCCCATGTCTAAGGTTGCCCTTACTATCTTATCCCCAATCCAGGCTGTTATGACGGGGTGGTTCCATCCTCCCTCATGTGCTACGGACCCAAAGCTACAGTCCATGGGCTCTCCTCTCTCTGCCTCCTTTCCCCTTTCATGGGGTGGTGTGGATGTAGTCAGTCCGTGCCCCAGTTCACTCAGGCCCAAACCGCATTCCCTGGCAATATGCCTGGTTCATCCGCAACGGTAGTAAATGACACCCCTCAGTGTCCCCTTCTGTGTACCCATTCACTTTTCTTCTTCTCTGGCCATGCTCCTCATTGGAGCCTTGGAACCTTGCCCATGGCCATGCTCCTTTTCCGAGCTGGCAAAGGCCTCGGACAGGCGGAGGGCTTCCTCACTAGTTCGGGGTTGGCGTCTTCCTCCAGGTCCCAGAGGAATTGCTCCAATAAGGCCTGGCCAATAACCCCCTCCCGGTCAAACCGGCCTGCCAGTAGCCACTTATTAAGTGTGTACTGCAGGTATTGCAGCAAACTACGGGGCCGCTTGGGCTCTTTTGGTTTTAGTACTCGGACCACCTGTCTGTAGCTCTCTGAGGAAATCTTGAGTCTGTAGAGGATCACTGCCTTCACAGTATTATAATCTCAGGCATCCTCCCTTGACAGGACCCAATAAATGTCTTGCACCTGGTCAATCACCAGGGTGCCCAAATGATGGGCCCACTGACTGTGACCCAACCCTGTCTGGATGGTGGTACTCTCAAATGCCTCTATATAGGCCTCAGGATCATCTTCCCACATCATACATGGCATATTGAATAGGGCAGCATTACACTGCATCCATTCCTGCTGGTGTGCCCCCTGTAGCTGCTGTACCTCCTACACCTGCTCTATGGCTTGGATGGCATGCGTTAGTAGGTCCACATGGTGGATCACTGGTGACTGTATGTCTGCTTGCCCTGGGTCAGAATTTCTATCCTGTTAATGCCGTTTCAAAAAAAAAAAAAAAAAAAAAAGAAGAAGAAAAGAAAAAGTTTCTGGCCAATGCACCACTGTGGAAGTGCCTAAGGTAGGGGTTACATCGGGTGCTGTACTATCCGTCTGGTGTGGGGCCCCTCCCCTCTACTCACCTGCCATGACTTGGTGTTATTGAATGAAAAGGAGGGGTTCAGTGGAGACCCTCTTCCTGGGGGACCCCGGGGACAGTAGTACTCTCCGTCTTGATGCGATGTTCCTCAGGGCTCCACCTCCCCTACACCCCGTCCACTCACCAACCGAATGGGTGTCACCTGCGTTGTTCAGCTGTGCCCTGTAGACCCCTTTCTCCAGAGGGGACCGGCATTGGTGTGGGTTCTCGTGGGCTAGCCCAGCTGTCACAACTAGCGTCTCTGCCTCGAATGCTGACGGACTAGGCTCCTGTTTGCCTCTAACGATCTTTACAAAGTAGGCAGCTGGAGGGGGGTTGGAACTGCCTTCTCCCTCCCAGCTTTATACAGGGACTCAGTTTCCCCTTGCTCTGAATGCCAGCACTGAGCCAGCTGCAATGCTCCCTGCCACAGGAGCCTCACCATGCCTAGTGTGCTCCATGCTGGCGTGCTCCTTATCCTCCTCCCCGTCAGGTTCTGGTGGGACTTTTAAATCTTCCTGCAGTGGCTGCTCCAACTGCTATGATTGGCTCTGCTTTTCCCCGCCCTGGGAACAGCTGATTCAACAGCCGGCGTAACACCGGCTCGTGGTGTCGCGGCCACGGCTCCAGCTCCGGCTGTGCTCCCGGAGGTAAGTTTCCCCAGAGAGGGGCTTGCTTGTGTGGCTTGGGGCCTGCAGGGACTGCCCCCACCCCTTTGACAGCCTTTGGGGGCATCTCACTGCCACAGGGACTGAAGAAGTTTCAAGTCACTTTCATGTTATCTTCACCAACTCTGTTCTGAGCAACCACATTCTTCTCTCAGCATAAAGCAGGATTACATAACTGAGCTGGTGTTAGTTGCAGTACCCCTTGGTAGCAGAGAGACACCAAAAGCAAATGAGAAAGGGACAGTTTGTCTGAAACAAGTGAAAGGAGTGCTAACTTATGAGCCTCCCAAAAAGGATGGATTTAGATGCTGCATGGTTTAGTGACAATTATTCTGGAGCGTAACACTAGCTATCAAGAAACAGGGTAAAGTACCAATTTATTGCGCGTATTTCCAGCAAAATAAAAGAATTATAGTATTTCACAGTGCCTAGCTATCCATATGCATGAGAGAATGGTGCTATGCTCATCCAACGATGCCGGGCCAAACCTCAATGTTATTAATTTCATAAACGGCTCCAAGGAGATTAACACAGTGAAATGAAATAGGCTCTGCAGAGCCAGTCTGAAGCATCACATCAAAAGCTCTCTTTATGCAAATCTGAAAACTGGATTGACAAGATACTTTGTCTGCAAGTTCCACTTATTAACTTCTCTGTGCAACTGATTGGCATCATGCATTGTACAAAATCTGTCATGAGGTCTCAAGCTTCTCTATATAGGCTGTTTTGCAGCTTTATGTAGCTCTGCACGTAGATAAGTAAAGAATGATGCAAAGCAAATTAAGAAAGCCATGAGAGCATTGACACAGACCTGAGAGTCAGAAGCAAAATGGTGGATTAAGTCAGTCACAGAAGCCAATGGCACATTCTACTGGCCCTGCTGCATCAAATTAAACAAAACTGGGGTAGAAGCACTTCAGTATATGCAAAAGAAACACCAGTCTTTGAGCAGTTCCAAAAGTGCAGAATCAATTAGTGCTGGAAGGATTATGACCTGCTTCAGTGTGTGACTTATGCTTGTTTTTCAAGTGGAGGCCTAGTGGTTTCAGAAAATGGCACCAGGGGAATAAAAGTTTTAAAATACATATCAAAGAAAAAATATCAGATCAGATGGTTTTGTACTTTATTTAGTACAAGTATAAACAGGGATCTCTCTCTGTCTCTAAGAAAGACCATTTAAGGTTTTTCTATAGTGTTTATCCCTTTAGTATCCATGCATTCAAGTTTGTACTCTAAATTAAATGTTGTGAGCTCTCCTAGCTCCATGTGCTCCAGATATGAAAGCTGGGAGCACAAAATTCTTTTGAAAATGTTTCCATTAGGACATAATGCATCAATGAGATGCCACATCAATCCACTCACATTTAAGTTTGGAGAGCAAAGAACACAACTTGTTCAGATTTCTCCCTGAAAAATTTACCCAGGCTTAACACATGTAGAGTGCATCCAGATGAGCACACACGCTTCTTGCAGTGTCCCAAACCCATGCAGGGCAAGCAGAGGTGCAGGCTGAGGGACCTGGACCTGGGCTCCATGTCAGGTAAGCAGGGGACATGCAACACATTCAATTTAAGATGAGATACAAACCAGCCATGAAAATGTTCTACATTACATGTGGAACATTTTTTATGACTATTTTGCCATTATCTGGCACCAAGGGCCCTGGCACACATTACACTTAAGACATGATTAACCAGTTTGTCACATCTTAAGTAGTTACCCAGCCATACATGAATGCAATTAATGGAATGATAAAACAAGGAATAAGCCACAAAGTTATTACACAAAGCTTTATAGCTGGTTCTTATCATGCCATTAAACATGCTGTCGGGCTGAGTCTCCAGAGCACATGGGAGCCATGACTCTCATAAGCTCTTGAGTCTGAGTGCCAATCATCTGATTGCCACTCCCAGCTTTGGGTGCCCATTGGAGTCAAGGGCTCTGACTGCTCCCAAGCCTGGCTCCCGGGCCTGGGAGCACATTAGAGCCTTTCACTCCAGTGGGCCCCTGAAGCTGAGAGCAGCAGCAGATGGGGCCTCTCAGCCTTTGGGGCACAGCTGGAAACAAGGGCCTTTGAGGCACAGCTGGAGCCAACAGCTGATTTGGGCTGGAGCACATTGTGTGCCCCTGTGGTTAGGAGCCCCATCATTCTGATCTGGGCTCCCAACCATGGAGGCACACCATAGATAGCTCCCAGAGTCCCCTGCCCATGCCCATTGTTTCAGTCCTGCCTGGCCCAAAGCACAGTTTGGCCCTGCCAGGCTGCGAACTGACAGCCCCCCATGTCCACTGTACTAAGTATATGGGCTGGAATAAGGAACTGGCTTTTGAGTTGGGACTATGGCTAGAAATACTTCTTGTGACACCCCACACCATGCCTCTGTGACACTGGGGGACTCTCCTGGAGGTCCCTGACCAGAGTCTTGGCTGTGCCAGGCTGCCAACTGACAGTCCCCAGCCACTGTAGTAAGTATAAGGAACTGGGAACAAGGAACTGGGAATAAGGAATCAACTTCAGCCTAAGCTGCTCCCTTGCATTAGTTTTGCCTCAGACTTGCAGCAATTAAGGCAAAAGAAGCTGCAGAGGAGCAAGAGAATTTCTCTCTGCTCCCTGAAGCTGACTGAGGCTCACAGGGACTGAGGCAAGCAGCTCTGCCCTTCCAGAGGGGAAGAATTCCCCTCAGCTTCCTGGGGCTGCAGGACCCAGGACTGGGGTGGGAGGAAGCCCACCAAGGCAGGGGCTCCCCCGTGCCACCATGCTGGGCTGCATGGGCAGGCACCCAGCCCAGAGGGCTGCTTATCCCTCCCTCCTATGGCAGCCGCTGAAACAATCAGCAGCTGGGAAGGGGGAGCGGGGAGATGAGAGGGCTGATAGGGGCTGTAAAGCCCCCACCCTTTCCCTCCCCCCAAATGCTATGTAGACCCTGACTAGGGTGGTCTGGGGGTCTGTTCCCCTGCCTCCCTGTCCCTATGAGCTGATGGACACAGGCAAGAAGCAGGCTAAGGAGCAGAGGGGCAAGGCAATCTCTGCTCCACTGGAGCAGGCAGGGTAGCCCAGGGCTGCAAAGCATCCTGGGATGCTGGGGGACCGTGAGCTAACTTGAACCAGGAAAAGATCTAGGACAGAAGTTCCATAAACCAGTTTGACCTAAATCAGATAAGTCTGATACTACATCCAACCAAGTTGATCTTAAACCTGTTTTGGTCACTTTGAAAGCAGCTTATATGCACTGAACTTCTGTTCCATAAGAGGTTTAAACCAGTTTCCGATCACTTAAATTGGTTTAATGTGTAACTTCTGTCCATAGCCTAAAACTGAAACATAAGTAAGTATCCATTCAGATAAGGTCAAACTGCCAGTTCATGCTGCTTTTAATGATAGCCTCTGTGATATGTTATGTTCTCCATTACAGGAACTTGACTATGGCCACCCATTCATTTCACACCGTGCATAGAACAGGTAATCAGAAATAACTTTCTCCATGAATTCCTCTGGGCCACATTCAAACAAAGGAAAAACTTGTAACCTAGTGCCAGGCCCCAAGCCATCTAGTCTCCCTGGCTAGGGACAGACATTCATAAAGCCTGAGCCTGAATTGATTCAGTCTTTGCAGGTTAGTCTAACTTGCAAAGTTTAAACCAATTTGGAGGTGGATAGACATTCCCTTTTCATTCCAGAAATTCAGGCACATGTCTGCAGTGGTTCAGGTTAGAAGCAGCAAGGGGGGGGGGGGGCGGGGGGAGGGAACATTAGAGCAGCCTTCCTTTCCCATTGCATGGTGCTGAGCTGAGGGGGACATGGCAAGGCCCCAGCAGGATGCTCTGTTTAGGGAGGGGTTCCCCCCACCAGCAGCTGAGCAGGAAGTTGATAACACAGTGTTTATCACCCCTACCTCAATGTTTATCAGCCCATTAAGAAAACAAAAGCTTCTCTCATTAGTTCAAGCTCTTCTTAAACAACTTTTTCCAAGGAAGGAAAGGAGTGACGTTAGCAGCTACCTCTTGATTAGCTCCAAAAAGCCCTAAGCTGATACTGCTATCTGCCTTTGTCCAGTCTCTCACAGCATGGACCATAGCCAGCATGTGGTCTGCTAGCTAATGCTGAGAGTGGTCTGTCTAAGGCTTGAACAGGGACTGGTGAGGGGGAGGGAGGGAGCAGGAGGAAGCCAAGCAGACCCCACTGTACCTGAAGTCTCTGCTAGAGCTGCAGCCATGGAGCAGAGGGGAGGGGCCAGCCCAGCTCTCTGGAGCAGAGAGCCAACCCAGCCCAGAGAGCATATCAGGATGAAGGGGGCTCTGATTTAACTTAAACCAGGAAGGGGTCTGAGATGGACATGGCATAAACTGGTTTGACCCAAATCCATTAAGTCTGATACTACATTCAACTAGATTTATCTCAACCAGTTTCAGCCATTTTCAAACTGGTTCATGTGCACTGAACATCTGTTCTGTTACAGGTTTAAACCATTTTCTGATTACCTAAACCAGTTTGTGTGTAATGTCTGTCCCTAGCCCCTTAAACTTGCTTTCTGTTGGCAGCATGTTCTGTAGGTAGGCATGTTACTTTTAAATACAGTTATACTTGCTCATCATCTAAAAAACAACCTAGATCACTCATTTGTTATACTTCTTGACAAGCCTTTAAGATATATTTCATTCCTCATGATATCCCCATACTCACTCTTCTCACAGTCCACTGATTCTATTCTCCTTGAAATCATAAACCTGGATGAATTCTTATGCAAGTGACATGGTGTGCCAAAGATTACAGGTTCAGATGCAAATACACAGAGTAGTGCTGAATTCTAACTTTCCAAATCAAAGAGTGAACTTCCCTGGAATGCAGAGTTCTCCTTACAATTAGAGTCACAATATTGTCTCTGCAAATCAGAAATGCATTTACTATGACAACTTTAAAAATAAAAATAGCAGTATGTTACCCAGCATTCAGATCAACAAAGCATCTCTGTGTTATATGCTTTTATTTTCTGAATGTTGTCTGCAAACGAGATGTTAAGGGTCACAGTTGCTTACATCTGTGATTCCCCAGGATTTTTCATCAAGATAACTAGCTTCTGTTTGCTGCAATCTATCTTGATTTCTCCCAGTGTTGTGTCCAGTCCCAAAAAAATGAAGTGTCTGTATAAGTTAAGTTCTCAGGATGACATGAGCAGAGTGAAACCATCATTCGGTATCATTTATAGAGGTCCATATCCTAAATCAGGGGAGCAAAATCTGTTTTAGGTAAAACTTCATTGCTCCTATTAAGGTAAATAGAGAGCTGAAGGGCTATGAAAAAATACCTTACATATTTTTAGTTATTTCCAGGAAATTTCCCAAAAACTTTTAAGCCACCATGGAGATGTTTTGCTAGTACAAAACAGCCACCAGAACTCCTATGCAGCCACATAGAATTTGGCCATTTGAAATACAGAAGCTAAATTAGTAGAATATAGTTTCCTGAAAGGGAATTTGGCCAGTAATTTTTATAATGGTGAGTGGTGTCTTAAGATCTTTCCAGAAGAGGCCACCTATTTGACTCAGCACTACAATCTGAAAGCTCATCAGGATGAGTGCAATGAATAAGTTAGACAAAGTTCTTTGGGTAAATCTGATATCTTTCATTAAATAAGTTATGAGCCCTTGTGAAGATAAAGGGCAAGATTTTCAGCCCCCTTTGTTCTGCTCAGACAAACAGACCAGAGAACAAACAGTCATCAGGGAGCGTCTCTGACATAAGAGTTTCCCTGTTGGTGCACCACACCACAGCCAAAGGCTGCCCCTGCCCCAGTCCCAATCACAACCCCATCATCATAGGTAACACGTGAGGGAGGGGAAGAGATGAAAAGGAGATAAGGTGGAGTTCTTTTCTGCTGCATCTAATGCTCATCTGGTCTAAGGTGTGTTAAGCAGTACAGGCAGTCCTCAACTTACAACATTTCAAGTTATTTTTTGAACTTACAACTTTTATAAATTGACACCCTCTTTCAACTTTATGACATCAGTTTTGACTTTACAACGCTTGATCCGATGCAACACCATGCCAGCAAACAAGTTCGCTGCATCGCTCATCTCCCTGGAGAACATCTGTCCAAACTTCCTTGGACACTTTCTTTAAGAAAGCAGGCAAGACTCCAGAAAAACCTGCAGCCAAGACTCCTGAGAAGCCTCCAGCCAAGAACCCTTTAAAAAGTTCAACCAAGAGCCTTTCAAAAAGTCCAGCAAACTCACCTCAAAAAAGTCCTTCCAAATCAATATGATTGCTATGTACAATATAAATACATTAATGTAGCTATATTACTCATCTATAATTGATCAAGTACAAAATTCTGAAGTATTTTTAGTGAAAATAGGGTATCGGGCCTTGGTTCAGGAACAAATCCCCTATTTATAACATTGTTTCTCGTGAGAAAATTAGTTCCAAGTTACAACATTTCGACTTAAGACGCGGTTTTCAGGAACCAGTTGTGTCATAAGTCCGAGGACTGCCTGTAACTTAAATGACTAATATAACTTAAGTGGTGGAAATCAGAGCAACATCTTGTCTGTTCTAACTCTTGCCAAGGCCAGTACAGACAACATATGAAAGTAAAAGAACTATAACCAGCTCCACCCTGTACTCCCTTACCCATCAGGCAGGCAGTGGATAGAATTTGGCCCAGACCACCATGAAAACCAAATTCCACCTCTGCACTTCCACTGACTTCAGCATAGTTACTCCAGCAATGAGTTTGGTCCTATACTTTCAATTACATTTGAAACTTCTGCATGGACTCACTATAGCAGCCAATTTGCAAAAGTACCTGTATTGCTTGCTACCCTAAGAGGGTGGAATCCAATATAAGTATTCTCAAATCAGCTTCCACAGTTTAGAGGCTGTAGGAACCTTAACAATTATCATTGAAATAAAACACAACTTTGTACATCAATAGCCTGGTGGTTAAGCCCAGTAAGGAAAGGACAGGACATATGTCTACATTCAAGAACAGATTTTCACACTCCCATTAACAAACCTCCAGCCTCAGCATGGAAAGTGCAGGATGCAAGAAGAGGGGGGACTGAAGGGGGAGGCACCCTCCCCCCCAACTCTAGTCTTTAGGTAGTGTGTAGTAGGGTTCATACCCCACTCACCTACACAACATTATGTTACTGCTGTTTTCTCTCCTACTTTTCTTCTACTCCTCCAGTTTGCATTTCTCCTTAACAGACCTGTTTTGTTTCAGACACATGAAAGACTATTTAAGTGAGTTTTTAGATGTCTACTTTCCTTGAAGATGAAAATAGCAAGAAATATTCAGATAATGAAAAGAATGTAGGCACTGAGACTGGAGAGGAAGGAAGTTTTGTTGCAAAAACCTGAACAGAAGAGAAGGTGGTAAAACAATTTATGTTCAGCAGCTTGGCCCCAAAGAGTAACTTCTGTGTTTGTTGGGGGAAAAAAAGGACTATGTTTGGTCAAGTTAGTTGAGCTGACCAGTTTTACTTTTGCTGCTGGCTTCAGCCAAGAACCCACCATTCAGAGCCCTTGCCTCAGCTGCAGCCAAGCTAGTAAATAATACCCGGAGGCCACCCAGACTTGTAAGCAATGCAAAACAAATACAAAAAGTTAAACAAATAAGTTAGCACTTAGATGTCTTCCAGTGGTTCTTCCAGGCTTCACCTTCTGGTTGCCTCTTATCTTTCAGAGGCTTTGCAGAGCTTGCAGGCTTGTGCAACAAAGTAAATGATCAAGCAAACAAACAAACAGAGAAGAGCCCTGCTCCGGGCTCTCCCAGTGGCTGCTTAGTAGGGGTGTGTGATGTAGGCCCCATTTGATTTGAATTTGGCCCAGATTAGGGACGGTGATTTGATTGATTGATTCGGATCACTGTCCCCAATTTGATTCAGCCAAATCTAAATCCAAAGATTCAATGCTAAGTCAGAGAATCAGCGATTTGGCCATAGACACAGCTTTAAATGTTTTTTTCTACATACCTTGAGGTACCAGCATGGCTCATGAACTCTGCAATGCTGGGGCAGATGGAGCATCCCACAGGAGTGTGGGGGGCCCCCTGCATGCTTGGCGGCGAATCCAGAAGTGGACCGGAAGTACTTCCAGTCCACTTCTGGGTCCACCAGGGACTGCATGGGGGGGGCGCAACCCCCCCCAGATTGGCAAATGGCCATGGGGGGGCCCCTGGTGCCCCCCTGAGACCCCAGAGGCACCAGTCACCAAGAGCTGGGAGGGTGCAGTGGGGGAGCCCTGAGTGCTCTCCAGCAGACCTGGAAGTGAACCGGAAGTGCTTCTGGTCCACTTCCGGGTCTGCTGCCGAGTGCGCTAGAGAGAACCCTGCTCTCCTCTGGGATACTCCATGTGCCCCAGCCTCACAACATTCATGAGCTACCTGCTACCTAGAGGTATGTAGAAAAAATATTTAAAGCTGTATCTATGTCCTAATCTCCGAATCTTTCCGAATCTCTCTGAATCAATACAGAGGGTTCTGATTCAATTTGGAGGAATTAAGGGGTCCTCTGATTCGATTTGTATTCAGAGATTCAGCCACCAAATCAGGGCAAATCTCCGCTGAATCGAATCAGGGACTGAAGCTTCACACAGCCCTACTGCTTAACCCCTGGTAACTCCAGGCAGCCTGCTCCCTGGCCAGGTGCAGCCCCTTGAGGCTCTTTTCAGTGTCTTTTATCCTTCCCACTTTGGGCTCATGTGGCTAACCCTCTTTCATGCCCCACACCTGTGTCAGCTCCTTTGCTGAGGGACTCACTATGTCTCAGTCTCTGGCTAGTTTTCCCGGTCTGGGGTGGGTGTGTAGAGGTGCTTCCAGTGTGTGGGGATGTTCAGACTCCCCCAAACCCCTAGCAACAGGAGCTAATTTGCTCCGTTGATTCCATGGCTGACCAAAATTACTTCATAAGTGTATATCATTGACTTTTGCTGCTAGATGGTCATCATTTGTAATTACAAGTCTAATGCTTAGGTGCCAGGATCTGCTTCTTGTGGCTATTTATATTGATAAATTATTTAAATCTAAAAAAATAAAAAGAAATTAGCTATTGACCACTCATCAATTACTCTTACAAAAAATGTAAACCCAGCAGAGCTGTAAATTGGAGAGTACCCAATTTATTTATAAGTAGACTGGCATTAAAACAACAGCTTGTGGGTTCCCCATGGTTGCAGGGAGTGTAATCAAACTGAAATCTCCATACAAATTCACAAACCCATTCCTGCTGTTGACAGCATACTCTAATCCATCAAGGAAGATCCGCCATTGCATTTAATATGACTACTGTCACAGGGGCTGTGGGTGATAGAGCAATCTAGAGCATGTAGCACAACACTCCCCATCCTGCCCCCTTGCATCCTGAGCCTTCCATGCCAAGGCGTGACATTTTTTAATGGGAGTATGGAAATCCATTCCTGAATGTAAGCCAGACGTGCCTTTTTCTTTTTTCCCTTTCCTTGCATCATTACTGAGCTACAATGTAGCCCAACATTCCCTGTTGATGTAAGAAATGTTTTGCCCCAGATGATGAAAAATTGTACGTTGTTACGTGCATAGATAAACTATTTCCACTCGTGTACACAAATGCAAATGAAAAAGGATACTTAAGGGTGTAGTGTTAGGTGATCTAACAAGTCAGCTACAAATTATCTACTTTTAAAAGCTAGATATTACAAGAAATAAGCAGCTGATCTTCAGTTGGCTTAAAATGAAAATTTCTTCACTGACCAACCAGGAGCTAAGCAGATGATCATTAGCTGAAGATCTACCCATTGCCTCTGTCAGCCTGCCCACCCAACTACTCCCGCATCCTTTTATCCTTCACCCCACCTCCTCCCACCTTCCTGGGGCTTGATTCTGCAAGCTCAAACTACAGTGGACTATGACTAGCTACACTATAGTCAATGGGAATTGCTTATAGACTGTGAATGAAAATTAGGTGCATGTGCATGTGTGTGCACCCACCCATCCCCCTCCACTGCAATGCTACTCCCGATCAAGCAGTGGGGAACTACATTGGATTTTGATACTTTAAGCTTCAGAAGCAAAAACAACAAAAGGCTTTTAGAACAGGTGGAAGCAGAGGCTTTAGAAAGCTCCCAGTTTGTTGTATTTATTAGTATTAACATTAGTGGAAAATGCCTGTATCCCCACATAGAAATTTTACTTTTTATTGCACACACAATGAGGGCTTGATATAGCATCCGGGTGAATTAGTTATTCATCAGAGGAGGATTTTCCAATCAAAACCTTTTGTTCAGCTCTTTTCTAAAATGAGCATAATGGGCTGCTCTTCCTTCCAATGCACCCCACCCCCCATTTCCTCCCAACTTTTGGCAGAGCTGCCTGAAACGCTAATGTGGAGAGCGTTCTATTGCTCTGAAGATGACAACATCTGGGAAAACCTAAAAGGGAGGGGTGGGGGGGAAGGGGAGAGGATAAGAAATATCTAGTTACAGCAGCTGCATCCCATTCAGCTGGCTTGTCAAAGTACATCCTGATTGGAATAAATTGCATTGAAGCCTTCTGAACACTAAAGAGGAAACAAGGTGTTTACAGCATCGCACCTTGTTGGATCAGATCCAAACCATGACATATGTCATACAAAGTTGCCTTGATGGAGCTAAGCACAGGTTTCTTTCCAAGAGTCAAATTCAGTGCATTAGCATTAAGATTTGGATCATCATTTTGAATGACAGCATCATTACATTAGCACATAATCAAAATAACCTTGTGTCCCAGAGAGAGGCAAGCTCAACTCACTTGCTTAAATGTTTATGAACTCTCTGACTTCTTGCTCATTAGCAACCTAATCCAAACTCTGGGAGGTAAATTAAAAGATTCCCACTGACGTCAGTGGATCTAGGGTCAGGCTTTAGTTATGGACTCTTTCTTGTTTTCCCTATGTTACAGCATGGGGCCTGTTTCCATCCTTTTGGAAACAAATTCAATTTTGGAAACCAATCCAATGTAGCACAGCAAGGAACCAGAGATGCTTTGTTCACCAGGATGCCTCTTGGGGTAACAAGGAGCAATGGTCACAAACTGACAAAGAGCAGATTTAGGCTCCACATCATGAAGAACTTCTTCCTGGTAAGGGTGGCCAGAATTTGGAATGGGCTTCCAAGGGAGGTGGTGCTCTCCCCTACCTTGGGGGTCTTCAAGAGAAGGTTAGATAGGCATCTGGCTGGGGTCATCTGACCCCAGCACTCTTTCCTGCCCAGGCAGGGGGTCAGACTCAATGATCTGTTGAGGTCCCTTCCAAACCTAGCATTTATGGATCTATGAATCTATTAATTTATTTTTTCTCATCTGTGCAAGCTGAGAGTAGAGCACAGCAAGAAGTAAGTTCTCCTTCCCTTCCATAGATGATCAGTGTATTCCATTCTCTCTATGTAGGTGTCAGTCACTACAGTAGGTTGCAAAGACCGGGAAAGCCAGACCAATTGTCTTAGATACATGGATGTACCTTAGCACTGAATACAGTGGGGGGGAGAAGCCTACCAGCAAAAGCAACTAATTCACTTCATAAATTAAAGTTTCCAATTTTCCTCAACTCTAAGGAGGATCAATGTTATAGAAAGAGTAACTACCCTGCAACCTTGTCAAAGACCAGTCTTGTATAATGGTAGAGTTTGGGGGACAGGCACTACTACTTTTAAGGTTGAGAAAGGTTGACAGCAACACTGAATCAAAACACTATTGAATGCTGAGACCATGCACAATCAAGATTTGCAGTGATGGTCTCTTCTTAGCATAAGTGAAATTTAAAATGATGGACTAACAGTACTACTGGTGGCCATAACTTGAGATTGTTTCCTAACATGCTTTGCCACTACAATGTAGAAAAGCAACTCTTGTGCTTATCCTGTCCCAAGCCTTTCCCAATAAGAAAAATAGATTAAACCTTGGTGGGTCTGTGGTTAGCAGTCACTCCAAATCCAGGTATTGTTAGTGGGAAATATCCAGTCAGGAAGGATTTCTCCAAAGAATTCCCCAAGACAGTTAATCACAACAAACTGAGTAGTGATCAGAGACCATAGAAATCTATGTACATAGAATCAGTCTCCACAGAAATCATCCCTGTACAAATACACAAAGGCCATGAATGATCAGCAAAGACTGTTCATATAAGAGTACTGCTTTAAAATAATTAAATAGTTATTTGTGCAATGGTGACCTAGGCAGCCTATGCAAAGTAAACAACAGCCACACTAAATGGCCATTTGTACTGAGAAAGACTGGAAAAGTAATACAATTTCAAGTTGATACGGGGGTGGGGAAAAAGAAGAGCTTAAGACAGAGAATAAGGTTACAATTTCTCAAAACATTGCTGCAGTGCAGTTCCAAAGCACAGGACTTGCGCAAAATTGAGGATCAGACAAGAAACCTGAATTAGCAGAAATTAACGGCTAGATCCTATTCCACCTTTTAGATTCCCAAGTAGCTTTTGATGCCAGCAGGGAGCACTGGTTAATACATCTAATGCATCAAAAGGATATTTTAGCCTTCATTGTCTTAGAAAGCAGCAAGGGGGAGTACCTATGCACCCACCTTCCACAATAGTAGTTTTCAGGAATGCAAGCACTGCAGACGAGGATTGCACTTAGATGCCTAAATCCACTGGGCTGCCTACCAGGGCAAATAGGATTTGCCCAAGTTTTTAAAGTATACTATGCAGGACCAACCCGCTCCCATCCCCTCAGCATGGCATCATGGAACTTTTGCTTATTCTCTCAGTGACGCTAGACCATATCTGATAGACTACATCTAAAGAAATCAAAGCATTAGCCTTAGAAACTCATTGAAGAAACCAAATTTCAGCTTTTGTTTTGAGTTAGCACATTATCACTAATATTAGCAACTTTACCAAAGAATACTTGAGCCAGCTTAGAAGCCAGCCTAGCTAGTGTGGAGAAGTAACAGCCAGTCCACCACATACTTGTTCACTACTTCTTTATAGAGCATCTTGCCCAAAAACACTTAGTCCAAAGAGGCCCAAATACCAGGTGGGAGGTTCTCAAGTTTCTCATTACACTTCAGTTATCAGGTCCAGGGTTTCACACAACCTTCCTCAACAACAAGTAGAGAGAGCCAGCTATACCACCCCTCCTCTCCCAACACACACAATCTGTCTCTCTCGTGGTTTTGGGGCCCTATCATGAGCAACTAAGGTTTACTGCCCTAGACTCTTGCTATCTCCCTAGACTGTGCCCTACCACTTCCCCATGCTTTCTGCTGCTTGCTAAGAATGCCTGGCCATAAGACTTCATTGTTGGTTATTTCTCCTGGCTTTTTCTCTCTGTTTCCTTCTTAAAGCCTTCTTTCCCCTTGAACTTTTCTCCTGCCCTGAAATCTTCCCTTTATTACAGCAGTTCCCTGCCCCTAGGGGAAGCCCCCTTGCCAGGGCCTTCTCAGCAGGAACTCATCTTTCATTGAGCTTGACTCACTCCTCAGGTACAAATGCTACAGTAATTGCTCCCTGGCTCCTGTTGACTCTTTCAGGATTATTGTGAGGTTGATGTGCCCCATCACACAAAGCCAGGAAAAATTAATTAGAACAATTAACAGATGCATAAAGGAAACTGTTGAATAACATGGTGAGGGTTGCCTTTTTGGCTATATAACCATGTTTTGACACTGAGTGATACTTTACTGGAAGTCAGAAGCATAGGTCTTATGAAGGAACTAGGATGAGGTCAAATTCATCCTCACTGGTGACTTTAGCAAGGATTTAAACTTATATATTAAATGAGCACACCTACTCACAGATTACAGTAGACCCCTGAACAGAAAGCTTTCAAGACAGGATACTCATCATTGCTTATGCATGCTATTACCTATGGAACAAAATCGACCTTGCCTTTAGTTGCTTTCCACCTCAGGAAGAAATGTCATCCTCCATTCAGCCTATTTTATTACTCTACATCCAGGGACACCACAAACAGCCAGGATAGACATGAGTCAAGTCACTGCAGTACTGGAAAGCATTCGTATATACCTCTGATGAGGGTAGTATAAAAACCTGTATCAAATAGATTAGAAAAATCAAGACTTCATAGTGCCATCTAGTAGCCAAATATCCTCACTACTTACATTATTTATTTCACTCTGTCTTATAGTACCATCATATCATATATGTTTCTGTGTTTGGCTTCAAGCACGCAATCCTTTTTCACTTTGTATATTCCGATCTAAGACAGTATGAAGATCTGTTAGGATGAAAATACCAATGAACTTTTTTGGCTTCCTCAGAGTCCAAAAGACTGTTGTTAAGCAGGTAAAGTTCTGTCACCAGGTCTTTTAGTTTGTAGCTCAATTACCTTAGAAGGGTAAGTATTCTCACTTTTTTCACCACATCAAATGGAAGATTACAGCAATTATTTCGCTGTCTTCCCCTATTCCATTCTCCCTCAGACCAGTTTTAGGATCCAGGATCCCCACCTCTTTCTTGACCCTGGGCATTCTTAAGAGTACAAATGGGTCCCCTGACCCCTAGTCTTTTGCTTCACCTTTGTCAAAGGGTTGCTTGCTTCATTTATAGATAGGCAGCTGAACAAATGTACCGAACCGTATGCATTTAAGCAGAAAATGACACTGATTGTCACTAAATATAATGAGTGCCGTATGTATGTTTCATTGGAACCACAAGCTCAAATTAGCCTGTCAGAATTTCACTGTACCCTGATGCCAGCCTGTCAAATGACACAATTAGCTCAAGAGAATAAAGAAAAGGCTTGTCAAAGCCATCAAGGCTTTCCTCTTGCTCAAGTCCCATCCCTTTGCTCACTGCCTTTATTAAATCTAAATGCATTTTGTGCTTGTACTTAGGTAGATGCTGCCTGTGCATTTCCCCCACCATCACCACTACCACTTTCATACTTAAAGACCCGTCAACTCTGTGAAGAGGGAAGGGAAATAATTTCCTTGCAGGCCCCTTATGTCTCATTTTCTAAGGGCAAAAGGGATATTCAGTTGTAGCTGAAATCTTATCAAAGGCTGAACTCTAGTGCTATGTAAGGAAAATGAGAGAACACCAGAAAAATACCCGATTTAGAACCAAACTGAAGAGAACAGATTTAGAATCTAATAAATTATAATAATAGATCTGTTTATAATGAGTTTCCTTCCTCGCCAAGGCTTCCAGAAATAATATTTCTTTTGTCACAGATGCAGAGTTCTCAGAGAGCAACAGAGCAATAGGAAATCAAGCTCAGAACTGGTGTGTGCTGCCTCAAGGGGACAGCAGTGCCTTGCACACACAGCAGGCTCACTAATCCCAATCACATTGCAAACTGGTTGGTGACCCTGAAGTTGAACCTGGATATAGAAAGAAGCCAGTCAACTGAGATGTCTCCATAGCAGCAGCACTTTCTACCATCCCTACAAGGAATCCTTTTTGACCCTTTCCCAAATCTCTACAACCCTTGACCCCTATCCTAACCACTTACCACCTTCTCTTTGACACTCTGGACAGTGTCTCTAGGTAAGAGCCCTTCCTAAAATGTAGGAAAAAAAAAATGAGCTATGTTTTAATCTCAAGGGTTATTTTTTCCTGCTATCAATATTTTACTGTTTTTCTCCCTCTGAGCCTATCAATATCTGTAGTGAATAATCAGTTCTATTACATCTTCTTTTTCCAAGCCAAAAAGCTCATTATAGGGCTAGTGGTCCCTCAAAATAGAGATCTGGACTCAGGTCAGACAAGCATCTTTTGCACAGCCCACATCATAGATGGCAGTCTGCCTTCACACAAAACATATGGATTATTCAACAAAACAGAGTAGATGTGATATTTACATCACAATGGAATATCAAGATGGTACTAGCCATTTTGTGCATTCCCCTTACTTCTTCACTGGCTGCTGGGAGACAATGTGGGAATTTTTTTTTCTTCCATGGAGAGGAAGTCCTAGAAGTCCTGGGCTAAGTACAGCCAGTCAAAAAGTCTGAGACTCAATCAGTTCAATCTTCACAGGTTAATCTAAGCAGCATAGTTGAATCAATAACCATGGAAACAGGCATTTACTTTTGATTCCAAAAATGCAGCCACATGCCTGCAGTGGCTCAGGCCAGAAGCTTGGGGCTGCTAGAGCATGCCTCCCTGATCAGCTGAGGCAGACAGCTTGAGCCAAGGTTAGCCCACCCACCATACAAGGGGGCAAGGGGGGAGGTTATGGGAAAGGTGCAAAGCATCCCAGGATGGTGGAGGACTATGAGTTAACTTGAATCTGGAGCTCTGGGGATGTGGGACAGAAGTTCAATAAACTGATTTAACTTAAATCAGTGAAGTCTGATAGTACATCCAGCTTGGTTTATCTTAAGCCAGTTTCAGCCACTTTGAAAGTGGTTTATGTTCACTGATCTTCTGTTGTGTTATATATTTGAACTGGTTTCCGATCAGTTATACTGGTTTATATGTAATTTTGTCCCTAGCCCTGGAGACTGCAATCCCTACGTTGCTGGGTGTGAACCAAAGAAAACAATGGGCATTTATACACATGGTCTGGGAGTGGGGGGTGGGGAGCAGAGAGGGGAACACACACTTTAATTAAAGTGGCTTTGAGACCCACTCTAATTAAAGTGCCCAGAGCCTGTCATGTATCAGCATCTCTGTGCTTAATTAAAGCACCCCTGCCCCCATTTTTAAGCATGGATACCCTGATACATGAGATGCTGGAGGCTGTGGAGGCAGTAATTATCATTCTCCAGCAGATTCGATTAATTGAGTCTGCTGCAATGTGCTGTAATTACAGCACATTGAGTAGCCTTGCTGCTCATGTATAGGTGCCCAATATGATCTGCCTCTAACCCTCTCATGAGCCACTCTCTCAAGCACTTTTTCTAGAGACATGTACTTATATTGGACTTGAGTCTAATAAAAGCTTCCCTCAAGAATATTTGTGCACCTGGAACTTGGTGTTAGTGCAGAACAGTAGAATTTACATCATGCATCCTTTTTCCTCCCTTGAGGAAAGTTACAAGAGTCTTACCCAAGAGTTGTGAAACAAAAAACTTCAGATGCACAAAGTAAGAAAAAAGGGCATAACTAATGCAATAACACTTAAATATTAATTAGACAGGAACAGAACATGGAAACATTTAAAATAAATGTTCTTGGTGGTATTATTAAATGTTAACTTTTATGCATATGAAATCTTTTTGTAGCCTGTTAACATAGCATCTTTTTGTGGCTTAGGAAATGCATAATTAATATATTTTTTTCTATCCATTGATGTTTAATAATTAAATAGCTTGACTAACATTTAGATGGTAAAAGAACAAAAGTCCTTTGAAAAAGCCTAGCATCTCTTGAGGAATATTACTGAGATGAGTCAATTTTATTAGGACTCTTTTATAATAATTCATTTTAAAATAGGAAGCACCAGTCTCTAGGTCCTTCTTCATTGCAACAGGGGGAATTATTTTATTAATTTCTATATATATCATTTTGAAGTATTTTTCTTCCTGGAATGACCAAGACTAGGTGTATGAAATAGATGGATAAATATAGAAACACTCTTTTGTGAAACAGGTGGATATAATTTGGGGGGGGGGGGGAAGGGGGGGCGTGCCATTATGCTTGCATTTGGTATCAAGCTAGAATCAGATTTTTAGTCACAAATAAATAAAACTTATTTAGTACATTCACCACAGACCATCAAACTCCTTATGGACTTGAATAATCATAGGAAAGTAGGATTGGAAGGACCTCACAAGATCATTTATTCCAGCCCTCTGCTCAAGGCAGAATCATCCCTAATTAAACCATGCCAGCCAGGTGTCTGTCAAGCATGCTCTTGAAGTAATAATTTAAAAAAGCATAATTATTCCTATTTTGTAGGTGGAGAAACTGAATCAGAGAGAGATTATGTGACCTGCCAAGGTTGCCCAGCTGGTCAGCAGCAGAGCTGGGAAGAGTACCCAGTCATCAGGCCTCTGTGGCTGGATGCTTGTTATTTAAGATCTTGGGCACTCTGGAGATGAAGGGTAAAGAAATCTATTCTACCTTTGAAAGGCAAGCACCAGGGTTAGGGACAGACATTACACATAAACCAGTTTAAGCGCTCATAAATTAGTTTAAACCTGTAACAGAACAGATGTTCAGTGCACATAAACTAGTTTCAAAATGGCTGGAACTGGTTTAAGATAAATCTGGTTGAATGCAGTATCAGACTTAACTGATCTGGGTCAAACCAGTTTATGCAATGTCTGTCCCAGCACCCTTCCTGGTTTAAATTAAACCAGAGTCCCCCAGCATTTCAGATGCTTTGCAGGCCTGGGCTAGGCTGGGCTGTGCTGTCTGCTCCGAAGAGCAGGGTTGGCTCTACCCCTCTTCTCCCTAGCTGGAGCTCCAGAGGAGACTGCAGACACAGCAGGGTCTTTCCTGGCTTCCCCCTACCACACCCTCTCTCCACTCACTAGTCAATCAGGGATCCCCTCCCCTCCCATCTCCCACAGACCCTAGGCATGTGGTATGCTAGCTAATGCTGAGAGGTGTCTGTGTCTGTGTCTCCAATTTCGCTGGACAGGCAGACAGAAGTGTCCACTTAGGGCTTTTTGGAGCTAATCAACAGGTCAGCTCATAATGTCCCTCTGTTCCTTCCTTGGAAAAAGCTGTTTAAAAAGAGTTTGAACTAATGAGAGAGGCTTTTGTTTTCTTGATGGGCTGCTAAATGCTGCATTTGCAGCTCCCTGCTGGCTCCCTCACCTGTCAGGTTTTCAGACAGTATGAAGAAGCAGGGAAAGGGAGACTGAAAAGCTCTGTATCATCAATAGACACATGCACTGCACCCTGATCCCCCCCCCCCCACCCCACCCCACCCTTTGCCTCAGAGTGCTAGCCGGAGGCCAGGATCTGGCAACACCCCTACCCCTTGAGCAGTGAGCAGGGAAAAGCCTGGGGCTGTGCAGGCAGGGTGGGGGTTTAAATTCCTCTCTAATCAGAGCATAGTGCCAGGATCTGGCCATGCCCCGCTCAGTTCAGCATTGTGAAAGGGAAGGGAGGGCTGCTCTAGTGCCCACCCTCACCCTCCAGCTTCTAGTCTGAGCTAGCACAGGCATGTGCCTGCATTTTCTCAGTCCAGAAGGAATGTCTGTGCACTTGCAAATCAGTTCAACCTAGGCAGGTGAGACTAACAGGCAAAGATTGAATCAATTCAGGCTCAGGCTTTTTGAATGTCTGTCCCTAGGCCAGTTGTGTAGTCAAATACTGCTGCTGTTTTTATCCCTAAGTTAAACAGTACATTGTTACAGTATCATGTAATCCATTTAAATAGGTGGGGTATATGTAGATGCATGTGTATGTCGCATACATGCCATTATACAATGAGTATATAAGGTATTGTAATATACACACACATCTATATATATAATTGTATGTATAAAATAGCAATCTTAATACTATCACCATCAGAACATTGCCTTTTTGGTTCATAAAATACACTAATACAACAGAGTTATGCTGAGTCCCTTCCCTATGGGATTTATAGTACATCTGAGAAACAAGTAGAACAGGATACATACTAGCCAATGCAAGGTGTAGAGGTATTATTAGTCATCTTACTGTGGTGCCTAATTAAGGATCAGGATCCCATTGTGCTAGGTTCTTTACAAACACAAAGCACAAGTATAGTCCCTATCCCCAGGTGTTTACTACAAAAAAAAGACAAGGGAGGGATACATACAGATGGCAGCGCCCAAGAACATAATGAGACAGTATTAGTCATTGTGAAAGGCAGTAGTATCAGCCCATCAACTGCCTAACCAGTGTTCAGTTCTTCTGTAGACCTCACAGCAAAGGAGAATTTTAAGGAGGTATTTGAAGAAAATGAAAATGAGGTCCCTGTGCAGAAGTTTGCAGGACTTTCTTCCAAAGCATCAGGGGCAGCATGGGAGAACACACAAATGTGCTTGCTGGAATATTTAACAAGTGGGTAAAGGATGTTGTCATAAGAAACCAGTCAGAGACTGACTTCTTGATACTGAGTAAGAGATGATTAAGGAGTGGGTGATAGTAGGCCTTTTAAGTGGAAACAAGAAGCTGGTGTTTCATAGACTAGAGAAAATGAAGCCAAAGGAAGGCTGCAAAGGGAGGGGTGATACAGTCATGGTGACGGTCCTGGAAAATAAGCTACACAGCAGTATTCTGGATGCTGTGCTATACATAAGGTAGAACAGATGGATTATCGGAAGTGATTTCATGGAAGACACCTGGTGAAGAAAATTGAGAAGCCTTTTCCTTCATAAAGGCTGAAATAAAGGAAGGGAAAAGGGAAATGGTCCTGCACCCAGTAGGGCAGCTTTAGGTACAAGGTGAGTGAGTGAGTGAGTAGAAAATGAGATATAGAACTGAAATGAAGTTCTTGCTTGAAGATTATTTCTTCCATGTCAAATTTGATTTCTCCCATTGGCTTATTTTGTTAAGTGTCATAGCATCAGCATTTCATAGAAACCCAGTAAAAAATAATCTGGGCTTTAACAAATGCAGCAGAATGTTAGCAATGCAGAGATACTGCTGCTTTACAATACTCATTTTTCAGAAGGAAAAGCCAGGCTGATAACTGAATAATGTAATCAGTGGTGATTCATCCCCTTAAAGTTTGGTAAATAAGCATAAAATATATATTACGGGCAACATTCCTTCCAAGTAATGATGCTTTCTGCTTAGAAGTAGCCTGGACGTTGTGTGTTAATGATAATTTCCTATATACTATGCTATTCTCAAAGCTCAAAAGAGAAAACGCTGTGCCTCGGGGAATATGAGAGGGTGGGAATGGGGCTTAGAACTATATATAAATATAATAATTTTGCTTACTGCTGTGTTAATGAAGAAAATGGAATTTTGTAACCCATTTACAGAATAAATATGAAGTTGCTAAAAAAAAAACAAAACCCCAAACCCTGAGGCTACAATCCAACAAAGCATTTAAGCATTTGTTTAACACTCCTAAGCATGTGACTAGTCACATTACAATCAATGCACATTCGTTGCAGACAGGGCCTCAGAGACTGAAGGTGCCCAATATTCCAGTCCCTTTCCTCTATATGTATAGATATATATAGAAATATAGATATAGATATCTATATCTATACTGATATATAGATATAGAGATATAGGCATATATAGATATCTCTATAGCTATCTAGCTATATCTATATTTATTCTATATTTATTCTTTTTATATCTATAATATATCTAGATAGATAGATAGATAGATAGATAGATAGATAGATAGATAGATAGATAGATAGATAGATAGATAGATAGATATCTCTCTCTCTCTCTCTCTATCAGTGGTTAACAAGTATGAAACAAAACAGTGTTATTGATCAGCCCCTAAACTGTTACCTCATCACCCTGCTATATTCTTACCTTTTGGCAATCAGCTCTGTGAAGAGGCCAATTTTGAAACCGTCCAGATCAAATTTCATCATAAATTTCAATCATCCTAAATTTCAGGTTGTTATAAGGCTAGAATTTAGCATCTTTTCTCTGCCTCCCCCCCGCTACCCCTCCCCCAAACACACACGTTCCCACCCCCTTTGCTATGATTTGGGCTGCACTGCCACCTACTGGCTGTTTTGGAAGAAACTTAATAAGCTCTGAAAGTGAGTATAAAAGGAGGTGACAGTGTATAGAATTCAAACATGATTAAATGGATTGGTTATAAAATGTTTTGCTGAATCACAGACTGACCTCAGAAATGGGTGTTGTCGTTTCGTGATAATTAGTGGAATAAAGAGTGCAAGATACGTACTTGTATAAAAATGAACAGGATGTCAACCATGTAACATTCAACATCTGCTCAGCATGATCTGATAAAATCATTTATCCACAGAAGTATATTTAATAGCTAACTTATTACAAATCAGTGAGCATATCATCTGTATCATTTCTAGTGCAATTTGTAAATACCATTTCTTCACTGAAAATTGCAGTCCTCAACCTCATACTAAAAGTTTTACATTTAAATTGAATACTGAAAACATAAGAAATATTTGTAATATGATTAGGTAAATTTCTCCCTAATGTTCCTTGCTTAAGTTTCTCACATTTACATACAAGTAATTTCCAGAAAGAATCTAAAAAAAAAAAAAGGTAAGGAAATGGTTAAAAAAAAAAACCCAAGAAAAACATGAAGGAAAATATTTTACATAACATAAGAAACAACTGCAAATAAAATATGGATACAGAGGGACAGACAATAGGATTTACCATAAGCCAGAATCAAACACATTCATCTTGGATAATTTCTTACTCTTCAAATAGTCCCATTGAAATCAATGAGAGAAATGAAGAAAAAAGGAAAAAATCACAAGTAGAACTGCAGGGTATTTTTATTTTATATTTATTTTTCATAAACACCCATCAATCAATACAACAGCTAGTGAACCATCTTCACCAAGGGACATCTATAACTGAAGTTTTAAAATTAAAGTTTTACCCTCAGAAATAGAGATCAGGTTTGACAAGCTAGGCATTCTCAGACTTTGAGGAAGTCACATTATATGACATCTGCCCATATAAGCTAAGTACTAGCATGAGAGAGACAATAAATGAAATCATGGGAGTTATTTTGCTAATGTTAAAGGTAAGTCTCAGAGCCAGATAAATGCAAAACAGCTGTATTCAGATGTCTGAGCAGACTACAACTGACATGAATACTGACAAAATTAATTAAAATGCTGCACCTTCCCTCAAAACAAACCTGACTTTTGGGTCCTCAAGTAAACACTTCTACCTGAGGTTTCTCTCTGGCATGTTGGATAGTGCTAGGGAGTGATACCATGAGGCCCCCTGTCTGATTTTTCCTGTGCTCTGCACACCCCGCATACCAAAAAAGGTCCCATGATAGGCCACTGTTGGAACAGTTGGGTACATCCAGCTCAGCTCTAAAGAATGCACCTAAGATGCAGGCAGCTACCTAAGAGATTATGGGCAATTCAGCAGACAGAGCGGGCAGGAGCAGGCGACATGTTCTTATGACAGTATTCCTCAGTTCCATCCCATGTGGGGCACACACGTCCTTTGAGAACTGCGTCTGAGCAGCCCCGAAGCAGCTGCTAAACCATATTCAGTGTCAGCACTGAGGCTGATTGAAACTCAGAATTAGCGTTTGGGGGGAAACTGTAACAGTTCAGTACTTTGTTCTCATTGCAATTGAAGAGAAAGCAAATCTTTGCAAATTTTCCAATGAAATGGAAAAAATGGGGGGGGGAAGTTTCTAAAACAATGTGAAAATCCACACTAAAAAGAAATATATACATAGATATTAAATAAACATTAATAAATAGAAAATTTGAAGTGAATGTCACATTATTTAATGACATGTCCATACATTACTAATATAGTGAACTTAATGTTTTTAAAAATCATAAAAAGCAGCTGTTATGAAGTTTAATGAAAAAAAATCTTAGTTGTTCCAAGTATTTCCTTTTTGTAATAAAACAGTTTGATACTTTCATTCCAGCATGAGCAAGAAACTCTGTGATCCAGAAAAGAAGGTGAGCTGTTTCAAGTAGTACTAAGTTGCAATGACCCTTTTGATTATTAGCTCTACACATTATAGGCTACTAATGACATGTCATAAAATAATAAATATAAAACCCTAAATTTTCCAAAATGAATATCTTTCTCAAGCCCTCAAAAATTGGTAAGAAATTATTCCCCAGAGGACTATTCATCAAAATCAATTCATTTTCCCTGAACATTTGGATTTCAATAAAGCCCAGCATATTTCCTTTGAAAAAATATTTTCATTAATATTTTCTTAGAACTGCTCATCAATACACATTTTTTTTTTAACAGGAAAAAAGGAATGGGACCCCACTCCCCTAAAAATATACCCTACCCTTTGATGCCATATATCAAAGTATAGCCCTCTGAAAGAAAAAAAGGTATGAGTAGGACAAGGAGCTACCCACAACCCCACCCTCCCCACAGGGGGCCTCTCCCGGGAGAGCCCCCCCTCCACCCCCCCATGCCACTACTGCATCCCAAGCATGCTCCTACTGCATGTGTCATGGGTGGTGCCTGACCCACTATGCCCTGCTGATGATGATGCCCATGGTACCTTGAGTGCACCTGGCATGGGACCCTGAGCTTCAATGGCATGGGGGGCAAGCCTGGGATGCCCTGCAATTTCTGCCACTGCCCAGAGGGCTACCTGTGACTGTGCTACATGTCCCTGCCCTCTACACCCGAGGAGGATATCATGGCCAGCATCAACACATTCCTCAGTGTGTGAAAGGCCGATGTCTGCCTAGCTGCAGGGGAACAGCTGCTCAGTAAAGTTTAGCACGGTCTCCCACCTCCCTGCATGCAGTAGCAGGGAAACTCGGGGCCAGGGGAGTGTGGGCAGGCTGGGCAGGGAGGGAGGGCAGGGGCAGGGGTGGGGAGACTCCTCCTCTCAATGCGGGCCTTACCATGTGGCCAGGGCTGGTATGGCTGGTAGCTCCACTCAGTCCCAGCTGTTGGTGACGACGTGTAGCTCTGGGAGGTGTCCTTGAATGACAAGATGTGACAGGCAGGTGTCCAGGCAGAAGCCCCTCCCCCTCCCTCCCTCCCTTCAGGGAAAAGCTGGTTCTGCTGGGGGCCAGTGGTGTCATGGCCAGCTACACCTCCTTGTTGGAGCTGGGGCTGCAGAGCTGGCACTGGGCTGGGCTCCCCAAGCTGCTGGTAGAAGGTGCAGCTGGGGAGCTCAGTGGGACAGGCTGCTAGATACCCAAGGGGCTCTCCCCCATTGACGTGTCACTGTGAGTGCCAGCCCAGGGCAGGGCCTCAGGCAGACCACCCTTGCTGCTGTAGACAGCATGGCTGTGGCCTGAATCCCAGCTCATGAGGATGTCCATCAGTTGCTGTATAAAGGACATGGACTTACGGGCACTGCCCAACTGATGATTGTGGTCAGTGATGGCAACCCACTGTGCCAGCAAGGCCTTGACCTTTATGTGGCACTGCCACACTGACCAGTTGTGCCCACACTTTCCTATCCAGGCTGATAGCCCCTTGTATACATGGGCATTGCAGGGCCAAGCAGCAGTGCCAGGTTGCAGGCAGGCTGGGGCAGCTGGCCTGCAGCCTGACCAGGAGGACAAAGGGCCTAGAGTGCCCTCTGGCTCCCTGCTGGTGTGCTCCAGGGTTCAAAATGCCTGCAGGCAGGAGAGGATCCCAGCTCAGAGCCCTGTGGCTAGCCAGCCCCCTAGTAGCAGGGCTGACCCAGGAGCAAATTTGCTCCCTGGTCACATCTACACGTGTTACTGTGCAGTAACTAATCACAAGTAAATGTGATACCTCACTATTAGGGGTTTTTACTGTGCAGTAAGCATGCACATGTGTAGACATGTGCACAGTTAAGCATGTCATGTAGACATGCCCACTGCTCTATAGCACTTCTCTCCCAGATCCCCTCCTGATTAAAATTAACTCAGTCTCCCAGCATCCCAGGATGCTTTCCACCTCCCTCTCACAGGGTGGGTGGGCTAGCCTTCGCCCACACTGTCTGCTCCAGCTGAGTAGGACTGGCCCCCGTCCCTGGGCTGTCACAGAGCTGAGGCAGCAAAGCGTATTCTGCAGTCCTGGTCCCGCCTGCACCTGTCAGCTCGCTGGGGCAGGGGAATAGAGTGCCTCCCTGCCCCTCCCCAGCCACCATCCTAATCTCTGGTGTGCACAGGTGACATGTAGGGGAGGCATGGGGGAGCACATGTCCCCCCTGAAAGCAGTGGTGCTCCCACAACAGCGAGCCCTCCGGCTGGTAGGAGGGCATGGAGAATGCTAGTGCCCCCCCTGAAATTGGCTCTGCTGGAAGCATGGGACCCACCCCCAGATCACTAGCTGGCCACTGCGGGACTCCCCCAGTCATACCCTACTGGTGCCCCACCAGACTTGGGAGGCACCAGTCACCTATGCTGGTGTGTGAGGGTTTCTCCACAGGCCCATGCCAGTCATTGACCCAGGAGGAACAATCCCTGCATCCCAGGACCACTTGGCACCAGATTGCACTGAGGGGTGGGAGTGGGGAATTCTCTCTCTGCACTGGCATCAGGACTCAGGGGACACTGGCCAGAGTGGGGGAACCCCCCACTGAGGCACAAGTATCCCTCCATGTCAACTAATACAGGGTTGGCTCCAGGCTGGAGGAACTGCACCCTGCCCCCTTCCCCACCCCCCCCACACACACACCTGTGGGAGCAAGGCTAGCTAGTACCAGACCATGCTGAAGGGTGGGAGGGGGAATTCCCCCTCTGTACTGGGTTCAGGGCTTGGGGAACCCTGCCAGGGCAGGGGCAATCTCCCCTGAGACATGGGGATTTGGGCCGGCCCAGGGCTAGAGGGACTTATCGCCTCATTCATTTGGGGGGAAGCTGACATGGCACCAGAGCATGCTAGGGGTCAAAGGTGGAAATTCCCCCTTTGCACTGGTGGCAGGGCTTGGGGGACCCTACCCAGGGTGGGAAACCCCTGCTAAGGCACAGGGATTCCCCTATGTGGGCTGATGCCTTTTCTGGCTGGACCCTGGGCTAAAGGGACTGTTCCACCCTTGTGCGGGGGACAGCAGAGGATGGGGGGCATGTGCTGGGTAGTCCATCAGGGATAAGCCCCACTCCACTGCATCATGGTCCCCTGGGCAGTGGTGAGCAGGCTGGGAGGTATGCTCTAGCGCCCCCTGGCTTCTGGTCTGGGCCACTGAAAGAATCTGGCTACATTTCCGGATTCAAAAGTGCATGTCAATTCACTTCATTATCGGTTCAATCTACACAGCTTAGGGAAACCTGTGAAGATTGGATTGATTCAGCCTCGGGTTTTTTGACAGTCTGTACTTAGCTTTAAAGCTGAATTCAAAAGCAACAGTAAATGTCACTATTTTGATGCAAGATGGTGCTAACGTCAGTGAACCTGATAGGAGATGGTTAACATCCAGTCAAGGATCTTGTTCAGATCCTAAAAAAACACATTGGGCATTTATAGATGTGCTTTGAGAGGTGGCAGGGATGGAGGGACACTTTAATTAGAGCAGCTTTGAGAGCCATTCTAAAGTACCCAGAGCATCACCTGTATCAGCATCCCTGTACTGAAAAATGGCAGTGAGGGAGCTTTAATTAAAGTTTGTCGAATAAGCTTTAGTTAAAGTGCCCCTCCTACCATTTTTCAGCACAGGGACACTGATACACATGACATTGGAGTCTGCTGGAGCATGGTAATTACCACACTGCAGTAGACTCAGTTAATCGGGTCTCTTCCGACGTGTTGTAGTTACAGTGCAATGGAGCAGCCTCTCTGCATGTGTATAGATGCCCATGGGTAAAAAAAAATCACTGAAGCTGAAGTTCATCCAAAAGGATTCTGAATTTTAGTAGGAAGCTTTCTGGGACACTGGGTTGAGATCCTTGTTTTCAGTGAAACCCAGAAAGAGGTAATTTTCACATAGATGCACTATGGAATTTTGCATAGCTCATTATGCAAACTCCAGGCTCTCTACAAGATCTGAAGTCAAGCCTCAATTAAGACTAACAATTTCTGGGCCCAAGTAACACTTTAGAAACCCCAGATTCTTTGTTCTTGTTCTTCGACCCTCCTCTTTTCCTCCATTATCCCTCCCTTCCATAGATGCATATATAGTATCTTCAGGCTTGTAATATGGAAACAACTCTTTATTATATACAGAAACTTAGATACTATTTACAGTAAAGAGGGTCTTGTTGTTAGCCTGTTCCTGTTCTGCCTCCGAGAAGTTTCTGATGACCCAGACTGTCTCCTGGGATGTCACACTGTGTGAACTCTCTGCGTATCCAGGAGTAGTTTCGCTCCGTCATAGTATTGACCTCTCCCAGCCATCTTAAAGAATGACTAACTAGGATTAGGGAAATCTCAATGTCCACCCATACAGATATTTGGGGGAGGGAGGGTTAAATCAGGCCAAAAAATGGCAGGCCCGATCTGAATACGGGAAGTGACTTAGATGGGGAATGGTTTAGACCAATCTATCAAATATCTGCACATAATCAGAGCAAAGCCCAGCTGCTTGCCAAGCTCTGGGACTGCTCTCTTCCTACCACCCCCCTCCCCTGGCTGAGCTATTTTTAGCCCTCTAATCCCCACCCCTGAATGGACAACCCCCACCACAGTTGGACAAGCCTCCAACCTGCCTCTGCCTCCTTCCCAAGATCTGCCCTTCCCTAGTTACTTACAGTAGGTTCCTGGCACAGCTCCCAGCACCAGTAAAGACCTGCACCCTCTGCCCCCAATCTACAGTCACACTGTTTAGAATAAGCCACATGATTGTAGATCAGGTGCAGCAAATGTCTTCACATAGCCAAAGTTGCCTACACTGCACAATACAGTGTTGTGCAGAGATATCGGAGCTAGCTCTGAAGGAGCCAGGTTGGGTACCAGAGGTAGTAATGTAATAATGTGGTACTGCTGAAAAGCAGGGCAACTTACCCTGGATGCAGCACTGTATGAATGGCCCTATACTCCTCTCAGTACTGCATGTAGCTCAGTTCCCTTCTGCCTTTAATTCCTTAATGACTCATTGCAATGTCCGACCCCCCTCAGGCTCATGTCTGAATAGCCTGCCTTATCCCTAAATCAGAGCAAGATTGCATCTTTAATTGAACGAGTGCTAATTACAAAACAGAATAACCTATAAAAAGTACATGATATTATAAAACATGAGGAGAACAGAAGAGCAGAATATACCTAACACAAGAGATAATAAGCTCTAACACAAGAAATACTTTTTGGATGCAAGGACTCAAAGACTATAGGTATAAAACACATTTACCCCTCTACTGTAATGTATTAGCTGATAATTTCCCTCAAACCATCAAGGAGCCATTGCACACCAAGATATAAGGCAAGAAAGCAAAATCTGACTTTTTTAAAGGCAAAAGGTAATAAGTAAAACAATGGAAAAAGATTTCAACCCTCAAAGGCTCTTCCTTTGAGATGTGAAAAGCAAAATCAGAGCAGCACAGTTTTCTTTGCATGAAAGAAAAATCTCTAACATAAAACACAACACATTAAAATAGCGGATCTGTTGGCTCAGATATTTAACTGCATTACATATATGCCTGGCAACATAATACACCATTATTGTGATAACTGGTTGGATAACCGATTCTGCAAGAACAGTATTTAAGAACAGAAAGGGTGCAGTGGATGTCATTAAAAATCTGAACATTTAATATTTGTAGGAGCTAAACTTCCTGTATTATTTGTTGAATTTCTATTTTTAAATATAAGGTGATACTGGAAAGAGCAATAAAAGAAAATACTGTAATATAATAAACTTCAAGAGCCTGATTCTCTTTATCTCTCAAGGCCACTTCCACCACTGTTGTGTAGTAAAGAGGCCTTAAAGTGGCTGTAAATTGCCCTTGCACTTATTTTAAGAACCCTTTTAATGCCAGAGTGGTGGAAAGGGCCTTCTATTTAAATGAGAATCAGTCCTTAAATTTGTTATGTCATCCACAGCAGTAATATTAGAAGCTTAGCATATACATTGGCACTAATAGTGGCAGGTTCGAAACTCCTATAATCTGCTTGGATGCAATGCAACAAAAACCCATTGATGGATCAACCTATCTCAGGTATTGTAGCATATACAGTAAGGTCTGTAGTAAAGGGTCAAGCAAATTTGTTTTCTTATTAAACTTATCATCCAATAATGTATAATTTTTCACACATCTTTTTTTCATATTTTACTGTATAGTAGATGAGAATCAAGCAGTGTCCTCATGAACTTGCATTTTAATTCCAAAGAGAAATTAAATTTCAATTCCAAAGAGAAAAGAGAGTGGCAGTAACTCTATTGAAGTGTGAATTAAAAGTACAGAAAATATGACTACTTTTTTTCCCCTAAATATATCCAGGTTTCCCAAATGGGGTAAAAATAGCCAGATTCTACAGCTCCTCGCCATTTATTCTAAATGAGATTTAAAATTATGATTTCTTTAATTTTTAGGTGGTATAGAGTCATTTATAAAAATATAAAGCATGTTGGGAAAGAAGCAGGAGTATCTCTATGCTCTATTAAGCAATATAACCTGCATGTTCTATCACTTCTTTTTTTTTCTTTTTTTATTTGCCATGTATGTGTGTGTGTAGGTTTAGCTGAGTTTCTGGTTCCAGTCATTTCACAAGTACAAACCCTAATTCTGTAAATCTCTGTCATATGAAAAGTTCTTGCAAAGCCAGGATAGCTAACTCAAGTGAGCAAGGACTAGCGCATAAATAGAGGTCTCAGTCTTTACTGTTTAATTTGATTTAATTTAATCTGGTTTGCCCATGTTCATTTATTTAAATTGTACTGCTGATAGTTGTCCAATCCAGGATGTGCCTCTCAATTCATATATTCATAACCAACCAAAGTAAGAAATTTACATGTAAAGTCATACGCTTCTCACATATACAGATTATTCCTGTTTGAAGGAGTGAAAGAGAGAGAAACTAAGGCCAGGTACAGACATTATACTTTTACCAATCTAAGGGTGCCTATACATGAGCGTGGATGCACTCTAGTGCATTGAAACAGATTTGATTAATCAATTACCATGCTCCAGCAACCTCCTGTGTCTCATGTATCAATGTCCCTGCACTTAAAAATGTGGGGGTGGGCACTTGAACTAAAGCTCCTTAAATGAACTTTAGTTCAAGTGCCCCTACCAGCATTTTTAAGCATGGGGACACTGATACATGAGACGCAGCGGCTTTTTAATTAGAGTGGCTCTGAAAGCTGCTTTAGTTAAAGCATCACCCCCCACACACACGCCTAAAGCACATGTAGAAGTGCCCTAAGTGATTGGAAATGGGTCTAGACATGTAACAGAACAAAAGTTCCGCGCACAGACTGGTCTAAAAATGATGGAACCCAGTCTAAGATTGACCTGGACTGATGTGCACTTAAAGTTAATTGATTTAGGCTTGACCAGTGCATCGAACTTCAGGACCAGATCCCCTTTTGATTCAAGTTAGGTCACTGTCTGCCAGCATCCCAGGCTCCTTTGTGGCCCCCTGCTAGTCATGCTAGTACTTGCCTCACTCTCAGCTGCTCTGCCCAAGCGCCCAGTAGGCCCTGCTCCCAAGCTCTCGCAGAGCTGAGTCAGCATAGACCCTTTCCAGGACAGACCCTTCCAGGCAGGCACCATGAGCAGGAAGGGAGACATCTTTTTCTCTGCCCAAACCCCATCACAAAGCATGCCACGATGTACACACAGACCTAACAGTGAGCCAAGGAGAACCTCCCTGAGCTGGTGCAGCCCCACAGAGCCCAACCAAGCTGCCAGACATGTGCAAGCATCCATTCCTCCCCCAGCCACATTGTCTATCAGCCACAGGTATCTGTTAGCTGCAGGAGGGATGCAGAATACTTGCCCATGCCCAGCAGCCTGGTCAGGCTCCATGGGGCTGCGTCTGCTCATGGGGGTTCTCCTGGGCTCATTGTCAGGTTTGTATGTACATCGTGGGGTGCTTCCTGATGAGTTTGTGCAGGGATGTAGATGCCTTCCCTCCCACCCCCTGCTTGCAGCTAACAGATGCCTGTGGCTGACAGACTATGTGGCTGGAGGAGGGGGGAATGTTCATCCATGCCCTGCAGTTAGTCAGGGGTGGTCCAGCTGCTTGGCTGCACTCAGCAGTCTCATGCAATCTGGGGAGCCCATGGGGCCTGCTGGGAGGCATGCAGGCCTGCCCCCAACCTGCTGGCTTCAGCTACTGCAGGCAGTCTGCATGCCCCCTCACCGAAGGGTGAACGTGTGTTCTGTTCACTCCTGATCTAAACTACGTGGTGTCACAACCCAAGGGTGTGATTTTGTTTGTGTGCGCTTCGGCACTGCTAAATTATTTCCTGCCACTCGGAGCTTTCTTTGCAGGGTGCATTTCTTAGTTGCAAAGAGAAATGCACGGTGCAAAGGAGTTCCCGACACCCGCATGCAAATTTGTGTCCCACTATTGGCCAGTTCTAAATTATTCCCACGTGGCGACTAGCGATTGGCTTGCTAGCTGTATAAGAGGCTTGAGCAGTTTCCGCCCAAGTTGGAGGACTCCACAACCATCTGGATGAGAACTTCACGTCTCGTGAAGATCTCTAAGCGCTGCGGAGCCTATTGGACCCAGCGTGTACCTTAAGAAGGCTACAGGGGTCTGATCAACCTCTGGCCTCTCTCCGTCGCCGAACGATCCCTCAACGAACCCCTTCCCTGCGCGCAAGTTCCACGGAGCCTAGCAAACTTCGTGTGAGTGTATCCAGAGCTCTGTCCAGGTTCGAGTCCTGCAGGTTTATCTTCCCGTCGCCGAAAACCCATTGCGACGTACTCTCGTGCTTTGCATCTTCCCATCGCTGAAAACCCCTTGCGACATACTCTCATGCCCTGCAGGTTCGAGTTTTGTTTTGTTTTGTTCTGTAACTGCAACTCAAGCAAGTTTTCCTGCCTGCACCGCGACCATCTTCAGTTTAAGTAAAATAATCTTTAATCAACCGCTAAGCATCCATGACTAATTCTAGTCCCCTGGCCTCCATTTCCCAACCCGCGTGCCAGGGCTGCTGGCCACAGCCCGCCATGTGTCCCCCAGGGCCTCGGACTGCTCCCAGCCCTCACACGTGGCTTATAGAAAACCATGCAACTTCAAGTGATTCTACCTCAGGGGTTTTGAAAGTCTATACTTAGCCTAAGCTGTTTTGAATCTTTACACTATGATCACAGAACAGGACATGCTTTGTGCTTGTTCTAATCCTTACAAAGCCATTTTCAGAAACTGCATAAGATGCTACTGTCATTTATATGACGTTTCTCTTGTCCCATCCCGATTCAGCAGTTGCACCTTTTTTCACCAGTGGTGAATTTCATTTACTCAGGAAGAAGAAAAAAAATGCATGTCTCCTCTCTTTCCCTTAGGGCCTTCTGAACAAACCAAAATGTGTGGCTTTTGAAGCCTTTGTGCTCTGCTTTTCAAGTAATCTCCGTTTTTCCCCTTTATTGACCTCACTTGTCTCTCTCTCTTTATTGACCATAACCATATGGACATGATTTATAGTGGCTGTGTATGAAAACTGGATTTTGGGACCTCCGAAATAAAGCTGCCTATTATCAGGCTATGGCGCCTGAAATGTGAAATGGAGTCAATTTGAAATCATTACTGCTACTTAAATTAGTCTTTCCTTTCATTTTGGGCTTCATTTTCAGCAAATATAATCATCCTCCCCAGGCTTTAGAACATTAACTCCTCTGACATGCAGTCACTATGTTAAAAATCCTAATCAAGATTAAAGATGAGCATAAGGAAGAACTGAAAATGTTTTAATTGAGCTGTGCTCCCAGGTCAATAACAAGGATTGCCAAGGGCAGGGATGCTAAGACAGAGGAAGTACTGTGGCCAGGAATTTTTGGCATGATCTCTTAGACAGGCAATCCAGCATGTAGTTGTCAAACTACTGCAAAGTAATTGTTCTACCTGTGGTGCTTCATGTCTTTTTTTAGTCTCATAATACCTTTAAATTCAGAAATCAGAGAACATCCCTGAATTGCCACTCAGGGGTCCAGACCCATTCTTTTACAGGCTAATGATTTGAATGACACACACATATATGCTATTCATCCATAAGATACCGACGGGTGTATGCATACATAAAGTGGTCACTATTACTATTCAGACACTTTTTGTATAGGTAAACCTAGTAGGAATACTGCAGAGGTATTACTTTCTTACATGGGGTCTTGAAAAGATTGTAAAAGGCTTGAAAAGACTATGTATGTAAATGTGTATAACTGTTTACAGATTCATATACATAGACACCAGAGCCCATCAGAAAAAGAGACTTCCTTGCAGCAAATTTCTACTTTTTAATGAAAAATACAAATATTTTTGTTTTAAAGTTCATTAACTGGATTCAGAAATGTGGCTGAGGTGTCTTGTGGCAGTTTAGTGTGAGAACCCAATGGCTGGATGAGACCCCCGGTGAAACAATATCCCCCAGGATGTCTCACAATCTCCACTCATGGTGGATACCTAGCCAGAGTGTACCATGGGTAATGTACTCATATTAGGAAGCATGGGCCATACAAAAGAAAGGGCACATGAGAAAAATGAATTAAAGTTTCAATCTCATATGGCAGGTGGGTACCCAAACAAAAATATTTCATTTTTCAGATGAAATATTTCTGGTTGGGGCATTTATTTAATCTTTTCCCATGCAATTTCAGTTTTCCATTGAAAGCAGGCGTGTCTCACAAAAATGTACTTGAGTCAATATAGTTTCAGCAGAAAATATTGACAATCTCCTTGGTGAGGCCGCAGCTGGAGTACTGCGTCCAGTTTTGGGCTCCACAATTCAAAAAGGATGTGGAGAAGCTTGAGAGAGTCCAGAGAAGAGCCACGCGCATGATCAGAGGTCAGGGAAGCAGACCCTACGATGACAGGCTGAGAGCCCTGGGGCTCTTTAGCTTGGAAAAGCGCAGGCTCAGGGGTGATCTGATGGCCACCTACAAGTTTATCAGGGGTGACCACCAGTATCTGGGGGAATGTTTGTTCACCAGAGCGCCCCAAGGGATGACGAGGTCGAATGGTCATAAACTACTACAAGACTGTTTCAGGCTGGACATAAAGAAGAATTTCTTTACTGTCCGAGCCCCCAAGGTCTGGAACAGCCTGACACCGGAGGTGGTTCAAGCGCCTACACTGAACACCTTCAAAAGCAAACTGGATGCTTATCTTGCTGGGATCCTATGACCCCAGCTGACTTCCTGCCCTTTGCGCAGGGGGCTGGACTCGATGATCTTCCGAGGTCCCTTCCAGCCCTAATGTCTATGAAATCTATGAAATCTCCAAAATCCACAGAAAAATAAAATTCTGTTAATCCAGGGGTGGGCAAAATGTGGCCCAGGGGCTGGATGCAGCCCACCAGGCTATTCTATCTGGCCCGCAGGGCCCCTAAAATTGTAGAAAATTAATATTTATCTGCCCCTGGCTGCCTATCATGCAGCCCTCCATGGCTTGCCAAAACTCAGTAAGTGGCCCTCCACCCAAAATAATTGCCCACCCCTATGTTAATCCCTCTCTGGTTTATGTAACAACAGCAGAACATGATGCAGCATTCCTTAGATCCAACTGAACTGTTTCAAGTAAAATTTTCAAAATCAGGTTAGGCCAACATTTGCCTAGGATCATTTAGTCAGGAATGATCCTGCCTTCAGCAGGAGGCTGGAAGAGTTGACCTCATGAAGTCCCCTCCAGTTGTAGTTTCCTCTGATCCTATTCTCTGTGGTTGCAGGGACAGGACTAAGCAATGGCCTCTAATTGTAGCAGGGGAGGTTTAGGTTGGGTATTAGGAAGAGTTTTTTTCATTATGAGGGTGGTTAAGCATTGGAACAGGCTGCCTAGAGAGGTTGTGAAAACTTTATCCTTGGAAGTGTTTAAAAGTAGGTTAGACAGACACTACACTGGAATGGTTTAGACAGGAATGATCCTGCCATGAGCAAGGGGTTGGATTAGATGACCTCCTGAGGTCCTTTCTAGCTGTTTTTCTATGATTCTATAACTACTGTTATAGGACTGAGATAAAATTGCTCTATGCAGAGGGACAACCTAAAGCTCAGACACAACTAAAGTCCCATGTAAACCCTCAGATGGTGCTTATGATGATCCTCTGCTGAAGGATAAATGTTTCCCTCCATGAAGATAATACTCATAACATCTGTGTAAACTCTGTCATGGCTATCATACTACCGTCTTCCTTTTTTCCTGGTGCTCTATGGCCTCATTATACAGGTTTCCCTTGCTTTATGCTGTACATGCGTTCCTGGAAAACAGCACATAACTCAAATTCACATAAAGGGAACCCACTTTACAGTGTAACAAGTAGGGATATGTTCCAAGATCTTGACTATACTGAACCCCAGACCCATTTCTACCACTTTTACAAGACAATTTTGGTACTCTCAAACAGCGGACAGTACACACATGCACAGGGTGGTGGTGAATGTTTCATTGGTGTGAAGAGAGGGTGGTGAAGGGTGTTAGTGAAGTTCTCTTGCACTTCATTGATGGACCAAGGAGAGGGTAGGAGATACACCAATGGGAAGCTTAGAAGCTATAATGGGGATGGCAGCTACAGAAACATGTGTCACAGACAATGAGCGAGGTGCACAGATCCACACAGGAGACTTCATTTTGGTGTGCATCACTCCCACAATACACCACATGAAGCAGCTGACTGCCAGCTTCCGCCACACCGTTCGCATAAGAGTGAATTTACCTTGCATATAACGAATTTTTGGTATAAAAAGGGTCATCACATAAGAGCGAATTCGCGCGTCCAGAACCCACATAAATCGAGGGAAACCTGTACAATTTATTATCATGTAGTATGAAAACTTGCTATAATTACACAGGAGCCCCCCCCACCCAGCAATTACACCCAAGATGGAATTACAGAAATATCTACAACACTCTCTTTCCTATGGAATTCTTTAAGTACTAAAAATACTGAACTTGTCTAATTGTAAATATTCACTTAGCCCTTAATTCTGGCAGCCTTATTTGGGTCAAACTAGGTATGTGCACTGTGAATATACCCAGTGGAATTAAATCCTTCATTAGTTAAGGCTGGCAAATTTTTAAAGTAGCACTAATGAATATTAGGAAATTGGACCCATTATCACTCAGGGGAGAAGTGACTGGCCTGTAGAAGTCAATGAAAGGTTTGCCACTGATTTTAGTGGGGCTAAGATTTCCTCCAGGATCACATTTGGCTGAGAAGTTTGCATTCCTTCAGAACAAGAATACAGGTCTATTTATAATTTTGTTACAAAATACCAACAGCATGGTGTCGTGACTAGCTTCATATGTCATTACAAATACTTTTCATTCTCTTCACACACAGAGCTTCATTCCTATTTCAGCCTTTTAATAACCTTTAACAGACCTTGAATCAAATGGACATCTGGAAGTTGGACTTTTATTTTGTTTGAGCCATCTCAGCCCACGCTTCTTTTTAGCTGACAAGTTCTTAAATTAATTCCTTTTAGCTTTTGGGTTATTTCTCTGTGACTCCCTCCCCGCAAACGTTTGCTGAGTATTTCTAGTGTAGTGATACCACAAATGGACTTTCAGCCTGCTAGGCTGAAGGCAGTTTAGAAAATGCATTTTTACTATTTCTCAATAAATCCTAAATGTACTTCATTCCACTTCCAACAGAACTCTGGTTACTGGGGTCAACAGAAAAAGACAGTGATTATAGATGAGAGGTGACTGTGAATTTTTGCAATCTTTGAAGTTTGCTTCAGCTTCAAAAAACACCAAAAATCCATAAATATGTGTATTAAAATATACTTTTTATCTCTGATATTTTCAAACCTGACACAGCATGAGCAGAAAATATCTGAACTCATCAAAATATTTTACAAATAGACAAGCAGAGTTGTGTACAAGAAAAAAAAGTCCCAACACAGGCACACCAAACAAAAAAAGAAACAAACAAAAACCTTTTTACATTGTGCATATTATAGATTTCATAGACATTAGGGCTGGAAGGGACTGCCCAAAGGGCAGGAAGTCAGCTGGAGTCAGCTTGCACCACTTCTGGGGGGAGTTTATTCCAGGATCTGGAGACTCATGAACAAGTAATGAATACCAGTCTGAAGAACCATCATATCCCAACTCACACTTCTACAAAATTGTGCGTGTCCAGGCCAAGGGGAATATTTGTAATATGTTCATTAGGGCTATTAGACTGGGAGTCTTTAAGAGAAGGCTGGATAGACATCTGGCTAGAGTCATCTGATCCTAGCACTCTTTCCTGCCCAGACAGGGGGTCGGACTCGATGATCTGTTGAGGTCCCTTCCAACCCTAGCATCTATGAATCATTAGGATTCATCAACCTAATGTGAGTTCACTCTACTCTGTTCCCATACTACTAAAACAAACAGCTTTCCTGGGTAAGGAATCTGAAGCAGTAGGAGCATGCTTGGTGTTCTTGGTTGCATAGCATTATTCAAACTGCCCTCCCAACTGAAAAGCCTCCCCTCCCCAACCTCAACTTGCTTAAATGTTTTCTGGTGTGTCTTCCCACTGACTGGGGTGTGTCAATGCTTCTGTTGGGACCAAAGCTGAAGATTCCTGTTTAGATAGTCTTGTCCCTCCACTCAGGGTCAGACAGATCACCATATTTGGGTCCAGGAAGGAATTTTACCCTGCAGTTAGATTGGTATGGACTGGGGCGGGGGGATTGCCTCCCTGGAATGTCTCGAGCATATATTGACAACCTTTTATAGAAACAGGACATTGGCTGCCATGGTTTGCTGGCTTTTCCTGTGGCAGGTTAGGGTGTTATATTTTGTGTTGTCTTAGGGTTTATGGTGGTTTTACAAAGAGGTTAGATTATGGATTGTACAGGTTGGTTTGGATAGGGATTATTCTGCCTCAGGCAGAGGGTTGGAATAGAGGACCTTTGGAGGTCCTTTCCAACCATACTTCACTATGATTTCTCTATGACTTATCCCCCTGAAGAATGTCCTAATCACCAGGACATAAGGAACTGTGGAGTGGGGTATTCAAATCCACACTGCACCTGATTCAGATCAGAAATATGTTATCCAGGGATAAAATGTGTTAATGTGTGAAAGCATTTTTTTCAGGAACAATAAAGGTAAAATGTAATAAAGCTTAATTGGATGTTTACATTATACAAGCACGGGGGGGTGCTTGAGAAGAGATAGACCTATACGCATGGTGGGGAATGTAGGGAACCTGCTAAATGGCTTTGTTTTACATTGAAATAGCATCTAGGAGGAGATACAGATGGCGGCATTAAAATACTGTGTTTTCCAGTAGAGAAATGAGCATTTAAAACTTTTAAAAAGCAGCAAATACAAACCCCAGTCATGGGGCATCTGCAGAACTCTGTCCGCTGATAACAATGCAAAATATAATACTATTAGATTTTATATGCAAGTTCACATTTACTTTAAAAATCTACCACAGTTTAAAGACTGCATTGCACGGAAGAAAAGGTATCACTCTGCCATACCAAACTAGGCACTTACTGCAAACTGCTCAGATAAACAACTCTGTATTCAATGGCCTTACAAAAAATCACAAGCTGCTCAGCTGTAGAACTAGTCAGGGGTTTGGGGCTTTTGGTTTTTGTTTCTTTGAGAAAACGTTTCTTTGTTGGAAAGTGCCGGTTTGCTGAAACTAGAACTTTTCATGGGAACATACCTACTTGTTTCAACAGGAAAGTTCTCTCAGCTCTAGAATGCTTGAACAAACACCTGAACCCTTCTTCTTAGGCAATCTACCTTTCCCTGGCCACAGGAAAACTCTTTCACCCAAACTAGCAAGGAGGACACTTCAGACTTGGCTTCCCCTGACAAAAACCTTAAGGTTATGAACAGTCACCCACTTCCCACATGAGATACTCAAATGCATGTCCCTCAGAGGCAACAAGCACACTTTCCCCAAAACCGCTAACTCTCCCAGGCCTCAGAGAACCTGAATTCTTCTACCATGGGGGTGCGACAGACCCCTTCCTCAACTGACCCCTTCCCCAAAGCCACAGGGTAGCCAGCTTACTGAATGTCACTTCAGGTCATGGGCAGCTAGGTCAGGGGCCACTCAGGGAACAAGGTGCCACTCTGGATCAAGAGGAACATGTGTAATTGGGTCATGCACCAGATCAGAAAGCCAGGAGATCAGTCTAAGGAGCCAAGTCAGGAAGCCAGAGGGTCAGGCAGCACATGGAGTCACAGAACAAGCTGAGTTAACTCTCCAGGAGATAAAGCAGAGATTCAGGTCTAGGGAAAGCTGAGTTAGAAAGCCAAAGGCTCAGTCAGAGCAAAGTCAGAGGATGAGCTCCGTCAAGTAATTGAGACATCAAGAAGAGAGCAGGTAAAGGCACAAGCCATACAGAACAGTGAGATAATCTAAAAAGGGTTAGGCCCAGTTGCCCAGACAGTTTGTCTTCTGGGTTTATGTGGGAGGGAGTGATGGGTCAGCTTATTCTGGTGTCAGGGAGCAGGCAAATGCCTAAACCCAGATGGTGGTTTCTGATTGGCTTGCTCTGCCTGAATGATCAATGGAAGAGATGATAGGTAGGGATGAGCAGCCATGATGGTTCAAGGCCCCATGCAGCCTGACATCATGCCCTTTCAGTGGCAAACCCTAAGGGGCTCTGGTCCAGGTTTGTTTGGCTGTTTGTCATAATAAGTTAACAGATCAGGGGCATGGATGTTTCCTGATGGCTCTCACCTACAATCTTCAGGCCTGTAGCCCTCCCTATTCATTAGGTAATAAAGTCTTCATTCCATGCATTCCAATCATTTCCTCTGACCTGCCATTTCAATGTAAACGGCTCCAGTTCCCAATCCACCTCAGTTTTGCCATGAGCATCAACAAGACACAGGGACAATCACTCAAAGTTGTTGGCCTCAACCTGCGAAGCCCATGCTTTTCTCATGGCCAACTCTATGTTGGTTGTTCCAGAGTTGGCAACAGCAAAAACTTTTTCCTCTTGGCACCAGATGGCAATACATGCAACATTGTCTATCCTGAAGCTCTACACAGATAAAAAGTGTCAAACACCATCATAAACTGGGATAGAAAAATGTAATGTGAAATCCTCAGTGCTATGCTACAGTCTTACAAAGTAAATAAATAATTCTACCTCACAATTCAGTTGTTTAATACATTTAAATGTTCAACTTCTATAGGTTTTTGGTATGACCAAAAGCTCACAGTTTCAAGCTGTATCACACAAGTAAAATAGGGTACAAAACTAAACACATACACACAACTTACTAGTAGAGGGAAATAAAATAGAATGAAAATAATTTATTTATAAAACATCAAAATTTGATTACTGCAACCCGTGCGAAGCCGAGTATTTTGGCTAGTTAGGTAATAAAGTTCCCCTTCTTTCCATCTTTAGCCTTAAGATTTCCTGAACCAGATAATCTTCTTGACCTTGGACTGTTAGGTGGTGGGGACATGGGGGTAGGAACTGATGTGGGAATGAATTTTCCGTATACAGCTTGAACAGTCATACATTAATTATTGATTAGATGTTTAGTGTTTATGGGAGTTGCAGCTCAAAGGCTACCCAGTTAATTTGTTGAATGATGAATAAGGGGTCAACATATTGGTGATGTAGCTTTTGTGAAGTCCAATCTATGTGAAGGTGTGCAGATGCTAACCATACCTTCTGTCCTACCCAACAGGCAGGTCCTTGCTGATGAAGCTGGTCAGTCTGTCACTTATAAGACATTTTTGCCTTTTCCAGATGGCGTTCCTCTTGTACCTCATGCATGTGATGTACCCAAAAAGGTTGTTGGAACTATAGGTCTGGGTGTAACTGGGGATGAAACCCATAATTAGCAGAAATGGGCTTTGCCTAGTCAAGGCATGTGGAGTTATTATATATGAACTCCATGATTACCCAGTTGTCTTGCTTTAAGTTGAGGTAACACCAGAGGTCTTGCTTCAAATCTGGTTGATTCTTTCAGCCTGGCCATTTTTCTGTTATAATAAGCTGATGAGAGCTGGTAACAGACTCCCAATAGGCATAGAGCTGAGTGCTAGAACCAGGAAACAAAATGAGACCCACAGTCCAAAAGGCTGTGGAGGTGAACTGTATGGTTCAAACCCAGTTGGGCCATGTCCTTAGCTGAGAAAAGGCCTACACATGGAATAAAATGGACCGTTTAATTAATTGGTCTGTTACAGCCAGTACTGTAGAGCAACTGTTTGATATGGGTAGCTCTACAATATTTTCTTGTAGGTACTCTTGGCAGGTAGCAAGTTCTGGTTAGATTTTCATAGATTTCATAGACATTCGGGCTGGAAGAGACCCCAAAGGATTATCAAGTCCATCCCCTGCCCTAGGGGCAGGAAGTCAGCAGGGATCATAGGATCCCAGCAAGATAAACATCTTCTGGCTGGCTTGCTTGGCCTGAATGGTCAGCCAGGGTGGTGAAAGGCCAGGATGAGCAGGCAGGCCAAGGCCCCAGATTCGAGGCCATGGCCTGACATCCCATTGTTTTAGCAAAAGGAAAGTTATTCCCCATCTCTCCTCCCCTCCCAAAGGCTTCCAGATATCCAACCTCTTCTTAATTCATGGACAGATACACTCCCTGTATACTCTTTCATACAAGGTCTCAGAGGATCCAAATATACCTTCCCATGGACATCAAACCTGCTCCAGTCTCAACCTTTCATTGTCTTCCCCCAGTGGATCTTAAGGAATCTGACATCCACACCAGCAATAAATCCCCATTCCAAGGATCCAAAGAATCCCTGCCCCCACTTCTGGTAAACAACAGGAGATTTCTACCCAAGAGGTTTAAGGAAAACACATCCCTACTAAGCATTCAACCAACCCAGAGTACCCAGCACCAAGGCTGAGGAAACAGACTACCTAATATAAACCCAGCCTTCCCCCCATCTCCTAACTAGAAAGAATTTGCACCTTCTTTTCTCACCAGACAGAAACAGACCTTACCCCTCAGACTCATGGGAACCTCATTCCTTCCTACCCCCTGCACACAGGCGGTATTGCCCTTCCTGCCCAACCAGGCCATATAACCGAAGTCAGAGGAAGCAGGGAAATGTATATAAGGCACAAGACACTACCCCAGGCACTGGAGTGGCCTCATCACAGGCAATCATAGTGGTTTGGTGATATTCTACCTACATGCAAGAGCAGCAAAGAAACAAAGATTAAGAGGAGGCAGAGACAGGTGTAAAGGTAGATATGTTATAAGGTATAAAGTATGACAGGTAAAAGAAAGTGACAGAGGTGGAAAACTTTTGTGGGAGTTCCTTTCTTAAATGTTGGCAGCACATTAGTGGGGTGACACAATCAGAATATAGCATAAAATTATATTATTTCCCTATGAAAATTCCTTGTTAATTTGAAGGATTTGATGGAAGTAGTTTCTTCCACTTTGTTTCCCTGTAACTTTTGACACTAGGCTGTTTCGGAAACTTAGTCACCGTCCACATGATGGAAAGTTTCAGAAATATCAGTGTAAGTACTTATCTGGTAACAAATGCATAGGCTTGTTTGCTTGTTCACACCCATGACAATCATTAATACCTAGCTCTTCACTGTATATGCAGAATGGTTTTATAGGATCTGCTTTAAATTAACTTCGTTAACAGTGTCCGTTCATCATATGTATGCCTTTTCTCTAACAAGATTGGTTGTTAATTACAATATCTTACTATTATCCACTTCGTGCATTCAGTTTATTGGAAAAAAAATAAAAAAGATTGAATACACCAACTGTTCTAGGTTAAATAATTTAATCACTTTGGATAATGGCTTAATTAACTAGAGAAACAACACTGAAGCAATGCGTGCTATGCTTTGATTGTATGTCGTGTCCAGATTTGTAATGACTTGAGATAAGTGTCCTACTTCCTGGCAGCTAATAATGGGGAATCACTTGCCTTCTAATTCAGCTTTGCTGAAGATGATAGTATACTGCATTTTCACCCTTGTGTCTTGGCTCTGTAGCATGAGACTGGCTGAAGTCCCACAGTTGGAAGTTTTAGGTTGTGCTTTGTCCATAATAGGAGTGAGAGAAATTGGAGCTTCTCTGCCCACCACTGAGAGTCACGTGACATCTTGGAACTTAACCACTGGAAGCTTCTATTAATCCCTGATATGAGTAAAGAACAAAGGCTCCCCAAGGACAAGTGTGCCAAGCAATAATAAATTGAAACTGAAAAATGCATATCACTGACAATAAAGGCAAGCGCTGCCTCAAAAGGTTCCCTCCATGCTGTGAAGGGAGATGGATTCATGAGGAAGAAAAACAGCAAGGGAAACAAATGCATTTTTTTCGCTTCCTACTAGTAGATTTGTATTTCCTGTGGTGAATATTCTACAAACCTAGTAGAAGGGGTACCCTATTCTCAGAGGAGGCTGACGTGCATGCTTTTTATTTGGGCAGGAAAGACATGCATGCTTTTATTTGGGCAGGGCTTTCCAGGCTCGAAAAAGGAGCTGTGGGGGAGGTAGGACATAAAGAACGTAGAATTTGATTCTACCAGGGTGAGAAGGTCTTCACTTTTCTGGGAGCAGTTTGTTTGTGTAAGGCATTATACGATGATAGTCAAAAGCTTTCTCAGTTATTGTCCATGCCACAAGAATGAAAAATGTGGAATTCTAAACACGAGGACTAAGTACGGACATTCAAAAAGCCCAAGGAGAAATTGATCTTTAGACGCAAATCTTAGACCAGGTCCTGCCATTTTTAAACCAGTCTATGTGCGCTGAGCTTCTGTTCTCTTATGGGTATGGACCAATTTCCAGTCACTTATACTAGTAAAAGTATAATGTTTGTACCTGGCCAAGGAGTGGGATCCTGGCCCTATTGAAATCAATAAGAATTTGATCATTAGTTTTAATGGGGACAGGATCTTGTTACAGGGGCCATTTTCAGAGATGTTTCAACTTAGAAAATAGAGTTATCAAGCTTAACATCTCATAATCATTCACTTTGCCAACTGTTGTGCCTCACAACCAGCCATGTCCAACTCTTACAAAGCCTTCACCACAGGCTTGAAGGATACTGAAATACTGACAGATCCGAGGATGCAGAGCTGCTGTGCAGCCCTTCATGTCCTTCTGACTACACCATCTGCAAAAGAACTGCTCCAAAGTCTATTTCTGAACATGAGCCTTTGTTCTGTGATCGCTCACCTTCCAATTTTCATGGCTTGAATTCATGCAGAATTGAGTTTCTTCACTCTCTGATTCTTCAGTCCTGCCTGGCCCAGGTACCATCCGGCCTGTGGCAAGTCCCACCACCCCTGGGTGCACAAAGGGGTTGGGGTGGTTCCACAGGTGGAGTCCATTTCCTGGCAGCCTTGGCGGCAGTGACCCCAGTTCCATGGAGACCGGCCAGGACCTGCATGGGCAAGGCCCAAGTCCTGGGCTGAGTGCACAGCCCTAGCCCTGGCCCTGACTTTGGCCCCAGCCTGCCCTGCATGTAGGGTTGGGGTCCCTGCAGCACTTGCTCCAGACCCACCCACCCCAACCATGATGATCAGCAGTGGTGGCCAGATAGAAGCTGCTGCTGGGCACTGGGAAAAAGTGAGACCTGGTGGCAGGTGCAGTTGCCTCCCTCTCACTGCTCCCAGGCCCTTCTCACTCCAGCTGCCCAGAGCCCACACTGGAGCTTCCCTGCAGCTCTTCCCCAGCATGGCCACCACCACCAGTGCCACCTCTGGGCTGCCTCACTCCAGGGTGGAGCTGCAGGGCAGCCCCCATGTGGGCTCCAGGCAGCTGCAGTGAGAAGGCCCTGGCAGCAGTGAATAGGAGGCAGCTGTGCCATCTGCCAGGTCTCACTTTTTCCTGGCACCCAACAGCAGTTTTTGCCCAGCCACTGCTGCCTCCACACCCAGGCCACCAATGGCAAAGCCCGGCAGGGGTAGAGGGGCAGCCCTAAGGTGGCACTGGTGGCATCAAGGGCACCAGCTGAGCTGCTTCTGGTGAAGCTGCTGCCTGCCTGAAGTGCCCACATCAGCTCCCTGCCCAACTACAGCCCCATCCCTCATAGGGTGGTTTGGTGAGCTGTTGTGCACTGCAGGGAGGGTGCTGACCTGGCCCACAACAGCTCACCATTATTGTGGCATGTCCACCCCTGCTCTGCCCCAGTATCCTGTCTCCAGCAGGGACAGAAATGGATGTTATGCAAGGAGAACATCTAACTGGATATCTCTAGAGTGATTATCTTGTACTTGTTGACACTGAAGTTCGGCTGCCACTTTTTTGCCTACTCACTTAGCTTGGTGAAGTCTTTCTGCAGCTCCTCTCCATCAGCTTGGGACTTGACTACCCAGAATATTTTGTTATCATCTGTTCCCAAAGTGGTGACCTGTAGTGTTGCATGTTTGTGCATAATCTTGAACATCAAGGAAGTTTAGATTAGGGAAATAATGACTAGTTATTTGAATGGGGTCCCCATGCCAAAGCATGGAGCCAAGTGGTGCTGATGCATGGTCTCAGGGCTCCAGTCCTGGCACATGAGGCTGGACAAAGGAAGCATAGGATCCCAGGTCCCTGATCCCAATATGTGGGGCTGGATGGAAGTAAAACAGAGTCCTGGGACCCTGATCCTAGCACGTATATAACAGAGTTAGATCAGGCTCTCTTACAGCCTGGTCTTTGTCTGGTTGGGCTTATACTGTAACCTGTTGCAACAAGGCAAGTTCAATGTGATTGGACCATTCCATCCAAACTTCTGATTGGACTAGCCATGATCCACAAATGTGGCACAAGGTGATTGGAGCATTCACTCCACACTTCTGATTGGCTGAGCCGCTATCCAGGGGCATGGCCCCCTGGGGGTGGGAGGTGGGGGATAAAAGAAGGCACGTGCTGCAGTCAAGGGAGAGAGAAGCACATGGGCTTTGAAGAGCTGGGGTGAGCTGACCCAGCGGACCAGTCAAATGAGCCACAGAAGAACCTGAAGGCAGCAAGACAAGGTTGAAGCAAGAACGGGATGGCAGAGACTGAGGCGCTGCTCCAAGGGCTTGAAGGCAGCAGGACAAGGCTGGAGCAAGAGTGGGACAGCAGAAACTGAGGCACTGCTCCAAGGGCCAGCAGGTTTCGGGAGACAGAGCATGATGACGCTTGTCAAGGGGCTGTCAGCATATCCGTTGTTTTAGGGGAGGAAATTGTAACCCCAGAGGAGACTTTCCTGGGTGCTTACATCCTGCCCATGAGGGGCAGGTGGGGAGAGTGTCCCCATTGAGTTCTGAGTGCTACAGAGAGATATTGCAGGTGGGGTTTGCAACACCGCAGTTTTTCACCAAGATGTGAAATGGAACATAAACCCCTCTTAGGAGTGCAGGAGTAAGCTGCACGGTGCTTGGCAGAGCCCCTGCTTGGGGGGAGGAGCTGGGTTCTCCACAGGAGGTTGACTCCACCCACCCTGCAGGAGGGGTGATTGTATAAGACTGATCCAGGCAGGATCTACGATTCCTACACTCTAGAGTATAAGACTCTGAAGGGGCTTCCCCCTCTGGGTCAGTCAGAACTTTGCTGCCTCTCCTGTTAGGGGTAGAGAGTGTGTGCAAAAGATTGGGTTATTACTTGCATCCAGGACCGGTGTGACATTCAATGCTGGGAGTTGTACAATGTCACTACAAGTAACATAAGGTGAAACTCATCTAGGAACCAACCTGAGAGCTGAGTGTAAGGGATTCTCACTGACCCTTCACCCTTCCCCAGAGTCTACTCCCAAATTTACAGAAGAAGAGGTAGTTTGGAGGTTCATACTACTGAAGAATATGTATAATAGTTATTATGATCTTTTTTTGGGGGGGGGTGTATGTGTTGATTTTTATGGTCTTTTCTACCTCCCCTCTTCTCCCTATGTAAATAAAATGTATATAGTTAAGTAATGAGTGTTGTCTGATTGAAGGTTTCAATGCTCCAGGTGCCCTTCTGTAGGGAGACTCTCCACACTCTAGGAAGGAGGGCTGCTGGGTAGAGACCACAGGGATCCGTAACTGGCTGCAGCTGGTGGGTATCTCTGCCTCCCGGGTTACATGTATAACAGGGTAGGAGCAATACAGGGTTTTGGGGCTCCAATTCCATAATGCAGGACAAGCAGAGGCATGCAGGCCTGGGTGTGGGCTGCACAGTCCAGGGTCCAGGTGTGTGAGTCTGATCCTGGCGATCAGGATCTGAACCAGCCCACAAACTAGCCCCAAATGCTTCTGATTTGGGCCAAAAGGTTGAGCACTATTGCGTTAGACAAACATCTGCCAGGCTTGGCTTAGATCTTGCCTCAGAGCAGAGGAATGCACTAGATGTTCTTTTGAGGTCCCTTCCTACCCTACATTTCTATGAGTTAGGGTCTTGCTGTCCAGGGAGAACTTGACATAGTCAGAATATTATGGGGAAAGAAAGGAGTATGGAAATGAGGTTGTGGCATTACTAAGATGGTATTTTGCAAATCATATTGGCTCCAAAGGTTATTTCTCTTTTTCTTTTTAAATTTAATTTCTGATTTTATAAAGAGATCACGGGATAAAATAATATTTTAGCTGTAGTCATAATTGATTTGCAGTGCACAGGAAAGCAGTGCATCTAACGAGGAAATGACATTTTCACTCTTAAACAGAATTACATCAGTTTAACAAAAGCTATAATAGTACCTCTCTGAATCTAATTAAGAGGCCTGGTCTCCTTGGACCTAATGAGAGTAGCATTCTATTTTAAGGACCCTGTGGAAAGTTCTACAGAGACCTTGAGAGTTTGGTAGTAGAAAACATTAATCATATGGGCAAAGAGAGACCTAATAAAAGATATTCTATATGGAAGGTACAAGCACACATGGAATCAAAAATCTTAAGCCTTCGTTTTCCAATAAGACAATTAATATCCTAATAATAACATCCATGCTTCATTAGTCAGTATCCTTAACACCACAGGAACATTAGGAAAGGAGAATGATGTCTTACTGACTCATGTTAATATACTGATTCAGAGTAAAAACAAAGAACGAATTGTAACTGTATACACAGAATTTACAACATGCTGCTAAAATGGCCTGTCTTAGATTATATTGGGTTTCATTTAAAAGGTGAGGTAGAGTCTTCAGAGAGTATGTCTACCCTGGTTGTCCCATATTTTGCTTCTGTAACACAGGTGGGAACATACATTTTTCTTCCTTTTCATCTGTAACTTTTGGCTTCAGGTCTTCCACCACGCTGCCTCTAGATTTGGACCAGATTCGTCTTCATCCAACAGATACCCCAGATGTCCTTACTCTTCTAAATCCTTCCTTAAAGACCACCACTTCAGATTATCATTCCTCCATTCTTCTCAAGATCCACTGTGGTTTTTTCCATTCCTGTTATTAACAATAAGCCTCTCACCCAAAATCCGAGTTGTCTTGCATTTGCTTTCTCCTGCTTATCTGTGTTTGCAAAAGACCTTTTAAACTAAGTGCTCTATAAATGTTTTTAGTAATAATGTTGGATTTTATCAAAAGTATTGTCACAGTTTACTTCCAAACCAGGCTTACTGACTACCCATCTTCGTGCCAAAATGAGAGAACAAGTCTGCATTTTAAGCCTTTTATTTTGGCAAGGGCAGGTTTCTTCTGAGGGAATGCCACTAAAATGTGTAAATCAGCAATGTATTCTTATCTTCTAAAGCTTTTTTGTTGTTTCATTGCCACTAAAGAAATAACCTGGAGAATTTTCATTAGTACAACAATAAAAATATCATTTTTGTGTGGAAAAATATCTTTTAGTGTCATAGTTTCTCAACTCTATTAGTGATACACCTTCTGACTTTATATTCAGCATCACATAAGACAGAAATAAGATCCTCTAGGGCAGCTATAATTATGAGCTACTAATTATATAGGTCAACTGCATCTGAGAAATGAGGGGAAAGTATTAGACTAGCCACAGTCTTCCACCTCCTTCCACAAACAGGTTTACCACTGCTGGGCTGAAAGAAGCTGCCAGGAATATATAACAAAGTTAGAATGAAAATAGTTCAGAAGGGAGTTGGTTATCAATCCCTTCTTAGTGAATAATCACCCACATCAGAAAAAACCACCATTACCACACTGGCAAGTCTTTGTCAACAATTTTAGTAAAAAAGGCACTGAGCTACCTAGATTAATGCATTCTTTAATGCATTCATACACACACACAAGAAATATTGGAGGACATTTTGAAAAGAAAAATAAAATGAATGTGGAATGGAGGTGGAGAGGGGAAATCAGGTACTAACAAAAGATGCAGGTCTTAGCCCAGTGCCATTCAATAGTTATGTGCCATTAAAGACACGTGTGTTGATTGCTAGCACCCTGTGTTAATGGTGTACACATGCTAATATTAGCTGAAGGTGAAAGTAAATATTGACTATAACTATAAATATTAAACAAAGTAAATGAAAGCAGGTCTTAAGACTAAAATTTTGGCAAGTATTTGTCAATTAAAAATTAAAAGAAACAGCAGTTTTGTTCACCAGGCTAAACACTCATAGTCATAAGATTTAAGTGCACTAAAAGACACCACGAGTAGTGGTTAACACAGAGGGAGAGAAAAAGCAATTCCATTCCCATGTTGCCACTGATTTGCTATGTGATCATGGTGAAGTCATTTGGCTTCTGTTCACTAATCCACCTATAACATGGGTGCAAGAATCTTCATTTCCCACATGGCAGTGCTATGAATCTTAATAAATATTTGCAAACTACTAGGAGAGCCTCTGATGAAAGGTAAGCACAAAATATTATTACGCTCACCTCCTGGGAGCTCCCCTATTTAGTTCATTAATGCAATAAAAATAATTTGAGAATTACACGAAGAGAATTATTAAAAATCTGCTCTAGTAGTTAGTAAGTTCAAAATGCATATTCTAGTACACAGAATACTAATACATACTGATACATGAATGCAAATCCGGTTTCATGTATTGATTGTTCTGCTCTGGTGACAAAAAATGCGGATTAAAGAACACTTTCTTAACCTTTCAGCTATACACTTCTCCAGGAACAGACTTTGTGTTGTATTTTTTCCAAGAAATGTCACATGGATTAGATCTATGGAAACACGTGTGATGCATAAAGAGTACATGTGGGTGCACGTGCACCCCCTGAGCATGGTGGTACACCCCCTACAAAACGGCGCCACCAACACTATTGGCAGCACCTGCGAGCAGTTGCCCGCCCTCCACCACCAACACTGCCGGCAGCATCTGCGGGTGGTCAACGATCTCCGCTGGCCACTGCCAAAACTTCCAGTGGCATCTGAGGGTGGTCGCCGACCCCTGGTCAGCGCACACCCCCCCCCCGCCCCCCTCCCACTACCAACAGTGCCAGCGGCATCTGCAGGAGCTCCTGCTGACTGCTGCCATGCTTCAGCTGTGCTCCTGCCACCACTGTACCCCCCAGCCGCTGGGGACACACATCGTTCATGCATGGAAAACAAGAAAAGGCTGAAGTTTGGAAGGATGCAGGTATTGCACTGCAATTGGTCTCCATAAATCTGTGCAGATCAGCGGCCTCCAACCTTTTTAAGTAGGAGATCACCTTTGGCATTTAAAAGCAACCCAAGATCTACCATGCACTGTGGCTGCCGCCCCCGGCAACCTCCCTCCCCACTACCCAGCACATAAGTCTGTGGGGAGGGAAGGGGAGAAAAGATCAAGGCAGAGGGAGAAAAAAATATTTGGGGGTGCGCCTCCCCAGCAGGTAAGTCCCACCTGGCCAGGGCCCCACTCAACTTACCCCTGCTCCTGCCACTGCAGCACTGTCCCTCACCGCAGGGGCTGCAATCTAGCCCTCACCCCTTCCTTCCCCCACGGACTGACCTGCTGGGCTGGGATGCATATGTGCATGCACACGGGCACTCACCCTCCCACCCCAGCCTTGGATCGACTCCAAGAGGCTCCCAGATCTACCACAAGAGGCTCCAAGATCTACTGGTGAATCGAGATCCACTGGTTGGTGATGACTGGTGTAGATATAACATAATCACCAGACTATTAGACTCATAGTCCATCTAGTCCAGTGTTTGGTCTGTAGCAGTGGCCAGTATCAGACATTTTAGAGGAGAAAACAGGAATAATTACACAGTGGGCAGATAGATGTGGGATGATTTGCCACACAAAGGTCCCATACTATCCACAGCAATTAGTGATTGCCTTAAGATTTGGGGGTTTTCTCATTAACTATTATAGATTCATAGATGTTAGGGTCGGAAGGAACCTCAATAGATCATCGAGTCCGACCCCCTGCATAGGCAGGAAAGGGTGCTGGGTTTAGATGAGCCCAGCTAGATGCTCATCTAACCTCCTCTTGAAGACCCCCAGGGTAGGGGAGAGCACCACCTCCCTTGGGAGCCCGTTCCAGACCTTGGCCACTCGAACTGTGAAGAAGTTCTTCCTAATGTCCAGTCTAAATCTGCTCTCTGCTAGCTTGTGGCCATTGTTTCTTGTAACCCCCAGGGGCGCCTTGGTGAATAAATCCTCACCTATTCCCTTCTGTGCCCCCGTGATGTACTTATAGGCAGCCACAAGGTCGCCTCTCAACCTTCTCTTGCGGAAGCTGAAAAGGTCCAGTTTCTCTAGTCTCTCCTCGTAGGGCTTGGTCTGTAGGCCCTTAACCATACGAGTGGCCCTTCTCTGGACCCTCTCCAGGTTATCCGCATCCCTCTTGAATTGCGGAGCCCAGAATTGCACGCAGTACTCCAACTGTGGTCTGACCAGCGCCCGATAGAGGGGAAGTATCACCTCCTTGGACCTATTCGTCATGCATCTGCTGATGCACGATAAAGTGCCATTGGCTTTTTTGATGGCTTCGTCACACTGCCGGCTCATGGTCATCTTGGAGTCCACTAGGACTCCAAGATCCCTTTCCACTTCCGTGCCACCCAGCAGGTCATTCCGTAGGCTGTAGGTGTGCTGGACATTTTTCCTCCCTAGGTGCAGCACTTTGCATTTCTCCTTGTTGAATTGCATTCTGTTGTTTTTTGCCCACTTGTCCAACCTGTCCAGATCTGCTTGCAGCTGTTCCCTGCCCTCCGGCGTGTCCACATCTCCCCATAGCTTTGTGTCATCTGCAAACTTGGACAGAGTACATTTCACTCCCTCGTCCAAGTCACTGATGAAGACATTAAAGAGTATCGGTCCAAGGACCGAGCCCTGTGGGACCCCACTGCCCACACCCTTCCAGGTCGAAACCGACCCATCCACCACGACTCTCTGGGTGCGACCCTCCAGCCAATTCACCACCCACCAGACTGTGAAGTCATCCAAGTCACAGCCTCTTAACCTGTTCACCAGTATGGGGTGGGATACCGTATCGAAGGCCTTCCTGAAGTGTAAGTATACGACATCCACCCCTCGTCCTTTGTCCAGGCGTTTCGTAACCTGGTCATAAAAAGAAACTAGATTGGTCAGGCACGATCTGCCTGCCATGAACCCATGCTGATTTCCCCTCAGCATAATTTGTCCTGCCAGGCTCTCATAAATGTGAGCCTTGATAATTTTTTCAAAGACTTTGCCAAGGATGGAGGTGAGACTGACTGGCCTATAGTTGCCCGGGTCCTACTTCCTCCCCTTTTTGAAAATGGGGACCACGGTGGCCCTTTTCCAGTCCTCCGGGACTTGGCCCGTCCACCACGAGCTTTCAAATATTCCCGCCAGTGACTCTGCAATGACGTCGGCCAGTGCCTTCAGCACCCTCGGATGGAGCTCATCCGGGCCTGCCAACTTAAAGGCATCCAGTTCTTCCAAATGACTCTGCACCATTTCAGGGTCTACGCATGGAAGTCTGGCGCCTTGCTGCTGCCTCTCTACAACCCCAGTGAGAGACTTGTCGTGCCCCTCACTTAAGAACACTGAGGCAAAGAACTCGTTGAGGAGTTCAGCCTTGTCCCCCCTGTCCGTCACCAATTGTTTCTGCCCATTTAGCAGTGGTCCTATTCCTCCCTGGGCCTTCCTTTTACTCCCTATATATCTAAAAAACAATTTCTTGTTGTCTTTTACTTGGGTTGCCATCCTCAGCTCCATGGTAGCTTTGGCCCATCTAACTGCCTCCCTACAAGCACGAGCAGAGGAGGTATATTCATCTTTGGTGATCTCTCCCTGTTTCCACTTTTTATGTGCTCCCCTTTTGGCCCTTAGGCTGCCCTGGATTTCTCTGGTCAGCCATGGAAGCCTCCTGGCCCCTTTCCCTCTTTTGCCTCGCTCGGGGATCGTCTTGCTTTGTGCCCGAAGGATCGTTTCCTTTAGGCACAGCCACCCTTCTTGGGCTTCCATCTCTTCAAATCTCCTACTCTGCAGTGCGTTCTTGACTAATCGCCTGAGTTCATTGAAATCAGCTTTCCTAAAGTCTAGCACTTTCACCCTACCTTATAACCTTGTATGTTCTGGTTATCCATAGAAACATCTATTCCCTCTGGGAATCCTGCTTACAACAACATCCTGTGACAATGAGTTTCACAGTCAAATTAAGTGCTGACTGAAAATACCAAGGTAACTAGGAATACCCCCACTTCCTTTCTCCATTCCTTTATCATATCCTATTTGGGACACATCCACATGGAAAAATCATGTGCCAGTCAGCTGTGCAGACAAACACTCCATGCTGCTCCATGCAGGAGGCTGCCTCCTAAAAACGTGCAGTTACATACATGTGGCACAATAAAAAGGCTAATTAGCCCTGCTGAGCAACAGTGGCAATGACGTACCACTTAGCCTTTTCTCATGCTCATCACACTGCTTGTGACACTATGAGAAGGTGGCTACACAGTTTATAATTTATATGGCAGCCCACAAGCAGCAGGACAGGATATTTGGAGGACGTTTTGCCTGGCATGGTAATTGTGCCATGATTTTAGATTGTAAAATCAAAGGCAGGGACTTTCTTATACTACATTTATGCAGAGTACATCTAAGGCAATGATTAAATGTACTGATTAAAGGGCTATTGTAATGCAAATATTTACATACTCACAGCTTTTACAGCAATCAAGAAGGCAAGCTCCAAGAATACCCACAAGATTGAGTCCCTCGGGTGAAACAGGGGGATAAACAGCACTTTTGTGGATCCCAAGTGGATTTGGTTAGGAGATTTTTGTTGATCTTCCATGAGGTCTAAGGCTATGGTAAGCACAACCAGAAGGAGATGTTTGGGGAACTTTATATAAGAAACTGAACATTAACTGCCTCCAGGGTTAGGGGGGTGGAAAATAGAGTTTCAAGGATTTAAATGTTGGACTTATGCAACTAAGTGCTTTGGTAGATCTAGACCTTCAGGTGTACAAAGCCTGTCAGGTTAGCCCCTAAAAACATTACCACTGCAATGATTTTTTCATTGAATTTAGTGGAACAGGTTTAAAATAAAAGAAAAAAGAAAAATAAATAGCCCTTCATCCCTGACAAATTAGACAAGGCCTTGAAGCAAACCCCAGAATTCAAATGGTATTGAATTTAACAAAAAGTGCAGATAAGCATCCCAGCTTTGCTCTTGGGCCTGAGGTAAAGGTTGAATTGGAAAAAGAAGGGAGATGTAATCTTCCAAGCTCTGTCCATGACAGATACACCAAAGTAAGTGGGTGCCCTCAGTAGACAGTGCACACCTGCAAGTGTTGTATTCATATATTTCATAGACATTAGGGCTGGAAGGGACCTCGGAAGATCATCGAGTCTAGCCCCCTTTCCCAGGGGCAGGAAGTCAGCAGGGGTCATTGGATCCCAGCAAGAAAAGCATCCAGGTTTCTCTGGAAGGCCTTCAAAGTGGGTGCTTGAACCACCTCCAGCAGCAGTCTATTCCAGACCTTGAGGGCTTGGACAGTAAAGAAGTTCTTCCTTGTGTCCAGCCTGAAACGGTCCTACAGGCGTTTGTGACAATTTGACCTTGTCATCCCTTGGGGCGCTCTGGTGAACAGATGTTCCCCCAGATCCTGGTGAGCACCCCAATAAACTTTTAGGCGGCCATCAGATCTCCCCTGAGCCCACACTTTTCCAGGCTGAAAAGTCCCATGGCTCTCAGCCTCTCATCATAAGGTCTGTTTTCTTGACCTCTGATCATGCACGTGGCTCTCCTTTGCACTCTCAAGCTTCTCCACATCCTTTTTGAATTGTGGAGCCCAAAACTGAACGCAGTACTCCAGTTGCAGCCTCACCAGAGCCGAGTACAATGGGAGAATGATGTCCTGGGATTTGCTTGAGAAGCATCTATGAATGCAAGCCAGTGTTTTGCTTGCTTTACTAGCTGCAGCATGACATTGAAGGCTCATGTTCATCTTGTGGTCAGTCATGAACCCCAAGTCCTTTTCGTCTGTAGTGCTAACCAGTGTAGCACTGCCGAGCCTATAAGCATGCTGCGGGTTTTTCTTCCCAAGGTGGAGAACCTTGCATTTTCAGTGTTGAACACCATCAGGTTCTCATCCGCCCATTTCCTGAGCCTGTCAAAGTCAGCCTGGATCACCCTCCTGTCCTCAGGTGTGGGCGTTTTACCCCAAAGTTTGGTGTTGTTGGTGAACTTGGCCAGTCCGCTTCTGATACCAATGTCCACATCATTAATGAAGATGTTGAATAGTGTTGGCCCAAGGACAGAGCCTTGAGGGACCCCACTGGTCACAGTGCACCACAACAATTGACTTCCATCAACCACCACCCTCTGGGTCCAACCACGAAGCCAATTCCCCAGCCAGCAGATCGTGGTGAAGCCAAGACCACAGTTGGCCAGTTTTGCTAAGAAGTGATCATGGGATACCAAATCAAAGGCTTTTTTAAAAGTCCAGATACACAACATCAATCTCTTCTCCCTTGTCCAGGTGAAAGGTCACCTGGTCATAAAAGGAAATAAGATTGGTCAAGCAAGACCTACCCGCAACAAACCAATGCTGGCTATCCCTCAGGAGGCTGCCATCGGCCAGTCTGTTAAGAATGGTCTCTTTGATAATCTTTTCTAAGACCTTCCCCAGGATAGAGGTCAGGCTGATGGGCCTGTAGTTACCCAGATCCACTTTCCTCCCTTTCTTGAAGATAGGCACCACATTGGCCTTCTTCCAGTCTTCGGGCACTTCACCAAAGCACCAGGAGTTTTCAAAGATCCTTGCCAGGGGCTGAGCTATGATGCTTGCCAGCTTCTTGAGTACTCTGGGGTGTAAACTGTCAGGGCCGGCTGACTTGAAGGTGTCCAGCCTCTCAAGGTGTTCCTTCACAAGGCCAGCACTGATGGAGGGTAAGGAATCACCCTCACCCAGGCGTTCCCATCCCATAATGGACAGAGGTGCCCCTTGGGACTGGTAAAAAAGCGATGCAAAGTACCCATTTAGCAAGTTGGCTCTCTCTTATATGCTTTCTCTGACCACGTTGCATGCGACTGCCCCTCAGACTCATAAAATCTACCATGCCCATCTTTCTCACCATGAAGTATTCATGCCTTACTGGGCTCTTTGGGTTTGTTTCCTACCTAACCAGGAAGCATATATATAGTGGTGCTCTCCCCAAACTCAAACATATATTGCACCAAGTGTGCTGCTGCTCTCACATTACATGTGTCTTCACAATATGAACCTTCCTCTTTTTGTTTTATTTACATGCTTTGATAAGCACTTAAAGAGTAAACAATATTGGCATTTAGGGTATAGAGTATCCCCACTGGCATTGGAGTTACCACCTCTGTGAAATGAATAGGATAGTTCACATCTCTACAGCATTTTTAGAATCCTCTGCAAAATCAAGCTTCCACTGCTGTTTCATTTATACTTGTCTAGCAGGCTTGTCTTTTGGAGCTTGGGATCAGTCCCAGGATTGAAATCTTGCTGTTTTGATTGGTGGAGCTGATCCCCCAATCAGGAGGCAGCAAGAGGAATGCAGTCACGCCCCTTTCCTGAGGGGAGGGGGAAAGAAGTCCCGTCCCCCCCCCCCCAATGGACCTGATGGAAGACTGCAACACTCAGGTCTGGAAGACTTCAGGGGTGGAGCCGTGGAGCACATAAAAGGAGCTGCATGCCCAGCATGAGGAGAACACATTCAGGAGAGAGAAGAGAGAAGAGCGGGGCTTAGAAGAGCTGAGGAGAGCTGCTCAGCAGGGTGAAGCAGTAGCCCAGAAGCACCTCTAAAGACTTCCATCAGCGGATGGTTCCAGCAGCTAGGTTCTTGGTGTGCAGCACGGCACATGGTGTCCAGACCCTGGGAGCTGCGTGAGGCGGCTCAGGTCTGCAACCTCTGGTGTGCACAGGACGGTGCATGGAGTAGGACCTTCGGAGCGCTTGGGCTCCTGAAAGGGGAGGTCCCACTGAGAGGGGCCCCCCCTAAAGTTATCAGCTTCTTTGTAGGGCTTGGGAAAAGCCCAAGGGCATTGGGGTTCCCCCTCGGGATTAAGTTTATCTTTGGGGTTTATCTGTTTCAGATCAGATTCTTACCTGTATATGAGAGCACTGGTATAAGGTTTTATGTCATTTACCCAGAGGGTATTGTTTATGTTACTGGTTTAGATATCTTATAAGTATATACATACTTTGTACATATGTTTATATCCATGTTCCTTTCCCTTGTGATATGTTAATGTAAATACATGTGTATATAGTTAAGTCCCCTGACTGTCCTGACCTGGTTCTATAGGGACGGAGGGAAACTGAGCGGTCTGCAGTTCCCACCCCACAGCATACCTGCCAGCTAGCAATCCCCTTCAATTGGAGAAGGGGAGTATATACCCAAGATACCTGGGCTACACTTGGTTCCTATTTTCAAAGCTCTTTTTGCAAACGTATCAATTAGAGATGTATAAAGGGAAAACTGAGACTCTGGAAAAGAAAAAGCTGCTGAAGGGAGGTGGCATTGCCACTATGCCATATCCCTCTGCATCAGCCAGGTACGAGGCTTGAATATAATACTCACAACAATGAATATGCACAAAATTATACATGTATATCATTTCTAGAAGCTGCAACTTCAATTTACTTAAATAATTTGCAGTTGTGAGTTCTACTGTGGGAGTTTAATTAAATATCATCTGGTCCTTGAATAAAGGTTCCACTACTAAATGAGGACAGTTTCTACTGAAACTATATAAGGAAAGGCACCACTATTTATACTATTGCTATTATTAGTGGTGGGTATTTCTCTAGATGGCATATGGAAATATCAGTGTCTACACCCATGATAATCTGTGCAAATACTGACACATTTATCTTATTGAAGTTGCATTATAATATTTGATTCTAAGGCCCAGCATCAGTTTTTCAAAACTGGGTTTCATCTTGCATGGTCTCAGGATGTCAAAAGTATGTTCAGTGCAGCTAGAATTTATCTTCCTACACATCATTTTTCTGATTTGTCTGAAGTTGCTTCACTATCTTCAAGTGACAAGAAGGTCTTCAGCATGTCCCACATCTTTCTAAAAAAAAGAAAAAAAACAAGGAAAGCACAGAATAAACATATACGAAGAATACAGTCAGTGAGTAAAAAGCCTACGTATGTCAGATCACACTTCCGGGTGTTGCGTAGCAAACCCCCAGACAGCTCTTCCATTATCAGCAATATAAGAGAACAAAGTTGGAAGCACCATTAGTGCTTGATCCCTGCTTTCTCTGCTGGAGGCAAAATGTTTGGAACATTGCTTTTCATTATTCCATGTAAATCTCTTGCTCAAGGCACAGATCACAGTAAGATTTCTTACAGCATGTGCCTTTGAAGAAAAATTAACTGGGCCTCAATAATGGCTTCCATTAATGGTTCCAAGCTTGTACAGTCTTTATAATGTTAAATGTGGATAGCTTTACATGCTGGCACTATCTTCTCCACCATACTGCTTTCCTATCCAATAAGCAGCAAGTCAAAGATCAGGTGTTAATGACACCAGTAACCTCATTAACCTACATTGGCTCTGAGAACTTGATGGTAAATGCAATTTTCAACACCCTTCAGATTCACTCATGTTTTTCAATGGATTTACTTCAGCTAGTCCTGTCATTCTTTCATGGCCGCGTTCCACAAAAATATGAAGAATACATTTTACTAACATCATCACAAGGAGCTAATTCTGATGGGAATTTTACCACTGGTCCCCTTAACGCATACTTGGTCATTCCATCAAAAAAACCCAAATAAACAAAATAGATTTGTCCATTTATAATGAAGCAACACAGGTCGAGGTTAGAATCTTTGCAATTAATCAACAGAACAAACAAACTGAATGTACATTTATGAAACAGCAAATAAATCTGAGGAAATCACAACATGCTTGCAGGAAACGAGGTAAAATTTAGCTAAAGAAAGTTATGGCTGCAAATTATTTACTTTGTTCTAGACACAGACTACATGTTTTGCCCCTTGTTCCCTGGACAATCTCACAGCACCTGGAGAAAGCTGCTGCTGTAGAGATTAAATATGTATTAATCTAGGCCTTTCCTATAATTAAATGTCATCTGAATTATCGTGTGTGCATTAAGGGCAAAGGATGATACAGTTCTGACTTCAAACAATTAGATGATCTCTTTCAGTTCTGCTTCAGGACAGGATTTGATTCAGAAATCTTCTGCTACTGCTAATGTTTTAGTCCTCCTGATCTGTCTTGAAGACAGAGAATAACGTCAGCTCCAGAAACGTGAATCACAATATTAGGAGGGCAAAACTGTGGAGATCAGTTTTATAAAATGCCTTATTATGCAAATATCCCAAGGCACCATATATTTGTAAAGGGTTTATATGTGAGCACTGCTGGCAGCAAAATTTAAGAGTCTTTATGTTACATCTTAAAAGTATTTAGTGAGAGCACTTCCTTCAGTATCTCCGAGCTAATTACTTTTAATAATTAACAGCATGCAAATGAGACTAATTAACCTTGTATTCAAAGTATATCTATTACTAATTCCCTTAATATTTTATTTCTAATATCCTGTCATCTGACCGAGAGCTTCATTTGAATAGTGCTAATACAATAATACCAAATTTTTACTTCTTATTTGAACCAGCTTCTATTAGCTCTTCAAATACAGTGCCATTCCATTTTCCTACAAGTTTGTTTTGCTGTATGTCATCGATTTTTGTTTATGAATCTCCATTCCTGATCTGTGGGGCATGCAATTCTAATCTAAAATGATATTCTGCCTCATAGAGCAAGGAGAAATTTCAGAAACTTAAAATATTCACACTTTCATAAGTCCCAACCTGCCAACTCACCAGGCCTGAGTTATCACAAGAACTAATCTAATTGCCCCTTGGACCCCCTCATTGGCCTAGGACCATCACCATTCTCTCAGACAAGAATCCTGAGATTCTCCCATTCTCAGACAGGGAATTGGACTGTGGTCAGTGGGTGCTTACTTCAGCTGGCCTGATATATATTGTGCTGCTTATTTCAAACCAGAGCATTTCTGAAAAACAAAGAGATCCTAAAATAACAAATCAGATTATATGAATGTCAGGCTCACCAGCTGGAGGATCGTGGTAGGTCAGAGCTTTCTAAAAAACCTCACAAGAACCCTACGGCATAAGTGACAGTCTCTTCTTTGAACTCAAAAACAGGTTTCCCCTCCCAATCAGTTACAGGGGGAGTCACAGTAAATCTTGCACAGTCCCCTGGTCGCCACACATGCACATACACACACGTGAAAGCAAAGCATCCTTTTGTAAATGGCTAGACCCCTTGATCTTTCCATTACCAGATCTGTCAAGGCAGTCTTGAAAAGCTGAGCTAGAGTCTGTAAGTATGGCATTGTCTGGAAATTACTCTCCCACTATTTCTTGGGAGCCTGCTTAACTAGACCTAGTGTCTTGTTTTCCTGCCTATTTTTCCAGTTTCTTCCTGTTAAACTAGATTAATGTACTCACACAGGAAAGTGTAAAAACCCTATATTTAAGTAACATCACTTTACTGGCCAAGTCACATTCACTGTTCATTAAATTATGAACATATTAGTATTTGTATATTATCATTCAACAACTCCAGATCTTCCACATGAAGTGTATATGTAATGTGGTCCTCCAAAACCAAAAATCCATTGTTATCGCTGGTGTCACATTGTGACAATCCACAAAGGAAACAAAGCAGTAAATTAATAGGAACTGAACTGCAACATTTTCAAAACCTTCTGCTTCAATTTAAAGGGGAATTTTAAATCTTTTCCTCTGTCAAGATGTGACTTCACAATTCTCTTTTTGATATAGTTGATGACTTCAGTGAAATACCTAAAGCAGAGCAGTGCATTTTCATAGTTTCATAGTAGGTAGGGTTGGGAAGGACCTGAGCACTTCAAGTCCGATCCCCTGCCATGGCAGGAAAGAGTACTGCGGTCAAACGACCCCAGCAAGGTGTTCACCCAGCCTCCTCTTAAAGACCCCCAGGGTAGGAGCCAGCACCACTTCTCTTGGAAGTTGGTTCCAGGTCCTAGCCGCCCTGACTGTGAAGTAGTGCCTCTTGATGTCTAGTCTGAATCTACCCTCTGCCAGCTTCTGACCGTTATTTCTAGTCACTCCTGGTAGTGCTCAGGGGAACAGGGACTCCCCCAATGCCTGCTGGTCCCCCGGACTAGTTTGTAACAGGCCACTAGATCCCCCCCTCAGCCTTCTCTTGTGGAGGCTGAACAGGTTCAGGTCCCTTAGCCTCTCCTAGTACAGCCTGCCCTGCTGCGCCCTGATCATGCAAGTGGCCCTCCTCTGGACCCTCTCCACGTTGTCCACACCCCTCCTGATGTGCGGCGCCCAGAACTGGACGCAGTACTCCAACTGCGGCCTGACCAGTGCCGTGTAGAGGGGGAGGATCACCTCCTTGGACCTGCTTGAGATGCATCTGTGAATGCATGACAAGGTGTGGTTGGCCTACCTGACCGCATCCCCACACTGTCAGCCCATGTTCATTTTGGCATCAATAATGACCCCAAGATCCTTGTCTGCCTCTGCACTGACAAGAAGGGAGTTCCCCAGCCAGTAAGTATGCTGCTGTTTCTTCCTCCGCAGGTGCAGTACCTTGCACTTGTCAGTGTAGAAACTCATCCTGTTCTTATCCGCCCACCCCTGTAGCCTGTCTAGGTCTGATTACAGCCTATTCCTCCCTTCTAGCATGCCCACTTCCCCCCACAACTTAGTGTCTTCTGCAAATTTGAACAGGGTGCTTTTTACCCCCTCATTTTATATGTTTCTAATGCAAATTTAAAAGTTAGCAACTCAAGGGTGGAAGACAAAACTCCCTTACCTGTGTGCATTGGGAGGATAATTAGAAGGAAATAGTATTGCAGCAGCCTGTATTAATTTGTCATTCCAGATTGAGTCTATAGATCTAGATTCAGATTTTCACCCATCTCACATTTTCAGGTATGCATTTGGGAATGTTGTACATGGCTTGTGTACATACAGACATGTTGTTATCTGTAGAGACTGGATCCAGGATTTTGAGTACTAAAAGCACAGTTACCTGCTATCATAACATCTCTATTAGCTATGATAAATTGTATAGTTTTATAATACTGCGGGACCTCTACTATAAAGAGATATTATCTAAGACATAAAAGTTTATCTACACTTCAATGACCCTGCAGCTAGTCGCTCCCAAACATGTGCTGGCCACCCACCCTTGATGACATGTTCCACACCTAGAAATACAGCAGTGTGGCTACTCAGGGTTAACCCTTTGTGGCTACTGTCAAGACCTCAGGGTGCCTATACATGTGCTGCTTTGTATTCTGCTTAGAACACGTCAGAGCAGACTCAATTAATTGATTTTGCATCTGCTCCACATGCTAATTAGAATACTGCAGCATGGCCTCATCGACATGTGTACAAGCCCACACAGGTTTAAAAATGGCTGCTGGGGCACTTTATTCAAACCTCACTGAATGAAGTTTAGATAAAGCGCCCTGCGGCCATTTTAAAATCTGTGAGGGATTAATACATGTGATGGTAAGGTGTTTTAATTAAATTGGAATGGCTCTCCAGGAACTGCTCTAATTAAAATTCCCCCATCCCACCCCTGTGCACATGTATAGGCAGCCTAAGTTTCTGGCATGCTTCAGGGAGCAGCTACTGGAGACAAATCCAAAGCTCAAGGGCAGAACTGCTAGTTTTGGAGCATACCTGTGGGAACAGGTGAATAGTGTGTGCTAGGGGTCAACCCATGCTGCTGCCCAGGCATAGACAAGAACCAAAATTCAGTGAAGTCTATTTAAAAGTTACTGGACTAGGCCTTATACCAACATATGACAAATATCTCTAACTGGTATGTGGAAATACTTGATAAAAAAAACAAAAAAATGGGGCTCTTGCAGGGAGATGGCAGGTTAAGAAGTGTAATTTGGTCTGCAGAACAGTTGATTTGTCTGCAGGCAACAGTTATTTGCTTAGATAAATTATGCATATGCAAATATGTGTATGCAATTGCAGGTGCATAGCCTAGCTAAAATAAAGGCCCAAATTCTATTACTGAACTGGGCACTTACACCATTTATAAAGTTGGGTGTTTGCTTTTTTGAGAGGTTTTGGGGTTTTTCCTTTTTTTTTTCCCCAAAGTACACCATTAACCTCTTTCTGTGATTGTTACATTTTTCTGCAATTTTGTGTGGCATAAAGATAACGCATAACCAGTAGTCAACTCCACACATTTACATATCTATGCTAACTTAAATACAGATGTTTGACACAGCAGTACGTGATTAGGTAAAAACTACATTGCTAGACATTGTTCTGTGTGGTACACTTCTAGTCCTTCAGCATGGCTCCTTGTCGCTATAATAATGCAAATAATAATAAACCAAGTCTTGGGCTAAATCTCTGCATGTATGAAAACCACAGCAATAATATATTTCCTATTTACCTCTGGAACCAGCATGGATGTCAAGAATATGATCTGTATAATTCAGATTTAGCTACACATAGTGTATTTTTCTTTTTGTGTTTTCATACTAGCAAGATATTAGCAGGAGAATATTTTTATTAGCAGGAGAATAAGGAAGATACCCAAGACCCCTGCTACACATTACATATATTTTGCAATTAGCTGGTCAATTGTGCAATACATTTAGACTGGTCACACACGCAAAGTAAAACCAGCCACAAGCACAAAGTAATTATCATACAATTAACTAGTTAATCATGCAATAAATTTAGACCATCCTGTGGCAGGACTAACCTTGCCAGGCAGTAGTAACACTCAGCAACCACTTAGTCTGCCTCCACTCAAGCTCTTCCAAACCAGCAGCCTGCATCTCACCTGCCTCACCTTGATGGAATAACCAATTATGTGGGACGCATCCTGGGTCTTAGAGTGGGGTTTTCTTTTGGGTCACTTGGCTCTATCTTTTCTATACTTGTGTAGGCCCTGACCCTCTAACATCCTTCCCAGCCTACTTGCTCTAGCTGCTGCCTTCAGCCAAAAGCCTACTTATTCTGTCCTTACCTCCTTGGTAGGAACAGCACAACAAGGAAGTAATCCCCATGGTCAGGGCTCTGGGCCCTCCTGGTCTGTGAGTTTTGAAGGATTGAAGTCTCCTTCTCTCTCTCTCACCTACAAAGGGTTAATCTTGCAGGGCACTTTAAGGTGCCTGCAATGTGGCCTCCACCTCCCCTCACAGCCGCTCTCAGTCTTTCAGCTGAACAGAAAAGAAATGCTAGCCAGTGCTTCAAACTAAAATACCGCCCCTCTGGACACTCTCCAAGAAAACCAATATGCATTTAAAGCCTTTCTGGGTCCTATAGCATAAGCAAAAAGAAGAAAGCAACCCGCCCACCCCCATTCCCCAAAAAAACCCTCTCTGCATCCCTGCCAGCTGCCTGCCCTTGGGCCGCAATCACTTTAGCATTCAGCCACTCCCTGGGCAGAGCTACTGGCCATTGCAGGAGCCACTGCTTGCCACCCAGGGTTTCTCTCTGGAGGCCCTCGTAGCTCTCCTTTTCCTTTCTTGAGCTCCCTTTTCTCTGGGCAAATATCCTGCTCTTAAAGGGCCCTTGCTGGTCCTACTAGCCTCATAGCCTTCCCCCAGTCACAGGGCAAGGGTTCCCTGTTACATAGCCACATGTGCAAAGTAATTATCACATAATAAAAATGATTCTTCAGCTATAAAAAGAACCAACCAGCTATAAAGTTAGTGCTTGAATAGCTCTATAGCTGGTTTCTATTCAGCTTTAATTTGAACATGTAGCAAGGCCCTCAAGACTATAAAACTTTCTGCCCTGGCAAGCAGTTCAGATCCAGCCAATGTCAGCTGTAACTGAAAGTTTCTAGACTAGTAACTTTACAATCACTTAAAAATACCTTGAAGATGAACACCATTTAGGTAAACCTAGAATCTCACAGAAAATAAATTGAAATTAGTTTGGTTGTCGCAGTCCAATTCTCAGCATAGAGAAGTCCACGTCACAAGAAGTCATCACAGCTAGTACAAGTCTGCAGTCTCAGAACAGGCCAAGGACTGAATGGATATAGCGAACAGAAGCAAATATCACCTGATGTTGCATTTGTGCTGCCAGAAAAAAATGTTATGGTAGTACAGATGATGAACAAATACACATCCTTATCTTTTGTTGCATCACATCAGTAGCACATCAAAAATAGTGCTACTTTATTGTAGTGGATGTCTATTTGCTCCATGGCAGAAGAGAACAGGCAGCCTAGACTGCCTACCCTCCCCAGCTGCCCCAGGCAGTGCTCCAGGGCTTGGAAGGGCCCAATCCTATGTACCCCAAGAATTCCCACGCAGCACCAGGCTCCTCAAGCCCTGGCAGCACCTGCCCAACTTTCTCTACTTACAGAGATGCACCCTGGGGAAACTTGGAGCATCTCTCCATAGGTGAGGAAAGTCAGGGTTTCCTGCTTATGGAGACCCAGCCTGAGAAACAGTGAAAGCCCATGCAGGTCCCAGCATGGAGGCATGGGATCTAGGAAATCCTCAGTGCCTCCATACCTGCGTGACCTGTGTGACCCTGTGCCTCCATGTTGGATTCTGTGCCAACCCATTATTCACAGGAAGCATGGGTCAGTGTGGGTCTCAGCAAGGAGGTGTAGGGTGGCATGGAACCCAGTGTGGAGGCATGAAACACTGGGAATGCCCCAGGTTCCACACCACCCCATACCTCCTTGCCTGGACCCATGTTGGCACATGTCCCAGCATGGTTCCTGGAATGGAGAATTGGGATGCGGGACATTCCCCGAGTCCTGCTGCTCTGAGCCTCTGCACCACCCCACACTGACCTATGCCTCCATGTGCGGTACAGGCCAGCATGGGACCCAGGTCCCAGCAAGGAGGTGCACAGCAGTGAGGAATGAGGGGAAGGGGACGCAAGGGGAACATTTATCCGATTGACCCCTGCCTGATGCAGGACAATAAGCAACGCATGCCTCATTCCATAACGTGGATCAGCTGTGGAGACTTCATTTGGCCACATCTATTTTTACCCAGAGAAAAACCCTGTACTACTTTCATATGCTCAGAGGTCAATCCGCCAAGTCAAGTCTGAAGCACGCTGGGAGAGTAGTTTAGGAAAATTTGTAAATGCTGTACTATATCTGTTCTAATTGGTCAGCTACAATGATTGTGAGTGTCAGTCAAACACCTCCCATAAGCACTGTTCATATTTTGGTTTTCTTGGTTAACTGTAGGATTCAGAGCTCAACTGAAATCGAGTCCATGCTTTAAATTTGAGCAAAGCACTTTAAGATACGTTGGCTCCTATTATGCATGTTGTACTGAGGTGCACTTAAATCTAGCAGCTATGAAAAACTGATCATATATGGGTCTGAAATATTATTGTGACGGGGCTTCCCTTGTTCTTTAACATTTAAAGAAAAAAGCAACAACTGTCTTGTTTTATTCAAACTTACTGTTGACTTTCTTGGGAGATCTTCTGTTTATTTAAGGTATCTGTTATGCTGTATTCAACATCCTACAAATAGAAAGAAAGCAACTATATATAAACACACAGGGAAATATAAACATATTTTTTCAGTACAGTAGTTTAGAAAAAAAGCCCAAGTGATATCAGATAATTTTGGTAAGTCATTTGTAATACTGAGAGCCTTTTAACCCCATTAACCTCCACTATAAATTAAGGTCAAGGGGTTTCTCAGCTGTGTATTCAACATTTAAATTTCAGCAGGAAGTTTAAGGTTGCACACACCTTTGTACATTATGCAGTGCTTCCTGTTGCTTTGCTCACACACAGTTTAAGATAGACTATAAGCAAGCTAATTTACAGAAGCACAAGGTTATTTTTGTTATTGTCATTTTTCTGGTATTATGTATTACTTGTTGTTACTAGCTAAATATTTTTTTCCAAAACTCACAGCCTACAACAGTAAAACACTAGTTACCTTCTACTTGACTGACTTGCGTTTTTTGTCATTCTTGTGAAGTTTTGTTTTTCATATATAGATAGCTGCTGAACAAAATCCCTTTTTTGGACCAATTACTTTTGTCATTCACATTTCACCAAAATAGGAAATGATGTCTATCTATTTTTTTTTAATGTGAGACACACTCTTAGAGTGCTCAGTGCAGTCTTATTGCTCCATAAAATTATTTTATTTTACTCCAAATGTATCTACTCTTTTTTTTTCCCTCTAGGTATCTCTAAGACCCTGTATTTCTAAAGTAACCATTCAGATCTTTTTCCCAAGCAATTCATGGTCAGAGTGCCATAGTTCATCAGCTTAATAAAAACAAAACAAAAAAACCCTTTCTTTCTGTAGCAGGCCATTCACAGTGCCCTTGACTTGGAGCCCAGAGAACTCATTGAAAGTCTTTCCCATGACTTCAGTCAAACCTAGTGATGATAATTCTGAAGGAAACTGGTGTATAAAGTACTGTTGGAGAGTATCATAGCTTTAAAGGGGGAAACTTACTTTTATTTGGGTTTGAAGAAACTTGTTAGCTGAGATGAGCCTCATTGCTTCAGCCTGAAAAAGCAATCCAATAGGGTCAACTAAAATGTAGCAAGAAGCGTCCAAAATAGCAAATCCATTGAACTGACATCTATTTCAACAATTGAACAGAAGTACATGTTGTTCCTTTCTTAGCATTATTAAATCATAGTATTAGGAGAAATAGAGAAAGCAGGTGGTTCAATTAAGTTGCTGTTCTAAGTGATAATGTGCCTGCCACTTCTATAAATAATCAATGGACAGATTTAGATTATAGATGTATTATTGTAATTTAACAAGACCTTACATGCGTTTAAATAAGAATTAAGCAATCAAGCATTGGCTCTGTCGGTTAACACTTCATGCTGCTTAGAGGGACTGCTTCACTCTCAGTCCTGTCTCTTACCGGCAAAGAGTGCTTACGAGTGGTTTTATGTGAAGCCTTTTAAGCCACAGTTGCTGCAGCGGCTCTTCTTAACTATGAACACTGTACAACATTGCCATCTGCTGGTTGTTGTTCCTCATTACAGCCCAGGTAAAAGTCAGTCCAAAAATAAAAGGTATGACCAGGAATTTACAACTCATGAATAATCATACCACTTGTAATAGGCATCTTTGGAACAGACAGAGGAATACAGTCTCTTAGGGAGATTTGTGGTTTTTACAGAAAGAGAGTTCCCAATATAATGATATTTTTGGCTCTGAGGGGTGTCTGCTATGCACCGTGGACTGCTTTGCAAAAGCAACTTTTCAGAACTCTTGGGCTTATATCCTTTGTTTGGCAGCAAGAGAATGGAACACTGTAGTGACTGAATGATGCTATTCATCTCTCTAACATGAACACTATATACGTTCATCCATGTTAGGCAAGGCTGTCTCTCCGAATGAGTGTTGTCATTTGTGGGCAGCTGCGTGCTCTTGAAACAAGTGACAATCTTCTGTCTTATACAGTTAGGTAAGAGCACAAGGGGATGCCTGAAAATTCTCGCAGGGACAACAAAGCATTTGAATGCATCATTCAGTTCACAGCAAAGCAAAGTGACACAATGACAGTCTGTGTGCTTGCGTTGGTAAAGACAAAACACATGTGTGATTTTTGGTGTGTATATTTTTGATAATTTTCCCTGGATACCACATCTTTGTATGACTGCTCTGTTGCATAGCAGTACAATTGAATATCTGATATCCTGTCAATAGGCTAAACCATTGCAAAGGATAAAAGGTTTGGAGAACTTTGAGATGCTTATCAAAACCTAAATTCTAATACAAACATTTTTTGTTTATACCAAACATTAACTGTGACATATTTCACTCTCTGTGTAAGCAGGAAATGTTCAGGCATTATTTATTTGCATAAAATTACTTCATTGCTTAACTTGTTTGAAATTCCTATTAACCTGACCATTGCCAGGGATGGGTGCACATGGTTTTACTTAGAGCAGCTGATATTTCTACCTACACAAATTCCAAAACAAAGGTAATGTTCTTTTTAAAGTCTTCAATATGAATAGTGCAGGCACTTATAAACCCTATGTTTAGCTTATCATATTGTTAGTCCCATGACCATTCACAATGCATAGATAGGCTCATAAGGCAGTCTCTGCAAGATCTGTGTCAGACTGTAGGCTGCCTGAGCCAGGGATTATCTACTACAGTGTTTTGTGCAGTGTCCACCACTATACAACTTCACTTGGGATTTCAGAAAGCCACTGTAATACTACTACTACTACTACTAAGTAACAAATGTTAACACTGCTATTTGTATTAATACACAAGTCCAATAATAAGTTTTGTTAATTTATTAATTGTTTATTAGCTATTAACAATATATTATGGACCTCATTTTTCAGCCTGGGTTTGACCAGGCCTCTCTTTTTGAGTATGAAGTTCTGTGTTCATGTTTAAGTTCATTTAGACATCCAAGTAAACAAATTTTCAGGCTCATTCAGTTGTCTGAACAGCTACAAAGTCTGATTCTAGAAGGACTCAGTACTGACCTAACTCTGCTAACCACTGATGTTAAAAATGAGTGTTTTACCATTGCCTTCAATGAGAGAAGAGTTTTGTCAGTTATGAGCAATTCTCAAAACTTCCGTAATGACTCTAGCAGTCCACACAGTAATTAGCACCCACCGGGTGCAGGAGCAAAAGGAGAGAATAAACCTGACCCTGCATCTTGATAAACTCTCTTTTCCTCCCCCCACCCCCAGCCTGCCCCACCAAACCATATGATTAGAAAGCCCCAATCCTGTAATATGGTGTATGCAGAGCACCCTTGTGTCTGACCAAGCTCAATTTACTTCAGAAGTCCACCCAGATGCATCATTTTGCAGGATCATAGCCCAGATATCCTGACTATTGGAGCCTTGGAAGTATCTGGATTAGCTGTGTATGTCTTCAGAGAAGAAAATAAAGACTACTGAGTATCAATCTCCTTTCTAAAAAGCCTGTCACTAAGGAAGCTAGATACAGATACCTCTCAGGTAAAATGAACACAAAATGCTTAGAAATAATTATCTCTTGCCTCTATGTCTTTAACCGTCTTCTCTATGGTGTTTGCAACCCCAGCATGAGTCATGGTTTCTTTAATCTCTTTCTCTAAAGCTTGTATTTCCTCCCACTTAGCGAGAACTTGACACCTCATACATTCAACCTTCTCTGCCAGGGAGAGTTGTTTCTTTACAGGCATTTTCACTGCAGGGTCATCATGGGTTTCTGGAACTGTAAAAAGGCAGGCGTGGTTAACAGGACAGCATTCGTAAAAAAGAGCAAACTAGCTATATTATGCTAAACTGTTCCAATACCAGTTTGAGAGCCCAAGTAAATTGGCTAGATGCCTATACTTAGAACAATGTCTTTGTTAATTGCACAATATTTTGCTGCGTTTGTTTCAAAGCACGGCTCCCTCCCACCTATCCAGCTGCCCTGCTCATCTGCAAACTTGCTAACCAACCCTGAGAAGCCACATGAGTTCCAAACTGTGCTTCTTATTCCAAGCAATGAGCATCTTTTTCACTCACCAACATCCCAGAGAGAGGTGGCATCAAATTTGCATCTTTGAGTTCAGCAGTTTTCTCCATGATCATACTCAAAATAAGAAATAGCAAACACACCCTATCCGTGATCAAATGTTTTGTAGCCTGCAAAGCACAGGCAAGTTTAAAATGAGAGATTTGCAAAAGACAGTATAGCCATATATAAGGGTTTAAAGAAGATATGGACTGCAAAGTGTTATTGTTGCAGTTAAGGCTCTATATACTCAAGAAACCTGGATCCATATCTTGCCTCAGCCACAGAGTTCTCCTTACCAAATATCTTAAGCCTGCTCTACATGGCACTGTTCTGCCTACAAAGCACAAGGTCTCCTGGCAAAATAAATCTATGTTCTAATTTCAAAGCTCTTATGTGCTGGCAAAACTCCCCCTTAATGCCACCACAGTTACACTATTCCTTCCAGGTAAAAGAAGGTTTCTACTAGGGCTGTGCAAAGCTTCGGTCCGTGGTCCAATCTGGCAGAGATTCGGCCCAATTCGGTGGCTGACTCTCCAAATCTGAATCGAATCAGAGGACCCTTTAATCTCTCTGAATCGATTCAGAGAGATTAAGACAGATTCAGTCATTTGGACATACAGACAGCTTTAAATGATTTTTCTACATACTTCTAGGTAGCAGGGGCTTTGAACCCTGCAGTGCTGGGGCAGATGCAAAGACCCACAGCAGTGCAGGGGGCTCCCCAGCATGCTCAGCAGCAGACCCAGAAGTGGACCAGAAGCATTTCTGGTGCACTTCCTGGTCCACCAGGGAGCACGCTGGGGGGCCCCCCTGCACCCCCCCAGCTCAGAAAATGGTGCTTCTGGGTCTGGAAGGGCACCCGGGATCCCCCTAATACTGATCACCAGGCCAGGGAGGCACTGGGGGGTGCCCAGCATGCTCTCTGACCAACCCAGAAGTGGATCAGAAGTACTTCCAGTCCTCTTCCAGGTTCACTGCCGAGCATGCTGGAGAGCCCCCTGTGCTGCTGTGGGATGCTGCATCTGCCCCAGCACCGCCGTGATCACAGCCGTGCTGCTACCTTAAGATATGTAGAAAAAACTTTAAAAGCTGTGCCTGTGCCCGAATTGCTGATTTGCCGAATCAGCATCGAATTGACAGATTCAGATTTCACCAACTCAAATCAGGGACAGTGATCTGAATCCATGGATTGAATCGCTGTCCCTTATTCGGGCCAAATCAAAATCCTAATCCAGGGGTGGGCAATTATTATGGGTGGAGGGCCACTTAACCAGTTTTGGCAGGCTCTCGAGGGCTGCATGCAGAGCCCCACCCCTTGACAGGTGCCCCACCCTCTGGTCACCATCTTGGGACCAATGTCCCAATGTTTTGGGACCAATGTCCCAGGGCCAGCACCGGCAGGCCCCAAAGCAGGGCACAGGCTGGTAGGGGTCTGTGGAGCTGGGCTGGGCTGCACCAGCAGGGAGAGATGGGAGCTGGCCCGGCTCCATAAAGCCCCTGCTGGCTGGGACCCCATGCTCCTGCCACCTTGCTCTGGGCCCCGCTGTCACTGGCCCCAGGACACTGCTCCAGGCCCCGTGCTCCTGCTGGCTCCCGCACCTGCTCACTCCCAGTGCCCCCCAGCCCTGCAGTACAGGCGGAGGGCAGTGCACAGCCCTGACCCCCTGCTCACTGGCAGGGAAGAAGCTGGTGCTGAGCATGGGAAAAAGTGGCCCCTTGCCCACCCCATGGCTGGTGCTCCCTGATGCAGGCACTCACAGCCCACGCTGGGCTGTCTGGAGCAGGCACAGGCACCCCCAGGCAGGCTGCGAGCAGCTGCAGCACGGGGCACGAGGCATGGGGCAGGGGAGGGGTCACTTTCCCCCCGCCCCTGTGCTCAGCACTACCTTGTAACCCAGCCCCACTGCCAGCCTGGGCCCCGCGCCCATCAGGGCTGCTTGTGGCAACAGCAGCTGTGGCCCCCCCAACTGGCTGCACTGGGCATTGTTTGCCACCAACACCTCTGGGCTGCCCAGCACAAGAGCTCCAGGTGGACAGCAGCAGCCAACAATGCCCAGCATGGCAAGCGGAGAGGTGACAGCTGCTGCCACCAACAGGCAAGCCTGGAGCTGGCATGGAGCCCAGGCTGGGAGCAGGGCCAGGTTACAAGCTAGTGCTGAGCACAGGGAAAAGTGGCCCCTCGCTCACCCTGTGGCCAGCACCCCATGCCGCAGCCACTTGCAGCCCATGTGGGGCTGCCTGTGCCTTCTCCAGACAGCTCTGCATGGGCTGCGAGCACCTGAAGCAAGGAGCACTGACCATGGGGTGGGAGAGGGGCCGCTTTTCCCTGTGCTCAGCACCAGGTTCTTTCCTGCCAGCGAGCAGGGGGTCAGGGCTATGAGCTGCCCCCGGCCTGTACTGCAGGGCTCGGGGGCACTGGGAGTGAGCAGCCAGCGGCCCGCACCAGTGTCCCAGGGCCAGTGCCAGTGGGGCCCAGAACAGGGTGGCAGGAGCGCAGGGTCCCAGCTGGCAGGGGCTCTATGGAGCCAGGCCAACTCCTCCCTCTCCCTGCTGGTGCAGCCCAGCCCAACTCCACAGACCCCTGCCAGCCTGTGCCCTGCTTTGTGCCCCACTGGTGCTAGCCCTGGGACATTGGTCCCAAGATGGTGACCAGGGGTGGGGCACCTGTCAAGGGGTGGGGTTCCCCATGCAGCCCTCAACAGCCTGGCAAAACTGGGTAAGTGGTCCTCTGCCCAAAATAATTGCCCACCCCCACCCCGTTCTACACTGTCAAGCAGCCAGCAGAAGGCAATATGCGAAACATCTTGTTATCTTCTGCCAGCTTTAGCAGTGGCTTCAGCAGCTGATGCCTTTCCAGGGTGCTCATGCTTTCCTGGCACAGCTGCTGCACCAAACCAGATGAATCCACCAGAAATACGCAGATATGTCCAGAGGCTGCCTTTACCTGTTGTTTGCCACCAGAATTCTGGCTGGCAGAAGAGGTAAGTATAGGCAGCAGGGGTGTGCGAAGCTTCAGTCTCTGATTCAATTCGGTGGAAATTCGGCCCAATATGGTGGCCAAATCTCCAAATCCGAATCAAATCAGGAGAGCCTTTAATCTCTCCGATTGAATCAGAACCCTCCAAACCGATTCAGAGGAATTCGAAGATTCAGACATAGATACAGATTTAAATGTTTTTTCTACATACCTCAAGGTAGCAGGCAACTCGTGAATGCTGCAATGCTACGGCGGATGGAGTGTCCCACAGGAGCACAGGAGGTTCCCCAGTGTGCTCAGCAGCGGACTTGGAAGTGGACCAGAAGCATTCTGGTCCACTTCTGGGTCTGCTGGGGAGTGCGGCAGGGGCCCTCCCGCACTCCTGTGGGATGCTTCATCTACCCCAGCATTGCAGCATTCATGAGCCGCCTGCTACCTTGAGGTATGTAGAAAAAACATTTAAATATGTATCTGTGGCCAAATCACTGATTCTCTGAATCCACACTGAATTTTCAGATTTGGATTTGGCTGAATCAAATCAAGGACAGTGATCCAAATCAACTAATTGAATCACTGTCCCCAATTTGGGCCAAATCTGAATCAAATACGGCCTGTTTCGCACACCACTATAGGCAAGTTAGTCTCTCTAGGCCTTATTTTTTCCATCCATCAAATGGGAATTAGTAACACTGCCTTTGTAAGAGCTGTTATTAGAGCTGGGTGTGTAACTGAGTAAATGAGTGAGTGAGTGAGAGAGAGAGTGAGAGAGAGACAGCGTGACAAAGACCATAAAAGTGCCATACTTAGTCATACCAGTAATCCACCTAGCCTAGTATTCTGTCTACAACAGTGGCAAGTCACTGTAGACACTGTAAAGGGAAAATACATGAATGAGACATGTCTCAAGTAAACCAACCCTGTCACCCTCCTTGGCATAACTGATTTAGGAATGTCAGAGGATGCATCCCTGATTGTTGTATTTAATACCTTCCAATAGAGCTGTCATCCATGAATCTGTCTAGTCTTATTTTAAACCTATTTACATATACAACCTCCTGTGGCAATGAATTCCATAAGTAAACTGCACACTGGCTGCATCTACACGTGCAATTAACACATAGCATTAAACTGTGGCACAGTTTGCACCACAGTTTATTGCTCCCGGGCACAGTGTTTCCATGTGTGCCCACAACCACAGCACTCTAAGCTGGGATAAAGCAGCCCTAGCTGTCTGTGGGGGCCTGGGGATTCAGCCTGCCAAACTGGGATTTCTCTATCCTGGCTCAACGCACTATTGAGGGGCTGGCGGGGTTACATAGGTGCTACAGTGCAGGGGTCAGCCAACAGGCTGCCCCCTGCACTGTAGCACCCTCATGCCCCAGCCAGCCCCTGTCACCATCTACATGTGTGTTTTGGTGCATATAACTACTCTGCTGTAGGATAGTACTTGTCCCAGACAGTACTATCCTACAGCAGAGTTAATTAATTTACTGCACCCTAATATGGGCACATGTGTACCCGGTGATGCTTTAATGCAGAGCTAATTAGTCAGCTCCATACTAAAGTGCACATATAGATGCACCCACTGTGTAAAATCTGCCTCCTGCTAAATTCAGTGGGTGTCCCCTAGTTCTTGTATCCTGGAGTTTGGTATATAACAGTTCCCTACTCACTTTATCCACTCTCCTCATGATTTTAAAGACTTCTATTATATCCCCTCTCAGCCTTCTCCTTTCCACACTGAAAAGTTCTAGCCTTCAGTCTTTCCTGAGATACAGCAGAAGAGTGAGTATGTTATTTGCTGGGAAAAAATGCAGTTTTAGGGGGACCAAAACACTTCACAAATTAGGATAAAATTCAGTTAATGGTTTTGGCCAAAAAAGTATAAGATATTTAGGAAAAGTCTAAGTGTTTTGACATCTTCAAAATAAAATGTTTTGAAATGAAAAATTGAAGGGGTTAAAGTGGAGTTAAACAATCAAGAACATTTCATTCAACCTGAATTTTTTCTATTTCTTCTGTGGGATAAAACAAAACGAAAAAAAAGAATCATTTGGGAGCAACTCAATATGAAGTGTTTTCATTTGAACAGTAAGCCCCGCTCCCCTCCACCCCCCAGTCAATTATTCACAGTTCTGTTTTATTATGGGTTTGTACAGTTCCTTGCACATCTTGGCCTCAATCTCATGCCTGGGGCCCTCTCAGCACAACTGTAATAAAAGAGAAGGGGAGAATAAAAACAGTACTTGACTCCTGCTGACTTTGTTTTAATTCCAATTCACCTGAAACTTCCCATACATGCAGTTAAGAAGGTGGGAAAGGGAAGATTAAGGATAACTGGATGAGTATCTTTAAGTTGTAACCCTTTTAAACAAAGTATAAGCACTTCTTTTTAAAAAGGCTTCTAACTCATTTTGTGCAACTCTGTTTTTCAGAAATGTCTCAGCCTTGAAACTTGAGATTGTTTTATCCATTAGCCCTGCAGCATGTCTAGAGCCAAAGATTATTGCTCTACTGGGTTAGCTGAAAGGCTTTGGAATTCAAAGCCTGTACCAGGCTGCAGAAACAACATAGCAGGGCAACTGCATTCCTAGCATATATTTTATGAAGTAAATGGAGCTACATCAGAGAGGAATTTGAGCCACTTTATTTCCTGAGGGATGAAAAAGCAGAAGTTTGTTTGATTATACAACACCTTTCATGCAAAAAGCTTGTTCAGAAGAGTGAGTTTATGTAGTCATATTAATGGCCAGAATATGGCAATGATAACAGCTCACATACAACCTGGAGTAAAATATTGTTTTCTTTATTGAAGAGGAAAGTGTGGGCCAGAGCAATGTTATCTCTTCATCTTTCACTGTGCATTGAACTTAGCTGCCTTAGTTATATCAAGGGCAGAGTAGGCAAAAGGCACCTCTACAGAAAACTTCCAGGAAACAGTTTACTTTGTCTATCTATATAATTTCAGTTTACCAATTAATATGTTCTCACCAGGCTATAAGAAGTAGCAATGCTTTGTGTCTGCATTATGTACAAACTTTTAACAAATGCATAAAATATAAATTTACTGTGCAGTAGAGCTGTGTGAAGCTTCGGTCAACAATTCCATTTGGATTCAGAGATTTGGCCTGATTCAGCGGCTGAATCTCCAAATCCAAATCAAACTGGGAGACCCATTAAAAGGTCCAAATTGAATCCAAAGCAGCTCCTCCAGCTGTGCCTGCCTCTCCGGGGAAGAAGCCCTCATGGCTGCCCTGCCCAGCCCCATCCCCAGCCCGGCCCCAGCCTCCAGGCATTTAAAAAAAAAAAAAAAAAAGATAGATAAAGCCCTGTACTCACCGGCTTTGGCAGCAGTGACTGGAGCCCTCTGAAGGCTCATTGTAGAGCACCCCCCTCCCATGGTATGGGTGCAGCACGGCTCGGTAGGGCACCATGCACTGTCTAGGAGTTGGGGTGGATCCAGGTATCAGCCAAAGCCTGGGACCACTCAGCCCTACCAGCCCCAGCTCCCAGATAGTCCACGGCATCCCACCAAGCCATGCTGTACCCATGTGATGGGGCAGCTGCTGTGCAGGTGCCAAGCAGGGGGAGGGAGAATCCCTCCTCCCCACACTGTGTGAGAGGGCTCTGCCACAAGCCCTCATCGGCCCCAATCATTGCTTCCGCAGCCAGTGAGTGCGGGGCTCTTTTTTTCTTTTTTTTTTTTTTTAAGTGCTGGGAGGCTGGGGCCAGGCGGGGCTGGGCAGAGCAGCCACGGGGGCTACTCCTGCAGCTCCCCCAACCTGGGGAGAGGCAGGCACAGCTGGAGGAGCTGCGAGAGAGCCTGCAGCTGCCCAGCTGTGCCTGCCTCTCCTCAGCGGATCCAAATCTCCAAATCAGCACCGAAACAGCATCAAATCTCCGATTCTGATTTGGCCAAATCAAATGGGGATAGTGATTCAAGTTACTGAATTGAATCATTATCCTCCAAATCAGCCAAATCCAAATCGAATACTTCCCTATTCACACAGGCCTCTTGTGCAGTCATATTTGACATACTAGATTCTAACCCAAAGACATTTTACAGATTTCAGAAATGTCCCAGCTCACCATAAAATAGTCTGCTTTCCTTTTGGAGACTTCTAGATTTACATATTCTTTTCATTTTGGAAACAGCTAAATGGCCTTGCTTCAAAGCCCACTGAAGTCAAGTGGAAACTGATCAAAGGAAATCATTTTTCACTCAACATGTAACACACTTTGTTGTCATGGTTGAGGCCAATAACTTAGTAAGATTACAAAGATAGATTGGAGAGTTATATGGATAACAAGTGTATGCAGAGCTATTCTATTTAATGTTAAAATAGGTTTTGGAAGGGTTATAAAACCTGAAGCTGATTGTTTTAATGGACTCTAACTATTTAGAGGTTAGTAGGAGATCTTCATGAAATATCGTCTTATCCTGTATCTGTCAAAAGAGGATTTCTGGAAATTTCCTTTGAGACCTCTAATGCTATCCAGAGGATGCTGAACAAGATGATCTGTGGGTATGACCCAGTATGGCAATTTCTACATTCCTTAATAAATGGAACATCTCCTACTGACTTTTATGGGCATCATATCAGCCACAGAGCAAAAGAAACATAATAAAAATGTTACTCTATTCCATAAGGGGCCCTATACTCCAGGATGATACCTGGAGAAGAAAGTAAATGAAAGTTAAATGAGGTTGGTTTTTTTTTTATTTCTGTTTTCATTGGTGCACATGCACCCCCTGAGATTGGCAGTGCACCCCCTGAAAAAAAGTGCCATCGATGTTGCCAGTGGTGCCTGCAGACGGTCACCACTTGCTACCCTACCCCCCTTGCTGCCATCACCACCGGCAGCATCTGTGGGCAGTCCCCGATCGCTGCTAGCTGCCGTCGATGCTACCAGCAGCATCTGCAGGTAGTCGTTAATTGCCAGTCAGTGCTTGCCACCCCACCCTCCCCACCACCAACACTGCTGCAGCCACCTGCAGGAGCTCCCCGCTTGCCACCACCATGGCCCTGCCGCCGCTGCCTATGGGAGGTCGCCATGCCCCCACCCCCAGCCTCCAGAGGCACGCATCGTTCATGTCTGTTTTGTTTTGTTTTGTTTTGGCTTAAAAGCTACATCGAATTTTCCAGTGCCCTGAGTCATACTGTGTTCTGTTTTTTAATGTCAATCAGAACTGGATTATTACTTACCTGCCTCTTCCTCAGGAGTTGGACTCACCCACAGTTCAATTTCGAGTTCATTTCTGAGTCTAGAATGGAACAAAAGAAAACAATATGTTAGTGTGATGACAGCCATGCTTTCATTACCATACTATGCACTGGAATTGAGATCATGCAGTGCAAGGAAGCCTGAAGTTCTTATTCATGTGAGGATTCATACAGATGGCCATAGGCCAAATTCTGCTCTGAGTGTTAATCCCAGACTTTGCCTCATTATCCCTGCCCTACTAGGAGTATAGTCTTGATGCATTATTTGACTAGACCTTTGTTCCACGAAAAAGGTATCATGACACTGGCAACTTCCTTTCTGAGAAAACAGATTGTTTCTGGCACTGAAGCAATGACATACATCCCAGCAGCATGTGTGGAGGAGCTAGACATGTGACACTTTGTAAAACCAATCACGTGAGCAATTAGTTTATTGTATACTTCAACTTCCTCACCGACTTTCTGCTTGCTAACTCATCTCTCCTGTACTTCTTAAAATTCTAAGTTTCAGGTAGATGCCATTTAAAAAAAATATAATCAGCCTTGGAAATAAATAGTTCATTCTTCTCACCCTACAAAGAGAATTCCCCTTCCCTCAAAATTACATGAGACCAAAGTTCAAGAGAAGCCAAATATTGTTGTATGTACCAGCTATGCCCTATATACCCATTATGCAGCTATAAATAAAAATGTCACAGTTCTAAATTCTGATAACGAGCACTCCTGCAGGGTTTGAAATGAGAATACCACTAGGATGGAGGCATTCTAAGCATTTATTGAAACACAGGGTTTCTTTTAGCTCTGAAATGTCTCATGGGGATTGACTTCTAGACTGAAAATTGTCACAACATTGGAGTTACATTAGGTCATTTAAAAAAAAGTTTATTATAATTCTCTTGGAACTCTGTTCAGCTGGACTTGTCTTAACAAAAGTACCTTTGCAGATGGAAAAAGAAAAAAGTTTTAGGGTTGCTTTTCTGTAGCATATAAACTAAACACTCTATACAGTAGTATGGTATACAGATCCTACGGTAACCTTCTCAGCCAAATTCATATTGCTAAGACCTTATATCACTCCATCATGTATCCTCTCTCTGTAGGCACATATACACAAGTGTATATTTAGCTACTGTTAATTAGAACCTTATGCTCACCAGCATTTCCTCTATTTTAAATCAGTCTTTACAACACTTCAGTATCTTAACAATTAGAGAATCATAAAAAATATGTTTTGAAAGCATAGTGTAAATGGAGCAAAGTGTACACATGTAATAAACTAAAAAAAACAAAACTTCAAAATAGATTTAAAAGACCTCTTAAGTTATCTTATCCTGACCAACTTGCTCAGATGTAAGAGATAAAAGATGAGTGAGGGAGAAAGTCCATCGGCTTAATCAGCAGCTTCTGAATTCTTGAGGTGGGTGGCAGGGAGTGATGGGTAGGAGCAGAAAAGTTCAGTGGATGTGACTGTTTCAGTGCATATGGGGAGAAAAAAATTAACAGTGTATTCTGTGGGGAGAGGAAAAACAGCTTGTTTCAGATGCATACTTGGAGCATCTACACAGGATGCTACTGCACAGTGGTTACTGCACATTTATTTAGTACTTGTATCATTAAGTACTAAATCAATGCACAGTAACCAGAGTTACTGCTCAGTAGCACTAGCAAACACCTTTATAGTGATGCTACTGCACAGTAGCGTATTAACACTGTTGGTGCTGTGATATGCTACTGCACAGTATTATTCAGCTACTGCACAGTTAGAATCTCATGGAGATGCACCCAAGGAGAACTCCAGAATAGACCACTGACAAGGGTCCTTGGACATTCAGCACACAATCAGACACTCTCAGTAATGTGAGGTATGAACACTTCCATTTACTTTTGCCCCTCAATGCACACAAGCTATTAGAGGTAGATCCAATATAGAAGTGTATTACACTTATAGCACTTACTCTTCATTTCTCTCCAGAGCACTTTTGCTTTTCTTCATAAGAAATTGTACATCTCTCCTGGTCTGTTCTATTTCTTGCCTCTTTGTGGCTCTTTTTTCCATACCTCTTGCCTGAGCCAACAAAGTCTGTGAGATTACATAGACAAGAGTGAAATAGGAGGACATGAACTTTTATAACAGGCAGAAGCAAGAAGCATTCAAAAACGTGTATGTGCTTTTCCCCTTCACTGGATACGCAAGGCCTGGCCTCTTTTTCTTAATCATTTTTAGGTGAAAATCAATCCTGATGGAAGTTTCTAAATGAGGCACTTCACGGGGAAGTGTTAACATTTCCAGTTATGAATCAGAAAAAACTGCTGAACAAGCACCACAATAACCACAGAACTCATTCTAATTCCACGGAGGTTTCAAAAGAGTAGAGGAAAAACTGGTACCAGCACAAGGAAGGACTGACAGCTGTACACATTTCACCCTGCTAACTGAAAAGAACACCACCCAGCTGAAGGCTTGGTTGTGTGGAACATAATTAGGGTGACCCTAAGGAAAACCGGGACATCTGGGATACTACCCACCCCCCCCCCCCCCCCCGCTCAAGTCTGCAGCACTGCTGCAGGCAATGGCAAAGGGCAGTGGGCAGGGGCACGAGTGCAGTCCAGCGGGGAAGTGGACCTGCCTGATGCACCGTGTCACTCAACCTCCCCACTGGACTGCACCCTACAAGCCTGCAATTCTGAGATGCTCATTTTAATTTTTACCAAGCTGCCCAAGACCAGCCTTTGAAACCCAGAACTGTCCTGGGCAAACTGGAACATATGGTCACCCTAGACATAATTCCTTAGATGCTTTGCCACTGCATAGTGTATTGGTGGTGTGAGACAAGGTACAATTTCACTTCTGTCCATGGTGCCAGGTTCACCATTACCTTCCACTGTGATCTCAGCAGATCAGATGTAGTACAAAGCAACACCACAACTCAGTCCAGAAAGCCATTAAGGACAGGAGAGGATGTCCAGGGGTAAAATCCTTATCCCATTAAAATAAATGACAAAATGTCCAGGAGAGAGAGGATTTTCATCCATGGAATTCAAAAAAAAAATCATAAATGTAAAATAAACCTCTAAAAATCAGTACAAACTAGAGCTACAGACTTAACATTTGCTGAGGGAGAAGCTGGGCAATTGTTGACTCCTTTCTATGCTCATTTTGGAACTTTCTGACATGCTGCCTCCTTCCCCGTCTGCTAGGAGTAAGATGTGGCTGGTACAAAAGTTGGTGGAGGTACAGGAAACCCTCACTATTTGCGGGTTCGGCATTTGCGGTTTCAGATATTCACGAATGCCGAACCCGCTTCTTAAATACACTTAAAGAAGCTCCTTGGGAGCTCTGTGCTTGCTGTCTTTGGGCTCCTGCCACTGCTGCCACGCTCTGCCACTGCTGATGCCAGAGTAGCTGTGCCCCCCCAGCCACCAGGGCACTGCATTCACGAATGCAGGAATCACCATTTGCAGGGGATTCAGATTTCACCATTCGCGGGGGATACGAGAACGTATCCCCCACAAATGGTGAGGGTTGCCTGTACTTAAATCAGCTTTATGCTAATAGAGAGTTCCTCTATACAAGAGGAATTCTCCTCCTGCTTTAAGGCTATGCAGCACAATTTGGCCTTACTAGACAGAAGAGTCTGGCTTAGAATATTTACATGGCCCTATGTAACTTCCAGTACAAACACTGAAGTTAACATTTAGATGTTGTGCTTGCCCCAAAAGCCACTGAAGGGGACCTTTCCTTACTTCAACTTCCCTGCTTTTTGTGCCTTAAATATATCATTTTCAAAACATTCCTGTACAGAGCTTCCAAACTGCAGCTTGACAGATATTCAGAATCTTTTCCCTACCATTTGTGAAGGTGATTCTGTATGAAGACGATGTATGCTCACCAGGACCTGGAGTGAAACCACTTAACCGTTTCACAGAGACTACCAATACAAATTAGATGGTGCAGATCCTCACTCACTACCAACTGGGACAGATTCAGACCAGTGAGTTAGTGATAAATAACTCAGAATTTAAATTACAAATGCCACTGAGGCATTCAGTCAGTTCAAATTCCCTTCCCTGACTAAAAAAGAAAATGGAACATATATTAATACAAGACAAACACTCTTCAGTATTAACTTAAAAGCTATAGTCCCCAGGAATGTATATATATTATACACAGTGTATTACATAAAGGTAGTGTGTGAGTGAACAGCTTCAGCATATTCAACTCATGCTATTTTTGATCAACTCTTGTGTTTGTGCCTAAAAATCTATCATCTCAATTTCCATTGCTACTGGTTCTGTAGCCAAAGCTTGTGTAAGTAATAAAGTATAGGGCAAACATTAGATCTTCATATAAAAAATAAGCACAAATCATTGTTAGAGGTTCAAAATGTGGTTATATCATTAGAACTAAATAATCAAGGACTGTACATTTCCAAGTAACTTACATTTCTGTAACATTACAAATGATGAGAGCACACATGTAATCGAAGGAAACTTCCATGCTGGGCACAAGTGAAAAACGACTATTTTTCAAACTTTGAGTCCAAGATACAGTGCCTTGGTGACCTAACTAAGAATTACTACTGACACATGACTATTACCTTGTATTGTGTTGCAGGCAGCGAGTCCAGAAGTATTGCCATGTACAGCTCATATACATTCTAAACAAATAAAGAGGAAATAGGGGATGTCAGCAAACACTCACCACATGGTTTGGTTCAGAGATGACAAAGCCTGGCTTTACTTCATCACCAGAAAATGTGGTCTACAAGCTCAAGATCATTTTCTGCTCTTGTGCATATTTATTTGATTTATATGCCTTCCTTCCCCCCAAAAAAAGGCTCAGAACAGCTTTTAGTAATAGACAGAACAAGATATAAAAGCAACTAGAATAAAATAGGATAACCAAAAGCTCCCTAAACAGCATCCCAGCCTAGCCTTGCTTGCTAAATTATTTCCCAAATAGGAAAGTGTTGCAGTGCTTTAGGAGGATGTCCAAGCTCAGGCTCTGGCAGGTGTCAAGGGAGAGGGTGCTCCAAAGCTGAGAAGAGGCTATACTGAGCCCAGGGCATTCTGCTACCACTGCTGTCATCCCTATCACTATCCATCCACCCCATTCATCATCAGTTCCTCATCTCCCTGCCAGTGCTCCAGGATCTTATTCTATTTTCTGCCTTCTGCCAGCTATTGGGAAGCAGAAGTGCATTTACTGGTCATGTCTACACATGCAACTAAAGCAAAGCAATAAACTCTGGAGCTTACAGCTCTGGACCTTATTGCTCCAGAGTTTATTGCTCCCAGGCATGTCATTTGAACATGCTCTCAGGACCGCAGCATGTTGAGCCAAGTTGGAGCAACTCTGGCAAGCAGGGAGCTTGGGGGATCAGCCTACCAGCCCGGAGCTGCTCTGACCTGGCTCAATGTGCTTTGAAGGGGCTAGCTGGGGCATGAGGGTGCTTCAGTGCTGGGCTAGCCAGCAAGCAGCCCCTGAACTGAAGGATCCTCATGCCTCAGCCAGCCAGGGCAGCATCTACATGTGCACTGCTGCGCACAAAAAACTCCACAGCAGGCTTGTATTTACAAGTACTACCCTGCTATGGAGTTTATTAGTTTCCTGTGCCCCAATAGGGGCACACATGTAGACACCGAGATCTTTACTGTAGAGCAAATTAGTCAGCTCCTCAGGAAACATCTTGTGTTGATACACCCACCCACTGTGTCCAGAACAGAACATGAAACTCAATTTTCTTCACAGTGCTTTTAGATTCTGCTCCATATTGGAGTCTCTATCACAAATGTCCAGCCTAGATCATGCTGTGATAACCCCCAAGAGGTCTCTTACCTTAACTTCCTTCAAAATATCACCAAATATCAAAGAGCTGTTGCAAATATCCTCAAACACATCCCTGAAGACTTTCAGGTATTTGAAATGGGGCCAATCGCAATCACAGATTTGCTGGAGATCCTATAGGAAAACCAGGATTGAGAACTACAGCATACATGCGTTGGATGTTGTCATAGGCAATCTAGGATTTTGAAAAGGAAGGGGTGCAGGGACTGTAATTTATGCTATAGGGGTGGCTATGAACCTGCTCCCAGAGCTGCCTTTCCCTGCCTCCCCCCCTGCCAATCCCTCCACAGTGAATAGACAAGCAGCCTGGGAATTTTTGGAGTCCCTGAAGCAGGTATGAATTCCCCTGCTCATACCACCCCCTCCCTCCAGCACTCAGTAGCACCTCCCCTTCTGTCCCCTCTCCAGCAGGGTTTGCCCAGGGCACCCACCTGCTGCCACTACCTGACCCAGGGGTGACCAGAGCCTCAGAGCTGCTCCTAACCCACTCCAGCCAAGGGCTGCAGGCAGCAGATGCGCAAGGTGTTGGGTTCAAAGGGTCAGCTGGGGACAGTGGCACAGTAGATGGGCTCCCCCTTCCTGTGCCTTCCCCTTGCCCATATGGGACATATAGGGGCACAGCTGCTGTGCCACAGCTGCCTAGGCTCCACAGAGGACTCTGGCATTTGGGGGCAGCAGGGAACCAAAGCTATCATCTTGTACAGCTACACAGGTCCACCCCTGGATGTAGTTGCCACCTGGTTCTAGATGGCACAGGTCAAAAACAGTGATCTCAGTCCACAAAAGTACTCACAGGGCACGTCTACATGTGCACATTTGCTGCACAGGAACTAAAATTACTGTGCAGTAACCGAAAATTACTGTGCAGTACAGGAACATGTCTACACATGCATGCCCATAGTGCACAGTGAATATGACAATTTACGGCAACTTGAGTGTAAGTTTGACACCTGCATCATGGAGGTATAAAATTTACACCCAATTGCATCTTCATCACCATCCAAATATCTACGTGACTTCAACAAATCTAACCAATTCACAGGTTCTGAGAATCTAGCCCTAAGAATCCCTCATTTCATTCCTTACAGAAAATTGGTAGCCCAGGGAGTGGGAAAAATAAGGTAGTCATTGCCAAGGAATATAACCTTTATAAGGGTATATTTTGTGACTGTTGACATAGATAGCCCTTCCAAATCTTACATGTTAGGGTTGGAAAAAGATCTAGCAGGTCATCTACTCCATCCTGGATGCCTTTAAGTCGGCAGGCCCAGATGGGCTCCATCCGAGGGTGCTGAAGGCACTGGCCGACGTCATTGCAGAGCCACTGGCGGGAATATTCGAATGTTCGTGGCGCACGGGCCAATTCCCGGAGGACTGGAAAAGGGCTAACGTGGTCCCCATTTTCAAAAAGGGGAGGAAGGAGGACCCGGGCAACTATAGGCCGGTCAGTCTCACCTCCATCCTTGGTAAAGTATTTGAAAAAATTATCAAGGCTCACATTTGTGAGAGCCCGGCAGGACAAATTATGCTGAGGGGAAACCAGCATGGATTTGTGGCGGGCAGATCGTGCCTGACCAACCTAGTCTCTTTCTATGACCAGGTTACGAAACGCCTGGACACAGGAGGAGGGGTGGATGTCGTATACCTGGACTTCAGGAAGGCCTTCGATACGGTATCCCACCCCATACTGGTGAACAAATTAAGAGGCTGTGATGTGGATGACTGCACAGTCCGGTGGGTGGCGAATTGGCTAGAGGGTCGCACCCAAAGAGTCGTGGTAGATGGGTCGGTCTCGACCTGGAAGGGTGTGGGCAGTGGGGTCCCGCAGGGCTCGGTCCTTGGACCGATACTCTTTAATGTCTTCATCAGCGACTTGGACGTGGGAGTGAAATGTACTTTGTCCAAGTTTGCAGATGACACAAAGCTATGGGGAGAAGTGGACACGCCGGAGGGCAGGGAACAGCTGCAGGCAGACCTGGATAGGCTGGACAAGTGGGCAGAAAACAACAGGATGCAGTTCAACAAGGAGAAATGCAAAGTGCTGCACCTAGGGAGGAAAAATGTCCAGCACACCTACAGCCTAGGGAATGACCTGCTGGGTGGCACAGAGGTGGAAAGGGATCTTGGAGTCCTAGTGGACTCCAAGATGAACATGAGTTGGCAGTGTGACGAAGCCATCAGAAAAGCCAATGGCACTTTATCGTGCATCAGCAGATGCATGACGAATAGGTCCAGGGAGGTGATACTTCCCCTCTATAGGGCGTTGGTCAGACCGCAGTTGGAGTACTGCGTGCAATTCTGGGCGCCACACTTCAAGAAGGATGCGGATAACCTGGAGAGGGTACAGCGAAGGGCAACTCGTATGGTCAAGGGCCTGCAGACCACGCCCTACGAGGAGAGACTAGTGAAACTGGACCTTTTCAGCCTCCGCAAGAGAAGGTTGAGAGGCGACCTTGTGGCTGCCTATAAGTTCATCAAGGGGGCACAGAAGGGAATTGGTGAGGATTTATTCACCAAGGTGCCCCCAGGGGTTACAAGAAATAATGGCCACAAGCTAGCAGAGAGCAGATTTAGACTGGACATTAGGAAGAACTTCTTCACAGTTCGAGTGGCCAAGGTCTGGAACGGGCTCCCAAGGGAGGTGGTGCTCTCCCCTACCCTGGGGGTCTTCAAGAGGAGGTTAGACGAGTATCTAGCTGGGGTCATTTAGACCCAGCACTCTTTCCTGCTTATGCAGGGGGTCGGACTTGATGATCTATTGAGGTCCCTTCCGACCCTAACATCTATGAATCTATGAATCCTCTCCTCCTTACTTATAGCTTATTTCTTCTCATCCATATTCAGATGATAACATGATACATATACACCTCATAAATAAAGTTTTAAAGGAAAAAATTTCAGATGTGATCAAAGACCAAAGTTTGTTTGTACAGCTGGCTAGCATACACTTCATTACAGCTAAAGCAAGGTTTTTGAAAAAATAAAGGTGCAAAAAGCAATTGACTTTGTTCTGGGACTTGTTTTTTGTTGTTTTTGGGGGTTTTGTTTTTGGGGGTTTTGTTTTTTGTTTTTTTTTACATTTTTCAAAGAATTGTACATAGAAAAGTAGGTCTGGAAGGATCATCCCAGTTGAAATTATCCCATGCAAGTGCTTGTCTAACTTATTCCTAAACCTCCACAAACAACGTTGTTACACAGCTTGCTCAAAGATACTAAGAATGCTCTAATCTACCACAAGTAAAGCAGAGAGAAATATTAGCATTTTTAATGCAAAATGTATTTTAACGGATTAATTGTGGTTTTATTGCCATGGGAAGAGTTATTATTGCCTTTATACTATGAATAACCTGTAAGCCCTTCATTTCAAATGATGACAAACCTCTTTTAGTCACAGCTGTGCCCAATTCACAATGATGTAATGTCTCTGATTTATTCTGTTGACAATGTGACCACCTTTTCCTGCCAGTAAATTTCTTTTTAATACAACTGATATAATAGAGTTTCAGGCAAGGTTGGCATTCAGAATAAGGCATCAATACTATTTCTAGGCATCTTAAAGTAATGTCAGGCCTATCTATAATCAGGCAGCTACTAGAAGGCTAGTATTCATTCCTTTCCATACTGTTCTCTTACCTCAGCCTGGTGACCCGTGTGGATAAAACTGGAGGAAAAAGCAACTCAGAATCAATACATCAATGGTCAGAAACAACTAAGCAGTATGAAGTCCCACTGAACCATCGCTAGAACACTCTATCAGTAGGGGACTTTCCTTAGAGACCTCTGAAACCTCTTACCTGAGCATACAGTAATTAGTGTTGGCAGACTTGTGTGCAACAAAGCAAACAGGAATGTATTTGGTAGCCATGTTGGTCTGAGAGAGAGCAAACAAAATTCTGTACTGCAGCAGAGAATCTGTGCTTCATTCTCAGATCTACACAGAAATAGGACATGTTTAATCAAAGCCTATTTTGGAGAGGGGGACAACCTGCATTGAAGGCTGGATGCAAGCCGGCTGGCCCTATCACCAACCAAACTTTCTTCCTCTTCAAGCTGAGTTACAGTGCCCAGCTGCAGTCATCCAGTGAACAAGTTCCACAGCTATAGCCCAGAGCAAATCATAGTAAGCAATCAATTTGTCAGCCACTAATCTCAGACACAACAGCATGAACTGAAGAGCAATACCACTCTCAGCCAACATGCAAGGCTCCAAAGAAAGATCCCATGTCATTCACGGTCAAATAAATAGATACTTCCAGGTCATTAACCTATGGCTGCTTCATGGCCAACAACACATTTGTCCTCCTTGCCCATCATGGCAAGGATCAAGGGACCCTACTCCCTGGAAAAATGACTCTCTCACATGCTGATTGCCACATATTTCCCTGCCAGAGCAGTATTAACTAGGCATTAGCACTGAAAAACAATTCTAATTGGTTGCCCCAGTAAGAACCAAGAGGTCCTTTCCAGCTTTAATTTCTATTAATTGAATATCTTAATTTCTCTCCCTGGAGATAAAGTATGGCTGTCTCATCACAATGATGCGATTTGTCGTCGCTCACGTTGGGGACTTTTTCCCCACTGCTCTGGTAATTGGGTAATTTAGACACTTTTCCTTACCTTAGCCAACTTCCTTTCATGCTGCTCTGATGCTTTGCTCCCGGTGAAGTCATTCTCTAGCAGATCATGCTTTCCAATAATATCCCTCTGGAAGCGTAGAAACTTGTTAAACTGATCGGTTCTAGTCAGACCCGCCAAGTATGAAGGCATAAACTGGTATTTGTCCTTGGCAACTTCAGCAAAACATTGTCGGCTGTTCTTAACTGGCCTGTGTTTCAGCACTTTCATCTCTGGTACACCTAACTCTTCTTTTTTAAGTGGCAAACGGAGTCTGTTAGTTCCATCCTGTATTTTGTTTTTAATATCTTTCGAATGCATTTCCAATAGACTGGAAACTAATGAGGTATTTACTGGGACACTGCCCAGGGGTGGCTGAGGGCATCTGTAAGTAGAAGAGGCAGATTTGAACCATGCTGAAACCAGTGTGGGGCTGGAGAAGACTTCAGCTGAAGTGTGTTTTATCTTCCTGGCTGTTTCACTTTGGGCTGGCAATAGATTTTTTTTAGTCACATGTGTTGTCTTCCTGGCACTGTCCCAGTAGCCTTGTTTTAATTTCCTTTGGGGCTTATAAAGCTTGTCAAGGTTTAAGTGCCCTGATGTGTAAAGTTGAACTTCAGTTCTGTGGGCCTTTTCCACACCATCCAAAAGGTATGCAAGGCTCCTTCCTTGCTTGCTGTCTGCCATGGAAAAACTGACCGTTGCAGCACAGATTAGGGTAGAGAGGAAAGAAAGGAAAATAGCTGAGTTTTAGTTTAGAGAAATGTTTAACACAAACCTAACCTGTTCTAGTTTGATTATAGCATATTGTAAGAAGAGCTGGTCAGACACTTTTTAACTAAATGTTTTTCATCAGAAGATGTTTTTCATCGACTCAAAAATGATTTAAGGGAAATGATAATAAAGGATTTTTCTGTTTTGAAAGAAAAGGTTTTAAATAGTCTTGAATTTGAAAAAACAAACAAACAGATTTTTCCATCATGTTTAACTGAAAAAAAATCATTTTTAGTTCAAAGAGACCATTTTCTGAAATGAACTTATAGTGAAGAGTAACACATGCACACACACACACATCCACAACTTTTTTATTTGAAACGATCCTTTGGGCACAAAGCAAGACAATCCCCGAGCAAGGCAAAAGAGGGAAAGGGGCCAGGAGGCTTCCATGGCTGACCAGAGAAATCCAGGGCAGCCTAAGGGCCAAAAGGGGAGCACATAAAAAGTGGAAACAGGGTGAGATCACTAAAGATGAATATACCTCCTCTGCTTGTGCTTGTAGGGAGGCAGTTAGGCGGGCCAAAGCTACCATGGAGCTGAGGATGGCAACCCAAGTAAAGGACAACAAAAAATTGTTTTTTAGATATATTGGGAGTAAAAGGAAGGCCCAGGGAGGAATAGGACCCCTGCTAAATGGGCAGAAGCAATTGGTGACAGATAGAGGGGACAAGGCTGAACTCCTCAACGAGTTCTTTGCCTCAGTGTTCCTAAGCGAGGGGCACGACAAGTCTCTCACTGGGGTTGTAGAGAGGCAGCAGCAAGGCGCCAGACTTCCATGCGTAGATCCTGAGGTGGTGCAGAGTCATTTGGAAGAACTGGATGCCTTTAAGTCGGCAGGCCCAGATGGGCTCCATCCGAGGGTGCTGAAGGCACTGGCCAACGTCATTGCAGAGCCACTGGCGGGAATATTCGAATGCTCGTGGCGCACGGGCCAAGTCCCGGAGGACTGGAAAAGGGCTAACGTGGTCCCCATTTTCAAAAAGGGGAGGAAGAAGGACCCGGGCAACTATAGGCCGGTCAGTCTCACCTCCATCCTTGGTAAAGTATTTGAAAAAATTATCAAGGCTCACATTTGTGAGAGCCCGGCAGGGCAAATTATGCTGAGGGGAAACCAGCATGGGTTTGTGGCGGGCAGATCGTGCCTGACCAACCTAGTCTCTTTCTATGACCAGGTTACGAAACGCCTGGACACAGGAGGAGGGGTGGATGTCGTATACCTGGACTTCAGGAAGGCCTTCGATACGGTATCCCACCCCATACTGGTGAACAAATTAAGAGGCTGTGATGTGGATGACTGCACAGTTCGGTGGGTGGCGAATTGGCTAGAGGGTCGCACCCAAAGAGTCGTGGTAGATGGGTCAGTCTCGACCTGGAAGGGTGTGGGCAGTGGGGTCCTGCAGGGCTCGGTCCTTGGACCGATACTCTTTAATGTCTTCATCAGCGACTTGGACGTGGGAGTGAAATGTACACTGTCCAAGTTTGCAGATGACACAAAGCTATGGGGAGAAGTGGACACGCCGGAGGGCAGGGAACAGCTGCAGGCAGACCTGGATAGGCTGGACAAGTGGGCAGAAAACAACAGGATGCAGTTCAACAAGGAGAAATGCAAAGTGCTGCACCTAGGGAGGAAAAATGTCCAGCACACCTACAGCCTAGGGAATGACCTGCTGGGTGGCACAGAGGTGGAAAGGGATCTTGGAGTCCTAGTGGACTCCAAGTTGAACATGAGCCGGCAGTGTGACGAAGCCATCAGAAAAGCCAATGGCACTTTATCGTGCATCAGCAGATGCATGACGAATAGGTCCAGGGAGGTGATACTTCCCCTCTATAGGGCGTTGGTCAGATCGCAGTTGGAGTACTGCGTGCAATTCTGGGCGCCACACTTCAAGAAGGATGCGGATAACCTGGAGAGGGTCCAGGGAAGGGCAACTCGTATGGTCAAGGGCCTGCAGACCAAGCCCTACGAGGAGAGACTAGAGAAACTGGACCTTTTCAGCCTCCGCAAGAGAAGGTTGAGAGGCGACCTTGTGGCTGCCTATAAGTTCATCACGGGGGCACAGAAGGGAATTGGTGAGGATTTATTCACCAAGGCGCCCCCGGGGGTTACAAGAAACAATGGCCACAAGCTAGCAGAGAGCAGATTTAGACTGGACATTAGGAAGAACTTCTTCACAGTTCGAGTGGCCAAGGTCTGGAACGGGCTCCCAAGGGAGGTGGTGCTCTCCCCTACCCTGGGGGTCTTCAAGAGGAGGTTAGACGAGTATCTAGCTGGGGTCATTTAGACCCAGCACTCTTTCCTGCTTATGCAGGGGGTTGGACTTGATGATCTATTGAGGTCCCTTCCGACCCTAACATCTATGAATCTATCTATGAATCTATGAATATATATTATAAAAATGTTAAATTATATATATATAAGTATACAACCATCCAAATCATAATGGAATATTTCAAAATTCTGGAGACAGAGTATTTAGATGAATCCAAACCATTTTTAAAACATTTTTGCTTCCCAAAAATTTCTCATCCCCATTCAGAAGAAGAAAAATGTTTAAAATCTCAAATATTCTCATGGAATAGGAAAAGTTTTCCAGCAAACTCTTGATTTTAAGTAAAATTAGTACTTTGATTGACAGCCCCAGATAGTCAAACCTGTGAAGCAGCAAATCAGACAGCAGGTGAAGCACCCTCTGCAACATGCCCCCATCAATATGCTGCACAGTTTTGCTTGAGGGCTAAGAGAGTGTATGCCACTCTCTTTTCCCAGTAAATAACTGGTCTCCAACTTAGGAATGCCTACAAACATTTCTGTTGGTGACAAATGGCAGTATTTTATGGGAGTCCAAGAACACATTTCAATCCTAGATTTTAAATTAAAGACTGGGTTTTTTTAATGCAGTTGCCAAAAATAGTGAGACGTGGACATTTTGGGAGATGTTTCTGATTTTTCCTTTTCAGGGAAGGGATTCTTTTTAACTAGATTTGTTAACACATCTGACTGTTGTACACATCCTGACCTTCTAAATCATGGTCTGTTTCATATTAGTTGGATTGGTGAATATGAACAAGTTACCCTGCAGTGAATCTTGTTGTCCTGAAGTAAAAAGAGCTGTACCACATACAGCAACCTCTTGTCTCAGCATGAGGCAGGAATAAACTTAATGTTATTCTTGTTCCATTTTTCCAAGAATAATTTTGCCTCAGAGCAAATACCTTTGGAGCAGTGCTCACATGCATGTCTCTCTGAACTGAAATGGTTTGGTGGTCCACCGGCTACTTTCCCATACACCTTTGCACTCTCTCACCCAAGGGTCCTCTCTGTTTACAGTGTGGCCTCTTCCACCACAGGGTCACAGAGACAAGTGGTCACCCCTTGTTTGAATGCTGGCACATGGTCACATCCTTCCTCTTTGAGTGCAGACATTCCAGAGATCAGCACCTTGGGAGCTCACCTGCGTTTTATCCCAGTTAACCCTTTGCCCTGGCTGCTTGCTGTTCTTCCCACTGGACCCGTGACAAAGTCCTGGACCTTCTCACACTGTGGGGTGGGGCAAGGATGCAGTAAGTTTTTGGCAGTGGTGACCACAAACAGTAGGCTTGCAAAGCTATCACCAAGGAGATGGCAGTGGGACACCATTCAATGCTACATCAAGCCTGAAGACTTGATGTCAGGGTTAGAAACTACACCTTCATGAGTGCTAAAGCCACCTGCCCATCCTATACAAGGAGTTGGAATCAATTTTGTCAGAGGGCATCAGCAGTAAGTGCCAGCCTGTATCAGAAGCAGGCAATGGACTAGATGCCACAGGGGACATCAGGATAGAGAATGTGAGTAACAATCAACCAGGAGACATTTGCCTCTCAGGAGCCCCACTGACATGCCACACAACTGGACTCAGACATGCCATCCCTGAGCCAGTAGCCAGCCAGCAGGCTGTACAATACTGTACATGCAGCAATACTGTAGAAGCCAACATCAGCCTTGACAAGAAGAGCAATCAAGCTTGCATTTATTTGCATTAGCTGTAAGTGGATGCTGAGGTATACAGCTGGTATTTGTGTTTGGGTTGTTTTTTTTAAATCACTAGCACTGGGCATTAGGGTGGATGTGAGTGGATCCTTTCTGAGTTCTGCTCGACTTTCTCTCCACCTACTCAAAATGGTGACTGCTGGCCACGGGTTATGAAACTACCCCTTCCCCAGAACCCCCTGATCAAGCCAGTGAATTACCCACTATCACCATGTTGCGTTGCAAGCACTGGAGCCTGATCTAGCTGTCAACCTTATTCATATTGTAGTGTCCCCCTTACCCTGACATCTCCTCAGCTGCGTGCACCAAATTCATACAAGCATTTCAAAATACATCCTCACAATAGATAGGTGCTTATTCCATGATGAGGCTCAGAATCATAGAAAATGAGGGTTGGAAGGGACGTCAGGAGGTCATCTAGTCCAACCCCCTACTGAAAGCAAGACCATCCCCAACTAGATCTTTCCTGCCAAGCAACTATATCATTCCAGGCTTGTCTAGTTGTACAACAAGGCTCACATTTGTGAGAGCCCGGCAGGACAAATTATGCTGAGGGGAAACCAGCACGGGTTCGTGGCAGGCAGATCGTGCCTGACCAATCTAGTCTCTTTTTATGACCAGGTTATGAAATGCCTGGACACAGGAGGAGGGGTGGATGTCGTATACTTAGACTTCAGGAAGGCCTTCAATACGGTATCCCACCCCATACTGGTGAACAAGTTAAGAGGCTGTGACTTGGATGACTTCACAGTCCGGTGGGTGGCGAACTGGCTGGAGGGTCGCACCCAGAGAGTCGTGGTAGATGGGTCGGTTTCCACCTGGAAGGGTGTGGGCAGTGGGGTCCCGTAGGGCTCGGTCCTTGGACCGATACTCTTTAATGTCTTCATCAGTGACTTGGACGAGAGAGTGAAATGTACTCTGTCCAAGTTTGCAGATGACACAAAGCTATGGGGAGATGTGGACACGCCGGATGGCAGGGAACAGCTGCAGGCAGACCTGGATAGGTTGCACAAGTGGGCAGAAACCAACAGAATGCAGTTCAACAAGGAGAAATGCAAAGTGCTGCACCTAGGGAGGAAAAATGTCCAGCACACCTACAGCCTAGGGAATGACCTGCTGGGTGGCACAGAGGTGGAAAGGGATCTTGGAGTCCTAGTGGACTCCAAGATGAACATGAGTTGGCAGTGTGACGAAGCCATCAAAAAAGCCAATCGCACTTTATCGTGCAACAGCAGATGCATGACAAACAGAGCCAAGGAGGTGATACTTCCCCTCTATCGGGCACTGGTCAGACCGCAGTTGGAGCAGTGTATGCAATTCTGGGCGCCACACTTCAAGAAGGATGCAGATAACCTGGAGAGGGTCTAGAGAAGGGCCACTCATATGGTTAAAGGCCTGCAGACCAAGCCCTACGAGGAGAGACTAGAGAAACTGGACCTTTTCAGCCTCCGCAAGAGAAGGTTGAGAGGTGACTTTGTGGCTGCCTATAAGTTCATCACGGGGGCACAGAAGGGAATTGGTGAGTATTTATTCACCAAGGCGCCCCCGGGGGTTACAAGAAATAATGGCCACAAGCTAGCAGAGAGCAGATTTAGATTGGACATTAGGAAGAACTTCTTCACAGTTCGAGTGGCCAAGGTCTGGAATGGGCTCTCAAGGGAGGTGGTGCTACTCTCCCCTACCCTGGGGGTCTTCAAGAGGAGGTTAGCTGAGTATCTAGCTGGGGTCGTCTAAACCCAGCACTCTTTCCTGCTTATGCAGGGGGTTGGACTCGATGATCTATTGAGGTCCCTTCTGATCCTGACATCTATGAACCTATGAATCTATGAACAAAGTATATATTGTGTTTTGACTGAGGGTGGTATTCATATGAGAAGTTAGTGCAATGCAAGAATCTTGTGTACTGAAAAACCCTATACAGTCATTTTTATGTAAAAATTTTATCAGTATGCTTAGAAAGTCCTTAAGAAAAATAACTGCATCAGCCCTGTATCTGAAAGCCCTAATCAGTGTGCTTTGATAATTTAGTTAGGTAGGTAGTAGGGCTCTGCGAAATGGCACTGTTCCATTTCAACATTTCAATGGGACAGCATTTCATTTTGAATTTCGTTTCAATTCGAAACCGCTGTTCCGTTTCATTTCGTCAAGACAGTTTTGCTGTTTCGACGTTTCGCCCATAGGCTGTTTTGAGCTTCCCCATTATAGCCTATAACTGTGTCATTTTTGGCCTGATTTGGATGAAAACTGCCAAAACAGTAGCCCCTTCTGAGGGCATAAAGCCTGCCAAGTATCAAGGAGATAGGTGCAGGGGTTTGGGGGAAACTGCACCTCAAGCTGCAGACAAGCAAAACTCATGACATGTGTGACAGTGTGTGTGTTAAGGCGCAACAGGGTGAAAGCTGCAGGCTTGCTAGCCCCTGCTGGGGACATGAAGTCTGCCAGCTGTCGAGGAGATGGGTATAGAGGGTTCTGGGTTCTGGGGCCCTGCACCTCTGGCTGCTGACAGGCAAAACTCGTGACATGGGTTCTTGTGGGACTATGTCTATCTTGGGTTACAGGGGGGTGAAAACTGCAGGCCTGCTAGGCCCTGCTGCGGCCATGAAGCCTGCCAGCTGTCAAGGACATTGGTGCAGGGGGAGTCTGGGTTCTGGGGCCCTGCACCTCTAGCTGCTGACAGGCAAAACTCGTGACATGGGTGGGTGACACTGTGTGTGTGTTAAGGTGAACCCTCACTCAACTGACACCAAGGCAGAAAGCAGGGCAGTTCAAACAATGCTGCCTTTTGTGCAGTTTTTCCATCCCTCCCCCAGAGCACTGGGATTGGAAGGGACCTCAGGGAAGGATGACTGTCACTGGCCAGCAGCACAGTCAATAACAAGAGTGGTCCTTCCCCCTCCCTCTCCTCACTTTAGTTTCTGTTTCCCCACGGGCAAGACCAGCTTGAGCTTCAAAACTCAAAACGTTTCGAAAATTTTGAAACGCTTTGACTTGCCTCGTTTCATTTCAAGGCTGATTCGAAACTCTCTGTTTCATTTCTATTTTGCTGTTTCAAGCTCAAAATGAGTTGAAACAGCATCAAAATGAAACTGCTGGAAAAACTACACGCAGCCCTCATAGGTAGGTAGTTTTACATTGAGCTGCATGCCAGCATTATCCACAGCACTAGCAGGTAAATTCAAAAGCATGAATTATAAATGGCAAACACTATTAACCCCTCTATATGTCTTTTACTCACTGTAAAATGGCACTGATGGAACAGTGAACTTTGAGCAAGTCCTCAAGGGATATGAAACAGAATTTCAGACATAGAAAATGCACTAGTAGGTCTCTAACATAATAGGGCAGGCTGCTTATCCCAGCACCCAAATAAATGAATCTGTCTTTCCAGTCATGCCATATCTGGAGGTATCATCCTGGTGAAGAACAGCAACGCCCATATAACATGATTCATTTTTGCTATTGCAAATAGGTATTTTTATCACAGAGAGTAGGGACACATCTTCCAACGTCAGGCCTGCTCACAGAAGCACCAGTACAACTATCAACCTTCTCTCAGCAAGACCTCCTCCGCCTTCTCCCACATATACCCACCTCCCTAGTTTTGTCCTGGTAAACAGTTAGGGTGGCCATTCATCCGGTTTTAAAGAGGACAGACTGATTTTCTGGCCCACTGTCCTCTATTAATGTGAAACTGAACACCTTTATGTCCTCTATTTTTCACTGCTTGGCACTCTCCCCCCTCCGCCCCCCCATCACCAGCACTGCCATGGTCACCTGTGGGAGCTCCCCACTCAGTCCACCCCCACTGCTGACACCACCACGGCTGCCTGCTCGTCACCACCACCACACTCCATCACTGCCACCGCTGCCTGTGGGAGCTCACTGTGCCCCCCAGCCTCAGGAGGCACGTGACATTCGTGGTGGTGGGGACAGTTGCACTAAATACAATTGCCCTCTATGCTTGAGGTACCTCGATGGCCACCCTATAAACCAGGGCCGGGCAATTATTTTGGGTGGAGGGCCGCTTACTGAGTTTTGGCAAGCCATCGAGGGCCATGTGACAGGCAGCTGGGGGCAGATAAATGTTAATTTTCTAAATTTTTTAGGGGCCCCATGGGCCTCATAGAATGGCCTGGCAGGCTGCATGTGGCCCGCGGGCTGCATTTTGCCCACCCCTGCTATGAACAGTATTAGCACCGTGCAGCCTCCTCAGTGTTACCTCAAGCACAACACAGCAGCAAATTTGTTATGTACCTTCTCTTATCCTGCCTGGGAGGTTTAGTTCATTTGCAGGCCAGTAAGCAGAGAGGGAAGTTTGAAAAAGAGAAGCTTCAAATCATCTCCAGGGCTCCCAAAACTGTGGAAAACCTCCGGAGGCAGCATCTCAAGCCTGGGGAGCCAAAAAAGCCTTTGTGTTTAAAGCAAGGGAAATCAAACAATGAACAATAACTGCCTTCAAGGGTCCACATCTGCAAGTTCTAGACCGTGGAAGACCTTGCATTAACTACTGTACAATGTCTGGCATAAACATGAGGATGCAGGGGAAAGAACAAAAGAGAAGATGTACTTGGAGGCTATTGAGGTATTAGTGAAGCATGAGGAGGAGAAATGGAGGGAACTCTGAAACAGAAGACAAAGGGCTGATGGCAGAAAGCTGATGGAGAAAAGGTTCTGTCTGACCTGGGAAATGGTTGTAACAGAGAGGCCAGTACAAATGGACATGGAATATATGATAGCTAATGGACATAATGGACAGATTAATGGCACTGCTGAAGAATTTATAAAGATTCCACTCACTGTCCACATTGCCCCCCATTAGCACAGCACAGCAGTTGGCAGGTTTGCTAGCATTAGTTTTGCAACATCAGAAGAGTTCACTGGGAGTCTACTGGGAGCTCCCCAGCGGGGCTGCCCAGCCCTCCAGGGAGAATGGCTCAGAACAGGAACCCAACTCCTCCAATTCACAAGCCACACAAAGGCCTGCTGCTACACAGCACCATCAACTCCCAGGACACTGGGCCAGCCAAGGTTAAGTCTGGTTTTGTTTACTTCAAAGGCAGCATTATTTTCTCTCATCATCCAAACCATCTATGGAATTCACCACAACACTGCCTAGCATGGCCAGGCAGTTATATGGACTATGATGTTTAAGATACAGGTAAAATATCTAAAAGCCATGAAGGCACAGAACACATGCAAAGCAGCCCCTGCCGGTCATTAATCACCGGCTAGAGGCTCACAGTGGTTACAATTCAGGCTATTACAGAAAGTCCCCAATGGCTAATGAGCAATAGGCTCAACAAGAGGCCCAGGTGTTTCCTTACCCCAGGTGCTGGATGCTGAATTTGATGGGAGAACCTAGCCCATCATGGCTTGTATGAGAGGAACCTAGTTAGGTGGATTTGCCTGGAATACTAAAGCCTGATCAGAATCTGTGGCCACTCTTATAATATGCATAACTATAGAAAGTGACATACCAAAATACGTTGAAAATACTATTCTGAGTTTTGAAGTCAACTCATGAGATCTAGAAAATACTCTTCCTTCTTCTGCATTCAACCTGTACGCTGCACATTGCAAGGCTGCTTGGGAAAATTCAGTATGCAATCCAGTAATTAAAGATGGATGGGGTATGGGAGATGAGGGAGCCCTTGCTTCATGTGGTATCCCTAGAACAGTAGTTTTCACTACATCAAAGGGGTCTATGAAAGTTGACTATGATAACTCAGAAGTATATGAATACCCACACTTACAATTCAAAGGGGTCCGCACCGCCATTTGAAATTTCCGAAGAGGTCCATGCTTCCATTTTAAATTTTTAAGGGGTTCGCAAATGAAAAAAAAGTTAAAAACCACTGCCCTAGAAGGAGTTTTAGGTTATTGAGACCAGATGCTAGGTCCAGCGGCTTGTTCTGGCTCTTGTCTTGGCTGTTAAGGAGAGATTCTGCAGTACAGGATACTGAGGCTATGGGCTAGGCCAGGGAATGAATAAGTAGTGTTGAGGTAAGCCTAGCCAGGATCTTCCCCCTCTGCCCCTAGTTGGTCTTGTAGCTCCCATGGATCCCTAGTGCAGTGGAATCTGCTGTTGCTATGGGGTAGTTAGTCTTGGGTCTTTGGAAATGATCAGTGATTTTGGCAGACTGCCAGCATTTTGAGGAAAGAATGAGAAAAAAGGGAGATGATTTTTGACACTTTATGGGTCAGCTAATCTGAATACAATTTCATGGGGGAAACATTCAAGACAAAAAAACAGAGACTGCTGTTGCCCAAAGGGGACCCCCCTCCCTCAGCCTGCAATCTGAATATCAAGGACTACCTCCAAAACATGGAGTTTCTACAATTTATGAAAGATAAAGTACCAAGGATCCTTTATCACAGAAAGCATTAAGTTACTTAAGTATATAGAGTTTTTTCTACCAGATCTCTCTGTACATGAATAATAGCAAGCGGCAATGTGCAAGAAGGTATACTTTGATAGTCTTCAGTAATTGTCCCAAATACTGTATGTTACAAGAGCAATCTAATACAGAGTGTGAGGTTTTACTGAAGAAAGGTTTGCCTTATAAGCTTACCTTAGCCCCTTCAGAGCCTGCTGATTTTGGGAGCTGAGGACTGCCCTCCCAGGTGTCACGAAGCACCTTTTCGGATCTAAGTGCATCAGCAAACGGGTGAAGAACTTGGGTAACATTTTGTTCGATTTGTATTGGTATAAAATAAGTAGTGAGGCACTGGAATTTTTCCATGTAAATAGGTGAGATTTGGGTCCTAAGCCATTTTTTGTCCTTTATATAGCACCAAAGCATGTTTGTCACTTAACAAATAATACAGAAACATAGCCCTGCTCCCCTTGTTACTTTTCCAGGATGCTACAATACCCTTATATTCCTGTAGTAATGCTCTCTTCTCCTCTCCCCCTCTGCCCCTTTAGATACATGGTTGTCATCTCACATGACCCTGACTGATTTCCAGAAAACAAACCTGCGCGTTCAACAGTTTTTAACATTTGTTTGCAATAACCCACTTGTTTGCACAGTCCACCAGCTATGCAGTGCAGCCAAGGCACAAATGGCTTAGCTAGTAACTTACGTCAAAGCTATGCAACCCGCTCAGTCGCTCTGCTTTCTGCGGGGGTAAGCACTTCCTCAAGGTCGGGGAGTCATCGCGGAAACGGTGCAAACATTCCAAGTTCTGCCCTCTCTTGCTCTTGCTGCCGTGAGGCAACAATGGCGGCCTGCTGCTGGGACAACCTCATACACACAAAGGTGCCAACAAGTTTCTCTCCTGGCAACCGTGAGGTCATTCAGAGTCTCAAATTGCACAGCAAAAGCAGGTGCTTTTAATGCAGAAGCTGGTGCTCTGGTTTGTCATATGGCTCTTTTTAAATCAGAGAAAAAGTAACCAAACTCTCCAGGAGCTGTTCTAAATGCCAATATAAATAATGGGACTGGAAGGGACCAGAAGAGTCGTTAAATCCTATTACGGGTAACCATGTAGGATTTATCAAACTGCATCTTAAAGGTAGATTAGTTGTTTGCCCCACTGCTCCACCTGGAAGACTATTCCAGGCACCCTCCTAGCCCTAATGGTTAGAAACCTTCTTCTAATTTGCAGCCCTTGTTTAGTCTTGGCCCCGTTACACTCATTTGTCTTTTGTGCCAACAACATCCTTGCTTAAATAGCTTTTCTCCTTCCCTGCAGTTTATCCCTTCATGTATTTACAGAGAGCAATCCTATTCCCTCTCAGCCTTTGTTTAGCTATGCTGAACAAGCCAAGTTCTTCTAGTCTCCTCTTATAAGACAGGTTCTTCATTCCCTTGATCATCATCACAGCCTGTTTTTTTGCACCTGTTCCAGCTTAAATTAATCTTTGTTCAGCATGGGTAGCCTGAACAGCACACAGGATTCCACGTCAGGTCTCACCAGGGCCTCATACAGTAGTATTAATACTTCCCTAACTTTACTGCAAACACCTTGCCTGACTGCTGCTAGAATCACATTTGCCTTGTTTCATGACTATGTCACACTGATGGTGGATAGTCATCCCAGCTTTAATCTCTGCCCCATCCTCACTGCTCACTAGCGTCATTTCTTCTTTTCTTACTCTCTTTGGGTGCATCCTCATGAGTGGGAATGTACATTTTCCCGGGAACAAACAATAGCAGCATGTTGCCCCGGGTGGGGTAGGGGAGGCTGAAGCCAGCATCTGGACTGGGCCCAGCAGCCTTACGTGGGGCCCTGGGGGCCTCCAGAAGCTACAGCTATAGCAATAGGGAAAAACTAGGAATAACTGGAGAAAACTAGGAGTAATGGTCACAATAGGAGAAAACTGGGAGTAATGGTCACAAACTCCTGGAAGACCGTTTCAGGCTCAACATTAGGAAAAACTACTTCACAACTAGGGTGTCCAGACTGTGGAATAAGCTCCCTCCAGAGGTGGTGCAATCACCTACCCTGGAAATCTTCAAGAGGAGACCGGACAGGCACCTTGCTGGGTCACCTGACCCCAGTTGTCTTTGTTTCTTTGTGCAGGAGGGGCTGGACCCAATGATCTTCCAAGGTCCCTTCCAGCCCCTTACAATCTATGAATCTATTAATACTGCAGCAAGGAGCCTGGCCGGCAACTGGAGTGTGGCTCTGGCTGGGCAGGCTCCAGTTTCAAGTGACATATGTTGCCACCACGTGCGCCACCCAGCTTTTCTTAGGTGTGGGCTTTTTTGACACTGGGATTTCCCAGTGCCTAAATCCCTGTCCATGCTTCAAATTAGCAGTGCAAGGAATGCCTGCATATTTGGTGTGCGCAATGTGCGGTGCCGCAGGTGGGGCTGCAGTGCCGCATACCGCACATGCACACTTGTCTGACTGTGCCCTTTGTGTTTATTTAGCTAAAGAACTTTTCCTCTTGTTTTAATTTCTTTTCCAAGATCTAATTCAGCTTGACTCTTGGCAATACTCATCTTACCCAGCACACTCTGACCTTCAAGATGTACCTTTCCTTTTCCCTGGAACTCTAAGCCAGTCCTTCACGTTTTACACTGAATGCAGCTAACACCATAAACAAAGATGACAACCTAGTTCCCTCTGCTGTTAACATTCAATATCTGCAAACAGCCTATACCCCAGACTGAAATAATTTCTTCCTCATGCTCCCTTTAAATAATTTAAGCTCTTCAGGGCAAAGACCATTGTTCATTTTCAAGTCTGAAACAGCACCAAGGACATCATAAATATTAATTAGATAATAATTTGATGCTCATTTAATAATGGGTTGAGCCAGATGCTGTTTGGGCAAGTACACCACAAGCATATAAGTAATATGATTCAATGATGGTACAATGCTGGTTCATTTTTAGTCCAATGATAAGATGTGTCAGTGATTTGCTGCTAACATAATGGGGTTTTACATATGCAGATTTGTGGAACAGTGTGAAGACATCAGTCCTTTGGTATTACACAGCATCTCTTCCTGCTTAAAGATTTTCCAAAATATATTTGAAGACATGATATCAATCCAATCAAGGCAGTGGTAGTACTTAACTGGTAGAAAAGTAGTACTTAGTACTGATCATCTTTCAAACACTACACAGGTCTCACAATGATGATAATGCATTAATTTTAACAAATACTTTTGAAAGGCACAAAACCAATAAATTATGAATCGCCGGGGGCGCTACAAAGAGCAGCTGAAAATGCTGCAGCTTGCCAACAAGTTTTACAAGAGACAAGTATGGACAGGGCAAAGAACTAAGATTTGGCTGTGTCCTGTGAAGTTCGGTGCCCAGAGGCTTGCAAAGTCAAGTCCAATAGTTGATGAAGGAGTTGAAACTTAGAGTGAAACCCTGACCCCTTTGAACTCAAACTTTTAGAATGAAATCCCAGTCCTATTGGACTCAGTGGGAGTTTTTTCCTTTTAAGGCATTTGACAGTCCATGGATAAAAGTATAGGTTATGCAACAGAAAAGAATCTATAGCTGGAGTTTATTGCATCAAAGATGGGGGAATGAGGGTTGGGAAAAAGAGACAGAATATATGCATTTAAGAGGAGGCAAAACAAGGAAAAGGATATTATGGGACATTCTCATTTCAGAGAGACTAGCAAAAGGAACTACATTAGGCAGGGAATGCTAAGAGACAAAATAAACCAATAGCACGCAAGTCAAGGCAAATCCCGAGGCTGCTGCAACCATTGGGGCACCTTAGATGCTGTAACAACCCTCCCCCACTCTGCCCTGTTTTCATCAATCAATCAAAAGCATTGACTTAGTATTTTGACCACCATATGAAGCTGAATCAATGGCTAGTAAGCTAATGAAGTAGTAAGAGGACAAGAGAAATAAGTAGCCTAGCAGAGGTAAGGATAACAAAAACTCTCCTTGCATCTAGGACTTAAAGCAAGACCTGCTTCTTCACTGATGGTGTCACATAACAGCAATAGTAGGTAGAAAACCCCGGTTTGTCCTTGGCAAAGGCAAGAAAGAAGGAAACGAAGGGAACACCTACACTAGCTCCACACTTCTCTGAAGACTCATCAAAAAATTAGACCCACCCACTCATTCCTGCTTTACATCCTCCAAACCTGGAACAGAGCCAATAAGGATACCCTGGGAAGGCTCCACTCTACCCTCACTACTACTTTTGAGATCTGTCTGAAAACTTGGGCACAGCAGCATGGAGGTGGGGAGGGGGGCACCTTATCATCTCAGTCCCAAGATTGGAGTGGGTGGGTGGGGCTTAAATGGTTATATGTTAATTCTCTGGTCTTGCCAAATGTGAATTACTTTTTGAGCAGTCTGAGCAGTCAGTGCGGTTGGATTCTCCCATGCAGTTAATATCCAGTGATCTGCCTCCTCCTCCTGACAAACCAAATGACTGAGTGCTTGCTGAGCATTACACACAGCACCAATCTTTTCTTATACCTCAGAGAGCAGGCATATGGACATTCTGCTTGCCAACATTGGTTCTGCAGATTGGCACAAAGCAATCCAGATTCCCTTTCCAAAGAATCAGTGTTATGCATGGGATCCATAAGGCATTTGGATCTAGTAATAGCTTGGAATAAACCTGAAACCTTCCATCTGTGCCCAGAATTTATGGTTCCCAACTGGCACTGCTGTGCATGGCCACAAAGCCAGCTAAATCAATATAATCTTTTACATTGATTATATCAGTTTTATCATACACACATACACTCACACATATGAGAAAGACCTAGACACAGACAAATGTCTAAACCTCCAGTATCTCCCGACTGATTTTTTATTCTTCAAATTATGTCTATGGGTAAAGTAGCTGCGGTGTTCCTTTTAGAATTCATGTTAGTACTGCAGGATTTCTGTTTGCACTGAGCAATACTTGGAGCTGCCAAGAAACCAGATCCACTGTCACATATTTTATGGATATTATCATTCCAAAAAATGTTCACAATGCACCTTTCCAATGGCTAGAGGTCATAATCTTAAAACAGACTTAGGTTAAATCTCTAGTCCAACCTACCTTTGTGTCACTAAATAATAGCATTTGAAATCAAGGCAAAATTCACTGCAGCATGGAGGGTGTATAAAAGGCCTTACTCATGGAAGCTCAAATTTGGGGGCCCAGACACCAGCCCAAATAGCAGGCAACTTCTATGGGGTAGAGGAGAGGTATGAAGCCTTCCAATGAGCTGAAGAGCTGTTCTACAGTGCTTACTTAAGACCTATGACAGAAGACTCCATGCACCCGTATGCTCCAACTGTGGATAACTGAAGAATCAACCTTTGTCTACCCCAACTTTTCTCAGATCACCTCTAAGAGCCCCCCTTCTGCTCAAAAGAAACTATTATCCTGATCAGGGTGCTGCCTAAACTAGCTAGCAATACATGCTGGAGAGAAACTTGCTTCTCTTAGGTTCCTAACTCTGAACTGCTCTGGTTGGGGTTCACACACTTGAAGCCTTCCTTAGATTTAGGCACCTGAGCCTTTTCTTTCAAATGCTAAGGAGCGGTCAATGTTTTTGAAATACCCATGGAGAAAGTAGGTGGTCATCCTCATTCTGGTGGCCATACTTTTTATTCAGTAGCTCAGCAGTTAGGGCTGTCACCTGGTATATGGGGAACCAGGGTTCAAGCTTGTCTTCTACCTGAGGGGATTTCAATGAATGCTTAGCAGAAAATATGTAAACATTCATTAAAAAGGGAGTGGTACCCAAGTCTTCTGCCCTCCAGGTGAGAGTAGTTTTCCCTACTATTTAGCTGGTCTAGTTGTCAGGGTTGTTAGGGGGCTAAGTATTATTGATCAGGTCAGGCTCCCTCATTTTGGATGGTCTGTATGCATGCTATCAGGATACCACCTGTGATGCTATGCCCCAAATCAGCTCATTAGTCCAGAAAAAGACTTCAGGTTTCAGCTCTTAGTAACAAAAGCTCACCCAGGTTTATTGCCCACAAATAAGCCTAGACACTAGCCTACACGGCCAACTGATAGATGGTCCTATCTAGGTTATTTGCAGGCATGGTACAGGCATGAACATAATTCTTATGCCCAGTACAAAGTATTAGATGTTCCCAGGTGCCTTTTTATGCAATGATGAATGCAACTTCATGTTTACAACACACACATCCCAGTTCTCACCAATTACTAAAACATATCTTGGTGACATCATGCACATCTTAATTCTCACCAATTACTGCAAAATTCCCAGCAAATATAAGGTTCCCAACCCAAGGTTAGTTTGTTTTTAACTGACAATCTGCAAAACTTTTTACTAACAACCAAACTTTTTTATTGACACATGATTTTACTGTAAAAAAACCCCATGTCTTGCATTGGCAACTGTGTTTGACTGCAGCAGTGGTTTTTAACACCATGTTGTCCTCCACTCATCCTCAAACTCTCACACTGTCATAGATTTCATAGACATGAGGGCTGGAAGGGACCTCATAAGATCATTAGGTCCAGACCCCTGCCCAAGGGGCAAGAAGTCAGCTGGGGTCAGATCACCCCAGCAAGATAAGCACCTAAGCATTTCTTAAAGGTATCCAGAGTAGGTACTTGCACCATTTCTTTGGGGAGTCTATTCCAAACTCTGGAGAGACAGATGGTAAAGAAGTTTTTCCTTATGTCCAGTCTAATACAGTCTTCCAGCACTTTGTGACCATTAGACCTTGTCTTCCCTTGGGGTGCCCTTGTGAACAGAAATTCTCCCAGTTCCTGATGCACCCCACTTATATACTTATAGACTACCACTAAGTCACCCCTGAGCCTTCGCTTTTCCAGGCTGAAGAGTCCCATGCCTCTCAACCTCTCCTCATAAGGCCTGTTCTCTTGACCTCTAATCATGTGCGTGGCTCTCCTCAAGGAACTACACCCCACACCATGCTGCCCCCCAGCCTAATCCTCCAATTACCTTCCACCGGCTCTGCCCCCTACCCCAGCATGGACCCCCACCCTTTGCCTCTCCCCCTGTCCCAGCCTCACAGCTCCATCCCTAGCATTCCCATCCCAGGACTATGGAGCCCTGCATATCTTTGGGATGAACACTGAGCAGGCAAACATGCAGTGGCAGCACTTGCTAGGGCAAGCTATGGAGGCTCTCATGGGTCAGAAAGCCCTGAGACAGTTCAGTTTTGGAGTCCAAGCAATGGTCACACTTAGATACCAGATGACATTTCTCTGCTCTCTCTGAATATAACTTTATTCACACAGATCTTGAAACAAATCCAGCCTTACAGAAGGTTCAATTAATCTTACAGACACTGGGGACAGACTTTTATAGGGTTGTTTGTTTTTTTTTTAAATCAACGATCCATAAATTTATGGACCCTTGGCAACCCTGAGATCCATTGCGAGGTCACTCTGATCTTTCTTATGGTTTTCTTTAGTGGTCTAATCAATTCACTCTCTATCTGTTGGCCTTGAAGGCTCTTCTAAAACAAATGACCCACTTTCCCTGCATTTCTCTGCAAGCCATATATGACATTCCTAGTTCTGTATTGATTGGGGCCTACTTTAGTTCATACTGGTACCAGGGCCTCCATATGATTTGGATATGCACTGACCTGCAGTTGAATTAATCCATGCTCTAGTAAGGCCCAGAGCTGGCAGTAAAGCATCATGGCAAACTTTACTCAAATAAAGGAACCGATATCTATTGGTAATATAAGCAGCTGTTTGTTCTGAGACGTAGCACAAAGATACAGTATTTGGACTGTGTTGGGACATTATCAGCCGAGGAGGATGAGTAGCGAGGTAGCCAAATTTGTGGACGCCACAAAATTACTCAAAGTGCTAAAGACCAAGGCAGATAGTGAGGAACTACATAAGGCTTTGGCACTGTTGGGCAAATGGGCAGCTACGTGGCAGTTGAAATTCAATGTAAAGTGATGCTATGACACAATTGAGCCCCAGGAGTGGCCATGACACCCCCTGGTAGTCACGTACCTCCTGCCCTGCTTTGGCTTCATGGGTATCCTTCCTTTTTTCTTACCTACCATTCCTTTCTGGAATTACTCTAAAAAAGGGAGGATGCCCAGGGTCCCAGAGCAAGTCCTCGTCTCGTCTGTCAGCAGGTTCCTCCCGAGCCCAGCCGATCCCTGTCCAGCCTTTCAAACACTAAGTGAGGCCCTCCTAGCCCCACCCCTGCCCCAGGGCACTCATTGCCTTAAGGCAATGCTTCCCAAACTTTTCCTCAACATTGCCCCACTTATGACCCCGTTTCCTCAGTAAGCCCCTCACTCCTAACTCGCAGCCACCAACCCCCTCCAGGTGCCCCTTCCTCACAGCCGTGGACCTGCCAGTGCACCTCACTCCCAATCCACCTTTCACTTTCCCCAGGTGCCCCAGGCCATAGCCCACAGCCCCTGTACCCCCACCCCAGCAGTGCTTGAGCCCCGGCTGCCACCCACAGGAAGCAGCAGCTGCCGCCAAGGCTGGAGTGTGAAGTCTGGCTCCCCACCTCTCTGCTCCTGTGCCCTCCCACAGGTGGCACAGCCAGAGTGGAGCTCATGGGTGGGGGGAGGATGTGGGTGGCCCACTGTGAGTTTGGGGCTCCCTACCCTGCTGCCCTTTCCCCAGGCCTCTGCAGCCCAGAAGGCATGACCTGGCTCAGGAGCGAGCACCATGCCACAACCTCATCCGCTGATGTTGTGAGCCCATTTGGGGCCAGTTTGGGAACTGCTGCCTTAAGGGCTATTTGTGGCCTCCTTATGCCCCTGCAACCATGATCATGCCTCACAGAGGTTACCAGTTAATCACTCCAATGGAACAGCTCACCCGAATACAACATCAGGCCTCCAGGTCTTTGTCAGGGCCTCAGCCTTCCAAGTATCCACCCCTTTTTCTGTAGCTGGGTCCATAGTCGAAGGCCCACTATCTTGGACCTCAGCTTCCAGGACTCAGCTGTGATCTTGCCCTGCCCATGCTATGGACTCTGACTCAACTCTCTGGCCCCTCTCTCATTCAAGCTATTGGTCCTCTTGGCTTCAATCACTCACTTCAGATGCTGCAGTCCCTGCCAGGGCTCAAGTTTTGGCATGCCCCTCAGGCTCCCCACTGTGGCCCAGGCTTTAGCCCTCCTACCTTCTTCCTGCCTATGTCTTGTGCTCTGCCCCTGGCACAGCTCAAGACTTCATGTGCTTCTCAGACACCCTGTGGGCTCCTTGTCACCCCTTATAGCCACACCCGATTGGCAAGTTTAACTTGAACAAAAAAGGCAAACAACTGCTTAAAAAAAAACCCCTGCCCCCACCTCTTCCCCCCCCCCACTCAAGGTTAAACAAATATTTGGCCACCCATCCTCCTGTGGGGCTCTCACTGCTCTATCTCCAGGGCATTTAGTGCCTGCCAGGGTCTCTTGAGCAGCTCCTCCCTGCTGAGAGCTCCATCCCCTGCAGAGCATGGGCCCTTTCTCCTCCCCTGCCCTTCTCCAGGTTTTAGCCTTTAAATGTCTTGGAGTCATGCCCCTTTAGGTCAGGTGGCCATTTAGCTCCAGGACAGATGTTCCTTTTTAATTCTAATGTGCAGTTTATGGCTGCTACTTTGGCTGCCACAGCAGTGCCATTGCTGCCCAAGCAGGGCTCTGCCTTACCATCCTATTGCTGGGTAGCTACCTTGGCAATAAGAGCTTGCAGCCTCTGGGTCCCTGGATGCCTACTCCCCTGCAGCCAGCCCATAATGAGCAGTATTCTCCAGCGTGGGAACTTCCCTATGGCTGCTTCTTCCTTAAAGTAACGAGAGTCCCTGGCTCCCTCTTACACATGAGCACACATGAGTACCTCTTGCACATGGGCAAAAATAACCCAGATTTTACCTACACTATGATGGACTCTATATATTAGCTGTTTCCACACAGAAAAGAGATCTGGGAGTCATTGTGGGCAGTTCATTAAAAAATATCAAATCTGTCAAAAAGGCAAACAAAGCGTTAGGATTAAGAAGGGAACTATAAAGAAAATGGAAAACGTCATTATGCCTCTTTATTAATCCATGGTGAATCCACACCTTGAATACTGTGGACAGTTCTTGTCTCTATAACTCAGAAAGGATATAGAAGAACTAAAGAATACACAGAGGAGGGCACCAAGGACCATCTGTGGTATGAAGAGGAGTCCATACAAAGTGAGACTAAAGAGGCTAGGACTATTCAGTTTAAAAAAGAGATGCTTGATGGGGGGTGGGGGGACATGATAAGGATTTACCAAATACTAAGTGGCTAAGAGAAAGTAAATAGGGTTTTATTATTTATTGTCTGTCACAATATAAGAAGTAAGGGGTCACAAATGAATGAATCTAGCAGATAGTAAGTTTAAAACTAACAAAAGGAAGTTCTTTTTCACACTGCATGCAATTAAGTGTGAAACTCATTATCACAAGATGCTGTGGAAGCTGACAGTTTAACCATATTCAAAAAGGGATTGGACAAATTCTTGGAGGAAAACAGCATCAGTCATTCTTAGACACAGGAGTCAGGGATACAGCCTTTGAATCAGAACTGCCTAGACCTTAAAATGCTGGAGGCTGTAAGTGGCAGAAGAACAGTAGATAAAAACCCTGGTCATACCCTGTTCACTCTGCCTTTCATCATTCACTCTCTAACCACTATATGGCACAAGTTACTGGACAAGATGGACCTAAAATCTGACCCAGTAAATGGCAGTTCTTACGTTCTTAAAAAATGTTTTGCTAGGTTTGGTGCACTAGATGGAGCTCTAACATATCTATTACATTCTTATTATAAAACTCACTGTTTTAACTGCAAAGTAGAGCACAAGACTTTCAGAAGCACTGCTGTCTGTCATGTACTCTACTGGCAAATTTAACTCTTGATTGTGGACATTGAGGGTGGTATTTCAGCCTAACTCTGCTCCTGCTGACGTCAATGGTTGAAGACATTAAGAACAAAGTTAGACAAAAGGTCTGGGTATGTGTGAGGGAGAAGGAATATTTAGTTTGGTTTGCTCTATGGTTTGTTATTTTAGTGACATGGATTATTGCTTATTTATTCAGAGGATTGTTTTGAGATGTAAACACGTTTATGATCCCATTTCTTGGCAAGTGCTCTCTCTTGCAAAAATCACTGAGCATCACCACTTCCGTTAACATCAGGGGGACTGAAGAGCTGAGCACCTTGCAAGACTGAGCCCTTGAAAAGCAAGGAAGGGTTTAAAAAAACATTATACGGTTAAGGCATATGAACTCTTGAAGTGTTCAGCTTTTCATACCACCTCTTCCTGACAGACAGGAAAATGGAAGATGATTTCCTGAAAGGTCAAAGCCTAGAAATCTGACTTGCTTTTGACATATGGAAACTTGCACTGCGTGCTTTTTTGATTACTCTCCTGATAATGGATAGGACACTAGTTGTGTGGAATATAAATTTCACCACTGTAAAACAGTGCAGAATATTTTTGCTTTTCTTGACTTGGGTTTTACTTGATTTTAATTTGCTACATTCTGTGTGCCTGTAGTTGTGTACCACTGCATTTATTCTGTTAGTGCTGAGACTATATAGCTTTAAACTTTTATAACGTGATCCATACAAAGTCATCACAATCTTGATGAGTACAGATTTGGAAGCCAAAAATACCTACACTTTTCAAAAACAAATTAAAAGGTATTGATTGTCCTAAGGGCAAAAATAATGGTCTGTATTGTTTTAAGCAGTTTTTAATTAATATTTAATGGGCCATTTTCCTTTGTGATTTCAGTATGGAGAGTTATAGCACGTTAAAAATTTTGACAAGCAGCTTCATAGTGAATGGATTTTCCAGGCTCTGCAATAGTTCCTTCTTTTTACCATTTCCTTTGGGATGAATTTAATGCAGATGCAACTGCAGTGCCCCCAACCAGTACATATTAATCAGAGCCTGTCGAAACCAGACCTAGAAGCAAGAGAACAATTCAGTGGCTATCCATCCAGTTCTAAACCCCTTTTTACTGAGGCTGCCAGGGTGTCTATTGTGATGAAAGTTTTAGTCTGTAGTTCTAGTAGGGGGCTGTACCCCTTGTGTGGAGGCTGAACCCCCTGTTGGGGGCCCATACTCCTTGTGTGGGTGTTGAACCCCCTGTTGGGGGGCTGAGCCCCAGGTTGGGGGAGGGCATACCCCTTGTGTGGGGGCCATCACCCTGTGGGAGTGCAGCAAAACATGTATTCATTAATTCATGAACCATGTATTACAATTCACTTTATTATTATGAGACTTGCTTTAACACTGTAAGATATATCAATAAAACATTGTCCAACTGATCACTGTCTCTTTCTTGCTCTCTGTCTTGATAATGGTCTTTTGTTTTACTTGTGGAGGAACATGGATTTGGGGGTATTTTACAGAGTGACTTTGGGATTCTTTTTATCAGGGATTTTTCAGTTTTCCGATAGGGAACACCAGAATTCCTGCTAGGGAGGCAAGTGGCAGGACTCTGCCTGCTCAGAGCTGGCACCTTCGACCCAGCTGACTGTGGCTGACCTCCTGGCCAAATGGGACCAGGAGGACATGCTTTGACAGTTCAAAGCAGGCCACCACACCCAGAACATCTTTCAGGTGATAGCTGCCCAGATGGCCGAGCAGGGGGCACAAAAGGCAGTAGTGCCGCACGAAAGGCCAACCCTGCAACCACATTCTACTGACTGCTGGCCCAGAGGGGCAGATGCCTCTACTGGCTGTGCAGTCCCCATCCGGGTCTGGCAGGTGCACAGCAGCTGATAGCCAGGCAGCAGCCCCCACTGCCAGACTGCTGCAGTAGGTAGAGGGTGCAGGGAACTCTCAAGGCTGCTTCAGCAGTCCAGCTGGCACAAGGGGTAGTGTCCCCAGGTACCAATTGGCTGGGCCCCAGAAGCTCCTGAGAGCGAGTAGCCCTGGAGCTACTTGCCAGGGCGGCTTTTTATACTGCTGGGGCCAGGACAGGGTAACTTTTTATACTGCTGGTGACAGCACAGGTGCTGGCCCCAGGACCTAGCTCCCGCTGACTGCAGATCCGGGAGGAGCCAGGCATGGTTATTTTGCCCCAAGTGGCACAATTTGCTCCACAACAAAGTGCATGTCCGAGCACGTGCGCTGAAGCAAAAAGCCCCGGCTCAGATTTGCACTGCTTCTATTTGAGCTGCTGCAAGCACATGTGCTTGCATGTGTGGATGCGCCGTAAGAGTTTTGTTGCATGTGTGGTTTACTGTGCCTGGAAGAGGGAAAGAGTGAGGCTTTGAGAGCAGGAGTAGAGAAAGGATAGTCCCAGGATGGGCAGAGTAGAGAGAAAGGAATAGTCCCAGGAAGGATAGGGTGCTTTGAGGAGCCCCAAGGCTGAGCTTCCAAGGGGCTGCCACAAGTCTGTCTGCAAGGGACCCTCAGAGACCTGAGTTTCTTCCCACTGTACTGCCACTTGCCTCAAGGAACAGAACAAGGCTGCCCTAAGATAGCTCAACTCAGCAAGCCTTAGCTCCACTGGTCTTATTCTGGATCCTAGAGCTACAGTGAGGGAATCTCTGCCACCCCTAGATGGCTACCCCGTTGGGTTATGAAATAAATTATAAGTCCTTCTTTCTGTGGAAAGAGTTAGCCTGGAGCATCCCTTGCCCAGAAACCACTCTTTCAAAGGGTGCCTATACATGAACAGTGAGGCTGCTCCTATGCACTATAATTACTCAAGTCTTAATCAAGTCTGATCGAGTGTGGTAATTACTGCATTCCAGCAAACTCCAACATCTTGTGTATCCGTGTCCCTGTGCTTAAAAATGGCAGCAGGGGAACAAACTAGAGCTTGTCAAATGAGCCACTCTAATTAAAATGCCCTCCCTCCCGCTCCTGAAGCACACATATAAACACCCAGAATGTGATCAGTAAGGAGACAAAAAAACACAAGGATTTATTATATGCAATAAAAGCATTACTTTTATCTTGCCAGTATCACCAGAAATCAATCTTACTGCCCATTTGTGCCAGCCCTAGCCACTGAGGTCTTTCTGCCAGCCCTGGCCACTGACCCTTCTCCAGCTTGGGAAAAATTCAAAAGACCACAATAGTTTAGAGGTAGCTTCCTATATCACTTCCAACCAGCCCTCTCCCTCCCTGCTCAACCTTGCCACCAGCCTTCTCATTACTCATGAGCACCAGAATCCTCCAAAAAGTTCTGGTCACCCCAAGGTACCTGGCTGGAGAGCCATTTCCTTGAGATGCCTTTCCTATAGAGGAGTTGATTTCCCTATAACAGACAGACAGTGCCTTGGGACCTGTAAGATGAGAAAGTGAAACTACTTTTAGAAACCAACTTTTAGAAAAGATTATAATTCTTTGAGCCTCACTTTACAATAGGGGAGAAGAAAGAGTAGATTTTACTTGTAATACTTACATTGTTCCTATTAGCATAGTATCTGAACATCTGCATGCACTATACACATGTAAGATGGGGAAATGCTGCAATCCCATTTTATACATGGGCATCTGAGACATGGATAACCTAAGTCCAGATATTTCAGGGGTTTTGCCTTCCTCTGTAGTTCATGGCACAGTCTTCCCATGATTGTCCAAGAGTATATTAACCAATTAATACTCCGTCATTGCACTGGCACATTGCACTGGCAGGGTGTTGGCAGTACTCTTGTCACCCCTACTTTTACCCAGAAAATGCTAGGAGTTGTTCTTGGTGTTTCTGGTGCTGTGCTTTGCAGTTATGTATGAGGGCTGGAAGTAGTGATTTGAGAGAATCCTTAAGTACATGGTTGCCTGAAAATGCAAGGAACTGGACTGGACTTGGTGGCCATAGAGGCCTCTTCTGGTCTTACATTCCTTTATGTCCTATCATTTGACTGGATGACCAGTCTTGGGTGTCAAGCTTCCAGCATGAGACAGGAGGGAACTCCCTTTGCTCTTAGATTTTTCCATGCACCAGGTGGCTGTGTTGTGCACATAACCAACCACCAATGCTTACATGCTTTCCAAATTGTTCCTTTCTAGTAACAACTGCATGAGCAGGAAGCAGAGAGCTCCCTCATTTTGAAGCATATTTTATAGCAGATGTAACCTTTCCTAAGTCAGTATGTGTACAAAGTTATTGAAAAGGCTTTAAAATCTCAATTCCGTGGGCAATGCAGGTTGGGTGAGTGGGAATCTAGCCCAAAATATGTTCTCAGAGTAGATGGGTTTCAGGTAATTTTCCATTCTCTGAAGATTAACAGGTGATATCTCAGCTTCACTAAAGTCAGTAGTTTTGCAATTCTGTTAAATGAGGTCAGGATTTCTCCCCACGTATGGACCAGGTTACATATGTTGACACCTGATCTCAAGCCCATTGAAGCCAGCTGAAAGACTACCCAAAAGTTTCAACAAGCTCAGAGCCATGAAGAGTAAAATTTTCAAGAGATGGATACACAAAGCAGTACATTTTTCAAACTAGCCAGAGGGCTTTGGAAGCAGATATATAAATCTCAAGGGAACTTTTGTTACTCAACAGGAGATAAAAGAATTGAGGAAAATAGTACTGGCTGGGGAGTGAACAACCAACAGCATGCCATGATTCTCTGCAAGATAGCAACAATTATGTCACAGGCAAGAAAATATAAAGGGACACATGTTCTATTCCTACAAACTTGGCAAGTTAGACAGAAGAGTAATGAATTAGTCCAGAATGCTATTCCCTACCACCAATGTAGGAGCAGCTTAAAAAGAAATGTGTACAAATATCATCCCTAAATACACGGGGAGCCAAATGTCCAGAAAGAAAAAGGAAAGGGTGCATTTCCTTATAGAAATCAGAAACAACCTCTTCGGAACATTTTAACTGAAGGTGTAAAAGATGAGATTTGTTAGATCCAAAACAGTCTCTCAAATCCTAAGCAGGGATTGGGTCACCCCCCTCCCCCCCCCCCACCGGGACCCCCATAGGCCCCAGAAGAGGCGCACTCAGGCCTAGGGTCAGTGAGGATCTAGTCAGGGAACTTCTGGATGGACTGGACGTATTTAAATCAGCTGGTCCTGATGCTCTCCACCCCAGAGTGCTGAGGGAATTAGCAGAGATCATTGCAGGACCCCTGGCATGGCTTTACGAATACTCATGGTGCTCTGGTGTGGTGCAAGAGGACTGGAAAAGGGCCAATGTGGTTCCCATTTTCAAAAAAAGGAGGAAGGAGGATCCAGGAAACTATAGGCCACTTAGTCTTACCTCGATCTTGGGTAAGCTTTTTGAGAGAATTATCCTGGCACATGTCCATGAGGGGCCAGCAGGGGAGGTTATGCTTAGGGGCAACCAACATGGGTTCATTAGAGGCAGATCCTGTCAGACCAACCTGGTGGCCTTCTATGACCAGGTTACAAAATCCTTAGATGCAGGGGTAGCAGCGAACGTAGTCGTTCTGGACGTTAGGAAGGCCTTTGACACTGCCTCCCACCTCATTCTCATTAAAAACTAGGGGACTGTGGCGTCGACACCTACACAGTCAAATGGGTCACTAGTTGGCTGGAGGGCTGCACCCAGAGAGTGATGGTGGACGGGTCATTTTTGACCTGGAGGGATGTGGGCAGTGGGGTTCCCCAGGGCTCAGTCCTCAGGCCTGCACTGTTCAACATCATCAGCAACTTGGACAAGGGGGTAAAAAGCACCCTGTTCAAATTCGCAGATGACACTAAGTTGTGTGGGGAAGTAGGCACACTAGAAGGGAGGAATAGGCTGCAAGCAGAAGTAGACAGGTTACAGGGGTGGGAGAATGAGAACAGGGTGGGTTTCAACACTGACAAGTGCAAGGTACTGCACCTGGGGAGGAGGAACCAGCAGCATACTTGCAGGCTGGGGAACTCCCTTCTCATCAGCACAGAGGCAGAAAAGGATCTTGGAGTCATTATTGATGCCAAAATGAACATGGGCCAACAGTGTGGGGATGCAGTCAGGAAGGCCAACCATACCTTGTCACGCATCCACAGATGCATCAAAAGTAGGTCCAAGGGGGTGATCCTCTCCCTCTATGAGGCACTGGTCAGGCCACAGTTGGAGTACTGCATCCAGTTCTGGGTGCCGCACTTCAGGAGGGATGTGGACAACATGGAGAGGGTCCAGAGGAGGGCCATTCACATGATCAGGGGGCAGCATGGCAGGCCTTACAAGGAGAGGCTAAGGGACCTGAACCTGTTCAGCCTCCACAAGAGAAGGCTGAGGGGGGATCTAGTGGCCATTTACAAACTAGTCAGAGGGGACCAGCAGGCATTGGGGGAGTCCCTGTTCCCCCCGAGCACTACCAGGAATAACTAGCAATAACGGTCACAAACTGGCAAAGGGTAGATTCAGACTAGACATCAGGAGGCGCTACTTCACTGACAGGGCAGCTAGGACCTGGAACCAACTTCCAAGAGAAATGGTGCTGGCTCCTACCCTGGGGATCTTTAAGAGGAGGCTGGATGAACACCTTGCTGGGGTCGTTTGACCCCAGTACTCTTTCCTGCCATGGCAGGGGGTCGGACTTGATGACCTGCTCAGGTCCCTTCCGACCCTACCAACTATGAAACTATGAAACTGAAATAACTGCAAACAAGGTGCTAACAACTTCAATGCAGTGTTGAAACTAAAGGTGAGTCTACACAGCGCAATGGGATTCTTCGTAGAGATACACGAGGTTGATCTGGAACTGAAAGCAGTCTAACTGCAGAGTTATTTAGTTAGCGTGAAGTGACCTGTGTCAGAGTCTAAGCTGCTACACCTCTGCCTGGCGCTACTTTGTGCTGTGTTGGCACACCAGCTTGTTTGAGCAAGGACAGGCATCTCATTGTGCAGTTAGCCTCTATCAGTGTGAAGAACAACCTTTCTTCCTGTGGAAGAGTTGAGGGTATTGATGTGCTGACCACTGAAGAATTTTGAGTCTCTCTTGACACTGTGCTATAAGAGAGCTGAGATTCTCATCATCCATTCACAGTCCTAATCTGTTATGAAGTTGAAAGGCTGTCAAAACAGAGTGGTTCTTCAAGGACCAAAGACATTGGTTCTTGGCTTAGCAGTGACCATGAGATGATTGATCCTGAGGAAAGGAATCAGGATCCTGAGGCAAGGAAGGATGCAGCAAAGTAAGGCTCCTGGACTTCAGAAAAGCAGACTTCTACTTGCTCAGACAATTCATGGGCAAGATTCCCTCAGAAGCCAGTCTGAGGGGAGAAGAGAGTCCTGGAGAGTTGGCTATACTTTAAAGAAGCCTTACTGAGAGAGCAGGAACAAACCATCCCAATGCACAGAAAGATTAGCAAGTATGCCAGAAGACCACCTTGGCTTAGCAGAGAACTCTTTAGTAAACTATGTCACAAAAAGGAAACTTATAAGAAGTGGAAACTCAGACAAATACATAAGGAGAAGTATAAGAGTATTGCTTAGGTATGCAGGGATGAAGTCAGGAAGGTCAAAGCGCAATTGGAGCTGCAGCTAGCAAGGGACCTGAAGGGTAACAAGAAGGGTTTCTACAAGTATGTTGGTAGCAAGATGAGGATCAGAGAAAGTGTGGGTTTCTTAATGAATGAGGGAGGCAATCTTGTGACTGAGGAGGCAGAAGAGGCTGAAGTGCTCAATGCCTTCTTTGCCTCAGTCTTCACAGGCAAGGTAAGCTCCCAGGCTACTCACCAGGCAGCACAGTTTGGTGAGGAGGTGAGCAGCCAACAGTGGCAAAACAACAGGTTAGGGACTACTTAGAAAAGCTGGACATATATAAGCCCATGGGGTCAGATGGGATGCACCCAAGGGTGCTGAGAGGGTTGGCTGATGAGACTGCAGAGCCACTGGCCATCGTCTTTGAAAACTCATGGCAAATCAGGAGAGGTCCTGGATGATTGAAAAAGGGCAAACAATAGTGTCCATATTTAAGAAAAAGAAAAAGGAGGGTCCAGGGAACTGCTGCACTTCTTTGCTTTGACAAAATTAGAGAAAAACTGAAGGAACACATTCTGCCAAAGGCAGATCCAGGTGTGGTGGGGAGGAAGAAGCAGGATGCAGTTGTATCCTGTCCTTTTGATTCTTGCTCCACCCAAAACTTAAAATCAATTGCCTGGGAGATGCACCAGGATTTCGATTCAGGCACTGAGGGAATCCATTCGTTTCATGGCTCCTTATAATATACCTGATTCCTTCTAAACTCTTCATTCCACAGGTGTTAATCATCTTAATGTTCCACCAATGAAGCTATCCTTCCTTCTGCGATTCTGCAGTCTGTCAGCTATTTCTGGTAACATAGCCAATACATGTGTCAGAGCAGACTCAATTAACTGAGTCTGCTGAGCGTAATTACTGCACTCCAGCAGACTCCAGCATCACATGTATCAATGTCCTCACGCTGATAAGTGGCAATGGGGGCAGCATGGGGACACTGATGCACATAATACTCCAGGCTCTTTAATTAGAGTGGCTCTCGGAGCCCACAGCCTTGTAGACTGTTGTTAATGCCAGCTAAAAACATTAACCCAGATGTGGAAGTGGTAACTCATGTGAACATTAACTCAAGTGTGACATTAACTTTCAGTGAAGCACTGGATGAACTGTCAAGATGCTCATAGGATGCATCCATACACACAAGCACGTGCTTTTGCAGCAGCTCAAATAGGAGCAGCAGAAATTTGAGTTGGGAATTGTTGCCTCAGCGCATGTGCCCCGGCATGCACTTTGGTGTAGGGCAAGTTGGACCACTTGGGGCAAAATAACCCTGCCCAGCTCCTCCTGGATCTGCAGCCAGGGGGAGCTAGAGCCTGGGGCCAGCACCTGCACTCCTTGAAGACCCAAGATGTGCTCCTTGTGGTGGCCCGCTTTGAACTGTTAAAGCATGTCCCCTTGCCCTCATATGGCCAAGAAGTGAGCCACCTCATCTGCCCTCCAGCTGGGTCCCCAGTGCTGGCCCTGGACAGGCTCCTTTGCATGGATCTCACCAATTGTCTCACCAGCAGAGATCCTGACATTCCCTGTTTACAAATTGCAAGTACTCTGATAAGAAACAAAAATCTCTCATTAAAATACCCAAAATAGTGTTCTTCCGCTATTAAAATGAAACAACACTATATACAGAGAGGCCAGTTGGGCAATGTTTTATTGATATTACAAGTGTAAAGCAATTTTGGGGGGATGGGGGCAGTTGGGGGAGTTTGTGGATGGATGTAGGGTTTGTGAGGGTGAGGTTTGGAGAGGTATGGGGCTTGTTGGGGGGGTTGTGGCTGGGTATGTGGGTGAGAATTTTGTGGGGGTGGCTTGGGGATGTAGGTGGATTGTGGGGAGACTGGGTGTGGGGGGGCTGTGTGAGAGGTGCTGCTCAGGTGTGGGTCCCTGCCCCCCCACAGGGAGAAGCCTCTCCACACAGCACATGGACTCACCCCCCTGCAGGGCCCACAGCTTCCCCCCACGGGCCCCATGCTCCCCCTGCATGGCACACATGCCCCCACAGGGTCCTCATGTGCCCCTCCCCTCACAGGGCCCACAACTCACCCCCCACAGCAGCAATGGTCATGGGGTGCTCAGGACCGGCTGCGGTCAGAGTCCCCAGTGGTACGGTACATCCCTGATTGCCTCAGAGCCAGCGCTGCCTGTGCTGCTCAGCATGGGTGCGGCCCGGCTCGGCACGGGGCTGTGCAACTTCAGGCTGCCCTGGGCCACTCAGATTGTCACCCATGGCCCGGCCCTGCTCACAGGGACTGTGCAATGCACTGAGCTGGGTCCTGCCTCCACAAGCCTTATGCACTGACAGGTTGAGCCGGTTCTGTGGAGGCAGGACCTGGCTTGGCGCAATATGCAGTCCTTGCAAGCGGGGCTGGGCCTGAAGCTGCACGGCCCACGCCGGACTGCACGCGCACCAAGTTGCACAGGCAGCTCTGGCTCCAAGGTGATCAGGGGTGTGCTGCACTGCTGGGGGCTCTGGCCACAGTAGGCCCCGAGTGCCCCGCAGCTACTGCTGCTGTGGGGGTGAGCTGTGGGCCCTGCAGGGGCGGGGGGGTGCTGTAGGCACTGCGGGATACCCATGCCTCCTGACCGCCCGCCCCACACACATCTACAGCTCCTCCCACCCCCAGTCCCTACTTGCAGGGACAGCTCCTGGGTCACAGCCTTGCACAGCCTGGGTCTCAGCCCCGCAATGAGAAACAACTGCAACAACAGAAACTGGGTATGGAAAAACCCCAAAGTGCTAAAACAAAGACTTAAAATCCCTATAAAAGTGAAATGCAGACAAGCCAAGATGGGGAATCCACTCTCTGCAACCTCATGGAGCACAGGCTGTATACCCCCACTCATATCCTCAATAAGCCTGGACCCGGCCACCCAGTGCTAGTATTGAGTAACAGCTACTGGTAACTATAACATCTTACAGGAGTGGTTTTGTTTGTATGTCTGTGTATGTCTGTTTGCATGTGTGCTTGTTTATATCTGTTTGCATGAGTGGTGTGTCCAAGCTTATGTATCTGCTTCATGTAATCAAACACAGCATTTTGCCTTATCCTCCTTTATATGGTCTCGCTCATGATTTGAGCAATTGGCAATTTGTGTAACACAGGGGGCACCATAGAGATGCACGGTCTGCAAGAAGGACGTTCATGCTTGTCTGGACGCACCCATAAAGGCTGGGTTTCGTTTTATGAATCTGAAGAGATGTACATTTAATCCCAATAACTGCAAGACTAATGAAACAACATCTTTTGATTACTTTTTGTGTAGTGTGTTGTGGTGTTTAAAACATATGATACAGCACATTAATGTATAGTCCAATAAAGTTACATTTGTTTTTCCTTCAATCTTAAACTGCATAATACAGCCATAGGCTGCTAGCGTATTCGTAAAGCTTTTAGTTTCTTTTTAACTGGTGTAAAATGTGTTGTATTTTTATATATAAAAATAATATTATCAATGCTGACCCTTCCTGTTGCATTCATGGCTGTGCAGATCACCTTCTCTCCCACACACAGTCACATGATATGCTCGTGGCAACTACAGCTATTGCTTACACAGAAAAGTAGCATTAGGAAATAATACATGTATTTGTTTTAGGTGTTTTTACTTCAAGCTAGGAAATTGAAACAAAGAGGAGAGCCAGCAGCATGGAACTGGACTGTTTTCTGTGGATTACTTACCCAACCTTAGTTACCTACTGTGAAATACCTCAAGTTACACAACTTAATTGAACATAAAATAGCAAATTTCAGTTCTTATGGGTAAATATTCATTTTTAATGGCAGCTATTCAATGTCCTGTCCTGTTATTTTGACAACAGCATGAAAATCATGCTATATTGGAATACTCCTCTCACCCTGCCCCTCTACAGATGCGAATGCTATGTCTTTTTAACTCACAAGCAGGATGCTTTAAAGCAGGGGGGTCACACATTATTTGTGTGGCTGTAAGATACCAAGCACATTCCTTGACTGAACTTTAGGGACAGAGGCTGCTAGGGGCAGGTGGAAGAGGTGACAGTGGTTGACTCCAACTCTGAGCCTAGGTACGGGCCAGAGCCAGAGCCAGAGCTTGATCCACAGCAGCTGCCTGCCTCTCTCTCTCCACTCCCACCTTGTACTCAAATCCAAGATGAGGGGCTTTTCTGCCCCCATGTTGAATACGGGGGGCGGGAGGGAGGGAACTTGTCTTGGATTCGAGTAAATACAGGAATTTATCATGTGAATTCACAATGTGTTAAAACACAAAGCCATCCCAGTCGCATCTTGTGTGATGTGGTGAAGCTTCCAGCTCTGTCAACTTTCTCTTCAAATGTAGGTAAATTTGTGGAGGGGAGAGCATGAAATATAGGGTTTAGGCCACATGAATAGGTTTTGTCAAAACCTCTATGTAAAAAAAAAAATTTCAATTTGTAATTTTATGTTGTACCACTTCCTCTTCATCACTGCTGACCATGGAAAAGAGTCCAGAAATCTTTTCAAGAAATAAAGTGTAATTCCAGAATTTTGGAAATACAAATTCGACAGATGCACTTATTGAAATCAAACTGAAAAGGGCTGGTCAGATCCTAGCTGACAAAAAATGGCAGAGAAGTCATCACAGCTATGACAATATATAACAGTTGAGAATGCGGTTGAATGTTTAAGTATTAACATGCAGTATCATTCTTTTTGTTGTTCTTGTAGAAAAAAAGTCACAAAGCAACAAAACACGTTTGGAAAAACTAACCTAACTGATAAAGTAGCCATCTGTATTAAACATCTAGAGAACCAAACATAACCTTTTTTATGAATTTCATTAACTTTTGATCCAATTTTTCCTTGCATTTTATTGGGTGTACCAACACACCCCGCCACGCACATAGCAAAAAGACTTCATCCCGCTCCCTTGCACCGAGTAACAGCAAAAAATGAACATGAAAAATAATATTAAAAAAACTCTGTATTCAGTAATATTCACACCAAAGTGTATGTATATATATCCATTAAAATTATGAACAATTCTAAATATATTTTATGTATCATACATATATTTATATGTATAATTACATATCCACAGATGTTGTCTTGCTGTGCTAAAGCCAGCACTTAAAGCAGAAACAGGTTTCACAATAGGACACCCATATAGGCATATGTACTGGCTGTTTGGTTTGTGAATTTATTTACAACTTAACTATATAATAATAAATGATTACTGCTCTATTGTACAAATGTAATAGTAAAGGTTCAGGTTTGTTTTTTTTAAATACAAAGACTGCAAATGAATACATGAAAAAAATTACACACCATGTACAGTATTTATAATTTATAAATGCAAAGTTAAGACCTCTTTAAATTATTGCACTTGCATATTTTTTTTTTACAAAGAAGATATTTTTGAGTGTCATATATATATAAAATCAACATTTTCAGTTTACTAGATGTTGTAAGATTAAACATTGTTACCTTGAAGTTCTTTCTTCTTCACAGAACCGCCCAACCTGAATTTTTAATATATATGAATCTACTCTACAAATCAGTTTGATCTACTCTACAAACCAGTTAACTACTCATTTTTTGATTTTTTTTTTTTTTATAGAGCATACACCCATATTACAATCGAGCACAGTTTTTGGTCAGCAAACAGAGAGAAAAAAACCCCAAACAAAATTGACAAGTGCCTTTGCTACAGTAGGATGTATTACCTAAAATCTGAACAGGACTATCTTATAGCAATGTGTAGGAAGTCATTTCCTGACCTCAGAATAAGTATACTGTACCATTTCACAGAATGACAACTAGATCACAGTGTTTTTAGGCAAATGCATTTCTTCCAGAGGGTCATAACTGTTTCAGCAGCTAACAACTTTGTTTTTCTTACAATGTTCATACTAAGTGGACTGAACAAAGTGATAAGGAGACTGGTGGATAACACCAACTGTTCTACTTTTAAGTTTCAAACACAGCAAAATATCCTGTTACTACTGAGCCGTATGCAAACGTATTATGCCACATGCCTCCTCATATCTATATTTTAGTATATATGCTTCACTAAACAAACCCATCATTTATTCTAATATAATGATTCTGAGAAACTACTATCTATTTAAAGTGTGATTGCACCATAGTGAATCATTACAGAAGAATATTAAACTCTCTAAAGAAAAGTTTAGTTTAATTACACAAGCAACTGAGTTTCCATCGAAGTTTTCACAGGATGTACAATATATCAGATAAACTAACATGTTTAATATCAGCCCGTGCAGTCCAGTGTTCAAGGACTGCATATGTTTTCCTCACTCATCTTGTACATTTCAGATAGTATTTCAAGATGCATATTGCTGAATATGCATCCTTCCCATCTTAGTTTCTTATACTTTCATAAAAGAAACAATGTTTAAAATATGGCTTCAAATAATCCCTTTTCTGTGGCTGGGTTTAGGAAGGAAGAGGTCATTAGAACTTTAACGAAAACAAAGCTGCTTTGTGAGCAAAAGTACATGTAGTAAAAACTTCTAGTAAGAAAGATTTTTAGATATTCTCATTCATTTTGTGCGATTACATTTTTGAGGGATAACAAAAGGTGTGTCAAATGTTCAACTTCTCTATTTAAGAAGGCAGGTCAAAAATTTTGAGCAGCAAAACCCTCAGTGTGGACTACAGACAAACAATTCTAACTTCTCGGTTTTGGGATGTTCAGTTTTGAAGTTACTTCTACCAAAAACCTTAGGTGCCTACTTCTGAACTCTCTAAATTACAGGAGAGATTGATTAATTTAAAAATTGGCTTATTATGACATCTGATGTTGTTGCTATTGCCTAAAAGATATGTAATCTTTGCAAGTTTTCACTCCTTTCCTATTGTCTTTCACCACAAAAACATGGGAACTGCTTTGCAAGCTCCAATGAAACTTGTATAATGAGACTATATTCTAAGTGGTTCAGAAAAATCAGTGGAAAGTAGCATATGGAGGCTTCAGGCCAATAACTACTTTTTGTACATCCTAAATTTGTTAGGGGAAATATATTCTGTATCAGCATCAATACTATACATAAACATGTAAATATAGAGTGGTGATTTGATAGGGAAGGCATTTTAAATGATAACAGCATGCTAACTAGTTTAGATTTGAGAATCAATGACTGGAAGTCAGCCTAAGACTTTTTATACACCTAAGTTACACACCAGAAACAGTGTGTAACTTAAACTATTTTGCAACACTGATAAGGCCAGAAAACTGAGAAAAGTAGTAATAACAAATTCTCTTAAGCCAGATTTTCAGCTGAGTAGTTTTGGGGATTTGAATTCAAGCCAGACTATGCTTGAAATCACCATCAACTTGGAAAGCTCCCACGTAAACTACTAACTCTGGAGCACCTCCAAAGTCCTTTGTTTTGTAGTTCCAAATGCTTTTTGTTAAACCAGAACTGGTGAGCGAGAACTCAGAGGACACACTGAGCATGACTTTCTTTGTTTTACTTTGATAAAACTGCACCCGTATATTTTATTTTCCTTTCTAAAAGCACTGACTGATAAGTTAGAGAGCATTTTTGCATTTGGTAATGTCTATGCACTAAAACTGTATGTATTTTTGGTGGCCTGTATGTTTTAAATCTCAACTTCCACAAAAAGACTTGCCATAGAAATCCCAAACCTAAACCCTCATCGTATATTTTAGGTACTGCAAAGGCATATATATTTGATTATGCTAATCTTCAGTATAGACATATAAACATATACTGACATGTGCTCGACCATAACAGAAGGCAAAACTCTTTAGAGACTCAGTCATTTAAATTTAAAAACAAATAAGGTGCATGCTTGTTAGATTAATACAGTACAATAAACCAACAGAATGGAGAAAGAGATCCCAGATAGTCTTTAAATCACCAATGAGAATATTAGTTGTGTTTATACTACAGTAATGTCATCACAGAACCATGGCCAGATTGATATCACCTGGTAGCAGGTAAAAAGTTCTGTACTACACTGTAGTCAGGGTGATACAAACCACAAAAATGCATTGTTTCCCACTGACAGGGTGTAGTAAAGATAGCTAGGTCTAGGTTCAGCTTTTATTTTTAAGCCACCAAAGGATAAATGCCATGTATTACAACTTCACTAATATCCAAAGGAATGCGCTGTCTTAAAAGCCTGATCCTGTAAACAGTTAGCCTTACATACTTAAAAGTGAAGAACATGCACATAGTTTGCAGGATCAGAGCCCTGAATCAGCACATACTGTTGTCCATGGTATATTTAGGTTCATGTTTTCCAAATCAGCTTAGTAGTTCTAAATCTGAACCTGAAAATGATAAATGGGGTGGGGGGAGGAAGGGGGAGGTAAAGGTTTCCTAAACTTTTTTTTTAAAATGGTAGTGAAAAACATATAATACTAGCATGCAACACAAAAGCTAATCAGTACAAAACACTTTTGATTTATAGTGGTGGTACCACAGCCACTTCTGGCAGACTTGGCTCTTCTGACAATGCTCTGGTTTCCAGAAGAAAATGTACCTTTGGAAATGTCTCTCTAATACCTTCTAACATACAATTCACCTTGTAAACTACCAGTCACCAAGAAAAAAAACAACAAGCACAGCCACTTGTCATACTAATAAATTAGGCAGGCAAAACTCCGCTGCTTTGTTTAAACTTAGGCCAAGTATTTTTGACAAAAAGGTCCAGTCTGAGATTATGCCTGCATCCATCTTGATTGGACTGGATCCGGTATTTCCATTGTTTAATGGAGAAACTCTCTGTCTTTGTAAGTCATTACAAAGAACCATAACATAAAGCTAGTTCTTCTAATATTAAACTTGCATGTGATAAAACCATTGCTCTGTGATGCCTAATAAGAGAATATTTGGAGCCTTTATCCTGGATTTTCTTTTTTTCTACAGCAAAGGAAAAAAAAGACTGTATCCTCAATAATAGTTACAGTCCCAAGGTTTTTGGCTAGAGTTCAAACTGATTACAAGTAGATCACACATAAACATTCACAATAGCAATGTGTAAAATGTTCTATGTATAGCCAAGAACTCCCAAGTGACACTGGTGTTAAAGCCAGCCACAGTACAGTATAATAAAAGTACCATTGAAACCCTTACTAGAAAGATACATTTTAAAAGTACCCCTAAGATTTCCCCCCTTCAGTTTTAATTTAAGGCCTCAGGAACATAGCCCATTAGAAAAGGCCAGTCTCTTATATTCACAAGTCATAATCTTGCTCTGCTAGCCGATTCCAGAACAAGTGAGTTGTTAATCTTCTCTGTTCATAATGTGTCACCACTGCTGTAAGTCAGGAGACTGGCATACGGTCACCTAGCTGAGGTAACTCCTTGGGTATTACCTCCTAGGCAGGTTTGCTTCCTAGTTAGCATCTGCAGTTTTTTTTTCCTTCAAATAAACTCCCCCCCAACAAATAAAGAGATGCTTTTCGGGTGAAAGCACTCTGTCACTGATGTTTAGTCATCAATCTTCACAGGAAGTGAATCCGAGGTTTCAGGGGCAAGTGACTGGGAAGGAATCCATATAAAAGCTTCCTCTCCTCGTGTCACTTTCTCCCATTGATTGAGATTTTCCCTGGAGATGGGGAAGAAAGGAAAAAAATAAATAAATGTAGTAATTTTTAAGACTTCCTTCTGTATTACACCTTCAGAAATAGTGTTACACAGTATGTAAACACTGGTCCATACTGAATCTTGCATCAACAGTGAACTATTTCATCTTGTTTTTTTCAGGTGCCTTCAACCTAGATATGGTCGTGAATATTGGCCATGTGGTCTTGCTGATAGCCAGTACATGAAGCTACCAAATTTGCCACAGAATTTACCCTTTGCTTCTGGCCTGGACTACTGTTTCCATAAAAAAAAAATATATTCCCATCCCTCACAGATAAAAATATGAACCAATGTACCAACACCTGCTGAAGTCTGTGAATAACTGAAAAGATAGCTCTTCAGAGATGTGACCTGTCCCATATATAGACTTGGCAGGATTCAATTATTACTGATAAACACCAATAAACATCAATTTCACCTGACACTCAAAGATCGATGGAAAAATATTTCCATCAGTAATCACTGAAATTTACATAAAGCATACATAAAAATAATATGGGATGGAGGTAAGGAAATCCAGGACAGGAGGTGTGGTGCACGTGTGCATGCACACACACATGCAGAGCAGCCGCTGCAGGAGCTGGGGGCCATACAAGTAAGGTTATGCTGCAGGAGCTGGGGGCCCAGGAGCCCAGTACCACTGGCACCTAGCTTGTACTGTCCAGGTCCCAGCAAGGGCAAGGGCTGAACTCCTTCTGAGGCTGGATCAGGCTCTACCGGAGTTTGGCCCCTGCTCAGGCTAGGACCTGGACAGGCACTTGCCTCCCAGGCTGCTACCAGTCCTGCCCCTCCTACACCACTGTCCAGCACAGCCTTACTGGCACAGCCCCCAGCTCCTGCATGTGTGCATGTGTGTGTGTCAAACTCCCGTGGGGCTCTGTGGTGCTGTTCTGAATTCCAGGGCGTACTGCTTTATTGATGAGGATAGATACTTTCTGCTTGTGTAAAGGTATGCTTTATCCATTTATGGATTTTTTTTTTTATATTACTAAACTGTCTGCCCTAATTTTGCACAATCTGGAAAATTTAAATCAACTCAAATCAAAATAAATGCTTAAAAATAAATATCAAATTTAGCTCTCGAAATAATAATAATAAAAAATCAAATTCTACCAAGCCTCACTCAGGTCTCTATGGATTGATACAACAGCATAGTTTGGCGTTTTTTGAAGTTGTCAGAGAATTCTCAATTTTTTGCCATGGAGCTTGCTTCTTTGGAAACCACAACAAGCTACAGTTCCTCATAAAAATTTATGCTTTATGGCAGTGTAACAATACAATTCTGCTGCCAGAATAGTGCATGTTACCTTTCAGACACCTATGTTTTTGTATAAATCCATCTCCTTCAGAACGAAGACTGTTCAAACAACAGTCATGTTTATGTCTGAAATCTCTACCCCACCTTGAAGCATGGGGTATTCATTACTGTATCACGTGGGCCTATTCTTTTAAGTCGTAAAAATGTCAAATAGCAGAAGCTGAAAAAAAATATAGAGCCAGATTCCCACCAGATGCAAACTGGCATCACTCTAGTGGCTTAAATGGGGCAGTGCTGATTTACAACAGTCGATGATCTGGCCTACGATGCGTACATATGACTAAAATCTGCCATTTGTATTTTAAATGGTATACGAGAGAGAGAGAGAGAGAGAGAGAGAGAAAGTCCTACTATTTCTGTTAATTCTGTCAAATCTAGCATTTAGTTACTCTTGCTCTCACACAGATATTAGCAGTAAATGAAGAGAATTACAATCATACAAATCGCATCAAGCATATAAATGCACAATCTTATGCAAATCATATCAGATCTAAGTGTTGTAGCAAGGCTCTCACAACTTACATGACAGAGCTTCACTGAAATACTTGGTAAAATGCAACTAAATCAACGAGATGTCCTAGTTCTAAGTTGGGAGTGCAGGGAACAGGTAGTAACACCATTTGGGGGGAGTAGATGAAGCCTAGCAAAGATGGCTTGAGTCACCTAGAACTCATAAAAAACAGAGCTTCACACTTGCTAGGAGTGCCAGGATGAAAGCTGTGCTCTCTATCTTCTCCCTCCACTTTAAGCCTCTCCATGATGCTGCCTCAATCTCTGCCCATATAGTTCTAGTCCTACAGAAACTAAGTGATGGGCAGATGGGGTGAGAAGCTGAAAGTTGGCAGGAAAATTGAATGTAATTGAATATAACTGATATAAAAAAATTTGGGTGGCATCTTGGCCACAGGTAAATGAAGGTATGCTCCACAGTCCTTTTTAGGATCAGAAAAGCATGTTTTCTATGGACCCAGTTCATCATATCTGAAAAATATAGGAGGTACCAGACAACCAATCAACGGTGGAAGAAGAGGCATGTGGTACAAATCTGGAAAGATACCAAGGGTTGTAGGAATAATAAAATAGAAGCCACCACTCCTAATTCACTTGCCATCTGTAAACAGGAAGACATCTCAGGAAGCCTCCCAAAGGGGTCAAATCATCATTTGCTTAAATCAAACTGATAGAAAGCTATTAGAAAATTTTGTTTTAATTTGGACAAATCAATTCCTCCCCTTTAATCCCTCAAATAGGTATATTATACCAGGTGTGACTGTTCTGGTGTGACTAACAGATATGCAGTCCAGAGCCCACTAGTGGAAGTGATTCCACACATAATTATAAGTTGTGCCTCTGACCTGCACAGAACACACAAAAAAAATTTCTTTAAACTCAGTAACAAATTAAATTTATTGTAGGCAAAAGGTTATGAACATACAAAAGGGGAATAAATCATTAGAAAAAAAATGACTTCTAGACCAGTGGTGGTCAACTTTTTTGGCCAGCAGACCAGATAGGCAGTGCCCAGTCAATCTGTGGGCTGGAGCTACTGTGTTCTCAATCTGACACCTGGGTGGTCACAGTATGACCCCATCCAGCTATGCAGAGCCTGGCCCCAACCTAGCCCCGTAAGAGGAAAGGGGGCTTAAGGCAGCCTCAGCATGGCTCTGCAGAGGGGGAAGGGGAAAGGTGAAGGGGGCTTGACCCACTGCACAGGACTCAGGGTTTGGGATTTGGCAGCAGGGAAGGGATGGCCACCACTCCCCTGCTGCCAAATTTCCAACCCATGGGAAGTCTCACAGTCCAGAGATCGGTCTGTGGGCCATATCTGGCCTGCAGGCTGGAGGTTCAGCACCCTTCTTCTAGTTGTAGGTACTACCCTACATTGGAAACAGGACTGACTACACATTTTTAAAGGTGCAGAAGGTTTAATTCATTTGCTTGTCCACTCACCAGCAAAGTGTTCATAGATTCATAGATGTTAGGGTCGGAAGGGACCTCAATAGATCATCGAGTCCGACCCCCTGCATAGGCAGGAAAGAGTGCTGGGTCTAGATGACCCCAGCTAGATGCATATCCAACCTCCTCTTGAAGACCCCCAGGGTAGGGGAGAGCACCACCTCCCTTGGGAGCCCGTTCCAGACCTTGGCCACTCGAACTGTGAAGAAGTTCTTCCTAATGTCCAGTCTAAATCTGCTCTCTGTTAGCTTGTAACCCCCGGGGGCGCCTTGGTGAATAAATACTCACCAATTCCCTTCTGTGCCCCCGTGATGAACTTATAGGCAGCCACAAGGTTGCCTCTCAACCTTCTCTTGCGGAGGCTGAAAAGGTCCAGGTTCTTTAGTCTCTCCTCGTAGGGCTTGGCCTGCAAGCCCTTAACCATACGAGTGGCCCTTCTCTGGACCCTCTCCAGGTTATCCACATCCCTCTGAAGTGCGGTGCCCAGAATTGCACGCGGTACTCCAACTGCAGTCTGACCAGCGCCCGATAGAGGGGAAGTATCACCTCCTTGGATCTATTTGTCATGCATCTGCTGATGCACGATAAAGTGCCATTAGCTTTTCTGATGGCTTCGTCACACTGCTGACTCATGTTCATCTTGGAGTCCACTAGGACTGCAAGATCCCTTTCCGCTTCCGATCCACCAAGCAGGTCATTTCCTAGGCAGTAGGTATGCTGGACATTCTTCCTCCCTAGGTGCAGCACTTTGCATTTCTCCTTGTTGAACTGCATCCTGTTGTTTTCTGCCCACTTGTCCAACCTATCCAAGTCTGCCTGCAGCTGTTCCCTGCCCTCCGGCATGTCCACTTCTCCCCATAGCTTTGTGTCATCTGCAAACTTGGACAGAGTACATTTCACTCCCTCGTCCAAGTCACTGATGAAGACATTAAAGAGTATCGGTCCAAGGACCGAGCCCTGCGGGACCCCACTGCCCACACCCTTCCAGGTCGACACCGACCCATCCACCATGACTCTCTGGGTGCGACCCTCCAGCCAATTCGCCACCCACCGGACTGTGTAGTCATCCAAGTCACAGCCTCTTAACTTGTTCACCAGTATGGGGTGGGATACCATATCGAAGGCGTTCCTGAAGTCTAAGTATACGACAAACATCCCTACTCCTGTGTCCAGGTGTTTTGTAACCTGGTCATAAAAAGAGACTAGATTAGTCAGGCATGATCTGCCTGCTACGAACCCATGCTGGTTTCCCCTCAGCATAATTTGTCGTGCCGGGCTCTCGCAAATGTGAGCCTTGATAATTTTTTCAAAGATTTTGCCAAGGATGGAGGTGAGACTGACTGGCCTATAGTTGCCTGGGTCCTCCTTCCTCCCCTTCTTGAAAATGGGGACCACATTGGCCCTTTTCTAGTCCTCTGGGACTTGGCCCGTGCGCCACAAGCGTTCAAATATTCCCGCCAGTGGCTGTGCAATGACGCCGGCCAGTGCCTTCAGTACCCTCGGATGGAGCTCATCCGGGCCTGCCAACTTAAAGGCATCCAGTTCCTCCAAGTGACTCTCCACCATCTCAGGGTCTACGCATGGTAGTCTGGCGTCTTGCTGCTGCCTCTCTACAATCCCAGTGAGAGACTTGTCTTGCCCCTCTCTTAGGAACACTGAGGCAAAGAACTCATTGAGGAGTTCAGCCTTGTCCCCCCTGTCCGTCACCAATTGTTTCTGCCCATTTAGCAGGGGTCCTATTCCTCCCTGGGCCTTCCTTTTACTCCCTATATATCTAAAAAACAATTTCTTGTTATCCTTTACTTGGGATGCCATCCTCAGCTCCATGGTAGCTTTGGCCCATCTAACTGCCTCCCTACAAGCACGAGCAGAGGAGGTATACTCCTCTTTGGTGATCTCTCCCTGTTTCCACTTTTTATGTGCCCCCCTTTTGGCCCGTAGGTGTTTGGAATAAATGTCTACAGGCTCTCCAAGTAAAAAACTTGACACTAACTTGAGGTCCTTGCTATTTCTTAGGATCATAGGAAAGTAGGGCTGGAAGGACCCAAATGGGATCATTCTATTCAGCCACCTCCTCAAGGCAGGATCATCCTTGACTAAACCATCCAAGTCCAGCATCTATCTAAACCACTGTTCAAAATTTCCAGGGATGGAGATTCCACAACTTCTCCTGGAAGCCTGTTCCACTGCGTGACCACCCTTGTAGTCCAAAAATTCTTCCTATGTTCCAACTTAAATTTCATCTGCTGCAGCTTGAGGCCGTTGCTCCTTCCCCTAACTATCCTCTGTGGTCACAGAGAAAAGTCTATCTCCATCCCCTTTGTAATCACCCATCAGGTACTTGAAGATTGCCATTGAATCCCCACTCAATCTTCTCTTCTCCAGACTAAACAAACCTAGTTCTTTCAGCCTTTCCTCTTAAATTACATTTCGCAGGTCTCTAATTATTTTCTCTGTTAGACTCTTTCCAATCTGTTCACATCTTTCTTAAAGTGTAAGGCCCAAAACTGGACACAGTTTGCCAGGTGAAGACCCACCTGTGCTGAAGACAGCAGAAGAACTGCTTCCATTGATTTGCAAGAGACACCCCTGTTAATGTTTCTGTTGGTATTAATTTGCAGTATGTATTTCATTCCAAAGAACTCAAGAAGATAGCATCTTAAATGCTGTATTCTAGAAACTAATATACATTATTAGTTTTAGAGTGATATCAAAATAATTCATGTAGCACCTGGAACAGCATCGAATGGAAATGAGATTGTACTCTTCAGTTCCATCATTAGAGCCATATGAGGCACAGGTCTAGTTATCTGATGAGCCCTGGGGAAACTCAAAACCTGCAGAGCAAGCCACATAATTTTGACAGTCAGAGAGGACCATGTTACTGAAATCTATGATTACTATGAAATCTCTTATCAGTGTCCTCCTATTCTGAGCACAGAGCTCAAAGTTTACTGTTCAGCTTCCCCAGTTACAATTTAGGAGCTCTGCTGCTGCTGGAGCTTCACTCATGAAGTGCCTAAGCTCAAGATCACAGAATTGGTGGCTCCTTCCAATGGATGACTGCAGTTTGTGAGGGGACCGTTCCATCTTGAGGAAACCCTAAAATTTGCTCCATATAGAGTTTAGAAATTTAGTATAACCATGGTCTAAATGTGGGGACTGTATGGGACCTAGAAATAAAGAGTGCAACTTAACCAGTGCTTGGATGACTGAGTTTTGATTGCAGTTAACAAGGGCTATTCCCAAATCAGTGATTAAGGCAAGGTAGCTTTTAGAAATAAAACTAGTGCATCTTAGATTAAGCATGGCTGCTGAGGCAGACAACACCTACACAGTCAATACAAAGTCACCTGATTGTTGTTGATTCACACAATACATACTGGTTCACAGAAAACAAATTCTTCAAAAGATGTTTGCACTTACTCTGCAAGGTTCTATGCTTGACCGTCAGAGATGCAGGGCACCACTAATTCCCCATGAGCAGACAAGCAGGGGTAGATCTACACTGCACATTGCAGCTCCATGTAAAGATACCCAAGTGATCTCTAAACAAGGTAGCTTGGATACCTCAAGCAATGTAGCCACTTTAGTGTGAATTAGCCCTACTGAGACATAGGGTATATTAGCCCAGGCAGAGGACTGCGCTCATGTGGCCACATTACTTTAGGTACCCAAGCTAACTCTAAATGGGTATCTCTGCACTGCACTTTGCTGGCATACACTAAATTTGTGGGTGTTTCCCACCACTGAAACCCCACTTAAAGCACTTCTAGTTAAGCACTAGAAAAGAGAGGCATCAAAAATTAGCAGTACTTTAGAAAACTTATTGTTAGCAAACTTGTTGGCAGTGGGGAAGACATAATTTTAATGGCCTAATAATATAGCCAGGAACAAAAAACCTGTGCATTCTTATGGGAATTCTGGTCCTGGCAAAGATATGCTGTATAAGCTTATGCATTTTACTTATCCTCTCTGAGTTTCACTTTCCATATCTGTAAAATGGGCATAATGGTGCTAAAATATTTCACAGAAGTATTATGAGGTTTATGTAAACATTTGTAAGGTAAATGCAAAACCAGGCATTTGACTAATGTGATACCAATACTTGGGTTTTCTGACTTCTGACTCTTGAGTTTAATCTAGTAATCATTGCTCTTGGGAAGGTATTTTCCGCAATTGTGTCAGATTACATGTACACACATATATACTTAAGCTATGAGCAAGGTTGTAAAACCAACTTGGCTATGCTCTTTGGTAAGACTACTAATTCATGACCTGGTAAAATCAGGAATGCATACAGGTACTTTTATAGAGATGGACAGCTAGCTGTGTTAGTCTGAAGTCAGACAGAAAACAGGTCAGGGTAGCACCTTAACACATTTTTCAGAAAGGCACACGCTTTTATAGGTGACAGCCTATGTAATTCTGTACTGAAAGCAACATTTGTTTGTCAGTGTACATATGATTTCAGGATTATAATCAAACTCTCTATATCAGTGGTCTCCAACCTTTTTAAGTGGGAGATCACCGTTGGCATTTACAAGCAACTCAAGATCTACCATGTGCTGCTGCCACCTCCCACCCAGCAGGGAAATCTGTGGGGAGTGAATGGGAGGAGGGCAGATCAAGGCAGAGGGAGAAAAAATTATTTGTGGGTGTGCCTCCCCAGTAGGTAAGTCCTACTCAGCCAGGGCCCCACTCTACTTACCCCTGCTCCTGCCTCTGTGGCACTGTCCCTCACTGCAGGGGCCTCGATCTAGCTCCCACCCCTTCCCTCCCCCACGGACTGACCTGCTGGGCTGGGGCGCACACATGCATGCATGTGCAGGCACTCAGCCCCCCACCCTAGCCTCAGATCTTGGAGCCAAGAGGCTGCGAGATCTCCGAGTGGTTGGTGACCACTCGGAGATCTTGGAGCCTCATGGCAGCCTCATGGCTCCAAGATCTCCGAGTGGTTGGTGACCACTGCTCTATATCAGTAAGTACTTATTTTAAGCAACATGGTTTAGAGCACATCCATTCTTGCCCAATGTTGTAACTCTGGATCCAGATTTTCATACTATTTTGCTGAAAATAGACTGCAGTATTGTGAAATGAGGGAGATGTTAAATGTTACAATTTAATCAATGTTATGTATGTAACCATCACTATTAGCAATATGAACTAGTGAATAATCTGCATAGCACAGACTGAGATAATTATTTCTTCTTCTCATGTAAGGAACTTAATATTTTCAGGGATTTTAAGGCCAAAAGTGAATACCGTTAAGGTGTAACATTTATTCCTTACATACCACATACTATTTCACTTAGTAATTTTCTGCATGAAATAATCCTAGAATAGAAATAGATGAAATCTTAATTTAAAGTCTCCAAGTGACAAAGTTCACTATTAGAATGTACGATCAGAAATCTACTCACTATGCAATTCCCATATTTACTTGAATCCAAGACAAGTCCCCCCACGCCCCTGCCCATTCAACATGAGGGGGGAAAAAGCCTTGCCTGGATTCGAGTACCAGCCTGGGGCAGGGCAGTGGGTGCAGCTCCAGTTCTGGCCCTAACCCAGGCCTAAGGCCACAGCTGGAGCTGCAGTTGCCAACTACCCTGGACTGGGGCCAAAGCTGCAGCCACCACTGTTTCCTGGCCAGGGCTCGGGCTAGGGCCAGAACTACCAGTGCTGCTGCTGCCTGGTAGGGCCAGGGCCTGAGCCACCATGGCTGCCTGGCTATGGCCAGGGCTGGAGTTGCCATTTGACCGGGGCTGGGGCCACCACGTGCTCTGTGACCCCGAGCCAGAGCAGCTGCAAAGGGTAAGCAACAGCAGCGTGGAGGGAGATATGCACCGTCAGGGGGATCAAGTGGCGGGGAGGACAAGCTTCAGGGGTATAGGCACTGGCAGGGTGCAACTGGAGTGAGCAAGGCACTGGAGGGACAAGGGGCAGGAGTTATGCTATCACAAAAAGAACCATTATGCCCCTTTATAAATACACAGTACATCCACACTTTGAATACTGTACCCAATTTGGGTCCCACACCTCAAGAACTAAAGGAAGTTCAGAGAAAGGCAACAAGGATGATCAGTGGTACAGAATGGCTTCCATGTGAGGAGAGACTGGAAGAGGCTAGGCCTATTCAGTTTAGAAAAGAGATGCTTGTGGGGGAGGGGGCAAGATAAGGGTTTACAAAATATTAAATGAAGAAGAGAAAGTAAACAGAGATTTATCATTTACTCTCTCTCTCTCTCTCATAATACAAGAGCCATGAGAAAACCTTGGTCATACCTGTTTGCTCTCTCTTTCAGTATCCACTCTCTGCCACTGTGTGACAAGATACTGGGGCAAGACAGACCTATAGTCTGACTCAGTAAGTAGTATTTCTTATTTCACTTGCACCCCAAATCCAGCCCCTGCCAATTGCACCCCTCTCACTGCTTTCCCTGTTGCAATGATGGGAGGAACAAATTTGAGATGACTCTCCAGTAATTAGATTATATACAAGGAAATTAATTAGAATAAAGTTAGAATATTCTATGTAAATAATCTAATTATTGGGGACAGGGGGCAGTTGTCTATAATTCAAAGTAATCTTGGGTTGGGTAAATATGGTCGTTATAAGACTAATCTATGATCAGCTAACCTCTTACTACTCTTGGATAACTAAATCACCAAGTTTCTTTAGTCTTTCATTACACGGCAGGTTTTCTGGACCTCAAATCATTCTTTTAGCTCTTTTCTAAAGTTTACAGTTTGTAGCATCCTTTATTAAATGTGGACTCTATAAAGCAGTATTCATATTCTAGTAATGGTTTAACTAATTCCATATAGGAAAATAATATCACATCCCTACTCGTGTTTGATATTCCTCTCTCTGCCTCTACTTGCAAGGGTCACATCAATTTTCTTGGCTATGGCACTGTATTAAGAGTCTGTTTTCAGCTAATTATTAGCCAAGACCCCAAAATCAATTTCTGAATCACTATTTTCCAGGGTACAGTCCTCCATTTGGGTAATATAACTTGCATGCTTTCTCTCTTGGATGTGGGATCTTGCACATGGCTGTAAGTACTGCCGTATTGCAAATATAGCATGACAACCACTTGAGATGGCTGATTTTTAATGACAATCACTTTAGTAATAACATTCTGAAAGTATATTGTCTTATTGAATCTATAAAGTTGTCAGACTGCCAGCTCCAGAGACACATGACTTGAGCTCCATTTGAACTGGCAGCCCAGTCACAATGCTTTATTTTTTCTTTTATTTAAACAAACCTGCTGAGCAATTTTCCAAAAGGTCTGGCCTTTTGTTTCTGGCATTAGGAAATGAGTCTGAAGCTTCCAACCCCAAAGGGATTGTGACATAAGGTCCCACTGAGAGAAACTCAGCACAATAATAAAAACTATATTTAAGGAGATAGGACCATCTGGAACAGGCACAAGTAGGGCTGAGTCCCAGAATTACATCTGGGTCACTGATGATCTCACATGGATTTGCATAAAAGGTGAGAACGAAGAGAGGCCAGATTTCTTAGGAGTTAGAGGAGATAAGACAGAAGGAGTGATGCCTCATTATGCTTGCTGGTTCCAGAAGCAGGTAGGAAGAAATAGAATGAAAACAGATTAGCCTGGAAAGACTGAGAATAAGAAGGTGCAGACAGAAGTGCAGCTCCCCTTTTAACTGAGAACATTTTTCAGGAAGTGGTCTGAGTCTAATGATCCCCTGGATCAAACAGAAGTTCAGTGTTGGTTCCAGGGGAAGGGGAATCTAGCTGCTGGCTCCAGTCTGTTTCCCCTAGAAATGGCCCCTCCTTCCTCCCAGCCTGTGTCTGTTTTCAGAATGGGAGGGGGAAAAGGGAGGTGAGGGAGCTCGTTTTAAGGGTTCCCCAGTCAGCACTGAAAAAAACATGCTGAAACCAACTCGGGTGCTGGGAGGCAACGCAGGCACAAGTTACAGATGATGCTGTTTTAGAACATCTTCATCTGACCCCCTCATGCAACAAGGGTTCAGATGTTCACCTGATCAGCCATTTTTGAAGCAGTCTGTAGCCATGCACTTGTGTTTGGTCATGGCTATAGACCACTTTGTATTGTCAGATAGGTTAAAAACTGTCACTTCTGCCTGCACCCAAAGTTCTGCGGAGGCAGAGAGAGCACGAGAGGGAGTGAAAGCGAGCAAGAGTGCATGCTAGAACACATTAGTGAGTAAGTGCCGAGTGTCAGGGGTAGCCCTATTACAACCAGGTCCACAGTAGTAGCAAAATGCGTAATCTCACAAAGAACCTGTATAAAGTGGATTTCTTTTTGTTACTTTATAGAGCCCTTGTAACCAGAAGAGAAAATCCTAGTGGTTTAAAGACCTGGAAAATGAGGACAGCTTACGTGCTGGTCTATTATATAAGAGGAAGAAACTCCTGTTTAGCTAGATTCAGGGACCTAACAGGCAGAAAAAGAATACAAGAAAGATGAGGTGACAGTAGAAGTGTAGAAAAAAAAAAAACACATTAATTCTTTGGTGTCGTGAATATATCTGGTTGGAATATTTTTTTTAAATGTTTTTCTTTGTTCTTGGTGGTGAGTGCCAACTCACTGGACCCAAAATCTTGTGAGGAAATGTATTGGTTTCAATTAAACTTTTGGTGGGAAAGGCTTCTTGGGTCCAGGATGGTCTTTCTGGTCAAAATGAGAGAGGAAGCAAATGCACAAAAAACATAACCACCCCAGAACACCCAACAAGGAACTTGTTTTGGCTGGGGAAGACACAGAAACAAATTCTGCCTGAATCGAACTAGGGAGTTGAACCTGTATCTTCTGCATCCCAAATGAGTACACTTATTATCATATTATTGACTATTGGGTAATTCTTCTTTCTCCCTGCTTTTACATAGAAGGTTTTGAAAGGTCTCATTTTGTCCTATCGCAGAACAAAATCAAATGCCAAAACTTCAACATATTTTGAGAAGCAGAATTCTTGTTTTCCAGCCAGCACTGTGAGAGTAAAGCAGAAGTAGCCAGAGTGAACCCGAGTTGCACTGGGCTAGATGGAAGTCATTAACTAGGGACATGTAACCACTGAACCTGTTTACCTCAGGTACTTTTCTCTTCAAACACATTTTAATGAGCTGCCTCTGTGGACCTTTGTTAGCTTACCCTAGCTACCAGTTACTCTGGAGAGATGAAAACATTTGCATGAGAAGAATATTTATGTTTGTCTGCATGTGATATTTGAAATTTGGTGCCTTTATTTCCAGGCATATGCACAGTGTGTATGCAGTCTCTCGGGCAAGATGTAGGCTGTGCAAAAACAGATGTTGCAACTCACCTGCAGGCTCGTAGTAGTGGCCCAGTAGGAGGGAAGATCTGTGTGAGAGTGGTGTAACATGGGATGGCTACCGCATTATAGAACCCAATCTGTGAAAAACAGAGGAAAAATGCTGAATGGAGCCAAATTATGACACTGAAAATTAATAGGAAATATGCCCCTAATTTGTCTACTACATTTATTTACTTAGTATTTACCATGGGGATTTGTACTTCTGTATACCACTGTAGTATTCAAGTACCCTCAGTGTAAAGTCAGTAGTAATAATTAAGTCCGTAGGGGTCTTCAAGGAATTTCTGGAATGCTTCCCTTTTCAATGGCTCATTTATACTATGGCTCTTACTGTAGCTACCAATGCCATAGCTGAACTTAGTGTTAGCAACAATCAGAAGTTTCACAAATACAGGCAGTGAGGAGGGGCCAAATTCAGCCCAATTTTAACTTAACTGATTTAAATGCAATTCTAAAGGAGATTTCTCTGCACAGTGTATAGATCAATATCACTGGAACCACAGTATTTAAAATACTTTCTTTTCAGCCCTGGAAATAAGAGCATTTTTATTTTAGGCAAAAAAGATATCAGACTGGACAAACTATGCCAAAATTTAATTAAAAGCCAATTCATGGAAAATCTTTGGGAGACACTTCATTTCTGACCAAAACAAATGCACTTTGTAGGCATCTTAAGTTTTATTTTATTTGCTCCGGACATGGGCTCCTCAAACTGGCACTTTACATTGCATGCATCCAAACATACGTCCCTGTTTTAAGGTTGACTGGAGCTGGATTAAAAAACTTCCTTAATTCTGTTTTACAAACCAATGTATGTGCAACATATTATAGTGACTTAACAGCCCAAATCAAAGTGCCAAAAATTATCTGAGTGTTTAGAAATGTTCTTCTATTGACTTTCACAGAGACCTGCATGTCTATGCTGATATCACAGCAGTGACAGCACTGTAATGAAGGCATACCTGAGCTGGTACTGTTACTTGTTTAGCTACAGTGGCATGAAGCTCAGCACCAGCTGCAAAATCAACCTAAGAAGTAAGTAAATTAAGCACTATGGGCCTGTGCTCTGGGATGGAGGGGGTTGCGTTTTAATTAGAGTGACCCGCAGGAGCAACTCTAATTAAAATGCCCACAGTGTCTCGTGTATTCATTCATCATTGTGCACTTCAAAATGGTGGTGGGGCACTTTAACTAAAGCTGGTTTGATGACCTTTAATGCCGCTATTTCAAAATGGAGGGATGCTGAATACACATGATGGTAAGGCTGCTGAAGAATTCTAATTAGATTAATTAATTGCTTGACTGATTAGATTAATCAACTCGGCTTCAACATTTTCTAACGCCGTGTTAAAGCAGGCATCCCACGTTGTTGTCACTAAACGACAAGTGGAATCTGAGCTAGTTAGTTTAAATGCAACAGAAGTGCAACACAGACAAAGGTACTTTTGAAATGACACTTTTCCAAAGGCATTTTTAGAAAACAGAGCTAAAACTCCTAAAACACTTAGGTGTTTTAGAAAATGTTTCTTTGCACTTTTTCAGACATTAATGAATATCATGGTAAAGCCATAACTAGCTTTGAAACTGTTTTTTTTTTTTTTTTAACTTGCCCAGAGTAATTTTTTTTTTAAAAGCAAATCACTTTGTTTCAGTTGTAGCTGAGTAAGACTACACATAACTGAAAATTAGATTTCTGAGAAATGTTCCAATACTCTGGAGCATGTGCACTGGTCTTTCTAGTTAACTACAACATTTTGGTGATCATGGATCTTTTATATAGATCCTCAAAATGTACGTTTGCACAAGTGAATAAATCCTATCCAGAGGAATGTGAATGGCATCTTGAGCAAGAGCCTTGATTCTTCCTGCACCCAGTGCTTAGCTATTTGCTGGCCAATGGACCAAGAAGCAGAACCCAAGTATAGGGCTTGTGTTGCAGTGACCATGGATTCACTGCTCAAGGGAAGGGAAAAAAAAGCGAAGGATTCCAGTCCTCAGAGCAGAAATTGTCACTGGTCAGGGAACTGCAATGAGTACTTTCTGCAAGGGAGGCAGACTAGGCAAAGTATTTGAATGCGAGGAAGGGAGAGGTATTGCACATTATTGTTATACTAAGGGAACTAAAACAGAAAACATTTCCAAATCCTTCTGTCCCCAAAAGGATACTTCAAAGTGTCATTATTGGCTGATTAAGGTTTTAAAGCCACATTATAGATCTTTATACCAGTATAGGCTCCCGAGTTCCTTTTGTTTTACCTTAAAAGCACTGACATTAACTTTCATTGGCTTTTACAGAACTATGGCAAATTATTAGCTTAGGCTACTTTTATAGAACTGTAACACTGTAAAATCTTACCACTTTGCCAGAACACTGCTGTAATACATGAGAAATAATGCAACTAAAAATAGATATTTTGAGAGTCTCTTTTCTGTAATTTCCTTACTTACTTTTCTACTAGAAATACAAATGGTAATGGGGAGAACACAGAGAGAGAGCATGGCAGAAAGAGACTGGCAATAATTATAGCTGAATTTGGAGAGAAAATAACATTAAGTTTTAAACAGAAATATACGGTGAACGATCTTTCACCCCATCAAAAACTCTATACAAATGTTAGGTAGAGTAGATATACTTTACTATGGTGTACCTCTCAAGATGTCTAAACCAACCAAAATATATGGAAAAATTAAAAAACAAATACAGGAAAATTGCTCCAGTTTTCTCTTTGGTTAATGGCCTCATAATAAACGTAAGAATTTTATGAAGTCATTGCTGTTTCTTTGTCAGTCATGAAATTAGGAGAAGGATGATAAATATGTTAATAGGAAATTGAAATCCCCATTTACAGTTGTCTTCTAAATTATTAATCTATTATAAAATCTTCTTGCAACGTTTTTCACATTTTGTTACATTTTTCACTTTGCCTCAAATATTATACTCTTTTACAGTAAATATAATGCCCGGTGATATTTACACACTTAAAATCAAATTTTTCAAAGGGCCGCTAAAAATAAGCAAGTACCTCATATATATGTGGGTGTATGCATGGGATGTGTACATACAAATATAAAATGCATCAGGCAGCTGGCTAGTTTTGATATGCAAATGGCTGGATCCTTGATTTTTTTCAGCTGTTCAAATTTGTGTGTGTAAAGCCAAGTTTAATGAGCAAGTCAGATAATTGTGCTAGCTCAGGATACAGTGGGATGTAAGTTTTTTTTTATAAGTGCATATTACAGGCCCTTTGAAATATGCTCCTATACCTATACCCTGGACAGCTCATTCAGTAACCCAGGTTTTGAATTTCCAAATCCAGTATCTGTAGTTATTTAAAATTCTAACATAGATGAATCAGCCTAACATTTCATATAATTTAAAATCACAGATCCATTTGGGTGCCCTGCTGTTTACTTCTTTCCATCCCCAAAACTGACCATTTATACTTACTCTTTGTTTTCTATCCTTAAGACAATTTCAAATCCTCGAGTAGACCTGCTATGACTATCTAACTTCATTAAGAGCCTTTGATGGGGGACCTTGCCAAAGGCTTTTTTGGAAGTCCAGATATAGAATAGAATGAATGAATTTATAGAATTTACCTCATTTTACAGTGAGTCTCAGAAATGTTGAGAAGTTTGTTAAAGGTCGTAGAGTGAGTCAATAGTTAAAATCAGGATTTGAGCCCAGGTATCCTGATTCTTAGTCCTTTACCTGATTAAATGTACTGTTCCTTCCCTCCTACCAAGATAAATTGAGATGCATCTTCAACTCTGAAGCACCTAGCACATACAAGAAACTACAAACTGGGTTCTAAGATAAACTATAAAGTTCCAATTTAAGACATCCTATTGACCTACTAGACACCTATCCCTAATTCAATTCTTTGCTGTTATCCTGTTCCTTTTTTTAAGGGAAAAATATTTAAGACAGACTTCAAACTACCTATGAATTAATTTATGAGTTAAAGTTTCATCAGATATTAAATACTTGATAATTTTCCAGATACATTACATTTATCACTCTCTCTCCATCCATTCATTTTATATTTTTCTTTAAAAAAAGTCAGTGATATTTATCTTTTCAACAATTCATTCCTACCCCAAATTGGTCTTCCACCTTCCAGATTTTGAAGTATTTTTTTCTTTAAATATTTCTTCATTATTTACTTATAAAATAAACCAGGTGTATGGAAGAAAAGAATGCTTATGTTCCTTATTCAAGTAAGAATATACAAAGCACCAATTATCCAACCAAGAAACTACAGTTTTTCAGAAGCTGCAACTTTGCAGACTTTGTAATACTCTAGGACATTATCAATAGGAGGAAGACTATAAAAGAATGATAGTAAATCCCAAATAACAGTATTCTGAGTACAAGAATACCGAGAGGTGCTACACTAGCAAAATTTAACCAGAAGATGATTGCTACATTTCTTGTACAAATCAGGTTTGTGATTTCACCAACTAGGTAATCTTCTTATAAGTCATTCACAAATTCAGCCCTAACTACAAGTAGTAAAACAATGACATAAAATATGTGAAATCATGAAATAGTTTGCTCTTGTCCTTCCAGTCATGTCTGTGAGGAGGAAAGTGCTATACTTTTCATGCAAAGCACGATTGTCAGCATGATAAAAGTCCTAACAGTCATAAAAATATCACATCTCTCTAAAAAATTATATATCATAACTTCTACCAAAATATTAAGTATGTACATTCTGCAGGACATTAAAAAACATTTCATTTCAGGCAGGTAATTCATACTTGGCCCTGAGGGACTTCATCCTTCTTGTCTCTGTCCATCATGGGTATAGGCTGAATACCTATCTTCTTCATTTCATCACCCTGAAAAGAAAGTAAGAACGGAGAGAACAGGGTCAAACATTCCCTGAATAACTGAAGACGTCCCAGAAAAAAAAAGTCATGCCTGAAATCAAAATGTATTTCTGATGTATACTGTATTTTAACCCAACCCATGCCTGTCCAACTGGCAGTCCGTGGCCTCCAAGGGGTTAATTTACAACCCTCCCTCACCAAGTTCCTGCCTGGTCACTGCTCTCCCATCGCTCTGGCTGCAACAACAGGAGGAGTCTCTGGGCTCCCCCTCCTTCCTCTAACTACTGCTCCCTGCCCCCACTCCAGAGTGCTGGGCAATGCAGCAGCATGGGGAGGTGAGGGTGAACCTGGGGTTCAAGGTGTGAGGGGGTGGTTGCAGGTGCACAGGGCAGCAGGGTGAGGGAATGGGTCACAGGCACGCAATACAGCGGGGGCAAAAGGGGGTTTGCTGCTATGTGGTGCACTGGGGGGGATCATGGGTACACAGTGTGGCAGTGGGAAGGTGCATCTGTGGGGTGTGTGTCCAGGGAGAGGCAGGGTTGAGGGGTTGGCTTGCCCTGGTGTGGTCTGCAGGGCAGGCAGTCCCCACTGCTGCCGCCTGTCAAGTGTGTGGCCTCCAGCTGCTTGGAAGTTGGACAGTCCTGTTTTAACTTAGATATCTAGAATTAAGCATGCCACATAATAACAACATAAGACAGAATCTCAGAAAACTGTAACAAGGGGGTCTTTTTACAACATGAAATACTCAAACGATAATGTAACCAGCCACTGGGGGAAATTAAGTGTACACTGGAGTTGTGATATACTTTTATTTGTTTTTGATTAGGCTATCCATGATTAAAGTCCTTGTATAAATATAAAGGACAAGGCACTGATAAATGATTTCCAGTTCTTCCTACAATCATTTACATCTTTCTCAAAATCTATTACCTATGTAATGCCTCATAATATAAATTATCCACTTTTCCAAACCATCCCATAGCCCCCCTTAATCCATCAGTTCAGTAAAAAACTAAGACAAATAGATTAGTTTTGCTACATGCCCTAAATGCCAAGGAACCCAGTTTCTTTGTGATTAAAGGGGAGTAGTAACTTTCAAGGTATAGGTCTCCTCATAGAAAGTACCTGCTAAGCCGCTTCCTCTTCTTTTAATACAAGGAGTGTTAGCTAATGTTTTTATGATCATCAGAACTTTTGCAGTATCACATGGGGAAACAGGCAGTATTTGTGGTAGGCAAAACTCACCATTTCTAGGCCTAAATTCCACCCAGGACTAGGGAAAAGCCCATGCATACCGTTGATTGAGCACAGCTGCAATATATTTAGGCATAACCACTACTTAATATGCATGGAGCCATTTTCTGGATTGATTTCAAGATGCTCAATGGCCTTACGACATTACAGCATGTATAGGACACTGCACAAATTTAAATTCAGGGTAAAAGAAACATACAACCACAGTGGACACCCGGAAACAGCAGGGGTGACCTTACACTGCACACCTGAGTAAGATATGCTGGGGAAGCTCTCTCAGCATAGGTGTTAATACAACCTGTTGTTGCCTGCCTCCTAGTCTAAAAAAAAAAAAAGCAAATAACTGAAAGAGAAGGTCCAGCTGTGCTACTGCAACCACTACCCAATGTCTGATGGATTCTACTCTCTTTTTCTGCAGATGTGTGCAATCCTCCTTTGTCAGAGACCCCCAGCATAACACAGGCTACCTCTTGGAGACTTCAGATCTCTGATGGACAGAAAAATAAAAAAGCTCGCTCTAAATATTCTGTTTATAAGCTTACATAAGCTTAAATAGCTTATATATAAAAACAGTTCTGAAGCAGTGTATAACAGCATACTCCACAAGTAAAAGCGAGTGCAGAGCGCAATTTTGAATATTGGCTTCTTCCTTGGCAATGACCTTGTGATACAGCCAAAAGATGACAGACTTTAAACTATAACATTTTTACATTCAAAAAACCTGTCTGGGGTGCATGATTGAATTTTACTTATCCTGGACTTCGGGCATGTGTGATTTGATTTAGGGGGCAGCAGAGCTTGTAATCCCAGTGTCCTTGGTCAGCACAGCTGATACAAACTTGGAAAGGTTCTAGAAACAAAGTTCTTTGATAAAGAAGTACCTGGCTCCAAGTCCTAAGGAACAACATAGAGGCCACCTAATTCATAAAATGTGTTAATGAGATTGAATAACTGAAGGCAGAAGGGTGGCACAAAACACTGATACGTGAAAGATCAGCTGATTAGGTGAAACACAGAGCTATGCAATCTCTTTGTCCACAAGCATCAGTTATGTTCAGAAAGGAAATGAAGTCAGAGAATTATGAGCACCTATGTTTTGCTGTAGGGGCTGGCAAGATAATGTCTTCTAGGTGCCTGAACTCAGGAAATTCCTCACTTAGTTGAAACAGAGGCAGAGAACGAAGGGTCAAATCTATTACGATAACATCTAGGGCTGCCTATAGACGTATGCATTTGTGTTCTAATTAGAACAGGAATGAGTTGCCTCACCATCGCATGTATTAACATCCCCCCCCCCCCCTTCAAAATGGCCCTGGGGGCACTTTAACTAAACTTCATTGAATGAGCTTTAGTTAAAGCACCCCCACAGCCATTTTGAAATGTGGCTTAATACACATGATGGTGAGCCGTTTTAATTACAGCGGCTGCCTGGGAACCATTCTAATTAAAATGCCCCCCACCCCACCTCTGAGCATGTGTATAGGCAGGCTAAGGGCCTTGTTACACCTTACACTGTAAGCCACACAAATGTAAATCAGCTTAGCATTGTTTGGCTTAGTGCAACAATCACACCTTAAGGCAAAAAACCACCTCTGACTGTCCTTCACCTGCATACCTATGATTTGCCACTAGAGGCTTGGTGAGCAGGGGCAAGAATAGGAGCTAGGGGCAGGATTAGGAGCCCACTAAATCTGAGCCCTTTTCAGTCTGAGGAATAAAAGCTGGTTCAAGCATCCCCAGCAACCCCAGGTGATGCCAGGACTCAATGCGCACATGGGCTGGGGCTCCTGTGGCTAGCAGGGGTTGCTGGCTGTCGGGGAGGACCACATGGGAGGTACCAAGGCCACCAGGCACTCCAGGGCTGTGGCACTCATTGTGCCCAGCAAGAGCAGCGAGTCAGTCTGGGTGGCAGTAGAAGCCACCGCAGCTGCCGTGTACTCTAGGGCTGTGATGCTCCTTCTGCCTGATGTGCTGGACCAGCTTGCTGCTTCAACTGGGCACGGCAAGCATCACAGTTTTTCTGAGGGCAAAATCAGTCATCGGAAAAAATACATCTCCAGACTCTGACATCCTGTCAGATTATTCTCTTCTGAAGCTACGTACAGACATTTGGGGGGACAGCGGAGGGGAAAGGGGGAGGGTTAGAGGGAGGTTAAATTGCCTTCAAAATGGCCACCTGATGTAAGGTAAGTCAGTATGGGGAGGAGTGGGGGTGGGGGGGGTTGGAGGTGAAATCAGGGGTCCATGGGGATGAGGGGTAAGCAGGATCCACAGGGAATTAGGAAAATGGGGTCCAGGCACAAACCAAGGAGATGGGGGGGTGAGGGGGGGAAAAAGGCGTGATCCGTAGGAGGGATTGGGGGGAGAAGGTGCGATCCGCAGGGGGTTGCTAAGGTTGAGGAGGCTTTGGCAGGATCAGCAAGGTTTGCAGAGTCTGTAGCAGGGCTGGGGAAGACTAGGGGCTATTTTTAGCCCTGTCTCCCCACAGTGAACCTACACCCTATCCCTCCCCACCCCACCAGGACTTACTTCCTTGGCTCCCAGAAGTGGCAAACACTGATAAAATCAGCACCTGGACCAGCTTGCAGGATGGAGGTTCGTGGGGGGGCTGGGCTGGGCTGGTCTGCTCTGTGGTGGAGGGGGATGGACAAGGGGCTACGGGGCTAAAAATAGCCCAGTGCTGGGTGGGAGGGGCGGGTAGGAAAAGTGCAGCCCTGGAACTGAGGCCAACGGCTGGGCTTTCCCAGCCCCGGGTGACACAGGTAACTGCACTGAAGTTCAGTGAACCAGTTTAACCTAGAAAGATTAAGTTTAAGCGTACATCAAGCCAGGTCTATTGTCGACCAGGTTTTGCCATTTTTAGACTGGTCTATGTGCATGTAATTTCTGTACTGTTACGGGTTTAAATTGATTTCCAAATCACTGAGACCAGGTCTAAGTGAAATGTCCACACTGGGGTGAACTAACTTAGAATGGGTGGCCATTTTTAATACAATCTAACCTCCCCCCACCCCCACAAATGTCTGCACTTAGCCTGAAAGGGGATCCAGTAAAAATAGAACTGCAGTATTCTATGGTTATTTGCCAATTATTTCCAATGAAAATATACTCCATTTATAAGTAAAATGATGTCTGTGGCCCTCTAACCGCACCCCCACTTCCACCCTCAATGGCCACTACAACAAACCCATTCTGGAATTAGACAGTCACATAAAAGATTGCCCTTCTAGTACATCCTCACCTATTGAAAATATCTTGCAGCCAAATTCTATCCTTAATTCCAGCTTATTACTGGTAAGAATAAAATAACCCTCACTGTCTTCCCTCAACTAAGTGTCTATAATATAGATGGTAACTAGGAAATATGCTCTTCACTTGTAAACAAAGCAAATTAAACAAGTAATTACTGAGACACAATCAACATGGAACTCCAAAACACTGTCTGCTAAAAACACATTTTATAGAGCTGATTTTTTCAATAGTGACCACTGTGTTAGATTACTAAATGTTATTAACTTTGTTAAATTGATAAAGTTTGTGGTTATTAAACATAATACAATTGCTCAGAAATGTAATCCACAATTAGTTTTGAAACTAGAACAAAATAAAAACAAAAACAAACCCCAAACAAATCATGCCCAATCTGAATTCTACGACCAACAATTCAGGAAACAAAAAAAAATCCTTAAGACAAAATGCTGCAGTATTTTGTGGGTCTGAATCTCAACTCACATGTATAAATTGGCAGTAATTCCACTGAAGTCAACAGACTTACACCTGGTATGCACTAGAAAACAATCAGTCCCTGCAGACTTCATATACCACACCAATTCAGAAAATACAACAATCTTCTGAAACTGGAGAGCTGTAGGACAGCTATACTTGTAAATTTTCAGTCCATAGTTTCTTTATTTTTTGTTCATATAAACCACTGGATTTTAAAAAGGGCCTAAAAGAAAGGCAAAAAGTCTACATCCAATGCAGCATTCACTGAAGTCATCATCCCTCCTTTCCTTTCTTTTTTTTAACTTAAGGATAGGACATCAGAAAGGGTATGGAAAAGACCATGTCTGCCCAACTTTATGTATGGCTGCCTTGTATTTGTTGAAGAAACTTTGCAGTGCATTGCAGGCCAATTAGGTATCTTTAAATTTCAACCATCAAGCTGACTCAGAAGGGGATTCAAAATGTGGGACAAGAACAATTCTGCAGTGCTCATATTTCCTTTCTGCTCCAGAAGCTGATGTTTTGAGGAAACTTTCTGGAAAATGGTTTAGTGTTTTGTGACTTCTACATAAGCCATCAAAAGTAGCTGTATTTTTTAAGAGGATTACCATCAGTGACAGGGAAGTCTAACAGATTCTCTTTTCTTTCAACTTTGTATGCATTTAAATTTGGGGAAACAAATAGCTTTGCTTGTACACTGATGACAAGCGTCCAGAATCATTCCAGAATAATTAAGCTGTTCAAATGGCTTCCAAGTAGCTTACTTGCAAACTCGCATAAAAAAATGAACAGATTTCAAGTCACATGTGGTAAGAAATCTCTTGAATACTGCTCTATTGTTATGTTCTTTTTCCCATCTATCTGGATATTTTCCATGTTTTTTGTTTTAAGGAGTGAGAGAAACATAACATACCTCAGCCCAGAACTCTGCATATATGTCATTGGCTGTCACTCTGGTAACTGGCCATAATTTTGTTACAGAACACAGATCACAAGCTGTCATCATTAGACCAATCACACGATCTCTAGAATACAAGAAGAAATGTTATTTAGATGAAACTTAACTAACAGAGAAAAACATTATATTAAAGTTGTATGCACTAATCTACTCTTAAGATTACCATCTAAAATAATGACTAAGTTGAGCTAGTGGAATCATCCATAAGCTGTAGGTATAAGGGATCTGAAGAGGGAACATGACTGCTCTAGTGAATTCCTACGACTCGGTCGTTAAGCGAATTGGTCGATAAGCGAGGAGCCGGGCTGCGAGCGCGGGAGCTGTCCGCCCCGCGGTGCTGAACCTGCGGCGAGCCGTTTCCACAATACAGGTACTCCTCACTTAACGACCTCCTGCTCGGAGTACCGACTGCTCGGAGAGCTGGTCGTAAGTCCGCGCAGTCGTTAAATAGGTAGGTCATTAAGTGAGGAGTACCTGTATTTCAATCTTGAAGTTACTCTTGTTTATATCATTTGAGGATCTGGTCCAGAATCCTTTCCAGTTTCATTACCTCTTTTATGTATTTATCCCAATAGTCTGCTATTATTTGAACCTCCAGATCCATAACATTTCTTCTTGCCTCTCAAGCCATCAGTCAAAGTTATTAATACTCAAAAAGAGTAGTGCAGATATTTTGATTTGGTGGAAGGTGAATGCATTGTGTCTCATTAAAAAAAGGAATTTTTTTAGTACGTATGTCTCCAGTTTCTTCCACTTGGCTTGCAGTTGTTGGATAAGCATTCTATTACTTTTATATTCCCAACTCAACATATAAAATTGTGATAGTGAAAAATATTTTTTATCCAGTTCTCTGACAGCTCAAATGAAAGCTATACATCTTTTTGAACCTGCAAGTAAGCACTGACTGAGCCTGACTGACAAGAGATAGTACCCTAACCTCCTGTATTTTCAAATGTACTTGTCGAGAATAAACATTGAAGGCAAGGAGGTAACACCCATGGAAGACACCTTAGAGAATTTTAGTTACTGGAATTTAACTAAAAGCCTCTCCTTCCCAGTATCCCTGCCCTCAAGGATTAAGCAGCAATAACACTGTATCATAGTATGGAAATTCAGGAGTGCATTATGAAAAGATCAGGGCTGCGTGAAGCTTTGGTTGCTGATTCAATTCAGCAGAGATTCGGCCCAATTTGGTGGCCAAATCTCCGAAACCAAACTGAATCAGGAGACCCTTTAATCTCTACAAATCGAATAGGAACCCTCCAAATCGATTTGAAAAGATTTGACGAGTCAGATATAAACACAGCTTCAAATGTTTTTTCTACATACCTCAAGGTACCAGGGGACTCGTGAATGTTGAGATGGTGGGGTGGATGAAGCGTCCCACAGGAGCATGAAGAGGTCCCCAGTGTGCTCAGCAGCAGACCTGGAAGTGGACCAGAAGCAGTTCTGGTCCACTTCCAGGTTCATCGAGAAGTGCGCCAGAGGCCCTTCCCCCCCTCCCCCGCCCCCCACATACCCCCAGCTCGGCGACTGGTGCCTCCTAGGTCTGGGGAGGCACTTGGAGTCCCCCCAAAACCAACTGCTAAGCCGGGGGGGGGGGGGCAGCACACTTGGCGGTGGACCCGGAAGTAGACCATAAGTATTTCTGATCTACTTCCGGGTTCGCTGCCAAGCATGCGGAGGCACCCCCCTGCGCTCCTGTGGGATGCTCCATCCGTCCCAGCATCACAACATTCATGAGTCACGTCTGGTTCCTCAAGGTATGTAGAAAAAAAACATTTAAAGCTGTGTCTATGGCCAAATCGCTGATTCACCAAATCAGTACTGAATCTTCAGATTCAGATTCGGCCGAATCAAATAGGGACAGTGATCTGAATCAACTAATCAAATCACTGTCCCCGATTCGGGTCAAATCCAAATTGAATACGGCCTGTTTTGCACACCCTAAGAAAAGATCATCTGACCTAGCTTTCAGGGTAACAAAAAGGGTAATTTTCAATGTTTTTGCATTCTTTCATATAGAATTTTAAAAAATCTCTGTGTTTATCCAAATTTTTGGAGAAGTCTGAAATTCAGAGATTAATGAAAAAATAGTTTTAGTATATATTTCTGAGTTTAGTTAGTGAAAGGTATGTCTGCTTTTTTGTAACTTTGCTGGGCCACATTCTAATTTCTTTGCTCAAGGTTCCATGCTGCCTGATACAGAATATTTTAACATGGTGAAGCGGCAGCACCCAGTTTCTTATTTAACAAAGGTGTAAATGAAATATTCTTCCCTAGTTTTACTCGCCAAGAAGAAACATGTTCAAAACTACATATTCAACAGGGTCCAGAGGAGGGCCACTCGCATGACCAGGGGGCAGCAGGGTAGGCCCTATGAGGAGAAGCTATGGGACCTGAACCTGTTCAGCCTCCACAAGAGAAGGCTGCGAGGGGATCTGGTGGCTGTCTACAAACTGGCGAAGGGGGACCAGCAGGCAGTGGGCGAGTCCCTGTTCCCCCGAGCACTACTGGGAGTAACAAGGAATAATGGCCATAAGTTGACTGAGAATAGATTCAGGCTAGATATCAGAAGGCACTACTTCACAGTCAGGGCAGCTAGGATCTGGAACCAACTTCCAAGGGAAGTGGTGCTCGCTCCTACCCTGGGGATCTTTAAAAGGAGGCTGGACATTCACCTAGCCAGAGTCATTTGACCCTGGCATTCTTTCTTTCCTACCCGTGGCAGGGGGTCAGACTTGATGATCTGATTAGGTCCCTTCCGACCCTACCAACTATGAAACTATGAAACTTACTGTGACCTGCAATCTTATTGGTGACCTCAGCATTGTCCAAAAAACAAACACCCCCTAAACAAACAAAAAACACTTGGGCAATTTTGGTCAGTCCATTTCCAAAGAGAATTAAACTGAGCTGTACAAAGATATGCAGAGTATAGGGTAAAAATATCCACATAGGAGAGAAAGTGCAGAATAGTTAGCGTTCTCTAAATTCACACCTTCATTTCATACTAGCTTCCCCTTGCAGGCAAGACTTATATGAATTCATCAACAGGAGCATTTTGAAAGACAATGCAACATTAATGTGATAAGTTTATATGTAAAGCACAGGCACACTTTGGATATCTGGATCACAAGCATTTAGTGTCATTGGTTGCTACATGTGAAAAAGACACTATGCATGGTGAAAATTCTGAGCTTTTCTTTGTTGTCATTTGCAAATGCAAAATCTTGAAGAAGTAATGTTTTTGTTACCTGTGTGCTTGATTTTTAAGGTTTAAGGCTCCTGTCTGATGCAACTCTTCCAGCTGTTTTCTGTTTCCAAAGTACAGGGCAAGATCTGTAGCAATGATGGCTTTGCGGATGATCTCCAGAACCTGCTCATACTCACTGGAGCTCAGAGTGGAGAAGACATTGTGCCCTTCCAGCTATGAAAAAGTAAAAAACCAATAAAAAGCACAAGCTCTAATTCTGAGATGATTCCAGTCTTTTCTTATCAAGCAGGTTACAACAGTGTTAATAGCCCAATGAAGACATTGGTATTGTACCAATTAAAACACGGAATGGACTTTTGTATTCCCTGTTTTAAATACTGGTATGGAATTGCTGCAAGCACAAATCAGTCTCAGGATCTTAAGCACAAGTACATTTTAAATGCTGACTCTCCTAATACAGTTTGTTTATTTCTTGCTTGATGTGCATAGAATCAGGCAGTGCCTCATATAAATACCAGTTCTACTCACAGAAAAAAGTTAGGCCTCCAAATCTTTGCACCTAACTCTGGGAATGGTCACAGGGCTTCATTTTCAAAAGCATGACCAGATCCTGTGAAGTACTGGGGACCTCCCCCATTATGCTTAGTCCCACAGACAGAACATCTCAGGATTATTTATTTCCCTCTTCCTCTACTCCTGTCACTTTCAAAAGGGCCTGTGTCCTTCTGAGAAAGCGTTTTCTGAAGTCCATAGGTGTTACTAGGGAGGAAACACAAAAATCTTTCCTCCTCCCTCCCTCTCCATTATCTGTATGTGTTACCTACATGGCATCGCCCCCTACTTATGCCCTGGGAATTTGGGATTCAACCCTAATTCAGAGAGCGTCACTATCAAGGTAGCAAACTGGCTTTTTTTTCCCAGTGAAGAGAACAGGCATGTTTTATTAGTGCATAGTGGATGCATTAATAATTAAAATCGATTAGGGAACATCTAGTTACAGTACTAAAGTTATTGTGAGTTGATTGTAGAGCACTAAACGAAATGTACTTGCAGTAGCTGCATAAACGGATACAATATCCTGTTTAGAAATGAAGTTAATTACAACACTTTTGCATATGTCTTCAGAAAAAGACACGTTTTTAAAGGTGTTGCTTTATTCATGCACTAAAGATAATAATGCTTCCTGTTATGGAGACTCTGCCAACAGCCCTTTCTATTATTTGCTATTTTTAGACTATATATACCAGACAATATACAGAGATCCTTGATGAAGCTATACCACAGTTTTAGCAGCACTACCTGCTGTCTCTGTTTTTGGAAAAACTTATCGGGGTCTAAAGCCCAGAGAGGGAAAGAAACAAAAATTAAAAGAATAAGCCAACCAAGTCAAGGTGCTTGCATTCACAAACAGAAACATTATTAAAAATGCATCAAGGCTGGGTTTGTTTTAACATTTAATTGGCACTTGTGCAGAAGCTGACCAAGTCTTTCCAACTTTTGTCAACCAATTATGTAAGAATAAATTGTTCAAAAACAAATCCTCACTGATATAAATAGGTCTTTTTCTATTATCAGGAATGTAAAATTTAATGTACAACATTTCTGCCAGGACAAATACATTGATTATGAATACTGGAATTAAAACAATCTATTTGTGTCTCAATACTCCTTTGCCAGTATTCTGCGTCAGGGTACTGCATGTTTCACACCAACATTTTAACCCATTGTCACAGAATGACAACCAGTAGACCTCCTAGTGTGGATGGTCTGCATTTTTCCTACTCCTGCCATACAATTGCCAAGAATATGTATCCAGGTCCTTCCTATTATATCTATGTAGCAGCACTGCCCCACAAGGGATGGAGGTGCCACTTTTAGTGTCTTGCAAGGTACAATACAAGGGGCAACAACAGTACCAGATGGTTGTGTGACAGCTTCTATGTACACTATTCAGAGGTGATCTAGCTCCTGTAAGTTATGCACTGTTGGAAGCTACTGAATGCTATGTAAAATGCTTGTCTAACTGAAGAGAGCTTATTTCTTCCATCATGAGCTAAAACTAATAACTGGAATTCTCTATAGTTAAATAAATGAAACATGGTATGTATCTTGATTTAAAATGGATGGAACAAGCTGCTATGAAGTTCTAAAGTGTAAATATCCAGAAATGATACCTACTGGGCCAGACTTTATAACTCTCTTGCTTGTAATCTAGGACTGTGGGGAAGGTCTTAATTCTGAAGCCATTCAGCCTCCAGTGTAAAACAGAATAAACTAAATGTTGTTCTTTCTGACTGACTGCAAATAACATCCAGACCCCATTAAGGAAGCAAGTACTTGAACCTGTGCAGAAGCATTCTCCACATGTCCTTTTTACTGGCTACATGCCACTATTACATCTAACCACCATCCTAGAAATAGTTATGCTGAGTGTGTCTACACAAGACGCTACATTGCTGTAGCAACACGTTATGGCAGAGTAGCTCGTTGCTATGGTGATATAGCATTGGCAGGCACAACTTGTGACACCGACGCTATGTTGTTGTAGTGACGTGCTACTTCATTATAGTGTGTCGCTACAGCAACGTAGCTGCTAAAAATAACCATGTGCTGTCATGTAGTACTTCCTAAAGCAGAGGAAGGCAAAGTCTGGCCTGCAGGCCAGATCCAACCAGCAGTGGACCCAATTTCCCAGCATGGAGACCCCAGCAGCATGGAGACCCCAGCAGCAGCTGTATTGTGATAGCTCAAGGCCAAGATTTCCGTGGAGACAAGCCCGAGGAGCACTGGCAGGCAATAGAGATGCCAGCCTCTTCCTGGCAGGTGGGATTTGATGGGAGGGCTGTGTTGTAAGCAGGAGCAGGGAAGGCAGTGGCAGCAGTGCTGCTGGGAGGAGTGGCTATGGGGGCTACAGGGATTTTTGGGGTGGCTGTAGCCCCCTCCCCTACCCCGCCCCCAACCTCCAGCACTACCTCTGCTGGCAGGGTACACAGCAGGGCAGGAAGCTGCTCTGGAACTAGGCTGGGATCTTGCATGGTAACAGCATGGTCTAGAGCCAGGGCAAAGCCATGATCTGCAGCCTGCACGCCCCAGGCAAGGGCATGCAGGCAGTGGATTGCGGCTCTGCCCCAGCTCCAGAACACGTTGTCACCACTGCAAGGAGCCAGGGCAGAGCAACGATCTGCTGCCTGCACATTCCTGCCCGGGGCATGCAGGCTGCAAATTGCAGCTCTGCCCTGGCTCTGGACCACGCCATCCCTGCTGCAAGATCCCAGCCCGGCTCCGGAGTAGCTCCATGCTCTGCTGTGTGCCCTCTCAGCACTGCTGGGGCCAGTCTCCATGGAAACCCTGGCCTTGCCCTATAACAGCATGGCTGCTGCTGGGTCTCCATGGAAACTGGACCCAGCCACACAGGCAGGGGCTGCTGGGAAATGGAGTCCAGCCACCGGCCCGCCCCATCCTAAATCAAGTACTAAATAACAACTGTGCCATGGGGGGCATGTGTATACGCGCCCACTGACTCCCCAGGATTCTATCAGAACAGCCATTACTGTCTGGTTTAAATTTGCTTTGCGCTTCCAGAGTGGCACAAAAATGCCTTGATAGGTCTGAGGATCCTGTTCACCATGTACAAACTCCTTTGAACAATGAATATGAAAAATCAAATGCCATGTCTACACTCAAGGACTCATTTATATGTAAATGAGTGAACATACAGAGTTCTAGCCTCTCTGGTAAAACATATCCTGTTCCTAAAATAATCTCAAGAGACAGTTCTGACCATGATACAGATTATGTGTGTATTTACTAACTCCTGATAAACTATTTAAGAAAATAAGTATCTTCCCCCTGAAAGACCAGAAAGAAAGACATGTTAATAATGAATTAGACACACAGCTGAATGAGAAGGAAGTATACAGGGAATGTGCATGGAAACAAAAGCAGTGAGCACAAAAAAAAATAAAAAAAATTATGGACCGGCAACCATTTTCTCTACTACTAATTTGACGTGATTTTTGACTAAAGACAAAATACCTGTGGTTGTCACTATAATTAAGTTTCCTGAAAAGGGTTAGCACACTCTCTGATGGTTTGTATTAATTAGACATATAGAGACATTACTTTACGTAATGTGCCTATTGGCACACAAAATTAAATAAATAAAACATTAACAATAACTGAAGAACAGCAAGCATAGAAAAACTATAAGACTCTTTTCTTTGCATACCAAAATATTATTTTGTCCTAGTTTAAGTATTTATACACATCTCATGCCATGCATTCAATGCTTTAGTGGATTTATTACAGCAGATTATTACATTTCTGAATTTTATACTTCTTTTCCAATTCTTGCGATACATAATGACTTTTTTTAGCTTATTCTGAGGGAAACATACCTGTGCAAGAATCTCAATTTTTATTTTTGAAAAAAAGTACATTTCTAGACATGATTCTAGAAGAAAAGCCTCAAAACATGATCCACATGTATTAGGCAGGGTCAGATACAAGCCTGGAATTTAAAAGAACCTCAAATTTATGGTAGTTTAAACATTCCAGAAGTTTTGTGTCAATCAGACTGTTTTTAGTGTCTCACTCATGACTTCTGAACACCTGGAGCTGACAATACTGGAACACAGATTTGCTGTAATAAACCATGGTAAAGCCCTCTCCCAAACTTTTATTTTCTAGGCAAACACCCCAAAACCAGTAATAAAATTAAACATGCTTCAGGAAAAAAAGACCTCTACTGACAAATGCTGCAGCTACTTCAATTATTGAAACACAGTGCATTGAGGGTATACTTTTAGTAATCCTACCTGCAGGATGGACACTGTCTGGGAGAAGTGGTGCTGTTCCATAGTTGAGGTGGAATAAAGAGCTGCCAGGGGATGATCAAATTTCTGAAGGTAGCTGTTGCTGTAACCCCTGTGATCCAGGTCATGACATAAGCAGGCAACTAGAAGACCTTTTCGCTAGAAGAAATGTCAGTGCAAAGAGAGATTAAAAAAACCCCAAGAATAAGTGATGATTTTCTACCTCTAGGTGTCACTCTAATCTCTTCAAATGTTTTCGTTATGGTTCAATATATTATAGGCTAAAAGTTTCTGATAAAAGATTGATATTAGTGTTGCAAAGTCAAGAACTCAAAAGTTAGGAAATGCTAGAATTAAAAGTATCTGGGCAAACAATTCAATTTCCTTATGGGTACAAATTATAATGCACTCTTTAATTACATGAATATACATTATTAGTTGCAACTTACTTTGGGAATAAATTAAGGCTCTTATTTAATGAAGAAAACTAGTTTACTGTAGGACTCCTGCCTCATTTGTTCAGCTATTAACATGGAATGCAGAGAGAGAGGATGATCTCATGATCAGGATGGCTGAACCATGCCTTGGAGAACTGGTTTCAACCTCTGGGTCCTGGCAGAATTCCTCTGTGATGCCTGGAAAGTGATTTACACCAACTTTCTCGAAGGTGGACACTAATTGTACTTCCTTTGTTTCACAGATACCAAATCCAAGACCCTAGATTCTGACTTAAAGAACTGTAAGCACTCACACATGCAACAGTTATTCTAAAAGCTGTACTTCAGTGTTCAATAGCAGTTTATATACTTAAATACCCTGGATGTCTCAAGCTGGGCATCCCAAATTAGCAGGTATTTGCCACTCTAATCTCTACTCCTCAGTTCCTCATTTGTAAAACAGACATAACACCACCCCTCTGCCAACAGAGCTGCTGTGAAAATACGCTCATTAATGTTTGTGAATTATTTACATGTTATAGCAATGAGTATCACAGGGATAGTGCACAGTGAATAAACTGTGGGGCCTCACACTGAACAATGGGGAAAACGCAAAATACTGAATAGCTGCTAATTAAGTGAGCACTGTCATTCTTGAGCACCACATGAGGCTTGTGTCATATATGATTCTGGGTTTTTTTTCTATAATAGAGACTGTACCATAAGGCACAAAGACATCCAATTAGGGTTACAGGGACAATATTAATCTGGCACTTGACTTTTTTAAAAATCAAACTGAAAAAAAGATTAATGTGGCATCACTCATGGATCAGGAATGGAGTTTTCACCACTGCTACTTGAGCTAAGAGAATAACTGAAAGTAGGAAGCTGTTAAAAGGGAATGAAACACTTTACCAGCGAGTTTCAAAGATATTTGCTGAGAACAAAGGACTGATGAGGCTCAGGCGTAGTGTTATATATTATGAGATCCTAAAGTGAATATTCTAGTGGGCACAGCTTCACTAAGGTCACCAAGATCACCTTTTGTCACATCTCCCCAACCTACGTTTGTCCTGTTTGGTCTCCTCTCTCTCTCTGCCTCTTTAGCTTAATCTCATTCTCTTCACATAATGAGTTACCAAGTCTCCACTTCTCAGGTTTCTTATCCCAGTCTCAATCTCCTTGCCCAATAAAAACTACTCTTACAGATAGATCCTCTGTACTTCTTCCTGTCCTTTGGTTCTCAGTGCTTGTCTCTTTGCCCTGACAGTTTCAGTTTCCCGTCACCTCCTCAATTCTAGTGCCTAGTCCCAAACCCCCAGCCCACATGAGCCATTTCAGGGAAGTCCAACTGTCCTTCTGAAACCCTGGGCTGGAGCATATCTTCTTGCTCTGTGGATCCGGTGCCTGCACAGGTTAGTCAACACGAGAAGCTGAAAGGCTCAAGTACCTTTAGGGAGATTTTAAATGAGAAGCTCTAGCAACCACTTTGCTGAACATGTATGAGTTATGACTTTTCAGAGGCTTGTAACTTTGCCAATTTTAGGTAGATTTTAAAGGGGATAGAAAAAGGTATATTCCTGACTCCATCAAATTTCAAGTTTCACGTCTCTAAAGCATAATGGGGCCACATCTGTGTAAAGAAAAGATCAAGAAATTCTCTGTCTTTCAAATTCAGTCCATTTTTTTCTTCATCTGGATATCAAAAAGGCCTAAACCAGCAGCCTGTAGCAGGCACCAACTAGGAAAACTATGATCTACATGGTTCATGTTTGGAAAAGTTATAGGCAACTAAAGGATCTTGTAACTATAAGTCTAATGATGTGTTCCCTACACTTACCTCCAGGTCTGTGAAAAGCCCTTGGTTGTTCTGAAGTATGGCATACATACAATGTGCAACTGTAATCGCATGCTTCCAGTTGTGATAGGGCACACGGCGATAGTTTTTCTTTACAGACATAGTAAAACGACACAGCTTTTCAAGCTCAAAGCTTAAGAGAAGAGAAATTGGTAAGAGAAAAGGAAACAATGAAAATATTTTTTAGTCACCAACTCCCCCCCCCAACCTCCCCAAAAACAGCAACACTACTCTTCAACTGGGTCCTCTTCCTCATATCAGAAATATGAAACATTTAATTTCCAATAGGCCTAGTGCACGCATGCCTGCTGTTCTTATTCTTGTCTGTAATTATTAGTACGGTAAATCTATTCAAGGAATTCTCAAGAGTTTATATAAAAAGATCCCCAAATCTCATTTCTTTAAGCGAGCATCCATTAAAGCTGACTGAATGATGGATTATAAAAGCTGTACTGAGTCAAACTGAAAAAAGAATCTGTTGGTGAATCAAAAAGACAAGAAATAACATTTATCTTGGGTCAAATAGAACACTTTATTCAACACAAAACACATGGTTTAGGGCACACTTAATTTTTAATTACTTTAAGACAGAATTAAAGGAAATATCAAAACCAAAGTTATTTTGAATAAAAAATTAAATCTTTCATTGTAGAGGTGTTAAACGAAACATTGTTTATGGATTAAGAGTTTTTTTGCTCCTGAAATCATCAAGTTAACACATATTCACAAAATGTTATTTTTTTCCATCATGCAGTTATCCAAGAACCAGTTACCCACGGTGACAAAGGAAGCTTATGTTTAGATCTAGAATTGAGCCCAAGACACCCGAGTCCAAATTCTGTGCTTTCCCCACAACACCAAACAGATTAAGCTTCCTATACTATCTTTCACTCATGCTGAAATGCCTGAGTATTGTAATGTAAGTCATATATATGATTATTGACCATGTGGTGAGTACAGCAGTGCTAAGGAGGAAGATTTTAAGCATGAACTGGACATTTTAATCAGTAAGGCTGCTTTTGCTTTGTGTAAATTAATTATCCAACATTACCTGAGTGAACTGCCTTCGTCTCGATTGCTGTTTTATATAATTACAATATTACTTTTAAAGCGTACATGGCCTAAAAACCAAAGCTGATAGGCTCTTACCAATCATATGTATATGTAAACACATTTACTTTACGAAGGGGTTTGGGTTGTAGCTGTGTTGGTCTAAGGACATAGGCAGACAAGGTTTCTTGGGTGAATTTGATATCTTTTATTAGACCAACCCAAATGGTTGGAGAATAGTTATTAAGCAAGCTTTCGGGTTCAAAAACCCTTCATCAGGCTAAGGAAGCTTCAGCAGTTGGTGTGTGCTCTTCCATTAAAAGATATCAAATTCACCCAAGGAACCTTGTCTGCCTCTTTACTTTATGAAAGCATTTAGACAAAAAAATTCCCATGGTTGCATGTTGAGCAAGGCAATTATTACTGTATTTTCTCACATGTACCTTTCCCCTCAAAATTAGTCTTACAAACTTGGGTACATGGTATAAGCAGGAAAGCTGATTTTCTGCCCAAAATAGAAGCACCTCACTTTAAATCCTTTTGTACCCAAAGTTTTAAACCAACTGCCCTAGAGCACCCTGACTTTTCTATTCATGCAGCTGAGGGAATCGATTGACTTAAGGGCTCATTGCTCTGCACGCCACAGGTATTAATGACTGTCTTGTTCCATTAATCAAGCTGGTTTTTGTTCTGGCAATTTTTCTGTCTGCTAGCTAATCCTGGTCTCTCTTCTCCCATTTCACAGCCCTACAGACTGTTTTAGCTCTTTTCAAATTCATCAATCTGCCCACAGAAACCAGTCTTCAACAGCAACTACAGTTTGAGCTTCTAGCAAGAAAGAGAGGGTGAGTGATTTGAAGATTAGTCTCTTTCTCTGCTCTATGAAGCCACAACTCTGGGGGAAAAAATTCTTCATTCTGACTTCTCAAAAACAAGGTACGTTTTACTTGGCAGCATATGGTGTGTGAGAAAATATGGTATACTGTGTGCAGATTTTTTAGCTTTGCATTAGAGAAAGGCTGGAGATGCATTTTGCATTAAAACTTTCAATTTTTTTTTTTAAATCCAGAGGTTTAAGTCAGACATTTCAAAACACCTGTCAAAATACAGTTTCAAGTACACTATTCTTCAGAACATAAATATTACAATAATTACTTCCAACTTGCTCAAATACCTGCTTTCTGCTTTTTAGAAGCTAGTAAGGGACAGTTGCCATCAAAGGCAAAATCATCACAGAAAGGACACCTGAATCCAGAATATAACTATTCCCTCCATCATGCCTAGTGAGGACAGTGACAGATTATTCTTGCTGAGGGAAAGCAAGAAACTGAGAGTCCGTTTTCCCCCCCCTAGACTATTCCTTGGACAACTGAGTTATACTCTACCTCTTAGGCAGGGGTACAATTCTGGCTTTCAGTCAATTCAGAGTCCAATAAAATAGCTATAGATTTTGTTTATGGGAAATAGAAAGCTTTTTTTTTCTTCATTTTTTAAAAGTACCATAAGAAGAAAGAAAAAAAAAAAGTATTTTGTGTATGGAAAGAAATTAGGCAGAAGCCCCTTCAATACTGAGTGTATTTCTTTAAGTGAACATGAAAGAAAACAAACATATATTTGTAATCTGAGGGCTGAGACTCACTAAAACAACATTTCAACTAAGGGCAATGTTCTTCAGGTCAGGTTTGAAACTCCTAGAAAACATAGTTTAGAAGAAAATTAATTTAGGAGTAAATTCAGCCCCAACTTGTGCAGCCTAAAACATTTTTTGACTATGGAAACAATGTGATTTTGCTACGAAAAGGAGGGGTGAAGTTTGTAAACAGAATGGACTATTGCTCAACCATTTTGCAGTGCAGAGGGAGAAGAGATTTGCTCATGGAAAGGTCAGAAAAGGAGCCAGAAATCCAATGATGTGATCCTGAATCTAATGAAGGAACGTGCTGGAGCAGTGGAGCCACTGAATTGTTTTCCAACTCCCCCACAATCTTGGAGAGACAATAGTTCCTCCTTCCATTCCCCCCATCTGCCTAATTCTGCAGAGACCAAAAAAGCTACAGACTTTTGGCACTAGGGTAGATTTGGCCAGTAAAGATTCTCAACTTGGCAGTGCTAATAGGAAGTTATATAATGTTTTAAAAATATATTATATAATATAGATTTCATTGACATTAGGGCTGGAAGGGACTTAGGAGATCGAGTCCAGCTCCCTGCCCCAAGGGCGAGAAGTCAGCTGGGGTCACAGGATCCCAGCAAGGTAAATGTCCAAATGTATCTTAAAGGAGTCCAGAGTAGGTGCCTGCACCACTTCTGGGGGCAATCTGTTCCACGTCTTGGAAGCTTGGGCTGTAAAGTAGTTTTTCCTTATGCCCAGCCTGAAATGGTCTTGGAGGAATTTGTGACTGTTTGACCTTGTCATCCCTTGGGGCGCTCTGGTGAACAGACATTCCCCCAGATCCTGATGTATACCCCTTATATTCTTATAGGCAGCCACCAGGCCCCCCTTGAGCCTATCTTTAGAAAAATTAATCAAATCAATTTATTTGACAATCAGTTATTGTCACAATGAAGGTGGAAGTAACATTTATGTAAAGAATCTTGTCTCCTTTGCCTTTTGCCATTTTCCAGTTCAATGCTAGGCAATGTTCTACACTAGAACATATTTTTAAACACTATTTCAACCATATGTTAAACCAGAGGGACCAAACTAATAGTCTGTGGGTTGCATCTGGCTCATTGTGCTGTCACCGTCTTGGCTGAAGAACAGCCTCCAAGATTAGTGTGCCTCCATTAAGAAACAAAGCAATGTTGCTGTTTATTCCAAAGGCTGCTGTTGGACACCTGGAGTTCTTTATTCTGAGCATTCCTACATCTTAACCCAGCTGGGAAACATCAAAAAATACCTGGGACTGGAAACCTAGCAGAACCTTGAGCAGACCCCAGTAGATCTTAGTAGTAAGATGCATAAAATGCAAGTATCTGAGGAGATTGATCACAATATTAATGGAAAAAGTGAATTATGGAACCAAAATAAAAGCAGTGTAAAATATTTTTAACCATACCAGGCTGTCCCACAGGACTGGTGGACCATGTAGACAAAAATGGCTGGCCAGACATCTTCAAAGGGGCTGATATCAAAGTGGTATCTAACAAAGAAAGTTCAAGTTTAGCAAAAGGAAATATCCTGTTAATCTTACTACATTCTTACTACATTCATGCTGAGGCTAGTAGATAATGTACTCACCTGATGTGCTAAGGCTACTAGATAATGTACTCACTTGACAGCACTAACCTGTTTCTGAACATATGCGTAAACTGACTTTTCTGGGCCAGACCTTCAGCTGGTGCGAGTTAATGTAATTCTACTGACTCCAATGGAACTATGCTGATTAATAGCAGCTGAAGCTGACTAGCCTGGCATGATTAAGAAAACTAAAACTGTTTTTAAAAATGTAATCAGTCAACCAGAATCTTTTTTATTCAACAAGGATAATGAGGGGATATATAACCCAGTTAAGAAAATCTTCAAACCCAAAGTAATCATTTGCTATGAAAAATGTTAGGGTGGTAAAAGTAAGAAGTTCACTGCCTTGTCACTGGTAAAATTCAATTATTTGTTTCAAAAGTTGGGTAAGGTTTTCTTCGGGCTTTTTTTCAATCAAATGAGCTTTTACTAGTTAACAGAAAGAAAGCCAAAACTTCAAATGCAAACATTTAATACTGTGTTTTTGTGTTTCACCATCCAACACCTTTTCCTTCACATCAGCATTCACTCCTCATGTTAGCAGCCAGTGTGGCTGAGCTATCTGTCCCTTGTAACTTAATCCCTTTCATTGCACCTCTTGTGCTGTAGGTGTTCTGTTTACTTTGCACTGAACCGAACTAAATGTTAGCTTGTGTGGGGTTAAATTGAAGAGCACAGCAGGTGCGTTAGATGTGAAGGTAGCTGAATTGCTTGGAAAATGGTTAATGTATTCAGATTTTTCAAACTAAAGGTTTTTATGCAGCTCAGAAAGAAAGGCTGTCATATTTAAAAGTAAAAATCAATTTTGTTGAGGAGGTGGGTTATATAATATCATTTAACAAAGCACCAGAAATTATACTGCACAGAACAGTCCTACACTGGGATGGAATCCTATATGCTGCTGAGCACTTTGACTTTCAACAAGCATGTGCTAAACTTTAAGCAGGAGTAGTCCTAGTTAAACTCATGCACAAGTTTACATATTTTGTAGGCTCAAAACCATGGTGCTTAACACTTTGCAGCATTAAGTACCCTGGGCTAGATCCCCAAATGACAGGTGTCGCAACTCTCAGCTCTACAACACCTGACTTATTTATTAGGCATCTAGCTCCTAAAGCAGAATTCATAGCCTTGATTTAGGCTCTTAAACTCCCTGTACAGAATATGGGAAGTGTTAGGTGTCTCAGAATGAGATTTAAAATGTCAGCAGGGTGAAGCTACCCAAATGTAGCTACTGGAAACTCTTATCTAGAGTCTAAATCGTGCCCTTCTCCCCTAACTTTTGCCTGTAGGGAAGGACCTATATCCACTTGGCATTCATAGCCTTGACCCCTTCTCTGAAGTTAAGTAATTAGTTCTTTTCTTTAGAAAACTGACGAGAGGGGACGCAACAGGCAAGAGCAGGGGTTGGCAACCTACAGCCCACAGGATGAATCTGGCCTGCAGAGCCATTGGATCCAGCCCATGGAGCTGTGGCTTTGCCCATGCTATGCCACTTTGCAGCAAGTTTTCCCTCGCCGTGCCACAGCCAGGCAGTGGGAGGAAGTAATGCCAGTGCTAGCCAGGGTCTAGCACTGGCCCATCTCAAGAGCCAAGCCAGGCCATTTCTGGCCCACTGTCAGAAAAGGTTGCTGACTGCTGGGCTAGAGCACTTAGGATGTAGAAGACTCGAGTTCAATTTTTTCCTGTGCCTACACGTGTTCAAACCTCTCTTTATCGTCTCTCAGACTAAAGCTCTAACCATTACAGGCTCAACTCAGACATGGGCATTTTCAGTGCTTGTTGAAATTTGCCCCTCCAGGTGAACAAATTTTGATTGTGGTTCTTGCAGAAAGGATATTTTATGCGTTATAAGCAATGACTAACATGGAAAATACTTAGAAAGGTTTTGAAGCAAAGACTAGAGAGCAGACCCCCAGCCCATGAGTGCCCTAATTATTAAGCTATAGCATCATGCTTACTCTTTCTTATCCTTTGGCTCTATGCATTTTTAATTCTTTTTAACTCAGAAGAACAATTTCAACAGTAGATGGTTAAGAGTGCCCCCACACCAGCATTGTCAATCCCGTGGTGGTTAGTACATTCTCCTGGAAGGTAGGAAATGTGAATTTGAACCTAAGGCTGTGCCTCACACTGGGGAAGTTCTCTAACTACTGAACTATTGTATAAAAATGGGACATTTCCTGCTCTGGCTTTTTTTGAATGAAAGCAGCTGATGCCACTGTATTCTGTGGGAGCCTGAGCCTACACATTTGCAATTGGCCTGACAGAACACTCTTATTTGTCTGGGCCTCTCCAGGGACACAAGCAGAGGAATATGTTGTTTGTGAATCCTGACTGAGCTTAGCCATGACATAAATGCTGATTTCCTCATTAGTGACAAGATGGAGAAGCTTCTGTGCATTTGCAAAAATTTAACCTTAGGTATGTAGTGTACTTTATTAGTGAAAACTTAGGCCTATGCAGACTTTAGGTACCTAATACATCAGACTGTCATTTTGGGAAATGCATTCTTGGGTTTAGGTGTCCGAATTCAGTGGTCAGCCTCCCTATCCTCTTTTATCTCTACATTCTTTGGGCCTGATTTGCTGCTCTCATGCAATGTGTGGTGTTGTAATTTACAACTGTGCAAAAAGCTGTCATTCTGACTAGGTATACCTGGGTCCCCTTAGTTGTACAGTGATAACAAGATCTAACAAGATGTTAGGCAGTGGAGAGAGAATTTCTGTGACAACAGTGATTTCCATAAACCCTTGGGTACATAGAAAAAAATTATTTTTCAGAAGACAGGTTGTAGCTGCTCCTAAAATGACAAAAGACTCACAATTCTATTTCCTTGCAGATGTGTGGAGGGAGTGTGCAGTGCATGAGGTTTTGCCACTCTTCTGCAGTACAAACACTGTGATAGGATAGCTTTTCCATTGTTACACGATAAATACATTCTGAATGGCGAATTCTGTGATACATCTGAAAGAACAATTGTTATTTATCAATACTGGATTTTAGTGAGGAAAACTGGTCTATTTCCCCAAAGATCAAACATTTATTCTGAAAAAGGCAGGCCATCATTTTCAAAGTGATTTAGGGTGCACAACTTTGCATACCTTAAAGTTCAGCACTTCTTTATTGTTCAGCCCCCTTTAAATGTCTCAAAAGTTGGGCACTCCAGATTATGAATCACTGCTGAATATACCTGGAATATTGGGGGTGCAGTGTTAAGGCTCTCCCCATTTCGCATCTCTACTTCATCCGTCCAACCTGCATCATAGCAGGGGAGGTAATGGCTCAAAGTCTCCTTCATTTCCCTGTGAGGTCAGTAGCCAGGGCAGTAGTGGTTAGGGAATTCAATGCAACTTTTTTGTTACTGTGCTAGTCAAGCTATGATTTAGTTTTTAGGAGCTACACTTGGTCTTAGCTTTCTATTTGTGTTTAAATCCCTACCAAATCTCCCAAGAAACATAATTCACACTCACACCAGAGACATCTTTTTGGGTTACCAAACATATTGTTACTGCAAAGAGCAGAAACATTATCAGTCAGCCTCAGGGAAAAATAAATGCAATAATATATTAAATGGTGAAACAGTTATAGAGGCTTAGCATGGCTTGTAAAACGGTAAAGACAAAACAGCTTTTCATTTCAAGAAAAAAAACTGGAGGAGCCTGCCCTAATCAGGTTAAAGAAATTCATTTTCCAGCATGGTAAGTCCATGCCTAATAGATCACCAACTGGCCCCGATTCTCTCATTTACACTACTCTAGTTACATAAAGAGGCTCTAAAATGGATGTACACAGCCAGCATGGAATAAAGAGACTTGAACCAGACCCAATAGTCACTGCATTGTCTTTCTCATCAACAGAATGTGGTCAACAGTTTTCTTATTAACATTTCATTTATTATTTCTTAATGATAATGCAAGTAAAATTCCTTATATTTTCTAAATAAAATGACTTTTTTTAAAGAATAAAGACTGAATCTCACAAATAATGGCATCAGCCCTCATCTTCATGTATGGGTAGTATTATGTTAGGAAAGACCAGCACGCAGAAATTAACGTATAAACAAACTGTTTTGAATTTACTTTACAAACCATGTGCTTGAATACAGTTTCTCAGTAACTCAGCTAACCGTAAAATATGTGTAATCTGAAACTGTATAATGAATTAGACTAATGTGTCACATTTCAGCCTATACAGGTGCTACACATACTTTGACTGCAGTATACTCTTTTAATATATACCAATATATCAACTGCACAATTATTTAAGGAGAAAAAAATGAACCCCATCCTCCTATTACATCACAGTTATTTATGAATAGGAACCTATCAAATTCACAGTGTGAGTAGGGTGCGTGGTAGCTCCTTTAAACTTGCAGATTCCCCTGTGCATCCCTCCACCATTGTTTGGCAGAGGGGCCCCACTTCTCACCACTGGCTCCTGATCAGCAGAGAGACAAAAACTACAGTTTTAAATATGGTGCCATTTTTGCTGCTTGCCACTGATTGGCCAAGGATCGCAGCCATGCTCTGTTGCTGACTGGCTGGGAGGCAAAAACAGCACCATATTTAAAACCATGGTTTTCGCCTTCCTGCTGATCAGGAGTGACCAGTAGAGCAGGGGAGGGTGCATGGGGGAACCTGCAAAATGAAAGGAGCCGCTGTGCACCCCAGTGCTCACTCCTGATCAGCTGGAAGGCAAAAGCCAGTTTAAAATACAATGATGTTTTTGCCTCCTGGCCGGTCAACAACAAACAGCATGGCTGCCAGGGCCCCTCAGCCAATCAGTGGTGAGTGGCAAAAAACAGTACCATACTTAAAACTGCAGATTTTGCCTCACCTTTGATCAGGAGTGAGCGACGAGCAGCAGGGCCCCTGCACCAATCAACATGGGCTGGGATTGGGGGCAGAGGCGGTGCACAGGGGAACCTGAAAAATTTAAGGAGCTGCTGTGCATCCCACTCCCACCATGAATTTGGTAGGTCCCTATTTATGAAAGAATCAAATGATAACTGTTGCTTTGTTATTCAATAAAATAGAATTACTAGTTTCACAGTAACTAAGGTCAGGAGGGACCTGAACAGATCATCTAGCCTGACCCCCTGCCACAGGCAGGAATGAATGCTGGGATCACAAAACCCCAGACAGGTGATCATCCAACCTCCTCTTGAATTTGCCCAAGGTAGGAGCCAGGACCACCTCCCTGGGAAGTTGGTTCCAGATTTTGGCCAGCCTAACTGTAAAATATTGCCTTCTGATCTCCAACCTAAACCTATTCTCCATCAGCTTATGACCATTGTTCCTTGTCACCCCAGGTGGTGCTGGGGAGAAAAAAGAGCTCTGCCTATTTGCTGATGATCTCCCCTGATGAGTTTGTAGGCAGCCACCAGGTCCCCCCTCAGCCTCCTCTTGCTGAGGCTGAACAGGTTCAGGTCCTTCAGTCTCCCCCATAGGGCCTGTCCTGCTGCCCTCTCACCAAGCGGGTGGCCCTCCTCTGAACCCTCTCCAGGCTGGCCACATCTCTTTTGAAGTGCGGCACCCAGTACTGAACGCAGTACTCCAACTGTGGCCTGACCAAAGTCGCAAAGAGGGGGAGTATCACCTCTCTGGACCGGCTTGAGATGCACCTTTGGATGCATGACAAGGTATGGCTGGCCTTGCTGGCTGTGATCTGGCATTGGTGGTTCATGTTCATCTTGGAGTCAATAATGACTCCAAGATCCCTTTCCACCTCTGTGCTTTCAAGAAGGGAACTCCCTAGCCTGTATGCATGCTGTAGATTCCTTCTCCCAAGGTGCAGCACCCTGCATTTGTCTATGTTGAACCCCATCCTATTCTCGTCTGCCCACTTTTGTAGTCTGTCTAAATCTAGTTGCAGCCTCTCTCTCCCTTCAAGCGTGTCCACCTGGCCCCACATCTTAGTGTCATCAGCAAACTTGGACAGTGTGCTTTCTACCCCCTCGTCCAAGTCGCTGATGAAGATGTTAAACAGTGCGGGCCCAAGGACCCATCCCTGAGGTACCCCACTGCTCACATCTCGCCAGGTTGAGTACAACCTGTCCACCACTACTCTCTGGGTGCACCCCATCAGCCAATTTTTTACCCATCCAACTGTGCAGGCATCAATGCCACAGTAGCTTAATTTATTGATGAGGATGGGGCGAGAGGCAGTGTCAAAGGTCGTCTTAAAGTCTAGAAAGACTACGTCCATGGTGACACCATCATCCAAGGATTTAGTCACCCGGTCATAAAAGGCAATCGGGTTGGTCAGGCAGGACTTGCCTTTGATGAACCCATGCTGACTGCCCCTGAGCATGATCTCCCCTGCTGGCCCCCCTCAGATGTGCTCCTTGATGATTCTCTCCAAGATCTTCCCAAGCACTGAGGTGAGGTTTACAGGCCTATAGTTACTTGGGTCCTCCTTCCTCCCTTTCTTGAAAATTGGGACCACATTAGCTAGTTTCCAATCCTCCGGCACCTCGCCAGATGACCACGAATGCTCATACAGCCGGGCCAAAGGCTTCGCGATGACCCCTTCCAGCTCCCTCAACACCCTTGGTTGGAGGGCATCTGGACCTACAGATTTAAAAACATTTAGCCCTTCCAGAAGATCCCTAACTACATCTGCGCTGACTGAAGGCCTGCCAGAGCTATCCCCAAGATTGTCCCAACCTCTGGTAGGTGGGATAGTCCAGTCCCTGTTTAAGAAAACAAAGGCAAAGAAACTGTTAAAAATATCAGGTTTCTTGTCTGGCGTAGCCACAAGATTACCGTTTGCGTCTTGCAGGGGCCCTACATTGCTTGGTGCCCTCTTCTTGCTCTAGTCATTTTAATGATCTGGAAATTAGATGCAACAAGTAGAATCCCAAACTGATTCTAACTCCATAAATATTATAACCAGTAGTTGACGGAATTAAAAAAGAAATACATGTTATATGAAGCTTTAAATGAGAAAACTTACATTAGCACAGTGTAAGGCTAAAGCACAAAAGACTGCAAACATTTTAAAGTTGTTCTCATCTGTTTTAGAGAAGGCACTTCCACTTATTTTGTTCACCATCTGCACAACACCTATCACACTTCCTCGGCTCACTATAGGCATGCACAGAATGTTTCTGGTTGTGTAGCCTGTGTAGAGGTCTACTTCTCTGGAGAGGTGTGTAAGAGAGAGAGAGAGAGAGGGAGGAAGAAGAGACAAAGAATATTAATAATATCCATGCCTTCTTTCTATGCTGTACCAAATAATATTACATAAGTATAACTGGTACCTACATAAGGTTTACTTACTCTACATTCAAATAAATTCATAAATCATTTTCAGAAAATACTTCATAATTCCTATAATATCCATTTAAAAGTAAAAACAATAGTCACCTCATTCTTAAACTCACAGAACATATTTTTATGAATATTTTTGGGCTAGCTATTTTTTAATTTGTTGGAACACATTAATCATATTACAGTCAATTTAATAACGTTAAAGTGAGCAAAGTCCACTTAGCTATCCACAGTATCAACAAAGAAAACAATAATTAAATCCTTCTCAATTCTTTTGTATAAGAAACCTGAGATTATTTTTATAGAATGTGCTCATAAAACTAGTGTCTGCAGTAAAAGTAAATCACAGGTGTCTCTCTTCAAGACAGTATAATTCAATTAACATGTTCTAATCCGAAATTTGAGTGGAAAATTAAGTAACAGACTTGTAGTCTTGATTTTTCTTTTTTGTAGTTGAAACTGAAGAGTTTCTTACCTGTTAAAGCGTGGATCTGCATAGGCATCGGGAATGTTAAGGACTTCACCTGTTCTTGCTACCTGACCAGCTATTCCTTTTTCAATAGAAAATCTGCACATATTAAAGAGACATGTCAATCAGCATATGAATAGCTGGAATAAACATTTTTCCATTTGTGGCTACCTTGGACATACTGATTACATGTGGTCCAAATCAATTTAATTCAATAGTCCTTAATAGAAGACAAATATTAATCAAACAGAAGTACTTATTATAAGTAATATAAATATTTACTGAAAGTATCTTGTAGGGATAAACAGATAAACACACACACAATATATATATTGTGTGTGTGTGTGTGAGAATATTTATTGAATGTATATTTGGGTGTGTCTACACACATGTACACTCATGTTGTTGGATTTTAAACTTCTATGACACCTTTTGAAAGAAAAATATGGTAAACCATAAAATACCAAGGAAGTTTTTAATGCATGTAAAAGACAACTCTCTCATTTGAAAAGCTGAAGAAAAAGTTAAGGGGTCATATATTTTGGAATTATTTCTGAGCAACTGTCATGAACTCACGTATATGAAGGTGGTCAGAAATATGGGAAGAAGTGATCATGATAAAATTAATGATTCTCAGGGAAGACAGACATAAGAGCTTCACAACACAGGCATCGAACTTAAAAAAGGCAGATTTCAACCAAGTCAGGTAAACAGTAGGTTTATCCCTGGATAAAAAGACAACAAAATTGTTCATGAGGGTTGGTAGTTCCTAAAGGATGTAATATTGGAGGATCATTTTCAAGCTGTTCCGTGGCAGAAGAAACATAAGAAGAATGACAACAGATAGATATGGCTGTGAAAGTAAATGTTTAGCTATCTGAAAATCAAAGGAAGATAGATATAGGCAATAGAAGGAAGAGCATGTCACTAAGGAAATCTACAAAAGAAATAGCATGAAGAGGTAACAACAAAGGAAAGCAAAGGAGAAAAACAAGTTTAAACTGGAAATAAATGATAGAAACAATGACAAGAAAGAACAGGGAGACAACAGTTCCAGCCCTCAACTGGGAATATAAATTATTAACAACAAAAAAAGAAGGTGGCAGAGCTGCTCAATGCTTATCCTTGCCTAATTTTCTTACTTCAGTCTTCCCAAGAAAAAAAGCAATAAAAAAAGCCAAAAACACCACCTTGAAAAACAGACAAATAGTAAAATTAATATAAACAAAGAAGGGGAAAGGATGAATATTACAATAAATAAAGACCATATCAGAGAAGTAACCAATTTGAATTAAATTAAAATAGCAAGAGTTGACAGGATGAACTCCAGGGGCTCTCCAGTTTCTGTACATTCAGCAGCCTCCATGTCTCATGTATTCAGTATCTCTGTACTTCAAAATAGAGGCAGGGGCGCTTTAACTAAAGCTCGTCAAAAGGGACGGAATGAGTGCAAATTATAAAAACAGTTGTTACGTCTCAGCTGTGTGTTCTTGGGCAACCCTGGCACAGGATGCAGTCTGTCTGACTCACAAGGACTCACCCCCCCCCACCTAAACGAAACTGATTAAGATGCAGAAAGAGACGCACCTAAGACCCTCCAGATAAGGGTGACCAGAGTGAAACAACTGCCCTAGGTCTCATTTGCATCCGAGATGGAACCAGATGACCATTCATTTACATGAGAGATGGAGAACAGAAAGCCTGAAGCAGAGACTGCAGTGAATTCTGGGACCAGAGAAGCAGAGGAGCACTGCATGATGGGGAATCTGTGCTCCAAATGTTAATCAACCCATGTTCACACGCACCCAGCTCAGCATTTATCAGACCAGTTCTAATGTGGATTTACTAAGGACTCCCCCCCACCTCTAAGTTTAATAGGCATCTCGGGCCGTACATTCCCCGGTCCCACTATGGGAGGCCTATTTAAACTTGATTGACTAAAACTTGGTTGCCGGGTTAGGGAATGCTGAGGCAAGAGACCGAGTCAGAGGGGGTATGGGCAACATTTGAACAATGGTTAAGGGTTCATCACAACATCTAGCCTGCTGGAGCCCTAATCACAGGTGTTGTCATACCTTTCCCAAGACGACTGGTGGGAGTCCTCTCCACAAAAGGTTATGAGCACCCCAATAATTGCCTTAAGTCTGTTAAAAGACTATAGTAAGATCTGGAAAAGTCATGCTAAGCTGAGACTTGTGCACAACACAACAAGTAAAAATCCAAAATCCTGATGCTGCAAGCTATCTATTGTTTCTGAAGAAACCATGAGATATCCCATCAGTATATTTGCCATCCATAGGAATCTCAAGCTGGCTCCCAAGTATTTGGTTACTCCCTAATCTTAAGTGTTTCCTGATTATCAATCAGTTTCTTGAGATGTTCCAAATCAGATAACCCCTTGTCAATAGAAAAGACAATGATTTACACAATTAAGGATGCTTCGAAGCAGCTGAACTTAGGGTATAAAAATCTGTAAAAAGTGTGCGCGCTTCAAGAAGAAGAAGAAGAAGAAGAAGAAAGAAGAAGAAAGCTCCTGTGCTGACACCATCCCCTGTCATTCTTGGGACGCTGGAAGAACAGATCGTCTCTCTCTTCAAGAATTGTGCTATGGACTGTGCCTGTCAGCTCTGCAGCCTGAGTACCTTGGATTGGTGAGATCCCAGCTCTCTCTCTCTCTTTTCTTGCTAGGCATAAACTTCTGAACCTGAACTGTATTAGTTAAGCTTGAGCTAAGTTTCCCCAAATACTTAGTGAAACCAGGGTAGTATTGTCATTGTTTGTGTTTGTTTTTCTTTTGCATGTCTATTACTACTAGTACTATTATATGTTTCATATGCTTAGCAATAAATAACTTTTATAGTCAAACTGGTAGTAACTGGGTATATTTTTCCTTCTCTGCTTCTCTTTCCTTCTGTGCTCTGCAGCAACGCTTCTTTTACCTAAGCTAAAGATCCCTGTGAAGCTCAAAAATATTGTGGGGTCTGCTCATCAAGAGGCCAAAGATTGGGACGTGCCGAGTTTGAAACACATAAGGGGATCAGCTTGTACAGGCTGATTGACCCAGTTTGACTCAGACGTGCCCTTATGAACTGAATGCTGGCCCATGAGGGTGTCAGCTGGACACCCAGCCGGATTCAGAGGGATTCTGTTCACCTGTGTGCTTGTGTCTGACTGCATTTTATTGTTGCTCTTATGAACTGATTTTTGGCATATGAGGGTGTCAAGCCTGTCCATGCTGATCAGCCCGGCCAGGTCAGGCGTGTCACGTTAATTTGTGTGTGTTTGTGTGTGTATGACTGATTTGGTGACTGGAGGAACCCAGTCCCATTGAGATTGAATCCTGCAAGATAGCTCCATTGGGGGCGAGGGCTTGCAGAAGGGAGAGATACAGCTCCGTACAGTAACACAAGCAGCACATTGACAGAATCACCAAGACCCTAGAAACTATCCCTAATAAATGAGCACACCCCAAAGTAATGGGCAAATTTGGTAACACAGTCAAATTGTAAATATATGGAAAAATCGAGAAAACCAGCAGCAGCCAAATAGATTTGTTAAGAATAAATTACGCTAAGCAATTTTGCTTTTCTTCTCGGGCAGAGCAACTATTTTGGTTGAAAAGTGGAATGAAATGGAAATAATGTATCTGGACTTTAGTAAGGTGTTTGACATATATATGAGAACGGCATGTGGAACTAAGGTAGACAAATGTAGACTAGATAGAATTATCAGGTGGATATATAACTGACAGAATAACAGTAAACAAAGAATGGATGCGTCTACATGTGCATATCAACGCGCAGCAATAAACTCTGGCATCTATTGCTCTAGAGCTTATTGCTCTCAGGCACTGCATTTATATGTGCACCCAGGACTGCAGCATGTTGAGTTGGGTAAAAGCAGCCCCAGCTGGCAGGTGGCCACAGAGGTCAGCCTGCCAGCCTAGGGCTGCTCTGACCTGATTCAGTGTGCTAAGGAGGGGATGGCTAGGGCATGAGGGTGCTCCAGTACCACACTAGCTGGCAGGCAGCCCATGCACTGAAGCATTCTCGTGCCCCAGATAGCGCCATCAACATCTACATGTGTGCTGCTGCGCATGAAAAAAAACTCCACAGTAGGATAGTACTTGTAGTTACATGTACTAACCTGCTGCTGAGTCTATTAGTTTCCTGTGACCTAATAGGGCCACACGTGTAGACACCAAGATGTTTACTGTGGAGCTAATTAGGCAACCCTGCAGTACACATGTTGTGTTGACGTGCCCAGTAACTATTAATGAATCAATGTCAGAGTGAAACGAGGTCTCAGGTGAGGTTTTATAGGGGTCTGTTCTGAGTCCTGTACTGTTTAACATTTTGCTAGTGATTTGGATGCAGGAATAGGAAATATCTCGATGAAATTTCTTGATGACACACAGAGTAGAACACTTCAAGAAATCAGTACAGAATAAGAGGTAACTAAGTGACTTGGCAGTAGCATTACCAAAAAGGATCTGTGAATTGTGGTGGATCATAAACTCAACATGAGTAAATGAAGTGATTCTGGTCTCAAAAAAATTCAAATACAAGTTTGGGTTACATTAACAGAGCTACTGTATGCAAGACATGGAACGTAATAGAACCAATATACTTGACAGATTAGTCCGTAGATGGACCACTGTGTCTAGTTTTGGACACCACGTTTTATGTACATTGTTCCTAAACTGGAGAGCAACTGACAAGGATGATAAAGAGGTTAAAATGCAAGCCATGTGAGGAAAGGTTGAAGGATGACGACATGTTCAGTTAGGAGAAAAGAAAATGAAAAGGAACTGGATAGTCCTCAAATATTTAAATAGCTACCACAAGGAAAGGGAGAAAAACAAGGCTCTCCACTACCACAGGGTAGGACAAGAGGCAGTGGGTTTAAGCTACAGCAAAACACATTAAATCCCAGAAAAATTTCTTAGCTGACAAGAGTAGGACAATAAAACAAGCTGCTTAGGGAAGCTGTAAAATCTCTCTCACTGGAGGCTTACAAGAGAAGGCTGAATAAGCATCTGTCTATGATGGGGAAGGAAAAGCAAATCCTACATGTGGGAGAGCAGGATGAAGTAGATCAAGGGTGGCAATTGTTTGGGCTGGACAGCCACTTAAGAAGCTTTCATGAGCCATTGAGGGTTGGTGGAGTGCAGTGGGAGGGGGTGGGTGCAGATTTCAATTCTGCCATGGGCCCATGCTGTCACTGCCCTGTGATCCCATCCCGCTCCTGGATGCTGCTCCCTGCCTGCCCATGGCCCCATCCCAACTTCCTGGCTGAGCACGCCCTGCCTGCCGGGGTCCTGGGCCAGTCTCCATGGTCCGGTGCCCCTGGCAGTAGATGTACGGCAGATGTACCAGAGTGCCTGGGCAGTGGTGCTGGGTCTGGCAGTGGCAGCAGAGACATTGGCAGCTAGATGTGTGAGGGCAGAGGGAGCTGCTGCCACAGGGACTGCTGGAAAGCCAAGTCTGGCTGCCACACGCGGGGGAAAGGGCAGGCTGTGCTCTGCACCAGGCGGCACCTGCATCCCTGGGGACAGCGGGACCAGCAACATGCACCAAGGCCTGGGCTGTCCCCTGTGCCTAAGCTGAGTGGGGCTGAGGGACCTGCCATGGGCTGGATAGAATCACTTGGAAAGCTGACTCCAGCCTGAGGGCTGTATTTTGCTCACCGCTGGAGTAGATGATTCTTGAAGTCACTTTAATTCTATGATTCAGTCGTTAGAAACAAATATTCCCATATATCAGCTCATTTTGGTTTGAAAGGGATCCTTGTTCCTATTTACACTAGAGTTTTCTGACCTGTCATGCTGCTATTTAATTACACTGATAGAAAGTCTTCTGACTAATGTTCAGGCCAGCAGCTCTCTTTACAATCTTTTACATGTTGAATATTTTAGGAACAAACATCATGTAAGGTGCCTCTTTGAAAAAGAGATCAATTTGGAGTAAGTCAGGGGAAAATTTCCAGGATGGAATTCATATGTGCTGGACCATGAAGGTCTTAAAATTAACTGAGAAACTTCATTTTATATTAAGCTAAGCTGCACTAAGTGCTGACAGAATCTTACAGATGTCCTATAAGGAAACCAAGGCACATAAAACATACTGAGGTTGAATTATGCAAATACTATAAAGTTAATATAAGAACAAGCAGGGAAAATTCAAAAGGGGAGCATATCCATATGTAAGTCAAAGTGGGTGGAAATGTGGCCTCACTGAAGTCAAAGGCAAAACTTATACTTGTTTTATCAGGGCTAGAAATTCACCCAGCATGCCTACAAGTTTCAGTCAGCAGTAGTCACACACTCTTTTGCTTACCCTCACAACACCAGCCTAGTCTCTCTCAGAATGACTGACTCACTTTTACATTCTTACACATGTAACTGATAGTCTTGTCTCCTTATCCATCACCCTTGGACATGGCTCACATACTCCATTACACTGAGTGTCAAAATGTGTTTAATTCTCACATTCAGGAGAAAGGAGAGAGAAGTGTACGAATGCACAAAAAGCAATCATCAGGCGGGAGTTAGAAAGTATAAGTTAAAGCAAGCCACCCCCTTCTTTAATTTATACCACCTCCTTGCTCCTCAGTATGTAAATTGCATCAATTTAGACTCCCTTACACTCACTCACACAATGTAAAGAGTGGGAGTAAATCAGTCTAAGGGAGTCAAACTGAGGGTGAGAGAATGCGTCTTACATCCCCTTATGAATCATCTCTGATACTGGCCTAGAACTTTAAAGATGCATAGAAACAATTAAATAAATCACTGCAAAGTTTCACTGCTGAGTGAAGTGCTTTAGATGTGTGTGTATGTATTTTATGTTTGGAATGTTTAATGCAGGAGATTTAGTCATACATCTTTAGAAAGATGAGGTCCCAAATTCCCAATATTGGCTTGAAAATGTCAGCTTTTATATTTTAGACAGTCTTCTGGATGAAAGACATTACAGCAATTATCATTTTGTTTAAATTGACCGTGTCATTCTGGCTGTTTTTTCACTAAGAATGTGTGTACACAAAATCATGGCAAGTCAGGAGGATGAGTCAGTGTTAAAGAATCAGAGGATCCCATGTATCCACATTTCAACCCTTTGTAATGTTTAGAAATGACCAAACCTGGCAGACTTTAAAATCACAACTATTCAAGTTACAACCAACTGAATACTCAAAATTAAGTATACAAATTGAGTATACAAAAAAACAACTGCAGCAGTAAGAAACTAAACTAAGAGTCCTTGGACTGAAAATTTTAAAAGGATTGATAAGATCTCACTAGTTTTTTGTGAATGTCTAATCCACCAAAAGCAACTATCCATTAGAATTTGCCTGATAGATCTTGAGAGCTCGTATAAAAATCCTTGACTTGCAGAACTGTGGATAGGTGGTTTATTTTCACACCTGCACCTTTACCTACCTTTGAGCACAAGTGTTTTTTTCCAACATGATTTCCAAAAGGACCGCCTCCGGAAGACGGCATTTCCAGGAGTGACGTTAAAGCTTCAGAGACGCTGTTTCGATGGCACTGCAATGTCATTCCCAGAAGTACTACCTTCTGGAGGCGGGTCCTGGTGGGAATGATATCACAGTATGACAAGTATTGTCAGGGTACCTGCGAATAGGCATAGACACTGGATAACCGAATACCTGCACATCTCATTACAAAGCAGTTGCATTCTTTTGCTGCTCCTACCTTATTTCTTTGGTCTTCTTGAAGACAGGTTTCCCATCATTTTCCTCTCCAATATCAAAAAGATCTGAGTACAGCTCCTTGTTCTTGTGATCAACCTGGAAGAGTGCACACCGATCTGCATTCACCAGGTTTTTTGCATATATCTACAGATAGAGAACAAATATAAAATTAATCATCATGAGGTTCAGACGAACTTCAGTCACTACTCTGTAAAAGAAGATAAGCCCTTCAAGTGTTAAAGCTTTAATAGCTTATTCCAACACAAAAACCTGTTTCCACAAGCTTTCTTCTTAGCCACAACAATTTAGGTTACAATTTAAATACTTTATTTAAAACAAGGTGGTCTGGACTTGAGATTCGTCTTTACCCTATCCTTATCTGTGTCTATGGTACTGGAGCTCATACAAAACTCATTTAGCCAAAAACACATCTAACTTTTGAACTGCACAAACCTTGAGAAATAACTTGGCATATACAGTCTCAAGTACTTTATTAGGTATATAATCAACATGCTTTTCAAACAGTTCTGAAATATCCAGACAAAACAGGGTAACTTAAGGATGGAGTGAAAGTGTCAGCTCTGGAATTCCCCCTCTCACTTCAAATAAGAACCATTTAACAGTTTCCACACACTTCTTGCAAGATAGTATGTGGGGTCACTTTTCAGAAAATTAGTTTGCAGCAAATAAAAAAAGCAAAACAAGTGTACACTGACTATTCAAATGGATAATACTGCCTGATTTTAGCATGTGTAAAGAAATATTATTATAGTATGATGCTTCTCAAATGTATTGTGTAGCACAGAAATCAGTGTATTCGTTTGCACAAAAAGAAGTCACAACATTATGAAGTCAAAGAATTTGATATTGCATATAAAATAATTTGACATCTGAAAATACAGATTACCAAAGTATACATATAATGGATGCATATTCTTCTTATGCAAATGCAAGGCCTTGTGTGTATAGTTTCAAGCTTCTATAGCAAAGACACAGATGTCCTAACATCCAGTAGTAATGAACCTAACCAGAATTTTAAAAGGATTTAAAGAGCAGAGGTCAAAACTGCGCTACAGGAGCCACCTCTGAACTTGAATGAGCTGGACAAAACACAAACACACCTATGACCTTTTCCTCCTGATTTGCTTTGTCCAGAGGGATAGCTAGCTATTTCTGTGCCCTAGGCAGAGTAGAGGATGAGGATGAGGATTGGGGGCTGAGTTGTGTGCAGAAAAATGGGGTTGAGGGGACAATGGGGTTAAGGGACTGCAGGACAGTGACCCCAGGGCTCTAGGGATTAGGGCCAGCTATTATGCTCTCACTCCTCTTCCTCCTTAGGAGATGTTGCTGTTGCAACAACTACCAGCTGGCACTGATCTGTGTCATGTAGAACAAGACTGTAAAAGCCTCATTTAGGCTGCAGCTGTGAGAGGGTAAATGCAGTCGCTGTTAGCTGCACAGCCGAGGTAGGGGTAGTGAAGCTGGCAAGGAAACTCTTGCTTCTGATCTGCGTGGCTGAAGCTAACAGTCCCAAAGTAAGCCCATACCAAATATAGACCTCCAGCTGCCAGTCCAACATGCCCACCCACTCCTCCCCTTCCCTCGCCTTCCCCTAAAATCAGTGCCAAGGTCTCATGCCCTAGTCACTCACCCCTAGTTACACTACTGAAATTGCCAGTGCCAAAAACATCCCTGTATATGTCCACTTACAACAGACAAATGAACCATATTTTAAGAGCTCTACATTTTGACATGTTTTTTGTTATGCATGTTTTGCATATATTAAACATTCTCTGGAGAATGGTGTTATTCTGAAGTTAGGATCTGTTCGTAAAGAGGCAAAAGTAGCATTTATGCAACATGTTCTCAGCAGCATCTATATTCACTGGATACAACCTTGGCTACAACATACCTGGTTGCAACTCCTTGATTCTGTGCCAGATAACTGCAGCGTATAAAGCATCACTTGCTAGTAAGAGTGTTCTTGCATTTTTTCCATCCTATTTAAACTCTTCAAGAGATTTCTATTTTTTTTTTTCTTGGCCAAACAAAGCTACTTGACTGGAAATGAATCTTGCAATTTCATCAAAACCTGCCTTTTGAAGGTTTCTCAGATACAGGACAGCTATTGCTCAAAACGTAGGAGGGAGAAAACCAAGAATAGACAAGGGCAAGTGCACTCGCTTGAGAAGCATAAGACTAAAATTATGACTGCATAACTCAGGAAGATTTCAGTTACCTACCTACTAGGAGAGTGCCTTAACCACCACCCTAAAGGATATTCTGTGGTGCCTTTCACTAACATCTTCTGCTGGAGTCATTCCATTACATATTCGCTGAGTCAGAGAGTGAGACTGATTAAACACCAGTGTTAGGTGCTTGGCTAGATGTCAGGAATGCAGGGACTTAAACCTGCATTTTCTATACCCTGTGTAAGTGCACAAGCTATTTCTCTTTATCTTCCCCACTGTAAAAAGGTCTTGGTTATATCTTAATATTAAATAGGAAAATGTTGTGGAATCTTGACATTTTTTGCAGGATGGAAAACCAGATATTAACCAGCTTTAATGCTGCCCTTTACACTGACTGTTACACAGAAGCCACCTATATGAACACAAGACCAGCTGGAGACTTCCCCCACATTGCAAGAATACACAGCTGTAGAGACCCAGCTGCTTTCTAAATTTTTCATGCCATAAGAATGATGTCAAAGGGAAAGAATTAAGTTTGGGAACCTGGCCCAGTGTACCATTCCCCTCCATGGAAGGTTAACAGTATGGCCATTCTCATTATTTCTTTCTTCATTCAAAACAGATCACCTAATCTAAACTGCATTGGCAATGGCTGGGACTACAATACAGAAGTTTTCCACATATCCCTTCTGAAACCATCCTGATGCTTTATATAACACCTGATACTAAAAAAAAAAATTCAAAAGGGTTTCGTTTACCTTACGTCAGGGCCTATTTTTATCAAACCTTCCTCCTTAAAAAGCTACTATTTGGGGAACAGGCAGTTAACAGGATTGCCAAAGGATATATTAACTTTAGCAAGGCTTTTCATTTGGTCTCCCACAACATTCCTGCAAGCAAGCTAAGGAAATACAAGTTGAATGAATGGACTGCAGGGTAGAAAGAAAACTGGCTGGATCATTGGGCTCAAAGGGTAATAATCGATGGCTTGATGTTTAGTTGACAGGTGGTATCAAGTAGTCAGTCCTTGGGCCTGTCTCGTTCAATATCTTCATCAATGACCTGGAATGTGGGATAGAGTGAGCCCTCAGGAAGTTTGCAGATGGCACCATGCTGGGGGAAGTAGTAGATACACTGGAGCGTAGGGCTAGGATTCAGAGAGACCTCAAAAAATCTGAAGACTGGACCAAAAGAAAAGTTATAAGGTACAATAAGGACGAGTACGAAGTCCTGCACTTAGTTCAGAACAATCCCATGCACTGGTACGGGCTGGGGACCAACTGACTAAGCAGCAGCTCTGAAGAAAAGGACCTGGGGGTTGTAGTAGACAATAAACTAAATACGAACCAACAGTGTGTCCTTGCTGAAAAGAAGGCTAATGGCATATGAGGCTGCATTAGTAGGAGTGTTGCCAGCAAAATGAGGGAAGTGATTATTCCCCTGTATTCAGCACTGGTGAGGCCACATCTGGAGTAATGTGTCCAGTTTTGTGCCCCCCACTACAAAAAGGATATAGACAAATTGGAGAGTCCAGCAGAGGGCAATGGAAATGATTAAGGGGTGAGGCACAGGACTAATGAGGAGAGGCTGAGGGAAGTGGGCTTATTTAGTTTGGAGAAGAGAAGATTGAGTGGAGATTTAATCACAGCTTTTAGTTACCTGAACAGTGGTTCCAAAGAGGATGGAGCTAGATTGTTCTCAGTGGTGACAGGTGACAGAACAAGGAGCAATGCTCTCAAGTTGCAACAAGGGAAGTTAAGGTTAGATATGAGAAAACACATTCTCATGAGGAGGGTAGCAAAGCACTGCAAAAGGCTACCTCGAGAGATGGTGGACTCTCCATCCTTGGAGGTTTTTAAGACCCAGTTAGACAAAGCCTTGTCTGGGATAATACAGTTAGGGATGTTCCTGCTTTGAGCAGGGGGTGGGACTAGATGACCTCCTGAGGCCTCTTCCAACCTTAACTTTCTATGATTCTATGGAAAGCTTTCTTTGAGAAGCCAGATACTAAAAGGGACCAAACTACTTCCTAACTCTACAGATCACCAGTACTGTACTGAAATCTACTTGTGAAGTAGTTTGTGGGGACACTTGCACTCCTGCTTCTCACTCTGCACCTCTTCTGTAGTTAAATCTTTACTTTCAAGCGTTTCCAATCCAACACTTTTTACCAGAACTAAATTCATTGAAAAGTTTAAGTAAAAGATATGAGAGATGAAAAGAAAAGCAAATAGAAAAATGCTACTATCGCTGACACAAGGACGAGCCAAATCTTGCACTGCAATCACCAGGATCTGGACTAGGGAGAGGAGGTTGATTCTCATACAAATGGTATAACCAGTCTCCAAAAGAATTTCAGTGGATGTCCACACTAGCAGATCAATCAAGCAGCAGCAAATTGGCACAGACTACAAAGGAAGTTGAGTGTGAAGCATCTAGGCAGGCTATCCAGCAGAATGCTGAGATAGCAGGTGTTGTGAAGGAACATGAAAGAAAAAGCATATGGTATTGCCATGTGTGTATTTTCCACCTGGTGCCTGTTCATAGAAAAGAATACTATTGTCTGCCATTAAATGCTGTATTATATTACCAACGTTCTTTTAAAATGTTAAACAATGCTGTTAAGCAATTTGTGCACATAGGAAAGGACAAAGCTGCTGAAACTGAGAAGTGTTTCTTATGCAAAGAAAACAGCAATTCTTGCCTGCCATAGTAACTAGAATTCGATAAATACTGAGAAACCATTTTCATAAATATTAATTCAGATTTCTAAACAAATTTGCTTTGGATTATATGCATTCTTGGCATGTTTGCTTTTTGTAAATATTCTAGCTAACAATATCACTGACAGGATTAGGGCAAACACTGGAGACTGTTATATTTAAATATGCTATCAAACAAGTATTAGCACAAAAGCAAAAAAATTACAGTTACATTTATCCAAACAGAGAACAAAAGCATACTATGCAACATGTCCAAAACTAAATAGCAATTTCAGTCAATCAAAGAGTACTCTGAATAAGCTATCACCACACTCACTGATGTTTGTGGAAGCTGTTCAGTGAATAACTTCAAATAATGACCAAATTCAATAAAATTGTGATTTGTTCCTGAACTAAAAAAGGTTAAATTCATTGAACAAACATTCTGTTACTGATTTCTGTTCAGCAAGCTGTAATGACTGTGCAGCTCCATAATTATGGAACCTTAATCATTTTATATCCTAACTGGGATATAATGATTCTTTTGTACATATCACCCTGTAACTGAAACAAACACTTTTATGGTAATACTCGCTATTTCCTCATGGCCTCACAGAGACCATTTCCTCTGTCCTGGACTGCCACTGCTTTTGAATGATGTCTATGCAGTGTACAGTGATTTAAAAGAATCAATAAAAGGAGAGGCCAAAATGAAATGAAAAGAAAAACCTTCCTTCCCCATCCAAAGTTAAAATATTCTTTAAGTCTAACAACTCAATCAACATTTACTCTGTGGTACTTACAAAAGCTGAGAAATGTAAGTTCTGTGATAAAACCAAGGTAGCACTCACTCGCTCTCTTTTTTTCATATAGAGCATCCCCAGCTTTGCATATGTTACTAATTAATTATAAACAGCTTATGAAGTTCAACAACGCTGCACTTCAATTCAAAGAAAACAAAACTCAGACTGTGGAGAAGCATAAGTTTCAACCAATTTAAAAGGGGAAAAGAAGTTGCTGCTTATGAGGGTGCATTAGTTGTTTCTATTTAACAGTTATATCTGCCTGCTCCTGTAGTGGGATAAGCAAGATAAATCACTGTACCTTTAACCCTGAATGAAAACAGTAACCATTGCAATGGTTTTGCTCCACTTACACTACTATAGAAGCACAAAAACATAAGTTACACTGGGATCCCAGTTTTACTGGCAAAACTATTATGTCTGACAATCTTCTGAAAGACTAATTTAAAGGTGAAAGCACATAGCTTACCATTATATGTTCAAGTAGAGAATCTATTGCGACTATGTTATCAAAATAGGTTCTGCAGAAAAAGAGATACAGAGTCTGTAAATAATCTTACTTGGATTGCTTCAGCACAATTTAGAAAACACTTAATGGCTACTCTCTATTAACCCAGGTGTTGCATGTTGTGGCTGGAGAGAAAGACTGACCTTGAGGCTGCAAGGAAGTAGAACTGATCTCTCTCTCTATGAAGTGGTAACTGTCCAAGGACAGTCAAAAGCATTGAAAGATAAGGGTCAAAATTATTAGTACAAGATGTCTAAATCTTCTATGTGCCCAGACTTAATAATTTTTGGATTACAATATTCCCAGCACAGAAAGATGTTATCCCATGGCCTTGAACACATATACAGCTCATTTCTGTTTTGGGCTGAACAGAAAGAAAATACGTAATAAATTAGTCTTACATTTCCAAGAATTGCATGAAGATGTAGGGCAAGTAAAATATTCTGCACCTTTTCTGAAACCTCAGAGAAAATATCGTGATGACTGTGCTTGCCAACAATTTCCTCATTGAATAGGGAACTTTCTTTCCATAAAATATAATGTACAGACCATTTTTAAAGACAAACTATGTTAACTACTTTTGTAGCTAGCACAAGCCTTTCGCCAGCAACCGAGCTGTTTGTACAGTTCCTTCCACAAGTTCTCAGTTTTGTGGATGGAAATTAATGTTTTGCTTTTCTTTTTTCTTTAGTTGCCAATAGGGATATTCCTAGCCATTGATAGCTTGTATCATATTTATGTACTTTAAAAACCCCAGCATTAAAATAATATATAACATAATTTTAAATGTTAAAATATTTAAAAGTGAGAAGTACTTTCAAAAGGTTTTAGTGGAACACAGGGCTTTCCAACAGGCAGCCGGCAAGGGGTTAATGCGAGGCTTGTGGGCTCTTGCCTGGCCACTGCTCCCTTGCCCTGCCTGGCTTTTGCTTCTTCCTCCTACTCCAAGGGACAAGGTGGCACAGTGGGTGGGAGCCAGGGCACTTGTTTTGCATGCGTGGCAGGAAAAGGGGCTGGGCTCGGCATGGGAGAAGCTGGGCTGCCCATACAACAGACGAGGGGGGAGCTGCTCACACAACTCACACAGCAGGTGAGCTAGGATGCTGTGCTGCATGTGCGGTGGGAGAAGGGGCTAGGCTACTCTGGGCGCATGGCATGGGAGGAAGCCAGGCTTCCTGGACTGCAAGCAGCCGTAGAGGGATGATCTGCTCATGTAGTGTGCCAAGCCAGGAGAGGGGGGAGGTTGATCAAGTGGCAGGTAGAGCTGCGCTGCCTGCAAGGCAGGGCAGGGGGGGTTGCCTGTGTGGCACACAGTCCCTGGCTGCCAAGAAGCTGGACAGCCCTGCTGTAAGGTATCGAATGTAAAATGCTACGCAACCCTAAACCTAGTTTAGTTTGATTCATCTGGAGTCCCACAGTGGATTCATAGATGCTAGGGTCAGAAGGGACCTCAACAGGTCATCGAGTCCAACCCCCTGCCCTGGGCATGAAAAAGTGCTGGGGCCAGATGACCCCAGCCAGATGCCTATCCAGCCAACTCTTAAAGACCCCCCAAGGTAGGGGAGAGCACCACCTCCCTTGGAAGCCCATTCCAAATTCTGGCCACTCTTACTGTGAAGAAGTTCTTCCTCATGTCCAGGCTAAATCTGCTCTCTGTCAGTTTGTGACCATGGTTCCTTGCTACCCCAAGAGGTGCCCTAGTGAACAGAGCACCTCCGGTTCCTTGCTGTGTCCCCCTAATGAATTTGTAGGTGGCCACAAGATCACCTCTCAGCCTTCTCTTGCGGAGGCTGAAAAGATCCAGGTGCCCTAGTCTCTCCTAACAGGGCTTGGCCTGCAAACCCTTAACCACACAAGTGGCCCTCCTCTGGATGCTCTCGAGGTTATCAACATCCTTCTTAAAGTATGGTGCCCAAAACTGGATGCAGTAATCCAACTGTGGTCTGCCCAATGCCGCATAAAGGGGAAGTATCACCTCCTTGGTTCTATTTGTCATGCATCTGCATGATAAAGTGTGGTTAGCTTTGCTGACGGTTCTAACGAAATAGGTTCCCTAGTGGGAAAAGGTTACCTGGAGGAAGTGACAACAGCGCAACACAACTATAGCCCTTTTTCTGGTGGGGGTATCAGGGAATATTATTGCCTAAGTGGATAATTTTGGCTAGGGAAGGACTACAGTGCCAAAGCGATGCACTATGGGCTCTGGCTGAGATTTAAACTGTCAAGTGAAAGCAGGAGAGCAAACACTAGCTGCCTCCCTCAGATTTACTATCAATCACCATGATAAAGAAGATGAAGTGTCTGGCTTTCTGATAGGAATTCTACTTGTTCTTGCTCTCTCTGACAGTCCTTAAGACCAGTCACAAATCTTAACCATGACAGGCCTTGAATACACTGCATTGTTCTATCTACGTGTAGCCTCAATCCTTTAAGTCACCCATAGGGTTTCTTCAGAATAATTAAATCTGATAGAGCCACATGGTATAGACTACAACACCTGTAACTTTATTAGCATTTTGTATTTTCATTTACTGATCACCCCTTGCCTCCATTGTTTAAAGGTTTGATAATATGATTAGGGAATAAAGAGACAATCAATAAGCAGATAACTGAAAACATGTATACTGATTTCAAAGTATCCAAAACTTCCATTTTACAGAATATTTTCCTGGGTTTTCAAATTAAGATATGCATTTGTCATGACAAATAAAAGAAAAAGAGTACCACACGAATATGATACTTTGAGCATATAAATGGAGCCTCTAGAAAAAACAAGACAGACCAGTCTTAAGATAAAAGACCACGATCTTGTAAAATTTTTAGTAAAGAAATACAAATAAAATTATTTCATCTACAAATGTTCATCATAAATGACATACAAATTCAATTTTTGATTCTTTAGTAGAAGATCATTTTTAATGTTAGACAGAAAAGAATGTGGATTAAAGGAAAACAAGAGTATAAGCCAAGTAATTCCAACAGACATTTGCAAATACAATTATTTATTTTTGTTTTCACAATTTAATGCAATGTAGAAATCAAAGCCAGAATGGCACTGTTTAACTAGTAAGCATATTAAAAATAGTTATTTTCTCCATCTTTCTAGGTTTAAAATAAACAAAGAAACTAAATGCAAAAAACGCCCCCAAATGACCTAGCATAAAGAGTTATACACTTACAAAGGCCCATAAATGTCAGCTCTGACTCCAATAACCACAGTAACTTGATTATATTACATGTGTTTATTATTTCTTTGCCTATTTTTCCTGTTAAACAACTATTTTAATTTAAGAGATGAACTTGAATCCCATATAAACATTTTAACAGAGATAAAAAAAGAATGAAATGTCCTGTATACTCATTCGAATCACAATCTAAAAAGTATCTTATGTCCTTCTACAAGGCAAGAGTAAAATGGATGGCCAATGTCTTTAGTTTGAAACACAATGAAAACAGTCAGGATCTCTTCATCAAAAATATTTATTGTATGTATAATGAATAAAACAGAATTCTAAGTCCTACAGTGTGCAAAAGAAAACCTTAAGCATCATTAAATAAATAACTAAATGAATATTAACTGCAGAATGGAAACCCACAACCTAGTAGGACAATGGAGGGGAAGCGCAAAAATACGAACTAAAGGGAGAAAAAAGGGACAAAATTTAAAAAGGACCCTGTAACTGGAGCAAATCACACTTACTTTGATACATCAAGCAAGAAGTCATTCAGTTCAGTCTGCTTGGCAAGGCCTCGGCACACCTGGAGGAAAACAGAACATACTATTGTTTCAGAAGATCACAGGAGTCAAGAGTGAAATTTTAGGATACGTGTTCTACTTGCCTAATCTGCATAAAAATATACAATTGCAAGTTACGTATGTATTATAACGCTGTGTAAAATGTAAAAGAAAACAGGCTGGGGTGTCTAGCTTCAAATGTATCTATCTCACTGAAGAGCTGCAAATACCCAATTTCATATTCATTTTATATTAGGCACACAATTTACAACAGTATATTACTTGAATGAGTGCTGAGATTTACAGGAAGACTAGAGAAATCAAGTCTTCTACTGCCTTGAACCTTCTACACCATAAAATAATCTCCATGATTTCTAGATTCATGCTAAGCTCCCTTTAAGAAGCTATGAAAAAAACCAGACTTACCTGTACTTGATGTATTGCTACCGAAGCCCATGCAAGATTTGCTGTTGCAACCTAAAGAAAAGATGAGAAGTTTTAACATCTGAGCCAATTTCATCAGATTTTTCTCAATCTACTTCTAAGTACCTTTAAATACTGTGAACATTTTTCAGCTGAGATATTTCAGACAAGACATGGAACTATGGTTATGGGTAGACAATTCATTTAGGGAAAGTAACTTGTCTATTAGTACTTTACTTTTAAGAAACAGTATTCCAGTCACAAGGAAGCAACAGTACAAAAAGTACTGCTCAAGTGTTCTGTACTATCACAACTTTTTTATCAACTGAGTTGCATAGAAGGGGCACAAGGACTCAACCATCTAATAATGGCAGCATAATATACATGGCAGTATAATAAGGGCAGAAGCAGCCCTTCCTGGATTGCAAGAGGGGCTTTAAAAATTACATACGGTACACTGTTAACATGCTTCTGTCATACAATTAAATAACCCATCACAATGAAATAGTACCAATAATGATGCCTTCATTCAGAAACAACTACTTTCAACAAAAAAACCTTTGCTGTAAACAAATACTCCTGTCACTACCATTTTAGATGCAGAAGAATCAAATGTGAACACTAAAAACAAGACTACTGTTTCAGGTATGTATGTCAAGGCAAAATTTCACACCAATGCTGTGTAAACTGCAGTTAACTAAGTTTAAATAAAATGCACTACCATGAATCATCTCCTGTCCTTGAAGCATAGAGATTTTGTTGGAAACAAACTTAATAGAACACTGCTGAAGGTCCACTGCCATACATTCTATTAACATACCCCTTTTCCTCTATGGAAGATACTCCAGCTATTTTTAACTGGTACATGTGCTCTAAAATTTTTTGAAAAATGTAACTGAAAGGAACCTGATAGTGCATACTTAAATCCTTATTTTAAAGATGTACTGGTAAAATACTTCAGGCAACATTACCATTTTTTTTAAATAGGACATTCATGAATTATTAGTTGTAGTGATTAATGTAAAGTAGTTCCCAAACATGAAGATAAATCATAGAACACAAGCACAACTTGTACACACCAATGTAAGTGTAGGATTTTCCTGAAATGTGGCTTTATTGACAGAAATTATTCAATGGGATGAAAGTTTTCAGAGTCAACTAGTGAAGAAAGAGACTTTGCCATACAGCACAATATAGCTTTATAGAAAACTTAAAATTGAAATGCAAGTTAGCTGGCCATACCCCTTTTTGGTAAGAGCAATTTCATTTTGCATTTGTAACAACAGGAGCTCTCATGAACCCACACTTGTTGTAATCCCCATTCTATGTCTGTTATTTTTAAACCCTTATTCAATAAATACATGATAATGACATGCTTGAAATTATTTTCCCACAGGATGGAATAAAACAGTTAGAAAAATGTGAGATGCCCAATGTACTTATGTGTAGAGAATGATTATTACCATTTGCCACTGAGAATTACCCATCTTAATCAACAACAACAATAAAAAATAAAAAAAAAAACAGATGGACAGGGGGCAGAGAAGAAGTTCTAGGTCAGGAATATCTGACACCCCCATTTAAGGAGGGGAATGTCTTTAGGAACCAACTGCAGCAGTTTAGGCCTCACCTCCTGGTGACTGAGATGGAAGGCTTCCTTGCCCCAGTGCCGATAAAGCTCCAAGATACCAATCAGATCACCAATTGCAGTGACAATTGGTAAACAAAGAACAGATTGGATACGAGTCCCTGATTCCAGTCCAGTACCTTTGGGAAATCGTTCATCCTAAAAAGTGCAAACAGTTTGATAGAATGTAGATGTTACAGCATGAATATAAAAGATAAATCGACTTTTTTCTTTCTCCTAGCTCACTAAATCAGCAAGAAGAGCCCTTTACAGACAAGAATCCAAAAAAATTACGAAGCCCACAAAAGGCCTCTCCCTAGTTTGTTTACATATACAAATCTTACTTATCCAATATCTCACAAAGGCAGGAAAGTACTTTATTGTTAAATCCAGTCTGGAAGAAGGGGCACTGGTAACTCCGAATTGAACTGCTCAAATTTCATTGTTACCAGGCAGACAATATTCTCTGTAGAAGTAAGGAATCCTGAGGCACCCACTAGGTGCTATAAGCTACATGGAGACATGACCCCAGACCAAAAATTTCCAAACTCTACCAGTATTGCAAAGAAAAGTGGTTTCTCTCAACTAAGCCTGTGACAGGAATTCTTTCCTATACCCCATTCAATCTGAAAAAAACTCTCTCATGGGGAGGGTAATAAAGCACTGGAATGGGTTACCTACAGAGATGGTGGAATCTCCATCCCCAGAGGTTTTTAAGGCCTGGCTTGACAAAACCCTGGCTGGAATGATCTAGTTGAGGATGGTCCTGCTTGGAGCAGGGGATTGGACTAGATGACCTACTGAGGTCCCTTCCAACCCTAAGTTTCTATGACCTGCTATTTTACGCACATGACCTAGGTTCATGCAATAATGTTCATATACATATTCTAATATTATAAAAGCCTAAGTCTGTCTCTCCGTCCATAATGCTTTATTCGCACTCTGATCGTCTCAGCAGCCAATCAGAGTGCCCTACACAGACAGGGACAGACAGCAGAGTGCTGCCATGACAGTGGAGACTGAGGGGCCAGAGGGGAGGTGGGCAAGGCCAGCGGAGCTGGTCTTGCCCACCTCCCCTGCTCCTTGGAGGCAGAGGGGGACGACGGGGACTGGAGTGTGCTGGCTTTGCCCCCTGTGTGATTCTAAAGCCATGCCAAGGACCGGACAGAGGGTGGGGGAGCTAAGGACAGCAGCGCTGGCCTCAGCTCCCCCACCCTGCTCCCTGCAAGCAGCAGAACAGCGCAAGCACGGGGCGTTACGTGGCGGCACTGCATGCTGCCCCCCCCCGCCCCCCCTCGCTGTCATTCTTAACAGGTAATTGGCTAGTTCTGTCATAAACACTATGGACTGTACTGTCCAATTTGATCATGAGATGTGAAGACAGGTACTATACATACAGGAAGCAGCTCAGAAGAATGGAAGATTTTAAATAAGAGGAGAGACGGACAACTTTTAGACCACTTTGTCTTGAAAGAACAAAAGTAAGAGGTGACATGACTGAAATATTCAAACTTGCTTTATAGTAACAAAAAAAAAATGTTTATCAATTTGATTTAATTTGATAGATCAGAACTAGAAATGAAAAAGACTTGTGTTAAAAGAACTTCAGTGTCAGTAGAAAATGTATTTACAGACAAAAGGATCAGATCTTATATTACAGTGTATTATCTGAAGTAACTTGACTAAAGTTACTGGAGGTATGCCAGAATTCTTCTACTGTAAACAGGTCTAAATCTAGCCCAATAAACAGAGTTTTGGTTAAACTGCTTGTCAAAATGGTAGAATTGAGTAGTACGGTACAATTAAATCAAAATTTGATCGACTATGTGAAAGTATGTATGTTAATCATCTTATCACATGGGCTTAGTATATTTTCTTTTCTGGAAGGTGGGGGTAAAATTTTTGCTTATGTTTCCTGCATAATAGCTATGTGTTTTATTATAGAGAAAAACTTTTCTATGTTTACAATTTCAAGCAGTTTAAAAATCAAGTAGAGAAGAATTTTTAATAAAATACTCCAGAAAATTACTTCTGGTCCTACACTGCCAGTAACTACATAAATGATTTACTATATATTTAGTTCAGTTTGCATTTAAACCACAAGACATCTTCTTAACTGTAACTTGGACATATCTTATTAAAAAGAAAAAGTAATTTACCCCTAGAATATCTTCTACTAACAATGTTTTTCTGGATTTGGCTACATATGCAGAAATGGTTGTGCCAAGGGCAATCGGCCCTGCAGGAATGAGTCGGGGTTGTCCTTCCTTAGCTCCAGGTGGTGTGAACACACACAAACTCTAGTTAGAAGGAAAAAAAAGAAAATGCCATTAGAGAGTTTGCCTGTATTTACTTAGCAATTTATATTTCAAAACATATACTTCTTAAGTAGCCTGTTTACTTTAAAACCATGCAGCGAGAGTATTTTATGTTAGTAGAAATTGTAACATACATAAATTAATTGTAAATAGATGCTAAGATAAAGTGAAACAGATTCCCAAAGATAAAAATAAAGTGCATAGGAAATTGAACTATTATTTCCTACAACACTGGGTACATATACACATGTGCTTTACTGTGGAGCTGATTAATTAGCTCTGCAGTAAAGCATCACCGTCTACACGAGTGCCAGCATTAGGGTGCAGTAAATTAACTCTGCCATAAGATAGTATTGTTGGGGACAGTACTATCTTACATTAGAGTCATTTGCTGTGCTACAACACAAGTGCGTATGGTTCCTGGGACAGCAGCACTTAGAGCCAGGATGGAGCAGCCCTGGGCTGGCAGCAGGCTCAGGGATCAGTCACACAGCTCTGCACTTTGGGCATTCTCGTGCCCCGGCCAACCCCTCTGCCGCTCCATGCATGGAGCCCGCAACTGACCCCCAAGCCTGCTGCACACCAAGGGATGCTCTGCCCTGGCTCAAAGTGTTACTGATCCAGGCACACACACAGATGCTGAGCCAGAGAGCAGTTAACTCAGGCGCGAACTGAGCTGAAGTTTATCACGTCGCCTTAATAGCATGTACAGATGCACCCATTGTGATTATAAATTTCCTAAATTATCTTCTACAAAGTTCCCACTAGTGTCAATGTCTTAAACTCAAAGAAATATCCTCTGGATTTTGGTCAAAGTGTTACTCTGAATAAAAATGTGATCTTCTCTCAAAACTGAATAGGTCAGTCAATATAATTTATGATTTCTGAAAAATTTAAAAGCATGAGAAATCACCTTTACAGATAGAAGTCTGTAATATTTTAGGGTGGAATTAAATACATTTTCAATTATAGGTCTGCAAGAAATAATCTATAGTTCTACTATCTTTATGATTCTTCCTGGATTTTTTATTTTGTTTTGTTTGTATATTCATAAATTAACATTGAACAATACAATTTAAATCCAGTTTACTATAGAAATAATAGACCCTAAGCTAAACTTTAAACCATAGTCCATTAACAGTCAAATCACTATAAAAAAGTAACCCTGATGTGACTTCCATTGGGGGTGCATAAACAAAACAAATATAACAAAACTCCTGCAATTCATTTTTTGTGCGCTCACTCATTCTCTCTTTCTCTGCCTGCAAGCCCTTCAGCACATGCTCTTTGCTGACAAACCCTTCCCCCAGTGATGGCTGGCCTTCACTTTCCTGCAATGGGTGGGGGCCTCAACCTCAATTGCAACCTTTTCCTCCTGGATTCTGATCCTCTAAGCTAGGACGACCTTCTGCCCGGGTGTCAGGACCTAGCTGGGTCTTGGGAGATGGTGTGAGGAATGTGCAGCTACAATCTTCCAGGCTTGGGGGTGCTGGTGGAACCCAGAGCCAGCAGCTGCTGGGGCTGAGCTCTCAGTTGGGCATGCTGCACTCCTGTGGCTGGAAGCCCCATCAGCTCATCTGGGACTCCCAGCTGCAGGGGAGCCCCTACTACCCTTGCATATTAAAGCAAATTAAAGCTCAATAGCAACCAGCTATAAAGTTAGTACACATTTTCAAGGTCTAACTTCATAGCTAGAGCTTTTTATGGCATGATAAGTATTTAACAGGTTTAGCAGATCTTAAGGTAATTGCACACTTAATCAGTTAATTGTGTGATACCTGTAATGTGTACAGGAAGCCTTAGAGGCTAACAGGTCCTTCAGTGAAAACTAAGACCTGGCACTATGACTCCCTCAGGGAGTCTTTGCTGTGGTAGCAGCAGTTGGGGGTGGGCAGACAACAATGTGGCAGCATCCAGGATCTCTGAGTCTCTGGAGCAGGCGAGACTGATGCCCCTGACCATTTCTCTCCCTGCCTGGCACTCAGCTCCCTCCTCCATCCCCAGTGCTCTCTAGCAGAGTTCTGTCCAGGGCACAAAACATGGGGCACCTATGCTCCTCTAACAGTATACGTAGAGCACCAGAGGGGTGGGGGTTCCAGGAGTAAAAGGCAACAGGAGTCTTACTTATGCTTGGTTCTCAAAACCAGACTGCAGCTGCTGCTGCTGCCGCTGGTCTGCCCACCCTGGCTGCAGCTCTTACAGCAGCAATACAATGGCTGTGCACCAGCTGCTGCTAGAAGAGCAATGCCATAGGACTGTTTTTCCTGCTGGAGTGCAGGCTCCACTGGGGTGGCAGGATAATTCTGCCACCCCTTCTAAGTTGGAGCCCAGGGCTGGAACCCTGCTTACCCACCCCAAGTTACACTACTCAATTTAGCCATGTTTTATCCCAGTAAAGCAGAGCGGCTGATGTGTGCTCCTAAACAGAAAATTCCCATCTTCTTTTAAAGTGCTGGAAAGTTAAGTCTGTCCACAATTTAAGATGTTTTTATTTTTTTTTTAAGTGTGAATATGCTTCTTGACAGGGGTGCTAGATAGAATCCTAGAAACTGAATCCCTTTGTTTATTAGCAGGAGTTACATCATGAGTAATAGCAGCACAAGTTGACTTGTCTACTTGTATGACTAAGAGGATAAGTTCAGTTTCAAGACTCATTCCATTCTTGGCTTCTCCAATGAGACAGCTCGAGTTATCAGTTCCTGTGTATTTTTATAGAGGGGATTACACAGTAACCATTGGGAACCTGGTAAACTACTAAACACATTTCACGTAGAGAACAGTCATCAGGTGATAATAGGTTTCCAGTTGAAAGCCAAGCCAGGGAAAGTCGTCATATTTACACCTCTACAAACCATTCAGTCCCTCTCTTAAAAATAATTCCCATCCATTAAACAACATGAATCCCACCAATTAAAAAGCAAACATAAAAAACAGATTTTTATTCCATAAAAATAAGAGCTTGCCTTTGCTATTCTACATGGATATCAATCCTAAACTAAACCTTCTATTAATAAACTGTACTTGTTACAAAACTGTATTTCTATTACAATCAGAGGATCCTAGAAAAGTCGGACTGGAAGTAACCTCATGAGGTCATTTAGTCCAGCCCCTTGCTCAAGACTGGACTGCCCCCAACTAAACCATTCCAGCCAAGGGCCTGACCAACCTGTGCTTGAAAATTTCCAAAGATGAAGATTCCACAACTTCTCTAGGTAGCCTGTGTCAATGCTTGACCACCCTCATCATCCTAAAGTCCCTCCTAATCTCCAATTTAAATTTCCTCTGCTACAGCTTGAGGCCATTGCTCTTAGTCCTGTCTGCTATAGCTACACAGAAAAGCCCATCTTCATCCTCTTTGTAAACTGCCCTTCAGGTACTGAAGACCATTATCAAATCCCCCTCAGTCTTCTCTTCTCCAAACTAAATAAGCCTTTTCTCATAAAGCTTCATAGGCCCCAAATCATTTATCTCACTCTGCACTGGACACTTTCCAATCTGTTCCCCATTCTTGAACTGTAGGGCCCAAAACTGGACATGGTACTGAATACAGCAGAAGATTTACTTCCCTTGATTTACAAGCAATACTCTTGTTAATACAATCGAGTATGCTTTTGGCTTCCTGTGCAACAAGAGTACAAAAATAGGACTTGAGCCTGATTCTATTTTATACACAGGAGTTTTGCAACTGACTTCAATGTGAACAAAAGCTGGCCCAGACAATGCCTAACAGAAAATTATTTAATATTAGTTGACATTAAATGGATGCGTTGGTATTACATTATTACTGCATTATTTAATGTCTGGGCAGCAACAGAGAGAGGAGGGTGAATTTATTAAAGAGAAGTTTGCATTATCAATACAAGGTCAGATCAACTGTATTTGCTTCTTACATCCTCTTCTAATTTAGTAACAGAACTCCCCTGCCTCCCCCCCCCCGCTTTTTGGTAAGGAATGTAGTACCCGTGGATATAAAACTGCAAGAAACCAGCCTATTGAAATATATATCAAGGATTGTTGGAAGACCAGATTTTTTTTAAAAACCAAGTATGATTTGTAACGGTGACCAATAAAAATGACACAAAAATCAATACTGGAACATGTCCCCAACCAAAAAATTGCAAAACACCCAAGCTGAATTAATAGCTAGATAATGCCCCCCAGCTAGGAAAAAGCAGGCAAGGGGAGAGTGGTGGAAAAGAACAAATAGAAGTGCCTTATGTTTTTAGAGAAATATCAGTAACTTATCATGTGTGTGAAGAATTGTGCATTTTCCTATGATATAATATACTGATGTTGGGAAAGCAGACATATGTATTAATTGTGAAATAAAGGTAACACATTAGGACATTGTGAAATAAATACTCTGCAATAAACCTGGATAATTTTGGTAGTACATTATAAACTAACCAGTAAAGAGCAAATAACCTAATTGCTACACTTTGGACATGTCTACGCGTTAAATTAGTGTGCTGGAGTTTATCACTCCTGAGCATGCCAATTTCCACCAGTGATCTGGGATCGCAACACTTTGAGCTTGTGCAGAGCAGCCCCAGCTGGTAGGGAACCATGGCAAGGCGGGGGGTCAGCCTGCCAGCCTGGTGCTAACTCCAACCTAGATCAACATGCTACGGAGGGGCTGGCTGGGGCATGAGGTTGCTTCAATGTGGGGCTAGCTGGCAGGCAGCCCTCACACTGAAGCACCCTCATGCCCCAACCAGTCATATCAGTGTCTACACATGTGTGGCAGGGAAGTAAATAACTCAGCCTTAGGATAGTACTTGTGTCTGGCAGTACTATCCTACAGTGGTGTTAATTAATTTACTTTGGCCTAGCAGCACCACACGTAGATGCTGACGTTTTACTTTGGAGCTCCTCAGTACATGTCTAGTGTGGACACACCCATTATCATTAGAAGCTATATGTTGAAAAACACAAAATAAACTAACTTATTTTCTGAACTTTCCTTCTTCTTCAAAGATGTAGGCTATTGCTGGAGACCTTATTATTGGGCAAAAAGGGTGCAACTAAGGAAGCAATCAATGTATTTCATTACATTGACAAGGAGTAAGTACTATTACTATGGAATAAATAATAGTAGAAATAATTCAGTGATACAAATCAACATTTTCTAAAGTGACTGATGACTTTGGGGGTTCTCAATCTGTAACACTGTAAAAGTAGCTTTTCAGGGTCTCAGGATGCCACTCAAAACTTGAACCTACTAAAATCATTGGTCACTTTGAAAAATGTACTCAATAATTCTTTATATGGGATCTTTCCTTCTTCATAAATTCACTAGATGGCGCTGCACATCAAGCTGGAAGAATTTCTACAATTATGAATTCTAGAATAGTTCGAACTATATTTTCTCTTAAGCAAAGGGTGTGCATATACTTGTGGCCTCTGACAACCTTTATTTGTTTATTTATTTATTTTTTAATAATAAAGCTTTTGTAAACCAACATCTAAAGGGAAGATGATTTGTTTGTTATAAGCAATTTACAACAGCAGGAAATGGGTGAAGCTTACAAGGTAAAAACAACTGTGTTACTATTACATTTAGAAAACTAAGTGGACCCAGTTTCGCATTTCATTATAAAACAGTGAGATTATTCATGCGAGTATCTAATCATTGAAGCACAGTTCACAAATATAAGGTTTACCCACATGAAAAATATTTGCAGGACTGACTAGTACTGTAACAGATAATATTATACTTGACAGAAAAACTTTTGAGGAACATTCACTCATACAAGTTTCAAACTTTTAGCATGTGCTTAAGGCCATCCTTATTTAGTGGTGCAATTAGGTACATGGATTTACAGATGCAATTAAGCACATGGACTGAATTCACCAAGACATTAATGAAGCCCTTTAAATCACACAATTAAATGTTGTGTTGAATTAGGGGTCATAACTATAAAAAGGTTTGAACTATGCGAGCACTTTCCTGGTTTGGTTAGAAACAGAAGGAAGAAAACTGGAAACAGTCTTTTCTTTGAAAGCTGTGAAATATTATGATTTAATTACACGGTTTTTCCAGTCTCTAAGGTAAACACCCAGTTTGTTGGAATTTCCAAAACATGTTATGTACACCAACAACCACACTGTTTTATTTGTACAACTGTACTAAAATGTCAGAGAAAAATGGATGTAGACTATTTCTAAAGGTAAATCAACATGGCACAATGTAGTGCAGTGTTTAAATTCCCAAGATTCTATGATTCTGTGAGCTAAATGAGCTATTCTTCAAAATAAGGTAAATTAGGTCAGAAAGAGCTCTGTCCTAACAGCCAGATTACTTTCAGTAACCAAATTACCTAAAATTGCTACGCTGCATTGTCACTATGCTGCATTGCGTTGTGCAGCATAGACAAGATCTAAGGAAACTCAGAGTCAGATTCTGGCCACCCCTTCACAGGGTGAACATGTTGCTGGGAGAGGTGAAAATGGCACAGTGGGGTCTTTCTCCTCACCTACACAACAATGCAGGAGTCAACTGAATGATGGCATGAAGAAGATAAAACTGTTAGCAATGCTAACAGTTCTAGAAAACCCAGAAGTGACAAAACAGACACTAGCAAAGGCCAAAATAGCAGTAGCCACTGGGATAATGCGTTGTTTAATGATGCACAGTGAACACTTTAAATTGTTTAGCAGTTCCCAACTCAAATGCTGCTACCCTAGAAACTCTGTGGGTACTCCACCTGCCTCTTTCCTCAGCAGGAAACTGTATCAGGTACGTTGTATCGTACTACAGCATCAATACAGTTGTTTTAGAAGAGGCCAAAAGAATTCAATAGCAGGCTAAGGCAAAAATATCATGTGAACAGCTATTTTCCATGTAATTTAATTTTTTTTAAATGTAAAAGCAGGGATATAATTATTTTTAAAATTCTGGATAGCATTTAAAATGTCTATAGATGGGCACCTTGTTCTTTTAAATACTATAAGAATTTTCTGTCTAAGCATGCTGGCCCCTTAAGACAAAGTACAATAACATGTATCTGATACAAAACAGAATATGACAAACTAATCCAGAGCTTTTGAATATACTATTTAAATAGGCATACATGCATTCTTACAGTATTCCAATACAATTTTCAGGGAAGTATAGGAAAACCTACTCATGCTAAAAACAACCGTAAGAAACAATTTGTGACTAATTCGCAGTAGCCATTTTTAAAATTGTAATGGCTTGGACATTTCCTGCTTCTTTCAGCATTAAAAAAAATAATGAATGACGTGAAATAGTCACTTGCAGGGTTTTGTTTGGTAAGCTTAAATGCCTAGTTATCCAAAAATCAGGGAACTTTTTTTTCTGCCTTGTAAATAAATTCATAATTTAAAATCAGCCAAAGGTAGTTGCTGGAAAACGTGTATCAAAAAGTTACTCTTTAGCTAGAAACTGTACATGTCAAGCTTTTTAGTCAGCTTTTTCAACAAGTTCATTCAAACTATACAAATAAAGATTCATAATGGAATCTACAGCTTAAGGGAGTGGCTGCCCTCATTCCTTCCTTGACTGCTAACTACTTGATTTATCTAGAGCCATGGATTTATTTATTTTTTTTAAGATTTATATCCCACCCTATCCAAAAGGTTCAAAGCAGCTTACAATAAAAAAAATAAAAACAACAACAACCCACAAAGAGGATTCCTCAACCACCACGCTAAAACCTAAGAATCACAACTTCCCCTCCACTGCCCTCAACTACCACCTCCCTGCCCCAATCCCACACAAGCAAACCTTCCAGCCAATCGCAACCATACCTCTCAATTGCCCTTCACATGTGCAAAGAATCCTTTTCACACCAGCCCACTCCACAACTCCCTGTCCATTCTCCCATATCACCCCGCTTCACATCCAGGAGATATACCCTACACTCTCCCTTAACATCTCCTTCAAGCCCACATTTATATTTGCCACAAAAAACAGAGCAAAATACAGTTAAGTTTTGTGTGTGCAACACAAATAACTGCAACCCCCCCCCCCCATCACTTTCCAAAGCAAAACTGGAAATGAAATAAATAACTTTCACAAAATCAGTAGGAGTTAGACACCTTGCTGTCTCTTGTGACTTTGAAAATCCATCATCCCCATTTAAGACCAAACGAGGGAACAGAATAAAAACTTTATCAATCTTTTCAAGGACAACAATTTCAAATTTAACATTCAATCAAAACTACCTGCAGATTTAGGCTAACACACTGTTATTAAATCACAAGAGTACAAATATGGGTCTGTCCCAATGTTCACTGACCCAAATGCAAAAAACTCAGGGTGGCTTCAATGGACTTTGGATCAGGTCCTTGATGAATAGGTGAAGAACAGGTCATCACTGGAGATCCAATAACATTTCAGTGACTAATGGGATAAATGGTTTGGTTTTTTTTAAGTGTATGCTGGGTTTTCTTCAGGGTATAGTTAGATGTATGAGAGCAAATCACCTCACCTGTCTAAAAAGTCAGTAACAAAAAACAGTAGGCCAGAAAGTGTCAAGGCTCAAGGCAGATGCTGCAGGGGTTAGAAGGCCAAAAGGAACTCTTCCCACTTTGTTCTGTCCATGCAGAAGCTGGGCATAATATAAACTGCTGACCTGTCAAAGTTGGTGCTGCCCATTTTTTCTGCAGAGGGTGAGGAGGAGAGGAGGCAAAGGCCACTGTTTAGTTCTCATGCAAATACAACCCCCACATCTGGCAAAAAGACTCAGATGCTGTACCTTCCCAATAGATGGCTTTATTTCCTGCAAGCTCCTTCAAATCCTGGCTGGATAAGTGCAAATTTTACCACCAATTTGGAAGAGTGATTAAATATCAAAATTTGACACAGAAAGCTGACGATGGTATTCAGTAGATGGACAACAAGATGTATAACATACTCCCAGTGCAGAAAAGCGATCAATCTTTTCAGGGGACCCTTGGTGTTTTTATAGATTCCAGGAAGAATGATTGTTAAATAATAACGGGTTATCTTGATTAGATCAACTATTTAATGAACTAGAAGCCCCAAATCAGATCTATTTCTTACTTTTCAAGAGCTACTGTAGAACATTTATTTCAGCCCTCTGAATGGGGTATTATCAACTACTTTATATTTTGAAAGGATTAAAACATAATTTCAAGCGGTGTACTGACCCTCTCCTCCCCCATTAATTTCTGTTTTTAACAATCACCTTTTCTATTATTTTATACAGGGCTTTCTCTCCCTCTTTTGTACAGCAAAAACAAGAGGGCAAACTAATGGACTATCTGGAGGTAAATTATTAAAATTGGCTAACTGTTAAGGCAAACTAAAACAATGGAAAAATGTTTTTCTTTTCTAATCACTTTCAGTTAGAAGAGCTGGAGCTGTATCTTGTACCAACAGCAGGCATAAAGTTTTCAGACAAAAATGCAAGTTTTATTGTACTGGAGTCCCATTAAAGCACACATTCCAGCCAGCCATCAAGTAGCTGCCAAGTTTTATATGATGGTACCTGGATAAAACTGTAATGATGATAAAAATCTTAATGCAGTCTAAATTTCAGACAACAGTACAGCAATTATGCTTCCAACAATAATGGACTAAACTCAAATGTGTTATAATTACTACATGCAATTAATTTACACCAGAAATTAATATGGCCCATTGATTTTAAACATGTATTTCTATTTCTTTATGCTTATCATCGCCTTAGTTTGAAATGTAGGTTACTTCACTCTCCGGTTGTATCTGACAGCAACAGGAAAAAACTGTGAAATACTAGAACCTGAAACTCAGCCAGATTAAAAAAAAATAAAAGGTCACCATGAGTACACATCTAAGTTAAATTTTCTCTTTTGGAGAAAAACATCTCTGAATGAAGAAATGAAATTTGACTGTATATTGGAGGGAAATCTGTATAAGACTGCAATTTGCAGCTTCAATTAATGAAGTTGCTAGACTCTAGAGAAAAGAGCAGTGCTATATTTGTAAAGCTAAAAGAAAACATTGATTAAAACTAAAGCCCTTGACAGCCCAATGCTCTAAATTCAGTAAAACTGCATTTATAGAAATAAAAATAATGTAAAACTAATACTCAGCACTTAGCTAATATTTCCTGCTAAATGATGTACAAAATAAGATTACAGTATCATTGGGGAAATGGAAAATGCACTTTTAACTGTACAGAAAAGCAGCATCTAAATCCAAAATACTTACATTATTGCATTCTCCCAGGAAATATAGTGCAAATCCATCAGCTTTTGTAGCTGCCAAAGCAATAATAAAAGAAATAATTGTACTCAGAGGGAGACTTGAACTTATGCAAGTTCTCTGAGGTGAAACCACAGACTCATTTCTCTTAGGACAATCAGTTAAACTTCTAAAGGTGAACTAGTATTGCTGTATCCCCTGAAGCTACCCAGGGACCCTGCAAAGTTAGTGGGATATGGTAATACTTTCTGGTTTTCCCATCATGAGACATAATTAGAAGCTACAACCTTTTGAAACTAAACAAGTCCTTACTTCACATCTAATGATTATGTTGCATGAACATAAATCACAATATATGAATTGGGTAAAAATAAAATTCCACGTTATAATCATATAGGCTATAGTGTATTTTCCATTAATAGAAGAAAAGGTTGCTTCCCATATACAGAAGCTAAAAAGTGCCTGTCCTTATCTTAGCATGGGAAACTGTACTGTCATTAAAAGTGAATATGGGAGAACAGATTCTACCTTCTGTACAATCTGGGGGGAAGGGTCTGAATTTTTTATATCTGCTCTATACTAAACGTATTAGGATACTCTAAGAAATGGATACCTGTGGACAATTATTACAAGTATCATGTAGTGTTGTGAGGAACATAGCCAAAGGCTTACTGCTTTAAGCATGCAAAATGTATAACAATCCCCTAGAAATAAACTAGTGGAAGTATCTTACTGCTAAAATGAAAAACAAAGGTTGGAAAAAGAGAAACATATCAGCCAACCCTATGGTTTTTTTTGTTGCCTTACATAATAGGTTTAAGGCTGTGGACGCAAACAGGCCTCTCTCTTTCAAAGTTTTATACTCAGCAAATGCACAGATCTGAACAGTTTCCTTAGTTTTAAGAATAAATAAGACACTCAAATCAGGGCATTTCAGGGGAATTATTACATTTGTGTTAAAGTCAGTTATCCGTCTATGAGGGTTTGACAGAAACAAAACCCCACTGTCTGATTGCTTAATTATTGGCAGCAGTCTGGTATTGCTGACAGTTAGTGAGAAAGGTGGTTTGTATCCAAATTCCAAAGTAATTTTAAAAGAGAGTATTACATGTGTCTTGGACACTGTAAAGAACACTGTAAAGCAATGAAAGTAAACTTGGTCTGATTACATTAGGAATACAGCTCTGCTACCTTTTCACTTGCTGAATGACTAACAGAAACGAGTACTAACTGGGTTAGAAATAAATCAGTACCCAATATTCATTCATTCAAGTGACATTCATACACAAACATGGTTGATTTGCAACATATAAAACAGACTAACATTCCCTTTATTACAGACCATGAGAGTTGTAGGGAAGCGGGGGTAAGGTTACTGGTATTTGAGAATCATGCGATGGAAGCATGCCTGTACAGATGTTTTCCATGCAAATCTGACTACATTCTGGATAAAGACATTAAGAGAAGGATGCTTTATTCATTTATTTTTTGTGTACTGTATCTTATCTATAAACAGGCAGCTATAACACACAGAAAAATGCTGCAACTCATACTGACTTTTATTTTGACTCCTAAGAAGAAATATACCCAAACTGTCTTACTTTGCTTAGATGAGGGGGGCATTATTAGCAGAAAAATTGCTGATAGTTATTTTTATTACCTGCTAAATTGATATGCCAGCCAATACCATAAAATAGGATAATAGAGCGATTTGTTTTAGAGATGGCCCTGATCTTGAAATTAGAACCACAGCTGAGTTAACATTTGCTCCATGGGCAAGCTTCATTGAAATCAATGATGTTTCCCCAAGGTGAAGAACTTTGCTGGTATAGATCAAAATTAAGGGTAAAGATCCCAAACAAGTATGGCTATTTTTCAATAACTACTTTCTATTTAAAAGCATAAGGAAGGAACAGGCACAACATCAATATAAAGTTATATAATCAAATCTTCTTTCTTACCTATTTTAATGATGCTGCTTAATTCATATAGAAGTAGTTGGTTGTCTCCTCCTGTGTCCAACCGTTGTTCTATATAGCTATTCAGTTCATATACCACTCCTTGCATATTTGTATCCTGGTACTATTGAACCAAAGATAAAAACACAGTTAAGAACAACACAAAAACATTCTGTAGATTAAAACAAAAAAGTTCTTAACATGCATTAGTATACATTAAATTACACACACACACACACACACACACTTATTTTATATAAAAGAGTGAGTGTTAGCTACCTAATCAAATTCAAATTGATATCCCTAATCCAGTTGTCTGAATATTCATCTCACTCCCTTTTTCCTAGTTCTACTATAGGCTGCTATTTTTGCCTTAGCCTTTCTATTTCTCTAGTACTTTAATAGCTGCAGGTCTGTTTCTGTATCACAAAGTCATCTATATCTTTGGGACTCAGTTGTCTCAAAATCCAGTCTACCAGATGCTACAATGCTTCAAAGCTAAGGACACTGGAGTATACCTAAACTCCCAAAATACTAATGCAGGTGGCATAGCTTTTGTTATGCAACTTGCACACATGGTTCCTAGGGAGCATCAGAGCTTTGAGGTACTGGTACAGGGAACTCAGTCTTTGAAATACAGCAGCAGCTGGCACAAAGGATTCTGGGTTTAACATAAACCACGGAAGTGCCAGCTGCTGTAACTTAGCAGGTGCTAGTTGCAAGTGAAAGTGAAAAACATAGGGAAAAGGAAAGGGAAAGAGATAGGTTACTATATGTAATTAGGTCACTAAGGTAGGGACACTGGGATAGCTGATTGCTGCCAAGAACTGCTGGTATGAATAAGAGATCCTAAAAAAAAAAAAATCAGATAACTTCCAATCAGTTATAAAATGTTACAGGAAAAGGAAGATGCATTCTCGCCACATTTACAAAACTCTTGCCAGTACCCTGGCAAGTCAAGAGCCTCACATCCCTTTCCACAATGTGCCACAGTACTGCACTAAAAAAAATCCTAACAGGTGTAAAACACCAAAGGAGAGGTAATGTGGCTCTTCCAATATTTAGCCCAATAGCCTAGTAGTTAGGGCACTTATGGGGGTGGCAGACCCATCTCACCCAGAGATGATTCAAATCTGCATCTTCTGCTTCCTAGCCAAGTCCTCCAAACACCAGAACACAGGTTCAACTTTGGCCAGATCGCTCTCCAGACCCCACACTTCCCTCTGAAACCGGCCTGTGGTACACCGAGGAGACAAAGACTATGTACAGGTGCTACATTTCTAACAGGAGAACTGCCATTTTCCTGGTGGAAATAATAAGCATAGAAATGGTCAGTCATTCAATTTTTCCCCAGGGGAAAAGATTATTTTTCCTTTCCAGGAAAAGATCTTTCAGGTGCCAACCTAGAAGATTTCCCTGATGAGAGTTTCTCTCACAAGATCAAAGGCTTGTATGCTCCTCTCCCAGTCTAGTCCAGAACAAGAGGGAAAAAGGAGGGCAATGCTTCCCACCTCTTCCCCAGACTAGGGGCTGCCTGGTCTGGAGAACAGGATGGGGCTTTACCCTGCTGTTCCCTTCACTCCTCACAGCAGACCTGTTCCCACACCAGCAGCTCTGATGCTTTGCCTCACTGTGTAGGAGCTGCTGCTTCCCACTGACTCTCCATGCTAGTCCCCAGCCTGGGAAGTTGCAGAGGACTCTTCCCTGCTACACCAGTTCTCCTAGGACAGGACTGCTTGCAGTCTAGGGAAGAGCTACAGAGCAGGGGAGAGGGCAGCAGGTGCAGGCCAAACACTGCTCCCCGTCCCAGAATGGTATCTAGAATGCCTATACCACTAGAAAACTGGTGATGCACTTAAGCTAAAATGCATACGCTACTAGAAATGACCACCTGTTTGAGGCCAAAGATAGGTGGGATCAGGAAGAGGAGAATGGCCAAGAGGGTGGGTGGCTCAATAAGAGGAAAGAGTGTCTAAGTAAGAGAAACTAGCTTAATTTGGGCCCCTACTCCCAGTAGTGCAACAACTCTGCCTATGATATTTATCCATCTGATCTTATGAATATTAAAGTCTAGGTTCAGCAGGCCAGCTTCAAGGGGTGGACTGGAGAACAGTCTGGGCAATCCCAAGACCACAGTGGTTAGAAGACTTTGCTAGGAGGAGGCAGGAGATGCAGGTTCAACCCCTTCCTTCCTTCGCTCCTCCCCCCACTAGATAAAGGCAGCCAAGAATCTGGGTCTTTCTTTATTTGAACAAGTGCCCTCACAAGTGGGCCATTGGCCTAAAACATGGAGGCCACTGGCCTCAATTTTATTTCTGACAGATATGCACCTAGCTCTGTTAAGACTGCACGCAGTGCCAAAAACTGCAGTTCGATAGCTACATACGTGCCATTTAGGAATGAGAAAGGGAACTAGAATTTAACTCTAAATGTTCCTATGTAGTTTAATACCATGGCAAATACAGTATCATAACAGGCTCTGTATGCCAGTGAACACAGATTCAGCCCCGAAACTGGTGATGTGCTTAATTTTAAGAGGGAAGAAGTGCAGAGGGCATGCGGCAACACTTCTTCTCCTGCCAATTGACACTATAGACGCAAATATGGTATTGGGTCAAACTAATGCACAAGGGGTATGAGATTATAAAGGACCATTATCTACCGTCCTATTGATTTTCACATGTGCAAATCAGGATGCACTTGTGCACTGCAACATAAAATTCCTTTCTCACTTTCTGCCATGAATCCAAAACATAAGACCCTATAAGTCTGAGTCACTTGGTTTCTTCAACTCAAAGTTGTAAATGCTTGCTGAAAAAAAAACGTTAATTCCTGATACCACTCTTAAAACTGAATTTGTTACGAACAGATCTTAATCTTGACCCAACACACTGATGGAAGAACACATTGCCTGAACCATAAGTTCTAATGAACCACTTTATATGACATGCATTTATTGTTCCACACAGAATTGCACGAGTGCTGAAATATCTTCCTAAAGACTAATGATAAATAATATGTAATATTTATATCAATAGTAAATAAGTGACTATTACAAGAATTAGCGGTATTTCTACAATAATATTAAATAACACTGGACAGTTGTGTTTACAAACTGGATGGGCAAACTGGATGCTTCTAAAAGGGGAAGTTTAACACTGGTTCAAAGTGCACACAGTGCAGTTCTGTTGGTTGGCAAGTTCCATCTACATTCTGAAACCAACTTCCCATTGCCTTGGCCCCTTGTATAGTCATTTATCCATTTGCAGAGGAAAAGGAAAAAGCTACCAAACCAAAATGGTAGTATTTTCCATGTAACTTTGCACTTACTCCAATGCGTAAATGGAAGTCATTAAAAAGCCAAATGCATGCAACTTTAAACACAGAATGAATGATAACTTGACAAAATATAAAAAGTCAAGGGTTTCTTTCCTTTTTTTTTTTTGCATGCCTCACTGCTTATAACGATAACTTTACCAGAGGCATTTTCTGACTTGGTATAAGAAAAAAAATCTGTTGCAACAGAAGGGCTACATTAATAGTGATAAACATTAATAAATAAGAGGTAAAACAAAACAGGAGTAGCAATGGGCCTATCTTTGCATTTTGTATAACTTTTTATAGTATTTTCTGAGTTCCTGTAAAAGCAAGCTTACTGATTACTGTTGCAATAAACTTGTTATTACAACTATGTACTTTCCCCCCCAACATCTGTGATTTCCAGCCTTTGAAGTACAGTTCTTTTTCAGGTTTTAATTATTCAGAAAAAACTCATTCTAGGATATATGAAGTTACCTGAGAAACAAAATAAGTAGTAGATGGGGGAGGAAGGGGATTTGAAGCTATCCTTTTAACAGCAAAAAAGTTAAGTGCTAATTTCATTTTGGAGCTGCAGAAGGATGGGAACCTAGGAACCTTCCTGGATGAATGAAGAGAAGTGGAGAAACCATAAACTATGAAAGGCTTAACAGCAATAGTGTTTAAAATGTTAAAAAAATAAACTAGACAATTTTGTCACTAGAAAATATTTGTAATAGATCTGAAGCTGCTCTGTAATAACTTACAAATATTATGTGTTATATCCCTTTTGTTTTAAGGGGTGATTGCTATATGAATAAAGGAATTAATTTAAAACAAGGGATTGGCTGCATATGTGGAGTACAGGAAATAGTTTCAGATAGCCATCCATTTAACAACACTTCAGAAAGAATTACAGACTGTTCTCTTTGATGTCCCCCTTCATATCTTGTGTGAAGCTCAAGAGATAAGTTTGTCAAGGGAGGGGAATCCCAGTATGCAAACAAAGGAGAATCACAAAGCTCAGGAACCTAAGGACAAAGGCTTCTGTGGAATAAAAGTCACATTCTTGAGAAGGGGAAGGGAGTAGCCCTCGGAAGCTTTTATAGAGAGACAGGTCCCCAGATGTCAAGGATCTGTAACAGAAACTTGCCTAGGATCTCTGCTCTGGATGCCAACTGTCTAGGCAAGAGATAGATATGGGTCTTTTTTGTTTTAAGACCCTCCAATTTCTCTTATGCCATGCATTATTTCTACTGCAGTAAACAAATTTCATAGAAAAAAGTGCTCTGGTCACTGGCACTAACCACTGGTCACAGGTCTTGAAAGTAAGACTCGCAAATGTCAAACCCAATCAGGTTTATTAAGTAATCACATTTAGTGCATTGGGTATCAAGTGCAGGGACCTAGTTTGAGAGAGGGAAAATCAAAGGATTGCACTTCAGGCAAGTCAATGGCATATAGCCTGAGCATTGCATTGATAAATCGATCAGGCAGGTATCAAAAGGTGCAGCTCGCTCTGTAAACCACAACAGTAGAATGGGGGATCCCCTCAAACAGGTGGCCGATTTAGGTCAATCATTCAATAAACATATTTAGACTTAGGTCCAAGGTCTTTGGAATATAAATAGATTCTAGGACAGGGGTCAGCAACACCCGGCACGTGTGCCGAGCATGGCATGCAAGGCCATTTTGCTCGGCACACCACCGCCAGCCCGGGTTCTAGGCAGGTACTGCCAGCCACAGAGCCCAGTCTGCTTCCAGCAGGCGGCTGGGAGGCTCCAAGCCCTGCTGCAAGCAGACTGGGCCCTGTGGGACAGCTGCAGCCAGGAGGCTGCAAACAGCTGCTCCGGGGTCTGGCATGTCGGCACTCCGGCACCTTCCAAGGTAGACATTGTGGTTTTTTCGGCACTCCGGCCAAAAAGCATTGCCTATCCCTGTTCTAGGATAAAGCCCTCCCTTGTCTTTGAGAAGGATGAAGAGTTCACCACGAAGCTGAAACCTCCATCTTCACTTTCTTCCATTTGTGAAGTTAAGTCAGCTCTGAAGCACTCATCTCATTTCAGAAGAAAGCTGTACGTTCCACAGAGCCTAAGTAACTTAAATTCAAAGTGAAAGGATGAGGGCCTACGGGAGTAGAAGTGCATGCACCATGAAACAAGTTTCTCAAGAGGGAAAGCAATTTAAGGATCCCATGGTAATTTATTTAATGGACATGTAAGCAAGTTGCCTTGCCTGCTGGTTTCTGCAGGCAGGTTTCACTCCCTCAGGAGCTCCCCAGCCAGTCCTCCAAAATAAAACACTGTCTTTTAAGCAGCAGCCAACCATACAAACAAACAAAACCAAACCCTGCTGCCCTGGTCCTGGGCACTAGGATTGGCTCTGGGCCCCAGCACAGCAGCCCAGCCCCTCCCTGTGGCAAGCTGGTTCTTTTTCTTCTTTTTTAATTTTGTTTTCCAAGTTCCAAATTTCAAACGAGCAGGGCTCAATTGTTCAAATCTCTGTGGTGCTACCAGTGGCAGGTATCCTACCTCCCAGATCCTTCAGTCCCAAATCCATGGCAGGCATCCTACATGCAAGCCCCAAGCCAGGGCCCTTGGGCTAGGGACACACATGCAAAAAGCCAGAGCCTGAACTGATTCAACCATTGCAGGTTAGTCTAACCTGCCTAGGCTGAACCGGTTTGTAACAGGACAAACATGCTCTCTGGACTGACAAATGCAGGCACACACCTACAAATGCTCAGGCCAGGAGCCAAGGGGGGTGGGGGGTGCTAGAGCACACCCCTGGCTGCAGGGAAGCTGTGCTGTGGGGCATGGCCAGCCCAGGCTGAACTGGCCAGAGAAGGGTTTCATTCCCCCCTTCCTGTCCCACCAGCAGGGCCCTGATCCAGGTCTGCCAGGCACTCCCTCCTCACTGTTGCAGCAGCAGGCCAGTGGCCCCTGAGGCAGAGGGGGCAGGAAGCGGGGTTATTCTCTCCACAAGTCGCACTGCTCCTGGGGGACCACAGCCAGGTGTGCCTGCCCTGCTGCCGCCACTGCCAAGCAGCACATTAAGCTCCCTGCTGTCCCCTCTGCCGGACACTGGCAGGAGGGAGAATAGCCCCCATTATGATGGGGTAACAGTAACATAACTGAACTGCAATAATATTGTTGAATCATTTTTACCATACCTAATGAAAAACTGCATTATGGGTCAGGATTTCACCTTAAAGAACTATGAAAAAAGTCATGAAATTTCATTAATTAAAAATTCCTTAGCAGAGGACTCTCACAGTCTTTGATTCCAAAATAAAAGCAGAGTGAATATAATAAAATGCTTATAGTATAGACCTAGCTTTTAATGTAGTAGAGAAGGGAAGGAAGCGTAAAGAAATTCCCTTGATCCAAAATAACTTAGTGTAATCTGGGTTGGGTCCTTTGGGAAATATTGTTTAAATCTTGACACTAGAAAGCAAGAAACTATATAAAGCTAGCTCTGCTAAGGTAATTAATTTTAATGTTTGTACATAGCCTGAGAGAAATTCCTGCTATACGTATTTGTCCAATGTCTATCCTTCTTGTTTTGACTAGAGAGGACACACACTATATAACTTGCTCAGTAAATAAAATTGAACTTTGCAACACCATACACAGGTACATTATTAATTGTTTGTTCATGCATAAAATGCTCTTTATGACCAGGGATCCAGGTTTTCTGTTTCCCACGGAAAAAATAAATCCTCCCTGCACGTTTTTCCCTTTTACCCGAGAAAAATGAGGATTTTTAATTTTAACAAAGAAACATGCAGATGTTTTGCAAAGAGTTCCAGCTTGCAAGGGGCTAGGGGAGCAGGAGCAGGGCAGTCTGACAGGGGGCGCCATACACACGTACAAGCACATGGTCACCAGATAGCCTGGAGAGCAACTCCCACAGGTAAGTGGGGAGGGGGAAGGGAACTGAGTCCCCCATAGGGAGGGAGGGAGGGAGGGACAGAGTTGGGCAGGACAGGGCTAGGGCTGCTGCCCAGCCAGGTGATGCGTGAGGCTTGGGGCCCAGGGCCACATTGTGCAGCTGCAGAGTCCCAGTAGGGAAAATCAGGTCTGTAGGTTGCTTGTCTGGAGATGCAGGGGGTGGGGCTGATTCCATGCTACTGTGCACTCCTGGGTGGGCAGGGGGGCCCACCTGCTCCCCAGATCTGTGTGGGTGGAGGCTGGCTGCCTGCTATGGGCTTGGGCTCCCTGCTCCTCTCCCCCAGGGCCTCTGTAGCCCAGCAGGCAGGAGCCGGTATGCCAGGGCAGAGCGGGGCTGGGCGGGGAAGCTCCTTGCTGCTGTAAGCCCCACACTGCCCTGGCAATGCACCCCATGCCCATCCTGCAGCAGCGAGGGGCATAACTCCCGCCGCTGCCCCTGCTGCTCCAGGGCAGGCAGGAGGCACATCGCCAGGGCAGCACAGGGCTCACAGTGGAAAGGGGCTTTCCCACCCAGCCCCACTCTGCCCTGATGCACCTGCCAGGCTGCAGAGGCCCTGAGGGAGGGCACCAGGGCAGGGAGCCAAAGCCCGCAGCAGACAGCCCATCCCCACACCAGCCCCCACCCCGAGCACAGATCTGGGGGGCTCCCAGATGCACACCTTGATATTCACTTAACGAGTCATAAAGACCATACTGTATCTTAGTTATGTCACTTATTCAGATTACAGCATCCAGAAAAAACATTTGTTGAAGTCAATTAATATTTTAATTTGGTAGGCTGGATACTCCTGTTCATTAAAAAAGCTTTGGCAAGTGACATTTATAGTTAATGCGTCACTTTTCAATAATTCCAAAAGTCGTCTTTAATCAAAATAAAAAATATGGTAACACCTTGCCCACCACTATGGCTGGTTATTTGTCTTTCCCCATTGTTTATTAACATCACTATCAGTAACCACAAGCCCCCTTAGTTTGTCCAAATTTCAGCACACTGGCATCTTCTTTTGATAACACTGGGTGCAGCATTATGCGCATCATTTCCTGAAGGAAGACTACAGGATGTGCATCAGCCATCCTAATTCTTTTACATTTTTCATTGTTAGCATTCATTCCTGGTTCAGTGTGAAAATGTTTAAATCCCGTCAAAAAAGTATATGAAGAATAAATAATGAACTTAAATGTCTCCAAGAGTTATGTAAAGAAAAAACGTTATCAATCAATGGATTGGAAGGAAGACAAGCAATTATTACAATTATACCCAGAAAGCATGGGTGTGAATTCTATAGTTCTAGGGTTACTATATTTCCAGTTCCAAAAAAGAGGACACCTGTCGGGGGAGGGAGGGGTATATGATTGTGTGGGGGCAGCAATATGCCAGTGCCCTGCCCATTCCATTGCCCCTCACTCCCAAGCCACAGACCCCTGGCCCTACCAGTGCCCCTCACTCCCAGCCCACAGTACCCTACCCCCCTGGGCCATGCTGGTTCCCCGCCCTTTCCGGTGCCTCTCACTCCCAAGCCGTAGCACCTCCAGCCCTGCTAGTGCCTCTCAGTCTTGACCCACAGCCCCCTGCTGTCCCCGGCCCTGCAGCACCTCCTGGGCACCCCATCCTAGCAAGCAAGGGCAATGGCCCCTACCACTGGCCTGGCCCTGCAGTTCCCCACTGCCACTGAAGGGCCCCCCCACGCCCTTCCCCCATTGGAGGGGTAGGCACTTTCTCCTGCCTCTCATTCCCTGCTGCAGCCCTAGTGCCCAGACAGCTTCCTCCAGCACCGGCAAGCAATCCCACACACCCATCCCCCCACACACCCTGCCAAACACACATTCACATGCTCCCTCCTACCCCCCAACCTCCTGGATAGTCCCCAAGCCCTGGCCCTCCACCCCTCACTCCCTATAGACTTACCTGAATCCAGCTGCCAGGGCTGCTCCTATCACCCTGCATAGATGCGTGCCAGCCATGTGCATGCGCACAAATACATGGTGCCCCCTGCCTCTAATCACCCTCCTCCCATCCCCCCCAGCTCCTTGCTAGGACTAGCCACTCCTTGCTAGGACAAGCTGGGAAGTGCTGGGAAAAACATAGATGCTGAGCAGAGCAAAATCCTGGACTTTTGATCATATTTTAAAAAACTGCCTGGAAAGAGATCAGAGGATTCAAGAAGAGGACATATCCGGGAAAACCCAGATGTATGGTAACCCTAATAATACTAAGTGACATACCACACAAATGTGTTAGATGGTGCCAAAGCAGCTGCCAAAAGCACCAAGTCCAAAAGGAAGAAAGGAGAGGATTAAAGTATTACTGCTGTTTCTAAGAATAAAGTTATGAAAATGAGTTAGTCAGTTCCTAGGTATTAATTTCATAGTGTTTATACTGTAAACTACAAAGAGAGTTGCTGCTGGGATCATCAGAGTTTATGAAAAAAAGATACTTATCAAAATGAAAGTTCACTATGGGTACTCTGGAAGCAAACACGGAACGGAAAAACAAGCCATTAAATTGAACAAACACAAGCCAATATCACTGGGCCCATATCAAGCACACCAAGCATTTTTGCTTAAGGTTCTGTGTACAAGACACAGAGCTGACATAGGCTCTAGCCTCTACATATACCAGGTCTGCACCAAGATCAACCACCATACAAACATCTTCTTGTACTCTATCCTTTCCCTGCAGAGCCATTTAAGATCAACTCTCTCTACCCTTGGGCTGCAAAAGCAGAGACAGTAATTCCCATGTAGCTCTAACAGGAAGAGAAAGAGTGCTGGGAACCAAACTGTTCCTAATTAACAAAGGAAGTCATTGTAATCATCATGGTTGGTGGTACTGCTTCAGAAGCCATGTCCTCAATGCTTATTTGCGCACAAGACCTTTCTCCACTTTAGTAAATTTTGCAGGACTGTATAGTCTATTCAGCCTCGCCTACTGAGTGACAATGGAAGAAACTGCTATTCCCTGTGATCTGAGGCAGATACTGTAAATGTTTATTGTCTGTTTAATGTAATTTCCAATTTTCAGATAAGCCAGAGTAACAGTTTCAGCAACTATAGAAAACTGACCTATTGTCACTGACAAAATGGCATTTTACTAATACTGTGAAGGAATAAGTGCTTTCTCCACTACAGTACAATCTTCAGAGATAAATTCTTACAAGACTAACAAATAAGAATGTGTCATTTTTGCCTTAAAAATTACGATACTGACATACAAACTACTTAAAGCCTTGTATTTCTGCTAGGTGTTGAACACCCACAAATAATTAAAATAGAGTATTTTCAGAAATCAAATCCTGATCTGAGGTATTTCTACATTCCAGTAACACTGGTAACAGTTTGGGGTTTTGACTGAAGACAGGCAGTGCACTACCAGAATCTATTTTAGTATATACTGTTTTTCAAATAATATTATATAAACAAAAATTAAATAATTTTAGATGTGTGTGTATATATATATATATCCCTTTGTACTACTGCCTGCCAGAGGGTCCATAAAAATCACACATTTGAAAAAATAAAGTGGACCTATACAGAATGAGTCTATGACTAACTCTGGCAGTTTATTCAACTGCACAGAAGACACTATTTCCTACTAATCTGTATAATTAAAGGAATAGTTTAAAAGGAGTTAAACTGCCTGATATTTTGTCACAGAACACTAACCCCTCAGAAGGTGCCTTCCTGTTAGCACCTAATTAAGGCTGGTTATGTTGTAATTAAGAGTCTAGACAAGAGCAATTAATTAATCAAGCATCTGTTTGTACTTTGTTTGACAGTTGCTTAAGACACTCAACACCAACCTCCTCACTGATGCTGAACACTAAGCAGACTGAGGCAGACTTCAAAAGTTTTACTGGCAGAACTTGGAGTGCCTCTGCAGTCAAAACTTATCTCTCCCAGCAGTCATTCCTTCTCTACTGAGCACAGGAAGGATGTTTAATGTTTTATGGGACCAACTGTATAGTTGGGATAGAGTTAGACAAGCTTCTGAAGTTTGACATTCTTCATCAAGTTTGAGTAGTGAGAGCCAAAACAGCGAGGTGGGCAAAATATAGCCTGCAGGCCAGATCCAGCCAGCCAAAGGACTTTTGTCTGGCCTGTGGTGGGGCCCTCAGTCCCACCTTGCCCAGGTGCAAGGGGCAGCCCGAGCCATGACACATGCAGCTGGTCCCACTGCGCCAGGCAAGCAACGGGGCTGGGATGGCATGGCAGCTGGATTCCATTTCCTGGCAGCCCCACTAGTCAGTGGCAGCTCATTCAAGCTGCCACTGCCAGATCCAACCCTGCTGCCCAGACACGCAGCCCATCCATCCTGCACCCACTGCCGGAGGTGGGACCCAGGTGGGCAGGGTGATCAGCAGAGCAGCTAGCATGAAGTTGCAGGTCAGTGGGGAGAGGTGTCCATGAGTGAGACAGGCATCCAGGGCTAGGAAGACCCTAGGAGGCAGTGACAGCGCGATGCCAGGGCAAAGCCCCAGTTCTGCGTGCAGGGAGCATATCATGGCTCTGCCCCAGCCCCGCACTGTTACTGCCCCGCTATCCTGGGGTCTCCATGAAGATTGGGCAGGAGCTGCACGGGCAGGGAATGTGGCCAGGGGGACAGGATGAGGTTACGTCTGGGGCTGCAATCTTGGGGTGGTGACAGCACAGGGGCAGGGCCAGGGCCAAGCTGCAATCCACTTCCTGCATGCCCCTGCCTGCAGAACCCATGCCCATCACAGGGGCATGCAGGCAGCAAATCACAGTTCTGCCCCAACCTTGGCCCTGCATTGTCACTGCCCTGTGACCCCACCCAGTGATCCCAGCTGTTGGGTGGCAGGGGGAGGAAGGGGCAGGGTGCTGACCTGGCCCACAACAGTTCAGCAAGTCTCCCTATGCGGCCTGCAGGCTCAAACAATTACCCACCCATGCAATACAACATAGGAAAGGAAACAGTTGCAACAGGGGATAGAGAAATTCGGAGCAGACAAATGAACAGTATACAAAAAGAAGCTGATTTCTGGGAGATCAAGTCCTATCAAAAGAGAAAAGGGTAAGGCATCATTCACTAGCCTGCTGATGGGTTTGGAAAATCATCAAGTTAGCCAAATGAGTAGAAAGGGGATTCTGGATGGCTAACTAGCTGGGTTCCTGTTCAAATTATTAGTTTAATGCACTGGGATTTTATTGTGAAAGTGTGAGAGCACCTTAAGCATCATACAGGCATTTAATTAACATCGTAAATATAAAGAAACAAAGAAAGAAGGGGGGGCGGGGGGGAAAGAGACAAAGAAATTTTGAGGGGAAAAATCCTGAGTTGTACCTAAGTAATATAAAGCATACTGTTAACTATTCTAACGCCTCAGTTTTTGTAACTTAGCCTCAACAAGGCTGTCTGAGACAAAAAAGCATCATACATTGGTTTTGAATTAAATTACTGATGCATGCACTTCTAAGAGGATTTACAATCTGAGAAAGATATAAATCAATAATATGTTGAACCACTATGACGATGCCATTTGTTTAAGTATTATTACAATGTAGTACACATGTATAAGGTTTGCAGAGCTGGAAAAGTTGGATTGTACAATGATCTTTCTTAAACCAAGATAAGATGTTTCAGGATTACAATACACAGCTCACATTCAGTAGACTAGCTGCAAAACGTAACCAATTTGCATATAACTCTAATATTTCTACAGACCGGAAAACCAGACTTATCTCCTCAAGGCACAGACCACAGCAACATGAAAAATTCAAAACAACTGAAGAGGGAACCTAAAACTTGAATGGCCATAGTCTTGTTTCAAACACTGAGACTTCTGTACCCCTTCCTGCAGTTTTTATTTTACAAAACTGGATTAGTAATTTAAATGTCAGAATAATATCAGTACAGTAACCAGATAACCCATTTTAACTCGCATGCTACTACATGCACCCTTTCCACAAAAATTATAGCCTTCCAAAAGCAGGGTGCATGTTTTATGCAGGGCAAGCTGACTTTCTGCCCACAACAGAAGCACCGAGATACTGTTGGATGACTGATGATTTTTTTCCTTCTCTTCCCTCCAGTAGCTACAGGGAGGGAGGAAGAAATTCCAGGGACAGCAGGGGAGGTGCGGTGCTACACCCCACTTTGATTCCTACTCCACCAAAAGTTTAAAAATAACTGCCCAGCAGCAACAGTGGCATTTTTATTCAGGCAGTGCCAGGGGAGTTAACTGACTTCATAATTCACCAGTAGTGGGCGAGAGGGCCACTCATCCCAGGCACAAAGTTAGAAGGGGCACCAGAATCACCCCCATACTGATGGAGTCTGTGCCCACATAGCATTGTCCCGACAGGAACTTCAAAACAGTTCCCAGCTGTTGTTCTTTTAAGAGCAACAGAGCTGGGGCTGGCAGAGCACATGCAGCAGCACCTCATCCGAGACTGTTCTGAAGCTCCCAGTAAGTAAGGCTGCTGCCTACTCTTGCACTAGCAACTGCCCCTCTCAATCCCCCGTCCTGCCCCCTCCCCTCACTCTCAGAACTCATGTGTCCCCCCACCCCCCATCCCTGCTGTGGGAACCACGTGCCCTCTGCTGCTCACAGAAGCCACATGCCCCCACCCCCTCTTTCGAAGCCTGCATGGAGGCAGTTCCAAAACTCTCCCATAGGGTTTATCTTGGGTGCTACCTTGGCTTGCTATGTCTCTGTGACTTATTATAATCCATCTGATTCCTACTAATTGCTCTTCACTCCACGCATGTTAATGACCTCCTCTCCCCTTTAATGGTCTTTGATGTTCCCTTAATCAAGCTATCCTTTCTTTAGCAATTTTGCCATTTGTTAGCTACCTCTGGTTTCTCTTCTTCTATTTCCAAGATTTGCAGACTGCTTTTAGCTTCTTTCAAAATCCTAGAACCTCCCAGGGAATCCAGTCTTCACCAACAGCTAGAGTTTCAACTTTTGGCTGAGCAGCTTAGAGCTGCTGTCATTTCAGCTGTGAAAGGGTTAAAATTGTAGCTTTTATCTGAGCAGGAAAGGAAATCTGTGTAAGTTGAAGATTAGACTCTGTCCCAGCTCCATGCAGCCATCATTCTAGAAAAAAATCTTTTTTTTCTTTATTCTACCTTCCAAAATATTATATTTGGGGGGGCAGATGGATATACAAGGCAACATGGTAATTAGATGCCTTGCAAAGATGAGACATTTCATGAGAGATGCCTTGCAAAGATGAGAGATTTCAAAACAACTGGGGATATTAAGACTATAACCATGCAAAAGCATTATGAGTTTAGTCATGTTAAAGATATAACCATCATAGTAGGCCCTTAATTTTGGTATTTCCACACTTCTAAATGATCCAAAAACTTACTTCTGTGTCAAGATTTTCTTAGATTTTATCACCACTTCATCCTCATAGAGAAATTTAATAAAATGTTGAGATGATGGACTGATTGAAAGATGCTTAAAAATAAACTGATCATTGTTGGGTTTATCCTGAAGAGCAGTATGCAAATTACATTTTTGAAGTAATGGGATAATTATTCCAGATTTGGGGGGGGGGGGGGGTGCTGTAGTGTTTTGTGGATATCATTTGTAATACATTAAAAGTTAAAGTGATTATTTGAATAATGAACCATTACAAAACACTTGTAAATTTGGAGGAAAAAAAATACAAACTATTATTTTGCCTGAAAGATGGCTGGTAAGATTAACTGGCTACAGAACTCTGTATTTTTAGTTTATCATAGGTCAGGAATTACTACTTCAATACTTCATTTTCCAAATGTAAAGGCAGCAAGAATTTTTGTGAGAAAGGGAATACAAACAGGATGCATGGCTGACACAGCAAGCAAGTATCTCCATTTATAAGCAAAATGGGTGGTGGTGGGGGAAGCTGATGAGTTACCCTGAGATGGCAAAATTGGCACAAGATATTAGGAGTAACCTGAATCATAGAAGAGTTAGTTAATAGTGACAAAGAGCAGAGAAAATATTATATTTAAAGATTCAGAAAGTTGGCAGCCATTTGTTTGTATATCGGATGGAAGAAGGTTAAGACAACTGAAAGTACAACAGAATTATTTACTATAATAGCAACCTATAATATAGAAACAAAAGTATACATCCTACTTAGGACAAAGGACTATATGGTAGCTTATGATAACTCAGCAAGGAGCATGCTTATTGTAAAATACACTTATATATAGGGCTAAGTCAAAAAGAAACATATAACTCAAGAACATATTAATAAATATATTATTTAAGACGTATTTCACGTTAGATTTCATATAGTACATTGAGAAATATTTCACAAAAAAGTAACTCTGCTGTACTCTACCATATCTCAAAGGATGTAATTAAATAAGATGTATTCCTGGTCTTGTTTCCTCTTTGGTAGTTTTACGCTTCCCATCTCTCATGGTAATAACACTGATTAAATATTTGGTAGTTACACGACTAACAAGTCAGAGTTCAAAGTTTGAAGGAATTGCTTATTTCCTTGAAACAACGTGTTTACATGGGAACACAGAAATAGCCTGCATGAACTCTTATTTTGCTAACAAACAAGGGAGATCTTCACATGTTTACAATCAATCAAATGTCTGGAATGGGGGGAGGCGGCGGGAGTTGTATTAATTGCTCTGGAAGTTGTCAGTTACATCTAACATCTCCCAGCTATTTCTCTGGAGGTATAAGTTTGCTCAGGGAATGGTGTACAGCCTTGATCGGAGACAGCAAGAAAGTCATCTCAAGTGAACAGTGGACCACAGAGACCTTTTCTTTTTCTAGAGGGGATGGAGAAACAACTGTAAGCAGTACTTACCCTGCTGACTTCCTTAGGAGTCGATTCATCTGTGAGGAAACAAAACAAACAATTAGGCACTCTGGGAAGGTTCTGGAACAAGTGCAGAACAAGATATTGTCCCTTCAAGAAACTTTTGCACTGTGGTACAAAACTTTCCAATATACGGGTTGAAGCATCTGCTTTACCAATACTTAAATTTTGCTGTTTTTAAAATGCAACCAAGTCTGCTACATCTGGAATGCAATAAAAATGAGAATAAAAATATTCATTAGAATATTTAACAAGAATACTTGATTCCCCACTCCTGTACTACTGGCAGTCTAACTGAATAGATGAGCTTTGTATTCGATCCTAAAGTTCACATCTATACTGGGAAGCAAGTCTGAGAAACAAAGGCCATCTACTGACAGGTGTTTGGAGCTGTGGACTTAATCCCAATCCTACTGAAATCATCAATATTCCAACTGACCTCTTTAGGTATAGGAACAAGCTTTTGTGACCATGCACTTATGAGTTGCATCTTCCAGATTAGCATATTAAAAGAATATGTTTAATTTCAGAAATGTATTCTAGCATGGACTCACCATTTACAAAACATTCTAGCATCCACATTTTAAAAATTACACCTAACGACAAGTACCATGACACACCATGTGTCTACAAAACACTGCATGACATTTCTGAAAATGCATAAAAGAAAAGCAATTATATGACTAGATAGCCTCTACCACAAGACGGGCTTACCTCTCTACAGTATGATCATAGCAAAGGCAACTTAGGCTGCCTCCAGACTTTATATAAACAACAAAAAAAGTGCTATGGGCTATGAAACATTCAGAGCCTTCACTCTCCATCCAGGGGGCAATAGGAGGCTGTTTGAAAGCAAGAGCCCCAAGCGAGGCCATCAGTGAGCTGAACAGGTCTCTGACAGGATTGGGAGCCAAGCTCCCAGCCAGAGCTCCCAGGCTACCTAGAAGCCCTTTACAGCTCCCAGTGTTTTGAAGGGCTGGGGGCAGAGGTTCCCAGACTGCAGGCAGCCCCTTCACCCTTATTCCCTTTGAGGGAGGGAGAGCAGAGCACTATGGGATCACAGGGGTTTATCTCCCTGTTACCATTTGTTACTGAATACTCACATATGTCCCACAATAAATGTAATGTCTGAAAGGGGCTTTAGAAAATATTTCCTCATGCAACTTCACCTTTATAGCTATTTCTTAAAAGACAACAGGGAACAATCTGAATCTTTCTATTTTTAATACAACAAATTAAACATTATGATTTGGAAATTAATTCTAAAGCAAAAATTGGACTTTATCGTACAAAAGTAGTCATATCCTTATTATGATAACCCATATTTACACATATTTGTGTGCATTTGCGTAGATGTGGATTTTCAAATGCTGCATCTCTGCCAAATGTCTCCATGGCAATGCTCAAATATCACCATGTCTGCTTACGTGCAGACACACGTTATTCTCAACAGGCTTCATTGCATCTCAAACACAAAAATGATCCCGTCACATGAATACTTAAACAAATGTGCTCTATTGCAATCACAGGCATTTTGCAGATTCATGTTTAAGGCACATATTTAAATAACAAATCCAAAAAACAGTGTCTGGGACAATCAGCCCTGGACAAAACTTACAACAAAAATGTAATATTAATCATTTCATCTCCCCTAAATAGTCTGAGGAATGTTAAGCCATGCCTCATATTTCATGTTTAAACACCAGCATTATGCTTTAGCATAGTTTCAGATAAATATTACACCTAGTAGCCAACTGCCCATCAAGAATGACCGGGGGCGGGGCAGAGGAGGGGAGAGGGGGCTGGCATGCAGTGGCGCCACGTAACAACCCATGCCGCCACTGTTCTGCCTCTTGCAGGGAGTGGGGTGCAGGAGCTGAGGCCAGCGCTGATAGCCCCGGCTCCCCCACCCTCTGTCCGGTCCTTAGCGCGGCTTCGGAAACGTGGTGGCGCTCCCCCATGCTTGGAGCACGATTGGCTTTTTCTGTCAGACAATCAGAGTGTGAATAAAGCATTACGGACAGACAGATAGACTTAGGCTTTTATAATATTAGAATAGTCCTATGATATAGAACAGATAGAGTTAGCTCCACCACTGATGGAGGAGCTAGACTGTTCTCAGTGGTGGCAGAACAAGGAGCGATGGTTTCAAGTTGCAACAAGTGTAGTTTAGGTTACGTATTAGAAAAACTCTCTCACTAGAAGGGCAGTAAAGCACTGGAACAGGTTACCCAGACAGAACTTTACATCCTTAGAAGACATAGTTGGGGATGGCCCTGCTTTGAGCAGGGGTTGAACTAGATGACCTCCTCAGGTCCAACCCTAATTTTTTATGATTCTACAGTTCAGATAAATATTACACCAACCGTCCCATGATACAGAACAGATAGAGAAATGTGAAGTCATGGCATTTAAGTTCATTAGTCAAATACAAAGTAGTGGACTCAATCATTTTCACATTACAAAGCAATGGTTAACTGACTTTTGGTCAAAACCAGGGACTGTTTTATCTATCTGGACAGACCTACAAAACAGTCTGGTAATGTAACTGCTTTGCCAGAAGCCCAAGCCCAAGCCTCCAGTGGGCAGCCCGCCCCCACCCCATCCACTGATCTATAGGGCACGTGGCCCCCCTTTTCCCTGGGGCTCAGTGGTGGGGAGCCAGCCCCACTCCCAAGACAAGCCACTTGTGGCCCTGTTCCACTCCTCACTGGAGCCCTGTGGCTGCACATTGTGGCCCTGGGACCCAAGCCCCACCTGCCTGGGCAGCAGTCCCAGCTGCAGCCCTGCCCTGCCCTGCCCCGCCCAACTCCAGCCCTCCCTCCCTATGGGAGCTTCAATTTCCCACCCCCCACCCCCACTTAGCTGTGGGAACTGCTTTCCAGGCTGCCTGGCAGCCATGAGCATGTACATGCACATGATACACCCCATCTTACCACCCTCCTCCTGCTTCCTCCAGCCCCTTGCAGACAGGAATTCTGCCAGCCTGCAGAGAGCTCTTTGCAAAAGAGCAAAATCCATGTGTTTCTTTGTTAAAATGAAAAGTCTGCATTTTTCTCGGGGAAAGGGGAAAATCCATGTGTTTTTCCATTTTTCTGTGGGAAACAGAAAACCCAAATCCTTGATAATTATTATAAAACTTGTATTGATATAGTACTTAGAGGTCCCAATTAAAGCTTGGGTTCATTTTGCTAGGCATGGTATATGTAACATGCCTTCAAAGAAGAGACCGTAGTGGTGCTACAGATTGTTCTGCTATATTCTATCCACACATAAGGATCATCAGTTGTGTCCAAGGGAAAGCAAAGATAAAACAGAAAGAGACTCAAAAAATGTATAGGGCTGGGCTAAACTATGAAGAGTCTTAAAGACAAGTTATTTTGTCTGCTGCAATGGAAAAGTACAAGTAGTAAGAAATGCAAAGATGAAGATAATGAAATCAGAGCAGCAAGCCAGGAAGATGACATGCCAAACCAGATCCTATTTCATCTATTAGGTGTCTAAAGCCTTATCTACCCGGCTTTCCTGCCAAACCCTAAATTGCTGCCAACAAAATAAGTTATGCTCACTTGAGCACACCAGAGGCTGGCAATTGAGCCAAGATGGCTTGGGTATGCCTCACATGAGTGAGTTTGTGTCTGCTTTTTGCCCCTTCCTCTTCCACACCATGCTCAGGCTCTCCCTAAATAGCCTGTACATAGTGCTAGAGCACATCCTCAGGATTAGTCTAAGCCACTCTCGAGCTATCTACTGTGACTGCCAGTCTCTGAGCTTAGGGACAATCACTATGCATAAACTGGTTTAACCCTGTAACAGATGTCCACATAAACCAGTTTCAAAATTGCTGAAACTAGTTTGAAATAAACCTAGTTGAATGTAGTATCAGACTTAACTGATTTGGGTCAAACCAGTTAATATAATGTCTATCCCAGACCCCTTGCTGGTTTAAGTTAAATCAAACTCTCCCAGCATCCTAGCATGCTCTCTGGGCTTAGCGGGGCACTCTGTTCCACAGCAGAGCTGGCCCCTCCCCCCTGCTCCCTGGCTGCAGCTCTGGCAGAGATTGCAGGCATCTGTCTGGCTTCCTCCTGCCCCCACCCCCCCTCACCACTCCCTGCTAAGCAGGAATTTACCCCTCTTTTGTGCCTTACACAGACACCTCTAAGCATTAACTAGCAGACCACATGCTGGCTGCGGTCCCTGCTGTGGCAGACGGGACAAAGGCAGAATCAACAGTTAGCTGGCAATGTCTCTCGGCTGTTTTCTTAATGAGCTGATAAACACTGAATTAGGGGTGATACACATTGTGTTATCAATTCCCTGCTGGGCTGGTGGGAGAGGCAGGCCCTCCCTAATCAAAGCATCTTGCTGGGGCTTGGCCATATCCACCTCAGCTCAGCACTATACAAGGGATAGGAGGGCTGCTCTAGCACCCTCTGGCATCTAGCCTGAGCCACTGCAGGTATGTGCCTGCATTTCTGGGATGTCTGAATGGTTACAAACTGGTTTAGCCTAGCCAGGTTAGACTAACCTGCAAAGATTGAATGAATTCAGGCTCAGACTTTTTGAATATCTGTCCCTAGCCTGGTTGATCCAAGCAGGAATAAGTAGGTGGAGCTTATTTTGTTAGTTGTGGTCCCGGCATTAAAAGGGAAGCCATGTACACATGCCCCAAATGTCTAAGTGTGAACCTACTCCATCCTGTTCATGTCCTTGAAAAACACCTACCACAAAAGAAGGCTGGGTTCTCCTCCTCCTCCTTTTTTATGACTTAGTTCTAAAGCTAAGATGAAGAAGGATTACAAATGTAGATGCACTGTGCATTTTTCAGGGACTCAAACAGTGTGGAGTTGAATCGTATGATCACACTGAGAGATTTAAGATGCTTAACAGTTGGAATAGAATATGACCTAGTGCATTCTGGAAGTCCTAGTACAGCTCCCAATTCAAGTCTTAAGATTTCCTTATCACACACATTCTTTTCTTACAATACTTCAATAGAGTTACTCCTGGTTTACACTAGTCCTAGATTAAGATCATGCCCATACTTCTTTAATGGTACTAGAGTGATGACTGCCTTATGAATCTGTAAAATACATACATAAAAATCAGACTATTTTAGGTTGCCTTTTTGCAGCTGACAAAATTACACTGTTGGTCTTTATATATAAAAATGAATCATGTTCTGATTTCATTACCACTGATTTCATTTACTTGCAAAGAACCCATATTTGTCAGGTTAGCTTATATTTGTCATGCCTGTATCCCATACAGTTTTTTGCCAGACATGGATAATTAAAAAAACAAGCAATAAAAAAAAGAGAAAATATACTTCACAAATAAAGTAAAGATCTAGGCAACCATACTCAGAATTTGCTACTAAAAGGTCCTGATTCAAAGTCAACAAGCTTTTAATCTACTTCAACAGGTCCTGAATCATATCCAAAGTCCCTTAAGACAGTAGAGTGAAGACAGTGTCCCTCAAATAAAACTTGAACCACATTTGTTTATATTTTGAGTGGCAAACATTTCCAGACTGAATTATAGGAAAACTTCTTACACTGTTTAATATAAACTGAACCTACAGTCACCAGAGGGAAAGTGTATTACTCAAGATAGGCACACAGTGCTTCATCTAAAACAGTTCTACAACAGTGAATACTATAATAAACTGAGATTCTATTTTCCCTTTTGTCCAAAGGCCACATAGTACAATGAAGGGAAACGGAGCCAGGTATGGTACCCTGATTCTGGGAACTGGCACAAAACACAGCATTGTAGAGGGTTAATTTGCTTAACAGCCACCTGCATGTATCTGTTTTTTTACCACATTTTCTTTCAGCTGATAAAATCTGAAATACAAGAAGGAAGAACTACCCCTGCAACCTATTGTGCTTTGACTGGAAGTAAGAATGGATAATATTCATGTGGAAAGGATGGTAACATGACTTCACAGATAAAGCTTTCAACTTAATTTTCAAGCACTGAACTGACTGAGAAAACAGAAGTCTAATTTAATGGATGAAAAATACAGCAAAATGGGAGGAAAAAAGGTAGGAAGGGATGTTTCGTGAATACTTCTTAAAACCAAGTTAAATTTGTAGAGAATAAGCTGCTGAACCACTTTTAAAAAAGGCCTGGAGGGATCCATTTGCAGGAGTAAAAGAAGACATGTAACCTTGTGAACTTGGAATGGTCTTGAATTTGCTCTTTCGGAAACATGGAATTTAAGGCCTCGGGACAGGCAGCGTTGCAGAATATTTGCTTTATTTGTACCTGCACCATGATGCAAATCAATACTTTTAACATGAACGTTCCCACTTTGTGGTTTGCTTCTTTGAAGTGACTATAGGGGAGACTGCTGGCAGAAGAGCTTTTTTCCATTAATGATTTTATTTGATACCAGCTTGCTGTTAGGAGTTTTTCTTGGCTGAGATGTAGAATTCTGTAATATATGAAAAAGATGGATAACACAGATTTGGAAGAAAATGCCCTAGGTCTGCACACCTGTGCTTACTTAGAAAAAAGTGCATAAATACACAACGCCCTTGCTTGAAACTGAAGTTCTCCACCTTTTAAGAGTTGAGAAATTCAAATAGATTAATAAATATGCAAAGATAGAACAACAGAACAAATATGTAGAAGAAAATCAAAAAAAGCAAAGGCAAAAAGCAAATAACAACTGGCAAAAAATGCTGAAGTCAAGAAGAAGGGGTTCCACAAATATGTCATACAGAAAGACAGACCATGGGAACAATATGTGCCCAACAGAGAGGCTAAGCTGTTAATGGAAGACCCAAAGAAGACACAAAACAACTGTACGATAGTGGACTTCAGAGCCTGTTTTATACTCCTTAGGTGTATTTTGTTACTTGCGCAAAGAATAAAGTCCAAAGTTGCACAGAATTTTCCTGTTCTGTTTTATCATTCATTGCTCCATTTTTACTTCTTTTAGATCATTATCAAGTTCTGTTTTATTTTTTTAAAACAGGTAGACTGGATAATCTTACTGTATGCTTTTTGTATAAATTATGATTTATATAAATGTTGTTATTTAACTTTTATATATATGATTTCCATCATTCATTTTATTATACTGTTTTGGTAAGAGCTTTAAATAAAGTGTTACACTACTGCTACTACAATAGTGGAACTAGAACAACATACCAAGCCAATTTAAAGCAAAGCAATTCTCATCTTGTCACCTTAATACTTTATGAATACTACTTTAAAAAAAATATATACAACCAGACTCAGATATTATTGGTATCATAAAGGAGTGAGAATATAAGAAGTTCTTTGAATAGATCTCAGTTTTAAGTGGTTTACAGTACCTCAACTGCAACAGATATGTTATTATGACTAATTTCTGCACATGGCCCCTCAAATATGAATAGCAACTGACATGATATTTAAAGATAATGCCTGAGAAAAGAGCTCCCAAACTAAACTGAACACTAGCAGGACAGGAGAAACTAGAGAAAGGAAGGTAGTGACTACAAAGAAGGAGCTCTGGAGCTGTCTGAGCACTACACTGTACATCAGGGGTCGGCAATTATTTGGACTGGAGGGCCACTTAGGGAATTTTGGTGAGGTGTTGTAGGCTGGGTTGGCAAACTCCACCCCCCGCTCCCCCTCCCCACCCCCAACAGATCACCCAAACTCCCTAAGTCCTAAGTCGTAGATTACTAGTCAGGCCAGGGTGCCAGATAAGATTGGGTGGATGGGGTCTCCATGGAGACCAGCCTGGGACCCCTGCAGGCAGGGTGCACTGGGCCCAGCAGATGGGATAGGGCCATGGGTGGGCATGGAGTGGTGTCTGGGAGTGGGATGGGCAGGCAGGGCTGGACTTGCGGGGCGGTGACAGCGCAGGGCTGGGAATGGGGCAGAGCTGCAATCTGCTCCCAGCACAATGGATCATGACCAGCGCAACCAGGGAGGGGGCCAAAGCACATGGCCGTGACCCGGCCCCTGCTGCCCCTCCCCAGCACGGGTGCATGGGGGCAACCCAACTCAACACACCCTGCCCATGGGGGTACTGGGCCAGGCTTCATGGAGACCTCACTGACCCACTCTGTCTGGCACCCTTGGCTGTGGCTGTGAGGTGGATGGGCCAGGATGCCCAGGCAGTGGGGCCAGATGTAGCAGCAGCAGCACTGACAGCAGCAGCCAGAAGGAGCCCCCACCACCAGGGCTGCCAGGAACTGAGTCCAGCCACCGCAGCCCCACTGCACACCTAGGGACAGCGGGATTGACTGCACGCTCCACAGCCCAGGCTGACCCCCAAGCCTGGGCTGGAGGACGGACCTGAGGAACCTGCTGTAGGCCAAATAAAATCCCTTGGTGGGTCTGATCTGGCCCATGGGCCATATTTTGCCTGCTCCTGGTATATATGCAGCTCAATCCAAGTATTATGGTTTACTTTTATATTATATCTAGTGTTAAAACTTCAACTTTTGAATTTTCTGATTTGATGTATTTGAAGTTTCATCTCTCCCATAAGCATATTTTGCAATAAGAGATTGTAAACTTTTAATTTAAAGCAGGGCAGTTCTGTGCACATGGTAGGCAATGAGCAGGTCTTTGATACCAAGCAGCCTTCAGCATCTTTGCTTTTATGCACCTGACAGGCATTAAGGTGGGGGATCGACAAAAGCCACTTCCATGCAGCAATCCCTGGTAACGCCTCTGACAGCCAAGAGCTTCCAAACCAACAAAAACGCCAAAGTGCACACAAAGATAAAGATACGGACACCATTTTGGTCATACAAAAAGAAAAGGCACTAAGGAACCAGCTAGGAAGATGACCAGTCACTTATAATTGTGGTTTGCTGCTTTCTATTTTGTACAGATAAATAATGCAGTAGTAGATAGGTTGTCTCAGTAACAACCAACCAAACAAAGCCCTCTCAAAAGCACATATGCATATTTTAGTCATTAGGAATGCAGACATCTTGAAAGAATCACAGTCGACTGTCTTCCATTATTCAGTTTGGTTATCAGTATAGGGGAAGTGTATCTATGGTCCGATTTTGAAAATAAAGTTTTGAAATGGAACTGGAAATGTGGGAACATAGCAGAATGATGGAATTCCTGTCCTTTCAGTTAACCTGTCTAGGAACACACGCGCATGCACACACGCACACCCATCCACCTACCCCACATTTCTCAAGTTGCAACATCAAGCTTTCAAAAATTAGGAAAAGGCGTGTAAGATTGCCTCTGCAGTCTTATTTTGGCCTCCTTGTGTTTTATCCTTAATTGCATACCAATTTTTTTCTCTACAGGACCTTTGCCTCCTCTATATATGGGATACATGGATTTTTACAGTAAGGAGACTTTTGTCTGTGTAACACCCTGCTTCAGTTCCTGCAGAATGTGCAAGGTATGTACTGAGAAGAGAATTCTATTCTAGAAGAAAAGATACAGTCTCCTGATAAAGGCAGCTGAAGGTAATCCCTGGAAAACTGGATTCTCTCCTTGCCTGTGCAAGAGTTCCTTTGTGATGCTGGACAATTCACATGAATATTTTCATCATTTGCAGGGTATCAAGCTGGAGACCCCAGCATCTGGTTTTTAGAAGTAAGCATGCACAGCAGCAACTGAAGACATTAGGGATTCAGCCTTGAATACAGGAACTCCTATAGTACATCCTAGGCATTTCAAATTGGGCACCCAACTTTACTGCATAGTTTGTTTGTTTTTTTACCTGGAAAACCTTGTACCTCCATTCCCCATCTGTCAAATGGGATCATATAAATCCCTCCTCTTTAAGAAATGTCATGAAAATTAATTAATGACTGTGTGTGAAGCAGCCAGATAATAGTGATGAGCATTAACAAATATGCCTATGGGAAAACTAATAATTTCTGTCTGCTGAGCATGATTGAATAGTGTAGTGTGCAGGTGATAAAATATTGAACAATAAGGATAAAATAAAAAAAAAGAAAAATTACTCAAGTGAGCATCTCCATCCTGTGCACTGAAGGAAGTTCCCCTTGGAAAAAATATTGGGTGATCATGTAGTCAGAGGGTATTGTGATGCTTGCTTATAGAACCACGGGAAAGTAAGAGGAGTAAGACTGCACAAAGGCCATGCTAAAATGCAAGTGAACTGGCATGTCTAATGGCATCCCTGTGCACCAGCTGGATACTTGTTTACATAAATGATTCAATAATTCTCTTACTTAGAGACGCTGACCCTCATGTAGAGCCAGAGGGAAAGGCATTGCCTTCACCCTTAACTCCTGAGTGACCCTCTCCCATGCTAACAGCCATATGTGGCCAGAGAGTAGTGATACAGGAATAATATAAGTGTTTCTTCACAGGCTTAAGGATTAGATGCTCAACAAGCTTCAAGTAGGCTCTATAACTCCACAAAAGATCTGGCATAGTAATGAGATAAACTGGCCCATGTACTTGTTATCACTGTACTGTGAAAAAAAATCCTAGTTAGATCCCAACAAAGCATTTTACTTTAGTTCTGCATGTGGTTTTTAGGCTTGTCTTATTTCTATTTTCTTTATTTTCCAGAGTTTTGCCTATTGTTGTTTAAAGATTTTTTAAGAGAGAAATAAATAATGCTGTGGCAGAAAAGAAAAAGCAAAGTTATTGCACCCTTATGAACTTGCTTCAGATTGTCAGATTCTAGTGCATATCCATCATGGAGAAAATGAAAGAGACTGAATGAGAAACTTTGCAAACAGGCTCATTTTCTTCCATCTATGTCTCTGCACATATTGAAAACAAACAGACATTTGCTGAACTTTGTCGTGAAATCCTGAGCATCTGCAGAAAAGTCAAGAGTGAGCAGTTCTCTCATCTTACACCAGCTTACAAGGGAAACAAAACGAAATCCCTCGGGGAATAGCCTGCTAACGTCAACAAGGGTAAGAGGATCATTAGTACTTGAGATGATAGGTTACCACATGGGAGGGCATAGTGATCCTGTGTGGAACGTATTTACGTCAGGGGAATCATTTTGTTCCCTCTGAAGGAACCCTACTGTAACTACAACATACGTACTTTTGTATTAGAGACGTATTTTATTTATTTTACCCTGGGGAGTGAAAACAAGAAACTAACAAAATGTTGAGATTAATCTGGATAACTATGGAGGCAAATAAAATAAAATAAACAGATAAAAAGGTACAGAGCTAGTCCCTTTGTTTTTAGGGTATTTCCACCAATGTATTTGTAATCATATTCTAAGCTTTGCTGGACGTGTGGTCTGAATCACAGAAAAATGACAGGCAGACCATTAAGGATTTAAGTATTTGGAAAATGGAAAATTAAACTAACACGATAAATGAACAGCCGCTCACAACACAATCTGAATGATTTGGTACTCACCACCTTTGGTATGCCACCATTGGGACTGAAGCATTTTGCTTTGTGATAAAGAGCAATTGTTAGAGCAAGAGTAATTACAACTGCAGTGTGTAAAAGGGAGTAGAATGTGTAACTGCAAAAACCATGTGCAGCCATGTATGAAGGCAGTTACATGAAGCAGTTTAATTTCTTTAATGCAGGTTGTATGACAGAAAGCTTTGACAAGTAATGAGAATATAAGGAATATGTAATTCAACAAAATGAGTGAACTTAACATTTTCAACTTCTGCTTGAAGCCAGGAAACATGTATGTTTTCAAATCTGACAACTTTTAAAGCAATGTTTTTCTAAAATCTACATGTTTAATTGTCTCTAACAACATGTACAACATTTAAGAGTTAGGACAAGATTTACAAGGGAATTTAGGCAGATAGGTATCTAGCAAGATTTTTCAAAGTGCCTATCTCCCTGAAACCAAAGGGGATAAGGTACTTGTTTGGGGACTTGTGAAAATGTCACTAGATGCCTATATACCTTTGAAAATCTGAGTCACATACCCTATATCATGGAAAATCATAAAGTATTTCAACCACCCTAAAAAACCGCAATGCAGAATTAATATGACTCTTTCTATAGCTCGGCAAAGTAACTTTAAAAGATCTTATTTTTACATAGAGGGCATCATAAATTAAAATGTTAGCACCTTTTGCCCAAAGACCTGCATATACATTAATAAAAATACTAAAACATAATTCACATGAGGAAATATTAATGCATAATTCTAAGATCAAGCATAAAAGGCTACAAACCAAAATGCAAATCCAGTAACAAGCTATACCTAGACTACAATGTGCATAAAAAAGAAGAAACTTCTCAAAAAATGACAAATTAGCAAGAAGAAACAGGAAATGAAGGTAAAGGGAGGTAAGGAGAATTTCCTTATTATGACCCTCTCAATAGAAAAGATTCTGCCTCCTATCTAGCAATACAGTTATCCTAGCTCTTCAGACCAAGATGAGTGGTCGTTCCTTAAGGAGACGATACTCAGGGCACAAGGGGTGACGATCCCAGCAAGAAGCAAGGGGGGCAAGAGTGCCCAAAAGCCTCCCTGGCTCACCAAGGACGTCCGGGAACGCCTGGTTGCCAAAAAGGCGACATACACCTGGTGGAAGGGGGTGCTGTCTCCAAACAGGAGTATACCTCCACTGCTCGGACATGTAGGGGGGCTGTTAGGAAAGCTAAGGCAGACATAAAGCTAGGACTAGCATCCAAGATCAAAGATAATAAAAAGTCCTTTTTCAAATATATAGGCAGGATGAAGAAGGCACTGGGAAGCGTGGGGCCCCTGCAAGATACTCTGGGCAATCTGGTGGTTGCGCCAGAGGAGAAGGCAGACCTCTTTAACAAATTCTTCACCTCCATTTTCTTGTGCAGGGACCAGGACTCCCTCCCCATGATTCAAGACGGACTCGAGGGGAACGCCTCCAGACCTAAGGTTGAGGAGGACCAGGTTACAGTGCTTTTGGAGGGGCTGGACATGTTCAAATCAGCAGGTCCAGATGCTCTCCACCCCAGGGTGTTGAGGAAGCTAGCAGGGGTTATTGCAGGGCCCTTGGCATGGCTTTATGAACACTCATGGTGCTTGGGCCAAGTGCCAGATGACTGGAAAATAGCCAATGTGGTCCCCATCTTTAAAAAAGGGAGGAGGGAGGACCCGAGCAACTATAGGCCCGTCAGTCTTACCTCAATCCTGGGGAAACTCTTTGAGAAGATCATCAAAGAGCACATCTGTGATGGGCCGGCATCGGGGACGATGCTCAAGGGCAACCAGCACGGTTTCATTAGGGGCAGGTCATGTCAAACCAACCTGATTGCCTTTTACGATCAGGTCACAAAAGTATTGGATGCAGGTGTTGCCGTGGATGTAGTCTTTCTGGACTTCAGCAAGGCCTTTGACACTGTCGACCACCCCATCCTCATTAAAAAACTAGGCGACTGTGGCATTGATGCCTACACAGTCAGATGGATTGCAAATTGGCTGAAGGGTCATACTCAGAGGGTGGTGGTGGTGGACAGGTCATATTTGACCTGGGGGGAAGTGGGCAGTGGAGTCCCCTAGGGCTCAGTCCTTGAGCCCGCACTGTTCAATTTCTTTATCAGCAATTTGGACGATGGGGTGAAAAGCAACCTGTTCAAATTTGCTGATGATACCAAAATTTGGGGTGACGTGGGCATGCTAGTAGGGAGAGAAAGACTGCAGCAAGACCTGGATAGGGCTAACAAAAACAGGACGCATTTCAATACTGACAAGTGCAGGGTGCTGCACTTGGGCAGTAGTAACCGGCAGCACACTTATAAGATGGGAAACTCCCTTCTTGAGAGCATGGAGACAGAAAGAGATCTTGGAGTCATCACTGACTCCAAGATGAACATGGGCCGACCACGCGAGGTCATGGTCGGCAGGGCTAACCGGACCTTATCGTGTATCCACAGGTGCATCTCAAGTAGGGCCAAAGAGGTGATCCTCCCCCTCTACGCAACACTGGTCAGGCTGCAGCTGGAGTACTGTGTCCAGTTCTGGGCACCCAACTTCAAGAGGGATGTGGACAACATTGAGAGGGTCCAGAGGAGGGCCATCCGCATGATCCGGGGACAGCAGGGCAGACCCTACAATGAGAGGCTATGGGACCTGAACCTGTTCAGCCTTCACAAGAGAAGGCTGAGGGGGGACCTGGTGACCGTCTATAAACTCACTAGGGGGGACCAGAAGGGTTTGGGGGAGACCTTGTTTCCCCTAGCGCCCCCCGGGATAACAAGGAATAACGGCCACAAGTTGTTGGAGAGTAGGTTTAGATTAGACATCCGTAAGAACTACTTCACAGTTAGGGTGGCTAGGATCTGGAACCAACTTCCAAGGGAAGTGGTGCTGGCTCCTACCCTGGGGGTCTTTAAGAAGCGGCTTGATGCCTACCTGGCTGGGGTCATTTGAGCCCAGTTTTCCTCCTGCGCAGGCATGGGGTCGGACTTGAAGATCTACAAGGCCCCTTCCAACCCTACTTCTATGATTCTATGACATCAGCTATCACAGAAGAACACTGAGGAACAAATGGTCTCTGCCCTGAAACAATTATGAACTGGTTCCCAACCAGTGACATTTTGGAATTGTTCAACTGTTATGTGTTTGCACCTTATGCAGTTTAGTCTCCCATTAGACACTAGTGGTAAGATCATGAATGAAACTTTCTTAGCTATTATGATTAGAATACAAAGCTAACTAAAGTTAAAATCAAGGAAGCCATTCTCCCATTGTTAAACTAAAAAGAAATGACTCAAATGCTGCTCTGTGAAAATATGGCTCTTACCACACGTGCAGACAAAGGCTCAATTGAATTTAATGCAGAGGTTGGCATCTCCCGGCACACGTGCCAGAGCATAGCACATGAGGCCATTTTACTCAGCACACCACAGCCAACCTGGGCTCTGGGCAGCATAATCCTGGCCCCTCCCCTGCTGCCCACCCAGAGATGTGTGCAGCCACTGCAGCCACAAAGCCATTCTCCAGAGTCTAGTGCAGCTGTTTGCAATATGCCAGCTGCCTACTGCAGGTGCCCACTGGCTGTGGGAGGCAACTAAGAGGCTGCAAACAGCTGCACCAGGCTCCAGAGCCCTGGGCCAGGTTTGGTGGTGGTTGCACTCACCCTTCAGACAGTGGGGGATAGGCCGGGGTTGCGCTACCCCAGGATCCTCCCCTGCCGTCTGCCCAGGGGCGTGTGTGCACCTGCCACCACCATGGACCCCAGCTGGATCCAGAGGCCGGTGCAGCTGTTTGCAGCCTCCCAGATGCCTGCCACAGCTGGCCCGGGCTCTGGGCAGCTTCAGCAGGCAAGCTGCAAACAACTGCACTAGGCTCTAGAGCTCTATCATCAGCTTTGTGCCACCAGCAGCTGGACGAGTGCCTTGGGGCAACAAGGTGGAGAAGGGACCTGGGCAGCGCAACCCTGGCCCCTCCCCTGCTGTCTGCCCAAAAGTGTGTGATCAGCCTCCAACAGCAACGAGGATTGGGCCCCCACAGCTCCCCCAGTCTGCACCTGGCATGCCAAGTCGAGGTATGGGTCAGGGTTGGGGTGTTTTTAGCACTTTGGTCATAGAAGTTGCCAAACCCTGCACCTGGGAGCTCCCTTTGCTGACAGGGCTCCCAGCCACAGGAATGATGCACAGCTGGGACTAAGAGTCCTGATCCTGATAGGGCTCTCATTCCTAACTATGCCTATGTATGGGGTGCAGCCAGGACCAAAAGCCCCCTTAGATGCAGGAGCTCTGGGTCCCGGCTGCGCATGGGGTACATCAGGAACCAAGAGCCCTGTCAGCTGTGGGACTCTCAGCCCCAACAGCCATGTGGCGCTGCTGCAGTCTCCTAGCCATGGGGATACATGGAGCACTCCACAGCTGGAAGATCACAATGACTGGGAGAATGTGATCTTCCAGGTGCTCAGAGACTTCATTGGCTGCAATCTCCCAACCCCAGGAGTGTGCTGTACTCCCCAGTAGCTGGGAGATCTCGGCTGTCATGGTCTCCCAGTTGCAGGACTGTCTACATGTGCAAATTAGAGCTGGATAGAAACTAGTTATAAAGTTATTACACATTTTTTAGCAACAACATTATAGCTGGTTGACCTTTTAAAAGCATGATAGTTCATTTGCATCTGTAGCCGGTCTAAATTTATTGCACAATTAACAAGGTATATATTAGGGGTGTGCAAAGCAGGCTGTATTCGATTCAGATTCAGCCCGATTCAGGGGACAGTGATTCGATTAATTGATTTGGATCACTGTCCCGATTCAATTTAGCAAAATCCGAATCTGAAGATTCGATTCTAATTTCAGAGAATCAGTGATTCAGCCATAGACACAGCTTTATATGTTTTTTCCATGAACCTCGAGGTACCAGGCATGGCTCGTGAATGCTGAGATGGTGGGGCGGATGAAGCATCCCACAGGAGCACAGGGGACCCCCTTGCATGCTCGGCAGCAGACCCAGAAGTGGACCTGAAGTACTTCCGGGTCTGCTGCCGAGCACGTGGGGGACCCTCCACCCTCACCCCTCGGCTCGGCAACTGGCTGCGGGGGGACCCTGGGTGCCCCCCAAGACCCAGGAGGCACCAGTTGCCAAGCTGAGGGGCAGGGAATCCTCTGTGCGCTCTGCAGCAGACCCAGAAGTGCACTGGAAGTGCTTCTGGTCCACTTTCGGGTCCACTGTCAAGCATGCTGGGGACCCCCCCCACACTTCCATGGGATGCTCCTTCTGCCCCACCATCTTGGCATTCACAAGCCACCTGGTACCTTGAGGTATGGAGAAAAAAAAAAAAAACACATAAAGCTGTGTCTATATCCAAATGATCAAATCTCTCCAAATCAACTCAGAGGCTTCGGCGGCCAACTCTCCACCGAATCGAATCAGTGACCGAAGCTTTGCACAGCCCTAGTATATATAAAAATATAACACGGAGAGTGGACCTATATATTGCAAAATATATTAAGTGTATACTCCTTGGCTCTCTATTCCTAGCGTTTGATTGCAGGGAACTTTACAAGAAGGGTGGGGGATAGACTTCTTGCCTCCACCAAAAGGAAACAGCAGTCCTTTAGAGTTACTTGATTTTTTAAAGACAATAGAAAGCATTAAGGTATTACAAATGTACCCTCAAATCCACAGGGGAAGTTTGAATGAATGAACTGGAATCTATGGCAATTTATCATTTCAGAGAACTGCAATTTTAAGTATGTCACTGCCACTTCTCCAAATATACTGAATGTAATAGGCCTTCCAATGTTTGAAAACTAAAAGGTTGTAAATATATCTTTATTAGCTACAGGCATTTACAAAGGTTTCAAGCAACATGATGCAGGTATTGGTGTGAACATTATATAAAAGCAAAGTACCTCCACAAGAACTCTGTTATATAGACAAACATCTTAAAATCTTATCTATAAGATAGAGGCAAGAGGAGGAGGACTGGGTACTTACTCTCAGTCCAGGGTAAAACAGGTTTCTGAGGTGTAAATATAGCTTTACACTTGAGGATACAATCTAGGCTACAATGTTCTGCAACATTACATGGCAGAAATCTCCATATATTCTGGCACAGTACTGTGTTATATTTAAACCTAAATATTTAGATTTCAATGGCTAGGGAAAAAATAAAGACTAACAGAGTGGAAAATTCAGAAAGCAATGAATTCTCCACACCAGCATTTCTCAACCTGTGGGTTGCAAGAATATATGAAAGGGTCATGAACAAACTTTGAAAATGAAAGGAGAAAAACATGGGAAACCACGGCTTTTCCCTTGCAGACTGGCAGAGTTCCAGCCTGCATGGGGCTGCTTGGGCCCCACATCCCCATTCCCACCTGCCCCACACACTTGAGAGCTGGGACCTGGGGGAGGGGGGTTGGCCACTGATGTTTACAGATGGGTCCTGGTACAAAAAAGGTTGAGAACCACTGCTCTATACCACCACCACTACAAACTGACAGCCTTTGACTGTCTTACCTTGCCTGGTTCTATGTTTGACTGCCATCATTAAGAAACATTCTGCACTCAATCAGTCTAAATCTGGATCTAATTTTTTTTCTAAAACCAGGTTCTCTCCAACAGAAATGTCCTATGGAGCATGACCACCTTAAAGGGTCAATCAAATGAAGCTGTATACAACACAGCTAAATTCCCATGTCATTAAAAGCTTCAGAGATTAAAACCATGACTTTTGAGTTCTTCTTTGAAACAAAAGGGGAGAAAATATTATTTGCTACTACTGCAACAATCTGTCTCTCCAGGAGTAGCAGTGAACCCAGCATACCACCAAAATATTGCCAATCTATGATCGGATACCTATAATCATTGATAAAGTTAGACTAATTGTCAAATAAGCTTTGTTCAAATAGGTATAAGTGAAATATAAAGTATGAAGTAGAAAAGCCAGCACTGATCGGAGCCACTAGTGTTTCCAAGCTCTGTTTAATGGTCTAACTACAGTATGTTAAATTCCCTTTGCACCCTTTGCTGAGATGCTGCTGACCCACCCAAAGAGAAGATACCTATTTCTAATGGAAGTTCCTAAACATATATTGCCCATAAGTGCATTCTAGAATGGGTACTTGAGCTTGGAGGCTCTTTGCTGTAATAGTAGCCATAAAGAATGCATGTGGCCTGCTTCTCATATTTTGCACCAAGGAAATAAAAGGTGGTATGCAATTCTGATGGCCAGGAACAACTCTTTATGGATAGACAGTGGCAACCAGCAGAACAGTCAGTACTAGGTTTTGATTCCACTGATGGATTGGATCTCTCACCAGAGTAAACAGGGGTGGAGCCAAGGCTGGGGGGGGTAGAGGGGAGTGCACTGGGACATTTCCATCCCCCTTTGGTTTCTGCTACACCCAAAGTTTAAAACCCACTGTCTGGCAGCAGCAGCATTATTTTTATTCTGGCAGCAGTGAGAGGTCAATTGACTTCATGGCTCACCTGATTTTTTTAAACTCTTCATTCCACAGGTGTTAAAGACCATCTCTCCTTTTTAATGGTTTTGATGTTCCACTACTCTAGATAGCCTTTCTTCTCCAATTCTGCTGTCAGCTGCTTCTGGTAATGTAGCTCCTATTTCACAGCCTTGCAGACTGTTTTAAACAGTAAATATAACATTCCAGTAAAGTTACATATGTTTCTGCATCAATCTTAAACTGAATAATATAGTTCTAGACCCCTAGAATATTAGTAAAACTTAAGATTCTTTTTACCTGGAGAACAATGTGTGTTGTGTAACATGTGATGATGCACCTCACCATCTGCACCCCCCTTTTCAAAATCCTAGATCTGCCCATGGGAGAATACCTTGGTTAGACCCCTAAGGAACTTCTGGGTAGGAACAGACAGATGAAAACCTTCTCCTCACTGCCACGTAACTTTGTCTAAGAGAAGGTTTTCTGATATGTATAAGGAACTCTCTGAAGGAGACAAGCATCCCTTCTCCACTGCCAAGGCCCATCCACCAGATGCCAAGCATATCCAGACAGAGTATCTTTTCCTGTTTTGCAGAGATAGTCAGGGATCCTTACCAGTAGCCATTAGGCCTGCATCAAGGAAGTTGGGGCCAACTGGATCAGGTGTATGGAGCTGAGGCACAAACTTTGCAACACTCTTGAAATTGGGTATGAAGGAGGAAGACATAAGAGTGCATGAGAACAGGGCTGAACCGTAAGCCTAGGCTGAGTTCTCCCTAGGAGCAAAAGGATCAGTACTACTTGCTGATGTCCAGATAAACCAGGTGATTTCTGGCTGGCCCCAGTCTGAGAACATGCCCAACAGGAAAGAGTCCTTGATCTACCGCTCTTTAAACAGGAAAATGTTTGGGTACTCTAAAGGCTCCAGAACTGCACTTGGTAACGGCTGTATCTAGTGACAACTGAGCAATTTTAGAAGCTGACTTACAATCTTTCTCATGGACACAAATCAAAGAGAAAGAAAAATTCAAAATGCTCCTAAAAGAAAAACTACATACAGGGACAAGTGAGCAAATATACATAGAGTGAAGCACTGAGTTTGCCAAATCACAAAATCACGTTTGTCTTTTTATTATTTTCAATTAATAAAATGTGATGCCGAGCTCAAATTCTTCTAAAGTAATTTAAACACTAATAAGAATTCAGGAAATTTTGTAAAAAAAAATTAGCCTAGAGGCTGATGCTTCTGCTGGGTTAGATGCAGTTTCAAAATGGAACCTCCTTTCTTTGTCAATGATAAAAATGGATCTAATGACTGTGGCACCCTTTCAAAGTATAACTTTCTGCTTGGGTAAGTGCGGTAACTGTTAATCTATGAGAACAACTAAAGTCACATACTGGAAGCACATACCCACATAGGAAATCTGTTACTGCTAATTTGAAAATGGCAATTCTTAAATCTAAACCCCTCCTCCCATGAACTTCAAATAATTTTGAAGCAACTGTGAGGAATCTTGTGATTGTCAGTTTCAAGCTTACCAAGTTTCTTCATCATCTTCATTGTCTGGTTTTAGATATGAAAAATTCAAATGTGCCTAAACTTATGTGCACAGAAGTGACCCACTACGAGCAGCTAGGTGCCAAGCTCCATTACAATCCCAAATGGAAGTGAGACAGTTTGTGGATTCCACCTAAGTACCCCAGAAGGTTCTGATCTCAGTGATTCGACAAGTAGCAGCTCTTTCTGGAACCCTCTTCTGCAGCCAAGTACATAAAACATAGGACCAGAAGAAGCCTCTCTCTAGCTCTATGTTGAAGACACTCCTCTAGGATTATGGAGACCTGGATTCTGGTCCATCTTTCTAAGGACTGTGCTGACAGACTGAACCATCAGAGCTCTGGACTGACAGGCCAGGGCTTCTGTCAGCCTGGGCTGCTCCAATTTGCCTCTACATGCTGCAGCAGGGTTAACCAGGGCACACAGGTGCTTCAGCACCATACTGAAGCACCCTCGTGCCCCAGCCCACCCTGTCACTGCTGCAGTGCATGAAATAATGCTGCCACAGGGTAGTACTTGGCTTTAGCCAGACTACCTTGCAGCAGTGTTTATTAGTCTACTACAACCTAACAGGGTCACATGTGTAGATGGTGATGTTTTACTGCAGAGCTAGTCAGCTCCGCAGGAAACATCTTGTGTAGATGCGCCCACAGAAGACTAAGTTTAGGCACCAAAGAATCTTTAGCACCTAAAATAAAGGCAAACAAATTAATTTAGGGGCCGAAGGGATTCTGTGATTGTGGGGCTATTTTCAAACATTATTTGTGTGATGTAAGTTCTTAAATCTGCCTAAGTTCCATTTAGGCCCATATTTCACTAACCTGGATCTGGCCCTTAGCCTTTAACATTTAAAAAAAACAACCACCAGCACAGACAGTTGTTTCAGTGAATCATACTGCTTTACATAAACTGAAATGATGGCATAATTACAATTCTAGTAGCATGAAGTATTGATAAGTTCATCAGAAAAAAATCACTATTTGAAAAGATGGAAGTAACTATATTCTATTCCAGAATTCTAAGTGACAAGAAAACACAAACAACATTATTAAAACCCAAATTAATGCATAATAGAACAAAATTACTCAGGAAATGCATAGAAGAATTTATATACCAATAATTTGGCTCTGAAGAATATCTGCAAACTGTCTAATGTCTTCTGAACCTGAGATGCTATTACAGTGATCTAACTGATTTTGAAGAAAGGGAAAAGGCAGACTACAAAAGAACTAAAGGGTGGGAAGAAAGTTGTCTGTTGACTTCTCTACAGCTTCTTTCCTCCAACCACAAATAAATTTGATGGGCATAAAACATTTAGCGTTAAATCCCAGTCATTCTCTTAGGTCCCATTCTCCTAGGTCCTTCCAAATACAGCAATGCAGGGAGAATGCGCAGGATTAAGTGCCTGAGATGCCATGCAGTCACTGGAAAAAGAGAGCTGTCTCCAAAAAACAACCCAGAGTGAGAAGAAAGCAGGGCGCCTAAAGCTAAACAAAATTAGAATTATTAGGGATGTGTGTGAACTCCTGTTATTCCTCAAGTCTTAGTTTGAGGCTCAGAGCTGCCCATAAAACACTGCCATTATCTTAGGATCCAGAGTGCCCAGAGAGGAGGCACCCATCCAACCTGGACAGCTGACAGCATCGCTGGCTGTCATGAGATCAAACACCCCTTTCAAAAGAAAAGGGAAAGCTCTTCTTTGGGACCCCCCTCAAGAAGCAGCCTTACTTGGTCACCCTCTTCCAAGAGGACCCCCTACAACCAGCCCTGGCATAGCTTTGTAAGGGACAAGCCTCTGGCTTTGAGGCCCTTGCTCTTCTCAGTCCTTGGCTCCTCTGGTAATGATATATGTAGCACCCCCATCTCCAAGAGCTCCTTGTTGGGCAGCTCTGAGGAAGGGAGGGTGTTTTCTTCTTTTAAAGGGGAGGGGTGTCAGTGTCCCTAAACAGCCTCTCCTTCAAAAAAAAAAAGTCTTTATTGTGCCATTCCAGTTGCCTCTGTCCTCACTGGGCCTTTACTCTATCCTGCCTTGGATTATTCCTCGTCTCCGTCCTCCCTGGAACTATTACTTCTTACTCCTTGGAACTTTCTCCGTGTCTGCCCTGGGACTACCCTTTGTCCATACTTCAGCTCTCTGAGCTTCACTCTTTCTCCTCAGGCCCAGTCAGCCACACTTACAACAAAACTGTTACAGAATCATAGATTAGAAGCAGAAGGGACCTGTCATGGGCAGGAAGTTATTGGGCTCAAACAACCTCAATGAGGTGTTTGTCCAGCCTCCTCTTGAACACCTCCAGGGATGGCAACTGTACCACCTCTGCTGGGAATGGGTTCCAGATTCCAGATGCCCTTACGGGAAATACGTTTTTCCTTATGTCTAGCCTAAATTTTTCCACAATTAACTTGTGCCCATTGGTCCTTGTCCTCTCAAGGGGTGTCTTTCTGAAGAGTTGCTCCCCTAGATCTTGGGGTTCACCCCTAACATACTTGTAGACAGCTATCAAGTCCCCTCTCAGTCTTCTCTTACGCAGACTGAACAAACCCCATTCCTGGAGTCTCTCCTCGTAGGGTCTATCTATCTTCCAGGCCTCTAATTATACAGGTGGCCCTTCTCTGTACCCTTTTGAGCTTATCCATATCCTTCCTGAAGTGTGGTGCCCAGAACTGGACACAGTACCCCAGCTGTGGCCTCACCAATGCCGAACAGAGGAGGAGGAGCACCTCTCTGGATCTATTCACAACACATCAGCTGATGCATGCCAGAGTTCTGTTTGCCCTGATGGTGACTTCATCGCATTGTTGACTCATGTTCATCTTCTGGTCAATTGTCACCTCCACGTCCCTTTCAGATGCAGTGTAAGCCAGTGGACCACCACCCAACATATAGTTATGGTGAAGGTTCTTCCTACCCTGATGAAGGACCCGGCCCTTATCCCTAGTGAACCCCATCTGATTGTGTTCAGCCCACCGAACCAGTCTCTCAAAGTCATCCTGGATCCTTACCCTGTCCTCAGATATGCCCACATTTCCCCACAGCTTGGTGTTATCCACAAACTTAAATGAGGGAGTGGAAAATGCAGTAATTAAGTCATTGATAAAAATGTTAAAGAGCCCAGGCTGAAGCACTGATCCCTGGGGGACACCACTGGAAACAACCCTCCAGGATGAGGCCATTCCATCGATTACAACTCTCTGGGATTGGCCTCTGAGCCAGTTGCCAACCCATGTCACTGTAGACTGATTTAGGCCAGTACCCTGCAGCTTAATTGAAAGAATCTCATGGGAAACAGTATCAAAGGCCTTGCTGAAGTCTAGGTAAATGATGTCAACCTCATGTCCCTGGTCCAGCTGGTTAGTTACCTGGTCATAAAAGGACATCAGGTTTGTTAGGCATGACCTCCCCTCGACAAAGCTGTGTTGGTTGTTTCTTAATAGCTCGCCATTTATGAGCTTGTGGCTGATGGCCTCCTTGACAATTTTTTCAAAGATTTTTCCCAGGACCGAAGTCAGACAGACCAGTCTATAGTTTGCAGGGTCGTCCCTCTTCCCTTTCTTAAAGATGGGTACCACGTTAGCCCTCTTCCAGTCATTTGGGGCCACTCCCAAGTTCCATGACTCTTCAAACAGCTTCACCAGAGGCCCCGCTATGAGCTCAGCCAATTCTTTTAGGACTCTCAGATGCAGGTCATCCAGCCCCGCAGACCTGAAAACATCCAAGTGTTCCAAGAGTACCCTCACCTGTACAGGACTGATGTCATGTGGCCTGCTGTCTTCCCTGGGCATCTGGAGAGGTGACCTTATACAGATATATTATTCACATGGGGACAACACTCACCCAATACAAGGAAACAACTACAAGAATTATTTATAGCACAGCTGCTCACACTGAGTCCTCCCCCGCCACCAGTGTTACCAACTGGAACTGCAGGCTGGAACCCAGACCACTTGGTCTCCTTTGTCACATCTCTCCCTCCTTTAAAAAATGGAACCGAGCTGGATTGCTGAAAACAGTGAGCCAGGGAAGTTCAAGCCCCTCTTTACTGCCATTAGCTCAGAATCCAGAATGCCCAGAGGGAAGGCACCAACCTGACCTTGATGGACAGCTGACATCACTGGGTCACTGAAAAATGCAGAATCCAGGGCCTGTCCAGCAGGCAGCCAAGAACATGGAGGTCACGTGGCCAGGAGAACAATCAAGAGTGTGCGACTGTGGCTCGGTGAGGACGGCACTCCCCTGGAGAGGGAGGAGTCCTAGTTTCCAGTCCCTTACCCTCAGGCTATTTATGAATTTTACATTAGACAGTCACTGTATAAAAACAGAAATACCCTTAGATAGAGGGACAAGAATCCAGATCTCTCCGCTCTCTGCTAGAGATAGGCTGCTTATTCTCCCACTGGTCCTATGCATTCTTGGCTGCAGAGTGTCTAAGTTTCAGTATAAGAGGTGAGTGTGTCCATCTGTTCTATTCTGTAAGCCTGGGTGTGCAGGCACTCTCTTGGAAAAGGAGACCTGTGGGTTTGAGTCAGCCATGTAGCCAGAAAGGGAGGCTAAAAACCCAGGTATCACCACTTCCTGGGCAAATGCACTAATCCAGTGATTATCAACCAGGGTGCTGCAGCAACATGTGGTGCCTTAAGAGGCTTTCAAGGGTGCCACAAAATGTTAACACTGTTAGGTTTGAAAACATAATTCACTTTGAGTTCTCTGCAACAGAAACACTGCTCTATTACTTTTCTGTAAATAGGCCTCACATTCATTCTATAGTTACCATTTTCAAAAGCTGTGAAATGATCTCTTTTGCATATTCTTGGAAGCTAAGAAAAGATAAACTTTCTCTTAGGGATAATGTGCCAGCTTTCAAAAGTATTTTCTTTTTCAACTATAAAAATTCTACACACTCCCTGAAATAGTTTCTGCCCATTTGTCCAGGAAAAGATAATGTCCCTGTCATGGATCCAGAGGCAGAAACTCTCTCAAGGAGAGAGTTGTCTGCTTCCCTGAAGGCCAGCAGTGGGGGAGGCTTTGTGGAATGTTTTGGAACCCATTACCATTATGAAGGATCGTCAGTTATGTTTTACTAGACTGTGTTGCCAAAGCTTTTGATCATTTTTTAATTTTTCATACCATTTGTTCTTCCTTGTAACAAGCCCTTTTATTTTTCTGTTATTTTACCAAAGTGCCTGTGGAAAACCATGATTTATGGGCAAACTAATAACCTGACATACCCATTCAGCAAAACGTGGCACCGTCTGGCTTACACAAAAGGGGCATCTCGACACCCTAGGTATCTGACATAGTCACACCCCCAAGATAAACTTAGAGGCTTCAGTGAGAAGAGACTGTCCTTGAAGTCTTCTCTGGTTATGCCTCTTCTCTTCAGCCTATTCACCACTCTTAAGAATAGCATCTATCAGCTCGAGGGTTGTCAGTTCTGTTTGAAACTCTTCCAGGAGGTTTCTGGAATGCCAATGTGCCCGCGACACACAACGCAAACATGTCCGTGGGCTTGCGTATACCAGTTACGGATTATGGTACATAGACGTTATGTCAGGAAGGCACATGCACATTACTATTACTGTACATTTTAAATAGCCACCGGACTACTGTTTAAACAGGATTCAACATTTAATATTTATTTTAATGAATGCCCTAACATTTATCTCCCAGGTTACTCTTAGCTAACTCCTGGAGACCCCAGGGCAATCCTGAAGGGTTGGCTACCCTGATCAGCTGTGATAGAATTTATTTGGAGAAAAGACATCCCTGTGTTCTCTTCTCACCAATTTAATGGAAGAAAAAGATATTTTTGTGTTTGTTTTTTCTTTAGTGGTTCTACTATTGTACTATTCAGGAGTTTGGTATGCTATTCATCCCTCAAAATTCCCCCACCACTGAAAGTGATATGAGCTTTCTGACTTGAAGAAAGCTCATTAGTAGGGGTTTATTAGAAGTGGAGCCAGAAGGATTTTTTCACTAAACTGTTCAAAACCATAGCTCTATCTGAGGAGTCATAGCAATCTAGATAGGGGTCATAATTGAGAAGCTGCTACTGCAATACTGTTTAAAGCAGATTAGTTTCTTGGGTTTGGGAATTTAGGCTTGCTGGTTTTTAGGCTGTCCAAACCTGGATAGTGCCAAAGAAAGTGGTTGAGACTAAGGGCTGCTAACAATGTCTAGCTTTAGCAAGAAGAAAACCGATTTATTCTTGTATATACTGTGAATTTTTGCAACAGTCATTGAGATGTCTAGATTTAATGGATTCCTTCTATTTAGATCTTCTAATAATTGGCCTACTACCTGCTCAGTATTAAATAAACTTCCTTTTTGTGCAAAGAATGAATGATTTCCATATAATTCTGACAGACTCTCAAGTGATCTGTATCACAATTCAGAACTCTTCCTGAATTGACTGAGTTACCATAGGACTACCATAGGAGTTATGGACTGAGTTACGATAGACCCAAGTACTTAATATTTTAACATCAGGGTAAAACATGACTGAATCATTCCAGCAGCTAGAACTAACTGGCCCATCCAACATTTAAATAGCATGGAACTAACTCTTCATGCCACAGGAAAACAGGAATTGCCATCCTCAGAGATTTGCTCAACGATTCTTAACTATTTTTAAATTACTAATGCAAACCCCAGGAAGACAAACCCAGGGTCTACTGTGCTCTGTTGAGAACAAGTTAAGGGTGCAGCTCATTCACACCATCCTTAACCTTGTATTTGTGGAGGACATACAAATTACAAGGCTGAACAGAAGAAAAAAGAACCATCTCCATCTGACATACTAGGAACAAGAACTGGGGTAAGGCATTTCTGAAGTACTTGTGATGGGGAGGGAAGCCAATATATTTCCAAAAGAAAAGCATCTTGGTTAGGGACTTGCATGTTTTTTAATCTTTTAGAGATGAGGCTTTTATGCTTCAACTTTGATACAAGAGAAACATGCTCTGACTGAGATAAATGTGCATCTATGAATATTCAAATATGATTATTTTATTTTTAGATCAGCCACTCTCTACCCCACAGAACTTTTTAGCTTTTTGAGATACATGAGAGCCTGGATACAATGAAATCAATTTACTCAAGGATTTTTGGTTGGGGCTGATTTGCTTGAGAACAGGTATTGAGCCCAGCAGGGAAAACTCCAGACGTTCATACAGCATTACTGATCCTCAAAGTGGAAGGGGAAAATGATGGGAAAATAGTAATATCAACAAGGAAAAACAAATATGGACAATCCTCCCATACAGAAGTTTCACTTTGTAAAATGGTGCTGCCCTGTTCTTGTGCACCTCTGCTATTGCGCATTGCAGAGGAGAGAGCCCCATAAAATCCCATAAAAATGTCTAGCAAGTTCAAGAAGGCAGCAGCTCAATGGCTTCAAATCCTTAAAAGGAGAATTATTTTAACCATATGATTTATTGTGTTCTGCTTTGATTCGTCTAAAAGGTGCAAATCTTCCCTACTTTCTATTTGACTTCAGTATCCTCGTCTTTTTGAAGTGCAGGGATACTGATACACGAGATGCTCTGGGAGCTTTAATTAAAGTAGCTCTCAGATCTGCTCTAATTAAAAGCGCCCTCCCACCCAAATACATACACACCGCGTGCGCACGCGCACGCACGCACACACACACTCCCAGAGCACATGTATAAATGCCCTAGAAGACCAAAAAACCCAAGTCCAACATATCACCACCCAAGTTGAAAATAATAAATGGTAAAATATTACAGAGACAATCAAATATAAAAGTAATGAAGATGTAATTTTACGTCAGCTAAAATAAGAAAAAGTCCAGCAACTGTACCTACCCTTAGCCAAAGGAAGATTCTCATCAGGATTTCTAGAGTTAGTGACAGATTCGTCTTAGCTGGACTCGCAGGTTAATTGAATCTTTCCATTCCTGTGGTCCTAACCCTTTCTAATATATGTTAGAGAAGCTATCAGCTCTAATGGCCCAAAGAGAGATGTTCCAGCCCAGGATCAGTGATGTGATGTGCACTCTGCCTTTTCTTTTCACAACATAAGCACATCCTTTCCCCTTTTCATGTCTGTCCCCACCAGTTCTTCGCTACCCAAAGGCTCACAACTCCCATGAGAAAAAAATAATTTAATCACAGGCCATGTCTTTAAGGAAACTAAAACTGTGTTGTTCTGCAGCTTTACTTGGGACGTATTTACTAAAAAGGCGCATGGATCTCCAGATAGCTGATTTTTTGAGCTCTACTAATGCCAAGACTTTTCAAAATATTAAAATACCCTTACTATTAATTATACCTCAATGTCTTTTGAGATCAGTCAGCTTACAAGGATAAGATTTAGTGAAATAGTTTTTCCACCTAATAATGTATAACTTAAAACTCTAAACCCAATCTGTTTAGTTCTATGAAAGGTTATGGTTTTAGAAACAAATCAAAAGTGCTTTTCATGCATGAGTTTGAGACCTTCTTCACGGTTAGTGTGACCAGAATCTGGAATAGACTCCCAACAGGAGTGGTGCAGGCACATACCCTGGAGATAGCCAAAAGGAGACTGGACATGCATCTTGCTGGAATTACTTGATCCCAGCAGTCTTTCCTGCCCAGTGCTAGGGGGCCAGAGTCGAACTCACGAGGTCTCGTCCAGCTCTAAACTTCTGTGAATCTGTGACAGAGACTCTCATTTTCATTTTTTGGCTCTGTCCCCAAGAAAAAGTGAAAATCCCCTATGACTCATGAAAGATTCAATTCACCAACATCATGAAAGGAGGGTGAAGTTTTTAAAGTCACATTGTCATTGTTCAGTGACCATATTGTACTTTTAGTCATAGAGCCCAGATATCAGAAACACTTTTCTGAAAGATTGTGGCCACTTAAAAACAAAGTGGATTAGCTATATGAAATGGGCTGAATGAATATGTTGCAGATATGAAAATAACTGCAGCTGCATTTTTTTTTTTTTTTTTTTTTTACTTCTGCATGTTTCCATTCTTGGGATGCATTGATAGTGTTGCTAGGGAGTAGAGAAATGTTCTAGTAATGACTAGAGCTTCCTCTGCTTCCAGCTCTAAATGTATTATTTATATACAATTGCACAAGTAGTTGACTGGAGAGTATTCCCCCCCCCCCCATTAGTTCATGTAAAATATATCTGTAGATTTGTCCTTGATTACTTGAACCATTATGTATATAATTGGGATAGGAAGCTCATCATATCACTTAACTCCAGGATGTTGATATGGAGTTTGAGGCACTAACTATGAATTGTCAAGTTCTCAGAATAAGCACAACACCAGTGGAAGAACAGAAGATAACTAATTATGTACGATAGAACTGGGGGCTTGAATGCAATTCTGTTGAGTGGGTTGCAAAACTGAGCCTGCAGCTGAAAGAATGGGAACACATTCCTGGGAAGCATCCATTTCAGAACCATTCTACCTGTATTTGATTATATTACCCTGCTAGCCAATGTTGTAGAGACATTCTCTTTAAACATGCCTAAGTAATTACTGCCAAAACCATAAACCCATCCATGTGTCAAACAATCCACTTTTCAAACAATGGTAGGCTCCCCCTATCCCCCATGAGTCCTCTCAAAGCATTTCTACTACTATAAGGATCTTCAACCTTCTTTCTTATGGAAGTAGGAGTGTTAGAGTGATGCATTACCTGTGACAGTCTAGTAAATATCCTTGCCTCTTGCATTTCTTCTGGAAGAAAAATTCTACCATTTCAAGAATCCAGAGGTGCCTCAATACAAGTTACGATCCAGGTTGTAGCTTTGCAATTTTTTCCCCATTAATTTTGAAATTCAGTGTTTGGAACTGAGCATGGATTATGTATCACAAGTAAAAGGTATCCTCTAAATATTCAAGGTACCATATGTGTTTTCCTCTCTCAATAATCATAGGTATTTTTGATGCACAGATCAGATTAACACATGAAAGTAAGTGTACTGGAAGTTTGGAATGGTCTCTAGACTCCTGACCTGTTCCTGGAAAGAAAGGGCAAGGAAACATGTCAGGCCAGAAGTTCTCCATTTCAGATCCAAATGTAGAAAGGAGACCTAATTTAAGCATTTCCATGAGTGACAATAACACTGAGTTACTTGAAAAGTCAAAAGGGAAGATACATACTTTCCTGAAATCAACACTAGTCTAAGGAGGATGCTCATGAGTTAACAGATTTTTTTTTTTTTGGGGGGGGGGGGGGGGGAGGAAGGGGTTTAGAGGGAGCAGTATTGCCCCCCATCCCCTCTTTTTTTTTTTTTAATTTAACCCACATAAAATATACTGAACTACATGGAGTGCCCCTGATCCAAATACAGGTGGTATCCATGCTAACCATGAATCCAACAAGAAGACAAGTATCGGGTACTTTAATCAAGGCTTACAGTGAAGTTAAAACAGAACCAATGACCATGGATCTGAGGTAAGATTCTCAGGAGTTGAAGCTGAGACTTGCCTTTCACCAGTTAAGGATCCCAAAGCTTCACAACCAAATGGCCTAGCAGCTAACACTCCCTGTAATACCACAGCTCAGAAGCTGTTCTGTTCTGAAGTTCTCCTCTGCCCCTGGGCCATATGGAGTGTGAAAGAGAATGATCTCCTTCCCAAGAAGTCAAAAAATCAACATGCATATGAAATAGGAAAAAATGGAAGAGCAGGAAACAGTCCTCTTCAACCTTATTTTTAAGATTCATTTTTAACATAATAGGCTAAGGACTCAACAGAATATGAAGATTGGAAACTGAAGGGGGGATGGGATGAAAAAAAAAAAAACTATTAAAGCATACTGAAAAAGAAAACAACAAAAGATAAATATCAAATAACCATGGCCACAATGAAGGTAAACTCTGGCATGCTGTATTACGTACGTGCAAGAAGACAAGTGACCAGCAGATATTCTCACTGATGTCTGGTGATGGATTTGTAGACAACTTAAGAAATTTTTCATTATTTCACGTCTGCTTTAGGAAGGCTTGCTATCACTGAGCCAAAGATTGCTTCTATAAATTTTGGTATCAGGGAAGATTTCTCTACATTGATCCTTAAGATGTTAGGTGATGCGGTGAATAGAATTCTGTACTTCTTAGGACTGACATTTCTTGGGGAAAAGCCTCGACTTGAACAATGTCTCAAATGGGACGTTATTATTCTGAGACATTTTGTGAAGGGTCTGATGTATTTGATAGCCCAAGTGTAAGTACTGTAATGCCAGCAACGTAAAATAACATCTTAGAATTAAAGATGTTCTTTCTGTGGCCTTGGAGGATGGATGTTTTGAAATGTACATTCAGAAGATCACGGGCCACAAGAAACAGACTTATGGATCTAAGTGCAGTAGCTCTCAACTTTCTTAGACTCAAGGCACCCCTTGGAAAATGTCAGATCGTAGTTACTTGTGTTTTGACTATGGGAAAATAGAGCTATTTTGTTTTTCCAATGAACTCAGGAAGATCACAGGTCAGAATATTTTTATTTTTATTCCTATTTGAAATCTCTGAGTTTAGTCTTGTTAATTATGTTTGCAAACCTAACAGTGTCAACATTGTGTGGCATCCAGCAGCACCCTTGAAGGGATCCCAAGACACCCTAGGGTGCTGTAGCACTCTGGTTGAGAATCACTGATCTAATAATAGGATTATGGCGGCCTAGATCAACATCCTAAATCTGAACTGACAAAATAAAGAACTGAGTCTTCTCAAGTACATAACTGGACACAATTCTATCTTTTAGGGAATCAAAACATAATAGAGGTAAAAAAATCCTGCTTGTGTAATGAAGCCGAACATCTTCAATTATTCCAGCTGTTCCATCTTATATTGTAACTGGCTTCTGTAAGAGGGGTCTCAGAAAAAGTACAAGGAAGTAGATTTGGAAAGGAGGCAGGATCTACAAGTGTATTAAATAGCCCACTCTTATGATTTCTAGGAGTCAAAAATGATTTATTCTCAAGTTTGCAGGACATAATGAATTTTCAAAATCAGATAAAGGGAGTATAGCTCTATCACAAGCCAGTCCACAGTCATCAACTACGCCACCAAAACAGCTGCTGTGACGTGAGCATTAACCTGCTGATGGGATGCAAGTGGACGGTTTTGTCTTGCAAAATTTTTTCTTCTTTCCCTGAGGCTCCACTCACTTTGAAGTATAGGAAAGAGACTGTGACCATGTGTGCTGTGTAATCAGTTCTTAGAAAGCTGCAGGGAAGCAAAAATGCCCAGAGATGCAAGAATGATTAAAAAAATTATTCAGAGAGAAATAGGACATGTACATTTTATTGCTGAACAAGAGTGTATGCTGGAATAGGACACTTTTACAGTAATTTTCACTTCCTTCTCATTGTTACTGAAGTTGCAGTAGAGATTTTGAAGTGGCATCAAAGGTATCACATATTGCCTAAAGTACCATTTATGCCAGTAGCTAACCTGCCTGTATCAAAGACTTCAACTTATCCTTCAATTCATGAGGGAACTTGTACATGAAACTGCTTATTTTACTCCAGTTAAAGTGCTCACACCTCAATAATAAAGCTTTATTGCTTATGATGATTCTGATGTCAAAGAAAAGTAACACTTCCAAGTAAGTCCAGATGCATAAGTTCCTTTTTTGTTAGCCATGGTGCTGGATCTCTCGTGTCTCTTTCATGGGATGCACCCACCAGTACTCACAGCTCAGCAAGAAGATAAAAAGGCATTTGTTAGCCTTTTGGGGCACAGGTATCTGACATAGAGCAGTGTCTATATGGCTTAATGTAATGACATGCAGATTCCAAAGCTAACTCTGAATGGCACAGCTCAAGTACCAGATGGAGTCTAGAAATATTACCAAACCACTCTACCAAACTAATTAGCTCTGCTGAGACGCAATGTATATTGCTTCAGGCAGAGCAGTAAACTAATGTAGTAGATTGTTCCTGGTACTCAAACCACCTCATTCAGAGGTAGCTTGGGCATCTCTACAAGGCACTGCATTGTCCCTTGCACACACATCCAGAGATATTGTGCAGGTTCTAGAAAATCTAGGGGTCATCGCAGAGCCTTTGGCCCGGCTGTATGAGCATTCGTGGTCATCTGGCCAGGTGCCGGGGGATTGGAAACTGGCTAATGTGGTCCCAATTTTTAAGAAGGGGAGGAAGGAGGACCCAAGTAACTATAGGCCTGTAAGGCTCACCTCGGTGCTTGGGAAGCTCTTGGAGAGGATCATCAAGGAGCATATCTGCGGGGGGTCTGCAGGGGAGATCATGCTCAGGGGCAATCAGCATGGCTTCACCAAAGGCAGGTCCTGCCAGACCAAGCTGATTGCCTTTTATGACCAAGTAACTAAATCCTTGGATGATGGTGTCACTATGGATGTAGTCTTTCTAGACTTTAAGAAGGCCTTTGACACTGCCTCTCGCCCCATCCTCATCAATAAATTAAGCGACTGCGGCATTGATGCCTGCACAGTTGGATGGGTAAAAAAAAAAATAAAAAATAAAAAAAAATCGGCTGATGGGGCGCACCCAGAGAGTGGTAGTGGACGGGTTGTACTCAACCTGGCAAGAGGTGAGCAGTGGGGTACCCCAGGGCTGGGTCCTCGGGCCCGCACTGTTTAACATCTTCATCAGCTACTTGGACGAGGGGGTGCAAAGCATGCTGTCCAAGTTTGCTGATGACACTAAGATGTGGGGCGAGGAAGACACACTTGAAGGGAGAGAGAGGCTGCAAACAGATTTAGACAGATTACAAAAGTGGGCAGATGAGAATAGGATGGGGTTCAATGTAGACAAATGCAGGGTGCTGCACCTTGGGAGAAGGAATCCACAGCATACATACAGGCTGGGGAGTCCCCTTCTTGAAAGCAGAGGCAGAAAGGGATCTTGGAGTCATTATTGACTCCAAGATGAACATGAACCACCAATGCCAGATCGCAGCCAGCAAGGCCAGCCATACCTTGTCATGCATCCAAAGGTGCATTTCAAGCCGGTCCAGAGAGGTGATACTCCCCCTCTATGCGACTTTGGTCAGGCCACAGTTGGAGTACTGCGTCCAGTACTGGGCACCGCACTTCAAAAGGGATGTGGCCAGCCTGGAGAGGGTTCAGAGGAGGGCCACCCGCTTGGTGAGAGGACAACAGGACAGGCCCTATGAGGAGAGACTGAAGGACATGAACCTGTTCAGCCTCAGCAAGAAGAGGCTGAGAGGGGACCTGGTGGCTGCCTACAAGCTCATCAAGGGGGATCAACAGCAAATAGGCAGAGCCCTTTTCTCCCCAGCACCACCTGGGGTGACAAGGAACAATGGTCATAAGCTGATGGAGAACAGGTTTAGGTTGGAGATCAGAAGGCAATATTTTAAAGTTAGGGTGGCCGAAATCTGGAACCAACTTCCCAGGGAAGTGGTCCTCGCCGCTACCTTGGGCATATTCAAGAGGAGATTGGACGATCACCTGTCTGGGGTCTTGTGAACCCAGCATTCATTCCTGCCTGTGGCAGGGGGTCAGGCTAGATGATCTGTTCAGGTCCCTCCTGACCCTAGCTACTATGAAACTATGAAATCCTTGCTAAATAGGATAGTACATTTCTCCTGCATTCAAGATAAAGATTGGAGAAAATCCACCAGTTTGGGGGGCTTCTCATTTAATATTTTGAAAATTATTTCCAGAGTTTCTGCTGTTCTGTGCAACACATCCTAAAAAGATTTGTAACCATCAGAATGAAATGGAGTAACAGGACCCTGACTAAACCTGGTGAAAAAAAAATAGATTAACAACTGGGACTGTCAATTATTTCTTCTTTTATGGGCAAGATGGTGGGCGATGTGGGGAAGGGGAGGAGAGGCTCCAGCAGGTTAATGAGAGAGATGATTGGGAGTGATGATACTGGAAAATGCTCAAGAACCTTGCTGGAGAAAGTGATCTTAATCTAAAAACTCTGTTGAAGAGAGTCTCCTCAGTGTACACAGATGAAATCCTCATGTCATCCAGAAGGGCCATAGTTGAGAGCCAAAGGAAAAGGGAGTTGGGGGGCAGGGGGCTTAGAAGTGGGTACCACAGACACTCTCCTTTTATTAGAGCCCTTATGCCTGCTAATGGAATATGACATTGAATATTAAGACAGATAAATCATAGATAGAATTTGATTTCAGATATATTATCTAGCAGGTATATTATCTTCTAAGCCAAGAAGAAAAAAGTGTATTATTTCTCAAGCGGTACTGTACAAAAAAAATTATCAGGCCCCTGAATATATATTGAAATCCCCAGAACTGGTGTAAGAAAAGTACTTGTTGCTAACGTCTAGGTAGCAGTCAGAAATATCACAGACATGACAACAGAGGTGAACCAGGAATTGTTCAAACTGTGTGGCCACTCGGTTCTACAACTCCTCTGCTGAGAAGGAATGTACTATAGCCACCCGCACAAAACTGGAAGTGGCAGGGCACTGAAGTCATCTGTACCAGAAACACAAGAATAAGTGAAAAAAACAAAAAAAAACAAAAACAGAGTTGATGCTGAGAAAGAAGATTGTTAATGGTATTGAAGCTCCTGAAACAGCTCATAAAAGAACTGGAAAACATCGCACAATGTCATTTGACTCAAGGCAGCCCCCTCACTAAATCAACCCAGCTAAGTATCTATCTAACCTGCTCTTGAAAATTTCCCAAGATAGAGATTCCACAATTCCTCCCTCAGTCAGAAAGTTCTTCTGATCTCCAATCTCAATTTCCCCTAACTTTGAGGACATTGCTCCTAGTCCTGTCCCCTACAGCCACAAAAAAAGCTCACTTCCATAACCTCCACTATTGCTCTCAGGTATTTGAAAACTTATATCAAATCCCCCTCAGTCCTCTTTTCTCCAGACTAAATAATCCTAGCTCTTTCAGCCTTTCCTCTTAAGTCATACTTCCTAGGCCTCTGATAATTTTTGTTGTTCCCTGCTGGATTTTTTCCAGTATGTTCACATCCTTCTTCAAGTGTGGGGGCCAAAACTGGACACAGTACTCCAGGTGAGGCCTCATCAGTGCTGAACAGAGCTGAAGAATCACTTCCCTTGACTTGCAGGTGACACTGCTCTTATACAACCCAGTGTCCTGGTGGCTTTTTTGTAACAAGAGCACACTGTTGGCTCATTCAGCTTATGGTCCCCTGTAACCCTAGGTCCTTCTCTGAAGTACTACAGAAATGCTGACTTGGGTATGAGTGGCTAAAGTATTTTTTCTGCGTCTCCTAGCTCTTGCTGTGGTAATATCTCTACAAAAACAAAAGGATCTCTCATTAGTAGGGGTGCACAGATAGACATTTTGAGGGCTGATATCAATAGCCAATATTTAAGGAAGCATATCGGCTGATACCAATTCAATATCCAAAACATCTACCATCAGGTGATAAATCCAGTGTGGTGGAAGGGGAGCAGGGAGGGAAGGGGCGAAGGGGGTCAGATCAGCGCCTCCAGCAGTGATGGAGCGGGCAGGGGCAGGCGCTGCCCAGCCGGGGCGGCCTGCAGCTGCGGGGTAGAGCCAGAGCTGGCACTGTGCGAGGCTTTTCTTGCCAAGGACTGGGCTTGGAGCGGGCTCCAGCAGCGCTGGGAGGACGCTGCAGCCACCCCAGATTTCACCGCAGCTCTGCTCCCAGCCCCATGCTGCTGCCCGCCACCCAGCGCAACCCCAGCTGAACACCGTGCCTCCACCCAAGCGCTGGGAAAAGCTGGGGCACCCTCACCACAGAGGGCGTTGACCTGACCCCCCACGCCCCTTCCCTATCCACTCCCCTTTCGACTTACCAGCTGAAGGAAGCTCTCCATGCTGCCGGCTCTGCTCCGTGCTGTGCTCAGCTGCGCGCAACATGGGTATTTATCAGCCAAATTATCAGCCCCATCAGGCTGATATCTGATACAAACAATTTTCTTTATATCAGTACTAATCCAATATCGGACCAATACTTATTTGCTCAAACTCTTCTTAAACAACTTGTTCCAAGAAAGGAATGAAGGAACATTACCAGCTGACCTGTTCATTAGCTCTGAAGAACCCTAAGCCACTGCCCTCTGTCCTGTCTCCCACAGCACAGGACTGTAGCCACCATGCGGTATGCTAGCTAATGCAGAGAGGTATCTGTGTAAGGCAGAGGGGAGGGGGATCCCTGCTTAGCAGGGAGTGGTGAAGGAGAGGGTGGGGAAGCAGGGGGAAGCCAGGCAGACACCTGCAGTCTCTGCCAGAGCTCCAGCCAGGGAGCAGAGGGTTGGGACCATCTCTGCTGTGGAACAGAGAGCCTTGCCCAGCCCAGAGAGCATGCCCAGATGCTCGGGGAGTCTGGTTTAACTTAAACCAGCAATGGGTCTGGGACAGACATTGCATAAAGTTTGACCCAAATCAATTCAGTCTGATACTACATTCAACCAGGTTTCTCAAACCGGTTTCAGCCATTTTCAAATTGGTTTATGTGCACTGAACATCTGCTGTGTTACAGGTTTAAACAAGTTTCTGATCACTTAAACTCGTTTATGTGTAATGTCTGTCCCTAGCCTAGAATAAAATTAAGGTGCAACTGCTCTTTTGCCAATACCATATTCAATAACCAAGATCTTTCGGGGGGCAGGGAGTATGCTGACTGAAGGATTATCTTCCCTTCTTTTTAAATTGATCCCTTAGAAGGGAATCTGAGTGTGTGGTTCACCAGAGAGTCGCTCCATCTTGCCCCAAGCTACCCAAGCTGCTCAGCACTAAATCAGAGCTCAAATGTGCATTTTCAGTGGAAGCTTCTTTTGCCATCAGTGCTTGTTTTGAAAATTATCTACAGACTGAGCATCTGATATGTCATTCACCTACATAAAACAAACATCCCGAAAAAACAATGCTGAGTGCCTTCACTGCCTCAAAAGAGGAGTAATATTAGCTTAGTCACAGCAACTAAAAAACACAAATTCCAGACGTTAAAAAAGGGGAATCATCCATTCTGATGATTACACCGAGATGGAAACCTGCTCAAAAACTACAAAATACCTAAAAACCCTAGAATTACTATGCACACGGACATAAAAAAGGACGGCAGCTCTTGGGTCATCAAGTCTAGTCTACATCATTTAATCCCTTTTATTATTTATTCAAACTTTATCTTAAAGCAATTAAGGGTTTTTCTTCTTGTTGCAGTTCTCCAGTTGGAAGTCTTTTTCCAGAATCTCACTGCTCTAATGGTTGGTAACCTTCTAATTTCCAGCCAAATGCATCCATTGCCTCATTCTACCCATTTGCTCTTGTGCCAACATTGCTCTTTAATTTAAATAAGTGAACCAGTCCTGTGCCACTCATCTGGCATGAGAGATCGGACAGACTGGGTATCACTGACTCAGTACATTCTACTAGATAATTACGAAAAGAACTAGTGACTTATTAATATGCAATTCTTAGATACCTCCTACATCTGAAACATCTTAACTTAAAAGTTAAGCTGATAAACATGGAGTTCTCAATTTTCTTGGAGAAACTGCTTTGCCATTTGAAAAATGGTGTTTCCCCACCTTTAAGATGCATGGAAATTGAATAGGAAAACTGTTCCCTCAACCAGGAAAGATGCGTTTGTCTGATTTTTGTTGTTGCTGAGTAATAATGAAGAAAATCAAAGCCAGATTTCCCCCACTACACACTTATCAAGGAGACAAAAATGATTGTCATGTATTTCATCTATCATTTGTTCCTCAAGAATGTACAGAATCCTACTTGGTTTTCCCTCTTTATTTCCATTTTAAAATGGCTCAGTTACAATTAGAATATTTCTTGATATTCTTAGTCTCACAGACCAAATAAATACTGTTCGAAATACAAATTTTACCTCTTCTCTCAAGTTCTAAAGATAGCAAAGAATGTTTAGCTTTTCAGCTAGAATCTTGCCAAACAGTATCGTTTTATTTATTTCAGTGTCCAATATTGTTCAGGTGTTTCATTCGCACATAGATAACATGACTGTTCCTTAAAAAATGATTTTTTTTATAGTATATGAATAGCATTTCAAGTAACAGTAGGATCACAAACTAGAACTTCTCATACAGATACACCAAACATATTTACAGAGCAGAGATGTGGGGTGGAAAATTTTCCAGTGCTTTATTTTTCCGTGGGAAACTTTCCATTTATAAAAATTCACTGTTTCATAAAATTCATTAGTAATAATGAATGGATGTCAATACAGTATTAGGCAAGCTTGGCAGTTTCAAAGTTGCAATTAATGTTTTTCAGGTGATTATCCCCAGGAAGTGTGAGAGAGAGTGTGTATATATATTATTGATTTGTAAGCAGGAGAGTAAATACACTCACATAATAATCCAAACCAAAAATCAAGTTAAGAATTCACCTAATTGGTTGTGCAGGCCAAATCAAAACCAAATGAATGCACCGCTAACATTGTTTCTATTTCTTAAAATCTCTTGCTTCTGGAGAATCAGTCAAAAGCACAATTAGTGAAAAAGATGCAGTGTGATGATAAGTTGCCCTTGCCCATAGACTCATGGTAAAACCATCCTTTAGCAAAAGAAAATGTGGTTCAAGTAGTTCTGAATCAGATTTGCCTCAATCTGTTTCTGAAATGGAACTAATAAGTACTGCAAGTGATTGTACAGATAGTGACAGTGAAACTGGAGGTGCTGCAATGTCCTCAGTGGAAGAGTTCAACTCTGTTGAAGTAGACAAGTGGACAACCACAGCATATCATGAACAGTTCTTTGGGTGTCCTAAAATTAGTGTCAGCAGTTGTCAGTGCCTTCTTTTTTTGCTTAAAATTTAAACAAACGATGTAAGGGAAGTACAAGCTATTGTGTATTGTCTTGACATTTTTACAAGTATTCAAATAAAAATAATTTCTATTCACATAAACCTTTGAATTTGTTTGAGTATAACATTTAAACCACATTAAGTGTGCTGTATTTAATTTTTTTCCTAATAAAATATCTCAGTTCAAATACTTGAGGCTATTGGGACATAAAATGAACATGGGGGTCCTTTTTTAGTTTTGTTTACTAAATATAAGTCAAATAAACATGCTAAATCATATCACGCTTTATTTGGAGCTTTGGAAACTTTTCCAATTCCAATTCAAAATTTTCCAAAAAACCCACGTCTCTGTTATCATGAATGGTGTGTGCCCCCAGCGGCTGGGGGGGGCATGGCTGTGCCAGCGGCAGTGGGAGTGCGGCAGTGGCAGGAGCCCGGTGGTGGGGAGTGGGGAGCAACCACCTGCAGGCACCGCCGGCAGTGGCCAGGGGCAATCAAGGACCACCCACAGGCACCACCGGCAGCAGGGTGGTGAGCGGCAGTTACTGTGACAACTGAAGGATGATAGGGGATCCTGTGGAAAAGCAATAGAAGCACATGTGCTGGGCTGTTAAATATACTATTCTGCTGAGACATCTATGGGTTCTTCTCTTGTGGCTGACATTAGGACTACCACGAACCTACACTATGTCAAAGAGGCAGTCCCTAACAACAAGTATACAAGCAACTGTGTATTTAGGAGCTCAATGGGCTAAACGGAAACACCTCTTCATGCTAGATCAGATTATTTAAAGCACGGGTTGTCAACGGGGGCTACGTGTACCCCCAGGGGTACTTGGAAAGGCCCTAGGGCAGTAGTCACCAACCAGTGGATCTTGATCCACTGGTAGATCTCAGAGCCTCTTGCAATAGATCTCGGAGACCCTTGGCGTCAATCCAAGGCTTGGGTGGGGGGCTGAGAGCCTGCGTACATGCACACGCCACACCCCAGCAGGTCAGTCCATGGGGGAGGCAAGGGGCGGGGGCTAAATCAAGGCCCCTGCAGTGAGAGACAGTGCCACAGAGGCAGAAGCAGGGGTAAGTAGAGTAGGGCCCTGGTCAGGTGGGACTTACCTGCTGGGGAGATGCACCCTCAAATAATTATTTTCTCCCTCTGCCTTGATATGCCCTCCCCTTCCCTCCCCCACAGACTTACCTGCTGGGTCGGAGGAGGGGAGGGGGGGCAGCAGCACATGGTAGATCTTGGGTTGCTTTTAAATGCCAAAGGTGATCTCCTACTTAAAAAGGTTGGAGACCACTGCCCTAGGGGGTACGCATGGCTGGGCAGGGATGAAGCGTTACCACCCACCACCTCAGACCACCGCCTCCCAGGAGCAGAGCCGGGGTGGGAGGCTAGGGCAGCGGCACTCCTCTGTGGGCCACACAGGCACTACCCTGCCAGCCGGACGCAAAGCAGGCTGGGGGGGAAGCTGACATGCAGCTGCCTCTGCCACCCATCACCTTGCGCTGCCACTGCTCCGTGTCTGGCCATCGGGGGTACACTTCTTAAAAAAGGTTGAAAACTCCTGATTTAAAGCAAGGAGATGGGGTTGGATGGTAATAAGACAACTGGAAATGTGGTGACATATTCATAGCTTTCTTCTACTAGAGAGCTCCAAATCAGGTCACATTCATAAAACATACTGCAAAAAGGTATTACTTTAAGTGACAAGTAGTTTAATGCAGCCTAATTTCATTTCCTTGTCAGCATTTATTTTGATTTTTACAGTATGAGGAAATGCACAGAATGATCTGACTTTATGCAATTTTATCTCTTCAAAGCATTAGGATTCATGGCCACAGGAATAATAAAACGTGACAGTGACTCACAATGGATGCTCTCTCCAACTTTTTTTTCTTTCTTTTTCCTTTTCCTTTTTCTTACCAACAAGCAGATTAAACCTACATTTAACCAAGCTTGACCAAAATACATGGGACAGAATAATTTAGTTGCAATCATCATCTACTTGACAGTCCAATGCTGGGCAAGCATCAGATAGGAATGATTTAGGTACAGCATTCCCCTTCTAACCCTATGATTATGTGAACTGAATTGAATGACATTCAGAAAGCAAACAGTTCTGCTTCATCTAATGCTAATTTGTCCTTTAAAAAAAGGAAATATTTTAAACTGGTACATTTCTATGTACGCTTTACACCCGTGTGTGTTAGACAACCTGAATGTTTATAAGTCCAGAATACAGAAGAAAGTTGAAGATAAACTTATTGTTGGCACCCTTTAATAATGGTTATTGCCTTTACCTCTGGACACACAAAAAAATTAATTAGCGGAGCACAGCACACAATGCATCACCTTTAGCATAGCTTCATAGCTGAGAAAGACGTTTATATTAGCTTTCAGAAGAATCTCTCTTTTCAGGGAGACAAGCAGTTAGAAATGTGCAGTGTATTATTCATTCATCAACAGCACTTTTTAATCTTTTATGTATAACATAGGACTAATTACCCAGATCTTTGCTACATTTAGCTCTTATTTGTAGTCAATAGGTAAATAAAGGAATAGAAGAAGCCTTTCCTTATGCATATGATATAATCATTAGTTACATGATTGCATACTATTTTCCCCTTAAGAGCCACCATTCTGTATACCAGCGGTTCTCAACCTTTTTAGATTACAGACACACCTGAATAGATTTGAGGCACCCCTGGATAAATTCAAGGCACCCCCTTAGTTTTAACTTGTTTTGCCTACAGAAAAATAATAGAGCAGGTTTTCTGTTGCAAAGAACTCAGACCACAACTATGAATTTCTATTTGAAAACTCTGGTCTGGGTTTATCTTGTGAATTGTTTGTAAATCTAACAGGAATATCATTGTGTGGCACCCCACAACACCCCTGAAAGGATCTAGAGAGCACACCAGAGCACCATGGCAACCTGGTTGAAAATCACTGCTCTATACATAACAGACAATGATCATATGCATCTGTTCAATATTTTTGTTTATTTTCATCATTCAATGTTTAGTCAGAGGCCTCCTTTACTGCTCATCATCTTCATCCTATATTACATATAAACATGTAAAACAATTAGTGGCCACTTGTGATAGTTAGGTTTAAGCGATTTACCTAGCACTGCATAGGAACTCAGTAGCAGAAACAGGGGTGGAACTCAGCTCTCCAAGGTAGCATTCTTCTATCTTAACTGTACAATTGTCCTCTCCTGTCCTGTCCCGAAATCCCATGCCCTCCCAGTCAGTCATTCACTACATACATCTTCCAATTTCTGCCACAAATGCAGCAAGGGTCCTCCAAACAACAGCCTCCCTTACTGCACTACAGTGGAATCGGAGATTCCTTGGGAGGAAAATAGGTTAAATCCACATGGGGAGTTATATTAAAATTAATATTGTGATTTCAATTCACACCTTTACACCAGGGGTGTCAAGCATACAGCCCACAGAGCCTCTCTATCTGGCCCACCAGGCTACCAGAGGGCACCCACAGTTGGGTTCTTTAGCTCTGTTGGACATGGCCCTAGAACCTGTTCTCCCACCACCTCTGCCCCCACCGGACCTTGTGCTCCTGCCTCCACCAGACCTCGCACTGTCCTCATCTCCATCTCCGCCAAACTCTGCTCTGACCCTACTCCTGCCACCACTGTGGCCACTGAGGCAGCCCTCATGCCCCACATGTATTTGGCTCGTAAGGAGGCCCACAGTCTGGATCCAGCCCAGAGCCCAAGGCGAGTTTGGCATTCCTGCCTTATACCAAAATAAAAAACCCTTAGGCATACAGTATCTGCCATTGAAATCTAATGCAGAAGTTGCAGATGATAGTCATCCTCTATTTGGCAGATGATACATGTTGTTGGTGAGTTTCATGTACTTCCTGACAGCAAAGGAATTTAGGCATTAGTACTTTTTGGGAAGGGAATATCCCCTAGCAGTAACAGACTCAGATGCCTATGGCTCCAAGAATGTTGAACTCACCAGCCCATGTCTGCTGTTGTTCACACTTCTGCCTGTACCTTTTCCCTTCTGTCCCACCACCTCAAATCTCTTGCCTCCTGCTCCAGATTATATCCTCTCCTAACATTTCTTTCTACGCCTCAGCTCCTGTCCGTTTCTGCTTGTACTGCCCTGGTCCCGTCCTTGTAAAATCCTATCTGTCCCTCAACTTCTTAACCTTTCCCTGCCTCCCCAGTCTGGCTGCCCCTCTCTACAGGAGGCAAGGGACAAGGGTAGAGGGTGCTGGAGGACCCTATCACAGTCTGTACAGTGTTGAGATGCAACAAGAGCAAACAAAGTGTTTCTAAGTACTTCATTCCAACAGGTACTATTTTGGAGTGCTTCAGCTGGTTTTAAGGACCTCAAAGATTGTGTACATCTGTAAGGCTCACTCTTTGAAGCACTTCAAAGGCATTTGAAACACTTCAAATGTGATGCCTGTCCACAGCCTATAAATGCCCAAAGGGAAGAATACTTCTAATAGTAGAGGGCTCGTCTGTTCTACAGACAAAGCATAGAGTGTTAGTGGCTAGAAGCTGGAGCTACAGAAATTCAGACAAGGGAGAGCAATTTTTAACCATGGAAATTGTTACCCATTAGAAGCATTGGGGGTTGTTTTGCTTCTTTTTTTTTTTTGGTGATATCTTTTATTGTACCAGCTATATAGTTGGGACCGATGGTGGACAAGCTTTTGGGTACAAAATGTCATTCTTCAGGTCAAATCTGACTAATTTATTTACAAAAGTGGATCTTCTATTCTTTGTAAATTTAAAATTAAGAGTGGGTGGTTTATTTAAAGATATGCCGTAGCCCAACCAGAAATTTTCAGTATGACTATTAGGTTTTATGGCCTATTTTCTGCAAGATCTCAAACTGAATCAGGTTAAATGGACCTTAATCTATAAAGAAAAGAGGGTAGAGTGGAGAATTATAAGGAAAAAAGTAAGGGTATAAAAGAAAATAGAAGCGAGGACAGAGATAATTAATTTTCTCCCCATTAACATCTTGCTGGCACAGATGACATGTAGGCAGAAGCAGCTGAAATGCTATTATATATAAAAAAAGATTCTAGGAGATGCTTACAAAAATTCTAAGAGGTAGATTTGGTAAACTATAATTCTAGCAGTTACCATTCAAGTGCCAATGCTGTATACAAGCAAAACCAAGTTTCAAGCAAAACCAAGGAAGTGATTCTTTCACATTACTCAGCATTGGTGAGACCATAGCTGGAGTACTGCACCCAGTTCTGGGCACTGCACTTCAACAAGGATGTGGACAAGCTTGAGAGTCCAAAGAAGAATCACCTGTATGATCAGAGACTTGCAAGGCAAGCCATACGAGGAAAGGCTGAGGATCTTGGGTCTCTTCAGCCTACAGAAAAGAAGGCTGAGAGGGGACTTGGTAGCAGCTTACTGCTGTATCAGGGGAATACATCAAGGGCTCAGCAAACAACTGTTCATCAGGGCACCCTTGGGGAAAACCAGGAGTAATGGCCACGAACTCCTTGAAGACCGTTTCAGGCTTAACACCAGGAAAAACTTCTTCACAGTTAGGGTGTCCATACTATGGAATAAAATCCCTCCAGAGGTGGTGAAATCACCTACCCTGAAAATCTTCAAGAGAAGACCAGACGGTCACCTTGCTGGGGTCACCTGACCTCAGCTGTCTTTCCTGGCTAGTGCAAGGGGACTGGATCCCGTGATCTTGCGAGGCCCCTTACAATCAACAAATCTATAAATCTATCTATGAATCTATACAGCACATTGCAAAAATAATTCCCATTCCCACTGAATTTTTGCCAAATGTTGATGCTTGCTCAGATATCAAGGAAACGTAAGCACAACAACACTGCTTCAGAATGAGCATCAGCACGTTTACAACAGCAATTAAACATGAACAAAGTTTAATTATAAAATAATGAAGATTGAAACTATATTGCCATGTTATTTCATTTGCACTAAAAGGAGATACCAAAATTGGAGCATGTTGTAGGATTTGTCTACTAAAGTAATATGGTCCATTTTCTGAATATATTTACAACCATGCTGCTCCTTTATACACACTGGTTGAGAAACACTACACATTAAGTAGCTGAATAGACTATTAGTGGTTGGTTGGTATAAAACTACATAACTTTCAAAAACTGGCAAACCTGCCATAGGTTCCCTCCTCCCGTTTTTACATGCTGACAAACTGCCAGATTTTTAGTGTTTGAGACTGCCTGATTTTGAGAACATTCCTGCTAACTAGTAAAATTTTGCAGCTATCCACCCTTTCACACTTTAAAATTCTGTAGACAAAATGCAAATAGCATCTGCACATTACATCATTTAGTACAGAACTCTTCCAAGCAAAACCTTTAGAAATCAAGACTACAGAAAAAAAGTAAATAAAGGAGAAAAACTTCTTACTCTAGCACTCTGCCTGAGCTTCTTTTTACTGCATCTTTATTATTAATGTACCCACAATAGCTCAAAATAATATCTTTCTTATATCATACCTACATGCCACCAGATATGAAAAAAAATCTTCTGCAAGTAACCACCCATCTAATTATCCTCAAAAATGTGTTTGTGTAGCAAGGGAACTTGATGTGAGAAGAAAGGTATTAATGAAATAGAAGTCAATGTAATGTGCTCTTAAGTTCAACATTTTAATGTGAAGGATCCAAAAAACAATAAGCAAACATTACAATTCTATGTTGAATCATAAAGCATTGCTTTCCAGGATGCAGAACTGAACAGGTTTCTTTTGATATGAACCCTAAAAGGACTAGTGGAAAAATTCTTTCTTATGTACAAACCACCTCAGGACTCAGTTATATGACCAAGCCTTTTGCCAGGTCTCACTCCTTGAATCTCCTCACTAGATTGGGACCAAAGGAGCCTGGGACCAAAGGACACTAGGTGTAAGGGATGATTCTTCAAGATGGAGATCACCAACTAGTTACATGCAGACTATCAAATAACTTTTCAGAAACTATTTACCAAGCTTAGAAACAAACAAAATGACCTAGGCTAGGGACAGACATTACACATAAACCGGTTTAAGTGATCGGCAACCGGTTTAAACCTGTAACAGAACAGATGTTCAGTGCATATAACCCAGTTTGAAAATGGCTGAAACCGGTTTGAGATAAACCTGGCTGAATATAGTATCAGACTTAACTGATTTGGCTCAAACCAGTTTATGCAATGTCTGTCCCAGACCCCTTGCTGGTTTAAGTTAAATCAGACTCACCCAGCATCCTGGCACACTCGCTGGGCTGTACAGGGCTCTCTGCTCCACAGCAAGGCTGGCCCCTCCCTTCTGCTCCCTGGCTTCAGCACTGGCAGGGACTGATGGCTGCTCAACCCTGCTCCTCCTCACCACTCCCTGCTAAGCTGGAATTCCCCCCTCCCCTCTGCCTTGCAGACAGGTGTCTGTGGATTAGCTAGCAGACCATGTGCTGGCTATGGTCCGAGATAAATTAACAGGTAGAATCAACAGGCAGAATCAACGGGTAGCTGGTAATGTCCCTCTGTTGTTTTCTTAATGGGGTGATAAACACTGAGTTAGAGGTGATAAACAGTGTTATCAATTCCCTGCTGGGCTAATCAGTGTCCTGCCAGTCCCTGGCAACAACCGCCTCAGCTTAGTACTATGCAAGGGAAGGGAGGGCTGCTCTAGCGCCCCCCAGCTTCTAGCCTGAGCCACATGCAGGTATATGTCTGCATTTCTGGGATGTCTGTCTGGTTACAAAACTGATTTAGCCTATCCAGGTTAGGCTAACCTACAAAGATTGAATCAATTCAGGATTTTTAAATGTCTGTCTCTAGCCTTAGAGGTAAAAGGCTCTGTATCACTTTACCAGTCTGCTAGGCTATCTGAATAGTAAGCTTTGCCAACCTCCAATAAGAATAGAATAAGGAAAGTTAATAGGGTGAATGGAAAGCAAGTAAAGGACTTAAAAGCAATACCAGAACTGTTTTCTTATTCCAGTTCCCCATACAGTTATTTATTTGTCTGATAAGAAACAACAGAAAAAAGCATTCTTTGATTATAAAAACCAGTGCATTTAAATACCTGCCAAAGAATAACATTGTATAGTACCGTTAATCTAAGCTATTAACAGTAATTACATTAAACATCAGCAAATGCACTTTGATTTATCATATAATATTTAAAATAGGATGAAAGTTAAACATTTGAAAATTCTAATGTAATGTACCTGATAGAAAAAAAAATATTGTATACTGGCATATTCTCAAACATTTCCTTTTATTGGAAGTACTAAGTACTGTTATACAATCCAAAGAGCTAATCACTTGCAGCATGTTAGCAAAAATGAAAGAATGACTGAATCTATAACAGGCATTTAATTTAATCCTGATGATGGCAAAAGGAAATTGACAGACAGTGAGAAGGACAAAAAAAAAAAAAAAAGAAAGCAAGGTATTTGAAAAGAAAGAGTAAGCTATGTACAAAATAAATACAAAAATATATGTTACTACAATTATTCGATTACACAGTTCACGTAAAAATGTCAGTTAATGTAAAAGTTAAGTTTCCAAAGCACTATTACCATAGCCACATTGTGCATAGTCTTATTTCTGTAGATATGGTTAAATGTGCAGTTGATGTGACAGGGCCTCCTTTGGTCCTCATTACAGAAAAAGAAGGGAAAAAAGAGACCTTTATGACTTGGGGTGTATGTCCTGGAAAAAGAGCAAGAGCTGAGAGATTGCCACATGATGTACTTACTTGGGGAGGCCTGAACACATAAGTGGGCCTGAATAAGGATTATCATATCTGGACAAACTTCTGAAATACTGGCATTTGATTAAAGGACTTCCCTACCCTAAGGGCGGTATAGGACTGGGGCTGGACTTCAGGGGTCTATCAGAGAAAGCTCTAGTTGAAGGGAGTTTAGAACACAGAATGGGAAGAGAAGGAAACTGATGAAGCAGAAGACCAAGTAGGACGAAACCCATGAAGGAAAAAAAGGAGGGGAGGCTAACTCAGAGGCGGATCCTAGAAAGGAGGGATCAGACAGAGGTAGAAAAAACGTAAATAAAAGCCAACTGTATACAGAAAAGGCTCAGGAGGGTGAATTCCAGAAAGTTTATGAAGGAAGCCAGACCAAGATCGAGGAGGAGATACAGCATTCTGACCTAACAGACCTGCATCCCAGGTTTCAGTAGGCAATGCCCTGTTGTATCAGGCAATGAAAACGGTTGCAAGAGGCGGAGGAAAATGAAGTTATTAGTGTTTAAGATGTATAGGATGGCTCCGACGAGGACTGCACAAGACACCCAAGAGAGGGCACCTGGATCAAAATAAAACCAAGGGATACTTCCTCTTTCAGCTTTCCTAGTCAGGAACATTATACTGCTCATAATGGATTATGCTACCTGATATTGGGATTCAACATGGAAATGTAACAGCCACAAAGATAGTGGAAAAATTAATGAAGAACTTGTGAAATATTACCAGATCAAAGTAGTAAGTTTACATACAGAATCATAAAAGAACTATGCAATACCTTAAAAATAATTAGACTATTTTGTCTATATACCATCCCCAGATGGATGGGCTAGTAGAGCAGTCCAAATGAACTCAAAGAAATGCTCAAGCAGTGCATTAACAGAAGGATCTTCAACACTGGGGCCAGCTGCTGGTCTGACAGGCCTCAACAGGATTCTCATCATTTGAACTCCTATGCAGACAACAGCCCAGAGGGATCCTTGACGTCACTGAAGAAGGTTGGAAAGAACAACAAAGTACATGCAGAAACTTTCTATAGCGTATAGCAGGACTCAGGAAAAGAGTACAGCAGGAAGGAAAAATGGAAAGGGAGAATGTACAAGGAGTCCAGCAAAGACAAGAGGCATCCTGTAAATAAAAAGCACAGGTACAAAAAGTTTCAGATAGGGGATATGGTCCTAGCCCTTCTAGACAGGCAGTCAAAACCGATGGCACAGTGGCAAGGCCCCTAGGACAGTGGTTTTTAACCAGGGGTACACCCACCGGGGGTACACACACCTTAAAAAGGTCGTAGGGGGTATGCAGAACAAATGAGAAAAATTACTAGAGGTGCACCAATACATCAGTCCCACTGGATCGTCACTAATATAAGGAAAAGTGACAGCATTGGTAATTGGCTTTTTTTGGCTGATGTGGCCAACGTGGCCAATAAATGCCCCGTGCATGCGCTCAGCTGCAGCACAGCATCCAGGCAGCCAGGAGCACAGCCCAGCAATGTGGAGAGCAACCAGGTCCAGCTGGTAAGTCTGGTGTGAGAGAAGGGGCATGGGGCACCAGATCAAGGCCCCAATGGTGAAGGAGGGGCAGGGGCAGGCACTGCATGGGCGGGGCACAAGACGGGATGGAGCCATGACTTGTCCAGAGGGCGGAGAAGCTCCCACTGCAATGTGCACCCCGGGGGGGGGCATGGGGGGCATGTGTCCCTGGAACTGTATGCAAGGTGAGGGCAGGTAGCTACTGTGGCCTGGTGTGATCCTTGGCTCTTCTGGGTTGGGGTGGGTTACGCTCAGGGCGGGCGGCAGAGGCACTGAGAGGGAGGGTCGGGGGAATCTACTGCTAATTCTGTGGTGGCTGCAGGCCTCCCATAGCCCCCATTCCCAGCACCACTGCCACCCGCCCTAAGTGCAGCCCAGCCCAACCCCCACGATGGGAAGAGCCCGGCACTGCCCCAGCCCCAGCCCACCATGTTAGCATGCCCTCACCCTGCACAGATCCAGGGACACATGCTTCCCATGCCCTCCTGATGTGCATGCAGTGGTGGGAGCTGCTCCCCCCCCTCCCCAGATGAGCTGCTCATGGCTCAGTCCCGCGTTCTGCCCCAACTGTGCAGCACCTGCCCCTGTCCCAGCCCTAGCCCCATTCCTTCCCTCACTGTGGGGTTCTGGATCTGATCCTGCTATGCCCCTTCCATCCCCACTTGCCCCTTCCACCACAACAGACTTACAGCCAGACACCACATATATTAATAGTGCATTTAATTTTAAATTAGTGTAGTCTGCCTTATATCACATAATTAGTAACATTAAAAACAAGAAAAAATATAACAGGGTACATGAGCTGAAACTTTGAGACAGAAGGAGCACACTTATTTTAAAAGATTGAAAAACCCTGTCCTAGGAGGTTAAGAGATAGGTAGAACCAGTTGACTATGGTGATATGACAATCTGAGAAAAGGAAACCTAAACCACATAAATATGTTAAAACTATGGAAAGCCCAGAGACACTGTTAATGGCACTCTGTGTAGCTTAGCAGGAGCTTAAGCCAAGCACAAACAAGAGAGAAGAAGCATTATGAGTAATACTGGATACAGAATTGACACCCCTACATCAAGAACAGGCCAAACAGATGGTAAAGGAATTTCCTGATGTATTTATGATGGAATCAGGCCTAACAAACTATATAGTGCACAGGAAAAAACTCCTCCTGGAAAAGCAGTGTGAGAGGGGTGAAGGCCCTTCCCTAAGTAACTTAAAAATCAGTTGTAGATTGAACCAAAAAGTATCCTAGGGATGGGGATAACAAAACTGTCCCAAAGGCAATGGAGGAGCCCAATAGTGACAGCAAGACAGACCAATATACCTATATATTGCTTTCAGGAAAGTAAATGGGAAAACATATTTGATGTCTATCTCATGTCTCTGTGGATGAGATGCTGAAAGACTGGCCAAGCACGATATATATCCTTCCTGGATTTAACACAGCAAATTCCTCTGGATCAGGAGGCTCAAGACATTATATTTTTCTGGATCATAAGGCTCAAGATAAAAAAGGCATTTGCAATTCTGTGGGGCCTTTTTGAATTCAGAAGAGTGTTTGCCAGACTACAAAGAACCGCAGCCACTCTCCAGAGACTTAAGGACCAAGCACTCAGACCTCACCAAAAATACATGGCTGCCTACTTTGACAACGTAATTATATCTACAGAGTTGGGAAGAATATTCATGACTTGCAGATTCAGTATTGAGTTGCTATAGAGAGCAGGGTTACTAGCAAACCCAGCAAAACATCTCATAGGGAAAGAAGAGATAGGCTACCTCAGGTTTCAAGTGAGGAGGGGGCAAATACTGCCCTTGGTAGACCACCTACAGACCCTGAAAGAATACCCTTGCCTAAACATAAAGCAGCAAATAATGGCATTCTTGGGATTAAACCAATTATTACAGGCTTTTCTTGCCAAGATTTTGGCGATTACAGCTCCACTTTCAGACCCTATGAAAAATCACAGCATGTACAAAAGTCAAGTGAATGACTGCATGCACACATGCCTTCCAAAGACTGAAAGAAATATTATGCAGCAAGCCTGTGGTGAAGGCGCCAAACTTCAAGAAACCATTCATATTACAGACAGATGCCTCCAACCTAGGCATCAGAGCAGTCTTATCACAGAAAGGAGGAAACTATGAACATTCTGTGGTATACATAAAGCAGGAAATTACATGGTAATGAGAAAGCATATTTCACATTACCATGCTTGGCCAATAAATGGACTATTGAAACATTATGGTATACCTCTTAGGAGGTCACTTTACAGTAATCACAGACCACTCTCCTCTAAAATGATTGCAATAAATGAAAACTGACAATGTTAAGCTAACACATTGGTACTTAAGTCTACAACAGCATCAGATTTTGGTAGAACCCTAACTTGTAAAACAACATTCAGAAGCAGATTTTTTTTCTAAGAAAAATGAATAGGCAGACAACAGAAAAAACCCAGACATAGCTCCATCTCCCAAGGAGAAAAACAATAGAGATATGTAAGAGGGTCTGTTTTGGTCATCATTGCAAAGAAAAAAGGGGGAGAGAAAAAGAGAAAGAGCCTCTATGACAGTCAACACAGATTGGGTGGTCTTGTCCTTAGAGAACTAGAAGATAAAGAGACCCAGCAGTAAATGGCAGACATGATCCAACAAATGGCGCTCCTGCTGAAGAAAGCTGGACCCAGGATGCAGGCACCATGCACAGGCTTGGGGCAAGGCCAGAGTTGGAGACAAACTGGACTAAAGAACATGGAAGGAAGGCTGGGACCAGTAAAAGCTTATTAGAAGGACCAAAAAAGGGCCTAAGGAAAAGCCACAACTGGTAAAGCCCAGGCAGAGGACTGAGTGGGTGTAACAGATTGGAATAAGTCCCAAGAGGACCTACAGCACACTCAAAGGACATTGAAAAGTGGGGGGTGGGCCACCTGTTACAAAGCAAGAAGCTCCGCCGTTTGAGGTTCTGAACCCCTGTAAGCAAGGACCTCTTCCCTCCCACTGACCCAGTCAATGAATTAATATCATGGCATTCAAACCAGATGGGGAAACTGAGACAGAGAAGTCTGGCTTGTATGGGGACCACAGGGATGGAAACTTATCTGAAAGAGGGGAATCAGAGCATGGTCACACCAAACAATACTAAATAGTACTGTTTATGCTAACAATGTATAATTACGTCAGTGTGGGGCATATGATAAAAAGCAAAATTCCTAATTTGATAAGATGTATGGGAAATATTAGCATTGTTATTGCACAAGTCTGCACTCTCCCTAGGTAAGTATACTGCACTGCATTTCAGACAGTTTTCCTTCCTGTGAAAGGTCTTTGGTAACTTGTTGAAGGACTCAAATAGAGAATTTTCACAAGTACTTTATAGGACTACAACATTGATAGTCATATATATGCTCATGCCTTTAAGGATCTGGCTACCTTAGAACATGAGCAAACTCCATGACTCAATAGGGAAGATATGGTTAGGAGTTATTGCTGCAGGTAGACTATTAAAAAGTTCATAGATATTCCTGTGCTTTCAATTGTAAAAGATAGCTCAAAATAGTAGGTATCCATAAGACAGAAGTGATGCTTGTTGGGCCAAGGAATTAACCATGTCCATTTACCTTAGGTATACAAGTCTGAGCACATAAGTCTTGTAGAGACTCTTCTACTGGAGATAACTACATTCAGGACAACTAAAAGGAGTTCCTACAGTTAGCCAGCCAGAATCCATGATTACACGTTTTATACAGCTGTATCTGCAAATTTGGAATATTATGCAATGATAATGTGAATTCCCATTTGGAATCTTGGGTATTTCCTGTGACCAAAATAGACTGCTATATGAAAATAGGCATTATTCAAGTCAAGGGCCATGAACCCATCCTGTAGACTAAAGGAGGTGAATATAGAAGGCATAGTTACCTACACTGAACTTACAGCTGCAGGTAAAAACATGTAGTCATATCAGTTAGGGATAGACATTACACATAAACTGGTTTAAGTGATCAGAAACTGGTTTAAACCCATAACAGAACAGATGTTCAATGCACATAAACCAGTTTGAAAATGTCTGAAACTGGTTTAAGATAAACCTAGTTGAACATAGCATCAGACTTAAGTGATCTGGGTCAAACTGATTTATGCAATGTCTGTCCCAGACCCTTTCCTGGTTTAAGTTAAATCAGATTCCTCCAGCATCCCGGCATGCTCTCTGGGTTGGGTTGGGCTGGGCTGGGCTCTCTACACCACAGCAGAGCTGGCCCCTCCCCTCTGCTCCCTGGCTGGAACTTGGCAGAGACTGAAGGCATCTGCCTGGCTTTCCCCTGCTCCACCCCCCTCCCCATTCCCTCTGCCTTACACAGACACCTGTCAGTATTAGCTAGCAGACCGCAGGCTGGCTACGGTCCGTGCTGTGATAGACAGGACAAAGGCAGAATCAGCAGGTAGCTGTTAATGTCCCTCTGTTGTTTTCTTAATGGGGTGATGAACACCGTGTTATCAATTACCTGCTGGGTTGGTCAGAAGGGGGGGAGGGCGGAGAGAAACCCCTCCCTAATCAGAGCATCCTGCTGGAGCCTGGCCACACCCCACTTAGCTCAGCACTATAGAAGGGAAGGGAAAGGAGGGCTGCTCTAGCAACCCCTAGCTTCTAGCCCGAGCCACTGCAGGCATGTGCCTGCATGCCTATGTAGTTACAAACTGATTTAGCCTAGCCAGGTCAGACTAATCTGCAAAGACTGAATCAATTCAGGCTCAGGCTTTTTGAATGTCTATCCCTAGCCCTCACGTGCAGAGCTTGTGCCAGATCCCCTTTCCGGGGTAACAGAAAATCATGAGAATAGCACCACCCCCTTCCTTCAGTATTCTATAGATATTTTTACCAGTGCTCTGAAACTTAGAGATGAATAGGCTTCCTAATACTATTTACGGTCATTAACAAGAGTCTTTGGAAAAGGATAGGGAAGGGGGTGGGAGGTAGGAATGATAAGGAGTAGTACTGAATACTCTAAATATATATATCTGTGGGTGGATTTAGGGATTTGAAAAGTGGGGTGCAGAAAAAGCCACCAAACCCACAGGGGTGGTTGTGGCCCACCCCACCTCTCCTTGGCAGAGACCATGCCAACAGTTGCCAAGAACTCCCTCCCCCTAACTCTGGGCTCCCCGCTTCCCTTCAGCACTCAGCAGCACCTCCCTTCCCATTCTATCCTCCCCTCTCCAGAAGGGGTTGCCCAGAGGTTTGCTTCTGGCCATAGGAATTGAGTACCACCCTGCTATCAGCGTTGTCCCCAACTGACCTAGTGGCTGGAGGAGCCCCAGAGCTGCTGCTTCTCTGCTTCAGCCAAGTCTTCTGTGAGCAACAGTGCAGGGTGCCAGGATTGTCTTGAGACAGCAGGAGTGGGCAGGTGCTCCTACTCCCTGCCCATTTCTCCCAGGTGTCCCCTGCTAGTCAGGAGAAGCTGCTGGAAGGGGAACCACCCACAACACTGTCCCTTGTTGAGTTTGCCACCCCATGTAGCCACTTCCCTGCAGCTGGAGCTCCCAGGCCAATGGGGTATAAAATGCAGTGGAGGAAGAATGAGTCCTTATTCAGTTCAATAGCATTCCCACTGGGTTAATTCTACCTCCTAGATTATAGCTCTGATTCTAATTATAGCTCTTTGATTCTATTTTAGAGGGATTTCATTTGAGCAAGAGACCAGAATCTGGCCCACTGCTTTAGATGGGTATTTTGCATGAGTAATGCAAAAAAACAAGGAACTGCCCAGTCTGACACCCAAGCATTTCCAAGCAATTTTACTTTATTAAATTACGTGACAACATTCAGGTTTGCAATATACAAAAGTCTAAATGTTTGTCCCCAAAAACTTGGATACTTGTCAGACTTGTATCCTCTAATTATTTTAAATGGCTCCTGCACATACCTCAAAAACTGGTTTTAACCTTTTTCTACCTGAAATAAATCCCATGACCCCCAGAAGACTCCTTCAAACTCTGATGAACCCATTCTGGCAATCTCTGTACTAGCCCTAACACTGGTACCTGGTATACTCAGATGAAACAACCCATCATGTTTTTCTACATATACTGACAGAATATTTTAAACACTAAGTTTCCTGATTTCCCCCTATGATGGTCCATTTTTTTATTTGGAGAAGCTATTGTACAGCAACTCCATTTGCTGTCTTATAGACAAAGAAGGTTTTTTTAGACAATTTAAGTCCAAGTTAGACATTCCAGCTCCTATTCTTTCTAATGCACTTCAGATAAACTACTCTGGCTATGGGCCAACTGCTTTGACTTCTGGCTGAAGGAACACACACAGCTGGGTGCTTATAAATTGGACAAAAAATAATTCTGCATATAGGTTAATGATTGTTCTACGTCACCAACGTACGAAGTAGAGATCTCAAACCAGAACTCCTGCTGATTGGCATCTTTCTAATAAAAATAAAATTGTTCTTTGTCTCTGGACATCATATGAACTTTAATTCAAGGCTAAAGTAAAACAGTACTCCACTAATATGAAGTAAAGAGAAAAAAGTACACACAATTTGATCCACAATTACTGAAGCTTCTCTTTTCCTTATTAGATTTAAATTTAAGTGAAGATTTTTTTTTTGCTAGTGACACCAGAATAATTTTCAACCACAAAAAACTTAAATACAGACATTGTACTCCCAGAAAATATTATTGCACTTACTTTATAGCAGTGTGGCTGTAAACATTAAATTATTCTAACTTACTCCACTAACTATTACTGTCCTGGCTCATTATTAAATAAAAAGAAGCCAGTCAATACTTTTTACTGACTATTTCAAATCCAAACACTTGGAAACTGGAAGAAAGTTTACAGGACAAAATGGAATTGTAACTGGGGGCCTGTCCCCTTGAAAAGCAACAGTCAGCCCTGTTGAGAGAGCCCAGCTGCATGGCTTTTGGATAATGAGGGAATGTCCCACAGGGAGCTTAAAAGACCATGGAAGAGAGCAGCAAGGCAGCAAACCATGAGGGAACAGCTTGCAAGCAGGAGGCAAGCTGTGAGCAGAACAAGCTTGCTACTAAGAAGGGGCCAAGCTGTTGGGCTGGGATCAGACCCAAAGGGCTTCCCCCCCCCATATCCACGGCAGTACATTTGATTGCTGCCCAAAACTGTGCCTTATTTGGGGGAAACTTCAGGGAGCAAAACCCACCTTCAGAAACAAGGCTCAAAGGAATACAGAAATGGCTTTCATAATGCTCAATACAACTTTTACCTGCACAATGTTACCGCCCGGGGAGGGAGCACTGATGAGTTGTTAGGCTGCTCACTGTTTTCCTCTAAGACTATGGGTACTAAGCACCCTTGACTCTCCCCATCCCCACTTTCCTCCTCTCTTACTCCCTCTCTCCTGCCTGCCTACCCTGCTCTCTTTTGGTTCCTGCTAGGGCATTAAGCGACTTCCCTTCACCCATTCCCTGTCAGACTGCACCTGCCCCAAGCTAAAGGATAACCAGAAAGCTAACCAGTTACCACTGCACTTATTGGTTACCAGTGTTTCTCAACCCATGGCTTGTGACCCAAAAGTGGGTCGCAAGAAGACATGAAAGGGTGGCAAACAAACTTTAAAAATGGATTCTCCTTTAAAGGAGAAAAATGTGGGAAACCATGTTTTTACCTTGCCAGTTCCAGCCTGAAAGGGGCTGCTTGGGGCCCCCCATGCCCCACACACACCCCCCCCTCTGCTCCACACACTGGGGGCTGTGGTCTAGGGGCAGGGGGTCGAGACCAGCCATCAATGTTTACAAATGGGTCCTGGTACAGAAAAGGTTGACAACCACCAGGTTAAACGATTACTTGTTTAAAAACTTTCAAATCCCTAGAGCAAACCAAAATAATTTCTGCTTACCAAATCCATGTTCATGAAACTACAGCCCTGCCCAAAAGTAGTTTTAGCACTGAGATTCCCAGACTCATGTCTTAACCTGTTCTTTACTCTACCTTAGCCTGATTAATTTGTAGAAAAAAACATCCCTTTCCTGATAAGACAAAATTGTTGCTTAAACAATTACTTGCCTTGTAAAAATGTATTTACTACTCTTCAAGAAAAGTACTACAACTAATTCATTCAATGTTATTAGGCTATTTTTCTCTCCCAAAGCCGTGCCCACAGGTACAGCATACATATTTATGGTATCATATTTCCCATAAATATTGTTCTAAATAAGAACAAAAAGCAAAGCAAACCACTAACTCAGCACTTGACTCATGGTACTTGATACTTCATAGTGGTTTTCCAAATATGTAGACAGATAATAAACATATACATTATTTTTTCCTACCCCAAGTCTGTCAGCACCCTGTATCATTAGCTACTATCATCGCAAGTAGACTAGAAGTATCCCCCTACCAGCCTTTCTGCAGTTCTATAATTAAATTCAGTCATCCCTCAAGAAGTAGCAATTTATAATGTGGAATACTACTAGAAGTAGTTTTAAACCCCAAATGTTTTACTGCAATCACTTTAGCATTGCACATATAGAACAATATCAGTGTCCTTCCCTACCCCCCCATGCCCTCCACCCCATTGATTTACAATATAACTGTATTCCAGGTCTTTATTACAATTGCTATTTTCCAAAAATCTCCATCCCACTAAACCTGGATGATTTCTTCCTCCAATAAATGTATTTCCATTTTTTCAAGAAAAACAATCATTGTTCTTTCCTATCAAGGCTTCACCCCTTGATTTCTATTTGTCTTCATCTGCCAGGGTCTGCAACAATTCTTAAATTTCATCTCAGACTTCGGATCCATTGCTGCCAGCTGCTGAACAAGCAAGAAACTGTAGGCCATGCACAATCTCATTGAACTCAAAGACCTCAAGCATGAACTGGGGGTCTGCTTATGTGGAACGGTATATAGGAATGAGGCTTTAGTCATTGACAACTTGGTTATCAAAAAAATTCTAGGTCATTAATGGAGATGTTAAATATACTTGGGTCTAATACTGATCCCTGCTGCAGCCAAATGGATGGCTCCCCATAATTCAATGTTTTTTGTTTTGTTTTTTTATCATTACCCTTTGCTTACAATACTTTTTCACTTCTGATATCAGAACTCAACTTAACTCAGCTTGCAAGCATGAATCTATGGCTTGCTCAATCGTAAATTCTACTTAGGTACACATATTACATATACCACATAATTTTCTTTTGAGTATTTTAGCAATTTTAGAAGCAAGAAGCCAAACTACATTCTCAATAAAGTTGCATCAACATAAGAGATTAAAGTTTGGCCTGATATTCATATTCCTTCATTTTCACTTACACATATACATCCCACATATGTAAATACCAGTACATTCTAGTTAGGCATGCCAAACAGCTAGAAACAAATGATTTTAAAGCTCTTTTGACTTCTTTAAAGAATTCTGCAGCCTTGATGTTTATACTCCAAAATACAAAGTTTCACATGAAGCAACAAAGTTACCTTTACAAAACCAAAATCAAAAGTAAATGAATGTTAACTTTAAACTAATCACAATTAGTAAGATCTTACCTTCCTGTCTGTTGTTTTTTCTCTTTAGCCATTTTTCCACTGTCTCAGCACTTACACTTTCTGACACAAATTCATCCAGTACCTGGGGGTGAAGAGAAAGATAGGCCTTCACTTTTTCATCTGTTAAACCTGCAAAAGAGAATATCAACCAATTACATTATTGTCATATTTCCTATATTGAGCAGCACTGAGATACTGCAGTCAGGATTACTGTTCCATTGTGCTGCATGTGGTACAAATAGAGATGTGGACATGGTTTCTGCCCTGAAGACTTCACAGTCTAACAGGAAGTAGCACAGAACTGATTTGGGGGTGAGGGGAGGAAAACTGGAAATTAATCCATTAAGAAAAGATAGTCCCTTCACAAAAGATGCATGGAAGAACTCACAGCAACTGCTGGGAAGAAATGGACAGGCAGGAAGTTAAGCAATGATGGGGGACCAGCTAACAGAAGATAGGTGAGCAGCTCTGAAAGGAAATTGAGGATCTAGCAGAGCAATTTCAGAGGCAGTGAGGGAAGGGGACAACGTCCTAAAACCAACAGGTCAACAAATTGCATTTGACAATAGAGTGGTGGCCTGAGAAGAAGCAGCCACAACAGATGGGACACAAGGGCTTATGATTAGGAACAGAAATTACGCATAGATCAGCGTAAGTGACTGGAAACACAACAGAGGTTCAGTGCACATAAGCCACTTTCAAAATAGCCAAAACCATTTAAAATAAACCTGGATGGATGTAGTATCAGACTGAACTGATTTCATTTAAATTGGTTTACTGAACTTCTGTCCCAGATCCCTTCAAGTTAACTCACAGTCCCCCAGCATCCCAGGATGCTTTGCACCTCTCCTGCAACAACCCCCCTCCCCCACTGGACAGGTTAAACTTGGCCCAAACTGTCTGCTACAGCCAAGCAGGGAGGTGTGCTCTAGCACTCTGTGGCTTCTGGCCTGAGCCACTGCAGGCATGTAGCTGCATTTCTGGAATCAAAGGTGAATGTCTGTTCACTTGCTTATTGGTTCAATCTACACAGTTTAGACTAACCTGTGAAGATTGAATCGATTCAGCCTCAGGATGTTTGACTGTCTGTACTTAGCCTAAATGTGTTGTATGGTGGTTTGATTCGTTTCTTTACTTGTTTTTGTGCAAGACCAGAAAAAAGAGAGAGATTTCTGAAATGTCATGGAGGAACAAACAACAAGCTGTAGGCAGAGCCTGGGTATAAGTGATAAGGGTGAATAAAAAGAGTCAAAGACATCCCCTAGATCAGTGATGCTCAACCCACAGCCTGCAGATCAGATCTGGCCCCCCAAGAGACAGAATCAGGCTGCAGCATGGGAGATCATCAGCAAGCAGCTCAGCCCAATTCCATCTCCCCCTACAAAGTAATGATCCCCATCTCCTTTCTTATCCTGATCTGACACTGATCATTGCTGCAACCCTCCCTGCTCTGTTCACTTTCTCTTTCTTTCCCAGCTCTCTCCATCCCCCTCTCCCTTACTGGAGAGGAGTGGTGGCACATAGTGCAGCCAGGTTGCAGGCACCTGGCCTACCACTCCAAAAGCTTGAGCTCAACTGCCCTAGATTACGAATGTGAATAGCAGGATGCATGGTGACAATGCTGACAAATAAGACGGAAAGAAGGAAGAAAGGGTTTTGAATTAAAAAAGTCATAAGTTCAGCTAAGGCCATTCTGAATGTATCTTAACAGTAAGACATCAAAGAGGATATAATCAATGAGAGAGAGAAATGGGATTGAACAGAGGGAGGTGATCAGGAGTTAACTTGCATCTCTTAGCACCAAACTCAGTCTCATCATTTAGTAAATAGCAATAGTAACACAATTAGGTAGGAACTTAAAAGGCTATAATTAGAGAAGTAATTTTAGAAGCAGATACAATATTCTAACAGGCTTACAGTATTTTAATAACTCATTTATCATGCTGAAATTATACTAAGCAATACTTATATTGCTTAGTATATTATATTATATATAATTATACTTATATTATACTTATAAGTATATAATTATACTTATATTATACTTATATAATATCTGAGACAACAGGAAAACAGCAGCATGTATCTTAGAAAATGGAGAACTATCCAAAAGTACGAATCTCAAATTATCACTTGTGAAATTCCCAATTTCACAGAAATGACAAATCTGCTGTTACCATTCAAAAATCCATTTAAATACAACAACTATCTTCAAGGATGTGAAAGTGAAATGGGGCGCATATTTTTCGAGAGGGACTCGAAAGCAAGCACAACTGCCACGAGGGAATAAGATGCATGCATGTTTTCACAAACAGAAGGCATACTGAGTGTCAAAGTGTTAATTAGTTCTGAGGGGAACAAAAGTAACAAAGTAACTCCTTAACTACCACTTCTCTCTTAGCATTGTGTGGACTTATACATATTTGTTTAAAACGCAGCTGTGAATTTACAAGACTTGGCACTAGTAATGAAGCAGAAGCCTAGTGTTAGACCAACCTGAAAATCTCCCTAAAATAGACAGTGTTAAGGTCAATTGAGAATACTATTGGTGTACAACAACACTAATACTTCTTTTCATATTTCTTGCTTAATACAGTATTAGACTATAGAGAGCACTTTAGTTTTCATTTCTAAATTTAGCTCTTTTGTAACAAAATCTTTCAGTTTGTGTTTTAAAATATGAAAGAACAATATCCAAATAAAAAAGCAAAGATACTTGCTGCATAACTTTAATATAAGTGTATACTGTCCTGTTTTTATGCTACTAGTATGCTAGAATCATCTCATCTCTTTCTCACATGCACAACCCCTACCCCCTCACCACTAGTTCCAGCTCAGCAGACAAAAATACCAGTAAATCACCAGTACATCCAACCTACACAGACCATCTCCCGTATTGACCAGTACTTGATGCATCAGGACATATTTCAAAAACATTATTTTTGTACTTGGAACAAACATTTCAAAACCAGTATTTTAAATAAGGCCCCAGGCAGATGTTATTTCCATCAGGGAACATTGCTTGATGGAAACTGTCACACCATGTGACCTGCTTCATGTTCACAGGGCAAGGTATCCAAAGCGGGGGAAAGTGCCCTAGGAAGTTGCTCTGCCACCACTAACCAGCAAGAGGAGCTGCAGAACTGCTAGCAGAAGCTGTCAGTCCCCTTCCCAGACTTTCAGCTTTGCTGCTAATAAATAAGCTCTGGGTTCCCCGTGAGTGGAAGAAGCCATCTCCTACCCCTTGCACAGAGCAGGGGAGACGCATGCAAAGGGTAGGGGGAAGGGGGGGGGGGGAAAGGAACAGCAGCACTGAACTCTCCCAGAATACCTTCTAAGAGTGCTTTTTCTTCTGTCCTCATCTTGTCCCCACCAGCACCTTTCCAACCATATGCCCTCCCCCTTCCTCAGATTACTACTGTGGGTTAGTAAAGCATGTTACCTTGAGTGTCTGCTTATATTTTGGTTTGCACAGGGATAAGGTGCGAATGGCTCCTCAAAGAAGCAGCTCTGAAAGTTGGTTGGGGAAAGAGAGGAGGAGCAGAGTCATGACACCCTGGGGCAGCAAAATTCAGTACGAGTCATAGAAAGGACAGAAAAGAAAGCAGCATACTTTGGCAGATGCTGGAGGAACTTGCCAAACGCTAATCACCCTGTGTGTGACATGCCACATTCAAATTAAAGCGTGATCGAAACCAGCTACAAAAATGTTCTACATTTTTAAAGCGACATCTTTGTAACTGGTTGGCCAATTTTTTTTATTTTTTTTTGCAGCTGGCTGGCCATTTTTATTGCACGATGATTACTTTGTATGTGTAGCATTTCTTACCTTATTGGTGATTAACCAGTAAATTCCAAAATAAATACAATGGGTGTCAGGGGAACTAAAGCCTTTTTAAAAAGGCGGCCCAAGTTCCCTTAGTGATAAATAGAGAGCAGTCTCATTTCAAGTCAATGGAAGCAGCAGATGATCAGCAACTCTGAAAGATCAGATTACTTCTTTGGGTCTCCAAATGTAGGGCTCCATTTGTTAAATTTAGGCTACAATGCATCCATTCAGATGCACGTACTTTACATCAATAACAGATGCTTTTCTGACCAATTCAGAAAATCACCACATGGCTTTAAGGATTACACTTGTTTACCTACATAATTTTTACTTGCCGATTAAAGAAATATACAATATTCTCAGATATGAAGTCCTGATATTCTGACTAGGACAATACAATTTTATTTTTAAAAAGTAACATTGTTTAAAGTTTTATAATGAATGACTTGGAAGTTTTGGAAGACTGGTACAGCTAACCATGAGAAAGCTAACCTTAGCCAAAACCTTTTGATCTAAAAACCCAAATTCAGTACAGGCTGTCAAAAAACACCTGCTATTTTCCAGGTTTCCGGAAGCTACGCCCTTAAAATCCTAAAAGACCTTGTCTGAGTTTTAAGTGAAGGTTAGAATGGATACATGTTCATTAATGTGCTGTAATTATGGTGCATTAAGTTTAGTACCCAAAATGTCAGGTACTAATTTAATGTGCCATAATTGGTGCTACTGAGCAGTAGTGCAGATGAGCAGGTTTTTAATGACATTAATGTGCACTAGGCTAAATCTACTGCACATTAGCATGGGTTTTGCCTACCACGCTCACGTGGAATAGAATTAAACTTCTGTACATTAAGCCTCTCATGTAGACGTGTCCATAGTCTTCTTACTTTACTTCAACTAGTGAAATAATTCTTATATTTATATCGTAACACAGGCTGTTTAAAATATAAATTATGGCCCAGTCTCACAAACCTTTCCTTATTTGCATAGAAAGTGCATCTTTCAGTGTCAGATCATCAAAAGATTAGTACAACAGAATTCACAATCCATAATTCCAGAACTAAAAAAAAGTCACCAGATTTTTTTTTAAAACATGATAATTTAAGGTATTTGATACAGCCTCCCTCCAAATTTTGATCCTATCAGAAAATATTTTAGGAACATGTTTTAATCTATTAGATTTTAAACAGTTTCTTTAGGATGACTATAGAAGTATTTTCTTTTTCTGTACTTCTAGGCAAAAAAGATGTTTTAATACTGTTTTACCATAAAAATGTTTCATATCTGTGTTTTATTCTTATGAGGTAGATAAGCCTCGTGTCATGGGAATTTACAAGTGTTAAATTAGCTACACAAGTGCTTTCTTAGTGATTCCTCAACATAGCAGAAACATATTGCAGAATTAAAAAGACAATATTAAGTGTATAAAGGACTACATAATTCAAACCAAAATTGATGAATTCAGAGTTTCTTCTGCAACTCAGGCCTTTTTCACAAAATCAGGAAAAAAAAATCGTGCATACCTATTAATCAGAAATTTAAAATACCATTTTCTGTACAGTTAAATTTAAGAATACATATTTTATTTTTTAAATAGTTTTTATCACTGCTTCTCTCTTCCCCCATCCAAAATTATAATATGAATAATTAAAGCAACATTGTATTAGAGTACACATTCCCTGGTTTATTGGATGACACTGCATGAAACCCTGGTTCTCAGAATTCAATGGCAACCTTTCTATTTATTTCTATAGGGTGAGGATTTCACTCCATGTTGTTATGCAATCCTTGCTCTGGACATTTAAAAAGTGCATATGAGCAGCATTTCACAGGGAAATGAATTACACTGCATACATTTTCCCCCTGAATTCATCTCTATTCCTTCTACTGAGTGGCCCAAAGTGTTCCCAATTATTTCTCTTCACAAGATTCTGCTTCTGTTTGGTGAACTGAATATAGCCCAGTTTCCTCCAAGGCCCCTGCACACTACCCATAATTTTCTCTCAGAATAACCATTTTAATTTCCAGGAAACAATTCTATCCTGACAATGCACGGATCGTATCAAGAGGGACCATCATTTAGGAGGGTTCAACTCTGGCCTCAGGCTTAGCATGCACAAAATCAGAGAACACACACACACAAAAATCTGGAACAACTTTAATTCTTCTAGGAATTAAACAGTACATTTTGCATCTCAAATTAATTTTCACTCACTCAATGCACAGTAAGCTCCTGCAGTGCCCTAAGCAAAGCCCTGACCACTGGAGAACAAGGAGAGGGAAGGGGAAGGGTAACCACAGTGCAGTGAGCCTGCCTTTCAGCCACATAAACCCTGCAGAGCAAACTCCCTGAGGGCCGTCTCTTGTGCCCTGTTCTCACCCAGTAGCATGTCTAGTGAAACTGGGGAACAGGACTGCAACTCCCATGGCAAAAATCCCAAGGAGGGATGCTGTCCTACTCCCCTGATACACTATGGACACGTCCAGACGAGAACACATATGCAGTATTGCAGCACTGCAGACCCGTCTGAGGTGCTGCAGACCGTATGTGCCACACACGTAGGCATTCCACGTGCCGCTAATTTGCAGTGCAGTAGGGGTTTTTTGACACTGGGAAATACTGGTGAAAAAAAAAGGATGGTACATGTGGGGGCACACACTGCTGCCACAACTGGAGCCTGGCTGTCTAGAGCCATGCCCCAGCTGCCAGCCAGAATCTGCGCACCAGATCACTGGCACTGGAGCCCTGAGAGGCCACAGGGTAAGGCACCTGGGCCAGCCCACCTAGGACAACCTACTGCACACCAGAGAGTGTGTGCATGGGTATTCTTCAGGGAAAAGTAGCATCAGCACAACTATATGCCACTGCTATTTCTCCCCAGGGAAACACACGTGCATGCTTGTCTGGATGCTCCCTATGTACTACAGGGCTGTCCAACTACTAGGGCCAAGCAGTGCTGGATGTGTCTGCATAGCAAAGAGACTGGAGAGAAATTCAGGAGCCCCTCCTACATCAGTGCCTACAGCAGCTGACCCACTTGATCACCCCACTCAATTAAGCTACGCTTTGCCGATTCATACACATCCCCCCCCCCCCACACTTTTTTTTATTTAAAAAAAAAAAAAAAAGAGGTGTGCCTTCCTTACAGGTCCTGTTTTTCACCTTTTTAGCATCAAGCCCATATTTTGGCACCAATAGCTTTTATTGCAGACCTGTTATGTACATATCATCATTTCTTCTAGGTTTGTGATTAAACTATAAAGATTATGATAAAAACTAAATACAAATGTACACATGCATAACAGATAACAGCTTCCTTTCTTTACTTCCCCATGAACAAACTGTAGGCAAAAAAAACAACCTGTTCAGAGTCTGCCCTCTGCTTGTGCTAAGTCAGCAGCTGCCAACTTCCTGACCAGCCTATTTGTGCAAGTTCTCTCTATTAGAAGTGTTCCCTTAGTTTCTGCAGTCCATTTCATACAGCTGATCAGTATGAGGAGAAAACGTCAATCAGAAGTTTTACTGGACTTTATTTATTTCCTGGCTGCTGCTATCTTCACCATCAATGAAAACATCAACTCATCTGTAAACAACAGCTTCTACATGAGTGTTTGACATACTTCTAGAAGTATGAACAACAGGGAGGGTGGGGAGAGAGCATGCCCTGACCCAAAACAAAGTTATTTATCATTGAAGGAGAATAACCTTTGCTGAAATTTGTTTACTTTTTGGTATCTGATACAGAACTATTACATGAAAAGAAAAGTAGGGAGGACACAGAGCAGATGTTTTGCTGTACGTCACTTCCTGTGTACTAGAAGTTTAATAAGTTTCTCTCATTTGTAACCCGTCTGCAAGTAATCTTGATGGGCAGATTTGAGGAAGGGAAAGAAGGGCCTTAATCTAAGAGTCAGAGGAACACTTTTAGTCCTAGAGCAAAGCAACAGGGGGAAAAAACAGTTCAACAATTTAATAAAAGAGTTTTCTAAATATCAAGAAATGAATTCCTTGTTTTCTATGCAAACTAATTATAGCATATGTTGAACAGAATTAATATCACTATAGCATGGTACAGTCTAGTAATCTAAACACAAAACTGGGAGCCAAGAATTTCTGAATGTCACTCCTAGCTCTGCAATTATCCGATTTATTAGCTTTAGGCCTGTCCTTCAACATGTAGTTTTGGTCTCTGGATGAAGAAAAATATATAGATATTATGAAAATCAATTCAGCAACTCCTGGTAAAGAATTTTAAAGATGAATAACATTTTAGGTGCTCAATTTAAATGAGCAACAATATTAGCATTTATTTCTATCATTCCACTGAAACAAGAATGCTGAAGCTGACAGCACAACTGTAAATTTGATTATTTTGCTGGTATTTGTAATCTCTACATAAGCAGAAAAGATGATGGTATGAATTTTAGCATTAGCGAAAGATTTTGTTGTTTTACAAAGGAATGACAGTTCTGTGTATTCATATTAAATGCAAACGTTTTCATAGCTGCAACATTTCATTTGCAGTGACTCCAAAGCGAATCCCTACCTGGATTAATGAACACACTGTTCAAAAACAGATTCTGGTCCCTCCCATTATCCAGTGCTTATACTTTTTCCCCAACTCAGAGAATAAATCTATCACAGAATACCTATTTTCAGACAGTTAGGAGAAAAATGATAAAAGCAGAGTTCTGGAGTAGTTGGGCACAGTACACAAGTAGAGCAAATCTGGACAAAAAACAGTTTCACTGCACCTCTAGCAGGTTTTCTGTTCATTACAGTAGTTTTCAAAATTGCATTGCCTCAAAGAGTTCTCCTAAGAAATGAGCTCTCTTGGGGAAAGGACCTTTCTGCTAATATAACTAACTACATAGTAGAGTTTAATTCTAGTATCTGGGGAAAAAAAAGCATCCCCATTAGCAAATGTTATACTGGCAATAGTTTTCAGTGCATCTATAGCTATAATGACCATGGACTACTTTGTAATCCCAATGTACTCAGCAATAGTTCACACATAGCTTTGGACATTAAAAAACCAAACAAACAAACAAAAAAACCATTTCAATGACAAAAGAATGTCATTGTTCACCTAAACAGTGGGGTTAACTGCACTTTTCAAAAGTGCAACATGGTTCCATCTTTAAATTCCATCTGTTAAAAGTCAGAGACTGGCCATTTACTAAAAGGATCACAGATTACTAATTCACAAGATACATGGAACATTTAAGAACACTGAAAAGCTCTGCACTAGTCACATGCAGAGTTAAAAGCTCAGGGTATCTATGCAAAGATTTCTTGAAAATTCTGAAGCAATGAAAACATGTTTCAAATGAAAAATACATTATTTCAGATTTCAATCCAGTGACATAAAGTAAAGAATAAAGCAAAGGCAGAGGACAGAGCTTACAGAACAGGAAGAATAATGTAACAAATGTATGGGCACTCTCCCAGCCCATAAACACAATGCTCATAATTTCTATGTTAGGGTTTAGGAGAGACAGGAGCTCTAAACACTGTCACTGTCTTATATACAGCAGTCTCCTCAGAATGCCAGCAAAATATTCCTTGCAAAATTAGTTTGAATCAACATTTTAGTTTACCCAGCACAAAACATTACCACTTTTATCTTAAAAGGGTCACTGCATATTGAACAAGTATATGCTTTAATAGATTCCTTATAAATTAAATTTAGACTTTAAATTCAATTTCTCCTCTATGCATTTGAAAAAAAATGCACTGAGAAAGAAACAAGTTTACCTTAAAGTAGGTATAAAGGAGAGGTAGAAATAAAAAAAAGATTTTTTTCTGAGGGCATCATATAATGGAGCCATGCGATTAGGCAACAATTCCAGCTTTCATTAAAAATAAATCTCACTCTCATCGTTGCAAGAAAAGGTTGTAAAAATGAACTCTAAACACCCAAAAGCAAGAAGGCAAGTAAGAAGAATCCAAGATTGATTAATTTCAAACTAATGCAATGAATGATGGTTAAGGTTTGAAACGACTTTTGAACAACAAGTGGAAATACATCCACTAGCTGTTCTGCAACTATCTCAGTGATGGTTGCCCTAGGTATGGCTGGATTCTTTTCAAACATCCACTGTAAGAGATGTTGCCTAATTTAAGAAATTAAACCAATCTCTAAGTACACAGAATATTTTTATTAAAAACCCACTAATGTCAAATGAAATAACTTTAATTGTCAGAGCCATCTTATCAAAACAGTATTTGCTTTTTATAATTATTTTTATTGCAACCACAGGACCATTTAGCCATACTCAATACAATGAAGAAAAAATCTGAACTGTGCACAAGTTTTGCAAGCAAGACACAGAAACATGAACTAGATTTTTCTTCAAGCTAGCAGTGTTAGAGCATAAAACAGAAAACAAATTTACCTCAAAGATACAAAGTTTGCCATAATAAAGCAAAACATTTTATTTGAAACTTTAAAAAAAAAAAAATGAATAAACTGCATTCATCATCAATTTCTGAAAATGAATATTTAGACAGGAATATCACAGCTGTATCAATTGAGAACTTTGATTTGTTCCCTCAAATTAATCCAGCAAAGAAAAAAGTTTGTACATTTTTGCATCTATAAATTTTGCATAATTTAAACAGTCCAGCCTATGCCATCCCTGCATAAAAATCACCTCCAGGCATCCTACTACATATCCTTATAACCAATATTTACAGTCATCCTTTAAAGCATTCAAGGCATGCATGTACATTGCTTAATTTGGATTAAACACTAATCCCGTTAAATCAATCCCTTCTTTGTTCAAAACATCAGGATTCAAAACCACAGACACAGTCAGTTTTGGAATATCCTTTTCAAGTCAGACTTTTTATCTTAATCCAGTTAAGTATATAGGAATGCAACAGAGTGCCCAAAACTTCTTGAAAACTAACATTATTGGTTTGGCAAACAGCATAATTGTCAGCTATGAGCAACCAGAATGGACAAACTCCTTTTTTTCCTCATCTGAAAACAGGTTCACTCCTTTTCCAGCATCCTACTCAGCCCAGCACAAACATCCCAAGCCGAAATTGGCAGAAAAAGAGTAACAATAAATTATTATGTACTTTGTTTTTACCTAAAGAATTAATACCTTCCATATTAGCAACTGAACAAGGAAATAGATCTGCAACCAGAAGGCACCACTAAGATCATTAGGGTATGTGCAAACATTCACTGCACTCGGTCACAACTTGCTTTAGAGTAAGTAACTCAAGATGGGGGGGATGAGCAGGCAGGATGGGGGGGTAGCAGCTCTGCAGAGCAGGAGGTGGTTGTTGGGGGGCTCAAAATAGCCTGGTCAGGGTGGCAAGAGTAGGCAGAGCACAGCTGCAGGCTGAGGCAAGCAGCTGGGCTTTCCCAGCACTGGGGCTGCACTCTGAATGTCTGCATATGTCTAAAAGGTTGAGATAACCTACTCCCAACCCAAATTAATTCACCTTCTCAGATGAACTAATTTAGATCAGGCCCACCATTTCTTGCGTAATTTAATCTCCCTGAACATCTGCATAGGTAGGCAATTTATACTGACCTAAACCTAGTTAGGAAAATCTAAATGTAGCATTTGCACATACCCCTAGTGTGGCCTCCTGAGCTACAAGGCACAGATTTCACTCTTCACTCCTTTCTGGCTGCTAAGAAGAAAAAAACAACGTATAATGGTCCTCCACTCTCAAATCCATATTATACAGCATGGAAGTATACAACAATGAAAAATGATGACTTTAAAAAAGTTTGAAGTTCATAGATTCATAGATTCTAGGGTCGAAAGGGACCTCAATAGATCATCGAGTCCGACCCCCTGCATAGGCAGGAAAGAGTGCTGGGTCTAGATGACCCCAGCTAGATGCCCATCTAACCTTCTCTTGAAGACCCCCAGGGTAGGGGAGAGCACCACCTCCCTTGGGAGCCCATTCCAGACCCTGGCCACTAACTGTGAAGAAGTTATTCCTAATGTCTAGTCTAAATCTGCTCTCTGCTAGCTTATGGCCATTATTTCTTGTAACCCCCGGGGATGCCTTGGTGAATAAAACCTCACCAATTCCCTTCTGTGCCCCCGTGATGAACTTATAGGCAGCCACAAGGTCACCTCTCAACCTTCTCTTGCGGAGACTGAAGAGGTCCAGGTGCCCCAGTCTCTCCTCATAGGGCTTGGCCTGCAAGCCCCTAACCATACGAGTTGTTTCACACATATATACTTTAGAAATAACTATCTGTATATCTGCATAAATATTTGAAAGTATTTAATACATGTTGTATGTCAGCCTCAAAGCACCATACAAAAACCACAAACTACGCACACAAAGGAATTGCTTCATTTTACCTACAGCAAAAATGCAACTACTTTTGAGGTAGAAATAATGTGCCAGCCAATACAACAATGCCACCAGCATTGCACAATCATTTGCAAGAACGAAAATGAGAAATGTCTTACCCAATTGCAGCTACAAATAAAAAACAAGACAACTAGATAGCTAACTGGTAGTGGAGGTGATGGGCACACCCTCATTTTACACTGACACCAACAATAGACATCTTGCAGAATCTAACCCTAGAAGTAGCTGTGCTTTTATGCTTGTTGTTATCTACTCTATAGGACTTGACCGCTTACCATGCTAAGGCCCACCACAGATCCTGTACTAACTTAAAAGGACGGAATTTCATTTAAAAGTTTAAGCTGTTAGGGACTCTTTCTTAACTTTGTTATTAAAGTCTATTCCCTTAGGATTAGTTGCATGCAGCTTCGGTAGGGGTGAATACCTACTCCAGATTTTAAAACATTATTTTTCAGCAGGATAGAAACATAAACATAGTTTAAAAATTAAAATACTGTTTTCCACTGCCATCCATATGCACAGCTAATTAATAACGGGGGGGGGGGGGTGTTGGTTTTCTTTTTTTTAAGGATTGTTTACATCCTGAGAACATCTTCAAGATATTCCAAGCTGGTGTCAAGTTTTGTTCTTCATCCAAATGCATGCTGGGACTGCATTTTGGAAATTCAACATGGAACAGCTCATGCAGTAAGTGCACAAACCACTTCAGTAACTTCAGATTTTGAAACAAACCAATTTTAAAAAATTGCTTAAATAACAAAGTTTCACTAGAGCAGTGGCTCCCAACCTTGGGTTGCAACCCAAATGAGGGTTACAGGGGCAATGCTGGCAGCGCCACACACAAAGGACGAGCTGCACTGCGTGCCGGGAGCTTCCCTGCCCCCACCCCTGGGCCACCACCACTGTTGCACTCCACTCCCAGCAGCAGCTTGCCACAAAAAAAGGTTGGTAACCATTGCATTAAAGTTCACAATAAAGAGGGATCCAGGTTTTCCATTTGCTGTGGAAAAACACAGATTTTCTCTTTTAAAGGAGAAAAACGTGAATTTTCTCCTTTAAAGGAGAAAACTATGGGAAACCATGGGTTTCCCCTTGCAGCCTGCCAGGACCTGCCTGGTGCTGAAGGGGAGTGGCAGGAGGGCAGACTGGAGGCAGGGGGTGCCACATGCATGGGGGGCTATGGCTTAGGAGTAAGAGGCAATGGCATGGGCAGGGGGCTGCAAGTTGGGAGTGAAGGGCACTGGCATGGCCAGGGTGGGGCAGGGGGCTATGCATCAGGAGCAGGCCTGGGGAGGTTGTGACTTGGGAGTGAGAGGCAACCGCATGGGCCGGGGTAAGGCACTAGCATATCAGGGCTGCCCAGCACCACAAAGTAGCTGGGGGACAGCTGCAGCTGAACCCATGTCCTGGTGAGCAAAGGAGACAGGGGGAGCTGTGATTTTCCATAATAAAAAAAAATGAAATGCCAAAAGATATAGGCATTTAGAATGTATTATATTAAAATGACTGAGGCACTGGTAGGCTTCCAAATTGTTTTAAAATTGTAAATATATCAATACACATTGTGTTCAACTGATACACACACACACACACACACAGTGGCACTTCATTTTAAATCACAGAAAAATGTGGGTTTGGGGGTTTTAAATCAGAGAATTTAGGATTTTTAAACAGAGAAAACCAGGATCCCTAATGATAAAGGTGGATTAATAGAATTAGCAGCAAGTATATAATGAATAGCTGAATAAGGTTTTATATGGATTTGCTCTTTATTCTTTGCATGTGAAAATTAATTATAATATTATTGGTTGCACAACTTTCCATCCAACATGCACTGTCCTAATTATGGTTAAATTAACCTGGTTAAGTGTTTAAATGCAGCTCACCTGTACTGATATAAAGGATGCTATTCAAGACCCCAGAACTCCCTAAATTTATTAAAAGAAATGTAAGCTTGCAAAGTAATTTACTCCAAAAAAGAATTGCCAAAGATAAAGCTGCATGTTTTAACTCTACCCCGCAGGGTCTGAATTACAATCCATGGTATTTCTCCCATAATACACTTCAGTATACATATGCTTTCCTCAGCCTTCTGCCTGCTCCTGCAACACTTGTATTCCAATTATTAGAAACAACAGTAACTATACTAGGTACTACATACTAATATATTAACTATATTAAGTACTACAGTATTTTCCAGTCTACATATAGTTTGTGTGTAAATTTCCTATTATTTATAAAACATTAATATTCTCTGACAATAATCTCACAAAAATGAGCTAGAACGTAGAATACTAGATCTATTTGTATAAAACCAGTGTTTTGCATAATGAAACACACATGAAGTGCTATTAAAATGTCTGTGCCAAACCTCAAACTGTTATTTCAGTGAAGTTAGATACAAAGAAAGTATTGCCCTGTGAAAGCAGCAAGCTAATCATCAGAATGGCGTCATTAATAAAACTTTTAGCACAATTTCCTTGAACACTTAAATCATCATTATGTTAGAATCCTCTTATGCAACAGCAGAGTACTAATATTCAAAATAACATACTGCACAGCATGTCAGTGGTACTGGGTCCTCATTTACAGCTGTATAACAGATCTGCATTTAATTTTGCTTCCAACTTTCATGTTTATACATTTTTAAAGAAAAATAAGGCCAATGTCCACTCCATTAGGGGACCAGTCATAAAAACCAGAAAAGCCTGTCATTTGGAACAGGGGTCAGTATCATTTCCCAGGGGAGGGTCAGAATGACTCACCCTGCTTTGGAGATGGGCAGACACTAGGATCCTGCTGCCCCCACTGCTCATCTTGGGAGGAGAGGGGGAAGGAAATGCCCACAGCCAACACTTCTCCCTATAGAGAAAGCACTAGGAAAGCAGCAGCAGTATGTGCTCCCTACTGAAACCCCATCTCTGTGGACTGGATCCAAAGGTTCCTTGGGCTGGATCTAGCCTGTAGGCTGTAGGTTGCCAACCCCTGATTAAGAAATTCCATTCCATTAATAAAAAACCTGAGGGCTGCAGTGGCATGGGAATTAAGGGCCGGCCACACAGTTGACAGCCCAAAGGACACAAATTCAAGACTACAGCAGACGAGTTAACAGTGCAGCCCTTTCAGATTCCAATAAATCTGCAAGTTCTGTTAAATTCCTTATCATAAAGACAAGAAAAAGGAGAGGAAGAAAAAAACCTAATAATATTTCCTAAAGAAATATTTGATCTGGTTTATGAAAATCTAACTTTTCTAAAGCAACCTACGCCACTCTAATTACATGTCTTTTTTCTGGTTCCTGGAGCTAAATTATAAAGTACAGCTATTGACGGTTAAATATTCATAAGGTACAGAAGAAAATACCCATCTTAACATCTGAGCTACAAGTGTCCCAGATCTCATAAATCCAGCAGAAACAGACCTCTCAATCCTTGAACTTCAAACATTAACCCAGGCTGCTGCAGGAAGGTATGTCATTGCTTCAGAAACTGACACTTCTCCAATTCTGACCTGAACCGATGCTTCACATGATGTTTTACTGGTTCATGTTGTTTTTCAGGCAAAAAAAAGTACTATTATGAAGATCTAGTAGTCTGACCTTCTGCCCAGCACAGGCCATAGAACTTCACCCAGTAATTTGTGCACTGAACTCAATTTGTGGTTTAGCTAGCATGCATCTTCCGGAAAGGCATCTAGACTGGAATTAAAGACACCAGGATTTCTTAGGGTGATATCTTTTACTGGACCAACTACATTGTTGGAATACAGTTAGACAAGCTTTCAAATGCAAGACCTGACAAAGAATGTCTTGCATTTGAAAGCTTGTTTAACTTTATCCCAACTATGTAGTTGGTCCAATAAAAGATATCACCCTACGAAATCCTTGACTCTTACATAATGGCTGGACCACTGTGGCTACAAGATCACTCTTACACTACCAAGTGGTGAGAAATTTACCATATTTTGTGGTAATCTGTTCCAATAGTTCATGAATCTCACTTAAAAATAGCATTTAACTTATAGTAAGAATCCTTCTGATTTCAACTTCCAGCTACTGGGCCTTACCATATGCCTGTTTACTAAATTAAAAAGTCCTCTAGCATCAGATATATTCTCTTTACAAGGACACCTGCAGACTGTGAGCAAGTAACCTCTTTGCCTTCCCTTCAGGAATTAAATAGACTGAATTCCTTAAGTTAAAGAACACTGCATTAGTGGAGGTGCTATAATAACAAGGTTTATAAAACAGAAGTCCTGACCATTCATTCTCCAATAGTAACTTTGGAACAGTGTGATTTTTAACTGAATTCCAATAAAGGAATCTGGAAACTTGCTTCTGAAAAATAAAGCATCTAGTGTCCATACAACAGCAGCTCTCCAAAACAGGACTTTGATGCCAGGACCTTTGGCTCCCCTTCACCCACCCACTACCCCTATATATTAAAATACTGAAGTTGACATCAGAAAAATGTAATATTACATTTACTATGGAAATTATCCTTACTACTTTCCTTCAATATTGCTGCAAAATAGATACAGTGCATCTCTCTGCAGATCAAATGCAATTCTTGATTGACACTGAAAATAAAAATTGCCAGAGAAAGAAATCCCACCTTCAAACTAATTAAGCTTTGAAAGTTAAGTACCAACTCCATCAAACTGTCAGAAAAAAAGTTAGAAACTCCAATTTATTTAAAAGAAGATAAATGAAGATGAGAATTTTCCTTTTTCAAGACTTTAATCTTCAGATGTCTAAGTGAATGGAATGAGAAAAGATTCTTCAAAGATGCTAATTCTGCTCACTTTTTATGGTAATGGATATAATGATATCTCTATGTCAGTAAAATATGGCCTAGAAAGAACAGTGTAATTTATTTCAGTAAATACTCTGCTAAAGTAAAAAGTGATCTGAAGTGACAATTAAGTACTGTCGGGTTGCTTTTACATTAGAAATAAAGAAAGATTGCGCAAAACCTTACTCACATTGGTGAGCATTTACTCATAAGAATATTCCGATTGACGTCAATGGGACCACTTGTGCGGCTAAGTGCTCACCAAGTTAATTGTGTGTTGTGCAATAGAACCCCAAATGTCTTTCATTCCACTCATTGCTTTAGGCTTTACGTCTTTGCTAGAAATTGATGCTAAATAATATTGGGAATATTTCTTACTTAATTTTACAGGTAGGAGTGACATAAGAAAAAATGCTCATCCATGTTTAATGATACTTCACATTACCTGATATTTTAAGTTAAATGTCAATTCATAATAATGAAAGAAACCTCCCATAGAAAAGTATGGTTGCAGAACTGTCGAACAGAAAGTTAGAAATTGGGAACCCTGACTTACTTCAACTATAATCAATGGAAACATCTTCTATCAATTTGGAGGATAACACAATGGGGTCATAAATGCTTATGCATTTCAATAAGTACACAGCAAATCAGGAGGGATTACTATTTACCCTTAAAAATAAAGGGCACACAAGATAAGCCAACTATAGGCATGTGATGAACATCGGTATACAAAAATCCGAAAACACACAAGAAAACTATTAGAATCTGAACACCAGGTTTGAAGTAAATTTGAAGTAAAGAAGTTTGCGATTGATTTTTCTTCAGTTCTTCTCATCTCAAAAGATCCCAAGGACCTTTAAAAAAACTATGGAGACTATTCTGCCATTTTTAAGCCTTACAAACTCCCCACAGAAATCATTTGCTTGTTATTTTAACAAGCCTCAAAATATTAAACATAAATTTTGCAACACTATTGTTCCCATATTTAAGTTGAAATATTTGTATCCTGTCATCTTAAATATTACAAGATTTCTATGGAAATCAACATTCCAATACTTTCACAGGCTCTATAATGTTGAGTTTTGCAACATTAATGCCTTCATATTTGATACTCTTAATATTAATCAATTATATCATATTATAGGAAGTCTAATTCATAATGCTTGCATTAACAAGGTATGAAGTATGATTTTATACTTTTATGCACTGAACACAATTACCCAATATAGCTGCAAGTATAACAATAAGGTGAGATATATATATTAACTTTGCTGATCTTTTTTATATGAAGTGGGTGACTTACAAGTTACAAAAATGAAAGAGGGACTTATAAAACCCTGTCTTAACTTCCTCAAACTAAAGCTTGGACCACTACCAAGCAATAGGAACAACCATTGGGCAGGTATTGTGCCAAGCCACTTACTTTTGATACAATGATTTGTAGAGGTGCACCAATACATCGGTAGTTACAATACATTTGTAGAGGTGCACCAATACATCCAATATCAGATCAGCACTGATATAAAGAAAATTGACTGTATCGGAAATCGGCTTTTTTTGCCTGATGTGGCTGATAATTCGGCCAAGAAATGCCCCGTGCATGCACACAGCTACAGCGCAGCACACAGGCCTGAGCAGAACAGCCTGGCAGCTTGGAGAGCTGCATCCACCTGGTAAGTCTGTTGTGGTGGAAGGTGAGGGGGAAGAGAAGGGACGTGGGGGCAGATCATGCCTACGCGGTGAGGGAGGGAGTAGGGCTGAGGCTACAGTGCAGCTCGAACCAGCCCCCGCTGGGAAGCATCCGGCACAGCCCCGGTCCCAGCCCACAGCGGCAGCCCGCCCTCCCCTGCACGCAGATCCGGGGGCACATGACCGCTATGCCCTCCCGTGGTGGACACAGTAGCAGGAACTGCCTCTCTTTCCCTTGGCCCCCCGGACAAACCACGGCTCTGTCCTGTGCCTGCCCTGCCCCAGCTGCCCACCACCTAGCCGGCCTGCCCCTGCCCCAGCCCCATTCCCTCCCTCACCGCAGGGACCTTGATTTGCTCCCCAACCCACCATGCCCCTTTCCCTTCTCCCTCCTCTTCCACCACAACAGACTCACCAACCAGACACTGCCTTTCAAGCTGCTGGGCTGCGTATCAGAAATCAGACTGATATCGGCCAATATGCCTCCTTAAAAATCAACTATAGGTATCAGCCCAAAAATATCTATGCACCCCCAGTAATTTGCTCAGATAACTAATCCCTCATGATCCCCTCCCCTCAGTTCTGTTTCCCTTCTTCACTCATCTGTAATGTACTTTCAGCCTAAATTTTGAATCATTTAAAGGCAGAATGTTTTTATTTTTACTACACACTTAGTGTGCAACATAATTGGGTTTTGGTTCTCAAGTTGTGCAACACACAATTGAAATAACATCACCAGCACCTGCTTTCTTTGCTAACTCTATGAAGCAGTCATTTGTACTTGTCTAAGGGGAAAAAAAAAAATACCATGCCTGTAATGGAGTGTTTAAGTTTTATTTTACAATATGCTGCAAACCAGCGAAACAATTTGAATTTGTGTGCTGCGGTTCATGAAAGACCATAGATTTTTCCATACAACTGCAGACACTTTAAGGTGCAGTCAGTGTGCATTTACTGCATTTTCAATGAGTGGTTCTATACGAGTGAGTGATTTCCAAAATGTAATGTTCACTTACACAGACCAAGTGAAAAACAGAACAGAAAAATGATTCAAGACTGGAGAACCAAGGTGCATACCGTTTCTAAGACAGAAAATGGAAATGGTATACGGTTGAGGGGACAGAGCTCTAGACATAATGAAAACACATATTCACAAATAGTGACTCAGTGAAAGTGAGCAGTCACTGAAGCAATGTTATATAAAAAGTATTCTTCTTTCAACAAAAGATTTTTAATTTAGGGTATGAGGAACACATTTTGATTGCTCAAAAAATTCTTAAGAAACTGTTAAGCATCAAAAATAACCAAACCCCAAGTCTCTTACCTCACAAGATTCTGCTCTAAAATCACAGCTTTTGCAGCATTATGCATTTCCTTAATATATTTTTTTTTAAATTTTGGAAATCCTTTCCAGAATTGGCCAAAACACAGAGGTGACTGAAAAGAACTTTCCCCAAGTTTTCTACTGATGTGACAATTTTTCAGTAAAGGCAGATTACTTGGGAAGACATGTTCTAATCAATACCTTTTTAAATAACTATTTAAAGTTCACCTGCTTCAACTGTATATATTCTCCTGCCTATACCCAAAGTATAAAAAGAGTCATGGGATTCTGTCAGGCCTCCAAGTTTATCATAACGTCTAAAGAAATGTCACAGAAGTCAAGCCTGTCCCCATAAATTAAAAGGGGGAGCTGCTTCCCTTCACTCTCCTCCCCCTCATCATTTCCCCACCTTCTTTTGTTTGCTTTGGAGACAGGGCAGTTCTGTACCATATGCTAACATCTAAAAGTATCTTCAAAAGAAAAAAAAAAGTTGGAAGAAGCAGCAGAGAAAAGGAAAGGAGGCAGAGATGGAAAAGGAGAGATTTCCCCCAATTTATTCAAGGTTCATAAAATACCTAAAAGAATAATGCCAGGAACAGGCATTCATATCGAGTGGTAGAAATTTCTAATAAATCTCTCAGGTTGACATCTGGAAGAGGCTTCTCCTGGGAGGGACATGTTTCCCTTGAGATAACAGCAATTTCTGTACATGGCCTTTCTTACAAGGACTTCCATAAATGCCTTTCACATGGAAGAATAAATAAAGTACTTCAGTATTCTCTTTATACGCAAGAATCACTTTATCCTCCAATTTAACGCACCTTGGGTGCATCTACACATGCAATTAATGCACATGAATGAACTGTTCTACAGCCATTTGAGTGTAGTGTCTACATGCACTCATGTCAGGAACAAACTGAGGTGGAGAAGAGCAGTTTAGACCAGGACTGCTCCCGCCCTGCTCTGCCCCCCTGCAGCAGCAAGGAGGAGCTCCAGACTGGCTACAGCTGCCTGGGTGCCAGCTGGCAGGGGCCTCCAGGGGCAGCCCCAAGCTGGCAAGTGGCACAGGGGGTTAGGCCCAGGCTCTGGGTGACTTGGCCAGGCAGTAGAGGAGCTGCCTATGCCACGAAGCTCCTGCAGCTGACTGCCAAGCAATACAGCTTAGCAGTAGGCAGAAGCATGGCCCCCTGTGGGCTGTACTGACTGGGAACAAATTACTCTCAGATCAGCATCTACATGTGTGTTGCTGTGCCAAAAAACAACTCCACAGCAAGATAGGGGTACTTGTATTTACAGGTACTATCCTGTTATGGAGTTAATTAATCTACTCCAGCCTAATAGGAGTGCCCATATAGATGTGTGACATTTACTGTGCGGCTAATTAGTCTACTGTGCAATAAATATCTCATGTAGATGGACCCCTTCATAATAATCTTTGGTACTAAAAACATTTTTTCCTTATGAGCATTTGTACTGGCTCATTCATGGAAGGTTTTAAAGAAACAAGATAACCTAGCGCAGACATTTTATTTACAATTCTGCTGGAAATACTGTTCAAGAAATTATTGTACATGCAGTGTCCTACGAGCCAGCATTCTTATTTCTGCCTATCACACTGACCAGCTGCAAGACTAGTATGTGAACATCACAGTGCTATCTAAATAAATTAAAAAGAAAAGTGAAAAAATCACAGAGGGCAATTATAACAGAATGATCAACTGACAAAGCAAGCAGGTTAGAAATGATATCACACTATACTGTAGCAAGATTTCTTTAATATTTGCAATCTGTGAAAATTAAAAGGGTTTAAACAAAAGGTAGTTTTCAGTACCTCAAAAATTCAAATCTTTACTGGCTGACTTTAAAGCAATTTCTCAAGACGTGCAGTAGAATTGCTGTACGTATAGGTAAAAGTGCATTAATTTAAAAGACCATTCAAGTTAATTGACAGTGATAAGAAAGAAATGTGGAGAAAGAATCACTAGGGATGGGAAACTGAGATACTTAAAGCACTGCATGGATCTATGGGATGCAGCAGAGGAAAACTGGCCTCTAGAAGTCTCTGCTGAGTACAGTAGGATAGCGACTGACTGTCAGTAACATGCTACCATATTACTGTTTCTCCTCTTCTTCAGGTTGCTCTAGTTTAGAATTTCAAGTGACAGGTTTAGGGACTTCACCCTGATGACATACTATTTGTGTTACCATATCTGGTAAAAGACATACCTTACACTTAAATTTGAGCTAATGCTTTAAAAATATACGTTTTTCCCTATTCAAGAATTAGTTCCATAAAAAAAAAACAAAGCTCAACGTACCATGATTGAAAGCCTAGATCTTAACTGCAAGATGTACAAGCATGAAATACTTAATTCAGTAAATATACAATCCAAAAAATACAAAATATTTTATTTTGAATGCAGTATTTTTGCTTTGCTTTCCTAGATTTACTAAAAAATCTGTAAAAAGGAGATTGCAAGGTTCCAGATTTATTCTCTGTCAGTTGTTATATAGTGGCTGAGTAGACAAAGTGTACTCAACATAAGAGCAGCCAAAGAATTTCTCATTTGCATGCATTTTAAGTTTGAAGGGGGCATACAAAAAGTAGAGAAAGTGAAAGGGGGAGGTGGGCAGGTACTGATACAAAGATGCCTCCCACTGGTAACTGGTAAACCTTACAAAGTCTGTTGGGAGCATCAGCACTAGCGAATCATCGCAAGATAGCCGGATCATCAGAAGCTATACAGGTAGGCAGAGAGAGAGCAAGGCTGGAAGAAACCACAAACAGAAGGTACATGTGATCTTTAGGAGATGTGAGGTGAGCAAGGAGCCAGGAGGCATTTAGGTAGCAATGAAATGCATTTGTGTAGGTGGGCAGGTAGGGAGATGTATTTTGGCATCTCCTCCCCGTAGCTCAGGGGTGCTGCTGCAGGCAGAGGCCCAGGAAGCAGGGAGGCAGAACAGCATGGTGCACCAGGTGGGCAGGCACTGCTGCTGCTGTGCAGAAGCAAGGCAGGTGGGCAGGTGCCATCCTGCCCAGCCCAGCTCCTCCTGGGCAGCAGCTGGAGGCAGGGGACAGGCTGGGATGGCACCACTGCTCCTGCCTGGGCAGGGTTTGGGCAGGGCAGGAGGAAAAGCACTGCTGTAAGCATGGGCTGTTCACAGACATGTGTATGGATGTGCATTTGATGCCCGCCAACCATGGTGCCCTGGGTCATCGCCCATCCCTAAAGCTGGCTCTGATCCTATTGGCTGTAGACAACGCTGCTTGGAAAGCACAGAAAATGAATTCAAGGGTGACAGGATCCAAGGGAAATATGGATAAATACTTCAGGTGAAGCTCTACTCTGCTGCCCTGCACCCTAAACAAAGAGAAAACTCATCCCTAAAGCCAGTCCAAGGTGACACACTTACTGCAAAGCAACCTCAACAAAAAAAAAATTGGAAATGATACTGTAAATGAGAGGGATCAGGGGAAGATGAAGGAATAAAGACAGTGAAGAATATGCTAGAGGAGAGATGGGCCAAAGGATTCATACAGAGCCAGTCCTGGAAAGCGTGGAGCCATGCTATCTGGCCCCAGGTGCTAAAAATCTGGTGGCAGCAGCATTAATTGCTGCAGCCCCTGGACCCACAGCAGTCACCACCCCTCCTAATGCCAAATTTCCAGCCCTCTGGGCCAAATCTTGCCTATGGGCTGTATATTTGACACCTCTGCTCTAGATGGAATCTCATGATTTTAATATCTCAGTTTTTGCCTCCCTTAAGGCTGATAATGCTATACAGATGTACTAGCTATGCTCTATTAATAGCAAAAAACTGACAGTATGCAGCCAAGTTGATAACATAACTATAGATATCTAACCCAAAAGGATCAAATTAAGTCGCATATAATCTTAACCTACAAAAATAAAACATCCAAAAAAATTAAAATAAACATACTAATTGTACTGGTTAAGTATATTAATTTAATAGGTCAACAGGATTTTTTCCACCTGCAGAATAAAACAGATAAATTCCACCACAACTGCTTTTACTAAAGATGCATGGAACAGACGGAATATGCCAGTCATTACTAGGAGAAAATTCCCTGTCATCAAATACGTCAGCAAGCCATTTTATTTCCACAACTATAAAACTCCTTTAAACACTGCTTATTGTAATAAAGGTATATTTGCACTACAAATTCAATCTGAAGAAACTGTTTAGGAACCCACCTTTTAATATTTAAGCCATGCACTGAATTTTAAAATGTTTTACCGAATTTAGTGCCTGTGCAAGATGCAATTTTGGCAGCTCTTGGAATGTGAATACTTCTAAATGGCTGCAGCCCTGGTATACCAAATATGATGCAAGCTCATTCACAATTCCCTACTCTATTAAGGCCTCTTCTAGGAAAAAAAAAACTGAAACCATTTGCGCATGATGAACGGGAAGCCTTCCTGGCAAGCAGGGAGATATAAGTAATTCATTTCTGCATTACTTAAGCTTTCATTTAAATATGCTTTTCTTCCTCCGATTGCCTGAGATTATATTCCACTCACTCTGGGAAAGTTCACTGAGGAAGACACCAGAGTTCACAGACAAACAACTACAATGCAGTTTTGCCAGGCAGTCCGAGATAAATGATGGCTCTCTGTTCAGCTACACTGTTATTCATAGATTCATAGATGCTAGGGTTGGAAGGAACCTCAACAGATCATTGAGTCTGACCCCCTGGCTAGGCAGGAAAGAGTGCTAGGGTCAGATGACCCCACCCACATGCCTATCCAACCTTCTCTTAAAAGACCCCCAAGGTAAGAGAGAGCACCACCTCCCTTGGAAGCCCAAATTTTGGCCACTCTTACCATGAAGTTCTTCCTGGTATCTAGCCTAAATCTGCTCTCTTTCAGTTTGTGACCATTGCTCCCAGCCACCCCAAGAGGCACCCTGGTGAACACAGCATCTCTGATCCCTTGCTGCCTCCCCCTAATGAATTTGTAGGCGGCCACAATATCACCTCTCAGCCTTCTCTTGCAGAAGCTGAAGAGGTCCAGTTCCCTCAGACTACTCATAGGGCTTGTCCTGTAAGCCTCTAACTATACGAGTGGCCCTCCTCTAGACCCTCTCAAGTCTATCAACATCCTTCTTGAAGTACGGCAACCAAAACTGGATGCAGTACTCCAACCGCGGTCTGACCAGTGCTACACAGAGGGAAAGTTTCACCTCCATGGATCTATTTGTCATGCATCTGCTGATGCATGATAAAGTGCGGTTAGCCTTGCTGATGATTTCATCACACTGACAAATTATGTTCATCTTGGAGTCCACTATAACTCCGAGATCACTTTCCGCTTCTGCGTTGCTTAGAGGGTCACTTCCCAGCCAGTAGGTGTGCTGGATATTTTTGTGCCATAGGTGCAGCACTCTGTACTTGACCTTGTTGTACTGCATCCTATTGTGTACTTCCCACTTTTCTAACCTGTCCAGGTCTGCCTGCAATCATTCCCTACCCTCTGGAGTGTGCACTTCACCCCACAATTTAGTATCGTCCACAGATTTGGACAGAGTGCACTTCATACCCACATCCAAGTCACTGATGAAGATATTGAAGAGTACTGGTCCAAGAACCGAACTGTGCAGGACCCCACCACCCACATCCTTCCATGTTGGTACCGACCCATCTACTACCACTCTCTGGGTAAGACCACTAAGCGAATTTGCTACCCACCAGACCATGTGAACATCTATGTCACAGCCTCTTAATTTATTTAAGAGAATGGGATAAGATATTGTATCAAAGGCCTTGCTAAAATCCAAGGAAACAACATCCACCTCTACTTCTGCATCTAAGCATTTTGTGACCTTGTCATAAAATGAAAACAGATTGGTCAGGTATGATCTACCTGCTACATATCCATGCTGGTTGCCCTGCTGCATTATTTTTCCTGCTGGACTCCCACATAATCCCTTCATAATCATAATATGACCCTTCATAATCTTTTCAAAGACCTTTCCAAAGATGGAGGTGAGAACGACTGGCCTGTAATCACTCGGATCTTCCTTCCTTCCCTTCTTGAAAACAGGGACCACGTCGGCCATTTTCCAGTCCTCCGGGACCTGACCCCAGCAAATGCCAGAAGCCAGGGAGGGGGGTTAAACCTACCTTTCCCCGAGGACAGAGCTGCCCTGCTGCTAAATTTATTGAAACTTAGTGCTGACTGTGACCATGAACTACAAATCCCAGAGGCACCTAGAAGCAGGAAGTGATGAGCAACCCTGCAGAGTCCTTCTGCTGTATGGACTGCAATTCCCAGAGAACTCTGGGGCAGCAGGAAGAGGAAGCAAGCACACAGCCCATGCTCACTACATGCCAGAGAGCCGCTCTAGCTCCCCCTAGCTTCTGGCCTGAGCCACTGCAGGCATTTGTCTGCATTTCCTGAATCAAAAGTAAATGTGTGTCTAGTTCTTTTTCAGTTTAATCTCTCCAGTTTAAACTAATATGCAAGACTGAATTGATTCAGTCTTGGGCTCGACTATCTGTACTTAGCCTAAAGTACCATCCTGTCTTTCCTTCTGTCTTGATGAAACTGAGGGAAAGGGTATTATAGATCAAGATGTAAGGGCACAGATGACCTTAAAATTAAGTTTGCCCTAAAGTTTAATGCAAGCAAGTGCTAGTACTCTCCATTTTCTTGAGCACTAGAATTCAGTACAAAATATAAAGTAATATGTGCCAAAAAGCAACCCCTCGGCAGACAGAGTAGATTCTGATATTTTTAAATAAAACAATATTTAAATTAATGGAACACAAGATACTTAGAATGTTTGCCATGTTTCTGACAAAACTTGCATCAATACATACAAGCTTCTTCTTACCTTGCACTCTCTTCTTGGTCTACAGGCCTTTCTGCTATATCACTCCAGTCACATTCCTATTGCTATAATTCAGGGCTGTCATCCTGTGGGCCCCTGCAGCCAGCTCTCCCATAGCCAGCTGGTTGGGGAAGAGACTGCACACCACCAGTATTACCCACAGTGCAGTAGCAGAAAGAGAGGAACATTATAGTCAATGTTCAGGTAACAAAAAAATTGGGGTTTTTTTCCTCCCTTGTAGGATAATTTAATTTGGGGACTTTATCCCTTACTTACATGGAGGCACTGTTTGAACTCCACAGTTAATATCGATCCACCATTCTGTATTTAAAGCAGGCATCATCTCTGCTGCCCATAAAAGCACAGTGCACCATCCCTAAACTTAAAGGGTAAACATTGACGTTTCTAAGAATTTATAAACTCACCTGTTTACTCAAGTTAAAATTAAGTTACAAATGAATCCTTTTCAGAATTTAGCATCTCTTAGCATTGTTTTTCCTGAATGATCTTAACAGTGAACAAATGTGAAGCAACAGCACTATTCCATATAGTTAAAATTAACCGAAATATTATGAATAGGTTTATAATTGAGCTATTAATCACTGAGTATCTTACTGCTACAATTAGATAACTCACAGAAAGAATTAGGTCAAAAGCTCAGGTAATTCGTAAATGGGGCCACTGTGAAATCACCAGCCACACAACTAATTACATGAGAATTCTAGTGTTCATTATGGCTTAGGATGCATCTAAACTGCAGACACAGCATAGTGCAGAGATACCCCATCTAGATTTAAATGAGCTGGTTTGAGTATTAGAGAGTGGTGAAACAGACTGGCTGAAGCAGCACAGAGCTCTACGTGGCCTATTTAACACCTTATTTCTCATTATGGTAAATTTGTTTTAATGGCTTCGCATTTTAAAGCCTGAGAGAGAAGCTCCCTTCCTTCTCCCTTCATATAGCACCAATACGACACAGCAGCCGAAACCTACAATTCTCATCAGATCTAACTACAGACAGTCAAAAAGTCTGAGGCTGAATCAATTCAGTCTTTGCAGGTTAGTCTAAGATGCCCAGATTAAATTGAAACAGAAGTGAACAGACAGTTACCTTTCATTCAGGAAATGCAGCCATATGCCTGCAGTGGCTCAGACCAGAAGCCATGAGGCACTAGACCATGGTTCTCTGGCACAGCCAGCATGGCCGGTGTGTTTGCTTCCTCTTCCTGCTGCCCCAGTGGTCTTTGAGATTTGCAGTCCTGCATCAAAACAGCAGGACTCTGCAGGGTTGCTCACCACTTCCTCTTCTAAGTGCCTCTGGGTTTTGTGGTCCACAGTCACAGCCAGCAGTAAGTTTGAGATGGGAAAGGCCTATTTAACCCCCCTCCCTGCCCCAGACCCCAGCCAAGGTTTGCTGTGGGGGGTAGTTCCCCCCTCACACCGACTGGGCTCCATCCCCAGCTAGGCAGGCTTACCCCTCCCCACCTCCTTGTCAGCCAGCGCCCACTACTCCAGCTAGGGAGCAGAGGGGTGGGGCCAGCCCTGCTCTCTGGAGCAGACAGCCCAGCCCAAGCCAGGGCTAGAAAGCATTTTGGGAAGCTGGGGCATTGCGATTTAATTTAAACCAGGAAGAGGTTTGGGTCAGAAGTTTCATAAACCAGTTTGACCCAAATCAGTTAAGTCTGATACTACATTCAACCAGAATTATTTTACACTGGTTTTAGCCATTTTGAAACTAGTTTATGTGCACTGAGCTTCTATTCTGTTACAGGTTTAAACCAATTTCTGATCACTTAATGCACCCCGCATGATCCAGGGACAGCAGGGCAGACCCTACAATGAGAGGCTACGGGACCTAAACCTGTTCATCTTTCACAAGAGAAGGCTGAGGGGGGACGTGGTGACCATCTATAAACTCACTAGGGGGGACCAGAAGGGTTTGGGGAAGACCTTGTTTCCCCTAGCGCCCCCCGGGATAACAAGGAATAACGGCCACCAGTTGTTGGAGAGTAAGTTTAGATTAGAAATCTGTAAGAACTACTTCACAGTTAGGGCGCTTAGGATCTGGAACCAACTTGCAAGGGAAGTGATGCTGGCTCCTACCCTGGGGGTCTTTAAGAAGAGGCTTGATGCCTACCTGGCTGGGGTCATTTGAGCCCAGTTTTCCTCCTGCCCAGGCAGGGGGTCAGACTTGAAGATCTACAAGGTCCCTTCTGACCCTACTTCTATGATTCTATGAAACCAGTGTATGTGAAACTTCTGTCCCTAGCCCAAAGCTCAGTTTATTAGTATATTACAGCTGCTTTGCACGGGGCTGCTGATGCCGAACAGTCCGTTGGGTCAAGGGAAACAGCTCTAACTCATGGCGCTTTACGTAAAGCACCATGATTTAGAGCAGGACACTGAATATATGTAGGCACACTATATGGCTTAAAGCATGAATGAGTTCTGTGACCAATGTTGTGCTGTTGGATACAACGGCTGACAGGTCGCAACTGAGGTTATGGAAAGACTATATGCAATCAGGTGTTCTGAAATGGACCTAGAACCCCAGGCAGGCTTTTCAAAGGGGCTGATCTAGACCGAGTAACATGGAAATGCCTGAATCGCCTGTGCATGCAAACTCAAAGATCAAAATCAAACATGATCAAATGGGGCTACTCTAATTACACAAATATATGTGAGTACAGTGAAATGCAAACTATGGAGCACCTGCCTGTTTGCTAACTCCTTCATGAGACCTGTACAAAGAAGGATCTCACTGCAGCAACAGAAAGAGCTGTCACTTGTGCATAATTCTAGAAAACATCTAGTTTATGACAAGGAAAGATGGTAGGAAAATGCAAATAAACACACCCAAACAACTCTAACTTCACCCTGTAGTAACATCAAGGGAAGAGGGGAATAAGAATAGAATAGACAAAGACTATAATGCCTTAATCATAAATTAGTGCTACTGCATAGTGCCATAGCAAAATGCTGTAGACAAAACTGAATGCCACACCAATGACAAAATCCTGATTAGCACTTTTAGAAAACAACCAAAACATTTTCTATTTGATACAGGAGCCTGACACAAACCTCAATTATTAAAATTGTTTTTTATATATAACCACTGTAATTTTCCTGTGCAGTGTTTTTGTGAAGTGAAGCTAAAACAACAATTTAAATAAATGGTAAACTTTATCTAATAAATACTTATTTCCCCAATTTTTTAAATGTGCATTTATCCTAAGGCTTTATTGGAGCTGGTGAACTTATGCCTTTCCAGAGTACCCTGGGAACCAATCACTGAGTACAATGGAGCTAGTAAATCTTCAATGTAAGTAATATATGTACCCAGAAACATTTTATCTAAACTAGGAATAAGAGGTGTCCAGAAGAACTCAAGTAACGTAGCACTGAACCAAAAGCACCCTCATAAATACAAACATGCCAAGACACAACCTTTCTGTCACGATCATGTTCTTAAAACCTTTTTTTTTTTTTTTTAATTTTGGAAAAAAATATTTTTAAATGGTCATACAGAAATCATAAAATAAATTTAGGTCAACCACAGGAACCATAAATCCAAGCTCAGATTAAGAGATTTCTCTAAGGAAGTATCATAGAATCACAAAATCACATAACAATAGAAAAGTTTGGTTTAACTGTCCCCGATTTTTTTCACTCAGAAAGGAAACAATTTTGCTGAACTATTTCCTCTCCTTTTATCTACTGCAGGGTTTGGCTTTTTTTTTTTGATCACCTGATAACCTTGTCATTTTTCTGAAATTATTTAATAATTATAGATATAAAAAAATATAGAAGGGAGTTTAACATGTATAAAGTCAAAAACCTTTTTGGAAATCCAGGGGCTAAGAGCAGCTGCTTAACAGAGACCATTCAGTTCTAGTAACACAATTTTAAAAATTGTTTTTTCATAAAGGAAATCCTACTATAACATTCAAATATTTGACAATGACTTGGTAACAAATTTTCAGACATAAAACTACTCTTTCAGACACTTCCAGGAAAAACAAACTTAAGAAACAAAAGCTTCTTCAGGACACAGGGGCACAAACACCCTTAATAATCAGACTGTTTTTTGTTAATATGTTTAATAAATTGTCAGAAAGGCAGTGATTAATCTGGCAGACAAGAAACAAGATAGGCAAAACATTAGTAAGGCAAAACCTTAACAAGCGTGTAAACTCACCTTTGACATATCAGGCAGTCATTCAATGGACTCGTGAGTTTGGCCCTCCTTCACCTACACACTTAACCAACCAGTCTGGTTCCCACAACTGATCCCCAAAAATTCTGACTCCCTGGATAAGGAGAGCGGAAAGCCAAACAGAGATGCAAGAGAAGAAGGGAAAAAGATGAGTGAAAGACAAAAGAAGAGAAGACAAAGGGCAAAAGAAGAATTAAAAACCCTTACCCTCATCTCACAGTATATTCTACTTTTGGGGGCAATCTATCCAACACTCCAGTTATAGAAAACTATGCAGATACTAAACAGAAAAATGGGTAGGAACTCTAGTATAATGCTGACTTATTTAATTAATCTTCTAACGTATCTGTCCAATTATTTTATTTCCAATTACAAAAGAAGAAACACCTGTCCCCTATTTTACAAGGAGTTCCTCTGGGGGGAATCACAACAACTCTAGAACCTAAAGAAGCATCCTGCATGGATTTCTCTTCTCTTTCCCGCCCCCCTAAATTCTGAATTCTTCTGTAACAAACCGCATGACCAGCTTCTCTAATTTTTAGACTTGCATCGACAAACAAAATATCTTCTTGAGGAAAAAAAGTTTAAAAGTCCTCCTTTACCAGAGGGAAAGGTTTTGTTTGTCTGTTTAAATAATGAAGGGATGTCAGTTTGGACCTCCCAAGGATTTCTCCAAACAGTTTTGTATCTAAAAAAATTGAGCAGTGAGGAGCATGGAGTGGTTGTCAACAATCAGTGATGATTCTGTTAATTTTTCTGAAAACTCAACACATTACAGAGTCCTAGCCACAAGTAACTTACAATTTAAGGGCTTGATAATACAAGACACGGGGTTCTAATAAATATGAGGTCACTCAGCTCCTCACAGAACTAGGATGTAAGCCAAAGAGAGACAGATATAAACAAGATGACAGATCAGGCGACTGTCATATTTCAATGAAATGTACATAGCAACAATCACTAGCTGACAATGGCTAAAAAATAGTAATTCCCCTTTCTCCATTCAAGCAAGAAAAAGAAAGAATGGAAGAAAAATAAGAAGAAAATTCTTTCTTGGCTTAATGACAAGTTACCAGAAGAGAGCCTAATGCAATCAGGGTGCATGGTAGAGGTGATATCTTTTATTACACCAACAAGATTTTTGCAAAAAAAGGTCTTTAATTGCAAGCTTTTGGGCACAAACACCCTTCGTCAGGCATCAGAGAAAAAAAAAATCTTTTCCCACCCCTCCCCAACTGCTACAGCAGGGTAAGCAACAGCTGGGGAGGGAGGGGGGAATTCAGCTACCCCTTTGGCCTCTGCCCCACCTAATTTTTCCCCCTATAGCCTTCCTGTCCCCCTTGCCACCTGCATCCCCCCACCCCCAGCTCCCCACAGTCTCTGCCCCCTCCCCTGCCCCCTGCCACTGCTCCCATTCTTTGCCTCTTCCCCCACCCTCCACTCCTTCCCTACCCCCTTATTGTCAGACGCTGCTTGGGTTGCTTTGCCCCAGAGCACAGCCCATGAAACCTCAGCCCTTGCCTGGTCGTGCAGCAGTGTCAGTGCTGCTGATTAGCCGGCCAGAGAAAGGAGTTTCCAAGTGCTCCATGCCCAAAAGAGGCCCTAGCCCAACCTGAAAACAAGCTGTGCCTAACAGTAAGGAGGAGGGAAGGGGATGGGTGGTGGTGGAGGTCTAAAACTGGCCCTGACCTGGACTCAGGCCCAGAGTCATTGCTGCAGCAGCTACCTGCTTCCCCCTCTACTTCATATGGGAATAAGAGGAGGGGCTCCCCGCCATCCACCATGCCAACTGGGATGGAAAACTTCGTCTTATATTCTAGTAAATATAGTAGTTCATTGGGCGAGGCCCCAGCAGAGTCAACAGCATTTCAAGCCACGGTGACCCCATAGCTCAGCACTGCTCACGATGAGTGTACTCTAAATACCAACACCCACAAAAGGAGCCATGTACTAATTAGCCCCTCCCACTCATAACTGGAACCAGGTGTTCCTGTCACAAGTCCTGGGATCCTCCAAAAATTTATGTGCAGATGAGGCACAAGGCAACCTGGTCCAACGCCATCTCATGGAGGGCAGGGCCACACTAACCATGTGTGACAGGCTGAGAGAGAGGTTGGCAGAGGGATTTTGGATTAACTCTTTGGGACCCCATTTGGTGATATTTGCCAGACATCTAAGACTGGTGAAGAAACAGAAACCACTCGAAATGAGAAAGAAAGGCACAGCTTAGCTATGGAAGTGAAGAGGAAGGCAAAATGTATTCCATATAGTGGCTCATCACGACTTGAAAATGAGTTGGCAGTAAGGGCGAAATAGACACTACCATATATCTTTTCGAGATGGGCTGTGCTAACCTGTCCTTGTGGTAGGTGCCCGTTCACCCAATGTGGGCTACATGTTTTATAATCATGCTCAATATGTTGGCTGAATTTGAAATTAACTTCATAGTTGGTTTCCATTACTTAGCACATACTGCTTTTGGCAGCAGTTTAATGATAGACAGTATATTTTATGAGGGTTCATTGTATTCAAATGTAAGATAAGGGGCTTTTTTTTCCCCATGCAGATGGGGGGGGGGGGAGGGAGGAGGGGGCTCATCTTATTTTCGAGTAAATATTGTACTTAATTTTTACATGCCACTGAGGGTGAAAGTCTGGGGGAGATTTAAGCCTTCTCAAAATACTAGAGATTTATTAATAAAACAGTATTAACTACAGTTATATATTAACCATACTGTTGGCATCTAAGTTCCACCTGGCTTGAAAAAAAGAAAGGGGAGTTTTGCTTTGTTTAAAAAAAAATAAATAAATAAATAAAAATCATCAATATTCAATGGCCTTCACCCCACAGGAAAGGAAGTCAGCTGCAGAGCAGACTGAATTCTAGGCCTCAGTGATTTTCTACAATGAATTTTTAATCAGACAAAAGTAAATATAAAACAGAACAGGAACAGAGAACACTTACAGACAATATGCATTTTCTTTAACAAAACGATAAACATTGTCTATGTTTATACAGCACCAAGCATAATGGGGTCTTGGGCCAGCACAGACTCCCAGGTGCTATGGCAATACAAATAATGGCATACAGAGATGTACTTACAAATGAATAAATCCCTTAACTATTTTTATCTTATTTACTAAAATACAGTAACAGAAACAGCAATTCAACAGTCATACACATTTTATTACAAAACAAAGAAGTTTGTCTTCAATATTTAGACCTAATATTATAGCCAGGAACATCTGTAGGCAAGATTCCTGCCTATAGGATACCTGCACATAAGCCATGTTAGTCTAAAGTCAGGCAGGCGGCGGAGCAGAGATGCACCTCAGATTAACTGAATCAGTGAGGCATAAGCTTTTGTGAGCTCTCTCTGTTATTAGTGTATATAACAAGGCTCAGCAATGTTTTTGGGAACGGTGCCCAAACAACCCACAACCTCGACTCATAAGAAGTTGGTGTGCCAGGGGCAGATGGCAGGGAAGCCATGAGGGGCCTAATCCTTGTTGTGGCAGCACAGCCCCAGCCCCTTCCCCACCATCTGCCCCAAGGCACACATCCCAAGCAAAATGCCTTCATGTGTCATGCTTTGGCACCCATACCAGCAGTTGCCTATCCCTGGTCTACACCTCTACCCTGCCTTCATATGAGAACAGCTGAAAATATTCTGTATCCTTCTACCCAATGAAGTTAGAAAGGATCTCTCTGACTATTGAACAGTATTATCCAGCTATTGAAGGTTATTTAACAGCTGCAGTTTTTTCTCACAGGGGAGTTCTTCCAGGTGTCAGCCTGGAAGATTTCTCTCACAGAGGGAGCATGTCTCCTCTGGAAAAACATGAATGAATACCTGCACACTAGCACTTTCTAAAAAGAGAGCAGTGATTCTCTTGGTAAAAACCTAATGCCTGTGCATGGCCTTAGGGTTCAATACTAACTTGCTTAGTAACCAAGTTTAGAGCTAACTAGCAATCAGTTATTCCAGGACTCAAAGCACTAAAGACAGATAAGTTTTACAATAAAAAGACTGTGCTACATAATCTGTTTTGGGGCTTCCTCTATTTTTAGAAACTGACCCATTCCTAGATAAGCTGGATGTGCATAACAAAATGTCCCTGGAATCGGGTCTTAGAATCAAACATGAAGCCAGAGTGACATGCAAAGAATTGGTAACATGTTCTTTGTTTCACAAAACCTGAACCTGTCCTTTCTTTCACAAAAAGTCCAAGAAAGGTTGCTGTCTCTGCAGAACATTCACTTTTGACCACAGGGAAACAATGAACCTACAGCAAAAGGAAGTAGATACACAGCAGTGAGGTCCTTGCATCATAGATTCATAGATGTTAGGGTCGGAAGGGACCTCAATAGATCATCGAGTCCGACCCCCTGCATAAGCAGGAAAGAGTGCTGGGTCTAGATGACCCCAGCTAGATACTCATCTAACCTCCTCTTGAAGACCCCCAGGGTAGGGGACAGCACCACCTCCCTTGGGAGCCTGTTCCAGACCTTGGCCACTCGAACTGTGAAGAAGTTCTTCCTAATGTCCAATCTAAATCTGCTCTCTGCTAGCTTGTGGCCAGTGTTTCTTGTAACCCCCAGGGGCGCCTTGGTGAATAAATACTCACCAATTCCCTTCTGTGCCGCCATGATGAACTTATAGGCAGCCACAAGGTTGCCTCTCAACCTTCTCTTGCGGAGGCTGAAAAGGTCCAGGTTCTCTAGTCTCTCCTCGTAGGGCTTGGTCTGCAGGCCCTTAACCATACGAGCTGCCCTTCTCTGGACCCTCTCCAGGTTATCCGCATCCTTCTTGAAGTGTGGCGCCCAGAATTGCACGCAGTACTCCAACTGCGGTCTGACCAGCGCCCGATAGAGGGGAAGTATCACCTCCTTGGACCTATTCATCATGCATCTGCTGATGCACGATAAAGTGCCATTGGCTTTTCTGATGGCTTCGTCACACTGCCGGCTCATGTTCATCTTGGAGTCCACTAGGACTCCAAGATCCCTTTCCACCTCTGTGCCACCCAGCAGGTCATTCCCTAGGCTGTAGGTGTGCTGGACATTTTTCCTCCCTAGGTGCAGCACTTTGCATTTCTCCTTGTTGAACTGCATCCTGTTGTTTTCTGCCCACTTGTCCAACCTATCCAGGTCTGCCTGCAGCTGTTCCCTGCCCTCCGGCGTGTCCACTTCTCTCCATAGCTTTGTGTCATCTGCAAACTTGGACAGAGTACATTTGACTCCCTCGTCCAAGTCACTGATGAAGACATTAAAGAGTATCGGTCCAAGGACCGAGCCCTGCGGGACCCCACTGCCCACACCCTTCCAGGTCGAGACCGACCCATCCACCACGACTCTCTGGGTGCGACCCTCTAGCCAATTCACCACCCACCGGACTGTGTAGTCATCCACATCACAGCCTCTTAACTTGTTCACCAGTATGGGGTGGGATACCGTATCAAAGGCCTTCCTAAAGTCTAAGTATACAACATCCACCCCTCCTCCTGTGTCCAGGCGTTTCATAACCTGGTCATAAAAAGAGACTAGATTGGTCAGGCACGATCTGCCCGCCACAAACCCATGCTGGTTTCCCCTCAGCATAATTTGCCCTGCCGGGCTCTCACAAATGTGAGCCTTGATAATTTTTTCAAAGACTTTACCAAGGATGGAGGTGAGACTGACCGGCCTATAGTTGCCCGGGTCCTCCTTCCTCCCCTTTTTGAAAATGGGGACCACGTTAGCCCTTTTCCAGTCCTCCGGGACTTGGCCCGTGCGCCACGAGTGTTCGAATATTCCCGCCAGTGGCTCTGCAATGATGTCGGCCAGTGCCTTCGGCACCCTCGGATGGAGCTCATCCGGGCCTGCCAACTTAAAGGCATCCAGTTCTTCCAAATGACTCTGCACCACCTCAGGATCTACGCATGGTAGTCTGGCGTCTTGCTGCTGCCTCTCTACAACCCCAGTGAGAGACTTGTCGTGCCCCTCACTTAGGAACACTGAGGCAAAGAACTCGTTGAGGAGTTCAGCCTTGTCCCCCCTGTCCGTCACCAATTGTTTCTGCCCATTTAGCAGGGGTCCTATTCCTCCCTGGGCCTTCCTTTTACTCCCAATATACCTAAAAAACAATTTCTTGTTGTCTTTTACTTGGGTTGCCATCCTCAGCTCCATGGTAGCTTTGGCCCATCTAACTGCCTCCCTACAAGCACGAGCAGAGGAGGTATATTCATCTTTAGTGATCTCACCTTGTTTCCACTTTTCCACATCAGTGAAAGGGGTGCAAATTTCTGGCTAGCCAAAAGGAGAAAGAGGTATTTCTCATAACTGTTGTCATCTCAGTGGCTAGAGAAATGAGGAATCTAAGAAGATTGTTCTCCCCCCTTCCCCTGATGCAGGGTATTACTTTGATGACTGAAACAAATATTCTCAAAAAGAGTTCATTATTACACTTCTATCTAGCCTCCAGCAAAAAGAAATCCTCAGCTTTTCAGGAATAGTTGTCTAATGCACCAAGAACATGCTGAAACAGCAGCCACTGAAAAGTATTCATCACTAAAGTGATGTTGGCACCCATGGTATCCTACACACTCCCCAGAGGTGTATATAAACTTTTAAACAAGAAAAGCCAAGGTCAGCCCTAGGGGATTCCACAAATGGATGCTCTTGTGGAGGAGCAGCACCTGGTTTTTGTTAGAGGGAATGAAAAAAGGCCCGTTTACTTACCTCCTCCTTGACCATCAAATCCATTAGAAGGTATTGTGACGAACAGCCTCAGAGATAGCAAACAGGCCAGCAGTATAAGCACACATTTTTCCTTTTCTCTTGTGAAAAAGTGATAGTTTCCATGCCCTTTTCTGATTTGAAATCTGATTAATTAGCATCCAGAATGCTGGCAGAGACAACATCAATACTCAAGTTTTGCAATCATAACTGTAGCAGTTAGGAATACAGGGTGGGCAGGAAGAACAGGGGCCTGAAGATCACCTCCCAAGAATAAAAAACAACACTAAATACCTCTTTACTTTGGCCCTTGCACACTGTGCAAATACAAATTATTTAGCAAGTGTCCTTGTGCTTTTGTTAAGGGTCAGCAACCTACTACGAGTGGTAGCCAAAAAATTCAGGTCAGTTGCAAATGGCAATCTGCCTTCCAACATAGCCACTCTGTCATCGATTCCTCCAGCCAATGAATTACGTGCGATCCAGCCACCAATTCACCCTGTCTTACCACTGAATTGCTTCCAATATCTGGGCTTTGCCAATCAGATGGATCTGCTTGGAGGCAGAATCCAGCTCATGGACCATAGGTGGGGATCTCTGTAAATTGCGCCAGAATTGCCCCCACAGCGACTCTTTTAATGTTTTTCATAGCACTGCTTGCCCTTCCCCCCCACCCCACCCTGGCAGAGGGGTCCTGCCAGCCACACTATTTGCCACTGATCACCAAGGAAGTGAAAGCCACAGCCCCAGCAATCAGCAGCAAATGGCCCAGCTGGCGGGGCCCTTCAACCAATTGGAGGCCGGGGGGGGGGGGGGGGGAAGAGAGGGCAAGCAGCGAAAGGAAAAACATTAAAGGAGGAAGCACTTCCATCACTATTTATGAGTTCCTGTGCCATAGATTACCAACCTCTGGCTTACATCTTTTGGGAAAATGGTTTAAATACATCAGCAAAAGAATGCCTTTTACCAGGAGAAATTGTCTCTCTACTAAAGAGATGCTTATGTAACTACAACAACAAAGTCTTTGTAGCACAGCCTGGAGTAAAAGGGCTCTTGAAGTTTACTTCCTAACCCCTCTTATAAGAATTTGATTAGGGAAGGTGAAAATTGGACAGGGGGTAGTAGTTAGATCTAAAACAGACCAGTTATAATTACTGTATACTTCAGAGTAAGTGGTAGGTTTTAATGATGCTAGTTAGTTAGAGGGTACAGATGTTCCTAACTGGTTTTCATCAACCATAAGGGACAGTCATCTGTTCCACATATGCTGATCTGGACATGCCTCAGCATCTTCAGGGTTTCCTTTTATATGATCAGACTGAATTTGATGAAAGAAGATTGAATGCTCATCATGTGTTAGTGTGGTTCCTCTGATTTAAGTGGGTTATTCGTTCAAGTTAGCAGAACACAAGACAGATTCAAAAACTTCTGTCTTAGCTTGAATATCACTCTAACTTGCAGACTACATACATTTATGTTCCAGCTGAAAAACTAGAGATGCATCAAAAAAACTAACATCATTCTAAAATAGATCATTTCAGAAGATATTTTCCAAATTTAAAAGACCACATAATTTTTGTGCTGGGCCTCCATTCAAAAAATTAGGCTCCAAAGGAGAGAAGTTGGGTTTATAGCGTTTGAGGCTCCTCTGCAAGGATATAAGAGTTAAAAGTCAGAGGTGTGACATTTCATGACTGATATGCACACAGCAAAATCCCTTCAATAATGGGGAAACATATTTTATTGTAGCAGTATAATTCATGTTCAAAAACAAATGCCCATATTTTGCTCAGTTGCAAGTCTGAAGTTCCATCTGTTGTCAAATGATATTCACACTTCATATTTCTGAGCTTGTTTGAGAGCTGCAAAGTACTGGAGCAAACATTCTAGTTCAAGATGTTTGGTGTACTTTGCCTTAGCTGCATGCTGTGCTCCTTATCTAAGGACCTTCTTTAAAATGCCCTCCCAGTCCTCTAAGGAGCAACCAACTTGTTCAATTAAATGTTCCTGTTTTTGCTTCCAGAGGCTTGTACTGCAATGTGTACATGGTACTGCACATAGGTCAAAGCTCTGGTACAGCTGCCCATATGTGAGAATTATGCTACTACCAGAACATTAACAGCAGCATGGAGAGCTGAAATAAAAAGCTATACATTTTGGCTGATCTTAATTTTTCAGTTTCCTTAGTGGGGTAATACCCTTTGTCTAGTGGCAGGACTATCACTGCCGAGACACTTACTTGCTTAAAATCCAATACTGATTATTTGCAATTAGATCATGCTGAGCTCTACAGAAATATCAGAGCCTACTAAGGCAGAGTTAGGTTTCTTCTAAGACACCAAAATAAGAATTTTGGAAGTAAAGTCCTCAAAAATCTTTCAAACCAATAATGTTCATGATAACTGAAGTTTGCATGTTTATAACACATAAGAGCAAGATGTTAACCAGATATTGATTAAAAATCTTTCTATTCTTCTACCAGAGATGCTATATACACTCAGGAAAGGTGGAAAAAGCCTTAGAAACCAGTAACACCAGCCTGAACTAAAATATTGTACAGTTTAAATTAAAACAGGTTCCAACTCCACTGTTAAGAAAACTCTTAACTTTATTCTTTTGTCCTAATTCACAAAACAGAACAAATGAATGACATGTACTGCTTTGAATTTCCTTATTCATTTGTTTTCTTTTACTAAACATTTATAGTGTTTTAATAGTTGTGGAGCCCGTGCCTCGCTCCGCCTGGCCTATTGGGGTGTGGCCCCCCCCCTCAACTCGCCTGCCACGACTTGGATGTAATCGGTTACGTTCAGAGGGGTCTCCAGTGGAGATCTTTATCCTGGGTGGGACCTCCCGATAGACGGTGTTACTCACGGTTACGGGACGCGGTGATCCACGGGGCTCCACCTCCCCTACACCCCGTCCACACGCCAACCGCTGGGCGATGTTGTCCAGATGTTGCCAGGCCCAGTATGATGGCCCCTGACCGGTTCCGGTCGTCCTCCCTCCTGCTAAGAGGGGTTTCTCCTTCCTCCTTCCTTAAAGGTAATACTCCTCCGAACCAGGGGGAGCTGGTGGTTGCTTCCCCTGGTGCCAGCCCCCTCCCGGGGCCTCCGCTGTCTCCCCTCTCCTCCCGTCCGCAGGGTGCTCCCCTGCCTCCTGTGCGTTTGCCGCTTCAGGACGCTGAGAGAGTGCCTCGGCGTGCACTCTCTGGCTGCCTCTCACTTGGCTGCCGGCGGCAGGCTTCCCGCTCCTGCCTACGCTGCCTGTTTGAGACCCGCAGATGGGGTCCTCGCTGCCCCGTGCGAAAGCCTGCGGCACAGGCAGCACACCCGTACTCTCTCTCCCTGGCTCCCGCGCGTTCCCTGTTCTGCCGGCGTTCTTAAATCCTCCCGCCGCGGCCGCTCCGGCCACTGGGATTGGCTCAGCTGTTCGCCGCGCGGGGAACAGCTGTTGCCAGAGCCGGAGTAACGGCGGCTCGCGCGGATGCGGCTCTTCCTCCCGCTGCCCCTCTGACGGTGCGTATGCCCTTCTGGGGGCTTGTTCTCGGGGTCTGTGGGTTCCCTTTGCTCCCCCTCGCTCGCCTGTGGGGGCGCTTCGCCGCCACAATAGTATACTAAACGTCATTATGATTATGATGTTACAATTAATATATTTTGTATTAATTGTAACATCATAATCATAACGACGTTCGCTATACGTATTTATAGTGTACAGATTATGATGATGATGATGTTACAATTAATACAAAATATAAAAAGAATAGATTTAGGAAAGGAAGAGTAACTGATTATTATATGTAATCAGAATTATTTATTTATATTAGCATAACGTGTAGGAGGCCTATCATAGATAAGGACATCACTTGGCTAGGGGTCGTATGTAGCACGAAGAGACAGTGGTTCCTATCTATAAAGTTTTCAGTCTAAGTGTAAGATAAGAGGCAGGAGAAGGATACATAGATACCAACGTAGAAGTACAAGGAAACCTTTAGACAACAGAATTGGATACACTGAAACATGAATGAAAAAATAAAGAGAAATTAACTTAAATCCCTAAACACCCAGTGTGATTCAGAGTGGTTTTGAACACTGAAAAATATTTTCATTGAAGTACTACAAGCAATACTATTTTTTCCACTTACACCAAAGACTGAGAATGGCAAGATAAAGGAAGCAAAGTACATGGATGCTATAGTTACCCAAGATGCAGTACTGTTAGTTTTTTAAAGCTTCTTAAGTCTCATCATCAGAAAATGTCACTTAATCAGAAAGAAAGCACACAGCAGAAATGCTAAAATTCAAACGGACTATACTGACCATAACCAAGTTCTAAGTTAGTCAGTATAAAAATGTCACAGTGCTAAGAGGTGTCACTGCACCATGAAAGCTAAAGAGATTTCTATCCTCCATTTACAGTCATTTCTAAAATGCTAGCAACAGTTACAGTGCTGTCAACATCAGCTTATACATCTTCAAAAGACTCTGCATCTTCTTATTTACCCGCCATATATCTCAATTTCCTCTTGTAAAAATATTACTACAATATATGGTAAAACTGATGTTACAGAAGCCAGTATTTTTACTCCCATGTCATTTTTAGCCGATATCAATTTTGTTTGCACTAATTTTGTTGTTAATAAGTAAGTGCATTTCCCAGTATGTTCCTAAATCAACTCTAAGATACATTAGCATTGCATCAACTATAATCCTCACTATCCACGAAACAACGGACTTACCATATCATATGATTCCAAACCGTATCATTTGTGTCTGGGAAGCAAGACTTTGTATTTAAACAGAACCTATGTTCAGTAGGTTTACATGCAGCTAATACATTAATTAATTAAATCTATAAGGCACTCGAAAGTTGTTTTTTTACTCCTTATGTGCATTTCATAAAGACAGAAAGAAAAAGAAAAATAGATTTCTGCAGACTTATTCAGCAAAGCTGAAAATCAAATCAAAGAGTCCAGATTCTCAGTCATTTGTTCTATATAATAGCCAAGTTATTAAAAGTGACTGTTTAAATTTAGATTTCTAGATCCTTATTTAACCTCCATAATAAGAGGCCTGGTTCTCATTGTGTTGGGCATCTATCCATGAGCTGGCATTGGACTTAATAGGAACATTTTGGAAAATCCATCCACATAGTTATGTAGCACAGTAATGGAGGCAAAACATTTTAAGACCAAACAAGATCAGCATTCCAGCAGAATCACGGCAATCCGAGTAAAAGTGTGCGTTTACACACAAAACCCCATTTTCTCTCCCCCTCTGCCTTCTGTTTGAAGTGACTGACTTCCAACTTAAATAATTTCTCTTTTCCTAATATCCATACTATGAATTTTGTATCTTACCCTTAACTGAGGTAAACTAAACAAGCAGAACGCTTTTAAACTCTAGTCTTATAAAAGCAGGGAACAGAGAACCTAAGCCAGTGATTCTCAGCCGTTTTAGATTCAACACCCCCCTGGAGAGATTCAAGGCACTGCTCATTAAATTCAAAGGACACCTTGGACAATGGCAGCTTTTAGTTTTCACTCTTTTTTTAGAGCAAAGAAAAATGATGGTGGCACCCATCAATCCTTCTGGATCATGGTGTATGCATGAGGGCCAACCAGACCTTCAAGGCATATGCCAGGGTGGGAATTTTTGGAGGAGTGGATGCTGCCCAAACCTTCCATCCTCCCTTTAGGCCACTGAGACAGAATCCAAAGGCCAGACTGAGTCCGATGTTTGGTGCCTCCATGGCTGTAGTTGTATAAAATAATGAAAGAGCAATTCTTCTGTAGCAAAGAACTCAAAAGATCCACAGCAGGTCAGAATTGTTTTTGACACTCTGGTTTCCTATATGAAATCTCTGGGTTTTATCTTGTGAATCATGCTTGTACACCTAAGAGTGGCAACATACAGCACCCTAGTTTAGAATCACTGACTTAAGTACTTCAGGCAGCATGTCTTTGCACTTGTTCTAGTTTACATTAATTGTAAGGTGATCAGAACTGCACACACTTCCTAAACTGAGCCTTGCTAATGGCCTACATTTGTTTATTCAAAAAGTTGTATGATTTTTAAAATGTTTTCTCCAGTATCCCTTAGCATTGGGGTATAGAATATACTTTTTAGCCTGTAAGTTCTTAAGATTTTCACAGTTTCATACAGAGGGAGAGATGTTTACATGCGACAAAATGTTCCTCAGACAGTTAGAATGGAGCCTGAAGGTAATCGCTCTAAAGATTATGGAACAGCTTCACAACAACATTTATCAGCCTCAAAACAATGCTTATTGGGATTTTGAAAACTGCCTTAGTCACTTAAGAGCCTGAGATTCATTTATTTCAAAGGTCATTAGGCACCTGTATTTTTGGAAACCCCACAAAGCAACTATATATCTGCGTCTGATACTTAAATACTTTTGTGTCAATCTGGCCCCATGATTCTCTCTAGCATGGAGAAACAACTCTTATTTGTTTGGAAAAGTAACAAGAGTGGCTTTTAAAGTACGAAAAGTGATTTTCAGTTTATGTTCGTTTAAAACATGTGGTCAAAAGCCCTTCCATGTGCTGACAGTGCACAGAGGCTGACTTTTACTCTCCTTCATGCCACAGACAAAGCTTGCCATAACTGTACCCACCTCTACCTTCTCTTGAAGTGAAACCCTCCATCACTTCTCTGTTATGAGCCTTTCTCCTCGTCTCCCTTTATTAAGATTCACCAACCAGTGAAAGAAGCAGGAGCAGCTGACTGCATGCAGCTGCAGTAATTCGTCCTATACTCTGCAGAGGACCAAACGTGAAAATTCCAGATGTCAGGGTGAATATTACAACGGGAAGAGTTACAACTGTTAGAGGCTTATCTACCATCAGCTCACATTATGTTCAGAACATCTTCTTTTTCTCTTTAAATTCCTTTAAATTAATATTTAATAAGACTGAAGAACAACTGTTACATTTTTTACATTTGCTATTGTATAGGGGCTAGTTTTTACAGCACCAGTAATAAGCTGCAGATGTACATTACAGTCTCTTCTAGATCTTACCTCATTATGTTCATTTATTTCTAAAGCACTTAATGCCTAAATCACTTTCTGTTTGGACCTGTGTGGTTTCCTGTGGTACAGTCTTAAATCCATACATCCAACTTTCACACAGTCCAGAATGTTGCAGCTTCCCTCTCCTGTCATGCCAGGAAATGGAGTTTGTTGCATCTATCCTCTATCAGCATTACCTGTTTCCTATAGCCACCTCTTATCTTGGCTTCCTCTCAGCTCTTGCTTTCTAATTTACCACTGCTGGAGGCAGAATATCACCATTTCATTTACTCTGATCCATAATTGAGCAACTGAGTCATTACCACTCTGTCTAAAACACCTTTATTTTCTTTTTCTATTATACCATATTTATTTGAATCCAAGATGAGGTTATTTTTGTCACTTGAGGGGGGGCAGGGGGGGCTCATCTTGGATTTGAGTACAAGTACGCGGCAGGTGGCTGCTGTAGCTCCATTTCTGGCCTCAACCTGGGTTCAGAGCTGGAGTCAGAGCTGCAGCCACTACCCGCTCCTGCTTCCACATTGCCCCTGTCACTGCCTCTGGCCCCACCGCTCTGCAGTGACAGCAGCTCCAGTCCAGCTCCAGGGACAGGGATGGGAACAGACCTGCTGCTGCCAACATCACAACCATAACCATTCCTACATGGTCAGACACAGACTGGAACTGGAGCAGGGTCAGGGTCAAGTGGTATCTAACTTTATAGGGAACAGGCAAGGCAAAAAATATAGTCCCAATATTTTTTAAACAAACTCTTCAGACATACATGTTTCAGGAAAAATAAATATAATGGACATCGTAAGGATATGATGTTATCATAAAATATACCACCACTCATAACAAGGACTCAAGCAAGTCAATGCGTCACTGCAACTGATATAAATACAGAAGCACAGAAAAATAGGCCTAGAAAGCAAGTAACCTAACCTAATCCACCGCTCATCCCTGTCCAAATCAATCCTGCCCAGCAAGCCTTAAACTGACTAGCTCAGGAGCTGGTAGTAATGTAGCTCAGCGCAGACTGCAAAACCTACCCTGGAAGATGAGTTAATACACAGGTTGTTAGCCCACACTGAGCTCTGTGTTAACACTGCTGCTGTGCTGGCAGCCCCTTAGCTAGCTATTTTAAAGCTAGCTCAAGTATGACTGCAGCTTGTGTAGGTACAGCACTAAGCATCATAAAAATAACAGGTCTGTAACATGGCCCATGAAATGCATCCAGCCTGTAAAGAGATTGGATCCAGTCTATGGTAGAGTCTCCCACAGCTGGTGGGGCAGCTGGAAGCTCATGAGGTCACATCCCAGTAGCACCTGGTGAACTCCATGTTCATCCCTCCTGCCCTTGGGAGATGCCACTGCTGAAGGGTGAAGGGAGAGAGACAAGACCCAGACTGTGCCAGATTGTGTCAGGGGGTTGGAGTGGAGGAGGGGTTGGGGGGCCCTACATGGCCCCTTGCTCATGGTTCCCAAGGCCTGGGGCTCCAAGACCCCTCTCATAGTTTCATAGTAGCTAGGGTCAGGAGGGACCTGAACAGATCATCTAGCCTGACCCCCTGCCACAGGCAGGAATGAATGCTGGGATCACAAGACCCCAGACAGGTGATCATCCAACCTCCTCTTGAATTTGCTCAAGGTAGGGGCGAGGACCACTTCCCTGGGAAGTTGGTTCCAGATTTTGACCACCCTAACTGTAAAATATTGCCTTCTGATCTCCAACCTAAACCTATTCTCCATCAGCTTATGACCATTGTTCCTTGTCACCCCAGGTGGTGCTGGGGAGAAAAGGGCTCTACCTATTTGCTGTTGATCTCCCCTGATGAGCTTGTAGGCAGCCACCAGGTCCCTCCTCAGCCTCCTCTTGCTGAGGCTGAACAGGTTCAGGTCCTTCAGTCTCTCCTCATAGGGCCTGTCCTGCTGCCCTCTTAGGTGGCACTCCTCTGAACCCTCTCCAGGCTGGCCACATCTCTTTTGAAGTGTGGTGCCCAGTACTGGATGCAGTACTCCAACTGCACCTGACGAAAGTCCCATAGAGGGGGAGTATCACCTCTCTGGACCCGCTTGAAATGCACCTTTGGATGCATGACAAGGTATGGCTGGCCTTGCTGGCTGGCATTGGCAGCTCATGTTCACCTTGGAGTCAATAATGACTCCAACATCCCTTTCTGCCTCTGTGCTTTCACGAAGGGAACTCCCCAGCCTGTATGTATGCTGTGGATTCCTTCTCCCAAGGTGCAGCACCCTGCATTTGTCTACGTTGAACCCCATCCTGAGAACTCCCAGACTTTTCCAACCCTTGCCTGGAAAGCTACCTTTTCAATTTTTCCTTTCTGCTACAGATCCTGGGTGGTGGGACTGGACAGATCGTCAAGTGTTTTTTTCTCCTGCTGTCCACCAAACCCACAGTCCATGCCTCAGTTTCCCTGCATGCCTCACCTGCAGAGTCCAAGCCTGTACTTTCTACTGGACAAGCTTGGCATGGTGGTACCTAAACAGGGGGTGACCAGGTATGTGAGGGTGGCGGGTGCTACTTCTTCATACTGAGAACTGGTTGCTTTGGGACTTCCCACAGTCCCTGCCTCACACTGTGGCTTTAAAAGGACGTTCTGTAGAAAGCCACCCAAGTGCCTTGCATTGCCAGAAACTGAATAGAGATGTGCACACAGGATAAAACCTGCAGCACTGGCTGCAAGGAGTGCCGCACAGGGTGCGAGGAACAATTAACAGTTAACAGATTGATTTGCTTCACACTGAACATGGAATTGACAGCCATTCTGTTCTATTAAGTGCCCATGGTGCAATAGCTGTTCCCCCACCACCACCACCCAGCAACTGCTAAATGTTTATTCTTCTAGGCACAGTTACCCACCCACCACGAGCAGGGGCCACAAAGTTCCCACCTGTCCCCCAGACACCCCCTAAATATGTCTGGGACCCCAGTCTAGGGTCCTCAGCAAGGAAGTAAAACTGACAGAGGCTTTCTACTTCCTCACTCCTGCAGACTGTGGTCTCTGTAGGTAGGTCTCTGCAGGTCTCTGTGGTCTTTGGGCAGTCCTGGTTGCATCCCAGAACAGCCCCACTGCCCTGCATAGGTTTGGGTGGGTGGGGGAGGGAGTGAGGAGCAGTGTAGTCTGGGATTCCTGGAGGACTGAACAGACAGACAGTAGGCACAGAATGCTCTGCATCTACACATAATATTGAAATGGTTCATTTTCCTGGGGTGATTTTGAAATGTTCCAGGAAGTTTCAACCAGTCTAAAGTTGGGATGGGGCAGAGGACACTTTAATCAGAGTGACTCTGAGACCCACTCTAATTAAAGTGCCTGGAGCATCTCGTGTATCAGTGTCCCTGCGCTGAAAAATGGCGGCAGGGCACTTTAACTAAAGCTCCTTGAACCAGCGTTAGTTATAGCCACCCACCACCATTTTGCAGTGTGGGGATGCTGATACATGAGACACTGCAATCTGCTGGAGTGTGGCAATTACCACACTCCAGCAGACTTGATTAATTGAGTCTGCTCTAATGTGCTTTAATTACGGCGCATTGGAGCAGCCTTGCTGCTCGTGTATAGGTGCACCTAGACTCTTGGGGTTTAAAGTGTATTTAGAACATTCTAAGCGCTACCTCTCTCCACACCCTTAGAAGCATCAAAATTGCACATGCATCACCAAATGCTATAAGCAATAAGATTTGCAAAGAGACAAAAGTTGAGGAATGGCAACAAGTAACAGGAAAAATATTGCACTAGTTCCTGTGCTCTTTACAGGCAATACTATCAAGTTGCTATACATTATCATCATTATCAATACTTCTAATATATTAAATTATACAAGGTATTTTTTATTAGACCAACTTAAATAGTTGGGTGGAAAAAAATTTTAGCAAGCTAAAATTTTTTTTCCAACTATTTAAGTTGGCCTAATAAAGGATATCAGATTCACCCAAAGAACTTTAGACCAACACGGCTACAACCTACACCCCTTTAAATTATACAATATTTTTCAGGGCAACCCAAGTCCACTGCAACTATTCTTGTTCTTATAACTTTTCTTTCATTTCTTGGCAAGAAACAGGGTTTTTGCAAAGCACACTTCACACAGCTTTTAAACAGCGCTCTATAATGCACAAAAACTGGGTTTAGGCATCCCATTTTACAAACAATACATGTTGTAGCCTGCATCTTGTGCTGCAAGCATAATGAAGTACACATCATGCATGATGAATTAAACACGCTATTTTCTAGAGGACATTTATTCTTGCCAAACACTTCAGAAATAATACTAAATAGTTTAAAACAGACAGGACTCTGGCTTCAATTCAACAAAAGCAATAAGATGTTAAAAAAATACCTCAACAGAGCTGCCTTTTTCAGACAAAGAGCCTTTTTTCCCCCTCTGGCACACAAGTTTGGGAATAGGGCCAAGGTGCTACTTATCAGCTGTTTGACATCAGGGGAGGACTGTGTGCGTCAGCAGACCCAGGAGGGACCCCTGGCTTATGGCAACAGACCATGTGGTTCTTATCTTATCAGTCTGTAGGGTCTGGCACTTCAACCAGTGCAGTGTGAAAAGGGAAAAAAAGGAGAAAGTTAAGCACTACTCTACTGAGACTTAGCATGCAGTTAACCTATATATCTTAAAGCTTCATCAGAAGGCATATATTACACAAGCATCATTGAGAACCTGATTAAAATTACTGTTTTATGTCTGACTAATTATCATTCTGGGGTTTTTTTATCCTTCAAAAGACTTACTACTTCACTCTGAAATAAATGAGGCTCACAACAGTACACAACATAATGGAACTGCTTAATATTTTAGCAGTTGCAGAGAAACCTTACTTACTACAGATTGTAGGCAGAGGTTTCTAGAAATGTTGGCCTTCTTGCCAAAGTAGGAAACAGCACTGAGCAGCTTATGATGGATTTACGTTTGTTTTAATGAAGGTTCCTTGCTTTATTATTCCAAATCCATTTTATATAAAAAAATAGAATTAGCAATGACATTTTTGCTGCAAATGAACACCTTCTGCTCTTTTTTTTTTTTTATTTGGTCCATCATGTTATAGCAGCTTTATGAACCATAATAACCCGGCACAGTTTGTGGTTCAAGGGCTGAGCTTGAATATCATTCAACTAAAGAGGCAATATACTTTTATGGTAAAAATATACTAGAACAAATGATGAATTTAATGAAAACATATGCTAAAGCCTTTGTTAATGTTGCCATACAACAATAAAAGCTGCACTATGAGCTAACGTGTATTTTGGTGAATTGTCCAGTACAGGCAGTGCACTTTCCTCTCTCTACCTGTATTAATAAGGTTTTACTACTGATTAGGTAAGTGCCAGTGGTGCACTCTGGAATATAAAGAATACAAAATAAAAGTAGTCCTTGTTACAAAAAGATTTACAGTGTAAGGTCCTGACCCTACAGACACCTACTCCTGGGTTAAATACTACTCCCCTAAAATGTTACTGTATCTGAGCACATCTGATTTCAAGGATCCTAATTGCCAACAGTAATAAGCTATTTGTCTGGTGATAGATGTTTACAGGCTCAGGCTTTTGTGGGGAACAACAGGGAAGATGTTAACAGAGAGCCCAATTCTATGATCTAATCCTTGTAAATAGGTTACTGCACCTGTGTAAGCCCCACTGATTTCAATGAAGTGCCAGACAGACAAGGAAGGACCTGTAGAAAGAAGCACTTTTTTTTTTTTATTATTATTTTTTTACATTTCAGTTACTAGACAATACTAACCAAGTGACCAAATGTAAAAGTATAGCCAGATACATGTTAGTTGTAGCAACTTTAACCTCTAAGAAAAAAAAAAACACGCATGTAGGAACTGAAAATGTATACTCTTCGCCTTTTAAGATTATCCAGTTGCATCAAATAAAAAAAAAAAGTATCAGGTTATTTATTTTGTGGGCTCCATTATTTTATTTACTGCTTTATTTTCTTTAGAAAACAATAATAGGAAAGATCTCTCTCTACAAGCATATAACATAAACTCATCATTTTTTTCTTAGAGTTTTCTATTGAACTACTAAATTTAAAAAATATCAGATATGTAATTATGCAGTGATACAACTTTCTAACTACAACTCAAAAAACAAAAAAAAACATACTTTTCCAGAATAAAGAATGCCAGAAATTCCACACCAGCAAGTATGATTTTACTTTTAAAAGTAACTTTTCAAATGTACCTTTTCATTAATAGATGATTATTTGTGTAATCCCAAATCAGATCTGCTTCCTGTGTTTCCTTGCATTCAACATGCCCTAGAATAAGATACCTCATTTTTAAAAGGCAAAACGAAGAAAAAAGGATCCTCTCTTGTAGGAAGTAACTATGTAGCAACAGGTAGGGAGCTGAGCTTACTCACTGTTCTGTTCCCTGTGGACTGTGTGTAGACTTACTTTCATTTTTGCAGGGCAGAAGCTTATGTGGCAGAAGCTGCTGTTACCATATTTCCTCACTTATAATGTGCACTCCAATTTCTAACAGCCGTTTTTAGGGAAAATGTGTGGGTCGTATACAAGAAAATACTTTGGCAATCAATCTTTTTTTTTTCCTCTTTTCCTGCTGTACAACTGCAGAACCAATATAGATCTGTAATAGTAAACTATATTTTATTCCTTCTGACTCTAACAGGAATATTTCTAAATCCCAACTGATTACATCTTGTCACATCTACCAAATATAATGGTGTCAAAGTGGGAATAAATTTCACCTGCAGAACATTAATTTACTGACAGATAGGAAAAGGGGGGCTTTCTCTGCCTGGACTTGAGAATGGATTTGTATATGAAAAATGCATATATTACACCTATAATGTCAGCCCTGTGTAATAATACTATGTTACTGTCATCCTTATGAGCAGAGTCATATTTTACAGTATATTAGAATTATATAGTTTCGGTTTTTTTAAAAAAAGATGACGTACATGTAGATAAATACTCCTAAGAACGTCATAACTTTTAAGGATAATTTAAAAATATGAAAATAGTAGTATTGTTTAATTTTATTTATGTTATACTGCTAACATATGTTAGTCCTGATCTGCATAATGTCCAACAGTCTGTGCTATGTAAACAAGTCTTGCATTACATTCATATTGATTACATCTATTTATATGGTGTACTTGCAATGGGAGTAAATATCCACTAGATTCTAGATTATAATTGGCATATTTAGTATCACTTAAACACTTTATTTAAACAAAAATGTTTCATCTTGGACTACTGATATTATTTCTATATGGCACGCTGAATTTAGAGAGCTTGGTTTGGGACTGGAACTCTGGATCAGATACCAGAATCTTCCTTTAAGACAAAGCATTCCTTTGGAAGAAGGATACGTCAGATGTTTCTTACTATGACTAGGTTTCTTGTGAACAGAATGATACATACCATTGCCAGCTGTAATCCTATCCTAGAAGAAAAAATCCTGATGACACATTGGCTTAAACACTGGAAAGAATAAAAAAAAAAAGTCTGGCTCTGGTAGAATGTGTGACCTGCCAGAACCACACATAATAAGATTAGTAGAGATATAGCTACAATATAACTAACAAGACTGCTCAAACATGGCCTGGCTTTCAACACAAGAAGTAGCGGTTGCAAACCTGAAGTAGAATTACCCAATACAACAGGAAGGAGACCATTCCAGAATAAAACCATTGATTTTAAAATTAAACTCTATTTCAGTATTAAAACTTACTGAAGATTAAACCAGAGCGCCCCACGGAGTAACTAGGAATAATGGGTGCAAACTAGTAGAGAGTAGATTTAGGTTAGACATTAGAAATATTTTTTTCACAGTAAGGGTGGCCAGAGTCTGGAATGGCCTTCCAGGAGAGGTGGTACAATCACCTAACTTGGAGGTCTTCAAGAGCCAATAGACACCTGGCTGGGGTCATCTAACCTCAATCCTCTTTCCTGCCAGGGGCACGAGGTCAGACACAATGATCCATTGTGGTCGCTTCCGACTCTACAATCTATGAATCTATGAAACAAGAGTGCCTCAACTTCGATTTTCAGTACATGGTGGCAGAAGATGTTAAGTACCAACTTGTCTGAGATGAATATATGCTGAAAGTTTTCTAAAAGCCATTTATTAGTCCATGTTTTACCGTTTACTCTCACTGAACAGCAGTAGTATTTTAAGTGAGTTATCAGGCTTTTTAGGAATTAAAAGTAACTGAGGAGTTGTACTGTACATGTGCTAGAATGCTATTATATGGGGTTGCTCAACCCCTGGTCTGCAGGCCAGATCTGGCCCATGGGGCTTCCCTATGAGTCCAGAAATCTGTCAGCAGGAAAGAGGTCTCACCACTTCCCTACCACCAAATTTCCACACCCAGAAAACCAAGCCCAGTGCTCTGGATTGGGCACCCAACCCCAACATACAGGGCCAAACACAGATGGTGCCAGGTCCCAGAGTCCAATCATGTTGTGGGGGGACTAGGAGGGAGTGGCACCAGATGCCCAGGACTGCTGGGGCAGAAGGGGGCAGTGCCAAACCCCCAGGGACCAATCCCAGCACAGAGAGATGGGAGGGGGAGATGCCAGGCCCCAGGGCCCAATCCAGGCTTGTGGGGCTCGGTTCAGCTTGCAGAGCAGCCCTGCCCCACTTGCCTGGCTCAGGGAGCCAAAAGGTTGAACACCACTGTTTTTTGGTTGTTTTTTTTTTTAGAGTACTATGTTGAATTATTATATTACTGCTACTATATATATTGTTGTTATAACCTCTTTTATTGTGGAAAGTTTTAGGTAAAAAGTGAACAAAACAGAGGAAGCTTTGAAAGGAAAAACATTCTGAGAGTAAAAGAAATCAGAGTTGTTTTCGACCTGCTTTGTCCTGACTCTGAGTGACCTTGGCAAGTCACTTTATCTCCCTAAGCCTCGTTTTCCTATATACAGGATGGAGATAATACACCTTTTCTTCCAAACTATTTTTTTTCTCTCAAACTGTCTCATCTCTTAGACTAGTACGATTTTAAAGTTTATATGCTTAATTTTACTTATGTGTATAGTATGATTGAAGTTACAGGTTTTCCTTGATTTATGCGGGTTCTTTATATGCAAATTCACTCTTATGCAATGAGCATACTTAGACCCATAATTTGTTATATGCGAGGTAAATTTACTCTTATGCGATCAGCATAGATGTTCCCCCACCCAAGCGAGTAAATCTATGAGCAGAGAGGAAAGGGCCATGGCCTCACTCACCCCAGCCCTGGCTGCAGCAGCCCCGGGAATGATTAGCGCCAGCTGCCTGCAGCCACTGGGCTGCACCCTGCTCTGCCTGTCCGCCCACGCCTGGGTTCATCCCAGCTCCTGGGCTGCACCGCGCCACGATGGAGGCAGCTGGTGTCGGCTGCTCCCAGGGCTGCTCCAGCACAGGCTGAGGTGAGTATGGACAAGCGGAGCCCTGGGCAGTGCAGGGCGCAGCACTCACCCCAGCCCCAGCTGCAGCGGCCCCAAGAACAGCTGACACCAGCTGTCTGCACTAGGGCACAGCCCAGGAGCAGAGGTGAGTGGGGACAGATGGAGCATGGTGCAGCCCAGCAGTTGCAGGCAGCTGGCGTGGCCACTCTTGGGGCAGCTGCAGCCAGTGCTGAGGCGAGTGCCGCTCTGTTCCCTCTGCTTTGATGCCTTGTGCAGCCCTGGGAGTGGCACTCATCCCCCCGTCTCTTCCCTTGCTTGTCCCAGTCTCCCTCCCTCCCTCCCTGCCATAGGAACCTATCCCTATTTGTTACATTGTAAAGTGGGTTCGCTTTATGCTAATTTGATTTATGCGCCGTTCTCCAAGAATGCACATACAACATAAATAAAGAGAAACCTGTATATCAGAATTATATGCTTAAAAGAAACCACATGCATGTCTACAGAATTGGGACCTGCAATTATAAACTCTTCAAGGTTTGAGTTGTCTTTCAACGTGTATACAGTCACTGTACTGTGTACAGCACTACTCTAACATGGCTAAAACTTGTCATTAAAGATAACCACAGCAATATTTTCAACTTGCACAGTAATTTCTTCCTGAGGATTTGAAACTTTTATGAAAACATTAACTAATTTAAAGACCCCAAACTTCTTTGTGAGATAGATAAAGAATCACCAACATATGTCCTTTTACCACCAACCTATCAGCTGCTGAAAAAGCACAACCTTTCTTGGCTTGTAATAAATGAAGACCAAAGCATTCATAGTACAGCTGTAGGCAAGCAATGCTTGACAAACTAAAATATACACATGCATTCTCAACACAAAACTTTAGCAGTACTATTTGCAGGACTGAGACCTTATTTTCGATCTAACTGTGTCTCCTCTTAACAAAGACTGTATCTTTATTTTGCCTTACAGGGTTACCTCATTCTTTGTACTCTTTATACAGGCAATCAGATCTTGCCTAGGCTAAGAATCAGAGTTACCTGATGTGCTGATCTGGACTAGCAGTGTTCACCCTTTTGGCCCCATGCACCAGATGAGGGGCACAAAGCTGGTCTGCAGGCCCAGTTCTGCTTTTACTTATGGCTCAGCTCACTCCCACCTGCCATGATAAGGACCCAGGGCTCTGTGTCAGGTCCCTGCGGTTGAGCCCCACACCACTAAGCACCTGATCCAGCATGCAGGACCACATTATCTGGCCTGTAGGGCTCCCCATGGATCTGGAAATCTGACAGCAAGAGAACAGAGCCACCACACCCAACCACCAGATTATCAGAGCTATGGAGAGCCCTGCGAGCCAGATGACGCTGTGTAGGGAATTGGGGGGGCGTTGAGCACACCTGGTCTAAAGCCCTTAGGACTTTCCTTAATGTATTTTGTTTATTAACCTGTTTTTTAAATTGACTGGAAATTAATTTAAGGTAATTAACACATTTGTACCAGTTAGGACATTCTTTAAACACATTCCAACCTAAAAAATGGTTGTGATTTACCATAAAATGATTCTGGGGCAGCCCACAATAAGTCTGGAACAAATGTATGTGCCTTTAAAAATTCATTGCTCACCTTGAGATAACTGACAGCACTCAACCGACTTAAAGATAATTTTCTAGTGTGGAAAATCCTGACGTAGACAAATCGTAAGTGAGGGAATGCTGATACCTGCTTAAATTTTTCTGTTGGAATTTTTGAAGGTCCCAGTGAACACCACCCAAAAAGACTCACAGGCCCCTGCCAGATGTGCCAGGCAAAGGCAGAATAAGATCTGATGCATGATCCACGCAATCACGTTTCCTGCCATACCACTTGGCTGGGAGCCCAGATCAGCTGATGGGACTCCCAGCCATAAGCACATGGTATCCCCTCCATGGCTGGGAGTCTAGATCAGGTGATGGGACTCCCAGCTGCAGAAGCACATAGTGCACCCCCACAGCTAGGAGCCCCATCAGCTGAAGGAGCTTCCAGCCACAGAGGCACGCACAGCTGCACTTCCAGTTAATGGCACAATAGGAACTAAGACACAAAGTTATTACATATTTTTGTTGATTAATTTTGTGGCTTCTTCCTTATTTTATGATGCTGTTAATTGCTTTAACATGTGGCAGGTTAAAGCTTACACACATGATTAACTGGTTAACCATATCTTAAGCGTAATGTGTAGCAGGGGCCATATGGACTAAGGCCTCTTAGTGAATGCTTCACCATTGATCATCAGTCACTAATTCCACTAGTCAATTCTTTATATTATAAGCCTTTGTTAAATTGCAGGTTATTTTTTTCATGGCAGAACACAGAGGACAAGGAAAACTTAAAATTGACAAACTACAGTAATGAGAAAGAGAAGACACATTTATGAGTCATAGAAAATTGTCTTATTATTATTAAATATATGACAAAGTAGTACTAAGCTTCAAAAGATGGATAGATAAATCAAATATTGCTAACAATTGTGATTGAAAGCAGCCTGTCTGCTGCCATTACTGAGCTACAGGAACAAAGCTTTTTATTAAACTCCAATTATAACAACATTAAAAATCATGACTTTCAGTTATTGAAATTGTCACAAAGTGTCATCACAACAAAAATCTAATTCTACAACTTAAGAGGCAGATCTTTACATTAATTGCTACCAGTATTTTCATCTGAATGGCAGTGAGGAAAAAGCAAAAAAAGATGGGATGGCTTAGGGCCAAGACCCTTCATCAATTTGAACCCAGAAATCCCACTCAAGTCAACTAACTGTGTGTATAAAAAGTGACAGGATTCAACCTCGGGTACCTAAGATCACACGCAAAGCAAGCTATAAATCTCTAGAATGTGTCTTCTTTAGTGTTTAGATAGTAATATCAAGATGAAACTTTAATGTATAGACTAAAGATGGTCTTAATTCAGGAATCATTATTTGGACCCAAGTTTAATTGAAAAAAGTGTAAATGCACTTGGCAACAGGATGATACTTACCAAACATACCGATTAAAGCTCTAGCAAGAAATGCTATGATAGTAAGAAGTCTTAAAAGTAAAGAAAAGCTATTAATTGCTAGTCAGATATTTGCACGGACGGAATTCAAGTCTTTGAAAAGGACTGCAGTTCATACTAAGCTGTATGAGGTAGACTTTCATTGGGAATTAATGTCCAGCTGCTTACCATCTATCCCCAATACCACATTCACCCTTTTTCTCTCCCTACTTTATTTCTTTTCCCCCCATTCTAGCAGTATTTTTCCCATAAGGTAGATAGACCTGTCTACTATTTTTAACCTCTATTTTTTAATGTGTATTTTATTTTCTACATGATTTTAGAAAGGACTTCTCAATGAGGATGGGAGGATTCTGCAAGACAAAGAACTGTTCCTCTGATCATCCCTGTTTAAGTACGCAAATAGTCCCACTGAACTTTTGCTGGTTTGAAGCCAAGCATGCATACCACCTTCCATTTTCAAGCCCCAAGTTTAAAATGGAGCAAATACCAATAAGGCCCCCTTGATTTGAAAATTAGAAGCACTGCAGAAGCAAGCAAATTTTGGAAGGTTAGATTTTCAATAAAATAATTAGATAGCAGGGAAGACTACTTTAAAAAGCATGTAAAAGATGGAGTCATCCAGAAGTCTGAACAAAATTTATGGTGTGGTAATAATGCCACAAAGGCCAAAGTTTAAATACGTCCATTTTTAATTTCATTCTTGTTACTTTCTTGGTACACAATAATTACTGGAGTTTTTAGTTAGCTATGACATCAAGGTGAATGTAAAATTAAACTACCAAAACCTAACAGCCACTGCCCATTCAAGATTAAAAAGGCATGAAAAAAATTATAGGGGTGTAGGTTATAGCCATGTTGGTCTAAGGACATAGACAGACAAGCTTCTTTGGGTGAATCTGATATCTTTTATTAGACCAACTTAAATAGTTGGAAAACAATTTTTAAGCAAGCTTTTGGGTTCAAAAACCCGAAAGCTTACTTGTCAGGCTAAGGAAGTTTCCTTGCTTGTCAGGCTAAGGAAGTTTCTGTAGTTGGTGTGTACTCTTCCTGGATGGAGTGAATAGTAAAGAAGCTAGAGGCTGGTCTGGTATGCATAGAAGACAGGCAGTTGGTGAAAATGTGGATTGAGGGGTCAATGGGTGAGAGACAGGCGGAGGGGGGAAGAGAAGGGGGATGAATAGTGGAGAGATACATGAGGAGTCAGATGTCAGGCAGGTTATAATGTGCCATAAATATACAGCCAAGCCCTCAGATACCACCAAATGTGCACCGAAGCAATCCCGGGTGTTCTTTATCTCACCAATCTTTAAAAAGCTTTCACCCAACAAGGACACTCCTTCAGAGAGAGAGATCCCACGTTTTGAAAGAGCCACCCGGATACCACGTGAAGAACTGCTGCAGTACAGAAGAAAACCCCCCACAAATCGCACACCGCTGGTTACGACATATCACCCCTCCCTTGAACCCATACAGAAAATCCTCAAATAATTGCAGCCCATACTAAAAAGAGACCCTATTCTTAAAGAGATCTTTCCAGAGCCACCCATTCTAGCCTTCAAACAAGCACCGAACCTCGCTAACCTCATCATCAGAAGCAAACTTCCTCAGGCCCAGAACACACCAAATGGATCCAGACCACGTCATGACAAGAAATGCAAAACCTGCCAACACATCTCCACCACCTCCACTATTACTACACCCCACAACAGCACCATCAGCATTCCTGGATCTTACAGCTGCACCTCCAGAAATGTGATACATCTTATCCAATGCAACAAATGCCCTGATGGAAAATACACAGGAGAGACCAAACAACAACTGAGCACCAGAATGAACACACGCTGGAAGTCTACCCAATTACCTGTGGGGGCACATTTCTCACAAGAAACCACTCTCTCTCCAATCTCTCAGTCCTGATCCTCAAAGAAAACTTACAAAACACTTCTCAGAGACAGAGACCAGCCTATGAACTTCACTTCATCAACCTCCTGGATACCAAAAATCATGGACTAAACATAGACACTGGATTTATGACGCATTATAACCTGCTTGACATCTGACTTCCCAGGTCTCTCTCCACTATTCATCCCCCTTCTCTCTCCTCCCCCACCCTAGCCTCTCTCTCACCCATTGACTCCCCAATCTACATTTTCACTGACTGCCTGTCTTCTATGCATACCAGACCAGCCTCTGGCTTCTTTACTTTTCATTCCTTCCAGGAAGAGCACACACTAACTGCAGAAGCTATCTCAGTATGACAAAGGGTTTTTGAACCCGAAAGCTTGCTTAAAAATTGTTTTCCAACTATTTAAGTTGGTCTAATAAAAGATATCGGATTCACCCAAAGAACCTTGTCTGAAAAGCATTATGAACTTTTTGGAAAGAAAAAAACAAATATCACAAAACTAAAAGTGCATCACAAGTTTCCTTTCTTTTCAATGAATTGCAGCAGTATATATCTTAAGTTTTCCATGATTAAAGCCCATTGTGATAGAAAAAGAATTAAGATGTATAGTAAATTAAACGGTTCTTTCTACATAATTTTGTTTACTCAGGACAATATTTATCATAAACCTATTACACCATGAAACAGAAGAAAGTCAGAAAGACATTTCCTTTAGAAAATATTTAAAAGCATGTTTGCAACAGAAACCACAATAACAACTTATATATCGATGTATAGCCCATTATGTATATTTAAGAAATGATGACTGTTGCCAAATTGTTGAAAATTGGGGTAATCAAATCCTTAACAGTCCAACCCGTACAACATACAGCAACTATTACAATTAGGCCCAAATTCCACTACGCAGAGCACAGCTGATTATGTTGCTGGGGATAAAGGTCATGAAGAAGGATATCCTTTCTCTAAGCCAGGGATGACCAAGATACAGCTACTCCTTGCTTAACGTTGTAGTTACGTTCTTGAAAAACATGCCTTAAGCGAAACGATGTTAGGCAAATCCAATTCCGTCTCAATAGTTACCTACTAGCAGGCAGCGGCCAAACAACGTTATAACCGAACATCGCACAACTTTAAACGAGTATGTTCTCTAATAGATCACCAATGTAATAACGAAACAGCGTTAACCAGGATGATGCTCAGTGAGGAGTACCTGTACAATCCACAGAGCCATGCTATGCAACCCACAGGCCTCCCCACAGGTCCAGAATTTTGACATAAAGGGGGAAACGTGGACGCATTAATTGCTGTAGCTCTCAGAGCCATAGCAAACAATACAGATTACCTGCCACCAAATATCCAAATGCATGGGGAGCCCCACCAGCCCAATGATGCAGCCCCATGTACCAGATCAGTCCCATGGACTGGCCCCCACATTACTCATCCAGCCCAGGAAGCCAGAAGATTTGGACACCGCTGCTGTAGGCCATTAGCTGCTCTGTTAAAAGGGATAGAGAACACAGTTTACTAATAAAAGCAAGTTTCAATTTCATAGTATGTAAAAGTACCACTATAACTTTATGCAGTTTAAGCTGAGAATAAGAACAGTCTAAGTCACATTTTGTAGGCCAAAATATTCAGAAGCAGATAATTCAAGATATCTCAGTTTTTGGTGCACAGTTTGAGACCTCTTTAGTCCAATTTTGAGAAGTGATAGGCTCATTTGCTTCCCTTCCAATTCAGATGGAATTGTGAATACTCAATGTTCCTGAAGATCAAGCCTAAAACATTTCAAGTTGGATATCCCAAATTGAGAAACATAAAATGGGTAGCTACATTTGAAAATGTTGGGCTAAATCTATAGTAGTTTCCCAGGCATAAAATTAGTACTTTCCTCTTGGAACTCATTCCAAATTATAGCCCATCACATTGATAATACCAGTTGAGTATATCTATATCAAGTAATTTAATTATTCAATCTGATCAAAAAATAATACAAAGGACAAAATGTACAATATTTTAAATAACAATGATCAAGTAATGAGTAATTTAGTCAGTGTATAAAACTGTATCAGATTTTCATAAATTTCAGATTTGAAACCAATGATTATTTTATTGCCAGAAATTAGTTTAATCTCTCTTTCTTTACTGACACTTTGGATCCAAAGTATTTTTTTTCTATCATGGAAATAAAGCAAATTATGATACCTGAACAACTTCTTATTGGGGTATATAAAAATGATAAACAAAGCTGCATGTTCAGTTTTGGTGTCTGAAACATATAGGGAAAAAAACAAAAGGAAAAATATAGAAGATAACTTCTTTAATGAATATTTCTATCAGGATCAGACCTGAACACCATGTCCTTACACATTCTCAGTTTTGTGGGAGGGGGGAAATTTGTTGATTTTGGTTTAGTCTTAAAACAAATTCAACCCATATATTTTAATTGCTAAAAATAATTTTACCAATTTTAATTCATGCAAAAACATTACCATTGCTTTATTTCTTAAAATCTTAAAAGCATTCTCCCTTTCTGTTAATTAATTAAAAGTACAGCTGACAGATTCAATAGGACATTGCAGCATTCCTGTATGTTGTTCTCTAATTAATAAATGTCTTCCATCTTCTAAAATCTATTCATAGCTATTAAAACAGAACAGTCATGGCTAAATACTCTGACAACCCTAAACAAATGATGGTAGATGCCAGGGAGGATACGACAGGGAAAACATCTTCTAGAGCAGTGATTTTCAACTAAGGTCCCAGGCAGGGTTACCATATGTCCGGGTTTTCCCAAACACGTCCACTTTTTTGGACCCCAGTGCTGTGTCCGGGCGGGTTTTTAAATTAAGAGAAGATGTCCAGGTTTTCTATTCTCCTGTGCTAGCTGCTTTGGGCTGGGAGCAATGGGCAAGGTGATTGGCTGGCAAGGGTCATATGCTCTCCACGTGGGCTCTGGCAAACCAGGGAGAGAGAGAGAAAGTATATGTGGGTGGGTGTGAGAGAGAGCGCGCGAGCGCACACGCAATGCAGGAGGTGCTTGTGCAGCAGGGCTGGGGGGACAGGGGCTGTGGGTTGGGAGGGGCACAGGGGATGGGACGGGTGACAGTGGGTTGCATGTGCAGGGCACTAGCAGTGCCAGGGGGCTGCAGGTCAGGAGCGAGGGGCACCAGCAAGAAGCAGGGGAAGGAGGGGGGGCAGGGTACTGTTGTTTGGGAGTGACGGGCACTGGCAGGGCTAGGATCAGTGGGTCGGGAGTGAGAGGCAACAGCAGGGCTGGGGAGGGTGGCATGTCAGTGAGGGGCAACAGAATGGGCAGGGGCAGGGCACCGGCATGTCACGGCCCCCCCCCCCAAAAATCGTATTCCCCCCACCCCATGACAGTTGTCATGTTTTTTTAGACCTGGAAATATGGTAACCCTAGTCCCAGGGCACCCTCAGGTGTTGCCAGATTCTTTGAAGGGTGACCCAAGGTATAAGAAGGTAAGCAGATAAGATAAGCAAATAAGAACAGGGTCAGGCTTGTTCTTGCCTTGATGCTTCCCCATCCTTAACTGCACAGCCTCTCTGCAAAGAGGGAAGCATTTTAATGCATCAAATTATTTTTTGAAATTGGGTGCCACTCAAATCACAAAAAAGTTATGGAGGGGTGCCTTGAGTCCAAAGAGGTTGAAAACTACTGCTCTAGATATACACAGTTCGTATGCTCTCATGCTCAAGAATCTACTGCTGCCACTGTGAGAGAAGATACTGGGCTAGAGAATGGCACTGTTTGTGTTACGTTCTTCTTTAACTCCATCAAAGCCCTTTCTTAATCTGGTAAATTGTCCAGTTTTGAGAAGCATGGAGGAACCATGGCCACAGCCACAGCTGCTGCAACATGTACTGGGCTGGTTAGGGACACACTGGCGCCTCTATTGCGCTCTTTACTACTGCAACTTCTGCCTGTCATGTGGTGCAGCATCAACCACATCACCACCATGGCTCCTCCACACATCTAAAATTGCACTGAGCTTCAGGACACTCCCTGCCAGGTCCCTGAGTTGGGCAGGCCAGATCCACCCTGTAGGCTACATGCTGCCAACCCCTGGCCTGAGTTATTGCTTAATGTATATTGTATGCTGTACAAAGTATTCATAATATCCAACTGAATGGTGCCATATAAACTTCAGGTTTTATAGCTTAAATATATACTTAGTAACATTGTCTCTCATCTCACCCTCATTTAACTTCTTATGATACTGGAACATTTGAAAGTGTGCTTATAGGTCTTAGTCTATGGCTCCAATTCTAGAACCAGGTTACTGGTTCTAGACCAGTGGTTCCCAACCTTTTTTCTGCAACCCCAAATTGGCCACCAACAGGACCTCCCTACCTGGCACCAGGGGGCTGCTGGGAGCGGAGCATGGTGGAGGCGGCAGCTCAGGGGAGCTGCCATTGCCCCCTTTGTGCGCAGAGCCCCCCACCACGTGCCACTCCTGGGCCATGCACATAAGTGTGCATGTGCGTGTGTGCAGTCCCTTTGCAACCCTACTGAGGACCCCGCCATGACCCTGATTTGGGTCGTGCCCCAAGATTGGGAACCAATGTTCTAGACCCAAACACCTATAGAGGTCCCACAATCTTCAACACAGGCTTTAGACAAGAGTCAGTTTTATGCATGTACCAGTCATTATGAGATTGTAAGCTATGTTTAGGCTATGTTTTTGCTTTGCTCATTTGCAATTAATACTATGTTATTAGTTTGAAGAAAGTAATGGAATCATGTGCTGAAAGACAAGTCCATAAAGTATTGCTGCAATCCTGCAAATAATTACATTCATGTATAGCCTCCCAAGGTATCAAGTGAAAATAAAAAAACAATAGTAAGAAATAAAGTGTGCATGCAAGTGTGTATAATAAAGTTAAATATAATGTAAATGACATTTTTCACTTTTTTTTTTATATTCAATTACATGTGTATAACTGTTTCATACCAATTTCATTATTGTTTCTCTTCCAATATTTCATATAGTTGTTTTTCATATTCACACAACCATCACAGAAGCACTAGCATGCAAATATCCATCTCAACTAAAAGTGTTACAGGATCACAACAGCTTGCACATTTTAGAAACAATTCTGAAGTATGCTGACAGAGCTGTTGCACAATACATGTTTACTAGCCAAAGAAGCTGGGGCTCTGCCTACTCCCTCACTTTCTTGAGAGCGCTGAATATCTCTCTTTTCAAACATGTGCCAAATATGAAAAGCAAAACTTTATATATAAACATCATCAATTAAGCCTTGCAAAGAAATTCTTAAAGATTAATAAAAGTAATTCTCAAAAATATTATAAAACATAAAAACACACAAAAAGTTAACCTAAGGAGAAAAACAAGGAAGTTTCTGAGAGCAAGTGTCTGCAGCATGCATATACAGTACACGTCTTTGGAAGAGAGTGGCTAATTATAAATGCTTGCTGCTTGTAGTCACTCTCTTCAGTAGTGGATCCAACAGCACTAAAAGTCTGTTCCAAATAAAACTACAGGCTCAGAAATATTATATATTAGTGCTGTTGTTACCGAGTCTTAGGAAAACACATTTGGGTAGGCAAAAAATATTTCTCCCCTCTCCATTTAACCATCTCTATATAGAACACATTTCAGCAACCATATTTAAGGGATCACATTTCAACAGCCACACTAGCCAGGAATTGTGCTATACATTTATTACATAATTAAAAAAACTAAACTAAACTCCAAACACTACCTGAAATTCAAATTCTGGCTGGAGATCAAGGGCCAAAGTGGCCATGTCCAGGGACATCAGCATGATGGAATGCAAACGGGTTGATGCATAATCTGAGTGGTGGCACCTGAAAGTCTTATGTTCATCATAATGCCACAGAAAAACAGTAAAGCCAACTCCTTCTATACCTTAAAAAGTTTAGTAGTAGTAGCAGCAGAAGCAACAGCAGCATAGAAGAACCCTTAAAGGCTAGGGACAGAAGTTACACATAAATGGTTTAAGTCATCAGAAACTGGTTTAAACCTGTAAAAGAACAGACGTTCAGTGCACATAAGCCAGTTTCAAAATGGCTGAAACTGGCTTAAGAAAAACATGGTTGAACGTAGTATCAGACTTAACTGATTTGGGTCAAACCAGTTTACAAAACTTCTGTCCCAGCCCCCTCCCTGGTTTAAGTTAAATCACAGTCCCCCAGCATCTTTGATGCTTTGTAGCCCTGGGTTGGACTGTGCTGTCTGCTCCAGCAGAGAAGGGGTGGGGGTGCCCACCCCCGCCTCTCCCTGCCCCCCTCCCCCCACCCTGAGGCAAACTCCAGCTGCGGTCCCCACTTCCACTGGCTAAATCCCCCTTCCCCCAAGTACAGAGCTGCCCTGCCCTGCTAAAGGTACTTAAAATTACTGCTGGGTGCAGTTGTGGACTACAAATCCCAGAGACACCTGGAAGCAGAAATAGGAAGTGATGAGCAAACCCGCAGAGTCCTGCTGCTGTGATTCAAGACTGCAAACCAGAAACCTTGGGGGCAGCAGGAACAGGAAGTAAATACATAGCCCATGCTGGCTACGTGCCAGAGAGCTGTGCTCTAGCACCCCCTACCTTCTGGCCAGAGCCATTGCAAGGCATGTGGCTGCACTTCCTGAATCAAAAGTGAATGTGTGTTCAGTTGCTTCTCAACTTAATCTCTGCAGTTTAGACTAACCTGCAAAGACTGTACTGATTCAGCCCTGGGCTTTTTGACTATATGTACATTAGCCAAACTCTCTAGAGAGTTGTAAGACTATTTCTGCATGTTTCTTCACTCAGGTACACATGGGGCAGAGGGGGACTTCTTGTACATTTCTCTACTTTAAATCCTCTATACTATAGCAGCGATATTCTGAGTCTAAGCATGAGTGAGAAATGAGAGACCCAAATCAGAAAATCTCAAAAATTCATACAACTGGGTTATCATCAAACCACAGGCTCTGCTGGATTTATGAAAAAGTGACTTGAACATGGTAAGGAATGTAACCTAGCCAAAGATTATGTGTTTTTTCACTTAACTGCTACATAAAATGTTAGTTCAATCTTAATTCAAGACCTCAGTGTTACAATGGTTCTTTACCAACAGTCAGTGACATCACTAATATGAACAACTGCATTGCACGTATGAGTGACATTGCCAATGTAATGAGAGAGAGAATCAGGGTATAAAGAAGAAAAGAAAAACCACCATGCCCAGGACAATGTTCCAAGACAGGGGGTTAAAAATCAGATAAGTAACACAAACCTTCCACTCTATTTGTCATCCCCATTCTTGTGAGTAGGTGGAAACAAACAGAGTGCTCACAAGTGAAGGCATGCGCAAGCCTCCCAGTAGCCCAGTCACAAGCTGGAATTTTAGCTATGTTACAGGCAGAATTCCCTTTAAGAGTCTTTTTGACAAATATTTTCTCTACTGTTGAGCATGTGGGTACAGTACTTGAGCAACTGAAAAGATTAGGACAATTGGGAGTTTTTACATTTGAAGGGGATGGGATGCTTTAGTTGTGGAGCTGCTCTAATTAAAGTGCCTGCAGCATCTTAAATATTAAGTGTACCCATTTTCAAAATGGTGGTGGGGGCACTTTAGCTAGAGACAAGCTTTAGTTAAAGCACCCCCACCACCATTTTGAAGCACGGGGAAGCTGATACACGAGAAGTAGAGACTGGCTGTAACGCACTATTCAGCACAGTCCAGCAGACTCAACTGAGTCTGCTCCAATGCGCTGTAATTACAACGTGTCAGAGCAGCCTCTTGGCACATCTAGTGGCACCTTTGAGGCACAACATGCTGGCAAAATTGTTAACAGCAACTTTTCATTTGGCCTGGAGAATACCACTTGCTTGCATCTCCTCCCATGTTGTCATTTGCCTTGTTTAAATTTCACATTGTTACTGGAAATGGATTAAATTCAAGAACATTCAGGTAAAATGTTTTTTCTTTGTACCAAAAATTGTCTACACATTGGTATCAATAACTAGGAACTCCATGAAATGGGATTTTTTTTTTTTTTGTTATAAGATCCCCTCAGTCAGATACCCTGAAACACAAAAATTAAAATACCATAGAGCATTTTTTTCACATCTCTCTCTTTGTCTTATTAGTCATCTGTCTCAGAAGTTCAGCACAGCAACCTAAGAAGTAATTTTATAAAGCATATTTGGGAAGGATAATATCTGAAAGAAATTAAGCACTATACTCTGCAAATCAGACTGTTCTGTCTAGAAAGGAACTCTGCTGATAACATCCCTTGCTTTAAACACTAGTGACCAACACAAAGGTGTTTCTTACCAACAAAGAGAAGAGCAAATATGTTGAGAGCATTTTTTTCTCCCAAGTTTTTCTTTGAAAGGGAGAAAGAAATAAAGTAAGGCCTAATGATTCTGTAACAGATGTGAAAGCTGCTGCCCTTGTTGAATTGGTGGTAGTATTTTGTTTTATTGCAACTGACCTGCCTGATCCCATCTGTTGTCTCTCAGTCAGAACCTGGCTTTTTCAATAAGTAAACCACAGCTGCTTAAAATGGTTCACTAGAGATTTGAACCACCACAAACATTACTCATATGGTCCTGCCCTGATGAGCTTTTTCGGCCAAAAGGCAGGGTCAGGCTGCCTGAAACTTGGGATACACAAGCTAATATTTTTCTGAAGACAAAAAATAAATTCTCATTAGCTTCAATCTAAAAATTAGATTGAGTTCTGACCACAGTTTTAAACACAATCCACCAGAGATTACCTTTTCTTTTTTTTTTTTTTTTCAGATTCTCTCTACTAATTAGTTATTGTGGGGTTAAAGACTATTACTTATAATTAAGCATACATCCACAAAACTGCTACATTAATTTATTATTATGACCACCAAAAGGTCAAAACAAAATATTTATTGCAAAGCTCTTCACTTGACACAAAAGCAATCTGTAAAATGTTTCTAACACACATTTGCAAACTGCTTCTAACAGTCCTACACAGTTAGCAAAAGCCATTATGAAATGCTGCACTGTGATCGGTTAATAGCCAAGTACCGTCCGGTCTAAACAGTGGCACTAAGCACTAACTCTTGCTTAATGTACTGCATCACAAGTACTGTCAATGAGCCTGAGAAGCTATGTTTCTTATGTAAAGTTTCATTTTGGTTTAACAGTTTATATTTTAAATATGCACATGGCTTTAACTTCCTCATTTTCAACCGGTTTCTTTGGAAGACACTGAGTTTGCAGTTTTGCACTCTGCTCTGCCTCTTGTCCTTTGTCTTTCGCACTTCGTTTCCTCCCATTTCCTGGACAGGTTATTTTAGCTTTGAAATAAAGACTATTGTCCGTTGATCATTTGAATAGTACTGTTTCATCCTGGAGAATTCTCAAGTGCTCCATAAAGTGAATCCTTCTGTTACCAAGCAAAGTCTCATGTCTTTAAAGAACATATCCATACCACCTCTTCAAACTTACTGAACACAAGACAGTCCCATCTAGTAAGGCTCCTTTCTGTTGTATAAATAACAAAATTCTTTTGATCCCTGACTGACAATGAGCTATAAACATTATAGACTGGATCCACGTACATAAGATAGCAACCTTACTACTGATTCACAGGTTTCCCCACTGCAACAGGGCAGTCGTTTGATGCCAGTACCTGGCATACCTGCTCATAGCAGACGTAAATAGCTTCCCCCACTTAAATTCCAGATAAGCAGAAAAGCTTCTATCTAAGCAAATGCACACAGCTAACACCCCCCCCATGTACAAAGTAGCATGGGGATGAAGGGGTTAAACAATAAAAGTGACAGGGTCTCAAGTTTTACATCACCCTCAAAGCCACATTTAACATAGAGACCTCCAACAAGGCTTTCCTTGGAGGCTCTCTCATCTTCATGCTGACCAGCCTCATCCAGCGCACTTCAGACTTCCTTACAGGGTTTTTTTTGTTTTTTTGGGTTTTTTGGGGGGGGGGGGAGGGGGGGGGGAGAAGGTCCTTTTTTGTTTTTGGGTTTTTTGTGGGTTTTTTTGGAGGGAGGGGCGGTTGTTTGGGGTTTTTTACCCATATGGCTTCCCATATCTCCAAAGAGGTTGGTAACCTCTACACTTGATCAGAAAATAGTTAAAACACTAATCACTCTAATTAAATGTAAACAGCCAACTAGGTAAGACCAGAAAAGCTATGCTGATGAATGAAGTGCTGGTAAGAGGCAGAGATGCAAACACAACTCAGTATGCAAAAGCCAGTTTGTTCCAGAGATGAAAAGAAAAAAAAAGTTAGTTGAATTCTTAAGATCTTTAATAACTGTATTTACATTTTACATTGTAATGTGAAGAAAACGGAATCAATCGTTTGCAGCAAGCGTTAAACAGGAAAGATGCCAATTTTGTTTTTCTGGGAACATTTGAAAGCTCATGCAGCAAGTTTCATACACGTAGGAACTGACTTGTGCAAGAAACAGAACTGACCCCCTTGCAGTAGCAATTAAAAGGTGTTGTTTCACCCAATCTTAAGGGTGACGCATGTCTTGTGCCAGGGGCTGCCATTTCGGCCAGAGCCTCCTTGGACTGCTGTCAAAATGCCTATCCCCAGAAAGGCAGTAAGTTCACTCCACCCAGCTGATTCTCTCTGCCTAGTTCTTCCCTCTTCCTTCTAAAGAAACCAGCCAGCCCACACACTCAGTCAAACATTAAGCTGGCCTTATGATGCAGTCAATTCACATCTCATTCTTCAGTGCAGTTAGCCAGCTCCATCTCACTCCCTTTTCACTGAGGCTAACCACCTTACTCTGCTTTCCTCTTTTCACTACTTTTAACACGTCTGGGAGGACTCGCCACACTCGGCATCACTTCTTCCTGCTGCTGCCTCTGACACAGCTTTTTCCCCCCTACTGCGTTTGTTCCCTTGCACCTTGCAAGTTCCTGCTGAGGCTTCCTGACAGCATCTTTTGTCATCTTTGTTTTCTGCGGGTCAGCAAAAGCTTCCTCTCTGGCAATACATACAGGGTGGGGTGTGTCTACAAAATCAGCTACAGAGGGACCAGTAAATAATACCACAATTCATTTAGGAAACGATTATTTAAAGATCATTGTTTAAGCAATGACATTTGAGGAGAAAATTAAGGACGTCCAGAAATCCACAGGACTTGAGCTTTCTGGAGACAAGGGGAACAGTAGATAGCATGCATCTGATCTGAACCACCTCCACCTCTGAGCCTGTATTTGAGTTAGCAAGATTTTGCCACTTGCGAGAATATGACACAAAATTTGTTCATTTAAAAAGAAAAATCACACGGAAGGAAAAAAAAGAAAACAACTTGACACTAACCTTAAAAGAGAGAGAGATTTAGTATTGTACAACAAAATAACAGGAAGCTGAAATACTTTTTAAAATTTGATTTGCAAAACCATGTTTCTTTGCCACAGAAATGGTATTTCACCACTTTGCTCACTAAGAAACTATTGCTTACATGCACCCACTTGAAAGCTTGGATCTCACGCGCCTTTCCTCACTACAGTCCTTTTTGGGCCCTCCGTGTATTGTCACAAGCTTAGTCTTTGGTTCACTCTTACACGCTGGTTTAGGTTGCTCTGGTGTTTTGAGCTTATTTCTCTTCCCTTTGCCATCATCCATGGGCTCTCACTGTGCATGCGGCTTTGAGCTCTGCTCTAGGGTCAAGCAGAGCACAGAAGTGCTTCAAATGGCAGGGCCACTCAAAAACGAGACTCGGGACTGGCCGAGTAAGGCAGAAGCAGCCTCTTTCCCAGGGTGACAGATGGGATCCTGGACAGCGGTCTCCAACTGACCAACCGACATTCCCTGGAACCGTCGCACCAGGCCTTTGTGACATCAGCACTGCTCCTGCCTCACGTGCACCCAGGGTTCTGAAGCTGTCCATCCCCGTCCCCCTGCACGACACTAAGCCCTTGCCCCTTAGTGACTGGAAACGTTATGTTTTAAAAAGCAGCTCTGCAAAAAAATAAATAAGTAAGAAGAAGTTTTATTCAAAAAATGAATTAAACCTCTTACTACACCAGCATCAGCTGAAAACACTAAATCTTAAAGAGATTTCTAAAATATGGTTTAAGAATATAAGAATGTAAGAACTGCCATATTGGATTGGACCAATGGTGCGGCTAGCCCAGTATCTCGTCTCTGATAGTGGCAGAAGTAGATGCTAAAGAAAGCGCTTGAACTAGACAGATCTAGAGAGACCTATCCCCTATGAGTTATCTGCCCTGGCATCCATCATTATTGGTTTACAGATGCCAGAGGAAACACGAAACACCGCCAACCATTCTATTCAATAGCTATTAAATTGAATTCAATTATCATTAGTTGTTCCACTGATTCGTGTCAAACTCTGCTCCGCTTGGGCAACGCACGCCACATTGCTTGCTGCTATGCAACTCTGGGAGCAATGCTAATTTTACACATACACATAAAAGGGTGAGAGTTAGACTGTTCTAAGAAATAATGCCAATGAGATTTAAACCATGCCCTTACAAGCTGCAGCCTAATATATGTGTTAGTTGAAGCTTTTCAGGGTAGGAAAGATTGAATCACACTGGCATCATTTCATTGAACAGTCTAACTCCCACCCCCTAATGTACATGTATACATATATTTTTCCTGCAATTTAAGCCGTATATACTTTAACTGCACCAACATGTGAGATAAGTGGCGCTCAGCCTTTTCCATACTGAGCTCCTTTTTCAGAATCACTTGCCCTTTTTCCTATGCCCATTCCAGTTCTGCCATCTACCTGGTAATCAGTTTGGAGTACTTCACAATCAACCTCAGAAAAAAAAGTCAGCGTTGTCATGACCCACAGACACAAATCTCTGTAATACTCCAAAATGTCATAATGTCTCTTATGAGAATCTCTGCACAAGCTACTTTATGGAAAATTAAAACAACATGGTCTTCTGACTAGGAAGCGGGGGTCCCTCCCTTAATACCAAAATGTATGAAAACCAAAAATATTAGAATAAATTAGTACACTGTGGATTAGGAAACTGAATAAAACTGCTATGGAAGTCTATAGTAGAAGAGATTTTTAAAGGGTGGTTTGTTTTTTTTTCCTTTAAGAAGGGCATTCCTCATGCCAAGAACTAGACATGTCTCACCAAGCCTGAGCTCTGAGACAATCTTCCAGTGTTCACAGTAGTCCTAGCTTCGACCTAAGGATGCTTTATGTATTATTAAAAATTAAATCCCAAATGACATGATGATGAGCAACCATCAAACACTGCAAATATGCAAAAACGAATATATAAAATATTTGTTTGATAAATTAATAATTCAATAATTTTGTTTATTACTTAATGTATGGATATTAACTATAATTTATATTAATCAAACACATTTTCATTAACCAGGAAGAAGGCAGGGTAGAAGTAAACCCTATAAATTAAATAACAGATGTATAAGCATTTATAAGCAACGTTACTCACAAAAGCTTAAGTTATACACTTCTGATTTAGTTAGTCTATAAAGTACAAAACTACCCTGCCTTCTGCCTGACTTCAGACTAACACTGTTAAATATCCCTCTCTGCCCATGGATCATATTAAAAGAAATATATGACTAGATTAATAAAATATATTAATTCTAACATTTTAAAAGCAAACTGTAATTAAGGTATAAAACTCAACCCATTATGCTTATAATTAGATTAGCATGCATTAAGGTAGTTACTTTTGATTAATCAAAGGTATTAAACAAATAAACAATCAAATGTATAAGATCTTTGCAGTTGTTTTTAATTCCTACAATTCTGAATTGATAGAGAAGTCCCAAGTATCAATGCCTGCAGTTAAAGTTCCCTAACTTGCCATTAAAACTCCCTTTTCAGCTGCTTGGAGTATGATAAATCCAGACAGACATTTTCAATGCTTCAACTCTACTCCAGGTTGAATAATCTTTTGAAAAACATTTTTCAAAAAAAATTAAATATTTCAGAGAATAAGATAAAAAATATATTAGCAAACTATGCTTTAAAAGTCTGTTCAGTTATATATGTTTTACCTGTTCTAATGTCTCAGAAAATTAGGAGCATGAACTTGACATTTGTCAGTAGGAACACTAGAGGTCAAAGAACACTGTTTGAAAGGCTAACTACAGCTAAATTATAACCCGCAGAAACTGAACGTTCGCAGAGCTTGTTTGACACTTGTCCTTTAACTGCTCCATATACACTACCAAGTCCTTTCGCCTCCTGTAATATGCACAGTTAAGAAAGGTCAAAGAAAAAGCTGATGTCCTGTTCCTTATCACAATATCCTTTGGCTTTTCAGCAGGTGCACGATGCTAAGAGACAGGAAACAGTATCTTTTATAATCTCCTCTCTCCCACTGACTTCTATTTAGATTTCTGTGCATTTTGCAAGCCTTGTAGTTACAGAAGGCCTCATGCTAAGGTCTCTTGCAAATGAGAACGCAGGATCTCTTACAGTTGCATACAATGAAATTTCTTTGATTTTTTTGTTTGTTTTTGTTTCCTATCTTGAAAAAGCCTAGGAAATTACACACTTAAAGCAAAAGCAGAAGCAAAAGAACATTACTTGACCCTGAAAAAGGAGCAGTTCAATGTAGGGACCTATCCAATTTCAGTTGGCTTGTTCAAGATTCATCCTATTCTCATGCCTATGTATTACAATGCTGTCTTTAATTACAAGATTGCAGACTGTACTATCCACAGGACCTACCCATCATTCAAAGATAACCATTCTTCAAGGAACAAGACAGAAGTTCAATATTTCTTATTAACACTTCTATGTAATGTGTGGCCCCCAAAAGTTATTTACTTCATGGTGACCAAGTAATATGGAATTTTTATTTACTTAGTGACTTTTGCAGTGTTTACTTTTCTCCCAGTGAAATGTAAACTGCATGAATAGAAGCGTAGATTTAAGTAATGAAGTTTACACCCCATCTGAATTTCATATATTCTATAACAACCACTTGCACATCAGATTATTTAATGAAACTGTATATATAGTTGTGTTTAATTATAGCCTTGTTTTATATGTATATACATACATACATACACATAACAAGGCTATAATTAAACACAGGGCTATAGTGTGTGTGTGTGTGTGTGTGTGTGTGTGTGTGTGTGTGTGTGTGTGTGTGTGTGTGTGTGTGGCCTTGTACTTAATTCTGTATTATCCTAAGTTTTCCCTTAGTGACCTATTGCCTAAGAGGAAACATCCTATTTTAAACAGAGCTTTTCTTGACCTCATTAGACAGCAGACAGAAAAGTGTCTGAAATCACAGACCCCTCCAGACAGGAAGGCAGTACTGCACTTTAAGATGTACAGATGACAAGAGGTAGATACTATCATCATTATTTACTAGTCATTCAGTTGCATGGATTCCCTAAAATACAGGAAAGTCGCAGGCTTTAAAAAAAAAAAAAAAAAAATCGGCAAATGCTGAATGGACTGGACACAGACACGTAGGGAGAAGTCAGATATTTCAGTGCATACTTCCCTTTTAACAGGTCACAGAGAAAACAATTCTGATTTGCATTCACATTCATAGAAATGACAGAAGAGTAGGAATTTGTAGCAGTTCCCTCTTCTGTAGTTTGCATGGAAACTGCCATTCCCCAGTAACAGCTTAAAAACCAAGAGCTAAATTAAATGGTTTAAAGAAACACACACACACACTCCTCTCCCCAGAGACTTTTGTATGTAGGCACCCACTAGTTACAGATGCAGTGCACAAATTTCAGAAACGTAGTATAAAACTTAGTTCATATCAGATCCTTCTGAAGTAATTTTTCTTTTTTTTTTTTTTTTAGTGTCGCATCAAGGTTTCTTGAATTTAGCAATCCTAATGAAGACAAAGCTAAGGAGCTGTTAATGTTGCCATACAGATATTGCCAATTCTTGATGCATTTTACTATTATTTGAGTCAGGTAGTGATAATCGTTGTACACAATATTTGCTGAATGCAGTACCACCATTGAATTACAAGCACATCTTTCTCTCTAGAAAAATGCTTTTGCACTGAAACTTAATACTGTATCTCAACAAGTATCACTTGCACCAGAGATTATTAAATTGCTGATAATGAAATACTTAGTATTATGAGACTAGAATAGCCATTACTTATCAGAGCCAGAAGGTCCTTGCAAATCACTGCCATCATCATTACCTGTGACTTCACAGTTAGGAGAATAGCTTGCAACGCTGCAGTTAAATTTAGTGACTGAGCCGAGTAGAATTTGTTATTTAGGAGTAGAATTCAATTACAAACCCTGCCCGAGGTAACTATGATGCCTTCCATGGCACTACTTTCCACCAAAACTAAGAAAATGCTTCTGACCAATACACTAATAAATAAATCCCAGTAAGATAGCCAACAACGTTCTAAGAATTTCTCATTTACCATGTAATTTTGAGCGCTCCTAGAGCTCATCCTGTTCCCTTGTAGTAAATGAAGGTTCACCACTAATTTCAGTGAGAGATCAGATGTTTAACCATAATTTGCTTTGGTTTTTTTTAAACCCCAAATACAAATTAAATAAAGTAATGAAAAAATCAATTTCTATTTGAATAGCCAACATGCAACTTGAACAATGACGCCACACAATCAGACTGAGGAAATTTGTAAAAACAACAGCTTGCATACTGAGTGTTTCTCACCTGCCTACCTGAACTTATTAAAATTTGGTCTTTCAGTACTATACACAAAGCTTATTATGTCATTTTATAAAGATGATACTACAATTGTCACTGTGGTGAAAATAAAAAACAAAGTAACTATGTTATTCTTTTGAAAAAGTAAAAGAAAGCTGCTGAATCATTTCTAAATCTAAATCCAGTTCTGAGTTCTGTCTAAAGTCATTCACATTCCCTACAGGAAAAGCAGCTTAGTGTACAAAAAGTATTCACAAAATATATCCGTGCACAGAACAATACCCACTCTTTACTATGTACTGTAAATACAAAAGCAGACTAGCTATAAAATCAGCATGCTGTCAAAAAACAAAACAAAACAAACCACTGAAAAAAACACAAAAATTACAAAAGGAAACAGGCAAAATCTATTTCTTGAATGAACTGAATGTGCTATGCAACAGCATTTCTATTTTTTTAAATACATCACAAGAATAGCTGAGAATAGGTAGGGGAGCCAGGGCTAATCATGGAGCCCAACTCACTGCTTCCTCCTAGTGCAGCAGCATGGCCCAGGTTGGGGCAGCCCTAAGGGAGGCGGGGGTCAGTGCCCGTCACCTCTCACATCCAGCCCCACATGGAGGCCGTAGTTTGCAGGCGGACTGCAACTGGAGCGCAGCTTCCCACCCCCTCCCTCTCCTGGTGGCAGCAGAGTGAACATGTCACCCACCACCTACTTGCAGTGGTGCCAGGCACTCAGGGCAGGCTGCCATGCACCGGTCACTGCCCTTGCCCCTGGGCCATGAAGCAGGGCCAGACTGGGCTGCAGCTGCCCATTGTTCCCCCCACCACTGCCCATGCTCCTGGCCTGCAGCAGCCCACCGTAAGTGCCCAGTGCCACGAGCAGGCAATGGGTGGCAGGTGCCTCACCTCCGCCTGCTGCAACAGTTTGTTCCACCACTGCCAGGAGAGGGAGGGGGCTGGGGAGCCGAGCTCCAGCTGCAGTGCACCCGCAGTGCGGAAGGCAGTGGGTGCTGACCCCAGCCTCTAGGACCACCCTAGCCCCGGCCGCACCGTTGCAGCATGAGACAGCAGTGAGTCGGGCTCCATGATCAGCCCCAGCCCTCTCCCCTCCTCCCCCCTGCGTGCAGCCAGGTCACATCCCCTCTCCCCTCCACCCTCTCCTCACAGCTGGACCTGCATTGGCCTCAGGCAATGCTTGCTGCTCCTCTGAGGGTCTCAGCCCAGGCACTGAGGTACAAGCCCCACCTGAGAGGATCTTCAGAATGGGACAGAACCAGCACCCTGGCAGTGCCCGTGCCACTGCTCCCTACAATAGGGGAGATTAAACCACCCCCTTCCCCTCAGCCTCCTGGTGTCTGGCCGCTGTGGCCCCAAGTACATGAGCGGAGCCTATCGGTGCCCATGCCGCTGCCCCCTGCAATGGGTGGATTAAATCCCACCTTCCTATCAGGCTACCAGCACCTGGCCATGCTCTTGCTCCTGCAGCTGGAGCAGTGAGGGAGATGGGGGTGTTGAGGATGCCTGGCAAGGGCTGCTGCCCCCTGCCAGACACCCAGCTGCACCCCAGAGCAGGGTTTCCCATCCCCACCCACTTCTCAGCCAGCCAGAGCAGTGATAGTGCTCCAGCTAGGGAGGAGAAAGGTAGGGCCAACCCTGCTTGGCTGGGACAGACAGCCCAGCCCAGCTCAGCCCAGGGCTGCAGAGCGTGCTGGGGGACTGTTTTAACTCAAACTGAGAAGGGGCCTGGGACACAAGTTCCATAAACCGGTTTGACCTCAATCAGTTAAATCTGATACTACATTCAACCAGGTTCAACTCAAACTCAAAATTGGGGGTCTTCAAAAGGAAGCTTGATAGACACCTTGCCAGAGTCATCTGACCCCAGTACTCTTTCCTGCCCACGGCAGGGGGTCAGACTTGATGATCTGCTCAGGTCCCTTCCAACCCTACTAACTATGAAACTAGGTTTAAACCAGTTTCTGAATACTTAAACCAGCTTGTGTGTAACTTCCATCCCTAGCCCTTATGTTTCAATCACTGGCAAGTCACTTCACCTCTACTTCCCTCCTATCTGTTTTCCACCTCATAGTTTTTAAGACTGTAAGCTTCTTGGGGCAGGACTGTCTCATTATGTGATTACACAGGGCCTACCTAGCACAGTGCTTCTCAATCTTTGTAGACTGAAAGCCCTCTCCATAACTTTAGTGAATCGAGTGGCATCCCCTTTCAGAAAACTAAATGTATTTAGTACAACACAGAAAACTAAACTCCACGTACAACACAGACGGCGCAGAGAGAGAACATCAGGAGAAGGAAATGCCGGGTCTTCGTCATCGGGGATTCCATCCTAAGGGGAATGGAGGGTCCCATCTGCTGACCCAACCCCATGGCACGAGAGGTCCGCTTCATGCCTGGGGCTCGGATTCGGGACATCACAGAGAGGATCCTGGGCTACATTCGGACCTCAGACCAGTACCCCATGGTTCTCATCCCCATGGGAACAAATGACATGGCCAGAGGGAACCAGACCATATCATGAAGGACTTTGAGGTCCTGGGGGACAAGCTCAAGAAGACAGGGGCACAGGTGGTATTCTCCTCTATTCTCCCGGTGAGTAGGTGTGGACGGCGACATGAGGCCTGCATTGGCGAGGTCCACCGATGGTTACAGAGTTGGTACCTCCAGGCAGGCCTCGGGTTCCTGGATAACGACCCACACTTTCGTGCAGGGGACTTGCTTGGGTGGGATGGGCTATACCCCTCTCCTAAAGGCAAGCATGTCTTCTCTTCCAGGTTGGCTGATCTCGTGCGGCACGCTTTAAACTAGCTTCACCGGGAGATGGGACCACAGGAAGACATGAGGACACCTCCCAGTCAAGACAAGTGACATACACAGGGAGTACCCAGGTAAGCAGCAGGGGTCCAGATAGTCCTGATAATCAGGGGGTGGCATATGCACCAATTCAAGGCCTTAAATGCCTCAATACCAATGCTCGTAGTATGGGGAATAAGCAGGAGGAACTCGCCCTCCGGATAGCTAGTTCAAACCCGGACACAGCAGGGCTCACAGAAACCTGGTCAGATTCATCCCATGACTGGGCGATCAACATTAAGGGCTACAGGCTATACAGGCGGGATAGAATGGGGAGGAAAGGCGGGGGTGTGGTGCTTTACATCAAAGAGCAATACACATCCTCAACCAGCAGGATGGGGTCAGAGGAGGGGCAGGCTGAAGTGCTCTGGGTCAGGGTACAGGGGGGTCGTGGGGAAAGGGACTTAACAGTGGGGATCTACTACAGACCTCCCAACCAAGGGGAAGAGCTGGACCGCGAATTCTCAGGTCAGGTTGCGGAGGCACTTAAAGCAAGGGATGTAGTTGTCATGGGTGATCTAAATTACCCAGACATCTGCTGGGAGGAGCAGTCAGTCAGATCTGACCGCTCACAGAGGTTCCTGGCTGAGATACAGGACCTCCACGTAACCCAAGAGGTGCACAGTCCTACCAAGGGGAATGCCCTGCTGAACCTGATCCTGGCCACAGGCAATGACCTGGTGAGGGGACTCCAAGTCCTTGCCCACCTGGGCAATAGCAATCATCACTTGCTGGAATTCACCATCCAGTGCAGGGTGTAAAGGGCCTGCAGCAAGGCAGCAGCCTTAGACTTTAAGAAGGCCAACTTCAATGAGCTGAAGCGATTAGTGGGGGAAGCACTAGAGTCCTGGACAGTAGGGGAACTGGGTGCCCAAGATGAGTGGTTGTTCCTTAAGGAGACGATACTCAGAGCCCAAGGGGTGACAATCCCAACAAGAAGCAAAGGGGGCAAGAGTGCCCAAAAGCCCCCCTGGCTCACCAAGGGCATTTGTGAATGCCTGGTTGCCAAAAAGGAGGTGTACACCCAGTGGAAGGGGGGGGAGGGTGCTATTACCAAAGAGGAATATATCTCCACCGCTCAGGTCTATAGGGGGGCTGTTAGGAAAGCTAAGGCAGATACGGAACTAGGGTTAGCATCAAGGATAACAAAAAGTCCTTTTTTAAATACATAGGGAGAATGAAGAAGGCCCCAGGTAACGTGGGGCCCCTGCAGGATATGCTTGGCAATCTGTGGAGACACCAGAGGAGAAAGCAGACCTCTTTAACAATTTCTTTGCCTCTATTTTCTTGTGCAGGAACCGGGACTCCCGTACCAAGATTCAGGACGGACTCGGGAGAAACTCCGCCAAGCCTAGGGTCAGGGAGGCACGGGCTAGAGAATTTCTGGAGGGGCTGGACGTGTTCAGATCAGCAGGTCCAGATACTCTCCACCCCAGGGTGTTGAAATGGTTAGGGGTTATCGTAAGGCCCCTGGCACGGCTTTACAAGCACTTGTGGTGCTCTGGCCAGATGCCAGACAACTGGAAGAGGGCCAATGTGGTCCCCATCTTTAAAAAAGGGAAGAGGGAGGAACCAGGCAACTATAGGCCCATTAGTCTTACTTCAATCCTGAGGAGGTTCTTTGAGAAGATTATCAAGGAGCATATCTGTGATGGGCCAGCAGCGGGGATGATGCTCAAGGGCAACCAGCATGGTTTCATTAGGGGCAGGTCCTGTCAGACCAACCTGATTGCCTTCTACGATCAGTCACAAAATCACTAGAAGCAGGTGTCGCGGTAGATGTAGTCTTTCCGGACTTCAGGAAGGCCTTCAACTGTCTCCCACCCCATTCTCATTAAAAAGTTAGGTGACTGCGGCATTGATGCCTACACAGTCAGATGGATTGCAAATTGGCTGAGGGGTCGCACTCAGAGAGTGGTGGTGGACGGGTCATTCTCGATCTGGAGAGAAGTGGATAGCGGGGTCCCCCAGGGCTCGATCCTTGGGCCTGCACTGTTCCATTTCTTTATTAGCGACTTGGACAACAGGGTGAAGAGCAGCCTCCTTAAATTCACAGACAACACCAAGATTTGGGGTGAGGTGGGCACACTAGAAGGAAAGGACAGATTACAGCAGGACCTGGACAGGTTACAGGGGTGGGCAAATGAAAATAGGATGGGACTCAATACTGACAAGTGCAGGGTGCTGCACTTTAGCAATAAGAACCAGCAGCATACCTATAGGCTGGGGAACTCCCTTCTTGAAAGCACGGTGGCAGAAAGAATGAACATGGGCCGACAATGCGAGAACACAGTCAGTAGGGCTAACCGTACCTTGTCGTGCATTCACAGATGCATCTCAGGCAGGGCCAAGGAGGTGATCCTCCCCCTCTATGCAACACTGGTCAGGCCACAGTTGGAGTACTACGTCCAGTTCTGGGCGCCGCACTTCAGGAGGGATATGGACAGAGGGTCCAAAGGAGGGCCACTCACATGATCCGGGGACAGCAGGGCAGACCCTATGAGGAGAGGCTACAGGACCTTAACCTGTTCAGCCTTCACAAAAGAAGGCTGAGGGGGGACCTGGTGGCCATCTATAAACTTATTGGGGGGGACCAGCAGGGTTTGGGAGAGACCTTGTTCCCCCGAGCGCCTCCCGGAGTAACAAGGAATAATGGCCATAAGTTACTAGAGAATAGGTTTAGACTAGACATTACAAGGCACTACTTCACAGTCAGGATGGTTAGGATCTGGAACCAACTTCCAAGGGAAGTGGTGATGGCTCCTACCCTGGGGGTCTTTAAGAGGAGGCTCAACATTTACCTGGCTGGGGTCACTTGAGCCCAGTTCTCTCTCCTGCCCATGGCAGGAGGTCAAACTAGAAGATCTCCAAGGTCCCTTCCAACCCTACTTCTATTAATCTATGAATCTATTTATTATAGTGATCACCTGCTTGAAGAGGGGCCAAGAAGGAAGAGGAATAGCCAGCAAAGAAGAGCCTGAGCTGCAGTGAGCTGTTGTGGGGAAGGTGCTTCTGCAAAGGAAGAGCCTACATTCATCCCCTCACAGAAGCCCAGGCTTATCTTCTTTCTCCCAGCAGCACCCTTCAAAAGCTGTTGTGGCACCCTGATTGACAATGAATGAACAAACACAAAGAGGCCACAAACCATCTATTTGTAGTGCAAATAATGTTATCAAGGAATTGCAGAACAGATTATGCATCCAACTCACTTAATCTCAAACTCCCCCAGCAAAAATGGAACAGAGAAGGGGGCAGCCACCTCATATATTCTTCCAAATACCTTGAATAAGTTACTTCATGGGACTGGTATGCACAAGAGGAAAGGATTAGGCAGCACTATCCCAAGTAAAGATTTGGTCAGGCCAGTGGTGGGACCAAGGGATGATATACATTTGTCCTGCCTCAATTAGCAAATGGCATTCTAGTAAGTAGATTCAAGTCATGAAAGCCCTCTTTAATGAGATAAAATATTAATAAAATTAGTCTTTATTATTATTCTAATTGGGATGAAGTTAGAGTAGCACTGGCAGAGGATTTAATTTACATTAAAAAACAGAGAGACAGATGTTCCAATGGCCTGGTGTGGCACTGTGCACTGCCAGCCAGAAACACAAGTATGAACCTCTCAAACGGTCTGAAGCAAGGAATGTTGTGGTTAATATCTTTTGATGGACCAACTGCACAGTTGGGAGAGATTTAGGCAAGCTTTTGGGCACAGAGTACCCTTTCTCCGGTGCTTGGCTTCTTAGTGGCAGTAGTGCAGGGACACAAATGGGTGCTCGGGGCACAGGCGCAGTAGTGACTTCTGGTTGCCACCATGATCACAATTGCAAATCACACAGCTGCCAGCAGCAGACGCTCTTTTTCACTTCCTCCCACCCCAACCTCCCTCCCTACCCTGCAACTCAGTGCCCAGGGCAGTTGCCCCATTCACCCTACCCTAGTTATGCTACCATTAGGCAGGGAACATTGAGGTAAGGCAATAATCCCTCCTTAGCAAGAGGGATTTGAATGTTGGTTAACCACAGTTTATTTCCTTCAATGTCTGCTCTATGAGCATCTTGGGATCAAAAAAATAAATAAATAACGTTCCAGGTCCAGGGACAGATGGGTAAAAGTCAAGGGAATACAAATCATGGTTTATTTGTACAAAGATTAGACATTCTGGAAGACAGAAGAGGCCAAATTTTTGTTTCTGTTAAATGACTCTACCGCAATTACTCCAGACATACATCAGTGTAACTAATATCAGAATCTGGACCAAACTTTTCAAGAAGAAACATCTATGTTCTTCAGACCTTTTTACCTAGACTATATGCTATTCTGGTTCTGACTAAGCTAAATCTGCAAGAAAGAGGTCCTCCTTTTAGACACAGTGACATGCTTTTGTGGATGTCAGACATTATGGAACCGAGGAAACGCTTTTGCTACATGCAGAAGAAAGGTTCAACAAGGGGGAAATAAGATTCAAAAGGCCTTGTAATTAAGGCTAAAAACCCACTATATAATGATTTAAGGGCCTCTTTTCTGATTTTTTTTTTTCTTTTCAGCATTTATATCAAGGTTGAATTTTGTAAAGGAAAAAAGAGAGAGAAAAACAGAGAGGGAGGGAGAAAGGTGGAAAAGTTTACTAGTTCCCTCCACAAAAAAGTTGTAAATCAGTAAGGAGATAGTAAGTAGGGTATTGGTTTTTAAGTGGTTGTAGAAGAACAAAATATTCTTCTATTTTCATTGGTGGTCTGAAAGTAAATTGAATTTTGCTTCCTGTTTCAATCATAACATTTCGCATTTTTTTTAACTTCTGGTAACTTCATCAGACAAAGCATAGTCTCCCAATCATGTAAACACAAGTTTTACTAATGGACTTAGCTGCAATAGGACCAGACCAATACTGTCAACATACCATCTAAAACCAGGGCAGGCAAAATATGGCCCATGGGCTGCTTCTGGCCCACCAGGCACTTTCATCCCACTCACGGCACCCACCAAGGAACTGTTCCTTTGAGGGTGGGAACGAGGCGCCAACATGTACACACAGCCCCAAACATAACCTATTGCACTTTGCTCCCACCCTCATGGGAGGAAAGGCGCAGCCCAACCAGCATGCAACTTCCAGGTGGGGCTGCTGCCGCTACAGCCCCCAGGGACCTGCTCCACTTCCCCATCTCCTGCTGGCTCTGTGCTGAAGGTAGGGAAGCGGCAGCAGCAATGGTGGGGCAAGGGAGAGGACTGTGGAGCCCACATGGGCAGCATATGGGGCATGTGGGGACTCCCTCACACTTCCGCCATAGCACGCAGCCCCGGCAGGTAGTAGTAGCAGCAGCCACAGCAGGCAGGGTTCTCAGGGTGCAGGTGCCCAGCAAGGCATAGCTCCGGCCAGCTCTGCACAACGCAGCAAGGAATGCAGCCCCCTGCCAAGCCGTCTATATCGTTGGCACTTCCCACACTTGCACTGCCTGGGAGGGAAGCCCCAAGTGCTGGAGCCGGCTGCCTTCCCCGCCACCCAGAGGAAGATGCCTGGAGCTTCCCTGTGTCATGAAGCCCTGGCAGGGAAGGCAGCCGGCTCCAGCACTTGGGGCTTCCCTCCCACGCAGTGCGAGTATGGGAAGCACCAGAGATACAGACAGTTTGGCAGAGGGCTGCGTGCCTTCCCACAAAGCGCAGTGCTGGCCAGAACCACACCCCACCTGCTGCTGCTGTGCCATGGGGGAAGTGCAGGGGGCCCCACACATCCCCACCCTCCCACACACCCCATAAATGCCACACACCCACACCCTGCCCCCACAGCCCCCCATATACTCTACACCCCTATACATCCTCTGGTGGTAACAGTCAGGGGTAGGACTTCTGGTCCCAAGGTGGCAACCAGGGGGTGGGGCAACTGTCAAGGGGCGGTGCTACCCATGCAGCCCTCAGCAGCTCACTAAAACTCATTAAGCAGCCCTGCATCCCAAATAATTGCCCGCCTCAATCTAAAATCTGCACCTCAGAAGAATTTAATGTATAGAATTCAGGTCTACATGTTATAAACACATGAATCATTAAAACAGTAAACCAGCCCATGGTAAGATTCTCTTATCTACAAGAATTCCTGCTGTTAGATTTCTTCTCGGTGGTTGACTAAATATTTTAATGTAGTATTTATCACTTTCTTTAATACTGAATAAATTACAAGAGCAGTTGTTGCAAAGAAGTGGATCCCAGATTTCTACAGCATTGCTGACTTTAGCCATTTTGTACATATGGAGCATTCTCTATTCTTATTTTGGGAAGGTAAATGTGCAATTTATTTTCTATTCTGTTGCTATATTAATATCAGAATATTCAAGATGTGAAATATATCAAAAAGATAAGCTGCATGCACAGGTTACACTTTAAATGGCTCCAATGAAACGTTAAAGTTTACACCTTTTTCCGACTACCAATGTGAGCAATAAATGGTTCCCATCACTGATGTCAGCTTCCAGCTATCAAGAAATAATTAACTACTAAGATTAATTAATACATTAGCTCCGTGTTGTTTTTTAAAAATTCTTATTTTTATGCCTGAGAGCCTGGAAATTGCAGAATATCACAGAAAGCAGCAGGAACTCCTTCAAAATTTCTAGATCTCCAAATCCCTCACCCATCCCCACTCATATTTTTCTCCTTCAATTTTAAGGCAGATTTTGTTTTGTTTTATATTTAGCAGATTTTACTGTGCATGTTTCAGCAAGATATTTACTAATCAGCATGAATTCTTAAGCCCGGCTACAAAAATGTGGCTGCCAAAGAGAACATACCACTGACAGATCGATTATGTGATGTTTCAAAGGAACGGAGTTCCAGCATTCTTTGCCAGAAAGCTTAGGCACCCAGCAAGCCCACTCAGATGTGATATTCATTCACTTTCCTGCTAGCAAAATATCAATTAAAAACAACAACAAACTTTGTGTGACTTCCTGTGTATTTCCCCCGCCTTGCACCTCCCCTGCCCCCTGGCTACCATGGTCACTCCTGAAGCCCTGCTAAATACATACAAACAGGGATATAAAACACATAAATGTTTCCCCTAAAATTTATCTTCCATGGAACCCATTTCAAGAGAGACAGTTCCTTCTTTCCCTCTCCCCTTAACCCTACTTCAGGATACCTGTCAGCACAAAACAGCCAGCAGCTGTGCACAATTAGCAGTGGCAGACCTAGGATTCAGTTAACAAGGGCAAATGAAAAATTGGAGGAAAGCTGCCCCTCATTTTCCATCACCCTTTGTCCAACCACCCCAGTGGGCTGCCCCACATCCCCCCCACACACAGCCAAAAAACAATAGTCAGGAGCCCAAGGCTCCTTCCCTCCTCACCCTACAACTGCTCGAAGCCGATGTTCCTCCCAGAGTTTTCTCACTATGTGTGAGCATCTCCCTCTTCCCAGGCTGCCCCATGCTTTCACTAACATCTTAAGTGCCACTGTCTTTGCCAGATTTCCTTCTTATCCATTCATATGCTGTCAAGTGCTAAATGAAACTTTTTTGTTGGATTTCTCCAGCCTGCCTCAAAAAATCTAAGAACATGTGGTGCTGGAGAAGTACGACAATGATACTGACCAAAACAAAGTTAAAGAGGAAGGGAATTTTGTCCCAGTATTCTGCAACAGCAAAAGTTCTCAAGGTACTAGGCCAAGAGATGATTCTGAGTCATTTAAAACTGGAAACATTATTTTTGCCAAAACAGAAACCTTAAAGTAAAAGTGCTGGGGTACTGCGGTAGCCATGATGGTCTAGGGCAATAAGGGAGAAGCAAGACTTGGTTGGTAGAGGTGCGCTGATACATCGGTCCCATATCATATTGGCACCAATATAAGGAAAATTGACATCACTGGCAATTAGGTTTTTTTTGGCTGATGTGGCCAACAATGTTACCAATAAATGCTGTGTGCATGCATGCAGCTGCAGCGCAGCATGCAGACAGTCAGGAGCACAGCCTGGCAATGTGGAGAGCAACGTCCGGGTGGTAAGTCTGTTGTGGGGGAAGGAAAGGGTGTGGGGGGGCAGATTGAGGCCCCCATGCTGAAGGGGGGAGTGGGGCTGGGGCAGGCGCTGTACAGCTGGAGTGGGGCAGAACACAGGACAGAGACACAAGCAGCGCATGCGGGGATTGCGTGGGGGGGGGAAGGGTTGGCTCCTGCAGCTGTGCACACCCCAGGAGGGTATGGGGGGCATGTGTCCCCAAGATATGTGCGTGGGATGAAGAGAGCCTGCCACTGTGACCAGAGGCAGCGCCAGGCTCTAAGCCTTTTCCCGGGGGCCAGGCACTGGAAGAGGAGCTACGGGGATGGCTACAGCCACCTCAAAATTCACCATAGCCCCCATCACAGCACCGCCACCTCCTGCCCCAAGCGTATCCCAGCCCAGCCTCCCTGCCCCCACCAGGAACAGCCCAGCACGCAACAGCAGCCCACCCTTGTCCCATGCCCAGATCCGGGGGGCACACAACCCCCCCATGCCCTCCTGGGGTGTGTAGCAGCAGGAGCTCCCCCCCGTGACCCCCCGCTCTGTCCTGTGCTCGGTAATTGGATTGGTATCAACCAATATGGCTCAATTAAAAAAAAAAAAAATCGGCCATCAGTATCAACCCCAAAAATCTGCTGGTACACCCCTACTGGTTGGTAATATTTTTTACTGGAACTACCCTACAGTTGGGAGATATGTTGGACAAGCTTTCATGCACAAAATGAAACCATTCACATAAAACAAGCAGAGGGCAATAAACCTGCAGAGCAAAAGGAAGTTAAAAGAAGTAGCTACAAGCCAAGTAAAGGGCAGTTGAAATATGTGAAGAAGAAGACTATCTACAAAAAAAGGATCCGCATTACCTGTAGCATACAGTGAGGTTAACAGAGAGAGAATATAAATAAGAGAAAGTAGGAAAGCAAAAGGCTGTGAAGAGCAAGGGGTTTAGAAACTGAGCCTCCCATGGGAAGGGCAGTGTTGGTTCATAGTGTGAATGAAATGTGAAAAATTCTGATCTTGGGGGACAAGAAACAGAGGAAAAATAGGCAAGCAACTGAGCTGCTATAACAGGGGAAAAGAGGTAAGGGGCTCAGAACTTCATGGGAAGAAGAGAGTACTTTCAGTTGCCTCAGAGTAGCAGATCATCCATCCTTGACTATGTGTAAATAAAGTAAAAAATTTCATTTTCCAAAACAGAACGAGTATGAAAATAAACATAAATTAACAACTGCTCAGTGGCATAGCAGGTGTGTTCAGAGTGGGGAAAAAAGGCATCTGAGTTTATATCAGACCCTGCAAATTTGCATCTGATGAATCAGACTTGATGAACTCCCACTCTACTATAAGACAAGACCTAGCATTCATTCCGGGTCTAAGACCAGGCATGAGAAAGACTTGACCTAAAAAGGATTTCTTTTGTTAAAAGGAGGTTAAGAAATTCTGAAAACAGGCAGTAATAATGGAAACCATTTTGCAGCCTTAACTGTATCTTTTTTGTTTCCAGCAGAAACTATAACAGTAAAATCTTGAATATTTTTGGGTAGCTTAATTTAGGAAAGAAGATGAGACAATGTAGACATCACTTTCACAGCTTTAGACCCAAAGGAGTCTAATGCAATATGTATAGATTAACAAAGAGTTTATATGACCAGAAAACAAAAAAGGGCATTGTTGAACTGAAGGGCATAAAGTGGATATTTAAAAAAAAAAAAAGTTTAATTACAAAGGCTTCCTACCCAAAGATGAAATATCTGTTGCTTTGAATCTGTGCAGTAAATAGACTGGGGGTGGCAAAATCTAACTTAAAACGTAGACTAATGTTGATAAGTACAAGCCACAATCTTGCACTGATTGAAGTTTACAGAAGCCCATATTTATAGGCAGACTATCAAGAACACTCTTATGTGATCTCCTGCCAAGTAAATCGAGGCATTGCACCTTTACACCATTTGATCGTAAGGGTCTCAGAACAGAAGAGTGATACCTTTTTCCTCTACCCCTTAACTTTAAAATGGTCATTAAACTCAATAATGGGGAACAGAAAACCCACACACACAATGTCTGAAGAGGTCTGGTTCTTTTCCTCCACCCCCAACTCCAGGCTTCTTAGTTCTTAAATCACGTGAAAGAAATTCCACTAATTTAAGAGAAGTCCCCACAGTTATCAAAAAGTCCAGTGCTTTTCAGACTGCTGATCGAATGCTGAAAAATCTAGCCAGTCTGCTGTACATTGTTTTATATGGAATACAGCTGGTATTTTTAATAATGCCTAAAGGAACTAGATGCCCATCTCCCCCTGGAGTTTCCACTCCTTTGAAAAATCTAAAACATGCTTTTTCCTTATAATATTTAGGGAAAAAATTATGACCTTGGGTTTTAATTTCCTAAGCTTTCATATGCCATGGGACTGTCAGACTATGTTAGTTCTAAGGAAACCTCCAGAGGAAAAAAAAACCTACCATAATGGTTTTAGCAAATGTTGGTGACCAAGAAGGCTGTGCATTTCCCTTTTGGATAGTGCAAGTCTTTTAAACGAGACTTACACACAGAGGTTCTGATCATCTGCAGCAATTAACAAACCCTAGGCATTTATTTTTTACCACTGAAATACAGATACTAGACATAGTATACTGGCCATATAGTGTGGGTTGTTAAAACCAGTCTACCAATTCGGTTCCATTTGGCTACAGCATTCCTCTCCACTTCCTACCCGAGTTTATGTGCTGTGGTATGCTTGTCATGGTCTCTTCCTTAGAGAGAGCTGCATTTTACCAGCAGCTGTAATGAACTATACACATTAAAACAGCTTGCAGTACACTGGGATCCATTTCAGTGTTGCCTCTCCTAATCCCAGGTAGCCACTTCATGCTTCAATTGCATATGAAAGGAAAATATGAGCTAAAGCCCAAAAGAAAGGACCACTTTGAGTGACTGAGAAATAACACCACTCTTAAAACCTTTGCCAAAGATGAGGATTTCCCAGGTTGTTTGAAGAATCCCTATTTAGCAATATTTAATATGATCTCCTGGATCAATACCTGCCAATAAAGATCTTTTTACAAACTGTTATTAAAATGCAAGATTGAGCTGCAAATGGCCCAAAGATAGGTATAATCTCTATTTCAGTATCTTTGTTTTATACTTTCAGTTTGACACTAGAGCCTGTACTTTGCTGTAATCCACAATACTTTCAAAGTTTATTAATGATACAGTGAAAGCCTAAAGAGCCAGTCTGTACCAGTGGTGATCATTCTCCTCAAAATAAAAACCTGCCAGATAACCAGGGTGAATAAATAAGTAGCCATTTATAGCAGCAGTTCTGCTCCAAAACACTTCAATGCTACAAACTTGAGTCCATGATGCTTTGAACAGCATTATGGCATAGGACCATCCAGGAATCTATTATTTTAGGTTGGACCTCTGTTTAACAAAACCTTCACTTTCCAAAACTCTGTAACATTCTATTCCCTTCTGAAAAGATGACTGCTTTTACACAGTAAGGCAGAATATTTGCCCATACATGGACAACAGTATTATCATGGACCCCGTCTATTATCAAGCAGGAAATTAGAAGGCCTAAAGCAGTCTATCTTACTCATTTTCTTCATAGGGAAACCATCATGAATTTGCCATATAGAGGTGGATGGATGCTCCTCATTTACAAACTTGACTGCAGTCGCTACTATCCATTTCATAAAACCATACATTTCACATACCTGCAGTTACAGGGAGGTATTGATGGTGGTTGGTTTATACTCCAGAAACAGAAGAGAGACTCTCCCAAGCAAAACTGACATCAGTAAATCCATCAACAGTAATAAGAAAACAGGAAGCAACAAGAACTCTATTATCTGCCGCTTAATACTCTTCAGACCTTTCCTGTTGGGTGCCTAAATTTACCTTGGTCTTTGTAAAACCTAAAATCTGCAGAACTCAACCAGCATGAATCATTTTGTCTTCTGATGCTAGGTTATCTGTAACCTGTTGTTGCACTGTTATCTTCTACAGTGAGTCTTATTTGAAGTTGTTTTCATGAGATCTCAAGAAGTCCACTGGATAGATTACATTACACTATCACTAGATCTCAAAGATGGATTTGAGATATAAAACAGGCCAAAATTCCTTAAGTAAGATCAAAAAGTGTACACTTCTCTCACACAGGGGTATTGGAAAGAAATTCCCTTCCACAGAATCAGCTCAGCTGCCTAGAAACTTAAGTGTTATGCCTTGCCTTTTAAAGCTGCAACAGAGGAAATGATTAAGGAAACATTAAAACCTAAGTGCACCATAAAAGGCATCTGTCAGAAAACAAACTGCTTCTGCAGTGAGGAAAGGATATTATTCACGCAATATAAAGAAACATACCTAAGACAACAAGAACGTGATGTAAAACATGACCAAAATCTCTTAAACAAGTGAGATTATTAAGGCTGTGTGAAATGGCACTGTTCCGTTTCAACTTCAGTTTCAACGGAACAGTGTTTTGTTTCGCTTCGTCAAAACAGCGAGGTTGTTTCGATGTTTCGCCCGACCATTGGGCTGATTTTCTTTCCCCAGCATGACCATCATGTTGGGGAAAGAAACTTAGCCCAGCTGGGCTGACTTCCCATTCCCAGCCTGATCAGAGGACTAGGGAGGGGAACTGGGCTAATGGCACTCAGTTTCTTTCCCAAGTTCAATCACAGTGCTTGGGAAGGGAACTGAGCCCAGGCTCAGTTCCCTTCCCCTGCACTGAGATTGGCATCCCACAGCAGGATGACAGAGAGACAGGGAGAGCCAGGGCTGTGCTCCTGGCTGCTGCTTGGAGCACAGCCCTGGTTCTCCTGTCTCTCACACCTCGCTGCTGGCTGCTTCAAAACTTTTGAAATGTTTAGACTAGCCTCATTTTGTTTTGAGGCTGTTTTGAAGCCCTTCGTTTCGATTTAATTTCACTGTTTCAAGCTCAAAATGAGTCAAAACAGTGCTGAGCTGAAACAGCCAGTGAAATTTCGCACAGCCGTAGAGACTATACCTTTCCAATGAAACTAAACAAGCAAGCAAACAGAGTCAGCAAATCCTGTCCCAATTTTATTTTGTTGAGATTATTAATTCCTCCATTTCTGCCAGGAAACCCTCCTAACACCTGTTGCATTTCCTTATGCTTACATTGACTTGTAGCATTGCTTATTTTCTTCTTGATAAGAAAGTACTTAAATTGTCTTCTTTTTTGTGTACTTTATCCTGTCTTCTGTTCCTCCCTGCAAGCCCATCCTGTACAAACTGCCCCACTCCTAACTCTTCAAAATACATCTAACAAAAGAAGCTAGCAGTCATTTTAGTCTTGGGTTGACGGTACATAACATAGTAATAGTCATAAAACAGTTACAGAAATGATACCCGAGATAAGCACAGAACTACAAATACTTACAAACTTTTTTTTTTTTAAATCCCTAAATCTGTAGGAAAAAAAATTAAATTTGCCAGGGAAACTGCAGTCATTGAAGCACCCGGATGCTCCCCTGAAAACTGGTTCTGATTCAAAGACTTTTTGCACACATGCAGTGTATATTGTACGCTATATTCTCTCTCTCAGCTCCAAAGTGTGGAAGGGAAAAGAAGGTCATTGTGTGCGTACAATACAGCAGTGGAAGTGCAGAGTGAGCAAACACCCCATGGAACACCCTTATCTACAGACTTTGCTTCAAGAACTAGCAGTCTAATCAAGTGTCATTAGATAAAGGTAAGGAAGAGCTAAAGTCTCTGTGCTGCCGAGTATTATCCTAACAATAAGAGACTTGAAAACTTTATCTATTCATATTAAAATAATACTATTCTACACAGACAAGATTTTAAACCCACTGAAACAAAACCCAAACTAAAGCAAGTATGGGGATGCAAAGAAAATGACAACTGTGTAATTTAAACTTTATTTAAAAAGAAAAAGATTATCCTTTGTTATTGGAAAATAATTCTTCAAAGCTTAACGTAATGTCAACTATTCCAATGACCTTCCCAAGTCTGCAGGCAGGCAGACAGATGCAGGGTCTTCGCTGTTGCTCATAACAGCAAGCAAGTAACAAAATCTTAGGTTTCAGTGCTACTACTCAAAATATTCTAGTTAGCCAAAAAACTGACAATTTTATCAATTTATGTTGCTTCTATTAGAGAAAGCTATGAAAAGCAGGAGAGGAGACAACTATTTTGAGGGAAACCACTCACATGCCAAGAAAATGGAAATGGAGTGTGAGGCTGGGAAATAAAAAGAAAGGGAGAACCTCTCTCCCTAGACACTACATATGCAAGGCAGGAGGCTCTACAAGGAAAAGAAAGGAAAATGGATTTTTTTCTGCCTTAACAACTAGAAGGCAATTTTAAAGAATTGCTTAAGGCTAGTGGGTGACAAGAGCAGGTGGAACCACAAAGCAAGATTCAAAGATAGCACATACTGGTAGAAATCCCTGCTTCCTGCATATCTGGGAGTGATAAGTGTGGGACTAAGGCTTCACATGAAAACTCCCCCCTTATTCCTCTCTCCCACCATTTATTGGTTAACAGCTGGTTACAGATGCACAGCAAGGAAGCATCAAATAACTAAGAGTTGGGTAACAGTATAAGAGCTCATAGACAGTACACACGCACACCACAATCCTATACCCATGAAAAAATACATTTGATAATTAACCATACAAGAAGCAATAGGTCAATAACAATCAGAGTAATGCTAGAGCTCCAGCAGCTAAATTTTACAAAATGTTTACTCTGCAAAAACAAAACAAAACAAAACAAAACAAAACTCTTCTGACTGTTAAACTGTTTTCAACACTCAGGTGCTTATAGACTTCACTTGGAAATGTGAGCACATCAGGAAAAGAAAAAGTAGTCCACATACAGTCATGTCACTAGCAACTAGGTAACAGCTGATGGAAAACTAAATTTGCAGTCTTACTCTGCACTACTACTTTTCAACTGTAATGACTGGCATTATTTTTTACCCAAGAAATAGTTTTAACTGCAATTTCTTTTTTTGTTTTTTAAACTCCCTACTTCACAGCTCTTTTCAGCATGAGAAGGGATTTTAACTTTACTTCCTTATTTCAGGCTATGTTGCTTGAGCAGAACAGGTCATTATCTTCTATTAAACAGTACTATAGCTAGTTCATATTAAATGCTAAGATCATGAGAGCAGGGTATCTGTCTTCCTCTATATAGATGCAGGCCCCATACCCAGATAAGGCTTTCTGGAAATTATTAGGAAATAAACATTAAATATAACAACAACAGTCTAATACTGAATAAAGACTTTCATCCATGACATAATTGATTGCCATCAGGTTTTGGAGGGGTTTGTTTTTCTAATATACATTACTTGACTTTTTGGGAACATGAGTCTATGTAGATGCTTATTAACCTAATTATAAACTGTTAAAGAAAACTACTACAAAAAAAAAAAAAAAAAAAATCAATCCATGCACTGGACAACTAGCTAATACAGAACAGAAACTCAAGGAAGCACAGAAGTCACACTGAGTTAATCCTTTGTAGAGGGTGAGGGTCCGATTCTGATTTCACATTGGCCTGAAACATAACAGCTCCACTTAAATCAATACATAAATGATGGTATAACACCAACAGAAATGAAACTAGAATTGTGCTGTAGAGGTGCTAACTTCCCATAGTGTCCTGCAATTCCCTCCATCTGTCAGGTTAAAGAAGTCTGTTTATTTTTAAAATCTGGAATAACAAAAAAAATCAAGCAGAGTTGAGAAAATTCAATTAGATAAAACCTGATTTTTTCCTATTTGAACCTAGTTGGTGTTGGAATTACTTGTGGTGGCATGATGAGTCTCTAATATTCTAGACAGAAGCTATTAATTCCCTGAAATATGTTAGTGTGTTGCTCTTCAAAGACAGAAAAATATTTTGTTTTAAATTAGTTTTATTTCTCTGCACAACATTTCATGTTTATACTTTCTTCAACCCCAGAATGAAGGTAGCTTTGCAGAAGGATTTCTCCCCAGCAAGCAGGTGTCTTTGGCAGCTTTTTGATCTGTGATAAGGGATCTAACCCAAAGACAACCTGCTCCCATAAATGTTCTCAAAAATTTTAATTTCAACAGACTTTCAGTCCTGAGCACTGACCTTTAGCAACTGTGCAAGCAGGGATCTGCCTGCCTGTATCTTCAAATCAGGAAGGCCAACTACATACTTCAACAGGATAAGCCTATGATATCATTGTTGTCCTGAACTCTTTCTCAGTTTGTCATGAAGGAGATGAAATGAAAGGCTCCTTTTGATGCAAAACAAAGCCTGTGATTCCAAGCAGTATCTTTAAGATAATTCTGCAACATGTGCTCCTTCCTTCCCACTCCTGCAAAACAACTTTAATTCCTGTTATAACAAGGTCCTGAGTTTTCAGATTAAAAAACAAAAACAAAACAACTCATCCATCTCTGTGCACCCGTGGGCTAGCAGGAAGTGTTCAGCATACACATAGTTGTGAGGGGGGGGGGGGAAAAATGAAAAAGTGCAGTTCATTTTCTATCAAGATACACATATTGCAGAAAATTAGTACTACAGCTGCACAAAATGACATAACACCATATTACATGAAACACCCCCATGGTTTCAAGCTTCTACTACAGACAAGACATTCAGCTCACCCTCCTGAGAATCTCCTTAAACCTGCACAGATGATGGTTATGCATTGAGACAATGCAAAAAACTACAAGAGAAACAATGGTTTCAGAGGATCAGCCCACCATTAAGAACAAAACAAACTGATAACTGTTTCACGGGGAGGGGGAAAATCAAGTTATTACAAAGAGCAAGATGCACTGTACTTTTTCTTTTGTACTGCTTTTTTTGTTCAGACTTTTGTGATCTTATATTCCTGAAAACTAGAACAAAACCAGTCTTTATTTAATTTGCTAGAGGTATTTAGACTGTTATTTATTCCTGTAATAAGTCCTGTCCCAACCGTGGTCCACTCCAACTTTTGCACCACTCAAGTCCTGCTTAACTCCAATATTGAGCACTCTAATGCAACTTGAGTGGTATGCAGGCTTTGGGCAGGTCACTCCACCATGTGGTAAACATTATCCTAAGCAAGGGTTGCTCCCCTAAAGCTAGCTCAAACATATACTTTTATAGGACAAAATGCTTCGTCGCTACTTATGACATTTTGGAAAGCACTCCAAGGAAAAATAAATAAATAAATTTACCATACAGCAAACCTCACTTTCTAGAAATATTCATCTAGCCCCTAAGAAGTTAGTTGAATTTACAGAAAGAAGAGCTGTTGGTCTTTTATATTTCCCACTATAAATTAAGGAAGTCATTTAGCTCCCCTCCTCTCCTTGGAGTGTTGCAAAACTCAGTATTTGTAAACTGCTTATGGATCCATGGACAGAAGATACTACATAAAAGTGCAAAGAATTCCTGTATTTACAAATAATTTCAGCCTACAACAGAAAGACAAAATAAAATCTTGAATTAATTTTGCTATTAAATCAGCATCTCTGGTCGTTTACATAAACTTTAGAAAAAATGTCTTAAATGGAAAATGTCATAACTGAAGTCATTAAATGGCCCAATTCTGAAAGCACTTCTCCATCCCCAGAGCTCAATACAAATAGGTGTGTGCTGAAGCAGGGGGGAGGGGGGGCAGCACACACACACACACACACACACACACACACACACACACACACACTTACTTAGGACCAAATCTATCCTCAATGGGAGTGACTGGGTTGCACAACTGTAACTAAGAGGGAAAAAAATTCCTTGAGAGTATTGTTTAGACGTTTCTGGATATGATTTTTTTACAATTACTTATAACATAAATTACCACTAAGGTAAGCTTGTGATCACCACATTTCAGTGACTGCAATCAGACTTCCCAGCAGTTCAGATTGGCTGTTCATACATCAAGTAGCTTGTATAGTGCAGACTGTCAGCGTGCCTTATTCTTTTTGCAGGGACTTGAAAAGAAGCCATGTCAAACAATTAGTAAGAAAGTTGTTGTCCTACAGGTGCCAAAACCAAAACTCAAAACAAGTTTTTGTTTTAAATCTTTATAAAAAAAAAAATGCACAATAATTCCTTGAGTAACAAAGTGCAATGTGTTCCTACTTTATAGAAAATGAAATATTTTTATCTATTTGACCCAAACATATTACATATGACATCACATTGATTTGATTTAAACATGCATTTATGCAGTGGATAATTTCCAGGTGATATTGTCTCAACCTAATGTACTTTAGTTTCCACGAATGCAGAACTCAGATCAAGAAAGGCTAAGAGGAATCAATCTATCTTCATCAGAAAGCATTTAGTTTTTGAGGTTATTCATTTTTATGGGCATGGACAGATGTATTCTTTCAACAGATCACATGTTTATTATTTATCAGATTCACAAAGTATTATACATTTAAGAGCTCTTATTGGTGGGTCAATCAAAGGATCCCTGTTTCAGCAAAAGTAGGGACCTACTGAAGTCAAGGCAGCTGCTCGCCAATTTCGAGGGCAGAATGCAGGGTCCAGCGACCATTTTGCAAGTGAAACATGGCAGCCCCCCAGCACACCTCTGATTGGTGGAGAGAGGCAAGGCAACATGACAGGCAGCCCTTGCAGCCAAACAGAGGCAAGGGGCAGGGGCAGAAGTCATCTTGCTGGCAGCCCTTGAAGCAGGCAGCCCCCCAGCAGGCTGCCACAGTGCCTTGAGGACTGCTGGGGCTCCCTCTGGGGAGCCTGGACTTCATTTTCAGTAAGTTCTCTGCCCCCAATTTCATGGGCAATGCTGGATTTCACAAAATCTGTGAAATCATTATTTCGGTAGGTCCCTAAGCATAACACATCAACAAACAGATTTTGTTGAACTCAAAAAAATGTTTTTACTAAGTTAAAAATAAAGGTCTATCCTCAGTTTGGTAAAAGTGAACAAAATATTTCACAACAGGGCTGTGCAACTTCTAAGCCCCCAAGAGCCACATGCCTCAGGGGCCACAGGCTACACTACAAGCTGCACTTCCCCATAACTGTTGCACCTCATCAGCACACTAGTACAATCCCTCTCGCTAACTCAGCCCTGCACAACTCCGATCTCCCTCTACCTGCAGGTGCCCTCCACCACCCCCACTGCCCCACAATCTCCCCGCAGCACACAGTCCTCCAGTCGTCCTCCTCCCCCAACAGAACCCCAGACTCACACACTGCTCTACAGGCTGTCCTGTCCCTTGGTGCAAAGACAGGGAGTGGCACCCAGAGCAGGAAGGGGGTAACCTGGAGACTCCAGCTGGTTTTGAAGCCAAAGCCATGGAGAGCAGCAGCAGCTGGGTGACAGCCCAGGGGCCATACTAACACCTCTGGGGCCACATGCAGCCCAGAGACTACCAGCTGGACAGCCCAGTCTTACAACACTGCAATGAAGGGTACCAAGAAACTTGTTTCCTAAGCCACTGGATAACCAGGAACAAAGGTCTAACATTCTGGGGAATATCACAATGACATTGAAGTTAATAACAAACCTCCCATTAGCAACAGAGAAGCCAAGATTTCATACATTTCATAAACATTCAGGCTGGAAGGGACTCCGGAGGACCATCGAGTCCATCCCCCTGCCCAGGGGCAGGAAGTCAGCAGGGATCATAGGATCCCAGCAAGATAAACATCCAAATGCGTCTTGTAGGCATTCAAAGTGGGTGCTTGAACCGCCTCCAGCAGCAGTCTTCCAAACCTTGGGGGCTCGGACAGTAAAGAAGTTCTTCCTCATGTCCAGCCTGAAGATTCTGCCCTTTGTTTTAAGGCAGGACTCGGCAACCCCCAGCAGGCATACCAATTAGTGGAACATGAAGATATTTTCCCCAGCATGCCAGGAGGTATGCGAGGAAACTGTTTAAAAAATATATATATATATATTTTTTTTTTTTTAATTGCTGCTCCGGACTCTCCAGGGCAGCCATAAGTGCCAGCACAGCAGCAGGCACCAGGGACAGAGACAGGAGAACACAGGTAGGGATACTACCTGTTCTATTGCCCCCTTCCTCTGTCCCCAAGCTGCAGCCTCCAGGCCAGCCCGGCCCCTGGAGGGAGCTGCAGGGGGAAAGGAGTGGGGGAGCAGGGCCAGGGCCAGGGCCCGGAGAGGTGCTGCACAGGGCCACTGTGCTGGAGGCCCTAAGCAGGTGAGCAAGCCGTGGGCCTGGGCAGACGGACAGTCCCACCTAGGCAGGGCCACCTCTGGAACAGGATCCAGGCAGTGCAGGGGGAAGCGCTGCAGGCAGGGCATCCCAGTTGGACCCTTGGGGAGGTGGGGGCCCGGCAAGAAGTGGGGGCTGCCCCAGGGCTCTGCGGGCTCAGGCTGTGGCAGGTGGGCAGGGAAAGCAGGCAGCAGCACCCAGCAGCACCCAAGGTGGGGCCTGGCCTGGCCCGTACAGCTCCGTAGGGATAAGGCGCATCCTCCTGAGAAAGGGATTTGGTGGTAGGGGTCTGCTACAGACCCCCACACCAAGGGGAAGAAATAGATGCGGGGCTCCTGAGGCAACTCTCAGAGACCATAAAAGCTAAAGAGGCGGTAGTCATGGGGGACTTAAACTACCCAGACATCTGCTGGGAGACGCAGACAGCAAGGTCCCATCGCTCACGCAGGTTTCTAACCTGTGTACAGGACCTCCACCTGACACAGGAGGTGCATGGTCCCACTAGGGGGAATGCCATACTGGATCTGGTATTGGCAACGGGAGATGACATGATAGGGGACCTCCAGATCAGTAGCCATTTGGGAGACAGCGATCACCTTATAATAGAATTCAACATAAGACGGCGAGTGGGTAAGGTAACTAGTAGGGTGAAAGTGCTAGACTTTAGGAAAGCTGATCTCAATGCACTCAGGCGATTAGTCAAGGAAGCACTGCAGAGTAGGAGTTTTGATGGGATGGGAGCCCAAGAAGGGTGGCTGTGCCTAAAGGAAACGATCCTTCGGGCACAAAGCAAGACGATCCCCGAGCGAGGCAAAAGAGGGAAAGGGGTCAGGAGGCTTCCATGGCTGACCAGAGAAATCCAGAGCAGCCTAAGGGCCAAAAGGGGAGCACATAAAAAGTGGAAACAGGGTGAGATCACTAAAGATGAATATACCTCCTCTGCTCGTGCTTGTAGGGAGGCAGTTAGGCAGGTCAAAGCTACCATGGAGCTGAGGATGGCAACCCAAGTAAAGGACAACAAGAAATTGTTTTTTAGATATATTGGGAGTAAAAGGAAGGCCCAGGGAGGAATAGGACCGCTGCTAAATGGGCAGAAACAATTGGTGACAGATAGGGGGGACAAGGCTGAACTCCTCAACGAGTTCTTTGCCTCAGTGTTCCTAAGTGAGGGGCACGACAAGTCTCTCACTGGGGTTGTAGAGAGGCAGCAGCAAGGCGCCGGACTTCCATACGTAGATCCTGAGGTGGTGCAGAGTCACTTGGAAGAACTGGATGCCTTTAAGTCGGCAGGCCCGGATGGGCTCCATCCAAGGGTGCTGAAGGCACTGGCCGACATCATTGCAGAACCACTGGCAGGAATATTCGAAAGCTCGTGGCGCACAGGCCGAGTCCCAGAGGACTGGGAAAGGGCTAACGTGGTCCCCATTTTCAAAAAGGGGAGGAAGGAGGACCCGGGCAACTATAGGCCGGTCAGTCTCACCTCCATCCTTGGTAAAGTCTTTGAAAAAATTATCAAGGCTCACATTTGTGAGAGCCCGGCAGGGCAAATTATGCTGAGGGGAAACCAGCATGGGTTTGTGGCGGGCAGATCGTGCCTGACCAACCTAGTCTCTTTCTATGACCAGGTTACGAAACGCCTGGACACAGGAGGAGGGGTGGATGTCGTATACTTAGACTTCAGGAAGGCCTTCGATACGGTATCCCACCCCATACAGGTGAACAAGTTAAGAGGCTGTGATGTGGATGACTGCACAGTCCGGTGGGTGGCGAATTGGCTAGAGGGTCGCACCCAAAGAGTCGTGGTGGATGGGTCGGTCTCGACCTGGAAGGGTGTGGGCAGTGGGGTCCCGCAGGGTTCGGTCCTTGGACCGATACTCTTTAATGTCTTCGTCAGCGACTTGGACGAGGGAGTGAAATGTACTCTGTCCAAGTTTGCAGATGACACAAAGCTATGGGGAGAAGTGGACACGCCGGAGGGCAGGGAACAGCTGCAAGCAGACCTGGATAGGTTGGACAAGTGGGCAGAAAACAACAGGAAGCAGTTCAACAAGGAGAAATGCAAAGTGCTGCACCTAGGGAGGAAAAATGTCCAGCACACCTACAGCCTAGGGAATGACCTGCTGGGTGGCACAGAGGTGGAAAGGGATCTTGGAGTCCTAGTGGACTCCAAGATGAACATGAGCCGGCAGTGTGACGAAGCCATCAGAAAAGCCAATGGCACTTTATCGTGCATCAGCAGATGCATGACAAATAGGTCCAGGGAGGTGATACTTCCCCTCTATAGGGCGTTGGTCAGACCGCAGTTGGAGTACTGCGTGCAATTCTGGGCGCCACACTTCAAGAAGGATGCGGATAACCTGGAGAGGGTCCAGAGAAGGGCAACTCGTATGGTCAAGGGCCTGCAGACCAAGCCCTACGAGGAGAGACTAGAGAAACTGGACCTTTTCAGCTTCCGCAAGAGAAGGTTGAGAGGCGACCTTGTGGCTGCCTATAAGTTCATCACGGGGGCACAGAAGGGAATAGGTGAGGATTTATTCACCAAGGCGCCCCTGGGGGTTACAAGAAACAATGGCCACAAGCTAGCAGAGAGCAGATTTAGACTGGACATTAGGAAGAACTTCTTCACAGTTCGAGTGGCCAAGGTCTGGAACGGGCTCCCAAGGGAGGTGGTGCTCTCCCCTACCCTGGGGGTCTTCAAGAGGAGGTTAGACGAGTATCTAGCTGGGGTCATCTAGACCCAGCACTCTTTCCTGCTTATGCAGGGGGTCGGACTTGATGATCTATTGAGGTCCCTTCCGACCCTAACATCTATGAATCTATGAATCTCCCTGCCAGCAAGGAGAGACTGCCTGGTCAGGGAAGGATGCCAGGCTCAGTGGGGCTTCCGGCTCCGGGCTTGGCCTCCACATGCGCCAGGCACAGTGCGAGCAAGATGGAGCTGCCCCTAGTGCAAGGGCCTGCCTGGCCACAGGAGCTCCTGAGAACAGCTGCCTTGGCTGTGCCAGCCTGCCTAGGCCCCAGCCTTGCCCACCCGTAGTTCCACTCAAGGGGCCAGGGCCAGAGCAGGCGCTGCACAGGGCCACCACACTGCAGACTTCCCACCGCCTCGGCCCCAAGCACTGCCTGCAGTGGCTGTTCAGCTCGGGGGGTTCCCACTGAAGCCCAGGGGGGATCCACCCCACTCACGCTGTGGCTGGTGAGCAGAGGCCAAGCTGGAAGCCCCCCCCAGAGCTCATGATTTTGCTCCAGCCAGGCAGCATCCCCTCGCGGGCAGGACAGCTGTGCCCCATTCCCATGGAGCTGCACGGGCTGGCTCCTCCGCAGCCCCTGTATCCTGCCGGCAGGAGCTGGGTAAACCCAGGGCAGTGGCAGAGTTCTCCTTCCCACCACCCCACTCCAGATGCCTGGTCGGGCCAGGTGCTGGGAGGTTTCAGAGCCCAGTGCACAGCAGCAGCAGTCGCCTCTGCCCCACACACAGATGAGGGGGGCGCACATGGCCCCTGGGCCTCTGCTGGGGTGTACGCAGCGGCAGGAGCTCCCATGCGCAGCTGGACAAGCTGCCTGGGCTCCAACCCTCTCACCACCTAGCCTGGCCAGGGCCCCACTCACACAGCTGCAGGGGGTGGAAGGGGATCTTCACTCACCCAACCAGCTCTGGCGGTGGTGGCAGGGGGCTCAGCCCAGCAGCAGGACACACGCAGCATCCTGCCACTCCCAGAGCAGCTACAGCTCTGTATCTCAGTCGAGAGGGGCTGAGCACACATGCACTCATCCCCTCCAGACTGAAATTGACTGTTGGAGGCTCCATGATCGACTGGTCGATCACGATTGACCAGCTGGTGACCACTGACGTAGAGGCACTAGCACTACTATAGAAACAAGTGTGGATATACCCTTATTCAAATCATTGCTGGAAATGCACTGGATGATTTTGCAAGGTTTTTATTTAAACATTTCTCATGTGCTTTGTCATGATTACACATGGGTACAATTTACCTCGAACTTAGAGAAGCTATGCAAGCCAAGAAAACCAAGACTGGCCCATGTGATAGCAGAAAAATAAAAAGATTTATCCCAATGCTTGCAAAAATGGAATATGGTGTCAGTGAAACCAATACAAGCCGTCCCTTAGTATTCTGCTTCCAAATACTCTTGTTATCCATAGAATAGATGGGTATTTTTTGTCAGAGAAGTACTATTTTCAACTAAGTGTGGGATAAGAACAGGTTGTAAATAGAATGACACCTAAAATGGAATATAAAAGGATAAACTGACTCATGTACTATCTGACCTTTATTTGACACAAAGTAGTACTAATTACCAAGGGAATAAGCCTCTGAACACATGCCACATTGCAGAGACTATCAATAAAAAACAAACAACAACAAGCAGAGGGCTGAGAAAAGTATTAGAAATAAGGAAAGAGAAGAGACATGATTCTTCTGAAGTGATCATACATAAATTCCAGTGTATCAGTTGATAAACAGTCTATAAAGGTGTCAGCAACTAACCATGTGAGGATCGATGGCACCTCTTCTTTGTGTGCTCCTTATGCAGTTTTAAACTTAAATGTTTGTTCCTGTTTTATTTGCATCTTCCCTTCCCAATGTATTCAAGATCAAAATTGAATTGAATGCATGACTGTTTCTATGCAAGGACACAACCTTAAGTTTCTTTAACAGCAGCTTTCATTCTATGCACACTACTAGATCCCACAGATGGGGTGAAAGCTACTTGACAGAATGAATGAACACTGCTCTGACATCTGCTGCAGAAAAACACGCAAGCCTGTGGCAGAACACTTTCATCTCACTGGACACTCCACCGCTGACCTGAGGGTGGCTGCTGCTTTTAGAGAGCAAACCTAAAAACTGATATGAAGGGGAAAATGCAGGACAAAGTCACGCGCAGACTGGATCGTGTTAAGCATGGTTTAAACGGGGACCAAGGATTCTTATCCCATTACCTGGATTAGCTTTTGTGACTCCTCTGCTTCTATGGGTTTGCTGCTAGCTTGTTTGCCTCTCTTAGCACTGGCTCCCCTCACCCCTCTCTCTCCCCATCCCTTGTCTTTAGTATTCTGATTTCTCTCTCCTCATACTTTGTTTTCTGCGCGTCCTTTCACAGCATCTGATGAAGTGAGCCTCAGCTCCTGAAAGCTTGTGCTATAACTACTTTGATTAGTCTCCGAGATGTAAATCTAGCCTGCTTTCTTTTTAACACCCTCACAAAGTTGTCTGAGCACAAGCAAAGGCAGGAAATTTGAGAAGGGTTATGTCATGCAAGGATCAAACATCCCTTTCAACTGGGAGGGGAAAGCTCTTCCTTGGGATTCCAAGAAGCAGCCTTATTCCATCTCCCTTTCCTGAGACAACCCCCTGCAGCCAGCCTTAGTGTGGCTTCACAAGCCTCTGGCTTTGAGACCACAGATCTTCACAGTCCCTATATCTGGGAGCTACTTTTTAATCAGCTCCAGGAAAGGAGGGAATATTTTCTTCTCTTTTAAAGAAGAGGGGGATCAGAGTGCCAATTGTCTCCAACAGCACAACAAATTCTGCTCAAAAACAGTCTTTATCGTGCCATTCCAGTTCCCTGTCTTCACGAAGACTTTACTCAATCCTCCCTGGGACAATTTCTTTGCTCTCTGTTTGCCCTGGGGCTACCTTTTTTATATATTCTCCAGCTGCCTTATCAAAACCTCCCTCTCTCTCCTCAGCCTGTCAGCCACACTTGCAACAAAACAGTTACAAACCTGTGGGGGGGGACAATACTCACCCAATACAATGAAACAGTCATGGGGAAGCAATCATGGGAGCAGTCTCTGGGTCCTGCTGCCAGGCCTAGCCTGCTATCTACCTCTGGGATGAAAAGGTCATATAGACAGTGTACTTAAGGAAATGTATAAGTATTATTTACAGTAAAGCCTGCCCACACCTAGCACTGCCAGAGTGGTCCCCACTGGGACTGCAGGTTACAATTCAGCTCACCTAGCCTCTTTCCTCACATCTCTCCCTCCTTTAAAAATTGAACTGAGCTGGATCACTGCAACTTTTCTTCTCATGAAAAAACATTGGCAGTCACATTTTCATTGCTCTTAAAAGTGAATCACCTGTATATGGTAACCCAGTAAGGCTAGGCTCCATCTCAGTTTAGCACTGGCACCCCTCAGCAAACACTTATTCAGGAACTCCTTTAGGGAATCTGGCATTGTGTGGCCCAGGTTACCTTGTCTGGCTTACCCTTTCTCTGCAGCTCAATGATGGGAAAGCCTGGTTTATCTGGCAGTCCTATTAACCCTGAGACTCTGATTTTCCTTTTGGCCCATTCAATGCAGGTTGGTCTGGGCACCTGGAAAGCTCTTTTATTGCCTCTGGGACCTGGTAATCATAATTTTCATAGACATTAGGGGCTGGAAGAGACCTCGTGAGATCAGCGAGTCCAGCCCCCCTGCCAGAGGCAGGAAGTCTGCGGGGATCAGATGATCCCAGCAAGATAAACATCCAAAAGCCTTTTGAATGAGTCCAGAGTAGGTGCTTGCACCACCTCTGGGGGGAGTCTGTTCCAGACCTCGGACACTCGACCGTAAAGCAGTTTTTTCCTTACGTTGAGTCCGAAATGGCCTTCCAGAAGTTTGTGGCCATTAGACCTAGTTATCCCTTAGGAAGCCCGGGTGAACGACTGTTCTCCCAGACCCTGGTGCACCCCCCTTTTATAACTGTAGGCAGGCACCAAGTCCCCGCTGAGCCTTCTCTTTGCCAGGCTGAAGAATCCTATGTCCCTCAGCCTCTCCTTGCAAGGCTTGCTCTCTTGGCCTTTGATCATATGGGTGGCTCTCCTCTGGACTCTTGTGCTTATCCATGTCCCTCCTGAAGTAGGGGGCCCAAAACTGGACACAGTACTCCAGCTGCGGCCTCACTAAGGCCGAGTAAAGCGAAAGGATGACATCCCTGGTTTTGCTGAAGATGCATCAGTAGATGCATGCCAGAGTTTGGTTTGCTCTGCGGGCCACAGCATCGCACTGGGGTCTCATGTTCATCTTGTGGTTAATCAAGACCCCCAAGTCCCTTTTGGTCATGGTGCTAGCGAGCATAGCACCGCCAAGCCTATAAGTATGATGCTGTTTTTTTCTCCCAAGGTGGAGTACCCTGCATTTCTCTACGTTGAATGCCATCAAGTTTTGGTCTACCCACTTTGCAAGCATGTTCAAGTCCACAGCCTGTCCTCCAACATGACCGCCTTCCCCCATAGTTTAGTGTCGTCCACAAACTTTGCCAGTCCATATCCAACGCCTGAATCCAGGTTATTAATGAAGATATTGAAGAGTACCAGCCTGAGCACTGACGCCTGGGGGACTCCACTGGTAACCCTTGAGCCACGTTGATTTGTTCCCATCACCTAGTACCCTTTGGGTCCAACCCTGGAGCCAGTTCCTTCGATGCCTGGAGGCCCAGGGCCACCAAGCACTCCAGAAAACATACAGGGCAAAGTGACAACTTCCTCTATCTCCAAGACTCCCTTACCAACTTCCTCGCTGCAGTAGCAGTCACTTGGAGGACCTGCAAGACCTGACTAGCCAGCTTGTAGCTCTGGGACACCCACGCTGCCTGGATCTCTAGGGGAGCCTTTCAACTTAAGTCTATAAAGACTTTCTTACAGACCTGGAAGGCCTAGTTCACCTTTGTATCCCTTTGACCCATAATTCCAGAACAGATCAGAGAATCCTGCAGGTCCTTGTGGACTTGGAAAACCATTCCCCCCTGGGGTGTCCAGTAATTCAATCATTACTTTGTCTGGGACTCCTGGTTCACCCCCCTCCCCAACCTCCATCCTAACCTGAAAGGCCTGGAACTGCTGAATTTTGATCAAAAGACTTAACATCGGCAACACTAGAAAGTCCCATCAAGCCACTAATCCCTTCACCTCCTCAATGAACTGGGGTTTATAGAGCCCCAGGATCTCCAGGGATACCTGAGAACCTGAGATGACTAGGTCCCTACCATTCAGACCAACAGGAGGGTCTGGTGGACTGGCCCCAATCAACTCCCCCTTTACTCCCTCTGCTTCATCAAGCACAGGAAAAACTGGGATCCTAGAAGGATTCTTTAACCAAGTTCACCTTTCCCTCCACTGGCACCAGCAGGACCTCATGGGTCAGTGTCACCTTGCTGTCTTTTATTCCTAGGATGCCATGCAAACTAAGCAGTCCTGCATCTTCCTTAGCACCAAGGATACCAGCTGGGCTCCATGGTCCAAGTAATCCTTTGGGACCTAGAAGCCCCACTCCAGATTCACCCTTTCAACCTGGCAGACCCAGTACACCTAGTAGACCATCCAACACAGAATGGCCTGGGGCCCATGGCTGACCAGGTGGCCCAGAATAATCTGGGAAACCTTTAGGATCAGCAGGCCCAGGGAATCCTGTTCTAAGCTCCCCAGTAGCACATTTCCCAGTATGCTAGGATTCCCCTTATCACCGTAGACTCCAGGGAAACCAAGTGGCCTTGGAGGACCAAGCAGAGGAACAGTTCACCCTGCTTTACTCTTTGCCCACTTACATTCATTGTGGCAGCTGGGCAGGGTGACCCAGAACCCCACTGACTCCATATCAGGATTTCTGGAAGTCCTCAAGCCTCACTGTCATCAGCTCAAATGCCCTCTGACAGTGGCCACCTTTATACTCCATCTTGAGCCGAAGCTCTTCTACCTGAAGCTTCTTTTTCAGTACTCAAGAAGTAATCGTATAGTGGGAAGGGGATGAGGAGGGAGAGAAGGGGAAGGTTACAGATAGGAACAAGTCTAAGGCCTGTCCAAACACAAGCATACACCAGCTCAATCCAATTTGATCAAACCCGGTCCACCTACCATGCACAGATGTATATCAGTTTTAAAATGGCTTATTTTGGTTTCATTTAAACCTGTTCATAAATGTTTTTAAATTAACAAAATAACTTAATTTAAGCAACTAAGGCTCTACACAAACTTTTAAGCCAGTTTTACCAAATTAGTTACAATGAAAATAAGTGGGGGGGGGTCACATTAAATCAAATCTGATGCACCTCTCTACGTAAATAAGCCCTCAGCTTTATGCCACTTAACACCAACATGATTTCTCTCCAAATTGACTATTGTAACTGGCTTTGTTTTCATCACTTTTGTCCATGTATAATACATGGACAAGATTTCAACTTCCCTATTAGCCTTCATTTATGCTACATAAACAAACAAGGCTGGAGGAACTCCTTTTGCATGTGCAAGGTAAAACTGTCTCTTAGCACTGCAAGATGACCTGTTGCTTTGCTTCAGGCTCAATCAGTCTCAAAACCCTTAATATAAGATGTTACAGAGTGCTAATAGAGTGATTCAGGCACATTAAAAGAAGGTACACAGAGCTGAATGCACTATAACAAATAAAAATACACTTCTTTACAGCCAAGTTGGAAGTAAATGCAACTGCAACATCATTTTCTTGATCTCGACAGCCAGCAAAAAACAAGGTTTGTCTTGAACAAACACGAGTACATCCTGTCAAAACAGCTTTAAGCAACAGCAGTCTCCATGTCCTTAGCCTGTGCTGGTACCCCACCTGTACTCAGGGCCTGTAGAGAGAAGCCAATTAACAAATCCAAAAGAGCAATGATCAGGATCTATTCGCATTCACATTATAAGAAAAAACTAGAGAGAAGAAGGATCACAACAATATGTTCAGATTGTTTTATTACAAATCAAGCCTACAATGAAATGCAGCATAGAATAAACTTTTTGCAAAGACTTAGTAAATGAGGGAAGACTGGATCAGTTTGCATATACAAACAAAGAGTAGGAAGATATGACTTAGAGATGGAAAATGACATTAAACCTGTAAAGGGGAAAGCCCACCCATTTTAGCCTGCATTTTTTCCACTACAAATCTTCAAGTGAACTCAGAAATCATATATGTTAACATGGTGTTTGCTAAATTTTACTAACAGTAAATAAGGGAATTTTGCAGGCAGGAGGAGCAGAAGACGGGCACTTGAAGTGAAAGAAACACAGGGACATTAAAAAAACCCTCATCTTAAATGAAAAAGATGTCTTTAAAACCCCCTCAAGAAATTGCTGACAAAAATAGAAATGCCTCTAAAACTAATAATGGAAAAAATGTTTTCAACCACCCTAAAAAGAACAGATTAAAGACTATTACAATGTTAAAGTCTCCTTTCTAATTAATGATCTTCAGTTTGATTTATGATTTCTCGAAGTAGAGCTACTTGCTTGATGCGTCCGTCCTAACTAGCTTCTCAGTTATTATTTTTCCTCCTAACAAAGTATGTAGTCAACGTCAGCACTACGCTCAGTCTCATCATGACTGGTGAACTTTCCTTTCCATTTGCAGTGCATCTCTACTTGGCTCTCATTTGGAAGTTTTCACCCATAACTTTCAATGAGCTTTACAAAGCATTTTCAAAGAAGGAACTGGGACACAAGTGAAATGCTTTATCTAAAAGTCATGCAACAAGTCAGTGTCTCCCAGCATGATGCCCTGTCTACTGGGCAGTTCCTTAACTTACGAATTTTTAGAACATATGGCTCTGGTTTAAAAGCCAGAATGTTGGCCCACAATTACGTGAAAACAGTTGCATTAGTCGTATAAACAGCATAATCAGACCCCTTTGGCCCAAATTATGCCTAGGGAAATCACAGAGGAGCTTCTCAAGCAGAATTTGCACACTGCTCAGCTTGTAAGGAGCCTCTATGCATGAGCAACCCCGTCTCTTCTCATTTAGGATCTACGGATCCTGGATCCTTGTAGTGCAGATGTACAAGAAGATGCACAAACTGGATTAAGGCCATTTCACTCTCTGACCCCCTCCCCCAAGAATATCCTTGCTGGATACGCAGTTCATAATCAAATAGATTTTAGAGAAATGTCTAGGGAGCAGGAACCTGAGGGTTTCTTCAGACCCACATGTTCCTTGCTTGAGAATTCTGTTGGGATCTGACACCAAGAATGTACTTTTCTGGTGAATGGTCCCTTTAAGATCCTCTGTGCAGACTATGACTGTGTCATTAGGGAACATAAGAGATGTTTAGATGATACAGCCAAGTTACTTTGCAATATTATCCCTAAGCATCACAATATTGGCATCAGCTCTACAGGAAGAGCCCAACAAGAAAACCCACTTCTTTGCACAACAACAACAAAAAAAATAAGACCTGTTTCAGATGACTACCTACTACTACATACAGTCAAACCCTGAATCACCTAGATTTCTTCCCCTCCTCAATGCATCACCTGGAAATACGCCTACAGTCTTGAGGGGCAAAAAATTAAACCAATTATACTCATGATAATAACAACATATTAAAAAGTACCTGCAAACTAAGTTTCAAGAATAAGGGATGATGCTAAAGATGAGTTTAAGAGTATCAGTCTCAACTAGAGGCTTAACAACTATTAGAACTGAACCATTTCCTCCCAAAATTGGTTTTACTACAAGTCAGTGAAGCAGCACATAGAACTTTGATATGAAGAAACCTGTGTATGTTAGGAGAAAAAGATTACTTCAGTTTCCTTCTCCATCAAGTTGCACCTTTCACAAGCATTGTGTTTATTTATACTCGGGGCAGTGTAAGGACAGACGACACACCAATACTGAGATCACGCTCAGGGCAGGGCAGACAGTGGCAGAAGAGGAAATGTAATGAGTCACTGACAATGTGGAACACACAGAAGTAGTTTTCAAAAACTGCTGCGATGATTTGGTCTCTTCTGGAAAAGAATAGGGCACATAAGCAAGATATACTACACTTGAACTGAAGTTACATCAATGCACTCCATCAGAGGAAAAACAGAACTGGTGGGGAATAAAAATTTGTAGATAAAGACAGTGTAAGAGGCAGGCATAACAATAGGGGAGAGGAAGAAATCTCTGTAAAATCTGGCAATCAGGAAGGAGACAGCAGCTAAAATAAGCTGATGGGTGAACAAGGAGGAAATAATAATAAGCATAGAAACAGATAAGACAAAGAGGGAAAAAGAAAATGATCGCAAAGACAAAACAGGAAATAGGACTCAAGTCTAAGAACCCAATATGGAATTCACTCAAAGCAAGTCTCTGAGTTGTAAGTGAAAGACGCATTAAAAATAAAACAGACCATTTAAGCAAAAAGATGATTTATCATAGGTTTGCCTGATATGCGGTAGGCATGGTGGGGAAAAAAAATCTGTAAGGGATAAATAGTGAGATAAAACATTACTGTTAGAAAGCCCTGCATAGAATAGCAGCTTTAGACATAAATGAAAGCTTGGGAGGAAAATGAAATCAGACATCACAGAAGGAATTACATTTGAGAAACAAAGATTAGATAGTAAGGAAAACTACAGAAGAACAAGCAGGACTGACCTCTAGCTATTATAACCCAAGTCTAGCCTCTTGTTCACTCAATCAACAGAATTTCTGAAATGCAAAAATGTTGCTGAAACATTAAGGACAAATGTGTTTTCCCCTAGGCTGAAGCAAAATGAACTACACTCTTGAAGGGACATAGCAGTTCATATCTTTGGCTGGAAGCTGTTGCCATTGCATAGGCGTAATTTAAAGCAAGTCAGGAAGGTAGAAAGAGATGGAGTTGTTTAACAAACAGGTAGCATGGGATACAAGACTGTTTCTCCTCCCCCCCCCTTTTCTTTCATTAACTAACCATGACTTGACATTTGGGGTTTTTCTACATTAAGTGGAAGAGCGAGAGGGAGGAAGGATACTGTGATTATTAAAACAGCTGAACAAACTTTGTTAAGAGCAGTACACATAAATTGCAAACTCTATGGAAGTAGAGTCCAATACTAGCACTGCAGCAAGAAAGAATCAAATCAATAAGGCCTTAATGAAGGCATTACTTCCCCAAGGGACTGCATGGTTTCCAGTGAGCAGATGGATTAGATGATCTAACAGAGGGCTGTCCAACTTCTAAGTACCCGAAGGCTGCATGCCCCAAGGGCTACACCGGTGGTGGCCACGAGTCCCCGGGTCACATGCCACGCAGAGAACCCTCTGCTGCAACGCATGCCCATAGTACCCCCTCACCATTGCACCATGCACCCAACACAGCTCCTGGTTCATCCAAAGTGAATCAGTGATTACCATCCAACATTTGATGTCTAGGTATGACTGACAAAACAAACCGGGATTCTCCTTCCTAATAGCCCTGAGCCTGGAGGATTGTGATATAAAATGTCACAACTGCCAGGTGTGATAAACCATAGAGCAGCTGTAACTTTCTCAGGACTAATCTTGCCTATATTGGGCTATGAGTAATTTGGAAGAAATTCCAACATTTTGTGGGATGAAATGTAAAAATAGTCTCTGAAAAACTTGTTTTTTTTTAAATCACACTTTTTGAAGCTGCTCAGAAGTTTGGAATTTTAGAAAGTATCATAGAACAAATTTAAAAACATGGTGGGATAACTTACATGACTGGAGTATAGTAATGGATGGGTATAGCTTTTCCAGGAAGGAAAGATGGAGGAAAAGATGTTTTCCTATAGAAAGCAATATACACATGTTCTGAGGTGAGAAAACTAGTGGGGGAAGCACTGAGGTCCCAGAGCAGGAGGGTCCAGGAGGAGTGGTCATTCCTTAAGGAGACGATCCTCCCTACAAGAGTCAAAGGAGGCAAGAGGGCGCAAAGGCCCCCATGGCTCACCAAAAGCATCTGGGAATGTCTCCAAACAAAAAAGGAGGCGTACACCCGTTGGAAGGGAGAGGCCATCACAAGAGAGGGCTATACCTCGGTAGCTCGGGAATGTAGGGGGGCCGTCAGGAAGGCCAAGGTGGAAATGGAGCTGGGACTAGCGATCCAGATTAAGGACAACAAGTCCTTTTTCATATACATAGGGGGGCAAAACAAGGTCCCAGGTAACGTGGGGCCTCTACAGGACACACTAGGAAATCTGGTCATCTCACCTGATGGTAAAGCTGACATATTCAACAATTTCTTTGCCTCCGTATTTCTGAGGAGGGACCCAGATATCTCTCCCCCACTGGCACCCCCAAGGGCCCTGTGGGTGGCACACCCAGGCCTAGGATTAATAAGGACCTTGTCAGGGAACTTCTGGAGGGACTAGATGTATTTAAATCCACAGGTCCTGATGATCTCCACCCCAGAGTGCTGAAGGAACTAGCAGGGGTCATTGCGGGACCTCTGCCACAGCTCTATGAGCACTCATGGCACTCGGGCAATGTGCCGAAGGACTGGAAAAGGGCCAATGTGGTCCCCATCTTCAAAAAAGGGAGGAAAGAGGACCCAGGAAACTATAGGCCCATGAGTCTTACACCTTGGTCCTGGGGAAGCTTTTCGAAAGAATTATCCTAGCACATGTCCATGAAGGGCCAGCAGGGGAGGTTATGCTCAGGGGCAACCAGCATGAGTTCATTAAGGGCAGGTCTTGTCAAACCAACCTGGTGGCCTTCTATGACCAGGTCACCAAGTCTTTGGATGCAGATGTCACAATGGATATAGTAGTCTTTCTGGACTTCAGGAAGGCCTTCGACATGGTCTCTCACCCCATTCTCATTAAAAAACTAGGAGACAGTGATGTTGAAGCCTACATGGTCAGATGGGTCACTAACTGGCTGGTGGGCTGCACCCAGAGGGTGGTGGTGGATGGGTCTTATTCGACCTGGAGGCATGTGGGCAGTGGGGTTCCCCAGGGCTCAGTCCTTGGGCCCGCACTATTCAACATCTTCATCAGTGACTTGGGCGAGGGGGTAGAAAGCACCCTGTTCAAATTTGCAGATGACACTAAGATGTGGGGGGAAGTGGGTATGCTAGTAGGAAGAAATAGGCTACAAGCGGATCTAGACAAGTTACAAGGGTGGGCCGAAGAGAACAGGATGGGGTTCAACACTGACAAGTGCACAGTACTGCACCTGGGGAGGAAGAACCAGCAGCATACTAACAGGCTGGGGAACTCCCTTCTCGCCAGTGTCAAGACAGAAAAGGATCTTGGAGTCATCACTGATGTCAAAATGAACATGGGCCGATAAAGTGGGGATGCGGTCAGGAAGGCCAACCATATCTTTTCGTGCATCCATAGATGCATCTCAAGCAGGTCCAAGGAGGTGATCCTCCCCCTCTATGCAACACTGGTCAGGCCGCAGCTGGAGTACTGCGGCCAGTTCTGGGCGCTGCACTTCATAAGGGATGTGGCCAATATGGAGAGGGTCCAAAGGAGGACCACCCACATGATCAGGGGTCAGCAGGGCAGGCCCTACAACGAGAGGCTGAGGGACCTGAACCTGTTCAGCCTCCAAAAGAGAAGGCCGAGAGGGGATCTAGTGGCAGTCTACAAATTAGTCAAGGGGGACCAGCAGGCATTGGGAGAGTTCCTGTTCCCCCGAGCACTCCCGGGAGTTACAAGAAACAACGGACACAAGCTAGTGGAGGGTAGTTTCAGGCTGGACATTAGGAGGCGCTATTTCACTGTCAGGGTGGCTAGGACCTGGAACCAACTTCCAAAAGAAGTGGTGCTGGCTCCTACTCTGGCGGTCTTTAAAAAAAGGCTGGACAAACATCTGGCTGGGGTCGTTTGACCCCAGTACTCTTTCCTGCCATGGCAGGGGGTCGGACTAGATGATCTCCTCAGGTCCCTTCCAGCCCTACCAACTATGAAACTATGAGGTGCAGTATTAAGTGGAAGGTAGCCCTATTGAAAGTAGGGCTGTGCAAAACAGTTGCTAAAATTTCATTTCGGAGGTGTTTCGGTCCATTTGAGCACCTGAAACACCAAATCTGAAATGAAACTAAACGAAACCATCTAAAACATTTCAGAAATGTTTCGGATGTTTCAGAGGAGGGCTTGCAGGGAAACAGAAACACAGAAGAGGGAGAGGAAGGACTGCTCTGACACTGACATCTGTAACTGGCCAGTGTCTGCGATCTGTCCCTGAGGTCCCTTCCAACCCCAGTGCTCTGGGGGAGGGACGGCAGCCTGCTGTCATCCTGCGTGCAGATCCGGGGGCCTGCGCCACCCCACAGGATGAATCTTGCACAGCCCTGAAGCCCTCCCGGGGGGCACAAACCCTCCAATCTGCATGTGGGATGACAGCATGTTGCCGCTGCCGGCTGGGGCCAGCGGCAGGACCAGTCTTCATGGCGCTCGGCACAGGCTATGCCGAACACTGGTCCCAGCCAGCAGTGGCAGCCTGCTGTCATCTTGCACACAGATCCAGGGACCCATGCCCCCAGGAAGAGTCTGGCACAGCCCCACAGCCCTCTTAAAATGCTGGGAAGCTGGGGCCAGGCGGGGGATGGGGCCAGACAGGGCAGCCATGGGGGCTTCCCCTGCTGCTCCTCCAGCTGTGCCTGCCTCTTCCCAGGCACAGGGAGCCACAGGAAAAGCCCCCATGGCCGCCCTGCCTGGCCCCAGCTTCCCAGTACTTTAAAAAAAAAGAAGCCTTGCACTCACGGGCTGTAGCAGCAGTGATCAGGGCTGCTGGGGGCTAGTGGCAGAGCCTCCCCGTGCAGCGCGGGGCAGTGGAGGGCAGCAGAGATCGTGCCCACCCCCCCACTCGGCACCTGCGGTAGCTGTCACATCACACAAGTACAGTGTGGCTTGGCATGGTGCCACGCGATGTCTGGGAGCTGGGGAAGTTCCACCTGTCAGCCGGAGCATTGTGTCCATAGGCTGCAATGGGGAATCATGAAAATACCTATAACTTTGTCATTTCTTGCCTGATTCAGATGAAAATTGCAGGGCCAGTAGCCCTTTCTGAAGGCATGAAGCCTGCCAGGTTTCAAGGAGATAGGTGCAGGGGGTTTTGTGAAACTGCACAAAGAGTTGAAAGCAAAACTCATATCACTTGCCAGCAGCAGCACCCTGCTGTCATCCCGCGTGCAGATCCAGGGGCCCGCACCCCCAGTAGGAGTCTGGCACAACCCCACAGCTCTCCCGGGCCCCTGGATCTGCACGCGGGATGATGGGAGACTGTCTGCCAGCCGGGACCAGCGCCGGGCACAGCCCACAACTACCACTGAGAAGACTGCTGCTGCCACTGGCCCCGACAAGCTGAGCTCCATGGGGCTGGCCGAGCTGCTCAGAGAACAGCCCCAGCTCTCCCCCGCCTCCCACCACCAGATTGCTTCAAAACTCAAAACATATTGAAACTTTTGAAATGTTTCGAGTGCCCTCATTTCATTTCAAAGCTGTTTCGAAGCCCTTTGTTTCATTTCAGTTTCACTATTTCAAGCTCGAAAAAGCATCAAAACGGTTTCAAAATGAAACACCCATAAAAATTTCACACAGCCCTACTGTCAAATGTACAAAAGCTAATTTTAGGAAATAATAAATGCACACGGATTTCTTCTGCTCCATTCCTACAACAGTAGATTACCTTTTCACTAATGTCTATACTAAAAAACAACCTCTGAAGTTCAAAAACCATGCATGAGGTCCACCAAAAATGCAATTTGTCTTAAATCTAAATCAGATTTTGATCTGTCTCCTCCTTTTTGAACTCCCCCATTTACTCCCATTATACATGCAAAAAATGAGCAATTTGAGACAATTTAGTAACACAGACTGCTGACACACAAAAAACAAACAAACAAACAAAAAAACCTACGCTTTACCAGAAGAAGCAGTGTGTTAGTTCAACACTCTGCAGTGTCTGTATAGATTGGGCACTTCTGCAGGGCTTTTTGACACTTTTATCTAATGGTTGAGTCAATCATCTATTAGATAAAAGCACCAAAAAGCCCCACTAAAGCCCCTGATTTATGCAGACACTGGGTGAGCCGGGTCCAACTAACATGATGCCTCTTCTGGGCATGTGCTGGGCTCAGCACGGAAGCATGCCACGTTTAAAGTAAAGCGCGGGTTTTTTAGTTTTTTTCACATCTGCAAGGACCCATACATTTTAGCTAGTTTTACTTCTCCAACATCCTTATATGTTAGCATATCATGACAGAAGCAGGTGATTAACCTGAATAATTACAGCTAATGATAGAAGGTGTTTGTTAATAGGACAGAGGACTACAGTTTCTCCCAAAACAGTCAACTAAATCTTTCTGGATTGGATCCAAATAAGCACTTACATGAGTCAAGTGCAACTGAGGTAGAAACAAGGTGCTAAAGTCCAGGCTAACTACTTTGGTGCCCAAGAGACCAAGGGCACCTAATTTTTCACGAGCAGAATTACTTAGGGCCAGATCCGCCAAGCAGCCTCTACCAGTTGCTGCTGTGTTTTAAAATAAAAGTAAGCCAGTCTTCCATGCCCATGGAGATGACAAACAAAAGTCTAGGAGAGGATTTCAAGTTGTGAATCACAGGCTCGCAGAGATGCCTAACTCAAAACTACAGAAAGGCACTGAAGCCTAGGAGGGAGGGGAGAAATCAGAGAATCATTTCTCATCAACATTTGCTACTGGATGTCTTTGGCATCTACCTACTCAGTGTGCTAGATGTTGCAAATCCCATTTCTAAGGAACACCCTGTACATGAAACCTTGGTTCCTAAACTCAGGTTTGTGACTACCACTCTCAGAGCCAGCTGCCACAGTTCCGAGCTGAACCTCCATATCCCTCAGTCCTATGTTGTTCCTACATCAATCAATCAATCAAGCACCTCTAGCCAAACACCACTTTTGCAGGCCTGGAGCTCAAAATTATATCCCCCAGCCTACAGCAACTCTGCCTACTGTCACAACCAAATTAAGTAGTGCCCATGTCACAAGCAAGTAAAACCATTCAAAACAGTTTTTTTCAGCACTAGGTTAACTAAGGGTTAACAATAATAATAACCGCTTTTTTGCTGCGCATGTCAAAAAGAAATTTATTGCTGCGCCACTAACAGAGATAGAACTTAGCCTTCTGTGCTTTACATAAATCATTATAATTGGTCAAAGAAAACAAGGAGTAACCCTATGATAACACCCTAGCGAAGACCGCTAGATAATTGGCGATTCTAATTAAATTTATGACGTGGCGAAAAGCAATTGGCTATTACACAAATAAAACCCGTCTTCACTTCCGTGAAGAACGGGAGACCTCCGCGCACACACCTGAAAAACCTCTGAACGTATGCATGACAGTAACTGACAAATTGATCACTTGTCAGTTTCCCCCATCTCGACCCAATCAGACGATCAACGACCTGCCGGCCCGACCTTTTTCTCCATTTCTCTGCCCGACCCACGAACTTTTATGCAGACCGACCTACAACCTACGAACTTTAAGCTATAACTAACTAAGCATCTGTAACCTCCATCTTTCACCACCTTGACGGCGTGAGTAAATAATCTTGCTTTGCAAACGATAAGCGTCCGCCTAATTAATTCCACTCCAAGCGTCACAAGTACCCACCTGACGGCCTTCTAAGGCCCCGGACCCTTATCTGCCTGGGTGGGAGTCAGGGAGAGCTGCTGGCCGGCTGCCCTGGGTCCCGACACCTACCAAGCCACGTGTGCACCTCCTGGCCTCATAGGCACCTTTCCTTCTCTGGCAGGGCGGTCCTGCGCCTCAATTAGCATGGCAGGAGAGAAGAAAAGGGTTCAGTAATACTTAACTCATTCCATCCCTCCTTCCTCAGCCTCAGTCAACTCCAAAGGAGGGGGTCTCACTTGCCCCGCCCCCAGGCCTTGCAGCATAGGGAGAGAAGAGAACTGAGAAGACCAGTGCACTTTGCACAAGGGAGGCAGTTCTATCCCAGACTATCAGGGTCCAACTCTTCTTTTTTGGACAGTGAAGGAAGACTATCAGCTTCTACCTTCACTGTACAAAAAGATGTCTCTTTCTGCCTGAAGTGACAGAAAAAAGCTCTGCCTGGCCCTTGCAATAGCTCTGCTCGACCATGCATCCTGAGAAAAATAGAGAGGGCAGCCAGAAAGTCTGCTGTGGGGCAGGACTTCAAGTCACATGAAGGCCCAAGATTTAAGCATCAGTCTGAGACTGGCTGCAGACCAGCCAACAAAATCACCTGTGAGAAAACAGCAACAGCGGCCCTTTTCGAATGGCATTACTGAGTACTAATCAGCATAAGCCGAAAAGTAATGAAGGAACAAACCAAGAAAACTAGCCACTGAATTATGTCATTTTGTTATTTAATAAAGAAATCACACCACCATGCAAGGCACCTTGTCAGAATCAGATGATAAAAACATGCCACTGAATGGAAAAGGAAAGAGTTGGAGCTAATTTCTGCTCTTGCACATAACATACAGCCACACAAACTTTCATCTATATCCCGCTAAATCTCAAAGCAAGCCTAGGATACGAGAGTCTGAACATAAGAACTACCCAGACGCTGCTGGAAGAGATCTCTGTGGGATTCCACAGATGGCACTCTTCTGTGTGTCTCACTGTTCCAAGGATGCACTAAACCAGCATAAAGTGAGGGCACACTATACTGCTAAAAATGATGTTTTTCAGATATGGTATAAAACAAGAATCTTAAGGATCCTAGAGACATTAACCATGGTCTCCTGCTCAAATTCCATACCACATTATTAAATAATACCTACCTAAATTCTTGCTGTAGCTGTCCTGAAGCTTCCTCAAACATATACATTGTTCCCCATCATAAATCTCTGCAGTTCAATGGTAAATCTAATTTTCCTGTGCATAGTTTGTAAAGTGCATAAAGGATGGAAGGTGCTATAGAAAAGTTAAATTATTATTATATAATGATGCACTAAGTTAGGGGTTGGCAACCATTTTGCTTGGCACACCACAGCCAGCCCAGGCTCTGGGCAGCTGCTGCTGGCCACAAAGCCCAGGCTGCTCACAGCAGGTGGCTGGGAGGCCACATGCCCTGCTGAAAGCAGCCTGGGCTCCATAGCAAGGAAGCAAATGCCCAGAGCTCTGGCTGAATGTGGCAGGCAACCAAGAGGCTGCAAACTGATGTACCAGGCTCTAGTGCCCCGGCACTGGCAGCAGCTGAAAACAACCATAAGGGCACATAGCAGGGAAGAGGCTGAGGCAGTGCAACCCTAGCCCCTCTCCCCCTGTCCACCTGGAGATGCAAATGCTGCCAGCAACAAGTGGGGCTGGGGCTCAGCCAACCTTGGTACAACTTTTTGCAGCCTCTCTGTCACCTGCTGCAAGCAGCCCAGGTTCCGTGGAGGGCAGCAGGGGCCTGTCTAGAGCCCAGGTGGGCTGTGGCAAATGGCTGAGAGGCTGCAAGCCAATGCACTGAGGTCTGCAGATCCCCTGCCTTGCTCATGGCTGGCAGGGGAGGGACCAGGGTTGCTCTGTCCTGGCCCCTTCCCCACCATGTGCACTAAGGCACACATGCAGCTATCACCGGGCATGCAATGGGGCCACGGTTCCAGACCACGATGCAGCTCTTTGCAGCCTGTCTGCAGCCTGCTGAGAGCCCAGGCTCCATGGGCAGTGGCAGCTGCATGTGCACCTCAGAGCACGTGGCAAGGAAAAGGCCAGGGCAGTGCAATCCCTACCCTGCCCCTACCCTGGAGGTACCCATGCACCTGCTGCCAGCAATGAGATTGGACCCCTCACAGGTCCACATCCCCCTGCATCTGCCCCTGGCACACAAGTCATAGCATGGGTTGAGGTTGGGGTATTTTTGGCACTCCAGCCGAAAACATTGCCAACCCCTGCACTAAATCAAATTCCCTCCAAGACTGTCCTCCATACTTATATAAGATGCACCTGAACTCCTACATACATAGTTAACCATAAAATAGTAAAAAATCCCTGCCTTCTTCTATGAAATCATTAAGTGTCATAAGTCGACAGCATTATTTAGGGTTTAACATATCCATTTGAAATTTTACAACATAGTGTGACAGGTTAATTATAACAACTAAAAATGTATAAAATGTATAAGTAAATCCTTTGCACTTCTCTGAAAAATCTCTACCTCTGCACTGATTTATTAAGGGGAAGGAACTAATACCACCCTTCTTGGAAGCCTGAATATAACGTTTTTCCTTTTCCAATGATAACACTGGTAATATCAGTGCAGGTTTTAATACAGGTCTTTCCAATTCAAACAGCCAGCAGAGGGAGTAGATAGGTACAAATACACTGACTCAGAGAAGAGGGTCTTAAGTTTAAGAACATTAACTTCTTAAAAGTGAAAGAGGTATTATTACATTACACAGAGCCTGTCCATCTTGCATTTTAAAGAAATTCAAAAAAAATTAAAAGGCTTCTTATATAAATCTTATTCACCAAATTAAAACGAAATCTGTATGATTGAATGCATTGAAGGCTGACACTGGTCATTAAGTTGCATACTTAGTTCTGAAATCGTGCACAATGCAAACAGAATCTCATGTATATACATTTCATACATGCAAGAGTAAACAAACTTTCCAAAAATACAGGATGCTATTAATGCGACCTATCAGCATTAGAATAAGGGATTAAAATAATTTAAAAGCGGATCTGTATAATGGTAGATTAAATAGCCTGTAAGGCCAAAACATTTAGTTCTTAGCAGAGATAAGGGACTTCATGGTTTTACTTTGAAAGTTATATAAAAAACACACACATATAAATATAAACACACATCCTTACTCCCCAAAATTCAGAACAGACCCAATTAATGACAGTGGATTATATGCCTGATACTGTTCCCAAAAAGAGAGGAAGCAGGGGCGGGTAATGGGACTTCACTGCTGTTCTAAAACATTAAACAAAAGCTGTTCTACTCCGAAAAGTCACAATACGAAAAGTGCAGAAAGGTTTTCTACTGTTTCTCCTTCCACAAGAAACATGCCCCATTTTATGTCTTAGGCCACTATCTCCAATGCCTAGTAGAAACTAACCAAACAGTGATGGCAGTTTTGATCAGCTGGATAACTAGATTTATATTAATTAAATTCAATTAAATAAACAGCGTGATTTGGAACCATCATGTTAAAAAACAAACAACTAAATATGTGATGATATTCTCCTTACTCAGGTCAGCACTACTTCATATCTCATCCTCTTGTTCAGTATATTTGTATTTTTTAATTAAAAATGTAAGTTCTTCAAGATAGCTCCTATTTGTTGTTTGGTGCCTAGTTCAACAGAACACAGATCCTGACTGGGGTTTCTGTGTGACACCACTAATCACTTAATAGGTAACACACATCTTCTTCAGTAAAGATGTTTACCCCCCTCAGTAACACAGAGACAGCATCATCAGAGCAAGAACCTGCTCTGGCTCCCATGTCATCCACTCCAGCTTAAGGATGATTCAATTACAAAACCAAATTCTGCCCATAGTTACACATATCCATCACCGCTGAAGACCAAGGAAAACTCAACTTCAGGTGATGAACAGCAGGCCACGTACCAGTTTTGCCACAAGCCAGGCCCAAAGGAATAATCCAGACTTTATTTTACCTAAAGTCTCATTGTTACTCCATAGCAAGACCCTCACCCCCACCATATGCCTGTGTGACACATTGCAGCATGGAATCAACTTGTTACCTTAAACTACAGCACTATCAAGTTATAACATGATGCTGTACAAGTCCTAAGTATTATCAGAGTTACGATGACATTCCCGCAAGCATGGACTCTGTTCTGCAAAAAAAATATTCACACATGAGCAGTCTTGTGGAACATTATGGAACATTATATGGCTGTCTAATTGTTTGCAGCTCCAGATACTTCCTTTGCACAACATGCAAAATGTCGTCTCTTGAAAATTAAAACTATTCCACAGAAAACAAAGTGCAGAAACTTAATGTGTAATTCCATTGAAAAGGTCAGGCACTGTGGATTTATTACATATTTCCCAATGTTGTTTTGTATCCCAAATTATATAAAACTTCTCAATTTTTTTTTAAAAGACACAATACAATAACAAAAGGCATTATTTACCTGTCCCACTACAGGCCACTCTAATGCTCTAATTGTGACAAAAGCAGCATCACAGAAGAGCATTAACCAGCCAGATATGGCACAAACTAAAATTGCAATACCTGAAATAAAAAAACAGAAAGAAAAAAAAGAAAAAAAAAAACCCCAACTTAAAGACTATTTTGGATGCCCCTATTAGCCTGGTTATGGTTACAGTGTTGGGAAGACACCTCTCAATTTTACCTGCTTCCCAACCTTTGAAACTTTGATTAGGCTACCTATGAGTCTCTCTTCCAAGAAACTCATTCCCATTTCTGTCATCTTTTTCCCATGTTAATAGTGTCAGATTCTGTAATTTTCCAAAGTTTAAACCTCTGCATGCATACTGAGCAGCATTTGGGACATAAAACAGTAACAACTGAGAAATCTGTAATACAATCCATCAAACCTGACACGTTGCCTTAATTTTCCTTTACTACCTCACCCTCTTTAAAACAATAATATCCTTTTTGTGATCCTGTAACTCATCAGCAGTCCCTTAATACAAGGATGATGGTTTTCCAGTACACAGGAAAGTGACTACTAAGTCCATAGGTGATTGAGGAGGCTGACCTGACCAGGTATCACTACCAATTATGTGGTCCTATAACCATGTGAAGTATTCAGAATGAGGACTACTTGCCAGGACACTTCTTTTCACTTACTGAGATTTTGCAGTTTGCAAAAGCTCTGCTAAATCTGCATAACATCTTGTTTGACTTCATTTCCCATTTTTCATTTGACCACACATGCACTATTAAAAAAAAACTGAACTGCAGTGACCTGGCCTAATGTTTTCAGTGCACTTTCCGTAACAATCTCTTTTCCTGAACAAGAATATGAGAGAATTGGCTCATTTGGAATATATGCTTTGACTTGGTTCCTTGCTCTCAGAACTACTTATTTTACGATGTGTGAATGGTGCTGCATTTGCAACCTGCCTTCTCCATCCCTCTGAAGCAGAGGTTCTCAAATTTTTTTTGTATCACAACTCATTTGTAAACATCAGTGGCCAGTCCCAACCCAGCGCCCCTCACTCCCGACCCACTGCCTCCCAGCTCTAGGCCCCAGCCCCCAGGTGTGTGGGGCAGGGGGGTGTGTGGGGCCTGGGGGCCCCCAAGCAGCCTTTTGCAGGCTGGAACTCTGCCATCCTGCAAGGGAAAAGACACAGTTTCCCACGTTTTGCTCCTTTAAAGGAGAATCCATTTTTTAAATTTGTTGATCCATTTTTAAAGTTTGTTCACAACCCTTTCATATATTCTTGTGACTCACTTTTGGGTCGTGACCCAGAGGTTGAGAAACACTGCTCTAAAGAGAGGGAGGGAATACAGATTGAGAGAATTAAGACATGCCACAAGCCTCTTTCCAGATGTCTCTTCTACAAGCACGTCTGAGATTAGCTCCACATCTCTGTAGTATCACAAAATCAGCGTCCACACATACAGAAAAGCTAAAGAAGTCTCTGAATGGCATCAGGAAACACTGAATGACCTGGGAAGAAGGGTTTGCACAAGGATCACAGTGCTGTTTCCCACAGCTACCAGGTAACTAAATCCCACTCTGCCAATTACATGTAAATCAGCCAGGAGGTGCTGAACAAAGTGGAGAGAGTCCAGACAGCAACCCTAGGATGCTTCTGACCCTCCAGAAATGCAGCTCTTCATGTCAAACCCTTCTTCACAGCCCCACAAATCAACTAAAGAAAATGAAGTTGAGGAACCGGGACTCCACAACCTTCGTGAGTGGCAATCACTAGCTTACAAAACCAGGGCAGGTCTTTTCTTGAAAGAAAACAAACCGCACACGTGCCAGTGAGGGAGGATGACAAAAAGACAGTCCCAGAGCAGGTTTACCAAGTGGGAGGATGACAAAATCAGTCCCAGAGCAGGCTTACAAAGGTGCCTCAGCAGTAGGCGAGGCGGGCTGGAACCGCAAGGATGTGTCAGAAAGAAACGGGGCATTTCCACATGGGGCTTGACCCAGAGGAGGGAAACACGAGCTTCTCATGTCTCCAGCCACATCCCTCCAGTCCTCCGGCAAGGAGAGGGGATGGCAGAGGGGGGGAGACAGGACTAGAGCACAACCGAACAGGAGGAGAGCGGGCGAGAACACAGACGTGTGGACAGAGAGAGACAGAGTGACACACACACAAAAACACAGATGCACACACAAAGACACGGACACAAACACACGCACACACACAAAGACACAGCCACACACAAAGACAAAGACACAGAGACACAGCCACACACAAAGACACAGGCACAGACCCGCTCTCGCCCCCCGTGGCTGGGCCGGGCCGGGTCGGGCGGGAGCAGCGGTGGTGCCGAGCGGAGCCCCCGCCTCGCGCCATGTGCTCCGCGCCCGGCCGCGGGGCCGCCTCCCACGTGCGCCCGGCAGGGCAGGGCAGGGGCAGGCCCCGGACACCTACTGGTGCTGAGGAAGCAGTCGGTGAAGCGTCGGAAGCAGCTGCCCGAGGCAGATCCATCTTCCATGTCTAGCCCCAGGAGCAGGGCGAGGCGGAGGCGGAGGGGGTGGAGGCGCCGCTTGGCCGCCCCGCAGCCCTGCTCCAGCGAGCCCGTGGCCGCGGCAGCACCCGGGGCCGGGCTGGCGGGCGGGAGGCAGCCCCGGAGCGCCTGCTCCTGCCGCCGCGATGGAGTGAGGAGCTGCAGCTGCGGCAGCCGCCCAGCTCCTGCCTCCTCCCTGCGCCCTCCCCCCGGAGGCGGGAGGGGGAGGAGGACGAGGCGAGGGCTGCCGCACAGGACGCCGCCGCCGCCCAAGGACTATACCGCCCATGCCCCCCCTCCGGGGGCGCGTCCCCTCCTGCAGGGCGCCTCCTTGTGCAGCTGTGCACCTGCGGCGCCTTGACATGCTCGGGCGGGGGGCAAGCAACAAGAGGCGCTGCCCTGCCCTGCCCGCGGTGGGACACGGGCGCTGCAGCCGTCCCCGACGGCGTGGGCAGCCTCCTGCGCCCGTGGGCCCCGCCAGGGCTGCAGGGCACCTCGGGGCACCCTCTTGCCGGACGCCTCCCGCCCGATGGGCGAGGCTGGCAGCGGCCCGTGCACACGAGACCGGCCGGCCGCGCCTCGGGGCTCAGCGGGCGGCTCCCGAAGGGGAGAGAGGATGCGGGCCGCCCCGACCCTGCTGCTGGGCGCCCTCCTCTGCGGCGGCTGCTGAGGCGAGGAGGGAGTCGCTCGCGGGCCGCGCTGCGAGGGAGCCCCGGGGCCGGGGCCGGGGGCGCGGCTCTGCCTCCCCGCGCACTCGCCGGGACTCGGGAGCCGGCGCCGAGCCGGGGGCTCGATCCCCAGCCCGCGCGCCGCGCGGGGGCAAGGAGCCGTGGCACGGGCGGGGCGTTTTCTGCGCGCAGAGTGGACTGGGGATCTCGTAACTGGGCTGATATTAAGCACATATGTACCAAATCATGCTTGTCTACACACACATATCATTCATGTAATATAATTTGATATCATCTTATTGATGTCTAATGCATATACAAATAGATATAATATATAAATAGGTTGTGTGTGTGTCTATACCAAATGTATAGTATAAAAATGTGTAATAGAACCAGTCTTTTCTCCAATGCCTGGTGAAGGGTATTTGTGCCCGAAAACTTTCAATTTAAAGAATTTTGTTTGCAAAAATCTTGTTGGTCTAATAAAAGATACCATCTCTACTAGGAGTCCTGACTGCCTTGTGTGTAATAGACACATTCATCTTATGTATAATGCATATGTACAAATGTATAGTATATAAATGTGTTGTGTGTGCATACACGTGCATCTTATTTATATCTAATGCATATACAAATAGATATATAAATATGTGTGTATATACATACACACATGCATCTTATTTATATTTAATGCATATACAAATATATGATATATAAATGTGTTGCATGTGGATATATGCATTTTGTATATAATGCATATACAAATATATATAGTATATAAATATATAATAATAGAAATAATTTTATATATAAAGTACATACAAATATGTAGGTTATAAACCTATAATTATTATGTATATGTATATATACATAACAGTATACATACATTGCATATTAATGACATATCAATTATATAATATATAAAAATCCGCGCACGCGTGTGTGTGTGTGTGTGTGTGTGTGTGTGTGTGTGTGTGTGTGTGTGTGAGAAATGCATCATTCAGGGAGTCACATGATACAAGAATCATTTGCAAATACTCACTTTAACTATTCTTTTTCAATGGTAAACTTCCATTATAGTCATCCTAGCAATCCATCTGGCTACAGGTGCCAGTAATGTTCTCTTTTCCTTGTTGTACACCTTCAGCAGCAATAGAACCAGGTTATTCTTTTGCCCAATTTAATTCTAAAGTTGTTTTTCTAGCTGATTTATGCATCCATAAAACCCAGTGTATTCTCTGTCGGGGAGCTAGCCTGATAAAACCTTGATACTAGGATCACCGTAGTTTACCTGAATAGACTTACCCTTCTCTCCAAAATAGCTACTACTTTTCTCTACTCGAAACAATATTAACATGGAAGATTTTATCCTCTACTGTAAAGAATTCAGTATTTGTTAAAAACTGTTTTAGGCATAGTTTAAAAAATGCTAGAATGATTAGTTTTTGAATTAGGTTCTTTTTCCAATTCAAAGTTCACAGAATTAATACTGAAAATGGTAAAAATGAGATGCTTCTCTCAAAATCCTGCAGCTTTCCGATTAAAATGCTTTTGTCAGTTGAATGCTTTTTATCTATGGGAAACAATCCAATTTGCAGACATTTAGAATGGCAAAACGGATTAGAGACTTTTTTAAAGTAAAAAGACAAATCCAAAAACCACAAGGTGGCCAAGTTTTAGCAAAGTTACTATCATCTGTATATTCCAAACCTATTTTTTGCTTTAAAATTCTGACTTGAAACAAAAATACCATGTATATGTTTTCATGACTTTTTTTCCACTTCATACAGTTTGAATCACTGACAAAACAGTTTTAATAGCTCTAACTTCATATACCCACGATGGAAAGGATGTTAATACTCTTATTTGCTGGAATGTGAATGCTGTTACTTTTTTGTTTCTGGACTTTCCTTCCTTCTTTCTTGTAAATGCTATCAGGAAGTTTACTAAGATCTATAAAATCACTCAATTTCCTTACCAAAAAAACATTAGCAAGTGATGTTTTATGGCTTCAGACTATGTTCTGTCAACTGCTAAGCAAATAGCTAAATATTTATTTAAATATCCACATATCTGTCACAAGAATATTCAGCTGTAAAGTCTGTCAAATGGGAAAAAGATGAAGAGAGTAAACCAACACGAACAAGAAAAATTGGCAAAAAGAATTAAAGATGCCACTTCACCTCAGATTCATCCAACTGTGCTTAGTTACTGTAGTCAGTATGAGATAATATTACGGAAGGTCGACATTTCCAAGGTACATTCGTCGGACCTTTGATTCTGAAAATCTATGCTAAAACTGTTGCTAATCTTAAAACAGGGCTGCTTGAACAGCATGAACCAAAAAAAGCCCAACATTGGCTTTTTATATTGCATATAACATACAAATTAAGCCAGCCAGGATCTAAGAAATCAAATACTCCAGGCAAATAGTTTAAACTGAGTTGTTTCAAATTTCACTTCATTTATTATTCACTAATCATTTGTTATGCCTGGCAATTGGTCAGTCAGTTCCTGCCTAGATGACCAAAGAATTAAGAGAACAGTTAGCCAATAATGGAAAAAATATGAACATCTACATATATGAAACTGTCTTGTCTTGCAAAAATAAATCACAAATGCGCAGTGGTCATTTTAAAATGAAGGAATTAAGTTATCAATAAATATAAAATGGTTTTTTTATTCATAATTCTATTTTGTGAATCTGATTCTTTATGATTTAGCCGATTCTACTGAAAACCCATATAATGTCATTTCAAATGGCACAGGAAGATCTTACAACAGCATACAATCCAGCATATCCTTTACCACAGACTAAGCATGACTGACATCAACCTTACTTTAAGATGCAAGTATTAAGCACTAATTCTGCATTTCTAAGAAATGAATCAAATGTTTATGGAACAAAACTAAATACACATCAATATACATCCAACTTAGAAGATGTGTTGGTCTTTCAGAGACTGTATCATGCCAATACAATATGATCTAAACACATCCTAGCTGGTATTTGTCTTTATAGTTACAAATGCAAGAGCTGCTTATACAGAGCGCTCACAACAGGTGTTTCACAGGGCACTGCACACACAGCAGCAGGCCTGTTATGAGAACAGCTAATGCACCTGTTCAGCAACTACTTCACAACAACAAAAGAAACATGTTTATTTAAAACACAAAGGAAAAAACGTCACTTAAAGATTTTTTCAAGGATGTAAAACAATGATTTGGATTGATTTAAGTACAGCTAACAAACAAGCTCCTAAACTTGATCAATTCTCCATGGAAGGTGTTAACTTTTAGGTAAAACAGCAGCATGGTCTGTCTCTTATCTAGCCCCACTTCTCTGGCAGGTAAATCCTTCTATATCTGTTTCTACTCCCCAAATCTCAAGAACCCACTCTTTGCAAATTTGACTGTGCACCTTGAAAGAGTATATAAGGGGAGGACTTAAGAAAAATCCAGGTGAAATCAACTGGCATTTAAGATTCAACAGATGGAAAGGTGATTTCAGCGTGCATTGGAGAAGGGAAAAAGCTATGAAACGTGGCATGTGCCCAGCTGGGAGCCTGGGGCTGAAACCAGAAGAAATGTACTGGGGAAGGGAAAAGGCAAGGGGATCAAGGCAAAGAAGCTCAAAGCCCTATATACTACGCAGAGCAAACCCCCTATGGAAAAATTCTGCATTCATTTAATTAAAATGAGACCATTTGTTGACCTTTTCTGCTTCTTTTTTAACATGCCGCATACCAAACTTTATATCATGGTTAAATAAATTTTAAAAAAAACCTATGGAAAAGATGTTTATGGGTGGTATCTTTTACTGGAGCACCTGCATGGTTGGGGTAGACTTAAACAAGCTTTCAAATGCATCACATTCTTCTTCATAGGAAAGATACTGTTCTGTATTAAGTTTCATAATTTTTTTAAGGAATTTATACAGAACCCTACTGCATTCCATGCCTATTACATTTCACAGGGCACTGTTAACAAGTACTTCTATAAACACATGAATTCATTCAACAGGTATATAATGCCAGCCATCTTAGCTGATTTCCACCACCATTCATACAAACCAATTTTTTTTCATAAGGTTTTCTGATCAAACAGAAGTCTTTTAAATACTTGCACAACTATGTATTTACAAGACTGTCTGCAGTATTTGCCATCTTGGGAGTGCTTCATGGATCTGGGAGTTATCCAATTCAAGAAACAAAACGAGACCAACCAATTTAAGTGATCAAAAAAATCAAATGTAAACCCCCAAAGTAACAAATTAAAAACAACAAAGCTTGCAGTAAAAAGTGTTGGCATAACCCTTAACTGGCATTAATTTACATATATCATTTGTTATACATTTTAAATCAATATTTTCTCAGAAACTGATGCACTTGCAGATAATTGACAAGTAGAAATAGGGGAGTACGACAAATGAGTGCAGTCACTAAGTCCTTTGTTCAGCTTTGTTCATCTCACTTTTGTTTCTGTTCTGCAAGATGGCTGCTGACAGAATATGTTGTTGAAACACGAAGAGGCTTAGAGTTCTACAGAAGTTTGTTTAGAAGATTTCAGATTAAAGATGCTCAGGAAATGGTTTTCCCTTTGAGGAAAATTTATATCTGGAAAAACTAAAAACCAATTCAATTTTCATTTTCCTGCTCCCCAAACAAAATTGCAGTTCTCCATGGGAAGCAGCCACTTCGCGCGCACACAGTCATTTTTTTAGTCAAAAAGACCAATGTTGTACCAAATGACAGAACATTTTCAACCAGTTGTAATCTACAGATTTTTTTATTCGAACTAGATTTAAATATGAAAAACAGCAAATGATCTGGCACCAAGGCACAATGAGTTTTAAAAATGCCTGGATTTTGTTTTGTTTTGTGTTTCTGTTAGGGGGTGGCTTGTTTTTGTTTTTAGTTTAAATTGCATGTTTGGATCTTCTCCCTGTAAGACTAAACAACTAAACAAAATCTAAATCGGGGCCTCTACCACCTTATTTTTTCCCATGCAGCACAAAGACCAGATATACGGTGCTTTTATTTAGAGTGTTTGTTTTCTTTTCTAATTTACAAGGGTCAAAATAAAACAGATGAAAATTCCCAGAGGAAAATTGTCACCTTTCTAGCTGAACAACAAAGGTTCATCAGCAGCTACTTTTTACTGTAAAATCTGAATCAGTTCTTTTTCTATTCAAAAGTGGAGCAACACAAACACCTCATGCTTTTAGGGGCAGAGACCATCTTTTTCTGTTTGAATAGTGCCTAAAACACTAAGGTTCTAATCCATGATCAGGACTGATAGGTACTGATGACATGCAATAAAACTACTTAACAAATAGTAGAACAGACAATGGCATTATTGGAACCCTTGAAACAAATAAGGTTATCAATATTTTTGGTAGTGTAAGAGTAATGTTGTAGCCAGAATTTATGCAAGAAACAAGGATTTCTTTTACTGAACCAAGTGCGTAGTTGAGTTTCAAGGCTTTCAAATCCAAGAACTCTTAGTATAAACTTTTCTGGTCAGACCTGACCAAGAATATCTTGCATTTGAAAGCTTCAAAACTTGACTCCACACTTGGTTCAATAAAAGATATCATCCTAAGAAATGCTTGCCTTTCACATGAATATTTTTGTAAGCCTATCCTTTTAGTTTTCACATGTGAACCAAAACATTTACAACTGGAGAAAGGCCAGTTATAATTTACTAAGTGCTGTATAGGTAATAACGACAGGCATCTGCAATCCTGTATTTTATTGGTACACAAAAAATTATATACTGCTTGTGAGCTAGCTATATTATGCACAGCAATACCCTTAGAAAACTGCTAAAGCAAGGAAGAAAAGTGTAGGCATCTAACAAAAACCTACCTTTTGCTCCTTCCACAATAAATCTGTAGCTCATTGATATATACCACAACATTTAAGCATGCCACAGCAGGGATGCCAGACTTCCAGCAACCCATACACCACTCACCATGAACCATAAAGAATCAGATCTCTCCCATGCATGCACATACTTCGTCTTGCAGCATTCTGGAAAAAGACACTCACAATTTGAGGGGTTCTTTAAAATACCAACATGCAACATTCAGTTGGGTCTAAACATAGAACTATATAGCACCCTAAATCAAGTGTTGCTACCACACACCATATCACACAGAGGGAGAACAAGCTCATCTTAAGCGCAACTGCATCTCCACTGTATTTCACTACCTTATCTACCTATCTCCCTTCCTCCCTCTCCTTGCTCCCAGCTACCACACAGCTCTCACTCCAGCAGCAATTTCCAAGTATCCCTACTGAGCAGGTAAAGGGGGCATTCTAGAAATGAGGCAGGAACGATCAATAATAAATGTGGATGTGGTATACCTTGATTTTAGCACAGCTTTTGATATGGTCTCCCACAACATTCTCACAGGCAAGCTAAGGAAGTATGAGCTAGATGAATGGCTGTAAGATAGATAGAAAACTGGCTGAAGCATCAGGCTCAGAGGGTAATAATCAATGGCTCAATGTCCAGTTGGCAGCCAGGATCAAGTGGAGTGCCCCAGGGGTTGGTCCTGGGGCCAGTTTTATTCAATATCTTCATCAGCGACCTGGAAGATGGTATAGAGTGCAACCTCAGCAAGTCTGCAGATGACACCAAGCTGGGGGGAGGAGTAGATATGCTGGAGGGTAGGGCTAAGATTCAGAGAGACCTAGAGTAGACAAACTGAAGGATTGGGCTAAAAGAAATGTCATGAAGCTCAACATGGACAAGTGCAAATTCCTGCACTTAGGACAGAGCAATCCCATGCACCAGTACAGGCTGGGGGCTGACTGGCTGAGCAGCAGCTCTGCAAAAAAGGACTTTTGGGGGTTACAGCGAACAATAATATGAATATGAGCTGAATATGAGCCAACAGTGTGCCCTTGTCGCAAAGAAGGATAATGGCATACTGGGCTGCACTGGCAGGTGTGTTGCCAGTAGGTCCAGGGAAGTGATTATTTCCCTCTATTCAGCACTGGTGAGGCCACATCTGCAGTACTGTGTTCAGTCTTGGGGCCCCCCACTACAAAAAAGGATGTGGACAAATTGGAGAGAGTCCAGCAGATGACAACAAAAGTTGTGAGGGGGCTGGGGGACATGACTTATGAGGAGAGGATGAGGGAACTGGGCTTATTTAGTCTAGAGAAGAGGAGACCGAGAGGGGATTTAATAGCAACCTTCAACTATCTGCAGCGGGGTTCAAAAGAGGACAGAGCTAGACTGTTCTCAGTGGTGGCCCATGACAGAACAAGGAGCAATGGTTTCAAGTTGCGGCAAGGAAAGTTTAGGTTAGATATTAGGAACTTTCTCAGTAGGAGGGTAGTAAAACATGGGAACAGGTTACCCAGAGAGGTGGTGGAAGCTCCATCCTTGGAGGATTTTATGACACAGCTAAACAAAGCTTTGGCTGGAATGATCTAGTTGGTGATGGTCCTGCTTTGAGCAGTTGGTTGGACTAGATGACCTCCTGAGTTCCCTTCCATCCATAATTTTCTGTGATTCTACAAAATGGTTGATGCTGGTATGTAAAATGTAATTCTTAGGCTTTAGTACCCTAATTAGGTAAATAGCACAAGGCAGTACACACCTCTGGCAACCATAGTTCCAGCCTTTCTCTCTACACACTCAGAAAGGCATCACTGTATCCACTCACATTTAGAAATGTATTTGTATGCCTGTGGGCTAGAACTCCATTTTAAATGAAAAGCTGGAACTGTACAGAATCCAAATACATCAGGCAGGCCACAATATACCATACGAGCTATCAGTTTGACATCAATTAATTTAGTACCTACTGGGTGAATCTACATGAGATGCTAACTGCACAGTATCCTAATTTTACTGCACAGTAGTGTACAGGGCAAAAACCATGCTAATGTGCTACTGTGCAGTAGTAGGCTACTGCATAGTTTAATAGATTCATAGATTGTAAGGCTGGAAGGGACCTTGGAAGATTATCAGGTCCAGCCCCCCTGCACCAAGCAGGAAAGATAACTGGGGGTCAGGTGACCCCAGCAAGTTGACTGTCTAGTCTCCTCCTGAAGATTTCCAGGGTAGGCGATTGCACCACCTCTGAAGGGAACTTATTCCACAGTTTGGACACCCTAACTGTGAAGAAGTTTTTCTTAATGTTGAACATGAATCGGTCTTCCAGGAGTTTGTGGCCATGACTCCTAGTTTTCCCCTTGGGTGCCCTGGTGAACAATTGCTCACTGAGCCCTTGTTGTGTAGTAGTAAGCTGCTACCAGGTCCCCTTTCAGTATTCTTTTCTTCAGGCTGAAGAGTCCCGGACTCCTCTAATCTTCCTTGTATGGTTTGCCGTGTAAACCCATGATCATATGGGTGGCTCTTCTTTTGTCTTTTTTAAGCTTGTCCACGTCCTTGTTAACATGAATGCTGCGTGCCCCCAGAGGCGGGGGTGGGGTGGGCGGTGGGCACAGTGAGCTCCTGCAGGAGGCAACGGCAGCACAGCAGCTGCAAGCAGTGAGCTCCCACAGGCAGCTACAGTGCTGTCGGCAGTGGGGGGGAGGGGGCAGGGATGGTGAGTGCTGACTGGCAGTCAGTGACCACATCCATATGCCGCCGGCAGTGTTGGCGGCAGCCAGCAATGATTGGAGACCACCTGCAGACACCGCCAGTGGTGTCAGCGGTGGGGGAACGGGGGTGAGCAGTGACTGCCCACAGGCACCCCCAGCAGTGTCTCCCTTTTTGTGGGATGCACCGCCAAATTCAGGGGGTGCACATGCACCCACATGCACCCCCCACACATCACCAACGCTTGTTAAAGTGTGGTGCCCAGAACTGGATGCAGTATTTCAGCTGTGGTCTCAGCAGTGCTGAGTAGAACTGAAGAATTACCTCCTTGGTTTTGCTGGAGATGCATCAATTGATCCTTGCCAGAGTATTATAGTTATATATATTATAGCTTTTTAGTTAGCATCACTAAAAAGCTGTGCATCAGCAATACTGTGCAATAGCACCAGTTACTGCACATTGATTTAGTACTTCGTTATACAAGTACTAAATTTAATGCACAGTAACTATAGTGCATTAATGAACAAGTAGACACGCCCACTAAATACACAGACTGACTCGGACACCGGCACTTATGCACATATGCACTCTGTAACTATCTTTGCAAAACTGCCAAGGAAACATAACAGCCAGAGTAAAAATCTTCTCTTACCTTTATTGTACATAACTGCAACCCAACTTCTTCCTTCCATACTACCACAACACACATTATGTGCATTCTCCTAGTTACTTTATGCATAGAGACCCTTAGGCACCATACTACATCTCTTTTGCCCACCTTCACAAAACATCCACATCTTCTGTGCCTGTTTCCTCACCTGCGAATTGAGATAATGATACCAACTTCCTTTATGTAGTACCTTGGTATCTACTGATTAGAAATGTTATATACAGGTTGGGTATTACCATCATCCCTTGACACGCTCCCTCAAGAGTGTGCCCGCATATAGAAACAACCTGAGACAAACATGAACATATTTGCTTGACACTCAGCATCTCCCTTTATCTTCTCCCCCTCCTCCATTCACCTTACTACTTGCTCCCTTCCTCCCACACCCCCTTGGTCACTAGTCAACATGTCTGCCCCAAAAACTGTCTTCACTCAAGCTGACTTATTAATTCTCCCCCCATGTCCCATCACCAGTCCTCAGTTCTCCCCTCAAATTTGCCATTTCCCTTCCAGACCTCCTAAAATGTAGTATGCCTCAATGAGCCAGCTTCTATGGGGTCAGTTATTCTGCTATAAGCTGCCCCTTCTTTCTCACCTATAGCTTGCCTTGCTGCACACCAAATACGTAAGACGAGTAAACTAATGGGCAAATTGCTCAAGCCTTCTAGGAATCAATCTGGCAATACTTGTTTCTCCTTCCCTGTGTGCTTTGAACCCACTGGGAAGTAGCATACAGCAGAAGCCAAGTCACTTGCCAGAAGACTACATGCGTTTTTGACCTGCCAAGTATATTACTGCCATGGGTGCTTTATGAACATGCTGGAGGGGACAGGTGGCTATGGGTAAGCTGGACCTTCAACCTTGACATTCAGGAGAGCTTCCAAAGAAAGCTGGACTGAGGCCTAGAGGGCAGGCTAAGTGGTTTTTAATGCAGCCAGTCCAGCAGGTTGGGACTTGAAGTAGGGTCTAAATCAGTGGTGCAAACATATTCCAAGCCCATAGGTAACATCCCAAAAAATCCCCCCCCCAAACAAAACAAACAAACCAAAACAAACAAATAAAACCTAAACCTCCCTTTAAACATGTTTCTGTACCTCTCCAGTTACAGTTTGGACCCTATTTGCCTGTTTCATGTCTGTGCCACATCTGTGGCTCAGAGTCTTGATGTCATTGACTAATGCACCTCTCAAATCTTTTTTCCTCAGCCATTCCCAACTGATGAGCCTCCAATTCATAGCAGAAGTTCATTTATTAGGTTTATAAGCCAATAACATCCAGAAACAGATAAAAGGTTTAAAAAAGAATATGCAAGGCATATAACAAAACAATACCCAATTTTAACATGGCTTGGTAAACACCTACTCATAATTTTGTTGTCCATGCACATGACCTTACACTTTGTATTATTACACTGAATCCCATTCCTACTACTCCACCTTCAATCATCCAGATCTTCCTTTATTTTATTCTGAACCTCCTCTGTTCAGTGATGCTTCCCAGGTAATTTCATTAGTGCATTCCAACTTTTTTGCCAAAGACATTTAAGATTATTCTTAAAGTAAGTTTGGTCCCAGCACCAATCTTTAATTAATTAATATAGTTTCCTTCCTGCCTGATGATGGCCCTAATTTTATAGGCACTTTAGTTATATATCAGTATTTCTATGGCACCCATAGTTTCAGCCCAGTATCTCACAGACATTAAGGAATTTGACCTGATAATATTCCTGGAAGAGTATTATTAACCCTACGGTGCCAATGAACACAGACAGTGAGGTAAAAAGTACTTTCCTAAGGTCATGCAGAGAAGCAGGGGTGGAAGTGGGGGTGGGGGAGCAGTTAACACACATTCTGGTGCTAGGTGTACTCTTTCAGTTACAATATCACCTTACTGTTTTTTCTACCTATTCTGCAGTTCTGCAAACAAAGAGGAGGGTACTGGCAATTTCTTTCCAACTTGTGATTAGCTTATCCAGTGGTTGGCAACCAATGGCTAGCGGGCTAGATGGAGCTTGCAAAAAGGTCCAACCTGGCCTGTAAAGGTCTGATCCAATGCAGATAATTTGTGGCGCACGGCTGTGCCACGCTATCCCTCCCCAGTATAACACTCCCCTCTGCTGCAGTACCTGGATCATCAGCAAGAATAAATTCAGGCAGCCTGGGGTGGGAGCTGGGTCATAAAGCCTCCACCAACAAAAGTTGCTACTCCTGGTTTAGACCATAAGTCAGCATTATTCTTATCTTAGCACATATAAATGTAAATGGTATTACTCATCATAAGACTATTATATTCAGCTATCACATGCAACTCTGACCTCCATGCAATTGGCTGCTGCAGGGTTTTCATGGCTGGGTATGAATCCAGATAGAAAACTAAAGTATGGTAGGGCTAGCACTGCAACCATAAGAGTGTAATTTGCTCTAAAATACTGCTGAGTATTTCAAAGCACATTGGAATGGCTATGCTGGTTAAAAGGAATATTCATTTCCAAGATTACCTCTAAACAAGAATAAATTTACTGGCTTCTGTAAAACCAATAAAAGTATTATTCCAAAGGAAAAAAACCTCTACAATATATGGCTAAAACCACACTGCCTCCCACCACAATATTTTAAAGGGGAGTCAATACAGGAAAGAAATTAAATTATCTGCAAGTATGAAAAATGGCAAATGTAATGCAATTTGTTTCCCCCCTCTTTTGTATCTAATAGCTGGTTTGAAAAGGGAATTAAAACAAGTGGAATTACTGTCTCTTATGGCATTGGTAAAGAAACCCTTCAGTTACGTAAAGTTGCCCATCTCGCTTTAAAAAGCAGAACAGATGAGTGAACTTGCTTGGCCAAAAATATTTTTTTAACTCTACAAAAGGAAAGCCTCTGTAATAGAAACATCTGAGCAATTACAAAAATCTGAGCAATAAGCAAAGGCTCTTCCGCGGAACTTGCATAATGCCTGCACACCCTGACCCAACTTTATTGTGCTATCCAGCAAGACAGTCTTTCTGTCTGAGGAAGAGTTAAAGCTGACATAATTCACAAATTCATTCAAAAGACAAGACTACAAAAGGATGGTTAACCCTAAAAGGTAACTGCAGGATATGGGAAGGATGACTGACTCAGGAATAATTCAGTCCCTAGAACACTCATGCACAAAGGCCACGTTCCTGGCTACACCCTGAAAATGTATACAGAGAACTAACCTGCAAAGATTTAATCAATTTAAGCTCTGGATTTTTTTAATGTCTGTCCCTAGCCATACTGTTGTATTTTACTGGATTCTCAACATATGCCTCGTAAGCAAGTTTTAACGAACAAAACAAATCCTTAGAAAATGCAGGAAACGACCAGTGAAGACAGAACACAAACATGAACTACTGCGGAAAGAGTCAGTCCTTGCAAGCCACCTTGATGTCAGGTAAGTTTTTCAGGTCTTACATTACTGGTAGATCAGTGTTTTTTGTTTTTCCCCCTAAAACTAACTGCTATAAGTGACTTTCTGTATGACTGTAAGTGACAAAGTACAATAAGTGAAAGAAAAATAGGTGGAACAAAATATGCATGTTATAAGAAAGCCTATGTGTACGTGCTACACTGAAGACATTGTTTAAAAACAGTTCAACCTTATAATATTGCCGAAGTCAGTGTCTGATTAGGTAACTGGCCATACTCCCCAGTCATCCCAGGGGCAATTCTGACTTGTACAATCAAGATCTTTGAAGACCATTTATGTTCTACATTTAGGGATAGGCCTTGTTTATTTGGAAGGGAGTCTGTCTCAACTTCTTTTTTCTCTGCCTCTTTCTGATTGCATTTTCCCCATCAGCACTCACTTGAATGACCAAGCATTTAAGATCAAGTTGAACTTTATGCAAATATGTGTATGTGATGATACTTTTGTGAGTTTTGCATTTTGTACAAACCCCAAACTTCCATGGGTTATAAGTCATTTCAGAGTCCTCATTATTTAACCCTTTGAACATACATTTCTTTGTGTTCAAGGACTGTAAAGACTCTGTGGGTAGAAAGTTATAAGTTATTGGAATGACTGCAAACAAACAAATGCAGTTTTATTTTAGGAAGAAGACTATGTTAATAGCAGTAGTAAGTTCCTAAACATGCCCAATAAAAGCTGTCTGTTTTCACAAATCTAAGCAAAATCAGGACTTGTCTAATTGCTTTGGTAGTTAATAAAAACAAAACTTTAAAAAATACAAAATTCATAGTTACCTGTAGAACTCTTTTCCACTAGATACCATGATTCTACAAATGCATCAAGATAGGGGAGTAATTACACATTATATGGATAAGAAATATCACAGTTCTGTCAGAGAGGGTAACAAATAAGGAAAGATGTAGGCGTAGATCTTAGTCTACCTCAGAGATGTCTAAATGGAGGTCTTTATTTGGTCACAAAACTGCCTTTCAGATTACTTAGCATGTATTTGTAATTCACAGAACTGGACAAGAAAACTTGTTTTTTAATTGAATAGGATCAAGGAATTGTTGATGGCACATACAAGGAGTTATGAGAAATAACTGCATCTGTGTCTACCTAAAGTACTAGTCTTCATTAGTCCTTGGGCGTAATACTCTGCACTTTAGGAAAAACACCTATTCGCTGCTCCATGCCTCCCCAAAAATTAAATGGAATTACTTAAACTACTTAGTCATGTTGCCTAAAGGGATGTTCTGCTCTTTTCTTTATACATACAGTCAAAGTCCCTGTTCATGTCTTCCAAATGTTAGTTCCTGTTTTAATGACTATGTGTCAAAGAGTCTTAGAAGGTCTTAACTGTGTAGACTAAAGACCTCACTTCCTTAAACCTCACTTATCCTGACAGGCATTTGCATTTAGACACCATTTTATTTTATGTACCATCACTTTGCCTTAAGTCAGCAACTTAGTATAAACTCTGTGCTGTGGCGAGTTCCAGAAAATGGAATTTATTCCTCTCTGATAGATTTCCATTTAAGTTACTCTTTTCCTATTCACAAAGTTTAACTTTTTTTCAAGTATAGTCTCTTTGTGTTATTTTTATTTAAGCATGAATGTCACTGTTATTTACCATCTTTCTCACTCCTCCCCCCTCAATTCTGCATACATCTTTTCCTATTTCTTCTCTCTTGGGACCTCCTTGCCTGTTTTTTATTAGAATTTTCATTTTAACTTTTTTATGTATGTATTAAGAGCTGTAATTAGAATGGTATACAATGAACACAATAAGACATTTCAAAGGGGGTGTTTTATCATTCAAATATATACAGCTGGTTTCATTTCTAACATCTAGCTCTACATCCATACTAAAATTCTTTCACTAAGGCTGACTCCTTAATGTTCTTGTCCTCTGACTGCTCCAACCTCCTCTCTGGCCTTTCTGATGCTCTCCTTAACCTTCTCCAAAATTATCCTGCAAGGATCATGCACCTCAAAGTTACAACCACATTCTTATTTCAACATGTGGTTTTCTATGGCTCCCCACATCCCCCAAAGCAAATTATAAACTCTTTTCACCTTCAGCTTTCTCTACAAACTGATTATTCCTATCCACCCATATCTCCTTTTACTTCTCTTCATGCCTTCTCTGCTCAGCCCAAGTAACTCATCTGGATGACCCCTGACACTTCTCCCCTGTCGCCTTTGTGTCTTCCTTACATGCCAACTTACAAATTCTCTTTCATGCTAGCTCTATGACTGGATTTCACTGCCTAAGCCCCATCTGGCATACTTCCTTTCTGCCTCCTACCTTAAATCACTTCTCAAAAACTTGCTTCAAGAAAACTTGAACAATGGCCTCTTATACATTGCACGATGTATTCAACATATTAATAATAACTTCTGTTTGGTAACCTCATTACTGCCAGGTCACATGCATTAGCTTCCCACGTGGTCCCATCATCAGAGTGCCCTTGCCTTCATTTTCTCTCTCTCTCTCTCTCTCTCTCTCTTTCCTTGTGTTGGCTTCCCCTTGTGTTTATTCGTGCCTTAACTCGGGCTGTAATCTCTTCAGGAAATCTCTATCTCATGTGTAAAGTGCCATGCAAATTTGTGGCAGTATGGAATAAATAAATAATTTAACTAACAAGAGACAGGATGATCTGATGACTCCAAATATTGCTGGAGGTGCTGAGCCACAGCCTTTGCAGTAACTTATCCTGAAAGAGGAAGATTTGAGAAATGGTGATCATTAGAGTTAGTATCCAGAGATCATTTCTTGAGCTGAAATTAAAAATAAAAAACCACTTCTTTTACAGAAGCTGGCATCTTTCCTTCCCCATAGGCGGCATCAAAACCCACCACAGAACAACTGTAGCTGTCTTTCACCAGCCAGAAATAGCATCAAGGTCACCCACAACTCATTTCTCAAAGCTCCCAGCATTTCTAGATCTGTAATAAATGATACCACCAAAACACAGACAAAATGATTCTACTGTCCCTCCTCACCTCTACCCAAAACATGACTAAAGACACACATCTGTGCTTGTGATATCACAACAAATTCTATGGTGATAATCCCAATCATGTTATTGGTGGCTGTGCAAATGCAGACAAATTACTTTACCTTTCTGCCTCATTTTCCAAATCTATACATTTGGAATAATATTGACCTATTCAACAAGTGTGTTATGTAGACTAATTAATTCTTGCCCTTTGCGCTTAAACAGAAGAGTAAAGGGTCATCAGTCACACCATTTCTTGTGGTGTGATATGGGCTGTCAGTCACACCATTTCTTCTGGTTCTAGACCAGAGCCTGCTGCAGCTGTGTGGAAGTCAATGTTTCTCAAACCTTTGGAGACACTTTTTTCTGGATTAAAATTGGTGGATCACTTCTCTCTTACACCTGAAAAGGGGTGGGGGTGTATTTTTCAAAACAAATAACATTTTCTATTCCCCTGCCAGAGGAAATCACAGCAGTGGTAAGATGTACTGTTAAAAAAATTACACCATATACCTCTTTCTTTAAGCGAAGGCTTAGTCTCTATATGATGGTTCACAAATGTTTTAGCCTCAAGGCCTGTTCCATAACTTTTCTGAATTTCACAAAACCCCAGCTGAAAATCAATGAGATAAATCTAAATTCAGAAAAGATATGGAGGGGGCCGGCCCTTGAGGCTAAAATTGCTGAGAGTCATTGGTCTAGCTGGTGCCACTTAGTACAGCAGCAGAGGCAGGACCTCACCCTGCTGTGTCCTGCTCTTTTCACTGTCTGCCTTCTGACCCCTGGTCTGTATCTCAGGACAGTACAAGTTGTGACTCTATCTATGTGTCTTCCTGCCTGCTCACAGCAGAGTGAGCTGCTGGGGGCTTTGGAGGGGTTGGCACATGGGCTACCTACGGGGCAAGGAAGGATGGAGGGAGGCAGTAGTCTCCAGAGGAACAGCTGTGGGCACCACTGGGGTAGCTGGGGCAGGCACAGGGTGCTGGATGGGGAAGGAGAGCATTTACCTCCTCACACAGGGGGATCTCCCAGCGCACTTCTGTCACTCCCACAGCACACCCTTTGGGAATCACTGTACCAGGTGCTATACAGAACAGAAGAAATAGCTCCTGCAAATGGGCTGGCAGCAGTGATGTCTTCTGTTCATGCACCCCTTCTGAATAGGTGCTTGGGGCTGGTTGCCCATTGCTGGTGGTTATGCTGTTTTGGGGGTTGACACAAGGAGGGCAGATGTGCAAGGTTTATTGTTTCTAAGCTCGGTTCCTAGGTAGGCTGCTGCTAGGACCTGGCTGCTGTTTCTTCCTGCCTCCCAGCTGCAGCTCAGCATAGGCAAAGCCCCTGGTCCATGGACCAGATCCAATGACTCCAAAGGCTGTAGTTTGCTGACTCCTTGTATACATAAACCCAGAAGGCATAACTTTAGTCTGCTGTGCAGGCCACCTATATCATAGGTCAGAGGAGTGGGGATAACAGCTCCTGTGGAACTGCTATTTTGCTTCTACACAGCGAGGCAAGGACCAGGTGAAAGTCTGACCCCCAGATAAGTGCAGCTGATTCAGCATGAAGACATAAGTAACCTGTTTCTGTACAAGTACAGGTTACTCCTAGCCTGCAACAAAGGGGCTAGGCATGGCGACTGTTACAGTTTGTTCCGTGGTCAGCTCCTGAACAGCTTGTTAACTTACAGTCTAACCATTAATACATAAAGCATTGTATTGATGCTGATGACTAGCATGAAGTGTGAGAAAGGGAACTGCAAAAGAAAATTTCCTTACAACACCAATGTGTGCAATGGCAGCAGTGCAAGCACACAGACTCACAGATTCACAGAAGTTTAGGGCTAGGAGGGACCTCGTGAGATCATCAGGTCCAGCCCCCCTGCTCGGGGCAGGAAAGACTGCTGGGGTCAAATAACCCCCACAAGGTGTGTGTCCAGTCTCCTTTTGAAGATCTCCAGGGTAGGTGCCTGCACCACCCCTACTGGGAGTCTATTTGGGAGTCTATTCCAGGGTCTGGTCACACAAACCACGAAGAAATTTTTCCTTATATCTAATCTGAAACCTTCTGGAAGTTTATGACTGTTGCTCCTGGTTTTCCCCTGGGGCGCTCTGGTAAATAGTTGTTCACCAAGCCCCAGATGCTGTCCCCCGATATATTTGTAAGATGCCACCAAATCCCCACAAAGTCTTCTCTTTTCTAGGCTGAACAGTCCCATATCTATCAGCCTTTCCTCATATGGCTTGCTCTTCAGGCCTAATCATATGAGTGGCTCTTCTCTTCTCTGGACTCTCAAGCTTCTCCACATCCTTCTTGAAGTGTGGCGCCCTCCAGCCTCATCAATGCCGAGTAGAGCAGAATACCTTTGTTAGTTTTGCATGAAATGCATCAGTTGATGCATGCCACCGTATTGTTTGCTCCACTAACTATAGCATCATACTGGTGGCTCATATTCATTTTATGGTCAGTTATGACCCCAAGGTTCCTTTCGGACATGGTGCTAGCCAGCTAGCACAGAAGACTACAACATCAGGTTCCTTTGAAAAAGTAAATGTCCTTATCTTCCAAGTTAGTCTAACAGTCTACCTGTAAAACATAAATTCAGGATGAACAAGGCGACTCAGGCACTGATATGTATAGTACAGTAATGCTGTCTGATCTGAACTTACATGTCTGCTCAGTGCTGCTCCTATTGAAGTCAACAAGAGATTAACATTGATTTCAGTGACGAAGAGTTGGATCCTTCATGGATCAAACACCTTCAATGTCCATCTGACATTTTTATGGGCCATTATATAATTAAAATAATAAATCTTAAACTCTCACTTTCAAAAGTAAGCAACACTTTTAGGAGTCTCACTTTCCTTGACAGTTCCCAAATTTAAAGATTCTTTTTTCCTGAAGATACTGACTTTTTAGGAGCCCCCCCTCCCACACACACACACACACACACACACACACATGTGCACACACACACACACACACACACACACACACACTTATAAAATGAATTGCCATTTTTCCAGGAAGATCACACATGATAAAGATCTAATTAACCAAACAGGGTGGAAGCGTCAAAGTCTTAGAAAGACAAGGTTCTTTGGGTAAGTGTGCTATCTTTTATTAGACCAACTCAAATAGTTGGAAAAATTCTTCTTATCAAGTTTTTGGGCATAAACACGCTTTGTCAGGCTGAGGAAGCATCTGCAGATGGTCTGTGCTCTTCCTGGATGGAGTGGTAAAGCAGCCAAAGGCCTGTACATACGCAATACATATGCAGTATATATGCAGTATGTATGCAATACTGGTAAAGCAGCAGTACTGGCTGCTTTACCACTCCATCCAGGAAGAGCACAGCCCACCTGCAGACGCTTCCTCAGCCTGACAAAGCGTGTTTATGCCCAAAAGCGTGCTAAGAAGAAACTTTCCAACTATTTGAGTTAGTCCAATAAAAGATAGCACACTTACCCAAAGAACCTTGTCTACCTATGTCCTTGGACCAACACGATTACCGACTTTTACCCCAAAAGTCTTAACAAATCAGTTTGCAGGGCTTTTCAAAGCCTTGTATACATTGTTAACTACAGGAATCCACACCAGATTGCCAAAAAATCCTGGAAGCAAATTTTAATTTTAAAAGTGTGACACCCTTCCCCCCACCCCACTCCCCCCAAAAAATTCTCCCAGAGAGACTGAGAGCAGAGTTTCATTAGGTAGTAGCCATGCTACCACAAGTAAAAGCATTTTCCTTTAAAAAAAAAAAGACAGTGTTAAATGCTACAGCAATATTGTTTAAGGAGAGATTTGAATAGCAAAGGCATAACTTTGTTGAATGTAGCTCTCTGCATTTTCTTTATACTTCGTGTGGAATGTGTTTATTGTTTAGATGGTAAGCTCTTTTAGGCAGGAACAGTCTCTTCCTCTGTGTCTGTGCAGTAGCCAAGGTCAATTTAATACCAATAGTGAAGCACATAAGCAACACCATTTTTGTCTAGCTTCTGATTTACTTTTGGTATTCTTAGCTCTGAAATCTGGACAATTAGATTTTAGCAAAACACCCCCCCTTCCTCCCCCTCAACACTGTAGCCTACTAATATTGCTCACCATGTTATATTTCTGAAGCCATGAAACAAGCCTCTTTTTCTGAGTTTAGTCTGGATGTATGGAAAAATGTGTCAAGAATGCATGCACATATGGTATGTTTTCCCCTTTTTGGACGGGAAAGGATGAATGAAAACCTGATTTAAAACACCAGGACTAGTCCAAAGCACTGTAGCCATAACATCTTTTCAAGTTGTCTGTTTTTAGCCATTGCTGTAAAAAAAGACTACATTTACTTTGGTGCTTTTTTAATAAGAGGGAAGGAAATGCCTTGCATTGCTCAGCAGTGATTCCTTTGGGCAATTAGGAGTGACATTAACAAACTGGAAGGAGGTTTGCCTAGAAAGATGAAGGGTGAGGGCCAGAAAACAGGAACAACGGATCCTTAGATTTGAAGGAAACATGAAGGATAACCTAGATGGAAGACAGACCAGAAATCTCGTAAGTCACAGAAAAAAGCAGCAATTGTATATAGCCCTTGATATTTTCTGTCTTCAGGTTCACAAAGGCTTCTGCAAATGACTAAGTCATAAGGAAACATTGAAAGTTTAGTTAGACAGGGAGTAAATTCAGTGATCTGTGTCATAAACAGCAATATGCTGCATTCCTCATGGGGAGGTCCTGGATATGTTCTGGAAGAGACCCAATATACCAGGCTCTGGGCCAGCAAAATTAATGGGTGGGTGCTGTTTGCACTTCTGAAAGAATCACATTGCCAGCTAACCTATGCAATAATGCCTTCACTTTCCGAGAAAGATTTCATAGAGTTTAAGGCCAGAAGAACCATTAGACCGTCTCATCTGACCTCCTATTTATCAGAGGCCATTACATTTCACCAAAATACTCCTGTATTGAGCATGACTCCTTTGGTTAAAATAAAGCATTTAAGTTCTCAAAAAACCAATACTGCACTATAGGCAGTGAACAGAACAACCAATAACAAAGATCTCCACAGTGGCAAGCAATCAATTAGGCAATATGCTGCCACGCATTCCTTGCAGGAGATTCACACTTCCTCCTGCAGAGAAAAGCAAAAGAGCTCTCAAAATTTCTGACAATCCAACTAAAAGGGGAAACTCCCTTCCAACCCCAACTTTGGTTTTAAATAGAGCATGAGAGCAAGATGCTACTCTGGTATCAAGAGGTTTTCCTCTACCACCTCAGAGCACTGGCCTGCCTTGTCTGGTATTTGTCTGCAGCTGTAGCCAATCTCTGAGGCTTCAAGAAAAGCAAAAGACACCCCCAGAATGCATGTGGCCAATTGTGTATCCTGGGAGGAAAAGGCACTCACATTCCTTCCAGACCCCTGCAGGCAACTAGGGATAACCCCACACCATAGGGATTCAGTTATGAGATATATTGGAACATGTTCTAAACAGAAGATGAAGTTTTATAATGGTTAAAAAGAACAACAGGATGGAAGCATAGATTATAAAAAATGACACTGTCTCAAGTCTAGGTAAATCTCATTGCAATTCAAGGACTCACTATACAGAAGTCTTGCTGACAAGATATTTTTAAGTATCAGAGTCAAGGTAAAATTCAGACATTAAACATATTTTAATTTCTATTTCTAACCCTATCTAGGTTTAGAGAAAGAAACAAAAGTAGAGGAAATGGCTACTCAAAGTTAAACCTACTGAGATGTTAGTAACATAAGAAACTTAATAGAACATGGAAGATAAAAGAACAAGTGGGGGCATTAATACATCAGCAAACTAGGGAATTATTTCTGAAAGAAAAAATGAAGAAAAACATAAGTTGTTTATATAGATCTGCATTTGATAAAAAGAATATTAACCATGTGTCCCCTAAATGCTTTGTAGGAACCAAAGGAGACAAAATTCAGAAGACTGGTTACTGAAAGAGGGATAAGCAAGCATTGTTCCTGGATATGGGGAGATAAAAAAAAAACCATGGAGAGATGAAGTGACAAACAAGATTAAAGATGAAGTAGATGAATCATTTTGTAGGAAGTCATTAGATAAGAGAATAGCAAGTCACTGAAAAACAGCTATCACTGTTCCAATATTTAGAAAATAAAAGAGTCTGCAAGAGAGCCTGAACATTGCAGTCCTACACTTCTAACACCTCTATTAAAAAAAGTCAGAGATATTTATGAATAGCTTTGGGCTGCATTTGGAAATGTGAAATTTAATTGGTGTGAGTCACTATGGAGCTATGAAACATAAATCATGTCAAACTCATTTTTTATGCACTAATAACTGTTGGTCTTGACACAGAGGAACCAACAGCCTCTATAAAGCTGGATATTCAGAACGCTTTTGATCTGATTTCATATGACGGATTACCGTATAATACACTCCATTCATTAGTAATAAATTATTTAGGAATAAGGCCTGATCCTGCAGTGCAAATGCTGTTAACACTCCCACTGATAACTCCTAACTGAGTTGTTTTCTGTCTAAGAAACACATGTTAGTTAGTAGAAAACAAAAGGCTGGACATTATGTATTCTTCCTGGAAGTTAGGAAGGAGTGGACTTTCAAAGGGCTTTGTTACAATGTTCTTACATCATTCTGACATAACAAATAATGCTACTGTGCACTTACCTAGTGTTTTTCATGTAAGGCTCTTTAAACACTTTACCAAAGCCATGTATTGTTGCCCACAGTTTATACACAGAAGTCCAGTGGCTTGCTTAATGTCACACAGTGAGGGCCTACCTCTGCACCGCTGAAGTCAATTGTTGCTTTGTAGTAGAGTTTAGTGGGAACAGTATTGGGCATGAATCAATAGGAGATTAAGAACTGCTCATTAGGGCTGTGCAAAACATCACCATTTATTTCGACTTTCATTTTGCCGTTTTGAAGGGACAGAGTTTTGTTTTGTTGTTTTGTTTCATTTTGAAGCACTGTCCCATTTTGTTTCGTCGAAACTGTTTTGCTGTTTCGATGCATTTCAAAATGACTTATATTCGATGCTGTTTCGCATCAAAACAGCTTTGAAATTAAACACCTGGCAAAATTTTGCACAGCCCTAATGCTCATCTCTTCCATTTTGGGTCTGTCCAAAGTGCTGATACCATCATTGCCTTCCTCTCCCACCGCTGGAACTTGACAATTACTTTTTTGAGTTTTTTTGTTGGCTTCAACTCTCTCTCTCTTGCAGTTGGAAAACTCACATAGCTTGTCCTCACTTGCAACAACCCTGTCCCTTGCTGCATCTACACGAGACACTGACTGCACAGTATGAGTACTAAATCACTGCATAGTAAGCATCTCTGGCTACTGCACAGTCAATATCTTGTGTAGATCTGGCCCCTGTCTACTTATTTCCTTCTCCTATGTTCCCTTCTACTATCTATACTTTCCATTTGTCTCATCTTGCTGAACTTCTTATATCCTTATATGCAGTGCCATCTTTTATTCTACCAGGAACACTCTTTGCCTTCAGCTGTCAAGTGCCTTTTGCTAATCCTGTAAATTCCATCTCAAACTCCACCCCTTCTGGAAATCCTTCACCCTTTCTACCGGTGAATGGAAACCCCAGCCTCTCCTTTCCCTGAATTTTTGTTTGCATCTTGTCTTACATTTCCCCTAATTCACTTAAGTTCTAAGCTCCTCAGGGAATGCAACATGTATATTAGCAGTGCCATTTGTAATTTCTGGGTACTGGGCAACTGCTTACCCCCAAATCTCCTCACTCCTCAACCCCTACCCCACCATTAAACCACATGGTATAGTCAATATTTCTGTGTTTTGGGTAGTAAATCTTTAAAGGCCCTAAAAACCCTTAGGGAGTAGCTAAGATTTATAGATACACCGCTGTAATGGATAGTTATAACAGATTAATGAATGAACTCAGGTGCAGCCTATGAAATGTAATGTTTAAGGACAAAGTAAGGCACTTGAGTAGAAAGAGTCATGCTAACTTTAATTAGCATTGAATTAATTATTATCGGGGGAGGGAGAAAAATCTCAGTATATTGGTTAACCCAATATTCAAATTCTGTGTCCAATGGAGCAGTAGTACAGACTAACAGGATATTTGCATTAAGAAAAACATGGTTTATAAATCCAAGTAATACATTAACTCTGAATCAGAACCCAGTTTGGTCACTTGATTGGTAACTCAATATTCAAGGATATACTTAATTCTGAGAAAGCTATTAATATCATGAACAGAGGGCCATTCATATAAAAGACTAGCCAAAAACTTTTATTTAGTTTTGAAAAAATATTAACAAGAAGAGTTGTTTGAAGTTTGTAAACCCAGATGATTAAAAAACTGCATTTTTCTCTGAAATTTTTGTATACAATATAATCACAACTAAACACAACATAAACAGAAAAAAAACCCTACTTATTCTTCAATTTATGCATACTCATCATAATTTTATAGGGTTTTTTTTTTGCTTCCGCTTTATATTAAAAATTAGGGCTATATACCTGAAGTGGCACTTCAGCAGGTTTAGGTTGACAGTATACTTTTAAGTTTGACGATCTAAAAGAGATTGTCTGAGCCTAAATAAGGGAAATAAATTATAAATACATATTTTCTTTTCTGGTGTGCTCCCCACATATATCCTTTATATATTTCTTTATGTGCATTTAAGGTGTTATTTTACCAAGTGGTGAACAGTTGAAAGAGATGTTAAACCAAATAATTCAAGGTGTTTATGTAAAAACTGCATAAAGCCACTGAATATAATGAGAGAGGGTAATTGGTTTTCTGCCTGCACATAGCCAAACTACTTCTGGAGGTTACCTGGCTTTTCTTCTGTCCCCCACCCAATCCTAGATTGGCCTCCGAGATACTTTATTTGGCAGTGTTTCTAGGGGTCTTCTGCCAAAAAAGTCACAGTCAATTTGATTCTCTGTTGATGGTTTGTTTCACTCCCTGGCTCTGACGCATTAGCACAATGCTGTTGCATTTGGTTCACAACATTACAAGAGAATTTAAAAAAATGTTTTAAAATCTCTCCCTTCCCTCTCCCTCTCCGCCCCAAAACAACAACAACTGTTTTATTCAGCTCAACATTGTGAACCAAGCCTATCAACTAAGCCTATCGGCTAAATGTTAGGCCTCAGCTAAACTGACATTCCCTTTTTCAACTATCTATAAAGGTAACTTTCAAAGGATGGGAAAGTGAAGTAACTTTCTCAGATTAATGCGTAGGAGCTTACCTCCCCCAGCAGCACTGCTCAAATCAGCTCCTCCTCCAAAATCCCTATAGAATTTGCATGCAAAAATATCAGAAGAAACTGAAAGTATTTGAAAAGTATTTATTAAAACCCATCATTTAAGACAGCCTAATTTAATAAAGAGCTGTTTGAAGATTGACTCTTAATGCCCTTTAGTCTGTGCTTCTTATGAATATTTATGCTGCAGCAAGAAACAAGTTAAAAGGCTTATGTTTAAATTCAACCTGTAACAAATGGGCAAATCCTGAAGCAATATCCCAGGTAAAGTAGAAGTAAAATAGGCAACTGATAGTGGGCATCACTGAGTTTCTTGAACTTATTTACAGATTTGAGTTCAAACAATAAAAAAAAGCAACCACTGATAGTAGCCGGGTCTAAATATGTGCTTAGAGGTTCTTGTCCTGCATGAGACTCTGGGGTTCAGGAAGCACATAGGCTTGGTATGAGCAGTACAGAGAGGTGCTAAAATGTACCAGTTCCAGAAGCTTTTAGCTTATCTTTCTGGTTGTTGCAAAACATTAAACATTAAAAGGTGTTCACAGATTCAGGCAAGAATTTCATTCAAATAAGATGACCTTTCCTAGCTGCCTTTGGAGCTTAAAAGCAGGCACCCCACAGTTAGGAAGAGAAAAAGACAACATTTCCAAGGGTCACAGAAGAGAGAATCCCTCCACTTTGTTGTTATGCTTGATACAGTGCTAACCAGGTGAAGTTCTTTTGCCTGTGATATACAGGTCAGATAATTTAATGTTTTCTTCTGGCCTCAGAATAGGTCAACCTCGACAAACCTGACAAAGTCCATAGGACAGTAAAGTCTAGTGGTGTCTTGTCAAATGGTGCTGGGATGGTTAAAAAAATATATCTAATATTAATAAATAGAATATCATGTGGCACCAGGTCATAGCTGTAAGAAAATCAAACTTATAATCAACACACAGAACAAAATCAGTTTCTTTGTCAAGACCTCTATTCCCATAAAGACATTCATTGCACTCCTACCCTTCACTTATGTATGAACTAAAATCTCTATCAGCCTTTGCCATCCCAAGTAATCCTGCTTTCCCTGCCTGAATATTATCTCACTACTAGCACTATCCAAACCTTCTGGAATTTTCTCATTTTTTTAGGATGTATTAAAAACTAACATCAGCAGAGCAGAGACCTCTTCAGCAAGCTCTTTAGGATTGTTGGATGTAAATTATTAACTCCTGTTATTTAAAAGTATTTGTCCCTAGTAGATATTGCTTACCATTATTTTGGGTCACTAGTGAAACAGAGTCCTTAATCATCCTCATGTGATGACACATCCACCTACTTCTTTGAAAGAAATATTTATTAAACTCTTCTGCCTTTTTTGCATCATCGACAACAGTATGATCATCATCTTCAAGCCGTGGGCTTATATCATTTAAAATGGGGGTGTTTGAAGAGTCAGGAATCCAGGAGGAGACGGTTTAGGAGGCAATGCTTGAAGGTGGTTTTTGTGCTTAAGGCACTGGAGAAGAGCCAGCTTGAAACCCTTGCTCTACTTTAGATTTTTGGCAGGACTTCACACAAGTCATTTAGTGTGTGAACAAGCATTTGGGAGTCGGTTTCAGTTTAGGTGGCTTACTTTAAGCCACCTAAATCTAAACTGAGAGCTGTGTGTGCAGGTGTCTGCTGCTTGCTGGGAACAGCATGCACAGTCTGAGGTAAGTAACTCAATGGGAGGGGGAAGCGGTGGAGTTGCTTAGGTAGGGTTGGCAGGTAAGCAGCAACACAGCCCCGGGGCTGTAGTGAGTGGCTGGGTTTTTCCAGCCCAGGGGCTGTGCTGTGAATGCATACAGGCACTCACTAGGCTTGGGTAACCCATTTTAGATTGGGTTAACCCATTTTAGATTGGGTTAACCTAGGCCAATCTAAAGTTAGGTCACCTCTAAGGTGACCTAACTTTAGATAGGGCATGCCATTGTTAGGACAACCTAACTCCGGTCAAGGCCTGCATGCCTGGTCATTTAGATTGACCTAAACTTTGTTAAGTTGATCTAAATGTAATGCTTATACATTCCTTTAGATTGCAGAAAGATGCATCAATTATACCAGTATCAGTGGTTATGAAATACTGTTATGTCTGCATGCTCCTGTAGCCATACAAGTGCAGTGAAGCCATTGTGACTTTAGGCTCATTTCATTCAGAGTTAGAGGTGCTGAGATTTGGCTCACTCATCTGGCTATGAGAGCAGATAGAGGTAACAGTTACATCATAACACCTGATGGACATTCCTTCCTTTTTAATTTTTTTTAAACAAGTGGAGGAAAATATCATCTGCCTACAGCCCTAGATACTTAAGCAGGACTTAAGCACCTCCACTTAGCTGTGAAGAACTACAGAAAGATCTTGGAAATTGAAAGCCGATAAATACAAAGAAAATTCTATGGCTAGGGACAGAAGTTACACATTAACTGGTTTAAGTGATCAGAAACTGGTTTAAGCCTGTAACAGAACAGAAGTTCAGTGCACATAAACCAGATTCAAAATGGCCAAAACTGGTTTAAGATAAACTTGGTTGAATGTAGTATCAGACTTAACTGATCAGACTTAACTGTAGCATCAGACTTAACTTAAACTAGGTTCATCGGGAGATGGGGATGCAGTGGACAAAGAGAACCTAAGTTCAGAGAGCCACAAGCCATGCGCTGGATCAGCCCAGGTAATCATTAAGGGGCCTGATAGATATCAGGACAGGGGGGTATCAAGGGCACCCACTGTGGGGCTTAAATGTCTCTATACTAATGCTAGGAGCATGGGGAACAAGCAGGAGGAACTTGCACTCCTGCTTGCAAGCAACAAATTTGACCTGATTGGGCTAACTGAAACTTGATGGGACCCTACTCATGACTGGGTGGCAGGCACTGAAGGTTATAGGTTGTACAGATGGGATAGAGTGGGGAAAAAAGCGGGGGAGTGTATTGCTCTCTATGTTAAGAAGCAATATACATCTTCTATAATTAAGATGGGATCAGAGGGGGACCAAACTGAAGTACTGCGGGTTAGGATACAAGGGGGTCAGGGGGAAAGGGATTTGGTAGTGGGGGTCTACTACAGACCGACACACCAGGAGGATGAGCTTGACCTGGAATTCTCCGGGCAGCTCTCAGAGGTCATACAGGCAAAAGATACAGTTGTCATGGGTGACCTAAACTACCCTGACATCTGCTGGGAGAATCAGTCAGCCAGAACTAATCACTCACGTAGGTTCTTAACCTGCACACAGGACCTCCACCTAACACAGGAGGTATACAATCCCACTAGAGGGAATGCCTTGCTGGCCTTGGTGCTGGCTACAGGGGGATGACCTGGTGGAGGATCTCACTATCTGGCGAAGGGTGGGAAAAGTAACCAGCAGGGCAGAGTGCTAGAGTTCAGAAAGACTTCAGTGTGCTTAGGAGAGTAGTTAGTGCCACATTAAAGCTCAAGAGCATTGAGAAAATGGGGATGCAGGAAAGGTGGTCATTCCTCAAGGAAGCAATCCTTCAGGTGCAGAAGGAGGCAATTCCACTGCATAGAAAAGGGGCCAAAAAGCCCTCTTGGACAAACAGGAAAATCCAGGAAAGCGTAAGGGCAAAAAAGGGGCTTACAGGCTGTGGAAGCAGGGGGTAGCTATCAAGGAGGAGTATACCTCCTCGGCTCGCACTTGCAGGGAACCAGTTAGAAAGGCCAAAGCAGCATTAGAATTTAGGCTGGTGACAGAAATTAAGGACAACAAAAAGTTCTTCAGGTATATAGGGAGTGAAAAGAAGGCGCAGGGCAGCATAGGAACCCTACAGCATAGACAAGGGCAGTTGGTGACAGATAGGAGGGACAAAGCAGAGCTCTTCAATGAATTCTTTGCCTCTGTATTTTTGAACATGGATCTAGATAAATCTCCCAATGCATTACTGACAGAAGCAGGAGAAACACTAGCCCACCAACTGTCAGCGCTAACCTAATAAAAAGATGCTTGGAGAGGCTGGATTTGTTTAAGTCAGTGGGACAGGATGAGCTGTATCCAAGGGTACTGAAAGAATTAGCCAGTGTCATAGCAGAGCCACTGGCACATCTGTTTGAGCACTCGTGGTGCTCAGGTGAGGTCCCAGAGGACTGGAAAAGGGCCAATGTGGTCCTTATTTTCAAGAAGGGGGGAAGGAGGATCTGCGTAAGTATAGAACAGTTAGTCTCACCTCTATCCCTGGGAAAACCCTTGAAAAAATTATCAAGGATCACATTTGTAGGAGTCCAGTGGGTAATGTAAAGCTGAAGGGGAACCAGCACATCAGGTAGATCCTGCCTGACTAAACTTGTTTCTTTCTGTGACCAGGTCACTAAATGCTTAGACGCAGGAGTCGAGGTAGATGTCATGTACTTGGACTTTAAGAAGGCCTTTGACACAGTATCCCATCCGTTTCTCATAAACAAATTGAGTGGCTGTGCCATAGACAATTACACAGTCATGTGGGTGGTAAATTGGCTTAAGGGTCATACCCAGAGACTGGTGGTGGATGGGTCGGTATCGACCTGGAAAGATGTGGGCAGTGGTGTCCCCAAGGCTTGGCCCTTGGGCCGATGCTGTTCAATATCTTCATCAGCGACCTGGATGAGGGCATGGAAAGCACCCTGTCCAAATTCGCAGATGACACCAAACTTTGGGGCGAAGTAAATACACTTATGGGAAGAAACCAAAACCAGGCAGACCTGGCCAGGTTAGAGAAGTGGGCAGAGAACAATAGGATGCAGTTCAAGAAGGACAAGTGCAAGGTGCTGCACCTAGGGAGAGGGAATCACCAGCACACCTATAGGCTGGGGGATGACCTTCTCAGCAGCACAGCAGCGGAAAGAGATCTTGGAGTCATTGTCGACTCCAAGATGAACACGAGTCGTCAATGTGATGAAGTAATTAGCAGAACTAACCGCACTTTGTCATGTATTAGGAGGTGCATCATGAACAGGTCCAGGGAGGTGATACTTCCCCTCTGTGCAGCACCGGTCAGGCTGCAGTTGGAGTACTGCGTCCAATTCTGGGTGCTACAACTCAAGAAGGATGCGGACAACCTTGAGAGGGTCCAGAGGAGGGCCTCTCATATGGTTAGAGGCCTGCAAGGAAGGCCCTATAAGGAAAGGCTGAGGGACCTGGACCTTTTCAGCTTCCACAAGAGAAGGCTGAGGGGAGATCTTGTGGTGGTATACAAATTCACCAAGGGTGGGGAGTGGGGCATCAGGGAATAGGAGAAGCTCTGTTTACCAGAGCACCCCTTGGAATAACCAGGAAAAACGGCCATAAGCTGATAGAGAGTACATTTCGGCTGGACATCAAAAAGAATTTCTTCTTGGTTCTGCAGCTCTTCTCAAGGCTTGTGTGTGTCCCTTTTAATTGGGCCAATTAATCTACTACAAGAGCTTCCTGTAGTAGGTGAGCTTTTAGTTTGCTGATTATTGGGTTTGGTACATGGGTCAAGTTTTTTTTCTTTTGGAGATAAGTATTTCTGGTAAAACATTGGCAGCTAGTTTCCAAATAACTTAATCATCAATAAAAATGGGGATTTCTATTTAGACAAGTCATTACTGGCTAGGACCATTTTGCAAAACAAAATGTTTTTAGCTAAGATGACATCCTTGAACTTTAAAAGGGTTTTTCAATTGCTAGACTTCCAGTAAAAAGAATGAATAAGGTTAATTAATGGCTGGTCCAGAGCACTTATTTAACTTTCAGGACCTAAATATATAGAGACATTTTAAAGCATGTTCTAGTCTTCTATCTAAGCTTCAGAAAAGCAGAATTAATAACTTGATCATTTCCTTCAATTCAGCTTTCAAAGCTGAAAACAAAATGCTGACTGCAGGAGTATTCATTGATAAAAATATAACACAGAACTTGTGCCAAGGAGATCTAAAACAAAGGAATTAGACAAGGGGCATAATTAATAAAGCAAGAACTTTTATACAATAAAATAGCATTTTCATAACAAAACACAAAAAAACCTAAAAGAAGTCTTCAGCAATTGATAGGATTGTTGAGGGTATTGTATGGATATACATATATGTGCACAACTCCTTGTATTAGAAAAATCAAAGAACTGTCCATTCAAGATTTGGGCATAGTGTTATTTTTTTTGAATCTCATGAGAAAGAATATCAGTTCTGTGCTACTCATCAGTTTTCCACAGCTAGCAGTTTTTTTCTTAATCAAATGAGGGAAGGGATGCCAATGGGGCTATTTTCAGATTCAATGGTAAAAGCACCCTAAACTTTCTCTCTCTCTCTCTTTCCTTTTAAGCACAAAATACTTACATTGTTATTCTATGACGAAGACGCAAGTCAAGCCCCACAGTTGTTCTATTTATTGTTTGAAGCAGAGACATGGGTGTGTGTCTACAATTCATATAAGCACATCCAAGTTAGCTTTCAAATAGATAGCTCAAGTACTGATAAGAGTGGTCAGGGCAAAATGAAACTCAAGCATGGGCTGGCAAGAGCCCTGAGCAAAACTCTCACATAGGGAGCCTGCACCAGACCCCATGCTGTTCCATCTAACTCTGACTGATACCCCCATTAGCAAGTTTTATAATTAATGTGGATATGCATAAACAGGCAACAGTCACGTGTCTGGACAGAAGCATAGACACACTGGTGAGCTATGCATTTCCTTGCCTCTACACCATATGGTTCACCTTGACTTGAAATGTCGGGCACTGGCCATTGGGAGGAAGATCCTAATACATATTGTATGGACCAGAGCTGGCCTTAGGGAAAACAGCAACCTAGGCAAATTTGTATTTTGGTGTCCTCCCTGCCCCCTGCCAGCACCTCCCTGTTGGCACTCCCACCAAGTCGCCAATGCTGGATGTATAGGGGTGTATGTATGGGGGGTGTGTGGTGGGGCATGAGGTGGGAAGTTGAGAGGTGTGTTTGCAGGGGCATGCATGTGTGGAGGGGGTGTATGCCCCCAGGGCTGCAGGTGGCAGGGGACCCCGTGGGCTATCACTGGGCAGTGCGTGTCCAGTCACCCAAGATGCTGGCCTGGTGCTGGGCAGTAAGGCCAGGAGGCAGCGGAGGCTCAGTATGGGGTAGCAAGAAGAATAGGTGGGAAGGCAGCAGGCAGGGCTACCCACACAGGAAACCTAGCCCCAACAGCAGAGTGCCACCTGGCCACCCACAGCCTCACCCTCAGCAGTTGTGGCACTGGCCAGGGCAGGGCTGCAGCTTGGCCTCCAGCCCCAGCAGGTCGGTGATGGTGAAATCATTGGCATACAAGCTGGGGTCACTCAGCTGTGCTGTTTTCTCCCCACCACTTGCCCGTGGCCTGGCCCTCAGCACTGTCCTCCAGGACCATCATGCTGCCAGTGCCTGCCACTGCTGCCACCCAGGGGCTTTTTATCCTGCTGCCCTGGCTGGCCAGCTCCAATTATCTCCAGACATGGCCAGGGGACAGGCCCCCCTGCCTAGCCCTGGGATTATTTGCCACCAAAGTCTTTCAATGGCTCCTGCCCATGAGCAGCAGAGCAAAACAGAGCAGGGCAGGGAAGGGCACATGTCTGAGTGGTGCCCCTCTGGCAATAGTGCTCTGGGTGGTTGCTCATGCTGCCTATCCCTAAGTCTAACTCTGACATGGACCAAGAAAAAGATCTAACTGGAAAAGGAAATGCTTTACATTTCTATTAGCACTACATTTGCCAATGAGCATTTATACCATTATATTGAAATGCCAAAAATGTAGCTAATAGTCATAAACACATCTGGCTGGTGAGTGAAGTAACGTGCTTATCATTTTTATTTGGGGAAAACTAAAGCATGATGATCTGATAATGCTGATACTTCCAACCTGTATGACCTCTTTACAGTTGTGAGAAATGACAATTCTGTCTCCAACTGGCTCCACAACCCATGTGTTCACATTTTGGGAACTTCTCCCGAACCTTTGTGTGGCTACTTATTGGGGAACTTCTCCTGAACAAAGCTATGCAAGAAGGCCTGTTTATCCAACTTCAAATCCAAATTTCAAAACTCAACTGCCATGCTGTATATGGAGATCTCAACAACCATTAGGACTACTAGTATTATGAGATCAATGCATCTCATATTGACCAGTACTGATCCACTGTTTTCCAGTACTTTCCTATCTATCTGTATTCATTTGCTACTTCTGCCTCTTGCTTAAGTTGTAAGTTTTCTGGGGCAGGGATCATCTTTTGGTTCTTCTTTGTACAGTGCCCAACACCTTGGGGTCCTGCTTCTTGACTAAAGCCGTTCGGTGCTGTGACAATAGAAACAACAAATAATACTAAATATTGGAATTTGATTGCTTGAATAATATAGCCATTGGTATATTACCAAAATTTGAGGGATGGGGCTGGATAAAATAGTTCAGAAGATTCTCTCCAGCACTTGTGATTTGGTTCAGATCTTATTAAAAACATCACTTGCTATTTTTTCAATTTGCCCATGGATTTTTAATTACTATTGCTTCAAAAGACAGCAGTGGAGCTGCATATTCAAAGAAGAAAAATTACTGGATTGAAGCAAGAAAACAACATGTCATTAACAAGAGGTTAAGTCATTAAAAAAAATGAGGGACTAAAGCATGGAACGAAACTTAGCCACCCCTAGTTTCTACTCACTAACATAATAAAAAATACTTATTTAAAAAATACTTATTTGCTACATACTGTGAAACTTGTTATCCACTTGAAGTCTAATGCCTTTACTGTTTCTAACCCACAACAATGGTAACTTGGCAATACATATTATTCCCTCATAAGGCATGGTGCTTTTCTCATAAAAAAGACTGAAATAGAATAAGAAGAATGCTCACCCGTCTGTGTACTACCAACCCCTCATCCTATCCAAAATTAAGATCAGAAACATGCAGATTTCTTGTAAGAAATGGATATGTTATTTAGGAAGACATGAACCATACTATTCTTTTTTTTTCCAGTGAAGTAACAAAGTAAATATCAGCCTCAGAGTCATCAGACTGTCACATGGGTGAGCAGCAGTTACTAACAGAGACTGTATTAGTGTCATGCAGATGGCGGCAAGGACTACTTTTTTCAAATTTAATTGAAATAAAGGTGAAACTCAAAACCTTTAAGAAATATTTATGTCTAAGCCACTGAACTGTGGACCAAACAGTAAGGCCTGGGGCAACAGTAAACAAGAATAGTCAGCAGAGTAATAATCAATATATTTCTTCCCCATCCCCTTTTTTTTTTTACTTTCTAATGACTCTACAAAAATCAAAATGTGTTTCTTTATGATCCATTGCCTGTTCTCTGATCACCTTGTAGCAACCATTTGAAGTTTTGTCTATCTGCTGAATTCAGTTCTCATTTCCCAGGGAAGAGAAGCATAGGCAACCCTTTGAAAAAACAGGTTCACAGATGACTATTTAGCATAAGTTAACAGAAATAGTAATTCTGTCACAGCCAGGAATTGCATTCTTTTTAGCATGAGACAACATAAAAGAAACACAATGTGATCTGCAATTTTCCCAAATCCTACATGTATAAACACTGACACATTTGATCCTGATCTTGCATATTGAACTGAAATGTTATTACTACCTGTATGTTGGAGACAAGGATAGCTATGGCTGATATTTTTTTTATTAGATCAACTCCATGGTCGCCATGTAGTTGGTCCAATAAACAATTATCAGCCACAAAAATCATTGTCTCGCATATTTTTGGAACATCACAAATATAACATCTCTCCAGCACTACCATAACTATATTACAGATTTTACCTATAGCTTTGTACTTTACAAAGCTGTATTGTGATTTGGTAACATGGTTCAGTCTCACTTTTAGAAGGTCAGATCATACCACCACAATGGTTCCTTTTGGCTTTAAAGTTCATGAATCCTCTTTGTATGGATACTGGATTACTGCCTTAATTGTAAAACAGTATTACACATTGCATAGTTAAATGGGGCACCAGCAAAGTTGTTAAATAGGTGCCTAACTAGCTGCAGATAGGCAGTCCTAAAGGGTGTGTGTAGATGAAACGGGGGCCCTACGCTGAAGCGGTGGGTTTTTAAAAACACCACTTCAATTTAGGACAGAATAAACCCCTGTGTCATGTACGCCTGTGTCTTACCTGCCTTCAGTGGCAGGGAGGGGAGGGCAAGCTGCTGGCAGGTGGAGTAGTCCTTGGGCTGCAGGGGTGTGGGGCTGGTGCTTCCCTCCGTGGGATCGGCAGCTCCCCCCCAGGCAGTACTCGTCCACAGGCACCCAGCTTGGGCAGTCCTGAGGGGCACCACAGCTGTGGAGGGAAGGCCTTGGGTCCCTGCACAACTCAGGCAGGCAGGCAGGCAGGCTCCAGGGGGCTGCCTGCATAGCCCCTGAACTGCACAGAGCCTGGTGCTTCACTCTATGGCTGTAGGGCAACAAATTAAAACTCCTCGGAGGTGTTTCAGTTTGGTGCTCCCCAAAGTCATTTAAGGCACATTACACCACCAAATATGCTAAAGCGGCTGGAATTAATGTGCAATATGCCACCAACATGAGCAAACACCGACACTATTAAAACGGTGTAAAGGCATTTAACCTGCTTTAAACTGTCATGCACACTTGCCCCTTGTTTCGTATACACACGCCGAAAGTCAGTGAAAATATTTGTGCGCTTCAAGTTGGGCACTTGCTTAGGTACCATGTTGAATCAGAATTAGATCCCATATTACACTAAAGAGCTTTTAAATCTTTGGTCTCAGCCTGTTTACAAACTGGTAAAATGTTATAGCTTTGCAACATAATGTATAGCACATTTCTAAACACAGACACCATCAAAATGAAGCATCTCTCTTTAGTGACACTTAGAAGGCTCTCTGCCATAAAAAAAAACAAAACCAAAAACTTAGTAGCCTCCTTGTAACCTTGTCACTCTTTAAAGAAGGGCTCCGAGCTACTGTACATTCTACAGCAGCATTTATAAAGATGGAAGCGGCTGCTAGTACCTCCACAATTAGCACTGTGTCCTAACACGGGTTTTAAATAGGGCATAAAGTCTTGGTTTTTCCCCCCTCTAACAGCAAGGGGCCAATCAGCACGATATTTCAAACATGGTTCACTTCTCTATCCTGTGAATTTTCTATACAGTAGCAGATCCAGGAAGAACAGGGTGTAGTGGCAATAGAGGGCCCACTGCACATTTGTCTGGCAGCCAAGACTAGAGCTTTGGCAGTGAACAAGTAGTAAGGGGGGTGGGGATAGCATCTGCATTCCTCCCCACTACCCTACCCTACCCTACCCTACCCTACCCACCCTTATTTCTACATCATTTGTTTGGTTTATCAATTCCTTGTACACTGCAAAAAGTTTAAGAAAAGCAAGGAAGAGAACATGATGGGAAAAGGATTATTGGATTTCATATAGTTATTAAATAGAAAGATCAATGGGTTGATTACATATACTGGAATGAATTCATCCCTGATGTAATTCTTTAGAGTCCAGAAGTACAGTAAAGATCAACATAGCTTGCTTTGTTGAAACTAACTGTCTCATGCAGGACAATTATTAACTATGATGGGCTGAATCTGAAAGTTAGATGGTACCACACTTTTGTGGATTGAAGCAGCACTGGATCACGCTCTCTATATATTGTTGATGTCTCCATATAACAAGGTTTTAGAAATTGGAAGAATCCGTCTGAATAACCCCATAGGCTTGGTGAGTTTCTGAAAACATGACTTTTTCTTTATCTAAATATTCCAGACTTCTTAAGACTGAGAAATTAGACTTAGGTTGAACATGAATGATCTTTCCAGGTACAGTTCAAAGGAAAAAAATGGTAAGATGGGAATCATAGGCAAAGAAACAAGCAAAGAGCATGTGCATGCACAAGAAAAATGCTCTTCTGTTTTCAAACTTCAAGCAAAAAAATAATAAAGAAAAAAATGTTCACGCCTTGGATTCTGGTCTGTTTTTGGTTTGATCTGAGTATCTTCACCCCTTAGTCCTAACAAATTAGTTTGCAACATATTCACTTGGAATATTCTGACAGGTTGAGCAACACTTTAAGGTTCAGTAATACAACCACTTTTATGCTCCAGTAAAAGAAAATGAAGACAATAACATCCTTAAGAGCTCAGGGTATCTAGTCTGAGATTTGGATCTCTCTTTATTCCATGTCTACATTGCATGCGACACTGAAAGGTTGTGACATTGTAAGTATTTCCAGACTCTATCAAGCAGTCCACAATGAATTAAAAAGCAATAAGATCCAGATGCTTTCTCTAGTAAACACTCCCTTTCTCAGAAGAATAAAGGAAAAGCAAAGGCTATTGCTGTAGATTCTTTTCTAGAACATTTATTTTACATAAAGTATCTTGCAGTTTATGTGTTTCTTCCAGCACAGTAGATCCTGACATATTGGTTTATTGTTCTTCACATCAGAAGGCAGATTCTTAAGAAAATTGGCTTGAATATATGTATATATTTATTTGCCCACAGATATTTAAGAAATGCTATGCTTAAAAAGGACAATGACAAGTTAAATTTGCTTTGGAGTAAGTTTTGCAATAACCATTTTTAAACCTAGAAGCCTAAAGAAACATTGTCATTTAAAAAAAATTGCAACCCAGTTCTGGAAGCATTGTATTTGTGCCTCAAAATCATAACCTGAAATTGACTTACAGAAGAACTGAAACTGACTAATGAATTTCTATTTTTGAGGGCAAGACAGATCAAAAATAAACAATAAAAACCAAAATAGAAGCAAACAGTGCAAAATAAGTTAATTTAATGTTTTAAATTTTTATTAGTTAAAAACAGAGGTAAGGTTCTTTTTGGATCTGTAATTGTTATCCCAATAATCACTATAAAATGGAAACATTTTTTTAGCTGTGTTTTGAAAATGAAAATTCACATTTCAATATGCTTAGTTTCTTTGTTTTATCATTATCATTAAGATTTTTTGGCTTTTGAAATTTACAACAAACTAGCAAACAAACAAAAGACTTACCAGGAAAACCATGCTGTGTCAACTTTGGGCCTGTTTGAACAGGAGCATAAATAATCCCAATCCCCACCTGCAGAGCCTAAAACTGTATAAGAGCATGTCCTTAGGAATCACCATGGATCCCACTACGGTACACCCTTCCTTTTACAATCCAAGGGATAGATTCCACAACTGGTGCTTGGAGAAGCCAGCTGAACCCTGCTGACTCCAGTAGGGATCCACGTGGGTGCACAGTTCCCTTCTGTGTAGATTCAACTGAAACAACTAGCCAGTTTGTGACCAAGTGGAGACTGTACATCTGTCTGCTGAAGACTGATGGCCAACTCCTACCTTACATGGCACTGAAAGAGGGCATGGGAACAGAGGTTCTGGCACTTCAGTGCTATTCTCCAGGAATCTCTCTTTCTCCACAAGACCAGGATTTGAACAGGTGAGATCTGAAATCGTATAGTAAAGGAAATTTGCAGTGGTTCTAAAAAGGGAGAGATGGAGGCCAAGACATCAATGGGACAGAGTGAGTGTTCACAGATTCTTATGGACAACAGGGAAAGAGCCTACCCAACTATGTGTATGCATATGCTCCTCCCAGAGTACGGCAATATAGTAAACACACGACTCGAGCTGTATCAACAATGGGTGTCTTTCACTCTTCAGGGCTAGGGACACACATTCAAAAAGCCAGAGCCTGAATTGATTCAACTTTTGCAGGTTAATCCAACCTGCCGAAGTTGAACCAATTTGTTAATAGCTCAGATATGCGGGCACATGACTGCAGTTGCTCAGGCCAGGCGCTGGGGGTGCTAGAGCACACCCTCAGCTACAGGGGAGCTGTGCTGGGGGGGGCCGTGGCCAGTTGGGGCTGAAATGGCCAGAGAGAGTTTTAATTCCCCCCTCCCTGTCCCACCAGTAGGGACCTGAGCCAGGTCTCCTGGGTACTCTCCCCTCGCTGCTGCAGCGGCGGGCCAGTGTGGCCCCTGATACAGAGGGGGACGGGGGGGGTAGTCTCCCCTCTACCCCCACTGCCCCGGGGGCCACAGCCGAGCCTGCCTGCTCTGACCGCTACTGCTGCCCAGTGGTGGAATAAGCCCTCTTCTGTCCCCTCTGCCAGACACCGGAGGGAGGGGGAATAACCCCATTCGTGCTCCCCCAAGGGGCTCTTCTGGCCAGTGTCTGGCCCTGCCAGGTGGGGGCTGGCTGTGGAGTGGGCTTCCTGGACCAGCTTGGAGGTGCTGGCAGGCCTAGAACCCAGCAAGCCACCACTGCCATGCGCCATGCCCCCTGCCCTGTGCAGCACCTGGGGCTGCAGCTGCACAAACAGCTGTGGGTTGGCCGGGGGGGCTTTTCTGTCCCCAGATGCCACTGCCATGGCTGCACCACTCTGGGTGGGAGGGGCAGGAAGTTTCTGCCCTGCGCGTGGAGCTCTGCGGAGCTCCATCTCCTGGACGCCTTGGAAGGCGGACGACGCCTGGGTGAAAGGCTTCAATCTGGGAGCTGCAGCTAGAGCTCCACCCAAGGGGCAGAAGCTGCTGGGCTGATGCTTCTCTGCTGCTTCCCAGGGTGGCTCAGGAGCTGCAGGAATGGGAGGGGAAGTCACTGCTGCAGACAAGGGAGAGCTGACTTGGCCTGGCAGGGCTGTTTCTCCCCTCGCCTGCAGCTGCGGCTCCTGCACAGCTCCGCTTAGGGCTGGGGCCCTGCTGAAGGAAGCACTGCTCAGGGCTGGAGCCTAAAGGGGTTTGACTTTACTTCGTGTAACTCCTGTTCTCTATTCATTGCCTTCTATCTGTACCCTGTACTGAGACATGCAATCCACAGTGCTGTTCAGTGCTCCTCTGTGGAGGGCAATATCACAACAGAAAGAAACAGCATCTTTAAGCATTGTACATCACCACCACAAGCTTTAATGAATTAAACTATGCAATAGCTGCTCATCCTCCAACACAGCAGGTTACTTAGGAGTTTATAAAACTATTGAGAAGTACTTTGCTTGTGACTGATAATTTTTAGCTAAGTTTTTCAACATTTGACTTGGAAAAAATAAATTTTAAACCTGACCGTGTCATCTTAAAAATGATGCAACATTAAAGTATATAGAAAATGAAGACATCAAGATGCAGATAGCATATACATTATACATACATACCCATATAGTAGGCACTGTAACAAATCAAGATGATATAGTAATCCAACACAGGGTACGTTTTAGAGGAATTTAAAAAAAGATACAAGAAGGCATGTGAAATAAGGCATCAAATTCCATGTTAAATAAGGCACTAGCTTGTTAAAATTAAACTGTGATCCTAAGCATTTCTCCATACACTATGACATCAAGAGAGCACTCAGCATCTTTTCACCTGACAAACCCTGACTGGATGGCTAAGAGTTTCATCAACTAAGGTTGCTATTGCCAACGTTAAAAGAAGATAATTTTCCCCACATGCCTGTAGGTTTTAGCTCCCAAGACATACTCTCCTATCTTTTTTTATAAAGCTAAAAATAATCTTGTACTATGCAAATCCAGGAAAACTTTACTGAATTCAGAGATTTCAAGATGTACAGTGGATTCTGCCTGCACCCAAAAAAAATCTTTTTTTTGAGATCTTGACTTCTGCAGTAAAGAAATATTTATTTTAACTGTAAAAGTCTTTCTCCTGGATAACCAACAAGTCCAGCATACTTTTGAAAACCTGGCTCTTTAAGACATATCCCAATACAATGTTTGGGGCATTTAAAAAAAATAATTTGTGAATAGAAAATGAATAAAAGTTTTAAAGGTAGATTGGGAGGAAGGAATATACATTTCTTCAAAGCAAGCCACACCACAAAGGTTTATTTGTTTTAAAGCTATGTGTTGATTTATTCCCTTCCTTTCCCTTGCTGCCCAGTTTGTGAAGTGTACACAGATGATGCAATACCTTTGAGAGAGGAAGAAAGAAAAAAAGACAGCAAGGAGAGAGAGAGAGAGAGAAAGAGAGAGAGTGAGAGACTTTTACATTGTAGCATATTACTGGAATGTCCCAAGTTATGTAAGCTGTTCCTGAAGGAACTGCAGGAGCTTTCAAGTTCACTGCACTGCAGTCAAAACTGGAAGGGGATGCTTCAATCCCTTTTCTGGCTGTAAAACTAGTAGGCAAGAAAGGCATCAGAAGCAGGCTGGCAATCCTATACTAAAAGGTGAAGGTTACCAGTTGTTTAAAAAAACCAAAAACAAAAAACAGTGCAAGATTCAAACATTCTTAATGATTTTTTCTTAAATTAAGGGTAGCAGAAAGACTTTTGTTCTGATGTCTGAAATCATCCAGTGTGTTTAACCTTTCAGAAACAAAACAGGAATTATAGAAATTTAACAAGAGCTTCTTCTATCAGATCTTTTACAATTCTTAGGAAATGCTTGCCTAAGTTAGTCATCAAAATGTGCTCCAATTCATTACAATCCTTCATATTTACAAGTGAAATGGAATTTAACAATACAAATTACAGAGAATGGAACTGCATCAAGTATTTGGTGATTCTGCATGGTGACAGGCCTAATTCATCTGCACCTCTACCTATGGTCTGATCTAATTCTCACTAAAGTGTACAGCAGCACCTCTTAACTGGCATCCTGCAGCACCCCACAGAGCCCTGAAGACCTTGTGGTGTCCCCAAGGACAGGCAAATTGCAGAAAATCCGGTGAAGCATTCAGGGCTGGACAGGGAAGTGGCTGTGATAGGAGGGGGTGCTCCTGACTGCACTAGGTTTTGTTCCTCTACCTTGCCTGCTCCGCTCAACTCCACTCCACTATTGGCTGCCAGTTTGTAAATAGGAAATACAGGCAGCAGCCTGGGGGAGAGGGAGGGTGGCCTCTTTGAAAGTAGGGCACAGCCACATTTGGCTTCTACAAAACCTACATTTCCTATTTCCAAAACCTACCAGCTAGTAGAGGAGGGGAGGGAGGTAGAGAGGAGCAGAGAACCTACCACAGGGCATTTCTACACCAGAAGTTTACTGAGTAGACTAATTAGCTAGGCAGTAAACATCTCACATCCACATGTGTAGCCCTATTAGGCCACAGGAAACTAATTAGCTCTGCAGCAAGGTACTACCTGTAAAATACAAGTACTACCCTGCTATGGAGTTTTCTCATGCAGAGCAGCACATGGGTAGACACTGACCTAGCTGGCTGAGGCATGAGGGTGCTTCGGTGTGGGGGCTGCTTCCAGCTAGCCCTGCTTTGGAGCACCATCATGCCCCAGCCAACCCCTCTGTTGAGCCAGGTCAAAGCAGCCCCAGACTGGCAGGCTGACCCCCCAGATCCCCTGCCAGCTGGGGCTGCTCTGGCCCAGCTCAATGTGTTGCAGTCCCAGGCACACTTGCAAACAGTGCACCTGGAAGCAATAAACTCTGGGACAATATGCACTAGATTATATTGCTACATGCGAATAGCATGTGTAGATGCACCCACAGTCACTTCCCTGTCTGACACCAAATGCCCCTCCTGGAAACAGTTTTTCCTGGTTGAGGCAGCAGCAACAACCTGGAGGTTAAATTGACAAGCTGAGACCTACAACAGTTATCAGCCAGGGTGCCAGCAGATTCAGGAAAGTTATGGAGGGGTGCCTTGAGTTTAAAAGGTTGAAAACCACTTGTCCAGGGAGACTTTTAACTGATTCTTTTTCTGGGCTTTAGATCAAGTTGTATCTACTTATCTATTGTGTTGCTATCTCTTGCCATTTTATCCCAGTTGGACTCTCTATGATAATTGGTGAATTTTTGTAAAACCCCCAAGTGCAGGAGTCAAGAGATTGCATGAGAATTTCAGTTGTCATCTAAAGGAAAAAAAAGTGAAAATGTAACCCCTGCTGGCCTGGAAAAAGCTTGCAAATACAGAGTATGTGCACTCTAAAAGCTCAGGAACTGGAAGACAATTATGAGCATACTGCCAATTTGTATTTAATCTTGATGTTGCGGGTGTGACTCATGATGTTTTAATGTGTAGGAAGATACAGCAATTCAGTATCTCTCCAAGCACAGGTTTAGCTGGACATGAATCAAAGAATTTAAATAAGTTTCATTACTTAGTGCTAGCTGAATGATGGTAAAGGTCATTCAAAACCTTCTGATCTCAAGAAAGTTCTGACATTTTAAAAATAATGGCCCCCTAGATTTCCCTTGACATCTATCTCTCTCAAAAAGTAAAACCTGAAAGTATGGCCATCTTGTGATTTCTGAAGTGATAAATGGAGGGAGTTTAGTCCAGTAAACAAAGGACTAGACTAAGACTCAGGAAACCTTGGCTATATTCTTGACTCCACAAGCCTGCTGTGTGATCTTGAGCAAGTTGCTTCAGCTCCAAGACTCAGCTTCCTTCTCTGTAAAATGGGGATAATACTTGCCTCCTCTTTAATCCATGAGATGCATGTCTTACCTGGGAGTGTGCTATATACAAGAAAATACAGTGTTAAACATAGAGGCTAGGCACAGAAGTTACACATAAACTGATTTAAGTGATCAGAAACTGGTTTAAACAGAACAGACGTTCAGTGCACATAAACCAGTTTCAAAATGGCCTAAACCGGTTTGAGATAAACCTGCTTGAATGTAGCATCACACTTAACCAACTGAGCTCAAACCAGTTCATGCAATGTCTGTCCCAGACTCTTTCCTGGTTTCATTTAAACCAGAGTCACCCAGCATCCTGGCATGCTCTCTGGGCTGGGCTCTACTCCAGCGATCAGGGCTGGCCCTGCCCCTCTGCTCCCCAGCCAGAGCAGGTTCAAGCAGGGACAGACAAGGGAGGGGGTCTGGCCAGATGCTGGCCCCAGAAGGGCGCAGGGAAGAAGTTTATTCCCCCTTCCCTCCCCTGCCCCACCAGCACAGACCTGCACTACTTCATGCTGGCTGCTCCAGCAGTGGGGGCATGGCCAGCCCTGGCAGTAGCCTTGGCTGAACTGGTCAGAGAGGGGTTTTAATTCCCCCCTCCCTGTCCCACTAGCAGGGACCTGAGCCAGGTCTGCCAGGCACTCCCCGCTTGCTGCTGCAGCGGCAGAGCCAGCATGGCCCCTGAGGCAGAGGGGGCAGGCAGGGGGGTTATTCCCCCCTCTACCCTCACTGCCCCTGGGGGACCATAGCCGGTTCTGCCCATCCCGACCGCTGCTGCTGCCACTCGCTCCCTGCTTGGGGCAAGCGGCAGAATAAGCCCCCTCGACCAGACAACAGAGGGAGATGGAATAACCCCCATCCCTTCCCCCGCCTAAGGGGCCCTGCTGGCTGGTGTCTGGCCATGCCACACCTGGCCACTGCAGCAGCGAGAAGGCAGGGCCCTTGATGGGGGCAACAGCCCCTGTCATAGTGTCAGGGAGTGTGAGCCCCTTCCAGGTGGCAGGGCCCACCTCGGGGCAGGCAGAGCTGTGGCGGACTGTACGTGGCAGCACGGGGGCTTGGAGGGCTCTGGCCCCCTCCAAGCCCCTCCCCCCAGCACCACTGCAGTCTGCAGCAGCTTTCCCCACCCCACAGCATGGCCCCCCACTTGAGGAAACCATGACAGGGGTTGCTGCCTCCATCACGGCTGCTCCCCCCTTGCCACTCCAGCAGCTGGTGGAGGTGGGGCCAGATGCTGGCCATCAGGGCCCCTTAGGTGGGGGGCAGGGCAAGCAGCAGAATAAGACCCCTCCTGCCCCCTCCCTCCGGTGTCTAGCAGAGGGGGTTTATTCTGACGCTTGTCCTGGGAACAGAGTGATCAGCAGCAGTGGTGGTGGTGGTGGTGGTGCTGGGGGGCTTGGAGGGCTCTGGCCCCCTCCAACCCCCTGTGCTGCCATGCATAGTCCACTGCGGCTCTGCTCGCCTCGTAGCAGGGCCCCTCCACTGGGAAAGGGCTCATGCTCCCCAACACTATGACAAGGGCTTGCAAAGGGCGAGTGGTGGTGATGGCAGTCAGGGTGGGCAGAACCAGCTGGGGTCCCTCAGGGGCAGTGGGAGTAGAGGGAGGAATAACTCTGCCATGCCGGCCTGCCGCTGCAGCAGTGAGGGGGAAGTGCCTGGCTGACCCGGCTTGGGTCCCTGCTGGTGGGACAAGGAGGGGGGAATTAAACCCCTCTCTGGCCAGTTCAGCCCATGCTCCCCACCAGCACAGCTTCCCTGCAGCTGAGGGTGTGCTCTAGTGCCCTCTGACTCCTGGCCTGAGCAACTGCAGGCATGTGCCCACATTTCCTCAGTCCACAAGGAATGTCTGTGCTGTTGCAAATCAGTTCAATCTAGGCAGGTTAAACTAACCTGCAAAGATTGACTCAATTCAGGCTCCAGATTTTTTAATGTCTGTCCCTAGCCTGATTGTGATCCTTTTGGGAGGAATGCCACTAAAAATTTTAAATATTTGTAAGTTCAGGAGATATACAGAGGTTGGGAGAAGGGAAAGGGAAATCTGGTAACTGTTTAACAATGTATAAAAACATTTTGTGATAGTTTAGAACAGGAAAAGAAGAAATATACACATTGAACAGAAATGTTAGACCAATGATTGTTAACCAGGGTATTGCAGCACTCTAGAATGCCGTGAGAGCCCTTCAAGGGTGCCACAGGGTGCCATGCAATGTGGACACTGTTAAGTGTGTAAACATGATTCACAAGAGAAACCGAGAGATTTTAAATAGGAATCCACAGTGTTAGAAACATTCTGCCCTGTTGTGGTCTCCCTGCCTTCTTTGTAACAGAAGAGTTGCTCTATTATTTTTCTGGAGTCAAAAACTGTGTGAAAAGCAAGAGGTTGAATTTTCTGAGGGGTCTCTCAAGCCTAAAAAGGGGTGCCTTGAGTCAAAAAAGGTTGAGAACTACAATATTAGATGAAGGAGGGAGATTTATTTAGTAATAGGCTTGTTTCTGGAACCACCTGCCAAATACATGATTAAACACTAATGTCAATTATAGGATATCCAGAGACATAAGATGTCTGTGGACATGGATAAACACATTTTTAACATATATTTTTCAGAGAAAAAGTGTTGACCAAGATCTTGTGAAGGTCAGAGCAATCAAGAATATGACTCAGCAGAACAATGGTGCCAACACCCAATTGTTTAAAACCTATTTCCTGCTGCATTTAACCTTAAATCTTCCAGCTCCAATTGCTGGATTAAAAAAAAAGGTATTAAAAACATGACTAGAGGCTTGTGTAGATGAAACACCATTTGGAGATATTGGGGTGGCGTTCTGTTCTTTTCCGGTCTTCTACATGGTTATCTTTTGGCTACCTACAGCATGTTTTTGGTGTTTATATATCCAGAGAATATTTGGTGTTTTTTTGTAAAAACCCAAGTTCTGGAGTCAAGAGATTGCCTGAAAATTTCAGCTGTCATTTAAGGGAAAAAAGGGAAAACTTAGCCCTTATTAGAGAATGCTAGCAAACATAGAGCATTCTGGACATGTAGCTTTGTTCCTATGGGTGAGTATGTGTGACTACATAGCCATGCCAAGTCAGCATGTACAGTAGCGGTTATAGCCTATATGTGGGCCTGTTTCAGGTAAATACTAAACTTAGAGACTTAAATCTGGCTCATTAAGTACCTGCAACTATAGGGACAGACTGAGGAACAGAAATGGTACTGGGGATGGGGTGGGGGGGCGGGGAGCATTTGTGCTTTTTCCCCTTAGTGGCTAGAGCACTTACCTGGGATGCTAGAGATCCTTGGCTCTAGGCCCTCATCTACCAGAGGAACATCTGAACCAAGGTCTCTCACTTTGCAACATAGCACTCCAGTATGTCACCGGTCTGCCATTACATACTCCCTTCTTTCACACTTCTTTTGAAGTTGCAGCACTGACACAGTCCTTGGAAAAAATAGATGGAGGGATAGCGCAGGGAGAAAGCTTCTGCCTTACTGGGAGCTGGGGCCCAAGGTAGAACCCAGCACTCCTGCCCTGCTAGGCCAGCAGCCAGCTAGCAGACCCACACCCTCTGGCTTGCTCCTTCTGTCTCCCTCCCATGTCCATCTGAGTGCCAGCTTCCAAAGAAGTCCTAGAGAAGGGACTGGCTATCCTGTGATGTTTTAGTGAGAGTGCTATGCTGGGAAGTCAGAGAGATCCAGATTCCAAACCCCTGGGTGGAAGGGGCGTAGGACCTCCACCTTCATGGGGGAGGGCTCTAATCACTCAGCTACTGGGGAGACAAGGTAGGTCCCTCTCTCCCACTCCACCTGGTGCATATATATAGTCATCCACACATTCAGGGCTATATGTCTGGGAACAGTATTCTGCTAGAGGTGTAAGTACCAAAAATGCACTGCAGACGACCAAATAAACTGCCACTAATATGACCAGGAAAAAACAAAATGTCACCTTTGGTGTCAACAAATCTCACTGTGCTAAAGATACAATCATACTGGAAATCAGCCATATTTTGTATACAGAAATTATGTGCAAGTTATGGGACTGAAAGGTCAAATAAGTCCAGGTGGATCAATATCAGGTTGCAGCCTTTACAGGGAAGTAAAATTCCTAACGAAATTAAATAAAATCCTTAGATGAAAAAGCTTGGGTTGGAGTGTGACGTGTGAATGCTTTTATCTAAAATTCTGCTTTGCTCTATCCATCTTTGTCATGTCCACAAGCACTTATAAACCTTTTTTGGAAACACTAAAACCAGAACAGAGACCATGACACTACCGAAATGCCTTTTAGATGCTTAACAAACCTGGAAAGAACACCCTTGCTGACTCTGTTCCAGACACTAGATAAACACTATACATTCTCTTTTACCACCTGCTCTTGGGAACATTAATCATATCTTCATTGATGCAATTCCATAAATCTTTGGCCATAAAAGAAACTGCAGACTCATCATTATCTGACTCTGTCCTTCATTGGTGTGGAGATAGATGACTGGTGAAGCATCTTACTGAAAGACGATAAGGATCAGGTTTCTTTGAAACTATAAGACAGGAAACTGATGATACCTGCAAATCCCAGGACAGAGCGCACCATGGAAGTAACATCCGCAGGAAAAGAGATTGATATATTTCTCATAGTTCTACTGTTTATTCCACCTTACACCACACACATTGGAGGACAATTAAACACCTCACAATGCCGCCTGCATTTAAACTAAATCAAATGACAAAAAAGCCCTATGCTGAAAAAGCCTAAAAGCATCTCTGAATTCATCTGGTATGGTCAGTGATGATCATATATGTGCACAATCCAAAATGAAGAACTTACATGGTTGAATATTTCAGTTTCTCCCAATGGCAGCATCAGGCACTATTTGAGAGGTCTGGATAAAAATCACCTCTGACTAAAATTAAACAAACAAACAAACATTGCCAAATGGCTCCTCCAGGTACAAAGGAGAAGTATTAATCATTTCCCAATTTAAGTAAGCATATTTGTCATTACTACATCATGTAAAAATGTGACCCTGGCATAAATGCCCCAGAATATTTGGCTTGAGCCAAAATAATCTCCAGCTATTAACTTCGTGTTATAATATAGTCTATTCTTAGAGCCAGATTGAGGTACCACCTGCATTACATCTCATTTGTCCAGTAGTCCTGTTGTTTTCAGTGAAACTCCTCAAGGAGAAAGCAAGGTAGAATTGTACTTTATAGACTAACTATATCAGAGATATATAGCATAAACTGTCATGAACCTGGGCTCACTTCATCAGATGCTGCAAAAGGACACGCAGAGAACAGAGCATAAAATGGGACCTGACTTCAGACTAGCATGACTAACTACCTCAAGGAATTCAGGTTTACTGAACAAAACTATGGTATCAGTTTCTAACCCAAGACTTACATAAACTGCTTTTAATAAATTTAGGTACCACTTGCATTGACAAGCAATATGTATATTATATATACGGACACACAGAATTACATATACATACAGAAACTGCAATACATAGTATCATAGAAAAGCAGGGCAGGAAGGGACCTTATGAGATAATCTAGTCCAACCTCCTGCTCATGGCAGGATCACACCTGACTAAACTAGATGTAGTTAGTCATGTTAGGCAGAAGTCAAACAGAACGCAGGGTAGAGTTGCATCTTAGAGTCTAACTAACTCAGAGATACATAGGCTTTCATAAGCATCAGCTGTTGCATACAAAAGCTTATGCATCTCTGATTCAGTTAAACTATCCCAGTCATATATCTGTCTACCCTGCTCTTAAAAACTTTTGGATGGAGATTCCACAATCTTTCAGTGTAGCCTGTTCCAGTGCAGCACCTGCCACATAGTGAGAAAGTTCTTCCTAATCTCCAACCTAAATTTCCCCTGCTGCAGTTTGAGACCATTGCTTCTAGTAATATAACCATCCTCTCTTTATAACCATCCTTCAAGTATTTGCAGACTGCTATCCAATGCCCCCTCAGTTTTTTCTTTTCCATCCCAGTTCTTTTGGTCTTTCCTCATTAGTCATCCGAACAAACATGCAACCTAAGGATTGCCATGAACACTGAGCCTAAAGTCTTCCCTTCTACCTTCTGAGGTATTGAAGAAAATTTTCTGTAAGAAAGCCTAATTATTCCTCCTTGTGATGGAGGTAATAGTAAAAGCACAGCCACAAACTGAGCATGCTCTCCAAAACCTCATGATAGGTTCTCAAACCCAGGTCCAAGGCAGTAAAGTCAAGGGGGCAGGCGATTTGCGATAGTGAGGAGCTCCAACAGACACAGGATCAGGCCCTCAATGAGAGTCATTCTCAAAAGAAAATCCTTACCAAGGAGAAGATGAAGCTACCAAAAGGCCTAATTCAGAGACCATTGAAGTGAGTGAGGGGCTTTGCACTGACTTTGATGGCCACTGGATCAGGCCTATTAGTCCAATTGAACTAACTAATGAATAAGAGCAGAATTCGGGTTACAGGTTTCCCTTGCTTTATGCGGGTTCTGTATGTGTGAATTTGCTCTCATGCAATGACCCTTTTTATACCAAAAAATTGTTACATGCAAGGTAAATTCACTCTTATGTGATCGGTGTGGTGGAAGCCTGCAGTCAGCTGCTTTGTGCAGTGCACTGTGGGAGTGATGCACACCAAAATATAGTCTCCTGTGTGGATCCCTGTGCCTCACTCATTGTCTGCAATGCATGTTTCTGTAGTTGCCATCCCCATTATGATAGTGCCCTGTGCTTGCGTGTACTGTCCGCTGTCAGTGATTACCAAAGTTGTCTTGTAAAAGTGGTAGAAATGGGCCTGGGGGTCAGTACAGGCAAGGTCCTGGAACATATCCCTATTTGTTAAATAGTAAAGTGGGTTCCCTTTATGTGAATTCGAGTTATGCGCCACTTTCCAGGAACACATGCACAGTATAAAGCGGGGAAACCTGTACATGCTTTTAAGATTCCTACTAGGGTTGGGAACCATCTAAAAATGAAGCAGGGTCCTTGGCATGGAACAGAGGCTGTGCGGTATGTTCCAGCATTTGATAAGACACAGGGCTTGTTTTTCTAGTCTTTTCCTAGACAAAGCAGGGCAGAGCTATAGCAAAGTACAAAGGAGGAGTTAGGCTATGGCTAGACCACCTCCCTGCAAAGCCCAGAACTGCGGTGTGGAAGCCAAGCCCTGCCCCTCACACATCCAAGGCTGGTGGTTGGGCAGAGTAAATGGCTCAGAGGACATAGCACGGCTCTCCTGGGGTGTGTTCCCAGGAGCCCTTTAAGTTTCCTGTTCTACCTAACGGTCAGCTGGATGTATGTCCAAAGCGGGAGTGAGTGGACAGTGCTGAGTTTGCAGGGAGACTGTACAGACAAGGCCTGCGACACCTAAAGCAATGTTGTTGTTACAGTCAATTGAAGAAACAAATTAAAAGAGCAAAACAAAACCCCAGTTCCCCATCCGACCCATTGCAACAGGCTGACGCTTCACTCAAGCCATTCACTTTCTTTAGGCCTTGCCCTTTGTCTGTCAAAGGTTCCAGCTCACAGCCATCCTGTATCTTTTCACTGTCCCAGTCATTACGCCCCGTGTTTATATGTTGGAGCCCCTCCATATCCTCTTCCATCACCACCCTCTAGCCACTGACATTTTATTACTTCAGAGACAACAAAAATATTATTGTGGTCAAAGGTGTGACAGAACAATGGTGCCGTTTGCCTTTAAAGAGTACTTGATGATGATGAAAGACCTATTACAGGCACAGGGCCAGATACTCTGTTGCTCTGCATGTTAAACACATATTTTTACACTCAGGCCATTGTGATTTGGCAGCATCTTGCACTTGTACAAATTACTACACAAGTTTCAAGGAGACAAAGAATTTGGTCCAAAATTTAACTTGCCTGTCATTTCTCCCATTCCCTTTGTTTTTGTCTAATCCCTCAAGTAAGACATTTTCCTTCTATTAAAGGAAACCTCACTGAGGCACATAATGAATGTCAAAGGAGTATAACAAAACATTAGGAGCTAAAAAAGAACATCTAGGCCTTTTATGGATGGGGTTGATTAAGCAAAAGGACTGGAGGACAGCATACCAAAGCATAAGAGGGAGAGACGTTAAAGACTGATCCAAAACACCCGTGCTGGCCATGTCCACGGCCACTAGTAGGATTTGCAGCTTTCATATCTATACCTAACAGTCCGACATGTGGGTCTAAACAATTTGAGCCCATGCATTTTTCTGGTTTAGGGACTCCTATAAAATGTCCGAGTTATGCTTAGCTTTCATTTAAACACACTCATGCATGCAAGCCTCTAACTCTTTTCTTTGCCATGGTAGACTTGAAAATACACTGTGACCATCAGGGTTGAAAATTTGTTGCTGTAAAACTCAGTGTATTAATGCTCGTGATGCACTTACTGCTCCCTGGATGGATGGCGCCATAAAAATGCAAAGTGCTACTACTGCTATTACATACATTTCAAACCTCAATATGTCTGTATAGCCCAAAAAACAAAAGGAAAAAAAACCAAGAACCCCCCTCCCCTAAAACCAAGAACTTTAAAAGATTCAGATGTTAACTGCAACACAACTATTTGACCTAGCAAATAACCCCCCTCCCTAATCATCAAAGATGAGAAGGAAATAAGAATAAATCCATTTAACTCACTAACATACAGATTGCAATCTTAAACAGAGACATCAAATGACTTTCTGACATCGCCAAGTACTGTACTACTATGTTTACCTCTGCACAATGTCAGCATTGTAGCTGCAGATCTGGTTAGGATCACTAATGTGGAAGTAAAACTTGTTAAATAGGCCACACAATTTCTGTGAACAATAAATCAACATGAGCCTGATTGGAACTGCAGCAAATAATGTCTACTTTAAAAGTTCAAGGGTGAAATTCAAGCCACACTGAAGCGAATGGCAACAATCCCATTGCTTTCAAATGGAAGCAGTACCCCCACCCTTAAATATACAGTAGTTTGTGCTTCCTGTCAAATTTAAACAGCTGATCTCCAGTCATGCAAGCAAAGCTGAAACATACCCACACAGAACATAAGATTTTTCCCTTTGGGAAGACATATTCTTTTGAAAGCATTTCATTTCTAAATTACCCTTTAAAGCCCATGTCATTTGGCAGATCATGGTTTCAGCCATGAGCAGAGACTCCATTTTGCTCTGTGCACATCCTTTCACAGCATCTAATGAAGTGAGATTCAGCTCATGAAAGCTTATGCTAGATATCTAATTGAGTTAGTCTACAAGGTGCAAGCCTATCCTTTTCTTTAAAGCTTCTCCCACCACAAAAAAAACAATCAAATACTCTTGTGCTTTACACCCAACATTGTCAATAAGTTTTGGCAAGTTACTTCAGCTTTCACTGACTCAATTCTCACCTTTGTAAAATAGGGGTAAGAATACCCTACTGATTTACAGAGTATGAAGATCAATGACAGAGGAAAAAAGCTATGTAAGGACTTCAGAATTACATCGGCTATCACTCAATACAAGGATGATGTCTGTTGGCGGGAGGGAGGATTACAGGTGAGTGTTAAGGTGGCTGAAGAATCCAGTCTGTGCTCTGCAAGTTTTTCCACAGATATGTCAGGTGGTGTCTTGGGCGAGGGGACGGCACAGAGCTGTTGGCCAGGATGTTGTGCTCTTCCCTTCCTCCTTGGCCACTTCTTGGCTTCCTGAGAAAGATGGTTCTTTTCGATGTGGGCTGTAGCTTGATGTATGCGTCAGAGGCCTGCACGTGACATCTTTTAATTTGGGGAAGTTGGTATGCAAGGAACAACCACACAAGCTTGACAGGAGGGAGTCCCGAATCCAGTGGCAGAGATGTCCAAGACAACCAGGGACCTCCATCCGGCTGCAGCTGTTGTCTGCCTTCATAGCCATAGAGAGCCAGAAGGTCCTCAAGTAGTCCTGTTCCGCCGCAGGGGTTTTCAGGAATTGGGACCACACTTAGTCTGGGACCTCACCTCAGATCTGTCCACCAGAGGACACCCTACCAGGAGTACAAGTCTCCAGATGACATAGCACTGAAGGTCATTGGAACGCCCAAGCTTGTCCGCCAGGACAAGGTTACTGTCCATAGATTTCATAGATTTCATAGACGTTAGGGCTGGAAGGGACCTCGGAAGATCATCGAGTCCAGCCCCCTGCCCAAAGGGCAGGAAGTCAGCTGGGGTCATAGGATCCCAGCATGATAAGCATCCAGTTTGCTCTTGAAGGTGTTCAATGTAGGCGCTTGAACCACCTCCGGTGGCAGGCTGTTCCAGACCTTGGGGGCTCGGACAGTAAAGAAATTCTTCCTTATGTCCAGCCTGAAACGATCTTGTAGTAGTTTATGACCATTCAACCTAGTCGTCATCCCTTGGGGCGCTCTGGTGAACAAACGTTCCCCCAGATACTGGTGGTCACTCCTGATAAACTTATAGGTGGCCATCAGATCACCCCTGAGCCTGCGCTTTTCCAGGCTAAAGAGCCCCAGGGCTCTCAGCCTGTCATCGTAGGGTCTGCTTCCCTGACCTCTGATCATGTGCATGGCTCTTCTCTGGACTCTCTCAAGCTTCTCCACATCCTTTTTGAATTGTGGAGCCCAAAACTGGACGCAGTACTCCAGCTGCAGCCTCACTAAGGCCGAGTACAAGGGGAGAATGACGTTCTGGGATTTGCTTGAGAAGCATCTATGGATGCAAGCCAGCGTTTTGGTCGCTTTACTAGCCGCAGCATCGCACTGCAGGCTCATGTTCATCTTGTGGTCAATGATGACCCCCAAGTCTCTTTCTTCCATAGTGCTAGCCAACATAGCACTGCCGAGCCTATAAGGATGCTGCGGGTTTTTCTTCCCAAGGTGGAGAACCTTGCATTTATCGGCGTTGAACACCATCAGATTCTCGTCCGCCCACTTGCTGAGCCTGTCCAGGTCAGCCTGGATCACCCGCCTGTCTTCTGGTGTGGATGCTTTGCCCCAAAGTTTGGTGTCATCGGCCCAAGGAGAGGTTTACTACTAAGAAAGAGTTCAACAAGATCAGTCAATACCATCCCTTTTCTACAGTTTCAGCTTCTTTTTCCTTTATTTTGGTCCATCTGAACCACGATGTGGTAGTCCATGTGCAGTTAGTATATGGCACCACACACAACTGATACTGTTTAGAGAAGATAGTGAGTTTGGAATTAAAGACTGGCATTTAAGGCTAAGTATAGATGTTCAAGAGGCTTGAGGCAGAAGTGCTCTAAGTACCACGTTGTACTAACAGAGCTCTAGGATAGGTTGGGAGTGAACATAACAGATGTTAGCCCTTCTGTGGGGTGGGGGTCTTAGAGCATGCCTACACTGTCCAAGGCAAGAGGGTAGGGGGCACTCTCCCATACCTTCCTGCATGTCCTGAGGGCTCTTTGGCCAGCTGAAGAATCTTGGGTGGAGCCAAACAGGTGAGATGCCCTTGATTCGCTGTTGGGCATGGGTCACTATGACCCCAACCCCCTGCCGCATCACTGCGGACCCTCCCCTGTGCTCAGCCCTGGCCTGGGCTTCCAAGAGAGGCCCAGGGCAAATACAAGCATCCACCATTGTGACTTGCACATGCCTCCGTGTTCCAGCTTGCCTGCCCCCACCATGGTGTCCCAGCACCCATGCCCAACCAGGGAGTTTCACGTGGGCAAGACCACAGCTAGAAAGGCTGACTGGAAGGTGTGCCTGGTCATCCAGGACATCCTGATCAACTGCTGCATCTGCCTTGTCAACCCACAGGAGATGGCCACTGGCTTCCACTGCATGGGCTTCTCCAACAGCGTGGTGCTTATATATAGCACCCACATCCCAATCCTGTGCCCAGGCTGGGCCTCCCCAGCATTCACCAACTGCAAGGGCTATTTCTATGTGGTCCTACCTGGTGTCTTGCAGGTGGACACAGAGAACCTGATACAACTCACTGTCACCACATTTGTCCTCCACAACATCCTTGAGACCGGGGGGGAGGGTCTTTCGTGAAGTTTGGGCCAAAGAGGCAAGGTCATGGACTGGACCTGGCAGCATGAGCATACGTGCCAGAGGGTGAAGAGTATAGGAAGAGGGTGAGCTCCCCACTGATGCTGTGGGTCCCAAACAACAGCAGACTATCTGGATCTGCAAAGCCCTTGCCAACTACTTCCTCACCCTCATGGACTGGGAGCCCTCCCCACATAAGTAGGGCCAGAGGATTTCAAGTGCCCGTGCCCTGGAACTGGGCTATGGGTCTCCTGCCCCAGGCTCCTTCTGGTCCTGCATCCTGGGCAGCACTGCCTACAACCCAGGCTGCCAGGGCACTGTCCACTTCCCTTCTTCTTCACCAGAGCCCACCCAGGGGCACATACTGGTGTGCAGGGGAAGTGGCACAAGGAAGAGACTTGCCTTGGTTTAATAAAATGTTGCAGCTGCCAAACTTTTTGCATGTTTAATAAAGGAAACCTATTGAACACTGCCTGTATACTAGCTTGATCCCCCTTTACAATTAAAACAAACCAGCAAACTTTTGGAGGGGGTGGCAGCAAACCTTTGGAGGAGGTGGTGGGGAACATTGAGAAATGGGTAAAATAATCTGGAAGGGGCGGTTAGGATGAGAAGGGGTCAGAAGGCATGCTGCACGGGCTGAACTCGACAAACACAAAACCTTGGGTGGGAGCCACAGGGTAGGGGCTTTTTTCCCGGCACCCTACTTTCAGGGGTCAGGAATGAACACCAGGGGCTTCTCCATGTAGAAGCTGGACATGTGTGTGATCCTGGACCCATTGTCTCAGAGAGCTGAGGGGTAGGAGGTGGCTGCTGGTCCACAGGTGGGGCAGGGGCTGTGGGGTGGGAGTCATCACCACAGTGAACACTGTGGACCCTTGGCTCTCCCACATGGGACCACTGGCCCCTCAGTCCCCACTTTCAGGGCCTAGTTTCCCCCTTTGAGGACCCCAGACCCATGGCTCTCATCCATGCCTGGGGCTCACGTCATGCAGCTGGCCTTAGCTCAAGGACTGCCTATCTCCGCCAAGGCTGTGCTACTCCCCTGCAGCGGGACCTGGCCCAGGAGTGGGGCCATGGAGAACAGAAGAGCTCCCTCCTGGGCCCCATGGCTGAGGGATGGTCAAGCTGGGGCCACAGGGCTTTGTTGTTAGACACCGTCCCTGCCACAGCCTGGCCTAGCAGGCTGGTATACCATGTTCCCCCACCATCACACACATACACCTTTCCTGAGGGCTCCTGTGACCCTTCAGGACTGGCCAACTTCTCCAGGTGCACAACCCAGGAGTCACCCTGGCACCAAGAGCAGAGCGGCTGAGATAAAGGTTCCCATGCAGGACTATGGCCATCACATCTGTCCCTGTCTTGGATTGGGAGGGAGGGAGGAAGGGATGACTGGAGATGCTGCATGTTATGTCCTGTTACTGATCTTGGGGTACTCTCTGTCAACTGGGCCTGTGGCGATACCAGCCAGGATCGGGCTGCGTGCACCCACAATTGTAATTGCTTTTTACACTTTGCCAGCTCAATAAATGCTTTCAGTGCCTTGCTATTTCTGTTTTGTTCATAGAGAAAAAAGAAGTTTACACATTCTTTATTAATAAGGACTCCAAATAGGCACCCAATTCAATTATCTGTTTTTCCTTTCAATCATAATAACCTGCAGAATCCTGAATTTCAGCCAACTGTTTGGGTCAAAGAAAGTTGTTTGGTTAAATGAAGACAAGACATAATATACAGAGAGGCTCTGTATTTTTGCAGTAATCTATTTACAAGTATCTGCAAAAATTACATATTAATGTTGCAGTGAGAACACCAGCAAAGTTTACGCCCAAAGTCTTGGTTTGTTTGTTTGTTTGTTTTATTTAAACATGCTGCAAACCCTAATAAAAATAGAAATGACATTTCTAATCTATTTTGATATGGATATTTTTCTTTAGGATGTTATTGGAGGTGCATGAAGAACAACCAGTTGATCTTATAAGGGAATGCCTCTAGAGCTTTCCTGTAGCTTTACAACAATGCACATAGAGTTGAAATAGTATTCCCAATTATTTCATTGTAACCCCTATATGTGGATCAAGTAACATTAACATCACCTCTGTTGTAAACCATGTAATGCAGAAAATAAAAGGTGTTGCAAGTCAAACATTAGAAACAACAACAAATATCTTAAAGGAAACATTATGAAAATATTTAATATTCTTATCATTGTAGACAAGAATCAGTTTGGCTTATGAACCAGTTTTCCTACAAATGTGATGTCAAAATTGTGCACCAAACAAAAAGTTAAAGAATTAATTACAAATTCAACAGCAAAGGGAAAAATGAAACTTCTCTTCTATTATATAATGGCACAAAGGAACAAATCAAAGAAGGGCTTCACAGCATCAGAATAAAAGGAGTGTCATTTTCTTCTTCAGTATGACATGCCACAAATCAAGACAAAATAGAAGCCTAGCATTCTAACAATATAGCTATTATATTTAGGTATTTCTAATACGTCTATCACAACAGTAGTAGACAACTAAAAAAAAGAGAGGAAATGGAATATGCAGATTGAGTAAAGTAAAATGGAGACTGGAGCAAAAGAAGGGAAAGCTGCACAGTTATCCAAAACACCATTCACACAACAGCCAATGGGAATGGGGATAGGACGTAAGAGGCAAGATTAACACTGTTTAATTTGCTCTCTTTCCTGTTAGCAATACATAGAAGAACTAATTCATACCCCATTTATATCACTGGGACTCATGAGCAACTCCACTGATAGAGTTATATCAGTGTAAGTGGAAGGAGAATCATGATTCTCAATCATTCTGAATTACATGGACCCTCTTTCCAATGTGGGCTAGACCTTTTCTGAACTGTGGATTTTTGGGATAAAATCCTGGCTCTGTTTAAATCAATGGCACAAGTCCTGCTGACTTCAGCATTCAGGGTTTTCACTCATGAGTTTACAGGGCTTTCTGCCAAGTGAAGCATGAGGAGAACTGGTACAGCATGCTAGAGATGCTGACCCACTGAACTCATTGGCTAGGGACAGACAGTCAAAAAGCCTGAGCTTGAATTAATTCAATCCTTGCAGGTTAGTTTAACATGCAGAGAGTGAATCAGTTTCCAAGTGGACAGATGTTCCCTTACCAGTCAGGAAATTCAGACACATGCCTGCAGTGGCTCAGGCCAGAAGCCTGAGCAGCCCTCTCTTCCACAGGGAAGCTGAGCTGAGGACAGAGGGGTTATGGCCAGTAAGATTGGGGAGGGGTTTAAATCCCAACCTTGGCCTGCAGGGTTCCTAGGGTGGGGAAAGAGGGAGCATCTGCTGTGTGTGTGTGTGTGAGGTGGCAGGGGAGGTAAAGAAGGAGGAGGAGGAAGGCTCTGGCCACCCCAGTGGCTCCCAGACAGCCACGAGCAATCCAGGCACACAGGGCTACCCAGCCCCAGAGGGGAACTCGTCCCCCTCCTCCCTCTTCTCCACTGCCGTGGGGCTGGGAGGAGGACCCTATTTGGTACTGGAGAGGCTCTTCTCCCTCCACTTCTTCCTGCCCCCCCTACCACTATAGGGTGGGGAGAGGGGCTTTGTGAGGCTGCCTGGTCCCAGAGGGGGACTCTTCTCCCTGCTTCTCCCCTATTGCCGTGGGGTGGGGAGGAGGACTCTATGGGATGATACCTAGCCAGAGGTGGAGACTCTTCCCCCGACCCCTCCCCCACTGTAGGGTGGGGGGAGGCTCTATGCCATGTTGGCGGTACTCTTCCCCCTCCTCCTCCTCCCTCCTACCCTCCCTGCTGCTGTGGGGCAGGGAGCGGGGGCTCTGCGTAAGGCTGCCCAGCCCCAAAGGGGACTCTTCTCCCACACAGGGTGTGGGAAGCTCTGTTCAGTGCTATGGAGGGACTCTTCTCCCTCCTCCTGCCCACTGTTGGGGTTGTGTCCAGCACTGCCCAACCCAGCCCGGCCCAGCCAGGGCATGGGGAGAGGCTGTAACAGAGCTGCAGCTGCTGGAGGTGGCCCTGCCCCTGTGGCCTGGGTTGGCCTCGCTCAGCTCTGGCCAAGGCAGCCGCATGGTAGGGCCAGGCCAGGCCATGGGGGCAGGGCCATCCCCAGCTGGTACAGCTTAGTGATGGGGACCTGAGTGGAGGGAGCAGCTTGCCCTATCAGCGAGCACAGCCTGGCAAGCACAGCCTGGCAGTGGCTGGCCAGGCAGCAGCTTATCCAGTCCTGCTTGGAGGTGCTGTGGGCCCAGAGCCTGGCAGCTGCCCACCACTGAGGTTTGCTAAGGCCCTGTGAGCCTCCTCAGTGCCCCTGACTGGGCCTGGATAAGCTGCTGCCCAACCAGTCACTGACTGCATGCACCAGGCTGCGCTCACTCCACTCAGGTCCCCATTACTAAGCTAGACCCACTGGGGATGGCTCTGCTCTCACAGCCCGGCCTGGCCCTACCATGTGGCTGCCTTGGCCAGGGCTGAGCAAGGCCAGCCTGGGCCAGAGGTGGCCCTGCTTGGCACCAACAGCTCTGTTACAGCTGCCTCCTGTGCCCTGGCCCAGCCCAGCTGGGCTGGGAAGTGCTGCATACAGCCTCCCCCCCTGCCCTGTGGTGGCAGGGGGTGGGGGATGGGGGAGGAGGAGGTGGAAGAGTCCCCACCAAGCAATGAACAGAACCTCCCCCTGCCCTGTGGGGGGAGGGGGGGAAGGAAGAGTGCCACACAGAACCCCCTCCCCACCCTGGGAGGAGAAGGAGGGGGTAGAGTCCCTCCTAGCAAGGAACAGAGACTCCCTCCCTGCCCCATGGGACAATCCACCCAACATGGCCCTATTAAGGGGCAATTCCTCCCTCCATCCCTTCTGCCCTGCAGCCAGAGTTTGCCAGCCCCAGGGGCCACCACTGCAGCCCCCTCCCCTCTGCTCCCTGGCAGACAGGCTGACCCCAGCTGTGGTGGGGGAAGAGGGGAAGGAGAGAAGTATTAACCTCTCCCTGCCCACTTTGCCTTAACAGGGCCATGCCAGCCGGTGTCTCCACTAGGGCCAGTTCCTGCTTGGGCTAGATAGCAGAAGGGTGGGGTCAGCCCTGTGGCTGGAGCAGAGTCCTGCCCAGCCCAGAAAGCATGCCAGGATGCTGGGGGACTCTGATTTAACTTAAACCAGGAAGGGTCTGGGACAGACATTGCATAAACTGGTTTGAGCCAAATCAGTTAAATCTGATACTACATTCAACCAAGTTTATCTCAAATTGGTTTCGGCCATTTTGAAACTGGTTTATGTGCACTGAATGTCTGTTCTGTTACAGGTTTAAACCAGTTTCTGATCACTTAAACTGGTTTATGTGTAATGTCTGTCCCACTGAAATGACCACATCATTTACTGTTCTTCAAAATTTTTAATGCAGAATTTCTCTTTTACTTTTGCCATGCTTCAGATAAGGGACACTATGAAAAGTAATTCCATTAGACCAATGGTTTTCAACCTTTTTTTTCATTTGCAGACCCCTAAAAACTTCCAAATGGAGGTGTGGACCCCTTTGAATTGTAAGTATGGGTATTCACATACTTTTGATTGATCATAGTCATCTTTCATGGACCCCTTAGATACAGCTTGTGGACCCCCAGGGATCCACAGGGCACAGGTTGAAAACCACTGCTTTAAACTGTACACTTCAGTATGAGCTCAGTAGTTGCTTACAATTGCTAGAGAACACAAGGATGATATAAAGGACACTTTGAGCCAGATCAAAACTTCCCTTGTTTATACCACCATACTAACAGAGACAGAAAAAATTAGCTGAATTGAACAGAAGTAGAACACTACCTATCACCTCTCATAACACTGTATCAGCCTCATGTTCTAGCTAACTAAGATCCAAGATCAAGCTTTTATTGTTCAGTATTGTATCCAGTGCCGTAGCAACTAAGTTTGGTGTCTGGGGCAAAGCCTGCAGAGGCAGCCTGCTCTTGCCTCATGCACAAATCTGTGGGGCACATGCCCCACCATGCTTGCCCAGGAGTGCACACAGCAGTGGGAGTCACCCTTCCCCCATTCCCACACCCCGCCAAATGAGCCACTCATGGTTCCATCCCACGCCCCACCCTGACTGAGCTGTACCTCTTTGTGACCCTTTCCTTTGGCACCTGGGACGGTCATCCCGCTCATCCCCCACCCCTTGCTACAGCACTGACTGTACCAGAGCTGGTTCCTGATATAAAAAGTTGCCAATGTTGTTATCATCACACTTTATTACTACCAATGCTGCTTCAAGCACTCAGGGTAGCTGTGGGCAGCAGAAAGAGAGAAGCCCTGTCACAACTTTGGCCTCAAGCAGAAAATTACACAGCCTGCTGTTAAAAAAGAATTCCAATAATTCTTGCATCAATGACCATGATATTTGCTCCCATTCTTAATAATAAAAAAAATTATTTCATTAGGATTGTGATTGTAGCTAGGGACAGACATTACACATAAACCAGTTTAAGTGATTAGAAACTGGTTTAAACCTGTAACAGACCATAAGTTCAGTGCACATAAACCAGTTTCAAAATGGTTGAAAGTGGTTTAAGATAAACCTGGTTAAATGTAGTATCAGATTTAACTGATTTGGGGCAAACCGGTTTATGCAATGTTTGTCCCAGACCCCTTCCTGGTTTAAGTTAAATCAGAGTCCTATGGCATCCCAGCATGCTCTCTGGGCTGGGTGGGGCTCTCTGCTCTACAGCAGAGCTGTCTCTGCCCCTCTGCTCCCTGGCCAGAGCTCCGGCAGAGACTGCAAACACAGCAGGGTCTGCCTGGCTTCTCCCTGCCCCACCCCACTCACTGCTCAAACAGGGATTCCCCCCGCCCCTGCATCTCCCACAGCACAGACCCCAGCCCCACGAACCGTAGGCATATGGTATGCTAGCTAATGCTGAGAGGTGTCTGTGTGTGTGTCTCCAATTTCACTGAGACAGGCAGACAGGACAATGTCCACTTAGGGCTTTTTGGAGCTAATCAACAGGTCAGCTGGTAATGTCCCTCCTTCCTTCCTTGGAAAAAGCTGTTTAAGAAGAGGTTGAACTAATGAAAGAGGCTTTTGCTTTGCTGAGGAGGTGATGAACATTGTTATTATCCACCTGCTGGCCTACTCACCTGTCAGTTTGCTGGAGACAGTATAAAGAAGCAGAAATAGGGAGATTGAAAAGCTCTGTATCATCAACAGATCCATGCACTGCACACATACCCCTTGCTGCATAGTGCTAGCTCGAGGCTCGGGTCTGGCAACACTCCCGCCCTTTTAGCAGCAAGCTAGAAAAAGCCTCAGATGATGCAGGCAGGGTAGGGGTTTAAACCCCTCCCTAATCAGAGTATCCTGCCAGGGCCTAACCATACCCCCTACCCCCCAGCTCAGCACTGTAGAAGGGAAAGGAGGGCTGCTCTAGCACCCCTGGGTTCTAGCTTGAGCCACCGCAGGCATGTGCTGGCATTTTTTCAGGCCAGAGGAGATGTCTGTGCAGTTACAAATCGATTCAGTCTAGCCAGATTAGACTAACCTGCAAAGATTGAATAATTCAGGCTAAGGCTTTTTGAATGTCTGCCCCTAGCCTGTAAGTCTGGAGTCCGAGTCTTTAAAGAACCAGTTTGGAAATATGAACCAGTCATACAATCAAATAATAAGGCATATTGCTATGGTGACTTCCATCCAAGCATATCAAGTATTAATAAATTAAAATGTCATAATATTTTTTTGAGGTAAAAACAAAAATCCTGACCATTTCATAGACAGAAAAATTAAGCGACAGGATTAAATGGCACGTCTTAATGTCCTAAAAGAAAAAGGGCATTGACTAGCTGACAGAAAAATTGGATGTTCTGACTCTCACTCTACCCTATAGAAAACTAACCTTTCTGATAGCAGACTTTTGTCAAAGGGCATCTGTTGCATCCAGCTTTATTCTAAAAGTTTAGTTACACAGGAAAGTTATATCAGTATAAACCAAGATGTGACGTTCAGGGGCTAGACAGAAGAAAAAAAAATACATTGGGGCTAAAAGTAGATAGGACTTCATTACATGGCTGCATGCTCTTACCTTGTGGTAAATGGAAACTGAGCTGCAGTAATTTAAGCTTCTTTCTTTCACCAAGGGCTAGCTAAGCATTCATGGTTTAGTTTCGATTTACTGGAAGTAGGAGTATGCACATGGGTAGTTACCAAAGAGTGCTCCTGCACTGTAAAGAAGCACCTCCTTTTAACCCTACTATAAAGCCTCACCTCCTTTTAACACTGCCATAAATTGCTCTTATGTCCACAACCTATATTTTATACCAGGGTAATTTCCCCTGTGCACATTCTTATTCTGGAATAACAATCCCTTATATGGTTAAATGAATTTCATTTTGGAAGGGATTCAAGTCAACTAAAAACCAGAGTCATTCTTACATTAGAATAAAAGCGTCTGCACAGGGAGTTTATATCAATGCAGTTAATTCAATTTATCATCAGACAGTAGAACTGGTAAAACTTCTCTCTGTTGACAAATCCTTAGACCTCTCTGGTTTATACATTGTTGCAACCACTCTGACTTCTAGAAAGCAGTCTTCTCTAACTAACCTTTTTTTCCTTTAAGGTTTCCCATTAATTCAGTTCTACTCATGTACAAGATGTCCAAAAGTGCCCTAATTCTCAAAAATGCCATTTAAATTAGCTTTAAGTAAGGTTAGGAGATGTGTTGGTTAAACATTCATTGTCACCAGCATGTTGCCTTTAGTAGAGCTCCCACTGTTTGCCATAACCAGTAGTGGTTCGTCAGTGATAATATAATATTGAAAAAGGACCAGTATTAAACAGTGTTAGAGAGTCATATTATGAGCATAGATACCCAATTTTTTTTAATAGTTTAGCTTTATCCTTAATGTCAAATTATACAATAATTCAATTTATCTGCTGCTGCATTTAAAAATAGTAGAGTATTGATACAGTTCCAAAACTGACGTGTACTGGAGACCCATTGCAGATAGGCTTGTTGTTAAAGGGCACCCCTGACCAAGGAGTGAAAGGAGAGGGGGTAACTATTTAGAGAATATTTAGCTATCATCACAAAAAGAATTACCATGGCAAGCCAAAAATTAAAAAAGAGTTTTAAAAAATTAGGAGCATATTTCCAGCCCTATAGTAAGCTTCCTACTGAAATTGAAGTTCTGTGCACTTACAGCAAGATAGAGAACAAGGGACCTGTGGTATTTTCTGGATTAGATGTATTTTTCTGTCTAGAGCAGTGATTCTCAGTCAGGGTGCCAGGGCACCTTGGGGTGCAGACAGATCCTTTGAAGAGTGCCAGGAAGTATAAAGAGGTAAGTGAGGTATGAGGAGACTTAAGTACGTAAGTGTTGGCTCAGGTTTGTCTCCGCCTGAAGGATCCCACACCCCACTGTCCAGCTGGTGTGTAAGGAGGTAAACACTATAATATATAAATTAGTTTTTGAGCTCGAGTGTCACTGAATTCACAAAAGTTAAGGAGGGGTGCCTTGAGTGCAAAAATGTTGAGTATCACTGGTTTAGACCAAAAATAATACAATCCCATACTTCCCTGCCCCAGTGTGAAAACATGCCCAGAAGAAATGCAGTCCACTCCCCTCTTCTGTCACTGGAGGGCAGCACTACAATATTCACACTAAACGGTGTTCACTTTTTAAGAAAAAGAAGTACAGCTGAACTGTGTCATCCTTGGCTTGATGTAAAAATCTGTAACTTGGAACAGGTGATTATGTTCTTGGTTCTTACATGTATTAAAAGAACAGGGTTTTTGATGGGAAGGTTTAGCAAGTCTCTACAGTTGAGTGTTATAGATGGCTTGAAGAGGAAACATTTGTGCAAAGGTGGTTAGACTATATAATTATTTACTTACTTATAAATATAGACAAAATACAGCAAAAGCTACTTAAAGGATCACTGATGGACCCAGCCATAAGGTTCAGATTTATCTTAGATTGTAGGCCTGACATTTTATCACTTGCACCAGTTTTAAACTTGCATTACTCAATTAACATCAATGGTGCTGGTTCCAACTTGCACAATGACAAGCAAAATTATAAAATCAAGCTCTTATTTTTTAAGGAGAAAACTGAATGGGGGCAATACATTTGTAATTAGAAGTGGTTAAATTGTTCCATGTGTTAGTACATTAACTTTTCAAGTGTGGACATATATATTTTTTAAACATTTGCTTTCAGTCACAAATGAAAATCAGTTTAGTTTTTTATTCTAAGCTGCAGGAGGACATTGGCTCATGCCGTTATTCAGTAAATGAAGTTTCATGTTTATACGGTGCTTTTATTGTTAAGAGCATCATTCCCAAAGGGAGAGGGGAGTGAGTGAAAGGTAGGTGATGGGACAAAAGCATCCCTACCTTCTCTTTATCTTCCTTGGTATCATGGTTGCATCATTAGGAGCACAACTGGTTGCCCTGTTGCAGAAGGGACCACTGATCTATTGTGTTATCTTTTTCCAGATGACAAGAATCAGTCAAGGGCCATATTCCCATCTCTTTAAAAACTCCATTGGTCTTAGATTTATACCAGGGTAACTATATTCAGGGCATGTCTACATATCTGCTTTAATGCACAGTAGTCTATTTTACTGTGCAGTAAAGCGTCATGTCAAAAAATTGTGCTAATGTGCTAATGCTCAGTAAAAATAGGCTACTCCACATTAAGCATCCCTAAGAAAGCATGCGCTTTCGCTGCTGTGCATTAGCACTACCTAATGCACATTTATTTAGTATCTCACATTAAAGGTACTAAATTTAATGTGCAGTTGCAAAAGCACATTAATGAATTTGTAGACGTGCCCTCAGAATCCAGTCTTAAGCAACTCAGGCATAACAAACCAGATCCTGCCCTGCCTACCCAAACGGAGCTATCCCTTGCTCTGGAAAATAATCATCAGATACTACAACATGAGCAAAAGCAGAAAAAAAACCCTGGCCCTGGGAAAATTAACCTCAGAGAATCCAGTGTTGTTACTCAGGAGCACTTTAAATTTCAAGAATTACTACTAATTTCAATGGGGCGATGTACAGGGCAAGATCATAGAATTATAGAAGCACAGAATAGTTAGGTTGGAATGGACCTCAGAAGGTCATCTAGTTCAGTCTGCCACCCAAAGCAGCAATGCCCTTCATTAAACCATCCCAGTCAAGTGACTACCTAACCTGCTCTTAAAAACATCCAAGGATGGAGACTATAAAACCTCTCTGGGTAGCTATTTCAATATTAACTGCCCTCATAGTCAGAGAGTTCTTCTTAATATTCCACCTACATTTTCTTGGCTTCACTGATTGAAGCAAGACCATTGTTCCTTGTCCTGTCCTTTGCAGCAATAAAAATAAACTTTCTACATCCTTTTCAGAAGCACCCTTCAGGATTTGAAGACCATTATAAAAACTCACCCCCTCCTCTCTTTGGTCTTCTCTTCTCCAGACTAAATAATCCTAGTTATTAGAATTATTTATGAAAATACTCCCCAGTGTGCAGAACAGTGGAAAATTCAGGTTCAGAAAGAGCAGAGAGGGAGGACTGTGAATTTTCTGATTGCCAGTCTTGGCCTTAGAAGCCTGGTCTGGTGGTCTATCACAGCAAACAGTCTCTGCTCAAGAAAGGACTGAGGATTAAAATAGTGTTGCCTGTGAGTATGGAAGCATGCTGAGGCAGAGGTCTGTGGGGAAGCTTATGCACCATCTGCCCATGCTCTTAGTCCTCCACTGTCATGAGCACTGAGTTTCTAATAAGCACTAATAAGACAAAACTCACCGAAGCTTCATACAAGGGTGATAAACCCTTGAGAGAACAGAACAAAGTCAACGTCTGACTACTGACAATTTGGGCTTGAATAACAGTAAGGACCATGGAATTTTAAAATGAAACAAAAACATGCCAGTAGCTCCTACCCTTTCTGAAAACAAAGTCATCAAACAGGAAATCTATTTAATACAGAGTCATACTAGTGATTCAGCTTGAGTTTGGGTACCCTTTTAAGTGTGTTCAGACATCCGTGTTGAGACAGTTAAAAAGAACCCTCTTCTCCCTCTCTCATATGGCAGGCTTCTTTCTAGACTGGAGACAGCATGCTAGAATAATCTACTTTCCCCCTTTATCAACAATAAAACAACAGCAATATATTCTGTGAGGACAAGTGAGGCAGCAGCTTCATCAATGAAACCCTCATTCTGCAATTCAGCCCTTGCAGAATGAGTACATCCTGAAACCAAGTTTTAGTTGGGAGGGGGATAGGGTGTTGTTTGTTTTTTAAATTCTTCCCATATAATAAAGTCTTATGAACTTTATAGTGTTGAAGTCAGTCAGGTTCTACTGAAATTACTCAAAATATATGGTAGTTCATGAACACAACACCCTCTTCTAGAGTTTTTATTCCTCTTTTTAAACCATACTACAGAATTCTGTAGCAGGGATCTATTCCTTCCAAATTCTATGGATAGCTCAGAAGATACAGAGAAATTACATTAAATGCCATAGGATGGTTCCATATGGCCTAGGAGAGCCGTTGGCAACCTTTTCAGGTTGTAGGCTGGAATGACCCAGCTTGTATCAGAAGCAGACAGGTGGGGACTAGGACCCAGCTGCTACTGCTGCTACTTTTCCCTGTGATGGCACTGACAGCTGCAGCAGCCAAAGCTCCATGTCTGAAGGCTGGATCGAATGGCTCTGCAAGCCGGATCCAGCCTATAAATCACTGACTTTTAATCTAAAAGGAAACTGAGAAACCTATTCCTTTAAATGTGTTTATGGAGGAGAAGAAAAAATGAGGAGGCGCATCTTACATATGCGCTTTACTGTGGAGTTGACTAATTAGCTCTGCAGGAAAGTGTCACTGTTTACATGTGTGCCTGTTTTAGGGCACAGTAAATTAACTCTGTCATACGTAGTACTGTCCAGGATAAGTATTATCCTACAGCCTCAATGCATAGGGATAGCTGGGGCATGAAGGTGCTACAGTGCAGGGGCTACCTGCTGCCTTGCCCCACAGTGTAGCACCTTTGTGCCACAGGCAGCCGCTCTGCTGCCTGGTGCTGCCACCTGAAGCCCCATGCTGAGCCCCTGGGTCCTCTGCCAGCTCAGGGTTGTTCTGCCCCAGCTCTAACTGCTGAATTCTCAGGTGCACGTGTATATGCTGCACCCGGGAGCTACTGACTCCAGTGTGAACTGCACTGGAGTTTATTGTTCCATGCTAAGTGCATATGTAGATGCACCCAGTATGTCAACATCTCTTCTCCTTGGCTATTCTTTATTTCATAGCCAGAAAAAACTAGCTTGACAATCAGGGCCTAGGCCAAACTTTTAGATCAGGACAAAAGTCTCAACATGCTTGCAAAGTAGGACTTTGCAACTCTACGTGACAGGGGAGTGTAACAGAGCACAGGGTGTGCTCTCTTACTCCTAGTGGCATGGGCAGCAGCAAGGCAGCCTGCAGCTGGTTGCAATACCCAGTTAGGCACAACTGCCTGTCTGGGAACAGGGACCAGCTGTTCCTTATAAGAACAGGGCCCTGAACAGCAGAGACAGCAGTTTGCTGGCTGCAGCCATAGAGAGAACACCACCCAGCTGGATTTGCCACTCACAACATCTTGAAGGTAAGGGCAGGTGCTATAGGGATGGCTGAAGACTCCTGGTCCTGGGGCATGGCCTAAAACTACACCCTGCTGGGGTTGGATGGTGTGGTGGGGCTGCTTGTGGCAAGACAGCCTCCAGGAAATGCCATGCCTAGGGCCTCCCCAGTGAAGGTTGAGTATGGGACACCAGAAAGCCTCAACCCCTGCTGCCTTGTGGGTGACCCCATAGAAGGGAAAGGCTAGGGGAGAACACTGAGACAGTGGAAGACCATGGATCCCATCTGCGAGGCATGGGACACGGTACAGGGAAGGCCAGAGCTGTGTACATAGGCCTTTGGCATCAGGGCAAGTAAATGGGTAGCCTCCCACCTTATTGACATCTTTCAGTTCTTATCATCAAGGCTTGGCAGGCAAGGCAGGTTGGCAGTTTGCCCAGAGACTAGTGGGCAGGCCAATAATCAGACCAGCCCCACAACGCCTGCTTGTTACAGGGAGACATTGAGAGGCAGTAGCAAAACTCTTCTAACCATCTGACAGAGTGGGCTCAACTCAGTTAACCAACTGAGTTCTTAGGTGGGTAAATAGAAATGACTGTATTTATATATAGGACCCTCCAATCTATTCTTACCTGCTCCCAAGAAAGTAAGCCCTTTAATGTCCATGTAATGGCAAGAGTAAGATATTATGGAAGGAAAGCCAAGTCAAAGAAATGAGTCTTACATTTTATCTGAATATGGTGAAGTCAGCAGTTATTGCTATCTATTTTGGTACGAGAGCTCCACAATCTACATTTAGTTCCTGTGACAATTTTGTGACACTCACTAATCTCAGTTTCATTGTTCAAATGGAATATAGCTGTTATGGGTGTTTAGGGCTAGGGAGAGAAGTTACACATAAACTGAGTGATTTGGTTAAGTGGTTAAGTGATCAGAAACTGGTTTAAACCTGTAACAGAATAGAGGTTCAGTGCACATAAACCAGTTTCAAATTGGCTGAAATTGGTTTAAGATAAGCCTTGTTGAATGTAGTAACAGACTTAACTGATTTGGGTCAAACTGGTTTATGAAGCTTCTGTCCCAGTTCTCTTTCTGGTTCAAATTAAATCAGAGTCCCCCAGCATCCCAGCATGCTTTACAGCCCTGGGCTGGGCTGGGCTGTCTGCTCCAGAGAGCAGGGCTGGCCCTACTAGGGCTGGCTCACTGCCTCCCTCCTCCCCCCCCCAGGCAAACTCCTACTGGGGTCTGGGGCAAGGGAGGGGGGTTAAACTTCCCTTCACCTGAGTACAGAGCTGTCCTGCCCTGTTTACTTAGTGCTGGCTGTGACTGTGAACTACAAATCCCAGAGGCACCTGGAAGCAGGAAGAGGAAGTGATGAGCAACCGTGCAGAGTCCCGCTGCTGTATATCTAGACTGCAAATCCCAGAGATCTAGCGGGAAGCAGGAAGAGGAAGTGAGCACACAGCCCATGCTGGCTATATGCCAGACAGCCATACTCTAGTACCCCCCAGCTTCTGGCCTGAGCCACTGCAGGCATGTGGCTGCATTTCCTGAATAAAAAATGAATGTCTGTTCATTTGCTTACTGGTTCAAACTTTGCAGCTTGGACTAACCTGCAAAGACTGAATCAATTCAGTATTGGGCTTTTTGACTATCTGTACTTAGCCTAGGATTCTAAAGAGGCACAGGAAGAGGCCAGGGCTACTCTGATCAAGGCCTTTAAAGATCAGAGCAGGAAAATAAATCTTAAAATACAGATTCTATTTTCAGTGTAGTGCTAGTGAAAAATCATAGCCCTCGGATGATGTGTTTATAGTGAAGTGCACTGTTGAATGACCTGCTCCTGTGGTTTGTACGGACTAGAGACTTTTCAGGATGTGCAACTTCACTTTTAGTTATGAATTCAATCCTCAAAGCTCTCCTTTCCCCCCTGCCTCTCCCCCTCCCCCCTCAAAAATATCAAAGTTAATGGTGGCCAGGCCTAAATCTGAAAGAATGGGGCACCATCTTCCTGTATTCTATAATGGACAAACATAATCATGATTGGAAAGACTACCCATCTGTGTCCAGAAGAATCCAGAATACAATAAACTGAGGGCAGATGCCCTTGTTAGAGGAAGGCAAAACAGAAAAGCCATTTTCTGTGAGGAACGTCTCTCCTACCCTCATCTGATCCATGCCTAGTTTCAGTTTTAGCCAAGTCCCCTTCATACAGCTGCTGATTTTGGAAAGGCACAGAGCAAGTTGTGAGAAGGTGCTGTCTATACTTATTTAACACTGAAGCAAATATAGAGCTGGACATCCCTTTACAGGATTTTGGCATTTCATCTTATGTTGCCTCAGTTAATTCTCCCAAATATTCCAGACAGATGATATAATAGAAGGGAAAATGACTGATCCTTGGAAGATATTACAGGTAATGGCTTTGGAGACGGAACAGTTGCACCTCCACATCTGTTTGCATTAGTTCTGAGAAAGAGAACAGAGACATTTTGAGACATTGCCATAAACTCCTGGATTATCTTGAAGGGGGAGACAAAATCTTGTGATCATTCTATCAAATAACAAAAAAGTCTGACAGAGTGAATCCCACTGCAACTTCTCTTTGTGGACACCTGCCCTTTTGTCCATATTCTAGAACAATGAAAGCCATTTCTGTATTCTGCCTCAGAAAGACTGTTATTTATTGCTACGGGAGGTGTAGGACACTGCCAATTTCCTGATAGGTTTGCAAAAAAAGCGATTAGCCATGGGTTTTTGCTCGCCACATTTCTAATTTCAAGTGATAATGCCTGTAGTACTGTTTGAATCATTGCATCTTTTAAGGAAATTGTTCCCTTCGAAAGGAGATGGTAGCAATCTCTGTCATGCATCAGGTGCTTTCTCTTTTCTGTTTCCTTCCAAGAAGAGAGGTGTTCAGTCACAGATGATGACCTTAACTGCCACCAATGCTTCCACAGGAAACCTTGCTTTTTGTCAATCCTTTATTGAACCAAATAGAGGGAAATGCAAATTATTTCATAATTTGTATTTAATACTAAAGCATTGGATACAAGCAGTATTCTTTTGGGATGGATCAAACAACTTACTTTTCATACAAAATGGATTACAGAGTGCTCCGTGGAAGCCTGAAATCTGCTATTCTGCTGATTATCCACACCTTAATGTTTAAATACTGATCTCTCAGATCTAACATTGGCTCATGAATAATACGTCAGAAAGATCACCTTGGCCACAGATCCAAGACTGTGTATGCACACTGCCTAAACAGCAGGGTTTGGTTTATCTCAGAAACAGGCACGCTTAGCAGAATCAGAAACATTGTAGGTATACCTGGCTACAAGGCAGATCTGGTTGAATGTGAGCAACTGGCAACCCTAGATAGGTAGAGAACCCAAACCAAATTAAATGAAATCGTAAGTTCTGGGTCTGCAAGTATAAATAGATTACCTTGGAATTTAAGAGCCTGTGTTAAATATTTGCATCTGTGAGCATACTTGTGAGCAATATTGGAGATTTTAAAATAGGAATTTGGATTATTCTTTTTTTATAGTAATTTTCTTTTTATAAGAGTTTCACAATAGCTGAATATTAGGGGATATTATTTTTATTCAAGAATTTAAATTTGTCCAAGCACATGTGAACTCCATGCCATTTGAAAAACTAATAGTATCAATGAAATTTGTAAAGCTATGCTTTGTACTAGCCAGCAGAAGTTGGCAAATAAGCTGGGTCTAGGGGCTGCAAACTATTACACATGCTCTGACGCGTTCTGATTAGAACGTGTCAGAGCAGGTTCGATTAATAGAGTCTGCTGGAGCAGGAGTGTTACAAATGAATGCTCCAATGTGCTGCAGCATCTTGTGTATTCAGTGCCACATGTTTCAGAATGGTGGCAGGGACACTTTAACTAAAGATTGTTGAACAAACTTTAGTTAAAGTGCCCCCAACATCATTTTGAAACTCAGGACACTGAATATGCAAGACACTGCGGGTATTTTAATTAGAGTAGTTCACCAGAGTGAATTTCAAGAGCTGCTTTAATTAAAAGGCACCACCACCACCCAGAAGCACGTCTAGGCACCTAATATGTCCAGTTCTGGGACTGCACAGAACAAATGAGAATTAAAATTTGACCTCTACTACTTTTTCTAATCCTATTATACGAGTACAATACTCCCACAATGAGAGAGAGTGGAGGAGCCATTTCATCATGCTACCACCCAAATATTGTACGGGTGGCCTGAAAATGCACAAAGACTTTTTTTTTTTTTAAAGGGGATTAAATTTTAAGTCCCTCATTGTATCTGTGTTCTTTGCAATGCCCTTTGTATATTGTCTGTTATAATCCCCGCCTGCTGGCTTTGTCATGCCCTTAAATGAAAAGCCATCAAGATTACTTGCTACGTCAGTGCCCAAAGAAAAAGGACAAATGTGTGATCTCTCAGCTGTACTCTTGTTCCCTGCCCAGATAGTGTGGAGACGTATGTTCCTCCCCATTCCAACAATGTGATCTTATCACAGGTTGTTGGACTGTGTTCTGCACTTTCATTTTTTATTGTGTGGGTTCTGAACCGCTGATGCAAACCATTTGCTGAACATCCTCCCTCAACTGCAAGTGGGTTTTTTTCCCCCTCTTGAAACTGCTTCCATGCAGTGCATGCCAGCGTCACACTGACTCCAGCTACCTCCTATTGTTCACATTGTTGTTTTCATGTCAGGGGTGTGCGAGGAATCTTTTGCCAGAGCAGCAATTGAAAATACTGCTTGTCATTCACAGGGAGCAGGCTTGCCGTTCACAGGGAAACTGCTATCAGGTTCTTTGCAAGGTCAAAGATGAGGGAAAGTCCCTTGTTTAAAAAGAAAAAGATAGATGGTAATGCAATTTAAGGATGGAACCAAAGGCATACACCAGTTACAGAGCTCTATGGAAATATAACACAGATTTTGGTTTTCATAGTGGCACATGGAGGAGTTGCCTTGGTAGATTAGATGACAGGCCTCACTGGGCTTAGTACTACAATGCATCTTCAGTGAAGGTCAATACCTGATGCTTTAGAGAAAGTGCATATATGTTTGTGGAGAACAAAAAAGGATAATAAATTAAGCTAATTTTGCACTGCTGAGTACAGATTGCAAGGGGCTTATCCCTCACACCTCCACATGAGCTTTAATATTTATCTCTTAGTTTACTAAAGTACCAGTGTTATTTCAGGTCATAGAAACATCCAGTCTACTTCAGCTCTCTAGTTTATCTCTGCTCCCAGTGATGAGAAGTTTCAGAAGCTGACTACATGTCAGGAAAGGAAGTATATCCTTTGACTGGCTCTAAATTTACTTCACTACCTTCATGGAGTGTAACCTTTTTGTGTTATACAAACAGGAAAACCAGGAGGAAGTGACTATTTTTCATTATCTCCATTTTTATTTTATTTCATAGATGTTAGGGCTGGAAGGGACCTCGAAGATCATCAAGTCGAGCCCCCTGGCCCAGGGGCAGGAAGTCAGCTAGGGTCAAAGGATCCCAGCAAGATAAGCATCCAAACGTTTCTTAAATGAGTTCAGAGTAGGTGCCTGCACCACTTCTGGACAGAAGCTATTCTAGGTCTTGGGGGCTCGGACAGTAAGGAGATTTTTTCTTCTGTCCTGCCTAAAACAGCCTTGGAGGAGTTAATGGTCCTTGTTTTTCCTTGTCTGTTCACCAGAGCACCCCATTCTCCCAGATCCTGATGCACACCCCTTATGTACTATTAAGCAGCCACCAGGTGCCCCACAGAGCCTGCGCTTTTCCAGGCTGAAGAGTCCCATGGCTCTCAGCCTCTCTTCATAAGGCCTATTCTCTTGTTCTCTGATTACACGCGTGGCTCTCCTCTGGACTCTCTCAAACTTCTCAACATCCTTCTTGAATTGTGGAGCCCAGAACTGGATGCAGTACTCCAGCTGCGGCCTCACCAAGGCTGTGTACATTGGGAGGATGACATCCTGAGATTTACTTGAGAAGCATCTATGGATGCAAGCCAGAGTTTTGTTTGCTTTACCAGCTGCGACATCGCATTGGTGGCTCATGTTCATTTTGTAGTCAATCATGACCCCTAAGTCTCTTTCAGCAGTGGTGTTAGCAAGTGTAGCACTTCCGAGCCTATAAATATGCTGCGGGTTTTTTCCCCTGAGGTGGAGCACCTTACATTTATTGATATTGAGTGTCCTCAGGTTTGTGTCCGCCAACTTACTAAGTTTATCCAAGTCAGCTTGGATCACTAGCCTGTCCTCAGGTGTGGACGCTATGCCCCAAAGTTTAGTGTCATTGGCGAACTTAGCTGGTGCACTTCTGACACCAATGTCCACATCGTTGATAAAGATGTTAAAGAGAACCAGTCCAAGGGACAAAGCCTTGGGGGACACCACTGGTCATGGAGCACCATAATGATTCACTACCATCAACCACTACTCTCTGGGTCTGATCTCAGAGCCAATTTCCCAGCCATCGGACTGTGGTGTAACCAAGGCCACGGTTGGCCAATTTTTTCCGGGAGGAGATCATGGGACACCAGATCAAAGGCTTTTTTAAAGGCCAGATATATGACATCAATCTCTTCTCCTTTGTCCAGGTGATATGTCACCTGGTCATAGAAGGAGATGAGAGTGGACAGTCAAGACCTATCCGCAATAAACCTGTGCTGGCTGTCCCTCAGGATGTTGCCATCAGCCAGTTTGTCAAGAAGGGTCTCTTTGATAATTTTCTCCAGAATCTTACTGGGGATTGAGGTCAAGCTGATTGGCCTGTAATTCCTGGGATCTACTTTCTGCCCTTTCTTGAAGATGGGTACCACATTGGCTTGGCTTTCCTGATCCACTCCCTGCAGGTACAGACCAGTGCTGAGTACTCCTCCTTGGTGGTAATTCCAGCATTCCATTCTTTATAAGTCTCTCTTTTTAGGCATAGGAGGTCCTCAAGTTCCCTTCTGAGCCAAGGGGGTTGCTGTGCCCTTTTGCTACCCTTCCTCTGAGATGGGATGGCCATCCCTTGTGCTGTCAGGATCGCTACCTTGAGGAGCAACCACTTCTCTTGGACTCCTCTTCCTGTCAAGTCATGGTCCCTTAGAGCCTCGATAACAAGCCTCCTGAGCTTGTCAAAGTCAGTTTTCCTGAAGTCAAGGACTTCTGTATTGCTGACTGACTTGCCAGCTTTGTGATGGATAGTAAAGGTGATCAGCTTATGGTCACTATCACCCAGGTTTCTGTCGATTCTTATGTCACTGACTAGGTCATCCACTTTGGCCAGTACCAGGTCCAGCAACGCTTTACCTCTTGTCGGCCCATAGACTTCTTGAGTCAGGTAGAGCTCGTACACACACATGAGGAAGCTTTGTGACTGATCGGATTTGGCCGAGGGCCCTTCTGATGAGATGTCTGGGTAGTTAAAGTCTCCCGTGACAACCATGCACCAAGAACATGCAGCCTCAGCCAGTTCCCTGGTGAATTCCTGGTCCGGCTCTTGTTTCTGGTTAGGAGGTCTGTAGACATCATCCTACCATGATGTCCCCTGTGCCATGTTCCCACGTATTTTAACCCAGGGGGACTCCAGTCATCCTTCCTGGGTGCCAATGTCAATTTCCAGGGACATGTAGTTGTCCTTGACATAGACAGCTACACCCCCACCCCTTTTATCTGCATGATGTCTCCTGTACATGGTATAACCATCTATTTCATAGATTTCATAGACATTAGGGCTGGAAGGGACCTCGGAACATCATCGAGTCCAGCCCCCTGCCCAAAGGGCAAGAAGTCAGCTGGGGTCATAGGATCCCAGCAAGATAAGCATCCAGTTTCATCTTGAAGGTGTTCAATGAAGGCGCTTGAACCACCTCCGGTGGCAGGCTGTTCCAGACCTTGGGGGCTTGGACAGTAAAGAAATTCTTCCTTATGTCCAGCCTGAAACGATCTTGTAGTAGTTTGTGACCATTCGACCTCGTCATCCCTTGGGGTGCTCTGGTGAACAAACGCTCCCCCAGATACTGGTGGTCACCCCTGATAAACTTGTAGGTGGCCATCAGATCACCCCTGAGCCTGCGCTTTTCCAGGCTAAAGAGCCCCAGGGCTCTCAGCCTGTCATCGTAGGGTCTGCTTCCCTGACCTCTGATCATGCGCGTGGCTCTTCTCTGGACTCTCTCAAGCTTCTCCACATCCTTTTTGAATTGTGGAGCCCAAAACTGGACGCAGTACTCCAGCTGCAGCCTCACTAAGGCCGAGTACATGGGGAGAATGATGTCCCGGGATTTGCTTGAGAAGCATCTATGGATGCAAGCCAGCGTTTTGGTCGCTTTACTAGTCGCAGCATCTATACCTGTGGCCCAGTCATAGATGGAGTCCTACCAGGTCTCTGTTATCCCTATGAGGTCATAGTCATTCTTGTTTAGCAGGAAGATCAATTCCTCCTGTTTTATTCCCCAAGCTCCTGGCATTGGTGTACAGGGACATAAGTGACCCACTGGGGGCCCTTGCTTTCCCTACAGATCATTCTGGGGCTAGGGTGGGGGTGGGTTCCCTTAAGTGCCTTAGCCTGTTGGATTTACAAAGGTTGCCCAGTGGGACTGCAGTGGTGGTAATCCCCCCAAACCCCAGCAGGCTTATTTTAAAGCCCGGTCAAGCAGGTCAGCCAGTCTGGCTGAGAAGAGCCTCCTCCCCAGTGGAGTGAGGTGGAGGCTGTCTCTCTCCAGCAGACCACTGCCTCTCTCACCAACGAGCGGACTGTGATCATGGAAGCCGAAGCCTTCACGATGACACCAGTGCTGCAATCTTTGGTTGACTACCTCGATCCTCCTCTCCCTCCTCAGCCCATAGCCTGAAACCGGGAGGATCAAGGAAAACATCACCTGATCCCCCAACCCCTTAAGCCCCACTCCCAAAGCCCTGTAGCACCTCCTGACCCAGCTGGGATTGCTCCGAGCCGTGTCATTAGTGCCCACATGGATAAGGAGCACAGGTTGGTGGGCAGAATGAGTTTACGGATCCTCTCAGCCACGTCCTGGATACAGGCTCCTGGGAAGCAGCAGACCTCCGGGGATAAGGGGTCGGAGTGGCAGATTGCAACCTCAGGAGGGAGGGAGTCTCCAATGGGGACCACTCTACGAGTGGCCTTAGGGAGAGCAGGGGCAGTAGCTGTGGGTAAGCCTGCATTGCCAGCAGGAGCTGGCAGCTCTGCAGGCTCTACTGGGGCTACAAGAAATTTGTACCTGTTGCAAAGCTCCAGAGGGGTGGAGACCTTGGTGCAGCAGGCCTTGAGGCCATTGACCACCTTGGTTCAACTCCCTGGCCAGACAGTATGGGAAATACGCGAGTCCTCCCTTGTCCTGGAAGGTGACCTTGGTCTACCCCCTGCTTCCAGGGGATGAAGGGCCTGGCAGTAGGAGTCTGTGTCCCATTTGCCATCCCTGATGGCATGCAGTCTCTGGACTGCAGCCTGGAGCTCCTCTATCTGGCACCTCAGAGACTCCAAAGTGGAGCAGACTTCAAAAGGGAAGGTGGTCATGCTCCTGGTCCCATGTGCCTGGAATCATGCCAGGCAGCCGCTGCAGCCGAGAGCCAGAGGCTCTCTGGGCATGGAGCCCGAAATCATGGGTTTTAGTAACTTTAGTTACTACTCTCCTTCATAGTTTTAAAGGAGATAAGAAGAAGAGTCTTATTAATACTCATCATCCGTCTCTAACTTTTACCACTGCTTCAAATCTTTTACCAATTTTTATTCACTTTTTATTATGAAGGGATAAAACTGGACATCATAGTCAAGCAAACATTGATTTGATATCATAGAAATTTATGTCCTGAAGTGAAAAGCTTGCTTTCACTGCATGTGAAAGTTTGTCTAAGCGTATCCCGACCATGCCTTTGGTCCAATAAAAATATATTGCCTACAAAAACCTTTGCCTTGCTTCAGCTACAAAGTTACTCCAACACTGCCATAGGGCACCTATAAACATGCTGTGAGGCTGCTCTGATGCATTGTAATTACAGTGCATTGGAACAGACTTAATCAAGGCTGCTGGAGCATGGTAATTACCATGCTCCAGTAGATTCTAGCATCACGTGTGTCAGTGTCCCCATACTGGAAAATGGTGGCGGGACACTTTAACTAAAGTTCATTCAACAAGCTTTGGTTAAAATGCCCCCACTGCCATTTTTAATCATGGGGACACTGATACACGTGACACTCCAGGTGCTTTAATTAGAGCAGCTCTTAGAACACTAATAAAACTGCCCTCCCCCCTCACACACACTCCTGGAGCACATAGATTCATAGATGTTAGGGTTGGAAGGGACCCCAATAGATCATCGAGTCCGACCCCCTGCATAGGCAGGAAAGAGTGCTGGGTCTAGATGACCCCAGCTAGATGCCCATCTAACCTCCTCTTGAAGACCCCCAGGGTAGGAGAGAGCACCACCTCCCTTGGGAGCCCGTTCCAGACCCTGGGCACTCGAACTGTGAAGAAGTTCTTCCTAATGTCCAGTCTAAACCTGCTCTCTGCTACCTTGTGGCCATTATTTCTTGTAACCCCCGGGGGCGCCTTGGTGAATAAAACCTCACCAATTCCCTTCTGTGCCCCCGTGATGAACTTATAGGCAGCCACAAGGTTGCCTCTCAACCTTCTCTTGCGGAGGCTGAAAAGGTCCAGGTTCTCTAGTCTCTCCTCGTAGGGCTTGGTCTGCAAGCCCTTAACCATACGAGTGGCCCTTCTCTGGACTCTCTCCAGGTTATCCGCATCCTTCTTGAAGTGCGGCGCCCAGAACTGCACGCAGTACTCCAACTGCAGTCTGACCAGTGCCCGATAGAGGGGAAGTATAACCTCCTTGGATCTATTCGTCATGCATCTGCTGATGCACAATAAAGTGCCCTTGGCTTTTCTGATGGCTTCGTCACACTGCTGACTCATGTTCATCTTGGAGTCCACTAGGACTCCAAGATCCCTTTCCACTTCCGTGCCACCCAGCAGGTCATTCCCTAGGCTGTAGGTGTGCTGGACATTTTTCCTCCCTAGGTGCAGCACTTTGCATTTCTCCTTGTTGAATTGCATTCTGTTGTTTTCTGCCCACTTGTCCAACCTATCCAGGTCTGCTTGCAGCTGTTCCCTGCCTTCCGGCGTGTCCACTTCTCCCCATAGCTTTGTGTCATCTGCAAACTTGGACAGAGTACATTTCACTCCCTCGTCCAAGTCGCTGATGAAGACATTAAAGAGTATCGGTCCAAGGACTGAGCCCTGCGGGACCTCACTGCCCACACCCTTCCAGGTCGAAACCGACCCATCCACCACGACTCTCTGGGTGCGACCTGTATAACCACCCATAGTTTCTAGTAGATCTTTAGTCTTTTTAATGCAAACTGGGTATCCTAATAGTTTTGTTAGCTGCTGCTACACATCTTTTGCTAGCTGCTGCTTTACTGAGTTATACACAATGACACCAAAGTTCTGTCCTTCAGATTATCTTAGAAGCATGGAGTTTAACAGCATCAATGAAAAACTTATACTATTTTTCAGTATGAGGTATGTTATGCTTCTCTAAACTGAGTAGCATGATAAAAATTCAACTTAAGTCCCCCTTGGAGTTTACAGCTATGTGGAGTTCTCACCAACCAGCACACATTTTGCTCATCAGTGGGCACATCTACAAGTGCTTATTTACTGCGCAGTAACTGAAATTACTGCTCAGTATGGGCATGTGTATACACATGCATGCCCGTAGTGCGCAGCAAATATGGCAACTTGTGCCAACTTGAGCATAAATTTGATACATACATCATGCAGGTATCAAATTTACTCCCGATTAGTTATTGTACATTAACGCACATGTAGATGTCTTGCTGCAAAGTAACACTGTGTGTGTGAACTAACTTCAGTGTGCTGTAACACCTGCACATGTAGGCATCAGTCTGTTCCCACTTACTCTGCAGAAACTTATTGCACAGTAAATTTAAGGATGTGTAGACATACCCAGTATGGTGTTATAACTCCACTCCACCCAAGTCTTCAACCACAGCTTAACAGAGTTCCTTCAACTGATTTTGTAGGGCTTTGGATTAGATCTCAATTTATGTTCTGTTCCCTCCACTAAATCTTAAGTGTATTGTATAGTTGTACTAGCACCATCCTCTACAGATTAGCTAAACACTACTAGCTTCAATCTGCTCAGAGGAGCTACAATTCATCATTTGTTTTTATGTCATATTTTTATAAAATGCCAGTTGGCACATTGCATCTCTATGGTTCTGAACCTATGACCTTTGCCTGATAGTTATTTATTTCTTTAAAACATTTCTTAAAACAAACCAAAAACTTTTGAAACTCAAGGAACAAGTACTACTGAACTGACCTTTACAAAACATTGTAGTGGCACAGAAATACCAAATAAACCTCTAGTACAAAAGCATGTTAACTTGGATGTATCTAATTATCCAGGGCTAAATGTTGCTTTTCCCCACTCCTTAATTACACTCTCAACAGTCTCAGAATGAAAGAGAGAGTCTAATCATTCTGTAATAGGTCCCACATGAGGAACTTTCAATCTTCAGGATCAGCTGCTGTTTTTACAGCCAGATTACATTCTTGCAACCTGATCAGAAGCCCAGTGAAGTCAGCTGAAAGACTCCCATTTACTTCACTGAGTGTTGGATCAGGTTCATAATGAATAGAAAAAATATCAAACCTATCATGCACTTATTTCTTTCAGAAGCCTTAGATAAATACCAGTACCTTTTATTCCTGGTAATTTACTGAAATTCAGTTTCTCAAGTGGCTTTACATCTTCCTCCTTAGAAACTTCAGTCTCTGTTAAAGAGACAGAGACAGGTTAAAAGTCATATTTTAAATAAAGTTAAATTTCTTCTACATATGTTACTAATAGGATTTGAAACATCCACTCAGAGGCAAACAAGAGACTTCTTTTAGCATAAATAGGTACAGACAACTCCTCCTTAACGCTGTTTCACTTAGCACTATTTCGCTATACAGGCAACCTCCGCTTAATGCTGTTCCACTTAGCACTGCTTTGCTATAACGCTCATTTTAAATTAATACCTGGTTTCATTTAGCGCTCAGTCAGTTTCATTATAACACTCACGATTGCCATCTTGGGTCATTAAAAACACCTGTGGTCGCCATCTTGGATCATCAACTAGTTTTGGTTTCACTTAACACTTGCTTCACTTAATGATCAGTTTTTCAGGAACCAATTAAGAGCGCTAAGTGGGAGGGTTGCCTGTAGCTAAATACCATGAAACTCTGGTATTCCCCCCTTCCCTCCTTTCTCCCCCCCCACCCACCCCCACTCAAGAAATGTTGTTTCTACCCAGACAGGATTAAATAGCTGTGTAGTACCCAAAATTCAAGGAGACTCCTTTACCAATTTGCTGGCTCAGATAGCATTATCTATGAAGAGGAACTCTACCCTCCACAAATGGAACAAACATCTTACTGAATGTTTGATTTTGATCTGTTATGAACTCTAATGGGTCCATCCAAATTCTTACATGTCAGATTGTACAGCATGAGGAATTTATGAGGATACTGGGGACAGAGAGGCAAGGCACTTTAAACATATTGATGCAGGAAACAGGAAAAGTGGGGAAAGAGCAGTGGCTTTCATTTCGTAAAGGGTTATGATGTTGTCATCTCTCCAAAATAGGTTCATTTTGCATTTATTTTTATCCTTGCTAAAGGGTGGCACCCCTGACTGTGACAGAACCAGTCCCAAGGGCAGGGATAGCACCCGCTAGTGGCTGAATCAATCCTGCTCCTCACTCCAGCTCCTCAGCATACTCCCTTTCACTGCCTCATCTGCCATGACTTAATGTAACTGTTATAGCACATAGGGTGGCTGCCCCAGAGTCTTGGAGTGGTTCTGTTGGCACAGCTTGTAGTCTCTCCTTGTCACTGGTCCCTCAGTCTGCTAACAAAAAACAGTTCTACTCTATTTTCATGCTACTTACTGTACTGGCACTCAGCTCACCCTCCATGCACTGGTCATGGCCCTGCAAGCCCAAATCACCCCAGGGTACTAATTGTGGCCCTCTTAATTCCAGCTGTACCTTAAAAGCTCTAATCATGCCATCCAGTCTCACTCATAGTCACACCCGTGCCTCACTGGTCTTATTTCAGTTAACCTGCTCAGGCACTGGCCCTCTTGGCCTTAGCCCCTTTGCTGTCTCTGCCCTCTGGCTTCTGGGCTTCTGTGGGCTCAAACACAAAGTGCTTCCTAGGCACTCTCCTGTGGCCTCTTCACCATCTCCACAGCCACAATCCAGTCCTCTGGTAATTTAAATACAAAATACAAGCATAACCCTGTCAGTTTCTAATATAAGCTTGTATCCCACCATGGGTCGCTACACACTGGGTGCATCTACACATCGCGATCACATGTGTCTACACATGGTCACTAGCTATGCTGCCATAGCAGCATACTCCCTGGGTATAGCATGCCTCTATGTTGCTGTAGTGGTGAAATTTAGCTGGGCACCTCATTCATAGCTCAGTAACCATCCATAATACTAGCGCACAGTGCCATAACAATGTTCCCATATAGTGATGTGTAGACCAGCCCACTGCAAACTCCACCATATGCTGCCAGATTCCCTGCAGCTGCACCTGTAGGCAGGATCTCTTCTCCAGGAGGGGGTCAGAGTATGACTGATGACAGAAACGTGGTGGGACCCAATGCATGACTGGGCGGTGAATATCAAGGGCTATAGGCTGTACAGGGGGGATAGGACAGGAAGGAAAGGTGGGGGTGTGGCGCTCTACGTCAAGGAGGAATCACATCCTCAACAAGTAGCACAAGGTCAGAGGAGGGGCACACTGAAGTGCTCTGGGTTAGTCTACAAGGAAGTCAAGGGGAAAGGGACTTAACGGTGGGGGTTTACTACAGACCACCCAACCAAGGGGAAGAGCTAGACCGGGAATTCTTAAGTCAGCTCACAGAGGTAGTTAGGTCGAAGAACGTGGTCATCATGGGTGACCTGAACCTTCCAGACATGAGCTGGGAAGAGCAGTCAGCCAGGTCTGATCGCTTACATAGGTTCCTAGCCGAGATACAGGACCTCCATCTATCCCAGGAGGTGCACAGCCCCACCAGGGGAGACGCCTTGTTGGACCTGGTCCTGGCCACGGGCAACGACCTGGTGAGGAGTCTGCGGGTGCTCGACCACCTAGGCAACAACGATCATCGCCTGCTGGAATTCACCATCCAGAACAAGGTGGCAAAGGCCTGCAGCAAGGCAGCAGCCTTGGACTTCAGGAGGGTGGACTTCAACGAGGTAAAGAGAATAGCTGAGGAGGCACTGAGGTCCCGGAGGGGAGAGGAGTCGGGTGTCCAAGAAGCGTGGTTGTTCCTTAAGGAGACAATTCTCCAAGCCTAAAGGGAGGTAATCCCAACACAGATCAAAGTGGGCAAGAGGGTGCAAAAGCCCCCTTGCTCACCAAAAGCATACAGGAACATCTCCTAGCTAAAAAGGAGGTGTACACCCAATGGAAGGGAGGGGCCACCCTTCTTTGGTTGCTCGGGGCTGTAGGGGGGCAGTCAGGAAGGCCAAGGCAGAGATGGAATTGGGGCTAGCTACCTGGATCAAGGGCAACAAGAAGTCCTTTTTTAAATACATAGGGGGTAAAAAGAAGGTACCAGGTAACATGGGGCTGCTGCAAGACATGCTAGGAAATCTGGTCATCGCACCAGACGACAAAGCTAACCTATTTAACAATTTCTTTGCCGTCATTTTCCTGAGCAGGGATTGGGTCACCGTCCCCCCCGGCCACTGGGACCCCCATAGGCCCTAGGGGAGGCACACCCAGGCCTAGGGTCAGCGAGGATCTAGTCAGGGAACTTCTGGATGGACTGGACATATTTAAACCAGCTGGTCCTGATGATCTCCACCCCAGAGTGCTGAAGGAATTGGCAGAGGTCATTGCGGGACCCCTGGCACAGCTTTACGAGCACACATGATGCTCTGGTGAGGTGCCAGAGGACTGGAAAAGGGCCAATATGGCTCCCATTTTCAAAAAAGGGAGGAAGAAGGACCCAGGGAACTATAGGCCAGTTAGTCTTACCTCAATCCTGGGTAAGCTTTTTGAAGGAATTATCCTGGCACACGTCCGCGAGGGGCCAGCAGGGGAGGTTATGCTTAGGGGCAACCAACATGGGTTCATTAGAGGCAGGAACTGTCAGACCTACCGGGTGGCCTTCTATGACCAGGTCACAAAATCCTTAGACGCAGGGGTAGCAGTGGACGTAGTCTGGACTTTAGGAAGGCCTTCAACACAGTCTCTCACCCCATTCTCATTCAAAAACTAGGGGACTGTGGCGTTGACACCTACAGTCAAATGGGTCACTAACTGGCTGGAGGGCTGCACCCAGAGAGTGGTGGTGGATGGGTCATTTTTGAACTGGAGGGATGTGGGCAGTGGGGTTCTGCAGGGCTTGGTCCTCGGGCCTGCACTGTTCAACATCTTCATCAGCGACTTGAACGAGGGGGTAAAAAACACCTTGTTCAAATTCGCAGATGACACTAAGTTCTGGGGGGGAAGTGGGCATGCTAGAAGGGAGGAATAGGCTGCAATTGGACCTGGACAGGTTACAGGGGTGGGCGGATGAGAACAGGATGGTTTTCAACACTGACAAGTGCAAGGTGCTGCACCTGGGAAGGAGGAACCAGCAGCATACCTACAGGCTGGGGAACTCCCTTCTCATCAGTGCAGAGGCAGAAAAGGATCTTGCAGTCATTATTGATGCCAAAATGAACATGGGCCAACAGTGTGGGGACGCAGTCAGGAAGGCCAACAGCACCTTGTCATTCATCCACAGATGCATCTCAAGCAGGTCCAAGGAGGTGATCCTCCCCCTCTATGTGACACTGGTCAGGCTGCAGTTGGAGTACTGCGTCCAGTTCAGGAGGGATGTGGACAACATGGAGAGGGTCCAGAGGAGGGCCACTCGCATGATCAGGGGGCAGCAGGGCAGGCCCTACGAGGAGAGGCTAAGGGACCTGAACCTGTTCAGCCTCCACAAGAGAAGGCTGAGGGGGGATCTAGTGGCCTGTTACAAACTAGTCAGAGGGGACCAGCAGGCATCGGGGGAGTCCCTGTTCCCCCGAGCACTACCAGGAGTGACAAGAAATAACGGTCACAAGCTGGCAGAGGGTAGATTCAGACTAGACATCAGGAGGTGCTACTTCACAGTCAGGGTGGCTAGGATCTGGAACCAACTTCCAAGAGAAGTGGTGCTGGATCCTACCCTGGGGGTCTCTAAGAGGAGGCTGGGTGAACACCTTGCTGGAGTCGTTTGATCCCAGTACTCTTTACTGTCATGGCAGGGGGTCAGACTTGATGATCTGCTCAGGTCCCTTCCAACCCTACTAACTATGAAACTATGAAACTATGACTCTGGCTAAGGGCTGAGCTCTTATCCCTCTGAACTATTTTATTTCTGGTCACATGGCCCTCCATACTTCCCTTACTTATCCCCCTTTAACTCACTGAGCTGCCTGCTCCCCCCTGCTGCAGCTTGCACAGCTGAGATGCTTGTTTAGTAGATGGCCTGAGCTCAGCTGCCACCATCAAAACACAGCTCAAGCCTGCGTTCTCCCTCTTGAAGTAGCAGGGGACCTTGGCCTCCTGTTACACTGACCATCTTTGTTTTTGGGGAGAAATCCCCATATGTACTACAAAAGCATTACAAACACCCAGTACAGTTATTTGCCAATCGTTTTGCCCAGGGCATAAACGTACCAGGGCAAAACAGAGAAGAGAACACATTCCATTCCTGTTCATATCCTGCTGTTGTACTAGGCCCCAGGCACCTCAATGGCCTGAATGAATGGCATTGAACAGGAGAGTGCAAAAAAAAAGTGGAGTCAAGCACCGGAGGTGGGGACAGCCTCGCTGTCAGCCACAAGGAACGCCACTGAAAATGAAGAATGCTTGATGTATTCACATGATTTCTTCTCCACCACTCCCCCTCCACCCCACACCTCCCACCCTGCACCATGACACAGCAATACCCTATGGAAAACCTTGGTATTCATTCCCCTTATTTTCCCCTTCCTCTCAAGTGTAGGGGAAGCAGCAGTTGGAGCCAAGTTGACCTGTTGACCTCTATATTTTGGCACCTTGAAGAACAGATAGATTTGAAGAAGTTTTTTGTGCAAAGGTAGACACAACTCTGAGACACTAAGGGCCACCCTGAACATTATATTTAGGATATGTTAACTACACTTAAAATGCAAATGATCATGCATTCAAGCAGTAAAACACATGCTAAATGCAATCATATCATAGCCAAGTTAGGAATTTTTGCGGGAGGATTGTCTCCAGATTGAATTAAGTGACATATGTTTAGCTATCATTGGACAGCTCATCAGAAATAATACAAGCACAGCTCACTGATTGTCAGTCCCAGCTCCCACACTGCACAAGGAAAGACCCAGCTGAATCCACAGATCCAGCAACAGAAGTGGCATCATTTCCTGGGGTCGGCTGCCTGTGTTTCCCTCTGCCTGCCACTAGCAGTGGAGACCTGGCTTGCCCCGTGTGCCTGGGGAAGGCAATCCTGAGCTGGGCAGTGCTGGACATGAGGTGGGGAAGGTATGGGTTCTGGACATTAGGGTTGCACATCCTCATGGGTGGACATGCAAACTGTGGTCCCTGGTGCTGGGCTCAGTGTTGGCGGTGGGGCATGGAGAGGGAGGCATCTGGCTCCAGTCCTGTCCAGACAAAGCTGCAATTGCAGTAAATACTACCATGTGACTTCCCAGAACATGTTGTAACTTAAATATGGCACAGTAATGCTTACTGTGTCTCAGACAAAACGCATGCTAAATGTCCCATGTGACAAAGCTCTAAATTTCTATGCAACAGATTCATGGCAGCTTTCTCTAAAGCTGAAGCCATCCAGTAATAACCAATCCAAGGGGTATCAGGAGAAAAGATTCAGGTCAAACACAGATTCAAGAAGTGTCTACTCTTCCCTAGCACAACGATCACCAGAATGATGGCTTATGATGATAGACAAGTTGTCCTGGCAGCACATTTACCATTTGAACACAGACCTTTTGCAGACAGGAAAGTATGAGCGGCAGCAGCACTCACCCGTGCTGATGTGCCAGCTGAGCTTACACACAGTTCCAGAGTGCAAGAGCTGAGTGTTGCTGCTGTTCGCCTCTCTACCCACACTGAATTCAACAGTAGGAAAAAGAGGTGATGAGCAGCCATGGAAGCAATGCTCAGCCCTGGGGCTCAGAGCTCTGTGAAAACTCCAAGATTCCCAGCATGTCAGAGTACACTCTTTAACTTCATTAGAGTTTTTGGGGAAAGGTCATATTATTTGGAGATGGATTCCCACCAATGACCAAAGGCTGGGGTGGGGAGGAAAGGAAACTGAACACAGTCAGATTAAACAAAGGAGTGATAAGAAAATTGGCAATGCTGGATCTCAATGACTTAAAGCTTCCAGAAGTGCCATGAAGACCTAGGAATGCAGAATTTGTTATTAACATACCTAGTTCCTTTCAGCTCAGACTGAATAACTGATGAGCTTCCAGCAGATCATGGTTTGCTTTTTAATTTTTTTAAATAATTTGAACGCTGTCTAAAACTGGGCCAAAAATGTCTCTAAGTTCTTGAAGATCAGAAGCAACCATGAAATAGACAAGATTGTCCATTTCACTAAGCAGCTTCATGGGGCTACTTGGGTATGTGGCTCCAGGGTAGCCCTACCATGCAGTGTTCCTTGAAGCAACACAACCAGGAGCTCAGGCCAGGGCTTCCAGGCTCAGTCCCATGTTCACTGTAAGAAGCCTAGAATCACCAAGAGCCTAGGCTCCAACCAGGGGTGTCAGGGCTTCCGGTCTCACCACCATAGAGTTAGGGTCAAACCCAGGTTAGAGATCAAGCTCCTAATTCCATGGCAGAAGGCTCAGAAATTCAAAGAAGCAGGTCTTTTCAGGTACTAAGAACCCCAGAAGTACTAATTGCCCAGCTTTGGGGCAGGAATCCAGGCAGGATCCTTTTACAATTCTCTTGGATATGGCAAAACCTCAAACCCAACATGAAGAATTTTGAGTTCAACAAAGTGGCATTTCCTACACAATTATGTTTTGCCAGAAAACTTCCAGCCAGCATTACTGATTATCTCTGAAGAAAACAAATGGATGATTATATTGCTGTTAATTTGATGTGGTGGTAAGGTTAAGATATTAGGAGTGTAAATGTCAGGAAATTCATGCAAAATTTTCCACTTAAGTAGCATATCCTTGAGGAAACTGTCTATTTACAAGAATATCATGAGGTTAAGGCAACTGGTAGCTCATTTTGCTCACCATGCATGGGGTAGGCTTTCTTACTAAGGGAGAAGGATTTCTCAACTTGCTCATCCTTTCCTTGGTGCCTACAATTCCACTGCCACAACTTCCTATGTCTAGGCAAAGAAAATAAAGAACCTTCCCCAAAAGGTGCTAAGGCAGTGAACTGGGAAGTCTGCCAGTTCCCCGAAGATATGTACTCATCTAGGTAAATGGAGGAATGTGATATACAGCCCTGCAATATCTGAAGTGTTTTACTTGAGCGTTTTGCAAACTTCTGTTGGAAGAAGAAAACACTACACATTTTGATCCGTTTCCGAATTCTTTTCTTATGACGCAGCCCCATGTGCTGATTACAAGTGAAACTCAAAAGCCAAGCAATTGACTTAAATAACAAAAAACAAAATAAACGTACAAAAACTTGCATTCCTAATTCCTACGTGCAGGAGTCCCCAGTTTAAATAAATGCAATATGAAAGTCTGCTAAAACAAAGGGGAGATCTGCAATTTCTTTTATGTAGAAGAGCTCATTGGAAAAGCCTCAACTGAACAGTTTTCTACAGGAAAATGCAGTTCCATCAAGATCAAATTATTTTATAAAAAACTTATATTAATGCTTAAATTTCATTTTGAAAAAAAAAGACATGAAAAATAACATTACCATAATATGAAACATTTGGACACTTTTGGAAATACATTTTTGCTTTTTATTTTTAATTAAGTTTAAAATATTTTATTTAATGGACTTAATTGAAATAGAATATTTTGATTTTGTCTAAATTTTACATTTTGACTACTCTGAAACTAGCATATTTTCTTGCATACAACACACCCCAGGATATAATAAGCACCTTAGTTTTGAAAGGCAGAAAGAAGAAAAAGAGATGTTTCCAGAGTTGTGGCTGCATAAAGCATGAACAGAGCCTAATATTACCTACACTTTCCTGCTTAAGTAAAGCTGAAACCCTAGCTGCTGCCGAAGACTGATGCCCATGGGTGGATCCATGATTTTGAATAGAGCTAAAGAGTCTCTAAGTGACAGCATCTCTGGTCAATCAAGCCCAGCTGATCTGAGATCTTGAGCTTCCACTCCTGACCTTGATCCTGGACTAATATGACTGTCCCAGTTCTCTGTAACTGGACTGATTACTGAAAGTGCCCCTTGGCCCCTTTAAGAATACCTGCAGCCTCATACTGCGGGCGTGTCTTGATGACAGCCATAGTCTGTTCTGGCAAGCCTCACATTCACTGTTATCTCTGGTTCTCCTGGCTTCTAACTTGACTTTGGCATTCACTGACCCTGCTCTTGGATCTTCCCTGGAACTCAGCATGAGATCTCTGATTCTCTCAGCTTGTACCTTGGACTACATCTCTTGGATATCCATCTCAGTTTTCCTGGGACCTAGCCCTCCATCCTCCACTCTGCTGATCCAGACCTGACCTGATGCCCCTCGCCTGGGTATCAGCCTAGGTGGAGGTAACATGTACCTCCACCTACCTGACCTCCTGGTTGCCCTTCAGGACCTACCTGCAGGCCCATCCACCTGCGTCCTGGCTGAACCCTCACACCAGGGCAGTGAAACAGGAGGAGAGAGACCAGAAGTTGCTAGCAGAAAGCAAAATTGCCCTAAGAAAGGTTAGCCTGACTAGTGGAATATCAAGACCATTGAAAAGGAGACAGTTGTTAATACCTGTGGAATGAAGTATAAAAAGCATTAAATCAACTGACTGCCTCAGATGCTGGACTAGTAATGCCATAGCAACAGTACTATGGTGCAGGAATCAAAGCAGGGTGCTTTTGCCTTGGGCTTAACACATGCTCCACAGTTTTGAGGGAAAAGGTGCATGTTCTATATGAGAAATATGACAATTAAAAAAAAATCCTTCAAATAGTTTTGAAGTATTCTACTTTCATTCCAAATTGGAGGTGGGGGGGGGGGGGGAAGGGGAGAGAGAGAAAAAAACAGCTACATTTCTATGTGGAAACGCCCAGGGTGTTGAGGGAGCTGGCAGGGGTCATTGCAGAGCCCTTGGCCCAGCTGTATGAGCATTCATGGTCATCTGGCCACGTGCTGGGGGATTGGAAACTAGCTAATGTGGTCCCCATTTTTAAGAAAGGGAGGAAGGAGGACGCAAGTAACTATAGGCCCATAAGCCTCACCTCGGTCCTCGGGAAGATCTTGGAGAAAATCATCAGGGAGCACATCTGTGGGGGGCCAGCAGGGGAGATCATGCTCAGGGGCAATCAGCATGGGTTCATCAAAGGCAGACCTGCCTGACCAACCTGATTGCCTTTTATGACCAAGTAACGAAATCCTTGGATGATGGTGTCACCGTGGACGCAGTCTTTCTAGACTTTAAGAAGGCCTTTGACACTGCCTCTCGCCCCATCCTCATCAATAAATTAAGCGACTGTGGCATTGATGCCTGCACAGTTGGATGGGTAAAAAATTGGCTGATGGGGTGCACCCAGAGAGTAGTGGTGGATGGGTTATACTCAACCTGGCAAGATGTGAGCAGTGGGGTACCCCAGGGCTGGGTCCTCAGGCCTGCACTGTTTAACATCTTCATCAGTGACTTGGACGAGGGGGTGGAAAGCACGCTGTCCAAGTTTGCTGATGACACTAAGATGTGGGGCCAGGTGGACACACTTGAAGGGAGAGAGAGGCTGCAACTAGATTTAGACAGACTACAAAAGTGGGCAGATGAGAATAGGATGGGTTTCAACATAGACAAATGCAGGGTGCTGCACCTTGGGAGAAGGAATCCACAGCACACATATGGGCTAGGGAGTTCCCTTCTTGAAAGCACAGAGGCGGAAAGGGATCTTGGAGTAATTATTGACTCCAAGGTGAATCTGAGCTGGCAATGCCAGATTGCAGCCAGCAAGGCCAGCCATACCTTGTCATGCATCCAAAGATGCATCTCAAGCCGGTCCAGAGAGGTGATACTCCCCCTCTATGCAATATTGGTCAGGCCGCAGTTGGAGTATTGCGTCCAGTACTGAGCGCCGCAATTCAAAAGGGATGTGGCCAGCCTGGAGAGGGTTCAGAGGAGGGCCACCTGCTTGGTGAGAGGGCAGCAGGACAGGCCCTATGAGGACAGACTCAGGGACCTGAATCTGTTCAGCCTTGGCAAGAGGAGGTTGAGGGGGGACCTGGTTGTTGCCTACAAACACATCAGGGGAGATCATCAGCAAATAGGCAGAGCTCTTATCTTCCCAGCACCACCTGGGGTGATGAGGAACAATGGTAATAAGCTGATGGAGAATAGGTTTAGGTTAGAGATCAGGAAGCAATATTTTACAGTTAGGGTGGCCAGAATCTGGAACCAACTTCCCAGGGAAGTGGTCCTCGCCCCTACCTTGGGCAAATTCAAGAGGAGGTTGGATGATCACCTGTCTGGGGTCTTGTGAACCCAGCATTCATTCCTGCCTGTGGCAGGGGGTCAGGCTAGATGATCTGTTCAGGTCCCTCCTGATCCTAGCTACTATGAAACTATGATAACACCCAGTCAATGCTCTCTACTTTGCAAACACAAAAAAGTCAACTACTGAAAGACTTACACAGTTTAAAATCCTAGCAGCAAATGAAAAGCAGAGGAAAGGATCAAAGTATATGAGCGAAGTCATCAGCAAATATCTTTTCAGTCCTTTTTCTCCCTTTGAAAGTTGTTCAGTGATTCCCTCCATCAAATGTCTGTCAATTCATCTATTGTAAGTACTACACATTTATTTTTGACCTACAACTCTCCCCAAACTCTTTGGGATCAATAAAATGTTTGGTCAAGCCTTTACCTCTTCTCCTACTTGTGGAAATGAGTGGAGAAGAGGGTGCAAAAACCTCTTTTGTCTTCTTTCCTTCTTTTGAATTCTTACTGCTTCAAACATTACCATATTTTATCTATTTTAAAATGTGATGGCATGGGTTGAAAAGTTAGAGGGCAAGGAGATGGCTAAGGTAAAGCACTGGCAGTTTCTACTACTTCTCCCTTTACAAAATAGCCCACACTAAGTTAGGTCTGACTGATTTATAATGGTAGTCCAACTCAGAATCCATTTGGAAAAGAAAAAGGGGGCAGGGGAGGGAGAGACCTGTACAAACTCAGGCCATGTTACCCAGTAGCCAAGTTTCCTTGCCAAACTTCAAAAGGAAAACAGCAGTGATTAGTTAGAGCACTTCTGAGAATTAAATAAATATACAGAGCCAGATTGCTCTTGACCCCTGAGCAGAGGGCAAGCAAGCAAGCGGAAGGAGCACTCAAAGGGCAATCCCTCTTTTGTCTCCCAAAGACTCAGGCTCAGTTGTAGTTTTTGTACATTGCTCCTTGGTGCTGCCCTTTGTGGTGCCAGCTACTCTACAGAGGACAGAGCCACAGCTCTTAAAGGGGCAGAGCTGGATTTTCAAAACACTTAAAAAAATATCTATAAACAGTCCAGGGTCCTCAGAAAAGCGCTGGAAAAAGGAGTGGCCAATAGTGGCCTATCTAGGAGTGAACAAACAGAGCACCAGCTGCAGACACTGACTCAGAATGTGTGCCACCACTCCTGCCAGCCCAGCCCAGCCCAGCCCAGCCCAGCCCAGCCCAGCCCAGCCCAGACACCACTGCTGTTGCTGTCCTGAGCGCAAAAAACTGCTTGTTATGTCTTTGGTGACCAAAGATATCACTTTCCAGTTTTCCTCTAATCTTAGATATCAAAAGGCACTTGTAATGAATGTATTGTTGTGTCATATTGCTGTCAAAAAACACTGCCCCTCCTTTGCAGTATTCATACAGTTAAGTCTTGTGACTTCAAATGAGTCAAGGCTACAAGGCTGGACCCTGTGTTGGAAGAATGCCCGTTACATGCTTGGTCATTGCCAAGTGTTGTTTCTAAATGCCCACCTTCTTAGGTTTCAGCTAGCATCTTTTAAGCTTCAGAATTCTTATCCTTGATTTCTCATTTGTTCCTAAAGAACAGCTAGTGAATGTGTAGGAATACTTTTGACTAAGCAGACTGACATCACTGCAAAGAATCCTTCCAATAACAGCTGTCACGACACTAAGATAGATATACATTCTCATACATAAGTATAGGGTGATTTATTTCAGACCCACTGGACCAGATCTTGGCCCTTACCACAGCTCGTCTGAGACAGTCTGTCAATCTAACACAAACCTAATGTATCTGCCTGCACATGGATTCTTCCAGCATACAGATGGTGCCTAGGTCATGCACACACCTAGATCTATGCCACTCCCTCCCGATCTCTCCAGCACTAGGTGAATCTTGCACTTCATCCATCCACAGAGGCCAGAATAGCCCACTGGAGGCTATTGCAGATGGACACAAATTAGAGCTGCCCAAAGGTCGCGCTGACTTGTGCAAGGGGCCCAATCAGCTTTCATATGATCCCAGGATTGAGACACACAAGAGGGATTAGGATTTAGACCCTACCCAAGTGAAGCTCAGCCCATCCTGAGGATCTAGCCCATTGTTTCTAGAAACTTTCACATGGCAATGGTTCTTCCCCATGCCCTCTACTCTCACAAGAATGTAGAGAAACTTAAAGTAGAAAAATGGTGCTGAACACATTGTTTTGTGGGTTATCACTGTCTTCCAGTAATCAGCTTGGCTTCCATACAAACACACTTCAAGCTCTTTCTTGTCTTGCTATGTTAATGGGATTTTTGTGCTGTGTTCATTTTCCATGCATTTCTTTAAAGACATATTTTCCACCTGCTTGTTATTATCATCACCTCTTCACTCTAATCTTCCTTCCCAAGGAAACACTTATAAAAGAAGATGCAGTTTACAGCCACAGTTTGTTTTATGCACTTTTGAGACCAACAGTCTCTTCCTAGAGATTATTTTTCTTTGGGAGTTGAGGGGAGAAGAGGTGGGAGAGAGCAAAAATTAAGCTAGCCATAGAGAATGAAAAATCATAGGAGTAAAGCACTTTATAGAAACCCCCCTTCACACAGGAAATGAACAGCAGCAGTTCAACAGCACTGGAGGGTGATTCATGTAAAAAGGTGATGCATCAAATATATATAATTTCTGTAGTTACATCAAAGGCTCAGTCTACACATAAGCCCATTTGCGCAGTCAAAGTCTGGAGTGCAAAGGAAGGTTGAGTCAGATCGTTAAAAAGGCTATTCCATTCTCAAAAAGTAAAAAACATAGATGTGTAAAGAAAAGAGTTTTTTTTTAAATGGTACCAAAATGACTGGGTATACCAATGTCAATACCAACATTAATTTTAACAACGAATTTCTCGGAGTAGGTGTTCCTCACGTCTCTTTCAAACACATGTTGTAAATATCTTCCTCTCCCCAACTAGATATAGGATTTAAAAATGCAGTCAATCAAAAAGGCTAAGACTTTCAAAAGCAGCTTGTTATTTTGGGTGACAAATATACACCAACCTGGAAATGCCTGGTTTTCAGAAACTGAATGACCGGCAATTGCTGAAAGCCAAGCCTCAGTAAGGTGCTTTGATAGATACATGCAAATTCACTAAAATGTTGGCGCACATTTGAAATGTAGCTGTGCAAAGTGAAGCATCTGAATTCAGAATTAGACTCCCTTTTGTTCTCAGTGCCATAGCAAAGGGGGGGGGGGTGAGTGGGGTGACCGAAGTGAAGGGGTGCCAACAGGCACTGCCCAGCCGGGGTGGGGCACAGGATGGAGCCATGAGGGGTTCATTGGGGGGGGGGCACCATGGGGATTGGGACAGGGTGGCTTCTGCCGCGGTGTGCATTCCCAGGCAAGCATGGGGGGGAGGCTTGCGCTCCCTGGATTTGTGTGCAGGGTGAGGGAAGGCTGCCACTGCATGCTTTGCCCCGGGCTCCAAACTTCATTGCTATGGCATTGTTTGTTCTTACTGTAAAGTCCCAGTAGAGAGAAACAGGCTAGCATTTTAAAATTTTGGCTATAGAGGCCAGATACATAATTTCATGCTTAGGTACTTAAGTAGCCTGACTTTCTAAGCTACACAGCTTTTACCAAAAAAAATCAGATCACTTATTTTAGAAACCCAAAAATGGAATTAAATACCTGAGTTTGCCTGCCAAAGTTTGGAAATGTGTGCATTATATTTATATTATACTCACACTTCCATCAGCAGATCTTAGAGGGCTTTTGTGAAGAGGGTAAGTATCATACTCGATTTCATGCGCAGAAAAAAACCCTTTTGTTGGGGGAAAAATTCAGATTATTCGAAACCAGAGAGTCCAGCTCTAAAGTGACCTTAGATAGCTTGAGAGAGAAATAATTCAGCAATGGTGTATGTAATAAAATGGTCACTTACTCAGGATCGGCAACTAGCCACAGGCATGTGTGGAACTGGGCAAAGTAGCAGCCAGATTCTTAACTGACCTCACAAGGATGCATTGCATCAATCTTTGGCTGGTAGAGGATTAGAGCTACTACTGCCTGTGCAGAGATCTGATCCTTTCAGTTTATAAGGTAAAGTGCAACAGTTAAAGGTTACATAATCTCAGCCTCCTAACCAAACAACTGAGCAGGAATTTCACTGCGGTAAAATTTGCTAATCAGTAAATGATGAACAATTTTAGGGAAGCTTAATCATCTGCAGATATACATGTTTCACATCCAGTGTTGTAAGGTACTGAGAGGCTTTGAGTAGCTTTAGTTACTGCTGACCTGGCCTAAAAACTGCAAGGATAATATTCGGTGTGATTTCTGTGTATCTGCAAGTGGATGTCCTGATGTCCTACTTCTTACTGACATGCACACTGTGGAGGAAGTCAAGGCTCTGAAAAGAACTCTCCATTATCACATGCAAAATTAATAACTGATGCAATACCCATTTCATATGTGGCTTTATCCAGGAACTGACCATTTAAATGCCAATTAGTTTATACTGATCCTGATTTGTCTTCTGCTTGGTATTTTTCTTAGTTTATACTTCTTATCATTTTCTGAATAAGAGCAATTTGGCATCAAACAGAAACAAACAGTTGCATCTTCCCTTTTACCTTCAAAGTCCAGCTCAAGGCTGACCTTAGGAACATTAATAAAAGTGTTTGTAATATGGGGGGAGGAAAACGATGACACAACCAACAGGAATCTGCCACCCTGATGCATTGATAACATTTTGTGACCCAGGAAAGACAGAGATGCCTTAGCCAGGAATTCACAAGCTTTTCAAAATAAGTTATGATGCGATTTCTACATCATAGGAAAAAATTGTTTGTTCAGAAAAAAATGTGTAGGTCAATTTGACAATAATAAATGTTACCTCATCGTTGGAAGTTTTTTGTTTCTCTTCATCTAGATTAATTCAAGTGACTTTAGTGAAGTTGCTCCATATTTACACTTTCTTATGGAAGAACAACATTTGTCCTCAAGTCCCCTTTTCCTTTAAATGCCTACATCATTTGTTAAAGAGCATGTAACAAGGCAGTCATAATGCTTTAATAAGCATTTTTTCCAGACAGGCCTCCACCCTGCTCTATAAATCTGGGCTTGAAGTCCAGCTGAATATTTCTGCACAGGAACCCAGGTAGGTAGATTGGTTGGCAACCCAGCTGTGACATTTAAAGGGCTTTACAAATTAACGTCAGTACTTCATGTAATTGTTTTTTCAACCTGGTCAGGTTTCTGTGCACTCTAATTGTTCTATAGCAATGTGGTAAACACTTCCTGCAGACAATTTGTTAGGAAGTTTGGATTTTATATAACCCAGGAAATGAAGTCATCAGACCTGTGGGCTGCCTGTAATGATTCAGTCCCATGGTTCCTGAAAGAAGCAGGCACTTCAGACGCACAAAAATCCACAGGCTCTGACAAATTAATGGAAAAAAGAAGTGAGCAAAAAAGCTTCTCAATTCACTTCATTTATAGTAAAACTTTAGTGTGTTGTATGGAGCTGTGACAAGCTCCCAAACTATTTATCTTCCCCTGACGCAGTAGAATTATTAAAAAGTCAGTACTTTTTTATTTTGCAAGCTTCAGAGAGGAGGATTTTTTATTTTTTTTTTTGGTAAGCATTATTTTTTCTAACCTGTGTTTATATTCAGTCTGACATTAATGTGGTTTGCGCTTTTTTGTCATTTAAAAAAAACAAGAAAAAAGTACTTTACATTCCTGCTTGTATATTTACCATCATTTTGTCCAAACACTGGGAAGACCACTATACAACTACAGCTGGCATAATGCTCTCTGAAATGGCCCCAGGACTCTAAAATGCCTTCCGGATCTCCACTTCAAAATAACCTGCCTTTATCTATCTTTGGAACATACTGCAGATGCAGCTTGCTTCAGCAGCCCTCCATTGAGAACTGGGGCAACAGGGGGACAAGAATAAGATACTGTCTGACAACAGGCAACAACAACAACATCTTATTATTATTATTAACAATATCTTATTATTACAATAATACTAGTGCTTCAGTTCAAAATGCATTGTTCATTTTAGAATTCTGAATGACTGGCAGGAGGCTCAGAGCACCTATTCATGCTAAAAGAAAATCAAAGTGAATTCAACCATTTTCAAAGCATAGTAAAATAGTAAGCCTAACTTAGGACGATGTCTTTATAAAGGCGATCAGAATGCAACAGAAGACACTTTCTTCCCTCTACTTCTATTTCTGAGGTAGAAAGATGCAACTTCTCTAGGTTAAAGGGAAAAGATGGTTCTGCTTATTCTGAACACTAGAAATATGTCTTCCTGGAAGATTACAGGAAGCAATGAGGCCCCTGTTCTATTGGAAATAAGACTCAAACAAAGTGTGATAAATGATAGGGAAGAGCTTCCACGCAGCTGTTTTCTGAGGTCTTGTATGTTTCAGGGGAACCAAAATATAGTAAGCAGAGCAACATTTCCCTGGAGAGCCACAAAAAAATGCAAAAATCCAAAAGAAAAAAGCGGGTATACAGGTATAAAGAGTGAAGGAATTTTGTCTTGCAAACACAGGAACAAACCCCTCCAGCCGAATATCCTGGAGAAGTAGTTCATAAGCAAATTACGGGAAAAGGTCTGTAGCACTCCAAACTTAATTGGAATAGACTTAAATCAGAAAATCTGCTTAAACCACAAAGCTACCAGTAAATAGATTGAATCATGACCAGGGACCTGAGTTTTCTGTTTGCCACAGAAAAACACAGTAAAACCCAGATTTTTCTCCTTTTAAAGGAGAAAAATGCTGGAAATGGTGGGCTTCCCCTTGCAGGCTGGCAAAGCGGGAGGACAGCGATCAGCAGGAGGCATCATGTGCATGTGCATGTGCACACATACACATGCACATGCCTGCCAGGCAGCCTGGAGAGCTGCTCCCAGCAGGTAAGTCTTGGGGTGGGGAGTGGTTGAGGCCCCCATAGTGAGGGAGGGAGGGAGGAGTTGGGCAGGGCTGGGGCTGGAGCTGCTGCCCAGATGGGGTGGTGCGTGGGGCTTGGGGCCTAGGGCCAGAATGCGCAGCCTCAGGGGGGCAGGACGGAGCCATGGGCAGTTTGTGGGGGGGGGGGAGGGGGAGGCTGGCTCCCCACTGCTGGGCACACTCCTGGGGGAATATGGGGGCCATGTGCCCCCCAGATTTGTGCATGGGGTAGGGACAGTTACAGGTTGCCCACTGTGGGATTGTGCTCCCCGCCCTGTTGCCCTCCCACCAGGGTCTCCATGGCCCAGCAGGCAGGACCCGGCGCGCTAGGGTAGAGTGGGGTCAGGAAGCTCAGTGCCACTGCCGTGAGCCCATCAAGTCCATGGTGGGGCGCCTCTGCTCACCGGGCATCAGCAGGAGTGGTGGTGCAGAGTTGTGCCCCTCACTGCTGTCAGGCTGGCAGGAGGCACCTTGCCAGGGGGGCTCAGAGCTACTGTCAGTGGCACCAAGCTTCCCCACCCTGCTCTTCCCTGACACATTGGGTCCTGCCTACTGGGCTATGGAGGTCTCGGGGAGGGCAGCAAGCCGGGGAGTGCCAAGCCTGCAGCGGGCAGCCCACATCTGCCTCACCCACAGGCTCTGCTCTGGCCTGCCACCCATAGGGGAGGGGGAACTGAGCTCTGCTTTGTCACAGCAGCCACCACCTCCCAAAAGTGGCAGCTGGGGCTCAGGCATTATGGTTGGGGGGGGGCAGCAGCAGGGGACTGTGGACCCAGGTCTCTGGCCCCATAGCCCTGGCAGCTGGTGGCCCCCTCTGGCAGGGCTGGGGAGGGCAGGGCGCTGTGGTTGGGGAGTGGGGGGCACCAGCAGGGATGGGGGGGCTGTGGGTTGGGAGTGACCGGCAATGGCATGAGCAGGGCTGCTCAGCACCAGAAGGCAGTGGGGGAGGGACAGCCCCAGCTGGACCTACATCCTGGTGAGTGATGTGGGTAGGGGGAGCTCTGATTTTCCATGATAAAAGACCCAGAATCAGACAGCAAAATGTATAGGTATTTAGAAGTTATTTCATTATAGTGATTGAGTAGGCTTCCAAACTGCTTTAAAATTCTAAATATATCAACAAAATATTGTGTTAAATTGATTCCTATATATAGTGATGTTTCATTTTAATCACAGAAAAATGTGGATTTGGGGGTTTTAGCCAGAGTATTTGATGGGGCTTTTTGTTTTTAAATCAGAGAATTTGAGATTTTTAAACAGAAAACCAGGATCCTCAATCATGACATTATCCATTATCTGCTGCTGGATCAGGATGGTTTGGTCTATGCTCAGGCATATCTAGCAACTTTCCCCACCTAGGAGAGACTTGGCGTAATTTTAATCTGAGAGCAGTATGACCACAACCTCGTAATTCAAGTGATAGATTCTGAGCTGCAGAAGCTAGGTAGAGGTGAGTTCCCATACAACAGTTAGCTCCACAGAACCCAATTAACTAGGACTGACTTGATGCTGTCTTAGTACCTATACCACATATGAAGTGAAATATAGGTTTCCTTCAAAATCTTTCCTTAGCATTTCCTAATTAAGCAAAATAAACCCAGAAACAAATGTGGGCTTTCTTTGCAATGGAAAAAGTGCTCTATTATTTTTCTGGAGTCAAAAAACAAAGAGATGGTATTTTCTGATGGGTGCTTCGACTCTAAAAAGATTGAGAGCTACTGGCCTTGGCACTGGATTATGAAAGACTGTGTCCACAATCTCAGCAAGAATACTGAGAGTGAGTGAGCAAGACCCTGAGTGCAAGAGACTCTTTGACTTTTTAAATATGAGACAGGCAGAGACTTTGACTTTTTAAAACGTTATTATAAAAACATTTAAAACAGAAGGTGAAGCCACAAACGCGTGGCCTCCACAGAGACAAGCACGAAACACTTGTCAGTAAGAAAAAAACTCGTATCACCAGAGATTGAAACTCCCCCCCCGCAAGTGGGACATTACACGTGCAGGACCAGCTGCCCATCTTCTGCTTTACAGAGGGAACTCCCAATGGCCCAGCACAACACAGGCTGGTTCCTGTTTTGTTTCAACAGTGAAGTATTCAAACTCAAATGTGACACATGCCTGGACCAGGAAGCAGAAGAGTTAGAGGGCATCATTAGAATGAAAGCTGTTTTTGCGGTTTTTCAGAGATGGCATCTTGACTTGCCCCACAGGAAATTAGCCAGGTAGATCACTGAGAGAGACTCCCTTTGGCTGCTCAGTATGGGATAGAGAAGATGTATACACCCTCAGAGAAATCCAAGTCCAGCATGCCAAAGAGGGTGATGAGGACAGCAAAGAGTGGCTACAGCTGGGGACAGTCCAGGAAGGCATGAAAGAGTCCAGGAAGACTTCTTCTCTTCCTCCTAGCAGAGAAGGCAGGTCACTGACGCTGCCAGATCTAAATGATGGATAAAGATGCCCATGGCTCAGGTCCCATGTAGCAGCTGCCACTGGAGGTCACCAGTTCTTTTGGTGATGGGTAGCTTGTACAGGGTGTGCCAGGCCAGGTGAGCTTACTCTGGTACTTGCTGTCACTAAGTACTACCTCCATGTCATGTCAGGGCCCGCTGCAAGGACACAGGCATGACTCACTTTGACTGTCCATATGCATACTGCCTTCCCAGATAGGATCTCAAGGCAGATCCCATCACTGTTCTCATGGACATGGTGAGGGAGAGTAGAGAGACTTTGACTTCTAAAAACATTATTATAGAAATTTTGAAGACAAATGGTCAATGTGCAAAGGATGTTGTTCTCCAAGGGGCCAAGCATGAAAACCTGATCAGTGACAAAAAAGGACAAAAAACACCATGTCACCAGAGACTGAAGCCCTCCCCCCATCCCCCATGCACATCATGGAGTTATTTATGGAGAGAGAAAGAGAGGCTTCTTTCATCCCCATTTGAGTCCACAGTTGCCTATCATTAGATGTGGTTACCCTAATTTGGTTTATAGGTGCACAGGTTATTTATTTTTATTAGATATACTCCAAGATTTACGTATTGCTGATACTGTTTAAGTCCCCCTCCTTCTCCTTCCCTTCTCCATGGTAAGTTTTGTCTACAAAGACAAAATGGTCCTGAAGCAAGTCAATGGTAAAACTCACCTTCCATGGAAAAAAAGAATTGGGGTTATACTTGGAGAGCATCGTACTGTTTCTACTAACACAAATCAGTCTGCTGCTTTCAACAGCAGTACTTCTGGAAATAAAGCAAGTGAGGCTCAGCACTCTATTGCCTTGAAAACTGACACTTATTTGTTACTTGGCACAGCATCAATACTGTATGTTTAATATATAAAACTGCAACATACTCTTCAATTCTTCACATCTGCAAGAGACTCAGAGTTTCCAGTGGATGCGAGCAGTAAGTCATGTGTAAATCCCAAGGGAGAGATACAAGGACTTAATAGTAGACTACTATTATACTGTATTTGATATATTAAAAATCAGAAGGATGGCTGTCAGAAAAAATTACTGTGATCAAATAAATTGCAAGGCAAAACTGCCAGTCAGGTTGTGTGAATTGGTGAGGCAAAGACATGATGGAAAATAAAATGCCACTCTGTGGGGACAAGGGAGAGGAGGGAAATCAGACTTATGTCCCTGAAGAAGCTATTGTCCTGTTGCACCCACCCTGCCCTCAACCCATGGATGTCATCTGCCACCTCTAGAGAACAGTCTTCTCCAGTGGCTACCCCACGTAGGTTGAGAGCAGTGTACACAGTGCACAAGCTATTCTTCCTTTGAATAAAACTATTCTTCTCTACAAAACTACGTAGACAGAAGCACCCTACAAACATGTCATGTGTAACACCAAAAAGTGATTTGAGGAATACTTTGCTGTTTTATAAAAAAACTAGAAAGGTTTCCTGCACCTGGATTAAGAGACTGTGCAAGACTGTCAGGGATATCTTAGCACACAGACTTTGGTGTACCAAAATCCATCATAGTCCCAGACACTTCACAGATCTCATGTCCAGGACAGATATCCAGAATGTGAAGTAGTCAGGTAGCCACTTCTGTGCTGTGCTGTGCGTAGACTGGTTTGTTCTGCTCAGAGGCAAACCTAATTAATCCATGCACAGCTATATGAACACTATTATGCTGCTTCTGGAACTGCTAATTGACTCTCAGCAGAACTAATTGGCTCACAAGGAACAAGCACAGCATCTCAGCACATCTCTGCCTAGTGCCATGGGAACATTTTGGGTAAGAGGTGGCCCACATTTGGAAGATAACTCTTATTTCAAGTACTGTGTGGGGATGACAAAAAGACAACCCTGAAATTTGGGACCATGAGTTGGGGACCATGAGTTGGGTTTGGAACCAAACTCAAGACATCTGGTTGCCTTAGGGTAATTAATTCCATGCCCCTGCACTTCAGAGCTAAAGACCATATCATAAGACACACATGGAACAGGTCAGGATTGAAATTAACTGATCAGCTCTACTTTGTACATTTACTATTACATGAAAGTACTGCTCACCCATTTCACTTGATGGATTTTTTTTAAGGGAAGAAAAAAGAGGCACAAGACAGGAAGAAAAAGGTCTTGGTATTGCAAACCAGATACAAAAACAGGTACCAGTGATTTGAGTGTAAAGGAACAGGTACTAATTATCTGAGTGCTATTCAAAGAACGGGGCACGTGAAGTTTTGTCAGGCATTCAGCAATAAGTGGACAAAAGCTGTTAATCTAGTATGGTAAAATATCAAAAAGGTGACATAAGATGCCTTCCATACCCTGGCTAATAGTAGAGAATCTTTTTGCCCTTTTTATTCCCCTCCATCTCCAGGCAATATTAGGTGACCAGCAGGCTCTCTTCTACTTAAATTAAGACTTTTAAGCATTTTGAAGTAAAGCAACTTTAACCTTCCAGTAGGAATGGGCAAATGAACCCCTCACCCCTGTCCCTTGTCATTGATATTGGTTTTACCTTCTGGTATAAATTACACAAGGATCAGGAACAGACAGATGCAGAGCCATACTGGGGTAGTTTATACAGTAGGCAACTATCACTGTGCTTTGTTATCATATAGTGGGGAAGCAGGCAGTAGTCTGTTTGCCTTTATCAAGGCAGCTCCACAGGAATGAATGCGGACAGGCAAAACCTAAACTGGTGTAGCTTACACTGGTAGAGTCTTGCTCCTATTCTTTCAGGGGTGATTCTAATTCCCCACTGGACTCAGTGAAGTTACCCTGGTTTAGGAGTCGGTGGCCACATCTACACGAGACACTAATGCTGCGCAGTAGCACGTCACAGCACCAGCAGTGCTAATATGCTACTATTGCACTGTATTATTAGGCTACTGTGCACTAAAAAGGCATTTGCTGGCACTACTGAGCAGTAACCAGAGTTACTGCGCAGTAGTGCCAGCAAATGCCTTTTTAGTGATGCTACTACACAGTTATACAAGTACTAAATAAATGCACAGTAACCACTATGCAGTAGCATTTCATGTAGATGTGCCCAGTGTCATCTCTCTGCTAGTCTTTTACACTGATGTAAATGAGTATAAACATTTCCACAAAGCAGCAAGTCTGAGTTGCCTACTGCACATGAATTATTGTACATGAGGGTTGTTCCCAAAGTTTTAAATAATAGACTTCACAAATAGTTGCCTAGGATGGGCTAGCTAGGGTGGGAGGACTACACGATCTCCTTAAGTCCCTTAGAAGACAAGGTAGATTTGTACGTTACAGTCTAACCAAAGTGTGTGTGAGTGTGTGTGTACGCATGTGTATGTGCGTGAAGTGTCTGTGAACTCTGTGTGTGTGTGTGTACATGTGTGTGAAGTGTTGTGTGTGTGTATCCGCGTGTGCGCACAAGCCCTCATGAGCTGAAGCTGACTTCATCAAATACTGTGAAAGGACATGTCTGAAAGTCCTTCCAGTTCTACTTTTCCATGGTTCATCTGAATATAAAAAGTACAATTTGGCCTTAAAGCTTTGCATGGATTTAAGCCTTTTCAGTGCAAGTCAACTATTACACTATAAACTATTAAAAGTCACTATAATAAGGAGAGGCAACAAAACTGTCACCACTTAGGCAGGCTTGGAAACACTTCCTTAACAAAACACCTAGGTTGTATGAAGATCTTTAAAAGCATAACTTCCAGGCGGGGATAGAATACACCACACAAAACAAGCCATTGTGTCGCAGGGCACCTCGGTGCTTCTGCTTCTAGAGAGGAGAAACTGCCAGGGAGAGAGAGACAGAGCCCTGGCATGTCATAACGAGCCCAGCTGAGGGTTGCCAGGGTAACAAGCGCAGCTGCGGGTTGCCGGAGCAACTAAGGAGAGCCAGCTGCCTGTAGGAGGCAGGGCCTGGCCCTTATAAAGCCCAGGGCTGAGACCAGGCTGGCAGTTCCCTGCCAGCAGCCGGAGAGGCAGGAGTTCCCTTGGCTGAGTGATGGGTAGAAGCCCGATGGCCAGTACAGCTCATGAGAGCTCCGAAGGTTGGAGTAATGGTGCTAAGTTATAGCCAGGCGGCTTACTTTGTGGCTAGGTGCCATAGGTTTTAGTTGTAGCCAGGAGGCTTGCAGTATGTGTTGTGGTTGTTTATTACACTGGAGGTTTGGGTGAGGCTGTAGGGGTTGGAGGAGGCCTCATAGGGACCCCAGAGAGTGTGGGGTGCCCTAGCGCCAAGAGGGTGCAGTGTCCTTATATGGGAACCCCAGTGGTATGGGGGCCCCAGTGCCTGAGTGAGGGTGCAGTACTTTAAGGGGGAACCCCAGTGGTATGGGGACCCCGGTGCCAGTGAGGGCACAGCGCCAGTGCAGGCGCATCTTACAGTAAGGAGCGCAACCAGTGGGTTGCGGGTGGGGAACAAAGACCCCGGGTTGTGTACGGGGTACATAGACCCCAGCCCCAGAGTGGGGCATCATTGAGAAGCCCAAGGTGGGCACGGTGACCCCCAAGGAGGGGGAGCGCCACATTGGACTATTGAGAAGCCCTAGCATGGGCACGGCAAGCCCCGAAGAGGGGGAGTGCCATATTAGGAAGCCCAGGACGGGCGCAGCAGATGCCAGTAAGGGCATCACTTGCGGGGTGCATAGACCCCAGCCCCAAGGAGAGGCGATTTACTGAGGAGCCCGAGGGGGGCGTAGTAGACCCGGGTGAAGGCTAGCACTGCAGAAAAACCCAGGACAAGGGCAAGGTGCTGCGGTTGTCCCCAGCAAAAGGGGATAGCAGCGCGGTAAGCCTGTACCAGAAAGGGTAATAGTGCGGTGGGCCCAAAAGACCGGTGGCTCGATAAGAAGTCCCAGAGTGGACAAGAGTCCCAGTGAGGAACACTGTGTTAGAGAGAGAGCCCAGGAAGGGGCACTAATGTAGACACATGCGGGGAAGGCCCAAGAGTGGGCTAGATTATAGAAGAAGGGCGCGGGAAGTGGGCGTGCAGACACACCAACATCTATTACATCTGCGAGGCTTGGGGCGTGGTATTAGGGGTGCTAGGAGCCACACGCAGCCCATAAGGCTAGGGTGCCTGGGGAGCACCCATTACACCGGGAGACCACAGGAGTCCGGAAGAACCGCGGGGACAGAGGTCCCGAGTAGCCATTCCCAGGGAGTCATAGGCAGCCTCCCAACTGTATACAAACATCAAAGACGTGGCGGGTGAGAATAAGAGGGTGCCTTGGGCCGGCCTTGACACGGGGCGAGGGACCTCAGGGAGATCACGGCCCTCTGAGAGGACCCTGCCGTGACACATTGTCTACATGTCAAATACTTGGTTTTTGAAACTCTCAAACATTCCATTTTGAACCAAACAAAATGCTAGGTTAGAAATCAGAACAACTAATATGTTGTCCGCAGTACCAACTCCTACAGGAGTAACTAATGTGTGGTCAGCATTCCAGCTCCTACAGGACATCTTGTGACAGATTGGAGTTGTACTAGCAGGACTGAAAAAGAAAGGCTGGGAAGGCCCTTACTGCTATCAGTGCAATTACATCCCAACCAATTCAAATGGATGCAATAAGCAGCCTATAGTATGGTCTCTCGGAGACCGTAAAAGTTAAAGAGGCAGTAGTCATGGGGGACCTAAACTATCCAGACATCTGCTAGGAGTCACAGACAGCAAAGTCCCACCGCTCACGCAGGTTTCTAACCTGTGTACAGGACCTCCACCTGACACAGGAGGTACATGGTCCCACTAGGGGGAATGCCATACTGGATCTGGTATTGGCAACGGGAGATGACATGGTAGCGGACCTCCAGATGGGTAGCCATCTGGGGGACAGTGATCGCCTAATAATAGAATTCACCATAAGACGTCGAGTGGGTAAGATAACTAGTAGGGTGAAAGTGCTAGACTTTAGGAAAGCTGGTTTCAATGAACTCAGGGGATTAGTCAAGGACGCACTGCAGAGTAGGAGATTTGAAGAAATGGAAGCCCAAGAAAGGTGGCTGTGCCTTAAGGAAACGATCCTTCGGGCACAAAGCAAGACGATCCCCGAGCAAGGCAAAAGAGGGAAAGGGGCCAGGAGGCTTCCCTGGCTGACCAGAGAAATCCAGGGCAGCCTAAGGGACAAAAGGGGAGCACATAAAAAGTGGAAACAGGGAGAGATCACCAAAGACGAATATACTTCCTCTGCTCGTGCTTGTAGGGAGGCAGTTAGATGGGCCAAAGCTACCATGGAGCTGAGGATGGCAACCCAAGTAAAAGACAACAAGAAATTGTTTTTTAGATATATAGGGAGTAAAAGGAAGGCCCAGGGAGGAATAGGACCCCTGCTAAATGGGCAGAAACAATTGGTGACGGACAGGGGGGACAAGGCTGAACTCCTCAACGAGTTCTTTGCCTCAGTGTTCCTAAGTGAGGGGCACGACAAGTCTCTCACTGGGGTTGTAGAGAGGCAACCCTCTAGTGGACTCCAAGATGAACATGAGTCGGCAGTGTGACGAAGCCATCAGAAAAGCCAATGGCACTTTATTGTGCGTCAGCAGATGCATGACGAATAGGTCCAAGGAGGTGATACTTCCCCTCTATCGGGTGCTGGTCAGACCGCAGTTGGAGTACTGCGTGCAATTCCGGGCACCACAATTCAAGAGGGATGCGGATAACCTGGAGAGGGTCCAGAGAAGGGCCACTCGTATGGTTAAGGGCCTACAGACCAAGCCCTACGAGGAGAGACTAGAGAAACTGGATCTTTTCAGCCTCCGCAAGAGAAGGTTGAGAGGCAACCTTGTGGCTGCCTATAAGTTCATCACGGGGGCACAGAAGGGAATTGGTGAGGTTTTACTCACCAAGGCGCCCCTGGGGGTTACAAGAAATAATGGCTACAAGCTAGCAGAGAGCAGATTTAGACTGGACATTAGGAGGAACTTCTTCACAGTTCGAGTGGCCAGGGTCTGGAACGGGCTCCCAAGGGAGGTGGTGCTGTCTCCTACCCTGGGGGTCTTCAAGAGGAGGTTAGATGAGCATCTAGCTGGGGTCATCTAGACCCAGCACTCTTTCCTGCTTATGCAGGGGGTCGGACTCGATGATCTATTGAGGTCCCTTCTGACCCTAACATCTATGAATAGTAGTCAGATAAGCTAGGCTACCTTTGAGAGGTCCAAGAGGCAACATGAAAGACAAAGCTTTCTCTTCCAGCAGCATGTATCTAGTCTCTGGGGAGGTGTGGGTGCGAAGGAGGCATGTGTGATGGGCGTCTTGAAGCCAGGTCAGCAACAACACATATACCCTCAAGGGGCATTTTTACATGTGTAAGTGCTGCAGTGCCAGGTGCTTTGAAAAGCACCCAGCACTGTGACGCTTGCAGTTGTGTAAGCAGCGAAATGCGCATCAACACTGAGAAATTGTCGGCAGGGTGCTTTTGAACGAAAACACTTCGGAGGTGCTTTAGTTCAAAAGTGCACCACTGCCACTTTCTGCACACCGCCATGCATTTTGCCACTTATACAACTGCACACAGTGCAGTGCAGCGTGTGTCAGCTCGTGTGCGGAGAAGCCTCGATTAATCAAGTCTGCTCAGAAGCAACAGATCTCTGGTGCATCGCCAAATGAAAAAGTGTGTGTATAAATGCTCCAAGAGGTTTAGCTCGTCAACCATGCTCTTCAAGTAGCATTTGTGCCTCAGGCCTCAGAGGAATTGGAGGGTTCAGAGAGTTAATTTTTCTTCAGCCTCTCTTCTACCCAGCTACTAGCAAATGCATTACTGCTGATCAAGGACTAGGGCATTTCACTGGCTGCTCCCCCTTTGCTACCCTACTCTTGAACCTAATATTGTACTTACAGTGGCAGCTAGAGCACCTGTCCTAACTACCCAGATTCTTACTTTGAATCCAGGGTAACTGAAAACCTTCTTCAGTGTTTAAGGCTGTGAAGTGTGCAGCTTGGTTGTCATGTTTTATTTCAAAACAAGAATCAATGTTAAAACTGGAGAAGAGTTATTGATACACACTCCCAACCACAAGGATATTACAAAAAATATAAAAACATTTTATATCAAAAATAATGGATACATTATTGACCATGGTCCCACTTCAGTGGCCAGCAGTATCTCAGCACCTCAAGGTTTTGTGGGTATCAAGTAATTCTACTTACCAGTGACTTCAGCCTTTGTAAACCAGGGACAGATGAAAGAGGGATTTATTTTACAGCCACAACCACTTGCAGGAAATATAATTTTATTTCTCAGCTGTAATCTTTGCATGGGTCTGGCCCTTTCAGAACTGAAGTCATGTTTCTATGATCTATTTCAGTACGGTTCCATTTTAAAGTCATTTTCCTTTTCTTTATTTTCTTGTTTATTATTTTTTCAAATATCTAAGAATGTATTTCTCAATAGTGGCTACTCAGTGGCTCATGGGTGCATCACAAACTACAAAGTCAGCATTAGATTGCATATCAGCTGGTTGTAGACCACTCTGCACTGTGAGAAGCAGGCCAAGGGCTGGATTGTTATCAAACACTGCAGCAAAGGAAGCCCAACAGACCTATGGACAGACCTAACAGAGCTACTGACATCAGGTCATGAGGATAGCCCTTGCACCAAAAGACCAAGAGAAAAGTGGGAAAAGCTTTTATTCTGCCCCCACATACCACCCATCCCTGTCTTTCTGGACACACATGAAAAGAATAGGGGGCTCCTACAAGAGGTATTAGCAATTGCTCATTCTGTACCTTCCACCCAAAGAATAGTGCCCTCTGGGCATCTCCACACTGATAGCTCATGTTGATATTACAAATTACTCGACAGGCTTATACACACTGTCAGTCTACCAAGCTCAGGTCTGCAGAACTTCCATTTAGGAGGTCAACCCCACCACTGTTTGACTCTTAGCTCCCACCTTTAAACCTGTTTGGGTACGCAGGCTGCAAGCACAGAAATCCAGTAACAGCAGCAATCCCACATTTCTCCATGTACTCCATTCCTGATTTCCAGTCCCCCTGCATCCCACTTTGTGCTGCTGATTTGCAAAGCAGAAACCTTATACTAATTGCTGGACAGACCTTTTCTCTCTCTTTATAGAATTTTCTTCCCTTAGATGAAGCAGAGGGACAATGGGGCCAAATTTGTTATGGCCTACAAGGGATGATATAGACAGGGGAGGGCAACCTAATACAGCTTAGGCTGGCTGAAAGTGCCCTCAACCCTGTCGTATAAACATCTCATCTGAGTCAAAGCCACAGGACAGTATAGATTGCAAGCCACTGCTTTTAGTGGTATGCCTAAGGCACAATTCAGCTTATAGTTAGTGGGCACACAATCATTTAATTTATTATTACTGCATCTATGGGCAAGGTATTTGCAAGCTGCCTTCCCCCCCATACAAAACATTTTAAGATTTTATCAAGAGATTCATTATAATAAGGCAGCAAAAGCCAGGAAATTGTTCCCTCAAAGACTGCTGTGGATGACTGGCCAAAGCTTGTATAGTTTGTAATATCCAGTATGTCAAAGAATCATAGAAAATTAGGGTTGGAAGAGACCTCAGGAGGTCATCTAGTCCAACCCCCTGCTCAAAGTAGGACCATCCCCAACTAGATTATCCTAGCCAAAGCTTTGTCTAGCTAGGTTTTGAAAACCACCAAGGATGGAGAGTCCAGAGCCTATCTGGGTAACTTGTGCCAGTGTTTTACTACCCTCCTCATGAGAAAATTCTTCCTAATATCTAACCTAAACTTCCCTTGCTGCAACTTGAGACCGTTGCTCCTTGTTCTGTCATCTGCCACCACTGAGAACAGTCTAGCTCTGTCCTTTTTTGAACTTCCCTTCAGGTAGTTAAAGTCTACTATTCAGTCTCAGTCTTCCCAACTGTAATCTTTCAGTCTTCTCTTCTCCAAAATAAATAAGCCCAGTTCCCTCAGTCTCTCCTCATGTCATAACAGAGATGGTATTAAACTGTGCAGCTTTACAATTTTGGATTCAAAGCCTCCTAGAAAATCCTCCCTAAACCTAGAAGTCCCATAGCTTCTCACTCCTACTTTACATCCACCTTCCTAAAACTCACTCCTTCCAGCAGTGCCTCATATCAGCTAATAACAACTTTTTTCCTTAAGGGGTTTTTAAATATTAACATGATTGCAGGTCTTGCTTATGCAGGCAACTTCACAACTCTATTTGTGGAAACCTCTTTCCCTTGGGTCATAACGTAATATGGCTCATTGAGAGATATGTCAATGTTTCTTAGGGCTGGCGTTTTTCACCATGGCCTATTTTGATGCTATACACAAATTATTAATAGATTATGTTGTAACAAATAAAAATGCCTAGCTTTTTCTCAAGGTTGACAAATTGACTGTGCTAGAGTCTGAAAATAAATGAGTTGCAGTAGAGACAGACTGCCGGCCACCTGGGCAACGTGCCTCAACCCTAAAAAGCCGACCTTAGCCAGTTCCATGGCCTCTATCAAGCGTGCTGCTTAGCATCAGGATAGGTTTGAATTGGAGGCCACACAGGAAACAGTGCAGGAGCTTGGTGACAGCACTGGAATGATCTCCCCTCACTATCGTACTTCTATAACAGCCAAGATGGAAATATTATATAAACCATTCATTTGGACTGTAAATTCACCTCAGGTGCTGACAAGCCACACCACAGGTTTTACATGCTACAGTAATCTACTGTATCATACAACTACTATTGTCCTGTTTCATGGCACCAGCCAAGAAGCATACAGCATAATTCAGGAGTGTGTACATACCAAAATGGTTCAAAATCCTTTTTGCGCTTAGGACTGGATTAATGCATAGGCAATCTAGGCACATACGTAGGGCCCTTAGTGAAGAACGGGGCCAGTTGTGCTTATTTTACATATAATTATTGAGTGAAAAAAGTAGGGGGCCACAAGTTTGTTTGCCTAGGGCCCACTAAAGTGTTAATCTGTCCTTGGCTGTGCTTCCCAACTCCTCAGCTACTATGTGCCATCAGTGTAAATTAGCCAACAGCTCCAAATGGCCAAAGGGATGCTGGGTTGAAGGAAACAGCAGCCACATCTGTGCCAGCCACAATAACAGAAGATACCCCACCACTATTTGGGCAAGCCTCTAAAACAGTCCCAGTACAGCCAAAAGTCAGTGCTTACCTTGGACAGTCTCAGGTCTGTGATGTCTTGTGTAACCACTTCCAAATACTGCAATTTAAAAAGAAAATGGACTAATTCATTTTACACCCAGATATTCTGTTAGTTCTGCAGCCTCTGCCATACTACACTGGCATAGCTACGTTCATCTTTACCTATTCTTAGCATGCTGATTGAAACAATTTTCCTAGAAATGTATTTAATCAAGTTCATCAAGAACAAGGTCAATGGAGGAAGTAAGATTAGACATTTCAAAAGGTATTTCATAGCCCTGAATCTGTTGCCATAACAAAAAGAAGTACTAGAAATCAACACTATTCAGCTGGATACTGGATAGAATTAAGCAACCTCTCCCAAGCAATTGTCCCCAAAAGTTACCTTTTCTACAATAGAATGAGCCATCACAATCAGAATTGCATCACAGTAGTAACCAACATGGCATTTCCTTAGCAACCAGCTTAACATTATTGATTATATCACCCATTATTATGGCAACAGGCTGAATTTTTCCTGTTTATAAAAGGTCATCAGAAGAAAACAAAAATAAAATGTGTTTCTCTTGGCCTTTTTCCTTGCACAATGCACCCGTGAAGCTATCAGAAACAAAACCCATGTTGCTAGACTTGTAAAAAACAGAACTTAAAACACTGCTTTTACTGTATGGAAAATGCAATGCTAAGGGCGCCATCAGCTGCTTTTATTACAGCACATGTTTTGATATGAGGGGAAAAGAATCAGTTCTTGTGGAGAAACAGGGCTTATTCTAGAATTAATTTTGTATGTAAAACTGCACCAGTAAAGCTCACTACCAGGTCTAGGCTAGTCTTATGATTAAGGCACTGGACTAGGAAGCCTGAGTTCAGTTCTTGGTTCAGCCATAAACCAACTGTGTGACCTCTGACAAGTCATTATGCGCTTTTCAAAATTGTATTTCTCCTCAATTGTCTTTGTATCCCAGCTGTAAAATGGGGATAGTTCTAAGTCCATTTTCCCAGGCTGTCAAGCAATAGCATAACTGGGGCAGGGGGTACGCAAGGCATCAGCCCCATATGCCCACCTACAGGCAGTGCCAGGACGGTGGCTCCCCTAGGAGTCTGTTGTGCTGTAGTAGCAGCAGCTCTGTGCAGCAGCTATAATAGGCAGCAGAAGCCAGATGCAAGGACTCTATGCCACTACTGTAGCAGCAACAGCAGCAACCACCGCCTTCCAAACCAGCCGCATCTGGGGATGAGACATCCTTGAGGCAGGTAAAACTGTCCCCTACCCCACCCCTTAGCTCTCCCTGAAAGTAGAGTTTAACCCAGGTGACATCCTCCCTCCCCACAACCAGCACAGTTTTGCCCAGGATTCAAAACCTGCTAGTTACATCTCTTTTGCCATGTCTAAGTTTAAGCTTGAGGGCAGCATGCATATCAAGCTGTGAGGATGTACAAAGCCAAGCACTATGGGCCCCTAATCTCAGGCACAGCCTCACAGCACTTCCATAAAACAAAAAAGAAGAAAAATAAAAGCCTGTTGAAACATTAGGAAGGTTTTTACAGGGACAGTTGCAACTTTTATACCTTTTTCCTCCACCCCCCCCCAAAAAAGCTTGGCAAGTTTTGTTTTGTTTTTAAATCCAATTTCCCCACCTAAAACTGTTATTTCAACAAAACTTCAGAAAAAAAACATTACTTCTGAAAATTTGGCTCAGCTGTATTACTTAATTTTTTGGTATGGCATAAACAAATATAACATTTATGTTCTTTATAAACACACATAACAAACAGACATTTTGCTCACATTGAGACTGGCCCCAGCTGCTGATCTGTATACCTGGGTGTTGTACTTCTCTTTCCACCAATCTCTTGTCCCTGCATGATGTTTAGTAGGGCTGTGCAAAATTTCACCAGGTGTTTCGTTTCAAAGCTGCTTCGATGCGTTTTGAGCTCAAAACAGCAAAATCAAAATGAAACAAAAGGCTTCAAAACAGCTTCAAAACAAAATGAGGGCACTCAAAACATTTCAAAAGTTTTGAAACGTTTCAAGTTTCAAAGCCAGGCTTACTTGGCTTCAGCGTCAATCCCAGGCAGCAGCAGCAGCAGCCTCCTGTCATCCAGCATGCAGATCTAGGTGCCTGCACCCCCGGGAGGGCTGCGGGGCTGTGCCAGACTCCTCCCGGGGGTGCGGAGCCCCAGATCTGCATGCTGGATGAGAGATGAATGCCTCTGCCACCTGGGACTGGCAGCAACATCAGTCTTCCCCAGCACTGGGCACAGGCTGCACCCAGCACCAGTCCCAGGCAGCAGCAGCAACCTCCTCTCATTCGGTATGCAGATCTGGGGACTCACACCCCTGGGAGGAGTCTGGCATAGCCCCACAGCCCTCTGGGGGTGCAGGCCCCCGGATCTGCATGCCAGGAGAGGAAGCTGCTGCTGCCTGCAAGTGTCACGAGATTTGCTTTGAACAGTTTGAGGTGCAGTTTCCCAGAAACCTCTGCACCTATCTCCTCAAAACTAGGCAGGCTTCATGCCCTCCAAAGGGGCTACCATGCCTGCAATATTTAAACATCCAAATCAGGCAAGAAATGACAAAGTTTTAGACTATAATGGAGAATCATGAAAATGCCTATGGGTGAAACGGCGGAAGGCGTCGAAACGGCAAAACAGTTTCGATGACACAAAACGGGGACAGTGCCTCAAAATGAAACAAAACAACAAAACAAAACTCTGTCCCTTTGAAACAGAAAAATGAAAGTCGAAATGAAATGATGCTGTTTCATGCAGCCCTAATGTTCAAGTCACCCACGTATATGAGGACTTTTGTCTCTTCCCTGTTGCTGCTGGGGATCTGCCTGCCGCTGATCCCAGGGTCCTGCCTGAGCCACTGTACTAGTGGTTCCATTGTGCACTTCATCCTCTTCCTGAAAGGGTGGACAGTAGCAAAGTCTGAATCCATGCCAGTCTGCTGCTTGGACCACTGCCTCCTGACAGTAACAGCAGGGGAGCCTATACCTGGCCTATCTAACAGAGACAGCCTAAAGCTCTGGAAATTGCCAACTAAGGTGACGGGGGCAGCAGTCCTGGGCACAGATTTGGTTGGGGTGGGGTAGAAAAAATGTCAGCTGCCAGTGCAGCCATGCAGGCAGCTGAAACTCACTGCTATCTACATGTAGAGCCAAGCACAAACACCATCAAAGTTCCCGAGAGTTGCATCTGGTGCTCCAGCACTGGATCATACCCTTTAGGGAAGAAAATTGAGCACGATCCTCTATGCACACCCTCTCACATACACCCACAGAAGAATTAACATATCATAGAAAACATGAGAGCAGAGTCCTGAGTAGTTTGTAATATCAGAGAAAGGCCAACTACAAGATAAATTTTTTATTCAGTCCTGACTCCACAACTGGGAAAAGTTATATCTCAGGAATAGCATGGCTCTGAGAATGACCAGAATTCTCTCACAAGTAAAAGGAAATGTCAGTAGCGTGATGTTTTAAACCCAAAACATTAGACCAGGAACAGTATAATTACACCTTAACATTTTAAAAAGAAAAACGGTACAGCACTTAATTTACTCTACATGAGTTACCCACATGTAGTTCATATAATTTGTTACTTCAACTAGAACTATTCAGAAAGGATTTGCAGTTATTTAAAATATGAAAATATTTGCTAGCTTTAGACTACTCTTTATATTACAGCTGGTCGAGCCAACTAATAAATTTCCTGAGCAGCACAAAGATTAGCCTTATTGAATGAATCAACTATTTCCAAATATGGTTTGGAAAATATTTAACTACCAGATCTTTGGAAATGCAAGCACCAAAACACAGTTCAAAGCACATACAGATTTCAAAAGCTCAAAAAAACATTCCCTCCAATTAGTTATTGGGTTAAGACTCAGTCATCTTTCTGAGTCATCCATTATGCTGCTCTCCTTCGCTTAGTTTGGGTGCAGGCTGAAAGCAGTCACTCTCAGTTCCTGAAAACTCAATGTTGTGAAATTCCCACACTCCAAAGCAACTTAAAACAGAGAAACAAAATAACAAAATTTTCCTCTCTTATCTTCCTGTTCTTGTACCTCTACTGCCCCTCTTTCAGCCTTTCGTATAGGCTATTACTACTGTATGTAATGAACTCTTGCTGCCAAGGCACTGTGGCCCATCTTTCCTGCTTTCCCTTTTTCTTATGCTTGTGTCCTGCTCAGCGGGAACTATTTATTTCAGGATTTTGTGCTGAGGTCTGCTACCATAGATTTTGACCATTTGTGTGTCTCCACCATTTTTCTCACAAAGATTCTCACAACAAATACAAACTCCCAAATTTCTCCTTTCTTCTTGTTCTTTTCAGCGTGATACTCAATTCCCTATGCATCTTACTTTTATTACAAGTTTAAAAATCTCAAAATTCCCCAAATAGCATCTCAACAAAAGTCTTCTTAATTCAGTTACCTGAGTATTTATGCTTTGCTATAACTGTCATAATATCACAATCATATCCTGGTCATATTATCCCCAAAATTAAAAGCATGCTTTCAGGGACACGGGGACAAATGCTGTTCTAATAGTGTATTAAAGATAGTGTGTTCTAATTTAAAAATATTAAATAGCCAATAAAGGAGCAGGGAGTTGGACTAGATGACCTCCTGAGGTCTTTTCCAACCCTAATTCTCTATGATCCTATGAAGAATATTTTAAATGTTCCTTTAATATTGTCAGTCTGCAAAGTAAGAATTATCTTTTTGTTAACTGTGTACAAAGTGGCTAAGGTTGAGGACACAGACAGGACTTAGGTACTACTTCAATAGAAGCAATATCATGCAGGACTAAATTTGACCCCAGTGAAAGACAATGACGCTTCCATTGAAGTCAGTGGGTATTGCATTTGCATTTATCTCAATGTAGTTACATTACCACAAAATCCGACATTGTAGAGATAAAAGAACAACAAGTTGTCTTCTCAGATCTGGACATTTTCTCTGAAGGACTGGGATGGCTGCTCAGATACTGGATACAGAGCAGACCCAGACTGTTATTAGCAGGGATCTGGATTTTCTGTTTGCCATGGGAAATGTGGAAAAACATGGGATTTTCTCCTTTAAGGGAGAAAAATATGGGAAATGCATTCCAGTCTACAAGGGGCTGGGGGAGCGAGAGGAGGGTGATGAGGCAGGGGGTGCCACATGTGTGTGCATGCAGACACATGCACATGACAGCCAGGCAGCATGGAGAGCAGCTCCCCGTAGATAAGTCTTAGGTGGAGGGGATTGGGGCCCCCATAGTGAGGGTGGGAGGGAGGGAGAGAGAGAGTTGGGCAGGGCTGGGGATGCTACCCAGCTGGGGCAGTGCATGAGGCCTGGGGCTTGGGGGCCAGGGCTAGGGCTGGGGCAGGAGTGTGAAGCCACAGGGCCCAGCTGACAAATGGGACAGAGCTGCGGGCAGCTCATCCAGTGGGTGGTAAGGGAGCTGGCTCCCTACCACAGTGCACACTCCTAGGGGGGGACAATGGGGGGCACATGCCCCCCCCCAGATTTGTGCGCTCAGTGGGAGTGGATGTGGGCTGCCAGCTGTGGGCTTGTGGCTCCTTGCCCTGCTGCCCTCCCCCTGGGGTCTCCGCAGCCCAGCAGGCAGAACCAGCATGGCAGGGCAGAGCAGCGTGGGGAGGCATAGTGCCACTACTGGGTCCCCCATCCTGCCATGGTGAGGCACCTCCTGCCTACCCAGCAGCAGTGGGGGTGGTAGTGTGGAGTTGTGCCACCCAGTGCTGCCCCAGGTGGGCAGAGAGCACCTCGCTCGCCATGGTGGTGTGGGGCTCCCAGTGGCAGTACCTAGCATGCCCATCTCACTCTGCCCTCCCGTGGTGGGTCTTGTCCTGCCTGCTGGGCTGTGGAGGCTGCTGGGGGAAGCGCAGCAGGGTGAGGAGCCCCAAGCCCACAGTGGGCAGCATGCATCCACTCCCCACCACAGCTCCACTCCAGCTGTGCCAGCTGTGGGGGAAGGGGCGGCTGGGCTCCACACTCTGCTTTGGCCTTAGCAGCTGCTTCAATTATTACAGGGGGCCAGGGGGCTGTGGCCCCCTATAATGGGGGGCCAGGGGGCTGTGGACCTGGGTCCCTGACCCTATAGCCCTGGCAGCTGGGGGTGCCCTCCAGGGCTGGGGAAGAGGGCAGGGGGCTGCGGGTTGGGGAGTGAGGAGCACCTGGGAGGTGGGGGCTGTGGGTCAGGAGTCAGGAGTGAGGGGTCAGGAGTGAGAGGCACCAACAGGGCTTCGGGGGGGCTGAGGGTTGGGCGTGAGGGGCAATGGCATGGGCAAAGGCAGGCACTTCTATATCAGGGCTGCACAGCGCCACAAAGCAACGCGGGGGAGGGGGGGTGGGCAACACCCACAGCTGGCCCCACATCCTGGTAAGTGAAGGGGGCAGAGGGAGCTCTGATTTTCTATGATAAAAACCCCCCAAATGACATGCCAACATTTATAGGTATTTATAATTTGTTTTATTATAATAATTGAGGCACTGGTAGGCTTCCATATTGCTTTAAAATTATAAATATATCAATAACACTTTGTATTCAACTGATACCTATATATATAGTGGAATTTCGTTTTTAATCATGGAAAAACACAGATTTGGGGTTTTTTTAATCAGAGAATTTGGGATTTTTAAACAAACTAAACTAGGATACCTGGTTATTACTGGTTAAATAAATTTAGTAATTAGTGTCTTACTCTTGGTTCACATTTTTACAAGTCACTTCAAAGTGAAGCTGTCTTTAGCTCTGAATTACAGCTTGTAAAAATTAACAGTATTAAATATAAACAAAGACACATCTGTGCCTTGGCTTTCTGGATATGCTTATAGCAGTAGTATGAGCAACATATTTTCCAAAGCTGTTCTGTTTGAGTATCCATGAAAACTATAATAGCTGTGAGTTTGGGTCATTTTCCAATACGTTAGCAGTATTTTGCTCTTTACTTTAAAAAAAAAAAACAACAGGTAGTTTTGTTGACAACTCAAACATGTAGCCCTCTCTTCTAAGCACACTAAACTGTAGTTTTGTATATTAAGCAGGACATTTTTACAGTAGAAATCTGGCATACATAAATGTCACATGGTAAATTCTAAAAATTATACCACTCAATCTTTTTCCTCTCCTGTCAAGCCTCCTTTCATTTGTCATCTCCTCCTACTGTTCTCATTAAGCTGATAACTACTCATAGCAGGGGCTGGGCCTTTATTTGTTTTGTACTCTTATTTCTGTAAGGCACTTGTATATCTTCAACTCTGTATTAGTAACAAACAACAGAAAATGCTGATTGTAGACTTGTTTAATCATACAGCTGTGCCCAATATCTATTAACCACAATTCCTAATGACACTGAATTCTCTCTTAATGGGTACCCAAAATCATAGGTGCTGCGCCGACTTTTATTTTTGCCAGGGGGTGGGGAGGAAGGGAGGCTAAGACGATGGACATGTGGAAAGTTTTATGCATTTCAGGCCCTCGGGCCCCCACATACTTGGCTCTCCTGCCCAAAATTACATTATAATAAAGTATCAAAGAGCCTCAATTTCAATTTACATAGTTGCTACATGTAGCTGATCTTGGCAGAATTTTAAGGAAAGTGAAACCTGGTGAAAAGGAACATGTTTGACGGTATGTCCTGTCCCTTCTCAGTTAGGTAGGGCTAGAAAGATTATAACCCGGGGCAGGCAATTATTTCAGATGGTGGGCCGCTTAACAAGTTTTCATGAGCTGTCGAGGGCCACATGAATAGCCTCATCTCTTGACAGTTGCCCTGCTCCCTGGTTGCCAAAACCCAAAATCATATGCTGAAAGTCAAACACTTACTATAACATATTTTCATTTTATTACAAAAATATTTCAGTCATGATTTCTGTTTGTGTACTGTATATAGAGGAGATTGGATAATAACTCAAAAATAAGTTCTTAGCCTTGTATATTGTGGGGTGTGTGTGTATGGTGGGGTGTGGGGGTTGCGTGTGGGGGTGTGTGCACATGTGTGTGGTAGGTTGTATATATGTGTGTGTATGGTGGGGTGTGGGGGTATGTGCATGTGTGTGGTGGGTTGTGTGTATGTGTGTGTATGGTGGGGTGTGGGTGTATATGGTAGGGTGTGCGGGGTGTGTGGGGGGGGCTTGTGAGGGGGTATGGCTGTGTGGGGGGGGCATAGGGTATGTTGGGGGGGTTGTGTATATGTGGGGGGTTGTGGAGCGGGGTGTTAGACATTTGTAGGGTGGGAGGAAGAGAGTGGAGGGGTGGGGAAACCCCTCCCCTGTACTCCCCCAATGGGAGCAACAGCAGGTTGGGGCGCTCAGGGTGCTTGTGCCTGGCACAGGAGCTGGTGCCTGGCAAGGCATGGCTTCAGCCAGCACCGCACATCACGGTGAGGGCGCAGCCTCTGCCAGGCAGTCTGTATCAGCGATGCTCCCTGCACTCACTGGGCATGGGAGGGAAGTCCCAAGTGCTGGAGCCAGCTGCCTCCCCTGCCCCACAGGGGAAGGTGCCTGGGGCTTCCCTCCTGTTCTGCACAGCCTGATAGGGAAGGCAGCCAGCTCCAGTGAGCAGGCTTCCCTCCCATGTCGCGTGAGCGTGGAGGCTGTGTGTGTGGCAGGCAGCAGGGTGACAGACTGCCCAGTGGAAGCTGCACCCCTCACTGTGATGTGCAGTGCTAGCTGGAGCTGCATCCTGCCGGGCACCTGCGTGTGCACTGAGCATGAGTGCCCTGAGTCCCCCCGCTTGCTGCTGCTGCTGCCGCCACCACCTGCTGGGGCTGCATGCCATGGGGGGAGTGTGGGGGGAGGTCCCCATGCCCCCACACCCTCCCTCACACCCAAACGCTGCCCAACCAAGCTCCGCACTGCTGCTGACCCCTGGGCATGGAGCCACCAGCCCCAGCCCCACGCTCCTGCCCAGCTGCAGCTCTGTCCCTAGCACTCCCCTACCTGCTTCCTGGAGCGACCTGGAAGCAGGGGAAGTCAGGCAGGTCTCCAGCAGCTGCAGCAGCAGCAGCCCTGCCTGGAAGCTGTGTGCTGGCCAGGGTGGGCCCTTCAGCCTACAAGGGTGGGAGCGAGTTGCAATAGGGTATGTTGGGAAGGGGGGTGTACATGTGAGCACCTTGCTCCCACCCTTGTGGGCAGGAGGGCTGGGTGGGGTACCATTTGTTGGTGGGTGCTGCAGGCTGGATGAAAGTGCTTGGTGGGCCGGATCCAGTCTGCAGGCCATATTTTGCCTGCCCCTGTTATAACCCATAGTTGGAGCTGATTTGTTCCAGCTTTGAGTTTGCATCTTACAGATAAAGCAGGCCCTGAGGAAAAGGCTACAAACACACTTGTAGCTGGGACTTCCTTTTCCACATCCCTGGCAGAAGAGTGAACACATTTGCTTACAGTATGTTACAAGAGGCACTACCCTGACGTGCACTGACAAATATGAACTGAACCATACAGACTGTATTTCTGTTAAACACTACAAGAAGGCGTTACTACAACATTAATGCTCCAAGAACAACCCTGGAAATACTAGCTTTTAAGGTCAACTCAGCAGCAGTGATAATTTAACCACATTGCCTAGCCAAAGTACTTCAAGTATTAAAACTGCAGGCCTATGTTGCTGTAGACTAAGATCATGTGTATGTATTTGTGGCTAAATAAACACCGTGGGCCAATTAGCATTTCAGGGGATAAAGTTTTGTTACGCATGAATGTGACGTTCTTTTTAAGGTGTCTTTTCCTAACCAGTCAGTCCTATTATACATAAGCAGCTAGAGCAGGGGGTGCTTAATCCCCAGCCCGCAGGCCAAATCCAGCCCACAGAGCCATAGCATCTGGCCCACGGAGCTCTCCATGGATTGGGAAATTTGGCAGTGGAGGAGCAGTGACAATTAATACTGTCACCCCTCCCCTGCTGCTAAATTCCCAAGCTCTGCACAGCTGAATGTAGTTACATGCTACCTTTCAAACAGGCTAAGTGGAAGTATCTACTTATTAAGGGAGGCAAAGATGAGCTAAGTACCCTCAGAGCATCTCAGAGGTAATCCTCTTCAAGTGAGGATTATCTTCAGGTGGAGATGTGGAACTCATGTTGTAGTAACAGTCTGCTCCACAAAGCCAATACCAGAAATTTGCAGTCCTCCCTTATCCGAGGAGACTCTGCCCTCGGACCTGTGCCCTCTCAACTACCCCATGTGGACCAGCTCTCATCCAGAATACTACCACCCTGGACTGACTGCTGGGGATAGCCAGACAGCCACAGATAGGTGGGGAGGAGGAAGAGGGGGAGGGAGGGCATATGACTGTCTCTGCCAGGCCCCACGGCTTCAAGTTAGCATGTGCTAATTGTAACGTAACTACATTCTCAGAAGTGAAGGCAAATGGCTATGATTCAAACTATTTCTCCACCGTAACTGTGGTATTACAGATAATACCAGCTGACTACTTACAATGCAGTTTGATTGTCCATCAGACATCTATTATACATGTAATCCAAAAAATTGGAACTGACTTTAAAGAGAAAAAACAGGCTTTGGAACAGGCCCTAACAGATTAAGTAATCAGAATACTTTCTCTTTTTTTAAAAAGTGAAAATACTAGAATTTTAAGTTTGGAAATTTTATGACAACAAAGTTCATTAGCAAAGTTACTAAAATACAAAAAACACTTAAGTCATCACATGAATCACTGACAAGTTAATCAGCCTCTGGGAGTTTGTCATCATCAAGAAGATAATTTACGGCCTTCAAGAAGCTGTTTCATTTGGCTTATAAGCTACTAAACCTTCTGATTCAGCCACACTTCACATAAAAAAAGTGTCATTGGGTGCCCTTCCTGGAAACTTAAAGAACATCACTATCCCCTGCTATAGTTTTAAAGACCTCATATACTATAAAAATCTAAGCTTTGGACTTCCTGGTTTGTCTGCCAGGCTAAGTGACATTACAGGTACCATAAATGTAGATTTTCCTTTCCTAACCTCATGTTACATTACTTTGTTTATGGCATGTGTGACTGTGCTTTGCCAGGAAACCCCCGGCTCAGATTTCTCAGCATTTGAGGGCAGGAATTTAGCTAAAAGACACTGATGAGCATCAGCCAGAACTGTGATTTGTTCTGGAAACTTTCAAAGAAATTTTGCAATTCATTGCCCCCCCCCCCCCCCACCCCCCTTGAAATGTCATTACTGACATTTGGAAGAAAAGGGAAAAGAAATAGGATGGGTTTTTCAATCCACATTTGGTGCAGAAATCCTTCACATTTGTCCTATTTAAAATAAAGAGTTTGATTCACATAGGGCGTGTCTTTATGTGCCGGTATGGAGATGTTGCTACTGCACTGTGCTTTCGTACTTCCAAATCCTCACCTTTTGGAAGTACTAAAGCATACTATCAGCCCATACTGTGCCGTATGCCGGGAACATGGTTATTTTTAGCTGCTACTTTGCCATAGCGGTATGCTATAACAAGGGATCGTGCCGCTACAGTGAAGTAGCTGTTGATCGCATGTGGACGCACATGATTGTTATGTTGCTGTAGTGCATTGCTATAGTAATGTAGCATCATATGTAGAAGTGCCCATAGAGAAGATTTGGGGAAAATAAATACTATCTCATAATTTGAGTAGTTGATATAATGTTATTCAGTAGTCAGCAAACATACACCATTTTGTTTTGTTCCTTGACTTTTACTATCCAGTGGAGATATAATCAAACCTCTCCCAAGCACTAACACCAGCTGTGTGCTTTTAAAGCACCTGTAAGTTAGTTGGCAAAGGAATCAAAAAAAGTCCACCTTGACAAATGCTAAAATTTTAGTGAATACTCAATCCTTAGTTTCTGTAAGTAACCACACTCACAGAATAACTCAAACCAAAATTCATTTCTTTAAACCATTGCATTTTACAGTTTGAACCCTTCCATTATCCTTGGTCAGATTTTGACATACTGTTGCCAGTTCACCTCCCCTTCCTTCCTGCCTGCCAACCTCTGGCCATAGAAAAGCAAACAGTGTTTCTAATCGGCTTTCTACAAACTCCCTGATCTCAGGCCTGACTTCCCTTCATGGAGGGTTTTGACAGGCAAGCAATAGTATCTTACAACAGCCTCACATGGAATATGGCAAATGTATACAAATGTGATAGTCTCACTTCTTCAGGAATGCTTTGACAAGCAAGTCAGACACCACTTGCTAGATCTGCTGAGGCATTCTTCACTCCGTGAGAATAAGAGCTACTTCTCTCCTTAGCAACTGAGAGAGGCTACCACGTTTTACCCTTCCCATTAGACCAGACATCTACAGCTGGTGTTGCAGAGTGAGGTTGACGGAGCCAACAGGTACTTCTTAACGCCTTCATGACCAGTGTGGAGTATGTATATACATCACAAAACTCATAAAGCTCTCTCTTCACTCCTTAATAGTTCCATCTATTCGGGCACTCACATGTTTCTCTTCATTTATAGTTCAAAGTGTTAATTTCTACCCATTTATTTTTTAATCTAATCCTTGCCTCAGATAATCTCTTGGACAAAGGCACAGATGGAGAAAGGCACAAAAGAACAAAGTCTGGTATCTTTTTCTGTCACTGTGTGGTCTGAATTCTTTTAAAAACCTGACAGTTACCCACCTCATTCTTCTTTATGTTTACAACCTTTAACAGCTAAAATAAAAACAGCTCCCCATCTGCATTATACCATTAGCATTAACTTTTAGAACAGTTTTAGAACACTGGCCCAGACACTCCTACCTGGCAACAAAACTCATGGAAAGGAGAAAATCTCCTGAAGGCTCTCTTCATAGCATTAATGTCCCATTTTTCTATAGGACTAGAGAAAAGAAGGCCAATTTCCATTTCCAAATCTGGTGAATCCTCGACAAAGAGGCATACCTAACAATTTTTGTGGCCTGAGCAGCTATAAGCAGAGGTGTGTGCCAAGGGGGAGAGGGAGAGGAGTGCCAAGCATCAGAGTCTTACCTGATCCTTGGTTGCTACTGTTGTAGTGTGAGGTCCCCATACTTTGGCTGCTGCTGCCACTGAGAAAGCTCCTTGGCACCCTCTTTAAATCATCACCCACAGCTGGTGTCCCATTTGCCCACCCCCTAGTTACATTACTGGTCCCACATCCTAGAACAGTGCCAAACATTTCTCTGCAAGGTGTAAAGCACTCCCAATCTCTGTAAGAAGCAATGGGAACTGATAATGTTCCACATCCCTCATCAGGATCAGTCTAAGTTGGAAAAAGGTGACATGATTCAGAATGCTACAACCCAGCAAAGAAACAAGATCTCTCTCTTCTGAGACCAGAATTATGGCAGCAGAATAAGCTTGCCTTCTGCAAGGCATATGTCAATGGTCAATTAGGAAGAGGCAACTTTCTGAATCTGCTCGATCAGTCTCCTCAAACAGTTGAGCTCAACCTATAAGATGATCTTCTCGACTAAGTACAGACAGTCAAAAAGCTCGGGGCTGAATCAGTTCAATCTTTGCAAGTTAGTCTAAGCTGCATAGTCTGAACTGATAAGCAAATGAACAGACATTCACTTTGGGTTCTGGAAATGCAGCCACATGCCTCCAGTGGCTCAGGCCAGAAGCTGGGGGGTGCTAGAGCATGTCTCCCTGCTTATTTGGAGTAGACAGCTTAGGCCAAGGTTAACCCAACCATCCTGCAATGGGAGTTTGTGGGGGACATGCAAAGCACCCTGAGATGCTGGGGGGACTGTCAGTTAACTTGAATCTGGAGGGGATCTGGGACAAAAGTTCAATAAACCTATTTGACTTAAATCAGTTAAGTCTGATACTACATCCATCTAGGTTTATCTTAAACTGGTTTCAGCCATTTTGAAAGCAGTTTATGTTGATTGAACTTCTGTTATGCTACAGGTTTGAACTGGTTTCCAATCACTTATACCAGTTTATGTTTAATTTCTGTCCCTAGCCCTGGTGAGGGGATTTTAAACTTTGCCTTTCTTCTGCTGTGTTTATACTTGAAATCCTGATGAGCAGTTTTGGGGATGGAGTTCTATGGAAGGATCAAGATTCAGTTTCTATATATAGTTTCATTAAGGTCTAAGTAGTTTGTTTGGGTTTTTTTCTTAGTTTTCCTCAAGACCTCTAGGCCAAATCCTGTACAGTGCTGAGGACTTGAAAATGACCTTAACTTCAATGACAGAATAGCATACTCAATTACTCTCAAGATTTGGCCCTTAATTATTATTAAACAGAAACAAAAACAACCAAACTCACAACCCACCTTTTTTTCTGCTGTTCTTATTTTATCTTATAGATAACAAAAAGAAAGTCAAGCTGTTTGGCATAAATTTATGCTACTTCAGGTATTCAATTCAAGTCAGCCATGGCAGATGTAGGCTTCATTTTTCTTGGTAGCACAATCATTCTTGTGAGAGAGAGAGAATACAAGCACACTCTGAAATCTGTAATTCGTTTTCCAGACAGTATCTTTGCCTGTATAGGATAAGCTATGCAACTCTTTACACTTGAACAGAAATACTTTTTGTTGTTTGACATTTCTAGCACAGATTTTTCTTAGTCTCCACGTCAACTTTCAAAAACCATTTTTTTAACTAACAAAAAAAAAAAGCTATCTAACAAGGTTAGATGACAGATCTAGTAGCACTTTATGCATGATCTGGTACATCATTGAATGACACATCTATATCAAGGCCATCTTCTGTCAGGGAGAGCTGTTCTCAAAAACAAATGTATTGTCTGACATGTCACATATGTCCAAACTAGTACCAGTGCTATAACCATTACTAGTAAAGGGTGCCTATGCCTGAATTTAGGGCAGTGTGTGACCCTTTTAATTCAACCAGTTTATTTCAGATAACTGATAATAATAACACTTTATTAATTAGTTCCTTAGAGCTTCCCAATATGTCAAACAACACCTTTATCCCCTTTGACCAAAGAGACTAACTCAGGTGCCTCCATTGGTTGTTTCCATGAAGAAGAGACTCTTAAAGTCAGCTAAGCAGTCCTACTCATTTACAAAGAATGTAAAAAGTCCTTCTTCCTTTAGTATAGGAAGATCAAACAACAAGAGACAATTTCTTGGCTCCTAGGTCCAAGCCCCTATCAGCCAACACTAAGCCCAAAAGCTTTCTCTAGCCTATTACCAAGGTCATGGTCTATGCTCATTCAGGATGTGTTTGGCTTTCATTTCCTTCTCTCATTACTTCTCTGGGGTTTCTGTTACTTCTCTCTGACAGATCTCTACTAAAAACAATGCACAACTGAGTCTCTCACCTAAGTAATCTACATTTTTGAATGGCCTGATGTGTACTTTTGTTTTGAATCATGACACGTGCCTGTATTTAGGGTAGAGTTCGCTATTGTGTTGTAAACAGCTCCACTATTTCTTTCATGCATCTGAAAAGGTGGGCAACTGAAACGCCACAGCTTCAATAAGCTTTAATCCAATCTGCACCAATACCATATGTGACAGCATTATACTGAAAGAAAAGCAGAAGGAAGGCTAAGAGAGACTTTTTCTTCTATTCCCTGGGATTGTAATGTGTGTTCAGGATAGAAACACATATTCTACTGAAATGTGTCAAGTTACACTTAGAGCAAAGACCTACAGCACCAACTGTATACTATTTTCCTATTTAATATAATAGCAGTTAATAGCTGACCTTTAACAGAAACACTAAGGCAAAGAAGCAACAATATTTATTTAAAAAACAAATGAACAAACAAGCAAACAGCAACAAAAACTAAGCCAGGCAGAATTTACAAAATTCAGACCCAGATTTAAATCAATGAATTTCGGGGATATTCAGCTGAGCAGGGGAAGGGAAATGTCTTCGGGCTTTTTCACTGCATCAAGTACATTTAAAGTGCTACTTTATCTCATGTTGGCATTCTAAGTTGCGATGTCAGCCACAAAGGTTTTTTTTCTTTTTAAAGGTAAAGTAATTTGTCTTAAATCTGCAAAACAGCAGACTTGACTGGCAGAGAAGAGATATGTTTCTATAATATCTTCCTTTGGGTACAAACTACACTGCACTGGAAACAAATGATTTTCAATCATTGATTGCTTACATCTCCAAGTGAGAGACAGAGTGGACAAGAAAGGTTGAAAGGAAGCAGTAAAGCCTGCTCTTTCTATAAATGTGTTTGTGAAAATACACAAACTTACTTGCTTTGCACTGTATTTCTTGCTGCTTCAATTGATCTGATGGGTGAACTATAAGTGTTATGTTAAGTGCACTTATGAGCTGTCTTGTTTCATTTTACTTGCAGCTCTTTATCTTATGCTAAATACCATTTTTAAACAAAACCTTTTCCAGCATCCTCAGTGAATTACCTCTGATATGCTTGCCACTGCTACAGAAGCTTGTATGCAATACACCTTCCATCTCTTGTACCATGCGACTGATTAACGTCATCACCCATTTTACAGATGAAAAGCAGATGGAGAGAAGGTAAAGGCAAATGTTAAGAACTGTCCAAGTGTTACAGGGATAAAGGTTGTAGCTGTGTTGGTCTAAAAGTACAAGCAGTCAGTGTGGTAGAGGCAATATCTTTTATTAGACCAACTAGACAGTTGCAGACAAAATTTTTCTTCGGTTGCAAGCTTTCCGGCATGTGCACCCTTCCTCAGGCATAGGAGAAGGCAAAGGTTGTAAAATTTCTTCCAAGTAGAAATGAAAATTTATATTGTACAGGAGAAAAGTTGGAGCAGTCTATTTATCTCAAAGGTGTCTGATGGCAAGCAGGATGTTGAATTATGCTTTGTTCTTGTTAAGATCTTTCATAGTTCACAGGAGGATTGATGATGGAAAGTTTCCCCATGGGCAAGGAATTTCTGTTGTGTTCAGGTTGCTCTGCAAGTATGAAAATTTGGCTGAAAACAAAAAACTGGAGCAGGAGTGTTAGCTTCCAAGTCTCAAGGTGTTGAATTTTGCTTCCTTCTTGTAAAACAATGACATTTTCATTTCAAAATGGCTAATTACAATATCTTCCATGTTTCAGGGATAGATGTAGCAGCCATGTTGGTCTAAAAGTTTTGAAGGAAATTTGCATACTTACAGAGCAACCTCAACACAACAGAAATTCCTTGTCCAGGAGAACCTTTCCATCACCAATCCTCCTGTGAAATATGAAACATCTCAACAAGAACAAAGCATAATTCAACATCCTGCTTGCCATCAGACACCTTTGAGGTAAATAGACTACTCCAACTTTTCTCCTGTACAATATGAATTTTCATTTCTACCTGGGAGAAATTTTACAATCTTTGCATTCTCCTTTGCCTGAGGAAGGGTGTGTGCCCAAACACTTGCAAATAAAGAAAAATTGTGTTTGCAACTGTCTAGTGGTCTAATAAAAGATATTGCCTCTACCACACTGACTGCTTGTCCAAGTGTTAAGTTCTTTGGAGCAGCAACTGTCATTTATTCTACATGCAGGGCACAACAACAGGTTGCTGCCTTCAGATACTAACAAAATGTAAGTGTTACATTTTAACAGCAACTGTTCTGAATGTCTCCGGGTTGGGAATCTAATTTACAACACCTGGGATCTCATTTTTATCTAAAGAATATGATTTGGAAGTTTGGAAATGAAGGTTTTCAGCACTTCTGAAAATAAAATCCCATTTTCTTGATGTGGGCATCCAAACCTCAGGTATCCTAAATTACCTAAGATTTTTGAAAACTGATGAACATAACTTTGAAATGATTACGCAAGAAGTTGGTAGTTTACATAAGGCATGGACTGGAGATCTTTAGCTTCCACTTCCATCCTTTTGCCAAAATACCTTCACAACAAGAGTTATCTACTCATTGCAGAAACTGCACACTTTCCACACTGGAATCATACAAGCAGATTGTCTATGCTGGAGTAACTTGCATCAAATTGTGAGCATCAGAAGACAGAAGAGGCATCTTATAACCTGGTTCTTTAGTTTCTAGATTTTAATTCAATTGCCTATGTGGTCTTCATGATCTATGCTTATGTTCATTTCTATAGCTGGGGAGGTACAGCAACTCAGACCTCAGGATTCTCAGAGACCCTGGGTACTGCTGAACCTTTGCTGTTGTGGCTTTGCTGCTAGGTAGCCATAACAGCTAGTTAAAATGTTATCGCTCAGACACCTTTTAAATACTTTATTATTATAGTGTCACACAAGACATAAACAGATATTAAGAAAATGTTAAAAGCATGCCTTATTGTCAAGTTTCCATCATAGTAAACGCTTATTATACTTAAAATTAAAATACACATAGTAATTTCTTAACATAAAAAATTGAGCAGTCACTGCTAGTTTGTTTATTCACATTTATATTTTCATGTTGCTGTTTCCTGTGTATTAGATACATTATATAGTAGAGAAAAGCAAAGATATAATCTTTCAGTGTAGATGGCAGAGCAGTTCAATATCCAGAAAAGTCATAAGAATAATCAAGGGGTAAGAAGAAAATTGAAACTTATAAGTTTTGAAAAAATATCTTTTGATTAAGAAGGACAACTTGCTAGGTCAGTAGCAAGAGGAAGATCAGGGAAAGTGCGAGTCTCATGCTGAATGGGGAAGGCAACCTTGTGACCGAGGATGCAGAAAAGGCTGAAATGCTCAATGCCTTTTTCACCTCAGGCTTCACATGCAAGGTCAGCTCCCAGACTGCTGCACCTGGAAGCAGAGCTTAGGGAGGAGGTGAGCAGCCCTCAGTGGTGAAAGAACAGATTAACGACTATTTAGAAAAGCTGGACGTGTACAAGTCCATGGGGCCAGATGGGATGCACCCAAGGGTGGTGAGGGAGTTGGCTGATGAGATTACAGAGCTATTGGACATCCTCTTTGAAAACTCATGGAGACCAGGAGAGATCCTGGATGATTGGAAAAGGGCAAACATAGTGCCCATATTTAAGAAAGGGGAAAAGAAGGATTCACGGAACTACAGACCAGTCACCCTCAGCTCAGTCCCTGGAAAAATCATGGAGCAGATCCTCAAAGAATCCATTTCTAAGCACTTGGAGAAGAAGGTGGTTAGGAACAGTCAGCATGGATTCACCAGGGGCAAGTCATGCCTGACCAACCTGATTGCCTTCTATGATAAGGTGACTGGCTCTGTGGATGTGAGGAGCCCAGTGGATGTGATATACCTTGATTTTAGCAGGGCTTTTGATATGGTCCCCCACAACATTCTCGCAGGTAAGCTAAGGAAGTACAACCTGGATGAATGGACTGTGAGGTGGATAGAAAACTGGCTGGAGCATCGGGTTCAGAGGATAGTAATCAATGGCTTGATGTCTAGTTGGTAGCCAGTATCAAGTGGAGTGCCCCAGGGTCAGTTCTGGAGTCAGTTTTGTTCAAGGTCTTCATCAACAACCTGGAAGATGGCATAGAGTGCACCCTCAGCAAGGCTGCAGGTGACACCAACCTGGGGGGAGCAGTAGATACATTGAAGGGTAGGGCTAGGATTCAGGGTGACCTAGACAAATTGGACAATTGGGCCAAAATTAATCTCATGACATTCAACAAGGACAAGTGAAATGTCTTGCACTTAGGACGGAACAAACCCATGTACCAGCACAGGCTGGGGGCTGACTGGCTGGGGAGCAGCTCTGCAGAAAAGGACCTGGAGGTTACAGTGGCAATGAGCTGAATATAAATCAGCATTGTGCCCTTGTTGCCAAGAAAGCTAATGGCATACTGGCTGCATTATTAGGAGTGTTGCCAGCAGGTCAAGGGAAGTGATTGTTCCTATCTATTCTGCATTGGTGAGGCCACATCTGGAGTACTGTGTTCAGTTTTGGGCCTCCCACTACAGAAAGGATATGGAGAAACTGGAGAGAGTCTAGCAGAGGGCAACAAAAATAGTGAGGGGGTTGGAGGACATGACTTATGCTGAAAGACTGAGGGAACTGGTCTTATTTAGTCTAGAGAAGAAGAGACTGAGAGGGGACTTAATAGCAACCTTTGACTACCTGAAGGGGGTTCGAAAGAGGATGGAGACTGTTCTTAGTGGTAGCAGATTACAGAACAAAAAGCAATTGTTTCAAGCTGCAGCAAGGGAAGTTTAGATTAGCTATTAGGAACAATTTTTTCACTAGGAGCATAGTAAAGGACTGGAACAGGTTATCCAGAGATGTGGTGGAAGCTCCATCCTTGAAGGTTTTCAAAACCTGGCTAAACAAAGCCTTGGCTGGGATGATCTAATTGGGGATGTTCCTGCTTTGAGCAGGGGGTTGGACTAGATGACCTCCTGAGGTCCCTTCCAACCCTAACTTTCTATGATTCTATGACAATAATGCCTTGATTTTAAATTAAAAAACTATTATCTGAAGAAAAAAAGAGATGGGAGAAAAATCAAATGATCTAGAAAAGGCCTTCTGGTGCTGAAAATATTAAAATAAAACACAGGAGTGGAAACAGTAATAAACAGCATAATACAAATATTTAATTTAACCTCCTGATATGCAATGTAAGCAAGCAAAGAATGAACACTCCTATGAGTCAGTATGTACATCAGTTACATAATGGTAAATGTGCAATTATGGCTCATTTAAGTGAACACTGTATTTATTTTCTAACATGTCTCTATATGTCGCAAATTGGCTGGAGGGCTGCACCCAGAGTGTGGTGGTGGATGGGTCATTTTCGACCTGGAGGGATGTGGGCAGTGGAGTCCCCCAGATCTCGGTCCTCAGGCCCGCACTGTTCAACATCTTCATCAGCGACTTGGACGAGGAGGTGAAAAGCACCCTGTTCAAATTCGCAGATCACACTAAGATGTGAGGAGAGGTGGGTACACTAGAAGGGAGGGACAGGCTACAACTAGATCTGGACAGGTTACAGGGGTGGGCGGATGAGAATAGGATGGGATTCAATATTGACAAGTGCACGGTACTGCACCTGGGGAGGAAGAACTAGCAGCATACCTACAGGCTGGAGAACTCCCTTCTCATCAGTGCAGAGGCAGAAAGGGATCTTGGAGTCATTATTGATTCCAAGATGAACATGGGCCAACAGTGTGAGGACGTGGTCAGTAAAGCTAACAGCACCTTGTCATGCATCCACCAACTCATCACAAGCAGGTCCAAGGAGGCGATCCTCCCCACTCTGTGTGACATTGGTCAAGCTGCAGTAGGAGTACTGCAACCAGTTCTGAGCACCGCACTCCAGAGGAGGGTCACTCGCATGGTCAGGGGCAACAGGGCAGGCCCTACGAAGACAGGCTATGAGACCTGAACCTGTTAAGTCTCCACAAGAGAAGGCTGTGAGGGGATCTGGTGGCCACCTATAAACTTACCAGGGGGGACCTGTGGGGAATGGGAGAGCCCCTGTTCCCCCAGGCACTACCAGGAGTAACTAGGAATAACGGCCACACGTTGATTGAGAGTAAGTTCAGGCTAGATATCAGGAAGCACTACTTCACAGTCAGAGCAGCTAGGATCTGGAACCAACTTCCAAGGGAAGTGGTGCTCGCTTCTACCCTGGGGGTCTTCAAAAGGAGGCTAGATAATTCATTCCTGCCCATGGCAGGGGGTCGGACTTGATGATCTGCTCAGGTCCCTTCCGACCCTACCTTACCAACTATGTACATGGGATATTATTAATATACATTTGGGTCAAATGTCTGTGAAACATATGTATGAAACTGTGAAATTCTCAGATATGCTAAAAGTGGGAAAACTGTTTCCTTTAATCATCTTAACAGAAATAAATGCAAACACTGCTAGCAGTTATCTCAAGTTATATAGAGGTCTACTGATATATTTGCCCATAATAAACCTCAGGTGAATGAGGCTGCTGTTGGTCTTTTCACATGCATGAGAAGGTAAGAGGTAGAAAAACATGCAAAGAGTCTTTTCATTCTCCTACTACAAGGAGGAAACAGTTGCAGTCCCTGCAATCAAAGACAGGAACATTTATGGTTCACACAGGGATAAACCCATCCTGTAATGATTTCTGCAGAGATTTGAGTACTCACAAGCTCAGGATGGGGCATGCTGAAACATTTAAAGATAATATTTATATAATAAAGTATGCGTGGGCACATGCATTACATATATAGTTGTGGGCAACTGGTACCTTCTGGCTTTGTGGGGGCACCAGCGGCCTATCACCAACCAGGGAGGAGGGGGCATCCCCCAGTGGCCGAACATCACTGCCAGCGGAAGTGCCGGCTAAAAAACCAGAAGTGCTGGTGGCGTTTCTCTCTGTGCCCCCACAATCTCAGGGGGAGCACCAGCTGTCACCCCTCACTCCCCGGCTAGCGATGGGCCAATTTCAGTGGGGGCACATGCCTCCGCTATGCATAGCCTATGTATATTGTATTTATGCAAACATGTCTGAACCATATTCAGGTGAATAAAACATTTTTTTGAATTTAAGACATTCCCCCCCAATAATTAAATCCTATACAAGGAAAATTAATACATTTATTATAATTTTTCATGTATATAATCTAATTATAGGAGGGTCTTCTTAAATTCATCTCCCCCAATATTGCGGGAGATAAAGCAGACCCCCTGACCCTTGCCCATCCTTCCTCTCCCAGCCACTGGCCCTCTTTCCTCCCCCACCACTATTTTGTGCAGTGGCTCTGATCCTGGCTTTGGGCCAGGGGTGTGAAGCACAAAGTAGTGTACCACCAACACTGGCAGCTCTGACCCTTGCCTTGGCCTGGGGCAAGCAGCAACTGCAACTGTGGCTCTGGCCCTGGGCCCTGGTCAAGGCTATATCCAGAGCTGCAGTAGCTCCCCTGCCACTGTATGATCTCTGCTGCACTTCCCCCACCACATGTCCCCTAATCTTGAAAGTGGGAGAGGAAAATATTAACTGATTGGCTGTGTTACTTCATACTGCTCTTCAAACTGTAGGAGTGAGGGGTGGCCAATCTGCAGCATGTGTGCCTGTCACAGGTGGCAGGGGCACCCTGTGTGTGTGGTACTCTACAGATGGGGGACGGAGCTGGGAACACAGCAGCAGATAGGGCAGGGAGCAGAAAGCAGAGCAGCAGATCAGATGGGCAGACTGTATTTTGTACAGGGTTTTTTTTTACACAGTCCCCCTTTCACAAATATGTATATGTATATACATGCATACGCATATACAATGTATACAGTATGTATCTATATATTATCTTTAGTTAAGTCATGGATACACAGGATTTCTTAACTCATTAGACAATGATTTTTATTCAGAGAGAACATACAAGTTAATATAATTAAAATTATACATGAATTTATAATAGCTATAGAAATTTAATACATTAAAGAAAAAAAATCTAGTAGTTTTGTAAGCAAAGTTAGAAAAATATTTTATCTTATCTAAGGTCATTAAAACTGCTGGTTGGTCTTTTTAAATGATGTAAAAGCTGGGACCTCATCACTGTAAAAAGCAACACAGAGAAAACCCCCTCTGTCCCGCTTAAGTTAAATGAGTGATGATAAGTCAGCACTTGAGAAAGAGCAATTCATTGGTTCAGCTGCTGAAACAAAATAACTGGTGAATAACTGAAACAAAATAAAACTCTTTGGTTTTTTAAATGTTCGCTTTGATGGCCAAAAACATTTTTATTTCCCACCAAATGCTGTAACAATGGAAGGCCACAAGCCCCAAAATGTAAACGATTCTAATGAACAAGATTCACAAACAATACACTTTGAAGGATATTATGAATCAGAGGGGACAGAAACCTGATCATACTGGACATTTCACTGGTTTGGATCAAAATGAATTTGAAATATTGGATTTTTTTTTCAGCAAAACTAGCCCTCAAATGTTCTTTTTGTTTAGAATCAAGCATTCTATTGAACCCTGAAATGAAACATTTCTCTATCATCAAAATATCCACAAATACAAGATAATGAAGCCTGAGATTCGTAGATGTGCTATACCAAATAGTCAACCCTTTTATTCAATATCCAATACACCTACAAGGTAGAAGGACTAGCTTTAACTTCCTCTTGGGTCTGAAGAGATTTGTAGTCACATATGTCATCACCCCCATAAACGCCCTAACCACCAGTCCACAGGGTATTCTGAGGTGATTTTCCCTCAGTCTTGTCTGTTGGAGATGTTATACTATTGTATAAAATATTTAAATATTCACAGAGAGAGGCTTGATTGATTGATTAACAGGACCCTCTAGCCCAGTGTTTATGATGCTCACTGTGGAAGGGGGGCATCTGTGTTCCAAACCCCGTGTCAATGAATATTTAAGTAGTTTTACAAAGTGGAACAAGCTTCAACAAAACAGTCATATTTTCCCTCTCTCACCATCTAGAACAGGGGTGGGCAAAATGTGGCCCGGGGGCCGGATGCGGCCTGCCAGGCCATTCTATCTGGTCTGTGAGGCCCCTAAAAAAATGTAGAAAATTAATATTTATCTGCCCTGGGCCGCCTGTCATGCGACTCTCGATGGCTTGCCAAAACTCAGTAAGCATCCCTCTGCCTAAAGTAATTGCCCGCCCCTGATCTAGAACCATAGTAGCTTAAAGCCTGGTGGTCAGGACACTCTTAGTTCAAAATCCTTCCCTCTGACAGAGAACCTGGGTCTCTCCTACATCCAATGTGAGTGCCTTCACCATAGAGCTAGTGTGAATATTTTGTGAATTGAACCCCAAATTCCTTTTTTATTTCAGCAGAAGATAATCAGTAAATTTGGCCCAAATGTGCAAATAGTTTCTGATGACTGAAACTGCAAAATATTTTGCTCCACTCTATCAATGAAGCTTTTGGGGAAGAAGAATTTAATGGGTAATGAGTTGAGTAAGAGCTTTAAAAGTAAAAGCATTACTAAGTGTTACCAGTTTTAGCTGCAAAGGCAAACAAAGCCTGAAAGACTGGATTTTCTCTCCCTACTATCCAGCTACTTCATTTTTATTTTCCCCATAGGGCTGGGAGGTCTGAGTGAAGCAGCCCATCCCTGTTCAGCAAAGCCCTCAAACCCAAGCTCAACTGTGGGCATGTACTTATGTCCTATCAACCTTTGACATTAAAAAACCTGCTGGATAAGTCACAGAAAGAAAGAATGTAGGGCTGGAAGACCTCAAGGGTCATTTGGTATAATCCCCTGAACAGATGCAGGATTTGGTAGTCTTAAACCATCCCACATACATGCCTATCCAGCCTTAGGGATGGACAGATGGATGAACTTAAAAGGAAGTATATATTTTTAGATTTGTTACCAGAAAAATCAAACTATGGAAAGAGAGTAAGATGGACCTTATGCATGATGCATAACTTGTATTTGGAGGAGGCTATAAATGCTTTCTGATTACAACAAGATTTTCATTCTACATTTACAAACTAGACTGCTTAATGCATTCTGTTACAGGGCTTGGTCCTGTGCCATGAATGTCAGCGTTTTATACTGGTAACAATGGGAGCCAGAATCATGCCCACAGAGTTAAATAATTTATAAGTTACATTTTATCTTAATGAAGTATTTTGTCAGAATTTCTCTGTCATCTTTTAACTGTAACAGACTTTTTAGCAAACAAAAGGGAACGAACTACAAGCATTCTTGAGTTTATAACAAACACATTATAAAGAAAAGAATATATTGTACATAACATACATAAGAAGTGGATCAATTTGGAAAACACCTGTCTCTTCTGATTTAAAAATGCAAAAGCAGCAATGATCCAGAACAGTTATATTTCTGAAAATTGTGCAAATATTTCTTTTAAATGTCGCCATATTTTATAACATCTGCAAAAATGGTATGCTCTATTGTCTAAAGACTTACCATTAACCAGTTCTAAATACCTGTACAAAATTCAGTACAAGCAACATATCAGTAGGTAAAAGTTGTAATTTACAATTGTACCTGTGTGCTCTCTTGTGATTACAGAACTGCTCAAAGCCAATTACAATGGGAATGGAAATAAAAATGTTATTGCACACATTGAAAGAAATCTGACTGCCTTGTCAAGGACTGTATGTATCATTTTGTAGGTTTGGATTATTTTTTATTATTGAATTTATTATTTATAAAGAACAGCTCCCCAGGTGGGATAAACTGGCATAGCTGCATGACCTTGATGAAACTACATGAAGTTACACCAGCTAAGAATCTGACTCAGAAATTTTATATTAATAAGCCATAGTAAGTAAATGATCCAAAATTATAGGAATACAGAGCTAGAAGGGACCTCATGAGATCAGATAGTCTAGTCCCTTGCTTAAGGTGGAATCACCCCTGACAGCCTTCTGAGCCAAGGGTCTGTCCAACCTGGTCTTGAAAATTTCCAGGGATTGAGATTACACAACTTCTCTAGGTAGCCTGTTCCAATGATCGCTGTCAAAGTCAGAAAGTTCCTCCTAATCTCCAACCTACATTTCCTCTACTGCAGCTTGAGGCCATTGCTCCTAGTCCTGTCCCCTATGGCCACAGAGAAAAGGTTGTCTCCATCCTTTCTCTAATTACCCTTCAGGTATTTGAAGGCTGTTATCAAATTCCCCCTCAGTCTTCTCTTCTCCAGACTAAATAACCCAAGTTCTTTCAGACTTTCCTCTTACATCATGCTTCCCAGGCCTCTAATCATTTTTGTTGTTCCTTGCTGGATTCTTTTCAATTAATCCACATCTTTCTTGAAGTGTCGGGCCTAAAACTGGACACATTACTCCAAGTGAGGCTTCACCAGTGCTGAATAGAGCAGAAGAATCACTTCCCTTGATTTGCAAGTGACCCTTCTGTTGAGGCAACCCAGCATGGTTTTGGTTTTTTATTTGTTTATTTGGGGGTTTGGGGGGGGGGGGGGTTTGGGGCAGGGGGGGAGGGGTTGCAACAAGAACACAGTTTTGGCTCGAATTCAGTTACTACAGTGGTTCTCAGCCTCCTGAGATGTACGACACCACTCAGTAGACACAAGGCATCCCTCAGAGAATGCCAGCTCTTAGTTTTCACTTGTGTTTCTGTAGCTCTGTAGTTTTCACTACAGAAAAATTCTTCCCTTACAAATCTCAGAAGGACCGTGGAAAGTCAGAATATTTTTCACGTTGTTGATTCCTCTTTGAAATCTGTGGGTTTGTGGTGAATCATGATTGCACACCTAACAATACTAATGTTGCATGGAAGCCTGTGGCACTCAGGATATCAAAGGAACCCAGGATGCCACCGTTGAGAATCACTAGTCTTCTGTAACCCTCAGGCCCTTCTCTGATGTATTGTAGCCTAGCCATTCATTCCCTAGTCTGTATTTGTGCATAGAATTATTCCGTCCCAAGTGCAGGACTTTGTACTTGTCCTTCTTGAATTTCATGTGCTTGATTGTAGATCATTTCTCAAGTCTATCAAGGTCATTCTGGATCCTAGTCTTGCCCTCCAGAATGTATGCAATACCACTCAATTTTGCATTATCCATTAATTTGATAAATGTGCACTCGATCTAATTGTTCAAATAATTAATGAAGATGATAAACAGTACTGGACTCAGGACAGACCTCTGGGGAACTAAGCTCAATACCTTCCCCCAACTGAGTAATTGATGACTATTCATTGTGCGCAGTGATCCAACCAGGTTTGTATCCATCTTACAGGGGGGGGTTTGTCTGGTCTGTATTTCCTTAGCTTGTTAATGAGAATGTTGTGGGAAACAGTGTCAAATGCCTTGCTAAAGTCTAGGTATATCACATTTAGTGCCCTCCCCTTACCATCCACAGAACCTGTCACCTTAACACAGAAGGAAATCAGGTTGCTCAGATAGGACTTGCTCTGGGTGAATCAATGCTGGCTGTTCCTGATTACCTTGTTTTCCTCCAGGTGCTTCACAACAGATTCCTTTAGGACCTGCTCCATAATCTTTCCATGTATTGAGGTCACACTGACTGGTCTGTAATTCCCCACATCTTCCCTTTCTTAAAGACAGAATCACAGAAAATTAGGGTTGCAAGGGACCTCAGGAGGTCATCTAGTTCAACCCCCTGCTCAAAGCAGAACCATCCCAACTATATCATTCCGGAGAAGACTTTGTCTACCTAGGTCTTAAAAACCTCTAAAGATGGAGATCCTACAACCTCTCTGGGTGGCCTGTTCCAGTGCTTTACTACCTTCTTAATGAGAAAATTTCTCCTACTATCTAAGCCAAAATTCCCTTGCTGCAATTTGAGACTATTGCTCCTTATTCTGTCATCTGCCACCACTGAGAACAGTGTAGCTCCGTCCTCTTTGGAACTACTCTTCAGGTAGCTGAAGGCAGTTATTAAATCTCTGCCCCCCTCAGTCTTCTCTTCTCTAGATTAAATAAGGCTGGTTCTCTTAGCCTCGCCTCATAGGTCATATGCCCCAGCCCTCTGCACATTTTTGTTTGCCCTCCGCTGGACTCTCTCCAATTTGTCCACAACTTTTCTGTAATGCGGGGCTCAAAACTGGACACAGTACTCCAGATGTGGCTTCACCAGTGCTGAATAGAGGGGAATAATCACTTCCCTCGATCTGCTAGCAACACTCCTACTAATGCAGCCAAGTATGCTGTTAGTCTTCTTGGCAACAAGAGCACACTGTTGGCTCATATTCAGCTTATTATCCATTGTAACCGACTGCTCCTTTTTTGCAGAGCTGCTGCTTAGTTAGTCAGTCCCCTATCTGTACTGGTGCATGGGATTGTTCCTTCCTATGAACAGGACTTAGCACTTGTTCTTACTGAACTACATGAGATTTCTTTTGGTCTAATCCTTCAATTTGTCAAGGTCTCTCTGAATCCTAGCCAAACCCTCCAGAGTATCTAGTAGTCCACCCAGTTTGGCATTATCCACAAAGCAGCTGAGGATGCACTACATCCCATCTTCCACATCATTGATGAAGATATTGAACAAAACCAGCCACAGGACCAGCCTCTGAAACCCTCTACTTGATACGGGGTACCCAACTAGATACTCGGTGATTGATTACTACTCTTTGAGCCTGACAATCCAGCCAGTTTTCTATCCACCTTACAGTCCATTCATGCAAACCATACTTCCTTAGCTTGCTTGTGAAAATGTTGTGGGAGACTGTATCAAAAGCCTTGCTGAAGTCAAGGTATATCACATCCACTGCTCTCCATGAATCCACAGAGCCAGTCATCTCATCATAGAAGGTATTCAGGTTGGTCAGGGATGACTTGCCCTTGGTGAATCTGTGCTGACTGCTCCTAATTACCTTCTCCTCCAAGTGCTTAGAAATAGATTTCTTGAGAACCTGCTCCATGATCTTTCCAGGGACTGTGAGGCCGACTGGTCTGTAGTTCCCCAGATCCTAATTCTTCTTTTTCTTCAAGATGGGCACTATATTTGCACTTTTCCAATAATCTGGGACCTGTCTCAATTGCCACAAATTATGGAAGATAATGGCCAGCGGCTCTGCAATCATATTAGCCAACTCCCTCAATACGTTCAGGTGCATTGCATCTGGCCCCGTGAACTTGTATGTGTCCAGCTTTCTAAGTAGCCCCTAACTTGTTGTTTTGCTACTGTTGGCTGTTCATCTCCTCCCCAAACTGTGCTGCTAGGTGCAGTAGTCTGGTAGCTGACTTTGCCTGTGAAGACTGAATTAAAAAAAGGTATTGAGTACTTCAGCCTTTTCTGCATCATCTGTCACTAGGCTGACCTTCCATTTCCTTGCTAGCTGAAACTCCAGTTCTGCTTTGGCTTTCCTGATTTCATAAGTGCATGCCTAAGAAATACTCTTATACTCTTCCCTAGTAGTTTGTCCAAGTTTCCACATCTTGTAAACTTCCTTTTTGTGTCTTATTCATTGAAGAGTTCCGTGTTAAGCTGAGCTGGTCTTCTTCTGTACTTGCTACTCTTCCTGTGCATCAGGATGGCTCATTCCTGCACACTTAGTAAGTTTTCTTTAAAGTACAATCAGCAATCCTGGACTCTTCTCCCCCTCAGACTGGCCTCCTAGTGGATCCTGCCCATGAGTTCCCTAAGTGAGTTGAAGTCTGCTTTTCTGAAGTCCAGGGTCCTTACTCTGCTGCTCTATATAAATGGGCACTATATTTGCACTTTTCCAATCACCTGGGACCTCACCCAATCTCAGCAAGTTCTCAGAGAAGATAGCCAATAGCTCTGGAATTACCTCAGGCAAAACCTTCAGTACACAAGGTTGTATTCCATCTGCTCTTGCCAACTTGAAAGCATCTCTAAGTAATCCCTAGCCTGTTCTTTTATTGCTCTAGGCTGTTTGTCTCCTTCCCTATCTTTGATGCCAACTGTGCTCATCTTCAGGTAGCTGAAGACTGCAGTAAGAAAAAAGAGAGAGAGAGGTGGGGGAGAGCATCAAATACTGTATTTGATTGCCTATAACGTGCCCCAGATATTACATACAGGCTACTTTTGGAACATCCTAAGAAGGAAAAAAACTCTTACCTTGGATTACAGGTACATACTGGAGGCCTATGATCTCTGGGGTGGGGACTGGGATAGGGACACTGTGTGCCAGGGCTAGCCCAATCCAGCACACCATGAGGTAAAGCCCAATCCACCATTCTGGCATTGGGTGCATGCAGTACAGCAAGGCCCAATCCAGCACTCTGGCATGGGCTGTATGGTGCAGTGGGGCCTTATCTGGCATGCTGGTGCTGGGTCTGTATGTTCTGGAGCTGTGTGGTGTGATGGGACCCAATCTGCCTTGTAGACTCCAGGACTGTGTTCTGGGTCTGACCCCATGCACTGGCTTTGGGACTGCTTGCTGGCTCCAGAGCCATGTGTCAGGTCCTGAGCTGTGTATTAGGTCCATGGGTCTGTAAATTTGAGACTGGAGGGAGGGGGAGGGAGGGAATGGCAGCAGCATTCATTGCTGTGGCTCCCAGGTGCCACTGCTTTGCCCCTCTACTCCCCAAATTTATGGACCTGTAGGGAGTCCTTTTCCTCGCATATAATGGGCATCCCAATTTTTTCCAGCTTGGAGAAAAAATGTTAAAATTGGAGTTATATGTGATAAAATATGGTACTTCAGACTTCTCAGAGTCATCTGTAACTAGATTGTGTTCTGTAGTCCATAAAGGAGCTATGATTTCCTTTGGTCTTCCTCTAATTTTTTTACATACTTGTAGAGTCCTTTTATATTGCCTTTTATGTCCCTTGCCAGTTGTACCTCAAAATTGTGCCTTGGCCTTCCTAATTTTCTTCCTATGTGCCCATTTGATACTCTTATATTCTTCTATGACCAAGTTTCCACTTTTTGTAGGATACTTTTTGAGTTTCAGCTCATAGAAGAGATTGCTGTCTAGTGAAGCTGGCCTCCTGTTGTACTTCCCATTCTTATGCTGCATAGGGATAGCTTGGTCCAACACTCTTTTAGAAGGGCCTCCTTAAAGTACAGCCAACAATCCAGGACTTCTTTTACCCTCATACTTGCCTCTGAGGGGATCCTGCCCACCAGCTCCCTGAGTTGGTTAAAGACTGCTTTTCTGAAGTCCACTGTCCTTTTTCTGCTGCTAGGCTTTGTCCCCATGGCACCCCGGGGGGGGTGGGGACATGGGGAGAGTGGCTCCGGCCCTGGTTCCAAAGCAGCAGAGTCAAGGGTTGGGGGAGTGAGCTGGGCCCCAAGCCTCTGTCCCTGCCCAGCACCCACCAGCAGGCGGCGGTGGTGGTGGTGATAGAGTGGATGTAGGGCGGGGTGCTGGCCCCATCCCTCCTGCACCCTGCAGGCTGAAAAAATAGGGAGGACGGAGGTCAAGGCCAGTGCCACTGGCCACACACCCCACTCCCAGCCCTGCAGGCAGCAGCAATGGAACAAATGGGGGGGGGGGGGGCAGAGGGACAGAGTGGGGGGTGCCCCAGCCTGACCCCAAAGGTTGGGGGTGGGAAGCCGGAGCAGGCTTCTGTCCCTGGCCGCCCCACGCCCTGCCTGTCATTCTTGATGGGCAATTGGCTAGTGTCTTCAATCATAATTATGTGATTGTACTAGGACCTCCAATTCTTCCTGTTTATTCCTCATGCTTCTCACAATAGTATATAAACATTTCAGGTATTTAACTGATTGTCCTATTTTACCCCGAGACCATTGCTACAACTTCCAGTATTGCCTCCCCTTTTATCCAAGTGCCCTGGCTCTTTACGTCTGGGCTTTCATTTCTACCCACCTCCATGATCATTTTACAGAAGTTTATTCAAGAAAAATATTTTTTTAGATTTTTTCAGGATGTTGCATAATTGACTCTAGCACAAAGAATAAGCTCTCAAAGAATGCTTGGACTTTAAGTAGACAAATATATTCTTCTCCTGGCCTATCATTAAATTGTAAGCTGCAGAAATAAATGAGAGTTGTAACATGCTTTGCACTGGTTGGCCACAACCACTTTTATTTCCCACTAGATATTGTAATCAAGGAACACCAGAATGCTAAAAATTTAAAGAATTCAAATAAATAGGATTCATAAACTATACACTTTGAAGTTTATTATGAACCAAAAGGAACATAAACATGACTGTGCTGTATAGTTCATTGTATCAAAAGATGAGATATTAAACATGATGTAAAATAAACATCCAATTTCTGAGATTATATATTGATATTATCAATATGGGGATAGCTGAAATCAATTTCAAACCACCTTCACATTGAAAGAAAACTGAAAACCTGTGAAATGAGACCTAGACATCCATTATCCAAAGCAGAATAGACATCAGCAGGAAACAAGGGTGTAATAGTACCACCTATGACAGAAGAAAAGAAGTTTGTGGCTGGCCTATCTCAGAGAGAGAGAGAGAGAGAGAGAGAGAGAGAGAGAAAGAAAAATCTTCAGAAGGGAGTCACAAGTATTGTTAATCTCATGCAAAGCAACTGTGGGTGCTCAAATGCCAAGTGTTATGAAAACCACTGGAGTCCATACACAAAAATACAGCACAGATATCATACCTTTCTGGGGGGGGGTTTCCCCCAAACACTTGTTTTTGGACAAGACATAACAAGCACAACACCTTAGCGGTTCTGGAAAAAAAAGACCCTCAGCAACTCCAACACCTTAATTCTTTCCATTAAAACAAAAGATAACAAAAAGCCTCCAACCACACACTTAAAAACTAGCTTTCTACTTTGGCTCTTTACTGCATGTTACACATATGACAACTATTGATTTATTTAATTTCCTTCCCCCCCCACCTCACTGCATTGTTCCAAGGATTCTACATCACCATCATGTCATTCAGTAGTATTTATAGTAAAAAATGTTCCTCCATTAGATAGTTTGCTTAGCGTGTCACCAGACTGGCGTCTAAGACATCTATCCAGACCCCTATCTAGACATCCTCTGCCCGCTTTTCTTGGGTCTGTTTTCTTTTTTCTGGTGTTTCTTAACATTACAGGATGCTCTATGCAGATTCAACATCATCTTGATGATCAGCTGCTTCACACACATCACATGCGGATGTGACACTGTCTTAATTCCGTTGCACAAAAGCCCAGTTAATAAGCTCTCCGTCAGAGGAAATGTGATCCCCTGTCTCTTGCAAAGCAGGTTTTCATTATGTGTGCTGAGTCAGTATGTCAGTTCCTACCTCTCAGAAAAAAAAAGCCCTGAGTGGATCATAATAGCTCATAACAGCATCTAATTCATAAAGGCTAGGGACAGAAATTACACCTAAGCCAGTATAAGTGATTGGAAGCTGGTTCTAATCTGTAACGCAACAGAAGTTCAGTGCACATCAACTACTTTCAAAATGGCCAAAACTGGTTTAAGATAAACCTGGATGGATGTAGTATCAGACTTAACTAATTTAGGTTAAACTGGTTTATTGAACTTCTGTCCCAGATCCCCTCCAGATTAAAGTTAACTTCTAGTTTCCAGCACCCCTGGATGTCTTGCACCTCCCCTGCAAACCCTCTCCCTACCACAGGGTGGGCGGGCTAGCCTTGGCCCAAGCTGTCTGCTCCACCTAAGCAGAGACATGCTCTATCACCCCCTGGCTTCTGGCCTGAGCCACTGTAGGCATGTGGCTACATTTTCAGAATCAAAAGTGAATGTCTGTTCACTTGATTATTGGTTCAATCTATGCAGTTTGTACTCACCTGTGAAAACTGAATTGATTCAGCCTTGGGCTTTTTGACTGTCTGTACTTAGCCAAAAGGTATGGACCTCATCTTGGCTCCACTTTGATCAGAGCAGGTTTCTCCAATAGCTGCTGGCTAAACTTCTATAGACATAAAGTGATAGCCAAAATGTGTCTATATGTTTATGACTGGTGAATAAAATGGTAAATAATACATGGAAACTAGGAAACTGCAAGGTCACCAGTCCCCACTACTTTAGACGTTTCAGCTCTTCTATGATCAGTCTTTAGCTGTTAGTGAGAAAACAGCCTTCTTTCCTGCCTACCTCTCCCCACTCCCGCAGTGCATGTAGACAAATCCCCAAGCTGCCAAAAACTGCCTGCTTCAATAGAGAGGTCCTTTGACTGGGTGGCAAGAAACATATGTTTCTACTTCTAGTTAAGCCACCAACCTGCTATGTAACCTTGGCTAAGCCACCACCCCTCTCTTTTCTTTTATCTCCTCTTTCACCCACTGTTTCTCCTACTGTTTAGAGTATGTTGACAGCACAGATATTCCTGAGCAGGTCCTGATCAGCTGTTCCCTCTTGCATGCTCTAAATACAAAAATATGTCTGTTAGGCTACTCCAGGGGCCAATGTCAAACAAGCAAGACCAGAACTTCTAAGTCAGGTGATTTTTGTGAGAACCTGAGCTTTACCCAAAGAACCTTGTCTGCTCATATTTGTAGGAAAACTCAAGAGAGTATAAAGCAGGTGTCTCACAGCATCACACACAAGATTTCTACTTTATAATGCTTTGAAAATGAGGTTCATTCATCTTGCTGTTTCTCCTGAATTGCTGAGAGAGCTAGTCTAGGTATTGGCTCCCCACCCACTGAGCAGATGTTGCTTCCTTTCATTAGGGATTTGAAGACCAACAAGATTGGTATTTGACTCAATGTGGTCATCACATATTTAAAAAGTGATTTAATAAAACAAAAAACCACACTAGGGAAAGACAGTGACACTATCATTTGTTATGTGCACCAAATGTTAGATAGAAAGGTTTGGGCTATATTTTTTTTTAAGTTTTACTGTAATAAATATCTATATGCTTTTAAAAGCTGCTTACATGGAATCTAACACAATTTTTTATTAGATCTGAAATGGATGAGCACTGCAAAAGAACCTCTGAATAGGAGGAGTCAGGAGTGATGATGGATCCTTGGAAGAGGAAAGGTTGTTAAGAATGGTAGCAACTAAACACAGCTTTCTACATACATCTGAGAAGTTACCCAGAGAGACTGTGGAATTTCTATCCTTGGAGGTTTTTAAGACCTGGCTAGACAAAGCCTTGGCTGGGATGATCTAGTTGGGGCTGCTTCTGCTTTGAGCAGGGAGGTGGACTATATGACCTACTGGGGTCCCTTTCAATCCTCATTTTCTATAGCTTTATGATTCTATGATCTGTGTCTTCTGGACTAGTAGACAAAAGGTGGACAATACTAGCCTCTCCCCATGTACTAGCCATGAAAAAGGACTATTCCAGGTCTCCCAGTGTTCAATCCTATCATCATAAAGAAAGCACATAAAAAACCCAGAAAATTGGTTACATCCCCAAAATAAGCCTTTTTAAATAGTAATTCTTTCATTATTTGAGAATGACATGCAGTCATTATCACAGAACCTAACAGCTTCAGTGCAAGTTAAAATTATGCAATGAAAGAGAGCACTTTGCAGAGAGCACAGTTTAGCTGATTATTGTAATTCATATTTAGAAGTGGAAATACACACCCTAAGAAAGCTCTGTTTGGTGCAAAAGGCAGGAAGAAATGTTTTTAGCTATTTAGATCGGGGTGCCCAACCCCAAGCCCACAGGCCAGATCCAGCCCCTGGCACTGTGTTATAGGGCCCATGACACTCCTTACAGGTCTGTGGGGAGCCCCACAGGCCACGGCCCTGTGTACTAGATTAGGCTTCAAGTGAGATGTGGGGCCTGATCCCGACCTGTAGGACCAGGAAGGGGTGGCACAGGGCCCCAGGGCCAAGTCCTGGCACACACGGTCTAATCTGGACCACAGACTGGCCCCACACCACTCACCTAGCCTGCGGGGCCAAAAGGTTGAGCACCCCAATCTAGATAATAGTGAATACATTACCTTGACATTGCTTCACCATTAGCTCCCAACTGACTAATACTGACTGCAGCTCAGTACCTCTGTGCTGATATTCAAGGCCCTTCTGAGAGTTAGATCAAGCTACCTGAAGGATCACGTCTGTGACAAGTACCTCCTTGAAAGTTACACTCATCTAGAAATATATCAAACAGTAAAAAGGAGAGTCATGAGCACAGGAAGTGATTTTCTAAGCAGAACTGGGCCCATATTATGCAGTTTACTCCTATGAACAAGTCTCACCAAATACAAAGTGCTACACGCTTTTCTGATTTATCTTTCTTTCACACATATACCAACTAAACATATCCACACACTAAGCGAGTCATTTCTCCTACTAACAAGGAAGGATATGGTAGGAGATTGCTCTTCTTAATTTTATTTTGAAATACTTGAGAGACACTCCAGTTCTATGCTGCTTAGGGCCACACATTTTCAATTCAAGAAGAACTGCAATGACAGACAGAATGGTCTCTGCAAAAATGATAAACAGTAAATTCATGTCTGTGAGAACTAAAAAAGCGCTATGAAATGTCTATCACTTAGTCTCCCCTACTATCAATCCCAGGAAAAGCAACATCTTACTGTACAATGTTATATCCTACAAGAAAATTAACAGCAGGTCAAATGCGAGGAGTGGTGCACAAGTCAAGTCTAACAAACCAAAGAATAATTTGTATAAAATTATACACATAAAAATATTCTAAATGTGAACAGAAAAGGAGGGCAGAAGAACCAGACAACTAAGAATCAAGTACAATTATAATGTGACAAACAGCTACAATATATATGAAAACCTGTAGGTGCAGGAATAGGAGAAATAGCACATATGAAGCAGAAACAAACCTCAAAGAGATTAATATGTTGTTGCTGGGGGTGCAAAAAGAACTGGCACAGGAAACTGAAAAGCTGGCACAGGAAAATTAGATTAATGTGCATTAAGCAAGTTTTGCTGGGTGTCTACATGTGCAGAGACTTGGGATTATCTTTTGTGGTCACTGTGGGGAGTTCCAGCCTCTGATCACATGACTGTCAGCACTTGGCAGCCATGCTGAAGCCCGAGCCAGCACTTGGCAACCATCTTAAAAGCACACCCACTGCACTGTAACCTCTGGGGAGAAGCTTCCTGTGTCAGAGGAGCAGTGCGGCAGAGACACAGGCAGCATGTGCCAACTCTGCTCCTGCTGGAGCTGCACTTCCCAGCCATGATTGCCCCAGCTCCTGGTCCTGGTATCCAGGGATGTGTCCCCCACTCAGGGCTGCCGCAGATGTCCTTTTCACCCACCACCATTCCATGCACCTGGTGCTTGGCCACCTGCACTGCCTGACTCCCCCACCCACTCCGGCCACCAGGTGGATGACTGTATATGGTCTTCCAGGACCCTTGCTGCTGCCACTACCTATGGTGACCATGGGCTCCAAGATGCCACTGCCAGGACTGCTGTCGCCCTCCTGTCCCACCAGCTCTACTGCCTCTGGGCTCACTGTGCCAGCCAGGACTGGGGGCAGCACATTGTGCTGCAGGAATGGGACAACAACCAGTAGGTTGACACATTCTGGATTACTTGGGCCACCTTTGAAGACCTGCTGCACCACCTGGAGTGCCTGGACATCCCTGTCAACACCTGCCTGCCCCACTGCCCACACAGCCCCTTCCCCCTGCCCATCCCCAGCACTACTCCAGGACACATACATGTTTGCAATGATAACCTTTATTCCCTTCACAACCTGCACCCCCATCATCCTCACCTCCCTCCTCAACCAACAGAGCTCTCTCCCCTCTCCCTCCCCAACAGTAAAAGCCCTTCCCACCACTCTCCCTACACACCAACATTAAAAAACCCTGTTCCCAAACTGAAAACGATGTACAACAGTCTCAGTCTCTGTCTGAGTCCCAGAGGAGGGGCCATGGGGTGAGGGTACCCAGGGTTCAGAGCCTGATGGCAGGCAGCCAGCACCCTGGCTGTGGACAGTTCCCCCACAGGTCCGGAGGCTGTGGCGAATGCCAGGGGCTCCTGCAAGTGGGAGACAATGGAGACCCTCCTTCGAGACCCAGATGGGGGCCTGCTGTGGGACAGTGGGTGGGACCCAGAGACCCCATGGGTGCCAGGTCTGGAGGCCAAGCATGGGGAGGCAAGGAAATGGGCTCCATTGACTGGCCCCGGCCAGCCATCTGCTGCTGAAGCAGCTCAATGTAGTGCTGTTCCGGGACCTTCAGTTGGTCCCAGTGCTCCCACTGCACCCAATCCCATGCCTCCTCCTGAGTGGTCTCTCCGGTGACATCCTCTGCCCACCAGGCCTGCTTCCACACCTGCGCCTGTGCCTGCTCCTGCACTGCCCAGTTTTCCATGACTGCCACCAGCCACTGCAGCAGGAGGGTCCAGTCCCTGGTGTGCTGCTGGTGCAGACGGACAGGTGGCTCCAGCAGTGGGTGGCAGTGAATCTGAGGTGGCATTCCCATAGGGCACTGCAGCCTCTCCCCCATATCCAGATGTTGGCCCTGCAGAGGCAAGAGACAGAAGCCTGTTGTGAGATTTTGCAACATTTCTGAGAAAAGATGCCTTACACCAGGTGATGCCTGGCCTCAGATCGGAGGTCAGCTGTGCACAGGTACCCAGGGACTATGGTAAGCTGTCTGGGTATGGCTGGGCCCAGGAGGCTGCTGGCCAACCCCCCCAGCCCCGTTTGCTCCCCTGGGGCTGGCAGCCTGCTAGGTGCTGGACACAGACAGCCTGCCTCCCCTGTTTCTTTCATGGGCTGGCCCAGGCCAGGATTCTGGAAGCACCTGATAGTGCAGCTCCAGGTTCAGCTTGCCTCCTCCCTGCAGGCCAACCACTCTGCTGCACTGCCGCCTAGCCCACGGCACCTGCGCTTGGGGTATGTGGGGCTCCTGGACAACTAGGGCAAGGGGCTGGCTGTGCCCCCACCCTCCCCATTGGTCATCTCTTTGGGGAGGTGTCCCAGGGGTGCCCCCCTGCACCACCACTGCACCCCAAGTGTGCCCCTGCTGCATGTGCCCCAGGCAGTGCACAATGAGCTGTTTGTGCAGGCGGATCAGTGCCACTACACCCTGCTGATGATCTCCCTGGTTACCCTGGCACACCTGCACTCCTGGTTCAGGACCCTGAGCTACGACAGAGCAGGGGACAAGCCTGGGTTACCCAGCAACCTCCACCACTACCTGCAGGGCTATCTGTGGTAGCACTACACATCCCTGCCCCCTGCTGCCAAAGAGGACATCACCACTGGCATCGACACCTTCCTCAGGGCGTGAGGCCCATGCCCACCCAGCTGTGGGCACACGGGATGCTTAATAAAGTTTTGAACTGTGTCCCACCTGTCTGCATGCTGTAGGGGAAGACAGAGGGTCCTGGGGCCAGGGGGAGTGTGGGTGGGCCAGGCAGAGAGCAGGGGCTGGGACCAGGGGTAGGGGTGGAAACTGGGAGGGTTAGCAGGGCCCTCCCTCAGTGTGGGACTTACCATGTGTCCAGGGCTGGCAAGGCTGGAGGATCAGCATTGGGCTCCCATCAGCAACAGTGTCCAGGTGTGTCCAGGGTCCTTGGCCCATCGTGTGTGGTGGGCTGGTGCCCAGCCAGGGGACTCCCCTGGGCAGGAGTTGGCAGTGCTGGTGGCCTGTGGTGACAAAGCCAGTGGCTTCTTGTGGTGGGGTGTGGGGCTGGGCTGAGGGCAAGGCAGCTGCTGGGCAGGACTCCCTGAGCTGCCAGTGGATACAGAAGCCAAGGAGGAGGGCAAGGCAGGGAACTGAAGGCCTGAGGCCACTCCTCCAGTGTTTTGTCACCAGAGGTGTAAGGGTGGAGCACAGATGAGGGCAGGCCACCCCTGCTGGTGGCACTCACAGGGATGTGGCCTGGCTCCCAGGGTACCAAAATGTGGGTCAGTTCCTACATGAAGGGCATGGTCTTTTGGATACTACCAGAATGACGATTCAAGTCAGTCATAGCCACCCACTGTGTCTACAAAACCTTGACTTCCACATGGCACTGCCGCACCATCCAGGAGTGGCCTTGTGTACGCATCCCACCTGATATGGTCTCATAAATGTGGGCATTCAAGTGCCCGCCCTGCTCAAACTTCCTGTGCATATTGGCCCTACCCCAGAGTGCCATGAGGTTGCACACCTTATCCTGAGTCCATTTGGGGGCCTGGGCACTTCAGATTGACGGATACACGCTGGTGAGGCTAGGGCTTGATGGGGAGGAAGTGGTGGACATGCTCCCCGCACCAGCTGTCTCAGCCTCTGCCCGGCTGTCCCTGCAGTGCCAGTCCTGGAGGGCTGCCAGCAGCACCCTGGACAGGGACACAGCCAGGTACTGCAAGCCCCATGGCACAGGCACTTCACTACAGTGCCTTCAAAGAGACAGAGCTGGGGGTGAGCAGGATCAGGGATCAGGTGCTGGCCCTGCTGCTATAGAAAACAGGACCAGCAGCCCTGGGGGATCTCACGGCTGGGCAAGGAATGCATCAGACTGCAGCCCTTTCCAACACTCACCTGTGGCCAAGGAACAGCTCTGACTAGGGGACAGGACAGGCAGAGGCTGCCTGAGTCCTGTCCAGGGGGACACAAGGCATGATGGGCTCCTGCACAGACCAGCAGTCCTGTCCAGGTTCCTGGTGTGTATCCCACAAGGAACAAAATGACCGTAGGCTTTTATAGCTTGCAGTCTGGGGGATGCCAGAGAGCAGCCCAGCCCTAGGGGAGGAGAGGCAGCCAGCCAGGAGCCCCGGGGCTCAGCTTTGGCCAGCCCCCTAGTGGATGGGCAGACCCAGCACTAAGGTCACTGACTTAATACACTTGAACGTGTCTACACATGCATTAATGTGCTTTAACTAATTGTGCCTAAATTTGATACCTGCAAAAGCATGTATCAAATTTAGGTACAATTAGCCTAAACTCACCATTTTTAAGGCTCATTAAGGGTGCACACATGTAGACGCAAGCCCTTAATTTGGGCTAATGCACATTAAATGTGCATGTGTAGATGCGTCCATTCTAAAGGAAAACATAAACCAAAGGCACAGATGCCAACAAAATTGGAATACAATGCAACATGGGTTTAGCAAACATACAGTGTGTCATACAGTGTGTTTGACAAACCCAATGCCTTTTCTTGATAATTGATTTTCCGGAGAAAAAAAAAAGGATGCTGTTAATATATTTCAAGTGCAATCCTAAGAGCGTCAAGAAAGGTTTTCTTCAGCGAAGATAGAAATTGCCGATGCCAGCAAACATGACACTGGTGAGGCCTCTTTGGGAATACTGTGTACAACCCTGAATCTCTATGTTCAAGAAAGATGGATTCACAGTAAAACTGAAGGAGGATCTATAAGTTCATCAAGAAAACAAAGAGCCTGTCTTATAAGAGGAGACTAAAACTAGGGGTGCACTGATAGAGATTTTTGGTGCCGATACTGACAGTCTATTTTTAAGGAGGTATATTGGCTGACACTGATACGATTTCTGATACTAGCCTGGCACTGGCAGTTTGAAGAGCAGTGTCCAGCTGATAAGTCTCTTGTGGTGGAAGGGGAGGGGGAAGGGAAGGGGCATGGGTGGGGGGGCAAATCAAGGCCCCTGTGGTGAGGGAGGGAGTGGGGCTGGGGCAGGCACTGCCCAGCCAGGGTGGGGTGAAGCGAGGTGTGGGACAGAGCCACAAGTGGCTCATCTGGGGGGTGCGGGGGGGGTAGCTCCCACTGCTGCATGCAACCCAGGAGGGCATGGGAGTGGCGTGTGCCCCCTGGATCTACGTGGGGCAGCGTGGCTACCACTGTGGGCTGGGGCCAGGGCTGTGCTGGGCTCTTCCTGGCATGGGCTGGGTTGGGCTGTGCTCAGGGCAGGTGGTGGTGGCTGGCGCTGGGAAGGGGCTATGGGGGTACTGCAGCCACCCCAAAATTCATTGTAGCCCCCTCAACCCCCCTCCCAGTACCACCGCTGCCCACTCCAAGTGTAGCATGGTCCAGCCCCCACCAGAAAGAGCCCTGAGCAGCCCTGGCTCCAGCCTACCCCACCAAGCCCTGCGCAGATCTGAGGTCATATGTCCCCCCCCCCCCATGCCCTCCTGGACAAGTGGCCAGAGCAGTGGCGGGAGCCGCCGAACAAGCTGATGAGCACCAAATGAGCAGCTGGACAAATGCTGGGCAAGTAGCTCCCGGAAGAGTGGTGTGCAATGATGGGAGCTGCACCCCACAGTCCCTCTCTGCACCCCCTGGACAAGCCACAGCTTCATCCCACACCTGCCCCACCCCAGGTGGGCAGCCTTTGCTCCAGCCCCACTCCCTCTCTCACCACAAAGGCCTTGATCTGCCCCTCTATGCTCCTCCCCTTTCCCTCCACTCCCCTTCCAGCACAACAGACTTACCAGCTGCACACAGCTTTCCAAGCTGCTGGGCTGTGCTCCTCACCGCCTATGTGCTGTGCTATGGATGCGTTCATCCATGAGCCATTTATCAGCCAAATTATTGGCCATATCAGGCCAATTTCCGAAACAGACAATTTTCTTTATATCGATGCCAGTCTGATATCAGACCAATGTATCAGTGCACCTCTAACTAAAACATATGGCTTGTTTAGACTAGCAAAATGAAAGCTGAAAGGGGATATTATTGTTTCCCAGTGTATTTGTAGTAAGCAACTCCAAAGAAGTAGAAGTGCTCTTTAAGCTAAAGCATAGTGCTGGCAGAGGAACAAATGGTTATAAACTGGCCAAAAACACATTTAGACTAGAAATCAGAACAACATTCCAAACCATTAGGGCAGTGAGGTTTTGAGACAGCCTTCCAACAGGGAGCAGTGGGGCAAAAAAACTAACTGGGATAAAATGGAGTTAGATAATTTTACTAGGAGGATTATCATGCAATTGCCTGCAAGATCAGGGGACAAGACTCAAAGTCCCTTCCAGACCTATGTCCCTGACTGGCATCATCTAATCAACTTCTCTCTGTAACATAAGATCATAGAGATGGAAAAATATTTTATTGCTTTTAATACTGTTTGCTCTGCAGAAATAACATGGCAAAGAAGGAGCAAGCTCTTTCAGGCACTTTCTAGTATCTGAAAAGAATTGTTTATGAATTTCCAGCTACATCTATCTGTTCAAGCCCATTGGTATCAATGGGAATCTACAGGTATTGTCAAGAGCCTAAATGACCCTACAGAACTTTTCATTACTGCTAACAACACTAGAAATGGACCCTAGGCTGAGTGAGCAGGCCAGCAATTAGAAAAAAATCCTATCTTGTTATATTATTAACTAAACCCAGTCTGGAAAACACTGAGGGGCAATAAACATGGAATATCGCAATGCTGTTTTTATAGTCACTTTATAAGCAGCACTACATTTTACAGACCTTAATCCTACCAATTTTCTCTTTGAAAGTATGATAAACATAGTCTGTGTTGAGGTTTCTGGCACTAAGATCTCTTTCAATACCTCTTTCCACCATCATTTTGTTTCGACATCCGTTTCGCCATTTTGAAGGGACAGTGTTTCATTTCATCATTTTGTTTAGTTTCGAAGCACTGTCCCATTTCGTTTTGTCAAACTCGTTTAGCTGTTTTAACGTTTCACCCATATGCTATAATGGAGAATGATGAAAATGCCTCCAACTTTGTAATTTCTTGCCTGATTTGGGTGAAAACTGCAGGGATGGTAGCCCCTTCTGAGGGCAGGAAGCCTGCCAAGTTTCAAGGAGATAGATACAGAGGTTTCTGGGAAACTGCATCACAAACTGTTCAAAGGAAAACTTCTTATACTTGCCAGCAGGGACAGTATCCTCTCATCTGGCATACAGATCCGGGGGCTCACACCCTGGGAGGGCTGCAAGGCTGTGTTGGACTCCTCCTGGGGGTGTGGGTCCCTGGATCTGTATGCCAGATGAGAGGAGGCTGCCGCTGCCACCTGGGACTGGTGCTGGGTGCAGTCCACACCCAGTGCCAGGGAAGATTCATGTTGCTGCCAGTTCCCGGTGGCAGAGGCAGCCTCATCTCATCCACCACAGAGATCCAGGGGCTCGCACCCCTGGGAGGGCTGCTGGGCAGTGCCAAACTCCTCCCAGGGGTGTGGGCCCCCAGATTTGTGTGTCGGATGACAGGAGGCTGCTGCTGCCTGGCACCGGTGCTGGGCATAGCCCATGCCCAGCACCAGGAAAGATTCATGCTGCCAGGGCTTTGCTCTGCCTCCCAGTGCCGGGCTGAGCTCCATGGGGCTGCGGAGCTGCTTGGAGCGCAGCCCGGGGGTGGGAGGCAGGGACAGCCAGTGCTTCACTCTGACTGGCTCCACCAGCCCCATGGAGCTCAGCCCAGGGGTGGGAGGTGGGCAGAGCCAGGGCTACACTCCACACTCCAGCTGCTGGCCAGGCTCCCAGCTGCAGAAGTGCAACAGCTGCAGCTTCCCTGGCCCCCAGGACCCCAGGTAAGGCTGCTGGGGCCAGACCAGTTGCTGGCCTCAGCCTCCTCTACCCAACCCAGGGTAACCTGCCACATGCCAGAGGGTGCATGGCATGGGCATTACCCAGGGACAAGTAGCACTGGCACAAAGCGTGCCACTGCTACTTGTCCCTGGGGAACTAAAAGTCCACACTTGTCTGGATGTGACCTTTATGTCTCTCTTAGGGGATTGGATATATCTTTCGATATTAACTTTGTTACTTGTTAAGTTGGATTCATTAATAAGTAAAGTCTATAATTTAAAAAGTGACTCAATTTTTATGAGACATATAGTGACATAGACAAAAATGGGAATAGCATTCAGTTGTTTAATCAACTAATGGAAAGCTACAGAAAGCCATGGATTTGGATACAGATTGTTACATTCACTTTATAGAAAGCGAAAAGTGAAGTTCCAAGAGCTCACGTAACATGCTTACAGGCACACGTGGCCTTTTCTGCACTAACCTTTCAACCCTGTTGCACCACCATTGTCAGTGTCAGAGGAGTCAGAGGCTAGGGTCAACTGAGTCACTCCTGCATTCACGGGCCACAACAGTGAACAGGCAGATCCTGAGCTTCTGTAAGCCATCATAACTGCATTTGGAAGTGACAATGCACACCAGCTCTTTAGGATACACATCTGTATTCCAGCATCACAGAGAGAGAAAAAGAGAGAGAGAGAGAGAAAGAGAGAGAGAGAGAGAGAGTGTAATTCCATAGAGGCTCTATTAATATATCAGTAAGTTTAAGGAACAACAAGGGGGTAAAGAAATGTAACCGAGTTTTAAATGTTTTGAACAAAAAGAATATGATACGAAGAAGTAGTGAAGTGACAGGGATTGCTTGAGCAACAGTCATCACAGTTTAATAAGGTTCTAAGTATCAGCCATTGGAAGATCAGCAACACACATGAATAAAATAATTTCTGTAATATGAGAACTAAAATGAAATGGACTGGCAATTCTTATTAGTGAGAGGTGCTGTCTTTAAAATTTGGCTAAAGTTCGAAAAAGTAATGAAGCTGGCTCCAAGGAAGTGTATACTGTTATGCAAAATTAAGCACAGAGTTTCAAAACCAATAAGTCTGAGTGACAAGTTGCTTAAGTTAATTGCAAGTAAAAATGAAGCACTAAAAATTACAGGGAGCATAAAACCACAGCATTGTGACTTTTAAAAGAAAAATCAAGAGGAATGTAAAGACGGTATCTGAAACGCATAAAGAAATAATGAAGCACAAATAGCTAGGAGTATTAAAGACTAACAATAAGATTCTTTAAATATATTGGGAGACTGAAAAATAAGAGAGAACAAGTGGTTTCTAACCTCACGAAGGTTTCTAACCTGTGTACAGGACCTCCACCTGACACAGGAGGTACACGGTCCTACTAGAGGGAATGCCATACTGGATCTGGTATTGGCAACGGGGGATGACATGGTAGGGGACCTCCAGATCGTTAGCCATCTGGGGGACAGTGATTACCTAATAACAGAATTCAACATAAGACGTCGAGTGGGTAAGGTAACTAGTAGGGTGAAAGTGCTAGACTTTAGGAAAGCTGATCTCAATGAAATCAGGCGATTAGTCAGGGACGCACTGCAGTGTAGGAGTTTTGAAGGGATGGGAGCCCAAGAAGGGTGGCTGTGCCTTAAGGAAACGATCCTTCAGGCACAAAGCAAGACGATCCCCGAGCGAGGCAAAAGAGGGAAAGGGGCCAGGAGGCTTCCCTGGCTGACCAGAGAAATCCAGGGCAGCCTAAGGGCCAAAAGGGGAGCACATAAAAAGTGGAAACAGGGAGAGGTCACCAAAGACGAATATACCTCCTCTGCTCGTGCTTGTAGGGAGGCAGTTAGACGGGCCAAAGCTACCATGGAGCTGAGGATGGCAACCCAAGTAAAAGACAACAAGAAATTGTTTTTTAGATATATAGGGAGTAAAAGGAAGGCCCAGGGAGGAATAGGACCCCTGCTAAATAGGCAGAAACATTTGGTGACGGACAGGGGGGACAAGGCTGAACTCCCCAACAAGTTCTTTGCCTCAGTGTTCCTAAGTGAGGGGCACGACAAGTCTCTCACTGGGGTTGTAGAGAGGCAGCAGCAAGGCGCCAGACTTCCATGCGTAGACCCTGAGATGGTGCAGAGTCACTTGGAAGAACTGGATGCCTTTAAGTTGGCAGGCCTGGATGAGCTCCATCCGAGGGTGCTGAAGGCACTGGCCGACATCATTGCAGAGCCACTGGCGGGAATATTCGAACGCTCGTGGCACACGGGCCAAGTCCCAGAGGGCTGGAAAAGGGCCAACGTGGTCCCCATTTTCAAAAAGGGGAGGAAGGAGGACCCGGGCAACTATAGACCAGTCAGTCTCACCTCCATCCTTGGCAAAGTCTTTGAAAAAAATTATCAAGGCTCACATTTGTGAGAGCCCGGCAGGACAAATTATGCTGAGGGGAAACCAGCACGGGTTTGTGGCAGGCAGATCATGCCTGACCAATCTAGTTTCTTTTTATGACCAGGTTACGAAACGCCTGGACACAGGACGAGGGGTGGATGTCGTATACTTAGACTTCAGGAAGGCCTTCGATACGGTATCCCACCCCATACTGGTGAACAAGTTAAGAGGCTGTGACGTGGATGACTACACAGTCCAGTGGGTGGCGAATTGGCTGGAGGGTCGCACCCAGAGAGTCGTGGTGGATGGGTCGGTCTCGACCTGGAAGGGTGTGGGCAGTGGGGTCCCGCAGGGCTTGGTCCTTGGACCGATACTCTTTAATGTCTTCATCAGTGACTTGGACGAGGGAGTCAAATGTACTCTGTCCAAGTCTGCAGATGACACAAAGCTATGGGGAGAAGTGGACATGCTGGAGGGCAGGGAACAGCTGCAGGCAGACCTGGATAGGTTGGACAAGTGGGCAGAAAACAACAGGATGCAGTTCAACAAGGAGAAATGCAAAGTGCTGTACCTAGGAAGGAAAAATGTCCAGCACACCTACAGCCTAGGGAATGACCTGCTGGGTGGCACAGAGGTGGAAAGGGATCTTGGAGTCCTAGTGGACTCCAAGATGAACATGAGTCGGAAGTGTGACGAAGCCATCAAAAAAGCCAATGGCACTTTATCGTGCATCAGCAGATGCATGACGAATAGGTCCAAGGAGGTGATACTTCCCCTCGATCAGGCGCTGGTCAGACCGCAGTTGGAATACTGCGTGCAGTTCTGGGCGCCACACTTCAAGAAGGATGCGGATAACCTGGAGAGGGTCCAGAGAAGGGCAACTCGTATGGTTAAGGGCCTGCAGACCAAGCCCTACGAGGAGAGACTAGAGAAACTGGACCTTTTCAGCCTCCGCAAGAGAAGGTTGAGAGGCAACCTTGTGGCTGCCTATAAGTTCATCACGGGGGCACAGAAGGGAATTGGTGAGGATTTATTCACCAAGGCGCCCCCAGGGGTTACAAGAAACAATGGCCACAAGCTAGCAGAGAGCAGATTTAGATTGGACATTAGGAAACACTTCTTCACAGTTCAAGTGGCCAAGGTCTGGAACGGGCTCCCAAGGGAGGTGGTGCTCTCCCCTACCCTGGGGGGTTTTCAAGAGGAGGTTAGATGAGTATCTAGCTGGGATCGTCTAGACCCAGCGCTCTTTCCTGCTTCTGCAGGGGGTCGGACTCGATGATCTATTGAGGTCCCTTCCGACCCTAACATCTATGAATCTATGAATCTATGGTTCCATAAATAAGGTTACAACGTAAGGAAACATTTGTTATTGGAAAAAAAAATTAACAGAAGGACTACATGTTTCTTTCCACATTTGTGTTTGATAAGAAGAAGAATATGGACTACAAATCCAGAAAGAATGTATTTGTGCTCATAAATGAGAACATAAATTAAGGAAGTTGCAATTCCTTTTGAGTTAACGTACTGCTGAGACCCCCATCTGGAATAAAATATTTACTTTTGTTCATCTTTAGGTTGCCTAACTTTTTCCATCATAAAATAAATTAAAGAACAGAAGTTGGAACTTATTTTTAGGGGGAAAAATGTCTCAAATGCCCTGATGGTCTGCAGCAGGAACTTGGAATTTGGCAAGCTTAGTCTGAAGATCAAAAACTGTTGCTTTTCTCATGAACATTCATCCAGAATGGCTGGGGTTATAAAATGCAGTAAATAACCATTTCCAACCCGTAGTAGACGCAGGAGGGCCTGCCAAAAGTTCTTTACTAAAACACCAAACATTCCCTCTTGAGTGAGCACACTTCAAGCATTATCCCGAGTCTGCCCTAGGGAAAACTAGGTGTAGTCACTTAAGCCTACCAGACTGCCAAAGAATGAAAAAGAGCTTCTCCTCCTACCATTTTATGTTTTTTCATGCCTCCTGAGCCAAAACCCCTGAAATTCTATTTCCTGTTTGTACCGGCCAGCTCTGTAGGGAGAAAAAGAAGTCCTTCAGTTGGTGGCAAGCAGAAGAAAGTACATGGTGGGGTGAGGAAACAAAAACATGGTGAGGGGAAGGAACACGGAGGGGAAAACAGTAGGGGTGTGCGAAACAGGCCATATTCAATTTGGATTCAGATTCAGCCCAAATCAGGGACAGTGATTCGATTAATTGATTCGGATCACTGTCCTGATTCGATTCGGCCAAATCCAAATCTGAAGATTCAATGCTGATTCAGAGAATCAGCGATTCAGCCATAGACACAGATTTAAATGTTTTTTCTACATACTTTGAGGTACCAGTTGCAGCTTATGAATGCTGCAATGCTGGGGCGCATGGAGCATCCCACAGGAGCGTGGGCCCCCACCACGTGCTCAGTGGTGACCGGAAGTACTTCCAGTCCACTTCCAGGTCTGCTGGGGAGTGTGCTGTGGGGCCCCTCCATGCCCTCCCTGGCTCGGTGAACAGCCGTGGCAGGACCCTGGGTGCCCCCCAGACCTAGGAGGCACCAGTCGTCAAGCCAGGGGGGCACAGGGCGGCCCCCCATGCACTCCACAGAAGACCCAAAAGTGCTTCTGGTCCACTTCCAGGTCTGCTGCTGAGTATGCTGGGGATCCCCCATGCTCCTGTGGGATGCTCCATCTGCCCCAGCATCTGAGTATTCACAAGCCACCTGGTACCTTGAGGTATGGAGAAAAAACATTTAAACTGTGTCTATGTCCGAATCATCGAATCTTTCTGAATCAATTCAGAGGGTTCAGATTCGATTCGGAGAGATTAAAGGGTCTCCCAATTCAATTTGGATTAGAGATTCGACCACTGAATCAAGCTGAATCTCTGCTGAATCAAATCAGCAACCAAAGCTTCACGTAGCCCTAGAAAACAGTATGGGGGCATGTGATGAAAGAGAATCATAATGCACTTCCACAAGGGAACAAAACTAAAGTTGCATGATGAGCCCTGAATCTGGCATTCCTCAAGTTCCTGGTGCATGATTCTACATTAAACAGAGTCAAGAAAAACAAGGTTTTTCTGCTTGTTTGCAATGATAAAGAAAGGCAGCAGTGAAGTGGTGACAACATACTGTACGGAAATGATTACCTAAGGGACAGAGGGGTGATTACACACCAGCATGGAGAGAGACTGCCAAAAGAGAGATTACTTTGTCTTGAGAAACGATGATGATTTAAAGGTGACGAAATAATGAAATTAGACTAAGGTCATTTTAAAATTAATCTTTGTGATTTACAGGAGGTCACTGGCCACAGCAGAACTAGAGTTGACAGAAAAAAAATCTGTATTATTTTGGGTATTATTCTGGAAAGAAAGTGCAAAGAATAACTCAAACGGACTTCCAGCCAAGTAAGGGAAGTCAGGGAGTATTAACACGTTTAAATAAGAATTGGGTGAGTCCATGGAGTCCTTGTGGATGAAGGAAAACAAGGTTGCTCTCTTAGAGGTGTTAACTCAGCTTTTACATGGGAATATCAGGATTAAGTTTCCATTGCTGATTTTCTTTTTTGCTTCCTCCTGAGACTAAACATTGTATTTTCTTTTTTTTTTAATACATTATTTTTGGTTAATAAAAACAGTTTAAGGTGGAAAAGTTGAAAAAGACATGAAAATCCAACTTGTTATCAAACATTATTGTGATGAAAGCCTCCTGGCTTGCTTCTCTTCCTACAGTTACATTGCTATGAAATTCAAGTGGTAGTACAGCATGCTGCTCTCAAGTCACTGGGTCAGCCAAAACAAACATAAAGGCAACAAAAATTGAGGAAAAAAAGACAATGAACCCTGAACATTTTGGTTCAAGGGCAGTGAATCAACCAATTCAACGCTATTCATCAGGGTACTGATTTTCTCCTCTTCCCTAGATTTTGAAAAGAGAATGACAGTTCAGAAATCTGCACAATATAGTCTGTGTTCCTTTCCTACAGATTACAATAACCTTGTATTTGGGAGTATATTATCCAACTCCTTATCTAACAAAATTAGTCCAATGACTAAACCACTTACTCCTCTTCTCTTTGTTAGCTCAGCTAGAATTTTAATACTGCCTCAGAAAAAACACAACGTACTCTCCTGATTGCCTTATCCTTGAGCTTTTACAGTTTGGCTATCTGTCCTGCAGCAGAATGGATAAACAGTTTTCTTGCCAAATAGTAGTGGATTAGCTACAGCAGTGGTGACGATAGCACAGTGTATAGAAGGATAAGAGTTACAATAGATATTCCCAGAGCAGCGACATGAGATAGGATAAGGAGGGGGATGAAATGTCATCATTGAGGTGAACATTTACATGCTGTGGAAATGATGACCACTATTTGGATGGAGCAGAAGGGCAAATTCCATGTCACACCATCTCTCCTCAAATGACACTGGATGGGGCTGCATTTTAACTCTACAGAGTCTACTTCAGCATCAGGACTGATGATATAAACATGGTTTATGTGGCTATGATTAATTCTGTACAGTAATTCACCACTAAAGTATTAAAAGACCCAACAGTGGTAACACATCAAGGCTCTTCAAGTTCTTTACTGTCAGCAGTATGATGGCTGGCAAGGGGTGAAAAAATGCACCCTATTGACTTGTACTGTCTTCAGTATTCCTTTACTCAGGGTCTGATTCAAAGCTATGGTAATCATTCTCAGTTCCCATCTACTTTACACAGAGTTGCCAACCCACTAAGCCTGCCAGGAACCGACTTGTGAACTAGATGAACAAACTGTCTAAGTTAACAGAGTATCTGAATTAACTGGAGAGAGAAAAGCCATCAGTAACTTGGGTTATTTCATGGATATTGTATGGCAGGGGTATTTTCCCTGTTAAATGCTAGTATTTCTAGAGTTGCCCAATTCAGTGCACCATTTCACAGGTCACGCCACAGATCACAACAACACTTGTTATGGATTGCTTACTACTTCTCCAGTTGGTTGTGGAGATAGAAGTGTGGTGTACCTATTAATGAAGATAACCTCATAACACCCTAGGTAAGCATTTCACCTATGCTTTACATAAAGGAAGACCTCCTGAAGCCAAGAGACATTAGGAGGAAAGATGGCTAGTTGTTAGGATACTGGCCTGGACCCCTGCACAACAATAAACTTCCTATGTGACTTTGATTAACTAAGGGCACATTTACATTGCCTCTGTGCTTCACCAAGGAGCATCACTGAAAAGCAAACTTCCTCCATTTACTCCCGCTCCGTGTATATCAAGTCCCTGAAATTGTTGGGACACCTGGGGCTTAAACCCATGTCTTCTGGGCTTGTGTGTGAAAGCCTAGACTGCAGTGCTATCAAGCAGCTGGCTAAGTGCTAGAGGAAGGCCAGCCTGGGCTCTCCCATGAGGATCCCAATGGGGATCATGTGACACAAGGGAGCCAACGGGAGCCACAAGACCCTGATGGGAGGATTATAAAATTTTTCTGCAGGGTCTTGTCCCTGCAACAATACTTCTAGAATCTCTGCAGTGGATCTCTGTGCCTGACTGGTACGCCCACCCCTGCTTGGACCTTCCTGTCCTGCCTGTGTCTTCTTCCTGTCTTGCCTCTGCCTGAGGCTCTCTTGGCCTCTGGCCTGGTCTCAACCATGGACTCACTTTATCCCTTGGCATCAACCACTGGGCTGAGACTGACACCTTGTACCATGACCTTTGGCTTTCACAGAATCATGGAAAATGAGGGTTGGAAGGGACCTCAGGAGATCATCTAGTCCAACCCCCTGCTCAGAGCAGGACCATCCCCAACTAGATCATCCCAGCTTTTGGACCCACAGTATTGTGGACTCTGCTTCTGCCCCCAACCCCTCCCCCAGCCCCCATGTCTGGGTCACACCCACAACAGAAATAAAGCAATGTAGGTGCCTCAGAACTGTGCTCAGAACATACCAATAAATTTGCCCAAGACAGGGAGCCTAAGTGTGGGGCACAGGCACGTGCTCAGAGCTATTCTAAGGCAGCTGCACTGCTTCATTCCCAGCATTTGGAGTTTGCAGAGAGAAAGAGTGTGGGTAGAGCATTCTTCACAACAGGGCTGTCCAACTGGTGACCCACAGCAGCTACTTCTCCTGCTATTTATTGCATGTCAGGGAAGGGCCCTGGGCAGCGAGGGGTGTGTGCTGCCTGTGTGGCACGGGAACATGGAGCCACATGCTGTCAGCCTAGTGGGGAGTATCCTGGGGGGGCTGCATGCCCTCTGTGTTGCCCGCACAGTGGCGGGAGGAGGGAGGGACAGGATCCCAGGGAGCCACCCCTGGAGGGTGCGGCTGGCACACTGTGTGGTCCAGGGGTCACATGCCAGCACTGTGGGGCCCCTGGCCAAACTAAAGTTGGACATCCCTGTTCCACACCAATGCCTCTGGACATAGCATAGAGGTGAAATGGCCACTCTCTTTGCTTCAGTACCTCATCTTCCCTACCTCAGAGGGGCCCTGTAAAGGCAAACACATTTTAGACTGTAAGGAGCTCAGATACAATGGGAATTTGTACCATAAAAGTACCCTGAGTGCACTGTCCAAGGGCACCGAGTCCTAGCAGCAGCAGTTTGGAGAACAGAACCAAGACTGGCAGGCTACCACTCTTGGGCCTTACCTACAAAAAGCATCCTCTCTCCCCTAAATGTCCTATTTTCGTGATGACTGAAGTGGTCCTTTTGTTTCAAAATTTGTGTAATAGCCTATCATGTTATTTTCTAATGAAACTGGGCAGGACCTACTTATGGATCTTGAAACTCCCCAGGAGTCTGATAAGTTTAGTTTGGAAATGATTTCTTAAAGTGCTTTCAAGTCTATTATGCATTTCTACCTTGCTAAAGTGAGCACATATTTAAACCTCTGGTGTCTTTTCTGTATGCCATTCAGCATTTTTCAACAGGCTGCTTATCTTCTCATTCACTGCTGCTGCTTATCCTTTCTTTCCTAGTCTCCAACGTGTCTGAAGGGCTCTCTGGTTCACTGCTTGGGTTATATTTCATTACCACTGCCACATTATCCAAAGCAGCCAGCATCACAAAGGTTGTTCACTGGAAAAGGAGTGACATTTCAGCAGCTGCATGTGGCCAGTTCATTGGAGAAGAGCTTTTGCCACATCCTACCAAGCTCCCATTTCTTCATTTTCCCCATTGGTTCTCTTTCTGTGTAGTTCAGATTCTGAATGCATCACAGGTTGTTGCTCTGTTCTGCTCTCATTAGGAAAGCATTCAGGCAGCATTCTTCTCTGCTCATGCTGGAGAATTTGTTCCAGGTCACTGCTGGGCTGTAGGCAATGTCCTTGACCATGTAACCTATAATGGAATGAATGATCGCCATATCAGCTGCCAAGTGTTCGTGTAGGACATTTTTTTCAGGCATTTTGTCTGCTTGCTGGAATGGCTCCATAGCTGAATGTATCAGGGTGGGATTAACAAAAAGACGTAGGTGAAGATGAAAGGTATTCCTTCTCATCCAGTTTGCATTTGCTGGTATCTTGTGGATGGCCAGGGTAAACGTCCACCCACCACAATGGTTTGGGTGTTGTCAACTATTGTATAACGTATTATTCCCCCAACTTTTGGCAGAGTCTAAAATTTCCAAGTAGTTCCCAAATGTCGAACCTATCACTATGCTTAAAGTCCTTACGTGTCACTGACCTACTGAAGGGGGTGTTCCCAGCAGCATTCCACATATACCAAAAGTGGAGACTATACATCATTGTTGCTTCTATTAAGTCACAACCTAATTCTTTGGATTTAGTTAATCTAGGTGACATGCCAATGGTCAGCTGCTAGTTGTCACTTCCCAAACCAAAGCTGCCATTCCCTTCCCTCAGGCAGACACAGGTTTGCTTGAGTGCCATTTCATGCGCATGTTTAAGGTTGCAACACAAAATGTAAAATCCCTTTACATTTTGTGTACTTTCCCTATCTGCTGGGAAACATGATTTGCAGCACTTCCCCCCCCCCCCCCCCCCCGGGCTCTTATTCGTGGACAAACAGCCCAAACAAAAATGTGTAGTTCTACTAATGCATTTGCTCAGTTTTTCACGTTTTAATACCACTTATCTAAAGTTTGCCAGCTTCATGAGCCTCCAAGGAGGAAGGGGGAGGGAGGAAACAGGAGTGGGTATGCTGCAGCTGTTTCTTTGCAGCTTTTCTCCTTCCCACCCCCCTAGAAGCTTTCTCAAGTTAATTTTGACTAAGTTTGAAAAGAGTAGGCTTGTGCTCTGTGCTGCAAATGTTTTCCATTTGACAGCTCTGTCAGTGTGGGGGAGAGAGAGAGATCTGTGATAGCTTGAAGTTACACAATAAAAAGTTACTTTTAAATGTCTTCTTCATTCAAATGCAGATTATCACCAAAGTCCTGAATAAGTTCATTCTCACAGGAAGGGGCAGAAAGAAGGTGGTTAACAGAAGACGGCTGAAGAAGCTTGCTGCTTTTCCTGTAAATAAAGCCAACCTCTTGAGTGTCCTGACAGGACCTGCTATAAAGGGAGTATTTAAAGTCCTTGGTTTTGTCCCCTTAGTTGTGTGTGCATATATTTGTGTGTATCATGCACTTAGTCACTTAGTCAGCTTTCATGTCTAGAGCTGCAGACAGATCCACAGCTTCAGTATTTATTAAAACAATGCTTTCTCACTTAAAAAGCACAGGTAGAGTATATAGGGAAGATAATGCACTTCCACATAAAGACCTATTCACAGCTGGTTCCTTGGCAAAAAGTGTGCAGTATGCCGAAACATTCAATCCTCTCCAGAAACTGCAGGTAGCAGAGATCTGACAAGTTACTAGAGAGGCACTACTATAGCACTGGTGTATGTGTGTGTTTGCCCACTCTCTTTTTTGTACAAGACACTGAAATTTCTGCAAAGCTGCAGGGACAGGGAAAGTGTAGGCATGGAAACAGTTTCAAGAAAAAAAATATCTATTAAGAAAAGATCAAAAAGTTAAGCCAGCACTTTCCAAGCTCCTCATGTTATCCAGTAAAAGTAAACCTCAAGTAAAAAAATCTGTTGGAGCACTTTTTTTGTATTTTACAGGTCCAAGTAATAGAACCAGTCACTTTGGCAATGGGAATATCTAGCTATATATTTATGTGGCCTTTGTTACTGAAGCAAGGTGCTCAGCTACTACAATAGACTGTATTCACACAGCATCCCGGGGAGATAAGGAAATTATTACCTGTGCTGAAAAAATATGATTTTGCAACATACTGGAAAACATCAAAGCAGAAGTTTGTGGCTGAGCCAAGTACCAGATCTAGGTCTCAAGTCCCAGTCCAATGTCCTCCCCTGCTGGATCATTTTTCTGTCCTTGAATATTTACCTACCGCTTCTGAAACAGTGAGAAGATAAGCTCTTCCTGCATAAGCCATAGGAATATAATCAGACTCACAGAAAATTAGGATTGGAAGGGACCTCAGGAAGCCATCTAGTCCAACCCTCTGCTCAAAGCAGGACCAACCCCCTCCAGTCTTCTCTTCTCCAGACTAAGTAAGTGCAGTTCCCTCAGCCTCTCCTCATAAGCCATGTGCCCCAGCCCCATAACGGTTTGCGTTGCCCTCCACTGGACTCTCCAATTTGTCTACATCTTTTCTGTAGCCCAAAACTGGACACAGCACTCCAGATGCAGTGTTACCAGTGCTGAACAGAAGAAAATAATCGCTTCTCTTGGTTTGGTGGCAATGCTCTTACCCATGCAGCTCAGTATGCTGTTAGCCTTTGCAACAAGAGCACACTGTTGGCTGTAACTGGGAATAGAGTTCCACTCCTTTAGTTTCATTCCCTGTACTCTACTCTGATTGAAATGAACTGGCTCAGTTTCCCTGCATTGCTAAACATATTTATGGAGTAATAACATGACCAGGAACAGCACAGATCCCAGCAGAAATTGCAACTGTCATGCCAAACAACTCCCTCCTCCTTCCCTTTTTCACTTCTCCACACTTCCTCTTTTATTCTAAACATAATATCTAAGCTGTCCCAGAAGTTTAATGCCATAGGCTCTGGTAGTCTCAGCATCAAGGGCAACTTTAGCTTTCGGTCCCCTATAGGACACGGAAATTAGGTGGTGGGTGGTGTCCTGGCAAAAAAGAGGAGCTGTCACTTGGGTTGGAGAAATAAAAAACAATTTGATTAGACTGCTTATTACTGATTTCTGGATGGGAAAGCACAGGGACCACTAGGGTGTTTGCCAAATTCTGTGATGTATCTGAAGCCATCAAGAAAAGCAGAAGGGCTAAAGCTTAAGAGGAAAATGGAAGTTCCCCAAAAAATGTACCGGAGACAGATCCTCAGGATACTGCCTGAACCCGCCCTTGGAATAGGGCCAGGAATAACAAAGAAAACTATTATTCAACTATTATTAAACTATTATTGTTCAGCTTTAAATAAAACAGAAATGTCACTTGGAGGAAATCTGTTTCAATAAAAAGGTTTTATCCAAGAATGGCTATCATTCCAACTACAAGTTCTTTTACCAGTCCCATGCTTGTTGAGAAATCCTTGTATCTTACTCAAGCAGGGCAAAGTAGGGTCCCATATAGGCACTTAAGTGCACTTAGGCACATAATAGGTGAAATAGAAACTGGCTCTAAGTGTGATCCTATTCCACTGTGTTCAAGTCCCTGAAAAACAGTTAATGCAAAAGGAGGCTGCTTTGTCCTCACTGCTTTTTCGTGGCTTCATTTTAAGGCTAAGATGATTGTGTATTACAAGAAGTATGTGCGTTAATGTTTTTTTCTTAAGCACCAAATAGGTGGTATCAGATCTTACACATTGTCATGATAAACAAATTTCAATTTTATTTTGGTCATTGCCATTGCACTGTTTCCTGTTCAAAACACTAACTATTTCCATCACTAGAACTGCGGTGTCCTTTTTATTCCAGAGGCAACCAAAATACAAGTGCCAGGAAGTCTCTAGCACCCTGCAACAGCTCTCTGTGAAATGAATGGCAGTCTACAGCATTCATAAGACTCTTAGGGATTACACATGTTAGATCTCACTCTGACATAGATGGAAACTACACAACACTGATGTATATTGGATGACAGTCAAACCTTACAACAGGAATTTCTGTCTTTATAAGGAATAGTTCGCTGCCACACAAACCAATTAAAAAATGGGGAGATAAATGTGAAAATGTTCATAAATAGAGTTCAGTGTAAAACAAACTCCACAAGTCCTCTCCAATGAAATTGCAATGCACTCTGTTACAAAAGGGTGAAAGAGAAAAACTAAGCAAAGTTATATGACTCCTGCCTTCCTCAACATCCATAGAGTTGTCTATTTTGCTACTTACATGGCTCTATCACACAGTTTGAGGCCATCTGTCTAGTCTTCCTAACTCTAGTAGCCTGAGAAAGAATTGAGAGAGAGATAGAATGAGACTAACTGCTTCACCTCCTATTGGCTTCCAAGGAGCTATCAGAATATCTAAATTAGTAATAGGAGACTAAAAGAGAACACCTGTCAAATCCAGTAAATCCAGCATCGCAGCGGGGGGGTGCAGCTACCCCTGCACCCCTTAGCTGCGTGACACACATACATTTGCCACACAGCCAACGGGGTTGCAGCCACAACCCACTCCGCATGATCCTGCATGTCAGTGAGCACTGTCAGCACAGCTCCTGCCAGAGCTTTGCCTGCACTATGAGTGCTAGGCCCATCAGTTGGCTGGTGCAGGCTCTAGCTGGAGCCCCTGCTTTCCCACAGCTTCGAAGCCCAGATGCTACTGCTGCTTACCCTTCCTTCCTCCCCTCCAGTCCCACTGAATTCAGCAGCAGAGTTTGAAAAGAGGTTCTCCCTGAGCGCCAGAGCTGTGGGGAAGCAGGGGCTGAGCAATGCTACTGCTCGTCTCCAGTCTTCTCTGCCACTGAATTTAGCGGGGCAGAAGTCAAGTGACCTTCTGCCATTTTATTATTCCACACAGTATAACCTTAGTATTACCTAATGCATGGCAAATCAACCACCTTGAGATCTCACTTCAAAATATTCAAAAGACATTCTTTTAAATTTGACTTGCAAAGGGAGAATAAAAAGTCATAAGCCCTCAATTTTGATTTTTCATGACACACAGAGAATATCTGACAGTTTTTGTTAAGTGGTTTGTTGGGTTTCTTCATCTTTTTAAATATATATATAACTAAAAATTTTTATTTCCTAATTTCTGCTTGAGGATTCTTTAGAGGGCTAGAAAAGTAGTGGAGCTATGAGAGCACATAAGGTTGACACCCAAGGAATTCCAAGGGGAAAAGAGTTGAGTTGGATAGTTTTCAACTCTGAAAAACTTAAATAAAGCAGTCTTTAATAATACAGCCCCTTTAGGTAAGTCAGAGAAAGGTCCCATTCCAGTGTCTTTTCTAAACAGACCTCTGGCAAACCCTGAGAAGACTGGACTTAATGTTTTTCCAGTAAGAATAAATACGGTAAAACAGAATGAAAGCCCACAGAAGAATCTTTCTGGACTTTATCTATCATAAAGCAGCTCCCCCCAAAGGAAGTGGGCATCTCATTTTTCAGACCATCATAAACAGCATTCTGAATCTATCGCTGTTCCACCACACTTAGCAAAATCAGTTCACTTTTGGAAATACAACCCCACAAATGTCTTTCATTTCCTGCCCTCCTCTTGTTCTCTTGCAATAGACTGTTGTAAAAGTCTGCCATTAGCTAAAATGAAATGTTTTTTCATTTCTCAAGTAAAATTTCAGGTTAGTGAAATTGCTGAGAAATGGTCACAAATTTCTCAGATTTCTATGTACATTATTTCAATGGTAAGGATCTTGCACATAAAAGCTTTATGCAGAACTGCAAATAAGATACTCTGGAAAGGTTTGTAATGAATACCAGAAGACAAGGTGGGAAGAGATCTCCAAGGTTACTGACTCGAGACCACTTTCCTCACAAGAAACCATGTCACATCACCTCTTTCATAAATGTATCGAGTTCCATTTTGTAAGTAGACAGGCTCGTTGCTTCCATGACTCCTACTAGTGTTCCAGGACCTCATTGCTCCGGTGGTTGGAAACCTTCTTCTAACTTTCAGATTAAATGTATTCATGTAATGAAATGCATTCATGTAACAAAGTACTCATTGTTCTTATGCCAACATGATCCTTTAGTTTAAATAATTATTTTCCCTCCCTGGAGTTTATCCACCTGATGTATTTCAAGAGAGCAATCATAGCCCCTCTTGGTTTCCATTTCATGATGCTAAACAAGTCACACTCTTCCAATCTCTTCTCCTGAGACAAGCTCTCCATTCTCCTGATTATTCTACTACTTCTTTTTCTGCAACCACTACAATTCCATCTAATTTTTCTTAAAGATGTGTGGATCAGAATTGCACACAATATTCCTGATGAGATCTTAGCATGAAACCAATACATTCCTGTCTCTGCTGAAAAGAACCTGGCTGAGGAAATCTTAAGATATCACAGGCAGACAAGGTTCCTTGGTTAAATGTGACATTTCTTATTAGACCAACTAAATAGTTGGAAACCTTAGACCAACACAGCCACAACAAACACCCCTAAAACATTAAAATATCACATGCTTTTTTCAAAGCTGCATCACACCAACGGTGCTTAGTTATCCTGTGATCTCAAAGGTTATGCTATTTCTGATATCCCCATTTTGAAGGTTTTCCCTGTGAACAAAAACATAAGAATGTACTAAGTGTGCGGGCCGGGCCCCGAGCCCGCCCTCGTCGCCATGCGCGGAGGTGATTCCGATCCCATTCTGGCCGCCATGGGCAAGCCGGGGGCAAACCGGGGTCGTACCGGACCCGTCTCCGGTGCACGCGGGCTGTGGCCGGCAGCCCGGACACGCGGGGCGGGAGAGAGCCGCGAAGCGGTTTTGCACACGTGAGTTAGAATTAGTCACGGAGGCATAATGGTTGATTGAAAAGATTGTTTACTTACACCCAAAGATGGTATTGGTGTAGGCTGGACAAGTTTCCAGGCACAGCTCCCGCTTGAACCCTCGTTGGAGGATTCTGACAAAACGATTGCTCCCACGGAGTTTGCTAGGCTCCGCGGGTCTGGTTAAGTTGGGTTCGAAAATTTCCCCGGAGTTATTCAGGCTCCGCGGGTCCGATAAGTTTTCCCCGGAGTTTGCTAGGCTCCGCGGGGTCCGAAATTACAGGAAAGGGATACGTCTAGGATTGCGCTCGGCGACGGGGAGAGGCGAGAAGCGAAAGCTCCGTAGGCTCGGTTCTATTGCCTCTATTGCCTGCTTAGGGGAGGCGCGCCGGGTCCGCGAGGGTCCGCAGCGCTTAGAGATCTTCACACAGAATCTCTCTCTCTTCCTCCCTCCTCCAGCTTGGGCGGAAACTACCCAAGCCTTTTGTACGGCTAGCAAGCCAATCGCTAGCCGCCACGTGTGCCTAAATTAGGAAATCGGCCAGTAACATGGCACGGATCCTAATACAAATGGCGGGAACTTCTTTGCAACTTGTATCACTACGGTGCAAGAAAGAGATGCACACTGAAAAGAAGCTGCAATCTGGCGGGAAATCCCCCGTTGCACCAGAGTTCTCTAGCAGCAGAGAACTCTACCGTGCAAAGAAAGCGACAAATTTGGCGGGAAATAATTTAGCGGTGCCGAAGCATACACACACACAAACAAAAAATCACGACTTTGGGTTGTGACACTAAGATGACCTTGCCCAAGTCTGACAAACAATATTTTTTTTCTATTTGGTACAGATACTTTGGAAAATAATGTCATTTTAGAAAAAATCATATTAGAATTTGCTCCTTTGAGAGAACCACACCAACACCCTGAGAATATACCTAGAGCTCCATTTATCAGATTGAGAGCAACAATGATCTCTCAGCTCTCTTGGCAGTATGGGAAGAAAGGGCAATGTGCACTCTTCACTACAAACTCCACACATATATCACTCTTGGGAAAGGGGACCACCATGATCTCTTTTTAAGAGTCTTTTCATAATTGTGTAAAGTAAAGGGTGACAACTCAGAAGTCAGCAATACTCCATTTACCACAGAATGGGCAGAACCTGCATATCAGAACTGCATCTACATTGTTTTAAAAAGACTAAGGGGCCACGGTACCTAGGTGCTTACCCCTCCATCATGACCCTGCAAGAGCCACCTGCAATGATGAGATAGTATATCTGTCTCTTGATGCTCCTGAAATCTCTGCTGCCAAATGGGGAGGAGGAAGGGCAAGGGATTCTTTTTGGAAGAAACCTACCTTCTTACAAGGAACTAGACCAAGGCCTAGTCCTTTCACAAAAGGTGCCAAACAACTGATGCATGAGCAAAACAATCTCTACTAGACCGAGATCTGAACCCAATTTGTAAAATCTGAAAATTCCTGATTTTAGGTGACAGGTTCAAATTCAAAATCAATGAAAAGCCTCTTACCTTCAACAACTGAAAAGCCATTTTGTCATCATCAGCCTCTGAGCCACAAAAGGATGAAACCAAGTAAAAAGAGTAAGACAAGGTTACTATTAACTACACTGAAATAGAATTGGCCAGCAAGGCTGCAGGTAGGCAGTAGCTACTAATGCAATTTATAGTTTTTGCATCCTTAAGTAATTGCTGCCTTGTAAATTGGTTGTGCACTTCCAATTTGCATAATCAGAGCATCTTCCTAAATAATCCTCACACAGCACCCAAGTCCCTATACTTTGCTTGACAAGCTTTATTAACCAGAATGCAGAAATTTTCAGGTTTTTCTTTCCTGTTGTTCCTCTTTCTTTTTTTTCCCTCTTTTGTTTCCTGTTTTTGTTTCCTTCACAAAAAATATAATAAGCATTGGAAAGAGAAGAAAAGGATACCAAACCCCCAGCCCAAACAATCCAGAAAACCAAAAAATGAACTAATAAAAAAGAAACCCACAATGGTGGGAAATCAAAGAAAAGCATTTAAATTCTTAAGTTAAATAAAATACACTAAGACCTTTTGAGAATTTTCAGCCATTTCTCTTATTCCTCTACCTAACCTCTATTGCCTCTTACCTTCCATAGGATTTACAAGAGTTAGCCCTGTTTCTTTTGCCAGAATCATTTGCCATCAGAAAACACATTTTTCCAAAACAAATCAGTCAATATTTACAAAACCATTGATAGAAAAATGTGAAATGTTTTATATCAACAATTATAATCTTTCCATTTGACTTTACTGTTATTTATCATTTTCAGATTACTTTAAATTAAATCTATATTCCAATTCAGAAGCACATCTCAAAATGTTGGAATTCCCAACAGAACAGAAATTCCCATCAGTCCTACTCTCAATATACACCTGGCCAGGAAAGTAAATATTGCTTCATATTTCTCTCCTTGTAAAAATAACCCAATAAAAATGTCTATCATTATCATGCAAACAATATCAGGGCTTCCAGGAGTGGAGTGGAAATTCCCACATTAAAAAGAAAAGCCCAATCCTTGAAAAATCTTGGAGAAGTGAAATCCTATCATGTTCAGGAACACTTTGGTGTTTCTGAAATGAAATATGCTCCCTGGGCACCTCAACATCCAGTCAGGCAACCAGAAAATGACCTGGGAGATCAAAGGCCCAGGCAGCCCAAACTCCAGGGCAGGTCCTTGAGTAAGCTATTGAGGACGCAGCAAAGAATGCCAACAAAAAACAAGCATGTTTTTATCAGAATCACCAAAATCAATGTGTTCTTTCAACAAATCACTGTTTTCTGAAAGAAAGATATTTTGTCAAAAAATCTCTAAGTATCTCTGCCTATAAAGCTGCAGGCTGAAGACAGCCCAATTCAAACTAGAAATAAGGCACAATATTTTCAGAGGGTAGGCAGAGAGATGGTGAGAGTTTTCTATTGCAGGACATCTTTAAATCAGCTTAAATGCTATAGCTCAAACACAGGTGATAAGCTTGAGGCAGGAGTCACTGTGTGTAGCTCTGTAACTGGAGTTATTAAGGTGATTCAATTACATTATTATTATGGACCTTTTGGTCTTAAAAATTTCTGAATATCACCAAGACTATTGTCCCTAGAATTACTGTCTTGCATTAACACAACCAACACATACACATTCTACCAAAATAAAGGAAAAATACACTTTCAAGAAGCCTGGTTTGATTAACATCATTGCCACTTATTTGTGTGAGTGTTAGTGTGTCTGTCTTTGTTTTGCACTGCTGCTTTTTCCAGAGCAGGGGTGGCCAACCTGCAGTACACATACTACAAGTGGTATGGGCAGCTTTTCTGCATGGCACATAGATCAGGGAGGGGGCAAGGAGCACACTGGCAGATAGGGCAGGAAGCAGAGCACCACATTGGGAAGGGGAAAGGGATTGGAGTGGCACTCAGGGAGGCCACAGGGCTTAATTTGTGGCATCCCTGCCAAAAAAGTTGGTCCCTCCTGCTGCATAGCAACTGCCACATTCTTACCAGTCTATCAAAGAAGTCACTACTCGGGTAAGAAAAATAAATTTTGTACAAAAGGATATGAAGAAAGTTTAAAAGGTCCAAATTGATTTGAAGCTCTCCAAATTGATTTGGAAAAAGTTTGGAGAGCTTCAACGATTCAGGCAGTCCTTGCCTGCTGCAGGAGGGAGCTGGAGCCGGACTCGGACCTGGTAAGTAGGGGGAGGGAGAGCTGCAGGAGGGGGGAGGGGACCATGGGAGGCTGAATCCTAATCCAAAACTAACACTAGCCACTTCACACAGGCCTAATACGGAGTGATTTGTCTCCTACTTCCATTTTATAACATTCTATAAGTGATAGTATTGTCTCTTTTACAACTATGCCAAGAATGGTTTTAGTTGCCCAACTACAGAAGTTTTAATGGTGATCAACTTTCACGGCCACTTGAATATCTCAGTTAATTTTATACTATTGTAAGGCTATATTTTTCTCAGCATTGTTATATATTTCCTGCTACACTACTGTATTTCTAGCATATTGGCTTAATTAGTTTTCTTCATGTTCTGCTGCATTGCTGAACTCATGCTTTGCTGCGTGATTCTTCTTTGGCAATCCCTTGGAGCGCAAGATGATTGTCTTCTATGATTGTCTTATCTGTGGATCCAAAGATGGTTGATGAGGCTGATCTGGGATTGACAGAATCTGCTGTAACTCAGGCACGTATTCCCATGTGGGGTGGGTGGCTCTGGATTCTTGATTTGGTCCATGACACACTTTTTCTGCCACTCCCACTTTTCCATCTCCTTTGTCTGCATAAGGTTGCAAAGCACTAAGATCTTTGCCACAGACTCTTCCTCCATTTGGGATGGTCCTGGGTAATAGTCTCCCACAAGTTGATGTCAGTGTTGCATTTTTTTCAAGTTGGTCTTAAGGACATCATTGACGTGCTTTCTCTGCCCTGCTCTTGAGTATACCCTTTGACCAAGTTGGGAGAATAAAACTTGCTTCAGGAGTCTGGAGTCAAACATCCAGATGATGTGTCCAGCCCAGTGAAGTTGAAATCAGATGATCATCACCTCAATGCTTCTGGTGTTTGCTTATAAGAGGATACTAATGTTGATGTGTCTATCTTCTCATTGGAATCAAAGGGTCTTCCACAGGCAGCATTGGTGGTACTTCTACAACAACTTGAGGTGTTTCCTGTACATTGTCCATATATCAGCTCCATACAGTGAGACAGAAATTACAACTACTTGATAAACCATGAGTTTGGTTTTGGATCTGATGTTTGTTTCCTCAGGTGTCTGAAGGTTGCACTTGCACATATGAGGCAATCTTGGATTTCTTTGTCAGTGTCAACCTTCTGTGAGAGATGGCTTCCAAGGTATAGGAAATACTCAACATTATCCAGAGTCTCATTGTAAATCTGAACTGCCAGAGCTGGGGACTGCTCATTAAGAGCTTGTTGATGGAGAACCTTAGTCTTCTAGATGTCAAGCATTGGTCCCATTTTCTTGTAGGCCTCAGTAAAGACACTGACGATTGTCTAAAGGCCTGCTTCCAAGCGAGCACACACAACGGCATCATCAACATACTTGGGCTCAATGATTGAAGTTGGGGTAGTCTTGGTTTTGGCTTAGAGTTGGCTGAGATTAAACAGTTTGCCCTCCATTCAGTAGTTTAGCTCCACTCTGACTGGAAGCTTATTAATAACTAGATGTAGCACCTGTGGCAAGTTAAAGAGTATATTTTATGTTTTGGGGATTATACCTGGTAGCTGAGTGGGAGAGTTGCTCCAAAAGTTTTTAAGAGGGGATAGAGGTTATACAAACATCTGGTAGGTTAGTTTAGACAAAGAGAATCCTGCCTTGAGCAGGGGGCAGGACTAGATGACCTCCTGAGGTCCTTCTAAACCTACTTTTCTATAATAGAATTTGTCTTAAAAGCACTCCTCTGGCATATGGGAGATCCAGGTTCAATGTCCAATTTCCATGGAACATTTAATGAAATCTACCAAATGGAATGATTGCAGTAGGAAAGCTTGAGAAAAACCCTCTCCAGAACAGCCAATATCTTAGCACTCAAGGCATCCACCTGGGATGACTGAGTGTGGTAGGAAAGCTCTGTGCAAGACTTCACATTTAATCTGATCCCGTCCTACTCTACAGAAACCCTTCCAGCTCTCACCCACGCCCACATTTTTTTCATTGTATTTCATCCTGTACCTATTCATAACAACTTGTCTCACTTAATACTGTATTTGTAACACATGGACTCACAACAATAAATAAGTACTGTAATTACTCAAATATAAGACAGGGTTTTTTTCCTCAATTGGCATGGGGAAAAAAACCTCTCATCTCACTAAAACTCTTGTCTGTCACTAAACTGCTGTCCAAAGCAGCATGTGTTCAGCAATGGAAATCAGTTATGAAATTAATTAAATGCAGCCAACACTGAGCATCACTATAAAACACATGGCCCATATTGTGCAAGCCTGCCACAATAATAGGTTAGTGGAGCCCATCTGAATTGGACATATGGTAGTGCACATTAAGTGCAGTCCCCCCCTCACTGCCTATTCTTTTCCAAGTTAAGGTGGGCCACAACATTGCATACAGTTCCCTCTGTCACTCCCTCTCTCAGCCCAGTGCATGTGATTAATGTGATCCCACACTCCATGAGGTGAAGCTGGACCAAGCTGCCTGGTGCCTTATTTGCATATAAATTTTGGAGGGTCCCAGGACTTGTGACAAGAACACTCAGTTCCAGTCATGAGTGGGGGACTAATTAGCATGTGGATCCTTCATGAGGGGTATCTGGAATATATACATACACAGTGAGCAGTGCTGAGATGTGGGGTCACTGTGGTTTGAAATGCTATTGACTCTGGTGGGGCTCAACCCAATTAACTATGTGGTAAATCATGAGCCTTTGGTTTTGGATTAAGACCATGCATAGTTTGTACTGTATACAAGTAGGTGTCAAAGTGCTGCATAAAAGCAAGTCTGCTGGAGCATGGTAATTACCACACTCCAGCAGACTTCAGTGTCATGTATATCAGCATCCCCACACTAAAATATGGTGGCAGGGTACTTTAAAGGAAAGCTCATTCAATGAGCTTTAGTTTAAAGTGTCCCACCACCTTTTTTCAGCATGAGGACGCTGATACATGTGACGCTTCAGGTAATTTTAATTAGCACGGCTCTTGGAGCTATACTCATTAAAGTGCCCCTCCACCTCCAGGAGCACGTCTATAAGTGCTCTTAGCCTGTACCTGTGTTCAATGCACTTGATTTTCCTTTAAAGCAAGCACAGAACAATCTCTTTATTGGTGGTGTTATGAAGAGTCTGTTCTTAACCACCTTTTTCTTTTGGGTTTTCCAGGCACAAAAACTGTGCAGCAAGTGGTAAATTGGCCAACCCCCACCACCTCTTCCCTTCACCACCAAAACAAAACAAAACCTTTTCTAGAGGGAAATTGTTCACAAATTGGGTCAAATTTGACAGAGTTTGGCTAACAAAAACATGGAACAATTTTAAAATGCTTTTTTTGAGATATTTTCTAAACAATATATTTTGTTTGGGAAATGCTGAACAGTTTTGTTTCCTATTTTTTCCAAATATTTCCAATTTTTTGTTTCAAAACAGTGTTTTGTTCATTTTAGAACTGGCCCAATTTTAAAAAGATAAAAGGGTAAAAAGATATATGTAATGCCAGTGTTGGAAAACACATGTCATTTCTAATTGTACAAAATCATAGTCAAAATAGGGCTATAAGGGACCTGAGGAGGTCATCTAGCCCAATCCCCTGAACAAAAATTATCCATGTCTATACCATCCTAGACAAATGTAATTTATACTTAAGAACTTTTTTCATTCACATGAAGAGTCCACATCTTCTCTAGGTAATCTGTGCCAGTGTACAGATTTTTCCCAATACTTAATTTAAATCTCCCTTGTTGCAACCCAAAACCATTACTCCTTGTAATATTTTCTTCCAATGTTTCACTTGGGGAACTAAACTAAGAGAAATCCATTATTTATCCTAATTTAACTGCAGCAATATTGCTTTGAGGATCTGCATAATCTGCTGCCAATAGAGATCTTTGATTCATGTTTTCTTGCCCTGTGCTTACTCAAGCTCTGAATTTAGTTTAGGACTGGATGTGTCTGCTATTGTGTTTTCTTTAAGTGCTCCATGAATTCTACCCCTCTTTTGTGCAAAACAGACAGAGCAATTTTCTGCAGGCTCTCTGCTGACTCACGCTATGCAAAAGTCCAGTATAGCCAGTTCCACTCTACTTGATATTAATATTTGCACCTGCCAATAAAGTGCTTTTGAATTTAAGCACTAACTGCTTTAGAACATTGCTTACCTAGTGCATTTCTAGAGAACCAGGCCCAGAAAGTTCCCTTAGGTTATTCAACCAAATAGAGGCACAAGGACAGCACTTGACAGCACTTCATTACTACAGCTGAGTAAAGGTGTTCTCTCCACTTGGGATCTAGTGAAAAACATTGCTTTCATTTTTCCCCCTGAAGGAATAAGCATTTGGAGGCTAGAGAACCCATTTTCTCTGCTGTACAGGCACTTTTGCAAATGTAAGAAGATGAGTGCTGGATGAAATGAAAGAAAACCGGGAACAGCTCTTGTTTTCTTCAGTACTTAAAGCCCACAATTTTGAATATGGAGTAGAAGCCCTCCTCTGCCATTAACAAGAAGAAAATGATAAGTATGACTGCCTCGATATCCTCTGGGCATTCAAGTGGCTTCCATTAATAGCCTCATTAAGAACTAAGACACACAGTACATACAGTATGCTTCACTACCAATAAAGTTATAAAGCAGTGCCTTTGGGAGCTAGTGTATTGCTAACAATGGCTTTCTCTGTTTCTTCTAGTTTAGGATTCCTCATCTAGGTAATCTAATCAAAATTTTAACAAAATTCCCTGTCATATGATCCCAAAGAAATCCTACACACTAAGAAGACCTAAGATCAAACCGCAGGCAACAGCTGCACAGAAACATCCTTTTCAGCACAAGTTAGAGCAATGGTTTAGAAAATGTCTGTATTTTGAGGAGTACAGGAATAAAATTTCTAAATTTTTCTCTGGAATATAAAGGTCCCAGTTCAGCCATCATCAAAGAAACTGATGAAGAAATGAATAGGGATGAGATCAGCCTGCAAATCATCTTCTTAATTTCTGATCATTTGCCTAGACGTGTGATTCTCAAGCAAGGTTGCTGTCACATCCTTTGAAGGGTGCTTCAAGGTGTGAGGCAATAAGCAGATAAGTGTAGGTGCAGGCTCGTCTCCATCCCTCCCCTCCCCCGTCTCCATTACCCAGCCCCTCTGCAAGGAGGTAGGCACTGAGATAGACAAATTAGTTTTAAAATTGGGTGCTGCTCAATTCACAAAACGTATGGAGTGGTGTCTTGAACCCAGTGAGGGGTGCATCAAGTCCCAAAAGATTGAAACCACTGGTATAGATATTGCATTACCCACACTATTCTAGGGAACTCTATAAAGAGCCAAATCCTGGTGGGTGCTGAACACCATCAATTTCCATTGAAGTAAATGGGAGCTGTATTTGCTCAAACAACTTACCGGACCTTGCTCACCATCACTGGGGACTCCAGGAAGTGTTGTAAACAGTCCTCCCTTCCGAAGTGGTGGAATCCCCATTCCTGGACACATTTAAAACCCTAGGGATGGATCACTAGAAAATGCACTGAAAGAAACAACTAGGAGCAAGATGAGGTCACTCATCCAAAACATCACATCTCACCTCATTACCAACCTGCTAGCTCTTGAATCAGTTTCACCTGCCCCCTTCAGGCCAGAAAATCATTGCCAACTGCTGCCCTATCTCCAAACCACCAACAGTAGACAAACCAGGACTAGAAATTCCAACTCCCCACTCTAAAAACCGTTGCACTTACTTTAAAATCCTTTATCTTTCATCACTCCCAGTTGATTTTCCTCACTTCTCCAAACCACATCCATTTTGGTTCTCATAATTCCTGCTTCCTATCCTGTCCTGGCCCCAACTCACCATTCCTCAGCATTAGAAAAACTGTCCTGAAATATAAGGCAACAAAAGCTACTGCATGTCTCTAGTGGGAAATGGTTTAATCAAAATAATTTTGCTTTTGGGTGCTTTTAAAGAGTTTTCTAGTTACCAAATAACTAGAGATACTATAATATAGCTTGTAAATTTCCATCTTAAAATGTTATGCTTATAAAATGACAGAATAGTGGAACTAATGAGTCCCTGTTTTTCCACTCTAATGCTTTTAGGGAAAATTGTTGGCTTTTGGGGCAGAAACTTTATGTGCCAAGTTTAAGCTCACAGAGACAGGATGGCAAAATGGTCCACCTTTGAAAACAGAGGTCCATAACGCAATCTGAACTATAACACAGCAAATGGCACTGCTGGGAGAGACATTTTATCAATCTATAATTAGGCAATACCACTAGATAGAATCAATCCTGTTAGTATTTTAGAAGTGTGCCGCAAATATGAGCTTTGGGCAGACACGATAAGTCTGACTATGTTTGTTTAAAGTTACAGGTTGTTTATTAAATTATATTTATATGCTGCTAAACCTCAGAGGGAGAATTATTAACACGCCTGGGATTCCCTGAGCACACAAAACAGGCACTAAATTGTACTATTTTATATATAACTTCCTATAGTGAATAAATCCGCCAACATCTGCTAAATATGTAGAGGATTTATTACATTTTCGTAAGGTTTGCTTACTAGGAAGACTTCATGATTTGGCTAACAGAGACTGAACCTGGGGAAAATTGATATTCCGTTATTTTAAACTTCTTTTTAATAGACACTCCTCTACATGACGCAAAATATTAACTCATTCTTATGTTTATCATCTGGCAGAAGAAATAGTCCCCAAGGTGTAGATCTGGCTGAATGTAAGAGAGGGCTTGTGTCTCAGGACTTGTTTACAGGATGGTGACTCTGTGCTTCTTTTGGCAGTTGCTAGAGCAAGGTACAGCAACATACATTTTCTCTCTCCAAAGCTTTGCTCTTAGACAGAGTCAACAAAGATTATAGTGCAGTGCAAAGACCCTCCCAGCCCCTGAGGGAGAACACAGCAAGCTCTCCTCCCCCTCATGAAAAATGAAGTCAGATATTTATTTTGGCATCTAAAAACCTCTTTTTCAAAAAGAAAAAAAGAGAGCATAAAACCTAATCAGCTTCTACAGGGGGGGAACCTTTGATTAAAGGTTATAACATATCTTACCATGGGGCAATAATGATCTATACTGTAAATAAATGGAAAATGCGGGCACACTAAAATCGTCTTCTCAAGAAATTAAGAAGGCTCCATTCTCTCTCTCCTCCCGGTCGCCCTCCGCCTTCAGGCATTCTCGCTCATGGAAATGAACAGTTGGGCTTCAGCATCATGGTGAATCTGACTTCTTCAGTTTTAGATGGGAAAATAAGAGATAGGGCCTTAGCGTGAAAACCCTTGAAAAGGACAAATCTCAGCTTTCCATGGGTGAATAAAGATGAGCATCTGCAATTACCAGTTGAGAAAATGAATGAAAACACATGGAAAATAAATTACAGATTAGAAGGCTGGACTGAGGATTGCTCCCACTGATTTCAGTGGAAAGTGTGTGCGTGTGCATGTGTGTGTCTGTGTGCAACAGAAAGAGAATCAAGGGGCATCATTTGACCCATGAATTTGTACATCTGGTTGAATTATTCCCATATAAAATTTAAATTTCCTTCTTGATCTACTTTCCATTTCCCAGACATTTTGACAAGATCAGATTTAACACTTGAATATCTTATACAGTACCCCACCAAGGGAGTATAGATACTTTTTCCTTGAAATGAATGGATTTTCTGGGCCAGCTATTTTTTTCCTTGTATACCCCCCTTATATTCTTTCAGTCCATGTGACACTTCAGACTAAAATTTAAGAGCAAATTTCATTCTGAGATATTTGCATCTACTCTCCAATGAAGCTGAAGTCAGTGAGCTTTGAACAGGTGCATCTCCAGGAACAGTATGGTCCCAAAAGAAAGTAAAAAAGTCAGCTCTTTCTTTACTATGCTAAGCAGTATCAAAGCTGAACCCTACTCAATTTTGGAGGCTATTATTAAAATGTGACCTTGAACTGGCAGGGCATAAGGACACTTCCCACCTTGAGCGTCACAGTTAGAACTAAGCGGGAAGCTCTTGTCCTATCCTGTAACAGGTTGAGTTTTCAATTTATTTCCTGTTCTAAATTTGGATGAAGAGTCAAAAAAATTGTGAAAATTGCCTCAAATAGAGAAAAAAAGTTCAAGGTGGTTTAAACAAACCATTTCAATTTTGGTCTTTTATCTTTTGTAAACACACATTAACTACAAATTTGAAACAAAAAATCTCATTTTGAAGTTTGAAATTTACAAATTTCACCAACTGCAAAACTTTTGCTTTAAAAAATTGCTTTCATATTGGTTGTCAAAACCTGCCTCTTCATTTAAACAAACAGTCTCAGTTTCAATTTCAACAAATCTATATTTTCCAGTGAAAAAAAAATTTGATCTGAAAAATCTAGTTGAAGTGCTGGTTTCCTGGTACACTATTTGGTAGATAGTCCTTCTAGCACAAAATGTCAAAATGCAGCTTCTTCTCCCAACAAGAATGAGTATTTATACTTATTTCTCTCCTATTTTCTTATCAATTTTTATATAAAAACCTGAATCACAACCTGATGGCCTAACTTACAATCCAAGCTCTACAGATAGACCCTCTTATAAAGCTTTGTTTAATAGTGTGCACATCTATGGCATACAGTGTTTGAAATTCATAGGCTAATATTTGTATTAGCTTATCTATAGATTGCCTAGCAATCAATTTAACCTCAGTGGCTGAGGAATAAATACAGACACTGAAAATAAAAAATTGTGTGCTGTTAACAGAGTTGATTTCCTTACGCCATGGTGGAAAATGTTCCCTTCACTGGATCAAACCCCGATTTTATTACTCTGTTATTTAACACTTATTTATATGTCAAAATTACAGGTGGGCAGTGGTAACCAAAGAATATGAGAAAAACCATAATTACCCCTTGTACAAACATGCACCTCAGTTAGGTTACAAACTCCGAGTGACAAACAGAATGGCTAACAACTTTCATGCAGCTTGAGAAATGCCAGATTGCAAAAGGCCAGTTGAATGGAGAATCAAATAACACTAAGCAATTAACAGCTATTCACAATGAGGAAATTCATCTTAGAGGGCCAGATCCAATGCCCGCTGAAGTCACTGGAAATCATATAAGCAAGCATCATCCGATCGCTGTTCTTCAAATACATGGCAAGGAGAGGCATCAGCATGTTGGAAGTTCCTCCCACCCAGATGGTTATTTTATTTAAAGAGTGGGTAAAAATCTATTCCATGAGAATCTAAAGAAATCCTGGTGACTTCAGCAGCGTTGTTCCAGCTTTACACTTAATGTAACTCAACAGAACATAAGTACACTATTTGTGAGTAGATTTATGATATTCTCTTCAATTAAGATAGCTGCAGATGGCATTCATGGAAAAATTGCTATTATTTTTCCATAGTCAAAAATGAGTGAAACCGAAGAGCTGGTAAGATGTGCAGTGGGTTTTTCTAAAGAGAGGTATACTAATAGAAAACCAGCACTTAATAAATAAGGACATTTTATTACCTGTGTTCTTTTTGCTGGAAATACAGAAATTTATTATCAAGAGGAACTCTAAATCATTAATTTACAAAGTGATTCACAGATACATGCCAGACACTTAGTGCCCTACTGCTTACACCCAAAGACATGTATAAAACACAGGCCAACAGCTTAATTTCAAGTGACTGGATAGTCAGAGAAGAGATTAATACTGAAATACTATCTGAGAGAGAGTTTTTTATTTGGTTTTTAGATCCTCACATGTATAAAGTAGCCAAGTGGTCATTTTTCAGATGACAACACAAAGCACTGAAAATGCAGACAAAACAATTTAAAACCCTATGATTGTCCTTATTGCCTTCCACCCCCTCCACCCAAAGTTAATGCTTGCATTGCAGTGGAAATTGAGGGCATTTGATGCCTCACAGAATCAGGCTCCTGGAAAATTAGAATTCCAAGGAGGATTTAAAGAGAGAGAAAAATATGGCTGGAAGGCAACTCATGAGTTCGTCCAGTCCAACATTCTTGTCAAGGCAGGATCTTCCCTGCCTACCAACCCCCTGAGGTGCCTTGAGATTCTTTCAAGGGTGCTGTGGGGTACTGCACAATGTTAACACTGTTGGGTGGGCAAATGTAATTAATAAGATAAAACCAGAGATTTCAAATAGGAACCCACAGTGTTAAAAACATTCTGACCTGTTATGATCTTTCTGGATACTTTGCAGCAAAAAAATTGCTATTGTTTTTCCATAGTAAAAAATGAGTGAAACCGAAGAGCTGGCATATTCTGAGGGCTGCCTCATGCCTAACAAGAGGAAACTTGAATCCAGCAAGGGGCGCTTTGAGTCTAAAAATGTTGAGAACAACCAGTCTAAACCTTTCAAGATAAGTGTTTGTCGAATCTTTTCTTAAACACTTCCACAGATGGAGATTTCATAAACTCTCTAAATAATCTGCTCCAATGCTTAACCACCTTCATAGCAAGAAAGCTCTCCTAATATCCAACCTAAATCTCTCTTGTTGCAATATGAGACCATTACTTTTTGTCCTATCCCCTGAGGCCACAGAGTATAATCTATCGTCAAACTCTTTATAACCACCCTTCACATATTTGACTTACATGCATTTATTCATTTAGAAGTACTTTAGAGAGCACAAAAAGCCCCTCAATGTTAAAAAGCATCCAGAGTTGCAATCTACACTACTGTTGATTAAAAAGATTCCTTCCCTTCAATGCAACAGGAAGTAAGTTCAAAAAAGAAAGAATTTGGAATAGGAGAGCCAGGGTGCAGAAAGTAGGTGGCTCTTCAAAGCATAAGTAGTACTCATTAAAATTCAAAAGCATTATTGATTAATAGCAATTACTCCCACTAACATTAAAGTATCTCTCAGCCCATTACCTCCTGGATGAATCTTATCAAAAAGCCAATAAGTGCAACACACAGCAGCCTTTTTACAGCTGCTTTTCTGACTAATCACACTGAGTTTATACAATCAGCATCTTTAATATCTGATGCCTGACAAAGCTCAGCTATTTTAATCTCTGCTCCTTCATAAATCTCTGCCTCTCTTGATTTAAATCAAGCCATTAATGTGGTAGGTAGATTTGGAAGAAGAAAAGCAAAGCGCCTGCAAGTAACCAATATTCCATTCTCACTTTGGTTCTTTAGCCTTTCAAACACTGTTCTTTCAGATGTCTCTGTGGTCATAGGAACAGTTACTTCTGTGTTTCTTACTTGATTTCCGATTCTCCATTACAGTGAAAGGCATTAGATTTTACAAAAATGAAGAATCATTATAATTGCTACTAGCATAAGTCAGTCAGACATAGTTCAGCTAACTCTTTGCAGCTATACTCAACACAGCGCAATCCCTACTACCACTATCCAAATCACTCAACACTCAGGAAAACACAAGAGGCCAACAACAGATTTTAATAACAGTGTTGATCCAAGTGAAAATAAAGTTGCACCGTTACATTTTTTTTTCAAGTGGGCACAAAAAATTGTTAGAGAGAGACCCATAAACTTATCAATTATGATCTAAGTAAGATTTGGGGCTCAGATTTCTGGGGAGTTCTGTGTTAATCAGGACAGTTGGGATGAACAATCAGAAGTTCAAGTTGAAGACTACATCTCCCTTCTCTGTGGATAAGCACCTGCCCATCATTTGATTCACAACTGTGATCTGGTCAGAAGCAAATGCTGGTTCAGAGGAGTAGTGATCACAATGATAAACAATTCTCTTTGCAACCATCATCCTTTGCAACTAGCTCCACAAGTGGATGAAGACCATAGAAAAGAACTGTGCAGAACATAGCTGCTTGCTTCCCGAGTAGGATCTGTCATCAGGGGTACGTGCTTTAGCCTTTCACTAGCAACTAGCTGACTTCTTGGGAGAATTCAGGATGCTGGTTCTGATTGCTGAAGTCCCACCTGTGACACCATTTGCCAGAAAAAAATGCTCCCCTTTATATTTTGTAACTGTTGAGAGCAGCAAAGGCTCATTGGAGAAATCTTCCAATGCTCCAATCTCACGAGTGCCTCTTGACTTAGGAATTCCTATGGCCTTGCTCCAGAACAGCCTGTAATATTTATATTATAGGAGCACCTAAAGTTCCCAACCAGCAGGGTTGCCAACTGTTTGTAAATGTATGGACACTGTAAATAACCAGGCTAAATACAGCTGTCTTTAAATTCTGTAAGAAAATTGTACTGTCCATAAATCACCAAGCAAAAACAGCTCCACAACAACAGCTCCACACATCCAGCAAAGCTCCACGTTCAGAAAACAAGCTGGATGCACCATTGTAGTTCAGACAGAACAGTAGCACCAATGTTATCCAAGCCAGAGTGCAGCACCTTGTCAGAGCTTTGTGTACTGGTGCTGCTTCCCATCTGCCTTTAAGACTGCTGGGTGGCAGGTATACAGGCAGTAGATCTTCTTTGGGGTTCTGTGTTGGGATGGGGGGAAGCAGTATGGTGCAGCGTGTGATCTGGGTGAGCATGAGACCCCTGCGGGGGGGACGGGGAAGGAGGGCAGCAACACGGAGTAAACCCAATGCTGCAATCAAGTAGGGTTACCAACAAACTCAATTTTTTTCTACCAATAATCTCCAAACATTTTTTTTTACTATGGTTTGAACCTAGCCCTAGTCTAGAGTCTGACAGAAGGGAAAACATATATCAATAAAAAAATTTGGTTGTCAGTAAACATTTTGTAGCTTGTCAATAATAAAAATTGTCTGGGATGGGCCACTCTGTGAACCAGATCAGCCCCAGTTGTGCTCAATACTGTACAAAAACACAGTAAGCCACACTCCTTGCCCCAGAGTTTAAAGTCCTCTCCCCACCTTCTGGGCCCTATCTCTTTCTTTGAGCTTTTGGCAGTTAGAGTGACGTAGCTGCGATGGTCTAGGAATTATGCAAGATGCAAGGATTTCTAATGGTGATACCTTTTATGGGACCAACTGTATAGCTGGAATAGAGTTAGCTAAGTTTGACTGCAAGACATCCATCAGGTCTGAGCAGCGAGAACCAACACAGCACAGTAAAACAAACAAACAAACAAACAAACAAACAAACAAACTAGTTGTAAGAGGGGGAAGCTCTGAGGAAGGATGAGACTAAAGATCAATGGCTGTACATCTTATACTTACAGTACCTGCACGGCCCACCTTATCACAGGAACTGAGCACCTCTAACAACACTCTTATTCTGTGAGATGGACATAAGAGTGTTCTCTATTTTGGCAGTGGGGAAGTGAAGCACTGAGATTAACTGACATGCCCAGGGTTGCAGCGGAAAACTGTGGTAGAGCAGAAAACTGAACCAGGGTTATTACAGAAATGATAATTCAGGGGTGGGCAAAATACAGCCTGTAGACTTAATCTGGCCCAAACAATTTTATCTAGCCTGCAGTGGATCCCTTGGCCCCTCCTGGCCCAGGTGCAGGGCACAGCTGGTTGGGACTGTTCAGCAGCCGGGCTCTCGTTCCTGGCAGTTTCGGCAGTGTTGGCTCCTTTCGACTGCTACTGCTAGTTTCACTGCCTGAGCACCGTAGCCTGTCCAACCTGCCCCTACCACTGTGTGGGTACTGGATGGAGTATGCAGCTAAAATGGTAGATTAGCAAAATCTGCAAAACATGGCCAGCCGGTCAGCAAAATCCATAGAGACCAGCTGGGACCTCTGCAGGTAGGGCATGTGGCCAGGTGCATGGGATGGGGCTGCAGGACAGGTGACCAGCACTGGGATCACAGGGCCATGCAGGAAGCAGATTATGGCTCTACCCCAGTCACCATTCCACTGTCCCAGCCTGACCCCAGCTCTGCCCACCTGCCCCGCTCCCAGGTGCCACTTTCCACCTGCTCACAGCTTCATTCCATGCACCCGGCTGGGCACTCCTTGCCCGCAGGGGTCCTGGGCCAGTCTCCCTGGACACCCCACCCACACACTCCATCTGGCATCCTCGGACCACTTAAGGAGTTTTGGTGAGCTGATGCAGGAGAGGAGGGAGAGCGTGACCCGTCCCAGAACAGCTCACCAAACCTCCCTACATGGCTCTCCAGCCAAAATAATTGCCCATCCTGGTTATAATAGGAGTTTGCTTGGTTTGTTTGATCACTGTATGATTTTTTGTGTACCTGTGAAGGCACAGGGGATAGAGCTTTAGAGAGGGTTTGATTATAGACAGCAAAATAAAGTCAAGTCTTTGGGAGTGACAGCCAGCTGAGGGGACATGGTTGCAAGGTGGTCATGGCATCTCACTACACTGTACACAGTATGAGTCTGAGCGTCATTGTGGACTTGTGCTGAAGGTCAGCCCCCAGTCAATCCAGTTGTAAATGGGCATCTGGTCTTTTGAGCTGGGGAGTTGACAGCAGATGGGCATGATTTCAGTTACATCACCACCACATGGCACTGGTCAGCAAAATGTGGCATGACTTAACCAGGCTAGTCCAATGGGCCACCGGACCAGGGTGGATCTTTGACTTGATACCTATATGATAAATTGCACTCTGCTCACAAATCCATCTCCTCCAAAATTGCCGCTAACATTCCAAACTCAACTTGAAACAAGACCATTACGCTGTCCAAGGAAGCAAACTTTCTTCTAGCTCCACCAGGTCTCAAGATATAGATTAGCATGTACTTAATTTTAATGTTGTGTTTTAAACCCATAGAAGCCAGTGGGACTTGAGTACATGTTTAAATGCTTTGTTGACAGGGTCTAAAGTTGTGACACTTGTGTGTGTGTTTTAGATTAAAATTAAATTGATTAGTAACAAATTCTTCATTTAGAATCCTGCGAAGTTAAGCTAATGCTAGCAAAGCAGCTGGTTTTACAGTTAGAAAAATACATACAAGAGGCCAAATAGAAAAGTTTAAAACTGTCCAGCATATTTCAGAAAACAATTTTTTAGCATACTATATACAAAATAAATTATGTTGCTGTATAAATCTTTGACATTCAGTTAGATTGAACTGCCTAATTCATTTGTGGTTTAAATCACCTATGAGTCATGTTGCCATCACTGGTTCAGACTAAAAACCTTTAAATTGCATCATCATGTGTGTATGAGTATGCACTACCTGCAAATGTTATATACATTAATGACATTTATATAATATATAGACACAAGTCCATGTTATACAAATATAAAGGATGATATATATACACCTAGAATATACATCCATCTCTCTACCTACCTTGATAAATGTATTTAAAATGAATACTTTCGTTAACGTTCCTATGCATTTCTAATTAAGCTTTATAGTCCCTCTTAAAAGCCTGATCTAGTTAGATTGTTATTAGCATTCATATTGACAAAGATGAAAGATAAAACACAACTGCTAGAGAATTTGTGCCCTCTAGTGTCTACTAGAAGACAGTGAATTCATGAAACATTGCAGTTCATTTGCGTTAGTGCAGCATTTTCTTTTGGCCAAGCCCTGGCTTGCTGTAATATGTATCAATTTAACAGGATAAATTATTTAGCCAAAGCCTACTTAACAGTAGGAGGATTAACAAGAAAATACTAGGCAAATACTAGGTTTGTTCACACATTTTTAATTATATTTACTCTTGCTATGAAAGATACCGTTCTTGCATACTCTGCTAGATATCATTATAGCAAGAAATAATTTGAATTAAACCAATTGAATAATTTTGAAGAAAAAAAATGAAGACCTGCCACAGAAGCTTAAGTAAGCAGCCCTTTTATATTTTTGTATAAATTCAAATAAAATAAAAAACCTCAGGTATCTCCAGAGTCTAGAGTAGTCATCAGCTGATTTAGTGTTCAGTCAAATCCTGAGTTATTTATATTGCATGCACATCATTTACAGAAGCTTTCTTCAGCCTCATTGCTCTTGGGTGTTGTTTTCCATTAAGTTCAGCCAGGTTTAGGCTTTGCATTGGCCCATCTGCAGTATGGGCTGTCTAGTCGGATTTAACATCAGCTTTTTGTCCCCTGCAGATTTTGGGTTAAACATGGGCCAAAGACTATTCTATTTCTTATCCTTCTTACAGATGCAACTTTGATGTATGAGCCTAATCAGGTGCTGATATTCTTTGTTCCATTTCTGATTTTGAAATCCTCCTACACATTTGTTTAGTTGGTCGAAGGAGAATTGCAGTCGTTTTGCACCTTGGGCAATTTTGGGGTGAGTTTTTTTGTCCTTTACTATAGTTAAATTGAAGGTAGCTTGTCAGAAGATTTTGCCAACCCGCTGGCCATGTTTTGCAGACTTTGTTGATCTACCATCTTAGCTGTATTATTGGTGTACTTCCAGCACTTAAGAGTCACAGGTTCTGAAATCACATTTTAAAGAACTGTTCTTTCTTCTTAAAGCTCTCAGAGGATATAATAGATGTTTAGCTCACTTTTTCAATTAGTTGAGATACCCCAAAGTTAATGTTTGAAAATAAATATTAAATGAACTCTGATGGGAGTCTATCAAATACACTTTTCTCACTCTGTAGCGTCTCAGTTTGTTTCTTCAGTGAACATACCACACTAGCTACTCCACACTTCAATCTTACCTTCCACACCCAGGATGGACAAGGCCCTGCTTTCTGTACTTGGAAACCACCTCCCCACCATTCCTGCTGAACTCCAATTCCCAGTTCTGTGCTGAGAGCAATTTCCTCCTAAAACTGTTGAGAGAAGAATGCTCTCAGTGAAGGTCCCAATATTACAAAATATATGGTACTTTCCCAGCTGATAAGACCTTGCCAAAATCCCACTGCCCGTGCAGCTTGCAGCCAAAGACATCTCTTTGAACTAGGATGTTAGGAAATAACTTGGTCATAGTCATACTCAGTACAGAAGGAATCAGCTATCAGCCTCCATCACTACAGGGAAAAGAACAGAAATATCTATACATCCAGTTGAATAAATAATACACTAACAGACCTTTGCCACAATTGTATTCAGTTTAACACTGGGGCCTGTGTCACTAGATGAGTGCATTTAGACTGTGCACAGTGGTAATAATTCATGCAGTGTTTATGCTTCCATGTAGCCTTCTCTTGTGCGTTCTTCTCACTGTAATAGAACATTTAGACATTTTATAAATAGAGCAGATTTTTTTAATTATGGAAATTCATAGCAGTACACTCTGGTCACTTAATATTTCAAATCCTGAACTGAAAACTTGGCCATCCCAGAGGACCTACAGTGAGCCATACCAAAGACCCCAGTGGAATATGCACTGCTTTCTGATTTCTCAGAAACTTTAAATTTATTAAACAACTGCAGTGACACAAGTGCAGCTGAAATCACTAGCCTGGCAAGCCAAGTGGAAGCTGTTTGCTTTAGCAGTATGGAATTAATTTTCGTGACCATGTGATGAATTTTGCAATCCTGTAATTATAGACTAACAAATGAAAGAAATTACCCTACATGCCATGTCAAGCAAGAATGACTTATGCTCAAAGTTTAGCAACAACAACCACAAATTCACCTGTGTTGACAGGCACACAATTTACCATTCAAAAGAAAATTTGGGGAAAGCCCTCAATCCAGTAAACTCTGATAGCAGAGCATGTTTGACATTAAGAAAGAGAACTCTGTGGCAAAAATCCTTCTGCTTCTGACGCAAATTTCAAGCCCTTCATTTTATGTTTAACCTCAAAGCATTTTTAAGGAAGCGATGAACAAGTATCCATCAGTGATTAGTCATTATTTCTTGGACAATCTGTAACAAAGATTCTGGGTCAGCTAAAAACTTAAGGGCTGCTATGACAACCATGGGACTTTTCTAAGCAGCAGCTAGTCCAACATCTACAGCTGGCTGTGCTCTGGATTGTAGAAGTAAAATCAGAGACTGGGTAGAGGTGAAGGTTTCACCTTTCCAATGGACTAATTGTTACCAGCTTTGTCTGAATTGGGGCAAGAGATCCGTTTTTATAGTCTTGCCACTGAGATGAATGGAAACAGGTCATAATCAGTATAATCAATTAGCAATGAAGACTATGAATACCCTCCCTCCTTAAGGTCCCTCTTAATCCTAAGAGGTAAACATGGTTTATAGCTTATCAGCAACAACAAAAACAAGAACAGAGACAGGCAAAGACCTAAAGAAAGCTGGTACAAAGTCTTGAGTAACTCTTGAATAGCTCTGCATACACCATGCCTGTAAAGACTGAGACAATAACTGGAGGTAAGTTTAAGTGGACTGTGGCACATTCAATGAGCATTTAGGACCGCCCAAACCCAATCCAAGTGAATGCCAAGTAAATATGCTAACATATTTTAAACTCTGTATGCTGAAGGTAGACTTCAGGATAGGACAAGGAGGCTTCTTTATGTATTTAGGGGTAGAATTGTTTTAAATCATTTATAATATAGATGACTTGCTGTGATGTTAGACCTTTGTTCGTCGTCATCCACAATATGTTGGGGGTGACTCAAATGTCAATTCCTAGCCAGACTGCTGATGTAGATGGCAAAGAAAAACACCTTTGCACCATCATGGAATCTGTGGAGTCTGTAATACTACAGCTGACTCCTGGTGATGGCCCCAAAACTCATTAGGAGCAAGTACTTCTATTCTGGACTGCAAAGTTTGCTAGATGTCTATAACATGGGCAGAAGTCATCCAGTTGGGGGACTTCAGCACTTAACACTTGCCTACGCTCTGTTGCAAACCAATCTGACGAGGGCCTATAACTCAGGTCTCCGATTTTATAGGCAAGTGCTCTGAACACTAGAGTATTATGTGATAAATAAGTGCTTGCTGCTGATGTTACTGGCATCATGCTCTTTACCTTCTCCTTTTTGCCTGGTCTCCCCCAAAACTAATTTGTCTTTTCTTAATGCATACATTTTATGTATACAGCGCCCTTTAAGTGAGTTTGTAACAGCACTAAAAATGTCATGTTAAAAGAATTTTTTATATTAAGAAATATAGTACAGAAATAATAATGTCAAATCAAAGATCATAACAGATTTTCTGAACAAGTCAATCTGACACTGGCTGCAAACTATAAAATCACTTACAACTTGTGGACATGTGTGACTGTGACATCACCTGTCTGCCCACAATTAATAAGATATTCGGACTGATGCATCACTCTGACTCTGACTGGGATGAAGATGTTCCTGTAATACTTAACATAAAATCTGTTCCAGGGAGGGGAAAAATAAGAAGATGGAAAAGACACTTAAAATACTATTTTGTGTTTGTGAATTTATTATGAAAATCTGAATGTTAAATAATGGAAGAGAATAAGCCAGGCTATTATTTACTAAACTGGAGCATAGGAAAACTGCAGTACAGGTTTTAAGCAGAAGTGTATCCATTCTCAACCCTCAAACAAGGGGTTTTTGAAGTGTTTTCGCAGAATTCAATAGGACAACTATCACAGCCAAGAGACCTGCTAATTCAGCAGACTTTTTCAAGACTAGCTACAATACAAGATAGACTACAACCAGAGAGCAGCTCCTTAATCTGCAGGCAGAAGAAGATGAACCACAGTACATGTGGTGAAAAAGTCAGCTAATGCATGTCCATCACACATGCAAACTAGGGCTGTGCGAAAGGGCACCGTTCCATTTCGACTTGTGTTTCGATGAAGCAGAATTTCGTTTCGAATTCTGTTTCTATTCAAAACTGCTATTCTATTTTGTTTAGTTGAAACAGTGATGCTGTTTCAATGTTGTTTTGATGTTTTGCCCATAGGCTATAATGGCAAAGCACGAAACAGTCTCTCTCATCTGGCAGGTAGACTGGGGGCCCGCAAACCTGAGGGGGAGCTGTGCCAGTCTTCCCGGGGCTGCGGGCCCCCAATCTGCCTGCCAGATAAGGGAGGGAAGCTGGTTGCTGCCACCTGGGACCCGTGCCAGCATGCTGCAGGTCCCAGGCAGGAGCACCCAGCTTTTCTCATTGGTCAGGCATATCAGAGGTCACAAACCCAGGAGGGCTGTGCAATTGGGCTCAGTTTCCTTCCCTAGCCTGTCGCAGTGCTAGGGAGAGGCACTCAGATCAGCTGGGCTGAGTTCCCTTCCCCAGCCTGACTGATCACAGCGCTGGGGAGGGGAACTGAGTGATCGGGCTGAGGTCCCTTCCCCAGCCCAACGGATTGCAATGCTGGGGAGGGGAAATGAGTAATGGGGCTCAGTTCTCTTCCATAGCCCGATCAATCGCATCTGGGCTGAGTGCCCTTCCCCAGTCAATTGATTGCAGCACTGGGGAGGGGAACTGAGTGATCGGGCTCAGTTCCCTTCCCCAGCTAAAATCCATTGAAGCTGGGCTGAGTTCCCTTCCCCAACCCATCATAGCGCTGGGGAGGGGAACTCAGCCAGGCTGCTTCAAAACTCAAAAGGTTTCGAAACTTTCAAAATGTTTCAACTGCCCTCATTTTGTTTCAAGGCTGTTTTGAAGCCCTTCGTTTCATTTCCATTTTGCTGTTTTGAGTTCAAAATGAGTCGAAAAAGTATCAAAACAAAAGAGCCAGTGAAATTTTACACCACCCTAATACTCATTTGCAGGTTGTTATATAACTGAAAAAATAATATAAACTTTCCTTGGCCTATTTACAGTTATTTAGGCCAGATTGTGAGAGCTCTGTGTTATAAGGGGTGTGTCTATACCTGCAATTATGGTGTACGAATAAACTCTGGGGCTTATTGCTCTGGAGCGTACTGCACTCGGGAGCACCATTTGAATGTACACTCAGGAGCAATAAGCACTGGAGTTTATTTATGCGCAGCACATTGAACCATGTTTGAACAGCCCTGACTGGCAGGATTTCATAGACATTAGGGCTGGAAGGGACTTTGTAAGACCATCTGGTCCAGCCCCCTGCTCAAAGGGCAGGAAGTCAGCTAGGGTCAAAGGATCCCAGCAAGATAAGCATCAAAATGTTTCTTAAAAGTGTCCAGAGTAGATACTTGCACTACCTCTGCGGGGAGTCTATTCCAGGCCTTAGGGGCTCAGACAGTAAAGAAGTTTTTCCTTATGTCCAGTCTAAAATGGTCTTGCAGGAGTTTGTGACCATTGGACCTTGTCATCCCCTGGGGTGCTCTGGTGAACAGATGTTCCCCCAGATCCCAATGCACACCCCTTATGTACTGGCTCAATGTGTTATGGAGGAGCTGTTTGAGGCATGAGAGTTCTTCAGTGTGGGGCTAGCTGGCAGGCAGTCCCTGAACTGAAGCACCCTCGTGCCCCAGCCAGCCGGGGCAGCATCTACAAGCAAGCTGCTGTGGAGTTTTTTACTCTGCCTCAGGATGGTACTTGTATTTACAAGTACTACCTTGTGCTGGATACATTAGTTTACTCCAGTCTAATAGGGATGCCTGTGTAGATGTCGAAATGTTTACTGCACAGCTAATTAGTCGACAGCACAGTAAACGATTTTGGATGGGACTACCATGTGAATAATTTCTAATCAGTTTGACTAAGGACTCTACAGACTGGCCCTTAAAATAGGAACATGTTTCTTAATTCTAACACCCAATGGTACAGGCAAACTGAATTCAAACTCTTTTGTGTACTAGGAAATGAAGAGTTTACAGCAAATATCTTGGCAAGTTTTGCCTTCTGGCATCAGGTCCATCTGACAGGGGAGCAGGGATCAGAGAGCCTGAGTAGAGATAAGGACATAAAAATATAATAGTGACTTGAGAGATCTCTCTTTAGTGGGCACCATTCTCCACTTCCCATCTATTACTGGGGAATCTAAGCATATAACAGGCAAGCGAAGCAGGATAAAAACTAACCGGATGGTGGTAGCAAAAGGGCCAATGAAACAACGGCTGCTCACTCCACAATGTGACAACAAGCAAACAGATGTATCTGAAAAACATACTTGAATTAGTAACCAAGTTAAAGAAATCACTGTTAAATGCACTTCATTTTATCAAAGATTTTATGCTATGTTTAATTTTTTTGAGGTTGTTATTTAGCCTGGACAGTGAAGTGAAAATAGAATGGATCAGTTTTGTTTCACATCTGTTTCCAATCAGATTTTAGCTCTCAAAGTAGTCACACCTGGATTTGTAAACACTCCAAGAAATTCATTTTCACATAAGTTTATTTTCAATTATGTAAACATTCATTTGGGACTTTATTGACCCCTCCCTCTGCTGCAGATTAATCTGAGGTTAGCTCTTTTCCACAGCATTATATTCTTTCTGCTAAACTACCTGCAGCATAACGATGGCACAGAATTATGACTACTATGTTATCCGCTATGCTTTTGCATCAACTTTATTATCCCTCACACACACTTTTCTCTCTCTCTTTTAAATCAAAAGTTAAATGTTAAACTAAGACTATCTGACAGCATTTCCTTCTGTAGTGTTACACTGAAAATGATGGATCCGTTTCCTATTACCTTGACATTTTGGTCAGAAGCCTGCTCAGGACAATTATACCATCAAGCAGTGAAAAGTAGGAAGAACAAGCTGCATCCTTGCAGTTCCTGTTACAAAGTGGCAAGATGGATCTAAAATTTTGATACCAAATAATAAATAAAAAGGTCAACCTACATAAACAACCTACATTACTGGGACTGCCTAGTGGTTTAAATTGTATATTAAAAAAAAAAAAGATGACATTTCAGAACCATTTGCCTACCAGTATGCCACTGGAACACTCCATTTCCTAACATTATCAAGTTCCCAGGTAGATCTTCCTGCTAAGGAGCTGTGCAGCTTCTACCTTCTATGGTATGTATGTGATTCAAAAGTCCTTGTCTCCTTTATTACACATCTTATAACAGAGAGGATGACAAGAGCTTCTTGGAATCGTACCTCAGCTTACTGTATGCATTATGGACCCAGACTAAAGGCCATTAAAGTTACTGTAAAGATTCCCATTGACTTCAACAGGTCTTGATAAGGACCTGTATTTTTCAGTATCCATCTAAATCAGCCATTCATAAAATGCACTGTAAAACCCATCTTTACTCCAAAAAGAGGTAAAAAGAAAAAACAAGTGTATTTGGGTGTTCAGTGTATCCATGAAATACAGTTTTTTAGATGTTCATAGCTCAGTCAAATAAAACAATGGACATCAGAACACTAAACAGTATGCTTCCATGATGGCTGCTTCCGAAACCAATTACATCTTATTTCCCTCAGTCCTTTCAGCCCTAGAACGTCACAAAAGAACAGAGATGATCTAGGGAAAAAGTTTCCTCATCATACAAGCAAGCTTTCTTATTCTACAGATGTCCAAATTATCTTTGTTCAACTTTTCCAAATATAATTTGACTTCAGGCAGAGAAGTAAATTAAAATAGGGTGTTTAAATGGAAATACTTATGCAGCCTTAACTACAGTGGTTGCTATCCAATACAGAAAATGGAGGTTAGGCCATAGAGGAAGAACAGAAGAACTATACAAAAGCCCTTGCATACCCCACTCTTCTGTGTCAATGGGATCCAATATATAGTCCATCCTTTACTTTAATGTTATGAACCAGAGTCTGAGCTTTCATATCTATTGTATATAAGTGAAAAACCAGATTCATAGCTGATGTCATGTGGTATAGTTCCACCCAACTTTTCTAGTATCTTGACTTGCAAAGAAATACTTCTGAACACGAATTCACCATGAATTCATGTATCGTCTACCTGAGTTTGACATGCAGCTTTGAACAGCAGTTTGAGATATCTGATCTGCCCCATTCGCCGACATTGGGTGTTAGTTCTGAAATCTAATAATCTGCCTCCCACATCTTCCCCAAATGCCAAAAGACCCTGAATAACATCTACCCACAAACCCAGTCTTTCCTCAATCAGACCTTGCAACCATGCCATCTGCTAAATTCTGCCTTCATGGTAGGGACACTTTCCCTGGGCCAGCAGGGCTAGCTCCATCAGAGTGCAGTCAGCCTGCAGAGCTGGACATGTGCCTTTCTCTGAATATCCCATTGTTTTCAGTGAGTGGGAGTAGAAGAACAGCATTGTCCATAAGCATCCCATGAGGATGGAGAACTGGAAACAAACTGAACACAAGATAATAGAAATAACCTATATATTTCTTCAACCTATATATTAACTTCAAAAAAGCCTTCAATCTGGTATCCCATGATCACCTCTTGGCAAAACTGGCCAACTGCGGCCTCAGGTCCACCACGATCTGCTGGCTGGGGAATTGGCTCCGTGGTCGGACTCAAAGGGTGGTGGTTGGCAGAAATCAATCGTCATGGTGCCCTGTGACCAGTGGGGTCCCCCAAGACTTTGTCCTTGGACCTATATTGTTCAACATTTTCATTACTGATGTGGACATTGGAGTCAGAAGCGGACTGGCCAAGTTCACCAATGATACCAAACTCTGGAGTAAAGCATCCACACCTGAGGACAGGAGAGCGATCCAGGCTGACCTTAACAGGCTCAGGAAATGGGCGGATGAGAACCTGATGGTGTTTAACACCGAAAAATGCAAGGTTCTCCACCTTGGGAGGAAAAACCTGCAGCATGCTTATAGGCTTGGCAGTGCTACGCTGGCTAGCACTACAGATGAAAGGGACTTGGGGGTCATGATTGGCCACAAGATGAACATGAGCCTTCAATGTGATGCTGCTGCTAGTAAAGTGAGCAAAACACTGGCTTGCATCCATAGATGCTTCTCAAGCAAATCCCAGGACATCATTCTCCCATCGTACTCAGCCTTGGTGAGGCCGCAGCTGGAGTACTGTGTCCAGTTTTGGGCTCCACAATTCAAAAAGTATGTGGAGAAGCTTGAGAGAGTGCAGAGAAGAGCCACGTGCATGATCAGAGTTCAGAAAAACAGACCTTACGACGACAGGCTGAGAGCTATGGGACTCTTCAGCCTGGAAAAGCACAGGCTCAGGGATGATCTGATGGCCACCTATAAGTTTATCAGGGGTGTTCACCAGGATCTGAGGGAAACATCTGTTCACCAGAGCGCCCCAAGGGATGACAAGGTCGAACGGTTATAAACCCCTGCAAGACCGTTTCAGGCTGGACATAAGGAAGAATTTCTTTACTGTTTGAACCCCCAAGGTCTGGAATAGCCTGCCATCGGAGGTGGTTCAAGCACCTACTTTGAATGCCTTCAAGAGAAAATTGGATGCTTATCTTGCTGGGATCCTATGACCCCAGCTGACTTCCTGCCCTGGGGCAGGGGGCTGGACTCGATGATCTTCCGAGGTCCCTTCCAGCCCTAATGTCTATGAAATTTCTTCTGTCACAAATGCTCCTATGGTAAGATGAGAGCCAAGACCTGGGGATGAATAGTAGACCTTGAATGGTTCTGGAGGGTCCAATTTCAAAATGGGCCTCATTAATGAAATTCATAGCTTGCCAACAGGCCTAGGCAGTAATATTGACACTTTCCTCAATTCTCTGGCTTAATATGCTAGAGGCAGCAGGCAACAAGATGGCACCATGGAGCAAGTATGGACTCTGAGATCAAGGCTTGGAGACCTTCTTTAATGGCCCCACCCACATGCATACAGCTGATAGCTGCACCTGATGAGTGTTTGGTCATCCACTGGCATGTGTAGCATCCCTAATTACCTCTCCTTCTGCAGAATTTAAAAAAGCTCCCAATTAAATAGATTCCCCCTACAGACTAGAGTGTCATCACTAAAGACCACTAGAAAGGACTTAAGGTCTTTTTTGGCAAAGATGTAATGTTAGCAATTTAAATGCTGAGAAAGGTCAGAACAGCAACTTAGCTTTCTGGAATAGTAATAGTGGAGGACTCATCCCATTCTCATAAATAAATTAAGAGGCTGTGACATAGATGTTTACACGGTCTGGTGGGTGGCAACTTGGCTTAGTGGTTGCACCCAGAGAGTGGTAGTAGACAAGTCGGTATCAACCCGGAAGGATGTGGGTAGTGGGGTCCTGCATGGTTCAGTCCTTGGACCAGTACTCTTCAATATCTTCTTCAGTGACTTGGATGTGGGTGTGAAGTGTATTCCATCCAAATTTGTGGACGATACTAAATTGTGGGGTGAAGTGCACACTCCAGAGGGTAGGGAACAACTGCAGGCAGACCTGGACAGGTTAGAAAAGTGGGCAATACACAAGAGGATGCAGTACAAAAAAGGACAAGTACAGAGTGCTGCACCTAGGGCGCAAAAATATCCAGCACACCAACTGGCTAGGAAGTGATCCTCTCAGCAGCTCAGAAGCAGAAAGGGATCTCAGGGTCATAGTGGACTCCAAGATGAACATGAGTTGTCAGTGTGACAAAATCAGCAGCAAAGCTAACTGCACTTTATCATGCAGCAGCAGATGCATGACAAATAGAACCAAGGAGGTGATACTTCCCCTCTGTGTGGCATTGGTCAGACTGCAATTGGAATACCCTGTCCAGGAAAGACTGAGGGACCTGGACCTCTTTAGCCTCCACAAGAGAAGGCTGAGAGGTGATCGTGTGGCCACCTACAAATTTGTTAGGGGGGCGCAGCAAGGGATCAGAGATACTCTGTTCATTAGGGCACCTCTTAGGGTAACAAGGAACAATGGCCACAAACTGACAGAGTGCACATTTAGGCTAGATATCAGGAAAAACTTCAGGGTAAGGGTGGCCAAAATTTGGAATGAGCTTCCAAAGGAGGTGGTACTCTCCCCTACCTTGGGGGTCTTTAAGAGAAGGCTGGATAGACATCTGACTGAGGTCATCTGACCCCAGCACTCTTTCCTGCCTAGGCAGGGGTCAGACTCGATGACCCCTTTTCCCAAGCCCTTCAAGGAAGCTTCAGGGGGGCCTAATTTGGATGAGGGTGTGGAGAGCACCCTCTCCAAGTTCACAGATGATACCAAGTTATGGGGCAAAGTTAACACACCAGAGGGTAGGGAGAAGATACAGGCTGATCTGGACAGGTTGGATCAATGGGCGGAACGAAATAGGATGCAATGCAACAAAGATAAATGTAAGGTACTCCACCTAGGAAGGAGGAATCTCCAGCACACCTATAGGTTGGGGGATGACCTCCTCAGCCTCTATAGGTTGAAGGATGACCTCCTCAGAGGGATCTTGGAGTCATACTTGACTCCAAGATGAACATGAGCCAGCAGTGTAATGTGGCTATCAACAAGGCCAATCGCACCTTGTCGTGTATTAGCAAATGCATGACCAACAGATCAAGGGAGGTGATGCTCCCCCTCTACTCCAACTGTGGCCTGACCAGTACCGCATAATGTGTCCAGTTTTGGGCGCCACACTTCAAGAGGGACACGGAGAATCTGGAGAGGGTTCAGAGGAGGGCCACTCACATAATTAGTGGCCTTCATGAAAGACCCTACGAGGGGAGGTTGAGAGAGCTGGATCTTTTCAGCCTTCACAAGAGATGTCTGAGGGAGACCTTGTAGCCGCCTATAAGTTTATCAAGGGAGAACAACAGGGAATTGGAGATGCGTTATTTACCAGAGCACCCCTAGGAGTAACTAGGAATAATGGCTGCAAACTAGTGTAGAGTAGATTTAGGTTAGACATTAGAAAGAAATTTTTTGTTTAAGGTGGCCAGAATCTGGAATGGGCTTCCAAGAGAGGTGGTGCTATCACCTAACTTGGAGGTTTTCAAGAGGAGGCTTGATAGTCACCTGGCTGGGGTCATCTGACCTCGGTCCTCTTTCCTGCCAGGGGCAGGGGGTCGGACATGATGATCCTTTATGGTCCCTTCCGACTCTACAATCTATGAATCTCCCAGTAGGACCTCCACTTTCAGAAGCCCTTAACTAACCAAAGGGGACTCCCCTCCCCCTCCCCTGTAGGAATCCTTTTCCCCTGCAACTCATGCTCCCAGGCCTGGAGGGTGGCTCTTGTCCTCTGTGCCAAGTTGTTCTCTTACCTGTGGTGGACTTCGGAGGTAACTGTCCCCCATGTCTCGGACGGCTAAAGCCGACTCAAAGTGATTCAATAATTACTCGTTCGTCGGGGCAGGCTGGTGAATAGAGAGGCCGAGAAAGCTTTATGGTTGTAAAACTTTACTTACGTCGCTTGCTGTTGCGACGAAAAACGGTCCAGTCGTCTGAACAACCACGTTAGCTGGCAGGGCTCAGGCCAGCATGTCCGTCTACAAATCGGGCCGGCAGGGAAAGGGATACGTCTGGGATTGCACTCGGCAACAGGGAGACGAATCGATAGGTGATCAGGCTATCAATTAGCTCAGCCATGAGTCAGATCTCTTCAGAAGCACTCTGCAGCATGCTTAAAGTTCTCCGACTTGGGCGGAAGTCGCGCTAATTTTTAAACGGCCAGCAAGCCAATTACTAGCTGCCACGTGTGCATAATTTAGAACTGGCCAATAGCGGGACATAAATTTACATCCAAATGGCGGGAACTCTCTTGCACCGGGGTTTTCTGCAGCAACAGAAAGCCTTTACCTTTGCAAGAGGCTCTCGTGTGGCAGGAAAATTCTACCGTGCCAAGGCACCAAAACCACTGGGTTGTGACACCCCAGAATGGGGCTCTGCTATGCAGGGCTTCTGGGGTATCTGGCTCAGCCCTGTCTGCTGGCTCAGTAGCCCGAGCACCATCTGGCTCCCTGGTCCCAACCTTTTGCTATGGATTGGAGGCCCAGGCTGCCTTATGCAGCAGCGGGGATTGGTCCGCTCCCAGACCCTCTGTGCAGCACCTCTTGCACTGAGCTCCCAGCCTTGTGCCAGGGGTTGGGGACCTGAGCTGCCCAAGGGGCTCCAAAGATCCTGCTCCATGCACCGGCCCATGCACTGTGTCTCTGGCTGAATGCCACAGGTTGCAGACCCGAGCCACCTTGCGCAGCTCCCAGGGTCTAGACACCATGCGCTGTGCTGCGTACCAAGAGCCTAGCTGCTGGAGCCATCTGCCATTCCCTGCTGACAGAAGTCTTCAGGGGCTCTCATGGACTACTGCTTTGCCCTGCTGAGCAGCTCTCCTCAGCTCTTCTAAGCCCCACTCTTCTCCGTCCCTGATGTGTCTCCCCACATACTGGGCATGCAGCTCCTTTTCTTCTCTTTGGGAGGCTCTGCCCCAAAATTCTGCTGGACCGGCAGAGTGCAGTCTTGAACCAGTCTGAGGCTTCTTTCCTTTTTTTTTCTCTCTCTCTTTGCCCAAAGCAGGGGCAGGGCAAGCCCCTCTCAACAGTTACCCAATTGGTGGATGGGCTCCACCAACCACGAAGAGGATTCTCTGAGCCCAGACATGCTGGGCAAAATCAGTACATTCACTACAGTCAAAACATCTGAAAGGCATTGTCTGAAAACAAAGTAGCTAAGGAGAGCACGAGGTTAGGAAATAGACATCTTTAGGTATCAACATGGAAGTTCTTATCTATTCCTGGGATGCTCATAATCTGCATACATGGGCATACAGGAAATGGCATCCCTTTGACATGGGTGGAAGGTGACATTGTTACATCAAACCAGGTCTGATTTAATAAGGTTCACAGATGCTTTCAGTACTTTGAAGAGAATTTAAAATTGGTGAGACAGAAACTCCTATGATTAAATTGCAAGTTATGAGACTGTAACAGGAATGTCTGGCCCCTTAAGGTAGGTGAACAGTCTTGGAGTAGAAGCCCAGCTGTAGGTGATTAGCTGACAATTAGAAGCCCAAGGAGAGAAAGTGCAAGGAGTTTGAGTTAGGGGAAGGAGCCATCTGAAACCCAGCAGAGCTCGCTTCTAGGGAAGGCCAGAGTTAAAGGGCTCTCTCCTGCCATCTGGAAAAAGGCTAAAGGTTTACTGTACTCATTTATTCATTGTTTTGTGTTATGAGAACTGGCTGAGGGGCTCTCAATGGAGCAAAGCTAGACAGCAAGGCTGCAGATTCCCAAGTCTGCTTATGGACTATTGTTTGGATGGTCTAAAGGACTCTTGAGGAGGCAAAGCCTGCCTGCATGGCAGCAGACACGCCAATCCTCTTACAAAAAACTTACTGTACTTCCTTTATCATTAGTTATTTGTCTCATAACTCTTCTCTCTTTGGGCTACTTCTGTAAGTGTCAGACACTGTGCAGCTGACTATTCCTTCTCTATACCAACTTGGAAACAAAACAACAACAAAAGACATTGGCCAAATACTTTTGATTCATTTCCTCCTCTTATTTTAAAAAAGGAAAGCTAACTTTTAACTGGGAGGGGTAAAAGGAAAGGAGGAAGTCAAAGAACAAATCAATTTTTAGGAAGCAGTGTGTTGTACAGTTAGATAACTATATTTTCCTTCTTTCTCCAATAGTTTGGCTATGGAAAAGCATATCACTTGTTATATGGAACATAAACTATATAGTCAGACTTGGCTTGGTAGTGTTGTAACTATCTATACCCCTTCAATGAGTCCAGGTAAAAAGATGATTTAATCTATCTATAGAAATTGAATTGACCTCTAGTGTGACTATAAATCAGAGTGAAATAAAAAAGGACAGAGGAGAAGCCAGGATGCAACAATCTTTCTTTGGGAAGAGAAAATGTTATGCAAGTGTTCTCAGTGCTCTTACATTCTTTGGCTGGATAATCTTCTAACTAAAATACCCATTGGACATTCACAGAATGGACTGTCTCTGTGTTGGGATACCACCCAACACAAACATGTTGTGATCCAGAGTGAGACCTTGAAATCCTACTGTGATAAAAACAAATTATACTTATGCATGCGCACAAACCTCCAGTACATCTGAAACTCTTCCCTCTGGCTCTCTCATTCAAAGTTGTTGACTTGAGTGACTTATAGCACAGCTATATTTTATTAGAATTGTTGCTGTGAGATTACAAAGTAATCGAAAATGTTTAAAAGTCAATTCCATAGCAGAGCTGGGGGAGGGGACTTCATATCCAATAAGAACTTTAAATAATTTCTGTATAAACTATATTACTAAAAATGTATTTAAAAGAAAAAGCAATATCCTTGTGACAAAAGATACATAAAGACACAAATTTCCTGAATGTTTTAAACTCAAGGGCTTAAAAAGAAAAAAAATCATCACATGCTGCAAACTTATTTACCATACTGCTGGGGGTTAGCTTGCTACTCAGAGCAGAAACATATCCACATGGGAAGCAGAAGTAGATACCTGCCTTACAGTTACAGTGGTTCTCCGAGGCATGTGATCCACATATATTCTCCTTCTGGTATGCATACACCCTCAGCATTCAAGTTCATATTCTTTTGGCCAGTAGTGTCCACTGGGAGCCATGTCTATGTCTTGGGGCTCAAATCCCCATTCAACATTTCAGAAGGTAAAGAGCACTTTCACAGCATTTGAGTCAATTGTGTGGTTTTTAGTTCCTACTCCCCCCGCCCAGGACAGCATGTAACTTTGTATACATTGCAGAAAAAGCAAAGAAAGACCTTCCCACCTTTTAACCCAGTAGGTTAAGGCATTTGCCAAAATGGCTGCCATGTATATCTCCAACCTTGAAACTTTCTTCAATAATAAAGCAAGAGTTTTGTAGAGAATTCTCTCTCTCTCACTTGTGGGTCTATTTAGTGCTAATAACAGCACTATCTAATCCAAGCAGAAAGTCTGCTATGAAATGACCTGATCTTTCACCCTGTTCTCAAAACTTATGAACAATCTGTAAAGCAGCCCTGTAATCCTTTAGTTTTACCTATGTAAAAAGAGAACATCCTAAGAACACATAGATAATGACGCAAACTGTGCCTTTGTTGAAATGGAGTTTTGGAAAAGACACTGGTAGGTAACGGTTTTGATGAAAGTCACACTGTCTCTGGTACAAACTACAGGTGAGGTCTTAAGTACAAGCACATGCTGCGCAGATTTCTGCTTTGCTGCCAATATACATGCATAGAAGTGACGCACAGTTTTTAGGTGTCTAAGTCATACAGCACTTCACGTCACATAAGAGCCCAAATCATAAGAAGATATCTCAAGTTCTTACATGGCTACATTTTCACTCTATGTGTTAATCTTACTGTGCATGCTCAAATGCAACTCAGTACTTGCCATGGAGGCACCCAACTGTATTGCAAGTCAGCATCACCGTGAACACAAAGAAATAGTGCACGAGTCCCAAAATGATAGACACCCAAAATCCACACCTAGTGACTGACAGTGAACAAAGAGCAGTGTCATGTTGCCAACTTTTGCTGAGTACCCTAATGATTAAGATACCAGCTCAGAACATGGGAGGCCCAAGTTGTAGTTCCACCTCCTTGTATGTTAATTTGAACCCTGACTTGCCAGCTCTCATGGAAGACAATCACCAGATGATCAAAGGACAAAGGCAAAACAAGACTGAGAACACCTTTCTGTTGCAGCTGGGTCATGACCGAGAAGGGGTCTACCTAAATCACAGGGGTACTGACCAATTTTTGCCGGTTCATCGTGGCTTAAATTTCTAATTCTGAGCCATTTCATGGGGGCCCCCACCCCTCAGTGCTGATTGGCAGAGACGCCTTGGGAGAGGAGGGACAAAGGGGCAGCCACCATCTTGATTGCTGGCTGCTTTTTGTGTGGCCCCATCCCTCAGCACTGATTGAAGTGCCCTCAGGTGGGGAGGGAGGGAGGAAGGAAGGGAGGGGAGAGGGACAGGGACAAGAGAATGGTGGCCAACTTTTCTGCTGCCCTTTGTGCTGCCCTGCCAGCCAACACCTTCCCCATCTGGCAGCGAGGACTGTTGGCTCCCACTGGGGAGCCAGCATTTTATTTTTATTAATTTTTTTTTTTTTGATTTTTCAGACAATCACAGATTTTGTGTTTTCTGGGAAATGGATGCAACTTCAATTTATGTAGGGCCTCAATTACTAGGCAACCAAGATAGAAACCATTATAGGGATAGACGGAGCACAAATAAGAGGGAACCTGACTCAACAGCTCAGGCAGGTCGATATGACCCTGGCAAGGAGGAGTGAGGCCTCGTCTCCAATACCATTTGCACATTCTTTATTATGGGCTTGTTGGGAAAACAGCATTAATAGCATCAGGGACAGAGAGTAGGTTTTTTCACATGGTATTCCACCCTGAAACTGCCTCTCAGTTGGGATGGAATAGGCAACCAGACTGTACTCTTTGGAAAGATTTCTGGTGGCAGTTCTCATTACGGTATTTCTTCATGCAGAAAAGGCCTCTTGGAAGACATGATCCAAATCCCTGATAGGAAAGAGGGTGTGCCTGCGTTTGAAAAGAACACCTGATGGACTGGTAGCAGCAAAACTCAAACCTTTTAACTTTCCTTTTAGAAAAAGAAAGCTCATGTGTGCACATCACTCAACATTCTCCAGCTCTGTGTCACCAGTCCCTCATCCCCCACTACCTTGGAGGATACCAAGTAACTCCCTTGTCAAATCTCTCCTTAACTCACATTTCCCCTCTGACTTCCCAACACACAGCCAGCTTGCACAGAAGGCCAGAGTGGGCATACCAATGAGTGATGATTGATTTTGTTTTCAGGTCAGCCTGGCCAGGGACAGAAATTACACAAACTGGTATAAGTGATTCAAAACTGGTTCAAATCTGTAACACAACAGAAGTTCAGTGCACATAAACCACTTTCAAAATGGCTGGAACTGGTTTAAGTGTGATACTATATCCATCCAAGTTTAACTAACTTAGGTTAAATCTGGTCATTGAAATTCTGTCCCAGATCCTCTCCAGATTCAAGTTACCTCCTAACATCCTAGGATGATTTTCATCCCTCCCTGCAAGCCACCCCCTCACAGGGTGGATAGGTTAGCCTTGGCCCAATCTGTCTGCTCCAGCCCAGCAGGGAGGCATACTCTAGTGCCCCCTGGCTTCTGGCCTGGGTCACTGCAGACATGTGGCTGCATTTCTGGAATCAAAAGTGAATGTCTGATCACTTGCTTATCGGTTGAATCTACGCAGCTTACACTAACCTGCAAAGATTGAATATTCAGCCTTAGGCTTTTTGACAGTCTGTATTTAACCCCCATGCACAGCAGACCAGGTTCCTTGTCACTTGCATTGATGAAACTCTATTGGGCCAGATTCTGCCCCTCGTTACTAAAATATAATCCAGAATACAATGACTTGCAGTGACATGACTCCAAAACTACATCAGTGTATATAATGCATTTGGTGATAAAAATGTCTGTAGCTAAAATGCATATACAGTCTTGGGAGCAGGAATCAGAACCCCTTCCCTGCCAGGATGATGTCCTTCTCCCTTGACCATAAATTTAAGCTCCCTTTGCTTTTTTTCCTTCTGGCCCTTTCCCCCTTTTTCACTATCCTGTACATGAGCTCCAAGAGAGGTGGGATAAGAGGTGCTGTCATTCACATGTGCCTCATAACATGGTGGTTGAGGTACTCTGTTAGGACACAGAGCAGTCACAATCTCTGCAGCCGAGAGGGGACTAGAATCCAGATCTCCCAAGTCCTGGACACATTCTCTAACCACCTGTCTATTTGTTGAAGAAAAAGAACTTTATGATGTTTTGTAGGGAGATGCAAGTATTAGGGCTACACCGATACATCAGTCTGATATCAGATTGGCACTGATATAAAAAAAAAAAAATAGTCTGTATCAGAAATCAGCCTGATATGGCCAATAATTTGGCTGATAAATGGCCTATACATGCATGCAGCCACAGCACAACATGTAGGCGGCAAGCAGCACATCCCAGCAGCGTGGAGAGCTGCGTCCAGCTGGTAAGTCTGGTGTGGTGGAAGAGGAGAGGGGAGGGGTAAGGAAAGCAGGGAGGAGAGCAAGGCCCCCATGGTGAGGGAGGGAGTAGGGCTGGGGCAGGGACTGGGGCAACAGCTACCGAACCAGGGCGGGGTGGAGGCAGGCATAGGGCAGAGTTATGGTTCATGTTGGGGGGCACAGGGAGGGATGTGGGGGCAGCTCCTGCCACTGTGCACCATACATCTGGGAGCCACTCATCTGGCGCTCATCTGCTCATGCAGCAGCTCCCACCTCTGTTCCCACTGCTCATCTGGGAGGGCACGTGGGGGGAGGCATGTGCCTCTGGATCTGCTCAGGGCAGGGCAGGGCAGGGCTTGTGCTGGTGTTGTATGGGGCTCTTCCTGGCACAGGCTGGGCCGCTCTATGTTCGGAGCAGGCGACAGCGGCACTAGGAGAGAAGTTGGGCGGGGGCTACAGTGAATTGTGGCATGGCTGCAGCCCTCCCATAGCTCCCTTCCAGTGCCACCACTACCCACCCCGAGCACAGCCCCCACCAGGAAGAGCTTGGCACAGCCCCAGTCCCAGCCTGCAGTGGTGGTCATTCCATCCCGCCCCACCCCACCCTACACAGATCTGGGGGCACACACCCCCCCATGCCTTCCCGGGGTGTGTGCAGTGGTGAGAGCTGCCCCGCCACCTCCCCACACCTCCTGGACTAGACACTTGTGGCTCTGTCTCCCTCTCTGTCCTGCCCCAGCTGGGAAGGGCCCCCAGCCCTACTCCCTCCCTCACCACAGAAGCCTCGATCTGCATCCCCCACTCCTTCCCTTCCCTGTCCCATTCCACCACAACAGACTTACCAGCTGGCTGCAACTGGTAAGTTGCCAGGCTGGTATTGGAAATCGGATCAGTATCGGCCAACATGCCTCCTTATAAATCGTCTATCGGTATCAGTCCCAAAAATCTCTATCGATACACCCTTAGCTGTTATCCAAATAGATGTCTGTCTGCTCAGGTCAGAAGCCCTGCTTTATACTATTGGGAGAACTGGAATTCCAAACAAACATAGGCAGAGGTTAAAATCCTCCCACTGACATAAATGGAAAGCCACATGCCTCTTGGGTAACAGAGATTTTGTCTCCAGAGACATCTAAATGCTTCCTATTGAAATAAATGGGATAGCAGTGTGGTTCTGCAGGGTGAAGAGCAGTGCATCTGTGGTGGGCATATAAGATGTGTACTAGGTTCCCCGCTGAAAGAAAAGGAGAACTATACACCTACACAGGCAAAAATCAAATGCTTCCCTGACCCTGGCAGCCAAAGCCTCTGCTGACATTGAGATGTCAGACGTCTAGTGGGCTAAGTAGAATTTAGCTCTCTGTGGGCATGTCTACACATACAGTTTAGTACCTTTAAACTAAATACACAGGTACTAAACTAAATGTGTTGTAATTGGTGCTAGTGATTAATAGCACCGGCGCATGCTTTTTAAGCTATACTAATGCATGGCAGACTAATTCTACTGCACATTAACATATTATCATGGATTTTTTTGTGCCACACTAATGCACAGTAGAATTAGTCTACTGTGTCATTAACATCTTGTGTAGACATGCCCAGCGTCTACAAAAACCCACACACAAGGGCTCAACCATTTGTGCCTTTGTCTTGCCTACCTTTTGGCTGTTATTGCTACCAAAATTGCTGGTCTGGGGGAAAGCTGAAAGAGGGAACAAACAGCTCAAAAGAAAGGCCCCTTAACTGTGTGAGGGCAACATTTAGATCTCAAGATGGGAAGAGAGGGACAAGGGAAGAGTTATCTGACTGGTGGAAAAGACCCTCAAAAGCCTTTAAGATATAGCTACCATTAAGTATGAAAATCTCTTGAGCTGGAAGGTTGGGATGGCTGCCAGGTGAAACTTCAGAGAGCTCACAGTCATGTTTGATGTCTAAGCATAGAAGCATTTGCAATTTCATATGCAAATTTTAGATCTAGGGAGGCATAAAAGTGCAGAGGTCATTGACTGCAGCTGGTTACCTACTGAGACAAGTTTTCCCATCAGCATTTCCCTGTGGACCTGACAAAGCTTTTCTGTAAATCTAAAGGAGGAGTCCTAATTCAAACCATCATATTTCACCAACAGGGACTGGTAATTGGCAAGTCTAGTGTGAAGAACTGATCTAAAATATTTTTCCAGTTAGGCAAATCTAGTTTTTTAGCTTTGTCGTCTTTTGGTGTCATTTTTGTTGGCTTTGTTTTCACCTCTTGGTTGCAGCAGTGAAAACTAAAACCCCTGGTATGGTGTGAATTTAAAATAGATCAAAGCCCTCAGCAAGTCTGCTCTCTGAGCTGAGTGTCCACCTGAGCAACTTGGCAGGCTATGGAAGTCCTTCACTAATGGGCTCTGTGGAAAGTCCAACTTGTAAAGGGACCAGGAGGCCCAAGATGTGGGCAGTCTCGCCTAGTGGTTAGACACCTGAAGCACTGGTGTGGTCCTGATCATTTCCCCAAGGAGCTGGGGATATGGAGGGTCTGGTGTCAGAATTGGATTCAGGAGCTGTAGCCAAAAAGTCAAAGCAGGCCAGGATGAGAAACTGTAGCCAGAGGCAGGGTAAGCCAAGGGCTAACCAGTATCAAGAGCCAAAAGCCAGAACTGAAGGTCAAGCCAGAATCAAGAGCTGAGAACAGGAACCAAGGGATGTCAAAGCTCTTACCAGAATCAGAAGCTGGAAGCACACAGAAGGTCAGGAGCAGGAACTTTTGCCTTGTCCCACACGAAGACTGAAGGCTGGACCTGGTTTTTAAGGGCCTGCTGCCTATGGCTTCAGAAGACTGGCTACCCTGATTGCCTCGCTCAACCCAGCTGGGACCAGGCCACTGCTCTGGGCCTGCTGCAGGTGGCACTTGTTCCAGGGTTGACTTGCTCTGCTTTCTTCATTGGGACTGGCTAGGTGCAGGGTTGTGGCCTGGCATCATTACACAGGAACTCATGTGGTTTCTTCTCCAGTGCATCAGGCATTTCACAGGTATGGTGGCCACTGATGGATCCCCAGAACACGGGACAGCCCTTGGTGGGGGGTGGGACCACCACCCCCTTTGGCCAATCAGCAGTGAGGGAAGCACTGGGACCACCTCCTTGGCCAATCAGCAGTAAGGGGTGGGGCCACCTTCTTCCCTCTTTCCCTCCCCCCTGCTGGCTCGGAACCCTACTCCTCCTGGCTGTGCATCGCCCTACCTCTAGGAACAGCCAACAGAACTGCAGGGACAAATGACTGACATGTATTTCCACTGATGAACTGAAAAACAGGACTTTTTGCTGTCCATTCCTCATTCATAAATGGATGGGGACAAAGGGTTTAAAACAGGACAGTCTGTTATAAAACAGGACCAATGGCCACCCTAATCACAGGACATATTTGGGCCATCCAGACCTGAAGTAGGTGATACAACTGAGATCAAGGAAAATGAGACATCTTCTGACTTTGACTCCTCTTCAGGGCATGGCCTGTCTGTTCATCTCACACTAGAACAGCTGAGATTGACTATCAACCCACAGGAGGTGGAGAAGAGGAGCTAACCTTAGGTTAGGATGTAATCACTGATCATGATGCATTCCCCTCTCAACCCAGTCTAGGCCTAAAATAACAAAGCTTCACATTCAACTTCTGAGGTATATACAGGCCTGAATACCAAAGGGAAAGAAAGAGGTGGAGAAAGTTCCTCATTGTTTTCTTCTTCAGGCTATAGAACAATGTCACAGCTCTTCCCATCTCATTCTCTCCATCTGCAGTGCTGTAAAAAATAAGAGCAAGTCCTCCATTTTTTTGATAGTGCAAGTCTGATGTAGCCATGATGGCCTAGAAATTATGCGAGGGGCAAGGATTTCTCCTAAGAATTCCTTGTCTCTTGCTCCATTTTTTTGCATTTATGGAGCCAAGTATCTAAACCATGTTCCACGGTGGTATCAGAACAGCTCTCTTGAACAGCCAGGTACTCTTTCCAAAGTATTTATATTGCAATAGCACTTTGTAAATGGGTTAGTGAACCTGCTGCCTCTTCCAGACTGGCTTTGTCCCAAGGGGCTCTTCAGTTCTGAGGTGCTCTACAGCCAGTACTTTCAAATGAAAAAATGTAATCTTATCTGGGCTGGTGAGCCTCTCCTGCTTATGAACTGCTCTTTTCCACTATTTCTAGCCTCTCTCTTGCTCTCTGGGGGGTTTAATTATGTGTGGGTGCTCCTTGAGTGAGAGGCCCAGCTTCAGGCAGTTATATCATGAGCTTTCTGCCACCTCTTAAAAGGCCACACTGCCCTCTTACACACCTACAGCCCCCTGACCAGGCTGTGGCCTCGCTGTGTTATGCATTGTATGAACACCTAAAAAAATGACCGAGTTGAATATAAATCCAGAGTCATTTTAATGAAGAGAATAAGTTTGTTCTGGATTTACACTGGTGCCACAGAACAGAATCTAACTCTCAGGTCCAGATCCTATTTGACCTATTAGGCATCTGAGTGATACGCAAGCATCTAACCCTGCTTAAGGCCCAGCAAAGCCCTTAATGAGCAGCATGCTGGGGCAACAGGGGTACAGGGCAGTCATAGAGCTGCTCTGGCAGGTGCTAGAGCATCTCTATGGAAGACCCAGCCTCTGGTTGCTGCAGCCTGCTGCTTCAGAACCCAGACTGTACTACTTGTTTTCCCCCCCATGCGGCTTTGTGTTTTTTTTAATTAGTGGGATTTCCCAGTATCAAATTCAGAGTCCATGCTGGGACATTTTTTCATTCCCAGCATACCTCTTGTGGCATCTCAAACTGCTTTGAGATGCTGCAACAAGCATGTGCTCACTCATCTGGATGCAGCCAATATGTTTAACTTTCTGACATTCTCATATTAGCCTTGAGGTTAAACCAAAACAAGTGTCAAGGAGAAAGAGGACACACCACCATTTCATCTCAACAGTTTTTCAGGGGTTTGAGCAGGGTGGATGGAAGATGAACACACTTAAACACCCAAATGGTGGAAAGGATCTGGCTCTCAAGTTCCCAATGAAGCTGGATGGAGGTACAACATGACCTGCTCTCTAAAGCCTTGCACGCAGCTCATAGGACTATATTTTTGCACTTCTGATAAAAAGCAGGGGGGATCCATCAACTTCTTGTCAGCATCTGACAGGATAGCAATGTTAGTAAGGAAAAATGTCACCATTTTAGTGCACTGCCTATATAAATAATTATAGCATTTGAGAAATTCAGGTGTCCTGTGGCTGTTTCTTTTAAAAGGTGGCATCTGTGTACCCTCCTACCATCCTCTTTTAATATTAACACATTGAGCACATATTTGGTTATAGAAAAAAAGAGAGATATTTTCAAAAGAAACTTCAAAAAAGCACCTATTTGTTCAGTAAGAATTAGACTACCGAAGCCCCATTTCCCACCACAGTTTAGGCAGCTTGGAGTCCAAGTCTCACCGAAAGTTGACAGAACATAAAGTAACTTTGAAAAATTTGCCTGAGGACTGTTTGCAGCTGTTGAATTACCCACTGTTAGCCTCTACGGATTTCTCTTGGGAATTCTTAGTCTAGGAACTGGATCCAACTCCAACTGAAATCAACATGAAGCATTTTATTTTAGTGCAAACAAGGCTGGGGCCTAGAAAAAGAGATGAGCACAATCAGGCATATATGCTAATATGACACATGCTTAGTCTCCAATACCCATATTTTATGCATCCCCTTGTTATCAGGTTTATAAAGTATCCTGGGCTGTTTGAAAGTTCTGCCATCTAAGCGTTTAAACAGAGACAAGAGAAACAGGCTGCAATTCATCAAAAAGGCAGGAAAGTAATGTATGTAAGCTTCAAGATTGAAAAAGTGGCCAAGAGATATTATCTGAAGTGAACTTTCCCATGAAGCCAGAGCTTATTTCCTTCACAGGCTTAAACCCTGCACGTACCTCTTCAGATCTCAATACTCATCTTTTCCAGAGTGGAATAAAAATGAACCAACAACTTGCCACACAAATCATTTGCCACCCATCCTGTGTAGTTATCTTGTGTTTCTGAAGCATGTCCTAAACAATAGGAAGTGGCAGTGTATAAGACAAGCACCATTTACTATCTAGCCAGCTGTCTGAGCAATATGATAGACCTGGAATAAGACAATAACACCTTTAAACCTTCCACACCAACATAAATTCCAAACACATTATAAATTTTAAAGCTCTCCAGTAAAAAAAACCAAACAAACAGTCTTTCTGGATCTCTTTTTGAATGTCAAGTAATATACCTAAAAGGCAGTCACATTAGACTTTACCTCCCTTTATTACACCAGTCATGAGAAGTCCACCTGAGCCAGATAACCCACTGTTCTAATGCAGTCAAGGTATGTCAGCTTCTCTAGCTAACAGTCTGCAAGGAACAATGTGGCTAGTATCCTATCTGATCACCTTTGACTTGCCCAGCTGAATGACCTGGTACCCATTTACAGCCGGGTTGACTGGAGAAAGCCTTCTGCATGAGCCTGAAGAGAGGCTCTAACTCATGCCTCTGTCATCACAGTACTACTAGTGTTTAAAATAAAAGTAATTTCCACCAGGTGTGTAAGGCCAAACAATAAGTTGTCTGAGCCAAGCTATTATTTATGGGATAATAAACAAGGGTATGAAAATAGCCAGATGTTACTTAAGCAGGCTGATAAAAACCTGAGCAGCAGTAAAAATTATTAGAAGAACAAACATGGAAATAAATACAGAACAATTAAAATAAGATTTAGGTTAAGCTATTTTCCTTATCTATGATCTTGAATAATGAGTTACCTTAAGCTACGTTTTGGTCTGTATCATTTGGTGTTACATGATACAGATGTTATCGTTTGGTAACACGTGCTGCAAACATCGCCTTCCTTGCCCTTCTGGGTTAGTCATTCATCCCTTCAGCCAGTTTGCCAACAGAGACTAGGATTCTAATTCAGTCCTTAGCAAAAGGTATTCCATGTCTATGCTTTCCTCGTTCTCCCCAGCAGTACTTCTAGTATCTGCATCCTAAGTTTTCATGGTAATACCAACCTACCAGTGCTAACAATGGTATCTACTTATTGAGCTTTACAGCAAGTTCCAGAAGAACAACAAGGAAGGAGTCAAAGGAGAGAAACTAGAACTGTGCTACTGCTATAGAACTCTGTACCAAAGAGCAACACAAGTGTCATTCTTAATATTGCAAATGCAGCTATTGTACAGGGTTGTGTTTGTGAGGTTGACCATGGACTGACCCCTCACCTCAGTATACAGGACTTGAAACTGTTACTGAAAGTTCATTCGGAAGTTCAAGAGCAACTTCAAACACCACACCTTACCCAGTCCCTCTAAAACCCCAGGGTATTATTGCTTAACAGTAAGAAAAGGTGGAAGGAAGCTCATGAGGGAGGATTACTATTAACCTACCATTTTTGTGCCTCCTGCTTGTTTCCTTTCCCACCTGGTCTCTTTGAGAGTACACTGCCTGGCTACTCTCCAGTTTTATGCTTCAATGGGGTCCGCAAGAATGCCACTACTCTTTAATTCAGAAAACCACTAGGTCTTCAAAAGCACTAGTATGTATGACAGTTATCTTCCAAGTTTTCTTACCTAGGAGGACAAGAGAGAGACCACCACCCCTTGTTGCTCCATTCAATTATGCACTAAGCCCAGGTGCTTTGAAGTGGCCTGCAGCAGTAGCTAGTGAACCTTAACTACATAGTAGGAGTTTATCTTCCATTGCCTGCTGCTCTGTGGGAGGGGAGGAGGGAATGGCACCACCTCCTGGCCTTGTAACAAGAACTTGCCTAGCAGTTTTCCTCTCTGAAGAGCCAGGAATGAGAGACCAGCCAGCCAGTCTGGAAGGGGAGAATGTAGCCACAAAAATCACCAGAAGCAACTCAGGGAACTGTAGGAAGGGTGTGAAGAGAGGAAGGGTGACAGGGCAGCTGTAGAGCTATTTCCCCTCTGTGCAAACTTTGGGGATTGGGGGTCAGGAAGGGGGGAGCGCTCTGGGTAAGACAGGCTGCCAGAGTTGGAGCCTCCCTACTCCCCTAGACCAGCCTGTGCAGGGGGAGGCCAGTCTTGAAGGGAAGGGGATTGTCCAGCCCAGTCCCTGAGCCCCAGTTGAGGGCTTCCCAGGAATGGCATGGGGATCGGTGAGGCCTGGGCAAAAGGTGCAGGGAGCAGAACAATAAGGGCTGGTAGTGCTCAGAGCCACAAAGCAGTGGGTGGTACAGCTGCAGCTGGACTCATCCTGGTGCTGGGATGGAGCTGCTGCCGGGAAAGAGCTACTGAGAGGCAGGAAGGGGTTGTGGGTCAGGAGTGAGGGGCACTGGCAGGGCTGTGGGTTGGGAGTGAGGAACAAGGGCATGGGCACAGACAGGGCACTGGCATCTCAGTGCTGCTCAGCACCCCGACATCCTGGTGAGCAACGGGGTCAGAGGCAGTTCTGATTTTTCTACAATAAAAAAACCAAAAGCAAATGCCAAAGTATATAAATATTTAGAATCCATTTTATTATGACAGAGGCACTGGTAGGCTTCCAAATTGCTTTAAAATTGTAAATATATCAATAAAACACTGCCCAACTGATCTCTCTCTATGTAGCAATGTTTCATTTCAGTCACAGAAAAACATGGATTTGGGGTATTTTAATTAGAAAATTTGTGGGTTTTATCAGAGAATTTGCAATTTTTAACCAGACAATACCAGGATCCCTGCTGGTGAAGCAAGTGGCAGGACCTGGCCAGAGGAGCCTGCTTAGGACCAGCACTGGGGACCTCCTAGTGGCTGACCTCCTGGCCATTTGGGGCCAGGAGGACATGCCTTGACAGTTCAAAGTAGGCCACTGCAATGGGCATATCTTCTGGGTGATAGGGGATGAGACTCAGTATGGATAAGGACTGCAGATAGCCAGTGTGCTTAGAGAATTGAGTTATAGCTAGTAGGATTATGTTTTGGTTTTTGTTTTAACTGGAGGACTGGGTTAGGGAAGGTCAGGAGGTCCCAGCGAATCGCATAAGGCTTGAGCCTGCTGGGGGAGTGGAGGCAGGACGAGTGGTAGTATAGCTGCCCAGGAGGGACAGCAACAAGAATCATGGATCCACAACACAGGAGGGACAAAGACAGGGGTAAGAAGAGCCCACAGCCCAGAGAGGTGCAGAAAACAGGCCTAGAGCCCAAAGAAGGGCAGAGCCAAAGCCAGTGACCCACAGACAAGGAGGGGCAGGGACACGGCTAGTGAGAGCCCACCACCCAAAGTTGAGGCAGAGATGAGTTAGAAAAAGCCCAGCCCCAGGAAGGGTGGAGATTGACATGAGACTGAAAAGGCAGAGAAGCCTGGATGAGAGACTGGGGCTTAGGGCCTACTGAACTGTTTGACTGGTATGCCTGCGAGGCATGGGCAAGGCTACAGGGGAGGTTGGAGACCGTGATTAGCCTATAAGGCAACAGGTGCCTCTGGGGGCATGTGTGGGCCAAGAGGATTGATTGGGAACAGCAAGGTCTGAGAGGGATCCGTGGGTAAAGAGGACAGGTTATGGTTTGCTCTAAGACCCTCGGGTGGCCTCCCTTTCCAAGTTTGTTAATAAGAACAAGGTGCGCCAGGAAAGAGGAAAGGGAGACTACTTTAGTGCAGAACAGGAGGTGAGTTGCCACCAGGGGGCCCGAGAGCCACTTCTGAAGCACCAGACATGTTACAGTACCCATTTACAATTCTCAAACTATAAGTACTCCATAGTAGTTTGCTCCTTCTTGGGGTAGCTGGAACTGTGGAGTCAAGAAGCATGGTGCATAACAACTGCCAAAACCACTGACCTGGCAACACTGTCAGCTGCATCTAATGTTACCTGCAAGGCTGTTTTTGTCACAAGCTGACACTCAAAGGCCAGAGATAGTAAGTCATTGTGGGGGAAGGCATTTGCCAAAGGCAGGATCTGCTTCTAGACCCTGAAAACATATCAAGCCAGGAGCACTTGAGACTTTGCAATCCTAAATTATAGGCTTGAGGAGAATCAGGACCTCTTTCCAACTTGGATCTGACTTTTTGCTTCTTTATTCTTAAAATTGCCAAGTCTTATATTTGGCAGCTGTTACTACCAAGGAAGGTGGTTATCAGATGAGAATATAAGGCACTCTATATTTATTATCAGCCCTCTGGGCAAGTGGAGGGCAGAATACGGGTGTCTGCCACACTGTATCCTAACATTTGTTATGGCTTCATTGATTGGTACAAGCAGTTTGGAAAGACCAGTCTATTGTACAATGTCTACCAGAGGTCAGTTGACTTGATCAGCTCCTCTGTCTAGATTTTAAGTTGGGTAACTAGACTTGGACGGCTCTGAGAACTGTCAGTGTCCTTCAGTGGTAAAGAAACAGAGTGCACTGAGGTAGTGCCTGGGGAAGGCAACTCTCAGGAATTTCCCATCAGGAAGGAATTGGCAAATTACTCATGTCTCTCTAGGGTGAGGCTAAAATGTCCTGGTGCCAAGGAAGCAGACAGAACAAGTGACTCTGGGTCCAGGATCAAGTGCTCAGATTGCAGATGACTCAGTGGGATGAGAACTGGCCCTATGTTAGTAGGTGGTAAATAAGGAGAACACAAGCAATTTCCTTGAGGTGCTCTCCACTTGTGATCTCCTCTCAGGACATAGAAGGGATTTTAATGGATACTGGCACCAAAGCTGACAAAGGTCAGTGGAGGTATTCTGCAGCAAGTACACAGTGCCACAGAGAATTTCAGTCCTGGATTGGAAGCTGAACTTTTGCCTTAGCTTCTCCTCATGGTACTTGAGGGTCCTAAGGGTGGTGAAATGACATATTAGACATGGGCTCAGCATGCAGATCTTTCCCAAGCAAGAGAGAACTTGTGTGTGTTTGTTTAAAACTGAAGTCAAGGCCATTGCAGGAGGCACACACCCAAAATGGTAGTGTGTGTTAGAAAAGCCCAATTAAAAGGCATAACAGCAAGGGTACTGCCACTTCTTTGAATAAATTCTGATTCCACAAAGAATATGATGCAAAAAGGGACTAAAAACAGGACAACAGTCCCAACAAGGCAATGACTAATAGATTTCATAGATTTCATAGACATTAGGGCTGGAAGGGACCTCGGAAGATCATCGAGTCCAGCCCCCCGCCCAAAGGGCAGGAAGTCAGCTGGGGTCATAGGATCCCAGCAAGATAAGCATCCAGTTTCATCTTGAAGGTGTTCAATGAAGGCGCTTGAACAACCTCCGGCGGCAGGCTGTTCCAGACCTTGGGGGCTCAGAAAGTAAAGAAATTCTTCCTTATGTCCAGCCTGAAACGATCTTGTAGTAGTTTGTGACCATTCGACCTCATCATCCCTTGGGGCGCTCTGGTGAACAAACGTTCCCCTAGATACTGGTGATCACCCCTGATAAACTTGTAGGTGGCCATCAGATCACCCCTGAGCCTGCGCTTTTCCAGGCTAAAGAGCCCCAGGGCTCTCAGCCTGTCATCGTAGGGTCTGCTTCCCTGACCCCTGATCATGCGCGTGGCTCTTCTCTGGACTCTCTCAAGCTTCTCCACATCCTTTTTGAATTGTGGAGCCCAAAACTGGACGCAGTACTCCAGCTGCGGCCTCACTAAGGCCGAGTACAGGGGGAGAATGACGTCCCGGGATTTGCTTGAGAAGCATCTATGGATGCAAGCCAGCGTTTTGGTCGCTTTACTAGCCGCAGCATCGCATTGCAGGCTCATGTTCATCTTGTGGTCAATGATGACCCCCAAGTCTCTTTCTTCCATAGTGCTAACCAACATAGCACTGCCGAGCCTATAAGGATGCTGCGGGTTTTTCTTCCCAAGGTGGAGAACCTTGCATTTATCGGCGTTGAACACCATCAGATTCTCATCCGCCCACTTGCTGAGCCTGTCCAGGTCAGCCTGGATCACCCGCCTGTCTTCTGGCGTGGATGCTTTGCCCCAAAGTTTGGTGTCATCGGCGAACTTGGCCAGTCCGCTTCTGACTCCAGTGTCCACATCGTTAATGAAGATGTTGAACAGTATGGGTCCAAGGACAGAGCCCTGGGGGACCCCACTGGTCACAGGACACCACGATGAGTGACTTCCATCAATTACTACCCTCTGGGTCTGACCCCGGAGCCAATTTTCCAGCCAGTGGATCGTGGGGGACCCAAGGCGACAATTGGCCAGTTTCTCCAAGAGACGATCATGGGACACCAGATCGAAGGCTTTTTTGAAGTCAAGATATATGACATCAATCTCATCTCCCTTGTCCAGGTGATAGGTCACCTGGTCGTAGAAGGAAATGAGATTGGTCAACCCACAACAAACCCGTGCTGGCTATTCCTTAAGATGCTGGCGTCGGCCAGTCCATTAAGGATGGCCTCCTTAATAAACTTTTCTAAGATCTTCCCCGGGATAGAAGTCAGGCTGATGGGCCTATAGTTAGCCGGATCCACTTTCCTCCCTTTCTTGAAGATAGGCACCACGTTGGCCTTCTTCCAGTCTTCGGGCACTACACCAGAGCGCCAAGAGTTTTCAAAGATCCGCGCTAGAGGCTAGGCTATGATGCAGTCATTGAATGCAGTCATTGAAAACTGAAGAAACCACCAGGTAACACCTTTGGGTAGTCACATGGGTTTAAAGCTGCTAGGAATCACAACATTGCTCTGCCTCAGCCCAGCAGTTGAGAGGAACTGAGAAGGAGCTGCGCACCACCTTTTATCCCCTTGGCACAGGGGACAAAACAAGCCTTCCATAAGAAAACGTTTTCAGGTGATTACTTAAAGGACTTGCTTCCTTGCACCTTGATTTTTCAAATATTCTCCCTGTGCCTTAAACTAGGAAAGCATGATTACATGTGTGTCTCTCTCTATACCACAGGGTGGCAGCAAATGTCAGAGGATAAAAGGAAAAAAAATCAGTTTAAGTGGAGAATGTAGAACTCTACCACTGACAATTAGGCATCACTGTGACTTAAAAGAAAAAGTCAACTCCAAACACTTATTCTGGAATTGTAACTCAAAGCTGCTCACATTGGTGGCTGTACTGCTAGAGAGGGTCCCATGTTCTTTGCTACTGCTTTCGCTTGCTTATTAAACGGCCAAGCTCAGACATGAATCTAAAATAAAAATAATTAATAGAGGATGTTTGAAATGCTGTGGGATTCATTCTTTTTGCATTAATAAAACTTCAGAATTTTCCCAGGTCCTTATTTTGATACAAAATAAATAATGTTTAGCAAAAAATGAGGAGAGAACAAATTTCTGTGGGACACAGTAACTTTGGGTCTGAAATGATTGAGATGTCGTCAGATGTGTTACATCTGGAAGATAATGTGTCATCAAATCATGATATAGAGAACAATAATGTTAAAAATTAATTGGGTTGGAGAATGACCCTCTGTCCTCCAAGTACATTTTAAAGTTTACTTAAAAGTGTTTTAAGCTGCTGTGTTACCTCAGTGGAAGATGTCCATCTTACACAAACTAAAAATGCTTTATTTCAAATTTAAAGGAGCTATGCATCAATCTCATGTAGAACATTCATAGTTAACAACTAATAATTTTACTTGCAAAAACACCAAAGTAAGATCTTCAGAATGATACACAGAGTAATAAAAAAAACCACTATTTAAATACAAATATTATGGAATAATGCTAGAGAATGAGATTATTATTTTTTTTTAAATTAAAGCAAGCTACAGACTTCCACAGCAGGAATGTTTTATTTAATTAAGCTATGATATGCAATGCAAAATGCTAACGGTTGGCATAAACATCTGTCAAAAGGCTCGAATTCTTCATTAAGGGATTGTCAACAGAACAACCTTTAATTTCAATATAACCTTGCTAATTTCAGCCCCATTAATATCCAAAAGACGTTCCCTGTGTGGTGTGATAAGTATCCAAAAAAAGATAACACAGCTGTGCATTGTTTCTAGATAATTTTAGATTAAATTCTTGAGTCAAAGAATGCATGCCACATCCTCTTGCTTCTCGATTTTGTTTTTTGTTCACTGCCAAAGCAATCCAAGAGACACTCTAATTTAGCTGTACTATTGTATTCCTGAATTCCTGGACTATTTTCAGGTTTCTGTTATTTCAGGTATCTGTCATAAAAATATCAATGGACCTGCATGAGGGTAAAATGAGGCCATAACTGCCTAAACCCAAGTGCAATCTCAGGGCTCCATTTTCTTGGACGGTCAACCAAACCTGTGACACTTATGACAACACTAGATTAAGTCTATTCCTCACTGGTGTCACGTACTCTTCACTAATCATTAAACAGTCTTTCAGCATCTGAGGAGACCTGTCCTTTCTGGCTTTAAAATCAAGATGGTTGTATTCATTCTCAGAGACACCACCAGCTATTGTGCCAGAACTTTAGACCATGTACACAAGAGAAGAGACTGCTCAGGGAAAAAAACTGCAAAGTCATTGCCTTTGTTTCAAGTCTATCCCAGTCCACTTGGAGGGCCAAAAAAGTATGCATGCATGCTTGAATACCAGGAGCTCTCAAGTTTCTAAAAATAAGAGTGTTTGGTACATTCAATGTACATGGGGAAATTACTTATTTTGGGGGCTACTGGCAGCCACGTTATTGGGCAACTCCAATCCTGTCATCCTATATTTATGAATGAGGAGTCTGAAAAACAAATGTTTTCTATAGTCTTCTGCAATCTTCTTGCTGTAAAAATAGATTGTAACCATGCTTATGTCATGTTGTTGCTCAGCAACCTTTTTTTTTTTTTAATCTCCCTGTTCTCTAATTTCTCATTGGTCTTTGCAGCAATCAGTCTGTAAACCATGACTCACCAGGCAGAAAAAGCAGTGCTCAAGAAGCCTGCAGGACATTGAAGTGATTACAGAGAACTCGAGAAGGGGGACCTCAGCAAGTAATCCAAGACAGGAGACACAGCTAGGGAAGAAAAATCCATGCAGAAGGAGAAGCATGGTCCTCTGCCCTAAAGAAGCATCTACTTTGGCTTTCCTCCGAGACTAAAGAGATTTCTGTGGAGCTAGCCGTGTTTCCTTTGCTTTCCAAATCAGAAGAATGAGAAATAGAGGAGCTAGTGAAAGAAAGGAGCACAGAAGGAATCAATGCACTTTGCCATTCTCTTCTGTGCTCCCAAAGCCAGAGCAGCTGAGGAAGTGGAGAGGTGGGATGGTGCTGGGGGAACTCTCAGCTGGAGTGCTGGGGACAAAGTTTCACAGCCACTGCTGAGTGCCTTTTAGTGAGGGGGGATGCCCAGAAACTCACAAGCTGGGCTCCAGAGCAGAGTCCTGTTTAAAGCCTTTCTTATAAGCGGGCTAAGCAGACAGGAATTCCACAGCACACCTAAAAGATCAGATGAGTAAGACCCATATCCTCAATGATATTTAGGACCAATTTTGGTGGAAGTTAGAGGCCTAAATACCTTTGAGGGGCTGAGCCTAAGCACTCTGAGTTTAAAGGTTTTTAAGGTTCATTTACCAAAGTACCCAAGGATTTCATAGACATTAGTCAGGTCCAGCCCCTGTCCAAGGGGAGGACATAACCCATATTTTTGCCAGTCTGATTTTGATAGATATTACTAAGCTTTCCCAAGCACTTCCTAATCAGCAGGTAGCAGGAAAGTTTTAATGCCTTTCTGCCTTTCATGCTGCCTCCCTGAATCCATCAGGACCCTATGAACTGCTTCCTTCCTACACAGAGATTTATGCTACATAAATGCAAGGGGAAGTCTGGGCTGCGATTTGGTATCTGCAGGGTCTGGGTCTTGTTGGATCTTTCCCAGCAGGCATTAGGATTAGTTCGTCATTTAGGCTTCCCTTCGACCAACACAATATTTCAACTGATTGACCTCACTTATTCCCTGGGGTCACAGACAAGAGATTATCTGAAGGCAAGCCCAGAGACTCTAAAATGTGCCAGCCACCATCTGCGTGGAGTCTTAAAGGTCTTCTGAGGCAACAAGCACAAAGTAAGTGCCATTACCAACGTATACCGGTAGAATTTGTAGACAGTGGAAATCTGTCAAGTGAGGCTTAGAGCATTTCTTCTAATTCTGAGGGCAGTTAGCACTGGAACAGATTAGAGAGAGGTTGTGGAATCTCCATCATCAGATGTTTCTAAATACAGATTAGACAAATGCGTGGCTGGAATGGATTAGACAAGGATGCTTTGGCCTTGAGCACGAGCTTCATCTATGTTACCTCCTGAAATCCTTTCCAGCCTGATTTTTCTATGATTCGGTGGCTCCAGCAGTTTAGGTGGCCCTATAGGCAGATCTAGGATTGCGGTGACAGTGATGCAGCCGCACCCCCTTCTGGAGTGGGCTGAATGCTCAGAGCAAATTGTGCATGTGCCACGCAGCTGAACGGGGATGTGGCCACCGGCCTTGTTGTAATCTTGGATGCTAGTGAGCTCTCACAGCTCTCCAGCTGGAGATCTGCTATGCTGTGATCTCTGAGCTCGCCAGTGCAGCATCTGCCCCGAGTCCCTGCTTTCAAGCAGCTCTGGAGCCTGCTGCTCTCTGGTTTTCCTCTCCCTCCTCCCCTTCCCCTGCTTAATTCAGCAGCAGGGAAAGAAGACAAGCAGCAGCAGCAGCGCAGAGCTGTGAGTGCATTTCACTGCACATGAAGAACTCCCAGGAGGAGCTGTGCTAAAATGCCAGGGAGCTGCTAGAACTCGTTGCACTGGTAGGGCACAGCCACATTCATACCCAAGAACAGAACTCTGAAATCATAAGATTTTGTACTGCCAATATTTCCAAACATTATTTGATTCAGACTGAAACAAGCTCCAGATAATCTTCAATGCTGGTTATAAAAACATAATAAAATTTCACCAAAGTCATGAATTATCCAAAGCATTGCCCATTTACTTCATCTCAACGATGAAATTTCAGAATTTTTACTAATAAATTAATAGCGTCATGGTAAATAGTTTGCTTAACATAGTTATAATGATGAGGAGCTCCATCATCTTCTCATATTACTAGAGAGATGAATTCAGGAAACCTATTTATAATCTAGGCTGCCCCTTCAAAGAGTTGCAGAGTGTTACACTGGGTCACAGGCAGCTAGGTCTGAGGTCACTCAGGGATCAAGGAGCCACATGCTCAGGAGGAGTGAGCAGAATCCAGGTACAGGCTGGGTCAGGAAGCCAGGAGGTCAGTCTGAGAGAAGTGTCTACGAACAAGCCAGATTGAGAAGCCAGGAGATCAAGCAGAATGAAGTCAGAGCACAAGCCAGAGGAAACAGCAAAACAGACTGGGATCAGGTTGAGCCCTGTGTAGCAGGTTCACCTTTCAGAGCTTGGGTTGAGTCCCAGGCTTGAGATCCTGCTGTTTTGATTGGTGGAGTCCATCCACCAATCAGGAGGCAGCAGGAGAAATAAGGTCACGCCTCTTTCCTGAGGGGAGGGGGAGAAGAGCTCCCTCAGACCTGATTGAAAACTGCAAGCTGTCAAGTTCGGAAGACTTCGGGGTGGAGCCCTGGAGCGTATAAAAGGAGCTGCATACCCAGCATGGGGGGGCAGATGCAGCGAGGGACTCAATAAAAGCGGAGCCAAGAAAAGCTGGGGAGCTCTCCCTCAGTGGGCAATAGGCCCAAGGCTCCAGAAGCTGCCACTTTAGGAGCAGCGTTGGGAGCAGTGCAAGACTACTCGGGCTGTTGACGGCACACGGGGACAGTGTGCAGAGACCCGGCCCTGGGAGCAGTGTGAGACTCCTCAGGCCATCTTGGTGCATGGAGCCGCAAGCGGCAGCTTGAGCCTGCAACCCCAGCAGGGCATTGGGGGCCGCAGTGAGGCGGCTCAGGCCCCATCTCCCAGCAAGCGGCCAGGTCCCACGGTGTGCAGGGCGGTGCACGGACCCAAGACTTGGGAGCCAGGGAGCAGCAGAGGCTGCTTGGGTTAACCACCCAGCATAAGGATGGCTGGCTGGAGCCTGAAGGGCCTGGCCCATGCTAAGAGAGCCCTCAGTGCCAAGCCAGGGCACGGGGAAATGGTAGTGCTACAGCGTGAGGCCCAGGAGCCAGCAGCTGAGAGGAGCTGAGCCCTCGGTGGCCAGAACAGGGCACAGGGTGAGGAGGAACCCAGAAGCACCCAGGGAGAGGCCTGGAGAGGTGCTCCAGCAAAGGAGACCACATCGAGCTGCGCCCTGACCACCACCACCTGAGGGAGCGTCAGTCATTGGGCCCTTGAGTCCCACAGGGGAAAGACATTTGGGGCGGGCTAACCCAGAGAAGGAGCTGGGTGAGCAGTCCCCACCCCCCGTCTAGTCAAAGCCCTAAGGGGAGGGGCCCCTGGTGCTTCCTGGACACCCCACAAGGGACCCCATTGGAAGGAGGACTATCTCTCGCCATGGGTCAGGGACTATATTAAGGGATAAATGTTATTAAGATTGTTCATGTTTGCGCCTTCTATTTTGTAATTGAAATGTTGTATTGTGATGTTGTAAATAGTGTTATTTAGGGTTTGACCTTGGTTATTGGTTAGTGTTCACTGTGTAAATATATGATTATGATATTTAGTTTTATGTTTATGTATATTATAACTTAATAAATTGTATATAGTTAAGAACTTGGGGCTTGGGCTAACTCTATAGAGGAAAGAAGGATGTGCTTGAAATTCTGGCATCCCTCTCACAGCACCCCCTCTTGCCTACCCATCCCACTCAGTTGAGAATAGGGCACACCCTTAGGTGTACCCAGGTTACACCTGTTACCCAGACACTTCCTGCTCTGGGTCAAGGGTTTAAATGGGGGACACTGGAGGGTCAGCTGATCCCAGGTGGCAACTCTGTTGCCCCATGAGTGGGTACAGACCTAGGCAGAGCCATCACAGAAGGGGGAAGAGGGGAAGGGGAGATCTCAATCTATGCTTTGGAGGTCAAAAAGCAGAGTTAGACTCTATAGTGCTTATTATGCAGCAAAAAACTGCAACTCCAATTATATGTATAAGAGTATAAGGAAAGAAGTAGGGACATTATACAGTAGAAATTAAGTCCATAGATTTGCCTTAGTTTTCAGTGGGTGTGTCTACATGTGCAAATGGTCTGGGGTGGGTTTACTCTAGAGTAACTCTAGAGTAAACCCACCCCAGGTAGGCATCTACATGCGCAGGCAAGCGACAGCCAATTTGCTGCTTGTGGCAGCAGTCTGCTCCCGCCCCCGCCAGCCCTGCACCAGCACCTTGCAGCAGGGAGAGAGAACTCTAGGCTCCCCCTGGGTGCTAGCCCAGGGACTGGCAGGGAGCACAGAGCCAAGAGACAGCTTTCTCCAGGCAGGGGCTGGGAGATTGCTCCCTGTCCCCAGGAGCTACTTGCTGCCAGGGCTGGCTCCATCACCAGAGCCTGGGCAGGAACAATGTCCTCCTGGTAGCCCTCAACCTCTGCTCCGTGATTGCAGAGAGGGACTGGAAGCTTCCTGCTACCAGACAGGGGACATTGTCCCTGCCCAGGCTCCAGTGGCGAAGCCCGCCCAGGTAGCTCCCAGGGGCAGGGAGCAATCTGCTCAGATGACTGGGAGCAAATTTGCTCCTGGTCTGTCGCCTATACGTGCCATACTTCACAGTAATTACTCCTGAGTAAATTTGCTACTTGTATTTACAGATAGCAAATTTACTTGAGATTAGAGCAAATTACTATGCTGTAAGTGTCTGCATGTGTTGACGGTGATGCTTACTGTGCAGTAATTTGCTTTAATCTCAAGTAAAGCATCTCATGTTGACGTGCCCAGTAACAACCAAAATGTTGACAATGGTGGGGAAAATGGGAATGATGGTATGGAAATTGGCATGACTACAACTGGGGTAGAAGCAAAATTTGAAAACTGCTGCATTCAAATTGCAGGGAGTGGAGGCTGGATAACTCCATTTGAAAGAATGATACATAAAATTGCTGGTCTGGGAGCAAGTATTTTTTAATAAGTTTATTAAATTTGAGGTGGTACCACAGGATTAGAGAAGGTCAAATGTAGTACCTTGATTTAAAAGAGGAATAAACATTTCTTAGTAACTGGGGAATGGAACATATAATACAAAGCAACACAGACTTTCCAAATGCAGATAAGTTAACTGATTTTCTAGACAAAAGAAATGTTATAGCTCTCATTTATTTGGACTCCAGTAAAACATTTGTTCTGGTGCCACATAGCTAATTTAGAGAGCAAAGATGGAGAAAATGGGCAGTATGAGAAGAATCACAAGCTGAGTAGGAAACTGGCTATGGAAGAGATAGTACATACAGGTGCTGAAAGGGGAAGAAGGATCATGCTGAAGTGAGATTACTAGAGGGATTCCACAAGGATCAGTCCTGAGACTGATGATTTTAAAATTTTCATTAGTGGCTTTGGCACCAGAAGTAGGAGTGTGCTAATCAATTTATTGAGGACAAAGCTGGGAAGCCTAATCAATGCAGGGGGTGATTAGGATAGCATAGAGAAAAAATGGGATGAATATGAGAATGCGAGTAATAGAAGTATAACAAGATTCATGACTCCCCGGGTGCATGACTTCAAATTTTGCCCTGTTAACAAGAACTTCTGCTGTAACAACTGAGACATACAATCCTAGAATGTTTCTAGTAGAGATAGAAAGTATCGACGCTATTGTACAAGGTCTTAGGGAGACTCATCTGGAATACTGGGCATGTATACATGTGCATTTAGGCCAGCTTAAATTTACTGTGCAGTAAGCGGGCATAAGCCAGCATCTATACGTACAGACACTAAGGCACATTAATACTGTGTGGACTGACTTGCGACTGAAGTTAGTCCCAAGTCAATCCACACACAGTGTTACTGCACAGTAACACACAGGTAAACTGCTTGCTGTGCAGTAATTAATGGGGTATAAATTTAATATCTGCATGATGAAGTATCAAACTTACACTCAAGTCAGCATAAGTCACCATATTTACTGCTCAGTACAGGAGCACACATGTAGATGCGCATCCATACTGTGCAGTAATTTCAGTTACTGCGCAGTAAATGCACACATGGAGATGTGCCCACTTTGTACAATTCTACTCAATCTAGTTCAAGGAAGGTAAATTCAGACTGGAATGAGGTCCAGAAGGACTGCTTGTATTAACAAGCAACTGGAAAGCCTATCACATGAGATGAGAGGAGAATAGCTTCACTTGTTAACCTAGTGAAACAAAGCCCCAGAGGAATTACAATTACTGTCCATAAATATATCAGGAGGATATACACCCATGAGGTAAAAAAAAAGAAGTATTTAAAATGAAACAACAATGTCAGCATAAAAACAAATGGATATGAAGTAACAATGAATAAGTCTGAATTGGAATTTAGAAGGTTCCTAATCATCAGAGCAGTCAGGTCCTGGTAGAGCCTTCTAACAGCAGTAGTAAATTTATGAGAGGGTTTATAAAGCATTGCCTGAGACAGCAGGGGACTGGATTTGGAAATCCAAGTGGTCCTGTGTTCCTTTTGCTACAGGATTATTCCATATAGTATATTTGGTTTAGTTGTAAATGCCTCAAAGCAAATCAAAGTGTCTTCCACTATCTCCTCTACATGGAAAAAAAAAAATTTTTTTGCCAGCAACACTATCCAATTAAAATGGTAGGCAGCAAAATATATAAGGCAATTCCATAAAAATACTTAACAGTACATATTTCCAAAATATTTTTTTCCCAACTTTACCAGGGATGCAAATTATTTTAATGTACCAGGTCATTTCATTTCAGTCCCTCTGTTACTTGCCGGTGAAGCAGAGAATAGCAGCAATTCTTTAGTTTTAGGAAGGAGTGGTAGTGACAAACTGGATGATAAATAAATAAAATTGAGTAAAACTGTGGAAAAATATACAGGTTTGAGAAGGAAGGGTTAGAGAACTTAACTGTTTTATGCATGGAAATTCAAACACCTTTTCAGATAGACATATTGCAAGCCCCTATGGGATAGTCAGACTGCATCATCACATCAAATCAATCATGTATTTACTGACATTAAGTTGCTATGGAAAGGCTCACAAAAGACAGCCAAGTCAGACAATATGTAACACTTAAAGATAGGACACACACATTATTTTAATATTACGATCAAAAGTAACAGATTGTGTTATGGAAAAAAAAGTTTAAATTCTGGCTATTTGTGCTGTTTATTGTTTGTTTCAGACTGGCTGAACTAAAAAGTCAGCTTCACATCTGTTAAACTTTGTTTTTCACACACTAATACAATAGTATTTGGAATTTTTTCATTGCCTGAAAATGGCTATAGGCCTCCAAAATTTGTTTTAATTTAGAGGATTTAGAGGGTTAGAGGAGGGTCGGGCAGACTACAAGGTCAAACTACAAGAGTCAAACTACGGGTCAAACTACAAGGGGGGCGTGGCGAAAGGGACCTTACGGTGGGTGTCTACTACAGACCACCCAACCAGGGGGAAGAGCTAGACCAGGACTTCTCCAGTCAGCTTATGGAGGCGGTTAGGTCAAGGGATGTTATTGTCATGGGTAACCTAAACTACCCAGACATTTGCTGGGAGGAGCAGACAGCCAGGTCTGACTGCTCGTGTAGGTTCCTGGTTGTATTACAGGACCTTCACCTTATCCAGGAAGTGCACAGCCCCACTAGGGGTAATGCCTTGCTGCACCTGGTCCTGGCCACGGGGGATGACCTGGTGAGGGGACTGCAGGTCCTTGACCACCTGGGCAATAGCGATCATCACCTGCTGGATTTCACTATTCAACGCAGGGCGTCTAGGGCTCACACCAGGGTTAAAGCCCTTGACTTCAGAAGGGCCAACTTCAATGAGCTTAGGAGACTAGTGGGGGAGGTACTAAGGGCCCAGAAGGTAGAGGAGATGGGATTCCACGAGGGATGGTCGTACCTTAAGGGGGTGATCCTCCAGACCCAAAGGATAACAGTCCCTGAGAGAAGCAAGGCAGGTAAGAGTGCTCAGAGACCCCCTTGGCTCAGCAAGGGCATTCAGCAATGCCTGAGGACTAAAAGGGAGGTGTACAACCAGTGGAAGGGAGGAACTATCACCAAGGAGGAGTACTCCTCCTCGACCCGGGAGAGTAGGAGGGCTATTAGGAAGGCCAAGGCAGAGATGGAACACAGGCTAGCGTCCAGGTTTAAGGACAACAAAAAGTCTTTTTTCAAGTACACTGGGAGCAAGAAGAGGGCACCAGGCAATGTAGGGCCCCTGCAAGACACAAACGGTAATCTGGTGGCCACGCCAGACAAGAAAGCTGATATTTTTAACAGTTTCTTTGCCTTTGTTTTCTTGAACAGGGACCGGGATATCCCACCTACCAGAGGTAGGGACAATCTTGGGGATAGCTCTATCAAGCCTTCAGTCAGTGCAGATGTAGTTAGGGATCTTCTGGAAGGGCTAGACATTTTTAAATCTGCAGATCCAGATGCCCTCCACCCAAGGGTGTTGAGGGAGCTGGTAGGGGTCATCGTGGAGCCCTTGGCCCAGCTGTATGAGCATTCGTGGTCATCTGGCCAGGTGCCAGGGGATTGGAAACTGGCTAATGTGGTCCCTATTTTTAAGAAGGGGAGTAAGGAGTACCCAAGTAATTATAGGCCTGTAAGCCTCACCTCGGTGCTCGGGAAGATCTTGGAGAGAATCATCAAGGAGCACAGCTGTGGGGGGCCTGCAGGGGAGATCATGCTCAGGGGCAATCAGCATGGGTTCATCAAAGGCAGGTCCTGCCTGACCAACCTGACTGCCTTTTACGACCAAGTAACTAAATCCTTGGATGATGGTGTTGCTGTGGACATAGCCTTTCTAGATTTTAAGAAGGCCATCCTCATCAATAAATTAAGTGACTGCAGCATTGATGCTGCACAGTTGGATGGGTAAAAACTCGGCTGATGGGGTGCACCCAGAGAGTAGCGGTAGACGGGTTGTACTCAACCTGGCGAGATGTGAGCAGTGAGGTACCCCAGGGCTGGGTCCTTGAGCCCGCACTGCTTAACATCTTAATCAGCGACTTGGACGAGGGGGTGGAAAGCACACTGTCCAAGTTTGCTGATGACACTAAGATGTGGGGCGAGGTGGACACACTTGAAGGGAGAGAGAGGCTGTAACTAGATTTAGACAGACTACAGAAGTGGGCAGACGAGAATAGGATGGGGTTCAACGTAGACAAATGCAGGGTGCTGCACCTTGGGAGAAGGAATCCACAGCATACATACAGGTTGGGGAGTTCCCCTCTTGAAACCACAGAGGCAGAAAGGGATCTTGGAGTTATTATTGACTCCAAGATGAACATGAGCCGCCAATGCCAGACCGCGGCCAGCAAGGCCAGCCATACCTTGTCATGCATCCGAAGGTGCACCTCAAGCTGGTCCAGAGAGGTGATACTCCCCCTCTATGTGACTTTGGTCAGGCCGCAGTTGGAGTACTGCGTCCAGTACTGGGCACCGCACTTCAAAAGGGATGTGGCCAGCCTGGAGAGAGTTCAGAGGAGGGCCACCGGCTTGGTGAGAGGGCAGCAGAACAGGCCCTATGAGGAGAGACTGAAGGACCTGAACCTGTTCAGCCTCAGCAAGAGGAGGCTGAGGAGGGACCTGGTGGCTGCCTACAAGCTCATCAGGGGAGATCAACAGCAAATAGGCAGAGCTCTTTTCTCCCCAGCACCACCTGGGGTGACAAGGAACAATGGTCATAAGCTGATGGAGAATAGGTTTAGGTTAGAGATCAGATGGCAATATTTTACAGTTAGGGTGGCCAAAATCTGGAACCAACTTCCCAGGGAAGTGGTCCTCACCCCTACCTTGGACAAATTCAGGAGGAGGTTGGATGATCACCTGTCTGGGGTCTTGTGAACCCAGCATTCATTCCTGCCTGTGGCAGGGGGTCAGGCTAGATGATCTGTTCAGGTCCCTCCTGACCCTAGCTACTATAAAACTACGAAACTATGAAAATTTAAAAACACAGGAAAAATTGTGGATGCACAATAATCCCAATATAAAATAAAATATAAAATAACTTTAGAATTAAATTAGCTCAGGGGAGTGGGAGGAGCGGGGAACATGTTTCTGCATATGTATTTATTCTAAAAGGCTAGGGATATATATTACACATAAACTGCTTTAAACCTGCAATAGAATAGATGTTCAGTGCACATTAACCAGTTTAAAAATGGCTGAAACTGGTTTGAGATAAACCTAGTTGAATGTATGAGTCTTAACTGATTTGGCTCAAACAGGCTTATGCAATGTCTGTCCCAGACCCCTTCCTGGTTTAAGATAAACCAAACACCCCCAGCATCCCGGCATGCTCTCTGTGCTGGGTGGGGCTCTCTGCTCTATAGCAGGGCTGGCTCCTCCCCTCTGCTCCCTGGCTGCAGCTTGACGGAGACTTGCAGACACAGCAGCATCTGCCTGGCTTCTCCCTGCTAAGCAAGGATTATTCCATGCTCCCCTCTGCCTTATGCAAACATCTCAGCATTAGCTAGCAGACCACATGCTGGCTACAGTCCATGCTGTGGGAGATGACTATGGCAGACAGGCTTTTTGGAGCTAATCAACAGGTAGCTTAATGTCCTTCCTTGGAAATGATGTTTAAGAAGAGCTGTTTGCTCCCCACTCCCCCTCCCCACTCTCTGATAAGCAGGAATTCCCCCCTTCCCTATGCCTTGCCAAGAGGTGTCTGTGTATTAGCTAGCAGACCACATGCTGGCTATGGCTGGTGTTGAATCAACAGGTAGAATCAACAGGTAGCTGGTAATGTCCCTCTGTTGTTTTCTTAATGCGGCAATAAACATTGTGTTAGGGGTGATAAACACTGTTATCAATTCCCTGCTGGGCTAATCAGTGTCCTGCTTGGGGCCTGGCCATGCCTCCCCTCAGCTCAGTACTGTGCAAGAGAAGGAGGACTGCTCTAGTGCCCCCCCAGCTTCTAGCATGTACCTGCATGTCTGGGATGTCTGTGCAGTTACAAAGTGATTTAACCTAGCCAGGTTAGATTAACCTGCAAAGATTGAATCAATTCAAGCTCAGGCTTTTTGAATGTCTGTCCCTTGCCAACGAGGACAACTTTAATCCTTGGTTTCCAGGAAATTGAGTATTACTAATTTGGACTGTTTTGGCAAGGCAGTGATTCTGTCCCTGAAACTGCATACTCTTTCAGATGAGCAGAACCCTGTACCTATACATAATCCTACTGAAGTTTATGAGGTCTGAGGATTTGAGGGTATGCCCCCAGGGGAAAATTAGCAGGTTTAAGACATAAGTGGGAAATACCGGTAGCAAGCATACGTACAGAGTATTCTGTTGGGCACATTTACATTTTTTTCCATGACTAACCAAATTCATTATGTACTTATGACTGGCTGCTGCTCTTTGAGATATCACCAGTTTTCCAGACTGCTGCTTTATAGACACAACTACTGAAAGTGAAATTGAGCTGTTACACTGCTTCACCATAGTTCCAAGCAGGTAGGTGGGCAAAGAAATTCTGAAGATAGTCCAAAGACAACACATAGCAAATTTGAGTCTGTTCATGCTGTTATAAACTGAGGGGTTCATTTTCCAAGCTGTTTATATGATTACAAACCAGACCTTCAGTTTATATACAAGACGTCTCAGTGTGGTTCAGACTATGAAAGAAGATCCAGCACATTAATTTCAGGAGCTCCCCGATGATTTAAGTCAAGTTAAGTGCAATACACTTCAGTAAAATTACCTTCACAGGATCTGCAACTATTTTAGGAGGCAGTACTGTCTTATTGTTTGAAGCAGGCCATGCACTTTCTCCCAAAGATTTAATAGTGCAGAGTGTTTTGTTTTAAAAGGCAGGCCTTCCTCCCTAGTCATTTCCCATTAAATAATAAATATTACAGGACATGATTTGTTAAGAAAAAAACTTTGGGGTTTTGATATCAGAAGAGGCCTTTCTCTAACTGTCAACATTTTGAAGCTGTGTAATAATGCAGCCTTGAGGTTCCCATGGCAACATGTTTCATTTCCTAGGTGACAGTGATTGTATGTCGTCACCAATGAACTAAGCTAACTCTTAAAATATGTCAAGTTTCCTTCAAATGTAGACACCCTGAAACTTCCAGGTCTTGTTCCGATTCATGGGAATGACCTGCTTGGTGGAACGGAAGGGGAAAGGAATCTTGGAGTCCTAGTGGACTCCAAGATGAACATGAGTCAGCAGCGTGATGAAGCCATCAGAAAAACTAATGGCACTTTATCGTGCATCAGCAGATGCATGACGAACAGATCCAAGGAGGTGATACTTCCCCTCTATCGGGCGCTGGTCAGACCGCAGTTGGAGTACTGAGTGCAGTTTTGGGCGCCGCACTTCAAGAGGGATGTGGATAACCTGGAGAGGGTCCAGAGAAGGGTCACTCGTATGGTTAAGGGCTTGCAGGCCAAGCCCTATGAGGAGAGACTGGGGCACCTGGACCTCTTCAGCCTCCGCAAGAGAAGGTTGAGAGGCGACCTTGTAGCTGCCTATAAGTTCATCACAGGGGCACAGAAGGGAATTGGTGAGGTTTTATTCACCAAGGCGCCCCCGGGGGTTACAAGAAATAATGGCCACAAGCTAGCAGAGAGCAGATTTAGACTAGACATTAGGAAGAACTTCTTCACAGAGTGGCCAAGGTCTGGAATGGGCTCCCAAGGGAGGTGGTGCTCTCCCCTACCCTGGGGGTCTTCAAGAGGAGGTTAGATAAGCATCTAGCTGGGGTCATCTGAACCCAGCACTCTTTCCTGCCTATGCAGGGGGTCGGACTTGATGATCTATTGAGGTCCCTTCTGACCCTAGCATCTATGAATCTATGAATCTATGTGCCTTGCTTTTAAGGCCAGAAAGCATCATCATTCAGATAATCATTTAGTTGGGCCTCCTACGTAAGACAAGCCATATTTTTTCAACCAGTTACCTCTTCCTTGAGCCCAATAACTTGTGTCTACCTAAATCACATCTTCCAGAAAGGTGTCTGGTCTTGATCTGAAAACCTCAAGAGATGAGGAATGCGGCACTTCCCTTTGTATACTGTTCCAGTGCCTAATCACCCTCCACTAGTAAAAATTTGCACCTCATTACTCTTCTGAATTTGGCTTCCACTGTCAGCCATTGTTTCTTGTTATGCCTTTTCTAAAAGATTCTCCACAACACTAGTAAATCTTGAACAGCTTTGTGCCAGCTTTCTCACAGGCACACTATTTAAAAAATCAAAACTTTCTGAATTAGCTATATTAACAAACTGATCTTTAACCATGCCTGTAGATGCCACCAAACGGTGTGATGCTATAACAGAGGGCTGTGTATATGAAGCCCAGAGTTCCCTATGTCTCTGCAATTTATATATAATTTGTCTGTTGGCAACATGTAGATTCCTTACAATAGAACGTTACATTTTCCAACTTCACAGCATGGCAGCCAGCTAGGCCTTGTCTACATAGGGCTGTTGACCGGCACCACTATACCAGAATAACTTTTCCAGGACAGCCTACTTTTCACATGGGTGTACCATTCCAAAATAAAAGTGACATAATTTTGTAGGAATTTTGACACTTCAGAAGTGGCCTAGGATTTTATTCTGGAGTAACTAAATGATAGCAGAACAGCTAGAGTGACATAGTTATACCAGTCAATTTCCCCCACGTAGTCAAGGTTTCCATGATATTAGAAGAGGCAGAATAGATCTTTGGCTCCAAAACAACAGGCCCCGAACGTCTGAGTTAAGGATGATCAAAGTACTCACTGTGCTAGTATGAGGATTTAAGGATCTCATAAATCATCTGTAGATCATCCACTAGAGAATGTCACAAACAAGTCTGATATTCTGTACCTGGAATACATTTTGTAACCAGGACTTTGCAGCTACAGTGCCAATTGTTAACTGCAGCATGCAGTACTTATGCAATCATTTTGAAAACGTATACATGTATCAAAAGCATTCAGAAAGCCTGTGAGAGTTCTGCGCCAGAAATCCTCCTGTGGTTACCTACCTATACAGATCATCACTGATGGATTCTAATGTCTCCCATTTCACCAACCTGAAGAAGGGTATTTTCTGCTCAAAAGCTTGTCTAACATCTCTCCCAACTGTACAGTTGGTTCAATAAGAGATATCACTAAAATATACCTGGCTTCTCTCATCCTAACAGATTTTCTAATCATTAGTTAAACTGTTATGGCGACCACATTCCAACTTTAGTTTTATTTTCTAGCAAAGGTTCCTAGGTTGTGGAAGGCAGCAAGCTGGTTGATCATATGGCTGAAACTCTCTACAACAAATTGCAACTTTTGGATGACTAATCTGAGGTACCTTAATGGGGCCGAGTTTTCAAAAGTACTGACTTCCCTTCTTCCCTCAGAAAAATCAAGCCTCTTCAAAAACACATACCCCTTGATGCAGAGTCTGTCCACTGTTTCTGGGTGCTAAATTTCATAAGACACCTAATTGTACATTAAACACTTCCTTAATATTTTCCAATATAAGCAACTGCTGTACTACCTGCTAGGGAGTCATGTGATCTCAAACACTAGGAAAGAGGAGCAAGGGCTGTATTGAAGGTGGTCCACAGCATGCAAAGGTTTGCATGCAAACAGAACTATTCATACTGGTATTTTGTATGAGCGTTCCCTTTCTGAAAAAAATGATGTATATGTTCAGCTGTGCAGCGTTTAAAGTGGTCTAAGGAAATAAAGAAACAGACTGATTTGAACATTCAGTTAAAACGTCTTCTGATCTGGTCCTTTGTCTCTTTTCTATTTATTCATCTCCTCAAAAAAAGCACATGAGCATTCAATGTTAATAAATCCTCCTCTATGATAATGAAATATTAGTCTTGAGAACTTATCTAGAAAGAAGTCAAGAGCATCAAAAGTTAGGGTTCCCACAGCAACAATAACTCGGCCACATTTAAGATATATAATGGAGCATAAATTAACAGTTATTGAAAATACTACATATGTGCAGTGTGGCCTAGTTAACATTGCTATGGGAACCTTAACTTTGGAATATATAATTATTCTGCTTTAAAAAAAAAAAAAAGAGAAGTAATCATTACAGATTGTGCTGGAAAAGATTACAGCCAATTCCTAATCTACAATCTGTTGATCCAGAAGTGTAGTGACTCAAATGCTGCTCAAATTGAAACAGGTGAAGTATCACTGTTATGAACACAGGACTCCACAACCATAGCTGTATCCAATTTTGATAAGTTGGCTGTATTTTAAATTGGAATCTAAAATTGAGTTGCATTCACTGAAGTGATCTCAGATACTAATGCAGTTGGGTGGGAAGGACGTTTTCCACTGCCCCCCTTTTCACATTTGGATGTATTAAATATTTTGGATGAATGAACTGTAGATTGGTTACTGGTTTTAGTCTTTTCCAGCAGAATACATTTCCAAAAATCAAGTCACACTGGGGTGTGTGTGTATATATATATATGTGTGTGTGTGTGTGTGTGTGTGTGTGTGTGTCTTAATGGTAATTTTGGATTCTCTCTGCTAAAAAAAAATTCTCTCTCTTCTGGCTGATTAGCTAAAAAAATAGATCTTGCTTTCATCTAAATTGGGCAATATTTTAGGATTGAGGGATTTTAGGTATTTCAAACAGATTAGTCATAGTATGGATGAAAAGCTCATTCTGTTCACTGGACAGGGCATAGACTGAGGAGAAGGAACCCAGAGACCTCTGCCTGGCTCTGTCACTGTTGTGATGTCCTTCACTTCACTGATGCGCTTCATTTCTATATGCCTCAGTTTCCAAATTTGTGAAATGGGTATAATGATGCCTACTTTCCATTTTATGAGCAGACCTAATGTTAAGCCAAACACTATCTGTACTTATTTCCATTTAAATAAGATAAAGCTCTAGGTGCCTTGAAACAATATTGGAACAGAATCCCAGCATCATTAAAATAATTATTCAGAAAGGAATTCTGCCAGTCTGCCACCTACAAAAGAAAGAAGCTTCTTTCTACTCCTGTACCCTTCAGTTTTGTGCAGCAAGCATAGTCTTGGGCCCCGGCTCTGGTTGATGGTATTTTGGACAAGGGGATGGGGCAATTTAGAATCCTGGAGCTGTGTACAATGGCTAAGTCTTGTTATGGATGCATAAAAATACCATAAAATTCTTGGACTTGAATTAGTGTGATGAGTGCCTGCCTGATATCCAGTTCTGCTTGCATGCCTGGATTTCTAATGACATCTTCAGGGTTTTGTCACTGGTAAGGAAAGCTGAATTTTGGTACTGAAGCAAAACAGGTGGTTCAACAGGGTCTTGATTATTTGAAGTGATCTTGATTTCTTGACATTTATATAACTTTGTTTTAATGAAAACTATATAGCAGTATCACTTGCACATGGTATTCTTTTTATTTCTGATAAGACTTTATTTGGGTTGTGACCCTAAATTACCATGGCAGATATGGTTTAACAAACAAAACAAGCAAGTGAGATATTACTGGCTGCAGCAGTATCCATCAGTATCCATTATAATTATAAGGCATGTGTGCTTGAGTAGGTAAAAAAAAACCCTTGCCGGCAAGAAAGATAGGAAAAAACCTCTAGTTGAGCCCATGGCATCCAGTGAGAGGCATTCTCTCTTTCTCTAAACAGTGTCTAGACACTTTCCTCAAAAGCACAAATACATTCTTTTTCAGCTGAGGAAGAATCTGCTTTAGCAGTTCCTGACCTTCACTGGTCCAATGACAATGTTACAGAACAAGTAATATGCTAGTGGGGGATGTCATACTTTGCTGCCCCTGTTAAACTCAGTTTTAACTGTTCTAATTCCCTGTGGCCATAAACAAGATCAGAGGGTGATCTGTGAGCTATGGGTTGGGATCGACTACCATTGGTTTTCTCTCCAGTTTCCACTGCAATCAAATTGTCTTGTTGTTTCGGTTGTAAACAAGGTGGATGGAAACAGCTGAATGGATTGCCCAAAAAGGTAACAAAATTATTTGTAAATGTTTACTATCATTTCAAGATATTTACCACCATATGTCTTGGCGATTTATGATGTGAAGTACCTGATAGGCAGCTGCCTCATAACCCTAGTCATCTTTCACAAATAGCATTCAAAATATTTCTGCCTGCCTTCCAACATGCTTTCAAAAGCATGAACAGTGCCTCCATCCTACCACCATCCTTTCCGGTTCTCTCTTCCTTTCAGGATCCAGTTTGAGACTGACCTATATTTGAGTTTTAATGCCAAGGTTCCTTAACTGATCCCAGCCCTATTCACTCCATCTGATGTCCTGCCATTAATCTAACCTTGGCCTCTTCTTTTTTCCTTTACATCAGTGGGGTGGGGGTCAACTTTTTTTGGCAGGTGTGCTACAAGGTAAACCCTGCACCCTCCCTGAGAGCCACTCGAAAGCCCTTCCCCTGCCAAACCTGCTGCTCCGCTTTCTGCTCCCTATCCTATCTGCTGCTGTATTTCTTGCTCCTTCCCCCGTCTGCTGCATACCTCACACAGAAGCTGCCCGCACCACCGTGACAAATGTGCTAGAGGTTGAACGCCCCCATTTTACATAATCTTGAGACTTTTGGCGAGAATGCTTTCATAGAGTTTTCTGCCATCTAAGACATCCTTCTAATGGTTTCCTCCACCTTCCATTTCAAGTCTCATTTAAAAATGTATTTTCTTCCTCCTCTGTTGCTTACAGAGGTTTTTACATAAAAAAATAATAATTCACTTATGATTGGCTGAAGCATCTAAGGAGCTGGTATTTTAATCTTTACCTCCTCAGCAATTTAACATACTCAGGGCCAGGGCACTGCTAACCAGTGAAATTATACATGCAAAAGACTGTCTCCTAATTCAGTGCAGATGGATTCATGGGAAACTGCACATTGGCTCCAATGAGAAAACTGCTACCTTATGCAAATCTATACTTTCTACTTATTTTCTGGGGGTCTCTAGTTTAGTCATGTCTTTAAAATGTTAGCTAAAAAACAAAGGAGAAAAGTTGTTTTTGAAATGTAGATAATCTGGAGATTTTCCCAAATATTCATAATGTATTTATTAATCCATATTTTAGTGTAAAAGTGTTCTATTAGGTAAAGTAGAAACTGGAGATGTCTGCATGATATCTGCAAAGTACCTTTTTCTTGGTTTCCTTCTGTGAATGTTCTTAAAGAAATCCTCATGATAGTACTTGGTACCAAGCAGCATATGGTTTAAATCAAAGAAATTATTGGGGACTATTCAGAGGACAGTCAAGTTTTCCAACCTGCAATTCATTACATAATGAATGAATTAATCCCTTCTCACATAGCTTGGGGAAGCGAGAAGACTTATAGCAGGTCCTAAAGTTGACAAATATGGGATTCATATTTCTGCAGGATGTTCCAGAGCTCAGGGACAGATGTAGAGGGCTCTCCCTCCTGATCCTCAAGCATGTATCTCACTCTAAGAGATTCCAATATTCAGTCTAGAAACAGAAGCCATGCCAGAAGGCTCTGGCCCCGCAGCCTCACTGGCAGTAATGAGAAGCAGTGGGATATCCTGCCTAACTGAATTGTATTCTGGAATTCATTTTGCCTCTTCCCAAAAGACAGAAAAGACATGAGGCCCTGGACATTTTCTAAAGAACTAATGAGTTATCCAGAAATTGCCTGCAGCGGGTTCCAAGTTTCAACAGGAACTTGCAATAGGTACAGATAAAAACTAGTGGCTGATTTTGGCTAACAGTTAAAGTATGTTCTGCATCATTAAGTATATGCTCTATCACCTATGATGTAATGCTCATTATATCATGCCTTTGCTGAGACTCAAGAATAAAATTTGTTTTTCCACCTACCCCTTCTAAGGGACATTAATTAAGCACAGAGAGGCCGTCTAAAGCAAACAGTCCCAAACAAGGTTATGCCATCATCTTATAAAGGCCAGCACTGAAATCTGATAAAAACAAAATGAAGGGTATTTAAACATTTTCCCTTATGTAAATTAGAACACCAAAGTGTCACATTTCAGTCAGCCTGGCCAGCCTACCACAACATTTATGTTTGAGTAGTATAGAAAAAATAGGACTCCAAGAGGCCTCCTGTGCCATATCTTGGTATCACAGTCAACCGCATTATGTTCTCTTCCATAAACTAACCAGACTCCTTTAGATACCAAGTAGATTTTTAGCTCCCCACCACTCATACTGGAAGGCTGTTCAAGAATTTGAATGATCTAATGCTTAGGATCTTTCTCACTTCTTGTCCAAGTTTAATCAAATCCACCTTATACCCCTTTATTTTTTAGGTATTTAATAAAAGGACAAAAGTCAGCACTTCTCCCAACCTCCCAACATAGCTATGGAAAGCAATCAAACAGTGTTCCCTGTAAGCTGTGTGGCGTGCATGGCCACACAGGGGTGCAGCTTAGAGAGAACGCTGCAATCAAATCCCCTCTCAGCTTTCACTTCACTATGCTAAGCCAGCCAAGTTCTTCTAGTCCCTGCCTGTGATGGGCTCTCTGTTCTTCTGATCATCATAGCTCTTCTCTGCTCCTGTTTCAGTTCCAATCAATCTCTCGAATGTGGCTGATCAATATTCTACATCCATCATGACTTCATAAAACTGTATTTATACTAGGCCTGTGCAAAGTGTCAAGTATTCACTTCAGATTCAGTTTTGGCCAATTCAGAGGGACAGTGATTTGATTCAGAGATTCAAATCACTGTCCCGATTCAATATAGCTGAATCAGATCTGAAGATTCAGCACCGCTTCGGAGTTTCGGCCATAAACTAAACAGGCAGCACTCCTCACTACACTGGACACAGCTGCCTCCAGCTCATAAGTCTGTTGTAGTGGGTGGAGGAGGGAGGGAGGGGGCACGAGGGGGCAGATCAATGCCCCCACAGGGAGGGAGGGATTGGGGCTGGGACAAGCTGCCCAGCTGGGGTGGGGAGGGGGAGCAGGACTCAGGGAGGGAGCAGGGGGGCGCGGGATGTGGGTGCTGCTTGCCCCCTTATGGCCGCAGTGAGCTGTGCCTGCATTGCGCCCTGCCCCCCACCCTGGCTGCGCAAGTGGCAGCAGGGCATAGCCTGCTCCTAGCACTGCCGCAACCATATCCCATGCTCCCCCGCTCTGGCTGGGCAAGCAGCAGCAGCGCCTGCATCCTGCACCCCCCTGCCCCGGTTGGGCAAGCGGCAGGCTATGCCATGCCGCTGCTTGCCTCTTTCCGCCCAGAGTGAGCCGCACCTGCCCCCACTCCCAGTGCTGCCATGCCCACCTGCCCCCTTCCCAAGTCCCACACCCCCCCGCCCTGGTTGGGCAGCTTGTCCCAGCCCCAGCCCCAATCCCTCCCTTGCTGTGGGGGCATTGATCTGCCCCCCCCCACACACACACACACACCCCTTCCCACCACCCACCACAACAGACTTACCAACTGGAGGCAGCTGTGTCCAGAGTGGTGATGACTGCTACCTGTTTAGTCTGTGGCTGAATCTCCGAAGCGGCACCGAATCTTTTCTGAATCAATTCAGGGGCTTCTGATCTGATTCAGATTCGAAGATTCAGCCTCCGAATCGGTCTGAATCTTCTCCAAATTGAATTGGCTACTGAAGCTTTGCACAGCCCTAATTTTACCTCTCTGTCTCTACTGGACATACCTTGACTCAGGAGATCACAGTCTCCTTTTTGAAGGCAATATCACACTGGCAGGTTATAGTATCCATGCAATCAAGTAGTATACAAAAGTCTGACTTATCCCCAGTAGTTTTCTACTGAAGGGCTTCCAACTCCTTGCAGACATTTTCTTGTCCGACTTTAGGTGTATGGCCTTGCATTGTGTCCTATTGCATTTCATCCCATTTCAATTATTCTATCATCAAGGTCATATATTTCTTTCTGTATGATATCCCAGTCATCCTCTGTTATTGACAATAAGTCCGAACTTTGGGTCATCAACACGTTATCAACCTCCTCCTACATTCTGGTGTCAAGGTCATTAATGCAAATATTAAACACAATTAGTCCTGATACAGATCCTTGAGGAACCACATTTGTAACTGACCTCCAGCTAGATACTTTTCATCTCAGCACTGACCACTGCCATTCCCCCTTTCTTCAGTTCCTTACCCACCTCACAATTCTTCCACTAATCCCCATCTTTTCAGCTTACCTAATAATTTCCCATGTGGCACCATATCAAGAGCTGTACTTCACAGGCAATAAATTTTAATAATTACTTCAACAAAATCATGAGTCAAGGGTCAGGTTCAGCTGCAGGGTAACTCAGCAAGTGCACAGCTTCTGCAGCAGAGTTCAGGCACAAGAGATATATCATGTTCATACTCCCTTTCTGGCCCATACACTCTGAAAGCAAACAGAAACAGAGAGCTCCATAGAGTTGAGCAGACCAGCTTGGGAGGGGGGTGGGGGGAATGGAGGGGGGGAGGTCTGAATCACCAGACCCACATATCAATATCCTCAATTAAGCTCTTTCCCAAATTAAAGTTGCCTCCCCTGGCAAAGCTCCAAGATGAGAATGTTGTTACAAACACTGCTTGTTATCCTCAAGAGGAGTGCCTTCCACAAGGCGCAGCAGTCCCTATTCACATAAGAGCAATGCAGTATATGCCCAAATCCCTGCACCAGCAGAAGTGAATCAAACCCAGTTTCTACTTAGCTTCAAAACACAAAGTCTTTTGGAAGAGTTCCTGAGCCTGCTCCTGTTCAAGTAAATAGGGATTTTGTCACTGGCTGCAGTGGGAATATGATCAGGCCTTAAAATTTGCAATTTATTGCAAATTAGCCAATTAGCTGGACAGCTATTTATATTTTATTTGCACATTCTGTTCCTAAGACTTTTTGGCAATGACCTCATAGCACTGAATTACTATTACTACTACTACATGTTTCTTCACTGCCCATTAATTAAATATATGTGCTGCTGGTGTCATTTTTACAGCACTCTCAGGCTATGAAACATTTGGGTTTTTGCCTTGGTGTAGGAGGGTTTTCTATGCCCACTAAGTATAAATAAATGCTCAGAAAATTAGCAGTTTTACCAGCACAAATTCCATTTCCTTCCCACCCCCAGGAAAATAGGTATCCAGCACAGCAGTGTTTTGTTGACAGTTTATGTTCCCAAAATTTTTTTTGTTATATGATGAGGGCATAAAACTAGTATCTCATGGCCAAATACATGAAGTAAAAGACAAACCTGCCTACAATTCAACAAACTATAAGGGAAAACCTTAAAAACCCCAAATGACAAAGACAAAGATACTTTTTCTGAGTAAAATAAAACAGCAGTTCCAGAATCTGAAAGAGTAGAGAAATTGCACATGTTGAATTCTGAATGTGTCCAGTAGAGGGCAATAGCACACACACCAAGAAAAAAGTTGTATTTAAAATAAACATTTTTAAAAATGTGTTTTACAGGAATAAACAGCCTTTAAAAATGGACTAGTTAATGTCTTTAAAATTTATGTAATTTAATTTTAAATATTTTCTCTTCCAGAATTCTTAGGTCCTCCCCCTCTCTGTTCCTGTAACAAAACCAATTTTTAAAAAAGGAAAGCCTTTTTGACCCAGATTTCATGAATCTGATAAGTCCTTAAGAAGACACAGAACAGCAACTTTTAGCCATCAATAGAATTAGGATGCCTGTTTTTTTCAGATTGGACTGCAGATGAGTACTAGCGGTACTTTTTCCACAAACAGCACAGGTTTCAGTCATTAAGATTCATTTATGCTTTTTTCTTTGTTTTAAAATTGGAGGCAAGCCCTTTTGATCCAGAAAAATACATTATATTTTTCTATTACAGGAAGTCTAACAATCAAGAAACAAGTTGTGAAAAATCTTGTTAGGCACACATATTTACATGTAAAATTATTCAAGAGATCCAGTTTTTTTCTCTCGTGATTCTCAGAGATGATTTGTAGGGCTGTGTGAAGCTTCGGTCCCTGATTTGATTCAGTGGAGATTCGGCTTGATTCGGTGGCTGAATCTCCGAATCCAAATCCGGGCCTCCTCCCCCGCCGGCTCAGTGACTGGTGCCCCCTGGGTGTGTGGGGGGTATCCGGGGTCCCCCTGAGGCTGATCGCTGAGCCCGGGGGGGGGGTACAGGGCCCCCACCCCAGCACACTCCCCAGCAGAGCCAGAAGTACTTCTGGTCCACTTCCGGGTTTGCTGCCGAGCACATGGAGGGCCCCCCCCCTCTGCACTCCTGTGGGACACCCAATCTGTCCCAGCATCACAGCATTCACAAGCCACACCTGCTACCTAGAGGTATGTAGAAAAATACTTTTAAAGCTGTGTCTATGTCTGAATCGCTGATTCTCCCAATCAGTATTGAATTTTCAGATTCGGATTCGGCCGAATCAAATCGGGGACAGTGATCTGAATCAATTAATTGAATCACTGTCCCTGATTCGAGCTGAATCTGAATCCACATCGAATAGCGCCTGCTTCGCACACCCCTAATGATCTGTGAATTTTTATTTGCCTATTTTATCACCAACAGGACACACACATTAAATGAAGTCATAAAGAAACATAAATCCTCCTTCTCCAGTTGGTTCACAGGATCATAGGAAAGTTGGAGTGGAAGGGACCTTGTGAGGCCACTTAGTTCAGCCCCCTGCTCAAGGCAGGATCATCCCTGACTGAACCATCCCCACCAAGTATCTGTCTAACTTGCTTTTGAAAATTTCCAAGGATTGAGAATCCACAACTTCTTTAGGTAACCTGTTCCACTCCTTGACCAATATCATAGTCAGAAAGTTCCTCCTAATCTCCAACCTAAATTACCTCTACTGCTGCCCCCTACAGACATAGAGGAAAGCCCATCTCTATCCTTTCTCTAATAACCCTTTAAGTATTTGAGGACTGTTATCAAACCCCTCCGTCTTTTCTTCTCCAGACTAAATAACCCTAGCTCTTCAGCCTGTTCTCAGAAGTCAGTTGCTCTTTTCTGGACTCTTTCCAATCTTTCCCATGATTGAAGCATGAAGCCCAAAGCTCAACACCATACTCCAGATGAGGCTTCACCAATGCCAAACAGTGAAAGAAAGGCTTTCCTTCATTTGCAAGTGATACTCCTATTAATACAAAATAGGATGCTGTTGCTGCTGGCTCCCCACCCCCCTCAACAAAAGCACACTTCTGGCTCATATTTAGCTACTGGTTCTTATCAGCAGTACTGCAGCCTAGCCAGTCCTTCCCAGTCTGTCTTTGTGCATACAATTATTCTGTCCTAAGTGCAGGACTTTGCACTTGTCCTTATTGAATTTCATCTGTTTGATTGTGGACCATTTGTCCAGTCTACCAAGGTCATTCTGGATTCTAGCCTTACCTCCAGTGTCTGAAAAATCACCTAAATTGGTGTCATCCACCAATCTGTTAAGTGTACATTCAGTCCATTCCTCCAGATTAAATGAAGATGTTAATACCAGACCCAAGACAGATCCCAGGGAAACCCCACTTCGTAACTCCTCCCAGCTAAATATTGAGCCATTGATGACCACTCATTGGTCATGATGATCCAACCAGTTTTCTATCCACCACACAGTAACTTCATTTAGACCAGGGGTGGGCAGTTATTTCAGCTGGAGGGCCAGCTAATGAGTTTTGGTGACCTGTTGAAAGCCACATCTCTCTCTCTCTCTCTCACTCTCTCACTCACGGTCAGGCCTGATGTACTCTAGATGAACACATACTGGATGATCACCTTGTTCTCTTCGGGGTCCTTCACAATGGATCCCTTGAGGACCTGCACCATAATTTTTCTAGGTATTGAGGTGAGTGACTGTTCTGTAATTGCCCAAGTCCTCCTTCTCTTTCTAAAAGATGGGCACTATATTTACCCTTTTCCAATCATCCAGGACCTCACCTGACCTCTACAAGCTCTCAAAGAGGACAGCCAGTGGCTCTGAAATTACTGCAGGCAATTCTTTCAGTACCATAGGTTGTATCCCATCTGGCCCTGCTAACTTAAAAGCAGCTAACTGCTCTAAGTAATCACTAACCTGCTCCTCCGCTACTCCGGGCTATTTCTTGTTTGCCCTATCTTTGCTGCAGACTGCACTTGTCATCTAGTAGCTGCTGCTATTTGTGAAGCCTGAAGTAAAAAAGTCATTATATACTTCAGCCTTATCTGTGACCAGACTGCCTTCCACATTCTGTAAAGGACCTATGGAAGCTCTTGTCTTCCTCTTACTTTTGACATACCTAAAAAATCCCTTTTTACTGCCTTTTACATCCCTTGCCAGCCGCATCTTAAACTGTCCCTTGGTCTTACTAATTTTCTCCCTACATGCCCACATGAAATTCTTATACTCTATCCTTGTAATATGACCAAGATTGCACTTTTGCAAGATTCCTTTTTTAGTTTCAACTCCTTGAAGAAACTAGCCAGGCTGGTTTCCTGTTACACTTTCCATTCTTTTGTCACATGGGGATAGCTTGCTTCTGCACTCTTAATATGGCTTCCTTAAAATACGGCCAGGTCTCCTGGACTCCTCCTTCCCTCGGATTTACCACCCAAGGGATCCTACGGACCAGCTCCCTGAGTTTGTTAACGTCTGCTTTTCTGAAGTCTGTGTCTTTATTCTACTGCTCCCCATAAGATATTGAACTCTTCTTTCATGGTCACTGACACCCAAGTTACTGTCCACCTCCACATTCTTAACCAATTCCGCCCTGTTTGCGTGCAGCAAGCCAAGAAGAACTTCCCTGCTACTTGGCCTCTCTACCATCCAGACTAAAAAGTTATCCCCAACACACTCAAAGAACTTGCTGGGCTGTCTGTATACTGCTGTGTTTCCCTCCCAGCAGATGTCCTGGTAATTAAAGTTCCCCACGTGAACCAGGTTCTGCCATTTGGAAACTTCTGTCACTTGTTTAACTTCTGTCAGATGCTTTCAATCAGGCTACTTTCCACTACACACTGCACCTCAGAACAGATGTATGAGCAAAATTTTGTTGAAATTGCAAAATACTTCCTTAACAACCACTTTGAAGCAGCTGCTCTGAAGAAAGGAGAAACCAAACTAAGTCTTCTACAAGACGTGCAATGGTACTTAGTAGTGGACAGTTTTGAGAATACATTGAGAACTGACCTAATCTGATGATAATTTGTGAATAAAATCATGACAAAAAAGATGGAATTGTCAGAGCCAAAGTTCTCAACGTTGGCCTAAGAGAAATGTAGAGCATATGCTAACTATCCTGAAGTCTATTTCCATAGCCTTGACCAAAGGTTATATCAAACAACACAACTGTACTTTTTGTAGAAAACAATGATTAAATTAAATTTAAATCATGATTTAAACCAATTTGTTTAAATCAAATCCACTCTGCCCACCACTGAATGGTGGAGGGGCCCTGTTGCTTGCCATTTGCTGCCCATGCTTGCCACCTGTGTCTGAAACCACAGCTGTAGTTTTCACCTCCCGGCCATCAGGCACAGGTGGTGAGCAGTGGGGCCCCTTTACCAATCAGAGTTGTGGGGGGGTGGTGTGGAGGAAACTCCAAGATTAAAGGAACCACCACACTGTGCACTTCCAGTGCAAATTCCAGAGATTCCCTAGTTATAGGTATTGTGCAATTACCTAATTAATTGCACAATTACCTGGAGACCAGCCACACATGCAAAGTAGCTATCACACAATAAATAGCTCCAACCAGCTATATAATTAGACCTTGAAAATGTGTACTAACTTTATAGCTGGTTGCTATCGAACTTTAATTTGCATGTGTAGTACAGTCTCACCTTCGGTTGGGAGCATCATCAGCTAACAGGGCTCCTAACTGCAGGGGTGTACCATGCCCTGAGGATCATGGCTGTCACAATTCCTAGGGCTCAGAGGTACATGAAACCCCCAGACTCTGGAGACTGCCCAGGTGGGGGGAGTGGGAAGAGGCCACAGGATTACTGCAGGGTGATTCCCCCCACCCTGGGAGTGCAGGAAACCCCTGTTGTCAGAGGATTATGATCCTCCAGCCCTGGGGGTTTCCCACACCATGGGGGTAGGAGGAAGGCCTCAGTGACAATCCTCTGACCCTAGGGGCTTCCTGCACCCCCGAGCTGTAGGGATTGTGGCAGCCATGATCCCCAGGGCCAAGGGGCTTCACTATTGGTGATGCATAGGGGGTGCATGCAGGTGCACATGCACCCCCTGTGATTGGCAGTGCACCCCCTGTGATCGGCCACTGCCACCACTGCTGGTGCCTGCAGGCAGTCACCGCTTGCCACCCCCCCCCTTGCCGCTGACACTGCCAGTGGCGTCTGCAGGCAGTTGCCGATCCCCGCTGGCCGCCGCCAGTGCTGCCAGCAGTGTCTTCAGGCGGTCACGGACTGCTGGCTGGTGCTCGCCACTCCATCACTTGCTGCCGACACTGCTGTAGCCACCTGCAGAAGCTCCCCACTCACCGCCCCCATGACCCCACCACCGATACCACCACCGCCACCTGCGGGCGGTCACCATGCCTCCCACAGCATCCAGGAGCACACAACGTTCCTGGGTTTTATCCCTGGGGCAGGGAGATCACTGCACCAGCAAACCTTCTACCCCAGAGTTTCAAAGCATCCAGGGCTGAAATGTGTCGAGAGGGAGAGAGTCTACAGTTCATTTCCCCAGTGGCGTAACTGAGCACTCTGCTGTCATGGTATAGACATACTCTGTAATTTCCCTTTGATGTACTCCTGCAATGCTTCATTAGAACAGGATAATATTTTCTCCCCCAAAGAATTATATTGTTGATTATACCACCTAGATAACTGGCTTGATTTCTAATAGCTCAGTCATACATAAGTATGAAATTCAAATCTTGTAAACATTTTAAATTATTTTTATTCATATCGTGCCCATATCAGTTTTATAGGTAAGGCTGTTTACTGTTTTCCTCTTAAAACAGGGATTCATTCAAACTCTTTATGTATGAAAAATAGTGTGCGCTTCCCAAACAGATTCTTGTTAAACAGAATAAATTTTCTGAGACTATCAGTAAAGCCTTTAATTAGGTTGAATTAGAATTAATTTTTAAAATTGGTGAGAATTTTAATATTTATGTCAGGTTTTCTTTGTCCTGAATGATCTTAATAATGCAATAACAGCCTATTCTAACTTTCTGTGTAATTAAATTTCATTGATATCTTGTACATAGACAGCATTCCACGATCAGAAACAGCCAGGACATGCCTGTATACCATGCTGGTACATCTTTGAATCTGCTATCATGTTCTCCAGAGTCCAAGCTTTGCTTTAAAAATAAAAATAAGCCTCTAGCTGTACAGACTGCAGGGGGGGGGGAACCCCAAAAATGTGAATGGAGTATAACCAAAGCAGATACAAATTTTCAAATAACCTGGAAGAATAGGTCTGGGTGGTGTGAGCTGCATCTGGTTGGGAATCCTCCAAAACAGCTGTTTTTGCAAATATGATTTAATCAGAACTGAAATTTTTGTTGACATGTCTCAGTTTTGAAGACCTTTCATTATCATAGGTTTCCTACCAATTCAACTGGCTGGCTGCTATGGACTCCATCCCATGGAGACTGTTTCAGGCTTGGGATCCCAAAGCTTCCAGGATATTTCCATAGAGCTGGGAGCCCAGAAAAGCATTACAAAGGTTTACTCCTATTACAGCTGGAGCTTCTGGGCTCTGGGATATGATGCAAGGTGCCCTTGGGGCATCCTCACCACTTCATTTTGGTGGGGGGGTGATATTGTGGAGTGGGAGGGACATATTTCCTGAGTGGCATGATTGGGCAATCTGCTGCCACAATGTACCCATGCCCAAGGTGCCTAAATGTACATGGAAGCATCATTGGCTTTAATGTCCATCCAAGTTTAATCAAACCCTTTTTGTAAGTTATATTTGAGGATGCTAAGTTTTGTTCCCTGTGCACCAGGCTTATTAAAATTTCTTAAATTGAACCAAACCAGATAGTTTGTAATGTTTGTGTTATCCTTTCTTATTTGTATTGCAGTAGTACTGTGGGTAATGCTTTCTTTGGCTGGGCCTTGGAAGAATTCTACCATTTTAATTGTCCTCAATCTAACTTTTGGCTATACTTGAAGATCTCACTGGGCTAGGTACCAAAAAGGTCTCTGCCCCAAAAAGCTTTCAACTGAAGCACAAGAAAAGTGGATAATGTGGATACAACCAACAGAAGCAGCACCTAGTATAAAAGATTCTAGGTAAGAGAGAAGGTCATGAAGGGCCTTAATCACAAACATGAGATTCAGTGGAAAACAAGGAGTTGCAATGACGGGACGCTGTCAGAAGGAAAAATACCACCAAGGAAATTGTCTTTTTGGTAGCACTTTGAAAAGAAAATTTTGAATATCGCAATTTACTGCTCTATGATCCCCAGAGCAAACAGCTCCTGTATTTCTCTGGATCAAATCAACCCTCAGGGGGTATTGCCCACCAGAGGCATAGCTAGCAATTTTTTCACCCTGGGCAGTGTGGAAAGAAGAGATGGAGACAGGCTTGTGCTGAGCCCAGGAGAACTGGGGTAAGAGGGCAGGCAGAGTCTTAGTCACCACGGCACAGGTTCACCGAGGGGTTTGGACGCTCCAGCTGTAGAGAACCAGAGGTGAAGTCCCTTCAGCCTCACTTCCCCACCCCAATGGGAGATGGCACTGTTGCAACAGGTACAAGATTAACCCTGCCATAGCTGCCACCAAATTGTCTGTATAACATGATTATAAAAGCCTTAATTCAGCAGTGGCTATGAGAGGGTTAACACAGTAGCTGTTGAATTCACAGCAGGGGCACAGGGAGCAAAGCTGATGAGGGTATTGCTGCCTCTAGTCTATGCAGTCAAAGCTAGCAGCCTTTGGCTGAGCCTGTGTGGAACACAGTTCCTGCTGCCTTCCAGCACCCCACCGGTCTTGGTTCTGGTTCCCCACTATAGTCACTATCCAGGGCTTGTGCCCCAGTCACCCAGCCCTAGTTATGCTATTGTAGCCCACAAGTCTCATGGGAACTTCTCATTCAGAACCAAATGTCCTTCAGGTGTCAAACACAAGTACAGTTGGGTCTCGATTTACTCAGTGGTTACTTTCTTGAAAAAACACCATGCAAATAGAAATTGCATAAAAAGATACCAAGGGTCTATAGGAAATAAGGGCTTAGGTTCTAGATGACGCTGATAATTGGGCTGATAAATGCCCATGCTTGCATGCAGCTGCAACGCAGGACACAGGTAGCGCAGAACAGAGCCCAGCAGTTTGGAGAGCTGCATGCAGCTGGTAAATCTAGTGTGGTGGAAGGGGAGGGGGGAAGGGAGGGGCATAGCGGGGTGCAGATCAAGGTCCCCACAGTGAGGAAGGAGTGGGGAAGGGGCAGGGGCAGATGTTATCCAGCTGGGGCGGGTCAGGCATAGGCCAGAGCTGCAGCTCGTCCAGGGGGTGCAGGGCAGCTCTTGCACAGGGTGGAGTGGGCAGGCTGGAGCCGGGGCTACACCAGGCTTTTCTCAGTGGGAGCTGGGCTCAGGGTGGTGGTGGGGGCGCTGGGAGGGGGCTATGGGGGGTGGGGCACTGCAGCCACCTCAAATTTCACCATAGGCCCTTCCATAGCCCCCTTCCAGCACTGCTGCTGCCCACCCCAAGCCCAGCCCCTGCTCCAGCCTGCACAGATCTGGGGGTCACACACCCCCCTTGCCCTCCCAGGATGCGTGCAAAGGTGGAAGCTGCACCCCCTGGACAAGCCATGGCTCTCTCCTACACCCATCCTGCCCCAGCTGGGCAGCACCTGCCCCAGCCCCTGCCCCACTCCATGGGAGGAATTGATCTGCCCCCCATGCCCCTTCCCATTCCCCTTCCCTCCCCCCTCTCCACAACACACTTACCAGCTACACTGAGAGCAGCGTTGTGGAGGGGGGCCAGGAAGCAGCCAGCTGATTCTAGACACATCTGCGCATCTTGGCAACTGCACTACACCGTGAAAAGTGAATCCATACCATGTACAAAATCAAAGGGTCACAATTAATGGACCGTACATAACTGAAACCGTGCAAAAAATTACTGCGTAAATCAAGGCTGTACTAATGCTGCAGTTACAACACCTTATCACACCTTAATTGCCTTTTAGTTGTTTTCATTCTGCTGAAGCTGCCCAATTGGAACAGAAGTTGTTTGTCCCATTGCCTGCTGTAAAAAAAAAAAAAAAAAAAGCCACTCATCTCACCACATACATAGCTTTCTTCCTTTTCGAGCACAGGAAACGTGCCTTTGCCAGATCATAGTCTTGAAGAGACAGCTCACATAACTAGCCCTTAGTTCTACAAGTAGTGGCTCATAACACCCATGGAAACACTTGTACAAATAAGATTTTGAAGGATTAGACCCGACTTCCACCCAGTTTGAGGAGGTGTGTCAAGGTAAAAAAAACATGTGTCTAGAGCACCAGCTACTTTAGTACCACGTGATGTCAACAACCACCACTTTTTAAAAATTCACAAAAAAATTTTGAAATGAGTATAATTGATGAAGCAATGACTGCCCAACTAAATAGAGGGCCTAAAGGAGTGAACAGCCCCATTTGTTTCAATGGGATGTAAAGTAAGCTCATGGCTCTAGTGTAGCTCATAGACACAACCCCCTAGCAGAGGGCTTCCTAGGGTGTGGACACCCTGACTGGCCTTTACCCTCATGGCTCTAATGGGGCCCTATCAGCTAGGACCCCACCTGTTGCATAGAGACTTCTGCTCATTTGCACGGGAGCTAAGTAATCTTCTTTGAGCTCAGTGAAGGAGTAAAGGTCCAGGGATGGTAGGAAAGACTAAGCCTTTTTAATGTGTAATGAGTAATATTAGCTCCCCACCTACCCTCTATTACACCTGAGAGAATGACCTGACTGAAAGCCCTGCCACCTCAAAGAAAATGGGAGCAGGATATGGGGCCACTGTGCAGACTCCATGGTAGTATGCTTAAGACCCAGAACCATCTTGTTCTGGCCTTGCAGCTCAAAAATGTTGCACTGATCTAATTCCACACACAACTTCTTAATTATTATTTGTGCAAATACCTGGCAAAAACTCTAGAAGTCTAGCCCTTAAGAGTCTGTGGCCAGGTCTACACGTGCATTTGATCCGAGATCAGTTTATTTGTGAGTAAACTATTCGTGAGTAAATGCTCCCAGGCAGGCATCTACACATACAGGGACTTCCTGCAGCCCTGCAATAGACCCCTACCACCATCGGGGAAAACTCAAGGCACTGATTGCAGCTGCCAGCCATCTTGAAAAGGCAGCTCTGCTCTCTGCTCCCTGGGAAGCCACTTCCCTGGCCAGGAACAGCATACACAGCACAGGGGCAGCACGTGGCATGCTCCAGTCCCTGCCCCGACAGCAACAACCAGCACCCCAGATTCCTTCTGGCCACTCTGCTTGCCCTGCTGCACTGACTGCTGGCTGGCCCATGGCCCTCTGAGCCCTACTGGCTCCCCCATACCACGCAGCTGCCGCCTGGACCCCATACAGCTAGCCAAACCCGGGCAGGGATGTCGATGATGAGCTGCTAGATGCCACCACTAGGGCCACCCTCACCCTCCCGGGCCTCCAGCCCCACTACCACTGGGCCTGCCAGGCCAGCCAGAACTGGTGGCTGCACATCATCCAGGAGACCTGGGGCAACAAGCAGTAGCTGGAGGAGGGCTGGAACAGCTCTGCCTGCACCTGAAATGTCAGGATACTACCATACAGCCATCCCTCCCCATGGACACCTGGCTGGCCTTCACCCTGCTCAAGCTGGCCATACGCACCAGCCTTCGCTATGTGGGCCATCTCTTTGAGGTAAGCAAGGCCACCACCGGGGAGGCTGTCCTGGAGGTGTACGGCACCCTCCAGGACATGCTGGGCACATGGGTGCTCTGGGTTAATGACCCCCTGGAGGTGGTAGTGGGGCTCTGTGCCCTGGGATTTCCCCAGTGCATTAGGGTCCTGGATGGGACCCACATCCCCATCACTTGCCTACCCTACGGCAACTGCCCCTACTACAGCTGGAGGGGCTTTCACTTCATCATGCTCCATGCCGTCATTGACCACTGCAGAGCCTTCACAAACTGGAATGCTAGCTGGGCAGGCAGTGCCCATGATGCCTGTGTGTTTCACAACTCTGCCCTGCCAGCTGTGGTGCAGAGCAGCTGCTTTGTGCCATGGGTGCCACATCCACAGCTGGATGCTCTGGAAGTCCCACCCCTGCTCAAAAGGGACCCAACCTACCCACTCCTACCCTGGAACATATGGCCCTACACTGGCCAGCTGGACTGCCAGCAGGTTCACTTTAATCAGTGCCTGGGGCAGACTTGTACCCTGGCGGAGTGTCTCTTAGGCCACCTCAAGGGACACCGGTCACCCTCACCACTCACCTTGAGTTTGCTGAGGACAACATCCCCTGGGTCATCATCATAGCCTGTGTGCTGCAGAACATCTGTGAGGCCAGGAGGGAGCTGTTTCACGAGGCTTGGGTGGAGGAGGCACAGTGGGCAGGGAACGCCTGGCAGTGGGACTACCAGCTGCGGCAGCAGCAACAGCAGCAGGTTCCTGCTGCCAAGGCCCTGGGCAAGCCACGCACCGACCATTGGGGGCACCAGGTGCAAGAGGTGGTGGCCAACCACTTCCTGCTACACTTACCACTGTAGCCTGCCTAGATTTCTACCCATGGATCCCCCACCTGCCTGCCCACCACCAGCACCATGCTCACTGCAGATATATCTCAGAAGAACAAGTTTTTATTCCCCTCACAACAAACAGACTCCCCTTCTCCCTCCCTCCCCAACAAACAGAGCCTTCCTCCCCCTAACAATAGAGTCCCCCTTCCACTTCCCCAACAACAGAGCCCCTCCACCACCCACCACCAACAAAACACCCTTTTCCCTGTGCAAATTATTTACAAGGCTGTGTGTGCACCCTCCTGAGATGGGTGGTTGTGGGGTGGGGGCACCTAGGGAGCAGAGCCTGGGAACAGGTGGCCAGCACCCCAGCCTCTGGCCTTTCCCCTATGAGTGTGTATGCTGTGGCAAGCCTGGCAGGTGGGAGGCTCGCCCAGGGGTGATGGAGGCCAGTGGGCCCCCAGTTTGGGTGGCTCTCCCTCCAGCAGCAGTTGTCCAAGGCAACATGTGGTCCTGACCCCGCTGCAGGCAATTCCAGCTCCGTGTTTACATGGAATTGGGACAAGCAGCTAACCTGGGTCCAGGCAGGGGGGGGGAGGGAGGGGGGAGCTGGGTGGCAGGGGACCTGAGATGGGGGCCAAAGCAGGAGTTCTTACTGGTACAGGCAGTGCTGGACTTCTGCCCAGGCCCATGGCAGGGAGAGAGGGGGGAGTGGCTGATGTTGGGTGGTGTGTTGCTGCCAGGGGTCAGGCAGGGTTATGGTTGGGGGCCAGGCAGCATGAAGGCAACCGCCACAGCCAGGTCAGTGTCCAACACCTGGTAGTCATTCTCCATGGCCTACACTGCCCTGCCCAGGACTGCACTCTGCTCCTGCAGGGCCTCCACCCACTCACACTCCAGGCCCAGGAGCTGTGCTTGGAACTCCCAGTCTGTCCAGTCGCATGCCTCCTTGCATATCCTTCTTGTCCTTACAGGCCACATCTTCCACCCATCATCTGTCCCAGGCCACGTCCACAACCCACCAGGCCCATGTAGCCACCAGACAGTCCTCCAATACCATCATCAGCCAGTCCAGGAGAAGGGTCCTGTCCTGGGTCCTCCTCTGGTGGAGCCAGTGCATCTGCAGGGCCCCTGTTGTGGGTGGCAGTGACCCTGAGCACACGTCCCAGGTAAGATGCTCTGCACCAGAAGCTGTGCAGTGCTCAGTCTCAGATTCGAGGTTGGAAATGCATGGGTATCCAGGGACTGTGGTAAGTCAGCCAGGCAGGCCCAGACCCGGGGGGCTGCCAGCTGAGCCCCTCATCCCTGCTCACTCCTCAGGGGCAGGTGGGCCACTGGGAACTGGCCACAGGTAGCCTGCCTCTCCCATCCCGTTCCCAGACTAGGACAGGCCAGGCTCCTGGCACTGCCTCCCACCCTCCTGCAGGGTAGCTGTTCTCCTGTGCTGCCAGCAAGCCCATGACACCCAGGCCCAGAGGGCATGGGCATCCCAGACAACTGAGATGAGGAGCTGCCCACATCCCCACCCTCCCTGCATGAGGCCTCTCCAGGGAGGCACACCAGGGCCAGCCTCTGCCCCACCCCCCCACCCCACCCCAGCAATGCACCCAAACCATGCCCCTGCTGTGTATGTCATGGGCACTGTGTGAGGAGCTGTTTGCATGAACTATGGGGTGCCTGACCCACTATGCCCTGCTGCTGCTGCTGATTGCCCTGGTGCCCTGGGCACATTTGTGCACCTGGCATGGGATCCTGACCTTTGACTGTACAGGAAGCAAGCCCAGGCTTCCCTGCAACTTCTGCTGCTACCTGGAAGGCTACCTGTGGCTGCCAATTCTTGCCCCCCACAGCTAAGGAGGACATCACCACTGGCATCAATGTGTTCCTCAGCATGTGAGAGGCCTATGGCCCACTTAACTGCAGGGGCATGGACTGCTGAATAAAGTTTTACACTATCTCATGCCCCCCTCTGTACTGTGCAGGGGGCAGGGGCCAGAGGAATGTGGCTGGGCCAGGCAGGGAGCAGGGGCAGGGGCGGCCTTCCCCCAGTGTGGGGTTTACCACATGGCCAGGCTTTGGACAGCAGCAGATGCCCATGCAGCGCCCCCCCAGGAGGAGCTGGTGCTGCTGGCGACCAGCAGTGACATGGCCAGCCATGCCTCATGGCTGGGGCTGAGGCTGCGGAGCTGTCATGCCAGGTGCTGGCCCAAGCTCCCTGAGCTCCTGGTGGAGGCTGTAGCTGGGGAGCTCAGTGAGAAGAGCTGCTGTTGCCCTGAGCAGCCCTCCCCTGGTGACACATCACTGCAGGTGACACACCAGGGCAGGGGCTCGGGTAGGCTGCCTGTGCTGCTGTACATAGCACGGCTGTGGCCTGGGTCCTGAGGCCTGAGGATCTGTGTCAGCTGCCTCATAAAGGGTGTGGTATTCTGCGCACTCCCCAAATGATGATTGTGGTCTGAGATGGAAACCTACTGTGCCCGCAAAGCTTTGACCTTTATGCAGCACTGCCATGCCAGCTGGTCATATCCACACTCACCCATCCTTCCTGACAGCCCCTCATACATGTGGGTGTTAGAATACCTGCCCCATGTGAACTGCCACTGAGCCTCCACCTTGCCCCACAGCACCATGAGGTCGCCAGTCTCCTCCATGGACCAGCTGGGGCTCCAGGTGGTAGGCACTGGCATGAGCAATAAAGAGGCCATCAGGGCTCCCATTCCAGCTCTCCAGGCCTCTGTGTAGCTGTCCCTGTGCTGTGGGGCCTGGGCAGCTGCCTGCAGCACCCAGCACGGGGGCATGGCATGGCATGGCATGAGACTGGCAGCCGCGCAGCAAGGCAGTGCCCCCTAGCACCTGCAGGCTACATGCAGGCTGCGAGGAGGGTGGGCTGCAGGCAGTGGAGCTGGCTCTGGTGGCCAGAAGCTGCCTGCAGCTGGGCCTGGATGCTAGCAGGCCTAGCAGGAGCCTGGAGCAGCCTGCAGGTCTGGACCTGGCAGGCGCGCAGCACTGTAGTGCCAGGCAGTGGTGCCGGGGTGTAAGCAGCCTGGCACAGCTTGCCTGCAACGTGCACAGGGGGAGACAGGGACCTGGAGTGGCCTCAGGCTGCGTGAATGTGCCCCAGGCTTTTAAAAGCCTGAGGCTGGGGCAGGCATAGAGCTGACCCAGCCCTGGGGCAAGAAAGGCTCCCACCCCAGGGCCCTGGGGCTAGCCTCAGGCTAGCCCCCAAGTGGCAGGGCTGACCGGGAACAAATTTGCTCCTGGTTGGCATCTACATGTGCATTACTGCACAGTAACTACTTGTGAGTAAATTTGCTACTTGCATTTGCAGGTAGCAAATTTACTTGAGTAGCGTAATTTATTGCGCAGTAAGCATGTGCATATGTAGACATGCGTGCTTACTGAGCAATAAACTACACTACTAGGCAGTAAAGCGTTTCATGTAGATGTGCCCAGTAGGATCAAATTCTGTCCACTCTCTTTTCATCTTCAACTGAAGTAAAGTCAATGGCATTTAATTGCTATTGTTGATAAAGTAATTCAAGGTTGTATCTGGACTTCAAATACACTTACCTGGAATATGGAGTATATAATATGGAAAAATCAATGCATTATTTTACTACTCAATTATATGAGTTATGACTGGATAGAGGATAAGTTATTTAATCTCTATTGCTTATTTATTATCAGATGAACAGAGAGAAAATAAGTAACTACCTTGGCCAGCCCATCCAAAGTTCTCTTTCATGAATGTTCATTTTCTGAACAAATTTTTAAAAAAGATCCTACTGCTGTTTAGCAAAAAAGAAACCAGAAAGAAAAAGGTATTCCACTATTGTGATGACTAAATGATATATTTTTCACTACTGTAATCATTATTTTTCATACCTTACCCAGTACTTTAACAAATGGAGCATTTTGCTGTTTCTACCCATCTATGATAAATAACAGGTAAAATTGCCAAATACAATATAAGGAAAGACATATTATTGAGCATGTCCATTCCACAACCAAACATTTAACACCTGTTAGAAGGCCAGTATTCTAAAAGTTACTGATATAACTATTTAAGGTTCCAAAACCAATTCCAGTGTGATACCAATCTTACCACTTAATTTGTGCACAAAAATTAATTCTTAATGATGAAAAACTCAAATAAATTAAATTTACCCTGATTTTTTTAATGATGTAGGGCCTGAAAAATCTTCTGCTGAAGATAGTTTAGTCGTGTCTCAGTTCCAAGCATTGGATAAGGACTGATGATGCCTTAAAGTTATAAATGAGGAGAATATAGAAAAAATACTCAGTTAAACGTAATGGTTTGTTGCAGCAGGAACAGTTCCTGTTTTAATATAATGGCAATAGGTTTATGCTCTGGTATTAGAGTTACACTAGCCTAGTTTTATACAGTAGTTTCATCTTTAATTGTATTTGGCTAATTAGAGGTAAATAGAAGTATTTTCCTCACGAAAAGATTTTTTTGGATATGCATATATAACAAAATGATAAGTCCTATTAACAGATACAACAGGTCTTCAATTTCCATTAGAGTTCATGGATTTTATAGGAATTAAGAATTTTGGACAGAAATGGTTGAAGTTTTTCCATCAACCCACATATTTAACAAAAAACTCTGCTGATTTTTTTATTTTTTTTTTTGGGGGGGGGGAACCCAACAATAAATCTAACTTAGAGGCAAAGTATTTTTGTTGAGGCTAAAAGTAGGCACCTAAATCCATATTTTGACATTGAGTGGTGGGATTTTCATAAGCATCTAAGTATCTTTGGAGCATAAGTCCTACTGACTTAGAAAATCCTACTCTTCAGAAACCAGTCAGGTTAATTTAGAAAATGTTGACCACTGTATTTTGGTGGAAAAAAATGAACTAGAGGTGCTGGCTATTTATGGCTAGCAATTGTGCTATAAAACTTTGTTGTTTATAATGGATAAGGATAGAAGTTCAGCATCCTAACTAAATACTTAGTACCCAGGGCAGAGGCACAACTTCACTAAAAGAAAACTCAAAGAACTGGCATTAACTCACACCTTTCCTGACAGGCTCAGTAGAAAGGCAAACCACTGGACGTGCAGAGGTTGAATAGCCCCATCACCCTTAGCACTGGTCCTAGGGTAGGTTTGAAACATGCAGCCAAGAGACTATATGGAAACTAGGACACATGTATCACTTTTCAGCATGCCATGGATGAATAGTTTTAAAAAGTCTCATGTTTTTGGACAGCTCATAGAATGCATCAGATAGGAAAGCTATTTTATTTTTCCTCAAGCATTGGATAAACACTGGCTGTTGCCAAAGAACTTTCTGGATACAAGCTCTTCGACAAGCTGCACTCCACATTTGAATGGAAAAGTTTAGTTTGACCTTTGCATACCCTGAGGTACAGTTAATAAACATTCTGGGCCAAGTTTACCACTTAACTAACCTAGGTTTCAAATTAATCCTCAACATGACAGACATGCTCCATTCTCTTCTCAAATAGCAGTGACTGCTAGAGAATTGCACTGTGTCCAATTCTGGCCGACTCTCTCTCTGACAAAGGATACATTATGACTAAAAAAAGGGCAGTGATAATGGTTAAAAGTGTCAGGAATCATGTGTAACAAGGACTTATGGACACTAGGGGTAAATTTTTCAAAAGTGCTCTTTACCTTTGGCCTGCATGGCCTAGAAAGGGGAAGAGTTTTAAAATGGACATACTTAAGACCTAAAAGTTGGAGAGAAGGCTGACCCCTTCGGGCACATCCACACATACAGGCACGTGTGCTTGCAGCAGCTCAAATACAAGCAGTGCAAATTTGAGCCAGGGCTTTTTGCCTCAGCACACATGCTTGGACGTGCACTTTGTTGTGGAGCAAATTGTGCCACTTGGGGCAAAATAACCCTGCCTGGCTACTCCCAGATCTGCAGCCAGGGGGAGCTAGAGCCGGGGGCCAGCACCTGTGCTGTCCCCAGCAGTATAAAAAGCCACCCTGGCAAGTAGCTCAGGGCTACTCGCTCTCAGGAGCTTCTGGGGCCCAGCCAATTGGTACCTGGGGACACTACCCCTTGTGCCAGCTGGACTGCTGAAGCAGCCCTGAGAGTTCCCTGCACCCTCTACCCACTGCAGCAGTCTGGCAGTGGGGGCTGCTGCCTGGCTGTGACCTGCTGTACACCTGCCAGACCCGGATGGAGACTGCACAGCCAGTAGAGGCATCTGCCAGTTGACTGTAGTTGCAGGGTTGGCCTTTCGTGCGGCACTACTGCCACGTGTGCCCCCTGCCCAGCCATCTGGGCAGCTATCACCTGAAAAATGTTCTGGGTGTGGTGGCCTGCTTTGAACTGTCAAAGCATGTCCTCCTGGCCCCATTTGGCCAGGAGGTCAGCCACAGTCAGCTGGGTCCAAGGTGCCAGCTCTGAGCAGGCAGAGTCCTGCACTAGCCTCCCTAGCAGGAATTCTGGTGTTCCCTGTTGGAAAACTGAAAAATCCCTGATAAAAAAATCACAAAGTCACTCTGTAAAATACCCGCAAATCCATGTTCCTCCACAAGCAAAACACCACTATAAAGAGAGACAGAGACAGCATTCAGTTGGACAACATTTTATAGATGTATCTACAGTGTTAAAGCATGTCTCTTATCATAATAATAAAGTGAACTCTAAATACAGGTTTCATGAATTCATGAATATATATTTCGCTGTCCTCCCACAGGGGCTATGGCCCCCACACAGGGGTTACAGCCCCACAACAGGAGTTTTGCCCCCCACAGAAGGGGTTCAGCCCCCAACAGGAGATTTGGCCCCCACAGAAGGAGTTCAGCCCCCAACAGGAGGTTTGGCCTCCACAGAAGGGCCAAATGGCCCCTGAAGGGGCTACCACCCCCCTTCAAGGCCCAGATGCCTCACCCCAGCCCCCTGATTGCTGCCCCACCTGGCCCCATCCCCCACCAGCTGCTGCAGCCCCCCGCAATGGCTGCCCCACCCAGCCTCACCTCCCAACTTGCACCCCCAGGCTCCCACGGCTACCCCCACAACCCCAAGCACCATCAGTTTAAAAAAAAAAAACCAAAAAAAAAACAAAAAAAAAAAAGCCAGAAAAAAAAATGGGAAAAAGCCTCTGCTTACCTTAGAAGCAAGGGTGGGGGGGGCTCCGGGTCCTCCTGGCAGAGTCCCTCCGGGCAGCACAGGGCAGTGGCAGGGAGCAGGGCCCAGTCTGGGGTTGCTGGGGCTGTCCCTCTGCCCCTCACTGTGCGGGTGGGGCCCCAGTCAGCCCGAGGGCAGCTCCAACTGCCAGTAAGTGCCGGGGGTTTGGGGGTTTGTTTGTTTTTTAAACTATGGGGTGGAGGGGCAGTGCAGGGCAGGGATCAGGGGCACTGGGGGAGTGGGCAGGGCCAGCAGGGGTCCCCCCCATGGTCCGCTCCCCCCTCCTCCAGCCCCCCTGACCCCTTACTCACCGGCATTGGAGCCCTGGTGCTGAACACGCAACCTGGCTGGCCATGCGTTTCAGCACCAGGGTGAGGGGCAACCACAGGGACGCTCTGGCAGCCAGAGCATCTCCGTGGAGGACCCAGCCTCTGGTTGCCTCAGGTCCGGAACCGTGCCCTGCTCCACTTCTTTAAACTTTGATTTTTTTAGACCCTTGGTTACTCACGGGTCTAATTTTCTCCCCACACTGCAAACTTGCAGCGCAGGGAACATTTTTTTTATTACCGCACGTGCCTCTTGCCCCGCCTCAAAGGGTTTGAGGCGGGGCAAGAGGCATGTGCGCGTTCGTCTGGACATGCCCTTCTTGGTGTTATATCTGCACTTGATCTGTCAGAGGAAGGTAAAGACTGTTCCCCTTTTTTAGCCTACAAAATCAAGCACAGATCCTTTTTCCTACAACTCTCACCCAATATAAGTACTATCACAGCTGAACTGTGACACTGCCACTGCCTTCTGTTCCACTTTAGTGCCAAGAGGATTGATGAAGGGCACTCAGGCCCATCCTGCTTTACTAAGTCTCAACCCAGAGCCCTAGACAGATATGACGATTGGTCATGTAAACTTCACTTACCCCTCAATACTATACTTCCTTGACCACTTCCTACCTCTGCTCAAAATTCACAATCTTTATCCTTTCACAGGTTTCCCTTTCATTTGACTATGGCAATCACAGCTCTTACATGGGAAATGCCTTCCCTTCTGGGAGCTGTCCAGCTGTGATCCAGATGCCAGAAGACAGCTCTGACTCTCTGGCTCACTCTTTCTAGCACTATCGAGATGGAGCCAGAAGTGGCTGACCACCAGGATCATAATTTCCATCCGAGCTTCATTTAAGCTCTTGTTTCTCTGTTACTGCATGAAGATTTACAAGCCCTGTGACATAACGCTATGGGCATATTTAGAATAAATAAGGGAAGTGTTAGCTGATGCAGTATAGTAATCTTGATCAGAGGAAAAGATAAGTCTATTGATACAACTAGGTATCTGGCTATCCAGAATTTAAAAACTCAGTAACACCAGCTAAATGTTGCTGTGCTTCAGTGAATTCCTGTAGTCCTTTAATTAATTTCCATTTTAATTATAAAAGCTTCAGCTACAAACCTTTACATCACATAGAGTTTAAGTTACTTCCTTATTTTTTCATCAAAATTCTCCAAAATGGGGATATTCAACAAAAGAGCAAATATGAGCCTTGAAGAAGGCTGAGACAAAAGAAGACATCCGTGTGCACTCAATAAAGAAACAGAGACAGGTAGTCATTAAAAATGTTAGACTATCAATCATGCCTTGTACATTAGCATCTCAAAGGTCTCAATTAAAGCTGTGGCTTTCCCCATCAAAGAGGAAGCCCACATGTTCGAACTTGCTATTAGCTTCTAGCTTATGCTACAAATGTGGAGGCATACTCCCCACATTCCACACAACAAAAAAAATATGAGTCACTCATTGGTAGAATAAATTGTTCCATTGTGCTCTTCTTTTAAGACATTGTATAACATTATACTTTATGAAGAGTCTTAAATTCTCCTGAGAGGGTTTTGGAGGAGTCACAAAAAAATCTTAGGCATCAAAATATTTTTCTTCTTTGAGAATGAGATTTCAAGTTGGAGCTAATGATCAAGATAGGAGAGTTAACTGAAGCAACATAGGAAATCTGCTGGCAAGCTAATGTAGGTTTGTGTTCAGATACATATTTGCAATCAGGTCCTGCAAGATGCATTCAACTTAGTCCTGAAATCCTCCTTTTCAAAGTGCTGGGATGCAAGACACAAAAGAACTTCACCAGCTTCCCATCTGACTGACTGCCAGCACTTCTGAATTAGCTATTAACCTTTATTAATAAAGTAAAAAGTGAAATGGACTTCAGTTTTGCCAGGAGAAACCCAGAAGGAAAGTTAGCAAATTTTTTTATGGAAAAGCTGAGAGATATTTTGGAAAAACCATGACAACCCCAACAGGAAAAAAAATCTATGCATTATAAATCATATAGCATGATATCCCTCTGCCGGTCTTGTAGGTTAGCTAAGAAAAAGAAAACCTATTAAAAGGATAACATCTTGGCTAGGGACAGACATTCAAAAAGCCAGAGACTGAACTGATTCGATCTTTGCAGGTTACTATAACTTACCTAGATTGAACTAATTTGCAAGTGAATAAGACATTCACTTTTAACTCAGGAAATGCAAGCACATGCCTACAGTGGCTCAGGTCAGCAGTGGGAGCAGAGGGAGGGCAGGAAGGCATTGGCAACGTGTAGGGGGTGCACATGAGTGCATGTGTACCCCCTAAGTGTGGTGGTGCACCCCCTACAAAAAGGCACCACCCACACTGGCAGTGGTGCTTGCAGGCAGTCACTGCTTGCCACCTCCCCCTTGCCTCCGACACTGCCAGCAGTGTCTGCGGCAGTCAGTGATCGCCACTGGCTGTTGCCGATGCTGCCAATGGTGCCTGTAGGTGGTCGCTGATCCCTTGTTGGCGCTTGACACCCCCAGCCTCCCGCCGCCTGCAGCGCCGGCAGTGTCTGCAAGAGCTCCCCGCTTACTATCACCACGCTCCCACCGCTGCCAGTGCCGTCATGCCTCCCCAGCTGCTGGGGGCATGTGTTGGTCCTGGGGGGAGGGGCACTAGAGCAACCCTCAGCTGCAGGGTATCTGCTGGGGGGAAGGGGGCATGTTGCTCTCTGCTCCAGTGGCAGGGGCATGGCCAGCCCCAGCAGTAGCCTTAAGTGAAGTGGCCAGGGAGGGGATTTAATTCCCCCCTTCCTGTCCCACTGGCACAGACCCATGCCAAGGTTTGCCTAGCACTTCCCCCTCATCACTGCAGCAGCATGGGCAAGAGCATGACCAGAGGCCAGCCAGCATGGCCCATCCTCTCTGCTCCCAGGGGACTGCAGCTGGGGTCTGCCCACCCCGATTGCCACCTCTCCCACATGGGGAGCAACTGGCAAAGGTGGCAGTTGGGGCTGGCAGACCCCAGCTGTGGTCCCTCAGGGGCAGAGGGAGGAATAAACACCATCCCTACCCGCTCTGCCTCAGGGGGCCATGCCAGCCAGCATCTGGCCACATGCCCTGCCCTGCTGCTGGAGCAGCAAGCAGGGAGGGCCAGGTGGACCCCTGCTTGGGTCCATGCTGGTGGGACAGGAAGGCAGGAATTAAACCTCCTCCCTGGCCACTTCACTTGAGGCTACTGCTGGAGCTGGCCATACCCCCACCATTGCAGCAGCAAGCAGAGAAATGCCTAGCAGGTCTGTGCTGCTAGGACAGTGGAGGGAGGCAGGAAATAAACCTCTTCCCTGCCCCCTTTGCATTATGGGGGCTGGCATCTGGCAACACCCCCAACCCCACCCACCCCATCTCCAGCTCAGGAGCAGAGGGGCGGGGCCAGCCCTGCTCCACTGGAGCACAGAACACAGCCCAGCCCAGGGCTGCAGAGCATGTTGGGATGCTGGGGGACTCTGGTTTAACTTAAACCAGCAAGGGGTCTGGGACAGAAGTTCCATAAACCAGTTTGAACTCAATCAAACAGTCTGATACTACATTCAACCAGGTTTATCTCAAACTGGTTTCAGCCATTTTAAAACTGGTTTCTGTGCACTGAACTTCTGTTCTGTTACACATTTAAACAAGTTTCTGATCACTTAAACCAGTTTGTGTGACTTCTGTCCCTAGTCCTTGTATAAAGTAATGGATATCGTTGAGGAATTTCTCTAAAATTCTATTGGTTACAATCCTGGTAAGTTTAATATAATTTTTTCCTGAAGGAAAAAACATCATTTCCATTTACTACATTTTTTGTAAGCTAAAAAGTTCCCTTCCTCTTGTCCCCACACCAACTTTTCTTCCATTAATTATGTATCCAGCATCCAGCATTGATGTATGTTTGAGAGAAAATTTAAAATGAGGGTGTTTCGCATCCTCAAAGAACAGTCTAAAGTTTGAACTCAGGCAAGAAAAAAGAACAGAGGTAGCGGACAGGAGGAGAGCATGCAACTGGTAACACAAGCCATGTCTGCTTCAGCAGCTGCAGGAACAGGGAGGGGCCCGCTGGGGGAGATGGCATGCTGCAGTGGGGTGGAGGACAGGACTGTTATTTTCATTCAATGCTTCTGAAAAGAGTATCTTATTTTCATTGTGTAGTCAACAAATCTGAGCTCCTTGTTCATAAAGACTTCTTCCCACCCAGTCATATGCAGACTTATTCCCTTCTTTACATGTCCTACACTTCACCTGCTGCTGAGTCAGACAGGAACTGATCAGAATGAATCAGTGGAGAGCTGCAGTTGCCAACACTAGAAGCCTCTCTTTCTAAATGGTACAAAGCCAACAACCATTTCCCTAGTGTGGCAACCTGTTTGATAGTTTAGAAACCTGTTTCCCTTTGTAAATGTTTTCCTCTTGTCCTAAAATCAGAGCACTGGAAAACAAGGACCCTCATACCTTGTCACAGCTGTGAGACAACAATCTTAAAGTCTCTCTCTTAAGACTATGTCCAGGATATTTCCCTTCCCCTTTGTAACTGTCTGGTTCAACAGTAATTTGGGTCAAAATTTAGCAAAACTAGTAACCCTTCCTTGGGTTCAAATACACTCACAATGAATTAGGATGAAACATAACTCCTACTGGGGACTCCTTGACAAAAAGCTCACTCAATTCAGTGGTGACATGATTTCACTTGTGGTTGTTTCTTTTTTCACCTGTGATTGGTTTTTGAGCTTTTTTTTTTTTTTTTTTTTGGGGGGGGGGGGGGAGGCAGAGATGGTTGACCATAAACATAGGAAAATGAAGACCTGTGGCCTGACCCTTGAAGTGCTCATTTAAGAACAAGTTGTGTTTATATACATGTATGTGTGTGTGTGTGTGTGTGTGTGTGTGTGTGTGTGTGTGTGTGTGTGTGTGTGAGAGAGCATGCACACATTTGACAGAAAGAGAGATGGAGAGATATCATGGATACAGGATATAATCATGTAGAGTTTTTTGACCACAAACCCATTTTAATTCCCTTCAGGGGCTCCAGAGAACTTTTTCTGTATTATTACATATTCATCTGTACTGCTTCAACATGGTCTTTTGGCTGCAATTTTTTAAACTTGGCCCTTTCTTCAGTTGGGCTAAGTCACACTTCTTTTTGAAACTCTCCCCAAGACTGAGAATCTAGTCATTGCATTTTAAACATTATTACTAATATCGTACAAACCAGTTATGTTACTTGGGAAAATAAAACATTCTGAGGGCCTCCAAGTTTCATCAGAAGGAAATTCCTATTCAGTGTCTTTACTTTGGAAGACCAGGGGCTATACACAGATGAGATTCTAGATGAGAGGGCACCTGGAAGAGGCTTGGCTCCTCAGTTGTATCTGAATTTCCTTTAAATTCCTATAGTTTGGCTTCAGGCATTCTTCCCAACCAGGAAGAGTAGCACCTTACTTTGCATAAGTCAGCAATAGGAGACTAATTATTTCAAGCAAAAATATCCAGATCAGGCTTTTATTTTAGTGTTAGATATACCAAAAACTATCAGGCTTTGTTTTCCTCTGAGACTAGAGATTAGAAACATTATTTCATATGTAGAATGTTCTTAATGTTGTTAGACTGAAAAAATGTGCTCATGCTTTTCCTTCAACAGGACCTGAGTCTTTGACTCAGGCTCCTAGAAGGTTGCATGAGTTCTAGTCTGACAAACCTCTTCCAGCATGTTCATGCAGTCAGTCAGTGGAAAGTCTGTATTCTATGAAAATATTTCTTTCTGCATTGTTTCTAGCATTTTGTGCTGACAGCTCTCACGTTTTATTATATTCTCTGTTTTACTATGAAATGCCATCCCTTTTAACATGACTGAAGTGTTGAAAGGTCTAATTGATTAAATTGTAACTACATTTAAAATCATTGTGAAAAGTGGTATCTTATGCTATGATGTTTTAAGCAGCTTGCTAATTAGCTTTAACTGAGAAAAAAAGAAGTGGTTTGTGGAATATATTTTTTTGTCTATTTGTTTGTTTTAGTTCAGGGGGGTCACAACATTGTGCATACCATGAATCAGATATGGCAACGGAAAAAAGCATTTTAGATTCTTCCCATGCCCATTTATCCATTGAGGATGGCAGCAGTGAAACCCCTGCACCTGTTCATAACTTCTCTTGGAGTCTTGATTTAGTGGCTTAGAAGAAATCCTTGCCTTACTCCTCTAGGAGATTATTAGTCTGGACTGTCACAAAGGGCACTCCGATTAAAAATGGAAAATAAAGATACTTGTTTATCAGGATTTGGGATGTATGAATGATGAAAAACCTCATGTATCAGAGGAAACAAAATCTGGAAATTATTTAGCAATAGCTAAATACATCTGCCATATATCAAATGCACACAGCAGGAAACACTGGCTATGATTCAGTCAGGCACTTTGGCATGTGCTTAAAGCACTTTGAAGCAGTGGGACTTAAGCATGTGCTTAAATGCATTACTGAAGAGGGGCTTGGGAGTGGCAAAGAGAAAAAAGAACTACAAACTTTTCAAATATGTGGCCAAGCTGTTTAGACAGGATACGAGTTTTTTTGTTCTCCATTTGTATGTGACCAGCAAATGGGGTCCTCTCTCATGATTACGGCTTGTAGGTCCTGCAATAATACAACTAATAAATAATAAAATGGCGTGGGATGGTTTAGTCAGCAGTGATCCTACTGGAAGCAGATGGCTGTACTAAATGACCTCATGAGGTCCCTTCCAGGCCTACTTTCCTATGATCTTATAAAAAAAGAATATCTACCACAACAAATGGATCAACAGAAGGACACAGAGGTACAAGTTCAGATTGCAAATGAATTCAGTGAATCCAAATTAATCTCCTCAAGCTCTAGAAGAGTTTAGAATCCTGACCAGAACTTGGCCATGTTAGCCCTTCTGCATGGACATAAAAAGATTATTCCTTACAGGGCAGAGTCCTATTTAACTATAAAAATTAACATACAGCGCTTTGCAGATATTTCTCTTTAAAAAAATAAAATAAAACTTGCAGACTAGAAAAATGATACATTTCTAAAGTGTTTCTGGACTACTCCACAAAATACTATAAAGATGTTAAATTATATCATGTAGGTTAAAAGACCTGAGAACAAAACAGTAAAAAAAAATTACAAGCTATAGGACATTTTCCATAAAGAGAGGGTTAACTCCGAGTGAACTGAAAGCTAAAAAAAATAAAAAATAAAAATCTCACTTTCATTTGATTTTCCTAAAGCACATAGTAGCTGATACATAGAAGATACTCATGCAATTAAGGCTCACGACAGCACTATATCTAAATAGTAAAATAAAATTGGCCTCATAGCAAATCTCTCATATTATAAAAAGTCATGCAGCACATAAGAAGTGCTTCCAGGTTTATGAAAATATCTTTCCTTTTAGTTCTCATGCGTTTGAAACTCCCAAGATACATTTTAAATTTGGGATTGGAACAAACATTTAAAACTCAGTTAAAACTATTACCACATTTAGTTGAATATAAGATGGCTCTCCAATAATTTGATTCTATATATGGAAAATGTATAAATCTGTTATAATTTTCCAGGTATAGAATCTAATTATTAAAAGCTTGCCTTGAATTTGTCTCCCTGCAACTGCTACAGCAGGAAAAATAAGCTGGGGGAGTCAGGTAACCCATTAGGTTTCTGCACCCACAACTTCTTCCCCCTGCAGCCCCTTCCCCCCCTTCTTCTTATTGTCGGACTCTGTTCTCCCTGAGCACATGGAAGTGAGGTGCAAATCTGAATGCACTGGGCTAATCTACACAAGATGTTTACAGCACAGTAGACTGTTTAGCTGTACAGTAAGCATTGCACACCTACATATGTGCTCTATTAGGTTGGAGTAAACAAATTTACTCCACAGCAGTGCAGGTGCAGATGCTGCCCAGGCTGGCTGGAGAAGGAGGGTGCTTCAGTACAGCAGCTGCCTGCTATCTAGCCCCACACTGAAGTGCTCTCATGCCCCAGCCAGCAACTCTGCAGTGTGCTGAGTCAGGAGGAGCTGCCCCGGGCTGGCAGGCTGACCCACAGACCCCCTGCCAGCTGGGGCTGCTCTGACCTGGCTTAATATGCTGCGGTTTCAAGTGCCCATGAAGACAGTGCCCAGAAGCAATAAGCTCTGGAGTGATAAGAGTTTATTCATGCACATTAATTGCACATGTAGATATGCCAACTGACCTTGAAATAAGCATACCTATAGTAATCTGCCTATATGCAAATTACAGGCACCCATGGACTTAGTTTGTCCAGAATTGATGCATTTTGCCTTTTTTTCAAACTGTCACAAGTGTTAGCACAGGTACTCCATAGACACACTTTTAAGCAGCACTTTTGTACCTACATAGACTACAAACTATGAATGATATTAATCCAAAGCCAAAAGACTCATGATTTATTGGGCTGGGCCTGAGCAGAGTCAACAGCATTTCAAGCCATGGTGACTCCACAGCTCAGCACTGCTCACTATGGGTGTCACCATGAGCACACAGCTTGCAGTGCCTCAAAGTCATGAAGGCACCGCAATTCACATGCAATGCATGTGAACTCATGCACTGCACTGCTAATTTGCAGTGCAGATGTTTTGACACTGACAGAGCCCAGTATCAAAAAAGTCGCTAAAAAGCAGTGCAGTGCACATGGCACCAGTGTGTGCCACCAGAAACAAGAGCCTGGCCAGTCAGAGCCATGCTCTAGCTGCTGACCAGACTCCAAGCAGTCAAATCACAGCTGCTGCTGCCCCAGAAAGCCCCCAGGATAAGCTGCTGGCCCCCTGCTCATAGGCAGATTAAACACATGGGCCAGCAGGGCCCAGGCCCAGGGGCCCCTACCAATCGGGGTTCCACTTGCGGTTCATTCCTCATCAGTGGGGAAACAAAACCTGTGGTTTTAAACATAATGCCATTTGTGTCTCCCCACTCATCAGCAGCAAAGAGCAGGGCCCCAGGAGTCCCTCAGCTAATCAACAGCAGAGAGACAAAAATGGTACCAAGTTTAAAATTGTGCCTTTCACTTCCCTGCTGAGGAGTAAGCCACATGCACAGCCCCTACACCACTCAGTGGCCAGGGGGGAGTGGGGGGGGGGGAGGAGGAGTGAGGAGGAAGGGCGGGACTGGGGAAACCTGCAGAATTAAAAGGTGCTGCCACACGAGGCCAGGAGCACAGGCAGGCAGTGTGGAGAGCAGCTCCCTGTAGGTATGTCTAATGAGAGGGAAAGGGACATGGGGGGAGGAGGTAGATCAAGGCCCCTGTGGTGAGAGGGGAGTGGGGCAGGGGATGGGGCAGGGGCAGGCACTGCCCAGCCAGGGTGGTGAATGGGACCATGGGGTGGGGCATGGGGCGAAGCCACAGGCAGCTGGTTCAGGGGACATGGGTTGGGGGTGCAGCTCTTTGGAGCCCTGTAATCCTCCAAAAATTTAAATGCAGATGAGGTGTAAGGCAACCTAGTGTGGCTCCACCTCATGGAAGGCAGGGTCACACTAATCATATGCTACAAACTGAGAGGCAGAGGTTGAAAGAGAGATTCTGGATTTCATAGACATTCGGGCTGGAAAGGACCCCAGAGGATCATCAAGTCCAGCCCCCTGCCCCATGGGCAGGAAGTCAGCAGGGATCATAGGATCCCAGCAAGATAAGCATCCAAATGCGTCTTGAAGGTGTTCAAAGTAGGTGCTTAAACCACCTCTGGCGGCAGTCTATTACAAACCTTGGGGTCTCGGACAGTAAAGAAGTTCTTCCTTAAGTCCAGTCTGAATCGGTCACGGCAAAGTTTGTGGCCGTTTGATTTTGCCGTTCCTTGGGGCGCTCTGGCGAACAGATGTTCCCCCAGATCCTGATGAGCACCCCTGATAAACTTATAGGTGGCCACCAGATCACCCCTGAGCCTACGCTTTTCCAGGATGAAGAGTCCCATGGCTCTCAGCCTCTCATCATAAGGTCTGTTTTCCTGACCTCTGATCACGTGCGTGGCTCTCCTCTGAACCCTCTCAAGCTTCTCCACATCATTTTTTAAATTGTGGAGCCCAAAACTGGATGCAGTACTCCAGCTGTGGCCTCCCCAAGGCCAAGTACAAGGGGAGAATGACGTCCCGGGATTTGCTTGAGAGCCATCTATGGATGCAAGCCAGCATTTTACTCACTTTACTAGCCGCAGCATCACATTGAAGGCTCATGTTCATCTTGTGAAGAATCGTGACCCCCAAGTCCCTTTCATCCATAGTGCTAGCCAGCGCTGCCAAGCCTATAAGCGTAGCACTGCCAAGCCTATAAGCATGCTGCAGGTTTTTCCTCCCAAGGTGGAGAACCTTGCATTTCTTGGTGTTGAACACCATCAGGTTCTCATCCACCCATTTCGTGAGCCTGTCAAGATCTGCCTGGATCGCCCTCCTGTCCTCAGGTGTGGATGCTTTACCCCAGAGTTTGGTGTCATCGGCAAACTTGGCCAGTCCACTTCTGACACCAATGTCCACATCATTAATAAAGATGTTAAACAGTATAGGCCCTAGGACAGAGCCTTGAGGGACCCCACTGGTGACCGCGCACCAAGACAATTAGCTTCCGTCAACCACCACCCTCTGGGTCCTACCACGGAGCCAATTCCCCAGCCAGAGGATCGTGGTAAGGTCAAGGCTACAGTTAGCCAGTTTTGCCAAGAGTTGATCATGGGATACCAGATTGAAGGCTTTTTTTAAAGTCAAGATATGTGACATCAATCTCTTCCCCCTTGTCAAGATGATAAGTCACCTGGTCGTAAAAGGAAATGAGATTGGTTGAGCAAGACCTACCCGCAACAAACCCATGCTGGGTATCCCTCAGGATATTGCCGTCAGCTAGTCTGTATAGGATGGCCTCTTTGATAATATTTTCCAAGACCTTCCCCAGGATAGAGGTTAGGCTGATGGGCCTGTAGTTTGCCGGATCTACTTTCCTCACTTTCTTGAAGATAGGCACAACACTGGCCTTCTTCCAATCTTCAGGCACTTCACCTGAGCGCCAGGAGCTCTCAAAGATCCATGCCAGGGGCTGAGCTATGATGCTTGCCAGCTCCTTGAGTACCCTGGGGTGTAAACCATCAGGGCCGGCTGACTTGAAGGTATCCAGCCTGTCAAGGTGTTCCTTCACGAGGTCAGCTTCGATGGAGGGCAAGGAATCTCCCTCACCTGGGCCTCCCTGACCCACAGTAGGCAGGGGCATCCCATGGGACTGCTGAAAAACTGATGCAAAGTACCCATTTAGCAAGTTTGCTTTTTCATGGGCATGGGTTGTCAGTTGTCCCATCTGGTTTAGCAGGGGTCCAATGTTGCCCTTGCTTTTCCTCTGGCTCCCCACATATCTAAAAAAGGACTTTTTATTGTCCTGGATATTTGTGGCTAGCTGGAGTTCCATCACAGCCTTGGCTTTCCTAGTTTGCTCTCTGCAGGTCCAGACCAGAGCAGAGTATTCCTCCTTGGTGGTGGTTCCAGTCCTCCATCCTTTGTAGGTCTTCCTTTTAAGATGCAGAAGGTCCGCCAGTTCCCTGGAGAACCAGGGGGGCTACTGTGCCCTTTTGCTGCCTTTCCTCCAAGATGGGACGGACTTTGCTTGCGCATCCAGGATTGCTCCCTTGAGGAGCAACCACTCATCCTGAACTCCCCTCTCCATTGGGTTGTGGCCCTTTAGGGCCTCACTGACAAGCCTCCTTAGCTTGTCAAAGTCAGCTTTCCTGAAGTTGAGGACTTCTGTATTACTGACTGACTTGACAACTTTATGGCAGATGGTGAAGGTGATCAGCTCGTGGTCACTGTCACCCAGCTTCCCTTTGATAGTTAGGTCACTGATTAGGTCGTTCCCAGTTGCCAGTACGAGGTCGAGCAGCGTTTACCTCTCGTCAGCCCATAGACTTCCTGCATCAGATAGAGGTCATCCATGCACGAGAGAAAGCTTTGTGACCACTTGGATTTGGTTGAGTGCTCCTCCCACAAGATGTTTGGGTAAAGTCTTAAGGATTAACTGTTTGGGGCCCAGTTTGGTGATATTTGACAGACATTTAAGGCAGGTGAAGAAACAAGAATAACTGGAAATGGGAAAGATGCAGCTCAGCTGTGGGAATGAAGAGGAAGTAAAAATGTATACAATGTAGAGGCTTGCCATTACTTTAAAGAGTTGGTGGTGATAGGGACTGTGCATAATAGGTACTATCGTACATCTTATTAAGATTGGCTGTACTCACCTATCCTTGTGGTGAAGGGTGCACCACTAAAGATTTTTTGGGCCAATATCAATGGCCGATTATTGACCAGCCGTATCAGCTGATACCAAGCCAATTGCTGATATGCAGCCCAGCAGCTTGGAGAGCAGCATCCAGATGGTAAGTCTGTTGGGGTTGGGGGGGAAGGGTTGAGGGAAGGAAGGGGCATGTGGGCAAATTAAGGCCCCCCATAGTGAGGGAGGAAGTGGAGCAGTGGCAGGGGCTGGTGCTGCACAGTCAGGGTGGGCCCAGGTGCAGGATGGAGCCACAGGCAGCTTGTCCGGGGGGAGGGGGAGGGGGGGGGCCCGCTGCTGCACACACCCTGGAGGAGGTATGGGGGGCACATGCCCCCCAGCTATGTGCATGGGCAGAGGGCAGGCTGCCGCTGCAGGCTTGGGGCCAAGGGCTGTGCGAACCTCTTCCCAGTAGGGGGCTGGGCTAGGGCTGCATGCATGCAGCATTTATCTGAGATATTATCAGCCCATCAGCCAAAAAAAGCTGATTGCCGATAATTTCAGGTTTCCTTTTGTTGGTGCACCTCTACTTGTGGTAGATTCTCCTTGGTATGTTTGCCAATATGGACTATACGTTTTATAGTCATGCTCAGTGTTGGCTGCATTTAATCAGCTTCATAGTTGGTTTTCTGTTACTAATGATAGATAAGGTATTTAGTGAGGTTTCCTTGTATGCAAATACAAAACAAGGGGCTCCCCCCACCCCATGCAGATGGGGGAAAAAAAACCAAAACCCCTAAAAAACCTTGTATGGTAATTTTTACCTGGTTCTGATAAAAATATAGCCCCAGTTTGCTTAGCACAAAGTTTAGGTTTCTTTAGAAAGCTGCAATCTTCAGCTGAACTTTCAAAACAAACCAAGGAAGAGTTTAGTTTTTGTTACAAATTAGCTCTAGAAATTTGAGTGTAGTTTTAGGTTTCGTTGTAACCAATCTGCAAGACAGCAGGGTACACAAACACAAGCAAATGAGAACTGAAATTTTAAAAGTGAGGTTGCAAGAATATACAAATATATCTTATAGGATAAAGCTAGATGGAATAACCCTGAAATGTTTATACTCAAAACACAAGCAACCTCAAAAAGAGGCTTGCAGAGTAACATAGTTTAATAATTCATTCTTTATTCCAGGGCTTTTACAGGGCAATTGGCAGAACTGGTAGTGAATCTTCTAGCAAAACCCACCCAGACTTAAATAACACTTTTAGCAACCCAAATACTCTTTTCCAACTATTTTAAAACAAGCAAATGAAGCCTGATTCAAGCGAGCTAAATGAGTCAACAGGATGTTCTTCATTGACTTCCATGGACTTTGAAAGAGGCCTACAGACTGCTCAACAATTGTCTGTGATCCTTGAGAGACACCCTTTGGGATTCACAGTTCAGAGCCTTTCACTAGAGATTATTTCCTCTTTTCTAAGAAGCCTCTTTTTGTTGTGTCTCATTTTTGTATCTGCACAGCTGATTCTCAAAACCGACCCAAGACAATAAACACTCATTTCCTTTGTGCCAGAGGAAAAATGCCTGCTACTACAAGAGAAAGTTACTACTAAAAATCGATTGTAAGCACAATAAAAGAGAAGTTTTCTTCCATCCGTTGAATAAAGTTCAGGAGGCCTTTATGAAACCTCTATGAAAATGTTTTCAAATGTGAATATTCCCAAATTACCACCATCTGTGATGATTAAGCAAGTGCTGCTACACTCATATGTCAGAAACATGAGGGTCAGAAAGCCAGCAACAGGAATGTCAATAAGACCTTGGGTGCCTGAACAGGGACCATAAGGGCATACATAGATGATGTGGTCGGCTGTCTGAGCTTAAGCACCAGCCAGCATCATTGGAGACTCCCCAAGAATGCATGCTCACCTTAAAACCATCCAATGCTTGTTCTGAGATGGTTAAGAACACCCCAGGTCCTGGGGGCAGCTGCCAGCCTGAGGAGTAGAAACTGGTGTTGGGGATGAAGATTTTTAGGAAGTTCTTGTGCAGCATATTGCCTGCTCCACTGATGGGAGGTCCATGCTATAGGTGACATGCCATCTGAGCATTCAGTGAGCTTGTTGACCTGAGTGAAGAACAGGTTCCAAAACTTCAGGCGGTAGTTGGTGTCCAGCCTAGCAGCTGCAAGCCAGAAGTGAAAAGAATGGACCAGATCTTGGGCTTTGAGGCCTACGGTCAACATAGCAGCTTGTCTCCGGATGTTAGAGGGTGAACACCTGAGGGGACTTGTAAATAGTCAACTGGAGCTAATGTAAGGCATCTGGTGATGGCTCTTATGACCCTGTTAAGACTGGAATCCACTAACTTAGTGTGCATGCTTCAGCCCCACACTGGTGCACAGTACTCAGCAGAAGCATATGCAAGTGCAAAGTGGAGGTGAGAAGTAAAGGTAGTCAACCAGCTAAAGCAGGCAAACAGTAGTAAGCCTACAACTGCTGCTGAATACGTGTTCCTAACTTGTGTTTACACTGTTTTCCTTCACTTATTTTTTGAATGAAGGACAAAGCAAGACCAAATCCTGTTCTCAGTTTACTCTGGTGTCCTGCCATTGACTAAAGTAGGGGTGCACTGGTTAACAGAGCATACCTTGGCTCAAAAATCAATTATCAGTTTCCTTTTTGTGTTATCACTTTAAAACAAAAACAAACAAAACACCATCACACAGCTGTACAACAGACAACTACAATTGTTTGTATGTTCTATCCAGAAGTCAAATGCAGCATCTCCATCAGCTCTGGGCTACAGATGATACCTTAAAAGAGTGGGAAAACAAGCTCAAATTGAGGCCCAAAAAAGATAGAAGGGAGGCAGAAGACGGTAAACAGCACACATTTTGCTCTTATAAAATTGGGTTGTGTAGATTGATTTGGCAATAGGGTCAGGTCAGGTGAAATTTCTCTAAAGAAAGATAATTCAAAGTAATGAAAAACTACAGAGATTGTAAAATCAGGCACTCCTATCTACTCATTCACGTCCTCTTTCTTGGAATATCAGACAAGGGGTCACAAAATACAAGGCAGTGTGATTTTAAAACTTCTTTTTCTTTTTATTGCAATGTAGAACCAGCTTGAGGAACTCACTGCTTTAAAAAAAACAGAATAAAAAAAAAAGTAGGGCTGGAAAGAACCTCAGGAGGACATCTGCTCAAGGCAGGACCATTCCTGTCTAGGCCATTCTAACCTGCTCTTAAAAACTTCTAAGGAAGGAGATGCCACAACCTCTTTAGGCTGTCTGATCCAATGCTTAACCACACTCTTAGTGAAAAAGCTCTTGCTAATAGCCAATCTTATTTTCTCTTGCTGTAATTTAAGACTATTGCTCCTTGTCTTGTTTCCGTAAGTACAGCAAACAGTTGATCACCATCTGATCTATAATCACTCTTTAGGTATTTGAAGACTTTCTCAAATGTCCTCTCAGTCTTTTCTTCTCCAGACTAAATAATCTCAGTTCTTTCAACCTATCCTCATAAATCATGTTTCCCAGGCCCTTAATCATTAATCCCACACCTTTAGCATTGAATGATAGGAGTAGATAATCACCGAGTCTAGTGGCATTTGAAACAAGATTCAATAGTTAACTTACATGTCAACTTTCTTACTGTCTGTACAACAGACAAAACCCTTCTGCTTCAGGGAAGAGGTTAATTATTAACTGATGGGTATGACTAACTTCTTCTATAGACAAGAGGATTCATTACACCAAGGGTGGCCAAGCTGCAACATGGGTACCACAAGTGGCCCAGGCATCACACAGCAGACTGGGGAGGGGACAGACAGCACAGTAAGCAGAAAACAGTGCATCAGATCAGGCACAGAGCAGGAAACAGAAAGCAGAGCACCAGCTTGGGCAGTGAGCACATGCCAGGAAGCAGAAAGTTGAGCAGCATATCAGATAGAGGAAAGGCGTCGGAGGTGAGTGTGTGGGGCTAAATTTGTGGCACACCGGCCAAAAAGATTGGCTCCCACTGCTTTATACCTTCCTCTGAATTCTAGTACTGGCTGCTATTGGATATAATGCTAGACAGCCGATGTGATGCAGTAGTTCTTACGTTGCTTAAATGGTCAAGACCTTTGTTCTACATCTCATCTAGAAAAACATCATTACCAGTAGCTACATGCTCCAAGCACCAGACGGGGGCATCAGTTCAGGACTGACTCAGAGGGAAGAGTGCCATACCAAATCATCCATACCACTTCTCAGCATGCCTAGCTGCTCCTTGGCAGTCTCCCATTCAAGTGTTTGTCCTGCTTAGCATGAAAAAACTGATAGGAACACAACTCAAGGCTATATGGCTGCAGTAGAGTGCATAAGCAGTAACATGTGTCAGTCTACCTAGTAAGTTAAACAAAGAAAACCCTAGCTTTATGTTCAACGCCTCTCTCTCTCTCTGTTCTTGGCAAACGTGTGTGTGTGTGTGTGTGTGTGTGTGTGTGTGTGTATTAGAATTAAAAAGTTTATAATACGTTCAGCACAGCTGAGAGCCAAAGTGAGGCCATGCTTTAAAAATGTTCAGTTTCGTAGATTTTTGCTGGTAGGATGGAGTTTTAATTTCTTTTAAATTTCTTTTCCATTAGAGCTGCACTAATATATATATAAAAAGCAAATTCATGAAAGACACAGAAAGTAGGCTGGACTGTAATAAGATTAAAAAGCAAAATGATTTTTAAAGGTTGGCCATGTTGCAATTTAGCAGATTCTGTTGGTTGTATTTAGGGATCACATAGAAGTATTACCATGTCTCATGATTTACTCGGTGGAATAGAGGGAGAGAAAAAAAGGTGGTTCTGAGGATGATGTGGTCCAAAGAAACAAAAAAAAGTTCACAAAACTAAATCCAAACTGGTTTTAGTCATGCATATCACACATCTTATCGAAATCTGCATTTATAGTATCGAATAAATTATTTCTGGTCTTCAAAGTACATTCTGCTCAAACTGTATTCCCTAGTTGGCCACAACTGGGAAACAACTTTAGGTTCTGATTTGATTCTAACTACATTTTTCACAATGACTGAGGCAAGGTAGCATCATCCAGATCTGTATTTTTCCAGATAAACTATCATCTATCCAGCATAGTAAGCTTGTAAACTTTGCTGTCCTTTATACATAGGCAGATTAATGTACAGGCCAGCTGGGCCCAGGCCCAGGGGCCCCTCCAGTCAGGGCCCCCCCAAATCCTCATCAGCATGGAAGTGAAAGCCATGGTTTTAAACTTGGTGCTGTTTTTGTCTCCCAGTAGGGAGACAAAAATGGCACCATGTTTAAAACTGTGGCTTTTGCTTTCACTTCCCTGGGAGCTGGAAGCAGGGCCCCTCCGCCAATGGGGTGGGGAGGGCCAGGGCTGGGGCCGGGCCGGACCAGGAGTGCCATCTTGCGGGGCTGGGGAGCTGGCCAGGAGTGCCATGACTCTGCAGGCAGGCAGTGGCTATAGACCCCCACAAAAATATTTACCTTGACCCCCCCAATATCCACATCTCCCAGCACAAGTGCAGCACTACCAGCCCAGCCTGGCCCTGTGCTTCTGCATTGCCACATGCAACAGTCAGGCAGATATATCTAATGGGGCAGGGGCGTGGGAGAGGGAAGGCACAGATTGAAGCCCCTGCAGTGAGGAAGGGAGTAGGGCAGGGGCTGGGGTGGGGAGCTAGATGGAGCTGCAAGTTGATTGTGGTGGGGAGGGGAGGGTGACCTCAGAGTGATCGAGAGTGGAGGAGGAAGGAGGTCTTGTGAGGGGAAAGTGTGTGTCTGGGTGTACATGTGTCTGTCCATGCCTCTATGCATGTTTGCGCTGCAGGGAGGGACCGGGCCAACCCGGAGAGCTCCCATGGGGGGAGGAGGCCTTTATCTTTGCCCAGGGCCCTCAAAATCCTGTATGTATAACTCCGACTAAACCAGAAACTTCTTGATTGACTCAATGATGTCAGACTCATGTCTATTATGCCCAATAAATGCACATGCTCAACTGTTTTCCTTAGTGCAAGTTTTAGTTAATAAAATCACAAAGAGAGCTTAGACAGTGCATTTTAATGCGATTACTGGACATCTTGGGTACATTATGTCGTAGCCTTTGGCCATAATACCACCCAAAGCATGCTATAATGGTCTACAAATTAACTGTCTTCCATATTGTCTTATGACTTAGGTATGAAACTTGGATGTAATATACAGTATCAAAAGAAAAGTTTTAATGACCTGTGACAGAATGCTCAATAGAAAAAAAAGTTAATTCTTTTTTGAACTCCTCCGTTTCCATGAAGAAAGTATTTCAGTGGAAAAATCAGACTTTGCAGCATTTACAGGAAAATAACATTAAATAACATGCAGCACCTACAAAAATGTTTTAAAAATGAAAGGCATTACATCAGCCTGGCAAAATCAAAATAAAACTTATCAGCCATCAAAAATCTGCCAGCCTTCCTTTCCAGTGAAGAGCAACCTATCTGACCAAACAGTCTCATGCACAGACGTTAAGACTCTCACAATCAATGCTCCCCAAACTCTAGAGCTCTCTGTCACAAAGAAAGGTGGCCCACATGACTCTTATGGTTCCCTCCAACCCTACGATTCCTAGTTTCACATCAAAGAACTACTCTATCTACTTTGTTGGGACTCAAATCCCTTCCCCTAAATCTGTCAGGTATGTTTCCATCTCAGCCCCACACAGTCACCATTTTATTCATTTACCTCAACTTAGTAAATTGCTCTGCGTTGGTAGCTAATTTTCTTTACCATTTCATGTTTCAAATTAATCAATTTTCTACCCTGCCCTACAAAATGCACCACTGCTCTGTGGCAATTTCTTCATCTCCACATTTCTCTCCTAGTCAGGCCTCCAGGTTTCCCTTCATTTTGTATCCAGTTCTGACAGAGCCAGATCACATTTGTCATTGTAGCAACAGTCAAGGCCAAGACGTTTTGTCCAGTCCTCCTAATAAAACCATCTTTCAGTGGTTTCCATATGCATCTTTTCTCTTTGCTAGCTAATCCACTCCTCTTTTCCCCTATCCGCTGCATGTTGTGGAAAATGGACAGAGTGAGTAATGCCATTTCTTTACTCAAACCACCTAATTATCATGAAAAAGACAAAACTGTTGGATCTTGATAGATATTTTAGGTTGTTTTAAGGGTTTTGGTTTTTCTTTTGTTTTTTAGATTGGGGTGAATTCCTTGACCCGACTCCAGCCCTTTATGCCAGATGCAGCTATTCTAAAAGCTCCGTTTCTAGCTCAAAGCAAACTTGCCCCACAAAAGCAGTTCAAAAGACAATCGCAGGACAGCTTTTCTTGTACTCTTTACCTGCCCTAAAGGAAGCACTATGCTGGAAACAGAAGAAGTGTGTCAAATGTAGACAGAAGCACTACCTAGATCCAAAGAGTGCAGGTGCCCACACTGCAAGCCAGAAAGACTGTCATGACTTCTAGCACTCTCCAAATTACACTAGGGCTTCTCTAGTCGTACCTCTCCTGGCTCCTCTAGGAGATGCAACCACTCTAGACCCCTCCTGCTCCTTTAAGGTGCAGCAAAGAATCTTACCTGAGATTTACTACTCAAAATCCATGGCAGTAACTGTAGCATATAGATACATGTGCCACACTGACATGAAAGCATTATAGATGCAGAAGCAAAGCACCGTGATCTAAGCACCCTGAGTGTCATATAACGTCCAACCTCAAAAAGAAACTGTGTCTAAACTCTGCCTCTAGAATGGGTTAAACTATACTCCTGGATTTTTATTTGTTCTTATATTGATATGATGTTCCTGCTTCTCCTCCTCCCCCACCAAAAAGGTTCAAAGGTGGCTTTCAACAAGAGACAAAAAAAAAAAAAAAAAAATAGTAACAAAGTATAAATGCAGGAAGGTAGCACAAAACAAACTTCACCTCAAACCCCAAATTTCAGAAGCAATCAACCTCCATTCCACTCCCCTGCCTCTGAATGGAAACACATTGATCAATTAAAAAAATAGGACAAGTACTATGATAAAACACCCCCTTCCCCATCTCTACCCCTACTGAAGGGCAATAGCAAAGAGCACCCTTGCGCCATCTCAAAGTGGAAAAGCCTCCTTTCTGCTGTGTGTAGATTGTTGATTTGCTACTAAGTCAGTTAATTCAGGGCATGAACAAATGAACACATGCCCCATTGTAATTTAAACTGATTTAGTTGTATGCTGATGTACATTATATCAGCCTCAGGAACAGACAGATGTACAGCTATCCCATCATAACTCACACAGTGGGAAGACATTAAGATGCCTCACCACTACACTGTGGGGAAAACAGGTAAGTAACCTCTTTGCCTTTTGCAAACTGCTATTTCAGGATGGATGCAGACCTACAAAAACCTAAACTGATACAACTTAAACTGGTGGAGTTTTATCCAATTCTTTCAGAGGGGATATGCCCTTATATTCCTTTGCACTGGTTCAATGCCAATTAGACAAAAGACATACCTTAAAATGTCCCACGAGCACTTTTAAGACCCCCTGGGCACATCCAGAACTTTATTCTCAGTATTCTTTCAGCATTGCAGCCGGGAACCGTGCACAGCCAGAACGTGCCTGGCCAGGCTGGGCCAACTCCAGGCCGCACCATGCCACACAAGTCCCAGTGCTGCAGCCAGGAACCGCACAGCATGGCACAGAGCTGGCTAGCCCAGCTGGACTCTTCCTGACAGAGCAAGGTTCCAGGTTGCAACGCTGGGACCACAGAATGCAGCATGAGCCAGCCTGACCCCTGTGGTTCCCAGTTGGCTCCTGCTGCCACCAGCCCTGGCCCCGGGGGTGCCACTTCCCTCCCCCCCCCCCCCCGGTGCCATTGCTGCTTTTCCCCTGCTGCTTCTCTTCCTTCGCTGTCTACTACCACTGCTTCCCACCCCTACCCACCCGCTGCTCCCTGCCCACCTGCTGTTCCCCCCCCTACACAACCACCACTCCCCCCCACATGCCCACCTGCTTGCCATTCCAGCAGTGTGCAGCTCCCAGCTGCATAGCCAGGACTGCACAGTGTAGCAGGAGCCAGCTGGAAACCATGTGGCACTGGCTGGGCCAAGCTGACTCCTGCTGTGCTGGCAATCCTCCCTCCCCCCTCCACCCATTCTTATCTGATTCTCCACTGCCCGATGGAGAGAGGGCGGAAAACAGCCCCAGGTCGCCAGGCCAGAAGCCTCTGCTAGGTAGAAGCTTCTGGCTGGGGGGTGAGGTGGGGCTGGGGCTTGGGTAGGGCTGGATAGGCCTTGCTGCTGCTGCTGCTGGGTCCTGCCACCTTGTCATCTTTGAAAGGCAGCCATGTGAAGATAATAATTAAATTTCTAATTGTTATGGGGGCCCTGTGAGCTGGATAGAATGGCTTGGTGGACCGGATTCAGCCCATGGGCCGGATGTTGCCTGCCTCTGGCCTAACAAATGCAGTAAACAATATCACATGATGCCAGGCTGCAAGAGAGTAGTTGCATACATAGTAGGAAAAGATTATTAAGATTTCTAGTGAAATAATTTGCTAGGGGACTGTATGTAGCATATAAAATGAAGTGGTATATCAGTCCCTGTCCAGTAACAAGGAATAAGGCCCACATCATGATGATGTAACATCTGCCACCCAGAAGGATATGTTGATTATGATGAAAAGTAGCAGGAACCACCTACCTTGTTAGGTCTCAGTACTCAGCTAGTATAGAGTGCACATTCTGGATCAGACATAACCCCAAAGGCCAGTGAATCTTAAGGCATGGCTTGACCCAACAATGAACCACCAAAGCAGAAATAAGTAAATGGATAAAACCCTAAAATCTGACCAAATGCTTTGTAATTTGCATCAGTCTTTAGTGAGTCACCTAGGCTTACTTTTCTCAAATACTTCAGGATCACTCGCATAGCTGTGGGGCATGTCTACACGTGCTATTACTGCACAGGAATAAACTCCAGAGCTTATCAATCTGGAGTGTATTGTTCCCAGGCACTGCGCCTGCACATGTGCCTGGAAGCGCAGCATGCTGAGCCAGGTTGGAGCGGCCCCAGTTGGCAGAGCCTGGAGTGTTACCTTGCCAGTCTGGGGCTGCTCCCTTTGGCTCAATGTGCTGCAGAGAGACTGGTTGGAACATGAGGGTGCTTCAGCGGGGGGCTAGCCAGGAGGCAGTGCCTGTACTGAAGCACCCTCATGTCCCAGCCAACCAGGGAAGCATCTGCACATGTGCTGCTCCACAGTAGAAAACTCTGCAGCAGGATAGTACTTGTGTTTACCAGAGTTATTTAATCTACTCTGGGCTAATAGGGGCACACATGTAGACATGTGGTGTTTACTGTGCAGCTAATTAGTCCACTGCACAGTAAACATCCTGTGTAGACACTACATGATAAACTACTTCTGATTGAATTAACTGCTAAAGGAGAGGAAAAGTAGACTCCTAAGGCCAAGATCCCCTTGGTTGTGGCTTAGAAGTTGTACCAAGGAGATCAAAAGCAGGAATAGGTCCTTTTGTTTCAGTTTATTGGCACACCATGGAAGTCACTCAAACATGCAACACTTGTGGAATTCAGCATGCATGGCAAAAAAATGGATTATCACTCATGAGCATTTTGTTGCTTCTTCCAAGTGTAAAACAATGAACCAAATAGGTTAAGCTGGGAAGTAAGAGATGTTCAGAAAAAAGGGTCTCTCACTTCTTAACAGCAACACTATCATACTAGGAACTGCAAGTGGCAGCCTTATATAGGAACTCTAGATAATATAAAAGAAATGAACAGTATAAGCAGAATCCAAAATCCACAAGAAAGCAAATAAGCCACCATTTCCCATCAAATAAATACAGACAACCCTCAAGGAGGCACTGCTACCACCAATCCAGACAACACCTAAAAATCATGATGCATCACTTTACTGTAAGACCCTCCCAGACTACCCTTTTCCAAGAAGCAGCCAGACAAGCCTAAGGCTTTTCCCAGAGGGTCTGTGTGTTTCTCTTATTCGGTAGCGGACACTTAAGAAGCAACAAGACAAGTGTGTAATCTGGATAGCAAACATCTATCTAGGCTCCTGTAAGAGAAATGAGCTATGGTTCATGAAACGACACAGACAAGAGAAGAAATCACCAGGGGACATTAAAAAGGAAGTTTCTGGCACAGCACCATTTTCCAGAGTCATCTGAAAGGCTAGGGACAGAAATTACACATAAACTGGTATAAAAGTGATCAGAGGCCAGTTTAAACCAGTAACACAACAGAAATTCAGCGTACATAAACTGCTTTCAAACTGGCCAAAACCAGTTTAAGATAGACCTGGATGTATATAGTTTCAAACTTAACTGATTTAAGTTAAATCAGTTTATTGAACTTCTGTCCCAGATCCCCTCCAGATTCAAGTTAAGTCACAGTCCCCCAGCATCCCAGGATACTTTGCACCTCCCCTATAACTCCCCCTCCCCACCACCCTTGCAGGGTGGGCAGACTAGCTTTGGCTCAAGCTGTTTGCTCCAGCCAAACAGGGAGGCATATTCTGGGGCCCCACAGCTTCTGTCCTGGGCCACTCTAGACATATGGCCTCATTTCCGGAATCAAAAGCAAGTCTGTAACAGGCAGGGCTTTCCCAGGGCCAATCTGCCACCTCCTCGCCTGTTTCTGGGCCAACTGCCCGCCTCCTCGCCTGCCACCCCTTGTTGCCTCTTAATTGGTTCTAATCAGGTGGGAGGCTGCCAATTCTTGCCCCAATGTCAGGGGGGGCTATCTGGGGCTGCCCAACCCCCTTGTACCCACAGTATTGTGGGGGCTGGGGTTAAGGCACCCCAATCTGCCTTTCACCAGGGTGGTAACTGGCCTGGCATTTACTGGGGGCTCCTGCACCACTGGGAGCTCCACCAGGCCACCCACTCCTGAAAGGGTGCAGTTTTAGGTCATACCCAGGATCAGGAGCCTCCAAACCACTCCCTTAAGCTCCTGCCCTTACCTCCAAGATGTTTCGCACAACCCTTCAGCCAGGCAATGTTGGTGCCAGCAGCTAACTGCTCTGTTTATATAGGTGGCCAGAGTTCTAAAATAGCCACTGTAATCAAGCACCTGCTGGCTGTTTGGCTCAGCCCTTAAAGTGGCAGGCACCACCAATGCCCTGCCACAGAATTTCTGTTCATGTGCTTATCGGTTCAATCTATGCAGCTTAGACTAACCTGTGAAGATTGAATCGATTTAGCCTTCGGCTTTTTGGCTGTCTGTACTTAGCCAAAGTGGAATTTCAGTGCCTCACTGCAGTACTCAGAACTTCACTACAGTACTGAAAATGTGGTTGCTTGCTGTCTGTACTAAGGAAAGGATCTAAGTCACTGTGAGACAAGTTAAAGGGATAAATCATGCAGTGAAAAGACTCACATCATCTGCAAAATGATTATATGTCAAATTTCTATTAAAAGATCAAGTACATTAAAATATAATGGAAATGTATTGCAGAAAATTCCAATTCCACAAATGATCACTTGGGGTAAGCATATTTTAAAAATACATTTATTAAAGAATACATTTAGGAGTGAATAACAACTCAGATAATGATTTCATACAATCTTAAGCCATGTTCAGTACAACCCCTTTATGCAGATTCCATGTCTGGAAGACTCATCCTAACCTTTCAGCCAGCCCAGATAAAGGCAAGTGACCACTAGAAGCATCTTCATGTCCAGCACTAAGTAGGTTCTCTGGAGTAGTTAAGCAGAATTCAAGTTTATTGGCCAAATCCACTGATGTGCAAAATAGCAATACTATTTTGACTTCCACCATCTGAGGATATGGCTCAATATGCCATGCCCAGGAATTCTGCAGGTTCCAAAAGTAGAATTCAATTTGCCCACATGTCTGCGTTGAAATTGTTACCCTCAATAAAAGTTAGATTTGGTTAACGAGATGAAATATTTTATAATAGTTATGCTATCCAGGCCCACCTGTTTCAGTCCAGACTGGTGTGCTGGTAAAAGTTTTCTTCTTAGACAAAAAACATCTCTAGAGATTATTGTGATAAAAGCTATATATACTGGCAGATGGAGGAATGTTGTTTTGCTGCTAACTGATATTTCATTAGTAGCTGAGCTGAAGAACTCTGATGGGAGAAAGAGAGACACACAATCGGAACAGTAGTTCCCTGTGAAGCTAGGGATGCATCAGAGATAGCAAGTCTAGAAAAAGCTCACCTCTCTTAGATCTAGAATGGCTTCACACTCCTCTGGAGCACATAAAAGCTCACCCCTCTCTGGGACCTAGAATTGCTCTGTTCTTCTTTGGAGCACATAACTCTTTCTCCAAGAGAAAAGCTATCTGATCCAACTAGATAATTTATTCAGCTATTCTGGTACAGCAGACGGTGTCAATAAAGGACAGCTATGTAAGGAGAAACTTCCCAATTCTAGTGGATTTAAAATGAAAGAATTCAAACGCAGTTTAGTAAGACAAGAAATAGGAGATAAAGTTTGCAGAATGAAAGGAAGGGCCTCCAAATGATCAAACACTGCCACTTCATATCCTTTGTCCTCTTCAGTACCTACTACTGCTCCTGATTCAAGACTTGTTTCCGAAAGGATGGCCATTCCTAATCACTTCCACCAGTGAAATATCAAGCAGAGGATAGCAGAAGCAGAAAAAGCAAAACTGGAAAAAGGGAAAAAAGGCGTTCACTTGGATGAGAAAGTGGAGCAAAACAGAAAGAAGAAAGCTGAGCAAAAAATGGTGGCTTACGTCTAGCTTAGCAAAAAAAGATATTTTTATTTGGTGAGCACAGACAACATGTGCAACACTGCAGAAAGTGCTAAACAGATACAACTTTATTGTTACAGACCTTGCCAAAGTAGTGAAGCAGTGGGAAAGTTAAAAACCCTCTGACCAATGAAGACCTCATGCCAATGACAAAGTAAGACCTGCAAAGTCCTGTCATCGTTTAAAGAGAGGAGGACGAGCTTGCTGAAACAAAACCAGGCATTGACTACTTATACATATAAAAAAGGACCAAAACACTACTTAAAAACAAGACAAAATATTCATAGCAGTGTTACGTGCATTTAAGACAAAAGACAGCAAGTCATTATAAAATACCAAGTTAAGAATTTCTGAAGAGTTTCAGAAATAAAACTTTTGAAGTTTACCCAATTTTCCCAACACGCTAGATACATTTCACCCTTACTAACAATTACCATTAGGGTTATAAATTTCAGTAACAGATTGCTTACAAGAATCAGCATTACAAGCTTTTTTTTTTAATTGAAGGGAAAAACAAAATTAAAAAACCCCAAACCTTAGACCAACAATTAACATTTATTATTTTTAACAAAAAGGTAAAAGTTAAAAAGTTGGCACAGGCAAAATTACAGAAAACAAAAGCTGTGCCAGCAGTTTCCAGTTATAATCTGAATGGTCTCCAGGAACAACCCTTTAAAAATGCCCAAGCCAGCACTCATTTAAAAATCTAACTCTGGCACACTATATGGCACAAATATGACTGGAAGATGGAAGGAAAGTGTTAAATTAAATACGTACATCGTATATTGTAACCACATTAATTTAAAAATATTCTTTTACTCAAATATAAACCATTTGAGAGCACCAAAGAAGAACCAGCAATTTGGAAAAGAGGTAGGAGAGCTCTCCTGTAGACCTAAAATACAACAATTAAAAAAAACACACTTCTCTATTTTCAGATATACCAGATATTTTTCAGATGCACTGAAAGCACAGTTCTAGTGTAGAAAGGAACTATAAAATGGCATCACAGATTTCTCTATAGTCTCTCTGGGATTTCTCTATTAAACAAACAGAATTTATATGTCAAATCTTCCTCATTCTAATCACCTGACCAGCAAACTCAGTCTGCCCCACAAGAACCAAATGGGGTTCCTCCCATCTGGCACATCACCCGAATCAGTAATATATGTTCCATTGGCCAAACTGGGTGCATCCAGACAAGCACACATGTTCAGTTTGCAGCACCTCAAGTTTGTCTGAGGTGCTGCAAACCATGCACAGTGCATGTGCAGGGGCGTGCCCTGGGTCACAAAGCAGTGGCACAAATATGTGCAGCTGCTATTTATGCCACGACAAATGCACGCCCCTGAACATGCACGCTAATCTGGACATACCCTCTATGCCCTAAATTAAACTCATGCAACTGCACTATCGTTATATTCCTCCCTGGGTAACACATGCCGAAACCCATTGTCTTCAGTGGATTTCCACAAGCATCACCAAAGGGGAATACGATAAGCCATAACGTTGATGACACACAAGAACGATTTTGTTGTCCCTCAGTCAGCTGTGTTGGTTTTGCAGGGCTAGATCCAGTGATAAAACAAACAAAATAAACAAGAAAAAAATTGTCACTTAAAGACAGAAGATAGTTCTCAGGATACCCACTGAGCATACTGGAGTAAAGTAGAATCTTTTTTACAGTTACTTTTCAGAACAGAATGATAGTTTAAACAGTTTTTCATTTTTTTAAGCATTATTTTTAGAAAAAAGATGAGATGATGAAACAGCAAGTGGCATACATTTAAAATCATTACTTAAAAAAGACTACTGATTTATGTTTTATTTCCCTGGGAAAAAGGCATCGAACTCAGAAAAAAAGAAATTTATCTGAACCAGTAAAAAATCTGTGGTTGACCACTTTCTCACAACAAAATGGAGACAGAGGCATTTCATACTTGATTTTTTTCTTTAAGTTAGCTCATGCACATTAAACTGTATGGTAGCAAGTTTGTAGTGCCATGATCAGTGCCATGAAAGGTCATATTATGCCACGAAACAGTCTGCTTGGCTTCAATATTGTGCTCAGGACCATGCTGTTTGGGCACTTAAATGCAGCAAGATGAGGGCCCTTTTGGACTTCTGCCCCGCAGGCGTTCCTTGAGAATGGCATTCTGGCTGACTGCTGGTTAGGTTGTTGTTTAGTTTGGGACATTTCATCCTACCTCACCCCCTCATTCCACTGCTTTTTGAACAGCAAGGTTATAAAAAGGCAATATCTGTTTAGTCCCAATGAACTAACATAGTATAATGTATGCATTGTGTGACATAATGCATTGTGTGCACTGAAAGTGCGACATGAGTGTGTGACAGAAGGGGAGCTGGTGTGGGTATGGAACCAGACACAGAGGTGGGCTCAGTGCCAGAAGCTCTGCACGAAGTTCAATAGCCCCCATACAGTTGTCAAGAAATTGTCTGAGGTGCTATATGAGCTGGTAAGCAAGCCCAGCAGACAAACATTGGTAGTGCACTATAATCGGATGAAACCCTATACGTGCTCATGGAGCAGAGACCCTAACCCTGCAAGGGAGCTAGGAAGGCCTTTTCATCAACAACCAAGATGCCCACAACCAAGTGCTACCAGAGATTTCCTAATCGAACTGCCACCGGTTGTAACAAAAGCCTTCAGTGTCAGGCACGAGGGATTATTGTGCAGCTGGTGGCGGTTCGATTAAGAGACCTCTGGTAGCGGCTTGGTTGTGGGCATCTTGGTTGTTAATGAAAAGGCCTTCCTAGCTCCTGGTAGGGCCAAGGTCTCTGTTCCACGAGAATGTATAGGGTTTCATCCGATTATAGTGCGCTACCAACATTTGTTCGCTGGGCCGGCTCACCAGATCATGTAGCACCTCAGACAATTTCTTGACAACTGTATAGGGGACACTGAGCTTCTTGCAGAGCTTCTGGCACTGACCCCATCTCTGTGTCTGGTTCCGTACCCACACCAGCTCCCCTTCTGTCACACACTCATATTGCATTTTCGGTGCACACAATGCATTACATTACACAATGTATACATTACAATAGAGATGGGACATTGTTAAGAAACAGGAAAAATGCAAACAAGTGGAAAAGGAGGGAACTGAGTGGGTGCTGTCTCTCTGCTCCAACAGCCCCTCTATGGGCCTACCTGCATAAGATTTTACCTGTGTGAACCCTCTCCCCTGCTTCTCCCCTAAATTTAATCTCATGTTAATTTTGTAAGGCGGGGAAGGTGAAAGGCGAGAACCTTGGGCTAGGAATGGCAAAGCTGGCTGGGGAATATGGGCAGAGAGAAAGGACTAGGGGATAGCTGCATAAATGAAAGGAGAGAGGGAAGTCTTGTACCTGTGACACATCCTATCATCTCCCCAGCTGATTTGGATTGCAAGCTCTTCAGAGCAGATGCCGTGTCCAATTCTGTGTACACTTCGCACGATAGGGCCCCAATCCAGATTGCACTTTTAATGTTTCATATTGGAATCATGCTCAAAAAAACAACAACAGTGGTCTTTGAAAGCAACAAGTTCCCTAGTGCAGCTTTCACAGTGTATAGTAAACAGATCTGCATATGTCTCTTTATAAAAGAAATACGTACCTAAGGGAGGGGGAGGGGAAAAAAGTGTGTCTGAACAGATGATCTCTGCAGCCTTACACTCTCCTGCTGCTAGAAGCTTCCCACTCATCTTCTGCTTCTACTTGTTCATATTTCACATGAAACAACTACTCTTAACTGTTAATTTTCTCCTTTGTGGATTAATGTCGTATAATGCATTTGAAACTCCAAACAGCTAATACATTTCCAGTGACTGAGCTCTATCGCACTTCCGGTGACAAGCATGGAACTGCTCTTGAACAAGGGTTATTTTAGGGGTTCCCAGAATCAATCCACAACTTTTGTCTGCAGAGTTATTTTCTTGGTCACATCCTGGATATTGAGGATTGGGACAAACTCTTCAAAGGGAAATCAATGTTCCCTGGAATGCTAAGCAACAACCACTTTAAGAGCTTGAAAAATTGGATAATGAACCTTTCTTATTTATTTAAGACCAAACTTGGCAAATATGGAATATCCAACAGGAGTTAGACAGCCATGATCTCAGCATCTGGCTGTGTACAGACATCTCAAATATGTAGGTGTCATGTGGATCCAGGAGATATTGCCAAAATGTTTAATGAATAAATTTAGATTCCTTCATTTTAAGTTTTAGGATTTTCCTCCCTCTTCCTTTTCCTGTCACATTCCTAAATTAAAGATTTATGATGTTATAATTAATAAAACTTATCCTAAGACTCTCAAGTCACTAACTCCTAGGGCCAGGTACAGACATTACACTTTTAACAGCGTAAGTGATCAGAAACTGGCCTGTACCCATAACAGAACAGAAGTTTGGCACAGAAAACCAGTGTATACCTATAGAGAACAGAAACTCAGCATGCACAGACTGGTTTAAATACTGCGGAACCCAGTCTAAGATTCTTGCCCCTTCCCCCCCACACTAATAGGTGAATGTGTGTTTTGTTCTCTAGTGATCTAAAGTACACTGTTTACAGAAAACTATAACTTAGATCAACTCAGACTTTTTGAATGTCTGCACCTAGCCCTAGAGTCCTTCTTCAGCAGTGAAAAAAGGAAAAACAAATATTTAAAAAATCTTTTTTAAATGGCAAGAGCATATTACACAGCATCTGCTTTTAAAAGCTGAGGAAGTTCTTCCTACTCCTTGATCCTGCCCATTTATCTTGTAGCATCACAGTGAGAAGACAAGAGCATTTGTTCATTCTAAAACTAATAGCGACACACACATTCTGGTAGTACTTCTGGAATGAATGGAAACTGTTGAAAGCTGCATGGAAACAGCTGCATCCATGAAGCCATTTACTGTATACGACAAAATGCACAGGTCCTACAAAATCTAAGAAAAATGCTACTTACACTTAAGTGCCATCAACTGGCACCTTATTAACTATTTACATGTATGTAGAACACTCCTATAACATAAACTCAAAGGCCAAATGCTTGTCAGAACATAATTTGGGAATATCTATAGTATGTCCAGCAACTCTCTGGAAAGACACAGTGCCTAGAAAACAAGGAAGAATCAAGTTCTTTCTGCAGGGTAAGAGATTAAGAACTTTATTTAATTTGTCCTTTTTTCAGCTGTCTGGTGATGTGATGACAGATTACTGCTGTGGCTCTCCTACGTAACAGGGGCATCAGATACATGACTTAGCAGTTCTTACCAGTTCATTCATTTAAAGTCTATAGAGCCTCTAATTGCTTAGTACTTCACATTGCACCCCAAAGGTGTTTAGGGATATAAAATCATATAGTCAGAGACATTTCTCCCTGTTCACTAAACCAGATGACAGCCCTCAGTGTTGACTCTAACCCCAAAGAAGAAGGTTTCTTATGGGAAGGCAGAACTGTGAAAGTCTGTCTGCAACAATAATTTTGACTCCCCTGGAAGTAGTTTATATTGATATCCTTGCGGAAGACTGCAGCTTTACAGGTCACAAGGCAATGGCGGGTGAAGAGGAGGAGGACTAGGCACTACTTAACTTCCTGGGCAGCTTAACAAGGAATGGGCTGAGTCTTAGCTTGTTTTTCCCCCTGCTACTTCCCTTGCCTCAGTGATCTATAGGGCTGTGCGAAGCTTTGGGTGGTGATTTGATTCAGAGGAGATTCGGCCCGATTCAGTGGCCGAATCTCCAAATCGAATCAGGGGACCAATTAAAAGGTCTGAATCGGGTCGTTTCTCTTCAAAAAAGATTCGGACAGCTTCAATGATTCGGGCAGTCCCTGGGCGTGCAGAAAAAAAATACATCTAGAAAATATGAACTGCCTCCATTCATCTCAATGGGCTAAATCCAAAATCTGAAAATGATTAAATGGTCACGTTATTAACTATTTCACTCTGTATCCTTTTTATCAGATGTTTAGTTAATGCTTAGCCCATCAAACCCAGATATCTTCCCTTCTCCTCCTCACTGTAAAAAAACAAAATGCTCCCCTTCCCCTTCCCACCCCCAGCCAACCAAATCACTAACATTTCCAGCACTGTTTCTGGTTTATATAACACAGCTTTGCTTAGTCAGTACCAAAATCTAAACTTACGGAGACACAGGAAAAACAAAAAGTAATTTTCCTATCCAAATAACCAGTTCTCTATAATACTGTTCATATTTTTATTTTTATTTTTAATTTATTAATACTTCTCCATTTTTTAAATTTAAATTGAGTTGCTTCCATATGGCCAGTCTGCCACAGACTCCAAACCAGCTGGCCACAGAATGCTTATCTCTTTGACTGCAATATATGCTGCCTTTACTATTAAAGGTTTCAGGGAAACTGTCTCCCTCCCAACAGAGTCCATTTCAACCAGCTCCTGCAATGAGGTCAGAAACTCTATGACTTTACACCATGTCGTCATGCCTTTGAGCACATCATCCATGAGACACGCTGTAGGATCATGAAGGAGATAAAAATCTAAATGAAACAGTAGTCATTTAAATGCAACCTTATTTTATAATGAAAAAAACAGGAAGGGGAAATTAACATAGAAACAGTCCTGGAGCTTTTGAAAGGTTTCACCGTAGTGGTAACTACTATACAACAGACAGAAGCTCAACTAGAGTTGAGACTATTTTGCTGGATATCTGTGTTTTTCCATGTCTTTACTCTTCTGTGCGCCATGATCTAAAAACTCCTACTCCCCCACTTAATCCCTTTCTGCTATTTTTGAGTATTTCATAGATTTCATACACATTAGGGCTGGAAGGGACCTTGGAAGATCATCAAGTCCAGCCCCCCGCCCAAAGGGCAGGAAGTCAGCTGGGGTCATAGGATCCCAGCAAGATAAGCATCCAGTTTCATCTTGAAGGTGTTCAATGAAGGTGCTTGAACCACCTCCGGTGGCAGGCTGTTCCAGACCTTGGGGGCTCGGACAGTAAAGAAATTCTTCCTTATGTCCAGCCTGAAACGATCTTGTAGTAGTTTGTGACCATTCGACCTCGTCATCCCTTGGGGCGCTCTGGTGAACAAACGTTCCCCCAGATACTGGTGGTCACCCCTGATAAACTTGTAGGTGGCCATCAGATCACCCCTGAGCCTGCGTTTTTCCAGGCTAAAGAGCCCCAGGGCTCTCAGCCTGTCATCGTAGGGTCTGCTTCCCTGACCTCTGATCATGCGCGTGGCTCTTCTCTGGACTCTCTCAAGCTTCTCCACATCCTTTTTGAATTGTGGAGCCCAAAACTGGACGCAGTACTCCAGCTGCGGCCTCACTAAGGCCGAGTACAGGGGGAGAATGACGTCCCGGGATTTGCTTGAGAAGCATCTATGGATGCAAGCCAGCGTTTTGGTCGCTTTACTAGCCACAGCATCGCATTGCAGGCTCATGTTCATCTTGTGGTCAATGATGACCCCCAAGTCTCTTTCTTCCATAGTGCTAGCCAACATAGCACTGCCGAGCCTATAAAGATGCTGCAAGTTTTTTTTCCCAAGGTGGAGAACCTTGCATTTATCGGCGTTGAACACCATCAGATTCTCATCCGCCCACTTGCTGAGCCTGTCCAGGTCAGCCTGGATCACCCGCCTGTCTTCTGGTGTGGATGCTTTGCCCCAAAGTTTGGTGTCATCTGCGAACTTGGCCAGTCCACTTCTGACTCCAGTGTCCACATCATTAATGAAGATGTTGAACGGTATGGGTCCAAGGACAGAGCCCTGGGGGACCCCACTGGTCACCGGACACCACGATGAGTGACTTCCATCAATTACTACCCTCTGGGTCCGACCCCGGAGCCAGTTTTCCAGCCAGTGGATCGTGGGGGACCCAAGGCGACAATTGGCCAGTTTCTCCAAGAGGCGATCATGGGACACCAGATCGAAGGCTTTTTTGAAGTCAAGATATATGACATCAATCTCATCTCCCTTGTCCAGGTGATAGGTCACCTGGTCGTAGAAGGAAATGAGATTGGTCAAGCAAGACCTACCCGCAACAAACCCGTGCTGGCTATCCCTTAAGATGTTGGCGTCGGCCAGTCCATTAAGGATGGCCTCTTTAATAAACTTTTCTAAGATCTTCCCCGGGATAGAAGTCAGGCTGATGGGCCTATAGTTAGCTGGATCCACTTTCCTCCCTTTCTTGATGATAGGCACCACATTGGCCTTCTTCCAGTCTTCGGGCACTACACCAGAGGCCAAGAGTTTTCAAAGATCCGCACTAGAGGCTTGGCTATGATGCTCGCCAGCTCCTTGAGTACCCTGGGGTGAAGATTGTCAGGGCCGGCTGACTTGAAGGTATCCAGCTTCTCAAGATGTTCCTTCACGAAGTCTGCATTAATAGAGGGCAGGGGATCACCCTCACCCGGACTTCCCGGCCCTGTAGCGGGCATGGGCGTCCCATGGGGCTGATGAAAGACCGACGCAAAGTACCTATTTAATAGGTTGGCTTTTTCCTGGGCGTCAGTTGTCAGTTGCCCCATCTGGTTCAGCAGGGGTCCAATGTTGCCCCTGCTTTTCCTCCGGCTCCCCACATATCTGAAAAAGGACTTTTTATTGTCCTTGATGCTCAAAGCTAGTTGGAGTTCAGTTGCAGCCTTGGCTTTCCTGGTCAGCTCCCTACAGGACCCGACCAGTGCAGAATAATCCTCCTTGGAGGTGACTCCCATCCTCCATCCTTTGTAGGCCTTTCTTTTTAGCCTCAGGAGGTCTGCTAGGTCCCAGGAGAGCCAGGGGGGCTGCTGTGCCCTCTTGCTGCCTTTCCTCCGAGATGGAATAGACTTAGTTTGTGCATTGAGGATCGCTCCCTTGAGGAGCAACCACTCTTCTTGAATTCCCCTCTCCTTGTGGTCACAGTCCCTTAGGGCCTCACTGACAAGCCTCCTGAGCTTGTCAAAGTCGGCTTTCCTGAAGTCAAGGACTTGCATGTTGCTGACTGACTTGCCAGCTTTTCGGCGGATGGTGAAGGTGATCAGCTCGTGGTCGCTGTCACCCAGCTTCCCATTGATCACTAGGTCGCCGACTAGGTCATCCCCCGTAGCCAGTACCAGGTCGAGCAGTGCTTTGCCTCTCGTTGGCCCATAGACTTCTTGAGTCAGGTAGAGGTCATCCACGCACGAGAGGAAGCTCTGCGACCGCTCAGATTTTGCTGAGCGATCCTCCCACGAGATGTCCGGGTAATTGAAGTCACCCATGACAACCATGGTCCTGAAGCAAGCTGCCTCAGCCAGTTCCCGGGCAAACTCCTGGTCAAGCTCAGGACTTTGGGAGGGAGGTCTGTAATAGTCTCCCACCATTGTGTCCCCTGTGCTGTGTTCCCCATGGATTTTAACCCAGAGGGTCTCCAGCTGTCCACCCTGGTCGCCAATATCGGCTTGCAGGGACGCATAGCTTTCCTTAACATAGAGAGCTACACCCCCGCCCCTTTTCTCTACACAATCCCTCCTGTACAGGGTATAGCCATCTATACCCATGGTCCAGTCATGGGTGGAGTCCCACCAGGTCTCCGTGATCCCTATGACATCGTAACTGTTTGCACTGAGCAGGAGAATGAGTTCCTCCTGCTTATTCCCCAGGCTCCTGGCATTAGTGTACAGGCAGGCAAGTGCCCCCTGGGGGGCTCCTTCCTTGCCCACAGATTTTACCAGGGCTGGGGCTGGGGTGGGCTCCCTTGAGTGCCGTGATCCGCTGGCTTTGCAAGGATTGTTCAGCGGGCCAGCAGTGGCGGTAGTCCCCCCGTCCCCCAACGGGCTTAGTTTAAAGCCCGGTGGAGCAGGTCAGCCAGTCTGGCTGAGAAGAGCCTCCTCCCTAGGGGAGAGAGGTGGAGACCATCTCTTCCCAGCAGCTCGCTGCCTCTCTCGCCAAAGAGCGGGCTGTGGTCATGTGGTCATTTTAGGGTCAGTAACAGATTTCTGGGTGTATGATGGAAAGCAGGAGGGCAGGTTTGCAATAGCATTATTAAAGCAAATAGAGCTACTTAGACTGACTAGCTCAGAACCTGGCTCATGGCTGCCAACTTTGAGGCCAGTCCTCATTCAAATGGCAGTTGCTAACAATGGTTCAACAGATGAGAGAAACTCTAGCCAGCTAAAAGTTGAATGAAGATCTTAGGCTCACTGTCATATGGAAATTGGGCTACAGCAGAGGTTGGCAGCCAGGGATACACGTACCCCCGGGGGTACTTGAGAAGGCCATAGGGGGCATGCACAGGTGGGCAGGGACGGAGCGCAGTCACACACCATCCCATAATGTCCGCCCACCTGGCCAAACGCGGAGGGCAGGGAAGATCGCATGTGGCGGCTGCTGCCACTCCATGTTTGGCCATGTGCTAGCCCCACCCCCTGCTCCGCATCCGGCCGCCAGGGGTACACTGGTATAAAAAAGTTGAAAATCCCTGGGCTACAGCAAAAGAACACTAAAAACTTCACAACAAATGTTCCACTTACTCCAAAATAAAATCCTAAATGGGACCTTATTAGACTCCAAAGGGTGATGTTCTCACAAGTGCCTAGTAGTTACCTAGCCAAAAGCAACAGTGACTTGTGATTAGGAGACTGGGTCCTAAATCACTAAGACATTTTCATAACAATCCCCCTAACAACTCTATCCATGACATTCCTCTGGTTTCCAAGTACTTTGCAATCAATACATTTTCCTTGCAACATGCACACAGTTCAGAAAGTCATCCCCATTTTTACTGACAGAGAAAATAAGCAAATTACCCAAGGTGATGTTCTCCAGACAAACTGAAAAGTTACTATATGTCAAGTATTTAACGTGTTCAGTGCTTCCAAGGTTCTATCACGAAATGATTTCTCCTTAGTATGTATACAGTAACATTTGCAAATCCTAAATCTCTCTCAGTACCTCAAAACCAAGCTGTCTACATAAGTTTGGTTTGCATAAAGTTACCCAGTAAAAGGATATTTAAGGGGAAAAAATGGAGGTCACCAGTACAGTTGTAAAGGACATGACTCACACTACAAACCTAATTCAGCAAGGTACATTATTAGCACATGCCAGGCTGGAGCACATCAACAGAGCTACTTGTATCCTTTTTTTATTTTTTTTATTTTTGGGGGGGGGAGGGGGTCACATCCTAAAGTACCCTGATGAAATGAATGGGACACAGAAAATTTCCTCAGCAAGTAACTATGGAGAAATAACGTTCTCCCATTAGCTTCTCCAACACCTTATTTCAAAGCACATATCTCTTGCCTACCAAGATACATCCATCACCTCTCTTCCAAAGCATCTAGTCCTCTACTTTTTTTTTATCTCTTCTCCTTTCTTCCTTATTTTCACACACACACTTAAGGAATCTATCAAATTCAGCCCTAGTGAATAAGGACCTATATTCACTGAAATCAGTAAAGTTGCCCTCCCTTTCACCAGGTTAAATGTGGTCCACAGAGCCACGAGCTGGCACGGACACACAATTCATCCACTAAATCAGTTACATTTCTGCTTTACTCATATGAGGGTGTTTCAGAAAGTAATGACAAAATGGCTGTCTATGGTGCATGTTGGTGACAAAGTAGGAAACTACACAGCAGCAGGGAACACTGATGACAGCATTGCTGAATGTACCCATTGTTTATGACTATGTACAGAGATGACACGGTCCAGTAAATGATCATTGCACATGAAATGGGTTTATTTCAAAATTGCAGTTAGTTTTCTGAGAAACATGATATACTTCTACTTCCAAAATGTTCAAAAGTCACAACCTTGCCTGCTTGAGGAGGTTTCAACACAACATAAGACTCCACTAAAAACTGTCACTAGTCCACTGAGCCACCCTACTTTCAAAAGTATTGTCTGCTTTCTGTCATGCTCCCTAGGTAATTTTTGTCATGCTGCTTTTCTCTTTATTTGGTAGTCACATGCACTGACTTTTATAGCCAAAACCAGAATAGGCCAATCTTTTTCCATTGTTTATATTGTTTTATTATAATAGCCTAACTGTGCCCAAAACTTTATAACCACTCCACCTCCCCACCCCCCATAAAAGAAAAGCCACACATGTAAGTCCTGCCCCAAAATGCATGAACTCAGGGCATTTATACATGTGCTCCAGGAGTGGGGGGTGTGGAAGTGGTCTTTAATTAGAGCTGCTCCAAGACCTGCACCATCATGTGTATCAGCATCACCATGCTGAAAAATGGCAGTGACTACGTAACTCATTGAGCGAGCTTTAGTTAAAACGCCCCGCCACCATTTTCTGTGCAGGGATGCTGATACATGTGATGCTGGATCTGCTGGAGTGCAATAATTACCATGCTCCAGCAGACTGGATTAATTGAGTCTACACTGATGCACTGTAATTACAGCGCATTGGAGCAGCCTCACTGAACGTGTATAGGTGCCCACAGGTTATAAACACAGATCACACAACAGAGCAACCACTGACCTTATAAGCTGCATGGATCATGGATCAGACCTCTAAGGAAAAGGAGAGGTCTAGGCCTACAATCATCAAAGAGGCAATACGAAACTTAAGAAATGGAGTCATAAGTAGAAGGAGAAAAAAAGATGGAACAGAAAGAAAGCAGCTTGGGCAAAGCCCAGAGGGCAGAAAAGAATGAGCTCAAAGATAGGAACACTTTGTGTTGGGGAAAGAGCCTGAATTTTGACAGACAGCAAGAAGGAGTCAAGTTACTCCCCTCTTTATACTAATACTACAGAATTATGAATGTCAGCAGGAACATGCACACATGTAAGGAATCCAGATGTTCATTTATACAGAGACAACGTATGCAGTGAACTGTGTTGGAAAGCAACTGCTTCTACAAAAGTGAAGTATACACAAAAAATGCAATCCAAACATTGGATAACATGCTGGTCTTGGCCACACCAAAGTAAACCTCAAACAGACCATTAGAATTAGGGCTTCAGTATTTTGAAATGCCTACTCTAAAACTGCAAAAAAAAAATATTTAAAATAACTAAGATTTATTCAAATCATTGACATTTTAAACCAATCAAAATCGAAGGCAGAAGGATGATTTTTAAAGATGTTTAAGATCTCATACACTTAGACTCTTTTTAAGCAGATAACAATTGGATTTTAACTGTCACTTCTCATTTGAAGCATCTTTGTGCAAGAGTGACCCTCAAGAATATTTGGTTACTATTAACCAAGACCCCCACAATCCTGCAGTCATTTTCACACACGACTAACTTTATGCACCTGACTGCTCCTATTGAACTCTATGGAACTAGTCATGTATGTAAAAGTTACTCATGTGTATGAGTGTTTGCAGGATCGGGGATCAACTTTGACTGTGGAACAGTTTTGAACTTGTCTTCCTTTGGGAGCGCAGGTCTGCAGAGGGCTGAGAACCCTCAGCTGCCATAGGCATGCATGGTAGCGCGCATGAGGGCACTCTGTAGAACTTCGCCCTACAGCATCTTTATTTGCTTTTATACACAGTCCAAACTGAGAAAGAAATTTTCTCATTTTACGTGCACACAAAATAATGTTAACTGTGCCTCAAGCAGGATTCAAAGAACCATTTTGCCTTTCAACCCTTACCCCAACAAATCTCCCCATGGAAGAAGATAACTGAAATATTATTACACTAAAGCAGTAATGATTGGATAATGGTAAAAGTAACCAAGAGCTGTGAAGAGAATGATTGAACAAAGTAGAGGTTGTCATGTTGTGTTACATTTTTTTTCAATCATATCCAAATTTTGTGAACACAAAATCTACTGAACTTGCTTTTTTGACTAAGTCTTTCCTCTTTGCATGTTCTTCCCAGCTTTCTAAGAATCATAGAAAACAAAGAGAAGTCTTCTGGACTCTTGTCTCTGGGCTTGTGTAAGACAGTCAGCAGCATAAAGCTTTCAGTTGGTGGCCCAAGACCACCTTTGTCACGTAAATGACAATAAAAACAAAGATACAGCCAAAGCATTACTAGAAACAAGGCTTGTAGACACATGCTGAACCACCTAGTGCATGTATCACAAGATATCCAGAAGCTCAATTCAAAACACCAATCCTGATGAGACTCCATTGACTTCACTGGAGATACCTCCCTCTCTAGACTGGTGAAAGCAAAAACCACATCAGATCTACTACGTCTCCACACTTCAATACTAAGAGCCATGTTTCATTATTAAGAGTCCACATTGAAGACCATGCAAGTTGAGCATGTTCAACACATTGCAGAATCAGACTATGCTATAAGTTAACAGAGTTAGAAACAGATCTAGGACAATCTTAACAGAATGTTTCATGGAAGACTGAAGAACAAGTTCACCCCAGAGACACCTGTGCTGTGTCCACCAGTCTCTTCCAATATTTACTGAGTGCAGGAGAGAGCCGAACAAAACTCTGTAATCATGAATTTCCCTTCGGTAAAGAAACAACTCATCTGGAGAATTAGGCCGTACTCACTACATGCTTTAAAAAATATCATCAGCTCTCAAAGGAAGGAGTAATTTATGGTAAAAATCCTCCTATTTATCACATAATGCACAGAATTCAGGTAGAAGATCTAGACCCAGGGGCTCTAACATCCATGTTTCTGCCACTGAAATAAGTCACTTCCCTAGTTAAGGACATCAGAGTCTGTGCATCTGTGTTCTGCAGGAATACTGGATTTGGCAGTGTCCAGAAATCAGATGGGGGAGGGGCTGGGGGGGAGGAAGGGGGGCTGTTTCATTCAAAGGTCCTAGTTTACCAATGCAAACCCAACACTAATATACATTTCAAACCAAAAACCCATGACTTACACAGCTTCTCGGTACTTCTGAACAAATATTATACCCTCATTCCAACCTCATAAGTATGCTTTCTCTTCAGAGGTGGTAAACGTACTACAACCACACACAGCATGTAAATCATTTCAGGTGAATCCACAAAATAACTGTACATCTGATATATCAAGAAAGCATCAATATCCACCATTTCACATAAAATATATGCTCACTACAATATTGTGGTACATTGCACACTCTTAATGGTTTCTACAGTTACGTAGTCACACAGACAATATAATTAGCAACCACCAGCATTCTTTTCTGTAAAATACAATGGAGCAAATAAAATAAAAACAGTAGAGGTTCATAAAAATACACTTGGTCTCAAAAAGTACAAATCAGATATTAAATTAATCCCAAAAATTACAAGGTCAGAGACTATATAAACCTGGATTATATAAACACAACATAGGTTCATATCCAGTTTGATTTGCAAATATCTTGTATATCCTCCTGCCGAGAAAACTTACACTTTATTTGCTCTCTTAATATAAACATACTAGTGCAGTGCTAAATATTTTCTCTTATTTTATTTCTTATCTGGTATACATCCAAAATAAGAAAAATATCTGGTTAAAATTAAATTTTCTGTTCCTTGTTACATAACCAAAGGTCTTATAGGAAATACTATTGTGGAGTTAAAAAAAATTACCATACACACCACTGCATTACAATAATGTTCACTGTGCTTCCATACATCCGACTAGTAATCCAATTAAATTAAAATGATGTGTAACCTATAGCCAACTTTCAGGTCAATGCTGAATATCTCTTCTCTGTTTCACCTCATCTACGGCTGATGAAATGGTAAGATCTTCTGGTTAAGAATAGCAATCCCTGTTTCTTCCCCACAGATTGCAAAAATAATATATGCTGTCATGCAAATAAAGTCATTCACAGTGTTAAAAATGTTCCTCACATGACTGGATTTGTTTTAATAGACAAATGATTTAGGAAATGATAGACATAGCTTCTACTTCATTGTGGGAGAGTAAAGCAATCTAAAATAACAATCACATAAACCCTAAAACAGTCTCTTTTGAGATAAATGGTGCATCCCTAGGACCTCTGCTTTCTAACGATGCCCAAAGACCACATCAGGTAAGGGATTTGAGACATTTCACTGCAAAAAAAAAAAAAAGAAATGAAGAAAACCCCCCAAACCTCCCAACAACCCAATGCAACAAACAACCACTACGGAGATAAAATGTCTTGATTTGGGGTGACTTCTGTGACATTACGATCCTGATCATTCTTAACAAAAAAGGACCATTGACTCCATATTGGAGAACACATTCATTCTATCCCTATTTGCTCTATGTTCAGGTTTGCACCTGCCAAGACAAAAGCACCATATTCCTGAATGCTAGCCTGGTTAAGGAATAAATAGACGCAGACCTCTGACTCCACCATGCACACCGTTAGGTCCCACCTGAGTCTCCATAGCCATTATCAACAGCTTTAAACACTGTTTTGAATCTGACTAGTATTTTTCTTTCCTCTCCTCTGCATTCTAACCACAACCCCAGAAATACCGTAGCTTGGCTTGGTTCTTCTGGGCCCTATGAGTCTAAGCAAGCACAAAAGAAGGGAACCACTGGAACCAAAAAGAAATGGGCTGCAGAACTCCCTAATACTCATGTGCATAGCTGATTTTACACCAGCTCAGCTTCTATGTTGATATTATCTTGTCAGAAAGTACAGAGCAGCTTTCACCACAAATACTTAGAGCTCCAAAATTACAGCAAAGCACCAAAGCTGTAGAAAAACCAACTTTAGCTGGATGCAAAGTGCGCTGCAAGTGCAGCATTCGGAAGCCTCAACATGACGCAACTAAAATCATATAAGGGATGGGGGCTTAGGGAAGAAAACTGGACACCCGCATACCCAAGACACACACACAGCCACAACCAGATGTATCACTCGCTGTCCAGGCGAGGAGCCACCCTGGAAACCGAGATTTGGACAGGCTGCAAATGGATGAGGCAATGTGAATACACCAGGATAACTGACACATTACCAAGTAGGGAAGGGAACCTGGCTTGAGCAGAAAACCTGCATTTCCCCCTCTCTTGCAATGGATCAATTGCCTCTTCTCCTTGCTCCCCACCCCCAACTTAACCCCTTCACTCTCCAAAGTTCAGAGATGCCGCAGTCCACACAGACCTGCTTTGCAGTGCTCTGATTAGAAACAATCTGGCCTAAATTTTAAAGTCACCTCCGTGGCTCTTTCCACTCAGGGTTGCTGAGCCTGCCTGATGCATTCCTGTGCTAGGATCCCCCCCCCCCAATTCCCACCACCCTTCAAATCACCTGCAGGCCTGCTCCCTACCTTGCTCCTCGCTGGCCCCAAAGGGGGCTCTGGCTTCCTCCTGGGGGATCCCGGATCTTCCACCCTCCAGGGTTTTGCGTTTCTTCGACATCTGGCCGGTGTTTCGGAGTTGAGTTTCTCCCCTCTCTCTCTCCGGGGAGATGAGTGTATGTGGAGGGGGAGAGAGAAAGAGAGAGAGAGAGAGAAACACACACACAGGGGGAGAGAGAGAGAGATGGAAAGAGATCGCTGCTTCAAGAGAGGGGAAGAGACTTTGGAGTGGCTGGAGAGCAAGGAGGAGGCAGGGACTAAGTGGAGAAATCCTACAAATCACAAGCCCATCCATGCAGCCCCACATCTAAGGGGGTGGAGGGGCCAGGCTTCCCCCCCCCCCACCTTTGCTCCTCCAGCCAGGGCAGGAGAGGGGAGCTGAGGGCACCTCTGCTGCTTCTGCAAGCTGTGGGGGCTATTTTTTTTGAGGGGGCGGAGGCCTGGATAGAGACCTTTGGGTGCCCACTATGTTCCCAATTGGGGGGAGGGGGGAGGGGAGACTGGAGGCTCTTCCAGAGCAGAGCAGGGACCCTGAACTCCAGGAGGAGGGCAAGAGATTGGGGCCAGGCAGGGCCCCTGAACTTCTGGGGGAGGGCAGGAGATGGGGCCAGGCACTGACCCTGAACTCCTGGGGTGGGGCTGGCCAGGCACCTGCGGGATGAGTCTGGCTGCCAACACCCCTGGCACCTCGCAAAGGTGCAAGTGGGGGGCCCCCAATCTGTCTCTCCCTGCCACCCTCGCAGCCCTGCAGGTGCCCGGTGCCACCCCCTTCACCCCCGAAGCCTTCCTGCTCCCTGGGCCGGGCTCACATCGCAGGGGGGAGAGCAACTTACCCTCCAGGCTTGGCACCAGGTGGCCTCGCAGGACAAGTGGCCCGAGGAGAGGGGCAGAGGGCAGCGTCCCCGCAGCAGGGCATCTTCCCGGTGGAACAAGACCTCTTGTGGCCGGAGCGGCGGGCGGCTGGTGCCCGGGCCCGGGACTGCAGCACCCCGGCGGGGAGCGCCTCTGCCGTGGGTCGGAGGCTGCAGCAAGGAAGCGGCAGGTTGGCGGGAGCTATTTCTGGCGCTCTCCCCCTCCCGGGAGCGGGCTGCAAGCGGAGCGCGCGCGGCACCTGGGCCGGGGCACGGCGGGGGCCGCTCATCCCGCCCGCTCGGCCTCCCTCGGCCGGGATGCACCGGCTCGCCGGCTCCGAGGAAGCTGCCTGCCGGCTGCCGGGAAGTTCAGGACTTGGGGTTTGGGTTTGGTTTGTTGGGTTTTTTTTGTTGTTGTTGTTCTTGGTTTTTTTTTTTTTCTTCCCTTAAGCTACCGGGGCTGATGCTTGGACACATCTCACGTCCAACAGGAGGCAATGACGTCTGTAGCTTCATTGCTATAACAGCGCCGAGCCTGCAATTGCCATTCATTGAAATGATAAGGGGCGCTCAGACGTAAGCAGTCTGGACCTTTTAGCAAGAGACTCGGGCGAAGATGATTTTTTTTCCCCCTCGCTCGCTCGCTCTTTGGCTCTCGCCAAACAAATAAATAGAAGAAGGCGAAAAGCAGGCAGGGAAGGAGAGGAAAGGGGGATCGCCAGAGGGAGGAAAGAGGGATCTCAGGGGGAGGAGAAGGGGATCTCGAGAGAGAGGAGAGGAAATGGGGCATCTCAAAGGGAGGAGAGGAACAGGGGATCTCAGGGAGAGAAGAGGAAAGGAAGGATCTCAGCAGAGACTTCTTCGGTCTCATCTTCCAGCTCCAGAAACATTTTTTTTTTGCAAGTGACAAGACTTTGGGAGACCTCGTGTCTGAGAACCATCATCATCATCATCACAGCCGTGTCTCTTCCCCAGCAGGGGCGGGGGCAAGGGACCCCCTCCCTCTTCCCTAGGCATGTCAGATAGGAGCACAGCAGCCCAGCAAACGAGGGCTGGAAGGGAGCTCAGGAGGGCATCTAGTGAGCCCAGCCCGCTGCCCCAAGCAGGACCAGCCCCAGATGGGGTGGGGGAGGCAGGCTGAAGTGTGTAGCAAACCCTTCCTAAGCAGCGCTGCCTGGCCGCGGCCACACCGCAGCGATCCTTTTTCTGCAGCCCTGCAAGGGAAGGTGCTTAAAAAAAATAAAGGCGGGGAGTGAAGGGAAGCAGGAGTCTCGCTGCCAGGTGGGCTCACTACACTGTCATCGCCTGCCTGCACAGGGGGGTTGCTGCCTTTTACTGCATGGCAAGCTGGGAGGGAGGGAGGGGGTCACGCACAGGGCTGCGTGGGCTTGAGTTGAAATCTCCTCTACTCTGCCCGAGCACTGCAACATTTGGGGGGGGGGGGGTGCATCAGCAGGGTCTCCACTCCCACCCCCCTCCATGATCTAGTGTCCTAGAAATGACAGCTTGGGTATTAAATAACCAAAGAAGCTGCCTGCCAACAACACGCTGCTCCAGGATAGGAGCAAGTGTGCTCGCATCAGCGCCGAGCAGCCCTCTCATTGCACGCGGCGGGCTCCCAAGGCGCGCAGAGGCAGAGCAGAGCCGAGCCGGACTGCTCCCGCAGGCCTGGGCTAGGGGAGCCCTGCCCCCTCCTGGCCCATCTCCGCCTCCCCAGGGCTGATGCCAGCCAGGGTGGGGGAGCCGAGGAGGCCTGAGAGGGCACAGCTCCCCTGCCCCCTCCTGCCTTCCCCTCAAAGTCAAACAAGGCCAGGAGATCACTTGCGGGCTGCAATCAAGTGTAGTCACTGCACTGATCTGTCACCTGAAGTGAGGTGGACTGAACTGGCATTGTGTCATGGAGGGTGCGCCCCTGTCCAATGCACTGCAGACAGGACGCCCCAGTGCCATAGCAAGGAAGTTTAGAGCCCAGGGCAAAGCCCACAGCAGCAGCCTGCCCTCACCCTATGCACAGGTCTGAGGGCTACATGCCCTCCCATGCTTGCCTAGGAGTGCACGCAGTGGTGGGAACCACCTTTCTCCTATCCCCGTGCCCCCACAAACAAGCCACTCGTGGCTCCGTCCTGTGCCCCACCCCACATAGGCAGCACCTGTTGGCATCCCTTTGCTTTGGCTCCTGGGGAAGACACCCCGCTCACCCCCACTTGCTATGGCACCGGGATGCCCTAAGTCTTGTAATTAGCATCCCACTGGCCCGCTTCCAGTGGGAGCATCTTGGCTACACACCTACTTTGTGGAAATGGGGCTCTCCTCCCTAGATTGCTCCTACGGCCATTGGCTAAGGGCAAGTGAGACCCAGGGGTATCTGAACCCCAAGCCTCCAGGCTTAGGCCTGCATATAGGATGCCCACCAATGGATTTGGGAGTATCTGAAGCCCCCAGCTGAAAAGCCTGGGGTGGAGGATGCTTGCCAGGTGTGGCACCACACATGGTGTTTGAATGATTGAGTTTTGCTTAATCAAAAGGATTCAGAGCTGATTTGGCCAATTTGACCTGGAAGACAAACATTTTTCCAAAATATATTTTAAAAAAACAATAGGGTGAGACTATCAAAGGGGATGGTACAAGTGTGATGGAGTGGGCTGAGCTGAGAGTTGGGACATGGGTGACCTGGTCTCCACAGAGAGTGGTGCCAAGGTGCCAGGCTGCTGCTTTTTGCTCTGCCCTCTGTTCCCCTGCCCACATTGGAAATAGCATTACTTCATTCACCCCCCTCACACCAGGGCCATGGTATGGAGCCACCCAATTTTACACTATGTATGTTCCCCAAACCAGCAGTTTTCAGCCTTTTAAGGCTCAAAGCACCCCTTGGGAAATGCCAGGTCCTAGCTGTTTTTTTTCACTGTGGAAAAGTATCACAGCAATTCTTTTGCTGCAAAAATCTCAGAGGCCATGTTCACATGAGCAGGGACATGCGGTTGCAGCAGCACAAATAGTAGCTGCACAAATTCATGCTTTTACTTTGTGCTGCAGTGCATACTCCACAGCTGGCTGCGGTGCGATGTGACTTGAGATGGGGTGGTCCACATGCCTTAGTGCAGGGGCTCTGCAGCAGAACCCCTGTGCTAAGGCACACAGAGACAAGGGAGCAGCCATCCCAGGGCTGACTGTGACTGGGGAGCAACTGGCTGGGGCACAGGGTGCCTCAGCATGGGGGCTCTACAGCACGGAGACAGGGGATCAGGCAGCTCTGGGCTGCCTGTTCCCCCATCTACACATTTGTCCCAGCACGCAGAACTGTGGTTAGCAGGGCATGGTTTAACATGCAACTTGTGCAGTTTGTGGCACTGCAAAGAGGTTTGCTGTGCCACAAACCACACGTGCCTGCATGTCTGAATCCAGCCAGAAAGACCACACCCAGTCAGAAGGTTCCTAACATGGTGAATTTCAATTTGAAATCTCTGGGTTTATCTTGTGAATAGTGTGTAGGTGCTTGTGCACCAAAAAGTGCTAATATTGCACCCCGTGGCACCCCTTAAAAAGATCTCAAGCATAGTTCCCTGGTTGAGAATCAGCGCCCTAGATGCTGAGGAAAGGAAGTTAGGGGTATAACAAAAAGCCCTCTAACCCTCTTTCTCGTATGTAACAGATTGCTCCACATGACCTAAAAAAGGAAATTGGCATGGACAGGTAGTGCAGATGGCTTATCAGTTCCCCAAACACATACACATAACTATCCAGTATTTTGTAGGTGCCTTGTGGCTATAGTCTAGCCAGCAGCATGCAGAACTACTTGAGGTTCTACTCTTGGACACTGGATGAGAAAGGTGTCAATCGCCTCTGGCAATAACCACCTTTTAGAGCAGTAAAAGGTGTAACAAGTATTGCTTTCTCCCTTATGCACTTTCATTTCCAGCCTCTAAACTAGTATCCAGTTCTTTCACAGATTTCCACAGCCTAAGCATGGCTTATTTGAATCGGCATTTGGACAGACAGTAGAACTGCAGTGGCTAATTATCAAATCCATTATATGGATGTATATTTTTACACTAGTGGTTTCAAGGGTATTCCACCATGATAAAACTGCTATCTCAGAGAAGTAAAACAGGCCTATGGCTGGACACTTTCTGACCTATGGCTGCAATCACTTGTGAGTTAAGATCAAGAACAGTCAGGACCAAGCAAACCACTTCTACATCTAACAGAAGCAAAAGCACCCTCTGGGTGCATCTACATGAGCCAACCATTGCACAGTTGTTACTGCACAGTCATTTAGTACTGGCATAACCATGTCCCCTACACCCACACAGAAAAGCTCATATCCAGCATCTCTATGACTGTCCTTTAGGTAGATGAAGACTATTACCAAATCTCCCATCAGTCTGCTCTTTTTTAGGCTAAATAACCCTAGGTCTTTCAGTTGCCTTGAGCTGGACACTCCAATCTGTCCATGTCCTTCTTGAAGTGTGGGGCCCAAAACTAGGAGTCCAGGTGAGGCCTTAGTGGAAGGAACACTAAGGAAGAATCATTTTCCTTGATCTGCAAGTGACACTCCTTTTAATACAACCCAGGATGCTGTTGTTGAGGGGGGGGTGGGGGGGAGGTGGGTGGGGGGGTTGTTTTGGGTTTTTTTGCAACAAGAGCACACTGTGGGCTCATATTCATCTTATGAGCCACTGTAACCTCCAGATCTTTCTGTGTAGTACAGCAGCCTAGCCACTCACTCCCCAGTCTGTACTTATGCATACAATTATCCTGTCTCAACTGCAGGACTTTTCACTTGCCCTTGTTGAATCTCATCTGATTGATTCTGGACCATTTCTCCAAGCACCCAACTTGGTGTCATCAACAAATTTACTAAGTGTGCACTGGATCTCATCATCCAAATCATTATCAAAGTATTTTTTAACAATACCACACCCACGACAGACCCTTGGGTAACCCCACTTGATACCTCCTCCCAACTAGCCATTGAGGACTACTCACTGAGTACAATGATCCAACCAGTTTTGTATCCACCTTATAGTGCCTTCATCCACAGTCTGTATTTCCTTAGCTTGTTAATGAGAACATCCTGGGAGACAGTGTGAAAAGCCTTGCTAAAGTCAAGTAGACTGCATCCACCACTCTCCCCACATAGACAGTCTGTCACTTTATCATACGATGAAATCAGATTGGTCAGGCATGTTTTGTTCTTAGCGAATCCATACTGGCTGTTCCTGATCACCTTGTACTCTTCTAGGTGCTTCACCTTGTGATCTTGAACATCATTTCATGGTCACTGTCACACAAGTTCCCTTCCATCTTCATACTGTCAGCCAATTTTTCCTTATCTGCGAGCAGTAAGTCAAGAGATTCTCCCCTCACTGGCCACTTTACCACCTGCATCAAAAAGTTAGCCCCCACACAGTCCAGGAATTTGCTAAACTGCTTGTACACTGTTGTGTTTCCCTCCCTGCAGATGCCCTGATAACTAAGGTCCCTCATGTGAATCAAGTCCTGTGATTTGGAAGCTTCTGTCACTTGTTTAAAGAAGACCTTATCTACCTCCTCTTGGTTTGGAGGCTGGTAGCATATGCCCACCATGATATCCTCCCTGCTGCCCTCTGACCTTTGCCCAGATGCTTTCAATATGCCTACCTTCCACTTCATACTGCACCTCTGAACACACGTACATTGCCTTTATATATACAAAGCTTTACATATACAAAAACCTCCTCCTTTTTCCCCTGCCTATCCTTCCTAAACAAGCTACTCCCACCTGTGACTGTATCCAGTCATGTGAACTATCCCATGACAGCTCCATAATCCCAATTACATCATAATTCTGTGATTGTACTAGGACCTCCAATTCTTCTTGGTTGCACCCCATACTTCCCACATTTCAGGTATCTAACTGACTGCCTATCATCCCCCTGAGAACATTACAAAGGTTTCCATTATTGTCACCCCTTACTAAGTTTTCATCCAGGTCTCCAGGCTCTTTACTCACCTCTGGTTTTTGTCTCCATCCCCGAGAAGTTGAAGTTCAAGCTGTCATTCCAGCACCTGATACATGAGATTGCTCAGCACTTCAAGACCAGCTCGAGCTTCAAACCTGAACCTCATGGCCATGCAGAAAGCCTGGTGGGGCTTTTTGAGGACATTGACCTATAGGTCTTTCACACCAGGAGAGTCACCATCATGTCCTAGGATATCTAAGTCAGCCCAATACATCCCCAAACAGAGGTCTGCAGCACATCCCATCTCACTTAACTACAACATTTAGCTTTTCTTTTCAAAGTTCATCCAAGGAAGAAAGGGAAGACAGCATGAAGGTTGCGCTTGTAGATGGAGCTTGAGTAAACATTTACCAGAATGAATTTCAGGGCCGGCATGGCCTTTAACACATCTGTTGTCACGAACTGACTTCTGTGAGGTGCTGGCCACAAAAAAGTAAATGTTAGGTATTTCACAAACAGGCAGCAAATATCTTCTTTAATGCACTGTCTGATTTCACAGAGTCTTTAGCTTTGCTGCTGGTTTCTGGAACTTTTTTTCTAGGAACCCATCAATATTTCCCCCTCTGTAGAAATGCTCAAGAGTGTTTAATGGGGATAAAACTAGAAGCATGGGAGATCCTTCCTGTTTGAATGACCCTATGATATCTTGTATTTAATTTTATATTACACTTTATACTGCAGGCCTCCCTTTTCACCACCACTCCCCACCCCCTTAAAATATAGAAATGTTATTTTCTGTCACATACAATAGAATTTTTGCATCATTACCTCCTCCCATTCTAGTATGTTACAGCCTGACTTTGGCTTCAAACAAGTAGTAGTACTAATACTATTATTGTGTGGCCAAATCTTGTTTTTTTATTATGGAATCACAGATATTAGAGGTGGAAATATGGATTGCCACCTATTGTGATACTGGCAAAGGATGACCAGGTTAGTTCCATAAATTAAGTTCTCTCAGGCTTTGCCCAGGTACCATTTAACTAATTTTACCTTCCTCTGGGAATTTATTCAACCATCTATGATATATCACCAATGTGAAACTTTTCCTAACATAGATCAAAATAGTCCTTTGTTTAATATATTCTCAGCACCCTGTACATAATGTAGACCATTTTCAGCAACTGCCATCTTGACATTTCTTAAACATCCTTGACTTGTGCAATAGAAGGGGAGAAGATGCATGACAAAGAACCAAGGAGGTGATACTTCCCCCCTATGCAGCATTGGTCAGACCGCAGTTGAAGTACTGCATCCAGTTTTGGGTGCCATACTTCCAGAAGGATGTTGATAGACTCAGGAGGGTCCAGAGGAGGGCCACTCATATGTGTCACAACCCAATTAAGTAGTTCCCATGTCACAAGCAAGTAAAACCATTCAAAACAGTTTTAGTCTACACTAGGTAAACTAAGGGTTAACTAACAAGATGATAGTAACAGGTTTTTTTTGCTACACATGTCAAAAAAAAATGTATTGCTGCGCCACTACAGAGATAAAACTTTTGCCTTCTTTGCTTTACATAAATCATTATAATTGGTCAAAAAAAACAGGGAGTAGCCCTGTGAGATAGAACCCTAGCGAAGACCGCTAGATAATTGGTGATTCTAATTAAATTTATGACGTGGCGAAAAGCAATTGGCTATTACACAAATAAAACCCGTTTTCACTTCCGTGAAGTCGGGGAGAGCGACTCCGTATACACCTGGAGACCTCTGATCACATGTATCAGAGTAACTGACAATTTGATCACTTGTCAGTGCCCCCCCACATCTCGACCCAATCTCAGACGTAAATCAATGACCTGCCGGCCCGACCTTTTCTGCCCGACCACCGAACTCTTATGCAGACCGACCTACAAACCCTAAGCTATAACTAACCAAATATCTCTGACCTCCGTTATTCACCACCTTAACGGCGTGAGTAAATAATCTTGCTTTGCAACCGATAAGCGTCTGCCTAATTAATTCCACTCCATGTGTCACAAGTACCCACCTGACGGCTTCTAAGGTCCCGACCCCCCCTGCTGCAGTGCACAGCAGCGACAGTATGGTTAGCGGCTTATAGGACAAGCCCTATGAGGAGAGACTGAGGGACCTGGACCTCTTCAGCCTCCACAAGAGAAGGCTGAGAGATCATCTTGTGGCCGCATACAAATTCATTAGGGGGATGCAGCAAGGGATCTGTTCACCAGGGTGCCTCTTGGGGTAACAAGGAACAATGGTCACAAACTGACATAGAGTAGATTTAGGCTAAATATCAGGAAAAACTTCTTCATGGTAAGGGTGGTCAACATTTGGAATGGGCTTCGAAGGGAGGTGGTGCTCTTCCCTACCTTGGGGGTCTTTAAGAGAAGGCTGGGTAGGCATCTAGCTGGGGTCATCTGATGCCAGCACTCTTTCCTGCCTAGGTAGGGGATCGGACTCGATGATCTGTTGAGGTCCCTTCTGATCCTAGCATCTATGAATCTATGAATCAATAAGAAAACCATGGGGCAGGCATCTCAGGGACATTAGAGGTGGTGCTCCATACTAGGCTGAGCAGTTAGAAGTGACCTAATGCTGTTCTTTGACCTAAAATCCCCTAAAGAGTTAGGGAAGGAGGAAATTAGGACAAATCACAGGTGGTGAGAGGGTAGGATATAGTGTTCCAGAGAAGAAAAGAGGTCACTTTAGGGATAGGCACACAGACAGTTTAGAATCATTTGTCCATAGCAGTACTTGCATTTTTTGCTAATAGAAAAAGTACTCCTTACTCCTTCCTCAAATTAAATTTTAATTTCTTTTCTCTCCATGACAAGCTGTACCTCAGATAGGCCATTAGGAGAAGAGAGTTCAATGCACCAAAGTATTCAACAGTCAAGATCAAAGGTCTACCCATATCTATTGGCCCATTAGTTAAAGAAGGCCAGTTTCTGTAACCGGTGCCACACAAGAAAGTTAAGTGACCAGCATTACATCCAACAAACTTTGGCTCTCCAACCCAAATAACCAGGAATTTATTTACAGCTGGGTCAAGTTAGGGCAGCCTTTGGCATGGGTATAGAGCAAGGATCAAATTGAAAGCTCTGGAGCTATAACAAGACATCTGGACTGCTCTGCCACTGCCCCTCCCCCAGCACATTACCATAAGTTAAATTTCTTATCTCCTGACATTTTTGTGCTCAAGAGGAGATCCAGGTGGGTGCCACAGAGTCCCCGTGTTGCTGCTGCCCTTCTCTAACTACAAGCTGAAGGGAACAGCCGCACAGGATGCTGGGCTTGTCAGTAGACAATAGCACTAGCCAGTGGGTTTCATCTTGCTGCACTGGCTCCTTGCCACTCCCCCTTCCTCCCTCTCCCCATGGTCTTTGGTGGCCAGGAGCAGGAGCTGGAAAGAGGAACTCCTTCACCACTACAACTGTCCCCAGAGCTGCCCCTACCCTGGGGACAGCTGCACAGGGTATAAGGTCCAGCCAAGAACAATGATAGTGGTGTATAAGGTCTTCCATCCAATGCCTGCTTCTGGCCAGTGGGGGACACCTGAGGGGAGCAGGAAACAAGCAGGTGCTGGAAGGAGGAAGGCACTTGAAGGGGAACAACCACTGCCACTGTCCCCCTAGCCAAGTCTGGCACCCTGCACAGCCATTCCCCTCAGTCCCCAGCTGGAGCAGGGCAGGGAGCAGCTTTGGAGCTCCCCCATATCTGGACAATGGCAGCAGCGGTAGGTGAATCCTGGCTTCATGCACCTGCTCTTTGCCCAGCTTCCTTGCATCTCCCACCAGCCCAGGGGTTTTATGCCTCAGCCCCATATCCCTCCATGGTCTGAGGGGCAGTGCGCCACACCCCACTTTAGGAAATCCTAGAACAGCCTATATGGGCTAACTCATTTTCAGGAGCTTGTTTTCATTTAAACGCTGACCACTTTTGAGTAACCATCAGTTCTGTTAAGCAGAAGGATTTCAGGAGTTGTTTCATGTCTTTCACTGGAGGTCAGCGACATCCCTGAGAGGTGGTTGTGGAGAAGTGTCTTCAGACTTGAAAGGAATTCAAACTCCTTGGGCCTAAGTATGAAGTCTTTCCAGTAACATAAAAGCTTTGCCCGAGTGGAAAATGAATGCCTGGTCCAAAGCTTCATTAAAGTCAACAGGAGTCTTTCTGTTGGCTTTATTGGGTCTCGATCAGGCCCCACATAAGAAGTCCAGGATTAGGCCTATGCCAGGCTTGTTAAAGGCTCTGCTAAGCCAATTCCACCCATGATGTAGACATACCTTGCTTTCAGTCTGATCGATTTGGACTGGGTATTTTCTTCATAAAAGTCACTAACAGAAATCACCAGACAAAATTCTTCAATACAAACAGGTCAGTTTACAAACATATTACTACTTGCTTTATTTTAAATCAAAGGCATTGCCACACCAAACAGTCAATCATGCTTAGAAAACGCCATTCATGGTGTTTTTTTTTATTGACTAGGCAGAATGACTGCCACATATTTTAAAATGTTATAAAATTAAAAATCCAGAGGAGATTGAAACAGCAATAGTAGGCAGCCCCGTTCTGTCCAGTTCAACTCTAATGCAGACAGAGCAAATAACCAAATTCACCAAAAGAAGAAAAGACCAAAAGAGATATATTTTAGTTAAAGTTCTTTTCTTTTTTTTACCTCAGAAAGCCCAGTCACTAGGCCTGTATATTCCTCTCCCCTTGCAGGGGGAGGAGAGGGAGGGGAGAAGAAAAAATGAATTCTACAGTACCAAGTACAGTATATGCAACATTTCTAGGTCTCATGACTTTAGCCCTTCCCACCCCTAAAGTACTTGTGGTCTTAAGACTCCATCTTGAAACCTACCAAGTACTTCCTCTAGAACACCGATTATCAACCAAGGTGCCAGAGCACCCAGGGGTGCCATGACAGCCTTTGGGTGCTCTGGCAGGGTGCCCCTGGAACAGAGGAGAGAAGATAGGTAAGCACAGGCTCCAGTGAGGAGTTCAGTGTAAGCTTGTTCCTTTCCACTGTTCCTCCTCCTCCCACTCACTGCAACGCAGGCTCTTCCCTGCTGCTGGTTCCTACTCTTCCACAGCGGTAAGCACTATAATAAGTAAATTAGTTTTTGAAATGGGATGCTGCTCAAATCACAGAAGTTATGGAGGGGTGTCTCAAGTCTAAAAAAGGTTGAGAATCACTGCTCTAAAAGCACCAAGCATTTTTCAACCCACATTTAAGTCCCACAATCAGACCATAGCTGGAGACCATATGCAGTCAGCTGGTTCTGTCATATTGAAGTAGTTCCGCTAGTAATATAGAGGAACTATGAAGCAAGTATGAATTTAATTATGTACACATTTCTACCCATCCTAAGGGATCCTTACATTACCAAGGATATGTATAGCAGCCTTAGCATAAAGGAAAATCAGGTTTAGAATCTGGATCCTGCTCTTGAAGACAATAGGACTTACGCTGATGACTGTAAGAGAAATAGGATTGAATCCAAGGAAAAAAACAAGACATAGGAAAAGCCTCTAGAATACACTATAATGCATTTTTTCTGTGTGCTTTGGTTAATATGGGAGGGGTGGAGGGGAGCTGGTTGATAACACTGAAACCTCCAGCAGTCACAGAAGTATAAAAGTACCATAGGTGCTGGAAAACAGAGAGCTTACTTCACACCTAGCACATTGTGATACATGCAAACAATCAGAAGTTGTAAAGGGAAGCTCTTCTAATAGCTTGAATTACTAAACTCTGTTAGAGGGGGCTAGTTAGACCTCCTTAAATAGTCAAAGACAGAACAATGTGTGCCATAACTTTCCAAAATAATTTGGTCCATGACACTTAACAGTTATTTATCAGAGACTCAATTCTGTATCAGACATTCAGTGATGCATCATGAGTCTTCCCAAGTGGATCAACATTTTTTCCTAATCGGTCTTTTTCACCGAGCTATATTTTTCCAGATGTTGTAGATATGTGTAGCAATAGGGCCTAGTTCTGGCAACCCCATTCCCAAACTCATACCAAAAATAACTGGTTTGTGTCTATTAACAGTGACTCCTGCACATTTTGACTGAAAACTTAGCATTTAGATGGCATTTTTTCAAAAATTCTTTCAAGTGATTTGCTGACATTTATTTATCCCTAAAATGAAGGTATATTTCATTACAGACAAATCCTGCTTAACACAGTTTCACTATAGCGCTCATTTAAAGTACCTGTCCGATTTCACTTAGCACTCAGCACATTTCGTTATAACGCTGAGAGTGAGGGTAGGGAGAAGCGGTGCTGGCAAGTGAAGTAGTGAGTAGCAGCTGGCAGGGATCCAGGGCGGGATGGCAGGAGCACGAGGTCCACTCTATCACATGGTGCGGAGCGGTGGTAGTGGTGAGAAGGGGGAGGCAGAGGGCGTGAGCACAGAGCCTAGGCTGGTGCCAGGACCGGCAGGGCCCAGGGCAGGGTGGCAGAAGCATGGAGTCCAAGCCAATGCCCAGGGCCAGAGCTGGTGGGGCAGCAGGAGCGTGGGGTCCAAGGCAAGGGCTGGCAGGATGGCAAGACCTGGGCCAGTCCCTGGGGCCAGGTCTAGTGGGGCCCCAGGAGGGTCAGCAGGAGCATGGGGCTCGGGCTGGCATGTGGTGCTGGAGCTGCCAGTGGGCAGGCAGGGAGAGGCGGCGGCAGCAGGAAGCGGTAGAACCAATTATATTTATTTACATGAAGTTCGGTGGGGAAATGGGTTTCGCTTAGTGCAGTTCCGCTTAATGCTCGTTTTTTTCCGAACCAATTAAGAGTGATAAGCGGGGGTTGCCAGTATCTTTGTTTCATAAATTAGAAAAAAAAGCAAAGAGGTGAAAAGTCTGTTCTTCCTCCTTCATTCTGAATGAGTAGTGCTTTAATTCATGAGTAGTTCTATTGTTTTCAATGGGAATATTCAAGAAAGAAACTACTGAAATGGCCATAAGCAATTTGACCAAAGCCTTAGGAGGAGTTTAGAGGGAGGCTTGGAGCTTAAGAGTTTCTGGTTTACACACCTGTCCTCCAACCATCTCTCTCAATTAAAAATAAGCCTAGAATTTAACAATATCTAACAGTTTTCTAATTTAGAGTAGCAATAATGATCTCGTTGTTCTATGAAACTGACATTGCACAGACTACAAGCTGACATAATGGAAAACAAACCCAGAGGACTGACTGATTCACTTCTTAATTTCTTAGGCTAGGAAAATGACTACCTTGATAAGTGTTCTTGATTTGACAGTTTAGCAGGAAAAAAAATATTTATAAGTTTCACACGAGACTCAACACCACTAAGAAGCCAGCATTGTGCCTATTTCAAGAAACAAGAAGTGCTCTGCAAAAAATAAAATTATACTCTTTTAACGTGGAACAAGTATTGTCATTTCATTAAATTCATTTCCATTTCTTCATATAACAAAACAGGTAAAGGCTCAAGGCAGTAATCTATAGAGCTGTCATTTAAATTTGCTCTTTTGTACTTGCAATAGGTGTTTCCTGTAATCTAATATTTTCTCATACATAAAGTTTTTTTTTTATTCTTTTTTTTTTCCTTTCTCAAAGCCTTCAGATGTGCCCAACATATGTTGCCATGATAGGCCACCTTGTCTGTCTTCAGAAATGTTAATCATCATTATGCAGGAGCAGTCTTAGTTGTAAAAAAGTAACATTTCATTTTGCTCAAGGCTGATCTCAAATTAACCAGGGTAACTTTTTTTTATATATTCTGTGACTTTGTTCAGTGGATCTCTACACTAGAATCACAAGGTCCAAATGACAAAAAGATGCTGTCACATTACGTCACAGACTTCTTTACAACTCTGATCAAAAGTGTTTCAATTATTTATTTTCCATATTCCTGACACCACTATGAAATCAGAGTGACTACGACAGGTTTGTAAAAGATAAGAGTTGATTCTTTCAACTATAGGCAAAGCATAAAGATGTTTGTACACAAGGCAACACAAACACAGAGAAATGTTTTGTCATTAAATTTTTTTTTTTTTAAATCAGTAGTTCCTCACAGTTATTGTAATATTGTATCTGAGAAACAGGTACAATATGAGAGACTTGGAACAAATCCAATCATCAAGAAAGGTCTGGAAGAGAAGGAAATCTCTGAAAAGGCCTCTTATCCCTCAGCTCTGGCACTCTGACCCTTCCATTTTCCTCCATGAGTCCTCTCATAGGGATTGAGAACATAGTTTCTTGTTGCCACTTGGCCCTTCTGCATCCTCTCCTACTTGGACAGGATCTTCTTTATTCCAAATGGGGTCCATGTTAGCTCCAAATCACTTGCTCAAGCCACATATAGTGGGCATATATAGAACTTCTACATGTGCTATAGGGGTGGGAGGGTGATGCTTTAATCAGAGCGGCTCCGAGAGCCACTCTTATTAACGTGCTGGTGTATCTCGTGTATCAGTGTCCCTGTTCAACGGCCTTTAGTTCAAGTGCCCCCACAGCCATTTTTAAGTGCAGAGATGCTGATACATGAATCGCAGGAGGCTGCTGGAGTGTAGCAATTGTTATGATTAATTGAGTCTGCTCCAACGTGCTGGAATTCCAGCGTGTCACAGCAGCCTCCACAATCATGTATAGGTGAATAGGGAATTCCTCCAAAGTAAGCGGAAGTCAGGGCCCACGTAAAGCAGTCCTATGTTGTTCTCTTTTCCAGGTTCTAGATAGACAGTGTGCCAGGAATGGGCATTAGCAAGAAGAGCAGGGAAGTTACAGCAGTCATTAGGACATGATACAGAAATAGGGACGCTAATATAAATAAATTACCACAGCCCTTGGGATGGGGCTGCTTTTGGCATAGCATATCGTGGGATGGCTTAACAACATCTTTGCGCCCCCCCCCCCCCCCCCCCGCCATTGCCTTATGGCAGAACTTTTTGCAAGTGAAAGTGAAGCACAGAGCCTACATCAACGTGTCTCAAATTCAGGTATTTGAACCAAGCTGTTGGGTTGCCTAAAAAAATCCATATAATATGTATATGTATATGTATATGTATGTGTATGTGAAAAGTCTCTTTTTTCTGTTGAAAATAGACTTTGGGTGAAAAAGGAAAGAGATGAAATATGAAATCCATTCACTTCTCAGCCAAAGTCTAAAAGTTATAAGTTTGAGAACGTTCAAATATGTTTTAAAGACTTTTTGAATATAAATTAAATTCTTCAGCATTCTCCAAATCAATACTTTGCATGTCATCTTCTTTCAACATTAAACTGTGTCTTCACAGTGACCCATGGGAGTCTCCACTTTACTACTTTCCACTCCATTCTCTTCTATGAGCTGCATTCTGCAGCTGAACTATATCTCCTATGATATCTGTGGTTCATCCACAGATGAGATCATAAAACTTCATAGGAAAGACATGAGGAGTCAGCCCACTTTTTTTGTTTGTTTGTTTCAATTTCATCACAATTGCCTGTGTGAAGGGGGCAGTGTTTTCTTTGCAACATACTATGCACAAACAAGGAGGAAGAAAATCAGAAAGGCCAAGGCACATACTGAGATACAGCTAGCAAGGGACATAAAAGGGGAAAAATAAAGAAAAGAAAAGGCAAGCTACAAGCATGTCAGAAGTTAGAAGAAGACCAAGGAAGTGTTAAGGTCCCCTAGCGAGCACAGAGAGTAATCTAATAATAGATAATGCACAAAAGGCTGACATACTAAATGATTTCTTTAGTTCAGTCTTCAGGAGTAAGATCATTTACTGTATGGCGAGCACAGCCAGTAGCAAGGACAGGGAAAAATAAGCAGGCCAGAGTAGAAAAAGTATGGTTTAGAGATTACCTAGAGAAACTGGACTTTTTAAAGATGCATCTTGTCTGGCTCTGCTGTCTGAGTACTCAAGGAATTGACTGAGGTAATTACAGAGCTGTTGGCTGATCTCTTTGAAAACTCAGGTCGGGTGAAGTCCCAGACAACTGGAAGAGGGCAAATACAGTGCCCATCTTTACAAAAGGAAAAAAGAAGAATTTAGAGAATTACAGACTGGTGAATCTGACCTGGATACCTGCAAAGATTATGCAACATCAAGGTGATCAACCAGCATGGGTTCAACAAGAGCAGGTAATTCCTGACCAACTTATTTCCCTCTATGATAAGGTGACAGGCTCTGTAGATGTGGCGAGAACAGTGGATGCCACATACCTTGAATTTAGAAAGGCTTCTGAAACTGCCTCCCATTCTCATTGGTAAACTAAGGAAATAAAGTCTAGATGAAAGTACTAAGGTGGATGCATAACTGGTTGGATCATCATGCTCAGTGAGTAGTCATGAATGTCTCCTTACCTAATTGGAAGGAAGTATCAAATCAGGTTTCCCGGGGGTCTGTCCTTTGTCCAGCATTGTTTAATATCCACAACAATGATTTGGAAGATGGTGCTGAGTGCACACTTGGCAAATCTACAGGTGACACCAAACTCAATGGAGTTACAGACAATTTGGAGGATGGGATTAGGATTCAAAATTACCTTGATAAGCTAGAAAACTTGTCCGAAATTAACAAAATTAAGTTCAATAAGAGCAAGTGCAAAGTCCTGTACTCAGGACCAAACAATCACATGCACAAATACACAGAGAATGACTGGCTAGGCTGAACTACTGCAAGAAAGGACCTGGGGGTTACAGTGGACCATAAACTGAATATGAGCCAACAGAATGCTTTTGTTGCAACAACAACAACACAGCAGCCAATAATATTTTGGCTGCATTAACAAGAGCATCATTTGCAAGTCAAGAGAAGCAATTTTTCCACTCTATTCAGCATTGATGAGGCCTTACCTGGAGTACTGGCTGCTTGCAGATGTTAAACCCCACCCTCCGCCAAAACACAAAAAAGCACATTTTACCAGAAAGAGCAGTGCATTAGTTCAACCCAGCACTTCAGCAGGGCTTTTTGGCGCCTTTAGCTAAAGCTGATTCAAACAGCTATTAGATAAAAGCGCCAATAAAGCCCCATGAAAGTGCCCAATCTCTACAGATGTTGGGCAAGCCAGGGCCAACTAACATAATGCTTCTTCTGGGTGTGCATGGGGTATGGTGTGGAGCACACTGAGTTTAAAGTAAAGCACCATTTGGGGTTGGGGGTGTGGGGCGTTAATGTCTGCAAGCAGCCACTGTGCCCATGTTGGGGCACTATACTTCAAGAAAGATATTGACAACTTAAAAATAGGCCAGTAGAATGCAACAAAAATGGTTAGAGGCCTGGGAACTATGACTTATAGGAAAAGACTGAAAGAACTCAAATTATTTAGTCTGGATAGGAGAAGACCTAGTGGGGATTTGATAACAGTTTTCAAGAACCTGAAGGGTGGTCATAGAGAGAATGGTGGTTGCTCTGTGTTAGCCCAGTGGATAGGACAAGAGTTAAGTCTTAAATTCTAACAGTAGAAATTTAGGTTGGATATTAAGAAAACTTTCCAACTAGGAGAATGGTTAAGCATTGGAACAGGCTATCCAGAGAGGTTAAGGAATCTTCATCTTCAGACGTTAAGAGCAGGTTAGTCAAACAGCTGGGATGGTTTAGACAGAAATGATTCTGCCATGAGCAGTGGGTTGAACTAGATGACCTTCTGAGGTCCCTTCTAGTCTTACTTCTCTGTTTCTGCACCACCCTACATCTTTTTTATTTAAGAAGCTTGGTACAAAATTCAGCCTTCTCATCAACAAATGTAATCTTCATTACTATTTTAACTCAGCTTCAAAACCTTTGCCAAGAGGCATTTGGCAGTTCACAAACAGTAACTATTGCACTTTCTTCTGAACATATTATTGGATGAAACAAAGAGGAAAGGAAAAATAAAATAGCTTTTAAAAAGCTACCTAGAATAGGTCACACCAATGTCTTTAACTTTGCAAGAAAAACCCTTAAATTTTAAAACTGCAAACTATATAAGTATATGCTAATGCAGGGTGGGGAGGAGGGTGTTTTGTTTTGTGAGGTGTATTATTGACTTATGAGAGGTAGACTCCCATCTCACTTAGACCAGTAGAAGTGAAGAGTAACTTCATCCAAGTCAATGGAGTTAGACCAGCACAAAAGGAACACGAAATAAGAGATGAATCTGGTTTTTAATGAACATTACTCAATCTGCCTCCGATTGAGACTGAATGTCTTGCTTCTTTTACTTGGGTAAACTCAGAGCAACTACACTGAAGTTAACAAGAGTTACAGTGGTCAAAAACTGAGGGTGCTGACAGAAGTAATATTTGATGGACAATCAGCCCCTTGAAAACACTGTACAGCTGTGCCCTGACAGAAATGTATGGCTGTAGAGTGCATTAAAAGTGCCTAAACATGTGACATATTAACCCTCATTTAATGAGGGTTCAGATGAAGGCACTCCAAAGCAGATGCCTTCATTAATTTCTGTTTGCCCCTGTGCACCAGCAGGGCTGGACTAATGCAGTGCTGTCTGTAGGATGGGATAGGAGATGGGGAGGGGAGGGAGCTCCACTCTGGGGTTTGCCCAGCCTCCACTGGAAGGAGGGGTGGACTGGAGGCCCCTGCCAAAAAAAAAGTGGGGTTTCTGTAAAGCACCATGAGTTAAAGTGGGGAGCTACGTGTCTATCAGCATCCTGAAGTACATGAGAAAAGAATCAAAAGCAGATAAAGTTAAAGGCTGTCTTTTCCAGTGAGTTCAGCGGAAATAGAAATGGGGCTTTTTTAAATATTTCATTTTTGATCCATGTTATACCACTCCTTTTTGATAACACTGCCTAGGTAGGATATAGTTATCTGACTAGAACTATTTGTAACATTACTGCTTGCACCCTCAGCTCAGTGCAAAAGCCAAAATCAAGCCAACAGCAGCCTCACCACAATAACGAGCCATTCAACACTGGAAAGCATTCTTCCCTTCAAACCCTATACAAACCTGTCACAAACCGTGGTTTTGTAATCAGCAAAAGTCCCAAGTCATGACACTTGGCTTGTAGGAAATCTACTTTTCTTAGCTTAGTGGAAATGGACAGCTAGGCAGTAGCAGGAGTTTAGGAACCTGATGTTCCTGGGATTTCCACTCATGTAATTCCATTGACTTGAATGGATAACGTTTGACTGACGTGTAGGAGTAGGAGGAGAGCCAGGCTCTGTGAGTGAAACATGCACTGTACATATTCCAAAAATGAAGCTAGTGCACATTTTTGAAAGATGCACTGCATGGCTTTAAGCTCAAACTAGGACAGCAGCCTTCTAAGCAGGCAGCTACTGTAGCAGACTCTGCCACTTCATATGCCTTTTATTTTTAAACAGGGTCTGTTCATTAGGTTTTTATTCCCTCCCCCCTCCCCTCCCCTCCCTTTACCCATGTTATTCTAGTTGACAGGAGGGAAAGGCAATCCATTCATACACTACACCTGTTTTGAATGCAGTGTTGGAAATTAGCTAGAGTGACAGCTCTGGACTGTGAGGTCTTTTCTAACCACTGATAAAGTACAGAATAAACTGTGGCAATCAAGTCTAACCACAATGTTTCCATCAGCATGCCTCAGTCCTGATCAGTTTCAGCATTAAAAAAGAAAAAAATATATATATCCAAGGACAGGAAGGTATTTCGTATTTTCAGTATTGTCTGCCAGGCTAATTTGCACACGTGAATGCAGGAAGGCACAAAAGAGACGGAGTGTTGCCAACTCTTTCAATTTTGTCACGAGCCTCATGATATTTGGTGCTTTACTTCAAAACCCAGTGCTTGGAGAGGCAAGTGATTACATGGTGGTTGCAGAGAAAGGTCTGGAAAAAAAGTGTTCTGAGTAACACCCTAAAAGATCAAAGAAAGTCAGAGGCAAAGAAAAAAATAGCCCAAATTCAATATAGCTTGTGGGGGGAGGGGGAGTGAAACCTAATTGTTTAACTTAACTTTGAATTTAAGGTCAGCAATACCTTGTGAAATAAACCAAAAAAAAAAAAAAGAACAAGAATCATAGAGAAGTGGGGCTGAAAGGGACCTCCAGAGAACGTCTAGTCCAACCCCCTGCTTAAGGCAGGATCAGCCCTTTCTAAAACATTCTATACAAACCATTAACTAAACTTTACATAAGACTACCATCAACCCTGACACAACACAAACCTAACACACTAACCTGCCACAGGTAAAGCAAGGGAATTACCTGCAAGGGAATCATCCCCAAAATGCTGTAAAGCTTCCTGCACCCCATTAATAACAGAAGGGATGTGGGGCAGGGGCGTGCTTGAAGAAGCATGAAATTTAGCTCAGAGCCTCTGTTCTCTGAAGTGACAGCACCCACAAAGATCAGATGAGCTCTGCAAAAGTGTTTGTCCATTGTCACTAGTCTGTCTTCACAGCATAAAGCCATGTCTTGAGGGGTGGGCTAAGGCAGTTGAGAAGCTGACCGGGGGAACTGCTTTTTCTCCACTCTGGTGTAGAAGGACACTGTGCCCACACAGTGCCTGCCAGGAGCTGCTGGGGATCTTACCCCACAAGAAGATATGATGTGGGGGGAAGGATTCTTAGCATCTCCAAACCCTGGGGCAGCTACAAAGGCAGAGGGTGGGGTGCTGGAGAACCATTGTTGGTTGTAGCCATGTTGGTCTAAGGATATAGGCAGACAAGACTCTTTCAGTAGATGTGATATAGAAAAATATAAAATTAGGGTTGGAAGGGACCTCAGGAGGTCATCTAGTCCAATCCCCCGCTCAAAATAGGATCATCCCAACTACATCATCCCAGCCAAGGCTTTGTCTACCTGGGTCTTAAAAACCTCCAAGGATGGAGAGCCCAACACCTCTCTGGGTAACCTGTTCCAGTGTTTTACTACCCTCCTTGCAAGAAAATTCTTCCTAATATCTAACCCAATCTTCCCTTGCTGCAACTTGAGACCATTGTTCCTTGTTCTGTCATCTGCCACCACTGAGAACAGTCTAGCTCCATCCTCTTTCGAACCCCCCTTCAGGTACCTGAAGGCTGCTATGAAAAAATCCCTTCTCAGTCTCTTCTTCTCCACACTAAATAAGCCCAATTCCCTCAGCCTCCCCTCATAAGTCATGTGCCCCAGCCCCCTCACCATTTTTGTCACCTTCCACTGGACTCTCCAATTTATCCATATCCTTTCTGTAATGGGGGGGCCCAAAGCTGAACACAACACTCCAAATGTGGCCTCACTAGTGCTGAATAGACGGGAAGAATATGATCTTTTCTTAGCACAAATGAATAACTCTCTCCCTGTGTGTGTGTGTGTGTGTGTGTGTGTGTGTATAAAAAGGGCTTAGTTAGTCAGTCGGTCTGTCTGTCCATAACGCTCTTGGAGTACTTTGATTGGCTGTCTCGGCAGCCAATCACAATACTTACTGATACAACCAATCGAGACTGCTCTGTGGGGAATGGCAGGGATGGAGTGAGACAGTGGAGCACCACCATGATGGCAGGGATGGAGCAGGGGGCAAGGCTGGCGCTACTGGGCTTCTCCCCCCCGCCCTTCTCCTTGGAGGCGGTGGTGTTGCAGGGTGCTGGTGGAGGGGGGAATGGAGGGAAGGGTGGGGCAAACTTCCCCTCCCCCACCCAGCTCTTGGGAAGTGGCGGCAGCCCCTACGTGCAAGCTTCCCCCCCCCATCCAGGGAAGCTTGCATGAAGCAGCCACCACCTGCTGTCCTGCTCTACTGCTGCTCTGGGGACAAAGTGAGGCTGGATGCAGGGTGGTGGCAACATGGGGCAGTGAGTGGTGGTTGCTGCCGCCACATACACGCTTCCCCCACCCCTGCTTCTGGGAGGCGGCGGCAGTGCGGGGCAATGGATGGTGGCACTCCATCCCCACCTACCCTCCCCCCACATTCTTGACAAGCAATTTGCTAGCAATTAGCCCAACTAAATAATAAATAAATAAATATCTTGTATAAGCCAACTAAATAATAATACATAAATATCTTGTATTAGTCCAGCTAAATAATAACAAATAAGTCATGACTTGTATTAGCCCAGGCAAATAATAATAAATAAGTATATTGTATTAGCCCAACTAAATAATAATGCATAAATATCTTGAATTAGCTATGAGTCTATGAGCCCAACCAAATAACACCTAAGTATCTTGTATTAGCCCACTAAATACTAATAAATACATTGTATCTTGTATTAGCCCAGCTATATAATACATAAATATCTTGTATTGGCCCAACTAAATAATAATACCTAAATCATATCTTGTATTAGACGAGCTAAATAATAATAAATACATATCTTGCATTAGCCATGAGTCTGTGAGCCCAACTACATTATAACACCTAAATATCTTCCATTAGCCCAGTTAAATAATAACAAATACATCATCTCTTGTATTAGCCCAGCTAAATAATAATAGATGAATATCTTGTATTGGCCACACTAAATACTAATGCATCAATGATATCTTCACTGGAAGGGGCCTCGTGAGATCATCGGGTCCAGCGCCCTGCTCTTAGCCAGCTAAATAATAATACAGCAATCATATCTTGTATTCGTCCAACTAAATAGTTGGGGAAATTGTTCTTTGCAAGCTTTTGGGCACAAACGCCCTTCCTCCTCCTCCTTTTTTTTCCCCTTTTAAGTGTGTGTGTGTGTGTGTGTGTGTGTGTGTGTGTGTGTGTGTGTAAAACTGTATTTCTATCCACGGCCCAGAGAGCGCGCTCCGCAGCCCCCGCCTGGCCCTGCAGGCCGGGCTGCTGCGGGGCAGCGGCAGTGCACGGCACCAGGTGTCGCCTCCCCTCCTCCCCCAGCAGGAGCTTTGCACGGCCCCCGCCCGCGGGCCGGGCCGGGCCGGGCCGGGCCGGCAGCAGCTGGCGGCGCAGGCCGCTCCGTGCCCGGCACACTGATGAGGGCTGCGGGCCGCGCTGGGGGAGCGGGAGGCGGCGCGGTCGGCTGCGGCGCCCTCTGCTCCCCCGCCTCCTCCATTCACCCGGCCCCGTCCCCGCTGCCGAGGCTGCTGCCGTCAGAGCTGCATGCGTCAATGCTGCCTCAGTGACACACACAGGGGCTTTCTCTCCCCCCGCCTCCTCCTCCCCCTCCCTCTCCTTCCCTCTCTCTTTTTTTTCTGAATGAGAAGCTTAATGGGATTTTTATTATCCTGCTTATAAATCAAACCATTAGGGCGACTCATTGATGCTGGCACGTTTACAGTTAATAATCCCTTTGTCCTTTTTTACCACCCCCCACCCCCATCTCTCTCCTTTTCTGTTAACCCTGTGTAGCCAGGGGCTTGGGGCTGTGCCCCCTTCCCCCCCACCCCATGCGTGGGTTTGCTCCCTCCCCACTCACCAGCCCCTGACATAGAGAATAAAGATGCTATGCAGGAGTCCACAGAAAAGCCTGGGGGGTAGGGGGATAAAAGCCTCTGTGGTGTGTCAGTTTGTCACTGCATCTTAGTGGATTTTGTCCCCCCACCCTGGAAAAGGACAAACAAACACCCTCATGGTCTAATTGTTTGGCAATTTACTTTATTTATTTTATCCACCTTTCCTTTCCCCCAGCTTCCCATGCAGTCTTGGCTCTGAAGAACAGCCCTGCAGAAAATGGTTGCTTTGTCGTGCCTAGGTAGTACCTTGCTTCTCCCCCACTCACCGAGCTCACCAGGGAATTTATTCTGGATGCTCGGGTGACAGGGCAACTGAGCCCACAGTGTCTTAGTTTATTCCCAGTTGGATGCTCTCCCCCCATACACCCACCCAGCCCTCAAAAGGAATGGCACTCTCATTGCTTTTAGGAGGCTCAGGCCTTGACTTTAAAGCATGTCTGTGTCTAGAAAAGCAGACAAGATAATATGCTGGTCCCACTAAAGTTACTGGGACCTGCTGACCTCAAACGCCCTTGGACTTGGTTTGCAAAGCACATATACATGGCACTGGCCCAAGTCCTGCCCTATGTTAGTTCAGCTTGACCAGAACAATACCAAGCTACTCTGCAGCTGACTTATACCCTAGAGGATTTTTTTCTGGAGCAGCATCTATATTTCCTCAGTGCAAGGGCATGAATATGGCCCTTGCACCCTGGCAGTTCCCCAGGTGTGAGGTGCCCATTGAGACCACAGTCTGGGTGCAGCTTGAATTTGCACAAGAAATGAACCCACCATCTTGAAGAACCCTGGACTGGGGTAATGCAAATTCATTTTTAGATCCCCCTGGGCTGTGATGAGAACACCTCCCCCACAATTCAAGATCTGGGCCATTAGCTATTGCCTTACAGCAATGTATTTTTCAATAGATACAAAATGCAATGACATCATTCCACAATGCCAACGATGGAGTGTTAAAATACAAAACAGCTCCGAATTACACACACACACACACACACACACACACACAGTTTTAAAATACAAAATAGCTCTGAGTTACACACATACACATGCACACAATTTTGCAAGCAATTAAACCACAAAATAGAATGGGGGGAAGGAGGACAGAATTCCAACACAGCCTTTTACTATGCATTTTAAACTTAGTGTTATTTGCACTTTTGACACAAAAAGGAAACATAAACCCAGTATCTTAACAAAATGCTATAGGGCAATAGGAATCCTTAATGAATATGCATTTTAATACCAAGATATTTCCTATGTAACACCTATGTATTTGCTAATGTGCTTTTTATTAAAGGATATTATTGTGAATTCAAACATGTAAACTCCCATTTAGCAGATTAACCAAAGAATTTTTACCATGTAGGATGGACCAAGGTCAATCAAGGGTGTTGTAGTCTCATTACAAACATGGATACCAGCAATTGATCCTACCTATACAGTGAGAGAGAAAAGAAAGACCAACAGCTAGAAAAATTTTGGCTACCACAGTGGACTAGTTTAATATTACTTGAGCAGCTCCTTCAGATTCCAGAAGTGGAAATTAATGTGTCATAGTCAATGATAACATAAAAACCATTTAGGTTCTGTCACTGAGATGGGGCATCAGTACCTTATTAAAAAATTAACCTTGGGATTTACTCTTGCTGTTCCTTCATGATATGAATAAAAATGTACTAATGCATTGGCATATTGCATGGTAATTTGAGCATACATCACATATTATTAATACTGTATATTGATAAGAATGGCCTGACACTCTTCTGTTTGGTTATCCAAATTAGGATCAGTCTTAACTAGACATCCCTAGCGTTGCACTCTCTGGGTCGATATCCTATGTACACCAATCTCAGATACAACTACTCACTCCTTGCTTATGGTTCAGATTGGGAACTGAGTCCAGGTGTGATTGAACTTGGACACATAGAAAACCCCAGGCAAGGCAAGCAGACCTGTCAAAGTCCTGCTAATTTTATGATTTCTTGTAGCATGGTACCAAACTGGGAATAATGGAGCAAAACCAGACACACCGTCCACTCAGAAACAACCCTTGTTTCCTGTTTGTGCAGTAAAGAGGAGCAGTATCTGTAGAGTGCAGTGGTTCTCAACCTTTTTATTCTCAAGGCACCCCTCCGTAGACTCAACCCCCCCACCCCCCCAGCTTTCATGAATTGAGCAGTATCCCATTTCAAAAACAACTTTTTTATTACCTGTAAATAAAGTGCTTACCTCCTTGCAGAGGGGTGAGGTAGCGGGGCAGGAGAACTGCTAGACAGGGCCTGAGACTGGGCCTGTGCTTATCTGCTTATCTCCTCACACCAGGCTTATCTCCTGACATCTGCTGGCACCCTTCAGAGGATCTCAAGACACCCCTGGGTGCCCTAACATCTTGGTTGAGAATCACCGATATAGTGCATGGCAAGGTGGCTCTGCATCACTGTGCAGAACATGGAACTGTGCTTGTTACACACTCTGTACAAGTGACATTTTGCCCTGCCTTAGGGGTTTCTCAGAATCTTTGACTGCACATTTCTGGGCTAAATTGAGCCTATTATCTTGCATAGAGCTATTTTCATCTGAAAGTGCTCTACAGACTTAACAAATATACAGTCAATGAGATTGATATACATGCACTAATGAAATGCAGCTACCTATTAAGCAGCACAATGTTGCATGTCCCTGGAGGTAATGACTTCAGAAAGGGATTTGTTTTTTCCATCTGAGCAGATTCTGGGGTGATTTTTCTTTTTGGGTTTTGTTTTGTTTTTTGGTCCCTCACACACCTCCTAACATTTTAAAAAGGAAAACAGCAGGGCTCCTACATAGAGATAAGAGGGGGACATGGTGGACGATGTTCAGATGTGGAATTTTAAACCTGTTTGCTTAGGAGTGATCCAGTAAAGAGGTTGGGGTTTTTTTGGATCCATCTCTCATATCTCCTAATAAGTTTTTAAAAATTATTCATGGTTTTGTAGCTCTGGGGGCTATGGAAGATCTCACTTCTAGGACACTGGTTCAAATTCAGCCACAGTGGAAATAGATCACAAATTATAATTAGTTGGTGGCTGCTTGATGGCTTATGCACAAGAGATTTTAATGGTTTCTCTCCAGTTTTTTGTGGATCAGTGTCTACATCATTTAAACCTCAACACAACTGGCATTAATGGACACTTGATGATCTCAGAAGTGAGCCCCAAGCTGGAACAGGTGTAGGAACTAAACTGCCCTCTCACCTCCAGAGACTCTCTCTCTGGTTTAACTGGTCAGAATAGGCTTATTTATACAGGCACTGGCCATTACATCTGCTCTTTGGATCAGAAATTTTGCACTCAACAACTGTCCAGTCTTCCACGAAATTGACTTCAAAATGTAGCAGTGAGGTGAAATATAGCTTATGCATAAAATGACCCATATAATAGATACCCAGTAGTGTCCATACACCTTTGTATAGAGGACAAATATTGAATTTAATAATCGTGACTGGCTGTCTATTCAGCGAAGAAAGGGAATTGTGTGGTGAAAGACATAATTTGTACATTAGGAAGTCTCTGTTGCCAGATCAGCAGCAGCACCGATGACGTCTGTACTCTCTCGCTTTGTTCCTGCTGCTATAAATCAAAATGACTACAGTCCAAATGCCTCACACGTTTAACTACAAATGCACTGCTAGTTAGAAAAATCAACCTTGGGAGGGCTCTAGATAATTTGAATACACTTCAAATTGATTCAGTGGGCAAGGTCTAAAAATGTTAAAGGAAGATTTAGAACTCATGGTAAAAAAAAAACAACCAAAAAAAAAAAACAACTTTTAAAGAAAGGGATCCAGCAAAGCCATAAAGACTGTGTGTCTACAAACACTGATGCCTTTAGTAAATGAACTGTCAAATACGCTTTTCCTAATGTGCATTGAGATTTCTTTCAGATTAACAAAACCTCTACAGAATACTACTTTCCCTTGTGTACTTATATTTTTCTTCATTGTGTGAAGTACTAAAAAACAAACTAAAATAGAAGAGATGCAGTAGGTCAGGTTTTAACTTCCCCTCCTTTATGTATGGAAATGTGGAAATGTGTGGAAATGTGGAAATCTTTAGCTAGCTAGCTGAAGATTGCTCATCTTTATTTGGAATTTTACAAGAGACTATTTCTATTTGCAGAGCAGTCTGGTGAATATCTCCTTACAGATTAAATTAACCCCTGCAAAGTATGTAAAAAGGCCTAATACGCTCTTTGAATCCCATTACAGTTCCCAAAATAGGGTTTAAGTGTGATACATAAATGGTGTCTATGCCTTGTGCTAAGCTTCCAACAGCAACAGCAGCTCAGCTGAGTTGTAAATCCTGTATGCTTGGTGACATATTTTTATAATGAACAGTAGTATGCCAAGCTATACAGTTAACAAGAAAAAGGAGGAGCAGAAGCAAGCATGTGAGCACACTGACTTTGCTATTGGAACCTTCACACTACATTTCCAGATTTTTGGAGAAGAAGCAGTAAAGTTTTTGTAGTTGGTATGTGTGTGTGTACGTGCCAACACATTAAAGATCTTTAGAGATTTAAAAGTTATTTAAGCAAAAACAATAAAAACAAAAAAACCTGGAGCTATTTGGTTTGCATAACTGTGCCATTAGATTTTGGCTAATGAATTTGCAACAGCTGTGCACATCAGGGTCTGATCCAAAACCCACTGAAGTTAATGGAAAGGCAATATGAAATTCCAGAGTACTGGGGGGAAAAGTTAATATACTGCCAGTATTTAAGTATGCTAAATAGGATGCAACTATTGGTCAGTTAACCTGACATTGATTCTGGCCAAAATCATGGAACATCAGAAATGTGATGCATTCAGTAAAAGAATTAAAATACCTGATTATTACCATGATTATTACCAATTAACAAAGTTTAACAAGCTCAATCTTTTTTTATGAGATTATAAATTTGGTTATTAAAAGGTAATCAGGTTGCTATAGCGGACTTGAAAAAGGTATTTGACTTAAGCCAGTCATTCTGATTTAAAAAATAACCCTAACAAAAAAAATAAATCATTGTGGCACATGCTAAAAAGGCATAATGAGAACCAATGGCTGGAAACTGAAGCTAGACAAAATAGGACCTAAAGTAAAAGAAAAATGTTTCTGAGTGAGAGCAGTTGATTCTTCATCATCTGATGGCTTTAAATAGTGACTAAACCTCTTTCTAAGTCTCTCTTTCTAACCTGTTTCAGTCAAAAGTGATGATCTTGCCAGAGTAATTAATGTGTGAGATTCTATGGACCACGCTATACAGGAGGTCAGCCAGTTGTTATAACTGTCCTTCTTGTTTTAAACCTATGACAAGTCATTGGTGAATAAGCCCAAACTGGTTACAAGTGACACTTAAGTAAGGTTCAGTTTCTCTGCTGGCACACATTTCCTCGAGTGTGGTTTGCTTTCAATCCCTTATGAATAACTCAATAGATTGTACACTGCCCATGTGTCAGATAAAGGGTGGGGGATTGTTATGGCATAACAATTTACAGAAAAAGGGAGAGTCAAAGATCATAAATGCTAGCGGGCCTAAAGCATAGTCCAGCACTTCCCCTCCCTTCTCTTACCCTTTGGATCTGACAGAGATGGAATTGACATCTAACAAACATCCATGCAAAATCTGGTTAGCATTGCAGTGGAATGGAGCCACCTAGCTGCCTTCGATCTACTAACAAGGGCTTGTGGTTCAGGAAGATTTCTATAGAGGAATTTAAACAAGCTACTCCTCACCCAACTAGGAATATAAAATAGAGCCAGGATGGAGAAAAAGATTACATATATGGTTAATGTGTCCTCTTGCTCTTACTGAGACCTCCCTAAACAAAATCCATTTCCTTTCTTCTTTAGCTCTTGTTTCTTAGGAAAGTCTGTATAGTCCAGTGGTTTGGCCTAAACGTAATTAAACAGGGACAGTGCAATTTTATTTTCATATGCGCTCCCTATACTGTAAACATGGCCAGTTCCAACCTGCTCCAAAAACTGGATCTTGTGGGGATCAACTGTGCATAATCCTTTTTTCTTCCAGCCAATAGAAAGAGAGTCTAAGCAAGCACTGCATCTAGTCTAGTGGAGAGACTTCTGATAACAGAGAGTATCTGAGTGCATGAGCCAGAACCTCTGGACCTACAGGATCAGACCACCCTGGCCTGTATTTAACCCCAGGACAAGAGCAACAGAATACCTCTGGTTGTCACCTACAGCTCCCAGCTCAAACACCTGAAACACATTATTAATGACTTCCAACTTCTCCTGGAAAAAGATGAACATCTTAAAGTGGCCTCTAGGGACCAACCTGTCCCTACAGACAGCCCTCCCCCCCCCCCCCCCCCACTTCAAAACAGTATTTCTCAAACAACCAACCACATCAATACAGACCACATCATCACTAGACCTAATAACAAGGGCTAGATATAGACATTCAAAATGCCTGAGGTGGGATCGATCTAAGGTGTGCAATTTCCATAAGCTGTGTAGTTTAGGTCGGTAGTGAACAGAACACACATTTGCGCTTTGGTGGACAGTGGAAGGCAAATCTTAGACTGGGTTCCACAATTTTTAAACTAGTCTGTGTGTGCTGGACTTCTGCTCCGTTATAGATATAGACCTGTTTCAGATAACTCACAATGTCTGTACCTGGCCAAGGAGTACAACATCCAAGATTCATTCACCTGCATTTCCACCAGCATCATATACACCATCACCTACTTACAATGCCCTTCTACTGTCTACATCAGATAGACTGGGCAATCACTAAGTGTAAGAATGAATGAACCCCAGTCTGACATCAACTGCAGAAAGACACACAAGCTTGTGGCAGATCACTTCAACCTCCCTGGACACTCCATCTTTGACCTCAGGATTCCTGTTCTCTGGCAGAAAAAAATTAAAAACCAGTTGGAACAGAAAATTGTGGAACATGAAATCATCCACAAACTGACTTGTGTTAAGTATGGTTTAAACAAGGACTACAGATTTCTCTCTCATTATCTAGATTAGCTTTTCTGACCTCCTTGTTCCTATGGGTTCCTTGCTTGTATGCCTCTCACAGCATTCACCCTCCCTCTCCCTCCTGCTTTCCTACCTATTGTATTCAAAGCACTCACTCCACTTTACATTCTGCTCTATACTGTCCTTTCACAGCATGTGATGAAGTGAACTTGGGTTCATGAAAGCTTGTGCTTTCTTTAGATATCTTATTTCATTAGTCTATAAAGGTGCATGTCTACTTCATCTTCTAACTGTATTTAACAAACTGGCATCTGAGAGACTAAAAGCAGAGCAGAGGAGACATTCATTTGGTATTTGGGTGGATCTTTTGAAGTCTCTTGCCTAGCCAACCATTGCCTGCATCTTAGATACCCTCTAGGGATCCCAAGATGCTGCTGCTCCCAGCTGCTCTAACGTCATAGGCTCTTACTGCATCCCCAGGACATTCAAATGATGCCCTTAACTATTCAACAAGTTTCCCTTGTGCTCCTCCTTTCCTCATCAGCTGAACATGCTCATGCACATACACATGACAACTTGCAAGGGTCAAATGAACTAGGCCCCAAGAAAGCCCAGGACATTCCAAACCATTGCCAACTTTCACCTTTGTCCTATTAAAGAATCCCACAGTCTCAAAACCAGCATCCCATCAGACTGCCCTGACTCTGACTCCCATGTTCTTTACAAGAGTGCAAAGTTACTGCATAGAGGAAAGAGGAGGAGAGAAGGAGTAAGTGACAACATAAGCTTTCAGAATTAAAGACCATGGACAGATATGCTGTTTGAAGTGCTACAAACAGTGAGGTTGTGGCCCAATGAAGTGCTCCAAAAATAGCTCCAGTGCTTCAAAAAGGGCTTTCAAAAAGAAAGGAACATCCTTCAAACTCATTTTGATGTGCTTTTTGAAATGTCTGCATGCTCCAGCAGCCCTCTGGCATCCCACAGTGCTCTGCTTCCTGCTCCCCATCCTTCAAAGGGGAACATGAATGACAGACCATGGTCTCTGTTCTGCACACTTGGCTGTCCTCAGGAACCTCCTGCTCTCCACACCTTGGATTTGGAACTCTTCAGATAAATGTCTGTCCATACCTAGAGAAAGCAGGCAAAAGGAAAACTGAGTATAGAGTTCTGAAAAAAAAATATTGCTTGCTTTTGTACTAACAGGCTTTTAAAGCTAGGCTTACCTTCCAGAGCTGTTCCCAGCATCCATCCCCATGTCAGATTTGATTTTAATCCAAACCTTGAATACAGACCTTGTTTTGATATTTCACATGTGAAAACTCTTGTGGTTTTAAGTTAAAAATGGACACATTCTGGCTAGGAATAAAAGCTTTCTTCTTACTAAGTGAGGGCAACTTAGTTAGTGGGCCTGGCAGATTCTATTACCACTTTAAATCAAGAATAATTGTTTTTCTTAAACAAAACGTGCAACTCCAGCAGAAAGTGTGGGTTTGGTACAGGACTCGTTGGGTGGATTCTGTGAACTGTATTAATCATGATGATCACAATGATCCCTTCTGCACGTAGAATCTCTGAACATATAAACAGGAAGTTTCTATCTAAAGTTTTAGCTGGACCTCTCCATTTTATATCATCATCTCTGTAAAAAAAATACTGTAACTGTGTAGGTGAATTTCTACTGGAGGGATAGGAACTGGAGAACTCTTAACAGGTATTATATGTAAAGATATTGACAGTATCTTTGTTATACCTGTCCCATTCCAGCAAAATAATCCCCACAGTTGTGGAGGTTAGACCAATGGTCACATAATGATTCATAGACCAGAGGACTCCTCATATGTCTGGAAATGGGGCTGCAGGGGAGCAGTAGCAGTGCTCATTGCTGCTGTCCTGCTGCCAAATTTCTGGACTTGTGAGGAGCCCTGTCTAGCCAGATAATGTAGCCCTGTGCTTTGGCACGTTGGGTCACTCTGTGGCCAAATCCAGGTTAGTGGAGATGAGCTGGCATGTGACCACATCTGGTCTCATGAGGTTGGGCCAGTGAACAGCCAGATCTGGGCAAGTGGAATGGTCTAGGGTACAGTGGGACTGAGCTGGTACATTGCCACATGCAGTGTGTGGCATCAGTCTGGAGCACAGCTGGATCCAGTGAGTGGGACTGTATCTGCAAACCAACTCCACAGCTTGACCCTCAGCAGGATCCACCCTGTGTCCTGTCCCTGCACCACTCACCCAGCCTACATGGTTGGAAGGGTAGGCACCACAGCTGTAGAGTGATTTACCATGGATTTTACTCCATAGTAAATTTACTCCAAAGCAAAGATCAGACATGACCAATTCTCCCAAACTAGGGGCATCTTTACTTTGGGGGGGGGGGGGGGGGTCGCTTTAATTATAGTGGCTCTTGACACATTGGCTTTAATTACAGCACATTGGAGCAGACATCCCACACATCTACAGGCACCCTAGCTGTCTACAGTAGGCCGCAGGTGCTGGGAGGCCTAGTTTGTATTGAAAAAAATGCTTAGCACAGAATGAAACTGAGAAGGGGAAGTGAACACATGACACATTCCATGTAATAACTTTCCTACATGTCTTTCAAGGGATAACCTTATCCTGGATCTCAGTGATTTGCTACACTGTAGAGTTGTGCATCTTATGTCCACTCCCCTTTACTAAATAGTAAAACTGGCTTACTGCCTGGTAAGTTTGTTGCATGGTTGTATTCTTTGAAGCTTTTTTTCTTTCTTTTAACTTCTCTTTTAGGACATTAGAAGTGGGGTGGGGGCAGACAAAACAAAAAACACAATTGCCTCTTAAATGCTCTGGCCAGGCAAGTAGGCTGTCAACTATTCCAAGTTCTTTTGCAGCTGATGTCATCATGGGACATCCCAGTGTTTGCATCTACAAACATCTGTTGTACTGCAAAATGAATCCTCACAGCCTGCTTGTTGAATGTAAGGTAGCTGCATTCCCTTCTTACAATGTACCAGAGCAGATGCAATTAAGAGTCCTTCTGTTCAGACTAGTAGCCTGCAGTACTTTAACGCAGAGTAGCAATGGGTGAAGGTAGGGATAAGTATTCCTCCACTGATGTCACTTTCTCAGTGTTTGTACCAGAAGACTGTCTTACTCATTTTCTTCAACAGTCCCTCCTTGTTATGGGGCTTTTGTTTAATTCTACACAAAATCTTTTGAAAAAATAGAAAGATGCTTTCCTATGATGTATATAAAATAGTATTCAACCTCAGGCATTACATGCCTTACATTTTTCAGAGAACAGTTTAAAATGTTGCAACATACTTAATCCCACAGGTAGAGCTACAAATCCCACTTGGTAGATTTAATCTGACCTCAAAAACAGTGTTCGCGTTCTCATGCATCTGAGATGATGTGGTACTACAGGTGGAGGAAATGAGTTAGTAATTTATGACTGAGTTGATCTATGTGCTCTAGTTCTAAACTAGTTCTGAATCTTGGAACTCAAAAAGCCAATGGTCCATTTCAGGGAGAGTATTTAATGAGTGCTGCATGTCAGAAGAAACACAGTTACCAAGAAAAAATAGCAGGAATATACCTCTGACCACTAAACCCCTTCTATTCCCATTGTTGATGGGGCAAATTATAATAAATAAAAATGCCCAGTTTCAGTGCATTATTAAAACAAGACTCTGACTTGTTTTGATAATCCCCAGGTTCAGTGTATTATTAAAACAAAACTTCATCTAAAATTCCTACTTCCCCGTTTCCACCAAGAACAGCATCCCGAGAATAAAGATCAGACTTCTGGAACCACTAACTAAAGAAGAAAAGATCTGAAGAATCCACCCCAGGTTTTAGATAAGACTCAGCTCACACTTGGACAAGATGCTTTGGGAGTTTTTAGTCAGTTCCATGTGGATATCTGTCCTGGATAAATGTAGTGAATAAAAGCTGCAAGTTATTTGGTATAGTGAAATGCTTTTGCTAGTTCTTTACTTAGCATAATAAGTTCAAAGCACCCAGTTATCTAGGTCACAATACATGTCGTTAGCTTGTGAGGGGCCCAAATCCTTTGTAGAGGTAGACTTTTGAATATCTACATTCTTTGCTTTTTACAAATACTCATTAATCTCCTAATTCACTTAAAATACAAGTGACTTTTAAATAGCTAACAGATTTTTGGACTCACTTTTGTTTGCACTTGTACAATAGTCGTCTAAAATCTTAGTAGACTGGTGGTAGAGGAAATAATTCAGGGTGGAGGGGCTAGTTATTCAAAATTTACTTACCAACACTTGAAAATATGGGAACTGCTCTAATAGGATTTGTGTATTAAAACTTATTTGTGTAGGTAGGGGAGGAAAAAAGCTCATAGTCATGGGTTTTTAAACCAGGGGTCAGCAACATTTTTGGGCAGAGTGCCAAAAACACCCTCAAGTGCAACCTTGATTTGTAAGATGTTGGTGGGCCAGGGAGAGACAGCAGGGGAGTCACAAGGGGTCTGATACTTGGTGTGGCAGCACAGCTCCAGCCCCTTCCTCACTGTTCACCTGAGGAGTACGTACCAAGCAAAAAGCCTTCACAAGTCATACTCTGGCACATGTGCTGGGGGTTGCCTACACCTGATTTAAACATACCTCAAAAATATTTAAGAGTGATTAGAATGAAGATATCCAGAAGAAAAAAAAATGATTTTTTTTTAAGTTAATAACATGTCTAACTTCTTAAAATGAAAGATATACCAAGGGTAAACTCAGGTGGGATTCTGTAATATCATCAGTTTCAAAATAAAATGTAGCCTTATCACCTTGTGCCTGAAATCATATTACATCTCACAAGTCAAACAGAACCAATACTGAAATTAGAGATCTCCAAAGACATTACATTTGTGTCAGAATTTGTGTTGGCACTTCAGCAGGTCACAATCTGAAGCAATCTTCCAGCTGCATCAGAATTAAGACAGCACGTGTCCCCTCACAAAGATGTTAGGGGACACTAGCCTGCTCGTTAATCTTTTGCCAAGACCCAATTGCCTGGTTCTAATACTCATTTTTTATGACTGTATCTACTTTGAAAATTCTGGGGGAACCTCTCACCACTGCTGCAACATAAATGCAGTTGCTGGAGTGCAAGTGCAGTTTCAATATGGGTGCAGTGGCATCACCAATATGGGAGTACTAATATTGAAAGATGTGCTTGCAAAATTGTTTTTGTTCAAAATTGTAATTGCTTATTCCTGTTCAGAAACTTCTCATGTAGTTGAAGCTCTGAAAATGTTCAGTTAAGGGCCAAAATGTTTTGTTTCAGCTCATTTCGAGTGATGTCTTCCTGAGTCCATGGGACTTTGTGAGGAGGATAATTTGTATGCTCTACTCACTTCTTCTGTTCCCTGGGCTCTGCTGGCCCAACAGAGTCATCTGTGACATGCCATGGCAGCTAAAGAGAGCACAATAAACTCTATGTGGGTGGATCCTTATGTCCATGTGAAGCCCTTTTCATCTAAATGTATCCATGTCAAGTTTGTTGTTGGATTCAAACCTAAGGCTAAGTACAGACAGTCAAAAAGCCCAAGGCTAAATTGATTCAATCTTTGCAGGTTAGTTCAAGCTGCAAAGATTGAATCAATAAGCAAATGAACGGACACTCATTTTTGATTCAGGAAATGCAGCCACATGCCTGCAGTGGCTCAGGCCAGAACCTAGGAGGGATGCTACAGCATGGCTCTCTGGCTTGTAGTCAGCATAGGCTATGTGTTCACTTCCTCTTCCTGTTGCACCTGAGATCTCTGGGATTTGCAATCCAGACTCACAGAAACAGGACTCTGCAGGGTTGTGTGGTGGCCGGGCGATTGCTGGGGCCCTTGCTGGGAACCCAGAACGTCAGGCGGGTACTTTTTGACTGATGGAGCAGAATCAGGCATGGAAGCGTATTGGTTGCACAAAGAGATTGTTTACTTACATCGCTGATGTATGCAGTGTAGGAAGAAACTGGCTTTAGTTGCAGTTATAAACAAGTGGGAGCTCTTTAAACAAGACGAGATGTTCCGTAAACGGCTTACCGAGCGCGCAAGGGAGAGGGTACATCAGGGAAGTCGATGACGGGGAGTCGTTGGTGGGTGATCAGTCCGCCAAGTTCACTCCGAGATGTACGTGGAGTTCTCCAACGTGGGCGGAAACTGCTCTAACTTTTGTATGGCTAGTGAGCCAATGGCTAGCTGCCAGGTAGGAATAATTATACCCCGCCAATAGGAGGCGCACGTGTGATTCCACCGTGGCGGGAGATTCCACTGTGGCGGGAGATTCCACTGTGCCATAGGCATTCAATTAGTGGGTTCTGACATGCCCCCTTGCCAATGGCACAGTTGGAATTAGAGTACATACAAGTTGTTTAAGTCGTCATCGTCTCACTCAGGGGGTTCATATGGCAAGCGGGTGTATACATAAGCAGATAGCGAAACAAGTTCGTTCTTAATAAATTGGATTAAATAACAACCAATGCAAACACAAATACACATAATTAGATTAGTTACGAAAAGTTCAACTATAAGGGCTTCGGTAGGAGTCATAGTGACGTCACGCGTCGGGCTTTTGCATCTCCGGTGATGTTCTCTCTCAGGGTCTGTTGCCATCACGTATCCCGGGTCTCGGACCTGTGAAGAGAAAATTTTTTTTGAGCAATAAATTTGTTTATGCTACAGTGTTTGTGTGGAGTTGTGAGCAACAGGACAGCCAGCTATGGTGGGCAAGGATCTGCCGCTGTTTCCCGCCTTCTTTAAAGCACACGGTATAGGTGCTTGGACACGGCTCCGCTTTGGACGATCCTTCCCTCGTATACTCGCGGATACGACCGATGCGGAAGTGGGATGGCGATCCATAAGCTCATTTGGTGTGAACTTCGGGTGCCACGGCTCTGGCCGTCGAGGGACGGACCCATTCCACAGGGCTTTGTTCGCGCTTAGCGAGACGAGGACGTCATGGACTCGTTTTTTGGCTCTTCTGCATATCGGAAGCCCAGTTCGTACGCTAGTTGCCATTGCCCCACGTCTCCTAGGATACGTAGCTGCTGTTTGGTGAGTTTAGAATGTTTTAGGAGGAATCCAAACATGGCCCGCTCCTCCAGCGTTCTCTGCGGCAACGGTCACGGTGTTCGTCGAGAGTCGGATTCGTGACGTCGCGTATTCTGGGCCTCAGTCGGGTATGCTCTGAGTCACTGGAGGTTCTTGTGGTCGGCTTCATAAGGGCCTGCAGTTGCGGGAGTTGGCTTAAGAGACTACCCGCGGGCTGGCCAGCCACTGAGTTGAGGAGAAGCCGGAGCATCATAGCATCCTTCCCCCCATAAACTTCCACGCAGGCCTCCACGCTGTTGAGAGTTGCCGGAACAGTTCCAGGGTTTCACAGGTGGCGGTGAGGCCACATCCCCCGCTGCTGAGGTTGTGTCAGTCCCAACTGATACACTCTTGGGTTCCAGGAGCAGTATGAAACCCCTATTATAGCCAGCAGAAGCTGCTCCGCACTGGCCCTTGGTGGGCGGCCATCGTGCCACGCGTGGGGTTTGTGGCTAACTTGACCTGCAACAAGCGTTGGAAGTGGGATGGGCCAGTAAACATTACACGTTACCACGTCCAGGTTGGTGGCGTGCCCCCCACTCCATGAGGCTTGGCAGGTTATGAACCTAGCCTCTTCCAAGTCCAGTAAGTCCGACCCAAACTCCAAGACCAAGCGTCCTAGCCATACGGCTAGCAGTTCTCCAGGTTTTATTTTTGATTCCTGGCACAATTCCTGCAGTTCTCCTCGTGTGCGGGTGCGGTATGTGGTGGTGGTGCGGGTTGCACCCTGCGCATCAATGACTTGCTTCACTAAAGCTGCGGGGTGAGCAGCTGTTGAAAGAGCAGGTGTATCTGGTGGGAGGATTGGATACAATCTTTCCCTTTCGTAAGGGGGCGGGAATGTCGGAGGTGATGTCACCTCGGGGGGCGGGACTGCGAGTTGCGTAACCGCCCCTTCTTCCCCGGGACTTTTCGCACGCTCCGAACTTTTTGCACGCTTCTCTTTTTCCCTGGCGCCATCTTGGAATGGCAGCGGCTCGGGGTTTTCTAGTGGCTCGGGGCTTTCTTTTACCTCCGCCTCTTTGGCCGCCTGGGCGGCGGTGAGCAGTTGGGCCTCTAGATTGGCGTTCTCCCGCAGCAGGGGCAGCACTTAACTAGTTCCAGCTCCATCGTGTCTTCCCCAGATCCTGTTCGTGACACCATGTGGTGGCCAGGAGATTGCTGGGGCCCTTGCTGGGAACCCAGAACGTCAGGTGGGTACTTTTTGACCGATGGAGCGGAATCAGGCACGGAAGCATATTGGTTGCTCAAAGAGATTGTTTACTTATGCCGCTGATGTATGCACCATAGGAAGAAACTGGCTTTAGTTGCAGTTACAAACAAGTGGGAGCTCTTTAAACAAGATGAGATGTTCTGTAAATGGCTTACCGAGCGCGCAAGAGAGAGGGTACATCAGGGAAGTCGGTGACGGGGAGTCGTTGGTGGGTGATCAGTCCTCCAAGCTCACTCCGAGATGTACGTGGAGTTCTCCAACGTGGGCGGAAACTGCTCTAACTTTTATATGGCTAGTGAGCCAATGGCTAGCTGCCAGGTAGGAATAATTATACCCCACCAATAGGAGGCGCATGTGTGATTCCACTGTGGCGGGAGATTCCACCGTGCCATAGGCATTCAATTAGTGGGTTCTGACAGGTTGCTCATCACTTTCTCTTCCTGCTTCTGGGATTTGTAGTCCACAGTCACAGCCAGCGTTAAGTAAGCATGGCAGGGCAACTCCATACTCAGGAGAAGGGAAATTTAACCTCCCTCCCTGGCCCCAGGCCCCACCATGGGTTTGCCAGGGGGGGGGGCAGTGAGGCAAGTGAGCCAGCCCTCACTGCTCCAGCTAGGGAACAGAGGAGTGGGCCAGGCCTGCTCTCTGGAGCAGACAGCACAGCTCAGCCCAGGGCTGCAAAGCATGCTGGGATGCTGGGGGACTCTGATTTAACTTAAACCAGAAAGGGGCCTGGGACAGAAATTTCATACATAAACTGGTTTGAGCCAAATCAGTTAAGTCTGATACTACATTCAACCAGGTTTATCTTAAGCCAGTTTCAGCCATTCTGAAACTGGTTTATGTGCACTGAACTTCTATTCTATTACAGGTTTAAACCAGTTTCTAATCACTTAAAACTTGTTTATGTGTAATTTCTGTCCATAGCCTAAAAGGCTGGTTGCAAACCCCAAATCCTTCAGTAGTTGTCAATAAAGACTTGTCCACGCTGCCTCTACATCCATGTACTGTACTGATGGCTGCGAGTGCCTGTAGTATAGCACTGAAGTTGGGAAGCCGCAGTCCAAGAACTGTGTTAATGTTACTGCCAAAGTTGGGGGCCATAGAAAGGTAGAAAAGTGGTTCTTAAAAAGTATTTGTGAGTGTAAAGTTAAAGCACCTTCTAATTTTAGCACCCTGAAATGAGGAACGGGACTGTGGAGCTAACAAAATTTCCCATTGTGGAGACACTGACAGGTTCAGTCATCATTTCCACTTCAGAAAATTTAAAATGCAGGATGTGAAAACAGGACGGCCCTTGGGAAATAACTTGGGCTGTTAAAAATAAATAGCTTCCAGGTTTTCAAGAAGAGCAGATTCACTACAATGACATACAAGACTCCAAGCAGCTTGTCGCCTCTTTCCCACGAGACTCTGCTGATGTGGCAAGAAACAGAAGCTCACATTATGGATGCCTTGAAATTTAAATGCCAGGATGTTACCTAGCTTTCAAATTGTTTTTCCATTTGTTTGTTTTTTAAAACAGTTCACCTTTGGCAGAGTTGTATCACACACAGTACTCCAGATCTTGGGAAAGGATTTTGAAGGATTTTTTTTTGATTTTTAAGGTTATTAGCTGAGTGGAGATTTAATAAGAATCTCTCCATTTACCTCATAATACACCCTACAAAATGATACTGGCACCAATTGTAGGCATCATACATATCCAGAGGATACCACAGTTACTGGAGTGGAGTGGGGTTTAACCTGCAATGAAATTCATGTGACAGCCTTTATTATTAGTGGGAAGGGAAATTAAGGAGTCTTGAACATATTTTGGATGCCATGGCTGAAGGTAGATCTCTAAACTGTCTGTGTAGACAGCAGGATACAGTATTACAGAGATACCTGAACTTGTTCATTGTGAGCTAGATTAAATACTGAAATCAGTACAGGTATTAGTTTGTGCTCAACATGGAGTACTTTATTCCTTACTTCTAGGTGAGTTTATCAGACCAAGCACAACACTGCACTAAACACAACCATAATGCTTTTTGTACCCCAGCTCAGGTATCTGTATGTAGCACTGCCTTGTTTTACATGGCCACATCCCAAATGTGCTACAACGTGCATTGCTCCCATCTCTGGGGAATTTTTTAGAAAGGGTTTCCGCCCATGCCCCCATCTACCATTGGAAAGTGCCAATTTATTAAAACAGGTTTTTTTTGTGGAAATATAATCACATTCCTTGAAAAGTTTGGCAGGAAGGCTTCTCAAATTGAGGATGACATTTCTCATCAAAATGTGGGAAAGAAGCACAATGACCTGTGATATAAACACACCCAGGGTCAAATTCTTCCTCTGAATCAGGGTCTCCTACATCTCAGGCCAGTATTTTCATTAGGACTCTTTTAAATATTGGGGATGAACTGCTCTCACAAAAAAAGTATTTGAAGGTCTAGTATCCAATGTGGAAAGAAAGCAAGTGTTGAAACCTTAATTTTTCATAAAATGGGATTGTTTTCTAACTAGTTGTACCAGTTAGAGCAGATTATTTTTGTGATACTGTTGCTACAAGTCTGGTAAGTGCTAAATACAAGTTGCTTGACTTCAGGACTATATTCTTAATTCAAAAGGAACTTATTTGGGGGCCCAAATGAGGGATGAAGAAAGTGTGAGGAATAACAGCCATTTTATTAAATTGGAGTACAGTTTTCCCACAAAGGGTTCCTTAATGCTTCTATTGCATCAGTGAACTTATTCCTGTACTATGTGCTTCTTAGCATTAGCATAAATCTTTCTCCCCCAAAATCCTGTTAAATCCCAAAACATTTCATAAGCACAGCACCTATGAGCTGGGATTGTAGGAATTACCATGCTTGAATTGATTCTTTGTCTGTAATCATTCTAATGCATGTCTTTCCATCCCATCCATGAGACTACAAGCCCTGTAAATGTTTTCACAAAGACCTAATTGCCAATTGGTTGGTTATACTTTTTACTGCAGGAAGATTTTTGTATATATTGAAAGATAAGTAGCTAAAATATTTAATTTTCAGAACAAATTCCATAAATAAGTGGCTCAAGGAGACCTTATCCCAGATCAGAATAGGAACCCAGTCAAATAAGGAACCCTGACCTCGAACAGAAGTCAAACTTGAGAAAAAAGAAGAAAGAAGAGTCTTCCCACTTGCTGGGGGCATCAAAGAACCTCAACATCGCTTGACCAACAGAAGAAATTGATGTAGGCGACAAGGACCCTTCCTGAAGAAATCCTGGCTTCCAGCCCTCCAGAATCAGTTTGGGGATAATGCTTGCACAGTGGAGCAGGGAAATCTAAGATAGCTAGATCACAGGACAAACAAAGTGGAAATATGCTGGTCTTGCACAACTTTTAACAGAAACTCAGTAGATCATGCAGCTTACTGAGTGGGTTTGGCTGCCTCATTTTCTGGCTTGGTATGTGGGACTGGGTGGGACATGTTTATAAGCCCCTACCAAGCTTCCAGTTATATGCAGGAGGTATTAGTATATGTCACTGCCTCATACCATAGTCTCTTCAAGGCCATTAAACAGCTTATTTCAGGTGGGAATCATACAGCTACTTATTCAGATCCTCAGCTATTTGGCTGTTATCTTAAGCCCCTTTATCAACATCAACCCCACCCATCTCATCCCCACCCTCCCCCACACTTCCTCTACACAAGATTTTGCTTCTAGTCTTGCTCCTACTGGGAAAATAGTTCCTTCACCATAGTCTTGATAACCCTTTGTTTCCAGTCTGACAACACCTAACCTCCTGGGGATCACCATTTCCAAACCCCATATCCTGAAAGGGCCCTAAATCTGAACAGGGTTGTGCTGAAGCCATATCTTCCCTTGGACTAGGAACAGACATTGCATTCATCTCTGGACAGGCTGTGCCCATGTTTATCCTGGAACTGAAATATCCTGGGATTAGCATGTACACACACCACACTTCTAATAAGGAATTAGTGAGCAACTGAATGCACCGCTGTTTTTCTGCCATTGATCCAATGATGCAATCCCAGGATAGCCATTCAGACATACTTTGTGATGTCATGGGTTAAACTGTTAGTACTTCTTATCCTTATTCTTAGGATTTATCCCAGGACAATTGATATAGTCTGAACAACTGTATTCTGTCTGGGATAAAATGGTTTATCCCGGGATAAATGTGATGTATTTTTAGCCTTAGAGAGCACCATCTGATTATCCTGTACAATGTTAGCTGCAGGGATAAAATTATGTACCAAGTTCCACAGAACAGTTAAACAAAACTAAAACCTACCCATACCTTAACAGTTTTCTATTAACTTTTGGAATTTTTCCATAAGCAAAGGGACCAGCAAAATAGGTTATCCACCCCAATAAGAGCAGTGTTAATCTTGTGTGTTATCTGGAAAATGTAATGATCTGACACTTATTTAAGAGAAGTAGAAAGCCTATACATACAAACAAAAATAATGTTAGATTCTTCTATATCCAATATAATCCTCCAGGACCCATCACTGGATAAGGGTATGGGAAATTAAGTGATTTACAAAATAGATATCTCCAAGGACTATCACATTTATAATGCAGCAATCCAAATGAATTTAAGTCCTTGAAATGAGATAGTGAGGGTTTGCTTGCAAAGAAAGGATATAGTTTAGGGTCCAATATGACACAAACATCCTGTCCAGCTCATTAAAGGCCAATCATGCTTTTCACATCCTAGCTATTTACTTTCTCAAAAAGGTAACTTGTCTCTGTTTAAAGAAAGCAACACACAGTTCTTTTCGTCTTTTAGGCAAATGATTAGAAGCGGTCTCAGAAAAAAAGTTTTTAGGCTTGAAAAACGAGTGCAAAGACCAATTAATTGCTGAAAGAGTCCCTCAGAAGTGATGAAGATCAGTTTAGTTAATGTAATAAAATTAATGGTGGGATTGTTCAAGAAATAGGCATATTAAAATGGCCATATTATAGAGAAATTTAGGTAATACCAAAGGCAAATCTATAGAGTATTAGTTTTTCACTGGCAATGGGCTTGAACTTCAGTCCTGTATGTGGTTCATGAGCAACTGAAGTTCAACCATTTGAAATGTGGAGATCAAGTCTGAGAATTCAAATCAATGTCTTAGGGTCAATTTCTATGGAAACTGACATATCCAATAACTTCAGCTTCTTCAGTTAGGTGTATATTAACTATTCATAATCAATACGTAGAATTAACAAGTGCATAAAACGAAGATCTGACAGACTCCAGGAACTACTTACCTGCATATCTCCTTTCCTCCAACTCCCAAACCTGGGCTGCAAGAATCAGGTTGTACACTGGATTGCATAAGAGTCAAAATAATTATGGGATGAAGTGACTAAAGTTATGCCTACGTGGTAACCTTACTGTGCTTCCGAGCAGAGCAGCATACTGCTGTATGATGCATTGCTCTGGGCCAGCTGTTCCCTAAACTGGAGGGAATGTAGCCATGTTCACACAGTGCCACAGATGGGCTAATTAGCACTGCTGAGTGACAGGTTCAATTAGCCCACCTCCACATTAATGAATTACCATGAGAAACTTTCATTACAGTTATTAGAATAGCCAAGTTACACCACACTGTGGCCACAAGGAAGTGTGAAGTGGAGAGTTTTTTTCCTAATTCCAAAGGTCCCAAACTGATTTCACAATGTCAACCTTTTTCTGCTTTGTTTTGTTTTAAATTCAGAACACAAAGTACTCTGAATAATTAACTTTTGTTTTGATGAATGAACTGAATAAAGAGAAAAAGGAGAAAAATATTACTTTCAGGTTAAATAAACTGTTTTGTTTAACTTTTCTTTACGTTAAATAAAATAGAAAATTCTAATTTCACAGGAATAAGTCTTTAAATTAATTCAGGGGGAAAAAAACCAAACCCAAAAACACTTAGCCTAAAAAAAGCATTCAATTTCACAATGGAATGCTGACACCTTTCCAGAAGTTACTCTAATTTTTTTTTGGCTGAAGCTATCCTCTAAATTCAGCAAGAAACTGCTAATCATTTTGGTCAATCCAGAACTGATTTTTTAAATTAGTAAATTACTGGGGGAAAAAAATCACCCAGCTTTAACCAGGAAGAGTATGGGACCAAATTTCCTGCAATTTTATTAAAATTGTTTTAAAGTCAAAAGAAATATATTTTCTCTTATCTCCACCAACTCTGTGAAGTTTAACTTCAAAGTTCCCTGGGATATTTTACATAAAGAGCACTCAGGAAATGCAAGCTCTGTTCCATTGTGTTTCAATTGCAGTGTTATCTAGCTGTTTTCCTTCCATGTTACTTTGTCAATGAATCTGTCCCAGGAAGAGAGCACCTGCTGTTTTCGCACTGAATTTTAGCATTTACAAACATGAGTTGATGTCGGGCACTGATGCTTCAGCTCTTGTCTCTATCATATATATATATAGGAGCTCAAATTTCAGGGTGAAGAGCATTGTATAAAGACTTAGATTCTAGAAATTAAATTTAGAGAAGTTTTATTCCTGTGTAATATGAACAAAACACCACCACCACCACAACAGAATGAATATTATACAAACATATACCTATACCCATCTTCCTTTGTTCAGTAGAACTGGTCAGAGTTCATTTGACTATCTTTAGGATAAGCATTAGTATGAACACAGCTTATTTAGTTTAGATCCAAAATACAAAGAGCTGGCAATTAGAAGACTGTTTAAAGGAAAATAAGAGCTGTTCTTTCAGACCAAACTAGTGGCAAGGATGAAGTTTCAAAGGAAGGTGTGATATTATTCCACAACCGGCAGTATAATAGTTGTGAAGCTTCTCCTTTCAGGGAAGATTTCTTCCTAACTCATGTAGCTTATGTCATGAAGTATTAGGGTTTATATCCCTTCCCAAAAGAATCCCCCAAAAAACACACTCTCATTTTAAATCATAATAGGAAGAACCTATATGTCCAAGGATTAAAAATTAAAAAGACACCATTTCATTCAAAACAAGTTTTAAAATGAGAATGTAACCCCTGGAATTTTTACCTCATCCTCACCCTTAGTGCCAAATATACTAGTTAAAGCCGAATCAAAACTGCAAACACTTGCTTTTAGTTCTGGAGGTTCCTAGTTCAACAAGATAATGGCTATGGCATATTAAACACCTGCGGTATGATAAATGCCAGCACAGGAACCAGCACATCAAGTGACTGACCCAATTCCATTATTTGCTTTTTTTGGTCACTGGGCATGTCTACACATACACAGCAACTGCTCAGTAACTTAGGTTACAGTAACTATGGCACCTTACACCAACTTAGGCATAAATTTACTACCTGCATAATGCAGGTAGCAAATTTATGCTTGAGTAGTTACTGCACAGTAAGGCACATGTAGATGCCTTACTGCACAGTAACCCTGTGTGTGTGGACAGACATGGGACTAACTTTAGTCCCAAGTCAGTCCACACACAGTGTTAAAATGCTGCAACACCTGTATCTGTAGACATTGGCATAAAAACCGCCTGCTGCGCAGTAAATTACTGCACAGTAAATGCATGTGTAGACATGCCCACTGTCAAACAAAAACAGTAGACGACAGGGTAGATTTGTACCCTATAGACTAACTACAGTAGATTGTATATGTATAATACATGCATGAACTGAAGCTTCATTTTACATATACTGTATATAAAACCTACTTTAGTCTATAAGGTGCAAGTCTACCCTGCCTTCTGCTTGACTTCATATTAACACAGATAACTATGTCTCTCTGCTCAAGGGGAAACAGTAACAATGGAGGGGCAAGGAATGGAAAATACATACCGATTTTTAGGTCTTTCTAAGTAGGATCAGGTGCTCAGCTAGTGTAATTTAGCATAGGTCCACAGCAACTTGGATTTACATGAGCTAAGAATTTGCTATCTAATGTGTCACTGAACAGATGGTAACAACACATGCAATTATTTGATCTTATGTTGACAATTTCTCTTAAAAATGCCAAATCATGCCTTCTTCCATGGTATTACTTAAAAAAATTATTCATTTGGGACACAATCCAGTTTTGCAGTGGGAATTTTGTAGTTGAATAGGTGCTAGAGAGTATCTTGAGGGAGATTTTTTGAGTAAAAGGAAAGCAGGGAGGGAATGAAAGTTGTGTGGAAAAAAAGGAGCTGAATATCACTTTGGGTATATTGATAAACATGTCCATCATGTTACAAGAATCTTACCCATAACATTTTCTGCTGAATAATGTTTTCTCTTAATTGTGTATTTAGTAGGATATAAGACATGCAGAGATACTGAATTCAGGGCCTACAACTTATCCATTTATTTTAGAGATTGTCATTACACCAAACTAGTGACTGACTTACTGTTTATCCACAGTGTTGTGGGAAGAGAGGAAATAACTAGCTCCAAAACCAAACACCTACCACTTACTGCACAAAGAACATGACATCTACGGGAAGACAACTGATAAAGAGAGTGAGCATTAAGAGAAGACTATTCTTAGTCTCCAGTGATTTTTCTGATGTCATGGTTACATTTGTGCATCTACCCTGTTCAAGAATGCAAACAGTACAAGTAATCTCCAGTATTTGTTGGGTACACTCAGACAGATAGACACACATACCCAGTCTCTTATAATTAATCTTACATCAAAGCTAGAAAAACTCCAAAGTTTCCAAGTCTGTCCTTTTCCAGCATTTGGACATGGAGATAACTGTAGAGACAATCCTTCCAGCAGGGTGGTGAGGAAGAGGGGTGGGAAGCAGATTGATATGGTGCTCTGAAACCTCTAAAAGGCACTTACATTTTTAATTCATAGGGGTAATTGTGGGACTGTTTCTGCATGGATACACTAGTCAACTCCAACCCAACTTTTCAGTTAAAAATACTTAAAGTTGTTGAGCTGAGTTAGCTAACCTGGCGATGTAGCAAGAGATACACCACTACCTCCACAGAGAAACTCCACAGTCTTGCTTTCACCTCTATTTCCAGAGTGCACTAATTCCCAGGATTTGGGCTTTTCAGCATACACAACTGCAAAAATTATTAAATTTAAACTTCTGCCTTCTTCAGCTGAGCCCCCTGGGTGCATCTACAGGTGCAATTAAGGCAGAAAAATAAATTCTGGTGTGTTTCATGCCAGAGTTAATTGCTCCTAGGCGCAGCATCTATACATGCGCCCAGGACTGCAGCACTTTGAGCCAGGTCAGAGAAGCCACCAGCTTCAGATGGCAGCATTGGTTAGCAGAGGGGCTGGCTGGGGCAGCACCTGAACTTTATCACCCTCATGCCCCAGCCAGCCTCTGTCACCTTCTATGTGTATTTCAGCATATGTGAGTAATCCGCCGTAAAATAGTACCATCCCCAACAGTGTTATCTTACAGTGGAGTTAGTTTACTCTGCCCTAGTACTGGTGCATGTATAGATGGTGATATTTTACTGCAGAACTAATTAGTCTATTCTGCAGTAAAGTGCACATGTAGATACACCCCCTGTAACACAGTTTGAACACTTTAGCCTTGTAAGTGCAAGATACATGGGCAGAATTGTTTTTCATCCACAAAACCTTACGCTAACAAATGGAACTTCCAGCACATGCCCTTTGGCATTACAGCTAGAGTTCCTAAAGCATACACTAGCATCCATGTCATCTGGTCAGCACTAAAATTTGCTTGGTAGCAGCTGTCCATACTATCTTCATATTTTTCTCTAGTTCCTAGTCATCTTCTGAATTCTTGTGAAAAATGCCTTTTTTGTTTCTCCCCTATTCTTCAACCAATGCCATCAATGACTCCTACCTGCTGCTGTTGCTTAATGCAAGCCACCTAAGAGGTGTGTTAAAAGAAACACCCTTGTTAAAGTGATTAGAATGTGACAAATTCAGAGAGAAAGGAAACTCTTTACCAGCAGCATGGACACAGTCAAGTAAGTTCAGTTTCTGCTCTGCCAGGCAACTTATGTGACCTTGAGCAAGACATTGTGCCTCAGTTCCCCATTTGTAAACTGAGGATAAAATAACTCCTGTTTCAGAGATACTGTGATAAGTATAGATAAAATGACCACAATTTTCTTTGTCTGTCTTAGCATTAAATTTGGAATTCTACTTTAAAACAACAACATCAACAACAAACACACAGTAGCTATACGACAGGAAGAAACTTGCTAGGAAGAAACTTTTCAACTGAGCTGTTTAAAATAGTTGCTGGCATTTTTTTAAATAGTAAGCAATAATAGTGGACTACTCATACTGCTAAACATAAAAGTAAAACAATAGGAAACCAAAGTGGCACCTCACTTACAGAGTTATGTTTGCAATGCCTCATTCCCCAAAGGTTACATAGCTGTTGACTGAGATAAAGTAGAAGGAACATTGCAAGCAACCTGAGTCATGAATCAAAGACTCAATGTATTGTAACATGGGATGTTCCTGCACTTACTGTATACGAGTTCTCCAAATCTTACACAGTTTATTAATGAAAAATAAAGGAGAACATTGAAGGAATTGTTAATTTGTGACCCAAATACCTTATGCTTCTTAAACCATTTTTCCCTTGAATAGATTATCTGAAAGCAATATTCTGGCATGACTTTAATCAAATTTAAAAGTAATGCAGGCTAATCTGCCAAGGTCTGGTACGTCTGTGAAAAATTATTTCTTAACTTAAGACCAGCTTCAGTTCTGAAAGTCTGCTATTCATGAAATAACCAAGCAGCTGTATCTCAGGCTGTCCCTTCTCCCCCCCACCCAGCCAAATGCTGGTACCTGGAATTAAGCACTTTATATAGCTTGAGTTCCACGTTTTAGGCTTCATTTTGGTTTTATTTGGTTTTTTTGGAAAGCTTTATGCATGGAACTTGGATTTGGTTCCAGTAAGCAGCCAGAAACTTGGGTGCTTATCTTATCCTTTGAAGGTCTCTCACTGACTGCATATGCTCTTTGATGATCTTCCTTTTATCTGTTTATGTGCTACATTTTGTTTTGGAGGAATAGGTTAGGATCAGAACCTTGACATTTCTCTAGCTGGTTTTCTGCCATTCCAGGACTTGGCATCATGGCCTATTATCCCCTTTAAATTTTTTTTCTTGGAAGGGTAGCTCATTAAGTTCTTTGGCATTTACTGTCTTCAAGACATGACCTGGTAGTCTCTCATCTGCCACAAGAGAGGGTAACCCTCAGCTGAATCCTCCTGTCCTGTTGCTTTAGAATTCAAGAAGTATTTTGTATCTTAGGCTTCAAAAGTATACCTCAGTTCTGTAAAGTTCATTCCTCCATTCTTGTAAGAAATCAGGATAAATCACTACCCAAACCTGAAAACTGGCTTTAATTCAAGGGGGATGTAGAAGTGTGCAATCAAGGGTGGGCAAAGACTGGCCCATGGGCCGGACTGGGCCCATGGCAGACTCCATTTCTCAGCAGCCCTTGTCTGCATTGTTGTGGCCAATTTCCATGGAGATCTCAGGTGTGGTGGAGCCCTGACAGTGCAGAGCCAAGGTTTCTGTGGAAACCATCCCCAGCAGCACTGGCAGGGCACACAGCATGGCACTGAGCTGCTCCAGGGCTGAGATCTTGCAGTGGTGACAGTGTGACCCAGAGCTGGGGCAGAGCTCCAATCCACTGCCCGCATGCCCTACTCAGAGGCATGCAGGCAGCAGATTGTAGTTCTGCCTCGGCTCCAAACCACACTTTCACCACTGCAAGATCCCAGCCCCAGCCTTGAAGCAGCTCCCCATTCAGCAGCATGCCCTGCCAGTGCTCCTGGTGTTGATCTTCATGGAAACCCTGACCCCCTGCTGTCATGGCTCTGCTGCTGCTGGGGTCTCCATGGAAACTGGCTGCAGCAACATGACAAGAGCTGCTGGGAAATGGAGTCCAGCTACCAGCCAGATCCACCTTTTTACCCACCCGTGGTGTAAATGGAGGTGAGGAGATGGGTATTTTTTTTCCCAGAAAAGGCCACAAGCAAAGATGTGGGGAAAACTAATTTCAGACTAGGAAGGAGACTTTACCAGTAACTGGAGTTCTTTGAGACTTGCTGTCCATATACACATTCTTACTTGTGGATATGTTCAGCTGCCTTTGACCAAGACTTTGTTTTGCCCTTGTACTAACCATGAAGTGTGCCTCTGCCCTGGCCAACCACGTGGGAACAACGAAGGATGGCACATATTTCCTGATCCTCAGCTGCTCCAGAATCTGAGTCCTTACCTCAGAGGAAGAGGGGAAGGAAAGTGGGGTTTGAACATGTGTAGACAACATACCTAAAAAAATTCAGTTGTAACTAAGCAAACTTTCCCTTCTTATAAGCACAGTTTCCACATACACACTCTCACTTGGGGATAGCCCCACAACATTTCTTCCATCTACCTGGAGATTAGTCTTGAAGTTCACCCTGAATGAAGGGCAGTCCTGTAATATGCAGCCTCTGCTCTGTTGGCAAAGCATTTATGACCCAGATACCTTGTTCCAGGTGAACCCAAACCCCCAAACTGACCACAAGCTCTCCATTTGATAATAGACAAATGTTATTGATGCACAGTGACAGCAGTTAAAATTATGCAAACAATTCTATATCTACCAGTCCTAGAGCTGTCACAGGGGGAAGGTACATCTGGCCAGTATGCAAGCTTCACCCTGAGGTCCTCTTGAATGTCAGATGTCAGCAGATTGGAGGTCAAGGGCTGAGGCCCACCCTCACAAGTTGAGTGGGTGAGATGGGCTGGTGGTGTGCCATCTGTCCATGGGGGCCTCAAGTTCCGCTCTCGGGGACCCTTTGCTGCTCTGAAATCCCTCCTTTTGTGTTCTGTCTCTCCTCTGATGACTTTTTATCTCTGGGTATCGTTGATTGGTTTCCCTGTGGTCATCATTTTGTCCATGTTCTGTCCTGTCAGCATATTTCTTAGTTCCAACAAACCCATCAACATGCAAACATCTTTACCGTGTGGTACATGTCTTCATTTTCCCAGCCTGTGTGTCTGCTGGCTTCAGACACAGTGGGCCTTGAACGATAATTTGTCACAAACAGGCTTTTAGAAATCAATTAACCTTTGCCATTTGCCTGGACCTTTGTTCTAATGCAATATTTACCTACAAGCCAACTGCCAAAAGCAAACCTCTAAATACCATTTTCTAGCTATCATCCTTTAGAAGTATCCAACATCACATAATGATTGGTGAAAAGACATATTGAACACCGGGTGGCCGACTTTTAGATTTTGTTTACAGAAGTGGCCTGGCAGAGTGGGCATCAATCACAGAAGGCAATCCTACCATGGCAGTCTCAGAGCAGTGTTACATGACCCAATATCTAGTTGAACTGTCTCTAGAACAATATCACTGTGCCCCCAGGCCCCTCAAGCCACAGCCTCAGAAAACCATGGTTTTAAAGGAAGGTTTTGTTCCCATGCAGGCAATAGGCTAATACCCTCTGAAAATCATAGGAAAGTAGGACTGGAAGAGATCTCATGAGGCCATTTAGTTCAACCCACCACTCATGGCAGGATTATTAGTGGCTAAACTATCCCAGCCAAGTGTCTGTCCAACCCATTCTTAAAAATTTCCAAAGATGGAGATTCCATAACTTCTCTAACTATCTTGTTACCTAGTGAGCAAGTTCCTCCTAATATCTAACCTAAATTTCCTCTGTTGCAGCTTGAGGCCATTGCTCCTAGTCCTGTCCCCTATAGCCACAGAGAAAAGCTCATCTCCATTCTTTTTCTAATGACTCTTCAGGTATTTGAAGACTATTATCAAATCCCTTCTCAGTCTTTCATAGATTTTCATAGATTTCATAGACATTAGGGCTGGAAGGGACCTCGGAAGATCGAGTCCAGCCCCCTGCCCAAAGGGAAGGAAGTCAGCTGGGGTCATAGGATCCCAGCAAGATAAGCATCCAGTTTCATCTTGAAGGTGTTCAATGAAGGCGCTTGAACCACCTCCGGTGGCAGGCTGTTCCAGACCTTGGGGGCTCGGACAGTAAAGAAATTCTTCCTTATGTCCAGCCTGAAACGATCTTGTAGTAGTTTGTGACCATTCGACCTCATCATCCCTTGGGGCGCTCTGGTGAACAAACGTTCCCCCAGATACTGGTGGTCACCCCTGATAAACTTGTAGGTGGCCATCAGATCAGCCCTGAGCCTGCGCTTTTCCAGGCTAAAGAGCCCCAGGGCTCTCAGCCTGTCATCGTAGGGTCTGCTTCCCTGACCTCTGATCATGCGCGTGGCTCTTCTCTGGACTCTCTCAAGCTTCTCCACATCCTTTTTGAATTGTGGAGCCCAAAACTGGACGCAGTACTCCAGCTGCGGCCTCACTAAGGCTGAGTACAAGGGGAGAATGACGTCCTGGGATTTGCTTGAGAAGCATCTATGGATGCAAGCCAGCGTTTTGGTCGCTTTACTAGCCGCAGCATCGCATTGCAGGCTCATGTTCATCTTGTGGTCAATGATGACCCCCAAGTCTCTTTCTTCCATAGTGCTAGCCAACACAGCACTGCCGAGCCTATAAGGATGCTGCGGGTTTTTTTTCCCAAGGTGGAGAACCTTGCATTTATCGGCGTTGAACACCATCAGATTCTCACCCGCCCTCTTGCTGAGCCTGTCCAAGTCAGCCTGGATCACCCGCCTGTCTTCTGGTGTGGATGCTTTGCCCCAAAGTTTGGTGTCATTGGCGAACTTGGCCAGTCCGCTTCTGACTCCAACGTCCACATCATTAATGAAGATGTTGAACAGTATGGGTCCAAGGACAGAGCCCTGGGGGACCCCACTGGTCACAGGACACCATGATGAGTGACTTCCATCAATTACTACCCTCTAGGTCCGACCCCGGAGCCAATTTTCCAGCCAGTGGATCGTGGAGGACCCAAGGCGACAATTGGCCAGTTTCTCCAAGAGGCGATCATGGGACACCAGATCGAAGGCTTTTTTGAAGTCAAGATATATGACATCAATCTCTTCTCCCTTGTCCAGGTGATAGGTCACCTGGTCGTAGAAGGAAATGAGATTGGTCAAGCAAGACCTACCCGCAACAAACCTGTGCTGGCTATCCCTTAAGATGTTGATGTCGGCCAGTCTATTAAGGATGGCCTCTTTAATAAACTTTTCTAAGATCTTCCCCGGGATAGAAGTCAGGCTGATGGGCCCATAGTTAGCCGGATCCACTTTCCTCCCTTTCTTGAAATAAGAGTCTTCTCTTATCCAGACTAAATAACCCTAGTTCTTTCAGCCTTTCCTCATAAGTCTTGCTTCCTAGACTTTATTGCTCTCCCCTGGACTCTTTCCAATCTGTCCACATATTTATTGAAATGTAGGGTTCAAAATGATGTATTCCAGATGAGGCCTTTGCAAATGCAGAGAAGATTCCATTCAGTAAGCCCAACGTCTTGGAAACAATATTGGCAAGGGAATCTACTGATCTCAGTGGAATTTAGAGACCACCTTAGGCAAGCACCTTGGGTGAGTCTTTAGCCAAAGTCTCACTTCAGCCAAATAGAAAGCAGTGTAAGGAGGATCTGCCCTGGGGACTGAATCTTGCCAACTCTTTTTGCAAAGCAAATTTTTGTTCCAAATTATCACTTTTATGGAGAGGTAGAACAAGAAGTGTCTTGCCATTGGTTTAAAAAAAGACAGGATGTAAGGATCATATTTAAGTCCTATGGTAATGCAAGAATCCTTATACATGGAAATGCCCTGGCTACATCCTTGAGGAACCTAAAGACCACTGGATGGGAGAATACAGGAAGGTTGTTAATTGGGCCAAAATGGCTGCCAGATGTACTCCAAACTCAGAAATAGGTTTATGTTCCCAAGTTCTAAATGTTTCAGACCATGCACTGGAACAAAAGAGTTGGTTGGAGCAGCAGGATTTTAGGGATACAGGTAAGCAAGTCAGGTTAAATCCTTCTTACTGTGGATGAGGATGTCCTTCAGTGAGACAAAACACCCTTGCTCTACCTAAGTGAGTTGCCTACCATCTATGCTGGGAGCACAGATCAGGGTGAAACACCCTCCTTGCATCTTCAGTAAGCAAGTCTGGAACTAGAGGAGAAATCGTTGGACTCAGTGCTAACATCACTAAGATATCCTGGTACCAGTATTGGTCTCACCTATGCAGGGGCTATTAGGATCAGCCAGCAGAGTCTTGCCAGCCCCTGCAGATTACCAAAGGGATCAGAAACATGGACAGGAAAATATACAGGAAAACTCCTGACTCAGGAGTTAGCTTAGATAGGGAGCCTGGGCTGACCTCAGCTGCAAAAAAGCTTTGGTCCTCAGATCATCCCAGTCTGAAAACATATACTGGTGGTGGAGGCTTGGAGTCCTTGATTTCGTACTTGTGATGTGGTTAAACGGCTCTGCTGATTGTGATCCCCCACAACAGTCCAAAAGCTAGGAAGGTGCAAGAATGAGAGGTGTATCTCGCAGTACATCAAAACCGGAACAGACTGCTTCCTTGCTCAGGCAGAGAGCCCTGACACTACCCTGTTTGTTTATATAAGACTCAGTCAAGTTGTGACAAGCAGAAACATTATCACAACCGCCCTGTATGTGGTGGATGAAAAGCCTTGCAGGCTCACTATACTGCCTAGAGTTTGACAATATTGATGTGGAGCTTTGTCTGCTCCCTAGTACAAGGACCCTGAGCCTGAAGGCTGCTGATAAGCTCCACATCCCAAGAAAGAAGCATTTGTTACCATGAATACTTTCTGAAGGGAAAGTATACCTTGGCAATATATCACAAAGGGCCCTCCAGTCTCATCAACCAATGGCAGATATAGAACCACAGTTTGAGGAGAAGAAAGCTCCTTTGAACCCTTTGGTCATAAAAGAAGTGCAGGAGAGACAAACCCAGACTGTGGACTGTGAAGACCTACAGCCCAGTGTGGCACAGGAAGATGAAGCTGACTAGCAGGCACCTGCATAGCTTGGTTGATGCTAGGTCAGGTCTGCCATAGCACAGAAGCCATATTTTTAATAGAATGTGTAACCCCTGAAGTTCAGGGCCGGGTTTTGCTCTCTTTAGCATGCAAATCTTCAATAGTTTCAGCAACTGTAGCTTATTTAGAAAGGTAGCAGAATCAATCCCTTGGGAAATGGGAAGGAACTGAACACAACCCTCAAAACGTTGTGAAGCTGAGGAACCTTCTCAAGCATAACTCTCTGCTGTGAAGTTTCCTTTATTCTCACAGCTCCAGTTCCTCAAGTCTCTCCTGCTTTTCTCCAAGACACGCTGCTATTAGATCTGCTTCTTTACTCCTGCATTCCTCTGCATCCTACAGAGATGATAGCAAGAAGAATTATAGCCAATTCATGTGTCTGCCCGCCAGTTAGAAATATATTGTGTCAGAGTCAAGCCAGTAAACACCAATAAACAATATGACAGCTGTCCAGCCTATTTGACCCTTAGACAGTTTTTAGTGCTTTCCACTTTATTGAAATGAGGCATTAATAGCCAAGATGTGTTTCAGGATATATAGCCCCATAGTACTTTGAATTACCATGTTTATTTTTATAACCAAAGATCTGGTTCTTTTGTGTTTCTAATATTCCTGAAGCTACACATCACATTGTTTTATTGTGTTTGTTCTTTTTTTATTTCAATAAGGAAAGTTGCATACCCAGACACCACAAGAACATGATTAAACAAACAGCCACCACTATTTCTTTTTTCTATCATGAGATTATAACTGTTTTGGGACAGGGACCACTTCATACTGTTTTGTATAGGGCTTCTCCTAATAAAGGTGTCTGAACCTGATTGAGCTTTATTGTAATAAACTTTCCTTAATTATTAATATAGTGCCAAGTAGAGAAAAGTAGGTAGTTTGAGCATTGGCAACATGTAAGGTGTACATGCATGTGCACCCCCTGAGATCAGCAGTGTACCCCCTGAAAGTGCCAGCTGTGAAACTGGAAGTGCCGGGGGAAGTACACTTCTGGTTTCGCTGCTGGTTCGGCAATCAGCTGGTCTAGAAAAGCACTAAAAGCACTCCCTGGTTGGTGATTGGCTGTGGGCGCACCCCCCGCCAGATTTGGGAGTCACTGTTGCCCATGACTTTTTGAGAACACATGACCCTAATGCAAAGAGGTAGGAATCTACACCCCTCCCTTCCCCCTCATTCTGCACTAAGAACTGTATGGGCAGAATCCTGCACCAGGTACACACTTGGTTACTTGAAGGCTAGGGACAAATATTCAAAAAGCCAGAGCCTGAATTGGTTCAACCTTTTCAGGTTAGTCTAACCTGGCTAGGCTGAACCAGTTTGTAACAGCACAGATATGCGGGTACATGCCTACAGTTGCTCAGGCCAGGAGCCAGGGTTGCTAGAGCACACCTTCACACACAGGAAAGCTGTGCTTGGGGGGGAGGGGGGGGTGCGTGGCCAGTTTAGGCTAAACTGGCCATGGAGGGGTTTCATTCCTCCCTCCCTGTCTGACTGTCAGGGACCTGAGGCAGGTCTGCTGGGCACCCGTGCTCCCCCCCACAGCTGCTGCATGGGCCAGCATGGCCCCTAACACAGAGGGGACAGGGAGGGGGGTTATTCTCCCCTCTACCTCCACTGCCTCCGAGGGACTGCAGCTGCATCTGCCCACCCCGACTGCCTCTGAGTGGCAGAATAAGCTCCCTCCTGTCCCCTCTGCCAGAGGGAGGGAGAATAACCCTGGTCCCTGCCCCCACCCCAAAGGGTTCCTGCTAGCTGGTGTCTGTCTGGCCCCCAGGTGGGGCTGGCAGGGGAGCAGGCTTCCTGGGTCAGTTCAGACAAGTGGCAGAGCCCTGAATCCACCGTGCCCTCTGCCCTGTGAAGCACCTGGGGCTGCAGCCTAACAAGCAGCTGTGGCCTGACTGGGGAGGGGGTGCTGCTCTGCCCCCTCATCTGCAGCTGCTGCTGCCACTGTCAGGTCACTGGGATTAGGTGCGGGAAGCTTCTGTGCTGTGCATGGAGCTCTGGCTGCAGCCCCCAGATGTCCTTGGAAGGCGGAAGGCACCTGCATGGAAGGCTTCAGTCCTGGAGCTCCAAGTGCAGGGCACAAGATGCAGGGCTGAAGCTCTCCCCCCCCGGCTGCTGAAGCAGCAGGAATGGAAAGGGGAATCACCACAGCAGGTGAGGGGAAGCTGGTTTGGACTGGCAGCACTTTCTTCCCTTGCCTCAAGCTGCAACTCCTGCTGCACCCAGCAGCACCACTCGGGGCTGGGGGAGCTCCCTTCAGTCTGGTGAAGGCACTGGCAGGCCCAGAACCCAACAGCCAGCCACTGTGGGGGCTGGCTACAGCTGCATGAGCCCACGCAGAACCTTGGAGCCAGCCTGGCTAGCAGCCACCAGCCATGCACTGGGCCGGGCCAGCCTGCACTCGCTGACAGGGCTCAATGTCCCTGTTACTGAGCCACAGCTGCCCGGAGTAGTCCCACCCCTGCAGCCTGGCTTAGCCAGACGGTGCAGCTGCCTTGGCTGGGGCTGAGCGAGGCCAGTCTAAGCTGCAGGGGTGGGGCCACCCCATCAGCCGCAGCTCCATCACAGCTGCTCCCCATTCCTCAGCTAAGCTGGGCCAAACCAGGGAGTGCCACACAGAGCCCCTCCCCAGTGCTGTGGGGCGGGGAAGGGGTGCTCTGTTGAATACTGGGTGTACTCTTCCCCCTTCTCCTCCTCCCACACCCATGGGGCGGGGGGCTCTGTGTGGCACTCCCTGGCCTGGCCTGGTTCAGCTGGGGTTCAGGGAGCAGCTATGATGGAGCCGCATCAGCTGGGGTGGCTCTGCCCCCATGGCCCAGACCAGCCTTGCTCAGCCCAGGCCCAGGCCCAGGGAGCCACACAGTCTGACTGGGCTGAGCCTGGCCAGGCCGCGGGGGCAGGGCCACCCCCGGCAGCATGGCTCCATCACAGATGCTTCCTGAGCCCTGATTAAGCCAGGCCAGGCCGTGGAGTGGTGCACAGAGACCCCCTCCCCGCCCCATGAAGGTAGGGGGAGGGGGAAAAAATACTCCCCAGCACTGGACAAAGTGCTCCCTCCCTATCCTGTAGAGGTGGAGGATGGGGAAGGAAGGAGGAGAAGGGGAAAGAGTCCCTCTCCCAGCACTGAACAGAACCCCCCTCCCCGCCCCACCACAGGGGAGGGGAAGAGCAAAGGGAAGAGTCCCCTTCGGGGGCTGGGCAGATTTCCAGAGTCCCCCTCTCCACCCCAGGGGGAGGAGGAGCAGGAGTCTCCTCCAGCACCGCACAGAGCCCCCCACCCACCCTGGAGGGAGGAGGAGGGCGAAGAGCCCTGTCCTCCCACCCCCCAGCATAGCCCCGTTTTGGTGAAGGCAGCAGAAAGAAGGGTTAATTCTTCCCTCTGCCCTACAATCAGGGTCTGCCAGCCCCAGGGGCCACCACCACAGCTCCCTCCCCTCTGCTCCCTGGCAGACAGGCTGACCCCAACTGTGATGGGGGAAGAGGGGAAGGAAGGAAGGAAGGAAGAATTAACCCCCTCCCTGCCCATGTTGCCTTAATGGGGCCTGGTCCACCAGTGTCTCCACTATGGCCAGTCCCTGCTTGGGCTGGAAAGCAGAGGGCCAGGGCCAACCCTGCTGTGGAGCAGAGAGCCCCACACAGCCCAGAGAGCATGCTGGGATGCTGGAGGAGTATGGTTTAAACTTAAACTAGGAAGGGGTCTGGGAGAGACAATGCATAAACCGGTTTGAGCCCAATCAGTTAAGTGTGATACTACATTCAAACAGGTTTATCACAAACTGGTTTTGGCCATTTTGAAACTGGTTTATGTGCACTGAATGTTTGTTCTATTACAGGTTTAAACCAGTTTCTGATCAATTAAACCAGTTTATGTGTAATGTCTGTCCCTAGCCCAAGAGGGCGGACAGAGCAATTCACAGAGGGCAGGTTTGAGCTATTTATAGACAGCACAGACTAGGAATGGGATGAAATTTACAGCACAAGAAGAGCTGTGATATCTAATTGGTTTCACACATTGTTTATTGTAAACAACAAAATTAATAATCACAAAAATATTTGTAATATTTCCTTTAAGGTAATACAGGGCTGCAGAACTCCTTGAAAGAGAGGTGCATGTTATTTTAGGCAATGGTTGATCCTCTGAATCATGGTGTACACATAAGAAGTCTAGTCAGGTGCCTGATGAATCCATTTGTGGCTCTCAAGCCCAATTCAAGAGTGATGCAGCTTGTTACAAGTTTCACAGCTCCATGCGTTGTCTGAGTTGGAGTCCAAGTTACAGTATGCTGCTTTCTTCTTTCTTGCTTTGCTGCCATCCTCTGGATCAAATTCACTTTATGTTGAACTTCATCCTGTGCCAGATATTCCCTCCAGATTGGATGGGATTCTGCTCACTCCTCCCATCTTTCTACATTGATGTTGAATGACTTCATATCATTTTTGCATACATCATGGTACCACTATAGAGGGCAACCTTGCTTTCTAAAGCCATCTCAAATCCCACCATACAAAATGTTCTTGGGGATATGGTCTCCTCCCATTTTCTTGACATGGCCGAGCCATCACAACCTCCTCTTTTTGGTAGTAGTTCCTAAATCTGTCAGTCCTGCCCACTCCAGTGCCTCTATATTTGGCATTTTGTCTTCCCACTTTATTTTCAGGATCTTACACAGACACCTCGTGGAAGTTGTTCAGTCTCCTGATATGCTTAGCATATGTAGTCTACATTTCTGAACCATAAAGCTGGGATGACAGCACACAAGTCTCGTAGATTTGCATTGTCATCTTAGATGATTATTTGCTGTTATTCCATGCACATTTCTGCAGTAGCCCAAAAATCTTAGCTGTTTCTCCTATTCTTTTAGGCAGTTCAGTCTGAAGGTCAAGATTTCTGCTGATTGTAGATCCCAAGCAGCAAAAGCTGTCAACAACACCCAGAGATTAACACTTTGGAGTGATGTCAGGCACTGGTTCTTCCACCCCTTTTGTACATGATCAGTCTTCTTGAGACTAATTGTCAACTCAAAGTGCTTCCATGATGCAGAAAATCTGCCCAAGAGATTTTGTAGGGAAGAGTCATTCTGGGCAACTAAGGCCGCATCATCCATAAAGAGGAAAATCTCTCAGAATCAGCTTTTTCACACTGTTTTTGCTCCAAGTCTTGAAATGTTGAACAAGCCTCCATCTAATCTGGTTTGAAGATAAAATGCCATCATTGCTGTCCTTGACTGCAAGAAGAAGCTGGAATCAAAAGTAGATATTAAAGAACACGGGAGCCAAGATATACCACTGATAGTAGGAGGCTAAATGAGGAAGTTGATTATGTTCCCTGATAAATTAGTCTGTATGGAAGAATGCATGAATTTATGATAGGCTGTTTCCAAGGTCTGTCATAGGATGCTTAAAAAGCATATGCACAGAGACAGCATTACAGGTTAAAATTACAAGCATAAAATATTTAAAAAACAAAAACAAAAAACAGAAAAACCTCTCTCTTTCTCAAAGTTATGGTTCCCAAGCAGCTTTGTTTTCCCTTGTTGGATATGCACCCATTTTGTATCATTAGCAGGGAGGATAACACCACTAACTATTACTTTGCAACTCTGATAATAGGAACTCTTTTAGTTGCTTATACCTTTGCCATTCAGTCTGAGGCTATCCATGCTGAGTGTCTGCCATGGGCAAAACTTTCCAAAAATTGCAGCTAACATAGCTCAAGAGGGTTCTGAGGAGGTAGCAGCTGGCAAAACCATACTTTTTCCCCATGGTAAAAAACAATAAAAAAACACAACACCAAAAAGATAATTTGTTTCTTGTAAAAGTGCTAATGACCCCCCTGCTTTAAGGCAAAGAACTGGCATTTGGCAGAAGGCCTATTAGGAGTGTCCACTCTCTCACCCCCAAAATAGTCCACCCAAACTATGGCCAAAGCGAAATCTTTGGGGAAGAAGTTGTACTTGTACATGCTTATTGGAGACTTACTGTAACTGAACAGTTAAAAGGAAAAAATATTTTCCAAAATCATCTGCATTGATCAATGATCATGCTGGAACCTCTCGCAGCAGCATCTGGTGATGACCAGATGGCATGTGCCATCCCTCTAGAAAGAATAAGCATGCTGTAGCCCTGGGATGTAGGGTGTGGGTTTCAGAAGGATTTTCCCCAGTAAACTGCTCTGAGCAAGGGTGAGGCCAAATACTGGAACAGAAAGTAGTGAGACACTCTCCTGTGCTTTCAGCAGTCCTTTTGCTGGCACCCAGGCCAAGAAGAGCAAGTGGCAGGAACTTTATCTGTATGCAGAGGTGGGAGAAAAAAAAGCCAGATATAGAAGGAGGAAAAAGAAGCAGACTGGAGCACAGTGTCTACTGATAGGGTTGTCCTGAAGGTCATCTTCCACCCCCCACCCACCAGTAATTTACACTGTAAATAGTTAGCAGAATTCTGGAAGCTCTGCTGAATTTCTGGGTATGAGGCTGAGCCTATATCTGCTTACCTCCAACCTGCAGTGCATTTAGAACTCACCTGGGCTGTACAGGGATGAAAACACAGTGGGTATACTAACAGCAGTCCCACAATTCTCTGTCCCCAATATCCAGTTCTCCTGCACCCCATGTCTTTTCTCTGTTACCAATAAGTAGAAACAAACAGTACCATAGATTGCTTCCTAGAAGGGCTCCACTTCACAAATATATGGATGGGCTTGCTGCAAGCTACAAGGTATGATGTAGACAGGAAAGAGTGGACTGAGCTGCTTGAAAATAACCTCAGGCATGCCCCTAAATATCAGTGTGGCCATACCAGAGTCTGGTGAGCCCAGAACTGGGTAGATGGATGAGAGAAAGAGGGACCAACAAGCAAAGACAGAAGGAATGGGGTCAAAACAGATGGATGTGGCAAGTGGGACACACTGGGCAGACAGCCTGGAACAAATAGCTGGGAATCAACTGGGGTGAAGAAGAAGAAGAAAAAGAGTGAATGAAAAGCTGGCAGGGAATGATTAAAACTGGCTGGGCAAAGGATACTGGGAGGTGAGTAAAAGCCTAAGAAATAGAGTTGGGGAACATTCTGGTAAGAATAAATAAGATGAAAATGTGATACCCAGGGATGCAGAAGAAACAGAAGTGGTACAGATGAGAAGATGATAAGGTTGGGGGCGGGGGAAGGGGGGAAATTACATATTCCCTTCTACAGCCTGGAATAAAACCCAGAATTTCCAAGTCTCACTAATCTTCCTACTCTCTAACTGATGCTTACAAGACCTACTGGGCACTTATACATGTGCTCTGAGAGCCACTCTAATTAAAGCACTGTCATGTCTCCTGTATCATCATCCCTGTGCTTAAAAATGGCAGTGGGGGTGCTTGAACTAAAGTTTGTTTGATGAGCTTTAGTTCAAGCACCCCCACTGCCACTTTTAAACATGGAGACGATGATACATGAGATGCAGAAGGCTGTTGGAGCATGGTAATTACCATGTTCCAGCAGGTTCGATTAATCAGCAGGGGTGTGCAAAACAGGCTGTATTTGATTTGGATTCAGATTTGGCCTAAATCGGGAACAGTGATTTGATTCATTGATTTGGATCACTGTCCCGATTCAATTCGGCCAAATCCGAATATGAAGATTCGATGCTGATACAGACAATCAGCAATTCAGCCACAGACACAGCTTTAAATGTTTTTTCTACATACCTTGAGGTACCATGAACGGCTCATTAATGTTATGATGCTGGGGTGGATGGAGTGTCCCACAGGAGTGTGCCCCCGCCTCCCCCTGTGTGCTCAGTGGCGAACCCGGAAGTGGACTGGAAGTAGTTCCGGTCCACTTCCAGGTCTGTTGCTGAGCATGTGGAAACCCCTCCGCCATCTCATGCCTCCCCAGCTTGGTGATCGGCAATGGGACCCCCAGACCCAGGAGGCACCAGTCGCCGAGACAGGAGCAAGGGGGGGTGGTCCCCACGCACTCCACGGTGGACCTGGAAGTGGACTGGAAGTGCTTCTGGTCCACTTCCGGGTCTGCTGCCAAGCACGCTGGGGACCCCCCACCCCGCGTTCCTGTGGCATGCTCCATCTGCCCCAGCATCTCAGCATTCATGAGCCACCTGGTACCTTGAGGTATGTGGAAAAAATATTTAAAGCTGTGTCTGTGTCTGAATCATCAAATTTCTCCAAATCTATTCAGAGTTCTGAATAAATTCAGAGAGATTAAAGGGTCTCCTAATCTGATTCAGATTCAGAGATGTGGCCACCAAATTGGACTGAATCTCTGCCAAATCAAATCAGCAACTGAAGTTTCGCGCAGTCCTATTAATCCAGTCTGCTCCAGTGTGTTGGAATTCAACACCAATGTAGAAAGCTGGGAGGAGTGTGCTGGAGGTGAGTCAGAGGTGAGTCAGAGCAGCCTCTGCACTTTGTATAGGTGCCTACTGGAAAGATATATGTCTTATCGCCTATCCACTCTGGTGCCATTCCACAGAAACAACGACAACCTGTTGTTACTATCAGTTTTTCTGTTAGCTGAATGGTAGATGTATGTATAGGGAATTTCAAAGGGCCATACTTACTGATGCCCTCTGTAAGTACCAAGCTGACATTACATGATGAATTTTCAATTTTAGCTTCCTTGACAATTCCTTGAAATTGTGCCCCACCCTCCCTGCATACACACACCAGAAAATACTCAGTACCAATAAGGTTATAAAGCCAAGGACTCAAATACAAAGTTAAAGTTGTCTGTGTTTCCAAGCCTTGCTCATACTATGTATATGCAACCAGCCTTTACATTATAGGATCATAGAAAATTTGATCAGGTTGGGACATCAGGAGGTCATCAACTCCAACCCCTTGCTCAAGGCAGGATCATCTGTCTCAGCCATCACAGACAAGTGTTTGCCTAACCCTCTCAACTTTAGGGCTAGGTACAGACAGTTAAAAAGCCTGAGGCAGAATTGACTTAGTTATTGCAGGTTAGTCTAAACTGCACAGTTAAATTGAAACAGAAGTGAACAGACCTTTGATTCTGGAAATGCAGTCACATGCCTGCAGTGGCTCAGACCAAAAGCCGGGGGGCACTAGAACATGGATCTCTGGCTGTGTATTCACTTCCTCTTCCTGCTGCCCTCGAGGTCTCTGGGATTTGAAGTCCAGAATTACAGTAGCAGGACTCTGCAGAGTTGTTCATCACTTCTTCCTGCTTCCCAGTGCCTCTGGGATTTATAGCTCAGTTGCAGCCATCAGTAAGTTTGAGCAGGGGAAGGGGTGCTTTAACCCCCACTCCCTAGCCCCAGACCCCAGCCAGGGTTTTCTGGGGGGGGGGCAGTCCTCCCCCTGTAGACTGGGCTGCATCCCCAGCCAGGCTTCCCCCTCCATCCCCTTGCCAGCCAGCCCTCCCTGCTCCAGCTAGGGATCAGAAGGGTGGGGCCAGCCCTGCTCTCTGGAGCAGACAGCACAGCCCAGTCAAGGGCTGCAAAGCATGCTGGGGGACTGTGATTTAACTTGAACCAGGAAGAGGTCTGGGACAGAAGTTTCATAAACTGGTTTGACCCAAATCAGTTAAATCTGATACTACATTCAACTAGGTTTATCTCAAACCGGGTTCAGTCATTTTCAAACTGGTTTACATGCACTGAACATCCATTCTGTCACTGGTTTAAACCAGTCTCTAATCACTTAAACTGGTTTGTGTAATTTCTGTCCCTATCCCTAAAGATGGAGCTTCTACAACCTCTTTGGGTAGCCTGTTCCAAGGTTTAACCACCGGGACAGTGAAAAAGTTCCTCTTAAAATTTCCAACTTAAATTTCCTCTGCTGCAACTTAAGACCATTGCACCTAGTCCTGTTCTCTATAGCCACAGAGAAAAGTCCATCTACATTCTCTCTGCAATTGCTTTTCAAGTGTTTGACGACTGTTATCAAATCCCCTCTCAATCTTCTCTTCTCCAGACTGACTAATCCCAGTTTAGCCTTTCCTTGCAAGACACATTTCCCAGGCCTCTAACCAGTTTTGTTGCTCTCCGTTAGACTCATTCTAAATGTCCACCTCTTTCCTGAAATGTGATGAAAAAAAATTGACCCAGTATTCCAGGAGAGGCCTCAATGTAGAATCGTGTAGAAGGATCATTTTCCTTGGCTTGCAAGTGACACTCCGATTACATACATCGTAGTATGTGATTTGTGTTTTTGTGAGATTTTTTTTCTGGTGCAACAAGAACACATTATTGGCTCATATTCTACTTAGAGTCCACTATAACCCTCCAGGTCCTTTCCTGCAGTATTGCAGCCTAGCCAGCCATTCCATGCTCTGTATGTATGCATGTAAATATTTATTCATTCAATTTATCTTTCCCATGGACGTTGCGCTTGCCCTTACCAAACTTCATTAGATTGATTTCAGACCATTTCTCCAGTTTATTACAGTGATTTCAAATTCTAATCCTATTATCCAGTATCTGAAATTCCACACAACTTGGTGTCATCTGCAGATATGCTAAGCATACACTCAATCCTATCTTCCAAAATATTGAGGAAAATGTTAAACAGTACCAGAATGAGGATGGACCCCTAGGGAACCCACTAAATACATCCTCCAAACTAGACAACAAACCACTGAGGACTACTTATTAAGCATAATCAGAGCTGCCAAACCAAGAAAAAAAAAATTACTGACAAACTGAACTTTTTTTACTGACACGTTTTACATAATGTAAACACAAGTCTTTTGCCAGGCTCAGCCTTGCTGCCAGACTCCAGTTAGAAGGGCTGCATTCAAATTTAGGAGTTTACCAGAAACCCTAGCAAGAAAGCTTGGTTGGCAGTAAAACATTTGCAATAAAACAGTTTTCTTAAGTTGGCAATCCTGTTTGACTGGAGCAGTAGTCTTATACCATTTTGCCGCCTCTGGGGTCCCCTACTCACCCCACACCCTGACATGCCACTCTGTATGCACTCCCAGCTGTGCTACCCCTCCAGCCTGCCCTCCAGCCTGACTCCCCACTGGCCCTATTGACCCTGTTCCAGCACAAATCCCAACCTACTACCTCTCCCTTCCTCCCAGCCCTGTAGCTCCATCAACCTCTTGCCTGGCCCTCTTACAGACCTTCAGAGTAAGTATTGAGCAACTATTATAGGCTGGTGATAACTGGGACTTGCAGCAGCAGCACTTGGCTAAGGTGGGAGAGGAAAAGGAACTGTGGAAGCTCCAGTGGAGCCAAGAGCCCTGACAGACAGTTCATGGCAGGGCACCAAGCTGTACTTCTATTTAGACACCAGGTGGCATTGCTTCTCCCTGTCCAGCATCAACACTTGAATATAACTTCATCCAGACAACAAATCTTGAAACAAGCTCAGAGCTTCTTAGTTTATATGGCTGGCTCAATTATTTTTATGGATTTCATGAACAGGAAAATTTTAGGATTTTTTTTCCCTGACCATTCATAAATTTATGGATAGTTGGCAACCCTGAGCATGTTGATCAAACAGTTATGCATCCATCTTATAGTGCTTTCATCTATAATATATTTCCCTAGCTTACTAATGAGAATGTCAAGGGAGATGATATTGAAAGCCTTGCTTAAGAATCAAGGTATATTACATCCACTGCTCTCCCCTCATCTGCAGAATCCATGACCTTATCATGGGAGGAAATCAGGTTGGTCAGGCATTATTTGCTCTTGAGGAATCCATGTTGACTGTTCCTGATCACCATGGTCTCTTCCAGGTGCTTAGAAATAGATTCCTTGAGGACCTGCTCCATGATCTTTCCAAGTATCAAGATCAGACAGACTTGTGCATGATTTCCTGGATCTTTTTTCTTTCCTTTCTTGAAGAAACTATATTTGATTTTCACCTCTAATCCAGGACCTCACCTGATCTCCATGAGCTCTCAATGACAGCCAGTGGCTCTAACACTACCCCAGCCAATTCCTTCAATACTCTAGGGTGCATCTTGTCCAACATTGCTGTTTTGGAAAACATCTGGTTTCTCAAAGCGATCCCTAACTTTTTCTTCTGCTACTCTAGGCTGCTTGTCTCCTTTCCTGTTGTTTCTGCCAACTGTGCTCATTGACTGATAGCTGACCTTTTTCATGAAGATGACATGAAATACATCATCCCTTACTAGACTGCCCTCCATATTCAGTAAGGGACCTTAAAACTTTCATTCTTTCTACTTCTGACATACTTGTAGAATGTTTTTGCTTTTTATTTCCCTTGCTAGTTTCATCTCAAATCATACCGTGGCCTTCCTAATTTTCTCCTTGCGTGCCCATGCAGAGCTCTTATACTCTTCTCTAGCCATATGGCCAAGTTGCTACTTTTTTGTAAGATTCCTTGGACTTTCATAAAAAGTTTGCTGTTTAGCCAAGTTAGCCTCTTTTTGCACTTCCTATCCTTTCATTGCATCAGGAGAGTTTGCTCCTGCATGCTCAGAACTGCTTCTTTAAGGTACAGCTGGCTCTCCTGGACTACTACCCCCATCCTCCTTAGACTTGCCTCTTAGGGGATCCTGCTCATCAGTTCACCAATTTCTTGATACCTTAATTTATTAATGTATAAGGGCTAAAATAAATATATTTCCCTATGCACAGCCTAAAAACAGGGGCTAGGAGGGGACTGTACCTCCCCTCCAAAAAAAAGTTTATGGATTGCATTAGCTAAGGACATAAAATTTCATTATTTCACGTTATTAAAAGTAATAAAATAGTTATGGTAACAACTACTTATAACATTTGTTTAACTTGCAAGCTGGGAGGGGAAAGAAGGTTCCCAGCAAGGACTGCCCCTTGGGTTTCTTTATAATTAATTTGTCTGCAGTATCTGTAAGCTGCAAGCCCTCTATTAAAAAAACCCAACCCAAAACCAAAAAAAAATGGGGGGAGGGTTACATGATATCATTGGAACAGGTGGCTGTGGAAGCTAGACCTTTATGGGAGAAGCACAATCCACAAACAAACACCACTGATCTGTAAGTCCCCAAAAGCCTTTTCCTTATTTGTAGGACACAGAGTGCATGAAACGGGGCCAAATTTGAAAAGTTGGAGGCGGGGGCAAGTTGAAAAAAGCAGGGTTGCCTCTGTCCCCCCATCCCTTCCCGGTAGAAACAGGCTGGATGACCTTCCTTCAGAACAGCTCTCACAGTGGGAAACAAACCAGGCAGAGCAGAGAAGAAAGACAACAAAATAGCGCCTTTGACCAGAGAGGACTTGTGCAAGTAAAATCTCAGAAATTGGAGCTTTAAAATCTGTTATGGAGACATAGTTCAATAAAAATCAAAGCAGAGAGACAAGAGAAGTTGCGGGCAGGGTCACAGATCTGGAGATAAATATGATAGGAAAGTTGCAATCAGCAATAAATCTGCAAAACAACATTGATATGATTGGAAAAAGAGAAGAAAAAGGAGCTTGCAAAGAAAGTTGAGATTACATAAAGTCATGAGAGAAGAAATAATGTAAGAAAAGAAGACTCCCAGAAGGTGTGGAGAAGAGAGATCTAGCAGAATATTTAAAGCAGATATTCTTCTTCTTCCTACAGCTGAAAGCAAAGGCAACAATCCTTACAAATAGAGCAGAGAACTCTCTACAATCCCCTCCCCCCCCAGCCACCCCCGAGTTCAAACTAAGAGACAGATACTGCTCCTGCTCCATTTTAAACAAAAGCATCAGGTTCTGAAGGTCAAAGAGACTTCTGATCCTAGCCTGAGAGTATGTACAAGTGTTTCAATTAGAGTCCTGGGGATCCGCTTCTCCTCACTGAGCCTAGCCCCTGCTGCAGCAGACCCAGGAGCAGCCGACACCACCTGCCTGCACCATGGCACGGCGCAGCCCAGGGGCTGGGGTGAGTGGGGAGAAGTGGAGCCCTGGGGGGTTTGGGGCATGGTGCAGCCCAGTGGCTGCAGGCAGCTGGCATCGGCTGCTCCCAGGGCCACTGCAGCAGGGGCTGGAGTGAGTGGAGCCCCGGCCCCAAACCCCTTTCCCCTTCCCCCACAGACTTAACCGCTTGGGGGAGTAGGGAGTGTGCTTATGCCGACCGCACGAGTAAATTTACCTCCTATATAATGAATTTTGAATATAAAAAAGGTCATCGCATGAGTGAATTTGCATATACAGAATCCACATAAAAATCGAGGAAAACCTGTAGTGAGATGGGCATGTGCCTGGCTGCTGCTGCAACAGCAGCAACATGGGATCATTTCTGCTGCTGGGGCACAGATTGTGGGGAGCCATGCTTCTGGCACCCCTACTAAGTTGGTGCTCTGCTTGCTCCCTCCCCACAAAGTTATGACTGGAGTGATGGAAAGGAAGGAAAGCAGGCTTCCCAGATAAAGGTAGGAAGCCCTCCTCTGTCCCAGTTCTATGGCATTCAGCTCCCTGCCTCCTTTGACACTGGGTGCACGGTCTGGATGCAGGTTCCACGTGGGCAGAGGTCTCAAGTTGGACATGTGCTTAGGGACCTAGACTGACACTGGTCACAAACTCAGGATTTATTTGAGGGACAGGCTTAATAGATTTGCAACCACACACTCTTTATGCAGTCCTTGTTCTGCAGGCACAACTGAAGAACTTGGAATTTCTTTATTAGTGTAGCATTTTCCAGGCATACTGGAGAAAGTGAAAAAAGTGTAATAATTATTTAAGGAGAGTGAGAAATGGACAGCAGGGAAAGATTCTGCATCAGTACAGGCAAAACAAGTTAGTCAAAATACCTTTTCTAACTCTAGATTTTCTACAACTGGCAAATCCTCTGGGCTCATCTGGGACACAAAAGGCAACATGCTGCACCTTTCACTATATGCCAAGTCTTCCAGGTTATGTAATGGATCAGATCAAAAGAAAATGATAGAATAGACTGTCTTTGATTTAGTCACTCTATACACAAAGAGGAAACTGAATTCACATTTTACCCCAGATGGGACTTAACCTCACAACCCCTAGTTTAAGAGGCCAGTGCCTCATCCATTAGGCCAAGACTAGGACTAGAACTCCCAACCTTCCTGTAGCAAGCTCACAACACAAGCCACTTGGTCAAAGAATCTGGCTGCCACTGTTAGTTAAATAGCAGAAAGGAAATAAATTAGTCTATCTATGCCTTCTAAAAGGCAGCAAGTCCAATTCTGTTCTCAGAGCATTACAAATCAGGAGTAACTTCACTAAAATGGATGGAATTATGATCTGAAACAGGCTAAGTTTTCTGTCTCACAGAAGAAATGTCCAGCAACAGCTGTAGGCTTCAGCAGGATCCTAGTCCCTTTGTCTATCTACTTCCATTAAAATTAATTTCCTATGTTTGCTTTGCAACTAAAGTAGTTACACAAATTCCCTTTGGCAAGATGAAACTAAAACTTACATTAGCTTTTAATTTTGCCTTAAAACTGATGCATCCTTGTTGATGTTCAGGAATCTGGCTTGGTTGGATGGATAATATTACTTATAGCTTCCACTGAAAGATTTTGGCCAGTGGGTAGAACCTACTTTTACTCCTAATGTAATATGATTGAAAGAAGCATTTGACACAATAATCCAAGACACCCCCTCGTGGCCAGATCATGAGTTAACACTGAAATTTGTTATATAGAAAAATGTTCAGAATGTTTCTGATCTAATCTAGTTGAGGGGGATGGTGCATCTGAAGTAGGCAAGTGAAGCCTGGAGTCCTAGTATGATGGGAATAGTCACCATTTCCCTGTCTCCCTCTCCAAGACTGCAGGATAAGGACTAAAATGTATCAAGTGCAGAATTCCATTGCTAAGGAATTCAGATAACCGCAAAGATGTTATGTTCATTCATAAACATTCATTAATAAAACAAACCCTTGAAAGAATGCTAGGAGCAGGATCCCATTCTGCTGAGTGTAGGTATACTAAGAAAGTAGAAGAGATATCAAGACGCACCTTTCCCTTGTGCACAGGCAGGATAAGATGTGTTGTTTCGAGAACTCAGTTGCAAGGAGAGCACCGACTAGGGTATTTATCAATGCTGCACAGTCATCTGCTACTGCAAGAGGCGTGATCAATCCATTTGTAGGTTTGTAACATTATTGGCACCTCATTTCAGTGCATACCAGATCATACATTTCCCAAAAGGTCAATTTAAAAAAGGTAGTATCATACACATCCCCCTAAATTTGAAGGGAGATAGATATATATATGAGAGAAGCAAATGCTGAAGAGTATACTATGGATAGGAAAATACAGATCTCCATAACCCGCATCCATACAGGAGAATAATCAACTTAAGTTTAAAAGTCCTTCAATATGTGAACAATATTGGTACCAGATATACACACACACATGTAAGAATATCTGATTTTAAAAGGTTGCAGGTTATTGATGGCCCCTGGCTTTGTGGTTTATTAATAGGATAGAATTTTGCTGGTATGGCACTGGATTTTGCTGCGCTGGGTGCAGCTCAACATGAATTGACTTTGATCCAGAGGATGGCAGCAAAGCAAGAAAGAAGAAAGCAGAGTGCTGTACACTTGGACTCCAACTCAGACAACACATGGATCTATGAAACCTGTAACAAGCTGTGTCACTTTAGAACTGGACTTGTCAGCCACAAGCGGATTAATCGTGCACCTGACTAGACCTCTTACGTGTACATATAATCCAGAGAATAAGTGGTTGCCTATACAGAATTTATTACTGGGAAACCAGCAAAATAAGTTAAACTATTACACAAAGCTTGTTTTGAGAGCTGTCCAAATACTTCAAGATGGAGAAAATTGTAGCTTTTACATTGTAAAAGCACAAAACAAAACATTGGGTGGATTTGTTTTTTAAAAGACTTATAGCTTAAATTTTCAAATTGAGCTTTCTGAGAAGTACATACATACATGGGGGGGGATCTAAAATTTTGAAGTGGGGGGTATAGATAGTGAGGTACATCACTGCCTATAAAACAACACACCTTGTTCTGCAATTCTGCTGTCTGACTGAATAATACAGCCCTTGACCCTTGGCACATTAGTAAAACTTCTAGTTTATTTTTAACTGGAGAACAAAGGACAGCTTGATTGGTGGAACATTAAGACCATTAAAAAGAGAAGAGAGGGTCGTTAACACTTGTGGACTGAAGCCTTTAGAAGGGATCAGGTAGATTATAATGAGCCATGAAGTCAATTGACTCCCCCAGCACTGCCTAGCTAGAAATGTTGCTGCAACTGTCAGGCAGTTAGTTTGAAACTTTGCCGGGGGACCAGGACTCAAAGCAGGACGTGTATGTGCACCAGTGTACACACCCAGGATCTGTCCCTGTGTACACAGCACCTCCTTGCTGCCAAGTTTCACTCTGGATTGAGCTATCATGGCATGCTTCATAAATGCTTGAAGTTAGCATAACAGGGAAATATCTGAGCACAACTGTTATATCCTGGAAATGAGAACTGTCAGACTGCTCGGTAGAACACAAGTGAAAGTCTCCACTGGAGCAATTTCTTGTGGTGGCAGTTTTGGTGCTCCTCTTTCCAGTACCAACTGCAACAGGTATGTATGGGAGCACATAAGAATAAATTCTACTTTGCCCATTAGCTATCTAACACTTAACTGTTGGCGAGGTCCTGGTTTACATAATCATTCTCCTTTTTCGATATAGATGTGTAATCCTTCCATACTTTCAACGGGGAGCTAATACGCAGCTTGTGTGCCCATTCTGTTTCCTGTAGAACCACACAGCTCTCTCATTCAATTTGAATGAGCTGCACTTAAGACACCTCCAGAGATGGATCACTGGTTAGCCAGGGGGCACACAAATCTCCATTCATTATAAAGGGAAATTTTAATCTCCGTCTGGTTAGAATTCCATTTCCCCCTTCCTTCACCATGCCCCCCGCCCCTAACAGTGCAAGACATATGCCTCTTAACAGGGCTATTGACCTAAACAGACAGACCTTTCCATAAGCAGCCTTTCTCCCCGCCCCCCCGCCATAGGCTAGCTGTTCTAGCACTTACCCATGACATGGGAGGTCTGTGTTCGCAGGCCCCCTGCATAGCCTCAGGTTTGTTTGAACCCATATCACGTGTGGCCCAGGAGCATGCCCATAGCCACCTGGCTACTGCATACACATAAATGTGAAGCCAAGACAGAAAGTGTCAAGGGACAGAAGTAGAGCAAGCAAGAGGAAGCCAAGTCCTGGCCTAGGGAGGTGATCACCGTTCTAACAGGGAGGGGACACTGCTCCCAAGGCTGTTGATGCATTTTACCCAAACACTAAATAGTGCCAAATGCATCACATACATCTGGAGTCATGCCACTTTAAGTCATGGCATCATTCTGGATTATATTTAAATACCAGAAAGCAGGATCTCGCCAATGGAGTTGCATCAAGGTAAATGGGAGGAACCCAGGCCAGCAGTGTGCAATTTGGTTTTTGGACAATCCTGCATTGCCAGTCATTAGTATGCCAATTCCAGGCACCTATGTCAGACAAGCATGCCACAAGATGTATCCCAGGGAAGTGTGATTTCAGCAGTTAGATGGTATCCCATAAGGCAGGATGGGCTAGTAACAGAGGGCCTAAGAAAGCTGAACATTGTACACGTGCAGGCTTTTCTTTCCGAAAGGAAAGCTAGAAACACTGATTTGTGCTACTACTAATCCACCCACCGGGCTCTTTTCCAAAGCATGGTCACATATTTTTCTTGTCATGTCCTCCAAGAGATCTGTCCTTCATGAAGGACAGTGATGAGGACTGCCATTAGAGGGCCTTCCAAATAGGGCAGTCTAATTCCAGCCCCACAGGAGGGAGTTTCAAGCAGGTAAAGAACCATATAAAGAAACCTGCTTTCTGTCCCCAGTAATTGTTATGCAAAGTATAAAAACAGAAGTGCCATATGGGGTCAGACCAACGGTCCATGTAATCTGACAGATGTTCTACAAGGAGAGAATATGAATGAGGTATTTCTAGAGTGAACCATCTTCTGTCAGGTCCTCCCTAACATCCACCATCATTGATTTAGTTATGTCAGGGGATACATGTCCAGCTGTTCAGTTTAATAGCTATTAATGGACCTATCACCCATGAATTTGTCTAATCCCTTTTTGAACCTGCTTATTTATACTAGCTGCCTCTACAACAACCTCTTGTGGTAATGAGGGGCACAAGATTTATTGTGTTTGCTACCAGATTTAGCTACAGTTGCATGCTCCTATAATCTGTTTAAAGTGCCCACCCCCCAGGGCATGCACTATTTAACTGATCTAGTCTTTAGATCAATGTCTTTTCCCAGTCAAAGTCCATCTATATGCAGAAAGCCAAAGGGATTTACATACTCAGTTCCCACCAACTTCACATGAGATTTGACTGCCTAGTTTCCTTTTGATGATCCAAAATTAAATCACTAGAAGCTATTCCCACCTTTGCATTCTTTTTTTACAAATAGAAAAATGGAAACAACACCCACCCTCCCCCGAGTGTTATGGAAACAACCACAAAATTTGTTGCACTAGCTTCTACTGCCTGTACAAGAAAAGGGGGAAGGAGCTGTTATGTTTCATTCTGTTGTCAAAACACTGTTCAAACATTAGTTTTACCAAAGCCTTTTGGAGACGGGTATTCTTGTCTATTGAAGAGGGAGGGAGCCGAAACATGATTTAGCCTAGAGTAAATTAAACGAGTTGTAGCAAAAAGGGGAATTACAAAGGCTATGATCTTTTAGTAGAGAATCTTTAGAAAGGTACAGTCTTAGATTTGTGGTAAAAGGTCAAAGCAGAACCTCCTATTTTTGTATTGCTTCCTCAGGAGGAGGAAGAGCCCCATAAAACATCAAGCCAGTTGGCAATAAAAACTTGCAACCTCTCCCAATGAATCTGTGAAGAGTTGGTTCATCTTCACCCACTTAACATGCTACCAAGTTATTCAGGAATATTAAGCAAAGAAAGCTAATTGTAGCCATACCACTCACTCCCATGTAATTATGGTTAAGGCCATGAGCATGATGGCCTGGTGGACTGTTAGGTGCAGGTGGAACTTTGACTTGCTTTGGTGGAATCTGCAATAAAATAACCTAGCTGACGAACTTAGTTTTTAAGACTAGAACAGATGATCATCACCCTCTAGTTTAAATTCCTTCCTAACCTAGGACATGTAATTCTGCCCAGGTAAGTTTCCCAAAGCAAAAGAAGTTTCTTTTTAACCTAAGCTACATGTGTCAAATTAAACCAAAAAAGAAGAAGAAAAAAAAAAAAGGATTCCAGGCTTCTTACCATATTTGCTACTCTGCCACATATGATGGTCCTGCTATTACTGCAATAATTTTTAGGTCCTGTCTCTACAAAAGAATCAACTTCTGTTGAAGCACAGAAGTTGAAGTACATCTCATTTTTCTAATCAGGGTGAAATGCAGATCAGGGACTAATCTAAAATGTTTGTCCTGTAAGTTGGGTGGCCGTGTTCAACAAGTTTGAGCGATGCATTTAAGTCTGAGACTATTCATAGTCTCAAAACATGTTCATTTCTCTCTTAGCAATGTAAAGTCTGATAACTCATGTTGTGTTGTTTCTTTTCCTTGAAGTTACATATACTATTTAAATGAATAAAAGCATTCATAAATTCCTTTAGCGATCAGCTCTTGAGTGACCAGAGCACAGGTCAGCAGTGAATGTCAGTTCTCTTATTCCTGAACTGCTTCTAAGTATCAGATTGTCATGGGTAGCAGCAAGCATCATGTGCTTCAGTGACAGACATGACTTAAAGCAACCTTCACTCAGACAAAAATAAATCAAGGCAATGGAGTAACTGCAGCCACCAATTCATTTTCTAGTTTAAGGTATAGTCAGCTTCAATTGCCTACAGTTTCCTTTTATAAGAAGGAAATCCTCATCTCTATAAAAAATTAACAATATCTTAGAGCAAAGGAAAACTTTCTGTTAACGCTGAGTAAGATGGTTTCCCTTTGCTTTTTACTTGTCTGGCTACTACACTTCCTTTTAATTTACCCAAGCTTTTTAGGAGGGCTATTAAACTGGATGGTACGAGTTATTTGGAAAAAAGGGATGCCTTGGTCAAAACTATTTATACTATGAGAGCATTCAGAAGGTGGCAGAATTTGAACCCCATAATTCCAAGTTATACTACTAGGTTCACACAGCTTAGAGATACCCCATAGATCCAAATGGAGACAACTCTTTTAAATGCTTCAATATTATTTAATTTTAAAGCTGAAAAAATGAAAATTAATTTGCAGATCCTGCCAACAATGCCATCTAAAGGAGTTAAAGGGAAAGAGAGAAGTTTGACAATTAAGAACTGTAAAAACTGTCATACATAATACTAAATCTTACTCATTACAATGCTTCAAAGTCTAAGCAATTAAAAAAAAAATCAAACCAATTTAAATAAGAAAACAACTTAAGGACAATCAGAAATTCAGTTGCAAAATCCTGAAGTTACAGTCTTACAGACAAAGCAATTGTAACATCAGTCCACTTCACGTCACGTCATGTCACGTCATATAAGTTTATTTACTTTCAGATTTGTACTCTGTGTTTGTGAATTCAAAAGTATGCTTTCCACAATGTTTGCATATTCTAGTTCTTAGCTAAACTAGCATCACATTGTGCTGTTTTATATAATGCAGAGGAAATATGAACAACAGTTTCAGTCTCTGATTGGAAATGTACCACATCTCAATACAATTAAGTGGTAGATGACATACCTACTATGAATTCTGGATTTTAGGTATTAATTTTGCTAAATTGAGTTCTGGTATAAGGAAAAAATAACTAACAAGTTCCAATGAATTAGCATTCATTCACAGGGGCAACTTCTGTTCAATCAGCACAATAAACTGGTTTCCAAGCTAAAGTAAGTCCATACTGTTTTATTTCAGTAGTACACAAAACATGCGGAGTACTGCTAAAAAGTTCTTTTTTTTTTTTTTTGTGAAAGGTCATGTAAAACTTATTAGAGCCACTGGAGGGAGCAAACAGACCAGAAATAGGAAAAAAAGATATACAATTAATTTTCTCCTGTAGCCCAACTAACCCTGCTTGTGTGGCTCTAGATCAGACCCAAGCAAAGAGGTACAGTTTTTTATCTTAGAAGAGCCTTTGTGGGAACAAGGAGAAAGGTTTGAGGTGCCAATGAAATATACTGTGGTTTGATGTAAAGGAGCTGTGAGGGACTGGAGAAGGGGAAGAAAAAAAAAGTACTCTTTCCCAAACTCTGATTCTTCCAAGAGGAGAAGACTAGATACATACATGTTGCAGCTGAGTGGTCTGGCACAGACTTAGACAGAGACAACTCTTAGATTTCAAAGTATGAACGGTGGGTTTACATGTAATGCTCATGTGATATCACCAGGACAGGAAATATGGCTCTATGGTACATCTGTTAAGAAGTTTTCCAAGGTGTACTGGAAAATGCCAAACCATCAAATATAAAAGCTTTCATATTCATTTCAACATAAATTTACCTTAAAAAGAGTTTATACCTTGTCAGAACAGTGTTAAGAAAAATCCAAGTCTCAGTGCAATGGTTTGAGGTCTACAAATATATATAATTTTTTTTATTTTTTTTTTAAGGAAATTCCAAGGGTCCTTCCCCTCTTTGCTTCCAATCCCTGGAGACTCTCATTACTAAGCCACCACTCAATTGGTGAGTACTAGACAAGACATTTAGGCTAGGGGAAGAAATTACACATAAGCATAAGTGATCAGAAACCGGTTCAAATCTGTAACACAACACAGATTTAACAACACAGGGACAGACATTACACATAAACTGGTTTAAGTGATCAGAAACTGGTTTAAAACTGTAACAGAACAGATGTTCAGTGCACATAAACCAGTTTGAAAATGGCTGAAACCAGTTTGAGGTAAACCTAGTTGAATGTAGTATCAGACTTAACTCATTTGGGTCAAACCAGTTTATGCCATGTCTGTCCCAGACCCCTGGCTGGTTTAAGATAAACCAGACTCCCCCAGCATACCAACATGCTCTCTAGGCTGGGTAGGGCTCTCTGCTCCATAGCAGGGCTGGTCTCTCCCCTCTGCTCCCTGGCTGGAGCTCCAGCAGATACTTGTAGGCACAGAGTGTCTGCCTGGCTTTTTCCTGCCCTACCCCGCCTCCCCCCCACCTTGCTGCTTAAGCAGAGATCCCTTTCTCCTCTTTCCTACAGCACAGACTGTAGCCAGCATGTGGTCTGCTAGCTAATACTGTGTAAGGCAGATAAGGCTTTTTGGAGGGAATCAACAGCTGAGATTGGTAATGTCCCTCCATTCCTTCCTTTGGAGAAAGTTGTTTAAGAAGAGCTTAAACTAATGAGTGAGGCTTTGTTTTCTAATAGGGTGTTAAATGCTGGTAACAGAGTTGATAAATTCTCTGTTATCAAGGGGGAGGCACCCCTCCCTAATCATAGCATCCTGCCATGGCCTGGCTCCCCCCCCGCCCCCCCTCTCCCCTGGCTCTATGGAAGGGAAGGGAGGGCTGCTCTAGTGCCCCTTGACTTCTAGCCAGAGCCACTGCAGGCTTGTGCCTGCATTTCTGGGATGTCTGTCTGGTTACAAAACTGATGTAGCCTAGCCAGGTTAGACTAACCTGCAAAGATTGAATCAATTCAGGCTCAGGCTTTTTGAATGTCCCTAGCCCAGAATTTCAGTGTACAAAAGCCACTTTCAAAATGGCTGAAACTGGTTTAAGATGAGTCTGATGCTACATCATCCAGGTTTAACTGTTTTAGGTTAAATCAGCTTATTGAACTTCTGTCCCAAATTGTTTTGCACCTCTCCTGGAAACCGCCCCCCTACTCTCTCAGGGTGGGTGGGCTAGACCCAAGCTTGGTCCAAGCTGTCTGTTCCAGCTGAGCGGAGCGGCATGCTCTAGCATCCCCCTAGCTTCTGGCCTGGGCCACTGCAGTCACATGGCTGCATTTCCAGAATCCAAAGCAAAAGTTTGCTCACATATTCATCAGTTCAATCTATGCAGCTTAGACTAACCTGCAAAGATTGAATCAATTCAGCCTTGGGCTTTTTGACTCTCTCTACTTGGCCTTAATCTCATTGCCTCATTGTAGTTGCCCATAAAACAGACAAATTACTTCATTATGCATGAAGTATAAGCATTACATAATAGAGTAAAGATATAAATATATTGTACTTCACATCATTGTGGGCATTGAAGTAGGGTTAGCAAAAAGATTGCAATATATCACAGTTTCATCATTCATTCAATCTGAGCAATGATGCCAGCTATCTGGGTTCAGAAACTCATAGGTAAGGTTTTAGGGAAGAAAAATAATTATATTTGGGATTAATAAAAAGTTCAATTTGCCTCCTATTACCTAAATCTTTAGAGCAGAGGGGTAGTTAGCTGTGTTAGTCTGAAGTCAGGCAGAAGACAGGGTAGATGTGTGCCTTATAGGCTAACTGAATCAGAGATAAATTAGCTTTCCTGAGCAACATCTCGCTTTATCAGATGCATCTGGTAAATGAGCTGTTGCTAGCAAAAGTTTATCCATCTCCGATTCAGTTTATTTAATCAGAAGGCAGGGTAGAGATGCACCTTGTGTGTGGCTGGGTAGGGTTAATCAATGACTTCTCCCCCTCAGGGACTCCGCTGCCACACCTTTGTTGTTGGAAAAATGAAATAAAGTTGTTAATCCCTGAGAAATCAGATAGTTAATTACCCAGTTGTTAAATAGAACAAAAATGGTTTTATTCAGTTGCTCCATTACAATCGCCGCCCGCGGCCGTTTGTCTCATGGCTCAAGGCTTCACTTCCCCTTTTATTTTATGTTGCCATCAGGGAGGTTCTGTCCTGAGCTCTCCTCCTGTTTCTTCCCTCATTTGCAGGTCCCCATTGCCTACCTCAGTCTTCCAAGGAACTCCCTCCGTCAGACTCACCAGGCAAGTGATCGCCATGCAACTTCCCGGGGAAGTGTGGGGATCACACCACAGTTTGTCTCACCCGGTGCATGAGGCTCCATTTGTTCCAGCTCCATGTCCCAGGCATTCTCAGCAGTGCTAGCCTCTTTGCTTGTTTCTTCATGTGCCACTGGGGACAATCTGCCACCCACAATGTCCTCTCCTTTGTAGCCCCAGACCCTCATCTCCTGTGTCTGTCTCCCCAGTGCGTAATGAGGCACAGCTGTGCATTGAGCCAGCATCCTTGCCCTTTCCATGACCCGGTTCCTTCCTCCCCCTCTCAGGACAGGAACCCTACTAAGGAACAGGGTTGACTATCACCCTGTTACATTATGGACCATTAAAGTACACACAGGTCACGTTTTTAATTTTCTCTCTGCAACTGGAAGGATTTCAGCTTAAATTAAGAATAAAAGACTCTAGATCAGTGCTTCCCAAACTTTTCCTCAGCATGACCCCAATTCCTCAGCATGGCCCCTCACTCCTAACCTGCAACCCCCTGGCCCTGCCAGTGCCATTCATTCCCAACCTACAGCCCCTCACTCCCTCCAGGTGCCCAAAAGCCAGGGCCTGCAGCCCCCTGCCCCACTTCCCAGCAGCACCCAAGCCCTGGCTGCTGCTTGCAGTAGATGGCAGCTGCTGTGGCCAGAGTGGAGTGTGGAGCCCAGCTCCCACCCCTGCCCCGCCACTGGCTCCTCCCTTGTGGACAGCACAGCCAGAGCAGAACCCATGGTGGGGGGGTAATGCAGGCTGCCTGCTGAGGGCTTGGGGCTGCCTGCCCTGCTGCCCTCCTCCAGGGGGCTCCACTGCCCATCAGGCAAGAACTGATGCAGGATTAAGTGCCATGCCACCATTGCCACCAAGCTGAGGCACTCCTTGCCCGCCTGGCACCAGTGGGAGCACAACTCCATACTGCCACACCTCACCTTGGCAGACATGACAATGCAGCTCTCTCCTGCACTGGGTCCAACCCACTGGGCTGCAGAGGCGGCTCCTTCCTGGAGCTGGTCCAGCCCCATTGTAGCCGTGTGCTCTGCTGTGGGTGCAGAAATCTCATAACTCCAACCACTGATATTTTGACCCCATTTGGAGTCATGATCCACAGTTTGGGAACTGCTGCTCTACATTCCAGCAGCTTTAAATCTTCATTCACAAGAGGTGGCCACATTCACATTACTCTTTTCTTCTTACACCTGTTCTCCTTTATCTTTTAGATCAAGTTTAGGTGGCTCTTTCTCGTAGGACAAGAAGCATTGTTTGCATTGTCCACATCCACTATGATATTTACTGACTGAGATAAAAATTGGTTATCAAACCAGAAGTCTTGTAGAAGTCCACTGTATTTAGGAGACACCAGAACTCTTATATAGAGCAGAGATAAACTCTTTTCCTGGCAAAGAAAGACACAATTGTATTAGGATGCATTGTTCATTGCAAAAAACAGGCACAGACTTAAAGTTATTTTACAAGAAGCTGTTTTGTGCTTTGCAGTATTGTCATACAATTCCTCATGTAATTTGTTCCGTTTCTTGCAAAGAAGTTGAGTTTTCAATATTAGTACTTCTGCATTATAGACTCATTCAAGATTTTCTGTAAAGCTTACAGGAAAATATTCAGTAGCTCTCTTCCAGAACTTAATGAAATCTCTAAGTGTTGGCTAAGTTAAAATGGGGGGGGGGGGTCAATGACCTACTGTGTGAGTTTCTGTTCACCTGGTTTTTGCCCACATTGAGTTATATGACAGCACAGGGGACTTCCCACACAAACAACAGTTTGTTCAAGCTCAGTGAAGGAGTAAAGATGGGGACCACTGTACTCTGAATATCCAGCCACTTTCTACACACACAAGCTGCACCAACTTACACCTACTCTAGAAATATGCATGGAGCCTGAGGGGATCTGGCAGAGCAAATGTGTTTAAGATAATCTTGAATTCCACCTCCCTCCCCCAAACACACATATGAAGTTAGATAAGCCCTTTACAATTAAGTGATAAGAAGCTCACTATGATAATCTATAAAAATAAGAGTAAAAAATCTCAGAGGGCACATCTACACATGCACATGAATAAACTCTGGAGCTTATTGCTCAGAGTTTTTTTGCTCCCAGGTGCACCATTTAAAAGCGTGTCTGGGAACAATTAACTCTGGAGCACTTAGTTCCAGAGTTTATTCATGTGCAGCACGTGGAGCCCAGCTGGAGCAGCCCCAGCTGGCAGTGGGTCTGAGGGGTCAGTCTGCCAGCTTGGGGCTGCTCTGGCCAGGCTTACATGTGCTGCAGAGGGGCTGGCTGGGGCACAAGGTTGCTTCAGTACAGGGCTAGCCAGCAGGCAGCCCCCCACACTGAAGCACCCTTACGCCCCAGCCAGCTGATTAATTTTCTACACATATGCTGCTGTGCATGAAAAACCCCCAAAAACAACAACAACAACAACAACAAAAACCTATGGAGCAGGGTAGGACTTGTAAATACAAGAGAAAAACTACAAGTAAATACAAGTCCTACCCTGCTGTGGAGTTTAGTATGCATCCTAAAGTGCATGTGTAGATGCTGAGATGTTTACTGCAGTTAATTAGTCAACTGTGCAGTATGTGTCTCATGTAGACACATCCAGAAACACCTAAAAAGAGTTAGGAGCGATAAGCCACTTCTCCATGAAGGCTACCTCATGAGCCAGAAGTAGTATAGCCCTGTTTACATGATGCAGTAAGCAGGCCAATTAGGATGGGATAGGGTACTTAGCCCACATGTGCACAGCAGGGGGCAGGATTGTGGGATCAGGCATCAGATTCCAACACACGTTATTGCTGGTGCAGGCAGAACATAGGGTTACAATCATGGGCTCCCCCTGCACTGGCTAGTAGCACAATCACCACAGCTGGGAGCCCTATCAGCTGATCCAGGCTTGTGGCTGCAGGGGTGGATCACGTGCTCCCGTGACTGCGTGTCCAATCAGCTGATCCAGGCTCTTGGGGGTGCATGGTGCGCCCCTGCAGCCAGGAGCCTACATCAGCTTATGCGGCTCACAGCTGTGCCCCCACAGGTAGGTGCCCCAGCCTGGCTGCACATGCAATTAATGGTGTGATAGGAACCAACCACAAAGTTATTACACATTTTTTGTATAGTAACTTCTTCCTTGTTTTATCATGCCAGTCATTGCATTAACACGTTTTAGGTTGTTACCTGGCCACATGATGAGCTGGTTAATCATGTCTTAAGTATAATGTGTACCAGGGGCCTTGACCACACTGTAAGCATGGTATACTTACTGTGTAGATACTGCTTAAGTGTCACTGCAAGTCAATGGCATTTAGACTCTAAATTTATCCAAGTAGACTTATCTCTGTTTTTCTTATGCCATATCCCTATGGATGATCCCCAGGAACATCTGATTTTAACAATGCAATTACATGGCAGTACTTTAAGTTCCACTTACAAATAGTATGGATATATTGAAACTATACTCGGTTTAAGAGGAGAATAAGACCTCTGACATAAAGAAAGAGTCATTGAAGTGGCATCTAGAGAAAGAACATACATTTTACAGATCGGGATTCCCTTTTTGCTGGAGGTTGGGAGAGAATATAGTTAAGATGCTTTGAAAAGGGCAGATTTATAGCAGAAGCTATTTTGGATTTTTCACATGTACTTGGCATCTACTAGGCAATGAAAGCAAGCAACTTGCTTTTTCCCCCCCAGACTCAGCTGGTCCAATATTAGTTTGTTGTAGCAAGTCATATAGCTCATCCCAAAAGTATCCAGACCTCAATAATAATTAATATTTTCACACATGTTTATAAGTTTGTAGTATAATATGACATTGTGAGAGGCAATTACCTTTACTAGTCTTAACTCAGAGTAGGATGGCACCTTAAAGACTAACGTGTTCAGAAAGGTATGCCTACAAGGTTTTGCAACAGCCTACTTCACCAGTACTATGAATGGGCTCTAATGAAGTAGGATGTTACCTATGAAAATTTATGCCTTTCTGAATGAGTTAGTCTTTAAAAGGTACCACCCTGCTCTGCCTTCTCCGATGTGGTAGTGACGGTGGCAATTGTGAAATTCTGTGGAACTGCCTTCAATTGTCTTTCCACATGAAATTTTCATTTCCAATACACCAAAGCCACTTAATATTTTTCTTTTTTGCTTTAAATTTCTCCACTTACATTCTTGCTTCAAGGGTGTGGATTAGGGGAAAAAACTATTCTTTAGTTCACAAAAGAGTGTGCGTACTATTACCTTATAACTAGATATAGGCTGTTGGACATTCCCCACTGCCTTGTAACTCCTGTAGTAAATTTATATCTCTGGAGAGGTGGGGTGAGGGGAAAACAGAAACAGGATTTTTCACCTTTTTCTCTGCCTTAGCCTCTAAAATGCATATATTTCCACTGGTATAAGTGGAAACTTGTGTCTCCTATGCACAGTAATGAGCCAAGTCCCAAACATATGCCTCAAATGCCAACTAGAACTTCTGGTGCCATCCATGTAGCTCTGCTCTGACTCGATGCATCTGCTGACTGGGAGTATTGTAGAGTCCAAGTACTTGGAACTGAAACTTCACATCTATTTCTTTTTTTAATTTCACATTCCAGGTCAAATTAGCCAAATTGGTTCTGAAACCTATAGATTGAATAGAACTCAATTGTTCAAATTCATGTGGTGCTACCACTGGCAAGTATCCTCATTTCCAGGCTTTTCAGTCTGGGGCATCAGATATTTCCCAAGCCATGGTAGGCAACCTATATGCAGGCTGGAGGTCTTGGGGTTCAGATGCCCCTTGAGTGTCACTTGCCCTCAAACCAATGGGCCATAGGAAAGAGCTAGGGGGAAATCCCCCATTTCTGTAAAATAGGTGTCTAGCCAAGATGTCTCATAGGGGGACCTGCCCGCAGTGTAGGGACAAGTCTCCACCCTCTGCTACACACAGTCATTCAGAGGTCAGAAAGAAGGGGATCTTCCTTTCCAATCACAGCAGCAAACCACCTAGACTGATACCATAGTATCTCCCCTGCCAGGTAAGTTCATATCTGAAGGTAGTCAGGAAGCTATACTATCTAACAAAAAATTAAATCAAAACTTGAAACAGAAGGGACACTGAAGAGGTGTGGAACTCTTCACTTAGGGTGAGAGATCAAGATGGAAGGGAACCTAGGGGACTTGAAAAACCAAGATCTGTATGCCTTTGAGATATTCTATCTAAAAAGGGAATCTACTGCATTTTTGCCAACTGGACTGTATCCTGGATAAAAGAGTCTTAATAGAATAGAGCAAGTAAAGAGTACACCCTTCCCTTGAAAGAATTCTTCTGCTTTTAATTTTTGTCAAATGATCTATCCTTTAAAACTTTACAACAATCATGCTGGGCAACTGAATATAGTTCTAAATGATGCTCATTAAATCGTTTAGACTGATTTTAGTGCAAGGATGCATTCTAAGCATATTTCTAAGTGCTGTATTCAGAAAGAGTCTTTGCTTTCTAAATTACTTCTACTCTGTGTAGAAGAGAATTTTGTATCAAACAGTGGTATAAGTGTTACTTCTTTGGTGCAGGGTGTTGATTTTAGTAAAAGCAGTGAAAGGAGAGATGACAAGGGAAAAAAAAAGGTCAGCTGCAAGTCATAATCTGGAATACACACTGGCTATGTTTCAATGCATTTAAAAAAAACCAACTGGATGACGATTTGGAAATAAAGCCAAGCCAAGGATATCTTTATTTCAGAAATAAAGGGAGATGGTTTTGGAAAATGGACAGTCCGAGGGTCTGACTTCAGTACCCTTTCCTCTATGTATTTTTCCTTATGAGCAAATTTTTCTACGTAGGTGAGGAATGGCATTCATCTTCTGCCTGCCTCCTTTTTTTTTTTTTTTTTTTAAGTACACAGACAGTAGTTGAAGAAAGCCAGCAGGAACGTGATCCACACACACTTCAGCTGCTAGAAAACAGTAGCAACTAAACAGCCCTTGAAAAATTGTCTGTTAGAAGATTGAACTGATGTCTGTCTAAACCAGACCAAACCCTTACCAAAGAAGAAATAAAAGCAACAAGACTATACATATTGGGTGACTACTGATAGGAAGTGGATACATTCTGAAAGTTTAAGGAATTAGCTTGTTGAATTTTGTCTCTTCTTCTGTTTGTGGGTAGAGTGGCAGGTGCTTCAGTTTATTCATAATACAACATCTTATAAACTCTAAAAGGTCTATTGCAGAACACAGCAAGACATAATTACAACTGTATCCATTAAACAGGCAGTGCATTTTGTAAACATTTCTACAACACAACTGCCAGGAATTTAGTACGGCAGGACACATTTCCAAATGAAAGAGTCAAACAGATTTGAAGAGACACCCCGAATTCTGAATAGAGCCTGGTGACAGCCACCCTGGCTCTACAGGTAAGTGAAATCTGTGACAACGACAGAATGGGTACTCAACGAAAAAAATTACAAACACATTAATCCTACTTCAGTACCCTTTGACTGAAATGCCACTTTTGAGACAAGCCGACTTTGAAGTAAGAGATTTGACTTTGACAATTGACTTTGTCAATCAACCAGCAGTCCTCCCCTCCCTCCTATTAATTACCTCTTACATTCACTATCCCTTCTCCAGAATCTACAAAACATTTATCGATCTCCTTAATAAGCAGCAAGTTTCAGCTTTGCCCCTCATAACCCTCTGCTGTGGGGTATGCATAAATAAATTTTCAAAAGGAAAAATACCATTACTGGTTTTCACTTTTACGTTTACACTAAACAAGGCTATGGACTGTAGTTTAAGGCCCCATCGAAGTGAACACACTTGTATCTTTCCATCAACACACTGGCCTGCTACAAAGATAGCATACAAAGCCTGAAGAGAATGCACTGGCTGTTGAAACTGTACCCTGCATAAACCCATGCAGCTTCCCAAAATATTTCTTACCTGTTAACTGGAAAACTGTTCCGGGAAGAAAGGCTCTTTTATACAAACAGGTTCCTTACCTCTCACGCCACATCTCTTCAGGTTTGGTATCCAGGTCTATTAAGCCTGTTGAAAATTACCAGTCTGAGCGTTTGAGTAATTTCCTTAAATAATAATGTATCATGAATAACACACACTGGATTGGGGCTGATCCAACTTGTAGACAGAAAAATCCTGAATATTCCAGAGGAGTAAATCAATCAGAATTAACATTCTGCAGCCCCCAGACAGGACCCCATACAACTTACTCTCTTTTGCTGGATGTTCTTATTCGCCTTCTTCAGTAGGTGACCCCAAACGAGTTTGAACTCTCCTTCAGACTGGACATAAGCAGGGTTTGAATTATACTTTGACTCTTGGGGGTGAGAGGTCTGCAAAAATAATTAAACTAGTTCATTAATTAAGAGGTCCACCTAACTTAAGGAGCAGTCTGATTGGAGACCACCCAAGTTATGATTTTCAAATTTTACAGGAGGGCTCTCATGTCTTATGGGGGGGCTCAGTCCCCCAAACTCCTCTTTAATTCACACCCTGGACATAAGCCATGCTTTTCCAGGCATAGCTTTCTATTCTTCCCTCTTGTAACTAGCCCTCAAAAAGTTACTCAGCTGAGTAGAAGTAACAAGGCCCACTTGGGCCTGGCAGCTTAGCTGAACTACCAAAATAGGCTGGTACTCTCCCACAGCTGTTGATACTTCTCTCAAATAGGGAAGTAGGACTAGGGTTAGGTCTTTCCTCACATGGCTTTACAGCTTGTACCCACTGTTACAGGAACTTTCTCCTCCACTGTCACCAATCTGCTGCTGAGGGCTCCCCTGCTACTTCTATGTATATCCCTTTCCTCATAACTGCTGTTCTTTTAGAGAGGATGAATTAAGAAGAGTTCATCTTTTGTCTGCATGACTCCTCTCTTCCTTCCTCTGAAATAAAGATGTCTAGTTACGAAGAGGCCAAGAGCTGTGGGCTGTGAATCTTATAAAGTTCTGACCTTTTTGATAGAGCTGTTGTCCAGAAGTGGGATAGACCCCAAAACCCTTATCTGAGCCTTTTCTTGATCTGCATTAGAGGACTGGCTGTTTTAGACCAGAAACAATTGAAAAAGGAAGCAGGGGAATGCTAATTTATAGTTTGCATTTAGAATTAAACCTTGTGCTGTTGTTTTCCAAGGAGTAATTTTACTTAGGAATTACACAGATTGTAAGACTGTATTTTCTCCCATTATATTTACCATCTCAGAACAGAAATACTGAGAGAACATTTAACTTCAGATATTTGGAGATAGCCATTTTACAGCAGGAAATAGGGTGGCTTGCCCCCATCCAGAATGGTGCATACAATTCTAGTTACCCATCTGCAAGAAAGATAAACTTAAGCAGGTAAAGAGAAGAGCAAAAGCAGGCCTGTTTTCTAAGATGAATTAAGAAGACCTTGTTTTCTAAAATGAATTAAGTCTCTTTTTGTCTCCTCCCCTATGATAAAGTTGAGAAGCAAGATGATTGCTCTTAATTAATATAAGGGGAAAGGAAGTTAATGATCAAGGAAAGAAAAGAGGTAATTAAGCTAGAAGACAACGCTGAAACAAGCAATAAAAGGTTTAAGATAGCTATGAATACATTTAGTTTGCTACGTAACAAATTACAGCAATTTTCCTCACATGTACAAGGGCCCTATCCAGAGAAGGCAGTGGGGACAGTGCATGGGGTGCTGGAAGACCGGGCGTGCTCGAGAAAGCTCAGGTTTGGTGGGCTTCCAGTACCCCGTGCACCATCACCACCACCTTCTCCAGCTGCCAGCACACTCAGCTGCCCTCCTGCTGCCTTCCCAGGGTGGCCAGCCTGTTCCTGGGCGGTCCCAGGTGGTGGGAAGGCGGCAGGGAAAGTGCACCGGGCACTGGAAAACCCCCAAGCCCGGGCTTCACTGAATATGTCCGGACTTCCAGTGCCCTGTGCATGGTTGGATCCGGCGGGTGCTGCCTGTGAGCTGGGGCTGCATCCGCGCAGCTAGCACCCTCCCCAGGCAGCCCTTGCGGGGCATTGCCACCATAGATGGAAGCACCAGGACACCCACAGATCAGGCGCTGCTCGCCCCAGGGGCAGCTAGCATGGGCAGGTTTTTCTGAAGGTGGGCACAAGTGGCAAGGGGCCTGATCTTTTTTTTTTCCCCTCCCAGAGCCTGACTATATCTCCCATGGCTGGGGAGCTAGCTGCCAGCGGGTCGTGCAGCACTGGGGCTGTGGGGCACCCCAGTGCTGTGGTGGTGGCACCCCCTGGGCAGTACCCACTCGCTGGCACCCTGCCTGGGCAGTCCCAGGGGGGCTGCTGCTATGTAGGGAAGCACCATGGCCCCCCCTGCAGCTCAGGGCCTACTGGCAGCTCTCCCCCTGGGCACGGGAAAGGCAGGCAGGCTCCGAGAAAAAAAAAAGGGATCAGGCTCGTTACCACTTCTTTTTTTTCCTTCGGCAGAGCCTGCCCACTTGGTGGCGGGGGGCTCCAGTGCTTCGTTCTAGCTTTGAGTTGCCTGCATAGCTGTTTGAAATGCCTCAGGATCTATAATAATAACAGGCTTGTTCTGTCTGTCCGAAGCACTCTGGTTCTTTCAGTAAGCATTGAGATTGGCAGCAGAAACAACAAATTCCGATTTGTCTGTCTGTGCTCCAGACAGACAGACTAGGCCTATTATTATTATTATAGATTACCTGGAAGGTCTTTGATATAGAAGATACTTATCACAGAGACAATGTGAGTTCCTAATCAGTCCATCATATGACACAGGATGCTGGGACTTTCATTTTGCCTCACTTCTCTCTCAGGGACCCAGGTGGGATCTTAAAAGCAACCAGAGCTAAATAAGAGATCTTCTAAGGTGAGCAAAATTCTTTTCTTCACAGCGGCAGACCTCTAGAAAGTATCTGGCTGTGATTTTAAGAGAGTTTCTACTAGAGTTTCCATCTAGGAAGATGTGGGGCTTGTTTATTGCATTGTATAGGATGCAGTTCAAAAATAAGGACTGGTTATTGTTTTCTGCTTCCAAAATCAAAATGTAACATATGGGATTTTGAGAAGCCTGACTCTGTTCCATCATCCCATTCCCTAGTTTCAGTAGCTTGCTAACAGTTGCTCCTCCACCATGTGGAGGGGAGAGAGAGACAGACAAAAGAGCTCCCCAGACCTGTAAGCTTCTTCATTAACATGCCTTACAAATGCATTTGCCATATATGGCCATCAGGGTGAACCAAGGCAAGCGTTTTCCCAGGAAGGAAATGTCTGATCCCATGTTCTACAGCCATACAGAGTAGAGAAGATACCAACCCGCTTGGGACTGACAGCCATTTTTAAGGGGTGTGGACCAAAAGTCGAATAGAGTTTTCTGAGCCATTAACTGCTCTTTTTACAGGGAAAACAACATTATACTAATAGTCCAAAACAAAATACTGTGTACTAAAAGAAATTCTTGTTAAACCATGCTTTGGTGCACTGAATAGCTTGAACCAGCAACCAGAGTTCCCTAACCTATCATCTTTCTAGTCTGTGTCATCATAAGACTGAAGATAAAGATTCTTGATTCGTTACAGAGAAACCACACACTATCTGTAGGAGGGCTGAGATGAGTCTCACTACTTGGGGTTTCTGCAGAATTCAGAAATGTTTAGTGAATTAGTGACTTCTTGTTCCCTTCCCAAGACAGATGAACTCAGGGGCTGGCACAAGACAGTATGATCTATTGCTCTGCTATTGCGGACATAACTGTGAGAACATTCTCTCCAGATGAGTCAAACAGAATCCACGAAGGCTCAACTATTTGTAGTTACCCATGTTTGACCTCACAGCTCCCTTAGCAAACAGAGGGGTTAATGGCTTTGGAAGGTAAATGTAAACAAATAACAGCGAAACTGTTGGTGGCTTGTCGACAAATTATATGCAGTATCAATATGTTAATTATTTTGTACATCTAGAAGCCAGAGTAGGTGTAGAAGGATAGAATGCAAAATATTCAGCCAGTTCTCAGTCATCTTATGATTTGAAATTCAGTGTAATTTCTATTTAGCAGCATGAAAAGTGCTATTGGGAAGTAGAGAAGAAAAGGATACAAAAAGGAATAGGGAATATTAGCTTTAAATCCAAGTCCCAACATAAAACATGGCCATACAGTTCAATTAATTACTGCAATGTAAGAAGGCCCCAAATAAGACAGGTTAGCAAGAACAGTAAAGTAGATTAGTAGGGCATGTCCCCACAAACACCTCAAAGCCATTTAAGGCACCACAAACCTCACATGGTGCACGTGCACCTGTACACCATGCTAATCTGTAGTATGATGGGTTTTTTTGACACTGGGAGATCCTGGTGTCAAAAAAAAAAAAACAACACTAAAAACATGGCACAGTGCATGTGGCAGCAGCGTGTGCCACCAGAAGCTGGAGTCTGAGTGGCCAGAGCCATGCTCCAGCTGCCAGCCAGGCTCCAAGCAGCTGGCTCGGCACCTCTGCTGCCCTGAGAGGCACCCAGGACACCAGGTAAGGCTGCTGGGGCCAGCACAGGTGCTGCCCCCAGCCTCCCCTACCCACCCCACCTGGGTCCCTTTGCTGCATGCCAGACCACGAGTGCAGGGGCGTGCCTGGGGACACATAACAGCAGCACAAATATATGCCGCTATTTGTCCCATGGGAAATGTGCATCTCTACATATGTGCGCTTGTGGGAATGCACCTGTACTGTTTATAGATAGGTGCTTTGTAGTGACTAAGAACAGAGGTATTCTGCTTAAGTGGTCAAATAGTCAAAAGTTTAAATAGCAGGAGAAATTATCTGACAGAAAAATCTATTCTAATCAAAGAGCACAGAGTGCCCATGATTCCCATCTGATATAAAGAGTCATAACACACTGCTTTTAATAAGCAGATATCCTCTAGATCTTAAAAGGCATGAGCAACTTAAAATGGGTAATTTAAAACAAACTGAAGTTGGATTGTCCAAGTCAGACAAGAGCTGAATGCCCCCTTAAGTATCTTCCTGCCATTTTAAGATTTAAAATCTAGTTTTGTCCCTGGCTTATTTATCGGGCAAGTCCAGGGGCACAACATTTAATTGAAGAAATTGTGATATTACAGAATTCCCCAAATATTCATATTCAAGGGTTTGTCTTGTGCTATTAATTCTTTTACATTGATGTATTAATTTTTTAGGGTTTTGTAAATCTTATTTTATGTTTTGGGTCTCATGTGTGCATGGAAATTCCAGCAGCCACACTTATTCTTTTCACTCCAGGGCCAAAACCATCTTTGGAATTACAGCTGGAGCTGAAGTCTCAGCCCATAGTTTATCACAAAAGAGCTTCTCCTTGGGCACCTCAGACTCTTTGATGGAATATAGCTGTACTAGTTCACAAAAAAAGTCAGTTTAAATCAGAATGAAACCAAATATTTCCAGAAAACTGGAAATTGAGGAAAAAATATTAATTTTAGAAAGTTTCCAAACCAAAATGTGCTCCCCCTGACCAGGGTTGCTGAGAGAAACTGAAATTCTTTTGACTATAGCAGTGATGAATACTGACAAAAACGTTAGTATGATTCACCACCTTCCAGGGATGACAGGTCTGTGCCTCCATGGCAAGCTCACCATGCAAACTACCCTGAGCCAGGGACCCCACAACTTCATACTTGCAGGCATCTGCTGAAAATATCAATTTCAGTGAGCAGCTCCATGGTGGTGAACCTGGAAACCCTGAGAGTCCCCAGCAGTCTGCTTACCAGGGCTGCCCTCTAAGGCAACAGGCCCTGGAAGCATCAGGATTTAAACCAATTTGGGCAAAACTTTTCCAATCCAACTAACTCTATTCAGTAAGGATTTGAAGGTGTAATATTAGTATATGTTATCCAGTTCATTCCAACCAGTATCTTCTAAAACTGTAGTCAAGACAACTTGATTTTATTTCAGAACATGCTATACTGGTTGAATTAAAAATCTGGATTAGTCTTTTTAGCCTGCATGGTGAGGGAACTGCCATTGTATCCCTCTCCATCCCATTTTATCACTGTCCTGTGCAAGCTCCTGCTCCATTCACTTTCTCTATCCATGTTGCCTCTTCCTCCAGCTTCTCCTAATCCTTGACTTTCTCCTTTAATCCTTACACTCATACTCAACAGTTTTCCCCCTCCTCTCCTCATTTGCCACATTCAGTTGTCAGATCTATCTTCAAGACAGTTGGCAAGAGCACTACTAAAACAAGAGAGGTTCCCTGTCTCAAAGAAATCCCCTTTGCAGCACAGCTGCCCCAGTTTCTCTTTGCAGCATAAGTGCCTGGATTGTCAGATGTGATTTCTCTGACCTACATTCCACGCACCAGCTGTGTGCTTTCTCTGATAGACCAGAAAGAGTGAAAACTCAGCTGGACTTCAAGATCCAGAAAAAAGGTAGATCCAGGTCCTACTTTAAATGCATCTCTCTCCTTGTAACTTCCATTCCTCCTCTTTGCTGCATATCAGCAACTACAATCCCTTCACATCCCCTTAAAACATCGTACCTACAGCAATGGATCTGGGACCAAACAGCAACAATTAAGGTCAGACTGTGTCCAGTTTTACTCAGAGTGGCTGTAATATTATCTTTTGATGCACATGAACAGGCATATGTGCTTTCAAAACCAAGGCAGTTACACTTTCAGTTCTTCATTAGGTGCAAATATTATGTAGATTTTTTGCATTCTTTTGTATAAGAGGTATATTTCTTATTGCAAGTGTTTGTTTAAAGATATGTTTGATTTTCAAGGCTAAATGCAAGCCATCTGCCAAAATTTAAATTAAACTCTTTTACTTCAGTGGATGAGATTTCACTCTCAGAAAACACCATTTCCTTGCCAGCACTATGCTGCTCCCAATTTTGATCCTGTGCCTTCGTAGCTTTTAAGTGCTTACATTTCTATAGAACCTTCATGTCTAAAGGCTTAAAATTACCAGCTCATGGTCATGAGGAAGCCTCCCACATGCTCCACCACAGAGAATAACACTGTGCAGTGGGGTGTAAAATATAGTAATCTATACTGTATCATCTGGTTCTGGCCATTGCTGAATTGTCAGAGTTTTTTTTTCCTTCCCGTTTGTCAGTTTTATGTTCCCATCCGATAAAGATGCAAATTAGTTGTTCTATCAATGTATAAATTAAATGCACTTGTTGCCATAAATTGAAAACTAAATAGTCAGTTTATTATTAAAGAAACTTTACTACCTTTTTTCAATTTAACTTAACACTTTTGAAATGCAAATAAAAAACCAGCAATGACACACTTTGCTAACTTCTACAAAAGGATCTAAATAACAATGCACATACATCATTTACATGATTCACTTTCACAATAAAATAAGAGAGCTTAGGTCAATATTTACAATATTGACAGAGGTCATAGTCTGACAGCCAACTGAGGCTGGTGCTGTCTCTTGTTATTGGCTTGCTAGAATATCAAAGTCCAAATCCTGCAGTTGGATCTGCCTGGGCAAACCCCTTTACCTGACACAGAACCCCACAGATGTCATTGGGGCTTTGGGTGACATAAACCACATGGCTCCAGCTGCAGGATCAGTTCTTAAGAGACCAAAATGTAGCAAATATTTGTGTTTTCATCATTAAGCTGCCATTATAGCACCTGAACACACTTGGATTAAATATTTAATGCATCCCCTGACTTAGAATTCTACTTTCCAACTTGAGGCACTTCATTAATAAAGGCATTTATTTGTTATGGCTTACACAAGAAAATAGTCAAATTCCACCCTAGGATATGTGTTTGTTAAATTCAATGAGAGCAGCATGTACACATCCAAGAGCATATTTTGACCCAACATTTGGTGCTCATCTACAGGAGAAGATCAGGGCATGATAATTTACGTGAATCCTCAAGGTATGTTCTATTATGATCTAATCTTCTAGGGAAGACAAAGAGTCAGTGTACTTTAAGGCTTATATCTACAGCCCCATCCAAATTACTGACACTTGGGGTATCTCCATGTAGAATAACTTAACTACTTGAATCCAAACTATTTCAACATGCCATTGGGTGGCATGTCCCCCATATATGATTGTCTTAAGGTACACAGCATACTGACGGATTATATACATAGCTTAACATGTACAAAACAAGATCACATTCTAACAAATAATAAATATAGATCAGAGTACAAGACTAAACTAAAAATAAATTAGAAAGAACCTTTTGCTATTGACTTTCCTTTTTTCTCTCATTTAGGGCCCAGACCAAAGACCATAAATGTCAATGAAAGTTTCTCCATTGACTTCAAAGGGCTGTGGATAGGGCCCTTAATTAGATTACAGCTGTTTGAAATGCAGAAATTTAGCTAGCCTGACAGCTGTTTGTTATCTATATGACCAAACTTACCTTAAAAGGAGCATTTGAGGTAAAGACAATTAGACCAAAATTTTAATATTGCATTTATTAGGCAGAAAATAGTTCTTGCTGATTGTCTTTATCACTTAATTCAGCAGCAAGGAAATAAGAATACAACTAACTATAGGAACACCATGTATTCACAAGACAAATACGTATCAGTGCACACAGTTGTCCAAATTTTACTCTTTAAATAAATGTGGGTTGATTTGAGAATGACTAATTATGCACTTAATAAAAATTGTCTCAAGACTACAGCTAATCTCAAAACCAAAAAAGTTAACTGCATGTTGATATGAAGCAGCTTATTTGACAAAACTGTCAAGATGGCCAGGAAAAAAAATCCTCAGATCCAAATACCCCCAGAACACTGAGAACTGTGAAATCCAGGTCAGAATTAGTTGGTTTGGGCCATTTCTGCCAAACTGAAAAGGATTCAAATATATTTATTTATTTTTTTTAAAAGGGAGAGCAGTGAAATTTGCTATATGAGAATTGCACTCATAAGGTCCCTATGATGCAGTGTTTACTGTAAAAAGTATAACTCAGTTGCTCTACACCAAAGTAGTGCAGTACTTTGCCTGCAATTTGCTTCGCATCTCTCTTTTCCCCTCCCCGACACTTCATTGTGGATTCAGTATTAAGTTACTTAACAGCTAGAAAGTCTGTCTCAAACAGAAACTCTTGGTCTACATGGAGGGTGGTGTGACAGGAGTCCAGGTTGATGCTAGCCTTGCATGTGTTGAGGTATCATACTGGCTGTCAGGAATGTCTGTTGGTGTGCCGCTGTCAAACAATGGAGATCCTGAGGAGGAAGCCATGACGGAGTGAGGGAGGGGTGGGTAGTGCGCTGCAGAGCCACGCAAAAACTGGGAGCTCAGTCCATTGGACATCCCACTGGACTGCGATACCGGTGTGATGGTGCTGTTACTAACAGACCACAAGTTGGGATACTGACTGTAAGAGAGAAAAGAACTGCAAATAATATGGATTATTAATGACCCCAGCTTTTCCTGTCACCAAATAAGACGCATTACAGATTCTTCAAGTTCTTTGCAGAGTTTCCTGCCACTTCAGTAAAGTAGAGAAATCTTTTAAATTAAAGTTGCATATTATATACTGATGCTGCAATGGGTGTGCTATGAAAATAAGAATTGAGCCAAATCTTCCCAGCCACATGCCATCTTAAAAACATTGTTTTACCTTAGAGACAGAAATAAAAAAGGTTCATCTGTAAGATGTCTTTGCCGAGAATAAGTTTAACCTCTATTTAATATTTAGTTCTTACATAACATTTTTCACCCAAATTAACTGACAAAGGAATTCCTCCCCCCACAAAAAAGAAGGAAAAAAAAGATGCTGTTTTTTTAAAAGGAAGTATTTCTTCTAAAAAGTGGCCTGCATCTTAAAGTCCAGTAAAAAGCTCATGTATGCACTACAGATGCATCTTTATTTGATGTCTTTTTTTTTTAAGTTTCAAAATCATGAAGTTGGAGAGTGTCTTAAATAAATTCAAAGTAGCTTTCTATTCAACGGAATACAGTAAATAATATCCCCAGCTTATCCCCACAGGTATGGAGTCTAGGCACCAAAATTATGTGAATTGCCCAATGTTCCACTGCAAATCCTTGGCAGAGCTAAAAGAAGAACCCAGGTCTTTTATCTCTTAGTCCTGGGCCCTTGATTTGCTGGAATTTATGGCCTTTTGAATGCTTGGAAGAGCAGGAAGGAGAAAAAAATGATGTAATTTCAATTAACTTCTGGTCAGTAAAATAAGTATCTTGTACTTTATGTAAGTCCCATATACAATACATTATTAAATATAAATGAGAAATTTAACATTTCTCTAAGCAGTATTTTCTACAGTTCATGTATATTAATTAGCCAGCTATTTAGACTTCAGAGCTGAACTGTGAATTGCAAATTAAAATGATAATCAAATCCTGCCCCCACTGAAGTCAAAAGCAAAAATTTCACATACTTTTTCTGACTCCCCCAGTGGTTTTGTCTCCCGGGGACTGACTGCAATTTAACCCTCTACCATGACAAAGACAGCAAGTATCATCATAAATATAAAGAGAGGTGACACACCCATGAGTTCACATAAAGGCAGTAACAATGTGCTGTTACTTAAAGGGCCACTACCAGCTTGAATACACCTCCTTTTCTGAACCTTTTCAAAATCTATTATTGCTAAATAATAGGTTAAACAACACCTAAGAGTTTCTAGCTGAAAGCTAAAAAATAATCACCCCGTCTGATTTGTTTGCTTTATACATTTGACACCTTCTGCTGTCTAAACATTTTTATAGTTTCTCCTGTAGCATCAGTAATTTTTGCATAAGTATAAGGCATTTTAGTATTTAAGCAACCAAAATTAAAAAAGGCAGGCATAAATATAACAGAGTTCTGTTGAAACAGATGTGGTATATGAAATTACTTTTAACTGTTTAAAAACTAACTAGATTCAAGCTGATAGGGACCCTTTCCTCTCCTTTTTAATTAACAATATATTCTGATTTATAGATATTGGTGCTCCCCCACTTAAGGGCTAATTCCTACCTGCAGCTAGTGGATGTGCCGGTGCCATGACTCATGGGTAGCATACTTGTATGGGTGGGAACTCCTAGACTAGACCAATTGTCATGGGGTTGAAGCATGGAAAGGCAGGCAGAGGAATTATCAGCATAGGCTGCTGTGAAAGACAAGCATCCATTTAGTAAGCACATTAGTCATTGTACCAAACAACAATTCTCATTTTCAATTAAAAGTATGCTTTTTAAATACTACTTTGTATAAAAAAAAAAAAGTATACCAATTGTGCCAACTGTCAGTTCTGTTTTGGGGTTTCCCAGTAGCTCCTATACTATGCCACTAAATAAGCCACAGCATTTGGATTGCCAGTCCATACTTCACCTCCCAACTCCAGCAGATCCTGAAGGCAAAAATGCTCAGCTTTTGATTTAGGTGGCTCTGTAGTTTTCACATAGTTTACTTAGCTGTGGCATCAGAGGGCTCCAAAGGGAAACCCATCCAGTAATGTACTGCCAAAACACTGCTGAGGTCTACGAACTTAAAGAAAGGGGAGAGTCCTTTTATGATGATAGTGAAAGGAGTGGAAAACACAGGGAAGTTATGATTATGCTCATGGGATATTTTATTTTAAATTTACAAAGCCCATTTGAAGCTCAAGATGTAACAAAAAAAATCACTTGCACATTTTCGTCTTTAAAGCAGTATCCTGTAGGAACAGATATATTATGGGTAATATTTGCAACAATTTAATGACCACCTTGCCGATAAGCCTATGTAATATTCTATCACTTTAAAATATTAATTTAAAAAACATATTTTGCTTTTCATGAAATTTTACTGGATGGAAGGCAAATAAACAAACAGAGACAAGCTCTTAATAGGAAAGGAAAGTATAGTTAACAATTCCCTCCTTTCTGTTCACAAAAGTGCAGCTGGATACTTTCAACACAAAAGCTGACTCGGAACCCTTTAGCTTACGTAACTCTTACATTGTCTTTATGCCCCCAAAACCTTAAGAAAGGTATATTATTGCATTTGTAAATTAATTAATTAATTAAATACTCTCTATTCTTATAATCAACCTGAATTTAAACTGACAGCTAAAATTATTAAAGTACTTCCCTTAATAACTTGCACTGTTTTGTTCTACACTAGCACACAGGGACATTATGAGCACAATATTATCTAGTAGCACTGGATGCACTATTTTACTTTTCCATTGTTAAGAAACTGGAGAAACTTATTTTACTTTTCACTCTTTCCTTTTAGTGGTGTCACAAAACCTCAGCACAAAGCAAGCTAAATTCTAGTTTTAGGAGCACTCTGGATTTAAATTCTTTCCAATCATTAAATAGTTGCAGTGTAATAAAGACTTACTTGGAGAGTTGTTTCTATGGGCATATGGATTGGGGTAAGGGGCAGAACGGTGATTCCTCAGCGATGAGTACCTTTCACAACTGTGAGCAGGAGAGAGTGATAAAGGCGATCCAAACTGAGGGTGAGAGCTGGTAGGGGGGCACAATGTCCCAGTTCCAGGAATAAGCCAACCACCTACTGTGAAAGAGAATCTTTTCAGAACACAGGTACATGATGACATAGGATGACTGGGAAATGTTGAGTACTTTGCAAACTAACAGTCTAGAATGAAATAACAGAGCTGGTCAGTAGTGCAGGTTTGTGAAAAAAAACAAAAAACATGTCACAGAAACAAGTTAGCTGTGACATTCCATTTGAAAGAAAAATTGGGGGTAAAAAGATTTTAGAAAGGTCAATAAAATCTGGTTCCTGCAGAACTCTATTAAATAATGTTATTAAAGTCTCCTTCTCCCTGCATCTTAAGAAGGATCCTGTCAAAACAACACATATTTAAAAACAGATTTTGTTTGTCATACTTATGATACTAATGAAATCAAGACAGAAAATTTTATAAAATCTTCCAGTAGTGTAAGAGTGATATAACCATGATTGACCAGAAATGGTGAGGCAAGGACTTTGTTAAAGACCTAATGAAGACCATCTTGCATTCAAAAGCTTGTCCCAACCTACATAGCTGGTCCAATACAAGGTATCACCCTAAGACATCTTTGCCTCTTGCATAAAATCTTGCACCACTTAGGCTGTGCATGTGCATTTTGCATTGAATTAATTTTGGAAAATTAAACTTTACTAGCTAGTTTAATCATCTGTTTCTACTTTCTCTTTTTTTTGGTTCTCAGGGTATACAGTTATTTCCAACACTGCTGGGGAGCATGTGTAAAAAGAAAATAGTTTATTTGAAATACAAATAAAACCTAGTTATGTTACAACTTGTAATAGTTCTCTTATTCAAGTCCTGGCCTTAAAAGTTTTTCTTGACAATTTTCCCTAAAATATTTCAATTTAAAAACTTTTAAAATAATGACATTTTACCCATCTAAAAACAAAAATCTATTTTAACTGTGGCTTTCAATTAATATACTAAAAACTAAACTGATAATTTATTTTCAAAACCTTTCTACTGTCATATGAAATTAAACAGCCTTTCCATTAATTTCTGTCAACAGGTTTCCTTATATCCAAGACCCATTGCCTTATAGAAAATTAATGTAATGCTTCACTTTAAAATTTGTAAAAGTATTAATGCATGTAAATACAATACATAGCATAGAAGCTGAAACATGCATAACTAGTACAAAACAATAACTGTGAGAATCAATGACAATTATACCGAATCCGTGGAATGAGTTAGTGTGTGTCTTCCAACAAGTATTTGTGTCTGAATTTTAGTGAAATACAATATAGTACCAAACTGGAACAGAAGCGGACCGTGTAAAGATAAGATGAAAGATAACAAACATTTGAAACTTGGATATTTAAACACAAAGGAAATCAAACATACATTGTGAATACCCAGACTGCTGATTGTCTCCCACTTCATCCATCATGTCCTTGTGATCACTCCTGTGAAAGCAAACCCGTTTTATTAGTCAAAGAAAATGACCTGAAAGGACTCAGATTTTTTTCTGCAAGCTGTACAATTGGGTTTATTCAGGAATTCTTACCTTTCTTTAGCATCAAGGAAAGCCTTTGCAAATGGATTATATTTAATTTTTAAAGCTGTGATCTAAAAACCAAAAACAACAAAATGCTTCATTTGCACATTACCATTCAATATCACATAGAATTAAAGGACTCAATCCTGTTTTTCTGAAATCAGGATGCTTTACCATTGATTTCAGGGCAAATGATTAAGGCTATACTGTGGATATACATAGAACTCATCCAATCATCTCTAATGTTAACAGTAGGCTTGAAATTATTCTACAAAAATGTTACAGACATCCATAACCATTTTCTATCTAAGTTACCTCGGCTTATTAAGGAAAACACATAAGAAAGGGGGCACACTAAATATTTTCAGGTTTTGAACAATAATAAATCGAAAGTAGGAAGGGCTCAGTAACTTGGATGTTAATTATTCTTACATTTCTACATTTTAGTTATTTGAAACTAAGGTCCAGTTCTGAAAATACCATTTCTGGTGATTTTGTGTACTTTAAAATGGAGAGTTTATTCTTACATTTAAAGGCAGATTCAGTATGTTCCAAAGAATCTTTACTTTTACAATAAAATTAGAGCCTGTATGAGACAATCATCTTTAGGGAATGACTGTTACTGTTTTTCAATATGGCTTTATAGTTATCCAAGTCCAAATAAATGTGCTTCACATTCACCTTAAAATAAACACACACAGAACAGAAAAATGTAAGATGACAAATATTTTATTCCAGGAACTTGCACTTTGCTCCTTCCAAGAATCTAGAGCACTCGAAGGTTTCTTTCCCCCTCTATACATACCTCTTCATTCTGATAAGCCGTCACAGCTATAAACTGGGTCTCTGGGAAAGAGTGACTGGTGATCATTCGCTGAGGGCCACCAACTCTCACTATATGAATCCTAGGCTCATACTTATGCAAGGAGTTCAACATGATCTGTGAATATATGGCATCAGTTTCAGAGTGATGTTGTAGCCTTGATAGTCCAGAAATTATATGAGTCAAGGATTTCTTACGGTGATAACTTTAATTATTCTTCCTCGGGTGCCGTATACTGTGAGAAACAAGGATTTCTTAGGGTGATGTGTTTTATTGGACTTTATCTTTTAATGAGACCCGAGAAAGAATGTCTTGGATTCAGAAGTTAACTATATAACTTTATCCCTGCTACACAGTTGGTCCAATAAAAAAAAAAACACCCTAAGAAATCCTTGCCTCTCACAACTTACAGCAGCACAGATAAGCACTGGCACCATGGGATGCCAATTCCTGCAATTACAGACACTTTCTGATTTCAGTCATTAACCTTTTTTTCCAGTAATGGAGGAAAAAAGTCAGATATCAGTAAATTCTAAATGTGAAGTCTGACAGAAGACATTTCAATGTGTTAGGCTGAAGTCAAGTAGACGGCAGGGTAATTTGCACGATATATATCTATATCTATATGCTCTTAACACAGAACCCTCACAGTCACCTTAGGACATAACACAGCATCCCTAACTGTGGGAAGATTAACATAAGTGATGATATGCACACATATACATCTTTGCTTATATGTGTATATATACACACCAACATACATACACATATACAGACGCACACATATATATAAATATATACACACACATATATATTATGTATACGTGTGTGTGGTTTATATATCCCTATATTCTGTCTATATCTATATATATAGTTCAGCACCCCTAGTTTATAGATATAGGCATGTCCCATGTCCCAAGGTGAATGTGAGGGTTCTGTGTTAGGAGCTCACACACACACACATTAGTTTTTTTTCTCTCTCTCCCTATACACACACACACACACACACACACACACACACATATATCACAAGATATATCTATGTATCTATATCTCTATAGAGATATAGATATATCTATATAGCACGAGCTTATATATACATATATCTATAGATATGTCTAGATCTATAGATATAACTAGATCTAGAGCTAAATGCATTTAGCTCTATCTATAGATAGATCTAGAGCTAGATCGTTCTAGTTTGTGCTAGATCCTAGCACAAGCTTTCCTGAGCAGAAGTGGCTCTCTAAACTTTCTGGCTAGCCTACATGGTACAAATCTATGCTGCCTTCTCCAAGAAGTTGAAGTTAAGCAAGTCAGCTATCCAACCAAGCAGGATGTGCCAGGCTGTTCGGCAGGGCAGACAGCTTCCAGGAGGCAGCAGCCAGGAGAGCAAAGAGGCCCCTTATGGACTAACTAAACCAAGAGAGACTGAAGCTTCTCTGTGTTGTCAGAGGCTGCAACAGAGAACAGACCCAAGGTGCCCTGAGTTGGATGGAGGTGGTAGCCAAGGGGCCCACGTGGGAAGGAGAGGCTGGACTGGCAGAGGTGGCTGCAGGGTGGGGGCTTGATTCAGTCCAGCAAGCCTGTTGCTTTTCTAGGGCTGGCAGGCAACTTCTACCCAGTGCAGTCATGAGCCTCCCTGAAAGAGGGGGCCCACTGAGACAGTAACACCTAGTTCCCTGTGACAGAACAACAGAGAAGGGGGCAGGGAACGAGCTCACAGGCCAAAAGCAATGCAGCCTGCCAGCGCCCCTGGCCCCCAACCAGGCCAAGGAGCCAGCAAATGCTGCTGAGGAAGACTGCTCAGAGCTGTGCAAGTCCCTGGGGGTCCCCAGCCAGAGCCTCCTTCCTGGTGACACAGAGGCCGACCAGCAGGAGGCTGCTGAGAGGGGAGAGGGAACCTCCCGCCCTGCCTTCCCCTTCCTGCCAGCGCCTGCACAGAGCCATGGGGGGCAAGAAGGGGGCTCACCTGCCCACCGCCGTTGAGTTTGTTGGTGAGCTTGACTTTGCTGAAGGAGACAGGCGCCTTCATCCAGTGCGCGCCAAAGTTGGGTGAATCAGGGTGGATGTAGACGCAGCTGGGCGCCTGCGGCTCGGGCTTGCCGCCTGGCACCCACTCACCGTTCACGTACTTCCAGCGGTGCCCATCGGCCGCCGCAAAGTCCAGCAGGAAGGAGTACATGGCATGCGGGTCCAGGCCGGCCACGCTCACCTTCAGCACCGGGAACATCCGCCTGCGCGGGTCACACGCGGGGAGACAGGCACGCTGGCCACTGGCCCCACGTGTACCCACCCCTACCCTGCATGTGCACTCCCCCCCGCATATGCACACACCCCAGCATGTACACACCCCCATGTATACACCCTGCTGCCTCTGAGTTCACACTCCCATGTACACACACCCCTGTGTGTACCCCTCCTGTGTGCACACCCACCCCCAACACGTGGACATACACCATCTGCTGCGTGTCCAAACCACCCCTGCGTGTGGACACCCCCTCCGCATATGCAGCCCCTCATGTGTACACCCCACCCCTGCGTATGCACGCCCCCTAACGTGTGCGCACCCCTACTGCGTGTACACATCCCCCTGCATGCCCACCTCCCCACGTGTGCATCCCAACCCTCTGCGTGTGCACGCTCCCCCCATATGTGCACTCCCCCCACATGTGCACCCCCCCTACGTGTGCACATCCCACCCCAGCAGGTGTGCACTCTCCTCCCCCGTGTGCAGCCCCCGGCCGGGGGGCCCGCGCCGGCCCTACCTGCCGTTCTTGGTGACGATCATCTCGTTGGTGAGCTCCTTGAAGCGCAGCCACAGCTCGGCCTCCTCCAGCGTGACGCGCAGCTCCCGCTCCGTGGGGTCGCCCTTCTCGCTGCCCGCCTGCAGCTCGTGCTCCACGGCGCTCAGCAGGTGGTCCACGCGGTACTGCAGGCTCTTGCCCGCGCCCTCCGCGCCCGGGGACCCCATCCCGCCCGCCCGCCCGCCCGCCCCGGCGCTCCCGCTCCGCTCCCGGCGCTCCGAGCCCTGGCGTGGGGGCAGAGCGGAGCTCGCGTCATAAATACCCCCTGTGACATCACTGCCCGCCGGGGGGCGCCCGGATTGGAGCGCGGCCCCTTTGATGTGTCCGCGCGACCGCGCCATTGGTGCCCCGGGGCAGCCTGTGATGTTCATGGGGGGGTGGGGGGAGCGCGGCTATTTTATGCAAATCGGCTCCCAAATGTTTGCACCTCCATCAAAGCCGCCGGGGCCGCGGGGAAATGGCCCATCTCGGCCGCAGCCCCTTGGCCCCCTCACGCCCCCGGCTGCCTTGCACACGCCAGGCTTGGCAGGGAGACCCTCCCGCCGCAGGGAAGTGGGCAAAGACCCCTAACAAGCGCAAACGCCCCGTGAGGGAATGGCCCCAAGCTGCAGCCAGGGAAGGTGCGGTTGGGTATGAGGAGAAACGCGCGCCAGGAAGGGAGGGAAGCGCTGGGAGAGCGGCTGTAGAGGCTCCATCCTTGGGCGAGGGGGTTAAGCCCTGGGTAGATAAAGCCTTGCCTGGGATGATCTAGTTGCAGCAAGGGAGGTTTAAAGTGGATATTAGGAAAAACTCTCCCAGTAGGAGGATGGCAGCACTGGGACAGGTTACCCTGAGAGACGGTGGCACCTTCATCCCTGGAGGTTTTGAAGACCCGGCTTGACAGAGCTTTGGCTGGGATGATGTACTTGGGGCTGGTCCTGCTTGGGTGGGACTGGATCAGTGGTTCTCAACCTGTGGGTCGCGACCCAAAAGTGGGTGGCAAGACTACAGGAAAGGCTCGGGAACAAACTTGAAAAAGTCCTTCGTAAACTCACCTCTTCCATGGGGTACAACGCACACTGCAATGTGATAGCCGCCACTGCCACGTCAATGTAATCTAGAAACAACTCGGGTCCCAACCCTGCAAACCTTTAAGCATGATGTTTACAGAGGGGCTGAGACTCTAGTGATCCGTGCCCCGTAGGGTTCTTCAGGAGCCAGAGTGTAAATTCAAATGTTGTCTTTCTAATGGAGTCTCCTTTAAAGGAGAAAAACGTGGGAAACCGGGGCTTTTCCCTTGCAGGCTAGCAGAGTTCCACCCCGCCCAGGCCCCACACACCCACCACCTGCCCCACACACACTGGGGGGCTGGGGCCTGGGGGCAGCAGGTCAGGAGTGAGGGGCACTGGCTGGGGACTGCCCATCCATGTTTACAAATGGGTCCTGGTACAAAAAAGGTTGAGAACCACTGCTCTAGATCCCTCCTTAGGTCCCTTCCAACCCTCATTTTCTAGGACTCTAATCTAGTTGCACTGGTCCTGCTTGGAGCAGGGGTCGGACTATATCAGTGGTTCTCAACCTTTTTGGTACCATTTGGAAACATGGATGGCTAGTCCTTACCCAGTAAATCATTAGAGTAGAAAACACACAAGTATTTTGACCCCAAGTTAAAATCACAAGTCAAAGCAGCTCAACAGTCTTAATTTTAAAGACAGAAATCAGTATCAACAGGAAAACTTTAACAACAATATCATCATGTGTCCCTGCATTACTCCCAAGTGACATCCACATTTTTCCGTGCTTGTTCGCAACCCTTTCATATATTCTTGCGACCCACAGGTTGAGAAACACTGGACTCGGTGACCTCATGAGGTCCCTTCCAGCCCTCATTTTCTATGATGCTATGAACCGACCACAAAGAGTTTCTAGGAAATACAATCTATTCAGCTAGTGCTTCTTTAGACCATCTCATTAAACTCTTGCCTTCCCACAACCTGCAGGTTAACGCCCTATAAACCCACCGCCTTTGGAAGGGCTGAGTTATGCCTGTGATGGCTAAACCAGGCTGCTCATAAGTATGACAAAGAGACCCAGTTTCAGAGCCAGCATTGTCTCAAAGCTTAACCATAGAAAATCAAGGTTGGGAGGGAAGGGACCTCAAGTCATCTAGTCCAGTGGTTCTCAATCTTTTTTTGTAAACATCAATGGCCTGTCCCAACCCAGTGCCCCTCACTCCCCGCCTGCTTCCCCCTGCCCTCAGCCCCAGCCTCCCAGTATGTGGGGCCTGACAGGGGGCAAGCAGCCCCTTGCAGGTGGCAACACTGCCAGCCTGCAAGGGAAAAACCCCGGTTCCCCATGTTTTTCTCCTGTAAAAGAGAATCCAGTTTGAAAGTTTATTGCTCCTTTTTTTAAAGTGTGTCCCCAACCCTTTCCTATATTCTTGCCACCCACTTTTGGGTCGGGACCTATGGGTTGAGAAAGGCTGATCTAGTCCAGCCTAGTGAAGAGGCAGAAGGGAAGAGTTTCTTCCACCTGGCTCCACAATGTCAGACTCGATCTCCCTTATAACCAGAGGGAAATGCTGCTGGGAAAAGGACTTGAAGCGAAAAAGCTGTGTCCTCAGAGTTTCTGTGGCCCAGAGGGAGGGAAGGGAGATGTTTGAAGCATACTGGTCTCCTAATGCTTTTAATGGTTTGACTGCTCAGGAGCTGTTTGACTGCTTAGGAGCGGTCTGTGGTGTGAGGGGACAGTTTATTACCTTTCTGTGAGAATCTCTGGGTGGAGGGTGAGGGGGAGAGAGGTGACAATGAGCAGGAAATAGTTCAATGGGGTCTCTTTAAACAATAACAATCTCTTTAAACAGGAGTAAAAAGGGGGGTGAGGTGGGGGGAAGCAAAGCAGTGCCAAAAAATACAGATTTCACCAAAATAAAATAAAATAAAATAGGGAATTTGTAGTTTCAACCATTATTATGGTTCCGGTGAGTGTTTGCGAAGGTTTCCTTTTCTAAGAAAAGTTTCTGTGCCAATGGCAGTGTGTGGGAAGCAGCAAGTTGAGGTGGGTGCTGAGCCCGGAGACGTCTCTTCCCAAGGAGTTAATATTGCCCACGTGCAATATGATTGCCCACTTTTAGGCGCACATCCGGCGGGCGCACACCTGGCCAGCAGAGCGGAGCGGGCCACCCCAGGCACTTTTCAGCCGCATCAGATGCTCCTGTCTTGGAAATCAAGCCCCGTCTAGCAAGGCACAAGGAGATAGAGTCTCTTCCAGTACCCATCTCTTTGGGAGCGGGGGGAGGTGATGTGTTTGTTGCTTCGTTTGGTTTCTCACTGGAGAGCAAACTTTTTCTTCCTTAGACGGAAATAGACTAAAGACCTTGCCCCACCGCGCCTTTGCTACGTGTCGGTGATTTAAACACCCTTGGGGATGCAGCCCTGCCGGAGCGCATCTGGACCACTTTTGATGGGAGCGATGGTCTCTCTCCCGGGTTTTCCCGAGAGGAGGCACCCAGGCATCCTTCTCCCCGGTCCTTCCACCGCCAGGATCCTCACCTGCTCCTTTTACTTGAGATGCTCCACAGAAAGCAGACCTCCCCCTACCCCCCACAGGCAAAAAGCAAGGGCACTCAGACTCGGGGCATTTCTACACAGCTGCCGTCCACGTCCAACCGGGAAGAGCCGGTTTCCAAACGCGGAGACTTGCAGGATCTTATTGCAACGCCACAGACCCCTGAATCCTAGCATAGCTTTAACACTGTCCCAGAAGCAGGGGATCTCCTTTCGAGCCCGCTCCCCACGCACAGCCTCATTTTAAATCCAGAGGTCCAGGGCAGGAGAAACTTCCTTCCCGGCTCGGGTTCACCTACAAATTAGTATTTTTAAGCACAAGCAAGTAACAAAGAGTCCTGCGGGATGGAAGGGACGAGTCTGTGCTGGTGGTGGACTGGTACTGATCAGCTATTAAAACGTTTTTAAAAAGAGCGTTGCCACTGGGTATCCAGAGTTAAATGATTGCTAAGGCGGCGATTTGTTCACTTTATTTGTATATAGGCATTTTAAAGAAGCGCGGTACAGGCTAGGAAAGCTGAAAAACCATAGACAACATAAAGGCTTTCTCCCTTATTTTTCCCCGGTGCGTTTAGTTTCACGAGAAGTCACGGCTTTATTCAAAGGGAAAAGAGATAGATAGATAGATAGATAGATAGATAGATAGATAGATAGATAGATAGATAGATAGAAAGAACTCGTTTCTGTAGATATATAGATATAGAAACGGGATCTATCTATCTATCTATCTATCTATCTATCTATCTATCTATCTATCTATCTATCTATCTATCTATCTATCTATTATTTTGTGTGTTCCATTTTTATCATCTTTGCTTTTAGTGAGTGGCTCCCCACTAACTCCAAAGAACTAATGACTATCCCAAGAGGCAGCTGACAGTTTTCAAACACATCTTCCCGGATTTCAGTTAAAAAAAAAAAAAAGATTAGCAGGGGGGGAGGCATTAAAAAAACCCACAAACAAACCCTGAGGAAGGGCACTTGATATCCGAACGTTTGTCCAACATCTCTCCCAACTATATGGTTGGTCCAATACAAGAGATCACAAAAAACCAACCCCCCCCCCCCCCCAAAAAAAAACCCAAACAAACAAAAAACCCCAACCAAACAAACAAAAAAACCCAAACACTCCTTGCCTCTTCCAAGTGCCTGCTGTGGGAGAGCTCTGGAAGGAACAGGGGATCCCATGATTTCCCCTGAGCTGCCGTATGTGCCCCCTTCTCAAATTTGTATTTTCTCCCTCTTCCCTGCTTCTCCTTTCTCATCTTAATTGCACTTTGGCTCTCAGAAGAAAAACCTTCCCGCTTGCAGAGCCTTTTCACCGAGAGCTGCAGTGCATGACACTTTACAGCCAAAAACTTCCTCCAGCCGAACAGCTATAAAGACTCCCAGTTTATAGCAACGCTTCCCTTCTTCCATGGGGCGAGGACTCGCCTACAGCTGCCCCTCCACCCTCTCTCCCCCCTCCCCCCCCCCAAGTCCATCCGATCCGTCTCTATTGCATTCTCCCCGCGGCGGGGATAGGAGTCCTGCAGGACAGCGTCTGCCCCAGAAATAATGGCAGCAAGGACAGAAGTGCAGCGGGTCCATTATTTTAACCCTGCTGCACTAACACATCATTATAAAATGTTATCAGATGGGAAATATCGTCACAATGATGGATGCATACACGGGTATCTGAGGTATTCGTTTTAGTTTCCTACAGTTTGCAGGTTAGGGGGATGTAGAGTTAGCTAGTTCTTTGCCTCAGATCATTCTCCCTACCACAAAAGTTTCCGTTTGCATCCAAGAAAGACCTAAAAAAACCCCAAAGAAGATATTAATTCGTGAAAATTAAACTGTTAGTGGCAAGATACTATAGTTCTTAAATTGAGGCTTTTAAAGATCATTTCAGTTTATATTCTGTTTATGTTTCTTGTGTCTCTAGTTGTTAATTGCCTTTCCTTTGAAACTACCAGGAATTATTCTGTTGATACCAACCAATAAAGGATTATCAAAGCAGTGTATTTGTACTGTGGAAATACCATTTTAGTAAAGGGGGTCCAGCTGTTGTGTTGTTTCGGTATTGCTGTTTCTGAACTTTTTCTCCAAACCATTAAACATTTTCCCCAATTTTACTTTAAAAAAATACTGGGGACATCATTTAGAAATTGTCCCCACAAAATAAGCTACTATTTTTTTAACCAAATATCCAAATGTCCTAATTGAGAAAATGCTGACTTGCAAAAGCCTGAAATATTTCAATGAATTTATTTTAGCTTCATAAATATGAATTGAAAGACTCCAAATTAATTAGCTTTAAGGTATACATTTTTTTCCCCAAAGTAGCACATTGTTGCTTGTTTTTAAATCTTGGAATACCATGATTGTTATTCTGTCAGAGTCATTTGTATATTTCTGACAATATTTGCATGTTAACTAAAAACTAAGGTGTGTGCCCTCTTGCATTTTTAATCAAGCAAACCTCCCATTGATTCATTTAGATCTTTGCCTGAGGACTGCTAGATCTTCTCTCTCTCTTTTCAAGTCAGTGTTATATTCTCAAGGCCTGATCCTTCTCTTACTGAAGTATATGGAAGCACTTCTACTGAATTCAGTGGGAGCTATACCATGGGGGGGGGGAGGAGTCTAAAAAGTTAAGACAAACTAAAAAATTAATTAAGTTAATTTTGCTGGCAAAAAAAAAGAAAAGAAAAATAAATCCCAATACTTCTTTTCTGAATAATCTTTTCAATAGCACAGTGATGTTCTGTCAGTGTTTATTTCTGTTTAAACTGAATATAGCGCATAGGTGAGTTGGTGTAATTAGGACAGAAAAAGAATCATCCACCACTGCAACAGTTTCTTTATGGTATTTGAAATGCAAAGATGAGGGTCATGGTAGACTTGGGGGACAAAAGGAGGGGGGAGGAAGAAGGTATTAATGGATATTAATTGTTCATTCTTAACTGGGCCAAAAATATCTAGAAAAAAAAACTGACGGTCTGATCTGTTTCCAGTGGAGACCATCAGAGCTTGGACTACAGATTGTGCAGGATCAGACAACACATTTTTTATACCTCTGCTGCTCTTGACTTTTAACCCGCACTAGAGTCCATAGTCCTTTTGCCTGCAACAGGACATTAAACCAAATTAAACATCTGTGTCCAGCATTTAATCTTATCAACTTTTCTTCCACTGGTAATGTCAGACTCAATAACCCAATTCTCCATGTCTCCTACAAGCACTTTCATGGTGTGTTTCACAGTGCTTCTTCAGAATGGGAAAAGCTCCAAGTCATATCTACCAGGCCTTCATTCTTCTCCAAGTCCTCCTTCACAACTCACCTCTTCCATGGGGTACAACGCACACTACAATGTGATAACAGCCAGCAGCATTATGCATCATGCCACATCAATGTAATCTAGAAACAACTCTGCTCCTAACCCTGCAAACCTTTAACCATTATGTTTACAGAGGGGCTGGGGACTCTAGTGATTGGTGCCCCATAGGGTTCTTAAGGAGCCAGAGTGTAAATTTAAATGTTGTCTTTCCCTTGCACAGGGAACACTAACAAAAATGGAGATGCTTGCCTGTCTTCAAAAAGGGTGAATCCCTTCTCTGAGTTCAACAGAGGTAGCTATATCTTGGAGTGGTGTCAAACTGCACCTTGCTCACTCTACTTAATTTAGCCCTGTGGAAGGGTGACTAGTCTAATGATCGGGGCAAAGTCTGGGAAATGATGAGAACTGGATTCTAGTCACAACTCTGCCACTGACTCATGTGTGACCTTGGGCAAGTCCTTATCCTTTCTGTATTTTGCAGCAAACCACATGATAATGTTTTTCAGCCTTTGTAAATGATGTGGAGATCTTCAGATAAAAAAACTTCTATGGAAATACTCATCAATACTAACTATCCTCTCCTTTCCTTCTCTTAAACTAATTGTAATGGAATCAATATCAAATAAGATGGTTCTTAGCAGTCTAATATTTTACTTTTCCATTTTCAACTTTGCTTTGCTGGATTGATGGAGGTCCCATTGGGTGCTTTGCCCATTGGGTGCTTTTATGCACATATACACCCTTGTAGCAATTTTTTATTCCACTCCCTTCTTGACAGATGTTGTTTTGGTTCATCTCTCCCTTTTTAGAAAATCTGTATAGCAAATAAAGGGCTATTTAAGCTATTTGGTTCACACTGTACATGTTCTCAGTGTTGATATTTACCATTCTTGCTAACAAAATAGGAAGAAATGATCCATTTAATCCAGAATCATGTTACAGTAATCATAACATAGGAAAAATGTAAACTTTGCCCCGATAATGTACAATTCCTGTAACGTTACTATGAAGAGCGACATTTTCCTCCTAGATTCTGACGGTGACTCACTTATTTATGCCCTGACTCTGAAAACTGATAATCTTACCATTTTTTCCAAGCTAACTTTAAATACTTTTCTTATTCATGTCTGTCTCATCTTTTTATGTTTATTCATGCTGACCTTGCCATTATTATTTAGCTCACCACATTCCTGGGTTAATCTAAATAGGCTGCTAGAAAAAAATATTCCACCTTTTGCCTAAAGATTTCAAATCCCATGATGTGTCCACATATTTAACTAGTTTAGGACAAATTAGTTGATTTAATCAGCTTGAAGTGCTTTACAGAGATAAGCAAAAACAAGACATGTGCAATTGAGATATGGCAAGCACTAAACATATGTTAAGTATTATCATTTTACCTAATCTCCCCACCAGAGCATTTCACTTTTGACCTGCATGTTCCAGGGCTCTAATGTCTCATTCTTAGATAAGAACATTTAAATAGCAGGAGAGGTAATGTTAACTAGTGTTTCTTTTCACTCCTTCAATCCTGAGACGACTTCTTCTTCAAGTTTCCTCCCATTCTCTCTTGGGGGTTCTTTCACTACTTGTAGTTGTCAGGTTTGGTAGGTGACTTAACAATTAGCAGTAGTGTTGTAGTGACATTGTTGCTATGATGGGCCGGGGAATATATAAGAAGCAAGATTTGTGAGGTGAATTAATATATTGGTCCAACTATGTAGATGGAAGTTTTGAGACATGAAGGATTTCTCATGCCTGAAGACTTGTTTAATTTCTTTGCCAACTATACAGCTGGTCCAATAAAAGCTATTACCTCACCACAAAAGGAGTGTTAATACAACACAGTTCTCCACATCTCTAAAGTCTAAGGGCCAGATCTAAACAAAGACTTAAGCCCTGAAACAGGGCTTGGGCAGACTTTAGGTACCTAAATCCAAAACTGTGATCCAAAAACTCCTGTTCAGTGGCCCTCTTACCCTGGAGGTGCCTAAAATCATGAGAAAACTCTTTTTGACCTGAACATTTCTTTAGGTACCTGCAGTTCCTAATGCCCTTTGCCACTGCAGTTTGGCAGAGACAGAGAAGGTTTACTGTATTTCTTGTGATAATTGTTTTAATTGATTGTGTTTGTTGGGGGTGCCTAAGTTGGAGGATGGAGAAGAAGACTGGGTTTTGGGGACAGCCATGACCACCCTGTGGGAAGGAGACATTGGGGTTTGGGAGGGACATTGAGAGAGGTGGTGGATTCCCCTGGCAGGAGAGTGGGAGTAGGTAGGGATGGAGAAAAATATAGGGGGAAAAAAATCTTTCATGGAAACAGTGAATGGGGGTTGAAAAATGAGATGGTGTTGGGCAGGAGAGGATACTATCCCAGGTGACAGTCAGTAAAGCAGGAGTGAATAAGGTGGGGTGGATTGTTTTTGAACTTTGGGGCTCTTTGTTGGGCATTTGTTTTGTTGTATTATCTTATTTTAATATTGTATTCCATTTTTATGGGTTTTTTCATGTTTTATTGTAAGCTGCCCTGATCTTTTTAGCCTATACATTTAATGAATGAATACAAAAGTTTTGCTTTCTTCACATATCCACCACTATCCTGGTTTGAGTTGGTAGGCACCTTGTTCTGATCTGTGCTCCCTGGACTGCATATGCACTTTACATTAAATAGTCATTGCATAAAATAACCTAGAGCTAACCCTGAGAGAAGGCCCAAGAAACCAGGGGTCTGCTTTCCCATCTGAATGCGCTAAGCATCAGGCCAGTAGTTCTCAACATTTTTAGATTTAAGGTACCCCTCAGAAAGTATCTGATCTTAGCTTTCACTCACTTTTTGACAACAGAAAAAATGCTAGAGGAATTTTCCTGTTGCAAAGAACTCAGAAAGATCACAACAGGTCAGAATGGTTCTAATACTATGGATTCCTGTTTAAAATCCCTGGATTATTTTGTGAATCATGTTGCACAATAAGCAGTGCTAATATTGCCTAGCACCCCAATAACATCCTTCAAAGGATCCCAAGGTACCCCAGGGTGTCATAGTACTCTAGTTGAGAATCACTGCGTTAGGTTAACAGAGTAAGGCTCCTTCATTTTTCTCCTTCTGGCCCCAGGAATTTTCCCCTCTTTGGTGTCCTGTGTCCTACCTTCCACAGAAGAGGTGGAGGGTACCCCAACCATGACATTTTATAGCCTGGTGGTTACAGCACTTGTACCTCTTTGGAAGTGGAAGACATGGAATTGAATTACCTCAGGCTGAGGGAGCTCAGATATACCTCTGTGCTCAACAGTTTTCATTCATTAGCTCTAGTTGCTCCCTGCTCACTGTGGACATTTTTGGATCACTATTCTAAAGTGCCTGACTCTCCATATGTGCTACATAGGCAGACTAGGTGCCAAACTCTGGACTTGGGCTTCTTTTTCAGGAACCAGGTTCCTAGAAGTCAGGCATCATTCCACTGGCCTTGAAGGCATCAAGTCCATCTTTGGATGTGACCCTCAGTAAATAAACTTTAAGATTTTTCTTTAGCAAGCAACAGAATTATAGGCAAAATACTTTCTTCATCTCTTCACCACATGCATATGATATTAAGATTATTAGATAGTAAATGCTCATTCATATATTTCTTATAATACTCTTTCACTGACCTTAGTGGATTGCATCCTAATTGGATACATAACTAGTATCTCCAAGCTCTGCACGGACATTTTCTTTGAGGTTGTATATGTACAGTCTGCACGGAAACAGTAACACACTTCTTACCCTTCCACTGTTCCTCAAAACCACCTCTAACTATATCTGATGACAACTATTAAAGAGGAATTTATCATTTGCTGAGCTGTTGCTGGATGGATTGGCACCCTGTGTAAGGATGGGATTTGGTGTGCACATTTTCTTATTCCTATGTACTTCCGTCGATCCTAATCCCACACACTTTCCCCAAAAGAGTTCTGGAGCCCTTTGGGTCAGTTTCAGTGATGTTGATACATCTAGCAAGCAACAGTGATGAGTGAGGAAGATTGAGGGATTTTAAGGAATACAGGTCAAAATGGGAAATTGCAGCTTGAAATGTTTTAACGATGGCCCTCATGTACTGTGATAAATGGGGTCTGCTGAAGTGTGTGAGCTAACAGCCCCTTGATTCAAGCTGCTTGGAAAGGTATTTTCAATGGGCCCTCAATTGTGGAACTTTCTTCCCTCTCAATATAAAGTCAATATTAATGCTCTAGGCATGTTTTAAAGCCTATATATTGTCTAAGTTTTTGAAGAACTGCTGGGTTAAGGTAACTGGTAACTACATTTGGGCATGGATGAGATGAATAAGGATATTTGTTTATTTTGTCTGTTTTGTAATTTTGTATTACATACGCCCTTTTGATTATGAAATTCACAGTTATTAAAATACAAGATACATTAAATAAAAATGGATCATGGAAAAAAAAATTGCATCTTCTAGTAGCAGTTGGCTGTATCATCTGTGTTTAAAGTTTACTCTGTAAGAATCATTGCTTTTGGACACAGTGGGAGATTTTCAACAATGCCCAAAAATAAATTACAGGGCATTGACCACTCTTAGAATCCCTCAAAATAAAATGTTCCACATACAAGAAGTTACCTTTTATTTTATATTGCCATGCTGTAAGAAGGTGTTTATTCCAACTGCTGTCAACCTGAGCAAGGGGGAGAGGGTTACCACCATCCAGGGACAGAATCCTTCCTTTAAGAAAAGGCTTTACCATAAGAAGTTTCCATATGTGAATCACTTTGATAAAACTGACTTATCATCAGATTTAAATTTAAGAGTTCCATCCTCTTCTCCCTATACCTTCAGGTACAAAAGTTCAACATATAAACACAGTAAACAGGTTTGCTCATTTCATTGAAAAGTAAAATTGAGTAATTTAGGTTTCTTTCACTCGGGGTTGTAGCCTCAAAAGTAAGTAAGGTTTGCCTGTTGTCTTAAAAGCGCCAAGAAGTTTTTTTAAACTCATTTTACATCTAAAAGAAAAAAAAATCAACATAATGTACAAGGAATTTCAGCCTTCACAACCTAAAAGATCATGAAACTCAGTGTGCAAAACTTCATCTTGCTAATGAAATCTGTGCCAAAGCAATCCCTTTATATCAGTTGGATCCTACTGCATTTACTTAGCAGCTAGGGAAACAAAACAAAACAAAAATGTTTATTATCAGCTGGGATTTTACCAGAGTAAAGGTTGCAAGGCTGAAGCTGATCCTAAGAACAATTTGGTTCATACGGTTCTTGAGGTTTTCTTTTCAGATCATGAATGGAAGAGTTTTGCATTGTATGAAAATCCTCCTATTTGCAAAGCTGTGGACTTTGTCAGTATTTTCAAAACAGAGCTTGTATAACAGAGCTGGTATTTGCCTAACATGTTAACTTGGACCCACAATCTTTTGTTTCTGTTGGACTATTTTACTGTTTTGTAATTGTTCTGATTGCACTAAGGTTCCTAAGATTAATATAGCAAAATGGATACAATTTAGATCCGCTATGCCTTCAAATCCATCTTTCCTGGAAAGGAATTTACCAAGTTTCAAGAATTGTTTGTTTTGGTTCTACTGTGTTTTCTGTAAACCTCTTTGTGGTGTCGCAAGGAGATTTTTGCAAAGCACTTTTTTGGGGAGGGACTTAGAAATTTCCACCTTTTGGCTGTCTCAAGTACTTGTCTGCCTCGAAGCTCAATATGATGCAGTTAAAGAACAGGCATTCTCCTCCCTCAGCTCTTCCTTCCTTTTCTTGAGACAGATGTGATGACAGTATGGCACCTTCTTTAAAGGAATCCAGTTTTATGGAAGGTGATCTTTAGCAGGAAGACATGAATAGCTAAAAGCTTTTAGCTGGCCCCTATATTATAAAGAAAACTCACTAGCTCTCTTGCCAAATATCTGTAGAGAATCATGAACACTACAGATGGAAAATATTTATCTTTTTCACCCTATAGGGATTACACTGGAGAGTTTTTTTTTACTAGATCACCTGTAATGTCTTCAGTGCTAAAACTTTCATAATTTCCCCCAAGATATTTTCATAGACTAACTTTATGATAGTGATCCCAACTTCAACTAATGTAATTCCCTTTACTCCTAAGTAAGCTTCCATGAACCACCCTAAATAATTTCTTTGCCTTCTGTTTACATCTTTTAAAAAATTAATATAATGCGACTCATTCCTCATTCAAATTCATCTTTCAAAACAAGCTCTTCTCGAACCTCTAAATATTTTTAAATGTGGCTGCTTAAAATTAAGTACTTAAGTTAATTACTTGTTTATCAGAGATGTTTAACACTTGCAACTCCTACTGAAGCCAAATATAGCTTAGGCAATTTATGACTTTCCTGCTGGCTCCTATGCACATACTTAACTTTACTCATTTGAGTAATTCCATAAAACTTTAATACATAATTCACCTGAATAAGGTTAATTATAACAACTGCAGGCTAAGTTGTTATATACAACTGCCTTATATAGGCTTCTAAATCAGATTTTGAAACCTTATTTTAGCCACCCAGGGTCTGAAAACTTTGGCTTATGCATTTAAAAGGATGGACACAAGAAGTTAAGAAAAGGTACACCAATTCTAAAATAATCATACATCATATGTTAAAAAATACAGCATATTCCAAAATGAACTGCAATTCAGTTTATGTAACCTAAAATATGGGGATTCCATGAAGTCTACAGGGGTTAATCTGGTTTAAGGGAAGACATATGCTATACTGAGGGACAGCCACAGACGATCTTAACACTGGGTAGACAGAGATCAGTATTCTAGGTCTTTTAATGCTGTGTACCTCACCACTCACTACCCAGAAAGTAGCAGTTGTTATCAATTGACAGTTGTGAGAACTAGGGGGCATAGTATAACCAACCAAGCCAGACACCCTTGTGTCTTTCACAACCCCATTTCCAAACACACAATGAGAATACTGTTCACAAACGGACCCTTAATATATGTCCAAGTTGTTGCAAGAGATAGATCTAAAATCAAGAGTTCAGCCATCCAACATACAGTTGTACTAGATGTCCATCTTTATCCACATGGCAGCATGCCTAAACAATTAAATGTTACTTTCAACTTTTTTTTTTAAGTTTTGTGCTAAACAGTTTTGTGTACCCTCATGGAATAAAATTAGGGGTGGGGGGAGGGGGAAAGGAAAACACATCTTTTTTCTTTTATTCCTGGTAGTTTAATGCTTTACTTCTCATAATAATTTGAATTAGATTGATGACACCATTCTTATGCTTCCTATTTTCTTCTTCTTCAGTTCTGGACCCTACATGTTAGATAGCATCTGAACTTTCTGTAGATATTCAGCTCTCCTGATCCTGAACATCTACATAATTTTCTTTGCTTTAAGATGTGAAACAATTATACTAGTTTTAAATTATACTAGTTGACTGAAAACTATACAGAACATATACAAGTGTTCTGTCTGTTCACTCCTATACTAGTATACATAGACTAAACCACTGTCAGGTTAAACATGTTTAATCAACTATAAAGTTACAGCAGTTTAGCCCAGTCATATTACTAGAGGAACATACAACAGATGAAAAGTTACATTGGTTCAGCTACTGAGCCGTCCCAAGTGGTAATTCCCACCCCCTGTTCTTTTAAGATCATTTATCGTTACATGTTTCCAAAGCCTTAGATCCCTCTCTGCTCCTCTGTTGAATATTACACAGTCCATTTTGTCAGGCAAAATAAGTCAGCAATGTTGGTTGAAGGATCCCCTAAATACTCTACAAAGAGAATAAATGCTTTCAAGCATTCCATAGCAATCAATAACAACAGCAGCAACAATAACTGCTAATTGAAAGTCAGTCAGGAAATTGCATTTCATTAATCTCATGATGTGGGGCAAGACACAGGGGCTATAACTTCCAATAGAACCAAGGGAAGCAGGAATTTTCAGCACTGTGATAAGGTACCATTTTGTTTTGTTGAAATGTAGCTTAAAAACCAATAATTTTCTTTTAATAAATGAGTTAAAAATTATGGATGCTGTGACAAATATTTATAAAAAGTTTTAATGCTAATAAAGCACCATGAGCATCTGCACAACAATGAATTAGTTATCCATAACACACACATTTTAACTATCAGTGTAACAATCAAGCTACCTCACTTAACATATCCTTTGACTAAGCAGGAACCCAGAAGATGGGTCTTATGTGCACTCGCAATTACTTTATTTGGAATGACCAGAATGGAAAAACTGAGGCTTGCCTTCGGGTGCTCAAACGTCTATCCACAAACCAAAATCGATGTGGCTGGGAACTCTAGAACATAAAACATTTGAGATGTGTATGCCCCAGAATCAGCAATTTCCATGCAGCTTCCCAGCTCAAATAATAATTTGTATTTAAATGGCATTCTTTGGGAGTCACATTTAAATTGCCTGGGAGCCACAGGCAACCAACAAATTGCTATCTGGCCACCAGAGTGGAGCTCCTGCCATGGAGAGACAGACACTATATTCCCTTCTCAGGGTATCTGGGGAGCTTCATGCATAATACTGAGGGAGCTCTTTCTCTTGCTGAAACAGTACTCATGGAGGAAATTTACTTCAAGAAGAAACAATTGGGTCTTAAGGCCTCATTTAGGGGAAAACGATAGTTAATTTCCTGCTTGTCTCAAAATTATTTTTCCTACTCCAGGGCAGGGGTGGGCAAAATATGGCCCATGGGCCAGATCCAGCCCTCCAGTCCTCAGGTACCCACCAATAAATTGTGCCCCATCCAGCCCTTCTGCCCATGAGCGTGGGAGTGAGGCACCCAGATATACACTCCCCCGCAACATCCCCTATTGCGCTTTGTTCCCACCTTTGTGGGCGGGAGAGCCTGGCTCAGCCAGCAGCAGCTTCCAGATGGGTCTGCTGCTACCACTGTTGCACCCACCCCCGGGGGACCTGTTTGGCTTCTCCAGCATCCCACTTTCTCTGGGCAGCAGGTAGGGAAGCAGTGGGAGTAGGGGTGGGGTGAGCAACAGCTGGGTGGGGCTGGGGTTGGCAGCAGTTCAGAGTCCATGCCCAAGGAGCCAGTGGGAGCGTGAAGCTTGGCTGGGCAGGGTGTGGGTGTGAGGGAAGGTGGGGGATGGTATAGAGACCCCCCCACATACTCCCCCACATGGCACGTAGCCTGCACAGCAGCAGGCAGAGATGCTTGGGGTGTTCAATGGCAGCAGCAGCAGGTGTGAGCACTCAGAGTGCTAGTGCCTCATGCAGGTGCTGATGCCTGGCAGTGCACAGCTCTGATCAGTGCTGCGCATGGGGGTGAGGAGTGCAACCTGCCTGGCCCACCTCTAACCAATCCCAAGCTGGAGCCAGCTGCCTTCCCTGCCCCCTGCCATGCAGGTTCTGGTACTCTGCCGAAAGTGGAGGGGAGCCCCAGCCCCTGCTTCTCCATGGAGTCCCAGGACCTGTACAGCAGGGGGCAGGGAAGGCAGCTGGCTCCAGCATGGGACTCGATAGAGGCGGGCAGGCAGTGCTCCTCACTCCCTCACCGCAACACACAGTGCTGGCTGGGTGCCAGCACCTGCATGGAGGCAATGGGGGGCTGCATGCCATGTGGGGGAGTATATGGGGGGTTCCTACCCCCCCACACCCTACAAACCTCACACATCCACACCCTACACCCACACACCCCACATATACACACACAACCACACCCCTTCACAAACCCTCATACACCCCTTATACCCCACCATACATCCTCCACACCCCACCTTACATGCACACCCCCCACACCCTACCATACACCCCCCCATACCCCACAGTACACACACACATGCTCCCCCACACCCCACCATACACATACCTGCAGCTGAACCACACCCCACACCTTCCACACACAATAAACATGAGTAAGACTTTATTTTTGAGTTATTATGATGCAATCCCCTGTATATACAGTACACAAACACAAATCATGATGAATATTTTTTTAAATAAAATTAAAATACGTTATAGTAGGTGTCGGATTTTTAGTGTATGATTTGGTTTTTTTCTGATTCCAAGATGGCAACCCTCCCCTCCCAAAAGGAGTATTTCCGGGTTGGGGTGGGGGGCAGAGGTTGTGGGGAGGGGACTTCTGGTCCCAATATTGCAACCAGGGGACTGGGCAACTGTCAAGGAGTGGGGCCACCCATGCAATCCTCAACAGCTAACCAAAACTTGTTAAGCAGTCCTCCAGCCAAAATAATTGCTTGCCTCTGCTATAGGGAAAGCATCATGAAGGGCTCTAAAAGCAAGAAGCATTTTGTAAAAGAAAAATTTTTACATCTTACTTGAGGAAAACAAATCTTTCAGTTGCGATCTCCCCACCCACCAACATTTCCCTTGAAAATGGGATAGTCTGAAGAACTGGTATATAAAAGCAGTCAGCAGGGGCATGCTTGCCCTGGAAAGGGAGTGCTGACTTAGCAATACAATTTAAAGTCCACATATTATTTTCTCAAGTCTTTCCCACCACGCTGTCATAAATAGGAAGAAAAAGAAGTGTAGGGGAAGAAAGACAGTAATTTCTTCCCCAAAAATGTTTGTGCTGAAAAGCATTGAGAGAGATGAAAATTAAACACCTTACCCTAAAACTGTTGAGATCATTTGAAGATGCATCTTGTTCTATGAAGATGTGTGGTTTAAACAAAAATCTAACCCTCATCCCCACTCCAACCCTATTTTATTCAAATAGGATTGATTTTGTTTCTAGCCAAATGCCAAGCTTGTAGCTTAATTCCAAAGGGTTTTACATTAAAGTCTACATCCCATCTCAATTCTCTTTTTAATTTAACATTCCCCATTAAGAAGCTAGAAGGTAGTTATAATACTGCGGCATGAAACACACCCTTTTCTCTTTGCATTGCTCTCCAGACTGAGTTTGTACGCAAACTCCTTTTTTTTTTTTTGCCTGAGAAAACAAGAGGGTCAGACTCAAATTCCCCTGTCCCTTGGGTGTCATCTTCAGTAGTTCAAAAGGTATGTTCTTAGCTTGTGGTAATTAAGACATGGAAAAAGTCTACTAAAGACAAAGCAGTTTGCAGTTATTCCATGATAACTTAGCAGGTTAAGGTAAATCCAAGGCTTCTCCATAGCCTTTAACTTGACCTAAAAACTTGTATGAACAGTACAAATTGGTGTTTTTTTCTCCAGTTAAATAATTGGAGTTATGAGTGAACTCACCATTTCTAATTTAACTTCACAGTAACATTATGGAAGTGAATCAGATAAACCTAGACCCACTGGGGAAGCAGGTATGAGCCATCTGATTACTATAATTAGTATTTGTATCTTGTAAGCTTTCTCCCGCACAGGGCTCCAGTACTTCACTAACTGTCTCTTCTCTGTCCATTGGTTATAATTGTCATTTCCTTCTCAGGTCTGTTTCTGTAATGTTCAGTTTGAAGTGCACTCCCTTAAACAAGAAATCCCATGGATGCATCTTAAAGAACAGCTACAGAATTAGTCCTTTGGTTTCAGTTGTGCTAGTGTATCTCCTAGTTTCCACCTCTTCATTTCTGGGTGTTGTTCTTGGTAAGTATTGGTAAGTTTTTGCTTTGCCTTTGCAAATCTCATGCTGGTGGAATAATCAGTGCAGAAGTGTTTTTAGCTGCAGTTTGTTGCTCTTCATCTGTTATTCCTAGCAATTCATGTCATACATGGGCGACTGGTGCCTCCTGAGTCAGGAGGGTCCCCACCGTGGCTGAGCAAGCTGACCAGGTAGGGGGGTTCCCCCATGGCTGATCGCACTGACCCAGAAGTGGCAGCGGCATGCCGCTGGCACTTCCGGCCATACCGCTAGCACTTCTGGATGAGCAGAATCGGCCGTGGGGGGACTGCAGGGATCACTTCTCCTGGTGCCCCCACTCCCTGGCCGGTGCTCTCAAGGGGAGCACCAATGCTCTCGCCTGCCCCACCCTGCCCAGGAATGCTGGCTGTCAGGGGGTGCACCAGCACTCTCAGGGGGTACACATGCACCCCTACATGTAACCACTAATGTCATGTTTTTTTAGGTTTTGATCTAATGTCTTGAGCACACAGTATGGTTCAGATTAAGGCTGTTTATTCTCTCATTCTGGGAGTAAGCTTGTTGAAGACAGGGGCAGAATTTATGTTATGGATGGAGAATGTGGTTTTGGTTTATCATAGAATCATAGAGAAGTACATCTGGAAGGGACCTTGAGAGGTTATCTAGTCAAACCCCCTGCCTAAAGTAGGATCATCCCTATCCAAACTATCCTATACAAATCCATTGCATAACCTCTTAGCAAAACTACACAAACTGATGCAAAACACAAGACATAATGTCCTAGATGACACCAAAAACTAAAGGGACTAATCACTGCTTTAATGACATTCAGTAACATGGTTATATAATACACATACAAAGACCAAGCCATGTAGACCTCCTAAGTGACAGCCAACCATGTCATAATGCAGTTCCTTAACATGGTGAAATGTATTGCATGTAGACCCTTAGCATTTGGTTCTACTAAGTACCATATATGAACTGTTATGCACATAGAATGGGTTGGATGAGGCTTGGCAGTAAGTTTTGCAGGCACCAGCCACTTTTCTACAATGACATTTCAACAAAATTAAAGCAGCTGCCATGGGGCAACAGGAGGAGGGAGAGTCAGGACAGTGCTTCAGTCACTCTTTGTCTTCTTGTTGCTTCTGGCCTTCAAATGTGACCCCTCCTTGCTATGGCATCTGACCTTGGCAGGCACAATCTTGTACAAACAGGATCATCAGTAGAATTTCCTGACCACTACAGGGCAGAGGTTTGCCTTCCTATCTCCACAGCACCTGGTGTTGGGGGCCACGTTGCCTTGGTTCAAAGCATCTCACCATTTTGTCTTCCAGTTCCATACCCCTCCTCCTCATCCTGACCCTTGGGGGCCTGGGGCTGCCTGTGGGGGATGAAGGCCACAGCCATGCTGTGGGATGTGGCACCCTCGCTTTGCTCCATTTGGTGCCTCCACAGGAGCCATGTGAGAAAAGTGGCTCCCATGAGGCCCCCTGAGGCAGCCAGGCCTCCCTTTGCACTCCCCTTCTCTGGGACATGCTGTGGCACCCCTGATCCTGCATTTTACCTCCTCACAGTGTTTATTGCTGGAAATAGCTTAGCTTAAATAAGCAAGGGTGTGCATGGGGTGGGGGCAGGTGTTAGTTTGTGTCACACATGGGACTGCTCCTGTCCTTGCTGCCCTGAGGAAGGGATGGGGTGCTTGGCCATTGCCCAGCCTCAGGGACATGCACTGGGGCAGGGAAGGGAAAGAGGGGAGGAACAGCAGGGGTGGACACCCCTCCACCTTCTGGAGAGTGGAGCAGAATCAAGGCTGTCCTGAGGCTTGTGGGGTTCGGAGGGCAGAGGTTGAGGCTCATGCTCAACCCTCACCAGATCCTGCTCCTCTGCAGACCCCACAGTCAACTGCTTTCTCCTCCTCCTGTGCTTGCACCCTACATTCAAACAGAAGGTGCATGCTGTGTCTGATCCACACTTGGCCACCCAACTCCACCCCATCCTGCTTCCCCGACATGGCAGGCCAGATTCAGCGGTTGCACACTGCAGGCAAGAGAGCAAGTGGGGAGCTGGCCTTTGTACAAGCCCTGCTGCCGGTGGTCCTTGAACTTGCTGCTTCCCTCCCCCTGACAGCTGCAGGGCCCTAGGTAGAACTAGTGCATGGTGTCACAACCCAAGGGTGTGATTTTTTGTTTGTGTGTGACTCGGCACTGCTAAATTATTTTCCCGCCGTTTGTAGCTTTCTTTGCAGGGTGCATTTCTTCGTTGCAGCACAGAAATGCACGTTGGAAGGAGTTCCTGCCATTTGTATTTAAATTTGTGCCCCACTATTGGTCAGTTCTAAATTATTCCTATGTGGCGGCTAGCGATTGGCTTGCTAGCCGTATAAGAGGCTTGAGTGGTTTCCGCCCAAGTCGGAGAACTTTGAGCACGCTGCAAAGTGCCTCTAAAGAGATTTGACTTGCGGCTAGCTGATTGATAGACTGATCACCTATTGATTCTTCTCCCCATCGCTGAATGATCCCTCGATGTACGCTTTCCCTGCGCGCAAAAGTTCCACGGAGCCTCGACAACTTCGTGTGAGTGAATTGTGAGTTCTGTCCGAGTCCTAAAACTAGGATTTATGCAAAGTATTCCTGGAAACGTTCCAGCCTACACCGCGACTATCATTGGTGTAAGTAAATAATCTTAAACAACCATTAAGCGTCCGTGCCTAATTCTAGTGCGCCGCCTGCCTTCCCTGACCCGGCGTGTCCGGGCTGCTGGCCACAGCCTGCGGTGCGCAAAAGGGCCTCGGATCGTTCCCGGCCCGCACACATGGGTCCCCCCGGTAATGGCCTCAACCCACCCTCCACCTTGTGACATCACTGGGGCCAGGGGAACACACATTGTCTTTTAACCTCCTGTACCTCATTCTTGCTCCAGGGATTTATCCAGGGATAACAGAAGTGGATGACTGCATGCTTGCACTTTGTCCCAGGATAAAAGTTTATCCAGGGATAAATGCAACATCTGTCTGTAGCCACATAGTTCCCTGGCCTGTTTGCAGGCTCAGTTGTAGCAATAGATGCAGCTCCCCTGAAATATGAATGTGCTGTGGATTTATCATTCAAGTGAGGTTGCTGATTTGCATCAAGCATCCAGCTTTTTAGGGCAGGAAAAGGCTATCTTAGTATTGAAAAGGCTCGTCTGTGCCATCAATGCTAGGACAATTTCGAGAGTCTGTACCATGGAGCTAGTCCTTTCTATTTAAAATAGATAATTATAGGCTCATTTACACCCTGCATATGAAAACCTAGACAGAAGAACTTGAAAAATAAGAAATATCTATGGGACTGACAAAACCCTTGTTGAATATCTGCTGCAGTTATGCTATTAAAATAAGCTCAGCTTGTAAGGATGGAAATAAAATTTAGGCAAAATGCCACAGTCTTCACTAAATCTCTTGAGCCCAGATTGACAAAGAGATGTGGACATCCAACTTCTAGAGTAGAATTTGGGACCCTGTGTTAGGTGCCTAAGTCAGGGCAGATTTAAGTACCTTGGAATGGCATTTCCAAGAGCCTGCAGCCAAAGGGACCTAACCCAACTAGGCAATAGTAAATAGTGAAAGGGACAGTAGAGAGTGTGCGGGCCGGGCCCCGATCCTGCCGCCAAGTGTGAGTCGGGGGGGGGGCGATCCGTGGCCCGTCTTTGCGCATGCGGGCTGTGGCCAGCAGCCCAGGCATGCGGGGTCGGAGAAAACCGGTGGCGAGCTAGAATTAGTCACAAACACGTAGTGGTTGATTAAAAGATTATTTACTTACACCCAAAGATGGTAGTGGTGTAGGCTGGACAGCTTTCCAGGTGCAGATCCGCTTAAATCCTTGTTGGAGGACCACGACAAATTCTTTCCCACGGAGTTGTTTAGGCTCCGCGGGTTCAGCAATTCTTTCCCACGGAGTTGTCGAAGCTCCGTGGGCCGTCTGGTTCCCAGGCCCCAGAGTTGTTTAAGCTCCGTGGGTTCGAAAATTGGGTTCGGTTCCCTGGTCCCCCGGAGTTGTTAAGACTCCGTGGGTTCGAAAATTGGGTTTACAGGAAAGGGATACGTCTTGGATTGTGCTCGGCGACGGGGAGAGGCTAGAGGCGGTTCGTTCTTTTGTTCCCCCCTCCAGAGTTGTTAAAGCTCCGTGGGTTCGGTTATTAAGCCTCTGTTGCCTGCTTAAGAGAGGCGCATTGGGTCCGCAAGGGTCCACATCACTTAGAGATCTTCACACAGCGCGAAGTCTCCTCCTCCTGGCGAGTTCTGTATCTCTCCAGTTTTCCTCTCTCTCCGGCTTGGGCGGAAGCTACCCAAGCCTTTTGTACGGCTAGCAAGCCAATAGCTAGCCGCCACGTATACCTACATTTAGAACCGGCCAATAATGTGGTGCGAATCTAAATACAAATGGCGGGAACTCCTTTGCAACGTGCATCACTAGTATGCAGCAAAGAAATGCACCCTGCAAAGAAGCGACAAAACGGCGGGAAAGCCTTTTGCACCCGGAGCTCCCCTCCACAGCAGAGAACTCCACCATGCAAAGAAACTATAATTTGGCGGGAAAAATAATTTAGCGGTGCCGAAGCACACACAAACAAAAACCACAACTTTGGGTTGTGACAGAGAGTAGGAAATTCCATCTTTTTCCAGAGTTAAGCAGGCCTGAGTTACACAATGTATGTGAGATTAGGTTTTACAGTTTAAAGGCCTCTCCTGGACTTAAATCTATCCTCTGGGTGGAAAGATAGTCTCACTCTCTTCCTTTACAAGGGGCTGCTGGTGCCACCCAGGGAAAGGTGGGATCCAGGCCCTCCTCAGTCTGAGGTGTTTGAGAACCTTCTAGGATAGTTCCCTAAACTGGGCTACTGGGTAGCAAGCTATCTGAGTGTCATTGAGGCTGAGAGAGACAGAGATCATAAAAGGAAAAGTGACAGCATTCCAGTGATTAGAATATTTACCCAAGAACAGAAAGACCTTGGTCCCAGTTCCTTGCTCCCAAGTCTGCTTATGTATTTTGCATTAGTCACTGGATAAAATACAGAAGCACCCCTGGAAGCAGGAACTAGGACCCACATCTTCCTCTTCCTAGCTCAGTGCCCTCATTTCTGGGTTACTGAATCATGCTCTCTCTGGTCCCAGGAATCTTGTATTTTTCACTGCAGAGAGGCATGCCCTTCAACAGGAGTGATGGAGAGTGTTCTGCACTGCCCCAGCTTTCCACAGCTTGATGGCTGGGAACCCATCACACACAAAGTTTGAATCTATCAGGCTGAAGAGGGCCTAGAACCTACATCTTTTAATTTCTGAGCAAGTGTTCTGTCTACTAAACTATTATTTTCAAGAGGGGTAGTACCACCAGCTGTTTCTTCTCTGGCTGTGACTTTGGATGAATGTGGTCATGGTGGTTGTGACTTGTGCTGGGCTCAATGCTTTCAGTTTGTGTGTCTAGATAAGACACTTAATACGCTTTGGACTAATTCTACTGCACATTAGCGCAGCTGGCATAAACCGTGCTAATGCACAGTAGACTTAGTCTAATGCATATTAATGTTACAAAAAAAGCATTCATCTGCACTAATTCACAGTAGCACCGATTATGGCACATTTAGTACCTGTCATTACAGGTACTAAACAATGCACCGTAATTATGTTGCATAATGAGCATGTAGATGAGCCTAGTGTGTATTAAACATTCTCAGAGCACATCTACCACATCAGGTTCTTCTGGAGACTTGTCAGCAGGGACGCTTGGTTTGTAAATCACAAATAATTTTAGGCATGAGATGGATGCTAAAATGCTAAGCCCTGCCAAGTTGATGGAAGTTCTGGGAACATACAGTGCTAGTCCTCTGAATGTCTAGAAAACTTTATTGGCAAAAACTTAATCAGTTGAACGGGGTTTTTTAAATGAACCTCTTGAATTTAAATTCTGTCTTTAGGTGCTGAAGTTCTTTTGTAGATCTGGGCCTTAGCCTCTCTGGGCCCCAGTTTGCCATCTGTATTGTGGGAATAATGCATATACTTTATGGTTTTGCTTGCTGGGTCTTTACTAATACATGTAGAACTTACAATTTGGAAGACTTGGTGCTATAGAAATATTACAAAAACAAAAAGTGGACTGGGTATATGCATGCATTTTTGGTGGGAAAAGAACTTGAAGCAGAACAGATGCAAGACTAAAAATAATTCACTGCTGAAGTGTAGAGGTTTTTGTGATGACCGTTGTATTTCCTTTTTCTTATTTTTTTTTCTAAAACTCCAATAGGAGAAGCTAAAGTCCTCTGAGCAGATGCATTGATCTATGAGAGCTCTCCATCAAACAGTTGCCTCCTGTTATGACGTAAATTGTGTACGCATGTCCTCCCATTGGATGTAATGATTATTCAGTCTGCAAGCCTTAAGGATAATTTTATTGTGAAATGGCTTTCTAGGCTTTCGAGTTTGATGATATTAGCCTAAGAGTTTCTAAGGAAGAGTCCAGGGCTCAAGATGAATAAGACTGATGGCAACTGACAAAGTAATGAGTACTGACTTGGAACAAAGTATACAAACCTATGACATTTTAGCATTCCCATTTCTAAACACCTACTATTTATTTTCCTTGATGGTGCTTTTCACAGGGATTGGAGATTGCAATTGTTTCAAGGGTATTAGTGTATAAATATGTTCAAAACACTAACTTTGAGGACAGAGTTGGTTGTTAGGCTGTTGCACTAGTCTCTCCATCACTGCAAACCTATGTTTGAAACCAGTCTGTAGGTTACTTATTTTGATCTAAATGATAAAAAGGTTTCTAGATGATGCACACTTATGCTAGTAATACAGTAAGATCCTTGCAGTAAATTATTCAAAAAGAATTAAGCTAATCAGTAGCCTACCAAATTACTTTCCCAACTCCTTTCTTCTCCCCATCCCCCCACAAAAATGCAAACTTATACTCTCTGTCCTTCATTGTTTTGAGAAGCATATGTCCAGTCCTCTCCAAAACCTCCTACTAATGTGCCAAGCCCAAAGGGGAAGATGGGTGAACTCCAAAGTCCTGGAGCTCTCAAGGAGAACACCTGGATAACAGTCTCCTCTCTCTCGCCTAGTGTCTTCTAGTGCCCAGGTGCTTCTTCTGATCCCAGCTGTGGCATGAGCACAGGGAGGAAAGAGTCTCTCCAAATAGCCTGGTCGCAGGCCATCTAGGGCTCAGTAGGTCATAACCAACACTTTCAACTCTACAGGGGCACTAATGAGCTGTCATCAAGATACTCTGCTCAGCAGGCAAGACATTACATTCTTGCTTTAGTCTCCAAATGGTTATAAATATGACCTTAGCAATTTCAGTACAGTTCCTGAATGCTTTCAACCTGACAAAACCATTGCATAGCTCAGCACAACTAGGAGCCTCTATGAATGGAGAAGCCACTGAAATGGAAGGGGAAGTCCAGAATATGGAGACAAAAAGTATTTGGTTATCAAGTCCATTTCCTTGAAGTGATGCAATGTATTCCTTATACAAGTGTTTTTATACATTTCTAGTGAAAAACAGATAAAGATGAAAGCACTTCTTAGGGATGCAGTTAAAAGTGAAATGCAAGAAAACACTAAAACTTGAAGTAACCCTACAGTTCTTAAAGCCCTCATTAAGCACAACTCCTGTTGTCTTAATTCAAGTAACTTTCCATTGATTTTAGAGGGCATGTTCCCAGTATGGGGCCATCTGGATTGCCCCAAGTGGGCTTCAGGGGCTTTTAGTAAAAATTTGTTCTCATAAACTTTCTTTTTACTCTGTGAATGTATACCAGTGTTCAGAATTCACAAATGATGCTTCTAATCATATGTGATATCAATATACAACAATTTGTGTGCAATGCAGAATATTCTGATCTCCCTGACACTAAGGGATGCATTTTGATGCATCTCTATCATCCACAACACTACTAGGAGCAAAGGACAACAATGATCCTCTTGGTAGTAGTTCAAATTAGGCTTGTGTGACTTTCTAATTTAATGTTATCTATAAAAGTGGCAAGTTTCTAAGTGTTTGTAGAACCCTCACTAAAGCTTTGGACCAAATTTTTAGAAATGAAGGACTACTGGAAAAGAAAGGTAATTTTTTCTCAAAAACAAAATGCCTAGCTTAAGAAAAGGGTTAATTGGATATTCAAGTCAGGATTTAACCTTAACTCACATTGCCTAATCAATTTGTCATTCTTGATAGCTGGAAGTGGCTTTTCAAGATTTATTAATGTTATAGAAAGTGATTATTATGCAACGTCCTGTGATGTTTCACACTTAATCTTCCAAAAGTGGGAAAACTATAGTTTGCTTTCTTTTTTTTTTGTAACAGATGGTAAATTCTCTCATTCAGAACAACAACAAGTTAGCAGGTTAGTAATGATGCTCTTGAAACATTGCTAAATATGCATAGAGGGCAGTGCTTTCCTAAATACTAGGAAGTTCCTTGCTGAAAGTTCAGTAAAACTATTTGAAATTATGCTCACCTCTCCTGTCAAAACAGAAAGGCTTTTTAGAAGACCTAGTGGGGAATGTATGGCTCAACTTTCTTTTAATTTTAAAATGACTGCACATTTTACAAAATGCGATATACATAGAAATGCACTTGTGACTTCTAACAATATACGTTAAAACAATTTGACAGGAGATTCTTTAATTCCATGGGTATGGCTTCAATATAGCAGCACTGTGCTAAGGATTTACCTGTTAGTGAGTGTCCCATGACCCAGGAACATTTCTTGTGGCCCATCTGCTCTTTTCAGAATGGAAGTGCTGCCACTTTCACAGTAATGCTTCCCTGCAGCATTTGGCAGTTCCTTCTTTTTCCCTTTGTCCTCTGCTGCCAATAGGTTTTCCACTGTTGCTGGCTTCATGAATAAGCTTAAAACAAAAGTGAGCTTAGCTCCTGATTGCACAGCTAAACGGTGCTCTGGGACTGAAGAACCAAAACTTATCAGAAAGGAAGGACAGCATGGTCAGTGAGAATGGGCAAGAGAAGCGCATCAGGAAAGGTAAATTACAGGGCTGTGGAATTATAGGGAGCAAAAAAGAGTGAACAAGTAAAGGATGAAAATATATGAAGAAGAGAAGTTGAGTTAGGAATGATGGAGAGAAAACACTTGTGGAAGAGAACAAAGGAAGAAAAAATAAAACAGGATATTAACTTTCTGACTAAAATAAGTAGTGTTAATCATGTTGAATTAGTCTACACCCATCAAGAATGCAAATGGCTTTGCAGTTTTGTACATACAAAGAAATTGTTGCACTTCTTTGGTTCTTTTGGTTCTGGATAAGAAAACTAACTAGGTTGCATGCTGTACTTTCCTCTTGGAGAAAAACAACAATTGAAAGTTTTGGCTTTTAGAATCTTAAGTTTTTAGTGCCACAGGCATAGACATTTATTTAATATAACTTAAACTTGCAACAGCTATTGTAAGCCTGTACACTTATTAGCACTCAACTATTGCTGATTTTTAAAATTGCTTTCAAAGGAAAAATGACTTGACCTGAAGGTTTCCCACAGTTCTAATTATTGATTGTTTTAATTTTCAGGTGACATTTAAGGGTGTAGTGGAAAGGAGATACCTTTTTTAAAAATTTGTAAGTACCAAAGTCTGTGTTCTTATTTTAATGGATAATAATTGGGACATGAGTAAAACCTTCCTTATGTGAATCTGATTCTCTTGTGAAAAATGAAAAAAGTTTCAAGTGCTGATGGCATCTACATAAATCTTTCCTTTTCTAGAACAATATTTACAATCTCAAAAGTAACAGTAATTGTTACAGAATCTTTGCTGGTAACTGTCTAATATCAATTTGCTTTAGGGGGACTTTCCTCTTCCCAGTACTACTGCAGAGTATTCAGCATATCAAAGTAATCTGCATTACAATGCTCTGTGTTAATGGAGACAGATACTTCAAAACAAGGCAACATGTTAATAGTCCCACCCATATAACTCTTGGGCCCAGCAATTAGTAGACCACTTTTATTAGTGGCTAAGTGTAGAAAATATACCATCAGATCTTCTTTGCAACCTTTGTTCTACATTTTAAGCACACTAAACTCTGTAAGAATTTCTAATCCCTTTTGAAAACTTACCTACTTGTAGTAAATTTTTTGCATGAAATTTTCCCTTTCTTGGCAACTGGCAAAAAATGTAATTTGTTTTCATCATTCTTTTTTCTTTTAGATCTGAATAAAGGTTAGGCGATTTTCTTCACTAGCCATAGATCAGATTTACAACAATTTGTTCTGGATTCCCTTTGCTGTATTTTTAGTATTAAAAATGGCATGGTTCAGAAATCAGACTAGTTATCTTGAGGTAGAATAATGCTAAATCTTGGTGAAATCTTTTCTGTAGTTGAACTGGATCAGACACATCAATTGAAACTTGAAAGCCTGGTGACAAGCCATGAAGAACAGCTCAGAACTGAAGACTAATTTTAGAGAAGATGGATGTGATTTTTTTTTTACATTGTAGTTGAAGAGCCTCTTAAAACCAGCATACCTTGGAGTGATGGACTGACTGCAATCTCAGTTTGCTATTTCCAAAAATGTTTTATTGCTACATTCTTCATTTCCTAACCTCTTAAGTGCTTGTGTCTTAAGACCTAATACTTATATTTTTATTTAAAAATGTTTAACAGCATTCATTTTTGTATGAAAATATACTCTGGCTATTTAAGCTGTACTTTCTTATTGGCATCTGTAATTTAGTTCCTTGCATGGTGTGGAGAATACTAGATTGCCATTTTTCGTTATTTTTTCAGTTTGCTGCAGTCTATCCATGGGAAATTCATTTTTGATGCCATTACTGAAAGCTAAAGAGTAAGGCTGCTTACTTAACTAGTTTTTAACAGTGGTGACTGTTCATAAAACAATGTGCAACAGCAGTTCCACCCTTTCAATAATTTAAATACAAAGAAATACCGGATACTTGGTATTCATCCATGCATAAAACTGAACTTTAAAAAAAAATTCCATAGCTATAAAAGGCAGAGAAAAACAAATCTGATCCTCTGTAAACTTCACTGATACTACATTTCCTAAAGAATCAGGGATACAAGCAAGACAGTTAACACTGGTAATCTTTCTTTTCTGCAGGGAAACAAGTGCTCAGTAAATGTAGTGATGTTTGAGAGAAACTTTTGATCCACTAACTCTAATTGTTCTATTTCAAAATAGGCAGATCCTAATGTCAAGTTGGCTCACCTTCTCTCATAAGCACTCTCAGTTTGATTTCCACAAGTGTATCTTATCCCCACTCCCATCTGTTCTGTGTCTTCCTACACAGTGCACAATGTCCTACCTCTTTGGAGCCAGTAATGTTGGTTTGCAAAATGTTTGTTCAACAGTAAATGAGAGAGCCTGCATGAACTTAAAATGCAATATCTTAGCATGCCACACACACAAAAACCCCTAGTTACATACATTAAATAATAATTAGACTTTTAATGCCAGACATATTTATGCTGTGTACTAAGAGGCTTGAAATATGGATTATATAGAGAGAAATTACTATAAGACCATACAGAACTTGTATATTTTTGAAGCTGAGTACATTTCTAACGGGTTGCCATAGACAATTTGTCTGCTTTCTCAGAAGGAAATCTTGCGTCCGAGTAATTGATCACTTAAAGTACGCTTACCCTCTTTATTTCCTTTCTTTGATGTCACTGCTCCATGTGAGAGTTCAAGTTGAGAAATTATCACTGATTTAATCACAAACAGTCTTCACTACAGTAGCACAAGTCAATTTGCTGGGGAGAAGCTAGCAAAATACCACAGTAAATTATTGGTTTTCACAAAATAAGACACATATACCATATCTTTTTAAACATTACATAATAATGGTCTAATTGAAATGAATGGCAAAATTCCCCTTTATTTCAAATAGGATCAGGATTGTAAGAAGTGACAGTATATGGATTTCATATTTTACATATCAGAGTCTGCAAGTTATGTAGTTCTTTGATCTACAAATACAAAACTGCACTCGATTATTCCTATTTTGAATGTCTATATTTTTTCCGTCGTTTTCCAGCTTAGGAAAGGGCTGCTTCTTTGTCTGCATAATTTATCCAGTAAGTAACTGCTGATTTTGCCTCCTAAAATAAAAAAAATAGTTTAATTTTATTTGAAAGAAAATGGATATATAACCATACAGTTGTATTAAAATTAATGTATGCAACATAAATCTGTAATTAGTCTAAACAACATTTTAGTTGAAACAGCTTGTTAGAACATAACTTAATACTTTACTATAAATAAATACAGATAAAATAAGCAGTAAGTTTGGTTTAGCTTTCTCTCTTCTGATTGGAGCTAGACAGAAATGTTCGTGTATTACTTGTTGATAGGAAAATGCAGCTTTCATATAACTGAAATTTTCCTAAGGAAATCTGTCAATTTTCCATACAGCAAGCCAAAACTAATATTCAACTTTTGATCACTTCCACATGAATCTGAATATTTAATGTTGCTTAAATGACCTAAATATTTCCATGCAGTATTCAACTGATGTTGTACCAGTGATAGTCCAGGAAATATGCGAGAAGATACCTAACTGAGGAAGGGTACTTTGTGACTAAAAGCTCACAAAAAAACCCACCCCAACATACAACCCCTTGCCTCCCAAATATTTACAGTCAGTTCAGCATTCATCTGTAGTCTGGTGCAGAGTGTGTGTGTGTGTGTGTGTGTGTGTGTGTGTGTGTGTGTGTGTGTAGGGTGGGGTGGGGGGGGGCAGGGTGGGATGCCTCAGCTGTAATTCTCACAAATCTATGAGGCACACTAGGCATATCTGGTTAAATGCTGAACTGACTGTAAGCACATAGCTTGTAACCTGTTTAGGTTTTCCAGAAGAGCACCTGAAGCATGTCCTCAGTGGCTAAGAGCAAAGTAAATCTCCAGTTATCTGCAGCTGGTTCATTCAGTGGAGAACATAAAGAAATGCTACTCATCCCCTTTCTGCCTTCTTACTCTGACATTACCATTAACCGCTCTCTATTTTCCAGCATTATGTTGTCTCTTCCTAATAGCTGCATTCATGCTTCCATGCTTCATTTGTCATTCCCTAACCTTCCTAGTCTACAATGGATCCCACTCTACTTTTATCCAACATAGCCTCATCCTAAAGGCAGCTGTTCAGGAAAAAGGGTATTGTTTTGATGAGCTTTCTAATGATAAAGTGAACCCCAGGAACTTGGTCAAACTTAGATTCTGCCTTTGTTGTAGCAGGGTAATTTGGCCTTTTCTTGACCACTGGCTGCAAAATCAACCTCCACTTTGCCAGACTCTTCCCATTTCAAAACGACAAAGTGGTGGATGAGGTTTCCTTTAAATAGTTTAAGCGGAAAGAAAAGGCAGTTCCCCAAAATGTATTAAAAGTGGTCACTTGCCCAAATTCTGGTTGTTTCCTGGGATGTCTGTGTACATTGGAAGGTAGCACTGGATGTTTCATGAGTTAGTATGACAAGTAACCTTTAATCAATGCTTTAGCAATGGGTGATACTTCTTCACGTTGTGCTGCACTGATTTAATGAAAAAAGAAGAGTGAAGATATACATACCACAACCCGATTCTTCAGAACCACATCTTCCAGGGTTAGAGGCACAGGGATCATTTCAGGCAGGACATGGACATTGGATTTCTGATCCTTCAAACTGTAAGATACAACCAAAACAGCTCTGAAAATAGAACTTCCTCTAAATCATTTGGCTATTCTCTCTGTACAAGTCAATATCATAGTGCCATAGTAGTAACATCATAATTATTATTGAGATAGTGTCTTGTAATTTTTACTTTTCAGTTTCTTAAAACAGCCCCTTTTGGGTAGAGAATTTCCATTCCTTTTCTGACACAGTAAAATTTACCAAGCAGTTTTTTTCTAAACTCCAGAAAAGTCAAATGGATTTTATTTGTTCATGAGAATAAAGTCCACTGGTAAGAAATTTATTTACAAGCATTCCTTCGTTTAGGTAAGTCCAAAATCATTTTGCTTTAAACATTTCAAATTTGGCACAAACTGCACACAGTCTTACAGAGAAAACACATGCTTGTTTGAAAAAAATCTGATTCCAAAATAACAAAATTATGGATATTTTAACAACATTCATCCTGAGTTTGCACAGCAGGTTCTTCTCAACTTCAGAAGAAAGCACCAGGGTGTGATGCTCTGAATATTCACTGGTGAGGATATTTGAAAGCTCACACCTACGTGTATTTGAATATGTGATTGCTCTAAAGAACTGCAGTGTTTAGAGTCAAATTTACAAAAGGAAAAGGGAACAGCAACCTTATTATTTATAATAAAACAAGTTTCTATTTCCAGTCCAAAGCAACAGATACAGGCACTTTATTCAGATGAGCATGTCTGATTCCTTCTGCAAGGACACTGACATAGAACTGTGGCCGGATGATGTGGTTCTGGAAATTACATTTAGACAAAACCTACTCACACTTCAGTGTCTCCTCTATCTTCATCTTGTTTTTGCTCTGACCCATTTCTCAAGCCTTTAAAAACTCTGCTCATTTTGGAGGGGCCCCTGTGATGTTGTTCCTGCTGCTTCTTTCTCATCAAAACTGGAAGTACATTTTCTCTTCGCTCTCTTTCAGTGGGGCTGGTTCCAGGTTGTTTATGATGATTTGGAAACAAATAATCCATCTTGGGATAATAGGAGTACAAATTACTGTTATAAAAAACAGTACTGCATTTCCAAAGCAGAGCACTGCAAACTGGTCTCTAAAACCCCCCAAAAGATACTGGAAACAAAGCCCCAAACAATATGATTTGTTCAATTCAGCACAAGAGCTCAAACTTTTGACTAATATCTGTCAGTTACTAGAACCATCTGTTACGTTTTAGACAAGTTTCTATTCTTGAATCTGCCAACTTTAGTTGGTCACTTTTGTGACCTACTTTGTCTGGGTTCAGGCTGGGGGATCATACTCGGATCTGATGATCACTAGTTCAACTGCCTATAAAATCTAGAACAGGAGGTAGCTAAACGAGTCTTACAGAAGAAGCCTCTGAAAGTTGCGTTCCCTTTTCAAACCAAAGCCATAAAAACCTGACTCCAATAAAGAACAATGTTCAGTATTAGACAGACCTCTTCACAGACTGCTCTTTGGCATTTTTCAATAAATAGGCACCTCCAATCAAATACAGCAGGAGGGAAATGTTATTTATTGCTTATTCCTTTTACCTTGAAAGAATGTTGTCTTATATTTGCCAATAAATCTATTGTTCACAAATCAAATGGAACTCAAGAGATCATTTTAAACACAATTAGATGGGGACAGTCCCTTAAATTTTCCTTTTGTCTTCACACATATTTCCATAGGTTTTATTACCACTATTAAAAATCTAGCTTCACCCATTTGGCATTTTACAAACATTGGGCAGGTGTTACTTCCATTGAGGTCAAGATAAATTTTACTTCTGAGTTCACTAAGACCAGGTCTAGACTCACACTATTGTTTTATTTTACCCATAAACATGACCACAATGTGGAAACTATTCAAATTTGTCACTGGAAATATTTCATTGAATTAATTCTGACATTTCTTCAAACAGATTATTCACCAATACATTTTAACATTTGAAAAAAAAATCTATAGATTAATATTTTACATATGATTTATTCTATGTATTTTTCCCATCAATTGTTAAGTTAGTTACAGGTGAAAGTTTTTTGTTGTTTGTTTGTTTTTTTATTTGACTAGATCTAATTTCAGATGGAGGCATAAACAGCCGTCACTCTGTGAATGTCGAACTAAGATAAAGCAAAACTCAGTTTATGGTAAAACTGAATGAAAGCTCCTACTAGTTTGCAATGGAGCATCCAAATCGCAATTTTAGCTAAGTGGCAAATAAATCAGCTTTACTATAAGAGGGTTTTATTGTATACTTGAGTGGTGCTTAATCTTCTGGCCCCGCAGGCCAGATGAATGGTGTAGGGCTAGTCCACAGGCCGGACTGGGCTCTGTGGTGCCCCTGCCTGGCCCTGTACAACCACATCAGGCCCTGAGCTGGCCCTGTATGACAGGATCAGGCCATGGGGCCCTGTGCCACCCCCATGTGCCAGGATTAGGTCCTGGGGCGCTGAGCATCCAATCCACCACATGGAAGCTCACTCTCCATCCCATGGGGCTCCCCACAGGTTTGAAAATTTGTCAGGAGGGAAGCAGTGCCACCAGTCCCCCACTGCCAAATTTTTAGACCTGTGGGAAGCCCTGCAGGCTGGATGGCCTGGTACTGGGGGCCAGATCTGGCCTGTGGGCCAGGGGTTGAGCACCCCTGGTATACTTTATTTAAAGATCTTGACTACTAAATTTGGCAGATTTAAGAATAAGATTCTAAGAATAATTTTACACACGTACACATGTGCACGTGATATAAGCCCAAGTCAAAATTTTAAGGCTGAGGCATTTTGTGTTACTGCTCTAAAACCTGTTTTTAGGCACTTCTTACATTTCAAAAGGTTCTCTGTACTCATTGCTGTCTTAACAATCAGGCCATTTATTTCTCTGCCTAAAACTCTGATCTCACCTTTAAAAAAAAATTCAAAATATTCTTAAACAAAACGTTCTAGACCTATAACACTTGTAGGGACTACGCACCCCCAAAAAGAGCTTTAGCTATGACTTTGCTTTGGGGAGGTAGTTACTAAAAAGCAGAGGGCAGAGATGATAGCAGTGATTGCTCAGTCACTTACCAGATCACGGACATCATAATCTTGTTCAGTCACTGCAAACTGGCCATTTTTCTCCAGCAGCCTGTTCCAGGTCGCACCAAACAGAGAAAAGCAAATTTAGAAGAAAGGAGAAAAGATCATCATTCTTTGCATATACAGCAGATGTTACTTTAATTGCCCAAATACTGTTCTTTGACAGTGTCCTCTGGCCATTTCCGCTTAAAAATACAGCACCCCTCCTGTCAAGCTGTCAAACTGCCCTGATAAACAGAGTCTATTGTGCGGTGTGCAAGATAGTGAAAGCAGTGCAATACTAAAGTTATACTTTATATACAGCTCTACCCACAGCTACTTCTGTCACCCCCTTCTAACTACACAGTCCTTATTATACAGAACTTGAGGCTGGAGGGTGGTGTGAATGCACACAGATGATTACTGAATAGTCAGTGGTACATAAGCTCCTTTTCTTCTTTGAAGTCCTTTCACTTGTGGGAAAATAGCAAACAGTGCCCCATTAACTAAATATGGACTACAGCACTGTTCTCCCAAACTGGCATCAGAGCACAAGGTGAAACCTAAGGAGCACTAACTGGTAAAGGTGTGTGCTGACCTCTGAGCTACTACTGTTGCAGATTTACATCAATAGAAACTACCTGAAGTAATCCCACAGATTCTGGTGGGGCTCTTATGGAATGGGTCTCTACACCAAAGCCTCTTGCAGCTTGTTCCCAAGATGCTGGTAAAGAAGCCAAGTGCTTATGATAAAACCCTGTTTATTTATGGAGGACACATGGTGAGATCTTTAGGTCATGGACCATCCTTTTTGTTTTGGGTTTCAACAGTGCTGACCACAATGGGATTCTTGTTCATGTCCAGGGCTCCTAGGAACCACAGTCATCACCACAACTAGGTTATCTAGCCAAACACAGAGCTGTGCGTAAAAACAGTAGAAATGCATTATGTTACTTTCAAAGAAAGTTTCATACAATTTGCTCAAGACATTAACTGACCTTTTGGATGATTTCATATTAAGAAGTGCGAGATAATACATATGGTGCAAATAAATGAGACGCCTTTCATCTTCATAATGCTTCCTATTCCTTTTCCAAGTTTTGCTCTGGAAACAAAAAACAGTGTGTTACTATGACATCTTACACAAAATGTAAGTTTACTGAACTTCAGGTGAGATTTCAAAGGAATTTTTACATAAAGGTAGAAAGACAAGGATTCCTTTTAGGTTCCTATACTAACTCTTACTACTTAATGACCACCTCCCAAAATGCCCATGCATAGATTTCATTTGAATAAAAATGAAGTTTTGCATTCAATAAATGCTATTAACCATACTGAAACAGACTCCAATCTACTACAATGATAAAGACACAAAGTAGCAGTGCTGAAGCCATTTTACACCATTGTACATTGGTCAGAATGAGCTCAATGAAATCTAATTCTTTTTTTCTACTAGTGAAAATATAAATTTGTACACAGCACACATTTGAAAACGGTAACCTTTTCAACTGCAATGCAATTCCTGTTGCATTTAGCTTCCCCTATATCGCCACCTGGCCAAATGCACTGAAAATGACTTTATAGCTGATTTCTAGTTTTCCCCTTATTTTGACCAAATCCATTCTCATTGCTTTATGGTTAATTGCATTACCCATATGCAGCATGCTTCTTACACTCTGACATATATGGGATAGGGCTTTCACTATGATTAAGTCTGAAGAACAATTTTTAGCCATTAGGACTGCAGATCTGAGAAAGCAAATCTTTTAAAATGTGTTTATTGGAATTCCACTCCCATACCAAAAAAGAAATTTAGCATAGTAAAAACAGTTATGAAAATCCGCCCACATTTTGTTGATTAAATTATTTCAACTGTCATGGTCATGAAAAGGTGCTGCTTTGGTACTAGAATTTCCTTTCATACATTTCATAGACATTTGGGCTGGAAGGGACCTCGGAAGATCATCGAGTCCAGCCCCCCGCCCAAAGGGCAGGAAGTCAGCTGGGGTCATAGGATCCCAGCAAGATAAGCATCCAGTTTCATCTTGAAGGTGTTCAATGAAGGCGCTTGAACCACCTCCGGTGGCAGGCTGTTCCAGACCTTGGGGGCTCGGACAGTAAAGAAATTCTTCCTTATGTCCAGCCTGAAACGATCTTGTAGTAGTTTGTGACCATTCGTCCTCGTCATCCCTTGGGGCGCTCTGGTGAACAAACATTCCCCCAGATACTGGTGGTCACCCCTGATAAACTTGTAGGTGGCCATCAGATCACCCCTGAGCCTGCGCTTTTCCAGGCTAAAGAGCCCCAGGGCTCTCAGCCTGTCATCGTAGGGTCTGCTTCCCTGACCTCTGATCATGCGCGTGGCTCTTCTCTGGACTCTCTCAAGCTTCTCCACATCCTTTTTGAATTGTGGAGCCCAAAACTGGACGCAGTACTCCAGCTGCGGCCTCACTAAGGCCGAGTACAGGGGGAGAATGACGTCCCGGGATTTGCTTGAGAAGCATCTATGGATGCAAGCCAGCGTTTTGGTCGCTTTACTAGCCACAGCATCGCATTGCAGGCTCATGTTCATCTTGTGGTCGATGATGACCCCCAAGTCTCTTTCTTCCATAGTGCTAGCCAACATAGCACTGCCGAGCCTATAAGGATGCTGCGGGTTTTTCTTCCCAAGGTGGAGAACCTTGCATTTATCGGCGTTGAACACCATCAGATTCTCACCCGCCCACTTGCTGAGCCTGTCCAGGTCAGCCTGGATCACCCGCCTGTCTTCTGGTGTGGATGCTTTGCCCCAAAGTTTGGTGTCATCTGCGAACTTGGCCAGTCCGCTTCTGACTCCAGTGTCCACATCATTAATGAAGATGTTGAACAGTATGGGTCCAAGGACAGAGCCTTGGGGGACCCCACTGGTCACAGGACACCACGATGAGTGACTTCCATCAATTACTACCCTCTGGGTCCGACCCCGGAGCCAATTTTCCAGCCAGTGGATCGTGGAGGACCCAAGGCGACAATTGGCCAGTTTCTCCAAGAGACGATCATGGGACACCAGATCGAAGGCTTTTTTGAAGTCAAGATATATGACATCAATCTCATCTCCCTTGTCCAGGTGATAGGTCACCTGGTCGTAGAAGGAAATGAGATTGGTCAAGCAAGACCTACCCGCAACAAACCCGCGCTGGCTATCCCTTAAGATGTTGGCGTCGGCCAGTCCATTAAGGATGGCCTCTTTAATAAACTTTTCTAAGATCTTCCCCGGGATAGAAGTCAGGCTGATGGGCCTATAGTTAGCCGGATCCACTTTCCTCCCTTTCTTGAAGATAGGCACCACATTGGCCTTCTTCCAGTCTTCGGGCACTACACCAGAGCGCCAAGAGTTTTCAAAGATCCGCGCTAGAGGCTTGGCTATGATGCTCGCCAGCTCCTTGAGTACCCTGGGGTGAAGATTGTCAGGGCCGGCTGACTTGAAGGTATCCAGCTTCTCAAGATGTTCCTTCATGAAGTCAGCATTAATGGAGGGCAGGGGATCACCCTCACCCAGACTTCCCGGCCCTGTAGTGGGCATGGGCGTCCCATGGGGCTGATGAAAGACTGACACAAAGTACCTATTTAATAGGTTGGCTTTTTCCTGGGCGTCAGTTGTCAGTTGCCCCATCTGGTTCAGCAGGGGTCCAATGTTGCCCCTGCTTTTCCTCCGGCTCCCCACGTATCTGAAGAAAGACTTTTTATTGTCCTTGATGCTCAAAGCTAGCTGGAGTTCAGTTGCAGCCTTGGCTTTCCTGGTCAGCTCCCTACAGGACTGGACCAGTGCAGAATAATCCTCCTTGGAGGTGACTCCCATCCTCCATCCTTTGTAGGCCTTTCTTTTTAGCCTCAGGAGGTCTGCTAGGTCCCTGGAGAACCAGGGGGGCTGCTGTGCCCTCTTGCTGCCTTTCCTCCAAGATGGAATAGACTTAGTTTGTGCATTGAGGATCGCTCCCTTGAGGAGCAACCACTCTTCTTGAACTCCCCTCTCCCTGTGGTCACAGTCCCTTAGGGCCTCACTGACAAGCCTCCTGAGCTTGTCAAAGTCAGCTTTCCTGAAGTCAAGGACTTCCGTGTTGCTGACTGACTTGCCAGCTTTTCGGCGGATGGTGAAGGTGATCAGCTCGTGGTCGCTGTCACCCAGCTTCCCATCGATCACTAGGTCGCCGACTAGGTTATCCCCAGTAGCCAGTACCAGGTCGAGCAGCGCTTTGCCTCTCGTTGGCCCATAGACTTCTTGAGTCAAGGTTTCCTTTGTTTATAATTTTCCCCTTCTACTATTATTTTAAATATATATATAAATATTTTGGGAGACTGGGGTTAATGGGTTTTTGGCATGACTGAGAAATACCTTGACTATGCTATCAATTTGCCTGATTGATCAGAGAGCTTGATCCAGTCTCTGAAGCCCTGAAGCAAAATGCCTGGACAGCAGCATTGAGTTTACAGGAGAGATCACAAGAAGGCTAGACTTTACATTTTTGGTGTAGTGGGCTGTGAAACAACTTTTCTACCGTCTACTTCTCAAACTCATTTAACTTTATCCCAAACATCCAATTGGTCCAATAAGAGACATCCTTGCCTCTCACGTAATTCCTGGACCATCACGACTACAAAATCACTCTATTTCTCAAATGCAACTTTTGTTCATCTTTAGCCCACCACTGCACATCAGGCCAGGCTGCAGGGTTTGGGAAGGGATTAACAAGGTAAATCTAAGGAATACACCCCACACCTGACAATGAATGATCTGTCCTGGGTGACCTCAACACTGATAGCAGTCAATCAGAAAGTTGAAGGAATACTTTTCAGCACCAGACCCTATGGAAGATGAAATGTCACTGTGCTCAACCCATTCCCAGTTTGCTATCAGCAAATCCCAGAGGACTGCTTATTTGTTTTGAGCCCACCTTTCATTTTCATTTTTCAGGAACAAAAACTATGTACACAGGGCCACCCTGAATAGCAGAAATGTTAAGTAACAGTGAGCCTCTGCCAGAAAGTCAAAACCAGCTTGCTTGGCTTTGTAGTTCTCTAATCAGTTTAGTAAAGGTGACTTGTGAATCTCTTTGGCAGGAAGCAGTTTATAGTACAGTAACTTAGCCCATTGTCTGGCCTTTCTCAGCTCAGCTTCATTACTATTACCATGATAAAGACAAGTGTTTTTTCTACTTCCCTTTTTTCCTCTTCAAGTCTCTACTTGCTCTTGACTTTTTTGAATTTCACTTTGATACTTTGACACCTTGGTTCCTCTCCCAGACAGAATCATTACAGGAGCTCAAATAAACCCTTTGGGGCTGGGGGGGGGAGGGGGGGGAAGAAGGGTAAGTGATATAGAGATGTTGTGAAGATCTGCTGAAGGGACTCACCACCTGCCAAGTTCTGGATTGCTCTTCAGGATTTTTTTGCAATTCAGAAAGCCAAGAAAACAGCATCTGTAAAAAAATATTCAACACTCAGATACAGCATAAGACAAGAATAACTGAAGTGGGCCCCACAGAGCAAATATGGGCCCCAATTTCCCCACCTAACAAGTATCAACAGTGATGCTCCACTTTGGCTCTAGTGAGACCTCAAGCACCTTCCCTGAAAACCTGAGAAGACTGGCAAGAGTTTGAAAAATTAAGGCCAAAATCTGTTTTATGTCTCGCTCAAAAGCCTACACCTTTCAGGAGCACAGTGGGTGCTACCAACCTGCTGCTCCTATAGCAATAATGATGCAAGTGCGGGGGATGCTACCTAAGTCACCAATGCCATTTCTTGGAATACCTGGATATTTTTTGGGAATCTCCTATCTAAATAAATCTCTTCTTGGATTAGGAGGTCCAGTGACCACAAGCTGCTAGCGCTGCAGTCATAAAATACCCCAGAGAATAATAAAAATATTCTAGTATATAATAAAAAGGCAAATCCCCAAATCAGACATCACCAAGTTATTCTATAGTTCTCTGACATCAAAACAGTAAATCACAACTTAGTCACAATTCTCAGTTAGAGTTGTTATTCCAATGACTGAAAGAGACACTCATTTGCATCAGTACAAAGAAAGGTAGACAGCTGGTAGAACAATGACAGAGCAATATAGCAGTCAGCCAGTCTCCGATCCATGTTGAAAGGGAAAATAATATATTAAATATTTACAACCTGTGCTCTAGTGAGGTCATAAATCATCTCTGTCCAATGTATCTAAATATACCAGAAATCAGCCTCAACAGAAGCATCCCCTTGTATCACTCTCTCAAAGATCTGCTTTATTTATGTGGGATACTGTTACACATTAGGGAGTGAGACAGTTATTCTACAGAAAGTAAATCTTGTTGCCTTTTATTTTTGACTTATGCCCAATGCCTTTCCCACTTCAACTGTATCTTTTCTAGGGCCTGATTCTCTTCCCTGTAGTTCTATAAATTTCAACAAAGTTCATTCTGATTTAGTGTTGTGAGATTTGAATCAGGTTTGACGCATTATGAGGTTAAATTATTGTTGCTTAGGACCACTGTAACTAAGGTTGTAGCATGTGTGACTATAGATAGTTTCTTGGCCACTTTAGCAGAATTTATTACTTTATGGGCATGTTTACCCATTGCCCTATGGCATGCTACAGTGTGCAGCATAGCAATCACACGAGTCTGCATGTGATCACCAGCTACATCACCATAGTGGCACAATCCCCCAGTATAGTGCACCACTATGGCAACGTAGCGGCAAAATCTAACCATGAGCCATGCATACGGTGCAGTAACCACCCATACTGCATCATACCTCAGTACTTCCAAAAGGAAATACTACAGCATGACACCGTAGCAATGTCACTGTACAGCAATGTGTAGACGTGCCCTGTATTCCTCATAACTTGATCTGAGGAGGCGTAACAAATCATTCCAATTGCAAGTGAAGCCTAGAGATGTTCAGGTTAAAGCAGTTTTTTAGAGGTAGACTCTTCCTCACAAAATTTACAGGTACTGCCAGTTTTTCATTAAAAGAAAAAATCTGTGCACCAAGCTGTTAATTCACTAGTATTTTGTCATCCTTTAGAAAAGCCCTTTCCACAGTTCATATTACTTTATCAGTATATTCATAAGGAGCCATTTTTTCCCTATACTTGCTGATTTTAATAAATCAAAACTTTTACATATATAACTCAGTAGAAGCTATCTGTCTTGGTACACATTTATTTACATAAGGAGTCTGAAGGGGAGAAAAAAATTAAATGGTAAGGAATATTAAATGGTTTTATTATGCACTGTTAGAGGATTCTCAGTTACAAAAAAAACAAAACAAATAAAGACTTAAACTAGTCCATAAACACATGTTTTTCCTTTATCTGCCATTGATCATATGGGAAATGTCCTTTAATCTAATAAGTAAATTAAGTTTTAACTGGAGATTGCAAAAATGAGTTAAACATGTTTCTTTTACTTCTGGATTTTAGAACAGCATATGTGAAAGAACACAACAAAATGGAAAATATTTAGATAAAAATTATGCTACTCATACTAATTAGAAAAATTTAGTCAGGCCATATATTGTCTTCTTTTTTGCCACCTTTCTGCCTTTTCTAAACGCATCTCTAACACTTATTGGATCTGGCAACCCTCTGGGTCAAATTCTGCTTCCAGTTATGCTGGTATTAAATTGGTAGAATTACTCTGGCTTCAGTAAACTTGAATCAAAGTCTGGTAAAGTAAAAAGCCCACCCCCAAAACAACAGCAACAAAAACAAATAAAGGGTAGAAACAAGCACAGTGTGTAATTAAAGAAAAAGTAGAATTGTTTTATTCTTAACCATAACTTTTAAAGATAAGTTGTTTACACATACTGTCTATATAAACACACATACAGTTCTCTTAAATACTTTGACAAATTATTAAGGACTTTCTCCTGCAGTTAATAATGTAGGCAATATTTTATTTAGTCTTAGTAGAAATTTAATCTCTGCAACCTCATTTTTCTGTTGCAGGATATGACTTGGTTATGTAACAGAACAATAGATCAAAGGCAGACACTAGGGTTTGGTTTTGTTTTTTAATCTAATGGACCAATTTTTGAGCACTAATGTCTCAAATTATTCTTGGATTGATCCAGCTCCCACTGAAATCAAGAGGGACTCTATTGTAACCTTTTCGGTTGAGTTATCTCATATTGCTTCTCAATGTGTAGACAGAGTTTTTAACCAAAAAGTACTTCTGCAATATTGAAATATGACAATTTGTTTCTCCTTTACATCACCAGTTTGGACTTTTTCCCTCCTTACGTTTTCTTGGGGAAACTGTAAAAACTTACAGAGAAAAAAACTGTTTAGAATTTCACTTCTCCAATTCTAAATATAGTATAAACCATGAAGATGAATGCCTTTACCAGATCTGAAACAACTTGATTTGGAAAGAAAGAACTAACACATCTTATGAATATCCCTTATTTTTCAGTGTTGAAGTGCTATAGCTATTATGGTCCAAGAAGTATTCAAGAAGCAAAGGGGGCTTTTTTTTTGTTGGCGATATCTTTTATTGAATCAACTGTATAGCTAGAAGAGACACCGAGAAATGGCATTGTGTGCCTGAAAACTTAGATCTAACATCTCTTCCTACTATGCAGTTGATTTGATAAAATAGATCAGCAAAAAGCTCCCTTGTTTTCCCCTTACCTTTTTTAACAGATGTCAGGACATGGCAATGTATTTGTACCCACAAGGTAAGTAAACATGTACTCTCCACCTTAAAAATAAATAACTATGTTTATTTCAACAAGTGTACATTCATATAAAAGCATAATTATTTTCATATGAATATTTGATAGGATTCTATGCTTTTAAATTAAACACAGTATGTTAGATTGAGAGAGCACAAATTTAGGGAGGAGAGGGGGGAAAACTCCTATATATTAAGGATCTAATTTTAAAAGCAACATTAACTGCTCTTGATTTATACTAGTTTAGAGTCAATCACTTACATGACCAGTAAAAAAAACAACCTTTTTTATATTATCTTTATCCATCTAAATATTAAAATAAAAGAATGGGAGGAAAAAAGGAAAAACATATTAGTCCAAAATTAAGGCTCAGATTTAAAGAAACTCCATGTACTCTAAGTGTTGGTTCCTGGTTTTAGCCCTCTTTCAAGCAAATTACATTCTTGGTTTTGTTAGATCCAGAGCAATTACTCTGGATCTGCAATGAGATACCAGAGATTAGAATCTGACCGGAAGTTCCCACCATACAAAGCGATTTAAGATTTTACATATGCACAAGGGGACAAGTTATAGCTGCCGTGGGAACTGTAACTACACATTTCCTGGTTTGTGAGAAATTAAAATCTCAACTTTTACTCTGCATTTAATGTAGCTTTTCACACTTGACAAACTGTATTTTCAGCTCAGATTCCAAGATGGAATAAATTATTTCCTTTAACATTTATGGGGTGGTGTTTTCATTTTTTTTTAAAAGAAAAACTGTTTAAAAAAAGTACATACTCATATGCATACACACATCAAACTACACATTTTAACTACAGTACCTTGAGCAGTTCCAAGAACTTCCACCCCCACTTCTTTACTGATATCTCAACGTACCTGAGGCAGCTAATTAAAAAAGGAAGTGGTCAAAGTCATGCTTTTTTGTAAACTTCAAAGGTGATCCCCTCTCCTTCCTCCTCTTTACATTTTACTGTCTGGCTTTCTACCCATCCTGCAGCTGTTAGCTAAGCCTGTGTTTCATGGCGTCAAACCTGCCTCCTCACGGTCCATAAAGTTACAGCAGGAATCGTGATATGCAGGTGTGGAAAAGGGAAAAGTGCAGGATGGGCCCGTTAATGATTTTTCTGGCACCCCATGCTGAGCTGCTGAAGAAAGGCAAGTGGCTCTTTGTTTGGAAAGGTATGCTGGGCCATATTACTTCTCCCACAGCAAAGGTGTTGGTTTTTCACTTTAAGGGCTGTTTACAGAAATGATTCACCTTTAACACAGCTTTTAAAAAATGCTTTGAGGCTTTAATTAGATATGGGAGTTGCATCACACTACTACGAAGACTTTTACTTTCCATTTAACCTCCCATTAGATGATTCAATGATCTTTTCCAATGATGAAAAACAGCCAGTGTCAACTATGCAGACTAACACAGGAAGGGTGACAAAATTAAAAATATTTTTGAGCTAGTTAATGCCACAAGCCTTAACCTGGACCCCTAGCACACATTTATATTTGGTTGGGGAAGATAAAATAACCCAGGCATAAAAAGTCTATTTTCTCTGATTTATGAAATCATCTGAATGTCTGCTTAAGCTTAAGTAGGTGTGCTTAAGTGTGTTCAGAAATAATAATGCTTTCCTGAATCAGATCCCAAATATGTGCAGACTAATTTAGGAATAATTCCAAACAAATTGGAAGGCAAGGAGTTTCAGAAATGGCTGCCTAGAAATAGTCTCCTAAGGCTAACACTTTCAAAAGTGCTTAATTTAGGATCCCACAAGCCCTTGTAAGTCAAGGTGACTTAGGCTCCTCAGCCCTCGAGACTTCTTCCCCTGACTCTGTGCTAAGGTACTAAACAAATGGGGACTGAGGTGCACTATACACTTTGGGACCCTCAAAGTCCACTGAATTTGGTGCCAAAGGACTGAAATTTAGGCACTCCTTTTATAAGATTTTTGACTCGGCATGTGTGCTTTACAGATAGGTGATATTTACTGGTCAACATCAGATTGAAAATAAGGTGCAACAGGGTGTGGGTGGACAGAAAAGGAAATTGTAAGCAACAGAAAATGATTTTTTAAGTTTGAGAAAGTTTAAAAGGGGCTATTGAGACTAACAGGACATCTCATATTTTCTCTCTTATTTTGTCTTTTTTATGTTGTCTCAGTCTGGAAGCATATAGGCAGGGATCTATTTATAGTCTCTAAAGTAAGTTTTTTATCTATACCAAATTTTAAATTGCAGTAAGTGAAAACAGCATGGCTGGTGCTGTTCAAATCAAAAATAAAGTTGCAAGACTTCATTGTGATCTCACTTGGAGCCGCAGGATGCATATGCCTTAAAGGTCTGACGACAAATTGATGAATTTCAAATGCCACACACAGTTTGTGATGATCCTTCCCAAATTGGGACTTCCCCAAATGGTAATATTATCATAGCGATGCAGAGCAGAGCAGTGGCGGGAGCCTTGGTGAGGGCTCTGTATCTGGGGCTGGACTCCATGGAAATCGCGCGTGACCAGGTGGAGAGCTGCATCTGGGGCTGGGAGATGCCGCTCCCTGCCTGGACGCGTTTCCCCATCTGGCCACATGCAGTCTCCATGGAGACCAACCCCCGGCCTTGGCTCCGGCCCCAGGTGCAGCACCCCCACTGGGGATCCCACTGCTACCGCTGTCCCTGCACCGTTATGTCCCATGCCAAGCCATTGGGGCTGGGGGCTGCCACCCCTGTGTGGACATGCTGGGGTGAGCTGAACGCTGGTATGGAATGGGGGTGCCCCAGCCCCATCCACCTCCCCCAGCCCTGGCCTAGTCCTGGCCACTGCAAGCACACAGGGGGGTATGGAGTCACTGCTGGGTCCACCCCACTCCCTCCCCTGCTGTGGGCTGCATGCCTCGGGCTGGGGGAGGGAACGGGCAAAGGGAGGGGGGAAAGAGGATAAGTTCCCCCCACTTGGCGGGCTTAGTAGTGACACAGCTACCCCTGCCTCTGTCTCCCCAGCATCTGCTGTCTTCTCCCCGTCATGGGTGCTGCAGCCCACCAGCGAGGCCTAGAAGTGGCTTCCAGCTCTGCCATGGCCCCATGCTGTCACTGTCCCAAGATCCCAGCCCTGGACGGAGCTCTGGGGAGATGCATGGGCAGGGTGTGCAGACTGGCAGGGAGCTGCTTCTGGGACTGGGCTGGGAATTGTGGGGTGATGACAACATGGGGCTGGGATGGGGCAGAGTTGTGATCCACTCCTTGCTCGCCCCTGCCCGGGCAGCTGAGCATAGCTCTGACCCAGCCGTGGCCCCACACTGTCACAGCCCCACAACACCACCCTGTGATTGTGGCCTTGCCCACCTGTCCTGTTGCTGAACATTGCTGCCAACGTAGGGAGTTAGGGTGAGTTATTACACGGGGGTGGGGGTGCTGACCTGGCTTGCGACAACTCACCAAAACAGCCTGCGTGGCCCTCAGGCTCAAATAATTGCCCACTCCTAGTGAACGGGTTTATTTTTAGTCCCAGGCTTTGACAGAGGAAAACAGAAAAGGATTAAAGGGAACAAACAATTCGGGTTTTTTTGCCCAAATCCCAGATGTTTGTAGTTTTTACAATAGTAGTATATGACCCAAGGTGTTAAAGAAATAAAAGTAAATAAATAAAGATGCTCATGTTAGAGCTGGGAAGAAAGCACTTTGGTTCAACAGTGGTGTGGCAGCTTTATCTGTCTCGCTTCATTCTAGTCTGTGATTACAATACAACTCATTTTTCTTTTTTTTATTTCACAGGATACTATAGACAGACTTTAAAACATAAACTTGGTTTACAGGCTACAAATAAGTATAATTCCTGCCAGGCCAAGACAGCTGCATGAATCAAAGGACTACTGATGCTTCCAACCCAGATGCTTTTGTTAGCTTATCAGTCATACATAACAAGAAACTCAAGGTTTTAAATCAGCCAGGCACTTCTGTGCCTCCTCTCTCTAATTTTAGGGTCTAGATGCTACAGAGACCAGCAGGATTACTCCTAGCAAGTAAAGTTAAGCATGTACCTTCATCTTGGCAAGTTCAGTAGAGCTCTGTTTTGCCTGGCTGGGTGTCAGGAGGCACCATGCCTATGTTGTCTAACTAATGGCAATGCCCTGTTTCAACACCGTTGCATGACAGACATTATAGGGAGTAAAATTGGAATTGAGACCTCACAGTAGTACATAAAAATATAACATGAAATAATTCTTACCCTAATAGGTTTACAATCCTCAGTGCCCTCTCTATGCTCCTGGCAGACCCAAATGCGCTTACATTAGAAATGCTGCACTGAAAGTGTTAAAAAAAAAGCTAGACACCATGGGCATGTCTACAAGAGATGCTTAACTTTGCATTAGCATAGTTTACTGTGAAGTAAGCATGTGCATCTACACGTGCACATGCTTACTTCATAGTAAACTTTCCTAATACTGAGTAAATTTGCTACCTACAAATACAATTAGCAAATTTACTTGGCATTAGTAATGGCACCATAGTGCTTGTGTAGATGCCTGACTGGAAGCAAAATCTGCTCCTGGTCAGCCATCCACCAGGGGGTGGGAGATAGCTCCCTGGGAGCTGGCTGCTGCTGAGGCAGGCTCCACCACAGGAGCCTGAGCAAAGACTATGTTCTCCTGCCCTGGCAGCAGGGAGCTCCAATCCTTATCTCCCAGACCCCACTCTGCCATGGAGCTGGGCAGAGAACAAGCTCCTTGGCCCCTGCCCAGCATGCCCGGGTTGAGACAATGTCCCCCTGCCATGGCACTAGGGAGCTTCCAGCCCCTGACCAGGACATTTCCCAGCCAGCCCCAGGCTGCGTGGGGAAGCAGTGCAGCCTGGAAGTAGCTGGGGACTGTCCTGCACATACAGACTTCCCCATGCAGCCCGGGGCCGGCCAGGAACTGTTCTGGTCAGGGGCAGGTCCCAGGCCCATCCCTCTATTGGGTGATTGAGGTATGGGGCTTGGAAAGAGCTGCAGGGGTGGGTAGGTCCTAGCCCCTTGCCCCAATGTGCCAGTGGGGCAGGTAGTAGTGAGCTAGCTGCTAGTTGCCCCACCTGTGGATAGAGACAGGGGGCTGAGATCTGCCCCTCTCCTGCAGCTCTTTCCAAGTTCTGTGCCCCTGATTGGGGAGCCAGGGCCAGGAGCTCCCTGCTGCCAGGGCAGGAGGACATTGTCTCTGCCCCGGCAGCAGGCAGACTCCATGACCAAGAGACAGCTGTCTCCTGGCCCAGTGCTCCCTACTAGCCCTTGGGCTAGCAATCAGGGGAAGCCCCAGTGGCCACAGGAGTGCACTGCAGTGCTGCAGAGAACTGGGAGCAAATATGCTCCCTAATCTCTGCGTGTGTAGACACCTATGCAAAAACTCTTACTAGGTGTCTACATGTGGCCATTTAATATGGATTAGCCCAATTTAAACCACATTAGAGGTGCGTGTCTAGCCATGTGCACCCTTAATGCAGCTTAAAAATGTCAATCTTAGGCTATATGAGCCTAAATTTGATACCTGCCCAAACCAAGTATCAAATTTAAACAGGATTAGTTAATCCAGATTAATGCACATGTAGATGTGTTAATGCGCATTAACACAAGGGCTTTAGCTCTGGGTATCCCCAGCCACTATGGAGCCGACTGGAGCCTAGCCCCAGGGCTCTTGGTTAGCTGTCTCTCCTCAGCCTTCAGCCATTCTGTACCTTGGGGCACACTGCACAGGGAGCCTAAGGGAGCCATGCTGCCTGCAGCAGTGCACCAGGCCCCATGTGCCCACCTGGGCAGGACCCAGGCCATGGGCGACTGGTGCCTCCTAGGTCTGGGGAGGCACCAGATCACCAATGGAGGGGGGGGAGGGGGGGCAGCAGCCAATCACCAACATAGGGGGGTGTCTCCCAGCAGCCGATTGCTGAGCCAGCGCAGAAACCGGAATTACACCTCTGGTTTTGCAACTGGCGCTTCTAGGGGGCACATGGCCAATCTCAGGAGGTGCACGTGCACCCGCATGCACCCCCTATGCATTGCCAATGATCCAAGCAGCCTCTGCCCATCCTGTCCCCTAGCTGAAGCTGCTCCTTGGCCACAGGTGAGTGTAGCAAAGGGCTGCAGCCTGCTGCATCCCCTGCCCAGCCCTGAGATTCCCGCTAGGGATGCTGGCCATGCTCTTTACGGTAGCAGGGCCAACAACTGCTCCCTGCTGCTCCTCAACCCACAGCCCTCTCTCTTTGCAGGCACTGTAGTGAAGCACCTTTGCTGCACAGTTTCCTCTCCCTGGCTGTTCCCCTGTCCTGGGTGCTGCTGCCAGCTCTCCAGGGCCAGTATCATAGGGACAGCTGTGCAGGGGCCCCAACAGCCAGTGCAGGCACTATTTCAACCCCAACTCCACCCACATGCCCATGCCCATCCTGAGTGCTCAGGCTCCCAGCCGGACCAGCTGGACCTGGGCTGCCCCACAACCCTGCTGTCACCTGGAGGGTTACCTATCACAGCAATACATGTTCCTGCCCCCTGCTACCAAGGAGAACATCACCACTGGCATCAAAACTTTCCTTGGCATGTGACAGGTCTGTGCCTGACCAGCTACAGGGACATGGGCTGCTCAATAAATTGCTGAACTGTGTCCTGCCTGCTTGCATGCTGTGGGGGGCAGGGGGAGGGGGAGAACCTGGGGCCAGGGGAGTGTGGGTGGGCCAAGCAGAGAGCGGGGCTAGGGACTGGGCCGGGGCCAGAGGTGGGGACTGGGAGTGTGGAGGGCCCTCCCCCAGTGTGGGACTTACCACATTTCTGGGGCTGGCAAGGCTGGTGGCTTGGTGTGGGTCTCCCCGTCAGCAAGGGCAATCAGCTGTGCCCAGTGTCCACACCCCATAGTGTGTTGCTGCCTCACTCTCAGCCCAGCCCCACAGCCTGCCATGAGGAGTGGCTGGCCACACTACCGTCGGCTGTCAGCTCCTCCCCAGGGGGAGGCAGGCGGCTGGCCGGGTGGAACCAGGGGACTAGGCTCAGCAGGCACACTGGGACCAGCTGGAGGCCCTGGATCAGTGCCACATGGAGCTGTTCCAGCAGCAACTGGCCAGCCAGGGCTGGTCAGTGGTGCCCATGTCCAGGCCCTCCCACACCTGGCCCCTGGCCCCAGCCCCACAGGAAGGCCTCTGCTGCCTCCTGCTTGCAGTGGCCCCTGACATTTGCTGCGGCTCCTGGACCCATGGGGGAACTGTCCGTGGCCAGGGTGCTGGCTGCCTGTCACTAGGCTCTGTGCCCTCAGCACCCCACTGCACAGCTCCCACTCTGAGACTCAGACAGAGACTCTGCCTCTTGTACATAGTTTTCAGTTTGGGAGGAGGCTTTTTTATTGTTGGTGGGTGAGGAGGGTGATGGAGGAGGTCTGTGTGTTGGGGAGGGAAGGGAGAGGGGACTCTGTTGGTTGAGTGGGGAGGGATGGGGTGAGGCATAGGAGAGAAATAAAAGTTTTCATTGCAAACACATGCATGTCCTGACAGTGGTGCTGGGGGTAGGCAGGGGGTAGTGGGTGTGTGGGCAGCAGGGCAGGTGGGTATTGACAGGGCTAGATGGGTGCACCTCCATGTCCCATTCCTGCAGCATGATGTTCTGTCACAAGTCCTGAGTGGTGCAGCAGCCCCAAAGGCACTGGGACTGGTGGGACAGGAGAGCAATGGCAGTTGTGGCAGAGGCACCCTGGAGCCTGTGGTTGCCGTGGCTGGCAACAGCAGCAGCAAGACAGCAGCTGAGCAGCAGCAGGGGCCCCAGAAACCACGTACCAGTCATCCAGCAGGTGGGGGTGTCAGGCGGTATCAGGTGGCCATGCGCCAAGTGTGTGGAATGGCAGTGGGCAAGCAAGAAACTGTGGCAGCCCTGAGAAGTTCAGGAGTCTGTCCCTGGATGCCAGGGCCAGGAGCTGGGGTAGGCAGGGCTGGGAAGCGCTGCTGTGACAGGGGCACAGCAGGCATATGCTGTCTGTCTCTGCTACACTGCTGCTGTGACACAGCCTAGAGGTCGTAGTGCAGAGGGTGTGTTTTTAAGATGGCTACTAAGTGCTGGGAGCTTGCTATAGCTTTAGCATGGCTGCCAAGAGCTTGCAGCCATGTGTCTGGAGGCCTGAGCTCCTCCAACTGGCCACAGGGGCACATGGCAGGTCTGGACTGACCTGGAACTAAAGTTAATCCCAAATCCCACCACATGTAGACACCTGCCAAAACCCACTCAATCTGCATTACTTTAGCGGGCATTAAATTTAAGACCACTTAAAATCATGTGTAGACATGCTCACTGTGCAGTAGCTTACTGCACAGTAAATCTAGGTTGGAGTAAATGCATGTATAGATGCGCCCCCTGAGAGTATCAGCCAGACTGGCTGTAATGGGTGAAATACACAGTTTGGTCACAATTAAATTATATTCAGCACCGGGTCAGCAGCACTTATTGTTGATGACAGGCAACTACACCAGATAGATTTCTTTAGGAGAATGATGCATAGAGCATATAAACATTTCTGTATGGTCACAGATGAGCTCCTGACAATAGAAATCTGCAGAAGAAAAAAAAAAAACTGAGCTAGTTGCCTTTGCTCGCATAAGGATCCCTCCTGCCATCTTTTTTCCAACTATAGCTGCATGGACTCTCCTTCAATCCTCTTGCCTGGTGCTACAGCAAATATTATTCATTCCAGAACTCTACAGAAGTGGGTTTGTGCCCAAAGTAAAAAGCAAAAATATATAGAATATATTTTGAGTGCTGGAGCATGAAGTAGGAGGAGAAGCTGGAAGAGAGGACACAGTGATGGAAAATGTTGGCTTTAATATATTCTTGCTGAGAAATATCCCAAGCTGGCTTCTCAGCTGTCAGAAGAAAGAGTAAAATGATCTCGTGAATAATTGCCTTTGCCAGTCCCCTTGACCGCCAGACAAAGCTTTATTTACCCATCCTGCAGCCATGTGTAGGGATCCCCGCTTTCTGTTTGACTGGCTACATTTTAACAGTGAAGCGTGAGAAACAAAATCTACTTTTAAACCCAGCAAATATCAGCAAACTTTTTTGTCAAACTTACAGGGCATCTAATTACAGTGACTAGCTATACTTGATCATGTCTGTAATACACAAAAATGTTTTCCCAAATCCACTAATTCCTCAGGGAAAATTGCTATATTGGAAGCTCTTTGGGAGGGGAATTTTTGCTCTTTTGTGTTTTGATAGCACCCGAGTTTCACTAGATGCTATCACAGTCACTATAAGAAGTAAGTTTTAGTAACTGAAAAGGAGAGAAAGAAAGGTCTAGTGCTTAGCCCATTAGCATGGGTCATAAGAGACCTGGTTTCAGTTTCCTACTATATCATAGGCTCTCTGTGTGACCCTTGGGCATGTCACTTAATTTCTCTGTACTGCCATTCCCATGTATAATAAGGAAATTATAGCCTATCCCTAACCCACAAGGGATCTGTGGAGGAACAATGCAGTAAGGATTTTGAGCATCTCACAATCTATAGGTTCCTAATCAATTCGTGATTTCGTGAATTTTATAGAAATCATGAAATTGGACATTGTCTGCAAAATCGGGCATTGCCTGTGAAATTCACAACAACAAAATTACTAAAAATAAAATGCTGACTCCCCTGTGGGAGCCAGCAGTCCTCATGGCTGCTGCTGCCCAGCCATACAGCCTGCCAGAAGGTGGGGGGCCACCAACACAAAAGGGAGCAACCAAGATGACAGCTGCCCCTGCTTCTCACTGCTGACTGGCTGAGAGGGCTGCCTGTTATGCAGCCCCACTCCTCTTGGCCAATCAGTGGTGATGGGCAGGGCTGCATGACAGATAGCCTTCTTGGCCAATCAGCTCAAAAAGTGGGGCCATCAGGAACCCTTGTCCAAGCAAAGCTGTGGGGGGACCCTACTGCAATAAGTCCGTGAAAATGGCAGCAGGCACAGTGATCTGCCCAGAAAATTTTTCACCTGTCTCCTTGATTTGGGCAGGTCCCTTGGCAAAACTGGCTAACTGTGGCCTCGACCTCACCTTGATCTGTTGGCTGGGGAATTGGTTCCACGGTAGGACCCAGAGGGTGGTGGTTGATGGAAGTCAATTGTTGTGGTGCGCTGTGACCAGTGGGGTCCCTCAAGGCTGTGTCCTAGGGCCTATACTATTTAACATCTTCATCAATGATGTAGACATTGGTGTCAGAAGCAGGCTGGCCAAGTTTGCCGACAACACCAAACTCTGGGGTAAAGCATCCACACCTGAAGACAGGAAGGCAATCCAGGCAGACCTTGTCTGGCTCAGGAAATGGGTGGACGAGAACCTGATGGTGTTTAACACCAAAAAATGCAAGGTTCTCCACCTTGGGAGAAAAAACCTGCAGCATGCTTATAGGCTCGGTAGTGCTACGCTGGTTAGCACTACAGATGAAAGGGACTTGGGGGTCATGATTGACCACAAGATGAACATGAGCCTTCAGTGTGATGCTGCGGCTAGTAAAGTGAACAAAACACTGGCTTGCATCCATAGATGCTTCTCGAGCAAATCCTGGGACGTCATTCTCCCATTGTACTTGGCCTTGGTGAGGCCGCAGCTGGAGTACTGCATCCAGTTTTGGGCTCCACAATTCAAAAAGGATGTGGAGAAGCTTGAGAGGGTGCAGAGGAGAGCCACGCGCATGATCAGAGGTCAGGAAAACAGACCTTACCACAAGAGGCTGAGAGCCATGGGACTCTTCATCCTGGAAAAGTGCAGGCTCAGGGGTGATCTGGTGGCCACCTATAAGTTTCTCAGGGATGTTCACCAGGATCTGGGGGAACGTCTATTCACCAGAGCCCCCCAAGGGATGACAAGATCGAATGGTCACAAACTCTGCCGCGATGGATTCAGGCTGGACATAAGGAAGAACTTCTTTACTGTCCGAGCCCCCAAGGTTTGGAATAGACTGCCACCGGAGGTGGTTCAAGCACCCACTCTGAACATCTTCAAGACACATCTGGATGTTTATCTTGCTGGGATCCTATGATCCCTGCTGACTTCCTGTCCCTGGGGCAGGGGGCTGGACTCGATGATCTTTCAGGGTCCCTTCCAGCCTGAATGTCTATGAAATCTATGAAATCTAATAAGGTATCATAAGGGAGGCCACAAAAAATGCATAAAATAGGCCAACCAAAATGAGAACCATTTAACAGAATTCCTAAATGCCATGTAGAGTCCCTTAGAACAGCAGTGCTCAACAGGTGAGTGGTGGCACTGTTAATTGCTGTAGCTTTCGGAGCCACAGCAATTAACACTGCCACCATTCTGGACTGAGGGGGGGATCTTTGCAGGCCAGATGACACAGCCCCATTTGTAGAGCCTGGCTGGTGCGTGGATTGCACTTGCAGACCGAGCTTGCATGCTGACCCCATGCTGGATCAGGCCTGTGGACTGACCCTGCTTGCAGGATCTGACCTGTGGACTGGCCCCATGCTAGTCAGCCAGCCCCTGGGGCTGGAAGGTTAAACACCAGGGCCTAGAAGGATGATTCTTTATTCCACTGAGAAATTCTGTTGTAGGGAGCTCAGGTCTCTCAAATGCTATAGTTTCTCAGAGCAGTTTCTAAAAAAAGCACATTGGTTTTCATCCCTGTTAAGTCCTATAGGACAATTTCATAGCCAAACATTCATATTTATACAAAAGGATCTTTGCAACAGAATATCAGATTCCATTTCTGACAATTCTCTCATTTTCTAATATTACTTTAATGCAGTTATTATTCTATTATAAAATGGGCCAGCTAAAAAGTTTCAACTCTGTCTATATGGGACAGACTGCAAAGGGCAGAACCCTATTTTACTTCATGGGTTTCAGTGGCAGTTATCCAACCATGTAAATGCCACTTTTGGCACTTCTGGGTAGTTTTCAATTCAACAAATGATAAACCTAAACTAACCAGGCCACTGGAACTGCCATTAATCTTTACAGGGAAAGGCTATGTCTTATCACGATGATGAATACAATTTCTTCTGGACAAACAAATATAAATTTGGTTTCTGCAATGCCACAGATTTCAGTCCTTTCAGGGCCATTTGTCCTACATGCTAGAATGTAAAGACAATTCACCCATAGCAATTTAGCAAAAACTTTCTTTATTTTCTCTCTGTCTTGAGTTAAATATACCCAACAGAACCATTCATCTTAATGCTTAGGCCCTGATGCACCCAGTATTTCTGGTGGGCAGAGCCCTGTGCTCATCTAGAAATTAGTAAAATGGGGTACTTCTTTGGCGCTGGAGTCTGCTACTTGGAGCTGCTTGAAGGATCAAAGGCTGTCCCCACACTTCCAGCAGTTTGCTCTGCTGTGGGCAGATGGGCAGATATGGGGCCAGAGCCATGCACTGCAGCCTGGCTCAACCCCTCCTCTCCTCCCATGCTCCCAGAACCAGTGAGAGGGGCTCTGGGGGTGGTCACAGGTAAGGGTCCCCCCCCACCAGCAGCAGTATTAGTGGCAGGGGCCACCCCTGCTCCCTCAGGTACATATCAGGGATGGGGAAGGGGCTGACAATGGAAAGAGTAAGACATGGCAGGGTTCGGATGTGTCCCGGCAGCCTTCACCTGGTACCAGTTAGAGCAGTGTTCTTAATTTTTTTTAGCCTCTAAGCACCCTCTCCATATTTTTTCTGAATTTAGATTGTAGCTCAGTGATTCTGAACTGGGGATCTGCAAAATTCAAAATTGTTATGGAGAGGACCTTGAGGCTAAGAACTTTGAGAAACACTGCCTTAAGCAGACTTGCAGAAGAGGAATTTTAGGAGGAGCTAAAATCATGGACAGGGCTCTGTGGATGAGCTCAGGGAAGGGAGAACTACATGGATGGAGGCATGAAGTACAATAGTGTAGGGATGCTGCTGGGTGTCCTGGGCAGCATCTATCTTTTTTTTGCTCTCCCTTTCCCTCCATCTTCCCACCTCCCAAGCCAGTACCCAGGGCAGTTGCCCTGTTCAACTCACCTTAGTAACATCACTGAAAACAGCAACTGCGGAGGAAGCTGACAAATAGGTGAACCTACTGGCAAAGTGAGACATTCTAACAAAGGACAATAAAGAGCTAACTTGACTACAGCTTTGAAGATGAAGAAAACCAGTTTAAATGCACTGTGATCCCATCAAGTGGAACTGGTGGAAAGACTCCAAGAGAACTGCTTGATCAAAGCAACAGGCAAAGAAACTACTCTGTCAACTGTACTTTGTATGAACTAAAGCAGGGCTGTCGAAGTGGCTGGAGAACTCACTCCCCTCTGCTCCACCATGGTGCATACTATGCCACTCCATTGTGCCACACCTCCAGGAGCAGGGGCATGGGCAGGGGCAGGAATTAAAATCCACAGGAGGGAGGGGGAGTCCTAAGCCCTAGCCTGCTGATACAGCCATAGCAATAGGGAGAGTGACGGCTGGATGTGAGCCCAGAGGCTGCAAATTAACCATTCCCAGCCTGTAGGCCACAAGTTGGCCAGCCCTGGACCGAAACATGTGTGCATCCAGAGGATCTGAGGCTGATAGACAAGTCAAAACAGGATGCTATGAAAGCACAAACATGAGCTTGACTGTCCAGGTGGAAAGAAAAGATGAATTTCAGTATAATGCAACACTGGAAAACAAGCAACCTATGTACTACTTGTCTCCATCAGCAGAAATAACAGGCACGTGTTCATTTTAATGTCACTAAGTGAAGTTCATTTTTTCTCTACCGAGCCTGGGCAAGACCTTGCTGCCACATATCTGAAATAATTAGTAGTGCTGATGGTAAACACAAGGCCAGAAGCAGACTTCCTTGTTGCATGCCATGCATATACAAACAGAGCGTAATTGAAGCTAGAAACCCTACTTTGAACAATTTGGAGACGTTTTCATTAAACACACACACAACTAGCCAAAAACCACATCAGCCCGGTAAAATGTTGGTGATCATTCAGTTATAGCAGAAAGAAGAAGAAAACCAAGTGCCCATTTGTGCATTTGTGTTAGGAGGAGCAGACAGAAGTTGGAATTACCTTGCAGTCTGGTCCGTATGATTTGTCATAGCAAAAAATCACAGCTCCTTAAGGGCTTTAAACCTAGGAATAGGAACCTTCTGACTCATGAGTGCTAACAGCCAAAAGTTATACCTGGTGCGATTCTATTAAAGGGAATCATACTGGGGATGAATTTGGCCTTTATCCCCGATATTCAGCCTTGGCTCGATGAACAAGCAAGCTGAGACATTCAGCTAAATGGATGCAGTGACGGCTGTGGTTTTCTCACTTACCTTAGGAAATATTTGCTCAGTTTCTTCTTGAGGCTTCATATGTTTGCTTGGATGATGAATTGGAGGTTGGTGGGATGCTGATCCCAGTACAGCTTCTGAGTTCTGTAAGAGGATGAAAGCAAACTAAGTCAAGGGCACATGTTCTTCATGGTGCATGAAGAATACGTCCCCAACTGATTATTTCATTACAGATTTGTATATGAAACCACTTCTACGCTATTTTGAAATGCGCCTTCAAGTGGAAAAGTATACATAACTATAACAAACAAAGTCACTGATGTAGAGATCTTTATCAGTTCTTTACTTAGGCACAACTCATTTGCCATAAGTAATATAATATTGAAGAGGGCCATATATGACCCTACTCTTGTCTTTTTAACTCAGCTACATGTTTTATTAACACTGTGATGGATTCTAATTTCATTTGCAGCAGCATAAATACAATATTACTGTATTAATGTAACTGGAATTGCTCCAAATTAACTCCAATATAACACTGAGAGCATATTCTGTTCTAAGTAGATACAGTTATTTAAACATACAAAAAGCCCTATGCATTTTCTACAACTATTTAGGAAACTACACCGGCTCTTTATATTCTTAATACAAGACATAGACATGAGGCATATTATAAGATTTAATTTTAGTCCCAGGCAGACATTCCCAGTACATGGGGGCCCCAGGGCCCTGCCCCCCAACCTCGGGAAGAGGGCTGTTACCTGAAATGCATAAAACTTTCCACATGTCCATTGTCTTAGGGCCCCACCACCCAGCAAAAATAAAAGTCAGGGCTTATGGTACCAGGAATGAAGCATCAGGACTTCTTGGAGTCCAAAATCAAGTCAGTTCAATTCAGTCCTTCATACATCCAAAGTAGATAAATTAAGTAGCATGTAGTTTGTGTGTATAGATAGACTATTTGGAGGAAACCTTAATAACTAAGTTTCTGTTCGCTTTGAGTGAACACTGAAGATACCACAGCACGTTTTGTAAAATAAGCATTATTCTACAGCATCCCTTCACTACAATTTCCTTAGTTTGTCTCACCTCATCACTATGCAGTTGGTTGCCATCCTGTAGGTGGAAATTAACAGAGCTGTACATGATTTCCTGAGCATTTCATTCCATTTTTGTCTGAGCATAAACTACAGAAGAACACCATATTTTTTGATGCTTTCTCTTCCAGTTGAAATGAGGACATGTAAAAGGTGAATAAAATGTGGTAAAAAATCCAAGTGAAACTCAACCACTATATAGATTTCATTTGGGTCAGCTGAACTGCGTTTTGGGCAAAGGTTCAAATGAGTCTTTCAATGAGTTTGGGAATCGTCATAATCCTCATAATTAATGCAGTGAACATGGTTCAATGAAAAAAAAAGGTCTTTATCAAAGAAACCAGATTGTAACTTTGAGATTACAGGTTTGATCGTAACTTCATAGATATAACAGTTTTCCACTTTTTGTGAAACGTTTGACTTAGTTATGCTCGACATTCTGATTACAAATAGAGCATTATACAGGATCAGTAATGCACACTTCCTGACAGTGCTCAAAACAGTTGTCAGTGGAGAGCCATTGTCAAATTGTATTGTTTCTAGAAAAGTTCTGCATGAGGCCCAATAGTATTCAGCATCTTCACCTGTGACCTGGAAGTAAATATGAAATTGCTGCTGCAAAAATTTGTAGATAGCACAAAGATTGATGAAATGATTTCCAACAGTGAAGAGTGGGCAGTAATCTGGATTGCTTGGCAAAACTGGATGCCTCTCTGGAAGATATAGTTTACCGCAAACACCATTAGGGTTAATTCAGATGTGATTGGGTCAAATATAAAATAAGGCCCTTCTGGCCTTAAATTATATGAATTTGCAAAGAAAGTAGTAAATGAACAAAGGGCTGGGTGGGGGGAATTTTAAGAGTGAGTCCCGTGAGGAGCAGACTAAGGCAATATATTGCTACTCATTTTGTAAAACAAACTCACAGGACTAGGGTCCTGTTAGAATTCTTCAGGTCACAAGATTACTGCCCAAGCTTCTATCCACAGAGAAGACAACTACAAACATCCTTATTACAACAGGCAGTTTAAGCACAATGCCAGCTGAACAAAGAAAGAGTGCAGTGTATTAGTCTCCCTGACTTAGGGCCAGATGTTAGCTATCCATTTTACTCTGCAAACAATAAACTGGTTTTCTTTCTCAGAAGCCCACTACATCCTGCAAACAGAGATGAAACAAGAGAGAGTTGTTTTTGTACCAACCCTGAAAGCATAGACAGGCAACATTTCACTGTCAAATTCATGTACTCTTAGCATATTTATTCTCAACTATGAAAATTACAATACATTGAATGCACAAATTTATTCCATGTATGTACATTTTAGACAAGATAATCTCAGGGTAATGAACTTAATTATAATGGCTGTTGCTTGAAATAATGTATTAAATGTAAGGGTTTTGCTTTAGCTTGTTTCTAATAAATAAAAAGCGGGAAAGAAGGTTTTGTTGGGTTTTTTTGCTTTTTGCCTTTTTAAAAAGCTTTACAATGGAGAAGCTGAAATGTTTATAAACTAATAAAAGGTTAAATTTATAAGGAAAATATTCAGGAAAAATCAGCAAAATCTTGTACAATGGGAAAATGGATTGCACAAAACATCAAATATTGTTCAGTCTCTGTTAAAAGAGCAGCACAGGTGAGGTTTGCTTTTTATGTTACCCACCGCACAGTCCTGCAAGTAAATGCAGGTCCATGCTTTTGGCTGAGGATCTCTTTCAGGAGAGATTTTTGCACTCAGCAGCCAAAGTGTGCCAGCACTGGAGTGAGCAGTGTTATCGGGTGTTAGCTGCAGCACTCTGATACATCCTTGAGACCTAGCACATCATTAGTGATATCTTCACAACTGAATGTGCGGGTCTTAGGTCATATCCCAGACAAAGCAAAGGATAATTTTCAGAACCAAAAAAAAAGAAAAAAATTCCTTATTATGGGCCTGCAGGTGTTCTTCTGTACATTTGTTTTCAGCTTTGTTATTGAAGCAACTCGTGTTTTTAATAAAGCTTCTGCACTAAGATGCTGTTTGACAAAAGACAACACTGGGACTTGAACAAATGTTCATCAATGCACTGAAGTAAACTGGAAGAGGAATGGATTTTGCAATGTAACGGAGACCAATGTAAATAGTAGGCCTGATTCTCTGTGTTGGCACCCTGTGGGATCTTTGACACCACTCTGATTTAGTAGTAGTTTACACCTACTTTGAATAGGCATATATGACACTCCAAGGAACGGGGTGACAGAAGAACAGGTCTGAAACACATACATTTCAGAAAAAGTTCATGTAAGAGCGATGTAGTCATGATGGTTCCAGAAATTCTGTGAGGCAAGAATTCCTTAGAGTGATAGCTTTTAATGAACCAATTATGTTGTTAGGATAAAATTAGACAAGCTTTCAGACATTCTTCCTCAGACCTGGAAACCCTCTGATAATTATGGCAGTTGACTTCTGTAGCTATTGCTTCTAAACTACATGCACGAATAACTCCATATTTTCATGTATGTAACAAAATAAAACCTATGTTGAAAGAAACATGTTGCCTAAATAGAGACAGCATGTTATCATTTTATAAATATAGCATGTGTGAGCAGGTTATAGCATAAGCAAGGGTAAAAAAGCTTAATATTTGTAACATCAGTCAACACAGAATTCACAGAAGTCCAGTAACAAGTGTTCAGTCACATGCAGACTAAAGGAAGGATATCTTGCATTCAAAAGCTTGTCTAACGTTACCCTAAATACATAGTTGGTCCAATAAAAGAGACCACTCAAAGAAATCCTTGCCTTTCACATCAGCAAAATACATTCACCACTTTCTTTTATAGCAGTATATGATACATACATATTCTTTATTATATTATACCTTTCCACATGGAAGAACAATGTATTCAAACTGTGACTGAACACTTGTAATAGGAATTATGTGAATCCTATCTGGACATTTATGTACCAATATTAAGACACTTACATACCAATATTAAGCCTTTTCCCTTTCCTATACTATAACCTGCTCACACATATAATATTTATAAAATGATAACATGCTGCCTATATTTAGGCAATGTGTTTCTTTCAATATAGGTTTTATTTTGTTACACACATACACACACAGATACTTTTTATAATGGTTGTTACACTCCTAAAGTTCACTTCTCATCACAGCCCTGAGAGTTTTCTGCCAAGCTGAGAACAGCTCCTTGGCATGGCTGAGGCAGAATGGGATTGCTGAACAGCCATATTTGCACGGAGAATATTGAAAGTTCACACAAGTCATGACAATTCTTCTAGACTTCCTACATTCTGCTGGCAGACTTCTTTTCTAGTTACAGTCTTGTGGGCATGCTACGGACTCCTATTAAACACAGTTGGAAACCCAGTGACAATTATGGCAGCTGACTGCTGTAGCTATTGCTTCTAAACTCTGAGCAAAACCAACCCCATATTTTCATGATAACAAAGGAATATTCTGACTCTTATTTTCAATATGAAACTGCTTTACATGTCAAAAGGCATCAGAAACTATACAGTATAAATTTACAACACACTAGCTGCTCCATATATCAAGGCCTACATGGATCCTCTTGCTGTCTATTAAGTGTGAGGTAGTTCAGTTTGCTTTCAAAGTGGCGTAAACCCCTTTCTTACGAAGGCATAAATGCATGCATGGATCCAAATGAAACTCCTTATTTTAGATAGCCAAGTAGCACTTATGCCATTAGTTAGCCACATAAGTATCATCTTAGGCCACTTAGATTCTAGATCTTATTGCCCCGGGTGCAACTTGGTTTGTTCTTCTGGGCATGTTCAGAAAAAGATCTGCTCTGGCAGTTTATGTTATGTGGCAATCCCATTCTGCTCCGGAACATGTGGCAATCCCATTCTGCTCAGGGAGGTCTTCTTACCTTTTTTGCCCAATAACTGAGTGGTGAGAGCACTTGCCCAGGAGGTGGGAGATCCAAGTTTTAGATCCCCATTCCCCACCCCAGCCAGAGTAGGTTGGAACCTGTATCTCCTGTTTCCAGGGACCATTTCTCTAATCAGGTCAGCAAAACCAAGTGCCCTACATCCCTCTTATTGACATGGGCCCACTGGGAGCCAATAGAGGAAGATATGGGGAGGCAAAGGACTCTGTGGCTCAGTGAGATGGATGTTGGAAGGGAAGAAACCCTGGATTCTGGGCCCTGTCTCAGCTCTCAGTACTGTTTCTCCATTTTGTCCAATGATTATTTCATGCAAATATGGAAGCACTATTAGGGGGACTTCTTCTCCACACTAGCCATGGTTTTTCTGTGACCATGTTTCTAGGGCTCGCATAAGGCTCACATACATTTGGAGCTGTTGTTACTTGTGGACAAGCCAAGAACAATATGCAAGCAAAAACACTCCAACTTTAACTCTGAATGCAGCAATATTAAAGTTGGAGTGATTTTGCTATATTTGTTTTGTTCTCGGCTTGTCCACAAGAAGCAATGAGAACACAACAGCTGCTGCCCCTTTTGCAACATTCCTCTTTGGCAACTGCTCTGAAGGTACTGTGTGTTCATATCCACAGAGCTGTATGCCTCCCTGGGTGGAAAAGAATTACCGCAGAGTGTAAGTGACCAAGGCAGATCCCTTCTGACCATGCCCAGAGGGACCAGGTGAGTTCAGAGTGAGGAATACGCTCCAACTTCTGCTGAAGTATCCCAAAATGCCATGTTCATGGATAGTTACTCTATCCCTGTGGCATCCATGTACAAGAATGTCCTAGAATTTGCCCTCTTCAAAATATGACCCCTAATGCTACATGTCCCTTCAACTGTCATCCCATCCACCTCTAATGCTCTTGAACATGCCATTTAAAAGACTGCTTTGCCTGTCTCTCCTCCAACATACTCCTCACCCCTTTCCTATCTGGCTTTCATCCTCTTATCTCACTGAGTCAGCTCCCACTAACATCCCACTACTCTTTCTGGCTACACTGTCTCAGGATTTTGGCTTTGTCCTCTTCTGCCTCAGGGATCCTGCACTCTGCAGTATAGATTCATAGATGTTAGGGTCAGAAAGGACCTCAATAGATCATCGAGTCCGACCCCCTGCATAGGCAGGAAAGAGTGCTGAGTTCAGATGACCCCAGCCAGATGCCTCTCTAACCTCCTCTTGAAGACCCCCAGGGTAGGGGAGAGCACCACCTCCCTTGGGAGCCCATTCCAGACCTTGGCCTCTAACTGTGAAGAAGTTCTTCCTAATGTCTAGTCTAAATCTGCTCTGTGCTAGCTTGTGGCCATTATTTCTTGTAACCCCCGGGGGCACCTTGGTGAGTAGAGCCTCACCAATTCCCTTCTGTGCCCCCATGATGAATTTATAGGCAGCCACAAGGTCGCCTCTCAACCTTCTCTTGCGGAGGCTGAAGAGATTCAGGTGCCCTAGTCTCTCCTCGTAGGGATTGGCCTGCAAGCCCTTGACCGTACAAGTGGCCCTTCTCTGGACCCTCTCCAGGTTATCCATATCTCTCTTCAAGTGTGGTGCCCAAAACTGGATGCAGTACTCCAACTGTGGTCTGACCAGCATCCGATAGAGGGGAAGAACCAAGGAGGTGATACTGTTTGTCATGCATCTGCTGATGCATGATAAAGTGCAGTTAGCTTTGCTGATGACTTCGTCACACTGACAACTCATGTTCATCTTGGAGTCCATTAGGACTCTGAGATCCCTTTCCGCTTCCGTGCTGCCGAGCAGGCCATTTCCTAGGCAGCAGATATGCTGGATATTTTTCCTCCCTAGGTGCAGCACTTTGCATTTCTCCTTGTTAAATCGCATTCTATTGTTTTTTGCCCGTTTGTCCAACCTGTCCAGGTCTGCCTGTAGTTCTTCCCTGTATGGTTGCCACCTCCTCCTATTTGACATCCACCCTCCCTTGACATTCAGGGTTCTGTCCTCCTTTTGGACAGATATTCTGTCCTCCTTTGATTCTGCTCCCATTTTTCTTGTTTTTCAGGGTCTCCTCTGGTGGGATCCTATTTTGTTTTCCTATGAAAGTCCCAAAGATCTGTAGCCTCCGTTACCTCTTATACATCCTATCTTGGGGAACCTCTCTGTTCATAGTGCTACATCTGTTATCTTTAGGTCAATGACTCACAGATCTGTATCTTGCTCCCTTAAAAACACTGGACTTGCTACAGTCTTTCTAGATCTTCTTCCACAGCATAATAAGAATTCTGTTCTCATCAATTGAATAGCCACCACACTTATCTGACTTTCTTGACAGCTATTAGATTGCTTCTTTGGTAGTCATCACTCTGGTTGATATAAAATAGAACTATGATGATATAGACCTAAATTATGTGCAAGGTCCTTTTACTCTGTGGCAAACTTGTGTAAGACTAGGAATTCTGCAGCAGTTCTGATTGCATTACAAGTTATGGATTTAAGTGTCAAGCATAAAAAAAAAAAATCAGTACAGAAGTCCCCAAGTTCTTATACAAGTTATATACATACATACATACATACATGTGAGATACATGCACACATACCCATGCACATGCATGCATGCATTGCTGTGGCCCCATTTTCAGATTTCAAGAGGACAACGATTTTCAACTTGACCACGCATAATTGTATCCTAGACATCATTTGGGTCAAATGGCAGATTTTAGCAATTGAGTAGGAGGTAGCAGGGCTTTTGGCTAATAAGGAGAAGATAATTAATTTCCCTACCTACTTTGGGAAGGAGAAGACCGTCTAAGAGTCACACTAAGGTTATGAGACAAAGGCAACAGAAGCGTATGTCTGTTAAAGTTAACTCCAGTGAAATATGTTACAATTATGACATTTAAACTGTCATCTTTGCATTTCAGAGCTAATAGCCTTCTAAGAAGAATGGGATAGTTCACACTTACGACAACTACTAGGCCTGGCTGCAGATTCAGAAAGACCTCTTCATCGGTTAGGTTTGCAAGATTTCCTTCACTAATAATTAAGGCTACAAATAATTAAATGGAAGCTTAAGCTCTGGAAGAACATGTCTATGCAAGGGATATCTTTTAATGCAAACTGCATAGCTGTGGAACTGCAAAATATGCAGGGCCCTGCTTATACTGTATCAAGAACATTGCTGAACCTTATTATGTGACAACAGTGCCTTTTTTGAAACAGAATTCACCTTCAGCACCTACTGTGAAGGACAGTATTATCTACAATAGATGGACCTAGTTATCTATTTCAAGTGTTTTTGCTTAGTGACCAGGATTTTGAGGACACTTAACAGAATTACAGCTTTATTGTAAAATATTTTCAACATTGCTTTTTGCTCTGGTTTACCAAACTTACAAGAAGTATTAAAAAGGCATGCCTTTCTTAAAAGATAAATAACATGGGAGAACTACATATTCTGTGCCTGGCTCTCATCTTCTCTATGACCTGTTTCCAACACCTTGGCAGTACAAAAAGCCCCTTATCATAGTAGTATGATGGTCCTTACTATCAATAAGAGTCAGGCCTGGAAATAGTCCTGCCTTCCAGTCCATGACTAGGGGTAAAATGTTTTAAAGAATTGTGAACTGCATGCGTCTGAGACTCTTCATTTAAACTATAAATGAACATTGTCCTCAGCAAAATTGGAATTACAAGCAGGTAAATTATATTATACATTAAAGTGATGCAAAACAGTGTTTAGATTAGAAATATTCTTAAAGTTAAATATAGCCATTCAAAAATCTACAAAAATCTTCATTAATAGGGGTATAGTATATGGCTAAGGGGTGGGGCTACATGGGGTGGGAATATGATACCAAAAAAAATGGGGGATTGTATTCCCCATTTATTGGTATTGGGAATACCTGGGGTGGGAATGCAATATCAATAAACAGTTTAGGCCATGCCTCTACACAAATTTGTGCTAGTTCAACTAAATCAGTTAAAAATGCTTTGTAGCTAAACTAATGCCAGTCTGTAAGTGAACAAGGCCTTGAATTTTTTGAAACCCAATTCTATCTCACAAGACACTCTGAAAATCTTTTGGGTTCGTTTCTTTACTGCTTTTCATTCTATATAGTTATTTATCCCCATGCAAGAGTGAATGTGTAACACTATCATTGCAAACTGTTGGCATTTCACAACCACTTTGTACAGGTTTCAAAGAGGAAGCAAGTTGCCGTAAGATGTTAAAGCCTGAAAAATCAGGCCTTCTCTAAGGAAGATATTTTGCTTATGCTTGTTTGTAAATCCTTGCTCTCTCTTCCCTATGAAAAACAGGGCTCTTTAAGAATTTCACACTTATGCGTCCAAAACACAAACCATTTCATAGCTATATACAGATTTTTCTTTAAGTTATTTTTCCATGCATTTTAACTTTTCTGCACAGCATCTTCATGGCACTTAATGTTGTCTCTGTTGGTGCTCTGTCAGTATAATGTCCTGAAATCAGTTTTAATTCATTTTCAAATGGCACTTTCCCTTCTTCATGTTTAAAAGGCTCCTTCATTTTATTTCTCTCACATCTCTGTGAACAATCTCTTCTGCTTCAGTGAGGCTCATCGTAACAAGGATCGAGCCAAGATATATTTGCCTTAGACCTGGCAAACAGGGGCCCATGTGGCCTACCTTTAGACTGGGGCAGGATGAAAGGGCAAGGAGGCCTCCTCACGGTTTGCTGTCATCTCTACTAATCCTCCCTTCGTTTAGAAACAATTAGAGAAGTCACCTGAAAGTGTCTACAGAGAAAGTTCTCTTGATGAGTTATGAGAAGCCAATCTAACTCCAACAGCCAGTGCCAAAATTCTGCTCTTGCTTACATACATTGGGGAAACACTGTTTAGTGGAGTTACTCAAGATTTATAATTGAATAATACAGGGTTTGGCCTTGAGCCTTAAAAGAGGAGCACTAATTTGTGCATGGTCAGTGGCATAGAGTAAAGCCAGTTTTCCATGAGTGTAATATATTTAAAAGTTATCTTGTGTGTGTGTGTGTGTACACACACACACGATAACTTTTAAATATACTACACTCGTGTGTGTATGTATGTATGTATACACACACACATTGTACTTAATATATTTATTTTTACACAGTGTTTCATACAATAAAATTCACCTTTATGCAGAGGGGCAATGAAAAGTCTCTACGGGATATACACCTATGGGCTCTTTTGAGGTCTTAAGCATCATAATGGGCTAGCCCCCTTACCAAGGACTAATTTCACACACTCTGAATAAATTGGTGGAGACAAAAAATGAGCAAGTGCAGCTTATAGGAGTAACTGTGCAGCAAAGCAAGAGGGAAACGTGAACCTTGTCTAGAAACTACTTTGTGGACAGTGTACTAAACTGGATTTTGCCTGTATGACTCGACTACGCATTGCAATACAAGGGCAAGACTGCAAGACTGTCACCTGAAGTCAAAGTGGGAGTTCTGACCACAAACCAACTAATTGCACAGTGAACCCTCCCTACACAAACCCTCTTTTATACTGCACCTAAGCAATATTATTCTTTTTCTTTAAATACTGTTATATGCAGTTGACGACTCAAGAAGGTATGAGAAGCCCTTGACTGCAGTGCTGCTAGGACTCTGCTGTTATTACGTTCATACGATGGTGGCAACGTGTCCCAGCAGTGACATGCCCAAACAAACATCACTCATCAGCTCCCATTCACATGTTCCAAACCTGTGGCAGTGAGACTACCCCAGAGATGCACTCCCCACTGCCCCATGTTCATTCTCAAGATCTTTGTCTCTGGCATCATTGAGGATGATCACTGAAGACAACCCCTGCACAGCTTTACATGTGCATTTCTGGGTTTGGCATGTGTGAGCAGGACCCAGTGGGTGCTTGGGAGTGCCTGTGTTTGGACATAATTCCAGCAAGCCATGGACATATGCTACATATACCAGCTAAATCAGTCTTTCATTGCAGCCACAGCTAATCCTGCAGCTACAATGACATGATAACATTTCAGAGGAATTAGTACATGATGGAAATAACAGCTGACTATGGCTCAATCCAGCCAAAGAAAAAATGCAAGTAGGAAGAAAAGTTATGCAGAGAGGAGCTGGAGGGGATGCTACCCTCACTCGCTACCAAGGCTACCCACTTTCCAATCACTGAAGGCAGCCTTGCAGTCCTGAGCAACGTGAAATGGCCAAAGTCTGTTGCTTGGGCAGCGCAGATTTGGATCAGTTATAGCACAGGTGGTGTTTGGGCTAGCTTTGGTAGTGGTCAAGTCTCAGCTCTAACAATGACCCCTTCTGTGGCTCAACCATTTAATTCTTTCAGGCCTTCACTTTTCCATCCATAGAACTGCTTACTTACATCACAATATATACTGTTAGGTTTCATTTGTGTTTGTATAGTCATCTAATGATAAACAGTACCATATAAACAGGTTTTTTGCACAAATGGAGCTATCAATTAAAATATAAAAAGAAATAGGAATAACCTTTATTTTGGTCTTATAGCATTCTCAGACCAAGAATATATCATTATGGTTGCCCTTGATGATACTTCACTATCCAGATTATATTTTAGTCAAGATTAATTTAAATAGCCAGACATCAAGCAGAGTCCAAATGCAATTGTACACCTAACTCACACACATACTGTCACTCATTGCATGTATAAATCAGGTATTCATGTGCACAGATGACCAACTGTGCACACTGGTATGCTATTCAAGTAAAGCCACATGCTTTACTTTACAAAGCTAAACCTGCCTGAAAATCTAGACCTGCATTACAACATTTCATTTAGCAAGAAAAGGTGAAAACTGACAATATTTTTTTACTTTTTGTAGTAAGAGAGTGTGTGTATTTTTCCTCATGGCGTAAACAATTTTAGTAAGTCCAGCATGTGAAATGTCTGCCAGACAGACTTTATTAAATTAAAAGATAAACGGGGAGATGGAACTACTGAGTCCATAATCATAAGACTGCTTTTGACTTCTCTCCAGAGCATGCAGTACCCAGGAAAAGAATGCAAACTGCAAATTAAACCTTCAGTTAGCTTCAGCAACCTGACAGACTGGCCCAAGAAATACTGCTATGTCTAGCAAATCGGAAGAGTGATGTGTTCATTGCACTGAGGTGTGAAGAACCCAGCCCATCTCCCAGGGCACAGCTGGTGAACTGTACACAAGAGAGGGGAAACAAGCAGGGTGGAGTGGGGGAAGGATTGGGGAAGGGACCCAAGGTAAATTAGGCAACATCTTGTGCCTCCTACTTCTTCTACCTAGACAGTTTTGGTTGCCACATCACCTGGAAGGGATTTTCTACTTGAGCAATGTTCTGTGGAGTGTTAGATAATGTCACTGGAATTAGGAGTGTGAATTAGGTTCTCAAAGGCTTCAAGTATCATCCATTACTTTGCCTTACACACAGTCTTATTCCAACACAAGATACTGAGAAAGTTCTTATTTGTACTGAAGCTGTCATGGATATGACTAGCATTAAATAAGCAGCCACATATACCATAAGTGAAAGGCAACACTCTTTGGAAAGAAGATTATAACCTGCACACCCATGAGACACAAAGTATATTTGTCAAGAAAGGGAGATTTTTGATGGTGAAAATTCAGCAAGCCTGGTCTCTCAGTCTTTTTAGTCAGCTTCTCTCTGCAGAAAATAAAAATGCTTTTTTGTAAATTTGCATTCCCTAAATCTCTCTCCTTTTCTATTCGTATGCCTTCAGATCCTCTCAAGTGCTTCCCCTTCCACTAGGGCTCTGTATGAAAGGCACAAGATCTGGGATACAAAGAGGAAGGTGCACAGCCACTCCCAGCAGCAGCAGACTCCTCAATCTCACACAATGCTTTTTTTAGCAAGAAAACACTGTGTGAACTTTAATTAATACCGTTGGCTAATTACTTCTTACCTGAAGAGGTAAATGACTTCATACATACAAACAGTGAAACAATGGTAGCCTTACTCTCAAACTTTCAAGAGAGTAAGCGGACAGTCCCAGGCCAGCCTCCTGCTGGCAGGGAAGAAAGGGCAATATCCATTTGTTCTTGTTTCATTTCCAAGAGTCACTCGGGGTACATACAGATGTTTGAGGAGGTTAGAGGGAGTTCAGACTGCGTCAAAAGTGGCCACCCTATCTAATTTACTTAGCCCAGGTGTGGACCTTACACTTCGATTCCTAGTTAGGTCCATCTAAGTGTGATCTAAATCCTGTACAGAAGTTCAAGACAGTTAGATCGGTCTAAAATGGGCCAACCTGATCTAAGTTAAGTGTACTTCTGAGGTAGTCTATCTTAGATTGGGTCTGGTGAGACTGACTAACTGAACTTCTGTGCAGTTCCCAGAACAGATCTGGGACTGGGAAAGCGCAGCCACTGGCCCCAGCCCTTGGGGCTCCACTTTTGCTACCTCCCTCACAACAGGCACTAGGTTATTTTTAGTCCTCCAGCCCCTCCGCCACATGTACAATCCCTGCCCCCATGGACTGGCTGGTCAGGCTCCCTGAGCCCACCAAACTTCCTATCCCTCAAGCCACTTCTGTTGCCAGTTTTACCAGCATTCACTGGTGCTGGGACCCAAGGAAGTAAGTCAGAGGGGGGGAAGCAGTGGGCAAAATGGGGGGAAGGTTAGTCGCTGGAGGGGGTTGTTTGTGTGGGGGGGCAGGGCAGGGGGCTAAAAATAGCCCCCTGGTCCCAAGGGGTGGGGGAAAGACCCCTTCCATCTCCCAAACAGCCCCTCTCCCACGGACTATGCTAGTCCCCTGATCCCATCAAACCCTTCCGAACCCCGCCAACTTCCTCTGTGGACCCTGCTTGCCCCCCAGCCCCTCAATCCCCCCTGCAGACCCACTAGCCCCCCCCGATCTCCCCACAGATCTCACTTGCCCCCCTGATTCCCTTGCAGACCCCGCTTGCCTCCCTCCCAATCCATCTGATCCCTCCCCAAGAGCCTGCTTGCCCCTGATCTTCCCAAGCCCCACCACTAGCCCCCACATCCTGACTTACCTTAGATTGGGTAGCCATTTTTAGCTCAAACCAACCTCCCCCCAACCTCCCCAAATGTCTGTATGAGCCCTCAGATGCTCTGCTCATAGCTACAAGTATAAGAAACTGGACAAACAGAGGTCCCACTTCCTAAATACAATCTGGCCCCTTTATGCTACTTGGTTCCTTGCTGGGCGTGGGATTCTCAGTTGGCAAAGCCAATGCTGACAACAAGAATTCCTTCCCCAACCCAGAATAGGGGCCACGTTGGGGAAAAGGGGGTTGTGGAGGGGCAGAGGTGCAAGCTCTTATGCCTTGATCTATACTTAACATTTTTGGAAGTATACAGCAACTTTTGGTTAAGAATTTCTCTTTTTCTCAAACACACAACATACCCACCTTACCAACATAGCTATGCCAGCAAAACTGTCCCCACAGAAGTACTGTCTTGCACTTTTCATTGCAAATGAGCCCTATGGAGCCTTTGGTTGGGGAACCCCCTAACTGGGTCTGTTGCACGTGCAGACAGGCTTTAACAATTGAGAAGCCTACTCAGAGGTGGTTCTCTCCACCAAAGGATGCTTGGGCTCAGGAGATAATCCATCCTAGGTCAAGCAGGAAGCATGTTGAAGCTGCACTGTTCGGAAGAGGGACTTTTAGGGACTTTCTTTGTTGAATATGAAAGAATGACTTACTTTTTTCAGCTGTCCGTAGCATTTGTTCAGAAGAGCTTTGGTTAATTCTGTTGCACTGCTTCTCCCATGAGCATGTGAAGGTGAAGACTTAAGAGCAATCACTGTAAAATAAAAAAATAAAAAAATAATGGCCATATTTTCCTGTGTTATAAATAATGTTGTAACTAGCAACTAAAATGTGATTCTTTTTGTTCTGGCCCATTATTATAAATGTTCCTTCTTGCTCCCTAGTCTTGATAGTTCAACTCACTCTCTACATGGACTTTGAGAACCTTCAACACCAACTCCAGTTTGAAAGCAGAGCTAGGTTAAGCATAAGTTTTGTAAAATCTTACTAGACTGAAAGGCTCAGTCATTTCCTTCCATTGAAAAACCCACAGAAGGGAACAAAAAATGATTTTTTGGTGCATGGACAATTCAAGTAAATGGTGATTTTCAGTGGGAGGTCAGAGAAAGTAACAGTAAGTAGCAGCTGCATGGAAAGGGCAGGGGGCTGACCTTGGATTCCTCCAGATCTCAAGGTTCTGTGGAGAATCCTGACCCCACTTCATGCACTTCATGCCCTGCTGCATGTTGTCCTAGGAACTTAAAATGACAGCAAAACCAAAATAAGTGGCTGTGATATTACCGATCCGCTGGTCTACAGCTGAGGAGCACTTCCCGTTCCATTCCACTGAAAGAAATTGGACCATGAATTCTAACACCACCGCAAGATCACAGGAGAGTTATAGTGAGCTGTCCACTTAAAAGTGAAAAGGTTTCAGAGAGGCATGCCACTTGGAACATTACCACAAAAGTGATACAAAGTCAGCTGAAACTAGTATTTCTTCCCAGTCTCTGGCTTAATAACTTGTAAAACCATTACAGTATTTCTTGCTTTCTTCCTCAAGCCCTGTAGCCTCCCCTGCATGATTCTCTGCCCATGTTTACTTAGTTAAAAGCCAAAGCATTCGATATATATATAATTCTCTCTCATTATTACACATGCAAAGAATAAACAGAATTTTATTTGATAGAAAGCTTTGGTTCCGATTTTCAAAAGGTCACGTGCAGAACTGAACACAAAAATATGAATTGGCATAGTCGGCAACTAGTTGCAAAAGCTGTTTTGGTAATCATGAATGCAATTTTTTTTTTATATAGATATAGACACCCCCCCACCTATGTATGAAATGACCATGAACATGCAAAAAAACTTTAAAAAAAACCCCAAACCCTGAACAGAAAGAAACTAAAAAAATATGAAGTTTGAGTTGCATTTATTCTACTGTAGTCCATTAATTGTGCACTTTGGCTGCTAAAGCATTGGCCAGGAAGAAACTATTGGTTCTAAAGCATGAATTGTATTGCTGAATTTTCCTATTGCAGTTCTGCTCCCTTTGAAATTGAGTTTACAGTTAAAAAAGGAAAATGTATTTCTACTAAGCTCAAGTCAGCATTCACTGATCTCAACAGGCTTCTTTCCAGTGACAACAATGGACTGTAAATCAAACTCATGATTATGATGCTACAAGTCCTCAGGCTACCTGAAAATGTTTGTGATTGTGATAATGGTGGTTCAAATAGTTTGCATATTTTTTAAAGAATGAACCCAGAATAGTCCTTTAATACTATTACTAATATTATAATTTTCATATTATAATATTATTATAGTGTTACTCAGAGGTCCCAATAAAAGCAATTCCTCATTATAATACCAGTATACCAGGTTATGGGCTAGATCTTCAGTTGGTATAGACTAAGACTGACTGAATTGTATGAATTTATCCTGATTTCACATTAGCTGGATGGCTTGTTCCTCTGACTCAAGTTTTACAGTTTGAGGCTTGGACCCTACAAAAATATTGCTGTGGTCACAACACTAATCTCCTTTAGATCCCTGGGACTAGTCATGGCAAGTAAAGTTATATGCAAACATGTTTGCAGGATCATGGCCTGAATTAAGAGACAATGAATCAAATACATGTAAAACAAATGGAGGGAGCAAGGGAGGAAGGACAAGAGTAACTGAGAGAGGAACACGTGATTCTATACACAGGCTATGAGCACAAATTGCATGTTTTGATGGATTATTTTAAGAGGATACAAATGACTAAACTATATTAAATCAATTATCATAGTCTGTTGAGTGCATCCTCTTGTTTTTATGTTTTATTATGGACATTAAAATTTGCAAATTAAGTTAAATTAACTAAAGGGAAAGAGAGAGAGAGAGAGAACTATTAAAAACATTCTGACACAAAAAAAATGTGTAAGGAACTCAACTTTTTGATTTTACAGCCTGAAGTTTCTCTTTAAGCTGTGTATTGTGACTGCCTTCTAGGATCAGTGTCCAAAAGTCTTCATAATCTTGCTGGTTCTTTAAGATTCCTTGTCTAATCAGGTCATTCTGCAATCCTACAATCTTTAAAAAGAGAGAGAGAGGAAAAAAGGAAGAGAGGAAGTTAAATGAATAAAAAGTATATTATTTCAAGTTCCTATTAGCTTTATATTACTTACTATTCTTATTATGTAATTAACAAATGCAGACTGAATCCTGCCATAGCTGACACAATGCATGTGAGCAGAGAAACTTTCTAATATGCCCACTGTTTCACAGTTTCATAGTTGGTAGGGTTGGAAGGGACCTGAGCAGATCATCAAGTCTGACCCCCTGCCATGGCAGGAAAAAGTACTGGGGTCAAACAACCCCAGCAAGGTGTTCATCTAACCTCCTCTTAAAGACCCCCAGGGTAGGAGCCAGCACCACTTCGCTTGGAAGTTGGCTCCAGATCCTAGCCGCCCTGACAGTGAAGTAGCACCTCCTGATGTCTAGTCTGAATCTACCCTCTGCCAGCTTGTGACCGTTATTTCTAGTCACTCCTGGTAGTGCTTGGGGGAACAGGGACTCCCCCAATGCCTGCTGGTCCCCCCTGACTAGTTTGTAAACAGCCACTAGATCCCCCCTCAGCCTTCTCTTGTGGAGGCTGAACAGGTTCAGGTCCCTTAGCCTCTCCTTGTAGGGCCTGCTCTGCTGGCCCCTGATCATGCGGGTGGCCCTCCTCTGGACCCTCTCGATGCTGTCCACATCCCTCCTGAAGTGTAGCGCCCAGAACTGGACGCAGTACTCCAACTGCGGCCTGACCAGTGTCACAGAGGGGGAGGGTCACCTCCTTGGACCTGCTTGAGATGCATCTGTGGATACATGACAAGGTGTGGTTGGCCTTCCTGACCGCGTCCCCACACTGCCAGCCCATGTTCATTTTGGCATCAAGAAGGATGCCACTGTACTGGAGAAGTTGTATGTGCCTGAAGATTTGTTCAGTGGCCCATATATAAGGTACTCTGGGACATAACATATTGTACTTCTGATACAGACTGAAGCCTGTTCACTTTCCAATGTCTTCTGAGCACAACATCTAGCACCATACTGATAGAATGAATGCTTTACATATGCCTCTTTTCTTGCAGAGCACTCCTCCCTGGGGTTGTGATGAATGCTCCACCACATTAGACAGTGTACCTTCCATCTGATTAGAACGTGCTACGGGGATACTCTGTCTGGCGACCTGTGCAGAGGAAGACGCTCTCTATACGCCCCCTCACCACCGGTGCCACGAGCAACATAGAGCACAAAGTAGGAAGTTCTGGAGCTTTGAATCTAAATATTATTCCTTTAGCACTGGACAACATTTCCTTTAAACCTGTACAATTTCAGTGCCCTATAAAGGTGATGTATGATGGCAAAAGGAGACATCATTAGTATGATATCAAGAGGAGACCTCACCTGTGAACTGTAGGAATACTTCCCCTCCAATTTTAAGAAGCAAGAAGGGCATGCATGTATGGAATGGAGCTAAAAGACGCATGCTGGGCAATTCTGGCATTTAGATTTACTTCTCTCTCAGAGAAGTAAAGAAAAGCTTCTCAGGAGTTCTGCAGTCACAGCAGGCTTTCAACACTAATTCAGCTCTTACTGAACCAGTTTGAGTAATCGTTATCTATTTAATAATAAAGGCAGCATAACCATTTGAGAAGCATGTGAAGGGAAGTTATGGCTTTGGATTCCCACCCCCCCCACCAACCAAGCAGAAAACACAGGACTAAAATTTGTGTGCATCTAAAAAGAAAAGACCAACAAAAACTGCATGCTGGGGGGAATAAACCCACTTCTTCCTTCAGTCTTAACAGATAGTATTCCTTGCGTTTACACATGCAGTTCCATTATATCCTCCTCAGCCAATTAGACCAAGTTAAAAGAGCTACTGTCCATTCTAGTAGGCCATGGTAAAGTGCTGACCACAAACAAACCAAGGACCACAAAGATAAAATGTATTACATTATCTGAAACCTCTCTCCACCACAATAAATCTATTCTACATCAGCACTGGCTGATTTACATCCCCAAATCCTAAGAAACATAAAATGTTCTTACTGCATAGATAGTTCTACACTTATTCTATTACCAAGAAATTGATCCAATCCCCCGTGACTGTGCTTGCTTCCACATATAAAAATCTCTCTCTCTAGCTATATATAGACACACCAAAGTGAAAATCTGCATTTGAGAAAGAACAGTCAGATATGCAGATTAAGCTCAGCTCCTAAAGACAGACATAGATAAGATGCAATTCTCAGGGGTCTGAGAGTTGCTGTTTAGGATCTATTTGTAATTCAAAAACAAAAAATCCCTGTAAAAGAAGCAGATAACTCACAAGCACAGAATTGGGATATTTTTACTAGTTCTATTCTTTCCATATTAGCAGTAACTGAAACTGGTTTCCCTCCAACAGCTGCTCTGTGGCTTTTTCAAAATGGGTAACTTCAGTCCTTTCCCTAATAGACAAACATTTATGTAACAATATGGAGTGGCTAACTGGCATGCTTTTTTGGCAGTCTCAGCAGGGAGGCCAAGAACTGAATAGGAAAAGGGTTTGAAATACTGATCCATAGAAGAGAGAAAATTGCCTGAAGGCAGACTGGTAGGCAGGATGGGAAAGCTCAAAATGCTGCAGTGTACGGTATACTTGCTCTACAAGTAAATTGGAGGAGTTTAATGCAAAAGTTGTTAATTCATTAAGATCAACCAAAGCTGAGAGAAGGAGAAGGCAATTTTAGGTGAATGCAGAGATTTAGATAGACAAAATAAAAACAACATCATGAGTTCATTTAATGTATGTTCAAGCAGAGCTCGATGGCAGACACAATAGCTCCAGATTGCTAAAAATAAGACACATTCATTATAACATTTTACAAATAATTCAGGACCCCTAGTACAAGGAAATGTAATTCTTGCAGCATACCAGATAATTACTGGACTGCGGAATAGACTCAAGGTACTTAGCATCATGAGATAATCTGCAGCAGGGCACTTGATGTCGAGGCGTACACTTAAAAGCAAGATGAAGTTTTGGTCAGTATTTTTTTCCAGTAGCTGGGAAACAAAGCACAAAACAAATGACAAGTAAACATTCAGCCACAGGAAGCCATTAACAACAGTGGGCACCAATTAGGACTCAGCAGGTATTCCTAACACCGCCTGGTGCTCTAGTCCTGCCTCAAATGCTTTGACATAACACTCTCAAACTTAGGCTTAGGAAACAACAGGCTGTTTCATTTACTCAGCAATTTGTAGCCACATATTCCTGCTGATAGGCCCATAAACCTGTTTGTAGTCTTCTTCTGTTTCCCTTCAAGTTTGTGTCATTAGAAACTGCAATTACTGTCTGACCAAAGGAGGACACTTTTCAAGAAAGAAAATAAAATTAAGATAATGTGAGCCTTCTCTCTCTTTCTTGTCTCTTATTTCCAAATTCTCTTCTGGCAATGAATATAAAACACAATGGGTGACTTCAGGAAAATCTGCTCACAAAGAAAATACGTGCTATTTCCAGCTTTTCTCAACATAGGCATTTCAGTTTTTTTTAAATGAAAAAACAAAACAAAAACAAACAGAATTTTCAAACACACTGCGTTGTCAAGGAAGGTGAGGAAACCGTATCCTTCTTAAAATTTAGCCATGAACTTAAATGGTGATCATTTGCATAACAAACACATTTCCCCCAACTGAGAAAAAAGTAAGAGAGCGAAATAGCTGTCATTTTAAAACGTTTGCATTAGTTAAAAGATATTTTCCAATTATACAGCAAGGAATTTAAAAGGATTGTGCAAGCATTTTAAAAACCATTCATGAATTATACTTCACCCAGCATCCTCCTGATAGAGGCAAATACCACTTGCAAAGAATACAGGATGTAATAGATTTTTATTCTTGGGCCTCAAGTCTCCAGAATAAGGCAGGCTGAGAATTCCCAAAGCCATTGGGTCAACTTAAGTCAAGAGGAACAAAACCCCCTGGAGTTACACCATTGAAACATCAGTGAAAGATCAGAATCCAGCTCATGAAACTAGGCTCCTCCTTCGGCACATCATGAGAAATCCTGACCCTGAGAAGTGGGTGGAAAGAGTCAGTGATTCCACTATTTTACATAGATGTCAGGGAAAGTGCTTCAGCCATCGTTCTGCCAGATGTAAGTTGATCAAACCATTGTTACCAGTGAAAATCTAAGAATTCTTCAGATCTTCGTTAATCAACCTGTGATGTTTCTGATTAGCTACTTACTACAGGGAGCTCCTAACAGCCTGTTTTTAAAATACCCAACAACAACAACAAAAACTCTGTAAGTCTGATCTATTACAGATGGTTCAGTACAGTCCCTCTAACTGTTGGTTGTAGTAGACTCAGAAGCTGAATTTCCCAGTGAAAACTAACCATTGGTCTCAAAGGGGTCAAGCCTACAGCAGGGCTTCTAGTAGAACTTCAAAATGTCTTGGGTCTTGTGGTGAACACCCTGGTATGGATATATGGATGCATAGTAGATACATGCTGTTAGGGCTTCCCAGCACTTGGCAGCCAAGATCCCTGAAGGATCATCATCCTAGCACCTCAGAATCCTGAAGTGTCTCATTAGTTCGGCTAATCTGATGGAACGTGGCTAGTAGATATCAAAGGGATATGAGATGCCATCAGCATGCAGAGAAGTAGCCCATTCGTAATATGTTAGTGAAATCTTGACTCCACACTACTCCCTGTGTCACAGGAACACAAAAAATCAGCACTGCAACAGGAAGAACTTGGGGCTCTGGTTGTCAGAGTTTCACTGGTGTAATATGGAGGCTTCAGCTAGTTTGCCAACTTTTATGTCTAGACAAAGAGCTGGGAAAGTATTTGGAAGTACAAAATCTCATAGCGAACTGAAGTGCTGTTTCAACACAAAAAGACATACAAACAACTAGAACTCTTGGTTCCAAAATGATACCTTTTGGATGAACCAAGCGTTCTAGTTTTTTGTATGTATTTTTGTCTCAGACCAACATGGCTACCAAGTACACCCCGTTTCAACACAAAGACCTTTACTGAAGAGACCTTGCCGTGTCAAGACTCCTGCCATACAGGAAGAGAGAAACTGTACTTGGAGTTTAAGATACCAAACCTCTCCAGGCATTGAAACTGAAGTTGCCTGAAAACACAGAGAAGATAGGGAAATCAAGGAGAGAAAGAGAGACACCAAGGAACTTGCTCATAGTCACAACAGAATCTATTGGTGGTAGGACCCAGTTCTGTCCTGAAGACGGATCATCTTTCTTTGACTTGGATCTTGAATGGTCTAGGCTAGAGTACAACATTATATGAGAGCAACTTCCTTAGAACTACTTATTTCTCTTGAGACCACTACTTCATTTCACCTAGCATTTTGCCATCATTGTATTGCCTCTGAGATTCTTTTTTTTTATTCTCAGTGCTGACAGCTTTTTGGCTTCATTGATTATATTGTTTAATTACAAAATACCAGTATTTGTGTCCCTAGTAAAATTAATTTCTTATTGCTCTGAACGTAAAAGGAAAGAAATATTGAATTTAATAAAGTAACTTAAGTTATTTTTTCCTTTCCATGCTAGTACAGGAAACACAAAATAATCCTACGTGAAACATAACACTGAACAGCAAAAATATTCAAACCAATAGGAAACCAAAAGTCTTCTCTCTCTCTTTAAATGTGGAAACAATTTTATACCTCTACTATTACCTATTCATGTAGCCTTTAAATTAATACTCAGGTTGGATCCAATCCAGGTATTTACACTCAGTAAAAACTCCCATGGATGTCATTGGTGAATTGAGTCATTGGTGAATTGGCTACAACTTACACCCCTGTATTGGTGAATTGAAGGACTTCAGGTCTGTGCCCCTAAAAATGCACACTCTGTATTATACTCATCTTTTACATTCAGCACCCTGAAAAAAGCAAACACAGTCCTCAATCCCCTGGAACCCACATATGTGTCATCAATTTGCTGAATATTTTACAAGAACCTTAAAAGACCCAGGATCCAGAACCAGCCTGGAAACAAAGTGGGATTTTTCCTAGCATCTTTTACTAGCTTCTGATTCAGGACTTCTACTTTTGATTTTAACTATTTATAAAAGGCACAAAGCACCAGGTTTGTCTCAGATGTGGGTCTAAGAGATGTACATTGAATGAAACAAGAAAAAGGAAACTTGAAACCCTCGATTCAGTCACATTGCTGTGCTCAGTTAAAGCAGCCATGTCTCAATGAGTTAAAAAGATTAAGGTTAGAAATCTGTATTGCTACAGCCTGGTCTATCTGTACATATGTCACTATCTTACTTTAACCTCACTTTTAACCCATCATGACAATACAGTTACTGATCCCAAAATGGTTAAGGAAATGAACAAAACACTTTATTGCTTTGACAGCTCAGTGCAGCCTAGCCCTGCCTTATCATAGAGCTTTATGCTGCCCTCCAGTAATGCAGCAGACCTAGGCTGTAAGAGAGAGAAGGTGGCATGTACGCTCACATGTGCAGTTCTGCAGCAGGATCCCCAGTGATCCTAGCCCAGGGGAGCCAGCAGGGCTGGAGATCAGCACCTAGCTTTTCCTGTGAACAACAGAGGCAGACAGTGGCCAGCACAGCTCCTTAAAAGTTATGGCAGTTGGGGTACACATCTGCTCACAGATTATCCCCAGGCCTCCCTGCAAAGGCTGTGGGACCTGTGTGAACCTGAGGGCAAGCCCCTTGCCTCCATACTCTCTTGAATTGTCTTCCCCAGCAAGGGAAGCATAAGCAGGAAACTCCCAGAAGCTCTCTGTCCTCCTCTTCTATATTTTTCTAAAGGATTGTAAAATATGGCTTACAATACGAGGAATAATTTTATGGCTTAAAATAAAAACAACTGATATTGTTAATGGGACATTGAAGCAGCTAATGGAACTCTATGAACCAGTCGCAGAATGTAAGATTGAATACGGTTTCACTCTTGATGGAAGCACTTTTCAATACCATGGATGCAACAGATCATGTTCTTAATGTTGCCTGATCTACATAGCAGGTACTTCAAAAGCATTGGAAGTAGCAAGGGCTGGGTGCCCACATCTGCAGCTCATTCTATGGAACCACTGCCATCAGTGGTGTCATTAAGTACTTCTGAAGTCCTGAATCTGCAAAGCATTGACAAAATAATCTAACAACGATGTGCCAAAAAGTACTCATGAAGTCTTTAATCCTTTAATCCATGGGTGCATTGCTTAACTCTGCATAATAAAAATGCTTCCAAAATTTCTGGTGAAAAATACCATTAATTTATAAGTGAAGATATTCTACCCATTTAACAAACTGTCTTAACTCTTGAAAGGCACTAACTGAACTGTGATCATTTTCATGATAAAAAACTCAAAACATTTAATTCTATTTAAAAACTGAGAAAAATATGCATTTTGATTCTAAAATTCTATATTCTCGAGAATAGCAAATATTATTTCTGTTATCTAAACTGTAACATCCTTCCTCTGCTCCATTTCCCTAAAATCCACTCTAGCCTAAACCTTGTATAAACTAAAGTTTAACTTCACAAACTTTTTTAATGAAGCATTATAATCTACACAATAGAGTTTGCAATAGAAGGTTTGAGATGATTTACACTGTAATGTCTATTCAGAGGTATTTGTTATAACTCTTAGTTCATCTATATGCAGAAGCACTATATTATTTTCCATGACTTGCTTTACTTGTTATTCTTTACTTGTTTTCATGTTAACCCAGTTAGCCTAAAAACATGTACATTTTTGCAATATAAAGATCTAGGCAGTTTAGGAAATAATCATTCAACTATTAAATTTAAAAGAATAGAAAAATTATCAGAGCCTCATTTTAGATATTGAGGCCTTAATGATACAGTCCTTGAAATTCACTTTAAAATCTTTCTTTGTCCAGGACTAGGTATGGGGATCTATATTTTTCAGTCTACATATGGAGAAATGCACATACTGAACTCTCATTAACATTCAGTGGGATACAGTAATATGACGCCTTAAACACTGACGTGCAAATAAATCCCATAATAGTAAGTATTAGCATAGTTTTACAAATCTGAATGACAACTTAGTAATTGGATGCAGTGGCTTTCCACAGGATTTTAGGCGCATTGGCACAAGGGTGTGGGATTAGCTTGCACTGAGGCTGCCCACATTGCTTTTGTTTGTGGACAAACAGAAGACACCAGGTTGCACAACTATGCATCTGACACTTTTCTCTGGCAATTAAACTCACTAAAACTCAGACAGTTTAAGAAAAAAAAAAAAAAAAAATCAATCAATCAGCCAGCCAACTAACAAACATTTATAAAACTGATAGGAAAAAAAAAACAACTTTAAAAAACACACAAGAAATTTACTTAAATTCTCTGGATGCTTATTTCTTATTGCATGAATACAACTGTAGTCTCTAACACTAAATGAAATTTTCATGAGCTATGAGATTTTAGTATTATTTCCTATAATTCTTTGGCTCCTTAATGGGACAGAGATGCATGTAGATTTTGCTGGTCACTATGCAAGAATGACACTTACAAAAATCCATCCAATTCCCTCCCCATCTGTGCCTTTCTAACCTGCCTACCATATACAACACACACGCCATCTGGGAGACAACCTCCAGTATAGCCAGGGTAAGACTTGCTATCCTGGTTCACACTGGCCCACAGGTTCATCATCTAGATGACCTTAGGGGGCAGGACTTATTAAAAGTATAATTTTCAAGTGAGGTTTAGAATGAGGGGGTTTGGGGAATTCATTCTTTCATGGCTACCCAACACCAGATTCAAACAACAACAAAGATCTAGAAATGACTGATTAGGCCTAAAGTCAGACAGGAATCTAAAGAAAGGAGAGGGAAATAAATTTAACATTGGTACAGGACACTGGAGAATCTGAACAGCATTCTTATCAGTTCTTAATGATAATGTTTCAGATATACTTTTTCATTTTTGATATTTCTATTATATTTTAATTGATTGGCCTGGATGCTTTAGGAAATGCAGTTTAAAACTGCTGAGAGCTTCAAACATAGCCAGATCTGACTAAGAAATAATCAAGGCAGATTCATCTATCACCAGTTATATAAACAAAGATAGAATGAATAAAAGAATACCCTCAGAGACAAACTTCACAGGAAAAAATGCCAGGTTCATTACAGATGAGTGCAGTGTAAATAGAGACAGAAAACAAGATAAACTGACAGAAAACTATTCACAATGTTTTAAAACGTAATGTGAATTTAACAAGAGTTATTAACCTGCTTGAAAAGCGACTCTTTTCTGCTTTGCAAAGTTTCATACTATTTCCTTGATAATCTGGTCTGAAAGACAGCTGTATTACACTAAATAGGGTTGGAGTGGATTGCAGATGTGATATTCCAGGGCATTCGCAAGATGCAAGGTTTGTTAAGCAATATCTTATATTGGAATAACTATATAGTTGAGAAAACCAGCTGATCTGGCAGCTCTCCCATGCATATAGTTTGTCCAATAAAAGATATTATTAAACAAACCTTGCTCCTTGTACTTCTGGCAGACAGTCCTTTTGTATGACTTCACAACAATTACAAACCTTGCCTACACGCAGACTTGCATTTTTTTTTACTTAAGCATATATTTAAAATTGATTTAGCTACACTGGTGAAAATCTCTTTGTAGATGCTCTCATTTTAGTATGAGAGAGCTAATAATCAATTTAACCTAAATCTATTGGTTACTAAGAGCCTAAATAGAAATAAGCCCTCTTTAAATTTAAATGAGTATCTACGGGGGAATTTTCCCTGTATTAACTAAACATTTTAAAACCAATTTACATTAAACTAGCATAATTTTCTTAAGAAGATAAACCATTAGACTCTCAGAAACAAAATTTACTATAATGGCTGAGACCATGAAATAAAGCTATTACAACAGTATTTTTCTAAGAAAAAATCGTTTTCAAAATCTATTTTTCTGTGGTAAAGTAAACTAATATCCATTACTAAACAAATCGCTATGTATTTGAGGCAGGAAAAAAACCCCTAAAACATTTTACATTTTTTAGATAAATGTCTACTTTAAAAAAGTCAAATTTAGGATTTATAAATATAATATTTAAAGAATGTCTTCTCTGTTGGGAACTATGTAGCTACAAACATAATTCAATGCAATAGTCCCTTGTTAAATATGGAAAAAAGCATTTCCTTTAGAAGAGGAAATTCTCTTAAGGAAGTTGTTTTAAGATAAATAAAAGTTCAGGATGAAGCCAGCAAAAGGTGTGAAGGATTTCTCTTTGATTTCCCAACTTGTGTATTTGGGCTGAGACACAGACTACATTTTATGCACATATTAATAGGATGCTAATAAGTCTACAACTCTTCTTTAACATGGACCTGTAGAGAGAACCAGATATGTGGCACCAGATATATTAGCCTTCTTAAACAGTTTTTTTCTCCCCTTTCTTGCAGAGAGAACCAGATTGTGAATTTTTAATTTCAAGTTAAGTTGAGGATGACTTGCAGTCAGCCTATTAAATTAGACTGTTAACTCTGTCACTCTCCATTCAAGCGGTCTTTAAAGCTCAAGAGAGTAGCCAGGTCTGTTTAGAATAAAAAACTACTCATGTTAACTGGGTCAAGAAAACAACTCTTTCAGCAAAATATTGCATCACTAAACATCCACAGCACGCTGTTATCTGAAGTCTCTTAGAGGACTGAAAAAACTCATCTTAAATTTGCTTATTTTTTGGTTGTTTCTTGTTTGAATGGATCTTCATTCCTGAATAATTTTATCCTGACTGGTTACTTCTCAGCTAATGGTAATATCTTTTTTTCCCCCCAATGACATTACAATAGTTTTTACAAAACTATTTGTGAGTCATAAAAAGATTTTAACACCACACAGAAGATTAGATACTTAGAAGAGATAGTATTAAAAAAAACCCAAGATCCTAATTTCCTGAAATTTCCCTAGCAAATAAGAAAGGAACACAATGCACTAGAAAAATATATACCCAGTTCTACAGGAACTGAATTCAAGAACTAAGTTTAGTGGCACACTATTGATTTAAAAATCATATTGTGAACATTTTACCTCTTTCTAAGCACAGTGTGCTATTATTGACAGTTTGTAGTTATTTTTTATTTATTTTTCAACTGTTTTGTTTTCCCATTTCTTGTAGGACCAATGAAAAAAAAATCAATTGAGCCACATTCAGTTTGGTTGATAAGTCTGTTTTATACTCAAATCAGGAGACACTACAAAGGAAGGTGTATTTGACTCATTTGAAGTTTGAAAGAAAAATCATGAAAATATATATAACAACATGAGGTTGTTAATATAAAAACTAAATCCTGGATCAAACTTCCTGGGGTATGAAGCAAGCTGTTAAAAGTTTCAAAAACATCTTAGGTCCTTTTCAAAATTTACTCAGAACCAGATGAGCTGATTTCTAATGCGTTTTGGCTAAATAGTGTAGATGTGGCCAAATGGTGTCAAAGCAGTATGTAAATCCCTTCTTCTTGGCTAGTAGGTATCTAAGCTGTAAGTCTTGCTTCTCTATGAAACTTATTTTCTATAGAATAAAGGTATTTGTAGCAATGTTTGTCCCCATCCAAATTAGCTAGCAAAGCCTGGGGAGAATCCAGCATCAGGAGTATAGTTTTTATAAGCCAACCTTAATTCAAATTTTAGCTCCATCTATGAAGGGTTTTAAAACAAAAATTATTGTTTTTCTTGTGGCCATGCTTAGAAGCCTAAGCATTGACCAGGACCCCAAGTTGCACAATATTTTCCAAAGTTCTCCAGAAATCATCAGCATTTTTCAGGCCATCGAAACATGAATGGAGAGGAGAAGCTAGGGGGTCTGCACCATGGCAGCTGCACACAGAGAGCAGGATAAGCATTTGTAAGTGTGAAAAACAAGCAGCGGTACACTGCGGGGCTGTACACACATTTGTGGAGATTAGGAAGAGGTTAGATCAAGTTAAAAATGGCCACCTGATCTATGATAAATTGAGGTGGGGGGGCTGGCAGAGGGGATTGAGGGGAAGGCAGTAGGTAGGGTCTGTGGGGAGGGGGTTGCTGGGATCTGGGAGGGTTTGGCAGGATCAGAGGGGCTCACAGGGTCTGTGGTAGGGCTTTGGAGGGGTGGGGAGGCTCTGTCCCCCAACCCCTAGGACCAGAGGTTATTTTTAGCTCCCTGACCCCTCCAGTGAACCAACACCCCATCCCACATGGCTCTCCCCCCACCCCGGCTTACTTTCTTGGCTCTCAGCACTGGTGCATACTGAGTCTGGGGGGAATTTGGTAATATACCTACTACATGCATTTGTGAAGAGCTGAAAGGTAGTGATTCTCAAGTCAGGTGCTGAGGCACCTGGGAACACCATGAGATCCTTGCAAGAGAGCTACACAATATTAGCACTGTTTGGGCTTATCGCATGAGTCAAGTGTAGATGTATGCATGCCTGAGATTTCCAATAGGAATCCGGGGTGTTGTAGCCATTCTGACCTGTGGTGCTCTTTCCGAATTGTTTGCAACACAAGAATGGTTTTATTCTTTTCTTTAATCAAAAAATGAGTGAAAGCAAAGAGCTAGCACTTTGAGAGGTACCAAGAATCTAATGAGAAATGCCTCGTCTTAAAAACATCGATAATTACTGCCTAAAGGAATAATAGGGAAGAGATGGAGCCTGCAACACATTTCAGATAGGACCATGATAAACAAGGAGACATTCTGCCCTTTCACAGAAGCTCAAGTTATAACCTAAAGCTCAGTTAATATAAAGCAGAACCACTGCTTACACTACCAACCAGGTGGCTCTGGACTATGAACGGGTCATGTTTCAGTCTGCAGGACATTTCCACGGATCTGGGAGTATCTGCTGGTGCAGATTTAAATTAGAGCACTGCTGACACTCCACCTAGTACTTCATTGTGGATACAGGCTAACTCAAGATAACATAAGCCAACATCCACCAATCCAATTATTTAGTGCTAGTAATGAAACCAGTGTTGCTTAGGTGTTGTTTCACAGTGAGGTAGCTCTCGTGCCATCTAGACCAGTTAAAGTGAAATAACTGCTGCAGTAAAGATATGCCCTCAGAGACACAAGCATCCTAGAAACAGTACGCGCTATTCAGTCCTGCAGATCCATACGACTAGGCCAGTCTTGATAGCAGAGACAGAACACACTATGTAGTGACTTCTCCAGTCTACTGGAGTAGGGATTGCTCCTCTAAGGAGCTCTGCTTCCTAGGCCGAGTGCTTGACTCAGGTAAGGCACAGATCACCGTGCCTCCTTTCATTTTACCACAAGGTAAACATACTGAAAGTCAACACTACAGTCTGCCATGAAGTTGACCTCAGGAAGTTTACGTGATGGGGAATCCAAGGTATATTAGTTGCCCTATACTTTAAACATGGGATAGCTCAGACTTGTAACTAAACTAAATACACTTACATACACTCCTGTTTTGACACTGAGGATAGGCCCTTAAGAAATATCTTACCAGGCCTCAAAAAAGTCTCACCAATAATTATGTTCTTTTTCAGAATAAGTATGAGTTATATGAAAAAATCTGATTTGTGTGGTTGTATTTGCAGAACAAAGAAGGGCAAGGCAGCTATAATTTAACACAAATAACCCTTGAGTGAATGATAACCTCAATTTCACTCTCACCAGCAAAACCATCTGTTGTAGAGCTAGACTCCTTTATGGAAATGTCTGTAGAAAGTATACATGGAATGGAAGTCCTAAGCCTGAGGTTACATCCTTGACCGCTGTATTTAATAGCCCCAGAAGGATCTACCTTCCATAAATTTGTTTAATCTATTTTTGAATCTGGTTATACTATTAGCCTCCACTGTCCCCTGTAACAATTACCTTCCCAAAAGTTAATTATATGTTGTATAAAAACGCACTTCACTTTGTGTTTGTTTAGTCCACCTAGCCCAGGATACCATCTCTGACAATGGCAGGAGTGGGTTCTATGGAGGGAGAGCAGTGAACTGGATTCAGCTAGTGATACATCTTCATAAACTTGGTTTTTCTTTTCTTTGCAGATATCTTAGGGTTGTTAAGGTGGCTGGTTAGCAACACGTGATCCTGCAAGTTGTCCTTCAAAAACATCTTATTTTGTTTGAAATATTAAAAACAATGGACAAAGGTTGGTGAACTTTAAAAGAAAGTTTGTAGGCCTCAGTAAGATCATAACCATTTGGTAGAAGCTTCCATAGGAAAGCACACAGTGTACTGATTTTTTTCAAATGTAATTGTTCTTTACAAAGTATATTAGAAAAAAATCTTGAAAAGGATATTTATTTTCTTACTGCCTAAAATAAAGTTTCACAAAAAACAGAATTTTCACCTTAAATCTCAAACTTTTATATTTTCTTCCTTTTTTAAGGTCTCTAGAACCTGTTCAAGCTTGATAAGTTGCATACATTTAAAAATGACAGAAAGCCGGGGTGGTTGGGGAAAAGAAGAAGAGGTAAAAAAAATACTGGCCTGGATCTTAGAAGATTGGTGTAACTCCCTGCTCAGAGATCTTGCAATGAAATATAAAATTAACTAACTCTTTCCAGGCCAACCAAAAATGAATTCCATAAAACTCCATTATTTAGAATAAGACATAATAAAAGAATAGCGTGATGGAAATGTGAACAAACTTCAGCATCGTTTGACATGTATGAAGCAGCAAGGAACAAAAAGAAAACCTGGATGTGCGTATTAAAAACCAACTTGGTTTCCAGATTGTCTGTGGCTGGCATTTAAATAAATTTAACATTTATTCTGCATTTAAAATAAGGATTAAATGTTCTGAAACTGCCTCTAATACCCAAGGGAAGTACACGATTCTCTTCCTCCCTGTCTCCTCATCCACCTTCAGGACTTCATTGTAGGATTGGCTGAAATATTTTCCCCCAAAACTGATTTGACCAAGCAAAAGATTTTCAACTAAAACATGTTGATTTCCCTCTTACTTTGAACTTTTCATCAAAAAACCTCAAACCTCTTTGGTTTTACAGTTTTTTATCCTGTTGGTAACAGTAATCAAACATAATATAAGCGCCACCTAGTGCAGCTTGTGATCATACAATTAGTCAACTTCAGGCTAATGACCTCTTTAAACAATTAAAGAGGCAGACTTATTGCTGTCCAATTGTTTTAACTCCAAACTACTAAGAACCCTGTGCATCATAATGCTGCATGATCACAAACAGCAGTGAAATACTGTATTTCCTAGCAAAATCTTGTCTCTTGCATTTCCCAATTTCACCTGCATCCTGCTGGTAAGACAATTCAGGTACCCTGAAAATGATTATTATTTTTTATTATTGAAATGCTGCCGGGGGACACCAGTCATAACTCATTACTTTGTTGTATTATAAACCCTATAGACACCTTACAAAAACCACAATTTTTTCCCAGAGAACCTTATGGGGACCAGTACACAATTAGAGCCCATTTTCACATTGTTGTATGTGTCACTATGTGAAACATGCTAGACTGTAGGTCCTTTACTCATATAAAAAGTCCCATTTATTAACATAAGTAAAGTCAGCTTGCACCAACATGAATTGCACAGCTAATTGATCCTGAGGTCAAAATCCAAAACACTTGCACATATTAGAGTCCTCAGCTTTATCTGTCAATGTAGGATGAAGCATCATCCAGAAATGCTCTCTCTACATTTCTTTCCATTTAACCTCTAGTGAATCACCAAGGTCCAGAATGCTTTATTACCCAGTTTCAATTTTTTTGGCCGCTTCTTCAAAAGGAGATTTACATTAATTCTCAAAAGGGAAATTCTCTAGTTGATACAATTGGGTACAAAGCCACTGACTAATGCTCCAGGTCTCTGCTAGGTCTTCTAAGAAAAGTGACATATGAACAGAATTTCTAATGTAAAAAATAAACAAGAGAATAAGAGTCAAGTCCACAATAAGCTATATCCCCAGACTTCTAATTGAATGTTGTACATCAATAAAAAAAACCCAAGGTATGTGTAAAGCTGGCAGTAATTGCTTGCAATATCTCAGCTTGTTATCATATATTGATTGTATGGGGTATGTAACTAAGCAGTTTCTGTTATTTCAACTATTCATAAGGAAGGTGGAAGTCAGTCTTTGGAGAAGTATCCAAGGTATGAACTAAGCAGATCTGAGAAGAAACCATAGAACAGTCAAACTTGAGAAGAAGGACTGAGCTAGACTTCATTATAAAACACAGAGGTATATAAACAAAATCAAACCCTGGGAAGAGATGTCATTTTGGGCTCTACTGTATTTGTGGACTGTAGCTTACAACAAGGAAAGATAGCTGCCCAAGCAGTTCAGACTTTTCCTTTGCATGAGTTGAACAGTTTCATTGCTACTTAGTCACTTACATAAAGGGCCTTAGTCAACTACATATAGGGCTTGATTCCCAAAAACACTGAGGGCCCAATATTCATACAAACTGCAAAGGAGCTAGGCCAGTGCAAAATGTGTATGTGTTAGTCCAAAAGATTCAGTGTCCCTTACCAACCAGTTGCTCTTCTACAACAGAATCAGAAGGAAATACTGGAATAGGTGAAACAAATATATACAGATGTTAAGGCACAAAGTCCCACATGAAGCCATCTTGTGGAAACCAGTTGGTTTGAGGAAATAAGGGCACCCATGAGAAATCTAGAAAGGTCCCTTTAGCAAGGTGGATAGAGCAGCTGATATTGAAATAGCAAGTGCAACATTTGCGGCTTCCAGAGAAGCCTAATACTGAACGTCTTGCTGTGAAACATTTGGGTTTGCAAATGTTAAAAGGGCTACATTCAGTCTACTTAATTAAAAAATTCTAAAAGATTTTTGAAAATGAATGATGGTGAGCTTCACTCGGTAGTACTATTATGATGTTCACTGGTGTTAACAGTGTAGGCATTTAAAGAACATAGAGAAGATACCAGTAAAATGTGCATGCTTATGCAATTGCAGTTAGTCATTCTTATCGGAGAACACAACACCATAATACAAGAATTCTGAGAAGCTCTAATTCATTTAGGGAGATATTTGTAATTTCACTAAGATTTAAACAGGGGATCCAACATTTAACTTTGGTTTGTATGCTGCAGCCTTCACAAGTACGTTAGGTAAGGAAAACATGGTTTGATGATTTAATTAATTATTGCATGATAAACAGAAAAACACATGTTATTGTCTCATATATAGTCCACTTTGCGTTCAATATCCTTAGAAAAAGAGAAGTTACTTACCAGTAACTACTGTTCACGAGTCACTTCTGTGTATTCTCACCATTTGCCTGCCAGCCTTCTTCTCTGCCTCAAAGCTGTGATGCGTTTTTAAAACTCTTTATTGCAAAATATAAGACACCAAAATAAGGCTGTCTATGCTGAACCTGTACCTTCCTTACTCCCTCCAGAGTTCTCCCTGTTGCTCTGACTAGTCAGCTGAATAGAAAACTGGCCAGGCATGAGAAATGAAGAAAATGCGTATCATAAAGTTCTGCTCTTACAACTGCTGTTATTACTTTCAGAAGAAAATGGGACTAGATTATTTTTACAAATAAAAATCTTTTTATTAATTCAGCCATTGCAAAATTCCCATTTCTGAACCAAATAATGGTCTCCTTGTTCTCCTATAGCATGTGAGACCAGATATTGTAAACTGGAAGAGAAAGGACAACCCCTTCTGGAGATGGAAGCCTTGACAGATACAAATGAATTATCAAAGGGACAGATTTTAGATATTGGTAGGAAATTAAATATCCCTGCTAGCAACCTGCAAAACTGCCATGAAAAGCCAGGTCCACTGGGGATGCATCCTAGTACTTTCATGAGTTTGACATAATTACCCTACTCTGTACAAGGAAGCACATCTCCTGATTATATCACTTGTTATCAGTTTTTTAGTGACTCAAATGAGAGCATTTTTAATCTTAGCCTGGAAAAACTTAAGCAACAGTCAGGCTTTTAGCCATTTTTCTGCCTGCAGAAAGTCCTTTGGTTGGAAATGACCATATTTTACAAGCTATCAATCAACCAAACTGCCAATCCTTCAATAGGAACAGGGATGTACAGTTAGTTAAATCTCATGCAAGCGTGCAAGATTTTTGCAAACACTGAAACAACTCTCAAATTCAAAAAGAAAGCAAAAGGTTTCCATTCAAGTCTTCCATTCTTACCAACATTTCCCAGTCTATACTTTGAGTAAACAAATTCCCTTTCTCCCCCATATAAAATTCCTACCTTTTTTCTTCCTTGATGTTCAAGAATTTGCTTGAACCTGAGATCAGACATTTGGATCTGAATTCGCTGCTTTTGAACTTTCTTATTCAGTAAATCTTTACGGTGCACATACATGGCATTTTTCAGCTTCTGGAGATTCTTGTACGTTTCATGATGACGCTGAAAAAATATAGCCGTATTAAATTTGGGATTATTATTTATTTTTAATATAAGGTCCATTTCCCCCCTAACCAGTCTCTATTTCTTAGTCTCAGGTAGTTTCCTATTCAAAATGTAGGCATATTCCTAGAACTGACTGAGAATCATTTTTTTTTTTTAGTTTCAGGGAGTTGTTTGTGTTTCTATTTCATTTTCCCCCATTCTAGAACAGAACCCAAAATACTTTGAAATCACCTATGATATGAAATTCTGAAAAAAAAGAACCCCCCCCATTGAAGATAAAAGCATACAGTTCTGACAAAAGTGCTTCATTCTAATTTTGACTTTTATAGTGTATTTTTAGTATTAAAAACTGATACAAACCATTTTGAAATAGAAAATCAGAAAAATTCTTCCCTCCCCTCCACAAGCGGGTAAATTGAAACATTTCAACCTTTGTGAAACATTTTTTAATTTTTGTTGCAAAACAGGAATGTTTGAAATTTGTGGCATTTCATTTTTGACCAAATATTTCACTGTGACAAAATGTTTCATTTTTGACCAAATTGGGCATTTTCCCAATGGGAAAATTAACTATGGAAAAAAATTTCTAGCCAGAGGTACTCATTTGATTTGAATTCTAAATACAGGCAGGGAGTACATGGGAAAGTAGGACTCCTAACCCTCAAAGCAGGAGAACATGGGAATGTAAAGTAGGAGCATCTTGAGTTGCTCTTGAAGAAATAATAGGAGGTATCATCTGTGAGAATCTTTGATACTTGTGACTGTGTCGAGTGATATATCAGTGAAAAAGTAAAGCATCTGCATGGGGGAGGGAGCAGAAGAACATGTTGCTTTCATCCACCCAGTGGTTAAGCCTGCAGTACCATCCCCTACAGTAGACACAGGGCTCTTCCAAAGTCTGCAGTGATGTCCTGTGCAATCCAAGGCAGAAGTAAGCAAAGAATTTTGCCCCTAAAGCAAAATTAGGCCCACTCAGTCACAACCAACCCTCCTTTGTAAACAATGGGGTGGGGGGGGGGGCGGATTCTGGAAAGAGAAAGAAAAAAACTCATTTAAGATTTGAATTGCCTGGGACACACCCAATGGAGCTTAGATTTTATTTAAAATATACAAAAGCTATTCATAAAGTAGCTGTAGAAAACTGAAAATATTCCAGTAGAGAGACATACGTGCTAGTCTGAAAGCAGATAATTCTATCGTGTTGGTTAACTTCACATTTCACCACCACCTCCTTGCCAGCGAAACCATGGTTATAGGCCACATGCACACAGAGCTGTGGCTACATTCTGATACAATGCCCACTCATTCAAGCACTGTTTTTATGTAGCACTCACAACAAAGAACCTGCAACCGGCGTGCACTGCTGTTTCTTGTCATACATCAGCTTTACAGGAATGCTCTGTACAAAGCCTTAGAAAGAATAACATACAAAAAACTAGAACCCTTGGTTCCAAAACAATACCTTTTATTAGACCAACTGGAAAATGGCAGAAAAGGACAATTTTCTTGCCATTTTCCAGTTGGTCTAATAAAAAGTATCATTTTGGAACCAAGAGTTCTAGTTTTTTTGTAAGTCTTTTTGTCTCTGACCAACACAGCTACCAAGTACACCCTTAGAAAGAATAAAGCAGCTGCAATCATACTTCTGAGGTGACAGATAAAACCCAGGAAAAAAGAATAAAATCAAAGTGGTTTCAGTTTAGGCTCTTTTTGGAGTGTATGAAAAAATCATGACTCAAAAAAAATAAAAGCCCTTTAAAAAACTATTTGAATAGCTGATTCTAGTTACACTACTTGCATTCCAGTGTCTTTAAATGAAAAAAGGAGGAAAAAAAGTTAAAGATCTTTGATATATTTAAGATTGCCTTATTGCAACAAAAAGCATATCAAAAACACCTACTTCCTCCAGGATTCTTTGGGCTTCTCAGGAACAATATTTAATACAACTTCTATGCTAGCCAAACACCTGCTGGGATTTGGAACACCGGCTACGCTAGGAATGTGCATTATTAAGGTGCTTTAGATAAAGGCCCGATTATTTTTCATTTGATCCAGCAGAAAGCCATTATACAGAATACCTTACAGAAAGATAATATGCTGCAAATGGAAATGTAACAAGCCAATACTGGTTAGCTGGGATGAGATGTTTAGAGGCTGGAGAACAGGTTTAATTTGCTAGTATTTCCTTTCATTTTTTTCCCCACTTGATCCTGTGTTCTTAACTGTAACACCATAAAGAACACAAGAATTGGAGCCTTTGTTATGCATTCATTTAAAGTGCTAATGTACTAATAGGTCATGCACCGACAATAAATATGTAGCCAGACAATGTCCTGTATCTTGCAACGTGCTTGTAATGTAACTACAGCAAAGATGCCAAGTTAAGATGAGCCCCAGCAGGTGGCAATGTTGATTGTAGTTTGGTTCAGCAAGAACCGGTCTCATGGGTCCCCGAGGAGCACTTCCTTATCTACTCTGCCCTAGCCACAGCAGGGGAATTTCCATGGTTCAAGCCCCAGTAAACTGCAAATCCCATTTACAGTGTGTGGTTTATTGTGTAATGTTTTCTTCTTCTCTGTTTCTTGGGGCCCCTGGTAACAGAGGTACGTCAATTATCCAGTGAATGTTGATACATCATATATATTACCATTTAGCCAGGGCAACATATTGTATATATTGCACATACTGTATATGTATAAAGACAATGGAAAGAAGAGGGAAAAAATAAGAGAAAAGAAACTTCACAAAGCTTGAGTTCCTGAAAGGAAAGTGCATTAGAGGCTTAGACAGAACAGAAAAAACACCCATTGCTGTACCTCAATACAGTAACAAGGCTTTGGCACCTCCCAGAACATCATGGCCATGACACTATTGCATGGCACTGCCATTCAAAACTTTATGGGAAGTACCTGACCTAAAGGAAAATCTGCTTTAGTGCTCAGCAATGCTGGGGCTGGCATGCAAAGCATATCATTTCTAATCATATCTCAGAATCTAGTGGTAGACATCCCCCCGTATCTACCAACCACATTACTACTGCATAGTGAAGCATATGTTTAAAAGATGGTTTCTTTTAAAACAAACTGCCTTACTTCATATCACACATGACAACTGTCACAGAATTAAACAGATATTCATGTTGTCCACATAAGGCTGAGCTTAGTTTGATTTGATACCTAGCTGTATATTCTAATAGGCTATCTTCAAACAGTGTGCAAACAGTGACAAAGTGTGGCAATAATAAGCAAGCTGCCATATCTAAAAGGCCATCAGCTAAAAGTATCCTGATTCGCCTGTGAATTATACTGGTAGTTAGACCACTTGGATCTTATGAGTCTTCCTGTTTGCCCTTAGCCTTAGTCTTTAGGTACCTGGAGTGCCTTTGTGAGGACGGATTCTGTTATTAGAACTGGACGGTTAAGCCCATTCCCCTCTTACTTACAATAAAATAAACCACTAAATTTAAACAGTGGGCATGCACAGAATTAACATTATCATTGGCCAACTAATGAACAGCTTTATTGAATAACCACTGTAGAAACCACCAGGACAACACATGGAAAATCCTTTGAGTTGAAACAATGATCATTCCAGTTGTACTGAGTTAGAAACTACTAAGTCTTCAACTGCTGCGCTACGTGCACATATTGCACTACAGTTACCTGTTCCAAAAGGGCCTGTTTCATTACTTCTTCTTTGTCTACCTCATGAAGTGTTGGCTGGTTGTTACTCTTCTGCCTTTTTTTATCTTTCATCATTTGTTTTTGGTTTTCGTCACCCTGGACAAAAGATATCAAAACATGGAGGTGAACACTCCTGGTTCAAAACAATTGCCACATTGTACATATTCAATGCACAACAGAACTTTTGCTTCCTGCTGCCTTTCATTGAAGAACATCCAAATAGGGTTGTGACAAAACTTGGGATAGATTTTAGAAGTATATTTTCAAATTACTACACAAATGCTTTGATTCATTAAAATATTTTCATTCACTTATAGTTAAGTAACAAAACTGGGTAGCAATATATTCCAGAGAACAAAGTACATCGGTATAAGGCTTTGTTTCCAAGGCTTTCAGTAGATGACTTCAACATATGTGCACGGACAGCAGATTGATCACCAACAGCTTTTCACCATCCCCAGAGAAATGTAAAATCTTCAAGTATCACTTCATTCGCTTACTGGGAATTTTGTCTTTTACAAAAAAAGGGGGAAAAGGCAATTATTCCGGGTAATACACACTCACAGACATAGACTTAATTACTGTGTCTAAACAAAGCAAAAAAAACTTCTTTAAATGGGAGTTAAAGTGGAAAACTCTTATCAAGAAATGTTTCTGCCCAGTCTGGAAATAGCGTACGTGCAACAATGCCTACTTTAAGGCATTCCTAGCTGCCATAATCTTATTGTTTCTAGAGACAGGATGCTGCAAGTTGCTGAAAGGAGCCTTGGTAGTTTCCCAGCACACATGGTAATAGCTCCACACAATGCAAAGCTTCTTCAAGCCACTGACACCAACAGATTTTGTAAAGTATACATAAGACCCAAAGTTTCAGGAGTGTGCCTATGGAAGTAATGCACAGGGCAATTTTTTTTACCAGAGAAATTCTGTTGGAATATCAAGATGTCACAGATAAATCCTCAGACCACCAAAAAAAAATCTTAAACCATCAAACAAATAGCCAGTAAGCTAGTAATGAAACCTTCATCATATCTTTTCAATCTTATTAGAACAATATAATTTAATAAGAAAAATGTTAGAATGCCAGGAAATTCCCATTAATGTGATTTAGGATTTCTTAAGTACCTTTAACTTTGTCTTTATATTACACTGTAGGCACTACCATATCTAGTTGGAAGAGGCATCTTTCAGGCTGTATCTAGAATCTAGAAAGTGAGCAGGGCCCACCCCAATACTTACAGAGTGAACATATTCAAAATAGGGACCTGATATTCTTTGAGCATGAGATTTTTGTGGGAATTGTAGAGAGAGAAGATGGGTTATAGGGTGAATGTGGGATGAGTGAGTACCCTGCTCTGTATTAATCTATAATCTCAGCTCAGCTCAGTTTCAGATCAAGGACTTGAAGCCCCAACAATCAGGAAAAAATAATCCGTTCAATTAAGGATTTTTATGCATCCAGCTCAAGATGAGCAAAATATGTGTTTGAGATTTGGTTTGTAACTGTTCCCCCCTCCTATTTACAAAGAATGTGTGTCTGGATGGGGATCAAAGTTTTGCTCAATGAGCCCGTTGCTCACAGCAGGAAGAGTCCCCCTTTCATTGTCGGGAATTCTTTGCTACCAAGGACACAAGGCAAACAGACATAATCCTAACGGCTGCCATTCCACAAAAGGTCTGCATGAGCACACAAAGTTAAGAGGGGGAAAAAATAAGAGAGACAGCCATGACAGCAATTACAACTGAAATTAAAGTGCCTATGAGCTTCACTGGTAAAAATATAAACTAGCTTTATTGTACAGCAGGATTATGGAGTAAGGGGAGGAAAAATTCCTTATGAAGGGCTAAACAAAGTCTATCACAGAAGACTCTACCAATGCCTCTCTCTTGCATTAACACCCATTGTTGTAAGACTTATGAGTGGAGAACAGAGACAATTATTGCCACATGGCCTCAAAAGGCTGTTTTGTAGCTCCCATAGGAAGTAGCAAGTGTAATGAGCACTCTTTAAATCACTGATGGAGATGCATACACTTCCCACATTGAGACTAGTTTTGAATGCCACCTTGGTTATTTGACTCAAGAAATAAACAGATAATAAAAGCACTTGCACTTTACTTCCTTGAAGATGCTGGAGATAGTGCTTCTAAAAGACAAAAGGACATGACTATGGTCCCCCTCTAAAATAATATTTATTGTGCGATTGTGTTAATAGTACTGTACACTGCAGCAGGCTGCATGTTCAAGAAATCTATCTTGTGATACAAATGGCAAACCAGTCACAAAGATGTTACTTATTACACGTGGAATATCTTTGTGGCTGATTCATATTGCACTTTAATTTGAATGTGTGGCACGTTCATTTAAAGGGCACGTGGGGAACTAAGGTGGCCACTGATGCATCCCCAGAATACAGGACATCCCCTTGGTGAAGGATGCTGCCACCACCTCAGTCAATCAGCAGTGAGGGGTGGGGCCACTGGGTCCTCTTGCCAGTCAGCAGCAAGGGGTGGGACCACCATAAAAAGGCCACCTCCCTCCCTTCCAGACTGGCTTGGAACCCTGCCCCTCCTGGCTGTGCACCATCTTACCTCTAGGCACAGCTAATTGAATCATGAGGACAAATGATTGACATGTATTTCCACCAATGAACTGAAAAACAGGACTGTTTGCAGTCTGTTTCTCATTCAGAAACAGGCAGGGGGAAAAGGGTTGAAAAACAGGATGGTCCAATATGAAACCGGACTAATGGCCACCCTGTGCGGAGCCCAGACTCAGGAGCTGCCCCCAATTCCTTTAAAATTGTCAGTATGTGGGGAGTCCCACACTGGAAACCAGCTCCCTGGTGCTGGGCCACCTGCAAGGCCATTTAAACTTTCCAATGCACAGGGAGCCCAGCATCAGTGTGCGGCTCAGCAGCAAGATTAAAAGGTGCATGGGCAGTCCAGCACTGGGGACTGACTGTCCAGTGCTGGGTTCTCTGTGGGCCCTTTAAAGGTTTGGGTGCATGAAAATGTCTTTGGTCTATATATTAATTGCAATTTGCTATTTACATATAATTATTTTATTTGATGCATAATGATCTATATTTGCAATCTGAGGCACTATCAAGAGAAAAAAAATGGGGAAATAGGTACTTTATAAATATATCCAGATGAGGAGGGACTATTATGGCATCTGTGGCCATTTCCTGAACTTGTAACCAGAAAATTCATTTGTACCCCTGGCTCAAGAACAAAGGCAGCTTGCAAAAGTTGTCACTTATTGCAGCAAGGCAGGTCTGAGCCAACTGTAGAATACCAGAAACAGTCTAAGAGGGAGATCACTGATAAGCAAGGTAAATTAGTCTGCTAGAGGCTCCGTGTTCCTGCAGCAGCTACACTATTTCCACCACGTGAAGGTATGCCTATACCTTCTCCCTCCTGCTATCAGGAAAATAACCACACGCACATTTTCGGTGCGTGCCAGATAAAACAAAACAAAACAAAACCAAACCCCAAAATAAAATGTAATATAGCTGCTGCTTGGCGTGGGAGTAGGCTGTATCCAGCCTCACTCCTAGGCTCTCAGAGTCTTAGGTGTGCTTATTGGCATGCCTCCCACCCAGCCCCATTCTCCCCCTGGTGTCATTCTGACAGTAGTGACACCTGATTTTTTATTTTTTGGCATGCACAAAGAAGAACTTCTGGTAGGAAATCACCAGGAAAGAACTTCTGGTAGGAAAACAGCGTTTGAGACACCTTTAAGGCCATTCGGTTGGGCTTCCCAGTCACAGTACGCAAGCAAGGTATTAAACACTAAAGAAAAGAAAAGAAAAAGAAAAACCCTAAACAATAAAAATGCCCTTTGGACAAGCTTACAATGTACACGCTTCCCCCGGTTTATGTGGGTTCTTTATATGCAAATTAGCTCTAATGCAATGAGAATATTTAGACCCATAATTCATTATACGCAGGTAAATTCACTCATGCAATCAGCATAGATGCCCCCCCACCTAAGCAAGTAAGTCTGTGGGGAAAGGGGAAAGAGCCCCACTCACCCCAGCCCTGGCTGCAGCAGCCTGGGAGGAGCCGACACCAGCTGCCTGCACCAGGGCACCGCACAGCCCAGGAGCAGAGATGAGTGGGGACAGGTGGAAACACAGTGCAGCCCAGTGGCTGCAGGCAGCTGGTGCCAGCTGCTCCCAGAGCTGCTGCAGCAGGGGCTGGGGTGAGTGACGCTCTGTTTCCTCTGCTTTGCTGCCTTGTGCAGCCCTGGGAGCGGGACTCCTCCCCCTGCCCCTTCCCTAGTCCCAGCCTTACTCCCACACTGCCATGGGAACCTATCCCTATTTGTTACATTGTAAAGCGGGTTCTTTATGCAAATTTGATTTATGCGCCATTCTCCAGCAACACATGTACAGCATAAATCGAGGGAAACCTGTAGTGAAAAAGAGAATGGGTCATGTGGTCCTTACTTGAACCCTTTGGGAGGAGTTGGGGGGAAAAAAAAGAAAAACTTTGGTAAATGAATCCTTCTATTACTATGCTCAGGAAGTAAGAACTCACCTAACAACAGTCACAACCAGAACATGTGTATTATTTGGGAGGAGGCAGACTGTGCATGTGTACTCCCTCCGCTTCTGCAACTAAGTCTGTGGAGGAAGGGGGGGGCAGATTGAGGCCCCCACGGTGAGGGAGGGAGCAGAGCAGAGGAAGAGACAGGGGCTGGGGTGAATGGGATCCTGGACGGGCGGTGCGACAATCGGAGCCCGGGCAGCTTGTCCAGGTGTGCGAGGGGGCTCCTGCTGCTGTGCGCACCCCAGCAGAGGCCCTGGGGGCACATGCCCTTCCCCAAATCTGTGCGCAGGGTGGAGACAGCTGCTGCTGTAGGCTGCACTTTGCACCCCACAGCAGCTGCTGCTGCCTCCAGACCTGCACAACACTACGTGCATCCCACCGCCGTGGGGGCAGGAGGTGCAGTGCAGTCTAGCAGTGGCAGTTGTGGTGTTGAGCCGCTCCCAGGGCAGCTGCAGCAGGGTGCAAAGCCCAGCCAGGGCTCCTTTCAACCCAGTCCTTGCCTCTGCCCTTGCCTGTTCCCTGCTCCCTCCCCTCACCACAGGGGCCTTGATCTACCTCTCCTCCAGCCCCTTCGTCTTCACAGAATAGATTGATACTTGCCTGCCATGCTGAGCAGACAGTGATCCACACGCTGGGATGTGATCCTGGCTGCATGCACATCCCCCCCACCCCTGCTGCCGCTGCCTGAAGCCCGCAGCTGGGCTGCATTGCGGTCCTACCCACTGCCCCATGTTGGGGGGGGACTGAGCCCCCTTAGCCTCAGCCTGCCACCACCTATGATAAGTCCAATCTAGTAGCACAACAGTAGTTCTGGGTAGGATGCATCTATCAATATACTAACTAACTGTTTCACTTGCTTTAAAATGTGTCCACACCATTCAGTAAACTGTGTATTCAGAAACTGGTTCCAGATGTTTCCAGTTGCTGCAACTGTTGTAAAAAAATATTCCAGACAGAGCCCACCAGTCTCCTTCACTACAAGACCCCAACTGTGAATCTGTACACCAAATGAGGTAGAAGCCCCATAGGGAAAAAAAAGCATGGAATCACATAGTTAAAACCAGTTTTGTCAGTCCTGAATGCATACAGAGGGGCAGATTTAAGATTGCCTAGGCAACCTAATTCTGACAATTCCTAACTTCCCTGTGCTTGACTTTGCATCCAGTTGTTCTCTAGGCTTGCCTGCACATCCTTTACTAAGTTTAAAAAGTAGAACAAACAAACAAAACATTCTGCCATGTAGCTTCATATTGATACTTGTATGGGTTGTCAGCAGGAGTAGGACCTTTAGACCCACAATACTAAGCTGAGGCAAGAAAGTAATTGGCAGTAATTGTTCTCTGTGGACCAGTCACAATAGAGGTAGCTGTCTCTCTTTCACACACACATTTGACTATGAGATTTCACAAATATTTTGTAGTAGTATAGGCATGGTAGGACTTATGATCCTGGGATTTATGCCAGGTTCTGAGGGGAGGATACTCTAAAAAGTTACCGCATGTTTTGTCTGTCCTTCCTAAATCTGAACCCTTTTGCTTCTGACTCCGCATCTTCTTCCTGGTCTTCCTCCTTCATGGACTCCTTGTCCACCATTGTTCCATCCCCAGGACTAGCTCCCTGTCCTGACATTCTTATTCAGTCAAGAAACTTCTTCCTCATCCTCTTCCAGGCTGTCTGTATCCTGGTGACAGAAGTGTTGAGACCACAGGAGGGAGTCTTCCTGCTTCATTGCTATTAGGGGTGTGCGAAGCAGGCCCTATTCAATTCGGATTCAGATTCAGCCCGAATCAGGAACAGTGATTCGATTTGTTGCTTCAGATCACTGTCCCCGATTCAATTCAGCTGCAACTGAATCTGAAGATTTGATGCTGATTCAGAGAATCAGCAATTCGGACATAGACGGCTTTAAATGTTTTTTCTACATACCTTGAAGTACCAGCATAGCTTGTGAATGCTGTGATGCTGGGGCACATGGAGCATCCAGGAGGCTTTGGCTTCCATGACCACAGTCCATGAGCTGCTGGGAAGGGATGGCCCCCACCTCTCTCTGCTGGGGAGGAGACTCTTCTTAGCCAGACTGGCTGACCTGCTCCACCTGGGTTTTAAACTAAACCCTCTGGGGGATGGGGGGGACTACTGCCACTGCTGGCCTGCTGAGCAACCCTTGCAAAGCCAGCAGGCCAAGGCATTTAAGGGAACCCATACTGGCCCCAGCCCTGGAATAAACTGTAGGCAAGGCAAGGGCCCCCAAGGGGATACTTGTGTGCCTATACACAAATGCCAGGAGCTTGGGGAATAAACAGAAGGAACTTGTCCTCCTGCTAAACCAAATAACTATGATATCATAGGGATAATGGAGACCTGGTGGGACTCCACCCATAACTGGGCCACAGGTATAGACGGCTATACCCTGTACAGGAGGGATCAAGTGGACAAAAGGGGCGGGGGCGTAGCTCTTTATGTCAAAGAGAGCTACACGTCCCTACAAGCCAACATCGGTACCCACGGTGGACAACTAGAGACCCTGAGTTAAAATCCGTGGGGAACACGGCACAGGGGATACTATGGTGGGAGTCTACTACAGACCCCCTACCCAGGGTCAAGACCTTGACCAGGAGTTTGCCAGGGAATTGGCTGAGGCCACGTGCTCCCGGTGTACGGTTGTCATGTCTGGATAGTTAAATTCTTCCATCTCATGGGAGGAGCACTCAGACAAATCCTAGCAGTTGCAAAGCTTTCTCTCATGCATGAATGAACTCTATCTGATGCAGGAAGTCTAGGGGCTGATGAGAGGTAAAGTGCTGTTTGGCCTCATACTGGCAACCTGGGATGACCTAATCAGCGACCTAATGATCAAAGGGAAGCTGGGTGACAGTGACCACGAGCTGATCACCTTCACCATCTGCCATAAAGCTGGCAAGTCAGTCAGTAATACAGAAGCCCTCGACTTCAGGAAAGCTGATTTTGACAAGCTAAGGAGGCTTGTCAGTGAGGCCCTAGAGGGCCACAACCCAAAGGGGAGGGGAGTTCAGGATGAGTGGTTGCTCCTCAAGGGAGCAATCCTGGATGCACAAGCAAAGTCCATCCCATCTTGGAAGAAAGGCAGCAGAAGGGAAAAGCAGTCCCCTTGGCTTTGCAGGGAACTGGCAGACCTCCTGAGTATTAAAAGGAAGACCTACAAAGGATGGAGGACTGGAACCACCACCAAGGAGGAATACTCTGCTCTGATCCTGGTTTGCTTTCTGCAGGTCTGGAAAGCCAAGGCTGCAATGGAACTCTAGCTAGCTACAAATATCCAGGACAATAAAAAATCCATTTTTAGATATGTGGGGAGCCAGAGGAAAAGCAAGGGCAACATTGGACCCCTGCTAAACCAGATGGGACAACTGACAACCCATGCCCATGAAAAAGCAAACTTGCTAAATGGGTACTTTGCATCGGTTTTTCACCAGTCCCATGGGACGCCCCTGCCCACTGTGGGTCAGAGAGGCCCAGGTGAGGGAGATTCCTTGCCCTCCATCGAAGCTGACCTCATGAAGGAACACCTTGACAGGCTTGATACCTTCAAGTCAGCCGGCCCTAACGGTTTACAAGGAGCTGGCAAGTATCATAGCTCAGCCCCTGGCATGGATCTTTGAGAACTCCTGGTGCTCAGGTGTAATGCCTGAAGACTGGAAGAAGGCCAACGTTGTGCCTATCTTCAAGAAAGGGAGGAAAGTAGAGCCGGCAAAGTACAGGCCCATCAGCCTGACCTCTATCCTGGGGAAGGTCTTGAAAAAGATTATCGAAGAGGCCATCCTATACAGACTAGCTGATGGCAATATCCTGAGGGATACCCAGCATGGGTTTGTTGCAGGTAGGTCTTGCTTGACCTATCTTGTTTCCGTTTATGACCAGGCGACCTATCACCTGGACAAGGGGGAAGAGATTGATGTCGTATATCTTGACTTTAAAAAAGCCTTCAATCTGGCATCCCATGATCAACTCTTGGCAAAACTGGCCAACTGCGGCCTCGACCTCACCATGATCTGCTGGCTGAGGAATTGGTTCTGTGGTAGGACCCAGAGGGTGGTGATTGATGGAAGTCAACTTTCTTGGTGCACGGTCACCAGCGGGGTCCCTCAAGGCTCTGTCCTAGGGCCTATAATGTTTAACATCTTCATCAATGATGTGGGCATTGGTGTCAGAAACAGACTGGCCAAGTTTGCCGATGACACCAAACTCTGGGGTTAAGCATCCACACTTGAGGACAGGAGGGTGATCTAGGCAGATCTTGACAGGTTCAGGAAATGGGCGGACGAGAACCTGAAGGTGTTTAACACCAAAAAATGCAAGGTTCTCCACCTTGGGAGGAAAAACCTGCAGCATGCTTATAGGCTCGGTAGTGCTACGCTGGTTAGCACTACAGATGAAAGGGACTTGGGGGTCATGATTGAAGGCTCATGTTCATCTTGTGGTCAATGTGATGCTGCAGCTAGTAAAGTGAGCAAAATGCTGGCTTGCATCCATAGATGCTTCTTAAGCAAATCCCGGGATGTCATTGGCCCCTTGTACTTGGCCTTGTGAGGCCACAGCTGGAGTACTGCATCCAGCTTTGGGCTCCACAATTCAAAAAGGATGTGGAGAAGCTTGAGAGAGTGCAGAGGAGAGCCACACACATGGTCAGGGGTCAGGAAAAGAGATCTTGTAATGAGAGGCTGAGAGCCATGGGACTCTTCATCCTGGAAAAGTGCAGGCTCAGGGGTGATCTGGTGGCCACCTATAAGTTTCTCAGGGGTGTTCAGCAGGATCTGGGGGAACGTCTGTTCACCGGAGCCCCCCAAGGGATGACAAGATCGAATGGTCACAAACTCCGCTGCGACTGATTCAGGCTGGACATAAGGAAGAACTTCTTTACTGTCTGAGCCCCCAAGGTTTGGAATAGATTGCCACCAGATGTGCTTCAAGCAACCCACTTTGAACGCCTTCAAGACACATTTGGATGCTTATCGTGCTGAGATCCTATGATCCCTGCTGAATTCCTGCCCTTGGGACAGGGTGCTGGACTTGATGATCCTCTGGGGTCCCTTCCAGCCCAAATGTCTACTAGTCTATGAATCCCACAGGAGTGCGGGGGAGCCCTCCACGTGCTCGGTGGCAAACCCAGAAGTGGATCCACTTCCAGGTCTGCCGCGGAGCGCACTGGGCCCCCTCCCCCATGCTCCCCTGGCTTACCAATTGGCCTCAGGGGGACCCTGGTGCCCCTCCAGACACAGGAGGTACCAGTAGCTGAGCTGGGGTAGGGCAGGGAGGCCCACCCCCCCACACGCTCGCCAGCGGACGCGGCGTGGTGGGGGATGGCCCACATGCTCCCCAGCGTACCCAGAAGTGGACCAGGAGTGTTTCTGTTTCACTTCTGTGTCCACTGCCACATGAATGACTGGTGCCTTCTGATTCGGGGGGGGTGGCACCTGCAGAAGCTGCCAATGGCAGCGGCCCTATCAGGGGAGGCACCAACCCTACCAACAGGATCAGTGTCGGCCATCAGGGGGGCACCAGCCCCATCAGGGAGGAAATGTGCACCCCCATGCACCCCCTAAGTCACCTATGTGCTGCCGAGAGCACTGGGGACCCCCCCCACACACTTCTGTGGGATGCTCCATGAGCCCCAGCATCTCAGCACTAACGAGCCACCTGGTACCTTGAGGTATATAGAAAAAACATTTAAGGGGGTCTCTATTACTGAATCTCCAAATCTTTCCAAATCGATTCAGACGGTTCCAGTTTGATTTGGAGAGATTAAAGGGTCCTCCGATTCAATTCAGATTCAGAGATTCAGCCACCAAATTGGGCCGAATCTCCACCAAATCGAATCAGGGACTGAAGCTTCGCACAGCCCTAATTGCTATGTGCAGGTCGTAGTAGTTTCATAGTTTAATAGTAGCTAGGGTCAGGAGGGACCCAAACAAATCATCTAGCCTGACACCCTGCCACAGGCAGGAATGAATGCTGGGTTCACAAGACCCCACACTGGTGATCATCTAACCTCTTTTTGAATTTGCCCAAGGTAGGGGCAAGGACCACTTCCCTGGGAAGTTGGTTCCAGATTTTGGCCACCCTAACTGTAAAATATTGCCTCCTGATCTCTAACCTAAACCTATTCTCCATCAGCTTATGACCATTGTTCCTTGTCACCCCAGGTGGTGCTGGGGAGAAAAGGGCTCTATTTGCTGATGATTTCCCCTGATGAGTTTGTAGGCAGCCACCAGGTCCCCCCTCAGCCTCCTCTTGCCGAGGCTGAACAGGATCAGGTCCCTCAGTCTTTCCTCGTAGGGCCTGTCCTGCTGCCCTTTCACCAAGCAGGCGGCCCTCCTCTGAACCCTCTCCAGGCTGGCCACATCCCTTTTGAAGTGCGGCGCCCAGTACTGGATGCAGTACTCCAACTGCGGCCTGACCAGTGTCACACAGGGGGAGTATCACCTCTCTGGACCGGCTTGAGATGCATCTTTGGATGCATGACAAGGTATGGCTGGCTTTGCTGGCTGCGGTCTGGTATTGCCAGCTCATGTTCATCTGGGAGTCAGTAATTACTCCAAGATCCCTTTCTGCCTCTGTGCTTTCAAGAGGGAAACTCCCCAGCCTGTATGTATGCTGTGGATTCCTTCTCCCAAGGTGCAGCACCCTGTATTTGTCTACGTTGAACCCCATCCTATTCTCGTCTGCCCACTTTTGTAGTCTGTCTAAATCTAGTTGCAGCCTCTCTCTCCCTTCAAGTGTGTCCACCTCGCCCCACATCTTAGTGTCATCAGCAAACTTGGACAGCGTGCTTTCCACCCCCTCATCCAAGTCGCTGGTGAAGATGTTAAACAGTGCAGGCCTGAGGACTGAGCCCTGGGGGACCCCACTGCTCACATCTCGCCAGGTTGAGTACAACCCGTCCACCACTACTCTCTGGGTGTGCCCCATCAGCCAGTTTTTTACCCATCCAACTGTGTAGGCATCAATGCCACAGTCGCTTAATTTATTGATGAGGATGGGGTGAGAGGCAGTGTCAAAGGCCTTCTTAAAGTCTAGAAAGACCATGTCCACGGCGACACCATCATCCAAGGATTTAGTTACTTGGTCATAAAAGGCAAATCAGGTTGGTCAGACAGGACCTGCCTTTGATGAACCCATGCTGATTGCCCCTGAGCATGATCTCCCCTGCTGGCCCCCAACAGATGTGCTCCTTGATGATTTTCTCCAAGATCTTCCCGAGGACTAAGGTGAGCCTTACAGGCCTATAGTTACTTGGGTCCTCCTTCCTCCCTTTCTTAAAAATGGGGACCACATTAGCTAGTTTCCAATCCCCTGGCACCTGGCCAGATGACCATAAATGCTCATACAGCTGGGCCAAGGGCTCCACGATGACCTCTGCCAGCTCCCTCAATACCCTTGGGTAGAGGGCATCTGGATCTGCAGATTTTAAAGTGTCCAGCCCTTCCAGAAGATCCCTAACTACATCTGCACTGACCCAAGGCCTGATAGAGCTATCCCCAAGATTGTCCCTGCCTCTGGCAGGAGGGATGTCCTGGTCCCTGTTCAAAAAAAGAGGCAAAGAAACTGTTAAAAATATCAGCTCTCTCATCTGGCGTAGTCACAAGGTTACCACTTGAGTCTTACAGGGGCCCTACATTGCCTGGTACCCTCTTCTGGCTCCCAATGTACTTGAAAAAGGACTTTTTGATGTCCTTAATCCTGGATGCTAGCCTGAGTTCCATCTCTGCCTTGGCCTTCCTAATAGCCACAGTGGCCTGCCCATATTTAACATTTCTGAATTCAAGCATGCTCAGTGGAGATGTTGTCTCTAGACAATGTAGCTGCCAAACTCTAACTAGTGTCTAGAGAGCTGGGGGAAGATGACATTTTTCAAAATACTGCAACTTGGCCAACGGTATGTCTTGTCTCCCCACAGGGACAGCAAAAGGCAAATCCTTAAAATAATGGAAAACCTCCAGCTATATTTCATATCCTTGCTCTGCAGCACTAGTTTCCTTAGGGAAATGGTTATATGAATTATTTTAACTTGGGCAAAAGAATGTATTCTCTGGTTATATCCTTGAAAGTGTCTGAATAATTTTGGCAGAAACTTTCAGCAAGGGGGTTGGGGACTTAATTTAGAGCAGACACATGGCCTGGAAAAATATGTCATTCCAAGTGGTTTAAGTACAGCAACATTACAGGCCGATGAAAACATGGGCCAATAATGGGAAACGCTGAGCCAACTTAGACCCTGCTGGAATATCTACTTATTAAAAAAAGACACACACACAAAATCCACAACACATGAGCACTTCAGACAGTCATACCCTGATCCAGCCTCAATCAGAAATTTAAACAATAATAGAAACCAAATTTATGGAAAGAAGTTAAGCAGAAGGAACTGCTGAAGGGGAAGGGTTGGTGTTCTCATGTAAATAAATTGTCAGAACACATTATCTGCTACAGCCCTTTGCAGAACCGCATGATTTTTTTGCGGGAAGTCCAATGCTTGGATTTATAGCACTATAAACGCTTGCCAAATGCCCTAATAGCTCTCACATCATGCAAAGATGCATTCAGTTCCAAATTATGACATACAGGGGAGACCTTAAAATTTCAAGTTACTTGTATCCCAATAACTGTGAGCAGTGCCCATGTTACCTCACCAGTCTGAGGAAAGGCTATAGTTACCACTGTTACTATGGCAATATTATGTACAAAGTACACAAGCAAACTGATGCTTTCATCTTCTGTCTTTGCACTGCCAATATACTCTCTCTCTCTTTTTTCCCTTGTTTTGAGGGTGATCAGCTGTACAGGGGGGAGTGATCGTTGTTTCCCGAATTTTGCTTCATTGCTTTAGTATAATTTGAAAAGGGAGGAAGGGTCATGAAAACATCAGTCACCGAAAACATGGGACAGGCAAACAAAATATTCTTTTTCCACCTTCAAAAGAGATTCAGCACGTCTATTCTTCTTCGCAAGCCCAGCAAACAAAACTGAACCTCTATAGTCCAATAGAAGAATGCCCGGGTGGGAGCAAAGAAACATTTACACACCCTACTGTTGCCAAGGGAACAGCCCAAACATTCGCTTTTGGCATATTTATTAGGAATCACTCCCCTCCCCCCCGGGCCCTTTGCTTCTCCAAAAAAAAAAAGGATTCAGTCCCACATACTTAATGGCTGTGAAAACCGTCTGGTGCATTACTGGGAATGGAGGCATTATTTTTGCTATTCAGAACAAACTCATAATTATTCAAGATAAAAATAGCTAAATGCAAGAACAGATTTTCTGGGTGAGAACACAGTACCAGTATAAAACTTATTCAGCAGTAGACACTAGATTTACAGCAAACTCCTGCTTACTGCTTTTCTATCCCTTTTCTATACTGTTACCAGTTAGCAATACTGGGTCCTTTATACTTCTGCTTGAAACATTTCCTTTTAACTGGTAATCCTTCAGTCCAGGAAGGGTGAGAAACAGGATTATTAAAACTGAAAGGCTGGTTTTCGGTGTTAAGTGAATATGCTTGGTTATCCAGAAGCTATAGGATGCATCAAAAAGGAAGCAGTATTAACTAGCCATTTCAGTCACTGCATTGTGCAATCTCAAGCCAACTCATGTTGACCTGAAACATCTCATCAATAATATATTGATAACACTTACTTCACAAAAAAGACTGTGAAATTTTGTTCATTTAAGCATGTAAAATGGGAAGCACTATAGGAGTGCAAAGTATTATTATAAAGTAGACACTAGCACACAGGAATAGCTGAATTCCTTCATCTTTTTCATTTATTTAGGAAACTTTTGCAAATTTGGGGTATTCTCTTGTGTAATTTGACAAAGTAATAAAACTTTATCAAGCACTCTCTTCCCCACTTTTCATGACTTCCAAGGTACTGAGCAATCACATTAAAAACTGTTTCTCTTTAGCAGTATAATTCTGTTATCATTTCAATTTGGATATTTTGGGGCACTGATTTGTATCCTTTTACTTGTACTCTATTAACTACTATATTATATAGATTTGATATTTTTAAACTAGTGTCTAGTGCATGTTCAGCTCATTTAAGAGTGAAGTTACATGTTACACTTAGATCATACTAAGGGTACTTACAACATGAGAATCCACACATTAAAACTCATTAACTTATTCTAAATACCCTCTGAGTATCTCACCACCTCAGGCAAAGTTTAACTCTGGGCCATGCTACATATCTACTGTTAGGGTAATTTCAGTTGGCTCTGAAGAGAGAAAATGAGCAATCTGCAGTCCTCCAACATCCCAAGATGCACTCCTTCCAACTGCCCCCTTCCTCTCCCCCACTGTCCCACCTAAAGGAAGGATTGCACCTAGGTGTCTTGGTCTCTAGCCATGCCCTTCCTCCCCTACCCTCTATTGGCAAGTCAGAGTGAGGCAGGCAAAAAACAGTATTACCCCTTAACATGCAACTACTCACAGCATGTTCCAACTTTAACCACTTAACATTCAACAGATTTAGTATGGTCTCTAAGGGTAACGTGCAACTTTGCCCAAAGTAAGATTGCTTCATCATAGAAGGCTGGGACAGACTTTTTCTGTCCCCTGTGATGCCCTATGTAACTGTCAAGAAGACAGACTTTTTTGGGTCACAGGAAAAATAAAGTGAATTAATTGCCTAAGGATATAAAGTACAAGGAGAAAGGGGCCCACATCTCTTCCTCTGTTCCAGAGCCTTATAAATTTAACTCTGGCTCCACATTCTCCCAGAATAAGGAAGTACTATACAGACACATGATTAACATGTTATTTTAGGTTAAACCAACCAACATTCAGTTTCACCACTAACCATATCAGCAACGGAGATATGAACCAGAGTTCTGGAAAGACAACCTGTTCCAGAAGCACCAGAAGAAAAAACTAATCCAAATAAAATAGTGGGAACAATAAAAAAGCTTAGTCGTTATTACTCTGTAATCATCATTAACATGGTATTTCCAGATTTAAGTTTCAGGATGTTCTATAACTAGGAAACTCACTTTGAGAGCTCTTCAGAATTAGAACTTATTAAATATGTCTCTGAAGGTGAAGATTAATTCCCCTCAATTCATATTGCCAAATAATCTTCTGTATAAGCAATTAGTTAATGTTTTGCCCTTTCCTTGTTTGTTGCATATCTTTCACCTGAGTCAAAATTTGAGGGGAGAGGAGAGGGACCACAAGAACAAGTGCTTTCCTTATCAAGATATATAAAACAAACAGGAATACTAAGCCAAAAACAGAGACGAGGATTTCATCATCCTGGCTTGCATATTTTATTCATGATGGAGTAAAGAAATACCATCTGAGGATAAATATATACTGCTAACCTTATCACATTAAAAAAAACACTCCATTCATAACAGTCTTTTCTAAAGAATGATTACCTCAGTTCTGCCAGGAAGTGCCTGATAAGTATTCAGAAGTGGAGGAAATGTACTCTTTTTATAATGTTGAAGCTGGTTGCTATGACCCATTGTCTGTAACAAGGAAAAAAAAAGTAAACAACACTATATAAATAGAGGACAATATTGCTACATCTAACTCGGTTCAAGTCAAGTCAAGTCAGTCCCAAAGCCGTTGCGACTCTTGGGGCACTTTAGATGCCGTGCATCATTGAATCCTCAGGCCAAGGGACCTGGTGGTGCCCATCTCCTCTCCAGGTATGGATGGCCATCGGTCTTCTTTTTAGTCCTGTTGTGTGTCCACACACCCTTCTCACCCAGGCAAGCCCAGGTGGGAGTGCCAGTTTAGTCGCCAACAACCTGACCACGGAATAGACTGTCCTGGTTTACCTGGTACCAGACAGCAGACCAGGAGAGGCCTAGCCTGATAGCATCTAACTAGGTTAGAATTACTAAATGACAAAGCCACCCTTAAACATATTATGAAAGATTTATATTAAATCATAAATCTTACCACTTATTCAATTTGGCTTTTGGGGGGAATTACTCATCAGATAGTACACAAGTTAACACTCTTTCAAAGAAACACCTGGCTCTTGAGCATGCTCTTTGGAATTATTTTTCCAGCCAAGAATTTGTGTTTGTTTGTTTGACAGGACATAACCAATTTAAAAAAAAAAATCTTTGAAGAGAACCTGCCACGACCTTTATGGAGCTATGCAAACCATGCCACTGCTGCCATACTCTGGCTTCCAGTAAAACAGTTTAACATTATCCAGTGCCAATTGTCCTGTCTGTCAGCATTTTTAAAAGATGTACACCCCTTTTAATTCCTTTAAATTCTATTGGAAACTGGCTAGCATTCCTCCATCATGCTTAAAGGTAATGCTGCATCAATCATCTTTCTTCTAAATACAGAACTGCAGGTTACATTTCAGTCTAGGTATTTGTATGGACTTCCTGCTCAAACAGAGGTAGCCTTTGTGGGGTAGCTCAGGCAGAGGCAAGTAATTAGCACTATCTCTGCAGCTAATGGACAGACAGGATTGTGTAAAGGCACTACATTACTTATGATTCAGAAAGCAGCCCACACTAGGTAATGTGACATGTTTGAAGCCACTTCTGCATGGCACAGCATGTTTATGTTTTAAATCTGTCTTCTGACATAGACATTAGAAAAACGTGGCTTATCTGGGCTAAGTCCCTAAGGAGGGATGTGGTCCCACAGGTTTCTCTTCTACCCTCACAGATGCCACAGCAACCCCTGCAATGTGGTGGAAATTCTACAGCCCAGGACAGGTAGAAAGGAAGCAAGCATGCTCCACAGCGTGTCTTCCTTCTTAGGGCTGAAAAGATTGCTCATCAGTTTATGAAAGTATATAAATGTTGCCTCCCTGTCAGGCCAGGCCTCTCTTGGTCTGCTACCTGGTACATGTAAACCAGTACAGCCTGTTCCAGGGTTGGGTTGTCGGTGACTAAACCAGCACCCCCACCTGGGCTAGCCTGGGTGAGGAAGGTGTGTGGACACCCAGCAGAACTAAAAAAAAAGACCTGTCAAAGGGCAGATGAGCTCCCTGTGAGCCAAACGCCATCCATACCTGGAGAGGAGATGGGTGCCACCAGGTCACTTTGCCTGAAAAATCACCAATGATGTAATGCAACTCAACTAACTTCAGAAGGGGGCTGTTACAGCCATTGGGAACACATAGAGGGTGAATGCAGGTCCACATGCACGCCCTGAACTTGGTGATGCACCCCCTGCAAAAAGGCGCTGCCGGCTCACCACCCCCACCCCCAACACCATCGGCAGCATCTGCAGGCATTCCCCAATTGGTTCTGGCCACTCCTGACACTGCCAGTGGTGGCTGCCGGTGATCGCTGACTACTGGTCAGTGCTTGCCACCCTGCCTCCCCCCAACACCACCAACAGTGCCACGGCTGCCTGCAGGAGCTCCCTGCTCACTGCCGTCATGCCTCTGCCACCAACAATGCCACTGTTGCATGCAGGAGCTCGCCATACCCCTCCAGCCTCTGGGGGCACGTGGCGTTCATGGTTACAACATCTAAGATGTCTCAATGGTTGCAGTGGCCTCAGGACTAACTTGATTTGATAATGTTGCCTAGGATAACAGACAGCAGATTTCAATGATTCTGAAGGTCCCTTCCAGGCCTCTGCTCACATAGAAGTTACATCACTGGCTGACCTCAAATTAGGTCCTCTTCCATGGCGTAGTTTTCCCCAGAGTTGATGCATGCAACTGCAAAAACAATCTAGACTCCCTGTGCCTACATGTTGGGAGGGCTGATAAGAAACATGGGAAGCACTCGGGCACTCTGGACCTCTACTACTTCAAGGTGGTTAGCCCAGGTGTAGCGTTGTCTACACCTTCAGGGGACAGAACCCTTGGCTAACTGGTAAAAAGAAGGAGCAAGCCCTGGCCATGCCACTTAAATGAGTAAAACTGGCAGGAAACCTTATTCACAGATACTCAATCTTCCCCAAACAGACTGTAAGAACTGTTTACACATTGGCATCTGATAAGGTAGGTTGTTGCCTATGAAAGCTCATGCCTCTGAACCAGTAAGTTTTCAAAGTGCCAGACTGCTCTACCATCGACCTGACTTCAGACTCACACTGCTTTCATTGTTTCCTAGAACACAGAAGAACTACACAAGCAACTCAGCTTTGAAAAGAAACGGTAAAATAGGAGGGAGGAATAAATACAAGAGACTTCATTTCAGCTAGACCTGGGTCTCTCAGCATTAGCAGCAAATGCATTTCACCCCAGAGGCTGCTGCATTTCAGCAGCACAGGGAAAAGCTCTCCTGCCTAGCAGTGGAACTGCTTTTTGCTCAAAGCTTTGGGATTCCTTCAGTAACAAAAAGGAAGCTTATACGAAGTAGAAACTTGGACAAATAACTAGGGAAGAACATAAGAGCACTGCTCAGGCATGCAGGGATGAAGTCAGGAAGGCCAAAGCACAACTGGGGTTGCAGCTAGCAAGGGATATGAAGGGTAACAAGAAGGGTTTCTACAAGGATGTCAGTAGCAAGAAGAGGATCAGGGAAAGTGTGGGTTCCCTACTGAATGGCAGAGGCAACCTTTTTGAGCAGGGGGTTGGACTAGATCAGTGGTTCTTCACCTTTTTTATATCAGGATCCATTTGTAAATATCAATGGCCAGTCCTGACCCAATGCCCCTCATTCCCCACCTGCTGCCCTCCACCCCCAGGGGCCAGCCCCCCAGTATGCGGGGCAGGGGATGGGTGTGCAGTATGGGGGAGGTGTGTGGGGGTGGTGGGGTGCCCCTCGCAGCTTGCAGTTGGCAAAGAGAAAAACCCCGGTTTCCCCACATTTTTCTCCTTTAAAGGAAAACACATTTTTAAAGTTTGTTCATGACCCTTCCATATATTCTTGCAACCCACGGGTTGAGAAGCACTGGACTAGCTGACTTCCTGAGGTCCCTTCCACCCCTAACTTTCTATGATCCCCTAGGAGGGGCAAGGGCACATCCTTGCAAGCTCCCCAGTCTTTCACAGGCCAGACCAGGCTGCAGGGCTCTTCCTGCTGCCCTGTTCTCCAAGGGTGTGGGGGATGTGCCCTCCTCCTGGGTTAGTTTTACAAAAGAACTGAGTACCCACAAGGACCAAAGACGTGAAATTGAGACCAAGACACTGAGCTAGGAGGCAACTGGGTGGCAGCTCAGAGGAAAGGCAGTAGCTCAAGTTGCCAGGAGACAGAGAAGAGAATCATTGAAAGATAGGGTCAGAAAGGACCTCAGGGGCTCATCTCGTCCATCTCCCTGCTCAAAGCAGGACCAGCCCCAGGTAGATCATGACAAGGAGCAGAGCGGGCAGCCGCCGGCCAGGACTTACCGCTGCCGGGCGATGAGCAGCTCGGGGCGGGGGAGGCGCTGGTCCTTGGTGCAGCCGCAGCCGCGTCCTGCGGGGCGTCGCCAAAGCAGCCGCCTCCCGCCCTGCCCCGCCCCGGTGGCAGCAGCGCCCCGCGCCCGCGCGCACGAGCCGGGGGAAGCGGCTAGGCACCGAGCTGGGAGAAGGGGCTGCAGTGCTGGCTTCCCTCTTGAAAGAACAAATAACCCCCAAACACTTCCTGGCTCCCCTCCCGCTGATACTACCACTCCTACTAGTAATCCTTGCTGCTGCTGCGGGAAGGGAATCTTAGTTTTCTGAGTGATGGTAACTAGGGTTTCTGCTGGACTCTGCCATTCGGCTTGCGCTGGGTGCTGCTCGGATCCTGGCTTCAAACTGGAAATCACCCCTTAGCAGCCCCTCCCTGGAAACTTGAAAGAAGTCGCTTTTGAAGCGTCTTTGCCCAGTTTCCTTCTGGTCCCAAAGCTGCGTTCAGAAAGTGCTCTTTCACCCAACCCGGGAACAGTGCGGAGCTGCAAAACGGCCTCGGGCAATTACTTCCTGCTCCACCGAGCGCCTGCTTTTTAGGGGCTGTTAGGAGCCAAGGGCAGGTCACTCAAAAACCTGAAGCTAGTTTCAAATGGAAGTGTCGGAATGGCTAAAATCTGGATTTATTTAAAAAAGAAATCATACAAAACTTCAGGATGGCAACTAGCTTAGCACAGGCAGTCTCATGGTTTCAGCAACAGATACTGCATCCTTTTGGTTAACTTAACGGGCTGCTGCTGCACAGTAACACAGCATCCTGATCAGCTTCTCCCCTTTTACCTAATGCCAGGATGCCGATAGAAAGATGAATGGCACCAGTGCCACCCTTGCACTTGTGGTTGCTGTTCATCCTGGTGGAAACAGCAGGGTCTCCAGGAGATGCAATCACTGCTACTCATTCGTCATAACAGCTGTATAGGAAGTGTTGCCACGTGGAAGAGGTGCACCTGGGGGTGAGCACACCAGAAAGCATCAGTGAAGAAGAGGCACAGTGTGGCACCCAGCATTTCATGCAGGTCTACCTTGGCTATTGGATTTTCAGCACAATTAAAAAAGATGGACAAAATGCAAGGAAGCAACAGTAATGTTTAGGGAACCCTTTACACCCCAGAACTGGCATGTCAAGTCTAATTAAGAATATTTCATTGTCTAGGAGTATGTCAGAAATAAAGTACCTTTTCTTGTTCCCCTTCCTTTACTTTTTTGCGGGGTTTAAAAAGGAGCCTAGAAGCTGTGGCAGTTGGTTTGTGGAATTTTTTTCCCCCATTAGAAATGCAGGTCACATCAGACCTCAAAGACTGCTGTGGCAACTAAAAAACTCAGGAAACTATGATACTGCAAGAGGCATGAGACTCGAGTGCTTTGATTTTAATTTCAGGGGTGTAGTTAGTAGTGGTGTTGGTCTGAGACAAAAAGACATACAAAAAACTAGAACTCTTGGTTCCAAAATGATTGATTGATTTTAATTTGATTCTGCTAATTAACTCCAATTTCTAATGGTATTTGAGAAAAAAAAAACGTTTTAAGAATTACATAAAAATGACCCTCTGCCCTTTTAACTAGAGTGTAAGCATTCATAAGACACATGCTTTAGTACCATTGCCCCCAAACAGAGACTTGATATTTTTTGCTATTTCTAGAGATAAGAACAAACTTGTTAAAAACCCACATCACCTTCCAGTCCTTTTTTTATACATCACAAAGCAGCAGGAAAGAGTGTAAGTTAAACCACTGATACAAACTACATTACTGGCCTTTATGTTTAAAAGGTGGGTGTAGTTGCTCAGAAGTTCTTGAAATGCTTGCAGCACAGTCAACATTTAAAAAATTAGTAAGATATTAAAATTGCATAGGTCTGTCCTAAATGCTATGAATTTCAAATCTCGCTGAAGACAAAGCTGCAAGTGCTCAGTGCATCTGAAGATCTGACCTTATCACATTGATAAGAGATAGGGAATTGAGCTTCGTGGTAACTGATGATTTCTAATCGCAGGTTTATCAGATAGTATCAGAGTAGTAGTTTTAAATGCTCTCACTCCTTACCCAAAAGAAAATAGAAGTGAAGAAAAGCGAGCTGGCTGGAGGGGAGGGAAGAGAACCATCTGTTCACCAGCCAACCTAGCGTGGGAATGAACCTTTTTACAGGGCATATAACACTTTATTATGTGGGACCAAAAGTACTTGGGCAATGCAGAGCACAGCACAATTGTAGGATTTGGGAGAGGATGACTGCATCTGAGAAGTAATAAATCCTTCATGCATTATGATGTAATGGCAGAAAGTTACATCTCTGATAGGCACATGTAAATAAAGTGCAGGAAGACTGTACTGAAAGAATATTACAGTCTCCTTTAGGGACATGTTACATGACTGTGCTAAATGCTGGGATGTATCAATGCACATCACTCACAGCAGGCAGCTGAAAGTATTCAGGCACCTCACAAGGGGCACTCAACAACTTAGTAGAGTCACATGAGAACAAATGAAGCTTTAAGTCTGCCAGGTACTAAAAACTTAAATCAAATAAAAAGCACTATGGAAATGATATACAAATGCATTCCATTGGAAAAAAAGGAGAAAAGCCCAGTATCCATTTTTTGTAGGGTGAGGTTTATACTTTTTTTTTTTCAAATATCACATGCTACAATCTTGGTTTAAATGATTGGCATTGCAATAGGAAAACTTAATGAGGGTGTAGGCAGGTGAGGTTCTTTGGGTAAATATAATATCTTTTACTAGCCCAACTGAGTAGTTGGAAAAAAGTTCTTTGCAAGCTTTGGGGTGCAATCACCCTTCTTCAGGCATAGGGAGTCTGCTGTTCTGAGATTTCCAAGGAATGATCAGCATGAGGATGATCATCTGTCAGCTTTAACTGGTTTATATTGACTGCAGAGAAGGCTCTCTCACATACGTACATGCTTTTGAATAGAAAAGCCATTCATATGGTATTACAAAACATGCAGAAAATGTGTCTGAATTTCCAATCAGGCTAGTTCCACCAGGACTGCCCCTTTGAAACAGCCTTTCAGGGGTGAAACTTCGGGAACCCCTGCTCTTTAGTAGCCATCAATGTCAATAAAGGTGTTTATATCCCAAATCCTAGCCGGAATCTAGAGTTTGCTGGATTGACTGTTAGCTGCAGCAACAGGAATTCCTGGTTGATCTTTGACTAGCTTCTCTGCATTTGCTGAGAAGTATTGTTTGATGCTAGGCAGTATTTAGCTAAAAACATATACAAGATGGGTTGGAAGGAAGCAGGTTTCCTACCCTGAAACACTAGCTATTCATGAATGGCACAATTTGCTCTGTAGCCAAAGTGGTTAATGGCCAGATTCACATGCCTTACGGCTCTTGAGGATCAAGTGTATTGACTTTTAATCACTTAAAGTCACAATGATTAACCAAATTTCCCAAAGTGACAAAAAAGTCAGCTACAACTCAACCACTACTGTTCTATTTAAGTGAATATAGCCTGAAATCAAACAAGGATTAAAAAAAAAAAGTGTGTAGTAAGTTGTAATTGTTAAGGCAAAATAGGTTCAAGTTTAAAGAATGTTTGCTATATTAAGAATGAAATGATAAAATTACAAGTCATGCAATATGGTTCTAAAGGTGCTGAGGTATTTTAAAACAGTGTTATATTTCATGTAATGTTACAAAACACTTTCTAAATTAAGTAAAATCTGAATGATTTTATTTAACATTTTCTAATTCTACATAGTTTTTATGCTTCTTAAAACAGCTATTTTACATTTGTAGTAGATTAGGTCATTATTTTTACAATTGCCAGCACAGGGATATTTAATTAGTAGACAGATTGTTGTAGAGATCAAGACAGAGAGTTTATGCGGTTTCTGAACCACAACTTTCTGAAACCAAATCAGAGAATTTTAGCTATGTTATTTAAAAAAAAGACAAAAAACATAGAATACATTACTACTATTCCCCCCATCCTCCAAAACTGGTAAATTGCTTAAATTCCGTTGATTTCATGGTAGTGCCATAAAAAACGTAATTTGATGTAAAAATTTAATGAGCAATGAACATTTTAGTTTCTAATTACCAAAACTGAACAGTACTTTACAGCTTGCTTGATAATTCTAAATTAGTATTTTCTAATAAATTAAAACATTTCTTATTACAAATTCATAACGTGTTAAATATTTAAAAATGTAACAAAATTCAGTGAATTATAATTGTGGCAACAAGAAGTCAATTACATGATATGCCCATTTTCACATGCTTTCACTTCTCCTTCCAGATAAAGTTTTTCATACTTGTTCTCAGTCCCAAGGACAATTTTTAGGAGCAGGGGGAAATTTCAGTTAAGTGTTGCCTGGCTGTTTTTTAAAGTAATTTAAACACTGTGAGACCGAGACAGGTTTCCCCATGCATATATAAATATATATAATAATATATAAATATATAACATGGAGAATTTGGAATATCATATGTTTATTAGAAACAAGTAACTCTTGACATCTCTGAAAAAAAATTTAGAAAAAAAAATGAGGATTAAAACAAACACTTTTTGTGAACAGAAGCCTATTTTTTCCCCGTTTAACCAAAAAATATACATTGATATTTTTTTCTAAATACAGGTACAGGCATTCAGGGTTTGACAGTAGTTAGACAGTATTATCAGCACACCAACAGCCTATCACACTCATATTATCTCATATTTTCCTTACAGCCCCCATTCTCATCAGTGTTCATCCATTAGAATTTTTTCTTGTACTTTAAGCCAGGGCTGCTCAACCCCTTCCCCCCATGGGCCAGATCTGGCCTCTGGCACCATGTCATCCAGCCCACAGGGACCCCCACAGACTTGTGGGGAGCCTGGCAGGCCATGGCCCTATGTGCTAGGGTGGGCACACAGGACAGTGTGCCCCCCCCCTCCCTTGGCATCTGACCGGGGGAGCAGCATGGGACCCAATGCTGGAGCGCAGGGTCTGATCTGGCGCATGGCCCATGTCTGACCTGCTGGACCAAAAGGTGGAACATCACTGCTTTAAGCTCCTTGAATCAGAAACGTAATCTGTCGCTCTTGTTTTATGTGCCCTGAAACAGATAGGGGCTTAGTTCAAGCACAGGGGGCCCTAAGCACTCCAGTAAGACAAATAGTTAATTCTGCAACCCCAGGCACAGACAGTGCAGAGCAGCTCTGAAGGGTTCAGCTCAACTCTGCTCCCTACTTGACCTGGCTGCACCTCACCATAGCTCTTATTTGAGCACGGAGCGAAAGAGCCACCGTTGCGTCTGTGATGGGCCAGAAACGATGAGAGAGGCGAGGGCTTCTTAGGGTGCTTTAATGGGGCCAGCAATGCAGCCAGGATCAAGGTGGACAGATATTGCTCCTCAGGTCTCTCGCTGATTCCCTAGGAGCACTGGAGGACAAACAAAACTTGTGGCAGAGGTAATATCTGTTATTAGACCAACTAAATAGTAGCAAAACCAAAATTCTTTCTTTTGGGCTTTTGGGCCCAGGCACGGGAGAATTCAAAGCCTGTAAAAGTTCTCCCGGGTAGAAAAGAAACGTCGTCTTGCACAGGGGAGTTCAGAGATGGCAGCGTCCCCCAGGGCACAACAGTCCGTTTCAGAGGCAGGCTGCTCGGAGGCGCGGACAACGGGCAAAGCAGGCTTGTCATCAGGCCGCGTCCGATTGCAGGCAGGGTGTTGACCGTGGCTTCTACCTTGTTCAGCTGGGAAGTTTTCGTTTCAAGACGGCGGATTACCGTATCGCCCGTGATTCAGGGGTACTGGTTTTAGCCAACGCGGCTCCGGTCACCCCCCAAGTGAGCGGGCCGGGGACTCAGAGGGCGCGCAGGTGGGGCAGGGCGCGCAGGCGGTCGCGGCCGGCCGCGCTCTCCACCTCGCGGAGCCACTCGGTGCAGCGCCGCACCAGCCCCTCGCCCGCCACCGCCCCGCGCTGCCCCGGCTCCGGCCTCGGCCCCGGCCCCGGCCCCGGCTCGGGTTGGCGGGCGGCGCGCTCGGGCGGGGGCCGCTGCTGCTGCTGCCGGCGCTGGCGGGAGCCCGTCCTCCCCGCGGCGGCGGCGACCGGGGCCAGGGCGGGCTGCGGCAAGGGCGCGGCGCCGCTCCGCCGCTGCGGACCCATGGGGCGGCTTCCTCCTCCTCCTCCCGGCTCCGGCCGCAGCTCTGCGTCGCCCTCGCTCCCAACGCGGGCTGACGGCCGGGGGCGCCGCAAGGTCCAGCCCCGCCCAGCACAAAGCAACCGCAGCGCGGCGCTCCGGACCCTAGGGGCGGAGGGGGCTCCGCTCCGCCCCGCCGCGGGAGCCAGAGGCATGTGTTCAGGCACTGTGGGTGCACCTACACGTGCACTTCGCTGCACCGCGGGCTAATGCGCTGCGCAGTACATTTGCTGTCGTCTGCACAGGAGACTAACTCATAGGCGATAGTGCCACCTTTGCCAGGGGGGCACGTGCCCCCCCAGCGACCAGGAGAGGTTCCTAGTTGGCACTCGCAGGTGGGGCACCGATGCGCACACCTGCCCCCCATCACCCAAGCAGCAAGCACAGCTGGTCAAGGGGCACACCAGTGCTCTCAGGGGTTCACATGCCCCCCACCTACACTGGACTAACTTGCTGCTGCAGGGGAGTAGTGGCAATAGCTAGCGCTGGTCCTGCTCCGTGGCTATGCTTCCAGACGCCATGTCTGCTGTGGCCAGCTCAGAGCAGGGCCCACACACCGCCTTCCCCAACACAGCTGGATGGGGCAGGGACAGGGCCAGACACAGGCATGGGTGAACCGGGCAGCCACCCAAGGCCCAGGCAGAAAGGGGGCCCAAAAATAGTAATCTTTTAATTATTATCATTATCCTTGGCAAAGGGGAGCTGATACTAAAAGTTCACCTGGGGCCACCAGGAGTCTACACACCATGCCAGGCTGGGATGCCCCCCCAGCCCTATCTCCACAGGGCCAGATCAGGCACGGCCCCTGCTTTGTTCACCTGACCAGGCTGCCCACAGCCCAGATCCTGCCAGCGGGGCAGGGTGCTGCCGACGCAGCGAGTAGGGCAAAAGATTGAGCACTACTGCCTTCAAGCGATGGCTCTCATCCTTCTTAATCTGTAAGACACCCCACATTACACTTGAAACTCCCCTCAGAAAATGCCAGCTCTTACCTCTCTCACATTTGTTTTTTGTTTTTTTCCTAAAGAAAAATACTAGAGCATTTTTTTTTTGGGCCAGGATCTAAGACCACAACAGGTCAGGATGTTTTTAGTGCCCTGGATTCCCATTTGAAATGGGAGCAGGCACAGTGCGAGCTGAGGTGGGGGGCGGGGGACATGGCCGTGTCTTGCACAGGTCCAACAGTGCCCCTTGCCCCTCTACTACTGTATCCCCAGTCGCACTCTGTTCCCCCCCCCCCACCTGTTTACCCACTTGGGCTGAGGGAGGGCAAGTTGTTGGGGAAAGCCCCACCAGGAGTGCCCGCTGGCCGGCAGGTACTCCATGTCTTCCCCCAACACATCCTTGCTCCCTCGGCCCCCAGCCAGCTTCCCCCGCAGTGGCAGTGGTGTGGTGGCAGCCGCCACTTGTGAGCTTCCCCACTCCCCGGCTGGGCAGCACTTGTGTGGCTGCCCTCGCCCCCCTCCCCTGGGAGCAGGCACAGAGATGCACCCCTCCCCCATTCTCAACCTGCCCCCCAACCTTTCTTTAACCCCGTCCCTCTACACACACACACACACACACACACACACACACACCCCTGCTGGGTGTGTGCGCATGTTTGTTTGTGTGCCTGTACGTGTGGGGAATAAGGGGCACAAGCAGGACTGGGGAGGCCGGGGGGGGGAAGGGGAGGGGAGTGACGGACACTAGCCAGGCTGGTGGGGGAGGTGGGGGGCCTTTAATTTTTATCAGAGAATTTGTGATTTTTTAAATCAGGGAAAACCAGGATCCCTGTTATCACTTGTTGAAACTGTCGGTTTACAACCTGGAGCATCCCAGTACCCATATCCTAAGATGACCCACGAAATACATTTTATGAACTGAAACCATCTTAGTTATTTGTTACAGATTTCGTGTCAGAACATCTGTATGCAATTTTTAAATCTTTATCAATGCATGTGGAATGTACGGAAGCTGTAGTATGTTTAAGACTCTTAACCATGTAGAGTTAGAGTTCAGTTGTATATGCAAAGAACAATTTGCCCAGTAACTACCCTATTTTCTCCCCACATACTACATCCCAAGTACTACACACACCTTGTTTTGAAAAGGCAGAATGAAGAAAAAAATCCCTTTAACCCAACTGTTTAGAATCAATTTCTCCTTTAAAGGCATGCACCACAATTTTCAATCACCAGTTTAAGAGGCAAAGGTGAATGTGGTAGGTGAGTAAATATGCACATAGTGTCTTAAGAGAAACAGATAAGGTAGAATTAGGGTAACTAGCAGTGCAAGTCCAAAATTACTTTACAAACATTTCATAAAAACAACTAAAAATCTGAACATTAGCTGATTGAAAACTGAGCGATTAATTTACTAATGTTTGGAGTCCAAGCTACATTTTAGGCAACTTTATGGAAATACTTAAACAATGATTGAGAGAATGAGTGTTTGCACTTCAAAACACCTGTCAGCAAGCTTTCATTTTATGTGACTAAACATTTCTGGTAACGGAATTGGTGTAGATTACAGTTCTGAGTTCTAGAAGACCACTGAACTTTTCACAAAGTGATCTAACAGCAATATGATACTCTAGCTCGTGCAGTTAGGATGATGAATTTAGACAGTGAACACATGGATTGTGTTTAACTTTAAACATCTGTGACCCTCAAGGAGAGAGAGGAAAGCCACAATCTCTTCCATAATATCTATATTTTTTTCATGGACCAGCTATTATTTCTGCTTAAATGGAAAATGCATGGAAAGTAATGTTATAAGTGACAGCAAGTAAACTGCAAAAGAAACTATTCCCATTTCTCAGGATCTTTCTGTCACCTTTTATAATTTTCCGAGAGGAGGCTGCTGTTCTTTCTTACATATAGTGGCTGCACCCCCATGAGTGTGCACGTTTCATGATGCCTCAAAAGTTTTTTCAACCCTGTGCATGTGATTTGGTTCTCTGTGCTGCATATTTACAGAGCAGAGCCAAATTTAGATGCTGGGAAATCCCGGTATCAGGAAAAAATGCAGAAATAAAACTAGGGCAGCACAGGTGGCAGCAGCATGGAACAGGTGGCAGTAGTGTGCACTGCCTGAAACCAGAGCTTGGCTGGCCAGAGCCCATGCTCTGGCTGTTGGCCAGCCTCTGCGCACCCAGATTGCCACTGCTGGAGCCCCAGGAGGCCCCCAGGTAAGGTTGCTGGGCCAGTTCAGGTGCTGGCTCCAGCCTCCTGTACCCCATCTGGAACATTTTTCCCCATGCTAACCCCACATGAAGTGGTGCGTGCTGGGGCAAAAAGCAGCAGCACAAATTTGCGCCGCTTTTTTCTCTGCTTTTTTCTCCTCTGCTTGTAGGGATGCGGTCTGTGGGAGTTAGCAATAGTGCGCTGAAATAGTGCCCTGCCTCCTTCAACCTGACCCTAGGGGACTGTGATGGACAGCTATTATTCTAAGTCCTTGCTTTAAAATCCTCTCCCTCAATCCTGTTCTATTAACTATCTAGATAGAAATGTTGAGCGATCTAGGGGGGGAAAAAAGAAAGGGATTTAAAGGCCAATAATATTCAGACACCAAGCTCAGTTTCACCTATAAAAAATATAAATGCTCTTTCCCAGCTACCCCATCATCTGAGAATGAACTCTCACATGAGAAAGTTTGTCAAAAGGTAAACCTGTTAAAAATGGAAATATCAGTAGCAAAGAGAAGGAAACTTGAGTCTGTCTGCCTGTCCGTAACGCTCCGGGCCAGCTATGCTGAGAGGGCACATGCCAATTGGCTGCAAGGGCTCAGAGGAGCATTACAGAGGAGGTGAGGGAGCTGCTGCCCCCCCCCCTCCAAACAACAGCTGTCAGGGAGGGGGTGGCAGCAGGGAAGAGGGGAGGAAAAGAGGAAAAGGAGTGGGAAAAGGGGGATTCCAGTGGCAGCGCCACCCACCCCCCCGCTACTGCCACCACTGCCTGGCCCCAACAGCCAGCAGAGAGGGGGAGGTAGCAGGGAGGGGGGGGGGGGATAGGGTGAGTAGAGGCATGTTGCATGCCGCCGAGTGTCAGTGGCCGTGGAAGCTTTCCCCCCCTCCACCATTCCTGGGAGCCAGTGGCAGCACGGGATGCTGCAGCAGTGGGTGTGTGGGGCAGGCACAGGCCCGCACCAGGAGCGACGAGGGGTGAGGGGAGCCCTGTGGGGCCAGAGGCAGGGGTTGCCCACAGGGCTGGACATGGTAGGGTGAGGGGACACAGGAGGCAGGGGTGGGGATGCGGGGGGTATATATTCATGTGTATTTAGCCAACAGAAGCAATTCTCCAAAATATAAGTATAAAGATGTTTTATAGTAACAATGTATATATTTTATAACTGACATTTAACAGATTAATTTTCAGTCTGACAAAGCAGGATAGCGAGTAGCAAAATAGATTGGAGGTAGTAAACAAAAGTGTGCTGAATTAATTTCAAAGCGAATTTTATATTGTTATATACCATTTGTGTAATACTTTAATTTCTTGCCTTTGTAGCTCAGATTATGTTTAATAATACCAGCCTCGATACTTTTAAAATAGTTTTTATTTTATTTCACAATCACTGATTTATATTATCCATAAGCTATTTTAGTAAAAGTATTTTTTTTTAAATCTGAAAGTAAAAAAGTTGGCATTCAAAATGTAAGCTCTTTAGCAAATCTCAGCAAGCTTTTAAAAGCTCTCTCTCACATTCACATCAAGCTTTCCATACACTGCACATGTACAGGCACTTCAAAGTAGCAGGGTAACTACACTATACCAAACCTTTCATTTTAGCAATGATTACAAAATCTTGGTTTTTGGGTAAAGCATACAATGAATAATGCATAAATAGTAATGTCATAAATCAAGTCTTAGACAAAACTGTATAGGAAACACATATATATCTAATATATCTAAATATATATATCTATAGGTTGGAAGCAGGAGCCATAGGATAGATGGATATATATATATCTATAGATATATTTTTTCCCTATACATACATAATAATATGTATATATTATCCCAAATCCATAGGCTCTGCACCTATACTGGGGATTTAACTGTGTTAAAACTCTTTGACACAGTTTCCGTTAAGTTGGCTCTGCAGAAAGTGTTAAAGATTATGCTAGTTTTCAAATGTTTCAGAATAAAATACAAGTTTACCCATCCTGTGTTTAAAATCAGTTCTCCTAAAATGATTTAATCCCCAGTGTACAAAAGGGAACAAAACTACAAAACTGTCATTAGGCACTTCAGGAGTTGAAATTTATAATTTTCTAAAGACACTTCTGATAAAATATAGTTGGATTTAAAAAAGAAAAGCATTCCAGAGGTGTTTTTGTTTTGTTTAACTTAGGCAGGAAGTAAAGCATTTCATCACAGCATCCCTAAAAAAAAAAAAAGATGACAATTATTTTTTTTTCACGCACAAAAGCTGCTACATTCAAGTTATCAATGCTTACTACACTATACATTTTTTAGAGTAAAATTCAGTTTTTACAAACAAACCTCAATTATTCATTGCAGAATTCTGACTGATCAGATCCCCTGAGAATTTGAAAGAGTCTAACAGGGCCCTACTGAGCATTTTGTAAATTGGTTTTATTGACGAATCTAAATGTTCACGGTCTTGCTTATTTTTATTTTCACAAAAACAGATTCATTTGTTCATGAGCAGACTTTTTGTACTTTGTTTTAAATCTTTAAAAAAAAAAAAAATCAAGAATGTTATTATACTTATTAGCCAATTGCCCGTCAGGGATGACTGGGGGGCGGCCCATGGGGGACTAAACGCCACCATCCACCACCCCGCACTGTCACCATCTCTCAGGAGTGGGGGGTGGGGTGGGGAGTGTGTGCACGCCCTGCTTTCCCCTCCGTCCTCCTTGGCTACCAACCTGTGCTCCCTTCAGGGAGCAGAGCTGGGGGGGTGGGGAGGAGCCTCACCCCCCGTGCTGCAGCCCTGCTCCTTGGAGGCAGAGGGGGACAGCAGGGACAGCCCTGCCATGACAGCAGGGACTGAAAGCAATCATGGCAGCCGTCATGGCAGTGCTCCACTGCGCTGCTACCGCCTGTCCAGAATGCTCTTGGAGCACTCTGATTGGCTGCCAAGACAACCAATCAGAGCGCAAATAAAGCATGCACAAACAGACTAAGGCTTTTATAATATTAGGATAAGTCAAAAGAAAATCAACTATTACTGTGTACAAGGCAGCAGTGTGTCTTTAAATTAAAATCTCTCTCAAAAATTGATGCCAAGAAGAAAGTTCCCATCAAAATGGAAACAAATGAGCAAGGGTCAGCAACATCCAGCCTGAAGAGTGACTGGATCCGGCTTGTGCTGCTGCCACTTCTTCCTGGTCTTCTCAGTTGTGGTCCAATGTGGGACGGATGGTTTCAGTACTGCAGTAGTGCACTTGTGCCTGAGCCAGGTAGCTGAGAGCTGTACTGCCACCACTTCTCCCTCTCAGCTGTGGCATAAGCCCAGCTTCTAGCCAGTGCAGATCTGTGCTGCAGCCAGGGCGCTGGAGACTGGGAGAAGCAGAAACAGCATGCATGCAGCTCCCAACTGCCTGGCTCCAGTGCTGGCATGGACAAACCCACCGCTGTGCTTCTGAAGTGGCCAGCCTGTGTTGGACTGAAGCTGGGATGTTTTAGCCTGTGCCTTAGCAATAAAAAATTGCTGACTCCTGCCTAAGGGTATTTCTGTTGCTACAGCTTTTTAGTGCAAATTAAAACAAATGGGTACCAAGACAAAATATGCAATATTTTTTCCTATAGCTATAAGAGAGATAACAGACAAATGCTTACTTGAGATGGCAGTTTACTTCTATTATCCCAAAAAGAATTATTAGGCTATTATCACACTTCGTGTTATTAACTAAAAAAAGGCATATGGGGTTTAAATGAACACAAGGTATTGTAAAGATAAGACACTTATATCCTATTTCCATATCAATACTTTGATAAATTTAGGGGTACTATATACAAAGAGTGCATTTTCTGAGTTGAAGACCTAGAAAAATATCTAAAGCTTAAAGTATACAACTAAATTACTGTTAATCTGTTAAATTTCAGAACTATTATGGGTTATATTGCAATTTAATTCCCCTAAATCCTATACTTAAAAAAATACCGGATTGTGTTTATATTTTCACAAATTGAATTTAGAGATGTCTTTTTCCAGAAAATAAATTTTACCAATTTTATTTATATGAACATACAAGTAATTATATTTTCTCACCTTGCATAAGGAATGTATGACAGACTATACCTGAAAAGGAAAGGAAAAAAAGTTGAATTTGAAGGGTGTGTTTCATTTTTATATGGCAATTTACTTTGGATTAGCCAAGAATTAAGGAAACAGGTTTTACTAACAAAATCTAAGCAAGTTACAACTGCTGAAAAATAAAGGGCTCTGCATGCGCTACATATATTGCCAATAATTTCTCATTAATTTTTTTCTTTGAATTTTCTACGCATTACAAATTCCCTTAAATATAGATTTCAGCATATAACAGAATTTGGTGGCTTACTATTACTTGACAACTCTTAACACATTACTTTCTAAAGATTAATTACTTGATTAGATTAAATCTGCAATTCTCCCAGAAATCAAGAAAGGAAAGACATCAAATAAGGTTCAAATATTACAGAAGTAGAGCAGGATTTGATATGTGAATGTGTACATATGTTGTTTTCTATAACTCTACAAATACAAATGAAGATTATAATAAACTAAGGAACGCACAATGGCATGTTATTCTTACAGTTCATATGTCATTACTTTCTGAAACATGTGCTGACAGCTCCGAACATTGCATTTTAGTCCCTTACCTTTCCTGCTCAGATCCAAGGATGGATTTTATAGCCAAAAGCCACAACTTTGTTATTGTTCTTCCTAAGTATAAGGCATTTACTTGGGTCCAGTACCATGTTGAACAGGATCTATTGCAAAATAAATAGTTACCTATCCATAACCTGAGTTCAAGATGGCCTCTGTGTATCCGTGCTCACAGAAAGGCCAGTCAATGCAGAAGGTGGGACAGTTTCATAGCATACTTGTTAGGGTACTCAGGCACCCACCCTCCTATTCTTTTCCTCTGTATTCCTGATTGTGCTGAGGCCTGGGCTATACAATGAGACATGCTGCCCTCTGCTGCCTCAGTTTCTTCCAGCTCCTCAAAATCAAGATGCTATTAGAACTCCTAGGAAGAGGGGATGGGGAATGTGAATATGCAGAGTCCCTCTGTAAGAACTCTGGCTACAAGTAAGAAACCTTCATTTCTAGATTCAGTGTCTTCTCCATACTGCTGTTTATGAGACTGAGGGGGAATTTTAGGTTTTTAATCACCTGAGCTTCCAAAATCTCTACTGGAAAAACTGCTCTACTTGTAAGAGTTGAGAACTGCACCTATGAACAGGGATCATTTTCAAAAGTAGCATGACTCCTAATCTCAAAAAGAGGGAACATGTGTAAAGTATGACTGTTAGGGTAGCTTGTCATATTTTATGCTTATAGAGTGGTGGATTTACATATTGTTTAAACTTTTTTATGTTCAGCCTTATTTAATCATTGCTCAAGTTTTGTATAGCCTCATTACTGTTGATCAGCTGGCCTTGAGTTGCTTTTGTAGAGCTCATAGTGCTTGCTCATTATATCTTTTCCTTTTTATCACTGTGAGAAGTTCTTCTAACGTTAACACAGCAATGGCCTTGTTACCAGCTCAGATTAACTGAATTTGGCACTAGCCAGTTGAATCAAAGGGGTGAAATGGTTGGATATGTTAATGAAAGGTGGTAAGGGAAATCAATAGACACTGCGCACAGTAAGACACAGGAAAAAGGCCAAACTAAGAGGCGTGCTCGTGATGGGTCTGTTGAACAAAGGGATATGCAGACAGGATAAAATATGGACACTATGCTGACTACAGAGAGACAAATCTGAAAGCAAAGAGTCGTTGAAGGAGTGACGTTGAAGAAAAGCATAAAAGAGGGCAGCAAGGAAGCTAGGTGTTGTCGTTGGCATAAATCCAACCTTTAATACCTGCCTGGACTGAACCTGCCAACAATGCACCCTTTGTTTTGAGGAACCGAGTGGCTGTCTTTTCTGTTCAGCAAAGTAACATCTGGGATTGGGTGAGATTATTGTACTGAATGTTCTTCTCTCTCTGTATATAGAAACTATTAGTACAACAAATGTTATCTTAACAAAGTTAGTCTTTGATTTTAGGACACCGAATTGTCCGTGTTCATATTTCACATCCCTAAGCGCTATCTGGTGAGCAGTGGTGCTAACAATGACTGCTGAAAGTCTCTGTTCAACCAGTTGTCTAAACAAGTAAAAAGACACTAGCATCTCAAATGCATGGCTACCATGAGTAGGCACTAAACATCAGTGGGTCATTAGATAAGTCATAAGGCTTGATTTGCATTAAAAGTGGTTGTATCATAACACAAGGTACTTGCAGTGTCTGGGTCTAAGAGAGATACACAATTACACATTATTTCAAGTCACAAGCTACAAAACGACCTAGGTCAAAAAGAGAGGGCACAGGAGCACAGAAATATAGGACTGGGAGGAGCTACCTGGTCTATCAAGTCAAATTCTCTGGGACTACATATAGCCATGTCACAGACATTTAGTTTAAAACAGGCCACGAGACTATCCACTCCAGCCCTTCCCACGTACCAGGCACAGAGGATGTTTTAAAAAACACAGAAACTTTACCTACAAATGAGCCCCCAACTGCACACAGAACCTCAAACAAACCCAATGAGGAGCCACAGGAAAGGAGCAGGAGAGGTATGAGAGCTGCTAGTGTCAACATGAGGAAACAGAACTTTCCAATAAACATGTTGTGCTGCCAAAGAGCCCACACTAGATGAAATTCCTTGTCTTTCTTGGATGTCAGAAAATATCTCAAGTAGATACACCTTGACCTTTGAATTCCTTTGACACCTCCATAGCTCCTGCTTCCAACGGAGGACAATAGTGCTTTTCTGAGAAGTACCTTTGGTCCCAGCTACAAGAAAAAGTTAGCACGAGGTAGACTAGGGTTTGAAAACATATCATTCATCAGCTAGTTTACAGTAACTGCCTGCATGTACAAATTTATCTTGCAGTAAGCATGAAATATGCCTTTTCACTGAAGAGCAAACTAAGTTACTTCCCGTTTTTGAGAGGCACCCTAGCTTATACCTTATATTAGTTTATTTGTGTGATCATATCCTCTAAATAGAAAAGGTGGATGGATAGGGTAGAGAAAGAGATCAAATTAGTGAAAACGAATCTGCTGACTTCCGAACACTGATATAATAAGAAAGTTCTATCTTCCAAAGGTCAAAGGGAAAGGGTTTATTCAAACTGGTCTTACTCATGTATTTGAGGTCTGATGTGCAAACACTTGGTCAAAACAGAGGGCTGTTTTCTGTTCATTCAGGGTTTAAAAGCCTTTATCCACTTCTGTGGCTGAATAGGAGGGGTCTGCTAGTATGAGAATAACATGATGGGGGATAGAACTGAATTTGGCTGTGTAACTGCTTTACAACCACCATCCAGACACTGGTAAATTCTGGCTCATGTCCTCCAACCTTGATCTACAAGAGCATACACCTGCCTTGCAAATATTTCAGACTAAACTACTTTCGTTGTCAGCTCTACACCCGAGTAATCCAATCCATACTCCTGCTATAGTGCGACTCCAATTCAGCCAGGTGCAACTGTATTCTAAATGAACAGTTACAATGTTAGATGGATGCAATTCATCCAAAGACAGCAGAAGGGATATTAGCTAGTCTCAGAATAAGCCCCTGTCTTCCAAATCAACAAAGACCAACTGTTTTGGTCCCACTGTTCCTCTGTCAGACCCCAAAACCAATTTAAAAAAAAATTAAAACAAAAAGCAAATCTGTCACAAAATATTTTTACCTAATACTTAGAGAAAGTAGAGTTATAACAAACAAACAAACAAACACTTAGTCCATAACATCTATTCCGGAAGGAACAGCAGTAGATGTCAGAACAGGGGAAAAAAGTATATAGAGGGGACAGACAGAAGTGATCATTTTTGCCCAACCTTGCCACAGAAAGCGGATTATAACAGAGACCAAAAACTAAGTGCACAGCTGCAAACTGCTTCAAAAATAGCCAACTGGGTGAAAAGCTGAACCCTCATTGCATAAGGTATTAGATGAAGATGTTTCAAAACAGAGCATCTTCTGTAACCTGCGTCTGTGCTACCTTCCAGCCTGTCGCTGTTTTCAGAATGGGAGGGGGGGAAAGGGAGTGGAGGGAATTTGGTCTGGGGTTTTTCAGCCTCCGAGGTGGGGGAGAGGGGGCTCCAATTCACCCACCCTACCCTCCAGCACCAGCTGGGAAACCGCTAGAACGAGCTCCCTCCATTCCCTTTCCCCTCTCCCATTCTGAAAACAGCTGGGGCTGGTAGGGAGGAGGGGCTATTACTAGGGGATACCAGCAGCTAGAGTCCCCTCCCCCCTGGAACCAACAGTGAACTTCTGTTTGGTCTGGGGGATTGTTGCAACTCAGAACATTTCCTGCCAAGTGTTCAGAAGTTCAGCTCCTGGCTGTAACTCAGTCTGCACCCAGACTGTTACTTTCACGGCAGAATACAGAACAACGTGCTATCAATACTGAATACATTTTAAAAGCATGGACTGATTAATAATAAGAGAGTTTAAGGATCACACTGACTACATCTAAAATTACCTTGCAGAAAAACGTTCAATAAGTGTGAGCTAAATCCATACATAAACTCTGACTTAGTTTAAAAGACATGCGAGTTAAACCAGATTTGTTAAATAAAATATTTTCATATGTATTTTGCTTATAAGAAACTGTTGAGGCATGGGCAATTCAAAATTAATTTAAAAAGCCTTACCATGTCATTGCAAAGAACTGCAATATGCAGAATAGCAGGGCCAAACCTTTCTTACCCCACTGAGACAAAACAGAAGAAATATTGCAGGTCAAGTTATTTTCCAGAAATCAATGATATTTGTAACTGAAAATATTAGTTTACTCAACCAAGTCTACCCCAAACTTTAGTTAAACCTGATGCTGAATGGTCAAAACTGAGGAAATTAAACATCTTAGTCGTCTTCCCTTCTTCATTCTACTATTGATTATAGTATTGCAATAGCATTCCAATTGAAAAGATTTTATTAGCATTTTACTATACAGCTCTTCCCTTAATTCTGAAACCCTTTAAGATGAAACAGTTAAAGACTTGACTATCTCCTCCACACTCCCATGCTTATTATTTATGCTTCAACCATGTTGCAAGAGATATTCATTTCTGAAACACATTACTTTCACCCCACATTTTAATATTTCAATTATTAAAATAGGACTGAGATAGTTATGATATTGCTTAATTATCAGTTCAAACTTTGTCTTTTTTCCCTTACTCATATTAAGAGCTTATATTCTAGGCATTACATATTTTCCCATAGTATGCAGCCACAAGACCGTACTTGCGTTGCAGCCAGGATATTTAGAACCACCAGCCCAAATGCAATTGTGGACAAATTCTTCACTTCCATTGAAAGGGAAGAGTGACATGGCACAAGGTCACCCATCCACTTTCTATTTCAGTGAACTTTAAAAATGAAGTTACCAAGTTTTTCTTAACCACTAGTTGGAAGAAACAGACTACTGACAGAGTTAATAGCCCATCTGTGCCAGCTTAGAAAACATAAATTAATATTACTTACCCAGAACACAGCACAGAGTGTGAATATAAAAGAAAACTGGAGGGGTGGGGGGAGGGGGGAAAGAAAAATTAGTGCACGGTATAATTGTTTCTATATGTTTTTATTAAAGTAATGAGCCTTTCAGAATTCACTACCTAAAACAAGTACATTCAAGGCCTGCCCTGCAGTGAGCACTCTGAACTACAACATTCTATTCCTTCAGTAAATGAAATGCCTAAATTAATGTTATCTTTGCAGTCTTAAATCAGACCCCTTGTGTGCATACACAATTCATACTTCAATTACATAATCATTTACTATTTTTGCATAAAAAAACTTTGCCTCATTCTGTGCAAGGAAGGGGTACACTCACTTCACGTACTATCATTTAAAATGTTGCTTTCTCCCTGTTATTTTGGCCCCATACCTTGTTTACTGAATGCTACTGAAACACTAAAGAAATAATTCATTCCCATGGGTATTTCTAGCTGAAAACTGCAATCCCTGTTTTGTGGGAAATTCTGAAATTAAAAAAAAAAATCCAAAAATGAATGCAACCATTTAAAATATATTTAATTTTAAAAAGTCAAAATAGTACTTCGTTTTCAAGCTTCTCAAAACATCCCCATTACTTCTCAAGCCACCCAGAGGCCCAGCACTCTGCCAGACACTTCAAAGAGCTCAGAGGTCCTCTGAGCTACCAAGGAGCCACCTGGCAGGTTCCCTCCCAAGGACAGGGAGTCTGGAACTAGGGACCAATTTCATCCCATCCCTATGTTCCTTCTTCCAAACTACATACCCTACCTCACTCAAATCTGTCTCTGTTTCATCAGAATTCAAGTTTGGTCATCTTCTCTGCCAAGCTGCCTGGGCCCTCGAAGGGGAGATGTGTGGATGTCTGTGGTTCCAGCTCTAGAGGTAGGCTCTCAGCTTTATATTCTTGTTCCTGGCCCTGAACCCAGATTGGCTGCTAATAATCTGGATTTGCAACTGCAGGCATACTGCTCAGCTCTAGGATTTATGCGCATCCAGAAAACATGAAATCTTTGGGGAATTCAACCAAAACGATCTAGCAATTGTTTTCTAAGCATGTACACACTGATATCTCAAAGGCTTATAACAGCCAAATATGGCTGGTTTCTCATGGAGGTTAAAGGCACATCTCAAGCACAAAGGTCAAAATCTTGCTAAGTATCAAGTCATCACATCAAAGAAAGTGGGTAGACTTGAGTTTCTCCAAAATAAAAAAAAGGGTATTCAACTGTTTTTAACATTGTTGCAATATGTATACAACTTATAGCAGCAACCCAAAAAGATGGGGGAGAACTATTATCTCCACCATCTGTAACCAATTAATAAGCTAGAAACAACTACTATACAAGACTAACTCAAGCAGAAAAGGGTATCAGGGTGCTCTGAAAGGAGAAGCATTGGATGACATGGTCCTTAACATAATACTAGGGGTACACCAATAAAGATTTTCTTAGCCAATACCAATGGCCAATTATTAACCAGCTATATCGGCCAATACCGATGAGATAGCCGATTTACAGGAATGCAGCCTGGCAGCTTGAAGAGCAGCATCCAGCGGATAAGTTTGTGGGGAGGAGGGAGCAGGGATGCAGAGAGACCCCAACAGTGAAGGAGGGAGTGGGGCAGGTGCTGCCCAGACAGGGTAGCGAATGTGACCTTGCAGGTGCCTTGTCCAGGAGGGGGGGAAGGGGGGCAGTTCCCCACCACTGCGCACACCCCTGGGGGAGGCACGGGGGGCATATGCCCCTCAAGATTTATTCTCAGGGTGGAGGCAGGCTGGCTGCTGTGGGCTCGGGGCCAGGGGCTGCGCCAGCCTTTTCCTGGTGGGGAGGCTGGGACAGGGCTGCGCTCAGGGAAGGTAGGGTGGACAGTGATGGCACTGAGAGGGGTGGCTACAGGGTGGGCTACAGCCAACCCAAAATTCTCCATAGCGACCCCCACCAGCGCTGCCCACTCCACCCCCACCCATCCCAAGCACAGCCCCTGCCCAGCCCTCTGCCAGGAAGAGGCCGGCACAGCCCCTGGCCCTGAGCCCGCAGTGGGAAGCCCGCCTTTTCCCTGCACACAAATCTTGGGGGGCACATGCCCCCATGCCTCCCCCAGGGGTGCATGCAGCAGCGTGGAGCTGCCCACCCTCCTTCACCTCCTACCCAGCCCCCCACATTTCCAGGACAAGCCATCCGCAGCTCTGTCCCGCTCCCAGGGTCACATTCACTGTCCTCTCTGGGTAGCGCCTGCCCCTACCCCTCTCCCTCCCTCACCATGGGGGCCTCAATCTGCCCCCCCAGGCCCCTTCCCTCCTCCATGCCCCATCCCCCACAATGACTTACCGGCTGGATGCTGCTCTCCAAGCTGCCAGGCTGTCTTCCTGGCTGTGTCCATGCTGCATCTGCGTGCATGCACACAGCATTTAATTGGTGACATTATTGACTACACCGGCCAAAAAAAGCCGATTGCGTTAATTTTCCTTTTACTAGTGCCAATCCAATATATGACCAATATAGATCAGTGCTCCTTTACATAATACAGGATCCTTGAGCTTGAACCCAAGGGAGAGGGTACTCCTTGTCCCCTCCTCCCCCTTCCTTTTCTTTGGAAGAGAAAGTACAGTCCTTGAGATAAAGGACCAAGGACTAATGGAACAGACCATAGAGAAAGCAAAGTTGGCAATCCGCTTTTTTAAAAGCTTTAAATTAACTTTCTGTTCCCCTGTGAAGGACTAGTCCTAATCCATGATGACAAAAAGACTATTCTACTAGGGCCATGCCACACATTCAAATCAAAGTTGGAGAAAAACAAGCTATAAAGTTGTTACATGTTTTCAAGCACTAACTTCATAGCTGGCTGGCTTTTTTATAGCTTGACAGACATTTTTCTGGTGTGTTAATTACTTTGCATATGTGACTGGTCTAAATTTATTGTTCAATTAACCAGATAATTGTATAATATATGTAACGTGTGACAGGGGTCCTACAGGCATTGATGGAGCCATATGACAAGGGGATAACACCTTTTCCTAATTTTATTCTTGGGGATGGTTGAAGGATTTGGGGAGAGAAATTGTCTCAGGCACCACTGACCCCCCATGCATGGAAAAATCTTAGTCCAAATGGCTAGTCTAGAGAAGCTGAAAATAGGGACTTGCTGGAAGAGATGGAGACATTTCTAATAGATGGTGTTCCCAGTCTTTCTGCCAGCAATCCATCTGTTAACCTTTTGAAGCTGAAAAGTAGATAGATAGTGCTTACCAGCATAACGAGTGTTGCAATTAGTCTTGTTGGCTCAAACATTTTTTTCAGCTGCTTCATAGGTCCCATCAGGAAGCATGTACTAATAGGAAAGTAAGCAGGGAGGGAGGAGGAAATGGTGAGTCTCTTTCAAATAAAGCTTTGCAAAGAATTGTAACAGTAACTTGTATTTAGAAAGCCTACCACTGAAGTTTATATATAAACTAGAAAAAAAGCCTCATGTCAACATTCAGTAACAGATCCTGCTAGCATTAAAAATGAAAAATCCCTTTATATTTGGGCCTGAAAACAGCCATATACATCTGCTCCTGATTTCCTATCAATGTTACTAGCTATATTGAAAGGGCAACAATTTTTATTGTCCGGTCATCCTAAAACTGCCTAAAAATGATTTTTTTTCTGACTTTGAGGAAGGTTGGAGGATCTGAAGTAGGAAATTTTGCAAAGTGAGCTTATCCTGTGCCATATATCTACAAGAACTTTTTGCTTCAATATAAATGTATGATCCTCAAAGCTGCAAAGAAACTCTTAAATCTAACCTAAGGAATGAAGCTACTGCAGCTGTTTGGTGGCATGTGTCAGCACTGTTATACACACTCAAGAATGTAGGGGCACCTTTTATTTTGCCTGAGCTCAGCCGATTAGCAAATGAGCAAACATGGGAGCAGGCCCTGCAGTTCTTGCCAAATCCTCCACCCTTCTTTTAAGCCTGAACTGTACCTAATGCACAAAGAATAAACCCTGAAAATATTTCCTGAGGTGATGATACTAATCATTTTCTTTTCCCTATGAAAGGCATAAGAATAAAATTAAGTTAATTTGGCAGGGAATATCAGCTTTGCCTACTTCTAATGTGAATGAAACATCAAGAAATATGTAGGATAGATAAAATAATCACGCAGAAGGGGAGAATTGATTTAAATGTAGTATCTTACACCTCTTACAAAGAACTGAAATGTTACTGAAACAAAGGAACCGGACAAAATAATTGACAGACATTTTGTACTTTTACAGCACCTTTGAAGATCCTCCACATTTTTCAAACATTAGTGTTATACTGCCTGCAAGGTACAACATATTAAGATGACCTTGCACTGTCAGATGGACTAACTGGCTCTGAAGTTAAATGACTATCACTGTTGCAGAAAACTGGCAAGAGCCAGGAACAGAATATATGTATCCCAAGACACCAATCCCCACCTCCTCCCCCAATCATCAGTATATTACACAACCTATTGTTAGAAGTTTCAGAGGTGTGGGAGGGGGCTGTGTCAGGCTTCTGGGGCCTAATCCAAGTGCACAGGGCATGAAGGGGATAGTGGCAGGTGCTAGGATCTGATACTGGCACTCTGGGCTCCATCCAGCCTGTGGATCAGATCTGGGCTGCTCATCTGGCCTGTGGGGCTAAAGGATTAGTGCCACTGATCTAGTCAAACATTATACTACACTGTTAGAGCTCTAATTTAAGAACAATCAGCAGAAATGATCCAGTAGGAACATTTTAGAAACTTGACAGGTACTGTTCTGCAGGATGTACATCCATGTGCAGTACCTGGATATGAACAGCAGAATTGCATGTTGATGTCACTGTAAAATCACCTGTGCATGTAATACAATTCCCTACCAACCTGAGTGGTTATTTTCTCTTTTTAAAACTTCCTATTACATGGTTGCAGTATAAAACTAGTCTTTAAGAAGTGTACATCTTCCCTAGATTAAGCTATTGCCATTTTCTTTAAAGCCATATCTGATCTACTGCTGACAACACCCATAAGGCCTGATGCAGGATGCTAAAGACATTAAACAATAATATCTATATTTCAAAGGAAGCTTTGAAGAAAGGGCAAAGAGAATGAGGTCCCTACTCTGATCCAATTTTCTTCAAAAACTTATTTTAAATGGTACTGCTAATTACTGCTTCTTGGAGGAGTCAGGGAAGGGCATCATAACCCTTTCTAAGCATTAGAGTTCTGCACAACATTAAGATTATACACCTCCTGTTATGCTACCATGTAAGGAGATAAAACACTGCCATCCAAACTCCTAGTATACAGTGCCCTACATGATTCAGTTCTTCCCCTCTAGCTTCTATAAAGGACCATGAAAATGATGAAGTCTTTAGACTTCTGTGTTACCAATACAGAGATATAACTCAAGCACACATCTTCTTAACCACCAGTGTAACCACAGCCGACACATCCTACTGGTTGCAAGGAATCAAAAGATGATTTAAGTTTTGAGACCACTTCTTTCATCTAAGACTGACGTGATGTTTTAAGTGGGGAGTAAAGAACTTGCCAACACTCCTCCAAACTTCTTTCAAAAGAACTGGCCCAAACAACATGCAGCATGCCATACTGTAGTTACTGCTCTATTTGGATGGAGAAAGAGCTGCTTCCACATCTACTTGCATCCTTTCCTATCAGGAAACACTATAACTTGCCTTTATGGTTCAGGTTAACCCTGTACTTTATCTACACATGAATTAACTGTTGTAAAAAGGCTAAAGGAAGTAGCAGTTTCTCTAGTACACAGTAGTGAACACCTCATAAGCCAGAGAGGTAGATATCACCATGTCTGTACAAACCAGACTCTAATGTGGGGGTGTGCAAAATACAGCCCACAGGCCAGATCCAGACTGCCAAGGGATTTTGTCCAGCCTGCAGTGGGTCCCTCGGTCCTGCCCAGGCCAGTTGTGGGGGGCAGCCTAAGCCATGGAGTGTGTAGCCGGTCCCACAGCCCCTAGGCACACATAGCAAGGCTGGGATGGCCAGACTTGTTTTCCAGCAGCCCTGGTGGTGACAGCTCCTTCTGGCTGCCGCAGCCCACACACCTGGCCCTGCTACGTGGGCATCCTGACCCATCCACCCCGCACCTACTGGGCAAGGTGCACAGGTGAATAGCGTCTGGGAGTGAGATGGGTGGGTGGGGCCAGGGAGACCCCGGGATCTTGGGGCAGTGACAGCACGGGGCCAGGACCCAGAGAAGAGCTGTGATCTGCTCCCTGCATGTCCCTGGGACGAGCATGGGTTCTGCAAGCAGGGGCGTGAGGGCAGTGGATCGCGCCACTGGCCCAGCCCTGTTCTGTCACAGCCCCAAGATCCCAGACCTAGACCCAGACATAGCTTCCTTGCCTGCCTGTGGCCCCCATGCCATCCGCCCAGTTGTGTGCCCTCCCCACATGGCTCCCAGCCAGTCTCTATGGAGACGCTAGGATCACAGGGCAGTGACAGTGTGGGGCTGGGGCAGAGACCTGCAGGGAGTGGATTGCATGATCTGCCTATATGCCCCCGTAATGGGTTCCGGTTCTGCAGGCAGGGACATGTAGGGAGCGAACTGAAGCTATGCCCCAGCCCCATACTGTTACTGCCCCATGATCCTGGGGTCTCCATGGAGACTGGCAGGGAGCTGTATGGGTAGGGCATGCAGCCAGGCAGATGGGATGGGGCTGTGGGTGGGGAGCTGTGTCAGGGATCTTGGGGCACAGGTCAGTGACAGCACAGGTCAGGGGCCCGGGGCAGAGCTGCAACCTGCTCCCTGCATACCCCTGCCTGCGGAACTGGAGCCCCTTTCAGGGGTGTGGGCAGTGGATTGCAATTCTGCCCCAGGCCCCAGCCCTGCACTATCACTACCCCATGATCTTGCCCTCTAATCCTGGCCTTGCCCACCCGTCCCACTCCCGAACATGCTGAAATGCCTATATGGAGAAGACTTTAATTATCTGAAGAGGAAGGAAGTCACAGAAGGATGATATGCGCACAGAAATTCAAAATATATAGTCTATACCTGCTAGCCAAAGTAAAAATCCATCTAGATGTATTTATGAAGCAACCATATGAACTACAAAATAATCTGAGAGGGGCAAATAAGGAATTGCTATTCACTTATTGTGATTTAAGTACAAAATAAGAACTTGAAATTGTAAACAGCATTGTTTCTCACAGTGGTCATCTTTAATGTAATGGTCAGAAAATTGGTTATATCAACTGGAAATTCAGATAAAAATGTTAAATACTGTACTTCTTAAATGATAATTAAGAAAATAATTCATACCTGGCTAATGCAGCAACATTTCCTAGGGTATAGAAAACAGCAAACCATTTCAGTCCTGATGGAAGCCATAACAGTGCTGTCCCCTACATGAAATTGAAAATATGCACGTTTTATCTGCTACTCCAGTTTATCTATTTTACATTTACTTTTGCAAGGCACATGTTTTCAGAGACTAACATCTCCATGACCTTCTAGTAGCATAGTGTATTCAGAGATTTAAGTTATCCAGTATATTAATATCTTCCTGTACTGGCAAGTGAGCTACAGTGATTTAACACACTGAACTGGAACTCCTAATAAGCACAAGTGTGAAAATTATTTATGTAATCCCACTGATAAAACTTATGTTTGCACAATGCGGCCTACTCAGGACTATTACAGTTTAAATTAAAAATCTTTCATTTAGAGTTGTAACTTCCTATATGTAAGTGGAAAATATTAACAAAGCCGCAGTAGGCTCGCAGTACTCATACCCAGACCAAACAAATTCATCCTCCCTGACGTTTTACCCTGCACTCACATCCCAGATTAGCCATTCCCCAAAGAGAATTCTGAGACAACAAAGCTAGGCTGGTAAGCCAAGTATGCAAGGGCAGGGGAAAAGAAATGGCTTAGTTTAAATACTTTCCTTTTACAACATCATGCTGTCAGCACCCTGATAACCCAAAAACCCTCTGCTGAGTGCAACTGCCAAGAGCTGGCATGGGAATCCTAAAAGGGAATTGGAACAAAGACATTTGGGGCTTCTTGGGCCACAATCATCATCTTCAACTTCAAAAACCACCCAAAGGAGGTCAGAGCAGAGATGTAGCACTCTCAATGAAGACTCTCATACAGTCACATTCTGCACCAACTATAATTTTATAATACCAACCCACATACAGCACACTGCAATAAACCAGTCTGAATAACAAAAGAAAGAGTACAACTATCCATTTCAATACCCAAAAGGAAAAGGTGCAAAATCTTTGACAACTGCTTGTCAAATACATGTTTACGGTTACTGCTACCTGATCAGCCAGAAATCTAGGCAAGACCATATTATGAATATATGTAGCAACGAGCAAGGACATTTGTACAGAGCTCGCCAATACCTTTTCAACACTGGTGGTTAAGTTACTTCAGATACAAAAGATTTCCAGGTACACGTCAATTTTGTTATGGATTCAGAAGCCCCCCCAAAAATGATCTTCATTTGCCTTCCTAGACTTTCACAGGTCACCTCTGATTCAACATTTTACTGGCCACATTCCAGACCTCATCTTTGGTCTAAATGTCAAGGCAAAGGACACTGCAAGACAGCTGCTATCCTGGAAAGACTATTACTCTCTTTACAACCTCTTCTAGCTCCCAACACTGAAAAGACAAATATTTCCAATTTGATCATGAAGTACCACAAATCCCAAAGCTTTCTAAAGGACTACAGCAGTGTCCATAGGATGAGTGGAGGAACTGATTATTCATTTTATATTTATATATTAGCCTCTATTGTTAACCTGTTAACCCCCAAATAGCCCCTTAAACACTGGCATACACATTTCCTTTTTTTCAAAACACTATGCCAAGTGAAGAAAGGTGGACAGAAATCCACACACCAATCAATGGTAGAAAACAAGGCTGATATGGCCAGGATGAAATGCAGAAAATTCCTCTCAATTCTATGTTGAGGCTGTATTACAGGAAGCTCAGTAAGGAGTTTTCTTAGCCTATTGCTTCACATTTCCACTCCAAGGAGACATCCAGGCTATTAAACTGCTTTATCAGCCTCAAGCTCCTACCAGCCTGCAAAGGTGCCAGTCTTGCCCATAGTTCTGGAATAACAAGCCATGATTGTTGCCAGCCCTGGCCATTTTCAAGGGGCCTACACTAAGCTGCAGGAGTGTTGCTAAGCAGAAGGCCCAAAGCCTATTGCCAAGTAATCAGTGTGAACCTTTGCAGATGTGACAGTTAACTTGGTCAGCAAGTAAAGGAAATGATCAAACACAATTAAAAAGAAATCACAAGGTCTGAAAGGATAGATCGGCAAAATGGCATATTTGACTGGTGACTAGAGTCTATTTCCCAGCAGTCCCGGCTCCTGGCTGGTTTCCACGGAGACTCCAGGAGTGTGGGGCCGCAGAACTGCGGCTGTCCTGACCCAACCTGGCTTCATGGTGTCACGGCCCCTCACTACCAGGGTCTCCACGGAGACCAGCCAAGAGTGGCATGGGCAGGGCACAGAGCTGGGCAGGGAGATGCTCCAGGGTCAGGGCAGAGCCGTGATCCGCTGTCCATACGCCCCTGCAATGAGCGTGGGTTCTGTAGGAAGGGGCATGCAGGGAGCGGATCTCTGCCCTGGCCCCACCCCATGCTGTCACTGCTGCAAGATCCCAGGCCCAGAGCAGCTCACCACTCTGCCACGCACCCTGCCGGTCCCAGCTGGTCTCCATGGGCATCCCAGGAGCATGGAGGCATGACAGTGCAGGGCCTGGCTGGGGCAGAGCCCCAGTTCTGTGGCCCTGAGCTGGTTTCCCTTTGGGCTCCTGGGGTCTCCATGGAGACTGGCTGAGAGTTGGGACTGCTGGGAAATGGAGTCCACCATGGCCCAATTCTGCTTGGACTTGGCCCACCCCTGAGATAAGGAAAGACCACATATTAAATAATCCATATACACTATATCATAGCCTTAACATAGTAGTAGTAGTAGTAGTAGTAGTAGTAGTAGTGAGTGATGTAACTATAAGCCTTAGATGTTATTTTTCTATAATAGATAGATTGTTGTTAACATTCTTAGATTATTTTTAAAAACAAAAACAGACTTGTCAGAGACCATAAACTATAGCAAAGAAGAAACAGGAAACCCTCCCTCTTTCCCAAGGATACAAATCCCAACTAATTGACATCTTCAAGTCCACAAGAGATACAGTTTAGTCGAGTTCCAAAAGTTTCAGTGAAATAAATTAAAAAAAAAAAAATCAATCAGAAATCATTTCTTAGAGTATTAGAACCAGCCATCTATAAATATTGGGAACAGGCTGGAGGGAAATTTGGAGAATTCAGTAGCTTCAAAAAGACCCACTGCAATCTGCGTTCCACCATCCTCCCACTTCTCGAGTCTCCCCAGGTAGTATAGGTCAGAATCTATGTTGTGCTGTTATGGGTAGCAAGATAAACATTTATCCTAAGTCTGTTTTCATGTTTTACAGTGTAAGCAAATAAAAGGTTGGTCTGTAGAACTGTTTCTGCCTCTATCAGTAGCCTACCCACAAGGTTACCTGCAGTCTGGGCAACACAAGCTCCTACCATTCTGCAAAGGCACCAGTCCTGCCCAAAGCTCTGGAATACAAGCCATGGTCAGCAACTTCACTGCTCTGATATTATCTGGGCAGGCCTTCAGCAATTAGGATAAAGCTTTGGGGCACTGCTTGGGGAGTTTATTTCGTTACATATTATTTTAGTTTAATATTTGTATCCATCCTCAGGTTTTTACTGTAAGCCACCCTGAGCCTCTCTGGTTGGGGAAGAAGAGGGGACAGCATATACATTTAATAACAAAACTACCTACAGTAAGAAAGAATGGTCAAGTGCTTCTTTTTGGAAAATAAATTTTTCTTGTGGCTGTTTCAAGACAAGAGTAAACTCTCCAAGGGCTAAGAATCATCAAGAACTTTATCACTTACTGCTCTCAAGGCAAGGTAGTAGTGTTCTCACTGGCTAATTTTGGATCCCCTCTGCCTTAAGTACTTTATAGGACACGATCTCCAAAGGGTTTGAATTGAAACTGCACATGCTTCTCTATTACCGATGCTATGAATAGTTCAGACAAAGAGCTGCATAATTAGTAGCTACATCCAGGAAAGCATACTAAGTATTATTTCCTGGGGAGAAATCTTTCAGCTTTTTTTCTATTTCTACTTAAATATTGCATATATTGCTCCATCTTTCTAAATATTCAGGTTAATGTAGACACCTGGACAGATGTTGAGAACTTATGTAAACAGGTATTATTTGTGTTTGATTTAAAGTGTCTCGTGGCAATGGCACAAACACACAGCAATATTTGCAAAAGCATGCCTCCATTTACCACCAAAAAATATTCCAAAGCAACACTCAACAAAAACTACTTAGCCATGGACCTATGTATCTCTTTGATATGAAAAAGATGATCAAATTATTTTAAATTGGGACAAATAATTCACCATGTTGTATTGAAGCCAATTATACAGATTTTCTGTGTGGTATTCACACTACTGAGAAAGAGAACAAGTCCACAATATCTAATGAGGAAAGTTTTATTCTCTCTATAGCAAGTGATAAGACAATAAATTATGCCTTTTTATTCATTTTTTAATAAAGGAACTTGACTGATAACAATATGCGCAAGAAGTTCCTTTGTATTCCTTTTGTAGTTTGTACTTTATTAAGGCTTTGATGGAGAAGATGGGATCTTTTAACCTCTGATTTTCCCTTGTAGTAGATAACTGATGAGTCCTTTGTCTGTTAGGTGCTCTTAACATTAAAATGATGACTGGGATTATGTCAATATAGAGTATAAATCAAATTTAAAGAGATTAACATAAACCATAGGGCTTCTAAAAAAACAGTCGGTCCAAGCACATTCTGCTCAGGCAATTCTGATTTTTGGAAGATCCCATAACTATACACTAATACATCACAAGAATGTCACTGCTGTACATGATGGTTGACAGTTTTACAAAGGAAAACAAATGGGTAGATAAAAACTACTTTACTTGTACAACTGACTATTAAAATAGGTTTTTCCTCTAATGGCTTAGTACTTTCTACAACATACACACAGACAAATTTTCACAATTGATTCTTGATTCTTGGATACCAAGTGTGATATCTTTTCACCCTGACTTCAGGATCCAAATTAGCTGAAGTCAGTAGGCATCACAGGTGCTCTGTCCCAGTAGTTCTCAAGCAGTAGATTGAAGAGGTGCTGCAAAGGCAGATGGAGAGGGAGGATATCAGCCAACCCACTCCTCACCAAATGTTCCAGAATTAACATGTGCGAAACTAGTTTAAGTGCCTTTACTGCGTGTGTAGCAGATTATGAATGAGGTAGGAACACACCTGCATAGAGGATAGGGAAAGGTGGGATGTGGGGTCAAAGAGCTTGAGAATCACTGCTCTATACCATGCAAAGGGCCACAAAAAGTGCAACGTTTTGCTCTTTCATTTGGATTACTGTATTTTAATTCAGAATACTATGTAATGTACTAGAGACTATAACACAGTATATTTTGTCCATACTTAATAAGACCTATCATTGCACCATCTACTGTAAGTAGGGGAAAGATTGCCAATTGAAGGATCTGATACTTTATAATTCACACAAAGAACTGAATTCCTTTAAATCTCCATTATAACTATTGGCCAAGGGTGTTCAGTATTTAACAGAATCAGCCCCAAAGTGCAAAGACAATCTAAGCTGTATTGTAGTATACTCAGAAAGGTAAAGAAAAACGTCACTTACAAGAATGGAACATACGATGCCACCAACAAAGCATATCGCAAACCATTTCACTCGAGTGCCGAAACTAAGTGATGAGTTATCAAAGACCTTGTAGGGAGAAAAGAAAATTAATGGTTAGTTGTTTGAAATTGATGGTTCCCAAAGTTTATATCATTCATTTGTATTTAAAAAGCTTTAATAGAGTATAAAGAGATACAACTGTTCAACCTGAAACAAATATTAATATTTTATATACTTCTCACAAAAAAGCAACAGTTACCATATTTAACATACTCCGATGTAAAATGAGATGAAAACTTAGGCTTTACAAAATGTCTTATTAATTTCAAATACTCTTATTGACATTAAATAATAAATGCTGCCCCCCACAGACAAGTAAACCTACTCATCATCAAGCACTGACAAGTGAAGGTTCTGGCACAATCATACTAAATTAGCATATGTATCTTCTGGGGTGAGCTCACCTTAGTGAGCAATCTTTACACATTTAGCAGCTGTCAACTACCTTGAATGTCAGCAAGACAGGACCTGCAGGCAGGATTAAGCCTGCAAAGAGATTTGATTTGATACATAGTGGGGGAGGGAAAAATCAGGAGGCATACAGCTGTGCCATGCTGCCCATTCCCTCTGCAGCCATCCCCACTGCTCTCTTGTGCCTCCCTTTATCCACACAGCAGAGGGGCTGGGGATCCACAGTGAAGGGAAGCACAAGTGTCTTGGGTGCTCTGGAATGTGGAGATTTGTGGCCTGCGGCACAAGCTCTAGTCCACAGTGGCAAAAGGCTGACAACTTCTGCTTTAGAGTACGTAGAAAAGGAAAAAAAAAAAGGAGGTACCATCACTGTCGATACTGACACCAATTATGCTACAACAAACAGAAAGCAGCCATTTTGCTGCTGTACAAAAAGGGAATGGCAAAAAACCACCCATTTGCTGAATAGAATAGACCATGTAACCAACTTTGACAGCTGGGGTGTGTGAGGTTCCCAGCCACAGGACTTGGTTCCTGCCAGTGCAGAGGGAGCCTGGGATCAGACTCTCTTTGCACGGACAGTAAGGCACGATGGGATGTAATGTGTGATCTAACAATCACGCCTCCTGGCATGCAGAAGAGTGCTTGGCTACATTTTAACATTAGTTAACAATCTTAACACAAAGGAGACTATTAGTTTTTAGCGACTCGATTTCAAAAAGTGCTTAAACAACTGAAGAAGCCTCTGAAAGTTGTCTTCAGTAGCTATTCTTGCTAAGTTTTAGTTGCACCAATTCCATCATTTGATCACAGGAAAGATTTCAAACATGTTAACATGAGGCAAGCTTACTAAAACACACTAGTACTGCACTTAAGGAGACCATAAAGATACAAGACAAAAAATTCAAAATACGCAAAAGATTTGAGTCAACGTCCCAAAGAAGTTAAACAAAACTTATGTTCTGAGGCACTTATACAAAACATTACCTACAAGCAGATCCACTGCAACCTGTTCTATTACTGAAGCTTGGCCTACTAAACAGGTCTCAAGAAAGTTTTAGGCAACAAGTCTAGTCAGATGGCATGAATGAACACACAGTTAATTCACATTTCTATTGCTCATGTGTCTGTAAAACATAACATTTCACCTAAAACATATGCATAACTTCTACATTTTACTTTAACTGTAGTGTTTTCCTATGGTAAACACACAGACCACTGTATAGCAGTCATTCTTAATCAAATTAGCATATATGAAAAGGAGAAGTTGAGAAAATACTGATCTTCTTAGTATGTATATATCTTGACAATGTGTACTAAAAGATCCCAATCCTGAAAGTAATCATCTAGGCAATGACGCATACTACTGTTAGATTAATTTCAGATAATAAGATTACTCATAGTAGACTTCATCATGTGTGCAAATCCTTGCAAGATCAGGGCCTGTCTGATCCAACTTCTAAGTCAATGGGGACTTAAATACTATGTGGATTGGATCCTGAAGACCTTGAATCCAAAAAGTGCTACAATTTTAAGCACATAAAAATGTTAATGAGTCAATGGGGCTAAACAAAGATAAAAATTTAATGATTTACTTTACTCTTGCCTGAATCTATCTTCCCACTAAAAAGAGAACAAAACATACACCTTACTATATGAATGTTCAGCTTCTTCAATCTAAATAAAATATTCAAGTATTTCATTTAAAAATAAAACATGACTAAAAGTTACCTTTTATATTTACTGTCAGATTGTATTGTTTTCTATCACTGTAGTCAAAATATTCAAGATTTTTTTTCTTGTGTTCAGCAACTAAAAGTCATCTTTACAAATGAGAGATATTCTGCTTACCTTGTTAGATCCAACTGTGTATCCTTATGCAGGCATAAAAAGAAGTAGATAAAAGTGTAACCAATTGTTGTATCAACAGGTGGAGTACAATGGAACAGTTTTATTTATGAACACAGAAGCCACTGAGCAGGAGGGAGACTTCCCTGCAGAGAACTATAGATACGTACATATTTGGATCAGGCATTCAGATACACTGATTCATGGAAATAATTGTATGAGTACATAAACAATTAAATCTTTCCATTAAAAATACAGTATATTATCAAGGGATAAATGCCTTTTGGTCGGGATTCAGAGCCACCAGCATGCTTTGCAGTATGTATATAGGTCACTCAATAGGAAATGAAGAAAAGGATGCATGGGTAAGATTCTAGTCACATCTCCTAGGGGCAGGTGGCATTTATGCCATTTCTTGCAGCTGCAAGTTAGGCCAGTTTCACATTAACAGGAATACAATTATAAAACCCTACCTAGGCTTAATCAGATAAAGTCATAACCTTAGTAATTCACACTTGGAAAGGAGGGAGACCCCATCCCGCTATTGCACATTAGCCTAGTGCAGGGGTTGGCAACCCCGGCACATGTGCGAAGCATGGTATGCCATGGCCAGCCCTGGCTCTGGGTAGCTGCTGCCAGCGGCGGAGCCCAGGCTGCTCCCAGCAGGGCTTGCAGCATCCCAGCTGTCTGCTGGGAGCAGCCTGGACTCCCGGCTGGCAGCAGCTACCCAGAGCCAAGTAGCCGGGAGGCTGCAAACAGCTGTGCTGGGCTGATGCCGGAGCTGTGGAGCCCGGTGCAGCTGTCTGCAGCCTGCCTGCTACTTGCTGCAGCTGCCCAGAGCCCAGGCTGGCTACCAACAGCTGTGCTGGGCTCCGAAGCCCAGTCACCAGCTGCGTGCTAGGAGTGGGGGAGAGACTGCGGTTGTGCTGCCTCAGGCCCCTCCCCCACTGCCTACTCTGATTCACAAGTGCACGCGCTGGTACGGAGCTGATACCTGGGCTCTAAAGCCCGTCACAGCTGTTTGCAGCCTCCGGGCTGCAGCCGGCCCTGGCTCTGGCTAGCTGTTGCCAGCCAGGAGCTTGGGTTGCTCCGAGCAGGCAGCTAGGATGCTGCAATCCCTGCTGGGAGCAGCCCAGGCTCCAGCAGCTACACAGAGCCAGGGGCACAGGGGCTTTGGGTGGGGAGCAGGGGGCAGCAGGGCTGGGGGGCAGGGGCACAAGCAGGGCATCCTGCCATGTACCCCCTGCCCTCATTTTGTTTTTGTGGCATGCCGGCACTCTGGCGCCTTCCCAGGTAGGCATGCTAAGGTAGGCATTGTTTTTTGGGCCAAAAAATGTTGCCTAGCCCTGGCCTAGTGGTTAGGGGAGCCGCTTAGGAAGTGGAGGACTTGGGGTATAGTTGTTCAGCCTGAAGGGGTTTGAATCCTAATCTTTTAGTTCCCAGGACAATCAGGCTACAGGCTGAATTGAGCTGAAATCACCCTCCACCCTTATTGCTGAAGCTGGGTCACTGGACACCAGAGTATGCAGAAGTCATGGGGCCAGGAAGATAGCAGGCAAGACAGCATTCTTCTGTAGTCCAGTAAGAAGGGCCCTCCTCTGGGATGGAAGAACCAAGCCCTGGGTTCTGGTGTCTTAGATCAGAGGTTCCCAACCCCCAGGCCGTGAGGGGTTGGCTGACGGTCTGCAGGAGGGATGGCTGCCGGCTCGGAAGTCCTGAAATGACCGGCATACTGCAGACCAGCAACCAACCCTTTTTTAACACCGAGTATAAAAAAGGGTTGGCTGCCGATCTGCAGTATGCTGGTCCGTGGTCTAAACAGGTTGGGAACCACCGTCTTAGACCACTTATACATTAAATAATTCTTGATCATAAAACACATTGGGAATGTCAGCAAAACTACCCAACCCAGCCTAAAAGAAAAATCTTTAGGAATCCTGCATTTATGCAGGGGGTTGGATAAGATGCCCCTCAATAGCCATTCAAACCATATGATTCCATCTTTAGCCAAGTTATTTATAACAGCAAATTTAGCCGTTGTACAAGTAGTTACAGCTGTGAAAAATGAAGCTCTGTATGCACTACTGAGTTTGTATTTACTACGTAAAAGATGGTCCTGCTCTTTTCTAACCACTCAAGAACCAATGTTTTTATTAGTGATGTTGTATGGCAGAGGTTAGTTATACTAAAGGAGCAATACTTAGTGGATGTCAAAGCACCTCAGACTGAGCTGGCTATGTTTAAAAATTATTTTTAATGCAAGTTAGAATTAATTTCATGTTTGCATAAGTTCTGAATAGACAAGTTTGAATGATAAATTCAAGCGGGGAAGCAGTGGCAGCGGAGCGGAGCGGAGCCACAGAGCAGCGCAGGTGTGGGCTCTGTGCATCTGCAGGAAAGACCCAACAGCATTGAGGGGGAGGCAACCATTTTTCGCCTGCGTTGGAGTAGGTGCAGGGTGGCCTGGGGTCGGGGCTGTGTGCATGGGTTCCAGTTGGTCTGCGCTGGCCAGGGAAGGCCAGGGTTGGGGCTAGGCAGTTAGCTGCTGCTGGGCCTCGCAGCGGTGAGGAGCTGCAGGGTGTACGGACTCTGGCCTGTTGAGTGGGGGTGGAAGGAGGGGGAGGAGAGGTGCTGACCGGCCTGCAACAGCTCTCGAGAATGGTCTGTGTGGCCAGCTGGCCCAAATAATTGCCTGCCCCTGCTCTAACAAATGCCTTTTTAAGTAAGCATCAAGGATCCATTTTATTGGCTACACGGTACTTGAGACATTCAAGTCAGAATGAATCAATAACTTATTTTACTTTTTTTGCTTATTTGGCACATGGAGATAGAAAAATAATTATTTTCCCTGTAGGAAATGTACATATTAACACACTGAATAGACAACTTAATTCTCTGCCAACCTTTAAACCTTATTCATCAATTATATCCTATTATTACCAGCACACACAATAGCAGAATAATGTTTCCCACCATTCTCTGAGGGGCAAGTTTCAGCTTTGTCCTGGAAGGAGCACCTCCAAATAATGCTTCAGTTTTCATGTAATTTCCAGTCTTGGCCTCTGCCAAAAGAGGAGACTGAGATAATTGTATATCAGCATTGTAGTAATATCTCAACCAAGGGGCAGGGGCACACTGTGTTGGGAACTGTTAACAGTGCAAGGAAATATGCCCTATAAAATGTTTACAATCTTAGTTTGACACAAGGACAACAGGAGGAAATAAACACAAGATACAGAAAGTAAGAGAGAGAGACTAATACTGGTAGTTTTTTACTATTGCATTATATTGGTTTAACATAAGCAAAAAGTGAAAAAGATTGATGGCTTCACAACTGTGATACAATACTTAGTAAGCAGCCTTGCTGGAGGGGTGAGCAAAAATACCCATGTAAACTCCATACTGTGTGATTTATCAGAACTGTAAAAAAGGGAAGGAAGTTTGTACAGCAAACACCTCTTACCATCTTTAGTTCTACTGACACTAAGCAGTTTACTTCTGAAAGAAACAAAATCCACAACAACAAAAAGGAACTAGTGAATAAAACCCCCACTGTTTTCTATAATCAAAATTTAATTCATAACCCAACACAAAAATACAGTAAGAGGTCAAGGAAATGGCCAAGTTATCTAGAACTGAGAAGGGAGAAGACAAAATCAGGAAGGGAGGCTTTCTGAAAGATAATAAACTGTTTCATAATGTTCTAAAACAAGGGCCAGCAACGTTTTCAAATGGGCTGGAACAACAAGACTCCAGTTTGGGGCAGGCCGGGTGGCTTTGGCAGTGTCAGGAGCCAGGCATTTTTCCCTGAACCCATGCTGGGACCAGCTTCCCCAGCCGGGGCATGAGCACAGCTTCCACCTGGAAGGGAGCCATGTCGGGAATCTGGTCAGCTGGCTACTGAACCTAAGATGCTCTCACAACTTTGCAGCCCCCTGCTCTGCAGCTGCAGTATAGGCACAGCTTCCAGTCAGTAGAGAGATTCACCAGGGCTGGGCAGCAGAAAGTCACATCCTCAGTGCTGCCACTTCACTCCCCACTCCTCCAGCTGCTATGTGAGTGCAGCTGGAAGGTGCCCAGCCCCATCTCAGTTCCCCACTGGCCGGAAGTTGTGCCTGTGCTGCAGCCAAGGATCAGAGGATGGGAGAAGCAGCTGTAATGCAAGTGCAGCTTCCATCTGCCTAGGCACAGTGCAGCTCCTAACTGCCCAGTCCTAGCACAGGCACAGCCGGAGGCAAAGCCTTCTCAATCCACAGGCCAGATCTAGCGGCTTCATCAAATCCAGCCCATGGACCATATGTTGCCAACCCTGCTCCAATACATAAACTGAGGTTGAAAAAATTAAACAAACAAGTGGTTCTCACTCCTTTTTGGGCTTGAGGCATCCCTCTATAACTTCTGTGAATTGAGTGGCATCCAATTTCAAAGACTAATTTAGATATTATAGTGCATATCTCCTTATACAAAGGCTGGGCAGAAGGGGTGATGACTGTTCAGGTACCCTGAGCCTGGGTTATCTGCTTATCTCCCAACACCTCAGAGCACCCTTCAAAGGATCTGGCAGCACCCCAGGGTGCTCTAGAACCCTGGCTAAGAATCACTGCAACCTCTCCAATGAAGAGAAAAAAGGTTACTATATTTTTCTTTCCAAATTTTTTTCTTACAACTATCTGCTACCAACAATAACTAAAAGCTTTTCTATGTGGGACTTTACATGATCATGGGTAAGTGAAATGTGCTACCAAAAGTGAAAGAAGAACTGTGCATGAGCCACGGCCTACTAAAATGTGATTTACATGGAAAGAAATTTGATGATCCCCACTCTAAGAGATCAGTATTTTTGTTTTGTCAAGGGAAAGAAAAGAGACATACAGGTTTAAAGCTTAGTAACTTGCCTTTTCCATCAAGGACCCGACACATTTTTCCTTAAAATTCAGTAAGGGTCATTCTTAAGCTTCCTGAGAAGCATACATGTGGAAATTAAAAAGTTGGAACAAAAGTGATAAAAGAAACTTTAAAAAAAATCATTATGCACATTCCATTTTACACACAGTTCCAAGTTATAGGAAAACAAAGCACTGTGAATGTACCTAATAAATGTATTCCTATTTACCACGGATGGCAAACTTTCAGTTTGATCTACTGGGAAGCACAGAAGGCTGCTTACTTTCACAGCTGACAGGCATCTTCAGTTAGATAGAACTTGTGTCTGGATAGACATTTTGCATCATCTTTGTAACTAGCACTGCTTGAAGTGCCACCTGGATACCACGTGAAGAACTGCTGCAGTACAGAAGAAAACCCCCCACAAATCGCACACCACGGGTTATGACGTATCACCCCTCCCTTGAACCTGTACGGAAAATCCTCAAAAAATTGCAACCCATACTAGACAGAGACCCTATTCTTAAAAAGATCTTCCCAGAGCCACCCATCCTAGCCTTTAAACAAGCACCAAACCTCGCCAACCTCATCACCAGAAGCAAACTTCCTCAAGCCCAGAACACACCAAAAGGATCCAGACCGTGCCATGAAAAGAAATGCAAAACCTGCCAACACATCTCCACCACCCCCACAATTACTACACCCTACAACAGAGCCATCAGCATCCCAGGATCTTACAGCTGCACCTCCAGAAATGTAATACACCTCATCCAATGCACTAAATGCCCTGATGGAAAATACGTAGGAGACACCAAACAACAACTGCACACCAGAACGAACGCACACTGGAAATCTATCAAAGACAGAAATACCCAATTACTGGTGGGGGCACATTTCTCACAGGAGGGCCACTCTCTCTCCAGTCTCTCAGTCCTGATCCTCAAGGGAAACTTACACAACACTTCCCAGAGACGAGCCTATGAGCTCCATTTCATCAACCTCCTGGATACTAGAGATCAGGGACTAAACATAGACATTGGATTTTTGATACACTATAATTTGCTTGGCAACTGACTCTCCAGCCCAGCCCAGCCCCTGGCTTCTTTACTTTTCATTCCATCCAGGAAGAGCGTGCAACTCCTGAAACTTCCTTAGCCTGACAAAGGGTTTTTGAACCCGAAAGCTTGCTTAATAAATGTTCTCCAACTATTTGGGTTGGTCTAATAAAAGATATTAAATTCACCCAAGCAACCTTGTCTGCCTATGTCCTTAGACCAACACGGCTACAGCCTAAACCCCTGTAACTAGCACTGCTACACTCTAGCAATGATGAAACAGCTTTTGTGACTGAGGACAGACAGAACGGAAGATGGTCCAGTGATGACACTGTCCATCAGTTTTAAATATTCAAGAGAGGGTTTGCACAATAAGAATGCCTACACATGAATTCTACAACTTTTAGAATTATATTTCACCTCAGTGCTGTACAAATATTTTGGAGAAAAGACCTGCATAACTACTAGCAACTGAAAGGTTTTTAGCTTAGTGCTTATAATTCATATAATTTCCAAAAAAAGCCCTACTAATACATTTTAATTAGGTGAATTCATAAATCTCCTCTCTCTTTCACATCTTTATATTTCAAACAGCTGTAAGTATACTGTCATTTTGCAGTGTGATAAAAAACCCCACAAAAAAGCTTCCCTTTCATGTGCTCAGCCAACATTACTTTTTTTTTCTGATACATAACAAAGGTGAATGGTAAGAGATCAGAAGGTTTGTTTAATTTTACTTGCTAGATTTTCACTTTCTAACAGCAGCGCTGACCACCACCAACATTCTAGCTGGAGCTCCTCCTCTCAGAAAAGCTTTGAATCTACTACAGATACTTGGCATTGCCTAAAATACTCCAGTTTACTTCTGCGTTTTTAAAGTGAGCCTTTCTGATTCAACTTCTCAGCTAAAGGTTCTTCCTGAACCATGATGAAAAGGATGTCACAATTTACATGGTGCACATGCAATTTTACAGCTGCTTGGCATCCAACACAGGAAACCTCTCAGTCACATGCCTATAAACAGAATTTAAACTTCAAGCAACTTAAGTGTAGAATGGACAAGTGGATGTACAAGACATGGTGCAGAGCCCAGCAGTCTTGCTAAACAAGGCTCCAGTATTTTTCTGTTACACTAACAACAGCTTTGCAAATACATGCTTTTCAAAGCAAAAAGTGAATGCTACATCTGCACTAGCCGTTCTCTCAAGATGGGTCATAAGAAAACCCACATTCCCCAAGGATGTTCCATGGGCTCAGCTCCACTGGTGACAAACAACATTATCTAATTCTGCTCAGAGCAGCAGACCCATCTATACCAGTGCTTCCATTCTAGAACTGATGGCATGAAGAGGTATGAAAAATCCCAGTCCTTACAAGACCAAGTTTAGCATCACAGCATGTCTGAAAGTACTGATGTGTATCATAAGCATCCTACATTGTAAAAAGATTGGTGTTCATATATTGACATAGTTGTCAGGAATGCAGTTTCAAACTGTACAGAAAAGAGTATGATAATCCTTTATACAGATAAGACCATTATAGCTTTTGATGGTTGATGCCTGTACCAGATCAATCAAACTGTGCGCGCATCTGCTCCTCCACATGGTGGAAAAGGGAGAGCGAGCATCATGAAAGTACTCTCCAATACTTTAAATCTAAGTGAGGTACTTAAGAGATCTAAGTTAAATGAATCAACAATAGGATAAGAGATTAATTAAATAAGTGGGGAAAATGCAGTTTAAGACACAAATGATGCTCTGCCTTAATCATGCACAATACCATCTACTAAATTAGTGGTGCTTAACCTTTTGACCCCACAGGCCAGATGAGTAGCAGGGTGTTGCTCCTTGCATGCTAGGGCTAGGCACTGTGAACCCAACCTCGTGCACAAGGCTTCCCAAGGACCTATGGGGAATAAACACCATTGGCTGGATGACATGGTGCCAGACAGGACCCACAGGCTGGGAGTGGTGGGGTGAGCACCCCTACACTAGATTAGCAGAAAAGGAACTTGGGCATGATTATTGACAGTACAGTGAAAACCTCTGCTGAGCATTAGGTGGACAAAGGACATCAAATGTCCAGATATTTTTTAAAAGGCCTTTATTAGGCCTTCAGCAGTGTTGGCTATAAACATACTGGTCTAACGACATAGGCAGACAAGGTCCTCTGGGTAAGTGTGGCATCTTTTATTAGACGAAACAAATAGTTGGAAAACTTGTTCTTTACAAGCTTCCAGGCACAAACACTTCTTTAGGCATAGGGAGAGCCTGCTGGTGTTTGTGCGCTCTCCTGGGTGGAAGAGAAGCTACCACACTTACCCAAATAATTTTTCTTTATTAGGCCTCCACAATTGTTAAATGGTACATTCCAGCTCAGGCACTCCACATAGAAATAAAATAACAGAAATCAAAGTGGTGTTCAGCAGGATGAAAACAGTGATTTAGGCAGGGAGAGAGGGCTGTATGAAAAGAGAAGGCAGACTGAACTTCAAGGCTAAAACACAGACTGATCTGAGTCAATACCTGGGACAAAAGAAAAAGAGCAGCACAGCTCTGGATTGACTATTCAGGCAATCAACTTAAGTGAGCCTAGATCAGTAGCTCCCAAACTTTTTTTCCTGCAACCCTAAATCCAGGTCACAACCCCTGCTCCCGACTCACTTATGCCCGGGGCCACCAGCTGGGCCAGGATCATGGGGGGCAGCAGCGGCGAGAGCTGAGCAAACCGTGTGCCAGGTCCCACAGACAGGAGGGGCGGAGCAAGGGGCAGATCCCCTGAGATCCTGATTTGGGTTGCACCCCGAGGTTGGGAGACAATGGCCTAGACTGTCCCCAGGAACTGTGTTAACACATATTGCCCTCAGTGCCTGCATTCAAAACAGACACGGATTTCTCCACAACAAAGCCTTTTATCGTGGGATCCTATAGACTCATATTGGGACATCCATTGTCCCAATTTAAGTATCTGTGAAATACCAGAGAGTATTTTTGGCTGTAGCCATGTCTGGCTGTAGAACAGGAGTAGGCAACGTTTTTTGGCCACAGTGCCAAAAAACACCATAATGCCTACCTCGGAAGGTGCCGGAGTGCCGGCATGGCAGAAAAACAAAATGAGGCCAAGGGGTACATGGCAGGATGCCCTGCTTGTGCCCCTTGCCCCCCCCAAGCCCGTAGCCCCCCCCCTCCTGCCCCTTGCCCCCCACCCAAAGCCCCTGCCCCCCAGCTCTGCTGCCCTTTGCCCCTCACCCAAAGCCCCTTGCCCCCACCCAAAGCCTTTGCCCCCCAGCCCTGCTGCCCCTTGCCCCCCACCCAAAGCCCCTGTCCCCCAGCCCGGGCTCTGTGGCTGCCAGCAGGTACCCCAGCTCTGGGGAGCTGCTGGAGCCCAAGCTGCTCCGGGCAGGGCTTGCAGATGCCTGCTGGGAGCAGCGTGGGATTCTGGCTGGCAGCAGCTCCCCAGAGCCAGGGCAACTGCAGCCAGGAGGCTCCAAACAGCTGTGCCGGGCTCCAGCACCAGCTCTGCACCAGCGCGAGCAGACATGCCTTGGAGCAGGCAGTGGGGGCAGGGCCTGAGGCAGCGCAGCCCCAGTCTCTCCCTTGCCTTTGGCACAGAGGTGAGGAGCCCGGTACAGCTGTTTCTAGCCAACCCACTGCTGAAGCTGTCCAGAGCCCGGGCTGGCTACAAACAGCTGTGCCGGGCCCCTCACCTCGGTGCGGGGAGCAGGGGAGAGACCAGGGCGGTGCTGCCTCAGGCCCTACCCCCACTACCTGCTCCAAGGCGTGTCTGCATGGAGCTGGTGCCGGAGCCTCCCAGCTGCAGCCACCCTGGCTCTGGGAGCTGCTGACAGCCGGGATCTCACGCTGCTCCTAGCAGGCAGCTGCAAGCCCCACTCAGAGCAGCCCCGGCTCCGTCGCTGCCAGCAGCTTCCTAGAGCCAGAGCTGGCCACCACATGCCAAGCAAAATGGCCTCATGTGCCACGCTCGGCACATGTGCCAGGGGTTGCGAACCCCTGCTGTAGAACATAGGTAGGCAAAGTTGATGCGTTATCTTTTGGTCTAATAAAAAATATTACACCTACCCAAAACAACAGAGAGAACACTTTTTCCCAGGACAATCAGTAAGGCACTAATTGACGTCAATGGCCATTGTAGCGGCATGTATAAATGGCTGTCCTGTGTGTTCTGATGGGTGACAATCAGACCTAGGGTAAACCCACTGCCTGTTTTTACTTCTGAAGTGGGACAACAGGCCAAACGCAGATAGGATACAAGCGAGAACATTTGTTTCCTCAGGGACAAGTGCTACTCATCACCAGGGAAGGCCTGTGCCACATGGCAGATTACAGTGGGTGGGGTAAGGGAGGCTTGCTGGCTCCAGCAGCAACAGTGGCTGGCCCAGGAACCTTATGGGAGCAGCAGCCGCAGCAAGAAGCCCGGACACCAGCTGGAGTGCAGCTCCAGCCAGCCAGGCTCGGGTGGCGCACACTCATCTACAACCCTGTACTTGGCCCACGGATGCGACAGTCCTCCGGATCGCCGGCGACAGGAAAGAGGTCGTTGGCTCCCACGCCAGAAGGCTTGGTGCCAGCACAGCATGTCTCTGGCTACTTAAAACCAATGTGCCCAGGTGAAAACGGGAGGCCGTGCTGTAGGAACCCCCCGGGGCAAACCGTGTCTCCCCCGCCCAAGGCAGCAGCGCGGGGAAGCGCCTTGGGCGCGCCTACGAAGGGGTTGATTCAAACGGGAGCACGGGAGACCCTAGACGGACGAGCGCACTGCCCCACCCCAGGGGCTTGCGAGCAGACTAACGGCCACAGTCGCTTCTCCCCGGCGCGGGGCCGAGCCCGGAGCGGTACCTGGGCCGTCAGCCCCTGCTCCTCGTCCTGGTCCTGCCCGCTCAGCACGCGCCGCAGCTTATCCATCGCAGCAGCCCGCCCGCCACGGCACTCAGAGCCCGCGCCGCGCCGCGCGCCGCGCCCCGCCCCCGTCCCGGAAGCGCCACACGGAACCGGAAACCGCGAACGGCCTTTTAAAACAACATCGGCTAACGTCCGACACCTGGCTCCGCCCCAGCACCGACCGCGCCCATATAACCACACCCCCCTCCTCCAAACTCGCGGCCGCCAGCCGCTTCTTCTATTCTAAGCCCCGCCCAGCCTGGTACGTCACCTGATTAGCATGGACCCGGCCCCCTTGCCTAACCACGCCCCCTTCCCCAGCCCTCGCGCAGTATCCTGCACCGTTTGCCCCGCCCCTTCTCCTCCCAGCCCCGACCGCCGGCACCGACAGTGCCCATTGGCTCATCTGATGAACGCGGCCCCGCCCCTCTTGTCTAGCCACGCCCCGCTGCCCCAACGATCGCGGCTGCCCACCTGTGCCCTTCTCCTCGCAGCCCCTCCCCCTCGTGGGTGGGAGGGGCTTGCTGCTGGTGTGCTCCAGCTGTGCTGGGTGCTCTGCGTACAGGTACTGCATGTACAGGCAGTATTGCCAACTATATGTAAAAATTTAAATATATAGCTTTATTGTGTGTGTATATATATATGTATATATACACATATATACATATATATAGATACATATACATATATACATACATATATATACATACATATATATAAACGTGAAAAACGTAACTTTTTAAAGAAAGCAAAGTTTTTTCACATTCCCGAAGCGTATACTTTAAGAACAACGCCAACAATCGTGAGAGCTGGCAACACTGTACATGCGCACTTGCCAGGTGTACAATAATTTCAACCCTTGTTCAATCAATAATAGGAAAAGTATTCAAAATGTAGGAAAATTTCTGAGGCAGTTCACTGAGGCAGCGCATGCAAAACCCAAGACACTGTCAGAGAGTCTTAACCTACCAAAAAAAGGTAGTTATATGCAGGTTACATAAAGTGATTCTTCCCACCATTCAGTACTGCTGAGGGCTTACCTGCAATCCTGTGTCCACTTTGGGATCCTGCATTTAAAAAAAATGTGGACACATTGGAAAGAGTCCAGAGGAGAGCAACAAACATGACATACAAGGACAGATTGAAAGAATTGGGATTTTTTAGTCTCAGGAAGACTGAGCAGCGGGGATTTGATAAGACTCTTCAAAAAGGAAAAAAAAAGTTGTCATAAATGAGATGATTGCATTTTCCTGCCCATAGGGGAAACAACAAGAAGTAATGGCTCGAACTATAACAAGGGAGATTTAGGTTGGATATCAGGAACACCTTTCTAACTCTGAAGGACAGATTACTTAAGAAAGTTGTAAAAGTCTCTTCCTGGAAGTTTAAGTGCAACTTAAATAAATATTAGTCTGGGTGGTTTAGATAGGGACAGTTCTGACTTGGAAAAGGGGGGTGTTGGATGAGGTGACCTCCTGAAGTCCTTTCCAGCCATATTTTTCCTATGGTTTTATATCAATGTAAACAATGCTAATTGGACTGCTTAAGCATGAAAATACATTTAGTTTTCCTTTTCTTTCCAGCAATGTAACACAAAAATGGTTCTATGTTAGTGTGGATATTGTAGAAAATAAGAACCAATATCAAATTTGCAACAGAAAGACAAAATGCTCAAATGTCAAGCATTTTGAACTTTGCTGTTAGTATTTCTCTCATCTCTTATACAGTTCAAATACAAAAGGCCTTTTTTTTTAAGCCAAAGGCCAAGGGTTCCGTATTTCAGGTTGACTGTGGTGTCCATACATGTACAACTTCATAGATCTTGGTAAGCTTTCTGGTGAGTGGAGAGAGACTTGGGGTAAAAGTGGTCAAGGTGACTTAAGTGCCTCATCTCATTTTAAAAAGTGACTTAGGCACTTACATCCAGATCTAAATAAGCATTTAGGTGCCTCATGGAGCCAGGTAGAACCAGGCCCAATGGGGCCAGGTTGAAAATAGGAAGGAAGTGGAAGGAAGGTCGCTAGATACAATATTAACTGCTTTTTATTATTATTTTTGCTCCCTTAACAGGGATGCCCAAACCCCAGTCCCATTCTTAAAACTAAAGTTTTTAATGTGCTCAGAGAAAACAGTCATTTCATTTTGCAAAGTACTACTAGACAACAGTAGGAACACGTTTGATGGGATGACGGCTACCATAAGGCAGAAACAAACCAGAAAGTCATTTAATTGCAAACAAAACAAAGTACTGACCTGGATACCAGTGCACAACCTCTCCCCCCCTCCCCAATAAAATAAAACCCACCTTCATAAAGACATAAATGTATCCCCCGCATACAATTAAACATGCGTTTCATCAGAGGTTCTGTGTTTGACAGAGCAACTTTTCTCTTGTAAAGCGAAAACTCGGGAAATACATATATATTTTAAAGGAAGTGCCTTTGGTAGAGCCAAATATTCTTAGCTCAGGAGCTAGCTCTGGCTTGCAGTGCTAGATGGAGGGGACAATTCTGTAAAATCTCTCTCTAGCTGGTAGGCTGGTATCCTGTTTAACCCCTTAGGAAGAATTACTACAATTTTTTTGAGAAGATATTCTTTGAGCCTTTCCAGGAATGTTGCCTTTGTTTGTTTCACCATGATAAGGTATCCAGTTATGATAGATGTCATAGACATTAGGGCTGGAAGGGACCTCGGAAGATCATCAAGTCCAGTCCCCTGCCCCAGGGGCAGGAAGTCAGCTATGGTTATAGGATCCCAGCAAGATAAACATCCAAATTTCTCTCGAAGGCGTTCAAAGTAGGTGCTTGGACCACCTCCGATGGCAGTCTATTCCAGACCTTGGGGGCTCGGACAGTAAAGAAATTCTTCCTTATGATCATCCTGAAATGGTCTTGCAGGAGTTTATAACCATTTGACCTTGTCATCCCTTGGGGCTCTCTGGTGAACAAACTTTCCCCCAGATCCTGGTGAACACCCCTGGGAAACTTATAGGTGGCCATCAGATCGTCCCCGAGCCCACACTTTTCCAGACTGAAGAGTCCCATGGCTCTTAGCCTCTCTTCATAAGGTCTGTTTTCCTGACCTCTGATCATGTGCGTGGCTCTCCTCTGCACTCTCTCAAGCTTCTCCATATCCTTTTTGAATTGTGGAGCCCAAAACTGGATGTAGTACTCCAGCTGTAGCCTCACCAAGGCTGAGTACAATGGAAGAATGACATCCTGGGATTTGCTTGAGAAGCATCTATGGATGCAAGTCAGCGTTTTGCTTGCTTTTTTCAGCATCACACTGAAGGCTCATGTTCATCTTGTGGTCAATCATGACCCCCAAGTCCCTTTTATCCATAGTGTTAGCCAGCATAGCACTGCCGAGCCTATAAGCATGCTGCAGGTTATTCTTTCCAAGGCAGATAACCTTGCATTTTTCAGTGTTAAACACCATCAGGTTCTCATCCGCCCATTTCCTGAGCCTGTCAAGGTCACCCTGGATTGCCCCCCTGTCCTCAGGTGTGGATGCTTTACCCCAAAGTTTGGTATCATCGGCAAACTTGGCCAGCCCGCTTCTGACTCCAATGTCCACATAATTAATGAAGTTATTGAACAATATAGGTCCAAGGACAGAGCCTTGAGGGTTACCACTGGTCACAGGGCACCATGACAGTTGACTTCAGTCAACCACCACCCTCTGGGTCTGACCATGAAGCCAATTCCCCAGCCAGTGGATTGTGGTGGACCCGAGGCCACAGTTGGCCAGTTTTTCCAAGAGGTGGTCATGGGATACCAGATCGAAGGCTTTTTTTAAGTCAAGATATATGACATCAATCTCCTCTCCCTTGTCCAGGTGATAAGTCACCTGGTCGTAAAAGGAAATAAGATTGGTCAAGCAAGACCTACCCACAACAAACCCATGTTGGCTATCCCTCAGGATGTTGCCGTCAGCCAGTCTGTTAAGAATGGCCTGTTTGATAATCTTTTCTAAGACCTTCCCCAAGATAGAGGTCAGGCTGATGGGCCTGTAGTTTGCCAGATCCACTTCCCTCCCTTTCTTGAAGTTAGGCACCACATTGGCCTTCTTCCAATCTTCAGGTACTTCACCTGAGCACCAGGAGCTCTCGAACATCTGTGCCAGGGGCTGAGCTATGATGCCTGCCAGCTCCTTGAGTACCCTTGCTTGTAGATTGTCAGGGCCAGCTGACTTGAAGGTGTCCAGCCTCTCAAGGTGTTCCTTCATAAGGTCAGCATTGATGGAGAGCAAGGAACCACCCTGACCTGGGCCTCCCTGTCCCGTAATGGGCAGGGGCGTCCCATGGGACTGATGAAAGACTGACACAAAGTACCCATTTAGTAGGTTGGCTTTTTCCTGGGCATCGGTTGTCAGTTGTCCCATCTGGTTTAGCAGGGGTCCAATGTTGCCCTTGCTTTTCCTCTGGCTCCCCACATATATAAAAAAGGACTTTTTATTGTCCTTGATACTTGTAGCTAGTTGGAGTTCCATCACAGCCTTAGCTTTTCTGGTTCGCTCCCTGCAGGCCCAGACCAGTGCAGTATATTTTTCCTTGGAGGTGGATCCCATCCTCAATCCTTTGTAGGTTTTCCTTTTTAGCTGCAGGAGGTCCGCTGGTTCCCTGGAGAGCCAAGGGGGCTGCTGTGCCCTTTTGCTGCCTTTCCTCCGAGATGGAATAGCATTAGCTTGGGCATCGAGGATCACTCCCTTGAAGAGCAACCACTCTTCCTGAACTCCCCTCCCCTTGGAGTCATGGTCCCTTAGGGGCTCACCGACAAGCCTCCTGAGCTTGTCAAAGTCAGCTTTCCTGAAGTTGAGGACTTCTGTATTGCTGACTGACTTGCTAGCTCTACAGTAGATGGTGAAGGTGACCAGCTTGTGGTTGCTGTCACCCAGCTTCCCTTTGATGGTTAGGTCACTGATTAGGCCATTCCTGGTTGCCAGTACCAGGTCGAACAGCGCTTTACCTCTTGTTGGCCCATAGACTTCTTATGTCAGATAGAGGTTATCCACGCACGAGAGGAAGCTTTGCAACCTCTCAGATTTAGCCGAGCACTTTTCCTACAAGATGTTTGGGTAGTTGAAGTAGGCTTCTATGACCGTCACTGTGAACAGCCAAGCAGCAAGCAGGCAGAGGCAGCCCTGAGCTGCCCACAGCATCTCCCTTCTCTGAGCTGGTCACCTTTAGCATCACTGCCTCCAGTGCAGTTATTTAGATTTACTTAACTGCTTCTTTACTAATAGCTTAGGAATCTCTCCAACAGCACTCTCCATTCTTGCATGGATACAGCATTATAGGAAACCCCATGCAAGCCATTATGCCTGCAGTTGCACAGTTCTCTCAAACTAGGCTGTCTGGGAAGAAGACTGCCACTCACATACTCCAAAGAAGACTGTTAGAGGAAGTACTTTTAAAGAGTTTTCACACTTTTCTTTTTTCCTACTATTGCAAGTCTAAACATCTCTGTCTGTGTTAATCAGTCTCCTCAGCTGGAGCACCCTTGGGAGGTACAGCTTGCATTACTGCTAGAAGACTGACCTAGATCAGGAAATGAAAGATGTGCACAAGGGAGCAAATGGTCACTGAGCTTCTCCATTTCAGAGAGGTAGCAGTTGATACAATAAGATTGGAGAGACCACTTGCCAGAGAGTGCAGAGATGGATAGAGGCTGGAAGGACAGCATGCTTCAGGAGAAGCAGAAGAACTGGAAGGTGCATTTCTTCAGGCAGCTAACTCAGATGTTGAAGACTTGGAGAAAGCAAAATACCCAAAAGGTTTCCTTCCCCTCAGCTTCCTTTGCATGTTCTAGACTAGCGATTTGGAATCAGGGTGCCCCAGTTAAAAGGAATTCATAGTGTTAAAAACATTCTGATCTGCTGTGGTCTGAGAGGTCCCTTGAGTCTAAAAAGTTTGAAAACTACTGCCCTAGACCAGGGGTTCATATAGCCCCATGGGCTAGATGAGTGGCATGAGACCGATCCATGGGCCAGATGAATGGAGCAGGTCTCCCCTCCTCTCCCTACCCCTACATATAGGATGGATGCTGTGTATGCAGCATTGGTCCTGGATCAGCTGGAGCGAGGTTTGGATCTGGCATGTGGAGGACCCAAGGAGCCCTGCATGCCAGATTCAGTGCCCATTCTGGTTGGTCTGGGATTGTACTGTATTGTACATGGTGCCCACTCCAGGACCTGTTGCACACAGTGATGCCCCAGGTCAGCTGTAGCAGGAACTGTCTATGGCTCATGTTCTGGACTGGTCAGAGTAGGTGCCATGTATGGTGCAGTCCTGGACCAGCTGGAGCAGCGCCACAAGCACTGGAACCAGGATGTGGGTATGGGGGGAGGGGGGGGGGGCCGGGAAGGGAGGCAGACTGGCCCCATGTGGGGTCAGCACTGGGGTCCAGATGATGTGGTTTCATGGGCCAAATCTGGCCTGGCTGCATCTTTGACACCCTTGCCCTGGACAATTCCATGTTTGTGTAGCCATACAACCTCCTCATATAGGGCATAGATCAAGGCAAACCCCTCACCCCATTCCCTGTGACAAATTACTGTATGGTTTTGAACACAATGCAATTCATTTGTCTTTTTTTTAAGTTAAAGACATTAATGAAAAGGAGCTTTGTTTCTAATGCTTTCAGCATACCAGAAGTGAATGTTTCTTTACCTTGTTTACACTCAGTGTTTTTTCTTATTAGCAATCAGAGTGGATTTATTGTAAAACAGCACGTAACAAAGTGGTGCTAACCTTTTCTTCCCAAGGAACATCTAATAGTAGGTCATACATCATTATTATTATTTACTGGTCAAGCTGCTCACACAATAAGAAATTAGCACAATTTTAAGGTACAGAATTGATAGGTATCTTTTAAACCCTTTATCAGTTGAACAGTTCCTAAAAAAGCTTTAGCTGCTGTCCTAGTAGCTAGCTCTTTAACTTTAGCAGGTGGTCTACTTCTACCTGCTATAGTGCTGACAAGGTTTCCTCCTCTTTGCTTAATGTACATTGTTTAATACACAGCATGAAGCAATAACAGTGGTAATATTTGCCTTGCTGGGACTCAGCCGAGTCATGAGGTATGGCCAGGGACATTTCAGTGCCCCAAAGCACAATCAATACAGCCTGCACCTGCTCAAACAATAGCTGAATCTTTTCTTGCCAAGTAACTATTGTATGGCAGGAAAGTGAAGGGTAGGCCAAATCTCTCAATTTTACACAGGAATTTTAATCCCACGAGGATTAATGTGCTGACTGCAGAAGACTGTCCCTGCTTGCATCTTTTGGCGAAGTCCTGCCTTCCTTCCTGAGTGTCAGGGACTTTTCCTGACCAGTCAGCAATCATAACGGTGGAGGCACTGGGGCGGAGCAGATCCACAACAAGCACTACAGAACTGGGATGTGTCCCTTCAGCTGCCTACTAACAGGCCTGAGCTAGCCCAGCATCTGATGCCCCCTTGTGGTCAGACTTGCCTGCCAGTGCTCCTGGGCTTCCTCTATCTCCCCTGTTGCCAGCTACAACTTGATCTTAATATATATTTGAGAGCTGCCTCCCGAGGCTATGGTAGTCTCTTCTTTGGCATCTTCTCCTCTTAGTTTAGTCCCAGGGATTTCCCCCTTACCCCAACCCTCATGGCTACACTGCCCAACTCCCATGGGGATATACTTCCTCTTTAAGATAGACCATAGGGACTATATTGTGGCCTCCAGCCATCCCCAAAGCCACACCTATGCCTTGCAGATGTCTCTCAGTTGTCATTGGAGTAGACCTCTGAGCCCCAAACTGACACTGGACCCCTCAAGGCCCAAACTCTTGTCCAGGTTTCAGCCTTCCTGGCTTCAGCCCTTTATATCTGGTTGAGCCTCCTCAGTCCAGGTCCACTGCCTTAGCCCTTGGTTTCCTCGGTCTGAGCCCTACAAGTTCTTGACCAAAACTGGTCCCAAAGCACACTAAACTCAAAACCAGAAAAAAATAACTGGAACACAAAGACTTAACCACCCAGTTACGGATCCCAAAGTCCCCTCAGGGACATAGCAGTCGCCAGAATCATAAGAAGCCAACTTTATTTCCCCAGCCTCAGGGTGCCTCCTTTTCCCTAGCAGTCAGCTATGTCATCCTTTCCTTGCAACCTGCAGACGTAGACTGGTTGCCCCAGCCCAGAGATGGGCTTAAATGCAGCCAAACCCTGTTTCTTCCGCCCATGTGACTGCTTCCCTTGGAGTTGTGCCCAGTGGTTCCTGTTCAGCGTAACAAGCTGTTTGGATTTCCTCTGCCCCACAGCCCTCTTTAGCTGCTTAGCAGTCCCAGGTGTTGAGGCTGGGTTTCTGCTGGTGGCAGCATCTGCAGTAGTCTGCCACTGCAGGCCACAAAAGTCTTGCTCCCCTGGGGACCCTGATCTTCCCTCCTGCTCCCCACCTCCCACTGAAGCTAATAGGTTTGGAGTCACCTGCCACACTACCACACTTTGGGAAGCCCATTTCTTAAGTTCTTTCAGTTTTTCTACACTATGGGGTTAGACTAGATGACCTAGTTGGACTAGATGGACGTCCTGAGGTTCCTTCCAACCCTAACTTTCTATGATTCTACAATTTCCAGACTCACAATCCTGTGCAGAAGGTTATGCTTAATGACCTTGCATACCTGCCTGACTACTATTCCCCAGAATGTATATTTTTCTAACCTCAAGCTGACCAATAGCAATCTGGACTTGCAAGCTTCCAGAGCACAATCACCACTTATTTTTCCATTTTTCCAGGATGGAATGTAGCTTTCCTCATTTAAAAGGTCTGCAGCCCATGTGAGAGCTGGTTCTCTTTCCTTTTTCTGCTGGTGGTTGCATGATTGTGAAGTGAGGAGGCCCATCCAAGAGACAAGTCCTCTTTCAAGATGTCCAGGCTATGACATAGCTTGAGAAACCTGTGCCTTAGTAGCCATGAAGTCAGCTCCAGCAGGCCTGCAGAATGAGAGCTCCAAGGAGGCACTCATTTGTACTCTCGCACAGAGACAGTTAAAGGATTTCAAAGATCTGCTCATCCTCTCCCACAAAAATGCATGTGAACCGTCTCTTCTCAGCCAGGTCACTCAGCACCGCTCTGAGAAGGCCCTTTTCTCAGTGGCAGCAAGAGTCCAACCAGCCCTTCAAACAAATTTGAAACCTTCTAGCATGAGTCTTCTCTAGGGAAGGAGAGGGATTAACTTGCGTTGAAGCCATAAGCAGTTGCTCTGTACAGTGACACATTTTGACACACAGGATCAATGTCAGCTCTTGTACAAGTAGACCTGGCTCCACTGACGTAGAGCAGTTTCTGCTTATACCAGTGCTGAGTTTGGCTCAGTGTTTGTAGGACAATAGTGTCATGTAGTTGGAACAACATGACCCAAATTTGAGAATGAAAGAGGTGGCTAAAAATTGTTAGGCTTGTTGCCATAGCTACCTGAAAGCTCTAGCAAGAAAAGGCAAGGAGTAAGAGAAAGAGAAGGAGAAAAAAAGGAAGGCTAAAAAAGAATGAGATATCACAGCCAGTCAGAGGATGGGGTACACGGAGAGGGGGGGTACACCCAAAGAAATGTGGCTTTATGAGACTTTGGCTTAAAGCAAGTTTTCAAAAGTCAGGATTTGTGCTTAATGGAGTTCCATGACTTCCGTAGCCTATTTTCTACAGCCGTGGTTTATTGGCTTTGGTTATTTATAGGTGGTTATTACAGTAATAAAATTATGTACAAGGGCAGTGATTAGACTAGCAACAGCAAAAAGGGCTTTTAACACTTGTCCAAGATTAGTAAAAACCAACTGCATCAGCTTAGAAGGCAACTTTGACTGTCTTCAATGAATAAAGTCCTCGGATCTTGCAGTGGCTTACTTCTTGATTTTCAATCAAAACACTCCTTTCTAGACCCCGGGTGCAATGGAACTAGAACTGTGTCTAGCTCCAGTCGTGTTTACACAAGGCACTAGCTCCCAGGGTTCTTCTTCAAATGTGGTCAAGATTTTTAGTGTACCATCTATCTTTAAAGTATCGAGTGGCATAGACTGAAGACCCAAGTGAGGTGGTTAGTGCTTGTCTGCTGTAGTCATTCAAATATTGAAAGCAGTCATCTCTGAAAGCTCACAGTCACATGGTAAATGAACTGTATTAATAAAGGATCTGATTTAAAGCCCACTGAAAATTCCTATGGACTCCAGTAGGATTTGGATCAAGGCAAATGTGCTCTGAATTCCTATCTCCTCCTTTGACCCCATCCCTCAAAAGAAAGTTAAAAAGGGACCATGCATGAATAAGCCTGCCTGAGCTCACTTCCCCTTTTCGATTCACCTCTCTCCTGGCCTTGCCTGGGTCTATCTGTGTCCCAAATAGCTCCTGGCTCTCTGTGGGGTCTGTAAAGTGCCATACCCTTCCATCAACGAGCATGCCGCTATCTGGGCTGGGGGACAGGGGTTTCTTCTCCAGGTGTTGTGAGGTAATCACTGTTACTTGCAATGTGGTGGTGGGGTCTTCACCATGTGTGACTTAGGGATCACTATAGTTGCATCAGTACAGGGACAGCCAAGGGTTTTTGTTGTCCTCTTTTGTCTTCTAATAGGACTGTCACAACTCCTTCCTCAGCATTGCTTCTTATCCCTGTCACAGTCCAGTTTTTGCATTCCCTCTGTACTGTCCATATAGAAATCTTCATTCTGGTGGTTATCTTACAGGCCTTGCACTTCCCCTTCTCTGATAGGCCCAGGACACCGAAACCTTCTTTCTAAGCAGCAGCACAAGGCTTAGGTAAACTTCTGTTTTCATGCAAAGCTGTGCTAATCTGCTCACAGAGATGCTCTAGGAGGAAGAGAAGCATCTTCAGAGCACACTGGAGATCTGAAAAGGAGGATGGGAGGTGACAGTCTTACTAATAATTGCTTTAAAAATCACTTCTGGACAGGATTCTGTCCTGTCAGAAAGTACATCTTCTCCCGTCCCCACCCAGGAAAGCAAAGAAAAACTTCAGTACATCAATAAAAAAAATATTAGGGCTGGGTCTACATCAGGCTTCTAAGACTGGATCTGTAATTGTGATACAATAGAACATCATAGAATTGTGTGTTGCAGACAGCTTGTTCAAGTACAAATGTGTTTAAGCCAAATACTGTGTTTTTAGTGACAACTTGGAGTTTTGCAATGGTGTACAACCCTGCTGACTTTTGACCTTTAATGTGCCTTACTTTTCTGAACACTCTTCATCCTGTTTCCCTTATTGACTCACAGGGTACTGACAGATGTGGAAAATAAAAAACAAAATAAAACAGTGCTTTACTGGAAAAATAACCATGTTAGTTTGACTTGGGTCCCCAGTGTCTGTATAGTAGTTTGTGTGCTTCAGTGGGGCTTTTTGGTGCTTTTATCTAATAGGTGATTGAATCAGCTATTAGATAAAAGCACCAAAAAGTCCTGCTGAAGTGTGTGAGCTATACAAACATTGGGTGAGCTGGGTCAAACTGACGCAATTCCTCCTCTGGGCATGTGCTGTGCTTGGTGTGGGGGTATGCCAAGCTGAAAGTAAAGTGCTATTTTGGGGGGTTCCATGTCTCTAAGCACCCATTATGTGGCAACCACATACAGGGTCAGCCTAGACCTCATTGATGCTGAGGCAAAAAAAGGGGTCTGTCTGAACAGTTTGCTTTCTCTGCTGCTGGTAGTAACTGCTGCAGTATATTCTGCAGTTTGCTGCTGCTTCTGCCTGAACAGCGAAACGTGGATACAGTTGTCTATCTCTTGAATGTCTCTGTTGTTCTTCATGAGCATCTCACTGGAGCCGAGCACAGGGACATCAAAAACACTGGTTTACAAAGGCACTTGCTGAGAATGTAACCAGAAAATGGTTGCAGTTTGCTGCCAGCAGACTCCTCAGATTCTAATAGTTATGGTATAACATTTAAGGTATAAAAAGATCTGACCAACAACTTTACAAAGCCCCATGTTTCCCCAAAATAGGCACTTACCCCTTTACGCTCCTGTAGGATTCCATGCTGTTTATGACGTCCTCAGCTTAGCATGTATCTGGGCATTTCATGGAGCAGGAATAACTAGAAATCTATGTAAGCACTACTGCACAGTGGCACAATTTGGATACAACCATCTTGGTAGTGAGATGGGTCACAATTTGCCATGTTTGCCAGAGGATAAATGCCCTGGCACACATCATGGCTTACTTGGTTGATGCATCTTCACAAGGTAGGCATAGTATATTAAGAGACACGCCAAATCAAATTTGGCTATCCACTAAGTCTGTGGAAATATCTTTCCTACTGGCTATCACCCATAAAATGGGTATATTAAATTTAAAAAGTCCCAATGGAAAGTGTTAATGAACAGCAAAGAAGCAAACCCTTCCAACATTTTGTATCAAACTTTGCATAAAAAAAACAGTGGTGCTTGGCTCACCCTTCTCCCAGCCACCCCTCACAGGCTGCTCTACTTCCTCCTTTCCCTATTCAGCCAACCTACCATTTTCAAAGTCACTTTTCCAAGTAGAAATATACTTTATTATACTAGCGTAAGTTTTGTTCATATGATTTTGACCTTTTTGTCCCTCCTGCATTCTCCCCAACTTATTTTTCATCCTTTTTATCCTCAGTTCTTTGGACTTTTCCTTTTCATCCTTCCCTGCTTTTTGCTTGTAATCCATTTTTTATTTCTCCCCATTTGAACTCTCTTTCCCTTTTTCATAATGGTTACGTCTACACATTCATTAATGCACTTTCAATACTGCGCATTAAGTTTAGTACTTCTAATATGAGGTGCAGCAGCTGCACAAATGTGTAGTAGTAAAAGCAAATTTTTTTTGTGGTGCTTAATGTGCAGTAAACTAATTCTACTACACGTTACTGCATTAGCACAGTTTTTGCTGTGACACACTAATGCGCAGTAGAAAAGTTCACTGCACATTAAGGCACGTTGTGTAGATATGCCTGTCACAGGGCACCCCAGTGCCCCTGCTCCTAGAGAGGAGAGACTGCCAGGGAGAGAGAGAGTGCGCGCGCGCGCGAGCCCTGGCCTGGTATAACGAGCCCAGCTGAGGATTGCCAGAGTAACGAGCGCAGCTGTGGGTTGCCGGAGCAACTAAGGAGAGCCAGCTGCCTGTAGGAGGCAGGGCCTGGCCCTTATAGAGCCCAGGGCGGGAGATCTCTGTTAGCAACTGGAGAGGCAGGAGCTCTCTTGGCTAGGATGGGGGAAGAAGCCAGATTGCAAGTATAGCTCACGATAGCCCTGGAGGCTCAAGCCATGATACTAAGTTATAGCCTAGAGGCTTGTACTTTGAGTTTATATTTGGCTCTGTTTATTATACCGGAGGTTTGGGTGAGGCTGTAGGGGTTGGAGGAGGCCTCATAGGGACCCCATAGGGGTGGGGTGCTCTAGTGCCAGTGAAGGTGCAGCTTGTGCGCCAGTGGAGGTGCAATTGGTGGCGAGGAGCGCAACCAGTGGGTTGTGGGCGGGGAACTGAGACCCTGGGTTGTGTGCAGGGTGCATAGACCCCAGCCCCAGAGAGGAGCCCAGTGTGGCCCAGAAGGTACCAGAGAAGGGGACCAGTGCAAACCCTGAGAGGGGCAATATTGGGGAAGCCCAGGACAGGTGCAGTAAGCCCTAGAGAGGGGGCAACATTGTTAGGAGGCCCAGTACGGGCACGGTGAGCCTCGGGAGAATGGTTACTGCCTAGGCTAACCCTGGAGCAGGGGAGAGTGCTGCAGTTGCCCCCCAGTGAAAGGGGGTAGCAGCGTGGTGTGCCCTGAGAAGGGGAGAGCAGCGCAGTGGGCCAGAAAGGCCGGAGGCTTACTATAGTCCCAGAGCAGACAAGGGTCCCGGAGCAGGACCACACTTCTAGAGAAGGCCCAGAGGGGGCACTGAGACCCCAGAGTGGGGGATATCTAAGAGAAGGCCTAAAGTAGGCCTCGAGAGCCTCAAGAGAGGGGCAGTATATTAGAGAGAGAGAGCCCGGAGTGGGCACAGAGAGGAGGAGCCCGGAGGTGGTGCTTCCATAGAGTGTACGGAGCAGGCCCGAGGGAGCGGGCAAGTTGATTGGTGACAAGACAATGTCCAGAAACATCTGCGAGGCTTGGGGCGTGGTGTTGGAGGAAGTTGGAGCCACACGTAGCCCATAAGGCTAGGGTGCGTGGGGAGCACGCATCATGCCAGGAGACCATAGGAGTCTGGAAGGGCCACGGGGACAGAGGTCCCGAGTAGCTGTGCCCAGGGAGTCATAGGCAGCCTCCCAATCATATTTTCCAGCAAGACATGGCGGGCGAGAATAAGAGGGTGCCTTGGGCCGGCCTTGACACGGAGTGAGGGACCTCGAGGAGATCACGGCCCTCCTGAAGGACCCCACTGTGACAGTGCCCATTATCACTTTAAACATTGACATTTCCCTGACTGCAGCCACCTAAATGTTCAAGAAGACTGATATACATACACTGAGTAATACACACAGGGGTTGTTAGTTCAGGCAATTACTGTCCTTGAGCTGCAAAGGAAGGATGAAACTACAATAAAATCAAATTCAGCATTTTAGGTGAAAGCTACTGAATTAGCTGAATTTCCTTTCTGCCCTGATTTAGCCTGGCAATTCCTAAAGTCCTGTTTTCCAAGTTTTGCCCAATCTCGGCAATCTCCAAATAGTTCATTTGCCTTTTCTAGTGCCAGCTTCTTATTCTAGAATCTTTCTTTGGGTTTCTTTGTCTGCCACTTTTGTCCCTGACTCTCTTCCACATTCCACCCAGCCTGCCCCAGATATCACCATTCTTCTTTGTTAGGAGAATACAGCACTTCCCTCTGTGCCGCGAACAAATATAACTTATTAACAGCACGTTCTCTCCAAGGGCTGGCAGGCCTCATTGTCAGTGATCGGCTGAAGGGAATCTTCACGTGCAGGCTTTACAGTGGAAAGAATCCCGGTATTCATACTGGGAGCAACCAAAGCAGAATGGAGAGAATATACCGTGCACACTTTATTTGAGGCAGGTTATAACAGAATTGCTCTGAGTGCCTTATCTTCATTAAAGGAAACCCTTGAGGCAATCCCTTTCCCTCTCTGGTCCCTCTCCGATTCTTTTTTGTTTGTGATTCATCCTGATAGTACCAAATAATTGCAACCTGTGAATGGCAGAAAAGCTCCCTTTCAAAATCAAGGATTTATAGAAGAAAAACTTTAGTCTCTCAAGGACAGAACAAGTTCTGTGGGTTAATGTCAGGACAAGCTAATAAATAGTCAATCAGTTGAACAATTCAGTAGGGCTTTTCCCCCACAAATTTCCATCGTTTCCTCAATGGAATTGTGATTGCCTCCCAGTAGAATTCCCAAGGCCACAATATTGCTTGGCAGCAGCATGTGGTGCTTACTGAAAGCACCAAGACATCCTTTTCTGTCTGGAAACATGGAAGAAGACCTGCCATCAGGCATTGTAGAGGGCCAGGAGAAGCTAGGCAGGGTCTAATCCTATTGCAATGCAGAAAAACTAGGGAGAAAGAGGAGACAAGTGGGGGTACAACAGCAGCATATGCTTTATCAAGGACAGGACTTATCTGCGCTTGAACATTAATTCAGATTCAGGCAGGGTATGAGTTTAAAGCATAACCATTATTATTCCTGAATACCTTCTTGTCTGAATGCTTCAATAGGCTTTCTGGAATAGCCATTTAGAAATAACCCTGCAGGTAGTCCAGCTGTAACGAGACTTAACTATATTCGTTCTTTATGCCAGGACATCTCCACTCTTTTAGCCTCAAAAATTCTTCATAGGAAATTCTAATGAAATGGGTGTACCAAGTGCAAAGCCCTTTACCACAGTAAGGTGGTCATGGTCAAATAATGTATAATGCCATGTGCTGAAAGGACTTTCTGTAATTTTTCAGTTGTCCAAGATACCATCTCCCCAGAAGGCCAGTACATTAATTAATCTCTGTGCTCCATGTGCAGGGGAACAGAGTGATATTTAGTTACACATTTACAGTAAGTATTACAAAACAGATTGGGAAACATGACAGATTATTCCTGTTGAAAGTGCTCTTGTTTAGGCAACTAGGTAAGCAAGAACAGTGAGGATCTCAAAACGGTCAAAGCCCAGCCACAAGGTGGCACTCTTTCCCTCTAAACCAGCGGTTTTCAAACTTTTTGAACTGAGCCCCTTTGAGCTGAAATTTTATTGGCACCCCCCAACCCAGACAAAAACAGACATGCAAAATATGGTTTCATAAACTTAACTTTTCGTATCGAATTTAGCCATTTCAGCTTCTGCCTTTCCTTTCGGAACAATATCTTTGGCACAAAGTACTGATCCATTTTCATCTTGTAACAGTATGAAAAATATCAAATTCACCAGCAGAATAAGCTGCGCTTAGGGTGACCACCTTTTCAAAAGGGGAAGGCAAGACACATGCCCACCTCCTCACTCCTCTGCCACTGCTGCTGAGTGGAGCAGGGGCGGCTGCAGACTGTGGGCTGGCTGCTGCAGGCTCGGGCTCCCCACCCTGCTGTCTTTCCCTTGGGAGCCCCACACTGGCCATGTGCCCCCTGCCTGCTTGGCAGCAGCAGGGGGCACAACTTCATGCTGCCACTGCCCCCACTGCTGCCGGTGTGGGGCTCCCAGGGAGAGGGCAGCAGGGCTAGGAGCTCTGAGCCCACATCCAACCCTGCCCCGCACACAAATCTGGGGGGGCACATTTCCCCCCCCCCTACAAGCTACCTACAGCTCCATCCCACTCCATGCCCTGGCCAGGCAGCGTCCCAAGCCCTGCCCCACTCTCTCCCTCACCATGGGAGCCTTGATCTGCCCTCCCTTTTCCCTCCACCATACTCTTACCTGGAGGGAGCTGTTCTCCACGCTGCCCAGCTCTTTTTCCCAGCCATGTGCATGTGTGCGGATGCACACATGCACACGGCATCCCGTGTCAGCTCCCAGCAGCCCCTTGCAGGCTGGCAGTGTTCCAGCCTGCAAGAGGAAACACGCCATTTCCTGATCCATGTAGACCATGGTGCCACCCCAAAATGTTCCTTCGTGCACCCCCAGGGGGGCACACCCCGCAATTTGAAAACCGCTGCTCTAAACTGTATGCTGGCTGAATTCAGGCTGACAGGTTATGAAACATCCAAAAGATCATGGCTACGTACCCAAACACCTAGAACCCTCAATTCCCTTTAAAGCTGTATAGTACTTCACAGAGGAGGCCACTTCAGTAAAAACAATTGGTAGCATATACCTTAAGGGAGCATACTTTATTCACCTTCAATTCATGCAAACAGTTCTTGAAGAGCACTGATGCTCCAGATGTGTGACTGATGGTCATTTGCCTGGAGGACTTATACCAAACTCTATACAAATTAGAAGTGAAAAGGGAAGTCGACTCTCCTTCAGAATCCTGCTGGGACCCAGTAGATCCTCATCAAAGCCCAGTTCAAAGGGGTTTTCTACATCTGAAATAAGGTGGCATTTTATGCAGTACCACTGTTACAGTTATCCTGGCTCTTTGCTGACTGCACTGTGGAGCAAGCTTGACAACCAGGGATCCTAGTTTTCTCCAATTTAAAAAAAATCCCCCGTTTTCAGTTAAAAAAATAGTAACCTCAAATCCACATTTTTCTATGAGTTAAATAAAACACCACTAATATATAGATATAGATATCTAGATATACATAATTTCATTTTAATCATGGAACAATGTGGATTTGGGATTAATTTTTCTTTTAACCAAAAATTAGGGATTTTTTTTTTTTTAATCGTCGAAAACCAGGATCCTTGTTGATCACTTTCCTGTAGCTTTCGAGATCGGAGTGAAATCACTCCAGAATGGTTGTACCTGGCTCCATTTTTCATTTGAACTTGCCTGCATAGATGGGACACTGGATGTTTCAGCCAGACTGAACAGCACCACAGTGTACAGATGCCTTTCCTCATTTCAAATGCAAAGCTCCCATGGATGCTATGGACCATAATTGGCAATGCCTTCCAAAAGCAGGGTTTCATTCAGTGAAGACCATATAAAAATGCTCTTAATATCCCCATTATATTCCATGGAGAATCCATGCTGTCTTGCAAAGGGGGTGACTCTAATGAGAAGAACCATTACCCTAGTCTCCCAAATGAAAATGCCACTAATCTCCCAAACCAGAAAGCCAACTCTAATGTATATTTGCAGAAAGTCCACTGAGCCAGAGCTCCCCACTGTCTGCATCTCAACCCAGTATTTCCTGCAGAATTGGAAGGGGAAATTGGGTTGGCCTCCGAGGTATACAAATCACATTTATGAACCCTATTATGTGTTATCCATGACCTTATTTTTTTCATCTTATTAAGAAAACAAAACAACACAGTAAGTGTTATGTTCTCGTGAACAGAAAACTTAAGCACATTACCATGTACCACTCTCCTCCTCTATTAACAAGTCTGAAAATAATCAATTTAGGGATATGTAAAAATGTCAACTAGTCACAAAAAGGGAGCTGTTCTCTTCCCACTTTCCCCTAACTTTTGTAGAGAAACTACAAGAAGTCCCAGTTCCCAGTGGTGTCTTTTTTCCTGAATATGATAAGTCCCACTTAGTATAAACTATCCAAAAGCTGTTTGATATCTGTTAAAATCTCTTTAGTCTGAAAATAATAAACTTAGGTTATTTGCTGGAAGATTTTGAGATGCTATTAATTTACATTTTGCAATTTGACTAAATTAATACTACAGAAATTGAAAGAAAAACTCTTTATAATTTCAGCTGCTGAGATCAATTTTAATACAAATCTTTTTTTTTTTTAAACTAGCGTACAGCTGGAATGCTTGATATGAGTCAACTGCCCTATTGTCCAAATCATCCAGTTGCCTTAAGTTATTCAGTGTCTAGACTTTGGCCCATTTCATCACATAGCCAGAACACTTGGTTTGAGTCAACTGCCCTATTGGCCAAATTATCTAGTTGCCTTAAGTCAAGGTTTTCAACCTTTTTGGATCATTGTACCTCTGGCTGCCAAGTGGTGGGGTGAGGGGTGGGGTGGTGTGAGGCTGGATGTGAAGTGGCAGTGCCTGCTTGGCAGCATGGGACAGTGTGTGGTGGTGCTCCGTCCCTGCCTGCCCACGTGTACCTCCTAGGGCCTTCTCAAGTACCCCCAGGGGTATGCGTAGCCCCAGTTGACAACCCCTGCCTGAAGTTATTCAGTGTCTAGACTTTGGCCCATTTCAATGTCTACACCCAATATTTAGCTCCCCAAATCTTATGGTTAACAGGAACTTCAAATGTCATCTGTCATTAGGAGCTGCTATTCCTAAACCATCCTAGACAGCAGTCTATGCAGCCTCTACATAAAAACTTACAATGAAAGGGATTCCACAAATTTCTTGGGAAGCTTTTTCCATTGTTCTACTGTTTTTGCAATTAGGACATTTTTCCTGAGATCTGCTCCAAACCTGTTTGTTGCTGTCCTAACCCATGGCCTTGCATCCAATCTTTTATGACAAAGGAGAACATTTTTCCCATTTTTCTAGAGCAGCCTTTCAAATATTTGAAATCTGCTATCATGACATTCTTCTCCCCCCCTTTAATCTCCATTCTTCTAAACTGAACATGCCCAGTTTCTTTACCCATTCCTCCTATGGCTTGTTATAGAAACTATAGGTTTTCTATATCCTTCTAAAAATACTGTGCCCCAAATGGGACCCAGAATTCCAGTTGAGGCCAAAACTGCAGATGATAGTTCCATTTTGCAGTGCAGTGTTTAATATACATATAGAAGCACTGAAAGTTTTGACCCGTGTTGGTGGTGTCTTACAAATAAAGGAGCAGAAAGGAACTTCCCATTAGCATTAGCAGCAACATCATGCATCAGTCCTTCTTGTGAAGAATCATACAGCAACTATAACTCTGGGCGGGATTCCCAAATCAGAAAGATGCTACTAGTATAATCATGCTTTTTACTTTGTATTTGTAACCTCTTATTGTCACAGGTCTATAGACGGAGAGGGAAAAAATCAACTATTGCATCATGTGGCCTGCTTGATACAAGATAAATAGTTAACATTATCTTGAAGTTGACAGATTCCCATAGCTGGAAAGACTATCTTCAGTAGCCATTTGTGTGTTATAACAAATAGAATTACAAAAAAAAATCTCTCTCTCTCAGTACTACATGCTCAAGTGGAAATTAATAAATTAGGTTAGATGACAACTCAAATTTGGGCATCAAAGGAGACCAGAAATCATGGTAGTGCAGTTCTTCTTCCCCTGTCTGATCTAATAATGTTCCCTCCCAATTTTTTTAAAAGGAGCAGGTTTCTTACAGAAATATAACCTATATGACAGCAAGTCTGTCACAGGCAGCTGAACACCAAAGAACTCCACAAACCAAAATACTCTTGTTCTCCAGTTTATTTTAATTTTACTTCAGGTCATTACAGTAGATTGCCCATACCAGAAGCTTTGATTCCATGGGAACTTCCACATGTAAAGGATGTTCTTCAATACCTCCGACAGCAGTATTGTGAAAAAAATTAACTTGAAGAGTTGCACTGAAAGGATTTATTGCCAATATTTAGAGACAGATTTTACTGTTAAAAAAATGTTGCATTAGAAACAATGTCTGTTGCACACATTATGTTAAATATATTTGCATATATTAATACCACTATCAAAACATGTGACAGAACTGAATAGAAAAAAAGTCAACTGCCACAACATGAAGTTGGACAACTACAAGCAAAAGATATTTGTCCTTCCCAACTCTTCAACATCAATTTAACTAATAAAAAGTTCTCCATTTCAGTAAGAATTGGAAAGATCTTCAGAGAATCAAACATATAAAGTAAGGATGTCAAAATTCATTTACAGCTTCTTAAATATGGATTGTTACAAAAAAACCCCCAAAAACCAAAAAAATTGTTACGTTCCTTCAGTTTACAACTAGACTTTGCTTCTTTCAGGTTAACTCCAGGGACCAGGGGTTATTTCCTCAAATAAGTAATATACACTTTCAGGTTAGAACATGGGTCTCATTACTAAGACTAGACTGGAACCATAATAAGCAAATAACCTGAAGTGGCCAATGTAGAATGTGTGCTTGCAAATCAGCAAGTCACTGTTGAAGTCTGGTATAAATTCTAAATGATAAAATATAGTCAGGAAATACTACATTAAATGGCTTTTTAATGTTTAATTTGTTCTGCATATGTATGCCACCTACGTATCTGTGGTTATTATCTTCCAAGTTCATGTTGGTTTAGCAAGTTTAACACATTGTGTGAAATCGTCCTGTGCCTTTAGTTTCATAGCTGGTTACAGTTCTCTCTTAAAAATATTCTACACAGGATTTGGAGGAGGAACTTCATTTATAGAAAATAAAAATTGTGAGGCAGCAAACTGATACATGATTTATATTGCTAAGGAGTATTTTTTTAAAAAGCTGTAAGTTAGTGGAAGGATGGTGTGTCATGTTGGTAAAATTTTGTATTTGTGATAAATATTACAATGGATAAAAACAATGCAACAATCTACATCACAACAACTGTAGATGGCAACGCTCTTCCTTTGCTGTAATTCAAGATGAGCAGATTCCCTGGTTTTTTGTTCAAATTTAGAAAATTTACTTCTTCTTTTCCATCCTAGGGGGGAGCAAAAAAGAAGGAAAAAAAAAAAAAATCAATGCAAGGTTAATTACTCAATTATAATTGATTAAAGCTTGGGCTTACAGTGGAAATTGCAACTTGGATATGGCCCCAAATAGGGTGATCAGTCTGACCCCGAGTGGAGATGCAAGCCAGGAACCTCTGGCTTTAAGTCTCAGCAGGAGCAGTGGCACACCCCAATCAAAATCCGCACTGGCTACAGCCAACACCCAATGACTCCCAGGAAAGCTTAAATCCTGACACATGCAGCGGCAAGAGGAGAAAAAGTTCCCTCCTGGCTTTATGAGGCAACCAGCATAGTCCAAAAGCTTGGGAAATACACATAATAGGCTATAGGCATCCATACAATAGGGATACCCATACCCACAGTCGGCCCAAAATCATCCCTGACCAGTGGCTGTCCAACCAGTGGCTGTCCAACCAGGTCCCGGTGGACTGGAAAAGGGCCAATGTGGTCCCCATTTTCAAGAAGGGGAGGAAGGAGGACCCAGGCAACTATAGGGCAGTCAGTCTCACCTCCATCCTAGGCAAAGTCTTCGAAAAAATTATCAAGGCTCACATTTGCGAGAGCCCAGGACAAATTAAGCTGAGCGGAAACCAGCACGGGTTCATAGCAGGTAGATCATGCCTGACTAATCTAGTCTCTTTTTATGACCAGGTTACAAAATGCCTGGACGCAGGAGTAGGGGTTGATGTCGTATACTTAGACTTCAGGAAGGCCTTCGATATGGTATCCCACACCATACTGGCAAACAAGTTAAGAGGCTGTGACTTGGATGACTACACAGTCCGGTGGGTGGCGAATTGGCTGGAGGGTCGCACCCAGAGAGTCGTAGTGGATGGGTCGGTATCGACCTGGAAGGGTGTGGGCAGTGGGGTCCCACAGGGCTCGGTCCTTGAACCGATACTCTTCAACGTCTTCATCAGCGACTTGGACGAGGGAGTGAAGTGTACTCTGTCCAAGTTTGTGGATGACACAAAACTGTGGGGAGAAGTGGACACGCTGGAGGGCAGGGAACAACTACAAGACCTGGACAGGTTGGACATATGGGCAGAAAACAACAGAACGCAATTCAACAAGGAGAAATGCAAAGTGCTGCACCTAGGGAGGAAAAATGTCCAGCATACCTACTGCCTAGGAAATGACCTGCTTGGTGGAACGGAAGTGGAAAGGGATCTTGGAGTCCTAGTGGACTCCAAGATGAACATGAGTCAGCAGTGTGACGAAGCCATCAGAAAAGCTAATGGCACTTTATCGTGCATCAGCAGATGCATGACGAACAGATCCAAGGAGGTGATACTTCCCCTCTATCGGGCGCTGGTCAGACCGCAGTTGGAATACTGCGTGCAGTTTTGGGCGCCACACTTCAAGAGGAATGTGGATAACCTGGAGAGGGTCCAGAGAAGGGCCATTCGTATGGTTAAGGGCTTGCAGGCCAAGCCCTATGAGGAAAGACTGGGGCACCTGGACCTCTTCAGCCTCCGCAAGAGAAGGTTGAGAGGCGACTTTGTGGCTGCCTATGAGTTCATCACAGGGGCACAGAAGGGAATTGGTGAGGTTTTATTCACCAAGGCACTCCTGGGGGTTACAAGAAATAATGGCCACAAGCTAGCAGAGAGCAGATTTAGATTGGACATTAGGAAGAACTTCTTCACAGTTAAAGGCCAAGGTCTGGAATGGGCTCCCAAGGGAGGTGGTGCTCTCCCCTACCCTGGGGGTCTTCAAGAGGAGGTTAGATAAGCATCTAGTTGGGGTCATCTGAACCCAGCACTCCTTCCTGCCTATGCAGGGGGTCGGACTCGATGATCTATTGAGGTCCCTTCTGACCCTAGCATCTATGAACCTCTTCTAGAACACTTCAGTGATGGAGAGTCCACAACTTCCCTAGAAAGTCTATTCCACTGCCTCACTGTTCTGAGAGCAAAACACTTCCTTTGATATCCTACTCTGCTGCAACTTCAAGCCATTGGTCTGTATCCTACTCTCTTCAGCAAAAGAGAAAAGATATTTTCCCTCTTCTTTATGGAAGCTCTTCCAAGTATTTGGAAATTAGTATCAAGTCCCTTCTTAAGCATCTATTCTGCAAGCTGGACATGCCTAGCTCCTCTCCTTGTATGACTGACCTTCCAAGCCCTTTGTCATATTTGTTGCCCACCTCTGGACCCTCTCTGACTTCTCCATGTCTTTTTTCAAATGTGGAGCCCAAAACAGCACACAACACTCTAGCTAAGGCCTAACCAGTACCAAGTAAAGAGGCACTATCACTTCCTGTGTCTTACATCTAATGCTTCTATTGATGCAGTCCAAAACTACAGTTGCCTTTTGTGTGGCTACATCACACACAGCACACTCATACTGAGTCTGTGACCAATAGAAACTCCTAGATCCTTCTCCATAGCGTTGTCATCCAGCCATGAGTCATACATTTTGTATTTGTGTTTTTGATTATGCTTCTTGAGGAGTAGCACCATGCATTTGTTAGGACTGAACATCATCCTGTTAGGTTCAGCCTAGCTTGTGTTGAGATCCCTCTGAATTGTGCTCCCATCTTTCAGTCCTTCCCACTTTTGTGTCATTTGCAACCTTACTCAAGAAACTTTCTATGCCAGTATCCAAATCATGAATAAATACATGGGACAGTGCTGGGCCCAAGACAGACTCGACTCCAAACCTCTTGCCATCCTGACTAGGATCTATTTATAATTACCCTTTGCTTGTGGTTACCGAGCCAGTTGTCTATCCACCTTATAGTGGTTATTCTCATAAACAAATTGGAAAAAATGTGGGATAGACAGGGAATGTGGGACCCTGTCAAATGCCTTGCTGAAGTCCAGAAACACTATATCCACAGCATGCTTTCCTCCACCAGTTACTTTGTCAAAGGAAGAGATCAATGTGACATGGCAGTGCAGCTTTCAGCATTTTTAAGTCTTTTTTTTTTCCATCCCCCCCCCATAGACAAGCTTCCCTCCTTCAGGGCCTGCTTTCTAAAAGCTTAAAGCTAGAACTAGAAAGAAAATTTTACAGTAAGGGTCCAAAAATATCTGGTAGTAGATACCCATCACTAGCTACAGACAATGCAATAAACTGCAACTGTCCTATGCTCAATTCATATATACAATGCACCAAAAATAAGCTTGCAGTTGCACTTTCCGATTCCAAATTTTATAACATCACTTACGTGTATTTCATCAGTCTGCCCCCTTGGATAAGCTGTGCACATTCATTAGTTAAGTGACATGCAAACAAAAGCCAGTTTCTTGGTTGCACCTTATAGGCAAACCTCATAAAAGTCAACGAGTAACAACATAGTGCTGTAAAAACAGAAGACAGCGTGTCAGTGGTTTATTTTTAAGGACACTGTGAATTAAAAAGAAAAAAAAAAAAGCTATATTTTGTGACACCATTTTTATGCCATCAATACTAATTTCACAGCAAACAATGATTCAGTGATGTAGCAAGGCCATTTTCATAAAAGGGAAGGATCTCAGCCCATGCCAACCATTCTACAACATTCTTCTCACCTGCTCTTCAGCTGAAGATGCACAGTTGTTGCTATACAAACACAGAATTAGAAACCCCCACAATGGATTCCCCTTCTAAACCCCAAGTAAAATTTGCTCCATTTAGGATCAAATCAATCCCCCAGGAATCTTCTTTTGCTTTTAAAGACTTAAATGTGAACTCACAAATCTGCAACTACGTTGACATCTTTCTAGCCAAACCCATCTAAAACATGGGAAAGTTTAACACAGGTTTAAAAATGGGACAAAGGTTATCCTCTCAATAAGCCACATTTCCCAACAAGAAAAGTTAAAGTGGGTTAAAGTATAACTTTAACAATCTGAATCTTCACTTAAGTGCACTTATGGCAGGGAGTAGAAAGTTAAAATCCAAGGACAGTTGTAGAGTAAAACATTGTTTTTAGATGAAAGTTCAGAAGCAAAAAATGTGTTTTGTAAACCTTGGTGAAACAGCTCTTGATAACAACAGAGCTCAACTCCGAGGAGAAAAGTTATTTGAAAAGAAGCATTTACTTTTCTAGAAGCAAGAATGGGGAAGAACAAATGGTTTCCACTTATTTGTATAAGGTGTCTTACATAAACTCATAGCAATAATGCTGTGGGAGGAGAACAAGTACAGCAAAGACAGCTAATTGTTGCAATGCTGTCAGAAGGCAGGCGACTGCACTACTAAATGAGAAAACTTAGTTACATAACCTTTAGCTTGAGAAAAGGGGCTCCATGTATACTGTACAACAGTGATGCTCACTCTTTCGGCCTTGTAGGCTGAAAGTGACATGGTGGCAGTCCATGGGGTTGGGCCCTGTATCGCTCAGATCCTGCCCCATGCCACCCAGATCCCGCATGCCTGATCTAGTGTGCAAGGCCATTCTATTAGCCTACAGGGCTCCTCCTGGGTCCGAAAATTTGCTAGCTAGGGAGCAGCAATTAATGCTGTCATCACTTTCCTGCTGCCAAATTTTCAGACCTGTGGGCCGGATGCCAACCTGCAGGCCGGGGGGTGAGTACCCCGATCTACACTAGTTAAATGAACATTGTGCTGTAGTGCACGTATAGAGCAAAGTCCTATTTAAGAGTTGTGTAACTTCACTACTTTAAAATCCTCCTCCAAAAACTAAGGCTATTTTAGCTGCACCTCTCCCCATATGTAGTGGGCAGAGTTTCAACAGTGACTTGAAGCTCCCATTTTATATGAGCAACACATTTTAAAATGAAAAGATGAAACACGCCAGTGCAACAATGTTTTCAGTAACCACTCAGTGTCAGTAGAGAAATTTGGAAGGGCTGAACAAAGTGACACTTCAGTGCTTTCCCAAATGTTACCATTAATTAAGACAAGACAACAGACCCTTTGCATAGTTTCAGGGGATGGGGAAGAATCTGATCAACATACAGATGAGTAAATTAAGGAAAGAGGTTAGCCAAACTATAAATACGTGCATTTATGTGTTCTAAAAGCTGTATATTACACAGTTAAAATGACTTATAATGCAGGGAGAAAGTAAAGTAAAATGAAAATGTATCAGAAGAGGAAGCAAAACAATACACATATCAGAGGGAAAAAAGACCCTTGACAGTAAAAAAAAAAAAAGAAATGTATTTTTAAGAAGTAGATATTCTAAATGCACAAAACAAAGACGACTCATTTCACTACTCTTCCAAGAGTATTTACCAGCAACCTTTGAGATCAGTGTTACTCTCTGAAACCAGCTTATTTTGCTTTGCTAACAGCATTTCAAATTTTAAATTATAAACCCTTTCAGTTCTCTACTTTGCCAATACTGTAACTTAAATCCTGTATCACAAGTAGCATCAATGAAAGTCCTGCTATTGGAAGGATAGGACAAGAGTTAACATAGATGATTAGTAAGAAAAAAAGATGTGGAACCAACTTTCCAAGAGTAACTAGTAATTCTGGGTACCCAGGTCAACATTCTTCAAGGTCTTCATATATCCAAATTACAGCTCATTTCTCCTGGAATATAGGGCTCCCATAAAAGGCGTCTTAAATGACACACCAAAAAACTGAAGTTTAGTTATTTTAAAGTTGCACATTATACCATTTAAAATGTAACAAGCATCTTCCTTTAACAACCAGCTAGCACACAGATTAAAATTAGAACTATATTTAAAGAGAAGCACTTGAGATTTTTTTGTAGACTTTCAATAGTTTGCTGAGATTAAGTGTAATTATTTCAAACACAGGTCTTACCAAATGTCATTCGGCCACTAATGATCTCTGGAGATTTCTTCATATCATTAATAGCAGCGATAGGAAGTCCCCAGTTAGCTACTGGCCCCCAAAAGTGCTGAAAATAGAGAGAAAAAGGAAAATTGACTTTTTTTTAAATCATGCAGAATTCTGGAAAGGTAGCATCACGTTAGAGCTGACTTTCAAGTTAGAATACAGAGAAGTTTCAGGCACGTAATGAGAAAATGCTGGCCTATTTTATATAATATTTATGTTCTTCACTACAGGGAAAATCCCAATATCCTCAAGTAAATAGGTTTAACACAGTTCTGCCTATGAAGAGGATGTGAGCAAAACAAACCAACCATTCGCAGGCCATCAATTAGCAGCACAACTACTCTGCGGTCAGCACTGTAACCTCACATCTAGAAGACAGCTTACCACCCAACTTAATGTGCATCTTATTTGTTAGAGACTGATCTCTAAACTGCAAGTCTAAGTCAATAAAGGTTGGAAAAAACCCTCAGTTTATGAACTGAGGGGTCATTTTAGGGTGAAGGATGGGCAGGTTGCAACCAGTATGTTAGATCTTGAGGTAAATCACACCACCTTAAACCTGCTGGACAGGAGAAGCATTCTATTAAAACTACAGCGAAATAGAACGATGGAAGACTGCTGCTTGAGGACCAGGTTGCACACAAGCTTGAATACTGGCTGGGAAGCCACAGGGATTTCCCAGAGGTCCAGTAAATCAAACACCTATTCTCTGGGTTTAACTGAAGCTCTGCAGTGCTAGTGGCTACATGCATGAAAGAGCCACGGTTAGAGAAAGGAACAACAAAGCTGAAGAAGCACTGAGAGCGACCGAGAAAACAGCAAAGGATTTTTGGGGCAGGATGTTTGCGAGAAAGCTTAGCACCATGCGCAGAGAAACTGCCATCTGTTTGATTTTTACTTTGGGTAGGGAAACAGGACTTTGTACATTCTTTGGTACAATCCTGTTTGTTTGCAGACTATCAACTTGTCCTTCTATAGACAAAGACATGACCCCTCAAAATGATTAGCCACTTAGGTCAGATGGGATAAATAGGAGAGGTATAAATTGGACACTTTCCCCCCCGCCCCCAGGACAATCTATAGACCTTTACAGTTAACAGAGTCATTCTTGTATCTATTTGAAGATGATATTCCAGTAACTCAGTATCACTGGAATCAGGGAAAAATGAGGTTCTTCACATGTAATTGTTCTTTCTTAGCAAATTGTGAAGAGATGAAGTTGACCAAGAAAACGCATCAGCATCAGAATCACTGAATTCAAATCTAACAAGACAATCACTGGTCACAAACCATGAGAATTAAGCTAGTAGGACATTTCATTTGTACCTCAATGGTAATGACTAACTAAAGACAGATGTGCTATAATGGCACTTACCATTCTGAGATTCTACTTCCAGATGACATTTGCTATAGTTAGAAACACAACGGTGGAAATTCAGTAACAAATAGAATTTTGTTATTTTGGGGTGGGAGTTGCATGTGATCAATTTATTTTAAGAGTCTCCAAGCTCATTCTCATAACCATAGCTTATTTGTGACTGGACGTACATTTTTGAAGTTTGGTCTCTTTATGGGGGCTTCTTTACAAGTCTTTTACTAAAACTTGAGAGTCTTGGAACTTGGCAATACATTTCCTCACATAAGAGTCAAGCCAGTTCATAAATTTACAAGTGACTAAAATTAAGTAAAAAAGGTTTTTTCCTTACCGTACTATTTGGTGAGCAATAATCACGGTTCATAATTCAGATGATGCATGGAAAGAGAAAAACAGAGTTAGTTTCCTTCAAAAATCAGTGTCAAACTATTGGTTTGCAATGGAACAAGACATCAGTAAGGCTGATTAGTAAGGCTCAATTAAATTTTAGTATTCAAAATGGAAATGATTACATCAGTTTTTCCCATGTAGAAGGACAATTTACCTAACAAGTGCAATCTTGCCGTTATGTATCTTGCCGTTATGTAACATAGAAGAACCTTATCCTGGTCCCACTGTCGTCAGTAAAAGTTTCATGATGGACTCAAGTGGGGTCAAGATTTGACCCTGGGCCTTTAAAATCAAAAGCATGGCACAAAAGAGTCTAAAGGCCTTCACCCAAGCAACAAGCTGAGACAAAAGTCAAAGAGTTCAGCTTGACTGGTTGCCAAAGAGAATTCTGATATTACAGAGATGAAGCAACCAAACTTAAACTTCAGTAACACTGAACAATTTCAATCGACAACTTCTGTAACCTGTACCTTTAACTGAACTCGATGCTCAGAGCATGTTACGATTCAATTGCCCATGTCTGAATGCTAGATAACAATGTATGTTTAAGATCATCTGCCATTATGTAATGCGAGTTATGCTCTTAAGCAGTCAGAGATTTGAAATTGCAAAGCATTGCCTTGAGCAGTATACCATTCACTCCCATGGTAACACACCCTTACAGCCACATAGAAAGGCAGGCGGTGGTGCTAAATACATTGCTTTTACTTAAGTAAGAGTTTCCAAATGCAATAGCCTGTTCACAACCCATACATATTATGACATCTTTAAGGTGGTAGCCTTTGCTTTTGTAGTCATACTGGATATACATTTCTCTCAAAGCTCCTGATGTCTTCCATATTTTGTAACAAGACACTTTATGGACAATGCTGCAGCAATCCCACATGGAAGCTTGTTACGAAACTATTTTATGACTACAGTTTTTCAAAATGACAAATCTTTAGACATTTGTGACAGAAGCATGGCAAGCTCCTTGAGCACCCTGGGCAGGGTTGGGGTCAGGGATTATGCCATCCACTGGAAGTTAGACGTACCTGCCCGGTCTTCACATTCAGACAGTAACTGTGTGGCCTCAAGCTGTTGCTGCTGGGGGCAGGCTTGTCACACACTGGCTGCAGCAGCCCCTGGGGTCCCCAGGAACTGCCCCTGGTGCCCCATGCACCCACCTAACACCAATGTTATTAGGTTCTGGGTTCTGCCTGCCTTAACAAAGTCTCCTAGAGGGGATGGGGTATGATAGCAGTATAAGGTTTGCCCCAAATAGCCGAAATACTTCAAGGGATGTTCTTGCCTCAGGCAGAGGGTTGGACAAAATGACCTCTGGAGGTGCCTTCCAGCCCTATTTCTCTATGATTCTAAGTACAGGCAGTCTTCAGACTTACGACATAATTGATTCCTGAAAAAAATGTCTCAAGTTGAAAGGCCATAACTCGGAACTGATTTTCCCATAGGAACAATCTTATAAATGGGGGACTGGTTCCTGAACCAAGGCCTGATACCCTATTTTCATGGAAAATAACCCAGAATTTTATACTCAATCAATTATAGTTGAGCAACATCTATATAGCTACATTCATGTATTTACATTGTAAATAGAAATCATATTGATTTGGAAGGACTTCTTTGAGGCGACTTTGCTGGACTTTTTGAAGGGCTCTTGGCTGGAGTCTTGCCTGCAGGTTTTTCTGGAGTCTTGTCTGCTTTCTTAAAGAAAGTGTCCAAGGAAGTTTGGGCAGATGCTCTCCAGGGAGATGGGTGATGCAGTAAACTTGTTCACTGTGGTGTCAATTTATAAACGTCACAGGTGCTGTTTGTTGCAACTCAAAATGTCTTAAGTCAAGGACTGCCTGTATAACTAAAAGGTTGGATATGGACCATTTTGGAAATTTCAAGCTCTTTTTAGAGCATCCCTTCAAAAACTAGTATTTGTACTGGAGACTACAATATAAACTAAAAAAAAATTACTCCGATACAGTAGCACAGATCTGTATTTAATTTTCAATTAAATACTGTTTTATGTTACCACACAATTTAAAAGTAAAACCTTAGGTAAATTGTAAGTACATTATAGGAGTTATTGAATAAAGCTGAAGGTTCTGATAGGTGGGCTTTGGGCACTTAAGTGACAGATGAGACTTGTGATAAGTTTATACCTACTATTTCACTCTTTTTGGAACCACAATCACTTGACTTCTCCCAGACCCGAGGAAGAAAGCAAGAGATAGAGACCACCACAAACTACCCATCTATCTGCATCCAAGGTACAGCCAAAAACTGCTAAATGTAAGCAATCAGACTATCAATAATGAAACCTATTCATGAAGGCTGAGAGGGATGACTAGGATAATTAGTTGGTCTAATAAAAGATAACAGATTTACCTAAAGAACCTTGTCTGCCTAGGATAATTAACACTTTTCTGTATACACTCTAAAAGATAACACTCAAATACCTCCACCACACAAGGGTAGAAAGTTTTTCAAAATATGAAATCTTTTCTTTGCAATTTTATTCAAATCCTTAAGTCCATTAAGTTGTCTTCAATCTATTTTTCTTTGCAACACACTAGGAGAGAAAAAGGCTACAAGTGCAGTAAAAAGTTACACAAGGCATTTCTTTTCTCAGATGAAAAGCATTCTAGGATGAAAGTCATTGCTGGCAAGAGGTAGTTTCAATTTATACCACCCTAAATACAATTGTATCTTTTTATGCAAGGAGTGGCCTGTATTTTTCAAAACCGATTAGGGAAGGACTGGAAGAATCCAGGTTACAGAGTTTGAAGGGGATCCCCCCACAGGGGATTAGATTTGGCCTGCAGGTAGGGACATGTGGGTAGGTTAAAAGAAAGGCAATTATCTTCCTGGGCAGAAGAAAACTTTTCCCCAGCCAAGAAACTAAAAGATCCTTTCCCCCCCCTCTCATCTTAGTGTTTGCATAACTTGTGGCCTTTATTGCAATCTGAGTGTCTAATCTTTCTGATTGGCGCCAACTAGGCTGTGCCCCCATAGTTGTAGGCACTACACTAACATCAGTGACAACCTCTCAAAGAACTTCTACTTTAAGACATGAGCATTTGGTAATGGGTGAATGAGACAAGTGGACCAGAATAATAAATAGAATGTGGATGATTTTTAGTCAGACACTGGTAGAGATCATAGCTCTCTGCTGACTTCCTCATTTTAAGCTTGCACTTTACTGTTTGCATCAAGAAAGAAACAATTTTTGAGGAGGGTCTCAAACAAAAACCACGGTAAAGTGTTTGTGAGTTTGGACAGGAACCTGTTCCATCCTTTTTGTAAGAGATGCCATGGGAATAAGTGTGAAAGTGCTTGTTAAAAGAAGAGACAAGGACTTCTTAGGGTGCTATCTTTTACTTTCCCAACTATACATTAAAAGATACCACCCTAAGAAATCCTTGCCCCTTTCAAAATTCCTGGACTATCATGGCTACAACATCACTCTAACACTACCTTGCTAAAGTAGTAACAAGAAGCTGGCATCACTGGGCCAGTACAATCAGTACTTTTTTTTTTATTAGAAGTGCAAAATAAAGCTGTAGTATGTTGCAGAGAGCTTTGTAAGCAAGGAAAAAAAGTTGAATTTGGGGCACTTGGAACAAGAGTAACAAATAGTAATTGACATACTTAGAGCAAAATGCTAAGATCTTAACAGCAGCATTTGGAATGGATTTGAAAGCCAGGATAATTCAGACAAGGTTCTTTGGATAAAGCTGATATCCTTTTCAGTTGATTTAATAAAAGATATCAGATTTCCCAAAGAACCTTGTCTGCTTTTGTCCTTAGACCAACACGGCTACAACCAACACCCCTGAAACAAGGATAATTCAAAGCACTGAAAACCATGCCCTATTTAATAGAGGCGCACTAATACATCAGCCCAATATTGGATCGGCACTGATATAAAGAAAATTGACTGTAATGGAGATCGGCCTGATATGGCCAATAAGTTGGCCAATAAATGCCTGTGCATGCGTGCAGCACGAGCACAGCCTGGTGGCTTAGGGAGCTGTGTCCAGCTAGTAAATCTGGTGTGGCAGAAGGGGGGGGGGGGGACGACAAATCAAGGCCCCTGTGGTGAGGGAGGGAGGGAGTGGGGTAAGGGCTGGGGCAGGCGTGGAGGGGGAGGTGGCTCCCACTGCTGCGTGCAGCTCAGGAGGGCACAGAGGGGGCATGTGCCTCCCAATCTGCAGGGGCAGGGGGAATGCAGTTGCAGGCTGGGGCGACGCCTGGCTCTTCCCAGCGCATGGGGGCGTTGGACCAGGGCTGCACTTGGGGTGGGCAGCAGCAGTGCTGAGGAGTTATGGGGGGCTATGGTGAATTTTTGGGTGGCTGCAGCTCCCCCCCTGTAACCCCCTCCCAGGGCTGCTGCCACCCACCCTGAGTGCAGCCAGGCCCAGCCCCCCCCACCAGGAAGAGCCCAGCGCAGCCCTGGCCCCAGGCCCAGCCCATAGCTGCAGCCCACCCTGCCTGCGACCCACACAGATATGGAGGTATGTGCCTCTGCTCCCCCCCCCCCCCCCCAATGCCCTTCCAGGGTGTGCACACAGTGGTAGAAGCCAGCCCCACCTCCCCGCATCCCCTGGACAAGCCACAGCTCCATCCCACGCCCACCCTGCCCGGCTGTGCAGCCCCAGCCCCACTCCCTCTCTCACCGCAGGGGTCTTGATCTGTCCCTGCACGCCCTTTCCCTCCCACCACAACAGACTTACCAGCTGCACACAGCTCCCCATGCTATATTGGAAATCGGATCGGTATTGGCCAATATGCCTCCTTAAAAATCAGCTATCAGTATCAGCCCCCAAAATCTCTATCGGTGCACCCCTACTATTTAACACTTGCATACTATAAACTCAAGCACATTTGGTACAATCTTAAGATTCCTGAATACCTCAGGATGCAGCTCCTTGCAAAAGTACATGACAGGTAGGAATAACGGTAGAACACAAAGCGAGGACACAAACGCTTGGAGTCCTTTCAAAAAGGGGAGCAGCTGGTATATTCCAACCATTGTGCGAGAAAGGTTTCAAATGCAGCAAACCCGTTCCAGATTTAATCCTGGATGAAGAAGTGTTAAAAGATGTCGACAGACATAACCCTTAAACCTTTTAAACCACAACCATATATGCAACCATTCTTTAAACCACAAGTATTCAGACATACAAGCCAATTTAGAACGATTTGTACCTCCTGAAATGTTTCAAAAAGTATACCTGGAAAATCAGGTATTATTTTGAAATGGCCCTTCTTGAACCAATGCACTAATATGTGCACACACCAAGCTTTCTATAAATAGTGTCTGGTCCTCCAGGCAGTCCCTTCTGCACCACTCCTCATGCCCTCTCCCTGATACCGCACCAACCCCTGCGTGGCACCTGGGTATTCTGATAACGCAGCCAGAACTCTACTACCCCAACTTATATTGACTGCACTTGATCCAGCCCTCAGCCATCCCCAGGCTGATGGGGGGGGGGAGGGGGAGGAAGCAGGTCAGGTGAGTAGAGGGGGTACCTCTGCTGCTTTTGGTGGAAATATCCCTCCCCATCCCCCCATCAAAAACCACTTGTTAGTTTCATTCCACTGGTGTCAAAGAACCAAACTTCAGGGCATCCCAGCCTGATCTGGCCTGGGGGGTAGAGGCATGTGGGTAGGTGAATAGAGGGGGTGCCTCTGCTTCTGCATTTCCAGCAGGCTGCCCCAGGTCTCCAGGGTTTTTAAACAGCACTTTTCCCCAAACCACTGGTCAAATCTCATTTCATTCTTGGCAATGGACAGAGGCATTGGGCAGCTCTCCAAAGCACCCAGCACCCCAAGAAACCACCTGCCTCCCCCCCCTGCCAATCAGCCTGGGATGCCCCAAAGCCTGGTCAGATGACAGCACTCCAATGCCTAAAAGGCGATTGTTCCATGTAGGACCCTTGGTGGTGTATGTGATGACATCTTTAGACTTAGGCAGCTGAGAACCAGTTCCTAAGCAGTGACATTCTTGGAGAGGTTCATGTGCTATTTGCAGCAACCAAAGTTGGAGTGAGTTTGCTGCACTTGAATTGTTCTCAGCTCCTTCACACACAGACATTAGAACTACCAGCTGGAGCCCTTTTTGAAAGGGCTTCAAGGATTTGGTGTCCACACCCCCACTACCAACAACCATATTGCTTGCATTAGCCAGACACATGGAAAGAACAAGTTTTTCACTACAGCTTTTTTCCCTTTGCCTCTTAGGAGTCATTTGTAAACCAGTGAGTGAACTAGCAGAGCAAAACCAAATAAGTTGTTTTGTGGGACCCTTTATCTACCATTATGGACAATAAAATAATATAAAGTTATCCCCAGAACCCCAGAGCACCCAGCACCCCAGGAAAGTACCTGGCCATCCCACCTCCACTAAGATCAGCCTGGGATTCTGCAAAGCCTGGTGAATTGCCATGAATGGAGTGACATTGATAAGCACACCTTGGGGCAAACGCTGCTGAAAAGCAGCAGAGACTTTGCACAGCTTCCCCACTGATAACTTTTAAAACACCACTTCCCAGCAAGCTGTCCCCTACTTGTAAGGGTAGGGTAGGCAGCAGATGCAAAAGCGGCTCTCAACCCATCTCCCAAAGCTACAGAAAAATGGTGGATCTTGGTTGCTCATTTGAGTGTGTTTTTGATTTTTAGCTGCTCTTGCAACTTCCAGGAAGAAGGAAATAAAACCTTGCATGACTGCCACGTTCCTCCCCCCTGAGAAACAAAGTGAACTTGGGCTCACAAAACCATGTACTCTATGTAGGTATTTATCTTAGTTAGTTATTGTATGAAGGTGCATATCTACCCTGCCTTTTGACTGACTTCAGCCTAAGACAACTAACTACCTCTCTCCTCCCTGTCACCATTTCAAGGCAGATGCATCTTTCAGCCTTTTGAAAACTCATGCCAATTGCTGCATCAAAGGTAGACTGAGTGAGATCAGTCTTTTTGGAGGGCTGAGAAAAACAACCTGGCTGACACATCTGGTGGGAAGTTGTAGCCTTTTGCAAAAGACAAGCCGATCTGTCAATCCCTTGATTACAATCATTAGTTCCTAAAGCACACTTTCCCCTCAAAAATATTTGCTCTACATTAGAGACACACATTTCTAAACCTGAAAATAACAGTTGAATAAAGGAAACCTTGCACAACAAAGCAAAAAGTGTTACCCAAACCTCTAACTTCTTGGTTTTTTTTAAGTGACAGCAAAGCAAGAGGAATAATATGAATCTAACCTGATAGCAAGAAAGGGTCACATAAACTCAAAAAGTCACCATCCTTCAACCTCTGTCAAAGCATTCATCTTCAAGAACTTACTTTCAAATAAATTTCTTGTTTAAAGACTGACAAATTAAGGAGAAATGAGAGTCAGTCAGCCCTATTTGAAGGTTTTATCCCTAGAAATCAGGGCACTCTTTGAAAAGCTGCAAAGGGCTGCAGCCTCATCAGTATTTTTAGTCACTTTCTAGAAAACTGGAGTTAATAAAACGATTCATGCTTTAGAGCATTGGAGTATAGCTAACACAAAATGATTTCTATTTATAGTACATCATGGGACTTCTATGATAATGTTCAGCCCAAAGACGAGATAGACGTCAGAACGACTTAAAACGATGGTGGCAGAAAGTTTCACCTTACAGGAGATTACTAAATTATGTTCCTGTATAATGGATCCCACCTTATTCTCCTAACAGAGAAATACTCCATCATTACTTGCAGGATACCGTTTTCTAGGTGGAAAATGACTTGATTAGAATCTTTTTAATTGCTTCAATCAGTGGTGCAGGAAGTACCTGACAACTAAGTTAGATGGTTCAGTTACAGAATAATCAGCCAAAAGTTTCCTAATTGACTATGTAGTTCTTAACCAAATTTTCAAATGCTACTCAGCCATTTTCAGAGAGACACGACACTCACCTAAATGGACTGTTGCTGTATGTTCTCTCACACAAACCACAAATCCCAAGCCACTAGTGGTTTTTCAATTTTCTTTTGTAGCTTTGTGCAGAAAAGGTCAGGTTTTTACTATATGTGGTGGAGTACGTCTTTTCTCCAGTTGTGAATTACGTGATTAACACCTACACTATCTAGTTCTACTGGTATCAACCAATGTACTCAAGCTCTCTCTTTTAAGCTAGAGTATGTCTGCCACAATTTGCTTAAGACACATTTGTTGTTGCCAGCCTTTTGTTAACACTGATGAATTGTGTAGCTCCAGAGCCAGTCAGGACCAGGTGTCACTGCATTCGATATTTAGGGCCTGTCTACACTGCAAACTTAAGAGTATTCGACAGCAAGCAAGTTGTGACGTTCCATGTGTAGCCCCTCCCCAGCCAGCACCAGCTTGGTTGGGTTGGGACAGCACTGTGGGCAGACTGGTCAACACTGACCCTCACTGATCCGAGTTCAGGTCTACTACAGCTAATGGACCCACACAGCCAACAGGACCAACACATGAAGTCCGCTTCTCGACAGATTTTTTTCCCCCCTCCTTTAGGCTTTCAAGATCTGCTATACACACGCATACTTATGTACCCATATAGATATTATGCATATACGCACACTACACATGCACAACACTACTCATGTACACCAACACTATACACACTATAACCGATGCAGGCATGCCCACACCACATATGCGCACCCCCACTATACCCTACACACATATTTATGTACACATATACACAAACGCACCCACTACACACTCCCACTATATCCTACACACACACACACATATATATATATATGCACGTATATACATGCACATATGTGCACCCCAAGCGCCGGGAGGAGGCAGGGACTCGTTCCCCCGCCGCCCACCTCATCAGATAGTCCCTGAAGTCCTTGCTCCGCACATAGTCCGCCGCCTTGCGCACCAGCGCCCCGGCCATGGTGGAGGTGCTGGGGGGAAGGGGTGCTCTCGCGGCGCTGCCCGTTCCGCCGCGGCCCGGCTGCACTGACACCCCGGCGCGCGCAGCCCGAGCAGCTCCTCCGTCACGGGCCGCGCTCGCTTCCCATTGGCCGAGCGCCGCCGCGCCCCTGTAGCGTGGGGAAGGAGGGGACGGAGGAAGGCTGCCGTAAAGCAGGGCCCACGGAGGAATGGCGGGGGTGGTGGGGCGACGCGTCGCAAAAGCCCGAAGAGACAAGGTGCCCTAGGCCAGGCGCTGGTGGGGGAAGGGATGTAGTCTGGGAGGGGAGCGAGACAGCGCTTTGCTGATTGGCTGCTGGATGGAGACCGCTTGTCTCCTATTGGCTGTCGGAAGGGGCCAGTCCGCCCTCCCCCATTGGCTCATCATCACTTGCTCGCCCCAAGGGCAGCTGAAGTAGAGGGAGGATGGCATGTCCTGCTTATGCGCACGCGCATCGCCTCTCCTTTCTCTGTTTATCAATATACACACACCCCCCGTTCCCCCCTTAAATCCCTTACACACACACCCCCCTTAAACCTCCCGTTGTGCACACACACGTACACACCCTTTCCCTTACACCTCCCCCTTACACCTCGGTATTACACACCCACTCCTTTCCCCCTTACACCCCCCTTAGGCATGCACATACAGACACCTACCTCACCCTTATACACCCCCCCTCCCCTGTACACACACTGCCCCAGAGCAATCGCACACACAGGCACACACACACTGCCCTGCAGCAATGGACTTTCCATTTGTCCCCTACCCCAGATTCATTCTGTGGCAAGCACTTTCCATGGCCTCTCAGGGCAGAGATGCCCTCTGACCCTGTGCACACAGCCCCCATAACACAACACCTGCCGTCCAGCGCAGCCCTGCGGCTACTGGCTAGCTGCTTCCTTATCTCTGACAGGAGAGAGAAAAAGAACCGGTCCCATTAATCCCTGAGGATCTTCCCTTCCGGGGGGAGTTCCCTTGCCCTTGCCCACTGGTTCTCAACCTCTAGGCTAGAGGCCCCCCCTCAAAAAGTGGCAGCTCTTGCCTTTTGCTAGGTTTTTGGCTACAGAACCAGAGCAGTTTTGCTATTGCAAATAATTCAGACCCCACCCATGGATTCCTATTTGAAATCTCTGGGTTTCTTGTGCAAATCAGGCTTGGCCACCTCAGAGTACTGACATAGTGTGACATCCTGTGTCACCCCTGAAAGGATCTCAAGGCACCCCAAGGTGTTGTGGTATTGGCTACAAATGTCCAACTTGGGATCTTTAAAATTCTGGTTTATTAGGCGGATTGAAACACTGTAATGAAGTCAAATCATAACCTTGGGGCTGATCCCCTCACACACACACGCACACACACAATAGTGAGCTACAAACGTTGGGGGCGGGGGGCACCAGAGTCCAGTATACCTATCCTACAAGCACTGGAGTCTACCGTTGATGGCCAGTCGAGGCTTCTTCCAGTGTAGTGTTATCCTCCAGAAGGGGGTCGCCGGCTGGTCCTTCTGGCTGGACAGGTCAGGTGCTGGTCAAGTTGGAGATCAAGAGGATGCCGCTGAGGGTCACTTTTCACTGCTTTTTATCTGTCCTTGGCAGACTTGGGTGACTCCCCAGTTTTCAGGTTTGCCCAATCCAGGGGTCATTGACCCTTGTGGGACTTCCCTCTTGGTGGCTACTGGATGGCATCTGTCAACCCCAGGGGTTGTCCGCATGTACATGCAGGTTTGGGAGTCCATTAATGAATTTTGAATAGGGCCCTGGGAGCGGTCAATCTGGAGATATTCTGCCCCAAAAGTTGGTCCCTGGCGTTGATTAACTCAGACTGGGGCTTCTAGCCCTTGAACAGTGAAGTTTAGAGAATTCCCGGTTGCTACATTGTCTCCTATTGATTTCTTCCCTTGGTTGATCTGCGGTTTCCCTAGGTGTTAATCGCTGCTTGTTACTGAAGCCTGCTACTGTGTTATGCATTCAATCACTGATTCACTCGGTCTTTCAGGGGCGCGCCTGATACAGAGAAGCGGTGGTTTGATTCCTGTCCTTGTTAACGTCGTTACAGTGTATAACTTACTTCTAAAAACTAAAACATTTATTTAAAAGGTGAGGAGTATAAAATATAAGCTACAAGAGTAATGCCATGGCACACAAATAGATAAAAATACCAAAATACAAGGGGAGATACAAAATGCACACATACAAATTTTAAAGCACAATTCCTTATCTTATAGTGAAAGAAAGAGGAAGGAAGAAAAGGTAAAAGAGGAGAAACATATCCAAAGAGGGGAAAGCAAATGCAGGCAAGAGGAAAAAGGGGCTTTCTGCTACAGTGGCACCTTGGTTGCAGAATCACAGCTCTAGCTGGAGCCTTCCAAGCTGGGGTGGGTGTGGTGGCTGTTGGTTGTATCACATCCTCAGCTGCAGAAAATGTGACTCTGGGATCCCTTTTCGCTGCTGTGCTGCTGACAAAGTCATCCCGCATCCTGTAAGGGTGCTGGTGATTCCTTCTCCCTAGGTGCAGCGCTTTGCACTTGTCTTTGTTGAACTGCATCCTATTCTGTTTTAGCCACTTTTCCAAGATGTCCAGATTTGCCTGGATTCATTCCCTACCCTCTAGTGTGTTAACTTTACTCCATAATTTGGTATTGTCTGCACATTTGGATAGAGTGCTTTCTATGCCCTCATACAAGTCACTGATGAAGACATTGGACAGCACAGGTCCGAGGACTGAGTCTTGTGGGACTCCACTGCCCACAATTGTCTAGGTTGATACCAACCCATTCACCACCACTCTCTGGGTGCGACCCCTAAGCCAATTTGCCACCCACCTGACTGTGTAATCATCTACATCACAGTTGCTCAGTTTATTTATGAGAGTAGGATGAGATACTATATCGAAGACTTTCTTAAAATCCAAGTAAATGACAGCTACCTTGACTCCTGCATTTAAGCAATTTGTGACCTGGTCATAAAAAGAAACAAAGGTAGTCAGGCAGGATCTACCTGCTATGAATCTTCCCTTCAGCATTATTTTTCCTGCTGGACTCCCACAAATGTGATCCTTAATAATTTTTTCAAAGGTTTTCCCAAAGATAGAGGTGAGACTAACCGGTCTATAGTTTCCCAGATCCCCTTTCCTCCCCTTCTTGAAAATAGGGACCACATTGACCTTTTTCCAGTCCTCTGGGACCTGACCTGAGCACCATGAGTGCTCAAACAGCTGTACCAGTGGCTCTGCTATGACACTGGCCAATTCCTTCAGCACCCTTGGATGAAGATCATCTGGGCCTGCTGATTTAAACACGTCCAGTCCTTCCAAGTGCCTTTTCACCAAGTTGGCACTAACAGTTGGTGGGCTGGTGTCCCTTTTGTGCCTGTCTATGATCCAGTTGGGATATTTGTCCTGATCCATGTTCAGGAATACAGAAGCAAAAAACTCATTGAAGAGCTCAGCCTTGTCCCCCTATCTGTCACTAACTGCCCTAGTTAGTCCTGTAGAGGTCCTATGCTACTCTGTGCCTTCTTCTTACTGCCTACATACCAGAAGGAGTATTTTTTGTTGTCTTTAATGTTTTTTGCCAGCCTAAGTTGCATTTCCGCTTTGGCCTTTCTAACTGCCTCCCTGCAAGTGTGGGTCAAGTAGGTATACTCCGCCTTGGTAGCTACCCCCTTCTTCCACAGCCTATATGCCTCTTCTTTTACCCCTAGGCTTTCCTGGATTTCCCTGTTCAGCCAAGAGGGTTTCTTGGCCCCTTTGCTCCCTTTCCTGTGCAATGGGATTGTCTCCTTCTGCACCCATAGGATCACTCCCTTTAGGAATGACCACCCTTCCTGGACTCCCATCTCATCAATGCTCCTGTTCTTCAGTGCCTCATTAACTAATCTCTTGAGCATACTGAAGTTAGCTTTTCTGAAGCCTAGCACTTCTGCCCTGCTGGTTATCTTTCCCACCCTATGTCTGACAGTGAATTCAATCAGGTGATGGTCACTGTCCCCTAGGTTACCTTGTGTCTTTAGATCCCCCACCAAGCCATCCCCTGTAGTCAGCACCAAGTCCAGTAAGGCATTTCCCCTAGTGGGACTGTATACTTCCAGTGTTAGGTGAAGGTCCTGTATGCAGGTTAAGAACCTATGTGAATGGTTGGATCTAGCTGCCTGCTCCTCCCAGCAGATGTCAGGGTAGTTTAGGTCACCCACGACAACCATGTCCCTTGACCACATGGCCTTTGAGAGCTGTCTCGAGAATTCCAGGTCCAGCTTATCCTCCTGATGTGGTGGCCTGTAGTAGACCCCACTACCAAGTCCCTTTCCCCTTGACCACCTTGTATTCTGACCCACAATACCTCAATTTGCCCCTCCTCTGATCCCATCTTGACTATGGAAGATATATATTGCTCCTTAACATAGCAACACCCCCGCCCCCTGTTTTCCCTACTCTATCACATCTGTACAGCCTATAGCCCTCAATGCTTACTGCCCAACTGTGGGTAGGGTCCCACCAGGTTTCAGTTAGCAATGTTAGTTGTGCAAACATGATTAGGTGCAATGTTAGCAATGCTTAGTGTGCAAACCCAGACATTTCAAATAGGAATCCAGAGAGTTACAAAAATTCTGACTTGTGGTATGAGTTCTTTGGAATAGAAACTGTTCTTTTATTTTTTCATAATCAAAAAATGAGTGAAAACTAAGAACTGGCATTTTCCAAGGGGTGTCTTGAGTCTAATGAGGAGTGCCTCAAATCTAAAAATGTTGAAAACCACTGGTTTAGGTGCTCAGGTCTTCAGTTCACTCATCCAAGGAACCTGACCTTGCTTCTCCTAGTTTCCTCCTAGATTAATTCCATCACGGTGCCATTCCTTTTGAGAGAGCTTTTAGCACGTGTGCTCATGTGCAGGGTCATGGGACCAGCATAAAAATATTATGGGATACTTGAAGTAACTCCACTGCACCTCTAGGTAGCTGGGGATGGCTAATCCAGGACCTGCCAAAGTTTGTAGGGGATTAAAGTGAATCATTTTTAAGATTGTTTTGGATATGAAAACAAAAGGATTTTTTGGAGACTTGTAAGTAGCTGTAGGGGCCCAAACATACATCATATAAGCTTTTCCTGGATTAAAGGTTCATGTCTAATATGAGAAACAATCAGCATGCTAGCCAGGTATTTTATGGCTCCTACACTCATATGTAAAGCAGCCTGCTAGGAGAGGCCTCCACAAATGTTGAACATTTTTTCTCTGAGGCAATGAATTAGAATGAGGGAGTAAAGGCTCATTTATCCTAAATAAGTATATTTCTACAGTGCTTACGCATTGAGTGAAAATAGATATCAGGATCCCATGTTCAACCAAGGACAGCCTATCCAGATTGGTTGCAAGATCAAGGGTTGACTTGAGATCAGTCTAGCCGGGCCAAGCACAGAGGTTGTTAGGGCATTTGGAGGAGGGTAGAGTGGGTAACAGTTAAAAGTTAAACCAAGGCAATCCTTTAATGCAGATTCACTTAAGCCAAAGTAAGCCTTTTTTATCGAGTTAGCAAGTCAGGAAACTGGCTTGCACAACAAAGATATGAGCCAAGATTAGAACAATCAAAGTACTTCTTCTGCATTTAAAGTTTGCACTGCTTTATCTTGATCTTGAAAAGTTATTTACTTAAGTCAGTGCTCTTTTCTAGTATAGACAAGGCCTTAATTCCTCTCCCTATCTATTCCTAGGGATTGAGAAGTGCCTAGAGACAGAAGGCAAATAGATGAACTGAAAACAGTTAAATCAGTTGAGAAAAAGGGGCAAGGAAAGAGGAAATTTAAATGCTCTATACACTCAACTCCTAATTCAGCCTTGCAAAATTCTACTCCTCCACTTGCCCAAGTTGATATTTTTAACAGTAAAATGAAGTATAATTATGTCTATCACTGTAATCATCAGCTCCAAAAAAGTGGTGTAATTGGCTAGCAGTCTTTGCATGAAACAACTCATCCTCTTAACAGGTATTGAACCTGATGGGAGAGGGTAAAGTATGTAGTGCCCAGTCACTGAGGCACCTTCCCTTCACAGCGGAATGAGTTGGAGTGATTCTTCAGTGAGAGAGATTCAGTGGTGTGGGCTTAACAGTTCTGAGGAAGGAGCCGTAGGTATAACCTAGACTGGTGGAAAGGGTTGGGCTGATTGGGTCTTGTTGTTGTTTTCTTTGTGAATAAAGCCAAAGCCGAAGATTAGGGTTAATTAAATCTTCTACTTAGTGCATGGATTACCCATTTTAGATAGGCAATTATGCTGGACTAATATACTTTCATAACAATTTTGCAAGGCAGCTTTAACATGCCAACTCTGATGCATCATGGGTGAGCCATTCAACTCCACAGGGAGGAGATGGAAGAGAAGATGGAAAACAAAGACACTAGCAAAAATTTCAGTGACAGGTAGCCATCATGAGAAATCATCCAGTTCTTTGTGAGCACAGAAATGGAAGAGTCTTTTGTTGCTAGAAATCAGGATTGAATCTGTAATTATAGTAGAAACTTTGCAGTGGGACCCAAGGGATGTGATTCATGTAATGCAGATATTACAAGGTCCATTGGTAAATCATTATATTCATTTTGTTCATACACTCACCTTATCAGATTCATTTTTTCTGGGTGTACATGGGGTGTGGTTCCATAGGATAAGTACAAACAGAGCCTAACTGGACACTATAGAGAAATTTAGTCTCCGGATACATTTCACCAACGATAAATTCATTTAAAACATTTATAAATATTTCAACAGAGTGGGGGAACACTGCACCATAACAAAGAAAGGAGTAACCTCTCTTTTCCTCCCCAGAAAAAAAAAAAACCTCAGACCCTAAACAGAAACTTGTCCATTTGACCCAGGAAAGCACATAGGGCAGTCATTTAGGCCAGAAAGGGCCACATTTAGGTATGATATGAGCATGGATAACTACACTAGCCTCAGTAGGGTTAAACATGCTTACATTAAGTTATGTTTTTTGCTTTGGTGACTGGAGATTTCCATGATCATCTGTGGGATTGTGACAACAACAAGATAGTTTGGAACCTGTTGATTTATTGGAGAAAGCCACAGGTTCCTTTTGGTGAAATCAGTGATACATATTCTGATAAGGTCAACTCTGTTACCTTTGACCTAATTCTCATTAAAAACACCTTTGACCCAGTTGTTGGACAAGGGCATAAAGGAAAATATCAATAAACCACAGTGGATAAATAAACATTAAGCTAAGCACATTAGATGAATAATTGAAGGGTAAACATGCCAAAGTTTTCCAAAGCCATTAGGATCAAGGTGAAATGATGGATACTGAGCTATCCACACAATGATATTTTAAATATACAGCTGTCTGCATACATCTTTAACCAATTCTTCCATTTGAGATGCTGACCAGTTCATTACCATTCCATGGGAGAGACAGGAAGGAGACAATGACTCTAGTAAAGCGACCAAAACGCTGGCTTGCATCCATAGATGCTTCTCAAGCAAATCCCGGGACGTTATTCTCCCCCTGTACTCAGCCTTAGTGAGGCCGCAGCTGGAGTACTGCATCCAGTTTTGGGCTCCACAATTCAAAAAGGATGTGGAGAAGCTTGAGAGAGTCCAGAGAAGAGCCATGTGCATGATCAGAGGTCAGGGAAGTAGACCCTACGATGACAGGCTGAGAGCCCTGGGGCTCTTTAGCCTGGAAAAGCGCAGGCTCAGGGGTGATCTGATGGCCACCTACAAGTTTATCAGGGGTGACCACCAGTATCTGGGGGAACATTTGTTCACCAGAGCACCCCAAGGGATGACGAGGTCGAATGGTCACAAACTGCTACAAGATCGTTTCAGGCTGGACATAAGGAAGAATTTCTTTACTGTCCGAGCCCCCAAGGTCTGGAACAGCCTGCCACTGGAGGTTGTTCAAGCGCCTTCATTGAACACCTTCAAGATGAAACTGGATGCTTATCTTGCTGGGATCCTATGACCCCAGCTGACTTCCTGCCCTTTAGGCAGGGGGCTGGACTCGATGATCTTCCGAGGTCCCTTCCAGCCCTAATGTCTATGAAATCTATGAAATCATTCTAAAGTGAGTATTAAATCCATTTAGTTTACATACATGTTATCTGAGTTCATTGGATGAGCTAACCTAAGCATACAGAATATATATAAGAACAATACCGACAGAGGATGAGATTTTTAAAACTGTGTATAGGGGTTGACATTACTACGAATTACACCTCTGAATCCACTAGATTGGGGTGGGCAAAATATGCCCACCAGGCACTTTCATTTGGCTTGCGGGCACCCACCAATGACTTGTACTCTGGGCCCCCCACACACTCTCCCACATAGTATGCAGCCCCCACTGCTGGCAATAGCAGCAGGCGGGGGCACTCAGGGCACTCATGCCCGGCACAAGCACTGGTGCTCGTCGCTGTGTGGCTCCGGCTAGTGCTGCACATGAAGGCAGGGAGCACAGCCTGCCTGGCCCACCTCTATTAGAGGGGCTCCATGTAGCATGCTTGAAGTTCTCACATGTGCGCGGCACCAGGGGAAGCCCTGTGCTGGAGCCTACTGCCTTCACCACTCCTTGCCGTGCAGGTCCTGGGACTCCACGGGGAAGCCGGGAGCAGGAGTCCCTCCACTCCCAGTGGAATCCTGGTACCTGTGTGGCAGGGGGCAGGGAAGGCAGCTGGCTCCAGTGCAGGGCTTCCCCTGGTGCTGCACGAGTGTGGGAGCTGCAGGCATGCTACGCAGAGCCCCTGTGATAAAGGCAGATTGGGCAGGCTGTGCTCCTTGTCTTTACATGCAGCGCTAGCTGGAGCCATGCGCCACCAGGCACCAGTGCCTGTGCTGGGTACAAGTGCCCCAAGCACACCCATCCGCTGCTGCTGCTGGCAGCAGGGGCTGCACGCCATAGTGGGGCTGGAGGGGTTCCCCCCCCCCACTGTCTCAGGGCAGGTGTGTGGGAAGTCCCCACACACCCCCGACCCTCCCTCACACCCACATCCTGTCCCCACTCCCCACCACGTATACACCCCCCCAACATACCCTATGCCCCCTCCCACAGCCACACCCTTTCACAACTCTCCACACACATCCAAACACTCCACCATACACACACACACACCCCTACCTCCAACCACACCTCCCACACAATATACAAGAGTAAGACCTTATTTTTGAGTTATTATTCTATCCCCTCTATATACAGTATACAAGCACAAATCATGACAAATATTTTTTGCAATAAAACTAAAATATGTTATATTAGGTGTTTGACTTTTAGTGTATGACTTAGTTTTTTTCTGGTTTCAAGATGGCAACCAACACCTCTCAAAAGGAGTATTTCTGGGGGGCAAGGGGAGGGACTTCCAGTGGCAAAGGTCAGAGGTTAGAAAGCAGAACTTCCAGTCCCAATATGGCAACCAGGGAGTGGAGCAATTGTTGAGCGGCGGGGCTACCCATGTAGCCTTCAACAGCTCACCCAAACTCGTTAAGTGGCCCTCCAGCTGAAATAATTGCCCATCCCCTGCACTAGATGATTTGACTGTCACATCCAGAATAAATTATAGGAAACTGAATGACTGGTTAATGATAATTCCATTAATGGCTGGAACGATAATCCCAGTCAGGGGGCTTGTCAGGAAAAATATATGATGTGATTATCTAATATAAGACTCCTTTAAAACACATGTATAGGGACCACTGTTATTCAGGCTCCAGGGAGGCAAAAGCAGGCTTCCTGCAGGCTCACCAAAGCCAATTTCAATTCTTTTTTAGGGTGGATACTCTCATATCTCTGATTGGCTGAGGGAGCCCACCATGGGACTGATTACCATTGAATGGCAGCACACAGCCTGTTCTTCAGAGCTAGGGACAGAGCGCATTTATATACATACCTTTTCATGCTGCAATGTGCTGGAGATCCAGCACATTGGAGCAGACTTCATTAATTGAGTCAGCTCTGCATGTGACCTTTGCCACCTAACCCTTGACCTTTGACACCAGAAGTTTCTCCCTTTGCCCCCCAGAAGTACTCCTTTCAGCAAGGGGTTTTGCCATCTTAGAACCAGAAAAATACCAAATTATATTCTAAAAAGTGAACATCTATAGCATTCGTTAATTTGATTTCAAAAAATATTTTTGTCTTGATTTACATGTGTTTGTGTAGTGTACATAGAGGTGATCACACAATAGCTTAAATGAAGACTTATTCTTGTATATTGTGGGGAGTGGGTATAGGTTTGCGGGGGGCCGTGGGAGTGTGGGTATGTGGAGTGAGGGAGTGTGGGGGGAGGGTGGCTGGGGTTTGTTTATGGTAGTGAGAGTGGGGTGTGGGTGCATATGTATGGTGGGGTGTGCATGTGGGACTCATCCTATGCACGCACACACACACACACACACACACACAAACACTTTCTCTCTCCCTATGCCTGCATACACAAACACACTCTGCCCCCAAGCCTGCACACATGCACACACGCTGCCCCTGAGCCTACACATACCCCTCCCCACTGTACCAGCGCGGTCCCATGTTCCACGGTCTGGTGATGCAGCCAGGAGCCACAGCCATGTGGTGCTGGAGCACAGCGGGGGCAGGAAAGCAGGGAACTGGCTGGGGGTGGGGTGCAGCTGAGTTGATCAAGCCTGCAAGCCTGCTGAGGACTCCCTCTGGGCCCTACTGCCCCTGTCTCCTGTCAGCTTTGACAGGCAGCTGGGAGCAAATAAATATTAATTTAGTACATATTTTAGGGGCCCCACATGCCGGATAGAATGGTCTGGTTGGCCGTATTTTGCCCACCCCCAGTTTAAGTGATCAGAAACTGGTTTAAACTATAATAGAGTAGAAGTTTAGTGCACATAAACCAGTTTCAAAATGGCTGGAACTGGTTTAAGATAAACCTGGTTGAATGTAGTATCAGACTTAACTGATTTAGGCCAGACCGGTTTATGAAACTTTTGTCCCAGACCCCTTCCTGGTTCAAGTTAAATCAGAGTCCCCCAGCATTCCAGCATTTTGCAGCCCTGGGCTGGGCTGTGCTGTCTGTTCCAGAGAGCAAGGCTGGTCCTGGCCCTCTGGTCCATAGCTGGAGCAGCAAGGACTAGTTCACTTGCCTCACTGCCTGGATCACTGCCCCCCCCACCCCAGGCAAACCCCAGCTGGGGTTTGGGACAGGGATGGGGGTTAAACTTTCCTTTCCCTGAGTACAGAGCAGTCCTGCCCTGCCCTGCTTACTTAGTGCTGGCTGCAACAGTGGACAACAAATCCCAGAGGCACCTAGAAGCATGAAGAGGAAGTGACAAGCAACCCTGTACAGTTCTGATGCTGTGAGTCTGGACTGCAAATCCCAGAGACCTCAGGGGCAGCAGGAAGAGGAAGCAAACACACAGCCCATGCTGGCTACCTGACAGACAGCCACGCTGTAGTGATCCCTGGCTTCTGGCTTGAGCTACTTCAGGTATGTGATTGCATTTCCTGAATCAAAAGTGAATGTCTGTTCATTTGCTTATTGATTCAATCTTTGCAGCTTAGACTAACCTACAAAGATTGAATCAATTCAGCCTTGGGATTTCTGACTGACTGAACTTAGCCCAGCTATTTTAAGAAAGTAAAACTCACCACTTACTAAACAACAACATACAAGTAAAGGTCACCACTTAGAATTCTTAATGAAACCATAATATATAAACTTTATTAAACAGCAACTTTTATTAAGTGCTAACTTTTATGGAATGCTGACCAGCAGGCAAAGTCCAGTGCTGCAAAATCCATGTTAACAATTGAAAGTGAGCATGGAGCAGCCGCTGATATTTCCTGGCAACATGGCCGGTCTTTGTGGAGTGAACACTTAACCATAGATAGAGTTGGCATGCTCCACATCCACCGAATTCATGAGGACTGTGAGACACTGTTTTGCCAGAGTGTAGACAGAATCCTAAAATACAGTTACATTCACAGGCAACTGGCACTCTTTGACACTGCTTAAAGAAGTGGGATATTCCTACTTGTACTGTTTCCCTCACCCAGGAATGGACTTGAGCAGCTGAGCATCAAAGATCAGCAGAGCCACCTGGTTTGGGTAAAAAAAATGCACTTCCCTAAGGAATCAGGCAGCCAGTTGCCTGAACCTTGGTGGATTGGAGGGATCATATCTGTCATACTGGTGGAGCTCAACAGCTACTTCCTGAAATACCTTCCTTCTCCACTGGTTTTCTCATTGACACTTGGAAAGTTTGTGCAATGATGTCCTGGCTTTAACCCAGATTAGTAAATCCATCGCTTTTTTGTGAACCTGGTGGATGGAAGGCTGCTGGCCCTCAAACTGAGTGAAAAGCACCATGAATTTTGTGTCATTTTCTGCCACAAAGGCCACCTACTCTTTAATGTCTCCCTTCTCCAGGATATCCCTTAGCTGAAGCATGCATTGAGTGCCCAGTCTGATTTCCAGCTCTTCAGCCATGAACTGCTGGTAGTACTGGATGTGTTTGGCATGGTACTGGACGATGCTGAACCACAAATTTCAGCGGGTGAGCACAAGCTCTGGTGGCAGCACAACAGTAGCACATGATTCCTCACTCTGATTGGCAATGGACTCCTTGTACCAGAGCTTATGGCCAGGACAGTGTTTGAAGGCTTTCTTCATGCTGGACACCAGACTATCCACAATACAGAACTGCATGTGCGAGATGTCAATCACCAATGACAGGATGTGTGCATTGTAGATGACATGTACAGAGCTGGTTATCACTCCCTGGAGCACATCAGGGAAAGCCTTGCACATGTACCTGGCGTTGTCGGAAAGGAAGGCTGAGAACAGCTTTCACGACTGCCTGTTGAATAACTAACAGCCTCGAGGTGGACTGGCTCTGTCTGTAAAACAGGTAAGTGTTCACCTGTCCAGCTCCCACTTACAAATAAAATATGCAGCACGTAGTTGTCCTGACTGCCTATTGTTTCGTCAGCCACAATGGAATTGGAGTTGAACTCTGATACTGCAGCTTGTGTGGATGGTGTGTGAAGCTATCACCTGTGGAAGATATTCTTCCCGAAGCCTGTTAGCTCTTGGAATACTTCCCCCATTTGGCACGTTGTCCTGCAAGCACTGTGTCTCAGAATCAGGTGGTCAAGCTTCTGCAGAGGGATATTTGAAACTGTGAATGCCTTGACCAGAGCAAATATAGCCTCTCGTCTTGCCAGATTGCTTTCAGTGGTCTTTTTGAACATCAAGGACATGGTGGTTTGTCACTTGCTCTGTCCTTCAGCCTCTGAAGCAGCTTTTTTCTTCTGGTGTACTTCTGACTCTAAATGGTGATTGATACTATTTTTTTGTACGAGATCCAGAGTAACACTACACAAGGAGCAGAAGAGCTTGCCACCATTTGAAGAGGGCCTGCAGGAAACTGCTTTGCTCAATTCATGGCAGAAATTTTCTTTGCTATGTATGGCATATTTACACTGCTCTTGCTCATCTTTTCAGCCTGCACCGTGCAAAATGCTGAAATCATAGAATCATGGAAAATTAGGGTCGGAAGGGACCTCAGGGGGTCATCTAGTCCAACCCCTGCTCAAAGCAGGACCAGGCCCAACTATATCATCCCAACCAAGGCTTTGCTTAGCTGGCTGCATGTCAGGTGAGTGGGGTGAGTCTGGAAAGAAGGAGGAAAAGGGTTTCCCTTGACAGGTGCCTGCCTCCACAGCTGGATGTGGGGCAGGAGCTTCCCCCAGCCTTGCGCAGGTTTTGCTGAGCATTGCTTTGCTCTGCTGCTGCATGAGAGGAGAATTTCCCTCTTTCCTTCTCTGTGCAGCAGGGCGGAGCAGGGCTTGGAAGACCCATGCCAGGTGCTTGCTCCCACTGCCAGGCCTGGGGTGCAGGGTGCCCCGGCTGCTTCCCTCCACCTGACATGGGTCACCTGAGTCCTGCTTTGCCTCGCCACCTAGAGAAGGGGAATGGAAAACTTCCCTCCACTCTTGTGGCAGCAAAATGAAGTGGGGCTTGGGAAAGCTCTGCCGGAAGTGGGGAAGCCTGTGCGCTGCACCTGGCTATGGGGGCAGGCACCCGGCATGCCTATGCATACAGCCTCTAGGGCAGGGGTACTTATCTGCTCCACGTTGGGCAGGGCTTTTAAACTCCCTGCCAAAGCGGGGAATCAAACAACCTGATTGACTGAGCTATGGCTGGGGCTCAGCCTGTACTAGGCTGCCCCTGGAAATGTGTGGGGCTTCCAGTGTTTCTGGGGCTCTGCTGCTTTTCTTCTCTGTGCTTCAGATGTTTTTTTTTTTTAACTTTTTTTCCATGCCCTCCCTCTCCCCCATGGTTTCAGGCTATTTCTGGCCAAATTGCAGTTTCCCAGGGCTTTGCGGGAAAGGTTACATTTTGGGCTTGCCGCTGAAATCCCCTGGAGCCTGAATTACAGTGGCCCCCAACTATAGCCCAATATCCACATACTTCTTGACCTCAGAATTCCCTCCAAAGTATGGTGGTGTCCAATGGTATTATCGAATCCTGGTCACATCATCTCTTAGGAGGACCTCTGTAACAATGTATTTTGAATATAAATGGAGTAGGAAACTCTCAGAGGGTATGAACTTCCTCTTCTCATACCCTCCTCCCTACTCAGATTTAAAATTTACCAGAAAGAGAATTTTTAGTAATCAGTAACATTCCCAACCTCGAAGATTTTGTGTTTTTATTACTCTCTAAGGGGTAGCTAGTTCTTTCATGCCTACTTTGCTTCATCATCAACTGCTTTTTGGTTGTTACTTATTTGCCTTTAGAAAAATGCTAAAGATCCTATAATGCAAATCCTGAAACATTACCGCAATGAGAGGACTGAGGTGGAGTCCCAGGAGGTCACTTTGACTCTGTATAGGCCTAGGAATCTGCCTCTTTGGAAATGTTTTTGCAGGACCAGGCCCCCTTTTTTTTTAGTGTTTATGACCCAATTTTCAAAGATGCCAAAACCCAATAATCCCATTGAATTTGATAGGAGCTGCATGTGCCCAGCTCCAGATGGTATTTTGTTATTAGCAGTGTACCTGAATCACCTAGATAGATAGATAGATAGATAGATAGATAGATAGATAGATAGATGTTAGGGGCTGGGCACATATAGGTAACTTATAGATCATCGGGTCCAGCCCCCCTTGGGCAGGAAAGACTGCTGGGGTAAGATGATCCCAGCAAGATGGGCATCAAGATGCTTTTTGAAGATTGCCAGGGTGGGTGACTGTACCACCTCTTGAGGGAGCCTGTTCCAATACCTTGGTACTCAACTTGTAAAGAAGTTTTTCCAACTCTTAAATCACTTTGCTTTGACACAAATGTAACTCAATTGTTACTCTGTTCAAGGAAGAAGAGAAACAAGCACTATAAGGAGAAACCCTTTTATATAACCCTAGGGTTTTTCTTTAGGGAGAGGGGTCAAATTCCAGTCCCATCAAGGTAATCAGGAGCTTGACCCTTGGTTTGGCTGTTTAGTTTTTTTAATTAAAAAAAAAAGCAAAAACAAACAATGCCCCCCTCCCAGCCCCTCACTGTTCTCAAGCCCTCCATATCATTGATGACAAATTCTGTTCTTTGTTACTACAAACAGTTAATGACTTGGAAAAGGTAAAATAAAAATTCAGTGTGAAAAAGTCAGAAACTAATCAAACCATCATGCTTTCCCAGGATGACTAGTTCATGAAGTCCTTGGAGCTGCACCAAAGATGAATTTGGTTCATTCTAGTTTTAGAAGAGTAATGTATTACTTGACAGTTGGTTCAAGGGGTAAGCCTTCCTTTCCTTCATATAAGGAAACTAAGGGAACTGATTCATGTTTGATAACTATTGCTTTTTCGCCATCTAGTGACCAATATGATTACTGCATCGCTAATGTTACTGCTATTGATTTCCGTTTTGAAGTCTTGAGAATTTTTATAAGAACATATTTCAAACAATCTTACTGCAGATTATTACAGGTTTTGACAACGTAGCACATGACATGACACAGTGGGTGCATCTACATGAGACCCTAACAGTGCAGTAGGTTAATAATACTGTGCAGTAGCATGTCACAGCACAAACAGTGCTAATACACTACTGTGCAGTATTATTAAGCTCCTGAACAGTGCTGTCACTAAAAAGGCATTCACTGGCACTACTATGAAGTAACTCCAGTAATCAAATATTTAGTACTTGATTATACATGTACTAAATTAAATGTGCAGTAACCGCTGCACATTAATGAACATTTAGAAATTAGAACTGCAGATGATGATCAGCTTCAGTTCATAATTTCAGTTCTTTTCCACCCTAGCAAGGCTTTGCAGTAGACCAATGGCTCAGGGGAACCAGCTAGCAGAGGTGCCTATTTTAATAGATCAGATTGCCTATCCTAAGTGTCTGTAGATTCCCAGGCTTTTTTTCTAGTTTAATTACATTTGTCTTTTGGAAACCCAGTGGACTTACTTTCTGCTAATGAGATTTAAACATGTCCACTGCAGGATAACAGTTATTATAATACTGTATGTTCCTTTAAGATCAGAAGGGGCTATTAAGTCATCTAATCTGACTTCCTGTGTATCAGAGGCCATTACATTTCACCCAGCTATTCCTGGACTGAGGAAACACTGGTGCTTGTTTGAGAAGTGCTTGAGTTTTAAAACAAAATGTTATAAAATGTTCCAGCTTAAAAGAGCCCCCTATTCTGGGGGAGGAACAAAAACGTTCTGTATTTATCTGTCAATATAATTGCTCCTGACTCTTATTCAAGTATAGATTTTTTTTCTTGGGGGGTGGCCTTTTGGTTTTGACTACCACAGCGTTGTATTCCACTTTTATTCCTATGCATGCATACATACAAATTGAGTCCATTCTTACTTCCCTAATAGGTTTTTTCCCCTGAATGCTATAGCAAATGAACCCAAATACAAAGCACAACCCTGGCCCATACTCTCAACTTTGCTTAGGTTTTAATGGATATTATTAATCAATTTGTGCAGATGTGCCTGAAGTGAGACAGTGGATGCCAATCAATCTGTATCGACCAATTAACACTTTAAAAAGCACTCACCATTATTACAAACATGGAACTATTGTTACACTTATGGAGCAAAGGCTGCTGAAATAGTGTCAATCAGTGATGCTCCCCTGACTTCCATGACTAATATACCAGTTTATAGCAGATGAGGATCTGCCCTGCTGCTTACAGTCCAACTCTGGTTATTGCAGCTAATAGCATTTAGTCAAAACTTAGCTTCTAAATTCACACTAATGTATACTTGTCATCCACCCATGCTGCACCCAGAAGATGTTTAAAGTTCATACTGAATCTTCAGTTTGAGAAGCAGCTATGTGGAAGGGACGAATAAAGCAAATAAATGCCTAGCATGGAGTATGTTAAAGGGAGAAAAGAGTAGAAAATGATCAGAGGCTTGGAAGGTCAGCATTAATGAACCTGAAGTGGGTGGATGTTTATTTATTAACATGTTTTGAACAGTGAGCTTCTTAATAATATTAAAGTATGCCTCTCACAGCAAGGAGTTAAGATTTATGAACTGAGCTGCTTCTTTCAATAGCAGCAGGGCCCTCGGCACTGGAAGAATCAATTAGGCAAAAGTATGCCAGTCAGAACAGTGCGTAGCATTGCCAAAGACTCTGAATCACTGGCCTTTTTGTAACGTTAGTTCCGAAACAAAGAATGGAGGTGATCCCAGACCAACCTGGGGAGAGGAGTCTGCATGTTTAGAAAACAGAACAAGATCAACTGACTGCATACTTAACTGTTGGAAAGCCTGTCATCCAACAGGTATACTGCAGTGGTAGATGTGGTATCCTTGGGAACTGACCTCTGTGCGACATAAGATCCTGGCCTCTCTGACTGTCTCACTGCTTCTAAAGGAAGGTCCTTTTGTTGGAGACCCTTTGGCTGTTATGATCCAGAAGAAGAGAGATTGGCTGCTATCTCTTCCTTGTATATCCACAGGACCTGGCAGCTGTGATCAGTCTGACAATTTAACAAGGGCCCTTTGGACAAAGCACTGTACCAACATATAGCAAATACGATGATCTGTGCCCCAGGACAATCGATGGATTAAATACTAAGATGGAATTTGGGTAGGTTAGGAGGAAAGGTAAGAGTGTAATGAACTGAGTTTTCTAGAATATAGAAGCACACCTTTTCAATTCCTATTCTCCATCCAAAAGAAAGTGGTTACTTATCAACAACTGCCGTTCTTCAAGGCTGTTGTTGCTGCAGGTTTCTTTGCTTGGTAAATGTTCTTGAAATCCGTTCTTTTGGGGAGTGCACAATCATCTTCCCTTCATGACAATAAATGTGTAGTGTCCCCTGAGCATCTGGTTTGCTCCTTCTCTGTAGTTGTGGGGAGGAATACAGCTGGCGATCAAGTACTTTGAATGCCAGCTGAGCTTGGCCTGTTGTGGAGCCAAAGAAGGGGTTTAGAGGTAAATTTCTTTCCTTCCCTGCAGACTTCTTATTTGAATGCCCTCGCATGTTGTTTTGTTTTCTGGGAAAATCCCATTTTCTGAACTAGAAAGCCTTTAAAAGCAAGTATATGAGACACATTGGCCTGCTAGCCAGGCAAGGCTTTAAAAGTTAGGTCCTTTGAGTCATTCAGGGAATGGGCCTTGTGCTTAGCTCTGCTTAATGTCAGGTTCAGGGATCTCAAACCCCGTCCTTACCCTCAGTTACAAAATCCCTAAATCTGGGCTAATAAATGTTGTGTGGATTTTTTTCCCATCCTACTGGTTTTCCTTTGAGAGCAGATCTTTACAGTTTAATATAGCTCCCTAATGAAACCATGTATTACTGAATATGTGACTGGGAAGAGGTGTTGGCAATGACACTAGATGATGGCAACATGCTTAAAGTGGCCAGGATATATTCTGGCATTTGATTTTGGAAAGTTACTTAAATTCACAAATGCAGTGGAAGTTACTGTTTCCTTTTTCATAGTCATGAACATGGTAGAAGAATACTACAGGCAAGTCCATGAGCTCCCTTCCCACCACCCCCACCTGAAACATGTACCTGTACATGTGAGACATATTGTACTCCACTGCCCAGCACATATTCCATCTACCTGCCGGGGTATTTGCCCTTGCAGAATATTTAAAAGCTCCCACAATGGGGAGCATCTCTCTTCCTCTTACTATGTGTTTGGCAGAAAGAAAATTATGGGAATCAGAAGACCAATTTTTGTGGGCAACAATTTCTGTGCAAAGCATGCACAGAGCTTGGTCTCTATTTCTGCCCCACTACTGACCGGAATAAGTGCCTGATCAAATTGCCCATATGACCCAGTGTAGAGGGAGTGGAGGAATATACCTTATATAATGTTCAGTTTTGATTTTTGTCCCTTGATACCTTGCGCTAGAATAGATTGTTTCATTATAGAATCAGCTGCAGTGCATGGAGTATGTCCAACCCTTCCTTTTGTGTAGGAAGCACCATCCTCTGGCTTGCATTCCTAACTTTGCCAACTGCAGTAGGCTTTACCGACTTTGGGCTAGATCCACAAAGAGGCGTTGGTGCTTAATTGCTGCTTTCGGTAATGTAGTCCAAAATTTAGATTCTTATAACCCTGCTCAGCTGCTGCCTCAACCTGGATGAACCTAAAGTCCCCAGGCACCTACATTTATGCTGCTGGGGAAGATGACCAGAATTTCTCCTGGGCCCTGTCAAGATTCACAGACCTTGAGTTTCTCTGTCTTCCCAATGGGACCTAAAGTAACACGTGTTCTCACAGCACATCTGCAGGGTTAAGACCTTGCTCAAAACATTGGTGATGATACCACTTTTGCCCGATACTCTAGTGTGCTGATTGGACCGTGATTGTGAAAACCCATGTCGTCCTCTGCCAGAGAGAACTTGAAGCTACATCTCCCTTCTCCCTAAATATTGGGGTACTGAGTGTTCTGCAGTGGGGCCCTATGTGGAAGCTGTTCACTTTTGCATGGACTTTACTGGGCCAGAGAGAGAGAAATGGTAACTAGTGCAGGGGTATCAAACTCATCTGGCCCTGTGAGCCAGATTGGGCCCACAAACTTGTCCTGCACACTGGGTCCAGCCCTGCATGTTGCATGCAGTACATGTCAGACTGGCTCCCTGAATCACATGTTTGGCCATATCTTTGACACCCCAGTTGAGTGGTTAGAGCACTCACCTGGGAGGAAAGAGACCTGTGTTCCAGGGTTCTGCTGCAATAAATAGTGAAGTAGTCCATGCAAAGTGGGACAGCTTTAGTGGGAGGGCTTCAGAGCTCACTCATCCCAGTACACCCTACAGTTTAGTGGCTGGGATACTTTTGTGTAACATGTAAGTTCAAGTTTCCTCTTATACCGCAGGGATTTGAATCTGGGCTTCTTGTATATTCCAGGGAAGCATGCTAAACACCAGGACACTGGGTATGCAGGAAGCAATGGCAGTAGCACCCTAGGACCACATCTTTGCTGTAGCTTGTGAGAAGATCTGATTTTGCTGCCTAACTCCAGGAACAGGTTTGTAGCTGTGGATTCCAAACTGAGGAAGGTGTCTAATTCCTAAAAAAGGAGACAGCTTAAGCCACACTCCTCACTGTGGCATTTCTTATCGGCTAGTTTACTTGCTCTGTAGCACACTACCCCTTGTGGATCACAACTTTAGGGCCATAACTTTCCCCATGAATTGCATGGACAGCTTAGGTTCCAAACTCAAGAGTTCTGGACAACACTAGGCATCAGGACACCTGAGTTATTTTTGGATGTAGGCCTCTGCCCTCAAGCCAGGAGTCATGCAGGTGGGAAGTGGGTCACGTTTGTAATTTAGCCCAAGCCAGGGAGCCAGCAGTATGGAAAAGGCAGTGAGAGACCAAGTGACTGAGAAAAGACAAGTGTGATGCATGGGAGAAGTAGGAGTGCTTCTTGACTGATGGAAACCATTGAGAGGGCAGGAGGGGGGTCTGTTCCTTTGGGGGAAGGAGAAAGTCAGGAGTGTGAGAACAAATACAAGCAGATAAGCATGTGTGGAGGAGAACATAGGAAACCAGAGTATTTGCAATCAGAGTTCATGGGATTATGCTCATATTTGCTTCCTTAGTGCTGGGACCCTCATGCTGCTCTTTGGGGAGGTGGGGACACAAACACTGTCTTACATCAGCACTCTTATGCCAGTACAACTCCTCTGAAGGCACTGGAAGAGCACAGGTATTAAACCGGTCACTCCAGAAAAAGCAGAACTGAGCCTTTGAAGGAAGAGGGACTGATATCATTTTACTTTGTGGCCACTGTTAAATTCAGTGGGTAGGCAAAGTTATAAAGGCTGAACGCCAGCCCCCAGCAACATCCACAAGATCCAAACCCAAGAAGACTGCAGAGGGGATAGAGGTAACCATTTAAGGTAGCCTCTGTAGAGACTTTGGTTTGGTTGGAAGTGAATTCCCAGGCTTGTTTGGTGAAAGGACTGAAAGGAAGAGTGAGTAAAGATTTACTTTATTCCCTCCCAAACTGCAGGTTTCACTCCTCTGGCCACCCAGAGAGAATATCTTAGCTTCTGTTTGTAAAGACTACTGCAGGGTTTTATGAGGAACACATTCACTACCTGGCCAGCACTTAGAAACTGGCAATGAATCATGCAAAACCAGAACAGGGTCCATTTTTTTTATTTCTTTATAAAGAAAGAATGGGCATGCTAAGCCAAAATGGCAGCACACAGATGAAGGTCAGTACTGAGGTTTCTCCGCAGGAGCCTGCCACAGGAAACTCTTGCCCTGTTGCAAAACAGCTGAACGTTTGCCCCAGCCAAATCCCCATAGCAGGCAGCCAGCCCACCCTTCAGCACAGTCACAGCTCTTGGACGTTTAGTTCAGACAATTTCACAATACCATCAACCCATGTGACAACATGGCAGCAGCTGTAGCAGCAGCAACACTGGCAGCGCACAGAAAAAAAAAAAGGAGCAAGGAACTTATTTGCAAACAGTTGTATGTAACAATATAGAAAGTCCAAAGATTATCATCGTGTTATAAAAATATTACACTTCATAAAACCATGTATATCCCCAAAAAATTCAGTTCAGAAACTCTGGGAAGCATAATAAAGATCTGTACACTGGTGGCCCATTTCAAACAGGAAACATAAAAAGCACCGACACTGGAAACCATTATTTGTAAATGTGAATGTGAAGTCTGTAAACAAAGTGCTAGATCATGAACTATAATCACACCAGTTACTTAAATAATAAGCAAGGAAACCCCTTGAAATCATTACTTCCCAAAGGCCAGGCTCTGCTACCCTTATGAAAAACAGAACCTGACTCAGAGTTCTCTCTCTGATTTCATAGGAGTTACTTTCCATCTTAAAGCTGCAAGAATAAAGATGGCAAGATTTGGTTCTGAGTTGCAATCAAAAGCAAACTTTTAACAAATGATTTTCTTTCCTGTTTCCCACCTTTTAAAATTATTTTCTCTCCCTGGTTTCAAAATCCTTCTTTATCAAAAAGGCTATAAGTGTCCCTCTTTTGCCTTTCAAGCAACAACATTACAAAAATTATGGATATCACATTTATTTAGGAAACATAATGGTGCACAAGTTGAGCCTCTAATTAGACATAACTAAAAAAAAAATAATTGGTTGTGTAGCTGCAAATGGAACACCATGTTTGAACAATACTGGCTGGCATGAAGGGACGCATTTTCAAATTTAGATGCTAAACTTGCACTCACAACTAAAATATACAGAACATTTACATGTGCAAGCTTGTATTTATATGCACAACCAGGCAACTAGCTAGCTAGCTGATTTGCATGTGGTGTCACTTAATCTACACACCCAAATGCAAGGCTTGTGCTCACAGAATTTAGTAACACAGTTTCACAAGCTGGTTGAAGATTTGGCTCTAGTTACAACATGATTTTTCAATATGTACAACATTTATGCACAAACCCCCCAAACCCTGTTTTAAAGTTAGATTAAAAGGTTTACTTACGTTCCCAATGAAAGCCTTAACTCTTTTTTTGGTGATTTTTCTGTGTTTAATATAACCTATTTGGTCAATTCTTGTAGATCTGATAAAATGCTTGCTTGTTACTTATGTGTGCGGTTTAATATTTATACTTACAGTAGGGAACATATACTTAAACTGCAGACTTGTACTATACAGAGCAGGGGCGGGCAATTATTTTGGGTGGAGGGCCACTTACCCAGTTTGGGCAGGCTGTTGAGGGCCGCATGGATAGCCCCGCCCCTTGACAGGTGCCGTGCCCCCTGGTCACCATCTTGGGACCAATGTCCCAGGGCCAGCACCGGTGGGGCCCAAACCAGGGCACAGTCTGGCAGGGGTCTGTGGAGCTGGGCTGGGCTGCATCAGCAGGGAGAGAGGGGAGCTGGCCCAGCTCTTTAGAGCACCTGCTGGCTGGGACCCCACGCTCCTGCCACCCTGCTCTGTGCCCCGCTGGTACTGGCCCCGGGACACCGGTGCGGGCCCCATGCTCCTGCTGGCTCCCGCACCCGCTCACACTCAGTGCCCCCCAGCCCCGCGGTACAGGCAGGGGGCAGCACACAGCCCCAACTCCCTGCTTGCTGGCAGGGAAGAAGCTGGTGCTGAACATGGGGAAAAGCGGCCCTTTGCCCACCCCATGGCTGGTGCTCCCTGCTTCAGGTGCTCACAGCCCATGCAGGGCTGTCTGGAACAGGCACAGGCAGCCCCATGTGGGCTGCAAGCAGCTACAGCACGGGGCACTGGCCATGGGGCGAGTGAGGGGCCGCTTTTCCCCGTGCTCAGCACCAGCTTGTAACCCGGCCCTGCTGCCAGCCTGGGCTCTGCGCCGGCTCCAGGCTCACCCACCAGCAGCAGCAGCTGCGGCCCCCCAGCTTGCCATGCTGGGCAGTGTTGACTGCTGCTGGCCGCCCAGAGCTCGCGTGCTGGGCAGCCCAGAGGTGGTGGTGGCAAACACTGCCCAGCGCGGCAAGTGGGGGGGCCACAGCTGCTGTTGCCACACGCAGCCCCGATCGGCGAGCCCGGAGCCGGCATGGGGCCCAGGCTGGGAGTGGGGCCGGGTTACAAGGTGGTGCTGAGCATGGGGAGGGGGAGTAGCCCCTCACTTTTCCGCACTTTGCCCATGATCAGCTTTTCCCTGGGCCACTTTTCCCCGGGGTCCTCCCCCCCACCCTTACCTGAGGTTCCAGCACAGGGCAGCCATGTGGTCCCAGGCCAGAAGCCCCTGCTGGGTCTTCGGGGGGGGGGGGGGGTGGGCAGCCAGGTGGGCCCTGCTGTTGTGGGAGTCGCCGGGCTTCCCCTGGGTCCTGCTGCCCTTGGTTCCTGTTGTTTTTGACAGGAACCAAGGGCAGATAAATATTAATTTTCAAAATTTTTTAGGGGCCCCATGGGCCAGATAGAATGGCCTTGCAGGCCAGATCTTGCCCACAGGCCATATTTTGCCCACCCCTGATATAGAGAGAGAAACTAGCTGGGTTACTGGAAGCAGTCTAACTTTAGCAACACACAGCTCTGTGCAGGAAGCAGGGTACCTTAGACATTGCTTTAATGTTTTAAGATATACTTCAAAGGGAAGAAATGACTCGGCTTGCAATTTTTTCTTAGTTATGATGTATAAAGTTATCCTGAACTACTTTACTGAAGTTATTTCAGGGTTGTTTTTTACCTAAGGCATGTCAAAGCTGGTTTTCCCAATTGCATTGCTTGCCTATCTTTGAGGAATCAGGTGGCTAGGGAGGTCTCTGGGCCCTTGTGTAATGGAGTTGATCATAAATCTTTAATATTTCCTCAGTCCTTTATATTGAGTGGCACAGGCCTTAAAATAAAGTTTCAAACAGTCCAAATAAAAAACTCTTCCCTTCTAAATTAATCAGTTTTTACTTTCATGTTTTCTTTAACATCTACCAGTGTTTCAGAAATTCAGTCTTCTATCAAAAACAAAGTATGTAAAATTTGAATCTCCTCTGTAAAACAGTCTGATTTAGAAACAAAACCCAATGTTTCTCACGTCACGCTTATATATTGGATAGAGGAAAAACTGCACAACCCAATTGTTTTTTATTAGTATTTCACTTCTAACTCAGTGCCTACTTGCTAATTGGATTTTTATAAACACTTTAAGAACCGTTTTTCAGAAAAGCTTTAGCCTGCCAGTGATTTCTGAGCATAGTTTTGCATGTTCAGTTTGCTTCTGCGCAAAAATCAGAGTGATTTATTTTTGGGGACTGAAAAGGCAGCACAGCACAGATAGGGCAGGGAGCAGAAAGCAGAGGAGCAGATTGGGCAGAGGAAAGGGATCAGAGTGGTATCATTCAGGGAGGGCACAGGGCTTGATTTGTGGTAGGGGGCAAAAAAGGTTGGCCCCCACTGGTTTAAAGGATGATATAAGGGCTGTGCAGCACAGAGGGGTGGGATAATCTGCCATTCACATAAATTTAATGATGATCTCTGACTGAGACTGACTTAGGCCATGGAGAGGTGTTGCATTTGTAGTACTAAATACAGCTTTGTAGTGCTACAAAAAGTGAGCCTACAGTCATTCAAGCTGTTTGTAGCACTACAAAGAGGCCAAATGCACCACAAAATGATACCTCTCAGTAGAACTACATGTAAAGCTTACATATACTGTCAGTTAGATATGGGGCTATGGTAGTCTGTAGGACCCCCAGCATCCCACAGTCCTCGTCTCTCTTCATGCCCTCCCCCGCACCAAGGCAAAGGGAAGGAAAGGGACTGTCTGGTCTCACTCTACCCATGCCTGAGCTGGCAATTTGACTGAACAGATGGCTCCAGAGGAGTCTTGAGCCATGTGTCAACTCCACTCCCAGGACCTCTGTCTGCCCTGAGGCACGTATTCAGACTCCTTCTGAGCTGATGTCTCTGCCTAATTGCCAGCTTGGGCATAGTATGAGTAGGAGCATGGGGGTGGCATTTATTTCTTAGTGCCAATTCCAGGCTCAGAAAGGAAGTGGTAAAGACATGGCTTTCATGTGCAACAAACTCTAATGTGAGTAACTGTGTGCACCATTTGTGTGTAGACAAAGTGACCAGGTTTTATAAACTGGGTGCTTTCTGCTCAAGCCATAGATGAGACCCAAACATGCCAAGAAGCTCCTGGGAGCTGCTGAGGAATCGCAACTCCTTGGCCACTGATCTGAGTCGTAGGTAAAGCTGGTCTTTACCTTGACTGACTCTGCCCGTAACACATAGATTTCACTGTGCAGGTGTATGCATTGCACTCTAGTTGCTTTGTATACCTTGAAGATGCAGGTATTTAACCATACTAGTTTTAAATAGCCAAAGACACTAGGTCACTGTATAGACTAACAGCCTGCATTGTGATATCTTCTAATTCAAGGTAGTTTTAAGACTTACAGGAGTGAAAAAAAACACCTAATAACTCTCCCGTAAGTTTAAAAAAAAACTTGCTAAGTCTTTGAAGGCAAAATTTTTGACTGAAAATCTTATTGCTGAGCTAAGGAGCTAAAAGTTTGTAAAGGAAATTCTAGCATAAAAGTATCTGCAACAGTGATAGCCTGTAATTCTCCTTTAAATTACTTTTAAGGTTGATTGTAGTGAAGAGAAAGCTTCTCTAAAACACCTCTTCAAATACTGACTGAATATATGTACTAGCCTGGATAAACTGGGACAGTATGTACATATTTTTGGATGCCCTGGCAAAAATCCCCTAAAGGGCAAACACCATTAAACATGATTTATAAGCTCCTGAAGTAAAATAATATAATCAAGGTAAGCTAACAGTTGTTCTTCCACACTTGGCCCACTCTTTGCATGGTGTAGCCAGGGAGATAGCTGGTAAGTCAGAAAACATTATCTTCATGTAGTTGGGATCAGATTCACACTGTTCATCATCTGGCAGAATAGGGTCATGGAAAGTGGTAGACTTGGCCCACAACAGTATTAAGATGAAAAAAGAAGCTTGAGAGAATTCAAATGAAATCTGTCAAAAGGGAGCTGGGCTGAATGAAGTAGCTGTTTCAATTTTCTCTTTTGAGAAAATTGCACAACGGCAGCACTGACGGATCAACAGGAAATCTGGGGGCAGGCAAAAAACTGTACATGATATGTACACAGACACTTTTCCTTTCCCTATATGACATGCTTCTGCACATAGAGCCGCCTTCTCACGTTTGCTCAAGCAGCACAAAGCATTTGGAGTCCCAGAAAATCCAGTTCCCCCCCTCGAAATTTCCCTCTTCTGGGCAGAATCCTTCCCTGAAGCTGCCCTGCCTAGTCCCAAAATAGGAGTTATTCCCAGTGGAAACAGAGTGTGTCCAGTGCTTCTGAATGACTCCATGATATCCACCTGTCCCTTGAGATTGTTGACAGTCAAGCATATGAAGCTGCTGTGATTTGCCCCAAGAGCGACGCAGAAGTGGTCTATAGCCACACCTCCCAGTTCTGTACCAAGCACAGCTTAGTCAGACCAGAAAATCAGGGCCCTCTGTGTTTTATATTACATAAAGATACACAGTCATGTGCATATGTGCTCACACAAATCCAAATTAATCCATTCACCTTGTGAATTTTCACAGCATCATTTATTCTAAAAAAAGAGTAAGAGCTTCAAGGAAAGCTGCTTCGCAGCGATCCTGTGTGCACAGCACATAAACCAGAACATTAAATATTGGCTTAAATTAAGTGTAAATTTAAAAATAGACTCACACAAACAAACATAAATTTCAGATCAACATCAGAACATACAGTCGTAGGAAGTGCATTGCTCTACCTAATGCAGCTCTTTGTTCCCCTGGATACACTGGTGCAATGGGTACAGGTCTACTGATTCCAGTTCAGCATCAAGATGCACAGGCTATTCAGCAAGAAAAGCATGACCTCCAGCATACAAAGCTCCATGTTCACATTTTCTTTTTTCCCCCCCTTTCACAACAGAAAATGAAAGCCAACATAGTACATTAGTTGCTCCTGCAAAGCATCCGAGGTGATGAAATTCACTTGGAAAACACAATTGACAAAAGCACTAAAAATAAACAATTCTAGCCAACTTGTGACCACTCACAGCCAAGATGGATAACAAAAGGAATTAAACATGTCTTGGATCTAGCATCACAAAACCTTGCCCCATTTTTTTCTGAGATCAGAAACTGTAAAGGAAGATTTAACTAAGAGTTTTTTGGTGAGGTTTTCTTTCCCTGCACTTGGAAAACCTAGCCACCGGGGGAGGGATCATTTTTGTTTTCTTTCTTATGTATCCTTCGTCATCACTGTTATCATTGCATCTCATAACAGAGTCACCTGACCTCTTTAAAAATTGGTGCCGGGAACAAACACAGAATAGGAAGCTCAGCCCTTAATGAGGAGAGGAAATGCAAAAGGTAATAACTATTTGGTGTCATATGGCACCAAATAAGACTACATAAGCAGATACTTATGGTCAGAGAAAAGGGCAGGGAGTCAGATGTGATCGTAACTTGGTCTCTGGGGCTGTCTCTCCCTGTGCAAACAAACAAAGGAGGGCTGACAGGACAGATCCAAAAAGAGACCTGGGAAAGCAGCAGCAGCAGCAGCTGTCCATTTGGCCCATCCTAGCTTTAGGAATCTCTTGGCCCACCTGGCAAAGGACCACGGAAAGGAGACTTCCCACCACTCTTGTTGGCATTCCCAATCTGGCTTCCTAAATGTGTGTGTCAAACTCCTTAAACACCTGTTTGTGCTCTCCTGGCCAGGCTGTTCCTGCTCGCAGTAATGCTCCTCAGAGTCATTCTCTGTGCTATCCCTACACCCACCCAGGCCTTTTTCTAGATATATTTCCCCAGACACCCTCAGCTTGTTTTTCCAAACATCCCGCTTGGTCCAACTTAGGCTTGGATGCCATGGAGAGACCAAGCCTAAGTTGGACCTCCCTTCCCATGGAGCCAGAGGTTTCTACTCATGAAGTCCTGGCCAATCTCCTTCTATAGTCACATGAATCCCAACCATTCTTTCTGAAGATTATATTTGTAAGGTTTTCTGCTCTTACAGGGCCAAACCCTCAATTATGTTAGGGTTTGTGACACCTTCTCTTAAAGGGGCTCGGACTCTGTTCCACAGATAACGCTGGGGGAGTGCAAATGGTTTCTCTGAATCAGCAGAGGTGCTCATCATGGGCAGCTCTTTCTCCTTGGCTTTGTGCAGGACTTGTTCCTATGTGGTATCCGGCACTGTCTCCCTAGTCTTCAATTCCTTTGGGGCTTCATTACAACTGATGATCCATTGGCGTATACTGTGTACAGGTTGAGATAATTCACCGTGATGCAGGCTGGCAACATTGAAAACTTTCAAACCAAACCACTTGCTTTCACAGCAAAAAGTGCTTTACAAAAAGAAAGTGTTCTCACAGGATATCTTAAGGATTCCAAAAATAGCACTCTTGGGAGGGAGGGGAAGGGAACACACTTTATTTGGCTTTAACTCAATAAGGAAATGGAGCAATTGGTAAAATTGGCACATCTTTGAGAAGTTGCTAGCTTAGGAACTTGACCGGAAGGGTAAAAAGAACAACAGAGCAAAGGATAACTTTGCCTTATGCTGGACTTCTGCTATTTCTGGTGATTTCATGAGCAAATTGTCTGAAGTTCTGCTAATTGAGTAATAAAGAGGAACCTCTCAAAAAGCAAACTGTTGGTTTTCAGTGAGGCATTCTTGGGGACTGCTACAACCTTGTTGAGGTAAGTCTTTTCATTCCCCTCCTCTGAGCCAGATTGGAGGACAATACAGGTTCCAGCCTTGGTGCCTGAGGTGTTCGGTTTAAAGCAAAGTAGGTGGCTGCCATTGCCCCCTGCAAGAGGAGAAAGAGAAAATGCTGCGATTATGGCCAGTTCTATGATTTCTTCCTTTTCCTTCCCTGACTCTTGTCCCAGAGCAAAAGGATAATCTCCATTAAACATTACAGATATAGGGCTTGGTGATTCTGATTCTAAACATTGGGTAGTGGAACTCCTGCCAGTTCATTACACAGCAATAGAAAGTTACAATTACTTGAAGAGGACAAGTGGAAAAGCTGTATATATTTACTGTAATGCTATATTAGCCTTGGGCTTGTTGGGGAAAAAAACCCCTCCCTAGTTCCTATATCTCCAGCATGTTGACATAAAACCCATCTTCTCATTGTTAGTCAGCAAACGGAAAGGAACCTTTTCACATGGGAACAGGATGTCCAACAGACACTATGCGTACCTTCACCAGGTGAACATCCTGTCTGCTGAGTTGATTTTGAGACAGATATTCCCTGTTCACTATCCACGGGTGTCTTAGCACTTGAACTGCTGTTAGTCGCTGATGAGGATCTACATGGAGCATCTTGGACACAATGTCCTGTGGTTGAAGAGGAAGGGAAGAGTAGTAGGAAGGAAAAGAAAGTAATTACGTTCTGCAGAAACTGATTGGAAATATGTTACCAAGATCTTTCCCTCTCGTTCCACCAACAGCAAATATTGTAAAGGCTTAAATGTGGGAGACATCTAAGCTTTTATAATAATTTGCAAATTAAAAACATAACTTTCTAATCATGATAATAATAGCAGCAATTTTCAAACCCACACTATGCTGAAATCTCATGATCCCATCTTGATCCAGTGGTGCTGCTGTGAAAATGAATTATGATGAAGTAAGTGACAATATAGAGGTGAAATCTGGATAGCTTATTAAACCATCATCTGAAAACTGAGTCTGTAATCTTCACAGAGACACGGGCAGGTTAGTAGAGCTGGAAATTTTCTGATAGATTGTATTTTTGTTGGAAAACTCCAGCTAAGATGGAATAGTGAGTACGAGTAGGGAAGTCATTTCACCTGTGTGTATGGCAATGGTGTGACTGATTCTAGAACACTAGATTCTAAAATCCAAGAATTTAACAAAGAACTGTCTAAATCACAGAGACTGCAGAAAGAGAAGAGCCAAAAAAATGATTCAAGGGCAGGAAAAATGCCACCCAGAAAAGACTTAAAGAGATCAGGTGGTTTAGTTTATAAAAAAAGAATTTTGAGAGGTGGCTTGACTAGTGCCCAAGGACTTCCACAGAAAGAAACTACCAGTTAGTAAAAAGTTCTTTAAAGTACTGAAGAAAGGTAAAAGCAAGAAACAATGGCTGGAAGCCATATTCAAACAAATGTGAATTAGAAATAAGGCACCGATTTTAACATTAGGGATATTTAACCATGGCAACAAACTACCAAGGGAAGTGATGGATTCTCCAGCTTCTAGGCTGTTTACATATGTGAAAAACCCCAAAACAGCACTTCACTTTCAATTCAGCATGCCCCGGCACCAAGTGCACTGCATGCACAGAAGAGGCATTGTGTCAGTTTGACCCAGCTCACCCAGCATCTGTATAGATCACGTGCTACAGCAGGACTTTTTGGCGCTTTTATCAACTAGCTGATTGAATTTATCAAATAGCTGATTGAAAATTGATGTGATGCCTCTTCTGTTAAAGCTCTGTGTTATTGTTTGTCTTTTTTATGTCTGTCAGCAGCGTTAATATCTTTAAGTCAAGACTATCTGGAAGATATGCTTTAGTTGAAACCAAGTTACTGTCTGTATTACAGCAGAAACTGAGTGAAGTTCTTCAGCTCTTGCTTTCTAGGTGGTCAAACAAAATGATCTAAAGGTCCCACCTGGCCTATGGCTGTCTGAGTGGATGTCTTGCAGCTAAAGTGCAGAGGTAAGATTCAAAGGCCATCATTTCTAATGCTTAACTCTTCCACAGACTTCCTGCATTACTGTATTTACACAAATATAAGACAAGGCTTGTACCCACAGTCAGCATGGGGGGAAAAGCCCTCATCTTAGATTTGCATGCAAGGACAACTAGTTAAATACATTGCCTATCATTAAATGGCTGCCAAAAGCAGCATCTGCTCAGTAATGGAAACCACTGGTGACACATAGGGGGTGCACGCACACCCCCTGAGATTGGCAGTGCACCCCCTACAAAAAGCACTGCCAACACTGCTGGTGATGCCTGTGTGCAGTTGCCACTTGCTACCCCCCTCCTTGCTGCTGACACCACCAGCGGTGTCTGCAAGTGGTTCCTGATCGCTGCTGGCCTCCGCCGTTGCTGCCGGCAGCATCTGCGGGTGGTTGCTGACCACTGGTCAGCAGTCACTACCCCCTTCCTTGCTGCCAATGCTGCCATGGCCACCTGCGGGAGCTTCCTGCTCAGCCCGCCCCTGCCACTGACACCGCCATGGCTGCCTGTGGGAGCTCTCTGATTGCCACCACCATGCCTCTGCCACTGCCACCACCTGCGTGGTTGCTGTGCTCCCCCAGCCTCCGGGTCTTCTCGGAGTCGGGTTGCTTGGGAATGCAGCCCAAAGTGAGTGGTAAACTCCATCTAAGGCTAAATACCGGCACGACACTGATAGTCAACAAGTACCGTAAGGGAAAGTTGAAAAGAACTTTGAAGAGAGAGTTCAAGAGGGCATGAAACTGTTAAGAGGTAAACGGGTGGGGTCTGTGCATTCTGCCTGGAGGATTCAACCTGGCGGGCTCGGTCAGCCAGCCCAGGATGGATCCCCCTCGCCCCCCCCTCTGCGGGGGTGGGGCGGGGTAGTTGGGGACCGCTGCCCGGATGGCCCTGGCCCCTGTCAGGCACCCTTTCACCGTGGCGGTGCACTGCAATCAGCTCTGCATCAGCTGGGACGGTCTGGTGGGCAGGTGTGCATACAGCGTTCATGATGGAAACCAACTATAAAGCTAACTGAATGCAGCCAACACTGAGCATGATTATAAAACACATGGCCCATATTGACAAACATACTGATGGGAACTTTTGTTGCATGTGTGCCCCCTAAAAAATGGGTAGTTGTTTCCCCAGGACAAAATAGGCACCGGGCCTGGACGTACCACAATACTGGGCCAGCACTAAGAGAGGCCAGAACAAGCTCCAACATCTCCCTAGGTGCCAAAAAGGCAGATGAGAACCTGAGGATCTTTTTTCTTTTTGGTCTTGAAACAAATCAAAAAGGAAGCTGTTCCCTCCACAGGGAACTGACACCAGGACTGGAGGTACTGCAATACCAGGCTAGCACCAGTAGGGCCAGAGCCAGCCTTAATGCCCTCACCTTAGTGCCAAAAATGTTTGATCTTAGCAAAAGGCTAACACGCTACCTCAAAGATAGGTCAGTGCAGTCCATCTAAATGAGATTTCTGACAGTGTCTATTGTGGTCAGTCCTCCTCAGCACCAACTCTTTTTGAAGTTATGGTGAGCCACTATATTGCATATATTTCAACCTCTTCACTCCCACAGCTGAGCTGTGCCTTCCTTACCCATTTCCAGTGGCTGTGTCGACATGAGATGCTGACTGCACAGTAGCCTGAGATTACTGCGTAGAATTATCATGTGTCAGAAAGCATGATGCAATGCAGTAGTCTGGGGCTAGTGTGCAGTTACCGTTTTGAAAAAGTTGTTTGTCAACACTACTGACTACTGTGCAGTCATTTAGTACTTGTTTATATAAGTACTAAAGACTGCACAATAACGATTGCAGTGTCAGCATCTTGTGTAGATGCGGCCAGTAGGGCTGTGCAAAGCTTTGGTCACTAATTCAATTCAGCGGAGATTCGGCCCAATTCAGTGGCTGAATCTCCAAATCCGAATTGAATCAGGAGACCCTATAATCTCTCCAAATTTAATTGGAATCCTTTGAATTGATTCAGAGAGATTTGGAAAGATTCAACAATTTGGACATAGACACAGCTTTAAATGTTTTTTCTACATACCTCAAGGTACCAGGCAACTTGTGAATGCTGCGATGATGGGGTGGATGAAGCATCCCACAGGAGTGCAGGGGGCTCTGCAGCATGCTCTGCAGCAAACCCAGAAGTGTACCAGAAGCACTTTCTGTCTGCTTCTGGGTCCACCAGGGAGTGCGCTGCCCTGCTTTGGCGACTGGTGCCTCCTGGTTTTGGGGGGGCACTCAGGGTCCCACGGACAATTGCTGAGCCAGGGATGTATGGGGGGGGCCCCCGTGTGCTCAGCAGCAGACCCAGAAGTGGACACTTCCAGGTTTGCTGCTGAGTATGTGGGGGGCCCCCCTGGGCCCCCCTGCACTCCTGTGGGACACTCCTTCCTCCCCACCATCGCAGCATTCATGAGCTATGCCTGGTACCTTGAGATATGTAGAAAAAAAATTTTAAGCTGTTTATATGGCTGAATCGCTGATTCTCCAAATCATCATCGAATCTTTAGATTCAGATTTGGCCAAATCAAATCAGGGACAGTGATCGAAATCAACAGATCAAATCATTGTCCCTGATTCAGGCTGAATCTGAATCCAAATTAAATATGGCCTGTTTTGAATACTCCTAGTGGCCAGTGATTGCTGTTTTTTCACCAGCCTTAAATGTCTGGCAGCCATCACCAAACTGGGCTCCAAACAGTTCATCCAGAATCCCCCTGTCATCCTCTCTCTCAACCTGACACATATGATTAGTGTGGCTCTGCCCTCCATGAGCTGGAGCCAGACCAGGTTGCCCTGTGCCTCATCTGTATATAAATTTTTGGAGGGTCCCAGGACTTGTGACAAGAACACTTGGTTCCAGTCATGAGTGGAGGCTAATTGACTCTCATTTCCATGTTAGCAGGGGGAGCAGGATCTGACAGTAAGGGGCAGGGGGAGAACAGGGAAGAAGTTGCGGGGGTGGGGGGCGGGGGACAGAGAGCAAGGGAACTGCCTGATTCCCCCCCTCCCCACCCCCCTGATTTATTTTCCCTGCTATAGCACTGGCAGGGGGAAAAAATTCAAGGCAAACCTCCAGTAATTAGGTTCTGTACCTGGAAAATTATAACAAATTTATAAATTTTCCATATATATAGAATCTAATTATTGGGGGAATTGTCTTATATTCAGGGCTGTCTTATACTCAAGAAAATAAGCTACTTTGGACAAGACTCTTTGGCCAGTCTGAGACACTTTGGACCTAATTCTCAGAAGTGCTGAGTACTTCAAGCACTTCAGATTTTCTGTACCTTTGAAAACATGTCTGGGACCTCAAACATTTGACTATCCAAATTAGGGGCCACATCTGAAGCTGAAGGCTATAATCACTGTGTGCTGCAGTCTTTTCATCTATAAAATGGAGTCAAGAATATTTGGTCCTCTCTAAAGGAATGTTTGTAAAGTCAACTAAAATATTTGAGTGGAAGGTGCCATGCAAATACAATGTCAATTATTATTAACATAAGACCAAACATTTTCAAGTGTACACTAAAATGTAAGTTTATGGGTTGCCTTTTAAAGGTTTGCTGTAGTGAGCAACAAAGTGATCTACAAATAAATAACACATCTATGGTATTGGGTCACCTACATTTTTGAAAGTTTCTGCCAAATAAAAAAAGGGGGTTTTAATATTTCAGTATTCAATATATTTGTAGGTTACAGGGTCATATAATATGTCACAGTCAAAACATGGTGCAAACATTTCTAATGTACTAATTCAAACGGAACAATAATAACATACACATTTCTCATTGAAGGAGACATAAAGAATGAATATTCTGTTGATTTTTCCTCAGATTTTCTAGAAAGGATCTTATGACAGAAAGAATAATTGTCCGTTTCAGTAAATTAGACTCAAACCATGACAAATCCACTGACCTTTGCAGCATCTGAAACTGAATCCCAATTTCCTCCTGTAAGTGCATATTTGCCACTGCCAATCCTGGCCAAAATCTCTTCTGGGGTGTCATCTGGTCCATTTGCAAAAGGGGTGAACCTGTTCAAAAAACATCACAGACATGTATGTATTGTAGTTTGCAGGCACAGAATTACAGTTTCTTATTTTGTAGTCCTGACGCCTGTAAATAATCATTAGGCCTTTGAGTAAGGACTGCAGAAGCATCTGCTCAGTTTTCATTCAAAGTATAGAATATGCAGACGTGGTAATCTGTGTTAGCTTGAAATCAGGCAGAAGACAGGGCAGTATGGCCTCTTAGGCCAGGTTCACAAGAGCAGGAGCATGCCTTTACAGCAGCACAAATACTAGTGGCACAAATTTGTGCTTCAGTGCACGCCCCTGCCCACGTCTTTTGCAGCAGGACACATTCAAGGAATTTTGAAGTGTCCTGTTAGAGGAAAACTCTTGCACTTACCCCGCCAACATAGTGTACAACAGGATCCCTAAACTCCAGATGTCACAGGCTGCGTCATAACCTTGCCGTTTTAGGACCTATGTTAAAGAAAACAGAAGACAAAAATAAGGGGGTCAATTTATGTTTCTAAATTCGTAACTTCTGAATGTCAGGGATGGATGTAGCGGCAGCAATCTCTTCATATTGGCAGGGTAATTCTGGCATACCAGTAGAGTATGTTGTTGTCTAGGGCAGCAAAATATTCAGTAATTTTGTGTGTATGTAAGGAGGGGATGGAAAAGGAGGACATTTACCGCTGTTTAAGGTAACAATCTATTTAGCTGCCCCTAGACACTTGATTCTAAAGAACCCACATAACAAAGAAGTTTCCTTGGAAGCTTTTAAGAGCAGGTTAGACATTTGACTGGGGTGCTTTAGTCAGGGATGATCTTGTCTTGAGCAGGGAGTTGCATCAGATGACTTCATGAGGTCCCTGCCAGCCCTATTTTTCTGTGAATCTATGAGAAAGAGACTGGGTTTTCAAAGTGTCCCAGGGGAGCGGGGGCACTGGGAGACCCCCGCGGTGGCCAAGGGGTCTGCTTACCTCCCGCAGGGCCGGAAGACCCGAAGAAACTCCACGTGCCGGCGCTGCCGGCGCGGGTCATCAGCCGGGCGTTTATCCGGCTGTGGCTGAGCGGTGGGGGCGAGGCACGCCGGCCGGGAGGAACAAAAGGCGGCCCCGCTGAAGCAGCGGGGCAGCTGAAGGGAGAGAACTGGAGCGCGGAGCCCCAGTGAGCAGGGGATCAGCCGCCACCCGCAGAGGGCGGGACGCCGCCGGGTAGAGGCGGAGCAGGCTGCGAGCAGCGCAGCGGAGCACCCAGAAGGGAGGAGACAGGGGGAGAAGTCAGCCCCAGAGGCGGGGCAGCAGCCGGCGGGGAACCCGACACCCGAGGCAGCGGGAGGCGTAGCAGCTATCCCGAGAGTGGGGCCAGCTGTAGCCGGTATTGCGAAGCCGACGGAGCGGGTAACTGTGGCCGGGACTATTGGGGAAGCAGAGAGGACGTCTGCATCCCAAGGAAGGAGGGATCAGGGCAGCACCCCCCAACTGGGAGGGCATACCCGGTCCGAAGACAGCCGGTAGTGGCTAGGGTGACCGAGCCGAGAGAGGACGAGATGAGGACGGGTGAGAGGCCAGGACAGAAAGACCTGAGGTGGCGTATGGCAGGGGTGTAGGGGAGGACGGAGCCCCGAGAGTACCCGCAAAGAGGCGTGCCAGCACCAGGGGATACCCCAAGGGAAGACCCCCCCACTGAGAGAGTCATCAAAGTCGTGGCAGGCGAGTTCTGGGGTCCCCCTTAATACCAGCCGGGGCAAACCCTGGGGCGTACCAACGAAGCTTGGGGGCGCAAGATCCCGAGCCCGGGCGAAGGCGGCGTGCGAGCTCCTAATCGAACGGAGGCGGGCACACAAAGCAATGGCTCAAACCAATTATTCACACAAGCACACTGAAAATGTGTAGACTGGACAATGTAAAGCAAGGTACAGTCACCCTTACATGCAAACAAATCACAGAAGAAATCAATATTGGGACTGAGAGACACATTACTAACTTTACTACTGAAGCAAAATGTGAACAGTCTTTACAGAGTTTAGTTAAAATGATTCTAGACATTAGTAGCATGAATCTCTGGCAATGTAAAGCGGGGGTACCTTTATACACATCTAGGGTCCCGTTATATGGCTAAAGCATTGTAAAATAGCTTTTGTGTAAATGACATTTAGGCCCAAGGGTTTGATTTTCGAAACGGTCCATGTATGAATTCAGTTATCAGACCTGCATGCCAAAATCAGCTTGAGTGCAGGACGTAGCATTTTGTGAAACCCTGCATCTACACTTGGAAAAATAATGGTTGAGTTTAGATAAGACTTAGTGAGCACATATCAATCAACCTCGCTTGACCTAAACATGACCTTCACCAAGCTTGGGCAATGGCAGAACACGCTTACTCTCCTCCTCTAGGTCTGGCCTTACTGCATCTGCAACACTCTTGGTAATCTCCAACCCAGGAGGGAATGTCTTAAATCTACAGGAAAATGGGTCATGTTTAAAAGCATTTGCCAACATGTTTTAGCAAGTGTTTTTTTTTAAAACACTGGAATAGACCGTTTTAAACTTTAAAAAATATGCTGGCTGGTGTATATTGACCCTAGAGATATGCAAGTCAAAAGGCATCAACCTCCATGTACTCAGATGACAAGGTTCACAGTTAGGGCAGTGGTTACTTAAGGCTATCTAATTGATGGCCCACAGGCTGCATCCAGACCTGAAGTCCCTAGGCCCCTAATCCTGACATGGCTCCCCTCACTGCTCCAACTGCTGCTGCCACCAGAGTCTCTGGGCTCCCCCTCCCTCCTTCTGCTTTTGCTGTCTACCCCTACTCCTGGTGGCCCACGGGGTGGCCCATGGGTACCTGCAGCTGGGAGAGGACCAGGAACCCTGCATGGTGCAGTATGGGGGTGATGGCATGGTCCAGCAAGGGGCAGAGGGGGCCATGTGGTGTGCAGGGCTTTAGCATGGTGCAATGCGGGGCAAGGAGGCACCGACCTGGTGTGTCAGGGAGGCATGTGGCTAGGGTCTTGAGACCACCAGTCACTCAGAAGTTGGACATCCTTGATCTAAGACATATTAGGTGACCCCTCCTCTAGCATTGACCTCCCTTCCTAATCTAGACTTACCCACTGCAAAACAGAACCCCAGAAGGATTTGCTTGTCAAATCACTTCTCAAAATATAACTGCACTTAATATTAATATTGGAATTTTAATCAAATAAGCCCCTTGGGTTATACTAGGGGCACTTAAATTTGACTAGGGAACTGAATGTGGTTTAAAATATGTATCTAATCCAGCTCTTAGCTCAAGAAACTGCAAGCCACTTGAGAAATGGGGGTACTTCAGATGTTACCATTCAGTGCTGAAAATGACCCAGAAGTTTATCTCAAATCATCAAACCACTAGGCTATTGTATCACTGGGCTAAAAATATCATGAACATACTCTCTTCACAGGTATTTTCTGCTTTGACTTGTAATGGAAATTGGGAAATCTACAGGAAAATAAAAATTAAAAATAGCCCTTACATGTTTGTAGACTAGAAAAGGTTCTGTTCAGATTTCCATTGACATTTGAACAATGAAGTTTGCTTGTTTTATATAAAATGTCCTCCTATATTTGGTCATGTAACAAATGGTTTCTTTGGCTTGTTTTTTCCCTGAATGAGCCTGTTTTACTCTTTGCAGAAAGCATTACTCCCACCAGGTGGTGTACTGGTTCTTCCTCTTAGAACTCAGTTAACTATGTGCCTTCTGCTACCAAAAATTAAACGCTTTTCATAATAAAGGGAGATTTATGTAAGCAAAATGTGTTATCTCACATTTGTCATCCTCTGCTTGTATCATATGCTCAACTGACTTCTTAACTTCCTATTTAATTTCATAAGTACATTGCAGAAATAGTTGCAGGGTGGCTTAGAGAAAGTACAAGGCAAGTCTGGGCTGGAGGACACATTATATTATAGGGAAACTGTAGTAGCAGCCCTTAGGATTTATTTAAATTTTCATCTGTAAACTACCAGTTCTGAAAAATGTTTTAACTAATCTCTAATGTTCCCAGAATTTCTAGGACATGTTTTCCTCATTGTGAGTTGCTGAGAGTATGATTTCTGCCTTCACTTGGCCTTAATAAAGTGTAATCTGACAATGTGATGGCCTGGCGATGTTTCTGATTATGGACAGTGTACCAAAATATTTAGTAATCAGAAGAAACACTTAGATAGTGGAGGCATGTTATTCGTTGAGAAAATGTCAATATTAAAATCTTATAAGCCCAGTCCATTTTCAGTAGAAAAAATTCTATGGTTATGCAACCACAGTACCTTTTTTCATTAAACCTAATATATTTTAAAGAGTTAGTTCCACATTTCAGAATTGAAAATCAACCAAACAATGACTAAATAACAGATTTTCCACTTAGCAGTGGAAGACATTAAAACAATAATAAAATACCTGTATTGATTTCATTGTTATGCATTGAATATGGCTATAAGCAGTCAGTGTGGCGACATCTTTCGTTATACCAACTAGATAGTTGCAAAAACAATTTCTTTATTTGCAAGCTTTCGGGCTCATGCACCCTTCCCCAGGCAAAGGAGAATGCAAAGATTGTAAAATTTCTCCCAGGTAGAAATGAAACGTCATATTTCACAGGAGAGCTGGACGGTGGTGTAAGTTATCCCGTCTGGGAAAGTTCATTTAATGCAAATTAGGCTTGGATAAAACCTAAAAACATCCTGCTTGCCATCAGACACCTTTGAGTTAAATAGACTGCTCCGCCTTTTATCTGAGCCTAATCTGCATAAAATGAACTTTTCCAACCAGGAGAACTTCTACCACCCTCCAGCTGTCCTGTGCAATATAAAGTTTCATTTCTACCTGGGAGAAATTTTACAGTTTTTACATTCTCCCTCACTGGAGGAAGGGCACATGAGCCTGAAAGCTTGCAAACAAAGAAATTATTTTTGCAACTGTCTAGTTGGTGTAATATAAGATATCACCTCTACCGCACTGCCTGCTTTTGCTTTTTAGACCAACATGGCTACAACCTTTACCCTTGAATATGGCTATACAGAAGGTCCCTGAACAACCACACTAAGTGGAAAGGAACCCTGTGTAGTTGTTATGAAAATATGGTGGACCTCCTGACACTTTGAAGTTGTTACAAGGAAAGAAACTGCACTGCAGAAACAAGAAGCAGTTGACTGAACGTGTGGTTGATTGGAGTGTGTTGACTGCTCAGTGATCTACAGTAGATCATTATAGGTCACAGAGCAGAAGCTTGTGTCCAACACTGTGAATCTCATCATAAGACAATGAGAAGATGTCAGCTCAATAAATGTCACATTTTGACACTGGATGGCTACAATCCATATTTTTTAAAAGCATCTCAAAAGGACTGCTGATAGGAAAACCAATCCTATTTTTCACTTCACAGTTATAAGCTTAACTAAACTGCTAAGTTTTCTTGTGGTGATTGGAGTATTATGGGGAAATGGGGTTGTGAAATGGGTACCAGCTGACTGAAAAATGATGTCTGACAGAGGACGAGATGCAATCTTATGATAAGAAACACTTCTGTATTTTGTCATAGGGCAGAAACTAGCAGAGACAGACAAAGCTGTACATTGAGGGTACAAGAATAAGCTCATGAACATGACTTGAAGACGTGATAAAAAATCGCGTGGGAGCTAAACTTGTTGAAACTTCATAAGAAGAGCAGATACGGGTTTGTCCACCAGCATTTCAGGTGGACAAACCCATAGAGAGTGGGCAACTTAAATCATTCAAACAGGGAGAGAAACCCAATCCTGTTCCCATGGTTACCAATGAGCATAAGAGAAGTAGAAAGGAAGAATGCTAGTTTAGTTTGGAGCACTAGCCTTGGGACTCAGGGGGTAGTTTCTGCGTTGCTGGGCAAATTGCTTATCTTCCTTTTACCTTAGTTCTCTATGTGTAAAATGGGGATAACAGCTCTTCCTTGCCTACAGTGTTGCAAGGACAAATATATTAAACACTGAGAGATACTTAGATGCAATAGTGATGAGGACCATAAAAGGACCATAACTGAGAAAGAGAGATAACATTCCCATAATAAGCCACACTCTGATACCCTTCCTTACTCTAGACAGCACTGGCTCAACAGGACAACACAAAGGGTCAGGTACTATTCAGTGGGCACATCTACATGTGCTATTCATGCTGTAAAGGCTAACTGCACAGTAAAATACTGTGGGGTAAACCTTCCCTGGGAGCAGGTCTACACATGCTCCCTGTTGGAAGCAAATCTGGTTTGCCCAGTGCAGGGCTGATCCTACCCTCTGACCCCCTGCAGCAGCCGGGGCAGCTCTGGGCTCCCCTGGAGTGCTGGTCTGGGGACTGATAGGAAGCATGGGGGCTGGTCCCTATCTGCATGGTGCCAGAAGAGCTCTGCCAGCTGCAGTGGCAGCTGTCTCCTTGCCCTGTACACATTAGGAGGGGTCCTGATGTTCAGGGGACCAAGAGACTGTTGCCACTGCAGAGCTCTCCCAGTCCCCTGTACATGGGGACAAGCAGAGTGCCCACTGGGACTTCCCTGCACAGTTGGGGGCTGGATGGGAGATGCCCTGTAAGTGGGACAGCTCCTGGTCAGCCCATGGGCTGCTCAGATAAATCCTTGCCCAGTTCTCACCATCCCTGGGCTGCTTGGAGAAATCCCCACACAGTTGGGAGCTGGCTGGGTGTGGTCCCAGAAGTGGGACATCTCCTAGCCAGCCCCCAGATGTACAGGGAAGCAGAGAGCTGCCCAGATCCAGTGCTGCTTGACTCCCAGCTCCTGTGGGGAGCCAGGAGATGAGCAGCACTGGGACAGGGTGGGGCAGAGAGCTATCCCATCCCAGTGTTGCTCCTGGTAGGAGCTGGCAGCACCAGGACCTGGGGAGTTCTCTGTCTCCTGTGGATTTCTAGTGTTGGGGCTGACTGGAAGCAAATTTATTTCTGGTAAGCTTCTACACATGCGCTACTGTGCAGTATGTATTAAATAGTTAGTTTACTACTTGCATTTACAAGTCAGTAAATGCAAGTAGTAAACTAACTATTTAATACATACTGCACAGTAACTAATTTATTGCTAACTGCGCAGTAAACTAATTTATTGTGCAGTAAATGGTGTGCACATGTAGATGGTGATGCTCTATTTCGTAGTAGATTAGTCTACTGTGCAGCAAAGCATCTCATGTAGACACACCCAGTGAAAGTGGCCTACAGGAGAAATAAGTCTAGAGATTTGTACCTCAGATGGGAGTCAGATATGCTGCCACGCTAAGGACTTAAGGAGGATGGGCTAAACTATGCTAGAGTGAGCTGAGTTCCTTACAGTCATAAGACTTTACATCTGTACTATAACTCCACAGATTATACCTACCTGGACTACTGCTTGAGAAGTTCAAAGGGAGGGATATTTTGCAGAATCTTTCTTGTTTGACACACCTGGAATCCTGACATCCTAACTCCAGTGATGTCAACAGCCAAGCTCCCACTGACTTGACCAGGGCCAGGATTTCATCCTAGAGATGGTCTCTCTCCTGATTCTTGATTAATGTTGGCTTTGGCATGGTGAATCTGAATCCTACATTTTGATGTGGTTCACTGAAAGGCAACCAGCCTTCTATTCTTTTTGAAGAAATAGTTGAGGAAGGAAGTGGTGCTTCTACTTTGGTACTCACCAAAGTGATAGATAAGTCAGTCCACCCAGGCACTGGCTTCTCTCATTAGGTGTATGGGGATGACAGCAACGACTGACAGGAAGAGGAAGCAGCTGGCAATGGAGCATATTATTTTCATCCCTATTCTAATTTCTGCCTTATTCCTTTAAAAAAGGCAGAGAGCAAAAAGGACCACAAAGACAGAGAAATGCTTTCTGACCTAGTTTCTGCACGCATAGTTTATGAAAAATAATCCTACCTCAGGGGCTACAAAGTTGGCTGTATAGCATGGTGTCATGAGCAGTCCATTCTCTGCTCTCAACTGTTTGGCGAATCCAAAGTCACAGATCCTGATGGAATCTGGGTTTCCTGATTCATCCATGTAAAGAATATTACTGGGCTTCAGATCTCGATGCACAACCTTCACAGAAAACAAATCAATAATACATATAAAGAAGATGGTTACAGCACTCAAGTTTTTGGTACCATTCTAAATTTCTTAGAGTATAGGACAACAGTGCAAAAAAGTCTCTTATTTGAGGTAGGTAAAGAGTAGTCCTTGAAAGAAATACATTTTTTTGTGTGGTTGTTTTTAAATGAATGAGCTGAGGTTATGGATGCAGAATTGTACTTCCATTAAAATCAGAAATAATAATACTTGTGCTGATATAGCAAGAGGGAGGCAGATGTTCCAGTGGAAGGAGTCTTTTGTGTGGGTTAGCAGAGGCAATTACTGAAGAAATACAATACAGCACTCTAAAAATACAGGAAGCTCTTGGGATCTGAAAGGTTTAATCCTTCCATTAAAAGGGCAGATTGCCAGAGGAGGAAAGTGTTGACTCATTCAAGGGTGAGGATCTTCCTGTGACTTTCTTAACATGAGTGGCTCACAATGAAAAGGAGACATTTTTATTTATCTTCATTTCCCTTCCTAAAATACTGTGCTCTGTTTTGCTAGAAGTGCCTCGATTTCAGGAGACGTGAATAATCTCTATATGTGACAACTCTTTTGGAAAACTGTCATGACAACGAACTAGGCCAGGCCAAAAAAACAATGCTCAAAAGCCCCCGCCAAACTCATTTGGACCATGGTGATGCAAAAAGAAAAGCTATTTTACTAGATCATCAAAAATGTTGATAAATTTTTTGAATTGCTACATGTAGAGAGGGCAGGTTTCCAAACTGAGCGTCATTATAGGATGTTTAAACCTTTTCCCAGTAGATACCTTAATTTGTATGTACACTTGAAAAATAGGCCTTTGCTTTTAGGTCTAAGTGCTGATCTGAATATCCAAAGTGTTTGAATTTTGATATTTTATTATATAGCTCTAATCTACAAGGTGGTTGGATACTACAATGGTAGCTGTGGTATCAATAAATAACACCATCAACATAGGTAGAACTAAAAACTGGAATAATTTAAGATGAAAAATACAAAATAAACAAAAGGCATTTGGTTTGCAGAACATCAGGAGGACCTCAGAGACCATTCTGCACATTGGACATAATTATAGATATTAAAAAAATAAGAATTTCCAAACTTCTGTCCATTCCAAGAACTGGTCACACATTCTGGTCAGTCCCTATTTTACATTTCTTTTCTAGCAAACAGTTGTTAACAAGGCTGATGTAGAAGACAGAGGCAATAACACTCACACCCTGGGAATGCAGATAGTCCACAGTCTTGGCAATAGTGCAAAGGACAGCACTAGCCTCTCGTTCGGAGAAACACTTCTGTCGAAGAATTCTGTCTAGGAGCTCTCCTCCTCGCATGAGCTCCATCACCAGGTACACATATTTTCCATCATCATAAACCTAGAAGAGCAGAAAACCAATAAGATGCTATAGATCTATTAGACTAGCTAGCAGTGGTCTCTTTGCAGTGACCCTGGCATATTACTGTAAGATGCTGAAAGAAGAAAATAGGTGCTAATATTTGAAAAGTGAATTTTATGCTCATTATACCTAAAATGTATAAGTATTTTTTTAGAACAGGGGTTAATCAAGGCTGCCGACTCATCTCTGAAGCCACTATGTAGCCTACCTACACAGAAGCCCAGTTTTCAAAGTCTGCTCTGAAGTCAACAAAATATTAATAAACCAAGCTGTAGATGCATTACCAACAAATGGATCTTGAAATCTTAGCTGGCTTTAAACCAAACTTCCTCACAGTAATTTGCTCTTCCAAGTTCTACAGTGTAAAATTTGCCATTTTAAATATCAATATGTTCCTTTGTCTCATAATCAGCTAAATGAACTGCCTTATTCTTGGCCAAGACTCACCTTCAATGATATCATATAGCACATACTTTGCTGTGCTGGTAAGTAAATCATTTATGTTAGTTTCAAAATATGTTGACATTTTTACATAATTCTAACAAAGCATGACTGGAAGGGATCTCAGGAGGTCATTTAGTCCAACCTGGACTGTAAGGCAGGATCACCCTGTCTAAATCACCCTATCAAATTGTTTGTCTAACCTATGGCTTGTGGGCCAGATCTGCCCCCCTCCCCCCCCAAGTGACTGGATCCAGCCTGTGACATGGGGGATTAGCAACAACAGCTTTCCTAATATCCAGTGATTTACTACCCCCCTCCCCCTCCTGCCCCCATGAGAAAGTTTTTCCTAATATTTAACCTAAACTTCCATTGCTAAAATTTGAGGCTATTGATTTTTCTTCTGTCATCTGCCACCGCTGAGAACAGTGTAGCTCCATCTTCTACGGAACTGCCCTTCAGGTAGTTGAAGGCTGCTATTAAATCCCTTCTCAGTCTTCTCCTCTCCAGACTAAATAAGTCCAGTTCCCTCAGCCTTTCCTCACAAATCCTGTGCCCTAGCCTCCTCATCATTTTTGTTGTCCGCTGCTGGACTCTCCCCAATTTGGCCACATCCTTTCTGTAGTGGCGGGGGGGGGGGGGGAGGGGGCAAAACTGGACATAGTACTCCAGATGTGGCTTCACCAGTGCCAAATAGAGGGGAATAATCACTTCCTTTGATCTGCTGGCAACACTCCTACTAATGCAGCCCAGTATGCTGCCAGCCTTCTTTGAACAAGGGCTTTCTCTCTCTCTTCCCACTATGTCTGATATTGGCAGCTACCTCCCTTCCCCCTTTCTCCCTCTGCACCTCCCCAATTGGAGGGGAATGGTGGCCTGTGGTGCAATTGGATCCCAAGCACATGACCTACTACTCTAAAAGGTGGAGCATCACTGGTCTAACACCTTAAAACTACATGAAGAACCCTTATGCACAGTTACTAGACACAAAGCCCGGAAACATCAGGAGCACCCTAACTTGCCACAGGTAAAGCCAGGGGACAAGGGCATTATCAATGTCCTCCCACTGCAAAGACAGGAAGTAGTTTGTTAAAATACACCTCAATTTTAAATGTGTAATTGAGAAAAAATGTTGCCCAAATTGGAATACAGCAAATTTAATTTCATTATCCTTTGTTAGAATGGGTATTTATATGGATAACAAAAATATCCAGTTCTATAACAGTCGATCCTAAACTTTGCTGGAGGGGTTGTAAAACCTCATGCTTCAGGTCTTAAGACAAATTCCTTCCTATCTATTCAATCTATTAGGGATTCTTATGAGCTCTTTTAGGATCTAGCAATTTCCTGCCCCTTTCCCTAAGCATTTGGTACCAGCCACTGCTGGAGACAAAATATTGGACCAAATGAACCATGAAAGAGACCCATTATGTCAATTCCTAGTTCCTTTGTTTATAGGCTACAGATAATGTATGGGTCTTTTTCTGCCTATTTAGCAAGCACAATACATAGGAAGCTTAAAAAGCTCTTTCCAGACTACTGTCCAAATGAATGGTAATGAGTTTTAATGTGCTTATTCATATAAATATACATATACAAACACATTCTCCTTACTATTCAGTTGGATGCTTGGTTGGAAAGTGCCAATCTCCTATACATTGCTGCAGTTTTATTGTGTTCTATATCGGTTCTTAAACCAAGCTCATGACCATAGTGTTTGAACTCACAAAATCATCCTAGCTATCTTGTTTCCAATTCTTGTAACTCCTAGGCAAATATAGATTAGGGCTGTGTCAATATTACTTAAAGATTATCAGCTCTTGGTATAAAGGAAGGAGTGGGGTGCCAGAAACATCATATAATTTGTGACTTAAAACTTTTGAGAGGCTGCATGATTAGTGTTTCACAGCTTTCTATTTTCCCCTGGCCCACTGGCTTTGCAAATTTGGAACTATGGTACTCCAGGACTTTGCATATTTTTGGAAGGGAGACCATTTTTTGTGAAAGGGCACCTTTTTTGTTTAACTGCTCCACGTGAGACAGCTGGCACAATTAGTCCTCATCTATGTTAGGGAATTTTAGCAAGTACCTTTTCCACCAGTACTGCTATCTCTTGACTCCCTAGTATAGACAAGGTAAGTTCCAACATTTCTTTACTACACTAACGAACGCCACTCAGGGAAAGGGATAAAACATCTTCTAGGGGTCTGGGCTGGTGCTGCCATTGACACCGCTGATACTATGGCTAGCACTAATGGAGATTTTTTCCTAGGGTCGCCTCATGTATACAAAGCCTTAGTGGCCTTGGTAAGGCAAAGTCTCTTCTGCATTTTCTAGTTTCGCAAGTGGAAGTTAAAAAAAAAATCTCTTATCATTATATACAAACCAGGGATATCCCTCAGGTTACATATAACATTACCTCACACAACTAAACAAGTATCAGAATTTGCACATGAATTGCTGTTGAACCTGACATAGCGATTCCAGTTATCTAATCTGTGTTTGACAACTTGTTTTGAAAAAATAGGTGGAGAAATCTTGATCGTAAGCGCTGTAAGAAAACCAAATTAGTTTTGATTCTCTCTGGCATCATGGTATTTCAGATCTGGTTTTAGGGCAGAGTTAATAAAAAGGTATTTGCTGAATGCATGATCTGATGAATTGCCATCTTTTTATCCAGTTATTAAATTGACATTTTTGGTGACTCAAATAGCTGTAGTTTTCACTGTGGCTGCAAATTAAAATTGAAGAGTTTTCCAGATGCATCATAGCAGGTGAGCTTGGTATTATGAGGAGAACTGTTTAATGCCAATGTGTTCTGATATTACTCACGTCTTTCAGAGTAATGATGTTTGGATGCTGCCCATATCTCAGGAGAATCTCGATTTCTTCAGAGGGGTCTCTTTTGCTCTTATCAATTATCTAGAATACAAGAAGCATGGAGCAGTAAGATACAGGCTAACAAAAGTGAACAAAACAGTGCAATATCTACAGTTCAAATGAATTAACTCTGAAAATTCTTCTGTTAACCATCCATCTAGGACAGGCAAACCCAACTTCTATGATCCTGGGTTGGCAAACTACTATAAAAATAGACTGTTTGATAACTAATTTGAATTTTGAAGATGTGCTTTCTCAACCCAGTTATGTTTTTCAGGCCTGCAACTTTGTTTGGGCTTAAATAATTGCAGGTATGAGGGATGTCATCTAGACATCAAACTACTTGAGAAGTTAGATGACAGACTTGTCGTAAGCAAAAATAAATGCCTGCATCCATAATAGTGGCTTATATTTGCATCTCCCTTGATAAATGAGTAGAAATTGCTTGTCAGATAGGTTCAATGACAATGAAAATGTATAGACACACATTGCATTAAAGAGGTATTACAGACTTAAGAGTGGCTGTTGTTGGGGCTACACTAGCAGAGTGATCCAGAAGGAGATGCATTGCACCTAGCACTATGGTTCCACTTTGGCTCCCCTCCTCTGAGGAAGAAATCTGCTTTGTACATCACATTTTCAGCACATACATTTATCTCTTCCACTGTCCAGGAGTACCGAGCTCAGATAAATTCCAGCCTTTAGATAGCAGGTCAGAGGAAAACATTATACCTGCTGTTTAAATGCCACCTGGGCAGGGAAATCCTGCTGTTAGGATGTCATTTATTTCTGATTAGTACTTCTAACAGCTGCACTTGGAATGTCAGTCAAAGAAGCTTGGTCATTTGCCCAACTGAAAGCTTCATGTTCCACACTGAATTTTAATGCTTTTCATTCCACAGACACAAATTGTAAGGTGAAGTAATGCCATTTCAAGTAACCAGAGGAAAGTGTCCTAATTTTGGAGTCTCTGTTATAACTCTTGTCACTAAAGTTCAAAGACCCATTCTACCAAATGCCTAATTTTCCAGGAAAATGTCTTTTGGCTTGAATTTCTCCTGGCCAGAAGAGATTTATTTTACCCTGAGAAGTTTTAGGGGCATCACCAGTGAAGCTTTTGAGTACTGGGGCTCTGAAAAAAATAATTGCAGCATTTTCACATCATAACTCAATAACTGTTGACTTTGTTGGCTTCAAATTCATGATGGGTTTAGTGCTCTAAGGGCCCTGACAGATGTTGAATTAAAGGCATGATGTATTCTGATGCATGATCCCAACAATCACACTTCCTGCCATGCCACATGTGCATGGCAGGAGGTGTGACTGTGGGAACTGAGCATCAGATCCCATCACACCATTTTGCTGGTTCAGGGGGAGCTTGGGATCATGATCCCAAACTTCTGCTGCACTGGCAAATTGCAAACTTGGCTACATGTGCTCCTCCAGCTGGAAGCCTCAAGCTAATGGGCGGTCCCAGCCTCTGGAGCACTCAGGAGTCTTGAAGGGCTCCAGTGTGCTCCAGAAGCTGGGAGCACTGGCCAGATGTTCAGTTAAAGGTGTGATAGGAAATAGCCATAATGTCATTTACACATATTTTGTGTAATAACTTTGTGGCTTATTCCTTGTTTTATCACACCATTCATTGACTGAATGTGTGGCCAGGTCACTACTTAAGACTTAATTAACCAGTTAATCATGTCATAAAAAAAAGTCTGTCAGGGGCCTAAGAGAACTAGTACATGCTGTGAATTTGACACAGTAACATCCACAATAATAATAAAAATCATGAAATTTCTGCACAGTGATCTGTAACTCTGGCACACAATTGAATAGACTAAGTGACTGGAATAGACATTTAAATATATCTGTAGGACTAAAGGAGTCAGTGGTGATAGCACACACCACTGTTCAGTTCAGTGAACTGTTCTCAATTTACATTATGAGACCCTAACCAAGGGTTAGGGAAAGTTCAGTTCTCAATTTACATTATGAGACCCTAACCAAGACCAGGAGCTCACTATGCTAGGCACCATACAAACACCTAATATGTTCTTGCTTTGAAAGGTTTGCAGTCTTAGACAAAATAATGAAAACAGAAACAGGGAGATGAAGTCACTTGCTCAAAGTCCTACAGCAGGAGTGTGGTAGAGGTACCAGTAAAACGAAGATCTCTAACACTAAGCCTAGCATGCTGCTAACCGGACTGTGCACCATGTTTACAGTAGGTTAAACCAGAGAACTTAAAGTGAAGCATTAAAAATATCCACTTCTTTTGGGTTGTTGGTTGTAGTCATGTTGGTCTAAGGACACCTGAGTATACATCAGAAATTTAATACTCATGAACTGTAGTACACATTTGAATTTCTTAAGAAGAATACATCCTAATGATCTGATTCTTCTTCTTCTTGTGCCTCTATACCACATTTGACCACTTGACCATCTGGTTCTTTATCAATAGTTATGTAACACATATTTAGAAATCTGAATGTGGGTCAGTGGTTTTTGCACATATGTGAATGAATGATGAGAAAATGAATAATACTAAAGAAAGCAATTCTAGAAAAAAATCTACTATGGTAATTTCTTCTGGAGTGAGTAAAATAGATGACTTATCTGAAATCATACAACACTAGTTGATAGAGTTGGGAACAGAACTCCTGAATCCTGGACAGTGCACTAGGACATGCTGGAACAATTTTCTCTCTACAATGCTTCTCTTTCATTTTCACAGGGCACATTTACATGTGCAATTAACGCAACTGAATAAAATCCAGTGAAATTTGAGTTGGAGTAAACTAATCTGGATGTCACCACCTACATGTGCATTTAAGCTCAATAATTTACTCCACCATTGGATAGTACTTATGTCTGCTGGGACTATTAGATGGTGTAGTAAATTAGTCTACATCGGCCTAATTGCCATGCAAATGTAGATGGTGATGCTTTACTGGGTAGCAAATTAGTCTATTGTGCAGAAAAGTGCACATGTAGATGCACCCACAGTGTCTTAACACATGACCCATGACTAAAAAAGTGACAAGAAAGGTGTGACTACCACACCTATTGCAGGTGCTTCTACAATTCAGACTGATTGCAGTCTTTGGAATTCGTATATTATATTTTCTTGCATACCATGTGCCCCAAAATAAGAGACACACTTTGTTTTTATAAGGCAGAATGAAGGAAAACAGATTTTTCCTCGTAATAAGTAGCGCAGCTAGGGAGCTGAGCCAGCTCATTGGTTTGTTCCATGTGGATTGTGTGCAGACTTTCCTTTCACTTTTGCTAGTAAGAAGAAGAAACTGGTCTTACCATATTTCCTTGTACATAATGCACACTCAAATTTCCAGTGCTGTTTTCTTTTGAAAATATGACCATAAATGTCACAAAAGGCCCTTCTGGGTCCTGAGAACAACTGCAAACCTTTCCTTATTTAGGTCTCTAAATGGGAACTGAGCTTTAGCCCTATAGTCCCCAGTGACCAGATGGACTAATGAAGCTGTTGCAAGGGTTTAATGTGCCATATTTTCTTGCATATAACATGCCTTTGCATATAACACACTCCCTATTTTTGGAAGGCGCCAAGAAGGAAAAATATCTTACCTTGGAGTACAGGTAAGTACTTCATGTCTGAGGTCTCCTGGTTTGGGCAGGGGGAAGTGTGCACTGAGGCTTGAGGACTGGGGCCTGCGCATTGGCACTGGGGCTGGTTCAACCTGGCATGCCAGTGCTGGGATCATGTGATGGGGCCTGATCTGGCACATGGTTGGGTAGGGGGTGCTCCCCATGTGTCTGGAAATTTGGTGGTGGGATAAGGGTACAGAGCAGTGGCAGCATTAACTGCCATGGCTCCCAGAGCTGTGATAATTAATCCAGCCAATGCTCCATCTCCCTGGCCCCATGGCTAAATTTTCCAGTAGGGAGCCTTTTTCTATTTATATAACCCCAATTTTCCCTAGCTGGTTTTGGGGGTTATATAAGACAGAAGACAGTATGTTCATAATGCCTTGAGATTCTGGCAAAAGGGACAAGAGGTGTGTAAATGTAAAGTGTTACTTTGGAAAGGAGTGGTTATAATATATGCATTGTATATAGTTATCCCTTGTAATTTAAAGTACAAACATTGCTGTATATTTGGGGTAGGTAAAAAGTTACAAAGAGATGCAGGTTCATGAGGTAAAGCTATGAGAGATGATAACAAAAGAGGAGAGTATCAGAGAGTCGGCAGGCTTCGGGCATATATTAACTGTATGCTTAATGAATAGAACTTTCAAAGGCTCCAGACCCCTTCTCAGCTCTGTAAACCATTTATGTACTAAGTTTCTGCTTAACTGCTCTGTCACTTTAAAACCAGTTGGAGAGAGAAGGATTTGACTGACAGTTCACCCTTTATTTTCCTGCATTCATTATTCAAATTAAAGGAGCTAGACTGAGAGTGGGAGAGCAAATTACAGGAAGACAGGTTCCCAAAAACAAGCAACTGAAGGCCAAGATTCCTTTGGGAAGTTTTAAACTGGAGAATGATATACAACCCCACCCATATTTACATGTACATGTTGTTCGTTTTAGTGTTACAGAGTATAGAATGATCAGTAAAACAACAATACAAGTGTGATATTTGGGATGGGACATAAAATTCCTTGTGTCCCTGTGGGGTCACCCCCAAGTCAATCCTCTGAATCAGGCAGGGGACAGAGCCTGATGCCTAGCTGAGCACTGGGATTGGGCATGGGAAGCTCTAGATGCCAGTTGAGGTCTTGGAGCTGCCCCCACCAACTACTGTATGGGCACATCCTCACATGCAGGGGCATATGCCTGCAGCAGCAAAAATAGGAGTGGCACAAATTTGTGCTGCAGTGCATGCCACTGCAGGTGCATTTTGGTGTGGGGAAAATTGCCCCGCTTCAGGGAAACTGCCTGTTCCCCTCCCTCCTAGCTACCAGCATGCTGGAGGAGATAAGGGACAACTAAAGAAGTGGAGACACTCTGGCCGGCAGCCAAAGCATCTCCTTGGAGGACCAAGATTCTGCGTCTTCCAGCACATGCTCCCCTTGTGTGCACTGCACCACTTTTTAAATGCCTTTTTCTTTTTTTTCTTTTTTTTTGCTACTGGGGTTTCTTGGTAAAATTTGCACCTGACCTCCAAATTTGCACAGCAGGGCACCTTTTAACATTCCAGGTATGCAGTTTGTTGTGCCACAAAGAGGTGTGCAGCACCACAAACCACACATCTGCACATCTGGATGTGGCTTCTGGGGCTGGATGAATTTGGTAGCCTTGTTCTACATTATATGTAGAACATCTTTGTGGTTGGGTTGACACCTCAAATTGACTGAATGGTGCCTCAATTGGCTGAATGTATGGCAAGTTGTAGTTTATGGCACAATTAACATGTTAATCAGGCCATAAACATAATGTCTATCAGAGGCCTAAAATGCCACCCTACTTTTCCCTTTGTCTTTCTGTTAACAGAGACCATTCTACACTGATCATTCTGTTTCCCTAAGCCACCTATTTGTCTCTTGACAGTCATTTTTCATCTATCTCCATGATATCCCATGAACACTTCTAGTTCTTTACATACAGAGGTTAACATTTTTCCCCCTGGGAAGTTGTAACTCTCATTTTGAACTGAACTCAAGCAAATAGACATGTGCACATGCACACACATGCATGAACACACTAATATTATATTAGGAGACTACTTTTATTTTCTTTTTCCAATGCTAAGGTATCAAATCATGTGAGAAGGTGCTCCCATTTTGATCTATCTCTCTTCGTGGTGAGGAACACAAGCTCAGAAAGACATACTATTGTATAAACAAACTGAAAGTACATAGTTTCATAGTAGTTTCATAGTTTCATAGTAGTTTCGGGTCAGAAGGGACCTGAACAGATCATCTAGTCTGACCCCCTGCCACTGGCAGGAGCACACGCTGGGATCACACAACCCCAGACAGGTGTTTGTCCAAATTCTTTTTGAATTTACCCAAGGTAGGAGCGAGGACAACTTCCCTAGGAAGTTGTTTCCAGATCCTAGCCACCCTAACAGTGAAATAGTGCCTCCTAATCTCTAACCTGAACCTATTCTCCAGCAGTTTCTGGCCATTGATCCTTGTCACCCCAGGTGCTGCTGAAGGGAACAGGGCCCTTCCTATTTGCTGCTGATCTCCCCTAACGAGTTTGTAGGCAGCCGCCAAATCCCCCCCTCAGCCTCCACTTGCTGAGGCTGAACAGGTTCAGGCCCCTCAGCCTCTCCCCATAGGGCCTGCCCTGTTGCCCTCCAACCAAGCGGGTGGCCCTCCTCTGAACCCTACAGCAAGGGCTTTGGTGCTTTTGCAGAGCAGAGCTAAAAATCAGATATAGGGGTTTTTTATTATGTTGAAGAAAAATAAGGGTGCAAGCCACAGGATCACTATAAATAGATTTTTTATATATGTCAGTCTTCCTGGGTTCACTGAAAGACTCTTCTGTGCTAATCCTAGGTGATGCTTTTCTTTAGTGGGGTGGTTTCAATGCAGATAATATGCAGTGTCTCTTACTGTTTCACTAATAAAATCTTCATGTATTTTACTGTCTAGCAGAAGGCAGGGGTATACTTCCATCTAGGTACATTTACGAAATAAGCCTTATAATATTTTAAAACAAAAGAGGTCCTGTCTAAAGGAAAATACTGAATCTTCCTTGCTTATCATGTCAAGAAGTCATCTCACACTTTGCAAAGTGTTCATAGAATCAGTGGTATGGAGAAAAAAGCATACAAGAGGATTCCTAACTATTAAAGAAGGCAGACATTCTGCAGAGATCCTTGAAAGAGGCCTTCCTTGGAGCAGGATGGGTCTGAATGTTGAAATCAGATGCAAACAAATGTATTCGAGGTAGCCCTAGTCTGAAAAGATGGGCCAGGAAACCAGGTCCTTGATCTCCCATTCAGATGCTGAGAGATGAATCGGCCAAGATGGCCTGCACAGATATTTTGGATACTTGGGAGGTGCCCTGCAGACAGGTATATCTGATGCTGGATGCACCAGTTCCATAGCCAGGCACCTTCCCTGCACAGAAGCACACCACCCTGCCTGGTGTCTACTGTAAGCTGTACATGATACCCTTCAATGGAAAGGAGGAAGGCTTGATAAGGTCTTTGTACCATCATGAATTCCAACATATTGATAATTTTGCTTCACACTGTAACCAAAGGCCTTGTGCCTGAAGTTCAGCAGCCTGGGCTCCTCAGTATAACAAAGAGGTGTCCATTTTTATGAGTACACAGAGATGTAAGGGGAGAAAAGACATTTCTTTACACACATATGGAGTGGGTCCTTCTAAAAGGGAAGGGAAGCCTGGGCAGCACAGGGAACTGTCAATCTCATACTTAGAGAATATTTTCCTAGGGCATAGATGGTCCACATCTAGGACTATATGCACCTGAAATGAAGTCTGGCATGTGACATCATGGAGATGCAGGAGGCCTTGTGGCTGGGAATCAAGAGACAGGTTTTTACTATCATCACAGGCCAGCCAGATGAGTTATTGCAGCACAGGTTTTTTTTTGACCCTGGGAGATCCTGGGGGTCCATCATGGATAAAAACCATCATTCTAACCATGCTACCCCTTTTACCATGCAGTGGTCCACGTAGAAGTAAACAGTGACTTTTTAGGCCATCTCAGCTACTACTGAGAGAACCATGGTGAGAACCCTTGCTGCTACTGAAAATCTGAAGAGATGCATTTTGTGCTGGTAATGATCTTGATACATCACAAATTGGAGGTATTTTCTATGTGAAGATATGAAAGTAATGTGAATGCCAGTCCCCACCCTGCAGGGACATCATAATAGCTGCTAAACTGACTTCCTTGTACTTGAGTCTGTGGATGAAGTTGCTCAGTCTCCTTAAGTCCAGGATAACACAACCTTTCCTCTTCTTGTGCAATCTCTTCTTTCTGAGATGCCAGGGGAGCTGTTTTGTTACTTCCCCTGGAGTTTACAAGGAGTGTTTCTGCTGCATTATATCTTGTGAGAATTGTATCTTGTGAAAAGGAGTAGAAAGGGGGATTTTGAAGGCCTAGCAAACTAAATTTTATAGCACATGATGGTATCTAGAACTCAATGGTCTGAGGTAATGTGAACCTATGCAGATTGCTGGCAGCTGTCGAAAGAGGAGAAAAGGAAAAGGAACATCAAATGCAATGGTAGGCACCTCATCATGACCATATCTTGAAAGGCTTTGTCCACTGCCCCATGTCTGATGTGAGGCAGACAGTGCAGTAGAGGAATGTTTGCACTTATGGAACTCTTGATGTATTCTCAATGGTTGTAGGTGTTAAAAGCTGAGCCTGGCTGGCTAGTCAGGTGACTGGAAGGGGGCAGGCCAGAACTATAAAAACCCTGGGCTTGGTGGCAGTTAGAGGCAGCGGCCAAAGGGGAAGGAGGCTGTGCATTAGAGCTCCACAGAGAGGCTGAGCAGCTGGTCTGGCTGCTGTGAGAAGGGAACTCCTGATGACTCTCAGAGAAGTGGCAGCAGCACCGCAGGGAGAAGCAGCACAGACAGCGGGGAAGCTGAAGAACTAAGAATGTAAGCTAGCATGCTGCCTTCTTTAATTTCTATTTTTTTGTGGTTATAACCCATTGACTTACTGTTTATATATATTTGTTGATTGATAGACCGGTGGTTTGTGGTCAAGGCTGTAGAGGAGGAGGAGGCCTTGTTAGCGCCTTGGGCACAGTCATAAAAGGCCAAAGGGCCTAGTGCACTAGAGTGTGCAGCCGTACAGGGCCGGTGGCTCAGAGCTGGTTGCAGGACTTTTAAGTTGTATCCCAGTGGGGGGATCTTGGCTAGTAGCCCGAGCTAAAGGAAAGGGCGCTCTTGGGTAGTGGGAACTTTGGGCCACTGACCAGACTGGAGTTTGCAGCCTGCTGGCTCTGTGCCCAGTGGACAGGCCTCTGGGCTAGAAAGCCTGGGCTCCAGATTGAAGACAAAAGGAGAGCCATGGGCCCCGAGAGGATTAAGCAGCTAGAGCCTTGGAGTCAAACCCCATCTGGTGGGTTTAGACTGGTAAGCCTAGCTAGAAAAAGATGGGGGACAAGGCCCGTGGTGGCTAAGAACCCCAACACAGAACTACAATAGGTAGTCTCCCACTTGTAAGAACATCTAAATAATATTTACATCAAGATGTGGCAGGCGAGTAAAGGAGGGACTCGAGACGAACGAGAGAAATGAAACATTAAGGGACTTCAGGGGTACCCCTCATAGGCAAAAAAAAGAAAAAATGCCTCTGGGGAGGGCAACCTGTTACAGTGGTAAACAGACTCCAAGGGAGGATAGGTAGTACCACAATGATTGGGTCAGAGATGTGATTGGCTGTGATGCTGGACTCATAGGAGAAACTTTACTAAGGACATCCAAGGTTGAACAACACACCACATGGTACTGTTGTGGACAAGGCAGCCTAGGAAGGAGATAAATGCCAGAGATGAGGAGGGCAAGGTGGATTTGGGAAGTCCCCCTGTGCCCTGACTAGATGAAGCATGAATTGTGGATTTTGGCACTGAAGCAGAAGTTGGAACAGCAGAACTGACATACTGAGGTTCTCAATAGTAGCCTAAGGGCCAGAGCTGAAGGCCAGTTCTGGAACATCAGTGCTGGCAGGTCTACAAACTTCAGCCAATTTTGGGCTTCCATGGGTGAGACAATGGCAAGACAGGTTTTGTGAGGAACCCCAAACAAGTAACCTTCCTTGGAAGCCAGTCTCTCTGGAGCTGAGGAGATGAAAGTTTACTGTGAAAAGCCAGTGATGGAGGACTCTTAGTACCCAGCTGAGTTTCATAATCCTGCAACGGAGATGGATCCCACAACATGAAGTCAGAGCCAAAAGACACATCTGGATGAAAGTTTTTTTTTTCTGGCTGTTGATTTGTAAAGGTTTGAGGGAAATAGGGGATATACTAGAGAGCAAGAGAGAAGGCAGCCAAGAAGCACTAAGGCCCGTGACAGAAGCACCAGCAGTGTGGTCTTGAAAAAAGTTGAGAGAAAGCTTTTAGTCCAAGTGCTGGCTAGGAGAGGTTTGGAGTTGGGAATAAAAAAGTTAGGTCTACTCTTTAATTCTTCCTGTGGTTAGAAAAATGAGACGTTGGTATTAATAAACAAGATAACATCAAAGATGCCTGGCTCCGTCATCATTTTTTCTTCCTAACTGTAATAAACCACAGGGCTCAGAACTGAATCAAAATGATGTAGCAGTAGCCAGCTCCTGCACTCATACTTCCTGAGAGAAATCAGACTAAACATTTCTGGTGGTGGCACTGGGACCTGTGCTACCTGTATATTCCACTACTATGAAGTGTGGTTAGATTCTTCCATTGGAAAACTGGCACTTCAGTAGGGATGGTCCAGATTTATAAGACAGAGCTAGAGGTGTGTCATTCAGTATTAACATGGCTAGGGTTCAGATCAAAAACCATAAAAATCTTCCTTTGATTAAAGTTAGAAAACACATGTAGAGAAGGCAGGGAAAAGGGGGTAGCTTTTATATAACCATTTCCAAAGCTGCTGCTTCTTGTGTAATATGCTTTGAAGTATTCTTAAGTAGCCTCCTTGGGATGTTGGACTGGGTTAATCGCAATTAATAGGGTAGCTGTATGTCGAAGAGTCATGTAATACTACTTGTGAAAGAGTGCTTTACAAGGTGGAGGGCGAAAAGGAGGAAAGGAGTAGAAAATAACTCTTTCCATGGGCTTGTGCACCTTATTTGTGCCACATATCTCCAAGTCATTTAATATTCATGTCACCCCTGATGGAATAGTTCTTCTAACTACAGATAGGATAAACAATGCTTTTGAAGAAAAGCTGTGAAATAGTGAATGCAGATATTTTAAACTGGCTGTTTCACCTGTAATATTAATTCAAACAGAAGTGACATAGAAATTGAAGTCTTCAGTTCTGTATGACTGGAAAATGTACAGGTTTCCATTTCAATAATATTTCTTTCTAAAAATAAGCCTTATTCATGCCAAGCATCTGTTTTAATTTGGTTCTTTTCTGATGTCAAATTATTCAGGCTGGATGAAAATCACTGAAGAAAGGCTAACATTATTTAAAGGACATGGTATAATTTTACATTTAAGATGTCTCAGAGGAGAACTATTCCAAGTCTCATTGTCTCTGAGGGACAATCAGCTGTGCTATTAGTTTTGATTAGCTTCAGTGATTCACTTACCCCCATGGTTAAGCCTTTCAGAAAAAGCAGTACAATGAATATTCAAATAAATTGGCTTAATTAACAATAACACATAAAAAGAATATGGAATGGTCACAAGAACAAGTTGTGAGGGGAGAGTAAAGCTCAACAGATATAGAACATGTCCAGTCACTTCCACATATTGCTGATACAGAACAGTAACCTGCAATGATAGCATCATTACTTAATGCTTTCATGGTAACTATTATTTTCCAAACAATGTACCAACATTAGTTAATCCATCCACACAGTTCTCTGTAAGGTAGGGAAGCTTATTTTACAGGATAGTGTTCTACACAGCTCAGTGGAGAGGGCTTTGCAATAGAAGTGATGGACAATAAATACACTTTTGCCTACCAGGTACTAGTGACTGCCAGTGGTCCATGAAGGCCCAGCAGGGCTGGGATTCAATCCACAGAGAAGGGTGACCAGGAAGCCAAAGAGATCACTGCAACAAAATGACCTTCTCTTTGAAAAAGACCTTTCTCTCTGCCTGGCTGAAACAGCTTCTTGTTTTCAAGTCCTTATGATGGGCCCTTGCACAGTCTAGATCCTTGGACTAAATATACTGTTCCCTTGATCCTGTATTACTTAATTTCTCCCTCCTCAGAGGATAAGCTGAGAAGTGGAGGCAATGACATTTTTCTTCCTAGCATACATGGTCAGAAAAGGACATGTGCCTCTGGCCCTGCATCTGTAGGGCTACTTACTGCATCATACGTATCAACGATAGATCAAACTTATTTTCATCTGAAGTGAGTAGGGTCTTATCACTTCCCTGAGGAGTCCATTCTACTGACTAATTTCTCTGTCAAAATTTTCTCTTAAACTTTTCCTTTCTTTGCTTCGAACCACTGTGTTTCGTCTTTGCTCTCATCAAGGACGGGCTATTTGCCACTCATAATTTATGTCACTTTGAAGATATGCATACACTTTGATCCTGTCTCCCTGGAATCTTGTCTTGCTTACCTTGCCTGGACTCTCTTGACAGGTTGTCTCGAAATCATTGTATAATTTCTGTTGTTTATTCTTTATACTTTTCTAATTTGTCTATATATCTGAAACTAGGGGGACCAGATTGACATGTATAGTCACCAAAGGATCTCCTTTCATTAGTAATGATCTGATATAAATTGATGTGCTACAGGTAGATCTGCTCAGAGAGATTTTGTATACAGGTGTGTAAATAGGTTCGTGCGCACGCGTGCACGTGTGTGTGTGTGTGTGTGTGTGTGTGTGTGTGAGAGAGAGAGAGAGAGATGCTCAGAGTGAAAGAATGATCAACATATTCATTTGTTTTATCATTAAAAAAGAAAGCACCTTCTCATAACTGGAGGCAAGCAGCTTCACAGATTTAATAGACATTAGGGCTAGAAGGGACCTCAGAAGATCATTGAGTCCAGCCCCCTGCCCCAGGGGCAGGAAGTCAGCTGGGGTCAAAGGATCAACACTGACAAGTGCAGGGTAACTGAACCTTTGGGAGGAAGAACCAGTGGCACACCTACATGCTGGGGAACTCCCTTCTCACCAATGTCGAGACAGAAAAGGATCTTGGAGTCATCATTGATGCCACAATGAACATGGGCCAACAAAGTGGGGACGCGGTCAGGAAGGCCAACCATACCTTGTTGTGCATCTACAGATGCATCTCAAGCAGGTCCAAGCAGGTAATCCTCCCCCTCTATGTGAGGGGGAGTACTGAGTCCAGTTCTGGGCACCGCACTTCAGGAGGGATGTGGCCAATATAGAGAGGGTCCAAAGGAGGGCCACCCGCATGATCAGGGGTCAGCAGGGCAGGCCCTACGATGAGAGGCTGAGGGACCTGAACCTGTTCAGCCTCCACAAGAGAAGGCTGAGAGGGAATCTAGTGGTAGTCTACAAACTAGTCAAGGGGGACCAGCAGGCATTGGGAGAGTCCCTGTTCCCCCGAGCACTCCCCAGAGTTACAAGAAACAATGGACACAAGCTAGCGGAGGGTAGTTTCAGGCTAGACATTAGGAGGCGCTATTTTACTGTCAGGGCGGCTAGGACCTGGAACCATCTTCCAAAAGAAGTGGTGCTGGCTCCTACTCTGGCGGTCTTTAAAAAAAGGCTGGATGAACATCTGGCCAGGGTCGTTTGACCCCAGTACTGTTTCCTGCCATGGCAGGGGGTCGGACTAGATGATCTGCTCAGGTCCCTTCTGACCCTACCAACTATGAAACTATGATCCCAGCAAGACAAACGTCCAAATGTCTCTTAAAGGAGTCCAGAGTAGGTGCTTGCACTACCTCTGGCGGCAGTCTGTTCCGGGCCTTGGGGGCTTGAACAGTAAAGAAGTTCTTCCTTATGTCCAGCCTGAAATGGTCTCGGAGGAGTTTGTGACCGTTTGATCTTGTCATCCCTTGAGGCACTCTGGTGAACAGGCGTTCCCCCAGATCCTGATGCACACCCCTTATATACTTGTGGGCATCTACCAGGTTCGTGCTGAGCCTGCGCTTTTCCAGGCTGAAGAGTCCCATAGCTCTCAGCCTCTCATCATAAGGCCTGTTTTCCTGCTCTCTGATCATGCATGTGGTTCTCCTCTGGACTCTCTCAAGCCTCTCCACATCCTTTTTAAATGGTGGAGCCCAGAATTGGATGCAGTACTCCAGCTGCAGCCTCACCAAGGCCGAGTACAGTGGGAGGATGACATCCTGGGATTTGCTTGTGAAGCATCTATGGATGCAAGCCAGAGTTTTGCTCACTTTACCAGCTGCAACATCACATTGGTGGCTCATATTTGTCTTGTGGTCAATCATGACCCCCAAGTCCCTTTCAGCCAAGGTGCTAGGAAGTGTAGCACTGTCGAGCTTATAAGCATGCTGCAGGTTTTTCTTCCCAAGGTGGAGTACCTTGCATTTTTTGCCATCACGTTTTCGTCCACCCATTTTCTGAGCCTGTCAGGGCTGGCCTGGATCACCATCCTGTCTTCAGGTGTGGATGCTTTACACCAAAGTTTGGTGTCATTGGTGAACTTGGCCAGTCCGCTTCTGATACCAACGTCTACATCATTAATGAAGATGTTAAAGAGTATAGGCCCAAGGACGGAGCCTTGGGGGACCCCACTGGTCACGACGCACCACGATGATTGACTTCCGTCAACTACCACTCTCTGGGTCCAGCCTCTGAGCCAATTCCCAAGCCAGCGGACTGTGATGTAGCCGAGGCCACAGTTGGCCAGTTTTTCTATGAGACAATCATGAGATACTAGATTGAATGCTTTTTTAAAATCAAGATACATGATGTCAATCTCTTCTCCCTTGTCCAGGTGATATGTCACCTGATCGTAGTAGGAGATGAGATTGGTTAGGCAAGACCTACCCACAACAAACCCGTGCTGGCTATCCCTCAGGATGTTGCCATCAGCCAGTTTATCAAGAATCATCTCTTTGATATTTTTTTCCAAGATCTTCCCTGGGACAGAGGTCAGGCTGATGGGCCTGTAGTTCCCTGGATCTACTTTCCTCCCTTTCTTGAAGATAGGCACCACATTGGCCTTCTTCCAATCTTTGGGCACTTTGCCTGAGCACCAGGAGTTCTTGAAGATCCGTGCCAGTGGCTGAGCTATAATGCTTGCCAGCTCCTTAAGTACCCTGGGGTGTAAACTGTCAGGACCAGCTGACTTGAAGGTGTCTAGCCTCTCAAGGTGTTCCTTCACATGGTCTACACTGATGAAGGGTACCAATTCTCCCTCGCCCTGGCCGTCCTGTGCCATATTGAGCAGGGCCATCTCTTTGGGCTGATGAAAAACTGACACAAAATACCCATTAAGCTTTTCCTCTGGCTCCCCACATATCTAAAAAAGAACTTTTTATTGTCTTTGATATGTATAGCCAGTTGGAGTTCAGTTACAGCCTTGGCTTTCCTGGTCAGTATTTTAATCTTTATATCTTCTTTGCAAGAAAGAAAACATCAGTGCATATTGAAACAGCTTTTGTTTAAAAAACTGGGGTGAAGATGAATGGCTGGGGTGAAAGTCTTGTGAAGGTCAAGGGTGACAAATAACTTCTGGGGAAATACTGGAAAATATGTAATTTGGCAGGAGCTGATCCAGTAGTGGACTAATCCACACTTGATTAGCCTAATTTCTTGTGAAACCTGTTCCACTTTTATATTAAAAAAAATAAATAAATAAATGAGAGAGGGAGATTATTCTTACTTGTGGCCCTTATCTTCATAGTTTCATAGTTGGTAGGGTCAGAAGGGACCTGAGCAGATCATCAAGTCCGACCCCATGCCATGGCAGGAAAAAGTACTGGGGTGAAACGACCCCAGCAAGGTGTTCGTCTAACCTCCTCTTAAAGACCCCCAGGGTAGGAGCCAGCACCACTTTGCTTGGAAGTTGGTTCCAGATCCTAGCCGCCCTGACTGTGAAGTAGCGCCTCCTGATGTCTAGTCTGAATCTATCCTCTGCCAGCTTGTGACCGTTATTTGTAGTCACTCCTGGTAGTGCTCGGGGGAACAGGGACTCCTCCAATGCCTGCTGCCCCCCCCGGCTGACTAATTTGTAACAGGCCACTAGATCCCCACCTCAGCCTTCTCTTGTGGAGGCTGAACAGGTTCAGGTCCCTTAGCCTCTCCTCCCTCCCTTAGCCTGCCCTGCTGCCCACTGATCATGCGAGTGGCCCTCCTCTGGACCCTCTCAATGCTGTCCACATCCCTCCTGAAGTGCAGCTCCCAGAACTGGACACAGTACTCCAACTGCGGCCTGATCAGTGCCGCATAGAGGGGGAGGATCACCTCCTTGGACCTGCTCGAGATGCATCTGTGGATGCATGACAAGGTACGGTTGGCCTTCCTGACCACGTCCCCACACTGTTGGCCCATGTTCATTTTGGCATCAATAATGATTCCAAGATCCTTTTCTGCCTCTCTGCTGACAAGAAGGGAGTTCCCCAGCCTGTAAGTATGCTGCTGGTTCCTCTTCCCCAGGTGCAGCACCTTGCACTTGTCAGTGTTGAAACCCATCCTGTTCTCATCTGCACACCCCTGTAACCTGTCTAGGTCCAATAGCAGCCTATTCCTCCCTTCTAGCGTGCTCACATCCCCCCACATCTTAGTGTCATCAGCAAATTTGAATATGGTGCTTTTTACCCCCTTGCCCAAGTCACTGATGAAGATGTTGAACAGTGCGGGGCCGAGGACCAAGCCCTGGGGGACCCCACTGCCCACGTCCCTCCAGGTCAAAAATGACCCGTCCACCACCACTCTCTGGGTGCGGCCCTCCAGCCAGTTAGCGACCCATTTGACTGTGCAGGTGTCGACGCCACAGTCCCCTAGTTTTTTAATAAGAATGGGGTGAGAGACAGTGTCAAAGGCCTTCCTGAAGTCCAGAAAGACTACATCCACTGCTACCCCTGCGTCTAAGGATTTTGTGACCTGGACATAGAAGGCCACCAGGTTGGTCTGACAGGACCTGCCTCTAATGAACCCGTGTTGGTTGCCCCTAAGCATAACCTCCCCTGCTGGCCCCTCGCGGACATGTGCCAGGATAATTCTCTCAAAAAGCTTAGCCAGGATCAAGGTAAGACTAACTGGCCTATAGTTCCCTGGGTCCTCCTTCCTCCCTTTTTTGAAAATGGGAACCACATTGGCCCTTTTCCAGTCCTCTGGCACTATACCAGAGCACCACGAGTGCTTGTAAAGCCGTGCCAGGGGTCCCGCAATGACCTCTGCTAATTTCTTCAGCACTCTGGGGTGGAGGTCATCAGGACCAGCTGGTTTAAATACGTCCAGTCCCTCCAGAAGTTCCCTGACTAGGTCCTCACTGACCCTAGGCCTGGGTGTGCCTCTCCTGGGGCCTGAGGGGGTTCCAGGGGGTGGGCTGGTCCAGTCCCTGCTCAGGAGAATCTTATATCATTCCACATACAAATGGACTCCTGACCCCTGGGCAGAACTTCCTTGAAGCCAGTAGGGCTTGCCATGTGGACAGGCCTCTACCTCCACCACTGAGCTGGCAGGATAAGGGCCAATCAGAACCAACTCAAGCTTGCCTAGTGAATTTTTGTTGTAATATTTCCTGCTAGATAATTCATTCATTCATTCATTCATTCATTCATTCATTCATTCATTCATTCATTCTATGACTTTATGTAAGATAGGAGCTTCATAGACAGATAAAAATAGATGTGATCTCTCCCTTGAAGAGTTTATAAGTCTGCTTCATTCTGATGAGACACCTCCCAGTGTCAGAGAGAGAAAATGTCCAGATAATACCAACACTTTGACTATCAAGGAGACTTAGGAACCTCTGGGCAGAATTTTGCCTTTTTCTGCTTCAGTAAACAGGCATTTAAATATCAATTTTGTTTAAAAAAATCCCAAACAAGTGCACCAGCCTCTAGACAGTCTTAGGAGACTACATTTATCTTTGAAGTTGTTCATTGCTTTTTGCACTTAGTAATGAATCCCTGATATGGCTGCGGGTTATAAGGAGAAAACTCTGTAGATCTAAATCTTATTGTGTATTCTCTAGCCTTTAAATAAAAATGCTTACATGTTTATTTAGATCTGAAAACCAGCAAATCATGACTATGAACATTAATGGATGGGAGAAAAGAAGGTAACAATAATTCCCACACAAGTTGGACCTAATACAATTCACTCAGCAACCAATTCAATAAATGCTTTTGGCTGCTCATCTACATGAACTTTGCAATAATAGCTGTCATTCTGGTGGGTTAATGACTTTCCTCTATTGATGGCTTCTCCACTTATATTGTATAAAATATATAAAAACATATATAAAACACAGAAAAAAATGTGAAAACATATTTAAAATTTAAGGGGATGGCTGGAATCATAGTGCTTCCATCAGTGTTTTATCTAAACAGAAATCTCATTTATCCAGAGACGTGTCCAGGCAGCAAAGTTTGGCTTTTAATCCAGACCTTCTCATGTACTGGGAATGTCTGGAATCAGGACATTGGTTTGATAACTTGTAGAGGCATGGAATTCAGCCATGGTTCCCGCTTTAAGTTCTCAAGATCTAAGGGCCTAACTTGGGACCATTTCTACCTTATCCTTTTTCAGACAGATTCTGTCCTGTGGTCCAGCCACTCTCCCTGGCTCCATTCCCATGAAAGGACTGAAGAGCCATCAGATGTTGCCAACAGGAGCTATCTTTGGTATCGGACAGTCCGTATTTGGCATTGAGTTGCCTAGCTGGCTCCTATACCACTAACCCTTGCAGCCTCTGCTATAGTCGGCCTGTTGGGACAGAGGAGGTCACAGCTGCCAGCACCACTCTGCTTTGGCTATTCTCTGCTAATGGACCTCAGGGGCCAGAACCAAGTTCCTAGAATCAGGGAGATACAGCTAGTTCCTTGGCAGTTTTATTTCAGTTTGTGCCAGAGAATGACTGGCACATTGGAGAAACTAGCTCTGTATGGTATGTGTGGATCCAAGCTTAAAATCAGGAACAGTTTTTGAAGAAAATAAACCTTTTCTCCAAGACCATGAACTGTATCAAATCTCCTGCACTTTTTCTGACATCAGATTTGCCATTTGCTCCAGACTATGGTATTTCCTTTCTTCCCCAAAACATAGCACTCAATCTGTTATTTAGGATTTCATATCAGTTGTTTTTCTTCAATACAACATTCCTCTCACTTGCTCCAGCATTGCTTTTTATTTAAGAGACTTATTTTCTCCAAGCATTGAACTAATTTAAACAGTTTGATCTGATTTTCCTTTGCTTCTGACCTCAGTTACAGGCATGCTTAAAAATAAAAAGTGCTCTTTGCTGTTTAATATCACTGTGCATTTACTTTACCCACCTTTGTAAGCATGATTGATATTTTAAAAGAAGAATCTGAAGCAAAGCAGAGCTCTATAAAATGAGGGGTGCTTTTTTCCCCCACATCCCTTAATTTTGCCAGTGTCTCCCCAAGTGACCTCAGAGAAGTGAGTGATATTTATTTATATTTTAAAACTCAGTGCCAAATATTATACCTCTGGAAGTCATTTTGCAAAGAAATGAACTAACTTTGGAATGAGATAGAATAAAGACAAAGGATAGAATTTTCCTTACACACCCAGAAACCTTTCCAAACTTGGTCCCACCAGGATAAATAAGGACAGAGAAGGCATCTCAACAAGACTGGGGAAAAGGGAAGAAATGGTATACATCTTAGCAAATAAGTCCTGCTTCTGGGTTAGGGAGGTTTTCACTTTTCAGGGTGGATTTTCTAGTTGTAGCTCTGACTCAGTTATTCTGTCTCAGTTCTTTGCTGACTCAATATATTCCTACACAGCTACAGTAAGTAAACCCTAACAGTGATTATGCGGCATGGCGTGTTTTATTCTCTGTACAACTGGGAGAAATTATTCATTCAGTGGCATCATTTGCATTTTCCCACAATGATTTCACAGTCATATTTTTTAACTCCGTCACTGTTGATTTATCATTCCAGTGGTGGGATGTCATGGCGCTTCGTAAAATGCCAACATACCACCGTAACAAATAGCCTTTTAATGAGGTAGCACCAGATATCTGGAACATTTGTATATTATAACCATTATTATTATAGAATATAATAGTATATTTTTCCTTATAAACTCACTGTGTTAGGAAGCAAAGAGAAGGTCAATCTTAATCAATAACTCCAAAAAAATCTAAGAAGAATGATTTTCATTGGGCCTGTGCGAGTAGGCAGCTATTCGATCTGGCTTTGGATCTGGCTGCTTTGGATGCCTGTGATCAGATCTGGAGCTCCAGATCGGTTTCCCACTTTGATCCAGCTGAAGCGGCTCCGAAGCTCTGGAGCAATATGAGCTTTTACATAGTATCCATTTTTTTTCTCCAGAGGCTAAAAATGTTTAATATTTGGAACCTTTCCTCCAAAGACAAACCTTTTATACCATTAGTCAGGCTTGTTGGCCTCATCTTATACTATCTCTAACACCTGGATATCCTTTATTTAATACAGGCAACAGATGCTGCAACCTAATACTCCAAGTGTGACCTTTCTGAGGAATTATACAGAAGGACTTTTATGTCATATTAGAAATGAATTCCCTCACGTGTACACCCTAACACCTTGCTAGCTTTCTTTGCTGCAGCTGTGTACTGTGACTCTATTGTTACACTACTGCTCTACAAAGCTTGAAGTCCCTAGATTTTTCTTAAATGTGCAACAAAGTTCCTCTGAGTCAGTGTTTTGATTCTCTGTTGAATCACTCCATTGTTTTCCCCTGTGCAATGATAAGTCTACTGAATGCCAATTAAAAAAAGGAAATCTGATTATTCACAGGTGACCATGATAGTGCGGTGTATTTCACTGTGCAAACATCTCTAATGAGGACAGGAGCCCATTAGAGTTAAATGGACCACAGAGAAAGATAAGCAAAGTTATGTTGTGTTTATAGGGGCTGTATTTTACAATGAATTATCCTTTATTTAGAGCTACTTCAGTTTATATTCTGTTAAAATATTTCATCCAGACATGTAACAAGGAGAGTGACTGAAATGACTAACCATACAGTAAATATGAATGTACATGACTGAGTGGTCCCTTTTACTTGATGAAATTAAGGTAGAAGAATGAACCTTAATATCATCTTCTAATATATCCCTCTGGAAAAAAATCCCCACAACAAAATTCATTGGGCAAAATGATGCCCAGGGTCATGGAGCAGCCTTGACCACATATTTGCATCTGGCAGGGTGATTTCTTACCTTCACTGCAAACTCAGCTTCTGTTGCTTTGTGCACACACCTCTTGCATACTGAATAGGAGCCGACTCCTATGTCCTCCTTGATCTCATATCCATCTGTAAAGTGAACATTGTTCCCATGTAACTGCTGTAGAGAAAGACAAGTAAAACAAGAATAATCAGAAGACAAATCTTCTGGTTGCACGTAACAGGATAATCTAGGACAACCATTATAAAAAGTTTGGTGCACTTTATCCTCTCTATCCAGCTTTCAAAATCCACTTTCCTTAGGCATTATATTGTTTAAGTTCAGTTCAGTAAAACAATAGCTTTTTGGCTGCTATCAAAACAAACATGGAGTTCTTCCTTCTCAGTTTCTTTCCAAAGTAACATACAGCTGTGTATCTAGAAACAATCTCTAGGATTTCCCAAGCCAGCTATAGAATTTGGATAGCAAATTCCCATTAGATATTAGTGGGAAGTGGGGGTCTAAAACTTCTAGGCAGTTTTCAAACAACCCAGCCTACAGCTATTTCTCATGACAACGGAAATGTTTTTATAATACTTTCCAGGCTGGATCCTTGTCTGGTGTAGATATCAGTGTAGTTCCACATGTGTCAAATCAGCTATACCAGGGGTGGCCAACCTGTGGCATGAATGCTACAAGTGGCACAGACAGACTCTATGTGTGGCAAGCAGCAGATCATGGAGAGGACAGCCGGCACAGTGGCAAATAGGGTAAGAAACAGACAACAGAACAGCAGATCACGCAAGGAGCAGAAAGCAGAACAGCACATCAGACATGAAAAGGGGATTGGGGTGGCACGCAGAAGAGCATGGGACTTAATTTGTGGCATGCCTGCCAAAAAGGTTGGTCCCCACCGAGCTAAATCAACTTATACCAGCCAACGATTTGGGCCAGGGCTTTCCAGGCATGTTTTATTCAGATCTGATTTCTAAGGTAGAAAAGTTATTTCTTTCTTAAGTTGAACATAATATAAAATATATATATACATATAAATATTTAACAAGAGCTGGGGAAAAACTTTACAAGATAGGGTTTCCATTCAGTAGTGTACCTAAGGGTGGACAAATGGGCCATCAGCCCAGGTGTTGGTGTAGAAGGGATGCAAGCATGGTGGTTCCCCAGGGAGTCCATGCCATGTAACAGTAGTGGCCTCATCCTGAAGCTGTAGTAGCGGCAGCGAAGCATGTCAGCAATAAGAGGAAGGTTGGGGAAAGTGTGGGCCCCTTACTGAAGGGGGGAAGCAACCTAGTGATAGATGATGTGAAAAGGGCTGACATACTTTATGCCTTTTTCACCTCAGTCTTCACAGGCAAGGTCAGCTTCCAGATTACTGCACCTGGCAGCACAGTCCGGGAAGGAGGCGAGCAACGAACTGTGGTGAACGAACAGGTTAGGGACTATTTAGAAAAGCTGGACATGTACAAATCCATGGGGCTGGATGGGATGCACCCAAGGGGCGCATCCAGACAAGCCCATGAGTGCCTCTTACAGCATCTCAAATGCCTTTGGGATACTGCAAGAGGCATGTGCAGGAACAAGAAAGTGTTCCCTGCGCTGCAAATTTGCTCCAGCTGATGCTGCAGGAATGGCCTCCAAGTTCCCCTACTCTTCTTAGGCTTTAACTTCTTGTCCCCACCCAGGGCAGCACAGGGCAGGGTGACATGGCTCAGTGCAGGCGGAAGTGCTGGGAGAGTCCAGAATGTGGTACAGTGGGGGAGCCTGCAGCCAAGGAGGTGAGGGGAGAGGCTGCCTTCTTGCTTGCCTGAGCAGTGCAGCAGTTGGGAGAGTTGCCTCCCCATGTGTGCTGCCAGGGCTGACCCTAGGAGGGACCTGGGGCAAATCATCCTGTGTGGGGCCCCCTTAACACCACACAGGGCTTGTGGGACCTCCACAAAGGTAGAGTAGGGGTGGGGGTCTCCCCTGCACCCAGGGCAGGGGGGTCTCCATACTTCTTCCATTGCGTGCGGTGGAGCCACCAGTACAAGGCAGGCCCTGCGGGAGGGGCCATGGCCACTCCGCCTGGGGCAAATCAGCCTGTGAGGGGCCCCCTTAACATGTGGGACCCCCGCAAAGGCAGGGCATGGGTTGGGGTTTCCCCCATGCCCACGGCGGGCGCTCTCTAGACTTCTTCCGTGGCATGGGGCAAAGTTGCCAGCACCAGGCAGGCCCCACAGGAGGGGCCACAGATGCTCTGCCCAGCTCTCCAGAACCCCCCAAAGTGCAGGGCCCAGGGCGGTCATCCTGATTTGCTGTACCCTGGGGACAGCCCTCCATGCCGCAGCAATGGGGGTGCTGCCTGACTGCACACATGGTGCAGTAATGGGGGGTGGGTAACCTCTTGCCTTCATGGTGCTGGGGGAGCTTGCAGCTGTGAAGGGGGTGGGGGGAGGTGGCTATAGCCCCCGGCTGCTAATAAGTTGGACAGCTGTGTGCTAGTGAAAAGGAGATGTGAACATGAAAACAAAAACAGAGGACAATCTTCGCTCGCTTTCCACTTATTGCTAGCTATATGTGATCATTCTAGGAGTACATTACTTTGAGGTAGTGTCATGCTGATACAGATGAATGTAACACACATGAATGTACTCAGCTTATCAAATGTGAAGTGACACACCACATGTTAGTACCTGCACAATCGGATGAACTGGGGCTTTGTGCAGATCTTGTTGTGCAGGTTCCTGGATCAAGTTGGATGCAATAAAGCTGAATCCTCGAAAAAGATGATGAGCATTGGCACTTGGAGGAACACCAGGGGAATCTGTGGAGGAAAGGTAGAGGGGACTACATGAGTTGGACAACTACAAATCAGAAAGTCAGTAACTTGCAGCTGTGAGGCTCCCTGCAACTGTCCATCTGTAAACCCCATTAAACCAGCAGTCACAATCCACCCTCATTTCAAGACTCTGATATGCATTAATTACCCTCCCCAACCCCTAGGTCTAAGCATAGGAGGGAGCCTTCATGCATGGATATCCTTTCTCTTGCACAGACAGGTTGCTGCACAGAGTTACTCCAACATCATTCCCACCCAAGTCACTTCAAAGCACAAGGGCCTATGCAGAAAAGGGGCAAAGGAGTCACCAGGCTAGAAGAAGGAAGAGGTAGACCAGGACATAATTTTCTGTTTGCCCCTGTGGAGAGTCCCTAGATAAAATATAATAAAGCTTAAAACTGTATAATCTTTTTAGTGGAGCTCCCTGAATATCTAGGCCACAGGAGCTGCCATGGCCAAAGGGAATTATTGGTGGTATAACATGAATGGAGCTGTATTTAGTGGGACACTAGTGAAACAAAGGTCTTGGACAATGACAGAAGCCTGATGCCTCTACATAACTGATTCCTAGTTTGGTGGGGATCTGGGGGGTTTAGATGTAGGAGCAGCAAGGGTGGCATGTGGGGTTTTCCCCAGATGGACCAAATGGGCAGAAACAGTGAAAGAAACCTTAGGAAAGTTTCCTTCCCCAAAGCCCTAGTCTCTTACTGCAAAACCCATGGTAGGAAGTGATGTGGGTCATAACAGCATTAAATCATTCTGTCCTTAGTATCCTTTGCCCAAACAGCATTCCCTGATAGCCAACCCAACATTCAGCAGAAACTAAACATGCTGCTGTAGCAAGGAAAGGATTTATATTATAGACCACTTAAAAAATCAACACATAATTGTTTTTATGTACACATTTTATCAAGATATTTTCATAAGCAAATAATAGGGGACTTCATAATATCTCCTGGAACCAACCATATCTTTGTGTTAGACAGATATGCGTTATACAGTCTGTGGTATCCAAGCCTGTTTATATTTTATTTGTTCCAAATTACAGTCAGTGTCTTTCTAAAAAGACAAGGTTAAGGAGCTAGAACTCTCTTAGAAAAACCTCTCTTGGGAGAAAACATACAGAAAACTGTTTCACTTGAGCAAATAAAATACAGTCCATTTGAATGATGCACACAACCTGTACTTCCTCCATTAACATTAATACTAGTGTTAATTGGCACCAGCAGGGAAGACATGCAGCGAAAGAGTGCAGTTCATGGTCCTGGAACTACTAGGTAACTCAAATATTTCTTATAAAATGCAGTAAGAATAATGATCTGAGGAAAAGGTGCTCAGAGCAGCTCTTCTGAGGCCTGCATATGAAGAACATAGTAAAGGGAAGTAATCTGTCTGACAGCCGAAGGTTAGCACAGCCAAGACTGCAGCTGGCTCTGTACCTCGTCTGGGGATCAGCCTTGGCTTTGACACAACTAACAAAGGCATGCAGTGAATCACCCCCTCCTTAGAGTGAGAGAAAGAGCACAGTGGTTCATTAAAACGATCTGTGCTGGTTGTTCAGCTCTTGGTGTACTGGAGAGTGCTGTCCTTACAAACACACAGGCAGGAGTCTGCAGGCCTCTTATTTAATCAGCCCTCTGAAAGGCACATGCATTGCAATCGGCTTTTCACACCCAATTATTCAAGGGGAAGAAAACATGCTTTGAAACAGGGATAAACCCATTTCCTAACCTACACAACTGGTTCCTAGCTTGGTGGGGATCTGGTGGATTCAGATGTGGAAGCACCATGGGTGGCATGTGAAATGCTCTTAGAAAACATTTGGGCATATACATTTGCACTTTAGGGAAGCTTGGATCCTGCTCCCACCTTTATCACAGATCTCTGATGAGAAGGTATTTACAACTTCATACAGGGGTATAGGTTGTAGCCATGTTGGTCTAAGGATACAGGCAGACAAGGTCTTTGGGGGAATCTGATATATTTTATGAGACTAACTTAAATAGTTGGAAAAAAGTTACTTTTCATTCCATCTAGGAAGAGCACACACCAACTGCAGAAACTTCCTCAGCCTGCCAAAGGGTTTTTGAACCCAAAAGCTTGCTTAAAATTTTTTTTCCAACTATTTAAGCTGGTCTAATAAAAGATATCAGATTCACCCAAACAACCTTGTCTTTACAACTTCATCACTTAGACCCAATTTCTCTATTAATAATCAGTGATCAACAAGGATTAACAATTTTGTTTCCAAGCATAAAAGCTGCCTAAAATTAGTCAATTTGTCTATAAACATAATTTTGAACTGTCTACACAAAATGCAACCATGTTTCAACAGGGCAGTTAAAACATGATAGTTATGTTTTCCAACCAACTTATTTTTGTACTCTGAACAAATCCAGCAGCATTTAATTCTACTGAGGGCAAAATGATCTTGCACATTCAACTGTCAAATGGTAAAAGTAACAACACTCTGTCTCAGTACAGCATTATTCATAAAAGTATCTCAAAGTTCTGTTGACACCATTGCTCAGTCAGCTTTGGTATACTGTTTTGAGGTAAAGGAAATCATCGTTTTAGTTTTATAGAAGGGAAAACTGAGACAGAGAGATAAAGTGGCAAGGTCACTGAGGAAATAACTGGCAGAGCTCAGAAATTTGCCTGTTCTGTAATACAGGCAAGCATCATCCATTAAGACTGCAAATGACATTTCCATTTGTGACTGGAGCCAAATTTAAGGCTAGGTGTTCAGAAGTTAAATCCTATTTTAAGTTCATTACATCATCTTCCTATTTAGGCTGTGTTAATAGATTCATAGATGTTAGGGGCTGGAAGGGACCTCTCAAGATCATGAGGTCCAGCCCCGCTGCACTTGGGCAGAAAAGACTGCTGGGGTTAGATGATCCCAGCAAGGTGAACATTCAGACATTTTTTTGAAGATATCCAGAGTAGGCAATTGTACCACTTCTTGGGGGAGTCTATTCCAGACCCTGGATACTCAAGATGTAAGGAATTTTTTCCTTACATCTGATCTAATATCTGGCTCAGATTCCCACAGAGCTGAGGAATCTTCAATTGGAAATTGAGCACCTAACTCCCCTAGGCCCTTTTGAAGATCTCAGCCTCAAGGTGCTTCTTTTTAATATTGGATGTTCCTAGTGTCTTATTATATCAAATTTCATCAGATTTCTCTTTTTCATTTATATGTATAAATGCTATATAAATATATCTCATGTGATTTATATATTATATACTATCTATCTATCTACACATATATAGTATATAGCCTTATATATTATATTGTGTGTGTATAATGCATATTCTATAGTATGTAGGTGTGTTTATATGTGTATATATACATACATACATATGTACATACATACATATTATATTCTGTTTCCTGCCCTGAAGGAATTCTATTACACAGTTTCTTCAACTGCACTGCAATATAATGTTATATAAAACTGTCATGTAATCACAGAATCGGAGAGAAGTAGGGCTGGAAGGTACCTCCATAAGGCATCTAGTCCAACCCCCTGCCTGAGACAGGATCATCCCTATCCAAACCATACCAACCTCTGTCTAAGACTACCATCAATCTTGACAAACACAGACCTAACACCCTAACCTGCCACAGGTAAAGGAGGGGAACCATGGCAGCCAATGTCTTGCTTCTATGAAATGTTGTTAATATATGCTCAAGAAATCCCAGGTAGAGGGCCATGCCCCCAACTACAGAGGAAAGCAAAAATCCTCATAGTCCATACCAACCTGACCGTGGGGTAAAATTCCTTCCTGACCCCAAATATGGTGCTCAGTCTGACCCTAAGTGGAGGGGAGAGACCCTCTGGCTTTGGTCCCAGCAGGAGTATTGGCAAACCCCAGTCAAAGTCCTGAGTACTGGCTGTAGCCAACACCCAATGCCTCTGGGAAAGGCTTAAAAACATACTGGCACAAGCAGCAGAAAGGGGAGGGGGAGCGGGGTAACCAACTCCTTCCCTAAGAGGGGGCCCGAAAACATGAGAAATACCCAAAGCAGAACATAGGCATAGCTACACCTAGATTATCCCTGAGCAGTGGCTTTCCAAACTCTTCTTAAACACCTCCAGTAATGAAGAGTCTACAACTTCCTTAGGCAGTCTATTCCACTGCCTCACTATTCTAACCGTGAAGTTTTTCCAGATATCCAAACTCAACTTATTTGCTGCAACTTCAAGCTATTCTCTTCTCTGAAGCAAAAGAGAAAAGGTGCTTTCCTCTTCTTTATGGCAGCCCTTCAAGTATTTGAAGTCTGAAATCATGTTTCCTCTTATGTGCCTTTTCCACAAGCTGAGCGTACCTAGCAAAGGATTGCGTTTGAAGGTGGCACTCTTCAAACTCTAAACTACTGTATTTAAGCACAGTACTGAATGCTAACTGAACTTTTCAAATTCACTTCTCTTCAATCCTAAACAAGCTCATATTGATTATGTTTCCCAGCATAAGTCACTTATTCAGCAACAAACAGCTATTTTACAATTGTGGTTCAGTGGTAGAATCCTTGTTTTCCACACAGGAGACCTGGGTTCAATTCCCAGATGCTTATACAACTACAGCCATGGAGGGACAAAGTGTCTGGACCCAGTCTGACCTTTGGATTGTGTCCCAGTGGCCTAAAGGGAAGATGGGAGGTCTGGGAAGCCTCCACTCCTCCAGAAACTCTTGCCTAGGCATACGCATCAAAGGTCTGGGTGACCTCTTACGCATACACCATCATCCTGAAGAAATTATAAAATATGAATAGCAACTGAAATACACACTAGGCTTCTGCAGTATAATTCCACCTCTAGGTAGGATATAATAAAACACTTAAAATTAAAATATGCATATTATAATGATCCACAGCAAATGGAAGGTGAAAGTTAAATGTTATGAGCAAAGAGGAACACAACCTACCACAACTAAGAAGCTAATTATTTACTGACCCAGACCCAGAGCATGTAGAAGAAGTATGGGACCATTAACAGTTTTCCTTTTCTTTTTCTTAACCTAATACAGTATTGCCATTCAAAAGAATTTGTAAGCCAAGAGATGTCACTGGAACAAAGATTATTTTGGATGGGGCTGACTCTGAAGACCCTTCATGGAGCACTTGAAGTGTAAACAGGTCTTAAAGTGACATTAAAATACCCTAAAGCCCACTTAAGTATTTAAGCCATGTTAAAATCATTGAGCCAGATTCTTTCTTACATTAAGGCCTCCTTATACCATAGGCACAAATACCACAATGGTAGAGAACAGTTTCTCTCTTGCAGTATTTTGCACACCCTAACCATAATAAATGTGTTACATCTCTTTCTTTTGCCAGAAAAGGTAGGGGTTGAATCCAGCTGTTGGGGAATACTTAGATTAGTTTTCAAAAAGGCAAAAGACAAAACTGTGGGGAATGTTAAGTGAGGCCCATTTCCAATTGCTTTTAATTTAATCAAAACTGATTCACTAAAATTTCATAACTCCTATTGTATTTTGGGCCAGTTAGATGGCTGATGTTTGAGGCCAGAAGTCATATTTTTCTAATGCTTAAGTGACCAGTCAATATGCAGGAAGCCAGTGCTAGAGCCGGGATTGGTGTTCAATAATAGGTAGTTATTGATACTCTGATTTTTTGCTCACAAGGCTGCGCCGCTAGTACAATTGCCCCCAAATGTGCAACTTGGCATGCATTATTGCTTTTATGAAATGGAAATTATAAATAAAAATAAGGCTAACAGTACCATGTGGAGCATTTACTGGTCATTAATCATTTGGATGTTATGTGCCAAATTCTCTGTTATCATGACTTCTATTGACTCCAGAAATTTGGACCTTTCATCATTCTTACTATGTATCAAGTTCAGTGTTTTAAGAGATTTACAATTAAATAGCATACCTATGTAATACAGTTGTAACATGTGGCGGTGAAGCGCACCCACAGGCGAGTGAGGGGGAGAAGAGGGGACCCACGGACCCTAGACCCCGAGAGCAAGCCCCCAGGAGGGCATACATACTGGCAGAGAGGCAGCGGGAGGAAGAGCCGCAGCCGCGCGAGCCGCCATTACGCCGGCTCTGGCAACAGCTGTTCATCGCGCGGCGAACAGCTCAGCCAATCCCAGCGGCCGGAGCGGCCGCTGCGGGAGGATTCAAAAACGCCGACAGGAGAGGGAAAGAGAGGAGCCAGGGGGAGAGAGTACGGGTGTGCGGTCCGTGCTGCCGGCTCTCGCACGGAGCGTCGAGAACTCCGACTGCGGGTCTCAAGCAAGCAGTATAGGGAGGAGCGGGACGCCTTTCGCCAGCAGCCAGGCGAGAGGCGATCAGAGAGTGCATGCCGAGGCACTCTCTCCGCTGCATCCTGAAGCGGCAGCCGCACAGGAAGCAGGGGAGCGCCCTGCGGACGGGAGGAAAGGGGAGATAGCGGAGGCCCCAGGAGGGGGCTGGAACCAGGGGAAGCAACCACCAGCTCCCCCTGGTCCGGAGGAGTGTTATCTATAAGGAAGGAAAAAGGAGAAACCCCTCTCTGCAGGAGAGGGGAATGACCGAGAACCGGGGAACCGGGCAGAGGCCATCATACTGGGCCCGACAACACCTGAAGGACATCGCCCGGCGGCTGGCGTATGGATGGGGTGTTGGGGAGGCGGAGCCCCGTGGATCACCGCGTCCGATAACTGTGAGTACCACCGCCTATCGGGAGGCCCCACCCAGGATAAAGAGCTTCACTGGAGACCCCTCCGAAGGTAATTGAGTACGTCCAAGGTGTGGCAGGTGAGTTGAGGGGAGGGGCCACACCCCGATAGGTCAGACGGAGCGAGGCGCAGGCTCCACATAACATAACACAGCATAGTTGTAACGTAGTTTCTACGGTTGGAAGGGACCTGAACAGATCATCAAGTCCGACGCCCTGCCCTGGGCAGGAACGAGTGCTGGGATCATAATACCCCAGCCAAATATCTATCCAACCTCCTCTTGAAGACCCCCAAGGTAGGGGAGAGCACAATTGGGAGCCAATTCCAGAGCCTGGCAGCCCTAACTGTAAAATAATGCCTCTTGATATCAAGCCTGAACCTACTCTCAATCAATTTGTGGCTATTATTCCTTGTTATCCCAGGTGGTGCCTGGAGGAACAGAGCCTCACCTATTTTTTGCTGGTCCTCCCTGGTGAGTTTATAGACGGCCACCAGATCTTCTCTCAGTCTTCTCTTGTGGAGGCTGAATAGATTCAGGCCCTTTAGGGCCTGGCCTGCTGCCCCCTTGACCATTAGAGTGGCCCTCCTCTGGACCCACTCAAGGTTAGCCACATCCCTCTTGAAGTGTGGCGCCCAGAACTGGATGCAGTACTCCAACTGTGGCCTGACCAGTGCCCCATAGAGGGGAAGGATCACCTTCCAGGACCTGCTTGTGATGCATCTGTAGATGCATGACAAGGTGCGGTTAGCCCTACTGACTGCTTCCTCGCATTGGCAGCTCATGTCCATCCTGAAGTCAACAATGACTCCAAGATCCCTTTCAGCCACTGTGTTGTTGAGAAGGGTGTTCCCTAGCCTATAGGTGTGTTGCAGATTCCTTCTCCCTACATGCAATACCTTGCACTTGTCTGTGTTGAATTCCATTCTGTTCTCATCCCTCCACCCCTGTAACCTGTCTAGATCTAGATGGATTCTGTCCCTCCTCTTCAGTGTGCCCACTTCTCCCCACATCTTTGTGTCATCAGCGAATTTGGACAGCGTGCTTTCCACGCCCACCTCCAAGTCGCTGATAAAGATGCTGAATAGTACAGGCCCGAGGACTGAGCCCTGGGGAACTCCACTGCCCACATCCCTCCAGGTCGAAAATGACCCGTCCACCACCACTGTGTACTAACTTGAACAGCTGCAAAGCCCCTTGAACTTGATGTCACTACATTAAAAGTAGTTAAACAAAAATCAGGCAGTCAAAATAGATATTTTTGTTTTATCACAGAAATATCAGAGGTCTTTCCTTTTTGCAGGGCATATCCAGTGACAGGTTGGTGAAGTCATAGGTTTATTCCTAAGTGCAGGGCACCTATAGATTATGGTTTGATGATACAAGATCTACTGCCCCACACAAAGGACCCAGAACTGCTTAATGTAGTTGGGGTGGATCTATTCATGGAAAAGATCTATCACTGCTGTTCTAGTTTACTTCAATGCTAACCTGTGGGGGTTCGTGATGTGAACTCCGGGTCAAAATGAAAGGTGTCTTCTGGCCGTCCCACTGCTGGTTTAAAAGGTGGCTTGATTTCTCTCCTATATAGTTTCTACAAAAACAATGATAGAGAATAATCAGCAACATACTGTAGTGGCAGCAAAGTTCAAGAGCAGGTTATTACAGTTTTTTAGGACATCCACTGATTTATGTGCTACACTTGTAGGGAGTGACATATATGAAGAGAGAGATGCTGAACTCTTGTTGAGTCTAAGGAATTAGGATCTGCGCCCTAGTGGGTTGCTATTTTCAACTTTTATGATCCAGTGTCTATACAAAGATGTTTTGCCTGCTTTTTTAGCCCACAGAATGGCATAACATTTAAAGCTAGGTAGCACCTGGGTATTTGTTGCTCTTTAAGATCTGGCCCAGAATGTCCACTTGGGGTGGGAAGAGATATGTTTCCAAGTGGTTTCTGCAACTGATGGGCTTGGTTAAGTAATGCTAAGGGAAAGGGTTACTTTAAGAACCAAAGTGCTTGGTGCATTGGAAAACAGGAAACAGAAACAGCACCTGCAGCAAGGAGGTTCTGGCTTAATCAAACAAGTTAGTGCCTTGTCATTTATCACACCTGGAAGAGCAGCTGAGAGGGAAAGGACCAGGACTAACCCTTGCCAAAGTGAGAAAGCAAGAGGGTGATCAGGTTAAATAATGGGTAGGTCAACTAAGAGGGAGAACAAAAAACAAGGGATGGTACGGGGCAAGTGCAGGTAAGTATCCCTACATAGGTGGACTTCTTTTGGGGCGACAGAGGCACAAATGGAAGAATCTGCTCACAACCAGTAATAATAATACTTGCATCCCACACTCCTTTCAGATAAGGTTTTCATAGATGCTTTACAGATGTTAATGCATTAAGTCTCACAATACTCTGCTGAAGTAGAAAATAATTTTTTTGTCCTGACCTGAAACCCACTGATGTCACAGGAATCATCCACATTGACTTTAGTGGGTCTTAGGTCAACCCTTCTGGGAACTAGCAAAGATCACACAAGTGCAGCTTTGAGAACTGGAATCAGAACTTAGTTCTGAGTCCAGGCCCTTGTTTCAGTCACCTGACTGTTCTCCTTTATATCAATGGTCTTGCTTTCAGCTGGCAAAGGCCTCCTTTAATTTACAAAGAAAGCCCTCAGTAATTAATATGTGTAAGTACAAATGCAGTGTTTGTATTAACCTTCAATCCACAATTAGAGCTGGGAACTTCATGAACATTTGGAAAGTAAACTTACATTCTAACTCTTAAAAAATAACACAATTTCATAAGGAGTTGATGTTTAAAAACATAAAATGGATCTAATTACACACTATTCCATCCTTTTACTTATGGGAAGATACTCTGTAACTTATGGTTTCTGTGATGAAATATCTCTAATACACAGTAGGGGTGTAAGAAGAGGGCCATATTCGATTCGCATTCAGATTCGGCCCAATTCGGGGGACAGTGATTTGATTCATTGATTCATATCGCTGTCCCAATTCGATTCGGCCAAATCTGAAGATTCAATGCTGATTCGAAGAATCAGCAATTTGGCCATAGACAAAGCTTTAAATGTTTTTTCTACATACCTCGAAGTACCAAGTACAGCTCGTGAACGCTGAGATGGTGGGATGGATGGAGCGTCCCACAGGAGCATGGGAGGGCCTCCCGCATGCTTCGTGATGGACCCCCCCATTCCTCCCTAGCTTGGCAATCAGCTGTGAGGGGACCCTGGGTGCCCCCCCAGACCCAGGAGGCACCAGTCACTGAACCAGGGGGCAGGAGGAGGGTCCCCTGCACTCTCCATGATGGACCTGGAAGTGGACCAAAAGTGCTTCTGGTCCACTTCCAGGTCCGCTGCTGAGTACACTGGGGACTGCCCCCCCCTCCCCCCCCAACTCCCATGGGACACTCTACCCACCCCACCATTTCAGCATTCACGAGCTGCCTGGTACCTTGAAGTATGTGGAAAAAACATTTAAAGCTGTGTCCATGTTCAAATCATCAAATATCTCTGAATCGATTTGGAGGGTTCCTATTCGATTCAGAGAGATTAAAGAGGCTCCTGATTTGGTTTGGATTCGGAGATTTGGCGACCGAATCGGGCCAAATCTCCATTGAACTGAACCAGCGACTGAAGCTTTGTACAGCCCTAATGCACAGTATTATCTACAGTATAGCTAAATCACTGTATTTACTCAATTCCAAGATGAGCCTCCCTTTCCTCCCCATTTAAAGTGGGGAAAAAAGCCCGTCTTGGAACCAAGTAGGAGGCAGTGAGGGGGGTGGAGAGTGGGGGCTGTCAGCTGCTCTTGCTCTGACTCTAGGACAGGGTCAGAGTCACAGCTGCTGCCTGCCCCCACATTGCTTCTGCCCTGCTGCTTTGGGCCCCCCTGCCTGCTTCCCTCTGCTGTTTACACTTGCTCTGGGGCCAGCAGGCTGTGTCCCTGCTCCAGCCTAGGACATGGAGCACATTGTTGCTCCGGCCACAGCCAGCCTGGGAGCAGTGGAAGTGGCACAGCAGCTCCAGCTTGGATTCCCTTGTAAGTCTGAAATGCTGTCTTGGCAGAATTGACACCTTTTTCCCTTTTTCTTCAAATGGACACCATGAGCTGCAAGTGATGTGCACACAGAGGCAACTAAGCACAGAGGTAGTGTAAGCAACTGCTGTATGCAAAACAAAGTGTAGATAGCTGTAGAATGTAGGAAAACCATATAGAAACAAAACCCAAGGATAGCTCAGTAGGGGAGAAGTAAGTTCAGAAAGAAATAAGATGAGGGTGAAAGAGGGTGACAGATTGATAAGGAAACAACTACTGTAAAAAGTAATTGGTGAGGATATATAGCATGAAGTATATAGAAGAGGACTATAAAAGGGTAAAAAAGCCTAAGGAAACAACTATATTTGGGGAGCTATCACCAGCCAGAGGAGACCAAGCTGATCTAAACTGCGACCCCCGGCATCATGATGACACCTAGGTAGTTAAGTCATCATGCATCATTTGGAAGGCAGTGTAAGAATATCTTTACAGACTGTTTGGGGATTTTCTTGAGTAGTGGCATTGCTTTTGTGCTCATTAAATTTGGATTTGAGACTAGAATGGGTAGGATCACTGATCATTTCATTCTGTTCATGCCACCCCTTAATCAAAATTGAGTGTAACAGATTTGGTGTCCCTGAGTAGGCAAAAGCAGGTTGGTGGCTTCAGAGGGTGAACAGAGATTGGAATATCCACATTTAATGAACCTTCCTGGGCTCCAAGGGTTGTAACCTTGACTCATGGGGAGAGGGACTTGCTGAGACCATACAGGATCATAGGCAAGAAGGGAAAATCTGATTTAGGGACCTTTCCCCTTCCAAAACTAACACCATGGCAACAGAAGTAGAAGAGTTTGAGAAATGGGTGCCAGAGTCTACTGTGCCCCAGGTTTGGGGCAAGGGGGCATTTGAGAATGAGGAGAACACTTTAGAGGATTTTTGTAAGTAGTGGTCCTATTGGATCGCCTCTGAGGAAAGTCCATGCCCAGATAAAAAGACTAAGAACTTAGCAGCATTACAGGGTCTATTTATGGTAGCTAAAGGACTGGCCAAGGAGTTGGCATGGGAAAGCAGAAAAGTGCAGAGTTGCAGGATAAGTGCTATCAGTAAGAGCAACAGATAGAAAAGGAAGAGAAACAGAGTCAGGAGATAGAAAATTTAAAGGCACAGATGGCAGTGTTGCAGGAAATGTCTTTGAAGAATGCTTGTAGGATGGCTGAGGCAGGGCAAGGATTCCAGAAAACATTGCAAATGATAGAAGGAAAAGAAAAGGGTAAGGAAAAGCCAGTTGATACCCTTAGGGTGGAAGTATGGCATAAAATGCTACAGTACAAAAAGCAAAACAACATAGATAGTTTGCCCATGGCAAAATCGCTGAAGAGGCTGGCAGAGCATGAAAAAAAAAAAAATAAAGCCAAGGGGAACCAAAGCAAATTCTCAGCTCCCCCATGAGCTGAGAAAGAGTAAAACTGCCTGGCACCTCCAGTTCAGCTCCTTGTTGTCACTGGCATCCATTATAGCTACACTGACTTTGTGCAGTTCAAAAATGTGATACAAAGGGGAGTATTGAGACAGGCAATGGTAAGGAACCCTTCCTCAGCTAAGGGCTACAGACAGAAGTGCAATTCCCAATTTTTGCAAAGTGTTCTGAGTTACAAAGTTACCCTAAACCAAACAGAAGTTCACTATTGGCTCCAGGGGGAAGGGGAATCTAGCTGGGCTGGGAGCCTGCAGTCAGGCTCCCATAGCAATGGCCAGGGCTCTCTATCAGTGTTCCCTGTGTTTAGAATGGGAGCAGGGAAAGGCAGTGGAGGGAGCTCATTCTTGGGGCTCCCCAGCTGGTGCCAAAGAGCAGGGTATCCCATCTCATCTTCTGCAGGGGACTGAAACCACCCCCAGACTACTCTCCCTCCACTCCCTTTCCCCTTTCCCATTCTGAAAACAGCAACAGGCTGGGAGCTCAACAAACGCAAGCTACAAAAGATGCTACATTTTGAAATGTCTTTATCTGATATCTCATGCAAAGAGGGGTCAGATTTTTCACCCAATCAGCCATTTTTGAAGCTGTCTGCAGCTGTGCACCTTTGTTTGGTCACAGCTATAAACTGCTTTCTATGGCCTCATCAGGCAAAAATTGTCACTTCTGTCTGCACCCAAGAACAAGTGGAGGGGAAGAATGGCTTTTTGACTTTAAAGCATTTAATCAGAAAAAAAATCAAATCATTACTACCCTTCTCACAAGTAAAGCAATTTGAAAAGGGAAATCTAAATTCACACAGAACCAAAGGAAAATAGAAACGGAGGGCTCCTTTAGATGTGCATGGAGCCAGCTCTGACACGTTGGAAATCCAGCGAATCGGAGCAGACTCGATTAAGCAAGTCTGCTGGGGTACAGAAATTAATGCGCTTTAGCAGACTCTGGCATCATGTGTATCAGCATCCCTGCACTGAAAAATGGTGGCAGGGCACTTTAAACTAAAGCTCATTCAAAGTGCCCCACTGCCATTTTTCAGCGCAGGGGATGCTGATACATGTGATTTTGGGTGCTTTTAATTAGCATGGCTCACTAAGTAAAGCCCCACCCCCACTGTGCCTCCCCAAGCACATGTAAAAATTCCCTGAAAGATCACAAGCTTTTTTACTTTAAAGAGTTGAATGGTAAATTCTCCCAAGTGTCTAGTTACCCAGGACTCCTTGTTCAGATAAGTTTGAAAAGATGTTGTTAGCTGACCATTGTGGTATTCTGAGGTCACAGATGCTTAAGAAGTTGAAAGCTTTAATTAACTGTGCTAATATTTGTTTGTGAATTGGAATGTGTCATTATCAGGAAGGTGAAGAGGCTATCCTAACTGCAGCCCCTGGTGGGTTTCTTTGTAAACTCATCCCCACAGCCAAATACTGTTGTCAGAAGGGAGTGCAGATGTTGTTGCACTGCTAAAAGAAAAGGTGAGGGGTGTCTTTGTTGAGTAAACAAGATTGTGGTTTAAATAATGTTTGTGTTAATATTGTGGGATCTGATCCTACCCCCCTCCCCCAACAATGTGAATATCTCGAAAGTAGAGGAAAGCTTAGCAATTAACAGTTTGTTGGATCAGAGAATGTTTACAGAAACTCAAAATACAGCTGTGTAATCAAAGGGTGCTTTTTTCCCTTAGATGTTATTTTAAACAAAAAGGGAAGAAGTCCTGACTAGCAGAGAATAGATCTTATCACTAAATTGTCTGCTCCCACAGACATTGCGATTTTGAAGTCCTTTTTAGGACTGCCAGGGTTCCCAAAAAATTGTATCGAGGAATATGCAGAGAAAGCCCTATTGTATAGGTAGTTATGTGGTTTAAAGGAGGGGAGCCATTTGGAAAAGTAAGAGAGAAACCCGGGTTTCTCTAGTTTGTTGATGGATCCAGCTATTATAAAAAAAAAAAAAAAAGAAAACCCACTACAGGTTATGCAGCAGTCACTGTGAAAAATATGAAAGTTCAAAGTGGGAAAAGTGTTCCACATTCAGGCAAGGTGGTAATAGTTGCAGCACTGGAAAAAAAACACTCCTGTAGAAGACAAAGTGAGCATCTACTCAGATTTAGGACTGGGTTATCCCTCATAAACTGACTGCCTGTGTAAAAGACACAACTTATAAATGCCAGTGATGAAAAACCAGTAGCACATGGTACCAAATTAATGTAAGTTTGACCGTTAGCCCTGAGAAGCACAGAGAGCATTAGCAAAGGCATTCAAAGGAAAAGAAATGGTCATTGTCAATAAATGTGGTTTGCTTACAGCAAGTTGATAAAAAGGCAATCCAAATTAATTAAAGATGGGTTGGTTAGGTATTTGGGAACATGGAAAAGACTAGGATGTAAAATTGTCCTTGATCCTCAGGGCCTTAGGGAGACTGCAGCTGTTCATGAGCTCAGTCCTCACAAGGTGATGACAGGCCAAGAAATGCAAATGCCTGAGCAGTGGTGGGTAGCTGGGGATATACCTGAAGGTATGCAGACCTGAGTGTTGAGTAATAAATGGATGCAACAGATGTTAAAAGCAGTCTTAGATACCCATAGACAAGTGGCAGTAACCCTCAAGGTAAACCGAGACCAAATGAATAAAAATTTTGGGCCACTAAAAAAAACTAATAGAATGGAAAGCTGAAGATCAAGGAATGTACTGGGCCTACCAAAAAAGGCACATGCACTGTGCTTTGTTTGGGCTGGCCCTGACAGAATAGTAAAGAAAGCTAGATCACTGGGTGCATCTGCATATACCATTAAGGCGATGTGATAAACGGCGCAGTTTGTGCCAGAGTCAGCTGCTCCCGGGTGCAGCGCCTGCATGTGCGCCTGGGACCACAGAAGTTTGAACCATGGTGGAACAGCTCTGAGCTGGTAAGAGGAGGGCACATGACCCTCCTCTAATTAGATTCTGTACATAGAAAATTATAACAAATTTATAAAATTTCCATGTATAGACTCTAATTATTGGGGGGTCATCTTAAATTCAGGGTCATCTTGGAATTTCATAGATATGGTCATAGCAGACATTTTAGTTTTCAATTTGCTAAGCTGAATAAATGGCAAGACATTATGTAGGACAATATCAGCACCAGCACGAAGCAGATGTTTGTGGCCATGTTATAACACCCTGGAATACAAGGATGTTAATGCTAACAGAGTTGGAAGTGTGGCCACAATAATTAATAGTCAATTCAATGTGAAAAGTTCTGCTTCCCCTTCTCTGTAAGGAAGATGAATGGTTGATTGTTGTGCACCATAATGGAAACTGTGCTCTGAATAATTAAAGCCAAGTGCTGCTGTAATTTGCTACTGTCACTCATCAACACATGAAATGTGTCAACTTAGTCATTAGCACATCCCTTCTTTCAGCTTCATAGAATTTTAAAAACCCTTTGCAAACTCTGGGCCTCACCATGGGCTGAATGCCTCCTGACAGGTGCTGAGTGCCCTCATCTCTCACTTCAATGGGAACTAAAAATACTCAACATCTTGGAGGAGGCCCTTTTTATTGATTGGTCTTCACCTAGAGAAAGTTCTCGCTTTTTGCTTCCCTTATTTTCCTCTTCTTGGAGAATAGCAGCATGTTCTAAAACACTTCTTTTTACTGCACAAGACAGACAAACTGACTGGCCGCATCCAGATGAGCAGGGCCATGCGCTTTCAGTGGCACAAACAGTAGTGGGACAAATTTGTGTTGCTACTCTGTGCTGCAGTGCTTTGTTGTGAGATACATTGTCCTACTCTGGGAAAACTGGCCTTGCCCAGCGTCTCCTTGCTCCCAGTGTGCTGGAGCAGCCAAGGTACAAATGGAACATAGAGATGCTCTGGCTGGAGGACCAGGTCTCTCTTTGTTCCAGTGCACACTATTGTAGTGTGCATTGAGCCAATTTGTTCCCAGCACCTGAAATCCTGGTAGCAAATTTTGCCCGTCTTGCAAATTTGCAGCACAGGGCATGTTTTAATGTTCCACACATGTGGTTTGTGGCACCACAAACCACACTCCCCTGCTCATCTGGACACAGCCCCTTAGGGCTAAGCACATGAACTAACTTTATAGCTCAGCCTTTCAGGTACTAGAAAGTTTAAAAAAAAAAAGTGTTAGAATTGTTTATCATACAAAGAATTCCATTTTCTCCCCAGGATAATGATAATCAATCACTCCCTGTCTGGCCTCCTAGCTTATTTCCTCATCTAGTCTTTCCACATACTGCTGTTGCTGCTTTACTTGTGTTACTTATTCTTAAAGCACATGCTCAATTACCAGGGAAGCACTTCAAATTTGACAGGACCAACCTCACCCCAAAGATATGGCATCACAAACCACTTATTGGGGGAAAGTCTAGAGGAAAAGTGGCATATATCAGTGAAAAAGCCTCAGTCAAAATCCTTCCCTGGCATTTCCATTTCCATTTCTGATTAGATAATTCCTGTGTCCTCTCTTAAACCATGTTATTGGCCACAGCCAAAAGCCAAGCTGCCACTTCTTTATATTACAGCCATGTGTTTCCAGCTTCTTGTCTGTATCTGTGGGTGCAGACAGAAGTGCAACTCCCTGCTGTAACTGAGAAAGCTTTGCACAAAGTGTTCTGAGTTACAACAATCCCCCGAACCAAACAGAAGTTCACTGTTGGTTCCAGGCAGGGAGGCAAATTTAGCTGCTGGCTGCCAGCTTGTAAGTGGTTTCCCCTAGCAATGGATGCTTTTCTCTCCCATCCTGTCCCTGTTTCAGAACTGGAGGGGGGAAAAGGAAGACGGGGAGCTCATTTTAGGGGTTCCCCAGCTGGCACTGGAGGGTGGGATGGGTGAATTGGAGCCCCACTCCCCACTTCAGGGGGGCTCCAACACACCCACTCAGCCCTTCAGCGGGGGCTAAAAAACCCCCAGACAGAACTTCCTCTGCTCCCTTTTGCCCCTCCTGTTCTGAAAACAGCTCAAGTCTGCACTGCCTCCCAGCCAGATGTTACAGAAGATGCTCTGTTTTGAAATGTCTTCATCTGACAATGACGGTTCCTATTTTCACCTGATCAGCCATTTTTAAAGCTGTCTGCAGCCATGCACTTGTGTTTGGTCATGGCTATAGACTGTGTTCTGTGGCCAGATTGGATGAAAATTGTCACTTCTGTCTGTGCCCTATAAGTCAGTTGGAAATCATGGACACCTAGCTTCTGGATTTGACCCCTGAAGGTTTTTTAGGTGCTCTTGATTGCCTACCTTGTTTTGCAGCTCACTGACATAAACCACATATTGTGCTATATCCTGAGAGACTTTTAAGTCCTCCTCAGGCACTTACAAGAACAATTTGGATCAGACCCTCAGTGACTTGCCCACAGTTGCAGGATGGGTTAGGTACAGAGGGAGGAATCCTGGTTTTCAGTCTCCTCTACCTGCTCATGCTGTAAAATTTGATCTAAATTTGGATTCCAAAACACACTGTGAGAGGACAGATCAAGATTTTGGGTTAACTCTATTATACAGGCAGACTCTTTGTTGGATTTTGACCATGATTCAGGATTACAGTTAGATCTTTTTTGAGGGTGAGTGCATTCAGGTGTCTGGTTTCAGTCTGGACCCATCTCTACCTTTTGGAATAGTATAGGAAGGAAATTAAAGAAAATACTCGCATCATGGATAAGGAAAGCACTGGCCATTTACCAAGGCGATAAGAATGTGGATGCTTTCTTTCAAATTAAGCTCTTCAAAGAAAGGTGGGTTTCTGCATGGCTCATCCAAAAGACCAAAATGAAGAAAGGATACAGCAAATCTGGACCCAATCTGGATTCTGAATGTCAGGATGTCCACATCTATCTTTGGCATAACTTTTGGTAAGTTTTAAGTTACAGGGCAGATGCTGAGCTACTATAGTCCTAATTCTATACAAATGAAATCAGTGGGAATTTTCAGTGCAGTCAAGATCTGGCTCAATTTCCCCAGTTATGTGGCCATTTGGGAGTATCCAATTTAACATTTGGAGCATTCACATGCCGATTTGGGTATCTTTATTTAGGTACCCAAGATCGATAATGTATGTGCATCTATTCTGCACAGTTGTAAAGGGCTGGGAAAGAATTCATGTTTTCTCCTTCACATTTCATTTCTGTATCCTTAAGAGAGAAGTTCCTCTCAATCTGTTATTGACTGTTTAATTTTGCCTCAGAGTAAAACAAAAAAACTTCACAGTAGGGCTGTCATATTGGCCAATAACACAAAAATACAAGTGATGGATGTGAGAAATGACAGTGCATCATGCTGAACTGTATAGATTTAGTGACTGGGAATTTTGGCTGCTTACAGACATTTAAAAAAAACTACCCCCAAAACCGGAAGAAGCAGCACATTAGTTTGACCCAGCTCTACAGCATCTGTATAGATTGAGTGCATCAGCAGGGCTTTTTGGTGCTTTTACCTAAAGCTGATTCAATCAGCTATTAGCTAAAAGCACCAAAAAAGTACACTAAAGTGTCTGATCTATACAGATATTGGGTGAGCTGGGTCCATCTAACGCGATGCCTCTTCTGGGCATGAACTGAGCTCGGCGTAGGAGCATGCTGAGTTTAAAGTACAGCGTCATTTTTTTTAATGTCTGTAACCAGCCGTTATGATCAATAGATGTGAGAATGACATAACACAGGGTGTGATGATGAAGGATGCCCTCATCCCTCAACTTTACCTGTGGCATGTTAGAATGTTTTTGGTGGATTTATTTTTTTTTGGCAATATGCCTTGCAGTTATGTGACACGGTTGTTTGTATAGTTTTAGGAATAGGTTAGACAAGCACTTGTATGGGATAGTTTGGATACGGATGATCCTGTCTTCAGTAGTGGGTTACACTAGATGACCATCTGAGGTCCCTTCCTTCCCTATTCTTCTATGATTTAGGCATACAGACTTGGATAAGTATCTAAGCTTCTTTATGTTTCTCATTCCTTTCCTTCCTCTTTGAGCATCTTGCAATTAATATATTCAAATTAATACATAATTGAATCATCCCCAGAATGCACAGAAACCTCTAGCAGTTTGGGAATTAATACCATCCAAAGCCACATATAATTTGGAGGTTTAACCCTGACATTTTTTTGTAACCATGCCCACAAAATGTTTGATATTTTTGACAAAGGTTTAGGAAGCTCATCAAGATTTTAGCTGGTTTGGCAGTTGAAAAGATTTCTGTTATGCAGAAATGCTTCTTATATTCAGTTGAATGTTGGGAGTCGGTTAGGACTTTTCCATCAAAATTTGTTTACAACAGGAAATGCAGAGCTTGATCAATCAAATTTTTCTGCTGAATCTTTAAAATGTACTTTGGATTTTTCCAATGCAAAAAATTTTGCCTTGTGTGGTTTGTTCTGGATCAGTTTTACATCATCTCAGACCTGCTTGCACTGATGCAATGCCACATAAAGTTAGGGTACTTCATGTCCCCATTCTTTCCTTTGGACTAGCCTTTCCTTTGTTAGCCTGTCCCTCCCGGATGGATAGTGATCCCTCCTTTGGTTGAACCACCAAAGCATCTCTTGGGAATCACTTGGCCACAATATGCTAGCTACCATGAAGCACCGTGGCAGCTCAGAAAGGCACAGGCTAATGCTGAACTAAACTGAAATGAAACAAGATGGTACACTGGTTCCATCCCACCCAAAACTTTGATACCCCTGATTTGGGACAAAAGACAAATTTAGGAATGCCATAATTTTCTACAGGATGGAGTTCTGATGGAAAGTCAATACTACTTAATTTGTTTTGCTGTTAGGCTTCGCTAAACTTTCTGTCTTGGTCTTTGCTGCTTGGTTAGTCAATGGACATTTCTTCCACTGGGACTCCTGTAATGTACCACAGAGGCTGGCAACAAAGTTCTGGGACTCGTATCTGTTCCTTATAATTTAGCAATCTTTCATTTATCATAATCTTTTCCTTTCATAAATGTATGCATGAAAAGATAGAGATGTAAAATACCTTGTGCAGGTGTCTTGCACATATCAAGAAAAAGAAAATGATTTAATATAATTAAATAGTATTTAGTCATTCCTTGCACTGAATGAGTTTCTTTGATGAAGACCTGTATACTTTCCAGAAATAGAAAGATGTGGCTGGTTGCAATGATATAAGGGAATAAACTCCCTTGATACATACAACTGTCACAGAAAAGCCAATAAGCAAACAACAAGCTGACCCACCTTTTAAATGTTCAGCTTTAACTAGATGAAACTGTTTCAAAATGACAGAAGAGCTACCAGAATTCAGACCTTGGGGCCTGTTTCTGCTGCTGATTAACATCTATAATTTAGTTCATTTGTATTGTTAATAGACTTTTATCTCTATGATGCAAGTAGTTTGGGTAAAGGAAACAGACTTTGAATGGTCTTCCTTCCCCGCTCCCTCCTTCAGCTACTGAAGGCATTTGATAGAAGGACAATAATTTGCTACTTTGTGATAAATAAAGTCCCAGATTGGCATTTTATCTAGATGATCCTATGAAAAAGCTGCTTTTCAGCTCTTCTGACTGAGGTCTGCAAAAATGGATTTCACAGACCTTGTGGAAATCTAAAAATTCTTCAGGCCTGACCTGTAAGGAGGGAATTAAAAAAAGAAGAAGAAGAAATATGGGTACAAATTCTGCCCTTAGACACTGGTGTTTTTAATCAATTTAAAGTCAATGGGAGCCCTACTTGTTTGCCTTAGGAAGAACATTGTCCTAAATGTTGTAGAAACTAGGTACATGAAATGCAGTGGGAATTAGATACCTAACTGCCTAAGGTTACTTTGAAAATCTCAGCCTTGGCTTTTAATCTAAAAGACAATCCACTTATTTTTGGTAGTACTAGAGTGATGTTGTAGCCATGATGGTGCAGGAATTTATGCAAGAAGCAAAGATTTTTTGGGGTGATATCAAATATCAGGTGATCTGATGAAGAATGCCTTACATGGGAAAGCTTGTCTAACTATCCCAACCCTGAAGGGATAAAGTTAATCATTACATCCTCAAAAAAATCTTTGTCAATTCACTTGTCTAAAAGAAAATCACCAAATTTGTGCCAGGATGGTCTGGGGAAAGCTTCCTAGCACTGAGACCAAGATTCACCAAAGTGATGTCTTTTCTGTTTCATGCTGGGAAGTGTAGACTTACAGCTGTTGTTGCAGTAGCACTAGCAATGCCAAGGAGTTTTTCACAGGGATTAACCTGAGTTGCAATTTGGGCATGTGAATTAAGAACTAGAGACTAGATTATCCATTATTCAATTTGAGCCACTTAATGCAATACAAATTGCACTTGAATTGCCTGGACATTTTCACTTAAGAATTACAAGGTTGAAATAATCACGGATAGCGTAAAATTGGCAAAGAGTGCTCCTATACCACAACCCGCTGTCTTGATGTAAAGGGGAGGAATGCAGCAATGAAGAGATGCGTGTCTGGGATAGGGATGAGAAGGGAGGGGGTCTGATGGAGCAAGAGGACCTTACAATGAAGTTAAAGTTACCTCCCTTCAGCTTTAGCTTATGCTAGGGGCAGGTAGCCAAGGATAAGGGACTTGGGGCCAGCTTCCCTCCTACAACTAAGCAGAAGGCAGGCTCACTTAAGAATCAAGCCTTAATAGCTCAAGTCCCTGTATTGCTGCTGTTATTTATTTCCCATTTGCTGCACAGTGGTTGAAAGACCTATCACCAACATTCCTATCCATGAAAAGGTGCCTGTGGTTGAAATATGGTAAAACATGACTTCGGTTGAAGTACCTAGACTGGGTAAACTCAAGGAAGTACAGTGTGGTTTTTGAGGGAGAAGTGGTAGATATCAAAACCCAACCTGCCTGCCTCTGTGCCCACTGGCTGAGGACACATGCACAGCAACCAGGTTTCTCTTGGCCTCCCACATACATTTAATACTCTCAAATTGCCCCTACTTGGAAGATGACCACCTGATGTATAAACTCAACTCAGGTAGCACCAGGAAAGCAGCTGACTTCATTCATCCATGGGGATGTTCCTCAGTTTTCAAGGGGCTGATTGGAGTGGTACTTGGAAGCATATACTGTTCCTCCTGGCCATTATTCCTTGATGGCTCTTGATACAGAAGTAGATTCTCTGCAGTGTTCAGCTTCTGCTAGGTGCAGCAGAGCAAGGCTTACAGCTCTCCAGTCTGCTGTCCCAGCTCCAGTCCTGGTGCATGTTAGATCAGCCTGTGGGATGTTTGAATGGTATCATCTGTAATATGGCTCTTTATGGATCCTGCATGGCTGGAGATAGCTCCCAGCTGCACTGCATTTTAGCTACTCCTTCTCCCTGATTTCACAATGTGCCTTCCAACCCTCCTTGTAGCTTGTATTTCAGGGGTAAAAGAGAAAGCCAAGGGACTGGTTCTGCTAATGCTACCAAACGATTTAAGGGAAAGTTTCCATTCCCTTTGCTTACTGATCAAGGCAAGGAATCTATTTCAGTGTGCCTTAATCTGAAGCACATATGAGGATCTTTAATCAGTGCTTTCCTTGGAGACTGAGACTTTGGGATGGTGTGTATGGGCAGCAAGGAGGTATTTAACCTCGGCAATGCCTATGCATTCCAGGATCAAGCTTATTTTTTCTTTTTTCCTTTTTTACATACTGACTCTGCATCACAGATGCTGTATTTGGTAGACTTGAAGTGCTGGCACAGCAAGGCTCTTTCCTTACACTGCACATAGCTATTCATTGTGCTGGCTGCCTCATTTACATCAGACAGACTGTCTGGAACATGCTGTGTGTGTGACTGTTCAGAGAGAGAGAAAGATGGAAAAAACACACGAGAAGTGATTATCGCAAGAGGAAGATATGTGGTCCAGAGACTGAGACCTCCACTAACATAACCTAACTCAACTTTGATAGGTATCTTTGTGAAACAGACATCTCAGCTATTCATTTGTCTGTTGATCTATCTGCATTTTCAAGGAGTCCATTAGGCATCTAGGCATCCTGTACATATTTGGAGGGAGAAACTAACTCTTCATTCAGTTTTGAGTCTCCTTTCCCCTTAGAATTACATTTGGTGGTTGCTTCCCCAGTCATCAAATAACTGCTGCATTGGGTAAAGGCTGGTTAAAAAAAAATTCTCTTACACTGAGACAATCAGAAGAGTCTCACTCAGTCTGATCGCTGGCAATAAGTGTGATCCATCTAGAGGACTACTGGCAGAAAATGATTTCCCAACGGTCCCTGAAAGCTTCTGACTGTCAGCTTTGGTGTCCCTTGTCAACCACAGCTGCCACAGTACTTTCAAGGGGACAGGCAATCCAAGAGACACTTTGCCCCTTGCCTATTGATGATCTTAATGATTTTAGCTGTAAAAAAAATGCCAGTATTCACATTCTGGCTCGCAAGTGTTGATCTTTGCTAACAGCCTGCAAGCTGATGTCAAGCATTTCATAGAAAATTAGTACTACACATCTGTTCTGATGCATTCCTACTGCCCAGTTCTGTCTCTTTCAGTCTATGGAGGGCTTGTTAACAGCTGGATGCATCTTTTTATTTAGACATAAAGGCCTGGCTTTTACTGCCAAGCTCATGCTGACTCAAGCCATTTTGAAATGAACACAGTCCACCTGAATGTCTGCTGTTTAGAAAAAGGGCTTAAGTGATGTCAAATTAAGGCTGGATAGGTACAGAGAAAATTCTGTAAATATAGTCCAGGTTAATGCATTGGTGTTTTATGACACTTACCCATCCTACAGGTGCACTCTAAACATTAATCACATTGGAATGGAGTGATTTATCTGAAGCCTACAGTGTGGTTAGAACTGAGCAGTTCCCAAGCGCACTGTAGCTAATGCAGTCACAATGCATCTGAGGGTTGCTATGCCCCCTGGAGCAGGGCCTGATCTTTCTCCTAGCTCCCAAGGAAGTGTCCTAACTACCAGAGATGTGTTCAGCAGGATGAAGAGTACCCTCTACCCTTACTGTTAAAGGTGGCCCATTGGGCAGCCAGGAGGAGAAGGTATGTGGAGCCAAAGGAGAATAAGTCAGTATTGGGTACTGCCCTGCTCTCACTGCTATTTATCCATTTTATCCAATGACTAACTCACTGCAAATCACATACTCAACATTAAGTGTAGGGGCCAGACCCTAGGGTGCCCTCTCTGGCCATGCCCATCACCTTGAACTACAAGGCAAGAATGCCTCTGGCTTGGTCTTTTCCAGCCCTACATCTCTTTTCCTCTTGGTTGTCCAGTGGACCAACCAGGAGGGAAGGAGGATGTACTTGGCCTTGCCTACCCCATGTCCTGAGACTAGGAAACTTTTCTTTGAAGTGGGAGATGAAGACTTACTTCCTAAACCTCTTCATCCCTGGGCCTTACTATTTAAATATGGAAAGATCAACCTGAAATGTAAATATTAGTAAAAACTGGAAATGGAGAGAGAATTCGAGAATGTAATGCTTGGAGAAATGGGAGGACAATCAGCTGGGTTGAAAGTGAAAATCATTTTATCATCTTCTAGCACACTACCAGGTGATGTGCCAACTCCTCTGAGTTCAGTTCAAAGCTGGTTCCTGAGCTTTGAGGGTATAAAGCATGCTTTCATGGACATACACTGCCTGTAGTTTGAAATGATATGGGTTCAAATGAACTCAGTGTTTTCGAAGGGATTAACTTCTTTATGAAGTCAGGGAGAAAGGTTAGAATCTGACTGGTTCAGGTACATTCACACTGTTTTCCCTCAAACAGTAGTTACAATAGTAGCCATGTGACTTGCTTCATGTCACATGTCCAGTGAATACAATGTTAATACTAGAGTGACTGGTGCCACAGAAATACCATAAAAGACATCAGATAAAATGAGATTAGTGAATTTTAAAGGATCTGGCCAGCAGAAAAGTCCAAGAACCAGAGACCCAGGAAGAACAAGAAAAGTCTATACATTTATTTTTACCTAAAAGTTTGTACCTTTGAATAAAATCTGAATTTGTATTAGTGGTAGTTCCAAATCGGAAACTACACCAGAGGCTCATTTTAAACCTGTTAGAAGTTTGAATCGGGTGTTTACCTGAATTATGATGTGAAATCATTATGGCTAGGGACAGAGATTACACATAAATTGTTATAAGTAATTGGAAACCAGTTCAAATTTGTAACATAACAGAAGTTCAGTGCACATAAGCTGCTTTCAAAATGGGTTAAACTGGTTTAAGATAAACCTGCATAGAGGTAGTAACAGACTTAACTTATTTAATTAAATTGGTTTATTGAACTTCTGTCCCAGATCCCCTCTGTATTCAAGTTAACTCACAGTTCCCCAGCATCCCAGGATGTTTTGCACCTCCCCCCTCTACTCCCTCCCCCTTGCAAGGTGGCCAGGCTAGCCTTGGTCCAAGCTGTCTGTTCCAGCAAAGCAGGGAGCATGCTCTAGCACCCCCTAGCTTCTGGCCTGGGTCACTGCAGGCATGTGGCTGCATTTCTGGAATCAAAAGTGAATGTCTGTTCACTTGCTCATTGGTTCTATCTATGCAGATTAGACTAATGTGAGAAGATTGGATCAATTCAGCCTCAGGCTATTTGACCATCTGTACTTAGTCTATAAGATGTAACTGACTGCAGTAAGACAAACTATTGCCTACTGTCTCCTGCGTCACGTTAAACACTTCTTATTTGCACAGTGTTACTTTTGTTAAAATGTCTGCTGTGCCAATTTCAAATGTTGAAACAAAATTAGTCTGTCACCTCAGTAGGCAGTCACCATTTAGATGGAAAGCTGCTGCTTTCTGCTCTGGATGGATGAACTGCATGCTCTATAATGAAGTCTAGTCTTTACACACTGAGCTACTTTATGCTTTTCTATAGTTCTCATCACAATATGTAAGGATGAGTCCTTAGCTTGGGCTTTGGATGAGTTGTGCCCTATAGTGACAAAAAAGAGTAAGAAAGCTACTGGATGACTGAATGTTCTTACAGCATAGGATACTTCAGGAGCTGTCCAGCCACCTATAACAGCTCTTAAAAAGCACCCTGCCTGCCTTCTTAGCAGAGGGATGTACAAGAAAGGCTGTGACATAACTAGAGCACTTTTGTGCTTTGCAATCTCTGTCAGCCCACACTGTCCCTTGAGGCTGCTATTAGTAGCCATAAATTAGGATAGTCTCAAGGCTGTGCTAAATTACCCTGGACGTAAACTGGTTCCTGGCAGCCTCTGGCTTTGCAAAACACAAAGGTGGCATATAGCCATCTTTGTGTCTCTGGTTCTGTACTAAACACAGCTCAACAGGCCTACAGACATGGGCCTAATAATTTTACTGGGGATATATAAACACATAGATAGAAAGACGCAGATCAACAGAGAGCTTTCTCCAGCAGTGCCTTTTTCCAAATGAAGACCATAAGCTTTGTTTTGCTTTCAATACGAAATAGCACAGGAATTCTTTATTTAGAGCTGCTCCATTACACTCCAGCTCCTTGGTTTGGGGCATTAAGTTCTTCAGAGTGCAATGTAGTAATTATTCTGTGGACCTCTGGGAAGAGATTCAAATTGTATCATAATGAGCCAGCTGATTAAACAAAATATAAACAAGAAGTTTGAAAAAGCGGTGGATGCTGAATGTACCTTCGTTTTCTTTGGTGTTAAAAGAGAAACATGGATGCCAATCAAAAGGTTTTAACTCTCAGGTCATGTATTGCAGATTTCATTCAAGTAAGCTTTTCTTTTGTTTTTTTTTTTTTTTTTACATGACAGATCCAGTTTCCAGCTGGTATTCACTAATTCTACCAAATCCCACAGTACAATTAGAAACAATACTGCTCTACTTACATTCCAGTCTATAGTAACAAAGAAAGGGTGACGCTTAATTTCTTCAACTCCATCCAGGCCAGCACCTGCCGAGACAATATAAGAAAGGGAGAGAGAGACGGAGTCAGAGTAAAGCCAGGCCACAAGGAATGGACAATATGAAATGTTTTGTCCTTTTTTGGAAAAGCCAAAACTCCCACCAAACTACCTATTTTACTTAAAAGAACTGAGAAATACCACAAACTGTATAAGCCATCATATATATATTCCAAGATATTTCATGAATGGAAACACAGTGAGCAAGGGAAAAAAAAAACACTTCAAGATGTCAAGGTTGTGTAGTAAAGCGTATGTAAGATCTTCATGGCCAACTTCCCATGCTTCCTATAAGACGTGAATAAACTGCTGACATGCAGCACGTATTAAGAAGGCAAAACTAGGAGTATGCAGAGGAATTTCCAATCCAGTGGTATTACTGCTACCTAACACTTGTACTTCATACCTTAGTCTAAGTCACTGGAGATATGTCTTATTATCCAATTAATGGAAGAGACAGGTGCGGAAAACTGTATTGCAGATAACTTTATGCTCAGAATTTCAAAATTGTCAGTCAATTTTGGGCATCTCAAAGCTATGGGTGCCCATTTAGAGATACAACCCTTTCATTTGCATTGGTACCAAAACCCTGAAAGTCAAATGCTGTTCATTCATTGACAATTTTTATTCTATTTCTTATTTATTCCATAGATGATTTAATGAAACTCCTTTGGGATTTTATTGCAATACATCTAATTTTTTCATTACTTTTACCTTATGTCTTCATTTGACATCCTTTTTCATTCTTTTCAGCACCTTAGTTTACTTGCTTCAGTGCCTTCAGGAAAATCAACAGGTGTTCACTAATAATTAAACAGCTGTCAGATTTAGTGGAGTGTACCATATTTTTGGTTCATTTGCTTTTATTAATAATGTCTTTCATTCTCCTCCAGGGGAAATAAAATCTGGATATGAAGACTCTGCATTGCATTTTTGGGGGCCGGTTCTTCTGAGGTGCTGAGTCCCACCAGCTGTGTGCTAAACATTAATTCCAGCTGACATCAGTGGGAGTTCAGGTGGCTGAGCACCCTGTAGTAGCCATCAGAATCTCAGAGGACTGCATCTTTATATGCAAACTTTGTACTTCCTGAAGATCAACTTAACAAGCAGTTTTATAACAGGTTTTGTAAATTCAAGCTTTTACAAAATGGGACATTACTAGTATTTGCCAAAGTGCACTGACCAGGAACGGCTTCCTACAGCCTGCTTAACACTTGCTGATGACTATAAAAAAAAATTCTTGCTTAGTATATGCAGGGTTGTCAGGCAAGTACACAAAGTAGCTGATCAGACAGGGGTGTTTATAGCTTTTATTCCCCTTCCTGCTGCAGCGTTAACATAGAAGAGACTTCTAGAAATCAATAAAGAATTGGCCAGCTACAAACTTTGTTCCAACTTCTTAATAGGAAGCTGCATACACCCTCTAAGTTCAGTACCCTCACCAAATGACCTATGAAATATCAAGGTAAGCTAATTCTGATTTTTGTATGAAAAAGAAGCAACTGATTAAATCAGCAGGATTATATTAGTGTAAAGCCACTGTCAGAAGAAAATGACATCCAGAAATGGTGCTTAAAAGAAACAATGGTGGAGTCTATGTGTACAGAGGTGGTAACAGAGCTTCATGATTTCTTATATAATGCTTCTTCCTTAACATATGGCAGAAATCATATGCCCAAATGCTGGTCTCACAGAAGTGGATGGAAAAAATGTCTTATTGGCTTCAGTGAATGAGGATAAGCCCCTAAGTATCTGATTAGATTTGATTAGATTAGATTAGCTGGTAGCCTTCTCTTGGATGTGGATGATTGATGATGCTTTCCCTTTTCTTCTCTGCTCCTTTGTTCCTTCCCCTATCCCTGTTTTCCAATGCAATTCACTGCTGCTGTCTCCTCATAAACAGTTGACATCAGTATGTGGCAAGAATGACTCGTCTTTCTCCAGGGACTGAAATCCCTTCCAGGCCTCCTCTCCTATGATCTTATAATCAGCTACAAGTATAAACATCTCAAACATCATGCTTTTCCTCCTTACTTCTGTATCTGAATATCATGATCTGATTAATTCCACTTACACTAAAGTTGGTTTGGAAGATGCACTTAAACAGAAATCCTAGTTGGAAATACCACAGAACGGGGGGGCCAACCTGCGGCTCCAGAGCCACATGCGACTCTTCAGAAGTTAATATGCATTTCCACTTGGAAGCTGGTATGCTTGTGCAAAGATTCAAGGAGATGGATATTAACTTCCGAAGAGCCATGTGTGGCTCTGGAGCTGCAGGTTGGCCACCCCTGCCGTAGAGCTCTGGAATGTTAAAAATGTATTGCTATGAAGTTCATGGTTTGAGTCCATATCATGGTAATGTATTACAGTGAAGAGACTGTGGTTGTTAATGGTCTAATTTTCACAGGAGAAGAATACTCAGGATTTACACTAAAGTTAAAGGGAAAGCAGAGTGCTCTTGCTTAGCTCCTCTGAAAATCTGGTCACAAACTCTATGGGATAACCTTTTCATATTTGCTCATCACACGTACATTGTTGCAGGGCACTAAGATGCCTGCTCCTTTGAGGGCAGAAACTGCCCAGAGAGAGGGCCTTAGGAGCCAGCAGAACACCCACAGGTGCAGGTTACTGTGGCAGCAGGCTAATGAGGGAATTAGCCTGTACCTGCAGCCAGTCAGCTGACTGGAAGAAGGCGGGGCCCTGGGCGCACATAAACCTCAGGGCTGGGACTAGAGAGTTCGTTCCCTGGCAGCAGCCAAGAGGGAAGGAGCTCTCATAGAGGAAGCTAAGTGGAGATGCTTGACTGCCTGTCCAGCTTCTGGTAGGATTAAGGGGCTATAGGAGCTCATAGGTACTGGTGGCCAGGGGAGGTCCAGTAAATTGAAAGAGAAGCTTGTCTTCTAAAAGGGGTTGGAGTGCGGACCTTATGTTATGGTTGTGTTGTAGCCCAGAGGCTTGTGCTTCCTGTTGTTATTTAAACCAGTGGACCAAGCTGAGGCTATTGGGGGAGGAGGAGGCCTAATTGGGACACACTATAGTGTGGAGACCCCAATGCCAGAGAGGGTACAGTGACAGGGGGTGAGCAGACCCCAGTGTGAGAGGGTGCAGTTACTGAGGCTGGACTAAGCTGAGGGCTCAACACAAGAAGACAACGTCTACATAACATCTGTGAGGCATGGGGTGTGATAAAGGGGTGGTTTTGGAGTCCTGCATCTTGCCCATAAGGCTTAATGGTATAAGGCACCTCCTGAGTGTAGGACCCAATAATGGGGTCTAGCAACCCACAGGGTTTAGAGGAGTCTGTCAGGACTGTGACTGGGCAGCAACTCAAGAGCATCCTCACAATTCATCATTTATATCAGCAAGCTGTGGCAGGCAAGATTAGTAGGCTCCCATAGGGCAGAGCTGGAACAGTCACAGTGCCCTACGGACATCATGGCCATCCCAGAAGTGGCTGTACCATGACATACATCTACTATAACTGTAACAAGTAAATATATGTTCTTTGATAAAGAGACATGTAAACAGGACAAGATAATCCGTATGGGTATCTAATTTCATAGGGACTGACAGACCTCAGAATAAAAGGTGAATATGTAGTAGGTTACATAACCACACCATGTAATGCCCACACAACATTCTGATAATCTCACCAACATCCCCTACATCTACCATATTTACTCACAAATAATACACCCCCCCCCCCCCGCATTGGCTTTCCACAATTGTGATGCATATCTTAAGCAGCAAAGCTGCTTTTCTGCTTAGAATACCAACAGTGACATTTCTATTAAGGCAGAACTGAAGGAGTCAATTTTATGGCTTATTAGTATAGTGGGCAGACTGAGCTATGCTAAGGCTCTTAGCCATAGTTTATGCCTTCCCAGAACTAAGCAATAAAATTGTACAGACTGCCTTAGAAGGCAGTGGAAAAAGTGAGTGAGTGCCGTGACTGGTATGGTAGGTGAACCAGGTATATAAGTTTCCCTAAAATGAAACAAAACCAAAAACTGAATAGGACTGGAGTACCTTACCTCAAAAGATGAGGTAAGGAACTTGAGGACTGGACAACTTGGGATGAGAAAGTTATAAAAATAATGGACAAACAAAGGAACAGCTATCTGTTTGTGTTGTTACTGTGGCGAAAGGGACCATCATACAGTGGGTGTCTACTACAGACCACCCAACCAGGGGGAAGAACTAGACCAGGACTTCTCCAGTCAGCTTATGGAGGCGGTTAGGTCAAGAGATGTTATTGTCATGGGTGACCTAAACTACCCAGACATTTGCTGGGAGGAGCAGACAGCCAGGTCTGACTGCTCGTGTAGGTTCCTGGCTGTATTACAGGACCTTCACCTTATCCAGGAAGTGCACAGCCCCACTAGGGGTAACGCCTTGATAGACCTGGTCCTGGCTACGGAGGATGACCTGGTGAGGGGACTGCAGGTCCTTGACCACCTGGGCAATAGCGATCATCACCTGCTGGATTTCACTATCCAACGCAGGGCGTCTAGGGCTCACACCAAGGCTAAAGCCCTTGATTTCAGAAGGGCCAACTTCAATGAGGTTAGGAGACTAGTGGGGGAGGCACTGACGGCCCAGAAGGTAGAGGAGATGGGAGCCCACGAGGGATGGTCGTACCTTAAGGGGGCGATCCTCCAGACCCAAAGGATAACAGTCCCTGAGAGAAGCAAGGCAGATAAGAGTGCTCAGAGACCCCCTTGGCTCAGCAAGGGCATTCAGCAGTGCCTGAGGACTAAAAGGGAGGCGTACAACCACTGGAAGGGAGGAACTATCACCAAGGAGGAGTACTCCTCCTCGACCCGGGAGTGTAGGAGGGCTGTTAGGAAGGCCAAGGCAGAGATGGAACTCAAGCTAGCGTTCAGGATTAAGGACAACAAAAAGTCCTTTTTCAAGTACATTGGGAGCAAGAAGAGGGCACCAGGCAATGTAGGGCCCCTGCAAGATGCAAATGGTAATCTGGTGGCCACGTCAGACAAGAAAGCTGATATTTTTAACAGTTTCTTTGCCTCTGTTTTCCTGAACAGGGACAGGGATATCCCACCTACCAGAGGTAGGGACAATCTTGGGGATAGCTCTATCAAGCCTTTAGTCAGTGCAGATGTAGTTAGGGATCTTCTGGAAGGGCTAGACATTTTTAAATCTGCAGGTCCAGATGCCCTCCACCCAAGGGAGTTGAGGGAGCTGGCAGGGGTCATCGCGGAGCCTTTGGCCTGGTTGTATGAGCATTCGTGGTCACTTGGCCAGGTGCCGGGGGATTGGAAACTGGCTAATGTGGTCCCTATTTTTAAGAAGGGGAGGAAGGAGGACCCAAATAATTATAGGCCTGTAAACCTCACCGTGGTGCTCGGGAAGCTCTTGGAGAGGATCATCAAGGAGCACATCTGTGGGGGGGCTGCAGGGGAGATCATGCTCAGGGGCAATCAACCTGATTGCCTTTTACGACCAAGTAACTAAATCCTTGGATGATGGTGTTGCCGTGGACATATTCTTTCTAGACTTTAAGAAGGCCTTTGACACTGTCTCTCACCCCATCCTCATCAATAAATTAAGTGACTGTGGCATTGATGCCTGCACAGTTGGATGGGTAAAAAATAGGCTGATGGGGCGCACCCAGAGAGTAGTAGTGGACAGGTTGTACTCAACCTGGCGAGATGTGAGCAGTGGGGTCCCCCCCCAGGGCTCGGTCCTTGGGCCCGCACTGTTTGACATCTTCATCAGTGACTTGGACGAGGGGGTGGAAAGCACGCTGTCCAAGTTTGCTGATGAGATGTGGGGCGAGGTGGACACACTTGAAGGGAGAGAGAGGCTGCAACTAGATTTAGACAGACTACAAAAGTGGGCAGACGAGAATAGGATGGGGTTCAACGTAGACAAATGCAGGGTGCTGCACCTTAGGAGAAGGAATCCACAGAATACATACAGGCTGGGGAGTTCCCTTCTTGAAAGCACAGAGGCGGAAAGGGATCTCGGAGTCATTATCGACTCCAAGATGAACATGAGCTGCCAATGCCATACCTTGTCATGTATCCAAAGGTGCGTCTCAAGCTGGTCCAGAGAGATGATACTCCCCCTCTATGCGACTTTGGTCAGGCCGCAGTTGGAGTACTGCGTTCAGTACTGGGTGCCGCACTTCAAAAGGGATGTGGCCAGTCTGGAGAGGGTTCAGAGGAGGGCCACCTGCTTGGTGAGAGGGCAGCAGGACAGGCCCTATGAGGGGAGACTGAAGGACCTGAACCTGTTCAGCCTCAGCAAGAAGAGGCTGAGGGGGGACCTGGTGGCTGCCTACAAGCTCATCAAGGGGGATCAACAGCAAATAGGCAGAGCTCTTTTCTCCCCAGCACCACCTGGGGTGACAAGGAACAATGGTCATAAGCTGATGGAGAATAGGTTTAGGTTGGAGATCAGAAGGCAATATTTTACAGTTAGGCTGGCCAAAATCTGGAACCAACTTCCCAGGGAAGTGGTCCTTGCCCCTACCTTGGGCATATTCAAGAGGAGGTTGGACGATCACCTGTCTGGGGTCTTGTGAACCCAGCATTCATTCCTGCCTGTGGCAGGCGGTCAGGCTAGATGATCTGTTCAGGTCCCTCCTGACCCTAGCTACTATGAAACTATGAGATGGGGGGCAGTTGTGGAATTTCTACTCAAAGAGTGGGAAAGCTGGAAGCAAGCATCCCACACACCCAGCAGAGGACCCAAAGCTGGTACCACCGAAGGTCACTGCTATACAGTCTAAAGGAGCCATTTGCCAGGTCATATTACAGGGAGGAAATTACTAATAGTGTTAGGAGTTACTATTAAAGTTCACTTGATACCAAATCAGATGAGGGGCTGTGTCAAACCTTGGAGGTCTCTGGCAAGAAGAATCCTATTGGTAACAATTAGAATCTACTTGATTCCTGACGGTGCATCTTCACTCAACAGGTGTTAATGACCCATTCTCCTTTAAATGGTTTTGATGTCCCACTACTCAAGCTATCTCTTCTACTGCAATTCTTCCAAAGAATTTAGCTACTGCTGATCTCTCTTCTCCTATTTCACAATCCTGCAGAATATTTTTAGCTCTATTAAAAAAACCTAGGTCTGCCCATGGAGTCCAGTCTTCAGCAGCTGCAGCTTCAGCATTTGGCAGAGCTGCCAAGAGCAGCTGTAAATTCACTTGTGAAAAGGGTTCAAACTGTAACATTTCCCTGAGCAGGAAAGGGAGCATGAGTGAGGTTAAGACTAGGTTCTGTCCCTGTGTATACAGCTGTAACTCTAACTCTGGAAATCTATTTGCTTCTTCATTCTGCCTACCCCAAAACAAGGTGCATGTCTTATTTGGGGTGGCCTTTGTGAGAAAATACGATATTTATTATCTATTGGTTGTTCCATTTAGGATTCTGCAACAGAAATCAGTCCTGTCAGATTCTTCATGCCTGCCAGTAGCCCTGTTAAAGTCAAAGGGGAATTCTGTTAGGGTGTTAAGTTTGATCCATGATCCTTTCCAGGCCTGGGCCTCAAGCCGTGTTAAGCAGTCTTTCAAGTCACTGATATTTGAAGGGTGGCCTATAACCTACTGGAGCATGTGTGATTTGCCCAGAGGACCCTTGAAAAGTAGACACTGAACATTATTTTCACCAACAGCAAATAACCAATTGAAGTACATTCCATAAAACATTAGGATTAATATAAAAGCAGTACATGTTAATAATGGAGAATACAATTATTTTTTAAGACTATGGTTATGAGCACATAATTATTTTAAGTCTCAGTCGTTCAACTAAAAATGCCTACAAACAATAATTATACTCATAATACTTTCCTGTTGTTTTATTATTGAATTGTTATAGGAAAAGGGGCACTGTCAGAAGTGTGGAAGTTGTTGAATTAGTTGTTCAGAAATGAACAGAAAAGGTTTCCTGACTTGCAGTTTCTGTGGATTATATTCTTTACTACCTTTTAGTCTCAGAATTCTTTCCATTAAATCACTTCAAATACATTGCTCATTTCAAATTTGAGAGAGAAAGGTATACAGTGACCCTGACACAGTGGAAAGTTCTTTACAGCAATCAGACCTGTTATTTCAGTAAAATGCTGTAAGATGGAACAAAAAAGTGTTTTCAATTTAAAAACCATTTTCTTTGGGGAAGCTAAGGAAAGTGGGGGAAGGGGAAACTACAATTACTGCTTTGGGTGCCATCTAGACCCTACTGAAATAAACCTTCAACTTACACTTTCTTGGCATGAATTCTCAATTATACTAAGGTCCCCTTATGCTATTCCAGCAGTGTAAAAGGGCCCTGAAATCTTGGTATTAAAGGCCTTAGCACAAATAAGAATCAGGCCCTGTTGTTTCCAAAGTTGGGTATCTGGATACATCTACATATCCTGCCAGTCCTTTCCCTTCCCTGGTGTTTGTCCTGCAATTTCACTTCTTCAGGGACTCAGAACTTCACTGGCCTGTCATTGCTCCCTGACTCAGTGGGATGTGTAGCCAATGCTAAGAGAGCAGTGATATTGGACTCATGTTACACTTGTAGTAGATGGTATAGATCAGGGCTGTCCACCTTCTGGTCAGCCAGGAACCACATACCATGTGGCCCACAACCTTGGGGCCTGCATGAGGTGTGGGCTACAGACCTGGGGGATGCTCACTGTGTTGGTGAGCCACAGACCTGGGGAAAGTTTACCATGTATGTGAACTACATCACTGTCAGGGCGGCTAGGATCTGGAACCAACTTCCAAGGGAAGTGGTGCTGGCTCCTACCCTGGGGGTCTTTAAGAAGAGGCTTGATGCCTACTTGGCTGGGGTCACTCGAGCCCAGTTTTCCTCCTTCCCAGGCAGGGGGTCGGACTTGAAGATCTACAAGGTCCCTTCCGACCCTACTTCTATGATTCTATGTGGGTTACCTCCCCCCACCCCAGGCTCTCCCCCACCATATGGGCAGCCTAGTGAGCACCTCCTACCATGTGCACAGTGCAGGAAACCTGGTTCCTCCCCCTCCCAGTCATGCATGCCATGAGGGCAGTCTCCTGCTGTGCTGTTATGAACCCAGGAGTGTGAGCAGAAAGTAGAAGCCAGATGGGGAGGATGTGGGGGGAGGCCTGAGAAACCCGGCTTCCAGGGCAAAAGCAACAGGGGTGGTGGGGGAGGTCGGGGAACGGCAGCTGGGTGGGAGCCAGCAGGCTGCATACTAACCTTTCAGAGCCGCATGCAGCCCATGAACCACCAGTTGGACACCCGTGGTATAGATCATACTATGGTTGACTCAAAACTGGGTAAACAATGCTTAGCATGAGGGTCTATATCATAAACCTTCTTTAAAGTTTGAGCAGTGTACCAGGCCTTAAAAATAAAACCAGATAAATAGGATTACCACCCTCCCTTTTGCTCTGACCCCTCCTTGTACTTCTAATATTATTCTAGCATTCACAACCTGAAAACAACTAAAGTGTCAGAGCAGTATTTTATAATGGCCATTCACCTCTAATTCTAGTGGTTCATTAAGCACTATTAGTTAGAACATCATAGAGAGAGTTGGGGGGAGGAAGGCAAGATGAAAATCAAAATCAAGTAATTTGTAAATTGTATTTTGCAGCTTGCTAGTTAGAAGTGCTATAGGTGAAAATGCATATGCTTCCTAGATTACTAAACTTTTAAACCAGCAATTGAAAACAAGCGCTTGATCAATGATGCGGTCTCTTCTTTATTTTAGTATGCTTCATTTAATTTTCAAGGGATTTTCTCTGCCCGAATGTCTCACTCCACTTTCCTTTAACTATGGACTTTTATACGTAACTCACTGCAGGCTAATATCTACAAAGCCAAATTATTCCTTTTAAGTACTGCCTTCTACCAAATGGTTAGACAAATTGTTGGCTAATTTAAATTCTGCTCCTCTCATTACGAATAACAACCTGTTTTAATCATCCTGCCTTCACATTCTCATGCCATTAGTCCTAATTCAGATATCCACAATAAGATTATCACCAGTATACCCAAAATGACTATTAATGTTAATTTAGGACAAAAAACATCTTTTCATTTTGCTTTGCCTTAGCTTTAAAAATCTTTATTTAGATTCTTCATTTACTGTTATAATTAATGTCTACCTTGCTCCCAATCCCTTCGCTACTACAGTAAGCATCAAGTTTTAAAACCATGATTGTCAGCAATTACTCATTATTTAAATGGAGAAAACCTTGAGGCTGGGATTTTCATAGCAAGTTCCCAAAGTTAAGCTCCTAAATCCTTACTTAGCTTCATAAATAAAGTGGCTTGCTCTTCATAAGTGATTTGCACCTGGTAGTTCCCACCAACTTCCCACTGCTTCCATCTCTTCTTTTCTGTGGATCCCACTGTGCACCCCTCTTGGCGTCAACAGTTGAGGAAGCCCTGAAAATTAATTCACTCCCACTTTGGATCCTCGGTATAATGCTGGAATCCATGAAAGGAGCAATCTCAAGGACAGGATGCAGACATGGGGAAAGAGAATGCAGACAAGCAGGGAGTCATAGAGCAGAAAAGCTCCCCAACAGTGAAGCATATTCCCTCCAGAGCCTGGACTTGAACACAAGATTCCTAAGTCTCAGCATCCTGTGACTATCAGGCAGCTATCTATGATCCAGGGCTGTCCCAAGAGCTGGCAGCTGGCTTCCCAACTGACTGACTACTCAAGCTGACCAGCTCTCTGGATTCTGGGTTGTCCAGAGGGGGGGCAGGCAGGCTCCCTGGCTTCTGAGCTGTTCATTTGATAGGTAGGTGAGCTACTTGGGTTGCCTGCCTGATAGGTTGGATGGACTGCCTGCCTGCCAGTTTTTTTTAATCATTTTGAGATGTGCTTTTTCTTTCCAGTTCAGAGTTAAAATATTTCTAAATCTCAAAATCCTTTTTCTGTGAAATGGAAAACCTTTTTCCCTGCATTACTCTATGTAAGTAATTTCATGAGATAAAAACAATGTAAAAAACTTCAGATTGAAAAGTCAAGCCCTCAAAAGTTAGGAAATGCAAGAATTAAGGTTTCTTGGTAGACCTGACTTGAAGCTGGTGCTGCCTGACACACTTTGAGAGAACTGACTGTCTATTCCACTTGTTTCAGGAGCAGTCTATAGTCCTATAGTGCAGGATCTTCTGCATCTGTGCCTCCAAAACATTCTTTGGTTGCTCCTATGGATCTTTCCTTTGGAGGAGAAAAACCTTCTGGAAACAGGATTCTCTGCTTTTTACCTGTACCCCCCACAGGTAGTCGAGTATTGTTGTCTTTGATAGATTTCCAGTGTGCATCCATTCTGATATACAGTTGTTGTTTGGTTTCTTTTACATATTTTCCATCAGGGTATTTAGTACACTGGATGAGATGTACAGTATAACATTTCTGGAGGTGCAACTGTAAGATCCAGGAATGTTGATAGTTCTGTTGTGGGGGCAAAGAAGAGGACATGCCAGGTCGAGCTGCTGATCCCCTGTGCCACAGGTCAGATCCAGTCACTTTGGGCCATTAACTGAGCTCCACTGGTTTAGGTACTGGCGTAATAGATAGGGTTCAAAACCTGCATAGGGAGCGGTGGGGTGTAGGCATCGTCACTTAGTCAAGGAGTGTATCTATGATTCCAGCAGTGTAAAACCAATGTGATATCAAAAGAGCTCTGAGGAAATTCAGGCTTGAGGAAGGTTTAGCTGAATCTACGAACTAGTGAGTTGAACACTAATCAATTCTTATCTCACTGCTATGGGCAGTAGGAGGGAACTGAAGGAGGGGTACAGCCACTTCATTCTTTATGCCTTCTCATGGCAACAGGAAATGGCAGAGGGCATAAGTGTTTTCTTGACAAACACTGCTGTTTTTGGTTAACTCGGAGCACAAGCATCTATATTGGGATCCACACTGACACACAGTTGAAGAAGAATGTTCATTTTACACACGAGTACTGCTGTAGCCAACAAAGCATTGAAAGATTGCATAGCAGCCTGAGGACACATACTGAGAAGAAGCTTCCGTTTTCCAAATACACATCATTATTAGAAATTGCAGGATCCATGGCTCAGCCAGATGGTGATGTAACTGGACTGCCAGGCATTTTCCTAAGAGCTGTCTGTCAGAATGCTAATGCTGTGACTGCTACATGTAGACTCGAATGCACTATATAGCATACCTTCAACACTGCCTCAAGTGCTTGAACAGCTAAGTACAGCTGCCAGAAGAAAAGAAAAAAACCGCTCCTGCATTACTTGCTTGAATACATCTTGGAACAAGTTATTTGCTCAATTTAGCTTTGCATTCCTACTCCTGTCCCTAGTCCAAAAAAATCTTAGAAGCATAAATAGTTACAGAAGGGAACAACACATCGCTCTTCACAGGTTTCTCAGTATTTACACTATTCAGTGGTTTCTTCTCCAAAAGGAAAGTAATAAATCAGCCCAGTGGAGGTTTTGGCAGCTAATGTCAGCTAATGACATATTTAACCAGGAGCAATTAGCTATTTCTTTTCCTATGGCAGATCTTGCAGGGTCGAAGAGCCACTTTCCTTCTTTTCCCTGAGGTCTTTTCTTTGCAACCCCCTAAAAGTTTTGAATGCAATGTATTTCCAACTGAATAGTGGGGATATAGGAGAGCATAAAAAGAACATGGCTAATTGGAGGTAATGAAAGCTGTACAGTAAAGCAACTGTTTCCTTTATTTTCTGAAAAGCATAATTACTCCAAAGTAAAACCACTTTTATTCCAGAACAAAGTATCTACATGGTGGAGTTATAGCTGAATGGCTGGGATACTATCCCATATAATCAAGCCCACAGTTTCTATTCGTGTATCCATTTACTATAGGGGTAAGAATTAATGCCAGCATTGTACTAGGCAAATATCAATTATGATGACATAAAAGCTCTGAAAATCCAGCAGTTATCTCAAAGCTACATTTTTTATGACTATCCAGTACAGGATACATAATATTAGTGACTTAAATTCTTCTGGTGGCAGAACTGACAGTGCAACTTTAAATAATGAAATGGAAAAAAATAATGTTTAATTGGACAAGAGTTCCAATCCATTCTCAATGACATCCTCTGTTTGAATTTCAGAATCTTGGGCTTTAAACTTCTCCATCTTGCCTTCCACTTCCCTGAAAACTGTGTCTAATTTCATACTGTGGTATTACTTAATAGTGGAGACTCTACAACAGTGATAACAAGTTTGGAATTTTTTAAATATTCTAAAGACGATGAGAAGCAATAACCTGATTAGTCCCTTAGTTTGCTAGTTTGTCAGTTTCAGGAACAGAGTCCTTTATTATGAGGTAAGGCTACAGTAATCCCCCCAAAACTAAACATGGAAGAAGATGGACCTGCTTAGGATGCAGCAACAGGAAGAATTGTAAAGACTTGCAAAACTTTTAAAGATGGGGAAAAAAAAAGTCATGAAATTGGCAGTAGAGCGGAGAAGAGGGATAAATTACTAAGAGAAATGGAGGTAGGAGAAAAAGGAGAGTTGTCAAAATAGAGAATGAGAAGCTAAATCTTCCTGCAACTACTCTTTTTCCTTTTGCCTCTTTTCTTTTTGAAGTCATTCCCTTGTTTGCCTAGAACAGAGCAAGAGATTAGGGAGGTAGAAAGAACTTAAAAAAATTTCATAGAACAAAGCAATACTTTAATTAATAGTAGCACAAAGCATGTCTACACAAGATGCTTTACTGTAAAGTAGCATAGTTTATTGCACAGTAAGCATGTGTGTCTACATGTGCACATGCTTACTGCACAGTAAACCTTGCTAATATCAAGTAACTTGCTACCTGCAGATGCAAATAGCAAATTTACTCACGAGTAGTTACTGCGCGGTAGTGCTCGTATAGATGTCTGTCCAGGAGCAAATCTGCTCCCGGTGAGCCAGGCACCAGGGGGTAGGATATAGCTTCCTGCCCCTGGGAGCTGCCTGCTGCGAGGGTGGGCTCTGCCACCAGAGCCCTGGCAAGGACTATATCTCCCTGCCCTTGAACCAGGGAGCTCCAAGCCCCCTGCTCCAAGATCATGATGGTGAAGTGGGGGCTGGGAGATGAGGATCCTTATCTCCCAGCCCTCACTTCCCAATTGCAACCAGGGAGATAGGAGATCCTTATCTCTCAGAGCTAGCTCTGTGTTCGTGGGGCTGGTAGCGGGAGATCTTTGTCTCCCAGCCCCCACCCCAGGACCATGGAGCAAGTGCTGGGAGATAAGGATCTACCAGCACTGGCCTCATTACCACAGAGCAAGCATTGGGAGATAAGGACCATGGAGCAGGCGCTGGGAGACAAGGATCTCCCAGCACTGGATTCCTGATTGTGGAGCTGGCCTTGGGAGCTCCCTGCTGGCAGGAGCTGGGGAGCCTGTTCCCTGCTCAGCTCCATGAGTGCAGAACTGGGTGGGGAACAGGCTGGGGAGCTGAGCAGGGAACAGACTCTCCAGCCCCCATGCTCACAGAGCTGAGTGATTGCAGAGCGGGGGCTGGGAGGTCCCAGCCCCAGCTCCCTGATTGAGGCAGGGGACTTGAAAGGAGCTGCAGGTGGTGGGAGGTCCCAGCTCCCAAGCTCCCCAACCTGTTCCCCACTCAGCTACATGCTAGCAGAGCTGAGCAGGGAACAAGCTCTCTAGCCCTAGCCCTGCAATTGTAGAGTGGGAGCTGGGAACTGTCCCCGTCAGGGTCTGTGCCCTGATCAGGCGATTGAGGCATGGGGCTGGGAAAGAGCTGCAAGGGTGGGGCAGATCCTGGCCCCCTTACCCATCTACCGGTGGGACAACTAGTAGTGAGCTCCTGGCTGGGCCACTGTACTGGCACATGGGGCAGAGGGGCTCACTGATACTTGCCCCAATGGTAGATGGGGCAGGCGGCTAGGACCTGCCCCACCCCTGCAGCTCTTCTAAGCCCCATGCCTTGATCGCCCAATCAGGGCATGGGGCTGGGACCTGCCCCACTCCACAACTGCAGGGCAGGGGCTGAAGAGCCTGTTCCCTGCTCAGCTTTGCGAGCATGGAGCTGGGCGGGGAACAGGCTGGGGAACTTGGGGGCTGGGACCTGTCCCTCCCCTGCAGCTCCTTCCAAGTCCCTTGCTCCAGTCAGGGAGCTGGGACTAGGAGCTTCCTGCTTCCTAGGCAGGGGGACGTTGTCCCCACCCCGGCAGCAGGCAGCTGCCTTGAGGGCAGGGAGCAATGTCCCAGCCCTGGCCAAGAGACAGTTGTCTCCTGGCCCTGTACTCCCTGCCAGCCCCAGGCTAGTACCCAGGGGAAGCCTTGATCTTCCCCCTGGTGGCAGCAGGGGCCCATTGCAGCGCTGAAGGAAGTGGCAGTAGTTTGCTGCTAGGAGCAGCAAGTCTGGTCCCACATCCCTGCATGTGTAGATGCTTGCCCGGAAGCATTTACTCATGAATAGTTTACTTGCAAGTAAACTGATCTTGGAACAAATGCATGTGTAGATGCACCCACAGTGTTCCTTTACTAAACTCATCTTTGATACAGTTACTCTTGTTCATCCCAGCATAAACAATTTAACAACCACATTTTCAAAGGCGGTACCTACTACTATAAACTGAATCCATGTACCAAGTCCCTTCTGATATCCCCCCAGAACACCAGTACCTTCTTAATGGAACTCTAAACGGTAGAGACAGCACTAGGTAATCTCAAGTACTTCCTCTACACTTATTAACACTTAAATGGGAGCTAAGACGAAAGATAAAGAAAAAGCATTTATGATAAAGGAGGTATTTATTTTTTTGGTAATGAAGAGGGAGGCTCCTTGTTCAAAATGCTCCCAGAAAGCTAAATGACACAGAAATGTATTATGAGCGGAGATGAAAGAAGAATTTGGCCTCTCTCCCCAAACTGGACCAAAATTATAGACAGCTCATTAAAAATGTCACTAGTGTCTTATTTTCCTATGTGATTATCCACAGGGGTTATATTACTCAGCTCAGAAATGCTGGTGACCTACACTACTTCTTCAGTGAAGAAATAAATTATGAATTAATCTCAAGCTTTGGATTCCAGTGCTGTGCCTGATTTTCTTGCTACTGTGCCCAGTATTGCCTATGGTTGCATGGTTGTATGACAAACATAAATACACATGCACACATAATGGAGAGGACACCTACCAATTACCATGCACTGAAAGAAATTATTGCTGCCACATTCTACACAGCAGAAATGGAAAATGCAGAAATCCATACCTAATCTGTTGGATGGGTTCCTTTTGAAGAGGGCTCGTAACAAACTCTGGGCTTCTATGCTCAAAAACTGAGGCATTCCCAGCTTGGCTCTGAAAGGACAGAACATTTCCTCCAAATTTTCATATTTACAGCTGCAGTTCATAGCTTAACTTAATTGGGGCATACGTGCAGCCACACACACACACACACACACACACACACACACACACACACACACAGAGATGTACGCACATACTCACATGCATTTGTCACCAAAGGTGCAAATACCTGAACAGATTACAAAAAGACAGCATAATCTTCCTCCTATTGAAGCTGAAGGAAGTTTTGCCACTGACTTCAATAAGAGCAGGATGAGACCTGAAGCACCTTATACTACACCACACAGTTAAGGTTGCACACGGGTTCTAAGGGGTTATTTGCAGATGTTTCTACATTTTTTCAGTCTTTTCCCTTTATCTTTGGCAATCTTTTTCTTCTCTCCCCCGCCCTCCACCCCCTGGTTGTTCCTCATTCAAGGGCAAGCACAAATAAATTCAGAAGTCCGAGTGCAAATTTTTGGGGGGAATGTTTTTGAGCCGTAATGGCTTTTTAAAAAAAGGAAGGGAGCAACGGTATATTTTGCTTTGTTTAAAAATCTCATGCTTCTATGAATAGCTCTGGTACTTCAGTGGTACATGAAAGAAATCAGAAATTGACAGGGAGTATGTGCACAACCTTGCAAACTTTTATGCATGTGTTCAACATTGATTTAATGTGAAGAGAGGAAAGTGAAGGGCTTAAAAGTCAAGAAATGACCACACAGAGTTTTTACCACCTTAACTCTGCTCCCCCTTGTACATGTCTTATAAGCGAGTCTTTTATTACATTCAAATATTTTCCCTGAAAAGCCCCCTCAACAGGTTTATCATAAATCACCCATTCCATCTCCTATAATTTATTTCTGAATGTGATTTTCAAACCATCTAGTAGACTCAGAAGTGCAGTTTGTAGTAATGTGAACCCCTATACACAGTTTTCAAAATCTCATCCTCTGTGTGTATTTGTTCTTAGGTACATTCTGTATGCTTAGGTTCAATAGCTCATCCAATGAGCTCAGATAACACGTAGGTAGACTAAACGGATTTCATACTCACTTGAGAATGAGAGCCATTGTCTCCTTCCTGTCTTTCCCCTGGAATGGTAATGAACCAGTCAGCATCTCAAACTGTAGAATAATAAAAAAAGGTAATAAATTGATTTGCTTTATGTAGCATTTCTATATTTGACTTATTTTATTCACTTCAATTTCACTTATAATGAAATGTTTAGACTACAGAGGTCAAAAAATAGAGTTATACAAAGAAGATAGTAGAAATTTACTTGCCATCATAACCTATACAGAATATCAGAGACCAATACTATATTTCTCCTCAAAGGACTGCCTATGGAATTGCTCACACCTAGAACTTGGGAATCATGCACTAGTAGAAATGTATAACAGCTTGGTTCTTAGGGATTATATGAACCTGCTTCCTCCCCCTTTCATTTACCTGGACTCATTCCCATCGTTTTTTTTTACTTTCAGATCTAAACAAACATAAAGACTCGAAGCAAAATCAGCTGCAATTACTAAGTTTTTCCAGACTAATTCATGAAAACATCAATCAGTCAGGGTTCCTTTGAAACTGAGCAATCCTTTCAACAAGCCTGACCTGAATTTCACATTTATAATGAAAGCCCAAACTGAGGAAGCTTCCTGGGTTTGAATTTCATTTTGCTTTTCATGCTCGTACCAACAGCATCATATCTGGCAAGATACGTAGTATTGGTTGATGTGCAGACAAAGAGAGACCAGGGACATAATTCAACTATGGCATATATTAGAGCAACTTCCACTGAGGATAATGGGTATTGTGTCTGCTTACATCTGGATTAGGCCTGGGACCCTTCTTTGTAATAACATATAAACTGCTGAATAGTCAAGTTATTTAATTATAAGCATTTACAATAACACCTTTGTGTTGAGTTGTACCTTACCAGGTGAGTCATTCTGCTAATTACAGGGATGCAATTTGTGTAGTAAGGTCCTATTTAATATTGAAATAGGTGAAAAAATCTTACACAAATTTGACTTCTCCTTTTACACCTTAAATAAGTTCCCCTTAAGTCTTGCCATTAAGTCGTTATTGCTTGCAGAATGCTTTTTCATTTCTGGAAGTCTCAAAGCACCTTACGAAGTTGGGTCAACTTTAATATTACAACAGTTCAGCTGAGGAAACTGAGGCAAAGTGATTTCCCCAAGGCCAAAGAACAAATCACCAGCAGGGACAAGATATCCTGTCAGTCTGTCAACCTGTTGATGCACTGACTCACGTTTCCTCCATTTTGTTTACTATCAGGTAATTAAAATTAACGTAAATTAGTCTAGGAATAATAAGCAAGTACCTGGTGGTTGTTTTTATTTATCTTGGAATAACCAGGACAGTGGTAAAATTTATTCTGCTTTAATTAAAACAAATAATGTAAGACACTAATATAAACAGCTCATGTATACTTACACATATATCCATTTCACTATTTCAAAGAATATAAAAAGTAAAACTAATAAAACCCCCAAGGAATAGCTGCCCTGTATTTATTTAGGGCTAGCAAATTTTTAAAAAAGAAAACAAACAAAAAATCCCTATCCCAAAGCTTAAAAAGGAGCTTAAACTTCTATAAAGGGGAAGGGGAAACCCACATTTTTTTTTTCTCCTGGAAATTTAGGACAATAAACTCTACATCCCATTGACTTCCCTGGGATAACCCCAGTGAAAGGGAGGGCAGAATTTACATTTAAGTTTAAAAGTGTCAGACAAATATTTTTTGATGATATCTAAAATAAGTTCCTCCATTAGGAGATGTGTGTACATGCATATTTGTATGCATGTATAAATACGTACCATATTTACCTAAATCCAAGATAACTTCAAATTTAAGATGATCCCTCAATAGTAAAACTGTTATAATTTTCCATGTTGACAATCTAATATTTGGAGGGGCCGTCTCCAATAAATCCTTAAATTTGTCCTTCTCACTGCTTCAGCAGAGAAAGCAGTGGTAGGGAAGGTCAACAGCTATAGGGGGCAGGCAGAACCAGCACCATGTCAGACCTAGAGCCAGATCTGGAGCTGCTGTAACCAGCACTGCTGCTGCCTAGCTAGGCAGGGACTGCAGCCAGCCTGTGCTCCATGCCCCAGAGTCAGAGCTGCAACTAAGACTTAGCAGCAGTGGGAGGGGGGAGAGAAGAAGTGGCAAGGAGGCAGAGGTGATAGGGAGAGACAGAGGCTGCGGGAGGCAGCTGGCAGGTGGGACAGAAGCTGCAACTCCAATTCTATCTCAACCCCAGGTCAGGTCAGGGCTGGAGCTGGAGCTGCCTGGCCTACCGCCTGGTACTCAAATCAAAATCAAGGGACTTTTCATCCCATACAGAATAGGGGGAAAACCTTGTCTTGGATTTGAGGAAATACAGTATGTATGGGAGGCATGAGATGTCATGCAACAAATAAAAATGAAATGGAAATATTCAGACAAGGCAAAGTGTCAGAAAGATCAGGGCATTTCCTAAAATTGAAAATCTCTGCAAATGTCCCTTTTTTAGATTCACTTTCTGTGGTATTTTAACATATGCTTTTCAAAGGTGAAGCTGAGATGGTTATGAAGTATCTCCTGATTTGTATTAAAAAAAAAAAAAAGCATTACATAAATGTTAACTAGTTTTGTCTTCTTTCATCAGCGCTTCATTTTAATTTTTTAACAGAGATTGGCACTATTTACTCATTGCTGCTTGAAGTGAAATCATTGCATTCCTTGTAGATCTTAAGTCATTCCATATTTAAGAGAGATCATTCATCGTCATCATCATCATCATCGTCAAGCACACTGTAACTTTATGCACACTAAACCTTCACTCCTGTTGTGGTGACCCTAGCACTGAGTTATCTAACGTAGGTGGGGAAAAAACCTAATTTTATTTGAAGATTCACAGTACCATTTGCTGGCAGTGTCTGCACAGCAATAATCCATAAATTCAAAGTCTACAAAAGCAGGCTGCCAAGCTCTAGGGGGTTAGTTTCACTCAGAACATCCCCCAGATTGTTTCATTCTGTTCTGAAGAAGTTTCTCTACCTGAGCTACCCAAGCTACTGCATTTCCTGTTTTAGGTAAGGTGCAGTTCTGTGATGCTCATGAATCTGTCTTTCCTAAAATTAAGAACCTTCATGCTTATGTCATGCCTGAATGAAGGCAGACCTAGACACTTTCAGAACCATAAATATCATGGAACCATTTGACCTGATAAGAGCTCTTAAAATGGTGTCACCAGCAGTCAGTCACCAGGAAAAGCACTGCATGACTTAAAGATCTGGATCAGAGAAAAAAAGAAACACCAGTATGATAGTTGTTTTAGCTGGAGAGAGGACAAATCAATAGTCAGGAAGGCTTAACCTCTTTGAGGAGACACATCATTCACATGTGCAAGCTGGACTAAGATATAAACAAGACCCGACAGGAAGGTTGGGAACGGTGGTAGCCTTGGAGGGTCAGAAGGAAGTTATTATTTTATTCTGATTAAATGAAATTTTCAGTAACACTTTCAAAAAGTGCCTAAGTGACATAGAAGTTTAAGTCCAGGTTTCAAAGAGACCTACCCTTCAGGAGCCTAAGCTTCATTCAAAGGGACCAAGTCATTTTTTTTTTTTCATTGGGACTTAAACACTTCTGAAACCTGAAGCCTTCATTTAAGCAATGAGAGAAGTACTAACCCCAAGCTGTGTCTATCCCACAGCTCCAAAGAAGATGCTGTGAGTGTGAGTTCGGTATCTAACATAGTAATGTAAGTATAGTTGGACGAGCTGGGCATGAGCCCTGGGCACTGCCTAATGGGGGTGCAGAATGGAGCTGGGATGGCACCTTACCCTGCTATCCTCTCTCTCTCCAACCCCTCTGTACTCTTCACCCTCTCTGAAGCAGCTTGGGTTTGGCAGTGGGGAAGGCAGAGGAGTGGCAGTGCTGAGAGTTGCAGGAGCAGTGGCTGGTAGTTTGCTGCTGCTAATGGAGATGTCACCTCCTTTTTGCTGCTGAAAACCATTGTTTTTTGGCTGCTTGACACACAACGGTGGCAAAAAAGGTGGCAACATCTCTCCATGCAGCAGCAAATTTCTGGATGCTGCCCCTCCTCTACACACTGCACTGCCCAGGGTGCAGTGTTGGTCTTTGATCTAACATGTTATCCCTCTAATGCTTTCTCTCTTGTCATCTTCTTGCTATTAAACACCTAATTAAAAAACCTGACTGCTACAGTGATTTAATTTGGTACACTGTCTGATACTGTATCAGGTGACACCAGTCTGAGACAGCCTGGTCAGAGGCCATGTAGAAAGAAAAGGTCTGTTGTTTCCACTCGCATGGGATACCATAGAAAGAACTGATTTACCACACAGGCACAGAGCACCAATCAACCTGAACATAGGCAGTTCAGATGCCACACTGTTTAAAACAAAATAAATTCTGTAAGTGGTAATAAGCTGTGTTAGTAACTCTTGTGCATGGTGAAGAGAACATCTTTTACCTCTACCTTCAATCACCAGCAATTTGTTACTGCATTTCTCTAATTACATGTTTCTATTATAAGGGTCACATCAACTTCAAGAGACATGCACTTAACATTAATATTTAAAAGTCAGTGCTGCTACAGTGCATCATATGTATCTGTGTTTCTTGCTTCACCAAGTTGAATCAAGGCAGCAGCTGGAAGAACGCATTTGTGTTTCTGTAACTGCAATGCTAATGTGCTTAATGTAATGCTGAAGAAGGTTAAAAAAACATTAAGTAAACAGCCAACCCATCTTCAAAAACTGAAACAGCTCATCTTGTCATTAGTTAAAGCCACTGCACAATTCCCTACATATTCCTGTTGCTTATCAAAGAATATTAGCAATCCTGCTCCACCCTGAATATAAAACTTGATAAAGGGAGTTAACAATAACAGCTATAACCCCTTCATGTAGACAGAGCCTTTGTTGGGGGGAGGGAGGAGCACGGAGGTCCACAGTGCAGGGACTGGGAGTGAGGCTGTAGGCCTAAACACACATTATAGGATTTTGGTCACATGAGTAGGCATCAGACCCTCTCTAGAGTGTTGCTAAAAGGTTCAGATTCTATCCACCCCTCGCATGTTGGATATACCTTAGTATGTTCCTCAACCATTGTCTACTTATCCCTGGGATCTTATATGGGGCCCAATGGCCTGGTTCCTGCCCACTCCTCTGTTTCCCACCATATACACACTCTGGCACCATTATGGTATCCTCATTGGATACAAGATGGCAAGTGCACCATCCTTTAGCTCTGAAGGACTGCTGCCTTTTCCCAAGCCTGCCTGCTCTCCTCATACCAATAAGTAATGGGAAAGGTAATATTTTTAATATCCCAGTTAGTTGATCTCATAGAGCATTTAAACACACTTTTTTTTCCCAGTGATGTGCTGGATACCCTCTGCTTCAGAGCAGATTCAATAGAGTCTGCTCCACATGTGAGCTGAGGCAAACTGCACTGCGCCATGTGCAGTTGTATAAGTGGAGAAATGTGTGTCAGCATGCCGAAAATGGTGGTGGCGGTGCACTTTTGAACTAAAGCACCTCCAAAGTGTTTTAGTTCAAAGGTGCACCGCTGCCATTTTCTCAGCGCTGACATGAGTTTCACCACTTATACAACTGCATACATCGCAGCGCCAGGCACTTTTCAAAGTGCCCAGTGCTGCAACGCACACATGTATAAAACAGCTCATAGCGTGCCTATAAATGTGCTGCAGGGAGAGGGAGGGGGGCATTTTATTTAGGGTGGTTCCCAGAGAGACTCTCTAATTAAAATATTACAGTGTCATGGGTACTAAGCCCCTGCGTGTTTAAAAATGGCCATAGGATGCTTTAACTAAAGCTCATTCAATGAGCTTTAGTTAAAGCCCCCCCAGTGGCCATTTCTAAACCCGTGAGGGATTATATATGTGACGCTGCAGCAATATCAGAGCATTCTAGAGCAGATTCAATAAATCGAGTCTGCTCTGATGCATTCGAACCACACCACATCAGATCTCACATATAGGCACCCAGAGCGATGCTCAAAGATTCTCTAGCAACACCATGCTATGGATTATGTAGCCAGTGGTTCCCTAGCAACAGCATACTATGGATTATGAATTTATGCTTGTCTAATGAGTAGCTGTGAGGGAGTCTCTGAGGGCTCCCTAATTACCATGCTAGGCATTATAGGATGCCATATGTTCCTGCCTTAGTTCATAACTAGCTACAGTATTTCCTCCTCTTCTACTTCAACTCATGGTATACTTTGATTTGAACCAGACGGTAATACTTATTTGATTACTCTAGATGGCAAGAAAATGAGAGAAGCAGTCCCGCGGTGCCTACAGTGGAAACCTTGTATAAAGACTTTGCATACTTGTGTAGAAGGGGGAACCGTACTCCTTGAGGGTATATGTAATGGGAACTGGCTCCTGCTTCAGATAAAAAAGCAAGTCAATGTCTGGGTGTGGGGAACACTAGGATGGGAGCAGAAGATGGGAAAAGAATAGGCTACACAAACACTTGAAGGCCTGGTCTGCTGAAATATTGTGAGCTCGGGGTGACGTTCAATGTTGCACTACAAACCTGAGTCCACATGATTTCAGAGAGAGAAACATTTGTGTCAGGACTCCTTGGTTGTGATCTCAGCTCTGCTAGTGACTGCCTATGAGGTCTGGGCAAGTCACTTAATCAGCATCTCATTTTTCCCATTTGGAAAAAACAGAGTTAATATTCATGGTGTGAAACATAACTAATTAGTGCTTGTAAATAGCTTAAAGATCTTCACATAGCAGGTGGTATACAAATCCAAATTCACTTCCACAGGGATGGAAGTACAGTTATACTTAGATTTGATTCTTGGTATTGATCTATTCAAATAAGTACTTGTACACTGTCCAGTGCTTCGTATTTAAGATTTTGTAGTACGATTAAGTTTTAAGTAAAAGTGATAGCGGAACAGAATATTTTCTTTCTGGCCAACAGCCTGGTAAGATATGAAGTAGTTTTGTCTGCTTGCACAGATGTTGTAAGTGCATTCTAAAACAAAAAAAAAGATTTCATTTTATTCATTATGTATTTATCACACTGTGTAGACACATTTTTTTTATCCGTGGTCTCCAAACCTGTCACCATTCACACCCATGACTATTCTTCCCCCACATGCACATAAGGCTGTCTGGCTGGTACAGGCTTTCCCTCACAGTTAGACATCCACAACTGCCTGAAGGTTTACTGCTCTGTAAATCAACCAGAGAGCACAAGAAGAGACCAGTGCATCTCCTGGCCTTCTAACAGACTGATGACAATCTCAAAAACAGGCTAATCCACCAGGATCAAAAATTGTGTTGTGTGTTCCACAAATCTCTCACAAAGCAGCAACAAATAGACCAGATATATCTACAACTATTTAACTCTTCGGGTGAATCACTTAATAATGATATCCTTGATGAAAAGCTTTCAGTAATGTCACTGGAGCAGAACTATATCTAGGTGTAACAGACAGCCCTTGCCCTGTTACTGGGGGAAGACTATGAGGCCAGCAGGACCGTCAAGGGCCCTTTAAGAGCAGGGCCTTTGTGGCCCAGAGAAAAGGGAGCTTATGGGAGGAAAAAAGCAGCTGCAAGGGCCTTCAGAGAGAAATCCCAGGTGGCAAGCAGCCAAAGGGAAAGGGATACAGCCCCTGCAAAGGCCAGTAGCTCTGCCCTAAGGAGTGGCCAAGTGCTTAAGTAATTGCATCCAAAGGAAAGGCAACTAGCAGGGCTGCAGGGTCTAATAATCAACCCCTGTACTCAGGCCAGACAATAGATCTGGCTAGCTGGAAGTGGAGGGGCTTGGGGAATAAGAAGACTTACCCTCAGGCTACAGGGGCATTCTAGCCCTGGCTGGGGAGGAGGCAGGACTCCCAGTCAGAAGACACTGATACCCAGGAGCTCAATAAGAGGAGCCCTGGTGGGTAAAAGGGAAGAGAAGATTTATTTTTTGTGGTTTCCTTTTTATTCTTGGCAGGGTTTTAAATGGATGTTAGTTTTGTTGGCGAGTGCCCGGAGTGGTGGTATTTTAGCTGGAAGTGGTTGCAAGCATTTCTTTTCCTTTTGACTAGAGAACTGGTAGAGGCTTGGAGGGGAGGTGGAGGCTGCACTGCAGGCACCTTAAAGCACCCTCTAAGCTTAGCTTATTGTAGGAAAGAAGACCACACATGAAGGGGGGGGGGAGAGAGAGAGAGAGAGAGAGAGAGAGAGAGAGAGAGAGAGAGAGAGAGAGAGAGAGAGAGAGAGAGAGAGAGAGAGAGAAATTTAATCCCTTCAAGGCTAGACCAGGGGCTTAATCCCCAGTCATGCCGCTGCCGCCAAGGAGACAAGGCCTAGCACTAAAGGTAGCAGCTAGATTAAGTAGGTCTGAACCAAGAGAGATGCGGTCCAGACAAGTATAAACAGGTGGAGCCCTATAGGAAAACATTAACTCCAAGGCTCTGGAAGTCATGTCCATAATTGGTTATTTTATCAAGATGTGGCAGGTGAGACTTTTGGTGGTGGTTTAGAAGAGCTAGAGTGGGGGCAGGCTAGCCAGCCAGAGGGGGCTACTCCTGCCACACTAGAGGTCTAGAATCTGTTCCTAGGAGTGAATGGAAGTCAGGAAAAGGGAAAATAAAATGAGTCTGGTTATAACAAATGCCTCCCTTTCACAATTCTGCATCCCTCATCGCACCTGTATGTAAACAGAGCTAAGCCTGGCACCATCATTTACTAAAAAGAGAATCAGCTATTGACTACTGGGTGAAACAAGATATTGGAGTCAAGATATGATGGCAGATTTATAGTTTCATTGAACAAGACTGTTTTGAGAAACACGCATTGGATTACCTTATGATAACAGTGACACTAGTCAGTATATACAGCAGAAGAGCTACTGTTTCTGTTTCTAAGTGTCTGCCACCAAAAAGAGTCAGAGAGCAATGTTGGCATGAAGTTGAGGCAAACCCTACTTGATTTCAAAAAAGCCTTTGACTTGGTCTCCCATGATGTCCTCATGGTAAAATTGGAGAACTGCAGCCTCGGCAACCTTACAGTCTGATGGCTTGGGAACTGGCTCCATGATCGGACCCAGGGAGTGATAGTTGATGGAACTGAGTCAACATGGCACATGGTGACCAGTGGCGTCCCCCAAGGCTCAGTACTCTTTAATATATTAATAAATAATCTGAATTGGGGTGTCAGAAGTGGACTGGCTAAGTTTGCAGACGACACCAAATTATGGGGAAGTGCAGACACACTAAAGGATAGGTTGGCAATTCAGGCTGACCTGGACAGACTCACAAAGTGGGCGGATCAAAACCTGATGACATTCAACTTGGAGAAATGCAAGGTGCACCTTGTGAGAAAAAACCCACATCATACTTATAGGCTCGACAGTGCTACACTCACTAGCACCATGACCGAAAGAGACTTGGGGGTCATGACTGACCACAAGATGAACATGAGCCACCAATGTGATGCTGCAGCTAGCAAAGCAAATAAAACTCTGTCTTGTATCTATTGATGCATCTCAAGCATGACCCATGAAGTCATTCTTCTGCTTTAATCAGCCTTGGTGAGGCAGCAGCTGGAGTACTGCATCCAATTCTGGGCTCCACACTTTAGAAAGGAAATGGAGAAGCTTGAGAGAGTTCAGAGGAGAGCCATGTGAATGATTAGAGGTCAAGAGAACAGGCCTTATGAGGAAAGGCTGAGTGTCATGGGACTCTTCAGCCTGGAAAAGCGAAGGCTCAGGGGTGACTTGGTAGCAGCCTGTAAGTATATAAGGGGGGGTGCATCAGGAAGTGGAAGAACATCTGTTCACCAGAGCACCGCCAGGGAAGACAAGATCTAATGGTCACAATCTGCTGGAAGACTGTTTTAGACTGGACATAAGGAACAACTGTTTTACTGTCCAAGTCTCCAGAGTCTAGAACAGACTCCCTCAGAAGTGGTGCAAGCACCTATTCTGGATACCTTTAAGAAATGTTTGGATGCTTACCTTGCTATGGTGATCTGACCCCAGCTGACTTCCTGCCCCTTGGGCAGGGGGCTGGACCCAATCATCTTGCAAGGTCCCTTCCAGCCCTAATATCTATAAAATCTACTTAGTTTGGAGTCAGTAGCAAATTTTTTATTGATTAATGAGACCAGGTTTCGATCCTTATCAGGTAAGATTATTTATCTAATACAAGTAAATAATAATAATACTCTGCACATTCCTTCATCCTTTAAGAGGATGTTAGATGAGTCCTCAAAACACTCCTATGTGTTTTGTAATAGAGTAACGGAATAGCATACAGCTTGATTCTCCCCTATGCCTGAGAGAGTAGGGTGACAGGGAGCTGATAGCATCTTCCTGATTCCTCTTTATCCTGTTACCATGTGCTGCGAATTGAGGTCAATGGTATAACAGATGAGATGACTGGGTACTACGACGCAGTGGCAGTTGTGAGTGTTAAGATAAATACTATTTCATTACTCTCTCTTCACCCAAATATTTAGAATTTACTGCAGAGAGTGGATTTCTCACCCTCTTGGTCAAGATTTCAGATATCAATATTATGGCTCTCATATTTGTTTTCTATTAAGGTATATATACACCCCAGCAACTAGCATATTTGCTTTGTGTTCTGTAAAATGTTTTAAGGAATATTTTAACCAGAATATGGACATCATTTCTTTATATCTGATCTTTGGACCATCATAGACACAGCTCTTCTATCAGGGCATGTTACTGAGGGTTCAAGGAAAATAGTGCATAAAATAGGTATGCTCAGGGGAAAGGGATAGAAACAGAAAATCCTCCTGTACCTTTAGCATCTAGAAATCCCTTTTTACTGTTCCAGTCTATTAATTGTTAGAAGGGAAAAAATTAAAGTGATTAAAGCTGCTTTTCTCTGAGGTGTCTGGCAGCACTCAAAGGCTTAAGCACCAGCTTACAGTTGATTTCCCTATCTCAACTTCAACTTTTTTCTGCAGGTCATTTCCAATGTTTGTGGCAGGCTTGCCAGTAGCACCCCAGCTCACCAGCTTGAAAGGGCTCAGAGTGATTTGTGGGGCATCTCCCCCTCCCTACCAATCAGGAAAGGTAAGGGGATAGGCTTGCCTCGCCCCTAACCAGGGGCAAGGTGAGAAGACAGACCAGAGGGGGAACTAACCCCTCTGCTTTCTGATTGGTCCAGTCTCAAACTGGGGGCACAGCCTCCAGAGGGGATAAAAAGGGAGTGTGCCCAGCAGACGGGCAGCTTCAGTGAGGGACAATGAAGAGGGCTGATGAAGAGCTGGTGGAGTTGACAAGCGGGGCAGAGCAGTTGCCCCAGTAGTGTCCAGGGACGGGAGCAGCAAGCGGCTGCATCCCAGCCCCGCCACAGAGGGAGCCGCAGCGACAGTGCACAGCCTGGTGCATGGAGGGTCTGGGAGCGAATGGGACCTCACCCACTGCATGGGGCAGCATGGGTCTCCAACCTCCAGCACGGTGCAGGGGCCATGGTGCACAGGCATGGAGGGTCCAGGAGCAGATGGGACCTCAGCAGCTGCACAAGGTGGTGCAGGTCTCCAACCGTGCATGAGGCAGAAAAAGGGCCATCGGTGCACAGGATGGTTCACAGAGCCATATTGCTGAAGGGGCCCTGGCAACTGCACATGGCAGCATGGGTCCCCAACCCTGCATGAGGCAGGAAAAGGGCCTTTGGTGCACAGGACAGTGCATGGGCAGAGCGTGGGCTGACACACCAGGAAAGCTGCACGAGGCAGCTAGGGTCATTTCACAAAGGGAGGAGACACCTCCCCCCTCCCCCACACCGGAGATGAGTTGGGCCCCATCAGGCCTACAGGGAGTCATGAGTCCCCCTGGAAAGGGATTTCCACAGGGGAGGAGAGCCCACCATGCTATGGGTGATGGAAGGAAAGCCCCCGATGGGAGGGGGACATATTGCCTTGGGGTACAGCAAGGGATCGAGGGCTCCTGCTTGCTAAGGGGGTTCCCAGGTTAAGGGGCCCTGTCAGTTTAGTAGCCTGAGTGGAGTCCAGGGTGCTCTACTGGGCGAAGGGGTTCCTCACCGGGTTGTCATTTCTTCATTGGGCTCAGCTGTGTGCCTGGTATTGGTATTGGCCTGGTATTGGTATTTATCATATATAGTATTTTATGCAAATGTGTTTGTATGCCATGTAACCTCTTATACTAATTCTTCACTATTGACGCATCACTGTCAGTCATTTGATTACTGACCCTGTCAACTAAGCCCCTGAACCTGCCCCCACCCTGAGCCTGTAGGAGGGGCAAGGCTGCAGTCTAACCCAAAGGCCACTGGGAACCAGCCATATGCATGGGTTTGGGGTTTAATCAGAGTGTGTTTGGGTGATTTGTGGGCGTGTATGTATGTATGTATGAGTTGATGATTGTAAATTATAAATACTTTTTTAATATTAAACCTGTACATAGGTAAGATTTATTGAGTGTCCCAGCTCTTTGCTCTTTAGGAAGAAGAGGGGAGCTGCATACAACTAGGCAGTCACACCTCCCACAGCACACCTGCACCCGCTGACCACCCCTTCATTTGGAAAGGGGGTACCTTTCTGCGTACCACCCCAGTTACATGTTAAGTCATGGGGAGGGAAGCAGGGGAGAAAGAGAGATGGAGGGGGAGAAAAAAGTTTCAGATTAGTCAATACCCTGAAGAGGAGACCAAGGAGACTCTACTATTACATGGAAGACAGAGAAAAAAAATCTACGTGGCAAATAAAATTTACTTTTACTGAAGGCAGATCATGAAAAGGCACAGACTTACTCCCAAAGTAGGCATGTAAAAAGGAGCTCAGAAGCTCTTGTGTAGACTGGCATATGAGATAGAAGCTTTTAATTTCACTGATCCAGACTTAAGTAATTATTGCCTTATTGTCAGAGGCACTGAGCACCCATAACTTAGTCAACAAGAAATATGGATAATTAGGCCTTCTGAAACATGGGCCAGAAGTAACAGTTTTGAATTAACAGCAGTCCACCACTTAGTCCAGTGGTACAGCTTACAGAAGTTAAATTTGGCACTGATTTATCATTGTCCCCCAACCTTTTTTCCTTTGGTGACACCTGGTGTATTTGTTTGGGGCAGGAGTGTCAAACATTCAGCCCATGGGTGGGATCCAGCCCACCAGTCTACTGATGGGATCCTGGAAATTGGGGGCATGGCTAGAATGCAGGGCTTATCAGAATCCAGAGCCCCTAGGCCCAAGTTGACAATGCCATTGGTGGCAGGAGGGGAAGCAAAAGCTGTGCTAATACAGACTTCCTCAGGCTGCAGCCCTTTGCCTTACCACTGCTGCTGTCACAGTGGCTGCCATACTGGCCCCTCTAGTTCTGTCACAGCTGCCCGTGACTCTGTCAACCCTTTCAGTCCCACCACTTAGGTATCTAAGAGCCTGTGGATACCTGTAGGTACCTAAGAGCCAACCCCTCTGGGTCCCACTGCTGACCCCTCCAGTCCTGCCGTAGCCATTCTATGCCCTTGGCCAGTTCTATCCCACAAGAATCCCATGCTGTCTGGACCCATCCCAGGACATGGGATGAGTTTGACAGCCCTTGTCTAGGGTATGTCACTCATCAGAAAGCACAATGCAGTGCCATGTTGAGATACTCAAGAAAGCTCAGGTACCAGTAGTGGTATAACTGCATTCTGCTGGGCTAATTTACCCTGCTTACCTTTTTCAGTAGGGTTCATGTCAATGTACTATATCTTTTTTTTCAAAATCTGGACTACATGACACAGTGTTGTGCAATGTAGATACACCTTCAGATAGCCTGCTATTCAGGAAAGGAGCTTTGTTTTTTTTCATCTGTCTGTTAAGTGCCTTGTCAATTAATGAGAATAATTTAATGACAATAAGGCTCAAATGATGTTATTAGCAAAGCTAACCGCACTTTATCATGCATCAGCAGATGCATGACAAATAGAACCAAAGAGGTGATACTTCCTACTCATGACTGTAGTGGCTCAAACTCAATCCTTAAGGGCTCCAGTCATGACCTCCATCCTTCCCTATAGCCACACCCATGCCAAACAAAGTGCCACTGTGTTATCCTTCACTCTCCTGTTCAGGCTCCAGTCCTTTGCGCTTTGGTCCACAGGTCACTCTGGCTGTAGGCCTTGAGCCTAGGCCCACGTGCTGTGGCCCAGCTTCTTAGCCTCCGCCTCTTTCTCAGGCCTCAGGCTCTAGTCTTTTTGATTGCTGCTTGCTCCAGTCTCCCTCTTATCCTCTTTCTCTGTCTATAACACACTGACCCTGGCAGGGCCAAACCTGAACTGCCTCTTTGGTGCCCCTGCATGGCCTCCTAACCACCCAAGAACCACAAACTGGTCCTCTGAATGTTACTATGCTTATCACAACAAAAGAATGAAGCCCATCAAGGTACTCCCAATAAAAAGAATAACCTGAATTAAAATTATCCCCACCCTGGGTGAACTGAGAACAAAAGAAGTGGCTTCTTGCCTTTGTATGTCAGGGTTGCCTTTACCATAACTCCTGGCTCTACAACAGCTTGCCTGGGAGATCTTTATTCTTCCTCAGCCAGAGCTAGAGCAACCCCGCTGGCAAGTCTCTTACACCATACATCCCTCCCCATCCAGCAAACCCGTCCTATCACTTGGCACAAGCACAGTAGTCCCTTATTAGCCCTTTCAGCCCTGCTTGGATTCACTACACTTGTGGCAGGGTTGTTGATGATTTCTGATAGTCTGTCTCCATTTCCCCAATGGCTGCTTGCCTCCAAGGGCTTTCCCCTAGTGACATTGTTGTCTGCATTCTTATCCCTTCAGGCCACAAAGACCCTACTCTTAAAAGGCCCTCACAGGTTTTGCTTATCCCCGAGTCTTCTCTCAGTAACAGGGCAAAGGTTCCCTGCAAGAGAGGGGGAGAAGGGGAAAGAGGAAAAAATACCTCAAATCACTTGGGGATATGAACTGAGTTGCATCCAAATGGCCAGAAAGTTTCTTAGGATAGAATGAATGATTTTATAAAGGAACAAAAATGTGCCCTGAAATTATGCAAACCATAACTGGTAAATGAAGTTCAAAAATGTGGATTTAACTGCAAAAATCATTTAGGTAGCAGGTGTGGCAGAATGCCATCTCAGTCTCTCCCCAAACTCTGCTATCAGGCTTATTACTTATCTGACAATTTGGTTACCATGGTCACTGCAGAGGGCAAGCACCCCTGCCCCTATCTGCTTCAGGTAACCCTGAGTTGTAACCTGAGCTGGATACACTCCTGAGGGAGGAGGGGACCTGCTCGCTCTGCCTATGTGACTGGCCTCACACACCTGGGAAGCGGGGGGGTGGTGCTTGAACTCCCTATTATCCTAAGCAATAACATCAGGACTGGGAGGGGAGCTAAAGACCCAGCAAGTCTACCTGGCAACCAGTGATACATTTCAAATTGGTTGGCTGGCAGCCAACAGCTGCTGGCCTTCATTGGATCAGGTAAATAAGGTTATCAGGTCTATATAAGTTAAAGACCACCCAGGAAAAGGGGTGACAGCCATGATGAAGACACAGAGAGTAGCTCAGCTCTTTCGCTCTCTCTCTTGAAACACATGGACACACTATGAACTGCCTGCCTCCAGAGGAAAGCTTTGTCAGCTTCTGGATGATACTTGTGAGTAAGCTCCTTAAAATCTAACCAGATACATAGCTTACAGTAACATAGATGTGTAATCAAAGGCTATCCAGTCAACCCATTTGCTCTAAGGTATTTCTCTGATATTGCTCTACCCTGTGCCCTCTTCCAAACCTACTCCTTGTAATCAGCTCTCCTCTGTACCTAGCATGGAAGGCTTATTGGAAGAAGGTCTAGAGTATGCTTTAGGCTCCCCTTGGTCCGGCTGACTAAGGGAGACCACTATTTGTGCTTCAGACCAAGGGAAGCACCCCAAGTTCTTCCAGTGGGTCGAGTACCCTTCAGGTCTATAAAGCCTGTGTATCTCATGAGGCACAGAGCCACTAACAGACCGAGACTCGTGAGTGGTGGCAGTATTACCCCCAGGCTTGTGCGTGTGCTCTAGGAAGGGTGTCGGCCAGATGTGAGGTGCCCCCAGGGAGGCGCTTGGAGTCTGGAAGGTGGTCAGCTGCAGTGAGGTGGGTGGCTCAGCACAGGAGCACCACCTACTGGCCTGCCACAGCAGGTATGTGATAGGTCCACAGGACTAGAAAGGCTCTCCTTGGGCATGAGTCCAGTCCCTAGTACTACTGGCATCAGGTCATATAATCCTCTTCACAGATTTATCAAACTCCATCTTAAAATTAGTTAGGTGTCTTTGTTCCCCTTACTCCCATCAGAAGACTATTCCAAAATCTCATTACTCAAATGGGTAGGGACCTTCTTTTAATTTACAGGGTAAATTTATTCATGGCCTGCTTATACCTTTTTGTTCCTGTGCTAATGTCATTCTTCAACTTAAATAGTTCTTCTTCCTCCACAGTGGTAAGTGTTCTGATGCATTTGTATACAGCAATCATATCTTATATTTTAGCTTTTGTTTCTCTAGATGACAAGGGGCTTCCCATTTTCCTAATCATTTTAGTAATCCTTTTTTGCACCTACTTGAATTTCATTTAATCTGCTTTGAACACGGCTGACCAGAACAGTTCACGTTGTTCCAGATGAGGTCTCACTAGAGCCTTTTATAATAGCATCAACACTTTATTTTTTGTCTCTACTTGAAATACCATGACTGCTACAAGATTACATTTCAGTGGGGATGATGTTGGTGCCTCACAGATATCCTGTGATTACCAATATTTCTCTTCCTCAATCATTTGTGATTTGAGTTCCCAACTTCTAGAATAAATTTTTATTATCATTCTCTAAGTGTGTGATCTTGCACCTTGTATTCTTACATTTCAACCCATTCTCAAATATTGTGTTTCTCAAGATCAATTAGTTCTTCCTATAACTTAGACAGCCATATCATAATATCTTTCATAGACCAACTGAGCTCCATCTTAAATGTTTGTGCTCACTATTCTTATTGGAAGCCTATTTCAGAACCTCACTCCTCCAGTGGATAGAAACCCTGTTTCCAATATAAGTTAATTCAGGGCTGTTTATATCCATTTGTTTGTGTGTCAACATTGTTTTTTAGCTTAAACAACACTTTTCTATTCTTATTATTTACCCCCCACCCTCAAAGTCTGTACGGATAATATAGACAACACTTGCAATAATCCCTCAACCCCTCTGATTTAACAAATAATATTCCATGTGGGATTATATCAAGTACTTTATGAAATTCTAGGGAAACTGATTCTACTGCATTTCTTTTGCCTCAAAAACTGGTTATTTTATTGAAGTAAAGACATCAAGTTAGTCTACTTTTGATGAACCATTTTTAATTTTCACTTATTTTCCATTTATTTCCATGTTTTAAAAGTCAGCTGATATAGCTTCTATATGGATGAATCCAGTCTATACAGCTGACCCCTAAACAGTTGTGTAAAGGCAATAAATATTTAAGAAACAACAGAAAGATGACCCTCAACCTGATAATCTAGTTCAATATCTTGTAAGAAACAATTGCCACTGAAGTTCGAATCCCTTTCCTCTGAGCCAATTGATACACTTGTGTATGAGACCACTATGTGATAGGTGGCAGACATAATCCTAATAACTAGACAATTTGAAAGGATAAGCAAAAGACCAAAAGATACCTGCTACCCTAGCAGTTCCTAAGGTCTGTTTAAATTGACTTCTTTCTTTTGTGACTTGGTGATTTTTAAAATTCTGTTTCCCATACCTCATCCTGAAATACCTTCAGCAAACAGTAAGAAGAAAGCAAAGATCCAAAGAGGTCATAATCAAACACGATGATAAGAGATTGGGAGAGAGGAAGAAAGAAGACACACCTTTTGTCAGCCTATTTCTAGCAGAGAAAATAATATGACTCCAAACAGATAATCCCACAGACCACTAACAAAAACTCACCATGTCTGGTGTCAAAACTAGCACTTGAAAGCTTTAGTTTTACTGATATTGAGACAATAACTGAAAAGTGAAGGGGAAGCACAACTGCACACAGAACTACCAAGGTAAAATGAATGCCCTCTAAAATGTGCTCTTTTTACATAACAGCAAAACACAGATGAAGAGGGCAATTTACCCCAGAAACAGGGTAAATTATCCCACACTGAACTCCATGCTGCTGTAAGTAAACTGCTTACTGCAAACTAAGCTAGTTTAAAAGCTGGCCCAGGCATCCCTATGCTATGCTGCAGTCTCCTCAAGTAGGGACTTGAGTGGAGTGTGGTGTCGTACAAAGCTGATCACCTTTTCCAGGATTAACACAAAAATAATGTGGGTGGCAAAAAACAAGGTGAAGTGGAAGGGGGAAGGGAATAGGGAGTGCTGGCCAAGGACACTTTGGTTCTTTGAAGGTGCATTTTTCAAAAACTGATCCCGCTAGGTTCTTATGAAGGAAGATCCTATGAGAACACCTAAATCATTAGAAATCAAACCAAAGAACATGTAAATCTCTCTCTTCTCAGTACTGCCCAGCATTAGATTAAATGCTGCAGAAACTGAGTCCTGCTGGGTTTCCCTGAGAGGTCAGGGACATCCTTCTGACAGCTCCTACTGTGGGAAATTGCTTCCACATTGGAACCGAGTCAGTAGATAACAAAACACTTACTTTATTTGTTCTCAGGGTGCTTGTATTTTTCTGCACTTGTCCTGCTTTTTTCTTTTGGACTACAGTTATAATAATGGCTTATTGTAATCAATTATAACAAGCATTTTATGAGAGAATTAGCAGGAGGAAAGAGAGAAAAATTAGAGGCCAAATGTCATCTCATATGATGTCTGAAGTAATTAGTTTCCTATTGCTGATGCCATGCGAATGATCAAGCAATTACCACCCATATATGCAATCCACTAACTGCTGATAGTGTTGCTACTTAAACTGAAAAATCAAAACAGCTGCTTTTCCCCTTTCCCACCAAGAGAAGAAGTATAAATTCACCATTACCATTAGCACACCGAAGGACCACCAGTCTGCACTCTGTGTGTGCCCTCGCCGGTTGACCACCTCTGGAGCCATGTACTCTATTGTTCCACAGAAAGAATAGGCTCTCTTGTCATGGTCAATGGCCTCTTTGCTTAGACCAAAATCTGGACATATGTTTTAAAAAAAGAGGAATTTGGTTAGGTCTTGATTTACAATCAGAAATGATCAAGTTAAGTTTAAACAGCACTTTTTTGTTAATGAGAAAGGAAACAGCTTATAGCAGGAAGTGAAGAATGTGAAAGCCATGTTTGTCTACAAAATATTTTACATGTACATAAATGCCAAAATGGAAGCTGGAGGTTGCACAGGACATGGTTATGTGTGAGCAATATTGCCAGCTAGTACATGCACTTTGGGGGATGTTCACTATAGAGTGGGTGATATCATTTTCCCACTTGCTCCTGAAGATATGGCCCTGAGATAGAAAAGAGAATTTAAACAAACAAAATGTTGTTGTACAAGCTGGACTGGAGCTGGGCACTGAGAATAACAACTGATTTTTTGCAAATAAAGTACCATGGAGAATATAATAATCACAAATTGACAAACATGAAGTAATACCCTTATAATATCACAATGCAACACACATCTCCATTCATGACATCTTTTCTAGTCTAACAATTTGAAAGATTTCATCTGGAACTAAAATTCATAATGGGAAGGTGTGTTGTTTTAAGGACTCATGGACTAGAAGGCTGAAGCTGGAAGTCATGGTCAGAAGCGCAGTTTTACCTGCAACATTTTATCTTAATGCAAACTTCCCTACTACATGCAAGTGAAGGATGAAGCAATGACCAGAAGAAAAAGGGCCACCTACTGAATTACCAGTACCACCTCTTGTTGCACCTAAATTTCTCTTGCAACCTTTTTCCAAATAGTGACCTAAGATCACAGCTTGAGGGAAAGTGACACATGGTACACAGTACAGTGGATTGGCAGGCTTGTACAAATCAAGTTGCAGTAACCACACACTGCTCTTTACATACCTGTAATCTTAATGTGGCCCTCTTCGTCTAGGAGGATGCTGGAAAGCAAACGAGAGAAAAACAGGATTAGGAAGATGCATGGTATACTTTAGAAACAAAACAAAACAAAAAAAATAAAGGCAAGTAAGGAAATATATAAAAATCAGACACATGCATAGTGGCCTGTATTTTTAGTTCCAAGTTAAAATAAAAAAATCCTCTGGAGTTCCTTTGCCTAAAACATGAATAACCTGTGAGGGCTGCACAAAGAGCCTCAATGATGCACTGAAATACCCTGAACATTTGGTTGGGAATTTCCAGTCCATGTAAATTAAGCCCAGAGGGTGCATCTACACGTGCACTTTAATGTAGACTTACTAATTAGCTTCACAGTAAAGCGTTACTGTCTACACGTGTGCTGGTATCTTATGGCAGAGTAAATAAGTAAGACGAAACACATGTGTGGACAGTGACAGGGGCTGAGTGGGGCACAAGGAAGCGAAAGTGTGGGGACTGCCTGTACACGGCTGTGCACTTTAGCACTCTTGTGCCCCAGCCAACCCCTCCACTGCTTGACGCCACCATGCGGGCCTCAGGGCTGACCCCCTGAGCCTGCTACCAGCCTAGGGCTGCTCTGCCCCAGCTCAAACTGCTGCTGTCTAGGGTATGTGCAAAAGCTGCACCTGGGAGCAGCTGACTCTGGCTGAAACAGCTCTAGAGTTTATAATGTCTCATTAACTGAATGTGCAGATGCACTCAGAAAGACCCAAGGTCTGCAGGAACAGACTCACAGTTTCTCCTTCTAGTTGCTCTTGAGCTCTAAGCTGCTGTGGCTGGACTGCTATTCGTATAGTTTATGGGTAATTTAGGCAACACTACACTAATCTGCAGCTGCTTTACAACTACAATGTAGTCATGTCCCAGGAAGTGCAGAGTAAGTGGACTTTCCCTCTTTTTAAGATCAGATGCATTTCATAAGAGGACCCCACCCACTTTTTGGGTATATCATTATTAAATGTCAAACAAACAAAAACTAAAAAGACATACAGACTTCCATGAATAAATAAAAAAATTTGGATTTAAGGCAGGTATTGTCAATACTCTCAATGCTGCAGGTACTTAAGAGAAGGTGTTTTTATCAAGTAGGATTTAGGCAACAGATAGATCTATGGGCACAGTGTAATAGATCAGTAAAAGGAGGGTACCATATAATACCAAAGAATGGAGGGAAATATTTTTTCTACACTGACCCCAAATATTTTTTTTTAATTTTCCCATCAAAACAAAAACCTAGAAAAAACAGTGGGGAGAGGTCATAGTTTTGGAGAGTTTTAAACTTTTAAAATTAAAGTAACTTTGGAGCCAAAATGTCATATTTCAATTGAAAAATGAAAGGAAAATCAAAATATTTTGTTTAAAAATGATTAAATAAGTAGGCTAAGTACAGACAGTCAAAACTCCTGAGGCTGAATTGATTCAATCTTTACAGGTTAGTCTAAGTTGCATAAATTGAACTGATAAGCAAGTGAACAGACATTCACTTTTGGTTCCAGAAATGCAGCCACATATCTTCAGTGGCCCAGGCCAGAAGCCTGAGGGTGCTAGAGCATGTCTCCCTGCTGGGCCAAGGCTATCCCACCCACCCTGTGAGAGGGATTGCAGGGGAGGTACCAAGCCTCCTGGGATGCTGGGGAACTATGAGTTAACTTGAATCTGGAGGGAATCTGGAACAGAAGTTCAGTAAACTGATTTGACCTAAGTCACTTAAGTCTGATACTACATCCATCCAGGTTTATCTTAAACTAGTTTCAGCCATTTTGAAAGTAGGTTATGCGCACTGAATTTCTGTTGTTTTACAGATTTGAACTGGTTTCCAATCAGTCATTATAGTGGTTTATGTGTAATTTTTGTCCCTAGCCATAGAGTTCAACTTTTCCCATTGTTTTTTTTTTCATTTTCCTCAGTTGAAAATTTAATCGGATGAATTGAAAATGAACTTTCAGAATACTTCAACCGACCCAAATACTCATTTCTGATGGAAAAACATTACTCGTATTGCTCCACTCTAATCCTATTCCCTTGAGCCTCATCTGTTGATTAACACAGTTAATACTGTACCATTTATGCATACCTTAGGAGTTCCAGACTCAGGAAATAAATGTTGCCATCTTGAAGGGAGGTATTGCAAAAAGGATTCATTTAGGCTGTGTTGCTTTCTAACTTATCTTTACAGTATGAAAAGCATAACACAAAGTATTTCATCTAATTGCTGACTCACTTCCTGGAAAAGATTTAATTGGTAGTCCCTGATTGCCTCTGGTTTTTAAAGATGTCTTCCTTCCTCTTTTCATGCTATTAGGGATGTTTTAACCCCAGTATCCCAGCCATATTCCATCATGAAATCCAGTCACCCAGCCACCTAAACTTTCTTTCCAGTCCAACTAAATCATTTTTTGCTACCTGCCCACATTTAGTAGATAATGTTTGTGTGTATTGTTTAACAGATATTTTCATCAGTGAAGATAACTTTCTCCCAGCAATGCGTAATATGATTTCTATTTATAGGCAATTGTGAAATATTTCAGTATTCCAAACAGATTTGTGAAGAAAAAGTGGAGAGGTTTTTGTTTTTTTTAATGAATTCAAGTATAGGAAAACACTGCACAGCTGTCTACACTTATGTGTATTTTTTGGCAGAATGGAGGTAACAAATGTAAAACTTTAGTCTTGCAGCTGATCTCGGGGGTACGTACATTTGTTCCATGCTGACACTGTTTCAGAGGGACACTATGACCTTTCTGTGATAATTTTTCCTGATCACCTTAGTTTTTAGCTTGGAAACAGAAATGAATGAGGTAGACTTGTGACTTGGAGCAATTTTTCAGTATATTATGTTTGTTGCCCTAATGAGATTGGTGTCCTTTTAATCAACAAACAGATGAAACGGTTTTCTCTTTTCAAGCCTGTCAAGTGTGGAGTCTGTCATGCTATCTGGCTTTATACTCTGAAACATTCAGATCACCCTAACACATATTTAAAAGACAGCATAATAGAAGCAACACTGATAGATTAGCATGTACTAGCATTAGCATCTTACTCCATTAAGATGTTGTCTTTGCACTGAAATACAATTAAAAATGGATGATCTTCTGTAGTGCTATTGCAGGCAGGGAACAGGCTTTTACTGTGTATAATTCAATAATAAAGGCTAACAGCTGAGTCACTATTATTTGTTCAATAATTAAAGCTGCTTCTCCTCCACACTCCCTCCCATGTCCTTGAGGCAGCATGATTTTTTAATCTAGCAGTGTAACGGACATATTTAAACATGCCCTAGTGACTGCTTCCTTTCAAGAGGATCCCATTTTAAGTAGAGAATAGAGTCATAAGCTCCATCATCCATGTGATTTAGTCAGAAGCACACATGCACTAATCACAGAGTTTTGACCCTGAAAGAGAGTAAAAAAAATCCCCTTGCCTTCCCCTCCCTCCCCTGAAATTTTTGCCCTGAAGCCCAGGGCAAACCTTCCATAGTAGAAATCCAAGGTTGTAAGCTCTGTAGTGATTGCAGGCATGCTACCACCTACTTGCAGAGCAGGACAGCAAGACCACCCTAATATTCTCACTAGAGACATCAACAGTATGCAGCTGATTTGGTACTGTAACACGCATGCTACTTTTTCCTTACATGACCCATGGCTTTCATATTCCCATGTCCCTTGAACAGTACATAGCAATGGCTTGGAACTAATGTTAAAACAGCCACTAGGCTGCACTGTCAAGGACGAACAGGGGGAAAAATATGCAGTGGACTGTCTGACAATGGCGCCCTTGTCCTCACACATATTTTAATAAAAATTAACAAAACTGGTTTTTGGGATCAAAGGAGTAAGAGCAAGGATAGAATATGGTAATCTAATGGAAGAGTATCTGGCATAAACCACTGAAGTTAAAATTTTACTAGGCCATCTGAATTGTTTTTCGTGACTTATAGTACTATGGCATAATCAATATGAGAAATTAAATACCAGTTGCAGCAACACATTGTATAGCCCTTTGTCTCCTTTTTCAAGACTCCTGTAAATCCTACAACTTTAAGGCACTGTACCATGGTTTTATTTATCAGTGGGTATATCTACATGTGCAATTAATGTGACTTGATCAGCACAAACAGCATTGGAGTTTAAGTCAACTGTTCCCAGGCACAGGATTTCACAATGTCCCCGAAACCACAGTAGTTCGAGCTGGGGTAGAGCAGCCCTGGGCTGGCAGCAGGCTTAGGGGCCCAGCCCTGGGATCTGGGTGGCAGTGTTGGGTAACAGAGCTAGGGACAGACATTACACAGAAAGGGCGCATCCACATGAGTGTGCATGTGCACCTTGCAGTGTCTTGAAGCCCTTTGAGACACTGCAAGAAGTGCATGTGGGAATGAAAAAACATTCCCCACACTGCAAATTTGCAGCCCGGGGGCAAAATCAGACCCCTGGATATCCAGGGGACAAAAAAACCCACGGGGGAAAAAAGTGGGGCAGGACACAGATCCAGACTGTGCCCTGAGGCAACCAGAGGCTTAGTCCTCCACGAAGACACTCTGGTAGCCAGGCAGAGTGTCTCTATGGCTGGCCCTCGCCCCGGTGCAGAAGCATGCTGTTTGCCAGGGCAGGGAGCTGGACCTCAGCTCCTGCTGGTAAGTAGGGGATGGGGGGGTGGAGGAGGGGACCATGGGAATACCATGCCGGTCCCTCCCCAGCCCCCCCGATCACTGCCCTGCCCGGACCCATCCCCCACAAGACCCCCCGAACCCCCGGTGGTTTCCCCACCCAGCCCATTCCCCCGCCTGCTCCCCAGTTGCAGCCCCACCTGGCCCCATCCCTTGCCTGCCCCCTGGCCCCCCCGATGGCTGCCCCACCCAGCCCCATTCCCTGGATGATCCCCCAGATCCGCATCCAGCCCCATTTCCTGGTTGCCCCCCCAGCCCCCACTGATGGCCCCTGCCCAGCCCCAGCATCACAGCAATTAAAAAAAAAAAAAGCCCACACTCACTGGCAGTAGCAGCTGCTGTTGGGGTCACTGGGACCTCGTGGTAGAGCCAGCCCCCACGCAGCATGGGGCTGGGTTACAGCTGCAGCAGCCCCAGCTGCCTGACAGTGCACAGAGCTGCATAGCGCCCTGCCAACCCTGGCCACACCCATGCAATGGGGCAGTGGTAGTGCGGGTGCCAGGCGGCTGGGGCTGAGCCCTGCTGCCCTGCACTGCACAGGGGGGCTCTGCCATGAGGCCTCAGTGACCCCCCCCCCCCCCATGGCAGCTGCTACTGCCAGTGAGGGTGGGGCTTTTTGAGTCCTGGACTGGTGGGGCCAAATGGGTAGAGCATCAGAGGTGGGGTTGGGCGGTGCTGATCGAAGAGCCCCACTACTCCCCACTGTGTGGAGGGGCTCTGCCACAAGGCCCCAGAGCCCCTGCTGTGAGGTGAGTGTGAGGCTTTTTTTTGTTGTTGTTTTTAAGTGCCAGGAGGCTGGGGCTGGAGTAGCCATTGGAGGGGCTGGGGGTGCATGCAGGGAATGGGGCTGGACAGGACAGCCATTGGGGGTCTGGAGGAGTGGGCAGGGGGTGGGGCCAGGCAGGGCAGCAATCCAGGAGGCTGGGGAAGTAAGTGGGGGTGGGGCATGTGGTTCCTGCAGGGGAGGTGGTAGCCCCTACATGGGCTATGTGCTGCCGTGGCGGGGGGGGGTGCTGTGGCCCCTGTGGGGGGAAGCAAAACAGATAGGTATTTAGAATTCATTTTATTATGATGACAGAGACAGTGGTAGCCTTCCAAACTGCCCAACTGATCGCTGTCTCTCTGTCTGTCACTCTCTCTCTCTCTCTGTATATAGTGGTCTTTTGTTTTACTTGTGGAGGAACATGGATTTCAGGGTATTTTACAGAGTGACTTTGGGATTTTTTTATCAGGGATTTTTCAGTTTTCAAATAGAAAACACCAGAATTCCTGCTAGGGAGGCAAGTGGCAGGACCCAGGCAGAGTACCCTGCTCAGAGCTGGCACCTTGGACCCAGCTGGAGGTGACTGACCACCTGGCCAACTGGGGCCAGGAGGACATTCTTTGACAGTTCAAAGCAGGTCACCACACTGGGAACATCTTTTGGGTGATAGCTGCCCAGATGGCTGGGCAGGGGGCACACATGGCAGTAGTGCCACACAAAGGCCAACTCTACAGCCACAGCTCACTGGCAGCTGGCCCAGACTGGCATATGCCTCTACTGACTGTGCAGTCCCCATCTAGGTCTGGCAGGTGCACAGCAGGTCACAGCCAGGCAGCAGCCCCGACTGCCAGACTGCTGCAGTGGGTAGAGGGTGCAAGGAACTCTCAGGGCTGCTTCAGCAGTCCAGCTGGCACAAGGGGTAGTGTCCGCAGGTACCCCAGGCTGGGCCCCAGAAGCTCCTGAGAGCAAGTAGGCCTGAACTACTTGATAGGGCAGCTTTTTATACTGCTGGGGACAGCACAGGTGCTGGCCCTAGGCTCTAGCTCCCCCCGGCTGCAGATCCAGGAGGAGCCAGGCAGGGTTATTTTGCCCCAAATGACACAATTTGCCCCACACCAAAGTGCATGTCCGGGCATACACACTGAGGAAAAAAGCCCCAGCTCAGATTTGCACCATTTCTATTTGAGCTGCTGCAAGCGCATGTGGACGCACCCAAACCAATTTAAGTGATCAGAACCTGGTTTAAATCTGTAACAGAACAGGTGTTCAGTGCACATAAACCAGTTTCAAAATGGCTGAAACCAGTTTAAGATAAACCTGGTTGAATGTATGTGCCCGCCTCCATTCAGTTAGGCACTCCCATGCAGCCTTCGCTCGGACTAGGGATCGTGTCTGTCCTAGGCTCGCAGGTGGACCCCACAGGCTACCCCTGCTGATGTCAGGGGGTCCCCTTAATTCACCTGCCACGACTTGGGATGTCACCTCAGTGGATGGGTTCCCCCTTGGGGCAGCCTCCAGGGTCGCTGCGCCTCCCAACGGGCACTCACGGGGCTTCAACCTCCCGTACACCCCAGCCACTCGCCACCTTGGGTTGCTGATCTTCAGGCCCCTTTTTGGTGTCTTCATCTCTTCCCCAACTCTTGCCCATGGCTCACCTGCTGCGTGCCCAGGTCTTTGGGCCCGGTATGTGGTCCGTGAGGACCTCCGGCCTGGTCCTTCCAGTAAGGCTCCCTATCGTTCTAAACTAATCACCCTGTGACGTTATGTGCTTAATCCCACCACCGAGCTAACCGAGGTTCCTAAGCTAATGGACCAGGAAGCCCGCAAGGGTGCCTCTGGCCTCTGGGCCGCGTGGTTCGCCCTGGGCTCAGGTTCCACCACCCAGGTGGCTCACCCACTGGGGTGTTGAATCCCCGCCTCTTCCCACGGATGCTGTGGGCCGCGACGGTCCACTGTCCAGCCCTGCTTCGGGTCTTCATCCGCCCCTTGGTGTGGCCCGACGAGGCCCCGTTGGACCCGCCCCTCTAGTACCTTTTCTCCAGATCCTCTGCGGGGCGCTGCTGCTGGCTCCGCTGCGAGTGCAGCTGCTGGTACCCCTGTCGGCGTTGCCCCACCTTCTGCCGGTTCTCCAGCTGACTCTGCTGCTGGCGTTGCAATCAGCTTCCCTGCCGCCTCTGCTGCTAATGTTGCAGTCAGCTTCCTTGTCGGCTCTGCTACCGATGATGCAGCTGGCTTCCTGGCCGGCTCTGCTGTCGGCGTTTCTGCCGACTCTCTCGGAGCCTCTCCTAGCTCCGCCCCCGGCTTTCCACGCTGCTGGGCGCAGTGGCTGATTCCCTCTGAGTGAGGGCTCTTCGCTCCAGCCTCCACGCATCAGCCGCCCCTCCGTCTCATCGGGGCCGCTTTTTATGTCTCCCGGGCGGCGTCTCCCGCCCACGCTGCTCGGCCACAGCTGGATATATGTGCGGCTAATCACTTTCACCGGTGGTTTCGCCGCGTGCCTCTCCTCCGGCTCTTCAGGCTCTACGGGAGGTAAGTGGGGCTCTCTTTTGGCCTGGGGCCCTCCTGCCACCCTAGTTCCCCTGGGACAATGTAGTATCAGACTTAACTGATTTGGCTCAAACCAGTTTATGCCATGTCTGTCCCTAACCCCTTGCTGGTTTAAACTAAACCAGACACCCCTAGAATCCTGACATGCTCTCTGGGCTGGGCAGGTTCTCTGCTCCACAGCAGAGCTGGCCCCTTCCCTCTGCTTTTCCCCGTGCCCCCCTCTCCCACTCACCACTTTCTGCTTAAACAAAGATCCCTTCCTTACCTCTCCCACAGCATGGACAGTGACCAGCATGTGGTCTGCTAGCTAATGCTGTGTAAGGCAGATAGAGCAATGTCCTCTTAGGGCTTTTTGGAGGTAATTAACTCTTCAACTGGTAATGTCCCTGCATTGCTTCCTCCACAAAAAGCTGTTTAAGAGCTCGTAATGAGCGAGGCTTTGTTTTCTGATGGAGCGTTAAATGCTGATAACAGAGCTGATAAATTCTCTGTTATCAAGAAGAGGGAGGGGAACCCCATCCTAATCACACTGTCCTAACTGGGCCTGGCCATGGTCCCCTCAGCTCCCTGCAAAAGGGAAGGGAGGGCTGCTTTAGCACCCTCCAGATTCTAGCCTGAGCCACTGCAGGCATGTGCTAGCATTTCCGGGATGTCTGTCTGGGTTACAAACTGATTTAGCTTAGCCAGGTTAGACTAACCTGCAAAGATTGAATCAATTCAGCTTCAAGCTTTTTGAATGCCTGTCCTTAGCTTAGAAGGGCTGGCTGGGGCACAAGAGTGCTAAAGTGTAGAGCCATGCGGCAGGCAGCCCCCTGCAGTTTAGCACCCTCATGCCCCATCCAACCCCTGTCACCATCTACACATGCATTTCAGTGGAGTAAGTAACTGTGCCATAAGATAGTACTGTCCCTAACTACTATCTTACAGTAGAGTTAATTTAGTTTACTGAGTCCTAAAACCAGCACACATGTAGATAGTGATGCTTTACTGTACAGCTAATCAATCAACTTTGCAGTAAAGGGCATGTGTAGATGCATCCAGACTGAGGAAAACAAGAAGGAACTTAGCTTGAAATGTCTTAATATCTGTCACTGAGCATCTGAAGGGTTTGTTTTTGTAGAACAAATAAGCTGCTTTCTTCCACAGAGAATCTGGATCCTCTACACTGAAACGTTTTTGTAAATCAAATGAGACATTTGGTAATTCCTGATGTCTCTGACCTCAAGACAACATTATCACATGTGCACAAATTTCTAAAAAAAGTTCTTTACCAATTCAGCAATACTATTTTAATGAAAGAATTGAGAAACGTTTCTTACAATGTAAACAATTTAGTTCTCTTTGCTTATGAATAAATATACTTGGGAAACAAAGTGCAAACAATCTATGACTAGAAGGAAACATTACTCAATTACTCAACTTTTGGTAAGTTTGTGAAGCAGTCAACATGCCTGACACTAATTATGCTGACAACATTCAGTATATCTTACCAGTGACTGTGGAAAAAAGCTGCTTCTTTCATTGTTACTTTGGTTTCCTCTTTCCCTGCCCTACCATTGTATAGTTCCTTTTTATCCTGTGGTGACCAACCAGAGCATCTGTCCCAGCACGAGAATGACAGTCCCCAAAACTCTCGTGCTGTGGCACCAACAGAACAAGTGTACGGAACTTATGCAGTGGCAGAAGCAGCAGTAGCCAGCGTGAGGGGAGCATCCAGGGTCAGGTACAGCAACTTTATACCATGATAACTGTCCACATTGGAGGTGTGATCTGGTTTAACTATTTTCTGGCACACTTAAAGCTGTACTGACTTTTGTGCATAGACAGGGCCTTAGGAGCACTGATAACATCAAAAGGACTCCTTCTATAGCTTTTATTAGTTGCATGCTTTCATGTTCATTTATAATGGGAAAAGCTTATAGCACGCTCTATGATTCAGGTTGCCTGACAACCCCTTGTAGGGCCTTGTTTCACCTTGCTTATAACTTTGTGAAACTGTAATACTTTGGGTTGAAATTTCCCTACTGGGCATCTGACTTAGGCTGAGTGTGTGCATGAGCATGCGTGTGTGTGTCTGTGTGCAAGCCCATGCAAGTATGTATACAAATTTCAGCCTAAAAAGGTTCAGCCATTTTCAAGAATGAGAATAAGGAAAACAAAACAAAACAAAACATAACATAACATTTTGTCAGTGTTAGAAGATTCTGGTGATATTGTCTTTCCAATGCTCTAGAATCTCCATGTTTTGGAACAATGATTTGTCATTTGGCAGTGACTGGTGCTTGCATCCTGTATCTGCTTTTTGGTATCTCTGAAAAATCCATCCACATTCAGCTAAGTTAGGAACCTTTGAAAAACTGCAATAGCCATACGTTCAGGAGCACCTGCACGGGGTGGGTGGAGAGTGTTGGCAGCTCTCGGCTGCCTGCACTCTCCCACTACAAAGCAGATGTTCACTGCTAAACAGTAGCACAAATTAATACCATCTTTGTCACAGCCACAAATTTGAGCACTTGTGGCCCAGCAAGGGGCATACATATCTGCTTGCTCAGCCTTTGTGCCACCATAATATTTTTTACGGTGGCACAAAGGTGACAAAAGGTGAAGTCTATTCCACCCTCTGATTACTGATCTTCTTCACTATGCTGTTAGCAATGACGTATGAACCCCCTGGCAAAAGTGTTTGGTGCCCTCTAGTACTGGTCCACTATCCCTGCTATCAGATCATAGAATCACAGAAGCAGGGTCAGAAGGGACCTTGTAGATCTTCAAGTCCGACCCCCTGCCTGGGCAGGAGGAAAACTGGGCTCAATCGACCCCAGTCAGGTAGGCATCAAGCCGCTTCTTAAAGACCCCCAGGTAGGAGCCAGCACCACTTCCCTTGGAAGCTGGTTCCAGATCCTAGCCGCCCTAACTGTGAAGTAGTTCTTACGGATGTCTAATCTAAACCTACTCTCCAACAACTTGTGGCCGTTATTCCTTGTTATCCCTGGGGGCGCTAGGGGAAACAAGGTCTTCCCCAAACCCTTCTGGTCCCCCCTAGTGAGTTTATAGACAGTCACCAGGTCCCCCCTCAGCCTTCTCTTGTGAAGGCTGAACAGGTTCAGGTCCTGTAAACTCTCATCGTAGGGTCTGCCCTGCTGTCCCCGGATCATGAGGGTGGCCCTCCTCTGGACCCTCTCAATGTTGTCCACATCCCTCTTGAAGTGGGGTGCCTTCTGAACAGGTTGCTTTTCACCCCGTCGTCCAAATCACTGATAAAGAAATTGAACAGTGCGGGCCCAAGGACGGAGCCCTGGGGGACTCCGCTACCCACTTCCCCCCAGGTTGAATATAATCCATCTACTACCACCCTCTGAGTATGATCCTTCAGCCAATTCGCAATCCATCTGACTGTGTAGGTATCGATGCCACAGTCGCCTAGTTTTTTAATGAGGATGGGGTGGTCGACAGTGTCAAAGGCCTTGCTGAAGTCCAGAAAGACTACATCCATGGTGACACCTGCATCCAATGCTTTTGTGACCTGATTGTAAAAGGCAATCAGGTTGGTCTGACATGACCTGCCCCTAATGAAACTGTGCTGGCTGCCCTTGAGCATCATCCCCGATGCCGGCCCATCACAGATGTGCTCCTTGATGATCTTCTCAAAAGAGTTTCCCCAGGATTGAGGTAAAACTGACGGGCCTATAGTTATTCCAAGAGCTCACATATCAGAGGTCTGTTGTGTGAATCTAAAGGTACCAACCCTGCAGAAAGACTAGGTGGGTACCAATACCAAAGCATACTTGCTGGAATTTCATGTTTTCCCAACTGTTTTCAGGAGGTGAGAGGAGAATATGCTTGACCAATGTGAAATGGGATAACAGAAACTGGCTGGAAAAGTGTGCACAACAGCTAAATTCAAAGACCATTATTAAGGGCACGAAGTCAAGCATCCCAAAGTAAGGAAATGTAAGATTTAAAGTAGCCGGGATTACCTTAGCTTGTCCCCTTGGCATACATGCATCATGATTCAATCTTCAATGACATGATCATATATGATTTTGTACACAGATTCCACTCAGTTCACAAGATTGAGAGTATTCAAGGAATTATCAGGGTTGTACAGTGCTGGATGCTGTTGTTTGTAGGAACCCTGCCTCATTTGTACAAGTTGGACAGTATGTAGTGAATAAGGCAAGGGACTGCAGGTAGATAAAGAATGGTCCCATATTCAAGGCAATTGAGTTCATAGAACCATCAAAGTATAGAAAATTAGGGTTGGAAGGGATGTTAGGAGCTCATCTAGTCCAACCCACAGACATCCAGTTCTGTCCTGAAGAACTGGATTTTACCTTTGCTGCTCCTTCAGAGTTTCTATGTGGTAGTATGTCGCTTATACCAGCCTTTTTTTTTTTTTTTTTTTAAACAAATGGTCACTAGTTGATAACTAATTGGTCACTAATTCATCAGTTTCTAACTGGCTGGGGTGCTGAGCCCTCACAACTATAATCAAAATCAATGGAACATGTACTCCAAGGATATGAAGTGCTATAGCACGGGTGGGCAATTATTTCAGGAGGAGAGCCGCTTACTGAGTTTTGGCAAGCCATCGAGGGCTGCATGACAGGCAGCCAGGGGCAGATAAATACTAATTTTCTTAATTTTTTAGGGGCCCCACGGGCCAGATAGAATGGCCTGGCAGGCTGCATGCAGCCCACCCCTGTGCTATGGAATGCTAAGTATTCTGAAAAAAATCAGCCTCAAACTGCAAGAGGCAAGGATTTTTGTGGCTGATATCTTTTACTGGACCAACTGAATCACTGGGATAGATTTGGACAAGCTTTCAAAGGTGGTGAACTCTTCTTCAGGTCTGCACTGCATGAAAAATCTTGTCTAAGTTGATCCCAATGTTGCAGTTGGTCAAATAAAATATATCACCCACAAAAATCTTTGTGTTGCACATATTTCTGGAATCATCAGAGCTACAGCAACACTACAAGTCTCAAACTTGGTGCCCAAAATTAGTGGATACTTTTGACCTTTATCCCTCTATGGCCAGTTTTTATTTTATTTTTTATATAAAAAAAAAAATCACTGACATAGATCAACAAACTTTACTTCCCCTTAACTATTTTGTTATATAGATTTACATTAGGATTATTTCAGGTGTTGGTCTGAAGCAGGAGGAGATAAAGAATGTGCCAACTATCAAGAGAAAGAAAAGTATCAAAGTGAACTCTAGCATATGATTCCCAGTAAAAAATTCAGAAACAACAATTAAATGTACTGTACTTATTTACTAGCTTCTCTATGATACTCATGACTGTAGTTTCAAATTTCTTAGCAAACATGAACAAATTAATCCTCTAAACAAAACTGCATAAAAGAGTTGCTGGCAGACAGCAATATAAAAGCACATGGCATTTATAGTTATAGGATGACAGATGTTCTCTTATTTTGATATTATGTAATAAAGCAATACACATATTCTTTTATTACTCTAATTCAGTGGGTGGCTTTCCGCATTTGATGAAATATCTGGTTCTTAGTTTCAGTCACTTAAACAAAAATTACTGGAAGTTTTAGTCATCTGTGAAATGGTCTTTTGTCCAAATGACTAAGTTTCAATCATGTCATTCTAATGGTTTACCAAAATGAAAGCAACATATACATGCAATTGCAACTAAAGTTTATCTTACATTGTGTTTTCTTTGTGGACAAATATTTTTTTCCTTTCTTCACCTCCTCACACCTATAAAACCCAGCTTCCAGTATAATTGGTCTCTCATTTCTTTCAGAAACTGAAAAAACTAATCACACACCTTTCTAAAGAAATAATTGCATATTATTGAAATTACATGTCATTAAAGGGAAAAGCATTGCCATGTTATAGTTCATAGAATCATAGAAAATAAGGGTTGGAAGGGACCTCAGGAGGTCATTTTGTCCAACCTCCTGCTCAAAGCAGGACCATCCCCAACCAGATCATCCCAACCAAGGCTTTGTCTAGCTGGGTCTTAAAAACTGCCAGGGATAGGGAGTCCATAGCCTTTCTGGGTAACCTGTTCCAGTATTTTACTACCCTCCTAGTGAGAAAGGTCTTCCTAATATCTAACCTAAACTTCCCTTGCTGCAACTTGAGACCAACTGATCCTTCTGTCATCTGCCATCACTGAGAACAGCTTAGCTCCAGCCTCTTTTCAACCCCGTTTCAACTGCTTGAAGTCTGCAATTACTTCCCCTCTCAGTTTTCTTTTCTCCAGACTAAATAAGCCCAGTTCCCTCATCCTCTGCTCATAAGTCATGTTCCCCAGCCCCCTAACCATTTTCGTTGCCCTCTGCTAGACTCCCCACAATCTGTCCACATCATTTCTGCAGTGGGGAGCCCAAAACTGGACACACCTCCAGATGTGGCCTCACCAGTGCTGAAGAGAGGTGAAAAATCACTTCCCTCAATCTGCTGGCAACACTCCTACTAATGCAGCCCAGTATGCTGTTAGCCTTCTTGGCAACAAAGGCACACTGTTGGGTCATACTCAGCTTACTGTCCACTGTCCCAGCTACTTTTCTGCAGAGCTGCTGCTTAGCCAGTTTGCCCCCAGCTTCTATCAGTGCATGGGGTTGCTCCGTCCTAAATGCAGGACTTTACACTTGTCCTTGTTGAACCACATGAGATTTCTTTTGGCCCAATCCTCCAGTCTGTTGAGGTCTCTCTGAATCCTAGCCCTACTCTTCAGTGTATCTCCCAGTCCCCACAGCTTGGTGTCATCTGCAAACTTGCTGAGGGTGCACTACTTCCCATTTTCCAGGTCACTGATGAAAATGTTGAACAAAAACAGCCCCAGGACCAACCCCTGAGGGACTCCACCTGATACCAGCTGCCAATTAGACATTGAGTCATTGACAACTACTCTCTGAGCCTGATGATCCAGCCAGTTTTCTATCCACTTTACTGTCCATTCATCCAACCTGTACTTACTTAGCTTTCACGCAAGAATGTTGTGAGAGACCATATCAAAAGCCTTGCTAAAGTCAAAGTATATCACATCCACTAGTTTCCCCATATCCACAGAGCCAGTCATTCAAATATAATAAAGGGCTTAGTCTGTTTGGCTGTGTGTCTGTCTGTTCGTAATGTTTTTGGTCAACTGTGCATGTGCCGCCAAGAGGATGGGTGGCAACTGACTGGGGAGGATGGCGATTTGCTGAGGATGCAGAGACGGAGGTGGGCAGGGGTGGAGGCAGACGTGCATGCACCCAACAGCCGGCAGGGAGGGGGAGGCATTGGGGATGGAGGGGAGTAGGGAGGGGAGGGGAGGCAGGGAGGTGGGGGGAAACCCCGCTGGCTCAGGGAAGGATGCGGAGGCAGGTCTGGGGAGGAAGCCCCCATGCCGGTGGCTGGAGGAGGAGGCAGCGATGGTGCAGAGAGTGTTTATATGGCTGGTCCCAAAGGGTGAGCGGGGGGCGACCATGTAAACACTCCATTATTGTAAATCCATCATTCATGATGAGCAATTGGCTAGTGTCATCATAAAGGAAATCAGAGTGATCAGGCTTGACTTGCCTGGTGAATCCATGCCAACTGTTCCTAATTACCTTCTCCTCCAAGTGCTTAGAAATAGATTCCTTGAGGATCTGCTCTACGATTTTTCCAGGGACTGAGGTGAGGCTGATAAGTCCTCCTTCTTCCCTTTCTTAAAGATGGGCACTATATTTGCCCTTTACCAATCATCCGGGTCCTCTCCTGATTGCCACAAGTTCTCAAAGATGATGGCCAGAGGCTCTGCCATCACTTCAGCCTCAGCATCCTTGGGTGCATCCCATGGACTTGTACATGTCCAGCTTTTCTAAATAGTACCTAACATATTCTTTTGCCACTTTGACTACTCACCTCCTCCCCAAACTGTGCTGCTAGGTGCAGTAGCCTGGGAGCTGACCTTGCCTGTAAAGGCTGAGGAGAAAAGGCAATAAGCCTTTAATCCTTGAGCCTTTTTTGTATCCTCTGTCACTAGGTTGCCTCCCCCATTCAGTAAGGGACCCATACTTTCCCTGACACATTCAGAAATCCTTCTTGATACCTTTTACATCCCTTGCTAGGTGCAACTCCAATTGCGCTTTCACCTCCCTGACTTCATTTCTGCGTGCCAGAGCAATACTCTTATACTCCTTCTTAGTTGTTTCTCCAAGTTTTCACTTCTTACAACCTTCCTTTTTGTCATTTATCTCACTGAAGAGTTCCCTGCTAAGATAAGCTGGTTTTCTGCAATACTTGCTATTCTTCCTGGACATTAGGCTGGTTTGTTCTTATGTCCTCAGTAAGGCTTCTTTAAAGCACAGCCAGCTCTCTTGGCTTCCTCTCCCCCTCAGACTGGCTTCCCAGGTGATTCTGCCCATGAGTTCCCCAAGTGAGTCAAAGTCTGCTTTTCTGAAGTCCAGTTTTCTGTGAGTCTTCTGAAGTCTGCTTATTCTGCTGCACTCCATCCTTTCTTCAGGATCCTGAACTCAAGCATCTCATGGTCATTGCTGTCCAAATTGCCATCCACTACTACATTGCCCTCTAATTTTTCCCTGTTTGTGAGCAGCAGGGTCAAGAAGAGCATAGTTCCTAGTTGGCCACTCCAGCACTTGCACCAGGAGATTGTCTCCAACAGTCTGCAAAAACTTCCTGGATTGCCTGTGCACTGATCTATTGCTCTCCCACCAGATATCAAGGTGATACAAGTCCCTCAAAAGAGCTAGGGTCTGTGATCAAGAAACTTCTACTAGCTGTTTGAAGAAAGCCTCATCCACCACTTCCTTCTGGTCTAGTGGTTTATAGCAGACAACCACCACAATGTCACCCTTGTTGCTCTCCCCTCTGATCCTAACCCAGAGACTTTCAACAGGCCTATTTCCAGTCTCATACTGGAGCTCGGAGCAATTATACAGCTCTTTAACATAAAGCTAAACTTCTCCTCCTCTTCTCCCCTGCCGGTCCTTCTTGAACAGTTTGTACCCATCCATACCAGTGCTCTAGTCATGCAAGCTACCCCACCAAGTCTCTGTTATTCCAATCGCATAGTTCTGTGACTGTGCAAGGATTTCCAATTCTTCTTGCTTTTTTCCCAGGCTACGTGTATGCATGTTCAGTCACCGAAGGTAACTAGCTGATTGCCCTGATTTCTCCCCTCCTACTTGCACTTCCTCCAGGTCATCCACTTTCCTGCTTACCTCAGGGCTTTGGTCTCCATTCCCTGGCAAACCTAGTTTAAAGTCTTCCTCATTAGGTTAGCAAACCTGCCTGTGAAGATGGTCTTCCCTCTCTTTGTCAGATGGATCCCATCTCTTCCTAGCAATCCTTCTTGGAACAAGAACCCATGGTCAAAGAAGCCAAAACCCTTCTGGTGACACCAACTGTGTAGCCAGGCATGGATCTGCAGCATGTGTTTTCTCCTGCCCGGGCCCTTCACCATGACCAGAAGGATCTAGGACAACAACACCTGAGCCCCTGTCCCCTTCACCCTTGCACCCAGAGCCCGGTAGTTACTTTTGACCTGCTCAGGGTCTCCCCTCACAGTATCATTGAGGCCCACATGGATGAGCAGCATGGGGTAGTAGTCAGAGGGCCAGATGAGTCTCAGTAATCCTTCTGTGATATCTCAGATTCAGGCTCCAGGCAAGCAGCAGATTTTGAGTCAAAAGTGAGTCTTCAGCCACCATCACATGTTGCTTCTTCTTGGTGGCAGTGGTCTCGATCCTTCCAACTTTGGTGGGGCCTAGCCTGTCCTCCTCCACCAATGGAACATGCTTGTGACAGGGGGCCATTCCTGGGCCTATCCAATGTTAGCCTGGTCCTCTGTTTATGGGTTAACCACCCTCCTTTGTCTCCCACGCCTTGATGGAATAATAATTATGATGTTACTCAGGCAGGAGGCTGCCCATTTACTATACCAGGGGTTGCTATCCACTGCTCCGAATATGGGACACACACACACACACACACACACACACACACACACACACACACACACACACACACACACACACACTCATTTTTAAAACATTATGTTTTTTATGGAAAATTTTAACTAAAATAATCTCTAGTGAAGTAATTGGGATAGTTACTAAAGGTATTTAAAAAAATCCTGGAAGTTCTCTCTTTTGATTCAGTAGGCTTACTAGTATTCAAACCTACTAATTTATTTTAATTTATTTTAAACAATGTTCCTATCAAAACTGAAACCTGCCTAGACACACTTAAACTGGCAGCAGACCTGCACCACACTGTTTACATCACATCAGGATTAAAACCAAATTAAAATGGCTCAAATCTACAGGAATGACATTTTAATCATTACTACTGAAATCAGAATTAGGCCTTTATCCATATTGTTTTTAAAATGGGGCTATTTGGTTTCAGGTAATAGAGCAACCACTCTGGCTGACCACATAACACTGGACTACAGCCAGTTATGTCCCCTCATCTTGGGTTAGAATGGTAGGAAGGATACCCTTATTGATAAGGCATTAGACTGTGACTTAAACAACCTCAGTTCAATTCTTAGCTCAGCCAACATCCTTCTTTTCTGTAACTGTGTGCTAGTCACTTCAACGACCCTGCATTTCAGTCCCCCATCTGCAATGAACAATGCCTAGTAGTCCCTTTGCTCAGATACGTGCAGATGAGGGATATATAAGCAGACACATAAGATGAGGAACAGGAAAGGGCCTTTGGCATTTTGTCACCTACTAGTATAATAAGCAACAGAAACGAATAAAAGCAATTGAAAAGGCTTGCGTATTTTCATTTACTTACTTTTCTGGTTTTAGATCCCGGTAAATAATTCCAAGACTGTGGAGGTGATCTAAAGCCAAGGCCAGCTCAGCTAAGTAGAACTTGACGTCCTCTTCTGTAAACATTACCTAGCCAGAAACAGAAGGACAAGTTTATTTATGACACAGTAAGAGACTGACTTACTATAAGCAACCACAGGGGAGAAATCTCTAACTCTGAAATGCCAGAAAGACCAGAAGATAAGATTCACTCTGCCAGTATTTGCCTGAAAGCATATAAACCATTTTTATCAGGTCCTCATTTCTTACAAAGCAAAAATGTATTAATTCTTTCTATCACTTAAAACATGCTGCTTTCATTCTTCTTTCTGGTATGCTTAGACAATATCACATACTTATTAACATTCGGGCCTGATCCTATAGCCATTGAAGTCGATAGGAAAATTTGTGAGTTTACAGCAAGATCCTTAGAGGATGTCTATATTACTACCACTGTAATTTTGTGCTTGCTGCTGAGAGGACTGCGCACCCCCACCTGTGACTTGCTCCACATGCAGAAATAAGTCAGAGAAGATGCCTTGAAAGTGACTTCCCAACCCCAATGCCACTGTGCTCAAACTCCCTCCAGAAGGATTCCCTACCTTATTTCCAGGTTTGGTTTGTGATTTGGTGGGCATGGCCATACTTTTGGGCAGCACACACAAGAGCACCAACCATATCCTTGATACCTGGATGTACTTTTAGTTCACTAAAATCTCAACATTTCATTCACAAATTCCCATAAACTGAGATGTGGACCTGTTCTGAATGAAAATGAATTTACATGTATGGCAAAGTGGGGCTCCCCGCCTAGCCACAGTGCTAGGTTCCCCACTTGCCTTTGGGCACACCACCCACCTGACTTTCCTGCCATGCCTTGTTCTTAGTTAATTAATAGTTGTTAATTAAGGTAGGAGGCTGCCCATTCATGCCCTGATGCCAGGGGGCACTATCTGCAGCTCTGTACCTCCCCTACACTGCAGCCCATGCCTTGCAGATGGCATCCTGATGTTACAGTGCTCCCAAGTTTAGGCCTCATTGTCAGGCCTCAGTCACACACACATTCATACCGCCCTCCTCTCACCAGGGCCTCTCACACAGGGTCTCTTTCATGCATCGGCAACTTATTCTGCCTTGCTCCCTTTTGAAGCGGGCCCCTTAGAACATAGGCTTAGCTAGTCCATTCCTTGGGTGGCAGACGTATAGTCTTTCGGGCCTCTCCCGCGACCCTCACCGGGGTACTGGCCAGCCAATTACCCAACCAGGTCTAAGCTTGCTCTGGACCCTTCCAGGGGCAACTCTATAAATACATATGTAAGCACACTGGGCTTTCAGCCCTCTGGTTTTTCCCCCTGCTTTACTGGGGCTTCTCATCACCGACCCCTCACTGGGGCTCCACACAGCCCCCTCACTGGGACTACTCATCTCTGCCCCCCTCACTTGGGGCTTCAGATCTCCACCCCCCTCACTGGGGCCACCCCCTCACTCAGGGCTACACACCGCCCCCTCACTCAGGGCCATGGGGGCTCCCCTTCCTGGTGGTCTCAGGTGGCCATAGCTGTGCCTGGGCCCAACTACATTTTCTCTGGGTCTTGCACCCCCCACAGGGCTCAGGTGGCCGCAGCCATGCCTTGCCCCCATCACCGCCAGGTGATATTGCTGCCTGGGCTGCCAGCAGTGAACTGCCCTGTCTATATGGATGGCCAGAGCTTTAAAATGGCTACTGCAATTAAGCACCTGTTGGCTGCTTGGCCCCAGTCTTAAAGTGGCAGGCACCACCAGTGCCCTGCCACACACCTTCCCCCTTTAAATGGTACATGGGGGATGTTTCCCCTGCTGCTCCTCCAAGCAGGCTCTCCTCAGAGCCTGTGAGAGCCCTAAAGTGGCGAGCACCCCAAAGGTGCTCCGCCACACACCTCCCCCCTTAGATCTGGGGGGGGGTTCACCTGGATGCCTTCCCTGCTGGGCTCTGTCCCAGCCTACTGCAGCCCCTGCCATGTGATGAGCCCCCCAAAGGTGCTCCACCACAATATGCTTTCTGTTTTAGAAATTAAACAATGGCACTCTGTAGTGGACGGTTGTGCCCTTGTCTGAATGCGAACAGGACTCCCTACGAGAGCCTCATAGTTAGCTTCCCACTGGCCAGTTTCCAGTGGGAGGATCTTGGCTACATGCTGATTTTTATGGAAATGGGAGACTCCTCCCTAGCTTGCTCCTGCAGCCATACAGCTGAGGGAAAGCAAAACCTTGGGGGCATCTGAACCCCAAGCCTCTGGGGTTAGGCCTGTACAAAGGATGCCCGCAAAAAGACCTGGGAGAATCTGAAGATCCAGGCTGAAAAGTCTGGGGTGGAGGATACTTGCCAGTAGTAGGGCCACGTATGGTTCTTGAATGATTCAAAGGATTTGGAACTGATCTGGCTAATTTGACCTGGGGCATGAAAAATTTTCCATTAAAAAAAATCCCCAGAAACTGAAAGAGAGGGTGTCATGGCTGGCCCGGTGTCTCAGTACGTCCATGCTTGGTGCCAGTTCCCTGTGGGGTTTTTGGAGGGGAGGGTGTTGGAGCTTGCTCTGGCCCCTCTGAGTGTTGGTTTGGTATTGCAGTACCTTCAGGTCTGGTGCTTGTTCCCTCCTGGGGCGAGCAACTGCCAGTGTTCTTTTAAGGGCTTTGCGCACAAGAAAGGTCCCTATCAGTATGTTTACCCCATATGGCCATCTGTTTTATAGTCATGCTCAGTGTTGGCTGCATTTAATCAATGTCATGGTTGGTTTCCGTTACTGAGCACATGCTGCTTTTGACAGCAGTTTAATGACAGACAATGTATTTAATGAGTTTTCCTTGTATGCAGTTATAAGATGAGGGGCTTTTCCCCTCATGCTGACTTAGGGGTGGGGGGAGCACCTCCTCTTGTATTTGAGTAAATATGGTATTTTTTCAACCTATAACTAAAGGGTCATTATAAAATGTGTATATATGTAACTGTGCAGGAAGATAAGAATACACATTGAGCATAAAAGCATAAATATATCATGTAAAAGTAAATAGAACAAGCCACCTCAATAAATATTTATACTACATACGTGACTAAGAATTACTCAGCATAGTAGTGACTAGAAAAGTCCATTGCTGAAAAAAGCTGAAATATTCAAAAGCTCAGATTCAAAATTGCAGGAAACTTGAAACAGAAACTGAAGAACAAGAGATTGACAGAAAAAGTTGCATAATCCTAATTAAGGATACTACTACTCGGGCCATAAAGCATCAGGATTTTGAACTGAAGACCTTGATTTAAAAAAAAAAGAAGTTTAAGCATAAAAATAAATATACTCCATCTAGGATATGCAATTTAAGCAGGAAAGGAAAGCAAAGGAAGAGAGGAAAATAACTAATCTCTATCTTCATATCCTATGGAAGTTATGCATTGCAAAATGACAGAATAATACATTCAGCCACAGCTTTTCAGACTCACATATTGTAATACTATGCACTTTGTTCTAAATCTAGTTAAGTCAATGGGAGTAGAATCAGTTATCCAACTAGGAAATCATAACTAACACACTTTTTTCTATAATGTTTTCTGCCACATTATTTTGGCAGAGAACAACCAATGAGTAGAGATCAACAAGATGTAACTAAGAGTTGTAGATCTTGAAATCCAATTCATATTGAGAACTACCAAGGTGCTGGGACTAATGCTTGAAGGCCAAAGGTCAAGGGAAGCCAGTACATCACTATGGGACACACTCAGGAAGAAGCTGCACTTTTTAGAGTTGAACGTAAATCTGAGGCTAGCATTTAGACTTTGGGGGAAAAAAACCTACTTTATCTGACATAGTTCTTTATCTGTTCAGAATTTATGATTTTACTTTGGAGGCAAGATATGGTATTTCTCCTACCAAAGATGAGATGATTTGTATAAGAAGCCAATAGATCGTGGCCATTAAAAATTGCTGTCACCACAAACTGGAGATATTTACCTTTCTTAATATACATTTATTTTTGTTCTCTTTAGTTCTTTTTCATTTAAAAAAGCCTTCCTGCTGTGTTTCAGATGCCTACATAACATTGTAAGTATTGTTCTCTGTGCAGTTATCTACCTGGGATTAAACTCCTTCACACCAACAAGCAAGACTTGTTCTCACCATCTTTATTCCACACACAATTCCCTGACTCAGTTACAGCAGATACAGTAACATTCCTATCAGGATGCCATTTTAAAATTCATATCATATTTTAAAGATCTAGCTTTAGATCTAATTGAGCATTTTCCACACCACAGAGTGAGAGAAGAGCTGGGACAAATTACCCAGATATTACTCTAATGCCATCACAGACAGAATTCATACTGGACCAGAAATGACTCCTCAAAGAGTCTAGTCTGGGGAGGATATTGGATGCCCTGGAGTTGCCTTTTAACTGATAGAGTGTCACTGTGGCAAGCCAGTAAGGGGTGCTCCTGCACTGAGCCAGCCACCTCACTGTGCCTGACCACCTTCCAGGCTCCAAGTGCCTCCCTGGGGCTGCCTCACATCTGGCCGAGCCCCTTCCTGGAGCACACCTGCTAGCCTGGGGGTATTGTTGCCACCACCCAGGGGCTGACTGGATCCTGACTCTGTGCCTCCCAGGATAACACAGGCCTAGTCATCCTTGAGGGTACTCAACCCACTTCAAGAACTTGGGATGCTTCCCTCAGTCTGCAGCACAAATAGTGGTCTCCCTTAGTCAGCCAAACCAAGGGTACCCCAAGGCATAATTTAGACCCACTCCCAATAAGTCTCCCATGCTAGGTACAAAGGAGAACTTTATTGGTTACATGGAGTAGGTTTGGAATAGGATACAGAGTAGAGCGATATCAGAGAAATCCCATAGAGCAAATTGGCACAGCTGGGTAGAGTAATGTCTGAGTAATTTGTCCCAGCTCTTCTCTCACTCTGTGGTGTGGAAAATGCTCAATTTCCTCAGGAATGTATCCAACTCAGGTTACCTAATGAGAAGGCAGGATAATGCTATAGCCCTAAGTGATAGTCTTGGGAGTTGTCTCCTTTTTCTGGTGGTCAGTAGTGCAAGTCAGAAATGCTTATGGTTCCCTTCCCTTGGTGGCTAAAGCATCTTTCACCATGTCTTTTGGAGCAGAGACGGAAAGGACTGGAATCTCAGGAGCAGACAGAAGCAGAGGTGATCAACTCTGATGCTGCTGCACCTGAGCAAGTGAGCATGAAAAGCAGCAGGTCAGCAGCTGTGACAGGAAAACTTCTTGCCCCACAGGGAGTAGAACTGCTTCTGGCAGCTGCTACAGGAGACAGCATTATTTCTGCTCTCCAGGCCATTGCCTAGTTTCCCTGCTCAGCTGCTACAATCTGCACATTACGTTAGACCTCATGGCTGGGTCCACTTTCCACCCTTACTGCCAGTGGTTCCCTCCAGCCGTCAGACCTTCCTTGCTCCCTTGTGCAGCACGTTACATTTGTTGTGGAGATGGAAGGGACCTCAGGAGGTCATTTAGTCCAGCCCCCTGCTCAAAGCAGGACCAGCCCCAACTAGACCATCCCAGCCAGAGCTTTGACAAGTTGAGCCCTAAAAACCTCCAAGGATGGAGATTCCACCACCTCTCTAGGTAACCTTCTCACCTAAACCCCCTAACCATTTTCACTGCTCTCCACCAGACTTTCTCCAACTTGTCCACATCCTTTCTATGGTAGGAGGCCCAAAACTGGACACAGTACTCCAGATGTGGCCTCACCAGTGCAAAACAGAGCGGAATAATAACTTCCCTCGATCTGCTGGCAACACTCCTACTAATGCAGCCCAGTATGCTGTTAGTCTTCTTGGCAACAAGGGCACACTGCTGACTCATATCCATCTTATTGTCCACTGTAACCTCTAGCTCCAGTTCTGCAGAGTTGCTGCTTAGCCAGTCAGTCCCCAAGCTGTAACAGTGCATGGGATTCTTCCATTCTAGGTGCAGGACTTTGCACTTGTCCTTGTTGAACCTCATGAGATTCCTTTTGGCTCAATCTTCTAATTTTTCTGGGTCACTGTATCCTAGCCCTACTCTCCAGTGTATCTACTACACTCCCCAGTTTAGTTTAATCTGTGAACTTGCTGAGGGTGCACTACATTAACAATCTGGAAGGTGGGATGAAGATATTAAACAAAACCAGCCCCAGGACTGACTACTGGGGCAATCCACTTGATACCAGCTGCCAGCTAGACATTGAGCCTTTGATTATTTACCAGTTGAGCCCAACAATCCAAACAGCTTTCTATCCACCTTAAGAGTCCATTCTTCCAACCCATACTTTCTCAGCTTGCTTGCAAGAATGCTGTGGGAGTTGGTATCAAAAGCCTTGCTAAAGTCAAGGTATGTTATGTCCACTGCTTTCCCCACATGCACATAGCCAGTCGTCTCATCGTAGAAGGCAATCAGGTTAATCAGGCATGACTTGCCTTTGGTGAATCCAGGTTTGATTGTTCCTAATATCATCTTCTTCTCCTCCAAGTGCTTAGAAATGGTTTCTTTTGAGGACCTGCTCCATGATTTTTCTGGGGACTGAGGTGAGACTAACTGACCTATAGTACCCTGGACCCTCCTTCCTCCCTTTCTTAAAAATGGGCACTATATTTGCCCTTTCCCAATCATCCAGGACCTCCCCTGATCACCATGAGTTTTTAAAGATAATGGCCAACGACTCTGCAATCGCATCAGTCAACTCCCTCAGCACCCTTGGATGCACTGCATCCAGCCCCATGGACTCGTACACATGCAACTTTTATAAATAGCCCCATACCTGTTCTTTCACTACTGTTGGCTGCTCATCTTCTCCCCAAACTATGCTACCTGGTACAATAGTCTGGGAACTGACCTTGCCTGTGAAGACCAAGGTAAAAAAGGCATTGGAGTACTTCAGTTTTTTCATCATCATCCATCACTAGGTTGCCTCCCCCATTCAGTAAGGGTTGCACATTTTCCCTGACCTTCCTCATGTTGTTTACATACCTGTAGAAACCCTTCTTGTTATCCTTCACATCCCTTGCTAGCTGCAACTTGAATTGCGCTTTGGCCTTCCTGACTTATCTCTGCATGCCCAAGCAATATTCTTATACTCCTTCCAAATTGTTTGTCCAAGCTTCTGCTTCTTGAAAGCTTCTTTTGTGTGTTTAAACTCACTGAAGAGTTCTCTGCTAAGCCAAGCTAGTTGCTTGCCACATTTCCTATTCTTCCTGCACATTGGGATGGTTTGTTACTGCACCCCCAGTAAGTTTTCTTTAATATACAACCAGCTCACCTGGACTCCTATTCCCCTCAGACTGGCTTCCCAGGGGATCCTGCCCAGGATCCTGCTCAAGGGTTCCGTCTGAGACTTCTAACTTTGGATGAGCATAACCACTGGTATCCCTAGAATATAATGTTCTTAAAACCATAAGAACTGCCATTTCCTCAGTCAGACCACAGGTTTATCTTGCCTAGTATCCTGTGCTGCACAGAGGCAGCATAGATGCTGAAAGGGAGCGTGAAGTGGGTATAACCAGGCTTTCTTCCACTGTTCCTCTCTCACTTCCAGCTTCTACCATTTAAAGGCTAGAAAGTTTGAATTCTGAGGCTGTACCCCTAACTCCCATGCTCAATAGCTATTGATGCTCGTTTCCTCCAATAATCTGTTCAATCCCTTTTTGCATCTGGCTAAATCTCTGCTTCCACAACATCTGGTGGCAATGAGTTCCACACTTTAATTACACGCTGTGTGAAAAGGAACTTCTTTTTTGTTAGTTTAAAAATTAGTTTCCTTTTATGACTGCTAGTTCTTGTATTGTGAGAGACAGTAAATAATAAATCCCTATATATTTTCTCTTCAACATTTAATATTTTGTAAATCCTTATCATGTTCCCCCTCAAGCATCTCTTTTTTAAACTGAAGAGGCTCAGGCTCTTTAGTCTCTTCTCACATGGAAGCTTTTCCATACCACTAATCATCCTTGTTGCCCTTCTCTGTCTTCCTGTCTTCTGCTAGCAAGAGGCAACACCAGAGTTGATCTGTAAGTGAAAATACTGTAGTACTTTTTCCAAAAAATAACTATTTACTATGACTACACTCTGTAAATTTAAAAACATCACCTTTTAGATTAGAGCAATGCTTTAGAAATCTGGTTTGCATTATTCACATGCACCTTATCTCTCTCTTCCCTCCTGTAACTTCCTTCACTTTGGAGACCCACACTCCTATCTACATTTTAACACACAGGGCACATCTACATGTGATGTTTACTACACGTGATGTTTACTGTGGAGCTGGCTAAATAGGTAGTACTACCAGACACAAGTACTATCCTACAGCAGTGCACATGTAGACACTGATGGGACTGGCTAAGGCATGAGGGTGCTTCAGTGTGGGGGCTGCCTGCCGGCTAGCCCTTGCACTGTAGCAAGCACCCTCATGCCCCAACCAGCCCCTCTGCCATATGTTGAGCTAAATCAGAGTAGCCCCAAGCAGGCAGACTGGCCCCTGGGGTTCCCTGCCAGCTGGAGTTGCTTTGTCCTGGCTCAACATGTTGCAGTCCCAGGTGCATGGTCCAATGTGATGCCTGGGAGCAACAAACTCTGCAGGAAAACCCAAATTTACATGTATGATGTTTCTACTTTTGCCAATCTGCTTCAATTTCAGGATTTGCCAAATACTTGTTCCCCGTCAAATCAAATATCTTGACCTTGCATCAGTAAATGTTTTTGATGTCACTTCCACATTTGAGGATAACACATTGGTAAAATTTGAGTTCAGTAGGTTCCATGTTGCAATTTGCGATATGAACTGCTTGAACATTATTGAGTTTTTGGATGACTCGGATGATTGCTTTCCAATGCTGGGTGTTATTGCTTTGGCAAGTCTATCAGCGCCCATTGACACTGCAGGCTGAGAGAGATTTTTTTTTCCCCCTTACAAAGAGGTCTTACAAAATGACAGATGTAGAACTGATGATGACAGCTTCACAGTGTATGACATGTTGTTTCAGAATCAAGGAAGACACTAATTGCAAGTACAAGCTGCCATTAATTCTGCTAAACAAACTAACAGCTAACCTTTTTATTAGCCAATGATTTTAATTGCACACAGCAGTGATGGTGTTAATAACAAATACAGCATTATTTAAAAGCTTCTCTGTATGCCGATATAGTGAAAACTATCTAACTGGTGACCTTTTTATGAATATTATTTTCTCTCACAATGCTGTCAATAATCTACCAAAAATTATTGTACCAAAATCATAGCCTGTATCATGGCCAATGCAAAAGCCTTTTTTGTTGCAGCCCCTGTCTATATCCTGTCTCTCTTCCTCATTCTGTCTTTCTCTTTTTAGAATTCACCTGAAAATAATTATTTTCCTGTGTGCATGTCTGAACTTTCTCCTCTCTGCTTTCTTTTGTTATGTAACTATCATGCTATAGGTTTTTAACTGTAAAGCAGTGTGGAATACTGTCTGTACCAAATGTTCTACACAGGCTAAAAGGTGCAGTATTATGAATGATGTATTTTTAACAAAAAGTAACACAGGAAATGAGAACCAGGATTCTGGATCAGTCTTCATTAAATTAGAGAAAGATCACTGAAGTTGAAGGATTAGTTACCATCTCTCTTCACGTCTGAGCACCGTATTATTGGGACAGAAGAAAAAGATCAGGGTTAACAAGCTGAGGCATGGTGCCATAAGTCTCTCAGTGCTCCTTTCATGGGACTTGACAGCTTTGCTGTGCCCTGCCCTGACAGTGCCTCCAGAGGACCTTGTGGAGACACAAAGCAGATTAAATCCTTGCCTCACTGAAGTCAATGGGAGTTTTGCCACACAGTTCAGTGGGACCAACATCTTGCCCATCATGATTCTGTATTAATTCCCAAGGTTTCAGAAACAACCCAGGGAGGAAGGCAATTAGCCGGTTAACTAAATGAACCTTGTTGCAATAAGGTCAGCAGACTGAGGAGAGAACTGGACAAAGAGATGGGAATTTTACTCACTGGAAGTCAGGATACTGAATGGTAGGGAAATACAAGGGCTACCTTATCATTCAGAACTTGTCCTGCCACACATGGTCATCTCAAGCATGAGCATCCCCAGGTAGAGAATCTGGCTGGGTACTTCTACTCTCTCCCCATTACAGCCAGCCTAAGCATCTTGCTAGCAAGCCTGGGGTTATGCTTCTAAGAAGCAGCAACCAATGACTGGATATTATGTGAGGCAGCACTCCACAAAGTTACATGATGTAAACACAAGTATTAAATATGCTTAGAGAAATTATAACATATTATAGCTTTAATTCAGTTATATTAGAATGGAGACCGCTCCCCCCGCCCAGAGGTCCACCCACCTCCGTCAACCTTATTTGCATTCTGAAAATCCAGGACATTTTTTTTTGAATTCTCACACAAATCTATGGGCTTACCTCTTTAGAGAGCCGTGTGAAAAGGTCCCCTCCCCGCAGGAAATCTAGTATTAGATACAACTTCCCCTCTGTTTGAAATGCTGCATTAGAAAAGGATGGAAAGATTGGAAGTCTTAATCATTACACAGTCTCCAAAGAATGAATATTATTGATTAATTCCACACTGTCCAATCTATAATTCTCCTATCATTTTAAGCTTTCATATTTTTTAAATAAATCATTTAGCTTCTCTACCAAATTGTGCAATATTGCCTAGGCCACAAGGAATAATCTGACATTAGCTGGGAGATAGATGTATATTACTAACATTTTTTTTCCTTCCATTCCTAGTATCTGTAGGTCTAATACCACTTTACAATGAGTAGAGGGAAGGAAGAAAGATAGCTGGGCACAGAAGGCACTAAAACTGTAGAAGGGAGCTTTGCCTATTCAAAATGTTCACATAAGTCCCTTAGCACTAACAATGGGACTCTTCAGTTGGGTTGAGACAAGCAGTTGTATGCAAGAAGTTGCTTTTCATAAAGCAAGCTGTTACATTAATTTATGGACATTTTAATTACTTAGTGTTTATTATTAACAAGTTTTAATTCTTAGATGCTCTGGTTTCCTATTTTTTCCCCTGATGATGGTGGATGATGGGATTGCTATATTCATATTTGTTATCCTACCAGCACCTCCTCACAGCACATTAGCATCACATTACACTTTATATCTAATATACTTTCACAGAGGAGGAGCCAAGATCTCCATCTGCTGAAATTTTCCAAAGAAACAAGGACTAGAAAATAATTTCTCATACTAGTGACATACCTGCAATAAGTAGAAATGGAGTAGTACTGAGCAGAGGATAGTTATGTGAAACAATAACATATCTGGTTACAATTCCCTCCACCCCACAAACTGAAGAGTAAATGCAAATGCTTTTTTTTTTTTTATATTTACCATAATGAAGCTTGACTATGAAAGGATGGTTCACTTCTGCCAAAATATCTCTCTCCATTTTTGATCGTACCCGATCCCAAACTATAAAGAAAGAACAATAAGAATAACAATAGATTAAAAGGTGATGTGGTCCACTAGACAGAAAATGGGGCTGAAGTTCAGGAGACTTGGTTTCTATTCTGGACTCTTGAAAGTAGCCTGCTGTGTGACCAATCAATTCACGACTCTGAGCCTTTGTTTCCTTACCCATCCTCTTGATTGTCTCATCTACGTAAGCAGTGAACTCTTTAGAAGAGGGCTCTGTCTGTTTCTGTCCGTCTTTCTGTTTGTGGACTACCTACTGCAATGGGGCACTACTGTATTCCAAACACCAGGGAGAATATCATGTTTAATGTTCAGAGATTATGTTAATGTAAAAAAGTAAACCTATATAAAATTTAGCATCCCTCTTAAAAATACATAAAGCATAACAGCAACCAAGCCCGCCAGGTTAACCCTGCATGAATTTAAATGGGCTTGTTACACCGTGCTGACATTAGCAGTAAAGATGACTCACTGTATACCACTCTCTAGATCTGTTATTTTAAATCTTGCAATCAAAAATAATCATTAAAGAGAAAAGTCAGCAGCTGAGGTAAGAGAAGAAGGTATTATTTCCATGTGCAGGGGTAATTACTATGGGGGCAAAAGCAAGAGTGATGATTTCTGGTTCAAATGAATGGACAGTAAAAGGAAAAAAATAATTAGAGGTTCACCGGGTGCAAACTAATCAAAACTGAAACTGAAGATTGGGTAGCAGCTGCACTGAGCAGACTGCTGAGGCACCAAGATAGCTTGCAGTTTCCAGACTGAGGTCTCTTGATCATCATCATTTTTTTTCTTGATTAAAGGTTTTATTCTTTTTTTTCCAGATGCCACATTATCAATTCACTTCTCAGCCAGAACACCCACTGTGCATGTTGTGAGGCTATTTTAGACAACAATGCATGACATCTTCTTGTGCTGCGGTTGTCACATGCATGTGCCTGAAGTATGTTGAAAAGTGGGAGACTTCATCAACCAAGTCATGACTATATCCCAGTGCAATTCAGCCAAGTAAGTATGGTCTTGAAATCCTCATTTGCTAATCAGGCTGGTCCCTCAATACAAAAGGCAGGGCAGATTTGCACCATATATAACAACTAAATCAGAACTGTATAACCTAAACTTTTATAAGCAGAGGGTTTACTTCATTGGATGTGCCCCTCCCTGCATACAAGCCATTTTTTAGTTAAAATGAGTTACAGTGGTTGTGTCTACACTTTCATTAATGTGCCATAACAGGTACTAACTTGATGCACTGTAAATGGTGCTGCTGCATATTAGCACAGATGAATGCTTTTTAAGTGACGCTTAGTGCCCATTCAACTAAAGTTTCACTGCATTAGAGCAGATGAACACTTTTTAAGTGATGTTTTATGCCCTTTGGACTAATCTACTTCACATTAGCACAGATTTTGCCAGCTGCACTAATGAACAGTAGAATTAGTCCAATGGTCATTAAGTGACTCATGTAGATGTACCCACTATAACCCAAATCCCATTTCATGTCATGAAATCATGCAATGGAAAAGCTAGGCAGAGGAATCCCATTTTGAATCCCACAGAGATCTGAAATGGGATTTCAGTCCCACTGTGGACTGCTAGTAGCTGCTTAGATCCTTTTGGAGGAATGCTGGGGGAGAAATCACTAGGGTGGTGCGAGGCTTCGAACACTGTTTTGGATCTGGAGAAGCTTCAGACGCTTCAGTGTCCAAAGCAGCATAACCAGAGTGAAGCACTGGTTTCATTAGGCTTTCTGAAGTGGTTTGGAGCTGCCAAAGCGCTTCGGAAAAGTTTCGGAGCCGCTTTGGAGATCTGGCCATAGGGTATAATGGGGAAATCAATGAAATATCTATAACTTAGGGGGTTTTTTGTATGATTTTGATGAAATTTGCAGGAGTGGTAGCCTCTTTGGAGAGCATGAAGCCTGGCAAGTTTCAAGAAGATAAGTGCAGGGGTTCGGGGGGAACTGCACCCCAAATTTGTGAAAGCCAAACTCATGTCACGTCTATGTGTTACAACACAGGGGGGTAAAAACTGCAGGGGTGGTGGCCCCTGGTGAGGCCATAAAGTCTGCTAAGTTTCAAGAAGATCGGTGTAGGGGTTCAGGGGGAACTGCACCTCAAGCTGCCGACAGGCAAAACTCGTGACACAAATGACCCTGTGTGTGTTAATGTGCAGCGGGCTGAAAACTGCAGGGGTAGTAGCCCCTTCTGAGGTCACGAAGCCTGCCAAGTTTCAAGGAGGTAAGTGCATGGGTTTAGGGGTAACTGCACCTCAAGGTGCAGACAAGCAAAACTCATGACATTGATGACACTGTGTGGGTTAAGGTGCAGCAGGGTCAAAGCTGCAGGGATGGTAGCCCCTGCTGCCGCCATGAAGCTTGCCAGCTGTCGAGGAGATAGGTGTAGGGCTTCTGGGTTCTGAGGCCCTGCACCTCTAACTGCTGACAGGCAAAACTCGTCACATGGGTGCTTGTGCAACTGACTGTGTCTTGGGGCAGGAGTGGGGGGGGTGGGGGGAAACTACTGCAGGCTTGGCTGCTAAGCTACTGTGTTATCAGATACCAATCAATCATGATTCACTCAGGGACCAGCTCAATACACAGTTGCTAGCTAATGTAGCCAGTTAATTAGCAACATTGAACACCTACAAAACCAGAGACTAAGGAGAGCAGGCCCGGATGAGCTCCATCCGAGAGTACTGAAGGCACTGGCTGACATCATTGCACAGCCACTGGCGGGAACATTTGAACACTCGTGGCGCACGGGCCAGGTCCCGGAGGACTGGAAAAGGGCCAATGTGGTCCTCATTTTCAAGAAGGGGAGGAAGGAGGACCCAGGCAACTATAGGCCAGTCAGTCTCACCTCCATCCTTGGCAAAGTCTTTGAAAAGATTATCAAGGCTCACATTTGCAAAAGCATGGCAGGAAAAATTATGCTGAGGGGAAACCAGCACGGGTTCGTAGCAGGTAGATCATACCTGACTAATCTAGTCTCTTTTTATGACCAGGTTACAAAACACCTGGACACAGGAGTAGGGGTTGACGTTGTTTACTTAGACTTCAGGAAAGCCTTCTGGCTTTCCTGAAGTCCACCACCTCCATACTGGTGAACAAGTTAAGAGGCTGCGACTTGGATGACTACACAGTCCGGTGGGTGGCGAATTGGCTAGAGGGTCGCACCCAGAGAGTTGTAGTGGATGGGTCGGTATCAACCTGGAAGGGTGTGGGCAGTGGGGTCCCACAGTGCTTGGTCCTTGGACCGATACTCTTCAATGTCTTCATCAGCGACTTGGACGAGGGAGTGAAATGTACTCTGTCCAAGTTTGCGGATGACACAAAACTGTGGGGAGAAGTGGACACGCCGGAGGGCAGGAAACAACTGCAAGCAGACCTGGACAGGTTGGACATATGGGCAGAAAACAACAGAATGCAATTCAACAAGGAGAAATACAGAGTGCTGCACCTAGGGAGGAAAAATGTCTAGCATACATACTGCCTAGGAAATGACCTGCTTGGTGGCACGGAAGTGGAAAGGGATCTTGGAGTCCTAGTGGACTCAAGGATGAACATGAGCCGTCAGTGTGACAAAGCCATCAGGAAAGCTAATGGCACTTTATCGTGCATCAGCAGATGCATGACAAACAGAACCAAGGAGGTGATACTTCCCCTCTATCGGGCGCTGGTCAGACTGCAGTTGGAATACTGCATGCAATTTTGGGCGCCGCACTTCAAGAGGGATGTGGATAACCTGGAGAGGGTCCAGAGAAGGGCCACACATATGGTTAAGGGCTTGCAGGCCAAGCCCTATGAGGAGAGACTAGGGCACCTGGACCTCTTCAGCCTCTTCAAGAGAAGGTTGAGAGGTGACCTTGTGGCTGCCTATAAGTTCATCATGGGGGCACACAAGGGAATTGGTGAGGCTTTACTCACCAAGGCGCCCCTGGGGGTTATAAGAAATAATGGCCATAAGCCAGCAGAGAGCAAATTTAGACTAGACATTAGGAAGAACTTCTTCACAGTTAGAGTGGCCAAAGTCTGGAATCGCTTCCAAGGGAGGTGGTGCTCTCCCCTACCCTGGGGGTCTTCAAGAGGAGGTTAGATAGGCATCTGGCTGGGGTTATCTAAACACAACACTCTTTCCTGCCTATGCAGGGGGTCAGACTCGATGATCTATTGAGGTCCTTTCCAACCCTAACATCTATGAATCTATGAGAGGAAAGAATCAATACAGACAATCAACTGCCCTAAGACAGACACAGTCAGTTGCACAAGCACCCATGTCACAAGTTTTGTCTGTCAGCAGCTAGAGGTGCAGGGCCCCAGAACCCAGAACCCCTGCACCAATCTCTTCGACAGCTGGCAGGCTTTGTGGCCACAGCAGGGGCCACCATTCCTGCAGCTTTCACCCTGCTGCACCGTAACACACAGGGTCACCCATGTCATGAGTTTTGCCTGTCAGCAGCTTGAGGTGCAGTTCCCCCCTACCCCTGGCACTGATCTTCTGGAAACTTGGCAGGCTTCATGCTCTCAGTGGAGGCTACTACCCCTGCAAGTTTCATCCAAATCAGACAGAAAACAACAAAGTTATCGATATTTCACTGATTCCCCATTATACCCTATGGCCAAATCTCCGAGGCAGCTCTGAAGCTTCGGAGCCGCTTCGGCCAAATCAAAGCAGAAACCCAGTCTGGAGCTCTGGATCGGATCACTACCATCTGAAGCAGCTGGATCCAAAGCTGGATTGAATAGCTGCCTACCCACACAGGCCTAGAAATCACTGCTAAACTGCATAGAACTCTATTAGGCCACTCAGACTAATATGAGTGCAACCCCATAACTAGCTGTGCAAAATGAAGGCAACCCCCCCAAAATATACATTTAAGCCATGTCTGTCCTACTGCTGGCCTGTAAGCCCCTGCAGCTGTCTCTCCCACTGTTCCCTAGCAGGACCTGTTCAGTGGAGAGCATGGAGCTGCATTCTGCCAGCACTACCAGAGAGTCAGAGGGGCATGAGCTCCTGGCACTGCTGAGGGGTGGGGGATGTGTGATGCTGGTGCTGCCTGGGGGTCTGTGGGAGCACGTACAGCCAGCACAGCTCATGCAGCACAGACATGTCCCAGCAGGTCATCGCTGCATTGCATGGCCTGCACAATGTGTGGCCTCAGCTGTGTCAAGGAAGGACTGCCCTAGTTTAAGCCATGTATCAGCCCTCTGAGGTGACTAAGTAAACAGGCACCCACCCACACACCACTGATGACTGCATAACTCATTTGTAAAACTAGCATACCCATCAAGGACAAAAGAGGACATTACATCACCCACACCCCATGCCATCCAATGCTCTGCTGCACTGACATTTATTTCTTTACATCACATTATGAAAAAGATTTAGCTTTAGGTAATAATCATTATTAGCAGAGCTGGCATTTGTCTGTCTTTGATGTGGGTGTACACTTGCATCACATATGTACAGCTGGGTAGCTAAAGACATGAACAACAGCAGTCCTCCCTCACTCTCTTGTATATGTAGTCTCTGAAATGTGTCCAGGATGGGTGTGTTTATAGGAGGCCCAGCATCCTGTTGTGCTGGTGAGACCAAGGAGGGTTACTTGCTGTTTTGGGAAAGTGTTCCATATGGAAGGGTGGGTGTATTAAAACAGGATGACAGCATTGCACTGGAATATTGTGGGAGGAGAATATTTGTCAGTAAAGGGGAGACTGAGAGGAGTTGGGTTGGAAGCCATGGATGGGTTTCAATATTGATTCTGCATGTTCCATCTGACTGTAGGTAATGGTCAGTATTCCCTTGGACTGCCATTTGGGATTCCCTTTTATTGTCTGTAAGACAAATTCATTTTGAAAACTGATTTCTAGGTTTGGCTGGCCACAGTGACCGTAACAGAGGACCCATGCTGTGTAACTGTCTCTCTGCCACTCTTCCCACTGTGCCCAGCTGTCTCAGATCATTAAATGTAACTGGGCTGGACAGCGATTACATGTTGTGAGACTTACTCAACCTGTCATGTTGCAATACCATCCACCTCCCCATGTGGTGACAGAAGCAGCAGACTGCGCATGGGGCACTGAGGAAAATACTACATCATCGCACAATGCACATTGCTTTATCTTTGCAGATGAGCTCTTTTTAAGTGTCCTTCACCAAGATGGGATAATTGCCTAGCCAGTAGCAGCAAAAAACCACAAAAGGTTGCTGAAGCACATCCATCCTTAAGCAAGGAATAAGGATTACAGTTTGACATGCAGGTGAGTGATTTGCTTTCCCCACCTTATTGTGTTACAGAGGTCCTTTGGGCGGCAGCCTTGTGAGCTTAGATTTCCCTGGCATCCCACTGTCACAGAACTGGTTGTTCATTCCCTTATTCAGACACCCTTTTACAGTCTGTGGCACTACAGAGATCCTCCTATTCCCCTCCTCCCACAGGCCTGCTCCTACAATGTTGAGCTGTGCATGATATTAAACTTCAAAATGGCCCCATTAAAGTTATCTAGTTCTCTCCAGAGAGTGATGTATGTCAGGGCAGTGTCAGGTGATGGAATTCTGTTCCATCTTGGCTGTTTCTTAAGCACCAATTGCTGTAGTATCTAAGTGACAAAACAAGGTTCTAGGCAGTGTAATTCAAGACCAAGACAGTCTTTCCCTCCTATCTTTACCCTTAATGCTTTGTTGCTGCAAGAGAAAGAAAGGTTTATGCTATCCCATTCTGCCACCTGCTATATGCATATGCTCATCCTCTTCCTGGTCCTGTTTTTATCTTTGGCACTGGTGGTAGGTCGAGCTAGGATCCATGGCAAAAGATCTTCCTGAAAAGATAAGGCTTTCCATTTAACTTTTCCAACATGTCCAGATTCTAGCTCAGGCTGACTGAAGCTCCTGAGGAAATCTACTCCCGCAGTTTTGAAAAGAAAAGTGAAAATGTTCTATCCTTTGCACTTTATTCTTTTGTGCCAGAGTCTAAGGCACCAAAACTGTCCCAAAACTTTTAGTGCTCACATCCAGGCCTATAGTAAGCCACATAAATGGACTGTTCATGATCTGTATCACATTTGGGCTCCATCATTCAGATTGATGAGTTCTGCCTGGTTGGTCTGTGCAAATAAGAGTGGAGTCAGCATATGTCATTGTACTTGTGGGGCCATGACACCTCAGCCAGTGGCTCAAAACACACTTCTGTTCCTGCAGCATTGTGGTACATTGTAGATACTGTCAAGTAGGCCTGTGCGAAGCAGCTAGTATTTGCTTTGGATTCAGATTCGGCTGACTTGGGGGACAGTGGCTCAATCTGGTGATTTGAATCACTGTCCCGAATCGATTTGGCCAAATCTGATTCGGAGATTCAGCTGCCACTGAATTGGCCAAATCTCCAAATCAAACAGGCCCCATCCACCACCCACTCTCCCAGCCCTGTCAATGGCTGCTCTGCCTGGCCCCAGCACCCTGGATCTTTAAAAAAAAGCCCTGCACTCACCGGCTCCTGCCAGGCAGAGGGGGGCAATCCCTGCTACCCCCCACTGCATGGGGGGGGGGCTCTGCTGCAAGCCCCCAACAGCAGCATCTGGTAAGTGTGGGGCTTTTTTTTTAATTTTTTTTTTTTTTTAAAGAGCTGGGAGCTGGACTGGGCAGGGCAGCCATGGGTGGGGGTTAGAGGGTGCTCGGGGGGCTGGAGGAGTAGGCAGGGGATGGGGCCTATGGGGGTCCCACCCTGCTCCCCTCCTTCCTTCTCCAGCCCTCCCTCTTCCACCCCCTACTTAGTGGCATGGAATCCAGGTCCAGCTCCCTGGAACATCAAATGGGGACTGCCTGAATCTCAGAAGCTCTCTAAATCTTATCCAAATTGATTTGGACCTTTTTATTGGTCTCCCAATTCGATTTGGATTTGGAGATTTGGCTGCTGAAATCGGGCCGAATCTCCTCCAAATCAAATCGGCACCCGAAGCTTCACGCAAGCCTATTATCTAGGACTAGGTCATTATGTGGGTGTGCAGAGCTATGTTTTATCTCTTGTTGGATCAGCTGGCATGGGAGACAACTTGCATTAGCCTGGATTCTTTTCCAAAATGATCTTGCCTATGAAGGCATCCTATTCAGATGGATGCCTTCTTTTTGTTTTTATTTTGTTTATAGATTCTTTTACACTGCGCCTTCATACCCCAAGCTTCCTATATCATGTTCCAATTTAGTATGCTCCCATCACTTGACTATATGCATGGGTTTTTCTCTTAAAAGATGCAGTTACTTCTGATCTTTAAAGTGGAGTATCCTGCCTGAGTTGCACTAGCTCCTACCCATCTGTCTGTGCTGTGAAGGATCTTGCTGAAAAGACCAAGTACTGCCTTCAACCCAACCAGCCCCCTTTTAGATTTGCACCACTTGCAGAGGTTTAAGCAGAGCACAGACAGGGAGGCAGACTGCACAGTGGTTTGGCAGGTGATAGGCATACTAACACAAGATGTTTACTTATCTAAGCAAATAATTTATTCACTAAGAATAGGGTTCATCTGCTGAACTCTTATTGACAGGAAAGCTTTTACCCTGTGTATCCAGCACTGGATTTGGTCCAAAATGTGTATTTTGCCTCTACTCATTAAGTTGTACAACACAGGAAGAAAAATGATATAGAGAGAGGAGCACAGACCTCAGAGTTAGAAAGCCCTGGCTTTGCCGCTGACTTGCATGTTGTGTCTTAACCATAAACAACAGATACTAACCTGACTGGTAGAAAGCAGCAATGACTAGATTGTAATCCTTACATGCAACAGTGGAGAAAGCACATGCTAATTTGAAATAAAAGTTATCCACATTCAGTGTGTTCATTTAACATGATGGGTCAGAGAAGGGAGGTGGGGAAGCTGTTTAGAAAGAGGCATGGATTTTTATCTGGAGGATGATTGTAGCTTACCCAGCCAAATTCCTGGATTTCAGATAAGAGGAAAAGAGAAAGAAAGACTACTTTAGAGTGTTTTCTACTGTTAAAAAAGGTCTGCTCTAGAGAAAATCAGTTGTATATTTTACCCTTAAGAAAATTAAACTAAAAAGCCTCTCACCTCATTCAGACTGATTTTCTGACATCAAATCTGGTTAAGATTTAAACAAGTATTAATTTTGGCCAGATGCATTTTACAAAAGCTAGAAGGGTCAGTGCATCTCTACCTTATCTGCTCTGTCAGATAATAATGATCTATTGACTTTCTTTGTTGTAGAAGCCAAAGCATATCCATCAATTCAGCAGGAAGTTGGGCCAATTCAATACAAGCCTTTAATTAAGCAAATTGGAACCTAGAGAATCTGAGAGGAAGGAGTTTATAGCAGATGCAGTTATTTTCTTATAAATGCTGAATAAAATTGGTAGCTAGTTGAGAGGAAAGATGGAGAAACTTACTATAATGTGGGTGACTAGATAGCTTACATGATTTCCTAACTCTACTGAAGCCAACAGGCATAATATTGCCACAGACTTCAGAAAGGCCAAGATATTACCCTTGAATTAATTTGACCAGTCACTGCCCTTAGAAGTCTTCTCATTTCATTCCCAGGGCAGGGTCATTTTAAATTTTATTTAAGGGATGTCACCCTTTAGTCATCATTTAAGTTTGTGGCTTATATTTTATTAGGTTTTGAAATGAAGGGAACTTCCTTTGCTTTGGTTTGATTTGGAGTGCAAGCTGACATTTCCTCTACTAGATAGGTCATTTTCATTTGTTTTGCAGTAAGGTTTTGAATTTTGCCAGGAACTTGATGCTATGTGGCACTTAATGATTTTTGTATAGCCAATATACAAGTAAACAAAAACATACATTTAGGCCTGTGAGGCTGTTTTAATTTATATGAACAAAATTATTTTTAATGTAGTAAAGAGAAATAAAAATGAAATAGCACTGGCTTTTAAACTAAACTATTTATGTTGCTTCATTGATAGGTTGTTCCCCCAGGGAAAATGAGCGAGCAATATGTATGTATGTGTGTGTGTGTGAGCATGTGAATGTGCGCGCGTGCGTGTGTGTGTGTGTGCACGTGCAGGTGTGTAAGAGAAGGAGAAAGAGACAGTTTTTACTGATAGTGGAGGCTATAATTAAACACACAGCTCTAAACAAGAACATTTAAATTATCACAATTTTCTCCAAGAAACTTCTACTTGGGTGGATTCTTTCCATGCTTAGACTTAGCCTGAAAAAGAATTTGTTTGAAAAGTATGAACATAATCAGCTCAGCTATTTATGGGTTATGCAATCATGGAAAAAGCCACACTTGCATGTTCCAATGGCTTCTTTTTTTCCATTTGTCTAATTCCTAGAAGAAAGACAAAGCTCTAAGCTTCAAAATTTGCTTATATAGCAATCTACATGGTGGGGAAATATTATATTGGAACAAATCTGCGAGGCAAGGATTTTCAGCAGGTGATAGTTTTTACGGGACCAGAGATCTTGGACAAGCTTTTGGGCACAAGGTGCCTTATGCTCAAACCTGAAGAATGGTACCTTGTGTCCAAAAGCTGTCCCACTGCAGTCAGTCCAATAAAAGATGTCACCCCCAAATATCCTTGCCTCCTTCCTGGTCCACCACAGCTACAACATCACTCCAGCCCTACCACATATTGGAACAAATCCACTACAGCAGTTTTTATATAGTGTAGCTGAGTTTACTTTGTTTAACATTTGTTTCTGCCAGCATAAGTCAGGGTGCATGGTAGTAAGGGGGTCACAGACTCAGCTGTACCTTGGACAGCCATCAACAAGGAAATGCTGTCCTCAAATTGAGTGGGGCCAGGCAAATGAAGAAAATATACATTGGGAATTGGTGGCAACATGCATATTTGCTGAAACACTGATGCCCCTTCCAGTAGCAGGGCTTGGAAGGAATTAAGAATCCCTGAGGGAGGGAGGTGAGGGAAATTGGCTTTGCTCCGCAACCCCCAAGAAATGAAGCCCATCTGGTGAGCTGCAAGCTTCGCAGTGTGCCTCTCCCTGTGCCAGCTGGGGCCAGTCTAGCACATGAATATCTAAAGGGGAGTGGTCTTGTAATCAAAAGAAATGATGCTCCTTGGATGCTTGCTACAGATATTGGAGAAAGATTCATTAAGGGAGTACTCATTATGAACTTCTTGGTAGGTCTTTGTTCTGCACATCTGAGCACCAAGTGGCCCAATGGAGGACTTAAGCAGCTGGAAATTTCTGTCACAATAAAATCCTTGCAAAGATAAATGCAGCTGAGAAATCCAAAGCAGAAAGTGTTCAAGCCTAGGTTTTATGTTGCTGCTAAACATCAAGGACTTCATGCTGATATCAATGAGTTTTGTGCACAGCAAGAGTGACTTGATTATGTCTTAAAAGAAATACTCTCAGTCAGAAAACCATGGGCTCCTAATGTAATCAAGAGACCCAAATACATATATTCCATCTAATTACACCTGGACACCAAAAACAACATGCCATTTTTATGCCCAGAAGCAGTATTCCCTCTGAGCTGCGCGGCATGTGTGGTCATGCAGGTGCACTCGTCACACTGCTAGGTGCGCCTGCACAGCTGTGCAGCTTAGAGGGAACACTGCCCAGAAGTAAGCATAGTGGACTGTGTTTTTCTGTGAACGTTTGGTCATATTCTAAATAATACTGCTTTGATTATGATCACAATTTTTCTTTCTGAATGTTTGTTCCTTACTGGCATGCACTGTCACAGAAACAAACATTGAGCTAAATGTTCAGCTATCTACCCCTAGCAAATTTTGCATTGTACAGTCGACTGTAATGTTAAAAAAATTGCAGTGGGTAAGGTTTGCAGAAGTACCTACATGATTGAAGAGATCTGCTTACACTATTTAAGAGAATCAATTTTTACAGGTTTATAAGGAGACAAATAGGGAAGACCTTTTTAATAGGATTTCAAGTGCCTAGGTGTCCAATTTCCATTGATTCCTATAGGAGCTTGGCATCCAAGTACCTTTACAAAAGTGGTATTACCTGCTGAACTCTTGAATATAAGGCTAGGTTCCTTAGTCTCATACGTCCATGTTAGGTATTTAACACCTAACTCCTATTTAGAAATCAAAAGGTGTAAAAGGAGTTTACTGGGAGTTAGCAAAGTGGGACTGGCTGGTAGTTCCTAATGAAAATTTTACTTTGTTTTGTTTAATTGCTTAGAATCATAGAAAATGAGGGTTGGAAGGGACCTCAGGAGGTCATCTAGTCCAACCCCATGACTCAAAGCAGGACCAGCCCCAAATAGATCTCCCAGCCAGGGCTTTCTCTAGCTGGGTCTTAAAAACCTCCAAGGATAGAGAGTCCACCACCTCTCTGGGTAGCCCATTCCAATGCTTTACTACCCCCCTCATGAGAAAATTCTTCCTAATATCTAACCTAAACTTCCCTTGTTGAAACTTGAGACCATTGCTCCTTCTTCTGTCATCTGGAGAACAGTCTAGTTCCACCCTCTTTAGAACCCCACTTCAGGTAGTTGAAGGTTGCTATTAAATCCCCTCTCAGTCTCCTCTTTTCAGCTAGGGACAGACATTACACATAAACCAGTTTAAGTGACCAGAAACTGGTTTAAACATGTAAAAGAACAGGCATTCAGAGCACATAAACCCATTTAAAAATAGCTGAAACCAGTTTGAGATGAACCTGTTTGAATTGATGTGGGTCAAACCAGTTTATGCAATGTCTGTCCCAGACCCCTTTCCAGTCTGGGTGCACATGCAGATGTATGCCTGGGAGCTTCCCAGGAGCAATAAACTCCACAATTTATTGCTGCCTCTTAATGGCACATGTAGACACCCCCTTGAGCGCTTAAATATACATTATGTTCTGGAACAAAAAATGTCTCTGCTATAACCCAAAACTTGTAAGGGCCTTGTTACATGTTATACTGTGAGCCTCACAGATGTTTGATGGGTGTTAGCGCTATCTTGAGTTTGGAGCAGTCATACTTCCAGACAGCAGGAACTTGGAGGACTGAAAGGTAAGATTCTGTCCTCCCCATTCTTGGCTTCCCCCTTGTTCCCCATGGCTCCCCCAGTTCCCTGTCCTACCCCCCAGGCTTCTCCTGTTCCTCCATTCCCTCTCCCCCGTTTACTTGTAGGTGCTCATGCTGTCTGTCCTGGGGGAGCAGGTAGGAAAGGGTTAACCTGCCTGTCCAGCCACTGCCTCTGCCACTGGGCTGTGGGCAGAGCCAGCCTAGAGCAGCTTGGGGGCAGGGGGGGAGGCAGGTTAACTCTTCCCCCCCTGTTCCCCCCAGACATACAGTGCAGGCAACCACAAATAAAGGGGGACAGTGTCAGGTTGGGGGGGGGGCAGGCAGTGAGTGGGATCCAATCTGGGCAATCAGGGAAGGGAGGGAACAGGTGGTGTGATTACACCAAGGTGTAGCCTACAGTGTACATTAGTGTTACACTACCTGGGTAACATGGATCAGAGATAATCCTGCTCCAGAGTGGTACAACTTTATTTTGAGACGCCTAATGAGTGCTTAAAACTAAATGTCAGGTGTTAATGTGTTGACAATCCAGATGTCAAGAGCTCCAGAAGCTGCCCAAAATTGCCATGTAACAAGGCCCTAACAATACGTTAGAATTCTAATACATATCAACTTTTCAGAGGCTCTCAGAGAACTTAACATGCATTAATTAAAACTCATCCTTCCACTGTGAGGTCATTATCCTCATGTTAACGAGCACAACTGAAGCACAGGGTATTCCGTTTCCCTTTGTATATATATGGCAGCTTCCTAGCAGCGTACCTGGGCTGACCCTGTCTCTATACTGTGGATGTGTAAATGTATGCATGCACACTGTCTATGTGCAGTTGGGCCATGCACTGGCTGGGCATGTCTGTTCTTGATGCATGCTTTCTAAAATGTAAGCCTGGAAAGAAGCAGCAGGAGGAGTAGGACCCTCCCACCTTTTAGCTCTAACCTCTGAATGGTGAGGGCGCTTACTTAGGAAGCTGGAATCCAGTTCCAGGCTTCTCTCATCCCAGAGCTGAGTTACCAGCACAGTGCTCTAACTACCACACCATAAATTGGGCAATATCTGGTCCCTTCACCACCTCTCCTTTTGAAGCTGAGTTATTGTACTTTACATTTAATGGAGAGCAGTACAGTGGGAAAACTTTTGTTCTACTGGTAGGGTGGCCATCATAGAGGACATTCCAGTTTTCTGCTACTCTGTCCTCTATTGATATGAAACCCGATGCCTTTATGTCCTCTATTTTTCTCTATTTCTTGACGAGAAAAAATAGAGGACATAAAGGCGTCGGGTTTTGTATCATTAGAGGACGGTGGACAACTGGACTGTCCTCTGTGATGTCCACCTTATCTACTGGCCTGTTTCTGTCCTCCTGGCTTCACATATCTCCCTCTCTTGGCTTCCCAGTGGGCCAGATCTAGAAGAAACAGTAGAGAGGAGACTGGATAATACCTACTATGGTGAAAGCATTGTGCTGGGAAGTTGGAGAAATGCAAGTCCAAACTCCTCTGGGTGAGCTGGGGGAGAAGGGGTATCTAGCTTCCTGGGCAAGTGCCCTAACCACTCAGAAACAGGGGATGAAACATAAGAGTTCTCCTCTGCCATCTAATACCAATATTAGTTCCAAGTTTCTGACCCATTCTGTTTTTGTGACTTGGATGAAGGTGTGCATCCAGAATGAGTATACACACTTAGCCACGTGGGGGCAAAGTCATTGCATAGCTGACTGTACCAATCAATCTATGCATACTGCCACTGTCACACAGCTATTTAGACACACAGAGTCATATAAAATACTGCCTTCAGTGTTTGACCCAAGGTCACATTAGAAATCAGTCGTTATGGTCAGGAAGAGAAGCTAGATATCATCGTCTCATTAAACTGCTAGGCAAGCTCCATCTCTTTGTAAAGTTCTTAATAAAAAACTTTAAACTTACAGAAAACAAAAGGCATGTTAAGTTGTGAAAAATCATTTAAAAATATTTACAAAATTAAGGACAAAATATTGCACGCATCAAAAAAGAGGTGTAAGGGTAAAGTTTTAAGTTTTATACATGGGTACATGTTTACTGGCTCTTCAATGCAGTATACCCAAGGTTCCTTAATAGTAGATACATGCTCATATAAAATGAGTCAAATTCTAATATTCACCCTATAAAATACCAAGGAGGGTATAATTAGGATCACACTTATCAGCTACTGCTGTTATTGGATGGCTAGGAGCACATTTACAAAAATCCTGATGAAGAACAGAGACCGCTGCTAGTCACTAGGAGAAGAAGTACTGCCTCAGGAAATATAAGATTGCACAACTTGAAATAAATCTTGTATGCTCATGATCATAGATCACCTATATTGTTTCCTGTAACAATAAAAGTTTAATACCTCAGCACAGGCTTATCAGGTTCCTCTGGTTTTCTTGGTTTAATAAATTACATTTATTTAGAATTATTTATCTTCTTTGCTGTCAAAAATGCAAGTGGTTTAGGCTTTTGTTCTCTTGAATTCTATTGCAACCTACAGCAATTTAATATTAATATTTTCTTTAGCTGCCAAGATGGATGATATATTATTACCACAAGAAATATTAGTACTTATGTTATTAACTGTCTCTTGCAGGTAATAATTGCTAATTGTAGGAATACTAGCAATTTTAAGACAAGAAACAAGTGAATAAAACCAGCCTTTGGACCTTAGAGGTCAAGCTTAACTGGGTCATAAGCAGCTGTGGAAATTGGGATGATCATTAAGAAAAGTTGATAGCTTTTTGAAGCACTTACACTAGGAACACTAAATTGAAAGAGAGTTAGTTAGCTGTGTTAGTCTGGAATCATGCAGAGACTAATCTTAGTCCCAAGTCAGTCCATACACAGTGTCAATGCATTTTAATGCCTGCATGTGTAGATGCTGGCCTATTTAAATTTAAATCAGCATACATGCGTATGTAGACACACCCTGTGACACCTTTTGGACTAATTCATAGAAGTATATGCTTTTGTAAGCATCTGATGAAGTAAGCTGTTGCTTACAAAAGATTATCTCTCTTGTAACAGGAAGCGTGGGGATCCTGTTATTTTAAGGAGAGAAAGAGTAGCTGACAGGGTCCAGGCAGCAGAATACAGACCAGCTGCAAAAGGGAGGGCAGCAAAAGAGCACTGCTGCCTGGGCAGACAACAGCTCGTTAGAGTAAAGGGGCATATCTGTGGCCTGGTCCAGAGAACTCTGCCTACAGCAAGTTACCTGCTAGGAAATAGGCAACCTAGGACAAAAAGCTATGTCTGCCTATGGCAGAGCTAGGTGCTCTGTAATAGGCCAGTAGGACAGAGCCTGGCTTGGGCAGCAGGGTAGAGCAGCAGTCATAAACTGCCATGGAAACCAGCTGTCAGGTTTTAAGGAGAAATCCCTATAGGTGGCTGGGGTCATATACCATGGAATGGGATGGGCCACCTGGGCCATGACCCAACCAGCTTTTAGCATGTTAATTTAGCTAGCTACGCAGCTAAAAAAATACCTATACAGTTTTAACCGGAATGACAATTGCACATTTGTGGGTTATATAAATTAATGTGTTGAAAGTTGGTTGGGGCATGGCCTGGGTGGCCCACCCTATTCCGTGGCCTATGGCTGGGGTGCCACCTGACAGGAAAGGGCAATGCTTAGGCAGCATATAAACCTGCAGCCTGAGCCAGGTCAGGCAGTCTAACCCTGCAAGCCACAAGGAGAGGAGCTTGGGGTCAGGAATACTTCAGGAGGATGCCTGGAAGACTTCTGGGCTGCCAAAAGGACACTGGTGGCTTACAGAGAAGTACAACCCAGTGTAACAAGCAGCCTCACTGCTCTGGCAGTAAGCTACTGCTGATGTCTAGACTTAACGTGGGTTTACTCTGTGTTACAGTTAATGGCCTTGGAAGTCCTTAGTTATAGCCTGTGGACTTATTCCTTTGTTGCAGTTTAAACAAGTGATTTTGGTTGATACTATTGGAATGATATGGAGGTCCCAATAGTTCCTGAGGGCACATAAGTGTTTTGAGCCCTGCAGAGGGCTGGGGGCTTAGATCACCGAGTCGGCATAAGCAATGCCCAGGCAGGGCAGAGACAGGTCAAGGGGGCCCAGTGCCCAAGAAGGGCAGACATTAGCACCAGGAGACCCAGAAACAAAGTGAGCAAGACCAGATCTAGAGTCAAGAAGCCAGGTCCAACACAGTGGGCCTAGGCTAAAAGGCACAGGGAGATTAAAGGGGCAGAGGCTGCGAAAGTCGATGTCCCAACAAGGGAGAATGACCAAACAGTACTGAACAGACCGAACAGTGACCTGCAAGGTCTGGGCAGGACTGTAGCAGGGGTTTGGAGGCTGTGAACAGATGGGCAGGGAGGGTCCATGAGTGTGAGGGCAGGGACAAGGCAAGTGGGGTCTTGAAGGGGCCTGCTGGCTGTCAGAAGAACTGCTCTAGGCCCCATTAGGCAGCCTCCCTTTTGACCAAATAATTACATCAATGCATGGCAGGCAGGTGAGAAGGGGAGGGTACCCTAGAGCTGGAGCAGAACAAGGATTACATGGTCACCAGGTGGCGTCACCGCTGCCCCTGGAGCTTGAACCTCTGTGAATGAGTCAATCTATAAATTGCTACTCTGTTCTGACTCACTAAAAATGGTTTCACAGTGGGATGGTCTCTTTTTCTTCCCCAGATTCATTCTCTACATTTTAAAATTTAGTACCAACTTCTAGACATTAAATATGAAAAAGACCAACAGTTTTACTCTATTTAGCCAATAACCCTACTCTAAAGATAACGAACACGAGCCTAAAATTCCTTAGCACTTTTCTCTAACGTCATCATTTTTATTTTGAATTAATACCCTTATAGCTATTGTCATGTTGATGTGTTGATTAAAAAGTAGCATTTCTAAAATGGGGCATCATCACCTATTTCTCCCTTTTCCAGAGCTCAAATGTTTCGTACCTGTTGGATGTTCCCAAGTTAAGTGACGGTTTGCCTTGTATTCATTATAGTCATGTTACTTATTTAACATGGAAGAACAATTTCTCTTTTCTCATATGAAATAGAATGATTCAGCGTTCCAGGAACTAGTGAATCTTTCTGAGTTACAAATTTTAAAGTCCCTTTTAACCTATAACTTCAGCTGAATGTAAGTGGACTATAAATCTAGCTTGGTGTAATCAATTGCCATTTCCTGTCTTTGCTCTTAAACCACACCTGGCAGGAGGAAGGCGCACACAGAATTGTGGAAGATTTGTGGCTTTCTCTACCATGAAGTGTGAAAGTGACAGTGTTTTGGCTTTCGCACCAGATAGTCACTACAGTATTTCATGAGAATGAAAAATGCAGTTCTTATGATTGAAAACTGGTAAGCATCACCACTGACTTGTCCAGGAACATCTAGAGACATGTGGTGAAGCCCCCTCCCATTCTCTGCCATCACCACATGCAAACACACTAACTACTTTGTGTCAAAGAGGGCCAGACCTACATCAAGGGGCTCCAAAAATCCCAGTTCTGGCCAAGGGAAGTTTCCCCCAGTTCACAGTCAGTGAAGGACTGCTATAAGATTTCCTTCCAAGGAGCTACCTGTAAAATCAGGCATGGATGGCAAGCTGGGGGTAGGAAAGGTATGCTGAGGGTAGTAGAAAAATGCTCATGGAGTAACCATGAGATGATGATGTAATAGATAGTCCCTAAGAACAGCTAAGTTATGACACAGGTTTCCGCCCCCCCCCCCCCCCAACTTCCTGAGGCAACCCACAATGGGGATGGTAAAGGCACTGTTAAAGTAACCTTAGCTTCCCTTGCCTTTGTTCTGTGAAATCTGTGCTGTTCCTCTTAAAAGGAGGAGCACAGCAACCAGCATCTGGTATTTTCAAGCTTGTTAAAGCCAGGGATAAAACCCCCGAAAGGGAATTTCTGGGAGGGAAGAGAGAGAATGTGAAAGAACGCCACAATATCGGAGTTTCTGGAGCTAGTGGAATTCTGCATTATCCCATCAAAAAAAAAATAAATCTTGATTGTGGCTAGCACAAAGACTAGTGGTTCAATATTGCTGGTTGAAGCACACCATTTTTGGTGTTTTGATTTCATTCATGAAAAAATATTTAGAGAGAGAAAATTTTGAAACTTTTCACAAACCAACATTTCTTTTAAAAAGGAGGTAAAAGTTGTTTTTTATGAATAATTTTCAACTCATTTTCCATTGCTTTTATTTTATATTATTACATTCTAAATTTCAATGATCTCAAATTAAAAAATTAAATATACACATTAACTTCAAAAATGAAAAATCAACACTTTCATTAAAACAAAAATTGAAACAGGCTAATTTGGCATTATTAAAATGCTTAGTTTAGATTTTTTTTCTAAAACAATTTTAATTGCAATTCCCATGTTTATGTGGAAAAATGCTCCATTAGAATTTTTTTTTTTTTCCAGCTCTAATATTCAGCATTTGCAAGACTCACTCAGGGGAAGACCAAAAAAGCAGCTCACTTTTTTGCACAGTTGACACCAGGGATTTTTCTAATAAAAACTGTCACAGGAGGGGTGGAATACCATATATTCCTGATTCTAATTTTGAAAAACTCATGGTGATATAATTTTGGATGGCAAAATCATTGTATAAAGTGTCCTTTTTAAAAGCACATACTTAAATTACTAGAGTTAGCTTTTGAATCAGTAGTAACACATGCATATTTCTTAGGCTAGAAGATTTTTTTAAGCCACTTAGTCTTGTGAATGAATTTATCCCAGAACACTGAACAAATGTTAATGTTCCCATTGAGCAAAACAGCAAGTTTGATCATGATCATACTCATTTGACCTTTCACTCTGAACATTATGTATCACACCAAACGCTTGTTCCCCTAGACTGTTTCCTCCTGGTAAATAGAAAGGAAATTTTACTTGCTCTTACAAAGTGTCTCATGCAAATATTTTGTAAAGATTAAACTGCAAATGCTTTGAGTTGTGAAATAAACAACTAGATACAGTTCATCTTTCCCTAAAGAAGGGTTGTTTTGTTTTTTACAAAGTCAAAAACATAAGGACCGTCACTTTATTAAGGAGATGCAAGACACCCTAAATTAAATTAATCTCTTTTTATAAAACTGGGCCACGGGATTCATAAGGCAAATTAAAAACCAGGGTTCTGTAAATATATACATGAGAAGTAAAAGAACAGCTGTTGTCCCAACATTGCAAGGAAAATACAGCACTTAATAGTAATTGGCCCCCTGGCAAATGTTCAATGCCATAAACACCTTCCAAGAAAGTGGATGGTGAAATCAAGCATATCCTAAAGAACTGGATGAACCTGCAGCTCTGAGCTAGCAACAAGATGCTGCACCTCTCCTACTGGAAGGGGGATGGATGCCAGTGTCCCTCATCTGGGAGACCTCTGTGACTTCATGGTAGTTACCCATGCGTTCTGCCTACTGATATGCCCTGATGACCTGGGGAGCACCATCGCCACCAAAGCCCTGAAGGAGACCACTAAGAAGAGGATCGCTAGGCTGCCATTCAACAAGGACCTGGCCACACCCCTGAGCCGACTGCTAGAAGACAAATTTAGGTAACATGGTGGGGACTTTGCCTTTCTATGGAGCTGAGCCCACAGTGCCACGTGGCACCTCTGGAAGTCCATCAGCTGGATGTGGTAGGACACTGCAGGCATTGATCATTGGGACACCTGGAGCATGAGAGCATTCTGATATACTCCAGAGTACCCCCATTGCTACATGGAAAGGATGTGATGCCTCATGGTATCTGATACCATCCGACAGTCAACAGACATCTATGTTGAGCACCTTGATGGGCCATTGCCAATATAAAGACAGCCAACTGAGACCATCTCCCTGAAACAAGACATAGTATGGACTGAAACCCCCTCCCACACCACAGACTCGCAAAGACTGTTTATTGCCCTTGTACAATTACTGGGGTGGGGGGAATGTTCACTTCATACTAATATCCATTTTCTGAGAAAGTCTTGCAACTTGACAAACGGTACAAGTTCAGTTACTATGTATAGGGGCTTGTTTCCCTTCTTTCTATAACATCATTCTGAAACTTACTCCAGACTAACATAGGCTGCATGACTAACTGCATGTTTTAAATTGTGTCAATACATACCAATTAGGTACCCATGTGGTATCCACACGCAAAGTCCTTTATTCTCTTTCAGCTCTACAAAGCCATGTAGATAACCACAATTTTAAGTGTTTTCTAATGAAGTTTCAATCTGTTAAAAAAAAACAAATATTCTGCAAGATAGCTGTCTGGTGATACAACTAAAGAAACCTTCAATACAATCAGCCAGTGGTTTAGTATGTGAAGCAAAAGGAAGGTTATTTCTCATGTTTAAATATGAATGAAAGCTAAATCTAGTTTTTGTGCAGGTGCCAACTCACAGTGACTAAGAGTTTGCAATAGATGATCTTGGGTCATATGAACTGTAGGGTTCTGCTAGAAAAGACTAATCTGCTTTTTTTCCCCTCTCTCACAAGGAGGAAAACATAATGCTTAATCCATTGCAAGTTTCCTTTCCAGTGTAGACTGAAGCAAATGTGGCACTGATGATGAAAGAGATGCCAGGGTTTAGAGAGTTTCTGGGTAGAATCATGGCCTCATTAAAGTCAGTGACAAAATTCCCATCACCTTTAAGAGAAGTATTTCACCCTCTATGTATACATTTCTATAGTCAATTTTGAAAAATGCATCTATCAGTTTTATGTCTTCTCCAGCTATCCAGCAGAAGATCAAATCATCCTCTCTTCTATTTTAGCAGAAAACTCCAGAGTTGAACATGTATAAACTTTATTAGGCAATGACTAAAGGTGAAGAGGATAAAAACAGAAAAGTATTTGAAGGACAAGCACGAAGGAGGGAGAGGAATTATGTATCAAATTAAAAAGAGGGGAGAGGAGTGTATAAATAGGAGCAACTGGATGGAACTCATGAAGAGAACATTTATGCTGAATACCAGGAAATGTTCTTGTCAGTATGATCTATTAGCACTCTAGAAGCAGTGACAAGGGAAGCAATTGGATCCCCTCAGTTGACACATTTTAAAAACACATTAGACAAAACAAACTCCCTGGTAAATTTATAATAGCAAACCAGGCCACAATAGCACAAAAGGAGAAGATGACCTCTCTCTCTCTAACCTTTATGACAGTGGATGTCAGGCAGTAAGAATTCAATCTTGATATAGTGCAGCTTTCAGAAACTTTCAGATTCTGTTACACTCCAAAGGCCTTTGCAGGAGATACTGAAATCTCTCTATTGTCACTAGGATCAGCATTTGAAAACCAGAACAGTAAAAGAAAAGGGAATATTAGAAGTTTGCCTCATTCATGAACCTGATTGAAGGTGACAGAAGTGGCGAGGGACACTGGTTGCCAGCTGTTGCTTTAGCTTCCCCACTGGCAGGCAATCGCAGTGTGACACAGTGAAAGAAAGGCATTATCTCCAGTCAGGTCACTCCTCATTATTCTCTGATTCCAGCTCCCACAACCTTACTGCTCACTCTTCCCCTGCCACTTTTCATGACCTTAATTATCTCCAGGGGCCAACTCTTCCCATGCAATTATTACTAACATTACAGTTCCCATTTTGCTCACGCTATTGCAAATTCCACACCTCTCACTATGTCTCAAACCTCACAAGTAAGTTCTGGAACCCAACCCTACACCAATCCACTGACCCTGTCTCCTGAAATCTCACCCAGCCACAGAGATATACTCCTAAGTATCTGAGCAGCTATTAGCACCTGCCAGACAGCATTCCAGGGTACTCAAAAGTGGGAAAGCTGTAACAAGCTGAGATGAATGAATTACTTAGATTACAGTAGGTTAAGTCATTGGCCAAATCAAGTGAGTTCATGTTTATCTATAAAGAAAAATGGGAAAAGGAGGACCCAGGGAATTGCAGACTGGCCGGTCTAATTTCAATACCTAGAAAGACAGTGGAGCATATCAATCAATTTGTAAGAACCTAGAGAATAAAAATAAAATTGGTAACTGTCAGCATAGTTTTGTCGAGAGCATATCATGCCTAACAACCTGACTTTCTGCTATGTTCAGGTAACAACAGACCTTATGGACTGTGGGGTCAGAGAAACAGTGGATGTGATATACTTCAACTTTAGCAAGGCTTTCAACACTGTCTCATTCCATTCTCATATGTAAGCTACGTAAATGTAACTACTATGAAGGGGATACATAATTGGTTAGATAAAGGTGCTCAAAAATAGTCTTCAATGGCTCCATGTCAAGCTTGGAGGAGGCATCAAGTTTGGCTTCCTAAGAATCTGTCCTGGGTCCACTACTGCTCAACATCTTCATTAATGGGGTGAGATTTTGGGGAATGCTCTAGGCTTCAAATGGCAAAATATTAGTTCTGAGAAACGGAAAAGAAGAAATCCATTTATCTGCATTTGTCTTAGCAAAACTGAACAGTGGATGGAGACAGGCAGGCAGCAGAAACAGGATTTCAGTCACAACGATGAGACCATCAGGCATCATAATGAGAGGCACATCATGTAAAACAACTCTGAACAAATCCAGAGGGAAGATTGGAAGCCAGTTGGGTATAGAGTTGGGCTGAACTCATACATGAATGGGAGCATCCCTAGGTCATTCTTTTGGCTCAGTGATATGGAAGGAGGAGGCTGTTAAGTTTATTGAGACTAAGGTGCTATGAAGTGAGCAGAACCAGTGTGCGCTGCTTGGGGAAGAGTATGCTGTGGGAAAGAGTCTGATCCAAGGGGGCTGTGTGAGCAGTTGAGCAAAGTATGAAAAAAAGAGAGCATGCGAGGCCATCATACAATTCAGGGGGGAAAAATGCATGAGAGGGGAAGAGAAGGAGAAAAGGGTCATATGAAATACTAGCCTGGAGGAAAGTGTGTGTGTGTGTTTTCAGAAAGGAAAAAAAGAGAAGAAACTATTCTTATCTGGCAATGTTAGGTTACTCAATGCTTTTTCATATGCGTTTCAGGGGAGTTTAAAAGTGCCTACTTGCCTATCACTTAGATTCTACTTAACTGTACTACATTATATTTGTGTCTACTTATATGAAGGGAGCCTAAAACTTGTACTTCAAAAACCTGAACTCCATACACATGAAACTCCTTCCAACTTTGAAAGACTCTTGTTAGTGGCAATTGCCTGCATAATGGAAACGATGCTACTCTATGAACAACATCTGCACAATGACCCAGGGCGTAATTCATTGTCTGCATAATATTAACTTTGCCCAAATGTGAAAATATACTGGCCTATAAAATATACTATAGCCTCAGAGAGAATGTCAGTTAAATTACTGCACCATGGAAACCTCACTACTGTGAGCAACTGCAAACAGATAGAAAATGTCACAGACATAATCAAGAAGAAATTGTTATTGATGCTGATTGCTGGTCTCTGATCATCATTTAACATCTTTGAACATATTGCAATTGTGAGGTTAAATTTATAGGGATTGTCATAACCAATGGCTGTTATATAGAGTAGCAAATTATCCATATGGAGTAGCAAATTATTTTTCTTCCCATTGAAAGTAACCTAGATTCCAGACCACAGCTTCCTGAACTATGGAATCTCACTTTGCTTGAAGAACAGCTGATTGCAAGAGTACACCCAGTGCTACCTGTGTGCAGAAACTGTGGCAGTAATAGTGAACATATGGTCAACCTCACATAACAGGTTGATGCTGCAGCAAGTTGTCTGCCACATAAATGAGACCCATTGCCATAGATCATATTGCACTGTAATACAGTAAATGGATGTGTTGGCTTCCACATTAATTGACAAAGAGTAAGCATGCTTTTTCATATTTGAAAAAGAGATATTTTCTACAGATGCACAGAAATCAGTGGATACAATTTGGTGCAACTCCCTGAAGATGACTATGTATTTGGTTTCTCACCAAAGTAATAGGTAGATAGAAACACAAAGGCTTATTATATAAAAGTCATTCCATGAATACAACTCAGTCTGCAGAGGAAAACAACAAATACTTTTCATATAGAAAATTAATCCATGTAATGGACACACATTTCTAGACTATCAGTGAGTTTAGGACTGCTGAGCATATTGCTGTAGCGTTTCCAGCACTGTTTTTTTCATGGAGCTATAAATTTTCAGTCAAGGAGATTTAAGACTGTTAAATCTACAGCTACTGATCCTTGAATGCTTTACAAAAATAAGAATTGTGTTAACAGTTGTTCCTGATGTATAGATGTTTTGCCATGAAATCTAGAATTTAAAAGACTTCAGTTCAAATGGAGAACAACGTGATTTTCATTATCATCACCATCATCATTGCTTTAACATACAACTTCAAACGTGCAGGTCTCTAAATGCTTTACTAAGAACATTAGTATCATTATCCACATTTGGCAGACAGTCATTAAGGATTTGGACATGTGCCTTGTGCCTCGTCCATAGTCACCTTGTAGGCCAACAGCCAAGAATAGAACTGACTAACAATTTAACTGACTTGCACCCAGCCATTATGCAACACTAACACCAATGACGGACTGAATTCTATGATGTCAATTTAAAAGTGAGCTAAAGGAAAGACTGAAAGCCTAGCCCACACATGTCAAAAACCTAAATGTTCTATCATTCGTTTCTGAGAGTACTAATGCATACTGGTGCACATACTGCTATAAGCTCTTGGATATGAAAGTTTTTACAACTTTCAACATGGCTAACATGAAGCACAGCTGCCTTTTACTGGCCTGAACTACACAGATCTCAAGACACAGATGTGCGTCAGTTGATGCCAGAAGGAAGGGTGAAAAGAAGGAATGCAAAACTCCATAATGAAAATCTATTAAGTGTTTCATAGATCTTTGAGAATGGCTCTGTTTTAATTTGTTAATTTGTCCAAGTTTCAATGTTAGGGATTTCTGGTATCACACAAGGTCCAACACCACAAAAAGTCCACAGATCCATACTATTTCATGGCTTGAAGGAATACCAAATGTTTATGCTTGATATGCAGACATTAATAAAGAATATTTATCAATGATAGTGAAATATTTTGGCAACATTGTGACCACAGTGAATCCTCATGTAGACATTTCAGCACCACTCAGACATCTGTTCCAAGGACTGTTATTCAAAAATATGATGTAGTCAAAGATACAATTTTCATTCATGAAGATGCTTAGGTACATTTTATAAATTATTGCCAAAGACACAACCTACATATTGATTAGTAGTGTAGGGTAGGAGGGAGGAGGAAAAGCAGTAACTGGGAGTGCTATTTTAAGATCCCTGGTTGATATCTCACTTAACTGATCAAGAATGAAAGAGAGTGCCACCTCAAAACTGTGAGGAAACAATCCTTTGAGAAACCACAGGAATAATGCATATACTAATACTGCTGGGTCAGCGTTGATATACAGGCATCCTGGCCACTGATGTTCTGGTCTGTTACATATTTAAAATGCAAGTGAAAGAGAACTCAGGTTGACAGCACTCAAGCAACGGTTGGGCTAGGTTCTCAGGAATGACGCAAAGGATAGCAGTGTTGTAAAAGCTGAAGTACAAAGACTGTTTCCCCAAGAACCTGCAGTAAATAATTGTGCTTCACCAAAGGTATACATTTCCTATTTTATTAGAATGAACACTAAAACACTGATTCATTTCAGTTCGTGTTCAGTCAAAACAGTAGTTAGCACAAGGGAAGGAGAGGGTACTGCTGTTACCTTCTGTGGTTAACATTTATCCACTAACTGTAGAAGATCGGGAAGTGCAGACCAACAACAGAGTTTTCAGATTTTTACAATAAAGGGTAAAAATAATTAAGGAAAGAACACCAGCTGTTCTTACGTTCATTCTGAATCTTCAACCAAGAGCTAACACAGAGCACAGTGATTGTTATAAGCACGAAGTTATATCTACAATACTGTCAGAAAAGCTAGAGAAACCAGCAAAGAGATTATGTACATGGAAAGATAATTTAGAGGCAAACATCTGGAAAGAGTCCACATTGTTAGAAATTTCAGAATCTGAGTGTGAACATGAAGCAGGTGCTGAGTATCTGCATGTTCTTCATGAATGGGTGATTGCTGTTGGCATGGGAATGTGACCAGGTCGCTTCTGAGTGCAGGACTAGCTACTGGTATATTCCCAATCAGCTATAAAGAAAAACTATAAGCAGTGAAGTAACTAGGGGGTCATGACTGTGGCAGCCACCCTGTGTGATGAGCTGTGAAGCCGGGGGAGCAGAAAAAAAGCAGGTGCCACTGCAGCTTCATGATCAGGTCAACAGCAGTGATAACCAGAAGCTGCTACTGTCCTTGTGTATAACAGCTGCCTCAGGTGCCCAGCCATGTCAGTAGGCTCTGACTATAAACTCTTCCACCTGGGATACCACTGGCAGGAAACTAACTTACTAGGTAAGCCCTAGTGACAAGTCAGACAAAAGCTCTATGTTCTTCTTTCTCCCCTTAGGCAGCAGTGTTATTTAGGCAGCATTCACACATCAGATCTTCAGCCTCTCAGCAAGGCTGTGATAAACAGTGACCCACTAAACAAGGTCTGGCCTTAACCAGGCCTCTCCCACACAAAGGAGAAAGTTGGAGGTTTGTCTTCTTTTTCGACCAACCTTTTAGAGCTAGTCTACACCACTGTAGCAGTGGTTCCCAGGGAGACAGGGCTGAGTTTTCTCTATGCACACAAGACCAGGTATGTTCCAAGCAAGAAATGCATCTGTGAGGCTACTCTGGGTTCATCCCTCTGTACTTACTCTTGAGCCCTCAGTCTCTGGCAAGCCGGAGAACAGCCTCACTGGCAAAGTTCTGGGTCTGAAGGTTGCCTGCAAACTTGTATGGGTAAGGCCTGCTCAGAACCTCTGCTCAGGGTCAGACAGATCACCATATTTGGGGTCAGAGAGGTTTTTACCCCATGGTCACATTGGTATGAACTGTGGGGATTTCTGCCCTCCTCTGTAGCAGGGGTCATGGTCCTCTGCCTAGGACCTCTGGAGCATATATTGACACCGTTTTATAGGAGGACAACATTGGCTACCATGGTTCCCCTGCTTTACCCGTGGCAGGTTAGGATGTTAGGTTTGTGTTGTGTCAGGGTTGATGGTAGTCTTATTATAGACTACCATGAACCCTGGGATGGTTTGGATAGGGATGATCCTACCTAAGGGGGTTAGCCTAGATTACCTCTAGTCTAGAGGTTCCTTCCAGCCCTGCTTGTCTATGACTCCATGACACTTTCTCACTAGTACCTTCTACTACAAAGGTGTAGACAAGTCCCAGCAGAATTGACCTCTTCCATTTGAATTTTTCCCTGCAAGCCTGATAGCTAATGCAGATATTGCTCCAGGGCTAGTTAACCCTTTCCTGGCCAGCTTGGGACTTGCATAGCCCTCACCAGGATAAGGTGAAGCCACTGCATGTGATACAGATCTCAGTTACAAGTGGAGGGCCACATACAACAAGCCAGGTGGCCTGATCATTTTTTTTATATATAGATCTATACACATACACACCTATCACAAAAGCAAACAACACTAGCCTGATGCTTGATAGTATCAGACACCATATGGGGGTCTTTGCTGCACAAGAGCAGCAGATTTTGGATTTACTACAGTTGGAAATAGCTGCCAAACAAAATAATACAGGCAACATGACAAGAAAAAAGAATTGTATAATCCAGGAGAAAGTTGGAAGTAATAAAAAAAAAAAAAACCAACTATGATCAAGTCCATGACTTGCGCAACAAATAGCAAACATGGGTCTGAAAGCTTTGTACTGATGGTACCTACAAATGCTGCAGCTTTTTGCTCTGAAAATTGGGATTGATAGAAATGTCAAAGGGTTAGATAGCAAACTGGATTTTAAAAAAAAGTTACAAAATTATTTGGAAAAATTGCATTTTATTAGAATAATTGATGAAAGGAGTATGCTAGGCCAGTCAATTATTTGGGGGGGGGGAGAGGAATCACCATTCAGTCTATTGGGCTACTTACAGGTATAATTCCACAGGATAAAGCACAGGTGCTTCTTAAGAGCTTTGAAAAATAATTTTGTTCCATATTTTATCAACAGCAAAGTAAGACCTAATACTCACCTAGGACAATATGAGATACCTTGGACATAAGGGGATGCACAAATGGCTGTTACTAGAAAACTGGTATGAATGGACAAATTTTATTTCTGTAGAAGCCCCCAGACCTTGGAATGCTATCTTTTAGCTCCAGAAAATAAAAATGTGGTCTCTGCAGAGTCTTATGCAAAGCACTATACACATATCTACTAACTGTAATGCAACTCAAGGGGAAAATATTAAGATTATATCTTGAAATTAAGAGCAGAGTTATGCTAAAAGCAATTTTTTTTGACAGATAAAGGACTGGACAGTAGTGCTTTTGGTATGATTACCCACATGGCACATGAGCTGAGGTGCAAAACACCAAAAGCCACATGTCTAGTAATTTGCATAGTGTTTGATAAATACAAATATAGTACATGAATTGCCCACTGCTGGAATGCCAGCAATGTAGTTTGCACTAGGAGACAACAACTTTCAATTGTGGTTTGGGCTACGACTATCCATAAGTTTCAGGACCGCAACATTATCAAGACTGTTGATGACATTAGCTAATATGAATACAAGGTGAATTAAACAAAGGTCACCATTTCCAAGGCCCAAATATTTGAGAACCATGGATTCAAGTGTCAATAGATAAGAATGCAATGAAGTTGGATATTACTTTGGATACAGGTCCAAGAGTCCTCATGTAAAATTGTCTACATGAGGTTATGTACTTCCCTGGAGTTCATGACCCAGGCTAGAATTTGAAGAAAAACATAACTCTGTGTACTTGCCTGTGTATCCTCTTTGAATAAAATCCATATTCAAAAAGACACATTACTAAGCTATAATTTTCTTAAGTTAATTAAAGAATGTCATGATCAAATTAAAGTCACAATTAAAATTCAATGAATAAATTAAAATTGAATGACTAAATGGATACACTCAGGTTATCAAACCACCAAAATAATACAAGCAGACAATGAAATCAAAACAATGAGAATGACATTTCATAGTTTCATAGTTGGTAGGGTCGGAAGGGACCTGAGCAGGTCATCAAGTCCGACCCCCTGCCACGGACAGGAAAGAATGCTGGAGTCAAACGACCCCGGCAAGGTGATTATCCAGCCTCCTTTTGAAGACCCCCAGGGTAGGAGCGAGCACCACTTCCCTTGGAAGTTGATTCCAGATCCTAGCCACCCTGACTGTGAAGTAGTGCTTCCTGATGTCTAGCCTGAACCTACTCTGTCAACTTATGGCCATTATTCCTAGTTACTCCTGGTAGTGCTCAGGGGAACATGGTCTCTCCCATTCCCTGCTGGTTCCCCTTGGTAAGTTTATAGACGGCCACCAGATCCCCTCTCAGCCTTCTCTTGTGAAGGATGAACAGGTCCAGGTCCCATAGACTCTCCTCGTAGGGTCTGCCCTGCTGTCCCCTGACCATACAAGTGGAACTCCTTTGGACCCTCTCAATGCTGTCCACATCCCTCCTGAAGTGCAGCGCCCAGAATTGGACACAGTACTCCAACTTCAGCCTAACCAATGTCATATAGAGGGGGAGGATCATCTCCTTGGCCCTGCTCGTGATGCATCTGTGGATGCATGACAAGGTGCTGTTAGTCTTCCCGACCGTGTCCCCACGCTGTCGGCCCATGTTCATCTTGGAATCAATAGCGACTCCAAAATCCTTTTCTGCCTCTGTGCTGATGAGAAGGGAGTTCCCCAGCCCGTAGGTATGCTGCTGGTTCTTCCTCCCTAGGTGCAGTACCTTGCACTTGTCAGTATCAAAACCCATCCTATTCTCATCTGCCCACCCCTGTAACCTGTCCAGATCTAGTTGTAGCCTGTCCCTCCCTTCTAGAATGCCCACTTCTCCCCACATCTTAGTGTCATCCATGAATTTGAACAAGGTGCTTTTCACCCCCTCATCCATGTCGCTGATGAAGATGTTGAACAGTGCGGGCCTGAGGACTGAGCCCTGGGGAGCCCCGCTGCCCACATCCCTCCAGGTCAAAAATGACCTGTCCACCACCACTCTCTGGGTGTGGCCCTCCAGCCAATTTGTGACCCATCTGACTGTGTAGGCATCGACACCAGTCACTTAATTTTTTAATGAGAATGGGGTGAGAGACAGTGTTGAAGGCCTTCCTAAAGTCCAGAAAGACTACGTCCACCGCGACACCTGCATCCAAGGATTTTGTGACCTGGTCGTAGAAGGCATATACTAATGCTAGGAGCATGGGAAACAAGCAGGATGAACTAGCGCTCCTGCTTGCACTAAACACCTATGACTTAGTGGGGCTAACGGAAACCTGGTGGGATTCATCCCATGACTGGGCGGTACATATTGAGGGCTATAGATTGTACAGAAAGGACAGGTTGGGGAAGAAAGGGGGAGGGGTTGCGCTCTATGTCAGTGAGCAATATACATCAACCCTCATCAAGACGGAATCCAAGGATGAGGAAGTAGAAGGATTGTGGGTTAGGCTACATGGGGGGCAAGGAGAAAGGGATTTGGTGGTAGGGGTCTGCTACAGACCCCCACATCAAGGGGAAGAAAGAGATTCGGGGCTCCTGAGGCAGATCTCGGAGACCATAAAAGCTAAAGAGGCGGTAGTCATGGGGGACCTAAACTACCCGGACATCTGCTGGGAGTCACAGACAGCAAAGTCCCACCGCTCACGCAGGTTTCTAACCTATGTACAGGACCTCCACCTGACACAGGAGGTACACGGTCCCACTAGGGGGAATGCCATACTGGATCTGGTATTGGCAACGGGAGATGACATGGTAGCGGACCTCCAGATCGGTAGCCATCTGGGGGACAGTGATCACCTAATAATAGAATACAGCATAAGACGTCGAGTGGGTAAGGTAACTAGTAGGGTGAAAGTGCTAGACTTTAGGAAAGCCGATTTCAATGAACTCAGGGGATTAGTCAAGGACACACTGCAGAGTAGGAGATTTGAAGAAATGGAAGCCCAAGAAGGGTGGGTGTGCCTTAAGGAATTGATCCTTCGGGCACAAAGCAAGACGATCCCCGAGCGAGGCAAAAGAGGGAAAGGGGCCAGGAGGCTTCCCTGGCTGACCAGAGAAATCCAGGGCAGCCTAAGGGACAAAAGAGGAGCACATAAAAAGTGGAAACAGGGAGAGATCACCAGAGATGTACATACCACCTCTGCTCGTGCTTGTAGGGAGGCAGTTAGACGGGCCAAAGCTACCATGGAGCTGAGGATGGCATCCCAAGTAAAAGACAACAAGAAATTGTTTTTTAGATATATTGGGAGTAAAAGGAAGGCCCAGGGAGGAATAGGACCCCTGCTAAATGGGCAGAAACAATTGGTGACGGACAGGGGGGACAAGGCTGAACTCCTCAACGAGTTCTTTGCCTCAGCGTTCCTAAGTGAGGGGCACGACAAGTCTCTCACTGGGGTTGTAGAGAGGCAGCAGCAAGGCGCCAGACTGCCATGCGTAGACCCTGAGATGGTGCAGAGGCACTTGGAAGAACTGGATGCCTTTAAGTCGGCAGGCCCGGATGAGCTCCATCCGAGGGTGCTGAAGGCACTGGCCGACGTCATTGCAGAGCTACTGGCGGGAATATTTGAAAGCTCGTGGCGCATGGGCCAAGTCCCGGAGGACTGGAAAAGGGCCAACGTGGTCCCCATTTTCAAAAAGGGGAGGAAGGAGGACCCGGGCAACTATAGGCCAGTCAGTCTCACCTCCATCCTTGGCAAAATCTTTGAAAAAATTATCAAGGCTCACATTTGTGAGAGCCCAGCAGGACAAATTATGCTGAGGGGAAACCAGCATGGGTTTGTGGCGGGCAGATCGTGCCTGACCAACCTAGTCTCTTTCTATGACCAGGTTACGAAACGCCTGGACACAGGAGGAGGGGTGGATGTCGTATACCTGGACTTCAGGAAGGCCTTCGATACGGTATCCCACCCCATACTGGTGAACAAATTAAGAGGCTGTGATGTGGATGACTGCACAGTCCGGTGGGTGGCGAATTGGCTAGAGGGTCGCACCCAAAGAGTCGTGGTAGATGGGTCGGTCTCGACGTGGAAGGGTGTGGGCAGTGGGGTCCCGCAGGGTTCGGTCCTTGGACCGATACTCTTTAATGTCTTCATCAGCGACTTGGACGTGGGAGTGAAACGTACTCTGTCCAAGTTTGCAGATGACACAAAGCTATGGGGAGAAGTGGACACGCCGGAGGGCAGGGAACAGCTGCAGGCAGACCTGGATAGGCTGGACAAGTGGGCAGAAAACAACAGGATGCAGTTCAACAAGGAGAAATGCAAAGTGCTGCACCTAGGGAGGAAAAATGTCCAGCATACCTACAGCCTAGGGAATGACCTGCTGGGTGGCACGGAAGTGGAAAGGGATCTTGGAGTCCTAGTGGACTCCAAGATGAACATAAGTCGGCAGTGTGACAAAGCCATCAAAAAAGCCAATGGCACTTTATCGTGCATCAGCAGATGCATGACGAATAGGTCCAAGGAGGTGATACTTCCCCTCTATCGGGCGCTGGTCAGACCGCAGTTGGAGTACTGCATGCAATTCTGGGTGCCGCAATTCAAGAGGGATGTGGATAACCTGGAAAGGGTCCAGAGAAGGGCCACTCGTATGGTTAAGGGCCTGCAGACCAAGCCCTATGAGGAGAGACTAGAGAAACTGGATCTTTTCAGCCTCCGCAAGAGAAGGTTGAGAGGCGACCTTGTGGCTGCCTATAAGTTCATCACGGGGGCACAGAAGGGTATTGGTGAGGATTTATTCACCAAGGCGCCCCCGGGGGTTACAAGAAATAATGGCCACAAGCTAGCAGAGAGCAGATTTAGATTGGACATTAGGAAACACTTCTTCACAGTTCGAGTGGCCAGGGTCTGGAACGGGCTCCCAAGGGAGGTGGTGCTCTCCCCTACCCTGGGGGTCTTCAAGAGGAGGTTAGATGAGCATCTAGCTGGGGTCATCTAGACCCAGCACTCTTTCCTGCTTATGCAGGGGGTCGGACTCGATGATCTATTGAGGTCCCTTCCGACCCTAACATCTATGAATCTATGAAAGGCAACTAGGTTTGTCTGACAGGACCTGCCTCTAATGAACCCATGTTGGTTGCCCCTAACCATAATCTCCTCTGGTGGTCCCTCACAGATGTGCTCCTGGATAAATCTTCTCAAAGAGCTTCCCCAGGACTGAGGTTAGACTTACAGGCCTATAGTTTCCTGGGTCCTCCTTCCTTCCTGTTTTGAAAATGGGGACCACAATGGCCCTTTTACAGTCCTCTGGCACCTGGCCAGAGCACTACGAGTGCTCATAAAGCTGTGCCGGGGTCCCGCAGTGACCTCTGCCAATTCCCTCAGCACCCTGTGGTGGAGATCATCTGCACCTGCTGATTTGAACACATCCAGTCCCACCAGAAATTCCCTGATTACGTCCTCACTGACCCTGGGCCTGGCTGTTCCTCCCCTGGGTCCAGCCAGGATCCCGGGGGGGGGGGGGGAGGGGGGTGTCCTGGTCCCTGCTCAGAAAAATGGAGGTAAAGAATTTGTTAAAGAGGTTAGCTTCATTTAAAGCAACTGATTTCTGTTACCTTTATGTTGAGAATATTTAAGAAGGAAAATCCAAAATTCCAGCCAGGGTTCTAACAAATACAGTGTGTTGACACAATTGATGAAGGACAATTCACAGGAAGTGAGTGTTGGTATGACTCTTGCGTCTGCATTCTGGCCATAACCCTTGTTTCTACTGGGGTAGAATCTATCCCCACTGCTGTCTGTCCATTTTATTCAGTGACTAATAAATTCAAGATTCAGAAAAACTATTGAGGGTCAGGCCAGAAATCAAGGCCTCCTCCCTTCCCAGGTAGCATCCATCTCTGCCACAGTCACTCTGGCCTGCATTCCTCCTGGCTCCAGATATCATTCCCTCCTAGTTCTCCAGTAGGCCAAATTCATGAGGAGAGTTGAAGAGTGCTCTCACTAAGGCCTAGCCCATAGCCTGGGATTAGAGCTTCAGATTCCAAACTCTTCTGGGCTGTGGGGGCTGAGAACCTGGGGTCTTTCACTTCATGAGCCAGTGCCTAACCCTTAGGATATTGGGCAAAGAGATGGAGTGCTCTCCTAAAACCACCCTGGACAATCCTATTCTGATACAGATTAAAATCAAATTTAAAATAAATGTTGGGATTTATGCATCTATATAAGGGGCACATTGTCAATGTGGGATCCCCATACTAACAGAGATATCAGTGAGGACTGTGGCAGATAGGTGTGGGGCAAGGAATGGCAGTCCATTGAACCTAGTGGATAGGCACTTCCACTACCACTTGGAGAAGACTGATTGTCACATACCTAATGAGAGTTTCCCTGGAGAGCAGATGTCTTGTGGCCAGGACTGTAGATACCTGACGTGAAATTGGGCATGTGATAAGAGGCAGCCAAGAATGGACAGACAGGCCCTGACTGATGTACTGAGCTGCTGCTCAACCAGCAGGATGAGTTCTTGCAGGAGTAGAATTGATCCTGTGGGAGATAAGCTCTAGCTATTGCAGAGTTCAAAGCTGCTTCTATGAACTCCAGGCTGGACTTGCTCACCAAGCATCCTATAGCATGAAACACTCATATAGGGGCAAGGAGGCTCACTGGCACCTGCTGGAAGGTGACACCCTTGCACAAACCAGTCATTTAGATAAGTACAGACTTCTACCTCTGACTGTTTGAGGTTTACAACACTGAGAGCACCTTGGCGAAGGCTGTCTGGGGTGTCAATAGGCTAAATGCAAAGATTTTTTTATGGGTTGTGGTCCTAATTCACCATACTCTTACCAGAGTCTGTTTTCTTTAGAAAGATCTTATCATGATATGAAAACTGGTGTCCTGAAGACAGAGATATGAAATCCAATACCATTTCTATCAAGATGGTATGATTTTGGCTAGTATGGCCATCTGAAACTTCAGTTCTACAATGCTTTTATATGGTCTTGGGTTTTGTTGGGATCATTTCCCATGCACTCTGACTTATGAACCACTTGCATTGCTTTGGGGCCAATTATGTAGATCTACAAATTGTGAATAGTCAATCTAGTCCAGTCCTCCCACAGTAGGAAATCTTTAGGCCTTTGGCCATGGTGAAAACTTTCTTCATTGAATGATACTTTATTTCACTTAGTCACTTAGATTTGACTGCAGATCAGACATCCTTCCAAAAACAAACAAACTAATAAAAAATAAAGAAGGACCTGGATAGGATCTTTGCCAAGAAAATGGATCTAAAACTTCTGGTTTAGGTAATGGACATAAGACCCACAATCAGCAAAGCTGTCTCTAGAATCTAATGATCTAACCAACATCCTTCCCATGAAAGTATTCTTGTGGTTGTTCAGGGTTCTCAGAACACCTTAACATATTCAGTTATTTTAACCCAAAAAGTATTGGAGAACTAATATACACGCACAATTTGTCCTACTGTCCTAAAATATGCAAGTAGCATGCAGGCTGATCAGAAAATTATTCTATTTATAAATTAAGTAGTTTTTCCAGGCCCAGCTCAAATATGAGCCCATGAGCTGTGCACACAATATAACAAATATGAAATTATTTTATCAATGAAAAGAGGTGTGGTTCAGATTACTTCAAATTTTGGTTAATCTCCCTTTAGGAGTTTGAATGTAATGGAAAATGTAGCCCTTGAGCTCATCTAATACTAGCCATTTTCCTCACAGTTGTTGCGGTAATTAATTGCCCAGTTAAGATTCCAGTGTAGATAGATGGATACAGTGACAGTAGTTATCATTTAAACAATGCTCCCTAGCAGGGACTAAGGGCCTTGCTAGACCTTATGCTGTAAACCGCACAAATGTTACGTCGGCATTGATTGGCTTAGTGGAGCAGTCACACTTTAAGGTGAAAACTGCCTTTCACCTGCATAGCTGTGACTTACCAAGAGGCTTGGTGAGCAGGGGCAGGACTAGAAGACTATGTAAAATGTTTCTTAATGCAAATGAAGTCAGTGCTGTTAGCCACAATGTCTTCAAGTTGCGTGTGTTTCTTTTTTTAGTCTGTTGTGAAAAAGGAGGAAGCAGAATTGAGGCAGTCAGAGAAGGAAAAAGTTTGTTCTGGGTAGTAATGATCTGGCACTCTGAATGTATTGGTGTGTCCGAATTCTTTCCTTGATTGTAATCTAAGCAGCCAAAGCCAATAAATACACTAGCTCCCACTGGACAGAGCAAGTGCTGCAACCCCAAGGCGCTGCTTGAGCAATGAGGGCCCAATCCTTTTCTCCCCTACACCCTCCCTGAGTACCACTCCGATCCCCCTTTCCTGTCTGATCTCCTGCTCCACTTTCTGCTCCCTGCTCTGTCTTCCCTGCCCAATATGCTACCGTAGTGCCTGACCCCTCCCTGATCTGCTGCACACCACACAGAGGCTGCCAGTACTACTTGTGGCATACATGGCACAGGTTGGCCACCCCTGGCTTAGATAAACAAGGTAGTGTGAGATCCATAAGTTTAATAAAATGCAGCATATGGTAATTTTTGCATTGTACAGTGTCCTTGTCATTTCAGTTCATGAAAAGAAATTAAAAAAAAAAATACATCATTCAGAGGAGCCTCCAGAACTAGGTATACCTGTTAGAATCAGAGTATATTGGATGTATGGGGGAATGCGAGGGGAGAAGTTGTACACTATTGCCTTGCTGTAGGACTAGATGACATTTTAAATCTCTTTTAGTCACTTTCTTAAATTCCTTTGCAGTGGGACTTTTTTGCCTGACAGCAGGATCTTCACAGTGATGCACTATGAATTGTTACAAGGCTATCATTTTATCAAGACCTTATGCAATATGAATTCCCAGCTGGCTTGAACAGAAACAGATAATAGAATCCATAAATGCTGTATGCTCAGAATTTATTTTTATAGCTAAAAGTTTTGCCCTCTCATCCAAATATGAATCCACACTCTGAATGAAATTGCTAAAGAACAGCAAGAAGTAAAAATACACCCATACAGAATATAAGATCTGGATGTATACGAGTCAATCTCCTTGGCAAGAACAAAAAACCCTGAAAAGTCATGATGGTGCTATTTTATATTTCTGAGACAGTTTTGACCTGTGCATTCTTTGCATTGGCCTTTGTGAACTGCTTTGCAATCAATACTAATAGTAGTACTTAAAATTTCTGTATTCTCAAGATGGCATTCTCTAGTATACTTGCCTACACATGTGAATGTACACACAGCTACTTGTCTTTCAGCAAATGGATACATTCTTTTCAGAAATCATCTTCCAAGTAGTCCATTGAGGAAAAGAAATACATAGGATCTGCCTCTGCTCAGGGCAGAATTTTCCCTGATTAAAACAGACCAGCCAGTGTTGGGATGTTACATAGACTTTCATAGACATTAGGGCTGGAAGGGACCTCGGAAGTTCATCGAGTCCAGCCCCCCGCCCAAAGGGCAGGAAGTCAGCTGGGGTCATAGGATCCCAGCAAGATAAGCATCCAGTTTCATCCTGAAGGTGTTCAATGAAGGCGCTTGAACGACCTCCGGTGGCAGGCTGTTCCAGACCTTGGGGGCTCGGACAGTAAAGAAATTCTTCCTTATGTCCAGCCTGAAACGATCTTGTAGTAGTTTGTGACCATTCGACCTCGTCATCCCTTGGGGCGCTCTGGTGAACAAACGTTCCCCCAGATGCATATTGCTTTTCAAATTAGTTTTAGTCTTACCTCTTTCTGCAAGTGTATCTTAGTGTGCCCTAAGCACCCAACATACAGATCACAATGAGTTGGGATGAAATGTATCTGCCAGATCCTGTCTGAAGCCCATTCGCAATATGTTACAGCCTGCCTCAAGGAGAGATGGGAATAGCCAGATAGTCTTGCAATACAGGAAATCAGAATAACCTCTTTATTTCTGGCCCCCAGAACCTATGTGCAAATGGGTTATGATCAGGTTGGTGACAAATGACCATTTACGTGTGGGTGATTGTATGTCTTGCTAACCAGATACAAGTGTCTTATAAGTTTTAGAGTGACTTGTAAGTTAAGCAGTAAAAACAATTATTTTAAGTCAGGGCTGTCCAACTTTGGTACCGCCAGGGGCTGCAGGTGATGGCAACATGTAGTCTTTGGTCTGTATACCACATGGGCAGCCTGCTGCAGAAACAGCCTCCTTGGGATCCTCCCCACTGCACAGGCTGTGCCAGCAGCACACAGCTCCCTGACAGCAGCATGTGGCACCCTGTCTCCTGCCATGTGGGTTATGCTAGCCACATGTGGATCCCCACCTCCCACGCAGCAGTCCCCCAGCCCTCACTGCATGGGCTGCGTTGGTGACATATAGGCTCTTATCCCCTGCCAGCAGCATGTGAACCCCCATCCCCTACCCTGTGGGCTGAGCAAGTATGTCAACCCCTGCCCACCCCACCCCCCCTCCCAACCACATGGCAGCAGAAGAGGCTGCTTCTGGGACCTGTGGGACATATGTTAACAACTCATGAGTCACATGCAACCCACAGGCCACATGCTGGCTCCTCATGGGCTGCCAGTTAGACAGCCCTGTTGCAAGCTGTAAGGAGAAATATTTTAAAATTTGTTTTAGACATACAAAATTTGATTGGGGAAAAGAGGGCTCTTTACCTTTTACAAAGCCTATGCGACAGGATGAAGTATTCTTCAAGAGGCGTGCAAGGCCCAGCTTTCACTTTTTCTGAGTTCAAGACTCGGTGGTGGGGAGGAGGGAGAGAGATCTTCATTGCAGTTAGAGATTACCAGGCTGGCAGCCTGGCTATCTAAGGACAGTTCCCCAAATCTGTCTTTCATAACATCAAGGCAGGGGAGTACTAGGGCACCAGAGTAGGGAGAAGGGCAGAGAAGGTTGTCAGGGGTGCACCCAAGAGAATGGAGTTCTGCCACACCTGTCTAAATGTAGATGCATAAGTGAAATTTAGGGTCACCTGTTTAGATTTTACTTACTCCCCTGGCATAATTAGATTTGTCCTTCTGAGCACACAGGTGCCCCAGCCAGTTAGCTATTAGGCTAAAAAGGGAGAAGGACCTGTTCCACCTTCTCCCCTGTATTACAGAGTATACATTCTGTGTAAGTGGCACTGGCTGCCACTTGTGTGTCTGAATTTAGATATATAGCTGCCTAAAGAGGGGTTGGATTTGGGGCTTAGAATGGAAAACCCAGTTACTTGATACACAGTGTCTTGGGTGGCATCTACTGCAAGGGACTTAGTTTTTTTAAGCTCAGTTGTTCAAAATTTGGACGTTAATAGTTATGAATATCATGACTAAGAACATCCTGGATTCTCTGTGGAATTTATACGGTCTCGTGGAATCTATACATTCCATTGGTGTCATCTGTACAGTTAACATCATAACCCTACCTTAAGCTCCAGGGATAGGGACAGGAATCACTTCAAGTTGAAGTGATTCCCAGCTGTGCACAGTGTAGGTGGGCAGGGATGATCAAACCCTCTTTTAAAGATCAAATAAAGCTGTCAAAACTATTAACCTTGATGCCAAAATTGCATGGAGTCTCATTGACAGGAACTTCCACTCTTGCTCTTTTTTAATTTTCTTTTCCCCCATGACCCTGGGATTGTGTTCACTCTTGTTCCTCAGGTAAAGTGGCTGTCAAGTTAGCATATTTACAGAAGATACTATTGACATCCCCATATGTTTAACCCAAACTACAAACATTTATTCATTGCCTTATGTGGATCCCTATGGTAATGAACAAAAGTTTGTAGCCTGAATCAAAAACTTGGTAGCATCCACATTCATTTTGCAAATATAATCAACTACCTTGAGTTAATCTGCAATTACTTAATTTGTGGTACAACAGTTGATGAAGATGAACTCTGTGATTGGAATTTTGAGTGTGTTACCAACCTGAGCACGGCAGAAACTGGATTCAGGAGAGATCTCAGCATACTTACAGCTTGAGCGCCTTGCAACCAGTGTAAGAAAAGAGAAGGAAAAAGGGGATGCCACGGTACATGCAGCAGGAGGAAAATCACAAGCATTTGAGGTAGCAGAGAGTATTATGGCATGGTAGGAAGATAGGACACTTGGCAAGGTTCTGAAGGACTGTAGGGGCCTTTTCACACATTCACTTGCAACAGGTACAAATAACTAGAATGCAGTTAAACGTCAGTACCTCTTAGGATATAACCCTCACCTGAAAGGAAACGTCAGGAGAGCACTTAACACATGCTGAACTGCTTGAATATGGATGTTATTATATTTTACCCTTCCTGTGTGCTAAATACTCTTGAGACAGCAGGGGAAATATCATGACCACTATGGTGGCAGGGGAAATACCCTGACCAAGGTAATGCAATTAAAATGGCACCGTGTAGTGGAGGGCAGCATCCTTGTCTGCTTGAGGACAGAACTCCCTATGACAGCCTCATAGTTAGCTACCCACTAACCAGCTTCCAGTGGGAGCATCTCGGCAACATGCTGACTTTATAGAAATGGGAGACTCCTCATTAGCTTGCTCCTGCAGCCACATGGCTGAGGGCAAGCCAACTCAGGGACATCCGAACCCCAAGCTTCTGGGCTTGGGTCTGCACGTAGAATGCCTGCCAAAGGATTTGGAAGCATCTGAAGCCCCAGGTTGGGGTGGAGGATGTTTGCTGGTAGTAGGGCCACATTTGGTTCTTGAATGACTCATGGATTTGGAATTGATTTGACTGATTTTACTTGGAACACAAAAAAATGTCCTTAAAAAAAACCCAACTCTTAAGATGGGAGTGTCCATGTGACAGGTCAGAAAATGATGAGTTAGGTGGGCTCTGAGTATCTCAGAGTAACACCTTTTTTAGGTGAAGAATTTCTCTGGCTAGTATTAGGGGGCTTATATTGCAGTAACATCAGTCTGGTTCATGGGGCCAATATGAACAGTTTGCAGTCCTCCAGCAGCCCAAGATGCACTGCTCCCAGCTCTCCCCACATGGATGACCTACTGTCCCAGATTGACAGAGAACCAGAGAGCTGGGCATCCACAGGAGAGCTGGGGCCAGGTTGAGTTGAGTTGCTGGTATCTGCAGGGGAGCTGGGAGAGCCACAAGAGAGCTGGGGAGCTACAGACATACTTGGCAGCTCCTAGCCACAACCCTGCTTACTAGCTGTCTAGCAGAAAGTCAGAGCTAGGCATACCAGTGAGGATATTGACCCTTAACATGCAACTGCTCACAACAAGTTCTAACTCCAAAACTGTATAACGTTTCCTAGAGTTAGCACATGCAAACTGTAACATCTGACAACATCCCATGTGTCTGCTTGCATTTTAGTTGCACTTAGAAAATGTTAAATTGAACGTAGACACCACTCTAGGTCAAACCCCTCTGCAGAGGTTAAAATAATCTCAGCTTTGACACATTTATGTGAAAAGAGCTAAATTTACAGATCTTTTACAATACATTTGGTATCATTTACTAACCATTTTCTCCAGGGATCTAGAATACTAATTCGGTCTATTCAGTGGTGAGGCTGCTGTATGTTGCATGAGACAAAACCAGATGCTGTTTCTCCTCCAAGTATCAAAGTATGTGCCATTTTTGTAGCAGGATGTGAGAAAGCACAGTTCTTACCTCAGAGGAAGGGTTCGTACAAAACAAAAATAAGTGGTGTGTCTGCCTTGTGTGCCTGGAGCAAGGCATACGGCAGTTTCCACAAGGGTGAGGAAACACACACACAAAACTAAAAACGTTGTTCAATTAAAATACAAATAAAAGGACTTGAGGATTTGTTCCAGTATAGGGATTGTGTGCTCGCTCGCTCTCAGTTTTTAATGTTCATACATTTCAGAGACATTTAAGTGGGTATTGGCACCATATTATTTTGCAGGAATATACTTCTAAATTGAATGAAAGATCAGCAGCTACTTCATCGTTTTTAAAATTACTGTTTTTAAAGAAGTTTGACACTGGAAAGAGTGCTGAGCGCTGCTTACTTTTACATTTACCTGTTTTGGTCGGCATCTGAAAGAACTGCTTGTGCCCTGTCATCGGCCACTACTCTATAGGTAGTTTCAACAAAATTTTCTAGGTTGACCACTGACATTGGATTCTCCAGTTGAACACTTAAGAAGGATTTTACATTCAGTGTTCTCAACTTTCTAAAAATTAGTTCCCTCCAAAGCATCTTAGGCTGGGCATGGCATGGGACATATCAACCTCACACTGAAAAAGAAAGGGAGAGGGTGAGGAGCTGATGTGAGTTCATTCAGTCTTGCCTTGCTTTATCTGCAAGCGCTGTCAGGGCCAAGCCAACACAGTTGAGTGAGGTTGAAGGGGGAAAACACATATTTCTTACTATCAACCTGAAGGAAGGTCTGGCTGGGACAAGTAGCTAATCAAATACTGTTAGGTGCCAGAACCTTTCTGGGGGGAGCTCGAACTGACGTGGCAATACCTAGCCCTTTTTCCACCCAAGGTGTCATGTTTACTGCACTACCTGGGAACTACATATGGTCTGAGTGAGACTACTTTAGCTGACAGTCCACTCTAGATGACTGACCAACATCCCACTTCTCTTGGCTTGCTCCCAACTGAAGTCCACACACAAGCTGTAAAGCAGACTGTCAGAAGCACACAGAAGTTATTAGTCAACTGAAAGTCTGGTCCCATAGGTCTTCATCTACATAATGAGAAATCCTTGACAGAGGGCCTTTTTTTAAAACCAATAGAGTTACTTTTTACAGTTGCATTTATTTAAATTTATTTCAACAACAGAAAGTGCCACCACACAGATGCAAAGTAACAGAAGCCCCAGAGATCGTATAAATAACCCTTATTAAAAACAGCCAAGAAATGATGCAGAACTAGCAAATACCAAATTCCTTATCTATTCTCAGGCTCCCATATAGTACGGCCAACAAAGATAACACTGAATCAACCCAGTGAAGTCTATCTGAACAGGTATGACAAGAATAAAATGAAAAAACAGCAGAACATTTCATTTTCCACAAAGGCAACCAAATTTCTTTTTGCTACTTAGCCTGAGTTATTGCATGCATTATAGAGGGAACAACACCGTTTATTTCTCTTTAATGTTATCTTTTTTCATAGCAATCATTGCACAGCTTTGCTTGCACAAGCATTTTACTCCTTATGAACACACAGTGCAACCATACCTTCTGGTGATAGCAACAGCAGCATAGTGGATTTTCTCAAAAATGCCTAAAGCCATCAGAAACAACAGTAAAGATTCTTGTTTTTTAATAAAAATGCAACGGTCCAAGTTTCAGGATCATCTTCCTATTTGGTGCTTAAAATCAGTCTGAATGGAATGTAATCAGAAGGGCAAATATAAATTCAGGCTTATCTGTTGATTTGTGGGTGCTGCCAAATGGTTTACTAAATGTTCCCTCACTTGCATTTGCAAATAATTGCATCTGTTATTCTGTGCTCGAAGTTATTTGCAGGGCAATAGTCCACTGAAAACTTGGTGGTCAGGTTGATGCCCTTTGGGGAAGGAAAAAAAATAAATCAAATCAGGCCCCGTTTACCTACCTTTGCTCTTTATCAAGATCAGCTCAGTAGTGTAACCAGGATGGGGCAACCTGGGTAGCCACCTAGGACGCTGACTTGGGGAGACGGGGGAACAACTGAAAAATATCAGCTGCCACCACAGTCACATAATCATGCTAGTGGCATGGCAGAAACCAGAAGTCATCACTGCCCTTGTGCATCCCTCTGCCCTGGGCACCTGGTTGCCTTCGTTCAGCTCCTAATGATGTGGAATTTTAGAATGTGACAGGAAACATGCTTTTGGCATTTTTAGTTCCTATTATGCTATAGAATTGCAATAATTCCTAAAATTACAGTAAAGGAAATTTTATAGTACAAGAAAGAGGGGGCCATCAGCCTCATAGCTTAATTCTTACCTTTCAGAGTTGCTTTCTTGAGTACCTTCATCGCATAAAGCTGCCCAGCATCAGATCCTTTGATCTTCCTCACCAGAAATACCTACAGAAAGCAGACATCTTATGCAACTAAGAACTATGCTTTGAGCTAAGCATTTGCTGCATTTGACAGAGTAATGGATACAGAGACTTTAAGCATTCTAATGAAAAATAATAGCTGAAAATGTTTTGTTTCTATTTCACTCACAAGTGGCTAAATTAGCCCTGGAGAGCTTCATTTTGTAACCTATTACTCCTCCGTAACAAAAATATGTTCAGTATTATCAAGTGCTCTTACAGGGTGAATAATACCAAACAATATTTGCAAACATGTCATTGACCTGAGAACAACTTGACATGAAAACAAAGGATTTACCATTTATTCCCTAAGGTGCTCACCTATTTAAAATGGAATAGTCATTTGAATCACAGAGAAGAAACAATACCATGTAGTTTAGGCTGTCAGTCATGAATAATGAGTAATGAACAGTCTAACATGTAGTTGTCTGAGACACAGCTGAAATGAACAGTTCACTTAACAACCCATAGGTACTCATTGCAAAATTACATCTTATTACAGTGGCTACAAAACACTACAGATCAAAGTCTGTTCATACAGTCTGCATGAACAGAAAAAGACTAAAATTGGACAGATCAATTGATTACTAGCATATGGGCAGTTTGCCTTACCACATATCTGAGACAGGTTTGTATTATTGCACCTTCTGCCTCTGCAAATTTACAAAGAAAGCAAAATATTTTAAAAGTTAAAATAGTGAACACTTTCTGCTTTGCTATGTGCAGCAATTCTTTCTACCATCATCCAGTGTCAAAGCTAAATCTCAGGTAGGATGAGAATGAAAGTCAATGTGAACCTCGCAATACATCATGATGCTTTGTTCTATCAGATGAGGTGGGAAATGTAAGATAAGCAGGATTTTTCAGTGAATTTCCAGTACCTACAGGTTCTGGGGTCAAAAACTTCAGAGAACAGTTTTTCTTTTTTATTTCAGACTGGGCAGAAATTGGAAGAAAAGCAGAATTCAAAAAAGCAATGAAAGGTAGCATTCAAAATAATAACTGACAATAAGCCTCAATTGGGTTACAAAGTTTTGTGGCTGTCATTTTAGCCTGTATTGGTTCAGGCATCCTGCAACTTTATCAACTCTTCCCACCCACAGCACACTCTTTCACTTGTTCACTGAGAAACATTATTTAAACCATCTCTTGAAATTATTTACACATTTTTGGTGATTTTTTAAAACTATGAGTGGATCCCATTTGGTTTTCTGTGCATGAGGTATATGCTGCTTATTAGTTGGGCTATGCTAGTAAGCAGGGATAAGACAAATATATGTTTTTCATAGATTGTTAGGGGTGGAAGGGACCTTGTAGTTCATCGGGTCCAGACCCCCTGCACTAGGCAGGAAAAGACAACTGGGGTCAAGTGACCCCAGAGAGGTGACTGTCTAGTCTCCTTTTGAAGATTTCCAGGGTGGGTGACTGCACCATCACTGAAGGGAGCTTATTCCACAGTCTGGACACCCTGACTGTGAAGGAATTTGCCCAGGATTTGAGCCTGAAGTGGCCTTCCAGGAGTTTGTATCCATTGCTCCTGGTCTTTCCCAGGGGTTCCCTAGTGAACAGCTGCTCACCGAGTTCTTGATGTACTCCCCTGACGCAGAGATAAGCTGCTACCAAATCCCCTCTCATCCTGCTCTTCTCTAGGCTGAAGAGGCCCAAGTCCTTCAGGCTCTCCTCGTATGGCTTGTCTGACAAGTCCCTGATCCTATGGGTGGCTCTTCTCTGGACACTCAAGTTTTTCACATCCTTGGTGAAGTGCGGTGCCCAGAACTGGACACAGTACTCCAGCTGCAGTCTCACCAGTGCTGAGTACAGTAGGAGCATCACATCCTTAGTTTTTCATGAGATGCAATGGTTAATGCATGCCAGAATGTTGTTTGCCCTGCTGGCCACAACATCTCACTGATGGCTCATGTTCATGTGATAGTTGATCACTACCCCAAGGTCCCTTTCTGCTGTGGTGCAAGTCAATTATGATACCGCTTCTGTTTCCTAATCTAATAAAGGTAGAAGGTAGGGCACAGTGACACCTTGGAGACTAACTCATTCAGAAAGGCATAAGCTATTGTAGGTGACAGCCTACTTTATGACATGCCATGAAATCTGATGAAGTAGGCTGTTGCCTAAAAAAAGCTTCTGCCTTTTGTCTTCTGCCTGGACTTCAGTCTAACACAGCTAACTACCTCTCTAACCTGATAAGCATAAGAGTACTTGCTGGGAGTAATAACTGCATTTGCAGAAGTGCAAAATCTGGCTTCTGTAGGCACAGATACAACTTTAAAATGTATTTTTCCATTAACATCCTTGCTAAGATGAGTTCACTTGTTCAAAAATTTTGTTTGCTTCCCAAAAAGAGGAAGATGAGCAGGGGCAGCGTCAGCCTCTTCCCAGTGTGTGGGCTGAGGTGGGCTAGACAGAAAATTGGGGGTGCTATACTATACAGCTTCTGGACAAATATACTTATTTTTTTTTTTGTTTGTTTTAACAATACCCACTTAAGGCACCACGCCTCTGTGGGCAGGAGCAGGGTGGGCTCAGCTGTGCGGGGTGGGTGGTGGTTGCCTGGGGGGCAGACATGGGGCTTAGACAGGCGTGTCACTGGGAGGGGTGGCCGGGGGGGGCTGAGGCAAATTTTGGGGTGGCTATAGCCCCCCAGCCACCCCCAATGAGACAAAAAATCATAGGCAAGTGATTTAAAAAGCCAGCTATTCACAGAAATCTTTTGTGCTTTTTCAGCCAGCTCTTTTGAGCAGTAGCGTCTGCATTATTCTGACAGGAAGACAGAAGTCACAAAACAGGTCTGACTAACACTAGATTTTGGCATCGATATCCACCTGTACTAACTGTCATGACATCTTTAACACCCAATAAAACAGACAGCATCATAGTTTAACTTTTCTTAAGATGAAGTACACTCTCAAAAGCACAGCAAACTATACTTGCAAGGATATGAAACTCTAATTGTAGAAATACTGATGAAAAAAAAATAGCTCACTGTGCACCACATGATCTTGTAAAGCCTGTAATACCCCTATGGCTGTAATAAGCAAAATTATCAATTTAAGTTATTAGTCACTTGTCAGCTCTTCTGTCACATGGGGTATTGCAGTTGGTCTGCCTTACCCTCCAGAACAGATGAGTCAAGGAACATTGTTTGCTGTTTTAGAGGACATCAAAATAATTATCAAACCAAAAGGGAAAGAGAACAAATGAAAATGTATTGTTGCAAAATTATGTTGTCTTCTTACTATTCTTAAAAGGCACAGTCAAGTGCAGAAGGACTTGTGGAAATTCCTTCAGGTGAAGCAATGTAGGTAAAGTTAGATATTGAAAAAAAATGGCCTAATTCTCAGAAGTGCTGAATACCCACACTGACTTCAGAGTAAGCACTTGTATCTATTAAGAGGAGAGTTGGACTACAGGGAATAATCATGAAGGGTAATGGCTTGACAGCCTGGAGACTACTGGCCTATGAAGTTAAACAGATATTTATAGAACCATAGAAAATTGGGGTTGGAAGGAACCTCAGGAGGTCATTTAGTCCAACCCCCTGCTCAAGGCAGGATCATCCCCAACTAAATCATCCCAGCCGAGGTTTTGTCCACACGTCCCTTAAAAGCTTCCAAGGATGGAGATTCCAGAGCTACTCTGGGTAACTTGTTCCAGTGCTTTACCACCCTTCTGATGGAAAACTGGACAGAATGAACCCTGTGTCCAGAAACTAGATTTTCTTTGGGTAAATACATCAATGGGGGAAAGCACATTAGCAATAGCAGACACTACCTATATTATCTATGAAATGCTAACACACAAACAGTCTACTAACACAATTATTAATAAAAACACAACAGTTTTTTTCTAAGATGGCACGTGAGCTGCTTCTCAGATATTTTGACATACATGAGAAGCTTACACTCACTTTCCTAGGAATTACAAATGGAAGAAAAGATCAGTTCATTAGGAACAAAGGAAATGAGAACTGGCAGTTCTAACTGCTGATCTTGAAAGAAAGCAAAAATCACTTAAAAAAAAACAAACCCCTACATCATGCAGCTGCAGCCAATACTAATCTGGGCTGCTGGTTTCTTCGTGTTTCTTTAGTGCAAGTAATCGCAATAGAAAACTCAGAGGTCTTCTGGGTCAAAAGTCTGGAGGTGAATGATAAGGTTTCCAAATTCCCTCATTCCAGGGCAGATGTAGCAGCCACAATGGTAGCTATCAGTTTGGAACGTTTATGAAATATTTTGGGATGTAGTTTCTTTCAGGAATAAAATTGTAGAACCTGGCTCACCACTGTATTAACTCTGTTGTATGACCCAACAGATTTCAGGGGGGAGAAGAGGGGTCACTTTCTGGGTAAGGAAGACCAATCCAGCATTTAAACCTTGGAAATATTTTTAGAATCAAACCAGCAAAAATAAGAAATTTAAAGTAACTAGGATTTCTGCATGTGGTGTAAATAAGACACACAAGCCAACAGTTGATGGTCACACCTACATAAGTTTGGAAATCTCATTCAGTTAGACGGCAGAAATCTGGTTGGTTTACCCAGAGAACTTCACTTCACATAAAGCTTTGAATTTCTCTTCCTTTTTCCCCTTACCTTATGTCCCCATTTAATGCTACCTGGTTAGCAAAGAAAAATCATCTTGTGGTTAAAGTATCAAAGAAAATAATTTAGGTGAAAGCTTACTCTTTGTATTTTGTTTATATCGTGTATGCATGGCATCCATACAGAAGTCAAAGTGTATGCACAAACATGGCTCTGATGGATATTAAAAAGGGAAGTACTAATTAAAAAGCATCTTAGTTGTATTAATTAGTTAGTTAACAGTCTTTAGTGATATCGTGCTTTTCATCCCAGGTGACACTGTAAATTGTAACCTGAGTTTAGATATGGGGAAAATCATAACAAATGGAAGGAAAGCAATTTGCCCAGTGTCACTCTGAGCACTAACAGACATGACGGTTTGTTGCATGATCAGCTACTGAAAGTGCTTTACAGCCATGTACTGATAGAAGTGCATGGCTGCAGAATGCTTTAAAAATCCCCGATCACATGACAATATGAAACCTCACTGCATGAGGGTTCAGATGAAGGCACTCCAAAGTGGAGTACCTTCATTAACTTCTGTTAGTGTGTGCTGGGATCAGGGCTGGGCTGAAGCAGCCTGGCTCTGCTCCTGGCACTATCTTCAAGTTGGGAGCGGGGGTAAGGGAGGGGAGTGACTATGGCTGGGGAAACCCCAGACTGAACTCACTCCCCTGCCTTACCCCACTCTTTCCATCCTGAGAGATCACAGGAGCTTGGAGAGTGGGGTGGGGCTAGTGGACAGACTAGCAGTTGCATGGGAAGCCTGGCTTGACCGGGGACAGCAGCAGCAGGATACAGTTTCTCCTTCCCTATGCCTGCTTTCAGGTTGGCAGGGAACACCCAGGGAGACAGGGCAAGGAGTGGAATCTGCCCCCCACTACCTGCTATTGCTGCTGGTCTCAGGCTCTTGGCATAGCCCACCTAGAGCAGGTCAGGAGTCTGGAGGTTACCCACACCCCCATATCAGTGGCAAATGGGGAGAGAAGGAATGGGAGGGAAGAGCAGGTATCACTAAGTATGTTGGGGTAGGGAGGGGTTGCTAAGAGGGGAAGGATTCTTATGTGCTTTGAGACTTTAAGTCCCTGGCTGTAGCTCCCATAGCATGGTCTGAAAGGGGTTGGGACCATGCTACTGCATCTCCTCTGGATCAGCCCCAACACTCATGTTGAGTGTATGACCAGGCTCAGGTCCATATTCCCCAACTCATCTCATTTATGGATTTCAGGAAAAAGCAAAGAGTGTTTTTTAAAAGGAAAGGGTTTACTCTGTTCTTCTGTCTTTGCAACTTAATTTCTTTCAATTGGATGGAACTAGTGCAGTTCAAATCAGAGTTAGGGCCATGATGATATATTTTGCCAATGCTTGAGTGGTCTGTAAGGTGGCCACCCTGCACTGCTTTCTGCCTACCTTTAGACTAACTTGGTTAACTATCTTTTCCCATTTCAAATGACAACATACAGTACACTTACCTTTCCATAAGAACCTTGTCCCAATACTTTCAGCAACTCAAACTGTGAAGGATCTGCTTTTTCAAAACCTTCCTTTACATGATGACTGATGTCTATTTCTTTCACTATCCCTTCTTCCTGTAAAAGAAAGGACAAATAAAACATTAAAGCTGTTATGACAAGTGAAAAGAAACACAATGCTTATTTAAAATTCTATCACATTAAGCTACCAATTGTCGGAAACTTCAGATGGTAAGAAGGATGCCTTTTCTAATACGAACTATGTATTAAGATTTCCATTATCATCAATGGAGTGAGAAAGGCAGTTGCTGGTGGGTCATATGCTATCTGTTTGTGGGCCACATGTGGCCTGTGGGCTGCTAGCTGGACAGCCCTGTTTTAAAGTACAAACTTCCACACTTAATGATAGGTGAATGCTTTCTCTAAGTAAATTAGCACAAAACAAAATGTTTTATGAAATGTATTTATGAAATAACTGCCTGCCTGGATTTATTGAAATCTTATGAAGACTCTCACGTGCAAAGGTATTCAGTGAGTTCCTCTAAAGTCAAATTATCATGGAGAAATAAAGCTGGAATGGATCAAGAGATCATCTAGTCCAACTGGGGATCGAAACTGTGACCTTGGTAGGATGAGGGCATTCCACATAATGTAAGAGATGGCCAAGATGGGGCTCTAAATTTGCTGTGATTACAACTGCTATGATACACTGTATTGTGTAGTCTTACCTAACTCAACTCTGATTTGTGTAGAACTCATTTTAGCCAGTGTGAGCCTCAGAAGCATCTCAAACTCACCGTCTGCATGTGTTTTGTTTTTTTTTTTTAATGATGACAGTGTTCTTTATTAGATGCAAGACTTCCTACAAACCAATCACTTCTGATCCTCACATCTGGCAATGTATTTCATAGCATTTGCTCATAGTCAAGATCAACACAGATGGGCTGCCCGTCTCATCTCTGCACGCAACAAACCTGTTGTTTTGCCCCGTTGTTTTCCTGTTCTTTTTTTGCCCCGTTTTTGTATTTTCCCCACAGTATAGAATTGTTAAAACAAACTAAAATGTAACTTAGCAAAACTCACAGCTAGATTAAGGAAGAACAGAGAGGCTAAACAGAAACATTTGAGAGTACCTAAACTTTGGGGTTTGGATCAACTGTGTATTGGTTCTGAACTAAAAAGTTTGACTTAATAAACCAAAATAATCCCATATTTTTGCTAAAATGTGTACCATACAGAAATTGTCTAAAACCAAAATACTCTGTCCAAACCTAGATGAAATGAGAGATGGATCCAAATGTACTCATGTTTTGATTCTGCAAATCATTCCACAGACAAAACTTTGTACATACAAAACCAATCCTGGTTTAATTCACATCAGACTGACTTCTTTAAAAGCACTTCTGACTCCTCTTCACTAAACATTCCTTCTGCCCGCAAAACACCCTGGATGAAATCTTCTTTCCTTGAAGCCCAAAGCAAAACTCTAATTAACTTTTTGGGGCCAGAATTTCAACTTCAGTGCTTCCTATTCATTCAAGCTATGTTAGCAGATTAAAACAATGAATGGACAGGCTGAAAACTATTTCATAGAGAACTGAAGCATCATATACCTACAACCTTATGCTTATTTTTCTGTTATGCTATTGTTTTACCTTTAATTTTTAGTTTCAGGAACTGAATCCTTAAAATGGTGCTAATTTTGTTGGCTGAAAAAATATTAGCAAAATACATTATTCCCTGGGAATAACAGTGCATAATTAATTCATAACTTTTTAATAAGCCAGGATTTTAATCACAAAACAATTTAAGTAACATCAGAGAAAAGAGATTGTTTAAGAGGAAATTCTACACAAAAAATTAGATCTACCTTTTTAATTCAAGGATCACAGATTTTAGAGATGAATAAAAAAACCCAACCCCCTCCCTCCTCAAATAAACCTCTATTAGCTTATTTGACTTGTCTAGGCTAGTTCTAAATGCCTCAAACAATAAGATTTAGACCACTTCCTATGGAAGATTATTCCGCTTTGGTTTGGCTTAATTTCAAAATGCTCAAAGGTACGTCAAGTTACTTCTCATATCTGCCTGCTGTGTTCTTATGAGAAAGCAGGATGTTCTCTAGGAAAGAAGAATTCTTGGGTATTTCTATAATTGGCCTCCTTACGAAAACGGAGCAGAAAGAATGGAAGAACACAGGGGTCACTAGCTATGCCAATAATGGCAAGTCAACACTATGTCTGTATTGTTGATCAGTTACCCAAAAAATGGTTGTTGGCATCTGATTAACATTTTGATGCATCTTTTTGTCACCAAAATCAAGCACAAACTTGAAAAGACTGTTTGAGCCTGTGAACATTTCCAGAATCACTTGGAGACTTCAAGCTCCAGCATATCACATTGCTGATACTGAAATACAGGTGTATAAGGAAGAAAACACTGAAAGTGGAAAAATCAACTGAGGCAGCAAAGCTTTAAGCCACAATTTCATATTACTATAGGGCCAGACTCTGGGAGGTGCCAGCTTCCCCAAGATCACCTGAATACAATGACAGCTGGGGGAATGGGAAGAGGAGGTATTCAACCCCATACAAAATGGAGGCTCAAAAATATTTGCTTTGGCAGTGAAGTTCCTATGTACTGGTGAGATTATAGCAATTCCCTGGTGATTCAAAGAGAGAAGCCATGGACAATCCAAGAATCATATCTTTAGATAAGCAGACTACACATGGCATTAGCAACCTGGAACTTTATTCATGGATGTAAAGAATGGAAACTGAAATGAAGGCTAAAAATAACACTATTAAAAATTCAGTTGAGCTCCACTGAGTATTCAAACCCACCTTAAAAGGAAAACATCACAGAACTATAAACTAGTTCTAATTACAATAGAACACATTACTAAAAGGAAGTTAAAAGTTCTTTTCCTCTATAAAATAATTCATATTCAGATAGGAAAATGTAATCTTGCAAGTAGTTGGCTGGGAATACAGCTTATCATTTCAATACACAATAAACCAGGAGTCTTTTGAAGGCAAATTATTCGGAAAAAAAAAGTTTAATGGTGGTTAATTCTTTAACTGAACAGTGCATTTTACGTATTTTTAAAATGCAGGAGCTTTAGGGTGACCTATGTATAAGAATGAATAAACACCGATCTGACGTCATCTGCAGAAAGACACAGAAGCCTGGGGCAGAACACTTCAATCTGCTTGGACACTACATCACTGACCTCAGGATTGCTGTTCTCAGGCACAAACAAATTTAAGATCAGTTTGAACAGGAAATTGGAACAAGATATCATCCACAAACTGGACTGTGCTGGTATGGTTTAAACAGGGACTATGGATTCTTATTCATTACCTGGATTATCTTTTGTGACCCACTTTATTTTTATGGGTTTACTGCTCGTTTGCTTTTCTCTTAGCACTCCCCTGTCTCTCTCTCCTTCCCTTGTCTTTTATATTCTAATTTCTCTCTCCTTAAACTCTGCTTTCTGCACATACTTTCACAGCATCTGATGAAGTAAGCTTGGGCTCACAAAAGGTAGTGCTTTCTGTATATATTTTATTTAGTCTATAAAGGTGTGTATCTACCCTACCTTCTGACTGACTTCAGACTAACACAGCTAACTGTCTCACTGTAAGGGTCGTCAACATTGGGACAATAGTTATTAAAAGAGCCTCTGTATGTGTGTGTGTGTGTGTTTATATAAACTATTTACTGATCTGATTTTTCCCACCCATCATGTCTTCCGAATTCACTCTTTCTTAACAGAGCACAATATCCAGTGCTTGCTAGAGCACTTCATTTCTCTGATACAGTTAATCAGGGCCAAACTCTGAATTGGATTAGTGGATGGGCAAGGATCAGATTCCCCTAGGCTTTATCACAGTGAGCTGTACGTTAGAATTTACCTGATGGGTGTTCTCTCCCTCTTTTTAATCAGTGCAGTTTAGCCTAATTCACAGCTGCGTGTGATGCTCAGACTGCACCTTACTTTGGGAGCACTCCCACTGAAAGCATTAGGATTATTTGTATAGCCAGGTATCAGTCAATACTATTAGAGCTGGCAGCACTGTGGCCAAGGTGAAGAAAGCAAATTATATTTAAATCAATTGTATAACTGCATGTCAGAGGTTGCTCATTACAGTCAAGGTGACTTTCACTCACTGGTCGTGTCTATACGAGACACTGACTGTTCAGTAGCTCATTACTATTGTGCGGTAGCATCACATGGCATGAAGTGTGATGCTACTGCACAATAGTAACAAGCTACTGCGCAGTCAGTGTCACCAAGAAACTATGCAGGGGCACTACTGTGCAGTAGCGTTAGTAACAACTACAGTCAGCATCTCATGTAGATGCAGCCAGTATGTACAAGCTACAGAACATTTGAGACAAATTTCTGGACTTGATAACCCCCCAAAACCAATGCAGAATAAAGAAAAGATTCTTAACTGTATCACAAATATGGGATTAGTTATTAATTATTAACTGCAGCAGAGGAAAGGTGTAATTTCTCTACCCTCCTAAACCCAGATCTGCAACAATATAAATTTGAGGGGATGGGAAAGCAAGTCTTGGAGGAAGATGTGATGGCCTGGTCCAACACCCACTGAAGTCAAAGGGAACCTTGCCATTAGCATAGAGAGTGTTAGTCTGAAATCAGGCATAGCATAGAGAGTGTTAGTCTGAAATCAGGCATAAGATAGGGTTGTACCTTACATCTTTCCATTACCTTCAACAGACAATGGATTCAGCTGTGGTGTACCGTTATTGGCACACATAATGAGGAAGGGATCTCAGCACACAGGATTTCTTGCTGATGAAATCTCACAGGCAGAATTTTCAAGGTGGGTTTTGATTCACTGGGTGATCGAAATGAAAAAAAGTTGCACAATTCCATCTGTCAACAGCTGTGTATATAGTAGCCAGTCCTTCTGCTCCCTGCTGACACGAAAGGGTGCGCCTGACTTCAACTGAGTTAAATCTTCTATAAACTTCAGTAAATATTTAAGTTTGCACAAAACAGAGGATCCAAATAGTGACATAAGTAAAATGGATGTTATCAGCGGCCTGCGGAAATCATGTGATATAACCACACGCACGCAAATGTGCACACAGGGAGATGAGCCTGAATCCTTGATGACAGAAGATGATCTTGCCAGGTCCCTTCCAGCCCTAATGTCTATGAAATCTGAAAGACCAGAGTGCCTGTCTGCCTAGTGTAGGAAAGGGAAGCGGATGATTTAAGGCTTGGCATTACAGTACTGTATACTCCGAAAATCCTACTGAAATCAGTAGGACTTTTGGATTCCCAACGCACCCTGAAGGATTTGAATGGAAATGAAACTAATTTTCTGCAAGCGTACAGTCCTTTGTGAAATAGGAGAACATATTTTCTTTTCCCACATGCAGAGGTGGATAACGCAGATGCTCCTGCTTTGGAGCTCAGCAAAATGCAAAGGTAGGAACTAGCTCCTCTCCATGGCAGCATTCTCAGTTTAGTCCCCAGATTGATTAATTAATCAATTAATTTTTACACACAAACCTTGGCGAAAGAGCAACTCCATGGCTGCCTGTGAGCAACCAGAGGGAACACGTCCAATTGCAACGTAACTCCTCCTTGCATTGCTGTGTGTGTTGAGGGAAGAGGCACATGGAGTACCTGTAAAAATGGTCTATATCTGCAGTGGTTCTTCTCTCTTCAAATAAGCAGTCTTATGCCCTGCCTGCACCACAGCCCCTAGTCAGCACCTTGGAGAAGTTACTTCTTGAAAAACTTTGAGGCTTCCCTCAGTTTTCTACTTTCAGTGACCTCATCCTTCAGGTGAGGAGGTGACCCAAATCCCTGATTTAAGATACAGGATCCAGCAATTTCAAATCACTTGTGGCATCTTTCCTTGTTTCTTTTCCAAAGCAGCAAAGACATGTAGGATTGTTTACTCCAGCAGTGGTTACATTTCAGAGGCAAGCAATTTCATAAAGAGTAAGATAAATAGAACATAAGATGGGATAAAACTATAAGAAGATTATCCTAGAGACTTTGTGATATGATGAAGTCACTACGCTTGACCCCACCCTTTGCATGTGTAGATACCAAGAACAATAGCCAGCAAAATAGTGCCCCAGAAACGAGCACAAAGAAACCTTACCCTATTTTCTCACATACCACACATCCCCAAATAAAAAACACACACCTTGTTTTGGACAAGGAGAATGAAGAAAATACATTTTCCAAATCATGGCTGAATACAGATGGCAGGGAATCCTAACCGCAACAGCTGGAACTGTGAGAGGTTTACACTGCAGTGCAGACCCTGAAGGGTAAACTCTGCCTCATCCCTCCCTGAGGCTGGTAGGGGAGAAAGCACAGAGCAGCCATTTTTCATCAGGGTCTCCCTGCTTCTATTCTTCCATGTTTCTATCTCAGTAATGAAAAAGATATCAGCTTTCCTACATAAGACACATACCCAATTTTGATTTTTAGGAAATGGGTGTGTGGGGTATGCAAGTAAATATACTAACTTTAATCTTCAGAATAAAATGGGTATTATTCATTTACAACTACCCTCCCACCCTCAAATATGCTGGCTTTGTGCTTTAAAGGGCAAGGAGAAAAAGAGGAAAAAAGTGAATAAGTGCCAAGTGTACAAAGAAATGAGACTAACTCCCAAGAAATAGAAGTTATTTCTCTTCCAGAAAAAACAATATTGGCTCTTTCAACCTGTACACAAGATAACTTACATTTTGACCATCGATCTTGCCATTTGGCTGGTTGCCTCCCATCATTAAACAGCCAATCACCAAATCATGACCAATCACTTCCAAGCATCACAGACAAAGCAATATGCTGTACCAACACTGTTATTTAATGTATGAACAAACGTATTTAGTTGAAATCCTTTCTCTAAAACAAACCTTCTGATGTGCAGAGTAGATGAGACAAGTTATTGATATCAGTAAGTTAAGCTTTTGATCTTGATTTTACAGGTTCTAACTTGGCTTAGGTTACTAGGGAACAATTTTTATTGTCCAATCAAAGACAATTCAAGTGCCACCTAGTACATAAAACAAATTACTGGCCTCAATTCAGTTCTCTGAGGACAGGTATTCATGGAATAAATGAAACACTTCTGCTAGCAAACCCAAGTCAAACTCTAGCAGCTGAAGTGAGAATTTCTAAAAGAAAAAACTCCAAGGATTAATGGTTTATAAAACAGGCCTGTCTTTTGCCCTATTGTGAACTGATGTAAACTGGGCACTAAGACCATAAACATCAGTTTAAATATTTGTTTCATCAACACTGGACTAGATCACATTGAACTCTAGGGTAAGTATATACAGCTTGCAGGGAAGCCATGGAAGTTGTGCCAAATATCAAGTTGGCTTGTTAATGCATAAGTAGTAGTACAAGGAGGCTAACAATACTTTAGGAACTTGTACAGAATTTTAGTATAGAAAATACCTTATAGTATTTTAGTAGAAAGTGATAATCTTGAAATGGGATTTTTCAAAATCATCCTATGGACATTAACAGAAAACTGTACCCTTTGTGTAGAAGCCCATTGGGTGGGTCAATAATCCTTACCAAACATTAATTGGAGAACACTAAGATGTCTCTCTCTAATCTTGTTTCTATAAAGCCCTATTGGGTCAGCCCTATAGAACCCAAGTTGTATAGGACTCTTCCCAAAGGGAAAATATATGACGCTCCCTTCCCCTCTACCCCAGACTTATTTTATTCCATACCTGTTTCCTTCTTATCCCTTTTCTATTTAGAAATATTTCATGAACTTGTTATTTTCACCTCTGATTACTATGTAGTAGGTCAGACTAAATGTTTATAAATGGCCCTTTCTAGTTTTAAAGCTTCTTCATGTTTCTTGACACAAGCTACAATGTGTACTTAAAATTAGGCAACATTTTCATTATTTAATAAATACACAAGCATACACTCAAGCCTCCAATAATAATAACTTGACTTGCTGGGTTTTTTATTATTAGCTGGCAACTCAGCCTAAGTTTATGTAATGATTTTCAACTTGGATGATTCTAAGGTTTTCTTTAAGCTATGTGAAATATAGAGTTTCACATGGTTCAGTGCAAAGCCAAGTAGAAAAGTCTATGCTTTTAAATATTTTTTTTTCTTTTTAGTAACCAGGATTCAGGTGAACCCGATTAAAAATCAGACTTTCAAGCCAAAGCAGGGCTTCAAAAGAGACCACAGGAACCAAAATACAGCTGCATTCTGCTGAATTGACTTGAGGAGGTCCAGGGTTAGGGAACCAACTCAAGTTTGAGTTTATTATTTTTTACAATAAAAAAATAGGTCATTGAAGCAAAGAGTTAAAAGAACAGAACATATGTGCAACCATCTGGCCTCCCAAGAAAGTACAGTTAGCTAGTCTTATTCATACAGTGGCAATCCACAAATACTCAAACACATTTGTGAATTTTTAAGAAAAACAATCTTGAAGTGAGTCACCCTGTTAAAAGGATAAGAACTCAATAATGCCACTCTGTGATACAAGTAAGAACAGGAGCATTCATCTAAGTGTTATTGGTCTGCATCTTTGAAAAGGACTTGAGGCACGTTGTGGTATTAATTCCCAATATACTCCAGTAAGTTGTGTTTTTGAAGGTGAGCATGTGACCTGAAAAGCTATATGGTGACCTAAGAATGCCAGGCAATTGAGACTGCATTCACAGCTACAACAATACTCTACCCCTACTACAACACAGAAGATACTGAAATTCACCGTTTACAATAGAAAATCTACACCAGGAAGAATAAGGAAGCCAGACTACACTGTGAGTCTGTACAAGAAACATAACATTGTTGAACACCTCTCCCACCTATATACTTGGTCCAATAAAAGATATTACAAAAGAATCTTTGCCTTTCATTCTAAAAGAAATAAATGTTACGCTTTAGAAATGCATTTCATAGTGCTCCTAGTAGTGATATTCCATCAACACAATATCATGACATCTATAAAGGTTGACTAAAGCCTTCAGAAGTGACGCTGTAGTTAAAAAAAAAAAAAAATGCTGTATTTTTTTTTAGGTTCTGGTTTTACACAGAAGAGGCTGGAATGCCAGAGCTTGAGTTTTATACCTCTACTTCTTTTAAAGCTTCAACTGCTCCAAGGTCAGAGGCAGAGAGTGTAGGATAAGCAAGGTCAGCTCTGGTCAGAGCAGGAACTGACGCTTCTTGCAAACACATCTGCAGTTCACTCCACAGCTGTTGGTTCTTACTGAGGAGTCAATAAAACACTCAGATTTAGACAGTTCCCTGATCTGTGCATACAGCATGCACTTGGCTAGTAATAGCCTTTGTCATTATGGAGTTCCCTCTCTTTTTCTCTCTCTAACACAATGATTTTGTACAAGCAAAAGGCAGAGGCCATTATATGATGGTTTTTATAAAATGCCACTACATATACTCAACAAGTACAACACAGCAGGTACAAGCCCCTGCTGGTTCAGAAAGCAGGCACAGAAATTATTTTCAACAAACATATGCCATTTTTCCTCATCCCACGACTTCACGGGAAAGGAACGTCTCTCAGCTGTCCTCCTCCAGCCTGAGCACACTAAATGATAACAATGGGAAAATGGATGGGGGGGAATTTGGGAAAAAAAGAAACAGTGCCAAACCAATACGAAGTATCTCCCCACCGCAATGAAAACTTTGAAGAGCTAAATAAGTAACTTCCTACCAACCCAGTCAAAGCTTGTTCTTTTCCCAGCTGACCCTGTCTGTCAACACCACCTAAAGTACAGGTGTCACAGTTCCCAAAGTTCCCAGACCAGGGGGTTGTTTTAATAAAATGCAGCAGTTTTTAAAACAACTTTTTTTGGTCTTCTGTAAACGTATCTCCTCTGCTAAAGAATCTTCCAGGAACACCACCCTCTGCTGTGACCACAGCTTGCTCACCCACGTCGTATCTGTCTGTCTTCTTTGGTAGAGTTCCAACATTTTAAAGGGATCGGACCTTGGAAATCAGAGGCAATACTAGCACTTTCAGTGCCCTGGGCAGATATGTTGTCAAGGGGAAGAAAGGAAGAATACCGAGCACACCCTGCATCATGGCTGCCACCACTGTGCAAGCTCCCAAGTGGTCACTCTACTGGCATCTGGGGTGTGCTCCACTCACCCACCCCTAGTTATGCTACTGTTGGAAATTTACCCTGACTCACATGTGCTACACACACTGGAGTAGCATCAGCTTTTATGTTTTCTGCCAGGATGATTCAAGTCTCTGCTCCATCACAGACTTTGTTTGACCTTGGGCAAACCAGGTTTTCTGGGCCTTAGTCTTCCATCTGTAAAACTAACAGTACGTTCCTACCTCACAGGATAAATGCATTAAAAGGATTAGGAGGGCACTCAGCTACCCTAGTGTTAGGAAAGTAGACAAAGATGCAATATATTCAGGGCGCTATTGATTTAGGAAACGCTAATACTATCAAAAGGCTCCAGTTCGTGGAGTATTCCAGTATTCTGCTACTTTGAGGCCTGGAATAAACACCTGGTTGATGTTTTACTAGTGCACGGGACTGTGAAATAAAATGGAAGCTCCAGCTGCATTTGGCAGATAAACAGCTTAAGGAAAGTGTTTGCCACAATTGTCTGCACTTCTCAGGTGACTGGGATAAAGGTAGCTGCTCACCATGACATCCTAGTATAGCAAATAAAGGATACTGTAATGATGCACTTTTACAGCTACATAGTGATTTCTATTTTTTTTTAAGAATTAGGTCATCTGTAAACTGCAAACCCAGGGAAAGGTCTAAAGTTCATGGCAGAATGCAGGCATGGAGGGATCAGAAGAGAATCTGAAATTTGACTCAATTTGCAACTCAAGAGAGTTTAAAGAGGGGAAAAACAACAAACAACAACACACAATATTTTGCTATTTAGGGTTTGCTTGCATGACATGGTAATTTTGAGGTCCTCAGTGAGAGAAGCATCCATCTGTCATGTCATCTAGCAACAATCCCAAATTGTATAATTAAGCATTAACTAGTGCTCAGCCAATGCTTACAGCTTTGCACAACACTATAATCTAGTTAATGGAAAATTATGTTGTAACAGTTCAGTTGTACTGTATGGGGGGGGGGGGAGGCTATCACAGAAGCAGTTATACCCACATAGTTTCATATCATTTTTTTTATAGTTTGGAAACCCAAAGAAGGAGCTGAAGGCTGAGGGTAACGATGACACTGTAGCACAGAGGAGGATGGTTTCAGTATTTAAAGCAGAAAAAAAAAAAAAATCAAAAGTATGCTGGACCAGCATTTTGGAACAGAGCAAAGGATACAATTCTATATTAGGGATAGAGTGCATATGGGGGGTGGGGGGGGAATATAGAGATACTACTCAAAGGAAAAGGTGACAAGACTTTAGCAACCACCTACATACAGGGACAGAATTGTGTTAACGGAGATTGTGTGAACAAAGAGGACACCAATGGTTTGAGCCTCAGAAGTAGGGACAACAGTGGGTTTTGCCCACAGTAACAGAAAGGATTAGAAAGTTCAGGTTTGAGCTTAAGCAAGTAGGAAATCCCACAGGAGATAAGCACAGCAACAAGCTCAAAAACAATAGTAGTTAAATCTCAAGTGTGGAACCAGGTTTGAGTGTCACTGGTATAATAACAGGGTTTATTAATAACTGTTTATATTAGGCAACTGAAAAGGGAGAAAGGTAGAAAAAGAAAGCAGAAGTGGCTGAGGAATGCAAGCAGAGATGAAGGAAGGTAAAAGACCAAGGAAAGGAAAGGAAACAGAGATAAAGCAGAGGTAAGAGGAGAGTATGGCTTTATATCACCCACACACAAGTGGAAGGGGAGGGATGATTTGAGAGTAACCAAGTCTGTAAACAAATCAAATAGAAGCCGCACAGTAAAGAGCCCTTTTAGTTCTGAAAGGGGGGTCTCAGCTTTCACATGTGTCTTAATTTCCACATCCAAAGTCCAGGAGTGTAACAAGTATCTTGAAACGTATGCACATTGTCCAGTCCACAGTCCCCTCCCTGCAGAATCCTTTTAATCATCTAGTGTAATCAAATCATTTCATACAAGGGACTCACTAACATAGCAGATGCAGTTAGGAGGGAGACCTGGCAACTTGTGACTGATGAGCCTGGTAAAGGACTACACAAACTACTGTGGTTCTGTTTATAACAAATTAGGCATTGCAGCCGGTGACAAGTGTGATATATGCCTGTTCACACCCTTAACAACCACCTACACATCTGTGGAGACAGCACTCACACAGTGCTATATAGTCACTGTCAGATTAGTGAGGTACTGGTGATGGGTGTTATTTACTTCTCCACAAGAAGTGGAAAAATTTCCAGGTTTAATTACAAAATGCCGAAGTGCAAACTTTAGTCCAGTTTGAGATCCCCTACTGCTATTTATGAACAACCCATTTTCATTAGACTTCAGAATCAATTGGGAAGTTTCACAACTGATAACACAGGTAACATTGAACCACAGGGGCTAGACACTGATTTAATAGCCTGCCCAGAGTGACGGGAAGGACACAGCTGCAGAGTCAAAATCTTGCCCTGTTTTCTGCTCACACTGGACAGAAGGGCAATACCACATTTTTTTATACAGTGGCATATCCCTGCCCATACACACAGCCAACTTTCTGGGCTGCTGTGTGCAGATATGGAAGGATAGAACCATAGGTCCTCCCTTCCCCAACTCTTCTTCCACCTGTTACAGAGAAACAGCCCCTGGATTGCCCAAAGGAATCGGAACTCATGGTAGAGGTGATATCTTTTATTAGACCAACTAGATTTTTGCAATCCAATTGGTCTAATAAAAGATATCACCTCTACCACAAGTTCCGATTCCTTTTGCCTCGAGACCAATATGGCTACAAGCTGCAAACCTGAACTCCCCAACACTTTCAGAGCTGTAATCACATCAGTGAAGTAAGAGATTAGAGGGATTAGAGAAAGTAAGAATGTTAGTACTTAGAAATGAGTTGCAATTACTAATCTGGGGTAATTTAAGAAAGGTATAACTCAAAAACATTTACAAGTATTTACTGAATCGTAAAGAAATGCAAAACTCTAGAACTCTTGGCTCAGAGATGATATGTTTTATTAAACCAACTAAGAAATCACACAAAAAAAATCTTTTTATCTTTTTACTGAATTATATTTTACTGAACCTTAGCACATAAAATATTATTTGGTCTTTGTAGTGAGCTTGCTAATTTTAAGACCAAAAACTGTGCTAACCCTAGCCACAGAAGTGCTAAATATGGCCTTAAAAATAGAGCTTGTTTGTAGTTTTACCTACTGGGCATTTCTAATATGGTGGGGACCCAATTTGCATTTACACTGAGGGCCTTGTTATACGTAAATTTTAGGCCGCTCCTGGAGCTTAAGTTCCTGGACGATCCATACAGTAACACCTGAAACTGGTTTTAAGCACACTGGTTTAAAGTTACGCCACTCCAGGACAGGTTTATTTCTGATCCACATTACCCAGCTCGCGTTCATTAATGTGTGGCCACTCCACACAGATGAGCCACCCAAGTTGCAGGCCTCCAGCATCCCAGGGTGCAGTGTCTCCTCCCACACCCTCCTGTTCTGTGTAAACAAACTTTCCACCCCTGAACCCTACTATCCAAGGGGCAATTCTGGCACTAAGCCAATCCCCACCCCCCACCCCCCAGGTGTGACCTTCCCACCCCCAGGGCTGCAACCCTCTGCAAGCAGCCAGCAGGGCACATGCCAGCTAGCCAGGTCATGGAGCACAGGCGGGTCCAGGAGCAGGGTCTAAGGCAGGGCTGAGGCAGGAACAAGCTAAGGGGCTGAATCAGGTCCACATGAGCTGGGGCTTCCTTGCCAGGTCAGGGGCAGTAGCTCCCCCAAAAGCACCTTCCCTCACCACTCCCACCTCCCAGCCACTCCAGGAAACGCAACTGATGCCTCCCAAACCCCAATCCCACATCTCAATTCATTAAAACATGAGATCTTATTTAATTTACTTCTTTATTTCTTTTTAATTTTGTTTCACTTTTTATTTTCTTTCAGTGGCTGACTTCCTTCATTTCACCACCCTTCCACCACCCCCATTTCCTTTTCACACCCATTTCAACTCTCCCCAACCCCTCTCACTCCCCCTCTTCTCCCACCTAGAGCATGGAGAGGAGCCTGTCCTGGCTCACTTGCCCTGTAGTAACTCCTAGCCTGGCTCCCACTCACCAGGCTTCTAGTGGCAAGTCACAGCTGTGCAGGTAGGGGACAATCAGAAAAGGTTTTCAGCCTTAAGGTGTCACTGCTCCAGAATTGAGCTAGCACTAACACCAAGCAACATTTGAGCAGCTCAAAGTATAACATGTAAAGGGCATGAGGTGTCTTTACACTGGGTTCCATGTTGCAGCCATTCCATTCATGGAAATCCTGCTGAAGGCAAGGATATGCAGTCATCACTGACATTAATGGAAGAGAGCCTCATCAGATAAATGTGCTATCGTGTAATATACCCTAATTTATTGAGCATTCTGTCTGAAGAACAATCTCATTGCACTGCTCCCAGTACACAGATTTCCTTGCACTCCAAGTCATGAAAAATGTCAAACCAAGATTAACGTGTCCCTGCCATGTATATTTAATGTGCCTGCAAACATCTGAAACTTTCTTAGCTGTAACTTAAAACTCATTGTGGCAAATCAGCATGGTAACTACTGGAAGGTTTCATAAAACATTAATATGTACTCCAAATGGTTTTACTGAAGCTAGAAAGAATAGTGTAAATGCACAAGCTCTTCTGAGAACACAAACATCCATCTTCAGGGTAAAAATCCATGGCAAAGAAAGATCTTGTAAAAGCAGAAAAAACCCCACAGCTGGAATGGACCCAAACCCCTCCCAAGGCTAGACCAACCTACCTACACCATTCCTGACAGTTTGTCTAGCTTGCTCTTAAAAAAAAATAAATAAAAAATCTCCCATGATGGGGATTCCACAACCTTTCTGGTAATCTATTCTAGCACTTAACTGCCCTTACAGTTGTGAATTCTTTTTCCAAATGTCCAACCTAATTTTCTCCCATAACAATTTGAACCCACCACTTCTTGTTTTATTGTCAGGGGATATGGAGAACAGTTTATGGCCTGCTTCTTTGGCTTTTTTAAAAAACATATTTTAAGACCAGTATCATGCTTCCCCTTGTTCTTCTCTTCCCTATAAGAAACAAACCCAGTTCTTTCAATCTTTCCTCCCAGATCACATTTTCCAGACTTCTGATCATTGTTAACTGCTCTTATGTATTAATGGACATATCCAGGAACCATTACCCATGCTGCCTATACCTGCCAGCCTGGACTGATACAGAGGGAATGTTCCTTTTTGGTAGTCATGGAGCTGCTTCCCTATAGCTACTACAACCCAATAGCTGAAGTGTCTCTGCAGTCCCTAATGTAGCATCTTGTGGGGAGAACTGAATATTTCACCTCCCACCAACACCAGCACACCCACATTGCCCAACATCAGCAGAATCCTGCACCAGTGGGCAATGGAACAGGCAGGAAATGAAAGAGAGGAAAAGGAGCAGTGTCTATTAGGTGGTTTCAACCACAGATCTGTGTACCTTTGATGTGAACGGGACACAGAGAATATACATTTATCTTCCGAGTCTCTAAAGGAAAAACCTGCATACCGTGCTGTTTTTCTTTGGATAGTCTTCCAGCCCCAAATATTTATCGTAAGCTTCAGTACAGCAGATGGTACAGGATTGCCTCTAGCCTTTGAACAATCCATCACAAAGCATTCTGGACTTCAAAATTGGTTAATTTGTCAAGCAGAGAGAAAAGAATGAGCACAGACTCAAGGTATTTTTCCTACTCTGCATTTTATTTACACTCTATCGTGCCAGTTGCTATGTTGAACAAAAATGAACTAACAGTAAAAAGCAACAGCATGATTTACATGGATGTTGCCACCCTCCCACCTTTTTTGCTTTTTTGGGTTTTTTTTACTTCACTGAAGCACAGTACTGGAGTCACACTGAGTCAAAAAACTGCTTCTGATTGCAATCTAAGCCTCCCTGAAATACAATAATATCCTTTGTGATGAAGGCTTCAGTTAAAACCACTATCTGACCCAGCTGGTTCAGGTGTCAGTGAAAACCACAACAGAGCTGGGGCCAAACTTCTCTGTGAGGACCAGATGTAGCAATTTAATCATTTACTGCTCTTATGCAACAAGAATGGAAACCAATTTGAACTCATTAATCCCCTCTGAAGACCAAAGAGCCAAGTGCTGGCTGTTCATGTCCCTTAAACTCGAAGACATATTTTTAACTCATCAGCCAACTCTTGCTAAATGTCCACTAAGTAAGTGTACCTGCCATGGCTTGCAACTCATTGCACTGAGTCTCAGCTCAAATATATAATCTTCATCAAATAACTGGTTTCTTTATTGCCTGTTACTATATGAATTAAATTATAGTAAACAGTGGCATAAAGCACATTGGATGATATGTTAATAAAAGCATTTAAATCAGGGTCAACAACTAGAAGCTAAAATTAAAAATATAGCAAAGAGAAAAGATCATGTGAAGACAATGGGGGAGAGCTACCAAGCAAGGCTGAACACACACTAAAACATGATTTCAGACAAGCATTCAATCAAATGTCTCAGCCTTCTGGCTAATCAAGTGTAGAAGTCCTGTGATCCTTTATTTTTCCAATATAGTCCTTCCTGTTACCATAAACACTAAGCAATGGCAAGCTTCTAGAAGAAGCAGTGGTGGGTAAAACAGTAATATTTCAACTAAACTGGATGAGATTAAAACTTTAATGAAACATCTCAGTTTAAATAGTGCAGAAATTACTAATAATTTGTTAAATGCTGCACACTCTTATTATTTACATCTATATAAAAGCTCCTTCTTTGCTTCTGTACATGTAGAAAGGACATGCAGTGCTTCAGCATGAGACTCAGGCTTCTTGTTTCAGTTGCTCATATTTTTCTTAAATAGGTCATTTTGGGGCAAACAAGTTTTTAGAACTTTGGTCTTTCATCAAATGTGAAAAAGGTGGCATCTCCTTTCCCCAAAACTTGAGATAAATCAGATACTTTAAAGATCTTTTCCAGGTTCCAACATATACATTTTTTGCACAAGATGCTATCAAAGCCTTTGCCCGCATAAAACTCTGTTGAAGCCAGTGAAGTTATTTACTGGTTACAGCCACACATATTATTAAGCAGTGTTGCCAGACACATCTAAAATGACTGTAAGCTGAAAACCTGGGCGTCTCTAAGTGCAAAAACTATTTCTCCTTCTATAGTGAGTAGCAAATAACCTAATATTTTTTTCTTTTGCAGGTAGAGGGAGTGTTAAAACATTAATGTCAAGTTCTAATTTTGACTTCTACTTGTGTCAACAAGCTGCAATGAGGTTTTTAAAGACACAGAAATTGATTTTTAAACTCTTTCTTTAAAAGTGAAAGGCATTTCAATTCCATTTAAATGTATAAAAATAAACCCACCCTTCCACATATGTCATAAATGCATCCAGATGATTTATGCCGCATATTATAAAAACTAATGGAGATGCACAAAATTATGGTTTCTGACAAGTGGATAAAAATCAAAAGCCTTTTTTTTTTTTTAAAGAAGCACTAGAAAAAAAGAATACATATAAATATATCCATAGATAAATTATATAGATTTAGATATAGGTGACAACAGGAAGAAATGATTCAGCTTAATGTCCTCAGCTGATTCCAGTGGCGGCAACGTGGCATTAGGAAAGGTACAAGGAAGAGCAGATGGGTCCCAAGTAGTTCAGGGTTTTACAAATTAAAACCAGAACATTAAACTTTGCTTTGAAAACTAACAGGCAGCCAGTACAGGTCACATCTCAGGTAATATATGCAGCAAAAAAGAAGTAGTAATAGTAAATAAATAAGCTGCCACCTCTTACACAACTGCAAGTGTTCAGATAGACCCAAACTATAGCACACCCTTATAACCCACCCAAGCAGACCAATCTCAAGGTGAAAAGGAGTGGACCATGGCAGTAAGTTCCACACCTGAAAAAAGTGATCAGTCTCCCAGCCAGGGGCAAATGAAAAACAACACTGTCCCATGGTTAGCATACTGGATGTGAAATCTTGAGCAAAGCAAAAGGATTTATAATCTGTGTGGATACTGAAGTAAACCTTAAGCAGAGTCAGCACCTCTAAACCCAAAGTGGCATAGACCATCATTTCAGGTAGGGACTAAGCAATCCAGCAGGGCAATTACTAAAATTGGTGGTTCAAACTAAGCCTCAATCTTTATCTTAATTTATGCCTGCAATTTGCAAACTCAGATCACTCCTTCTACTTTAACATCTACAAAAAAAACCAATCAGCTGATTATAGCAAATGGTATGGGTCACCTAGGGACAACACCTCACTCATCTACAAACAATTCCTATGCAAATCATCACCATCACCACCAGATTGTAGCTATGCCTTGCCTATCCAGTTTATTCAGACACTGTACCTCTTCCCCCTCCCATGCCTTTTGTCACATTTCCCACTTTAACAGCATATGACTTTTGTGATAGAGACCATGCCATCTCCTTCGCATTTGCACAAAGATGGTGAGTATGACTGGAAAATGTTATTCACGAGCAACGGACATCACAGGATTTTATTCCAGATGTTCAGAAACCATTTTGTAAATATAAGAACCAGGTCTAGAAAACCATACAGATGGCAGAGTAGATGTGCACCTTATAAACTAACTAACTAACCAAGATATATACAGAGCATAAACTTTCATAAACTTGAGCTTGTTTCATCAGATGCTGTGAGAGGACAAGCGCAGAGCAGTGTATAGAGTGGAGCGTGATTTGAATACAGAAGGGGGTGGAAAGGAGGGATATTTTTATTCCACAATTTCCCATTCAACTGTTTTTTGAAAATATGCTGCCTGTGAACAGCAAACCTGGAGGTCAGCAATGGAGCTTCCAAGGCAAAGCAACCAAAAATTATGCACAAACTAGATTGTGTTCAGCATGGTTTAAACAAGGACTATGGATTGTTATCTCATCACCTGGATTAGCTCTTGTGACCCCTTTCTTCCTACGGGTCCTTTACTTGTATGCCTCTCCCAGCACTGCCCCATCACCCCTTTCCCCTTCCTACTTCCTCCCTTCCCACCTGTTGTATTCAAATCCCTCACTCTACTTTATATGCTGCTTTGTGCTTGTCCTTTCACAGCATCTGATGAAGTGAGCTCAAGTTCATGAAAATTTATGTTCTATATGCATTTTATTTAGTTACTCTATAAGGTGCATATGTACCCTGCCTTCTTCACAATTTCAGACCAACATGGTTAACTTCCTGTCACTAAAAAAAACATATTCATAGAAGTAGTTTTTATTCTTGCTTGTAGTCCCATGGCTATCAACACGGAGTCACACGTGGAAAAAGAGCTGCTTTTGTGAATAGGAGTTGAAGTATCAGGCACTGCAAAAGGGATATGAAAGGCCATTACAGATGGCTAACACAAGATGTTCAATGAGGGAAAACAACTCTTGCTCATCATGGCAGCCTGCCAGTTTGCTAGAATTTGTTGCTGATGGTACAAGAGGAGGAATTGTCAAATATGTGCCAAATCTACTAATTTAAAAAGTGAATTGGGCATCACCGTCTGTTGCAGCTAATCAACAAAATGAGATAAGTGGGGCAACAAATTATTCCCCTTTGAATCAACTGGTGCTGTTGTCTCTTTAGTAAACACGAACAGTTTTTCAGCATGTTTCTGCTACATTTTCAAGGAGTAAACTAAGGGCCTGATTCAGAGCCTATGGAAAGACTAACAGAGCTGGTCTATACAGAGTCTATACGAGCAAGACTCAGAGAGAGGGCAGGATTGGGCATGTCCCACCAACCCAAGTGCACCAACGTGATCCAGAGCCAGAGGTTGCTCTGGCTCATCCCCAGCACCCACTCTTGAGTCCCCAGTCTCTGGCTGGCCTGAGAGTAGGCAGTAGCATAACAAGTAGAGTTGGCACCCAGGGGAAACCCTGTGGCCTGTGGTAGAGCAGGAAAGGTGTGCGATTCCAAGAGCAAGGGGCGGGAAATGTGTGCAGAAGTCTTACCTACACCAGAAACTCCTATGCAATCTCCAGCTGAGCAGCTGCTGCCACCACCACCACATACTCTGCTCACCCCAGCTGTTGGTCTTAAAGCAGTGGAAACAGCAGCAGTCAGGGACTGTTTGGGAATCCAGGGCATGGGTCTGCTACCAGGATGTAGATGCTGCGGGTGTGGGAATGGGAGTTTCCAACACCTCTCCCACTTGGCTGGGGAAAAGGGTGTTCTTCTTGCCCCTCTCTACACCCTGCCCCCTGAGTTATGCTGCTAGCTCTGGGGACACATGAGGAGCAGGCTAATTTCCAGCTCACAGACAGGTCAACAGACTTGGGTAGATAGGGCAGGCTCAGCACCATTTTCCAGGAGGCCCACTGTGGGCCTGGGACAGACAAACCTACAGGCTGCTCCTGACTTTGAATCAGGCTCAATATACATAATAAAGTACTGGTTCATGTGGAAGACTTGGAATGAGGAATCCACTCTGGATTATCCAGGATATTATATGATCACACAGCAGAGACAGCTAGGACCTGCTTCTGCAAGCCTTACCAAAATAGAGCAGTCACTATGCTTTTTCATGTAACTCCTACTCAGGCTAAAGGTTTGAAGGGTCAGGCCCATGGTCTCTTGCTGAAAAACTGCATCACGTTTTGCACAGTGCTGTTGAACCAGATACATGGCATTATTTCAGACCTACAAAAGGAAGCACTGAAAATGAACACGGAATCTCAACACCTTTAGGCAGGCCAAAGCTACAATGGAGCTGAGGATGGCAACCCAAGTAAAGGACAACAAGAAATTGTTTTTTAGATATATTGGGAGTAAAAGGAAGGCCCAGGGAGGAATAGGACCTCTGCTAAATGGGCAGAAACAATTGGTGACGGACAGGGGGGACAAGGCTGAACTCCTCAACGAGTTCTTTGCCTCAGCGTTCCTAAGTGAGGGGCACGACAAGTCTCTCACTGGGGTTGTAGAGAGGCAGCAGCAAGGCACCAGACTTCCATACGTAGATCCTGAGGTGGTGCAGAGTCACTTGGAAGAACTGGATGCCTTTAAGTCGGCAGGCCCGGATGAGCTCCATCCGAGGGTGCTGAAGGCACTGGCTGACATCATTGCAGAGCCACTGGCGGGAATATTCGAACGCTCGTGGCGCACGGGCCAAGTCCCGGAGGACTGGAAAAGGGCTAACATGGTCCCCATTTTCAAAAAGGGGAGGAAGGAGGACCCGGGCAACTATAGGCTGGTCAGTCTCACCTCCATCCTTGGTAAAGTCTTTGAAAAAATTATCAAGGCTCACATTTGTGAGAGCCCGGCAGGAAAAATTATGCTGAGGGGAAACCAGCACAGGTTTGTGGCAGGCAGATCGTGCCTGACCAATCTAGTCTCCTTCTATGACCAGGTTACGAAACGCCTGGACACAGGAGGAGGGGTGGATGTCGTATACTTAGACTTCAGGAAGGCCTTCGATACGGTATCCCACCCCATACTGGTGAACAAGTTAAGAGGCTGTGATGTGGATGACTACACAGTCCGGTGGGTGGCGAATTGGCTGGAGGGTCGCACCCAAAGAGTCGTGGTGGATGGGTTGGTCTCGACCTGGAAGGGTGTGGGCAGTGGGGTCCCACAGGGTTCGGTCCTTGGACCGATACTCTTTAATGTCTTCATCAGCGACTTGGACGAGGGAGTGAAATGTACTCTGTCCAAGTTTGCAGATGACACAAAGCTATGGGGAGAAGTGGACACGCCGGAGGGCAGGGAACAGCTGCAGGCAGACCTGGATAGGTTGCACAAGTGGGCAGAAAACAACAGGATGCAGTTCAACAAGGAGAAATGCAAAGTGCTGCACCTAGGGAGGAAAAATGTCCAGCACACCTACAGCCTAGGGAATGACCTGCTGGGTGGCACAGAGGTGGAAAGGGATCTTGGAGTCCTAGTGGACTCCAAGATAAACATGAGCCGGCAGTGTGACGAAGCCATCAGAAAAGCCAATGGCACTTTATCGTGCATCAGGAGATGCATGACGAATAGGTCCAGGGAGGTGATACTTCCCCTCTATAGGGCGCTGGTCAGACCGCAGTTGGAGTACTGCGTGCAATTCTGGACGCCACACTTCAAGAAGGATGTGGATAACCTGGAGAGGGTCCAGAGAAGGGCAAGTCGTATGGTCAAGGGCCTGCAGACCACGCCCTATGAGGAGAGACTAGAGAAACTGGACCTTTTCAGCCTCCGCAAGAGAAGGTTGAGAGGCGACCTTGTGGCTGCCTATAAGTTCATCACTGGGGCACAGAAGGGAATTGGTGAGTATTTATTCACCAAGGTGCCCCCGGGGGTCACAAGAAACAATGGCCACAAGCTAGCAGAGAGCAGATTTAGACTGGACATTAGGAAGAACTTCTTCACAGTTAGAGTGGCCAGGGTCTGGAACGGGCTCCCAAAGGAGGTGGTGCTCTCCCCTACCCTGGGGGTCTTCAAGAGGAGGTTAGATGAGTATCTAGCTGGGATCATCTAGACCCAGCACTCTTTCCTGCTTATGCAGGGGGTCGAACTCGATGATCTATTGAGGTCCCTTCCGACCCTAACATCTATGAATCTATGAACCCTGCTTCAGTCTAGGATCTGAAAGACTTTGCAAAGAAATGTCACCCATTCTTTCTACCACTACAAAATAAGTCATAACCATTTATTCTTGTTGGGAATATTTTCAGAAACAAACCCCGAATCCCTCTGCGTCAGTGTCCTGAACACAAAGGGATTCAAGCAGACTACTCATTTCTACTCTAACAATTTCACTGCTAAATGGTCATGCCTGGTATAGAATATTACTCAAAGAGGGGCTGTAAATAAACTGAATAAATAAACACCCCTAGAAATGTCCTAGATCTGAATGAAATTTCCACTGAAAAGACACATGCCTGAGGCTATAACCAACCACAGAAAGAGAGAATATATAGGAAACATTTAGATGTTTCTACCTTCACAGCAAGACTGAAAACTGCTCACACGGCATGAGGACAGCTGCTCAAGTCTGAACAAAACCTTCCTGCTACTCCCAGCTTTATCATGTCCAGTAATTCACAGCTAATTGAACTAAATGTTTAATTAGTAGCTGTACAGTTCATCAGGTTTTATTAATCAGAATCTCCAGTAATCTAGTTAAAGTGGCTCATTAGACAAGCAAAACTATTTGGACATACAAGGTGAACACATGATCAGAAGCTGAGAAGCTTGTTCTTTTATTTTTTGCTTTCTGCCGCATTGTAGCATTCAGCCCCCTTCAAAAGTCCAAACACAGGCTTTATTCTACTGAACACTAGACCCCTAAGCCTTCAAGCCTCTTGTTTTGAAGTGAGGTGCATTTCACAATTTGCAACTGCAAATATGAAGCAATGAAAAATTGATGGCTTCCTTTTGTCCTTTTGGCTGTCATGGAAAGGACTGCTATTTACATTATTTTCTCTGGGGAATACACTGCTAGAATTTTCCATTGGATAATTGCTCTTGTACTGTATTACCAAAGTCCCTTCTGCACTGACCTAATCAACATCAACAGGAACCAGGGCTTAGTCACATTTCTAAAAAATTATATTAAACTCACACAAGTTTACTTTTCTTAATTAACTGTAACTACTGCTATTGAACTATGTGGTTATTCTTTAAAATGTTAGAATACATGTACTGGCTATAACTTCTGCACTTGTGGGTAATATAAACTGAAAAGGTTAATCTAGGTCCATTTTTCTTTATTAATTAAAAAGCTGTTTGCCTCTATAGCATCATCCAGCATTTGTGTCAAAGCGGTTTAAAAACATGAATTTAGCCTCACAAAGCCCTGTGAGGTAGGTATTAACTTATGCAGAGTAGGCACCTGAGAGGCAGCAAGGTTAAGCTGCTTGTCCACAGTCACACAATGAGTCTGGCAAAGCCAGGGATAAAAGCCCAGGTTTTCTGGTTCTTGTGCCTAATTGCAAGACTACACAGCTTTGAATCCTAAGGCTAAATTAATCTGGGCTTTGTGCACATCACATTTTTAGATCTCCAGAACGTGTGCATATTTTGTGCATCCCACATAGATGAATAAAGGACAAACAGATTTCTATTTTACTGAAACAGACTAGCCTCAGCCAAGGTACAGGTATACTTAGAATAGCATTACTGCCTCAGAACTGCATTAATATTTTAAGTATGTAGTTCAATACACTTGGGCTTTCTGTAGCATGAAGACTGCTCCCTCCATATCCCCACATCAAATGTACCCATCTTGATGTCTTAAAACAGGGCTGGCCAACCTGTGGCATGTGTACCATGGCAACCTGTGGCATGTTCATTGGTTATGGTGCCCAAGCCACAGGGCAGCTAACACAGATCCATTTACCCACGTAAGAAGCCCATGCAGTATAGGCAGCCCCTGGCTATTTGCAGGGAGGGGAGCAGTTTAGATCCTGAAGTACAAGATAACAATGTGAAAAAGGTTCTGATCTACCATGCCATCTTGTCCCCCAAACCAAATTCCAACCACAGCATGCATAAATAACTTAGCACTTGACAAATAACAGGGCCTAGTGGTAAGAATGCTAATGTAGAAGCTGGGAAACTCCCTGCCCTGTTGGTGATGTCACTTAGTCTCTTCTCTGGGACTCAAGGAGGATGCACGCTTATTGTGGTTTCCATTAGATTACCACATTAATTTACATATCATATGCCCCTGAATAAGATATAGACCTTATTTTGGGAAACCAGAAGGAAAAGGAAAAAAGAGATTTTTTCAGAGTTTTCCCTACCACAGCACAGGCTGTTGAATCCTCCCAGCCAAGTGCAGGAGGAGCAGAGTCTACTTAGAGTCACTCATCATCCTCTCACTGCCACTCCATGGGTACAGTTTTAACCATCTCAAAGCCACTGCCAAACTGGCAGCAGCTTTTGTCTGCTCCCACATGGAAATCCATTATCTCATTTAAGCCACGTACCCCAATTTTAGAGGGCTAATTTTCAGGGGAAAGAGGTGTGTGGTATACAAGTAAATATGGTAACCTGGAATTCCTCTAAGACTGACATTACATGGGTGTGATAGACCCTTAATGACTAAGTGTTCTTTCCATTTTACAGATGGGTTACTAGAGAAGAAACAACTTAGAGTTGATGTTCAGGAATGCTTAGCACCTATAACTCCAGCTGAAATTGAGCATAGCTGCAGCTCATTATCTTTGAAATATCATTCATGTGTGGGTGAGACTAAAAATCCCACAACTGCATGTCCTCAGCTCCAGTAACAACAGGTGGACCAAGAAAGCTAATTATTCATACACAAGGAATTTACTCTAAATCTCCTGCTGCATATGTCATTTCGAAATTTATTTAGCTTCATTGCCTTTATTGTATCTGCACCCCTCATGCTCATGCATCCTCCTTTTACTTTTTTTTTTTTAATTAAAAAGGCTATTTCCTGTCTAAACTAAATGTTGCATTGATTTTACAAAAACTTGCATCATTGGCCTTAACCATTACATGGGATAGGCAGTGTCTACTCTATTTACTAAAAGATAAGGAATGAACAAGTCAAAAACAGTCATTACCTGCAGATACTTTTGGAATAATAATCTTCACAAATGCTCCACAGTCATTTCTAAAGGTAGAGAGGATTAGCACTAGAGAAGTTACTTTTACCTCACAAAGGGAGAGAATGGTCCTATACTGAAATAAATTAGATCATTTCCTGAAATGCCACTGCTAATATTTCAGAGAAAAAACAAAAAGTGCCCACAGTAATTACTAAGGACAGATTCTGCTATACTTATAGTGAAGAGTATCTGTAATAAAATAAGATTCTACTTACCTTAAGGAATGGGGAAAGTATTTATTCAATACTACCTGAAGCCCTAATCTTGTGACATTTACTCATGAACTTCATTTTTGGGATAACCTGTAGGTATACAAACTTACACACATGCTTAAGTGGCCGAAAGTTTCTTGAACATGGTTAGCTCATCTGTGATATCAAGTTGTGTTTTATTTTTCTTTGGCTTTGCTCTTTTTACGTGAAAAAAATCCATTTATTGCAGAGAAGTGCAATTTTCCACAGAGGAATAACTTATTGGGAATTTGGTTTAGAGAATTCTGTGGTTTTAAGAGTCTTTAAAATACCTGCATGTGAACATTAGAGTTGAGTGATATTTTTAAAATCACGGATATCTTGAAAATATTGTTTTTTAGGTTTTTAAAATGGTCTTTAAGTCTATGAAATGGTTTCCCTGTTTTTAAAATCTTATTTATTTAAGGTCTATCTTTCAAAAATTAGAACTTTTATTTTTTTTTAAAAAAAATCATTGCAAGAAAGACAGGAACAACTTCTTACAGCAACAGGCTACTTTTTTGGCAAAAAAATAATATGCAGGAGGGGAAGTTTTGCAAAAAACTAGAAAAGTTTCTCAACGTTTTTCAGAAGGCTGCTGCTTAGTGAAGATTTTTTTCCTGGTGTGAAAAGTGTCAATGACCTGTAACTGAAAATTCAGGGAAATGGGTTCAGGCAAATTCAGGCAAAGTGACAAAAGCTAGGGAGACAGTAGAAGGAGAAGTAGAACCAAGAATGGAAAATGGAGAGAGACCTGAAAAATCTACCAGGTTTGATATTATCTTATATGGCATGCCATATGCAATACTAAAGATCTTGAAACATTAAGGTTTTATTTCCCTATTACCCACATGCATAATTGAGAACTGTTAAGCCCTTTTATCAACACCTGCTCTCATTAGCTTTTTTGGGACACTTCCTCAGAGGCAATTCCAAAAAGCCACTTAAGCTGGGCACCTATAATTGAGGCTCTCAAAATCAAAACTGCTTATGAATAAGTTCTAAGTTACTTGTTCAAGGATGAATAATGAAGGTTAGTGACAGAGCCAGGTCTTTGACTTATATATAACAGAACTTGTCAAAAGTAATTCAGGAACTCGGGGATATAAGTTTTTCTTTTTGTAATAAATGTTTATACTCTCTTTTTAAAGCATCTACTCTATTTACTAGATCTGCATTTTTGAGCATTAGAAATAATAAACTTATGCCATTTATCTTTTTATTACTTATTCACTGTTATAAGGAATATTAACAGGGAAGCTTTAGCCTAATAAGAATCTATTTCTATGACCCACCCCAAACCTCCTTACCAGAGATCAGGTCATGCAAAGAGAAACATGTAAGGATCTCAGAGCCACTTCATCTGGCTAAAAGAGTTCTCTGTGCAGCTGTATGTTCCATTTGGCATCAGGCTGGGGGGGGGGAAACTATCAGGAGACAAGCACTTTACATTCCCAATAAAAACCATGGGAGATCTATAAGCCCCTGCCTGATGCCATCTTTAAGATCCAGGGGACTATTCCTTTAGAGGAAAATTATATGGCAATATTGCCAGATAAATAAGATCCTTCTATTCAATATAAAGTGCATCTCCTGGGCTAAGTACAGACAATCAAAAAGCCTGAGGCTGAATCGATTTTGTGTTTGCAGGCTAGTCTAAACTGCAGAGATTAAACTGAGAAAGAAGCGAACAGACATTTACTTTTGATTTAGGAAATGTAGCCACATGCCTGCAGTGGCTCAGGCAAGAAACTGGGGGGTGCTAGAACATAGCTTTCTGGTGCACAGCCAGCATAGGCTGTGTGTTTGCTTCTTCTTCCTGCTGCCCCCAAGGCCTCTGGGATTTGCAGTCCAGAATCATAGCACCAGGATTCTGCAGGGTTGCTCAGCACTTTTTCCTGCTTCGAAGTGCCTCTGGGATTTGTAGTCCACAGTCACAGCCAGCAGTAAGTTTTTAGCAAGGCAGGGCAGGACTTGGAGGAAGGGAAGTTTAACTCTCACCTCCCCGGTCCCAGACAGACCTTCAGCCAGGGTTTGCCTGTGGGGGGTGGGGACAGTCCCTGCCTCCCTGACCTCCAACCCTTTTCTGCTAGAGCAGACAGTCCGGCCCAGCCCAGGGCTAGAAAGCATGCTGGGGGACTATAATTTAATGTGAAGCAGGAAGGGTCTGGGACAGAAGTTTCATAAACCAGTTTGACCCAAATCAATTATGTCTGATTCACCCAAATTTATCTGAAACTAGTTTCAGCCATTTTGAAACTGGTTTATGTGCACTGAGCTTCTGTTCTGTTACAGGTTTAAACCAGTTTCTGGTTACTTAAACCCATTTGTGAACTTCTGTCCATAGCCCCAAATGTCATAACTTCATAAAACATGAGTAGTTTTTTTAGTTACATGGGTGTCTTCCTACTGAAATGATTTTTTAGTTTAAATATATTACCGAAAAAATGTTTTTCTTCTTTCCTGCCCAAACTAAAAGTACCTGGCTAGGTGCAGAAGACTGTTGTCCTTGTACAGGTATTCAATTTCCATTGAAAAAGCAATTTTCTGCTCTGGATGAGGTGAAGTATCCATTTTTGAGCTATTATAAAAAGCATCTGGGTTCCTCCTGGGAAGTACTCAAGTCCTAGTATCAAATAGCACAGGCTGAGGTCCTTTAAACAAACATCAAGTGAGCTGTAAAGGGTAAACATACAATGGATGCCACATGGTGACAATGTAGGGAACTCAATGTGCAATGACTTAAGTCACTTTTTTTTTTGTAAGCCAATGCTAAAAAACTCCTATAATACACACAGCCAAAAGCATGTGCTCCATGCCTGAAGTTTCAATAGCTGAGCATTGGAAAAAGAATGAAAGGTTATATACTACCTTAAAATGGGCCCAAAAGTATTCAGTTTAAAGTCAGGATTTGCATTTCTACAGTAATGTGAGCCAGTTGAGGCTGCTGCATGTTGAAAGCACTGATTTGCTTGCTACCCATAAGATTAGCCCCAGCCTCAAGCTGATAGGAGATAACTGATTTGTAAAGGTGACAAATGTTGGTTTTTCCTAAGAGGCTGTGCGTTCAGACATGCAACATTTGCAAAACAGGCAGCTTCTGCCCTGGCCTGACCCATTCAAGAGCAACCATAGTAACAAAATCCATTTCAGTGAAGGGAATGAAGCCTCAGTCTCATGTCAGTTGAAGTTCATGGACAGATTCCAGGTGACTTTGAATCAGGCCAGTACAGAGCTGATATACCCCAAGCAGTATTACTTTTCTGTTCTGAGTCCTACTTTTCCAATACCTGACAGATCACAATGAAAGCTAAGCGCAATCATTTGACCTTTTTATTCACTGTAAAACAAACCAAGCTGTTCTTCCAATCCAGACACTGTCACTATATTTGGCAACATTTAGACTTACTAAAAAATCTTAATGTTAAGTACTATATCCTACTGAACTTTTAAAATGTTTTCTTATACTTTACAGTAGTCACCAACATTATGGCTAATGCGTAAGGTTATGTACAAGTATTGTATTTGGAGTGACCTAATTGGGCTTAGGTTGATCTAACTACCCAATCTTGCAGGTGACTTAAATTGCCCAACAAATGAAAAGCCCAATCTAAGTTAGTGCAGTAACTCTTCAGGTGAACTAACCTGGATAAAGTTGGGTTAACCCAGTTTTGGGAATAAATGTCTGCACATGTTATTTATTCCGATGCGAGGAAAAAGAGGGAAAGGGGACAGGAGGCTTCCTTGGCTGACCAGAGAAATCCAGGGCAGCCTAAGGGTCAAAAGGGGAGCACATAAAAAGTGGAAACAGGGAGAGATTACTAAAGAGGAGTATACCTCCTCTGCTCGCGCTTGTAGGGAGGCAGTTAGATGGGCCAAAGCTACCATGGAGCTGAGGATGGCATCCCAAGTAAAGTACAACAAGAAATTGTTTTTTAGATATATAAGGAGTAAAAGGCAGGCCCAGGGAGGAATAGGACCGCTACTGAATGGGCAGAAACAATTGGTGACGGACAGGGGGGACAAGGCTGAACTCCTCAACGAGTTCTTTGCCTCAGTGTTCCTAAGTGAGGGGCACAACAAATCTCTCACTGGGGTTGTAGAGAGGCAGCAGCAAAGCGCCAGACTACCAAGCGTAGACCCTGAGATGGTGCAGAGTCATTTGGAAGAACTGGATGCCTTTAAGTCGGCAGGCCCGGATGAGCTCCATCCGAGGGTGCTGAAGGCACTGGCCGACATCATTCCAGAGCCACTGGCGGGAATATTTGAACGCTCGTGGCGCACGGGCCAAGTCTCGGAGGACTGGAAAAGGGCCAATGTGGTCCCCATTTTCAAGAAGGGGAGGAAGGAGGACCTGGGCAACTATAGGCCAGTCAGTCTCACCTCCATCCTTGGCAAAATCTTTGAAAAAATTATCAAGGCTCACATTTGCGAGAGCCCGGCAGGAAAAATTATGCTGAGGGGAAACCAGCACAGGTTCGTAGCAGGCAGATCGTGCCTGACTAATCTGGTCTCTTTTTATGACCAGATTACGAAACACTTGGACACAGGAGGAGGGGTGGATGTCATATACTTAGACTTCAGGAAGGCCTTTGATACGGTATCCCACCCCATACTGGTGAACAAGTTAAGAGGCTGTGACTTGGATGACTACACAGCCCGGTGGGTGGTGAATTGGCAACAGGGTTGCACCCAGAGAGTCTTGGTGGACGGGTTGGTTTCGACCTGGAAGGGTGTGGGCAGTGGGGTCCCGCAGGGTTCGGTCCTTGGACCGATACTCTTTAATGTCTTCATCAGTGACTTGGACGAGGGAGTGAAATGTACTCTGTCCAAGTTTGCAGACGACACAAAGCTATGGGGAGAAGTGGACACGCCGGAGCGCGGGGAACAGCTGCAAGCAGAGCTGGACAGGTTGGACAAGTGGGCAGAAAACAAAAGAATGCAGTTCAACAAGGAGAAATGCAAAGTGCTGCACCTAGGGAGGAAAAGTGTCCAGCACACCTACAGCCTAGGGAATGACCTGCTGGGTGGTACGGAAGTGGAAAGGGATCTTGGAGTCCTTGAGGACTCCAAGATGAACATGAGTCGGCAATGTGACGAAGCCATCAGAAAAGCCAATGGCACTTTATCTTGCATCAGCAGATGCATGACGAATAGATCCAAGGAGGTGATACTTCCCCTCTATCGGGGGCTGGTCAGACCGCAGTTGGAGTACTGCGTGCAATTCTGGGCGCCGCACTTCAAGAGGGATGCGGATAACCTGGAGAGAGTCCAGAGAAGGGCCACTCGCATAGTTAAGGGCTTGCAGGCCAAGCCCTATGAGGAGAGACTAGAGAACCTGGACCTCTTCAGCCTCCGCAAGAGAAGGTTGAGAGGTGACCTTGTGGCTGCCTATAAGTTCATCACGGGGGCACAGAAGCGAATTGGTGAGGTTTTATTCACCAAGGCGCCCCCGGGGGTTACAAGAAATAATGGCCACAAGCTAGCAGAGAGCAGATTTAGACTGGACATTAGGAAGAACTTCTTCACAGTTAGAGGCCAAGGTCTGGAATGGGCTCCCAAGGGAGATGGTGCTCTCCCCTACCCTGGGGGCCTTCAAGAGGAGGTTAGATGGGCATCTAGCTGGGGTCATCTAGACCCAGCACTCTTTCCTGCCTGTGCAGGGGGTTGGACTCGATGATCTATTGAGGTCCCTTCCAACCCTAACATCTATGAATCTATGTTCATAGTGTAGCCCAGTTGCTTACCCCAGCTTTAGGGGCTGCACTGTGTCCCCCTCCACCCAACACTGACTGGGCTATAATTAGCCCCCAACCACCAACTCTCCCTCCCACAGACCTTCCATCCACTCTGATCTCACCAATTCCCTACAGACCCAACACACACTCCTGCAGACCTACAAGCCTCCCAGCTTCCTCTCCCAGCCTACTTTTAGGCTACTTAAAAGAAGTTGCACGAAAGTAGACCGGGTGTGGTGACTGTCTGTACACCTAAAGCTTGACCTGCTGGGGCAGATGAAGTGCAGGGGGGCCCTCTGTGCTCGGCAGCAAATCCAGAAGTGGACTGGAAGTACTTCTGGTCCAGATCAAGGTTGGGGGCCCCCCCTCGCACCCCACCAGACCCAGGAGGCACCAGTTGCCAAGCTGGGGAGATGTGGGGGGTGGGCCCAGTGCACTCCCTTGTGGACCAAAAGTGGACCAGAAATGCTTCTGGTCCACTTCTGGGTCTGCTGCCGAGTGTGCCGGGGAGCCTCCCGCACTCCTGTGGGACGCTCTATGTGCCCCAGCATCACAGTATTCATGAGCTGCCTGCTACCCAGTGGTATGTAGAAAAAACATTTAAAACTGTTTCTATGTCTGAATCGCCAAATCTTTCTGAATCGATTTAGAGGGTTCAGATTCGATTCGGAGAGATTAAAGGGTCCTCTGATTCAATTTGGAGATTTGGCCACCAAATCAGGCTGAATCTCCGCCAAACTGAATTGGGGACCAAAGCTTTGCACAGCCCTACTAGAAAGCTTCCCTGATAGAAGAAAGGCTCTCCCCCGTTACCACTAGTGTTGTTAGCAGCTAGGGGACAAGGCTTCAGCTTTAGAAGGTCATCTCTCACCATAGCTGGCAATTTGGATTTTCCAATAAAAAGATTAAACCAAGAGATCTTAGGGTCATGAATGTTGTCACTTTTAGCATTTTACCTGATTGGCTTTCAAGAAAATAACACAGTTCCAAGGCTGTCTAGGAAAAAAAATACACTTCCAAGGATGTCCAGTGTGAGCCATATTCACTGCATTCCCTGATACAAGACTCAGTGCTCAATCACAGTCAATATAGGACACAACTTCCCTTAAGAAGAGGAGAAATTTTGGCAGCTCCATAAAATAAATTATGCTTTATGATGTTGTATTAGAATGGGTGCTAGTTCAAAGACTCCACTTGATCCTTACAAACCGATTCTCAAGGTACTCAATAGTGTGGAATCAGAAAAAATATATGCCTTAAACTTTGATTATTTTAGTTATAAGATGACATAACCGCTTTGTGTAGAATTGCTGGCTCTGTACAGTAGAACAGATAAGGGCAAGTGTTTGTTCTTTGTAACTCTTCTGCAAATGCTTCGCTCACCGCGGCCTTGAAGGTAGAAAAAAAAAGTATGTACAAAGTAGATTTCCAGGTGCAAGAAGGAGGTTTGTAAACTAACCTCACCTCCCTCATAATTCCCATCCTGATTACAGCAAAGAAATAATGAAGTAATATTATAGCCACTTTTCATGCTAATTCCACTATATGATCATGTGAGTTGTAAGCGACTGTTAAAAAGTATATAAGCCTCCTGATTTTGCTCTTGGGGGGGGACCCCTTCCAAGTGCTTGGGAAATCCATGTCACTTTGGAACTCCCCCTACAGCTGTAGTTTCTTTTGAATAAAAGCTTCTGCTGACCTGACCCAAAAGTACTCTGTGTGTGTTTCCACGACAATTCCTGGTGCCGTGATTCGGATCCAGAACACAGGCTGAGGAAGGAGGACCGCAGGCTACCCCCCCCCCCGAACCCTGAGGCGCCAAACTTGAGAGGTAAGAGACCTAATTCAAAATCTCTATTGGGGTTTCGGAGGAGGACTGCCTGTAGGCTCCCAACTTGGCCGTGGTAACTGGATCTGAACCTTGTTAAAACAGGTCAGTCTGAACCTTACTGCCGGCTAAAATTTTCTGTCTGGTAAAGGATCCCATTTTGTGTCTGGTAACGTAAGTTTTAGGGAGAAACTGTTTGAGGCACCTTCATCCAACAGCACATCGGGCTTGTAGTTAATTAAGTAAGGCGGTGTGGGGTAGGAGGTCTGGCTGGCTGAATAAATGTGCATGTGTGTGTGTATTTAGAAATATGAGCCTCTGACCAGGACTGAGACTATGGTTGGGCTCAGCCGCCCCAATTCTGCCTGACGGCAGTTTTGAAAGCAAGGGGGCCCAACTGGAACCTCGTGACCCAGTGGACAGGGCTTATTGAATGAATGTGTGTGTGTATTTAGAAATATGAGCCACTGACCAGGACTGAGACTACGGTTGGGTTCAGCCGCCCCAATTCTGCCTGACAGGGCAGTTTTGAAAGCAAGGGGACCCAACTGGAACCTCGTGACCCAGTGGACAGGGCGTCTGAGTGATTTTGTCTTTTCCAAACCCCTTGTCCCAGTAGCTTCTGCCGAAAGCAGGAGTGAAAGGATCCCTCTAGTGTTTCCCTCCCCATTTCCATTTTATGAGCCGGTGTCGGGTCAGAAGCCTTTTGTCTGGGCAGTGAAAAACTGCGGGGCAAGGCACTGAGCGGCCCGGACATCCTAAATAAGCCTCTCCTACGTCTCCCTGTGTGACTGAAAATGGGAACAAGTCAGTCTAAACAGGTTCCTGTCCCCCCTAAGGGGACTCCGGCATACTTTATGTACACACACTATTCTCCCGAGACTTGCAAGTACCTGGATAAGTGGAACTGGTATACTAGGGATGATCCTGTAAAACATTTTCCACAGGAAGGAACATTTGATCAGGATAAAATAGTACACTTGAGAGGGGCATTAGAGTCCCGTGGATCCAAAACACCACAAAACCCATGGGACGCGTTCTTTTATTGGTATGATGAAATGTCCAAAAGGTGGACAGAATCTCAAACTAGGAGCCTAAAAGACTCTCAAGAAAAATTAAAACAGCAGTTAAAAGCTGTTCGGGAGAAATTGGCTGCTCCCCCAAATTACACGCTGGCCACCGCTCCGATGTATCCAGCATTGCCCAGGGCGCCCCCACCACCGGAGCCAGCAGAGGATATCCTTGACCTTTGTTCGAACCCTGCTCTCCTGGGACTCCCACATCAGCAACAACCGGTTCAACATCAGGCTGCAGCCCAGGCTAGTGACCCATTAGCTGAAGCTCCTTCAGTAAATCCATCCACGGAGCTTAATAGTCCGGACTCATCCACCATATCTGCCACTCAATCATCACCAGTGTGGCAATTTACTCCTGGGTCACAACCCACCACAGGTGTATTTAGAAGAATGGAAATAGGCATGGAAAGATCTCCCATCAATCTGAGATCCCGAACTGCACAAGTTTACCCCCTAAGACAAATGCCAGGCATTGGCACCGATGGACAAAATATAGTACCTGTGCATGCACCCTGGACTCCAGGTGATTTCTACAATTTAACTCAAAAGTTCCCAAAAATCAGGGAAGACCCAAAAAAATTTCAGGAAGAATTGCAGACTGTTATAAATTGTTATAATCCAACATGGGCTGACATTAATCAGCTCATGCGATCCATTTTGCCCAAGAAAACTATGCTACGTCTGTACGCTGCCTGTACTTGGCCAGATCAAAACCCAGGGACTGGCCAAGACTTTATTGACAAGAGAAATGCTTTGGTTCAGGCAGTTCTCACAATTTGCCCAAAAAAGGCAGACTGGACCAAAATAAATACCTGTAAACAAAACAAAAATGAACACCCAAGTGACTATTTAGAACGCCTCAAACAGGCATTTGAATGATACTCAGGAATAGATAACCCAGTCGGAAATGCTAAACAAGCAATAGTGGCAGCATTCGTCCAGGGACTTAACCCTAAAATTGCTGAGAAAATTCAAACAGTAATTATTGGCTGGGAAACTAAAGATTTGACCGAAGTCCTTGCTGCGGCTAACCATTTTCATAACAAATTGGAACAGTCTAAAGACAGTGCCGAGTTTAAGTTAATGGCCTTACAGATTTCTCAGTTGCAGGGTCCAGGTAGAGGAAGGGGACGAGGACGGGAAAGGGGAGGCCCGGGTAGATTCAGGGGAAGAGATAAATCCTTGAGCCCACAAAACCCAGGCTATGGGAACCAATGTCATTATTGCAAGCAAAAAGGACATTGGAAATCAGAATGCCCCAACCGCCCCAGCCAAGGACCCAGACCCCAGCCCCCACCTCCACTTCCTGTCAATTTTCCCAGTGTTGAATAGGACAGCCTGAGGGACAGTGACATCATTGCTCCTTTGCTTGCTATTGACCAATCTGGTCCGTTTGTTGAATGCCTTATTTCTGGTAAACCTGTCTCCTGTCTTGTTGACACCGGAGCGTCCCGCTCCACGCTAAAGGCTGCTGAGTTTCCTTTTCTACCTTATTCTCCTGAAACTATAAATGCTGTCGGTATAGGCGGACAACCTATCCCACATCCCGTCTCTGAACCTGTCTCCATCTCTATTGGCCCTTTATCTGAAAATCATGCCTTTCTTCTTAGCCCCTGTGCACCTGTCAACCTTCTTGGTAAGGATTTGCTGTATAAACTGGGATGCGTGATTTATTGTAGCCCAGATGGTGTTTACCTTGAGGTACCGGAACATAGAAAAACCGAGCTTGTGGCTTTGCTAACCCAGGAATACTCTGATCCCGACACTTCCTTCTTGCAAGAGGAACTGTTGGCACGAGTACCTCCACAGCTGTGGTCCACCCATGCGAATGAAGTGGGGCACATGCTGAGTGCTGAACCAGTGCGTATCATCCTAAACCCTGCCAAGCCACTTCCTCGTGTCCCACAGTACCCCATCTCAAAGGAAGCTGAGGAAGGGATCAAGCCTGTTGTTTCCTCACTCCTTGAACAAGGGATTATTGTCCCAATACGCTCCCCTTGCAACACACCTATCCTACCTGTCAAAAAACCTGGTAAAGATACGTATCGCTTTGTGCAAGATCTTCGAGCTGTAAATGCCGCTGTGTTACCCGCTTTCCCCGTGGTCCCTAACCCTGCCACTATTCTTTCCTGTATCCCTTCAGATGCTACATATTTCACAGTAGTGGATCTTTGTTCTGCTTTTTTCTCTATCCCCGTTCATAAGGATAGCCAGTATCTGTTTACATTTACTTATCAGGTATTTCAATATACCTAAACAAGACTCCCTCAGGGATATACAGAGTCCCCAACCCTGTTTTCCCAGATCCTAAAAAAAGATTTGGATCCTATCACGTTCAAAGGGGGGTCCACCCTTGTTCAGTACGTTGATGATCTATTGTTAGCCTCACCCACTTTAGAGGCCTGTGAGCAAGATACTTTGACACTCCTCACAGCTTTAGCTCAGAAAGGCCACAAGGCCTCAAAATCTAAATTGCAGCTCTACAAGTCTAAGGTACATTATTTAGGGCATGATATCTCAGCAGGAGAACGACACCTTTCCCCTAGTAGAGTTAAAGCTATCCTCAACATTCCCAAACCTATGACTAGAAAACAGATGAGGGGATTCTTAGGTGCAACGGGTTATTGTAGACAGTGGATCCTGGGTTATGCTGCTTTCACAAAACCCTTGCAAGCATTCACTCATGATACCACCCCGGAACCCCTCCCTTGGACTCCTGAAGCCGAACAAGCATTTGTGGCCCTTAAGCAAGCCCCCACTCTTGCTCCTGCTTTTGGACTTCCTAATTATAAGAAACCCTTTACCTTGTTTTGTCATGAACGGGAAGGAATCGCTTTAGGAGTACTCACTCAGCTGCATGGTGAAAAGCATCACCCAATTACATATTACAGCTCTGCCCTTGATCCCGTAGCTGCGGGACTTCCTCCTTGCCTCCGTTCAGTTGCAGCTGCTGCCTTGTTGGTTGAAAAGACAGATTCTCTAGTTTTGGGACACTCTTTAACCGTTACAGTTCCACATGCTGTGATGGCCCTTCTGCTCAAGGGCAAAACTCAGCACATTTCCAATTCCCGTCTTACTAAATATAAAAAACTTCTACTGTCAGCTGCAAATGTAACCTTAAATCGCTGTTCAATTCTGAATCCTGCGTCACTTCTGCCTATTGCCTCTGATGGTGAGCCTCATGATTGCCTGTCTATCACAACTCAATTGTTAACCCCTTGAACTGACCTCAAAGACATTCCTATCCCAAACTCTGACCTTGTTTTGTTTGTTGATGGTTCCTGTCTTAAAAATGATGCAGGCAAATTCGTTGCGGGATATGCAGCATGCACTCAGTATGCTGTTTTGGAAGCCTATTCTTTATCCCAAGCTCGTTCTGCTCAAGTTGCTAAACTCATTGCTTTAACACGTGCTTGCATTCTTGCAAAAAATCAAACCACAACCATTTATACTGACTCTAAGTATGCTTTTGGTGTTGTTCATGATTTTGGACAAATCTGGAAACAAAGAGGGTTCCTCACTTCATCAGGGACCCAAATCAGTCATGGTTGTTATATAAAAGCGCTCTTAGAAGCTGTTCAATTGCCTCTTGCTATTGCTATTGTTAAATATAAAGCTGATGAAAAACCCTTTGATGATGTCACACGAGGAAATGATCTGGCAGACCGTTCTGCCAGAAATGCGGCCCTTTCTGGCCCACAGGCTCCTAACTCTGTTTTTGTTTGTTTTTCAGCAGACCAGTCTCCTTTGGCTAGCCTTTTAAGTCTGGCCCTTCTTCAAAATCAGGCCCCCAAAAAATAAATAAATGACTGGCTGCGTGCAGGATGTTCACTGCACCCCGACTCTCTCTGGCGCTCCCCGGACGGCCGCCAGGTGGCGCCTAGAGAGCTTTTGCCACATCTTGCTCGTTTAACCCACTCTGTGGCCCATACGAGCAAAGGAGAAATGATTGCTACAGTACAAAGAAATTGGTTTGCCCCAAATTTTCCTTCCATGACACAACAGTACTGTAGCTCCTGTCCCATCTGCTTAGCTCACAACATTGGGCAACGGGTAAAAACGACACCTGCAGCCCATCCCCCTCCATGGGGACCGTTTATAAATCTGCAAATTGATTTTGTGCAGCTACCTAAGTGCTGTTCTTATGAATACATTCTTGTTATTATTGATGTGTTCTCTGGATGGGTGAAAGCCTACCCATGCGTACATGCTGATTCCATCACTGTAACAAAGAAATTGCTCAAAGAATTCATCCCTAGATTTGGATTGCCCCTCACAATAGATAGTGACCGTGGCACCCATTTCACAGGACAGATAATAAAAAACATCTGCCAAGCACTCAACATACAGCAACACCTACACTGTAGTTATCATCCACAGTCAAGTGGTGCTGTAGAACATAAAAACTCTGATTTAAAAACGCGCATTTCAAAGATTTGTGCTGAAACAGGCCTCAAATGGCCTGATGCACTGCCCATTGCTCTTATGCACATTAAAAACACTGTTAACAAAAAACATGGCCTAAACCCTTATAAAATACTCATGGCATGACCCATGAGGATGCCAGCTACACCACCTGTTGCCCCTCACCAACAGACCTACAATTAACTGATGAAACTGTACTAAATTATTACAAGACATTAATGAAGTATGCCAGGTCTGTTCATTCACAGGTCCAAGAAGCCTTACCTCAACCACCGGATGTTCCCTGTCACAACCTCGAACCAGGGGATTGAATCTACGTAAAGGTCTATCAACAAAAAAACGCACTTCAACCCAGATGGAAAGAACCTTTCCAGGTACTTCTGACCACTAATTCTGCTGTTCGTTGTCAAGGTCACCAAACGTGGACTCACGCCTCGCACTGCAAAAAGATATCACCTCCATTGGACCCCGAAACAGCTGTATTCCAACCAAGGTTGGGATCTTTCCCTGAGGCCAAGGACAAAGACCCTCAGGATCTCACTCAGGCAAGTGAGGAGCATCAGGGTGCGAGTGCTAGTAACCTCTCCCCTGAACCCAACACCTCAGCCCAGCCGGATTCATCAGTTAAAGAACGAAGATATCATCTTCGGCCTCGAAGAAAGTAAATGCTCCCATTCGAAAGATCACCACCTCGATCAAGACCAAGAGCCGACATTATCAGTCCTTTAGGTAACTTGAGCCCAGAGGACGAAAAAAGACTTTGGCTGCCATCCTGGGTTTGGCTGATAGTGTTCTTTTTCTTACTGGTGCTGGTTATGTTTGTTATTAAGATTCTTTGTCCCTCCTGTATCTAAAAATGACACTGATATCCTTATATATCACACTTGGATATCTCAGTATCACCCAAGGGAGGTGGGAAAAAAATTTGTATTTACAGATCTCCCATGCGGTGGCTCAAGCTGAAAATAAAAGTGACTGCTGGATATGCTCTCACAGCCCAGCACACCTACACCAAGGAATCCCAATGATCGGAGTACCAATATCCCCCCAGCAATGGGAAACAATAAACGGCGGCTTCGTTAGACACTACTCTTTAGCTGCCCATCGGTCCGCTCCTAAAGAATGGAGGGCCGCCCCTGCTAACTGGATAATCTCCCCAAGAATAGAGGTGCCTTTCTGTTACAGATCCAACAACACCGGAGCTTATAATAAAGCCACACCTGTAGGACACTACCCTCATTGCCTAACTACTCTAGATTATAGCCCTAGTAGCACCAGTGGAATCCTGTTGAATAACATACCCTCTCTCAATTATACAGGATTCAAGGTCTACAACTTTTCTAAGGAACCTCATGTTGCACTCATTGCAAACAGATCGGAATTTTACATTCACTCCAATTTTACTTCTTATAATATATCTTGGTCCAGCAGGATAGCAGCTGAACGTGGACCGTCCTATACGATGCATATCAATCAAAAGTGCCGAATAGGGCACAACAACTGTCGAGATTTGAGTACCCTTTCTGCCCCAGGCCTTTACTGGCTCTGCGGAAACAGGGCTCATAAAATCTTGCCCTGGAATTGGGTGGAGACATGTACTCTTGGACATGTTATCCCTGGTTTCGAAATACATAGTGCAATATATCTGGAACAAATAAAAAATTTCAACCATCACATGAAAAGGGCAGTTAACCCCTTAGCTACCAGAAACACAGGGTTCCATCGATTTGTGAGAACCTTCATACCGTGGCTTGGAATAAGAAAATTGGAACTAGCCATAATTAACATTTCAGCCACAATGGAAGCTATGGGAAATGCCACTGCGGATGCAATTCAGGCTCTGCAAAAACAGATCTCCCAGATCTCACAAATAACTATACAACAACGCATAGCCCTAGATTACCTATTGGTATCCCAGGGAGGAGTATGTGCCTTAATAAACTCCACCTGTTGTGTCTATGTCAATCAGGACATGCGAATCGAAACTGACATTCGCAAAATCCGAAATCATTTAAGGGTCCTACATCAAGCGGCCTCAAAAAATACTGACTGGGGTCTAGAAGAAATGTGGTCTTGGCTAACCTCCTGGCTCCCAGATTTCGGGGCCCTTGGCAAGAAAATCCTGTATGGAATATTGTTTGTCTTGATAGTTCTGATAATGTTCTATGTCTTAATGCAACTGATCCTCTGCTGCGTGAAAGCCAGCAGGGAAAGCTTTAACAAGACAAAAAAACCCACAGCAGAGTCTAGAATAATGGTGTTACAAAAGTGTGAGCAGATTAAAAAAAAACATGAAAGGCTGCATGATAAAATAGAGGGGCTCATGAGAATGGAAATTTAAGGCTAAAGTGAGACTAAATAGTCTCAAAGGGGGGGGGCTGTGGAATCAGAAAAAATATATGCCTTAAACTTTGATTATTTTAGTTATAAGATGACATAACCGCTTTGTGTAGAATTGCTGGCTCTGTACAGTAGAACAGATAAGGGCAAGTGTTTGTTCTTTGTAACTCTTCTGCAAATGCTTCGCTCACCGTGGCCTTGAAGGTAGAAAAAAAAAGTATGTATAAAGTAGATTTCCAGGTGCAAGAAGGAGGTTTGTAAACTAACCTCACCTCCCTCATAATTCCCATCCTGATTACAGCAAAGAAATAATGAAATAATATTATAGCCGCTTTTCATGCTAATTTCACTATATGATCACGTGAGTTATAAGCGACTGTTAAAAAGTATATAAGCCTCCTGATTTTGCTCTTGGGGGGGGACCCCTTCCAAGTGCTTGGGAAATCCATGTCACTTTGGAACTCCCCCTACAGCTGTAGTTTCTTTTAAATAAAAGCTTCTGCTGACCTGACCCAAAAGTACTCTGTGTGTATTTCCACGACAATAGGTATGTCTACACATTCATTAATGCACTTTTGCTACTAAACATTAAATTTAGTACCTCTATGTGAGGTATTGAATAAACGTGCATTAGGCTGCCCTAATGCACTGTAGTGAAAGTGCACCCTTACTTTAGTGACGCTTAATGTGCAGCAGCCTATTTTTACTGTTCATTAGTATATTGGCATGGTTTTTAATGTGATGCTTAATGCACAGTAAAATAGATTACTGCACATTAACACACATGTGTAGACACACCCAATGGGGCAATAAAAAGGATTAAAAATCTTTCTATTTCTCTATTATTAAGAAGACTGCTGAAAATTCTTCAGAGATGCTAATTATTGTAGTCTACCTCTGTGGAATCATAAGGGTTGGAGGACTTGTATACAAGTATGGGGGTGAAGGACGTTGAATTCCATGATCCTCCAACCCTTATGATTCCACAGAGGTAGACTACAATAATTAGCATCTCTGAAGAATATTTTCAGCAGTCTTCTATTACCATAACAATATCAAGGTAGTGGTGGCTGAAGCTTGTGTACTTTAAGTCGATCACTATAAAAGCCATGTATCTTGATTTCTATTTGAATTAAAGTCTCTAACTTTTTCTAAGGTAGCATTTAAACAACATGCAGATGCCTATTTTATGCTAGCTGCTTCTTGGTTTTACACTAAAAATGCTTAATTAAATAGTTCTAAGATCTTGCACAGTACTTGGAAAATTCTATGCAGTTCCTCAGATGATTGCTTATAATTCAATAAAGACATAAAGATTACTCATGTCTAATAATAATATTATTGAGGGCAAAGAAACTATTATATTCTTTGAAGCAAATAGACTTGTATTGCTACTCACACCTACGCATAAGTACCCAATGTGTTAGAAGTTAAAACCAACCAGCAAGTTTTTTATTACACATTTAAAAAAAAAAAATCTCTTCAGGTTACTCTCAGGATATAAAACCAAAAGCCACATGAAACTTTTATTCTCCCCACCCCCTTCCCCCCGCACGCGTGCGCACACACACACACAGCCTGCTAGATTGTGCCTCAGTGCAGGTTTTCGTCCTGACATTTTTTACACTTCGATCAACTGTATCCCTATTCTTTCCATCTTCTCCTAAGGTGCATATTATGAGTATCCCAGTGCTCTTAGGCCCTTGTGAAATATTTTCAAAATTATATTGAACGAGAACTTCAAATTGCTTTTGAAAATCCTGCAGAGGGATTCTGACGCACAGAATCTACAATATTATGCCTGTTACTTGGAGGATTGTCTATTGTATTACAATCATTTCCACTCTAAAAATGAATTATTCACCACTGAGGGCTCTCATTGCATGCTCTAGAAATACTTTAAAGAAATCAGACCATTTTGATTTATTTCTGTGTGAGAGAGAAAAAAAGTAGCACTTAAACCTGTAATTTTTGTCTCAAATAAAATTAAGAGGAAAGAGTCCCCTTGATTTGTGATTTCCTGGAATGCCGCTTAATCATGTACCATCCTTGGTATGATTTGTCACCAACAGGGACTGGTACAAGAAACTCTGAAGTAGGCAGCTCAGGGTTTTATGCAATTGCTTGCATTGAATGACTTTTAGAAATTGCCAGAATTGCGAAGCTGAATAGTCTTCACATGCTTCTACAAATTTGGCAGCCATTAAGTGTGATGCATGCTGTCAAAACATGGGGTATGTAACTCAAGCAAGTCATTAGGAAAATAAAGGAAAGTTTCCTTAACTTAGATCAAAAGCACTCTACCTTTTTCCCTTTGGCTTCATACAATACCAAGCATAATGGATTCCTTGCCCATTATTAGGGCTTGTGTGTGCTTTGATAATATAAACAATAAATGACATTTTTTGCAGAATAATATATTGATTCCAATTATAACTTTAATGTGATTGATTGATTAATATTTGCCTTTTATAGTGCTATCCCAGGGCAAAGCCCTGCCCTAACTCTCCAGAACTACACATTGGAGATTAGCTGGGAAAAGAGAGGAAAGTAAAAGCTCCACATGAAGCAGGATGGAGTGTAGAGGCCTTCTTATTCAATCATGTCACACTTGGCACTACAGCCAAGAGGAAGTATTGGCTCCACTTCTGCCATGGACTGCTAGGCTTACCTAAGGGTTTGCTGTTCACCAGCTGCCTATCATTTATTCCATTTGTGAAAGGAATAAAACAGTCACACACAATATGAAAATAATATCTGTATAACTATAGATACATTGACAACCCCTTGGAAATACTCCAGCAAACCTACTCCTGGCAGTCAAACTAAACTAACCATGACCTGAATTTACCTATAAGAGATTAGATGTGAGCTTCCTACAATGAACTTGTCCTTTATCCCCTTTTCTGCCACACTTCACATATTAAGCAATACATTAATAGGATATAAGTTGACATAACATGTTGAGAGAACAAAGATATTATTCAGCAAAATGTTTGTGGCAACAGTAAGCTGAACTACTTTCAGTGCAGCCAATTTTACATGTATGCCTGTACAGTTTTCTAGTACAGATACCAAGGTGTCTTTCAAAAAGAAAGCATCTCACAAAAAGAGATAACAATACTGTAAATTAATGTCATCCCTCACTTCTGAGCTGCAAAAGAGACTTACAAAAATGTTGCCAGCTGTAAGCTACAGTGGGAGAGCAACGTTATAGGTGGTTCACAGAATGAGGGAAGCAAATTTTCTTTGGTAATATCTTCTACTGGACCTACACAGTTGATCCAATAAAAATATAACCAATAAGCCTTTCTGTCAGCTGTAAGATAATTCAATTAAAAAAAAATGCAAATACAAAGTACTTCACAATGCACCCTGAAGGAAGGCAGGCACGGGCTGTGGCAGATCGCTAGAAGTACTGGAGAGTCTGAGGAACTTCAGACTCACTGTAATAATTACTACCCCCTGGCAGTAGCCCTCATAAATTCAGCCCTCAAGGGTCCCCAAGGCAAGAGTCCTATAGGAAATTTTAACTGCGATACAATTGTAACCTGGGTACCTCTTGGAGTACCACCCCCTCTCCAATTGAAGGAATCAAAGCAGGTGCACAAGCACAGTGTTGGTGTAGGGACTTTCTTCCCCCTATAGAGCAGAGCCAGACCACCAATGGGGACGTAACCATATACCTTTTAATGAGAGAACAATACTGGGAATATAACCTCTATAAACCAGGGGTTATAGGGGTCACTACAGTGCCCCAAGGGGCAGAATTCAACAAAGGTTAACAGGGTTAACAAAATATAAAACACAAATAGCAGAACAAACAATACTGTTGGTGAAATATAAAAAGGCACAAAATACAAAGTGTCAAATGACCAGGAATATAGGGCCTAGGTACCTGGAAGGGGAGAAAACACAATGACCCCTTTCTACTGCAAAGAGATTTTTCTCCCTGTTAGCTCATTTACCCCAAGTCACCCCACCTGGGACTTGAACTTAGATCTCTCACATAGTAGCTAGAAACACTACCACACAACCACCAGTGCTAGCATTGCTTCAACTTGCTAGGGGTCTTGACCTTCCCAGGGCCCCAGCCTCATGTCAAGCTACCTGGTCTCTTATTGGAAGAGCTGGAAGCAGGGCTGGGAACCTCTCAGATCCTTGCTGGAGCTACGGAGCCTCTCCTGCTGGCCACAGCCTCTCATATGGGATTCTAGAGCCCAGCGGGGAGCCTCTCCTGCCAGCCCCACGCCGCGCTGCTGAGGGTCCAACTGCTACCTGCAGGTCCTGCTCCTTCAGGCTCTTCTGGGGCAACTGCTTCCACCCCACTGGCTCAGCTCTTGCCAGCTCTTTGAAACTCCTTCTTTGTGGTCCCTCGCTGGTCTCTCCTTGAGTCAGCCGTGCTGCTCCTTTTATTCCCCTCCTGGTGACCCAAGGGGCCAATCAGGGGACATGGAGGGTGAGTCTCTGGGGCCTGGTTGGTGAGGAAGGGAATCCCAAGTCCTCCAATCATCTTTTACCCCTTCAAAACCCCTGGGCCAAATCATTACCAGATTGGTGAGGAAAGATAAATCCCAAGTCCTCCAATCATCTTTTGCCCTTTCAAAACCCCTGGACTAAGTCACTGCCAGCCAGCCCATCACACAAGTAAGTGGCACACAATACAGAGTGATTCCAGGCCATTCAGCTTCAACCAAGCCAGATGAAGAAATAAAATGATCCAGTTATCCATTGTAAGTGTTTCCCATTGTCATGTATGGGCAGATGTTTGCTAATTAACAGATCAATAGCTGCTTGAATCAATTCCTGCCCATTTCCACCTCTACAACCCAATCACAATCCCTTTCCATTTTTTAAAAGGTGAATGCAGTTACACCTGACAATACATAGAACCTGACAATACGTGTTTAATCTATGCGAAAATAATAATAGACATATATACCAAGTTTTACCTCTAAATTGTCACTGTCTTTGACAAACTGGGAATGCCCTCATGTTTAATGGCTTGTATGCTTCTGGTTGGGAGGAATGTGTCATTTACTAATCTGTTTGAGAAGACAAATTCAGTTTTCAGAAGCCTACCTAGATCTCATGTCATAGTTAGAATCTTACTACTAATGTCCCAGGTATTTATTGCATAAAGGATCATATTATATATGCACTAGGTTTTAAAAAATATAATCTATTCCTTTATCCATTTAACACATATATATTTTTTGAAAGGAAAACTGCAATAGGCCTAGGTTGAAGGTTGGACTTTCAGGTTGGTCAAAGTTCACTATGGTCTGAATTGAGTGAATTTAATAACACCAAAGGTTGTTCCAGGAAAATTCTCTTGGCATATATGGGCCAGATGTGGCAGAAAAGTGTCAGGACAGAGGGAGGTATGAGAACGCCATTGGAAACAAGAGGACAGAATGGAGGAAGGATCTGGTGGGCATTATGCCATGGAGGGACCAGACAACTGTATTGTATGATAGAGCCAAAATTCTGGGAACTGCCTTCAGCTCCCTGTCCTTCCCTCTCCACTACCTATGCAGAACTGTAACACAGAGGAGAACTGAGCTCCAGGACTTTTAGGCTTGCCACAGGTATAGAACAGCACATAGTTGTGCTGCCTCTGCAGGTGCAGAGTCAGAGCATGTGTCTCAAATCCACTCCTGTTCCTTCTTGCTTTGTGGGAGTGAGGAGAATACAGCTGCAACTAATTTTGCCCACTGGACCCAGATAGCTCTGCTGTTTGACATAACGTGGTGGTGGTAGAGTGGCTACAGAGATCCTGCTCCCACTCTTTACTCTGGCCCCTTGTTCAGTGTGCTACCAGAAGCAATGAATTGAATAGCTTGGGAGGGAGGTGGTTGGAAGGGTTGGGGGGTGGAAGGGGGAGGTGGGGGGCTATCCTGCCTCTGCATGACCATGTTAAGGGTAAGGACAATTAAGCCCTGCATGCATTCACACATACACCATCTCAAGTTTTCCTTGACATCCAGACTGTGCTCCCAGGATAGCAGGAGTTGGTTTCAATTCCCTGATCCTGGGCCACCAAATCTTAGCAGAAGTTAGAGGGTCTGCTCTAATAGAGCTTATGCCAGCAGATGATCGCTGGGCCCAACTTTGTCCTGCCCCTTCCCCTTCTCTTCTTATTTGCACTATGAGCATGGGAGTGGATAGTTGACATAAAAAGCAGCTAAACTGGTAGATTCCCTTACACAGAGAGTATTCTCCTATGGAGATCACTGCATGATTTGAACTTCATTGTGTAGCATTCATACTGATTAAACATGCATCTGCTGGAGTATCCAGTCCACTATATTTAAAGGGTATAGTACAATGAAAAGAAGTGATGCCAGACCTTTCCTTCATACCCACAAACCTGAAAAAGGAATTAGCAAACCACCTGAGCAGATTACTAATATACTGTTTTGCATACATTGTATCAAAGGAGAAACCAGCAAAACACAGTATTGTTTCTGGAAATCCACTTCTCTCTGTGCCCTACAGGAGGATCATAGTTAATTTTAGCATTACAAATGTTGTGAAAGAAGGTAGCCTTCCCAGGTGAAGGGGGACCAATGTGCACTGATGTTGGAGACCTGCTGTGCATAATTAATGGTGTCCTTTCAGGAATCAAGTTCTGCTTGGATTCCTAAAGGAACTACTCTACTTAAGCAACCACGCTTGTTAAATGTATTTCCCCAGGAAAAAAGAAATATATATATGTTTAATGAAGCAATTTGATCAATTTCTGATATATTTCACCCCAGGTCTCTCTCTGTACAATCCAAATCCATCCAGCAGATAATTAAATCAAAGATGGCTATAATATCTCACTTACTAAATTACCATGCATTTGCCTAATTAGCAATTACAGCCCACTGTTGCCACAGACAGTTGCTGAATAATACCTCTGTTCCACTGTAAGCTCTGACACAACAATAGAATGTAATAATGCACTAAAAATGTACTATGACTGAATAACAAGTGCCTTGCCTAAATTAAAAAGGGGTCCCAACCTCAAAGGCAGCTGAAATGCTAAACAAGAAATGCAGAGACAGGGTAGGCACTAAACCTAAAATTAATTAGAATACCAAGATGTGAAAAACATTTTAAAAACCTAAGGATGCAAGCTTTGGAATAAACAGGCTATAAGTGTTGTTTAAAATGCTTTTCTGGCTTATTGTATTCTTGATCTGCCACTTCTAAGGCCTCTGCCCTTTCCTCCATTAAAGCCAGTGTAGGATTTCACCCCGACTTCAACAGCAACATGAGCAAGCCCATACACTCTAAGGAATTAAATGTTACGGCTATTCTAAAATATTCTGATTTAGAGATCACTTAAACATGGATCCTACAAATCATGTACTAGGTATGAAGTCAGACTCAAAACTCTTTTTTTTTTTTTTTTAGATATTTCAGAGAGTCCAAAATAAAATTACAGTACATAAATATTCACAGGATCATGCACTATAGTCATTGTATTCTTCAGTGAAGTGTACAGACCCACATCAGATGGCAACACCCCCCGCCCACCCTAAAACCTGTTCTAAAATGAACCACTTTTGTCACAGATACAACCTGACAATACTGAACAGGAGCCTTCTGTTTCTCCCTATAGGGAAAATACTTTAGTGTACTTCCCAGCTAGTTTTCTAAGATGCTGAGGGTGAAAAAAAAATATTGGGTTCAAGTAGGCTATCATCTCCATTAGTACCAGTAGGTAGGATTACTCAGGCTAACGCAAGTAAATGGTTTCTTGAAATGCACACATGATGTGGCAGGAACAAATTATATCCAGTTGCCAAGAGCTCATGTTCATGTCAGCTCTTTGTGTGGCCACCAGCTACACGTGCTGTAACTAAGTTAGATTTCACAACTATAGCAAAAAGTGGTGGTGTCAGATCTGCAGCAATTCCTTAACAAATATGTAATCTGGGCACACCCCAGGCTTTCACAAAGCATCAAAGCTATTTGTTCACCTACCCATCTTAAATTCCCATCCAGAGATTATTTAAGAAAGTCAGTAAGTCAACAGGATTCAAGAAAATATAAGAAAAAAATAATTTAAAAAAGGTGTTTTAATAATTCAGCTTCTACATTTTATTTTTCTGTCAAGAAGAATGTCCTATACCTTATCTAGTGACTTCTCAAGTGATACAGGCTTCAAAATAACTGGAATGGCTATCTTTGTAAAAATATTTTAATTTCCTTTTAGAAGCTCATTTATGTATACAACTGATATTTAGAAAAGTTATTTAGACAATAGAAAGAGCCAACCCTTTGCAAAACTTTTGTTGGAAATCTCAATGAAGTTTTATCATATTCTATCCGAGGAAAAAAGTGGGGATGTTTAACAAATGAACTAAGATTTCTACAGAACCAGTGGGAATTCAAAGGGCAAATCAGTTTTATTTTTAAAAAATTCAGATAATGAACTTGGACTGAAAAGATGTTTTGGCCAAGAAAAAAGAAATGTACAAGAATATCTCTTTTTAAAACGCAGCAGCTGAGAAATCAAGAGATACAAGAATTTAACAAATTTAAAAATTTGCAATCGAACATACTAATACACTATACACAAGTACGCAATTTGCAGCTTAAAAATGCTGTCTGCTAAATTTATGACAGTAAGATCCTGTGATACATTTCTGCCTGCAGGTTTCTATATACAGACATATATAAAAAACCACTGATCATCTTTCATACTTATCAGCAATCCAGTGCCTTACTTTGTCCCTTTTCTTTTCACAGGACAGGGTGAATATTGTCTTTCCCAAAACCAGAGCAGCAATAATAACATAATCTCACAGCTGAAGCTATGATTAGTGAACAACATCATATTGAAGTGCTACTATCTAGATGTAAAAGCTTCAGCAATGGATTTTTTTGCATCCACTTGTAGAGATTGGCAGTGCGGTTCTGACGGTACAACTTGGTCACTGAATCAGAACTTCTAAGCAGTTCAACCCAAATTACTGCAATGATGGAATATTTTAATAGCAAAGGGTATGGAAAATGTATGAGTATTATTAATATTCTTGCATATGTGCTAAGTCAGCTGTTCCTCAGATCTGTATATTAATTCATGCCAAAATAGAACTAATAACTGGGTGTATAACTGTTCACTCAAAGGTTACAAAAATGAGTCAATAAAACACCTCTAATTTGTAACTGGACCTTTCTTTCCCCATTCACTGAACCTCTCGTCCTGACAAGGTGTCCATGAATATCTTTTCAGTTTCTTTGTCAGAAGCTTGATAAAACAACAAAGATTGCTAACGTAATCCTGAGATGTTTATATATACAGAGCTATTAAGTCAGCTATTTTCAATATACTAGTTTTAAGAAACAAAAAAATATTAAAACAAGCACATAAGAAGACTGATTCTGCAAAAGCCAAGAAGTCTTCAGATTCTACATGGACTTGAACTGTATGATGGATTTTACATTACTTTTACATTTATAATCTATAGTCTCTAAAGACAGCATTTTTAAGGAGACTGATTTTGGATGTCTCGGTTTTCACTTAGATTGTAAGCCCTTCGGCGAAGAATGGTCTTTTTGTTCTGGGTTTGCACAGTGCTTCTTACAGGGGAGTCCTGACTTACTGTTGTTGCTTCTACATGTCACAATAGTACATTAATGTATAGCATAGACAGCATCTTTTATGGACCTGTTTTTCATAGGTGTTGAATATTTACAGCACCCATTCGATTCAGTTAGAATTGTAAGACATTTCCATGTGCAAAAATTGCAGCTTTACACATGGTCTTCAAAAACAGAAATACCCCAAATCAGAGGACAATTGAAAAATACTGACCCTACAACCTGCACTTGTGAAAGTTGACAGATGGGCTATGGCCTGAGAATACTCATCAATCTGAGCAGAACAGCAACAATGGCTACTGTACAGTCTCACGAGATTTTGAGAGAGAAAGCAAAGCTTCTCAAGCACTGGTACATTAACTTAAAACATGAAGACCTCTTTGTATGCAAAAAAACAAACAGAGAATAATCCATTCTTCAGCTTTAATAGCCTGCATTAAACTGCAGTAGCCAAAGTTGTCCTTCCTCAGTTTCTGTGACAAGTCTGTATTAGCTGTCCTTGTTACATAAGGAAAATCAATCCCAAATCAGGGAACAGTGCCTAAGGGGGTTCATAAAAATTGAGTGCAAATCCTGTACACCAAAAACACAGTACCAAGTCATTCCCATGGCTACACAATCAGTTCACACTGAAGTCAACCTGAAGTCTGCCAGAACAGAAATTACTTCGAAGACTGTGCTGCCTATGAAGGCACAGTAGAGCACTAGCCCACATAATGCCCCTCTGGTCAGCTTTATTGCATCAGTCAGTCCATCTTTTCATATTAAATGCGACTGCTTCACTAACTCCTTCCAATTAGTGTGACACAGAACAAGATAGGCAGGCATTCATTTTATTAGGTGCTGTAAGTACTTCCTTTAATAACATTTCAAGCTATTTTGAAGTACATGGCCCAAAGCATGTCCATTTGCCTAATGTACATATTCATTTTAACAAGATCTACATAATGGATAGGAACAACCAGGGAGGGAAAGAATTCCCTCTCAAGAACATCTTCCTGAATGAATGGAAAACCTGGCTGCATATTAATGCTTTCTACTACTATCTCTGCAGAGTACCAGCATCATATACCACTCAACCTCTAGTTAGTTCAAACACTACTACCTCAACTTTACAAAGGACACAGACTAAATAAATACCCTTATCAAAGAAGAGTTGAGACTCTGTGAATTTAGGCAAGACTGGTCTGTTGAGGCCACCACAATTTCAGTTTTTCTTTTAGTTATAGAACAGTGGTTTTCAACCTTTCTTCATTTGTCGATCCCTAAAATATTTCTAACAGAGGTGCAGACCCCTTTGAATTGTAAGTGTGGGTATTCACTTAAGGGGTCCATGAAAGATGACTATGATCAATCAAAAGTATGTGAATACCCGCATGTAAAGATACCCTTAATCTTTACTCAGGCAAAAGTTGAGGTGGGGATGGTAGAATTTATCCATGCCTTGGGGGCAACAGTTTAGGGCCCAATTCTGATGTTCTTCCACATCCCATATACCTTTGGAAAGCTTACTGTTGATGTCTGCTCTCTGGTAATTTGTTACTGGGGAATTTTGAAAATTGTTTTCCCTATAAAAGAGAGACCATGGAAGGTTTTAACTCCAAAAACAGAACTTGCATTGCTGCTTGTTTTTAACATTGTGTGTTTAGATTGTGTACGGGAAAAAATAGCAATGTCTTCCTAACTAATTAAACTTCCTTGCAGATGTTATCAGAGAAATATGAAGTTTTACTAGACTACTACATTTACTTCCCCTTGTTCAAAGAATCATAGAAAATTAGGGTTGGAAGTGACCTCAGGAGGTCATCTAGTCCAACTCCCTGCTCAAAGCAGGACCATTCCCCCACTAAATCATTCCAGCACCCTCCTAATGAGAATGTTTTTTCTAACATCCAACTTAAACCTCTCTTGCTGCAACTTCAGACTACTGCTCCTGGTTTTGTCATCTGTCACCACTAAGAACAGGTGGAGTTGTTGAGGTGGATTTAGAAGCTGACAGGCACAACCTTCTATTTTTCTTCGTCCTTTATGGTCAGAGAAATATTAGTCTGGGGATCTCCATGGGTCTGCGGACCACTGGTTGAAAACCACTATTATTCCCTAGTGATACATGTGCAGCTATATATAATGTAATATATACACATGCAGCTATATACACTGTAACATATTTGCTGCTGCTGCCACCACCACCACAAAAAGTACTGCCCACAATCACACATTTTTTTGGTGGTGGTAGTGGTGGCAAATACATTATGCAATGTAGGATATACAGCTGCACATGTATAACAAACATTTGTCAATCACTTACATTGAGCTACTGCAATCTTTTGCTTTTAAAATCTATTTCTAAATGTGGGAAAAGTGGGAACTTGGGCCCAAATGAACACCCACTGAAGTCCAAGTGAACCTTTCCATTGGCTCTCTTGAGCACTGGATCTGGCCCAGCCAGAACAGTTACCATACACTGAGGTATAAACACACCTCTTAAATTCTTTAAACACATATTTACACAGTGTTCCAACACTGTTCCCAGAAGAGATGCACATCTTGTCTAAATATTGCAGTATATATGATACATGGACACACTCACTGAGCACAATGGAAGCACTGCCATCAATCAGTACAGATTAAGGAATAGTTTAAGCCTCATCTTTGAATTTCATGCTTTCCATAGTTTTAATCTTATTTTAAAACATAGCATGTGCATCCATATGTCACGTGTGTCTAAGATAATCCTTGAATTACAGAACAAGGGCCAGATGGTGATCTGCAGTTGGAAACATAAAATAATTTTACTTGAGGCTGGTTCTGAAATGGTAGCTCCAAAGTGTAATGAAGATACTAAATAAATAATGCCAAAACCTGCATAGCATTGGTCATTTTCAAAGGGCTGTACCAGCTTCAATCCCAGAGAATTAATGCAGTTTAGAGAACAAGAAACCATAATGCTCATTTTAAATATAGTTGCACACCTGAGTTCAAAGTTCTGTGACAGATTTCACGTCTTAGAAAGAAGGGGGGCAGAGGATAGAATGACAATTATGGGATCTAATATATTTTAAGACTTTGATATATGACTGAAGCCATTTTAATTCTGCCTTGGAAAGGCAGCATTTGAAACCTACTGCACGGTAGGAATAGGTCTATTTTTAGTAACTTTAATTAAACTCTACTTGAGCTTTAAACTTAAAGACCCTTAAAATAAAAGTTTGCACACCAAGACAGTGTCCTCTGAGCCCCACTGAGCACCCCCTCTGAGCAGCCAGCCTTTCTTTTAAATTGCTCTGGTTTCACTAACACTAATTGCTAGGGTGGATTTTACTTCTCTATAAATAGCCCATTTTTGGAAGCAAAAACAAGTTTTCCCCCTCTCTGCACTCTAATCTCAACAGATGAGCCTTAGCAGCATCAGCATATAGGATCTCTGTACCCTGTAACTGGCTGAAACCAGGAAATATTTAAGCCATGGGTGTAGGGCTAGCTGGACCTCTTTTCCTCTTTGGCTTATCTGACTGCACCTACTCTGGTATTCAGGTTTTGTGTCTTTACATTGTTGAGGGTAGATCCACTTGATACTCCAACCCTTAGCTTCTATTTGCGTGCCTACTGGGTTTATTTGAGTGTGACACTGTAGTTCTACTTTCAAGGTCTCTGACCAGTAACAAATGCAGTAAAACTTCCTATATTTAATACAATATAATTATATGGTGAATTTTCTACTAGCCTGGTCAGCATAGCAGTGGCCTAGCTAGGCTGGCGAGACCAGGACAATCACCTTGGGTGCCCACTTGCACAACCTACTAAGGAGGCTGAAGAGGCCTGATGCTAGGTTCAGGGTCAAGGCAACTGGACTGTGAAATGTCCATTCCCAAGATGGGTGTCAGGCTCAGTGTCCAAACACAGTTCATTTGCATGCTGTCCTGTGCTAGAAGCTCAGAGTGTCTAAACCCTGTTCAAACCCAGAAAGTACAACATGGGACACAATGTTTGAAGCCAGTACAGCAGCCAAGTAGATATTTACCAGAAGAGGTCATCCAAGTTAACAGTGGTAAAGGAAAAGTCAGAAGAAATTGGGAACATTTGGGGAATGAGAAGGTTTTAAGTAGATTACAACTTCCTTGCCTCTTGTATCCACTTATCAACATCTCACTGTTTTTTTACCTACAAGTTTGTTCTGTAGGAAGTGCTATACTGAGGTTCAGCAAGGACAAGTCCAAAGTTCTGCACTTAGGACAGAACAATCCCATGCACCAATACAGGCTGGGGGCTGACTGGCTGGGCAGCAACTCTGCAGAAAAGGACCTGGAGGTTACAGTGGATATGCTGAATATGAGCCAGCAGTGTGTCCTTGTTGCCAAGAAGGCTAACTGCATACTGGGCTGCACTGGTAGGTGTGTTGCCAGTAGGTCAAGGGAATTGATCATTCCCCTCTATTCAGCACTGGTGAGGCCACATCTGGAGTACTGTGTTCAGTTTTGGGACCCCCACTACAAAAAGGATGTGGACAAATTGGAGAGAGTCCAGCAGAGGGCAACAAAAATGTTGAGGGGGCTGGGGACATGACTTATGAGGAAAGACTGAAGGAACTGGGCTTATTTAGTTTAGAGAAGAGGAGACTGAGAGGAGATTTAACAGCAGCCTTCAACTACCTGAAGCGGGTTTCAAAAGAGGATGGAGCTAGACTGTTCTTAGTGGTGGCAGATGACAGAATAGGGAGCAATGGTCTCAAGTTGCGGCAAGGGAAGTTTAGATTAGATATTAGGAAGAATTTTCTCACTAGGAGGGTAGTAAAACACTGGAACAGGTTACCCAGAGAGGTGGTGGTGGAAATTTTGTCCTTGGAGGTTTTCAAAACCATTGGAGGTTTTTAAGACAAAGTTTTGGCTGGGATGATCTAGTTGGGGGTGGTCCTGGTTTGAGCAGTGGGGTGGACTAGATGACCTCCTGAGGTCACTTCCAACCCTAACTTTCTATGATTCTATGGTTTTATATTAATTAATGACGGCATTTTCACATCCCTAGTGGCCAGTTTCATCACAAAACATACTTCTACAAGTGTATTTACACCTCTGTTTGGCTATGTGAACAATAAACTCCACATTTTGCTTCTTTCATGGCTCAGTTCCACTGAAAGACTACAAAGAACTGACACAGGGTACATCCGTACTTGCTATTAAGGTGATGCAATACACTCTGGGGCAGTTTGTGCCAGAGTTAACTGCTCCTGGGCACAGCATCTACATGTGCGCCTGGGACCACAGCAAGTAGAGATGGGGTGGAGCAGGCCTGGGCTGGCAGAGGGACAGGGGGTCAGTCCCAGGCCCCAGGTGGCAGTGTCAGGCAGAATTGGGGCTGGTAGGAGCCAGGGGTCTAGCCCCCAGTTGTCTAGGCTGATAGGGTGCAATTTGCACCCAGTGGTCACCATCCACACCAGAGTTTCAGCACTGTTAATTACTCAGCTGTAAGATAGTATTGTCCCTGATAGTACTATCTTACAGTGGAGTTAGTTTACTGCACCCTAATACCTGTGCATGTGTGGATAGTGATGTTTTACTACGGAGCTAATTAGCCAACTGCAGTAAAGCACACATGTAGATACACCCACCATATCTGAGACCTTTACAAAGCAGTCTTTTATAGTTTTAACCCTCAGGACAGAAGGAATTTTGGTTGCTTGCTACTGGGTTATTTTATTGTCCCACTTTCTGCCTAAAGACTTTCCACTGTGATTTTACCAACAAATTGAAAGCAGCTATATGCTCTACTTTGTCACTTATAAACATTCATTTTATAGATGCTAAAAATTACAGGTAATGTAAAAAGTATGCAATATTATTAGTTGGATAACCAGGAGATATTTAACTTGTTAGGACATTCCAAGACAATTAGCTCTTCCCCCATCTGTCTTTCATCATCCCCTATGCCAGTAAAATTAATTTACTGGAGAGTAGGATGGATACTAGAAATAGCTTTCATTTCTTTCACTTATTCCTCTTTCTCTCTCTGCCATCTTTTTCTCCCTCCTACTTCTCCCATTAAGTTCATTCTTGTGTTGTGGGACTGACACATTCCTTCATAAGAATTTGACAGAGATAAATCAGCAGCCAGTCAATACCAGTATTTTCTTTTTCTCTAACCTCTGTTCTTCCTTCAAATGATTTGACATCACAAGTAAATACAGTTTCATTTGCATAGAGCAACCCTATTGGTTAAAATACTTCATTTTGGCATTATTCCTTACACTGAAACAAGGTTTTAGATTTTTTTTTTTTTAATTCTTCCCCTACAGGCATTTTTTCCAGGACAGGGAACTTGTGTTGCTCATACTTGTTAGCATCAGATCCTTTCAATTCTATGGACAGACTTGCTTGTTCATTTCTTTCCTGCAATCTAACCTTACACTGTCAATATTACCCTGCAGCTCTGTAGAAAAAAAATGCATGCAACATATTGTCTGTATTGAATCATCAAATAAACTATTTTGGGAAAGATGAGTCATATGGGATGTACTGAAAAAAATATTAGTGGGTATAAAAACAACGGCTGGGATTTTCGACAGAGTGAGGTAGCGGTTCCGTTAGGCCTGCTCTGAAAATTCCAGCTGACATGAATATTTACTCCAACTCATCATTTTGATTGCTTCAAATCTGCTATAATCCCTTATTTTAATGCTTTCTATTTTAAAAGTTATGCTCAAAAAGAACTTGCATTATCAACATTACCTCTAGTAAAATCTTACAACCTAAAAATCAAAGTTTTGTTCCAAAACCAGCTTGCCTATTAAAGAAAATGTATTTTAAAAGGACACCTTAACCACTTGTATATGGGCAGAAATTATTGAAATAAGCTGATGCACTTGATTTACTGTTTTACTATAAATGACTCTGTCCTACATTTTATGAAGCGTAATGAAAACTGGTTACATTTACTAGTAACATACCCATTGCCCATTTTGGTGAGGTGGCTGGGGTGTAGGCAATTTTGTCCAATGGTCAGAGCCAAGCTCCGTAACCAACGCACAAGCCAAAGGTAAGAGCCAGCTACAACAGACTGGGACATAGGTGGTTAGAAAGTCAGCACCAGGAGGAAAGCAAAAGTCAAAAGCCAGTCAAAGCTGAACACCAGATGAAAAAAAGATACGCTATCTTATATATTACTGACCCAAGCCCCATTTCTAAGGACTTCTGCAAATATCTGGGCAACCCATCCAGGCACAACTACAAAGGCCAACTGATTGGTCCCAGTGGGGGCGGACACTGTTCCAAAAAAGCTGTAAACCAGCCCTGAGACTGTTATACTTTTGAATGGAAGGGTGGCCATTACTTGAGGTCCTGTAGTAATTTCCATTTAGGTATGTAAATCTTGTCTACTTATAAAGAATGTGAAAAATCCTGCTTCACTGACAGCAGGAACCACACAAGTGAAGAGATTCTTTGTTCACAGTTCTACACCCTTTGTAGCCTGCATATTGTCCCCAACAATGTTCTCGGTGTTGTCATGTTCCCAGTGCTTCTCTGGCTGTTTGTTGGGTAAAAACCTGGGGTATTTCAGCGCTTTCACATATGTTATTTTTCCCTGTAAGCTCAATGAGGTAACTCGGGCATGCATGTGTACCTAAATATTTGCAAGCTTTGAGGAGCTTTATTTTTTTATTCTTCAATAAGGAAGTGCACCTGCCATATAAATGTCCTTGTGCTAAAGGACATAAGTTTTCTAACTTTAAAACAGGCCAGAAGTATCAGATAGTTGCTGCACTTCAGTGAAAGAGATTGCTGTGGAGCGATCACAGAGTCCTGCTCCTCCACACCCACTAAACAGGTGGTACTAGGGGGACTAATATAGATTGCACAGTCCCAGGGAAAAGGCAGACCCACAACACACTGTGGTTGCTGGTGTTTCTGACTCACTCACACTATAGTTACAATTTTGTAAGATGTGAAATAAATTAGTGAAAACTACATTTGTAAAAATGTCATTTTGCTTTAAAAAAGCATGTGATCATAAGCACATGCATACATGTTTTGTACGTTGAAGGGGAGGGTACTCATTTGCTATGCCTGCAGCAGTATTTGCAGGATCTAGACCTAAGTCCCAGTTTCCCACCAGTCACTTGTTTCTACTCCATTCACTTTGACAAACAGAGATGCTCACAGCACAATGCACTTTCAGTGCTTTGTATCCACAGCGAGCAATACAGTATTACTCTAAAAGTGTCCAGCATCTGCATGCTGCTCTAGCAAAAAAGCATAAGACTGAAAATCAGCATCTCTGTTGAACTGAACATCATTTGTCCTTCACATTTTATAATACCACCTTCACATTTCTGTGAAAAGTACTTTTCTCTCTACTCACCAGAATGGTGTTATCATTAACATGTTATCCAATGTCTGACATGGCAACCAGGACAGGGATTCATATTCCCTTCTACCTGTTCACTGATGTTCTAAAGGACATACCACAGTCAAGATAGACATAAAAAAAGGGCTGGATGATGTTAACCATACAAATGTTGGATTGGACTCTGCTCTGTCTTACATCCATGGCCCTTCTGGCTGCTCAGGGGAGAAGTGCTGGCTGTTACTGATGGAGATTGTCATTTAGTCCATTTGTGCATACCCTTTTTTCTTGTCATGTGATGCAAACTGGGCTGAAGTACATAGATAATAAGGCCACTTCTTCCTTTTACCATCCAGATCTATTTTCTGGCCTTCCTGAAGAAGAAAAATCAATTGGGAAGCAAACCAAAACAGGATGAAAGCGACTAAGATGAGATATAAGAGTGTATTATCCCACAACTAGTAAAAATGCCAGCGGTAGGCTTGAACTGCATGGGAGGTTTTCAAAGCTTATAATACAAGGGAAGCGCATCCTGCTGCAGTAACAATTTCACTAGTGTATCAGTGGGCATGTCTATACGTGCATTTGATGTGGGAGGAGTTTACTTGCAAATAAGCTACTCATGAGTTAACACTCCCAGGCAGGCATCTACTTGTGCAGGGAAGCAGAAGCAGATTTGCTACTAATGGCAGCAAACTGCTCCCGCTTACTGGGACCTTGCAATGGGCCCCCTGCCACCACCAGGGGGAGCTGGAGGCTTCAGCGGGCTGGAGACCATCTTTAAAATCCAGTCTTGCTCTCTGGCCAGCAGCAGCATCCAGAGCATGGAGGTAGCATGTGCCAGCTGTCTCGCTGCAGCCTCTGCCTCCCTGCACCATGGCTGCTCCAGCCACTGCCCCTGGCAGTGATGCCCAATGTCCCAGGCTGCTGCTGACTACTGCACTGGCCCTGCTCCCGGTTGCCATCTACACACGCATCATCGTGGAGTAACTACTTGTGAGTAAATTTGCTTGTGGCGGCAAGGTGCCCCCACAGGCTCCTGAAGGGGAGAGGGCAGTCTCCGTGGGCCCCAAGCCACACAAGCAGCACCCCCTGCCGGGGAAACTCACCTCCAGGGACACAGCCGGAGCTGGAGCTGGAGCTGGAGCTACGGCCGTGGCCGTGGCCGTGCAAGCCAGCATTATGCCAGCTGTTTAATCAGCTGTTCCCCGGGTGGGGAAAAGCCGAGTCAATTGCGGCAGCCAGAACATCTGCCACAGGAAGATTGAAAAGCCCCACTGGGACCTGGGGGGAGAGGAGTGAGGGAGCATGCCGACATGGAGCACGCCAGGTGTGCTGAGGCTCTTGTGGGGAGCAGGAGCAGTGCAGCCAGCTCGGTGCTGGCATCCGGAGCAGGGGAAGCTGAGCCCCTGTAGTAGACTCGGAGGGAGGAGGCAGTCCCATGCCCCTCTCATAGATTCATAGATTCACAGATGTTAGGGTCAGAAGGGACCTCAATAGATCATCGAGTCCGACCCCCTGCATAGGCAGGAAAGAGTGCTGGGTTCAGATGACCCCAGCTAGATGCCTATCTAACCTCCTCTTGAAGAACCCCAGGGTAGGGGAGAGCACCACCTCCCTTGGAAGCGATTCCAGACTTTGGCCACTCTAACTCTGAAGAAGTTCTTCCTAATGTCCAGTCTAAATCTGCTCTCTGCTAGCTTGTGGCCATTATTTCTTGTAACCCCCAGGGGCCCCTTGGTGAGTAAAGCCTCACCAGTTCCCTTCTGTGCCCCCATGACGAACTTATAGGCAGCCACAAGGTCGCCTCTCAACCTTCTCTTGCGGAGGCTGAAGAGGGCCAGGTGCCCTAATCTCTCCTTATAGGGCTTGGCCTGCAAGCCCTTAACCATACAAGTGGCCCTTCTCTGGACCCTCTCCAGGTTATCCACATCCCTCTTGAAGTGCGGCGCCCAAAATTGCACGCAGTACTCCAACTGTGGTCTGACCAGCGCCCGATAGAGGGGAAGTATCACCTCCTTGCTTCTGTTCGTCATGCATCTGCTGATGCATGATAAAGTGCCGTTAGCTTTCCTGACGACTTCATCACACTGCCGACTCATGTTCATCTTGGAGTCCACTAGGACTCCAAGATCCCTTTCTGCTTCTGTGCCACCAAGCAGGTCATTTCATAGGCAGTAGGTATGCTGGACATTTTTCCTCCCTAGTGTCGGGGCCGAGGGGCTGTGGCCAGCAGCCCAGGCACGTGGGCTGGGGAAGTCGGCACGGCGAACTAGAATTAGGCACTGATGCATGGAGGTTGATTAAAGATTGTTTTACTTACACCGTAGATGGTCGTGGTGCAGGCAGGAAAACTTGCTTGGTTACAGTTGTAGACAGAAGAAAAGAAGAAAAGAAGAAAACTCGAACGATGAGAGCTCTTTAAACTGATACGAGAGTCCGTGCTGTGACTCTCAACGAACGCACAGGGCAGGGGTACGTCAAGGATCATCCGGTGATGGGGAGAGATTCTTGATGGCTGATCAAACCATCATTCGGTCTGAGATATATGTAGAAATCCAGGAGATAATCATGGACTCCTTGCCGGAGTTCTTTCGGATTTCTCCCGGAATTCTTGGAATCAGGGTTCTCAGGATCCTCCTGAGATTCTCGGAGATCTCTGACTTGGGCGGAAACTGCTCAAGCCTCTTATATGGCTAGCAAGCCAATCGCTAGCCGCCATGTGGGAATAATTTAGAAACAGCCAATAATGGGACACAAATTTGCACGCGAGCGGCGGGAACTCCTTTGCACCGGGGTTTTCTCTCTGCAGCTGAAAATTGCACCGTGCAAAGAAAGCTCCATGTGGCGGGAAATAATTCTGCAGTGCCAAAGCGCACACACAATCATTGGGTAATGACACCTAGGTGCAGCACTTTGCATTTCTCCTTGTTGAATTGCATTCTGTTGTTTTCTGCCCATATGTCCAACCTGTCCAGGTCTGCTTGTAGTTGTTCCCTGCCCTCCGGTGTGTCCACTTCTCCCCACAGTTTTGTGTCATCCACAAACTTGGACAGAGTACACTTCACTCCCTCGTCCAAGTCGCTGATGAAGACATTGAAGAGTATCGGTCCAAGGACCGAGCCCTGTGGGACCCCACTGCCCACACCCTTCCAGGTCGATACCGACCCCTCCACTACAGCTCTCTGGGTGTGACCCTCTAGCCAATTCACCACCCACCGGACCATGCACTCATCCAAGTCACAGCCTCTTAACTTGTTCACCTGTATGGGGTGGGATACCGTATCGAAGGCCTTCCTAAAGTCTAAGTAAACGACGTCACCCCCTACTCCTGCATCCAGGTGTTTTGTAACCTGGTCATAAAAAGAAACTAAATTAGTCAGGCATGATCTACCTGCTACGAACCCGTGCTGGTTTCCCCTCAGCATAATTTTTCCTGCCGGGCTCTTGCAAATGTGAGCCTTGATAATCTTTTCAAAGACTTTGCCAAGGATGGAGGTGAGACCGACTGGCCTATAGTTGCCTGGGTCCTCCTTCCTCCCCTTCTTGAAAATGGGGACCACATTGGACCTTTTCCAGTCCTCCGGGACCTGGCCCATGTGCCATGAGTGTTCAAATATTCCCGCTAGTGGCTGTGCAATAACGTCAGCCAGTGCCTTCAGTACCCTCAGATGGAGCTCATCCGGGTCTGCCGACTTAAACGCATCCAGTTCCTCCAAGTGACTCTGCACCACCTCAGGGTCTAACCATGGTAGTCTGGCACCCTGCTGCTGCCTCTCTACAACCCCAGTGAGAGACTTGTCTTGCCCCTCGCTTAGGAACACTGAGGCAAAGAACTCATTGAGGAGTTCAGCCTTGTCCCCCCTGTCCGTCACCAATTGCTTATGCCCATTTAGTAGAGGTCCTATTCCACCCTGGGCCTTCCTTTTACTCCCTATACATCTAAAAAACAATTTTTTGTTATCCTTAACTTGGGATGCCATCCTCAGCTCTATGGTAGCTTTGGCCTGTCTAACTGCCTCCCTACAAGCACGAGCAGAGGAGGTATATTCCTCTTTAGTAATCTCTCCCTGTTTCCACTTTTTATATGCCCCCCTTTTTGCCCGTAGGCTGCTCTGGATTTCTCTGGTCAGCCAAGGAAGCCTCTTGGCCCCTTTCCCCGCTTTTCCCCGAATCGGGATCGTCTCCCTCTGTGCCTGGAGGACCATTTCCTTAAGGCACAGCCACCCTTCCTGGGCTCCCATCTCTTCAAAACTCTTACTCTGCAGTGTGTCCTTGACTAAACGCCTGAGTTCATTGAAATCAGCTTTCCTAAAGTCTAGCCCTTTCACCCTACTAGTTACCTTACCCACTCAACGTCTTATGATGAATTCTATTATTTGGTCTCTCCTCTCCAGCAGTCTATTTTTTTGGGTAAAGAGCAAATTAGAGGTGTCTCGTCCAGAGGCAGCAAGGAATACACCAGCCTACAGAAGCTGACCTTGTCAGCGTCCGAGGCAGAGACACTAGCTGTCAGGACAGCCAGGCTAGCCCACCAGGACCCATGCCACCACTGGTCCCCCTGGCAAAAGGGGTTGACTGAGCATGGTCGAACGACGCAGGTGGCACCCATCCGGTTGGTGAGTGGGCGGGGTGTAGGGCAGGTGGAGCTCTGCAGAACATCACACCCAGACAGTGAGTACTACTGTCCCTGGGGTCCCCCAGGAAGAGGATCTCCACTGAACCCCTCCCTTTCATTCAATAACACCAAGTCATGGCAGATGAGTTGAGGGGAGGGGCCCCGTGCCAGATGGAAAATACGTCACCTGATGTAAACCCCACCTAAGACACCTTCTATCACATTGCTACTAGCATTTGCAGATAGCAAATGTACTTGTAAGTAGCAAAGTTTACTATGTGGTAAGCATGTGCATGTATAGACACACAAGCTTAGTGCACAGTAAACTGAGCTACTGCATAGTAAAAGCATCTCATGTAGATGTAACCAATGCACTTACCTTGGTTTAACTACTGACGCCCAGATTTTCAGAAATCCTGAGGTCAGTGGAAGATGTGGGAGCTCAGCATCTCCACAGCCCAGTGTGCTGGGTCTGCAGTTGTTGAGCAACAGCCACAGGCATAAATGTTTACAAGTATCTTAATAAAAACTGGTATGAAAACCATTAATAAATTAAGTATATACAACAAAATAGTTTCCTGTTCTCAATTTCCAGGTGACAACATTCATTAATTGTGCATCTATCAATCAAAGCCAATGATGGCTAAAATATTTTTCCTACAACCTTTTACTTCTCAGTACTAGCAAGCAAATCATTTAGACAAACCTTGAAGAAAGCAAAGCAGAGCAAACCAAAACAAAACACAGTTTTATCCCTGGTGAAATTTTGTTAGAAAGCGGGTCCAATGGTTCACACTAAAGTTTGCAAAAGGTACATTTTTTCCTTCCAACCCAAATTAGAAGCGTATTTTTTCATTTTAATGAGGCTGCTGGTACTGGAGATAGCACTCCAATTAATCAGTAGGAATTTCCCCTTGCTATTTCATTAAGGAGCTGGCAACAAGGAATGATAAATAAGTCCAAATTCCACACTCCAGTTCCCTTAGCTCAGTGCCTGTGATCCATTACTGTCACCTTTAGCTGTGCTACTAGCAGTAAGCTAGGCACCTTCACAGGTCTTATTTGACTTGTAAACCCAGACAGCTCTGATGTCAACTGCTGTGACAGAACAAAATTCTAATGACAGGGACCACTGTCAACGTATGACACACTTTGAAAAAAGTACTCCTAATGAGAGCCGACCCTGGAACCAATGACACAAAACTGCTCTGCTTTGCAGCTCCAAGGAAGGTAAAAAGCCCAAAAGTTGCCAAGCAGCTGCCTCAGGGTTTAAAGAGTTATGTTTGTAGTTTTCATGCAGTTTATCATTAGCAGCTGTTCACTCGTTCCCTGGTTAGGGATACAGTACTGAAACAGCATGTAAAAGGGAGACTGAAAGGCTTGAGAAACCAGAGGTTGGGGGGAAGGGTGGAAATCAACCACAACAATAATTTTACTGTTTGGAAGAACAGCTCCTTTGTGATAGTGTCTGGATCCCTATGATACACAAAACAAAACTGACTTTGGCTTTCTTTTCAGAGTGGGAAAATGGGTGAATTTAAAAAGGAAAAAAGCCAGTTAGAATCCTGGATGCTGGTAGTGGAAAGAGGACTTTGGGCCTCTCTCATTTCTAATCATAAATTGGAAACTTACCCAGGTCACCTGCTGCCCAGTACCTGCTAGCTACATAGTGTCTTATGCAAAAAAAAATGCTTTTTTTTGGTCTCACGCCAGTCCCCTGCAGGTAAGCATACATGTTAAAAAAAAGCACTAACCCACAAGCTAAGGGCCAAATAAGTACAGAAACTAAAACGACCTTATACCTGTTAAGAAGTGGTTTCTTCAGGGTGTTTTGGCAGAGTAGCAGAGGGAAGCTTGCTTCTAGCCATAAACAAAAGACTTTGGTTTCCAAGACTCTCAACCCATCAACTTTTGCAAATACTTATTCCTCAAAGAAGTTATTATGAAGAAGAAAGGACAAAGATACTATGAATGAGTTGGATAAACATCTGGTAACAGCTGGTATAAACTGTCACCAACTTGCAGTGGAGTTATACAAGTCTACACCTGCTGAATATATGCTCATCTGAACTCCAAACCTTGTAAGATTTGCCTATAGCTACCCAGAAGTTTGGAAAACAAACATAAACATTCGATTTAATTTATGTGGCTGATTTATTCCTTGAGTGTCTTTAGTGTGCTCTTGCCTTTACAGAGGAGATGAGCTAATGTTCCCCAACCCAACACATCTCTGGTAAATAGACACATCATGGACCTGATTACAAGACACCATGGGTGCATCTACAGGAGATACTGACTACATAGTAGCCTGATATAACTGCAATACAGTTGTATGGCAAAAACCATGCCAAGATGCTACTGAACAGTAGTACTAGGCTACTGCACAGTAACGCCACTTAAAAGGCATTCACCAGTGCTACTGTGCAGTAACTCTGGTTACTGCACATTTATTTAGTACTTGCTTATACAAGTACTAAATAAATATTCAGTAACCACTGCACAGTACCTGCTCATGTAGACGCACCCCATAATGCCAAAATGGTTGAAGTAATTCACTTAATTACATTACACATATTTAATTCTTTGGTGGATTAGTTTGAAGAAGCATCATGAAAGATATGCTTTTAAGGAAGGGATTTGAATGAGATGACAGTGAGACATATGTGCAAGTGAAGGAGAAAACTCACAAAGACGTTAATGGTAGAAGAATACATTAAGAGAATCATGAGTAGAAAGCAGACCACTGAAGAAAGAAACTAGCCAAATAGATTCAATTATTAGATATACAATGCCACCCACTTTGGCATTATGGTAGAGTTAGTAGGAATGTAAGTACTTTTTTTTCAGCTTTAAAGAACAATAAGCATCTGTATTTCAAGGTTTTCCTCTCTACAAACAACAGTTCTGTGACTGTCTGCTCCATGTACAGCTGCCTTTTTCAAATTTCTCAACTGACATTAAAAATGTGGGAGTGTTATGGTCGTTTGAGATTGTGCTACTATTCACATGCCTAATGCAACCTGCTGTGATGCATCCTGACAGGACTTGTCACCCAGAAAATATGATAAAAACCTGTGTTCTTGCTTGCAGGTCCTTAACACACAGAGGAAAAATACACCTTTTTACTGATGGAATGATTGGAAATGAGTATTGGTCAAGCAGGTCATTGCAATTGATAATCTGTAAGAAGAATTACTGAAGAGAGAGAGTTTTATTTCCTGTAATGAGTGGAAGAAACTACCCATTCACATTTTCATCACCCAAATATTTCTAAAGCATTCTCTCTCATCATAGTTAGCTTAATAAACCCAGAAGCTATGTGTATAACAAGCAGAGGCACTGTCTACCTTTCTAACAGGAATGGAGCATAATTTTATTTGATAAAAGTACATGGTGTCAACTGGAATCACTGGAATTATTTGCATTGCAACATTTGCCTCTAAACCTGAGAGTACTTTTTTTTCTGGGGGAAATGAAAAAAACAAGCCCACTGTAGGCCTCCCTATTTAAGTGGCTGCATTTCTACCATAATCCACAAAAAGAGATGAACTTATTTGAGATAATGCAATGTCTAATGACTTCAGATACAGAATGAGTTTTTGGACAATATGTGGAGCAGAGGGGTTGAGAGTTTACATGGAGTATTGTATCCTGTTTTGGGCACCATACTTTAGGAAGCTTTGGACAGATTGGACAAAGGAGAAGGACAGCAATGATGAAAGGTCTAAAACTGTGGCATAAAGGAAGGGCTGAAGAATTAGCATTATTTAGTCGGGAGAAGAGAAGTTGAAAGGGGATTTGATAAGCCTTCGAATACAAAAACTTGTTATAAACAGATTGGTAGTTAATTATTCTATAGGTCCACAGGGAAAAAGTATAAATAGCAATAAGATTACATTGCAAGAAGAGAGAATTTGGTGGAATATTAGGAAAAACTGTCTAATGCTGAGGGCAGTGATTACTGGAACCAATGAGATTTTAGGGTTTCCATCCCTGGAAGTTTATAAGGGTAGGTTGGACAAACATTTGTCTGGAATGGTTCAGACTGGGAGGATTCTGCTGTGAGCAGGCAGTTAGACTAGATGCTTTTCTGGGTTCCCTTCCAGCCCCACCTTTTCCTGTGATACTTTGAATGTGAGAACTGGCTGAGAAAAGAAAGTTATTGATAACTAATCCATAATTTCAGATAGTTCATAAGTATTGAGAAGAAATACTTTATTACTCTTTCTTAAAATGGCCAAGACATCTGTTGTGAGCTGGTTGTATCCCTGGCATACAGTACTGTATTACTCAGCTGGTTGTATCCCTGGCATACAGTACTGTATTACTCAGAGGCATTTTAGAGCATCTTTACCTAGGCTTGTTTAGTTTGTGATTTGCAGGAAGTACAGTAGGGTAACATTTTCATTCTCCCCCTAGTATACCATAGGTTACACTATTAATAATAATCAGGCATATAGCTCCATATAATCACACGTTGCTTCTCAGAGTCAAACATATTGCTCACTAGCAATTGTATTTGGTGGATGGCTGTACTCAGCGTAGAGGATGTAAATTGCTCCCCATACATCACTATCCTTGGATTCTAATAAACATTTCAGAAGTGATGGGTATTGTCTGAACAATGATTTATATCCATCAACCAAAATCCACCAACCAAAAGGATACCGTTGTTCAGTCTAACAGTACTCATTCATATCATACCCATAGACCAGAATAGGCAGGAGGAAGGCCAAGGAGCCTAATAAGACCAAGTTGAGCAAGAAGTGAAGTCAACAATACAGTTCCAGAAGTTCAGCTACACTGGAGGTCCACCAATGCAAATAGTTGGACAGCCCCAGCAAATCCCTATTTTTCATATCTCAAATCAAAAGATGAGAGAGTAATTTTAAAAAAGGACCCGACAGGAAAAAGGGGAAAGAAATTGGAAATAGTATTATGGGAGTTCCTGATATTCACCAGCGTGATGTTGGGACTCTGCCTTGTGCTCACCATACCTGAAAAAATAGCAAGAATTGATATAGACATACAGAGATTTTACAAGCTGTCAAAGTGAGAATCCATTACAAAAGATAAAAATCTCCTCCTCTAAGAGGTAAATATTGCATGGGAAATTAATCTCTTGGTCTCTAAATCAGGGGTAGGCAATTATTTTGGCCGGAGGACCACTTAGATAATTTTAGTGAGATGTTGTGGGTTGGGTAAACTCGCCTCTCCCCTTGCCCCCGCTCACCAAAATTCCCTCAGTGACCCCTGTGCATGGCCGAGCAGCAAGCAGCATCCAGGATCAGGATTGGCAGGCAGGATTGGGGCTGGAATTGGGGTTGTGGGGCAATGAGAGTGCTGGGCTGGGGCAGAGTTGTGATCTGTGGCCCGCATGCCCCTGCGACAGGCAATAGCTCCATGGGCAGGAGCCTGTGGGCAGTGGATCACAGGTCTGCCCTGGGCCCTGGAGCCATTCTGTCACTGCCCAGAGATCCCAGGGTCTCCACAGAGACCAGCAAGGACCCACGCAGGCAGGGCACACTGGCCGGGTAGAAAGCCATGTCTGGGAGCAGGACAGGTGGGCGGGGCCAGGACCAGGATCTTGGGGCAATGACAGCACAGGGATGGAGCCCGAGGCAGAGCCGCAATCTGCTGGGACCCACTGCACGGGCATGGGCAGCGGATTGAGGCTCTGCCCCAGGCACCAGCCCTGGACCTGCACTGTCACTGTCCCGTGATCCTGATCCCTGGCCCTGCCTACCTGTCCCAGTCCTGGATGTGGTTCTCTGCCCACCTGTGGCCCCATCCTAGCTGCCCATCCATGTTCCCTGCCCGCATGAGTCCTGCTGCCAGTGATGGGTGTGGGGCAGATGGGCCAGGATACCTGAACAGTGATGGCAGCTGGAAAGAGCCACTGCAGAGGATGCTGGGAAACAGAGTCTGGCCACCGCACTGCTCCATCCCCACTGTGTGCTCAGGAGCAGCAGGACCAGCTGCACATGCCATGGCCCAGCCTGGCCTGGGCAGAGCTAAGGGACTCACTGCGAGATAGATAAAATGCCTTGGAGGGCCAAATCCAGCCCGCAAAGTATATTTTGCCCATCCTTGCTCTAAGTGTTTGATAGATGAACCAGGACCAGAATGACTTATTTATAAACTGAAATTTCTCATTTCACAAGTCAACTTGCTACATCCTTCAATGGGTTAAGGATTTTGTTTTCTGCTTTTGGTCCCTTCAAGCCACCTTTGCCTCTCTCAGCAGTTCCCCCTCCCTGTTCCCTATCTTTTGAATTTAAAGTACTTTATGCCTTTCTATTTTCTACCTCTCCTTTCTTCTAGTCCATTCATAGCTTCTGACTATGTAGGCTATTGTCTGTGAAAGTTCATACCTCTCTGAACAAGTTAGTCTTTAAAGTGCCACCATGCCCTACCTTGTGCCTGACTTCAGACTAACTTGGCTAATTACCTCTTTCCATTTCACAACAATTAAAACTTTAAAGGCACTTTTGAGCAGAAATGGTCTCCTTCCTCCTTTCTGTCAAGCAAAGCCAAAAGGTCTTCAGCATGCAGCAATTGATGAAATTTCCATATTATAAATTATAAAGTCATGTGTAGACTATAGCAAAAGTTTAAAACAAAACTGTTCTGGCCCTCAAGAGGGAAGCAAATTTCTATCCTCCTTCAACTATTCACAACCCCCGTTAACATAACAAGTGGAAAATTAAATTTTAACCTCTGGAGAGATTTTTATTAAACTAAATCAACTGAAATTAGTTTTGCCTCTAGTAGTTGGGAACTGTGTTACTAAAACAGGATCACTGGGAACTGGATTGTAGATAGACACAGGAGGGACACCAGCCCACCAATTGTTAGCGCAGACTTAGTGAAGGGGTACTTGGAGGGGCTGGATGCATTCAAATCAGCGGGTCTGGATGAACTTAATCCAAGAGTGTTGAAGGAATTGGCCAGTGTCATAGCAGAGCTGCTGGCACGGCTGTTTGAGCTCTCATGGTGCTCTGGTCAGGTGCCAGAGGACTGGAAAAGGGCCAGTGTGGTCATCTGACCCCAGCGCTCTTTCCTGCCCAGGACAGGGGGTCAGACTCGGTGACCTACTGAGGTTCCTTCCAACCCTAACATCTATGAATCTATAAATCTGGGGGGAGGAAAGCAAGCCCTGGATGCCCAGTTCCACCATAATATATTTATTTAGGTTATTTTTACAGTTTTCTCCAAACAGTGGGGGCAGTGAGGTATCATGAGAAGTATTACTGGATATCTATATCAATAGGTAGGGTGATTAGGGCAAAGGACTGCTGTCCAGGGTAGTATAGGGTTAGGGGTTTTACTTACTGTTCATTTAAATGTACTGCGAGTTTATTGGCTTTCCCCAAATTAACACTGGGTTACTTATTAAATACAAGCAATTTTAAAGATGTGGGGCTTATGAGAAGACTGTTAATGGTACTCTGCAGAGGCATGTCATTTCCCAGAGTTCTGGGTAGAGGGTCAAGTCCATGGCATTTGTTTTAGGGGAAACCCCTAAGATGTTATAGTGCCTTTGTCTGTCCACAATGTCTGTTCTCTGTTGCATAAGTCGCTACACAGCTGTAAGCCCAACCAGGTTTAAATCACTCCCATGAGAGTTTCTCCTGGGAGAATAAATGTCTATACCCATTCTCTTCTGGGAGAAGCCATAGCACAGTCCTCCAGGCTCCCAGGATGATTTGCCTCCTACCCTTTAGGAAACAGTATATTAACTCACTGGATTCTGCTGCTACAGAGGAGCAGGGAACAGAACACATCCCCATATTGTGCTGCAGGGAGACATAGTTTGGGTCAATCAATCTAGGCTGCCCTGTGCACTGCTGCCATTCTGTCTGTGGGCAAACTGAGGGAATCTGCAGAATGCACCAAGATATATGCATGGGGTCCCCCTACCTACATAGTGTCAGTGCTGCAAACTCTCTGCTCTTCAGAGACTTGGCATATAATGTTTCCCAATTTAGGCATCCCTGGATATGTTTTTCTACCAGGAATACAAACCTGGGAGAATTCTCTTAGATTATTTGAACATGTGTATGCAGGCCTACTTAGACTCTGGCGATCTTGGCAAATAAGCATTTGAGTCCCTAAGAATATTCATTTAATCAAAATTAACATAGAAAAGCTGGACCATGAATGAAAAATTAATTGGCTGATATCCACTGTCTGACCAGTGGGAAAACAAGCAGTAAACCAAACTAATAAAAATAAATAGAGATTTTTAGAGTTATTTCCATTTTCATACTCTAACATGGTATCAGTGGCAATGTCTTGGATGCTGATTTTTGAAAAGCATATGGATTCTAACAAATTATCTCAATAATAGCATTGTCTAATTTCATCTTTTCTGTTGCTTTGTCTAAATGGCGGATCAAGTGAAGCACCTATGAGAAGAAAACAGTAACATCATCCCAAGATATGGATCACCTTTGAAACTAAGCAAGATTGGATACAACACAGTGATAATAAATTCATTTGGAAGAGACTCCAGTTACCAAAGGGAAGGAATTCTTAGCTGATCTGAAGGTTTGCTGGCCTGGAACTGCTAGCGTCTGAAGCAGGCGTTGCTGCTAGTGTCTGAGGCAGGCTTGCTGGAATGGCTGTGTGGGGCTAGGGGTGTAGAGTTAAAAATAAATAAATCATATCCTTGACTTCCGCTCCTATGCTAGGAATAGAGAAGCAACTTACACTGGCTAGACTAGAGTCCCTCTGGGGGTGTAGCTTATGTTACACAGGTGGTGGTTTACACACACCAACAAAGGAACTTGTTTGGGCTGGCATACGCTGCATCTCCATGAGTAGGCTTTGCTTGTATAGTTGGAACAGCAAAACATTTATAGCACAGACTAACCCTTGATATTTTGGTATACTGAATATGGCTTTGGTGGCCATGATAATGATTTCCCTAGAGAAGTCTTGCAGAAGCTGTTAGCAGTAGAATTTGACCTGAAATGAAGCAAAAGCAGAAGCAGCTATATATACCAGTTTACTGACAGTAAACCTTGGGGAAAAACTGCAGAGAGGAGACAGCCCAAAGCTCCTGTAATAGCAGATGCAGAAGCAGTTGAAGCAGGAAAGGCTGGACAGTTAGAGACCTTTGGATGGTTTTGAGTGGTCTTTCTCTGTTCTGTACTGACTGCCTAATCACTCCCTATTCTTCCCTCATTCTCTTCACTTTAGCCTTACTCGTGTTGCCACACCTGCCCTATTCTGCCCTACCCAGCTCCCCTGACCCATCTTCCCTTCTATTTTATTTCTATTTCATATAATCATAGAACCATAGAAGTAGGGTTGGAAGGGACCTTGTAGATCTTCAAGTCCAACCCCCTGCCTGGGCAGGAGGGAAACTGGGCTCAAGTGACCCCAGCCAGGTAGGCATCGAGCTGCCTCTTAAACACCCCCAGGGTAGAAGCCAGCACCACTTCCCTTGGAAGTTGGTTCCAGATCCTAGCTGCCCTAACTGTGAAGTAGTTCATATGGATGTCTAATCTAAACCTACTCTCCAACAACTTGTGGTTGTTATTCCTTGTTATCCCGGGGTGTGCTGGGGGAAACAAGGTCTCCCCCAAACCCCGCTGGTCCCCCCTAGTGAGTTAATAGACGGTCACAAGGTCCCCCCTCAGCCTTCTCTTGTGAAGGCTGAACAGGTTCAGGTCCCATAGCCTCTCATTGTAGGGTCTGCCCTGCTGTCCCCAGATCATGTGGGTGGCCCTCTTCTGGACCCTCTCAATGTTGTCCACATCCCTCTTGAAGTCGGGTGCCCAGAACTGGACACAGTACTCCAGCTGTGGCCTGACCAGTGTTTAACATGTTCCCTCTGAATTTAAGCCCTGATCCACACCAGAACTGCAAATAACATGACATTTGCTGCCATCACATTATTCACTTTGTTTGCGTCTCATCCCCTTTCTCCACTAAGTGTCCAGGTCTGCTGTCTATTTATTGAAAGCTCTGGGATGGTCTGCTAGGGAGTGAACAGACCTTGTACAATGGGATTCTGTTCTTGTTTTGCTCTTACCCACACCTACAGTAAATGTTAGTAACACCAACAGTAATAGCTACTCAATCTTCCTCCTGTTGTGATCAGCTGAAACCCTGTGGCTGCTGCTACAGACTTAGCAGAGAAGGTTGCCCTAAAAATAAACCTATCTATAATCCATTCTATGAAGACATAACTAGATACTGAGCCTAAAGAAAAGAGGGATAAACTGAGTTGGAAATGCACAGCATTTTTAAGACTACAGAGCTTTGGGATAACAGCTGATATTATGAGCTGCTCAGCGAAAACCACTTGAAAGGCACAATAATCACTTTAATTGAACCTACAAAGCCCCCAAGAGACAGTAAGGACTGCTCTATTCATGATTTGCATAGATAAAGTACACCTGTAATAAACATCACCCAAAATGACATTCAGTGCCCTTGGGCTGTGTTCTGGATGGGCACTAAATACCAGAGTTGAGCTCACGAACTATTAGACCATAATTCTGTCCCCAGCCCTATCCCCTGTTTGTCATAGAAGGATAATCTGTAGAGGTTCATTTTCACATGGTCTGAGGGTCGCACCTTTTCAAAATACAGTTTCCTGCATTTGTTTATGCTGCTGGATACATCACTTAAACAAGAAGTGGCAGGGTTTATCTCTGTAGAACTGGTGAAAGTGCAAAGCTGGGTGAGCCTCCCAAAGGCCAAACATGTTGTTAGGAACAAAAACACCATTATCACTGGAGCGTGAAACCCCCTCCTGCATGCTCCTCACAGAATCATAGAAATTAAGTGCTGGAAGGGACCTTAAAAGATCATTGAGTCCAAGCCCCCTGTTTTGGCCAGGAATGCTGAGGTTACATATATAGGCTAAAAACTACATGATGGTGTCATCTTGTCTGGAAAGTTTGAAATGCAGGAGAAGGGGGGAAGGAAGAGAGGGAGAAAAGAAAACAAAACAGGAAACAAGCACACACATGGATTTTCAGAGTGATGGGAAAAAGGAACTATGACTGTCTGGAGAAGTGCTAGGATTATTGAACAAGTAATGGAAATTACCTTTGACCTTATCCCATTATCTGCTGAAAAAATACATACAATTATCAGCTCTCCCTCTGTGCTCAGCAATATTTCTGGACTGACTGACAAAAAACATCAAAGCAGGAAGCTTTCCTATTTTGACCAGAACATAAAAGGCAGTAATTATGAAGCACAAGAAAAACATTTTTCATTGCAAGCCATAATTAGTCTGTACAGACCAAAACCCCAGTTCTGCAACTGGGTCCACACAGAAAATCTATGCAGAGCATCACTAACCCCAGTTCCAAATGCAGGCCTGGGACCTAGCTCACAATACTTCAAGGCATCGATCATGCTAAGCATTTAAGCACCTGCTTAATGCATGGTCTTATTTACAGGTTTCACTCACCAACCGCTGGGGTTAGGTTCCTGAAAGTTCCCGTGGGTGGCAAGACAAAAGGCTTATGGGGAAAAATGGCAGGTGGCGGGCTGATGTGCATCCTCAGAAAACTGTGGTTACTCAAAACTGTATACCATGGTAGCCAAAATGGTATATAGAATATTAAGCATGGATACTCAAAACCATGGTTGGGGAGGGAAACCTGTACTTCAGTGCAATAGTTACATGCTTAAAATTAACTGTGTATATATGCCTGTCTGATTTGAGACGGTGTTCTCAGGTTCAGGCCACCACTGACGTATCTGTTTTGACAAGTTTCATGAGATTCTGATCGGCACCAGATATTTATTTCTGGGCCTTTGACGATGCTAGGTAATTCCAGGACTCAAAACTATGTAGAGTTAACAAAATCAATAAGGCTTCTGATCATCACTTTCCAAAAAGGTGATGGTTGAGGCACATTAGTAAATCAAGGCAGAGGGAGCTCATCTTACTGCTACCCATCCTATACCCAACCCCAAGCCTGAAACACTTACACTCCTCAGTAACTTTATACATGAGCAGTTCCATTAAAGCCTGTAAGTTTTTACAGGACCTCAGATCTCAACTGTGCTGAACAAAGGCCTTCACGATACAGCACTGTTCAGGAGGATCTACTCAATTTACAAAACCAACATGGACACTGTAAAAAAAAATGTGAATCCACCTGTAAAACAAAATACAATTTTTACTATGTTAATAGCTAATAAATGAAGTTTATATCAATAGAATAGAACAACACATTTAATGTCATTTTTGCTGTGCTGGACTTGAATCTCCCCAATAGCTTCAATCCTCAAAGGAGGTGAAGAAAGCAAAACTTTCCAAACAACATCCATACGCCAACAACAACCCTACAGTCCATGATAATGTCATCAACCTATCCAACCACATATGCAGTTCAGCTGAAGAGTATGCACTATTGCATGGTCTTTCTTTCTGCCATACTACTGAGCTCAATAACATGCAGCTGTATGGAGACTTCAATAATATTTTCCGCTGCCTGAAACCAAAGGAATATCTCCATGACAAGGGCCATACAATGATAAACCTTCCATAGACTGGACCCATACACAGCATAAGAAGGACAGCTCCTGGACTCCACTTGAGGGCCACAGCCCCACTCTGGAGTTGTAAGCAAATTGTCTTCGCCCCCATGACCATTCTGAGATCACCAAAAAAAACCATTAACATTACAACCTAAGTCCTGTGGAATAAAGTGCCAAACTCAGCCTTAAAAACAATCCAGATATTATCATACAGTAGGCTGATAAGGGGTGTGCCACTTGTTATGGACAAAACACGGATACATACGGGAAGCTGAGAGAACATTTTCCAGCACAGAGCTTTACAAACTCCTGACAGTATCCTATAGCACAATACCAGGAGGAACTGGATAAACTCTTAAAGGATCTACCTTGGGAATCACAGGAAGGAATTTCTGCCTCTACCTCCCAGAAGCCCAAGCCAAACAACTTTTACTTGTTACCCAAGATCAACAAACCTGGCAATCTAGGACAGCCCCTTGTCTCTGGCATCACTGCCATCATACAGGGAGTTTCTGGCTACATTGGCTTTATCCTATTCTCATATGCTACTGGCGCTGCCAGCTATTTGAAAGACACCACAGATTTCTTAAAGAAACTGGGCTTCGTTGGCAAGCTTCCCCAAAGCACCATATTAGCTACCACGGATGTCACATCTCTGTACACCAATATGCCTCATGAGGATGGATTACAAGCCATTAAGAACATTCTTTGTGACAAGGACACTGCTTCTGTTTCCATTACACTCTCCTGCTTTGCCCTCACCTATTTTAGATTTGGGGACTCCCTATACCTACAAACAAATAGCACTTCCATGGACACATATATGGCCCCGCAGTATGCCAACATACAGTAAAATCCCTGTTATCCGGCATGAGTGGGGAATGGGGGGTGCCGAGTATCTAAAAATGCCGGTTACCTGAGGTGGGTGATTTTCAGCTGCATGCGGAGCAGAAGGGTGAAGGGGGTGGCAGCTGCCGCAAGCAGAGCAGGGGCTGGCGGGGTGGGTGGTTGTGGCGGCCTCACATGGAGCAGCTGCAGTTCAGGGTGGTGGGTGGCAGTGGTGGACGCTATGGCGAAATTCCTCCCCCGCCACTGCGTCCGGCCAGAAATTCCAGTTAAGAGAGTGTTCTGGTTACTCAAATGCCAGATAACAGATAGAAGTCCCCTTTCTCCACAGCTGCCCTCATCCCTGCAAAGTACTTAAGGTACATCAAAGACATCTTCATTGTTTGGACACATGGGAAGACATCTCTAGAGAAATGTCATCAGGACTTTAACAACTTCCACCTCTCCATCAAACTAACTCTGGAATAGTCCACCCAGAAAATTAATTTCCTAGGTACTACAGTGAAAGTTTTCAAATGGATACTTCATCACCATATCATATCAGAAACCAATCAACTGTCACAGCTACCTTCACGCCAACAGCTTTCATCCTAAGCACATTGCTAGGTCAGTTGTCCACAACTAAGTTCTATATTACAACCATATCTGCTCTGATCCCAGCAACTTTTCTGACCCCTTTTTACCTATGGGTTTACTGCTTGCTTGTTTGCCTTTCCCAGCATTGCCCACATCCTGCCCCTTCTTGACTTTTATATTCAAATTACTCTCTCCATTTTATACATTGCTTTGTGCACATCTTTTTACAGCATCTGATGAAGTGAGCATGGGATCATGACAGCTTATGCTATATATACACACATATCTCTGATTTAGTTAATCTATAAGGTACAAATCTACTGTGCCATCTGCTTGAATCTCAATGCCATGGGAAGTTTACAGGATCTCTGCCTCTTTCAGTTTTTCTACGATAGTCCTGTTTTTCCACATTTTCTCAAACAAGGGAAGAACTTCCTTTAAATGAACAAACATCTCACTTATAGTATAAAAGAAAGGCAGAACCAGGTTTCCTGGCATTAAATGAACAGAGATGAATAGGATGTTTTGCCTATTTTCAGTCATTATATTTTCTTCACATCTTTTATTAAACAAGGAATATGGGCGCCTGCAGTCTTCTAGCATAGGGCAGAAAGCAAACAATATACTATGAGCTGGCAATGTAGAAAAAAGCAAATGTAATCATTATCATTTCTGAAGATAACTCACCATTGGCTAAGGGCCAAGCCTGCTTGGAATATCTTTTGGAGGAATGCAGAGACAAAAGGGAGCAATGATTGTGCTGGGCACAGAACCAGGAGCCAGAACTACTTGGATCCCTAACAAGTGAAGTGTGCACGGCAATAGGTAACTGTCTCACAGGCACGCGGTCGATGAGCTGGGCTTCCCACAGGTAAATGACTCAAGATAAAAGCTGGGTTCTAGCACATGCACAAACATGTATACACATATGTACGCTTCAGAACATTTTTCACCCTTCTTAGCTTAGGAACCAGGAGGAGATGGGAGCCGCAGTGGAAAGAAGGTAAATTCTCTCCAACTCCCACATCTTGGGCAGTGGTTGTGCTGAGAGTAAGTGGAGCTGCAGGGTATTTCTTGCCCCTTGCACACTGCAATTGAAGCTCAGCCAGGATTGTGGGAGAAAGGAGAGAGAATCACTGAAAGTATGTGTTGGAAGCGACCTCAGGAGGTCTTCTAGTCCAACCCCCTGCTCAAAGCTGTACCATCCCCAATTACATCATCCCAGCCAAAGCTTTGTCTAGCTGGATTTTGAAAACCTCCAAGGATTTCTTTCATTTCAGCTTTTAGGGAGTGGGACATTCTGGAAAAAAATTCTATCTTTCCATTTTTTAAACCATCCTATAGAGTTTAAAGAACATCCATATAGGATTTAAAAGATATTCAATATCCAGGTGTCTCACTGTGGCTTTCAGAGGCTTGAGCTTGAGTTCCAGGTTGAAATCTACCCCTAAATGACCCTAATTGTAAATGTATACCTCCTTCTTCACCCTGGGGAGTCAAAGGTGGATGGACATAATGCATATAAAATGTCCCCTTGGCTATTGTTGATTACATGAACCAGTGCACTTTAGCCACGTTTACTTGATGGGCCATTCAACTTGGGCAGACCACTGACTTTATAATATAAGTTCTGCAGGATGGGCTTAAATAAGGCATGTGAGAAGGCCAGCACTGCCTGTTAATTCCACCTGTTTTCAGGACATTTTCAAAAGAAATGTTCTTATTTAAATGCATCTTTTATATACCTATGTATAGATACTGATCTATATATTGGGATTTTCTAGAAAGGGACAGAGACCTATGGAAGCTACAATGCTGTACTATTACCTTTCCTTCCTTTAAGCCCCTTAACAATAGTGGGGAACCACATAGTGCTTGAAGAAGGGAGGGAAGGAAGGAAGGAAAAGAGATGTATGTCTATGTACACAAGCATGTGTTTGAAAAGAGTATTCTCTTGAGTCCCTTCACCAGGAAATGAAGCTATTGTATGCTCCAAATCCCAGTAAGGAAATACTGAAAGAACATCAGTTCACTTAATATTTACAAATCCCAGCCTGACAGGGAACTCTCACCCCAGAACTGGAGGGGGGCAGGCCTTTTACAGGGAGAGTCTGTGTGCCTCAGATGGGGGAACTGTGCACAGAGACAACAGAGTGTGGAGAAAATTTCCACGGTTACCAACAGCCCTGGTATTTAATGCATTTATTTATCTGCCCTGTAGCAGATGCATCAAGCCCAGCAAAGCAGAACCACCCAATGAGAGAATCCTGGGTGTGCACAGTGTGATGGGGCAAACTGGCCAGGAGGTGAGGGGCTTAGGAGTAAAAGATGGCTAGCCTCAAGCCAGTGATCAGTTGAACCCTGACTGTGAAAGGGAGAGGACCTTCCAGGTGCACTGCTGTGGAGCCAGAAGGAGACAGTAAGGAGAGCCCTACTATACAGGCAGAGAAGCCTCGTGTTCTTTTGCTCTGCCTTACCTTTACCCCAGGGTGGGAATAATTCTGTTCCACTTGATTTTGTGAATACCCAGGGGGACTGCATCTTCCTTTGTTTTCCACAATGGTAGAGATAACTAAAACCAGAGGATGGGATGTGGCTAATAAGAAAGGACTGGAGACCGTGCAGGGGGTTCCTGGGAGGCATTCTGGGTTATGAGCCCAAAGGGATGGAGACAGGGGCAGGTTGAAGCTGAGGGGGCCAGAGCCTGCATCCTGAAGGCAAGAGAGGGGCATGCTAAAGGCCGAGGGGGCCAGAGCTTGAGCCTTGACAGAGCAAAGCATGTCTGAGGAGAGGCTGGGACTGAGAAGCCAGGCCAGAGCCAGTGGTCCAAGGCTTAGGAGTCCCCAGCTAGAGCAAGTAGTGGGCCAAAGCAAAGGGGGCTGAAACCTGTACAAGCTGGTATCTGGGTTGAGGGTAAAATCTGTAAGGCATGAGTCTGGCTATAGGGACAGTGGAAACCACAAATCCAGCATGTGGTGGCCTAAGACACCAGTAGGACCAGGAGGACCACAACTTAATGCCCAAGAGGCAAGTTAGTAGGGGACTAGTTTCACTCTGGGGACCTTGAGGCAGCCTCTCAAACATCAAGACATGGCAGGAAAATAGCAAGGGAAGACTCTCTCAGGAGCCAGGCTAGGGCATCAGAGGGTGTCACAGCCACCCTCAGGGCATGGGTCCTGTTAGGCTACTGGTGGGTGTAACTAAAGCTGGGTGACTTGGGAGGTGTGGAAAAATAACAGCTGCCATAGCAGCCAATCAGCCATACCACTGGCACCAGCACTAACAACCAGAGCCACCAAGCTGCCTGGCTACATCTCTACTCCCCATCAGACAAAAGCCCCAAAATGAGGTCAACCAGGCTTTGTGATGCACACTGAAAACACAGCCTTCCAAGCTGAGGAATGGTGAGGTGTGCAGATAAACATGTTGAAATGATTTCATTTCGTCATAACCTCTGCTTCCAGGATCTGCTGGACCGAAGCATCCTAGATCGTTCAGGAAGAACCAGTCCTTTTGTTAAACCAGCCAAGGAAGACAAACTACAGCCAGCAAAACACTGAGGTAATAGGCAGTCTCAAATTCTCTCTCATCATATCTCTGTTTGTATTTTTGCAAGGTCACCATTTTGTTCCTACTTAAGAATAGCAAGATTCACTTCTTTTCCTTAACAAACTTATGAACAGCTGTGACAGCTGCAACTCTCCAGGACTCTTCTCCTGGCCCAGCTGAAATAAAAATGGAGATCTCAGAAAAGAAAATGTGGCCTTCACCACATGATGACCTTGGACACATGTTGAGCCTTGTCATATGGAGGGACTAATCCTGCTGTTGCTGAGTATTCCAGGTGGTCCTGCTATATTTCATGCTTTCCCCTTCCTATTCCTCAGTTATCTTTCTGCACTTTCCTGTCTTAAAATTCTCTCTCCAGACTTCCTCTAGGCCTTATATAAGCTGCCAAGCCCCTTCCCCCCCACCCCGCCTCTTTTTATCATTTTTTATTCTTTTTTCATTCTATATTTAGTAGTTTTCCTCCTTTTCCATTTAGTTTCCTCATTCTCTTATTCATATTTGTTTTCTCCTATGCATTTCCGCTTTTCATGGTCTTCCATATGTTTGTTTCTTTTGCTCACCTGCTTCCTATTCCCTCCATTCATTAGCATCACTGTTCCTGCGCAACAGCTCTCTGACCTGCTTCTATTTCAGTCAACTTCCTTCTTTCCACCTGGTGTTGGAAAAAGTGTCACTGAAAACACTTTAGACAAAAGCTCCAGAAGAAGAATTTCAGGAGCATTCAGTACCCAAAAGCTTCCACTAGGAAAAAAAGCAGAGGTGCCAGCTACTGAGAGCTTTTGGAAAATCTGGCCACTTCATTGAAAGTGTTTTCTTGACCATCCTCTGAAGCACTGGATATTGGTAAGAGCTACCATTTGGCAGCAGGTGCACTGGTGGTCCTAACAATACTTAAAAGCTTCTCAGGTGTCTGACTTAGCTTTGGCTAAGAAGCCTAAGCTTACACATAGCTCATGGATTCAGGATAACACGTTATGTTAGAACACATTGTATCATGAATTACATTATATTATGCATTATATCATGCATTACATTATAGTTCACACATTCAGGATCCAACCGATTGTCAGATCTGGGATCAGGAAGGAGCCCTCTCCCCATCTACTGTTCTTCTTCCTTCCCCCAACCAGATCAGACTGGCAAAGCCCATTCTTTTTCTTTTCTCTCCCCTCTAGTGAGGGACACGTCAACCTCCCTAGAATCACCTGGGTCTGTTTTAACATAACAAATTAGCAGCTCTTGCTGTAATTGCCACAGGATTGGTAATATTCTTGTTTGTCCTCACCTTTGCCTACAGCACACTGAATTTGTTTTTTTAACCTGGGGGCATGTTGCTGTGGTGTGGGCAATACTGGATTTTTGGGTGCACCCATTTGGACACCATGGTAACTCAGGGGACTGGACCTGATGGCCAAGGAGGTCCATTCCAGTCCAATGGCCCCAAATATCTAAAGAAGAATGGAAGCCATTGGATAACATCCAGCCCCATTTTAAGTTTACAGCTGATCAGAAACGTAACAATGACTTGGATTTCACCAAAACATGTTAATTTTGCCAAAATCAAGAACTTGTCACAGGAAACACGGTTCAGTGGCAATTTCTCAGGTACAGGATGGATTTTGTAGAGAAACAGAAACTCACACCACAACAGCCAGCAGGTTAGGATACTCACCTGTCATGTGGGATACCCAGGTTCAACTTCCTACTGTCCGTGATTCAGACTTGAGTCACCCACATCACAGGTGAGCTGTCAGGAGTCTGCTTGCCTGATGCCCAGACAAGTCCCAGCTGGCACTGACAGCCTAGGTGAGACTGGCTGCAAGCTGCCTGAGTGCACACTGCTGGCCCCAGGAACGTGCTTGGGTGTGACTGCTGCACAGAAGCAGTAGTCCTTGCAGTGCACTGTGAGTTTGCAACAAGACAGGGTCCCTTTGTCTGGCCCCAGTGTGCCTGATTCCTTGCTCCTAGTCCTGGTTCCTGCTCCTTGGTTCCCTGTTCCCTCTGCCTTGCTCCTGCCCACATCCTTGCCTCGCTCCTACCTGCATCCTGCCTTGAGCACCAACCTCTTGGACTCCCCAGTATTGTGACACCCCAGACATGATCTTCTCAGGCTTGTGCCTTTGCCCCTAAACCCTAATGACTGGGTCGTACCCATGATGTAAGCATGAGGGGGGGGGGGCATAGAGAGGGAGACACCCCTCAGAGGCAGGGAGTTGATGCATTTTTGTGATGATACAGGGAATCTGACTTTTTTAGGTATAGATTATGAAATTGCTGAATGCCTGAGTAGATGTGGAGTTGGTGATACATCGTCAGGACTGCATCTCTTCTTATCTCCCACACCAGAAGCAATGGAGGAAGTGTTCATTTTGGATGGCTCCCATTCAAAAGAACTGCACATTAGATCATTGGAAAAGGCAGTATCCTGGGGAAATAGGTCCTTGAAAGCTAGTGGGCAGACCGAGTTAGTGCTCTGTGAAAGTGAGCATGTAAGCTACTGAGGAGAATGAGAAGGATTAGTACTGGACTGAGGTGCCCAGACCACAAAGTCCATGTTCCATGAACAAGGAATAGGAAGAAAGCCAGTGCCAAAGAAGTGTACTAGGAAGGTCCACAAAGAGAGATTGCCTTTCTGGTTCCAGCCTATTCAAACCAAGGGAAGCTAAGAGCCTGGTGAGCGTCTGTTTAGGGAAACTCTACCAGTGCTTTGTGAAAATACTGCTTAGTGCTTACAGTATAGAGCATTTTCTGTCTTCAAATGCTTTGCAAATGTGCAGCCCCAGAAATGAGATGGGGAAGTTTATGGACTGGATATGAAGCACACACTGGAGTTTGGTGACCTGGAGACTGAAGAAATCTTCATTCAAGAAATACCAGTACATTTTCCAAAGAAATCTATTCTTACTTATTATCTGTGTAAGAGGAAAGCCAAGAATTTTTTTAAAGGGTTTTACCATGATGATCATACTGAGAAAACTCCTTTGATCCAAATAACCTAAGTAAAATTGTTCTCATTTCTCTATATTAGCTACCTTTCAATAATGTTTAAAACTGAACTGTTGAGAGGTTGTGAGATGGCCCTTAATTAAAACAAGTAGTATCTCTCTTAAATAGTTGTATTATTGTATCCAAACAGCTCACAGTATTTAATGCATTTATTTTTACAATACCTCTGTGACACAGGGAAGTAATATCAGCATTATGCTACAAATGGAGAAATGAAGCAGTGTGAGCTAAGTGATTTGCCCAAGGTCACACAAGAAGTCAATGGCAGAGCAGGGAATTGAACTCCAGTCTTTCAAACCCCAGGCAAGTCCTTAACAACTAAATCATCCTTCCCCCATCTAGAACATACTGTAACCCATACTTCACACATTGTGGCAGCTCAGCTATATGCTGTCATCTTGCATAATGGGTGCCGTCATTTTAATGAGAACAAGAAAATATGCATACTGTCACCAGTTCAATTTGTCTTCACACTAGGTTGGTAAATTAAACACCACCACACAGATAAGAAGCAAATACTGAATTTGAAGCACTGATTCTACTGAATTATTAGACTACAGTAGTGAGGGCTAGAGAGATCCATTTTTAGAACCCTGAAAATGTTTTTTAAAATATACAACTAGTGATTTCATAGGTGAATGTTTAATCTACAAGGTAAAAGCACAAATCTTGTCACTAGCTGATGAGAGAAAATATGAATCTGTATCTGAATACTGTAATTACTCATTCCCTAGAAGTCAACAATGTGCTAGATTCTACCTAGAACAAAGACTGTTTCTGCCACCAAAAGTTCATAGTCTTTATTTGGTGCAACAATAACTGAGAGTCATAAACAGACAAAGGGGAAAGTTCCTTTCAGATTTGCTGGCTTTTGGTTGAACTTTCACCCCTTACCTCTCCTGCTACAAGTTTAATTCCAAAAGTGAGTGTATGAGGTACTTAGCTAAGACAATAGAAGTAGCATACGTGTTTCAGCCGGAGGCAAAATAGAGGATTTCATTACCAGTATTTCTGAGGGGGTGGGATAGATCATTAAGGTGAGGGTCTAAAAGACCCAAAAGGAGAAGAGGGTATGAAGGTAGAGAGGAGAAGATCGTGATGTAGAAAAACAATCTGGCCACGGAAAGGGGCAGAATTTAGAACTGTTTATGTAATCATTATGAAACAATTTGAGAGCCCTGGATAAAGAATGAAAAACAGGTTGCCAACCTTTCACTTGGCATCTAGCAAAACTCAAAGCTGAAAGACCACCTGTCATAGTTAGTGAGAGGGCACAAAAAGTATTAGAAGATAAGCATCAATCTTTTTTGATGGCAAGCGCTTTGGGGAAATCTTTTGTTCTTGTTTCTGTACAGCACATAGGACAAAGGAGTCTTGATTTACAACAGGGGCTTTTAAGAGCTACCTCAACTGAAATTAAGGAAGCAATTATGGATATAGGTATGAATATGGACATAGCATTTTCTTTGACAAAATATTGCCATATTACAGGTTTACATGCATCATTCCTTGCAAATAAATGCGTTGTGCATGCACCCACACAATTAATGCAATTGTAGTTGCATCATATTCTTTCTGCACAGTATAAATTTAATGCTTGTACACTACCAAAAAAAAGTAAAATACTACCACACATTTCTGGCTAGCATTCTCTCATGAATATCAAAACAAATTGTCTGACAAGAGTGCATGAAATGCCACTTAGCACGTAATGTCTGTTATACACACCCACATGAGACATTAGCCCCTTATACTAATTAATATATAGTTTATAATGCTTCAAGGCAGGGTATATGGAAGATGGAGAAATACAAGAGATAGATCAGCTCTACTTCACCATTATATCATTTTAAATTTAAATACATTCACGTCCTTTAATTTTGTAAACAAGATAGGCCTTTCCCACTAGCTTCCAACTAAGCATGACTACCAGGCATTATTGGAAGGATAGTGCAAAGTAAAAATCATTACTCAGATTATATTAAGAGAATGCATCACTGAAAACCTCTCTTACAGGCTCATCATATCCTTAAATTCCTGTTTGCTTCCTATTCTGTAATACTATTTCAGTAAACAACTGCACCTGCCTGGCTTCCCCCTGCTCCTCCTCCCCCCCCCCCCCGCACCTTACACAGACACCTCTCAGCATTAGCTAGCAGACCACATGCTGGCTGCAGTCCATACCGTGGCAGACGAGACAAAGGCAGAATCAACAGGTAGCTGGTAGTGTCCCTCTGTTGTTTTCTAATGGGGTGATAAACACTGAGTTGGGGTGATAAAGACTGTTATCAATTTCTTTCTGGGCTGTTGAGAAGAGGGGGAACCCCTCCCTAATCAGAGTGTCCTGTCCAGGCCTGACCATGGCCCCCCCTGAGCTCAGCACCATGGAAGGGAAGGGAAGACTGCTCTAGCGCCCCCCAACTTCTAGCCTGAGCCACTGCAGGCATGTACCTACATTTCTTTGGTCCAGAGGGAATGTCTGAATGGTTGGAAACTGGTTCAGCCTAGCCAGGTTAGACTAATCTGCAAAGATTGAATCAATTCAAGCTCAGGCTTTTTGAATGTCTGTCCCTAGCCTTACAGTTTATAGAGTTTGTGCTAAAAGTCTACAGAACATAATGTAGCATGATAAGCTTTTCTGTGTTTGACTGCATGATAGACAGCAAGAATAGAATTCCCTTTAGCATCTATAAAATTACTACAAACCCTGTCAGCAAATGTATTATTCTATACCAAAATCTGTAGGAATTCTTCAAAAAAAGTTAGTGCAAAGCCTCTTACTTCAAAATACATTATAGTCACTCTAAATGAATGTCTCTCATCAACACAAAGACAATCATTGGATTCCAAACTAAATAAAAGGCTAAATGGTAAAGGTAATGAAACTTGTTCATAACATCGAAAGGATCTTGGTTATCTACATGAAAGACAGTTGCTAACACCCTTACAGCATCATGCACTAGGCCAGTTGTGGCAATTCCTACAACAGATCATCTCCTTTATTTAATGATTATCCAAAATATTAGTAAATAGCTGCCATAAGTAAATGAATTCCTTTAAGGTTCAAAACTAGAACCTTAATTAGAACCAAAAACCAAACTAGAACCAAAACTAGAATTTACTCTAGTTCAAAACTAGAACATGTGTACAGATCAATAAGTGGATATATTTGTTTCCTTTAGCAAATTCAGATACTCACTTTTTTTAAAGCAAAACCCTTGTATACATCCAGAAGTTCAGGTTTAACAGGAATTAACAGATTACTGGAGGAACTAAACAACCTCTTAGATGACTATGTTCATACACCAAAAATCTACACACTACTGCTCTACAGCACTGAGAGAACGTGGTCTCTCAAGAAGCAGATGAAGAGCAATGAGGCAACTTTAGCACTACTTGCAGTATTCAGTGAATCTGGCCTGTTGGTTATATTAAAAGATCTCAACCTCCCTAGAGTCAAGTCTCACTAGCTCAAAATGCATTTACTTAGGTTTTATTTAATGAAAATAAATAGGTGGATATAAACATTTCAAATACCTCATTCCTGCTGCATACACACATCAGGGTGCCTGCCACATGCAATTTTATTAGTGCTTTTTTCTTTTCTGCATGGAAGAATTTTCCATTTTAGAGGAACTGATGAAACTCTCATGATCTGAGCCCAAGTCTGGCAGCAACTACAATTAAGTGAAGGAGAAGGGGGCAGGCAATCTCCTGACCTAAAAATATAATTTTAGAAGTAATATTTATAGAATATACTGTCAGACCTAGCTGCTATACTAACAATCTACAACATACAATATCCAACTGAGACAAATTTAGCATGCAGTGTCTGCAAGCCAGGCCGGAAAGAGACTCCCTTTTCTTTACATGGCCGGCTGCTCCTTTGCACGGACGCCAGTCCTAACGTTATCAATGGTAGTTCACAAAATACAAACAGGACAACTACAGCACCAGAAGGTGGAATTTAATTGATTGGTGCTGTTCTTATTAATATGTGCATTGCTAATATAGAGTAATAATAGACCACCTGTAGTAATAGGGTGTCAGGGGAGGGAAAGGGGATATTCCTGTATTGAAAAAATTACATTTCTGGGTTGTGATGTGCGAAACTGCACCAATCCCCCAATTGTGGCAAAAATCTTTTCATATACCAGGGCTCATTAGAAATCCGAAGCAAAGAACAGCTTTGATTGGGGAAGTAAGTCCCCTAGTTCTAACTCGCAAAGTTTCACACACTGAGTTTTGTTGTGAGGTTCAGGTTTTTAGAGCCTGCTAAAAATCAAGAGGCGGCTTAGCTCCAAAAATACCAGGGCGTATGTGCTTTGAGTTTTATACAATCATCCCCATCTGTAAATCAATGCAGGTTAGCTTAAAATTGTATGTAAAATGGATGAGATGGATACCCGTATCAGTTTACTTCTTTCAACAAAGATAAGTGAAGGGTGGTTTTGAGGGGGAAACCATGCAAAGATCAATGGCTCTGCAGGACTTCAAAGTCCAGAAACTACAATAGGCAAAAGTTAGCAATGTCAGCTGATCTTCCCTCTGTGATTTTAGGTTTGTATAAGTACTGAGAGTTTAAACTAAAATTCTGAGGGTGAACACACACACAAGCCAAAATAGGGGCATAAGTAGGCATTGGTATAGAATAATGACTGAATTAAGCTTTTAAGACAGAAGTGACTAATTGCTCTTTTGCAAGATGCCATAATAACTGGGCTTCACTGCTACTAACTAGTGTTCTGAAAATGCTGCAGTAAGATTTCAGAATTGCAAACAAAGGTTTCACCTTCATTTGGAAACCTGAGCCAATCCCTCGAGACAAAGTTGAAGTTCTGTGAATCTAGGAGGCTCTGCAAGAACTGCTGGTGTTGCAGGAACAGATGGCTAGAGCCAGGTTCCAAGGTGAGAGGAAGGGTAAGCCCACTGGGGATTGGGAAGAGCTGGGTAAGGAAAGCTTTATACAGGTGAGGATTTGCAGAATAGGCTGTGTGGGAAATGGGCATATCATGGTAAGAGCCACATTTTGGATTTGACTTGTAACCACTGGAATATTGTCCAGCCCTTGAACAGAGCTCAAAATCAGGAGCTTAGAGCAGCTCCAAATGAGCTTATTTTACATTGAAGACTCTTGAGTTGAGTTCTCTCCATTGTCTGTGGAAAGTACAAGAAGGCAAAATCTGAACAGCAACAACATACTGTTCCTACTGTTACAATCTGAGATATAGAAAGGGCAAAAACCTGTACAAAAGATGAATGAGACCCCAACAAATCTAAATAACTCTAAATGGTAACTTTAAGGAGATGAAGCCATAATTTGAGAAGAGCGAGACCCTCAGGTCTGATTTTAAAAGGTGCCAAGCAGCCTCAGCACCTTGATTGCTGAAGGATTGGTGGGTATTCAAACCCTGGTAATCAAGCCAGAAGACTATGCCCATCAGTGTTCAGTGTGTCCAGATCCTGGAGCTTTAAAAAAAGAATCAGGAACAGAAAAATCCATCAGGAAAGGCAGCCTACAATATTTTACTTTGTAACTGGAAAATGGGAAGTCTGTGCGTGTCCCAGAAGAGGCAACAGTGAATCCCATACAGTGACAGTCCACTCAGAAGACAGACAAGTGCTTTTAGATGACAATGATAGCCCACTGACAGCTCAGTTCCTGTGCCCGGCTCAGTCTTATGAATGTCACTCTGGAGAAAGAGTACAAAAAGAAAAAGGAAGCAGCACAAAAATCTGTCTCTTGGCTACGTATTAACTGTGCCTTAGCTTCACAGCTCAATGGGGCCGCAATAGTTCCTGTCAATGAGCAAGAAAGAATGGATGAAAGGAAATGGAAGAAAGAGAAATAACAATAAAAAGCCCTAAACAGTAGATAAACAACAGGAATGCAAGCAAGAGAAAAGGACTGACCTATTTCTCATAAACCAGGTTAGTTAAAATGCTCCATTTAAAAAATGACACAGATTATATATTTTAGGGAAAAGATTACATTTTTTATCTATTCATTCCACATGCCTTATAAAGGGATGGACATTTTAAAACCATGAATTAAGTTTTCCATGATTACTCAGGGGGAAAAATACTTTGTAAAGAGGAAAGTAGGGAATTTCCCCTTGCTAAGGAACATCTCATCACATCACCAATGTCTGTCTGTTATGACTTTTAAAATTGTTCTTGCCAACAATTACTACACAAGTGAATTTCATGATTCAACTTAGCCATCTCTCTCAGCGAAACAGTGAGAAATGCAAGTTGCACCAGAGAAAATGCTCTCACTCTGAGCAGAGGCCAGGGGATTAACTGGATATCAGCATCATTTTTGTGATTGCCCTTTTTTAGGGAAAGAAAATGGTTATATGTAGCCTGGCACTTTTGAGTGAGAGAAGAATACTATTATACAGGACTGAAATGATATGCAAATGGCAAGCTGGAATGCAATGGTGTATTATTTTTTAAAAGTCTGACAGTGGACAGCCTTTTTCCATGGCAATTTGAAGGAGTTCACATGAATTTTGCTTGGTAATCCTTACAAGAAACCTTGTACTTCAGAATTTCAGTATCTCCTGCTTATTTACTCATGATCTCTTTTGGGACTTTTCATGAGATTTCTTAGCTGGGAAATGTGCTTCAGCCCAAAGGAAAGATGAGAGGAAAGTAAGCGAAGATTGTATTTCTCTACCCTACCAAGGGAGAAGCCAGAACTGTCAGCAGTCCAAGGAGGGAAGGCGAATGTCTGGACAGAGCAAAGCCCCTATAGGTGTTGTGCGGGGGGGGGGGGGGGGGGGGGGGGGGGGGGGGGATGAAGGAGGGAAGCTCTATTCTTCCATGTTGTACAGTTTTGCTGCTCAGCACATTTTCTTCAGTGCCTCCAGAGTTATTATTTGAATGAAATGTCATTCAGGTTTCTCACCTCCATTCAGAAAGTGTGGAAAGTATTGTGGGTACAGATTGAGAGGGAAAAACAATATAGGGTTGCTTCAATTCCTCCTCTTTTTGCCTCTGCAAAACTTCTGCAAGGGCAACATTTCTCATCGAAAACATCAGTTACTTCCCAGCTCTGGTAACATTTATCATGATGCTTTCTTGCTTAGACCAATTTGCACTTAATATTGTACTCATGCAACTGTCCTATTTTCAGCTGTGAGTTAATCTCTGAGAAGTTTTTATCCTTATTATATTCAGGCGTTAAAGATGGAGTCATTCATCAAATCAGAGAGAAAGGCTACCCTTACATCCAAAATTCAAATGAGAATGAAAAGCTATCCACTTGTCTTAGGTTCCTATTGCCTCTACTTCAGAAGTTACATACATGGTTTTACACTTCTAAATTCCCAGAATTTCTTTATAGACTGAAGAAAAGGTTTTAGCAAAGAGGTTTCCTACCCAAAACAGTGTTGTTTTGCAAGACTAGCAGACATTAAAAAGCTCTCCAGTTTTGTAACTCTGCAGGGCCTGAAAATAATTAGATTACACAAGTATATTTCAATTTGTTTTTTGTGACCCTTGAAACAAAACATAGAAAAGTTCTTCCTCTGAGGGCTCTTAGAATACACTTCAATCCATTTTTAATTAAGTCTAAACAATTTTGAGCAAATACAGTTAAGACCATTGGGCCTTCCATAATGGTGAGTGATTCCAGGGTATTACAGACTTTGATAATAGGAGCATACTAAGATTTACCTCTGTTAATGCCTGTTTCAACAATTAGCAAGCAAAGTCAAACATAACCGGAAAAGGTGCACAAGCCTGATGCAAATGAAACAGCAAACTCATCTCCACCCAGGAAAAATATGTACCTTAAAAGTAGTGGTACAAACAACACTTGCAAGCAAATAGGACAACAGAACAGTTAAGAGGTCTTTTGTGTTTCATCAGGATGAAAATTAGGCCTATCGGGTTGGAGGGGAGAGGGGGGATGGAAAATGAGACCAGAAAGAACTGAAAAGTGATGTTATTTCCCAGCCCCACTCCACTCCATCTTGATTGTTTTCAATGTAGGAACATTTTTAAAATTAAGATGTTTTTGAAGCGCATACAAAATGTCACATCTGGATACAAAGCTTCCAAAAAAAGTTAAAATTTTATTATGTTAAATGGCCTGGAAACAAGTCATAAGTATCTTTTCATCTGAAAATACTGTTTTCAGCTAAGTAGAAATGTAGCAACTTTTTTAGGGCAGTCAGTAACTGTTTCCCAACAGTGGGCTCATCTACATGTTCATTAATGAGCCCTAGTTACTGCGCATTTGGTTTAGTACTTCCTTATGGATGGGTGCTTTAAATCTCTTGCATAGTGCCTCACCTTTTTAGGGGTGCCTCGAGTCTAAAGGGTTTGAGAACCACCAGGCGTGTCTACATGAAACACTTACTGTGCATTAGCCTAATAACACTGCGCAGCAGTGTGACAGTTAAGAGGTTGCAGACCCCAGCTGCCTCACAGCCCTCCCAGGGTCTGGATGCTGTGCGTCCCCCTCAGGAAAGGGGTGTGGCTTTATTTCTCGTGCTGCCTCCTGACTCAACCCAAGCTCTGAAAGGTAAGCCTGCTACACTTACATTACAACAAAGGTCTTCTGGCTGCCTTCAACTTGCACATGAAGGAAAAGGCCAAAGCTGATCACCTGCAGGGATTTTGTTTTGCTGGTGAACTTATAAAATAATAATTAATTGTACTTTGCTTACTTGTTTGTCAGGGGAATTACCTAGGAAACAAATATTATAAAAGGGCTCCTTTAGATCTTCTAACAATATGTCTGCAAATTTACATACAAATTATACTTAGCATTTGGGGTCCTGGCATACTGCCAATGAAGGTCTCTGTTAGAATTCCCAGCCAAAATGCTGATTGCTGGGATTGTCGAGTTTGACAAATGCCAGGGAAGGCAGTCAAGCCAGTAACCTTTTCCAGGGCTCTCCTGGTCCTGGCATACCACACAAAAGATAATTCAAATCTTAAATATATGTGAAATACTGGATGATTTGATTTCTCCTTTCCCTCTCAGAGGATAATATTTTTAAAACCATAAATAGTAAAGAAAGAAAGAAAAAGAATAGATAACAGGCAGCAGCAATGGGTGGGGAGGACCAAAGATGCAATTTGGCAGCTGAAATCTACCCTTTCACTCTGCCTTGCACACACTGGAATGTTGTCCCTGCCAGTTAATACCAACTGTGTGGCATAGAAGACTAATTTAATGTAGAATAGCTTTATTGCACTGCTTTTTAAACCATTGTATATTTGGCAACAGGGATGCCATCTATCCTCTATACCAGTGGTGCCCAACATTTTGGCCCATGGGCCAGATGGGCAGTGCCAGCTTCAGCCTGGACTAGGCCAGCACGCAAGGCCAGTGGAGGGGTCCCAGCTGGCCGTGGGGGGAGGGGGGAGCAGCCCAGTCCTGATCTGGGTGGGATTGGGTGGGCTGAAAAGGCCCCTATCTGGATATGTGGAGGGGGCAGGGAGTAGCCTAGCCCTATGCAGGCATGCACAGGGTGGGCCCAGCCCTGATCCTACTGTGCCACCGTGGCCCAGGCAGGACTGGAGCTGCTCCCCAGCTGCTAATCTTTTCCAACCCATGTTCATGCAGACCAGATGTCACAGATTTGGCCTGTGGGGCAGAAGTTGAGCACCCCTGCTCTATACAAGTGCTCTCTGTAGTCTCCATTGCATTCTATATTTTTAGAGTAATTTCTATGGAGCTCTGCTTACATTGTTACAGTTACAGTAGTCTTACCCCTGATCAACTCTAAATAATGTGAGACAAAGTTCCAAACAGGCGCACACAATGATTGATCATCTCTTCTCTAAAACATACACCCAGTCTACACCAAGTCTAAGCAAAAATAACAAACAAAAAAAAAGCAAACCACAAAAAAACCCAAATCTACTTTCTGCTTATCTTCACTCTCAAGCTGAATAAATAAAATGTAGTGAATAACAAGAACAAACAAACTCATTTCCGATACCCATATGCACTTGCAGCAATCCTGGCTCAGGTCACCAATCTTCAGTTTTCTGCAGTAAATCACAAAGGTAACGAGCTTGCCTGAAAGGCAGCACTTTGGGGAATGAAAGAAAGTTAGGAGCGATGAACCTACCTTTGTAAAGTGATAACAAGATGTTGAGAGATAAAGCCATGCTTATTTTTTTCCATACAATCTTTAGAATCCTCCTGCAGGACTCCAACTATAGTGAATTACTGAGTAAAGCCATGAATCATATCTATTATAAAGTCAGCTCTAGCATGAAGAGGAATAATTCCCTTCCAGTAGAGATTTGCTGACTTACAACAAGATTCAAAGTTACTGGCAAGATGGCTGAAAATGTGTAGGCTGTTGCTTTACATCCTGACAGATAATAGGTACGTATAGGATTATGTCATATTTTACACATACTCTTTCTGGTGGGTTTTTACTGCTTAATTCCAATACAGCCACAATTATAACCCTGCTTTCCCATTCAGGCTGCAATGCAGAGCTGGATCTGCATGATTTTTTATTGTTTTATATGCTCAATCCTACTTTCATATCTGATCGGCTCACCTGACTAAAGGGAAATTCTGCCAAACAAACTGTCAGTGTTCCCTCTATCCACTTATAAATTGCCATGCTCATTTATTTAAGCTTCATAAAATAGCTGTCACTTAGCCAAACTATTAATCTTTCATTAACTGGGATTATAATAGCATCCCCTAGCTTCCCCTGCTCTCTCTTCCCAACACAACACAAAGCCTGGAAATATCAGTAGAGTCGGGGTGGCAGGGGGTGTGGAATGCATCCTGCATTGGAACCTTCTTAAGTATCTTTTCATTGTTAAAACTTGCTGTCTTGCTGCTAAGTCCACCATTACTGAACTATCCCTTACATACAAGACTGAACTGCCAGCATGTTTCCAGTTGTTTCACATCCTACAATACATGTAAATATTGCAGCGCATTAAAATGAGAGAGAGAATGAATGTGTGCATCTATATACCTGTATATTTATCTCTCTCTTTCCTAATACACACACACACACACACACACACAGAGAGAGAGAGAGAATCTCTCAATGTGCAGGAGGTTACCCCGATTCCTTACACTTGCCTGTGACCTGTCTTCTTGTAGCTCAGGACTTACCTTCATGCTTGTGGGGAAGGAAGGTATAGGGGCCAAAAAGCTTGATGCTAAAAAGCTTGTTCAACAGCTCTCCCAACTATACAGTTGGTCCAATAAAAGATACCATAAAAATCCTTGTCTCTCCTACTCACACAAACAGGAGAGAGATTTATATTTATCTAGATATAGATATGATTGATTGATCTCTCTCTCAAATATATATATATATATAGACAGGCATGCACATGGACACACACACACACACGCTGTTAAAAGCCATATCTTGGCAAATAGACCTAGGCAGTTGCACATCATGTATTGAAGTCATATGACTGGATCGATAACTGTAGTTATGCACATGGAGAAAGATTATAAAGCCACTTGCATAAATTTAGGTGCCTGCAACTACAACAAAAGATATAATATAAATAGATGATTGTGATTGCAATAGATGAACAATGGTCTTTACTAAACCTAGACAGGGAAAAGTTTTTTGTTCTTGGCACCTTCCACACTTCCAAAGTAATACCTGCCCCAGCCCTCACTCTGAGAGCTGATGAAGCTGTCTCTGAGACTTTTCAGCATAAGAAATGTAGTTATGTTGTAGTACCAGTTCCATATGCAAATAAATGCTTGCTTACCAATACAGCCTCAGCCAGGAGGCCATAATCAATGATCTAGTTAAACCTTATCCATTTCCCAATACTTAGCTCTTCAGTGAGCAAAGCCAGACCTCATAAGAGCTGATGATACCACAAGTACTGAACCTAAAAGCAGGGCAAAAAAAGCTGCCTTCTTTCCAGTACTGCAGATCTTTAAAACAGCACCAAACTCCTGCTAAAGCATCACAACATCAAAACTCAGCTCTTGTCAAACAAACAAATAGCATCCATATCCTTGTTTTTTTTAAATAACTTATGAATACATCTACATGTATTTCCTATTACTGTTTTAAGTTTTGGGTTGTTTGTGGGGTTTGTTTGTGTTTGTTTAATTTTTTTTAGGAACTTTCTTGTGTGCAAAAGATGCACACAAGGAAATCAATCCTTTCACAAGGGACCAGGTGGAGGCAGAGAAATGCCATTAATATTAAACAGACGCACAGAACTTGGATCTGTGGTGCACTCTTTCTATACTACATACAAGCTGCCTGGTGTGGTTTGGAGCTGCCAATCCCTTCTCAGTTACATGACCCTGATCCCAGCTTAAAAACACAGTACTCAGCAGGGGATTAACTATCCACAGGGTACAGCTGTGTCTCCTCCATCCTCTGGCTTCTGAGCACCTTCACACAGGCACAACTACTCTTGGACTTCAAAACAGTCTGTGTAGTCAAGCCCAGACAATAATGCCTCAAGACTTTAGGCTGAGTTTTTGATTGTAGCTGTGTTGGTATAAGGACATAGGCAGGTACCTGCCAGACCTGACCTGACCTCTTACACTTTTCTTCCCCCCGCCCTGCCTTCCTCCCTTCTCCTCCCATCCTTTTCTGCCCTTTATCTTCCTAATTTCCAGCAATTCACTTTTTCACAGACAGCCTCTTTTCTACCATGAAAATCTACTACTATAGAGGCTCCCTTACTCACTTGTGACTTTTCCCCTCCTCATTTTTCCCCCTTCCCTTCCCTGCTCTACCTTTTTCTTCCCCAAATTTCCATCCATTTACATTCTCACTGACATCCTGCCACACTTTTAGCTTCTCTCATTCCTTGGAGTCTCAGACCAGAGGAGACTCCCTATGCTCGGAGAAGGGTGACTGCACCCCAAAGCTTGCAAAGAACTTTTATTCCAACTACTCAGTTGGTCTAATAAAAGATATCACATCTACTCAAAGAACTTTGCCTGCCTCAAGACATTAGGAAAATGTTTAGAAAGTTGAAAGGGAAAGAAACATGTACACAAGAGAAACCTGAATTGTTTGTTCGGGAAGAGGGAGATCTTTGAAAACAAGGCTAGCTTTCATAAAGGACTGTGACTTCACAAAGGAAGAAGAGCTTCTTCTCAGACAAGTGGCTATTATTGATAGAGGGATTCCAATTGGAGAGACAGTAAAGAAGCCATAATATTTACAGTCTTCAAACGGGGGTAGAGAACAAGTGGTGGATGTAAGTCTTCTCTTCCCACCAGCTCTCTGAATCTTTCAATGAGTAGGATCTTACCCAGATTCTTTACACTTGCCTGTGATCTCTCTTTTGTCATAGCTCAGGACTTACTCTCATATTTATGGGGAAAGGAGATCCAGGAGAAGCCGGCACACGGGATTCTACCTATCTGTTCGGGCTGTAACTTATGACGCGGTTCAGATGCGGAAGAGCTGGGAGGGCTAAAGAATTCCTCAACGCACAATGCACAGCAAGTGTATATGGAAAAGGGGAGGCTGGAGAAGTGCATCAGCCATCTCTCTCCTCATCATGTAATAATAGTTATAGATGGAAAGCAATATAGGAAAGACTTCATTGGTATCATCCTCTATTTCATAACTGGGGAAACCAAAGAGGAGATCTGACTTGCTCCAAGCCACACAGCAAAATTAGTCACAGGGCTGCAACTGAAACATACATCTCCTGTCTCCCAGCCTTCATGGCTCCAAAAACAATCCCTGTAAAAATAGTAGGACCTGCTAATGCCTCTGTCGTGAATAGGTCATCCAAAGACAAGGGAAGGTGAATGATGTTAGACTTGAGGATTTCTCTTGAGGAACAAGACAGGTTGTCCTCAAAGAGCAAACTCTGCAAAAGGAGACTGACAAAAAGCAGGAAGAATGCTTTCTTTGATAATATAACTTTTATTCGGATTAACTTTACAGTCAAAGGATCAAAGGAGAGGTTAGGGGTTAGGAATTTTGGGTACAAAATTCCTTCCTTCAGGTCCAACTGTCCAAAGAGAAAAGTGTTCTTCAAAGCAAAGAATAATTGAACCATAATAATACTTGGTGTTGGCTACAGGAGGAGCATCTGAAGTTGACCAATTAAATTGCATTTCCTGCTGTCAGCTCTCCTTTGTGTTATGCCAGGATAGTTGATGAAAAGCATCCTGTACCTGAAAGCTTGTGTAATATCTAACAGCTCCCTTAACCATAAAGTTGGTTCAATAAAAGACACTAAACAAATTGAGCTTCTGCTTTTACCTGGACCAACCCAGCTACAACACTACAACTAAGTAGGACATATTACTGATATAGAACAACACTTGAGGACAAATGAATCAGAATTTCCCAAGGGAATCCAAAATAATGATTCTGGCATACTGTATAAGGAGAAATCTAAGCAACCATTAGCTATTTTCCTCAAGGTTCCTCTAACATAAGCCTGCTGGAAAAAGAAATATGCCAAAAGGTCAACCAAAAACTGGTAAAAGTCTGTTAGAACAAATATTTTCTTTTCATCTTGCCATCACCCTCTGCCAACACATAGAGCATGCAAAACTTACTCACTGTCAGGATTAGACACCAGATCCCCAGATAGATCATTGTTAAGCTTTTACACGAACTACAGGCTCACCTGACTATACAAGGATGATATAAATATAATGGTGCCTTAGAACTGAGCTCAAGGATGGGATATGGATTTTTTTAAAGACCAGGTTTGTACAGCAGACATAAAGGGGGAAGTGATCAGAAGTGCAAAGCATAATTAAGTATCCAATTTCCTTTGAAAGTTATTGGAGTTGGTGTCTTAAACACTGTTTGCATATTTGACCATCTTTCACAAGTGTGTTCCAACTACCACAATGGACAATGTTATCCCTGAGAAGGAAAAGGATGTTGAACATTATTTTAAAAATACGAGGAGAGATGGAGACCTGGAATAAATGGAAAGGGCTAATCTAGGAACATTTTCATAAAAATGATATGTTGCATTTTAAATAATTCATCTGTTCCAGGCTGGATGATTTCAGCAAGAAAATATCCTTCAAGGAAACTTCTCTTATAAACCTCTTGTTTTACTGTTTATAAATTAATATCTATCTGGATACTTACATAGCCTCAGTCACTATACTGCTGTGGCAGGGCACTCGGGGTACCTGACACTTAGAGGCCAAGCAGCCTGCGAAACCACTAGCAAGTGTGGGCCAGGGCTAAATGGGGGTTCAGCTGACCCAGGGAGCCAGCCAGTATAAGTCCAGGCCCTGAGGGAAGCTAGCAGTAACATCTGGGAGCCTGCTGAGAAAACACCACCTCAGCAGGATGGCTGCAGCTCCAGAAGGCCAGTTTGGAGATAACACCAAAAACAGTCTGGAGGTTTGAGGAGGAGGAGGTTCCCAGGAGGACCAGAAAGCGTCCAGAACTTAGTGCTAGGCTGAGAGTGTGAGAGCAGAAAGGGTCCAGGAACCCCAGAAGGGGGTTTAAATATAAGAAAACATCTTTGAGGATGCCATCTGCGAGACATGGGGCATGGTGTAGGGAAGCAATGCAGCCTCGCAATTAACCCATGAGGCAGAGACCATATGCACCTGATGGTCATTTGGAAGAACAATTTAGGAAGCCCTGGGACAGCCTCCCTCATTAAGATAACTAACATTAAGGCATGGCAGACGTCTTGAAGGGGTGACTGTCCACAAAGTGGGGGCTGCAGGGACTCCAGGGGCTTCACAGCTACCTCTGGAAAAGCACCTTGCCACAATTATCTCTAAAACTCCCAAAGTGTTACACTACAACCAATATTCCAAAAGTGTCAGACAGCTCAGAGTACCTACTTACTATGACATAAAAAAGTATCAAACTGGATTTATGAAGTGGCATAAAGAACTGGAAACATAGTTAGCAAGTCACATAAAAAACAACTCAAAAGATTGGGCATTAGCTCTATGATGCTTTGTTATGACAGATGTAGAGTAAATTAGGAGTGCCAGAAGAGAGAATATCCTTCACCAAAGCAAAGAATGATGGTAGTGCAAGGATATTGGGTATTGGTAACATAAGCAACACCTAATATAGGTCAATTAAACTGAATCTCCCACTCTCAGCTCTCCTTTATAAATGGAGGAATCCTGGACAGAGGTGGGCTGAATGGTCTATTAGTTCTCTACTTTCATGTATCCTGAAGCTACCATCATTCAGCAAATCTTGGAAGTATTGAGGCACAATTTAGAATAGGACTATTAGGAATACAGCTATATAGAAAATGGTTTCTTATGTGATGAAGTTTTTAAAGATTTCAAAGCTTTTTCCACCTTGGAACTAGGATAAAACTGAGATCTTTTGAAGTTAAAACTCACATACACATAGGACATGCACAGGACACGCAGTGCTGTCCTGGAATGTTGGGTTTACCCAGAAATGTGAGACTCACATTCCTGATGTGAGCCAGGAAGACCAAAAACTTCAACTGAGGTCTTCCACATCCCAGGTGAGTCCTCAGCCCTTGGCACTTCAGGGGTGCCTTTTGTTTCCCCATCCATGCCATCGGGACCTGAGAACCATTTCCAGTGAAAGTTCTGTTGGAACGGCAAGGTTCTGCTTAAAATAAAAACCAGTAGCACTCTAGGCCCAGATTACAGTTTGGACTAGCATAGCTGCTTGGAAGGCAAAGTCCTCATTTCTGTTGGGTCCCAGCCCCGTACACAGCCATCCCATTATATCTTTTCCCCTTGCCCGTGCTAAGGCCCTTCAAATTTAATCAAATTCCTACAGTAGAAAGATACTGAAGGAGAATCTTTCTGATGATTGGGCCAATTGGGGAGGCAGTAAAGGTGACATAATATTTATAATGTTCAAATGGGGGTAGGAGAATAAATGGCTGATGTAAACCTTCTCTTCCCTCCACCACTCTGAAAGAGTAGGTGATTACCCAGACAACAGCTCTACAAAACTGTCAGCTAGGACTGTCTCACCCAGGAGTTGTTCTGATTCGCTCAGTACTCCTAACAGATAGGATCAGTCTTTTTCCATTCTCTTCTGTTCCACAAACACAGAGAAGTTGTGGCTGTGTCTACATAATAAACTGGACGCCTTCCTACACTGGATGAAGTGTAACAGCATATCCCAACATGAGCTAGGTAGCCCAGCCCAGAGTTAGCTCTCACCTAAAGTGGCGTAACTTTGAGACACTCAGAGGGCACCTAGCGTAAGTCAGTGAGATTTAACACATGGAGATTCATATTTTAAATGCCCTTAGTGGCTGTGTCCAGATAAGTGTGGACATTTGATTCCCCAGGGACAAGTAGCAGTGCTGTACCTTGCATCCCAGCTACTTGTCCCTGGGGAATGCCTGTACCACGCACACTTTGGCACTTGGCAAGTTATCCCAGGGGTGACAGGGGAGGCTGGGGCCAGCACTGAGCTTTCGCGGTCTTGGGTGCCTCCTGGGGCTGCAGTAGTGGCAATCCTGCCAGGTGGAGCCTGGCTGGCAGCTGCAGCATGGCTACAGGCAGCCAGGCTCTGCTTTTCAGCAGCACACGCTGCTCATGTGTGCGCTGCTCCGCTTCTTTTTTCCATGGGGTTTTTAAACCCCTGGATATCCAGTGGCCAAAAAAAAAAAATAAAAACCATGGAAAAAAAAAGCAGAGTGGCGCACACACAGTCAGTGCACCCTTGCAACACAGAGAACAACTGACTGTGCGGTATGTGGCGCTGCAGACGTGTTTGCTACATACTGCACAGCTTCACTCGTCTGGACGTGCCCAGTATGGTTTAACTGTAACACATAATTTCACTCTTACACTACAGGTATGTTGCTTCCAGCTTAGGAAGACCTTGCACGAAGCTGTGCTGCACACTGAAGGGCACCGTGCCCAGGCATGGTAAATTTACCTGCAGACATGGCCAATGAGATTCAGCATGGGCACACTACATCCTTAATATCACTATCCAGGCATACATCCTTTCCTCAAGCCATTGCAAAAGGAATGGAAGAAGCTAGTGTTCTTATTTGGAAATACTCTGTATGGTTAAGCTTGGTTCTAGACAGCGGGGAATTGGGCCAAAAGACTGTACATTAGGGTACAGAGTGTGGTTTGGCAGTCATATAAACATTACAAGTGCCAACCCTGATAGGGTTTTGGTTTCAGGATGTACTTATGTTTTCACAGTTATGGATTCAGACTGGGGTATAGTGCTCTAAATAGACTACAAACCACAAATCAAGACAGGTACCCATTATTAGGGATGAAAGGTAGAGTTTCAAACTCAAAAGGAAGATGGTGATTATTTGCTCGTTCCTGGAAAATAAATTTTAGTTTTTCCATTTTCTTCAGCAATGTTTAAAAATGAGAAGGGCTCCTCCATCATTGGAGTAAATATTATAATTAAATTCTTTGCTTGTCAAGCTCTTTCCTCGTTTGTTTTAGTAGAATGGCGTATTTAACTTTTTATTTATAAATCAAGGGATATTCATCCCTGCTGTAAGACACATTCCATTGGGGCTCAAAGTCTTTAGCAGATCTGAGATGTGCGCACTTTCTCCTGATGGTTTTCCATTTATGCTCTTTGACACTCAGTCAGAACTATAAACAAAACTCTGCTCTCAGACACACACATGCAATTCCCATTGCCTTCAATGGATTTTCAGTGGATTTCAATAAGAACTGTGTGCACATGTACAATGGCAAAAATTCTCTCTCTCTGATTAAAACATTACATCCCAAAACATCTTATATATGAAGGCCAGTATATTGAAAAATAATAAGCTTCAAAACTAAACATGTAGACAATTTTAAATTTCACCCAGGTTTCTTCAGAATCATACAAAGTATGCATGTTCGATACAATTAAAATAAACGAACAAACCAACCCCCCCCACCACACACACACACACACACAAAATGCATGTTTTTATTTATAACAAAGTTGGTCCTCATTATCTAAACTCATCCTGGAGTGTAAAATCCAACATCCAAATCATTATCCTATTTGTTCTATCTCAGCTAAAGTGATATTGGTGAACTGAGTTAATTAAGTAAAGGTCAAGTTTCAGGCTATGACTTGCAAAGTCATTTTCTGCATCTATACTTCTGATCTGTAGAGCTACAAATCTCATACAGCTAGGCTTAAACAAAGGAACAGCAGCACAAGCATAACGGGGTGGATAAAACGATCAATAAAACCTTAGTTAATAGACCGGATGTTATTTTAAGCTTAATCTATCTATCTGCTGTAGTTTAAAAATATAAATTAGTTGGAGATAAAAGTATCTGGTGGGAGGGTGGAGAACTAGGTGCCTTAACTGCAAGCCAGTAAGCAGAACACTACTGTGTGCATTTTTCTCTAAATTCCTTCCCTTAAGTTTATATTTTTGCTCATGGTAATTTCCATGCACTGACCTAGTACTGTCTTTCTTTATAAAATGTCTACCTGTTTGAAGGAAGAACATTCCTGTGTCTAGATATCTGGTGACTGAGAAGGCTTCTTTACACGTAAAATTTGGTTGATGAATGCTAATTTGCTCACAATTACAAATTTACATACAGAAGGACTAAAGGAGGCACATTCACAGAGGTGTTTGGTGTTCAAGTTTGGTTTTTCCTCTAAATAGGAACATCTCTGATGATTTTCACGCTTAAATAGCAGAACAGATTTTATGAATCATTTTTTCTTCCTGGTTGGAACAACCCCTATTCCCTGCTGCATTATAATACTGAGTCACTTTGCATAAAGTGGGTTATTACTGCCAAATAAAGAAAGGGGGAGAAGGGGAATAGATGTAATACTCCAAACTTAGATGGGTTGTAACATATCTTTTGAGCCACTTCACAAACAAGATCATTTTAAATTTGATAAACTAAACCATTTCAAGACGACATCCTACCTACAGGGATTTAAAGAGGAATCCAGTCAATATAATGTGATAGCTATGGCTGAAAGGAGTTTTAAAGCCTTTTAAAAAATATATATGTGTTTGAACTGTTGTAAATTTAGAGTTGTGCTGGTCAGAGTCAGACTGTGCAGAAAACTAGGTCATTAGTGGAATAGAAACTGCTCCTGATAGACCCATGGCAATGTCCCTGGTGGGACTGTTACCTCAGAAATCACCTTGCCTGCTTGACCCTGGCACTTATGATCAGTCAAGATGCTCTTGTTTGTCCTTACAGTAGAAATCTGTAGTGTAAGTTCCACAGCTCTGGACTAACATTGCATTTACTCTGAAGGAGCATGAATTTGATAACTTCCATGGTGTGTTGCAAGGTGTGTCTATTTGCATTAGGACTGACAAAATTTGGGTACACAGCTGGAGAAGGCAGGGGTGTTGGCATCCTGTAGCTCATCGTTTGATACCAACATTATCTTGTTCATGGTTTTCTATTGTGTAAATGGCTAAGAATGGGTGAAATAAGCTAGGCAAGCAATAGCAAGGGATAGATGTTTTATTATTATTTGAATTGAAATCTTTATCTGTGCCCTGCTTAAGCAATGACATATCAAGAACTTTATGTTCAGTTCCCTGGCACCCAAGGTACAACACTAAGGGAATTAAATGCATTCTCCTATTATAAGCTTGGTCCTCCTCTGAGGTACGCTGGAGAAAAAGCTACACAAAACAAAAACAACAGAAAACCCCAAGAGCAACTACTCCACTAATGTTACTGGAAATATGGAGGCACAAAACAAATGAGAGAGAGGAGGAGGATCAGGCCTCCACATAAGTTTGTTTAAATAAAGGGGTTGCAGATTATCTGCAATGATAAAGTGAGTGACATAAATAAAACTGACGTTTATTCAACTGATCTCACTTCATGCCGACTATTCACAGCTCAAATGCCAGGGCTCAAGAACAATGCCAAAGAAAGGAAACAGAAAATCTGATTCTATCTTCCTTCACACATTCTTGGATATTAATATTTTTTTTCATTCAAAATGCATTTCCTCTCTTGAGACTGCTAAATCATGTTGTGCGTTCATTTGAAATTGCTTCCCTTTCTCTCCTGCTGACCCCACCAAAGATAAACTCCTTATCAATAAGTGAAAAATGCCAGGAAATGCCAGGATGCATGGACTAGAGAAAAACTGAATGTAAAACACTTGGCACAAAAGAGACTCTCTAGGCAGGCAGGCAAGGACAATTCCTAGCCGGTATGGAATAATTAGGAAGTAAAGCAGAAAACTGAATTAAGCGGAAACCCTAAACTGAAGTAGCTTAATGTGTGGGTGGGGCAGGACAAGTAGGATGAGAGGTTGCTATAGATTTTGGTGCTGTTTGTGCAAATTTAGGTGAATCGGCAATTATTTCTTTCAACTTCATGGATGTCCTGAATCAGGTTTCCTTCTCACATGCTACAGTGACAAAATTAGCCTAAGTGACACATTAAACAGATTTTGCAAGATACAGGATACTGCCAAGAAAAGTGCTGAGTGACATCGAAGCAAAGCAGTATCAATGTAATCCTCATCACCTACAGAGAAAGAGCACCTTTAACAGCTTATTGTGTCAGCAAGTGCAGGCATCCTCTCCTATATCCATAAGCAGCACAGAATAGCATTTGCTGCATATAACAAACTTAATTTAAAAAAATTACCTCAAATCTGCTTAAACTTGAGCTCTTGGAGCGAGACTTCTTGCGGAGATAAACCGAGAAGAACCTACGCACTGTGAACTTCTTCATGTTCATTTCCATTGCCCCGTCAGAAGCCCAGCGCAGAGCAGGAAGGAGCTCCCACGGCAGAGAGAGCTAATGCATCCCAATTGCCCCTTATTTATATCCACAGAAGAGAGATTCTCATAAGTATCTGCTTCTCTTCATCGAGTCTTATACAGCTAGATGCACAGAAAGCGTATTGCAACAACCATCAGGGTTGGCAGTGCAGTGCTTGCGGCTCCGAGCATAAAAGCTTTATACTCTGTCTTGCTTTCCACTGTTTACATTTCAGTGCTGCAAGCTGAACTCTCTTTCCACTCCCTCCCTCCCTCCCTTGCCTTAGGTCCTACTACATCCAATCAGACTCTGCTTTTGCTGCATACATAATAAGCCCCGGCAGATGACAGCTCCCACATCCCAGGCATAGCAGGTTGGAGATAAATATTAGATGTGCCTATTGCTTGCACTCTTGTTCCTTTAGTCTTTTTTCAGTTTCCTACTTTGTAAATCAGTGCATGCTGCACTTCTGTTTTTAGCCTGGAATTTCAACACAGTCATAACTACTGTTTTACCATGCTGGCCAGATTAGAGATGAATTAAGCACTCATAAAAGATTCTCTTGGGAAAGGATGGAAGAGAGACACCATAAACCCACCGCAAGGAGAGAAGCATTTGAAACTTGATTTAGTTTGTGGGATACCTTTTTTTTAAATCTGACATAGAGATTTTTTTACCCTAACCAGAAATTATATATTCCCTTGTGCACAAGGCAGAGATGACAGATTATCCACAGGCTTTACATAAAAATAGCCCATGTTCATACAGCTCTTTGAAACTAGAAAGCTGTCTATAATTCTGAAGTATTATGATCATTGTCATATTGTGATGGGAGGCTACAATCCTTCTCTCCAAGGATATGCAAAGCAGTAATGTTAAGGTTCTGATTATACCAGAAGCATGCAGAACTACAGCTTTTCAGCACAATTTTTAGGTTCTTATTAAAACAAACTGAACGCCAAGGTGATCCAAAATGTTTCTGCGTCCACCACTTGCGGTTTGATCAAGTTGTCCTTGTTTGCCCTTCCTTTACAACTACTAAAGAGTATCAAGACGTGGTTTTCCCCCCTTGTCCTCATATGGCAAGTAAACAATCCCAGTGATTTATTTTGAGTCACCTGAACCAGCTATGAGAGAACAATGACAATACAACATTGGGGAAGACTGTCAGAGGCTGGAAGACTTGCACCACAACAGTCAGCCCATATTAAAAAGAAATATATTGATTTTGTGCTGGCTTGCAAGTGTTACAGCCTCCTATTCTATTTTTTTTAATCTAGCCACTATCTGTGACTGCAACCTTCTTCAACCCTACCTTCTGGCACCCTAGTAAGGACCTTGTGGAATCCAGAACATAGTTGGGAGAATCATCTATTTTCCCCATTGCTCTGATCAGGTTCTTCTTTTCATCCTCCCATTTCCTGCACTGGCTTCTTTTCATCTTCTACAACAAATTCAAACTGCCATGCACCCAAGGTCCTCCACAGTTTGGGCTCTGGCTAGCGTAGAGGTGCTATCACAGTATAGGAGTTCTGGTGTACAATACTGGGGAGAAGCGATTACCAGCACAGCTGTACTTTGTAACAGGAAACTGAAACCACCCTTACCAACAAAACATGCTATCAGACACACGTGCTGTTGTGTAATTATAGCTGCACTGACACTAAGGGTTTTTGCTAGCACAGTTATGTCACTCAAGGATCACACCTCTGTATAGCCCTGACTGACATAATTGTGCCAGCAAAAATCTGTTATGTAGACCTGGCCTAAGGTAACCACTTCACACTGTGACCTTTATTCTGCCATTTTTCCCATCCGGTTGCTCTACCACTCCTGCATGCCTAATAATCCTCTTATTACCTTTCTCTTTATCTTATTTCCATGAAATTCCTCATACCTGTAAGAAGGCATGTCCTGGACCACTCAAGGAGAAGCATAAGTCTTCCCAGGGATGACAACATTTAGAACTAATGTTGTGATCGGGGCAGAAAGAGGGGAAGAGAGGAGGTTGTGGTCAACATATACATATTTTAAATATATAAACCATGCTGGGTTTGAAGAATTAGGTAAAAGACATAAAAGATAGAACTGCTGAGCTTTATCATATCTTTCCGTAACACACAAAGGAAAACCTTTTTAGGTCCTACCCTCCTGTTTTGCATGCAAAGGTAATGAGTATTACCCAGCTCTTAAGGCATAGAAAGTTATCCTGCTTGTACAAAAAACTTAAAGCACCCGAACAGTCCTACCATTAAGCACAGCCATTACTATTTTGGTATGAGTTTTGTCACTGCCTTCCCATTCTATTCTGTATTTCGCAATCTAAAAACACAGCATCTTGCAGTCATCAATGAAGGCCATTAAATATGTTTGATCTGCCATCAGCTTCAGAGATCATGACCTAAACTGTCATTTACCAAGTGCTCTTTCTTAATTTGTTGAAAATTATGCTCCTTACCTCCGCTCCCCCAAAATAAATATTAAAGCATGTTCCTACATTCAAAATGCATCAACAATTTAACTATCAGATTAATCACTATCCTTTGATGCTTTACTTTCTCTCATCCAAGAGAGAACTGACCTATGCCTTTGCACATGCTTGTGAGCAGATAGTTAGAAAATTAGTGGGGTGAGGGAGGAGGGGGAGAAAAGTGAAAGGAAGCGGACAGGGAGGAGTCCGATTCCTGGCACTCAGTTGCCTATATAAGGGCAAAGACACAGGGTAGAAAACACATTGGCTGACTAATAGCTTGAACAATAAACTTGAAATAAAAAAATAAAATATAAAAAGATCAATACAAGAAACTAGCCAAAAGAAAAACCCACCACAAAGGATAAGCACAGAAAAAAAGAAAAGATAGATTAAAAAAGTATTATGTTCACCTCTCGTGCTTCCAGGTCACAGCATTTAACTTTGATTCAGAAAAAGGAATGAATAAAATTCAGGTCTCAGAACAGCAAGCCCATAACTTTCAGCAAGCAAGACAACATCCAGTTTGCTCAATAACTCTAATAAAAAGGTACAAGCCAAGAAATAAATTAGATTAAATTGGAACATTCATTGTTATATTTATAAACATGCAAGTACCAGATCACCTACAATGTGAAAAATTCATTGCACTTAGAAATTCATGGCAGTAAATTATTTATCAGCTTCCCTCTGAGTAATGTTACTACCAAGGACCTTGGCTGAAAATGAAATCCACCAAATGGCTATGTTTAAAGCAAGAATAAACAAAGAAAGTGGGGGGGGAGAGGAAGAGTCAAATGACACACTTAGACTCAGCAGTATTATTTATTTATTTTTTATTCTGACTTATGGTTTCTAAACTAGAACAGTAATTGCTGTAACATGCAGTAAAAAAGAAAAATGAAATTACCCTGCTGTCATTTAAGTTAAATGGTAAACTTCATTCATTTTAACAGGAGCAAGGTCAAGACTAAAATGTAATGGGATCTGGGACTCAACCCCAAAACAGAAAGTTAGAAAGGAAACTCAGAGGGAGAATGGATGTTTGTTGATGCAAATTGCTTGGGAAATTCCTAATAATCTTACTACCAGGAATAGCGTGACCCTTCCTGTTGTTGTAGATGGAACATATCCAGGTTAGTAAAAGTCAAGCCACAGGGGCCTCTGGATGCAGATCTAGGATTCTTACATTCAGGAATTAAAACAACGTATGGTAAAGTAGATCCTAAAATTATGTTAGTGGCAGGTGTCACACAAACCACTAGAGACAAAGAAACAAGGCTAATTATTTAATAGAAAGAATACGCAAGTCTGAGACTTATGCCTCAACTGCAAGCTTTAGGTTTGAGGCAGGAATTACTGGGAGAAATTCTATGCCCTATGTTATGCTAGAGGTCTAACCCTGTGACCATGATAATAAGTCCCTATTAGCTTTGAAATACTGGTATGTGAATCTTAAATCACTGTATAAAGCTACAGTGATTCTGCTATTTTAGCAAAGCAAGAGATAATCACAAAAAGATGTTACATGCTTTATATGATACCAGTGTTACCATCCCAAACATATTCCTTTTAGAACAAGGAAGATTTTATTATTGGCCATGAATGCAAGGGGCTTATCAATGGGTAAGTCCCCAGATACCATTGGGCAGGCCAACACAATGAAAAATTTCAAGGTGAAGTGATGAATAATTAAAATAAAAAGCAAATCAGATGTTGAGCTGCATTAAAATTGTGTCAGAATAATACTGAAAGCATATACAATGATGACATTCCCTTACCTTGAATTATGCATTCAGTTATGATTGGCCCTTCTCAAAAAATGTATAGGAAAAATAAAAAGGCTCTAGAGAAAGAAAATAAATTAAGGGTTTCCATATAAAGACCAAATAAGATTAGGAATATATGGTTTACAGAAAGGAATGAGAGTACCACAATATAGGTTAAAGGAGACTATGGTGTAGAAATAGTAAAATAACCATTATTCTTTATGCCTCTTTGAGTATCAGGATTAAAACAGGTGTTCCAGGAGCATTCAATAAGCAAAATAAAGAACAATAACTTCCCCAAGGTGATTATATGTTATGTGACACTTTCAATAATTGCTACTTCCTGGTCATGTATGTTGTGCCAAAGCAGTGGGCAGATTTCCATACAGCTTGCGTTTCTTCAGTATGTAGCTTCACTGCATGTTCTTCTTCAAAATATAGGGTGGATTTTGATGAGTATATCAAAATGGTGTGGTCAAATCTGAGTGCAAATTCAGATGCCAATGTTACTAACTGCTACACTCCCACTTCTATACAGAGCCACACTAGCCTAAAAAGAGGTCCACTGGGGCCCAGAAACATGCCCCAAAAGAGTACGTGGAATAATTTGTGTCAGCCATTACATACCCAGAATGATTCTTACAGGTTGTGAGGGAGTACTGTAAGGGTAACTTCACCAGCTGAACAGAAAAATATGGAAATGTATAAGGCTAGGTTTAGACAATAACAATTACACAAGGGTTAGGGACAGGAAATAATAATGAGGATAAGGTTAAAAAAATGAAACCAGAACTGTAGGGCTAGGGATAGACATTCAAAAAGCTTGAGCCTGAATTGATTCAATCTTTGCAAGTTAGTCTAACCTGGATAGGCTAAATCAGGTTGTAACTGTCCAGACATCCCAGACATGCAGGCACATGCCTGCAGTGGCTCACACTAGAAGCTGGGGACCACTAGAATAGCCTTCCCTTGCCTTCTACAGTACTGAGATGGGGGAGAGCGTGGCCAGGCAGGGAATTGATAACAGTGCTTAATCATCCCATTAAGAAAACAGAGGGACATTACCAGCTACCTGTTGATTCTGCCTTTGTCCCATCTACCACAGCACAGACCAGAACCAGATTGTGGTCTGCTAGCTAATACACAGACACTTCTTAGCAAAGCAGAGGGGAGAGGGGAATTCCTGCTTAGCAGGGAGTGGTGAGGGGGAAGAGAGGGAGCAGCCTGCAGTTTCTTCTGGAGCTGCAGCCAGGGAGCAGAGGGGAGGGGCCAGCCCTGCTGTGGAGCAGAGAACCCTGTACAGCCCAGAGGGGATGCTGGGGGAGTCTAATTTAACTTAAACCAGCAAGGGGTCTGGGACAGACATTGCATAAACCAAATCAGTTAAGTCTGATACTACATTCAACTAGGTTTATCTGAAACCAGCTTCAGCCACTTTCAAACTGGTTTATGTGCCCTGAACATCTGTTCTGTTACAGGTTTAAACCAGTTTCTGATCACTTAAACTAGTTTATGTGTAATCTCTGTCCCCACCTTAGCTGTCTGCTTTTCACCTCTCCATTTTATACTCTTCACAAAGAAGATTGCTGTTGTTACCTCCCCTCCTCCTCCTCCACCCTACCCCATTACAGATGGCACAGAAAGGGGAAATGACTTGCCTAAGGTCACCATGCAGGTCAGTGGCAGAGCTAGGAACAGATTTCCAATCTCCAGCATTCCAGCGCATTTCTCTCTCCTCTGGGCAATAAGAAAAAAAAACCTGTCCATTTCATCCCTTTCTCCCACCACTTTCCTCGCTTGTCTATGCATTCCCTAATTACATCATACCAATGAGTAATTTAGAGACAAGATCTTTCTGTCACGTGCCCATGAAGGACACAGCACACTTTAGGGATAAAAAAAAATGGTACAAGTAATAATACAAACAGTATCAAAAGTAACAAAAGGAACAATATGAACAATAATACCAAAGAGTAACACAAACGGTAACCTGATGCTCCAAGTACTTTTGCAGTTTTGACAGTGCTGTGATAATCTAGACCAGAGCCAACATTTGCAGCACATGCTACTGCCATGTGTTGCATTTGGTAGTATTAGTAAAGTGCTGCCATTAGGCATTTACAACACACCTAAAGCTAATACAGTATGTGAGATGCTCAGGTGTTGGCCACTTGTTCACATACTGAGAATCAAATGTAAAACTCTGTTTCCTATTTGCCTGACAGAATAGCTCACAGTGCCCACGCAAAGAATTTCCTAGAAATTCATGGCAGGGCGATATTAGCAGCAAGTTCCAGAAGGCCCCACAAAATTAGATGTGCTGTCCAATAAACTGGGAAAGATGAGCAGCTGTCCCTCCACAATTCTTTGTCTTTTAAGGAAGAGTAGAGCAGCCTTACAGCACCCACAGTTTCAATGTCTGAGTAGTATGGGCAAGGCCTTAAGAGGCGGTGTCCTCCTTATCCCCTTAAACAGGCACAAAGGCCAAGACAAATGAAGCAGTAAGTCTGTTGATTACTAAAGGCATTATTCAAGTACTCTCTGGTGACCTTCTGAAGGCTGACCAGTGTAAATATAACTGCAGCAATGGTGAAAGTATTTCCTGATCTGAAGGGACCAGTTTTGCTCAGTATATGCTGTAAGCACCCAGACGCAGCACTGATATTCTTTATTCTTATTAATGGATGCTAGCCAACACCTTCAAATGCCAGATCTTAGATGGACACCTAAATAAGATGCTTAATATTCAGAGTTGCTGAGCACCCGTTGCTACCACTGAAGTCAAACACAAGCATTTCATCTACTTTAGTTGTATGAAATAATACTGGGGCAGGGATACACAGTAGCACAGGAGTCGTTCTGTGATTACTAGTGCTTGAAACCAGGGAGAGGGTTTCATAAGTGGTATTAAACTGGTGATACAAAAATAGTGGATATTTTTCCTTTCTCTGGTCTTGCCTTGTTTTCTTTCAGGACAAACTCTGCTATACTCTATTATTTAGCAATAGCTATACCAGATGTGGTGGGTCATCCCAGAAAAAAGACAGCCCATTATTGTAATTATGGTCACTGGAGTCCATATATCTTATCCTATGCACTTCCTCCAAAGTGATCTCAAATCAGTTTGCATTGGATGCTACTTTAAGGGCACATCTACACGTGACACTACATTCACCATTGCAACACCATAGCGATGTAGTGTCAGCGGAAAACAAATCATGATGATGCAGTTACGTCACCATAGCAGTACTCTCCCTCAGTATAGTGCATTGCTACGGTGACATAGAGGCTAAAAATAACCATACGCTACCGGCTGTTACTGCACCATCCTTTAGTACTTCCTTTTGGAAGTACTAAAGGATGGTGCAGTAAGAACGGTGCCATAGGGGCACATGTAGACATACCCTAAGAGAACTTGTTCAAAAGAAATATGCTGAAAACACACCAGTTGTCCTTATTTGTGCGAGAGAACTGGTGCTAAAGCAGAAACACTAATGCCAAGACAAGATGACGATTTTGATTGATTTGCTTGTATAGGAATAAGACATTTCAGTTCTCTCAAGAACTGCTTGGGCTAATAATAATCAGATTTGAGGAGTATCACTATATCATGACTGCGGTAGTCACTGTGGCTCCCCTACCAGACATGCGTTTTGTCACCCACAGATTCACTTTATTAGCATCACTGTACACTGTAGATGGCCGGTTAACTAAGGGTTATGTTTAGCATTGTCTGTCTTGAAAACACGTTAGTGAGCACAGTGCCAACTAGAAATTTTATTGATGTTGTTGGGTCTTTTATTTTCTTGGCTAACACCATCTTCGCTGCTTTTACTTAACTTTGGTTGACTTAGGTTCAAATAGGGGAAAACATTTCCATTTCCCTTACTCTCTGCCAGTCTCTGCCCCAGCATGCTCCAGGGAAACGGCGAAGGATGCAGTTTTCCCCCCATGTCTTTGGAGAATCAATAGAAATAGACACAGTCATCTTATAAGTGAGACTAAAAAAAAAAAAATTAAATTAAATTAAACAAAAAAAATCAGGCTTTGCATACAAGGATGCTATTCAGCTGCTGGTGCACTTTTGCAGATATTTATGAATATCCACTTCACTTCGAACAGCTACCACAATGTTTTGTTTGTTTGTAGACTTCAAACGGTTTCTAGCTTTGGTCAGAAAATAAAATTAGCCATGAATCTGGCAATGCCATGAAGGAATATGTGCATTAAAGGACTACTAATGTGCAGCTCCAACTTGCTGAGACTGGCAGAAAGATCTTATACCTGACAGGATGAGTAATTTATACTTTGGGAACCCTCACCCAAGTCCTTCAGTTTTATTCTTAATAATACGTGAAGACAAAGAACAAAGAGTCTTATCACTTGCTTTTTTAGAGGTGGAGTCACTGTTTGTCCTTCAGATGCTAAAACACAGAGGAAACGGGACTGGGCCTAAAGCTTTCAAATGGTGGAGGCAGACAACATAAAAAAGAAAAAAAATGGACACGCCATGGATTGACTCAGGAGACCTGGATTTTAGCCCGTTCCACTGACACTTCCTGTATGACCATACAGGAAGGGCAACTCATTTATCCCAAATCCTGAAAATTCCCAGGCTCTCTCTCGCTGCTGATCCCCTGAGCTGCAGTTGGCCAGATCTAATCTCTTCATGGACCAGATCTAGTGCATTGGCTGTAGGTTGCCAACCCCTTCACTGAACTATTATTTTAAATTATGGCTGGTGCTTCTTCTACAAGCACCACCAAAATAGAAATGTCTATAACTGCTGTCCTTCGTGTTGAACTCAATGCTGTCCATGTGTGTTATGTGTGCTTGAACAATACTACCGAATCAGGCTCCTCAGGGGACTTAGGTAAAGGGACATATATGTTCCTGAATTACAAAGCAGCCCTATGCAGGAGATAGGCACCAAGATGTTCTAGCTCAGCTAAAATGATAATACCTCCTGCCATGCACTGTAGCAGAACTTTAGGTACCTATGGAACTTTATGGGCAAATACTTAGGCATCTACAGGTACTTAAAGCCATATTTTTCAAAGACACGTGTTGGAACTTTCAAAATAACTCAACTCCCACTGAAAACCAGGACCAACGTGTCTTACGTGGGCACCCAGAAAGTGAAATACAAAAAGTACTTTTGAGTTATTTCCAAACTCTTGAGCTTTAGGGTTTTTTTTTAATTGATGGAGTTGTCACAACTCTTTGCGAGTTATATAAAGACATCCCTACCTCTAGGTATTTTAATACTAATAGCTAATTCCAGATACTCTCACCACTTTCTCTGCCTGTTCTTGAAGTGGCTGCTGTAGAAAAAGCACAAAAAAAAATTAGAAATGTCAGAATACACCCCCCCTCTCTCTCATTGTTGGCAGTCCCTTGATATATGGATAGCAATCTTCCAGCAAGTAGAAAAGTCATCAATGAGTCTGTAAATGCCTGAGGAGGCCAATCTGAGATCCACGTGTTAGACTACAGATATGGCGAATAGTTCTGAGAAGAAAGAATAGATCATGGTGATATCTACCCCTCCATCTCAAATACAGTTATGCATGTGCGGGAATGGGAAAAGGTTTGCAGCCTCTACTGGCTGTGCAGTCCCCATCCAGGTCTGGCAGGTGCACAGCAGGTCACAGCCAGGCAGCAGCCCCCACTGCCAGACTGCTGCAGTGGGTAGAGGGTGCAGGGAACTCTTAGGGCTGCTTCAGCAGTCCAGCTGGCACTGTCTAGTCTCCTCTTGAAGATTTCCAGGGTAAGTGATTGCACCACCTCTGGAGGGAGCTTATTCCACAGTCTGGACACCTGAACTGTGAAGAATTTTTTCCTGATGTTAAACCTGAATTGATCTTCCATTAGTTCGTGGTTATTATTCCCAGTTTTCCCCTCAGGTGCCCTGGTGAACAGTTGCTCACCAAGCCCTTGATGTTACCAGGTCCCCTTTCAGCCTTCTTTTCCTCAGGCTGAAGAGTCCCAGATCCCTCAGCCTTTCCTCATATGGCTTGGCTTTTAATCATTTACATGTCTGATGCTTTACTTAGTCCAATATGTTGTGTGATGCACGCTCCTGGTTCTGAAGTCAGTGTTTTGTGTATAATAAGCCATATCAACAAAATACAGTGCCACCTACTCTAGCAGAAAGCAACATGTTCTAACATATTAATGCCAATTTAAATGAATTATGCTGCCAGTAACCTCATTTTGAAATCTTTTATTTAGAAACAGCACAAGAAACTATAAAACAGTGATTTTCAGCTAGGGTTCCATGCATTCTTAAGGGTGCTGTGGAGTTCTACACAACTTTAGCAATGTTAGATACACAAGTACCTACACACAATTCACAAGATAAACATAGAAATTTCAAGTAGGAACCCAGTGTCAAAAACTTTCTGACCTGTTGTCAGCTTTTTGAGATCCGAGTAACCAAAGAACTACTCTAATATTTTTCCATAGTCTAGAAATGCATGAAAGCTAAAAGCTGGCATTTTTAAGGGGCGCCTTGAGTCTAACTAAGGGTGCCTCAAGCCTACTGAGACTGAGAATCACTGCTATAAAAGTAATTTGGTTTTTGAACAATGACCTGATGCTACCAGAGATTATAAATGGTGTAAAATTGAGTCACTATACAACCACAGAAGTTTGGCACTTTCACCCTGGTATATTACAAAAATGTTTCCCCCATTCAGATAGTTTCCTATGGTGTTGGATATATGTAATTTTATTCTTTTACTGTGGAGAAGTGTGGACTGAATTATCTGCTTAGTGGACAGCTGGTGAGGGCTGCTTCTGCTTTTTTTTTTAAACAGGTACCACAGGAAACAGTTTGTATGAAAGATAAGCAATAAAAAACAATATACTAGCTACGTATGATTCTCACATCTACTCATTCTAAAGAAAATGTTTGTAGAAACAAAACTTCTGCCTGAAAGAATGCCTAGAGATATTCCTATCATAACTGCATTAATGTTTTAAGAATAAACCATATTAAAAGGGTAAAGAGAAGTTGCCAGATTCCTAGTTTTCTTTGGGTTTTATGTTAGTCTTTACCTGTTATAGTTTCAAAGAAAGTGTTTAAGACAGAACTTAAGCATCAGTGATATATGCCTGAGTTTGCAGAGAGCCTGACATACATGCAATTTGTTCCTTTATTTTTATGGGTGTGAACTTAACTTGTGTATGCCATTTCCTACAACAGAAATAGCAGGTACATGTACATGTACATAAAGATCTTTCAGTACATAGATGTCAATTTTGATATTTTCAATGCCACTATTGCTAACAATTTTACTGCTCAAAGCATGCAAGAAATGGAAATATCATATTCTGAAGAACTGTGCCTTTCCAAGGAAATGCCACTCCTCCATGGACTATCGGGGAGCAAAATGCAGAAGGTGTTTAAAGGCTTTCTATTTTAATCATGCATAACACAACTGGTGTGCCCAGAGTATGATTTCATTTTGACAGGGTTGAATTTTGGAAAGGCAAAATGATTTGATGGAAAACATTTGCCACCTTTTCCATTGCTTCTTATACTTTCCCAAGGCAGCTCTTGCCAAACTGTGGGTTAGCACAGTTGGCTAGCAGATGCATTAGAGTAATCTCAAAGAACTACCACCTTTAATGTACTTTTTGGAACACAGCTGCCATAGTTTGATCTCAACTTCACCAGCAAGCCAAATTATGCAGAACGTGACTCAGAGAGAGCACTACTGGAGCTATAGATTCACATAGATTTCAAGCATTACCCTTTCCCCGATGCTCACAATGCCACAGCAGTGTGGCTTGGGTTGGATTCCCAGAAGTCGCAAATACTTTATAGCTGCACACCTTCAAAAATGAACAATGCTGTAGTAGATCTTTTCATTTTACTGTGCTCTCATCTGAGAGAGCTTCCTCCATCCTGCCCCCAATTATTTTCAACTTCTCCGTCACCTCAATATATATTCTATTGCCCTTGCTTGCTAGCTCTTCATCTTTCTTCTCTCTTAAAATGTGTCACTGATTCTCCTCTTCCACATCAAATCACTGCAATAAGTGTTGGGCTCTTTCTATTTACGTTCTGTTTAAGAGCCTTCAGAGAGCACTGCAGCCATGTCTTCCAGCCTTTTCCTAGAACCATGAGAACTAGAAATTTAGTGCAAAAAACAGAGGTATCTATAGGAACAGTGTGGCTATGTTGTCTGGAAAGCCAGCAAACAGCCAGAGAGTCCTAACATATCAGCATTAACCTGCATAGCTGGCCAAGGGCAGCCTTAGCCACCACAAAAACACTTCTTTAAATTCCCAGTCCCCCAACCTCTCTCAAGACATTTAACCTGTAACTGTTAGTGGAGCAAGAGCAACTTCTTACATTTTTTTAAAAACAGAAGCTATAAGGCACTGATAGATTTGCAGACCCCCGCTCTAACTCATGGCACTTTACATAAAGCACCGTGAGTTAGAGCACCCTGCCTGACCCAACCGATGTTTACCTGTTGAGTTGGGGTAGGGAGGGGAAATCAAGCCTGATCCCTTCTTCACACAAACCCCATTCTACTAAGCAAAGGGGAAATGGATGGGAGGAAACACCAATTCAAACCTACAACCTCCTTTTCTTCCAGCCAAGCAGCAGCAAAATAACTGACAGTAACCAGAAGCTGATAGAAGAAAATACACTGACCTGAATAAGTAGCCCCTTGTGAAAGGAGCCCAGATGTGTGACAAGAGGAGCTCACATGTTCTGGAGCTTGTGCTTGTGCAGACTAAAAAATTACTTCAGGCTGCCTGTCCTCAATCAAGTCCCTAAACAGTGTAGGGGAAGGATTTACAAGCCTACATACAAATGCCCTGTCTTCAAAGGACTTATACAGCAGAAGCTTACAACAGAATTTGGCCCACAGTTCTTAGCAGCTGGCAAGTCTTTTTCACATTTGTTCTAAAATGCTGTTCTAGTCCTTGCAATGGAAATAGCAAATACAAAGACACACACAATTTCTGTACACTTAAAAATCTTCCGAAGTCAGCAACCTATTTGTCTTAAAACATATAATACCAAAATACAATTATATCCATATAACAAATAATAAGCTTATTCAATGTGTTGAAAACACTCTTATTTTTACAGTACACTACTTTGAGGGAACCAGTATACTGGTCAAACTCCCTAGATCAGTATTTTGCATTTTGAAGGCAGAGGGAGAAAAAATTATTTGGGGGTGCACCTTCCCAGCAGGCAAGTCCCACCTGGCCAGGGCCCCACTCAGTTTACCTCTGCTCCTGCCTCTGTGGCACTGTCCCTCACTGTGGGGTCCTCAGTCTAGCCCCTGCCCCTTCCCTCCCCCACGCGCTGACCTGCTAGGCTGGGGCGTGTGCGTGCATGCACATGGGTAGTCAGCCCCCCACCCCAGCCTCGGATCAACTCCAAGAGGCTTTGAGATCTACCGGTGGATCGAGATCCATTGGTTGGTGACCACTGTCCTAGGATCGTATTTGCCTTTTGCACAGCTACAGCACATGGGTGGCTCACAGTCATCCTGGGATTATTATAACCACAGGTTCTTCTCCTTAGTCATTTCCAATTGATCAACTGCTAGCCTATTGCATGAGCTTTCATCCCATTTTTATGACTTTAGGCCTTAAGGTCATTCTGTTGTGCCTGAATGATGTCCCAGTCCTCCTCTATATTGATGAGGCCTCCTGATTTTCTACCATTGGTAAATGTCATGAGCACATTCCTCTTGTCACAAGGTCATTATTGAAAATATTAAACAAGATCACCCCTAGGTGAATCCTTAAGGAACTCTACTAGTAAGCTCCCTCCACTCTGACAGCTCTCTTTTCAACTCTATCTGAAATGTTCAACACCTGGAGTTGGGAATACTGTTATCTACTTGCTCATTACTTGCTATGCCACACTTCATTAGGTCTGAGTTTTTCCCCATCCATGCTACAAGATTCTACTGGCATCTGAGAAAATACTTTAAAAACTGAAAGTAACAGGCCATGCTATTATTTAGCACTCCTCTTTCCCATGCCTTGGGAGAAAGGCATGTCTTATTTCTCAGATTACTTTAATTATATGGTATGACATATACAGGGGTTTTTTTAATGCTCATTCCAGAACAAATCACTCCACAGGTATGCAAAAATGTTTAGCAGTAGCTGGAAAGCAGAAGCAGAGGGAGGGACAAATATTTAAGCTTTTGGAGGAAAGACTGATGAAAAGACAAACCACACATCCCTTGCAGTTTGACCTATAGACCTTTCCCATGCTTCTCTCTTTCAACTCCCTTCTAAAACACACCCTAATAATATCCTATATGCTAAAACATGGGGAAAGGAGAGGATGCCAAAGAGGATTTTGCTCAGCTACTACTCTGAAAAGTTGTTCAGGAAAAGGGTTACCTAGCAGGAGTTAATTCTGCTTTCTGAAACATGGGTTCACTTGCCTACTTCCTGGGCATGAGACATTTTTGACCAGTTGGGACCCTGGACAAGTTCTCATATTCCACTGACTGCAAACAGCAGATAGTAAATACCCCTCTCTCTCTCTAATGATCCCTGCACCCAGAGGAGAGTTGAAAGATGAGGGATTTCAAAGCACAGGAGACCTGTGAAGATGACAAACTCAGAGGCAAAAATTACTACCAGTACGTAACCTCTTTTTTCCCCATCATGATTGTCTTAGGACAGTATCTCAGCTTGCAACCTTTCATTGAGACTACTATATTGTATTTACCCAAACCCAACATGACTATGAATTTAAGATGACCCTGCCCCCCCCAGTAATAAGATTCTATACATGGAAAATGTATACATTTGTTATAATTTTCTATGTATAGAATCTAGTTATTGGAGGGTTGCCTTAATTTGTCCCTTTCCCCTTCTCCCCCATCACTGCAGCACAGAAAGCTGTAACGGTGGAAAAGTGAGAGAGTCAAGTGGCCTGGCCTGTGCCCCTTGTTGCCTGTGACTCCCACCATTCACCTCCCTGCCACTTGCCCTGCAGCATCTCCCCCATTGTACCTGCTTCCCCCTGGGCTTGCACTCTCCTGCACCTTCCCTCTGTGATGCCTGCCCCCCAGCCTCCTGCACAACCCCCGGTGCCTGCCCCACCCTGCCACCTGCCCCCTGCGGAGGAGAGAACAGAGGTGACAGGGAAGGGGAGCAGAGGTAAGTGGGCAGAAGTGGCAGGGGGTAGGTAAGAGGACAATGACTGTGGTTTGGACTTCATCCCTGAGCCCAGGTTGGAGCCAGAGCTGCAGTAGCCTCCCGCCTCGTACTTGGAGTCCAAGCCGAGAGGTTTCTCCACCCATGTTGAATAAAGGAAAAGCCTTATCTTGTAGTTGAGCAAATACAGTATTTTAAAGGTGCACTGATTTTTAAAGTGTGTTAATGAAAACAACATTTTTCATTGAGGAAAATAAGTGTCTCCCCTCCCTCCTTCCCCTTCCAATGCACCTGGAAGTTAGATTGGATTCAGAGATACTTTCCATCACCAAGGCAGCACTAAGTAGCCAAAGTGTATGTGAGACTAGCAATATACAAAGAAAGGCAGGAAAAGCCTAGTTTTTGAGTTTTTTCTACTTTCTAATTTTCTAATTTTTTTTCCTAATTTCTCTGTTCCTTAAGAACTCCCAGTATTCCTCCCTGAGTTGCCCAGACAATGGTTTTCAATGTGTAGTGAACCTCAACTGTCAGTGCATTGAGGAGCTATTAAGGTACAGATACCCAAGCTAGTAGGTGACCATGAAATCATTTGGCTCCAGTAGTCTACTAATGAGAGCTCTTAATCCATGTGTCCCGTCTCTGTCATAGGATCATAGAAAAGTAGGACTGGAAGGTCATCTAGGAGATTGTCTAGTTCAATGTCCTGCTCAAGGCGAAATCATCCAAATTTAAATCATCCCAGCCAAGTATTTGTGTAATCTGCACTTAAACCTGGAGACTCCACAACCTCAATAGGTAACTTATTCCAGTACTTAGCCATCCTCACAGGTAGAAAGCTCTTCCTAACATCCAAACCAAATTTTCTTTGCTTAAGATTTACTTGCAATTTAAGTAATACTCATAAGATGGCCTTGTTGGCCTGTCCCCTGTGGTGTCACAGTAGTCTGTCACCATCCTCTTTATAGCCACTCTTCGGATATTTGTGAACTGTTATCAAACCCCTCCTAAGGCTTTCCTTCTCCAGACTAAATAATCCTATTTCTTCCAACCTTTCTTTTTATATCGTGTTTCCTACACCTCTAATCATATTTGCTAGTCTCTTCTGGATGCTATCCAATTCGTCTACATCATTCTTTAAGTCTGATGCCTAAAACTGGGCACAGTACTCCAGGTGAGGCCTCTTAAACCCTGATTAGAGTGGAAAAATCATTTCCTTTGACTAGTAGACAACACGCCTTTTAATTTAACCAGATACTGACTTCTTTTGTTTGCAACAAGAGATGACTCATATATTGACTCATATTCAACGTATGGCCTACTATAACACCCAGGTACTTTTCTGAGGTACTACAACCTAAGCATTCTTCAATTTGTATGTGTGTATTTAATTGTTCCATTCTAAATGCAGGTCCTTACTGAATTTCATTTGATTAATTTCAGACCATTTTTCTAAGTTTGTCAAGGTCACTCCGAACTCTAATCCTATCCTCAACCTAGCTTGGTGTCAGCTGCAAATTTACTGTGTGAAGATGTTGAACAGTATTGGACTCAGGACAGATACCTGGAAAATTTCACTTGATACCTCCTCCCAGTTAGTCAGCAAGCCATTGCTGATTACTGTTTGAGAATGATGATCTAACTAGTTATGTATCCACTTTATAGCAGCTGTATCTAGTATATTTCCTTAGTTTGCTCATAAAAACATCTTAGGAAGCAGTGTTGAAAGCCTTGCTGAAGTCAATCTGTATTGCACCCATTACTCTCTCCCTCATCGTTAAGGTCTTTCACCTTGCTGTACATGGAAATCAGGTTGATCAGGCATGGCTTGCTCTTGATGAATCTGTGTTGGCTGTTCACTACCCATTGAGTTCTCCTCGGGGTGCTTAGAATGAGATTCACTGATAATATTCTCCATAATCTTACTGGAAATTGAGGTTACACTGACTAATTTGTAATTCCTTTGATGCTCCATTTTCCCAGGTTTTTGTAAAGATAAGCTCTATACATGCCTTTTTTCCAGTAATTCAGGCCTTACCTGGCCTCCACGAGTTTTCAAAGATAATAGCCAATGGCTCCGCAATTACCTCAGCCAGTTCCTTGAGTACTCTAGGATGAATTTTGTCTGGTCCTGCTGACTTGAAAATATCCAGCTTCTCCAAGTAATTTCTCTACTTTAGGCTGATTATCTCTTCCCCTATCCTTGTTGTTAACTCTGCTCCTTATCTGATAGGCTTACTCATGGAGACTGGAGTAAAAAAGACATTAAATACTTCAGCCTTTTTGGCATCATCCTTTATTAGACTGCCTTTCCTATTCAACTTGTAGGATTTTTGCAAGCACATTACCTGTAAAGGAAGGGTGGTGCTTGGTTGAGTTGGTTCTAATGTCACAACAGCCCTGCCTAAGCCTTACCAGAGTTGCTGAACTAAGACTTCCTCTAGTCTATACAATCATAGCAATTAGACACAATAATCATTAATAGTTTAATTAAAGCCTAATTTCTTCAAATGATGCCTATCTGCAAGATTTCAATTAATATTAACTATGGAAAGTTGACATTATTCTATTAAGTTCATTTGAGATAAATGAAATACTGACACCTGCTAAATGTTGGAAAAGGCTCCATTTCTAATGAATTTTAATGCAAAACAATGAACAGATATGCACAAACCTTCTCCCAAAAGTCACTTTAATTCAAAGAATAGGTGTCATATGCTCAGTGCTGCCTTTTTCATGAAAAAATAGGTAGCCTGAATTTCTTCTTTAACAATAAGATGAACCTCGTCTTAACTCTGGAATTACAACTATTGCCCCTATGCTTTTATGAATACTTTAACTAGATTTGTTTATCTTTTGCAATAGAAAAAGGAAAAGGCTGGTTCTGGATGACAGAGAACAACCAAGGGAATCCTTGCAGTGAGGAGGGTGTTTATAACCTCTTCCCCTGGAGTGTATGACCTAGGAACATTCCTGCACTCCTGCTTGCCAAGTATGAGTTGAAGAGCTTCCATTGCCAGGTAGCAAGGTATGAAACTGCTATGGTGGAACTCTACAGAGCCAATGCTATGAAGGGGTAATAACAACATAAATGAGCATCTAGATTTTTCTCTGTACATGGCATTTGCTCTGTTACTGAAATGGCCAGAGACATAACAGCCTAGGTCTATGCCCTAGGTGGCAGTGAGGGCAGGGGTGCCAGGAGGAGGCATGACAGCTGCAGCAGTGGCTACTGTTTTTATGCACCTATAGGTGAGCACTCAGGGCTGGTGCTCAAGTTACCCACCGCTTATTATGCTAATGAAAACGACACATTCAATAATACCATCTATAGAGAGAGACTTCTTACCAAGCACCAGGCTCCCTTTGAATACATTTTTTAACTAATATTTAATGAGCTCTCGTTAATGCTTTCTACTGACCCTCCATCCTTCTTTGTCCGTCTTGGTCTGTCCTTTAGTAATAGATGTGTGGAGTAGGAACTGCCTTTATTTATATCTTGCTCAGAACTCAGACACATACTACTGTGAGAATGACTAACCATAATAACATTTCTGGTGAGTTTTCAGTGTACATTCTTTGAAGCTAGTCTGAGAAGTCCTTGGAGCATTGTATCACGTCTGAGTTCTGCAATGTTTTCCTGTTTACACAATTCAGCAGGTTTTGAAGTGTGCTGTACAAGGTGTAATGCAATTCAGCAACCCTTTCAGACTTTGTACGTCTTCTATAAAGAGACAGATTCTTTGCAATTGTCCCTGAACCAGATATTGTGGTTGGTATCCTTTTTCTAGGTATTCATGATAAGCAATACAAGTGTGAGATGCACACCTGCATCACTTAAAGAGTCAAGGTTACACAGAATGTATTGTACTGATCAGGCCTATTGTTCCTTTGAATTCTGTATGCAGCCTCTTTTTTGAGACAATAGTTCATGCTTCAGAAGAAAAATAAAAAATAGAAGTAGTAAGCTCACTGTTTACATAGCTAATTATGTCATACAGCTTGGCCAGGGTGTGGTGATGTGATCTACTGAAACCTACAGGCAATCAGTTCACACCCTGAAGGATAATATTTGATTACCATTACTTTGGTTTGCTTAAACAAAAGCAATTTGACATAAAACTACCAAGCCCTTTATAAATGCCAGCCACAATAGGTATACCTGGTTAACCTTCTGTGATAGTGAATTTGACACATGGTTATAAAGTATTACTGCCTTTTATTGGATCCAAATGTAGTGCTTTTTAATTTTTTATGAGAATGTCCCTTAATTCACTTGATCAGATATGTTCTAAAGCAAGACAATTGTATTATGTCTCCACTGTGAGTTTGAAGACATTGTTTAAGTTTTTTTTTTTCCCTTCTCCTCTTTCTAGGCTAAATAATCTGTTTTGGACAGTATCTTAAGAAAATCCTACCATACCTCTAAGCCATTTTCATTATTTTTCCATTCAACATTTGCAGTTTCCACTAAATATTTGTCAGACTTCAGGCAGCATGCACTAGACACAACCTACCTTAGATAGAGTGCATCTACATTAGACATCTACTGCAGCGTTGATTAATTAGCTCCACAGTAAATGTTGCATATCTAAACATGTGCCCCTATTAGGCTGGAGTAAACTAATTAACTCTGCAGCAGGGTAATACTTGTAAAGACAAGTACTATACTGCTGCAGAGTTTTTTTTACTGCACAGCAGCACAAATGTAGGTGCTACTCTGGGTGACTAGGGCACAAGGGTGCTTCAGTGTAGGGGCTACATGCTGGCTAGCTCCACAATGGAGCACCCTCATGCCCCAGCCAGCCCCTCCACAGCATGTTGGGCCAGGTGGGCCAGCCCGAGGCTGGCAAGCTAGCCCTTCAGTCTGCTGCCAGCCAGGGCTGCTCTGACCCAGCTCAATGTGCTGCAGTCCTAGGCTCACATTCAAATGGCTTGCCCAGGAATAATAAACTCTGGAGCAATAAGCTACACATGTAGATGTGCCTGCTATGATATACATCCTTCAACATAATTCCACATTCATAATGACTTCTATTCCACAGTATATCATCTTTTTCAAGCATCCTATATACTGCATCAGGAAGACAGCTCCATTCTGCTCTTCTTGACTCCCAGTCCTTTTTCCATCAGCATATCAGAGTTTTAAGCTGCATTTACATTTGCCAACATTTGTCATTTTAATAGATTTAATTTATGGAATACCCTTTAATTTCTTTCTATTTTGTACATTGACTGAACAAGACACTGCATTTGCTTCTTTCGATTTTCATTCTATGGGCTTCAGTTTTCTCGATCACAAAATCCAATTTATTTAGACGAGTACTTTGTCCCAGAAACCAAAAATGCACAGAAAGAATACACTCCAAAATAATTCCCCCTGTCCCCGCCCCCCCAAAATGTAAACAGTGAAAAACAACCTCCTCTTTCTCATCCTCTTATTCAGACACCATCTTGTACAGCAGTAAAAGGATAATTTCAAACAACACTGAAGTTAAAAGAGAAAGGGAGCAGCAGCAATGTCCTGTAGATAATTTCGCATCTCTGAAAAGAGGAACAACATTTTTCTTACACATAGAAGGCAGGTTTAGTAAAGACTGGTTGGAAAAGTACAGAACAGCAAAATCTATACAAAGTATGTGAGCCTAATTTTGCAAGTAGTTGAGTGAGTCACATGGAGTGCACAGCACCTTCATCCAATGGTTTAACTAGGAATTGAGGCTTTACAGGAAGCACTTATCATCCAGCTGGATCAGGCCCTTTATGTTTAGTCATAACAGGAATGCATTCCTTAGTTCACTTCCGCTTCTATTGTTTTCATTGTCTCTATAAATCGCTAGATCAACAGGTATATGATGCATTATTTTTAGACCTGTCAAACAGTTTTCAGCGTTATTTTACTTCCAGCTGGCTTTTGGATTTCACAACAGCTTTGAAACAATTGGCTACTAATATTAACATGGACTGAATAGTTAGACAATTTGCTAATATTGGCTCATAGTGACTGCTTACAGTTTCTGTCTTGGGGGGGAGGTGTGTGTATATAATATTACAGTATATATAATATAATATATATTCTTCCTTTGTTCCTTGCCTTCCCTATATCAGCATCATTACCATAATATCTAGGAAGACAGGAATGGAAATGGAAACACTATTTCTTCCTGGTGTACAGTGCTTGCAAACCTTTAAGCCCAATATAAACAAAAACAGATTTGGCCTCATTTTTGTTTTTTTTTCTCCTTTGAAAACTTTTAACTACATAACAGTACCATCTCTGCTGCAAATGTATACTGGGTCTTATGCTCATATGATCAGAGTGTACAGAAACACTATATCAGTTCCTGTTTATAGCTATTACAAACCACAAATCTGCATCTTATACCTCCAAACCTTGGCAGCTTATAAGGGCCACTTTTCTCTTGGGATTCTTTTTTGCAAGTAAAACATTTCTTCCATAATATTAAAAAAAAAAAAATAAGATAATGAAAAAATTAATGGACAGCAGCTTAAAAAGATACAACAATACTGTTCACAAAAAAATCTTGTAACAGTTGCATCTTATTAATTATTATTTGATGCACAGATGGCTTGGAAGAGATTCTGGTGGTAGTACTTGTATTTTCCTCCCAAGCCGTTATCAGTGTAAAAGTAATGACGATTTCTCTTTAATTAAAAGGAAAGCTTCTTTATTAAGCTCCTAGCAGAGCAAATACTGAAATGCACAAAATGAGAGATTGGATGTATTTCTTCCAGATTTAGAGCTCTGCACTTCTTGCTTTTTGTTTTATAATGTCTTCTACCAGAGGAACTCAAAGCACATTAATGACAATTGTCTAAGTCAGAGGTTTTCAACCTTTTTTAAGAAGTGTACCCCTTCCGGTGGCGGCGGCCAGATGTGGAGCTGGGGTGCGGCTTCTACGTAGTGGCCACTACCACCACCCACCTCCCTGAGCTGCCTCTGCATCCCACTTTCCTAGGGCTGGCCACACATGCGGCTCCATGGGCTGCTGATGGGCCTCGCACCCAACCAATTGCATGCCACCTGTCAGCAGCCTGTAGAGCCACATATGTGACCGGGTATGGGAAAGTGGCACACGGTGGTGGTGTGGGGTGGTGGATAGCAGCAGCGGTGGTCATGTGCTAGCTTCCTCTCCTCACCCCCCACATCCAGCTGGCCAGGTCCCATGGTGCACAGGGCAGCACACGGGCCCGAACCTTGGGAGCCAGGGAACAGCAGAGGCTGCTCTGGTTAGCCACCCAGCATGAAGACAGCTGGCCAGAGCCTGAAGGGCCTGGCCTGTGCTAAGAGCCCTCAGTGCCAAGCCAGGGCATGGGGAAATGGTAGTGCTGCAGCATGAGGCTCAGCACCCAGGAGCCAGCAGCTGAGAAGACCTGAGCCCTCGGTGGCCAGAGCGGGGCACAGGGTGGAGAGGAGCCCAGCGGTACAGGAGAGGCGCTCCAGCAGAGGAGACCCCATCGAGCTGCGCCCTGACCACCGCCACCTGAGGGAGAGTGAGTCATTGGGCCCTTGAGTCCCACAGGGGAAAGATGTTTGGGACGGGCAACTCCAGAGAAGGGGCTGGGTGAGCAGTCCCCACCCCCCGCCTAGTCAAAGCCCTAAGGGGAGGGGCCCCTGGTGCTTCCTGGACACGCCACAAGGGACCCCATTGGAAGGAGGACTTTCTCTTGCCATGGGTCAAGGACAATATTAAGGAATAGATGTTATTAAGATTGTTCATGTTTATGCCTTATATTTTGTAATTGAAATGTTGTATTGTGATGTCGTAAATAGTGTTATTTAGGGTTTGACATTGGTTATTCATTAGTGTTCTCTGTGTAAATATATGTATATGATATTTAGTTTTGTTTATGTATATTATATCTTAATAAATTGTATATAGTTAAGAACTTTGGGCTTGGGCTAACTCTATAGAGGAAAGAGGGATCTGCTTGAAATTCTGGCATCCCTCTCACAGCACCCACTCCTGCCTACCCATCCCATCCTATTGAGAATAGGGCACACCCTTGGGTGTACCCGGGTCACATTATCATTAATGATTAGAAAAGTACAAACATTTCAATGGTCAGAAAACCAATTCTCCTTCACTGGTAGTTAGAGTATGGAAAAATATACGACTTCCTGCCCCTTGGGCAGGGGGCTGGACCTGATGATCTCGCAAGGTCCCTTCCAGCCCCAGTGTCTGTCTATCTATGAAATAAATATCACATTCAGATGCATGCCTCAGACTAAATTAAGTGTCAAGGGAAAAACTGTTGATAAGAATATAAGCTTTTAGACTACATGATTCTGATTTTAAACCCTACTCCTGAAAGCATATGCATGCATAACTTCAGACATGTTAGCGATTGCATTGAAATCACTGGGGCATAACTGCACAAGTAGTCTCAATGAATTGAATGGGACTACTTGTGTCCATAAAGTTATAGGATTTCTTAGGGTGATATCTATCATTGGACTATATAGTTGGGATGAAATTAAACAAGCTTTCAAATGTCTCCCTCGGGTCTGATCACAAGGGGCACTTTTACACATGCTCCAGTGATAGGAGGGCGGTGCTTTAATTAGAGCGGCTCTAAGAGCCATTCTGAAGTGCTGCAGCATCTCATGTATCAGCGTTCCTGGACTTCAAAATGCCAGCAGGTGTGCTTGAACTAAAGCTTGTTCAACAAGTTTTAGATCAAGTGCCTCCACTGGCATTTTGAAGCACGGGGATGCTGATACACAAGACGCGGGAGGCTGCTGGAGTGCAGTAATTAGCATACTCCAACAGACTTGATTAAGCAAGTCTGCTCTGATATGCTATAATTACAACGCATTGGAGAAGCCTCTGTGCTTGTGTACAGGCACCCAAGGAGCCAGGCACGACAGTAAAAATAGCAGTGGCAGGGGGTAAAAGAAATTCCCAGGGCAGGCAGACACACAATTAGTAGAAGAAAAGAAGCTAATTGCTAAGAGATCAAGACCTATCAAAAGGGAGGAGGGTTATTTTCACCTTACCTGTGTGGAAAGAATTTAGGGGTCAGGCAAAATATAACGTGCCATAAAAACGATATTAATGTTTAGTCCTCAGTTCTTAGCATCCAGCCAGCTCAGCATCCAGCCAGCATAAATGTTGTAGCTCAGAGCCACAATGTCACTCTTACACTACCATATAGTTATACACACACCGGTGTTTTCAGGATCAGAGCTTTAGACAGCAAACGCCTCTAGGGAAAATGAAATTCACTGAGCATGCAGTGAGTATTTGACTAATACACAAATAATGAATGAAAAAAATATTATAGTGTCTTATCTGAGGAACCAAAATATCTTATAAAACAGAGAAGGAACACAATGAAAGGTACAGAAGAACACTACAGAAAAGGAGATTGAAAACAGAACTTTTGCTTGTTTCACGTGCAGAGATGGGGCCTGGGGTGGCATGGATGCTAAGGCAAGTGTTTGAGAGCTCAGAGGTTGCAAATTCAAGGCCATAGCAGAAGCACTTGTGGCACAGCACTGTCAGATTCCAAGGAATCTGCAAATTCTGCTAAATACCTTGTCACAAAGGCACAGAAAAAGAATACACAGAGACGAACTGAAAGATTAGTATGTGATAATATGTCCTATGGTATTTGAGATTCATATAACTGAGTTCATTGTATTGCTCACAATATGCTATGAACAAATAACAATATGGACTTATCTTCCTTCATGCACCAGAATGGTTCTGGATTGTGATATCCAGGGTATTACTCATTCATCGATATTGTGAATTCTACTAGAGTCTGAAAGCTAAGAAAGATTTCCTTAAAGTAGGTTTATTGCAGAATGACTATTGCTTAGGAGAATGCAAGACAACAAGACTGTTCTTGTCTGAATGTATTGTTTATTCAGCTTTTGTCAAGCCTCATACTAAAGACACCAGAGCCTTGATAAGTAGCAGAATCATCAACACTTTTTATTTAACAGAGTCACTTCACTCATTGCTTACTTTCTATTAGACTATTATTTTCCTGCTTTTTTTTTTTAATTAATTTTTTTTTTAATATTAAACAGCAAAGAACTGCAGGAAAGCATGAGTCACTAGATCTTGGCTTCTGGTACGTTAAAAAGTACATTTTCTGGAGACATTTTCACGTAATGCTTTTTTATATAAACTGCTGTTGGTAATCTTTTAGTGTAAAGACTTTCTCAAAATGCACTAGCTGCAGTAAGAGTTAATGTAAAAGTTTCAGTAGCTCATAGATTCATAGATTCATAGATGTTAGGGTCGGAAGGGACCTCAATAGATCATCAAGTCCGACCCCCTGCATAAGCAGGAAAGAGTGCTGGGTCTAGATGACCCCAGCTAAATACTCGTCTAACCTCCTCTTGAAGACCCCCAGGGTAGGGGAGAGCACCACCTCCCTTGGGAGCCCATTCCAGACCTTGGCCACTTGAACTGTGAAGAAGTTCTTCCTAATGTCCAGTCTAAATCTGCTCTCTGCTAGCTTGTGGCCATTGTTTCTTGTAACCCCCGGGGGTGCCTTGGTGAATAAATCCTCACCAATTCCCTTCTGTTCCCCCGTGATGAACTTATAGGCAGCCACAAGGTCGCCTCTCAACCTTCTCTTGCGGAGGCTGAAAAGGTCCAGTTTCTCTAGTCTCTCCTCGTAGGGCTTGGTCTGCTGGCCCTTGACCATACGAGTTGCCCTTCGCTGTACCCTCTCCAGGTTATCCGCATCCTTCTTGAAGTGTGGCGCCCAGAATTGCACGCAGTACTCCAACTGCGGTCTGACCAACGCCCTATAGAGGGGAAGTATCACCTCCCTGGACCTATTTGTCATGCATCTGCTGATGCACGATAAAGTGCCATTGGCTTTTCTGATGGCTTCGTCACACTGCCGGCTCATGTTCAACTTGGAGTCCACTAGGACTCCAAGATCCCTTTCCACCTCCGTGCCACCCAGCAGGTCATTCCCTAGGCTGTAGGTGTGCTGGACATTTTTCCTCCCTAGGTGCAGCACTTTGCATTTCTCCTTGTTGAACTGCATCCTGTTGTTTTCTGCCCACTTGTCCAGCCTATCCAGGTCTGCCTGCAGCTGTTCCCTGCCCTCCGGCGTGTCCACTTCTCCCCATAGCTTTGTGTCATCTGCAAACTTGGACAGAGTACATTTCACTCCCACGTCCAAGTCGCTGATGAAGACATTAAAGAGTATCGGTCCAAGGACCGAACCCTGCGGGACCCCACTGCCCACACCCTTCCAGGTCGAGACCGACCCATCTACCACGACTCTTTGGGTGCGACCGTCTAGCCACCCACCGGACTGTGCAGTCATCCACATCACAGCCTCTTAATTTGTTCACCAGTATGGGGTGGGATACCGTATCGAAGGCCTTCCTGAAGTCCAAGTATACAACATCCACCCCTCCTCCTGTGTCCAGGCGTTTCGTAACCTGGTCATAGAAAGAGACTAGGTTGGTCAGGCACAATCTGCCCGCCACAAACCCATGCTGGTTTCCCCTCAGCATAATTTGTCCTGCTGGGCTCTCACAAATGTGAGCCTTGATAATTTTTTCAAATACTTTACCTCGGATGGAGGTGAGACTGACCGGCCTATAGTTGCCCGGGTCCTCCTTCCTCCCCTTTTTGAAAATGGGGACCACGTTAGCCCTTTTCCAGTCCTCCGGGACTTGGCCCGTGCGCCACGAGCATTCGAATATTCCCGCCAGTGGCTCTGCAATGACGTCGGCCAGTGCCTTCAGCACCCTCGGATGGAGCCCATCCGGGCCTGCCGACTTAAAGGCATCCAGTTCTTCCAAGTGACTCTGCACCACCTCAGGATCTACGCATGGAAGTCTGGCGCCTTGCTGCTGCCTCTCTACAACCCCAGTGAGAGACTTGTCGTGCCCCTCGCTTAGGAACACTGAGGCAAAGAACTCGTTGAGGAGTTCAGCCTTGTCCCCCCTATCTGTCACCAATTGCTTCTGCCCATTTAGCAGGGGTCCTATTCCTCCCTGGGCCTTCCTTTTACTCCCTATATATCTAAAAAAACAATTTCTTGTTGTCCTTTACTTGGGTTGCCATCCTCAGCTCCATGGTAGCTTTGGCCCGCCTAACTGCCTCCCTACAAGCACGAGCAGAGGATGTATATTCGTCTTTAGTGATCTCACCCTGTTTCCACTTTTTATGTGCTCCCCTTTTGGCCCTTAGGCTGCCCTGGATTTTATATTACATATTAGCTATTTTATATTACACGGAGGAATCACATTATAAAGATATACCATGGTAAAATAGAATTAAAGTCCCAAATTCTTATTCTGCCTTAGCAAGACCCCTTTTATAATAAAACAAAATGTATTACCTATGCCATTTTACATAGAAATTCTGTTTTGGAGTAAATGGTGTGGGCATTTCTTTCATCCCACCTGGACTTGCCAAGACATGGCAAAGAGGCCATACAGGGTCCCTCCAGAAGAGAATCTAATATGAAAAAAATCATACCAAAGTGGATGATTTTAGTAGAAATGTCATTATGTTCTGCTATATATATTATAGAATTCATTTTGTCTATATATACATACACCAGTTTCTTCTCCCTCTATCCTTTCCCAAGAATTTGCAGCTTCATTCTACTGCTAAGTACTTATACTTTCTGAGAAAAGTACATATTAGTGGGGTATTCTCTTTTGTTTACAACACTTCCAATTCCTAGTTTCATAGTTGGTAGGGTCGGAAGGGACCTGAGCAGATCATCAAGTCCGACCCCCTGCCATGGCAGGAAAGAATATTGGGGTCAAACGACCCCGGCTAGGTGATTATCTAGCCTCCTTCTGAAGACCCCCATGGTAGGAGCGAGCACCACTTCCCTTGGAAGTTGGCTCCAGATCCTAGCTGCCCTAACTGTGAAGTAGTGCCTCCTGATGTCTAGCCTGAACCTACTCTCAGTCAACTTATGGCTGCTTTTCCTAGCTACTCCTGGTAGTGCTCAGGGGAACAGGGACTCTCCCGTTCCCTGCTGGTTCCCCTTGGTAAGTTTATAGACAGCCACCAGATTCCCCTCTCAGCCTTCTCTTGTGGAGGCTGAACAGGTTCAGGTCCCATAGCCTCTCCTCATAGGGCCTGCCCTGCTGCCCCCTGATCATGCGAGTGGCCCTCCTCTGGACTCTCTCCATGCTGACCACATCCCTCCTGAAGTGCGGTGCCCAGAACTGGACGCAGTACTCCAACTGCAGCCTGACCAATGTCGCATAGAGGGGGAGGAGCACCTCCTTGGACCTGCTCGTGATGCATCTGTGGGTGCATGACAAGGTGCATTTGGCCCTACTGACCGCGTCCCCACACTGTCGGCCCATGTTCATTTTGGAATCAATAATGACTCCAAGATCCTTTTCTGCCTCTGTGCCGACAAGAAGGGAGTTCCCCAGCCAGCAGGTATGTTGCTGGTTCCTCCTCCCCAGGTGCAGTACCTTGCACTTGTCAGTATTGATACCCATCCTTTTCTCAATTCCCCATGGGACAGGGTCACCCTTGCCTTTCAGAAAAATGAATCCTGGAGTGTTGAGTAATTTGAAGCTTTTAGAATTGAAAGAAGTTAAAAAGCTCATCTGTTGTTGTTTTTAAAATAGAAGCTGATAACCCTTACATATTCTACCCTACATACCTCAATTAACACCTCAGTTAATAGGTACTCTCCTATTATTGTCCTTTGTAGTATGTTCTGTCATAAATCATCCTTACATTCTGAATAAGGAAAATCCAATCCATTTGTCTTAGCATCTGGTTTAAACTTATTTTCCAGGACCTCTAACTTGCTTCTGACTTTATCACTGGTTCTACAGTGCTGCTACTTGGCTTCTCGTGTAAGCTTCTACAACCATTTTGTAACGTGTTTTATTGCTGTGACCATAAAACAACAGGTCATATTGCCAGATATTATTTTACAGACACTTAATATCCGTATTTCTCAGTACTGAATCCAGCACCCCATCACTACTGCCTATCTTTTCTTATGCATAGCTCTTCTTTCTGAGATACAGCTGGGTTCTGAGATGTCTTCATTCTGTGACCTGCAAAATAAAGCCCCTGCCATTGCTTCTCTTCCTGACTCATTTTTTGTGAAGAACACATGACATTACAGAATGTTGCTGTTTATCAGACCTTTTTGCTCCGTACTATATATACTGGAGTTACTGAGAAAATGCAATCAGACACTGTACAACAAAATCAGCTAACTGAGTAAAGTAGGCAGAGGTCTTAGCTAAAGAACAATAAGTATTGAAAGCTGAATCTAGCATATCATTTACAATTTCTGCTTTTGAGTTTTGAAAATGGCAATGAAAATTATAACGACATAGGATCTCATAGAATGTACATGCCTTTTTATACCCTGTCTGCAAAACTAATTGTATCAACACATCCCCACAGCTGCTACTCTTTGGACTTTCTTGTGGATTAGTAAAAAAAGTCGATGCGTCTTCAAAACACAATTCCAAATTGCAATTTGTCTTTCCCTCTCATTAGCATCAATCAGAAAGACTATACTCAAGTCACTAGAGTTAAATCAATTCTGTATTCTGCACTAACAGCACTGTGCTAACAAAAGGTCTTATTGCACCTGCCTAATTCATGCTGAGTAGATGCAGAAGTCCAATTGAAATCAAATTCAACCTGTGTAATGTAGGGCTATACAGCTCAACATGTGTAAGGGTTCCAGCAATGGGATCAATAGTGTTATTCATCCAGGGTCTCATTCATCAATGCATTAGTGCAAGTTTTATAGTGGCATGACTGCACTGAAGACAATGGGCTTACACCCAGGAGAGAGAGCCTCTGTCTGTACAAAGCTTCTGTTAAAGCAACATTAGCCAGGAATCAATATCTTACTTAAAATTCCTTGCATTTGGATTTGGAATTTTCATTTTATCCATTTTTCATTACTTTATAGTGACAAGGATCTGCTCTCAGCAAGATGGGGAGCACAGTCATGGACTAACACCTTAGCAGCAGAAGAAACATAAGAGGTATGGTTTGCAGGAAGATGATGATCATTCCTTATGTATTCAGAGTGAAAATTAATCTTCCAAAACCACATCAAATATAAAAACAATCTGGGGAGCAAGTCTCATTACAGATTTAGCTGTTTAAGGACTGTATATGACATATGAACAGAGAGACAGATAACCGTGTTAGTCTGAAGTCAAGCAAAAGGCAAAGTAGATTGGCACCTTATAAACTAAATTAGGTATACCAAAGCCTTCCCCCCCCGCCCCCTGCCAACTATGAAGTTGATTGAATGTAGACAACACTGAGCATGACTATAAAACATATGGCCCACATTAGGCAAACATAATAAAGGAAACCGTGTGTGTGTGTGTGTGTGTGTGTGTGTGTGTGTGTCCCTTAAAAAAAGAACTGGGCAGTTGCTCCCCTAGGAGAAAATAAGTACCATGTGGGAGGTACTGCTATACCAGGCTGGCACTCAGAGAGGCCAGAACAAGCTCTGACATCTTCTGCTAATGCAAAAAATGCTGATGGGAACCTTTATTTCTGTCCCTTAAAAAAATGGGTGCCACAAGGAACTGGAACTGGGCCTGGAGGTACTGAACTAGCAGTCCAGCACCAGGAGGGCCAGAGCAAGCCCTGACATTCTAGCTGATAGGAACCTTTTTTTTTTTCCCATCTCTCTTCAGTGGCCCTTAAAAAAAGACAAAACAAATCAGGTAAGCGTTCCCTCAGTAGGAAACAGGTACCAGGCCTGGATGTACTGCAATATCAGGTCAACACATGGAAGGTTAGAGCAAGACCCAACACCCTCCCCCTATTGCCAAAAATGCTACTATATGCCAATAGAAACCTACTACAAGGTTACATCAGTATAACCAATCTGAATAAGACAAGTAGTAATGTCCATTAAAGATGGTCCCCCTCAACAGTGACTATTTTTAAAGCCACGGTGAGTCACCGCACTGCATAAATTTTGACTTCCTCTTCACTCCCACTGAGCTGCTCCTTTCTTTCTTATTTCCAATTACTTCTGTTTCTTCACCAGCCTTAAATGTTTGGCAAATATCAACAAACCAGGAGGTGAAGCTGGACTAGGTTGCCCTGTACCTCATCTGCATATAAATTTTTGGAGCATCCCAGGATTTGTGACAAGAACACCTGTCCTTCCTGTCACTGGTCGGGGACTAATTAGCACATGGATCCTTTGTGGCACAGTGTTTGGAATACACACACCTATTGAGTGGTGCTGAGCTGTGGGATTGCCATGGCTTGAAATGCTGTTGACCCTCCTGGGGCTCACCGCAGTGAACTATACAGTAAATCACAATCCTTTGTCTCAGACTAACATCATGAATGGTGCGTGTGTCTACATGAAAAGCCAAATGCACAGTACACTAATTCTACTGAGCATTAGTGCATCATAGCAAAAACCATTCATCAGAATTAGTCTACTGCACATTAGCATCACAGTTGTACTGGCATGACTATGCAGTAGTACCAGTTACTGTACATTCAGTTAGTACCTGTTATTACAGTTACTAAACTTGAATCTGCAGTAACCACAGCACATTAATGAACATGTAGACATGCTCAGCTTGTACTACATATAAGTAGGCACCAAAGTGTTGCTCAAAAGTGTGTTTATGGAGTACCTGTGCTAAAACATGCAGCAGTTTCAAAAAGGGTAGCATGCATCAATTTTGAATGAACTAAGTGCATGGGTGCCATATGCAAACTGCTACAGCCATATTTAATTTCAAGGTTATTGTTTTCAAATTTGCTCCTCACTTTTATGTGGTGAGGGATAGCAAGCTCTGACAATAAGGAGAGGGAGAAAGGGCTGACAATGGAAAAAGTTGGGGGGAAGCAGGCAGCAAAGGGCTACCTAGCCCCCGAGATTTATTTTCCCTGCTGTAACAGTAAGAGGGGGACAAATTCAAGGCAAACCTGCAATCATCAGATTCTATGCCTGGGAAATTATAACAAATTTATAAATCTTCCATATTTTTCATATGGGGTCATCTTATAATCAGAGCCGTCTTCTATATTGTCATAACCCAATGATTTTAGTGCCTCGGCATGATGGAATTTTCCCGCCACATGAGAGTCTCTGTGCACAGCAAACGTTTTCTGTTGCAATAGAAAACTCCGGAGCAAGAGAGTTCCCGCCATTCGTATGCAAATTTGTGTCCTATCATTGGCCGATTCTAAATTATTCCTACATGGTGGCTAGCAACTGGCTTGTTAGCCGTATAAAATTCTGTGCGACTTCCGCCCAAGTCGGAGAACTTTGAGCATGCTGCAGAGTGACTTAAAAGAATTCCTGACTCGTGGCAGAGCGAATCGATAGCCTGATCAACTATTGATTTTTCTCCCCATCGCCGAATGCTATCCCTCGACGTACCCCTTTTCCTGCATGCCTGGTTCGTTTACAGATTTGCTGGCCCGGGTTTTGCCAGCTGGAGCAACTCATGTAATTATTTAAGCAATCAGATCACCTGCATCGCGGCTCCTAGCGGCGTAAGTAAAGCCTTTTTGCAATCAATATGTTTTGTCTGCCTCTCCATTCACCAGCCCGCCCAACGGCCGAGCAATTTGTAGATCACCTCAAGTCGGCTCCGGCCATCTGAGACATGGCGACGAGGATGGGATTTAAGGGCACGGTGATGGAGACAAACCTAATTGGGTGCTGCCCTTGGCGCACCGGGATCCGCTGCATGGAAAATGCAAACAATCTATGGGCGCATATCGCCTACCACCAGGTGGTAGAAGGGGATGAATGAAATATTGACGGCTACTTCTCCGTAAAGAAAGAAGAAGTGATCATAAAAGAGTGGAGAACAAAGCTATCCCTTGGGGAGTTCGGGTGTATAATGGGGAGCGACCGGGTCTACTATCGACCCCTGGAGGAAACATCGGCCATATCCCTAGCCGGGGTGAAGGCGCGGAAGGCAGAAAGGCTGACCCCCACTCAGGAGTTTGCCCAATGCACCCGATACCTGAGGGAAGGAGGGGAACCCACCCCAACGGACTGGTTCAACTGTCCGGATTTGGTGCCTGGGTCATGGGGTCATGAGCTCCTCGTTCAGCTCCGGGAGGATCTGGAGACCAAGGGCCATCACGCGACCAGATGGGGTTTAACCAAGTGGAAAAAGGGAAAAATGATGAATGTGTTGTTCCGTTCAGTTCCGGGTCTACTAAGGGTATATGCAAATTTGGAGGTTCAACTGCATACGGTGGGCAAGGAGTCGCTGGAGTGGACGGCAGAGAACTCCAGAGCGACGCTTATCAATAGTGCTGGCCGCATGATGCCGCTAATAGAAAATGGCACCGAAAGAAACGCGAGCTGTCCGGAGAACCCGGAAAAGAGGGGCGGAGCTTTGGAAGAACCGGTGGAAATCCGCCTAGCGACCCCGCCCCCTGAGGTGACGTTGTTCCCAACGGCCCCACCTCCTTGCCACAGGGAGGGGGCAGTGGGAGGCAGGATGTATCCAGCGCTCCCACCTGATGAATTTAACTCTCCCTCTGCCGCAGCTCACCCGATAGCTGTTATGAAGCGTGTTGCAGATGAAGAAGGTACCACACGTACCACTGTTACCTCTCGCACATGCACCCGACCAGAAATGCAGGACCTTTGCAGGGAATCTAAAATAAAACTGGAAGAGACTTTGGCCATGTGGTTGGGGCGACTAATAGTAGAATTCGGATCTGACATCTTAGACAAGGAAGAAGCAAGTGCCCTGACCCGACAAGCGGCGTGGAGCAGAGGGTGTGCTACTGATCTGAACGTGGTCATGGACAGTACACACTGGCCCATCCCACTCCCGGCGCTTGTAGTGGGACAGGTAACCCACAAATTCCACGCCTGGCATGAGGGTCACCTGCAGAAGGCCACTGCGGAACAACTCCTCTTGGCCATAATTGGAGTGTCATATCTTTCATGGACCCCAAGAGCAAATCCAGTGGGGCTAACGGCAACCCAATGCAAGGAGAGATGGGCTCATCGTCACCTATCAGACCCCAGAGCAATTCCAACGCCTCTGGAAGCTATAGACGCCTGTGTAGAGGTATATGGAGGGACAAATGCTGTTACGCTCCGACTCTTTCTGAACCCGATGGCAGGTCAGCCAGTAGGAAATCTCTTAGGCCATCTCCCACGACTGCAGGCGCTCATGAAACAAAGTGAAGGAACTTCTAATGATGTAAAAGACCGATCTTCGGCATACCCAGTCAAAGCACTGAGACCAAGACGTCAAGAATTTAACCCCTGGCGAGAGCTATGGTGGTCACCTCAAAGAACATTAGAGGAAAAGAACATGTTCAGGTTCCTTCTCAGTCATTCTGGACTCATGAAACCTCAACTGCGTATTTTGGGGGATAAGAACCAATACCGTCTGGCCGAAGCATTAGGATACAAGTTCAAGGACCAACCAAAAAACGAGTAATGGCTGTCGGCTCTGCCGGCGGCCTTCTCCAACTCAAACCTGACCCCACTGACCCTTGTCCTTACGCCGAACTTACTGTCTACGACCCTGCTGATCCAGATGACCAACAACGAGTACTCTTCCTCCTCGATACTGGAGCTCAAGTTAATGTAATTACCTCAACGATACCCCACTAGAAAACCACCAAAATGATTAAGGTACAAGGACTTAACACTATTGCACTCACAACAAAAGTCAAATTCTTAGTCCAAGGTCATCAATACACTCTAGAGGCCGTGCTAGGGGGCATCAACATTCTAGGAATCCCGGGGATTAAAGCGCTTGACCTTAAAGAACAAGTGCTACAAGCGTTACCCATTATTATCCCAGAGCAGGATTGTCATCGACCAACGCTTCGTAACATCTCCACCTGGCAGTATTGACCAATCCCAACCAAGGGTCCCCTAAAAAAGTCCCTTACTGACCTCCTGCGGCGACTCAAGCAACGAGGTTGTATTAAAACCATAACTGCTAGCACCCACCTGTCACCAGGATGGGGAGTCGCGAAACCTGGAAAACCCACCGAAGCCCGGCTAGTCGTCAATTATAGGGAGGCCAACAAAAGATGTCAAGTACTTCAACAACCTAATCCTTCTACTCTACCACAATGCATGTTTGAGATGGCTCAATTCCAGCGAAGTAAGTGGGTCGGGGTCACACTGGATTTAAAAAACATGTTCTTTTCAATTCCGATAACTGACCCTGAAGGAGTACTAAATATGTGCATTGATGGCACTATGTACAGATGGAAGGTTTGCCCGCAAGGGTATCGCAGCGCTCCGTCGCTGGCTACTGGTGCCATGAACAATACCCTGAAGAATTTTCATGCCTCACATTCTCTTCCCCCAGAGGAGGAATTAAGAATCTGGAGTTGCTATCATGGGTCGTGATAGTTCCGTCGTTATTAATATAGTTAACCAACTAGTCGCTCACCTTCAGAGTGAAGGATGGCCGATCAATGAGGAAAAGTCATGCCTACATCCTGTAGATGACATCACGTTCCTCAGCACCCGATATATTGGTTCCATCCGCCACGGAATCTCACATGATGGTCCTAACATCGATCCATTAAAGATGTTCCTCCCTGTTACTAAGAGACACTTTTAACAGCTTTTAGGTCACTTAAACTGGTACCGGCATTATGTTGAACCCAGTCATTTGGCACTCCTTACTAAATTACAGTGACAGATCTGTGACAAATCCCGAAAATCCACACCTTGGATGGAAGGAGATCAGCGGAACCTACTTCGCCTGTTAGCCACAGTTAAAAACACACAGCTCCACGCAACCAATCTTGGTGAGCCATTAATCGTAACCCTTGGGTTCACCACAAACCACGTGTGGGCTGTTGTGCACAACCCTCGCGATGAGCTAGTATACACTGCCCATAAGACGCTTCAAGCGGCACAACATCGGTATGGAGCTATAGGGAAAATCCTCCTAGCTGGACAACTAGTGGAGCCATTAGCAAGGGGGCATGGGACACTATGCGCTCCCGGTACCACATTGTTACCCTTGCTGGATGCAGAAAAAGTTGACCCGCATTTTCAGGGGGAGCATAAAACGTGGAATACGTTGGTGCTTACCCACCATTACAACTGGCACTGCTGGAAGTTTGAAGATACGATGCCCAATCCTAGCCCAGGAGATGAGGAAAAGGTCCCTACACTGTATGGAACCTCTGCCCTGGCATGGATGGCTTCAGATGGAACTTCCCGACATGGCGGAGGCTATAGGTACTATTGCAAGGCTTGTCACGATAAGGAAATATTTCAAGCCTACCCGGATGACAACTCGGCCCAAAAATGTGAATTGTTAGGATTCCTCAAGGTACTGGAGCATTGTCTGACACATCATGACGATACGCTCCCAGTTCCAATTATCGCAATCGACTCGCAGTACATTTACAAGATTCTTACTGGTACAGCCCTTCCCACCGAAAATTTGGATGATTGGCAAGACATCTGGAAAACGTTAACTAAATTTGCACGGCTCCCGTTGGTTAGGCACACTAAGTCACACTGTCCGGACACTGACCCAGTGCATGAGGTCATCGATAAACTCTTAGAAGACACACTTCGGACTGATGTAGTATTACCCATTACCACTAACTCTGGTACTGAAGTAAGTCCGTTCCTTGCGTGGCTTCACGAAAGTTGGGGTCACCTGGGACCGCGAGCTTGCCATCAACGTTGGCGCCAAACCATTACGGAGCCGGCCTCGTATGGAGTTCGGCGCGATTGGGAAAAGGTAGCTCAGGCCTGTGAGATATGTGCTAAGGAGAAGTGTCATTGAACCAAACATCAGCTCGGAGCTTTCGACTCTTCGCAGTTCCAGGCAGGAAAAGTCTGGCAGGTAGATCTGCTAGGACCCCTCCCAGGGTCTAAGCCGCCAAATAAAGGATTAGTCATTGTCGACTTGGGAACAAGACAGTTACAAGTCATTCCCTTATGAAAAAGCAATGCCACTGCTGTTGTTTCTGCTTTAACTGCTGTATTTGCCACCTGGCAACCTCCTCATGAGATTCAGTCTGATGGGGGACCCCCATTTAACTCTAATGCTCTAAACAAATTTGCTCGTCTTCACAATGTAGCATGGCATCTCCATCTGCCGTACCACTCACAGTCCCATGGCGTTGTAGAAAGACATATAGGCCTATACAAAGAACAACTTCGTCTCAGAGGGGGAGGGACGTTTAAAAACTGGATTAAATTCAGTCACGATATTCTCATCTCACTGAACACCGCAAAAACGTTATGGGACGAAGCTAATGTCAAAAAACCTCTACCTTGGGAACCTAAATTCCAACCAGATGAGTTAGTGTGGGTCTCAATACCGCACCCCCGCCAATCTCATCCACAAGTTCACAAAGGAACAGTTCTACGATCGGGACAGTACCCTAATACCTATTCTGTCCTATTAGAGGAAAAGCCTGATTGTCCCCCTATTATCGTTCATCACAACTGGATGACTCGTCGTTCCGACGTTCACCTAGTATCTTTATAGCAAATTCAATTACGATTCTCTTTTGTTTTGTTTTGTTGTTGTTTTCTTTCTTTACAGGCCTGACCTCAACAAAGCAGTAATCTACAGCCGCTCGATTGTGAGATCCGTCGAGCACCCAACTGCGGTTCCTTCGAGTCAACGTAGTGACGGCTATGGAGGGGGCACCGAGGCAGCAAATGTCCGCTGGGCCAGAACTCGCTCTGGCGCTGCTCCTCTCTCATTTCTGCTGCAGTGTATTAGTTAGACCTGTTGTTGATCCATATGTAACAGCAGTTTGGGGGAAGAATGTCACATTAAAATGTATGATTGACATGAATGAAACCATAATACAAGTTTCATGGGAAAAGATATATGATAAAAGTGCACAAACTATTGTTGTGCATCATCCCGAATATGGGGTCTCTGTTCAAAGAAAATACCACGGGAGGGTGTTGTCTAGAAGTTCTTTGCCCATTGATGCAACGATTAGTCTGCATAATGTGAGTTTCTATGATGAAGGAAAGTATATATGCAAAGTAACTACATTCCCATTGGGAAATACACAATCGTTAACAATTGTAACTGTACTTGTTGAGCCCACTGTAAGTTTTACCAAGGGGCCAAATTCTCTAATAGATGATGGAAAGTGGGCAGTGGCAGCCATTTGTACAGCAGCCACTGGGAAACCCGCTGCAAATATAAGTTGGGAAGGAGACTTTGGTAAAATGGAATATAATTCAATTTCCTTTCCAAATAGAACGGTAACAGTTATAAGCCGATATAAGATCATTCCCACTAAATTTGCGAGGGGAAGGCATATAACTTGTATTGTGAAACACCCAGCTTTAAACAAAGAAATAAGATACTCTCACGTACTAGACATCCAATATGCCCCTGAAGTATCAATAACTGGTTATGACGGAAATTGGGTTTTTGGCGGAAAAATTGTTCAGCTTAAGTGCAATGTTAATTCCAATCCGCCACCTATAAAAGTCACCTGGACCAGGCTAGATGAACAGTGGCCTGCGGGTTTAGTATCTGTGAGTGATACGCTATATTTCAGTGGCCCATTAGCCTACGAATACATTGGGACCTATATTTGTAGGGTAACAAATTCCATTGGTCAAAGAAGCGATCAACAAACTATCCATATATTAGATCCTTCTATTATTACTACACAATCATCCACGGTTCCATGGTATCCTTTAACTAATAACATTACAAGTTTGGCATCAGCCTTAACCTTAACAGCGATGCAGGAAGGCAATTGGGGTACCATTATCGGTAGCGTAATGGGTGGAGCTTTCTTTCTAATATTTGTAAGCATTTTAGTTGGGGTTATCTGTTACGAAAGAAGGCGAACGTTCCGTGGCAACTATGTCATTGAGGACCACACTCCATCGACTGACATAGAGGAAGAGTCTCAAGTAAATGTTTCCCAGTCAGCTGATGATTAATAATTATTGTCATAGGTTCAAGTTGTTATATTTTATAGTTTGTTAGAGACCGGTCTATAAAATTATTTGTTAATATATATATTTGTTACTTAAGCGTTGCAAAACCAATGAGTCTTTAGACGAACTTTACTTGAGGCACGCTCATGTGTTTAAAATTCCAGCTGTGCCGTCGGCAAGGGGGCATGTCATAACCCAATGATTTTAAGTGCCTCGGCATGATGGAATTTTCCCGCCACATGAGAGTCTCTGTGCACAGCAAAAGTTTTCTGTTGCAATAGAAAACTCCAGTGCAAGAGAGTTCCCGCCATTCGTATGCAAATTTGTGTCCTATCATTGGCCGATTCTAAATTATTCCTACGTGGCGGCTAGCGACTGGCTTGTTAGCCGTATAAAATTCTGTGCGACTTCTGCCCAAGTCGGAGAACTTTGAGCACGCTGCAGAGTGACTTAAGAGAATTCCTGACTCATGGCAGAGGGAATCGATAGCCTGATCAACTATCGATTTTTCTCCCCGTCGCCAAACGCTATCCCTCGACGTACCCCTTTTCCTGCATGCCTGGTTCGTTTACGGATTCGCTGGCCCGGGTTTTGCCAGCTGGAGCAACTCGTGTAATTATTTAAGCAATCAGACCACCTGCGTCGCGGCTACTAGCGGCGTAAGTAAAGCCTTTTTGCAATCAATACGTTTTGTCTGCCTCTCCATTCACCAGCCCGCCCAACGGCCGAGCAATTTGTAGATCACCTCAAGTTGGCTCCGGCCGTCTGAGACATATATAAGTAAATATAGTATATAACTTATATTTTCATGAGCTGAGGCTCACTTCTTCTGATGCTGTAATGAAGCTTCAGCTCATGAAAGCTTATACTATAGATGGCAGACAAGGTTCCTTGGGTGAATTTGATATCTTTTATTAGACCATGATTTGATAAAAGATATCAAATTCACCCAAGGAACCTTGTCTGCCTATATCCTTAGACCAACACGGCTACAACCTAAACCCCTGTATACTATAGATGCACATCTAATTTAGTTAATTCATAAGGTACCTACCCTCCCTTCAGGAATCAATATCTTATTTAATATTCCTTTTGGATTTGGAATTCTCATTTTATCCATTTTTCTTTATTTTATGGGAAAAAGGATCTGCTCTCAGCAAGATGGGGAGCACAGTTATGGGCCCTAACACCTTAGCAGCAGAAGAAACGTAAGAAGTATGGCTTGTAGGCAAATGATGATAATTTCTTTTGTATTCATTTTATATCCCTGTCCCAAATAGCAGAACAAATGACAAGGCAGCTGAATACCATAGGTTTGATTCTTCTGACAAACGCACCCCTAATGAATCAATAATACAAATAATTCAACCATCCTCAAGTGCTCTGCACGTCATTTGATTAGACTGCAGAGCCCACTGTGGATTAGCATCCACTGAAATAGTTGATTTGTAACAAACTGATATTTCTTCTCCATACAACAGTTTTCACATGCTACTCAGCAGCTCAGTTGTAGTTTCTGCCAGAGAAGCATTCACAACAGCAAACCTTGCATTAGTCACTGATGAAGTACCCCAGCTTTTCTATTGATTTTATTCTGTTCTGTTTCATCTCAGGTGTCTCAAAAAGAAAAGGGTCAACAGGACATAGAAGTTCAGGCTTTAAACTATAAGCCACTGATTTCTGCTATATAACCTAATATACCTCTAGTCTCCATTTCCTTTGTAAAAATTGACTTCTTAAAACCAAAAAAGAAAAGAAAACTGAGCACATTTATACAGGTCAGAACACAAGGGCTCATGATGGCTTTTTCAATAAGAAAAAGACTCAGAGATGGTCACTGAGTTGTTTGGTTTTTTTTTTAATAAACTTGCAATAATTTACTATTGAAGGGAAAAAAGGGTTTTGTTGCACACTTTCAAATCAATAGACATGATGCTACCACTCACAGGCATTTATTCAGGATTGGGTCCTTTAGACTTACAATCTAGTTATTTTTCTATAACAATATACAGTCAACCTTCTCTGAAATTGTAAATTGTAAGGAAATTGAATTGTAAGGAAATTGTAAGGAAATTGAATTGGAAACTGTAAGGAAACCTTCTCTGAAATTGGGATTTAGGCTATTAATGGAGTCATACAGAAACAAACCTGGCTTAAGGGTCAGACCTATATATTTTGGGGCACTATCAGATCCAATTGTATAATGAGAGGAGCATTTTAGCACCTCACAAATTCAGCTCCTTCAATAGCAGGAGCTACTTTACAAATCTTGTTCCCCTCCCCCGACTTGTTTCTTTTTTTTTTCTTTTTTGAAGAAAAAGCTAGTAAGCAAGATGCTAGGTGCAATTGCATAATGAGCCTTACTTTGCTAAATCACAAAAACCCAAGGGACCATTCAAGCAGATACTCCCTGGAATAATATGGTATGGTGCAGGGCAGGGATTTTCTACCTTTTCACACCCCAAATCTCAGCACCATTCAGTAATTTCCCCCCTCAGTGGTCCTTTATCTCCTATTTCTTTAGTTGTGATGATTACTGTTGAAATAAGCAATCACATGAATTCAATAGAAAATTACATCCCTACTACAGAAATAATTTAATTCTGTATATATTTCTACAGGTTTTTTAAGTAACTTTCCAAAACCCTATCAAGTTTTTATAACGCACCTATTGTCTCATCCTCAATAACATCCTATATGACATTCCATATAAGACTAATATTGGGGGGAATGGATTATTCCCCTCTATTTGGCACTGATGAGGCCAATCTGGAGTATTGTATCCAGTTTTGAGCCCCCCACTACAGAAATAATGTGGTAAAATTGGAAAGAGTCCAGCAGAGGGCAACAAAAATGATGGAGGAGGCTGGGGGCACGACTTATGAGGAGAGGCTGAGGGAACTGCTCTTATTTAGTCTAGAGAAGAGATGACTAAGTGGGGATTTAATAGCAGCCTTCAACTACCTGAAGGATGGTTCCAGAGAGGATGGAACTAGACGAGAGGTGGCCAAAATATGGCCCGTGAGCCAGATCTGGCCCACAGAGGGACTTTGTCTTGCCTGAAATGGGTCCAGTGGTCCCACCTGGCCCAGGCACCCTCCAGCAAGTGGTGCATCCTGCCACCCCTGGGTGCACAGCTGGGCTGGGGCAGCTCTGCAGCTGGACTCCATTTCCCAGCAGCCCTAGCAATGGCAAGTCCTTCTGGCTGCCACTGCCACTGCTGACCCCAACCCCATGGAGATGGCCCAGGACATTCACGGGCAGCGCCCGAGCCCTGGACTGAGCATGTAGCCCTGGTCCCAGTCCCTGGCCCAGCCCATATGAGGGGTCAGTGTCTCTGCAGTGCCCATTCTGGACCTGCCCACCACTGCCACCAGCACGGCTTCTGGGCCACCTCAGTCCCCCATGCCCAGTGGGGTGCAACAACAGAGCAGCCCCAGCATGGACTCTGGGCAGTGGCAGTGAGAAGGGCCCAGCGGCAGCAAGGGGAGGCAGTCACACTGAGTACCAAGTCCTGCTTTTTTCCCTGTACTCAGCAGCAGTTTCTGTCCAGCTGCCACAGCCACCATTTATTCTGGTGGTATGGATGGATCTGGAGCAAGTGCTCCAGGGACTCTGACCCCCTGATCAAATTAGGCCAGGGCTAGGGCTGTGCACTGGTGGTGGTGGCAGTAGCAGGAAGGAAAGCCCCGGCGTGGGCTCTGGGCGAGAAGGCTCTGGCAGCGGTGAGGGGAACATGGTTGCAGCTGCCACCATGTCCTACTTTTTCCTGGCACCCAGCAGAAGCTTCTGCTCCTCCTTGGGCTGCACAGCAGCTCCAGCCCTTCCTCGGGGTAGAAGACTGGCCTGGAGGAAGCACTGGTGGCAGCCCTGCTGAAGCTGCTGCCTGCCCGCAGCGCCATCCCACATAAAGGAGGTTTGGTGAACCATTGTGGGGCAGGAGGAGATGGGTGCTGACCCAAAGTGTGACACCTCCCCAAAACTCTTTGTGGCACACAGGTCCAAATAATAGCCCACCCCTAAGCTAGACTGTTCTCAGTGGTGACAGATGACAGAACAAGAGCAATGATCTCAAGTTGTATCAAGGGACATTTAGGTTAGATATTAGGAAAAACTCTCTCACAAGGAGGGTAGTAAAGCACTGGCACAGGTTACTGAGAGAGGTTGTGGAATCTCCATCCTTGGAGGTTTTTAAGACCCGGCTAGACAAAGCCTTGGAAGGGATGATCTAGTTGGGGATGGCCCTGATTGAGGTTGGACTAGATGACAGCCTAAGGTCTCTCCCAACCCTAATTTTCTATGATATATCATTTTTGTTACGTCACATTTTCTCAAGCACATATAGTTTTGAAGATTTTATTCTAGGATACCTATATATATATATATATATATATATATATATATATATACACATACATATACACACACACACACACACAGAGTATTCTTACAGAAAATTTCATGAAATGCACCTTTCTCCCCCTATTATGACAAGTTTATTATTGCACACTGTCACGTACTGAAGTAGAAGTGTTGCAAAGTTCAATATATACATAGGGAATGTTAATCAATGTTTAATTGGATTTGCATGAGTATGTTCAGCAAAATGTTACAAAACATCACAAGAAAGTAGCTGCCTATAAATTGTACTCATTGATGTAGCTAAGAATAGAAGGTGGCCCATATTTTTTATATATACTTTAAATGCTATAAAAAAAAAAACTAAAGAAAGATTTAATCCAAAAATAAACTCCTCCTGAATGTGGATACAAATAAATCTTTTTTTCTGGTGGCAGAAGATACATTGCTCATATTTTTTAGTTTATTTATTTGCTGAGCCTTGTCACTTAAAGACTGAATCACAGATGACACGGCTGGGAGAACTGGGAATTCATTAACATCCATCAACATAAGATGTAAAATATGCTAATCTGTGGTTTGCCATGTGTACCCCAGCTCACTCACATTCTCTGAGTAGTAGCGGTTTAAGACACGTATGCTAGCATAACATTTTGACAGAAAAGAAGGAAATGAAAACAAGTGAAACAAACTGGGAACAACAAAATGGAACCACTGGAAACGGGGAGAGGTCATGATGCCCAACATATTAGTGTTGGTTACAAGATCTGAATTTGTGCATGGACAGCTACTTGTGATCCCATCAGAACAAAAACGAGGGCTGGCTGCCTGAATCCGACACATGCACATTCTGAATCAAAGCCATTAAGGTTCAAAGTCCTTTTCACTGGGATAAATTTGGTACATATATGATGCCTATCACCAGCTCCCATTGGCTTCAGATTGATTGGGCTGTGCATCCCAAATGACAGATTTTCACCTGTTTGTATTACAATCAATAAATCTGTCAAATCCAGAGAAAATATTTTTGCATTTCAAGTCAGTCTGAAGTTAGAAATAGTCCAGAGGTGGGTAACAAGGATGATAAAAGGCTTAGAAAGCAAGTCATATGAGGAGAGGCTGAAGGAGCTAGGCATGTTCAGCTTGAGGAAAAGGCTTGATGAAGAGGAGGAAGAGTGTCTTCACATACAGGCTCCCTAACCTAGTGAGAAAGGCTTTAAATTAGGTTCATTGTCGAGATGGAAATACCAGCAGTAAGTAAAGAGCCAGATGACCTGGATAAATACATAGTAGAGGCTGCAATAGGGAAAGTTTTAACAATATTCTCAGAGAGAAATTAGTTACCTAAAATGTTTATATATATGAGAATCATGGGGAACCAGCAGGAAGAACTGGAAGCCCTGATACAATAATGCAATTATGATGTAATTGGGATAATGGAGATGGTGTAGTATAGTTGGAATACCATCATGAATGGGTATAACTTGCTCAGGAAGGATAGGTAGGGGGAAAAAGGAGCCTGTGTTGCTCTACATAGAAAAAGACATGTACGTTTGTTGCGAGATGCACAGAGATAGGCCTGTTGAAAGCCTTTAGGTAAAGGTCACAGGGGAGAATGGCAGGGGTGATGTCAGAGAGGGCATCTGCTGGAGGCTGTTAACCCAGGAGGAAGAGGTGAATGAGTCTTTCTTTAAACAACTGATTGGAGGTTCCAAATCAGACCTGGTTCACATCAGAGACTTCAATAACTGTGACATCTGCTGGGAGGGAAACACAATAGTGCCGTCAGTCCAGCAAGTTCTTGGGGAATGTTGGGGATAATTTTTGATGCAAGGGGTGGAGAGGCCAGCTAGAGGGGAAGCTCTTTTCAACTTGCTGTTTACAGTAGGGAGGAACTGATTAAGAATGTGAAGATGGAAGGTAACTTGGGTGACAGGGATCAGAAAATAAGATAATTTGGCTCTGACAGGTCCATGCTCCCCTTAATATTGATTGGAAATATAAGCCATGGGGCTTGGAGGTACCCTACCTGTGTCTAGCTAATTTAGAGAAGAAATTCCAAAAGTCTGGGATTCAAAAGTCCATCTCCCTAAGCTCTTGCTACTCTTTTCTGAAAAGAAATAAAAGGAGAGCCTTACTGGGTTTCATAGGTAAAGCCAAGAAGGAGATCTCCCATTACATTTGGATTAACAAACTAAGGGAATACAGACTACATGAAAGTACTGCAGCGTGGATGCATAACTGGTTGGGTCATTATGTTCAGTAAGTAGTCATTAATGGCTCAGTGTCTACTGGGGGGAGATATCGAATGGGACTCCCCAGAGGTCTGTCCTGGGCTCAGTGTTGTTTAATATCTTCGTTAGTGATTTAGAGGATGGGAGTAAATGCACACTTAGCAAATTGGCAGATGACACCAATTTAGTGGAATTCTGGAGGGTAGAGCAAATTCAGAATGACCTTGATAAACTGGAGAAATCAATCAGATTAAATTCAACAAAGACAAGTGCTAAGTCCTTAGTTCAGAACAACTGTGTTCACAAATACAGACTGGGGAATGAGTGGCTAGGCTACAGTACTGCAGAAAAGACCTGGGAACTACAGTGGACTATAAACTGAATATGAGCCCACGCCCTCACTTATCAGGGGGGCTAAGCATTAGAACAGACTACCCAGAGAGGTTTTTGAATCTCTATCCTTAGACTTGAGGTGTTCAGTTCCAGCACTGCCCATTCCATTCTTTTGATCCTCTGATGTGGCCATATTTAAAATTTGTTTTAAGGACTCTGATCTAATCACACAAAGGACTCTCTCCTTCCTCCCGCTCCCTCCCAAGAAAAGGAAAATTATTTTAAGATTTCTTGAAATATGTGTTGCAACTAATTATGTCTGCTTTATCTACTGGGTGTTTCAGAAAGAGCTTTTTAAAATCTTGTCTGATACTACTGTAGATATCACTTCTCTGAACATGCTTTCGGTGATCGTAAGCAAGTCAGAAATGTAGACACATTAGTCAATATAGACACTTGGGATCAGAAAACTACAAATATAGCACAGTCAACACTAGCATGTTTGCTATGTGCACAACAGCAAGAATAATCTAACATCTGTGTCATACAGTTATTCACAACAACCAAGGCACCTGTAATTATTAGCAAATGACTGCACAATGTGCATTAAAACAAGTATAAATAGGGCCTGGTTTAAATCGCAGGCCCAGGTTGCTAATATCATAGCCTGATTGTGGCAGGGGCTGCTATTTTCATGCCCAAATCATGGCATCCCGCCCTGACGCCCCCTGATTGGCTGAGGGGGCAGGTTTAGGGCCAGGTCTAATTGCAGCAGCAGAGGCCTTGCTCTCAAGTTCTCTGATCACTGTTGAAAACCCAAAACCACCTCCCTCCCTGCTTCACTGGACAAGGCAGGAACAATGCTGTTCTCCTCTGCTGGGCTCCTGGCCAATTGGCAGCAAGTCCAACACTGAGGGAAGGGGTCGCAAAAGGGGCAGGGGGAGAAGAGAGCTTGGGGATGGGTAGGAAAGGAGCTGTTTGCTTCTCTGGGTGGGAAAACTAGGGTGCAGGGGGTTGGGGGTGCCTGGGGGCTGCCTTGACAGATGACCATACCACCGAGTAGGGGGGCAGCTGTTTGCTCCTCCGCATGGATATTCTGTCCCCACCCTACCCCCTGTCCCCGACCCCCAGCACCCCAGTTTTCCCACCCAGAAGAGCAAATAGTTCTTCTCCTACCCATCCCCAAGCTCTCTCCTTCCCCTGTCCCTTCTGTGACCCCTTCCACCCTCCCTTGGGCTGCTAGACTTTTGCAGCTGGCTGGAGAATGCTTTCCCCAGACTGCAGCAGCTATCTTGTTGTAATGAAATGCCATGATATGGATGCTTGCTGGAGCAAGTGACCATATTGTAGCTTTTCATTGCAAATTGCATTTTTCACGAAAATACTTAATTTCGTGATTTTCACAAAAAATGCAAGAGCATGATTTAAACCAGGCTATAATTATAAATCAAAGCAACAGATAATCAAGTACTGAATGAGATGGCCCTACATTTTGAATTTAAGACCCCCAAGAACATTCACAACAGCTTAGCTGAAAAATACATCATATTTGTGTTTTTAGCACAATACGAGAGAGGGTGCTGCCTGCATTATGTATTCAGAACTCTGTCCTTGCCAACTAGCTTATTCATGAAGCTATAAATTAAAACAGGCACACATACATATAGAATAAATACACTACTAGACATATTTATGAGGGTAATGGCATTCAGAATAGAAATAAATCTTACCTTTAAAAATTGCTTTTAGATAGCTAATAAGTGATTTCTGTATTTGTATGTTGAAAACTTTGGCCTTTGAACAGACTGATTAGTACATTCAGGTTGAAAAGAATCAAGAAAACCACAATTCCTGTATTTTTCTTTTTAATCTAAACAAAATGTATAACAAGGAACCGAATAGCTGTTAATCTAGATTTGTATTAGATTCATCATTTCATAGCATCACATCCTAAATCTCTTTTCCACACAGACAGAAAAGCAGTTGTCAAAAATAAAGCACATAAGTAAATTAAGCAAATCAATTTTGCATCTAAGGCTCTAAGCCAAAGTCCCTCTGGAAACGGTAGCTGTAGTTTGAGGAGGTTCATTTGAAAGGTTCTTTAGGTCCTTATCTCAACCCCAGGTAATTTGTAAAAAACAATATCCTAGTATAATATATTAAGAATAGCAAATACAGTTTTTGGAACTAAACATTAGGATACTTGCCTAAAAGAAAAAATAAGTTGCAGACACATGCAGAAATTTTTTCCCCACTTTGAAAATAACAGCAAGCAAACAAACAATCCGTTCAGGTTTTGTCAATTTTCAACAGGGAGCATTTTTTCTCCACTTTTTAATCAAAAACAAAACCCCCCAACCTTTTGGCTTGGAGAGTTGAAAAAAATATGCTGCTCCAACCTCCTGCCCTCCCCCAAGGAAAGCAGATATTTTCCTTTAATTTTTTTTTGGCCAACGGACCAATATTTCAATGGGTAATTTTCAAGCAGCATTACTAATTAGCTCTGCTGATATTGCCTTCAATACCAAAAGCCATCAAACCACAAAGATATGCAGTTGAAGAAAGAAATTTCCTAGATTATTGTAAATGGGCCAAATACTTCAGTCCCAGACAAACTAGGTACGTCTACACATATGCTTTACTGCATATTAGACTAATCTAATGCACAGGAAAGCATCACCAGCTACACATAAACAGCAATTACTGTGCAGTACATTAATCTGATGTGCCATTTGTTACGACCGACAGATATGGGTACTAGAAAACAGCGCTTTAAACTAATGCGCCATACCACACATCTAGACACTGACCCAGGAACAAAATAGCTCTTAGGTCAGGCAGAAGGGGGCCACAATGGCTGCTTGGCTTAGCCCCAAGTGCCAGGGGGCAGGGGGAAGCTGTCTCCAGCTCCAAGGGCAGCTCTGATCTCCAGGTCCATGCGGAGCTTGGGACAGCACCCCATTGCCCCGTCCCATCCTCCCACCCCCTGAGCTCAGGGCTAACCCTGAGCTCTGCACAGTTCAGAGCAGCCCCTGAAGCTAGGGACATTCCCCCCCACCCCAAGCTCTGCATGGCTTAGAGCTACCCCTGGAGCCAGAGACAGCTCCCCCATCCCCCGGAGCTCAGGGCTAACCCAAGCTCTGTGCAGCTCACAGTTCCCCCAGAACTGGGGGCAACCTTCCCAACCCCACAGTGCTCAGAGCTAAGCCTCGAGCTCTGTGTAGCTCAGAGCTGCCCCCAGAACTGAAGACACATCCTCCCTGACCCCCCAAAGCCCAGACCTGACTCCCTGTCCCCCCTGCAAGCCCAGGGTTGCCCCCAGAGCCCCCTGCCAGCCTGGGTTGGCACCTGCAGCGGGGGCCTGGAGCTCCCCCTAGCAGCTTCAGGAAGGCAGAGCAAGACAGGAGCAGCTGCAGGCTATTTTGCTCCTGTTGGGCTCAATTTATGCCTGACTCAGGTGCATATGTAGATGTGTGCCCAGGCACAGTTTACTGTGCCTTAATTTACTGCACAGTAAATTTTGGTGCATTAATTCCATGTGTAGACACACCCACTCTGATTGATTTCAGGAAAAGCTTTTCCTGAATATGTGAGTATCTGTTTTATTCTAAGGCAAAGATTTTGTTACTAGTTACTTAAGGGATCATTTTGAAGTGCAAAAACAGAAAACTAATAATGGCAAATGGAAATATACACAATGTAAACTCTTCAGGGGTATATTTAGGGGTACAGTGTACACTCTTTAAGGATTCCTCAGTAGTGCAGGAGCATAACCTGCTGTTAAATAGCCCCAACGGGGATTATAAGTATTCAACACTGCCCCTTACTCCCCAATATAGACTACCTGTATCGCAGATTTATGCAGGATAAACAGCAGTATTATGAGGCAGCTGCCCCCCCCCCCGTCCGCCCCAAACACGTAGGCAGAATTGAGCTGATGCAGACAAGAAAGTTGCCACTACTGATATAGACCTGTAATGGTTCATTCCCTCTGAACAGCAAGAGAGAAATTGGAGAAAGACAGGAGTCAGTTTTCCTCCCACACTTCTCCTGATGTGACAGGACTACAAGCCTTTCTTACTTGAAGAAGAGTATAACTTTGCAGTATACCACATCACCTGTACCAGCTGCAGATAAGGGCTGAGGAGGCAAGTCAGGGCTTTCTGGCTTCCCAAGGCCTGCGCCTTTCCCATGAAACCCACTAGGGGTTTGTTTTTCTTCTACATGGAAAAAAATAATAGAGAGCTTAGGGGAATTAGACTTCTGAATACCAACATTTCAAAATTCAACTAGACATAAGCAGGGTACCTTGAAGCCTCTAAGATGCTGATTCCAGTCAGTATGTAGGGGAGTTATACAAACAGAGCTGGGGAGAAGAAAATGCACCTACCAGAGCCAAATTTGGGCTCATACACAGCTCTATTCAAATACACAAAAGTTAAATGCAAGTATTTAAGGGTAAAATGTCCCTGTTAGTTCTCTAGAAGTCATTAAAATGGCTTTTCTTTATAATTGGCTTCCAACCCTCTCCTTCCCCCCCCACCCCCGAAACAAAACAAAACCAAAACATATACAAAACCACTTTTGGGGGCTTTTATTCAAAATTTCTCATACTAATCTTTTCAACTATTTCTGGAAATGTAGTCTGACTGGAAATTCACTGATCTTTCAGAGCTGTTGCCCTTTCCTTTTCATTTTAACAGGATGTTTTGAGTACAGGGCTTAAATCAGATGAGCCTGTGATCTACCCAGTACCTGCTTATATCACCCATCTGATGCAATCAAATAGTCCCAGAATTCAGAATGGATGCAGAAAGGCGAGGGACAGAGAAGAACAGACTAATGACAGTGCCCCTATGCAAGCTCAGTTGCCAGAAATTGAAACTTAGCAACTGGTTACAGCTTTGTTATGATTCAGTCCCTCTTCAAGTATGTGAAAGTGAGGATGAGGGTTGGTGTCGGGTGGAGTCAGAACATGCAGTTACTGATAATGCAACCACAAAACTCCAACTCTTGATTTGCCAATACATTTTAATGTTTTTTTTCCTGTTTAATGGAACTGTTTCAAGACTTAAGACTTAAATTTACAGTTAAGCACCATTTAGCAGATTAACACAGAAGTCAGATGTATCTTTAAGTCTTTTCAAGGGAAATGGCAAGATGTGTTTAACACCTGTAACATTTCCTGAGCAGATGTTCATAACAAGATCTTTTTGCCTTATCAATAGAAGCAGTAGTTAGTTTTACTTATATGTTTACTTTTCAAAAAACACTAACAAGTTAGTAACATTGTAACATTGTTGCTACAATCAGTTCATTTCCCCCCCCCCCCCCTCATATTTTTGTTCTGGAAAAAAACAAATTGTCTGGTTTGGAAGGTGAGTAATTGTTTAGGTCTTGTGGACTATAAAGGTGGAAGTTCTCTATCAAAGGAGCAGTGTGAGCACCAGCAGTGCAAGCTTTTTCCAGCTGCCTTAAAAATATGTCTAAATTCAGACATGGAAGTACCTGCTGTAAGGTAACAGTAATTTGGGTTCAATCTCATCAATATTTCATCTTCCTGCTAAGGTTTCTACCAAGGGTGTTTCTGTACAATCTTGCCAATTCCCCCTGTTCCCTAGGACCATCCTAGTTTTGACTCTATTAGGCTTCACATCAGTATAATCTGATTTGTCCCATATAGTAGACAACCAGGATCCAGGACAGTCTCTGACACTTGTATCCCCTGGGGCTCAAGTTCAACCTGGCTCTTGACCCTCCACGTGCCACCTGCCAACCACAGTGGAAAATGTGTAGGCTTGAATCACTTTGTCTATGTCCACATATTTCTTGTGCTAGATAAAATAAAGGGTTTGGGGAGCCTTTAAGAGATTGGTTTAATCTGACCACTGCGACTATCACATGTCCCTGTAGAGGTGAACTGTAAACCCAGGGTGCCTGCAAAATTGGAGATCTGTGAAAAGATGGGTTTCATAGGTTACAGAGTCTGGGTTTGGTCATGCGGGGTAAGCATAAAGCCCATGAGTCTCCATTTCCATTTCCCTAAAGGAGTAACAGGTAGAATGTTTATGCCTAGGACATGTGACAGAGAGGCTAGAGAGTACAGTCTTCTCAGATCAAGGAAAGCTAAGAGCTCATAGGCCCCCTGAGGTGGGACCCAAACACAGCAGCCCAACGGATGCCTGGAAATGGCATTTTATCAAGGCTAAGTGGCAAGGGCCAAATATAATTGCTGCATATTTCAGAAGCAGAGCCAAACATATAGTTTTGGTAACAGAGCTAAAGAGTCTGAATTTCACCAACTGGTCTAGTGCCTGTTAAAGCCCTTGGTCTACTAAGAATTGTTCAGAGCAAACAAACATTGAAATTATGGGTCACCATAGATAAACACTGTAACTAAAATTCTTTAAGAATTTGATACCATATTAATTGTGCCTCAAACTCAGGCTACTTTGACCCAGAAATACCCATGCGGGATTGGAAAGTTTAGCAGGAGCAACCAACTAGCTTCTTAGTATCTCAAATCACAGCTATTAGATAGTCACAGCAGAGAGTTCTGTTGCTTGTGAAAAAGAAATCACATCTTAATCTTGCTGTTTGCTTTAAAAGAAATGTTGGCTTGCCCAACAGATGGTCAGTAAATAAGGGGATATAAATATGATAAAAAAATAGCAATTATAATGAGTTTATTATGCCTGGAATGATGTCTTGGTTTCTTAGTTTCCTTATGGCCATTTTCCTGGCCACTGGTTTCCATAGATTCTTGGAAACAGATGGACTAATAAATACTTTTACATGGCGCGGGGGCCATGCATGTAACCCGAGAGAGTTTATGCAGTACTGGATATGTCTCTAGTGTATTCCATTCTCTACTGTAATTACTGCCCTGTACTTGTTTATTGTCCTTAATAAAACATTGCCAGGAGCAGAAAAAATGTGTAGCTTTTGTAGTTCTGTATAGTCCTACCCTCATGTGCAGTGACACTGTCACATCCCCATTTTTTTTTAATGCGTACCTACTCTAAGGTGCTATAGGGAGCAGTGTTGAGGATTCAGTGGGCAGAACTTTTCCTTCTGACTACAAAAATCGGACAGGAACCTAGGTGCTCTGCTTACATGGTGGTGTCAGCCTCAGAGCGTATTAAAAGCAGCAGCTCCCTATTGTGTGGCTGAGGAACCATCAGAAACGAGTTACATAAGCTGCTGTCTCTCCTAGTTAAAGTTCTAGGTGGGATGCTATAAACTTTCTTAATTTAGTCATGACAGTTGTCCTCTACTGTGGCTGCCAGGATATTCAAAGTATAGATACTCTGTCTAAAAGTCTTGTGGTGGCCAGACGCCCTTACTTAAATGTGTGACTTGGAGTAGTGAAACTGTATAGATCTTTCATCTACTGTGCTGTTATTTCAAGAACAGTGAATGGCACATTGAACCAAATGAGATGAAAGCAAATTGATTTCACAGATGACTAAGAAAAGGCTAAAAGAGAAACAGAATGAACTGCAAATATTTGTGGGATGTATATACCAGTGACAGAAAAAAATTACTTTGGATGGTAATAAGAGAATAGAAGAATGAATGGGAGAGAACAGGGGGATGGACATGAAAACTAAGAGAAGGATAATATTAAACAAGAATGAACATTCCAGATGAATAGCTGGACAAACTCTGACTATCTTTAAGGGAGTTGCTGGAAGAACCATTGTTGGGGATATTTAAGACTAGATTATGTATGCTTGTGTAGTTTAACCACAAGTACATTTACTACAGGAACAGGGAGATAAACTGCCTGACCTAATAGATATTTTCCATCCCTAATATCTATGGATTATTTCTTCTAAGCAGGGCAGTGCAGGAGTGGCAGATAAGCCACTGAGTAGCAGTTGTCATTCTTCAAGCCATCTGCTATACATTGTGGTTGTTTTAGCTCCTCACATGTCTCAGCACCCTTTACAGGATCTCAGAGCACTTTTAGGATGCCACATCACTCAACTGAGGATCACTGGCCATCTCAGGGCCAGACAATGTTACTAACTAATGGGAATACCTTTTGAATCAATCAGTACTACTGAAAACAATGGGGATAACTCATGGTGTAAAGCACTAATCAATAAAACGTTAGGGAGAAAATCTAGTCCTTAGTAAGCTGTTTGAAACTTGTGATGCTCCTTCCCATCACTCTTAGACAAGTTCTCCATTATTCGTCCTGTGCCTAATACCCATAGAAAAGTAATCTGGGAATGCAGTGACTTGAAATCTGTTTCAATTAATTAGTCTTTCTAGTACTCCAGCCCAAAATGTCTCCAGCCCAAAATGCTGCTGCACACTGATTGGGAAACGCTGCTGTACATGATGTGTGCATTACCTTCTACAGTTTCTGTAGGCAAGTCTAACAGAATTCCCTCGTTCTGTAAGTCAAACATGCTAAAAGATAGTCATTAGGTATTGCACAGTCTATTCTGCATAATGATGGACATGTGTATATACAGGAAGGTTTCTGCAAAGTATCAACAAACCGGTGCATTGTTAAAATAAAAAGCTTTCAGAATTTGCTGTTAAGTACCCTGTCCATTGAGTCTGTTGAGTACAGTGGCGGGGTGGGGGGAGGTATTCTGATGATGCAATTCCTCCAAATTGTGTTTCACTGACTATGTGAGTCAATAGGTTATCACTAACTATATAAGCACTGAGCCAGGAATTTCATGACTATCTTGCTTAGGTGGTTTAAAGGAAGCTGGGTTGATTTGTTTGTTGGAGGAAATTAGTTAATTTTCTAACTTGAGTCCAAACCTGAAGTACTTTCGTTCCTAACATGGAAGTTTATGAGTAATGTATGAATTTTCCTAAACCTTAACGACAGTTTGGTTCCTTTTTAAAAAAAAAAAAAAGTTAAAAAAAAACAAACTAACCATGCTTAATCAAATGGTTACACATTTAAAAGCTGACAAAGCCTTAACTCCTCTGTTTCTTTGTATAACTCCCAGAAAACATAGAATAATGAGTTCAATAACCAAGGCCTACAATAACCACATGCCACATTGTCTCACATACAACACACTCTTTCCTGAAAACCAGCTACTGGCAATTTTAGTGCACATTATACATGAGAAATACAATAACAGCAATTTTCTCCTGGTAATCTGCTTGTCAAAAAAGGGGTGGTTATTATATCTTGGGGACATGTTATATGAGACAAAATATGATTTGCCAGGGGTACCATATGCACATTTACTTTCACTGGCATGTCATGAACACTTCAAGTTACTAAATGACAATAACCAACCAATCATCTAGTCTATCCTAAAGGTGTCATGCAACCTTTATTTTATCAAAAACAATCTATCATTCAGAAGAACAGTGCACAGATAATTGATGTGTCCTTTATGATCAATGGATCCTAATATAAACCATAATATGTGTAGACAAGTTAACTATGTGTATTATAGACAGTGAGTCAGGCAAGCTGTGTACTGCAGAACCTTTAAAAATGTAGTCAAAGTTACAGAGCCTGGAGACAATGAGCTGAAGATAAAGTTTCCGGAGTTCAGCAATCAACTATCCACTGTATCATCCTGAGATGCTGTAAGTGGGTCACTTAGCCTGCTCACTTTTGCAGAGAATTCACTCCTTAAGAAGCACCTCAGCCAGTTCTCCAACACAAAATTCAGTCTGTAAGAAAGCAAACAACCAAACAAAATCCCTCTGCCCTCTCCAGGACACTGGGATGGGAGCCCCTTTGCAGCACAGAGCAACCTGGTCATTCCTCACAGCAAGCGCTTTCCTTCACAGCTTGCTTTTTCCTCTCTCTCATTTACTTTTCTGGGAGCTTTTAAAGCTCCCAGTGGGAGACTCAAATACTTACCTAAATATACCACAGCTAAGCTTTCTTAACATGGGGCTAACTGTAGACAGACTGTCCTTTTAGATGCCATGGCCTGGAAGTTGATATTAATAATGTAACAGGTTTAAGAAAACTCACAGATAGAGCTGTAATAGTCTAATCAAGTTCTACAGGGCACTACAGAACCTTACTGGTGCTACCAGAATATAAATGTTCTCTATTCATCTTCTAAGCAGTTCTTGGCTCTTCTTCATGAGTTAATATGACTTCAACCTACAAGAAAATCATTGGTTCCAACAGGTCCCACAATAAATACAATATTTTATGGAGATGACCACCAGATTACCATTATAAAATATTTTAAATAGTTAAAGCCAAGTGTACCTCTGGATCTTAGGACACCTGAAGCTAATCATATGCATCCCTTCTGGGGGAAAGATGGGAGAGTATCCCCACATGGACAGCTCCAAATAAGGAATTAGGAGCTGTGGACTTTATGGCATGTGGAGAGCTGGTAATACTATCCTGTGAAACAAAACTAGCTACAGAAAACCATTAAGCCTGTGCAAATAGGGAAGTATTAGATTTAGATTTGGATTTGGATTCAGCTGATTTGGAGGACAATGATTTGATTCAGAGATTCGGGTCACTGTCTGGAATCAATTCGGCCGAATTGGCTTAGAAAGATTCAGTGCCGATTCGGCCATAGACTATAATGGAGAATCACTGAAATACCTATAACTTTGTCATTTGTTGGCAGAGTTGCATGAAAATAGCAGGTATGGTAGCCCCTTCTGAGGGCATGAAGCCTACCAAGTTTCAAGGAGACAGGTTTAGGGGTTTCTGCGAAACTACACCTCAAACTGTTGAAAGCAAAACTCATGTCATGTGTGTGTGACGGTACAGTGGGATGAAAGCAGCATCCCACCGCTTTCCCTTCTGAGGTCATAAGGCCTGCCAGGTTTCAAGGAGATAGGTGCAGGGGTTTCTGAGAAAGTGCACCTCAAGTTTGTGAAAGCAAAACTCATGACGTGTATGTGTTAAGCAGTGTAGGTTGTAGCTGTGTTGGTCTAAGGACATAGGAAGACAAGGTTCTTAGGGTCAATCTGATATCTTTTATTAGACCAACTGAATAGTTGGAAAATATATCTCAGCAAGCTTCCGCGTTTAAAAACCCTTCGTCAGGCTGAGGAAGCATCTGTAGTTGGTGTGTGCTCTTCCTGGATGGAAGGAATAGTAAAGAAGTCAGAGGCTTTCTTGCATGTGAGAAAGCCAGTCAGTGAAAATGTATATTGAGGCATCAGGGAGTGAGAGACAGGCTGGGAGGCGGGGCAGGAGAGGGAATGTAGCAGGTAAAAGTGGAGAGGTACCTGGGGAGTCAGATGTCAGGCAGGTTATAGTGTGTCATAAATCCAATGTCTATATTGAGTCCATGAGGTTTTGTATCCAGGAGGTGGATGAACTGAAGTATGCTGTTTCTACATCCCTCCCCCAGAGCACTATGATTGAAAGTGAACTCGAGGAAAGATCACAGTCACTGCCAGCTACAGATGTCAGTCTCCTGCCCCTCCCCCCCACTCCCCCTTCCTCTTTTCAGTTTCTGTTTCCCTGCAAGACCACCTTCTGAATCTCTGAATCTTTTTCTGAATCTGTTCCAAATCGATTTGGATGCTTCAGATCAATTCAGAGGTTTTTATGGGTCTCCTGATTCGATTCAGGATTTGATGATTTGGCCTTCAAATCGGGCCGAATCTTCTCTGAATCGAATCAGCGACTGAAGCTTCATACAACCCTAAAACTATACCCAGAGTTGAGCCACTTATGGCCCAAAACAAGATATCAGCTTCTTCAGAAGAATGACACCATACAGAAAGGGAAGAAGAGGATGACCTAGAGAAAAATTAAAGTAGAGGCAAAAAAAAAAAAAAAATGTTCCGTCCATCAACATGCCAGCTCAGCCTTAACAAATATGCACAAACAAGAAACAAATGGTGGAAATGAATGAATGCCTTCCAGAATTAAAGTACAGAAAGAAAAAGTAGCATCTTTGGATAAAAAAAAGACTACAATGTTGTGTCCCAGTGCATTCTGGGTGAGAGACTAAAGATGAGGAAAAACATGGAGGTAAAAATGGTATGCATTACATATTGTGTCAGGGACTGCCATTAATGTTGATATATTAAAATATATTCTTTAATATACGTACAGACAAGGTTCATTGGGTGAATTTGGTATCTTTTATTAGACCAGCTTAAATAGTTGGGAAAAAAAATTTCTTAGCAAGCTTTCAGGTTTAAAAATCCTTCATCAGGCCTGAAACTCAAAAGCTTGCTAAAAAAAAAAACTCATCCATGAAAATGCCACTGCTTTTAGTTAAGAGAGAACAACAATGTAAGTATCTTCAGCAGAATGACAAAACGGTTTCAGATGTGAGCTACAGAATACAGTCACTTGCTGAAATAGAAGGGAGAAAGGGAATTTTCCTGGGCATGTGATTAGACCAGCTAATTCACCCAGGCTGAAATACGACCAGGATGCTGAGACAACTTTTGCAAAGAATATGGTATTTTCATAGCCCCAAGTGGTCAGGAAGAAAGCTATTTTTCTTATCTGAAAGACAGGGAATGTAGCAGCATGCAGTATTATTGGTTAAGTAGAAGTTTAGCAAAGGATCACCACAAACGCTATTTGCTTGGTTATCTATGATACCTAGAACCTTTTTCACCCAAGGGCTAGGGACAGACATTCAAAAAGCCTGAGCCTGAATTGATTCAATCTTTGTAGGTTAGTCTAACCTGCAGAGCTTGAACCAATTGGGAGGTGGATAAACATTCCCTTTTCATTCCAGAAATGCAGGCACATGCCTGCAGTGGCTCAGGCTAGAGCTAGAAGCTGGGGGTGGGGGTACTAGAGCAGCCCTCCCTTCCCTTAAACAGTACTGAGCTGAGGGGATGTGACCAGGCCCCGGCAGGATGCTCCGATTAGCCCAGCATGGAATTGATAACAGTGTTTATCATGCCTAAGTCAGTGTTTATCACCCCATTAAGAAAACAACACGGGGACATTACTAGCTACCTGTTGATTCTCCCTTTGTCCCATCTGCCACAGCACAGACCGGAGCCAGCATGTGGTCTGCTAGCTAATACACAGACACCTCTCAGCAAGGGAGAGGAGCGGGGGAGATTTCTGCTTAGCAGGAAGTGGTGATGGGGAAGAGCAGGAGCAGCCTACAGTTTCTGCCAGAGCTGCAGCTAGGGAGCAAAGGGGAGAAGCCAGCTCTGTTGTGGAGCAAAGAGCCCTGCCCAGCCCAGAGAGCATGCTGGGATGCTGGGGGAGTCTGATTTATCTTAAACCACCAAGGGGTCTGGAACAGACATTGCATAAACTGATTTGAGCCAAATCAGTTAAGTCTGATACTACATTCAATCAGGTCTATCTCAAACCAGTTTCAGCCATTTTCAAATTGGGTTATATGCACTGAACATCTGTTCTGTTACAGGTTTAAACCAGTTTCTGATCACTTAAAGCAGTTTATGTGTAATGTCTGTCCCTAGCCAAGGAGTACTCAGCTTTACTTACTTACAAGTACCTGGGCAACCTGGCACTACCACAGTGGAATACAGTATAGCAGCAGACAGAATCTTCTACCACTAAAGAGTTGCCTGTTTCTTGAAGACCAGAGACACAATATTTGTCCCCAGAATGATTTTAAATCCCAAAGACAGGCCTAAAAATGTGGAGCTCAAAACAATTACTGTAGGTTAGATAACCTACCAGCATACTGCTACCTGATATAAATGGAGCATGAGAAAGGGGATGAAGGCAAGCAGATATCTGCAAAACATATCAATAAGCCTATCAGTATTTGCATGCAGGGATGTATATTGGATAAGCCAACATCTGGGATGTAGTTTACCAATAAAACCTCACAAATATTCAGGAGACACTGATATTTTCCCATGTACATTTTAATTTAATTCTCTCATAATGCTGTGGCCCTCTGGATGTTCCTTGCTCACCTGGGCTCTCTGCGTAGGACCTGGAAGACCTCTGAAGTTCAGTGAATTCATTCCCAATGCCCTAGCAGCCTTTATGTAGGAGCAGGTTGCAGGTCAGCATTCATAGTCTAAGCCTGGGACAAAGGCAACCACAATTTATGAATTGACCGGTATGACCTGACATTATTTGGGAAACCATTTTGCACATTTCTGAAGTAATGGTGAAAATACAACAGAAATATGAAGAAAACCAGCTGATAAGGATCAGTCAAGTTGCTTATTACTGATAACTGAAAACTCTGTGATGGAAAAGTCATTTGAATTGGTCATGTAGCACGATTCATGATCACTGTGTAACAAATAGAATCATAGATGAAAACAAGTCTGAGTTCATGAGTAAGGCCACCTCTGTGGTTTGCTTTCTTGTGGTAAGGGATGTTTTTCCTGTACTTGATTCTAGAGCATACATTTTGTTTTCTTTCACTACAGAAGTATTACCATATAGAGATGCTGCTGTAAATTATTTATGTTTCTTGGGCTGGTGGTGTGTGAATAGGAGAGAGAATTGCTTTCCAAGGAAAGGCACTGCAGAGTTTCTGCATAAATCACAGTAAATATCCTGGCCATGATTGTGGCATCATTCATGCTGGTGTAACTCAGGGGTAAGTCCCCTGAAGTCAATGATGTAATGCTGATATAAGTAGGAAGGCCCATTGTCTGATGAGGCCAAAGACAATAAACTGACTGGGAAAGAAACAGCTATGATTGTTAGTATTTTAATAGGATAAATAGTTCTATGAGATCACAAAAGCTTACAGAGAAGTATTGTAACTGCCAGTGGCATCACCTTTATCATTAACAATGACTATTTAATTATGATACTAACTGGATGCAGATAACTGCTTCTGGTACTAACTGTCACAAGGAAAATGCTATTTGTCCTCAGGGAAAAGATCTTGGACAATCATGCTACAAATTGTCTTTCTCTAGCCAGAGCTTTTGGCTGTAGGCACAGCGCATGCCAATAACTTGACTAAAAACTGCAGAGCCTTGGAAAACTTGACAGACCAGAATAAATGAGTGCACTAGAAAAACATTCCATCTCACTCCTTGACCTGTAGACCTTGCTGTTTTTGCCTTTCCAGAGGTTTTCCACCTATTGTGTACTACTTCAACTATTATTCTCAGATATTTGTGGTAAAAAGTTAGAAGTGCATGTTGTTGGAAATACAATCATTTCTGTCTGGACTGGACAGATCAAACATAGCAGGCAATTATGGCACTTCAAGGTTTTCCTGTAGCTGTGGGGAAGGAAATTATTATGGAGATGGAAGCTGTCTAAAATATGCTTAAGCTCGCTCATATTGTGCTTTATTAAAATGGTATGCATTGAACCATGGGTGGATCTAGGATTTTGATGAGTTGGGGGTGAAGGCTTACAGATGGTGTGGTGGATCATTACACATGACATAACACATATTTTTTCCTGTTGAAAAGAAACTAGAAGTTTCAATATTAAGTAGAGGTCTAAAGCTATAATATTCAATTTAAGATTGAAGCCAAAAAAAAAAAAACCCCACAAAAAACTGAAAGAAACCAAAAAACCCCAAAACACTGTATTGGAGTGTGCATTAATTCCCTATATCATATATTATGTATAAAAACACAAAAAAACTAGGCAAAATAATCCAAAGATGTTGTTTCATTAGTCCTGAGTCATTATATTAAATGTGCATTGCTTTTTCAGATTCAGAAGATAAAATGAAACTTTCTTGAGCATCTGGAAAGTGCCTCCAATGCTTCATTGAAAGTAATTTCCGCACCTGAGCAAAGGTTCACCTGAGTCAATATTTCCACACCCAAGTTAATGTTTTTAGCTCATTTAAAAGGAAAGAGGATTGTTAATACCTGTGGAATAGAGTTTAGAAGGCATCAAGCAAACTATAATGAGCCATGAAGTTAATTGACTCCCTCGCTGCTACCTGAAAAGAAGTGCTGCTGCCTCTGCTAGATAGCTGGCTTTAAACTTTGGATGGGCCAAGAATCAAAGGTGGTTGCTAATGTACCAATACACCTCCCTTCTGTCCCCTCTCCCTCCCTGCCCCCAGATTTGTCCTCCACTGAACAAGCTATGCTGATGGGCAGAAGGTCCTTCAGGAAGAAACTGCTAGCCACATGCTACTGTAGCTGGATTCCTACTACAGTACATAATACTTTGGGTGAAAAGGACAGCTCTTCTTTCAGCTTGTCTGCACTTCTATATTCCAACCCTTTGTTATTATACAAATCACAAAGGGCGCTGAACACTCCTGTTGACTAGCCCTGGCTGGGGCAGAAAAGATTTTTTCATTAAAAGAATTATTATGTTTAACTTTAAACTATGCCATTTCAAGAGGGAACTGATGGTCATACCATTTTTGAAGCCTTAACAGTAATTTAAAAAAAATGATGCATAGGTAATGTCAAATCATTTTTTTTACCAGAAAGGTAAATGTATTAGCTTCATTTCCTGAATTCCTACTGCAAGAAGATAATTGCAGATAATTAACCACGGAATCTGAGACCATACTACATAGCATTTCCACCACTTGTAGCCTAGATCTGGTTTACATGAAGTTTGCCCTGGTTGCAGCTAACAGTAGGTAATGGAGTAAATAAGCATGTATAAAATCCTAACCTGGACCAGCACAGTCATTCTTTGCGGCTCCTGACCCTGAAAGATCCTTCCAATCCTCTCACTAGATTATTAGTAGTATTTCTTTCTACTACCATAATGCCTAGAAAGCCTACCCCTGGATCATAGCCCCATTGCGCTGGGCACCGTACACACAGAACACAAAGATGGCTCAAGCTATCCTGGGGAAAATATGGTTCATAGTGGTTTCCCTTATCTTCAGTAAATGTTTGCTTCTAGGGTAGTTATATTGTTGATTAGCCACCACTAGGAGAAGTCAGGGCAAATTTAATATAGACTTGGATGTAGCCAATTCTTGGAAGGAGAATGGGATTACCAATATGAAAGAAAAATCTCAATGAAACAGATGGGCAACCAACCAAAACCTTGCTTGTATAAACTCTCAAGCTCTCAAGAACGGAATGGACAGCAATTACAGTCAGGACTAAATGTTGGCAGTTGGCTTGGAAAACTCAGTAATGCTGCCTTAATGTTTACAATATCCTCTATAGAAAGATTGAAGAATACTGCATACACTAAGACAGAACAGACAGGTTTTTTAAAGGCCATCGCCACACTGTAGTGAAAGGCACATTATAAATGCATTACATAGATTTTGTAGTGTCAAGCTTTTCATCTGGTCCCCATTTCTATAATGGGCTCATTAAAAAAAGCAAGATTTTAGAAATCCCAAATTTTGAATCTGGTTCTGAACATTTCCAATAATAATAAGCAAAATAAAACAAGTAAAGTACTTCTTTTATCTGCGTAAACAGAATCCAACTTGCTGGATCAAAACAATGCTCACCTACAAATGGAGAAGAAGTTTCCATGTCCCTTGGCTAATACAGTTTGTCTCTTTGCCTGGTATATTCTTGGGTCACAAGATCACAAAATCAGCAGCGATGGCAACCCAAAGGACTTGTAAGGATATTCAAACAACCTAGAGAACTGGATTGCTGCTCCTTTGCCTTTGCATTTCTATCACTATCAAATGGTACATACATATTTTAGTAGAGAGAAGATGAATAGTATGGTTATGTGCACTACTTATAAAATGTTTTCTAACTTATGTCAAGAATATAAACATTTATGTCAACCACATTAGATTCCTTATAGATATTGCACTAAAATGGTGTTATGACTGACTGAACAGTTTGAATGGACTTAAAAATCTACAACATGGAATGTTTATAGCCTAATTTTTTAATTCAATAGATCAGCACTCCTAGCATCAGTGCTATATAAATATATTTTCCACAAAGAGTTTACAAAAATGATTAACAGTGACATGTCTTTCTGTTTGTTAATAGAATGTATGGACAGGATGAATGCTATGCTTCCATGGTGATGAACTTCCTTTGCAGAAAGTACTAAAGCAAATATTTTTATTTTATGTTTTCCCAATGAAATCAGATTATTTTGCTGTCAGGCCAACTGAAGGCTAGAATTAAAACCTTTATTAAATCAAATATTTGGAAGTGCCTGGATGCATGCACAGCCTTGCCTGCACTAGGGAATTCTCACCTGGGCTAATATACCAGTTAAGTGTCAGAAATGCTGGGAGCTACAGCATATGCTCTTTGGCTCTATTTTTAATACCATGCCAATTAAATTTGACTTGAGCTGCTTTAGTTGATGTGTTGCTGAAAATAGCTATTGGAGTCAGAGAGCCAGGTACACTAAGGATCTCAATGTTATTAACACTAGCGCAGATAAATGAATACTAACAACAGGGTTGCTCTTTTGTAAAAATTCACTGGTGTAGACAAGGCTTGTAGGTAGTGGAAGGGATGTGAAGGGAGCTGTTCAAAAATAGGAAGTGGTTTTTATGTTTGCTAGTTTTCCTCCCTCGAACACTTGGATATTTGAAAATTTGATGGCTTGGTGCACTGAGATTATAGGGTTTTATGGATTTATTGATTAGTCTTGTAAATCAGAACCCGATCCAGCTCCCATACTGAAATTGAATTTCTCACCATTGACTTAAACCAATGACTGAATTAGGAGTTAGATTGATCCATAATTTAGTATGCCGATTATCTTTATTTTATATTGTAAGGAAAAGTAGGGGAGTATTGGTCTATGTTGGTTACTTCAGTGTTTGTAAAAAAGGGGGACAGGAAAATTAAAGGAAGAAAACAAAAGTAGCAGCATTAGCACTGAATTTTAACAATTTAAATATGAAAGAATCCAAAAAAAGTTATGGATAGAAAATGGCAAGACTTCACTTTGACAAAAGCTGGGAAATCAGACATACCCATGGAAGTTCACTCCTTAGCTTTTACTCACCAGTAGGTAGGCACTAAAATAATTTTACCAGATTTCTTTCTGAAAGATCATCAAACCATTATTAAAATGATGGTGTAACAATATATGTTCACATAAGGTTCACAACTATTTTTACTTAGTGGATTTGGTATTAGATCTATTACAAATCTATCAAAGAATCGGATATTGACTATTTTTGCAAAAGCAGTGAAGGTAGTGAGGCACTAGATGGGGGGATAAGGGGGTGGTGTTCAACTGGAAATCTTGGAAAAATCCAGAACTGTCACTGTTTAAATATGACTGACTTGCAATGAAAGATTTAAAATGGGCTCTGATCTTGGCCCCAGTCCTCAAGACAAGAGGGTCTACTATTGCAGACCTTTTACAGAGAAATAAAATCTTTGTAAGAACAAATGTACTAGCAATATATCATCTATCTTATGGAATATTAAACACCTGAAGTCACTGGTATTACTACCAGGAAGAATGAAGAACTAATGCTTAATTATTTTTGACATGCAATGACTGAAATACAAACATAGAACCTGTCATAATGATTTAGACTAATCCTCATTTATGTAGCATAACCAGTTTGTGCATTCTCCTCAGTAGAAGAAATAGAGTTCTTTCAAATACTTCCCACTAGGACACATAAAGAATGTGAGCTACAGAAAACTTAAAATGTTCTTACTATAGTAAAAATATGAGGCCAGATTCTCCTGAGCTGTTATTAATCAAGTGTGTTTTTATTAAAGTTCAAGGAATTATAATAGCATAAAATGGGGGAGAGAGGCCACATAAGACATTTTGCTTTGAAAAAGAATTTTCAGCACATGGCTGTTCAGCATATTTTGAAAATTGTGCTCTTTGAGATGTCTCTGGTTGGGCACAAAAAACACTAATAATGTTTGATAATTCAGCCAGAGATCTGTTCTCTCCTCACCCCCAGCTTACATGGCATAGAAGGTAATAATAATATTAGCTGCTCAGGAGACAGACGCATGCTAAAGCTTGGGTTTTAATATTGGGTGCCTCAATTACATAGGTTTACGAATGAGTTTGAACTGACACTGCACTGTATTAAAAAAAAGCCCCTTTTTCACCCGAACCTTGGGCCAGAGAGACAGGCCAGTCTAAGACACTCCAGACAGAGCAGTTTGATTCCCTTCCCATCACACTAGTGATGTCCTGCACGATGAATGGTTCTGTGCTGGCTAAACTGAGATTCAGGGCTTTAAGTTGGTTTGATGGCATCCCTGATCTCCAGCTGTCTGCATCACATTCCATGTCTGCAGTGTTGGCATTTAGAGATGGAGGGCTTTAGGTGCTGGAGCATAGGGAGCCCACTGGCTAATGGGCCCCTGCACACGAACAAGTTGAAAGGACGTTGAGAGAAGCACAGCATGAGGGACTGGTCCCCAGTACTGTAGTTCCTAAAGTACTCTTTGAGCATCTGGGTGGGCTGGGACCCAAGCATCAGAGACCCAAATCCTTGATGCTGGGCTGCTCATCGACCTGTCATGTGGGCATATGTAGCATGGCAGGATGTGCAGTTTTGGGGATCCATGATAAAAAACATCATATCCTGATTGCACAAATAAATTAACATCTGCCAGGGGCCTTACAAAATCATACATTTGAAGTACAGCGAACTAACCTAACTCAAAGATGATGATGGATACATTTAGGACACACTTTAAGAATGCCACCAACATTATTTCCATGTCCAATAAAAATATGGACACCATGCACAAGGAGATGAGGAGGTCAAACTGAGAAATTCTATACAGAGTGAGAGAGAAAGAAGCCCAAACCCTCAGCCTGACAGTCAAAAGCCTGAGCAGAGGTGCATAGGATCAGAACAAATGGCAGAAATCCATGGAAGCCCTGAAAATGAGAAAGGATAAAGGAAAGAAAAGAAAAGATCTACTATTAACAACAAAAAATAATTCACAACAGAAGTCCAAAGACATCTCGTAGAATGTAGCTACTGACAGAGAAAAAGAGAAGGTGGGATAAAAACAAGCAATTAACTTACCAATGAATGTCACTGTATCCTTGGTGATGTATCAAGATTTTACTTCATTTTCTCTAATCATAGAGCATCATACAAACATAGTTAATTTCAACAAAGCTTTCTCAGTAATGTCTATATCCCTGCATGCCAAAAAAGCAACAGCCAGAAAAAGATAGAACTGGACTTGCAGTGCAAGAATGAACTGCCATTTTTCTATTATATTCACCTAGCTGTTCTACTGAAATCTTGCATGTTACAGCAGGCTTGCTTAGGTGAGAAACATGAAGAGTATTTTAGGATGATTCACAGGCACCAGACAGCACAATGAAATGCTCATTAAAAATAGAGGCTCTAAGGCAGGGGTGGGCAAAATGTGGCCCGCCAAGCCATTCTATCTGGCCCGCAGGGCCCCTAAAAATTTAGAAAATTAATATTAATCTGCCCTTGGCTACCTGTCATGCAGACCTCGATGGGCTTGCCAAAACTCAGAAAGCGGCCCTCCGCCCGAAATAATTGCCCATGTCTGCCGTAAGGAGCCAGGACAAATTATAGTCAAGAACACTAACAGCTTTAATTTGTAGAATTAATATGTTATATATTATCTCCAAGAGATTGTGAAGCCAAATCATACTTGAAGATACTCCTGCTGAGTTACAGAACCTCCAATGACTCTCAAAATAGATGCAACAATTTAAAAGGTCCAAATCCTTTATTTCTCTCTCATGTGAATCGTTGCACTATTGAAAGCCAAAGCTCCTTCATTTGCAGCTAGCCATCTTCAGCCTGAATGGAAACATTTTACAAAATATGATGTAATCTCTCTGGTCATGTGTAAATAGTAAGCTATCATGTAAAACAGCAAGATTACCAGTGACATCATCATATATGCAAAACTCATTCTTTAATAGATTACAGATTACTATAACTTGAAGTTTAAACTAATATCATACCCATTCATTGATATATAGTGACATTTCTTATTTAGCCACACAACAGGTACAGTCATGAACAGAAATAAAAGTTATCCTAGAATACCAAGCCAGTAAAGTTCAACCATGATATGAAGAAAATATGTAGAGAGGATAATTTGGTATTTTAGCCCATTTGATCCTAGGCCTACCTGCTAGGACTGCCAACAGGCATACAAATGCCAAGTATTGTGTGAAAAGGAAGCTTGCCATGTCTGGTTAACAGTTGATAGACTGTAATGTTTTCTAGATACATCATTTTAATTTTCTAGAAGAAACAAAAGTTAAGGTCTAAAATAGATGTCAGTGTATACAGATAACTCAGGCATATCATTGTTTCTGGACAGAAGGCGATTGAACACTGAAACATCAAGAGCACCAACACTCAGATTCAGAGCAAGTCTAGTAACTTATTCCTCTTCACCTACATATTTATCTTACTATTCACCAGTGATGTTTATCACCTCTTTATATTTAATCCTATCACTGAGTAGTATATCATTTAGCTAATTAACTCAATAAATTAAATAATTCCAGGAAACCTTTATTATTTTGGAACAAATGAATTTCCTATCTTTTAAATTCTTGAGTTTCTTTGAAGTTTATTCTTAATAGAGGTGAAAGTATGGAGTTAAGGATACAGAGTAAGAAGGGGAAGGTGGAGAACAATTTTTGCATTGTGAAAGTCTTCAAGAGATAAGTTATTTTTCCTGTTCTATATCAGGATGAACCTGAGACCATTAAAAGTCCTTTATAAAAATCAGACTGCACCATCCTAGAATAGAGTGGTACCTAGGGCATGTATTTGGGATGTGGGAGACCCAAGTTAAATATTCACTATGTCAGAGAAAAAGGAGGAGAGAGAGAGTCTATAACCCTCTGAAATGTGACACTGAGACATCCCTTTTGTCTCGGACGGCCGGAGCCGACCTGAGGTGATTTAGAAATTGCTCGTTCGTCAGGGCGGGCTGGTGAATGGAGAGGCAGACAAGGTTTAATGGTGGTAAAAACTTTACTTACATCGCGGGTGGTTGCGACGGAAACGGTCCGGTCATCTGAACAACAATGTAAGTTGCTCCAGCTGGCGAGGCCAAAGCCAGCAAATCCGTCCGTAACTTAAGCCGGCGGGAAAAGGGTACATCTGGGATTGCGCTCGGCAACGGGAAGAAGGATCGATAGGTGATCAGTCTATCGACCAGCTAGCCGCAAGTCAGATCTCTTTAGAGGCACTCTGCAGCGTGCTCAAAGTTCTTCGAGTTGGGCGGAAGTCGCGCGAATTTTTAAACGGCCAGCAAGCCAATTACCAGCCGCCACGTGTGAATAATTTAGCACTAGCCAATAGCGGGACACAAATTTACATTCGAATAGTGGGAACTCTTTGCACCGTGCACTTTCTGTGCTGCAAAGAAAAATGCACCCTGCAAAGACAGCTGCAAATTGGCGGGAACTCTCTCCTGCATGCGGGTTCTTTATGCAGCAAAAACCCTTGCTGTGCAAGAGGCTCTCACGTGACAAGAAAATTCCATAGTGCCGAGGCACCAAAATCACTGGGTTGTGACACCTTTCCCAGTAAGTTTTAACTATTTAAAATTAAATGGAACTGCTGCAATGGGAGAAAAAGGGACCCATTCCAAAACGGGAATCTTACCTGGGATATGGAAGACAGACTGAAAACTTCTTCCTGAAATAAATCAAGCATGGATTCCAACGTGAATCTCCCACATCCCACATGAAGGACTTACGGCTCTCCTGCAATGGATCACAGTGTCTCCCTCTCTATCTCTTGGGTCCAGGATGGAATTTTGGCTCAGGGAGAGCTTTCCTACTGACATTGGTAAGTAGGTTCCTTCAACATGTCTGGTTTTAGCAAATTAATCCTGTATTGATGAAAAATTGGAGGGGGGGACGGGGGGTTTGTAAAATTTCCAACCAGTTCTAACCCTTATTGTCCCATTTCCTGGAATTCTAATTGCTGCTGCAATCTGTTGTCAAACATTTTAAACTTTAAAGGGTTTTCTTGTGGAAAAGGGTCAGGGGATAAGTCTATGAATTTCCAAGAGATCATGGCATAGAGTAGGAAAGTGAAAAAATGTAGATTAACCAAGTTGTTTTCTCAGGGTCTGACCCAGAGAAGTGTTCAATGCTTCTTGCAAGACAAAGAGCACTCAAATCCTATTGATATCAATGCTAATTGAAAATACTTCCCAACATACAGAAGGTTCTCAACTCCTCGCACATTTGGGATCTAAATTCTTCAAAAAAACCCAAAACTAGTCTCACACCCAAAGCTACCCAATAGTTTCTCTTTTGCAGCCTCTGGAATTATTCTTTTTTCACACAGCTTGTTTATCATTGTTAATATAAGCAGGAACAAATGTGTTGTAATAAACTACTGTATTGTGTTGTGTATTACTAGGCTTGGCAGGATTCAATTTTTATTGGTAAATGCTGATAAACATCAATTCTGCCTCACTCTTACAGACTGATAAAAAATATTTCCATAATTAATAATCAAAATTCATAGAAAAGGGACACAAGAATCGGCTTCTGTCGCAGTGCCAAGGTAGGCTCCTGCTCAGCAGTGACTAGAGACAGGTGGGGAGGTGGGCTGGGCACTGTGGCTAAGTACAGACAGTCAAAAAGCCTGAGCCTGAATAGATTCAATTTTCACAGGTTAGTTTAACCTGTGCAGTTCGAACCAATAAGTAAGTGAACAAACATTCAGCTTTGCTTCCAGAAATGCAGCCGCATGCCTACAGTATCCCAGGCCAGAAGCCAGGGAGCACAAGAGCCTGCCTCCCTGCTCTGCTGGAGCAGACAGCTTGAATCTGGAGGGGATCTGAGACAGAAGTTCAATAAACTGATTTAACCTAAATCAGTTAAGGCTAATACTATATCCATCCAGGTTTATCTTAAACCAGTTTTGGCCATTTTGAAAGTGGTTTATGTGCACTGAACTTCTGTTGTATTACATATTTGGACCAGTTTCCAATCACTTATACCAGTTTATGTGTAATTTTTGTCCCTAGCCTGTGTGAGTGTGCATGTGCGTATGCATGCGTGCCCCTGACCCCACTTCCTCAGCTCAGTGTTTACAGGGTTCCAGCCAGCTGGCCTTGCAAACTCGGGAGGGAATTGATAGACAGAACAAGCCACTGGCTGCAGGGGGAAGATGCCACTTCAGCAGCTGGAAGTTTCCTTGCCAGGGAGCTGGGGAGAAGAGAGGGTGGGCAGGGAGCAGCAACTACCATGGGGCAAAGGAAAGCAGGCACTGAGTTCAGCAGCACTGTGTACAGGGCCCGGCAGTGGGCTGACAGCCCAGCAGCACAACAACTTCCCCCAGACCTGCTGTGTGCTGGCTGGAGAAAAAAGTGCGTGTGTGTTCATGCGTGCATGCGCACTCCCACACCCCTAATTTTACACAGTCCTGAAAATTTAAATAGATAAAAATCTAAATAAATGCTTAAAAATAAACATCAATTTTAGCCAGCAAAATTATTACAGAATTAAAATTGAATTCTGCCAAGCCTATGCATTACACATTGTTGCCTACAGCATCTAGCACAACAGTGTACTAAGCAATGTTACAAATGCAAGATGTATATGCCACTGTACCGAGTCTGGTATAATCTGGACCAGTATGACACCCAGGTTATGTTCCTTGTTCATAGTCAGCTCATAATCCTTTCCAGATGTAGCTTATTACAGTATCCATGAATGGAAAGGATCCTTCTTCTTACAGAAAGACTCAAATATTTAAGATGTAGTGTACTTTGGAGAGATTCTCGTTCATTGTATTTTTTTTAGATTCTGGAAAATATAATTGCAATAACTGAAAATGTCTGCACGCTCACCTCAGTTGCTGTGACTGCAGTTAGGTTTTTGCACTTCTGTATAGCTATTTAGTAGGGCTATGTGAGGTTTCAGTCCCCGATTCGATTTGGCGGAGATTCGGCCCGATTCAGTGGCCGAATCTTCAAATCAAATCAGGAGACCCTTTAATCTCTCCGAATCAAATTGGAACCCTCCGAATCAATTCAGAGAGATTCAGAAAGATTCAGAGATGTGGACATAGACACAGCTTTAAAATGTTTTTTCTACATACCTCAAGGTACCAGGTGACTCGTGAATGCTGTGATGCTGGGGCAGATGGAGTGTCCCACAGGAGCGCAGCGGGATCCCCAGCATGCTTGAGAGCAGACCTGGAAGTGGACCAGAAGCACTTCTGGCCTACTTCCGGGTCCACCAGGAAGCGAGTCAGGGGGCCCCCCCTACACCCACTCAGCTCAGCGAATGGTACCTCTTGGGTCTGGGGAGGTACCCAGGGTCCCCCTATGGCCAATCGCAGAGCCGAGGGGACTCAGGGGGGCCCCCAGTATGCTCCCCAATGCAGCCAGAAGTGAACCGGAAGTACTTCTGGTCCACTTCCGGGTTTGCTATTCAGCAAGTCCCCCCACATTCCTGTGGGACACTCCATCCACCCCACCATCACAGTGTTCACAAGCCACTCCTGCTACCTTGAGGTACGTAGAAAAAACATTTAAAGCCGCGTCTATGGCCGAATCACTGATTCTCTGAATCAGCTTCAAATCTTCAGATTTGGATTTGGCCAAATAGAATTGGGGACAATGATCCGAATCAATGAATCAAATCACTGTCCCCAATTCAGGCCAAATCTGAATCCGAATTGAATATGGCCAATTTCACACACCCCTACTATTTAGTATGTCTTTCCACACACTGAATAGTTTGTTGTAACAGTTCACTTTAGACAGTAATCGATGGTAGAAGCCATCGTAAATCCATGTTCTATGCAGAAACACCTGCAGTTGATGTGTCATTTTAAGATATTTTATTTAAATTCTAGATGTAGAATTCACAGAATGAAAATATCAGACATTCTCATTATTGTAGTGATAAATATATCCTGATTAAAATGCATAAAAATATCTTCTGTTTAACAGAAAAAAAGACTTTAACAACAGAATGTCAGATTATCCTTCGGGATTTTCACCATAAATTATTTCCATTTTCCAGGACTATAATAGACATTCTGCTAGGCCTCAAAATCTTTCTTCCACATGCTAGTAATCTCACAGGCAAAATGACAGAGAAAGACATCTTCCCAAAGCCTATTATCCTTCCTGTTTCATTTCCAGGCTTTTTACTGGAAAGCATGTGCTTAAGGTGATAAGAAATAGGAATTTTTCAACTCCTCAATATAATTCAAAGGAATTGAATTTGCTTACTATATTTTATTGAAATATATGGGTATTTACAGCCAGACAATGCTAAAATATGTCTACTACTGAGATGTTGATATCTTCATCTTGTTATGGCAACTTATTCTATATAGATGTGTGCAGTATCATTCTGATTAGTTTGTAGGTTTCTTTATGCCAATTCATATTTTTAAGAAATACTCTGGGTATTATGCTATTAAAAAGGACATAAATGAATAAATGCAATAAACATATTTGAAAAGACTGTTTGCAAAAACCATCCTAGCCAGCACAAGCTCCCTCATAACCCACACCTCATTATGTAACGTAATTGCTTAATAAAACATGAAAATACTGATTTGTATATTAAAATGATAATATGGATGCTTCATCAATATACTTTTGTAGGGCATATTTAGCATGAGTATTATTCCAGTGTGAATTTAGAATAGACAGAGAAGCAGTGGCCTCACAGGCTTGTCAAATGAGGACCTAAATGAGGACTGAAAGTATATCTGCATATGGGTGTGCATGTCTTTTGACTCATAACAGGAAGAACTCAGAACATCTTTAGCTACATTATTAGTTTAAGATAAAGAGACTGCAGGGAAAGGAGAGAAGACCTTCTAAACTGAGAATTCAGAAAAAGACAAAGAAAAATAAAACATTTGCAGAATAACTTCAGCTTCAGAATCATGAGTCCTCTATACTTAGATTCTCTATATAGTAGTGTAGCTGGGGGGGGACGGACAACCAGGACAACCAGCCCCAGGCACTGCCTTTGAGGGGATTGGAGAGAGAGGGGAGCAGGTGCACAAATAGCCTCCACCATAGCTGGTGGTTGGATGCACTGCCGCCACCTTGTGTGGTACCACTGCCGTGGGCACAGAGATGTCCTGTTACACTTCTGTCATATAATATCTATCAATAGATACATAGATAGATAATTTATAGTACACTTAAACTGACAAATAATAAATACCCCAGAGTTAAAATTCCTTGAATTGATCAACATTTCTGATGGAAACTTTTCAAGAGAATATGGACAACAATTTCAGTTTTAATTAACTTTTCTGATTTTTCTTTCAGGAAAGTTCAAAGCAAAACATTTGCTTCAAAATGTCAACACTATGAAGTGTTGACATTTTGAAAATAAACATCTTGTTTTGGTAAAAAATGTTGAGATTTTTTCATTTTGTTTTTTTTTCCAAATCAGAGCTGTGAACATTTTTGATATTTTAACTTTTCATCCAATTTTGGAACAAAAACAATTGTTGAAATACTGTAAATTTCCTGAAAGAAATTTTTCAAACAGCTTCTGTAATTATGAAAAAAGGGAAGCAATTGTATGCCTCTTAGGTACCACAACCAGATTAATGTCCACCCTATTATCTCTAGACCCCTAAGATCTAGTGTTGTTTAGGCCATTGATTAAGCAAGCACAATAGTATCACCAAAAGGCTCTCTTCTTTCTAAAGACACCAGTCAATGACATTGGTAGCAATCTCTGTCCTTGGATGATCTATAAATGGAAGAAGTATTGGTGCTCATGACTCATGTATATTTGGCAGCACTGTGGGCAATCTAGCACAGCAAGTTCCCACCCTATGTCTGGTTCCAGCCTGGTATATTCCAGTCTTTCAATTCATTCTTCTCTTTTCAAATGAAATTAAAATTCAGCCATCACCCTAAAGCCTTAAAGAGTAAAAGTAGCAAGAATATTTCTGCTGGGTGGGCAGGGGGCACCTCACCATGTCTGTGCAGCTGGCATGGGGCTCTGAGAGGAAGTGGTAGCACTGAACCTCTCCACCCTCTTGTGCCAGGTCCTGCTTGCTGGGCCACAGAGACCCCAGAGGGCGGGCAGCAGAGCAGGGAGCCCCACAGCAGGCAGCCCCCATCTTCCCCAACCCCCACAGGCTTTGCTCGGCTCTGCTCCAGCTGTGCCTCCTACAGAGGAGAGGGGGGAGGCTGGCACATTTCAAAATGCAAAGGCACAACAAAGTGGTCACCCTGCATTAGCCAGCTACCCATTTCTGCATTAGCCAGCTACCCTTTTCACAGCCCTGTTCTATTCAAAATCAGCTTCTTCAGCCTTAACATATAATTACATTAAATAAACTATTTAATAAAATGCTCCAGCCCTGCATTACCTAACACTGTTATTTGATGGCAAGCAATCCTGGATGAGCAAGTCCCAGAAAACAATTTTGAACTGTGTTAACCAATATATGCATTTACTGTTTAATCACCATTTGTGCTTTCTCCAAAGTTTCCACAAGTGTTCCCACATAAAAAGCCTATAAAATAATAATTTCACTTTATAGTTCTGTAACCTTTACTACAGTCTCCCAATTCATGCAATATTAAAACTGACATCCTTGGAAACAGCTCTCACACTAGGATCAGACATCACATCTCCTTGCAAGTGTCATCAATAGCTGTCTAAGTAGTCAGAGGTTTGCTCCCCTGTCCTGTCTCAGTTTCTGCATTAGCCAGCTTTGCTCAAATGCACTTAATTGTACTTTGATACCAAGAATAAATCTATGAACTCTTGGGCTGATTTCATTAGTACCTGCTTTGAAAATGCACATGCTTAGAAATCTTATTTCAAGCATCAGGAGAAGGTGTTTAAAAGATTCTAGGGTATATTTGAGAAGGACTACCTGAAAAGAATCCAGATACAATTTGCCAGCTAAAACATGGATAAACATGTGTATAGTTACTAGAGTCCTAACCCTAGCATTTGAATTAAACAGGTAGACACCTCCATTCACATGAGCTTTCATTGCCTTTAGTGGAACTCCACACAGTCAGGTTTTTACACCTGTGTAGAATCTCTCTGAAGTTAGAAGTGCTTCTTCACATAAGCAAGTGAGGATCCAGGTCAATGGTGAAGTCACAGCTTAAAATCAAGCCTGACAATTGAAGTTCAGATTCATATCAAAACAGTTTAAAATGGGAATGAAAGGCAGGGTGGCTTAGACACATATTTTAGGGTTAAGAAGGTAAAGGGGGAAAAACCCACACCCTGGGTGTGTCTACATGAGACACTTTACTGCCCAGTAGACTAATCTACTGCACAGTAAGTCATCACCGTTTAACTGTGTACAGCAGCTACTACACAGTAAATTAGGCTAATGTGCAGTTTTCTTCTACCTGTAAATACAGGTAGTAGATTAACTGCACATTAGCTACTGCCCAGTACCGCTCATGTAGACACTATGGAACAACTGTTCCCTCCCTAGCCGCTGTTTCCCAGCCCCCTGCCCCAATCAGCAGTTTCCTAGCCCCCTGCCATGATCAGCAGATTGGGGCACGGGGCTGAGAAAAAGTGTCCCCACCCCTGTAGCTGTTTCCCACCCGTGTCACAATCAGCAGATTGGGGCAGGGGGCTACGAGCTAGGAAAGTGTCCCCTCCCTCGCAGCTTTTTCCGAGCCTCCTGCCCAATCAGCAGATCAGGGCAGAGGGCTGGGAAAGCATCTTCTCCCTTGCAGCTGTTTCCCAGTTGCCAGGGAGGGGACACTTTCCCATCTTCCTGCCCCAATCTGCCAAGCAGGCAGGGGGTTGAGAAAGTGACCCGATCAGGGTATGGGGCTGAGAAACAGCTGCCTGGAGGCAAGACAGCCCTCTGAGCTCAGGCCTCACTCCAGTGCCAGCACCCAAGGGAGCCTACAGCTCCCCCTGGCTGTTGTATGGGAGCAGAGCAGAGCAGGAGTAGTCCTGCTCTGAACTGCTCCCTTTGGGAGTAAATTTGCTCCCAACCATTGCACATGTGGACATGCTCCCAGGAAAAGCTTACTACACAGTATTTTACTGCACAGTAAGCTTGCTGAGCATTAATTGCACATGCCCTCTTTGGCCTGATATAGAGTAATTGATAGTAAAGCAACAGAAAAGTCTGAGTGGTAAATCAGCACTCACTCTAAAGTCGCAAAAAGCTTAACAAGAAAACTGAAAAGAAAACAACCACGCACTATGCTGCTGAAATTTGCACAAGTACAATACAAAATAGGAGATAAAAATATCTCTCCTCACTGAAAGAGATTCAGCTAATCCCATTTCCTAGCCAGTAACCTACTCTTTTTAATCACATAATTTTCAATTCTTCATATTCTGAAGAAAGAATCATTAGTTTGGAAGGAGGGGCGGAGGTTTATTTTGTTTCTGCTTTGCAGCCAGCTTGGCCAGTTGAACAAACTGGATCCAAAGGTAGTTTTCATGAATTAAGAATTCCAATTCCACCTCAGGGATTTATACCCAGCTGTCTGCAGAGAACATGTTAAAGCCAAGAAAGAGCTCTAGAAATACACTGGGCAGAAAAGAATGGCCAGGGAAACTGTGGGTTAACTATTCAGTAGAGAGAGTGAGCAATTAACAGAAGACACAAAGTAGGTAGAATAGCTCACTGACTACTTTGCATCATAGCTCACAAAAAAAGAAAAAAAAAACATCAGCTGTAATCAGGCAGTTGACAAAATTAATACTGACAAAGAAAGAAAAAGGTTGCAGATTATGGGAAGTAAGGAGTGCATCAGAGGGACTCAAAAAATTAATGTATTTAAATCAGTAGAAGCTTGCAAAAATCATCCCAGGTTGCTTAAGCAACTGACTGAAGAAATTTCAGAGCCATTGGCAACAATATTTGCCAAGTCAGGAAATAAGCAAGGTCCCAGAGGAGCAGAGATGGCTAACATAGTACTATTCTCTACAAAGGGGGAATATTGTACTAAGACACTGGAGGTGATACAACCATTTTACTCAGCACTAGTTAGATCTCACTCAGAGTATTACGTGTAGTTCTGGGCTAGAGAAACTGGAGAGGATACAGAGGTAAACAGCAAAGATAAAAGGGACTGGAATGTAAGCTATATACGCTGAAAGGTGGACAGAACTAGGTATGCTTCATTTGGAGAAAAGGAGAATAAGGTGGGACATGATAATAATTTTCAAATACTGAAAGGCTGCCACAGAGAGCAGAAAGCTGAGCACAGATCAGGCAGGGAGCACAGCGCAGGGGAAGGGCTTGATCTATGGCACACATTCCAAAAAAGCTGGCTTACATTGGTGTAGAGACACCTAAGCAAACTTTAAATGAGCTACCCTGGGTACTACAAACAGTCTGGCCATAGTGGCACTGAGTTTTGCATAGATTAATTTATATTGCTTCTAATCAGTGTAAATTAGCTCATGCTGAGCTCCATACTTTCTCAGCTGACTACTTTGAATAGCTCAGCTAGCTCATTTAAAGGTTGGTTTGCTATACCTTAAACTGCTACCTTCCCTGTAATCATAAGTACCAAACTCTGTCTTGCTAGCATCTTGTGCCCATGACGCTAACAGATGCTAAATGATGCTCTTATTCACGTGCTTTGGTCTGAGTCCAAGAGATGTCATTCCTTTGTATCTTTAACCACCAACAAAGAAGAGCATGGAAGGAGACAAAGCTAGGGACTCAAGAGGTTAAACATTCAATTTTCTCACTTCATTTGAGACTCACTGGCCACTAGTAACAATCCCTCTATACTCTTCTACCTTCTGGTTCCCCAAGGACTCGTTGGCCTACACGTTCTGCCATACTGAGTTGACTGAGGGGAAGTATCTTTTGCCCCCAGGCTCACCTGTAGCAAACATTATAATGCAGAGTATGATGATGATATTCTTTTCAGGAAACACTCCACTGACCAGCTTTACTGGATGTTTAAAAAACATTCTGACAAATATATTTTTTGAAAGAAAATTCTGATCAGGTAGAATCAACACATCCTGTGAGAATGTATGAATTTTAATGCAATTTTGATACAAAAATGGATAGAAAGTAGTTATTTTATGTTTCCTATTTTCTATTTCTTATTTTTAAAGCTTTACAAACTAGAATAGTTTCCTACTTAAAACAAACCCACAAAGTAAATTGTTTGAATTTGAAACTAAAAATTGTTTCAATCTTTGTTCCAAACTTCCGTTTTGAAATTTATTTCATTCTGATTCCAAACAAAATAGGGTTTTTTTTCAATTTCAGAATTTCCTATGAAATAGAAATTCTTGTTCATAATCAACTCTGCTATTCAGTATTTATCATTCCACTGTTGGTACTCCCAGCTCAAACAATCAGTTTGTATTAGGCATGAGGGGAAGACCCACAGCTTTAGTACTTATCCCAATATTTTAGTGTAAAAATATTGATTAGAACACCAGTGTAAATACTTAGCACTTATTCAAAAAAAGTCAGATTAGGAACTTTGTTTTACCCAAAACCTTAAAGCTAATACCTTCTGCCGTGACTAATTGCTAAGTTGACACATAGGGAAGCTCTTACCAGTATACATCTTGCTCATAGACACCACCTTCGTGCATTCAAGGACAGCAATGATGGTATTTATCTTCAAACCAGACTAGATGAAGGTTTGTTCAACATCACAAGATTTAGAGCAAAAACAAACATGAAAGAACTGATTCTGAGGGATTTGCTGTCAAGGATGACGTGGTAAATCTCTAGATGTCAGCAACAGCTTTTGCCATTTGGGTTCTAGAATCAGCAGGAATCTTGACTTTCAGACTGAATTGACTAACAGAATTAGAAAAGCAGCTAAGAATTTGGGGCTATTACAGAAACATGCATGAAATAACAGCAAACTATCAATCAAGGTGAAGATACAAATCTATCAGACTTGTATGCTGTCATCCCTGCTTTATGGTTCAGAAACGTGGACTACATATGCTAAGCACATCAGGAGACTGAACAGCTCCACATGAGATGCCTGCATAAAATCCTGAAAATAAAATGGGAAGACAAAACACCAAACACAGTGGTGCTGGACTACACAGGACTGACACACTTAGAAACCATTATCAAAAAGAGGAGGTTCTGATGGCTCGGCCATGTCAGGAGAATGAGAGGAGACCATATCCCCAAGAATATTATTTTGTGTAGCAAGATTCGAGATGGCTCTAGAAAGTGGGGTCACTCTCCATGGTTGGTACCATGACACACACAAAAATAATGAGAAGTCATTCAACATCAATGTAGAAAGCCGAGAGGAGTGTGCAGAATCTCGTCCAATATGGAGAGAGCATCTTGCATTAGGTGCACTTCGGCATAAAGTGGCTTTGATCCAGAGGATGACAGCAAAGTGAAAAAGAAGGAAGCAGCCTGCTGCAACGTTGGACTCCAACTCAGACAACACATGGATATGTGAAACATGTAACAAACTATGTCACTCTCAAATTGGGTGCGAGCCACAAGCAGATTCACCAGGCACCTGACTAGACGTCTTATGCAGTTGCCTATTAGATGCCATCTTTTTTAACTCCCTGGAAGGTCATTATGCAAGCTTAACCTGCATAGCTATGTAGATCTGACAAAAATCACAGACCAAGGTGGTACCTGCTTAGACCCCAGTAACTTAACCATCTCCATATAACCAGGTTAAAGTCTAGGAGGGTATAATACTGCAGTTGCCAGGACTCAGTTAACTTGTTTTCATGCCTTCTGTTAACTAAGTCCTGGCAACTGCATTACTGAACAACTCCTACACTTTTTGCCAGTGTTGTAACATTGGTCCCTCAGGTCAGTTGGAATGTCAATATGATCTTCGCCACTAATAAATATTTCAAAACTAACAATATATTTTCTGTCATCTTCTAGGGGGCAAAGAAACAGAGATAGTCAAGAGACAGTAAGTCCAAAGTGAAGCGAGACAAAATACAGCAAGTATTTCAAACAGCTAAGCCAAGCCCTCCAATCAATATAGCTTTTATCTTCATTACAAAATTTAAAAAAAAAATGAAGTATAGCATACAACACCATGATCACTCACCAGGTTCATGTTGTAAAGTTACATTACTGAACAGGAATCAAAGTATCTCGTCTTAGCTGCACGTTACATAAGAAGTTGACATATATGATTCATGACTCACTTCTCTTTCACACCCCCACATTGTTAAAAATACTTTTTTTCTTAAATAGTTTCTGTGCTAGGTCTTGCTTCTTTCCAAGACAAAATATACATAGAAGAACAATGTTAGAAGAAAAGCTGAATGAAATACCAGGAAATACAGGTTATGTTACAGAAGCAAGAACTAAGGTTACTGCTATTATGCTTGGGGTTGACAGTACTGCCTATTATTAAGTTTCCTGTTATAAGGTCTTATTTTCAGTTGTTTATAACTTTAACAAACTTTGACCATTTTGATGGAAGTTTTCTCTGCTAGGTGTCTCCTGAGGCTGATTTTCTTTGTTTGTTTTATTCAGAAATTTTCAGCCAAAAACCAGTTTAACCATTTTTGAAAATGAGGCTAGAGAAAGAAAAAAAATCATTTTTTAGTGAACAAAATATGCTACATTTCAAATGTCTTTTGATTTTAATCTCTCTGTGCCCCACTTCCCTATATGCAAATTAAGAGAAACGTCTCCTAATCTTATATGGGGATAGTTAAGGGTTTACCTAAATCACAGGGGGACTTACCCATTTTCATAGGTTGATCACAGCATAAAGTTCTAATTCCACAGTAATTTTGTGGTGGCTCAGCCCCTTGGTGCTGATTGGCGGAAAGGTCCCGGCGGGAGGGGAGTGGGCAGCCACCACCTTGATTCCTGGCTGCCTTTTGCAACCCAGCTCCGTGGTGCTGATTGGCAGAGAGGCCTTGGCAGGGGCAAAAGCAACAAAGGGGCAACCATCCCTCTCCCTCAACCTCCCACCCTGCTCCCTCCACCTTCTCCCCATACTCAGCTCCAAGACTACAGGGCTTCCTGTGCACTTTTCTCCTCTTGCTAGTAAGGTTTATTATTATTATTACTATTATTTTATTTTATTTACTTATTCTTTTTGGCAGTGAGCTTGCCAAAAGCATGGAGCCCGTACTTTTTCACGGAGCCCACCCAAAATCATGGTTTCTGCAAAAAATCACACAATCACAATTTTGGTAAGTCCTTAATCATAATGTATATGGAAAGGAAGGCTGAATTAAAGTTCCAGAAGTAGCCTAATTTCTGGCATTTCCTAATTTCTGAGCTCTTGACTTTGCAGCATTAAGGGCATATTTTTAATATAAGGGGTTTTTTTGGTCTCAGAAAAGTTAAACTTTTAATGAGCTCAGCTTTATTTTTACAGTTCTGTTCTTTGATATTTATTACATAGATAAAATAATTTCAAGTCAAATAAAATCATTACAGATACAGAAGTGGGTCCTGCAATATTCTGTGCATTCCCAAGTGGAGTGAGTGGGGATTGATTTATTTTTAGGCAGAAAATGACCATTCATCAAAACCACAACTGCCTCAGGATGTAATTTCTGTCAAACCAGAAATCGAGGGCATGGCTATATTGCTACTCAGGGCCACTGTCAAGCCCATACAGGCTGACCATCTACATTGAAAAATCCCTATGTTTAACCCCTAGTGGTAGGCCATCATGAAGCCATGAGCTTTTCTAAGCCCAGCTTCCACGTTTACTCATCAGCACCTCCCTGCACTGCAGCTGAAACTCTCTTGGAGGTTGTAGACAAAAAAGCATGGAAAATCTTCCAGCAATAAACCCTCAAATTGCTGTTCTCAACTTTCACCCTTGGCACCACACTTCCCATCGCTACTGCCTGTAACTAGGGCTGAGTACCAGCAGAGCAATGAAGTAATGAGTGAGGTGATCCCTAGAAGGGCCCCACTCAAAGAAAAGGAAGCACAGTAGGCAGCAGTCACAGGGTGAGATACAGACACGGAAAGGCAGCTCTTTTGGACTGGGCTAGTTGAAAGAGACCCTCAGGGTTTACTCTAATACCAGTAGAAATTTAGCAAGAGACAGACCTATCCCAGAATAGCTGGGAGGTAAGGGCACTCACTTGGAAACTGGGAAACCCTGGTTCAAGTCTCTGCTCTAAATAAGACAGCATTTTCTTGGAGCATTGTCTATGAAAGGTCTCTGTCCTGTCCCAGCACAGGAAAAAAGCAAGCTAACATTGAAACCCCAATTTTTTCCTTGAATAGAATTCTTACTTCATGGCCAAACCAACTTCCTGAGTTCTCTCTCTACTTGAGTCATTGTGACCAACAGTGTCATCTTTTGACCAGCTATGGCTCCCACAAACCCCAGCACTGTTAACACTGTGAGTATTAAATCTGCTCAAAGAAAGTCTAAGCAACAGTAGTTGTCATGTTCCAATGAAGTCTTTCAGTGTGGCTTTATCCCTTTATCATTTAATTAAATCACCAATAATTTCATTTATAAATGGTTAAGCTTGGCAAAACCTCAGAACAATTATTACGGAAAACCAAAGCTAAAGACACTGAAAATGTATCACAACTGGGGGATTTGGTAATTGGCATTCACCACCTCTGCAGGGATAGAACAAAGTTTTGTGGGAAGATATGCCACAAGTGGCTTTTAGGCTGCCTGCCAAGTGGTAGGTCATTCTGAGATGCATACAACAACATGGCTGCTGACTCAGCTGCAGCAGAATATATCTGTCACCTTCCAAACCACGTGCACTCTGAAGTGCTAGGGGATACCAGCCTGGCAGTGATTTAACCCATCATGTGGAAAATTCAATTTACAGCACAAGCCAATAAAAAGAAAAGAGCTCCATAGAAGGAAGCTAGTGACAACATTACTCGGTGGGATTAGAGATTGTGCAAATGCCTTCTCCTGAACTCTTTCCAGGAGCCAGAGAAGACCCTTCTCTCTGCATGAGCATGCTAGGGAAGTTGCTACATGGCAGCTAAACAGATCGTCTAATTCAGGTAGAGCTATTTGCATTGGACATAGAGAAACTTAGACTGGAATATGCATTTTTCAGCATAGAAGTACTCTCTGTGGGCTGGAGAGCTGAAAATCATCCTGGAACTCCATGTGGACTCTAACATAGTAGTAGAAGCCAAGAGCCAAATGTATGGGCTAATCTGTTACCTGTTCTAGCTCACTTCAAGGAAAATAAAAACATTTTTAAGTTTTGTATGATCAGTAGAGCAATATTATTTTTATGGTGCAATATCTTTCCAAGATAAAGGGATATCAAGTTCACTTTATTCCAGTGTGAGACAGAGTATCGCTCCTGACTAGGGGCACCCAAGGAAAGAAACATTGGCACAGGAATGCTTGACTTGAGATCTCAGGTCCTACAGATCTATTCCGGAAGTGCTGGTGAGGGAGCCCAAGGCTGGGAAAGCAAAGGTCTGTTGGAGTGACGGGCAGCACTGGCAAAACAATGGAGATAGCCCAGAGATGGCATAGCAGAGGACTATGGTTCAGAACTGGGGGTCACTGGAAGAGTTTGGGGAAAGCTCAGGTCTTTGTGGATAAAGCATTTGGGGTACAATTTATTTCCCTATTCTCATGATAGCAGCCAACCTCTGGAATGGCTAAGCCTGCAACCCATGGGTTTATGCTTCTTTTCTCCAAGGGCATTCTGCTTAGTTAAGAGAGCAAGCAAGGTAAACACTGCATCATGTTGAGCATTATGTTGCCTTCTGGTAAGAAGTGAAGACTAGATAGATTTCACAGGATGGTGGGAAAGGATTGGGAAAGGGGGTAAAAAAAACCTCACTAAACCAAAGATAAAGAAGAATGTAGAATGCAGAAAATTACAAATGGGAGAAAAATGAGAAAAAGACTCAGACAAGGACAAGTAAGTGAGACAGAAAAAACGGTTAGAGAAAAGGAGTCAGAAGCAAGTATGTGGGGCATGACATAAGGAATAGGAAACATTCATTTTACTGACCCATTGCAAACTTGTACCCAAAGACACTAGGATCATTAAATATCAATCACAGGAACCCAGTAAATGGTTTTGGATAATGAACCTGATTCTGTAAATGCAAAGGGAGAACATAGGTATTAGTCTGTCCATCTTTAATTGGGCAGCAGAAAGAGAGTGTAGTTAATAATTATGTGCAAAGGAAGGAGCAATAGGAATTCCAAATCACTAGGACTCCCAATACCACACATGCACCAAATACTAACATAGCACCACTTATTGTGCATGGGTGCTCATGTAAAACTTTGTTTATTACCAGGGCTGCCCAAGAATTCTTTTTTAAATTACAATCTACAAACATTTGACTGGCAATTATTTTTTTATTTTTTTTACTGACATACATTTTTACTTGCAACTCCTCTGTCAGGCACTAGATGGCAGTAACAAGGGTCAGGTTCAAATATCAATTTCATAGACATTAGGGCTGGAAGGGACCTCAAAAGATCATTGGGTCCAGCCCTCCACCCAAGGGGCAGGAAGTCTGCTGGGGTCAAATGATTCCAGCAAGATAAACATCCAAACATGCCTTAAAGGCATCCAGAGTAGGTGCTTGCACCACTTCTGGGGGGGAGGGGAGTCTGTTTCAGACTTTGGGAACTCAAACGGTAAAGAAGTTTTTCCTTACGTTCAGTCTAAAAGGGTCTTCCCGGAGTTTGTGACTATTAGACCTTGTCATCCCTTGGGCTGCCCTGGTGAACAGGTGTTCTCCCAGTTCCTGGTGCACACCCCTAATATATTATATAATATAATATAGGCCGCAACCAATCCTGACGGAGATTCTTGCAGGAGGATGAACTGTGCTGATGTTCAGACCCAAGGTGGTGCTGCGCTGTCTGTTCACAAACCATTACATCCAGCCTCATTCCAATGATAGATCTTCAGTTGAGCTCATGATTTCTTAGTTTTTTACAGACAGCTCATTTAAAAAAAAATTATGGACAAGCATTTTTAACTTTTTTAAAAACAGACTGGTTGTAAACTTGCAGACAGCTGGAAATCCCACTTACCCTTCTTTAATACAGTGTTGGTGAAATGCACAATACACATCATAAAGAGAGCATTTCAATTTGCCTTCACTGGGCAGACCTGGATACTAGTGAAAATGTAAAACCCTTGAGAGACTTAAACTTGCAAGTTATTTCACATAGAGGCAAAGTTCACTCACTCTTTTCTAGAGGGGCCCCATCTACTTCTCTGTTGTTTAACTAATCATGAAAGCTGACTAAGTTTCTAGAAGTTCAAATTTCAAAACACTTTGTTGCCATTTGTGACTAGCTGTTCTCCTCACATTCATGAGGATTCCACAAAGCTTAATTAATGGTTATGAAGCTCTTTGCAGGCATAAAACAAATAGCATAAATCATTATTATTTCTATTATCATTCTTCAAAAATAGAATAAAAACCAGGAGACAATAGGAGACAAAACCACTCCATTTAAAATTCAGAATCAATTTCAGTTCAGATTCATTTATAATTGTATATAGATGCATGTGAAAGATATTAAAAGATCCATGGGAACAGGTTTTACATTGCACTGGAAAGATTTAAAAACAAATTAAAACCCAGGAGCCAATTTTACCCCTTGGGCAACTCCACTGACTTCAACCAAGTTACATCAGGAATAGATTTCCTTAGAATGTTAATTAACAAACATTAGAGGGTTCAGATTACTCAGAAATTCAAAATAAATTTGAGTTCATTCCCAGACTACTGTGAAAGACTTAATGGGGAGGGGGAAAAATACCATGGTTTTCATACTGATCTCATTTTAAAACAGTTTTACACTGTTGAACCTCCATTGATTTGACCTGAATTATTTCCAATTTATACTAGTGTTAGTATGATCAGGTTCAGTCTGTATGTTTTCTGCCATCTGGGCTGGGAGCCCCCATCAATCAAGTGTAGCCCACAGAAAAGATAGAAATAAACATAGAAGAAGCAAAAAAAAAAAGCTGGCTGCACCCTGGTTTGTGAACTGGAACAGATTGTGAAAAGGAAGCTGAACTGAAAGAAAAAAAGAATGTTGAAGCATTGTTATCTGCATGTTAAACAGCTTTGCTTTGTCACATACTTAATATTCTCTGCTATACAATGCAGTCTCTTCAGGCCTCATAAAAGTAGAAAAGCCCCTCCTGCCTCAGTTAGCCAAATACTGAACTCACTGGAGTCATACTTACTACGCACCAAGACATTGAATTAAAATCCCATGTTGGCAAAATCACATTGATAAATCTAGTATTATATTAAATTGAAAAAAATCCTTTATCCCACCCCCAGATTAGTGGTTATCAACCTGTTTAGACTTAAGTCACCCAGCTTTATACTCCAGGCTCCTCTTGGAAAATGCCAGCTCTTAGATTTCATTTAGATTTTTGACAAAAGAAAAATGGCAAGGGAATTTTTCTGTTGCAAAGTACTCAGAAAATCCACAACATGTTAGAATGTTTTTGACACTATGGATTCCTATTTGAAATCTTTGGATTTATTTTGTGAATCATGTGTAGGTGTTTTTGTACCTGACACTGCTAATATTGAGCAGCACTCTACACAATGCTTAAAAGGGTGCCATGACTCCATGGTTGACAATCGCTGCCCCAGAACACTTTTTCTGCATGTAGAGTGTACTTCATTTATTTATTTACAGAATCCACATCCCAGTGTTGGCCAAATACCAAATACAAACAAATAATTTTGGTTTAAATGGTCAGCATTTATTTCAGCAATGCAGAAAAGGCATTTTTAGAAATAAATACCATGGCAAATTATATCACTGAAACATGCTGAATATAGGACCTTAAATGCATGGCCCATGTGTTGCAATATTCTGTAAAGAACATTTGGAAATTATCGGCTGTTCTGAGCATAGAGTACACGGCTTTCTAAAGCAGTTTTAATTAAACATAATAACAGCATAATTACATTTCTTAATTCAGTATGTTGGTGAATGGCAATGATTGAAAAGAGCCTCTATAAAACATTAATATCCCCACCCAGTATCTTTTTCATGGGATAACTGCATAGGTTTCAATAAGCCATGCTTGAACCTTCACTGCAACATTGGAGGCAATGCAAAATCTATCCTCATAAAAGGAAACTTATGTTTTTTAAGTAAAAGCACTTATGTTTCATGCCTCTTTTTCAAAAGCACTCCAACCATTACCCATGACAAAGCACATGCTAACCAGCCTTCCTCTCTTGCACTGTTTTTGTAGAGATGAAGGTGGCTCTCTTGGCCAGCTTACTGTTTTTGTCACTTACATATTAGAAAAGTAATATGGATTATATATATCTGCATCTATAGCTATCTATCTATCTATCTATAGATATTTCTACATTTGTCACCTCATGCACCTAAACCCTAACACTGCTAGTGGTGAAGGACATGGGCTTGAAAGGACAAGCAGTGAGTTTGCAAAGAAAAGCAGCAATAAAATTCCGAGGAAAGATGACAAAGGAGCTAACTCCCACTCCAGGCTTCTCTTTACTCATCTTTTTCTAAAAAGATAAAAAGTTGGCATAATTATCTGCTGGAAGAATCTAATAATGGAACAAAAACTGAACACAGTTTTTTAACAACTGACCTGTGAAGAGTTCTCAAACTAATGCTGATTTCTTAGTCATCATGGCCAATGTCCCTATTTACCCAAGGTAAGATTCAGGAAAACTCTGACTACCACATCACAGAAGTCAGCATGAGGCTCTCTCAGTGTTTATGGTTAAGACCTGTATAAAAGCCAGATGGGATTTTATTAAACAGAGTCCCTGCTGATAAAGCCCTTGGTCTGCCTCTGTCATATTCTCATAAGTGCTGCATGAAACCAGTCACAGTGGGTTTTAGCCATGCTTTGTGCTACCTTCTGTAGCTGTAAAATTAATTAAGGCTGTCAGATTTCCTTTTCTCGTCGGCATCTCCATTGCTGTCTACCCCTGGAAATTTCTGTCATATAGTCATCAAACCGTGTTAGAAGACATTTTTCTAGTCAATCCCCCAGTAGTATCTTTGGCAGAAAATAGATACCACAAAACTGTCATAAAACGCTCTTTGTACTGCTGTACTACAAATATTTACAATAATTTATAGTCGTGCTTCCTGAACACTTGTAAAACAGTTATTTTATCTGCAGTACCAGATGAGTAGTCCCCCGTCTTCTGTAGCTCTGATGCTGAACATGTATTTTTAAGGCTGTAAAGCTCAGCACTTAGAGATGCATATAGTCCCTCTCCTTTCTACACACTCCAAGCATACTTTAATAGAAATTTAAATATATTTCTAAAGGCAACCAATGGAAGCAAAAGACTTTAGTAGCCAAGCTCCTACACATCTCCATTCACTTAAGACTTAGGACTTCAGAGTTACACTTCACCTAGACACATTCAGCAATACAGAGCATACAACAGTAAACTGAACCTTAACCCTTGCTGGTTTTGCTTTCAACTATTTTACGTAGTTGAGAGTACCCACACTGATACAAACAAGTTACAGAAAAAAAGTGGCAGGTGAAAAATGTATCTTCTTTTATCACTTAGGCACCTTTAGTGCTGACTGATAGGATCTGAGGAGCATTTTCTTAACAGACTGAATGCATAAAGGGAGGATACAAAGTCACTCAGAAACAGAGTGGTCCAGAGTCCCCAGCCAATGGCTGAGGAACACAGAACTGGATCACTGAATCTAGTCCCCTGCTATCACAGCAACCACAGGATACAATCCCTTTCATAAACTGATAAAGACCTACTCAGGAAATTCTTAGCTAAAAGCTGTGTTTTAAGGGCTTGATTTTCAAAAGTACAGATCTCAAAACGGATACTCATGGATGCTGTAAGCCAGGGCTGTCCAGCTGGTAACCTGCACGCTGCCTGCAGCCTGTGCAGGGTTACTTTGTGAACCCCAGGATCCCGCCCAGCTTCTGTTCCTCCCTGAAGCCAGGAAGGTAAGCGTGAGACCAAGGTGCTCGACTATGCAGTACAGAAGGTGACCATCCAAGGTGTCTGGGGTGTACCCTTACAGTGTGCCACCCCTGGGTACCTGTGGCTTGCACTGGTGTAGCCCACAGAGCATGTGGCCCCTACCTGCTTACAAGCTGGACAGTCCTCCTGTAGGCAAGCAGAACCTCAAAAAAGAAGTCCAAGGTTTACAATGCTTGGAAAAATTGTTTAAAAAACCCAGGGTGGATGCTTACAGGATTCTTTACCCACAAAGGAACAGGGCTGTCATTCAGCAGATACTGATCTTTACAGAACACTTATTTGACTTTAAGCTTCAGTTTCATTGCTTGGTTATAACCACATGTGATGCTCTGTACCCCTGTGTGGAACTTGCAGATAGAAGAAAACCGGACTGGGTGGATACAAGGCTACCGCAGGCATAGGCAGACCACAGTTGTTTTGCTGTTGGCAGATCCTTCAGTTAAGAAGGAATTATTAGTGAATCTGGTTTGTAATTTTTAATCAAAACTCATTTTTGCTGAAAAATGCCATCATCATAGAAATCCAAACATTTCTGAACAAAATGAATTACTTCCACCTGATGCTCTATTTAAAAGACTGAAGGGATGCATTTCCATTTTCAGAACAAAATATTTTGATTTCCAGTTTTGGAATGATTTTTTTCAAAATGAAAACCTTTTTCCACAGAAGAATATTTCTCATAAGTGCAGTAGGATCAAGACCAGAATGAAATATGTTGATTATAACACACAAACATGTCAGTCACCAGCAGATAGAATAAAAAGAAAATGAAGTTAATGCTTCAGGACATAAGACCAAACTGACAGTGGTTGGATGGGGAAGACAGCCTCTTCTGCAATATCTCATCTGGGATTGTAATTCTTAAAACATGTTTGTGGTACAATCAAAAATCATGTGAACATCCTGAACTCCTGTGCAAGTTCGTCCACAAGTGTCAATTAACCACCACAGTCACTTCATATGCAAAGGCTGTGCTTGCTCATGGTGGCAGGGATATGCAGGGATGGTTCTCATCTCATTAATACCCTAGCTCTAGGCTGGGGGGGGGGAAGGGGGGGTGAGGGTAGGAACTTTTAATCACAGAAAGTAACTGGAAAAGGAGAAAAGTCCCTTCTTCACTGTATTTTTTTTTTCCTTTTTCCTTTTTTTTGCTTTACTCTTGAGAGTTAATTTAACAGTAGTCATGTTTCCAGTCTGACATCCCAGGAGACTTGTGGAGTCATTGAATACAAGCAGCAGCAATAGAAACTTCCCAGTGTTACTCTACTAGTGTTCTTCAGTTTAACTTGACAGCTTGTTCAGTCTTCCTGCCTATTCATCCTTGAGCCTTCTGATGTGACAACTTATATAGGGACAACTATGATGGTAGTTTTTGTGATGTGGATGCTTATCTATTAAGCAATGGACCAAGATCACTAGCTAGTTTCTTTTAAACCACTGAGCAGCTGTATTCAGGAGGCAGCTATGTTGGGTTCATCACAAGAGAAAGGGCTTGTACAATCATAAAAGAACTCTGTAAATTATTATGTCATGTTGATAACATTAACACCCTGCCCCCTCCACCCCTCCCCAATAGTCACTACTGACTTGGACTATCAGAAATTAAAAAGAAAAGGCATGCTATTTAATTACCAATCCTGAGCTGTTCAGCCTTCAAGAAAAAAGATTATAGGAAATAATTGCCAAGACAGAAAAGCTCCACTCCCTTGAACTTCACTATTGGATGCTTGGAGTTATACTGAGGGGAGCTAAGGTATGGTAAGTGGTAGTAAGTAGGTATGGTAAGTAAGTAGAATTGTTCCATGTAAGAATTTGGGAGACAGCATGTCGTTATAAATAGGCATCCAAATTGCATTTGTAGTAAATCAGTTACTGAGATTCATTTTACTGTCCTGATTGATAATTCATTTAACAGTCTGCCTTTCCCAGAAACTCATCCCTGGAGTCAACTCGCTGTCAGAGCACTGGGGAAGGCTGCTTAACTAATTTTTGCTGCCAGACTTTTTTGATCATAGCAACCATGCGGACTGCAGAATATTCATCAATATTTGGTAGCTGTGTGCTGAAAAGCAGAGGTTAAAAGAGTTGAGAAATGTCAGTGCGTCTTTCCTCAGGGTTATAATCAGTCTGATTTAACATGTCCTTTAACTACAGAATAAAAATATCTGTTGTATTATTTTTTTTGTTCTTATTTTTTTTCCCTCTCTCTTAGGATCTGATGGGGATTTTATAGATGGTAATTATACATCTTTCTATGTTTAATCAGAGGAATATTCTTTTCTGGCAAAAATGACTCACCTTCATATATCTTTTAATTACCTGTTCTCCAGCCACTGGTAGGAGATAGGGTCACTGCTGATTGGACTGAAAACAAGGAGCTGTTTTTCCACTGCTAACTAGGTCTACTCCGAGATTTCTCAATTTTATGCTATAGAAACCACTTATAATAGAAGGTGTCAGGCAACCTGAATATAGGGGGCTGCTGCTTTTCCTCTAAAACATTTACTGCATGTTACACATTTGAAATGTCACAGAATTGCATAGAAAGCAATAGGAACAAATGTTTTAATAATGTAAACAAAGACATTGTAAATAAATCAATTCTAAGTTCTCCTTGAGAAGTCAGTCTGAGGATTTAAAAAAAAAATCTTCTGTACCTGCTTTTGGAACTGTGAATTCTTTTGGAACAAGTATCAGTTATACACTGTTTCCGTACAGCACTGACCATGCTGTTAGCATGTAAAGAACAATAATTAAGAGCAGAATAAAGCAGATTGCTTTCTTTAGTATAGAGTTGGTTTCTCAGATAATTGTTTCCAAATGAATCAAGAGTGTTTGATCTACACCAGTTTCCTTCTGAGATTCTGTTACAGTCTGGCAGGCCTCACAGTAAAGGAACTTTCACTGATATTTACCCTCAACTGTCTTTAATTCAAATACCCCAGGCTCAAATACATCCCAATACTCTACTTAATCTCACTTTTACTATCAGAAATATGCATCTCCAACTTCTTTCCTATGTTGCTAGAAAAGCTTTTGGTGGTCACACTTTAAAGTTATATTTATAGATAGTTTACTAAAGGGGCTAAATTAAAGATTAATAGATGCTTCAATGAATAAATACATCAATTGCAGAGAGTTAGAGTCGAACAGGTTAATAAGTTTCCATAGGGGGCTGGACCAGATCACCTCCGGAGGTCTCTTCCAGCACTGCTTTTCTACAGTCCTAATTGTTTAGAAAAATATGGCTTACATCTGTCTAGAATACAAAAGACTACTCAAGCTGTTAAAAACGTATTAACCTTTTACATTCTTAATCTATGCATCTTTAATATTGAAGACTGAATATGCTGTGAAAGACTGAAATCTAGATCACTCAGGATAAACAACCATTGTCTGATGTTATGGTGGCACAAATGTGACAATTTGTATGGCAACACAAATGCCAAGCATATAGACAGTCACCACCATTTGTTGTACCACGTAAGTGGCATGACACAAGGTCATGTGCTGCTTCATCATGGGTGACATCTATTTGGTCTGCGGCAGTAGAGTGCGGGCATCCTAGAGCTTCCTGCATTCTACCACCACTCCAGGCAGGTGCTCAGGGGGCTTGAAAGCCCAATCCTACACACCCCAGGTAGGGGAAGTACCCTTAGATCCCCAGAGCCCCTGCCTGGCTTTTTATGCTTACAGAGATGTACCCCAAGGGCATGTCTCCACAAGCGGAGAAAACCTACAAGTCCCAATGGAGGCACAGGACCAGGGGAATCTCAGGTGCCCATACCTCCACAATAGGACCCATGTGACCTCAGACCTCCACACTGCTTCAGGCAGAGGTCAGGTAGGATCCTGACATAGAGCAGCATGGGAGCAGGGGAATCCCTAGCACCTGAGTACCTCCTTGCTAGGACCTGCGCTGGCCTGTGCTTCACGCAGAGGCACAGATCCCCATACGGAGGCACTGGGGGCTGGGGATTCCCCAGCTCCTGAGCTACCCCTTGCCTCTGTGCCATCCTGTGCTGGTACCTGTGCTGACAATGCAGGGCAGCAAGGGAACCAAAAATCCCTGGGCAAGAGGAACATGTAGCCCCTTGTACCACATTAGGACAAAGGGCAAGGCATGTCACCCAATAAAGTAGATCAGCTGTGACCATACATGTCTCGCCACAATGGGTCTGCTTCAGTTTGGTGATGCCCGTTTCTACCCACAGTGCTATGAACTGGAAAGAACATATTCTCAAAAAGAAGCAGTAGCAAATAATGGAAAAGTACAGGACAACTAAATTAGTGCTAGTGAAGAGTTTGCTACTTCATTTCACGTGTACTACTTCCATTCTTTTTTTTCCCCTCTCCTTAAAGTAGTTATTTCATAATCCATTAGTTGAACATGTGGCTCTTGGATTGTCCTCTTCAATCATCTCTGAACTCCCTTTCCTACTTACTAGGAGACTGTTAATCTTGTACCGAAGGACTGCTGTTGATGACCAATAAAAAGTGAGTATTTTCCTTCGGTTACAAAAAGTTTCCATTAAGTACATCATTAAGTTAATTAGTGTAAAACACATACAATTAAAATCTAGACCCAACTTGTTTCCTTCCCTCCCTCACAGATGTACAGTAATGGACCTCTCATCTCTATTGGTGTGAATGTGAAGATAGAACAGATTGTCCTGGAAGCTGTCCAGCAAAAAGTGGTTTGTTTGTGATTCTTTAAAAAGTGTTGTGATTTTTTAGGATAAAAGATGCATTAAGCATTAGCAGTTATATATTAGTGCAATGAATGCATATGAAATACCTTAGCTTTATTGGATGAGCTAGTTAAAATGATCACTATGGCAAACGCAGAACATTTTGTGGAACTCAGATAACTACAACTCAATCATAGGATTCTGTTATGTTTGTCTTGATGTTTGACTTTGTATTACTAACTTCACTCACCTGTAAAGTTGATGTAATATTAACTTACTTGTCCTGCCTAACCAGAGTGTTGTGAGATCTCATCAATGCATGTTTAACTAGCACTTCCATGTCCTGGGATTAAGGGATCTGTGGAAATGCATGGGATTGCCACCCTTATTAGTTTAGCTGCTTCTAAGAATCATACACCTCAATAGTAGGGAAAAAAAAAAATCTTACTTTTAGTATCTACTTATTCTGTTATTTTTTTACTATTCATTTTTAGTTTCAGTTATTGAGTTTCAAGGTACTTAAGACTAACAATTTCCTGTATTAAGGATGCAATGATTTATACTTTAAAGTGGGAATTTGCAAAGGAAAGTGAATGAGTTTGACATCCAGATACCAATGAAAATCTCTCTCCCGCCCCCCAACAATCCTTCCCAATCCCAGAGAATGAAAATGAAAGAAACATGTCTTGGTGTTATAATGGAAGACTGGAAATCAGGATTCCTAAACTCCTCCCAAGACTGTCATTTACTTAGAGTGAACATGTCTATGCAAGACATTTATGGCGGTTGTCTAATTAGCTCTGCAGTACTCTCAGTGTAACCCTATTACACCACAGTAAACTAACAAATGCTGCTGTAGGGTAGTACTTGTCAACACAAGTACTATCCTATGGTAGCCTAATTTAGTGCACTGCAATGCACATGTGAACACTGATAGGGCTGGCTAGCTCCACAATGAAGCACGCTCATGCCCCAGTCAGCCCCTCCGCACTATGTTCTGCTTGGTTGGCACAGCCCTGGGCTGGCAGGCTGACTCCTGGGTGCCCCCTGCCATCCAGGGCCACTCTAACCAGACTCAATGTGCTGTGATCCCAGGCGCACAGGCAAATGTGGCACGTGGGAGCAAGAAACTCCAGCATGAACTGCGCCAGATGTTATTCAGTGGCATTAACTGCACATGTAGACATGCCCTGTGTGACCTCGGAGAGTTACTTTCGCTGAGCCTCCCTGTCCCTGTAAAATTATGATAGTGGTGCTATTTCACCTATATCTCTGTTTAACTTATGCAACACTCCTCACCAAATTATCTGAGCAACACAAGGTGGTGGTGGTGCTTGGTTAAGATATGATGTAGAAAATGCTTTAAAATCCTTGGATGAAAAGACCAAGGAATCCTTTAAAAAAAAGAAAAAAAAATAAGACCCTTTTTACAGAAATTTTAGTAAGAATGTTATGCATGCTCCTTTTGCTAACTGAATGCAATTATCATTATTTATACATGGGAATAAATCTCTAATGCAGCACACATTAAGGTAATCCATACAGTCACAAAAGTGTAGCCCCTTATTAACTCTGAGAGATTAGAAGCTTTGGAATTATTAAAGCAATAGGAATATCCCATGTGGGTCAGAATAACTTCAGTCTTATTCATTTCATTGCACCAATTCTGTAGTTCATTCCACATCTTGAAATGAGTTACGTGAGGTGCCAGCTTGAAAGGAGGTGGCAATAGGTGGATGTCCTTGAAAGCCCATGTAGTAGTGCACAATGTAAAAGATTCTCTGGCATTAATAAGGCAGGAAATGACAACCAGAATGAAAAGGAACTGGGCCAAAGTTTAAGTCTGAGTCTAAGCAGAGCTCACCCAGGTGGTGTGCTGCAGATGCAGGTGACGGTGTGTGTGCAGTCCACCACCCTTGCCCCACCATCCATCCTAGAGCTGTCCTTGTGGTGCTGTGTATGTGGCCAAGTCCTGCCCACTCCCATCCAGAGTAGCCTGCACTGTCCTCTTGCCCATACCTGCTCCATGTCCACCAGACTGCACTGACCCAGCCCCAAACAGCGTGCACAGCTTCCCGGGGGAGCTGCTATCACAGCTGCCAAGGTACTGCTCAGCTTCCCCCCACTACAGCAGCTCCTCCTCCTTCTGCCCCTGCAGCACCACTCCGGATAGCAGGTAGCACGGGGAAGTGGTGGTAGTTGTGGGGATACATGCTGGTACAGTGTAGTATTTAGCTCCCCACTTATGACAGGAAGGACAGGTGTCCTTGTCACAAGTCTTCGGATGCTCCAAAAAATGTATATGCAGATGAGGCACTGAGCAGCCCGGTCCAGCTTGTATGCCTTGGTAAAGACGCTGATGATTCCCTGAAGGTCAGCTTCCAAGTAAACACACGCTACAGCATCATCAGCATGCTGGAGCTTGATGATTGCAGTCAGGGTGTTTTTGGTTTTGGCTCACAGTTGGCTAAGGTTAAGAAGCTTACCATCCATTCAGTAGTTTAGCTCCACTCTGCCTGGAAGCTTTTTGGTGATCAGATGTAACATTGTGGCAAGGAATATTGAGAAGGGTGTTGAAGTGATGATGTAGCATTGCTTAACTCCCATATTAACCTCAAAGGGATCTGTGATAGATCCATTACTGAGAACCATTGCTCACATACCATCATGGAACATGCAGGGAACGGTGACAAATTTCCATGAACCAGTAGCAGCCTTAGGGGAGGCAAATGGGGCGACTGCCTGGGGCCCCACACTTTACAAAAATAAAAATTAATTACAATGAATATTTGTATTTCATTGGTGTCTGAAAGTCCCCATAGGCATGAATGGGGTAGACCTGGCATCTGAAAATCCCCATAGCAGTTTCATGGGTAGCGCAAAGTGAAATTGAAATTGAAAATGTCCAGCTTGCTTATAGATCAAAAATTAAGCCTCTAAGGGGCCCCAAATTACTCTCTTGCCCAGGGCCCCAGCAACCCTTAGGCCACCACTGCATGGTCATCTGTACTTCAGAAGAATCCTCCACAAAACTTCTTGGCTGACACAATTGAAAGCTTTTGTGAGGTCAAAGAAGGCCATGTAGAGAGGTTTAGGTTGCTCCTGACATTTCTTCTGCAGCTGGCAAGCTGTAAAGTTCATGTCAGTTGTGCTTCTTAGTGCCCTAAACCCACACTGCAGGGGTATAAGTTTTAGCCGTGTTGGTCTAAGGACTTAGGCAGACAAGGTTCCTTGGGTGAATTTGATATCTTTTACTAGACCAACTCAAATAGTTGGAGAACAGTTATTAAGCAAGCTTTCGGGTTCAAAAACCCTTCGTCAGGCTAAGGAAGTTTCAGCAGTTGGTGGAAGAGCACACACCAACTGCTGAAACTTCCTTAGCCTGACGAAGGGTTTTTGAACCCGAAAGCTTGCTTAATAACTATTCTCCAACTATTTGGGTTGGTCTAATAAAAGATATCAAATTCACCCAAGGAACCTTGTCTGCTTAAACCCACACTGACATTCCAGGAAGAGCTCTTCAGCAAGTGGAAGGAGATGGTTCAGAAGGGATCTTGCAATGATCATTCCCATGGTAGACAGCAAAGGCAATCCCTCTGTAGTTTCCAGTCAGACTTGTCTCCTTTCTTGAAGATTGTCACAGTCATGGTATAACTGAGGTCATCTAGGATTTCCTCATCATTCCAGATCCTTAAGATGAGGGCATGAGGCTGTGATGTCAGCTCCTCTCCTCCCATTTTAAGATTTCTTTGGAGATTCCATCCACTCCAGATGCCTTGTTTTTCCATCTGCTTCATGACTTTCCTCACCTTGTCAAGGGTTGGAGGGATTCCAAAATTATCTCTGACTGGGTGTTCAATGTATTGGCTCACCATGACTTGAAGAAGAGTTGGTTGAGCACTACCTTATATCTTATTCAGATAGGTTGTACTGCCCTATCCTTGTGGTCGGCTCCCATCAGCATCTGTCTTTTTGACTAAGATCAAATGTAGCACCAGGTCTGCCTCTGTTCCTCCTGGTGCTGGCCTGGTATTGCAGTACTTCCAGGCCTGGTGCTAGTTCTCTCCTTGGGGGAGTAACTGCCCTTTTTTATGGGCCAAAAAGGGGGAAAAAAGGCATTTTTTTATACCAGGGGTAGGTGTTGGAGCTAGCTTCTACCTCTGAGTACTGGCTTGGTATTGAAGTACCTCCAAGCCAATTCTCATTCCCTCCTGGGGGAGAACTACCCCCCAGCCATTTTTTTAAAGAGCCACACCAAAAAAAAGTCCCTATCAGTATGTTTGCCCCTTATGGGCCATATGTTTTAAAGTCATACTCAGTGGTAGCTGCATTCAATCAGCTGCTTAGCTGGTTTCCATTTTAGAGCACATGCTGCTTTTGGCAGCAGTTTAATGATAGGCAATGTATTTAATGAGGTTTGCTTGTATGCGAATATAAAGCACAGGGCTTTCCTCCACCACCCCCCCTCACCCCCCATGCAGAGTGGTGAAAAACCTCATCTTATATTTGAGTAAATATGGTACTTTAAAACTCCACTGAGGAACATGCCCCTCCCCTTGAAGGAGGACACTGGCCTGCCACTTGAGCAAGTTGGGTTCAGTTCCATTTGGTCACTTCCTATTTGATTGGTGTCCCTTTGCTTCACCTGTCTGTAACATGGAAATAATAGCATTTCCCTACCTAATTCACTAGCAGAATCAAAACATTGGAAAAGTCTTCTATTTTGGATTAACTAAAATATTTCTCTTCATTCAGCACAACAAAAAATGAAAAATAATAACAAAAACATATTTTCTTCTATTTTTTTAATATTAAAAAAAAATAAAGTTAGGCTAAGTTAGCCTCATTGTTGTTTTTTTTTCCCAAAATGAAAAAAAAAATCATCATACATGTCCAAATGACACAAGAAAGAGGAGAAAATTACAGATATTTCGTATTTCCTTGCTAGCCAAAGGTTTTCAGCAACCAAATCATCACAATAGTTTTAGTCAATCCAGAACTGTATTTTCTTGGATAAATAAATTATTCACTCAAAAGTTTTGCCTGGGTATACACAAAAGCGCTGAGAGTTATTCATAATGAATGACCAAGAAAATGATGTTTCCAGAAACTGGCCATTTTTAAATGCGTCATTTCAAACCAATATAGACACTCTATGAGCAATGAAATAACATTTTTTTTCAGATGTATATGTAAAACAACCTCATCCAAGTTTCTCCCCTAGTTGGCAAGCAAACATGTACAATTTTAGGAAGAAGGCTTATTACCAAGACTCTGATAGAGAAGGAAGAAGACAAAAATCAAGCCTATTTCTCTCTTAAATATACCATAATACCAGATCCCAAAGGTCTGAAAATATTTTTATTAGCATAAAAGTACAAATAATTAAAAAATGGATCATGATATTGATATGCAGCATTTCCCCACACATCTTTTCAAGGAAATAGTCTGCATATATTTCTTTTGGCAATAGTTCTGCAAGCTTATTCTATCCAAGATCTCCCGCGCAATGAGTGGTAGGTAAATAGCAGATGCTCATATAAATCATCCAAAATAAAGTTTTTATTTAATTGTTTAAACTTCTGTTGAGTTGTGAAGGCACCATCAGTACCAGCATCCTCTATGCTATATTTCGCTGAATGAGGGAAACAACTCTCTCTCTCTCTCTGTAGACAGTCAAAAAGCCTGAGGCTGACTTGATTCAGGTTAGTCTAAACTGCAGTGATTACATTGAAACAGAAGCAAACAGACATTTACCTTTGATCCAGGAAAGTTAGCCACATGCCTGCAGCGGCTCAGGCCAGAAGCCAGGAGGCGCTACAGCACAGCTCTCTGGCACATAGCTAGAATGGGCTGTGTGTTTGCTTCCTCTTCCTGCTGCCCCCAAGGTCTCTGGGATTTGCAGTCCAAAAATCAAAGCAGCAGGACTCTGCAGGACTGCTCGTCACTTCCTCTTTCTGCTTCCAGGTGCCTCTGGGATTTGTAGTCCACAGTTGCAGCCAGCAGTAAGTCTGAGTGGGGGAAGGGGTGTTTAACCCCCCTCCATGGCCACAGACCCCCTCCAGAGTGTGCCTGGGGACTGGTCTGCATTCTCAGCTGGGCTTGCACCCTCTACCCCCTTTGTCAGCCAGCCTTCACTGCTCCAGCTGCAAAGTAGAGGGACAGGGCCAGCCCTGCTCTCTGAAGCAGACAATACAGCACAGCCCAGGCCTACAAAGCATGCTGGGATGCTGAGGGACTGATTTAACTTGAACCAGGAAGGGGTCTGGGACAGAAGTTTCATAAACCAGTTTCATCCAAATAAGTTAAGTCTGATACTACGTTCAACCAGGTTTACCTTAAACCAGTTTCAGCCATTTTGAAACTGGTTTATGTGCACTGAGCTTTTGTTCTGTTACAAGTTAAACCAGTTTTCACTTAAACCCATTCATGTGCAACTTCTGGCCCTAGCCTCTCTCTCTCTCAAAAAATGCTGAGATCTCAAACAGAATTCTAGGGAAATATATGAACTATTCAAGCATTGACAGCTATTTAACTTTTTCTAGTTTTTGAAAGGTGTTAAAGGAGAGAGAGAGAGAAAGGGGGGGGGGTTTGGCCTCATTCCTTTGTATTTTTAATTTTTATTTTTTGTTCCTGCTTAAAAATGTTGCATCTTCCAAACCTTGTGTAGCAGTATTTTTTTATACTTCAGGCATCTTTTATAAGATTATATACTATTATTCAGTGATAGATGGCATTATTCCTGCAACCAGAGATAGGAATTCAGATTTTCTAAAACAGAAAAACCCAATACTAACAGTGGATGTATTGAGATATGTAATCGAAAAATAATTAAGGAGCAAGAAAGGTAGTACTAATGTCTGTCGTACCTTTGAAAGGGTTAATCAAACTTCATAGCTACTAGATAATGACCCACCCTTGGGATCATTGAACACTCTTTTCAGGATTCTCTGATGCAATAGTATTCTTGGGAATGCTACTACAATGAGAGTAGCAACAGCAGTAAGCTGTCCCTCCACTCTACCTTAAAGCTTTGGGGGATGGGAGATGCAGGGATAGGGAGGGTACATATGTTCAGAGAGTTAGCTCAATTCATTTGAGCCAGACAACCTCCTCTCTTGCCTACCTGTACAGCATCCTTTGAGCTGGTCTGTTCTGAATAGATCTTTTAATATCTTTTAGTTGTCATGCTTCTAAATTGTCACCAATTCTTTATCACTACTGCATCATCTATAGACACACTTACCAATCCGTTTATACCTTGCCTGACACCATAGTTCTCCAGCTCTGATTGGAACCCCTGGGTAGCAGTGCAGTGTAAATGAGTACATCTTTGGCAGGTTTCTTTTTTTTTTTTCAAATGACTCTATTTGTAACACTGGAAAGTATTCTTCTTCAAGATATATATACGCAGTAGTCTGTATTACAGAAACTGGAAATAAACAAATGCTACTGTTAAATGTAGAAGACAAATTAAATAATTGCCAAGAGGTATTATTATTTTATTTGATGGGAAACTGATGCCTTAATTCTATGGGTCAAGTTCTACAAACATATCAAATAAATTGCAGTCAGTTTCGGTACTTTCAAGCCTGGCTGGATTGAATAATCAAAACCTTGAGTGAACCTTGAGTGACAGTAAATCTAACCCATCTGTCATACCTGTATGTACTTATACACATGAATGATAGTAAATCACTTCCATACATTTTCCACTGAAATGGCTAGACTTGACCCACAGATACATATCAAGAAGGATGTGTATTTTGTCATCATTCATAAATAGATATCCAGAAGTACTACTTAAAGAATTATATCATGCTAGCAGTTGTTGCTGTTGTTGTTGTTAGTAGTAGCAGTGGTAATTAATGGGCACATCTACATGAGATGCTACATCGTTATGGCAATGTAGCATCTGCAGGCACTAATCATGACATGGGCACTACTGCATAGTAGGGTCGAAAATGACCCATGCACTGCTGGACTGTGCAGTATCAACCATGCGGTCAGTGGCACATAGAGATGTGCCCAGCATGTACTTTCATAAGTGCAAGGAAGAGATAGCACGGGTGTGTAAAGCTTCAAGAATTTAAATGTATAAATCCTACATTACAGCAAATTGTTATGTCTAAATAATGTTACAAGCATACATACTGCAGACTAGTGCATCAACAAATAACTCAAACAGTAATCCAAAGAGATTAATTAGCCTTTCTGGGGAAGTCCTATCAAGTTTACTGGAGAAAACAAGACTTTTTTATAGCATATTTAAACAAACCCCTGCAATTCCATGGCACATATGGTTCTTTCTCAAATTTTATAGAAAAGATTCAACATTCTAGAGAATGGATATTATTCTTTATTATATTCAAAGGTTTTTGGAGTAATTAATTAGTTTGTACACAAACCTTTTTAGTTCTTTGCCACTGGTGACCATGAAGGTTAGCAATAAGGCCCAGAGAACCTGCATTAAGAAAAGCACTTTCCTTTCACCCCGGGCTGATAGCACTCTCAGGAGCAAATCCACTTGCAATTTCAGCAGCAGCTGTAATAGGCTTGAGAGGAAGCTGTACGCAGTAGCTCTCAACTAGGAAGGAAAATCCGCCTAATTATAAAAAAACCCAAAAAAACCCAAACAAAAAAACCCAAACAAAAACCAAACACTATCAGTGAAGTTGCTTGGACCCAGTATATACTCCTAAGGGGGAAAAACCTCTCAAACTGTTGGAGTATGTTAGCATTTTAAAAAGGTAGCTCAAGCCATTATCCTAAGGCATTCACGTACTAGGACTGCAGCCTAGGGGCACTTGTACACATGACGGGGGTTTAATATCCAAGGTTTTATTCTATGCCATCTAAATTGAAACCGCAGTTTTTTAACTGAAATCCACTCTTTCTATTTTTCTATCATATTACGGCAGAGGACCTGATTTTTTTTTTTTTTTTTTGCAGCCAGAATCTGCCCACAGCTAGTTGGTGAGCTGCAGGTGGGCCAAGAAGCCTCTAAGCTGTGGGGGGCTCCAGTCCTTCCCTCCATGGTGGCAGCACCCCCAGGGCCACCTAGGCAGGCTGCTAGCAGGCCAGGTGCTGCCCCATCTTGGAGGCAGCACCTTGCCCTATCCAACTGCTCCCCAAGCCCACCCGTGGAGCAACGCCCAGCCGGCTTCCAGCCTGCAGGCTTGGGGAACAGTTGGATTGAGTCAGGTGCTAGCTCTGAGATGGGGCAGCACCTGACCTGCTATTAGCCCACCCAGTGGGTCCTGGGGGGTGCCACCACCATGGAGGGAAGGGCTGGGGCATCCCACAGCTCAGGGGCCACTCAGCCTGGCAGCAGCTCTCCTCCCTAGCTGTAGACAGACTCCACAGGAAAAATAAATAAATAAAAGGGATCAGGCCCCTCACCACTTCAACCGTCAGAAGGCACCTGTCAGCAGGCCAAGCTACAGGGGACCCTGGTCCTCCCCTCTGCAGTGGTGGCACCTCTCGGCCATGAGCAGCTGGGCTGCTAGTGGGCCAGGTGCTGCCCTAGCTCAGAGGCAGCGCTTGGCCCAATCCAACTCTTCCCTGATCCCAAGCTGGGGCAACACCCAGCCCACTAGCTGCCTACCCCAGCAGCCCCAGGGGGTGTCACTGCTGTGGAGGGAAGAATCAGGGCCCCCTACAGCTCAGGGGCCACTCACCCCTCTGGCAGTGGGAGAAATGGGCAGGCTCTGTTGAAGAAGAAAAAGAAGGATCAGGCCCCTTGCCGCTTTTGCCTTCAGAAGGTGCCTGCTCAAGGCAGAAGCAGTGAGGAGCCCAATCCTTTTTTTTCCACAAATCCTGTCTGCATCTCTCGCAGCTGGGGGGGTGGGCAAGCTAACAGCTGCACTGTTGAAATTTGCAACATTGGAAACTAAACTACATCCAGATGCAGTTTAGTTTGCAACAATGCAAAGTAATTTAAAAACCCCCAAAGTCTTGCACATGTACAATGTGACACCATTAAGCCACACAAAGTTACATTTTTGTCATGTATACTTGCTAATGGCATCACATGCACAAGTGCCTCAGGATTTCATCCTTTTTTTTGTTGCCAGTGTGCATGCTGGGTTTTCTCAACTACAACCACAGGCACCATTTTGCAAGTACACAGGAAATAGTTTCCCATCTCATGGTAATTTTTCAAAATTTGAACATTTTTCTTACTGAAAGACATTTTAAGGTTACTGTGTAAAATATGAGAGCAAGAGGCTAGTGCACATGAAGGACCCACCTCAATATTTAGGATACTCTCCTGGGTCACGGGAAGGAATCCAAGCATCAGTCTATAACATCTCCCAGGGAAGTTCCCTAAGCACCACTTGCTCTCCTTCTGTTGTCTCAGGTCAATAAGAGAGAGACTTTCTGGACAAAAGTGAAATACTTCATCAAAATCAATATGTTCCTGTGAAAAGTTTCACAGGAATAATAATAATAAAGTATTGAGAGAGAATAATAATAATAATTATTATTATCATTATATAAACCAGTCTTAAAGCAGCCCCATAATATACAAGTCAGTTCAAATATCAGGAAACAATTCTTTCCAATAGCTTTTGTTATTATCATCACTTGTAGTGATATAAACTTTCATCTAAAGCTCTTAAGCAAATCTCACAATACCCTTCTGAAGCAAGTGTTACTGCCCTCAACTCATAATGGATAAGGGCGAACTCCCCAGCATCACATAGGAATCAGTATCAGAGACAAGAAATGGACCCAAGAGTCCTGAACCACAGTTGGCTACTTTAGTCACTAGACACCCTCCATCACTATGAAGAACTGATTTAGGGCTTGTGATAGGCATATGTTAACAAACAGATAATATTTTTAACCAGCCAATAAAATAAACTAAAGCTGGGAACCCAAAGAGTTTAGGATTAAATGTGAAAGATCTTTGGGGCTGCTAATGCTAGCTAGGACAAACAAGATATTCAAACTGTTATAAATATATCTGTCATTAAAGTGAGAGATGGTTAAAGGAGAAGTCCTATGATGAAAGACTTGTGACTGAAATGAATGGATGACTCCATAGACAATATTACATTTACAGTGGTAAGTTGCAGAAGACCGCCATCATGGTCTAGTATATAGGGCTGTATGCTGAGAGTCAGGAGACCAGCGTTCTCTTATGTGCTACTACTGACTTACACTGTGGCCTGGGCAACCCACTTCCCCTCTCTATCTAAACTTTATCACTATTTTCCATTTAAATTTTCATCTCTTTAAGAATAAACTGTCTCTTAGTATACATATGTGCAGTGTCTAAAGCTATGAGGCCCTTCCCAAGCAGGGGTCTCTGTACCTCTCTGTAAACAAACAAGAACAACGAAGAAAAGATGGGCCTGAAAATATTAATAGGCCTGTATAGGATGGTGAAAGGCAGAATTAACATGTCACGAGAGAAAGCTGAGGATCTTTTTCATAGGTGTTTCAGAGAAATGAATTATATGGAAGGGGCAAATGAATGAACCCAAGTTACTTGTGAGTATAAAGGACCATAACAAACAATACAGCTATAGGCTTTGAAAAGAACATCCATCATCAAATTTCTTTTTCATCTTGAATGTCTGTTTGAGGAATGTCATGTCAAAAGTTAAGGCAACCACATGAATGATGACAGCACAAAGTCTGTGACTAAATAAAAGTATTTCCTTAGAAAGTGGGACGGAGCAGTTGTGTCAAGAAATGACAATTTTTTTTCTATAAAGAAAAAAAAAATTCCCTAGCTATGAGTGGGTATTTAAATGTTACACAGGGCTCTGGTTCCATTTCTACTTAGTTGGTTCAGTGTGATGGGCCTACTCATGGATTTAGGGTCTGTAGCAGACAAGAAAGGCAGCAAGAGTTCCTAAATGCAATGTTGTAACAAGAAAGGCCACTGTAATACTCAGGAACAGGGAAGTAATTTTATTTGACATAGGACACTGGTGAGACTGATACTGACGTACTTCACACAACTGTGGTGCCCACATCATTAAAAGGATGTTGAGAAATCAGAGGGTGCAGAAAGAGAAGAACCACTAAAATGATTCAGAGACTAGTTAAAATGGCCTATGGTGAGAGACTTAAAGAGCCTGATTGGTTTTGTCAAAAGGAAGTTTGAGAGGTGGCTTGATTACAGTGTATGAGTACCTTCCTGGGAAGAGAATACCAGGGATTGAAGAGGTCTTTAACTTAGCAGAAAGAGCACAGCAAGAACAAAGGCTGGAAGCTGAAGCTGGACAAATTCAAATTAGAAAGACAAGTGGTTTCTTATTTGTTTTCTTTTGTATTGTTTTTAAACAGTTGAGGGTGATTAAACATTGAAACACTACCAAGCAAAGTGATGGGCTCTCCATGTCATCACAAGGCAGGAGGCTTTTCTAGAAAATGTGGTTAAATCAAGTACAAGTCATTGGGTTATACTACGAAAATAGGTGCAAATTAATGGCCTATCATATGTAGCAGTTTATATGATTTAATCGTTTGTTCTGGCTTTAAACTTGGTGCATTTATAACAATTTAGAATATAAGAAGTCACTAATATAAAATTCATCAAGTGTCGTGATATACAGAACCACAAGTTATTTTAAATAATTGCTATTTATTAAATAACTGTAATTACAGACAAACAGAATTTCATATTGCTTGAGTTCTAGCTCTTTCTCCACCAATGATACCCTACCCTAGAACTTCAAGCTGTACATGGAGTTATCTAGTGGTTAAGTAATAGACCACAGTTATACCCCTTGCAATATTTCCAACTCCTAAATGACAGCTATACATATTCTTTTAAATGAAGTATGCCAGTATAAACAAGGTTTTATCACCTTCTTGAAACAAGCTTTTCTGATCAGGCCATAAGTTAGAAGTGAGGGAAAGAAAAGATACAGGATGTTTTGTCCTACTTTTCCAAAGACAGTTTGTTTTATTAGAATAAACTTAAAAAGAAAAAGATTTTTAGAAGATCAAGTTACATGATGATCAATGTTTAGCTCTCCCATGCCACATACGGAGCTTCCATTCATTATCAGTGAGTTTGAGCAAAGTGCTCAACACTTTCCACATATGGCACTTTTATGGTATAAAATCTCAAAGATCAGGAGTGTGAGGTAAAAGTAGTGAAGGGACACAAATAATCCAGAACACCCCTTTGCAAAAGAAAATACACGTTTCCCCCACCAACCTTGGTTCTGCCAACCACGGTTTTGAGTGTCCACACTTAATATTCTATACACCATTTTGGCTACCATGGTACACAGTGTTGAGTAACCATGGTTTTCTGCGGCTGCGCATCAGCCTGGCACCTGCCATTTTTCCCATAAGCCTTTTGTCTTGCCAACCACAGGAACTCCTAACCCCAGTGGTTGGTGAGAGAAACCTGTATTAGTTCGCAATATTTAAAAGACTATCAGGTATACACGTATTTCTTCAGCATCCTAAGTAGCTTGCCCCAGCCAACATGCAGAGCTCATGACTCCTCTGAAGCTGGAGAACTTGAATAATGCCCGTCAAGAGCTCTGAGCTGAAAAGTGGCTTCTCAAGCAAGATTAAGTACCACTGTTCACCATGGGCACTGACAGACATGCAGCTCTCCACTGTAACTCACGGTGCTTTGCAGGAAGCACCATGAGTTTCAGTATTCCCCCCAACCCAAAAGACATTTGCTGTTAGGTCTAGGGGGTTAGGGGAAATCCAGCTCCAGTTTGGAGTCACTGTGTGTCTGCAGCTACTCTCCCTTAGCCTCCCCCGCCCCTGCACACCTCCCCCATCCCAGCTCCAGTGCTGTCTTCAGAATGGAGGGTGGGGGGCAGAGAAACGAGGAGGGAGCTCAGTCTGGGGTTTGCCCACCTGGTGCTGGGGGATGGGGTGGGTGGACTGGAGCCCCTCCCACCTTGGGAGGGCTCCAACCCACCTGGCCCACCCTCCAGCGCAGGCTGGACATACCCCAAACTAAGCTCCCTCCCCTCCCTTTTCCCCCCTCTCATTCTGAAGATAGCACTGGGGGCTCCATTTTGGACTGCCTTCATTTGCACCCTCATGTCACACAATCAGGCTCTTTAAAAGTGCTCTGCAGCCATTTAGTCCTGTAAGGGCATGGCTGTAGATCACTTTCCAGGAGCCAATTGCACAACAAGTGTAACTTCTGTCTGCACCCCATGAGGCACAAAAGTGATAGATAACAAAGCCTGGCTCTTACTATGGTTATTGCCAACATAATAGGAAGTGTTTTCCTTATGTTGAAGTGTTCTTGAGTCATTCACTAACGTCAAGTAACTGATTCATTCACCTGTGTTCAAAAGTGCTCTATCAACTGAAGAGGAAGCTGTTAAAAATTCAGAAGCAACTTTAAATGCTCCCTCCCTCAGAAGACTGGACCCAAAATAGAAACCAGCAGAACAGCAAGTTCTACAAGACCTGCAAAGCCCTATTCTTTAGTCTTCATTTCTAAAAATGACATACGATATAGGTTATAAAACATTTGGTTTACCTAGGTCATAGGTCCTATGACACGAGCTATATGAAATTCAGCAGTTTGGGATCTCCTAGGAGTCAGTAAATGCTTGCTGCTTTGACTTATGCACGTATACGTGCATTTGAGTGAGGTTTGATTTTTCAGGTTCCAGCCAAAGCATTATAACAAACCCCAAACATTAAAAAAAAAAACAAAAAAAAACATGAGTTTGGCCCCCCCAAAATCATAAGACTTGACATAAAAACTGTAAGGTATTTTGAAAAAAAAAAATTTTGGTTTTTATTAATTTGTATTCTGTCCTTTCCCTCCTAAAACATATCAGAGGTGTCACAAGCTTTTCCAGCTCCCTACGAGGGAAGTGAAGAGACAGGAAAAATGGGTATCTTCTCTGGCCAGGTTCTGCTCACTTGAGTGGCAGCCACTTTTGCTGCTGCTTTAACAGCACAGGTTGGGCTGCAGCCTCTGAGGGACAGACAGTGGCACTGGGGAACTGTCCTGGTGCTGTTCAGCTCTTCCCATGTCCAGGGACAGGGATGAGTCTCCCATGGCAAAGCCCCCATAGCAGGAAAAGGGCATCCTTCTACACCCCCTCCCACCATCAAATATTCTGCTGGTCATGGTGCTGCCCCTGGCTGACTGCCCCTGCCCAGCTCCCTATGGCTGGGTTTTGCAGGGCTCTGCATGCTGTGGAACGACTCCTGCAGGGGAGGGTACCACAGGAGTCCTCCCTTTAAGACAGCACCCAAGACTGGTGCCCCTCTCACCCTACTCTAGTTATGTTTCTACCACACACTAGACTTTAGGGTATGCTTCCTGCACATATTTGGGGATTTCTCTGCAACTTTGAGGGTTAAAAACCCTTAGATAAAACATAGGCTGAGTTTTCTATGTACTCTGACTCCAACAGCTGGAGCTTTAAGAATAATACCAACCACAAGACTCAGCAACACTGAGAAAGCTGCCAAATCCCTTTTAGGTTTGGGTCAAAACCCTGAATCACCGCTCCCTCTGCCCCCCCCCTCCCCCTACACACACACCTGTAGGAAATGGGGGTTTCTCTATGAAGCTCTCATTCAAGGTTTCACAAGCTGGAGGTCTGGTTTTACATTACAAAGTTTTGCCAAGGTAGCCATGGCAGCAAGGGCTGTGAAATGATCGCACCCCCAAATTCTTGCAGTAAAGAATTGGCATGGGTTTTTGTTAGTTACCATTTGTGTAATCAGGCCTTTCCTTATTGAGTTTTTTATTGTGAGAAAGGTAGAGGGAGGAATGGCAAGAACAGAATAGTCAGTAAGAGTAAAGGAGCAAAAAAAGGCAAGAAGGGAGGGGAGAGGCAGGAGAGTTGTAGTTTATCACCTTGCAGTTAGAGGTTACAAACTTCTAATTTTCAACCTGGACTGTATAGGCATCACGACTGACATCAACCTGAAGGAAGATTGTGAATGCAGATAAGGTAAAGGATACATAGATTTTATTGATCAGTCCCTCCCCTGTGTACAGAGTAGTTGTAGAGACAGTATTAAATGCTATCTAATTGAATTTCAAATCTCAAACACTATCATAATGTTGGCTACAAATGTCCAACTCGGGATCCTTAAAATTCTGGTTTATTAGGTGGATTGAAACACTGTAATGAAGTTAACTCATAAACCTTGGGGCTGGTCCCCACACACACGCACACACGGTAGCAAGCTACAAGAGTCTGGTATACCTATCCTACAAGCACTAGAATCTGCCGTCAATGGCCAGTCGAGGCTTCTTTCAGTGTGGTATTATCCTCCAGAAGGGGGTCGCCGGCTGGTCCTTCTGGCTGGACAGGTCGGGTGCTGGTCGAGTTGGAGATCAAGAGGGCGCCGCTGAGGGTCACTTTTCACTGCTTTTTATCTGTCCTTGGCAGACTTTGGTGACTCCCCAGTTTTCAGGTTTGCCCAATCCAGGGGTCATTGACCCTCGTGGGACTTCCCCCTTCGGTGGCTACTGGATGGCATCTGTCAGCCCCAGGGGTCGTCCACATGTACGTGCAGGTTTGGGAGTCCATTGATGAATTTTGAATAGGGCTCTGGGAGCGGTCGATTTGGAGATATTCATCCCAAAAGTTGGTCCCCGGCATTGATTAACTCAGGCCAGGGCTTCTAGCCCTTGATCAGTGAGGTTTAGAGATTTCCCGGTTGTTACATTGTCTTCTATTGAGTTCTTCCGTTGGTTGATCTGCAGTTTTCTTAGGTGTTAATGGCTGCCTGCTACCGTGTTACACATTCAATCACTGATTCACTCGCTCTTTCAGGGGCCAGCCTGATACAGGGAAGGGCAGTTTGATTCCTGCCCTTGTTAACATTGTTACAATTATAAGTTACTTATGAAACTAAACACATTTAGTTAAAAAGTTGAAAGCTGAGGAGTATAAAATATAAGCTACAAAAGTAATGCCATGGCACACAAATAGATAAAAATACCAAAATACAAGGGAGATACAAAATGCACACATACAAATTTCAAAACATAATTCCTTATCTTAAAAGTGAAAGAAAGGGGAAGGAAGAAAAGGTAGAAGAGGAAAAACATATCCAAGGAGGGTAGAGCAACTGCAGGCAAAAGGAAAAGGGGCTTTCTGCTACAACAGAGGGTATGTGAAAATATTTGCCACACCTCATCTACAATCAGGCAACTTACTTTAATCCATGTGATCCTAGAACGGAAATGGCTTGTGTACATTTGCAAATTCCAGGAGCCATGCTGGGAAACTGGTGTAGTAACTCCAGGTATCGGAGAGGGGCACGTGGGTCTTCAGAGGGGGTTTATCTGTCTGGGGATGAGGTAGCTAGGGGGCTAAAAATAACCTGGTCAGAGTGTGTCAGGAAGAATGGGAAGGGAAGGGTGGTTAGGAATCACTGCTGCCCTGGGGCTGGAGCAAGTAACCAGACTTTTCCAGTCAGGAGCTGCACTCTGAACGTGTGCAGATGTTCAATTGATTGGGCTAACCCATTCCCTATCTAAGTTAGTTCATCTCCTCAGGTGAACTAGTTTAAAATTGGACATGCCATTTTTTGCCCCATTCCACCTCCCCAGATATCTGCTCAGATCAGCACTTAAATCAACCTAGATTGATTTAAAGGCAACGTCTGCACATACCCAGAAGTGAAACTTTGATTTTCTCCCATAGTGAAAATTAGTAGTTTCGCTGTTTATGGTACTGACAGTGACTCATCTAACATAAAAGGCCCACTACACAGCAAACTACAAAGATCAATGAAGGCACTTAACCCAATCAGAAAGCTGTATAGATTTTAATCATTAAATGAGTCATTTGAATTTTAAAAAGGAATTGATTGCAAAAACAGCATTACTTATGCCATTTAGTTTTTATCCACATAGTAAAATTCTGAGATCATGGGCACATGAACCAGTTATGAGGTAAGTTAAGTTGGGTGAACTCATAGCATCTCCGCTTCTCTGAAGTAGGAACATGCACTTACCCCATAATAAACATTAGGCAGCTCATTCTACTTTCATTGGTGGGGAAAGTATGTGTTCATCTCAGGGTAAGAGTGTGCACATTGGCAGCTGCCAGGAAGTATTCATTATGCCAAAACACCCCCAACCAATAGCTTACCCTGTGGAAACCTGCTCATGTGTCTACCCCTTAACAAAGCTGATAATGATGGGACTAGTTGCAGTGAACATTATGAAAAAATGGGAAAGGAAAGGCAGACAAGGAACTAAAACAGTAACAAAAACATTAACTGGTGCCAAACAGCAGCACCACCTATGTACTTCACATGCCAGGTTTCCCTCTCCCCATTTCACGCATATGTGCAACCCATGGATTGCTGTTTGTTAAATTTTACCACCTTCAGTCTGATTTGCTGAGGGTGCAATTCTGCTACAACCTCTCAGTTTTAACACAAGTTGGAGACAGTGATATTTTTGGCTAAATACAGACATTCAGAAGGTTAAATCAGGCTCAAAATGCCTACTTGATTTTAACTGAGCTTATGCCAGTGTCGACTTTATGTTTACAGACTTGGTCTCAGTGGCTGGCCATTAGTCTAAACCTGTAACTGAACAGAAGCTCCACGTAAACCAGTCTAAAAACAGCAGAACCCAGTTTAAGATCACCCTGGATCTATGTCATATCAGACTCATTCAATTTAGAGTAAACCAGTGCATGGAACTTCTGTCCCCTTCTGCTGCGCAGCCCTGGGCTGGGAAAACCCAGTCACTAGCCCCAGTGCTCTTTTCACTTCCCTCCCACCCTGCACTGATATATTTTTTGCCCCTCTGGCCTCTTGCTCCCCCCCCCCGCCAGATTTTATCAGTGTTTGCCACTGCCAGAGCCAAGCCACTAAGTCCTGGAGGGGGGAGCACATGAGGGACTGGAGTATAGGTTTGCTGGGGAGGACCACCCCACCCCACCTGTAGGTCGTGCCTCCCCACCCATCCTCCAGCAGACCCCTGATCCCCTCCAGCCTGCTGGATCCCCAACCCCCCAGCTACCCCTCCACCCCATCCTGATTTACCTGATGTCGGGCAACCATTTTGAATCAATTTAACCTCTTCCTAAAGCCCCTAAATGTCTGTTCAAAGCCTTAGAGTCTGGAGGTCCCCAATGTGTTGGGTCAAACAACAACCATAACAGTCATTACAACTGGAAGTTTCATTCAACTGCTGCACAAAGATAACAATATTTCCCGAGATGCACCATTAAAAATACAAAGTATTTCTGTACAGCCTCACCTTTCATTACAAAAATTCCAAATCACTTTGCTGGAAAACCAACATTCCCCTCCACCGCTCCCATGAACAATATTGTAAGAAATTCATACATTAGAATATGTTCAGTTAAAAACTTGCTTAGAAGCTTCCCCCAGAAAACAAAAGTTCTGCTTCTTTTCAAAAGATTTCCTAATGCAATTTTACTTTTTGGCTTGCTTTTTTTTTAAAAAGTCTCATCTTACTTTAGTTTTTTTTAAATAAAACCTAAAAACATTCGGTGTTCCAGTTATGGAATTTGGATTGTCAGGACACCTCTCCCCACCACCACCACCTCCCCTTCTTAATTTACCTCTCTTAGAAGAAAAGTTTTACAAAAACAAAATGGGAGGGGCAAAGTTTTTACAGCTTGTTCTTTACAAAACAAAAAACCTCCCAAAAAACCCAAACAAACCGAAAAAACTCCAAAAAACAACCCACCTTTCCAAGTGGAAAACAGTAAGGAAGTGTGAGCCAGTATACTTCCATCCTTTCTCCCCAGTTTTCAAACCTCACTAGTTGCTCAGGTGTCAGAAGCTGCCTCACTCCAGCCCATGCCCCCTGAGCCCTTCCCTCACCCTATCAGCCTTCCCCCTCCCTGCGACCCCTGCCCTGCCCTCACCCCCATATCTCCTCGCCTAATTTAGTGGACTAGAACTCACTATGGAAACCTCCACCCTTCTCAGCCAGGCAAATTAACCTCCTGAACCAGGAGGCCAGGTTGTTTAGACAGAACTAGAAGTAAGTTGTCCTGAAGCAGGGTGATGCAGTTGCCTTTGGGCACTGCTTCAGTGGGCCTCCTCACTTATAGGCAGCACCATACTAATGTGGCTATTTTACTTCTACCTCAGAAAATAACAGCCTCAAATGTGTTATCTGACACCTTCCCCAGGCTTGCCAAGGAATTTGATATGGGCAATGTGGACTCGGGCTGTATATTATTAAGACCCTGAGCTGGACTATGCCTGAGCCAGGTGAGCAAAAAGACCCATGAAAGCAGCAGAGGCCTATACAATGCACTGTCTTCATGAGAGGGAAATTGACAGGAAGTGGGAGGGCTCTTTGGCAGTAGAACCAGTGTCCGCAGATGGGAGCAGCTCATGAAGATTTAGGCGGTCCCCTTTGGAGAGGAAATCAGGGAGATACCAACCAAGACATAGTTTAAGTAAGATCCAACTGGTAAACAAAAACAGGGATGGAACAAAAAGTCTTGCTCGGTTGAGACTGATGCTGTAAAACAAAAAGAAACTAATTTAAAAAGAGGATTCATGAAGAAACACTAGTGCCAAGAAGATCCGTAGGAAGTGACTGCATTTCAAACTAACTTAACAGGCTTGGCAAAGTGAAAAAAGGAGGAGAAAAAAAATAATTGCTCAAACTGCATACATCCAGATTGGAGGGAAAGCCGAAATGCACCTATGCCAGTCAACAGGGCACGTAATGCTAATGCACATAGCTTCTCCTCTCATGTGAAGTCTTTAACTGGAATTGGGATCTCTCCGAATGATATGCTCTTGTTCAACCACAAAATTATAGGGTTCAATGCAGCAGTTACTTGGAGATATTCTGTGGCCCAAGTTATGCAGCCAAGCAGATTAAAATGGTCTCAGGGCCAGATTCTATACTGCCTATTAGGTGTGTAAATGGATTTAGGCACCCAAGTGTGCTTTTGTTTCACCCTGCCCGAGTTCCCCCTCCATTTGTCAGGTTTCTGGCCAGCAATCTTTTCGCGACTTACACAAACTTGTACATGCAGAAGAGCCACACATATGCAATTCCCTACGTACCTAATCGGTGTGTAACCTATCCATCTACACGCATGCACGACCCAGCTACATGCATACTGTAAGAAAGCCCACCTCTGGAGAGGAGCCATGGCACTTCCTAGCAGCCAAATCAACCCTATGCTGCTTACTCTGGTCTCTCTGGCTACTACCCTATCTTCACCTGCTGCACCTTTTGATATTTAAATATAAATTTTATGAATTCAGGAGACTTCCCTCAGAGTCCCAGAGTCAGCCTTGGGTGTTTCACTTGGCCCTGCTCATTACTGGACAGCCTTGGTCTGGACCTGTCCCTAGTAAAACTCCCTGAGCAAGGAACTGTGCTTCAAGGCTAGTCCCAGCCATCGCCACCTCCCTCTTCCTCTCCCTGCCCCCCACCCTGTGCTCGAGGCCCCTGGCCCCATCTCATTGCACTGCACTGGTCCTTCATCAGTACTCTGGGCCCTAAGCCCACTAACTAAAAATGCTCCATGCCTCACTGGCACCCCTTGGTTTCAGTCTACCAGGCACCCTTGCCCTACTTGTCTTTAGCCCACTGGGCCTCATGCCCCCAACTCACAGCATAGAGTGCTTCCCAGATACCCACTATAGCCTCCAACCTCCCTGTAGCCATGCCCATGCCTCACAGCTGAAATGCAGACACAAAGAAAACCAACTATGACACCTAAACTACTTATCTCATGCAGGACTCCCAACCAAACTCCATCCTTCTTCAAGATCAGGACCAGGAAGAATACTCTAACCCTGGCGGCAGGCTTATATAAACCCTAGCTTGTCCCACTTCTGGTCACTTGATCTGGGTTTCCCATTAGTCAATCTAGGCATGTCCCTCTGCAGCCTACCCCACAATAATCAGACTCACAGCTCTGTGGCCAGCTACTCCTAATCAGATATCCTCTACACTGCCTTGAAACTAGGCCAGTTCTTTTGTAAGCTGCCTTCTGAAAAAGCCTTGCAGCCCCTTTGTCTGCTGCTCTATTCTATCTACCAGTAGCAGAGGTTGTTTACCTGCCTACTTAGCAATAGCCTACTTAGTTCTGCTGCAGTTGCTTTTTAATCCCTGCCAGGAGCCCAGCCCTCTAAAGACCTTGTTACACAATAAGTTTAGACAGCTTCTGGAACACTTAGGCCCTGGACTGGCTGCACATTAAGAGTTTAAGTGGCTTAAAATTCTTGTAATTCATCTTAGTTATGTCACTCCAGGGCAGATTTATCTCCAATCCACCTAATTTTTTCCTGTTCCATTACCATGTGGCCCCTTCCCACAACTATTTCATCCAAGTTGAAGTCCTCTAGTATCCCAGAATCCTCTGAACTCTGAGGAGCCCAATCCTTTTTTCTCTGGAGTTCACATGGCACCCGCTGCCCTGCACCCTGCTGGCTGGGTGTCTGCTTGCCAGATGCTACCTGAGCTTTGAGGGACTCAATCTTTATTTTCCCCCAGAGTGCTTAGTGACTCTGGTGCCTCCCACTGCTGCCCAGATCAGCTCTGCTTTCGCTGGCAGCAGTGTGGTGGGTAGGCACTGCCTGAGGTCTGGAAAAAAAAGGATCAGGCCCCTCAGGGAGTGAGCTCCAGGACTGCGGCCCTGGAGCTTTCTGGTCTTGTTGAAGCTGACAGTGGCTCTGCGCTGAAAGCAAGGCTGCCAGGGCTTAAGCCTGGTGGCTCTGTTCTCCGTGTAGAGCCGCTGTGTCAATTTCAGTGAGACCAGAGCGCCCCAGGAAGCTTCTTCCCCAGGTCTCCCTGCTCTCGCTGAAACTTATGTGGTGGTGGGCCTACTCTCTGCCTAGTGGGAGCAATGAGCGGGTCCTGCTCTGAGCCTGCCCTTTGTTTACCAAACCTCTAATGGCAAGTCACAGCTGTGCAGGTGAAGGACAGTCAGAGCAGGTTTTTCACTTTACCATGTGACTGCTCCACTAAGCTGAACAACACTAAGCTGATTAGTATTTGTTCAGTTTACAGCATAAGGTCTAACAAGGCCCATAGTCCATCTCCTTTCCCAACTTGCTCCTTGGTAAGCAGCTGATAGCGTTCTTGCAGCTTTGGAGCACTCTACTCTCAGCTGTCTTTTTCTCCCAGCTGGTCACCAGTCAGCTGTCTCACCCTGTCTGTCACAACCAACTTACACACCCACACTGCAGGGGTAATAGAACTGCAGCCCCTGTCTCTCTCCCCTCCCAAGGTACTCTGAGTAAACTGCATCTTATAACTCAAGGACTCATCAAGTAGAAAAAAACAAGACCAGGAAAAAAATGTTAATCTGATATAAAATACTAGCCAATTTTTAAGCACACGCTGCCTAGTGAGCTGGTATCTGGCAAATCACAACCCAGGATACTGCCAGTACTTTGGATGCATGGCAATCTGAAGAGGTGAAAATGTGAGGAGTGGGCTAGGATTATTTTAAGTTGACAATATATTAATCCAAAACAGGCTATTCTGCAGCTGTTGTTTATTACATATCTATTAGATAGATACAAACCCTGGGATTCTGCTTCGTAAACAAAACAACAGCCCACTTCCCCACAGAACCTGAATTTACAGGTCCAAGTCAAGGATACTTTTTGCATCTGGCTATGCGACTTAAGCTGTTGTCTTATATCAGTGCTTGAATTTACAGCTCCAGAAATGAAAGGTAAATGACCTTATCCTCAGCATCACCTACATCCTATGAAACTAAACCTAGTTTACAAAAACAGCAAAAAATAGCAAAGCCACAAAGTAATCATTTATTAATCACTAATGTGATTCTTTTTCCAAAAAATGGGAGGTTTTTTGTACCTTTCCAACAAGAACAACTATACAAAAACTGTACGATTTAATTTTCCCAGTAAGGGACTTGCTCAAGCCTGGAGCTTGATTCTCACTGAAGGAAGTGTTGTTAAAGCAGAGCTGTAATATATGGTGTTATTAGTCATTCTAACATGAGGGAGAGACTTTGAATTGTTATAGAAACATTAATAAGAAAAAATGAGAGAACTCTGCTAATAACCTATGCCCTGACATCATGAATTCAGGATTGGTGAGGCAAACAAATTGTTCATTCTACCCTTCTGTGGCATCATTGGGCACATCTACACATGCAAATAATCCAGGAGCAAAGTACTCTAGAGTAAACTCTCCTGAGACTGGAAGATTGTTCCCTGCCCTCAGGAGCTGCCTGCTGCTGGGGCAGACTCCACCACCAGAGGCCAGGTGAGGATGTCCCCCTGCCCCAGCAGCAGGGAACTCCCAGGCCCACTCTGCGATTGCAGGGCTGGAGTTGAGAAATCCTTATCTCCCAGACCAAGCCCCACAGTCACAGGGCCTGGCAGCCCAGGCTGGGAAATCCTTACCTACCAGACAGCCCCAAGGTTGTAGGTCCTAGGCTGGGAGATTTTTCTCTCCCAGCACCAGCTCCATGGTCATGGGGCCAGCACTGGGAAATCTTTACCTCCCAGCTCATTCCTCACGACCACAGAGCTGTCACTGGGAGATAAAGATCTCCCAGCCAGGCCCCACAACTACAGAGCTCGGGTTTGGAAATAAGGATTTCCCAGCACAGGTCCCATGATCGCAAAGTGGGGGCTGGGAGCTCCTGGCTGCCAAGGCACTGGGGGGACATAGTCCCCACACGCAGAACCCCACAGGCAGCTCCTGGGGGCAGGGAGAAATCTCCCACCCCCTGCTGCTCAGCTGACTGAGGGCATATTTGCTCCTGGTCACGCATCTACGTGTGCGCTACTGTGCAGTAAGTAATCTTGAGAAAAATTTGCTACTTGCATTTGCAGGTAGCAAATTTACTCAGGATTAGAGCAAATTACTGCACCATAAGCACCCGCACGTGTAGACAGTGACACTTACTACACAGTAATTAGCTCTACTCTTGAAGTAAGCATCTCATGTGGATGCGCCCAGTGAGTAGAAATGACCTTGCATCTGTTTGAAATAAAATCTGCGTATTGTACAATAAAGGTTAGATTTCAATTGCAGAAAATTCCAACTCTCAAGCATCACTCATCTCACTGTGTGGATCAATTTTAATGTGAAAATTATCAATTCTTCAGAGCAAATGGAAGAATTATTATAAACAAGGAAGAAACAATGAGTTTCTAGTTGTCTTACAATGGATGATTAAAACAATTCCTTAATGGATATGATTTTCCAATGGGTAACAGGATAAACATTCCTCCTCCATTAACATTTCTCTTTGCGGATCGTGGGGTACATATAATGATAGTTATGATTTCCCACACTGTTGTAGTAAAAATAGGAACAAAAGGTGCTTTTGAAAGTAGACAACGTAGGTGTCTTGTGTGGGAGCATTTTTATTACAATAGGAGAAATCCTTTCATACCATTGTGAATCTGAATATAACTATACCTGCTATAGCAACACAATGAAAAAATGGAAGGAAATTCTCTGTTCTTAAAAGCAGCCCAGGAAAAGTTATACCCCTGAAGCAAGAGTTCATCCACAGTACACATTAAATATGGGTAATTATGAGGACATTCATTTTGAAAACTGTTTAAACAGAACTGAACTTAATTATAAACCATTCAAAAGGGGAGCTAATTAGCACCAACCTTTGACTCACACCTGAGCCAGTTCTTTGAGTCAAGAGTGTTTCCTGTGATTAAAATATAAAATAGACATACTTTGGCATACACTGGCTTATCAAGAGCATTGCAAATGATAACTCAAGAGTTCTCTGGGTAGACATAGTATATACACATTATTTTCAAGATATTCCCAATTGTACCATACTATAAAATGAACTGTGTGATTGCTCAGCAGGACAAACTGCTGGAATTTTTCCAAATGGGGGGAAAATAGTACTGTAATTGCTTTTATATTTGTAGAAATGTTAAGATTTAAACTACATGTTAGGTGGGGGATTTTCAAAGGTACACAACAAGTAGGCACTTGCACCCTGTTGACTTTTCCACATAATCTGGAAACAGTACCAGCTTTCACTGGGAGTTCAATACCTTGCTGTCTGTGTGCCTTTGAAAATTTTCCCCTATGCACAGCATCCCATTGATAGAATTGGTACCAGTGATCATTTGAAGGACAGCCTAGTTGCCAATACAAAAGCAGACTTGTAAGCACAGCATTCCTTTAGATTTCTAATTTACTTCTTACTGAGCTGGAGGTTAAAAAACCCATGTGTATGAACAACTTTTAATATAGTAGCTACACAATAAGTGGACCTTACCCTAAAAAGCTTTAGTAAGTTTATTCATTCACGTATGCAAGAAAAAAAAAAGATACAAGTCTCCTCGACTACAATAGAACGCCCTCTATCATTTAAGACACCTGGATTGATCTAAATACAGGCTGGTAAATACTTATACAGTCTGTTTGTTTGTTTTATAAGGTATACAGATAATTTCAAAGAAAAGACTCAAGCTATGGCACAAAGGAATATATCCTAAGCTGACTGGAGATCTCAACAGGCCATTTGACTTACACAGCAGGTGTTAAAGGTGAGCTGAAAATGAGCAGGGAACTGATTTTGCACCCCTTTTCTTTCACTGGTTGGGGAAACATCATTATTATTCTGCTTCCTCTTTCCCTTTGAAATAATCATGGATGTCATATGGTGTTCTCTGGTTTTGCAAGAGGATTTCTAAGGAATCTCAAATCCCCTAATATGTGATTTGGAAGCTCTCTCAGCCCTATGTTGAAGAAATATGACTGTTGAATCCTTAACAGAATCATTTATCTGAAATGTTTATAGGATGATTCCGTTAAATAAGGGTTAACAAACACCAGCTAAAAACAAGAGGCCAAATTCTCTACACAGGAGAGACTTCATCCCATACTGTTTCAAACAAGTCTGAGGGAAAAACAACACATCCTCTCTATGAAAAATAATACAACATTTTTTTTTATTGCAAAGCAATCAGAAAGACCACAACAAGCCAAATGTTTGTAACCCTGTGGATTCTTGTTTGAAATGGTTGATTATATCTCATAAATCATGTTTGTACACTTAACAGTGCTAAAATTGCATGGCATCCCACATCACCTCTGAAAGGATCTCAAGGCACCCTGGCTGAAAATCACTCTTATTAGTGTAATGGGCTAGCTGGTAGTGACCTAGCCCAGGGGTTTTGAAAGGGCAAAAGATGATTGGAGGGCTTGGGATTCCCTTTCCTCACCAATCTGGTAATGATTTAGCCCAGGGGTTTTTTGAAGGAGTAAAAGATGATTGGAGGACTTGGGATTCCCTTTCCTCACCAATCAGGCCCCAAAGACTCACCCTCCATGTCCCCTGATTGGCCCCTTGGGTCACCTGGAGGGGTATAAAAGGGCCAGCGCAGCTGACTCAAGAGAGACTAGTGAGGGATCACAAGGAAGGAGCTTTAAAGAGCTGGGCCAGCGGGGCAGGAGCAGTTGTCCCAGAAGCACCTGAAGGAGTGGGACCTGCAGGCCGCAGTTGGACCCTCAGCAGCGCAGTGTGCGGCTGGCAGGAGAGGCTCCCACTGGGCTCCAGGATCCCCTATGAGAGGCTGCCGCCAACAGGAGAGGTTCCCAGCTCTGCTTCTAGCTCCTCCAGCAAGAGGCCAGGCAGCTCAACATGAGGCCGGGCATCCGGGAGGGTCAAGATCCCTAGCAGTGTGGTATAACACCAGTATTGGTGGCTGTGTGGTAGAGTTTCTGTCTACTATGTGGGAAAGCTGAGTACAAGCCTGTACTAGGGTCACTTTGGGTGAGTGAAGTAACAGGGAGAAATTCCTATAGTGGTGGAAAGGGGCCACTGTGTTTTCCCCCCTTTCTCCCCCTCCAGGTACCTAGGCCCTATATTCCTTGTTATTTGACATTTTGTGCCTTTTATATTTCACCAACCAGTATTGTTTGTTCTGCTGTTTGTGTTTTATATTTTGTTGACCCTGTCTTCTGTCAACTGGATGAATATGTATAAGATTGTAAGTGTCTAACCTTTGTTGAATCCTACCCCTCAAGGCATTGTAGTGTATACCCCCTGGTTTATACTGGTTATATTCCCAGTATTGTTCTCTCATTAAAAGGTATATGGTTAAGTCCCCATGGGTGGCCTGGCTCAGCTCTATAGGGAGAGGAGGGTCCCTACACCTCCCACAGCACTTGTGCACCAGCTTTGATTCCTTCAATTGGAGTAGGGGTACCTCTTGGAGTACCACCCAGGTTATATTAGTCTTCAGAAATCATGATAAATTGCAACGAAATAATCAGTGTGCGTGTCTACACGTGCTATTATTGCTTTTGAATAAATGCTGGAGCTTATTGCTCCAGAGTTTATTGCTCCTGGGTGCTGTGTCTGTAAGCATGCCTGGGAGCGCAGCACATTGAGCTGGGTCAGAACAGCCCCAGCTGGAAGGGGGTCCAGGGGAAGCCTGCCAGCCTGGGGCTGCTCTGACCTGGCTTAATGTGTTGCAGAGGGGCTGGTGGGGCATGAAAGTGCTTCAGTGTGGGGCTAGATTCTCACAGAACTATGTCTCCAGAAGCTGGCAGCTCTTTTAAAACATGAGATTCATGGTAAAATATCAACCTGGTTTGCTGGCATTGTGCAATATCAATGTATGCCCTCTCAGGCTGCCAGTTCAAGGCCTGGAGTGAATTTCAAAGGAACAGGGTCAAGCTTTCCCAAGGCCAGAATTACCATACTTCTAAGGGAGGGATTCCAGTTCAAATGTCTGTTTTCCACTGCAGACAATTAAGCCATCTATAAACTTACTAGGGGGGACCAGCAGGGTTTGGGAGAGACCTTGTTCCCCCGAGCACCTCCCGGAGTAACAAGGACTAACGGCCATAAGTTGTTAGAGAGTAGGTTTAGACTAGACATTAGAAGGCACTACTTCACAGTCAGGGTGGCTAGGATCTGGAACCAACTTCCAAGGGAGGGGGTGCTGGCTCCTATCTTAGGGGTCTTTAAGAGGAGGCTCAACATTTACCTGGCTGGGGTCATTTGAGCCCAGTTTTCTCTCCTGCCCAGGACAGGGGGTCGAACTAGAAGATCTACAAGGTCCCTTCCGACCCTACATCTATGAATCTATCAGGCTTCATTTTCTTGGTGTTGTACGTCTTCATCTAATCAGTTCTCCATTGGCCAACTGAGTATTCCAGGAGAGACAAATCCTTAATTTCCAATGTAAAACGAGAAAAAGAACCACCCCCAAAATACAACACCCCCCACCTCCCAACCCCATTTCTTTGGTTTCCTTTATATAACATAAAGCGGCAGGGGGAAAAAAAAGACACTGAGCCTATGCTTTATTTTCATTTGCAGGTCATCTATCATAGATCCCCTTTTGTGGTGCAAAGCACTCTCAGATGAAATGGCTCTGCTACAAGTGAAGGGTCTGTCCTCAGGGAATAGTACATAGACAAAAGAACTGAATTAGCTTTGAATTTGAAGCTAAATATTACAAAGGGAAACATCTGGGCTACAAAGGATAAGGAACTCCGAGAAGAGGAAACAACAAATACCCTGGAGGCAGATTCTCTATTCAGAAGCCTGAATTGTGCTGCTTTGCTGCTAAAATTCATTCTTTTCAAAGTCTATATGCAGAAATTGCATGTGCATGAATAAAAACAGGCCAAGATAATACAATCCTCTAATAATGTCCCCTACCAGAGACAACCCACTTCTCAGTTCTGAGCGTGCTAACCACTTGGCAACACAACAGTATCCCTCTGTGATGCCAAGCAAGTATTGTGCATGTTTAGATTGAAGAATTACATTCCAAAGAATATTTAACCTCAAGGAAAATCAATACTAAATGAGTATGTTCAGCTGTGTATCTGCCACAGTAATACTTCACTGTATTGGCAACTGGGGACCAATTAGTTTTCTGCAACTGGGTATGTTTTGATCTACTCAGCTTCTGGGGTACCACTTCTATCCAATACTATGCTGTTGAAAAAATGCTCTCTAATGCTGATCCATTTCTGCACAGCAAAACTGACTCGTGGTTTGTTTGTTTTTTTTGCTCAGTACCTTATTCATAAACTAAAGCTACAGTCAGGAATTTGAAATAAAGTATGAGATACAACAGCTTGGAAAATTGAAGCCAAACTGTGGGAGCTTGTACGCATGATAGTGGGGCCATGTACACGTGACAAAAAGTGACGAGAAATTGTCATTTGTCTAACATAATGGCATCACCATGTATATGTGCATGATTTATCTTCATGTAAAAATTTATTTGAGCATGGCAACTTAGACTACCTCTGATGTATTTTAGTTTGATCCGGGCAAATCATCCCATTGTGGGTAAAAAAAAAATTGTGCACATGTACATGTCTGGTGGCCAGAGAAGGTGCCAGAGATGGTGCATGGGGTGCTGGAAGCCTGGGTGGGCTCATGGAAGCTTGAGCTTGGTAGGCTTTCAGCACCCCATGCAGCGTCCATGGCACCTTCTCCAGCCACCAGCATACCCAGCCACCCTCCTGCCACCTTACCACACTGCCCCAGGGGCAAGCCAGTGCATTCCTGGGTGGTCCCAGGCAGCAGGAAGGTGGCAGGGAAAGAGCACGGGGCATTGGAAGCCCACCAAGCCTGAGCTTCCCTGAGCACATCCAGGCTTCCAGCTCCCTGTATACTGTTGTATTGGGCCAGGTACTGCCTGAGAGCTGGGGCAGCACCTGCACAGCTAGCACCCTGCCCAGGCAGCCCCAGGAGGTGCCACTACCACAGAGGGAAGCACCGGGCCCCCCACAGCCGAGGGGCCATGTGACCCAGCTCCAGCTCGCGCAGACAGGCTCCGCTGTGGGGGAAGGGGGAAAGTGGTGAGGGGTCCAATCCCTTTTTTTTTTCTTCAAAGAGCTTGCCTGCCTCTTCCATGGCCAGGGAGTCAGCTGCTGGTGGCCCCTGAACTGTGGGAGGCCCTGGTCCTTCCCTCTACAGTGGTGGCTTCCCCTGAGGCTGCCCAGGCAGGCTGCTAGTGGGCAGGTGCTGCCCGGGGAGTGCTACTGCCACGGAAGGAAGGTCCGGGACCACCCACAGTTCAGGGGCTGCTGGCAGCTTGCCCCCCTCCCAGCTGCAGGAGAGGTGGGCAGGCTCTGCTGGGGGAAAAAAGAAAGTTTTGGGCCCCTTGTTGCATTTCCCCACCCCCCCAGAGGAGCCTTCCCCCAGCAGTGGGGGAAGGAGGGAGCTGACTGTCTGCCATCACTCTGACGGAAGCCCCTAAATTGAAACAGTGGGTTTTTAATTTGTGGGTTTTTAACTGTGACCCACCATTTCAATTTAGGGAAACTAAACTGGAAGCTGGATACCTTCAAGTCAGCCGGCCCTGACAATCTTCACCCCAGGGTACTCAAGGAGCTGGCGAGCATCATAGCCAAGCCTCTAGCACGGATCTTTGAAAACTCTTGGTGCTCTGATGTAGTGCCCGAAGACTGGAAGAAGGTCAATGTGATGCCTATCTTCAAGAAAGGGAGGAAAGTGGATCCAGCTAACTATAGGCCCATTAGCCTGACTTCTATCCTGGGGAAGATCTTAGAAAAGTTTATTAAAGAGGCCATCCTTAATGGACTGGCCGACGCCAACATCTTAAGGGATAACCAGCATGGGTTTGTTGTGGGTAGGTCTTGCTTGACCAATCTCATTTCCTTCTATGACCAATCACCTGGACAAGGGAGAAGAGATTGATGTCATATATCTTGACTTCAAAAAAGCCTTCGATCTGGTTTCCCATGATCACCTCTTGGAGAAACTGGCCAATTGTCGCCTTGGGTCCTCCACGATCCACTGGCTGGAAAACTGGCTCCGGGGTTGGACCCAGAGGGTAGTAATTGATGGAAGTCACTCATCATGGTGTCCTGTGACCAGTGTGGTCCCCCAAGGCTCTGTCCTTGGACCCATACTGTTCAACATCTTCATTAATGATGTGGACACTGGAGTCAGAAGCGGACTGGCCAAGTTCGCAGATGACACCAAACTTTGGGGCAAAGCATCCACACCAGAAGACAGGCGGGTGATCCAGGCTGACCTGGATAGGTTCAGCAAGTGGGCGGACAAGAATCTGATGGTGTTCAACGCTGATAAATGCAAGGTTCTCCACCTTAGGAAGAAAAACCCGCAGCATCCTTATAGGCTCGGCAGTGCTATGCTGGCTAGCACTATGGAAGAAAGAGACTTGGGGGTCATCATTGACCACAAGATGAACATGAGCCTGCAATGTGATGCTTTGGCTAGTAAAGCGACCAAAATGCTGGCTTGCATCCATAGATGCTTCTCAAGCAAATCCCGGGATGTCATTCTCCCCTTGTACTCGGCCTTAGTGAGGCTGCAGCTAGAGTACTGCATCCAGTTTTGGGCTCCACAATTCAAAAAGGATGTGGAGAAGCTTGAGAGAGTCCAGAGAAGAGCCACGCGCATGATCAGAGGTCAGGGAAGCAGACCCTACGATGACAGGCTGAGAGCCCTGGGGCTCTTTAGCCTGGAAAAGCGCAGGCTCAGGGGTGATCTGATGGCCACCTATAAGTTTATCGGGGTGACCACCAGTATCTGGGGGAACGTTTGTTCACCAGAGCGCCCCAAGGGATGACAAAGTCAAATGGTCATAAACTACTGCAAGACCGTTTCAGGCTGGACATAAGGATTTCTTTACTGTCCGAGCCCCCAAGGTATGGAACAGCCTGCCACCGGAGGTGGTTCAAGCGTCTACATTGAACACCTTCAAGAGCAAACTGGATGCTTATCTTGCTGGGATCCTATGACCCCAGCTGACTTCCTGCCCTTTGGGCAGGGGGCTGGACTCGATGATCTTCCGAGGTCCCTTCTAGCCCTAATGTCTATGAAATATGAGATCTATGAAACCCCTCTCATGTGTATAAGCACCTTAAGTTGCTGGAGAAAAAAGGAGTGAGAGAAACCTTGGGGACAAGGTCTAGGGAGGAACTGGGTAATAGTTAACCCTTCACCTTCTAGTTAGAGCACTGTGTTAGGAAGTGTGAGAACTGCAAGTTCAAAGCCTTGGTAGGTGAGGGGAGCCTGGAAACTGAGGGTGCATCCAGAAGTTACATTTGTCATGTGATCAGCCCCTTGAAAGCACTCTACAGCCATGCTCTTATAGGCCTGTGTGGCTGTGCATCATATGAGGGTTCAGATGAATGCACTCCAAAGTAGAGCGCCTTCATTAATGTCTGTCAGCACACGGCAGGGGCAGATACTGTCTTCAGAATGGAAGGGGAGGGAGTTGCATCTGGGGTTTGCTCAGACTGCTGGAGGGTGGGGATGGAAGGTGGGGCCCCAAGCGGGGCGGACTCCAATCCACCCACCCCAAACGGAACTCCCCCCCCCCCTTCTCTTCCTCTCATTCTGAAGACAGCACCAAAGCTGGGGAGGTGGGGGGGGGGGAGGTCAAGGGAGCTAGGGGAGAGCAGCTGCAGACAAACAGATGCCCCAAACCAGAGCTCAATCCCCCAACTCCCTGGATCCAACAGCAAATGTCTGTTGGGTGAGGGAGGTATGCTGCAACTCATGGTGCTTCCTGCAAAGCACCATGACTTACAGCAGGGAGATGCATGTCTATCAGTGGCCTGAGTTTCTTGCTTCTGAGGTGAGTGTCCTAGCTGCTCAAATTTTAGGGGCTGAAATATGGGAAAGCCCTTTTCCTCCTGATTTTGCTGGGCCACAATTTTTGGATTTGTGCTCGGGTTCATCCATACAGATTCATGTACCTGCCCAGCCAGAGCCTTGCTTATTCTACATGCTCAGCAGCTGTGTGGAGGACTGAGGCCCCTGGCAGATGTTACACTTTAAGACATGATCAATCAGTTAATTAATCAGTCTTAAATAGTAACCAGGCCACATGTTCATGCAATTAATGATGCAATAAAGCAGGGAATAAGCCACAAAATTATTACACATATTTTGTGTAATAATTTTGTAGCTGGCTTCCATCATGCCATCTGAACTCACGGCCAGGGTGCACCTGGGGCTGAGGGAGCTGATCGCCCAGTTCTTAGAGTACATGGTAGCATTGAGCAAGTTGTGCTTTAAGTGCCAAAAATGGCACTAACTAATGCCCAAAATGTTGGTTATGAAACTTACAGTTTTGTTTGCTGCTTTTGTCAAAATATCCCATGACAAATTTTTTTTTTTTAATTCCACACACCTCAAAACCAAGGAAGTTTTTCTTTTTTTTTAAATATTTCTGTATCAGAAACAACTACTGTATCAGAAACATCAAATGCTTTCTGCTGTGTTTTGTTGATTGTGGTATTATTATTTCTTAAAGAAATACAGGTAGCAAAATTAGGTCTTTGATAGATTTTTGAAAATACCTTTTTTCAAAGGAATTAATGAACAATCCTATTTACAGAAGTCTACCATAGTCTTGAGCCTTTTTGGAGGTAGGGGTATACACTTAAAACAAAGCTCACCTTTCCATTTATAAAACAAAACTAAGCAGCAGATATAATATGCATGCTTCCAACTAGTGCTTTTTATTTGACTCCCCACTTGCTTTATGACATATATCTGTTTAATGCTTTTGACATATTGCTTATGTTAGGTATTGATTTCTACTGTAATTTGGCTCAGCTAGCAGGACATGGGAGGAAAAAAAAGCAGTTCTTCATGTTAATAGAGAATTATAGAAACGTGTCTAATGTAGAGAGAGAGAAGAAGAGTTTGGATATCAAACCAGCAAAGGATTCATTTACAGTGCAACAGCAACAGTTCTAGGAAACTGGGCATGACTTTCAGTATGTATTAGGAGCACATGCATGCTATTCCTTCCCCTTTCCTCCACAGGATGAACCTAAGATCTTTACCCTGGGGAAGATCCTAAGATCTTTACCCTGGAGCCTGAAAGCCTCCAGATCCTTCATAGTTTGTAGGCTCCCCCCAGCCCAGAAAGAGCCTGTCATACAAAGGGAACACTGGGAAGAAGCTGTTCCATGTTTCTTGGAAGCTCCCTTTGTGTTATCTATCCATAGCAGATCGTAACCTCTTTGAGTCTGGGATTGTCCTCAATTGTGAGTTTGTAGAGCCCAGTGGGGACTCCTGATGCTTCTTAGAACAGTTAGGTGTTAGAAAAGTAAACATTATATCATCATCATCTACTGAAAAGTCATACATAAAATTGTAATAGTGCCATAGGCACTGACTTTTATGTTTGCCAGGGGATGCCTAAGATGATGGACATGTGGAAAGTTTTATACATTTCAGGTGACAGCCCTCTTTCCAAAAGGGGGACAGGATCCTCAGATCCACACGTACTCAGCTCCTCTGAATACTGCCACTCTTCTGGTATCATAGCACCATTCAGTCCCCCTTCCAGATTCTGTAAGGCTCCTCATTAGAGTCTTCACACACATACACAAAGGGGGCCAGACTTTTCAGTGCTTTGCATGTGTACAGTAGTTCCATCTTGTGCAAAGGTGGTTCAAAACAAAGTTTACTTGAAATGGAAATGTCATACATTAATATAAAATATAGGAGGGAAACTTGGCCCTCGGCCTTTACTTTTTCTTGACCTGATTAAAAAGGAAAGATGCCCTGAGTAGCAGCCTGTTTTTCTCTTTTTTCAGTAAACACTGCATGCACTTATACTCACTATAAAAAGAAAAAACTGACAATATTTATGGAAAAGTGTGATTTTCATCCTGAACTACATGAGAATATTTGGGTTCCCAGTGATAGTTCTTTGAGTTTGTTCCAGTGGACAATACTGAATGGGCAGAGATTTTAATGAAGTAATATGCCAAAATGAGAACAACTGTATTCTGTAAGACAGCATGCTTGGAGAGGAAGAAAGAACTATCAAAAGTAGCTATTGTGATCATGGTAGCTCAATAGATGGCATCCACAGAATATAATTTTTGTAGCTCAAAATAATTTAAATGGCAATGCTTAAAAACCTGGAAACAGTAAAGATATCAAAAAATGAACGAAGTTAAAAGAGTTTTTATGCCAAAGTGCCATTATATTCAAACAGTGACTTTCACACTGAGGAAAATTAATTAACAGGAGAAACACTTTTATTTCATATTCTATTTGGTTGCTCATTTTCTGCATTCCTTGGCTATCACTTCAGGTGTTAGTGATGTTTAACAGCTTTCTTTCATGGTTGTGCTCCATGTCTTGATGGACCAAGAATGGACGTCATAATCCAGTTTCACGACATTACCCCATCACCATTGAGACTAAATCACAAATTCAGTGTTACCAGTGCAGTGTAGGAAGATGGAATGGAAAGAAGCAATTCTCATTCAATCACGAATTTCTTAAGTCTTTAGAAAATATGGGAGAAACACAAATATTTAAGTGATAATTCAAATTATATTTTGAACGCTCACAGCAGACTGGGAAGGAAATTAGACTGGAAGAACCCATCAACAAATCAGTACTCTATAGCTAGGGACCTAGCAAATTTGCAATTTCACAGATTCTTTGAAATCTGGGCAATATCTGTGAAATCCCCTGGGGGGGAAAACTTACAGAAAGGAAAATGCTGGCTTCTCAGGAGCCAGCAGTCCTCAGTGCACTGCAGCAGCCCTGTGGGGTGGGGAAGGGAGGGCTGCCCAATCCAATGGCTATGGGCAAGATGGCCACTGCCTCTACCTCTCACCACTGACTGGCTGTGAGGTCTGCCTGTCATGTGGCCCTGCCCCTTCAGCAATCAGCAGTGAGGGGCAGGGCTCATTACAAACAGCCCTTAAAGCCAATCAGTGGTGAGGGGCAAGGCCATGTGACAGGCAACCCCTACAGCCAATCAGAGAGGGACAGGGCCACTGCTGCCCTTGGCCAAGGGCATGCAGAGGGTTGCCACGCTCCAACCATGAAATGGCTACCTGGGCCTGCATTCTGCCCATGAAATCATGGGGCAGCCCCCATGAACTAGGTAGGTCCCTATCTATAACAGTTTTGAAAACTCAGAATATGTATAATATTTCAATAAGTTCTGAAAAGCACATTGCAGGTTTTTTTGCATGTGTGAGAAAAACTGGTCATCTCAAGGAAATGGTTCAATAGTTAAGTGTATTCATATCAGCTCATTTTCTTGGATTGAAGAAAATCAGGTAGGAAAAAGACATAAAGATAACACACAGAACTAAGATTAAGAGCCAAAACCTTAGTCACATTAGTGTAAATCTGGTTAGTGAATTGTAACTATAGATACATTTACACCACCAAAAAACAGGGTGAGAGAACACCAGCATAAAGCACACTGCACCTTCTCTACACACAATCTAGCCTCCAAATTACAACTTCCTAAACCTTAAATGCTGGAGACTGCAAGTCAGAGTGGAACAGTGGAGAAAAAAACCCTCAAAACTTGTCATACCCAGTTCACTCTCCCTTTCAGCATCCATTCTCTGCCACTGTGTGACACAAGATACTGGACAAGATGAACCTATGGTCTGCCCAATAAATGGCAATTCTTATGTTCTTACTCTCAAGAAAAAGCTAACATAGCAGCATTCATGTGGTGCGGCATGAAGAGCAGATAGCTTGCTCTCATGGGAATTAGGAATAATTTATTGGAATAGGTTGCTATGTGACATACCTCCTCATTGATTGTATGGACATGCCCTAAATGTCCTGAAGTATGCAGAAAAATAAGGAGATGGCAGCAGAAAAGACTATGTAAGCAGATTTCTCAGAGAGCTTTTAAAATAGTATTGTAAAAAAGCCTCTCAGAGAGGCCCTAACTCATGGATTTACTGAATATTTATAGTACTCATTGTTTCACATCTCTATGCAAGTAACACAGATTTGAGAAACAAGTTCAGTTCTCAGGACTCAGTGATTAATGGTGGCATACATTACTTTCCCAGAAGCCACTGTATTGCTATAACTCATTGAACTCAAGTCCACTAAGGAGTATGTTCTGCAGTTCCATTTACAAAGTAAACACGGCGCCGAATCAACTCTTCTGTCAATTAGCATGTCCTCCCCATATCAGAATTCTTCATAAAGATATTTTCTTGAAATAATATATTCTCTCAAATACTTGATAAGCAGGGATCTGGGTTTTCTGTTTGCTTCAGAGAAATGTGCATTTTCCCTTTAAAGGCAAAAAGCTTTAAAGGAGAAAAATGCAGGAAATTACAGCTTCCCCTTGCAGGCAGACAAAATTCCAGCCTACAAGGGGGTGCTTGGGACTCAGGGGAGTGGGACATAGGGGGTGCCACATGCATGTGTGTGTGCATACACATGCATGTGGCAGCCAGGCAGCAGCAGAGAGTGACTCCTGCAGCTCCTTCCAGGTAAGTCTATGAGAATGGAGGATGGTGAGGGGGCAAAGGTGATGTGTTGGGGGTAGGGGTTCAAGGCAGTGTTACAGGGAGGCACATGCCCCTCCTAGATTTCGGTGCCCACAGTGGGGCACAGGGCTGTAGTGGGGCTGGACAAGCTGTAGGTAGGAGCCATCTCCGCAGCCCAGCAGGCAGGACCCAGCATGGGTGGGAGTACCACTCCACCATGCCTGCCAAGGCGAGGCACCCCTGCCCACCTGGCAGCAGTGGGAGCACAATGCCATGCCTCATCATGGCAGCACAGCATTCCTGCCCAGAGCTGATCCAGGCCAGCTGCAACCCCGTGCCCCACACCCCACTGTGGGTGCAGAAATCTTGGGAGGCACATGCCCCCCTGACCCATTGCCTGTGCCCCCTGCTACCTCCCATGCATGGCCTTTGCCCACACCCCTCCTTCTTCACACACCCACCCCTTTTGTCAGGGCCATCCCTAAGCAGGGTGAATTGGGGCAACTGCCCCAGGCCCCATGCTTTGCAGGGCCCCCATGGAGCTGGGTGGAGTGGCCATGGTGACTCCATGCCACCACTGCCAGTTTCATGCCCAGCCGCTCGCTACCCCTCCCACCACCACCGATTGTGGCAGCAGTTTCTTCGGGTCTGGGGCACATGGGATAGAAGCAGGGGCAGGGCCCCACATGCGCTGATTTGCCACAGGCCCCACACCCTGCTCAGGTCAGCTCTGCCCTTTGTCACATACAGTCAGGAGTGAGGGGCATTGGCATAGCCAAGGGGCTGTGGGTTGGGAGTGAGGGGCCTGCCATCAGCATATCAGGGTTTCTCAGCACAACAAAGTAGGAGGGGAGGGATGCCAGCTGCCGCTACAGCTGGATCTGTGTCCTGGTAAGCAAAAGGGGAAGGGGGATCTCTGATTTTCCATGATAAAAAAAAAAAAAAACAAACCAAAAAAATCAAACAACAAAATATATGGGTATTTAGAATTTATTTAATTATAATTATAGAGGTACTGGTAGGCTTCCAAACTGCATTAAAATTGTAAATATATCAATAAAACACTGTGTTCACTTGATACATAGATACACACACACACACACACACACACACACTATATATATATATATATATATATATATATATATATATATATATATATATATATATATATAGGGTAGGTGTAGGGGCAAGGGCAGGATGGGGCAGAGCCACTGGTGGCTCATTCAAGGAGTGCAGGGGGGATGGTTCCCACCACTGTGCACACCCCAGGAGGTAATGGAAGGGCATGCCCTTGGATCTGCCTGCAGGGCAAGGGTGGGCTGCTGCTGCAGGCTAGGGCCAGGGGCTGCGCCAGGCTTCTCGTGGTGCAGGGCTGGGCCAGGCTGCATTTGGGGCTGATGGCAGCAGCAGCAGTGGGAGGGGAGGGTTGGGGGGGCTGTGGAAAATGTTGAGGTGGCTGCAGCCCCCCACAGAGTCCCACTCCCAGCACAGCCACTGCCTGCCCCAAGCACAGCCCAGCCTAGCCCCGCCACCTGGAAGAGCCCAGTGCTACCCTGGCCCCAGCCCACAGCTGCAGCCTGCCTTTGCCAGACATGCAGATCCAGGGGCACACACACACCCCCATGAGCTCTTGGGGTGCATGCAGTGGCGGGAGCAGCCCCCCATCCCCCGGATGAGCCGCTCCCAGCTTTGTCCTGCGCTCCACTCCGGCTGTATGTGCCTGCCCCTGCCCCAGCCCTACTCCCTCACCACGGAGGCCTCAATCTACCCCCCCATGCCCCTTCTCTCCCCCCTTCCCCCACAACAGACTTACCAGTCAGATGCTGCTCTGCAAGCTGCCTGGCTGCCAATTGGTATTGGCTGATATGGCTTGTTAAAAATCGGCCATCAGCCCAAAAAATCTCTATCAGTGCACCCCTAATACACACACAAAATGCCTCTCTCTCATATATACTTCATGGCATTTTATTTTAATTGTGGAAAAAAGGGGATTTTTAATTTTTTTTTTTTAATCAAAGAATTCAGGATTTTTTAAAATCAGAGAAAACCAGGATCCCATGCTGATAAAACATAACTAATCACTCAGTTCCAGATATATTCCAAGCAAATGGGGATATATTATTTACTTTTCACTTAATATTAGAAAATGTGGAAAGGAAATCTCTAATGACTTCCAAAATTCATGGTTCAATAAGAATTACTTCTTTTCACTCCTCCTTCGTACACTATACAAATAGCACTCACAAAGCCTAATGACCTCTTGGGAGGAGAGATTAAATAGAATGTAAATATAATTATCAGATTATCAGGGACTGTTGATGCTTTCAAAGCAGAGAGCAGTGTATTGGGGCATGAAGTTAGGCAGAGGAATATGTCTCAGAAACAGATTCTGAATAGAAGGGTTTGCTGTCTAGAAGAAGGCCACTTTATGGAGATGGTAAAAGAACAATGCAAAATTCTCTTCTGTTACTCAGCCCTACCTAGTACTCAACCCTGTCCCACAGTAACAAAGATACAGGTTCTTAAGGATTGGCCCAGCCACATCACAGCCACGGGGCTTCACTATAGTAACTTCCAGTAAAGCCATAGGGCTCGAAAGAAGAAATAAACTTCAAACTTAAATCAACAAATGGAAATGAAACATGCTTTCCTACAAGTACAATATTGTCTTCTGTGTAGAGCAAAAATGAAATTCTCCAGTTCAAACACCAGAAAAATAGCATGGTCTTTTCACTGACAAACTGGCAATTTCCTAGGTTTTTAAAACAATAGAGCCCGGTTGTCAGAGTTACTTATTTGTTGTAGTTTATCAAGTGCCTGATATCATAAATGAATCCTGCTGTCAGGCTTGTTGCCCAAAATAAAAAAAAATTATGGCTGAGATTTCTTGTGAGCAGTGTATTAAAGCACGTATCTAATGAATGATGAATAACAGATCGTATCTTTATGCAAACTATTGTACAGGGCATCCTAGAGTAAGTGCCAGCCAGAGTAGTGAATAGCCCCAGTAAACAAAAATGTTATCATACAAAAACAGTACAGGATAAATATTGACTTTTTATGATCTTATGTATCTAGATCATGTTCATATACTATTTATTTGGCACCCAGAAGTGATTTTTCAAATCATCCTTTCCCACTGACTGGCTACTAATTCGAATTCAATGTTGGTCTGCCAGATCTACCAAATATAAGATCTAGGTAACAATGATACATTGTTAGATTATTATTCATTCAAATTAATCCTACAACACTTCACAATTTTACTGATATTATCTGCTCTGACCTAGACCTTTAGCTATGATTGGGAACCTAGTCAATTCACAGTTTCGTGGAAATTCTGATATCAGGCATTGTCCATGAAATTGAGCAATGTCTGAAGAATCCACGAAGAAAAAAAATAAACCTTACTAAAAATAAAATGCTGGCTCCCCAGTGGGAGCCATAAGTCCTCATAGCTGCTTTGGCCTGGCTGTGCAGCCAAGATGGTCACCAAAGGGTACACTACCCCAACAACATCACTATTAGCATGAACAAACTAGGGCTCTCATCCTTCAAAGACTTTACACAATGCGAGTAATCCCATTAAAACCAATGGGACATCTCCAGCAGTTTACTTGAGAATGGTAAATACACATTTGACTGACACAATGATCCATCACCTACAATATTTTCTCACACTGAACCACATACCCCATGAGCTTTCCCTAGAGAGTGGCCTTAAGGCTAGGGACAGACATTACACACAAACTGGTTTAAGTGATCAGAGACTGGTTTTAAACCTGTAACAGAACAGATGTTCAGTGCACATAAAGCATCTGAAAATGGCTAAACTGCTTTGAGATAAACCTGGTTGAATACAGTATCAGACTTAACTGATTTGAGTCCAACCAGCTTATGCAATGCCTGTCCCAGACCCCTTCCTGGTTTACCAGAGTCCCCCAGCATCCCAGATGCTTTGCAGCCCTGAGTAGGGCTCTCTGCTCCACAGCAGAGCTGGCCCCTCTCCTCTGATCCCTGGCTAGAGCTCCAGCAGAGACAGCATAATCAGCAGTGTCTGCCTGTCTTCCCCCTGCCCGCTCCCTTCCCCCCCCCACCCCCGCCTCACCACTCCCTACTCAAGCAGGGATTACCTCCTCCCCTCTCCCACAGCACAGACCATAGCCAGCATTTGGTATGCCTGCTAACGCTGAGAGGTGTCTGTGTAAGGCAGACAGGACAAAGGTAGACAGGACAGTGTCTGCTTAGGGCTTTTTGGAGTTAATCAACAGGTCAGCTGGTAATGTCCCTCCATTCTTTCCTTGGAAAAAGGTCTTTAGACGAGTTTGAACTAATGAGAGATACAAAAAACTAGAACTCCTGGTTCCAAAATGATACCTTTTATTAGACCAAGTGGAAAATGGCAAGAAAATTGTCCTTTTCTGCAAGCTTTCAGGATCAAAGTCCCTTCATCAGGCTCTGGGAAAAGTGTAGATGGTACAAGATGGTAAAAAGTCCCCATACATAGGAAATAAACTTCATTTTTGCACAGAGGGAGCTGAAGATGGAAGTCTGTCCCTCTGGGTCCATGAGTGTCTTTGTGAGCTGTGTTGAGTAGATCTTTGATGTGTTGATCAGGTAGAATTCCTTCCCTGGAGGTGTCAGATGGTAGCCAGGGAGGCAAAACAAACAAACAAGCAAACAAACAAACCCCATTTCCTTGTTGTTCTGCAATGAAGCTTAAAATCCAAAAATTGCCTAATGCCCAAGATGCTGAATTTTAGCCGATTATGGATTTTAAACTTTATTGCAGAACGACAAGGAAGTTTTGGGGGTTTTTTTGCCTCCCTGCCTGCCATCTGACACCTCCAGGGAAGGAATTCTACCTGATCAACACATCAAAGAGCTACTCAACACAGCTCACAAAGACACTCATGGACCCAGAGGGACAGACTTCCATCTTCAGCTCCCTCTGTGCAAAAATGAAGTTTATTTCCTACGTATGGGGACTTTTTACCATCTTGTACCATCTACACTTTTCCCAGAGCCTGATGAAGGGACTTTGATCCTGAAAGCTTGCAGAAAAGGACAATTTTCTTGCCATTTTCCACTTGGTCTAATAAAAGGTATCATTTTGGAACCAGGAGTTCTAGTTTTTTGTATGTCTTTTTGTCTCAGACCAACACAGCTACCAAGTACACCCTTGAACTAATAAGAGAGGTTTTTGTGTTCTTGATGGGGTGCAAAATGCTGTGTTATCAACTCCGTGCTGGCTCCCTCACTGGTCAAGAGGGGAGGAGGGGGGCGAACAAACCTCCCTAATCAGAGTGTCCTCCTGGGCCCTAGCCACACACCCTCCCAGCTCAGCACTGTCGAAGGGAAGGGCGGGCTGCTCTAGCACCCACTGGCTTCTAGCCTGAGCCACTGCAGGCATGTACCTGCATTTCTTTAGTCCAGAGGGGATGTCTGTACAATTACAAACCAATTTAGCCTAGCCAGGTTAGACTAACCTGCAAAGATTGAATCAATTCAGGCTCAGGCTTTCTGAATGTCTGTCCCTAGCCTAAGTGTACGCGAAGTAGAAATGGGATCTTCCTAAACTCTGAAAAGTAATTTATTGTATGGGAACAGAGAATTGGCTGGACAATATCATTGCTACTGGGTTTCCAAGAAACATTGTCGCTAGAATTAACTTGTCTTACCAATTTTCACTACCACCAAGCACAGGAAAGCAAATAAAAATCAAGCCTTTTTGTGCACATTAGACATACTACAGTATCCATTAGCTGATTAGATTTCAGAAAGTTTACCTAGCAAAACTTTAATACCATCTTGATTAAGCAGATGCGACAACTACATTAGCTGTACATGTCGCTTCAGCAGTATTCCTTAGCAAGCTTGTAAACTCTGATCACCAACACAACAAACACGGACTCATTTGCAATAGACTCAGGCCAGTAATGGCAAAAAGAGTAAAGAGATGGTATGACAATGGAGAGGCCAATTACTATTAATAGAGAAGAGTTAAGTGCATTGTGGAGAACCACAGAGAGATTATTTAGTTGCATAAAAACAAGAATTACAGGTGCATAAAATATTCCAGCTATTTGTGCATTTGTAGGTAAGCTAGATGGGTGGAAGAGCCACTGTTGTTTAGAAAGCACTGCTCTGTTCATCTGGATAATGCATTTTATCTTTTGTTCTTCTCAGCATGCATTCCCTCTACCCTCATTGAACTCGTCTAGGCTTTGGTTTTAGTTATGACTAAAGTCACCAGCAGGATGCAAAACACCGCCGAAGGCAACAAAGCACTTCTTATATTATGCATAACACCAGCCAAAATAGAAAAAGGGTTCTTGCTTTAGTGCAGACGAGAAGAAATCATGTTAAGGAAACTCATTCTGGGAATGTCTTGCTACTGTGTGATTCCCAGTCCTTTTTACCTATTCCAAGTGTTCTCAAGTAAGGCCAGTCAAGAGGTATGCATTTTTCATGAAAGAAAAGTTTCTGATTTGTAATGAAAAGCAGAGAGTTTGGGGGGTTTAGAAATAAAAAAATTATTTGACTTTTAGTCCCCCTTCTCCTTTTACCATTTTTTTTCCTATCCCCATTTTACCTCTGAAAAAGGGGGAAAGAAGACAAGAGATAAAATGAGGGAAAACAAGAAGCACAACATCCCAACAATTTCACTTTTAAAAAAAATAAGACTCAGAAAATAAGAAATCTCCAAATTTCCCACATTTTCTAAAAGAAACCAATCAATGGTTTGCTGTACAACATGTGGCAACACAAATTCACTGCTAGCTCTATTCTCATACCATCTCATAGCCTGGCCCACATTTTAATATAATCACTGTTTTCAGGGTTGTTTTTTTTTACTTCCCTAATACTAATTCCCATTTGTGACTGCATAATGTCCATGGGGTATCTACAACAACTGCTTATAAAATGTTATTGTAGTACTAGCAATGCGCTTAGTGCATTGGCACTCATCTCAGTGAATCTTTGTAAGCAAAAGAAATGGAAGAGAGCACTAGCCCCATGTGAGCAACCAGGTTCCTATGGAACATTTTTAGGGAAATCACTGGCTTACCTCATAAAAGCAAGAATTACTGTGTCTTGCCATGTTACAGAACATGTGCATCTCTGATTCTGTTTGCGTAGAAGATGCACCTCCACCTTGCCTTCAAGCAAAAGGAAGATTCAGTAAAACTGATGGAATATGCTGATGCCAGATTATGGGGTTACTGTAATATTTCTATTTTTAAACTGTATTCACATTGTAATAATGTTGCATGCCTCAGTTTCTCTCTAGCTAACTTACGGGGGGGGGGGGGGGAAATGGGTTAAAGAGATGATGAACCCAGACTTTCTGACCACATGATAGAAGATACATTCCTCTACAAAAACAAGTGAACTGCTGCGTTGACTTACTTCAACAAATGGTGGAAATTGCAAGTAATACCTAGGTGTCAAGAGGAGGAGACTGAGATAAACATGTTAATGGGAAGAATGAACAAGGAGGTTGCCAGGGGGAATTTGGGGGAAAGTGCAGATGGAGAGGCCAGAAGAGGAGTTTTGGGGGCTCAGGCCATGAATACTCTTGGGGGCACTCAAGGTTATATGAGCTGGATTGAGGACTGAGGGACTATTTAAAGCCATCAGAGGAGGGGCAGAGATTCTCTAGCTGGCCTATGCCCCAATAAATGCCCTTACTGAAGAAACTGTCTGCTATGCTGCTTGAAACTTTGGGTTGCACTGGGTCTCCCCAACTGGAAGAAAAGTCCCACTCTTAGGAACAGAACTGGATGCTTGCTTCTTCAGTCAAGGCCACAGGGAGGTAGGGAAAGTAAGAGACCAAAAGGCCAGGATCTCAGAGTGGGAAGAAGTTCCCAATGTCCCCCACCCCCTTTAGAAGCCAGGTTTGGGCCGACTTTGGGGAGCTCTTTCAGAGATCAGACAAAGCCTTAGTAGTCCTGAGCAAGCATCCCTCAGGACACTCACGCTAAGTACAGACATTCAAAAAGTCCCTGGTGGAAGTATTCTACTGTACTTTACTTAAAGCACTGTAAGTTAGAAAGGGAACAAACCCAACAGATGGTTGCCATTCAGAGGTAGGGGGTGGGGCTCACAGCCTGCCCACACTGGCCAAGGCCAGCAGGTGAGGGGCACTCCCACACACCTCCAAGAAGGCTGCCAGTGCAACCCCTCTCCCCAGCCCTGACTCCCCACCAACTGGTAGCTGTCAGCACCAGAGGCTGTAAGGGGGAGAGAGCCCCCACCACCACAAGAGTTGCCCTATAGCTCGCTGGCTGAGGTCTCAAGGGTGGGAGGGTGAAGCCCTGAGCTGGTCCATGCAGCAGGGGGGGCTCCCTTCTCCCCCAGCCACAATTCCTGGTGGGGCAAAAAGCTGGCTTGGACAGCCCTGTGCTGCAGTTTCTGGCTGCAAGTATCAAGAGACTGGGGCAGTGTGGCAACGGAGGGAGCACCCCTGCTGCATGGTCTTGGTCTGTGCCCCCCCCCCCCCCCAGACCTCAGCCAACAAGCTGTGGGGGCCCTCACAGTGGGGGGGGGTCCTCCCCCACCCAAGCATCCTTACAATGGCAGGTAGAAGCTGTAACATGGGGGTGCGTGACCCACTTTTTGCCACACCAGGAGTTGCAGCTGAGCGGGGGTGCTCCCCATCATGGAGACTAGCTCCCCCCCCAATACCTCAGCCAACAAGATGCGGGGGGAGAGGGACTTGCAACAGGAGGGGCTCCATTTGCCCTACTCCCCACCTGACCACACAAGAAGGAGACAGAGCCTTTTCGGTCTCCTCTCTGTGACAGCCTGAAGGCTGAGCTACACTGGTGCTCACCAGGAGCAGATCAGTACTGGTGGAGGCTAGCAAGCCATCGAGCAATGGGCCCCTTGGATGCCGGGAAAATGCAACCTACTTTAACTCAGAAGGGATGTGGTACAAGCGCTCATTAAAGCTCTCTAACAGAACGTTTTAGTCTGATGCCACCCACCTCCATCCAGGGTTAACTTGGATCCAGCATTTTTAAAGCACTTTATATACCATAAGCATCTTTAAAGTGCTTTTTGTGTGCTTAACACACATTGTGTAACTTCTGTACCTAGCCTCAGTGACAATGCTTCATAAATAAAACAATCAAATGCAGTATCGATGGGCAGAAAAGAATCAATAATGGGTTGCACTGAGATACAGGAAGAATCACATGCATTTTCTATTGACACAAGAGCCCAACAGCTTGGACTTGACAGTTCATCTGGATTCAGTGTTAAGGCCTGCAGTTCCATACACAAAATCACTGGGAGTTTGGCCCGAGTCAAGATAGCAAAAAGGCTCTTTTTTTTTTTTTCCATGCTGTATAGAGCATCTACATTCGGTTTATAGCAAAAGGACCCATACCATTTGTCAGTCCAATGCACTGTGTAAATTAGTGCTGTGCAATCAGAACTCCTAATACTAGCACACAAAAAGTGGAAGGTTAACAGCAGTAGGAGCAAAGAAGTATTATTCCTTCAGCTCAAGCAGTGTTTCTGGTGGTGAATGTTCCCCCTGATAATGACTCCTTAGGGAAGAAGAGAGTCAAATTTGTGAAGAACTTTAAGAAAGTCTCACATACCGTTTGAAGAAAACTAATGGGTATATTAATTATTGTGTGTTTTATTGCTATTTTTATAGATTTGATATAAACTCTTCTAACAGGTTCTGTAAGTGGATCATAAAACTTATCTAAAGGTGACCAAGTAGTGAGCCCATTACCACTGAAGCTTCCGATCTGTTCTCACAAATCAATACTTGCCAGTAGCCAAGGCCCAAGAGCCAGGGTGTTTTGGAGCCTGCAGAGAGCCATTCATATATATTCGATTAATGCTTGCTTTTATTCCCTTTCCTAGCCTTTCCACTGAAAGGATTTTCACTAGCTGTCAAGTGCTTCTAATTCAGCAAGTCTTTTCATAAAATGCAATGGATTTCTCAACACCAGCACACTATGGCAAATACTGACTGATCAATAGAACATATCAAAGCTCTGGGAGCAACAATGAACCAAGGGATTGCTTCATTTAAAAAAAAGCCACATAAGGGTTTCAGATGTTGTCACTGTCACTTTTTAATGTCTTTTCAGGAAGAAGTGGGAAAGATGCTACCTCAATTTATTCTAACATAAGTGCTGTTTTATTCAAGCCAGACACACCATCCATGCCTGGCCTCACTGTTGACAAAGCAATCAGGTGGATTAAACAGTCTACCATCTGTCTACTCTCCTGAATAAATTGTGGAAATAATACTGCTGGCATTGGAAGGAGCTCCCTGTACAGTAATCAAGACAGCAAAGACTAAAGTAAAGCTTAGGACACTGAACCGTAAATACAGCTGATTGTCCATTAAAAAAAAAAGAATGCTGCATTTGGTTGTTTTTAAGATAACGTTGCTTTGTAAATCAGACATGCAAAAGAAATGTACCTGAACTCAGATCCAAAGAGCTCCCATCCTAAACTAGAGAGGATTTTCAAAGTACAGATCCAAATTTTGGAAATTAGGCCTATAGGCCCATCTAGGATAAAAGGAGAAGAACAATGAAGGTGGAGTAGCTGTTGCATGGAAAAGTCATTTTTGTCCAGGAGGTTTTGCAGCATTTTCCTGGTTAATTATTTCCTGCTGTATTTTTGTTTGCATGACTGACTCTGGAAATATTTTTAAGTAGGCGAGGGCTCTTGGCCTTTCTAAGTACTAGCCCTTTTAAGAGAGAAGTGCTTTGTTAACCCACATTGTCCTAGTGGAAATAACAGCAGGAAGTAACATATCAGAGCACTGTTTGTAGGGGATTCTGCACATAAGAATGAAAAATTAATTTTATTTTGCTTCTCAGGCCAGAAGGATAGTTCATGTCTTAATTAAAATTTACTAAATATTGACATGCAAGCCCGTGGCTTTACTTTAGAAAAGAATGCAGGTTTTTGTTGTTTTCAAAAGACATTTTATAATTTATCTGCAGTGTGTGCCCTTTGCTGGAGAATATTAATGGAAAAAATTTCCAAAGGAGCAAAGGCAATCTTCTTTAGCTGTAGATGGATACATGATTCACTCCACTTGTGCGGTGTTATCTGATAATGAAAGTGCACTCTTATAAGTAGTCAAAGTTACAGCTCCTCTCAGGAAACTGACCATAACTTTCCATTTCTGGTTTATTTAACAATTTCATTTTATCCTCTTTAAAAAAACCCAAAAAACTCTCTTTAAAAAGTCATAGCAGAGGCTACCTTAGAGACTAATTCAGAGAGGCATAAATTATACAGAGGTGACAGCTTACTTTGTCAGACATTATGAATGGATTTGCAAAAAGCAGTTCTAAATAGAAGGGAATTTAAATACAAAGTATGGTGGGGAGGGGCTGGAGAGCAAAGGCAGCTTAAATAGGTAAATATTAAAAAAGGATAAACAAGGTAATTAACCTATAGAGGGACACAGGGGTTATAAAAGCTTTGCAGCCCCCTATGAAAGTGTATGACTCTCTGAATCAGTTGGTCTCCAAGGTACAACCCAGCTCTTCCTCCTGCCTGACTTCAGAATAACATAGCTAACTACTCCTATTTAAAAGGAACAATGTAGGCTATAAAAAGTCATTGTTGGCAACATGGAGATTTTAGATATTCTTGGTTGGAATCAATCAGAGCAAGAGACAGAAAAAGTAAAATGGGTAGGGATGGGGAAAGAGATAACTAGGGTGATAGGGAGCAAAAGCTGTCCCAGTACAGGCTGCTGGCCAATAACTTGAGGAAGAAGGGGTATGACATAGTTGTGTCAGTGCTGATTGCTGGGCACAAGGAGTATGGGATCCAAGCAACCAGGGTGCCCTGAGAGTGTACTGCAGTGGTGGGCAATTATTTGGGCTGGAGGGTCACTTAAGAAGTTTTGGTGAGCTGTTGTGGGCCAGGAGAAGGGAGCACTGATCCAACAAAGCACAGTGTGGGAGGGGAAGGGGCAATTAGTCCTATCTGACCCTCGCCCATCCACCTCACACCCACCACTGGGGTGTCAGACAGAGCAGAAAGGCAAGCTGGGTCTGCATGGAGAACAGCCCCAGACCCCTGCAGGCAGGGCACACCCAGCTGGGTAGATGGCATGGGACTGTGGGCAGGTGGGTGGGTCCAGGGCCAGGATCATGGGGCAACGACAGCACAGGGCCAGTCCTGGGGCAGAGACACAATCCATTCCCCTCGCCCCTGCCCACAGAATCATTGGAGAGTGGATTGTAGCTCTGCCCCAGGCCCCAGCCTCACGCTGTCACCTCCCTGCAATTCTGGCCCCTACTCACCTGTCCCATTCCTGGATGCTGCTCTCCACCTGCCTGTCCATCCCATCTGCCTGGCTGAGCACACCCTGCTCACTGGGGTCCTGGCCTGCTCTCCATGCAGACCCTGCCTGCCTGCCTGCCTTCTCTGTCCAGTGATCGTGGTGGTAGGTGCAAGGTGGACTGGTTGCAGCAGTCAGAGTCCAGCTCCTACACCACCCCCACCCCACTGCATGCCCAGGGGCAGCAGAACCGGCCACACATGCCATGACCTGGGCTGTACCCCATGTCTGGGCTGGGCAGGGCTGAGGGAGTCCCCATGGGCTGGAGAAAATCCTGTGGTGGCCTGAATCTGGCCCATGGGCTATATTTTGCTCACTCCTGGTCTACAGAGTACCCCAGTGCTACTCCAAGCTGATTAAGTGCCTCATGGTATCTCACACCATCAGGTGATCATGGGACGTTTACATTGAGCATATCACCAGTTGTCATTGATATGCATAGGCTGCATGATTAACTGCATGATTTAGATTTCCTTGGCATACCACTGTAGAAGTTTCAGGCTTCATGGCCAGGATCCCCCCTGGTGGCCACACAATCCCTGCTGGGCTCCAACTCTAGGGTGTCCCCTCCTTACTCACCCACCACACCGTGGTGTAGTTGTTTTATTAGGAGGGACGCCATCTAAGGGTCCTAGAGCAAACCTAAATGTAGACTTCCTCCTCCTCAGTTTCTACTCCCATGCCTTGCAGGTGCTACTCTTTCCTCCTGTCACACACCACTCCTGGGCTCTGGGCTCCCAGACACAGTCCTTGCCCCTCCTGGGCTATGGGCTCCTTAGCCCACTCAGTCTTTGGATGTGGTCCCTGACCTCTGGTCTCACTAGACCCTGGCCCAGCTCATAGGCCAGTTGAGATCTCCAAGCAGTGTTTTAGGAAATGCCCTGCTGATGCTTATTCCTCCTAGGCTCCAGACCTCCGAGCACTCTTGCCCTGCTGTCATACTGCCACATATCTGGGCTTTGGCCCTTAGGACCTATCCTCTGCCCCCTGGTCCCAGGCTCTCTTTCTTCTTAGCCCCTCCTGGGCTCAAGCACTCTTCATCTGGGCCCCAAGCCCACTATTCCTTCTGGTCCCTCCTGGGCTGACCTGCTGACATATGCCCTTCCTGGGCTACAGGCCCTTTGGCCCACTTGGTCTCCAGCTGTACAGGCTCCCAGCCCCAGCCTCTATGGCAGGGGCGGGCAATTATTTTGGGCAGAGGGCCACTTACTGAGTTTCAGCAAGCCATCGAGGGTTGCATGACAGGCAGCCCAGGGCAGATTAATATTAATTTTCTAAATTTTTTAGGAGCCCCACGGGCCTCAAGCCCAGCTCCCTCCTGATCAGCACCAGCAGCCTCCGCAAGAAGCCCCTGCCACACCTACAGGCTGCTTTTTCCTCAGCCTCTCGGCTATTAAAAGTACTACAGGTGCACCAAGCTCTGTCACAACCACTCCTAGGTACACATGTAGCTATCATGTGTAGGGTCTCCTGTACGGTCTGCTAAACCTCTCAAACTATGTAAGCATTCTAATTTTAACATTTTGTCCATGAAACCCTGGCATCTGCAACACAGGCGAGGAAAAAGGTGCAATGTTATTCACGAAGGGAACTAGGCAAGTTGCAAGTCTAAAAGCCATGTTTCTGACTATGCTCCTTGTGCTGATTTTGGTAAGGTTTCAAAGGATTATCCACAATCATACAGATTAGTGTGGATTTAAAAAGAATTAAGGGATTTTATATGTTTTTTGTACTCTTCATTCTGTTCAATTCAGTTAATGTGAAACTTTACCACACTGCTAACCTCTATTAACCATTTATAGCTACGGGTCACTTCCAGTTTATGTTTGAGCTATTTGCAAAGCTGTATGAATTATAATAGTTCTTTACTCATAATAAAAGGTTCACAAATTACAAGAACACTTCAAATAAAATGAATGGGCTGAATCAATGCTTTTATCCCATTGCATATTACAGTCGCTATTATTCTGTACAAAGCTCTGTATGGCTGAATGTATGTTTCCACTTTATGTTGTTGACAATGACTCAGTAACCTCTGGTATCTGTAACCTTTGTCAGATGAGCCCTTTTCCATATTTGAAATTTCACTTCAATCCTGTGCTTCAAGACATCAAGGGCCTATTTTTTTTCATTACAGCCATGCACAGTATTTAAAAAGCACCCATCTGTAAAAGCTTTTTTTTTTTTTTTCCTCTCAAAATCGGCTTGTAGGATTTTAGGATAAACTTATTAATTAAAAAATATCTACATGTATCCATTTGGAACAATGTACAATGATAAGAACAAGTAAAACAACAATGAAACAAAGCAAGAGCCACTTCTGCTCCATCGGTGCAGTATTTGAACATCAGCCTGCATCATATTGGCTGAAGGGCACAAGGATGAATGGATGGGCATTAAACCACCTGTTTCAAGGGAGGTGGCTTCCTACACAATGTACAGGTGCTCCTCCTATGTTTGTTTGCATCAATTCAAATAAAACATCTGTCCTAACCCAAAGTTATTTGGGTAAATGTGATACCTTTTATTAGACCAAGTAAATAGTTGGAAAATTGTTCTTTGCAAACTTTTGGGCACAAACACCCTTCTTTAGGCATAGGGAGGGTCTGCTGGTGTTTGTGTGCTCAGGAGCTATGAAGCCTTCTTCAGGCATAGGGAAAAACTCTTCCCTATGCCTGAAGAAGGGTGTTTGTGCCCAAAAGGTGGCAAAGAACAATTCTTCCAACTATTTAATTGGTCTAATAAAGGATATCACATTTACCCAAAGAGCCTCGTCTGCCCATGTCCTTAGACCAACACGGCTAACCCAAGTACTTCGACTGGTGGCTTCAGCTTTGCTCTACCAATCCTATTCGCTAGGATCTGTTGACCTGAAATCCTGTCTTTTCTGATGAACTCCCTCATCTCCTCCGTTTCCCTTTGATGGTTCTTCTCTCTGCCTCTATTGTTTTTGCTTCTGTTGCTTTCTTCCTCTCCACCTTCCTCCCTCCACTTGCATGAGCACCAGCAACCTATGTAAGGAGCAAGTCTGGGTGGGTCTACCTGACCATTTCCTCGTGGTTGCTTATTTACAATAGCTTACATCCCATTCACTCAGCTGCATCAGAGAACGGAGTCTCTTCCTGACTTGAAAACTAGGCCAAGACTGGGGCCCAGGTATATTTTATTCATCAGACTGTAACTTTCATACACATATACTTCCATTCAAATTTCTATACATATTAGGGTAGACCCTCCATGCTACTTTGAGCAGCTCAGAAAACTGGCTCTCTCTTTCTCATTTCAGCAGGGGAGTAGGCAGATAGTTTTGTCATTCTGTATCCTGATTATTAATAATGATTTAAGTCTGTCCATGAGCATGCATGGATGCGTGGTGTTATGAGAGCCAAAACATGAATCACTTTCCCAAGGTATAATCTAAAAATGACTTTGGATTAGAAAAACTGACTGTAATACAAGAAGCAGTCTTCCATTGATGGACTGTACTGGCACAATATTGTGCCCCATTTAGTACTGGCATTGGTGCTTAAAAATAATGCTTGTTCTAGCCCAACAAGAATTGGGATTACAGTGCCATAAACAGCCTGGCAAACCACAGCAGGTAGGTATTTCCTGATGCAGGTTATTATGAGGAGCACTGGAAGGTACTGCAGTGCTATAAAGGCACAACCAGGAACACTTTTTGTACTAAAACAATTAATCGTAACAGTAACATTTTCATGGGGAACTAAAACATTTAGTAAGTATCTTGTTTGCAGAAATGTACAATAAATATTCTGTGTGCTAATGCTGCCCCACAAGACGCCCATTGTCACAGTACAGAAATTTTAAGAAGGCTAATGCTAAGGACTGAACAACAAAGCTTCGATAAGCATAGGACAGGGAAATAAGAAGCTCCTTTGGATGTTTCAGGAACAATGTTACTACTAAAAAGATTTCAGTATCAAGAAGCCATACATACCTGCTGTTTGTAGGAGAAATTAATATCAATATTGTTGATATCTTCTTAGAGAACTGAAAAAATACTAATGTCTTTGTCGTTGTTAAGTGCATAACACTTTGTAGATGTTTCCAATATGGACACCGATTAATTTATTTGCTTTTCTCTTTCAGTGACTTCCTTCATGGTGTCTGTAGTTGAAGTTTAGATTTAATTATTTCAGATGTAATATATGTCTATATCCCAATCTCTAGCAGATCTTTTTGAAAACTGACACACTAGATTTCCATTAGCAAGAGAGAGAGTTGAGGTTTATTAATAAACCAAAATACTGATGAATACTTCTGCATACAATTTGTTCTGAAAGTTTTTAAGTTGTCAGAAAATGTTCATCATTTTTGACCAGCTCTAAACACAGCACAGAGATGCAATCCCATCCTCAATTCTTTCTGTATGGACATAATGGCATAATACTGCATTTGAGAACACCTCTGGTTTTTTTGTGTTCCCAGATGTAAACTGCCATTCTGCAACTTGGGGAATACTTTCCATTTTATCTTTGTCCTCATGACCCACTTCTGCTTTTTGGATTGGAAAAAATCCAGGGACCTAGCAGACCTCCTGAGGCTAAAAAGAAAGGCCTACAAAGGATGGAGGATGGGAGTCACCTCCAAGGAGGATTATTCTGCACTGGTCCGGTCCTGTAGGGAGCTGACCAGGAAAGCCAAGGCTGCAACTGAACTCCAGCTAGCTTTGAGCATCAAGGACAATAAAAAGTCCTTTTTCAGATATGTGGGGAACCGGAGGAAAAGCAGGGGCAACACTGGACCCCTGCTGAACCAGATGGGGCAACTGACAACTGACACCCAGGAAAAAGCCAACCTATTAAATAGGTACTTTGCGTCAGTCTTTCATCAGCCCCATGGGACGCCCATGCCCGCTACAGGGCCGGGAAGTCCGGGTGAGGGTGATCCCCTGCCCTCCATTAATGCTGACTTCGTGAAGGAACATCTTGAGAAGCTGGATACCTTCAAGTCAGCCGGCCCTGACAATCTTCACCCCAAGGTACTCAAGGAGCTGGCGAGCATCATAGCCCAGCCTCTAGCGCGGATCTTTGAAAACTTGGCGCTCTTGTGTAGTGCCCGAAGACTGGAAGAAGGCCAATGTGGTGCCTATCTTCAAGAAAGGGAGGAAAGTGGATCCGGCTAACTATAGGCCCATCAGCCTGACTTCTATCCCAGGGAAGATCTTAGAAAAGTTTATTAAGGAGGCCATCCTTAATGGACTGGCCAATGCCAACATCTTAAGGGATAGCCAGCATGGGTTTGTTGCAGATAGGTCTTGCTTGATCAATCTCATTTCCTTCTACGACCAGGTGACCTATCACCTGGACAAGGGAGATGAGATTGATGTCATATATCTTGACTTCAAAAAAGCCTTCGATCTGGTGTCCCATGATCGTCTCTTGGAGAAACTGGCCAATTGTCACCTTGGGTCCTCCACGATCCACTGGCTGGAAAATTGGCTCCGGGGTCGGACCCAGAGGGTAGTAATTGATGGAAGTCACTCATCATGGTGTCCTGTGACCAGTGGGGTCCCCCAAGGCTCTGTCCTTGGACCCATACTGTTCAACATCTTCATTAATGATGTGGACACTGGAGTCAGAAGCGGACTGGCCAAGTTCGCAGATGACACCAAACTTTGGGGCAAAGCATCCACACCAGAAGACAGGCGGATGATCCACGCTGACCTGGACAGGTTCAGCAAGTGGGCGGACAAGAATCTGATGGTGTTCAATGCCGATAAATGCAAGGTTCTCCACCTTGGGAAAAAAAACCCGCAGCATCCTTATAGGCTCGGCAGTGCTATGTTGGCTAGCACTATGGAAGAAAGAGACTTGGGGGTCATCATTGACCACAAGATGAACATGAGCCTGCAATGCGATGCTGCGGCTAGTAAAGCGACCAAAACACTGGCTTGCATCCATAGATGCTTCTCAAGCAAATCCCAGGATGTCATTCTCCCCCTGTACTCGGCCTTAGTGAGGCCGCAGCTGGAGTACTGCATCCAGTTTTAGGCTCCACAATTCAAAAAGGATGTGGAGAAGCTTGAGAGAGTCCAGAGAAGAGCCACGCGCATGATCAGAGGTCAGGGAAGCAGACCCTACGATGACAGGCTGAGAGCCCTGGGGCTCTTTAGCCTGGAAAAGTGCAGGCTCAGGGATGATCTGATGGCCACGTATAAGTTTATCAGGGGTGACCAAGGGATGACAAGATCGAATGGTCACAAACTACTACAAGATTGTTTCAGGCTGGACATAAGGAAGAATTTCTTTACTGTCCGAGCCCCCAAGGTCTGGAACAGCCTGCCACCGGAGGTTGCTCAAGCGCCTTCATTGAACACCTTCAAGATGAAACTGGATGCTTATCTTGCTGGGATCCTATGACCCCAGCTGACGTCCTGCCCTTTGGGCAGGGGGCTGGACTCGATGATCTTCCGAGGTCCCTTCCAGCCCTAATGTCTATGAAAAAAAAAAAAAATCTATGAAAAAAGAAGTGTGTTGCCTTGCATTTTATTTAGTTATGCCAAAAGGTAAAAATAACCATTTAAATTATTCTTGTTCACCTTTGCTGAGTAACTGCATAATCATACCTGACAAACAGTGTTGGTGCCCAAAAGCTTGTGAAGAACTGTTTCCCCAACTATATAGTTGGTCTAATAAAACATATCACATCCAGTACTGTAGCAAGGAAGTTTGGTGCCCAGGGCAAAGCCCACAGTGGCAGCCCACCCTTGCCCTGCGCACAGATCCCTGTCTGGGCAGTGCCTGTTTGAGCCCTTTCATTTCGGTGCCCAAGCAGTCGCCCCGCTCCCCCCAGTGCTATGGCACTGATCACATCTACCCAAAAGTCTTTCCTGCCTAATCATACTACTGTCACTTTTGTTCCTTCTTCCTCTGTTTACTGCTTTGTTAACCCTTTCATTGCAGCAAGTCTGAAATCAGATTCTAAACTTTTCAAGGCTGAAACCTGTGAGGTGCTATGTACATTTGGGATGCAGCAAAATAATAAATATTAACAAATATTTGCTAACATTCTAGGAAGTACTTACATGAGAGGACTGAAAGATGCATCTCAGGTGCTTCCATTCCCTCAAAAAATGTAGTTACCCTGCCCACTCAGAGAGACCAAAAGGAAGGAGGATACCAGCATCATGTTCTCTTTGGCAGCGCAGAGGAAGATCATAGGTTTGTGGCCCTGAATCTGCTTTTATGTATGAAAAGATCACAGCTGCATACACCATCTGAGGAAGCAGGACTTGTGCATAAATCAAACAGTAACCTTCTGTAAATTAATTTGCCTCTCTTAGCAGACCAAGAATACACTAGAGATTTTTTCTTCAAAGTAAGGCACCACGAGGTTTCTCCTGCCTAGTGCAGGGGGACCAGACCAAGTGATCTACAAGGTCCCTTCCAGCCCCTAACCATCGATGAGTCTATGTCCTTGCATTTTCTATCTACATGATGCCAAATAGCTTGCAACTTTTAAGAGGACAAGGCTATTTAAGGTACAGTTTTGATGCAAAATCTTTTCTCTATAGCTTAAGCAATATGGTCATTAAGGGACAAGATAGAAAAACATTTCACACCAATTCCTGTGTCCCATACAATGCTGATGACACCAATAATGTAGTACAGAACATTCTTAGATTTCTGATCCATTTTCTTTTGCCATCTCCCCTCCTTACTGGTTAGCTGTCTGCCTCACATCCTCAGATGTCTTACCAAAATTTCAGTTTATTTTCCACAATGCTTTTAGAAAATAATACTAATAAATGGTATCATTTGTCAAAAGTCAAGATAATAGAAAGGTATTAGATGCCCAGGGGAAATAAGTAAATGTTGTAGCTCTCATTTCGTTTTTGTTCCTGTCACTGCAGTTATTTTGGACATATGTATCATGTTCCCAGTCTACCTGGGTAGCTGCCTCTTCCCTGCAATAAATGAAGATGAATATCTGCAATTCTAAGTTGTTTATGAGGTGACCCAGGTCCTTGATACCTGGGGCCCAATTTGTCACTGATTTGCATCTGGATGAAGTGAGTGTAGGATGCTTCCGAGTCAGAATCAGTGGTATAACTAGGGTGGGCAAGCAGGGCACCAGTGGCCCTGGGCATCAACTTAGAGGTGTCCCATGACTACTGCTTCTGCTCCGAAAGGCACCATACTTCCTGGTCATCCTCTTGACCACAATGCTACATATTTAGCACAAATAAGTAATTACACAAGCTGCAAAGAGTAAAGAATCTGGCCATCAGAATCCAGACATTTCAGTGTCTGTATAAATGGGTTTTTTAATGCCAATGCTTTCATGGGCTGGAAGTGTCGTTTTCTTACCCTCTCCACTCCGAACACACACACAAAGCCCAGCCCCATCATCTTCTGTTCATAGAGACATTGGCAATTTCCTGCATTAGCAGCTGGATAAATTTGTTTGAGAAGTAGTTAGCCATGTTAAGCTGAGGTCAGGCAGAAGAATGTGCACCTTATAGGCTAACTAAGATATATAGTGAACATAAGCTTTCTGTATGCTCTCTCTATGTAGAGCTCACTTTATCAGAGGCAGAAGCATATAACAGTGTATAAAGTAGAGTGAGTGATTTGAATACAAAACAGTGGGAAGAAAGGAGGGAGAGGAAGAGGGGAGAGGCTAGGGAAAAGAGGGCAGCACATAAGGAAAAGAAGCCATAGGAACAAAGGGGGCACAGAAGCTAATTCAGGTAATGGGATAAGAGTCCCTAGCCCCTGTTTAAATCATACTTAGCAAGATCCAGTCAGTGGATGATTTCTTGTTCTGCAATTTTCAATGCAAACTGGCTTTTGAACATTTTGTTGCCTGAGCACAGCAGTCCTGAGGTCAGTACTTGACTGTCTAGGGAGGTTAAAGAGTTCTTCCCCAGGCCTCTTTCTTTCTGCAGTTGATGTCAGATCAGTGTTCATTCATTCTTACACATAGAGACCACCCCATCTAGGCAAAAAAGAGGAATTTGAAGTACTTATCTCTGCCATTTCAGCCCCAAATGCTCTTAATTTTCTAGGCTTGCAAGCCCCTTTCCTTTGAGCAAATGGTGACAGGCAAGTTGATTCAATGGAAAGATTTTTCCCCCCTCACTCCTCTCTACAGTAAGAAAAGGCTTTGGTACCTAGCAAAAGAGAAGGAAAGAGGAGGATGGAAGAAGCCAAGTGCCAGAGAACATAGCCATAAAAACTGAAGTGCTTCTATTGTGGCATCTGTCCTATGGTACAAAATATCCAGTTATCTGAGCTAGCATTCCAGTTATTAAAGAATACCCTTATATTGGCCAACATGGCCCAGGCAGGGATGTTTCTGCCTTAAGCAGTGGGTTGATTGACATGACCTCGTGAGATCCCTTCCAGTCCTTTTTTTCTATAATGCTAACAAGTTAAGCGTAAGGGACAAAAATGCAGATTATGTCAAATGGGTGTTTCTGGGATGGACTCTCCTTTATACATTATTCATTAAATTTGCATACATTATACACACCACAAAATGATCAGTAATATTTGGACTTCTCTTTCTTACCCCAATTCAATCTGAAAACCTCAGTTTTCTACAGAATGAGTTTTGAAAAAAAAAATTACTTGGCAGGCCAAGAATTGAACCTCCACCCTCAAACAACTGAAAAGCATTATGTAGGTGTTTACATCTTTTTGTTATATACTTTTAGTCATGTCACATCAAATTGAATGGTGAATGCTGCAAAAGGGCAGCTATGACCTATTATGTGGCACATCAATGTGTAGTGTCCTAACATACTGCCTGTTCTAAAACTCAGGAAGGATAGACTGCATTCACCTCTTTCCAGAACTGAAGGCAAGCCAAAGAGCATACATTTTCAGATGGGTCAGAGGCTAATAATGGGTCCTTTATTTTAAGAAATCTTCACAGTGTAATTGTTATTTTGATGTGGAAGTCACATGATACAAAGCCAAGTCTGGTTCCGAACATTCTCCAGATTTGGGGGAGGAGAATTAAAAAAAAAAAAATCATGGCTTGATCCAAATTTTGCTGTTAATCACTAGGATTAACTGTTGGATAAACCCCAAGTCAGAAGACCCATCAGAATTCTTTGATATTCAGAATCCAGGTCCAATTCCAAATTCTAAGGTTTGAGTCTACTGCTAAATTTAGCTTTAAAGGTTATAAACACCTGACATCTAAAAAGGTCAATGAAAGAACACACAGAAATATTTATATTGGGCACATTAAAATCCAGAAAGCATCAGAAAGAAACATCTTCAGTACAGTGTTTTTGGAAGAGGTATTATTCCATACCGAAAAAAAGAGAACTTTCAAAGTAGTTTTAAATAAGTCAATCATTGGCCTTCTGCAGGTTCATTTATTCTTTAATATGTCAAAAAGACAGAGAAGAGCCACAAAAAATTACCACTTAGAAAAAGTAGTGAACTACTTTAACAGGTTAGTAAGATGTTTACTGTGATAGAGTACATGAAATGACAAATGTAGAGCAGTGTAATGGGAAAGTATCAAGCCATGAAAAAAAGTGACAGCAACAGATGATAATTCCAAAGGGTGAGATAAAAGAGAACACAACAGCATAGTAACAAAAGCTGGCTTCATTTGCCTGGAAAAGGGTTGGGGGAAAAAATCCTCATTTTGTAGCTCCTGTGCCACTTTATGAAAAATAAACTGCAAAGGAGCAAAATCTAGGACAGCACTTACTCAAAGCAAAGGATTGTGCTGCCAAAATTTGTAGGCATAGACAGACTAAGCACATCTCCCAGCACCAGGCATCTGCAACAATAACATTTTCAAATAGTATATTTGTGTCTATTTGTATAACAAATGGAGGGACTGGTAACAAAAATCTTATTTTCCTGTAACCCTAATCTTTTAACAGGTAAATACAATGTATAGCAATACATGTGCTGGCTTTTACTGCTCAGATCTGATGAAGAAAGACAAGCTTTTGAATGAAAGTCAAACTCTATCTAAACTATGCAGCTGGTCCAGTAAAAAGATATTACCCTGAGAAATCCTTGCAACTCAGCACAATTGCTGGACTACCACGGCTACAACATTGCTCAAACACATCTACTGAAAAAACAGCTGCCTTCTCCTGCATCATTCTTTCCTTGGATGGCAGGTACATTCATGCAGCCTCCTGGATATGTTTCACTGCTACAACAAGACACAGACATATTTGCCATCTTTAATACTCTACTCCTGCCAATTCTCACAACTTACTAGCTTTCCCTGTGATATTATGGCACCATTTGGTGGCACTCACAGTTTGTGGATTGCATTGAGCAAGAGGCTCCAGAAAAGTTGCTTGTTTACTCCATAGTTGCAACACATAACAGGCTGGAAGGAGAGCAGCATGAAAAAATTTCAACAGAACAATTTTCCATTGAAAAATGCTTTATGGAAGAAAATATTAATTTTGACAACTTTTTAAAGGAAAGACATTCAAATGAATTATTGTAAGCTCTCTGGGGCAGGAATTATTGGTTGTAGCTGTGTTGGTCTAAGGACATAGGCAGGCAAGGTTCTTTGAGTAGATGCAATCTCTTTTATTAGACCAACTGAGTAGTTGGGAAAATGTTCTTAGCAAGCTTTTGAGCGCAGTCACACTTCGTCAGGCATAGGGAGTCTCTGCTGGTCTGAGACTCCAAGGAATGAGAGAAGCTAAAGGTGTGACAGGATGTCAGTGAGAATGTTACAGACTCCACCTAGGAAGGAGGAATCCCCAGCACACCTACAGGTTGGGGGATGTCCTCAGCAGCTCAGAGGCTGAGAGCGATCTTGGAGTCATAGTAGACTCCAAGATGAACATGAGCTGGCAGTGCAACAAAGCTATCGACAAAGCATAATCACACCTTGTCATGTATTAGCAGATGCATGACCAACAGATCGAGGGAGGTGATACTCCCCCTCTATGCGGCATTAGTCAGGCCGCAGTTGGAGTACTGCGTCCAGTTTTGGGTGCCGTTCTTCAAGAGGGACATGGAGGATCTGGAAAGGGTTCAGAGGAGGGCCACCCACCTGATTAGTGGTCTCCATGAAAGACCCTACCAGGAGAGGTTGAGGGATCTGGATCTCCTCAACCATTACAAAAGACGACTGAGGGGTGACCTTGTGGCCACCTATAAATTTATCAGGGGAGGATAGCAGGAAATTGGGGATGTGCTGTTTACCAGAGCACCTCAGGGAGTAACTAGGAATAATGGGTGCAAACTAGTGGACAGTGGATTTAGGTTAGACATTAGGAAGAAATGTTTCACAGTAAGGGTGGCCAGGATCTGGAACAGGCTTCCAAGAGAGGTGGTGCTATCACCTAGCTTGGAGGTCTTCAAGAGGAGGCTTGATAGTCACCTGGCTGGGGTCATCTGACCTCAGTCCTCTTTCCTGCCAGAGGCAGGGGATCAAACACGATGATCCACTGGGTCTCTTCCGACTTTATAATCTATGAAGCCAAGAATGTAAATAGGTAGAAATTAGAAAGACAAAAAGGTAAAGCAAGGGAGAGAGGGGGAAGAAAGCAGGGGGAAGAAGAAAAAAGGCAAAAGGGAGACACACAAGGTAGAAGAGAACAGCAGGAACAGTTTATCAACATGTATAGATCCATCACTTTTTGTATTTAGTGGCACCCCAGTTGAGAACCCTGTTGTGCTGCCTCAGCTTACGCGAGGGGTTCTCAACCAGGGTGTTGCTGCCACTGCCACAGCCACATGGACCTGCCCCATGCACCTTGTACACAGCCAGATAAGCCAAAAGCAGACAGGTGCGCTCACGCCACTCCCCCACATTACTCGCTGAAACAGAAGTGCACAGGACAGTTCCATGTGCCCCATGCTCCCGTTTCAGGGAGAAGTGCGTCAGGCCAGACCAGGAAGGGCTGTGTGGCAGGACCAAGCACTCCTGCCCAGTTTAGAGACTTATCTGACTGTGCAGGAGGTGCATAGAGCAGTTCCACCTTGCTACAGCTGCAGCAGTAGCATCACCCTGATGGAGAACCACTGCTCTACAGCATTTAGCAGATGAAGGGGTCTTGTCTATGACCAGTGCTGCTTAGTACTAATGGTTTCATCTGTCTTGTTCATCTGTATTAAAGACAAATGAGGGTGTTAATATGATACAAAATTGGTCAGATGAAAAAGTCAAAATGAAATTTTTTTTATGTTGAAACAGCATATATGGGGGGGGGGGGTGTTAATAGTTCTGAACCAACATATCTTTCAATTTATTTATGGAAAGTTTCAAAATTGACTCTTTGATCCGATTTGGAACCAAAAGAAAAATCAAGTTTTAAAATGAAAGAATTTCTCATGGAACAGAAATTCTAGTTTCCAGTCATCTCTAGTCTCAACATTGACTTTCATTCAGAGATATGCTATGGTAAGATAACTAAAAAAAGCTTATTTAATTAAGAGAATGATCAGATTAAAAATACAATAAACAGTATGTGTAGTATCTCTAGCCACATAATCAGCAAGAATTAAATTAAAACGGTACCTCTTGGTTTAGTGGTAGTAATGTAATCATTTTACCATCCTAGAGATTGCTTTCTCCCACATCTGACCTTCCACTCAGCCTACATATAAACACAAGCCTTCTGGCTGTCCCCATCTCTCACCCTGGTCATAGATTTCAGACTGCTCTACTCTTCTCATCTTGGCATATGAAACACACATCCAGTAGTGTAACATGGGCTGGGTGAGTGGGGCATGTCCCTTGGGTGCTGCATTAGAGGACAGGGACCAGCAGATGGTATATGCTTCTGCCTCTGATAAAGGGTTGGAAATGGAGAGAAGAACTGACCCCTATTCTTTGGCACCAAATTCAGCATATTTTTTGCCCCCTGGACATGGGCTTCAGCGGCAAAGATATGGAGTGAAAGTTCACCCCCACACCCCACCCCAGCAGCAAACTTCACTGCCAGTCTAGAGAACTAATATTTTCAGTGTCCTGTTGCCATCCATGAGATTGCATGATAAAAAGGAAGGGACAGGACAGGTAAAGGTGAGACAAAGCTGCCCAAGGCACATTTTTCCATGCTGTACCTCTGCGCACATCTCTTCTCTGTTAAGCAGTCTGTCCCAAGATGGCCAATATTCAAGACTACTAAATTGCTATAGCTAAATAGTTTTGCACATTAGTAGTCAAAATGAATGTCCTTCACTCAGTACCTTCCTCCCAAAACAATCTGTGCTTGAGAAATGATCTGAGCAAAAGAAAACCTCTCATTGACTTTAATGGGCTTAGTATTAGGCCCTTGATGCTAGCCTTTATTAATTATGCCTTATGAGTCTTTATCCTTAGAACAGTCATCCTGAAACCAGGTTGGTCTAATTTTAAAGATACAGAAGTTATGGAGTGCAAGCTTAACCTAAATCCTTCTGGATAGCAAATATACATTTATGGTACTTTTCTTAGAGTGTCATCCTAATTACAATGAAAGACTAGCTGAAGAAAGGAGAGGAGAGGGCAAGGGAGGAGAGGGGAGATCAGTAAGTATAAAGTTATGTTCAGATTGAGGTATTAACACTGCAGTCACTTCTACAGGATAAATTAAATCATGCTGAGATCTGGCCTGTTGCAGTTAGACCCTGTATCCAAAACAGCTACTTTAACGTTACCTCAGGTTTCGTGACACTCCTCCTACAGTGAGGACAAACCCATAAAAGAAGCCAAAACAAGAATTAGTTCATGCTTTCTTGAGAATCAAAAACATTTGTTTATATTGCTTACAAGACCACCCAGTTTTAATCCATTTCAGCAGCCTGTATGCATTTCAACCGTGCTTCTTGGTTTTTAAAGTTGATAATTATCTTTGTAAGATATTCAGTGATATCCAGCAAGTATGTTCTTTTTATGACTCATATTCCTAAATATGTGACTTGTATATCATCACTATGAGTTGGGCACAAATCTTTATTGCTCATTCAGTTTTGGCTTCAGAGCTTTAGGAGGAAAAAAATTCCAAAATTTCTCACTTTTGCAGAATTTAAGAAGTTCAGCACCAGCCTTGTGGAAATGATGGCAGCATGTCACCTTCTGAAACTATTAAGTATGTAACATGTTACTACTGTGCCCAATGAACTCAGCAAACCAAGCAAGAAGATAAGTTTGCACAGGAATCATGAAGAAATGCATGGACATTTGGTATCCAAATTCAAGGCAATGCAACTGAAGAAATGAAAGGTTATGCCTATTTATTTGGGTCAAATGATTCATAAAGATAGTGATCAGGATAACAACATAGGGTGAAGACTTTATTTTGAGTAGCATCCTGGAGACAAAAGCAGTTACAGGGAGAATGGAATTATTTTGGGAGGGTCAATTTGATATTTGCCTTCGGTTCCATTGAGGCACATGGCAGTTGGAGTTCAGATTCGTCATGCTCCCTTCTCCAGGCTCCTTAGCCACACTACATCTCCCATGATATCCCATGCCCTCTAACCGAGCCAAATTGTGCATTATGGGAGATGCATCTGCGGCATGTCAAAGACGAAGCTTATTCAAAGAGTTTGACCCACAGGAAAGAACAAGGCACCTGGAATTCCCAGGAGGCATCTTAGGGGGAAGCCTTTTTAGGTTGAATTCATTTGAAAAGAAGCAAAGTGTTTCATTTTGGTGTAATACCAAAAAAAATAACATGCTGGAATTCAGGAATGTTAAAATCCTTCATTCCCAACAAAATGTGAAAATAAAGTTGATATTTCTGAATCAAATTTTTTGGAGATTTTTGCTCTGCAAAATGTTGTAATATTTATGACTTATCTTGATTTGAGAACAAAACAAGTGTCAAAATACTGGAGTTTCCTATGAGACAGAAATACCAATTTTCACTTAAATCTATTTAAAACAAGACCAGGCTCATATTAGAGGAAAAGAACGAGAAAGAAACAAGTTTTTGTTTTAAAAATCTTAGCATAGGCCTCTGGCTGTGAATTTGGTTAATACTGGTATATTGTCTGGACCAGTAGTTTTCAACATTTTTTCATTTGTGGCCCCCTAAAATTTCAAATGGAGGTGCAGACCCCTTTGAATTGTAAGTGTGGGTATTCATGTACTTTTGATTGATCATAGTAATCTTTTATAGATCCCTTAGACATAGTCTGAGGACCCCCCCGGGCCCACTGACTAAAAGGCAGAAAACCACTGTTTTAGACTGAGCGAGTTGCGTCTTATTTCATATTAACATGGCATGAAGAATGGAGCCATCATTATCAGCTAAACCATATGAGGAAATACATTACCAGCCAAGCAAGTTGTAACTAACAAGAAAAAAACTTTAATATTTGAAATGTTGCAGGTTTAACTCTATATCATATCAAGAGACCTGATGAAATACAACTTTTAGAAACCAAACAGCTGAGCAAGAACCTTTAGAGATTTCTATTAGATTGTCTATGTCCAAAGCGCACAAAAAGAGTAGCAATGCTGCAGCTGATCTTACTGCTTTCCAGAAGAGCATGATCTGTGGCTACATCTACACTGCAAGCAAAGGTGCACTTACAGGAAGCGCTGACATACTTACACTAGCTGTATATCACACCAGTCCAGTCAACAATAGCAGTAAAGACAGGACAGCACAGACTTCAGCACAATCTGCACATGCCCAGTGGGGACCCAGAGTACATCTCAAGTTGAAAACCCATACTCAAGTCCCTGTTTCCAGTACTGGTGTCACGTAAGCCTGCTTGGTTCCGACTCCCTGCCCTACATCTATGCCTTCCTTTGGCTGCAAAGGCAAACCCTATTTGTGCTCTTGCCTGCAGAAGAAATGCTTCTAATGCAAGCAATTGCTTCTTAAATTTCAATCTCATTTGATTTAAATCTGTACAGCTTTCTGATTGGGTTAAGTGCCTTCATTGATTTTGTAGTTTGCTGTGTAATAGGCCTTTTATGCTAGATGAGCCACTGTCAGTACCATAAATAGCAAAGACACTGACTTACTGAAAAATTAGTAGTTTTGAAGTATGGAGGGAAAACAAAGTTTCCCTTTGGGTGTGTGCAGATGTTACATCTAACTAAGGTAAGGTTGATTTAAGTGCCGATCTGTGCAGGTATTTGGGAAAGTTGACCCGGGCACAAAAAAAAAAAAAATGGCAGGTCTGATTTTAAATGAGTTCACCTCCTTAGGTGAACTAGCTTACATACAGAATGGTTTAGTCTAACCCATTGAACATCTACACATATTCAGAGTGCAGACCCAGGCTGGGAAAGTCCAATTACTTTCAGAAGGAATCTGAGACTACAGCACCTATTACCAGTGCATACTTTGCAAGCTACTGCTCTAAATTTCTCCTCTATGGGTGTGTCTACACGTGCAATTAATGCGAAGCAATACACTCCAGTGTTTATCACACCAGTTTATTGATCCTGGGTGCACCATTTGAACGTGTGCCTGGGACTGCAACATGGTGAGCTGGGTTAGAGCAATCCTGGCTGACAGGGGATTCTGGGGCGCAGCCTAACAGCCCAGGGCTGCTCCTCCCTGGCTCAGCATGCTGCAGAGGGGCTTGCTGGGGCACGAGGGTGCTCCAGTGTGGAACTAGCCAGCAGACAACCCCTGCACTGAAGAACCCTTGTGCCCCAGTGTCTACATGTGCGGTGCTGCAAAGTAAAAAAATTCTGCATCAGAATAGTACTATCCTGCTGCAGAGTCAGTTAGTTTACTGCTGCCTAATAGCACTACATGCATAGATGCAAGACATTAGTCTACTCCACAGTAATTAGTCTACTCCACAGTAAACATCTTGTGTAAGCATGCCCTGTAGGTCTCAATCACAGAACATATCATAAATTGTGACCTACAAGGAGCAAGCAGGAATTTTACTTAAAGAAATTTGTTTAACTTTAATGAAAAAGCCACTTTTCAGAGCAGAGATACAAGCTGGCAGCACATTCAAAATATCCTAGCTATGGTTATGGCTCTGTTCCCCTTCCCCAACAGCTTACAGCAGTGACCATCTCAGTCTGTTACTGTAGATCTCAAGTAAAAATCTAGAGGCAAGTACTGTGTTAGATATGGAAGTGACAAGTATGCCCAAAAGATAAATAAAAAGAACTTCACAAGCAGACAGGCAGTGCTGAAACCTTTGTGCAAACCATATGTCTATTTTCACAGTTAAGTTTCAGTTATCCAAAGTGCAATGTTAAGAGCTGGAAAGTTGCGAATCTCACATCAGTGAGACTTGAAAAGGCACCGCTAGTGCATGAAGAACATTTTGGAATTAAAATAAAGGAACCAGAAAGGAGCCATACCTGTTATCTAGTGGCCAAAAACAAGTCAAGACATCAAAGCATTAATGCACTACAAGATTTGCCTTATAGGATATAGGCATGCCACAGCAGGAATCAAGATATTCTGCTTCTGTCCTGTAGGTAGTGAAAAGATCCTAAAAGACAACCAACTTTGACATCAATAAAGTACTAAGGAGGATTTGAGGATTTTCCTTATCGGTTCCAGAAAAGGATGGTGTGTGTGTATACACACACACACACACACACACACACACAAACAAACAGAGAAAATCGTCAAACAACTGCAACCCATACTAGAAGAATTCTTAAAGAGCTCTTTCAAGAACCACCCATCCTAGCCTTTAAACAAACACTGAACCTCAATTGGATTCAGACCATAATAGGTCAAGAAACGTAAAACCTGTCAACACATCTCCACTCCACCCCCCCACCTGCCCCCCCCAATAACTACACCCCACAACAGAACCATCAGCATTCCTGAATCTTACACCCGCACCTCCAGAAATGTAGTACCTTACATCTGATGCACAAAATGCCCTGATGGAAAATATGTAGGAGAAACCAAACAACAACTGCGTACCAGAATGAATGCAAACCAAAAATCTATCAAAGAATAAAAATCCCCAATTACCTGTGGGTGCACACTTCTCACAAGACAACAACTCTTTCCCTCCAATCTCTTAGTTCTAATCCTCAAAGGGCATTTACAAAACACCTTTTGTAGATGAGCCTACGAACATCACGTCGTAAATCTACAAACAATCATGGACTAAATATAGATATTGGATTTATGGCACAGTATAACCTTCCTGCCATCTAATAACCCCAAGTAACCTGGGGTTTACCAACTACATTCAATCACCAATTCAACATTCCCCCTTTGCCCCCACACCTGTCTCGCACCTATTGTCTCCCATGGCCTCTGATCCCCACTGTCACATATTTGAATTTTCACAGACCTGTATTTTACATATTCACTTCTCTTCCACCATAGAGAACACATAACACCAGCAGATCCTCCCTATGCCTGAAGAAAGGTGTTTTTACCCAAAAAACCTTGTCTGCCTATGTTCTTAGCCCAACACAGCTGCAACCAACAAACCTAAAGGATATTGGAGGCAGATATAGCCCTCATTCATTAATGGATGTCAGTAGTTTTTAAAGAATAATATCTTTTGGCCTGGTCCTGGAATGCTCCCTATAGGGGGAGAAATATTGAGGACCAAGCCATGTGTTTTGGATAGTTCCACTCATTTAATGTTTAAAGAGCAAGAAGACACAAGATAAAAAGCTTAGCAGTGCATAAAGTGTACAAAGTCACAAGAATTCTTTAAGAGATCTAAGATGGTATTTCTATAAAAGATAAGGATGGGCACATATCAACAACAGGAATACAAAGCAAGTACAAAACCCAAGAGAATGAGCTTTCTAAAAAAATACAACAATGATCAGTCTTAAGAAACCATGCCAGAGGCCAGAAAACTAGGTTAAACCAGCCTGAGGAGGGCCTTGGGGGTGGTGGGGGCAGGAAATTATGCTGAAATCTTTAAATTCCTTCAGAGGGATTGCTTAAGACAGGAGCTTACCTACTGGAAATGATCTTTTGTGTTGATTTCAGCATATATGCCTCAAAGACTCTGTACTTTCCAGCTGGAACTGTGGAATTCTCAAGGTTTTAAAATTATTCATTTGGTAAAAGTTTTCCAGAGATGATAAAACTTTTTTTTTTGTAATAATAGAATAGCCCAGGGGAGTCATCTTATTCCACTGTGCAGGCATATAGCTTTCCCAGTCTCTGAAAAGGGCAGCCCAGCGTGCCTACAGAGCATGTAAGCACTGAGCAGGGAGTTTCTATAGGCAACCAGTAGGAAATGCTCAGGTCCAGAGATGTTTGAATTTCTACCCCTCAAGTATAATTCAGGGCTGCCAATTGCACACCTCAATCCACTCAGGTGGAGGACTCACCTCCCTTTTGCCTAGTAGTACAGGGGTTAGGGCACTCACTCTACAAGTAGTCTACTTGGGATATAGGTCCTACCCACCCTGAGGGGTCTTTAACCTACATCTCCCACTTCCCAGGACAGTGCCCTAAGTAGCAGGCTGCAGAGTCGTCTCCCCTCTCCCCTATTGAATCTAATTACTGGAAAAAAAGGAAAGCAAAATGTTACGGAGCCAAAAGGAGAACAAGTACAAGTGAGTCTGGTTCTGTCACCATGGGAAGAGGCACACACCTAGAAAGGAGGAGTCCTTGGGTTCTGGCCTATGCTCTCAATGCTGTTTATCCATTTTGTATTTTGAGATTATTTGTGAGAATTTCCCGAGTCCTGTTCTACAGCAGTGTTTCCCAAACTTTTCCAGCCGAAGGCACGCTTACATTAATACAAATTTTCTGCACCACACTTGTTAAGGCATTCCCCATCATACCTATTATAGCTCATTGCCATGGCATAATTCCCCAGCACACCTGTTCATTTCTGATGGCACACTTTTGTGCCATGGCACTGGTTGGGAAACACTGCTCTCCAGGTTGACATCAGGCATGCTTACAGTGATGCATAAAACTTTTCCGCATATAAACTACTGACTTTTTCCCCCCTGAAATCTATTGCATGGCACTTGTGGATAGGTCCTTTGACATAAGAATGATATTCCACTCACTATATACCTTAGCAAGAAGAATACATCCTTCTCAGGCTGCTCCCAGCCCATATATTCTCTTCTTATTTGATATTTTACAATATACCCATAGCAATCAACCATGAACAGAATTGTTTTTTGTGCAAAAAAAGCAAACACATACCCTGTAGCTTTTCAGAAATCTTTGATCTCAGTGCATCACCAGCTGCCACCCTCAACGGCATGTTGGAGAGAGTAGGCATATGACTGAGCCAGTCACTAATTTTTCTGTCCAAAAGCCCAAAAAGCTTCATTGGTAAAGAGGTTTATAATACTTTGCCAGGTGCAGAAAATTAATTCTGATCTCCAAAGGAAGAAAAGAGGGGAGGAAAGCGACTTCCTGGAGGCAAACAATACACAAAATACACCAGTATTTTTTAACTCCAGGTTTCATAGATGTTAGAGCTGGAAGGGACCTCGTGAGATCATCGGGTCCAGTCCCCTGCCCAAAGGTAAGTATCCAGGCATTTCTTGAATGTATCCAGAATAGGTGCTTGCACCACTTCCGAGGGAGTCAATTCCAGACTGTGGAGGCTCAGACAGTAAAGAAGTTTTTCCTTATTTCCAGTCTAAAATGATCTTCTAGCAGTTTGTGACGGTTAGACCTTGTCTTCCCTTGGGGTGCCCTGGTGAACAGATGTTCTCCCAGTTCTTGATGCACACCCCTTACATACTGAGAGATGTTCATTAAATGCCAGTGGCAAAATTCTGCAGGACCATGCAACAAAATCTGTTCCCAGCAGGAAATAGATGCTTGAGGCAAGGTCCTTAGCAAATACACAAAGCTGACAGGTTAGTCATACCTAAACTTTAGCCCCCTGCACAATTTTCAAACAATATGTAGCAACCACAAGTAAAGGAGCTGGTTGGAAAAAGTTGGAAGGGAGGTGCAGGGAGAAGGGGTGGTAATGTTCTCTTACCATTTTTTTTCTCAAAATGTTACATTATAGTTAATGCTAAGTTTCAAGAATCAAGTTCTGCGATACCACAGTACTGTAATAAAAAAAGAGTCTGTTGTAATAGCATTGCATTACAGTTTGCTCACTCAGCATAAGGCTCTGGCCTTTAGTTGCTATAACAACACTGCTGCTTAATCTTCAAAGATCTTATTACTATTCTATACCCAAGGGAAGCTATTATCACAACTGGGGAAGAATAACTCTGGGTGGGTCAGGGAAGGTGCAAGAGAGGAACAGAATTATATCATTTAAAAGGGAGATTGCTTTTCTATCAGCAAATTAACTGTTTTGTCCAAATCCATGGTGATACTGCAAAAAGCAGTTTCTTTTCATTATTTTTATTTTCCCAAATTATTTAAAGACAACTAGATAAAGAATTAAGACATACTATTAATGTGCATACCAGGTCAATGCATTGACTAAAATCACATCAGCCAACAAGTAAAATCCCCCACCTTTTTATTTGCCATTTCTCAAGCATATTATTTCCAATATGGCAGAAAGAGTCCTTACGGCTTGTGGCACATAAGGACTGTCCCCCAGTTGAATACTATTTTACAGATTTTTCACTGTGACACTACAGAGACCCTCTCAGTCATAAGTCACCTACCACTATAGATGTGCAAGTTTCAGGAGAAAGGTCAAGAGGTCCTTCATCATCAGCAAGAGAAGCAAAAGCACTGTCCACTGAAAGTACCCCCAAATCCACACACAGGAAGGGCCAGCTTTCTGCTGTATCCCTTTCAGAGCTCGCTAAAATATGCCAGTGGGTCATGGCTGCAGAAGATACGGTAGCCCACAGACTGCAAAACAAAGAGAGCTTGGCAGCTACTACACGAATTACTGCCCAAGTTGGACTGAGAGAAAGCAACAAGGTGCAGTTGCAGCAGGCAGGAAGTGGAGATCTCCTGGTAGTAGTTATGATCCCTGGGGCATTTTCTCTTCCAAGACACAGCCCTGAGACAGAGGACTATGAGCAAAGTTGTTTTGTTCTCAGTACAGAGAACACTGCCAATTAAAGCATTAGCTTCTGGGTAAGCAATATTGTGAGAGCCCAATAAGTGCAGCTAAGACAGGATAATTTTCTGTCAGGTTCATGGATGTGGCAGCCTACAGTTTGTCCATCTTATTTTTATTTTTAAAGGGAACAAGAGGAGGGGGTGCATGAAGAGCAGTGGCCCACCACATCCAATGCCTAGCCTGTGGAAGACGAATCAGATATTTCACCTCCTTATTTTATATTAGAAATACAGGAAGATTTCCTGGAAAACATAAGTCAGCCCCAGAGAGCTACTCCCATCACCTTTCATTTCAAAGATCTCTTGTGAGCTAAGAGGAGGGGCATTAAATGTCCTTGAAGGTTAAAGGCAGCTCAGTTTTCTCAGGCATGAAGTCAAAAAAGTTTTTCCAAACAGGTCCTGGACATCCTTAAATCTTAGAGTAGGTCCCCTAGCATGGATGATTAATAAAATTGAAGGAGAGCACCATCCAACAAATTTCTCATGTGCATAGTTTTCAAGATAGGGCACACTGCTTGTTAATATTAAGCACACGTTGAAGTCAGCCAGCTGTTACTTGCAAAAAAGTCCCACTGATGTCAGTGAAAATGTGTCAACACATAAAGGGTGCCTTGGGATTGAGGACTGTAGGATCAAACCCAGCAGAATTCAAATGCACTAAGGCTAAAAAAATTAACTAAACTATACCATTTCCCTAGGGCACAGAAGGTGCAGCTAAGGTCACCTGTTCCATCCCAACACTGCCAAACTGGACCCATTTGGGCTGAAATTTTCCATGCCACGGGGGTTTACCTTGGACTGAATTCTTTTGGACAGTTCCAGCTAAACTGGTTCCACCATTTCTGAGCATATGCTCAGAGGAAAAAGTATCATTTTGCTCCTGTGAAAAGAATGTTTATAAATGTCACTAGGCTGTCCCGCTCGTTCCCAGAGATCCATCTATTATTCTATACACTAAATGAAGAGGGGGGAATTGGGGCAGACCTAGAATTTTGAAGAGGGGAGTGCACATAGTGCATAGTGCATTTCATACAAATGAAATGACATTTCTCCAGTTAAAAAGAAACTAGATTCTTTACTAATATGCGAGGAACCTATGGCTGTATTATTCAGTTTAAGATTGAAGCAAAAACAAATAAGTTCATTGGCATGGGTTAAAAAACGGTTTGCAGGGCTGTGAAATGGGAGCTTCATTACCAGGAGCAGGTAACAGACAGCAGAACAAAGGATAGCTTGATTGGTGGCACATCAAGACCATTCAAAAGACCAGAGGGTTGTTAACACCTGTGGGCTGAGTTTAGAAGGTTTCTAATAAGCCATGTAGTCAATTGAGTCCCTCAGTTGGGTGGAGCAGGAATCAAGTGGGGGTGTAAGTGAACCCCCCTGGATCCACCCCTGCACATGAACATATCATACCTGTATCACAATGATTATACATAAAAGGCCCAAATTAAAGTTGCATAGGAAACCTTAATTATAGCATTTCCTACCTTTTGAGTGCTTGTCTTTGCAACTTTACTGTTCTTTTAACATGGTCTTTTTTGGATTGAAAATAGTATGCAATATGTTGTGCCATATATTATGCAAGTTAATAAATAGCTGTCATGGTTGTTACAAAAAATTAACTTAAATATATTTATTTTAAAAATAAAGAAATGATGTTAATCCTGAAAAGTAAAGGGCTTCTGAAATTTAATTGTGTTTTGGTGAGTGGGTGTGAGGGAGGAATTAAATTTCAGTGTTAAAAAAAAAAAAGTAGCAGGCAAACAAATGCAGCATATAAACACGCAAGGTAAAATTTTCCAGAGCCTATTAAGGTTCAGTAGAACTTAGGATACTACATTGCTTTTGGGGCATTTGGAAATTTTGCCTCCAGTGTATTTAAACAGACTATAATGAAACCAGTGATTGCATCTGCTGTTGCTCACATTAAAACAGTAATAATTTAGACTGTCAGTTCAAACTACTAAATCCATGCAAGCTAGAAACATAGGACATCTTTACATGTGCTCTGGGTGGGGCATTAAAATGCCATCAGTGTCTCATGTATTCAGTATCTCACGCCCCCTTCCCCTGCTGGAGGGGCAAGTGCCTCCCACACCTGGCCTCCAGTCACCCTTACCCTCCACTCCCCCCAGTGCCAAGCAGCTCCTTGCTAGGGCAAGCTGGGAAGTGCCAGAAAAAAAACTTTGATGCTGAGCAGGGGTAAAGCAAAATCCTGGACATTTGTTGATATTTTTAGAAACCACCCGGACAGACATGGGAGGACCCAAAAGAACGACATGTCCAGGAAAACCTGGATGTATGGTAACCCTAATGTCCCCTGCCACCATTTTATAATGTGGGGACACTGAATACTCATGACGCTGAGGCTGCTGGAGCATTCTAACTAGAAGGCAGGTGTCCGGCACGTGTATACGTGCCCAAAATGAAAGAGTGAATCCTTGCAATACACTCCAAACAGGGGGATGCAGGCACCTATGCGCACTCCACATATCCTCTCACAAATAAGCACTTCCTTTAAAGCGAAGTTACTTTATTAATATTTTATAGGAATGAAGCGTCTCACTACCAGGAGTGTGCCATCAGACTAAGTAGCTCCAGCCAAACGGCAGCATAGACTACTTCGTCATTCATAGAAATGAGAGCCGGGTTCTGCTTGTTCTTAAATAGGTTCTGGTGATGATTTTTTTCAAGGCCTCCATCAAGTCACTTAACCTTTCTGCATTATCTGTAAAAGGGGGATAATATTGTCCACTGTTAAAGTAAGCAATAAGGGCAGACTAAATAATAGCCTGGTAGTTTGAGCACTGTGCTGGGAAGCAGGAGGTTCAAGTCATCTGAGTGAGGAAAGCCTGCAACCTGGATCTTTCTCTTCCCCGTCATGGATTTTTTCTGAGGCTACATCTTCAGGACTTAGCTCACCTAGATATGCACGTACAGAACCCTATACCAGCCTGGCTTCAGCTCAGGCTATTGAACATGCTCAGGAGCTGTGTGGACACGGAAGCAACATCCAAGGGCCAAAACCAGCAGTTACGTAGCTGGATCAATGCCATTTGGGCCTGTAAAGTGAAATAGGATTCTGCCTTAATGTCCATAAACACCATCTACCCAATGCATTTATGAGTTGGTCACAATAGCAGCCAAACCAGAACTGAACTTGTGACCATCACAGCTAAAAGTACACAACTATACAGCTAAAACAAAAAACCTGAGAGCTGTAGCAGATTCATCCTCTGCAAATCAAGCCCAGCAGCAGACAGGTGACACACACTGGCCAACAGGTTACACTAATATTAACCAGAACATGCATCCAATCCTCCGGTGATGAAAAGCCTAGAAGCCCCAGACTCCCTGCTTACTTGGATGAGCGCCTCTTCCAAAGGGCTTTTTAACGTTGGAAATGATGTGCTAATCCCAGTACAAGCAGCCTGTGACTACCTCCTGCAGTAGGGAGTGGGGGCCTCAATAGTCCCCCACCAGCAAAATCCAAGATGCAATCAGACAATAAACCAAGTCAATTAAATATTAACATCACCACTCTGTGCACAGTGTTGTCATCGCAGTGAACATTAATTTGTTACACAGGAAATGAAAAAAATGGCAGTATCCAAAAATGCCAACACCAGCCCTGACGAATTCCAGACCCTTTACAAACTGTATCTGCCGCATCACTGAAATGAAGCCTCCCCCACCCCAACCTGAGGTCAAAAAGGGCACCCTGCTAGACACAATGCTCTGCCTAAACGGCTCAGAACTTAAAAGCAGCCTTGGCAATAGAAAATAAGCATGCATATGCCACAAAGAAAAAACATTACTGTTACAAGCAGTCCTGGATGTAACCACATTGAATTCCATCGCTTTTTGCAGTATATGAAGTACAGCGACAATCAGTTTAAAGAGTAACAAAATACCTTGACCATATATATGACTCGCATATGCATGAAGGTGCACAAAGACATCTACAAGATCTGTGCGCTGTCAGATTCCGTCGGCTTTATGTATCTTTTAGTTCCTTTCTTCTGTATTGATGACTCAACCATATGTTCTCTATGTAAACCTTCATTGGTGGTGGTGGGTAAGAAACAGAAACGTGTGTTACAAGCTATCACTGAGCAATATTCTGCCAATATTGCAATCATTATCAAATCATCATTCTCTGCACGAAAAAAAAAAAAGTCAGGTTCCACCCTCCTAACACTACAGAGGTAGTATGCATTTTCCCAAATGATATCAGCAGCTCTACATTCATGAGGAGGGGGGATGGCAGCTAATGTTTCCATTTCCATTTTTCCTTATTAACAGAAAATGCATCCCATTTATAACCAGTGAACATCTATATAACCCATTTTTAATAAAATATGTTTTTTCTACTCCACCATGTCACTCAAGTCAAAAAGTATTCCACTAGCTTTTTATTTTCAGTCTCAATCACTGAATTATAGTTTATGAAAAAACAGGGACTTTTATATCCATATTGGAAATCAAGTAGCTTTTGTAATGCATGCCAACTTTTACACTGGCTTCTAGTTAAACAGCTTGCAGTATTCTATAGTAGGAGCACATACCACTGCGATTTCCACTTTTCTTTTTTGGTAAAACTTTCAGAGGAATCACCAAATTATGTGAGCAATGGTAATAATGGAAGAAATGTATACTATGTGGTACTTTTAAAGGACTTCTCCATCTTTAGAGTGCAGTTCTTTGAAAAGTAACTGTACAACAATGGTAACAGATCTGTTTGTTTTACATATTCATTCTAACTGCTGACTTCAGTGACAAGAGACCATTTATACTTTTTATTCCTGTTTAGTACTGCAAAACCAAGCCAGTTAAGAGACAGTACATCTTGTACTTTTGTGCAATTGTTTACTAAGTTCCAATCAATTACACCTCTAAGAGTCTGTTGACTAAATGGGTTGAAGAAGTACCTGGCACTAACCTGTAATAATGATGCTAACGCAAATGAGGGAGAAAAAAGTAATTTATTAGTCACCACTTGCTGAGTTGGGGGATCTGGTAAGTAGAGAAACTTTTTTTTACTGTAAACTAGATACATCTGACATAGCAGCACAGGAACACCATAAAAGCTGGAAACCTATAATATCACTTTGTAGAGTCATTCTTCAGAGCAGAACTTACTTTTCACAAGTGACCACTGGAGACAGTCATGCAAACTCTTGTTCAAGTGAATGTCCTTCTTCAAGGGGACAGAATCAATAACGTATAGAGGGTGAGTAAAAGCTACTTAATTCAGTAAATGTTCCAAAGACCAAACCTTGAAAGGAAACTTCCACTATTGTGATGAACTTTCATATCACTCTTCCAGTTGAAATTTTCTGAATAATGTAGTGAAATTGGTACAATTTTTTAAGAAAGCAGTTAATTTGAGGGCACATTCTCCCCCCAAAATTGTTAGCATTTCTACCTCTAGCTTCCTAACCACACCCACAAATCTAAATACTATTATGTCTATGCATGCACTCATGCATACACTCACACAGGCTAGGGACAGACAGTCAGAAAGCCTGAACCTGAATTGATTCAATCTTTCCAGGTTAGTCTAATGTGGCTAGGCTAAATCACTTTGTAAATCGCAAGATATCATCTCTGGACTGAAAAAATACTGGCACATGCCCACAGTGGCTCAGGCTAGAAGCTAGGGGGCCTAGAGCAGCCCTCCCTTCCCTTCCAATGAAGGCTACGGGAGGTATGGCCAGGCCTCAGGGCTGAGCTGAGCGGGGCATGACCAGGCCCCAGAAGGCCACTGTCATTAGGGAGCCCCCGCCCCCACCGCCCCCTTGATAACAGAGCATTTATCAGCATTTAGCACCCCATTAGAAAACAATGCCTCACTCATTAGTTCAAGCTCTCCTTAAACAGCTTTTTCCAAAGGAAGGAATGCAGGGACATTACCAACCCAGCTGTTGATTAGCTCCAAAAAACCCTAAGTGGACACTGTCCTATCTGCCTATACAGCATTAGCTAGCAGACCACATGCTGGCTACGGTCCATGCTGTGGGATAGAGGAGGAAGAGATCTCTGCTTAAGCATTGAGTCGGGAGGGAGGGGGGCACGGGGAAGCCAGCAGACCATGCTGTGCCCACAAGTCTCTGCCAGGGCTGCAGCCAGGAAGCAGAGGGGAGGGGCCAGCCCTGCGGTAGAGCAGAGAGCCCCACCCAGCCCAGAGGGCATGCTGAGATGCTGGGGGAGCCCGATTTAAACTTAAACCAGCAAGGGGTCTGGGACAGACATTGCATAAACCAGTTTGACCCAAATCAGTTAAGTCTGATACTACATTCAAACAGGTTTATCTCAAACTGGTTTCAGCCATTTTCAATGTGCTTTATATGCACTGAATGTTTGTTCTGTTACAGGTTTAAACCAGTTTCTGATCACTTAACGGGTTTATGTGTAATGTCTGTCCATAGGCCCAGTAGTTACAAAACTGCATCTACAAAAAGAAAGAAAAAAAAAAAAAAGAATCAGAGGCCAGGCTCTGGTCCGTTTAGACACCTGCATATTCAGATGCAATCCTCATGACAAAACTGTGGCCCATACATAGATAGTACAGTCATTAGCTAGACTCCACATGCTGCAAATAGCCAAATCTTAAAGCCATCCATTCCATGAAAGCACAGACTTGTCACTACAGATCAAAGAAGTTATCCAGTAGTTATCTATTGACTGTGACTCAAAGGTATCTTTAGTTGTCATAGCACTGAACATTATATCTTTTTAGGTGACTAATAACTAGAAAGTGAGATGGCCATTAGGGCTGGAGTAAAATATTAATTTTTTTGTACAAGAAAGCTCTCCAATATCTTGATAATTGGAATTATCACAGAGAAAGTCTGCAGAAAAACTGGGATTAGAATCCCAATCTGAAGACTGAACTTTAAGAAATCTGAAGTTCTTTAACACACATCCTGAGCTAAATATGCAGGTGTACTGACTTTTTGGAGGCATGTTTGTACATCAGAGGACAGTCATTTTTCTGGCACATTATGCCCATCATCATAAGCATTTGAAGGGATCTGAAGCATCATGTACCTGATTTTCAAGCTCATATTACTATAAATAGAAAATAATTGTATTGAATTCCTCCTACCTTTGATAAAGTAACTAAGCCATAAACATAGGAGCCTATGTGTGAATTCAATCCGGTGTCTTGACTGTGGTACCATATAAATGAACCTTTCCTGGGAGAGCAGGTTGCTATGGGACACCAAACACTATCAATGCCCTACTGCTTTTTCCACACTGAATTATTCTCATTTCTTTCTGGGTTACACCCACCTTCACTTTATCAGTTTAAACAGTAGCCCAGGAGTCAGATCCTGTAATACAGGGATGTATTTCTGAAACTATACTTTGGTAAATCAGAATTTCATAAGGTACACAATTCACCTTGCTGCATCATGCATTTTTACTCATCATTTTTTTAGGTTTGGAGCACTATATGTGAAAGCATGGGGGGAAAAGAAAAAAACATCAACAATGGGATTACACTAAGGGTAAAATTTTCCGATTATGTGATTAGATGTACACACATCCTTAATGACAATAAAACTATGCATTCTTGGGGAGGGTCAAAATACTATTCAATTTGCACCAGGATCTCAAAAGGATTGCAATGCAAAGGTGAAAGATGCCACCATTAAAATCTGAACACTTCTTTAAAAAGAACGCATGCATCTTCAGCAACGAAGAGGCTAAAACCTACGAAAAATTACATGCTGTCTACCCAATTTAAAAAAAAGTGATCCCTCCACTTTTTATTATTCCAGCCAGATTCTAATCAAAATACTGTAACTCTTTGGTTTAACAAAATTTTATACTATAGAAATAAATAAGAAATCCTATTAATATGAAATAACACTATACCATGAAAATGTGAATTCTGAGAGACCCATGCTGAACAAACTGATTATACATCTCATCTGTTGCTAATAACTTGCAAGCTTATTAGGATTGTGAGGAGTGGGGAATGAAGGGAGGGAACAGTAACTGCATATTATTTAAGCCATAGAAAGATGTTACTTTTTTTTCACAATAAGTCTTTCATGCTCAAACAGTGTAGATATCTTATGTGCTTTGCAAAAAAGCCAGACATACAGGTACAAAGTCCACACAACTATGATCTGGGACAAACTCAACATTTTAGACAGTTGGATTTAAACCTAAAAGCAGTATGCTCTCAGTAATTCTCCAGTGTAGCTCTCCTATTCATAAACCTCCCCCTTTCACCATGTATCTGGAAGCAAAATTGGGCCAATAGTATAATTCTAATATATGGGCATTTCTACTTTGAGAAAGTGAGATAACACCAGCTTTTTCCTTTAGGTATTCTTTTAAAACTGAACATTGGTCCATGTGGTGCATCCTTTTCTACTACCTGGGATCAGATGTCTCACATTACATGAAACTATTTCAGAGCTTTCACATTTTACATAAAAGTGTAGAATGCATACTAATACTGAGACAGTGCATTAAGGGTAGAAAATGACAACAAGCACAGGCAGATGAGAAATCCCATAAACTGAAACCATACTCAACTTAGACCATTTAGCATACCTTATCTCTAGGTGCATCTTAAGATACAATGCAACGCATCAAAACCATACACCAGAATTACTTTGCTTAAATAAAAAGTAATGCATCTCACCCAGAAGACCTCACAAGATCAATGCTGCAATTGCCAAACTTTGTTTTCACCCATTTGATTAATAAAAACAAAACCAAAAAAGAAACACCTTACCTTTTTCAGGAACAGTTTCTGTAGTTTTTTGTGAGGCAGCTTTATCATTTTTTTTTTCAGATTCAAAACTGTGATGTGGGTCAGATATTGCAAGTCCTAGAACCATTCTGCCGGGGCTCAACACCTTTCATCTTCTGTATTATCTCGTTGCAACCGGCTTAGCCCAAAGCATCATCAGATTCCAGCTCCAATGAAGCAACAGATTAAAAGGCAAAGGCTAGGCTGGATCTAATCTTCAACTCAAATCAGGTGGATACACACAGCAGCTCTGGCTTCATCTGAAGCACAGCGCTGCTTGTCAGCATGGAGAAAAGAAAGAAAGCAGGCAGCAAGCCTGAGAGCTCCACTCCTCTCTAGAAAAAACTGCAAAGTTAGAAAAGGTTCCCATCTATTTAAAAGAGGCATGTAAATCAACACGAGATGAATGGGAGTTCAATACCTGCCACATCCTTCAAAATGCAGGATACAGAGGAGACTAGATTGTTACCCAGGACTGAAAAGTATCCAGCTCAGCCTGCTGTGTGCAGCTTGCCACAGTACACCTGTTAATTGAGAGTTTTGTATGACTCAACCCAGCACAACAAAATGAGCCTGTCATTTACATTTCTTTTTTTAAATGAGTTAGAGACATTTTTCCTCTGAATGGGCAGAAGAGACTACACAGAGGTTGGTCTCCTATATGTACAGCCAAAGTGATTTATACAAATTACAAATCCTGGGCTTGAGTAATTGCCACATGGACAGGCAGGTTTTCTGCTCCTCTGCCCTCCCTTCAAAGGTCTAACAGGAAGGTACAGCTTTATGCTCTGACCAGGCTAGGCAGCAGGAGGACACACAAGGGTTGTGATGGTTCTGACTTTGCATTGCTTGAGCATGTGTTTCTCGAAACCCAGAAGGAATCCCACTGAAATCAATGGGATAAGCCTATGCAGAGAAAGAAGGAGTTATCTGTGTTAGTCTGAAGTAAGGTGGAAGGCAGGGCAGGGAAGATTGCATCTCTAAGGTGCCACCCTGCCCTGCCTTTTGCCTACGCATAGTGTGGACATAGCCAGCTGAACTGGGACCTAAATTGCTACATTCCTATTACACCAGGCCAAGGCCTTGCCCCGTCCTGTCCACTTTGGGGACTTTTCAGGGGAGAAGAGGTTGCTGGTGGTTTATAAATGCTACAATCCCCCACCTAGCATACTTCCTTCCACCAGTTGCCTTCTCCACCCCAGTCCCCCTCAAAATGTACCATTAGAAAGTGGCATTGCCCACCAGCACCAAGAGTCAGCTGGGGGACAGTGCATGCTGTATTCTGATTGGCTATTTGGGCCATTTGATGTCAGAGTTGTCTGCTAATGCACAGAAGTGTAGAACTGGGATCTCATCATGTGACCTAAAATATGCCCCATAGTGGTAACAGGCAATGGAAAGAAGATAATACAGGGGAAATACAATACTTAAAAGTAAAAAAAAACCAAACAACCCAACCAATCAAAAAAACCACTCTGAAACAAACAACCCACCACCCACTCCCCAATATTTCTGGTTTTGTTTTTTTTCTTTTTTAAGTGCTATGAATCTCTCTTCAAATAAGTTAAAGCTAAAAACCCAATTAAATCTGTAACCAGACTTTTCCCCTGTATCTATGTGTATCTCTGTTCTTCCTCCCCCACTATACTTGCTTTTTTTCCTCTCCCCTCATGTCTCAGCTACCTCAGGAACTGAAATGCCATGGACACTCACAATTCACTGCGAAGTTTTGATCTTATAAAGAGTTGCACATTATGCATAATTTTCTTTTGATGAACCCCATTTCAGAAGCCATTGAGACTACTCATATGATTAAAGGTAAGCATATGCTTAAGTGTTTGGAGTGTTCAACACTTAACAGAGCATTGAAAAGATGACACTACTTATTACCAATGAATGAGGAAGAAATACTTCTTTATCCAAGATAAAAATATTTCACCACTTGTAATTTTAAGAGCACTAGACAGAGCTGGAGAAGCCAACTAGCCACCTGACAAACCTTTTGGAAGGGAGCATGAAGCTTAGTACCTGCAGTCAAACTGGCCCCAGAGATGTCCCACCATAAACTGAACCAACTACCAAAACTATAGTCAATGGCATTCTTCTTGAAGGAGAAGGAAAAGCCAAGGGAGATACAAACCAGGACTATGACAACCTCTAAACAGTTGCCAGGAGCAGAATATTACTCTCAATGAAGACAAGCTGAAGCTAGGGAGAACCAAAGTCCACTATGTTGGGCAATTATTTGCTTCTGGCAATTTCAGAAACTGAGAGCTAGTAAGGAACTGACCGAACCAAAGGATGTCATGGAGTCCAGCAACAGATGTGGATGTCCAACTTCCTTCACAGATTCTTCACATACCTATCTGAAGCCTAGGAGCCCTTAAGATATTCGATATACTATGTGTGCGGGCCGGGGGTGAGCCGGGCCCATCTTTGCGCACGCAGGCTGTGGCCAGCAGCCCGGGCACGCGGGGCCGGAGAGGACCGTAGGGTGGCAAGGCACGCATGGGCTAGAATTAGTCACAGAGGCGTAATGGTTGATTTAAAGATTATTTACTTACACCCAAGATGGTTGCGGTGTAGGCTGGACAGTTTCCAGGTGCAGCTCCGCTTAAATCCTCGTTGGAGGACTATGACAAATTTGGTTCTTTGGCCCTGGAGTTGTTAAAGCTCCGTGGGTTCGAATCCTTAGCATATAGGAAAGGGATACGTCTAGAATTGCGCTCGGCGACGGGGAGAGGCCAGAGGCTGTTTAGACTTCTGTTGCCTTCTTAAGAAATGCGTCGGGTCCGTAAGGATCCACAGCGCTTAGAGATCTTCACACAGCGCAAAGTCTCCTCCTCCTGATGTTCGTGGAGTCTTCCATTGCGGGGGTCTCTTCGGAGTTCTCCAACTTGGGCGGAAACCACCCAAGCTCTTTATATGGCTAGCAAGCCAATCGCTAGCCGCCATGTGTGCATGTATTAGAATTGGCCAATAATGTGGCATGAATCTTCATACAAATGGTGGGAACTCCTTTGCACTGTGCATTTCTGAGATGCAAAAGAAATGCACCATGCAAAGAAAGCTACAAATTGACAGGAAATTCTCCGTTGCACCGGGGTTCTCTTCTGCAGCAGAGAACTCCACCGTGCAAGGAAGCTGCAATTTAGCGGGAACATAATTTAGCAGCGCCGAAGCACACACAAACAAAAAATCACAACTTTGGGTTGTGACATCCCCCCTTGCTGAGAGCATAGCTAAATTATGCTATACACTCATCACTCTAGAACCTTGTCGCGAGTCGTCAAACAAACAGATAAGCAAACAAACAAATAAACAAACATAAAATTTGCTGCCCTGGAATTAAGTTACATAATAATCAAGAAACAATAATTAACACAAATACATAATCTGATTTATAACAAAATTGCACGATCAGGGCTTCAGTGGGCATCATGGCAAAGTCCTACGTCAGGCCCTCACTTCTTTCGGTGATGTTATCCCTCTCAGGGCTCCTCTTCGCCACGCACTCTGAATCTCGGATCTGTAAACAGAAAACTCTCAAAAATAGATTAATGATCTTATTCAACAAACTTAAACAATTTTCATGGCTCAATTGGATGAAATCGTTGAGGATCCATCATCTGGCTCTTCTAAATAACGAAAACCTAACTCATAAGCCAATTGCCATTGGCCTGCGTCTCCTAAAATCTGAAGCTGCCTCTTGTTAAGTCTGAAACGCTGTAGGAGAAATCCAAACATGTATCGCTCCTCTAGGGTTCTCGGTGGCAGTGGTGGAAGATCAGATTCACGATGTCTGGTGCCTTGAGGTCCGGTCGGGTGTCGACGGTCCTGATCAAGAGACAATCTTGGCTCCATCAGGATACGCAGTCATGACAACTGACAAAGAAGATTACTCACAGGTTGGTTCACCATTGGACTGAGCAGAATCCAAAGGACGACCATGTTTTTTCACCCATAAATCTCGAGGCAACTTTCTAGGCTGTGAACGGTTACTGGAACGGTTCCAGGATCTCGTAGATGATGGTGAGGCCATGGTCTTATTTGCTGGAGTGATGTTAGTCCCAGCGCACATGCTCTGGGGTTCCAGGCACAGTACGAGACGCCGATGATTGCTAGCATAAGATGCTCTGCGCTGGTATATTCTGGCCGTCCTGCATGCCATACGTGGGCTTTCTGACTAATTAGTCCTGCAACAAGTGCTGGCAGTGGAATAGGCCAGTGAGTATTAACTGTTATCATGTCGATGTCAGTGACATGTCCTCTACTCCACGAAGCTTGTCTGACTAGGAAGCTTGCTTCTTCCAGGTTCAGCAGGTCGGATCCAAGTTCCATGACTAAACGTCCTAACCATACAGCTAGAGTCTCTTCAGGTTGAATTCTTGATGCTCTACACAAATCCTGCAGCTCAGCTCTGGTGCGAGCATAGTAGGCAGTAGCAATTCGATCAGTCGTTGTTGTAGGGAAACCTGTTCTTTCGGGAGTTGATGTTGTTATAGGCTGAACTGCTGCCGCTGGAGTCACTGCTGCTGTTGTTGCTTCAGGCAGGAGGGGCGGATGCACTCCTCCGCTTGACTCTCTCCTTCGTCAGCAGGAAGGCGTGGTCGGTAGGGGCGTCGCTGCGTTGCTAGGTGGGGTTGCCGGCGACGACGCTGCATCGATGGGCGGAGTCGCTGACCGAAATCTCGCGGGTTCCTCCAAAGCTCCACCCTTCTTTTCTGGTTCTTCCACGCGGTCTCCCTCTTGCTCGGCGCCATCTTGGGCTGGCGTTTCAGGCTCCTTTTTCTCAGCTGCTTCTTTGACCGCTTGGATAGCCATCTGCAGCTGGGCTTTCAAACTTAAATTCTTGTGCATTAGATTCATTACAGTACGAAAAGTTGCACTACATTCTCCCCCCTTGTCGTACCATGGGGCCACCCTCTCATCTGCGGCTCGTTCCTCCGCTTCCAGGTCTTCGCGGAGTTCAGATGGTAGCTCGCGACCCCTCAATCTAGCCGCCATGAGGGGAGGGAACTGGCCGATTGGCTCCGGTTCTTCACTCTCCCGAGCATATCGTAGCCATCGGGCACACTCCCGGGTGAAGGTCGGGTTTGTTTCGCCCGCCAGGTTGGGTCCAGCGAGGGACACAGTATCGAGGGGCCTGAACAGGACCCGCTCGTCTCTCATTATACACCCGAACGCCGCGGGAAGCAAATACACTTCCCTCTCTCTCGGGGCTCCGTCTTCGGAGACTCCCTCTTCTCCCTTTAGCGACAGGTGTCTGCTTACAAATCTTTCACCCGTTCCACCCGCCTGTTGGTAAGCGGTATGCACCTCCAGTTCCTCAAAGCTTTTCACTTGGCATTGGTTAACGCACCAAGGGCAGTTCTTAACCAATTCTAGCTCTAGCGTGTTCTCTCCTGATCCCATCCTCGTTGCCATGTGCGGGCCGGGGGTGAGCCAGGCCCGTCTTTGCGCACACGGGCTGTGGCCAGCAGCCCGGGCACGCGGGGCCGGAGAGGACCGTACGGCAGCAAAGCACGCACAGGCTAGAATTAGTCACAGAGGCGTAATGGTTGATTTAAAGATTATTTACTTACACCCAAGATGGTCGCGGTGTAGGCTGGACAGTTTCCAGGTGCAGCTCTGCTTAAATCCTCGTTGGAGGACTACGACAAATTCGGTTCTTTGGCCCCGGAGTTGTTAAGGCTCTGCGGGTTCAGTAATTTCTTTCCCACGGAGTTGTCGAAGCTCCATGGGTTCGGTTCTTTGGCCCTGGAGTTGTTAAAGCTCCGTGGATTCGAATCCTTAGTATATAGGAAAGGGATACGTCTAGGATTGAGCTCGGCGACGGGGAGAGGCCAGAGGCTGTTTAGACTTCTGTTGCCTTCTTAAGAAATGCGTCGGGTCCGTAAGGATCCACAGCGCTTAGAGATCTTCACACAGCGCAAAGTCTCCTCCTCCTGATGTTCGTGGAGTCTTCCATTGCGGGGGTCTCTTCGGAGTTCTCCAACTTGGGCGGAAACCACCCAAGCTCTTTATACGGCTAGCAAGCCAATCGCTAGCCGCCACGTGTGCATGTATTAGAATTGGCCAATAACGTGGCACGAATCTTCATACAAATGGCGGGAACTCCTTTGCACCGTGCATTTCTGAGATGCAAAAGAAATGCACCATGCAAAGAAAGCTACAAATTGGCGGGAAATTCTCCATTGCACCGGGGTTCTCTTCTGCAGCAGAGAACTCCACCGTGCAAGGAAGCTGCAATTTAGCGGGAACATAATTTAGCAGCGCCGAAGCACACACAAACAAAAAATCACAACTTTGGGTTGTGACACTATGATGGAGTTCAGGGACACTCAAGTAGTCGAGAACAAACAGATGTGATAGAGAGAAAGAGATGGAGACAGAGAATGAGCGCACAAGTAAGTGCAATCCTAATGTACTATAACCCTGTGGAACAACGGTTTCACACTTTTGGCCCCATGGGCCAGGTGAGTAGTGCAAGGCCAGTCCATGGACTAGATGGGACCCCACATGCTAGTCAGGCCCACACACCCAGATCCAGCCTTGAGCACTGGGGATTGGGCCTCCAGTACCCACCCCCATCCAGTCTCACTACAACACTGAGCTACCACAGTGCAATTATTGAGACTCCAGTGTTGTGAGGAGAGAAAGTACTGTCCATGAAAAGTGCTACCGGTGACAGATGCACTAAACAGTGCTCACCTTCCAGGGTACCCCACAGACAGCTCTGTGGAACAGGAAAGACAGTCAATCCACATGCTGATAGAAAGCTCCAGGCACTCCAGCAAAAACAACAGATGTGATGGATTCCTGCAGGCAGTAAAAGAGTTGATGCTCTAGGGCTGGCCAGATCACAAGCAAGCACCATGAAAAAACCCTGTTCTACCCAGGGACAAATGAGCTGTGTGCAAGATGGGAGCTTTTTTGAAGGGGTTTGAGCAGTGATCCCAGCAGATTTAATAGATAATATCATAAGATAAATGCATGTTTCACAGTGAGGGTTATCAACTAATCAGACATGATTCTCCAGTTTTAAAAAAATGCGTCTAGAAAGCACAAAGGGCATGATGACTGACAATGAAAGAGTCTACAGCCTCACAGAATCCCAACCCAGCCCTAGGGGAAGGTTGGAATTAACCTGTTCACATTTAATAGCAAGATCTGCATGGTCTCAGTTCAGATTCTGAAAGCTGGTCCATCTGGAGATGGTGCAGCCAAGAACTGTCATCTAGAAATCACAGGCCCATAGAATCTTAGAAAATGAGGGTTGGAAGGGACCTCAGGAGGTCATCTAGTCCAACCTCCTGCTCCAAGCAAGACCATCCCCAACTAGACCATCCCAGCTAAAGCTTTGTCTAGACAGGTATTAAGAATCTCCATGGATGGAGATTCCACCACCTCTCTGGGTAACCTGTTCCAGTGTTTCACTACTCTCCAAGTGAGAAAATTCTTTCTACTAACCAGCCTAAACATCCCTTGCTGCAATGTAAGACCATTGCTCCTTGTTCTGTCATCTGCAACCACTAAAAACAGTATAGCTCCATGCTTTTCTGAATCCCCCTGCAGATAGCTGAAGGCTGCTATTAAACCCTGCCTCAGTCTCCTCCTCTCTAGACTAAATAAGACCAGTCCCCTCAGCCACTCCTCATAAGTCATGTCCCCAGCCCCCTCACCATTTTTGTTGCCCTCCACTGGGCTCTCTCCAATTTGTCCATATCCTTTCTGTATTGGGGGCCCCAAAACTGGACACAGTACTCCAGATGTGGCCTCACCAGTGCTGAGTAGAGGGGAATAATCACTTCCCTTGTCCTACTGGCAACACACCTACCAATGCAGCCCAGTATGCCATTAGCCTTCTTGGCAACAAGGGCACATTGATGGCTTATATTCAATTTATTGTCCACTGTAACCCCCAGGTCCTTTTCTGCAAAGATGATGCTCAGCCAGTCAGCCCCCAGCCTGTACTGGTGCATGGGATTGTTTTGTCCTAAATGCAGGACTTTGCACTTGTCCTTATTAAACCTCATGAGATTCCTTTTGGCCCAATCCTCCAATTTGTCTAGGTCACTCTGAATCCTAGCCCTACCCTCCAGCATATCTGCTACTCCCCCCAGGTTGGTGTCATCTGTAAACTTGCTGAGGGTGCACTCTATGCCATCTTTCAGGTCATTGATGAAGACATTGAATAAAACTGGCCCCAGGACTGACCCCTGGGGCACTCCACTTAATACCAGCTGCCAACTAGACATCAAGCCATTGATTACTACCCTCTGAGCCTGATGCTCCAGCCAGTTTTCTATTCACCTTTCAGTCCATTCATCCAGCTCGTACTTCCTTAGCTTACCTTCAAGGTGTTGTGGGAGACCATATCAAAAGCCTTGCTAAAATCAAGGTACACCATATCCACCAGTCTCCCTGCATGTACAGAGTCAGTCACCTCATCATAAAAGGCAATCAGGTTGGTCAGGCATGACTTGCCCCTGGTGAATCCATGCGGACTGTTCCTAATCACCTTTTTCTCCTCCAAGTGCTTAGAAATGGATTCCTTGAGGATCTGATCCAAGATTTTTCCAGGGACTGAGGTGAGGCTGACTGCTCTGTAGTTCCCTGGATCCTGTTTTTTCCCTTTCTTAAATATGGGCATTATGTCTGCTCTTTTCCAATCATCTGGGACCTCTCCTGATCACCATGAGTTTTCAAAGATGAAGGCCAGTGGCTCTGCAATCACATCAGCCAACTCCCTCAGCACCCTCAGGTACATCCCACCCGGCCCCATAGACTTGTACACATCCAGCTTTTGTAGGCAGTCCCTAACCTGTTCTTTCACCAGTGAGAGCTGCTCACATCTTCCCAAAACTGTGCTACCCAGTGCAGTAGTCTGGGAACTGACCTTGCCTGTGAAGACTGAGGCAAAAAAGGCACTGAACACTTCATCCTTTTCTGTATCCTCTGTCACAAGGTTGCCTCCCCCATTCAACAAAGGACCCACACTTTCCTTGATCCTCCTCTTGCTACCAACATATTTTGCAAGGAATGGCACAACTGAAGTGCTACGGTCAGACAAGGGGTCACAGTATGCAGCAGAATACAATTAAGAGCCAAATAGGGATTTGAGAACAGGATGTCTTCCTCTGGTACCTGCAAAGCACTAGGAAGCCCAAGTCAGCAGAAAAGACAGCTAAGAGACAGATGGCAAGAGGAAAACAGACAAAAAGGGATCCCTGCCTGGAAATGTTCAACTATCACGATGCCCCTCCCAGATACTACTAGCAGCCCAGCCCAGGATTTTATGGGGCAAACATGGTTTTTTTTCATGACCGTACCTTACTGCTGCTCAGTGAAGGAATAACACATGTGACACAGAAGCAATTAGGAGGCTGCCAAGGTAGGCAGACAGCCAACTATAAATAAGATATGACTGAGACCACTTTAAACAGATAAGGAGGTCTGGGTCCAAGTAATAAATAGCCACACAAAATGGCAAAAATCTATTGTTCAATCTGCAATAGAGCACAAGTCACATCAAGCAGCTGCAGAATCAGGACAGAAGAAGATAAATTTCTGCAGCTACCTGAAGGTTAGTGACACATCTGGACAAACAGTCAAACTGAAAATGAGGAAGTCATAGAAAAAGCACTATCCCTCAGCTGATCTGGTATAGGAGAGTCTGAAAAAGGTATAGAAGCAACTCAGAGTACAGACAGAACACTAAATGCTTTCTTTCAGCAACAGAGTGAAAGCAAGTCTCCCATCAAGGAATGGGAAGGTGGATTGAAGATCAGTGTATATGGCAAACACTGAGGACTGATTGGCTGCCGTGAGCAACCACAACAATTGTTCAAAGGAAAGATGCAACTGACATGGGAACTTGGTAGGAGCAGCACAGGTTGCAGGTAGTTCTCTTATGAAAAAGCCAGTTTAGTTTTAAAAATATGGAGTCCTTTCATATTACTACCCAACATGCAGGACAGAAACTATGGATGGGGCAGCAGCCCTTAAATACCTGCCAGTTGTAACTTACATAAATGTGGCTGTCATATTAGCTCAGTGATTCTCAGCCTGGGCACTGCAGCATCCTGGGCTGCCTTGAACCCTTGTTAGCACTGTTAAGTATGTAACCATGATTCATAAAAGAAACCCAGAGATTTGAAATAGGAATCCATAATCTTAAAACATTTCTGCCCTGTTGTGGTCTTTCTGAGTTCTCTGCAACAGACAAATTGCTCTAGTATTTTTCTGCAGTCAAAAAATGAGTGAAAGCTAAGAGCTGGCATTTTCTGAGAGATGCCTTGGTTCTACCAACAGGTGTCTTGAGTCTAAGAAAGTTGAAAACCACTGTACTAGCTTTCCACGATCTGCAGAGCCTGCCAGCAGAATTCAATTATTTCCTACCTGTGTGGACTTTTAACTCCCTTTAATTTTCCCTGATCCTGAGGAAGGGCATGTGAGCCCAAAAGCTTGCAGAAACAGACAATTTTTTATGATTTCTTAGTTGGTCTAATAAAAGGTATCATCTCTGAACCAAGAGTTCTAGAGTTTTGCATTCCAGCAGAATTCAAGACATTTAAGCAGTGTTAATTTAAGAAGTGTGAGAAATGACAGTATGTGAAAGATCATTTCTCACCCCTTGTCCTCGCCTCTCAGTGGAGATTAGGAGGGTGGCTGAAGCTGGAGCTCCTTTGACACAAAGATAAGCAGAAGCTACATACAAGCTACGGGTCTCTTGATAGTCCCTTGACTTTGGAAGCTCCCATCCCCTTACATCTGCCATGATGTAAAACCCACTTAGTCTGATGAGGATTTTCAACATGGAGTATGTTGGAGCTTGGAGAGCTTTGGATTCAAATGTATCTCCCTTGTAAAAAACTGCTCACCTATCTCGATGATCTCAGCATATTACATCCCTAATGGTCTGTATTTTTACTCGTGAAATGGCACCCCTTATATAGAAAGCGCATTTCAACTGGCTTTTTTCAATCTAAATTAAGCAAATAAATGTACTTTGAAGAAGCACTATAGAAATGTTAACAGAGGATGGTGTTGTGCCTTTAAGGTAAAGTCCCTTGATGTTGGGTCTCTAAGATCAATCCTCTTTTCAAAGGAAATCCTGTTTTACGCTAAATAATTTTAAGGGTTAGACTGGAAACAGCACTGAAGTGCCTTTTTTGTACTGTGTTAATGCATCAGTAATATTTGAAGAGTTCTGAAAAGCCACAGCATTAGGGGGAAGCTTAAAAGCAGTCTGAACTACAATTCTAAATTCCTCCTTTTTTTTCCTTAATGGCTCAAGGCATACCTTTAATATTATTTAAGGGTGTGTGTGTTCTAAATTCTGCCACGGTTACTATGGTAGATAATTATTTTTTTATTAAATGTCACAGTCAATGGACATCACGCATACCATCTCATCCTTGCAGCTGACTGTATCATTTAAACAAGAACTAATGCATTTCCTCCTTACATTCAGGCATCACCACATGCCCTTTTGTCTGCGTCTGCACATTGTTTTGTGCTATATATGGTTCATCTTGGTAGTATAACTGAAAGGCATTCTTTTTTGTGGCACAAAGAGGTGGCTTGGTACATTGCTGAAAATTTACATTACGCCCTGTATGTTACCAATCTGGCCAATGCTGGAAAATCATCACCTTTAATAAACGATAAAGCAAAAAGGCTTAATGAACTATAATCCTGTTCTGTCTCCTGACCCTGACATTTCATAGACTTTATAGATGCTTTGATTTCATAGATGCTTTGCCCCTGTGAGAGAGGAGGGCATTTGGCACCAGACAGAAGCCATTCCACAAACAGAAGGCAAGGTTGTGCCTTGCTTGACTAAAGAATGGATGCAATATCCTCTGAGTAACTCATTCAAAATAATGGAAGAAACTAAATTCTGCATTGTGTACTCCTGTATGTTTGTACCATGCCCACCACTTTTGCATATCATAGAAATAAAAATCCATCACACCGTTCAGTAAGTGTTAAACTGTATTTATTATATTGAGATCTACTGATCAACAGCCCCACATAAGAGCAGGTGTCACATTAATTATTGTTCTATTCCAGTCTATTGTATCTACTGTTCTCGTCTCTTTTGTCATTGTCAATTTTACAACTTAAAAAGGAAAAAAACAAAAACAAGACACCTACTTACCAAGGCGGTGAGGAAGAAACTTGAAAAAGCAGCCATTTAAAGCATTCAAATTTAACATTACATTTTGTCCCTATCAATGTGTAGGACACATCTAGTCAACATGGATTCCTGCACCTGATAACCCTTCCTATTACTTCATGTTCTGAAAGATACTGTTCTTCTCCTTGTTATCATTTAACTCTATGGTTCCAGGTAGTCCAGTCATCAACGACCTCATCATGCTAGGTGCTTTAGAAATGCAGAACAAAGAGAACGCCTCCCCACCCAAAGCCAAATCAGGAATCCAGCAATCCCTAGTGGTGATGGGTTCTGTGCTGTTGCATGGCCCACACAGCATTTTAAATACAGCAATCACGCTCACAAAATGATTAACTAGGAATGCTTTGGGAGTCCCATAATGTAAGTCAGTTTCTTGCTTGGCCAATTGACTTACTTGCAAATATACATTAATATTTAGGTTTCATCAGACCCAGCAAGATTTGCTTGGGTTTAGAGAAGAATCCATGGATATTTAAATAGCCTGAAGTGATAAATTTTCTCTTCACAGTAGGAACTTTGACATACAACTCCTGGTAACAATCATATTGTGTAGTTACCAGTATGTCAATACAATCTCTTTATTTTCAAAGGGCAGCTCTGCTGGGTATGTTGCAGGTAAAAACCATGCATTGGCTACACAGCAGAATCCACTTAGTGTTTGGCCCTTCAAGCAAAAAACTCTTATTCACTTTGTTGAGAGTTTTTCTTGGTAAGGATTGTAGGCTTACACCTGGAAAGACCAGCTTTACTCCAGAAGGCAACCATGTTAAAATGTCATAATCTTACTCCACAGAACTGTTCACCAGGGGTGACCAACCCAAAGCACACATGCCACAAGTGGGGCACTGGCAGCTGCTGCATACAGCACACAAGCCCTGGGTTATCAGTAAATGGCAGTACTGGAATAGAGGTAGCTGGAATTCAGCCTCTGGCTATGTAGAGCAGAGTAGGGGCAAGTTGCTGCTGAGAGTAAGTGTTTGGTATCACCACCAAAATCCAGGCTGACCCTGCCCCAGGCCCCCCGCCTCTATTCCAATGCCCTAGAACACAAAATCTATATCAAGGACACCTCTGGGGAGTAAAGATAAGAGTGGCAAAAAAGGAAGCAACAGAGCTTAACTTGCAGCTCACCAGCCTAAAAGGTTGGCTACCACTGACACATTGTAATAGCAGTTCCCCTTCTCCTCTCGCTCAGAGTCAACCAAGAAAGGATCGTTTGGTAGGGATGATGCTGTCTCAGGCAGGGGGGTGGACTGGTTGACCTTTAGGGTCCCTTTCAGCCCTACTTCTCCATGATTCTGTTCCTTTTGATGTGACATTGGAATTGCTTATTCACTTCCAATCAGCTGTACCCATGTAAATCCATCATGGAAATTGAAACTGTACAGCTGTAAATGAGGAATGTATGCCTAACCCCACCCCTTCTCCCAAATAACTGACAAAACTAGCTTGACTTCCAAATTTGTGGAACTGGCATTTAGGGAAAAAATCTAGTTGTTTTCAAGTACAGTGTGCTTGATTGGGAATCTCAGATTCAGGAAATAAACTCATGGGCCTTTTTTTCAGTCACTTTGTAAAGCTGGAAGTTGCACTGTCAACAAAGTCACTTTGAGGAAGGAGAGGAATGGTGAGTTGGGAATGGTGCCTATTTCTTGCTAGGGCAACTGGGATGCCTCCAACCCCAAGTGCCATGTTTTATTCAGTTTTCTGCCATCACTGGCAGAGGCAACTGAATCTAACTTTTACCCTTGGGTTCTGTTTACTTAGTTTGAGCAACAGCTGGTCTGGTAGAACTTACTCAAGTTTTTGAGACAGCATTTGAGCAACCCCTACCTCGTAGCCCACCCTCACGCCACACACGGGCACCATGTGACCAACCACTACTTCATAGCCACACACACACAGAGCATATGTCCGACCACTACCTCCCTTGATGTTGGGTTTCTAGGATCAACTTCTCTTCAAAGAAAAGCCTGTTTTACACTAAATAATGTTAAGGTTTGGGCTGAAAACAGTACCAAGGTGCCTTTTTGTACTGTGTTAACGCATTGCTAATATTTGCACGCACACACATGCACGTGCACACATGCACACACACAGCATACGACCACTACTACCTCATAGCCACACACATGCGCATGCGCGCACACATACACACACACACAGCATATGACCAACCACAACCTTATAGCCACCTATATGCACACGTGCGCGCACACACACTTTCCTTAGTATCTATCCTTAGAGAACCGAAGCAGAGGAGTGGGTTTCTCTTAACTGTGGGCAGGAGGTGGACCCTACCCAACTACAGCACCTGCTTTCTTCCTTCCTAAAGCAAAAAATAAGAGGCTTCTCCATAGTGTTGCTCTCACCTCCCACACAATGTGTCTAGATTTTAAAGCTTCCAACAATAAATCTGTAGTGCTGTTTTTTAAAACTTCAGCATCTCAGGGCTCTAATTTCTTGACTGAAAACAGGGAGCAATTTTATTCATTCATTTTAAGGAGGATTTTCCTCTTTTCAGCTATAGTTTTGTGGGGGTCAAAATATCTTTACCCTTTGAATATCATTATCATCCCTTTGAATTTGGAGTTCACATACAAAATATTTATTGAAAAGTGGTGCTCACAGATTTGGTCTCCTGGGCCAGATTATTAGCATAGGGCTACTTCATGGGCCTGATCAGGCCATGCTGCCTCTGCCTGGCCAGAGCCTGATCTCAGCCAGTCAGGACAGCACAGGTCCCCAAGGTCTGACCCCAGTTCATAGGGGCAGGGCAGAGGTAGAAGCAGTAGGGCCCCAGGATCCAATCCTAGCTAGGTAGAGGCAGCATCACCCCCACCCAGACTTTGCCTCCTCCTTCCAGCTGCCAAAACCATGCCTACACACACTTCTACGGATGTTTCCTGCAACTTCCTCAGTTGGAATGCTTTGCACACATAGCCCTATGAATGTCCTAGGTTAAGAGGCACAGAAATGAATTTGGGGCAGATCAATAGGATGAGGTTTTTGGAACCTGTGTTCCAATTGTACCTTTTTGCCTCTTTGTCTAGGCACACACAGTTGCAAAGGCCTGGTTTCAGACTTGCACCAAAGGCTGGTTACCCATTTGACCTAGCAGGATACTTGGTCATTCAGGTTAGGAAGTCAAAAGAGGCTGGATGTGATGCTGGTCACATCACTCCCTGCCTATCATGAGCTACAGAACTGAAGTGCCTTAATCATGCCAGCCTAATAGACCAGTTGGCTCAAATAGACCTTTTACCTTTTTCCCCCTTTAAAGACAAACACAGATGCTCCTGCTCAGAGTTTAGTTTGAAGGGACCAGCAGCCTTGTTTTACCCTGGTCAATTTAAATGATAGAAGCAGAAAGGAAATAACTCCTTTCTGAAGAGTTATTTAGATCTGAAGAGTCAGTATTAGAATTTAAGTCTTTTTACCCCACAAATGTAAGTAAATCATCTATTGTGTTGGTATATTTTTCTTCCTTAATCCAAGTGCTGCAGAAACCCAAATGAATCACGTCTGGAAATCTAATCTCAACTGTATGTGCAAACTCTGAAAATAAATTATTTAGAGAGCCTTCTTGAAGAGGCCAGGAAGCCAAGACATCAGAAAGATATCTTGATTTCTGTAAACCAAGCACTGTGTTGGGCTTTCAAATACCCTCCAAGATAGAAAGTTAAGCTGGAAAATGTAGTCAGGTTGCCTAAAACTTGCAGTTTAACCATTCAAGTGTCATTTAAGATGCTGTCAAGTAGTATTGGAGAGATTAAATCTCCTTTACATCTTCAGCTGCTCTACAGCTAAAATTATAGCCCGGGCTTATATTTAAGGTCATTGTTCACCCCCCATTCAGACCTCTCAGCTCATGAAAACAGGAGATATTTAAGAGAAAATTTCAAAAAAATGAGGAAATAGTTTTTGAGAAGACACTTTAATATGCACAGTTCTTTAAATACTTCAAAAGAGTCTAATTTAAGACTTAAAAGTCAAGTAATAGAGCCTTTGAATTATACAGAGAGGTTAGATTTTGAAGAGGGCTTAGCATGTTCAAAACAGTTTTGTACATTGAATGCCGAACTCCTTTTAAGATCTCGGTGTCACTGTCTCAGGGGGTCACTAAGTAGTTTTGAAAATGAAAATCTGGCCCCAACTACAAGTCCTGAGCACTTGAAAAAAAATCTCTCCCCAATTGGTTTTGAAATCTGGTCTATAGTACAAAGATGCCACTGGGAAATTGCATTCCTATTATGGATAGAATGAAACTCTCACTATTTAAGATTGTAACCCAACTTCCATTTTAATATTATCTTATTCCATTTTATTAAATGCATTAATCATGTTTATTAGAGATGTGTTTAAAAAAAATCAGCACAGAATAAGACTACATTCTAGCAGGCATTAAGTTTCATAGTTTCGTCTCATAGTTGGTTTCATAGTTGGTAGGGTCAGAAGGGACCTGAGCAGATCATCAAGTACGACCCCCTGCCACGGGCAAAAAAGAATCCTGGGGACAAATGACCCCGGCAAGGTGATTATCTAGCCTCCTTTTGAAGACCTCCAGGGTAGGAGCCAGCAACACTTCCCTTGGAAATTGATTCCAGATCCTAGCTGTCCTGACTGTGAAGTAGTGCTTCCTGATGTCTAGCCTGAACCTACTCTCGGTCACCTTATGGCCATTATTCCTAATTACTCCTGGTAGTGCTCAGGGGAACAGGGACTCTCCCGTTGCCTGCTGGTCCCCCTTGGTAAGTTTATAGACAGTCACCAGATCCCCTCTCAGCCTTCTCTTGTGGAGGCTGAACAGGTTCAGGTCCCATAGCCTCTCCTCGTAGAGACTGCCCTGCTGCCCCCTGATCATGCAAGTGGATGTCCTCTGGACGCTCTCAGTGCTGTCCACATCCCTCCTGAAGTGCAGCGCCCAGAACTAGAAGCAGTACTCCAACTGCAGCCTGACCTCCCCTCACCCAAATTAATCATATGGTGGTATGTAAATTAAATTTCAGGCTAGGGACAGACATTTAAAAAGCCCAAGGGAGAAATGATGTAAGTTACATGGTTTTCTGTAAGAAGTGTACTTTCAATCAGTAGCGAACAGAACACAGCTTGCCCTGTTATACAAACATATCGGCCAGTCACCATACCGGCCCACCTCTCTGTCTGGACAGCCTCTGCCTGCCTACATGTGCCTGCCATGCCTTGATGTAAACAATAAGTTGTTTTGTTAAGACAGGAGGCTACCTATTTTAAAGCTCAATGCCAAGGGCGTATTACATGTCTCTGAAGCTCCCCAAGCACAGAGCAGCCCCCAGCACTGCAGTGGGGTCTGCACAGCATAGCCGCAGCTGCCACTTGGCTTGTGCTCAGGGCCAGTGGCTGAATAAGCTACCTCCTGCCAGGAGGGGAGCACAGAGCAGTGGCTGTGGCTGGGCTGGGTAGACCCTGATGCAACTCTTCTGGTGCTGAGCCCCACCATTTTGTGGCAAGCATAAAACATCTTCCCTAAACCCTAAAAACATGCACAAACTTTAATTGATTTCTTCCCTTCAAGCTGTGGACAAGCAAAACTCATGACATGGGTGACACTGTGTATGTTAAGACACAGCAGGGTGAAAACTGCAGGCCTGCTAGCTCCTGCTGAGGCCACGAAGCCTGCCAACTGTCAAAGGCATAGGTGCAGGGGGGTTTTGGGTCCCTGTACCCCTAGGTGCTGACAGACAAAACTCGTGACATGGGTGCTTGTGCAACTGACTTTCTGTCTTGGGGCAGCTGATTGTCTGTATTGATTATTTCCTCTTCTTAGTCTGTGGTTTCATAGCTTGTTAACTTGTTATGCAGTAGCTAGGTACTGTGTATTGAGCTGGTCCCTGAGTGAATCATGATTAGTTGGTAACTGGTAACACAGTAGCTTAGCAGCCAGGCCAGCAATAGTCCTCCCCCCTCCCCTCCCCCAAGCACCCATGACGCGAGTTTTGCCTGTCAGCAGCTAGGGGTGCAGGGCCCCAGAACCCCTGCACCAATCTCCGTGACAGCTGGCAGGCTTCATGGCCTCAGCAGGGGCTACCATTCCTGCGGCTTTCACCCTGCTGCGTCTTAACACACAGTGTCATCCATGTCACAAGTTTTGCTTGTCCACAGCTTGAGGTGCAGTTTCCCCCAAACCCCTACACCTATCTCCTTGAAACTTGGCAGGCTTTGTTGCCTGAGGAGAGGCCACCACCCCTACAGTTTTCACCCCCCTGTGGTGTAACACCTACACGTGACATGAGTTTTGCTTTCAAGAATTTGGGGTACAATTCCCCCCAAACCCCTGCACTGACCTTCTTGAAACTTGGCAAGCTTCATGCTCTCCACAGAAACTACCACTCCTGTGAGTTTTATCCAAATCAGACAAACAACAACAAAGTTATAGATATTTCAGTGATTCCCCATTATACCCTACAGCCAGATCTCCGAGGCAGCTCTGAAGCTTCAGAGCCGCTTTGGCCGGATCAGAGCGGGAACCCGGTCCAGAGCTCTGAATCAGTTCCCTGGCATCTGAAGTGGCCAGATCCAAAGCCAGATCGAATAGCTGCCTACTTGCACAGGCCTACAATCTATTATGAGATATTTCATCCACCAGTCCAAACACCGGCAGAAGAAGATTTTAGGGAGATATTTATATTTATTTATGTCAAGAAGCAAGATTTTTTGCGATATCTTTTATTGGACCGATTGTAGAGTTGGAAGAGCTGTTGAACAAGCTTCTGAGCATGAAATGCCCTTCCCTCAGGTTATACAAATCAAGTATGCCCCTGATGGTTCAAAGGTTATGCTGTTGTTTGATAAAGGATGACTAAGATTTAATTCAGTCATAGGTGATTTTGCTTGTTGGAAGGAAGCAAAGTCAAAGGTTTTAAACAGCAGTCACCTGTGCTTAACTGACAATATAGGGGTAAAATTGTCTCTGTCCAGGTTAGGAATGATTCCACTAGCTAGGATAGTGTTTGGGCCCTTCACCAAGGAAACTTAAAAAAAATATCTAGAAATGATGGGGAAGAGAGGGGAGAGAAAGGATCTGCAGCATGGCAGACAGAGTTTTGAGACTAGTATATTGAGGTATCTCAGATTAGTTGTACCTACTTATGCAGTAAGTGAAATAGTAAGCTTTACTTAAGATTGTATGCGTTCATATAGGACTCTTATGCATTCATATAGGACTCATTACTTATTACTATATGGGACTCATTACTCATACAGGACTCTTATTACTTGCATGCACTCATATGGGACTCAAATTACTTGAGTTCTTTTCTCTCCGATTGCTATAGATAAATAAGTACTGTATTATTTGAAGATTTTGTCACTGCCCTTTCCTGCTGACCACAGCTACAAAAAGTCAGTCTCTGCCAGATGTCAAATCCACCAAGGCCTGCTGATCAAACAATGATGGTTAATAAAGAGGTTATAGTCTGTATGATGAGTAAAAAAGAAATAGGATGAATTGGAAGATCCCATGTTGAGAGAAACACGTGCTAAGCCTGTCAGTTCAAAGGGATGCCCATAAGTAGAGTACGAAGAGGTGAGAGAGGCCGAGTGAAAGGTTATAAGCACAGCCAACTCTGAACTGCAATACAGGCAGTTTCTAGAAGAATTCTACATATGTGGCATCCCAGAAGTAACTCTTACTCTGACTCCCAACACAGAGCTACAGCATCAAGACATACAGCACTTCATTGTCTCAGTTATAGAAAGACAGTTGAAAGGGAGTAGGCTCAAATAATTTATTCCAGCACATAAAGCACTGTTGTACCTATAGTAACTATAATTGTCTCAATAGCACACAACCTATACTTTCAAGGTTTGTTAGACACATAGCTATCATCTGAAACCAGCATTTAACTATTTAGACATTATTTTAAAAAATCTAGTTCATATCCAATACTTAGTTAGCCAAGATGTATCCTCCTGAAGCAGGGGTGGACAATTATTTTGGCTGGAAAACCACTTAATGAGTTTTGGTGAGCTGTCCAGGGCGACAAAGGTAGCCATGCCCCTTGGCAGGTGCTCTGCCCACTGGTTGCCATCTTGGGACCAGAAATTCTGCCCCTATCCCTTGACCTTTGCCACTGGACGTCCCTCCCTTGCCCCTGGAATTACTCCTTTTGGGAGGAGGAGGGGTTGCCATCTTGGAACTGGAGAAAAAAAACAAATCATATACTAAAAGTCAAACATCTACTATAACATACTTTAATTTTATTTCAAAAAATATTTTTGTCCTGATTTATGTGCGTTTCCATAGCATATATAGAAGTGACTGCATAATAGCTCAAAAATAAAATTTTACTCTTGTATATTGTGTATGGGAGTGTGTATGGAGTGTGGTTGGGGGGGGTGTGGTGGGGCATGGCGTGGGTGGTGGGGTTGTAAGGGGGTGTGGTTGTTTGTGTGGAAGGGTGGAGGGTATGTTGGGAGTGCGGGTGTGTGTATATGTAGGGGAGTTGTGGGGGCAGCTTGGAGTGTGTCAGGGTGGTGGGAGCACAGAGCTCGGAGCCCATGCCCAGTGGGGTGGCAAGAGTGCAGAGCTCGATATAGGTGTGTGGGGTTTGTGGGGTGTGAGGAAGGGTGTGGGGACCCTCCTCCAGGCACCCACCCCATGTCATACAGCCCCTGCCACTGATGGCAGGCAGCAGGCCCTTGGGGTGTTCGTAGTCTGAGCAGGTGCAGCTGCACAGCGGCACATGGCTCCAGTCAGTTCCAGGAGCTGCACATGGCAGCAAGAAGCAGAGCCAAGCTGACCCACCTCTGTTGCATGGGGCTCCCCACGGCTTATGTGGAGCCCCTGGGACTTATGTGCCACTGGGAGGAAGCCCCACACAATGGAGCCAGTGGCCTGGCCGCACTCCCTGCAGCCTCATGCAGCTCCTGGGACTCCATCAGGAAGCAAGAGAAAGCAGGAGGTCCTGCTGCTGCTGTGGCCAGTGGTGGGGCTGTGTACCATGGGGGGGGTCCCCACACCCCTCCACCCTCCCTCACATGCCACAAACCCACACCTGTAAGCTACCCACCCGAGCTCCACACTCCCACCACCTCACTGGCTATGGGTCCTGGGCTCCGTGATCCTGCCAGCCCCACACTCCATGCTCCCGCCCAGCTGTAGCTTCCCCCACCTTCTGCCACCACTTCCCTACCTGTTGCTTGGAGCAAGTGGTGCAGCAGGGACACGAGGAGCCACTGGAGGCCAGAGAAGCCAAGTAGATCCCCTGGCAGCTGCAGCAGTGATGCCTCCTAGAAGCTATGCGTGCTGGCTGGGGCCGAGGCCAGGGCCAGGGCCAGGTCCCTCCCATGCATGAGGGTGGAAGTAAAGCCCACAGAGTGTGCAAGGTACAGTGCAGTGTACACAGACTGTGCGGGGTACAATTGGTGGGTGCCTTTGGGCCGGATGAAATCACCTGGCAGACCAGATCTGTCCCTCAGGCTGTATTTTGCCCACCCCTGACCTAGAGAATCACTTCTATTCTGCTGAAGTATATAATAGATAAAAGCTCATAGTGTGCTATTTTCCTGATTCATCTTCAGTCAACTGACTATCTCTACCACACTATTGCCCAGACCTAGACTACAAATCTTCCTTGTCTGTCATTGACACTCTCAAACACTCAGCACTGCTCCACAGGAGACTGTCCCCTGAATATCAAAACCATGAAGGCAGTCTATGAACTGCTGAAGATGGGCTAATTAGTATTGGAAGCAAGCTAATCAGTGCTGTCATTCAGGAGTACTAATGAGCCTTCATACAGCATGACTGGTGCAAGGGTGGAGCCAAGATTTCAGAAAAGGGATTGTAAGAGCAATGACATGCTGAAAGGGTGGCTGCACCCTAGCTCCCAGCCCCCCTGCTCCCAACATTAGGTGAGCAGACTGCACTAATGGAGCAGCAGCAAAATTTTTTAAAAGTCTCTCAAGCAGGTAAAAATCTTTCCTTCCCTTCCATGCGCAGAGGTATGTTCCTTTCCCTGCTTGCTACTTCCACGACCCACAGCTGAGCCCTCAGTAAGGGTGGCTCCAGATCCTTACATCCTGCTGCACACGGAGGGGAGGGGATTCTTACTTGCTTCAATGACTTAAAGAAGAGAGGCCCTGGCTGCTTCTCCTGTGGTATAGGTGATTTTAAAAAGTTGAGGGGGGGTGAAGGCAATCAATCCCCACCACTGCACCCCACTTGATCTGCCCCTTAACAGCTATAACTATTGTTTTTGGTTAAGAAGACAACCTGCATGATGCCTTCAAACATGCCACCATAAGCCAAAGCATAGGCCACAATGTTTATTAACACACTGTTGAGCAGCTATTCTTCACAAAGCAAGAGCAGTCAAATGTTGAAAGTTAGTTTTCTAATGCTGTATTTTTTTTTAAGTATTAGAGGCTGTAATTCTTTACACTTGCTTAGGTACTTGAGTAGTAACATTTTAGTATTATTCGGTCTCTAATGTGCATTAATGAGAATAAAGGTACCACAAGCCAAGCGGCAGCTGCGGCTATGTTGTGCAGACCCCACTGCAGTGCTGGTGGCTGCTCTGTGCTTGGGGAGCTTCAGAGCCATGTAATACGCCCTTGGCATTGGGCTTTAAAATGGGTAGCCTCCTGTCTTAACAAAACAACTTATTGTTTATATTAAGGCATGGCAGACACATGTAGGCAGGCAGAGGCTGTCCAGACAGAGAGGTGGGCCGGTCTGGTGACTGGCCGATATGTTTGTATAACTGGGCAAGCTATGTTCTGTTCACTACTGATTGAAAGTACACTTCTTACAGAAAACCATGTAACTTGCATCATTTCTGCCTTGGGCTTTTTAAATGTCTGTCCCTAGCCTGAATGTTAATTTACATACCACCATATGATTAATTTGGGTGAAGGGAGGAAATCAGTTAAAGTATGTACACGTTTTCTAGGGTTTAGGGAAGATGTTTTATGCTTGCCATAAAATGGTGGAGCTCAGCACCAGAAGAGTTGCAGAATAACCATATTGGTACTTAGTTTTGCAAGTGAATGTATAAGTTTCAACTGAGCTGTGCAGTGACAGTTAAATCCAGCCAAGTACGGCGAGTACTAGTGCTTCTGCTTATGGAATGAGGGTCTTCAGAATCTATTCTGCATTTTGGAAGTGCTGAAATGAAGGGAATGGAGGAGGGAGAAAGCTTATTCAGAAAATAATTTCAAAGGTCCTTTGTATATTCTACATGGTGCAAAAATATGTACAATTGTACATAAAATCTGCAGATGCTTTTGCAGATCTATGAATGGGAATTCCATGGAGTTCCTATGTGTATGGCAAATATAGTTTCATAGTTTCATAGTTGGTAGGGTCGGAAGGGACCTGAGCAGATCATCAAGTCCGACCCCCTGCCGTGGCAGGAAAGAGTACTGGGGTCAATTAACCCCAGCAAGGTGTTCATCCAACCTCCTCTTAAAGACCCCCAGGGTAGGAGCCAGCACCAATTCTCTTGGAAGTTGGTTCCAGATCCTAGCTGCCCTGACTGTGAAGTAGCACCTCCTGATGTCTAGTCTGAATCTACCCTCTGCCAGCTTGTGACTATTATTTCTAGTCACTCCTGGTAGTGCTCGGGGGAAAAGAGACTCTCCCAATATCATATTGTTCTGGTATAAATTCACCTCCTCCCTCTTACCCCAAAAAAGAACCATCAAAATCAAAATCAAATCATATGGAAGATCAACCTATAAACAGACCCCTAATAATTGGGTTGTAGTTGTTCCATAATGCCCAATTTTTCAGTTGACTCTCAGAGAGAGACTGACTGAGGTTTGGGAGGGAAAGGTTTTCTCTTCTCCCCCTCCCCCCACAAAAACTGAATCTGAAAATATGGAGCTGATTTTTATGCAGAGTTGACTTATAACCAGAACAATACGATAGCTAGTTTTGAATCTCTATATACTATATTATACACATGCCCCATGAGCCTGAACTTGAGCATTTGGTGTGGCCTTCTAGCAAATTATTACTGCCCTATCAACTTTAAAGGTAATGTATCCAGTCACAGTAGATCATATTTTGAGTGCAAAGATGGATGTAAGATCATAATTTAACCTAGTTTTCATGGCAGACAATATGAATGCGAGGACAGAACTTGGCCATTTAAGGTGTCATGAGAATGGATTAGGTTTTAAACCACGTGCTATTCTTGTAACCATAATTGTCAACAAGGGTGAATTCACATTGCATGTAAAATTCTCATTGGAATTAGCAAATCTGATAAGGGTACTATCAGAATTAACACACTTCATATATTCAGGAAGACAGAACTGAAAGTTGTACTTCTGTATTTCATTGTATTAATGTTCTGTTCTCTTATTCACTGGCCATTCTTTGTTTCCACACAAGTAATCTCAAAGCATTAGAATGGTCAACCAGCCAAAATTAACAAAATACACATTAATGCAATCACTTTTGAAGCTATTAATCACAATCCTTACACCCTCCTCAAGCCTAGGACTGGCTGTACTATATCTAAGTCATGGTCTTTCTAGTCTAGTGTCCAGGACCATAACCTTTTAGGGATGTCTCCCACCTCACCTTAATTATGCAGTTAAATATAAATTTGTTTTTCAGAGACCTTTTTTTCCTAACAGAAAGCAACTAAGTTAAACCTATGGTTTATCTCCGATTTATAGATGTGGTATAGTTGAGAGTATGTGTGTGGGTGTAGCCCTGGCATAGCATGCACATGTATGCGCATACACACACACCACTATAACAATGGTTTATACCCTGATCTTGGGGCTCATACCCCTGATTAATTCACATCCTGAGTCCAGCTCAACTCTCCCTTAACAATATCATGTGTCTTGCAATTTGACAACTCCGTGTCCTGTGTGTAAAGAAGTGTTTCCTTTTACTGATTTTAAATTGCTTTTAAAATGTTATTAGATAGCACCATGTTTTTATATTATGAAAGAGAGGTAAGGGCATGACTACTCATTATTTGATACATCTCACTCACACCCTCTCAAACATATTCTCTCTCCCACCTTAAGGGAGTCTAACCTTCAAAGCATTTCCTCTCGTCAAACTTATAATTATTTACACTGCCTTTTTTCAGATCTTTTCTTTTTCCACACAGTTATACCCTTTTGGCTAAGTAGAGACAGTCAAAAATCCTGAGGCTGAATCAGTTCAGTCTTCACAGGTTAGTCTAAGCTGTGTAGATTGAACCGATAAGCAAGCGAACAGACATTCGCTTTTGATTCTGGAAATACCATCATATGCCTGCAGTGGCCCAGACCAGAAGCTGCGGGGGCACTAAAGCATGCTTTCCTGCCTAGCTGAAGCAGACAGCTTGGGCCAAGTTTGGCCTGCCCACCCTGCAAAGGGGGGTTTGCAGAGGAGGTGCAGGACATCCTGGGATGCTGGGGAACTGTGCATTAACTTGAATCTGGAGGGAATCTGGGACAGAAGTTCAATAAATCAGTTTAACCTAAATCAGTTAAGTCTGATACTCCATCCATCCAGGTTAATCTTAACCAGTTTTGGCCATGTTCAAAGTGGTTTACGTGCACGGAACTTCTGTTGTGTTACAGATCTGAACGAGTTTCTGATCACTTATACCAATATATGTGCAGCTTCTGTCCCTCGCCTTTGAGTTGAAGTGATCAGAACTGAACATGGGATTCTAAGTAAGAAGATGTGATTAGTTTAAAATACCCTTTGTTTTCAATATGTTTTATTTAGTTATTTTTCACAGAGGACAACTTTACATACCTGAAAAGGATTCTGAAGGAGAGATGGTGCTGGAACCCAAAACCAACTTTGCATCCTCAACAGGTACCAACAGCAGCATAAGGGCTAGCAACAGTGCAATATCTGTGTATGATTAAGCACTTTTAAAAGTTATGTTTTGCAACAGTCAAGATGCTGAATTTTAATACATTTAGTCTACCCAGGACCAGTATGTTTTCTCCCCTTATTAAAGGAATCATTAACAAAGTATACACACATGCAGATAGAAAGAGGGAAAAAAACAACATGCAAGGTTTTTCCACCCATTACATAGATGAAAAGCTTCCTATAGCTTTGGAAATTATCCCATTATCTTACAGAATGTAATGTAATAACACTGTCATAATTATAAGCCATCACAGCAGTGGGTATAATATACAAAACCATATTCAATGCAATTAACTACATGAATATTCAGATGGCCAAAAACATAGAAAATCACAGCTGTTACAAGGTCTTTCCTATTTATGGGACAATAACCATATTTTGGGCTAAATAACAACAGTCTGGGTATTTCTAATAGTCCATGATAGTATTACCATCAGGCTAAGAGATAATATACTCAGGTTAGCAGGTCCACAAATTCAAGCAATCATAACACTGAAGTGAATGTATAATTAAACTTTATCTCCAGACTATAATACACTGGACAGACAGGAACCCATGCCAAGGTTTGAAAACACATTGGAGAGTCTAAGAACAACACTTTCTCTACAGGTCTGCACGGCACCATTGAAAAAAATAAGATCCAACTGACTGGGGTAAGGTGGAAGTCAGAATCATAGACTACCAAAGTGGCTCCGGGGCTGGTATTTTTTTTTAATGAACCACATTCAGTACAAAATTCCCTCTCTTAATCAATTAAATTATTTTTCTACATTATCAAATAACAATAGTAGCCACCATGAAATAAGCCACAAATGCTTCGAACTACAGCTGAGTATACAAGAAAATAAATCATGCATCTTTCTAACAATGTCACAGGATCCAAATATCATGGTCACATCCATAGGTAAATCTTACAGAAAGTCTTAGAACTTCAGCAAAAGCTCCTCCATTCCTTTATGTTTCAGAGGTTAATTATTCTCCCTTTCTGGGAGATGCAAATATTAAAGGATATGTATTCAGTTTCAGAGCAGTAGGAACAACGCCAACACTACTTCATAGGAAAAGTAAGTTTGATGTTTTGATATAATTAAACAAAATACAAGAAACTGGAGATAAAGAATAGATCATAACATCTACTCGATAACTCCAGGACCAGCTTGAGAAATTCTGGGTTTTGCCTACTGAGGTATTTCTATTGTACAAGGAACAGAAATAACAACCTTAAGCATAGATAGCTAGAAAGATGTCCATCTCATTTAGGTATAATTATTCTGATTACAGGTACTTGCCTCTGAATAAATCTATATATACTCTTTAGGGATCTATTGCTGTAGAACAGTACTGCACCAAGTAAATGTCCTTAAAAACAAACAAAAAGAAAAGCAACACATACACAGAAAACGACAGTGCACCGATAGTCTGTGTTCTCACCTAAACTCTGTAGATCTCTGCATATGATAATAATTGCTTATTTGTAAATATCTATATAGAACACAATCTTTTTTTTTTTCCTAAGGGAGCAGTCACTTTTTGGAAACAAGGAAACTAAGGCAGCCATATTTGTCAGGGATCAGCCAAAATAAAAGTTGAGCATGGCAAGTGCATGGGTATTTGCATATTGTACTGCTAGCCAGAGTGCAGGTATTGTGGCATGTAATGTGCAACAGTGAGAACGGTACATTCATTCTCATGCTCTAACTGGCTGAAGTAATTTAATATTAGTGAAACAAAAAATAAAATTTCAAAAGTTCAAAATGATGCAATATTGTCACCATGACTACTCTGGGACAGGGTATTCAACTAACTTGACTTCTCAGTATGTTTGTCCAACATTGGATTTAAATGGATCTTGAGATGATCACATGATCAGTTATGCACAAACAATAAACACCCCCTAAAACAGCAGCAGCAGCAACAAAAAATAACGGTTTAGCCCCTGTTTTTGTGGAGAGGGGTGCAGAGGGGCAGGGGGTTAAGACCTTGTGATCCTCAGCTAAGGATGCAACACTCAGCTTTTGTTCATACTCTTACTTAACTACAGTTATATCTGCCTTGTTTTTTTTTCCTCCAAGCAAGACAGACCTCTGCCGTCAGTTAAAGTTATTGCACATTTAATTCATTTGTTTCTATTAAGAAAGAATGACATTTCACTTAGCCTTTCCAATAACAATGTATGTCTGCACTGGAGTCACAAGCATACTGTAGAGATACCCAAGTGTTAAGAAAGCCAGCTTCAGGACCCAGTATAATCACCTAGCCACAGGAACATGAAGCTCAGTACATGGCAATTTACTGTGCTAAGAAAGAAAACAAATTAGCCTATGCTAAGTTCTACCACAGCTAGACCATGAGTTATTTGAGCTACCCTGCTCAAAGCATCAAAGACCAGTTAAACTGCAGTAATTACACTGTAGGCATATCCACAGTCTATTTCTCAGTCTGCTGCATATGGTATCTTTAAGCTACTCTATTAATTAAGAAACAATAGACACTTCTGTAGCACCTTCTATAGAATTAATACCATGTTGTGAGCAAGTCACTCACCCAGCTTCCTTATTGAGGCCAGTCACCTCTGCGGTCAGGTTTATAGGCTGTTTATTTTACCAGGGCAGACTTATTCCCACCCCCAAATAAAAGAAAAGCCAACAAAACAAATAAGTGTGCAAACAGCAAATAATGAACAAACAAAACTGAAAAGCTGCGGTCTTTTCCCAGGCCCTGGGAGGAAGAACACAGACTTGGTGCTTCTCCCTAAGGAAAGGAAGTGACGGGCCAGGACCAGGACCAGATGTGACCACACCCCATGCCTCTTCTCTCTTTTCCACTCTGCTTCTGGAAGTTTGTAGGCCTCTTTGTGGCTCAGGTCCCTCATCAGTTGTAGGTGCTGTCAGCCTTCTAGCTAGGCCGACTCTTAACTCCTGCTGAGTCCCAGGCAGAGCATCTCCTTCCACTTGTGCTTTGCAGACTTCATGGAATTTATCCTACCACATACACTCACCAATACAAGTGAGGTAGGGAAACAGGTCCAACCATAAAGACACTTTGCCAAAGTCAGTCTGCAGCAAATTTGAGGCATGCATCCATGTCTCCTTACTCCCAAAAGGAATTACCGCAGGCCATCCTTCTCCTCCATTTAGCAGCATTTCCAAGAATTACATGGTCTAACCCCTGAACACTGGATTGAAATAGCTGTCCTAGCACTTTCTTGTTTCAATACCAACTAACCTGTAAGCATTACACAGAAGTCAGGGTATCCCCAATGATTTCTCTTACCTTCTCTGTTTCACGTGGTCCTGTCACTTGCCATATTAATTCTTGCTTTGCCTGATAAACATAGAAGTTAAATACTTGAGTTTATATAATAGCATGCACAATTTCCTATGGAGGTTAAAGAAGACAGACAGAAACCGTTACTGAAAGCTTACCACTTTTCTTGCTCTTTTGGTACGAAACATGAAAAGCCTCCACATGCTTATGGTTTTTAAATGCGTACCTAAGTCTTGACTTTTCATGAACTCTTCAGTTAAACCGTCAGAAAGTAACATCATAAAGCTTTGCACAACTTCTTTTTAGTTGACAAGAGGAAGTAGCAATATTTACATCATAAACCTCAAAACTCAGAGTTGTCAAGAACAATGTTAACTTTAACATTGCTTGTTAACTTTAAAATTGCTGGTGCCATTTACTAATCAGGTAGGTTTCCCACAGAAAAAAAGGCAGATTGCCCCATGTCAATTTGTAAGAAGATTCAGCAAAACCATGTTACTGAGGTTATGCTTTACATTTTAAAAAACATGGTTGGCAGAGGCCCATCTTAAATTCCAGTTAAAAAACACTAAGTGATTAATCTTTATTAAAAGTATATCAGTACATTGATTCTTATTTTCTAAGTAGCATCTCAGAGCTGTCATCTGCCACCGTTTTATAAAGATGCACAATCTAGTCTCTAAAGTGATATAATCTAGTCTCATATAGTGATACAAATTGAATATTACATAGTAAAATAATGTAAAATGTTCATTTTTAAAATCCAATACCATGTGAGGTTCCACTGGTTTGAAATTTAATTTAAAGATGGGTTGAAACCAGAACACTAAATGAAAACCCATACCACAGAATTCAATTAAATGTACATCTAGATTGATAGCTGAAACTTTGGCTAGATTCTACCTCTCTTGCTTGGATCTGAAGTAGGCAAACAGAGATATTCAGATTTGGACAGGAAATTGAATTGAACTTTACAACCTGAGTACATCTCTAGTCTAATTAGAAACCAGGAATTCTGCCAAGGTTTGCAAACTTTTTGGACAAGCCACAAATTTTGAGGCAGTGCAGGAAACAACACAACACTCAATAGCTTCAATTCAAAACTAAGAAAGTTGGTTACTCCAGCTGGGTTTCACCATATTTTTGAGAATTGCTTGCACTTTTCCAGCTTCTGCTCTGCTCTCTTCCTGTAGCATAGGAGGAAAAAACCCAAGCACCAATCCAAAGCAAAATAGAGGTGGACTACTAGTAGCAGAAGCTGCTCTATGCTTCAGTAATGTTGGTGTACTCTTTCAGCCTTTATCTGTAGGACCATAGTATTGTATGATAATTGTATATTTGTAATATATATGTTTATTAATATCAATTCCCTTTAATTTTTTTATATATACTGTATATAGTTAAGTATCTCTTGTCTTGGCCTGACTCTATAGGGAGTAGAGGGATCTAGCCTGTATATTGCAGATCCATTTCACAGCACTCCTGCCTGCCACCCATCCCTTCTATCTGGAATGGGGAGCACATTACTTGGGTACACCTGGGTTACATTGGTATTATATTAGTACCCACACCACAAAGGAGGAAAGTTACTAGTTCAAAGATCATTCCTTTATCTGTGTGTAGAAGGTGTTGCAAGGATGACTTCTGTGTCATGTGCAGCTGCGGTTTCTATCTGCTTCCTTTCCCCAATGAGGATATCATCACCAGTATCAAACAACAACATAGGAAAGAGTCCAGTTCTAGAGACTGTCATGGGATTTTAAGGGCTGAAAAAACCACTGGGCTGCTCTTTCTTCTAGATGTAATAGCTCTGTCTGCTACTAGTGCTCATGTGTCTGGGCAAGCGTGTGCATGTCCTACCCTACTTTTTCTCTCACATTCTTCTTTCCTGTATTTCTGATCTACAATTTCTCATTTCCCACCCTTTCAATCTTTCCCCCTCCATAAATCCTCAAGGGCTCCGAAATCTGTGTGGTTTCTTCTTTGATGGTTGACATGATGTGTCTTGTGCCTAAGGATTCTTTGACGCTGTTGGTAGATAGAAAGAGCAGCGGTAAGTGATTAAGGCAGCTGGCATCATGTCGTTATATTGCTGGTGTTTTCTTGACTACTAACTTATTCTAATGTCAGAGTTTTTGTGAAACCCTGTGACATTTTCCAGCATGTTCAGTCTTATACACATACCGCTAGATGTCAGTGTTGCCCACTGTATTTTATGGCTGAAGCCAGCTGTGTCACACAAGAAGTATTATCAAAGCCCTGCTAGTTCTAAATTAAGAGGGGTTTAGATCTGCATAGCACTGTCCAAGGAGGTGTGCAAGAGTATCCTGCTCTTTGCCTCTCACAGGCAGGTCCTAGGAAACTGCAAACTTCTTAGATCATGCCTTTGTAGAGCTAGTCTACTCAGAAGAATGAGACAGGGCAGTACAGTAAAAATGTGGGTCATATACCAGGCATGTATAACTGTTAAAACATTGAGGTTGATACTGTAGGCCTGTCCATTAAAAGAAGCTGGAATGCATGGCTGTACTTTAGTACTTCCTTTTGGGGACGCACCTCTCTTGGCTTACAGGCAGCCCCCAACCTCAGCCGAGATCACTGTAACAACAGGCTATCCAACCCCTAGTCTCAACAAAGGCCTGGCAACAGATCCAAGTGCCAGCTGTGCCCCTTCATTAACACAGACAACATGATCACTGGACCAAATAACACAGATTATAACATTTAGGGTTAATTCACCTGTTCTTCTACCAATGTCATGTATGCTATTACCTGCTTACAGTGCCCCTCTGCTGCCTACATTAGACAGATGGGGAGATCCCTATATGAAAGAATGAATAGACATCAATTTGACATCAATTTCAGAAAGACACAAAGGCCTGTGGTAGAACACTTAAACCTTTCTGGACATTCAGTTGCTGACTTCAGAGTAGCTGTTCTTAAGAAAAGTAAAAAGCAACTTAAATGTGAAATTGCAGAGCAGAAAATCATCCGTAGACTCGATTCTATTAAAATGGTCTAAACAGAGACTCTGGATTCTTATCCCATTACCTGGATTAGCTTTCATAACCCCTATGTCCCTTAATGGGTTAACTTTTCAGACCCAGGCTTTTTCAGCCATAGGGAAACGGAGCTGCCGGCATGTGAGTTACACTGTGGAGGGGGTGGGGCATGCTTAGTAGTTTCCTTAAGGGAATAGATAATGGAGTAGTTTCCTTAAGAAAATAGATGATGCACCCCTGCTGGATCTATCCCTGGCCCTGCCCTCTGCTTTTCTCTCCCTTTCCCTATATTTTGTATTTAAGTGACCTTATTAATTCCTGTGTAGTACCCCTGCTCTCTGAAATCCCATTCATAGCATCTGATGAAGTAGGCAAGAGCCTATAAAACTCATGCCTCTCTGAACAAGATAACCTATACAGGTGCCACCCTTACCTGCCTTCTGCCTAACTTCAGACTAACACAACTAACCCCCTCTCACAAACCTTGTTATTATCACAGGTTAAAACTGTCACTCATCAACTGTGGCTGTCTCTTTAACTATAGAGATGAGACTGAGTGCCCAGCTGCATAATTGCAGTGTCTGTAGTAGTGCAAGCACATTTCAAGGATCCATGAATAAAACCATGATTTTTAAAAGGAGTCACATTTTTGTCCTCCAGGTGTCAGACTGTGCACACGTCTACTCTACAATGTAGGAAGGTTGTTGCAGCTCACGTGGAGTTAGCTTTAACTGGGTAAGCCTGATTACCAACAATGGCATGTGGTCCAGTGTGGGCTGAAAGAGTCTACTTAGTGCCACGGGAACATGCTCAAGAACTGAAGCTTGCGTGGTTGTGGCTTCACTGCTAACAGTAAAGGAGCTGGCTAGAATGAAGCTAACTTGGGCATATCTGCATGAGCTGCCATTAAATCTCAGGACTTCAGTACCAACATAACATGTGTCACATGCAGAACTGGGTCTGCTGGGAAAGGTATCATGATCTTACAGCAACAGCACCAGAGTTCACTATCCCAAAACAGAGCACCCTCTAGTTCTCTTCATTGTGAAGGAAAGCTTGAAAAATGTGACCAGCTCAAGAAAAAAACAAACCAAAAAAAGAACCCAAAGATATGACGGGCAAAATGTCTTGATAACATGAGAGAGGGTTGCCTTATGATTTTTAAACACTTGGGACTGGCAACATTGCATATACAATGCATAGGAAATAAATTTAAATAGCACAGGGCCAAGAGCCATTGCAGGAATTAGAAGTGAAGAGATGGAACGAAAGGGAAAGACCTCCTAGCACCCTGTCAACAGTTCCACCCATTCAGTTCCAGCCTCTCAGAGAGACAGACAGAGAGAGAGAGAGAGAGAGACTGTCCAAAGATCACATCTTTAGAGGACCCTGCTTCCTTCTAAAAGAGGACTAGCATTATACTCTGTTTCTTTTTATTGTTCCTCATGCTCTCATTGTAGAAACGCAGTAAAGAGCAGGTTGCACAGAGATGCTGATCAGGACCGTGCGTATTAGTCAACTGACAACTAGAGTCCTGGGGCCAACTCATAGAACTTGCTGAGCAACAAAACTCATGGGAATGGCAGGTGCTCACCATCTCCCATAATTTCACTGGTACAGAGGAGAACAGTCCTAGTAAGATCCCCTCTGCAGCAAGAGCACAAACCTTTATATTTCCCTCTGCAATCAACACCTGCCTTGTGTAGACGTTACTGCAGTTACACCCTTCCTCCAGACACCTGCAGGGAGCAGGTAGTGGCCTTTTTCTGCCTTAGGCAGTACTAGTGAAGAACCAACCAAAGCTGTGATACGTTTGGGGCTGGATGGATAAGGAATGCAACGGGCCTCATTTTCCAGGGCCCAATTCACACATAACAGCTCTTACACTGATGTGGGTTCTGCCTCCTCTGTGGTTATAAAGACAGCCAGCCTGACCGCAAGAGTCAATTGAAGCTGAAAAGCCAAAGGAGCAGAATCTCACCAAGGCAAGTGGGTTGTGGCTGGACAGCTCTCAAGTTCCTGGGCATGAAAAAATAGTAAAGGCTGGAGGTGAACCATCATGGACATTGGACAAGGTGTATGGAAGAAGAGATCAAGGCATGGGAGAGGAGATAGGACATGACCAGAGAGTATGGCATTAAGTGTTCAGTGGGATGGGCCAGATTTAGCCAGGTCAGTCCTCTAGCACTGAAGAGGACAAAGTATTGCTGTGCAGGAAACAGTGGCATGGGCCAGATGGCCAGGACAACGTGTAAAATGGTTGTGCAGCTGGAAGGAATCTGTACAAAGTACTAGTTTCCTTTGTTGTGGGAAACTACTGTAAACTACTGTTAAACTGTAACTAAGTGGACTAAGAAAGAGATGCCCACCTCCTCTTATAAGTTAGAACATATTATCTTTCTTCTCTTCCCCCCACCTATACTTGTAGGCTGAGCAGATTTTTACAATTTCATTTTTTACACAGCTATTCTTCAGAGTCAAATGTACCGTATGGCTGTCCTCATTGTGGGAAAGAGATATGCTATATAGACTTTTCTTAAAATGCAAATTATTTATTCAAGTGACTAGATAGTAGGAGAACAGTCTGTCTGCCAGCTCATCTATACACATAGTATGACACACCATATTTTAGGCAAGTAGCCCAGGGGATTACAGAGTGCTTCACATCCATTAAACAAGTGTCACAGTGATTCAGGTTTCATGAATCATGAAAGCTATATCACAGGATCAATTCAGAGTAACACCCAAACTGAAATGCCTGCTATTGGACTGTGCAAGCATGAATAAGTAGAGATGCATGAATGCCCCAGTAGTGTAAGAGTGATGCAGCCATGATGGTCCAGAAATTATGTGAGGCAAGGATTTCTTAGGGTTATATCTTTAGTGGACCAACTATATAGTTGGGATAAAGTCAGAGAATGTCCCTAACACTCAATTACTTTCTTCACTGCACTGCCCTTTCCCACAGTACTGCTTTCTGGAAGAAGGAATGTCATAAACACGGTCAAAGACCTTTAAATAAGGTTGTGATGACATGTTAATTGCCTCATCTTAAGATAGTCATAAAGGGCACTGACAGATGTGGAAAAAAACCCAACCCAGCACTTTTTCAGAAGAGGAAGCACAGTTAGTTTGACTCAGCTCCCCAGCATCTGTATAGACTGGGTGCATCAGCAGGGCTTTTTGGCACTTTTATCTAATGGCTGATTCAATCACTCTGTCACCAACCAGAGTTCTGCAATTAATAGTTTTTCACAATACCAAGTAGTTACCACATTATTCATTTGGGACACCTACCACACTGCTTTGAGACACAAGGGGTATGAAATAACATGTTGAACTACAAAAATAGATGTAATTCCTAAAGGGTAGCACCAAAACCATCACAGTTCCATAAGTCCCCGTGTACACTCGAAACTGAACTTTCAGGAAATGCAGATATAACATTGTTGTCCTCTGAACTAGTTACAAGTCCATGATTGTGGTCTTGATCTCATTAAGACCCCTGTGACACCACGAGCCGGTTAGTGGGTACTCTAAACCCAGTTGTATTCAACACAGAGAAACAAAATTTAGCGATGCAATATTTAGCCCTAACTAGCAGAAACATAAACCAAACTTAAATAAAACCAATTGAAATGCTAAGTTAAACAAACATGTTACATCATCCTCTGGCAACTGTCAGACTCTAAAGCTGTTCTACCATCAAGGGAAATTAACAACTCTGAAATAATGTTAGCTTGTGTTAATAGTACAAATTTCTTATGTCATTATCACCATAATGTAGATTTGCAATATAAATGCTGCTCAGAAAGGGCCCCTGGGTTTTTCTCTCAGGTTCATAAATAGTCCTGAACATCAAAACATATCAGTGAACCAGAAATATTTTAATTTGCTACTTGCATTCACTTTCAGATTACAAAAAAGGTTGCATCTCATTTCTGAAACAGATCCCCCTTATCATAAATCTTAGCAAACTTCAGCTGGCACCCAAAGTGCAGAAGATAAGATCAGAGCTAGAGCCACAGTTTGGAGGGAAATGAAGCTGTCATTGAAGTGATCTGATCTTTTATTTTTGCCATTTGCCAATGAAAACTTCTTTTTTATTAGATTTTGCTTACCTGAAATGACAGTTTCTTTTCAGACATCCATAAAGGTGCTTTTAAAATGTAGGGATATAGACAAACTCTCTTGTGGCCCAAAATACAGTAGGAGACAAATACACACTCTCTCACTTAGGCCTTTGGGATGGAGGGGGCAGAGGTGGAGAATGGCTTATGCAGACTGCTAGTAACTGCTAGCCACCATCAAATGAATGGGATACACTACATCAGAGAAGGCATAATAGGAGACAGGGTGGTTGAGGAGCATCTATTTACCATGCTGCCACTGACTTACATTATGATCTTAAGCAAGGTACCTCACCTCTGTGCCATCACAACATACTGCCTTGTTTTCCCCTGAGGACAGTGTTACTGAGAAGTCTCAAAGTAATACCATAGTCCACAGTCAGATTTGTTCTTTATACCAACATTTCTGGATTTCCATAGGCAGAGATTCACACTGTTGCACAGGAGCTGTCTCATTAATAAATATTAATGAATAAGAGACTGCAGGGGGTGATAAACAATTTCTAAAAGAGTAATACAGAGACAAGGTAAAAGACTGACACGTTTTTAAATAACAAAATCCAGGTGGCAACACAGATTCTGATACTGTGTTGAGATAAAGTATCCAGAAGAAGGCACCTAAAGAAATTACTGGAAAAGTGAAGATGCTGTCATGGAGATATTTGCATAAAAGATATAGAGGGAGAGAGGAAAGGAGATCTCCTTCAGTATTTACACTGAGAGTCAGGTTGTAGCTACCCCTCATTTGCAAATTATATCTTCAAGCTAAGCCCATGCTTAAATGCTTTGCTGAAGTCAGGATAAAAAGAGTTTGGAAATAAACTCATCATACTAGTGACTGCAGTTTTGCATGACTTTCAGAAAAGTAAAAGAGGGATCACAGAAAATAGGACCTGAAGCAACCTCAAGAAGGGATGCACTCTATCTTTCTCCTCAAGGCAGGATATACTGTAGTTCCACAATTCCTGACATATGACTGTATAACCTGTTCCCAAAACCACCAAGTGATGGAGGTTCCACAACCTCCCTACCTATCCATTCCAGTTCTTAACTATCCTTACAGTAAGAGAGGTTTTTTTCCTAAAGTCTAACTGAAAATCTCCTGATCTATTTTTGCGCATGACAATTGTATTTGTTCCTTCTCTTGTATTTGGGCAGTTGACTTGTTTCTATTTAAGTGTAGTATTTTTTTGTTTTTCCTTTACTGAATTACATCCTAGTTATTGCAGACCATTTCTTCAATTTGTCATGCTGAATTTGTATCCTGGCCTCTAATACACTCGCAAACCCTCCCATCTTGGTATACTGTAATCCACAAATATAAGGGTATTCTCCATTTTATTATCCAAGTTATTAAATGAAAATGTTGACTAGTAATAGAAGCAGGATGGACCCTTCCAGAACCCCACTTGATGCATTTGACTGTGAACAACTGATCACTGCTCTTTGTGTATGCTTTTCCAGCCAGTTGCATAATTTCCTGTCCTCCAGTAAATCTCATTTAAACTATGTTTCCCCTCATAACTAGTCTCTAACCTGCTCTTTCCTTATTCCAACCTGAATTCTTATCCCTTTGTTGCTGATGGTAATTATATTAGCCATCGAATCACAGTTAACCTATTTAATGACAGCATTTAACACTTTAGCCTTCTTGGCATTATTTTTATTAGCTTTTCTTCCTTACTGAGTAGTTTCCTTAAGGGAACAAATGATGGAGTTATGTTGTGTTTATGCATGTTGAGATTGATGATGCTTTTGTGTTTTATGGTTTTGTTATGCTGGTTTGTAATTAAAAAAAAATAGTAGTTTCCTTAAGGGAATGTCATGTAAGATGGTGGCAAAAGCCTTACTAAGAATCAAGATGTCACATCAACTCCTTCTCCCCTAGCCACAAGGGCAGTTACCCCGTCATAGAAGGGAATTAGCTTGGCAAATCCATGTTGGCTCTGAGTTATCGCCTTATTTCCGAGGTGCTTACAGATAGGTCACATCTAGCCCTCAGGCATGCATCACTGCTCCACTCACCATGCCCATGTCTGCGTGGCACTGAAGAAAGACTAATGCAAACAGTAAATTTTTAGTCTAGACATGGCCACAGATTGTCTGTTTATTTGCTCCAGTATATTTTCATGAATTGAAGTTAGGTTAAATGTTCTAGAGTTCCCTGTTTTTTCCTTTTAACTCTATAAAGACAGGCACTGTTTGCCCTTTCACTGTCTTCTGGAGTGTACATCTTCCAAATTCTTAAAACTTCTTGCTAAAAGCTCTTGGATTGCTTCAGCCAGTTCCCTAAGTACTCTGCAGTGAATTTCATCAAGCTCATCCGAAAATCTCTGATTTACCTACATAGTCTTTAACCTAGTCTTTTCTACTGTAACCTGAGTTCTTGCTCTTTTGTTGCTGATTCTAATTGTGTTAGCCATCTGACTACAGTTAACCCATTTAGTGAAGACTGAAAGCATTACATCTTTTGGCCTTCTTGGCCTTGCCTGTAACCAGCTTTCCCCTCTGTTCAGTAGTAGGACAAGATTTTTCTTGCTCTTCCTTTTGCTACAACTGTACTTGTGGAATACTCTCTCGTTGGCTATTATATCCCTTCCTTATCTTATTTTCTTGGCCATTCTGATTTTATCCCATACATACCCTTTAGCTGACTTCATGAATTTCATGAAATACTTCTGGTAGGCAACTGTGCTTGCTTAAGCTATTGGCAAATTTGACCTCAACCCTAACCTCTATCCCCAGTAAAACAATGGAACACATGCTAATAATGAAAGCAATTACTTGGCTTCTAAAGGATGATGGAAAACAATGAGAAATGAGCAGGATGTCTTTGTTAAAGAAAAAAAATGTTTCCAGGAAAAGAAAGTTAACTCAAATATTAACTAAATAAACTTTGGGTAATGAGAAGTGGCAAAGTATTAAGTTGGGTGATTTTTTCAGCAGGAAACTCTGTTAGAGCTTCTCAGATTAAATTCTTTATTCAGTGACCTAAGAGAGGCAGTAACCAAACTGTTAATGACATACATAGATAATATTAAACTGGGAACACCAGAGTCATTGCTGGTGTCAGACTAGGAGGAGTCGTTGATACTAGGACTGATTTTATTCTGTTCAGCATCTATTTAAAATCAGGCCTAGAAGAGGATATTTATGCTTCTTGTCTCAGCATTGCTTCTTTTAAGTCTCTACCACAATGACAAAGAGAAGAAATGTAAGAATCACTGATTGAAAATCGATAATGTGTATGTGCATGTGTGTGTGTGTGTGTGTGTGTGTGTGTGTGTGTGTGTGTGTGTGTGTGTGTTTATATTCAAGACACATTCAGGTATGAACAATGCATGCCCCTGGAGGCTGGGAGGGCACGGCAACTGCCCACAGGCAGCAGCAACAGCGGCGGTGGCAAGGGAGGAGTGGCAAGCAGCGACTGCCCACAGACGAGGGGGTGCACCGCCAATCTCAGGGGGTCCATGTGCACCCACATGCACCCCCTACACATTGCCAAATGCATTCAGGATATTTTGCTTTTCCTTCATTTTTAGGGCTCCTGAAAAGGTGAGCTGATTAGAAGAAGAGTTCCATGTCAGTGTCCAGGATGGCTAATATAGATTTGCAACCATTTTCAGAGTAGAATATTGTAATCCTGAAAACAGCTCTACATACTGAATGACTTCTACAACCTGTAGTATGCCAACTGCCTTACTTACTAAAAAGTAATTTTCTTCATAAGATGCCTTCAGCTCTGGCAGGCTCACTGACATGACTAACAGTGACTGTTCTAGTGTCTTTCCTTCGATTAGCATAATGTTTAATAGGGATAATTCATAAGGTTTATGAATCTACTATAGAAGGTCTCTCTCTCACAATTTTTGGGGTAATCATGGGCCTTTTTTATAGAAAGAAAAGACAATAAAAATGCTTGGCCTGATGCATTTGGAGGAGCATACATGTTGAAATGCAACTAAAACCTAAAAAACACTTAAGATTGGCATAGTATCTTATTATTCAGAAAAAAAAAATATAATTTTGCCAGTGACTTATTGCTCATCCTTCTGTTCTATAGCATGCTTTCTGTTTTGGCACACACTGTGAAATGTGATGGTAGTACAGACCTAGCATATTAGAGAAGGCTCAATGCCTAAGCCAAAATTCAGACTTGGGTTGTAAATACTTGGGACTTAAAGAAGTGAGGAAGATCCTGAAGGATACTGAGCACTGAGAGTTCCCTATGACTTCAAATGGGAATCGCTGTTGCTTAATATATTAGAAGATCAGTGCCTGATATGGAGGAGTTAGGTGTCTAAGCATCCACATTTGATCATTTGGGGCGTTACACATAACCCCAAACACTGCTGAAAACAACATATGAACCAAACATTGTGCCACATCATGCTTTATATAGGGCACTGATTATTACTGGGTCGGCCTTCCTCTAAGGATCTGCAACATAAAGAGAACTTCCAGACAAGGCTGAAAGAACCCAGTAATTAGTCTAATTACCCACTTCATATAACACACCAATTAAAAGAAAGAAGAAAACATTTATAAATACAGCCAATTCCAGCTCTTAGCCATAGGCAGATCTAGGGTTTTAAGAAGTGGTGTGTAGGAGCAATGACCCTAACTCAAACCTTAACTCTTGCTCCAGTCTCCCTCCCCACACCAGGATGGGCAGATCACACTGTGGGGACTTTGTTTTAAGTCTCTGAATCAGGTAAGAATCTCCTCTCCTCTCAGCTCTCGGCACCCCCTCCTTTCTCCTCCATGCTCAGCAGCACCTCCCTTCCTCTCCCATTTCCCCCCTCCCCCTCTCTAGCTACACCTCTGGATGCAGAAGGGGAGACCCTCCAACTGCTGCTGTCCCAGTCACTCCTGCCCCACTCCAGCTTGGGCTGTGGGGCATGGCTGCATGGGGAGCGCACTTGGCCAGGGACAGAGGTGGCAGGGGTGGGTTTGCCTATCCCTGTGCCTGCTCCCCAAATAGTGAGGAACTCCTGCGGGAATGGGCAGAGAGGGAGAAACCACACTTTTCCGCCACTCCCTGCACAGCCCAGCTGGAGTGGGGCATGAGCAGCTCCAGAGCTCCCCCTCTTCCTGGGTCAGCTGGGGGCAGTGGCAGCACCAGGAGTGGGCAGAGGGGAAAATGGGAGGAGAGAGGGGAGGTGCCACAGGGTATGGAAGGGAAGGGAGGGGATACCAAGAGTGGTGCTGGGGGGAAAATCCCATGACCCCTGGCTACTGATCTTGTGGTGTGGTCTGAAAGGGAGATGTGACCACGCCACTGCACCCCATCTGAATCTGCCCCTGCTCTTAGCTGATTATTACCTGTGTGGCCATCCTGGAAACTGGTGATCTCCTAGGAAATGGGGCAATTCCTCGTAGCGGGGTTGTGTTCTGAGGGCGAGCGGAAGCCAAGCCTAGGTTTAAGAAGCAACTTACTGCTCAGAAGGGTTCTGCAGAGGGCCAAGTCACTGCCTCTGTAGCAAAGGAAAGGCAAAATCCCTTCACCAGCTTTGCAAGAGTGGGAGAGGTTTGTAGAAATTCCATGTGTGATCCTGTCCATTTGCAACTGTGTTTTCAGGCATCAGTGATAGAATTTTCTTCTTCTGACAATGTAAGCAAGGAAACATTGTAGCTCCATAGCATCTGTGGCAGTGGGCAGGGAATGTGATTGCTGTGCTTCATTCATTCTTCCACCCTTCAGCCTCTTGTTTGGGTAGAGTTCTCCAAAATTTTCAGAGTTTGGCAAAAATCTCTATTTTGAAGAGAAATGGCAAGGGAAGAATTCTTATGTCAGGCTGGGAGAAAAAGAGATCTCAATACCCCTGTGTGAGTGAATACAGTCCTATGTATCAGAGGGAACTAGAGCACAAGCAGAGTGAAAGAAAAGCACAGGAAGAATTGGCTTCCCAGGCCTTAGTCACAAGGAAACAACAACTGACCTACCCAATCCACGTCCCTGTGTCTGGAGAATCCTGCCTCACTCATCTTACCTGAGGCAGATCATAGAGTGATCTTGGTGGTTTGGGTTTTGTGCCACGTGCTTGTGCTGCACAAGGTGGCAGAGTGGATGATTCTAGTAATCTCTGGGTAAATGGACGCCTGCAAACAAAAAAATAAAGTATAACCCTGTATATGGTAGTGTAGTCTTCAAAAAACCAGCTACCTTTGCCATTAGGGGTTGTTAAGTGGTTCAGATTCCTGGATGATGCGATTAATAAATAACCCGTCTTGAGCTCCGAATGCTATTATAAAAGGAGTTCATTTTCATGGGGGAATCATTTGCCCATGGAGGAAAACTATTTAAGCTGATGGATAATGAATATCTATTTTAATCGACAGTCTAGCCTAAACCCATTAAACAGTTGGTATCATCTAAAAAGTTTTCCAGGAATTTCACTGTTTGTTGCTTCAGCATTATAGTGTTTTATTGCCACAGCCGAAAGTGCCCCTCTACTTAAAAGGTTCTGAGAACACAATCTGTATATTGAAATCCCCACTGGCCCTTACTGATTTTCTTGCTTTTGCAATGGTCCCAATCTAGGAGTGTGTCTATTTGACAATGAATTGTTTGTCTACCTATTTATTCTACAGTAAAATCCCCATCATTGGAAATGCTTCTTCATTGTCTGTCATGCACTTGTTGTCCTGGGTTTTGTGAGTTGCATTGTCTCACAATAGTACTGCTGTCTTGTCAGGTCATGAAAGATCCCACATGGATGAGGTCACTGATGTAGTTGGGTCCTCATCCAATGAAGGCATTGAAGATGAGGGTTAAGGTTCTTAATGTGACAGATATCACTGACTGGGTGTCACCTGAAGGATCTGAAGAAAGGAGGTGGGCAGCCTCTCTGCACAAGCAGGTTTCTCACTACTTTATCAAGTTGTCTTAGATAGCTCTTGGGACAACTGGGGACAGAATGGATTCCTATGGGACCCTGTGGGCAAAAGCTCTCAAAGCAGAGGATCAGTTACTATTCACTACTGCTTGGGCTCCAAAGGCAAATTACTATGTCAAAAGGGAGTACTACTGTGGCACTGTCGTTGTGGAAAGCCATGAAGCCATTGAGAAGCATGAACACTGGACAACATCTCTGTGCACTGCCATAAGAATTAATGCCATTACTTCTGTCTTCTGATATATCCCACCTTGAACCCCAATAGTGAATGCACTACTTTACTTTTTTAAACTGTCTACCCTGCACTCACTCTGCAGGGTGGACAGTGTAAAAGAGCAAAGCATTTCCAGTTCCTGGATGTGTTTAAGCTGCATCATCTTAACATAGCTGCATCCTGTGTTGAATCCAGTACAGAATCTGGTACTCAAGTGCCTCCTTCCAGAAATTGCTTTAGCGTGTTTTTTATTGATTGGAATCTCCACAAAGATACCATGATCCAAGTCTACAATGCAGTCATCATCCCCACCCTTCTCTACAAATGTGAAACATAGGTGACCTATTATTGTCATCTCAAGAGCCTGGAGAGGTATTACCAATAATGCCTCCAAAACACCTTCCACATCAAATAACAAGATTGCCGCACAAATGCCAGCATCCTTGCTGAGGTCAATGTTACCAGCATTGAGTGGGTGAACCTTAAGCACTAGCTTTGCTGGGCTGGGCAGTGTGTGTGGATGCCCGACTCTCAACTTCCAAAACAAGTGCTCTATTCCCAGCTTAGTTGCAGTCTAAGATTTCACAGCAGCCAAAGGAAACACTCCAAGGATACACTGAAAACATACCTCAACAAACTGGATGACATCAAGAGGTGGAAGCAGCTGGCTGCTAACCAACTCCAGAGGTATTGCAACCTCAACTAAGCAACACTTCACTTTGAGGTAAAGCATCTTGTCCTCAAACCAGAGAAGAGAGAGTGGAGGAAGGAAAAAGAGAAAAAGTCCAGCCTATGGCCTAGTTTCCCTTGAGGAAAGACCTGCAACTTTCATGGAAGGATCTGTGACTCATGAATTGTTAAATCACCTCAAGACCCAATGAGTCATAGTAGAGATCATCCTCAAATCAAGGGCTTGCCAACAATGACTTAACATAGTTATTTGGCTTTGAGGCCATCCATTTAGAATGTAGCAATATATAACAGTGCTTGAGGGATACTTCTCTCTGCCTAAAAAAGGACATTTTGAAAAATATGGTGCATTTTATCTGGCTAAAGGTTGTTTGTTTTGCTTACCTGGAAACCACTGTCAGATCTGTGAAACAATCAATTTAGCAAGTAAAAAAGAATAAAGGTTGTGAATCATGTGAACTTTCAATACATTTCTAAAAGTCTTCTGCAAGTATGAAAAACATTTTTGTGATAAAAGATTATTCTGCTTTTCCTAGAACATGTGCTCATACTGTTGCCTTGTCTCAAAGTGTGAGACATGTATCACTAAAGAGAGCCTAGCCAGACATACATCTCACCATCAGTTATGCAGCTTCATATCAATAATGTTACTGCTTTAAAATGGATTCAGTACTTGGCAAAGGAGTTTGTTACCATATTACTCTCCTGCCAAACCCTAGTGAATGAAAAATAAATACAGTGCTATGCAAAACCCAAATCCAAACCGGTGGTAACAGTCTTTCTTACTCTACTAAAATGAAATGCACTGGATACTCTGGTTCAGTTAGTGAGGAAAGACAAGACAACAAATAGATTACAGCAATAACAATTTATCCTTTTCAACTGCTTTTGGGGCCTCAGAGGGGCGCCTCCAAAGCACCAGAAAGAGGAGACTCTTTACACACTTTAGTACCGTCTGGCCAGCCCCACTCCAGTTCATTCATATAATGGCTAGACATTTTCTGTTCCTTACTTTGCTATGATTTTAGTACTACTTCATCTCAAGACCAAGTGTGACAGCAGGCTGTGTTGGGATGGCTAAAGTAGGCTCCAGATTGGAAACTGACACATGGACACATGGAAGTACACATGGACACACTCCTGCATCTGCATAGGGATCCAATACAATACATTCAATTGGGGTTCACACATCTGTACTGTCATCCCCAGGACTGACCCCTAACTATGTCGGAAGCATCCTGTCTTTTTCCCAGGTGTGCACTGAATTAGACAGAAACCATTATTGTGCTGGAACCCTGACCAGTGTACTCACTAAAAAGAAAGACATACACTTTCTTAATGTATTTATTCTAAAGAAAAATTAGATTTTAAAGAGAAAAGATCCCTAGGGAAATTCTCCATTCCCAAGAAACTCCATTCCAAAGCCAATTAATGTTGCTAAGTTACAGCAATATTTTTACCTTACTAAATCCTTCATAAAAACCTAAGTACTTAAAAGCAAAGAAATCAGTAGATAAGGGCATAACAGCTTACACTACTCACCTCATAAAAATATGCTCATCTAATAGAAACCACATTGAACAAATACTTCATTTCTATTTCTTGAAAATGTTGCAAATTTATAAAAATTCACATCACGTAACCTGTTAATTATAATGATGTGATAATCTGAACCTGAGTCTAGTCAATATGTACTTTTACATATCACACATCCTTTTTCTAAGGGATTGTGCTTTTTATTTTGATATGCTTAATAAAGGAACAGAATAGAGGTTATTTTATTGAGATAATTACACATTACTCAATGAGAATGTGTCTGTCCACTTTTTGGGAATAAGATTCTCTCTGCCTTTCCCTATTATTTCCCTCATTTCTAAGGCTTGGATTTTATATCTGATTTGTTTATTAAGCCCACTATTGCCATATAGTTATCTTACATTTTTGTTTTTAAATCAAGAATTTTGGTGTTATGTTATACAAACATCTATTCCTAGATTGCATCTTATAACATTAATCTGATGATTAGAGTCCTGCTCGCTTTTTCCTAAAAGAACAAACTGTTCCTTCAATAAGAAAGCATGTTGAGGTAACAAGCCTCTATTTTTTTTAAATGTAAGGCCCTGTGGCAAGAAGAATCAAACCTCATGTTTCTAAATTACTCTGACAGATGAATGTCTTCTGCCTTAAAAGAGATCAATCAAGGACAGTTTACACAATTACTTGGTTTATATCCTACATATATGGTAACTTCCTGAATCCTGACAAATGCATTTGTATCCACTTGGTAAAGCAGTTAACATGTTCAGTATTAAAAGTCATCATTAAAATCATGATCATATGATAGATCGTTAACTGATCAGAGGTCCCCAAGCCCACTCCAGCCTGTCCAGTTAATGCATGTGAAACACAAAGGCACTAGGGAAAGCTCATCAACAAACTTATCATTGCAAATATTAATAATAAGAGTCTTATCTAACATTGTAATGAAAATGATTCTTAGCTGGAATACTGGTAATATTCTGATTTCATAGCAATAGTCTGCTCCAAGCAGTGACAGATCCAGTGATTATAGGCTTGCATTTCTTGTTATTCTGTATAGTTGTTAAACTACTCAAATTAATTTTAAGGTAATTTCAGTAATTTACTGAAAACGCATTTCAGATCCATTGATTAAGGACCCCCATTGCTGTTAGTGAAATATATAATCTCAGTGCTATAGGAAAAAATGTATTGCTGGTCATGCTACAAGAGACGTGCTTTGAATATATAAATGCTGGCATGATGACAGAAATGCACGATCAACAAGTCTCAAGCTTTTGTTCCTGTCGAAGGCCAATATTCTTCCTTTACTCTTAGTTCTCAGTTTAGTCTCCTTTCAACTCCTGCGTGTTACTGTTTGTATGAAAATAGATGTTTGATAACTGTGAACAAATTAACATGTGATTACCGCTTGTGACAGGGGGCATCTCTTGGGGCCAGGACTCATGCTGGTCTGCCCTCCTGTCTCTGTGGGGCAGTCCTCCCAGTCTCACCTGCCACGACTTTGCTGTTCCCATAAACTGCGGTATAATGTGGGAGGCTGCCCATTCCCAGCACCGATGCCAGGGGGCACTATCTGCAGCTCCAAAACTCCCCTACACCGTAGCCCATGCCTCACAGATGGCATCCAGATTAATATTACTCCCTGGTCTGAGACCAGAGCAAACCTAGTCCAAAGTTGGGCTCCGCACAGCTGCACATTTACACCACCTTCCTGCTCACAGGAGGCCTCTTGCACTCTGCCCAGCTCTCACTGGGGCCTCTGGCATACCACCCATTACTGGGCCACACTCCACTGCCCTTGCTCCTCCTTGAGTGGCCCCTTTTGGGCCATCAGTCTTCACTACTCACATACTGGCCTTGCCACACAGTCCTTCAGTTTCCGTGAGTTGCCCTACTCTGTGTGGTCTGGCCTTGTGCCAAACCCTGGGCTAATTCTGCCCCAAACCCCTCACTGGGCAACTCCACACTACACCCCACCCTGGAGTCTCTGTCTCATGCTTGCAACCAACTTCTCACAGGGCTGACCCTTGCACTGGCCTTCAGGCTTATTCCCACTTGGCCCTACTCAGCGTGCCCCTAGGACTGTCCTTCAGACCTACTCTTACTTCATGCACAGCCCTTCAGGCCTACTCCCACTTCAGCCCTACTCTGTAAGGGACCTCCCAATGCTCTACACACTACCCAGCCTGGGGTCTCCAGGACCTGCATTCCTGCTGGGCTCAGGCACTTATATGTGGGCATATCTGGCCCCCACTACTCCCCCAATTGTCAGAATTACCCACCGGAGGGTGGGAGCTGGAGTTAAGGCACCCCTACCCACTTTTCACCAGGGAGGTAACTGGCCTGGCATTTCTGGGGGCTCCCATGCCACTAGGAGCCCCACGAGGCCACCCTTCCCCAGCAGGATGCAGCTGTAGTTCATGCACTAGACCAAGAACCTCCTGTTCTTACCTCTAGATATTCCATGCCACTCAGCCAGGCAATGTTTCTGCCTGGGCTGGTGAGAGCAAACTGCATCCTTTATATGCCTGCTGTTCAAAAATGGCTGCCCTCATCAGGCACCTGGTAGCTGCCTGCCTCTGCCCTTAAAGTGGCAGGCACCTAAAGGTTGAACTGACAGTCCCCTATAGCTAAAAATCATAGGCTGCTATGACATGAACAAAGCCCTGTGGGTGAGGGTTGTCATTATTCATATACTAGCCAATTGCCCTTCAGGGATGATGGGAGGGAGGGGGAGATGGGTGGGGTTGGAACACCACCACCCACCACTCTAGGCCACCACCACTTCCCAGGAGCAGGATGGGGAGGGGGAAAGCTTGCCCCACCATCCCCTCCATCCCCCTTGGCCAGCACCCTGCTCTGTCCCCTCCATCATGGCTGCACTCTGCTATACCACTGCTACCACCTCCTGTCCAGAAGGCTCTTGAAGCACTCTGATTGGTTGTTTCATCCAGCATTGTGATTGGCTGCCAAGACAACCAATCAGAGTGTGAATAAAGCATTATGGACAGACAGACTAAGACTTTTATTATATTAGATAGAATTTTTCAGATTGATACTGAGTAGAACTTGTAACACACACTGGGCATGTCTACACATGCACTTTACTGTGCAGTAGACTAATTTACTGTGCAGTAAAACATCATTACCACGTGTGATGCAATTAGGGTGCAGTAGATTAATTTATTCCAGTGTAGGATACTCCCATCAGACACAGGTACTATCCTATGGCAGAGTAAATTACTGCGCTTAAACGCACATGTAGACAGTGACACTGGGATTAGTTTACTCTGGCTCAGTTTGCACCAGAGTTTATTCGGTCACATTAATTGCATGTGAAGACATTCCCACTGACCAGTAGGTTACACATACAGGGTACCTGTCTTGATTGCCCTTGTTGGCATGGCCCAAGAAAACAATAGAATCTCACTATGGTCCAAGGAAGAGTCCTTGCTCACACCATGTTGTTCTGAACAGGTTGCTTCCTAAATTGGAACCTGTGTAGCTGTGTTCATGTGGCACTTCAGGTTAGCTAAACAGGTCTTCTAAATGATACTGCAAGTTAACTTGATTCCCTGATACTAATCCTAGTCTTGATACCATACAGGTGTGGTGACATTGTCATGCCCAGAGTGCTTGAAAATACCACTTGGAGGGAGTACATTAAGTTTAACGTGTAGGCATAGTGTTATTGATCCTTGGACAGTGGTGTGTTTTATGGTTGTTTGAGTGTATAAGAGGTATAGGAAAGTAACTGTTTAAAGTACCACTAAAGCAGCTATTTCTGAGTAGAAACAAGCCAACTGTTTTACATTGCAAGGCATATTTGTTCAACTTTTAGGAAACAAGGTGAAGAACGTTGATTCCAATTGTAACTACAGGAAAAACTGAGAATGTAAGGCCTCAAATTAGAATTGTGGCATTAATACTCTCTCTAAAGAATACTGTAGGATCTTTTAGAGCAATGAATGGTCAAGACTTTGTTAGTTTTTTAGCAGAACAGTTTTCTGTTGGAAAAATGTGATTTGTCAAAAGTAAAACAACTTGCAGAAATAGACTGCTTTTGATAAACCTTTCAATGTAATATAGGCAGGCTTTGACAGTTGCCTGCTAAACACATTTCCAGCAGACTGCTCCTAGAATGGGGACCCCGGGGCTTCCAGACTTCTGGCCTTTGGCTATTCAACTCTCAGGCTCATAAGTTTAATTGCTGGTATTCAGTGCTGAGCAGCAATAAAATGGATAGGAATCACATCAGTTTCAACTGCTGGGCCCCTAAAAACATGTCATTTAGAAGCAGCATATGTCAATGTTTCCAAAATGAAAATATGATGGACTTTCCATTTTGTGAAAAAGATCAAAAGAAGTGGTTTAGTTCCAAAGTATAGCAAAACTAACTTTCAAACAGCAACATTTCCAACAAAACTGAAATTCTAAGTTTTGCCTGATTCTAACCATGTCTTCAGTCTTGTATAATCTGAAATTGACATAGTTAAGTTTCAGATTTATTAAAATTTTAAAGATACTAATGACAACTCTTTTGGAAGTGTCAAAATGCTCTTTTATATAAGAATAACCTTGTGTGGATAGCACTGTCACAGGCTGACTGTCAAAATGCCTAAACTAACTAAGCCATGTATATAGTTATTCTAAGAAATGAGTCACGCAGTTTCCTGCCCCTGGCTGATAGTGGGCAACTTTTTTTTACTACTACAGTTCTACGGTTACCTTACTCATTTTTACCCTGTGGGACATTCAACTTGCTTGTTCACTGACAGCAAAATCCACCACCACTAACAGAAAGAAAATAGGTAGTGTAATTTTGTTGGTTTTGCTGCTTCATTTGACTTACAGAGATGGTGCACAGAAATAGAAGAGGGTGAACAAAAGGATGCTAGTATAACCTCAAGTACTTTGTGTGAGCATATCCCTTGAGTGAACATGATCTAGATCTGCAGTTAGGGGCTTCAATTCACCCCTTAAATCATAAGATTAATATTCCCAGCTAAAGCTGGCTTTGAATTTGGGCATGGTATAGCTGTCAGATAAAAAATGACTTAATCTTCTGTGGCAGACACATTAATCATGCATGGGTAGTCTACATCTCCATGAAACTGAGAGTGTACCTCCCAAGAAATGGGCCTTCTATGCTATTACATACCAGTATGAGTTATGCCCTCAAAACGGTCTTGACATAGGAAACACAAAATAACAAGGTGATCACTGGCTTGTAGATTTTACAATTTGAGAGTTCAAATAGCCTGGTGATGGGCAGCCTATAAAGAGGCAGAGGTGACTATCATTTGTTTGCTTTATTTCTAGGTCTGGTAAAATAAATGGGTGTTTGGGAACCACAGGAAAAAGGACATTTTTTTCATCCCTACAGCGGGGTTGAAACATCCCTACAGTGACTGAGGGATGTTTCAACCCTTATTCTGATTCCATAACCTCCTTCTCTGTGTGTGTTTACAAAAACATGCACCGTCCATGCAGGCTGTTGAGGAGGACATAGCTGTACCCATCTATTCTGGGCCACTGAGTCTATAGTGAATTATGAGGGTGGGGGGAGGTGGCATGGTAGGAAGTAGAGAAAATTGAATGCCAAGAGAGTTGAGTACAAAGAGAGTTGAAATACCAGATAACACTTGGCGCACACTTACAGGTGGAAAGCTAAAGCACATTGGAAAGTGAGGAAACCCAGAACTGAGGTGCCAAAAGAAATAAGTGAGAATCCCAGAAGCTGCAATATAGTCTTCCGAGGTGCATCTCAGAACATTTTACAGGAAGGTCCCCTGTGACTAAGCTGAAAAATAAGTATCTACCTTCCAAGTTTAATATTCATTCTAACTTTCCTGCATTGTTTATTAACAATCTTGACAAATAATATCTCGTGAAAACACTGGTTTGTGCCTGAAACCCACTGTACTAACAAAAACTTTTTAAAGGGAATTAATTTTATTTTTATTTTAATTGACATGCTGTGGAGGGGCTGGCTGGGGCATGAGGGTGCTATACTGCAGGGCTAGACAGCAGGCAGCCCCCACACTGTAGCACCCTCATACCCCAGCCAACTTTGCTCACTGTCTACACATGCTTTTTGGCACACACAACTACTCTGCTATAGGATAATACTTGCCCTGGACAGTACTATCATACAGCAGAGTTAATTAATTTACTGTGCTCTAATACGGACACATGTATAGACAGTGATACTTTACTGTGGAGCTAATTAGTCAGCTCTGCAGTTAAGTACACATGTAGATGTACCTCCTGAGACATTTTGGAAGACAGATCCTCATTAACTTCTTCCAGAATTCAGGAGGGTAGCCAAACTCCCTTGAGACCATTTTTTCATTGTTCAAGTGATTTCCTTTTAAACATAAAGGTTATTATTGAAAATGATCATGCACGGATGGCCAAAAGTCAAAATACCAATTCTGATTACATGTTACAAAAAAAAAAAAAAAAAAATCAGAGAAAGTCTGCACTTTTTGTGTTCAACAACAGCCATTTAAAACAAAAAGATCAGTGCCATAGTGACAAGGCTTAGCAGCCTTGCTTCCCCCTCCCCCAAACCTCCCCCATGGGAATTATACAGCTAGTAGGCCCTTTAAGAGTCATAGCCAACAACCAACTACATAAGCCTTTGCAGGCTCTTGGGAGGCTCATCAGCCATGTGGCCAAAAGCATCCCTTCATGCCTTATCCCTTATGCAGTAACCAACCTGCAGTGCACATGCCACAAGTATCACACATAGTTGCTTTGTTTTGCATGTCATGTATCTGATGGAGAGCAGAAAGGATAGTACAGATAAGGCAGGAAAGGGAGCTGAGCAATGGATTGGGCAGAAAAGAGAGCAGAGGAACAAATGAGGAAGGGGATCAGAGTGGCACTCAAGGAGAGGGTGAGCCTTATTTTAGAGCACATGGGCTAAAAAGGTTGGCCCTCCCTGCCTTAGATGTTTACTAGGCCTGTGCAAATCAGCAGGTATTTGCTTCAGATTCAGATTTGGCTGATTCAGAGCGACAGTGATTCAATTTAGTGATTTGAATCACTGTTCCGATTTGATTCGGCCAATTTGGTTCCAAAGATTTGGCACTATTTCGGAGATTTGGCCACAGACTAAATAGGCAGCAGTCCTCAACCACAGTGGACACAGCTGCCTCCAGCTTGTCTGTTGTGGTGGGTGGAGGGGGGAGGAAGGGACGTGAGGGATGCAGATCAACGTCTCTACAGTGAGGGAGGGATTGGGGCTGGGGCCAGGGCAAGCTGCCCAGCTGGGGCAGGAGGGCACAGGACTCAGGGAGGGGGGCTCCCATCATTGTGTGCCACTGTGCACTGCTGGTCTGGGAGCTGCTTTTCTGGTGGCTCCTCTGGCGGCTGTCACCGCCAGTCTGGGGAGGCATGGGAGTGGGCTTGTGCCCCAGGATCTGTGTAGGATGGGCTGGGCTGGGCTGGGCTGCGCTCCAAATGAGTGGTGGAAGGCACTGGGAGCAGGGGCTATGCCCTCCCACTGCTCACCCAGCTGGGGCGGGGAGGCACGGGTTGGTGCCGCTGCGCTACCTCAGACAAGTTGTGTGCAGTGGCGGAAGCTGCTGCAGCCTCCCTGTGCCTCCTGGACAAGCTGCAGCTTTGCCCTGGCTGGGCAACCAGCGGCAGGGCATGGGGGCGGGCACATGCACCCGGACCACGGCAGGCCAGCAGCAGGGCCTATGAGGAATTTTAGGGTGGCTGCTGCCCCCTGTCACCATTGCTCCACTGTGCTGTGCGGGGCAGGCAGAGCCAAGGCTGCGCTCTGGGCTGCGGCTGGGGCTAGCTGCCCAGAATGCAGCCCTGGCTCCACCCACCCCATGGAGCGGAGTCCGGTGGTGGGCGGCTGGGACTAGTCTCCCAGACTGCAGCTGGCCCAGCTCATCCTGCACAGATCTGAGGGCACATGCCCGCTTCCATAGCCTCCTGAACTGGTGGCAAGAGCTGCTGAAGGAGCCACTGGAAGATCAGCTCCGAGGCCGGCGGTGCGCAGTAGTGGGAGCCCCCGTCCCCGAGTCCTGTGCCCTCCTGCCCTGGCTCAGCAGCTTGTCCCAGCCCCAATCCCTCCCTCCCTGTTGGGGTGCTGATCTTCCCCCACACACACCTCTTCCCTCCCAACTCCATCCACCACAACAGACTTACCAGCTGGAGGCAGCTGTGTCCAGCGCGGTCAAGGACTGCTGCCTGTTTAACCTATGGCTGAATCAGTGCCGAATCTCTCCAAATCGATTTGGAGACTTCTGAATTGATTCAGACCTTTTAATGGGCCTCCCAGTTAGATTCAGATTTGGAGATGTGGCCGCCGAATTGGGCTGAATCTCCTCCGAATCGAATCTGCTACTGAAGCTTCGCACAGCCGTAATGCTTACTAAACCCACCTAATCTTTAGGAAGACATCTGATACACTATGAAACTATGAAACTTCTAAGAACCCCCAACCATTTTTACCTAAAGACTATGGCAGGTTCCTCAGCCTGCAACAAACAAGATTTAGAAAGTTCCCTGTGGTCTTGTCTTATAATTATTTTGTAAGTTGTTTGCGGCAGGAGCTGTCTTTTTGTTCTTTTTGTACAGTGCCTAGAACAAAGGGTTCCTGATCCATGAAAAAGTCTCCAGAGCACTGTGATAGTACAAATAATAGCTTATCTTTATTTTAAATCTCACAAGTGCAAAACTAATTCAGATAAAAAACCCACAAGTTTGGTTGTCTTTAAGGTTAATTCATCAGGAAGTATAATTTCACTGCAACTGGTTCAAATGTACTCCATAATGCTTAAAAACAGACTTTTTTTTCATCATTACAGACTTTCTTGTATAAAATGTGGAATACCACAGCATAATGTATATACCATCATGTTTTACTTTTGCATTTTGCATTGTCCCTTTATCTTTCTGGGTCAAGTTCATTTCTTTCCTATGATTGTCCTTATGCCTTTCTGTTCATATCCTTCTTATAATCCAATTCTCACCTCTTCCTTTTCTTTTTTGAGGCTTCTCCCCTATTCTTTCTTTCAGTTACTTCAAATATTTCTTCCTTTTTTCCTTCATTTTAATCTACAAGATTGTCTCTCTCACAACAGCCAGGCTGCCTCATGCTTAGAATCACATAAACATGTTTAGGATACAGTGTCTACTGGCATGGACAACATTTCTTGATGTATAAGGAATCAGATATAGAATACTGTTAGGGGAATTTTCCTATCCTCTCTACATAACAGAATATAGTTCTTTATTCTACACTCCCAATTTCTTTGTCCTGCCTAGCTTTTAATGATTGAACCAATGCTGTTCTCACAATTTTTCTTGGGAAGCTACTTTACAAGCAAGCAGCCACACTCCCAGAAAGATCCCCAGTTTCAAGCCAGAATATTCTATATTCCCAAGTTTCAATTCTACACTTGAATGAAAATCTATTTTCCTTGGGTGCATACACATATGCATTTTGATGTGCACTAGCCTATTTTACTGTGCATTAAAGTGTCACATAAAAAACCGTGCAATTTTGCTAATGCACAATAAAATAGGCCACTGTGCATTAAGCATCCCCTTGAAAATATGCACTTTTGGTATTGCACATTAGGGAAGCCGAATGCGCATTTATTTAGTACCTTTCATTGGATGCACATTATCTATATTAATGCACTTATAGACACTCCCTTTGAGCTCTGGGGCAGGAAGAAGAAGTATATACTGAAGAATATTTTTTTCCATTAAGGTAAAAAATGGAAAAGCAATCCCATGAAAATATTCAGCAAATGATTGTCATATGCATAGGATTACCTCATTGATTGGTTCTTCATCCAGGTTGGCTTCCTCCAATGCAGGCTGAGAATGAAAGGAAAAAGTTGTTTTGTGAATACAGATTCTGAAAAAGCTAGTTACAATTCTGCCCCACCTTCTTGTGTAAATGAAACTGTTCTATTCAAATCGATGGAGGTACTCCAGATTTGCAGCGGTGTCATAGGACATGTCCATCTTAAGTAATTAGGGCTGAGTGAAAATAATGCCTTCAATTTTGAATCCAGTAATCTATTTACTTTCTTTTAATACCATAATTACCTGAATCTAAGATGACTCTGAATTTTAGATTCCCACCCCCCCAAAATTTAGATTCTACACATGGAAAATTTATAAATCTGTCATAATTTTCTATGTCTAGAATCTAATTATTGGAGGATCATCTTAAATTCATTCTCCCTACCACTACATCAGGGAAAGCAGAAGCAGCAGGACAGGTGGGGGGGGGGCAGGTGGTGGGAAGAGCCTGCAGGGGCAGATGAGGGGGTATGTAGTGGGAGGAGTAGATGAGGGGGGTCAAGCAGCTTACCCTCTGCAGCCTCTCCTCCTCACTGTTTTCCCCCTCTGCTGCCTCACCACCTACTGGCTCTGCTCCCCACAGTCTTGAGCCCCCAACCTGCCTTTCCCCCTATCTCAGTGTTGCAACAAGGGGAAGTGGTGGGGAAGGTGCAGGTGAGGTGGGCACATGTTGTGGAGTGGAGAAGATGGGGGGAATAGTGGATGGGGGTGGGGGAAGAGGCAGGAGGTGTTGGGGGACATGCAGAAGGTGCAGGTCTGGCCCCAACCTGGGGTTGGGGCCAGAGCCACTGCCTACCCCCCAACTGCCTCATGCTCAATTCCAAGATGAGGGGTTGCACCTCCCCCCCCCCATTTGAAAAGCAGGTGGAAACCTCATCTTGGAATCAAGTAAAGATGGTAGATGAAGTAAATCTATAAGTAAAATATACAGAATCTGGTACCAGCAAGTATTGACACTAACAAAAGCTTCTTACCAAGCTGTTATTTAAGTAACTAAAACCTAAATATAGGTCATATCTGATAAGAGGAAAAATAGGGCAATATGAAGAGGGACACTATAATAGGAAGGATTAAGAGTACAAGGTCTCTATTACATAAGATTATAGGTGAATAATCAAAAACAGGCTCCTGCAATTTAGATGACAAGACTGAATGAGAAATGAAATGAGATTATTCATTAGTAGTCTGCATACTAGAGACCTGGAAAGGTCTCTAATACTTTTCACATTCTGGAGAGAAGAAAATACATGAACGCATCAAGCCAGGTTTTCAGAATAGGTCAGCCTCCATTCTGCTATCTAAATGGGAACTCCTGATGGCTCTCCCTTTGGGAAAAAAAAAACACATTTAAAGCAAAAGAAGTTACTTAGGGCTTGATCCCACAGTCCTTATTCAGAAAAATATTGACAAGTCATTCATTCATTTTTTCTACAATAATTTAAATTAATGGGAGCTCTGCTTTAGCAGCCTGCAAGATCAGGCTCAAGATCAAACAAATGTCCTCATTTCTTTATTTTAATGGGTTAGGAAGTAATTTTATTTGCTTTACTTACACAAGTAGTTCCCTTGAAACTCAGTAGGTAAATCAAGTAAGATTTGGCCCTTAATCCTAGTCTGTTTACTTAATGCAGTACATGCCCTTACTGAACTCCTACTGATACAGCAATTGATTTTATTGTAAGTGCTGTACTTAATATTTACAACTGAGTCATGTACAGCTACTGGTAAATGCATCTATTTTAGAAAGATTTTTTGGCATGAAGAGGGGGAGCTTTGTGTACATAAAAGAAAAAATAACTTGTTTGTCTCCCCAGCAGTTTACTAGATGTAAAAAATAATAAATTGCAGACTAGCCCAAAAACATTTTCTCCCATATAAAATTACAGTGGCTTAGTAACAGCCTGATCAGTGCACACCTTGAAATTTAACACACACAAAAACTGAATTCAATTATTACTTTTAAAGGAGGAATGTTCTTTACAGTCAGAACAGTTTGATGGCTTTGGTGATAGGAACACTACCTGCTGAAGACAAAGTGAGAGAACTAACTCGCATCATAATGCCCAAATGAAAAGATATGAAATGGTACCAAAATCCATTAATCTGGGCTACAGTCAAACAAGTTACACTTTATGTGAAAGTTTAATCTCTAATTGGTTATAATGGGTTGACTAACTTGTATGCATGTTACAAAAATGTTACAGCTGGTTATAAACTATGATTATAACCAATATATTCACATTTTGTATTCTATAACAACTTATCAAATATTTTTTTAAACAAATAATAATTTAATGCAGGTATAAGGAGTGACCCAAACAGTTCTGTAGGCCATGACCAAATTCCTGTACCTTTTAAAACAGGAAAGTACACAAAAATACAGGTCTATGGTGCTAACAAAAATAAGAAAAAGCATAGTTTCATAGTTGTTAGGGGCTGGAAGGGACCTTACAGATCATCAGGTCCAGCCCCACTGCACTTGGCATGTGCGTATTATGTTTTCCTTTGCTTCATCATAGGCTCAAAATCATATAGTCCCATCATTAACACCAATTAGAAGGTCTGGCAAAATATCAGTGCACATATGTAATGGATTTGTATGTAAAGGATTTGCACACTGATAACTAAAATGTTAGGAAGCTATTGTCAAAAACATTGAGCTTTATAGCAAAGCTAAATATAACTTAGCTATATGAGCTGAGGGCCGGGAATGGTTCCCAGGGAACAACTGCAAAGGAGCTTGTAGGTGGGTTGGCTGCATTGGGTCTTTCTAGTATGGAAAACTAGAAGAAACCAAGAGAAGGACTTGTGAGTGTAGCTGTGGGAAAAAGTTGAGAAACTGAGCTTCATTTGGGCACAATACTTACTGGAAAGGCAGACTAGGATTTCTGAGTATAATGATGGCTATTTGTTTTCTCTGTATTCAAGACATTATTTATTCTTTGTAAATAGGCAGGATCCCACTAAAGAAATAGCTGACTTTTATGATCAGTTTGCCCTTCTGAAGGAAACAACTCAGCAAGCCCGTGAAAGCTGGCCAGCTACTCAGGCAAAATGGATAATATATGAGAACCTACCACAAGAAATTAGGTGAATGACACCAGAAGCTCTATGTATGACCATTCTTCCCAACCCTGATAAATATGTTCCTGATCTACGGTCTCCATATTAAGCTATGACTATTTTTAATTTGTTTGCCTTATTTTTCCATGTATTTAGCTTAAGGTCACCTCTGGAAACCTTAAGCATTCAACATCTTGATTTCTGACCCAGGACTTTGGGTTTCCAATTAAGTTCCACTCTACAAATGATACTTAACTATTCTAGAATCAGAAAAAGAAAACTCATTATTTTAAATATACATTTATGCTATATGGTTATCTCTACATTAAAAAAAAACTATTGTTTTTAAAAACTCTGCTTTGTGGTAGTGCCTAAAAACCCTGTATGTCATGTACTGCACAAATAAGAACAAAAAGGTACATCTCCACCTTGAAGAGTTTGCAATTTAGGACAAGATTTAAAATTACAAGTATTGCAGATGCTACAAGAGACTGATGCAGTGAGGATGTTCTAGTGAAAGTCTTTTGTTACTATAGTTTTATAATATGTATTGGTTAACAAATACATCTGTGGCACTGTATTGTTCTGGGTTTCAACAAGTGATGTCTAGAAGTGAATAAAGAGCCTGGACATTTTCTATTTTTGTATTAACATAAAAACAAATATTAAGGAGTTCAACATGAGGCTGAGGAGGGTGGAATCCAAAAATCAGTATCAGTGCCCGTGCTTTAAATATTGACTGTTTCACATTGGGAGAACAGTGGTGATATCAGACTACAAGGAAGACAAGTTTGTTTAACAAGCCAGAGTTTGTTTTAAGAAAAGGATTAATGGTTTAGCAAGGAGACAGGAGTACAAAAAATGAATCAGTGTTTCTCACATGTAATTAGCTACATAATTTTCCTGGCCTTCAATTAGATCAAACATTTTAGATTCATTTCACCAGCTTTTATTTTCAAAAATCTAATCTGTCTGTCTGAAGACTGCCCCAGAATGGCCCCAAGTCTCTGGAGCACAATTCTGATCCGCCTTTATTAGATTACCTCTGTAAAACAACTGTTAGCAGTCCCTTGAGAGTTTGCTCACAGTAAATTTCACTGTCTATTAGCTAATCTATAACATTCTCAGTGTGCAATGACTTTAAGTTTCCCATCTCTTCAAAAATTAGCAACCACGGAGCTCAGGCATAACAAGTTTCCTAGTCATTCCTTCATTTTTTTCCTACTTATTTTCAGGGAAGGACTAATGACATTAAACTTATTGTCCAGTTTCACCAATAATTAATGCAATGTTAAAGTGAATAATGCTTTTCCCTTCTCAACCCTGCAAAAATAGATTTTCCAACACCATCAACAAGTGTCATGCATTACAGCACAAAATAAGTCACTGAAAAGGAAAAAAAAGAAAAACTTCTAAAGTTTAGCTACCCAGAGTAGGGGATTCCATGAAAAGGGAAACTCCCCAAAGCACCTACATTACAAAATAAGCTGGCATTTTACATAGTGTCAGTTAACTGGTACATATGCACTAGATGTGGGCTTTCTGTGAAAATTACATTATAACTGCTTTGATGCTTACCTCTGTTTCCATGGGTTCCACCTCTATCCTTTTCCATAGCTCCAGTAAGTGGGCAATTGGCATGTTTGACTTCTGCTTCTGAAGACTGAGATGGAGAAAATGTATGAGTGCCTGAGAGAAGCTGAGACAAGCAAGCGAAAGGTATGTGTCAGAGAGAGACAGCCACACACACAGAGGACTTAGTAGGATGCAGTAGTCTCTGGAGTTTACTGCCTTCTCTCTTCCTGGGTCTTCAGTGTGATTTTTCTCAGGGACCAGCACTCAGCCCCACTGCTCCAAGACAGAGAGGAGCTGCCACTGCTGCTGCTTCACACTCACGCTTGGAAAGAGGAAATGAAGAGACGGGGATATAATTGCAGCTCTAGCTTCTGGAAATTCACTTTGGCAGAGTAAGTGCTTCTCTTGCAGCATTAAACCTCCCTCCCCACACTCACACACTTGGAAAAAAAAAACACCTTAATTTGCTCTTAAATGATGGGTGAAAGTTGACTCTGAGGATGCTGCTGCGGATGCTGCTATAGCAACTGCATAGCAAGCAGGGAAGGGAGGGAGGAGGACAGGCAGGGCTGGTCCCTTCCTCCCAGTCTAACCACTGGCTCCTGCACTGACAGCACCTGCTATGGCTCCTGCTGGGCAAGGTTCCCTTCTAGTGAGGGTGGGGCTGGGAGCTTGGTTCTCTCCTCAGGCAAGATCCCAGTGTCTTGATGCATCATGCCTATCCAGCTGTATTAATGAAAAGGGAGGCAGAAGCTGCCACCCAGGGGGAATAGAGACAGGCACACCATTTATTCACAGGAAGCCAACTGAACTGCTGCTCTGGGTGAAGGGGGGTGAGCTCCCAGAGCTGTGCGTGCCAATTAACTGCTTTCTGTCTTGGATCTCCTATACCTCAGTGGTCTTCTGCTGTCTGATGAGGCTGCCTCTTTGCTTTTTAATTGATTAAAAAAATAAATCTTGGGCCCACTTCTGAGAGATACTAACCGCATTTGCTTTCCAAATGCTCAGCACCTTACAGGCAAGAGGGACATAGATGCCTTTTAGCTTCCTTGGATTTATTCAGAGCCAGAATGCATTGCACTGGGGAATGGGCCATTTCCCAGGGGCAGTGGTGAGTGATCACACTCGTACAGATCCTAGGTAAAGACTGGATAAAAGCTGAGCAGATCCATTCATGATTGACCCATTACAGATACTGCCCATCATTACCCTCCTTTCTTGTCTTGGTACATATGGTTTTTTGGTACTGCTGTCTGCTAAGTTGTACTGCTTTTTCTGAAGTCACAATCAACACATCCCAAGCAAACAAACTAGAATGCCTCATCCGTAAATAGATTGGCAGTGGGGCATATGTGGTGAAGCCCTCCATGAGAAAAATCCCATCACAAAGTGGATATCTTGAGGAAACAGAATGAGTGATCCAGAAAGTGCCTTTTCATTCTTACTAGGATCACTATCCTTCCTGTAGGTCCAGTAGGAAGTCAAAAGATGTGGAATAGCCCTGAAAAATTTGCTTAGGAATGCTGACAAATTGTATCTCATATAGAATAAAACACTCCCTTTCTGTATGGGATGGGACTACTCCCCCTCCAGCTTTCTGACCAGAGCTGGAGGTGATACCACCCCCCAAAAAAATCTATCCATGGTCTTTACACTTAGGCCAGGTCTACATTACAGCCTTCTGCTATGTGGGTCAGGGATCTAAAGGACAATCTCTGACCATGATGCTTATGCTGGCAAAATACTCTTAGTATATATTTAGTTACATCACCAAAACTGCACTGTACTGGTATGGCTTCTTTCACTCTGGAGAGTGTTTATGCTCAGTCTTTCCAGCACAGTCATGTCCACAGTACAGGTGATATCTTTAAACCCTGCTAAAAAGCCCAGTCCCTGGTACATACACAGCCTTACCTACCCCCACAGCATTCTGCAGGAGGAGCTTTGTACATTCTAATATTTTACAATATCCACATTATTTAGAGGAACAGTATGTGGAAACTCTTTTGGACCATACTCCTATAGTAATTGCTTAAGATCAGATTTTGCCCACAGAACTAGCTCTTACCCCTTTGGGAGGATGGATTGAACCAGCTATTAAGTTCTATATGAGGCATAGTTATTCCCCGCTAAGCGGCATGTGCTTATCGGAGCTCTGATCCCTTCTGTTTGGGAAAACTGGAACTGAATTAAGATGTCATAGATTTTTATCCAACACTGTGAGAGTATGTGTTGTGGGGGAAGGCAAAGAATGGAAGGCAAAGGCAGACTTCAGTTTGATGTAATCTGACATCACGGGTTTTTTCTAGGTCAGAGCTCAACTTTGGCACAATTCCAGGATATCAAGCACAGCAGGGGAAAAAAAAAAAACTTATAAAATTAAGATTAAAGAGCAATTCTATTCCTTTAGAATTCTGTTGGAGTAACAGTGCATGTGTCTACCCGAGTCGCTTCATGGGAAAGCACATGCAGCCTGGAGGTGGCTGGGGACTCTCCTGTTTTGGGCAGTCCCCAGCCAGCTCTAGGCTGCACACGCAGACTTCCCTGCACAACCTGGGGCTAGCCAGGACCTGTTGTGGTCAGGGGCAGGTCCCAGCCCTGTGCCCCTGTTGGGTAATTGAGGCATAGGGCTTAGAAAGAGTTGCAGGGGAGGGGCAGGGGCAGGTCTCAGCCCCCTGCCCCAATCCACTGGTGGGGCAGCTAGTAGCAAGCTAACTGCTAGCTGCCCCACCAAAAGATTGGGGCAGGGGGCTGAGAGCTGCCCCTCCCCTGCAGCTCTTTCCAAGCCCCATGCCCCTGATCAGGGAGCCAGGCCCAGGAGCTCCCTACTGCAGGGACAGAGGGACATTGTCCCAACACCAGCAGCAGGTAGGCCCCAGGGGTCAAGAGACAACAGTCTCCTGGCCCAGTGCTCCCTGCCAGGGAGAGCTTGGAGCTCCTCTCAATGGCCATAGGGGCGCATTATAGGGCTGCAGGGAACTGGAGCAAATCTTCTCTATAATCCTCACATGTGTAGACACATACCCCAAACCCCTTATTATGCAATAGCTTACTGCACAGTAAATCTAGAGTAAATGCATGTGTAGATGCACCCAGTGCTGTTTCCTATGACAAGCACTCATGCACCATTGTAATAGTTGTAGAGCTGAAATCAAAAGCCACAATATGTTTGTCTAAGAACTGAATACAATTTGAAACTTGAACAATGACCTCATAGTAACTGAGACTGACAAAAATCACTACAGTAAGTTTTTTTTTTTTTTTTAAGCAAATATGTTGGATCAAATAACCTTTTACTTGTAAATTTTTTAAGTTCTTACAGACAATAGCTTAGGGATCTTAAGCAAAAAAAATATATACACAGCTATGATATAAAATAAAAACCTACCACATATTCCACCCCCACAGTTCACAAATACTGGGCTGCTAAATTTGATCAGTTCTCTCTCTTCAAAAATCACTGCTGTTCAAAGAGCTCTTAAAGAACAAATAATGGATGTGTGAAACATTTTTCTTCTGTTCTCTGTACGAAAAAAGTAGTAGTTTATTTCTGTAGCAGTAATGCTGTCCAAATACACTGTGGATTTTAACAAATAATAAAAACAACAATTCTGACACTATTACTAAAATCAGTGAATTAATTTTATTAATTTTTCCTCAGTACATTCATGCTGGTAGATTACCCACTACTGAGAGAGAAATTTAGGAAGCCCAAGTTGAGTTGAAGAGGTAGATGGTTTCTAAGAACAGAATCTGGTCACAGGTATCTTGTGAAGCAATCAGCTGTAAAGCTAGGAGTAAGGGTGTATACCCATGGCTATTTCTAACAGAGATTGGCATTTATATTTTGGAGTGAAACAAATCTTTTTCTGACATTTCTGCTAACAATGCAGGATTATTTATACTGATTAGGCTGCTTCATCTGTTTACAGATTGCACAGTCAGATTCCTGGTTTCTTTAATTTATTCAAAATTTGTGCTGAAGAATATGGACAAATAATTCTTGCTCTGTTGTCATTTCCTTGAGTATATTTGATATTCAAAATTCAAGCTACATTGACTGGATGTATACATCCTAACTATATTGATGCATCCTGACTAAATATGTAATGGTCCTATGTAAAATCAGGCTTATACTGAAGCATTTCCGTTATCAGGAGACTCAACTCCTGCATGGCACAAACAGAGAACAGGAAAAACTGAGTAGCTCCCCATACCCACAGCCCCAGCAATTGAGAAATACTTATCTGAGATATGCCCAGATGATCCCTGCAGGTGAAAGTCCTGAGGAAGTAAGTGAGGAAATGAGGTGTTCTAAGGTGTGAGCTTCTTAGCATGAATGCTGACTTCGCAGCTCACAAGAAGTCTGGGTTCTTTTCACTGCTATCATTTCTAGGCTAAGTACAGACAGTCAAAAAGTGTGAAGCTGAATTGATTCAGTTTTCACAGATTAGTCTAGGCTGTGTAGATTGAACTGATCAGCAAGTGAACATTCACTTTTGATTTTGGAAATGCAGCCACATGCAGGCAATGGCCCAGGCCATAAGCCAGAGGGTGCTAGAGCACACCTCCCTGCTCAGCTGCAGCACACAACTTAGGCCAAGGCTAGTCTGCCCATGCTGTGAGGGGGAGTTTGCTGGGGAGGTGCAAAGCATTCTGGGATGCCGCGGGACTGTGAGTTAACTTGAATCTGGAGGAGATCTAGGACAGAAGTTAAATAAACTAATTTAACCTAAATCAGTTAAGTCTAATACTACATCCAACTAGGTTTATCTTAAACTGGTTTTGGCTATTTTGAAAGTGGTTTATGTGCATTAAACTTCTGTTGTGTTACAGACTTGATCGAGTTTCTGATCCCTTATACCAGTTTTTGTCCAATTTCAGTCCCTAGCTAAAGGCAATGGTGAGCTCCTCCATGAAGCATTTAGTTAAATAATTTAAATATATGCTATCCAAATGTGCAAACTGGAGTATTAAGTCATCAATCAAGGTGCAAGCTTCTTTAAATTTCCAGTCTTAACATGCCAAAGGCAAGAGAGGGAGAAAAGAAGTAGGAAAGAAAATGAATAATTTGTCTTTACCCTTCCTCCAACACAAAAAAACCTGTTATTGCAGGCATTACTCGTGAGATTAGTACTATTGAATTTAATGATATTGCACAAACCAATACACCTGTACTGTGTTAGGCACATCTGAAAAAATATTCAGATAAGTTGCTACATTAATTTAATGAAACCTGTAGAGTGCTGTTCAACTTTATTTTTAAAAGAAAAGTAAAAGTAGAGTCAAACTCAGCTAATAAAAGAAAAAAAATCAGTTTCTCTGACATCATTAAATTAGTTATAGCAGGATTTTTCAAGCTTTACTCAGAATCCTGACCCAGGGTTTGAAAAATTGGGTGTCTCATTCACGAATGAGAATGACTGGCTGGTTTTTTGTACTGCTTCCAGTAATTAATGCAGTGCTACTATGATCTTTATGCATAAAGGAAAATGTGTGGGTGCATCAACTTGCTTAAAAAATACTAACTTTACATGAATTATTTGCTCTATAGTTAAGCCTTAAGTTTTTACCCTCATTCTACTTAAAAAAAACCCCCAAATATACATTTAGCATATTTGAGGTAACAAGACTAAGGGAACAGCTTGATGCTGAAAAGACTCAAGCTATGGAGTTTACTACCACATTGCCACGCTTATCACTGTAGTGCAGAAGTGGGCAATTATTTCAGCTGGAGGGCCACTTCAGTTTTGATGAGTTGTTGAGGGCTGTACATACAAAATCTTTTAGAAGGTATCACTTTAACAAATTATAGATAAAAAGCAAATCATATACTAAAAATTAAACATCTACTATAACATATGTAATTTTATTTCAAAAAATATTTGTCCTGATTTATGTTTTCTGAGTCCCTAGCTAAAGGTAATGGTGAGCTCCTTCATGAAGCATGGAGTAATATATATAGAGGGGATTGCATAATAACTCAAAATAAAGTCTTAGTCTTGTATACTGTGTGTGGGGAGGTAGGAGGTAGGGAGGGTGGGGGGTTATGTGGAAGGGGGGGTGTGGGACATGTAAGAGGTGAGGGGTGTGTGGGGAGGTTGTGGGGGGGTAGACGTGCACATGTTGAGGGGGCTGCCCACACGCTAGGTACCAGGAGCTGGTGGGATGTGGGGGGAGGGAAGGAAGAAGGACACACTTCCACCCACACCTGCACCACACCCACCAGACAGCACTGCCCTGGCCTCAGCCAGTGTGCACAGCTTTCTGGCAGGGCTGCTGCCCCAGCCACTTGAGTACTGCTTGGCTCCCCCTGCCTTTAGTGGCTCCTCCTCCTCCTGTCCCTGCTGCACTGCTCTGGACTGGCAGCGGGGAAGTCGCAGCTGGGCAGCTCCTGCCTTAGCACACGGGGCTCCAACTCTAGTTTCTGGCTGTTTTTCACCCACTCCACCCATCCGGTGCAATGAGCAGTCACCCGTGGGTGGTGGAGAGTATGGAAGGTGGTTGGGAGCTGGAGCTGGACCGCTGCATGCTGTGGCAGTAGCTGCCCAGCTGCAGCTTCCCCACCAACCTGGCTAGGCATATGGTACCCAGGTACCCTGCATACATCCCTACAGCTGCTGCCCTTCCTCATGCTGCCTGCTGTCCGGGTGGCTGCAGCCTCACTGGGATCAACCCTGCCAGGAAGCTAAGCATGCTGGCTGGGACCAGGGGTGGGTGCACACAGGAGTGTAGCACAGGCTGCCCTGGGCAGGGCAAATGGAGCTCAGCCCCATAGAGAGCACCATGGGGGCAGCCATGGACAGGATACAATCAATTGGTGGGCACCTGCCCGTGGTCTGGAGCCAATCAGTTGGCAGGCCAGATCTGGCCTGTGAGCCATATTTTTCCCACCCCTGCTGTATACCCTAAAGTGGGAAACCAAAAATGGCACCCCATTGTGGTAGGCACCATACATATAGAACAGCAGTTAGTCATTGCCCCAAAGAGCTTGCAGTACAACTTGACTACACAAGAGGGAAATAGGTATAATACACAAGCAGAGTGAACAATCTGTAAGAGCAGCAAATGTTGATCCTTCTGGAATTATGGCATATGCATGAGAGATCACGCAGACCTTGAATGCATATGCCTAGACAGGAGTTTGGGGGAGTGGGTTTCCCCTGAGGAGGCTGCCCAGACCTGCTATCCCCCCTTCAGGCTACTGCAACAGAATCCAAAGGTCAGACTGGGTCTAGACATTTGGTGCCTCCATGGCTGTATTTGTATAAGCATCTGGAAAGTGAACCTGGGTCTCCTGTGTGGCAGACAAGGATTCTATCACTGTACCACAGGGAACTCTGCAACAAATAATATTTAGGAGAGGAAGAACTAAATGAAAAGTGAAGGAATGGAGCAGGTACTGAGGGAAGAAAGCAGGGGAATAGGGCAGAAAAGAAAAGGTAAGAAGACTAGGTGTGAAGTCAAATTAAGGTGACAAGTGTGAGGGAGAGAAAGAAGAGGTTAATAGCATTCAACTGGTCAAAACAGAGAACAAAAAGTCGAGTCAAGAAATGATTGTGGCAGATAGTTAGTCAGGATTTTTTTAAAAGGAAGCCATCCACAGCATAGGAACATGAATAATATTTGCCAATATGCTAACTAGCTCAAGAATTGCAAGAGACTTCATTTAACCTTACTTTGTCAAGGTATAAGATGATTTCTTCTACCCTGTTCCATAACACAGCATTGTACAGCTAGCACAGTGATTTATAATCTATTTTTTTCCTGTTTCTTGAGTACTAGTTAATGACTATTGCCAGATGCAAGATGCTGGTTTAGATGGATCAATAGCCTGCTGTATTATATTAATGCCTATATTTGCAGAAAATAAATACATGAATAATAAACTATGCATTTTGGAAGTGCCATTTTAAAGGATCTTGAAGTGATTTATATTAATAAATTATGCCATCACAAGTCTGTGAAATAGGAAAGTATCATTCCCATTTTGCAAACAGGGAAACTGAGCTACAGAGATCTGTCTGCCTCTGGCTAATGCCAGGAAGTTCTTCCCCTGTTATAAAGACTAATGTTTATATGAGTCGGACAACATTTCGCCACATCCATAGTATATGTTCTTGCTCTCCTCTTACATGTGTTCAGTCAGATGGTTACTGAGGTAGAAACCTTGGGTGCCTGGAGAAGTGCTGGGAGGCTGCTCCAATGCGCTGTAATTACAGCACGTCAGAGCAGACTCAATTAACCGAGTCTGCTGGAGTGTGGTAATCACCATGCTCCAGCAGCCTCCTGCATCTCATGTATCAGTGTCTCCACACTTCAAAATGGTGGCGGGTGCGCTTGAGCTAAAGCTTATCAAACGAGCTTTAGTTCAAGCACCCCCACTACCATTTTGAAGCACAGTGATGCTGATACACAAAGTGCTGCAGTTCTTTAATTAAAGCAGCTTTCAGAGCCACTCTAATTAAAGCACTGCCCCACTCCTGGAGCATGTGTATAAAGGCCCTGAGGTACCAGCTATCTTGTCCTTTTATAAGAGATTGAGAGAGTGTTTTCCAGTGCCCCAAGTATGAAGCCTGAAATCACTCTTGACAGCTACAGGGATTCTCAGGAAGTTTTCCAGTGCCCAACAGTGAAAGACCCAGCACAGCCAGTTACCACAGTAGTCCCCAGTGATGCAGACATGATGCTCTACATTGAAGTTTACAGCCATTCAAGAGAACTATCAGGAAGGCTTTTACCAAGGCCACAACATTCTCGCAGGCAAGCTAAGGAAGTATGGGCTGGATGACTGGACTGTAAGGTGGACAGAAAACTGACTGGGTCATTGGACTCAGAGGGTAATAATCAATAGCATGATGTCTAGTTGGCAACCGGTATCAAGTGTGGGGGTTGGTCCTGGGGCCGGTTTTGTTCAATATCTTCATCAATGACCTGGAAGATGGCACAGAGTGCACCCTCAGCAAGTTTGCAGATGACACCAAGTTTGGGTGGAGTACTAGATATGCTGGAAGGTAGGGCTAAGATTCAGAGAAACCTAGACAGATTGGAGAACTGGAGCTAAAGGAATCTCCCCCACACAGGCTGGGGGTTGACTGGTTGGGCAGCAGCCCTGCTGAAAAGGACCTGTGGGTTACAGTGCACAATAAGCTATGAGCCAGCAGTGTGCTCTTGTTATCAAGAAGGCTAACGGCCCACAAAGTTGCATTGGTGGAGTGTTGCCAGCAGACTAAGGGAAGTGATTATTCCCCTCTATTCAACACTAGTGAGGCCACATCTGGAGTATTATATCTGGAGTATTCAGTTTTGCACACACACACCCCTCCCCCCCCCCCCCCTGCAGAAAGGATGTGGACAAATTGTATAGAGTCCAGTGGAGGACAACAAAAATGGTTGGGGGCTGGGGCACATGACATATGAGGCAAGGCTGAGGGAACTGGGCTTCTTTAGAGAAGAGAAGACTGAGAGAGGATTTAATAGCAACCTCAACTACCTGAAGGGGCAGTCAAAAGAAGATGGAGCTGGACCTTCTCTCAGTGGTGACAGATGACAGAACAAGAACCAATGATCTCAAGTTGCAGCAAGGGAAGTTTAGGTTAGATATTAGGATTAGGATGGTACAGTACTAAAACACTGGAACAGGTTACCCAGAGAGGTGGTGGAATCTCCATTCTTGGAAGTTTTTAAGACCCGGTCAGACAAAGCCTTGGCTGGAAGAGTTAGCTGAGGCTGGTCTTGCGTTGAGCAGGGGGTTGGACTAGATGACCTCCTGAGGTCTCTTCCAACCCTAATTTTCTGTGATTCTAAGGGGAAGAACAGTGCAGGAAACATGTAGCAAAGGAACAGTCTGAATTAGGGGACTGCTGTGTAGTCAAGGACAGTTAGTAGCTTCCCTCATGAGTGTGCAATTATCCCAAACCTGATAATTGAAACCAGGAAAGAATTACTTTCTTTGGCCTCTACTTGCCACAGTGGCAGCCATCTTCCCCTCTGCCTGCAGGTGGGATTCAGCAGGGAAGAAAAGAATCTGATGGGCTACTGGGGAACAGATATTTCTGTCCCATCTTCCAGGCAACTGAGAAGATGCTAAGATGAAGTTTCCTGGGGCATTGATGAAGCCAGTTCTGCTTTGCTCCCCCACTCAACTGCTGCCTATTACTAGAAGAAATGAGCCAGCTGGGATATATGTAGGACCTGATCCCAACTCTACCAGCCCAACATGTACATGAGATCCAAGTATTCAAAAAAAAAAAAAAACCCAAACAACCAGCCATCTCCATTTCTTTTATAGAGTAGTGGGACATGGGTATAAAATAGCTGACAGCTATCAATCCCATGTACAAATGTCCATAAAGCCAGATTTCGGGGGAGGGGTGTCCGTTGACCAAAGGCATTGGGATGTAGGGTCAAAACAGATGCAGAAAGAAGACATGGGAGGACATCTGACAGAGATGCACTGTCACAACAGCTGAAGAGTTGACCATCTCTTGGACCTCCAGGGGGAGATTCTATAGCAGAGGTGTGACCTGGGCTATTGCAGAGGTAATGGAGGAGCAAAAGGAGTGCATCATAGCTAATCATACAACTGGACCAGTGACCAAAACCATGCACACTGACAGTAGCAGTTGGCAATGTCTGGGCACCTGCTGGAGAAGTGCTCAGCAGAAGGCCCAGCAGAAGCCAGACAAAGGTGACCTCAGCACAGGCTCCCACCAGGATGCATCTAAAACAGAGACTAATATATCTGCATCTGGTGTACCATAGCATGCCAAAGATTCTTTATTGCCACCGCCCCTGGACTGGACTGTTGTTTTTGTTCATTTTTTATACTGAGACAGCTCCATCGGAAGCTACTCCTTCAGTTTACTGCTAGAAAAATGATGTGAGCTGTTATCAAAAGCTAAAATGCTCTAGTTCATTGTCAGGTCAAGGTAAATGGATTCCAGCAGCAGAAATGCTGCCTTTGTTCTCTGCCTCAGAGTTAAGTACTTCAGGTTTTTGCACGTTACTATCTGCTGTTGCATTAAGCTTGCACAGTACATGGAGGGGAAGGGTAGTGCCTCCTCCATCACCACTGAGAGCCCCACAAGTGACAGGAACATTCACCACTGCATTAGCCAGCGTACTGGATTGTACTGCTTCCCTCACTACCAGTGAGAGCCCTAGAAAGGACAGGAACACACACTGTATGCTTCAGTTGGAGCCAACGTGGATGCTTGCATTGCTTGTTACTTGCCAACTGCATGTCAGACTCCTCCATTGTATCCACTTCTGAATCGTGAGATGTTAAAAGCAGGAGTGAGAAGTTTTAATTAATTCTTAATCTTGTCAGTGCCTTGCTTTGCCCTTCTATTTTTGCTAAGTGGGCCAAGCCAATATTCTTGCCACAGTAATTAACAACACAAGAATCTTTTAATTTGGAAGTCTAAGACAATTTAGCATCACTCACTAGCTGCAGCACTGATGGCAGACCAGGGACCTCGTGGGGAAGCACCAGGAAGGCAGTATAGGAACCATGTAACTAGGGGTGTCCTTCTGTAACACCAAGAATCTTTTCCTAACTAAGAGGCAGAGTTACTTTATATTTCCATTATGCCATGAAATTTTCAATAACAGACAATTCTTCAGGTGTTCCACTATTTCATTTAAATAACAGAGCAGTACTAGTAGTAATCTGGTCAGATGTATCCCTTATGTTCCTTGTTCTCGTGCACCTAACTCCACCTAGGCACAGTTGAGTTGTCTGTAAGGGTACAGATACCATTACAATCATTTGCCCAGTCTGGATCAAAACATTTCCCTTCCTTTATTCTCACTAGTGTAGCATAGAGCACAATGAGCTGCAGTGATATGGATGGCATTATATATGCTGCAGTCCAAATGGTTTTATAGACAGCCGGAAGGCAGGGTAGAAATAGACTAACTAAGAAAGATATATATGGAGAGAACAAGCTTTTTTGAACCCACACTTTATCACATACTTTGTAGACAGCACCATCCCACCTTTATTAATCCAAAGCACATTTCACAGCCATCCTGGATTTGCTCAGGTATGACTAAACTATCTTCTGACAGTTACTCTGATGCCCAGGTACAGCTTCATTAGCTAGGAAATTACAGTGTGTGGCAGGGCTCCCAAGATACTAGTAGGTTCACACTCCCCATGGATGTCAGGACTATTTGGTGGTAATAAAGATGCCTGTTGTACAAATTAAGTAAGTCCTGATGTTTGCAGTGTTCTGGCATCATGCATGTGTTGCCTTCACATCCCTCAAAGTTGTCTTTAATGTGTCCTTGCTGCAGAGTTGCAGAACCATGTAGTTAACATAATTGTGTGCACCTTGGGAAAGCATACAATTAGCATATGTGCCACAAGCAGCTCCAGTACAGTTTAGAAAGCTCATTCACTCAAAACCAGATATAATATCATATACATTAGCAATTTGCACCATGATGCGGTGGGGGGGGCAGAATATCACATACATTATTTTCTTACATATCACAGGCCTGTGCCACAGGACTTTCCAAGCTCAAACTGATTAACTGCTAACTTTTAACAGCATATAGTATCCAGTGTCCATATGACTATGTCTGCAAGCTTCTAGACTAATGTAGCAGTGCTCATCTGCATCAAATGTCCAAAGCCAACTTATCACAGTTCCACCAAGGTAGCCCATCTCAAAAAGAAATTCTAGGTTCACTGATTTTTATTCCAAACCTGAACTACAATCTATTCCCAACACTTAGTACTTCTAGTCCTGCTCCAAAATGACTCTATAGGAAGACGGCATTTTTTACAAAAGTCAGCCTGAAGGATCTCTATTTGGCAATCAGGCTTTCAAGTTTCTTGTGTGATCATCTCATTTGTCTCCTCCTCCCACTGGAAAGTCAGTGTCAAAAGGTTCTGTATCACATTTCATACTATTGGACCTTACTTCATCTTGCAAAAAAGTAGTTGCAAAAAGATGCTCAGAGCAAGAGCCAAAAATTTCCAGATAAATGCAGACAGAAAATTAAAGGAACTTATTCCCTGAGATGGTGTCTGAAGATAACTCCTTTTCTGCTCATGTGACCAAAAAAGATAAAACATATTTTCCCCAAATACACTGCAGAACTTTTGAAATAGTACAGAGGATATGCCCCTGACTTCCCTTGAGTTACTGTTGCAGAGGTGAGGAATTCAGTAGGCTGAGGAAGGCTTCCAGTACCGCTGTGTGCATGGCCACTTTTACCAGACTTAAGGTAGATCAGTAAAGTACCTAGAGGGCATGTCTACATGTTCATTAATGTGCAGTAGTTACCGAGCATTTAGTTTCATACTTGCTTAATGAAATACTAACTAAATGCTCAGTAACTACAGTTACTGTGCAGTAACACCGACACATGGTTTTTTTGTGACACTTAATGCACAGTAACCTAATAACACTGCGTAGTAGCATATTAGCACAGTTCTTGACCAGCACACTACTGCACAGTGTTATTAGGCTTCTGCACAGTAAGTATCTCATGTAGACATGCCCAGCGTGTATAATCCTGGGCTTAGAACACTAGGAAGATATGCCCATAAGGTTGGTACTTAAAGGGTGCCAGGTGTCAAGAGTCACAGACATGAGTAAGAAAGAAATGAGTAAGAAAGAACATGGGAAAGAACAGTGAAAAAGGTCACTGAGAGGTAAGGTGACCATACATCCCAATTAGCCGGGACAGTCCTAGATTTCATAGGCCATTCTGTTGTCCTGGCTGGTTGATGTAAATTGAAACAAAGCCCCAGAGTCAGCTGTTGCAAGCAGAGACATAAGCTGCTGCATCCACCATGCCCAGTCCAACTTTTGCTGAGCAGTGGCTGGAAGTGGGGAGCAGGCTGGGCTGCGCACTGCTTCCCCTGCCTAAGATGAGGATCAGCCAAGGCGGGGCAGGCCAGGGCAGGGGGGCAGAGCCAAGGCTTGGGCACCTGCATGGGGCAAGCCAGGATGGCTGCCCACCACCAGCATCCTTATGCCCTGCTGCTGTGGCTGCTGCAGAGGCCTGGGCTGTGTGTGGTGGCCCTGGACAGCTGCTGGTGGCAGAGGGGAGGGACCACTCCAAGCTGGGTCCAGCCTATACACATGGGGGATTGAATGGTCAGAGGCTGAGGCATGAAGCACAACTTGTCTACCTGGGTGTGATGCTAGACCAGACATTGAGCTGCTATGAACACTCGAAAAAGACAGCAATGAAAGTTAAGACATGCAACAAGCTCCTTCACAAGCTGGCTGGGTCATTGTGGGGCACAACAGCCTCAGCCCTAAGGATGTCAGCTCTTGCCATCTCATATTCTGTGGCAGAGTGCTGTGCACCAGTCTGGAACTGGTCATCACACACCCAACTCATTGATGTGCAGCTACATTCGATGATGTGCATCATCTCGGGAACTCTTTGACAGACCTCTCTACCTTGGGTTCCAATCCTGAGAAATATTGTTCCCCCTCATATCCTATGACAAGTTGCAACTAGGAAGCTACTGGAGCAGATCTAAACTAATCCAAGCCTGCCACTGTATAGCAATCTCTTAAATCCACCTGCTACACATTTATCATCGCAACCCCCACTGTGGTCCAAACTGCCACACCAGGACTGCACAGCAGAGATCCTCTAGTGTGAGGAATGGAGGTTGACATTACCACCAAACAAGTTCCTTATCACAGATCCTACAGTCTACCCACCTGGCTTCAACCTGCCATGCTGTCAGTGGGCCTTACAGAATAGGTTCCAGACATGGCACGGTCCACATGCAGTCAACCTCCACTGTTGGGGTCTTTGCAACAATTCAGATTGTGGCTGGGGCAAAAAACACACCATGTTGCATACTGTCGATGAGTGCCCACTGACTAAGTTTAGTGGTGGACTACAGGAACTGCACATGGCCACCAAGGTCATTATTGCATGGCTCAACAATTACACACCCACTGACTGACTGACCGGGGGGAGGTGGCAGGAGGGCTATGTGTATGCATGTGTATGCATGCGGCAGTGACAGTACCCCCCATCCCAGATTCTCTTACCCTGTCCCAGATTCTCCTTAACCATAATATGGTCACCCTACTGAGAGGTGCATGTCCTTGCTATTGCACGGAGGAAATCCCCTCTGAATGGCTACCTGCTCGGCTGCCACACCTCCCACCGTGCAGCAAGCAACAGAGCTTCTACTAGAAGCAGACTAAGCCCTCCCTTCTCTCCTGTGTGAATGGCATTGAACAGCTCAGGGAAGTTCTTCTTTTGTATGACAAAAATGGTGTTCATATCTTTATCTTTGCATGCTTTGGCATTTTTGTCGATTCGGAAGTTCTTGGCTGTCAGAAACATTACCAGGGATCACTACGTGAAAGTGGTTCTTGTCAATCCCCACTCAGAGAAGTGAGAAGGAGAGAGAAGAAAAGACTCCCTCACAGAAAGAAACCCCCCAACACCTTGAAGGGGAACTGTGGCTGCCCCTGAAAACCTAGTTGGGAGAGCTTGAAAAGTCCCAGAAGCTCTGGAGAAGGAGCAGGGAGCGACTAGGGACAGGATTTATGTGGGAATAAGAGGAGCAGCAGTTGTAGAAGTAGCGATGGGCTCCCTCCCCATGCATGCACCCACACATTTTTTCAGCCCATTGTAAACACTGCTTATAATGTTGGAGGAATATGAGGGAAAACAAGCGTAGAGCCAAACCCTGCAAAGTCCTTTATTCCTCTAATGTACACTGAGAGTATAGACATCAATGGGATTTCAAAGCGCTTGGCACCTTGCAAGAGGTATTGTAGTGCTTTTGAAACTTTTCCCTGCTTCTCCTGGAATGCCTTGTTTCCATGGGAGCATCTTTTCCGTATGTCCTGCTCTTAAAGACTCATGAGGCTCAACTATCCTTCTTTCTGCACTTGTTTAAATGAAGAATAATTACTTCAATAGAATACCCTTGGGGTTAGAGAGATGCAAGTGAAGGGAAAATCAAGTCCATGAAATGTACTTGTACATCACCTAACTTCCATTGACAGAACAAGGCAATTGCCAACTACCGTATGTCAGTGGGTTGCTTTTTTAATACTTTAGCAAATCACAGGCTCAAATACATTAGCACATTTAATATGAAGTGATTTTGTTGACACTCACAATTGAAATTCAGAGATAAATGGAGGAAAATGCATTTTAGCAGTGGGATGCCTACACAGACGTCAGTTTTTTTTCAAGCCTTCAAAATGATAAATTACAGTATATAAATATTTCAGTAATTCCACATCGAAAACTTACTTCACAGAGGAAAACTGATCAGACATTCTAGAAGAAGGCAAGACAAAAGTACAGTAGAAAAAGAGGCAAAATTACTTAGGAAAAATAAATATATAATGAAATATCAAGAGACCCCCAAGCAGTACATCTGGAAGGCAATTACCAGTAATGGCAACATTAATGCAACAAAAGAACACAGACGGAGTCAGAGAATTCTCAAGCAATTTACCCAGAAAATGTGCTTTGCTATTGGTCAGAGACTTGCTTAAGGTTTTGCCAAAAAAAAAAAAAAAATGTTCATGCATGTACGTGTGCACACCCACACTTACCAAGAAAAACATGTAATCTAACCCTGTAAGATGCTGAGCACAGCTGCTGTTGCTCTTAATGTAATTTCCAGATGCTCTATTTGTCTTTGTCATTAGTATGCTGTGAATTTTGCATTTTTCCTGTATTTTTGCATCATATACACACAAAATAAGAAAAGCAAAGAGTGCAATGAGAGCTTTTTGAAGGTTATTTTTGGGTGTTTTGATAGTAAACAAACTTAGTTGAAAAGTATGGCAGTAGGTACCTATTTCACCAGGCAGCAGAGCTAAACTTGAGAGCAATGGTTCTCAACCTTTTTAAACTTGAGGCACCCCTCAGAAAATGCTAGCTCTTATTTTGTAGTCATTTTTTACTACAGAAAAATAATTGATCATTTTTTCTCTTGCAAAGACCTCTGAAAGACCATGATGTGTCAGAATGGTTTTAATGCTATGGATTCCTATTTGGAAATTCTGGGTCCATATTGTGAATCATGTCCACCCCAGGGTGCCATGAGAATCACTGGTTTAGAGTGGCAGCATTCTAGGATAGGACCTCTGCTTTATTGTACTTGTAACCCAGGTACACCCAAGGGTATGCCCTATTTTCAATAGGATAGGATGGGTAGGCAGGAGTGGGTGCTGTGAGAGATATGCCAGAATTTCGAGCAAATTCCTCTTTCCTCTATAGTTAGCCCAAGCCCAACGTTCTTAACTACATACAATTTATTGAGTTATAATATACATAAACATGAGACTAAATATTATATACATATATTTACAGTGAACATTAACCAATAACTAAGGTCCAACCCTAAATAACACTATTTACAACATCACAATACAACATTTCAATTGCAAAATATAAGGTGCAAACATGAACAATCTTAATAACATCTATTTCCTTAATATAGTACCTGACCCATGGCAAGAGAGAGTCCTCTTTCCAATGGGGTCCCTTGTGGGGTGTTCAGAAAGCACCAGGGGCCCCTCCCCTTAGGGCTTTGACTAGGTGGGGGGCGGGGGGGACTGCTCACCCAGCCCCTTCTCTGGGTTTGCCTGCCGCAAATGTCTTTCCCCTGTGGGACCCAAGGGCCCAATGACTGACGCTCCCTCAAGTGGCGGTGGTCAGGGCACAGCAAAATGGGGTCTCCTCTGCTGGAGCGCCTCTCCAGGCCTCTCCTGCACTGCTGGGCTCCTCTCTACCCTGTGCCCCGCTCTGGGCACCCAGGGCTCAGCTCTTCTCAGCTGCTGCACCACCACTGCTGGCTCCTGGGTGCTGAGCCTCATGCTGCAGCACTACTATTTCCCCATGCCCTGGCTCAGCATTGAGGGTTCTCTTAGCACAGGCCAGGCCCTTCAGGCTCTGGCCAGCCATCCTCGTGCCAGGTGGCTAACCCAAGCAGCCTTCACTGCTGCCTGGCTCCCAAGGCTCGGGCCCATGTGCTGCCCTGTGCACTGTGAGACCTGGCTGCTTGCTGGGAGATGAGGCCTGAGCCGCCTCACTGTGGGCCCCAAGGCCCTGCTGGGGTTGCAGGCTCAAGCTGCCGTTTGCAGCTCCAAAAGCCTGGGCTCCATGCACCGAACTGTGCACCGTGATGGGCCTGAGCAGTCTCACACTGCTCCCAGGGCTGGGTCTCCATGCACCATCCCTGTGCACTGTGAACAGCCCGAGTGGTCTTGCACCACTCCCAAGGCTGCTCCTCCAGTGGCAGCTTCACGAGCCTTGGGCCTATTGCTCGCTGTGGGAGAGCTCCCCAGCTTTTCTCAGCTCCGCTCTTCTTGAGTCCCTCTCTGCATCTGCCCCCCTATGCTGGGCACACAGCTCCTTTTATACGCTCCAGGGCTCCACCCCGAAGTCTTCCGGACCTGACAGTTTACAGTCTTCAATCAGATCCGGGGGAGCTCTTCTCCTCCACCTCAGGAAAAGGGCATGACTTTATTTCTCCTGCTGCCTCCTGATTGGTGGATGGGTTCCACAGCAGGATCTCAAGCCTGGGACTCAACCCAAGCTCTGAGAGATGAGTCTGCTACATACTGAGAGCTGCAGGTAGAGAGTGAGACACAGAGAGAGAAAGAGAGAGAGAGAGGTTGTATCTGTGTTTGCAGCCCATGAATATTTACCCAACCTGGCATGAAGCTAACTGGCTCTAGTACTGGTAGTAGTCTAGTCCAGCAACACAGACTTCTGTGAACCCTCCCAAAGCCATACTAAACTACTGAAGCCCATGATGCTGCCAGGGCTCAACTGCTACTAGCTCAAGTATGCTTACATGAGCTGCACCAATACCTTTGTATTATATTACTCTCAGAGTTACAGCTAACATTCACCAGTACATTACTCTTCTGTACAGCAAAATCTGCTCACGGCATAAGCAGACATTAATTAAATTATTTTACTAAACAGAATTCTTAACAATGAAAAGATGGCCGAGTCCATCCCCCAGTGAGCAAAGATTATCTATGGGCAAAACAAATTGCAGGTGAAATATTTTATGCAAGACAAATCACTACCAGTTCTTTCCATGGGGTGAGCATGGGATGGAGAATGGAAAGAAAGAGGGATGGAATTACTTTCAGAGCTCATATTTCCTAGCATTCAATAGACAGATTAATGTATTGTTCTTTTTTAATTAAAGGGAAAACATTTTCAAGGTTATGTTGTACATGTGTATAAAAAGGGAGACCATTATTACACCCAATGTGTGATAATAGCCAGAGAAATGGAAACCTTTAAGTTACACTCCCACCTTCATCGTCAAAAGCACAGAAGAATTATGGCTTTGCCCACTGCGTAGTAACCACATGGTTGATATGAAATTCTGCTTCGAGTAGAGATCTGGCTTCAACCTAGGTCCAGAGCTGGAGCAGATCCAGGGGAGGAGGGGGGAGGGAGTATAGTGGTGCAGTTCACCCCTCTCTCCTCCTGTTTCCACCCAAACTTTAAAACCAACTGCCCTGGAGAGGGACCATCATTTTTATTCAAGCAGCAGTGAGGGGGTCAATTGCTTTCATGGCTCACTATAACGTGCCTGATTCCTGCTAATCTCTCTTCAGACCATAGGTGTTAACTGTTAGGGTGACAATATTTGGATCTTGGGGAGCATTGGATTTGCACCTGAATAAAAGGTTTTAGCCTGTGGCCAGCAATACTGCTGACCACAAGGCAGAATGATATATTAAAAGTAACCATTATAAGACACTTAGGTAAGCATGTTCTTAACAATATAGTAGTGTTGTAAAATATGTATCATTAGAAGATAAAGCAGATTTCGCTTATGAGTGCTTATGCTAAGTAACCATCTTAACTGTGTCAACCATTTTCAAGTGAGTCTGTATAAGTCTGCGTGTTATAAATGAGGTGAAGCCTTAGGAATGTGGAAGATGGTACAACATGGGACTGAAAAACAGACTGGAATGTAAAAGACAACATGTAACTGGTAACAGAATCCAAGTTAAACATATGCAAAAAGGTGAATTGTGATTGGTGAAGAGGCCTCCAGAAGCTTCCAGGTTTTGGTTAAAGTCCTCCCATTGGCCAAAGAAGTGGAGTCAAGGTCTTAGACATACACTCATAGCAAAAAGTCATGTGAATGAATGAAATGAATAGGCAATTCCATGCTGATGAAGTAAACAGTAAACAGAGGCAGAGCTTGAGATAGGAGGAGATATGGGTGGAACCAAGGGAGGGGCGGAGGTGGAGTAAATGTTAATGAACATGAACCAAGGTGTATAAATGTGGAAAGAACTATTGTTCAGGGCTGCTCCCTGCTTTCATAGGCTGTGTGTCTGTGAGGGAGCTCACCCAAAGCTGTTTCCATTCTGAATAAAGCTGTTGTGAGCAATGTGTGCTGGTGCTTGTTCCCTGCTTGCTCTGGCTAATGAGTAACAGGATCCATGAGCAATTGGATCGTTGTCTCCCTAGTCATTGGGTGCCGCATAGAGTTGGGGTCTAACATTAACAACCCTTTTTTCTTTTTAATGATCTTGATGTTCCATTAATCAAGTTACCCTTTCTTCTGCCATTTTGCTATCTGTTACCTATTCCTGGTAATATTGCTTTTCTATTTTTCAGCCCAAAACATTGTTTTTAGTTCTAGGTCAAAACCTTATCTCAGGTGTGATGACATTAACTCTCAGGAACATCAACTCAGGTCTGGAAATGTTGACAATGAATTGTTGCGTGCACTGTCAAGATGCTCAAGAAGGCTAGATTTTGTTTAAAAAATCTGAATAAGAGATGCACATTTAACTATAATGACTATGGGATAAATAAAACAATATATTTGGACTATTTTTGCCTAGTGTGTTGTGGGTTTTTTATATATATATAATCTAGTAAATTAGTACACATTTCAATAAAGTTATTTGTTTTTGCTTTGACCTTAAACTGCATGTAACAGCTGCTGCTGGATTTGTAGCAGGACTCAGGATCCCTGCAAAGGCAGAGCAGGAAAGTTTGCAAAAAGTTGTTGCATCTGCATGTTTTTGATTGACTCCTGAGGCAGGAGAGGGGAGGGAACTCAGCCCTAGGGACTCAGCCAGGCTCCGAGAAGAAAAGGCGCCCCAGGACCATAGAGCTTGGGGAGAAACCACTCTGTAGCCCACCTGTGAAGTGAACCTGCCTTTAGTGAAGGAGAAGACAACCTGATATCCTTTTTCCCCCTCTGTGAGCCAGAGGGACCCCTATGGAGGAAAAAGGGTGCTAAGGTAGACTTGCCTAGGAGGGCAGGGTGTTGATCTGGGAAGGCTCTGGGGAGAGTTAACTGAGAACCAGCCTGGGGCCAGGTGGGTGATACACCCAGGGTTGTTTCAGTTGTCAGCACAAGGGGCCGTGTCTATGTCTATGTCTGAATCGCCAAATCTTTCTGAATCAATTTGGAGAGATTAAAGGGTCCTCTGATTCGATTCAGATGCAGAGATTCAGCCACCGAATCGGGCCGAATCTCCACCAAATCGAATCATGGACTGAAGCTTCGCACAGCCCTAGTTTCTATTTTTGGACTCAATAAACATCCCTGGTTATAAGACAGTCTGCTAAGTGAGGACAAATATAAAACACGTTAAGAAGAGAAATGCACAGGTAAGATATCAAACAACATTAATCTTGCTCTGTAATGAGGTCAACCTGACATTTATGAGTAAGGTGGTTTATTGCTTATCATCCCAAATTAAATTTATTTTTAAAGATACATTATACTGTATTCATATGTTTCTCCTCATGGTTGGACTACAGCAGGGGTGGGCAAAATGTGGCCCGGGGGCTGGATGTGGCCTGCCAGACCATTCTATCCGTCCCGTGGGGCTCCTAAAAAGTTTAGAAAATTAATATTAATCTGCCCTGGGCTGCCTGTCATATGGCCCTTGATGGCTTGCTGAAACTCAGTAAGCGGCCTTCTTCCCAAAATAATTGCCCACCCCTGGACTACAGGATGGAGATAACATTGTTTGTCTCGATCAATGATGCCCAAAATAGTTTGCAAACAGGGAATTTTTAAAACATGAGAGTTGAACCCAGAGTTCTACTAATGAGGGCAACTGACATGTCCAGTCTCACTTATACCACTGAAAAAAGCAGAGTAGGGTGGCACCTTAAAGACTAACTCATTCAGAAAGGCATGAGCTTTTGTAGGTAACAGTCTACTTCATCAGATAGCCATTGTCCAATTCAAAGCATCTGATGAAACAAGCTGTCACCTGAAAAAAGCTTTTGCCTTTCTGAATGAATTAGTCTTTAAGGTGCCTCCCTGCTTTGCCTTTTGCCTGACTTCAGACTAACATAGCTAGCTACCTGTTTATACCACTGAATCAGTATTGTTGCATACATATTACTTAAAGAAAAAGAATGGTGATTGGTTGAGCTATACCTGAGGTCACAATATCCCCCTAAAAAGGTGCCTAAATTTTTAATCTGAACTGCCTACAGCCCATATAACTGTCATGATTTAGCTTAATTAAAATCTACGTTCTGCCATGTTAGGCAATGCTCAATATTTCAATTAATTTAAATTATAGACAAGTTTAAAATACCTGCCTTCCTCTGCTGCTAAGATAATTCAGGACAATGAAGAGACTGGTTCAGATGTTACATTTCTTAAAAGAACCCTCTCCCCTGTTTTTTTTATTTTAAAAACAAATTAATAAGGGGTTTTATTTCAAAAATTTCAAAAATTCATTCAATATTCAAGGAGGAATCACTGTCCATTTGGGAGACTAGGCTGTATATCTTGCGCAAAACAGAGATATTGAAGCTTTACTTTCAATGCAAAATGGAATTTAGTCATAAAACCAGTCATGAATTGTACCTCCATAATTTGAATTCATGTGGCAACTAGAGACTCTTATCAGAGTTCCATTGTCACAGGCATTACATGTACTGCTAATTACAAAAGAGTTCCCCTGAATCCAATGATTATACTGTCTTGGCAAAAGATGAAAGACTATAGGTGGAGAAGAAGAAAAATGAGAAATGGAAAGGACAAGAGAACAGTGAAATAATGGTTTGATATAGTGGGTAGCAGTCTCACCATACCTGCTTCCTACTCATTGCTGAGTTTTTGTAGCTATGAAGGCAGAAGCTTGAGGAAATACCAGAGGAGTAATGGCACAATAGAATTGCAGATTTTTATGAAGAAAGATTGCCTATTGAGCTCTTATTTTCAGAAGAGATTAGGCAAATGGCATGAAGAGCTAGCAGCCTAGAGACTTGAATAAATAGCCTGCATTTTAAATACTGTAATCTACTGCTAATTTAGTACAGACTATGGAATATATGAGTGTAAATGTTGAATGATGGCAATCCACAGGATGCTAATTTAATTATCAGTGCTATCCAATTGTCTCCTATTCCTTTCGACAAATAAATCCTATTCAGTAAAATGATCTGATGTTATGCTGGGGACAACTCAGACTCTTCTTTTCCTAATATCTTTTACTTGCACATGGTATCCTTAGGGATTGTAGAGTCCTGATGAAGCCATAAATTAATTCATTTGTTCCAATCAACTGATGTTTTTCTTGGTATTTAAATATTTCATTTCCCTAACATAGGCACAATATGGAATCAAGCCGATCTTACATTCAGGAAAAAGGTGTAAGCATTTTCCTGTATATACATATGAATAAATAATGTATTTTTGTTTCTTGGGCTGTCTAAAATGCTTTTATTTTTCACAAAGTGTCTTTGTTTGTTTTAAGAAACAGTATTTGTGTGATTAAGGCATGAAAAACAGCAGCCTGACTAACCTGTTGTATAAGTGCCTACTACCAAAAAGAGCTTGTTGATATGAGAAAGGAAAATACAACTAGGCCTCCTGTGAATAGAAGAGTTTGACATCAATGCAGTACAGGTTGTTTTTTTTAAATATTTTCCATCAGAAACTCAAGGTCTGAAGCAGGAAAGTAGCTGAAGATCAGTCAGAGGCAGTTAAATACTTAAACAAACAAAATCCTCACTACTATTTTTTGGTGGTCTGTTTTTTAAGAATAGTATGATTTGTATACAATTGTATAAATATCTAGTTCCTATAACACCAGCACAAGTTAAAGATCAGATCTTGAACTGCATGCACAATACCAGATTTGGCTCATCCATAAATCCCAGTTCTGTAGGTATCATAATAGCAGATTTGAACACTGAGCTCTTCTCCCTTCGTTGGAACTATACAAGAGGCAGGAGTCCATTTGCAGGGAAGCCATTGCAGGACCAAGGCCATTGGCACTGAAAGGAACAGAATTCATTTCTCAGGGTTTAGCATATCTGTTTGGAGTGGAAAGTACAGCCAGAGCAAAATGAGTGAGAGTCAAAGATTCAGCTTTGAACATAAATCATGCTATTTGGGATGCTATATATTGCAGGGATTCTATTTCAACTCAGATTGGTACCACTTTGGAAGAAGTCTCTTGTTGCATTTCATTTAATGTTTTATAAACAATAAACCAATTATATTAGATATACAAGGCACGGCCTTCGTTTTTGTAGGTTTTGCCTGGTACAACCCCCTATATATTCATTCTTTCTCATAAAACTACCTCATACCTCTTGAACATATTGCAACAAAATTAGCTCAACTATACCTCATTAATTCTTAAATTATAGCAGTAGTACAAACTGTTTAAATCTGAAGTTGTGAATTAAAGATTAAGCCATTGTTTAGACAGTGGGTTGAACCATTCAGGGCTTTCTCTAGGGCATGGGGTAGGAGAACCCAGAGCAGCAACTTAAAAAAAATCTTTTTTTTTAAACAATTTCCTCACACGCCTCTTGGCGTACCAAAGAAAATGTCTCTGCATGCCACTAATTGGCATGCATGCTGGGGGTTGCCTATCCCTGCTCTAGAGGGTGCCAAGAAATTTGTGCCCCTCATTACAGTAGCTTTGCATTCAATTCACTCTACTTGGAAGAGAACACCCCATTCCCCGCTAGAAACTGTCTACATTTACACCCTTTCCAGTGTCATTCCCCTTGGATGTGAAGGCATTCCAGCCTGAGGCTGATGGCCCTCACAGATTGTAAAAGGATTAAAGCTGGACACTCTTTGAGCTATAAATTGCCCGCTGTGACAGTCTCTCATTCCCAACCCAAGCACAAAGTTTGGTTCTGTGGGTTTGTTTTTTTTTTGATAGAAGGTAAAATACGTGAAGAATTGGTTTCCAGCAAATTGACCCTTACTTGGATTTCCTGGGACCAACTGGTCCAGTTCAAAGGCAATTGTATCACCAGGTTATCCCCAACCTCCTCCACCTAAGGCTACCTAGAAAGAAAAGTCAATAGGCTTGAAAAAGTAAAAGTAAAAATTCTTCCAAAAAGTCTTTGTGTTAAAATGAGAATCAAACTTAGGAATTCTCATATTAGATCAATTAAACTACCCTTCTATTTGTTACTAAACTTCTGAGCCATTGTATCTCGATATATATTTCAATGACATGAAGATGCATCTTCCAGGTAACACAAAAATATACACATGCAGCTTGCTTTGCCTTTCTGTTTTAGAGTATCAGTTTAGCCCATTTGATTTAGGAATTCAGCGCATAACACTCATTTTAAGAGCCTGGGATTTTTTCCTGCTCTCAGAAAAGTTTGAGCTCAGCCTAAACTTTCCATTATCTCCTAGCAAGTTCTAGAATCCAGATCCTAAATTTCCTGTAACCAGCATAATATTCTAGGATGCTTGATGAACTAGCATGCATTCGATCCATTCTCTACAGTGCAGTGGGAGCAGATAAATGCTCAACCTCTTATGTCAAGTGGCTTGGGTGAAGAAACACCCCATAACCATTAACTAGCAGTTGCTAGGGAACCCACATCAGTTATATAGCAACCCTATTAGAGATTATGAAGTAGCTACTATCATTTAGCCCTTTCACAGATAGTAGCCAATGAGGTAGGAAGGTTGGTCAAGTCACTATCCTGTTTCATTCAGAAGACCCTTTAGTGATTATGGAGAGTCAGACAACTCTTTGCAGAACTTATTGAAGCAAAAGTATTCCTTCTGCAACACAGGAAGATTACAATGGCCTGAGGCTACCATATCCCATCAAGACTCAAGGTAAGATGTGACACTGAGGGTTTACGGAAGAAGAAAGCTAGCTGTAGGCAGAACAACTATGTAATTTCCTTTTGGGAACTTCAGCCCACAGTTGTAGATCTTCTGTTACTGTACTTTGTCAACAGTGAAACTCAGAAGTAGGCTACATGCCAAAGCCTAAAGTCCACATTCAATTACTATTAAGTCATTTTTGCGATTTGAGGTTCAATATGAATATTATGTGCAGCTCAGCTTGCACCTGCTTAGAGAAGTAAAACACAGCAATGTATATGTATATGTAGGACAGAATCCATGGTAACAACACTTAATACTTCCATATTTTGACATAACCTGGGCCTATATTTTATAGTGTCCCCCAAATCCTTCTTTGTGGGTGCACCCTTCTTTTTCCTTATCCTCTTGGCCCCATGCTTTCACTTAGCATTCATGTAGGCCACCTTCCACCTGTCTCAGTCTTTGCTTGGTCCAGAAAACTCACAAGCTTCCTCTCTGGTCATTCCGTTTTGTTTTAGTCATCAGGCAGACTATGAAAGCACTGTGTTTACGTAGTACTAGTTAGAGTAGAATGATACCTTCTCTAAACTGGCCTTGCAACAGGAAGGAAATAGAAATACAGTGCAATAGTCTGTAAAGATACCTGAGCTGGCTTATTTAGAAGCAGCCTAGCCATGTTAGCAGAGCCTCTGTCCAAGCAAATGTATTCTGTCTTGTGTCTGTACTGCATTTAGTACTTGAGTTAACCCTTTTAGATCTGAGTCAGATATCTCTATAGGGCACTGCATCGTGCTGTGTAAACACAAACTGCTGTGTCAAAACCACACTGAATAGTAGTGTCGATGCGTCTTGTAACAGGCTGTGTAACAAGGTTAACTGCATACAGGGTACCCAGCAGTGTTAGAATCGTCCTCTACCAAGTCCCTTACTTAGAACCATTGAGGAACAAGATGATGCCCAAGAGCTGCCATGATGCCCCCTAGCAGCCACCTTGATCTTGCCTGGCTCCCATTCCAGCCTCCAAGGGTCTCACCATGCTTCCTTTCCTGCCATACCTTGGTGTTAAGGATAATGAAGGGAGGCTGCCTTCAGATTCTGGCGAGCCCTAGGTGATCTTTCTCTGTCCTCAGTTCTTCTCTTGGGCCCAATTTGGACCATCTAAATTTTGGGTTCCAACTCTCCCCATTGGCCCACAGTCCCTTGGCCTCGAAGCTTCCAGCCCCACTGGCCCAAATTGCCTTAAGGGTCAGGTTCATGGCCTACTTCCATTCTTACAGCCATGGCCATGCCTCTCAGGGGTTACTCTGTCTACAGTTCAGTATTCAGCCCACATTTTACTCTGGATTCAGACCTCCAGCCCTGGCTCACTGATTCAGACCCAGCTCTCCCAGCCTCAGTCCTCTCTGTGTCTCTTGCACCTTGTCCCAGCCCTGCTGCAGTCCCTGACCCAGGACATGACTTGTCTCTATTAGGGTCAGCCCCACTGGCATTCCTGACCCAGGGCAAGGATGTTCTCTGCTGGGTGCCACTGGAGCACTCTTGTGGCCTGCAGTCCACTCCTATCAGCCATACCTTGTCCTTCAAACTAAACTAGAGCAAAAAATATCAGCAGCCACTTTGAATTAAAAGTCTTTCCCTCTAGGTCACCATATTGCTGCCCAGCCACCTACCCACTCTCTGGCTCTCTGTCCTGGGAGTACATGGCATGCTTGAAGTTCCCATTCCTCTCCAGCCTGAGTTGGCAGGAGCTCCTCTCCCTGCAGCCTGCAGGGTCTGACTCCCTACTCAGGCTCAGGCCCTAGAATTATAGACCTTGAAGCCATGCCCTCTTTCTGTCATGTGCCTTCTTCCAGCCACACACGGGAGTTTTACCCTCTTATTGAAAGGGCAACCTTCACTCTTTCCACTGCAGTCCCACACAGCCAGCTTAGCCTGATATCTTCTCTTGAAGTGGCAGGACCCTCTGGCTCCTTGTTACAGTCCCCTCTCCTCCTTTTCCATTATACCAAAGTAAGAGGGTTTCAATCTCCGGTTACACATAGAAAAATGAGGGTTGGAAGGGACCTCAGGAGGTCATCTAGTCCAACCCCCTGCTCAAAGCAGAGCCATCCCCAAATAGAACATCCCAGCCAAGACTTTGTCTAGCCAGGTCTTAAAAACCTCTAAAGATGGAAATGACAGAGCCTCTCTGGGTAGCCTGTTCCAGTGCTTTATGTGCAGGCCGGGAGCGGTCCGAGGCCCTCGGGGGCGCGCGGCGGGCTGTGGCCAGCAGCCCTGGCACGCGGGTTGGGGAATGCAGGCCGGCGGACTAGAATTAGGCACGGACGCGTAGCGGTTGATTAAAGATTATTTTACTTACACCATAGATGGTCGCGGTGCAGGCAGGAAAACTTGCTTGAGTTGCAGTTACAGATAGGAAAGAAGAGCGGACAAGAGTTCTAAACTCGCAAACTCTAGCCCAATCCGGCTGAAGGCTCTAAAACGCGAGCCCGTCGTGTCAACCGAAGAAAACAACTCGGAGAAGAGCTCTGGATACGCTCACACGAAGTTTGCTAGGCTCCGTGGAACTTGCGCGCAGGGAAGGGGTTCGTCGAGGGATCGCTCAGCGATGGGGAGAGGCCAGAGGTTGATCAGACCCCTATAGCCTTCTTAAGGTACACGCTGGGTCCGTTAGGCTCCGCAGCGCTTAGAGTTCTTCACGAGACGTGAAGTCCTCCTCCTCCAGATGGTTGTGGAGTCCTCCAACTTGGGCAGAAACCGCTCAAGCCTCTTATACAGCTAGCAAGCCAATCGCTAGCCGCCACGTGGGAATAATTTAGAACTAGCCAATAGTGGGACACAAATTTGCATGCGGGTGGCAGGAAATCCTTTGCACCAGGGTTTTCTCTTTGCAACTGAGAAATGCACCCTGCAAAGAAAGCTCCTCGTGGCGGGAAATAATTTAGCAGTGCCGAAGCGCGCACACACAAAATCACACCCTTGGGTTGTGACACTTTACTACCCTCCTCATGAGAAAGTTTTTTTTCCTAATATCTAACCTAAACTTCCCTTGTTGCAACTTGAGACCATTGCTCCTTATTTTGTCATCTGCCACAACTGAGAACAGTCTGGCTCTGTCCTCCTCGTAACCACCCTTCAGGTAGTTAAAGGCTGCTATTTAATCCCCACTAGTCTTCTCTTCTCCAGACTAAATAAACTCAGTTCCCTCAGCCTGTCCTCAGAAGTCATGTGCCCTAGCCCTCAAACCATTTTCACTGCCTTCCACTGGACTCTCTCCAATTTGAATACATCCGTTTTGTAGCGGGTGGCCCAAAACCGGACATAGTGCTCCAGATGTGGCCTCACCAGTGCCAAAGAGAGAGGAATAACCACTTCCCTCAATCTGCTGGCAACACTCCTACTAATAATGCAGCCAAATATGCTGTTAGCCTTCTTGCAACAAGGGCACGCTGCTGGCTCATGTTCAACTTATTGTCCACTCTACCCCCCCCCCCCCCCCCACAAGAGCTGCTGTTTTCTGCAGATCTGATGTTTAGCCAGTCAGTCCCCAGTCTGTATGGGTTCATGGAACTACTAAGTGCAAGACTTTGCACTTGTCCTTACTGAACTTCATGAGATTTCTTTTGGCCCAATCCTCCAATTTGTCTAGGTCTTTCTGAATCTCAGGCCTACCCTCTAATGTATTATATATATATATATATATATATATATATATATAGTATACTATATAATATATATTATATATACTATATAATATAGTATATATATACACTACTCCACCTAGCTTGGTGCCACCCACAAACATGCTGAGGGTTCACTCTATCCCATCTTCCAGTTTCACTGGTGAAGATATTGAACAAAACCAGCCTCAGGACCAACCCCTGGGGCACTCCACTTGATACCAGCTGCCAACTAGACATCAAGACATTGATTACTATCCTTGGAGCCTGACAATCCAGCCAGTTTTCTGTCCACCTTACAGTCCATTCATCCAACCTGAACTTCCTTATCTTGCTTGCAAGAATGTTGTGGGAGAGCATATCAAAAGCCTTGCTAAAATCAAAGTATATCACATCAGTTGCTCTCTCTGCATCCACAGAGACAGTCACCTCACCATAGAAGGCAATCAGGTTGGTCAAACATGACTTGCCCTTGGTGAATCCATGCTGACTGCTCCTAGTCACCTTCTTCTCCTCCAGATGCTTAGAAATGGATTCCTTGAGGACCTGCTTCATGATTTCTCCAGGAACTGAGGTAAGGCTGGCCAGTTTGTAGTTCCCTGCATTTTCCTCCTTCCCTTTCTTAAAGATGGGCACTATATTTACCCTTTTCCAGTTGTTCCAGACCTCTCCTAATCACCATGAATTTCACAGATAATGGCTAGTGGTTCTCCAATCACATTGGCCAACACCCTCAACACCCTCAGTTGCATTGCACGCAGCCCATATACTTGTGCACTTCCCAGCTTTTTAAATAGTCCCTAACCTCTTCTTTCACCACTGCTCCCCAAACTATGCTGCCAGCTGAAGTATAGGAGCAGACCTTGCCAGTGAAGACTGAGGTAAAAAAGGCATTGTGTACTTCAGCCTTTTCCACATCAGCTGGCACTAGGTTGCCTTCCCCATTCAGTAAAGGACCCATTCTTTCCCTGATCTTCCTCTTGTTGCTGACATACTTGTAGGAACCCTTCTTGTTATGCTTCACAGCCCTTGCTAGCTGCAACTCCAATTGCAGTTTGGCCTTCCTGATTTCATCCCTGCATGCCCAAGCAATATTCTTATACTCCTCCCTAGTCATTTCACCAAGTGTCCACTTCCTGTAAGCTTCTTGCCTATCAGTTACCTGAGTGAGTAGAAGTCTGCTTTTTTGAAGTCCAGCATCTTTACTCTACTGCTCTCCTTCCTTTTTTCCTCAGGATCCTAAACTCGGTCACCTCATGGTCGCTGCTGCCTAAGTTGCCACCCACTTCTACATTCCCCACCAATTCTTCCCTGTTTGTGAGTAGCAGATCAAGAACAGCAGTCCTTAGTTAGCCTCTCTAACACTTGCACCAGGAAGTTGTCACACGTTCCAAAAACATTTTGGATTGCCTGTGCACTGCCATATTGCCCTCCTGGAAGATGTCAGGGTGATTGAAGTCCCCCTTGAAAACCAGGGCCTGTGATAAGGAAACTTCTGCTAGCTGTTTGAAGAAAGATTCATCCATCTCATCCTCCTGGTCTGGTGGTCTATAGCAGACACCCACCACAAGATCACCTTTGTCCTTGTTGCTCTTCCCTCTAACTTTAACCCAGAGACTTTCAACAGGCCTATCTCCAGGTTCATACTGGAGCTCTGAGCAACCACACAGCTCTTTTGCATTAGAGCAAGTCCTCCTCCTCCTTTCCCCTGGCTGTCCTTCCTGAACAGTTTGTACCCATCCGTGACAGTGCTCCAGTCATATGAGCCATCCCACCAAGTCTCTGTTATTCCAATCACATCATAGTTCTGTGACTGTGCAAGGACTTCCACTTCTTTCTGCTTGCTTCTCAGGCTCCATGCATTCATGTGCAGACAACTAAGATAATTAGCTGATTACCCTACTTTCTCATGAAGAATGAGAAGGCCTCCCCTCTTGCCCCACCTGCCTAAGCATCCTCCAGGTCACCCACTTCCCACTTACCTCAGGACTTTGGTTTCCATCCCCCAGCAAATCTTTAACAGCAACTAACTTAAACTTCAAGAGCACTTTGTTACCAAAAGCTTGTCCAATATCTCTTCCGGCTCTATAGTTGACCCAATAAAAGATATCACCAAAAAAAAACTTTGCCCCTCATTAAACTTCTAAGCCAAGTGTGCCAAAATTGGCATCGATATCAGTGCAGATAAGCCTTGGTGTTCTAGAAAAACATGTATACATATAAAAGCAGCCTCAGCATAGTAACAAAAATATAAAGTGGAGAAAGATGGTTTGGAGAGGGCTTCAAAAGTTTTTGCACTCAACTTTAGACAAACTATCAAACTTTTGAATGATTATCTGAGGCTTTTCTTTAAATGAAACTCTTCACTTCCACCGAAGAGAGTTAGAAATCTTGTAAGAAGAGATCCTTCCTCACGCTATTTGAAATATTTAATATTAGTCAGAAATACAGCAAGAGGCTCATTCAAGGCCTCATCCAGAGCTCTCTAAAGTCACCAGGAATCAAATTTTGTCAATACTTTTAAAGATTACTCCTAAAAAGAATGAATCTGTCTTATGATCATTGCCCAAAACATTGCAGTTTATTATTGTGTGTATTTTGGACCACTACTGGAGAACCACACTTTCATTATAGAAATTTTCTCTTTAACCCCTAAAACTATTCAAAATGGGAAAATCAGACTCACATGAGCTGAGGAAGCTATTCTGAAGTATGAAGCATTCATTATATACAGGCAAAATTAAAGCCCATCAAGATTAGGGGAACATTTCCATGTCTGCATGACAAACTCTCAAAAATACTTATCTACCCTTAACACCTTAACCTCAAGACTCTCTGAAGCCCATACTCTCTAGGCAATCCCAGAATAGTCAAATAAGGGCAGAAAGTGGCCTCAAATTCATAGGATTCATAGATATTAGGGTTGGAAGGGACCTATTAGATCATCAAGTCCGACCCCCTGCCCTGGGCAGGAAAGAGTGCTGGGGTCAGATGACCCCAGCCAGGTGCTTGTCCAAGGCAATGATTTCAAAACCATCTAAGAAATATTGAGTAATTCTAGCATTGTTTGCTCTCCATAATGGCTCAAAATACCATAATGCCTTCTCATTAAGATAAGAGGTCCTATTTAATCTCTGAAACTACATGCAAGTAAAAGACCCTTTAACCTGTCTAAAAGAAAAGGATAACTTAGTCTCAGAAACACATTTCCTTAAAGGTACCCTATCTTTAAAGCACCTGATCTGCCATAACAATGATGCAACATAGGAAGCTTGGAAAAATTAATCAGGCTTCAACCAATTATGGAGATTAGCCAGGGGATTTGAGATGGAGAGTCTCTTATAATATAAAAGTTGCTCATTATTTTGTCTCCTTCATGTTGTCACTAACATTTTGTACCAGGTATTATAGAAATAAAACACCCTAAGCTCCTCCTGAGCCTGGAGTTCAACTTTCTGACCAAACTGCTGGATTTGATTTTTAGTCACCTGTGTAGCATGGACCCAAGAGGGGAGGGTCCATGTGGGTAGGTAGTGGTGGGGGGGTCCAGGTGAAGGTAGTGGTGGGGAGAGCAGGAGCCTGCAGTAGCTCAGTATCCTGGTGGGCACAGGATACTGGGTGAGATGGATCTATATCTGACACAGTAAATGACAATTCTTATATTCTGTGTTCGCTTTTCATGTTTCTATTCTTCAAAGCTTTTAGGGTTTGTTTGTTTTTTTCCAAATCCTAATATTCGTAACAACTAGCAAACACACAAACCACTAAGGTGAATTTACTTGGATTTCATAGATTTCTAGAGTTGGAAGGGGCCTAGTAGATCATCGAATCCAACCCCCTGACCTAGGAAGGAAAGAGCACTGGCATTATGTAACCCCAGCCAGGTGCTTGTCCAATCTGTTTTCGAATACCTCCAAGGTAGGGGAGACCACCACCTCCCCTGGAAGCCTATTCCATATTTTGGCAACCCTCACCATAAAGAATTTCTTCCTGGTATCTAACTTAAATCAACTCTCCTTCCATTTGTGGCCATTATTTCTCGTAACTCTGAGAGCTGCCCTGGTAAACAGTGTCCCCTGTTCCCTGCTGACCCCCACCCTCCACCCTGATGAGCTTGTAGACAGCCACAAGATCACCTCTCAACCTTCTCTTGCAGAGGCTGAAGAGATTCAGGTCCCTTACTCTGTCTTCACAGGATCTTACCTGCAGGCCCTCAACCATACGAGTAGCCCTCCTCCGAGCCCTCTCAAGGTTATCCACATCCTTCTTGAAGTGCGGTGTCCAAAACTGGACATGGTACTCCAGCTGTGATCTCACCAACACCACATGGAGGGGAAGTATCACCTCCCTAGACCTGCTCATGATGTACCTACTAATGCAAGAAAGAGTGTGGTTAGCCTTACTTATTACCTTGTCACATTGGTGACTCGTGTTCATTTTTGTGTTGACCAAGACTCCAAGATCCCTTTCCACTGCCATGGTAACTCAGAATGGTACCCCCCCCAGTCTATAGGTGTATTGGACATTCTCTCTCTCTGGGTGCAGCACCTTACACTTATCCTTGTTAAATCGCATCCTATTCTGATCTGCCCACTTCCCCAGTCTATCCAAATCTGCCTGAATTCGCTCCCTCCCTTCCAGTGTGTTTACTATACCCCGTAGTTTGGTGTTCTCTGCAAATTTGGACAGAGTGCTTTTAACATCCTCATCCAAATCACTGATGAAGATTTTGAACAGTATTGGTCCAAGGACAGAGCCTTGGGGGACACCACTGCCCACATCACTCCAGGGAGAAACTGACCCATCCACCACCACTCTCTGGGTGCATCCCATAAGCCAGTTTTTCACCCACCTTACGGTGAGAAAAATCCACATCACAGCCACTCAGTTTGCTTGTGAGAATTGGGTGTGACACCTTTTTAAAATCCAAGTAAATAACATCTGTCTCCACTCCTGCATCTAAGCACTACTTATTTAATTTCATTTCAAAAGCTTTCTGTGTAGGAACTTCCTCGGTTTTTGCTGGAGAGGAAACCTATTTCTAAACTTAACAAAGTCAACAGGAGAATAAACCAAATCCAACAGACTTCAGGGAAGTCTAGGTTCATGAGGAATACCATATTAGTCCGATTATACCCTGCCCAGATCCCTGGAAAAACTGTTAACGCATTTTGTTTTGTAGAGGAATAAGATTATAAGTAGACACCTAATAGGTAAAATAGGATCAAAGTCTCTAATTTACTTCTTTTACCAGTACAGTATACTATTTTGTAGAGGGGAGTCCTGGTACTGCAGTCCTCCTAAGGGTTCTCACATCTGTGAATTCTTGCAGCTTCTTAGGCTTAAGATTCTGTCTTGCGGAGCCTTGAAAATGCTTAGGAGTGTGGCTTCCTTCCTGTTGACTTTTACATATCCAAAGGACTGGACCTTTTCCCATAAGGTCTGCTGTAAGAGTTGTGGGAAAGGAGAATGATAGGAAATTTGGAGGCCAGCAGAACTGAGGGGGATAAAACCTCCCTGCTCTTCCTCCTGCTCTCCAGGCCCCTGAAGATGGTCTTAGGAATAGGTGAACCCCCGTCACTCTCCATATGAGCCTTCCTAGACTGTTCAACCCCATGGCAGCAGGACTTTTCATCAAGGCACCCATAAAGTCAATTCGTGCAATCTTTAGGAAGCTCACCAGCACCCCTTTCCACCACAGACAATTGTTTACTAAGTTTTATTTGGTTTCTATCAAGTAAGAGCTTAGAGCTTGTCACTTAGAGTCTAGATATTTTTTCCTTTAATACTTTGTCGGCCTCAACTCCAGTTTAACAAAGGGTTTCCAGAAATAATTATAAATTACCTTCTATAAAAGTAACACCTGAGGTCAAGTGATATTAAATCTTCTATTACTATTTGAATCCTCCTAGAGGGTCACATGGCTGGTCCAGGAAATAGGTTATTACCAAGAGACAGTATCTGCAGACTTCAGTAATTGTTACATTTTTTTCAACAGAAGATCTCCAGACTCATTCCAAATGTTAATAAATGAATCCTCAAAATATTCTCATGGAGAAATGAGTATTACTATCCTCACTGTTTGGCAGATGAAAGGGGGCACAGAGAAACTACATTAGTTTCCTAATGTCTCATAGGAGGCCTGCGGCAGAACTGGGAAAAGAAACTACATGTCTAACCTTGCAGCCTTCTGCCTTAGGAAGTGTCATTGGTATAAAGGTGAAAGAGTGTTGTAGCTGTGATAGTCCAGGAAGTGTATGAGAAGCAAGGATTTTTGGTGATATCTTTTATTGGAATAACTGTGTAGCTGGAAGTTTTCAGGCATCAAGTGCTCTTCCTCCAGACAAGAATTGAGGAATGATACTTGATGCTTTAAAGTTTGTGCAACAGCTCTCCCAACTGGCCCAATACAGCTGGCCCAATAAAAGATATTACAAGTACGCCTTGCCTCTTGTAAACATGAAGAAAAAAAAGAATAATTTAAAGTGTATACATGTCAAAAGGACCATACAGTTAATAGGGCTCCTATACATGTACAGGGAGGCTGCTCAGATCAGAGCAGATTCAATTAATTGAGTCTACTGGAGCATGGCAGTTACCTCACTCCAGCAGACTCCAGTGTTACATGTCTCAGTGTCCCTGTGCTGAAAAATGGCCGCGGGGGTGCTTTAACTAAAGTTCTTTCCACAAGCTTTAGTTAAAGCTCCCCTGCCACCATTTTTTAGTGTGGGGATGCTCTTGGAGCCGTTCTAATTAAAGTGCCCCCCCCACCACTCTTGGACCACATCTATAAACTCCCATAGTGTCTAACCCCAGGGACTGTCCTGCACCATTGCAAAACATCTTACAAATTTGGCTGTGGTTCCTCTTATGGGAATTCTGTAACTTGATTGATCTATATTTTCTTACAGAAAGCACTTTAAAGCACCCCATGACTGTATTATTCTGCAATAATAGTACTCTGCAGCTAAAAGCCATCTAGGAACAAATGTGTTGACCTGTGTTAGGTGTGTACATGATTACTAAACCTGTCACAGTGGCTTCCAAATAGCTTTTAAGAAAGATAAACTTCCTCCTGTAATCCCTGCTGTACTCATTAACAACAGAAGGCATTCACTTTCTAAGAACACATATTCCAGCCTTAATAATCTTTTACAGGGGGCAAAATACCTAGCCTACCTGTGATTGAGCCTGTTTTTTCTGTTCTTCATTACTTCATTAGCTTTCCCAAATTACACACATACTTGCTGTACTCCTTCTGAGCTCATTTATTTCTCATTTTCCTCTAATTGGTGAAATTAAGTCCTTTGTATTGATTGTTAAGATCTTGAAAGGAGGAAGTAAAGGCTTAAAATCAAAAGTATAATACACAACATGATGATAGAATACTTTTCAATAATGACCACTTGTTTTTGGATCATTGCCCAAAATCTTCAATAAAAGGGAACAGGGAACAGGACAACAATTCTGTTCCCTAGCAACTTCTGAAACCCAAAATGTGGATTGTATGTGTGTCTCACCAGGTGATTAGGGCACTGGCCTGTGGGGCAGCCAGATTCAAGTGTCTTCTCTGCCTGATTCAGAGGAAAGTTTTTCATTCCTGATCTCTCCAAAACTGCAAAGCAGGCATTTGAACCTGTGTTTCCAACAGGCTAACGCCCTAACCTGTGGCATTAGGTTGGGGCTAATCATATTTCTCTCCAGACCAAGATTTTTTCCTGATGAAAACTTCATCTGCACTGACACACTTCTGATGCTTCATTGAAACAGTGTATACCAATGAAATTTCATTTAGTTGAACCTGTTCAAACCAGTCTGTAAGATTTTCAAGGACATCATAAATGAATCCACACAGGCAATGTAAACAGTTCAACTAAGCAGAAGATAATTCTCAAGATAAAACACAATATATGAACTGAAACACTTCTTTTTTTCATGCTTTAACGATGCACATCTTTAAAACATTAACAGCATACACGACTAACCTTCAAATGACAAATAAATACACTTTAATAGCAAATGGCCAGATACTTGATTTCACAGTTCTGCATTCTTCTTGCAGTAATATTGTTTATAAAGCAGTGCATGTCTGTACAGACAAAACAACTGTTTTTATAAACCAACCCTCTGCTACAGAAACATACACCTTCTGACAAGTACCTGTGCAACAAAACAGATCAACTGATTAAAACATACTTAATGCTTTTTTAAAAAGCCCAACATTTTAACTTTGTTAGAAAGCATCAAAATTATAGTTATTACATGGCTTTGTAGAGTTGGGAAACAACACAGCCCCCACCCCACCCCCAAGTGTATGGTAGGTACATAGGTACATTAGTTGGCATATATTAATGCAATCTAAGACATGCATTTAATCATGCAGCTTACATTAGCTAGGGGTAAATAGCCTAGGAAGTTCCAGTGTGACACTATGGAAATTAGAAAGACAAGTCCCCATGCCTGGTAACTGCATCAGTACAGAGTTGTGAGGTTGTAAGACATTCTTAGACCAGGGGAGATCAACCCCTCACCCATGGGCCAAATCTAGCCTGCAGAGCCATGGCATCCAGCCCATGGGGCTCCCCATGGGTCAGGAAATTTGGCACTAGGGAAGTAGTGCCACTCTGCCACCACTTCCAGATTACCAAGCCCCACACAGCTGCTCAGAGCTGAACCACACCCTCTGTCTCCCATGGAGCTGGGTTGGAGCTGGACTGGGTTTTGCCCCCACCCCTTTACCCCATGCAGCCAGGTCAGGGCCAGGCCACACCCCTTCCTCTGGAGCCAGGCTGGGGCCCAGATCATGCCCCCTCTCCCAAGTATCTGGATAGCGGTGAGGTGCCCCCCACCCATCTTTGTGCTGCTGGATCAGATTCCACCCTGAAGCCCTGAATGCTGGATTAAGCCCGCTGGCTGAATCTGGTCTGCAGATGGATGAGGCACTACCTTTCAAGGCAAAAAGGTTGAACACCACTGTCACAAACAATGAATTTAGCATTGCTGGGAATATGCAAAGGCATTTACAAGTCTTTGTAAGTCTATGGCATTTGTATAGAGGATGGGGTTCATCTTTCACCTCAGTTTCGCTTCTGTTGCTAAATGTAGGCTCATTCTAGGACTCTTAGGCAGCCTTCCTCCTAATAAAACAATTACATCAAAGGTGTGACAGGTTAGTAAGGAAGGTACCCTGGAGTTGGAGCTGGGCAGGGATTGTATGGCCACTGGGGCGTGTCATGGCTGCCTCTGGAGTATAAACATTTTACAGTTGTATTAACAGGAGTAGCATATACAAATCAAGGGAAGTGATTTTTCCACTCTGTTCAGCACTGGTGAGGCCTCACCTGGAGTACTGTATCCAGTTTTGGGTCCCACACTTCAGGAAGGATGTGGACATGGATGAATATAGAATTTTGAAAAGGGGGGTGCAGATGGTATGGTACATCTTGACATATAACACAACATTTTTCTCTAGGTAACAAGTAACTAGAAGCTTTCCTACTATGTTAGGAGCCTAGGGGTACATTATTCAGCTTAAGACTGAAACAAAAACAAATATAGCTTTATTAGAATGTGCATTAATTTGTTATATCATATATTACTTATATAGAGCACAACAAACCAGGCAAAAACAATTAAAACGTTGTTTCTTTAGTCCTGTTGTCATTATAACTAAATATGCACCTCTTTCAGATTCATAAAACAAATTCTAGGCTTCTTGTGCGTCTTGATAATGCATCACTGAAAGTTATTTCTACACCTGAGTTGATGTTCACCTGAGTTAATGTTTCTACACCTGAGTTAAAGTTTTTAGCTAGAGTTAAAACCAATCTGCAGGGCTGTGAAATAGGAGATATATTTCCAGGAGCAGCTAACAGACAGCAGAATTGCAGAGGAAAGGCTAGCTTGATTAGTGAAACATCAAGACCATTAAAAGAGGAGAGAGGGTCATTAATACTTGTGGAATGAAGAATTCAGAAGGAATCAGGTAGATTATAATGAACCATGAAGTCAATTGGTTCCCTCACTTTTGCCTGAATAGAAATACTGTTGCCACTGCCAGAGAGTTGATTTTAAACTTTGCGTAGACCAGGGATCAAAGGACAGCACAACTACACCACTGCATTTCCCTGGAATCTGCCCCAGGATGTGGACAGTTTGGAAAAAGTCCAGTACAGGGCAACAAAAATGACCAGAAGCCTGAGAAGCAAGACTTATGAGGAAAGGTTAAAAGAACTAGGGTTATTTAAGCTAGAGAAAAGAAGACTGGGGCTGGGGATTTGATACCAGTTTTCAATACCAGAGGAACCATTATAGAGAGGATTTCTCTGTGGCTGGAAGAGACAGGACTAGGAGCAATGGCCTCAAGTTGCAGCAGAGGAAATACAGATTGGGAGATCAAGCATTAGAAAAGACTACCTAGAGAAACTGTGGACTCTCTATCTGTGGAAATTTTCAGGAGCAGGTTAGACAGACACTTGCCTAGATGCTTTAGTCACGGATGATCCTGCCTTGAGCAGAGGACTGGGCTAGATGACCTGATGAGGTCCTTTCCAGTCCTATATTCCTATGATATATGATCTCAGGTGAGCGCCTTAGCTTCAAGAGTGTGGATAGGTGGGTCTGTCTTGTTCTTGTTTTGGTTCTTTCCTGGACCTAAAAAGCCTTCCTAACAATCATTGCACTAAATCCAGTACATTCTGTGGATACTTCATAACCAGCTCTACTTCAGGCATGAAAAATACTACAAAAAAAAGGCAAATTGATGCTCTGTCTTAGAAGATGCTGTGCTAAAACCTTGAACTATCCACTGCCATAGTAATGGCTCCATGCACATTTTTGTTTTTGTTTAAACTGACTCAGAGATGCCTCTGAGAGCATTTCATGGGGTTTTTAATTTCAATAAACATATAAATCCCAGAAGCAGAACTGGCAAGAAACAGTTTGGCATAATCAGACTAAATTAAGGTTAAATCACTATATAAGAATCTTGTAGCCTTTATAATATGTAATTTACTGCAGGGAATCAGGAAATTCAATACTAAATTGCTATTTTCTCACTGGAAAAACATAACTACTTCCCTAAAAAGATAATGCCTCATTAATATTCTTTCTTCTGCAAAGTATCGTTACATTACCTAAATCAGGCTTATAACTATCTTGAAATAATTTCTTTTAATGACACTCAAGTTGAGTGGCTCATGAGATTTCAGGAAATGGCAATAAAAACCCTGCCTCCATAAAAGAACAACTGAGAAAAATGAGGTTGACTTAAAGCAAAAATATGAATGATACCATGTCACTTGGAAGAGAATGATGCTGCTGAAAACACAGACCCTGGACCAGAGCTTTCCTGTAAGTCATTCACGATGTAGAGATTATTGATTACCAGGGTTTGGCTGCAGACTCTCAAATGATTACAAAGCATTACTTTAAAGGAGTAGAAGATTCTAATCCTGGAAACTGAACCACCCAATAGCATCAGTTTTTGTTACAAGAAAAAAAAAAGATAAAAATAAAAGCAGCCTGTTCCTTCCTATCCATAATGGATGTTTTCATATTATTTAATATCCATTTCTGCAAGCTTTGCCTCAGTAGAAATACTTTTAGCTCAGCCCCCTGGCTGTAATATATTGGCATTATTCTGACACAGATTAATTGTTGTTGGTCAATCCCAGCTAAACATTTTGAGGGGTAAATATAGTTTAAAAACACAGAAATAACTGAGACAATAGATAATGTGCATTTTAATTAAAAGTTCCATATGTTTTTACATATAACGTGTACTTTTTAAAAAAAAAAAACAAAACCTGCTAAAAATTGAAGGCCGGAGGACTGAGGACAGAGTGCCCAATTCCTGAGAGGGATGGAGACAGGAAGCTAGGAACTCTACAGTGAACTAGACCTAGAGGGCTCAGCGAAGCCTAAAGGGAGGAAGCTGAGAAGGTGAAAGCCTGACACAGGAACAACAACAGGCTCACTCAAAGACCTTCAGGCAACCTCCCTCCTAATGAAGTTTAACATCAAAGGTGTGGTGGGCAAGAAAAGGAGATGAGAGGGCACCTAAAGAGCTACAGCTGCGGCAGGAGTTGCATGACTACCAGGGCATGTTGCAACTGCTCCTGGAGCACAAACTTACTACAGACACCTAAATATCTTTTGAAGACTGCTACCTAAATCCCTTGCCCATTGATCACATAGAAAATCCATATCAGAGCAAGCACTTAAGTGCAGACTCCTGCAAGTCTTAAAATAGTTCCCCAGTTACAGAGGCCTCAGTCAAATTCCAAAGTGCATAGCTACTTTTATCAGTGGCAATGCCTAGGGAGGGCATGTGGGTGCACGTGCACCCCCTGAGAGCACTGGTGCACCCCGACAGGCCACGCTCTCTGCTTGGGTAATGAGCAGCAGGGGCAGGCGGGAGCGCCGGTGCCCCCCCTGCAAGTGCCAGCCGGGGAGCAGGAATGCCAGGTGAAGCATCACTGTGACTTTCAGGAGCACTGCAGCCGCTTCCCGGTCAGTGCAATCAGCCACAGGGGGGGACGGGACCCCCCAGTCAGCAAGATTAGCCACAGTCGGCAACATTGGCCACGGAGGGACTACGTGCCCTCCCCCCGATTCTGGTGGCACCAGTTGCCCATGACTTTTATGAAAGGTGCTGTTCTTATTAGCAATCTTAGAAGAGATATAAAGATTAGGCAGCCCAGAAATATGGACTGGACCCTCTAAGTCAGTAATTTTCAACCTTTGTAGATTCAAGGCATCTCACCATAACTTTTCTGTATTTAGCAGCACCGCAGTAGAGAACCACTGTTCTACTACCTTGGCTTATTTCAGCAGCTGTCAATCAGAATGCTGCCACTGCCATAGCCAAGTGAAAGCATCCCACGTGAAAGCAAGGGCCTCGTGAGGACTGTAGAGCCTGCCCAGAAGTGGAAGCAGCTACTGCAGGAACAGGCACTCTTTCCTGCATTAGGTTTATCAGACAAGAGGGGGACCCAAAAATAAACATAATGCAGGCAGAAGCACCCACGTCTGCCACAGCCCTTTCTAGTCTGGACTTGCACACTTCCTCTGGAAACAGAGGTGCACAGGGTAGTTCCAGCTGGAGGCAGCATGGAAACCTAAACACTTATCTATGTGTTTCCTGTCTTTCTTCAGGTTGCCACTGCTGCCAGGGGGAATTGCCCCATGTGTCTCCATTTCCAGGAGCATGTGGGGCCGGACCAAGAAGGGCTGTGGCAGGAGTAAGTGCTTCTGTCTGCATTAGATAAACTTAATGCAGCCAAGTATACCTGTTTCTGCCACAGGCACTTCTGGGTCCGGCCAGTGGTGACACCGTTGCAATGGGTCTTGAGCACTCTTGAAAGAGTCTCGAGGCAACTTGGTTGATAACCCCTTCTCTAAGTCAACCAGGGTTGCCAACCCTCCCAGATTGGCCAGGAATCTACCAGAATCGGCATTGATCTCCCGGTGACTATTGAAAGCAATTCAGGAGATTGATATTGTGAATGGATTGAACAGTACAATTAATGACATTATGTCATGTTGGAAAAAAACATCTCTGGGAATAGCTTCAGTCAGAGTTGGCAACCCTAAAGTCAACAGGACTCTGTATGAATTAGACATGTATGGGAGGGCCACACAGTATGGTCCAAAAGAGGTTTTGACTTCACTAGATGTTGTGCCAGGACTCCATAGCATGACCCAGAATAAAGTCCATTTTCCTGTTATAATACTTTGTACTAATAGGACTGAAGAGTAATAACAATACATGTTGGTCAAAATGGATTATGAATAAATATGGAAACAAATCAGGTTTATTAAGAAGCTGCATCATAATTCTCAGCATATTTGTATTTTGAGGGATTAATTCAGTTAATGAAAAAAGCAAATTAAAAAAATCTGATATATTGGCTGGAAATTGCCTTAATTGGACAAGAATGATTATGACTATATGTTATCTGCTTTCAATGTGACTTTAACTGTAAAGAGAACTTATTAAAATGTCCATGTAAGACAGGTATTCTTTTTGAAGTTTTGGGAAACTATAGCTTTCTCTTCAAATATCCTTTTGAGGTACCATAATAAATACTTGTAATTTAAGTTCATGTCATTCTCATTCTCTGAATGACTGTCATAAAACTCCATTTGTCTTGTAAATTGAGTACTTAATCACTGTCTTGTTACCCAGTGATATCAGGTTATTAGAATGTTCAGTATGTAAAAAATAAGGCTAAAAGTTATTAAGTGTCTGATTTTCAAACCTGAGGGGACTTGTACAATTAAATAATGCATTTAAATATGTTTTTTCCATATTAGAAATGAAAAACTCTAAAACTCTTGGTTCTGAGATGATACCTTTTATTAGACTGTAAGAAGTCACAAAAAAATTATCATTCTTTGCAAGTTTTCAGGCAAAGCATGCTTCTTCAAGCAGAGGGAAAATTATAGATGGTAAAAGTCTCCACTGATAGAAAATACACTTCATTTTGCACAGAGGAAGCTGAAGGTGGATGTCTGTTCCTCTAGGTCCATGAGAGTTCCTTTATATGACTTGTTTCCATATTACGTACTTAAGTGCATCTTTCACAGTATGCATTATAAGTTGCCAGTACATAAGAACTTCTTGCCACTGGCTCTAGAGCAGGCTTGTCCAACATACGGCCTGTGGGCCGCCATGCAGTCCTCCAAGCCATTTTCTGAGGCTCAAGGTGCTGCAACGGGAAACAAAAGTAAACACTGTACTTTCATTTCAGGAGGAGGTGATGTGATACCGCTTCCTGCAAGGTCTTTGAATATGGCTCACTGGCCCACTGGGTGATAAAAAGTTCATGATCCGGCCCCACATTCAAACAGGTTGGACACCCCTGCTCTAGGGCAACTCTGATAATCAGAGATCCTGGTTTTCCCTGACAAAACATTGCAAAGTCTCTGATAAAAACCTTGAAATGACACTGTGTATATACGTGTGTGTGTGTGTGTGCGCGCACGCGCGCACGCACACGTAGGTATCAATTGAACACAATGTTTTATTGCTACATGTACAATTTTAAAGCAATTTGAAAGCTTACCAGGTGCATCAATCACTATAAAAAAATAAATTCTAAATACCTATAACTTTAGGTATCTGATTTGGGGATTTTTATCATGGAAAATCAGAGCTCCCCCTGCCCCCTTAACTCACCAGGGTGCAGGTCCAGACCCCACACACCCAGACCACAGCCCCCCAGCCCTGCCGGTTCCCCTCGCTCCCCACCCGCAGCCCCACAGCCCTGCTAGTGCTCATCCCCCATCAACAGCTCCCTGCACCCCCAACACTGCCAGAGGGGCCCCCAGCTGCCAGCGCTACAGGGCCAGGGACCCAGGTCCACAGACCCTGCCCCTTGCAGCAGTGCTCAAGCCCCAGCTACTACCTACAAGAGATTGCTGCAGCCTGAGCAATGACTGGTTCCCTCTCCCCCATGGGTGGCACAGCTAAAGTGGAGCCCATGGTGGGTGGGTGTGAGCTGCCTGCTGAGGGCTCGGGTGGGAGAAGCTAGCTCTCCACTGATATGTGCATTCCCAGGGGAGCAAGGGGTACCTGTGTTCCCCCCCGCACCAGATCTGTATGCGGGGCAGGGGTGGGAGCGGATGTGGGCAGCCTGCTGTGGGCTCAGACTCCCTGCCCTACTGCCCTCCACAGGGGCCACCATGACCTGGTGGGTGGTACCTGGCATGGTGGGGCAGAGCTGGGCTAAGCACAGAAGCTCCTTGCTGCTGCAAGCCCTGCATTACACCGCCACCCCTGCTGCTGTTGGGCAGGCAGGGGATGCATTGCCCAGGCAATGCAGGGCTTGCAGTGGCAGCAAAGAGCTTCTGTGCCTAGCCCAGCTCTGCCCCACCATGCCAGGTACCACCCACCAGGTCATGGTGGCCCCTGTGGAGGGCAGTAGGGCAGAGAGTCTGAGCCCACAGCAGGTCATGCCAGATCCCACCTGCCAGGCCACAGAGGCCCCAGGGGATGGCAGAAGGGCAGGGAGCCCAAAACCACAGGAAACAGCCTGCCCCTGCCCTGCACACAGATCTGATGGGCATGGGTCCTCCCTACCCTATCAGTAGTGTGTGAAGCAGCAGGGAGCTACCCTCTGACCCGAGCCCACAGTGGGCAGCCTGGACCCACCCCCACCCCGCACACAGATCTGGGGGGAACATGCCCCCCATGCTGCTGGGAGTGCATGCAGCAGCGGGAAGCTGGTCCTGCCAGACAAGCTGCCCACAACCCTGTACCACTCCCCGCCAGGGCCCTGCAGCCACTCATTGCAGCCCTGGGCACCAAGCACCACACACCACCTAGCTGGGCAGCAGCCTCAGCCCTGCCCTGCCCAACTCCCTCCCTATGGGGGCCTGAATTCCCCACCCCACACCAGACTTACCTGTGGGAGCAGCACTCCAGACTGCCTGGATGCCATGAGCATGTACATGCACATGGCACTCACCCTCCTCCTGCTCCCCTCCGCCCCTTGCAGGCTGTACCTCTGCCAGCCTGCAGACAGCTTTTTGCAAAAGAGCAAAATCCATGCATTCCTCTGTTAAAATGAAAAAAATGTGTTTTTCTCAAGTAAAAGAGAAAATCTGCGTTTTTTTTCCATTTTTCTGTGGAAAACAGAAAACCCGGATCCTTGTTGATAATCAGGCTCTAAAGTACAGATCCAAAAAAAAGGAACATAGGGGATAGATTCACGTTAGTTCTGTAGCCAGTGGGTGCACCTACATGTGCAATGAGTGCTATATGGATTTACTCTGCAGTAATTCACTGTGGGGTAAACTCACCCTGGGCAAGTGTCTACACACGCAAGCACTTGGGAGCAGCTTTGCTCCCAGCCTCCTCTGGGGCCACGCCCCCTGCAACAGCCTGGGGGAGCAGGAGGTTCCAGCCAGCCAGGGGCCATATTTAAAAGGCTGCCCTGTGCACTTTCCCTGGCCACCTGCATTTCTGGCCTGGAGCAGCTTGCAGTGTGCTGGCACAGCCCTCTGTGGCTCTGGCACTAGAGCCTATGCCCACCATGCAATTGCTGCTCCACCCTGAGGCTCTGGGAGTGACATCTAGCACACCGGGCTCTGGCTCACCACCCTTTCTATGCTTCACTGCTGCAATGACTGCTGTCTGGCCCAGGTCAGTCTCAGCCCTGGCTGCCCCACTGTGCAGTGCAGCTGCGTGTCTCAGGCCTTCTGTCACCACACTGCTGTTGCCTGGACCCTGTGCTGCTGCCTGGACCCTGGCAGGGGTGCTGATGACATGCACCTGGACACCACCACTGGTGTCATCCATGCATTCCTCGGGCTCCAGCCCCACTGCCTCTGCCCAGCCAGCCTGGACTGGTGGCTACATGTCATCCAGCATACCTGGGATGATGAATAGTGGCTGGAGTCCTTTCACATGACCCAGGCCACCTTCCAGGAGCAATTTGAGCAGCTTTGGCTGAACCTGCAGCTGCAGGGCACCATTATGTGGTGGCCCCTCCCCAGGGACACCTAGCTGGCCATCGCTCTGCTCAAGCTGTCCATGCCTGCCAGCCTGCGCTATATCAACCACTCTTTTGTGTGGGCAAGGTGACAGCTGGGGAGGCCACCCTGTAGGTTTGCAGTGCCCTCCAGGGTGTGCTAGGGCACACCATGCTCCAAGTGCATGACCCCCTGGCAGTGGTGGTGGGGTTCCATGCCCCCAGGCCCCTCCCCACCCTCAACACCCAACTGGAAACCTCTGCCTAGCAGAAGATTCTGGCCTCATGACCCTGAGGCCATTCCCTACCTCCCTCCACCTGAGAGTGCAGTCAGATAAGAACGGGGGGGAGGGGAAGACCACTGGTGATCACTCCAGTCCCACCCACACCCACACACCTATCCACCCCCTGATGCACACACCTTCCATCACACCCCACATATACACATACACACACACCCCACATACACACACATGTATCAACCACCCATACCACCCACACCCCTACACATCCCCCCACAATATACAAAAGTAAGAATTAATTGTAAGCAATTAAGCAGTCACCCCTATGTACACTATGCAAACACATGTAAATCAGGACAAAAATATTTTTTTTAAAGCAAACTAATATATGCTGTAGTAGTTGTTTGATTTTTAGAATATAATTTACTTTTATTTCTGATTCCCAGATGGCAACCCCTTTGCAGAAAGCAGTACTTTCAGGTTCAAGGGGCACCTAAATCCCAAGATGGTGACCAGGAGACGGAGCACCTGTCAAGGGGCAGGGTTACCCATGTGGTCCTCAGCAGCTCACCAAAACTCGTTAAGCAGCCCTCCAGCCAAAGTTTTTGCTTGCCTCTGCTCAAGACCGTGTGCCATGTCAAAAATTGTAACTGCCAGTGTTAAGCCAGCTATGTGCAGATCTGAAGCAGTTGTTAGATGGTGGTTCAAATGTATACATTTCCTTTATCACATTTGGATCTTTTAATGCCTTGGTGGGTAGCAGTGATCCCTATATTTAATTTGTCTAAAAGAGTTAAAAGATTTTCACAGTGGAAAGTATTAAAAAGTTTTTGCCTCTCAATAGGTATTAGGCAGGAGAGTTAGTTCAAACAAACTATGCTTTAATAAACTGTTATCATCTTCCTGATGTCAAAATACTCAGTTTGTAAGATGAACTATAAAAGTATTGAAAGCATAATGAAACACAATGGGGTCACAATACGTTGTGCATGTGTTCCCAGGACAGGATTTCAGAGTACATACTTATTCTTTTTTTTTTTTAGATTTAGTATCAGGCTGCTACTTAACCCCATGCTGTCAGAGGGCTATGCAAAATTTCTCCAGCTGTTTCAACACCGTTTTGACTCATTTTGAAGTCAAAACAGCAAAATTGAAATGAAACAAAGGGCTGTGAAACAGCCTCAAAACGAAGAGAGGCTAGCTGAAATGTTTCTTAAGTCAAAACGTTTTGACCATAGCACTGGGAAAATGAACTCAGCCCAGCTGAGCTGACTTCCCATCCCCAGCGCTAGATGGCACTGGGGTCCGGGAGGCAGCCCAGCTGGGCTGACTTTCCATCCCCGGTGCCATCTAGCACAGGGGATGGGAAGGCAGCCTAGCTGAGTTGACTTCCTGCCCCCAGCACGATCTAGCAAAAGAAACGTTTTGACCATAGCACTGGGGAAATGAACTCAGCCCAGCTGGGCTGACTTCCCATCGCCCGGTGCTGGATCATCCCAGGGTCAGGGAAGCAGCCCAGCTACATTGACTCCCTGCCCCCGGTGCGACCTAGCACAGGGGATGGGAAGTCAGCCCAGCTAGGCTGACTTCCCGTCCCCAGCAAAACAAAAAAACAGCATCAAAACAGCCTTTCTGTTCCGATGGAATGGAACAGAATGGAACAGCTGTTTCGAACTGAAATGAAATTTAAAATGGAATATGGTTTCATCAAATCATTGAAACTCAAGGCAAAATGGAATGGTGCCATTTCGCACAGCCCTACTGTCATCCACTATCCTTTTCGCCTCATCCTCTACTTTGGGTTAGGCTGTTTTTCCTTGTGGTTACATTTAGTATTTGTGATAACTTGTGGAACCATTCTCTTACACCCCTTTAAAACTCAGCCCTGGTATAGACCATGCCTGTCAACCATAACATCAATCTGTTGAGGAATTATTCCCTTCTGGGCACATCTACATGTGCAATTCATGCAAAGCAATAAATTCCAGTGCAATTTGTGATGGAGTTTATTTCTCCTGGGTGCACTGTTTAAATGTGTGCCTGGACTGCAGCATTTTGAGCTGGGTTGGAGCAGCCCCATCTGGCTGGGGAACCGGGGGGTCAGCCTGCCAGCTCAGGGCTGCTCCATCCTGGCTCAGTGTGCTGTAGAGGGGCTGTGTGGGGCATAAGGGTGCTCCAGTGTGGGGCTAGCTGGCAGGCAGCCCCTGCACTGAAGCACCCTTGGACCCCAGCTGGCCCCTCCAGTGTCTACATGTGCGCTGCTGTGGAGTTTTTTTACTCCACAGCAGGATTTACAAGTACTATCCTACTATGGAGTTAACTAGTTTGGAGTTTGCTCCAGCCTAATATATAGCTGCATGTGTAGATGTCCAACATTTACTGCAAAGATAATTAGTCTACTCCACAGTAAAAAGCTTGTGTAAACATACCTCTGTTACCTAGTGTTTTGTCTCCCAGTTTCTACCTCCTTTATTTTGCTCACTATTTGGCAAGAGTTAGTTTCATCTTTGCCATATCATCACTACTAAGTAGTTTGCTAGTAAGACAATCAGCTTGTTTCTCTGAATTTCAAGTCCTTTTCCATATTCTGCTTAAATTAGGTAATGCTATTAAATCTCTCTTCTTAGTTCTGGCATAGAATTGTTAAAGGGATAAGCTAAACACTATTTGCACCTCTGCATACATACCTGGGTAGATCTAGGATTTTGAAAAGGGAGGTTCGGGTAGTGTGGCACTGTAACAAGCATGTGTTCCAGGGGTGTTTATAACACCCCATGATGGCTACTCAGTAGGCCTCTGCGAAGCGACTAGTATTTGCTTTGGATTCAGATTCGGCCGATTTGGGGGACAGTGATTCGATTCACTGTCCTGAATCGATTTGGCTGAACCTCTGAATCAGCCAGGCCCCATCCCCCGCCCATTCTCCCAGCCTGGCAATGGCTGCCCTGCCTGCCCCAGCTCCCAGGGGAAAAAAAAGCCCCAGCTCACTGGGTGCTGCTGGTTGCCAGGCAGGGGGGCAATCCCTGCTGCCCCCCACTGCTGCACGCTGTGGGGGCTCTGCATGAGCCACCCCCCTCACTCCCCCAGCCCCCCCATCAGTGCCCTGCCCAGGCCAGCTCCGACCCTTTAAGAAACCCCCCCCTGCACTCACCGTTCCTGCCAGCAGGGAGAAATCTTCGCTGCCTCGCACCATGTGGGGGGCTCTGCACAAGCCTCACGAAGGCCTAAGACCACTGCAGGAGCGGTGAGTCCCAGGACTTTTCTCCATTTTTGTTTCTTAAAGGGCCGGAGCTGACCCAGGCGGGGCACCCATGGAGGGGCTGAGGGGAGTGTGGGGGGGGGGGCCTGGGGGCTCATGCAGAGCCCAATGCAGTGGGGGGCAGCGGGGATTGCTCCCCCACCCAGCAGCACTCAGTTAACACTGGGGCTTTTCTTTAAAGGGCCGGGAGCTGGGCCGGGTGAAGCACCCATTGGGGGGTTGGCAGGGGTCCCCCCATGTTCCCATCCCCCTTCCCTAGTACTTACCAGCTCGAGTTGGCTGCAGCTTCCTGCTACAGCTACCAGGGACTGCCCAAATCATCAAAGCTCTTTTCCAAAGATTCGGAGAGCTTTGAATCGATTCAGAACTTTTAATTGGTCCCAATTCAATTTGGATTCAGAGATTTGGCCACCAAATCGGGCTGAATCTCCTCTGAATCAAATCACCACCCGAAACTTCGCACAGCCCTACTACTCAGTCCCTGCTTAATTTACCCTGATCATGCTTTTCTGTTCGCCTACAGCACCTTGATGTACTTATACCTTTAAGAAAAGGGAGGCTGCCCTGGGGATTCCCAAGACAGCTCTCATCAGCTCCAGTCTTGCTCCTAGGTCTGAGTCTGTTCTGGTTCTGCTTTGAGCCTACCCTAACTCCCATATCCATGCTATTGCCAGGTAGCTAGTCTCCCCTGGGCACTGGACCCACTCTGGCCCCATCTCTGTCCCACTTCAGAGCATCTGAACTTACCCTAATCCTTTCTCCCCCACTTCACCAATGCTCTGGGGCCCTGCTCCCAAGCCTCTGCCCATCCTTCCTCTGCCCTGTTCCCAGGCTAGCCCTACTCTTCGGCCTCTTGGGGCCTCATCCTCCTTATCATATTCCCCCAACCACCAATTGCTCCCACTTTCACCTCCCCTTAGTCCCTCTCCAAACCACCAGATATTAAATTTCATAGGCATTATTCATGTGCAGCAACCCTGCCCAGATGTTCTCTCAGCAACTTCCCAGGGCCAAACCACCTGCCCAGCTCAGGCCTGAGTTTATATACTGCAAGCCCAGCCCCTTCTAGGCCATGTGACTCCTTATTGTCCCCTGCCACACCTGCCACCTACTTCATTTGCACCCTGCTTGCTCTAAAAGTAGCAGAAGCACAAAGGTTCCTGTTAGATGCATTGTGTTTATATGTGCCTGTTTTCTCCCATTAATGAGAAACTAGAAGCTTTACTAATATTCTCAGAGCCTAGCACTAAATTATTTAAGATGAAAGCAAAAACAAATATAATTAAGAGTACATTCAAATCATGATTCCATGGTTTTCATGGAAACTGCAAAATCTGGAATTGTTCACAAAATCAATTAAAAAAACCCAACAAACCTAAATAAAAATAAAATGCTGGCTCTCCCTCACCCCTCCTCCCTACACCAGGGCCTCTCTGCTAATCAGCAATGAAGGGCGGGACTGGGCTGTCGAAGCACATCCAGGAAATATCTGTGGAATTTGCTATTTATGCTATGACCAACCCACAAAAACTGTTTAGTTTCTCCATGATTTAAGCAGACCCCTATATTGGAATGGACACAAATTTGCTACATTTTATATATAAAGTTTAAAAAGCACAAACTAGACAAAAATAGTCCAAAATAGTTGTATTACTCCCGTAGTCATTATCTAGTTTCATAGTAGGTAGGGTCAGAAGGGACACAAGCAGATCATTAAGTCCAACCCCCTGCCCTGGGCAGGAAAGAATGCTGGGGTCAAATGACCCCGGCTAGGTGATTGTCTAGCCTCTTTTTGAAGACCCCCAGGGTAGGAGCAAGAACCATGTCCCTTGGAAGTTGCTTCCAGATCCTAGTCGCCCTGACTGTCAAGTAGTGCCTCCTGATGTCTAGCCTGAATCTACTCTCGGTCAACTTATGGCCATTGTTCCTTGTTACTCCCAGTAGTGCTCGGGGGAACAGGGACTCTCCCATTGCCTGCTGGTCCCCCTTGGCCAGTTTGTAGATGGCCACCAGATCCCCTCTCAGCCTTCTCTTGTGGAGGCTGAACAGGTCCCGTAGCCTCCCCTCGTAGGGCCTGCCTTGCTGCCCCATGATCGTGTGAGTGGCCCTCCTGTGGACCCACTTGATGCTGTCCACATCCCTCCTGAAGTGCAGTGCCCAGAACTGGATGCAGTACTCCAACTGCAGCCTGACCAGTGTCGCATAGAGGGGTAGGGTTACCTCCTTGGACCTGCTTGTGATGCATCTGTGGATGCAGGACAAGGTGCAGTTAGCTTTCCTGACTGCATCCCCACGTTGGCAGTCCATGTTCATTTTGGAATCAATAATGACCCCAGGATCCTTATCCACCTCTGTGCTGACTAGAAGGGAGTTCCTCAGCCTGTAGGTATGCTGCTGGTTCTTCCTCCCTAGGTGCAGTACCATGCACTTGTCAGTATTGAATCCTGTCCTGTTCTCATCCGCCCACCCCTGTAACCTGTTTAGATCTAGTTGCAGCCTGTCCCTCTCCTCCAGCGTGCCCACTTCTCCCCACATCTTAGTGTCATCCGCAAATTTGAACAAGGTGCTTTTCACCCCCTCGTCCAAGACACTAATGAAGATGTTGAACAGTGCAGGCCCAAGGACCGAGCCCTGGGGGACCCCACTGCCCACGTCCGTCCAGGTCGAAAATGACCCATGCACCACCACTCTCCTGGTGCACCCTCCAGCCAATTTGCGACCCATCTGACTGTGTAGGCATCAATGCCACAGTCGCCTAATTTCTTAATGAGAATGGGGTGAGAGACAGTGTCGAAGGCCTTCCTAAGGTCCAGGAAGACTACGTCCACTGCGACACCTGCATCCAAGGATTTTGTGACCTGGTCGTAGAAGGCCACCAGGTTGGTCTGACAGGACCTGCTTCAAATGAACCCATGTTGGTTGCCCCTAAGCATGATCTCCCCCGTTTGCCCCTCACATATGTGCTCCTGGATAATTTTCTCAAAGAGCTTCCCCAGGACCGGGGTAAGACTAATGGACCTATAGTTTCCTGGGTCTTCCTTCCTCCCTTTCTTGAAAATGGGGACCACATTGGCCCTTTTCCAGTCCTCTGGTACCTCGCCGGAACACCATGAGTGCTCGTAAAGCCGTGCTAGGGGTCCCGCAATGACCTCTGCTAATTCCCTCAGCACCCTGGGGTGGAGATCATCAGGACCTGCTGATTTGAACACATCCAGTCCCCCGGAGAAGAACCAGAAGTTCCCTGACTAGGTCCTCACTGATCCTGGGCCTGGTAGCGCCTCCCCTGTGTCCGTCGGGGATCCCAGTGGGTGGGATGCCCCAGTCCCTGCTCAAAAAGATGGAGGCAAAGAAATTGTTAAAGAGGTTAGCTTTGTCGTTTGGTATGACCACCAGATTTCCCAGCGTATCCTGCAGAAGCCCTACGTTACCCAGTACCTTCTTATAGCTAGATGTACACCTCTTATTCAGATTTGTAAAAACAAAAAAGAATCTTCTTGAGCATCTTAAGAGTGCATCCAACACTTCACTATTGACTAAGGTATGGAAATGATTAATGTTCACCCGAGTTAAGATTTTTAGAACTGAAAACAGTCTTCAGGGCTGTGGAACAGAAGAGACATTACCAGACATTACACTAACAGACAGCAACATTTCAGAAAAAAAGAATATTTCATTAATCAAGTTTATCAAGACCATTAAAAAGGATAATAGAAAATTAGGGTTGAAAGGGACCTCAGGAGGTCATCTAGTCCAACTCCCTGCTTAGACTGGGACCATCCCCAACTAGATCATCCCAGCCAAGGCTTCTTCTACCTGGGTCTTAAAAACGTCCAAGGATGAAGATTTCACAACCTCCCTGGGTAACCTGTTCCAGTACTTTAATACCCTCCTAGTGAGAAAGTATTTTTTCCCCTAATATCTAACCTAAACTTGAGACCATTGCTCCTTGCTCTGTCATCTACTACCACTGACTCCATCCTCAAGGTAGGTGAAGGATGGTATTAAATCCCCCCTCCCCAGTCTTCTTTTCTCAAGACTAAATAAGCCCAGTTCCCTCAGCCTCCCCTCATAAATCATATGCCCCAGCCCTCTAAACATTTTTGTTACCCTCCACTGGACTCTCTCCAATTTGTCTACATCCTTTCTGTAGTGGGGGGGCCCAAAACAGAACACAGTACTCCAGATGTGCCCTCATCAGTACTGAATAGAGGGGAGGAATCATTTCCCTTGATCTGCTGGCAATACTCCAACCAATGCAGCCCAGTATTTCATAAGAATCATAGAAAATTAGGGTTAAAAGGGACCTCAGGAGGTCATCTAGTCCAACCCCCCACTCAAGGCAGGATCATCCCCAGCTATATCATCCCAGCCAGGGCTTTCTCTAGCCGGGTCTTAAAAACCTCCAAAGATGGAGATTCCAAAATCTATCTGAGTAATGTTCCTTCCTGTTGGTGCGTGTTGTGCCTGTTAGAGCAAGAGCCACAGGATCTGGCCCATGAAGCCAGAGGATTTTTGCTTATGCTTGTGCCTTTGCTGGGACCCGGCCGTAAGGAGCTGAACTAATGCCAGGCAGCTTCCAGCTGCATCTGTGCTGTTTCCATTTCCCCTAGCTCCCTGTTCCCTGACTATGAGGGTGCAACTCCCAGCTGGCCACTGCTGATGCACTGCCAAAGTCACCTGGGCTGCATCAAACCATGGCCAGCTGTTTTGGCCTGCGGCTTGTTAAAGGTTACTGGTTTCTGTGTCACAAGATTCCAGCTAAACTGGGCCCCTCAGAAAACTTTGGCTCTATTCTGCCTACATTTTGGATCCTAGGTCTGGTCCACGCTATACAGTTCAGTTGGCAAAACTATGACTTCAGTGTCCACACATTACAGCTCCCTGTGGCAACTAAACTCCTTTCTGCTGACAGAGAAACACCAGCTCTGCAGATGTTAGAAGGCTTCTTCTACACATACTATCAGCTGATGCGTGGTAGTCTTCTGCTTTCTGCCACCTGCTACAGCCACTTTAAGACCTGGTGTATCCCAGGGTGTTCTACATGTCTTGCTGGCAGAAATGAAGGGTGGGTGCATACTCTCAAGACTTGCCTGTGGTAGCTGCTGTTTGTCAACAGAAGTTTTATAATCACCCTCTACCTAGTTTAGGCAGGAGCTTGACATAGCTGTTAAGGCTGGGACATTTCTGGGCATGCATAGACCTACAGATGCCTAGGGAAATTCGGAGTAAAAAAGGGAGGTTCCTAGTATGTTTATGGTGTTAGCCTTCTTCTCTACAAGGGCACACTGCTGGCTCATATTCAGCTTATTGTCCACTGTAACCCCCAAGAAGAGACAGTCATTAGCACCCAAGATTAGCAGAAGTTAACTGACTCCCTCAGCACTGTCTGACTAGAAGTGCCACTGCCCCTCCCAATCAGTTGGTTTTAAAGTTTGTGTAGACCAAAAATGAAAAAGGAGATTGCAACTGCACCACTGCATCCTCCCTAGATCTGCTTCTGCATACCTTTATCATTGCTAACAGCTTTCTGGAAGAGATGGAAAAGAACAAAAGGTGAACGCACTGCAGTTAACTTCCACTAAACATTTCGTACAACAGAAGCCCTCAAAGCAATCACCACTTCACCATTTTTAACAGTTTTTCCTGCTATTGTCAGGCAGATTTGAGTGTGACTATGAAATGAAGTGTAGAAGTGAAGAAGTTCAGCAAGGCAAAAATTAATTGTACAGTACAAACAGACAACACAAGATTTCTGTGGGATTTTTTTCCATGCTGTTCTCATTTATATGAAAGCCAAATAAAAGCCAAACTCAGGAGGGTTCCAAGGTAGCTGCGTTAACTGTCAAGCGTTGAGAACTCTATTTTTTATATTAAATTAGGAACCAAGTTAAGTTAAAAAAATTAACAGTGATGGAAAATGTTAAGCAAGATCTCCATTAGAGCTTCTGGGGAGACTTCAGATACTAAAGCAGGATTATTTTCTTCTGTAAATGCCCAGTAGAACATTTTCTACACTGAGGAAATGAAATGTGAAATGTGAATTTTAGTTTAAATGCCTTGATAGAAAAACTTTTTCTTTTTTTAAGTCTCACCACTCTGTGTCTTAATCACCTAAAAACAAATTATTTTAGTCTGGATAATGAACCACATCAACCATTTTCAGTAGCACACAAAAATGGACCAATAAAAAAATTAATAAGTGGCAGCTTGTAAAGCACCATTCACTGCTAATGCCTGGATGGCTTAGAATTTAAGAATTTAACTATTTTAGAACAATGGTTTTAGACCTTCAGGTTCCTACTTCCCGTACTGAAATGGGACAATTGGCATTACCAGCTGGTTATTAAGTATCATCACATTCTACAGTTTTGTAAAGTCCCATCTCCTAGATCTGCATTGTGTGAGTGCCTTGGCTATTATCTAAAAAACTATTTTCAGACTCCATGACTTATATAAAAACTTGAAAATGGGAAGCTTGAAAGCTTCAATACCATAAGACTAAATAAAATCAAATCCAAGTTATTTAAAGAAAAATTTTTGTGGGAAAAGTTGACAGATTTTTTTTTTTTTTTTTTGATGTTTAGGATTGGCAGTATAATTTATAGTTTCACAGTAGGTAGGGTTGGAAGGGACCTGAGCAGACCACCAAGTCCGACCCCCTGCCATGGCAGGAAAGAGTACTGAGGTCAAACAACCCCGGCTAGGTGTCTATCTAGCCTCCTCATAAAGACCCCCAGGGTAGGGGCAAGCACCACTTCCCTTGGAAGTTGGTCCCAGATCCTAGCCGCCCTGACTGTGAAGTAGTGCTTCCTGATGCCTAGCCTGAACCTACTCTCAGTCAACTTACGGCCATTATTCCTTGTTACTCCCAGTAGCGCTCAGGGGAACAGGGACTCTCCCATTGCCTGCTGGCCTCCCTTGGCCAGTTTGTAGACGACCACCAGATCCCCTCTCAGCCTTCTCTTGTGGAGGCTGAACAGGTTCAGGTCCCTTAGCCTCTCCTCATAGGGCCTGCCCTGCTGCCCCTGATCATGTGAGTGGCTCTCCTCTGGACCCTCTCGATGCTATCCACATCCCTCCTGAAGTGTGGCACCCAGAACTGGACGCAGTACTCCAACTGTGGCCTGACCAGAGTCATATAGAGCAGGAGGATCACCTCCTTCGATCTGCTCATGATGCATCTGTGGATGCACCACAAGGTGCGGTTAGCCTTCCTGACTGTGTCCCCGCATTGGAGGCCCATGTTCATCTTGGAGTCAATAATGACTTTTCTGCCTCTGTGCAGAGGAGTTCCCCAGCCTGTAGGTATGCTGCTGGTTCTTCCTCCCTAGGTGCAGTACCCTGCACTTGTCAGTATTGAATCCCATCTTATTCTCATTCGCTTACCCCTTTAACCTGTCCAGATCCAATTGCAGCCTGTACCTCCATTCATGCCCACTTCTCCCCACATATTAGTGTCAGCTGCGAATTTGAACAAGGTGCTTTTCACCCCCACGTCCAAGTCGTTGATGATGATGTTGAACAGTGCAGGCCCAAGGACCAAACCCTGAGGGACCCCACTGCCCACATCCCTCCAGGTCAAAAATGACCCGTGCACCACCACTCTCTGGATGCAGCCCTCCAGCCAATTGGTGACCCATCTGACTGTGTAGGCATCGACACCACAGTCTCCTAATTTTTTAACAAGAATGGGGTGAGAGACAGTGTCAAAGGCCTTCCTAAAATCCAAAGACGATGTCTACTGCGACACCTGAATCCAAGGATTTTGTGACCTGGTCATAGAAGGCCACCAGGTTGGTCTGTCAGGACCTGCCCCTAATGAACCCATGTTGGTTGCCCCTATGCATAACCTCCCCTGCTGGCCCCTTGCAGATGTGCACCTGGATAATTTTCTCAAAGAGCTTCCCCAGGACCGAGGTAAGATTAACAGGCCTATAATTTCCTGGGTCCTCCCTCCTCCCTTTTTTGAAAGTGTGGACCACATTGGCCCTTTTCCAGTCCTCTGGTACCTCGCCAGAGCACCACGAGTGCTCGTAAAGCCGTGCCAGGGGTCCCGCAATGACCTCTGCTAATTCCCTCAGCACTCTGGGGTGGGTATCGTCAGGACCTGATGATTTGAACACGTCCAGTCCCACCAGAAGTTCCCTGACTAGGTCGTCTCTGACCCTGGGCCTGGCTGTGACTCCCCTGGGACCATCAGGGGTCCCGGTGGGAGGGATGACCTGGTCCCTGCTCAGAAAAATGGAGGCAAAGCAATTGTTATATAGGTTAGCTTTGTCATCTGGTGAGATCACCAGATTTCCTAGCGTGTCCTGCAGAGGCCCCACACTACCCGGAACCTTCTTTTTACCCCCTATGTACTTAAAAAAGGATGTCTTGTTATCCTTGATCTGGGTAGCTAGTCCCAGTCCCATCTCTGCCTTGGCCTTCCTGACCGCCCCCCTACAATCCCGAGCAACAGAGGTATAGTCCTCCCAGGTGATGGCCCCTCCCTTCCATTGGGTGTACACCTCCTTTTTAGCTTTGAGATGTTCCTGGATGCTTTTGGTGAGCCATGGGGGCTCTTGAGCACTCTTGCCCCCTTTGACCCGTGTTGGGATTGCCACCCTTTGGGCTTGGAGGATTGTCTCCTTCAGGAATGACCACTCTTCCTGGACTCCCAACTCCCTATGCCTCCAGAACCTCAGTCCCTCCCTGACTAGTCTCCTTAGTTAAATGAAATCCACCCTCCTGAAGTCCAGGGCTGCTGTCTTGCTGCAGGCCTTTGCCACCCTGCGCTGGATGGTGAATTCCAGTAGGTGATGATCGCTGTCATCCAGATGAGCGAGCACCCGCAGACCCTTCACCAGGTCATCGCTTGTGGCCAGGACCAGGCCTAACAAGGCTTTTCCCCTGGTGGGATTGTGCACCTCTTGGGTTAGATGGAGGTCCTGTAACACGGCTAGGAACCTATGTGAGTGGTCAGACCTGGCTGACTGCTCTTCCCAGCAGATGTCCGGATCGTTTAGGTCACCCAAGATGACCACGTCCTTTGACCACATTTAATGTTCATACAAGAGTGAAATTCAAGGCCCATATATATTTATCACTTAAACCCTATTTTGAGAGGTTAAGTGGGACTAAAGTGAATAGATCTGTGTTGGCCCTTTGCACAGAACTGAATTTTAGCCAGCAGGGATTAATTTTCTGCCACTTTCCCTGCTTGTCAAGAAACAATTCTCTATAAATTAGAAGAAAAATCATATTAATAGTCTCAGGAGGACTTACTTTGAAAGTAAGTATATTCTAGTTATTTTATGTATGTTAGGTTAAAAGCTTGCCAACTTTTACTGCTTGAAAAAGTTCTGGTATGGAGAGAGAAATACTTAAGAACTTGAATTGATACACTTCAGTGGACATTTTGCATACAGTGGAAGTTCCTAGAACACAAAAAATAAGTGGGTCAGGCCTGTCTAAATTGTTTTACCAGGGCCATGTCCCAATTCTCATACCATAGCTACCACATCGGAGTGCAGACTTCCTCTAGGGATACTATGACAACAGGTTTTAACTCACCTAAAACTCGAGTCTCTCATTGCCAGATAAAGGCAATCAAATGCACGATGCATGATGTTGATGCGTCCTCTTGTGCATTTACATATGTTAATACTAAAGTAAAATAGCAGGATACAATCAAAGTAATATATCTTCAGAAGGCCCCTACTCAGACATTTCCTTTGCACCTGCTGTTACAGCCGCCACCATGGCTTATCAAAAGTGAAAATTTAGCTTGTCAAGTTTCTGCTACTTCTCACTTCCCCATGTACCCAGGTTACAGAATGACCAATATGGTTTGTGCTGTTGAGAGTTTCATGCACATAGCAGACAGGTGAAATTTGCATTAAGAAAAAAAGATTGCTGACTTCCAAAAAAATATTTATTTCATTTCATGAAAATATTTTTATCAGGATTTTAAAATGTGATTTTCCCTCTTAAAAATATAAATGTTTCAACTAGCAGGCTGCGTTCCTCAAAAGCCTTAGGTACTATACACTGACAAAGTTATTCAACAAATCCCATAAAATTCTACAGATCATTGAACTAATTAATTTTAAAAGATCCTCCCAATTACCTATTCCTGCTAGAAAAGAAGAATTGAATAATCAGCTATTAAATCAACCTTGGTCAAGCAACTATGGACCTCATAACCTCCGCAGAAGACAATGTTTCAGCTATGAATATTTCACTGCCTTTCTCTGGAATATGTCCAAAGCAATTCTCATGAGCCATGGATTATCTTTACTCTTTGAACCAACTTCTGCTCTTTGGTGTGTATGCAGGTTCCCACTGTTTGGAGCTCACGTGTAGATTCAACAGAAGAATATGCATTTTGTTGCATATGTATCGCCACTAACTTGTTATTCAGGCTTACCATACAAGAATCACAGAAAGCATTGCGTGCTACAGTATCAGCATCTGGTTCACTAACCATACAGTAATACAACTTACTTCTACACCTAGTCAGTATCAATGGTGCAACAAAGCAAAATTCACTCCTGTCCCTTTAAAATCCCTGGATTTAAAAGTTCAGTTCTATCAAGCTATTTTTTTTTTTTTATATGTAAAGGAGAACACAAACATAAGGCTTTTTCTTTGGTTGGCGGGGGGGGGGGGGGGGGGGGGGGGGAAGAGGGGAGAAGGAGAAGGAGGGGCAACTGTCTTCCACAGGACAGGATGGATTTTAAAAGGAGCAGAACTTTATATTAACCAATTCATATCAGTAAAGCTCTCTGCCCTCTGGGATGAAGAGATAAGCAGTAAAATCTGAAAGACCTTTGTAGCATGAAAGGGAAGTACTGTAGAGTATGGAAAGTATTTGCCTTCAGTTTATTAATGTTTCCACTATTTAAATAAACTCTTCAAAACACCACAGCATTCTGGAATGAGAGAGTAGTGGCCTTCCTAAAATACAAGATGGTATATGGGAGACAGAAAGAGGTAGATGGAAAAAACAAAAAACTGTTGACACTCTTAATTGGACTTTAAGAGGAAGTATTACTTTCCTAACTAATACTGGATTTAATATTTTCAAAACAACTTCTCTGTCAGGACATATAGCAGCAGTTCCCAACCTGGGGTTTCAGCACTTAAAGGCGGGACAGTAACCCAATAGAAGTTCTAGTGGAAGAATCAGGCTTTGACTAGAAGTCAAGTAATGAACCCAGAAAGACTAAGAATTACTGCCATACAGTATGTTCCTGCATCTGAAGAATAACTTCCCTTAGATGAAACCTCCTTTTAAAAGCTAAGAAGGGTATTTGCTTGCATGCCCCCTCCTCTCTTGCTCAAGCAAAACACATATTTGGTTTTTAAAAGGCTGAACGTAGAAAAAAAGATTTTTCCAGAGTCATGGATGATTGTGTGACAAAGTCCTCCTGGAAACACAGTGTGTCCAGGAAGTGCAGCATTCCATACTTGTGGGTGAGACAGCAAGAACTTCTTGGTGTGGCATGACAGCAACAAGGCTAGGTCCCAGACACCTGCAAGGGCACTAGCAAGACTATTATTAATTTGGTATAAATAGCTCTTTATGTAAATTCCTGGAAATAATAAAACATTGTTTCTATACCAGAAGCCACATCAAGATGTTACAGAATGCATGCAGCAGCTCACCCACCTTTAACCAGATCAGTGGGGATTCAAAGCTACAACCTCACTAGTGGCTGCAGGAGAGCTAATACTGGACTCTGCCACTGCTGTCTATAGATCCAGGGAGGAGAAGCAGCAACCATCTTGGTACTGGATATAGCTGAAAAAATACATAAGCCTATATATCTGAAGAATGCTGGCCTTGAACCATTCAAAACCAATTGCAGGTTCCTCAAGTTTCATAGTTTCACAGTCTGTAGGTTCGGAAGGGATCTGAGCAGATCAACAAGTCCGACCCCCTGCCAAGGCAGGAAAGAGTACTGGGGTGAAATGACCCCAGCTAGGTGATTCTCTAGCCTCTTTTTGAAGACTCCCAGAGTAGGAGCAAGAACCACTTCGCTTGGAAGTTGGTTCCAGATCCTAGCCGCCCTGACAGTGAAGTAGCACCTCCTGATGTCTAGTCTGAATCTACCCTCTGCTAGCTTGTGACCATTATTTCTAGTCATTTTGGGCCAAGGGGTTAAGTCATGCTCTGTTTGCAAATACAAAAGAAAATAGCCAGATAAAGAATCAGTCATGTTGGAAACAAAGCCATGGACTTTTAAGTCACAGTTCTCACTTTTAAACATACTTTCCTTTTTAAAAAAGTGAACCATATTCTTATCTCATTTACCGACAGAATTTAAAATAGATTAGCACCTCTGTAATGGAGATTAGGATAACCAATGCCTCTAACTGAAAAGCACTTTCCACTGGCAGTACTTCAAAAGCATTAATGCTTCCAAGATTCCAGAAATGTATGCAAGTGTAGTATCATCACCTAATGAAAAAGAGCTGTTCTTGTTGCTTTCCAAGATCTCAATTTTTTTTCTTTTAAGGTATTTACAACAAAACATGTCAAGCTCTTGTTGCTTCAGTTTTAAAATTAAACCTCTAAAGGGTAACTTGTCAGGGTATCATTACAGATAGACAGCTCCTCATGTCTGAATTTCAAGTTATTCTGCATTAGGAAGGAATTAGTCTTCAAGTGTGTGCAGTTTCTCAGCTCCAATTCTTTGGTGAAACAGAATTCAATTTGACCAATCGTTTGCACATCTTCATCCTAGGAACAGTAAAAAGGAGATATTCAGCTTTTAAATACATTTTCAGAGTACTGCAATAGAGGAAAAATGAATTATATACAACACCTTAAATATGTGGTCACATGTAGATCATTTTATAAACGTTAAGTATGGAAGGGTAATGATTCTAGAGGTATCCACTGCATACAACCACCTTTTTCCATTTATCTAATTTGCAAAGTGTGCAAATAAATGAATCAACATGGATGCTTGACAGCAAATATCTGTGATGAACGGGGAAATCTTTCTACTTAACTTATAAAATTGCTGCATCGTTAAGTGTCCCGCTGTCCCACCATGGGCTGATGGGGTGCCTGACATGTACCACACAATAGCTCTGTCTGAAAGCAGCAACAGAACTACCAAAAGAAGTTATTAACCATAACAACTGAGCACTAGCTGAACAACAGGTAAACAAACAAGGATGTCTAGCATGGGAAACCAATTTACTCCCAACTTCTCAGCAGAGACTTGGAGATTAAAGCAACAGAATTTCCCCACAAAGGAAATAGTTATAGTGTTAGCCATATAATATAGAAATACTATGTGCTACTGCTTGAGAACCAGAAGCAGTCTAGCTGAAGTAGAGTGGAACTCCAGGAAGAAATTTAGTTTTCATTGAGCTCCAGGGCTGCCACAGAATCTTGTTTAAAACAAGATGCAATAATAATATATCCCCAGGGCTATCCCGGGGGGAGGGGGGGGAAGGGGGGGGGGGACAAGGAGCCAGGCAGAGCACGCATGGTGACTCTGAGCTGCTGCCAGCTTCAGTCAGCTAGCCGCTCAGCACTCCCCCTTGAATCTGGCATGTCCGGCTGCTCACCACCCACTCCCCACTGAATCTGCCTTCAGCTTCCTTGCGTCTGCAGGTGGGGCCCCACACAGGCTGATTTGCCCCGGGCCCCACACCCTGCTCAGGTCATCTCTGTATATCCCCCAAAGCTATTGTAGAACTGTCTTGTTTAGAGTGTTTGTCTGAAACTTGAGAAGACTTAGACAATTTTTCTTAACTAATTCAATTGCCATTCAAGTATCCTGTGGATGTAAACTGTGGGGGTTAATAACAGGCCATAAAAGAAAGTACTTCCTTTCATTGCCTTTCATTTCACCTACTGTCCCACTTGTTCAGTTGCAAAGACAAAGGAATAATTAGGCAATAAGATCTCTGGCTTGGAAGTCACATTTTGTGTATATTTGTGTGGCATCAATTACAAAGCAGCAACAATCATGATGGGAGCACTGCATCGTAACAAAGACAGGAACATTGGAACAGTTGCAGAGAAAGTGCTACCAACTGAGTGAACCTCCCTGACTGTCCCCTCACCACTATTTTTTACAGCTTAGAACTAACACTGATCTTTAACCACCAAGCCTCCCATGCTCATCAAAATCTGAGTAGTGTCTGGATCCCATTGAAGAGGGAGGTAAAATTGCAATGGACACAAGCCCATGTGACCATCAACTGGACCTTGGTAGTGAACCAATTCAAAAGATTAATCACTCTGCATCCCCTTAATTGAGCAGATGTTTATGAGTATACAGCAACAACCCATATTTAATTATTGTTGAAAATGTCTTTTAAAGGATAGGTTATTGGGTTTAAACTAGAAGATTTAATGTGGGGGGGAGGGGGGAGCGAAAAGAAAAAACTTCAAATAACCACTAAAACAAATGGACAGACAGACAAAAGAGATATTTAAACTCTAATAGCAATTTTAACTTGGCAGGATTTTCATAAAGTAGCTTTCAGTATAAGTGGGATAATATAGCCAAATGTTTTCCAGTAAAACAGTTCAGTAGAGTTAGATAAAAGGGAGTTGTTTCCATTATTGTTCCATGACTTTAAGACACCTTACTAGACAACCATCGTAAAAAAGGCAAATTATACAGCTAAACTGAAGTCATTATCATGTTCACTGTGTTCTACATTAAAACTTTATTTTAACTCAGTTATATAGAACAGTGTTGGGATAAGAGTTTCTGATTGTGCATACCACATTCTTTACTATAGGGAAAATTAGAGACCAGCTGCTCACAAAAGAAGGAAAACAACTGCTTAGTTCTCTTTTTCTGAATCAAAAGGAAAGCCAAAATATATATTTCTGCTTTTCCAAGGATTATTCCTTTAAGAAGAGTCTTAAAGGCACACCCCTGAATTTCCCATGGTCTCATGTACTAGAACAAGAGCTCCCCCCTACTCCCCCAAAAAACACTGCTAAAATTTTGTCTAGCCTGAGACAGTTGGCAAGGTGTTTACTTTTGAGAGAAACATATTTGAGAGGCATCATGTAATGTACCAACACAGAAACCAAACAGAAAAAAACATTAAGAGTGGTTAATAATTTAGTTATACTATACACATAAATGTCTGTCTTCTAGTGTTCCAATAAAACAAAACAAAAAATTAACCTCTTCTGGAGGAATGCACTGAATTTTTGGTGACACTCCATAAAAACTTGTAAGGGCTTCTTTTATGGCACTCATCTGAAGATTTAAAAGACAGGGAGAGTCAAAAAGCACTTCCACAAATAAATACCCTCTTCGTATGTTCCCATTTACCATTTTGCATACCACATAACTCTTAAGTAACTATAAAACTAGATGAGTTTGCTTATCTACCTTGGGTTTGAAACTTCCAATTCCTAAAAGATGCATTAAAATGATTTTATTTAACATACAAGAACATATTTTACCTGGTAATATGTATGGCCTGGTTTTATTCCAACTTTCAAGAGGTAACTGGAACAGACAAAAAAAAACAAACAAAAAAACAAAACCCAACTAGAATACACTTTTACATTTCATTTGGAGTTGATACAAATGAGTAAATAGCCAATCCTAGTGAGAGAGCTAGACAATTAGATTTAATGAAGGAAGAAGCACAGCTCCTCAGTACCCTCCTGGGCTTGAGAAAGCAACTTTCTTTATCGGGTTTCCCAACAGTCTAATCCACAGCTGCAGTTTGGGAGGAGCATGCTAATGTTCTTTGCCCCCACTCTGCAGAGCACCAGGCTGCAGTGTGGCATGCTGGTCCAGACAGAAGTGATAATGTTTACCTGATCTGGCCACAGGAAGCAGTTTATAGCTGTGACCAAACACAAGTGCACAGCTGCAAACAGTTTTAAAAATGGCTGATTGCGTGAAAATATGACCCCTCATTGCATTCGGTATTAGATGAAGATGTTACAAAAGGTAGCATCATTAGCAACTTGTGTCTACAGAGCTCCCAGCCTGTTGCCATTTTCAGAATGGGAGGGGAAAAGGGAGCAGAGGGAGTTCAGTCTGGGGAGTTTTCAGCTTCCCCCACCCTTCCAATACACCCACCCCACCCTCTGGAACCTCCCTGCGGTTGGGGGTGGGGGAGGGCTCCAACTCACCCACCCTTTAGCACCAGCTGCAGAGCCCCAAAAATGAGTTTCCTCCATTGCCCTTCCTCCCCTCCCATTCTGAAAATGGCAAGCACTGGCAGAGAACCTAGCCATTGCTACCTGGCTGCAGGCTCCCAGCCCACAGCTAGATTCCCCTCCCCCCTGGTACCAGAAGTGAATTTGTTTGGTCTGGGGTAATGTTGTAACTCAAAATACTTTGCAAAAATCGTTCTGAGTTACATCTGGGAGCTGCACTTCTGCACTTAGAGCAACCTTCAGAGTTTACCTTCCTTTTCCTCAACCACGGGGAAAAAAGTGGACGAGTTATGGTCACTGCATGCTACTTGAGGTTTCAACTACATAGGAATGGTTTACTGGTTTAGAGCTACTCTGCATTAATGAGGGAGAGCAAAATAGCTGGCATGGAAGTCAGGATGAGCACCACTAACCCTAAAATAATCCAACTAGCGTTCTAGGCCAGGAGCCGCCAATCTATGGCATGTGTGCCACAGGTGGATCAGGTAGCATCTCTGTAGCATGTGGTAGATTGGGAAGGGAACAGGCAGCACAGCTAAAGATAGGGGATGAAGCAGAAAGAAGAGCATTAGATCAGGCAGGAGAAAGGGATCAGAATGGCACTTGAGGGCACAGGGCTGAATTTGTGACACTTACGAAACAGATTGGTTTCTACTGCTCTAGGCCTTTTAGTATCAGAAGCATACTTTAAAGAGGTATTAGAATAAGCAGCACAAGCCTCCAGAACTGGGAATCAATGGATCTTCTTCCTCCAAGCCTGATCCTAAGAGGAAGCAAATTGCTTCAACTGCCAATGAAGTCTCTGGGCCTGTATCCCAACAGGTTGTCAAATACCTCCATTTCCCATTCATTTAAGGAGGAACGGTATGTGTTCAGCAGCCCTCAAATTTAGTTCAGTGAGACCCAATGGTGCTCAGCACCTCACAAGATCCTATATGCCTCAATTTAATGATATGTAAAGACATCTTCCCAACAGAGGAGCTGCCATACTCAGCCATTTGACTCGAGTTCTTTGCAGGTCAATATCTATGCCAATACAACGTAATCCTTACAAACAGCCTGCATAGTTACCACCAAGAAATATATTAGACCAGTGAGGGCCAGCCTTTTTGTCAAATGTGCTACAAATTAGCCTTGCACCCTCCTCCAGAGCCTCTTTCATCCCTTCCCCCCCCCCTCACCCAGCTCGTCTGATCTGCTATTTTGCTTTTTGCTCTGTCCCCTCCCCAGTCTGCTGCATCTCACACAGAGGGTGGCCTGTGCTATTGCTGACATGTATGTTGCAGGTTGACCACCCCTGAGACATGCATGCCCCACGTAGCACAGGCAGTCCCGTCCCCGTCCGCCTCCCACATACACATCATTTATACAGAGGTATGAAAAAGATCATTGTAAATAGAAAACCTAAACCTTTTATCACTTCTGACTTTTCTAATTGTAATGACTTTTACGTTTTAACAAGTGTTTTTAATTAATTTAAATCTTTCATCATTATTATTCCAATAAGTTAATGCTCTTGTTTTTATATTAGTGGGCAGACAAAAACCAGTAGCAATTAACTTCAAAATGTTTCAGTCTCCTTTCTTTGTCTTACAGTGCCACACACAAAGTAAAAAGCCAGACTGTAGGTCACTGTGCCATCTGTAAATCACTTCATAATCATATTGTCATAGCTACCCAGGACAATATAATGCAGGCAATTTACTAAGAAGATGTTATTAAACTGTTTTATTACTACATGTGATGCGTTTTTGTGACTTGGGTCTAGAAAAATCGATGACTAGATTTTAGGAAGCTGCTACAATGACTGTAGAGGAAGAAGATATATTTTACGACATGCATGGGCAAGGAGAATTAGATTTTTTGAACTGAACAGTGACAAGCAAAAACTTGAACATGATTTTTTTTAAAGACACAGTTCAGGAAAATACTCAAGGATTTTTCCCGATGGTCCTTTAGAATTATGTTAGGTGTGGGATTCATGGCAACTGACTAATGTTGTATCAGGGAGATGTTTTCCCTATCCAATGGACAATCTGTGACTTTGCGCTCTTCCCTTTGCAGCTCTGTACATATAAAAGGATATGATAATTGATATCCCAGTTAAAATTTTTACCTGGATTTAATGTGCTGGACCTCTGCATAGGAAAAATTCCATCAGAAAGGAAAATATTCTTCATTCCTGGTGGCTAGGACCTCAGGCACTGATGGACCTTTTCCCTTTCAGGCTGTCTTCTCTTTCCTTTGGAGCTTCTTCTATATTTTTCTGAATTTCAGTCTATCTTTCTCTCTCAGGAGACTAGAGGAAATTTGCCCCTGGCTCATTACTTCACTAGTATGCAAAATCTTAAATTTTATTCTGAAAATACACTAACACAAACAATATATTTTTTGGCCTTGGTACTTCAAAACTGAAGCACAGGAACAGGAGCAAAGGGAAGGCAGTAGGGCTCAAACACAGAGGAACAGGTGGCAGGGAGGTGCATGGTGGGGGATAGGCAGAAGCGAGGGCAGGCAAGAGAGGGGAACAAGGGGCTCAGAGAGCAAGAGGCAGGGGTCTGGCCCCTCACCCCCTGTCACTACTTTCCCCACCACAGCAGTAGGGGAGACAAATTTAAGATGACCTTCCATTAATTGGACTCTATATATGGAAAATTATAACAAATTTATAATTTTTTTTATGCATAGAGTCTAATTATTGGAGGGGATAATCTTAACTTTGACGTCATCTTGGATTTCGGTATATGTGGTATCCATTCGGGAACCAGCACTGTGAAATAAAATAACTGGTGCCCCAAGTCACTACTTCCGTTGCAGAGCAGCTTTTTTAGGTTTAAGTCAAAGCTTCTAATACCTGCTAAAATACTAAACTGACCACAGGGGTAAATTTCCATACCTGTTGAGGTCCACTTTGTGATAGAGATCCAATGCTTTACCAAAATATTTCTTTTGAGAATTAAGAGGCTCTATTGCGGCTGCGCAGGTTCCATGTTTCTGCCATTCATGCTTCCTATGGGGGAAAAACCCACACAACAGAATTTTTAGAAAACAGAATTCATACATATACACACACACTCACATGGACAAAATTACTTACATTTTAGCATTATGTGAACTGATTACATTCACAGAGGAAGTAAAAGAAAAATCATCATTGACAAAACAATGCAGGTGCCACCTGGCATGGACAGATCTAGGACTCTGAAAGGGGCAGTGCAGGTGGTATGGTACATTATCACATATAACGTGGTACATATTTTTCTCCAGTTAAAGAGATACTAGAAGCTTTATTAATATGCCAGAGGCCTATCACTATTGTATTCAGTTTAATATTAAAGTAAAAAAATATATAATTTTATGAGAATGTCCACTCATTTTCTAGATTATATATTAAATTAAAAAACAACAACAACAAAAACTAGGCAAAAAATGGTCAACATAGTCAAAAGATATTGTTGTATTAGTCCTGTGATCAGTACAGGAAACATACTTCTCTTATTCAAATTTGCAAAACAAAATCCAGTCTTCTTGAGCATCTTGACAGTGCCTCCAATACTTCAGTGACAACCAATGCTACACCTGAGTTAATATCACTATATCCCAGTTATGGTTTTCAACTGGAGGTAAAAATAGGCTGTGAAACAGTTGAGAAATATTACCAGGAGTGGCCCCTAGTGGCAGAGCAGGTGGATGAATAAAGAATACTTCACAATAGCTGCAAATACATACTGACATTGATGCACTTCGTGGGAGTTTATACACGTGCTCTGGGAGTGGGGCAGAGGGAGTGCTTTAATTAGAGCGGGGCGTGGGGACTGGGGAAGGGTGGCTCCCACCACTGTGCGCACTCCTGGGCAAGCACGGGGGAAAGGCGGAGGAGGAAAAGGGGTGCCCCCTGAATCTATGCATGGGGTGAGGGTGGGCTACCACTGTGGGCTTTGCCCTGGGTGCCCAACTTTGTTGCAATGGCACTGACTAAGGCTAATTGAATGAGTTTTAGTTAAAGCAACCCTGCCACTATTCTGCAGCATGGGGACGCTAATACATGAGATACTGGAGTCTGCTGGAGCACAGCAATTACCATGCTCCAGCGGACACGATTAAGTGAGTCTGCTCCAATGCGCTGTAATTACAGAGGTGTCAGAGTAGCCTCACTGCCCATGTATAGGTGCCCAGAGACCAGATTCATAGGAGAAGGGCAGCTCACAAAGCACAGGGGTGGCTACACTTTTTTGAAGGGAAAAGCCAAAAGGAAGACAAAACTACAGTCCTGGTTTTGCTATCAAGAGTAAGACTGTTACTCAGATGCTGGAATGTCTAATTGGCATCAATGAGCATTTCATGACCTTTCACCTTCAACTGACAAACAGATAACATGCAGCAGTCATCAGTGCATACGCCCCGACCCTGGATGACAAAACAAAAGAAGAAATCTATTCTAAACTCAACCGAGCCCTATCATCTGTGCCCAAAGAAAATAAGATAATTCTGAGTGATTTCAATGTTACAGTGGGCAGAGACCGAGCTATGGAAAGGAACACAGACAAGAAGGGGTGGAGGATATTCAAATAGAATTCTTCTCCTGAGCAAGTGTATGGAACAAACTCCTTATTCTACCAAAATAAACAAACGGGAGACATCATGGTTCTCCCACCCCCTCCCTTCCAGCTTCAAACAACGACACTCAATGGACTATGTCACAGCATGTGCCTGGGATCATTGTCCATATCACCAGAGCTATGACAAGCACAGGTGACTGCTGGAAAGATTATTGTTTGATACAATCCCTCATGTCCATTCATATTGTCCCAAAATTTTGTAAAACAAAAGAAGAAACCAAGGAAGAGACTCAATATCAAGTGCTTGGAAGACCCTGCTAAAAATCAATTATCTCCATCCACACCTCAGTGAGAAACTCTCCAACCTCTTTAATGATCTTGACACCACTTATAGTGGGAGAGCCTCAAGAAAGGCATCCATGAGGCATGCAAAGAATCTCTAGGCTTCTCCACAAAGAAACGTAAGGACTGGTTTGATGAGAACAACAGGAAAATTCAAGCTCTCATTGACAGAAAAGGAGAGCCTTCAATGCTTAACAGAAAGATATCAACTGTAAACACAAGCTTACTGCCACATTACAGCCAAGACCCAGAGGAAGATTCAAGAGCAAAAAGAACCAGGGGTGGGAGAACAAAGAAAGAAACATTTAAATGTTTACCAATAGCCATGATGTACATAGTTCCTTCAGTGCAGTCAAACCTATTTATAGGTCAAGTACATAGGGAATGGTTCTCTACGGTCCAAGGGTGGAACAACATTCTTTAAAATCAGCTCCAGCTACAATGCACAATAGAAGGAACACTTTCAAGAACTCCTGAACTGATTCTAACATCAGAGACAATATCATCAAAGCCATTCCACAACACCCCATTAGGGATTACCTTGCAGATCCACCAATTTATCAAGGGTCCTTGAAAACCATTAAGCAGATTAAGAACAAAAACAAGTGGTCCTGAAAGAATACATGTCATTATTGAACAGATTCCCAGTGACTCAAGATGCCCAAATTGTTACCATATTTAAAAAAAAAAAAAAGATCATATTGCAGCAATTATTATGTCATTGCATTCCTGTCCATAGCTGGGAAGGTACTCACTCATGTTCCCAACAGATTCACTTTCCTCACTTATTCTACCCAAGTCCCAATGTGGTTTCAGGCCACTTTGAAGTACAATACTTATGATTTTTGTTACTAGACAGATGCAGAAGAAGCTGCTGCAAGAAACAAAGAGATCTTTATGTGGGATTCATTGACTCAAAGGCCTTAGGTTAATCAGAGAAGCCCCAAGGAAGATCCTGATGAGATTTGGACACCCTCCAGAATTTGTTACAATTATCAGGCTTATTCACCACAACTTGACAGCGACTGTGCTACACAATGGCTCAGAAACAGTCCTCTTCATTATTAGAACTGGAGTCAAGCAAGGATGTGAGACTGCACCACTTTTCTATCTACATTTCACCTATTCCACATCTCATTGCTGATAGACTTCCATCTGCAGTCAAGATCAGGCATCATATGGATGGAAATCTCTTAAACATCAACCAATTATGTTCCAAATACAAGATAACAAACACCTACATTAATGATCTTCAACACACCGATGATTGTGTTGTGTGTGCTCACTCAACTGAAGAGCTCCAAGTTGTTCATGGATAGACATCTTCCCAAAAAGTAAACACAGATGATGATATTCAATGCTGGATAAAATCTGCCAGTGCTGCCTTTGTACATCTCTGAAATAGTGTCTTCAATGATCATGACATCAGGACCTAAATCAAGCTTCTCATCTAGTAGGCTGCTGTCATCCCTACCCTGTTGTATGAGTATGAAAGTTGGATGACAAATCAGAAATACCTGAAAGCTTTAGAATGTTAGCATTAGTGATGCTAGAAAATCCTGCATATCAACTGGAAGGATAAAAGAACAAATGCTGGCATTCTGGCTCAGGTAACCACAACCAACATTCAAATCATGTTTATACAGCACCAGCTCCACTGGGCAAGACATGTTACAAGGATGCCTGACAACTGGCTCACAAAATAGGTTTTATAATCCCAACTCAGCAATGGGCACTGCTCTAGACGTGGCCAAAAGAAGAGATTCAAGGACACCTTGAAGGCCAGTCTGAAGAAATGCAATATAAACATTAATATCTGAGAGACTTGAGCACTGCATCATCCCCAATGGCACCATGAAGTATGACAAGACACTGATTACTTTAAGCATACCCGCCCTCACTATGGAGGCAGATAGATGCAAGAGCCTGACATCACCAGGATCTATTCCTTCCTCCCAGATCTAATTTGCCACATTTGCAGCTGAACAGGTGGATCCTGGACTGGCCTCCCTCAGTCACCTATGAACTTGCCAATCACTTTCCTATTTACTAAAAAACCATCATCCTCAAATCAAGGGACCAACCACTGCCGCTGATGATGCACATTAAAATTATATTTGGTGAAATAAGTTATGTTCAGAAGTTAAAACGAAGAATTTGCCTAAAAGTGTTAGCACTTTAAACTTTTTTTAATATATGAGTTTTAGTGATGTCTTCTAAGCTAATACTATGTAGATTATAGCTGACCCTAAACTGATTAATGGTAAATTAGTGTAAAAGAAGAAGAGACAAAGGAAATGAACATGGAAGAAAATGTCTTAGGCAAGAAGGGTTCAGAAGGCAAGATAAAAAGATTAAGAGAAGTTAGCTCAGGGTCACTTGAAGTCACTTAGTAGCTTTATACCAGTTAGATACAGTTTAGGGCAGATGCAGTTTATGCCAATTTTCAATAGCCTATATCTCTGCTTGATAACAAGCACGGTACATTCAGTAACCACATTAGAGAGAGTTCATATTAATACTAAAGATGAAATAATGTAGTTGACACATTTCTGTATTTTCTAGCCCTTTATAGCAAGGTTTTGAAGTTAAGCCAGGTAATAAAGTATAAAAAAAGTCCAGGGTTACTTAAGAATCCTTGCCTTTCAGCCTTAAATTAGTTCTTGATGAACTGGCTATGTGCATATGAACCATGATGAATGCTTCTTTGAAATTTAGTTTTTAAATCTACCAGTAAGTAAGAATTCTATTTTCCCCTGATAGACTGCCCACTGATTAGAGGCTTTTAAGACTTTAGAATACAGTAAATTTAATATTAATCTCTTTGCATTTAATATTAAAAATTCTGTTATTAATGAACATTTGATCATTTGGTTTCATATGCCTTACCTATAACTCACTTATTTGCATTCAATATTAAAATTGATATTAAATGTATTTAAACAAGGGGCCTTGTTGCATGGTAATTTTGGGCAGCACCTGGATTGTCCACGTGTTAACACCAGAAACTAGTTTTAAGCACTCATTAAGCAGCTCAAAGCTACACCATTCCAGGGCAGAATCATCTCTAATCCATGTTACCCAGCTTGTGTTACACTAAAGCTGTGGTGGGCAAAGTACAGCCAGTGGGCTCGCCAAGGGACTTTATCCAGCTTGGGGTGTGTCCTTCGGCCTCACCTGGTCCAGGCACAGGGGACAGCCCAGGCTGTAGCACGTGTGGCCAGTGCCACTGCCCGCTTGCACACAGCCAGGCTGGGGCAGCACTACAGCCAGATTCACTTCCCCAAAGCAGGCAGGATGCACTCAGTAAAGCGGATTTGATGGGGCCGGGGATGGGCAGGGATTGGCATCTGGGAGCAGGACAGGAAGCTGGGGCCAGGGCCAGGACTGTAGGGCAGTGACAGCACATCACGGTGCTGGGAGCAGATTATGGCTCTGCTCTGGGCCCCAGCCCCATGCTTTCACTACCCCACAATCCCAGCCCTGACCTGATGCAGTCCCAGAAGCTGCTCCCTGCCCACCTGCAGCCCCATTACATCCACCCAGCTGAGCATGCTCCGCCTGTGGGGATCCCAGGCTGATCTCCATGGACCCCCCCCCCCCCCCCCCCACCTGCTTGCCCACTCCAGTAATCTACCACTTAAAGAATTTTGGTGAGTTGTTGCGAGCAGGGGAAGGCAGAGGGGGTGGGGGAAAACAGGATGGGAACGCTGACCTGGCCTGCAACAGCACACCAAAACTCCTTAAGTGGCCCTCCATCTGTCCTGTTTGGAAATATGGAGACATCCGGGATACTGCCCCCCTCCTCCCCATCCCCCCCCAAATCAGGGGCACGCTGCAGGAAGAGGTAGAGGCACAGTGGCATGCTGCAGGCAGAGCAGCTGTGGTGATTGCCCAGCTGGCTGCCTGGGGCACTGCACTCCTTCCCTGCACCCAGGGCATTCATTTTAATCTATGCCCTGCACTTGGGACCAACACCTGAAATCTGGGACTGACCCAGGAAAAATGGAACAGTTGGTTACCCAACTTTATTGTAAATACCCCACCTGCCCCCTCTCCCCCGATGGCCCAGATCGGGCCCACTGCCTACCTTCTCCAGCACCCCACATCTCCACTCACTGACCTCCCTCCCTCCCCCCATCTTCTGCTTACTTGTGGCTACCCACGTGGTCTGTCCCAGGGCAGCAGGCAGGGAAGGATTAACTTGCCAGTCTGGCCACTAACACCACTCCTGCTGCTTGCAGGTTTACCCTTCCCTGCCTGCTCCCCTGGGACAGAAAGTGCAGGGCAGCCATAAGTGAGAGGGGATGGGGAGGGAGCCCTGGGGGTAGAGAGAAGCTCAGAATGGTGGTGGTGGGAAGGAGGGATTCTTACTTTTTAGGCCACCAGGTTCCCAGTGGTCTGAAGTGTGCCTATGTCAAACTCAAACTAGCACTAACACCAAATCAACATTTGTGTAGCTCACAGTGTGAGGCATAACAAGGCCCCAATTCTTTCAAGCACCTAATTTGATGGGACAGGTTCCCCAAGCCTTCCTTGATTCCCAGAATACCTCTGTGGGGTCAATAATTAGCAGGCCTAGATCAAGAGAGATTTCAAAAGCAATGAAGATGTTCCAAAACCTTGTATCTACTGTATTATTAAGTCCATCACTACCATAGAAAGGAATGCAAGAAATCCAGTATAGTACTTTTATGACTAAAATATTCAAAGAGATTGGAGATTCAGTCATAGCTCGAAGCATTGAGTTCTAACACATTAATCAAAAGGATGAAAGTGTTGAGAATCTTTCACAAGGAAATCTTTTCCAAGCTTTTGTGAGTCATTGGTGTTAAAACAGATGTCAGCACAACACAAGATACAAAAAGCTTCTAACAGCTGATCAAAGCCTACTTCCTCTCTCAGATGCCCTACTTTTTGTCCCTTGGCACTTGCATCGCTTCTATGCATCACAAAGCAGCAGAGGAGAGGGAAAGCACTTTTTTTTTTCCTTTTGCAAGTTGCCTTTGAGTTACTTACTCACAAGGAAAGCTGAAAAGTAAGGAGACAGGTCTGTTCATATGCACAGATAGTGTTTATTTTTCTGCAGATATGCTATGACAGACAACATTTAAGAATTTTGGTTTAGTAGAAACTGTGTTATTTGCATTCGCTGTCAGGTGCAACCGAAAAAAGGAAACAGTAAACTGAAGCGGCCAAAGCATCCGTGTTAGTCAGAGCTTGCAACAGCTACTAGGAGGGCCAAGAGGAGCTGGTCATAAGTTCAGGCTGTTGTGGCAATTGGGGTATGCTGTCCTCACTGCCAAAAGACCTGAAGCCGGAGAAACAGTATCTACACTCCACTGCCTGCCATCCTTTCTTCCCTCTTGTGTTCTTGTGACAGGATATTTAGCAGAATTCACAGATTTGTTGGAATCTGACAGGGCCACACTGTGAGAGCTTCTGCTATGGCCTCAAACTTGTGACCTCTGGGCTGTCAACCCTGTGCCTTAGTGCCCAATCCACCGAACTCCTGCAGATGATGAGTATGTGGGATCCAAGTTTCAGATCCAGTACAACTGCCTAGGGAGTATCCAGGGTTATAATAAAAGCTTCATATGCCATTTCCTAAAGAGAAGCTACCCATTTTCAACAGAACAGCTATGTGAAAAATGGAGACACATAGAAATATCGAATTATTTCTAACTGTTCAGTATAGAAACACAACATTTTACCTTCATCTCTTCCACTTGATGCAAACGGAAGGATTTAGGAAGCTATGGAAACTGCAGGTGCTAAGATTTCTACTGAAAAATGAGAAACCAATTTCTTTCTTGTTTGATGATGAAATTGATTCATTCTGCCTTTGTGTGGTTCAAAGCAAGAAAGGCAAGGTCAATTCACTTAAGTTTTAGCTCATGCTTGTCATAACCCAATGATTTTTAGTGCCTCGGCACATTGGAATTTTCCCGCCACATGGAGCTTTCTTTGCACGGTGGATTTCTCAGCTGCAGAGAGAAAACCCCAGTGCAAAAAAGAGTTCCCGCCACACGTATGCAAATTTGTGTCCCACTATTGGTCAATTCTAAATTATTCCTAGCTGGCGGCTAGCGATTGGTTTGCTAGCCGTATAAAAGGTTAGAGCAGTTTCCGCCCAAGTTGGAGGACCCCTCAACCATCTTGTGGGGAACTCTAAGCGCGCTGTGGAGCCTAGCAAACTCCACATGCGTCTTGGAGGAGAACTTAGGGGCCTGATCAGTCTCTAACCACTCCCCATCATCGTGGAAATATTGATGTACCCCCGTGTTGAGCGCTCGTGGAGTCGTACACCGACAACTCATCTCGGTTCGAAGAGAGATCTCGCCCCTGTGTGTTTGTGTGCAACTGTAATTCAAGCAAGTTTTCTTCCTGCACTGCGACCATCGGCAGTGTAAGTAAAGCTTTCTTTATACAACCAATACGCTTCCGTGCCTAACTCTATTCCATCGTGGAAAAAACCCACCTGATGGTCCGGGCTACTGGCCATAGCCTTAGACCGCCCTCAGCCACCACAATGCTTAGGTTGAATACAAGTACGAGACAAGTTCCTTGTACTAAGCAGAAATAAACTATCATCACAAACCTCTTTCCTTTCACAGGAAGAGGGGCTGTTTTTTTGTTTTGTTTCGTTTTTCAAAAAAGCCTTGATGAAGAACAGTGGGTGCTAGAGGAAGCAGAAGTTTAAATTACATAGACATGTTTATCATTCAAATAAAATGCTTAGCTGACTACCTCTGCTACTAGGGAGAGGTACAGTAATTTGACTGGCATGCACAAATCCTAGGGGTGAAATCCTGGGTGCTGCTGACAGCCTTAAAATGTAGCAAAACTGGCACAACTGGTGTGGTTCAACTACAGAGGAAGGAAGGAGGAAAAATGTCCAGCACACCTACTGCCTAGGAAATAACCTGCTCGGCAGCATGGAAGCGGAAAGGGATCTCAGAGTCTTAGTGGGCTCCAAGATGAACATGAGTCGTCAGTGTGATGAAGTCATCAGCAAAGCATCAGCAGATACATGACAAACAGACCCAAGGAGGTGATACTTCCCCTCTATTGGGCGCTGGTCAGACCACAGTTGGAATACTGCGTCCAGTTTTGGGCACCGCACTTCAAGAGGGATGTGGATAACCTGGAGAGGGTCCAGAGAAGGGCCACTTGTACGGTTAAGGGTTTGCAGGCCAAACCCTGCGAGGAGAGATTAGGGCACCTGGACCTCTTCAGCCTCCGCAAGAGAAGGTTGAAAGGCTTGTAGATGCCTATAAATTCATCATGGGGGCACAGAAGGGAATTGATGAGGCTCTACTCACCAAGGCACTCCTGGGGGGTCACAAGAAATAATGGCCATAAGCTAGCAGAGAGCAGATTTAGACTGGACATTAGGAAGAACTTCTTCACAGTTAGAGTGGCCAAAATCTAGAATGGGCTCCCAAGGGAGGTGGTGCTCTCCCCTACCATGGAGATCTTCAAAAGGAGGTTAGATGGGCATCTAGCTGGGGTCATCTGAACCCAGCACTCTTTCCTGCCTATGCAGGGGGTCAGACTCGATGATCTATTGAGGTCCCTTCCGGCTCTAACATCTATGAATCTATGAAGGCATGATACAAGGATCTTTCATTTCCTTCAGCACAGCACAGGAACTTTATTCTGCACTGCTCTACTGGGAAGAAGCACTGAGGTACAGGAATGTGTGGCAGACTGAGCTGGAGACATGTAAGATTTGTTGGGAGAAGTGCACAGATCCACTGGCTCCAAAACAAGCATATTGTTGGGCTCAGAATGAAAGAGCTGCAAACACTCCCATCTACAGCATTTTATAGAGATTGGCAGCACTGGCAGAGAATTAGATGCAGACCAGTTGCTGTAGGCTAGGTCTTAGGATTGTTCCTTACATACAAGTTGAACCTGGAGGCTCATACATTTGGGCCAAACTTGCTTTTCATTAAATTCCCCCTAAAGCAGGCACCAGCTGCCTTTAAGGAGCAAAGGGGCTGAATTAAGGCAGCTGGGTCCTAGGGCAGGCTGCTGATTGCAACCCTGACACTCCCACTGCTGCTCCAAGCTACCTTCTGCTGCTCCAGTCCAAATACAGCTGTCACTCTCATGACCCATGACTGCGACCACTGCTGGTGCCACCTGTAGTAGTAATGGTTAACTCCCTTACTAAAGAGTGATGTCATCCACAGGAAGTGGTCAGTGGAACTATTTTGGGTCAGGGGTTAGTTGTTACAATGAAGCTTAATGAAAACAGTCTTCCTGCTTCTTCCAAAAACCCAGAGTAATACATGGTGTCACAAGTGGTGAATCCTGCCACCAACAGGAAATCAAACAGGTGATTTCCAACTGAGAGATCTGATTCTAGGAGCAGCTAAATCCAGGGCAGAGCAGGACCAAGCACCTCTACCTGCAGCAGAGCCCAGCACAGCACTGAGGCTGGCTACAGAGACCATGCAGGTGCTGCACCATTAGAACAGTTTGATTTCCAATCCCCTGGAACATGGCCTCAATGGATCAAGAATTTTAATCACTTCAGGGAAGTGTCAGGCCTGGACAAACAGCTGGAAGCTTACTACGTGAGTACTCTTACCTACTCTATGGGAGATCAGGTGGATGAAATTCTGCTGTCACTGCCTCTTACAGATGCTGGGAAAAAGCAATACGTTGCAGTGATAGAAGCATTAACTGATCATTTTCTGGGCAAGAGAAATTCGATTCATGAATGAGTTAGATTCAACATCAGTAAACAGGAGCCTTCAGAACCTGTGGACAGATTCATCACATCTTTGTATACAATGGCTGAATCCTGCCAATATGGGGAGCTTAAGGAAGAGCTAATTAGGGACTGCTGAGCTGTGGGGCTTCATGACAGCTCTCACAAAAATTACAGTTGGACCCTGATTTACCGCTCCAGAAGGCTATCACACAGGCTCGCCAATCAGAACTAGTTAAACAGCAACAATGAGAAATCCAGAATGACTCTCAGTCCTGTCAGGCATTAGTTAATATGGATGCAATGCACACTGTAAAGAACTACAAACAAATACAAGTAGATCTGACAGGCACAACAAATACAGGAAGTGGCCTCTCCAGTGCCCACAGCAGTAAACAAGCGGGAAAGGAGGCCAGTGCCACAGGTGTGGACAAACTCCAGGACCAAGTCATGCTCAGTGTCCTGCTATGGAAGAGATATGTTGGCGATGCAAAAAGAGAGGTCGCTATACTTCTATCTGTCACTCTACCACTGGAGTCTGTCACAGAACAGGATGCAAAGGATTGCACAGTACTTTTAGATGAAGTTACAGAGTCTTCATCAGATCCAGGAGTCTGGATGACAGAAACTGAGCTCAACGGACAGCCAATAACATTTAAAATAGACACAGGAGCAGCAGTTTCAGCTATTACTACAGCTCACATAGGGATGGGATTCTCCTTACTCCTGGGGACCAGGAGATACTACCCTCAAAGTACTGGGATCCTTTAATGCAAAGATGACACTGAAGCAGAGATGTATAGACCAGGAAGTTTATGTGATTGGTAATCTTGCTGTGCCTTTAGGTGGATTTCCCGCTATACAGGCACTGCAACTTGTCCATCAACTAGATGAAATAGCAGACCAGAAATCCTTGGAGCAGTACTACAGAACCAAATACCCATCGATTTTTTCTGGTCTAGGAAAAAATGTCAGGTGAATATCAGATACGCCTAAAAAGCTGATGCCAGTCCATATGCATTAACTACTCCAAGATGGGTACCACTGCCACTAATGGACAAAGCTAAAGAAGAGCTAACATGCATGGAGGAAATGGGAGTAATTGCAAAAACTGAAGAACCTACTCACTGGTGTGCTGGGATGGTGGTTGTGCCAAAACCCAATGGTAGGATTAGGATACGAGTTGACCTCACACAGCTAAACAAGTATGTGTGCAGGGAAAGACATATTCTTAAAGACCGCCAGAGATGGAACTATGACACCCGGCATGGTTCAAGACATGTACCTGCTCTTTCCTCCCAGCAGGAAGTCTGGATCCCATAGCCAGGGGTCCAAGGTATTGTCCAGGCCAGGGCAGATGATACCCTTTGTTCATACTGGGTGGAGACACCTAGTGGTCTTCTCCATAGGAATCAAGAACAAAATCCCACCTGTTTACCTGTTGTCTGGACACACCTCAGTTTCACCAAAGAGATTAGACCTGTGAATTAGTCAGGTCTAAACAAATAGACTTACCAATAGTTTTGCTTTGTTTAGGTTCATTTTGTAACTAAGTGTGTATCAAGTTATCCCCTGAGAAAGGGAAATGTAGTAGTAAGGGTTAACTCCATTCCTAAAAAGTGGTGTCATCCATAGGAAGCAGTCAGTTGACCATTTTGGGTCAGGGGTAAGTTGTTACAATAAAGGCTTAAAGAGAACAGAGTCTTCCTGCTTCCAAAAACCCAGAATAACACACCACCCCTCATTGCCAATTCCCATTGCCACTGGCTGGCAGAAGCAATGGATTTGGTGGAAAGAGAAGTGGTGGCTGCAGCACAGGGGCATGAGAGAGACAGAAAGAGAGAAAGAGAGAGAGAGAGAAAATAGAGAGGCCTGAGAGCTGCAGGGAGCCTATGGAAAAATGAGCATAGCGGCAAACAGAGATGTATAGGGACAGCAAACATAGGGGCGCCCAATGGTCATCAATGCTAGTGCCCCCATTGCCTGCCCCTACTTAATACCACTGAGCCATGGATGCCAGCTCCTGCTCTAAGGGATTACGTCAAACCTGAAAACAATTTTCAACTGAAAGTGTCCCTGAAAATAACACATCCCCTTTTCCTACACTAGATCTGAGATTCTTAAGCAAAAGGTTTCAGAGTTCCTGCGTTAATTGCATTTCTGATCCTCTTTTTGTCTCTACTAAACCACTTTGGCCTCAGGTCTCTACCACTTGCAATCTGCTCTCTTTAGAATGGGATATTGAAGCCTTCTCCAGTTTAGAGCATTCACTTTAGTACAGTATATCCAATTCCAATGCCTACAGTTATTCTCCAAGATGAAAACAGACTTAAAATCATAGAAATGAAAGGGAGACCAAGAGTCATCTAGTCCAAGCCCCTGCATGAACAAAAGCTGCTCTCTCTCTCTCTTAACCATCCTTGTTACATGCTTATCCAGCCTCTTCTCAGAAACTGCAATTGAAGAGTCTACAGCTTCCCTGAGTAGCCTATCCAACTGTTCTACTGCTTTTAGATTAAGCACCCCCATTTCCCAAATTAAATCCAAGTCTTCTTTGCCACAGTTTAAATCCATGCTTCATGTTCTGCCACCTGCAGCAAAGGGGAAAAGTTGTTTTTCTACTCCTTTAAGGAAGCCTTTCCAACACTTGATGGGGAAATCTAATAGCAGTTTTCATCTCTTTTTTTCTAGTTCTCTCAACCTTTCCTTGCATGGCTTGTATTCCAACCCCTTTATCATCTTTGTTTCTCATTTCTGAATTCTCTCCAGTTTCTCTACATCCTTCCCAAAACACAGTGAGCTGGATACAATATTCCAGCTAAGATCTAACCAGAACTGAGTAGTGATACTATTGTCTCGTGCATTTTACATACTGATAATGATAGCCCCAAATTGCATTGGCTTTCTTTTTCTTTTCTTTATTTTGACACCACTTCACATTGCTCACTCAAGTAGCTAGTGATCCACCAAAACCCCAAATCACCAATGCTGCTGCCTTACTAGTTACCTCCCATTCTGAATTTGTGCGTTTGTTTTTTCTTCCAGTTGTCTCAACTCACACATCTTTGTTCAGTTTCATTTTGTCAGCTATAGCCCAGTTCTCAAGACCCTTTTGAGTTCTAACCTTGGCTTCTAAAGGAATTATAACCTCAACTAGTTTTGTGCCACCTGCAAACTTGATCAGGAGGCTGTCTACCCCTGCATCCAAGTCATTAATAAAGAAGTCAAACAGCACCAGACAGTGGAGTTCCACTTGAGACCTCTTATTATTCCAACACTGATCCATTTATACCTCTTTGCTTGCTGTCATTCAGCCAACTATGTATCAACCTAGCAACAATTCTATCTAGCCACAATTTCTTCAGTTAACTTAGAAGAATGTCATGTGGGACTATATCAAAAGCCTTACTGAAGTCCAAGTATATTATTATGTCCACTGCACTCCCTTGATCCACTGAACTGGTTACACTGTCAAAAAGTGAAAGTGCTTTGGAAATTATATGCTGATGATGATTATTGTAAGGGCAAATTGTAAATGCCCTTTCTCCTCTAGGCATTTACAATTTGATTGTTTTATCATTCGCTGCAGTAACTTCCCAAGAACTAAAATCAGAGGCTGCTTGCACACATGATGGGGGTTTACTTCAGTTTAATTCTCCCTAAATTGAAGTGGTAGTTTTTCAAAACCCCGCTTGAATTTAGGGAGAATCAAACCAAAGTAAACTGTCATGGCATGTACACAAGGATCAGGCCCGATCCTTACCTGCCTCTCCGGCAGTGGCGGTGGCGTGGCGAGGTGCCAGCAGGCCGAGCAGTCCCTGAGCTGCAGCGGGGGCAGTGCTTCCCTACCCAGTGGCAGCAGCGCCCTGGTCCCAGGGGGCACCGCAGCCATAAAGGGGAGCACACACCCCTCACCCCCGCAGCTGCAGAAGGAAGCACCAGGTCCCCACACAGCTCAGGCAGGCAGGCTTCAGAAGGGGGAAAAAAAAAAAAAAAAAAAAAAAAATCAGGCTCACTGGTTTTTGGTTTGTTTTTTCTCCCCAGTGGAGCCTGCCTGCGCCAGCTGTCGCTGGGCTGCCTGCACAGCTCCTGAGCTGCACAGGGCCCAGTGCTTCCCTCCGTGGCTCTTGTACTTTGTTAGGTAGCAAACTAACACACCTCGGAGGTGTTTAAGTCATTTAATGTGCAATATGCCCCTGACAGTGTAAACAGCAATGCCATTAAAGTGGTGCAAAAGGGCATTTAATCCACTTTAAAAGCCAATTTTGTGGCATGTACAAAGGCCCAGAGCAACCAATTTATATTCCCTGAGGTCCTCCGCTCATAAAACAAGTCCTATTTGTTCAGAACAAAAAGTATTTTAGATAAAGAAACCTTAATAATAATACAAATTTCATATGCATGCCCTGCTTGCCAGGTGGCTGAGTATCTTCCATATGAAGACCAGGTCCTCTCCGAGTCAGTTTCATACTTGGCCATTCTTGGATCAAGTGCCTCCATCTCTCTCTCTCTCTCCCTGCCCCCTTATCTCCCCCTTCCCCGCAGTGTTAAGGTTGTCATTTTATACAATTTCAAGTCCTTTTATCTTGTTAGTCCTTATGAGTCAAGTCAAACCAGTCTATGCTTTATCCCCAGGAATGGAGACGGAGTGTGAAACTTAAACAAAAATAATAATTGCTACATGCATCCTTTGCTGTATTAATTACACTCTCCCCCTCCAGTATCTTTCCATCCTGCAGGAACCATTTCTGATCTTACCCACTAAGCCAGGAACACAATCATGAGTAAATGCATAAAAATGTATATGCATAAATACTGATTCAGTCTTTGAGTGTTCTATAGCATTTGTCATATCAGGAGTTTTAAAATCTAATTCTTTGTTACTATGCTTACTCTTCATATAAATTATTTTATTTCTTTTAGCTTGAACAACAAAGATCAATTTAGTCAGCTTTACATTTTTCATACTGCAGTTCTGGGTTTATAACCTGAAGAAAAACTTCTGTAGGAAACATGTATTGAATAAACTAGAATAAAAAAAATGTGGAAGGTCTTTGCTAAAAGCTTGCATTTACAAAACCTATAATTAGGAGCAATTGTGTGCCCTTAGCAATTCTTGTTATGGTATTGCAAAAAATAGTTTCCACTCTTATATATAGCCATATTCCCAGGATTTTTCAATTTTGACACACCTGCTATCGGACATCCTACGACTCAGAAATGCTGAATCGGAATCACCAGCATATCTTGAATTTCTCACTTCAGGCTTCTCTACACACACTATCTGAAATGCTCCTGCTCCTAAAAGTCCAGGGGTCAGAGTACAGAATGTGCCAGTTCTGTGACTTTGCAGGTGTCAGGCTCATTTTGAAAGAAAAAGGAAAGGACCAAAAGGACACACACAGTCTACCCCCCCGCCTTTGCTCCCAGAAACTGCCTAGTCCCATAAATGGTATTAACCCAGGGGTGCCCAACCTTTTCACCCCACAGGTTAGATGGGCAATGCTAAGTCTTCCTGAAGATTGGATCCAGCTAGGGAGAAGCTATGAGAACACTTAATAAGTCAACTGACTTTTTGGATTGAAGTTTTAGACAGGGAGTCACAGGTACACTCTGTCACTTTTTCACGTTTGTATGAGGAACTCTGATGCAAGGTAGATTCCCACCCTCAAGAAATCCAAAGTCTTCACATAGGCTTTATACATGTAGCTCATCTTGCTTGAAGAGTTACTACATTAACAATGAAGCAAGATAGAAAAGGGCTTTTTTATCATCTTTACCTCTGAGTGAGTAGAGAGGAGATAAGGAAACCATGGTAACCATTTTAATCTACTTCAAGTACTAAAGACCTTGCAGAACACCATTCATAATATTACATCTATCCTGTAAACAATACCAGGTCTCACACTGTAGTCCTCCTTTCCAAAACAGTCCTCCATTTCACTATGACCTATACCCTTGGTTCCCAGATGTACAACCTTACATTTAGCTTCTTTAACATCCACAATGCTTCTATTAAACCAGCTTACTGCAAGAGCCAGATTCATTTGTGAAACTGAGCAGGTCTCATTATTTACTGTTCCAGCAAACTGTACTTCACTTATAGCTTTACCAGATCATTAATGAAGATATTAAATAACACTTCACCAAGGACAGATCCCTCTGAAACTCAACTAGAAGACTATTAAATAATGATTCCTCGCACAGAATTTCTTGCAGAGATCTATTAGTTAAACAACGTTTAAATTGATCCCATATGGATTTTTTCGCTGCAATGATTGCTTGCTTTTTTTCTTTCCAAAAATCAGGCTTTTGGATAGAACTAAATAAAACACCCTTAAGGAAGTCTAGATGTCCGCAAGTGGTTTTATCAACCAAAACTGAGGTCTTAAAAATATATATTAGTTTGATAAGACCTGAACTCTGCATTTCTCACCCCCAAGCTACACGCCTTTACATGAGGGCAACCCTTTCCTTTCCTTCCCTCGTAGGACGTGTGCCAAGAATGTTTAAAACTGTGCAAGAACGTTAAATAGAGATGCAAAAGGTTCACGCATAACATGATATGCAACACACTTGTTGGGTTCAGATTACTACAGTATGACTGTAGTGACTGAGGGCACCTATACATGTGCAGAGAGGCTGCTCCAACACACTGCAATTACAACACATTGGAAGAGACTCGATTAATCAAGTCTGCTGGAGCATGGTAATTACTGCGCTCCAGCAGATGCCAGCGTCATATATATCAGCGTCCCAGGGCTGAAAAATGGTGATAGGAGCACTTTAACTAAAGCTGGTTTGACAACCTTTAGTTAAAGCGTCCCTACCACCATTTTTCAGTGCAAGGACACTAATACACATGATGGTCTGGGCACTTTAATTAGAGGTTCTCAAAGTCGCTCTAATTAAAGCATTCCCCCCACCCCATCTTCCAGAGCACATCTATAAATGCCCTGAGTATCCATACTGACATAAGTCAGTCTTTTAGAGGAGTGAGGCCTGAGATGTTTTAATGCAATTATTAATATTAACACATATATGAATGTAAACATCGATACTATGGATGACTAAGGTTTTTAAAAGGTATTTTGTAGAGCTCCAGCTGATATCTGGTGGCTTACACCAGAGGCTTCTCCATACAGTAGTTATTTAGTATGGTTCTTATTAAAAGATATATCCAAGATGCTTTCCCATTTGGTTTGAACTTACCAGAAATGGGTGCTATTTAGAGATGAATGAAGTATATCAGGCCAGTATTGTTTCATGTCTGGTAGAAGATCCTAGAAATAATAATAAAAATATACACCTTACAAAGATTTCTTCTCAAATCACAGCCCATCTACCTTTTTACTTCTTGGTAGAGATGTGCCAGACAACCACAAAAACATGCTGTTAAGAGGCTGAAAGATTCTGTGCCTAGCCTTCTGCCCCAGTAGTTTGGCCTGACGCAGTATGACACTCATGTTCAGTCTTCTATACTTAGAGACTTGAAATTCTCACCTCTCCTCATAAGACATTTGACTTTGACTAGCGAAGAGATTCTTCTGTTCTTTGACTTGAAAGATCGTACGGAAGTAGGGCTGGAAGGGACCTCATGAAGTCATTTAGCCCAGCCCCCTGCTCAAGGCATGATCATCTAAACTGATGATGTTAAACTATACCAGACCTAAGACAGACCCCTGGGAAACCCGACTTGATACTCTTCCTAACTAGATATTGAGCGATTGATGAATACTCATTGAGCACAATAATCCAACCAATTATATATCTACCTTACAATACTTTCATCTAGTTTGTATTTCATTAGCTTAGCAGGAGACTAGTGTGAGATAGTGTCAAGGTTTGACAAAGTCAAGGTATATCACATCCACTGCTCTCCCCTCATCCACAGAGCCTGTCACTTTATCAAAAAAGGAAATCAATCTGATTAGGCATACACCACAGGTCTCTCTCTTCAGCCATCCTTAATTTGCATCCTTTGCACCCATACTTGTAGATACACCTCACAACTGCGAAAGGGCGGGCAACAGACCCAACAGCTTTTTCTTCACTTCAGGGTTCCCACAAAGAAAATGGCTTTGAAAGGATGAAACCTAATAGGAATACTGCTAATTGAAGCTACTGGGAAAAATGCAACTGCAGGTGGCCAGTATCCTCTTATTCTCTGAGCCCTAGGCCTCTCAACTGAAGTACTCATCACATCTTCTTCAGAGGGTGGAAGGACCTCAAAGCCTCTGCTCTTCCAGTTTTTGCTGGAAAAAGCCAGGATACAAATCAAGCCAGTGAGAACACCAGTGTGATCCGGGTGGTGGTGGATGGGCAGGGGTTGTTGATCTTCACCAGCACAGCAGACTTCAAATAATGGATCTTAGACTAGGAATTTGAACAGATGTTAGAATAGGAATTCTAAAAATAATGTCCAGCTCAGATGACAGACTATATCAAAAGTGATATTTTATGAGCATCTCAAAAGGTAATTGCATCCAACTCCACTCAATATTCACATTTTAATTTAAATACCTCAATCTCATTCACATTGAAGTGCCATGTTCTGTTACAGTCTTCTCCTTTATCTGGCCTAGGAAAGAAATTAATGAAAATAAATTTTAAAAAACCCTACTACAAAACAGTGGGTGGAAAAAGTCATGTCACAAGATATTTCATAGTTACAAGATGATAGCATGGAAATCTAACTATAAAAATGCAATAAACCAATGTCACTTTCCACAAAATTTTAATGAACAGAAATGAGCTAGTATTCATTACAAATTTATTTTGAGTCAAATTTTATCAGCCCAGGGGTTCTGTGTTAGCCTTTTACCTGACTAAAGGTGCTTATACATGTGACAGGGGTTTCATCCTTAGGGTTGCATTCTATGCTCTCTAAATTGAAGCAATGAGTTTTTTTATTGAAACCTCACTGTTTCAGTTTCCATTACTGTATATGTGATTATCCTGCTGGCCGCAGGAGCCTGCTGAAGGCAGAAGTGGAGAGGGGCCCAATCCTTTTTTTTTTCTTTTGGCGAAGCTCTCCCATGGCTAGGAGGCCATTAATCTTTCAGCTCACCCTCTGGTCATGGGAGAGACAGACAGGCTCTGCTGGAAAGATTAGCCTACTTGCCATTTCTACCGTCACCACCTTCAGCAGGCTCCTACAGCTGGTAGGACATCTGGGGCTGCCCGGGAATGGGCCGGCTTGCCCCTGGGGTGGTGCGGAAAGGAGGCAGGAAGGCAGCTGGGTTGGCTGGTGCCCAGAAAAGGCAGCAGGGATGGTGCACAGGGCATTGAAAGCCCAAGTGGGGTTCTAGTGGGCCAGGTCCTGCTCCAGCTTAGAGGTGCCTGATTCAATGCTTCCCCTAGCCCACCTAGGCTTCCAGTGCCTCTTGCACCATCCCCTTCACTTTCTCCAGCCACCAGCACACCCAGTTTGGCCTAGAGCAGCACAGGGAGGCAGTTGGGTGTGCTGGTGGCTGGAGAAGGCAGCAGGGAAGGTGCACAGGGTGGTGAAAGCCCAGGCGGGCTCAGGGAATCAATGGATCAGACACCTCCAAGCTGGGCTGTACCTGGCCAACTAGCAGTCTGCCCAGGCTTGCAGCACCCCATGAACTGTCCCTACTGCCTTCTCTGTCCTCCAGCAAACCCAGCCACCCGCCTGCTGCCTTTCTGCGCTGCCCCAGGGTCAAGCTAGCCTGGTCCCAGGTGGCCCCAGGCACCCTGCTGACTGCAGGAACCTACTGAAGGCAGAAGTGGCGAGGGGTCTGGTCCTTTTTTTCACCGTGGAGCCTGCCTACTTCTCCCACAGCTGGAGGTGAGACGACTAATGCCTGCAATGTGCCAAATTACATTGGAGCAAACTAAACTACATTGGGATGTAGTTTAGCTTGCAAGGATGCAAATTCATTTAAAACCCACAAAACTCAGGTACATGTAATGTGTAATGATACCACTAAGCCACACAAAGGGAATTTTTTGTCACATGTACATCGAGACATTCTCAAGTGTACAAGCACCCTTAAGCCCTGCAAAAAGAACATATGGCATGAGAAGGAAATAAAGCATTAGGGATGGCTTTGGCAGGGCTAAAGGCAGAGTAGATTTGTACCTTATAAACTAACTAAATAAGAGATGCAAAAGCATTTATAAGTAGTGGCTTGTTTCATCAGATGTGTATCACTAGTCAAATCCATTTCACCCTAACCAAGTCACTTGGCATGAGAATAAGATTGGGAAATGGTAAGCAAACATCTTTGAGTTCTACCTGTAATGCTGTTCACAGTTTTTACATAATTTCCCAACCTCTTGTATTGTTTCTTCCAATCTCTTATCTTTATGGAGTATTTCATGCCTCTACTGTTCACGCACAGTATAATCAGTTGTTTCCTTTCAGAGATGTTTTCCCCGAGTTTCTATGAATTTTTGTACCATGTTTAGAGTCAAGACCATAGTCAGTTTTGAGACATTAACAAATGCTGTGCACCCAAAACAGCAAGGAAGCTTAACTTCCTCAGTAAGTTTGGAGAGAGATATATAAAGAGCTTATCCTGCAGTGACCTGCAGGGATCCTGGGTTTCTTTGGTAACAAAAAAAAAAAATAAAAATCCCCAATTTTCAGGTTAAAAAGAGTAACCCAAAATCCACGTTTTTTTGTGATTAAAATGAAATGCCACTAATTGATAGAGATGTATAGTGGCATTTCATTTTGATTATGGAAAAATGTAGATTTTGGGTTACCTTTTTTAACCTGAAAATTGGGGATTTTGGTTTTTGGTTTTTTTTTTTTAAATCAGAGAAAACCAGGATTCCTGGTGATCTGTAACTCGCATCACATGTGAGATCATGCATCTGTGTCCACACACTGCTTACCTATTTCTCTCTGGTAGAGCAGGATTCTTATACTGCGATATACCACACAATAAAGAGACAGAGTGGACAAACTGAACCCCCAAGAGTATAAGATTAAATATTTCAGTAAGATAACAGATTTGACCTGATCCCAGATAGACAAGTTCATGCATAAATACAATTCAACCCTGAAAACTCACTATGAGAAACAGCATCTTTCCCCAGCCAGACCTGATCATGATCTGTATTTTAGATCAGATGAGTAGACACAAAATAAAAGGTTTTTTATCATTACACCTGGTAAACCTTGCAGAATCAACACAGGTATGAGAGAATGATCTAACAATTCAGATGTACCAGATTCCTTTTAAAGGCAACAAAGGAATGCAAAGGCTTCACCAAGAACTTAATTTGAAGAACTTGAAATGTAAATGTGCATGTGTCACAGGAAGTCTAACAAGACCTTTAATGCTGGAGGAGGAAAGCTCCCCATCTTGGACCACCAGGGTCCAAGTCTCCTTTGTATTCAATTTACAGTTGTGTAACACCAGTGACTTCAGTTGAGTTGCCTCTGATTTTAATTAGCACACAACAAAGCCTTCAAAGCCCAGGGTGAGTTTGCATGACTGACAGTCTTGTCAGAGAACACCGTTCAATTACTTTTTTTTTATTGCACTTGCTTTTTACATTACAACTGGACTTAGAATTTGGAGTTTCCATGGGCGAGATGGAAAAGAGAAAACACTTTAAATTAGTCTGAACTATTTTATAAACCATAAAATATTAAAAATCCTACTGAAAGCATTTATATAAAGCTACAGTTAGAGTCAGCACTTTGTGGAGAGACACAAGAAACCTTGGTATTGCAATATATATGTTATTGGGCAAATCTGCAGTGGAAGTAGAAATGAAGCTTCAGGGCAGCTGTACTGCATACAAAGCTGATGACATTTTTAGCTGGATTCTTAGTTCTATTTGAGAGCCTTTTACAGTTGACTGAATCAATATAATTGCTGAGTGTCTTTGTGGAACATATTAGAATGATCATTCTGAAAGTGCTAGCTAGAATCAAATCACTAACCCTTCTAAAACTTCCTCATCCCCACTAGACAGTTTTCAAAAGGGTCATTTGACTCACCCAGAGCTATTGAGGAAACCAATGCCAGACCTGGGATTTATATTCACTCCAGCTTCCAGTCTCATGCTCTAGTCACTGGACCACGGGGTAGCCTTCTGCCCTACTGAGGTCAGAGTTTTGCAACTGACTTCAGTAAGACCAGGGTTTTGCTCCATGTCTCTTTAAAACTTAAAATCCTTTAGCATGGAAACATTATCATGATCGTTATTTACTGCATTTACATGGGTACAAATCAACTGACTTTGGGCCTAAGAGACTGATTCTTCTTTCACTTACTCTTGCATGGAGTTACTTCTGATTCACCCATCCAAGCATGACCGGTTCTTAACCATGAAGTCAATTAAATTAAATTTAGTCCAACATGACATTCTTATCCAGTTTGAAAGAAAAAAGGTAGCTGTTTTAAGTGTTTACCATAATCCATGGATTGTCCAGAACTGTGGGGGATCATCACAGTCATTCATATTCATCTGAGGAAAACAGAAATCCAAAATATTTGCCAGATATATTTAGTCAGAAATCAAATGAGTTAATTGGATGTCATGCCAAGGGGTAAACAAAAACATTCTGAATACACAGCACAAATGTATTAAGGAGGAAAGGCCAGATTCTCAGGTGGTATAAATCAGGGTAGCTCTGTTCAGTTAAAATCAAGTCACAAATATTTACATCTGATGAGAATCTAGCCTGCAGTTCCCAGTAGTTTCCCATTTAGGCAATCAGCAGACCTTTCCCATGAGATGAGAGTTGCCAAAATAAGAGAGAACTTAATTCTGTGAGATGCCATCAGCACTGTTAGTTAATCCAACAACAGTTCGTACGTGTCAATGGGCAATGCCAGTATTGTGTTACAAAAGAAAGAGGTAGAATCATATGCTGAAGACTGCAGTACCATATAGGCTGGCTAATCCAAGTTGACATTCAGTATATACTTCCTATAATGTTTAACAGAGAGAACCACACCAACATTCATAACCCAAATAATTATCTGTCCAAAATACTAGGCACTAATAAGTGGACAGTGCAACAGATGAAGAAACTCTCCATGAGCTCAGTTAATATTTTGGATGCCAATCTTGCAAACCCTTCTTGAAAGAAGTAGTTCCATTTATTTCAGTTAACTGTGTATGGCATGTTTTAGGACTATGGCTTGTTTTAACCCTCTCCAAAATGGTAGTTCAAACCCTTAATCATAGAAGGAAAACAATGTTCTATGCATACATATTGATTGTAGAATAGATTACATGCTCCTGGTCACAAACCAAATTTGGTGCTCGCACACCAAAATGTTCTTTTTGTACTTTCCCTATGATGCTTGACAGACGAACATCAAATAGCTTAATGCAAAAAAATAAATAAATAAATAAATAATTTTTTATTAAAAAACCTCACTTTCTTTTTAATCTCCATGTGCCACTGCCTGCCTTAATTACGGTGCGATGCACTTTGTCAAACTGCTGTTCAGATACTGCAGAAGAGCAGAAAAAGTCGAGGAACCTAAATTAATTGTCTAGGCTACTCTAGCTGCATGGTGTGCATAAAAGCTGGAAGTGGTATGAATCTCTTCTGTTTTCTGCCACTTCGCTCCCTTTCTGCTCTTACCATCTACATAGTCCAGTGAACAAAAAACAATTAAACCCAGTGTCAGTTTATGCCTGACAGGAATTTAGCTAAACACTGCAAAGACAAACAATATTGTTCCTGAAAGACAAGACTTGCAAAATCAAAAACCCTTCAGATGGCTATGCCAAAAAACAGTCAGTTATAACTAATCAGGAAATTGCATCTTCCCTTGAGTTACAGTTAACTAGCTCAGGATATTTCTGCACTGAACAGTTAACTCCGGGGTGGGCAATTATTTGAGCCCATGGGCCACATAGGGAGTTTTGGTTCAGCCCCCCACCCCACTCCCGCAACAGCTCACCAACACTTCTAAGTGGTTCTGCTCCCCTGGCAGCCAGGATGTGGTCATGGGCAGGCGGGGAGCAGCATCCAGGAGCAAGATGGGCAGATGGGGCCGGGGAGACCCTGGGATCTTGGGATGGTGACAGCATGGGGCCAGGGCCCAGGGCAGAGGCACAATCCATTGCACACATGTCCCTGCAACGGATGCTGGTTCCATGGGCAGGGGCACGGAGGGAGCAGACAGCAGCTCTGCCCTGGACCCACAGTTACCACCCCATGATCCTAGGGTCTCCATGGAGTCTGCCTGGGACCAAGTGGGCAGGGTGCGTGACCAGGTGGATGGGATGGGGCCACAAGTGGACAGGGAGCAGCCTCTGGGGCCAGGTCCTGAAGCACGGGGTGGTGACAGCATGGGGCTGGGGCACAGCTGCAATCCGCTCCCCACCCACCCTTGCCTGCAGAACCCATGCACATGTATCAGAAACTTGATCTACCCTGCAGTATTATCAACCGTATTTTGCCATCTTCAAATTACTAGTGATGTTGCACAATGTTGCTTTCCAAAATGAATTTCAAATCAGCACTATCAAGGTAGTCAAACACACATTTAGCAAAGCAGATCACTGTCAGATTCACTATTCACTGAATCTTGATCAATGAGGAACAAATTCACCTTCATGACATACACAGGCAGTTCCTGTTGACACGAAAACGGGTGCAAATGTGTGTCGCGAGGCAGACATTGGCTTAAAATGTAGTTTGTAGATAGCTAAATATAAGGAGGATCTGGCTTGCCTATTTTTAAAACTGTTTATCAATAAGATCATACAGCTCAGATTCAATTTGGTCTAAAATAACTTCATTCCTACCATATCAATGAAAATGAAATGCCAGTACAAGCCACTGAAGGATCCTTACAGTACCGTTACTCTTGAAAGGCAGAATACTCTATTGTTAAAACACCACTCTAGGATTAAGTCTACTACAGACACAGGAATGTCTTAGTTTCTCTCATCCTCAGTCCTGTCTGTAAAATGCAGGATATAGTATTACCCTGTCTCAGGGACACACTTGCTGCTTTACAGACGTGAAAAAACTCATAGCTCTAATTTCAACTCAGAGCACCCCTGCACCAAGCCCAACACATGCCCATAAGAAGCATCACGTTAGTTTGACCTGGCTCACCCAACATCTCTGTAGATCAGGTGCTTCAGCAGGACTTTTTGGCACTTTTATCTAATAGCTGAATCGGATGGGAAGAGATGGGGGTGCAGATCAAGCCCCCCCTGCCCCCCCCACCTCTCTCCCCACCATGGTGAGGGAGGGAATGGGGCTAGGGCACAGACAGAGGCTGCCCAGCCAGGGCAGGGCAGGGCAGAGCACGGGACAGAGCTGCAGGCAGCTCATCTGGGGGCACAGGGAGGGGGGCAGCTCCTGCTGCTGCACACACCCCTGGGGAAGGCATGGGGGGCACATGCCCCCTGGATTTGTGTACAGAGCTAGAGCAAGTTATCCGCCATGGGCTTGGGGCCAGGGGCTGCACTGGCCTCTTCGTGGCGAGGGACTGGGCCAGGGCAGGTGACAGCAGCACTGGGAGAAGTTCTATGGGGGGGGCTATCATGAATTTTGGAGTGGCTGTAGCTTCCCCATAGCCCTCCCTCCCAGCACCGCCACTGTCTGCCCTGAACACAGCTTGAGCCCAGCCCTCCCCCCACCGGGAAGAGGCCACAGTGGGTAGCCTACCCTCACCCCATGCATCAATCTGGGGGGCACATCCCCCCATGACTCCCCAAGGGTACACACAGCACGGGGAGCTCCCCACCCCTCAGCCCCTGCATAAGCCACCTGCAGATCCGTCCCATGCCCCGCCTTGGCTAGGCAGCACCTGCCCTGCCTCATTCCCTCCCTCACTGTGGGGGCCTTGATCTGCGCCCCCACATGCCCCTTTCCACTCACAGACTTACCCGTCGGATGCTGCTCTCCAAGCTGCTAGGCTGCATATCAGCAATCAGATGGGTATTGGCCAATATGGCTGGTTAATAATCAGCCTTTGGTATTGGTCCAAAAAAATCTTTATCGGTGCACCCCTACTGACAAATGGTTCCTCCTTCTCTTAGGTTTACCACATTCCCAATGAACAGCAGAAATGCTACAAACTTGCCAACAAAATGGGACAGTTCTCCAGAAATAATTAGCTATACTACCAGTGAGCAATACCTAAAATAGACATTCTAGCTTCATATTCTCCATGAATTAAAAAGTTCAATGATAAAAGCTTCCCTTTTCCTTCATCTTCACTTTGCTCCAAATGAGAATATCCATCTTTAAATATTATAAAGCCCTGTAACTTTTAGTCGAATTAGGATGTCTTCTTTGTGGGAAAGAATATTTCTTTCATCTATAGGATTTGCTCAATTAAATTCCATGTCCCATTTCAATGAAGAACTCAAACAACATATAGAGCCATAATTAACCTTTCTGATCTTAACCTATCAATACAGATCCTAAAGTTGTCCTCTCTAATCTCACTGAGTAAAGGAGAGCTCATACTCAAAAGGTTACCACACAATATATTAAAACACACACGTGCATAATATTGTCTTTCTAGCATTTTGCACTCTCTTTGGTGAAGCAAAAGGAAATCTGACATGGCATTTATCCTGAAAACCCTTGAATAAAAATTTTGTTTCTACAAATCTTTTCTACACATACGATCAGCCACAAGAGACAAAAATTAAGATGAAGGTCACCTACTTCCACACCGAGAGTACAACCCACCTTAAAGAACCTTGAGTAAAGCAGAATTCCTCTCTCTCTCACACGTACACAATGTCAAAACTTATAAACAATGAATATCTGCACTGAGTATCATATCAAAGCACTATGCAGATATGAATAATAGAACATACTTTGAGGTTTCCTTCATTATCTTTAAGTCATTGAGTAGTTTTAGAAGGCAAGGTAGTAATGATATTTTCTTCCTTAAAGCAACATGGAAAAGGTAAGAAAAAGACAGAAGAAACAGATTTTCTTGCATGTTGGAAGATAGTGTACTTAAAAAAAAAAATACAGCTGATATTTAGAACTACAGATCCAGAATTCATGTGATTATCAACAAAAAGCTATCAGTAAGTTTTGAAGACATGGAAGATGGCACTGAAATTAAGATTCTTTTAACCACTCACTGCACTAAAATTCTGTAAGGAGATCACCTAACACAATTCTTAATTCGGTGTTCAAAATTATCTGTAATATTTCAGTGTTCAAACACATCTGTAACCATCTTGATTCCCCTCTCTCCCATGGGACATGGGCAACCAATGTAGACATGTGCTAATAAAAATATATATTTGTGCATTTGATTTTTCCTCCTTTTTGCTCCAGCACACTGAGAAAGGGTGCTGGGGCAGCAGGGCCATGGAGCAGCTACTGAGACACCCTGGTGGGTGCTCTATGAAGCACCCAGCCTCCGGTTGCTTCAGTGGACCTTCCTGCACTTTTTTCTGTGGTTTTTTTTTTTGTTTTGTTTTGTTTTGTTTGGGGGGGGGGGGGGGGGGTTGATACTGGGATTTCCAAACTGATTGACTGTATGCTTCAGTATCTTTCCTGGTATTCAAGTTTGAGCAACTGAACTGTAATTTCTTGGTTTTTTCCTTTTCTTTATTGATGGACACTATATTTGCCTTTTTCCAGTTTTCTGGAACCTCACCTGATTTCCACCAGTTCTCAAGCATCAAAACCAACAGCTCTGGCATTAAATCAGAGAACTGAGTGTTCCAGGGACTCATGAACACCGTCGGTGTGGCACATGCTGGCCCCAAAGAAATGTACACAAGCATCCTTGCTGGTGAGCTTCTGGTTTGGATCAGTCTGAAAGCATGGAGTGGACTTGGACCTGTTGTGGCTGGGATATGCCAACATCTCAGTATAAACAAACACAAGGAAAGCCCACATTAGGCTCAGATGATATGAAAACATCTAACTTACACAAGTTCTTTAATATGGAGTCTATGCTGAGTTCCTATGCTACCCTTGATGCTACCTTTGCTTCAATTTTTTCCAAAATAAAAAAATCAACTATCAAATAACAAGCAAAGCCATTGAATATTTCAGTCTTCTCCCACATAATCTGTCATTAGCTTTTCCTCAATCAGCAAGGGTCACATGTTTTACTTGTTCTTCCTCCCACTTCTAACACATTTTATATAATGCTGTTTTGGTACCATTTTCATGTTCTTTGCCAGCCATGTATCACTTTATGCCTTGGCCTTGCCTTGCTGACTTTCTCCCTATATGTTTGTATGGGCTCTTAATCTCACCTGTAGCAACACAGCCAAGTGCCTGTGTTTTGCACAATTCCTTTTTTGCATCTAGTTTATGTCACTTATCCACTTAAGAAAATGTTTGTAAGGCCACTGTTTTGGGATCGCTTTAGTCCAAGTGCCCAGCCTGATGCCAGATATGCATAAGTGATGTCCACCAAAAACTGCAATTTAAATCAGTACAACCCACATGGACCAACACACTGATGTAAGCTAAAATGCTTTAAGGTGAGCACTCAGAGTCAAAGGTCATCTCCAACTCCACACTTTAATACTATGGAGTACAACTCTTACTTCACTTACAAGGGTTTAGTATTATATTTACTTGCATTACACTATTGCTACTTTTTGTCATAACCCAATGATTTTTAGTGCCTCGGCACATTGGAATTTTCCCGCCACATGGAGCTTTCTTTGCATGGTGGATTTCTCAGCTGCAGGGAGAAATCCCCGGTGCAAAGAGTTCCTGCCACACGTATGCAAATTAGTGTCCCACTATTGGTCAATTCTAAATTATTCCTACGTGGCGGCTAGCAATTGGCTCGTTAGCCGTATAAAAGGTTAGAGCAGTTTCCGCCCAAGTTGGAGGACTCCACAACCATCTCGTGGGGAACTCTGAGCGCGCTGTGGAGCCTAGCAAACTCCGCGTGTGTCTTGGAGGAGGACATAGGGGCCTGATCAGTTTCTAGCCACTCCCCGTCATAGTGGAAATTTGACGTATCCCCCGTGTGAAGCGTTCATAGAGTCGTACATCGACGACTCATCTCGATGCGGTTCAAAAGAGATCTCACTTGTGTTTGTTTGTGTGCAACTGCATCTCAAGCAAGTTTCTTTCCTGCACTGTGACCACCAGCAGTGTAAGTAAAGCTTTCTTTATAAAACCAATACGCTTCCGTGCCTAACTCTACTCCGTTGTCGAAAAACCCCACCTGACAGTCCAGGCTACTGGCCATAGCCTTAGACCGACCCTCGGTCCCCACACTTTTCTTCCTATTGATTCTTGCATCAGGATTGAGAAGCCCAAAAGGCTGCCCATATACAAGAAAGCACATTTGAAAAGCTATACACAGTTACACAGCTATAAATATAAGCATCTCAAACACAGGTTCTTTTTGTTGCAAATATGTAGCAGAGGTAGCTGCCCTAAGCCCAGTCTTCTTTATTAGCCACAGGGTCATATAACCCTGCCTCACCAATCTGATTAAAATGTCAGACTTAAGTTTCTTTTGAAATTTGCAATTAAAAAAAAACACAACAAAAAACACACCTTTGGTTTGTCTCATACCTGTATACATACCCACTCACCCCCAAAGGGCGCATCCCCATAAGCGCACACATGAGTTTCCCTGGGGACAATGAGCAGCAGCATGTAACACTGCGTGCTGCTACTGTCCCCTGAGAATGCCGCCCCTCCCCCCCCCCCCCCCCGGGCCACGGCAAATGGCCACAAGTCAGGTAGGGGAGGCTGGGCCCAGCACCTGAGCTGGCCCCAGAAGCCTTAGTGAGGGTCCTGGGGGCCTCCTGGGGCTGCAGTGGCAGCAATCAAGGCATGTAGAGCCTGGCCATCAGCCAAAGCATGGCTCTCACCAGCCAAGCTCTGGTTTCAGGTGCTGCACCCATGTGCACCACCCCGCCTTTCTTTTTTTTTCTTTTTTTTTTTTTTTTTTAAAGACACCAGGATTTCCTGGTATTTAGTTTTTGGCTCTGTGCTAAAAGTACGCAGCACAGAGAAACTTTTCACATATGCTGCATGCGGTTTGCAGTGCCTAAAAAGCCTTTGAGGCTCCACAAAGCAAACGTTCCAGCTCATCTGGACGCACCAAAATATTTTAATTCAAAGGAATTGGGTTATGCATCTATATAAGAGACAAAGGAATGTACATCTTTGCTGACTACTTGCCAGATGTATCTGTAAAAAAAAAAAAAAATAATAAAAAATATCAGTGATCTGATGGCTGGCAGTACTCCAGGGTTACTACCAAAATATCCCTGTGTTAGATGCTGATTTTTCTTCTCAGTTGAATCTATATTTAATGGCTCAGCATCAAAATTCTGGAGCCAGGTTTGCAAAACTGAATCAAAATGATAGACACTTATTTAGATCAGGGGGTCAGCAGTTGTTTTGGGCCGAGTGCCAAAAACACCCGCAAGCTCAACTTGTAAGATGTTGGCATGCCAGAGGCGGATGGTGGAGAAGCTGAGGCCTGATCCTTGTTGTGGCAACACAGCTCCAGCCCCTTCCCTGCTGTCTGACCAGAGGCATGCACGCACCTGCCACCAGCAGCAAGCCAGGCTGGGATTCCGCAGACCCCAGTATAGTTGCTTGCAGTCTCTTGGAAGGGGCTGGGACTGCACGGCCACAAAAAGGATTGGGCTCCTTGTGGCACACCTACTGAACAGTATGCCTGTGCATGCCATGCTCTGGTACATGTGCCAGGGGTTGCCTACCCCTGATTTAGATCTATTGGCTTCAGTGAGACCATTCATGTAAGTAACTGCTCATAAATTTAAATAACAGTTTCAAGCCTGAATCTTACATTGTGAGGCAGGACTGCCTATTACAGACATAATACTATATGTGCAGCATTCTTTAATGAAGCTCTAGATCTAGCAAGACATGTGTCAAGCTACCAACACTAACCAATATCTTTATTGAGTACTACAAGGCAAGTAAAATGAAACAGGTCATTGACTCTGCTACAATAACATGTTCCTCTTATTTTCAGATATATACTGCATTATATACCCAACTTCATGTATAATTATGAACCCCACTCCCCACCCTCACCTTGCAAACGGTCACTGGCCAATGATGAACAAGGATCAACTTGTCCCAAGTATGTGGGTGGCAGTCACTGGAAAGTAAGACAACATATTTATTTTCCTTTGAAACAAAAATACTTTAAGTAATTCAATACACAAATTTTAATTGGTTTTTATGCAACTCCTTCTATTGGAACAGAGCCAAAGGACCCCAAACAGACAGTAGTCCCACTATAATATGCAATGCACAAAATAAAAATTTTGATAATTTCTAATATTTCCCTATTGCTAACAAACATTCTGCTACAGCAGCCAATCTCTCTACATATTTTCTTTGTCTACATAACTACAAGTTACTTAGATGAGCACCATCTTACCTTTGATAGCAATAAGAAAAAAATCCAGGACAAAGATCTCCTAAATTTAAGTGCATAATTCAAAAAAGCGCATACAGTGCTCTTGAAATTTCAAGTGCTCGCCTAAAATTAGTATCGTGATCCAGCAGGAGCTGTGCAAATGGAGTGTAATGCAACCAAACAATAGAACTGAGCTGATGACCAACCCAAGAACTTGGAGAATGAAAACAACTCTTCAAGGCTTACAATTTAGGTGAAAACGAGGAAAGACAAAAAACAAGGGAAGAAAGACAACTAGATAGCTTCAGATGATAGCAGCAAAAAGCATTAAGAAAAGAGGGCTGTCATGAATAGGTTACTTATTAAAACGCAGGTGAAATCCTTGCAAAATCCAGTTCGCTCAAGCCAACAGAATGACCGCAGAATTGACCGCATAAATTACTATTCATAACAGCTAATTTGTTGTGCATTCTTTGTTAGTGAATGGAAAAACAGCTAAGGCAATTAACTCCTTGAGAAGTTTAATTTTTGCTTCAACATAGGAAAAACAAGCACATGCAGGTATGTTTGTGATGTGAGGTGTGATGAAGTTAACCCATTCTGAAACTATCTTTAGGTTTTGTTTTTTCCAGTATTAGTTAGCCACATTTGACCTGCTAAAACAGTCATGGGATTGGGGGAGGGAGCACGTGTGCGCACACATGTATGTTCATGTTTTGTTTTATTTCATACTCAGACATCTGTGGAACAAGTCAGACATAGTCACAATAAAAATATTAACGTTTCTCTTGCTGAGATTTCTAACTGCTTTTCTATTACACTTGTTCTTCAATTATCTGATCCTGTGCAACATTTGAGACAGTTCCTTGTGCTAGGCAAGTCCCAAGCATAAAAAGAGCAGCAAAAGACTCTTTCTCTGGAATTAAAATTGCAGAAGTTTCACTACCAAAGTCATCATTACACAACCAAAGGTTATTTCTTCGCATGCTTCCCTTAGAGACAGAAGCAAACTTGATTAACCATGGTCCTAAGACTGCTCACATGTATTCCCCGTCAGTGCAATTACTAGAATTTGAAATCATTAATTAAAACATTTAACCATCTGGTCTCACAGACTTGTCAACCGTCCCTTTCAATCCCCAAACTTAATCAACATGAACCCACCCAGTGCTATTTTCCATGGATATGTGTACTTGAAAAGCTTGTAGTGTGCTACTTTGCACTTGATAAAGGAATGACAGCCAGAAATTCAATTTCTGCATTGAAGTGCTACTATGAGAACCAAGTTGTGTACTTTCATAGATTTCATAGACCTTAGGGCTACGTGGTCAAACTAAAAGGGAATTTACTGGGAAGTTGAGAACTAGATATTCAAAAAGCACAGAAGACATATAAGCATTCCACAGAAGCATATAAGCATTCCATTCATTTTCCATGTGACAGATGCTTAACTACCACTCAGGCAGACAAGGTTCCTTGAGTGAATTTGATATCTTTTATTAGACCAACCCAAACAGTTGGAGAATAGTTATTAAGCAAGCTTTCGGGTTCAAAAACCCTTTGTCAGGCTAAGGAAGTTTCAGCAGTTGATGTGTGCTCTTCTGAACTACCACTCATGCATCTTAAAAGTCCTGTTCTCTTCTCCCCAAGCCCAAATACATATCAACATTATACGTATACTAGCCAAATGCCTGTCAAAAATGAGGGGGGGCAGGGGAGTGGGCAGGGACTGAGCCTCATGCCCCCCTCCCCAGCCGGGCCCACTCCCCCTTTACCTCCTGCTGTTTGGGATCCAGGCCTGCTCCCCGCTGCAGTGGTGGGGGGAGGGGAGGAGTGGGCCCAGGGTCAATGCAGGGGAACCAGGCCCAAGTGTGGGGAGAAGGCGGCCCACCACAGCAGGGGGAACAGCAGGCCCAGGCCGACCCAGCGGTGGTGGGGGAACGGGAGGAGCGGGCCTTGGAGAGGGGGGAGGGGGAAGAGTAGGCCAGGGCCCAAGTGAGGGAGAAGACTCGCTCCTCCCCTCCCCCAGCCACTGCCATGTCGGGCCAGGCCTGCTGCTCCCCCCAACCCCTGTGGTGGGCCCGCTTCTCCCCCGGCTCGGACGCAGTTGTCCTCCCCTTCGCGTCGGGCCTGGGCCCACTCCTCCCCTCCCCCCGCCACTGCCACGTCAGGCTGGGCCCGCTGCTCTCCCTGACTGCTGCAGCAGGCTGACTTCTCCACCCCTCCTGAAGCCCAACCCTCCCCCCACCACCACTGTATCGGCCCAGGCCTGCTTTTGCCCCCCACTCCCGCCATGGTGGGCCCACTCCTCCCCCCCCGTGCTGGGCCCGGGCCCTCCCCCCACCACCATTTCCCGCCGCCGCAGAAGGGGGAGGGCAGGAGCATGCACAGGCCCACTCCTTGCTTCCCCACTGCCACGGTTGGCCCCGCAGGCAGTGACAATGGAAAGGGGGAGGAGCGGGCCAAGGCCAGCACCAGGGACCTTGGCACCCTGCAACGTCCCAACCTGATGCTTCTGCCCCCCGTGCTGCCACCACCACCATTACCTCCAAGGAGTGGGGGTTTGGGGGGCAGGTAGGGGGCAAGGCCAGCTCCAGTAGCCTTGTGCCCCCCCCCTTCACTCCATCACCACCTGCAGGGAGCAGGGCAGGGGTGGGGGGGCAAGGCCAGCCTGTTCTGTCCACTCCATTGCCGCTGCCCCTGGGGAGCAGGGTTGCACCCCACTGCTCCATCCCCTGTGTCCCCACCATCGTGGTGGTGGGCTGCCACCTGTTTGAATGCTTTTTCACACTGATTGGCTGTTTGTTAGCCAATCAGAGTGTGAATAAAGTGTGAAAGACAGACAGACTTAGGCTTTTATAATATTAGAATAGGCAGTGCCTTTCCCATGACCTTTCACCTGAGTAAGTAAACAAATCCACCCCTTGCCACTGAAGGTGTGGACAAAAGGACATTTGTGGCTCCAGAGGGGAAGGGGAGCTAATACTGCTGCTCAGGAGAATGGAACAGCTGTAAGGCATTAATGTTACGTGTGCAGGAACCTAGAGGATACAAGAGCACCAACCCCACTCTAACTCTGACCTCGGATGAGTCAGTGTTTCTTGCTGTGATTTATCTCACTTGTATGACTACAGGCTCATCCGTACAGAACTGTTACTGTCTAACAGCTGCTGCTTTCTCCTTTTGAAGGGTACAAACAAATTTACACTTTCTTAGCTAGCATACCTAGGACCCCGACTAACCAAAGTATTAGCACATCTTTTAAAGATGAAATTCTACTATCGTATGTGCAGTTTGTGCATGCTCTTCCTGGACAGAATGGAAGAGCACACACCAACTGCACAGGCTTCTTCAGCCTGATGAAGAAGGGTTTTTAAACCCAACAGCTTGTTAAGAAATGTTTTTTCCAACTATATAAGTTGGTCTAATAAAAGATATCAGATTCACCCAAAGAACCTTCCTGAAATGTTTACATTTATTGTTTATAGGAATTGTCTACATAATATCCCAAATACTGGGTTAAAGTTATCTTTAAAGCAAATCCAGGACTAAATGCAACAACTGTGGCTTAACCTTCACTTTTTTATCCTATCATGTTAACAAGTGTAAAGCTCCATTTTTCCTGCAGCATAAAAAGCAAGTTATTCAGGGAGTATCATTATGCTAGCTAAGCTTCTGAGAAAGAGAATGCATCAAAAATAGCACAAGCTAGCATAGGAAATCTCACACTGATAAATTGTTTAACTATGCTGCAAGAGTCTCAGGTCTGCTTTTAAAAACGATACGGAAATAATGATTTTTTTTCCAACTGATAACTTACCGTTCAAGGCATTTCGCTGAAGTACACCCACAATAGAAAAACATTACAAAATAACCCAGGGTCAAACAGTGTGATATAGAAGGCTTCATTTTATTCATAGTATATCTATGGAGAAAATTAAAAAAACAAAATAGAAAGTTTATCAATGAGTTCAGTAGGTAGCGCATGCTAGAAATAACAACTGAAATGCAAGCACTACAGAGATACTTTACTAACTTATGCCTGACATTAAACCCAGATCGCAGTTTAATACAGGGATATGCCAAGGTGTGTGTTTGTTTTTGAAGAAGTGCATGACTCTGCATTTCCAACAGGTTTCATACTCTACCAGAATCAACCATTCTCTTACCTAGCACACACTACAAATGTTCAGAAGAGAGTTGGCCACTGACATGGATCAATGTTGAACTGTAATCTGTATATGCACTTATACTTAACACAAAATCATATTACACATGCAGAAACAATGCTGAGCATTTAATTTAAAACATTTCAACATCAACATCAGAATTATGTTTAATCAGTCCAAGCTAAACTTTTATAAAAGCTCAGTTATTTTCTAAGCGTGAAAGTCTCCTTTTGGCAGATGACAAGCATAAGGCCTATTAAGTTCTTAACAAGAGTTAAAATTAAGCTCTGGCAATAAGCTTCAAGTGGTTCACTTTTGGTCTTCTCTATATTGTGATGTTTCATTCTAAATATTGAATTAAGGGGGGAAAAGGGTGGGAAAAAAGAGCACATTGCAGTGAAAAACCTGACATAGGGCATGAGTTTTAAAGAAGCCCTTCATTGTCAAGTCAAGCATTGCCAAGTCGAGAACAAAATGAATTACAGAGGCAAACCTAGACACAATTCATTACAAATCAAAGACTGGGCCTGCCAAATTGGAAACTCAATTTGAAAGTGCTAAAGAAGAAAAAGATTTCTTGGAATCTGTAATAAAAGTGTAACCTTGCTAGTCAAAGTTTTTGAAGTTTCATTTTTTGGCCCTCAATAAAATGTCACAAAGATTTTAAATTAAAAAGGTAAATAATTTTTATAAACTTTTCCTCGTGATTTTCCTGCCGTATCTGTAACCAACAGGAGACTTTGATTTAACTTATTTCCCTGAGGTCAGTCACATGCCCTGGGTCAAGCGTACAAAAGTTTAATATCAGATTTCATGACAATACCCAATTTCAGAGGAAGGCACTGTGCAACTACAACTACATCCTCAAGCAGAAGCTCCTAATTTCAGGGAAACAGATGATGCAAATTGCAAATCAAACAAGTCTGGGCAAGAAAAGTCTACTCAGAAGAATCCCAGAGATTATGAGAGCAGGAGACCTATTATAAAATAAAGTGATGTTTAAAATGGCAATTAATTTAGACTGTCTCTACTTTGATCACAGAAGAAATATAAACAACATACATTTCAGCCTGAAAAAATTAAGGAGTAGCTCAGCCTCAGCTTCATCCTCTTTAATTTATTCACATAGATTCAAACTGTGCTTCTCCGTCACTTAACAGAACCAAGCTAATCACTATACACAGGTAAAGTGTCTGCTGAATAGGTATTGGATTCTAATCCTGTTACGCATCTACAGCCTCCATAAGAACATATACCTTGTAACACAGAAGCAGATGAGTCATACAAGGCAATACAAAATAGGTGTTGCTTTTCCCCTAACAAGCTAGCTCCTCAAACTGAAATGTCTAAATTTCTTCCAAATAGCATTTTTTTTATATGTGAACTTAGCATCTCTTTGGCTCCCACAGCACTGACATCACAGCAGGATGCTACTTAAAATGCTCAGGAACAATATTTTCAAAATTTACATCTCCATTTAAGAAAAGATTAAAAAAACAACCCCCCAAAAACCCAGGATGAGCTGGCTTGCTGCAAGTCCCTAAACAAACTTCCTCATTGACCATATCATGCTAAAACACAGATCACAATAACCAAATACATAAATTGAGGAAGGAAAGTGTGGTTAGGCCATGAGCCTGACAGGTGAGCTGGGTTCTGGATCCCAACTACTTGTAAAACCTTGTGCAAGTGTGCACCTCCCTTTTCTCACCTACAAATTATCTACACCTACACCAGGCTGGGGTGTTGCAAGATTTAATTCACAGGTGTTTGAGGTACTAGAATTAATGACTTCTGCAAAAAGCTTCTGACTCAATAAAAGAGTGAAATAGCAACGTACATGGTACAGTGGGAAGTCAAAGAGAAGCAGATGTACACATAAAAGAACACTGAAATGGACTACTGTTTTCGATTCTGCTATCTAAATTACCCAGAAGTAGAAAAGCATTCACTCAGCCAACTGGACATCGTACGGCCTTTTTGGAAAAGAAAGGAAAGAAAAGAGCAATGCAGCACTTTGCCAGGGAGCATCGCCCAGCTGCTTTCCCCTCACTGTGCTTTCCGGTTGGTTTTCTACATGAAGTGTTAGTTTGGGTTTCAGTTTTAGGGTTAGTTTTGCCCTGCGAAGCAGGTCATGAGTGGTTGCTACCCTAAGGCCAAATCCTACCAACAAAAGCATGCATTACTAGTCCCACTGAGGCGAGCGGGATCGCTCCCAGCAGGACTGGGGCAACAGAGAGATGCCCTTTCCCTTGCTGTGCCTGTGCACCCAGGCTCCTGCTCCCTTTGCTCAAAGCACGTGGAAACAAACGCTGGAAGGAGCCGCAGTCTCTGCTGTGGGGCTGATTCCCCCCCTTCTCATCGCCTGCCCCAGCCTGCATTGCACTGACCTGCTGGACCAGCTTTGCCCTGGAGTTTGCCCTATGCCCAGGCAGCCTCCTTGTGCTGTCGTGCTACCCGCAGGACACAGAGAGATCTGTAGGCTTAAACAAAACCGAAAAAAAACATAAAACACAACAGGGTGTGAGCGAAGCGCAGGGCCAGCCTCTGCTGGGAGATCAAACTAGGCACTAGGGGGTTGTTTAGCAAGGATTAGACAGTGGGAACTCCCGTGTGGCCAGCACCACGCAGGGGGGGCAGCACGTGGACGCGCCAGGAAGAGAGCAGCGCCCCCATGCCATACTGAGAGGGCACAAGCACCACCTCGCTGCCAGATGTGGATGGGGGGGGCAGGATGCCCCTGTCTCCCTTCTCTGCACAGCTGGCAGAGAGAGGCGGCAGACTCCGGAGGAAAGCCCCAGCCCCAGCCCCAGCCCCAGCTCCTTACCGGCCTCAGCAGGCGCACGCACAACCCCAAGCAGGTCCCCTCCAGCCCGCAGCTGCTTCCGCCAACAAGCCCAAGCACCGCCCCCGAGTCTCCGCCCTCGCCGGGTCCCTCCCGGCGCCTGCTGTGCTCGGCCTCTCCGGCTGCCTGGTGGGGCGGGCTGAGCTTACTTTCACCTCCCCCCCCCGCCCGGCACGCTCCCTTTCCCCCTTGTGTTCGCATGTCATGCTCCCCAGAGGGAACCGAAAGCACCAGCCTTGCAAGGCTGCAGACCTCTCTGGGCAGGCGAGGTACTTAGATGTGATATCTGAGATGTGAGGTATTATTAGACCAGCTGAGGAGCTGGAAAAATTCTTCTTAGCAAGCTTTTGCGGGGGGCAAACACCCTTCATCAGGCTGAGGAAGCGTCACTCGGGAAGAAATTTTCCAGCTATGTGAGGTGCGCTAAGATGTTAGATTTACTCAAAACTTCCCTCAGACTTCTGTCAACAAGGTGCTTGTATGCAATGAACATCAAAAAAAAGTTGTATGTTTTCCATTTTTTGATTATTCAAACCTAGAGAGGTAGTAGCAGGGCCGTCCCTGTGGGGGAGCGAATCGGGGCAACCGCCCCCAGCCCTGTGCTTTGTGGGGCCTCGCAGACAGTGCCATGGCTGCCACATGCCGCCAGCTCTGCCGTGGTCATCACACACTGCCAGCTCTGCCATGGCCACCATGTGCCTCCAACTCCGCTGTGGCTTTCATACACGGCTCCACGCTTCAGGCGCTCATCCCCACCCCTGCCACTAGCCACCCCTGGCCCCGCACAGGCTGATATGCCCCAGGACCCACACACCCCTAGGGACGGCTCTGGGTAGTAGAATCACTATCCATGGAAATTTTCAAGAGCAGGTTACACAAAGCCCTTGGGTCAGAAGCGATATTAGACCAACTAAATAGTGGCAAAAAAATTCCTTTCTTTGCAAGAAAAGGTTCTTTGGGTAAATCTGATATTTTTTATTAAACCAACTTTGCGAGAGCAGGTTAGACATTTGAGCTCGAGGCTGGACTACTTGACTTCCTGGGGTCCCTTCTAGGTTTACTTTTCTATGATCCTAATAAGAAACAGGAAAGGCTCCTGGGTGGAAGGTGCCCTTATGTGGCACGTTTCTGAAGCTGTCCTCAAAAAAGATTCTGCTGTTTATTGGGCAGAGGATTCCTCGCGCGCACGCTCACGCTGATCTCTTGTTCTAGTTGCCACAGCCTGGGAGCCCAAGAAGCAAGACGTAGTTAGCCCTATTAGTCTCAAGTCAATCAGAAGGTAGGGTAGATATGCACCTTTATAGATTAAATAAACTAGAGAGAGAGAGAGCACAAGCTTTCCTCAGCTAAAGCTCATTTTATTAGATGAAGTGGTGCAGAAAGTATAAAGAGGGGAGAGAAATTGTATTCAGACGGATCAAAACACTACAAAGAAGTGTGTGTATATCACATGCTAAAACTGGACCTTAAATAGGCAGGGTTGGGTGAGGACTTAAAAAATGCACAACAAAATCCATTCAACGACTCCTCTCACAAAAGTGGCTAATCTCAGGGGTCCAAATCTTAAGGGTTTCTTCTCCAAGCACATGCTACTCTGGGAATTGACCTGGCTACTTGTCCAAGTTTCTCCCAAAGCCACCTCCCCAGAGACAGCTGCATTGTTGTACTAGCTGTCTTTTAGGTGGTCCATCACTTGGATTAAGGCAATTCCATAATTATTAAGTAGCGATTCTTGTAGTGATTCCATAATTATTCAGGAGTGACTTCTGCTCTGGTTTTCAGGCCCTTTGCCCTGCTTTTTAGATGTCTGTGTGTAAGAAACATGACATCTTTTTAGATGTCTGTTTGTAATACATCTTTCTTTGTCCTAGTAGTATTTTCACTGTTTTGTGTCTTATTTGCCAAGTTCTATAACAATTATTATTTTGATTTAATCTTAATTGGGGAGTACTGTATACATAAAATGATTTTGTTGGTAAATACATACAATTCTCACGTACCAAACATTACAGTATAAATTAAAATGAACATAGAGGAACAAAGGAGTACTGAGACATGAGATTTTGTATATTGCAAGCTTTACTTCTTTCTTCTAAGGAGTCACAAGGGATGTTGCAAGAGATTACATTCACATGCTAAGAAATTATAGGACAAAAGAACTCAAGAGTTGCAAATCACCACATATCCTGTGCATCCCTTTGGTCAGAAGTTTTCTTAGTGCTGTGATAAATCAGAAAAAAAATCCCAGAGTCCACTTCCATTCTAATAACAAATCATAAACACTAAGCATGATTATTCATTATAGTACTTTATATGGCGTTGAATGCTCTGGGCTGAGTTTCAAACACCCTTCATTAATGCACTTGCAGAATCTGTGGACAGACTGGGTTCCACAGGCAAAACAACTTTATTTGCATGAACTGACTACTTAGGTTCATATTCAAAGTTACATTCTTACGGGCGGGGGGGGAGGTTCAGGTGATATTATCCTCCCATTTACAGAGTTGGGGGGAAATAAAAATAGCCTTTTGCCTACCCTACCTACAGATGTTCAGTTTCTCCTGGGAGAGTCACTTCTCTCCCCATAGAAATCACAAGTGTATGGTCACTCGTGATTTTTCTTCCTGAACAAAAATGGCTGCTTTGGGAGAAAAATAACTTGGGAGCAACCAAAGTGTAATGGCTTCTGGGAGAACATCTCTTGGGAGACTGAACGTATGTACAGTATCTGTCCAAGAGAAGCCACAAAGCTTCTGGAATCCCTGCGAGCTCTGCTCTCTGCCCATTCCCTACCCTCACATGGGGTCCAGGGAGATGACATGTCGATCCCAGCCAAGCAAGGAGCAGAACACATCTACTGAGTGTTTTGGGCTGGAAAAGCCTAACACCAAAGCACTTAGCGGGTATAGTCTACAGTACTCCCAGCTTTTTCAGTCACAGCCAACCCCATCTCCTCCCACTGACCCAGCAGCCCCATTGCTGTTGTCATTGATCCAGCAAATCTCCCAACCTCCCTTCACTCACCCAACAACCCCTGCCCTCCCGGGCCCCTGTCACTGGCCTGCCCTAGTCTAGGGCCTCCACACAGGCCAATGTCAGCGCTGCAGGCTCACTGCTGATAAGCTCAAACATCAGTAGTACAGGGCTCTCCACCAAGTTTTTCTACTGGGAGAATTCTCCCAGATCATTTGGACATATGTACATGGTCTTTCTCGCTTCCTCTTTGCACAGGAACAAATTAATTGTCTTACTGGATTGCAACAGTGCTCTATTTAGTATTTTGTCTCTACCATCCAGGAGGTTACAGTAAGTTTAATCCAATGGTAAAAGAAACAGAGGCCTCTGGAGCTTCTTCTGTTGCTCACTCCCCTGCCATTACTGATAGCGGCACCAAGCAGCCACATGAGAACATTCACTACCCCAATCAGTACTGAAATCTTTGCCAAATTTCCCAGACGGACTGTATAGACATAGAAGCCAAATTATCTGCTCAGCTTCAGGGCTGCCATAAACTAATGTATGCTTCTTGAATTGAAGCTGTCCACTAATATTTTAATGTCATGATATTGATAGGAATTTATTTTGATTATTGAACAGTTTGTGTGCAGAGGATATGGTTTTGGTGAAGATGTAAAAAGTAAAAGAGAATAGAGAGCTATCCTGAAGTACTACTCTCTTAAGACTTTCCATTAAATATTTATAACTGGATGCTGAGAGAGAGATGAGAAAACTGGGAAGAAATAAGTCAATAACTGTAAATCCAATATACTGCAATCCTTAAAAGGTGGGAGAAGTATACAGCTCTTAAAGTAGACTGTTACTTCAATAATGTCAACTTCTGTAGTGGAAGCCTAGCTAGAAATAAATAGCTAATCGTAGGGACTTTTTCCCCCTTTAAAGTAATCATTTATGTAGCAAAAATTCTATCCATCTTTTATTTATAGTTGGTGATCATTTAGGCTATTTTCTTGCAGCTTATTTGGGTCAATTCAAAATGCCATCTTAAAACTGGTGTTCCAAGATGCAAATTGACAAGCATGTCTGAATATGCAGGAACAGCAGATTATTTTTTGATGTAAGTTTATGTAATTTCTATTTGGTTTCAAGACTTAATTTAAATAGGTGCTGCCTAAAAGTTATTATTCATTTTAAAATTACTCAATTTTTCAGTACTCTATGCTCACTGTGAAATTACAAGCCTTTAAAACATAAAATGAAACTGTAATCTGTTTACTACCAGGTGTTTTTTTATTGCCCTAGAATCCTCCAAGCTGTTTTAACAGCATGAAAGATTTTTACTGTTCTGTTTTTGTGTCTTATTTAATTAACAACAATAATTCCTCAATGCGTCTGTAATGTTTATTAGGTGAAATTCATCCAGGCTTTAATGCAATTTATATCAATGTAATTGTAGCAGAGATGATTTATACTAATTGTTTTCAGAGTGCTTTACAAAGAATAGAAACACTTTTTAAATTGATGTGTTATCACCCATTTACATTATGATCATGAAAACAATACAAGCCATTTACTTTGGCACTTCTGCATTTGGAATGCCATAGGAGTTGACATCCTTTACTAGGTCCTTAACAAAAGATTATTGAGTAAGGTTTCTCTTTGACTTAAATGTGCTTGTTTCAAAGAAGAGACCTGATAGAAATCATAGTTAGCTATTCTTTCTGACTCTCAAGTTTACTGAGGGCCATGCCTGCTACCTTTATTCAGTTTGAGTAGTACCCTAAATATACAAGTAGCCCCATTGATTCCAGGGAAATTATCCATAGAATAGCATACCATTCAACAGGAGCAAGGAGGTGATGGTAGAAATGTTCCCTATCTCAATAAAAATAAATGTATGACTACATATAATTTACATAATAGTGATTGAAATAAGAGCCCAAATGAATGCAAATGTCCTTGTTTCCCATCCTGTGAGTACTCAAAATTCACTGTCTGTAATGGTTCTCCATCTGTCTGGATGCCCTTGTTTTGTTTGTGCTATGAACCAGATTTTGACACACCCACTATTTTTTACAGCTACACCCAAATATTAAGCATTGGTGGTTCTCCTAATTCTGGATCAAGAGGACACTTAAAGGTAATTAGCACTCAAATGGATGATTAGAGTGATAACTAGGACTTCTAACTGCCTGCCTGCAGAGGAGGACAGTAGATGGGCACAGATGTATGTCACAGAAGTTTCTAAATCAGGCAAAATCTCATTGATTCTTGACACTCACAAAATACAACTATATGACTATTAGAAACACCCCTGGTCTGGTTATATATGGCAGTTCGTACTTAAATGTCAGTGTTATCTGAGCCAGAACAGCACTACCTGTCAGTATTTCTCTTATTGACTGCAGAATTAGGCCTATGTTGTATGCAAATCTTTTATTGGTGGTTTTATTTTAATAATGGCAAGTTGGTAGGCATTGCTATTGCAGTTAACATAAACTATTTAACTGTTTACTAGGGGTGCACTGATAGAGATTTTGGGGGCTGACATCCGATATTTAAAGAGGCCTAGACTAGGCAAATACCAATAGCCGATATTTAAGGAAGCATATCCGCCGATACTGATCTGATATCCAATACAGCTGTCATCAGGTGGTAAGTCTGGTGTGGTGGAAGGGAAGTGGGGAGGGAAGGGGCGTGGGGGGTAGATCAGTGCATCCAGGCAGGCAGCTCTCGCCACTCTCTTGCACCCCAGGAGGGCAGGGGTAGGGAGGGGTGTGCCCCTGGATCTGCGCGGCACAGAGCGGGTGGCAGCTGCAGGGTGGAGCCGGCGCTGTGTGGGGCTCTTCTCGGTGGGAGCTGGGCTTGGAGCAGGCTCCAGCAGCACTGGGAGGAGGCTGCAGCCACCCCAGATTTTGCCGCAGCTCCACTCCCTGCCCCTTGCCACCACACAGCACAAACCTGGCCAAATGCCCCGCCTCCACCCAAGTGCAGGGAAAAGCCATGGCTATGCTGGACTAATGTATCATGTTTTTTGTTGCTGGGGCAGAGTGAGGACTGAATTAAGCACAAGGAAAACATCTCTATACTTCTCTTTCCCCAATAGCTGGTGATTGGCTTTTTATTAATTTTATAGAAAAAAGCAAAGTCTTGTTTTGCTTCTAACAATAAAAATTATTGTTAATTTATTACATAAATAAACATAGAATTATTCTTTTTGAATAAGGGAATGTGTTACAGTTGGCCTGGGCCCTGATTCAGGGAAGCATGTAAGTGCATATTCAAATCCTTGGAGGAAAGTATATGCTTAAAGGTAAGAATGTTCTTATGTGTTTTCTGAACTGTGGGAGAATTCAGGAGACACTTAAGTACTTTCTTGAATCGGTTTTGACCTTCAACTGCTTTGTAAATAATTAAAAGTATGCATTCAATTTCTAGAGTAAAGTAGACCTCTGAATTGGAGAAGCACAAAAATAATGCATTCTGCTGATGCATAGCATTTGAAAGCTTGTCTAAGTCTATCCCAGCCATGCAGTTGGTCCAATAAAAGATGTGACCCATAGAAATCCATGCCTTTCAGCTAACTTAGGGTTGCCAACCCTCCTGGATTGGCCTGGAGTCTACCGGAATCACCATCAATCTGCAAGTGACTATTGAAAGCAATCCAGGAGATTTTAATAGGATATTAATAGGATATTATATTACATCAAGTTGGGGAAAAAAATCTCTGAATAGCTTCAGTCAAAGTTGGCAACCCTAGTCTAACTCGAGGGAATTTTTCATTAAAAATCATACGGTCTTTATTTTTGTTTTCTCACACTTCTCTCCTGTTTGGTTGTTAAAAATGCATTTATACTTCAAGGTGTGTCCCTGGAAAAGGAAAAATCATTGTGAAGTTCGCACGATAATATTTTTCAACTGTTTGTTTCTTGGACCTAATTTGTTTAAAAAGTATGTTTTGCTAGCTGCCAGCCATGCAGGCTTAGCCTGTGATCTGAGAGTGGGATTACACAGTAGTAGTGTTTTGAAGACTTAAGAAAGTGAAATGTAAAGTATAGCACAGAGCTTGTGCCAACACATCCTTTGAACAATAAAGGTGCCAATCTTACAAGCCTTTTTCACAGCAAAGTCCCAGTATATTTCCTGTGTCAAGGAGTGTCTCTTATGGTTGTGAAGTGCCATTCACACGCATGTTGATATATAGCTAATATAAAATTACTTGGGCCAAAGTTATATTATCTCCTCTGATGTTGCAACATGATTTCAATAAAGGTAGACATGGGACTTCAACATACTTCAAATTAAAATATTCTTAGGATCTGCAAACAATAGACAGTCTGACTCATATTTTGAATGCCAGAATCTGATTCCTTCATTATATAACAGAACATTTCTTTGGCATATAGGTGGTGAATATTTAGCTACACATGTTCCTGCTGTTTTGCTTTGGGATTTATTGCCCTAAATTTGGGTTAGGCAAAATCTTAAAAATGGAAAGGCAACTCAATTATGCAGATTCAGTAGCATGGGATTTCATCTCATGTATCCCATGCTTCGGGTCTGTCTACTTGATGGAAAATTCATTTCTTGGGGAATGTGAAATATTTCTATTGCCCACTAATTATTATTGTTTATATTACTGTGGTACCTATGACTACTTTGAGATGAGGACTCTATTGTCCCACATGCTGCACACATGCAGTGCAAAGATGTTCTCTGTGCCACAGTGCTTTAAGAAAGAGGCAAAGTAAGAGGCATGAGACAAATGGGGGAGGGCAAGGAAGCAATGTGACAAAATTGGTCAGTATGGTAGGCATGAATTTTACAGCACAGCTGTTGTCAAATTTTTTTGTAGGCTTTATGGCAGAGATTTAAGAAAAGCTTTCAAGGGAGATTGTGAATTATCTTTGCAGTTATCTACAGGAAACCCTTCCACATGGAAAGGACAGCAGGAGAGAAAACACAGAGGTGTTTGGCTACCAATATAACAAGCGGTCTAAGGAGGCTGACATCATAGGCCAAGGAGAGGCAGAAGACAAAACCTTTATGACAAATGAGAAACGACAGGGAAAGCTCAGTGGAGGGTTTTGATTATGAAGACAAACATTTTGTTTTTAATAAGACAGACATGACTGACATGGGCAAAGCAGTAACATTCTGAATGGATGGGTCCAGAACAAGATTACATTAGTCAAGCCTGGAGATGAGGATGTAGCAGTAATTCAAATGAGAATTGAGCATGAAAACTGATTAAAATTTTACCTGCGTATATTGACAGGAAGAGCAATTCTTTGCAGAAGTTGTGCATGAAGTTATGGATCTGAGGACCAAACTTCTGGCACTTTGGACTATCCAGTCCAGGAAACATATATGGCCCCTTCTCCACGCTGTAAACCTTAACAATCCATCTACATCTAGAATTTCTTGCTCCATCCAAGTATGCACATCACATGCATCAGTGACTACCCACAATACTCATCAAACAGGCTAAAATTGACATAGGAAAATATAGGCATACTCTGCTCCACTGGGCCCTAAACCAATGAATCCTTCCATGGGTCACTCCCACTAATAAGTCAAAATACATCCTTGGCCCTTGGTATTGAAGTTTCTCTGTGGTCTTGTCCAGTAAACTCCATTTCTTGCTAGGAGCTTCCCTGTGCCGCTTCCCAGACCAGAAGCTTTCACCGCTACAACTGCCCAGATACACAGGAACTTTTGTCCTGACCTGCATGCTTACATAATTCCAGGGAGCAGAGTTGAAAGTATGCAGTCTCCACTGCTTTAAAGGACACCTATACATGTGATGGACCTCTAATTAGCACATGTCAGAGCAGACTCGATTAATCAAGTCTGCTGTGAGTCTGCTGGCACGCTTCAATAGCCTCTGCATCATATGTATTCAGCGTCCCTGTACTTCAAAATGGTGGTGGGGCGCTTTAACTAAAGCTGGTTGAAAGAGCTTTAGTTAAGGTGCCCCTGACGCCATTTTGAAGCTCAGGAAACTGAATACACATGACACTGCAGGTGCTTTCATTAGAGCGGCTCTCATAACTGCTCTAATTAAAGTGCCTCCCCCCACCCCAGACCACATGTATAGATACCCAAAGAGTCCTATTTCAGGGCTGCAAGGGGATTTTTCCCAAGCTCCTTTGAAACAGGAATTTCTTACTACTAAAGGGTCAGACAGAAGTGACAATTTTGCCTGATCTGGCCCCTGAAAGTGTTCTACAGCGGTGACCAAACACATGTCCATGGCTGCAATGCACTTTAAAAGGGCCTGATCCCTTTCAGGAGGTTTCAGATGAAGATGGACCAAAACAGAGTGCCTTCAGTAACTTGTGTCTGCACATGCCAGGAGCAGGGCTGGGCTGACAGCACTGTCTTCAGAATAGGAGGGTTTTTTTGCAGTTGGCACTTGAGGGTGGGGTGAGTGGATTGGAGCCCCCCGAGCTTATTTTTATTCCATTACCCCTACTTGTATAATTTGTACATTACTGAAGAATTTTCCTCCCTTACTGTTCACAAGCTTCAAATATCTGTTACCCACTTAGGCCAAGACCCACTCACTCAACATATCTAGGCAGAAGAACAGTGTGGTGTTAAGTGCTCCTGACTATCCCTAGTACAGGCAGCATGAGGGGAGGAAAAAGCAGCTTCACTGGTACATAAAGAGTGGAAGCAGGAAAGATCAGAATTTTGTCTCTGGGGCCTCAAAATGTCAGCTAACATGGAGGGCAAATGATCTACATGGGAAATAGAACTAGCACAGATTATAACCCCTCTAGAAAACAGAGCTACAACATCACTTCAGCAGAGACCATATTGTGATTTTCAATCAGAATATGGTCCCTGACTTGCTCCTGCAGCAGCACAGCAATGTGCTGGTCATTCCTTATTAGACTTAACGGCAAAGCCACACTTTGACTTTATATATTCAAATAGACAACAGGTGATCCAGACACACTGCCTCCAATTTTGTTCCTACTTTTTTTCTGTGTTTCACCCAGCATAGTATTTACCATATGATGTTGTCCATTAGGAGACTTATCCTAGCAGTACTGAGTGCCTCCTCTATGATGTTAGGTCCCTTCTGCTTCCCATGAGAATAACAACCCTCATCATTCCTTTCAGCAGGCATTTGTTATGAGGTAGAATAGGTTCCTACCTTAGGAGAAATTCTGTTTCTTCTATTCATAACAAAAATGAGAATCATTATGTATTTCTAGGACATATTTCAAATGCCGTACATGCACTCCTTTATTACAATTGTATTTTGGAATGAAGGTTGAAAAAAGACTGTCTTGTTTCAAATTCAAATCAGGTTGTAGATCCTCTTTTGCTATTTAAAGCAGTAAAAGAACACTTTTTTGTCATCTATACATCACTATTTATTGAGCAATCCGAAGAGAAACTTCCTATGAGTTCCCATATTGGTCATCAGTGCTTTCCTAGTTTCTAGCTCTAAAATGTTTGTGTTACTTTTGTCAATTATAGATCAAAAAATGGATTGCTGATTTTCGGCAAAAAGGTCTCTTATGTTTTACAGACAACATAAAATGCCTCAAGGAACATAATATATAACGTAAGATAACACATCGAACAATGAGCATTCTTGATGGTGCCATATTGACATAAGAAAATGCATAGCAATACCATATCAGATGTGATTTTTTTAAATAAACCTGTATTTTTATTAATCCTCTTTGTACCTAAAAAGTTACATTTATTAGCATAAGCAGATGGCATCACGAATGAGTGCTTATGTTGTGGCAGAGATAGTGGATCTATGCTGAAATAAAAATAATTTTATAACAAATGATAACATCCAAATCTACATGAGCTAAGATAAGAGTTAGCAAATACTGTGTTTTGGGGCATCTGCTGACCACCAGAATGGTCAGAACCTAGTTATTAAAATACCAATACTTTGAGGTCTACCTTAACCATCGTAAAAAATAAATAAATAAATAAATAAGAGGCATGTTTTTTCATTTGTATTTCACTTTTATCACCAGAGTGCAATAAAATCCAATTATTCTTTCAGCTTTAGTTTATAAAGATCCAAATCTTACATGTCTTACATAGGTGCTTCCATTTACTTCAGAAGGATTACTGGATTAATAAACATAGCAATTATGTCAGCAAGATCCCACATCATTTTTAGATTGCTCGTTAAAGCAGTATTTGTTTATGGTAATATTTTTAAAAAAGGATGATTGGAGGTTTAGGTTTGAAAAACTGCTGTTCTTATAATTTTTGCAATAAAAGTACATCAACAGCTAACTTTAATGGGGCTTCTCAGTGAGGTAATGATCTGCCCATGCAGAGCAGCTTTCAGAATCAGGCTTTAGACAGCACTCTGTATTCTCTGCATGGTTCTTGCTGTGGGCTGACTCATCAAGCAATAGCAGGCAAGAAAGGGATAAATATCAACACAGTGACAATGTTTTCAAAGTCTCATTTCCCAGTTTCATTTTTAAAGTATTCTTATTCTTGAATTCTGTCAATGAAAACTTGTAACAGCTAACTGGTGCCACCTTCTGCATGTCTCTAGAGACAATATGCGTTCATCATCAATACATATATATTAGTGTAGCATATCTGTATATTATGCTTAAAACACTGAATCTTTATTCCTAGGAGGATTCACCTCTTGACTTTCCTAGGAGGATTCTCCCTGCATTCCTATACTTTTCAGTGCAAAGGAGATCCAAAGATATCTTTAAAACGATATACTGAAAATATGCATCATGTCCTGAACGGTATTTAAATGTCAGTTGCATTTACAGTTAATGCTTTTATAATGCTTTCTGTTTTCAAGACAACATGCAACTATTAACTAATCAATCTGCATAAAGCTCATAAGATAGATAAAACAGTTTTGGTCATCTACAAAACAACTAAATGTTCCAGGCATAATTTCATCGAAACCACTCAGTTCCCTATCTTTTTTTAGGAATATTTTTGACAAACATGAACATTTTTAGAGTAACCCTTGTCTGTCTCTCTCTCTCTTTTTGAAACAGCTGCAAATATTGACTAAAACTGTATCCAGAACTTAAGTCATCGCCCCCCTCCTTTTGCTGCATGTGTGCTTAGTATAACTTCCAAGGGTGTTGGATAGCATCCTAACAGCTGTCCTCCATTAGCGTTGCCCACAACACACAAGTAATCTTGTAATTACTTTGCCAATTAAGGAGTGTTAGAGTGAAGTTGTAGCGGATGGTCCAGGAATTATATGAAAGGCAATGACTTCTAAGTGTGATATCTTTTATTGGACCAACTGCATAGTTGGGATAGAGTTAGACAAGCATTTGACTGCAAGACATTCTTCTTCTAGTCTAACTCCAGAGTTCGTATTATGGGGTAGCTTGGGCAGGAAGGGGCGGCTGAGTCCCCTCATAAGAGATGAGGAACCTCCCACCACAATAAGAAGCAAGAACCACCAGTCAGCCCTTGGCTAGCCCTGCGCCTTTCTAAGCAGCCCAGGTGGCAGAGGCGGTGGCGGCTCCTTCCAGCTGCCACCACTGCAGACCCCCCCCCCCCCCCCCCGCTAAACAAAGTCTAAGTGTAATTCAAACCCTGTCTAACTCCATCCAAAGGTCTAACTCTATTCAAGTTTAACTCTATCTAAGCTTGCCAACTCTATCCCAACTATGCAGTTGGTCCAATAAAAGATACCATCCTAAGAAATCATGGCCCCTCTAATTAAGGAGAACAGGATTTGGTCTGATGGCATTTGTTAAGTATTGTTCACGTTCAGCTTTGACTATTGGGCTTCCCATTGTTTGGCATGTGCTCCCTGCCCCCAAGCTCTGCAGCTTCCCCACCTAGTGGAGGGAAGGGGAGTGGCAGCAGCACAGCAGTCAAAACAGAGAGAAACTTTTAAGGTGTGATAGTGATTTTTTTTAACACCTGTCTCCCCCATCTCTCAGCCAGACTCCAAAACATGACACTTTTAGAAACTTTGTGAAAGTCTGTTTCATTTTGGTGCCAAATAAATACGTACATAAAAGCAACCAACCCCAAGGCACCCTTCTAGCCAGTAGCCCTACCTGCCACGCTGGACAAAGCAGTGCAGGGGAAGAGGAGGTGTCACAGAGTGAAGTTGCAGATTAAACTTAGAGCAGGCATAAGCAACCCTTGGCATGGATGCCAAAGTGTGGCACGTGAAGGCATTTTGCTTGGCACATGCAGCTCAGGGCAGACAGCAGGGAAGTGGCCAGGCCTGTGCTGCCAAACAAGGATTGGGCCCCTCACAGCTCCCCTGCCACCCACCCCTGGCACTCCAACATTTTACAAATGGAGGTTGTATATTTTTGGCACTCTGCCCAAAAATGTTGCCAGCCCCTGATTTCGACCATATTAAGGACACTTAAAACATGAGTCTACACATTAAAGCTCATTAACTCATGCTAAGTGTCCTCTGAGCATCTCAAAGTGATGCCACTTCAGGCATTAACTCTGGACCACACTACCTAGGGTAACTTCAGCCTGCTCTGCTGAGATAATACGAACAATTTGCAGTCCTCTATCATCCCCAAATGTACCACTTCCAGCACCCCCACCTACCTAGAGCAGGGATAGAGCCCTGATGGGGTAGCCACATCCCTGCTCACCAGCCCTGTAGCCACAAAGTCAGAGCTGTACAGGCAGGAAACAGTATTAACCCTTAACATGCAGCTGCTCGCAGCTTTCTAACTTTAGCATTATTTCACGTCCCACAAATGTAGCACAGTCTAAGACAGGAGTGGGCAAAATCCAGCCTTTGGGCTGGACTGTTCCAGCAGTGGACTCCATTTCCCAGCAGCCCCTGCCTGCATCGCTGTGCCCGGTCTCCATGGAGACCCTAGGAGCTGCGGCACAGTGACCGTGCAGCGCCAGGGTTTCCATGGAGACTGGACCCACTAGTGCTGGCAGAGTGTGCAGCTGGGTGGGGAGCTGCTTTGGGGCTGGGATCTTGCAGTGGTGACAGTGTGGTCCAGAGCTGGGGCAGAGCTGCAATCCACTGCCCACACGCTTCGGGCTGGAGTGTGCAGACAGTGCTGAGCTCCAGACCACACAGTCAGCACTGCAAAATCTCAGCCCCAGCCCCAGAGCAGCTCCCCACCCAGCTGCATGCCCTTCCAGCACTGCTGGGGCTGGGCTCCATGGAAACCCTGGCTGGGCACTGCCAAGGTGCCCCCTCTACTAGGGTCTCCATGGAAAACAGCTGCAGTGACATGGGTAGGGGCTGCTGGGAAATAGAGTCTGGCTGCTGGCAAGATCTGCCATTTTGCTCACCCCTGGTCTAAGGCCTCCTCTACACGTTATACTTCAGGCATGATTAATCACTTAATCATGTCTTAAGATGCAACCCAGCTACACGTTTTCAATTAATGGTGTGATAAAACAAGCAATAAACAAGCTAAAAAATGTGTAATAACTTTATATCTTGTTCTAATCAGACCATTAATTGACCATGTAGCCCCTGTGTCTGGGAGCCCCATCAACCAAGGGGCTCCCAGCCACAGGGGTGCACCACCTGCTACCAAGGCTCGCAGTCAGTGGTGGCAGCATTCCTGGCACTGTCCTTGCCGTGAGCCTCCTCAGCTGCAGGGCTCACAGCGGAGACAACACTGCCCTCCCTGTGTGCCTCATAAGGTGTCTCATTAGAGTCCATAGGGCCTAAACCTGCATGTGTAAAGAGGCCCCAAGGGTAGCGTGTCACTTCACCCACAGATAAACCACCCTTTTTCCCCAGTGGGAAGGCCCAGTGCTTTTCCTCTGCCAACTCAAGGCTGCAGCGCCCTGCTGTGCCTTCAAAGCAAGGCTGGACAGAAACCAGCTGTACAGCTGCGACCCATTTTTTAGGCACAAAGTGTAGAGCCACTTGGCTCTTTTTTCTAGCTGGAAAATCATTTTTATCAGGTGGCAATTACAGCCTAGCTGGTCTCCACTAACCAGTGAATGGCGCAAGCATCACTTTGTCTTGTGCTTGTTTCTAGTTAAGGCAGGGTTCAGCCATTAACTTAGCCTTGCCAGGTCTTAAGTATAAAATTATCCTATTGGAAGCTCAAAATTATCTTATTTGCTGAAAAACTACCGTACACTGAAAAATACGTAAATAAGGATGCAAATCAGTCTTCTTGTTTACTTTATATTGTTCACTGTAACTTGCCAGTGACTGAGTGCGAACTTGAAGCATTGCTTTATTTTGAGGCAAGCATCATAAGAAAGTGCAGAGAGCAAACCCAAAAATGAGGCAGCACTGTACATCTGTCTGAACAGCAGGGGCCCTCGACAACCCGTTTCAACCAGTTTGTGTCCTGCAGCAAAGTACAGACACACCGAAACAGACTGTGTTAAAATGTTTCTGAGCAAACATCAGTCCTACTACCAGAAAACAGTGGGAGAGGATGGAGAAGACACAGCTAACTCCACCTGGAAAAGAGATGCTTGGCACAACCTGTTCAAAGACCCCCCTGGGAAGGGAAGAGGACAGAAAGAAAAGGACAATGACACAACTGGACCCCAGGACAGTGAGGAAGACAGCAACAGGTTCAGCAGCAGCAGTGACAGTGATATCAACAGAGACAAGGATAGGGAATGACTGAGAATGTAAACCTAAATCGGGGCTTGGACTACAGGACTGCGATTGGGTTAGGGAAGGGCAGCGGGTGGGTGTGGGCAGAGCTGGTCCAACCATTAGGCAAACTAGGCGGTCACCTAGGGTACCAAAATTTGAGGGAGCACCAAAATATATCCAGAACAAAATAACAGGAACATCATTCTAAATAGCAGCTCTGGCTAGCTACAGCTCCACCTTGGTCTAAGACCTGTGGCTCGGTAAGGGGATAAAGCCCTCTGAAAAGATCTCAGAGGTAAAAGTTCATTTTAGACTTCTTATTTTCCTCTATATTGGAAGTGGGGGGGCACTGAGGTGCACAATTACCCTTGGCCCGGCCTTGGGTGCGGGGGGGTACAGGATCATTTGTTGTGATGGGTACACTGCTTCTTAATGTGGTTTAAAGTGTGTGATGGAAAGTTTTATGCTAGATGATGTATATATATCTATATATATTTATGTCAATATAGCTATGATATAAATATATATAGCTATGTATATATCTCTATATCAATATAGCTATACGATATAGATATATCCATATATAGATGTAGATTTCCACCCCCCCCAAAAAAGAGCAAACCCAAAAGTCGGTCAAGACTCCTGGAGAGTGATTTGGGTTTTGCATTTGCTGCATCAGTGAGCTGCCTCAAAAATTATCGTACATTTTTCAGGGGGAAAAGGACAATTTTCTTGCCATTTTCCAGTTGGTCTAATAAAAGGTATCATTTTGGAGCCAAGACCTCTAGTTTGTACACTTTTACTATTAACCAGCCTACCTGAGCGCGTTGAAACTCTGATAACGATGATAATGACAGTCCGCCTGGCAACATCACTACCAATGAACTGCCTGACATACGTAATCCCGCTCCGCCCCCAGCTGGGAGCGATTGGCTGGGGCTGGACGGGGGGCGTGGCTCAGCGTCCTCCCTTCCCCTCCCGTTCTGCGCTCTGTAACTGAAGCTCTGGCTAACTGCTGGATGGTTAGGAGCGCGCGTCACGCGGCAAGTTCTAGGGGGCGGGACCTCGCAGCCAGCCCCGCCCCCTGTCTTCAAACCTCCCGCCTCATGGCGTCAAGCTAGCGCTGCGCATTCGCATCTACACTTTCAGTCCCGTCCGGTCCCTGCGGTGGGGCTCATCCTCCTCTTCAGGCGGCTGGGCCATGCGGTAGCCGGGCCGCCAGCTTTACGATCCGCAACCGCGGCTGCCCCTGCAGTCCCCCGCCTCCCTGGCCCGTAGCGAATGTGCGGGGCCGACGCGGCCGCTAGCGCGGTTTGGGCGGTTGTCAGGGAGAAACAAGATGGCGGCGGCGGAGGAGGACACGGAGCTGCGGGACCTGCTGGTGCAGACGCTGGAGAGCAGCGGGGTGCTCAACAAGATCAAGGTGCGCGGCGGGGGGCATGGAGCCGACGGGTCTCGCGGCGGGAACAGAGCCTGGCCCAGCGGCACCGGCGCGGCTCAGCCCGGGCCTGCGACCGCCCGGTCCGCGCAGGGGGCTGCGGGGGCCCCGGTCCTGGCACAACCGGAGAGGCGTCTAGTAGGGGCGGGTTGGGAAGGGTCGCGCTGAGTTAGCCCCAAATCCGAGCCGTCCCTTTCTAGCCCGACCCAGAGAGCAGCGTTGCCAGGTCTTAAATAGGAAATTATGGTCTTGGAAGGTCACGATTCTCGCATTTGCGGAGAAACTATCATGTGCTGAAAAACAAATGCAAGTAAGTATGCAGATAAGCCACTTTCTTATTGACTTTATGTTGTTTGTTGTGAGCCACCGAGCACTGGGTCATCAAAATTTAGGTGTTTCCTTATTTTGAGGTGAGCAGTCATAACGTGCTTAACGTAGACCCAAAACCTCCCACTTAGCTGCTGGAGTAGGAAGGTCTTGGCTTTAAGCCTGCTTTATGGAAATGGGAGACTTCTCCCTGGCTTGCCCCAGGGGCTTTACGGCTGAGGGCAAGCAAAACTCAGGGGGATCCGAATAAGTAGGATGCCCACTAAAGATTTTTGGAAACATCTGAAGCCCCAGATGGGGTTGCAGGATGCTTGGTAGTAGTAAGGCAACTTACGGTTCTGGACTAATTCTCAGATTTGGAATTTGTTTTGACTAATTTGGCTTGGACTACAGAAAATTAAACAAAAAAACCAAAACCTCATAAGTCAGTTAAGAAACCCTGAATGTTACCTGGGTTTTGTATACGCTGCATCAGTGAGCTGCCTCAACAATTATCATACACTTTGAACACTTACTGTTATTGATCCTACATTGTACATGGGTTGTAATTGTACAGATACGATAATTATTATACACTTGGCAACACTGACAAAGAGCTGTTCTGCAGCCCAGCTCGGGACCTTGCATCGCCAAATGAGCTGGGGCTGAGTTGTCAGTGAGGGGATTTATTCAGAGCTGTGATCTCTTCCCCTCCCCGGGGTGCCACCAGGTCTGCTGGGACAGCCCTGCCAGCACAAGGCACAGGGTGAATCCAGAGGCTTCCTCCCCCCACCCCTGGTAAAAATGTCCTGCCCTGTTGTGGGTTCCCTGTGGTGCAAGAACTGCCCTGTCATTTCTCTGCAGTCAGAACAAGTGGTGTTTTTCTGATGGGGGAGGGGGAGGCCTGAAGTGTGTTGAGAGCTGCTGATTTGGAGGAAGGTGGACAGCTAGCAAAAGCTCAAGTTGACAAGCATGTTGGAACAAGGGGGAGTTGTTGGTTTGGAAGAGCAGTGGCAGGCTGTGCTGTGTGCCATGCTGCTAAGCAGAAGTCACCTGTTGATGCTTTGCTGCCTCTACCACTTCACATAACAGTTGCGTCCTCAGCTTCATTTCTTGCATCATATTGGTAGGTGAAAAGCACAGTTTGTAGATCCTATATAAGTAATATTGATTATAGTGAAGTTACTGAAGTCCGGCTGCTGCCTCTATTGGGTTTCCTGTGCTTTCTTTCCTTGTGCTTAATTCAAATGTGCAATGTGCTTCAACACGGAAAACTTGCTATAACCAATACAGCACAATTAAGGATTCCTTGGCTGACCACAAATTAATGAAACTTTCATAGAAATATATAGTGTATACTACTGCCTGAATTATTTCTTGTACTTGCAAGGCCTCCTGCACCTACTTCATGAGAACATGAGATTGATTTGTCATGCTGCAGCAGACCAAATGCCTTTGTGCATATCCAGACAAGGTTCCTTGGGTGAATTTGATATCTTTTATTAGATCAACCCACTTTGTGCATATCCTGCCTTTGACAGTGGGAGGTAACTTCTGCCCATAGTTTTCTTGCTCCCAATCAATTGACGTACAGCTTTTCAGTGGCCAGCTAACCAGTAACCATAATCTGAATTGGGAGTAAGCTCAATCTTTTGGTAGTTCTGGTGAAGCAATATTGCTTCTCTTGGTCTCTGACAGATTTTGGTAAACCTTTGTTTTTAAGAACTGTTCAAAAGCAACCCGGTCACTTAAAACCCAAACTTGAAATGGAAGCTGGCTTAATGGGTATAAGGAGAAAGAATACTTTTCTTTCCTGCCAAATGTCAAACAGTGATGCTCATTATATTATTTTCTGTAGTTTTAGTACATATTAATAGCTTTTATTATGGTGCCAAAGTTGAGAGAGAAAGTTATGCTTTGACAGTTGTTGTTTATGTACTGCCAGATGAAATGCAAACTAGTTTCTAGGAACTGGTGAAGGTAAAAACTAGGAAGCAAGTCCTAGAAGGATATCTGTTTAGTGTTGTTTAGAGGTTGATAAGAATAAATACGTAAGAAGATTATCTGGATATAGGTGTGATCTAGCTAAAGTAGACAATGTGAAATTGTCAAGAAGAAAAATATGGAAGGACTGAAAAATAGAACAAAGAGCAGTAGGTAGGACCCGTAACAGGCCTCCAGTAATGCAGCTGAGGGAAATACAGGGCACTTGGGGTCATTGCTGGTCTGCTACAGTGACTTGTGGTGATTAAGTGAAATCTTAGTCCTACCATAGACTAAATGAGGTGGTAATAATCATTAGTGGTTTGGAAACTAGTTTTTTTTGTGCCAAAGTACCCAGCATAGCTATAGATTATTGAACCAGAACATGCAAAGTTTCAATTGCTTTTTAAACCAGTTAATAACTGCTGAACACTGCTCAATATATTTTACTTGTCTTTGAGCACAGCAGAATTGGGGTAAAACCTTAATTTGGTAGTTGGCAGCATACTTACCTACATGTAAATCAATATGTTGTCCACTTCCAGTTGATACATTTTCTATTTCTTTGTCAACTGAACTGAATTATTAACAGAAATATTATCCATGAGAATAGTATTAGTCAGCATTCAAAAATGGCCTGTAAACTGACTGCTGTTTAGATTTGGTAAGCATGGTCCTTTTTAAAAGTAAGTTCTTTGCATACACAATGATCCTGAATGTTCTCCCACTAGTACTGGATGTAGGAGTGTGTCTCTGATGGGATGGAGCTTCTTTCAAGATCATTTTACTCTGATTTAATTGGTTGGAAGTATCACTAATGACGAGGAGTTTCTAGTACTGGCTACCCCTTTTAGCTCTAACAGTGATGGAGCAAGCCTTTCCTGTGATGGTATAAAACTTAACAGGATCTCTGAAAAGTCAGTTGCATTAATTCAATCTAAAAAAAAGAATGTGTAGGAAACTTATTGGGAAGTTGACATCTGGATCCCAGGAGCAAATTAAAAAGTAATAAAGCTGTATTAATTTTAAAGAAGACTTTTTAAAACAACACTTTCAGAGCTCTTTTAAAGATTTTACAAATTTAGGAAATTTTAAGATCTGATTTTGCTTTTATAGCTTCCTTCCATTTGTTGCAGTACACATCTTTTTAAATGCTGAAGTACAGTCTTTTAAAACTGCCAGTCATCTGTCATAGTGAGTGTATTTTACGTGCCAGGATACAGTCATCAACCTATTTCATCTGTTGTCACAGAAGCAACTTCAGAATGACAGCTCACTTTGAACTGGAATAACTGTATAGAAAGACTTAATTCCCCCCTCCCCCCCCCCATACATTTGTTTTTAAATAATGATACCTAAGCTTAGATTTCTTCCACTTCCACTTGGGTGCCAAAGAAAATCAAATGCACTACACACTAAAATGACTTTTAATCGTACAAATCAATATCCATTTCTTAAAAAGCTTTTTCACCTCTGGTCAAATATAAACTTTGGGATAACTTCAACAGCAACTGTTGCTGTTGCTTAACTCATTAAATCTACCTGCTAGCTATTGAGCCATTTAACTAGATGAGGACTTTTTAAAGGGGTGAATTTCTTAGCCAGAAATGTGTAGAACAAAATATTTGAAGGGTATGTAAACACTGAATGAAAGACAAGGGAAAGTGAAATATAAGCATTCAAAATAAAGGCTTGCCTAGAGTGGAATCTCTTCCTTGATTAAGAAAAGATTCATGAAATTATAGTCCACTTAGATTTGTACAACGCATCCATAAATTTTTAAACAAATTCCTGTTATAGTGGTATTTAAGGTTAAAACTTAAGAGATTTGATTTTTTTTTCCCTTTGTAAATGTGCTGACCATTAGATGAATTATTTGTGGATTTTATAATTAAACTTTACTTAAATTTCGATTTGGGCAAGTCAGTCCCAAGGCTGCTGTGACCATTACTTAAACTTTGATTATGTTTTATCTGTACATTTCACAGTAGAACTGTATACTAAGCATGGGGTTTCAAGGCCAGCTGAAGGAGTTGATTTTTTTGGCTCTCTTAAAACCTGCATACAAATTAGATGGCCAAACCTTTTGGCAGTTTGAAAGTCCCATCCTGAATATAGAAATGATGCAATAGGCCATGCTGTTCAAAATCCTTCTCTCCTTGTTGCGTCTGCTCTTTCAGATTAGATTTTTCTTTCCAAGTCATTGCATATTGCTTTAAATATATTAATGACACCAGAGTATATTGAACAATTTGTATTGCTGTTAAGAAGCAGCTTTTAGTTTAAACAAATATGTGGTAGGTAGCTTGCTGCTGCTCGTGTTTTGTTTGTGGGGGGGAAAAACAGTTCTTGAAGAAATACTGTCTTTTTTAATTTGCTAGGCAGAACTACGAGCAGCTGTATTTTTGGCATTAGAAGAGCAAGAAAAGGTAGAGGTAAGGAGACCAGTACCTTCTCTTTCAGCTTTTTATAATTGTTTTGTGAGTAAAACTTATGCAAGTAAACAATATAGTAGTTTCCATTACTTTTCACCGATTCCCTTAAAGTGGTTTGATGCATTTCAATCTATTGTTGTGGTTTGGGGCTTTTCCTCCCTCATTTTTAGTAGCATTAGAATCAGACTTTTAAAATAATAGAACAGGAGTATTGAGTCTTACTGTTTCTTGAATAGTGGTTCACACTAAAGTTATGAAAAACGAGGGTGTTTTTGTTTGTTTTTCATTTTTTAAAGAGCACTTTCTATTGAATCATAAAATCCTGCGTTTTGTAAGATCTGTTTGGATTCACAAAATCTCATTTGGAACGATTTCATATATTTATCCAAAACAATATCTGCATTGTATCCAGTTGACCAGAATGACTGTAAAGAAGAGATTCTAATCTACAAAATGTGTTTTCTGACATGTTTGCTATTGTCTTGATCAATGTTGTACTAAATCACGATAAATTACTTCCAAAATATCGAAGATGATGCCAGTTTCAAGAAACATTATTAATTTGCCAAGAACTCAACCTGTGTGCATGTGTGTACACGCTAGTATTTTCTGTAGGAACACGATTGGTTTACTTAGGGATAAATTACTTGCATCCAGAATTGGAGCCTCTCCATTTTAAATATAAGTTTAAGAAAAATGGTATAATAGTTTAGTTACAGTTTTCAGTAAAACAATAAACAATATATATAATTAAATAACATTATATAATGTATGCTAAAGCATACAATAAAGTTATCTGTTTTACCAGTTTACACAAAATTTAAACACAGGTGACTTGTCCTCTGTTTATTACCCTCCCTGGCATCCACCATGATTGGCTAGGGATGTTTCTTCTGGAGACTCTAAACCATTCTGTTCAACAGCTATTAGATTTGTCATCTGTGAATTAGTCTGGTCCATTTTTTAACCTGGCTGTGTTATCTGCCTCCACTACCATCTCATGTGACAATGTATTTCACAAGTTTCATAGTTGGTAGGGTTGGAAGGAACCTGAGCAGATCATTAAGTCCGACCCCCTGCCATGGCAGGAAAAAGTACTGGGGTCAAATGACCCCAGCAAGGTGTTTGTCTAAACTCCTCTTAAAGACCCCCAGGGTAGGAGTCAGCACCACTTCCCTTGGAAGTTGGTTCCAGATCCTAGCCACCCTGACTGTGAAGTAGCGCCTCCTGATGTCTAGTCTGAATCTACCCTCTGCCAACTTGTGACTTATTTCTAGTCACTCCTGGTAGTGCTCAGGGGAACAGGGACTCCCCCAATGCCTGGTGGTCCCTCCTGACTAGTTTATAAACGGCCACTAGATCCCCCTTGGCATTCTCTTGTGGAGGCTGAACAGGTTCAGGTCCCTTAGCTTCTCCTTGTAGGGCCTGCCCTGCTGCCCCCTGATCATGCGAGTGGCCCTCCTCTGGACCCGCTCCAAGTTGTCCACATCCCTCCTGAAGTGCAGTGCCCGTAACTGGACGCAGTACTCCAACTGCGGCCTGACCAGTGTCGCATAGAGGAGGAGGATCACCTCCTTAGGCCTGCTTGAGTTGCATTTGTGGATGCATGACAAGGTACAGTTGGCCTTCCTGACTGCATCCCCACACTGCCGGCCTACGTTCATTTTGGCATCAATAATGACTCCAAGATCCTTTTCTGCCTCTGCACTGACAAGAAGGGAGTTCCCCAGCCTGTAGGTATGCTGCTGGTTCCTGCTCCCCAGGTGCAGTACTCTCAACTTGTCAGTGTTGAAACCCATCCTGTTCTCATCTGCCCACCCCTGTAACCTGTCTAGGTCCGATGCATTGCACAAAAAATTACTTTCTCTTGTTAGTTTTAAATTTACCTAATCTCAGTAGGTGACTCCTAGTTCTAGTATTCTGGGACTTGGTGAATAACTTCCCTGTTCACTTTATCTGTACCCTTCATGATTTTATAGATGTCTCTTCTCACCACCCACCCTTTCAGCTTTCTTCTTTCAAAACTGAGGAGTCCTAGCCTTTTTAGTCTCTCCTGGTATGGCAGCTGCTCAGTATCCCTAATCATTTTGGTTGTCCTTCTCTTTACCTCTTGTTATTCTACTACATTCTTTTTCAAGTGTAGGGACCAGAACTGCACTTGGTATTCAAGATGTGGCTCACCATGGATTTGTATAATGGCATGATGATATTCTGTTTTGTTTTCAGTTACCTTAATGATGCCCAACATTTTACTGGGTGTTTGATCACTGCTGCACATTGAACTGACATTTTTAGAGCTATGTACAGTGATTCCATAGTCTTTTTCCTGAGTCATAATAGCTAGTTCAGAATACAGCCTTGTATACCTATAGCTCAGTTTTTTTCCTCCATGTGCATTACCTTGCACTTGTTGATATTTGAAGTTCATCTGCCTCTTTATTTTACTCACTCACTCAATTTGGTAAGATCTTTCTGCAGCTCCTCTCTCAGCTTGGGATTTGACTGCCCTGAATAATTTGGTATCATCTGCAACCTTGGAGATTTCAGTGAGCACCATCATTTCGATATCATTGATGAAAACGTTGAATAAAGTTAGGTCTTCCACAGATACCTGCAGAACCTCTCTTTTGACTTCCTTCCATCCTGGAGAGAGAGTACTTAGTCCTATCCTTTGCTTTCTGTCTTTTAACCAGGACTCAATCTATAAAAGAACCTTCCCTCAAATTCTGTGGCTACACTTTTATTTTTTTATTTTTTTTTTAAGCCTTTGAGGGACTTTGTCAAAAACTTTGGGAGTCCAAATATATTATGTCAGTTTGATCTTTCTGGATCTTCCTACGTGCTTGTTAACATTGTCCAAGTACCCCAGCTTATTGGTGAGACAGAATTTCCCATTACAGAAACTGCTGACTTGTTCCCCAGCTGATCATATTTGTCCATGTGACTGCTGATTTATTCTTTATTATAGATTCCACCCAATTGCCAGGGATGGAGGTGAGACTTCCTAGTGTGTAGTTCCCAGAATTACCTGCGGAGTTTTTTATAAAGATGGGTGTTAGGTTGGCAGGCTCCCAATCTATTTGAAATGATAGGTGTTACTGTATAATATTCGCAGTGGTTCTGCAGTTTTACCTTTTAAGTTCCTTCAGATCTCTTGGGTGAACGCTGTCTGAGCCTGGTGACTTATTAGTATTTAATTTATCAATTTGTTCCAAAACTTCTTAAAATGGAACATAGGCAGACAAAGTTCTTTGGGTAAATCTGATATTTTTTATTAGACCAATAAAAGATAATTGTATTAACCCAAAGAAACATGTCTGCCTTAGATGAACATGGCTACAACCAACGTCTGTAAAAACATAACACAGCATATATTAAAACAGAACACAGTATATGGTGATATAAAAATGAAGTTAAGCTTTTTTTTTTTTTTTAAATGCAAAGAAAATAAATGTCATCTAACTTGCCGAGTCTCCTTCAACTTAAAATAATTTTTCACAGTGAAACTACATTCCCAAAGGCTCATAATAAAAGTTTTATGACTATATTTATTATGGCCACATAGCTATGCCACTTTGCTATTATTACTAATATATGTAATATCAAAGTATATTTTTATTTGGTAAACTGAATTATATATCCTAGGTATAATAGTAAACCATTGCATGTGCCAAAACACTTGCTCAGGTCTTACATTTCTTAGCAGTGTAAAAGAATTTATATTAATTACCTTTTTTAATTTTTATCTTTTAACAGAACAAAACACCCTTGGTAAATGAAAGCTTGAAAAAGTTTTTAAGTACAAAAGATGGTAAGTTTTATTTAGGAACTTTAAAAATTTGAGATGTGTAAAACTTAACACTTCTCAAAAACATGTTTGAGGAATAGGAAGTTGAATCTGTTCTTGTTCTAATATGAACTTGATGCTTGTTTATAGTGTCAATTCCTGTTCTTGTTAACGAGAAGTTAGTGCTATCATTGGCAAGCTCTGATCTTGAGTTTTCAAAGCTAATATATGGTGATTGCTGTGTTTGTATTTGGGATGAACAGTTTCTTTAGAGATGAGTAAAGTATTTGAATTAATTGCTTAGAAAACAAATCAAGAAATGGCAAAATAATTCTAACTCAGTCAAGCCTTTCCAGGGTAGGAAAATGACAGTCTGAAATTGTGAAATTAGAGTGCAAATGTGCAGTACTAAAAGTATGAATGGTAGAAGTTCCAAGGTGAAAGTGTGTTTTTGAAATGTCTTAGCTAGATTAGAAAAACATGAATTAATTCTTAGGGCCTGGGTCTTGGAAGCTGCTTCCAAGACTGTTGCTCAAGCAGTTCTTTGGAGAAAATGGTCTAATTTAGATAAGTTATTTATTTGAAATGAATTTTTTTTTTATATAGTCAAATGTTGACATCACTGGTAGAAAATACAAATATGTGTTGAGGATCTCTTGGTTCATATAGGATACAGGATCATTAACTTTTAGATGAACATTTCAGATAACTTTTTCTGTTTTCTTTATAGGTCGTGTGGTAGCTGGTCTTGTTGTAGAATTTCTTCAGTTTTTCAATCTTGACTTTACGTTAGCTGTTTTTGAGCCTGAATCAAGCACAGTAAGGAAGATACTATTCTTAATCCCATGCTAGACTGATAGATAGAACTTGAAATAAAAAAATTCAAAATCTGCATTGGATTTGTCTAAAACATCCATTCATGTTCATAAGGTAACTTTTATAGGATCTTTTATTGAGCTACCTGTTAGTTCACACTAGCCCTAGTTTGGCACTGGGAAAAAATCAGACTTATATGATTGGTGGCTTATTTTTTAGAAGAAAAGTTGACTTAGCTGAAAATTTAATGCTTTGCCAGTTCTTTTGTCTCTCTTTGTATGTCACTTATTAAAATTTGTCATTATTTTAAAAGTTTTGTCTGAGCTGTGTGTGTTCACTAGAACATAGGGCTTATCATAATGGAAAAGTAACAGTCTAGGTCAGATTTTACAAATTGATTTATTTATCATGTGCCTATCAATTTGTGCTAGTCAGACTATTCTGTTTCAACTTCTAAACACTTTCATTTATATTATAAACACTCAAGTGACATATATTTTATATACAACTTTTTCAGCTAAATGGACTTGACAGTCGTGAGAATTTAGCCAGAGACTTAGGAATTATAGAAGCCGAAGGTACTGTAGGTGGTCCATTATTGTTGGAGGTGATTAGAAGATGTCATCAGAAAAAGGTTTCCAGCAGTGCTGAAGTAAGTATTGTTAAGATGTATAATGCTTTTTTCCCATTTAATTCTTTAAGGATAAACTATTTGACCAAATTACAGTGGATGAGCAACCTTTCTCCAAAGTTACTATCTGTGCAGAATTTTCACTCTTGGATCTTAGCTTTTTGGTGTTTGTTTTGGTGGATCTTCAGTAGTTCTTGAAATTGAATAATTGACAAACAACATGCATTAAAATCTTGCTTAGTATGATCTAAGCAAGTTGTTGAATAGCATCAAAAAAGGAAGTATTGTATTATAGACCTCTTCTGCCATGCATTAGATTTTCACTGTACACTACAGGTATTTTTTTTACTAGTTATTAAAATATAGTCCATGTGTGCTGCACAGCTAGGTAGCTATTGAGCAGGTAGTGACTACTGAGACTGTCATCTTGGCATCTGCACATGCTTTTTAGGATAAAGTCATCTGGCTGATGTGATTCTGATAGCTGGTGAACATATCTTGACCGCCAAGATAGTAAATTCAAAGGCTATCGGCTGATAATCAATATGGAATAAGTATTGTTGTGTGTGGCATGAGGCAAAACCTCCAGGATAAAGCAATGTAAAATGATTAACACAGTTAAAAATATGAATCAACTTTAAAATAAACAAATTACAAGGACTAAGAACTATCCATACACATGTTTAAACTGAGTGGTGCAAGTGAGAGTCCCATTAGATTGTATCTTTAGAGAAGCAGAATTATATGGAAGTAATTTGTCATTATTTGCATCCCATCCCAGATCCTCACTCTTATGTAATAAACTGCATAAGGGCTGTCAGAAAAGAGGGGGGAAAAGATGAATTGCAGTGAGCATCAGTAAGAAAGCCATTGCAAACGATGTACGGACAAATGCACGCTTAGTATGTTTAGCACTTATACTGTGCTTATTGAGGTACTGGTATGTTTGCAACTTTTGACCAGTAAGTAAGAAGACAAAGTAGTCTACCCAGCAAAGCTCTGTACATTAGAATTGTGGATCTCGGGTTACCTTTGCCCAGAATAATGTTGCTCCATTTAAGTGAAATAATCTTTCTAATTTGAGTGTATATTCTAATTTGAATATCTATTTATGTCCATTTTTCCTCCCCCAACCAGCTAAAGCATTGTCAGTAGGGCTGTGCGAAGCTTTGCCAGCTTTTTTGTTTTGATGCTGTTTTGACTCGTTTTGAGCTCTAAACAGAGAAATGGAAACCAAACGAAAGACTTTGAAACAGCCTTGAAACAAAATGAGGCCAGTGAAAATGTTTTGAGTTTTGAAGCAGCATCCAGGTGGTAGGAGGCAGGGGAGAGCCATGGCTGTGCTCTGAGCAGCTCCACAGCCGCATGTGACTCAGCCCTGGTGGAGCTGATAGGACACAGCTGGCTGTGCCTGCCTCCAGACACCAGGCTGTGCTCCGATTGGCTCTGCCAGCCCCATGTTGCTCAGCCCGGTGATGGAAGGTGGAGCTAAGTTCCACGTGGCTATTCTCCACCTCCTGCCACCGAGCTGACTTCTCCAGGGCTGCGAGTCGCTGGGATCTGGGCCCGGTGGGGGGGAGCGCCTCCCGCTGTCGGGAGGGCTGCAGGGTCTGTGCTGGATTCCTTCCAGGGGTGCAGGCCCGTGATCTGCCTGCCTGATCACAGGATGCTGCTCCTGCTCCCTGGCTTCTGCTTGTCAGCAGCTTGAGATGTAGTTTCCTAGAAACCCTTACACCTATCTCCTTGAAACTTGGTGGGCTTCATGTCCTGAGAAGGGGCTACGATCCCTGCAAGTTTAATCAGAATCGGGCAAGAAATGACAAAGTTATAGGCTGTTTCATGCTTTCCCATTATAGCCTATGGGTGAAACAGCAAAACAGGTTTGACGGAATGGAACAGTGTTTTCGAAACTAAACAAAACACTGTTCCGTTGAAACGGAAGTCGAAGCGGAACGCTGCTGTTCCGCACAACCCTAATTGTCAGCTCTAACCCTCAAGTTTGAGCATTAGCTTCTTTCCTCTATGGTTCTTTTATATTCCAACTGCATTTCTCATGATTTCCTAATGTCAGACTTGTTTCTTATTTGAGAACCAGTTTAGGAATTCCTTAAGTTATGTGTATTGTATCTCTCTGAAGTACTTGTCTCTTGCAACCCATATTACAAAATAATCCAGAAATGTTTGCAAATCAAAGCATGGATGGGTAAATTTATCCCTCTTCTGTTGCTAACGTACGGAGAAAAATGTTCTTGGTAAGGACTTTTATACTTGCAAGTGTATCAGTTCATTTTTATAAGGTGACTTTTTCCTTAAAATAAATTCAAGAATCAGAATATTTTTATAGAAAACTGGCTAATTGCCCGCAAGAGTGATTAGGGAGGCGGACACAGGAGAAGGGGATGGGATAGTGCTGCCACCTAATGGCCCATGCTGCCACTTTTCTGCCTCTTGCAGGGAGTGGAGTGGGGGAGTTGAGGCCAGCACTGCTGGTCCTTGGTGCAGCTTTGGGATCATGGCGGTGCTCCCCCATGCTTGGAGCACTCTGATTGGCTGTTTCCGTCAGCCAATCAGAGCGCAAATAAAGCATTACGGACAGACGTAGGCTTTTATAACATTAGGATTATAATAATGTTGTTGCAAATGGAATGGAATTCTGGTACAGCTTTGATCGAGTGTTTTTTCTCATGCTTCTTCAAAGTGTTAGATCAGCAAGTAAATATAGGAACAGTAAGTTAATAGGAAAATTTATTAAACATTGTAATAGAATACTATAATAAATTACATAATTACTGTTGTTACTAATATAATTTATTATTCTTCTTACACCTTGGCTTTGAACTGAGGATTGGTCAAATAACACTTCTAACTTTAGTACTCAGCTGGTCTTTGGTACACTTGTGACTTATGCTTTTTTTTACTTTTTTCACTTTTTGATTGAAAGTATTTTTGAAAGATCACTAAAATGTGTTTTACAAAATATTAACTTACAGAAGAGACTAGGGCAACAAATGTCTCCTACACATTCACAGGTTTTACTGGATGTTCAGGATTTTTCTCCAAGAGCAAAAATGGCTGCTCCAGGACAAAAAATAACTAGGGAACAATCAGGGTTAAGACACTCCTGGGAGAGTGAATTCCTGTACATCTTTTCTTTGAGAGAAGCTACAGCAAAGTCCTCCAGCATCCATAGTGTTTTGTTCTTGTCCACAGGAGACAATGTGTTGCTTGCTGGACTGTATTGCTCCAGCCAAGCAGAGAGAAGAACACAATCCCCATATTTTGCTGCAGGGAGATATTGGCTGACCTTGAACAGTCTGGGTCAGTCAGTTGGGACTGTGCTGTGCACTTCTGTCATCTGTCTGTGGGCAGACTTGGGGCATCTGCAGAGCATAATGGGATGTGTGTACAGAAGTCCCTTAATGATGCAGTGTCAGCATTGCAAGCTCTGCTTCTCAGGGCTCATCATTCAAATGTCTGTTCAGGGTCTCTAGGTAAGGCTTTTTTGTTGTTGTTGCTGGGGGGGGGGGTTTCTGCCAGGAAAACAAACCCAGGAGAATTCTTGCAGATCATTTGAATGTGTGCATGCAGGTTGAAGCAGTAAAATTAAATTAATGACATGTGTGCTAGAAGCACACTGAAAGAAATATAGGAGACCACATTTATTTTCAGTTTTGTCTCAGATGGAGATGCATCAGAAAACATTACGCTTACCTGAATTACAAAGCTGATATGTGTAACTGACTTGGACCCAGAACATGTATAAGCTAGAGATGTCAGTTAATCACCATTAATGTGTTAATTGGCTCATGCATTAACTTTGTTTTACCGCATTAGTCAGCCATGTGGTTTTGGAGCCTGCGCCCAGGCTCTGCTCCACCACTCTCATTGCAGCCTCTGGGCCACGCAGCAGTCAGTGGTGGCAGTGCAGAGGAGCCTCAGGGCAGCCTGGGCCTGGGCTCCAGGCAGCTACAGCAGGAAGGCTGGGTGTGGAGGCAGGGACGTGTGTGCACAGACAGACACACAGATGGGGCAGATTGAGGCCCTCACAGTGAGGGAGAGAGTGGGGAAGGGGCTATGGTGAATGGGGCCCTGGGCTGGGCCGAGTTGTGGGACAGAGCTGTGAGTGGCTTGTCTAGGAGCGTGACTCCATGCCTCTGCGTGCACCCCTGAGGGAGGCATGGGCGGTATATGCCCTCCAGATTTTGTGTGCGGTGCAGAGACGGACTGTCTGCTACAGGCTGGGGCTCTGTGCCCTGCTGTCTTTGCCCCAGGAGCCATGCACTGGCTGCACATCCCCTGACCACCCAGAGGCAGGAAACCAACTTGGTGTTGTGCGGCTCTCGAGGCAAAGGCAGCGGAGCGTGGAGCTCCAGCCCACAGAGGGCAGCCTGCGTTTGGCCCATGCACAAATCCAGGGAGCACATGCTTCCCCATGCCTTTCCTGTGGATGCATGTAGTGGCAGGGAGCCATGCCTCCTCCCCCTCTCCCCCTGGACAAACGGCCCACAGCTCTGTCCCACGGCCCATCCCTGCCCTACTCCCTCCCTCATTGCGGGAGACTTGATTTGCACTCCTTGTCCCTTCCTTCTTCCCCCACCCCCCTCACCCATTCCCTTCCATAGACTTACCTCCTGGGTGCTGCTTGACAAACCACTGGGCTGCATTCTGTAGGGTTACCATATTTTATTTAAAAAAAGGACACCTTTCGGGGCGGGGGGAATAATATGATTAGGTGGGGCAGTGATGTGCCCATGTCCTGCCCCTCGCTCCCCAGCCCTGCTGCTGCCCCTTACTCCTGACCCACAGTACCCTGCATCCTGTCAGGGCATGTGGGCATTCCCTACCCCCTGGGCCACCCCCCCCACACCCCCCTCCCCCATAACCATACAAAATACCTACATAACTTTGAATTTTTCTGTGCGTAGTTTTGAGTTTTTAGCTGTGTGATTAAAATTGTGATTAATTGCCACTAATTTTTTTTAATTGCACAAGTAATCACAATCACTTTTTTTTAATAGTTTGACAACCCTAGTTTAAATACTTATATATAAACAAAATGTGAGAGAATTTTACTTCAAAATAGTTATGGATTTCTAAAAATGGAAACTCATTGCTACAATTTAGAAGAAATGGAAGTAGGGAGAGTTGTTTTGTTTTTTATAGTCTTCTATGTTGAACTGTAGCATGATACATTCCTATGAAATCTTAAATATGTTATTTCTTTGGGAAATCTTGATTTTTTTTTTTTTTTTAGGTAGCTCCAGTTCTATCTGATATTGTGCGCTCGCCACCAAAATCACCTGATGAGAGATCAAGCACACATACAATACCAAGTAAGGTAAGTTTGCTATATAAAATAAATTACTAGGTAACATAATATGCAAATGTGTGGTAAAATAAACTAGAAAGGACTTTTCTGTTAAAGATGATTTATTGCAGAAGTGTTGATCAGGTACTTATCAAGAATTTTTCAGCCTTTTTTTCTCAGCTGGTTTTAAGTATTCTCCTTCCTTATACTCTCCTTCTGTATCCAAATCTAAATGGAAGAACCATATTAAGCATGTCAGCAGTAACGGGGGTCAAACCATTTAATCATTTCTTTTAATTTTATAGTCTTAAATGGAAGCTAGTTGTCAAGTCAGTACATACATATACAAATATGAATAGATAAATTTATGCATATCTACATATGGGTGTGCTCTGAAAGGGAATTATCTCATTATCGTCAGTTTGTAGTGTATGGTCACGGTAGCCCTTTGTGATCCATGTTTTTTAAGTTGTAACCTCATTTGGGGTCCTGGCTCACAATTTGGGAACTGCTGTTGTAAGCGGTTTTGGTAAGAAGTGCAGTGTGCTGTTACTATCCCTTTTTGGGGGAGGGATGGATGTCACAATGTATTAAGCATAAATGGAAGGGTTGATATGTTGCAGGTAGCGGTACTATATCATGAGGTACAATATGATGAGGCATACACTGATTTGAGTAACTTGTGTGCAGTTATTTAAAGAAGATTAAAATGCTCTTGTCTGTTTTCATCCAGCTCTAGCTATCCTTTCTTCTTCGTTTAAGATGATTGTTGTTCTTAATTTTAATTTGAATATTAGATTGGTTTCGTTTCTCTCCTTTTATTCCAGTTCTCCAAACTGGAATGTGCATCAGGAGGTGAATGTGTACAGTGTTGTATTGCAGCAGTAGTTTCATACTTTGCTTGTTGTTCTTTCAGATCTGTGTTCCAGCAGCTTTTATTGTAGTATCACGTACAGCTAGACATACATCATCCTTCCTTTTAAATACTGTTATTGAGAGCAGCAGAAATCAGATGAGTCTTTCATGTGATAATAAAACTGAATGTTAAAATATCTTGTGATTAAAAGCAGTGGAGGTTAAAAAAGCAATATGGCAGAATAGGAAAAACAGTATAGCCTGGTAGAAAAAAGGAGAACTGGAATAGTTGCATAATTGGGGCAATTTGAGTTCTTGTGTCCCAATTAAATAGCTCTTTCATTTAACGTTGTGTAAGGCTATGTGTAAGTTTTTGCAACTTAAATCACATCTGTTGCCTGGTTTTGTGTTATCCTTTTTCTTGTTTAGAACTTAACTGTAATAAATGGATCCATTGTAAAGGGTCAGAAGATGAAAGTTGACTAAATGCATTACTGAGTGTCTCATGATTGTTCTATGTAACAGAAAATAAAAGCAAACTGATGAACTTTTTAGTTGTTGTGTAACATTTGTAATTAATGTGGTACTTAGACCAAACATCATCCTAGCAAAGCAAGTTGTAGCAAGTATGATCCTTTTAAAGCAACAAAATACTCATTTATCTTAGAGTATTGTTTTCTGGAGTTGAAGTTAGATTCCCTAATTACTCAGCCCCATTTAAGTGCCTTCAATTGTGTATAGGAATAGCTGAACACCTATTGGGAGTGGGGGCACGTGCCACAAGTGGTATGCAGCAGGCAGGGAGAACAGCAGCAGTTGCTCAAGGAGGAAAGAGCAGAGCAACAGATTGGACAGGAGAAGGGGTAGGGCTCTACCTTATAGCATACTTGCCAAAAAGATTGCCTTCCACTAGTTTAAACTTTGGAATAATCTCCTATAGGATATGATTAGCTGTTCCATAACTTAGAACAGCTTATAGAAAAAAATACTTATAAAACTATCTCTGGGTATATACTTATGCATCCAAAATCTTTAAGTAAAAGAGCAGCCTGTCTCCCCTCTTTTGTGTTTTTTGTTTTGTGTTTTGCTTCTGTAGTTTGTTCTAAGTGTGTTTTTGGGGTGGTGTGTGTGTGTGTGTGTGTGTTTTCCAACCTTAAATGATGACTGTTCTGTTGGCTGGTGCTATTTTGGAATAACCGGAGTGGCATTCATCTCTCTCTAGTTGTATATTCAGACACTATTGATAACTTTGTGCAAATTAACATGTTACGTCCATAATAAATGGAAATTAAATGACAATTTTTGCTGGTTTGAATGCTAGGCTTAGCTGACAGTTCTTGTTATGTACCTTTATATATTTTTAACTTAAGTCTCAGGTTCCTTATTAAGAAGAATTACTTTCTTTACTCTAGCTCCGTTTGGCCATGTTCAAGTGTTATATTTATACCGGGAGAATCGCCACTTTCCCAGTAGAAACAACAAGCATATACATGTTCACACTGTTTCTCCAGGACCATAAATGGGGATTCTGGGGAAATAAACTGGCTCAACTCCAACCCAGGAGAAGGTGCTCCTGGGAGAGTTTCTCACAGGATAATGAATCCTTGTACGCTTTGCATGGTTTTGGTGCCAGGAGCCAAGCGGAAGAAGCAGTTCCACACGCCCCCTTTCCACTTCTCACACCAGGGAACTCCTGTGTAAAGAGCTGGCAGGGGCTTTTCCCTACTGCTTCAATCCTCCTGGGAACAGAAAGATTGGATCAGCTGCTCCCTATGCTTTCCCCAGACAGATCACCCTGGTTTTGGGATGGTGTAACGAGTAAGGGGGAGAGTACAGTTGCAGATGGAACACCTATACTGCTCCCTCTCCAGGAATCATCTCCAGCAGTAGAAATTTTCTACTCCTAGAAACTAGAGCTATATCAACTGTTACCTGACAGATTCTATTTAACATCAATAACTGTCTTTGGGTAGAAGAATTCAAATATTCTTGAAATTTTCAGCAAGTTGGGGGAAAGAGTATGGCTTTAGAAGAAGAGAAGCTTAGCTGCCTTATCTTGCTGTTTAAATTATCATGCTATATAAATAGAAACTGGAGTAGCTTAAACTGCTCAAATTTTGTTTTTCATTTATTTTTGTGCTGTTGTTATTTTATTCTTATGCTCAGATACCAAGGTATAAAGGACTTCGTAAGCAGGAAAAGTGCTTGGACAAGGCTGGTGAGCAGGTAAAATGCACAAGAGAAGGCACTCCAGGTGTTTTTAGTTTTTCTTTTAGGAAAAAAACATACTAAAATTTTAAAAAATTCCCTACAATGGACTTGATGCATACACTAAAATACAACTAGTGGTATACTATGTAGCTGTGGAAATAACACCTTAAGGCACCATACATAATTTATTGTAAATGCTTAGTAATGATTTCAGCAAGCTCTTCTAAAAGATAAGGCTATTCATGTTGGTCTTGGTCATTTAATTGTTAACTAATGTAGTTGGAGGGGATGACAGCCAAGAGTAGAATTTTAGCTTTGAATTTCCTGGGGCTTTTTCTAAATATATTAATTTGTACACTTCCACAAACTAATCTGTGAATCCATTACCCTCTCCTCCTTTAAAGATTCCTTTTCACATTATGTACAAGGAATAACTAGGTGTCAATGGATAAGTAGAAAGGGTTTTTTTTATAATTATTTTTAATTGAACCATTTGAGACCTGTTAAGAATGTCTTTATGGCTGTTTTCTCATGATTCCTCATAGGTTAATACAAAACGCAATATTTTGCCTGAAGTGATAGAACACCACAGCAGAATTTGTCTAGGAAGTGAAGAAGTATTAGACTTACCTTATAATTATCCCCAAGAATTGCAGTGAGCTATCATGGTTATCAATATAAAGAGACGTGGATCATGTATAGCATTTTTATAGGATGAAAGAACACAAATGTGTTTAAAAATAAAATACCACTGTATGCCTTGCTTTCTTGCATATCATTCTCACTTTCAAATTTTAAAATGTCAAATTTTTAGGATAGTTAATTTGTGGCAGGGGGAGAGCTGGTCAAGATTAAAATAAATATGCATGCTAAAGTCATGCCTACTGGGTACCTTCTCATCTCTACCTCAAGTAATTGTAAAACAAAATGAGTTTTCAGTTGCATGTTGAAATTCCCTACTGAACAGTATTATGGAATAGCGGCGTCGCTATGGGGAAGATTAGCTCCATAATTTAATTTCAAGAGGAATATTGGAAATCCATTTAAGTTCCTTCAGAGATGTTTCTTCATGAATGTGGGCTGTGAATAAAAGTATATCTTCTGACATGTTTTGAGATATTTCTGAGAGCAGGAAGTAGGGGAAAAAATGAGGTACAGGAAGCATGTAAAGAATTACTGCAATTCCTTTGGCTACATTTACTATTTTTTATTGAATAAGATGAAGTTTTTTTTCCCATAATCAGCATGGGGGAGGGGGAAAGCTCCTCCTCTTATTCACATGCAGCAAACCACCACATTAAATGTATTGGCTATCGTCAAATTGGTGCTAGAAGCAGCATGTGCTCAGTCATGGAAACCAGCTAATGAAGTTAAGGGAATGCAGTCCATGCTAAGCATGCCCCTAACACATGACCTATATTGATCAAACATACTGATGGGAACTGTTTTTGTTTGTGACCCTTAAAATAACAAAGCAAGAGAGAAGGGCAGTTGCTCACCCAGGAAGAATGAGCACAGGGCAGCACTCAGAGAGGCTGGAGAAAGCTCCATCTAACACCCTCCTCTAATGCCAGACGTGCTAATAGGAACCTTTTGTTGTGTGGGGGGGCCCTTTTAAAAAAAAAAAAAAAAAAAAAAAAAAAAGGTGGGGAGGGGGGCAGGTGTTCCCTCTGCAGGGACCTGGCACTGGGCCTGTACCAGAAAGGCCCAGGCCAGCCCTGACACCCTCCCCTAAGAACAAAATGCTACATTTGATAACTGAAAAGGCCTGAAATGTTGATGGGAGCCTACCACAAGGATAGGTTAGTACAGTCTATTTGAAAAAGAGATGGTGCCTATTGTGCTCACTCCCCCTCAGTACCAACTCTTTCAGGTCATTGTGAGCCACTGCGTTGAGTACATTTAGACTTCCTCATTACTCCCGCAGCTGAGATGTGCCTTTCTTTCCCAGTTCCAAAGTTTCCTGTTTCTTCACCATTTTTAAATGTCTAGTAGACATCATCAAACTTCTGTGTAGCTGAGAGGCTCTGCTGCCCCCTCTCTGCATGTCACATGATTAGTGTGGCTTCTCCTCTGTGGGGTGGAGTTGAACCAGGCAGCCCTGTGCCTCATCTGCATATAATTTTTTGGGAGGTCCCATGACTGGAACAAGGTGCTCTTGTTGCAACCTGTGAGTGTGGGGCTAATTAGCATGTGGATCCTTTGTGGAGGGTATCTAGAATACACACACATAATAAGCAGTGCTGAGCTATGGAGTCACCATGGCTTGAAACATTTTTGGCTCTACTGGGGCCCAGCCTGATTAACTAAATGGTAAATCCTTAGCCTTTTGTCTCTGGACTAACATAATGCACAGCTCATACTACGTATAAGTAGGTACAAAAGTGGTGCTTAGAAGTGTGTTTATGGAATATCTGTGCTGAAATTGCAGCTGTCGGGGTTGAGGCCAGAGTCAGGCCCACAACAACCTCCTGTTCCCCTCTGCAGTTTCTGCTCTCCTCTCTGTCCTTTTGCTTCCCTGTCTTCTCCTGCTCCCCCCTCCCCCCCTTCATACAGCTTGCTTCCACATTGTGCTTGGCTTGGGGAAGGAACAGAGGCTGAACAGGGTCTGGCAGTAAGGGGGGTGGAGCAGGAAGGCTGCCAAGAGAAGGGGGGAGGGCAAGGGAGCTATCTGATCCTGAATCTAATGATAGGGGGCACCCATCTTGTTGTTCTGTGTTGTTATAGTCTCAACTTTTAGGATTTTCAAGGCTTAGGAATTATTGACTTATTTGGATTTTTTTTTTTTTTTTTAAATGGAGTATATTTTACTAGAAACGGGACTGCATGTAGTTTAGGTAAGGGGTATCAAATATACGGTCTGTGGGTTGGATCCAGCCCATGGAGCTGTTGTTTGATTCCTAGAGGGGCTGGGAATTTGGGGGTAGAGCCTGCTACTGAACTTGGGATATGGAGCTTTGCTGGCGATGATGTTGGTGGCAAGGGGCACGTTAAGGTTTTAACCCTGGTGCCTCCCTGAAATTGCTTGCTCTGCTGCTGAAGGTGGGTCCGGATATGGCCCCTGGGAACCAAACCAATTTGATGCCTCTGATTTAGACAGTGGTGGATTAAGATTTATTGGGGCCCTGGGCAAACAGACAATTGGAGGACTCCTGCATCCCATTATAAACATGAGTGTATCAAAAAGCATTAATAAATAGATGCGTTAAATGTTTACAGTGTGCATTAATAAATAAAGCCCAACATGTGATATTGAAATTAACTACTCAATTTTGCCAGGCACAAAACTACAAAACAACTGCCTTAGGAAAATTACTCGCGTGTGTGAAATTGCCATAAATGTATAATAATACAAAAGGAATAATGTTTTAGTTTAGTGGTCATGTAGACTTTTGTTTGACTTCTGTATTAAAAAAAAAAAAAAAAAAAGTACGTTGTACCTACACTATGGGAAACTACTTCAATAAAAATACAGGCCATGTTTATTGGGGTGTACCGATAAAGGTTTTCTTGGCCAATACCAGTAGTTGGTTATTAACTGACCATATCAGCCAATGCTGATCTGATAACCAATATTTAGTAATAATGAAAGTCATTTTAAACTACTGACATAAACCTCCTTTTTTGGGGGGGGCATGCTCCAACAGCCACCTGCTGCACATTATCAGCATCCTGATGCTTAAAAATGGCAGCAGGGGTGCTTGAACTAGAGCTCATCAAATGAGATTTAGTTTAAGTGCTGCCACCACCATTTTTAAGCTCGGGGACACCAATACATGAGACACTGTGTAGTACTTCAGCTAGAGCTGCTCTAATTTAAGCATTATTTACCCCTGCCTTGGAGCGCACACAGGTGCCAAGGGGCAGCTGTCTGAGCCTGCCTAGCAGGGCTGATGGTGGGGGGGAAAGTATGAACCTTTGTGGCTGCTCAGGACTGGGTGGTCTCTGGGCCTGGAGAAATGGAGAAACTGGGCCACAACTCCCCTAAAACTGGGCCCCAGCTCCTGGGAGCTAGACTCCAGCAGGGGAGGAGGTCTTCCCCTCCTGGTGCTGGTGCTGCTGCTGCCAAGGGCTGGGCAGGGTGGGCCTCCCTATTCAATGGGGGAGGCTGAATGGACCTAGCTGGGTAGAGGGTGGTGTGGCACATGCCTGCCTCTCCTCCCTGTTCCCTGCCCCTCCCTCCCCCCTGCTACAGCCAAAGCAGAGTTGAGCAGGGCAGGGGCAGATATGGTCTGTCTGCTGTGGGCTTGGGTCTCTTCATCCTTTCCCCCAAGGGCCCCGTACCACCCATGTGCCCCTGACTACCTAGCAGCAGGAGGTACAACTCACTGCCCCTACTGCTGTCAAGTGGGCAGGGAGTGCATGGCCTGCACAGGTCTCCCAAGGGAAAGTTAGAAAGGCAGCAGAACAGAGAGCCCCAAGCCCACAGTGAGCAGCCCACATTCATCCCATGCACAAATCTGGGACGGGGGGCACATGCCCCTTCCTATGCCTCCCGCAGGGGTATATGCAATAGCAGGGAGCTGCTCCTCTCTTTCACACCACCCCCCTCCTTCCCACCTGTGGCTCTGCCCTACCCCCTCACCATGGAGACCTCAATCTGCTCCCTTCCTGCCCCCCCTCGCTTACCCATGTCCCTTCTCTCTCTCTCCCCCTCCCCCCCCCATTACACTTGCCTGCAGGGAGCTACTCTGCACGCTGCCTGGCTGTTTTCCTGGCCAATGGAACCCAGGGACCCTGATTGGCAAGGCCTCCTGAGCCCAGGCCCCATGGGCCCGTGTGTTAATCTACCTAGAGATTTACATTATTCAGGTCTACGTGAGAATTGTCAGAATCTTCTTGTCAGGCTACCACATGTCTTTGTCTGAACCTTTTCTGGTTACCATGGAACACATTGGAGGTGTAAAGACCATTGAAAGGCTAAATATTTTTTTTAATGACAGATCAGGAGTTTCTCAGGAGGTTGCATGTACTTTGTCCAACAATTTTCCTGACTGGACTGCCTAATAAAATGGCATATGAATAACCTTACCTTTAAACAGCCAGTTCCCCAGTCTCTTTTGCATAATTTCATTTTGTACAGTAGGGGTATCATTAAGGCTGAAGGAGGGTGGCTGAGCTGGTCTGTGGCTGGAGCTAGAGTGTAGGGCCAGTTCAGTAGAGACCTGCATGCAGTGCGCACCCCACAGTAGCTCCCTGTGCTGCATGCAGAGTATATGCCTGATCCAGCTCTGCATGTGTGTGCAGCGCTTGCTATGCCTGCTCCAGGGCTTGTGCTGCATGCAACATGTGGAGTGGACCTGGCTGCATGGGTGCTGTGTGTACCCATTAATTATTTATTAGACTTTATTAGATCCATTTAATTAAAATAAATTAAAATCTAATAATTTAATTTTAATTTAAGGATTTATTAGACCCATTTATTAGATCTGAAGTTGGTCTAATAAAAGATATCAGATTCACCCAAAGAACCTTGTCTGCGTGCAGCAGAGTGTTGGCACCACTGTCTACTAGGTAGAGCTTAGGGATCGTTAATGCACAATTAACCATTAAATGGAACATGAAATATGAACGCAGACAACTTAGTGTCCTAAAATCAAAGCCTAACTTTATTAGAACACCAAGTATTATCTTAGCTTCAACCTGTACCTGGCACAACACCCCAGGAACCACACATCTCAGTTAAAGGCCAACAACTGTCAATGGTCTACAAGTTTGCCTGTGTAGGTAGCATGTTCTCCTGTGCTGTCTACATTGATGACGAAGTCAATGCACGACTAGCAAAAGCTAGCATGGCCTTTGGCAGATTCTGTAAGGCAGTCTGGGACCGCAGAGGTTTCAGAATGTGGACAAAACTGAAGGTTTACAAAGTGTCATCCTTCCAACCCTCCTTTATACTTGCAAAACCTGGACCAGTGAACTAAGAAACTAAACCACTTCTACTTGTGCTGCCTGTGAAAGATGCTAAAGATCAAGCGGCAGGACAAGATTGTGGACGCCGAGGTGTTCGGAAGATAAACTCTCCCTAGCATTCATACCCTGCTGAAATTGGCACAGCTAAGATGGGCTGACCACCTCTCAAGAATGCCTGACACTCTCCTGCCAAAGAAAGTCTTCTATGGTGAACTGTCAAATGGAGTATGCTTTTGCGGTGCACCAAAGAAGCGGTACAAGGACACCCTAAAGGTGTCCCTAAAGAGTTTTGCATCGACCCAGAGTTGTGGGAGCAAATCACTCACGACCATCCATCCTGGAGGTCCGAAATCCAGAACAGAGCACTGGCTTTTGAACAGCAACACACGGCAGAAGCAATGAAGAAACACGTGGCCAGGAAAACAAAAACATCCTATATCCAGTCCTCATCACTCTCCTACCCCTGCTGCAGCAGATTGTTGAAAGCAGAGATCAGACTACATACCTACTTACTCGCATGACCTAGCCTCCACCCCCCTTCATTCTCTTCCCTTTCTCTTTTTTCTCCTTTTCGCTTTTCTCCTTCCCTTTTTCTTTCCCACGTCTTTTCTCTCTTCTTCCTTCCCCTCCCCCCACTGGATGCAGTCATCTTCGCCCGCGAAGGACAAGAGTATATTATCTTAGAAGTTTCTATATTCAGAGAGAGAAAAACACTTAGTTCAATGATCTCACCCAATCCCGGATGTTACTTTGCTCAACAGAAAAAGCAGACACTCAGTTCCTGAAACAAAGGGTGTATTGTTGGCTGGGATGGTCCAGACAGGTGTTGAAGGCTGGATCAATGATGACAATGACGCACTTAACTTTCTTGCTTTTATGCTTTTCTTTAACTTCACTTCTTTGACCCCTCGCTTTCGTACTGGTCTCTCCGCTGTCAGCATATTGTCCATGTTTTATGCTTTGCTCCACAGACCCATCATGAGGACACCTCTTAATTTGGCATTTGTTCTAGCATCTTACTCTGGGCATTGTCCATTGATCTCCCTTATCACCTTTTCATTAACATATCCAATTATTTCATCTCTCTGATTCATTTGGTTAGTACCAAGTTTAGTTAATTTGAGCTGGTAACAAAGCTACTACTGTGTTGTGTTAGAAGAACTTCTCACAGTGATAGAAAAAGAAAGAAACATCATGTGAGCAAACTCAAGGTCACAAGCTGTTTGCAAGAGGCAAGGCCAGTGATATTGCAGAAAATGTCAGATAACCATGAGGCTATGTAGAACTTAAGCAATTATTAAATAAGGCTAAATATAAAAGAAAACTTTAAACAATACTCCAGTTCACCACTCTGTAAACAGGTGCAACTTTAAAACATAAAATATGACAAGCTAGCCTAACACCAGAGGGTCTAGGGCACAGGCTCTATGGCCAGTCCACATAAGGCCCCAGGTCATCTCTGCATGCTGGAAGTAACACTTGGGGCCAGTCTGGTAGGATGCCGCATGCCGAGCGTACCCTGGCTCTCTTTGGAGCTTCCCATGAAGAGGAAGCCCCAAAGTGGGGGCTGGTGCATGCTGCACATAATGCATGGGTCTGGACCAGCCGCGCACACTGCATGTGGTACAGGGCCAGCACTGGGTCTGTGGTGCATGCAGCACTGTGCTAGCCCGGCCCTGCATGCTAGCTTTGGCATGCACAAACTGCCTGGGGCTCTGTCTAGACTGAACCTAGAGCCAGCATGGGGCCAGTCTGGCACACCCTGGACCAACTCCTTGTACTCTGTGCAGCATCCATAGTGCCAGGTCCAGCCTTCATGCCAAACCAGTTCTGCATTGTGTATAGGGTCAGTCTGAGACCCATTGGCTGAATCATATGGCTTCACAGGCCATATGATAATATTTGGCCCATTGGCTGTATATTAGATATCCCTGGTGTGCACCAAGGAGAATGCAGATCCTTGGACCCATAGACTGCTGTAAGAGAACCAAAAAATTAAAAGCTGCTGAGTTGATATGGTTAGAAAAATTCTAATGGAACCTATGTTGTTGGAATTTTACCAATTGACCAAAACTAAAATCCATGAATTTTCAAGTTCCTATTCCAAAACTGTGGTTATACTAGAGTTTTTAAAAAAACTGCTGCTAGGATGTATAATGTGCAAAATCTATACAATTGTTCCCTAAAATTTATTCTGAGAAATGGCTGAACTGCTTTTGATGACATTTTCCAAAATAAATAAAAAAATTAAAATTGGTGTAACTTTATGCTTCAAACCTTGGATGATTTAAGGTTTGGCAAAATTACAAGCCTTACAAGGAAAAGTAGACCATCTCAGTCATCACAGCTGCTGTATGACTGAGTGGTGTGTGATATAAAAAGGTGCTTTAGGTTTCTTCTTCCTATCCCAACTCCCCAATCTTCTAGTGTGTTCTTTAACTTGTACAGTGATCATCTGAATCTGATAATCTGTCCTGTGCAGCGTTTGACACACATGTTTGTGTTCTATTTTATGAGAGAAAGCAAGAAAAGCACGTAGTGGTATTTGGTTAATTTTTATTTCCAAACCAGCCATCTTCTGGAACGCTTCTGGGTCAGTCACTACCCTTAGAAAAGGCCTCTTAGGACATTCATGAAAGTTTGTAAGATAAAGAAAAGTGGTGTCTATGCAAAACATTATTTGTATACTCTTTCCCAAGTGGAACATGCAAAACGCCTCCAAGATTTAGCCTAATGCTAGCAACTTTCTCTGATCAGGTCAGAGTTAACACACTTCTTTATTTCAGTGCTTATTTTGCTAGTGCCAAGTAATTAGGTACCATTTAACTAGGAACTGAGTTCTAGATTTTGCATTTTAATAAAGAAATTACCAAATATCTATTGTTTTACATTGGGCAAAAAGCCTTAAAGGAGAGTAAGTGATCATGCATCGGATCATATTTTTCTCATCTATGCTGGGCTCTCTGTGTATGTTTGGCATAGCAGAACCAGAGATCTGTAACAGGGCTATGTACTTTGGCCTTAAGCAGCAGCAGGTGTTTATGACCAGGCCCATTGTATCTGCCATTTCCATGCTGATCCTTAGCACATAGGTTTGATGGAGAATAAATGAGATGTAAATTCCAGCAACTGATTTGGAACTTAAGATCAGAGTTCCTTGAACTCTGCAGCACAATAGGCTTACTTTAAATTTAAACTTAACTTTAAATCAGCTTAACTGTCACAGCATACACACGTATGTGGAGCAGTCTCAACGTAAATGCGGCGCAGTAATTAGTTAAGTTGACTTAACTTACAAGATGGCTGCCACCATGTCAAGGAGCTGTACATGTGTACATTTCTACGTGGCTTAAGTCAATTTAGTTAAGCTGCCTTACTTTAAGTTGACTTAGTACATGTGTATGCACCCAATGTTATTTCCTGATTAACCTAAGATCATAGCCTGCCTTTTCTGCTTATACCCTCTTTCCTTTTGTTGAAAAAGCAATAGAAATAGAAAATTTAGCGTGCTATAGTTTTGTGTCATTTTGACGTGCAGGCAATGTTTCTGTTCAGTGATTTGGGACTCTGAGGAAAGAGAGGCTAATGGAGAAACATTTGAGAGATTCCATCCTGGTCTTTAGTTATTTAATTTGAGTGATTCTCTTAATTCTATTGCCAAGCTGTCTTCCCGTCTTTATCATGGCATGAAGGAAGAAGCTCTTTCTTTGCTTGTTGTCTTTAATTTTAATAAATGCAGGTGGTAAGTTTACTTTCAGTGTGAAATTTTGATGAACATGTAGTTAATGGCTGAATTTGATATCTTGTAAGGTGTAGTTGTCTACAAATTTAAAAGCTAAAATGTATACTATTTGATCATTTAAGGAAATTGAAATTGTTTGCTTAACTCAGATTTTCTGTTCTTCAGAAGTTCTCTCTGGCTTGAGAATAAAACTACCTTCTATGTGAGGTATTCTCACACAAACGTGGCTCTTCAGTATTTGTAGTGCTTGGGCTTGAAGTGTGTTGCTCCTTATTACAGAGGACAAAGGCTGATAATATCAATTTTGGAAGAAATTTGTTACAGTTTGAAGTCATTTTCTTTGGTTTTGGAAGGAAAGTTGTGGTTGATCTCACTCCTGCCATATTCTGGTTTGGTGCATTTAGAGCTCAGTATTCTGCAGAGTGATTCAGTTGAAATAAAATTAGAGTGCAGGTGGGAACTTTAGAAGCAGCAGGTCTAAAAAGGATTGAAAAAGTTAAAGCAGTGCTAAAATTGCTGTTTATTTCTTTGAGTTTCTTTTAAGCAAGAAATTTATAATGCCCACACATAGTTTGTAGTCTGTTACTGAAATTAAAGTACTGTTATCAAGGCGAGTTTTCATGAACACACATTAAAGGTGTTTGTACTAGTGTAACTAAATTTAACTTTGAAAGTAGTTTTAGTTTAACCAACAGTTGTTTTTATGTAGACCACTCCAAATTGTCAGTATTAAAAATATTGTTATTAATTATATGTTCCAGCAATAGTAGAACTTGCAGCTTTTGAAAGTAGTATTTATCTTTGGCTATAGTCAGGGCTTGTATTCATATTTGGTGTGTGGTTTGTTTTTTCTTCCCCCCCCCCCCCCCCCATGGGTTCCTTTTAGTCAGTTTTTAGTAAGATGGCATGGAACAGAAGTTGAAGATGTACTCTTCATTTATTTTTAATTTAAATGTGGAAGATCTGGATAGTTATAGACTGCAACTAAAACTGTCATACAAAATAGTAAATCTTATCAAATTGTAGTAAATATTTTGAATTATGCTATTTTGGCTGGTTTGACTTGACTGTTAAAGTCATATCTAGTAGCGCAAGTCCAACAACAAATGGGAAAGGATAAAGAATGATCTCTCCTTAGCAATATGATGGACTAGATTATTTATAACTATGATAGTAATGGTTAAAAAAATACTTTTTCCCTTTTTTCTTGGAATTAATTACATGGAGAACTAAATACTGTATATTCTGATTTGTCCTTTCTTAATCATTGCATTACAGTTGCTCAAGAAAAATATCTGTTAAGTGTGATTTTTTTTTTTTAAGGTTGCTGAAGCCAGTGTAAATGATACAAGTATCTCATCAGGAGAAACTAAGAGCAAAAGCAGCATTCACTTTCTGCCAAATGAAACAAAGCTAGATTTGCAAGTACATAACAAAGACTTAAATACCAAAGAGAAAAGTGATCCAGGTGTGGATGAGGATGATGTGGAAGGAGATTCTTTTTTTGATGATCCCATACCCAAACCAGAGAGAACTTATGGCTGGTAAGTAAATAATGTTTACAAGATAATGCACATTTCTTTTATGCTCAACAGGCTTGCAAAATATTCAGGGTTAAGTCAAATTTGCATATAGCCTTATGAAGTGTCACTTAATTCTTCTAACATATCCAGCATACTGGAAAGATGAAGCCTTACCTTTGCATACTTATTTGCCAAACATGAGCATCTGATGTACAAATCTATGCTGCTTGAGTACTGGTGCTGTAATCAGACCTACAGTAGCTGCATAGTTGGGCAAAGAGAAGCCTTACCTCTTAAGATGGGGCAAAATCTAACCTATATATACAAAGAAGGATTATAAAATTGATATCTTGGGAAAGATACTTCCCTGCTTATGGAAAAAATCCCTTATGAATTGGATGGATCAATGTTCACATTCAATTTTTTCTCTGTGCAGGTTGTGTTTTTGTTTTTTTAAGAAGCATATTGTTTTTCTGGGGAAATTTTTTTTTAAGGTTCTGTGCATTCGGGCACTTGCTGTAGGATCTGATAATGATTGAAAATACTGAAAAAATATGATCTGCCCAGTTATAACTGTATTATAAATTGCAGTTCTAGAAAACTAAACATAACATAACATATGGCACAAGTGCAAATTGTACAGTTTTAACATCTATTTGTAACCTTTTAATCGTTCAAAAACATAATAATATATTAACATAATAATCTTGGTCCTGGGGCCAATTTTGTTCGGTGTCTTTGTTACCGAGTCACAGTTGCTGCCTGTGAAAGGCTAGTAAGTTTCAGTTACTGGGTAGTCCCTGGCCTCTGACTGGGAAAAGGTTTGCCACTCACTCCGCTCCAGAAGAGACTACTCCTGTCCTTGCTTAATCTTGCCCGCCACGACTTTGATGGAAAATTTATAGTAGGTAATGTTCGGTCCGAGAACAGTCAATCCTTGAGTGGGAAAGGAATAGCAAGAATTATCCCAGTCTTGTACAGCACTGTCATTTGGGACTGGCCTTAAGGGCCACATTTTTGGAGCTCCTCCAACCCCTACCCTCCCACCTTGTACCTCTAGAAATTTAATTACTTAAAGTCCTATCAGCAACCAGCCGTGTTGCTGTAGGTGCCAGATTTAGCTCATGGGATACCCGAGAGTCCATCCCTTATAACCAGGAATCCTGTTTTTCCCTGAAAAAAAATTGCAAATTCTCTGACTAAACCCCCCCAAATCTGTAATTAAAATTAAAGCCCCCCCCCAGCCCTACTGGTGCTCCTCATTTCCCCCCCCAGCCCTGTCAGAGGAGGCTACAGGGCCAGGGACCCAGGTCCTCAGCCTCCTGCCTCCAACAGAAGGCAGCGGCTGTTGCAGGAGAAAGAGCATGGAGCTGGCTTCCCCCCTGCTGCCTGCCTGCTCTGGGAGGGGAGGGGATAGGACTGGCTCCTGGTTGCAGCACGCGCTCCTGACAGGTGGGGGAGACCTGTGGCCCCCCTTCCCTGCCCCCCCCTTCCCAGATCTGTGCGTGGGGCGGAGACAAGGCAGGGGTGCGCTGCGGGGGCGTGCAGCAGTGAGGGGCACAACCCCACGCTGCTGCCGCCCATGCAAGTGAAGTGTAGCCAGGGCAATGTGGAGCTCGCAGAGGCAAGCAGCCCCACTCTGCCCTGTTGCACCAGGCTGCACATGCTGTGGAGGTCCTGGGGGAGGGCAGAAGGGAGGGGAGCACGAGCCTGCAGTGTGCACCCGCCTTGTCTCTGCCCTGTGCATAGATCTGGGGGGCATGGGTCCCCCCTGCCTCCTGAAAGTGTGTGCTGTGGTGGGGAGCCGGCCCCACCCCCCTGTCCCTGAACAAGCCACCTGTCGCCTCGTCCTGCTCCTCACCAGGGCTCTGAAGCCACACAGTGCGGCCCCAAGCCCCACACACTGACTAGCAGGGCAGCAGCCTCAGCCCTGCCCACTGCCCAGCTCCCTCCCTATGGGGGCTTCAGTCCTCCCATTCCTTTACCTGCGGGAGCTGCTGTCCAGGCTGCCTGTGGCTATGTGCGTGTACATGCATGTGGCGTCCCCTGCCCTGATCCCGCTCCCTCCGAGCCTCCTGCAGACAGGAACTGTGCCAACCTGCAGAGGGCTTGCTGCAAAACTACAAAATCCATGGGTTTCTCTGCTAAAATGAGAAATCTGTGTTTTACTCCATTTTTTCCATGGGAAATCAAAAACTGGGATCCCTGCTTAGAAGAATAATGAAAGTTGAGCAGCTCAGCTGCTCTACACCCATCTGGTGCTTGGCTTGCTCTGATGTGTGTTCACTGCTGAACCCAAATTCTTGGGGCTTTGTGGGCTCTCCCACCGCTGGTGCAGTCTCAGCTGCACAGCTGAGGCTTGTGATCCCTGCGGGGGAAATGACCGAGTCTTGATCAGCTATTTCCTGGCTCGGCCACAGAGCCTGTGCGAGGTTCTGGTCCTGCGCCCTCTCTGGACACTGACTTACATAGATAGATAGTCATAGATCTCCAGCATCAGTCTTGCTCCCCGTGAAGTTTCCTGGTTCAGCCAGGTCTGGGTGAGGTGCTCACTCCAGCTCTTCCGACTTTGCGCTGGTTTGACTGCCTAGGTAAGTCCTGGGTGCTCGAATGATTCAGGCCAGGGTGCGAGCAGGGTCTTTCTCTCCTTTCCTTTACCAACCCTGCCACAGTCTTCATCAGTGACCTGGAAGATGTCTTAAAGTGCACCCTCAGCAAGTTTGCAGGTGACACCAAGTTGTGGGGAGTAGTAGATACACTGGAGGGTAGGGCTAGGATTCAGAGTGACTTCAACAAATTGGAGGATTAGGCCAAAAGGAATCCCATGAGGTTCAACAAGGACAAGTGCAAAGTTCTGCACTTAGTACAGAACAATCCCACGTACAGGCTGGGGACTGACTGGCTGGGCAGCAGCTCTGCAGAAAAGGACCTGGGGGTTACAGTGGACAATAAGTTGAATATGAGCTAGCAGTGTGCCCTCGTTGCCTAGAAGGCTAACGACATACTGGGCTGCATTGGTAGGTGTGCTGCCAGTAGGTCAAAGGAAGTGATTATTCCCTGCTTTCCAGCATTGGCGAGGCCACATCTGGAGTACAGCATCCAGTGTTGGGCCGCCCTTGGGCTGTGGACAAATTGGAGAGAGTCCAGCAGAGGGCAACAAAAATGGTGAGGGGGCTGGGGGACATGACTTGCGAGGAAAGACTGAGGAAATGGGGCTTATTTAGTCTAGATAAGAGGAGACTGAGAAGGGTTTAATAGCAGCCTACAGCTACCTGAAGTGGGGTTTGAAAGAGGATGGAGCTAGACTGTTTTCAGTGGTGGCAGATGATGGAACAAGAGCAACGGTCTCAAGTTGCAGCAAGGGAAGTTTAGGTTAGATATTAGGAAGAATTTTCTCATGAGGAGGGTAGTAAAACACTGGAACAGGTTACGCAGAGAGGTGGTGAAATCTCCATCCTTGGAGGATTTAAGACACAACTAAAAAAAGCTTTGGCTGGGATGATTTAGTTGGGGGTGTTTCTGCTTTGAGCAGGTGGTTGGACTAGATGACCTCCTGAGGTCCCTTCCAAACACTAATTTTCTATGATTTTGTATTGGTATTAGGATTTTCCTTCCGTTTTAGTAATGAATGAAGTTTTAGAAACAACCTTTCTCCTCCAGGATTACAGAAGCAGGCAAAATGTAATAAGCTGTTCAAAAGCAGTGTAAGTTGAATTTATCACTGAATAATAATACTTTTTAATTTCCTACCTGGAAATGCTTGAAAGACAATAGATTGAATCAAACATTAAGTCTTTGAAATGCTTTGAAATGGCATCAAGATAGATTTATCTCACTACCGCTTATTAAAATAATAATAATAAAATAAAAATATGAGCATCCAAGAAAATAATCTTTAAGCAGCAAAAGTAGGAATTGCCTAACACAGAATAAATCTTAATATATCAGGTGAATTGGGTTTTCCAAACTACATATCATTAGTTCAGTTCATTTCCTTATCTATTCCACATACCTTCTTAGACTCTTATCTTTAATACTAGCCAATTGCCTATCATGAGTGACAGATTTAAAATAACAAAGGAGTGTTTATGTGGCCAACCCCTGCTGCCCCCCGCCACCCTCTCACCCTTCAGGGTCGGCCTCCCTGCACCGCCACTGCCACCTCCTCTAGCCACAGCCTGCCTCTACCTCTTCCCTTGAGGAGCAGGGCTTCCCTCTGGCTCCCTGTCTCCCCTCTGTCCCCAGCGCTTCCCCCTCCCTGCCAGCTGTTGGGTGGATATGTGTGCACCTGCCTCTACCCCCTGGTTGCCTCCCTGCCCAGGCCCGCAAAGCCAATTGCCACTCACCCTTTTTGCAGTGCATGCGCAGTTGAACAAAAACATTACAGACAGACAGACTAAGCCCTCTATTATTTTAGAATATGACTTCTGTAATTAGCAGGCTTGGTAGCAAGTAAGGTATTTTTTGTTTGTCTAAACTTTAGTAAATGAATTGGCAAAATGCTAATTAATAAGGCTATAAAGAAATTATTTTCAAGACAGTTCCTTTAGAAAGAATGTTATGGTGTAGGTGTATCTGCAGTTTAGTAGATAGGTCAGTATCGACCTGGAAGGATGTGGGTAATGGGGTCCCTTGGGGTTTGGTCCTTGGACCTGTACTCTTTGGAATCTTCATCAGTGATTTGGATGTGGGTGTGAAGTGTACTCTGTCTAGGTTTGTGGACGATACTAAATTGTGGGGTGAAGTGCACACTCTAGAGGGTAGGGAACGATTGCAGACAGACCTGGACAGGTTAGAAAAGTGGGTGGTACACAATAGGATACAGTACAAGGCTAGGTGGAGAGTGCTGCACCTAGGGCACAAAAATACCCAACACACCTACTGGCTGGGAACTGACCCTCTCAGCAGCACAGCAGTGGAAGGGGATCTCCAAGTCATGGTGGACTCCAGGATGAACATGAGTCGTTCATGTGACGAAATCATCAACAAGGCTAACTGCACTTTGTCCTGCATCAGCAGATGCATGACAAGTGGATCCAGGGAGGTGATGCTTCCCCTCTATGCAGCATTGGCCGGACCGCAGTTGGAGTGCTGCGTCCGGTTTTGGGCGCCGTACTTCAGGAAAGACGTTGATAGACTCGGGAGGGTCCAGAGGAGGGCCGCTCGTATGGTTGGGGGCTTGAAGGATGGGCCCTGTGGGGAAAGACTGGGGGACCTGGACCTTTTCAGCCTCTGCAAGAGTAGCCTGGGAGGTGATCTTGTGGCCGCCTACAAGTTCGTTAGGGGGATGCAGCAAGGGATCGGAGATGCTCTGTTCATCGGGGCACCTCTTGGAGTGGTAAGGAACAATGGTCACAAACTGACAGAGCGGATTTAGGCTGGATATGAGGAAAAACTTCTTCAAGGTAAGGGTGGCCAGAATTTGGAATGGGCTTCCAAGGGAGGTGGTGCTCTCCCCTACCTTGGGGGTCTTTAAGAGCAGGCTGGATAGGCATCTGGCTGGGGTCATCTGAACCCAACACACTTTCCTGCCTAGGCAGGGGGTTGGACTCGGTGATCTGTTGAGGTCCCTTCTGACCCTGGCATCTGAATATAGGACTGTCCATCTGGTGTCCCTTGGGCTGCCCTATGGCTTGGAAGAAGTTAAGTTGCAGCCCCCAGGCTTCTGCCTGGTCGATGCTCCCCTTGTTATTCTGTCTGTTGTTGCCCTCCAGCAGCATCCCTGTTTTCCCCCTGCTCTCCCTCCCCACCATACTTATGCTTTAAATGTGTTGGAAGACTAAGCGCAAAATAAAATTCTGTCCATAATCATCCTGTTAGATGAGCAATAGGTACCATATATAAGGTCACTCACAGCTTGGAAATGAATACACTTTGGGGAATGTTGAAGATTAATTTTAGCTTTATTGCACTTTTCATAATGTTATATTCATAATTAATGTGTTAGCTTAGTATTTAGTATTTCTATTCCTACATATGAAATTCAAGTAAACTGATTTTAATGCCACGATGAAATAAATCCATTTTGCTTTAATGTCAGGGGCATGACTTCATAGAGATACAAATTTTGCTAAGCAAATCTCATCTTGGTTATAAAGCAGGAATAGGTTGATATATTTATTTATGCTTGCTTTTTTTCCTCCCCTCTCCTCTCTGCTCCATTTTATTTGTGGGGGTAACAAAAGGCCCCCTGATAACAATAGTGACACTGAAGATGATGCAGGAGATCTGTCTGTGACAAAAGCCAGGCAGCCATCTTTGCATAGGTGAGAAGTGAATCTTTTGCTCAGTACTTGCCTCGGCAATCACCCAGTATAAATATTTCACCCTCTTTTATTTTTTATTTTTTATTTTAGATTGTAGAATGAATAGTCCCTGCCTGTGTTTTACTGAAGACAGTATTTCTGTCTAGTTGTTTGCATATTTAAGGGACAGTAGAAGAAAGTCATGTGTATAGTTTTAATTATTTCCCTCTTTAGGAAAAATGAGCCCAACAAACAAGGACGAAACGTAGCATCTCTTTCTGATGTACCACCCCTGAAAAGTGGATTAAGCTCCCTAGCTGGAGCGCCTTCACTAAAGGAACATGACAGTAAGTGGGGATATTTAAATCCTTTTCTATCTCAAGTGAAGTAGAGAGAACTTTCAGTTCTGAGAAACTAAATTTAGGTATAAGGGTGAATAATAAGCTAGTACTCTGCCTCCTTGTGGCTGTAATGTATGTTACAATGTGCTTTTTCACTGCATCATCCCATACTCTTTCAGGCAGTGTGATGTAGGAAGGGCCTCTTGCCTAGATTTTTACCTGTCAACCTATACCAATCGGGATTTGTTAGGGGGGTTTTTTGTATTGTTTTGTTTTTAAATCAAAGTACCTATTTTAGCTATGTTCTGTGATTTATGTACAAAACAGCTTCATAAAGCTTCACCATTAATTTTAATTGAAAATAAGACTTAATATTTTTCATAATATTTTTTCACAGACAGGTGCAAAAATTTGGGGGTATTATCTTGGTGGATCAAAAGAGACTGATTGAGTACTGTAGTGTGAAAATAAATAACCAGTCTTGCTGACCTAAACTGGACTGTCTACATATATAAAGTTATTTACCATATCTAAGTGTTTGCACGGTTGGCTTATTGCATATATGGAAAAATGTTACTACTTTTAGCTGGTGACTGGGTATGTTTAAGTAGAGGTTGAGTACCAAAGAATAACATGTCCAATTTATAATTCAGATATTTTTGTTTACAGATTCAAATAGAAACTCTGTTTTGAAAGATCTGCATTTGGTCAATGCAAAACTTGGATCGCTTGAATTAGGTAAGTAATAGTTGGAGCAAGAAAACTTGAATGTCCTAGTTGGGAGTTCTAGCTCAGTTCCTGAGAGAAACTCTGAGACCTTGAAATAGGGATAACCAGTCAAAACCTTCAGTTTTCCATTATCAATCACTGGGACTCTTCCTTAAGTTAGGACAGTACTGTGTGGTCTGCTATATGGTGCACATAATTTCAGTATACTGTCAGGATGTCTGTATGCCGTATAAAATGGAAACAAGCCATTTGATATTTTAATTTTGGTAATAACTTTATATCTTAGTCTGGTACCATGATGCTGCTGACTAGAACCACCAGGGGGAGCCTGAAGTAAGAGCAACTAATCTGTCCTGTAAAGCAGTCAATCTGCATAGAGCTGCTGTGAAATATTGTTCCCTTTTGCTATTAGTGTTATTTCAGGTACAGTATTTAATTCCTCAGTTGTGTGCATTATTCCATAACAGTGGCTGGTTATCATTGTTCCCTACTCTATGACAAAATCCACATATTAAACTACTGTTCTCATAGTTCAGAATTGCGTTCTAAAATATATGTTAATTTGAAAACATCATTTAAAAAGGATATAGGGGAGGAAGTTTCAAAATATTAATATTAATTAGGTATATGGATTTTAGTGGGTTTCAGTAGGAGTTAGGATCATAATTGCACTTGTGCCTTTGACATTTTTAATAGGATGAAGTCCTAATTTCATTGGTAACAAGTTTACAGCCAAAGGATGCATCTACACATACTATTACTGTGCATGAATAAACTGTAGAGCTTATTGCTCCTGGGCACACTGTTTGAACATGTGCCTGGGAGCAATTAACTGCAGATAAATAAGCTCCATAACTTTTTCATGCACAGCACATAAAGCCAGGTCAGAGCAGCTGCGGCTGGCAGGGGCCCCTAAGGGTCAGCCTCCCAGCCTGGGGCTACTCCTCTTGGCTCAACATGCTGCAGAGGGACTGGCTGGGGCACAGGGGTGCTTCACCATGGGGCTAGCCTGCAGGCAGACCCCATGCTGAAGTATCTTCATGCCCCAGCCAGCTGGGTCAGTGTTTACATGTGCACTGCTGCAGAATTTTTCTACTTTGCAGCAGGATAGTACTTGTATTTACTACTATCCTGCTGCAGGGTAAATTAACTTACTTCAGCCTAATAGGGACGCATGTGTAGAAGCTGAGATGTTTACTGCACAGTTGACTAATTAGTTGCACAGTAAACATCTTGTAGATGTGCCCAAAGAGAACTATAAATTGTTTGACTTTTGCCTTTTGGTTCAATAGCCAACATCCCGAAAGGTTGGCCTAGACTAAGGCAGTGACTTCCAGACTTTTTGGACCATAGAGCACTTGTAACCATCAACATTTCTTGCAGATCACCATGTACACTTCTCATCAAACTTTTAATTGAAAAGCATGGGTGTCAGTGCAGTTCATGGACAGTGGTTTGAGAAACACTGATGTTGATGTTTAGATTCAGAAAAGAGATTGAGGTTAGCTAATTCTTATGCAAACTTGATTTTTTGCCCCCCAGTGTTGATAAGATCTGTATTTACTGCTAGCTCTCACTTATTAGTAAACCCTGTATTTTGATGCAGAAATGTAACTGGAACTTTGCATTTCTTGCAGAGAGAATCTGTTTTCACCAGTAAAATACTTTTTTATTATTTAGGAACTGGAGATGAAGATGACTACGCTGATGATTTCAACAGGTAAGAGGAAAAATACTTGGGTGGTTCTAGCTTAATATTTAATACATTGTAAAGATACACAATTACACAGTTCTATTAGAACAGAAATAGCTCAATAATATCTCCGTTTGATAATGCTACCATCTTCTGTATGTCTTTGAACTTCTTTCAACTTTTAAATAAAATTTGGAAAACTTTGGATGAACGTGAGCACTTCATACGTTACTATCTATAGGATACAAATAAGCTTTAAGATTTTAAGAGAAAATACCCTTTTGTGAGCAATACAGTGTTATAACTTCTTTTTTTAACATTATAATTAGCATTTTTTTCTAAAGTGGTAAGGAATTCAACAATAATATTCAATGCCCTGATCCCACAGCTTAAAGCCATAGGCAGTACTAGAATCTAAATCAGTATTCCCACAGCTTAATTCAGTTATAAAAATAAGTTCTAGAACTTATTTTTCTTTTTAAAATTCAGTGTTGAGCGATTTAAATCCGAACAGTCTTTCTTTTAAAGTCATGTGAGAGTTGAGGAAATTATTGCACATCAGAAAAAAGTCCAGTTCTATCTACCTAATACTTTTTTTCTTCTTTGTTAGTATCAGTCACCGCTCAGAGAAAAGTGATGTCAGTATTGGTGAAGATATAGAAGAAATTTCTGTGGAGATGGAAGACCTCAATGCCAGTGATAAAGTAAGGCTTTATTTGTGTGGTCATGCTTTTAATCTTGTGTTGAAAAGATTTGTGTCTTTCTGTAGTCATGTACTGCTAGAGATTCTTTTGTTGCAAGCAGTTATAGTTTTGTCATTGAACTGTCACTTGCGACCATTGTCTTTAATATAAGGTTGGATAAAATTAACCATATGATCTAAGGCAACTTGATCTACTGTGTCATTCAAGGCTATCCAGATTCTGAGTGGCTTGGGGCCACAGAACTACTCTTTTCCGCCCCTTCCCCCCCATCCTCAGTGCTCCAGCACACTGGCTTTCCCCCAGCCTCCACCTGTGGAACCCCTCAGTCTCACTGGCCATGCTGCCCCACCATGTCCCCAGGGGCAGAGACAGGCAGCAGAAGCTGAAGGAGAGGTGGGGAGCCCAGAGACTTGAGCAGCAGGGTGAGTGGTGCCTGAACCAGGAGCCTGGGGGCCACAGTTTAATCCTTCAGGCTGCATATGGCTTGACAGCTGCCAGTTAAACAGCCATGATCTAGTTCATAGGCATGTAAAAGGATTTAAGTTTGTTGACATTTGAGAAGTTGAATGATTGTCTTTGCCTATGCAGGTGTTCTTTTACTGCCCTCAATTGAGTTGAATAACTGAGGGAAGGGGACAGGGGAAAGAGACTTCCATACCTTTACCTTAATTTCTTTTGCCCTTTATAAATTAGGAAACTATAGGGTCTTTGGTAAATTTCAATATCTAGTCAAAGAGCTGCTATTGCAAGCAGAATTACTATGTTCATAAAATTTGCCTACAGTTTGCCTGCAAGCAGCAGATTGCTCTCCAAAATTATATCTTTGTGAATTTTTTTAAACTGTTAGAATAAATTCCAACAAATAAATTTTATTTAAACTGCTTTTTTTCCCCTGGCCTGATTACTGTTTTAGTTGATAAAGTAAAAGCGTTGTCATTATGAACTGAATCCCAGAAATGCGTCTTATTTAACTTCATTGGGGATGGAAGGCTTTAAACTTCAAAGAACTTGACCCCTTGGCCCTTAACCTAAAAAGCACCCTTTTTGTAGGACTACATAACTTAATATATGTTTTAGTCAGATTTCTAAATTTATTCTGTACTTATTTTCTCTTCTAGCTTGAAGATATAACACAGGATCTTACTATTTCTCAGTTAAGTGATGGTGCAGATTATCTAGAGGACGTGGAATAAAATGGGACAGCAGAAATACTTGTGTGCTGGATTTGAGGATTCTTGTGGACAATTATTTTCAGACAATCACTCCTTGCTGAAATGTCCACTCCCTTATATGTGCCTTGTGTTTCAAAAAGACTGCAGGTGTAGAGAGCTCTTACAAATTCATAACAAGAATTGAATGAAATTGTTCATTCCAGTTGGAGTCTGATATTGGAACTGTTATTCTTCATTTGGTTCAGCTATAACTTTCACACCTGGAGTTGGATTTCCCCAACAGGCTGTCCATTGCTGGCGATGGATATACCAAAATGCTGGTCTATATAAGAGCATAATGGATGAGATTGAAAAAGCTTGCAGAACTTCTACACAGAAATGTGTTTTTTTTTTCTAATAAACTTAATGCTGTTATGATAACAGGCTAACTTTTTTAGCTAACCAAAGCAAGAAAATTCAGAAGTAGCCCTTTAGCTTGCTCCTGTTGACTTTATTGTAGTAATGAACCCAGGCTGAGTGATACAACATCTGGTAAACTTGCTGTAATTCCTGGTTACTCCACCCCTACTTTTATAAAAACAGTGGTTAGGACTTTTTAAAAAAAGTGGCTAGGTTTGGGGAGCTAAACTAATATCTGAATTTTCTGAAAAACAGGCTCTTTTAAGGTGTCTTCACTTAAAGCCCCCAGAATTGAGTGCCTATGCTCACTAGGTGCTTTAGAAAGCTTGGCTGTAATATTTATTTCTAACCCTGAACTTTCTTGTTCTAGTATGTTTCTTAGACCATTCAGGTTACTCTAAAGTACTGTTCTGTGTGATAATCTTCATTAATGTTAACAGTTGTTAAAATTGCAATAAATGTGTGATTCACTTAATGATCCATAGATCGTTAACACCAAGAGGACCTGGTTAATGGTTTGTGGAGCTCATATTATTGAGGGCTCTTCATTTGTTGATTCACTTTCATTGTTTAAAATTCATATGGTTTTGAAAGTGAGCGCCAAAAAGTCTGGAATCACTAACCTGTCTGAACAGGTTTAAATCCAAATATTCAGAAAGAAATATTATGCCTAAGACACAATGCACACTAAGTTTTAGCCAAGAGCTAGTTTTTGTACTTTCATTATAAACTCTTGAAAAACAGGGTCAGTAATGGAAATATTGAGTTCTTTAAATATACTGTCATGCATGGCGCTGCTAAAATATATAGGTCATAGACATTTGTAATGTTGAAACAAGCCTTCAAATTGTGCACTTTTTAACATTATAAACACTGGCTCATTGGAAAAGAAACATGTAAATGGATAAAGATTACTTGATTGTTTTTTCTTAAAGATTTGTAATTTTATTTCTGGTGAGCTCTTTAATTGCCATCTCAAAACTAGTAGTATCTTAGAGCACCACCATTGGTTAAGCATATAGATTTGTTACTATGAGCTGAGTCTGCCATAGACCTTTATGCACTGAGCCAGCAGGCATGGAGCAGTGTTGGAAGAAGGTTATGCTTGTATAGTGATCTAAATGAGAAGAGAGGAGGGAAAGTGTGCCTTTTTATTTATGTGCACCTGAAAATAGCCAGCATAAAACAGCTGAATTAGTCATGGAGTTAACTCCATGACCTTGTGCCATATTGCATACAGCTTGATTCTCCTGGATTGTGGTGTATGTATGAGAAGTCACCAGGACCTTCAACGCATAGACCTGGGCAGGAATATGGAGGAGTGGAGGCTGCGCAGACCTTTAACCCCCCCCTCTTTAGGCTACTGGGGATCCAAAGGCCAGATCAAGTCCAGATGTTCAGTGCCTCAATGGCTGTAGTTATATATGTGTCCAGGAATTAAACCCAGGTCTCCCATGTGGCAGATGAGGATTCTCCCACTGAACCACAACAGCGGGTTGCCATGTAGCAGCTGAGCAGAGAAGGGAGACTGTGCCTGCTCAGACCATCCTGAAATCTATGTGCCACAGTCACAAAGTAGCAAAGATCTTGTAGCATCACACACACCCTATCAGAGATGGTTTTAAAGTGTGGGAGAGCCTGTGCCTAGATTCCTATCAATAAAAGGGGGTGTTTAAAATACATGAAAAAAAAGAAGCTGCATATGCTTTTGCAAGAACTTGTGGGAACACATGCTTGTACAGCATTTTGAATCCATGCATGAATCATTTAGAGACCTTTGCATTTCCCATATCTCCAGTAAAACAGAACACTTATGCTCATCTGTAAGCTATATTGAATATGGTAGTTTTTGTCATCCTAATAGGTAATAAATTACTGGTAAATGTTTATAAACTGCATTGTAGAATGTGGCCTTTTTTCCCCCTTGAGCACCAAATTAAATATTTTAGCTGTTAGTATTTGAGAAAATAGGTATTATTCCCCTTCCTCTAGGGGTTGACAGGAGATAGAGAACTTTAGACTATAATTGAAGCAGACACCAAATGTGGGTACAGCTCTTTGCTGTTTTTCCTATGGTTTTTTTTTGTTGTTTTTGTTGTTTGTTTTTTTTACTCGTGTGTGTAACAGTGTTGTTGAAAAATAAAGCTACTGCACTGGCTGGATTCTTAGAGTATGTTATCAAATATCAGCTGCAAAATTTAGAGGCTTGGGTACAGTAAGAAAATAGCTAAGGTCCAGGGGAGGGGGGGTGGAGGGATTAAAGAATGTATTTAATTAAAGTCGGCCAAAACCTCTGTTTGTTTGGAAATGACTTGATTTTTTTTTCCTTTTAAAGCCCACAAAGTTCTGCACTTCTAGATAGTTGTTCATAAAATCTGTACAGGACAAGATTTCCTGGGCTACCAGACACCAGTCTCAGTATGACACAAAATGTACAGTTCACTGAACTGGAACAGGTCACGTCTGAATGAGCAAAAAGGCCATGGGTTTCTCTTTTATAGTAACATAATCAAGTTACCTTTATGATTAAGGTGGCATTTTAATCATGTTTAAGTTAGCCATGCAGTTCAAAATGCATATTATCTGGTTGTGTTTGGGAGGAGCAACACTTTAGAGAACTAATACAGCTGAAGACCATGCTGTTTTGCCTGTCAGCCAGTGGATTGTTCTCTGACTAAGCTGCTGCAAGAGTGGGACTCGGCTCTCCCCTGTTAACAGCCTTGCGTATTACACAAGAGGTGGTCAACCTGCAGCCCGTGTGCCATAAGTGACACTGACAGCCTCTGTGTGGCATGCCGCAGATAGGGGAGGCAACAGACAACGTAATGGCAGACAGGGAAGGGAACAGAAAGCAGAGTAGCCAGTTGGGCCGGTGAAGGGGAGGGAGTGGCATTCAGGGAGGTATGGGGCTAATTTGTGGCACGCCTGTTGAAACAGTTGGCCACCACTGCATTATACCTTCGTACAGTGACTAGAGGGAGAGGAAGCTGGGGAGCTGGCTATGCCTCCTATCTTTCAGCACAGTCTCCTCAGTCAATGGTCTTTTTCCACTGATGAACAGGGGCTGGTTCCTAACCAGCAATGGGTTTGTTAGGAAATACAGTTAGAAGGCATTACTTCCTAAGTAAGCCAAGGACTTGGAAGGTGTATGGTTTTTTTGGTTTTTTTGTTTGTTTTTAATCTTGCCGTAATAAACTCTATGGGAAGCCCCTGAAGAAACTGAAGCTTTGCATCCGAAGAGCCTGTCCTGACAGATGCATCTGAGATGCTGTTTCTGCACAGCAGTGCTGGTTCGCACACCAGCTTGTGAACCACAGAAGTAATCTCATGGTCTGTGCTGCTTTATTCTCTGTGCAGCCCCACCTAGCATACTGTGCATACGCCTAACAGATTAGGGCCCTCAGAAGATGCCACAAGGGTGAACTGCAGCAGAGGAAATTTAGGATGGAGAATAGTAGTAACTTGCTCACTATGAGGATGGTTAAGTTTTTGAACAGGCTACCTAGGGAAGTCATAGAAACTCTATCAAGAGCAGTTAGATAGGCACTGGGCTAGGATGGTTTAGTCAGGAATGATCCTGCCCTGAGCAAGGAGCTGGATTAGATGACCCCATGGGCCATGTCCACATGTGCATGGATGTTTAGTTCCCCGTGGACAAGTAGTAGCAGCGTGCCTTGTGCTGCCACTAGTTGTCCCTGGGGAGTGCCTGTGGCACGCCTGCTCTGCTGCATGGCAGGTTACCCTGGGTGGGGTAGGGGAGGCTGGGGCCAGCAGTCTTACTGTGGGGCCTCCCAGGCCCGCAGCAGTGGTGATCCTGCCATGCAGAGCCTGGCCAGCAGCTGGAGTGCAGCTCTGGTTGGCCAGGCTCCAGTTTTGAGTGGTACATCTGCTCTTGCATGCACTACCTTTTTTTTTAGGGGAGTGGGGGCTGACTCCTGGATATCCAGGGGTCAAAAAACACCTCTGTGCTGCTTCCTTGCAGTATACAGAATACTTGAACACATACTGCACAGCCGCACTCGTCTGGATGGGGCTATTAAGTCCCTTTCAGCCCTACCTTTCTATAAGTACTTACTGTATAACAAAGGTCCACAAGTCGGATTCTAACCCTAAAGCATACAATTCATTCAAAATAGGAAGACTTGCTGAGCATGTGTACCAGCTATGTTTTCAAATACACAGGAATTCTGGCCTAAGACTAGAAAGCATAGATCTTCATAGATATGCTCAGGACTTTATATTTGCACCAGCCTTAAGTGGGACTCAGCTGTATGGCACTTGACCAAAAAGATGCACAAAAAGCAACTAAAGCAACCAGTGAGCATACATGGGTGGCGAATTGGCTAGAGGGTCGTACCCAGAGAGTCTTAGTGGATGGGTTGGTATCGACCTGGAAGGGTGTGGGAAGTGGGGTCCCGCAGGGCTTGGTCCTTGGACCGATACTTTTCAATGTCTTCATCAGCGACTTGGACGAGGGAGTGAAGTGTACTCCATCCAAGTTTGCAGATGACACAAAACGGTGGGGAGAAGTGGACATGCCGGAGGGCAGGGAACAGCTGCAAGCAGACCTGGACAGGTTGGACATATGGGCAGAAAACAACAGAATGCAATTCAACAAGGAGAAATGCAAATTGCTGCACCTAGGGAGGAAAAATGTCCAGCATACCTACTGCCTAGGAAATGACCTGCTTGGTGGCATGGAAGCGGAAAGGGATCTTGGAGTCCTAGTGGACTCCAAGATGACCATGAGTCATCTGTGACGAAGTCATCAGAAAAGCTAATGGCATGTTATCGTGCATCAGCAGATGCATGATGAACAGAACCAAGGAGGTGATACTTCCCCTCTATCGGGCGCTGGTCAGACCGCAGTTGGAATACTGCATGCAATTTTGGGTGCCGCACTTCAGGAGGAATGTGGATAACCTGGAGAGGGTCCAGAGAAGGGCCACTCATATGGTTAAGGGCTTGCAGGCCAAGCCCTATGAGGAGAGACTAGGGACCTGGACCTCTTCAGTCTCCGCAAGAGAAGGTTGAGAGGCAACCTTGTGGCTGCCTACAAGTTCATCATGGGTGCACAGAAAGGAATTGGTGAGGTTTTACTCACTAAGGCGCCCTTGGGGGTTACAAGAAATAATGGCCATAAGCCAGCAGAGAACAGATTTAGACTGGACATTAGGAAGAACTTCACAGTTCGAGTGGCCAAGGTCTGGAACGGGCTCCCAAGGGAGGTGGTGCTCTCCCCTACCCTGGGGGTCTTCAAGAGGAGGTTAGATGGGCATCTAGCTGGGGTCATCTAAACCCAGCACTCTTTCTTGCCTATGCAGGGGGTCAGATTCGATGATCTATTGAGGTCCCTTCCAACCCTAACATCTATGAATCCCTTTTCACATCTGGGCCCTGTTAAAAAAAAAGATAATTTACCATAAAATAACTTATAGAGTGTTTTTGAGCTGTTCACTGGCACAAATTGCTGTGTTTGAATTGCTCTAATACAATCAGGAAACCACAGTGAATACTGGCAGTAAAATCAGGTCATCTACACAGTAACTCTGTAAAAGTACCACATGTTTTCTTGTAGCAGGGGGAGATGTGCCTCAATGCCTTTGCTCTTTTAAGTGGAAAAACTCCCACCTTGGGCTTACGCATTTGTTTATTGTAGCTTTTGGTTGAGAAGTGTGTGTTATACTGCTGTGTCTTTCAGGGCATGCTTTGAGTCTTGTTTTTGGGGAGGTATACAGTCTAAGGCAGGGTAAGTTGCAGGTTTATACAGTTGGATTTTTGTCGTGAATGAGATTGTCTGAAGTCTGCTTTTGAGCTAGTTGCATATAAATGGCAGAGCACACAAAATACCATTTTATACATCTAACTTGGCATGTTTACCTTTGAACAAAACTTGTATGAGAGCAGGGATAATTGCATGCAAATAACACGCAAAATTAGCTTAGAGAAATCTGGTTTTCAGACTCCTAGCAGTACTGAAGATGGCTTTGGAGTCTTACAAGTCTACTGTCTCTTTAAAGGTGAAGAGCTCATGGATTTCAAGGAGGTGCTACAGAAACTGCAAGATCAGTTGCCTATAAATGTAGGAAACTGTGATCCGTATGACAGGCCACTTGAAACATTCAGGCAAACTAAGAAGGTGTCAAATGTCTAGTATTGATTTTTATTTATTTATTTTAAAGAAGCAATCAATTTTGGCAACTATCATCCCTTAAATGTAAGAGGACTATATTGTATAGGTTCAAAAAGAATGGAGATAAGTAGAAATAATATTGTAAGGTACCTTCAGCATTAACTAAAACATTTCCAAGACCTTATGCCCAATTGATTCAAATTGGCATGGATATTAAAAATAAATGGGGACCTGAATCAAAGACTGGGAGACAGTTGTGATAAATAACAAAGGCTCACGTAGGAGGAAGAATCTAGGGCAATGCAAGTACAGTTACATTCTGTTCTTCCATTTTTCTTGGACTGCATTATGTCAATTCTGTGAAATTCACAGATGGTACTAAATTGGGAGGAGCTGCAAATGCTACTGAGGGCAGGGACATGAATGCAAGGGACAGAGAGGATGTGTACATAAGGGAGTGAATGAAGAATAAGCTAGCAAGTAAATTACAAGCTCAGTCACTATTCACACTAATTTCCACTATTGACTAAGAATGGAAATGAATTAGGCTAAACTGCAATAAGGCACCTGCAGTGTGAAATGAGTGCGTTTCTTATACATTCATAGATGTTAGGGTCGGAAGGGACCTCAATAGATCATCAAGTCCGACCCCCTGCATAAGCAGGAAAGAGTGCTGGGTCTAGATGACCCCAGCTAGATACTCGTCTAACCTCCTCTTGAAGACCCCCAGGGTAGGGGAGAGCACCATCTCCCTTGGGAGCCCGTTCCAGACCTTGGCCACTCGAACTGTGAAGAAGTTCTTCCTTATGTCCAGTCTAAATCTGCTCTCTACTAGCTTGTGGCCATTGTTTCTTGTAAACCCCGGGGGCGCCTTGGTGAATAAATCCTCACCAATTCCCTTCTGTGCCCCCGTGATGAACTTATAGGCAGCCACAAGGTCGCCTCTCAACCTTCTCTTGCAGAGGCTGAAAAGGTCCAGTTTCTCTAGTCTCTCCTCGTAGGGCTTGGTCTGCAGGCCCTTGACCATACGAGTTGCCCTTCTCTGTACCCTCTCCAGGTTATCCGCATCCTTCTTGAAGTGTGGTGCCCAGAACTGCACGCAGTACTTCAACTGCGGTCTGACCAACGCCCTATAGAGGGGAAGTATCACCTCCCTGGACCTATTTGTCATGCATCTGCTGATGCGCGATAAAGTGCCATTGGCTTTTCTGATGGCTTCATCACACTGCCGGCTCATGTTCATCTTGGAGTCCACTAGGACTCCAAGATCCCTTTCCACCTCTGTGCCACCCAGCAGGTCATTCCCTAGGCTGTAGGTGTGCTGGACATTTTTCCTCCCTAGATGCAGCACTTTGCATTTCTCCTTGTTGAACTGCATCCTGTTGTTTTCTGCCCACTTGTGCAACCTATCCAGGTCTGCCTGCAGCTGTTCCCTGCCCTCCGGCGTGTCCACTTCTCCCCATAGCTTTGTGTCATCTGCAAACTTGGACAGAGTACATTTCACTCCCTCGTCCAAGTCGCTGATGAAGACATTAAAGAGTATCGGTCCAAGGACCGAGCCCTGCGGGACCCCACTGCCCACACCCTTCCAGGTCGAGACCGACCCATCCACCATGACTCTCTGGGTGCGACCCTCTAGCCAATTCGCCACCCACCGGACTGTGTAGTCATCCACATCACAGCCTCTTAACTTGTTCGCCAGTATGGGGTGGGATACCGTATCGAAGGCCTTCCTGAAGTCTAAGTATACGACATCCACCCCTCCTCCTGTGTCCAGGCGTTTCGTAACCTGGTCATAGAAAGAGACTAGGTTGGTCAGGCACGATCTGCCCGCCACAAACCCATGCTGGTTTCCCCTCAGCATAATTTTTCCTGCCGGGCTCTCACAAATGTGAGCCTTGATAATTTTTTCAAAGACTTTACCAAGGATGGAGGTGAGACTGACTGGCCTATAGTTGCCCGGGTCTTCCTTCCTCCCCTTTTTGAAAATGGGGACCACGTTAGCCCTTTTCCAGTCCTCCGGGACTTGGCCCGTGCGCCACGAGCGTTCGAATATTCCCGCCAGTGGCTCTGCAATGATGTCGGCCAGTGCCTTCAGCACCCTCGGATGGAGCCCATCCGGGCCTGCTGACTTAAAGGCATCCAGTTCTTCCAAGTGACTCTGCACCATCTCAGGGTCTACGCATGGAAGTCTGGCGCCTTGCTGCTGCCTCTCTACAACCCCAGTGAGAGACTTGTCATGCCCCTCACTTAGGAACACTGAGGCAAAGAACTCGTTGAGGAGTTCAGCCTTGTCCCCCCTATCTGTCACCAATTGTTTCTGCCCATTTAGCAGCGGTCCTATTCCTCCCTGGGCCTTCCTTTTACTCCCAATATATCTAAAAAATATATTTCTAAAAAATAGTTCTCTCCACTTGAAGTCAGTATCTGGAGGTTCGTGCTAAAAATTATCTGTCCTTTAAATTAATTTCCTAGCTTGTTCCACACTGACTTTCCTGGGTAGTCAGACTTCAGTGATATTACAAATACAGGCAGAGAACAGACCAGCAAAAACAACTTTGAAAAATCCAAGCAAATATTGTATATCTGAGAGAAAACAACTAGAATAAACACATTCATTGGCAGGGAGAAACTTGACAAGAACTGCAACTGCACTATGGATGATAGAAAATAAGTTATATATTATTGTGAAATACAATAAGGTGTAGAAGAGCAATATGCAGAGTCATACTGCAGGGCTGAAAAATCCCTTTATACTGCTCTAATGAAAGGCCACTTGCAGTAGTACTATGTTTACTTTTGTGCATGAAGTTACCAAACACTTGACAGACAACCAGATACTGACTTCTCAAGAAATTGAGACAATTTAGGGACAGGGAGAGGAAGGAATTAATTGAGAAGAAAACAGTGGCTAAAAGAAAAAATAACATTTCACACACTGAAGACTTCTAAGAAGAACTGATCACTATAACTAATCCTAGGCTGAAGAATGGCCAGGAATAAGATGCTTGCTAGTTTTGCTTGTGGAATTGTTTTCATAGATTCATAGATTGTAGAGTCGGAAGGGACCACAATGGATCATCGTGTCCGACCCCCTGCCCCAGCAGGAAAGAGGACCGAGGTCAGATGACCCCAGCCAGGTGACTATCTAGCATCTTCTTGAAGATCTCCAAGCTAGGTGATAGCACCACCTGTCTTGGAAGCCCATTCCAGATCCTGGCCACCCTTACTGTGAACAATTTCTTCCTAATATCTAACCTAAATCCACTCTCAACTAGTTACACCCGTTATTCCTAGTCACTCCCTAGGGCGCCTTAGTAAACTGCGCTTCCCCTATTCCCCGTTGACTACCCCTAATAAATTTATAGGCGGCCACAAGATCTCCTCTCAGCCGTCTCTTGTGAAGGCTGAAGAGATTCAGCTCTCTCAACCTCCTCCCGTAGGGGCTATCACGAATGCCACTAATCATGTGAGTGGCCCTCCTCTGGACCCTCTCCAGATTCTCCATGTCCCTCTTGAAGTGCGGCGCCCAAAACTGGACACAGTACTCCAACTGTGGCCTGACCAGTGCCGCACAGAAGGGGAGCATCACCTCCTTTGATCTATTAGTCATGCACCTGCTAATGCACAGCAAGGTGCAATTGGCCTTGTTGATGGCCTTGTTACACTGCCGGCTCATGTTCATTTTGGAGTCAATTATGACTCCAAGATCCCTCTCTGCCTCCGAGCTGCTGAGAAGGACACTCCCCAACCTATAGGTGTGCTGGGGATTCCTCCTTCCCAGGTGGACTACCTTACATTTATCTTTATTAAATTGCATCCTATTTCTCTCTGCCCATTGATCCAAACTGTCCAGGTCAGTCTGAATATGCTCCTTGCCCTCCGCTGTACTAACTTTGCCCCATAACTTGGTATCATCAGCAAACTTGGAGAAGGTGGTCTCCACACCCTTGTCCAAATCGCTAACGAAGATATTGAATAATATCGGTCCAAGGACCGAACCCTGCGGGACCCCACTGCCCACCTCCCTCCAGGCCGAGAAGGAACCATCCACCACTCTCTGGGTGTGGTCTCTAAGCCAGTTGGCCACCCACCTGACCGTGTAGGCGTCCACTCCAGTCTGCTAGCTTCCCAATGAGGACAGGGTGCGAAACTGTGTCGAAGGCCTTTCTAAAGTCCAGGAATATGACATCAGCCTCAGCTCCCGTGTCCAGGCAGTGTGTGACCTGGTCATAGAATGCTACAAGGTTTGTTAGGCAGGATCTACCTGTGACAAACCTGTGCTGGTTTCCCCTCAGCGTCGTTTCCCCGCTGGGCCTGCACAAATGTGTTCTTTGATTATTTTCTCTAGCATTTTCCCAGGAATAGAGGTAAGACTGACTGGTCTAAAGTTACCTAGCTCATCCCTTCTCCCTTTCTTGAAAATGGGCACCACGTTGGCCCTTCTCCAGTACTCAGGAACCTGGCCGGAGCGCCACAAGTGCTCGAACAGCTGTCCCAGCGGCTCAGCTATGACACTGGTCAATTCTTTCAGCAGCCGTGGATGGAGGTCATCCGGGCCTGCTGACTTGTACCCATCCAGCTCCTCCAGGACCTTCTTAACTATTTCAGAACTAACCGTAGGCGGACTGGTGCCATGTGGACATCCGTCAATGATTGAGGTGGGGGAATTGGCTTGGTCGGTACATAGAAATACTGAAGCGAAGAACTCATTGAAGAGCTCTGCTTTTTTCCCCGCGTCAACCACCAACTGTCCTGATTTGTCCTGCAGGGGCCCTATGTTGCTCCGAGCTTTCCTTTTGCCCGCTATATACCTGAAGAAGGACTTTTTATTGTCCTTGATTGTTGAAGTCAGCCTGAGCTCAAGCCCTGCCTTGGCCTGTCTAACTGATTCCCTGCAATAGCGCGCCAGGGAGATATATTCCTCCTTGGTGACTGCTCCCTGTTTCCATTGCCTATACATCTCTTTCTTTGCACCCAGACTCTCCTGGAGTTCCCTGTTCAGCCAAGGGGGCTTTTTTGCCCCTTTACCTCCCTTCCTACGTAATGAGATAGACTCTGTTTTGCAGGAGGAAGTGCTAGATTGCACATTATTTGGAAAATGCAATGAATAACTAGACAAAGCAGTAACCATGTAAAGCACAGCGCTGCAATGGCAGAGAGACCATCTAGATAGGTGTCTTCCAGCACATGTTTTGACTGCAGAACATAAATACTGCTGGCCAAGACGGCTACTGGAATACAACAAAGCAGTGAACATTCAGGGCCTAAGCAACAGACCTTTTGGGTCTGTCAAGAATGCTATCTCCTAGGATGAACAAGCAGTGTGCTTTCCTTATTTAATTACTACAAAGATATGGCTTACTCTCCTCTCCCCAGTACTACCCTTGAGTGCTAGTTGCCAGTCAGTGCAGGTTGAACCATGTAGAGAACCTCAACCTTGGACTGGTCAGCACCGGATATGATACTAATCAGATCCCCGCTTCACGGGTGACCGGTGCCTCCTGAGGGCATAGCTTGTGGGCGGCAGTGTCGGCACCGGGGTGCTAAGTGGCAACCGCCCGCAAAAGCCAGTGGCAGCGGGGTGGTGAGCAGCGACTGCCCGCAGAAGCCACTGGCGGTGGCAGGGTGGCGAGCAGCAACCGCCCACAAAAGCTGGTGGCAGTGATGGCAGGGTAGCAAGCGGCGACTCCCCGCAGAAACTGGTGGGTTGGTGAATGGCAACTGCCTGCAGAAGCCCAGGAGTGGGGTTGGATGGTGGCGAGCGGTGACCCTGAGCCAATCTCGGGGTGGCGGGGGGGAGGGAGGGGGAATGTGCCCCCTCCCCACCAGTTGCCTATGCCCTACTTAGGCCTTGATTGTGTAGGCAGCTTCTTTGCGATTGACTCTTTCTAAAGCACCTCAGATGGAGAAACACTGTTTATCTCTTTCTGCCCTTCTCTCTGTGCCTGCACAGGAATTTGTACTGTGTCCCTTTGTTAAGAACAGTATGATGCTCCATTCAAGTTCAGGCTAGAGTGATTATTTATAAAATACTGCTGCCTTTGGGGAATAAGGAAAGGACACGTGCCAGTTACCCAACAAAGCAGTTGTTTTTTTCTGTCCAAGATAAACGACACTCATTTCTTCTCTAGTAAGCAGGTTATGATATGGTATTTGTGCTAAAGGAATAAATCTTCATACTGCAGCTACAGACCTGAAAGTAAAATGGGGTCACAAATATAGGGCAATTACCTATGCATCATGGAACAGGAAATCTTGCAGAACTTTTTCTTCTTTTACGTTGCTAATCTTCCATTTGTGGTTTGCTTATTGTGGTCTTTAAATAAGAGAGGATGCATCCTGACTCGTACAGTTGTATAACTGTACACTTACCTGTTGCTAGCTCAGAGTTGGATCTTGGAAGGAAACACTATTGAATCAATGCAAACCGAAGAGTTGTCAGGTGCTATAGTGCCTCAGGTGCTGAACAGGCTGTAGTAGTGGCTGAACAGGCTGTAGCGGCCCTCTAATGTTAGTCCCTCGCTTGGGTGACCTGTATTTCCCTACTGGCTTTGTCATCTTTTTGGACTTATAACATCTACTAATAAAATTCATTCTGCTGTCACAAATGTACTGCTACCCAAAGCCAACTGCCTTCTCTCTGCAGTAGAGCTGATCCTACTAGAGACTAGTTTATCTATACTCCTGTCTTGTGCAGTTTTGGGAAAACGTAGTAGTAAAACAGTATTATAATTTATCTAGGAACTTTTGAGTTTCTTCTCACTTTTTCAAGCGCTCTTTCACAGCTCAATTTAATTTGGGTGTATTTGCGCTTTTTCTCTTTCTCTTTGGTTATGACATGGTGAGATGCTGAACTATGATAAGCATACCCTATTATTGTGTGCTGGCACAGATAAGAGGAGGCACTCGCAACTTCTGAGTTGTTAGTGCTGCACCACAAACTGAGCTCTTAAAAGAAAAATCAAGGTAGTTTGGGGTTTAAATAACAAGAGAGAAAATTGGCCAAAGCTTTACAGAAACTGGGGAGTTTAGCACTCCAGGATCCGCAGTCCATGAAACACGCTAGAAGTGAGCTCCTTGCTCATTCTGATTACTAGGAGCCCTGAGCCTGAACAACACACAGGTTTGCACCAAGTTAATTAAAGACATGATCCTAAACCAGTTTAGTTGAGCAGCTGCAACTCTTTGAGGCTAGTTGCTAGTTCTGACATCTATTTAAATCTGGCTAATAGTGGTTTAGCATTACAATAAAGGAGTTACCTTTAAATAAATCTCAAGCAATAGATTATGCCAGTGCAGCTGCATGTGAAGGCCAGTCCTGAAGCACAGGATGGAGAAGAGTAGGGCACAGAGGTAATAGAGGGTTCTCCATGTTTGGTGTAGTCTTTAGCTAATGCTATAATCACTATACAAACATCTCCCAGCACAGCAGCAGTGCAAGGTCAACAAAGATTTGGGATTGTGTGGACTGGAGCCTTACTTTCTACAAAGCTTTTAGAAAGAGTTTGCATTGTCTTTATCCTGGCCATTAGTTGGGGGAGGGCTGTAAATCTTAGAAATGCCTCTCACCCCTACTCCTCAAGGTCCTTTGACTGAAAACTCAGACATGACAAGCAACCCTTTTGAAGCCACAATTTGGTGGCTCAAAAAGTCCCTGGACAGCTTGTTCCTTACTCCTTTCCTTTGCATCTGCTCTGTTCCTCTCCTCTTCAGCCTCGCTTTCTAATCCTTCCCTTCCTTTTCTGACCCTTCCTCTTCTTGTTTCCCATTGTTACCTCCCTCCATTCAGTTGCCGCCTCCTCAGCTCCCATTATCTTACAGACTTGCATGGTGCCTGTGGCGTGGAACTACAAACCAAAACTTGCAAAGCAGTGTTGTGAAGAGCAGAAGCAGTGGTATGACACTGAAGGTCCAGTTGGCACTCTCTCACTCAAGCAGAGGCAAGGCAAGGGGTCAGGTGGGTGTTAGTGAGAAGACAGGAGAGTGTTCCTGTGCAACTGAAATCCCGGTTTGCTGGATTCCCAGCTTTGCTACAAGCTTCCTGTGTATCCTTGGGTAAGTTATTTAGCTTTTCTGTGAATTTCCCATTTGTAAAAATCTGGTTGCTAGAAGAATGGTGATTTGGGAGATCAGTCTGTGCAACTTAGAAAATTGGTAGACTTGAGTATGAAATCAATACGATGGCGATTGCTGTATCACTAGTGTCACCATATTTTCCTGATGTCAAAACAGGATATGCTGCTCTCTGTTATGCTCGCCTGTCTCCATGCTTTAGTGCCAGCTGCCTGTGCCAGGGGGAATGGTGTGAAATGCAGAACCCTGTGGAGGGGGTGCAAGGCACTGGAAAGCAGGGGAGTGCAAGGAGGGCAGGTGCAAGAAGGGAGGTGAGTTAAACAGTCCCATTTTTGCTCCGACATTCCTGTCTTAAACACTTGCCCTGCATGTCCCACTGAAAAGTGGACAAAAGGGTTGATTTGACCAGAATAATGAGATGCCTTGGACAGATGTTCAAAATGGGGCTGTCCTAGCAGAAACAGGACAAATGGTCACCCTGTGTCTCACTAAAATGCTGCTTTGCCAATGTAGAATCCACACTTCCCGGGTTGTCACTCTTGGTAGCAGTAGAGGAACTTCAGAGACCCCCTACTTGGAGTGAAGCACTTTGGGACAACAGGTGAGCTGCCCCTGGAGCCTGGGGAGTGGAAGAGCAAAGATGCCAAGATGGTGATGCTGGCATTTGACAAGGACTTGTAGCGGGCGATGGTCATGGGCACATACAGAGAAGTGAAATTCAAGGCAGATCACGAATCCTGTGCACAAATAAGCAGGCGGTGCATTGGAAAGCATGAAAAACGTCCTCTGATTTGTCAAGGGGTAATTTGCCACTGTTGGGGTGGGGCTGTAATACTTTTGGGGGTTGCATTGTGTATTTGCAAGTTGTTTTAACTAGGGCAAGTTGACTTGCCACAGGATAATCTGTGTGCCCAGCACCTCGGAAAGAGACAGGATGCTTTCAAGAGTCAGGGGAGCAGCTAAGTAAGCATGCTTTTGTAGTGGAGGAGAGGGTTGTTTGCCATAGGTATAAAACCACTCAGTGCCAGACAAGACAAACCATGAACTTCCTGTGTATTAATCCAAACAGACAGATGCTCTCCAAGAACCATCAAGGGAAGGATGAACTAACATGAAGGGCATTGCATTCAGGATGTTTCTTTTTCTAAATATGCTTCTTGTACTATTTAAGAAATCAATAGTATGTTTAGGAACTCTGTACAGAGTCTTTCTGTACCATTCGGTGTCTGTTGGCTCCACCTGCCATGTAGCTGCAGAGTTAAAGTGTACACAAAAAGACTCACATCTTCAGTGGGAATCTGAGAAAGTGTGGGTTTAACTTGCTGGGGTTCATGGGAATGGTACTGGACCTAGAGACTAGGCAATCAGACCACTGAGATCTGGGGAAGGCTTTGAAGGGTGTGCTTCACTTCAAGACAGATGTGCCTAGAGATCCCAACACACCAGTGGTGCTTGGACTCTGTTTAGACCCCAGGGATCTAACGCAGGGGTGCTTAACCTCTGGCCCATGGGCCAAATCCAACCCACGGAGCCATGGCATCTGGTCTGTGGATCTACCCACAGGTCAGGACATTTGGTGGCAGGGGAGTGGTGGCAATTAATACTGCCACCCTTTCCTGCTGCCAAATTCCCAAGCCCCATAGCTGGATTGGAGCTGGGTCACTCTCCTCCTTCCATACAGCTCAGTTGGGGCTAAGCCACACACCCTTTATCCTGTAGGGCTGGGCCATGCCCTTCCCCCCACGTGCCTGGGTTGGTCCTGGGTCATGCCCCTTCCCCTCCCCAAAGCTGGATGGGGCCCCACTGCACCAGATCCGGTCTACGGATGGATCAGGCAGCACCTTATCCAGCCCACCAGACAAAAAAGTTGAGCTCCAGTGCTTTAAAGCACACAGTAATTGAACCTCCTGAGAGCAGAAAGGGAGCTTGGCCTGGTTTCGTTATAAGAATTTCCCTCCCTCATAGGGGCATTGTGGGAATAAGCAAATTAGCGATTGGGAGGTGCTCAGGTATTGTGATACTACAGAACGTTCATTATGCTGGGACAGACAAACAGTGTACAAAGGAGCCAGAAGGAAGATTCCTAGGGAAGGACAGTATCACCCCGGGTCCAAAGCTTGGCTGTCATAAAAGTGGTCGGTCTCTAAACAATGCAACCAAGGACTAGTTATGAAGACAGGTAAGAGCGTGGAATTTCCTGTTCATTAGATACAAGGGTTAAGCTTGGCAAGCAAGCATCCTAAGTAGTTGAAGTAGACGAAACTAAGTTCTGCCATATGACTTACCAAAAATATAAGAGAGCTCTTTCACAGATGCTTTCTCTTTTATTCAAATGATACCTGTATTTTTAGTATGTCATAATTTTGTAGAGTAAAAGCTTGAACTATCTTCACAATGGTAGCTCAAAATAACGTTGTTTGTTGTTTTTTTTAACCACAAGTCTCTTACACTTCTGAAAATTTCTGCTCTTATTTTTAAAATTCTGTCTGGCCTCTTTCCATTTCTGTCATTTCCATCACCTTTGAGAACCAAGAATTAGTGTGCAGAAAGGTTATTCAAAAGCGATAAGACAACCTCCATGAGAACAGTGACAGTACAGGCTTTCCCTAACATGTGCTTACTGAAGCCGATCGTGGTCCTGCACAATACCTTTCATTCTTCATTTCATACTTTGTACATCCTTAACCCTCAGTAGCAATGCTAAAGTAGGAAGTCCCAGAATGCTACACAGAAGTTTTCTCCCAGGGTATTTCCAGTGCAGTTGTGTAGAGGCCAGTATTACAGCAGATTGTGGGTAATGCTGAAATGAAAAGATCTGAGTTAATTTACACAAATTCAGGATTTGGGCCCTAAACCTTTAGGAGTTCATCCCAACAGCCCCTGAATTTCCTAATTGTTTTTTAGGTTTGTTTCTCACTTGTATGCAGGGCTTGTTGCAGACTGATTCCTGACAAGATATACTTCAATGGGGAGGCAGACTCTTGAGTTCACCAATTCTATTATCTACTACCATCTGGCACAGCAGGAAACATAAAAAATGCAACTGATTCAGAAAAGGATGTGCCAGTACTGAGGTGGTAAGATACTTAGGATGAGCATAGTATATTGTAATATACCCTGGTGGGTAGAATTTGTCTTTTGAGTAATTCATGCTCTGTCGCACTGAGAATTACTCAAAGTAATTCCTTTTAGCTCAGTGGAGTTGATCCTCTATTACAATGGTATAACTGGGAGCGGCACTTGGGGCACAGTGACTATGAAACTGATAACTGCACTGTTCTGCTGAATTACTAGTACAGGAATTAATGCACTAAATGGAGATGTCCCATTGAACTCCAGTTTATGTTTGCACTTGTATCACTAGAGCAACCCAGGAATGGGAGGGACTTTCTGGGTCACTGATTTCAGTTCCCTGCTGTTGCTGACTATCATAGAATATGGCCCATTCGAAAAACAGCAAAATGTTGGAAAAGAGTCCAGTGATGAGGGCCATGCAAATACTTATACAAATCAGAATGAAAATAAATAGTGGGCACCTCTACACAAGACACTACTTTACTGTGTGTTAGACTAATTACTATACAGTAATGCATCACCATCTACATGTGTGTAGCATTTACTGAGCAGTAATTTAGTCTACTATGAAGTTATGTAAATACAGGAACTAGATTAACTGCAGTAATCACTGCTCAGTAGGGCTCATGTAGATGCTGACCAGGAGCATATTTGCTCTCGGTCAGTCAAGCCAGCAGGGGGCCACAGGGAATGGGGGAGGTGTCTATCCCTGGTCCTTGGGCTGCTCAGCTTCCAACTCCTGTGAGAAGCTCTGGGGACCTCTCTGCTTCCCCATTCATCCAGGGGCTAGCTGGCAGCTGTCCCACTTGTTTTCCTGCAGCTTCCGGCCAGCTCCCTGCCAGGCGGGGATACTCTGCCCAGCACAGGGCTGGCCAGGAGCTGTCCCATCTCCCCCAACACATTCTCATACTTTGCTTCTTACCTGGGGGAGGGGTGAGCCAGGCACCACTGGCCCCACACAGTACACCACAGTGCCACCCTGCCCCCAACATCAGCTTACTCTCTGTGCCCGCTTCCAGGAGCAGGGCCGGGGGGTCAAGGGCAGAGATGCCCCTCTGGGCTGCCTGGCTGGCTGGATGGGGCGAGGGGTGGGGGGAGGCTGCCACCATCACCATCATCGCCACTACTGCGCCCTGAGCCGCTTTCTCACAGCTGGTCGCACATGCAGCTCCACGGACTGGTGATAGGTGGTGTGCGATTGGCCAGGCATGAGGCCTGTGACCAGCCCATGAAGCTGCAAGTGTGACCAGCTGTGAGAAAACAGCATAGGGCATGGCAGCAGCAGTGGCACAGGGTGGTGGTGGTGGCAGCGGCTGCCACTTGCAAGCCTGTCCCATCCGGCCATCTGGGCAGTGCATGTGCAGCCCACAGAGGGCCACTGTTGCCCTGCCCTGCCCTGCCCCCCCCCTCTTCCCCCCCCACCCTGGTCCTAGGAGCGGGCAGAGAGACGCACTCCCCGCCACCCTGCCATTCTCGATCTGGTTCTGCCCTGCCCCTGTTCCCTCACACACACTTACCTGCGGGGGGAGTGTCTGTTTCTGCATCTGCATGTGTGTCCTGCCTGCCCATCGGCAGCAGGGTGCAGAGTCCAGCCTGCAGCAGCTGCCTCCGCCCCATGCACAGATCTGGGGGGCACTTGCCCCTGGGCCTCTGCCAGGGTGCGTGCAGCGGTGGGAGCTGCCCCCTTCCCCCCAGCCTGCAAACAAACCGCCCTCACGTCTCTATCCCACACTCTGCCCGGCTGTGCAGCACCTGCCCCTGCCCCTCCCCCAGCCCCAGGCCCACTCCTTTCTTCACCATGGGGGCCTCTATCTGCCCCCCACCCCTAAAAAACAAGAGAAAAATATGAAGGGGTACATGAGGTGAAACTTTGAGGCAGAAAGGGTACACTTGTCAGAAAACGTTGAAAACCCCTGGCTTAATTAATACCAAACATGATGTTAAAACAACAGCACACCCTTTCAGTTTATTAGGAAGAAGTCTGTTCTAGGGAGATGAGCTTTCCAGGTCCTCCATGCACCAGTCTGTATAGAAGGGCCCAGGAGTGAATGTGCACAAAGAATGCCCTCTGAGGCTACAATCAGTTGTTGCATTTGTCCTAGAATAGATAATTATCCCAGGACAAAGTGCAACCATCCAGACATCCCTGTCTATTATCCCATGCTAAATCTTAAAAAGACTCACAGGAAAAGAAGTACTAACAGTTTAAGCCAGGGCATCATAAAGTGCATCTGAACAGTTATCCTGTGATTGTATCATTGAATCAATGGCAGAAAAGTGGCAGTTCATTTAGCTGTTCAACTCAACCCTGATTAGATGTATGTACGTGCCAGTCTCAGGACATTTGTGTTGTAAAACAAGCACAGGTGCAACTTGTCCAGGGACAAATCTAGCCTGACAGATAGTTGTCTCTTCAGATCAGACCTGAGATATAGGGGTGAGGCAGTCTGGAATTCCAGTCCTGCATTCTTCTAGGCTAGAACATACAACCTTTTTCCCCACTACTTATAACTTAGTCTCTGGAGCAGTCTGGTTTCAAAAGGACTGCTTTTATGAAAGTGTATATACCAATGGCAGTAGGTATTGCAAAATATAACCCTTAATATGGGGAACATCTGTCGTCAGAAGTGTTAGTTCAGCTTTTAACAACCATCAAGGATGAAATCTGGCAAAGCATTTAAACCTCTACTTAACATTAATCCGGTGTGCAGTCCCAATGGTATCACTAGGGCTCTTAACTTGCTAAGGTCAGTTTTAAAGATATACATAGGTACTTTATTAGATTTGTGCCAGAACACTGATCCCACTTTGCAGGATCAAGCCCTACGTTCAAGCCTTAGATTACAAATGGGACTTATGATTCTATTATGGGTTATTGTGAAATTTATAAAACTGATATTTTCCCTGTGGTTTAAATAAGGGGAAGTAGGAAAGGAAATTGTCCTTTTGGTAATACAATGGTGGTATAAATAGCTGTGTTCTCCATCTAGAAACAGTCAGTTTTATCTCCCTTAAATCTTCTTCTTTTTGGGGGGGGGAGGGGAGCCCTAACAACACATTGCCTTGTTTATGTGATTGTTTTTTCCTAAATAGATCTCTCTGGTTAAAAGCTGAAGTATCAGACATGATAGCTAGTATATAATGGGTTTAGTTTGTTCTTAGTTCAGTAAATGCTATAGATTTAGCATGTAAAACTCTGGATCAATGGTAAAGATAAACTATATCATTTAATCCAATAAAAAGTACCACCCTCTCCTCCCCACCTGAATATTTGCTCCAAATTCAAGCCAGGCTGTGTGTCAGAGGTGCATTGATAATTGTTTATATTCAACTATTTCTCCATAAATTTTTGTTACCATGACCATATAGCTCAGACAGTACAGGGCCTGTTCTGAAACGCAACAAAAAAGCCTGTTTTCGTGGTATTTTAGAATACTTTTGCAGACCCAGAAGATGAGGGTAATTTTTAGATACGTATCTTAATTTTGGGACACATCTGAGTTGAACCCAAATCCTGTCTTTTGAAGACTTTTCCATACATCTCCAACCTAGCTATATTGTAGAATGATCCCCAACAGTTTGGTACATCTGAATCAGTAGCTAGTTGCCTTAAATGCATCTACTGAGTATTTGATTTGTTTGTGAAATATCATTTGTGAAATATCTCATTCAAGCCCATGGATGCTCCTATGCAGAGTGTGTCTAGGTGCCAAAGCCAGCACTCTTCTAACAAGCTAGCTCACATGCTGGATATAGCTTAGCTGCAGCAACAAAGATCTCAGTTTAGCCATCAAAAAACCCCCCTGCTCCCAGAAAACATTGTAAATTGGCTCACCTTGGGCATATCTACTTGTGCAATTAATATGACTGAATAAACTTGTGCGGGCCAGGAGCGATCCAGGTCCTTTTTCGCGCCGTGCGGGCTGTGGCCAGTGGCCCGGGCACACTGGGTCGGAGAAAACAGGCCACACGCTAGAATTAGGCACGGACGCGTAATGGTTGATTCAAGATTGTTTACTTATACTGAAGATGGTCGCAGTGTAGGCTGGACAGTTTCCCAGGAACAGCTCCGCTTAAATCCTCGTTTGAGGACTCGGACAATATTCAGATCACTCCCACAGAGTTGTCGAGGCTCCGTGGATCCTTTTGCGCGCAGGGAGAGGGATACGTCGAGGATTGCGAACGGCGACGGGGGAGGCTAGAGGCTGATCAGACCCCTGTTGCCTGCTTGAAATGCACTGGGTCTGATAGGCTCCGCAGCGCTTAGAGATCTTCACACAGCGTGAAGTCTCCTCCTCCTGGTGTTCGTGGAGTCCTCCAATTTGGGCGGAAACCACTCAAGCTTCTTATACGGCTAGCAAGTCAATCACTAGCTGCCACGTGTGAATAATTTCATGCAAGCCAATAATAGGGCTCGAATTATAATACAAATGGCGGGAACTCTTTGCAAAGTGCATCTCTGTGCTGCAAAGAAGAAATGCACACTGCAAAGAGAGCTACAATTTGGCAGGAAAATAATTCAGTGGTGCCAAAGCACACACAAAACAAAAATCACACCCTTGGGTTGTGACAAAACTCTGGAGAAATTTGAGCTGAAGTAAACTAATCCAGATGTCACCATCTACACATGCATTTAACCACAGTAATTTACTTTGCTATCAGGTAGTATCTGTTAGGGCTGTGCAAAGCTTTGGTCCCTGATTCAATTCGGCGGAGATTCAGCCCGATTCGGTGGCTGAATCTCCAAAACTAAATTGAATCGAGATACCCTTTAATCTCTCCAAATCAAATTGGAACCCTCCGAATCGATTCGGAAAGAGTCAATGATTAAGACATAGACACAGCTTTAAAAGTTTTTTCTACATACCTCAGGGTACCAGGCAGCTTGTGAATGGTGAGATGCTGAGGTAGATGCAGCATCCCACAGGAGCACGGGGGGCTCCCCAGAGTGTTCGGCAGCAGACCCAGAAGTAGACTAGAAGCACTTCTGGTCCATTTCCGGGTCCGCTGGGGAGCATGCTGGGGGGTCCTCCATATCCCCCTGGCTCAGTGACTGGTGCCTTTTGGATCTGGGGGGGCACCTGGGCCCCCCCCCCCACAGCTGATCACTGAGCCCGGGGGGTGCCCAGCATGCTCGGTGGCAGACCCGGAAGTGGACTGGAAGTACTTCTGGTTTGTTTCTGGGTTCACTGCTGAACTCGCAGGGGCCTCTCCCCATGCTCCTGTTGGATGCTTCATCCACCCCAGCATCACAGCATTCGCGAGCCATGCCTGATACCTTGAGGTATATAGAAAAAACATTTAAAGCTGTGTCCATGGCCGAATCGCTGATTCTCCAAATCAGCATCGAATCTTCAAATTTGGATTCAGCCAAATCAAATCAGGGACAGTGATCCGAATCAACAAATCGAATCACTGTCTCCAATTCAAGCTGAATCCAAATCCGAACCAAATACAGCCCATTTTGCACACCCCTAGTATCTGTGTCTGATGGGACTATCTGACGGCACTGTAAATTAACCTACACTAGCCCATTTGCCATGCACATGTAGACAATGACACTATCATAGTAAAATACATGTGTAGATCCACCCACTGAGCTCTAGTCTACCACAGGTTTAGACTGTTTCCAGTACCTGAATTATGCTGCCTTAAAGCTCATTTGGGTGTTTGTATGCCACACTGAAGTCTGCAGTGTAGACATACACCCTCATAACTCAGTTGAAAGCTCTTCTATTTAAGTTTAGTTTTTCTTCACTAGGGTCTTTGTGTATAGACATAGACACATATACTATTATTTCTTTAAAAAATAATTTATTTCCCCTAATACTGAGAATGGAAAAAATGAAAAGGTTGTTCTTGTTTCTGTTTTATAGTACTCAGTTGCTGTGGGTAAGGCAGTGGTAGGAACCCAAATAAATAGACCCCTCTCATAAATCTACTACAATCTGTCACATACGCGTGACTATTGTGTATCCTCTATGATTCTGGGATCTCATTTCTGTTACCACTGTCAAGCTAAGCATGAAAATAACTTTTGTTTCGCTTCCCTCTTCTCTAGCCCCTTGTTCTCAACATGCTTGCACAAGCTGCAGTCTCACATGGCTCCCTCTTCTGCTAACCCCTTTCATCTTAGTTTCCTGTCTTTGTCACTTTTCATTGATAGTTCCCCTGGTTCTTGTATGCTTGTGCAGCAGTTAGTACAATTGTCCTGACTGAGGGCTTTGGTCACTACTCAAGTACTAAAATCACATAGATTTGAAACATTCACTAGTCTAACCTAAAAATTACCCATAGAATTTGCTTCATAGTCAAGTCATTGGTTTTATTTATTCTGAAACAGAGAAACCAGGCAACGGAACTGATAAGAGCAACTTCATGTAATAGCATTACTTTAAGAAACTAATTGCAGTTGTGGATCCTTTTTTTAGAAATGTGATACTACAAAGTCATCTCCTTTCTTGCCTCCTATGTCCTGCAACCCTAGTGAATAAGGAACTTGTGACTGACACAGGTGAAGAGGAAGAAGAGTGGTCCAGGCTTGCCAGAGAGCCTCAGATAGACAAAAGGGAGGGAGCTCTCTGCTGATGCCTATCTGTGAGCAAGGGGAAAGGACAAATAGGGACAGGCCTCGTCTGTCTTTCAGTTGCATGATAGCTTGGGGTACAATTGCACTTTGGTTAAAAAAACTGATATGTTTGGAGTTAGGAAGGAATGTTATTATTCCTTTGGGTAATGAGTGGTCAAGAGACTTTCACTACATGTTCCTGTAGTGAGGGGTTGCTCTGAACAAACCACAGGTTGGAGTGGTTAGGTAAGGGAGCTTGGACAAGGCTTAGAGGGAGAAAGAGAAGACAAGAGGTATGCTGCCAGGAATGCCTCCCTGGTGCGAGGAACTGTGTTTAAAGGCTGTCTACAAGGGTGAATGTATGCTTTTGAAAATGGGGTTGCAGATGGTGTGGTGCACCATCACATACAACACACATTTTTTCCAGTTAAAGAGAAACTAGAAGTTTTACTCACATGCTAGGGGGGCCTAGCAATATGTTATTCAGTTTAATATCAAAGCAAAAACCAAGAATTACTGGTATGTGCACTACTTTGCCAAATTATATATTAAGTTTAAAAAAAAGACAACAAAGTAGGCAAAAAATAGTCAAAAATATTGTCTCATAATTTCATAGTAGCTAGGGTCAGGAGGAACCTGAGCAGATCATCTAGCCTGACCCCCTGCCACAGGCAGGAATGAATACTGGGTTCACAAGACCCCAGACAGGTGATCATCCAACCTCCTCTTGAATTTGCCCAAGGTAGGGGTGAGGACCACTTCCCTGGGAAGCTGGTTCCAGATTCTGGCCACCCTAACTGTAAAATATTGCCTCCTGATCTCTAACCTAAACCTATTCTTCATCAGCTTATGACCATTGTTCCTTGCCACCTCAGGTGGTGCTGGGAAGGAAAGGGCTTTGCCTATTTGCTGTTGATCCCCCCCTGATGAGCTTGTAGGCAGCCACCAGGTCCCTCCTCAGCCTCCTCTTACTGAGGCTGAACAGGTTCAGGTCCCTCAGCCTCTCCTCGTAGGGCCTGTTCTGCTGCCCTCTCACCAAGTAGGTGGCCCTCCTTTGAACCCTCTCCAGGCTGGCCACATCCCTCTTGAAGTGCGGCGCCCAGTACTGGACGCAGTACTCCAACTGTGGCCTGACCAAAGTCGCACAGAGGGGGAGTATCACCTCTCTGGACCGGCTTGAGATGCACCTTTTGGATGCATGACAAGGTATGGCTGGCCTTGCTGGCTGCAGTCTGGCATTGATGGCTCATGGTCATCTTGGGGTCAATAATGACTCCAAGATCCCTTTCTGCCTCTGTGCTTTCAAGAAGGGAACTCCCCAGCCTGTATGTATGCTGTGGATTCCTTCTCCCAAGGTGCAGCACCCTGCATTTGTCTACGTTGAACCCCATCCTATTCTCGTCTGCCCACTTTTGTAGTCCTGTCTAAATCTAGTTGCAGCCTCTCTCTCCCTTCAAGTGAGTCTATCTCGCCCCACATCTTAGTGTCATCAGCAAACTTGGATAGCGTGCTTTCCACCCCCTCGTCCAAGTCGCTGATGAAGATGTTAAACAGTGCGGGCCCAAGGACTGAGCCCTGGGGTACCCCACTGCCCACATCTCACCAGGTTGAATACAACCCGTCCACCACTACTCTCTGGGTGCGCCCCATCAGCCAATTTTTTTACCTATCCAACTGTGCAGGCATCAATGCTATAGTTGCTTAATTTATTGATGAGGATGGCGTAAGAGACAGCGTCAAAGGACTTCTTAAAGTCCAGAAAGACTACGTCCACGGTGACACCATCATCCAAGGATTTAGTTACTTGGTCATAAAAGGCAATCAGGTTGGTCTGGCAGGACCTCCCTTTGATGAACCCATGCTGATTGCCCCTGAGCATGATCTTCCCTGCTGGCCCCCAATTAGTCTCATTAGTCCTGTAGTCATTACAGTTAAATGTACACCTCTTATTTGGATTTGTAAAACAAAATTGAGTTTTTGTGCGTGTCTTGACAGTGCCTCCAATACTTTACTGTCTGTCACTTCTAACCTGAGTGAAGGTTTTTGGCTAGATCTAAAAACAGTCTGCAGGGCTGTGAAATAGAACAGACATTGTAATGGCTAACAGACAGCCAAACTGCAGAAGAAAGGTGAGTTTGAATGGTGGAACAGCAAGACTATTAAAGAGAGCATAATTAGCACCAGCTGAGTAGAAAGAGATTAGCACAAATGAGATATATAATAATGATCCATGAAATCAATTGACCCCATTAGCCTGCCTGAATCGAAATGCTGCTGCCTCTCCCAGGCAGTTGGTTTTAAAGTTTGGCAGGAGCAGAAATTAAAAGGGGGTGCAACTGTACCACTGTACTCCCTGGATCTGCTCCTGTGCATATTATTCATCCCTGTATAAGACTCGGTGTAGTAGCAAGGCAGTGTACAAAACTGAGATTGTTTAAGATGAAGTCGGAGAACAGCAGCCTCCGTGGAGGACACAAGGGCGGGCCTCCCTCCCAAGAGGTATCATTGCTGGGATAGGTGACAAAGCCTGGCTGTGGCACATCTCTTTAGAATGAAAAATAGACCTGCCCAGATTTTGGCCTCTGTCAACCCTGAACACAATCTGAGTGGGTTGCAGAGAAGAGGCTAAGGGTACAACACACTGTTTCATTAGCTACTTCCAACTGTACTGTCAAGACAAGACACCTAAGGGGAAGGGAGTCTTTCCCAGTAGGCATTGTTGGTTATTAATTACTGACTGCCCCAAGTTTATTCTGATTCCCCTTTTTCCCCATCAAAAATAGTATCGTTGTTTTAAACCCTTGCACTCAGGGCCTGTGAGTGGAGAAGTATTGTTTGTGAAAGGGCACTCAGGTAAGGTAAGTTAGTTTCCCAGGTGTCGGAGAAAGGGCTCAAGTCAGTAGTGCTACAAGTTTTCAGAAAGAGTCCATACCTACCTGAACCTTACCTCTCTGTGCCACCACCACTACCTGGCACAAGGGTTATGCTAATGCTTATTTATTTTTATTAATAATCCTACCACATTTCTTAACTCCCTGTAATGGTCCAAGTCTCTCCACAGGGTCTCATGCTTACCTACTTAGTGGCTTTTATGGGTGGATTTGCCAATTTGTGTGTGCATGTGTATGTGAGAGAGAGAGAAAAAAGAAAGAGAGACTATATTTATTATTATCATTTATGGCAAGGCTAAGAAAAAAGAACAGCTGGCATCTATCAGGAATAGAAGGCATCTCAATGATCCCTCTAATTCTGTGCACAATGTAAAATAAACATAAAACAATCACTAACCTATGACTTGCAAGAAATCAATCAGTAATGTTGCAGCTTGTTATGTTTTAGGTCATATTTCTGGATCTGTTTTTGGAGTAACAATAAGGACTCTGGAAACATCAGTTATATTAATCTGCTAACATCTGGTAGCTGTCTATGCATTCAAGATGAGAGAACAAAAGATAACATCAACCACAGTAGGAGTCCACTCTTAAAAGTGGTGTGAAAGGTATTCTGTCTGTCAAAACCTGAATTAGCCGATGACAGAATTGCAGGAAGTGCTCCATCTGGCCACCATTCAGCACCTAACACATGCTTCTCTATACCCATCTCTATCTAACAAGGCACTTAAGGATCTAAACCTACATAACTTAAAAGTACTTAAAGGGACTAATTTCCACTGCAGTCAATGTGGGTTAGGTACCTAAGTACCTTTAAAGATATGCACCATAACATCTCATTAAAGTCAATGAGATTTTAGCATGCATGTGCACAAATTGACAGAAGTTTAGGGCTGAAAGGGACCTTGTGAGATCATCAGGTCCAGGCCCCCCTGCTCTGGGCAGGACTGCTTAGTCTTTTATTTGGCAGCTGTTACTTCCAAGGAAGGTGGTATCAGGTGAGAGTAAAAAGCACTCAGTACAGATTATCCCTCCTTTGGGCAAACGGAGGACAGAATACAGGTGTTTGCCACACTGTCTCCTAAGATTTGCTATGGCTTCATTAATTAGTACGACCAGTTTGACAAGACCAGTCTATTATACAATGTCTGCTGAACTGAGTCTCTGCTACCCTGCTTCTGCAAATTAGCCCAGGGGGTTGGAGAGAAAGTAGAGTTATGACTCGGCTACTCCTCTACACCTGTTTGCTGAGCTGAACTGTAGGGGTGAGGGGAACAGGTTTTGTCATCTAGGCTATGTCTGCAGTATATAATGTTCTCATCCAGTATGCTGAAAATCTGAGAAAGGACTTGTGCCTCCTGCAGCACAGTATCTCTCAGTTTTACCTGTGGTTTCCCTAGCCTGAGCTGTGGTTGGTGCCGGTAGTTGATACCTTCATTCATTCCATTTCAGATTTAAGAGATTTCAGTAGGATAAGGCACCTAGATGTCTCTGAAAAATCTCCTTTGGCATTATCTGTCTTTTTAGGAGGACAAATACCTTCAAATATCTGTCCCTTTTTAGATCTTCATTCTTTGCTCAGGCAATTCTACCCATTAATGCTGCTGCTATTGAAACAGAGAATGGGACATTCCATTATTTTCTTGTAAAAACACAGTAGCAGTAATACAAAGAAAGCACAACTCTAAGCTGCAATCAGGTCAATGTATTTAACATGTCTGTATAGAAAGGTCATCAGTTTCATGTGCAGAAATATGATGACAACATCTGGGAAACAACCTGGGTCAACATTTCAAGGAGGCATGAAAGAGAGAGAGAGAAACATTAGCAGAATGGTCTCTGTAAGGCATGAAACGCATGTAATTATAAAATTCAGGCAACTACTTTGTCTGGTGTCCCCAGCATTTATGATATGTAAACTCATTTACTTCCTACCCCTTTTACTCAGGCATGCTTGGTTGAGTTAAATATGGCAATTCTACTGACTCATCTTGCACTGAGTTTAGTTCAGATCTTATGATCACTTTGGCCCTTTTTTGATAATACTGTATCTTGTTTATCTTTTTTTTAGCAGTACAGCTTCTACTGTTATTTCCATGTCTGATAGGTTAATATAACTTTTATAAAAAATACACTGTATAAGAGTCTTTCAATAATGCTGTCTTGTTTCTATGAATTTCTAGGGTCAAATGTGATGCTAATCAAGCCAATGCCATGTTGGGCAAAGTCTTATTATAACTGCTGCTTTTGATACATAAATCCTCATTCTGTGCACAGGAACAAATCCAGACCCCTCACCGCTGCAGCTGTAGAGGGTATCTTTGCAATTAAACTGCTGCCTTTCCACTGAGGTATAGGATGTGGGTGGTTTTGTAAGTTTTGCCAATCCCTTGTGTGGTACACCTCTACATGCAAGGCAAAGCAGAGGCAGCTAAAAGCGAGGGATTTACCCTAATGTCAATCTTCTTTGTGGTTGACAGCATAAAGCACGTGAGTTTTTCCTACATTTTAGCTTCTCTTTTATGGGCAAAGTGGGTAATTGATACTCAGAATAATTATACCTTGGACCTGTAGTTAACTGCAAGTTCAGAAAAAACTATGGGGTGACCAACCTGAAGCATGTGCCACAAGTAGCATGGGGAGCCTCTGTGTCGCACACAGAAGATCAAGGAGGGAAACAGGTAGCAGAGCGGCAGATAAAGTAAGAAGCAGAAAACAAAACAGTAGATTGGACAGGGGAAGGGGATCAGGGTGGCATTTGGGGATAGTGTGAGGCTAATTTGTGGTGAGCATGAGGCTAATCTGTAGGCCTGCCATAAACGCTGATCTAGATGATACCTTGTAAGAGGGTTGCCTAGCCTGATGGCTTCTGTCAGGGGGGGTTGCTCCCTGAGGAGTTACTTAGCCAGCCCTCCCGAATAAAACCATCTTTAAACATCAAACAAACAAAACCAAATCCTTCTGCCCTGTCCCAGCCACTAGAATTCAGCCCTTTGGCTCTAGCCCAGGGTGGCAAAATATGGCCTGTGGGTCAGATCCGGCCTACCAAGGGATTTTATCCAGCCTGTGGCAAGTCCCTCAGCCCCACCTGGCCCAACAGGGGCCAGGGGCAGTGGTGGTGTGGTGGCCAGACTCTCTGGTACCCCACCACTGGGGGTACCAGATGGAGAGGACAGGTGAGTCTGGTCTCCATGGAGACCAGCTGGGGACCCCAGTGAGCAGGGCACATTCGGCCAGGTGGATGGGATGGGGCTTCAGACAGTCAGGGAGTGATACATGGGAGCGGGATGGGCTGGTGGGGCCCAGGGCCAGGATGAAGGGGAGGTGACAGCATAAGGTCAAGGTCTGGGGCAGAGCTGCAATTTGCTTCTGCATTTCTCTTTGGGCACCAGTTCCACTAGCAGCAGCTGGCCCCTGCTTGTGGAACCAGCACCCACCACGGGGACATATGACAAGTAAATTGCGGCTCTGCCCTGGGCCCTGGCCTTGTGCTATTACCACCCCACAATCCTGGCCCCATCGCCTGTCTTGCACTCAGATGTCACTCCCTACCCACCCATGGACCCATCCCATCCAACCAGCTAAGCACACCTGGCCCTCTGGGGTCCTGGATTGGTCTCCATGGAGATCCCACCTGCCTGCCCACCCATTGTATCCAACACCCCCAATGGTAGGTGCAGGGCAGACAGCCCAGGGCCGAATAGGATGAATTCCCCACACCACCCTGCCACACCAGGCCATGTCAGCACCGTTCCCCACTGTGCTGCATCACCACCCTCCCCATGCTGTGCCAGGTCAGCACCCCTCCTCCTCCCCCCTGGCCCACAACAGCTGACCAAAACTCCTTATGTGGCCCTCCAGCCCAAATAATTGCCCACCCCTGCTCTAGCCCAGACACACCAGCCTGGCCCCTGATTGTAACAAGCTGTTCTGTTCATAGCTTGCTTCCTCCCCCTCCCACTTACTCTTCTGGGAGCTTTTTAAAGCTCCTTGCTGGATACTCCCCGCCTATCTGAATGCCCTGCAGCTGGGCTCTCTCAGCAGGGCTGACTATTCACTGTTAAAGGGCTAAACTGCCCTATTACCCACTTTCACCAGTTAAGTTTCTTAAACCTTATTACCCCCAAATAAGTTGCTGATATCCTAACTAGTATCTCATAGAATAGAAAAAGAATGCGCCTCTTAGGGTGAAAAGTATGGCTGGTCAATATTTTTCTGTTGACACTTTTTTCAACGGCAAAAAAATAATTTTTGACTTAGTATAATTTTTAAGTGCTTTTCTTAGAAAAAAAGATAAATCAAAATGCTCTGCAGAAAATTTAGACAAAAAATGGATGCTTTATTTTTTTTCTGCAGGAAAATAAGCATTTTTGACCATCTCTACTAAAAAGATATCTATGAGTGTAAGCATACATGTACTGTTTCTTTAAATCAGTATTTGGAAACTAGAGTGGGTGAAAGCTGGGCAAGATTCTCAAAAGTTCTCCAGTGAGGCAGACTGAAAGAGAGAACAGCTTTAGGAATAGTATTTTTTCCCCTTATTCTAAACATTCCTCATTCAATATTAGAAGAAAGAGATTCTCTCTATGACTGTTTACCATTATCACGTAGCAAGTGACCTATTTTTCCATCCCCATTGTTTTTCATCTTATCTTGTTTGTTACCAAGGTAAGTGATTTATGCATTGGTGACAGAAAATTGATGTGCGGTAAGATTACACAATAGTGGTAAGTATTGCCTGAATTAAGAACAAGAGTCTGACTGCAGGCTCTCCCCTTCTCCTGTATCTTATGCACAATTGTGGCCCAAATCAGCTTCCCTCTCTTCCTTTCCCAAGAAAACCCCTTCTAAAAAGCTAGTTGGGGATCAAGTCTCTATTTTTGGGTTGAGATTACATCAAAATCAATGAACTAAAACCCAATTAATGCTTAAGCGTGGAGACCTGGTATAGTCTCCCTCACCTTTGGTGGGTTAGAAGTGCCCTCTATTACTGTCTCCTACCCTGAAGGAGCATCCACTATCTCTTCCAACAACTAACTGCATACTGGGGGAGATATGGGGAGCACAAAGGATCATCTCTGCGTGTGCATGTGTATGTATATGACAGAGAGAGAAGAGAATATAGGGGCTGGAGTGTGGATGGGTCACAGATAGGAATAAGGAAAAAAAATGAATAATAGCGCATAAAGAGGCAGCACACAAGTACTGTGACAGTCCTACCCTAATTTTCTCAGTACCCCAGACAAAGTGAGGGATTTTCAGCTGGGGGTACACATACCCCAAGGGGTGCTTAGGTCATAGGGGTATGCATGGGTGGGCAGGGACAGAGCGCAGGTTTGAATAAGGAACTGGCTTTCAGACTGGGATTATGGCTAGAAATTCTGCTTGGGCCACCCATCAAAATACCTCTATGCCACCAGGAGACTGTCCTGGACATCTGTGCCCAGAGACTTGCCTGGACCAAAGCGTGGTTTAGCTGTGCCAGGCTGCCAACAGACACCACCCCTCAGCTGCTGTGCTAAATATCTGGAACCAAATAAAGAACTGGATTATGGGCGGGGATTTTACCCAGAAATCCTTCTTGGGCCACCCCAGACCACACCTCGGTGCCACCAGGGGATGCTTCTGGACATCTCTGAATAGAGACCTGCCCAGCCCAAAGTGCGGTTTGGCCGTACCAGGCTGCCAAAACACAGCACCCCAGCCACTTCTGGATTTCTGGGTATAATCCCAGCCCAAAATCCAGTTCCATATTTGGGTCCAGATACTTAGCACAGTGTCTTCAAGGTGGTCTGTTGGCAGCCTGGCACGACTAAACTGCGTTTTGGGCCGGGCAAGTCTCTGGTCAGAGATGTCCAGGACAGTCTCCCGGTGGCATAGAGGTATTCTGATGGGTGGCCCAAGCAGAATTTCTAGCCATAATTCCAGTCTGAAAGCCAGATCCTTATTCAAGCCATTATACTTAGTATAGTGGGCGTGGGGGCTGTTCTGGCAGCCTGGCACAGCCAAACCATGCTTTGGGCCAGGCGGGACTGTGGCCAGGGTTCTTTGGGTCAGTCCCCCAGTGGCATCGCAATGAAATTCGGGGTGGCCTAAGAAGTATTTTGCCCCATAATCCCATCCTAATCTGACCTTCATTTAGGGCTCTGTACTTGATGTGGAATATTATTTTACATATTAATTAGTACATATGCATAGCTAATGAAATTCTCTCTCTTTAGGATGTGGAATTCATTAATAACAAGTTTTTATTGGGTCTAGATTAGCTTTGAAAAAGGAACCGGGAATAAAGAATATGGAACCAGGAATAAGGAACTGGGAAAAAGGAACCAACTTCAGCCTCATCACTGGGCAGTGGTGGTGGCGCTGGCGGCATAGAGCACAGGTGGCAGCACGGGGTGGTGGGTGGCAGCAGCAGTGACTGCTGCATGTGGCCGCCGCTGCCTCCTCCCCCTGTATCCAGCTGGCTGGGTGGCGTTGTGCGGCCCACAGAGGGGCACCGCTCCCCTTGCCCACCCACCCCAGGCCTGGTCCTGGAAGCGGGTACAGAGACACATTTCTCTCCTCCCCCATTCAGAACCTTTATGCCTTGCTGCTGCTGCTCGTTTTGCGAGCAGTATGATGGTCATGTACGTTCTGTTGCTGGGCGGGCAGCAGCCCAGCGGTGAGCTGCCCAGCAGCAGGATGCATATGCCATCACACCGCTCTCAAAGCAGTGGCAGTGAGGCACAGAGGCAGAGCAGAGCCCAGTCCACCTTCACCCTGTACACAGTTAAGGGGGGTACATGCTCCCCCGTGGTGCATGCAGCAGTGGAAGCCCTCCCCGACCCTCTTCCCCTGTGCCCCTGTATGTACCACCAGGCTCCTATTGTCCCATGGCCTGGCCTGGCCTGGGCCACTTCCTCCTGCATTGTGGGGGTCTTGATCTGCCCCCCCCCCTTCCTTCTCCCCAGACCCTGCCCATTCCTCCCACACACACTTACCTGCTGTGGGGGTTGTCTGTATCTGTGTGTCTGTCTGTCCCCTGCCTGCCCAGTGGCAGCAGGCACATGGTGTCATGTGGCTCTTGGGGCAGCGGGGTGCAGAGTCCAGCCTGAAGCAGCAGCTATCTCTGCCCTGCACACAGATCTGGGGAGCGCATGGTCCCTGGGCCTCCACTAGGGTGCATGTAGTGGCAGGAGCTGGCCAACCCTCCCCTGTGCCCCCTGGACAATCCACTCTCGCGGCTTCATCCTGTGCTCCGCCCTGGCTGTACAACACCTGCCCCAGCCCCAACCCCACTCCTTCCCTCACCGTGGGGGCCTTGATCTGCCCCCACCACCTCTTAAAAATGAGGAAAAAAAAGATACAGGGGTACATGAGCTGAAACTTTGAGGCAGAAGGGGTATACTTGTTTTAAAAAGGTTGAAAAGCCCTGGACTAAGTGATAGAGAAGATGAGAGAGGAGGAAAAGACGGACAGAACACAACACAAAAAGGGTAATGTCGCAGAGCACTCGGGTGCACTGCTCCTAAGAAGGGACAAAACTGCTAGGGAAAGAGCCCTAGCGGTGAGTGACGAGCCCAGCTGCTGGTTGCCAGGGCGACCAGAGGAGGTCAGCTAACCAGAAGAGGCAGGGCCTGGCTCCCATATAAAGCCCAGGGGCTGAGGCCAGGCTAGCACTTCCCTACCAGCAGCTAGGGGGGAATGAGCTCTCCCGGAGCAAAGCTGAGAGGAGAGGCCTGACCGCAGGTACAGCCTGAGCCGGGTAAAGGATGGAATATCCCTGGAGTGTTTGGAGTAACGTGGTTATAGCTGGGCAGCTTTAGTTTGTTATAGCCAAGGGGCATGCGTTTTGTTTACTGTTTAATACTGGTGGTTTGGGTGAGGCTATTAGGGGTTGGAGGAGGCCTCATAGGGGACCCTTATCAGTGTGGGGACCCCAATGCCAGCAAGTGCACAGCATTTGGGGTGCACTGACCCTCGCCCCAGAAAGGGGGGCAGTTGAGAAGCCCCAGAGAGGGGACGTTGAGGAGAAGCCCCAGTGCAGGTGTGGAGAAGCCCCAGAGGAGGGGGCAGCGTTATTGTGGGGAAGCCCCAGAGAGGGAGCAGCATTGACAAGCGCCAGAGAGGGCACAGGGTGAGACCAGTGCCGCGCAGGGCCCAGGGAGGCCAAGGGGCCCACATTATAACAAGGCCGTGACCGAACAAAGTCAATTCCATCTGTGACGCTTGGGGCATGGTAAAGGGGTGGTTGGAGCCATGCATAGCCCATAAGGCTAGGGTGCCCCTGAAGCACCCATTGCAGAGCGGGACCCACGAGGGGTCTGGGAAACCACGGGGTCCGAGTGTCCAGCAAGACGTGACCAAGAGGGCGTAAAAGTCAGCCTCCCAAATATATTTTGTCATCAAAGACGTGGTGGGCGAGAGTTGAGGGTGCCCACTGGGTCAATTTGGCATGGTAAAGGGGGCCTTAGGGAGACCATGGCCATCCTACTGGACCCCGCGCCATGACAGGTAAGGAATGAGAGGGGAAAAGAAAGAAGGAAATATACACCATAGACCAGTAACTTTGGAAGTGGGGGGAAGAGGGACATAAAGGTAAAAAAAACTTAAATATGTTGGCATAATTGATTTAAATTCTGCACTCGTTAAGAATGATAGGAAGCCATTTTGACTATATCTATTTTATGAATCAAGAGTAAATTAATCTGAATTAAAACGAATAAACATTAAAAACAATGCAACTGAGTGGGATACACATGACAACATTCTCATAGAACAGCAAGAAATCCCTGGGTCATTGCAGACTAAACCTATGGATTTAATCTGCGTGACAATTTTATCTCTTCCCGTTAACATTTTCTTTCCTTAATTGGTGGTGGCAGAAAACTAACATGTGGTAAGATTGGTTATTGTGGTTTCTTAAATTTAGCGAAATGAAAATAAGCTTCTTTGGTTGTTCAAATTTAAGAACAAAAACTGTCTGTACACGTGTGATTGATTTGCATAACGTGCAGATCTTTTAAGAAGGTGTTTTACATAGGAAAAAAAAATTACTTGCAGCACTGTGGAGGAGAAGACTGAGGAGCCTTGCAGAAAGGTTGCCTGGACTTTAATAACCAAGTCAAACTCTCTGTAAGAGACAAGGTTGTTTGTGAAGAAGGGTGTTTGTGTTCGAAACCTTGCAAAGAACATTTTTTTTCAACTGTTTAGTTGCCCTAATAAAGGTATCATATCTATTCAGAACTTTTTCTGCCTGGGTCAAACAAGAAGGTTTGTGGTAAGTAAAACTAATTAACTAACCTTAATTCTGGCATAAATCAGACTGGATTTAATTCTTGCTCTTCAAGTACCACTGTTGTTAATGAATGCAAATGTATTACAGAACAAAACTATATGGTACACTTTAACTGATGAATGTTAGAATACAGAAAAGAATGAACTCTACTTCCTTTAGTGTGTAAGCTGAACTTCTTATCAGTCTAACCTTTTGATAGTTACTATCCGTATCATTTTACAAAATGTGCTTGTTTATGTATATAACTGCTATCATCCACTCTGATACTACAGGGAAAGTCGCATAACCACTCTAGATCTGTTTATCTGTTTGTAAAAGTGTGATGGTCTCATATATAATTCCGTATCAAGGTACTTTTGTTATTAGCTTGTTCATGTTTGGAAACATTCATAAATTATAACGTTTAATAAACATTTAATGGAACAGTGGATTGACTGAGTCCATTACTAGTAGCAGAATTATTCATTTGGAGGTTAGTAGCTAAAACTACTACACTTACTGCTGATGTGTTTATTAAAGTTTAATGAATCAGCCATTTCTATTCTCCATAGGGTATTTCTGTTTACTTTCTCTGGGTAACCCCATTGAACACAATAGGGATGTTGTGTAATGAAATTTGCTCTGTAAGAATCAGAAGTCTTTTTGGGATGAGAAAAAAAGTTTTAAGAAAGGGATGTTAATGACCCTGATTCTGTAACTGAGTTCTGTAATGGCAGATCCCTTGGCCTGCTCAGATCTCTGTTAAATTCGGCGTAGAACACCTAATATGAATGATGCAGCAAATTACGGCTAGTTATCAAGAATCTGTTTTGGCTAACTGCCTTTTCCCCTAATAAAATCCTGAAGGATTTCCATTTGTAACCTGCTGTGGTGGTTTAAAGGTAGAATCCTTGTTTGCCAATGGGAGATCCAGGTTTTGATTCCTGGATGCACATACAGTCATAGTCTTTGAAGCACTGAATATCCAGGCTCAGTCTAGCCTTTGAATACTGTCTAAAGGGGGGATACAAGGTCTGGGAAGCCTCCACTCCTCCGTACTCCTGCCTGTGTGCGTGTTGAAGGTCCTGGTGACCTCTTACGCATACACCATGATCCAGAAAGAGTGACAGTTGCCTACTACCATGTGAAATAGAAAAAAATTATAAATAACTGCTTCTGTCTTTGTTTGCTCGTGTTTTGTAACAGCTCAAGGAATTTCTGTTAGATTTTTAAAAGTTTTATTATAATTTGTTAGAGGGAAAGTCATTCCTGTCACTGTTAAGGTATATGTCCATACTACTTTCATGAAAGGCGACAGCAAGTAAGGAACTGAGGTGCTGTAATGACTGACACCACAAAGGCAAGAGAAATCATTAGCAATAAACCTAGCATTTTTATCTCCAGAACAGTCAAAACCCGCTCATGCGCCTGATCCAAACCCAGTAAAGTCAACTGGACCACTATCGTTGACTTCAGTAGTATTGATATTGGGCTCTATATACTACATTTGAAAAGCAAATACTCACAAGACAGTGAAACAGGGGGAAAAAAAAACAATCTAAAGCAAAATTGCTCAGGTGAAACTTTCAGGAAAAGATCTTAAAAAATCTGTGTAATGTTTAGATTGTACTGACTGTAGGCTTCATTTGCCCTTAATAAATGAGACTTTGGCTAGACTTTGGTAGCCTAGTGAAATTTCAAGTATGGGTGCATATTCATACACCAAGAAAGAAACAGAGTAGATTATTATTGTGATTTATTAGCAAGTACCCATACACAAGCCCTGGGCACCTTTCCCAATTATCTTAATACACAATTCCAAAATACAATACTATCAGCTCATGCCTTTTACCACTCCATAACTCACACTTGGATTTACCGCTTTAAACACTGGCTGGCAGGTCAACTGATCTACCAATAAACAAAGGCCAACTGAAGCCTCCAGTTCCTACAACGTGTATTGAAAGCTGCCAGATTTTATCTTGGACCACTGTGGGGGAAGTGTAAGCCAGAGCCTTTGTCCCCTGATGGACAGGGATCTACCTAAACTGCAGCGGAAATTTGTGGTGCAGTGGTGCCTTTTAATCTTGCCCTTTTTGCCGCATGCCTCCCTCTTTCCCCGCCCCCGCATCTGCTGAGTGGCCAAGAGGCAAAAACTGTAGCATTAATTACTTCTTGGCCACTCCAGTGGTAAAGGTGTAGGGGAGTGCACTGCAAAAAGACCAAGATTAAAGGCACCACTGTGTTGCTAACTTTCACTACAATTTAGGTAGGTCCCTACTTACGGAGAATGCCTTGTCAGAAAGCCACTCTCCATTGTGCCATGTCAGCACCAGTCCTGATCATAATTGTGATAGCGCTTTATGGGAAGAGAAGCAGGGTCCCAAGTAGATTCATTTTTAGTCCAGGGCTATATCATTTAAAACCAATGCACTAAAAACTGTTCAGAAGCTCTCAGGTAATAAGTGCTGGCACTGGTATTGTGTGTGCTCTAAAAGGCACCTTACTTACCAGCTGGGAATTTGTTTTCTGTACCCATTCTAGTTTATAAACTGATATAAAGTGCAGCTCCATATCACTGTAGTACTCTAGCCTGCAAGTGACAAAGGCATGAATGATAGTCATAAGACTTCTATCAGGCCAGGCATAGACAGTAAAAGGCTGGCGTCTGATCTTCTAAATGCAGCTGTAGGCTCAGATTACCAAAGGCAGTTGGATTTAGAGTGAGATATAGTCCCTGCCATCTCTTCTATTTCTTTCTTTTGACCTACTGTCATCTTATTAGCCATGGTTGACAGTCGCATTGCTTTCATCTGTACCCCAATTTTCGATGGATATTCTCAGTGAGTCTCTCAATTTTATTACCTTAATGACAATCTGCCAAATGCTTGTCTGACTGGAACTGGTTGCATCAGTACAGTAATAAGTGAGGCAAATTCATTCCTGAAATGAATCCAGTGATGTCAACTGAATAGCAACAGATTAATTTAACCTACTTTATTCTACATATGTCTAGAATATACCCTTTTTCACAGCTGCATCATGTTGGCAGGTTGTGATCATCCTATGACTGATTGATTAGTACACCTAGATCTTGTCCATTTTAGCTATTTCTAACTGATGAGCTTCCAGCTGGTAGTTCATTTTTCTGTTATTAGGCCCCAAAGCCTGACTGAATGTTATCCTATTCGAATCCTCGAAGGCAACCAGTACTTCCTGTATGATATATAATTCTCCTCTGTGTTGATGCTACTTCTTGACTCTGTCATCGGAACACTCCTAATATCTGACCCAAGGTCACTAATGAAAATATTAAATAAGATTGGTCCTAAGAGTGATCCTTGAAAAACTGTGTTAGTAACCTCCCTCCAATCTGATCCTGCTTTTCCACACCATGTATTGCTGTCTCTTGAGAGAGTTTGTTTTTTGTGGGTTTGTTTTTTTCCTTACCCACATTGCAATTTCTCTAATAATTCTCCAGCCTCTCTAGTTTCATTAATGGTTTTGTTGTTTTTTTTAACTTGCATGCTATCAAATGCTTTACTAAAAACTAGAAAGAGAAAATTTACCACACTTTCTTTATCCAGAAAATCAGTGACCTTATCAAAGAAAGCTATCAGGTTGGTGTATCATAATCTAGCTTTGGTACACTAAATCTACTTTGGGATTTTTCAGTTCATTTTGGCGTTTTGGTTTTTTTAATGCTATGAAATAGTTTTTTTGTTTGACTCTATGGGTATACCTTTTAGACAGCAACTTAGGAACTAAGATAGGGAACCAGCTTTAATGTTTTACACTCTTTCAAAAAAGAGATATCGCATCCAACATCTAGCACATCTCCACGATTGAGCCTCCTGCTAATTTAAACTTAACTTGAAGCTACCAGTACCATGTAATTACTTCTGATTACTGTGACTCGGTTTTTTTATACCTAGTACTTTTGTTATTTAAAAAAAAAAAATGTTTGTGGTATCTTTTTTAATTTTCTGTTGGTGCAAACATGTTGGTTAGCATAAACACTCTTGGATATAAACACAGATGTTTTCTAAAATTCATTAAAACATAAAATCAAATCCTTCCAAATCCTATTACAACGGTGCAGTAGCGTGTCACAGCACAAACCGTGCTAATAGCCTACTATGCAGTGTTATTAGGTTAATGCTCAGTTAGCATCACTAAATAACCGTACACCAGAGCTACTACGTAGTAACTTTAGGTACTGCACATTTAGTTAGTAACATTTAGTTACTTTATTAAAGAAGTACTAAACTAAATGCACAACATCAAAGGCACACTAATGAACGTATAGACACGCCCTGCATGTCCAAATAGCAAAAGTTTACACAATATGGGCACCTCTGCAAGCATCTGCCTGTTTTCTCCAGGCACATTTAGCTCAAGTATTTCAGGGACAGCATTTTGAATATGTGTATTTCAGAAACTAGTTACAGCTCACTTGAGTGACTAATATAGGCATTAACTGGCAATCATTTATAGATATAGTTAACTTTTATAGACACTGTATACAATCAAGTTGGCTTCATGGTACTTCTCTTATGCCTAAAGTACAGTAGTGTCCTGAAGAGAATTAGGTCCTGGCCTTTAATCGGTTGCTTTCTCCAAGCACAAGGAGACCATTTAATTAACAATTAAACCATTCCATTAGATACCGGCCTGGTCTCCATGGTTCCAGTGCTAATAGCATCATTTAAAAAATATTATCCCAACATGATAAAAAAGAGCCCAATTAGTAAATAAGTAACATCCAGCTATGTTATCTAAAGTGTGCACAGGATTAATTTTTCATGCTTGCATATTAAGCAAGTTATTGTTGTACTCCTCAGGAGGAAGTGGTGATCATTTCAATGTAACCCTGTGCCTTTAACAAATGCTGTTATCTCTTGTTTCTCTGATTCCCAATATTGAAGTATATCACTACGGAAGTTGAGGGTAAATGCACGCAGGCCAGCCACAAAAAAAAAAAAAAAAGGCAGAACAAACATACCCTTCTTGACTTATACTTCAGACATTTTGGGGCTTTTGTAAGTATAAGATTAAAGCAAATGATCTGAAATGTGCAGGGACTTGATACATTGATTTAATCCATGCACTTGAAAAAAGTGTAAAAAGTTGAACTCAGATGATCATTAGCAAAGTTTGGAAGATGCATACTGATTTCACATAAGAAGTCTTCTTACTCTGTAGAGAGATTTTTCTCAACTTACCTTTATCCACCCCCTAGGACTTTTTATTCCATACTGTTGTAATTCCAGGTTATCTTCCATTGTTTAAGTTTGCACTAAAGTCTTGCTTTTGAAAAGTCATATATTATTGTATAGTGAAATGAAATATGCTGAGTTATGTGCATTAGGAAAAAATGCACAATTGAAAATCAGTTGTTGGGCTTATACTGTACTTAAGAGTAAAGGTGTATGTATAATAAATAGCATAAATATATTAAATATATACATTATATATTTAAATGTCTAAATATTTTATATATTAATACATAAATGTGTACATATACTAATGCTAATAAAGAACTGATGTTTTAAAAAAATCTCTAAGGAAATATACTCTTGGTCCTTGGAGTGGTAGAAATATAGGACAAGTGACTGACTATGGCTGGATGAGGATAGGAAGTGACTACACAAGATTTAAATCGGTGTGTGGAGTGGCTGAGGTTCTTGATAGTGGAGCTAGCTAGGGAACAGAGCTGGATGACTATGGGGCTTGTGAAACAATCATGTCTTGTGGATTTAAAATTTTACAGTTCTAAGAACTTCAAATATTGTTCAAGCTTCCTTGCTAAATACTCAAAGCTTCCAGCCTGCAGCAGCTTCATAAAAGCTTTACGTAGCTGGAAGAAGCCAAAACACTGATTAAGATTCTTTAATAGGCAGGCAAAGTTTGAAATGAAGAAGAGCATCTCCCCAGTCAGTCTCAGTCCAACTTCCACCCCCCCTCTCTAGACTCTTAAGAGCTGATCCTTGCAGCCCCCACAATTTCATATGCTAATTTTTTAAGCCTAAACACTTTCCATACAGTAATTATGTTAACTCAGAGCTAAGAATGTTCTGATGAAATGCACACGTTCAATGTGAACACTAAAAGGGATAGAATGAAGTGGTCACAAAATGGATTAGGCACCTAAACTGATTTGCTTGCCTACTTTTTGGCGCTGCAGAATTCCATACACACTTAAACTTAGGATTGTCTGTGTGCTCAGATGCTGTCCAGTCTAAGCAGGTAAGTACCTAACTCACAACTATGCTTCCTTGTGATCCTGCTATGAGGTCGATCAAAACAGGAAAGGTCTGTGCCTAGGGCAGCCATTGATGCACAGGGCAGTACCGGCTCCTGCCACGTTGTTTGCAGCATTGTGGTCAGTCACCACCGGTGGCGGCTATTTTTGGGCCTCCCCACAAGGGTGATGCCTGGGGCTGCTGTCCCAGTTGCCTCCTCTCAGTTACACTACTGGATCAGTGCACACCTAACAGTGACAGCAATTCATTCAGTACATAATATCAGTCACAGTCACTCTAAGTGGAAAGGAGACTCCATGTCTTGCTCTTTCCCCAGAGCAGTGCCCTCCCTCCCTGGCTGGGCTACAGATTTAGGCTTCCTATTAATTTTCTTCTTACTGCTTGAATCTCTTACTCTTGGCTGCCCAGTGACCCAGACTTGGCAGGAGGGATGGAGGATGCTCTCAGCCTCAGGCCTATGGCCTCATGGTTAGTGCCCTGTCCAAGGAAATGGGTCACGTGGGTTCAACAAACCTTGTTAGAGCGAGGGGTCGTAGAACCCATGTGTCCCACTTTCTGGACAAGTACTTTAACCACAAGTCTGTTGGACAAAAGATAAGAGAGACACCCCCTACCAAACCACAAGCAACACCAAACAGTCAGTTCACATGATTTTTCTCTTACTAAAAACATTTAAAAAAAGGATTAGGAGAAGTATGTGGAATTTATGCCTTTTTCCAGATGGAATTGCATTGTAAACATAAATGGAGTTAGATACTTAGGGGCTGAATTTTATTTCCCTTTTTGCACCTAAAGCAACAGACTTTTTAGACTCAAGGCACCCTCAGAAAATGTCACTCATTTCTTAACTACAGAAAAATAGTAGAGCAATTCTTCTGTTACAAAATAACCCAGAAAGACCATAATGAACGTTTCTTGCACACAGATTCGCAGAAGTTTAGGGCTGGAAGGGACCTTGTGAGATCATTGGGTCCAGCCCCCTTGCTCTGGGCAGGAAAGACCGCTGGGGTCCAATAACCCGAGCACGGTGTGCATCCAGTCTCCTTTTGAGGATCTCTAGGGTAAGTGCCTGCACCACTCCTGCTGGTCACATGAGCCATGAAGAAGTTTTTCCTTATATCCAGTCTGAAATCTTCTTGGAGTCTATGAGCTCCTGGTTTTCCCCTGGGGTGAAAAATTGTTCACCTAGCTCCTGATGCTCACACCTGATATATTTGTAAGCTGCCACCAAATCCTGCCGAAGTCTTCTCTTTTCTAGGTGACACTGTGAATTCCTATTTGAAATCTGTTTATCTTGCAAATCATGTGTAAGTATTTGCACACCTAATAGTGCTAATATTGCACAGCACCCCATGGCACTCTTAGAGGAACTTATGGCACCCTAGGTTGCCATAGTACCCTGTTTAAGAATTGCAAACCTTTTAAACCTGAAAGCTTGCTAAACATTTTTTTTTCCCAACTATTTAAGTTGGTCTAATAAAAGATATCAGATTCACGCAAAGAACCTTGTCTGCCTGTGTCCTTAGACCAACATGGCTACAACCTACACCCCGGACCTAAAAGGTAGTTTTCTAGACCTGTTCCTGGGCATTTCTGATGCTTGACTTGCACCAGGGCTAATCAACTTATAGTCTGGGGGCCACATGCAGTAAGATTAAATTGTGCACCCTGGCCTCTCATCCAGCCACTGCTCCCCACATTGATTTGGCTGCAACAGCAGTCCAGATCCCCCTCCCTCCTCTGACTGCCGCTTCCAGCCCTTAACCCAGGGAATGGAACAGCGCTGTGCAGCATGGGGAGCTGAGGGTGAGTCTGGGCCATGCAGGTTGCGATGGGCTCGCGGGAGCAAACTGCCCACTCTGAAGGCAGCAGGGAATGGGTTGAGCGGCGTGGAGTCCTGAGCCACGCTCTTCAGAGTGTATGTCTTCCATGTGCATTGCCACAGCCTAAACCCCTGCAGCCTCACAAAGAGCAGCGGCAGTGAAAGCCTTGGTTTGCCTTTAAAGGCAGAAACTTGTACCTTTAAAAGGTGTCCCAGAGCCATGTCTCCACAGCCCTCTTCACTGCAATGCTTGTGGCAGCCCCACGCCTTCTGGATCTTACTCGGTCATGTTGCTGTTTACTGTTCTTGAGTCAAGGACTTTTTGCACTATCTCTTATTGGACCCACTGTATAGTTGGGACAGCTACTGGACAAGGAAGGGCACTTGGTGCCCAAAAGCTTGTTCAACAACTCTCTCAACTATACAGCTGGTCCAATAAATGATGCCACCAAAAAATCTCTGCCTCATGTACATTTCCTGGACTATCATGACTGCAGCCCTGTTTTTTGAGGCTGAAAGTTATTACAAAGTCAAGTCAACATTATTTTACTGTTTTTCTTTTCTCTATTCTGCTGTTCAAGGTATTTATTCCATGGTGCTTTTTATAAAGCATCTAATAATTTAGGCTGAAATGGGTTTTTTTAAAAGAAAAAAAGGAGAGAGAGAGATATCAGTCATTTTTTTAAAGATGAAAGGTGCATTGACAGTGGGTAGTGTCAGCTCTCTGGGACCTGAAACTAAAACACAAAGTACCAGATTTTGAGTCTACTACTGCACATCAAGATCAACAATCAATGCCAAATCAAAATGATAAAGTTAAGTATAAATTGCTCTCTCAACCCTGCCCCCCTAATACAAGCTATGGGTTTCCAGTACATAACAACTTAGAGAATAGAAAATTTAATTGTGTGTGGCTGACAAATTATTCAGTCATGTTTTACAGTGACAAAGGTGCAAGTGTCTTTTGTTGTGCACTATTCACCCCAATGCATATAGGAAGTTAAAAGCCTTATTAGAAAATCTTTAAAATAATTGTTGTTTACATGGCTTTGTAGAGTTGTAAGATAATATAGGGCCCTGTGCATGGTAACTACATGGTGCAGAAAGGCCCTTACCCCGTTACTAAGAAAGGAAATCCTGGAGGAGGGAATTATACTTCAAGGAATACCCCATGGGGAATATAACCCAGAGGCCACAGCTAGGCCCAGTGCTTGGTGAAAAGTGGAAGTCAGCCTCCCAGGATGCTATGAGAGTCACTACCTGAATCCTGCTCAAGGGTGGCATTGGACAGCAGAATTGTGGGAGCTGCAGTTGCCAGAAGGTTATGCTGGCAAGGTGCAAGCAAAACCACCTCAGCATTTGATTGTGAGAAACAGGACAGCAGCAAGAGCAGAGGCACGCCAGCTAATTAGGCTACTGGGAAGCCACTGATCCTGGTGCAAAGAGACTCAGGCCAGGTGGCCAAGGAAGGGAGGAGCTAAGGCACATATAAGCTGAGTCTCAGTTTTTTGGTCTGACCTTGGCAGAAGCAGGATGTGGTATGCTTTGGAGAGACAGAAGCTGGGCAGGATTTGGAGACTGTGAGCCCACAGATCTGGGAGGCAAGGCACGGCAGAGGCCCTGATGGGAAGGGACTGAGCTGCACATTTTGGTTTACATTGTGGACTGAGTTGGTACGTGAGGCTTGGGAGTGGCTGAAGGGGAGGAAAGGAAACTACTGCGGATGCCCTTCAAAGAAGCTTAGAGCACATTGAGTTGACAGGCTGACAGGGGCCCAGTGAAAGAAGAGTGGGCTGTATGAGGCCCAGCAAACTGACCAAGCTACTAGAGCCTTGAGAGCTGGTGCAGATGGTGTGGGACTCCCAAAAGACTGAACAGGGGCAAAAAGGAGCTTGTGCATTGAGCTGAGAAGAGAGGGAGCCCAGTGAGGAGGGTAGAGAGAGTAGGACAGTCAAAGCCACATCAGTATAAAACAGTCTCTGACATATTCCTAATAACATCAGAGTTGTGGCAGGAGACAGTGAAGAAGGCAACCAGCAGATGGCTAAGGTGCTTAAACAGGCCTTGGTTGGCCACTAGAGGGTGCCAAGTGACTTTGGGGAAACTGAGGCCTGTCCTATGCATGGGTACATAGCTGGTATATGTTAATACCATCTAAGACATGCAGTTAGTTGTGTTGGCTCAGAGCAGAGGGGGTTAAGAGGTTCTGATGCCATGCTATAACAGGGAGAGAGGCAAGACCCCACACATGGTCACTGCATTGGTACGGAGCGGTAAGGTGGCAAGACATTCTTATTTTTATACAATGGTTTTAACATGCAGCATACAAGTGCTGGAGTGGAGAACAGTCAAAGGCATTAAAAATCTTTGTTAGCTAATGGAATGTGTATGAGGGGTTCAGTTCATCCTCTTGGTCTCTATTCTGGCTGGTGGTCTTGAGTAGCTATCTTTATATTGGCAGTGGCCCATGACATGCTGGATGTAGTTGTTCCTTGACCATTGGATGGTATTGGATACCATGAAGCACCTCATCAGTTTTGCATAGTACTATGGTACTCTGCAGGGTTGCAGGATGCTCTCGCTGCTCGGGTTCCATGCTTCAAGTGCTCCAGTGTTCAGTGCCTGTGCCATCATGTCACGGCCCTTCTCCTTCAGGCTGTCAAACAGCGGCCTGTACTTTGCCAGCATTTGCTTTTGAGTTCCAGCAAAAACCTGCTACCTGTTCTCAAATGGGATAGTCACACCAATCAGCAGGACCTGTTTATTGTTCTTGTCCATTACAACACTGAAAAGGCCTTCAGCAGCCAGTCCTGGACAGAGCTGTACCTAGATTCCTGGTGGCCCTAGGCAAACTTTTAGTAACAGGCCCCTCCTTTGCAAAAGTCTTTATCTCTGGCAACAAGAAAATCATTATCACATCTGTGGTATTGATGTCTTCATATAATTTGTTCTGTATTGATAACATTGCCAGTCCTGTATATGTGCAATATTAAAACTTTTATTTGCAATTGTAATTTTTTTTTCATAGTTGGGCCCCCTTTCTGTCCATGCCTGTGTCTGGGGCTGGTCCTGGATGACGTTGTGACAGTTGCCACACTCTCACATGGGGCTTGCAGCCATACAGGACAAGGGGCAGAGTCCCACTCTTGTACCCTCATCTCTTGTCTCGGTGTTTGTAACAAGTAGTGCCCTTGAGCAGGAGCCAATTGAGACAATTGCCCCAGTGTTATATTTGTTTCTCAGTCATATTCAAATTGGCAAGAAGTCAAGATAAGATTGAAAGAGCATACTACAAAAAAGTTTCATGGAACTGCCTCTTAGAAAACACAAATGTTTAGCACATTTTATGAAGATACAGCAAAACACTTCACTCACACAATGAAAAAAGGAAGGTGTGCATAAGTGGAAGCTTACACCTGTCATTGAAACTATTGTTTGTAGGTAAAAAAAGGTCTGCCACTTCAAGGGAAGAATGATGATAGTGAATTTAATATGAATAATGTGAGTAAATCTAAAGCTATTTTCCAATCACTTCTACACCTCTATTGCCAAGCTGATGATATAACCTTGTGTAAACACTTAATTACATGTGTCCAAAAATGTAAAACACTAGCAAAACCATTCAGGATGAAATTACAGAAGCATGTAACTTCATCAGAAGCAAACCAGCAATTGGAATAAATGAGCCGGATTTCTTTACAGTGGGCACATCTAGACAAGACATTTACTGAGGAGCTGACTAATTAGCTCCACAGTAAAATCTCAGTATCTACATATGCAGCCCTATTAGGTCACAGTAAACCAATAAATGCTGCTGTATGATAGTACTTGGGGGGGGGGGGGGGGGCGGGAAGCATTATTTGGCAGCATTATTTAGTGTGCTGCAATGCACATGTAGATGCTGATGAAGCTGGCTAGGGCATGAGAGTGCTTCAGTGCAAGGGCTGCCTGCCAGCTAGCCTCACATTGTAGCAACTCTCATGCCCCAGCCAGCCCCTCAGCAGCACATTAAGCCAGGTAGGAGCAGGCACAGGCTTGCAGGCTGACTCCCTGGGCCCTCTGTCAGCCTGGGCTGCTCTGCCTCAATTTAGTGTGCTGCGGTCCCAGGGAGCAATAAACTCCAGTGTGAACTGTACTGGTGTTTATTGCTTTGAATCAATTACATGTATAGATGTGCCCAGTATTAGCCAATGAAACCTTGGACATTTCAAATGTGGAAAAAGGTATCAGTGGACGCATCTACATGTTTCCACTATGGTGATGTAGCTGCAGAATCTAAGCATGCACCACTAACAGCTCATACTGTGCTGTGTTTTAGTATTTCCAAAAGAAGGTACTAAAGTACAATGATGTGTAGACTCACCCTGTTTGTATGAATTATATCAAAAGCAATCCAGTTACAATTTGTGAAGTTTTCCTGGGTTTTTTACCTGCTTATGACCAGTCAGATGTGTGACAGGGGTCAAGTGGAGGGGCTCTCAGTTTCATTACAGCTGGTCCTGTTGTCCCACAGTCTACTTGGAGACCACCCTAGTCCTGGTGCCCCTGTCATGACTTTCTGGGAAAAAGCAATCTGGAAGATATTCTGCTTCTGTCCAAAGCAGGGTTGGGGGAAGAAACCCAATGACAAGGTCTTACCATACCAGCAGGGCTTTGGTGCCTACTGGCCCCATATCCCAACGGTAGTTGCTCTAGCTTAGCCTTTCAGTCCAGGCTGTTCTGGGCCCTCCACAACCTCTCTGTCTCAAAACCATTTCTGGGTTTCTACCCCTCCACGGTCTCAAGCCCAGTCCCTTATGGTCAACAAATACATTGCTTAACCCCTTAGGCCACAGCAGTAGGTCCTTTAGGCTAGCTGCTAAGTTCAGTTTCTTGCCTTAGGGCTTTGGTTCTTGCACCTCCAACCTCCCCCTCTGATGGGAGACTATCACACAGGATATTGGGGTACTTAGTTATGCAGCCTCTCCCCATCTCCCCTCATAGCTACTCCTGGTCCAACAGGTGTCTGTGGAACAGAAGTTTCAACTTAAGTTCCTCACCACCTTAGCATAAGTGGACATGGTCCACAACTCAAGATATCACACCATGGGAATGCTGCTCAAACAAAAGAAAATCCCAATAGGAACTTATTCCCTCTCTGGGACTACTTATTTCATCTGCCATGGCCATCCCTCCATCCAGTAAGGGCTATCTGTCCTTTTTTTGTGGTCAGGGCTCGACACTCTCTCCCTCTCCTGACTTGAGCAAGCTTTTATACTCCTTAGCCCCTCACTCTTTGTGGTCACCCAACCTATGCTGCTTCCTCTGGTAGGAATCTCTTGCTGTCTGCTGTGTTCATGCCATTTGGGAGTTTGCCACTTTGCTTACCCTGTCTCCTGCAGGCTCCTTTTCCAGCCTCTGAGACCCGCCCAAAAGATTTGAGCTTTATAAAGAGGCCCTGACAGTTTTTCAAGCTTTACCATCTCTTCTCCATAACCAGGATTTGACTCTCTGTTACAGGTGACAAGTAGAAAAAAAACTATTTTGGATTTCTTATGAAAAAGTGGTCTGGATTTGACAAAATTGAGAGAGGCCACCAATATGTCTAGCTGCATAAACAATGTATAGGTTCACATAAAATGTGATTTTTCCAGTACAGTCAATTTGTGTTTAATGCTCTGAATCTTGCCATATTCAAATTTTGTGCAATATGTGGAACAGAAAACATGCTAGGCACTCTGAATGAAGTCATCAATTATGTTTAGGAATCAACCAAATGAATGACAGTGTCCACATGTCCATAGAGCAGGCATATTGCTTGCAAAAGTATGTGCTACTAGGTGGATGGAGCAATATGACAGTATCATGGTGTTCACTGAGCTCTGTCTGTAGCACTGGAAGCAATACAGAAAGATTATGACATCAGAAATAAAGCACATTTGCTTGACAAAAGCATATGCAATTTCAAATATACCATCAACTTGATGATCACTGGATTACTATTAAAAATCACTTTTCCACTGTCCAAGGAACTTCAGAAGGTGAATGTATCATTGTGCAATGTTACAACCATTTGAAAGTAGCAGCTGGGATATTTGAAGATAAAAAGATGAGTTTACAAAAATATTTAATAATAGTCACAACAAATCACAACATTGAGATAAAACTACCTTAACTTGTAGCCAAGCAACAACACAGATGTAATGTTCCATGTGGCAGCGCTGAGAACTACTTTTGAATTAAAACTGATCCCATTTTTGGACTTCATGATCCAAGAACCTACACAGAGGTTCACATCACATGGCAACACTGTACCTGATCTAGTTATTCTAATACTGCATTTTTCGAGATAGTATCCATCTGCAACACTTAGCTGTGTTTTAGAAATATTTAATGAAGACTTGTCAAGTAGCTGGAATGCTGTTTTTGCAGAATCTCAAATATGGAACAAGAAGTGGGAGCATATGGAAAACAGAAAAGTGCGGACCATAGTCATTGATATTCTCTAGTGCAGGGGTGCTCAAGCCCTGGCTGGTGAGTCAAATTCGGCCCATAGAGCCATGGCGTCTGGGCTACAGAGTTCCCCATGAGTCGGGAAACTTGGCAGCAGGGGAGCAGTGGCAATTAATACTGCAACCCCCTCCAGCCCCCACTACCAAATTTCCAAGCCCTGTTCCTCCAGGTGGGGACCAGGTAATGCTCTCTTCCCTGCTTGCTCCCACATGCAGCTGGATTGGGCCAGCCCACACCCCCTCCCTCCCTCCCTGTATGGCTGGCCATGCCCCCTTTCTTCCACATGGCCAGATCAGGCCCACTGTCCAGATCTGTCTTGAGAACAGACAGGGCACTGCCTATCTGGCCTGTGGGGCAAAATAGGTTAGGTACCACTGGTCTAGCAGAGTGCAACAAGAAACAGTTTTCAAATATTCATATTTTATTCAAGATTCTCTACACACTTCCTGTATCTATAGCTCTATCAGAAAGAACTTTTCCTACTCTCCAGGGATTTAAAACTTGGCTTTGTTCAGCAATAGGTGAAGAGCATTTCAGTGGACTGGCCATATTGAATATTAACTCACGTGTGCAAATAACTGTTAGTGAAATATTGGATGCACTGTCAAGATTCTCAAGATTCTCTAGATTTTGTTTAATGAATATAAATAAGAGATGTACATTTATTTCTTATGACTTTAGGATTAATTATACATCTTTTGATTATTATTTGCCTAGTTTGTTGTATTTTTATATGTACTGTATACTATAGAAAATTAATGCACATTCCTATAAAGTTATTTGGTTTTGCTTTGATCTTAAGCTGAATAAGATAGTCTTAGGCCCCTAGACTATTAGCAATGCTTCTAGTTTCTTTTTAACTGGAGAAAAAATTGTTGCATTATATACAACAATGCACCATAACATCCGCCACCCTCCTTTTCAAAATCCTAATCTACCCATGTGCCCATGGCACCAGCTTCAACAGGAACACTGGATGGGACACACGATAATTCCTAATGTGACACGACAATGTCAGCACTATGCTAGCAAGTCAGAGGGGCGCAGCTTCAAACTGGCTGTAGGTGAGGGGGGGACTATGACTTGTGTTTCTGGCTTTCTGGGCAAGTGTCCTAAGTACTCAGCTTTTGAGGCTAAAGAATGGGAAGGCCCCACTTCTCCCCCAGCATCTAGTCATGGGTTTCTGGTCAGCTGTCATTCATGCTTTGGATACACTTATTACACATGCACTATCCACTGTATCAGGGTAATACAATTGCAATCTGAATGTAAGTGCCCAAACTGGCACTTATGCAGCTAGAGAACTGCCAGTTAGGCATGCCATGGGAAACAGAATTCCACCCTAGGTTGTTTCTGAGCAAGTGCAGTAGGGAAGTCCACTTTCACAGGGTGGAAGAGAGTCCAGTTTAGTGGCTGAAGCCTCTGACAGATGTTACAATTATGATGCCATTAACCTGTCAGTCATGCTATAGACACTAACCCTGACACATGTTCAAAGAATTAATGGTACAACAAAATGGGAAAATAGCCACAAAAGATGTGTAGCATTTTTATACCTGGTTTCCATTGCACCTTACATAAAATGTATAGCAGGGTAAACAGAGCTGGTCAAGACTGGTGCAGTCCCAGAGCTGGGACCAATTATCTATTGTTGGTCCCAACCTGTGACCACATGGGAGTCTTGAACCAACTCTGGTACAGTACTAAGACTGAGACCAACAGCCAACTGATTGTGCATCAGGGGCCTTAGGGTATGTATATCTAAGGTAGCCGCACTCGGCTCTTGAAACTGATACTGAAAAATGAGCCATACCTACACACTCTGTGCTCCAAGCCAAGTCATTTGGCAGTGAGGATGCTCAGGGATGCTCCCCACCACTGCTCTCAAGATCTCTCTGGGTGCATCTACATATACCACTAGGGGGCAGCAATAAATTGTGCTGCTTAATGCTCCACAGATTATTGCTCCTGGGAAGCTCCTGGGCACACATCTGCATGTGTGCCTGGACCAAACCACATTGAGCTGAGTTGCAGCAGCCCTGGCTGGCAGGGAGCCTAGGTCAACCTGCCAGCCTGGGGCTCCTCCAGCTGGGCTCAATGTGCTGCAGAGGGGCTGGCTGGGGCATGAGGGTACTTCAATGTGGAGCTAGCTGGCAGGCAGCCCCTGCACTGAAGCACCCTTATGCCTCAGCCAGCTGGTCAGCATCTACATGTATGCTGCTGATCACAAAAAAAAACCAACTCTGCAGCAGGTAGTACTTGTAAATATAAGTACAAGTATTTACAAGTACTACCTGCTATAGAGTTTATTAGTTTTGTGTGCCCTTATACAGACATGTGTAGATGCTGAGACATTTAATGCACAATTAATTAGTAGCTGTATAGTAAATAGCTTATGTAGGTGTGTCCTCTGTGGCACACTTCAGAGTGGTGGAGGGAATGTACCAAGAGCATTCTTACTGCTGCATTTCTGGTTTGGAACTGTGCATAGCAGGAACAGGGTGGAGGGGCTCATTTTTGGGTGCAGTCTCAAGAACAGCGTAGAGCCAATATAGACATAACCTTAGGTATCCTTGGCATTTTTACACATTCTTGGGGAGGTGGGGGAGGGGCTTTCATTAGAGCAGCTCCAAGAGCTGCTCTAATCAAAGCACTGCAGCATCTTGTGTAGCAGCATCTCCACATCTCCGAATGGTAGCAGGAGTGCTTGAACTAAAGTTCGTTGAATGAGCTTTAGTTCAAGCACCCCCACTGCCACTTGGAAGCACGGTGATGCTGATACATGAGGTGCAAAGGCTGGCTGGAGTGCCGTAACTACCATTCTCCAGCACTCAGTTAATGGAGTTATTACTGTAATCAGATAATTACAGTGCATCAGATCTGCCTCACAGCACATTTACAGGCACCCCTAAAGGCCACTTAAATAACACATATAGAATCTGGGCTTTAGGCATCCCAATGGCACTGAACAGATAGAAACTAATAGATAGACAACTAATAGAATAGGATCTGGCCTCAGGCCTTTATTTACGTGATCCTATCTATTTTTTCCATAGGACTCCTGCCTCCTTCCATACACAGAATGGATCTGATCTGGGGATGAACCACTGTTGTGCAGAAAATTATTTTCTCTAGGACGTCTGACTCATTTGTTGTGTGTATCGTCTGAGGTAGGGAATTCCAGAAAAAGAAAGAATGGTCTTTCAGTTAAGGCAATTCAATGCTGCCCTGTAAAACTGGATGCCAACCCTTTGCTGCCACTATATTCTTGTATGGTACTCAGCAAGTTATTTAAAACAGACCTTTTGTAAGTGGTTACTAATGTGTATTTTTTATTTTTTGGGTGCCTGACAAGACCATGAGGCCTGATTTGCAGAAGGGCTGAGCACCCACAGTGGCAAATGAAGTCAGCGAGGCCTTTGCTTGAAACACAAAGTGATGCTTCATATAATGATAAAAAAGCCGAAAAATCAGGTCTTACTGACTTTAGATTGGAAATCAACACTAGTGGACACTTTTGATGTAATCTTTCTATGCCTCAGTTTCCTAGCTGTCAGCTGGGGATAATAATACTTACTTACACCATGGGGTATTGTGAAAATGTATTAATGTTTGTGAAAGATAAGAGACAATTCCTTGCCAGAGAAAATTCCTTGAAGAAATAAATTATTCTTTCTTTGGACTGGGGTTTGAATAATGTGCTGTGAACAAGGATAAAAACAATTTAAAGTAAGTGCTCATTCACTGAGCACTGACTAGCCTGTGCACTGGATGACATAGGCATACTTAATTCTAAACTCAGTTTTGATACTAATTCGCATCTCCACAGTTAAGTCACTCAACTCTTGTTTCCATTTATCTATCTAGCATATCAAAAAGGGCTAGCAATATTTACCTATATTGGGGTGTTGAGGCATACTATTTAGAAAATGTTGCATAAATGCAAAATATTAAGGTATAGTACTACCATGTAAATGACTATAATAATGTGACAGTTTCAGTGTTCCATGTTCACTGTGTTTCATTGACTTCCAGAATCACGAGCTGGCGAAGTTCTTTGGTAAATTCAGTAACTTTTATTAGACCAACTCAAATAGTTGGAAAAATTCATCTTAGCAAGCTTTTGGGCACAAGCACCCTTCATCAGGCTGAGGAAGTGCCTGCAGATGGACTGCGCTTTTCCTAGATGGAGTGGTAAAGTAGCCAGACGCCTGTATATATGCAAGAAAGCCAGTCTGTTAAAATGTAATTTGAGGCCACTTCAATTTACATTTCAGCGTTCTGGCTTTCTTGCCCACAGACTGGCCTCTGGCTGCTTTACCACTCCATTCAGGAAGAGCACAGTCCAAATTTTTGTCTTAGTGGCATCTACACAACTTGCCAAGTTCTAAGAGTTACAAAGGTTGCTGAAGACAAGGGATTTCCTCGTAGAGGAATAAATGTGTTACTTCTAAAACTGAAATGTAATGCTTTTTGTTTGTTTGCTTAAGTGTTTTATTTCTAGTACTCCTGCATTGTTGAACATTACATTTTTTTTTCTCTCTGAACATGTCCTATTGCACTTTCCTGATCTATTCCCCTTCTCTACAGGCACCTAAGAACACCATAATGGAACTCCACGACTTCCTCAGTGGAGACCACATTAACAAAATGAATGACGTAAGTATATTAGTAAGAAACAGTTAATTTGGAAATAACAGTTCTATAAGACTACTAACTTCCCTGACCTAGGGAGTGACTAGCTAATGAAAGTGGTTTGTAACAATATGCTTAATTGATGGAGCATGCTTTCACCGGATTTACTGCAGCTGAGCGATGAGAATGGAATTCTGTGAACTGTCCCAAAAAATGTTTCCAGCACTTAAAGTTCAGTTATGCTTTTGTTAAACCTGGTATTTTTTCTCAGTGGCTCTTCAGAATCCATCAAACTAATTTGTTGTTTTGAGAAATCTCTTCTTATGTTTAAAGTAGTACCTTTCACAGTTGTGTGGAAAAGTTATTATTGGTAGAGACATAATTCAGGATTATCTCAGCTGTAGTGGGCCAAGTTTGAAGTAGGGGAGAGATTTTATTCAGAGAATGTTGCATGTATCACTGGATTGCACAAGGTTAGGTTTTCAGGAGGAAGTAAAAAATGTGGATTTGAAAGGATAAAAGTGACTAGGTTTTAGCATTTTGATGCTTTATTTTCCAAATATTGGGATTGGCTATGTCTATTACTTTCATGTGGACACAGGGTTGTATGTAAACTTAAAAATTGATCTTTTGTGTCTCATACTAGTCAATTCTCCATTGTTTACCAGCTATATAGAACTTGCAGAAATGCATATTAATGTTTGAGTGATTAACTGGCTATATTCATTTTTCTTTCAGGCAGAAATGAACTCCACAGATTATCCATATACCATAGATTATGAAGGACTTATAGAACCATGTAACAAGCAGGAAGTCAGAAACTTCACAAAAGTATTTTTTCCAATCACATACTCACTGATCTGTGTTGTGGGCTTTATAGGTAATGTCTTTGTAGTGATGACCTTTGCTTTATATAAGAACCATAAGTCTATGACAGATGTATACCTCTTCAACTTGGCCATAGTTGATTTATTGTTTGTTCTCACTCTCCCATTGTGGGCAATGAGTTATGCTGCTGACAAATGGATCTTCAATGATGTCATATGCAAAATGACCAGAGGTATCTATGCTATCAACTTCAATTGTGGCATGCTGCTTTTGGCCTTTATCAGTTTGGACCGATATATCGCCATTGTACAAGCAACAAAGTCATTTAAACTTAGGGCAAGAACCTTAGCATACAGCAAACTGATCTGCTTGGTTGTGTGGGTATTCTCAATTTTAATCTCGACCTGCACTTTCATATACAGTGAAAGCTATAGCATTTTTCTGAATGATACAACAGAGATTTGCGAACTCAAATTTAGTAAAGAAGTAAACAGCACTGCACTGAAATTAATGCTCATGGGTATACAACTAGCATTTGGCTTTTTTATCCCCCTGCTCTTTATGATTTTTTGCTATGCATTCATTGTCAAAACCTTAGTGCAAGCTCAGAATTCCAAAAGAAGCAAAGCAATACGTGTAATTTTATTAATTGTAGCTGTCTTCCTGGTTTGTCAAGTACCCTATAACATAGTTCTTCTTATAACAGCCACAAATATGGGCAAATTAAATAGAAGATGTGATAGCGAAAGGCATATAAGTTATGCAAAATGTATTACTGAAACTGTGGCATTCTTGCATTGTTGCTTGAACCCCGTGCTCTATGCATTTGTTGGGGTGAAATTTAGAAATTACTTTTTGAAGATAATGAACAGTCTGTGTTGTATAGGATTCAAGAAATACAAAACAGCCAATTCAAGGATAAGTTCTGATATCTATCACTCAAGGCAGACAAGTGAAATTACGAGTGATAATGTATCATCCTTTACTATGTAATACAAGTAATATTCTAAGCTTTTATTTTTCTCATCCAGCAACTCCAGCCAATCCTATTTTTCATGTTACAGCTAGCAATTATGACTATTTTACACCAAAAATAGTAGTTCCTATGATCATGATAGCTCCCTCCATCAAAACTATTAATAAAAACAAAAGAATAACTCTACTGTATGGAAAACTCATGTATTAATCATCTGCCTAACTAACATTCATGCTGTTCTTCAATACATGCATTTATCATTCTTAGGAAAGCAAGATGTATCAAACAGCTTCCTTTTTCCTCATGCCAGTTTGATCTGATATTGCTTTAGTATTTTGGTTTTGAAGCACTCTCAACTCAGCTGTCCCATATCAACCAAAATATTCCAATTGTGATAATGATTCTTTTAAAAGTCAGACAGACAATTTTACTACAGGCTTGCTGTATTTCTGATTATATTGCTATTAATTATTTACATTGTAATAGTGCCTAGAGTCCATATCCAAATTTGGAACACCAGGGTGAAAGCACTCTACATACATGTATTAGCAGGCAATTCAGACCCAAAGAGCTTGCCCTGTGAACAAAGGATGGGAAGGGGAACACAGAGGTGAAGTGACAGGATCACTGACGCACAGCAGGTGAGTTGCAGAGCTGCAATTAGAATTTAGGTTTTGAGTCACAGTCCAGTCTAGTGTCTTATTTAATAGTTATAGAGTTATGGTTGCCTATATTGGCACAGGTTTGGGTCCAGAGACCATACTAATAGAAGACAGTAATATTTCTTTAAGTAATCACTTAATATTCAACGATCAGCTCACATTTTTTTTTGTTCAAGAATAATAAAAGCTATTTGGGAACTGAAACTGACCATTTTGTGAATGTCATCTTGATAGAGATTGAAATGCCACTTTATTTTTTCTGATTACTTAATACATTTTTTGAATGAAATAATAAATATTTTGAAATATATTTCCAAAATAATTTTGAATTTATCAAAGTGTGTTTCTTGTTTCTTGAGGATGGCTTAGCTCAGCAGTATTTGGCCTTTATTGGAACTAGATTAAATGCACCTTGGCAGCATAAACAAGGCAATTTGCAGTGCACAACTCCTCCTGTAGGGTTTGTTAACTAACTGCAGAAGGGAAACAGCATCTTAAGAGATGAGGGAATACCTGCCAGTGTCAACAGGAGTAGGCCAAGAACTACACTGCTGAGGGAGAGATATGACTGTCTGCATTAGTATGATTCAGCATTGTTTATATGGTACACTGAAATTCTCAGATACAAATACTATATACTATTGGGCATTTATAGATGTGCTCTGGGAGGCAGGCGGGGAGCTTTAATTAGCACAGCTCTAGAGCCATACTAATTAAAAGCACCTGGAGCATCACAGGTATCAGTGGCAGCAAGGTACTTTGAAAAATGAGCTTTAGTTCAGAGCGCCCCCTGCAGCATTTTTCAGCACAGGGACGCTGATACACATGACGCTGGAGTCTACTGGAACACGGTCATTACCACGCTCCAGCAGACTCAATCAAGTCTGCTCCAACATGCTGTAATTACAGCACATCGGAGCAGCCTCACTGCACATGTATTGGAGCCCATTATGTCTGAATATTTTAAATGTGGACATTAAATGTGGCTGAATGTTAATTGAATTCAATTAACTGTAAATTTTGAAAATGATTTAATAAAAATTACATAAATATATATACATATATTTGCTTTATATAGCAGTGTTGTTTCTAGAAGAAATTCCACAAATAAAACTGCAAGAACTGATTGTCAGAAAAACACCACAATTCAGTCTTCATTATCTTGACTTTTAAGTAACTGAATGGGATCATTTGCTACAGCTGTTGATCACAGTGTACATAACTTTATTCATCTTACACCCTTTATTACCCAGACCTGTTCAGTGTCTCCCCTTCTCCTTAAAAATTTGGATATTCGAATGTGTACTATATTTGTTATATATATGATGGAAAATACATCATTTAAAAGTTTGTCTACTGTTATTGCCTTTATTATTTTTGAAAGTGAAACTTTGGCTTCAGCAGATATTCTATGTAGTGTTTGAGAAATTACATAAGTAAGATATGCTTGTTTTATTTTATATTCTGTGCAATAAACTCCTTATTGGGTTTTGTTTACTTGTATTGTGGTGTTTCACATGATGATTGATTTAAGAGCCTGGGGGATGATTTAGGACATGAGGAAGCACTCACAATCCTCGTACCAATTTTATTTCTTAAGACTCATGAAGAGAGTTTTTGCCTGTGCACTTCTGGATCTGCTCCAATCTCTAAGGAGGTGAGATGGAAGTGTAGGTGGGGACACCTCTTTACACTGTCCTCAGACCCACAGAAATTAGAACTGGGGATTTGCAATTGAACAGGAAGTTTGCTGGAAGCAAGAGGAAATACACTGCAGTGAATCTGGAGAGCAGCACAAGGTGGAAACATATGTACAGAACTTCTATGCACATGATGCTGGAAGATCAGCATTCAGAAGATCATTAAACTGTGCAGAAATCTTAAATTCTACCACCCCTCAAGAGACAAAAATTACAGCCATTTTCTTTGTGAATACTCAGAACCCTTGTGGCTGATGTTGGTAATAACCAGGGATCCTGGTTTTCCCTGATTAAAAAAAATAGCAGATTCTCTGATTAAAACCCCCAACATCTATGATTAAAATTAAAGCTCCCCCCCCCATTGGTGCCTCTCACTCTGCCCCCCACAGTCCCTTCAGCCCTGCTGGTGCCCTTTGCCCCCCAGCAACAGCCCCTTGCCCCCCCCCAGGTTGCCAGGGCTATAGGGCCAGGGACCCAGAATCACAGCCCCCTGCCCCTGGCAGGAGGCGATAGCTGCTGCAGCAGAGTGGAGCTTGGCTCCCCCCTGCTGCCTGCCTGCTGCGGGCTAGGGCAGGGAAGGCCAGCTCCCTGCTGGTGCACACACTCCCCAGGGGGTAGGGGGGACTCCCCCCCGATCTGTGCACGGAGCAGGGGTGGGATGGGCTGTGCGCTCAAGTGGGGTGGGGGTGTCTCCCTACCAATGCGCACACTCCCAGGGGGCAGGAGGGACCTGTGTCCAGGGCGGGCGCAAGCTCTCACCTTGCTGCCCTACCCTGGGGCATCCACAGCTCAGCAGGTATGACCCAGCGCGGTAGGGAACAGTGGAGCTGTATGGAGAAGCTGCCTGTTGCTGTGAGCGCCGCATTGCCCTGGTGATACATCCCCTGTGCACATGGCTGCAGCGAGGGCAGTAGTGCAGGGTTGCACTGCTCAGTGCTGCCATGCATGCAGGGAGTGCATCACCAGGGCAGCATGGAGCTCGCAGCAACAAGCAGCTTCTCCGCACAGCCCAGATGATGTCTGCCACGCCGACTTGCGTCCACTGGGCTGTGGAGGCCCCAGGGTAGTGCAGCAGAGTGGAAGCCCGAGCTTGCAGCCCGCACCCACCCTCTCGCCTGCCCCACAGACAGATCTAGGGGGCACAGGTCCCCAGTGTCCCCTGGGAGTGTAGACAGTGATGATGAGATGGCCTTGCCCCCAGGGTGCATGTAGTATATAGAAGTCAGAATTTGGCCACATGGCCAAATAAACATTGCAAAGATGTTAAGAGTGGAAAAGCATAAGTAACAAAAATACATCCTTGATAAAGGGCATGCAAATTGCAAATCAGCCTGCAGTCATAGTGCTCTTATTTATCATCTGTATTTCATTATCATGCTTTCCTTTGCCAACATATTACTTTCTGTGCACTGATTAATTAAAAAAAACTAATAAAGGAAAATTAAGAGTCAGAGGAATTATAAATTCCATGGTTTTATTAATATAATTTAAATAGTTGTAACTTCAGCATCTTAAACCTATAACGAAAATAAAAGCAAAATAAAATACTGTGCACCACCAGGATGACTTAGTAAGCTAAAATAAAGTCTAATCCTACTTGGTTTGAGACAGTGTGAGTTTTACAGTTGGCTTAAATGAGAGTAAATGAAAGTGAGATTCTTCCTAAATTTTGTAGTAATCCTGTTGCCATCCTCTATGCTACTTATGACCGTTTTAAACAGAAATGCTGCACGTATATGTTTAATTTGATGTTTCTGTTGTCACAGTATTAGTGACACGTTCCCTGCACTTCTTACATTTTATTAAGTGGTATCTAACACTTCAAATGCACTTTTCTTCTGTAGATCTCAAAGCACTTAACAAAGGTTAGGCTCATTACCACTAATTTACAAGTGGACATTAGTACAGTATAGTACAGTACACCCTACCCAAATTCTTAGTAACATATAAATATGACTATGAGCAAGTATATTTTTAATACTTCTAGAATATTACAGGTACTATGTATACTAATTGCAAGGCTTCTATTTTGCTAAAGTTTTGGGTGTGTTGCCTTAGCTTACTATTTTTTAGGCTTTTCTTCACTTCCCACATTGTAAAAAAAAAAAGCATTCCTCCAGAAAACATGAAAGTAGTGCTGCTGTCCAATATAAAAAAGGAGGCAGCAGGACAATCACATTTTTATAACACAGTCACCTGCCACAGCCAAAAGTTACTAACAAGACTTATTACAGCCCTAACAATGTCATCACTACTGAAGCAACATCATTCATTTTTCTAGTATTTAAAATCAATATTAATAAAATGTAAAAGGAAAAGTATTTTTAGGAGGATTATTGCCTGTCTTTCATACTTTAACTGAAGTGTGTGATAACAAGGAAGACATTACCAGCTCTTATGCCTGAATTACCCTCATCCTTTAGCTCTGATACCTTGCTGCCTAATAGTAACTGAAATATAAGTCTCTAGCAAGGTATACAATAGATGTTTTCTCACACAAATATGGTGTTTTCTCTTTCTTTCTCTCTTTCTGGTCTCACAGGCCTCAAGGACCTATAACCAGCTTAACCAAAGCCTTCCATCTCCTCCTATCTTGTGCAATTTCCTTCCACCTTGTCACAACTTTGCCTGTCCCTTCCAGATCAGGTTTTGTTATCTTCCCACTGTTACCGTGGTCTGCTTTCTCCACCTCAGCTTCCAAAACCTGCCTCTCGCACTTTCTCCCAGCTGCTCTTGCAATGTGTCCTGTCCACCTCATTGTCTGCGCGCTGATCTTGCTCCAGGCATCAGGCCTGTCATCTTGGGACAATAAATATGAATAAATGTTATGCAAGCGTGCTTGTCTACCTCCAATCAATCTATTAACGCGCATCCAGAAGTAGCTAAAATAAAGCAGCTGAATGAACTTTAAACAGCCTAGTGCGTAAAACAGAACTTTTAAGCAGTCAATGTTTTAATGGAAAAAACCCAGATTTCTGAGTGTGTTTACACAAGACACTTACTGTGCATCAGCCTCATAACACTGTGCTACTGCGTGTCATGGCAAAACCGTGCTAGTAGCCTATGGTGCAGTGTTTTTAGGCTAACGCACAGTAAAGCATCTCTAAATAGGAGCAGAGAGACTTTCCAAGGCCCTCTGCAATGTTTAGCACTCGTGGGCACAAGGCAACCCCAGAGCTTCCACCCAGGAACCTAGTGATATAACGCCCCCCACCCCGTCCTGCAATCCTCCTCCTGGACCACACCTGCCCTACCATTTGCCCCTGGTCAAAAAGCTGACGCCACCCCACAGAGCTCAAACCTATTTATTTGCCGAGGTGCCCATCTCCCCGTGGGGGGCGGGGCCACACGTCACCAACAAGCTCCACCAATCACACGCGCCTATCCCCATCCCCAGCGCTGGGAGGAGGGCAGGAGACACCGCCCTGCTCCGCCTCCCGCTCCACTCAGGCCCCTCCCCCGGTGTGTGCGTGGGAAGGGGCGCGTGTTTCACCCACTCCCCGACGGGATAGGGGGGTTGGCCCCGCCCCCTCGCGCGCGGGGTTCGGAGGGGCGGTACCAACGGCTGCAGGCGCCGCAACAGCGTGGGTAGGGGCAGGCGGCTCCTCCCCCTTGGGCACCAGACCCCGCCCCGTGCCTGAGGGGCCTGCGGCAGGCACAGCTGTGCGGGCTGGACTGCTGTTTAAGACACCGCCTCCTTTCCGTGATGTCAGTTCGTGATGGCTAAGCCCCCCTCCCGCGCAGTCCGCGACCAAGGTGCCCGGGCTGAAAAGTAGCCCCGCGCGGTTCCCACGTGCCTATTGCGTCACGGTGACGTCATAGGCTGCCCCGCCTGCGGTGGGGTGGGGTGGCGCAGCTTTGACATGTCTCGCGCGTGTCATTACCTTTTTGGAAGCTCCAAATTTATCGTATTTGCTGAGGGGGAAATAGAGAATGTTATTTTTTTAATTTCTCAGTTGGGCTGATAAAAGGGATCGTTTCTGAACTATGAGTTTTAGGTTTTTGCATTTTATATTTGCTGAAAAAATGATTGCACACTGAAAAAAATGGAAGGAAGTGCAAATAAGCATGCAAGTAAGTCTGAGTGAGAGAGACCTGGGTTAGCAAAATTGAAGCCTTTCTTTATTTTGAGGCAAGTTGTCAGAAGAAAGTGCCGGCAGATTACCTGAAATACCTAAAGATAGATAGATAGATTTTAATAATTAAAAAAAAAAAAAAAAAAGATTACCTGAAATACCTTATGGCTGAGGGCAAGCAAAACTTGGGGGCATCTGAACCCCAAGTCTCCAGGCTTGTCAGGCATCTCACTTGCAGGCTTAAAGGATTTGGGACCATCTGAAGCCCCAAGGCGGGGGGTGGAGGATGTTTGCCAGTAGGATGTTTGCCACTTTTGGTTCTGGACTAAAGGATTTGGAATGGATTTGGCCAATCTGGCTTGGAATGTGAAAACATTTTTAAAAAATTATTACCTGAAATACCTGGCAGGGGAGATACCATGACTGCTAAGGTGGTTTTCCTAGGGACAGGGGAAGACTACTTTTTTGGCAGGGGGTAGCACTTTGACCAAGGTAAGGCATAGTTTTCCACTTCCAATTCCAGTGGGAAGATCTTGGCTTTGTGCCCATTTTATGGATGTGGCAGACTGCTCCTGTGGCCATATATATGGCTGAGGGCAAGCAAAACTCTGGGGGGCATCCAAACCCCAAGTCCTCAGGCTTGGGCCTGTGCAGAGGATGCTTACCAAAGGGTTTGGAAGCATCTGCAGCCCTGGGCGGGTGTAGGGGATGTTTGCTGATGGTAGGGACACATACAGTTCTTGAATGACTCCATTGATTTGGAATTGGTTTGGCTTGGAACATGAAAAATTTTCCAAGAAGAAGACAGAGGATGTCCAGGACAGTCTCCCGGTGGCATAGAGGTATTCTGATGGGTGGCCCAAGCAGAATTTCTAGCCATAATTCCAGTCTGAAAGCCAGATCCTTATTCAAGCCATTATACTTAGTATAGTGGGGATGGGGGCTCTTTGTTGGCAGCCTGGCACAGCCAAACCATGCTTTAGGCCAGGTGGGACTGTGGCCAGGGTTCTTTGGGACAGTCCCCCAGTGGCATCGCAGTGAAGTTTGGGGTGGCCCAAGAAGTATTTTGCCCCATAATCCCACCCTAATCTGACCTTCATTTAGGGCTCTGTACTTGATGTGGAATATTATTTTACATATTAATTAGTATATATGCATAGCTAATGAAATTCTCTCTCTTTAGGATGTGGAATTCATTAATAACAAGTTTTTATTGGGTCTAGATTAGCTTTGAAAAAGGAACCGGGAATAAAGAATATGGAACCAGGAATAAGGAACTGGGAAAAAGGAACCAAATTCAGCCTCATCATTGGGCAGTAGTGGTGGCACTGAGCAGCAGGTGGCAGCACAGGGTGGTGGGTGGCAGCAGCAGTGGCTGTTACGTGCGGCCGCCTCCTCCCCCTGTATCCGGCTGGCTGGGTGGCGTTGTGCGGCCCACAGAGGGGCACCGCTCCCCTCGCCCGCCCACCCCAGGCCTGGTCCTGGAAGTGGGCACAGAGACATATTTCTCTCCTCCTCCATTCAGACCCTTTATGCCTTACTGCCACTGCTTGTTTTGAGAGCAGTGTGATGGCCATGTACGTTCTGTTGCTGGGCGGGCAGCAGGCCGGCAGTGAGCTGCCAAGCAGCAGGATGCACATGGCATCGCACCGCTCTCAAAGCAGTGGCAGTGAGGCACAGAGGCAGAGCAGAGCCCAGTCCACCTTCACCCTGTACATAGATAAGGGGGGTACATGCTCCCCCGTGGTGCATGCAGCAGTGGAAGCCCTCCCCCACCCCCTTCCCCCGTGCCCCTGGATGCACCACCAGGCTCCTATTGTCCCATGGCCTGGCCTGGTCTGGTCTGGCCTGGCCTGGCCTGGCCTGGCCTGAGCCACTTCCTCCTGCATTGTGGGGGTCTTGATCTGCGCCCCCCTGCCGCTCTTTCCTTCTCTCCAGACCCTGCCCATTCCTCCCACACACACTTGCCTGCTGTGGAGGTTGTCTGTATCTGTGTGTCTGTCTGTCCCCTGCCTGCCCAGTGGCAGCAGGCACATAGTGTCATGTGGCTCTTGGGGCAGCGGGGTGCAGAGTCCAGCCTGAAGCAGCAGCTACCTCTGCCCTGCACACGGATCTGGGGAGCGCATGGTTCCTGGGCCTACACTGATGTGCATGTAGTGGCGGGAGCTGGCCACCCCTCCGCTGCACCCCCTGGACAATCCACTCTTGCAGCTTCATCCTGTGCTCCGCCCTGGCTGTACAGCACCTGCCCCAACCCCACTCCCTCTCTCACCGTGTGGGCCTTGATCTGCCACCACCACCTCTTAAAAACGAGAAAAAAAGATACAGGCGTACGTGAGCTGAAACTTTGAGGCAGAAGGGGTACACTTGTTTAAAAAAGTTTGAAAAGCCCTGGACTAAGTGATAGAGAAGATGAGAGAGGAGGAAGAGATGGACAGAACACAACACAAAAATGGTAATGTCGCAGAGCACTCGGGTGCACTGCTCCTAAGAAGGGAGAAAACTGCTAGGGAAAGAGCCCTAGCAGTGAGTGACGAGCCCAGCTGCTGTTTGCCAGGGCAACCAGAAGAGGTCAGCTAACCAGGAAAGGCAGGGCCTGGCTCTCATATAAAGCCCAGGGGCTGAGGCCAGGCTACCACTTCCCTACCAGCAACCAGGGGGAATGAGCTCTCCCGGAGCAAAGCTGAGAGGAGAGGCCTGACTGCAGGTACAGCCTGAGCTGGGTAAAGGATGGAATATCCCTGGAGTGTTTGGAGTTTAGCGAAATGAAAATAAGCTTCTTTGGTTGTTCAAATTTAAGAACAAAATCTGTCTGTACACGTGGGATTTATTTGCATAACATGCAGGTTTTTAAGAAGGTGCTCACAAAAGAAACGTGGTTATAGCTGGGTGGCTTCAGTTTATGTTATAGCCCAGGGGATTGCATTTTGTTTACTGTTTAATACCGGTGTTTTGGGTGAGGCTATTAGGGGTTGGAGGAGGCCTCATAGGGGACCCACAGCAGTGTGAGGACCCCAGCGCCAGCAAGTGCACAGCATTTGGGGTGCACTGACCCTAGCTCCAGAAAGGGGGGCAGTTGAGAAGCCCCAGAGAGGGGATGTTGATGAGAAGCCCCAGTGCAGGTGTGGAGAAGCCCCAGAGGAGGGGGCAGCGTTTTTGTGGGGAAGCCCCAGAGAGAGAGCAGCATTGACGAGCACCAGAGAGGGCACAGGGTGAGACCAGTGCCGCGCAGGGCCCAGGGAGGCCAAGGGGCCCACATTATAACAAGGCCGTGACCGAACAAAGTCAATTCCATCTGTGACGCTTGGGGCATGGTAAAGGGGTGGTTGGAGCCACGCATAGCCCATAAGGCTAGGGTGCCCCTGAAACACCCATTGCAGAGCGGGACCCACGGGGGGTCTGGGAAACCACGGGGTCTGAGTGTCCAGCAAGACATGACCAAGGCAGCCTCCCAAATATATTTTGTCATCAAAGATGTGGCAGGCGAGAGTCGAGGGTGCCCATTGGGTCAACTTGGCATGGTAAAGGGGGCCTTAGGGAAACCATGTCTATCCTACTGGACCCTGCGCCATGACAGGTAAGGAATGAGAGGGGAAAAGAAGGAAGGAAATATGCACCATAGACCAATAACTTTGGAAGTGGGGGGAAGAGGGACATAAAGGTAAAAAAAACTTAAATATGTTGGCATAATTGATTTAAATTCTGCACTCGTTAAGAATGATAGGAAGCCATTTTGAATATATCTATTTTATGAATCAAGAGTAAATTAATCTGAATTAAAACGAATAAACATTAAAAACAATGCAACTGAGTGGGATACACATGACAACATTCTCATAGAACAGCAAGAAATCCCTGGGTCATTGCAGACTAAACCTATGGATTTAATCTGCGTGACAATTTTATCTCTTCCTGTTAACATTTTCTTTCCTTAATTGGTGGTGGCAGAGAACTAACATGTAGTAAGATTAGTTATTGTGGTTTCTCAAATTTAGCGAAATGAAAATAAGCTTCTTTGGTTGTTCAAATTTAAGAACAAAAACTGTCTGTACATGTGCGATTTATTTGCATAATATGCAGATCTTTTAAGAAGGTAGTTACAAAGGAGAAAAAATTACTCACAGCACTGTGGAGGAGGAGAATGAGGTGTCTTGCAGAAAGGTTGCCTGGACTTTAATAACCAAGTTAAACTCTCTGTAAGAGACAAGGTTGTTTGTGAAGAAGGGTGTTTGTGTTCGAAACCTTGCAAAGAACATTTTTTTTCAACTGTTTAGTTGCCCTAATAAAGGTATCATATCTATTCAGAACTTTTTCTGCCTGGGTCAAACAAGAAGGTTTGTGGTAAGTAAAACTAATTAACTAACCTTAATTCTGGCATAAATCAGACTGGATTTAATTCTTGCTCTTCAAGTACCACTGTTGTTAATGAATGCAAATGTATTACAGAACAAAACTATATGGTACACTTTAACTGATGAATGTTAGAATACAGAAAAGAATGAACTCTACTTCCTTTAGTGTGTAAGCTGAACTTCTTATCAGTCTAACCTTTTGATAGTTACTATCCGTATCATTTTACAAAATGTGCTTGTTTATGTATATAACTGCTATCATCCACTCTGATACTACAGGGAAAGTCGCATAACCACTCTAGATCTGTTTATCTGTCTGTAAAAGTGTGATGGTCTCATATATAATTCCGTATCAAGGTACTTTTGTTATTAGCTTGTTCATGTTTGGAAACATTCATACATTTATAATGTTAATAAACATTTTAATGGAGACCAGTGGATCGACTGAGTCCATTACTAGTAGCAGAATTATTCATTTGGAGGTTAGTAGCTAAAACTACTACATTTACTGCTGATGTGTTTATTAAAGTTTAATGAATCATGTATTCTATGAAAAAAATGTATTTATGTGCAGGTCATAAATTCGAGTCATGTTACAAATGAGAAGGTTACGGACTTTGCTGCATCAAGTTACACGCAACTTGGAGGAAAAAGATAACACTGATAGTCTCCAGAAAGAGATTTCATTTTTGGACCCTCCTCCGGATGGAGGTTGGGGATGGGTTGTAGTGCTGGCTGCATCTACACATGCTTTGCTTGTCAGTGGATTCCATTCTGCTTTTGGTGTTTACATGGTATCCTTACTTGAGACCTTCAAGTCAAGTAGTTCACAGACAGGTAGGTCATCAGTTAATTATATAAAACCAAGGCTTGATATTTCTGTGTAGGTAGCCCAAAACTAAATCAGCATTTCTAATGCAATATATCATTGAAAAGTGATCTAATTAACAGTCTGCTGTTGAAATGCTTACCTCAAAAATTCTAAATGTTTCTTCTTCGGTAGAATGTTTGTTGTATTTAATGTTTCTTTGCTTAGAAGAACTACTATAAAGGTAAATGCAGGGGAATATGAACCATATAGCATTACTGCATTCCAGGTTCCATGCTCTTATAGAGTAGCTGTTTCAGATTTTTTTTCCCCCCCCTAAAATGGTCACATTTTCCAACCTGAATTGCATTTGTTATTTTGTTTGGTCTCCCTTTGTAATATTTTGCCTGGTACAAAATGGATTTTTGGGGGACTTCTGTTTGGTAGGAAAAACAGAAAAAATACTTTGGGTCAATCAGAATCAATCTATTTCTTCAGTTTAGGCACTACTCTAAAATCAGTTATAGCCCTAGTATTGATTTCAGTGGTAACTTTTTTTTAGATTGCGGGTGGTATGTATTTTAAATGTATATTCTGACCTACTGAGCATAATTACAAATATAATTTCTTTTCCTCTTGACTTGAGTTTCACATTCCTAGTGTAATGTGTTTGGATTGTTTTTACTAGAAATACAAAGGAAGGAGTGAATTATTCATTAGATATATTGTATTATTTTAGATTAATATATCTTTTCTTTATGAGAGATTTTAAAAGCTGTGACAAACCACTGTGATATACTTTTATCATAATTTCTGAAATTATATGGTTAAAAGTGGTTAATTTTCAACGACAGTTAATTTGAACTTAACCCTGTCAAGTGCTGAGATTTAGTGTATTCACTCAAATGTAAGGTGATTCTGAATTTAAGATGATCCCCCAATAAGTAAATTCTATGCATGGAAAATACATTTATTATAATTTTCCAGGTACACAATCTAATTATTGGATGGTTGTCTTAAGTTTGTCCCCCCCTACAAATGCTATAGCACGGAAAGCAGTGGCTGGGGTGGGGTCATACAGACCCCTTGCTCTCTGTCCCCCACTTATTCCCTTTTGCAGCCTTCCTGCCCCGCCCCTGCTACTTTCACCTGTCTACCCCTAGTTCCCCACAATCTCTGCCTCTTCGCCTAACCCACTCCCCACAGTCCCTACCCTTGCTTTCCCTCCCCCACAGTGTCTGTTCCTTCTCCCTCCCCTACAATTTCTCTCTCTCTCTTCCCGTCCCGTCCCCCCCCTCCCCCCTTGCTGCTTGGCCTCTGTTACCTTCCAGGTCTTGGAGCACAGCATGGGGAAGTACAGCCCTTGATGGGCCATGCAGCAGTGGTGGTGCTGTTGATGGGCTGGGCAGGGGATGGTGTTTCCCTGTATTCCCTGCCTACGAGGGAATCCAGCCTAAGCCAGAGCCAAGCTGTGCCTGACAGTCAGGGGCAGAGGGAAGGTTGCAGGGGAGGGGTAGAAACAGCAGAAGGCAAGCAGCTCAGAGAAGCAAGAGGCTGCTGTGGGTCTGACTCTGGCCCCAACACAGACTCGGGGGGCTTGTCTTAGTTTCAAAAAACATATGGTACCTAATGGTAGAGAGCACAACACCTCTCACAGTAGCCAATGCTTGGTATTAGAAGTAAGACTGTCTCTTGGATGTAGTAAGTACATATATCTTCATTTGGTTTGAATCAGTAGAAATCAGTTCCACTGTCTTCAGTGGAACGATGCCAGTTTATATCAGTGAAGTATCTGCTAATTCATACGTTCTCGTTATGACTTGTAAAATGCATTTCATTGCAAGGGTGTATTTCCTTTTCCAGCCTGGATTGGATCACTCAGTTATGGCTTCATCATGATTTTTGGTCCTGTTTCTGGAAAACTTCTGCAGAAATATGGAGCCATAAAAGTAGCAGTATTTGGAGCTCTAATTATGATTGCAGGTGTCATTTCTTCATCTTTTGCTCATGATATAAGTATTCTGTTTTTAACCCATGGCCTCTTAGTGGGTATAGGATCAAGTTTTGCTTATACTCCAGGTAATTTGATTTTATTTATTTACTAGTAGACTAATGCATTAAGATAAAACATAGCAAGTTACAAAAAAAAACATTTTTTTTTTTCTTAATTTGACCTTCTTAAAAGTTCTGCCTTCCATTGCTTAAATAAAAAAGGAGAACAGGGCATACAATTATGAAAATAATATCTGCATTAGAAAAGATAAATAGGATGCCTGTATCTTACACTTGGAATTGGCAGTACAGTTTTAACAGATTCCCCTGCAACACCTCACCGGACTGGGGGTACCAGATGGAGTGGGAAGATGGGGTCTGTATGGAGGCTGGCCATGACCCCTGTGGGTAAGGCATGCTCAGTCAGGCACATAGGATGGGGCTGCATGTGGGCTGGCAGCAGCATCCAGGAGCAGGATGGGCGGTTGGGACTGGGGCTGGGTTGGGATCACCGGGTGGTGACAGTGTGGGGCCAGGGCCCAGGGCAGAACTGTAGCTCATTCCCTGCACAGCCCCACACTGTCACCAGCCCCTGATCCCAGCCCCACCTGCCCACCCTGCTCCTGGACTCCACTCCCTGCCCACCTACAGCCCCATCCCATATGCCCAGTTGAGTGCACCCTGCCTGTGGGGGTCCCAGCAGTCTCCATGGAGACCCCGCTCTGTCCAGCACTCTGAGCAGTGGGTACTGGGTGGACGGGCCGGGGTACCCAGGCAGTGGGGCTGGGTCCAGCACTGGCAACAATGCTAGTAGTGGCAGCCAGAAGGAGCCACTGCCTCTGGGGCTGCTGGGAGGTATAGCCTGGCTGCCCTGCCACCCCAGGCCTGCTGCATGCTCAGAGGTGGTGGGACCTATCTCATGGGTGATAACAGTGGCGACGCATAGGGAGTGCACAGGGGTGCATGTGCACCCCCTGAGAGCGCCGGTGCATCCCCTGAGTGGCCACGCTTGGGCGATGGGCATGGGGGCAGGTGGGTGCGCCGGTGCCCCCCCTGCAAGCGCTGGCTGATCACTGCAGTTGCTCCCAGAAGTGGCCATAGCCACTCCCAGTAGCAGCTGGAATGACTGGCTGCCGTGATCGGCAGGATCAGCCGCAGGGTATTCTGCCCCCCCCGGGGCAATGCAATCAGCCGCAGGAGGGGACCCCCTCTCCAGTCGACAGAACTGGTTGCAGGGGGGACACACATGTCCTCCCTGACTAAGGTGGCACCAGTTCCCCATGGGCACAGCTGAGGCTGCACCCCCACCCCCACACACACCTAGGCTAGGCAGGGCTGAGGGATGTGTTGCAGGCCAGGTAAAATGCCATGGTGGTCCAGATCCAGCCCATAGGCTGTATTTTGCCCACCCCTGCTCTAAGGGGCCCTGTTAGGTTGCACGCATCCTAGCTTCAGTATAATGACACAGCTTCTACCCTTCTGGGTGGTGATTCAAGGTGCCAGTCTTCTCCCTTGGCAGGTGAGGAAACAACCTTTGCCAAATGTTAAAAGGGTGTCTGGAAGGGTTGAAGGCCTTTGCCTTGGGTGAAATATGTGAAGTTATTCTTTTGGGAGAAGTTCCTTCTGGGTGGGAGGTGTTTGGGAAGTATGGAGTTATCTCCCATGTGGGGCATGTAAAGAGGATATTTTGGGGAACTTGTAGGTGCAACAAATTTTGAAGATGGACAGTATTCCATTAATCCAAAAAGACTGGTAACCGCTGACCTACAACGTTCTGTGCATTTCTCTTTGTTCTCTCTACCAATGTCTCACTTGAGAGTGTTGTTTTTACTACCCTGATGTGAATGAGATGGAGATAACTGAGTTTTATTATAGTGTAAAACAGATTCTTCGAGTATTTTAAAAATTGTATCCGTTTTTCATAGGTATGATAATGGTAAGCCTTTACTTTACCACAAAGCGATCGTTTGCAACTGGGATTGTGATGGCTGGAGGGGCAGCAGGAACACTAGTTCAGAATCAGGTGCATCGATATCTAATCCGGACGCTTGGATGGAGAACTAGTCTACGTGTGTTTTGTGGAATTCTGGCAATAGGCATTTTTGCTGGGTTTGCCTACAGACCACTGGAAAAACGTACGCCATCTTTTTTACCTTTTTAGTGAACATCTATTGGATTTTGTTCTTGTATCAGTTATAACAACATCAAATTCTTTTTCCGTAACTGAGTCTTTCACTTTGGCTTTATGTTTTGTTAACAAAACATAAAAGAGGCCCTGGTTCAGAAAAATCAACTGTATGTCTACAAGACTGGACTCTAACAAGTTTACATTTGCTTATTAGTTTAAAATAATACGGTTTATTAAAATAGCCCCAAAAGTTGATTCCAAATAATTTGTTTAAAATAATGCAAGTATGTGCTTTATTTGAATGTACTGAGAACATACTAATTGTGTATTTGCTTTGTTCCATGCCACCAACACATAATTGTAAACTTGAGTTACCTGGCCACTTAAATGTGATGTAGAACCTTTTTATAATAAAATATTATGTTAAGTAGCTGGTGAATCCAGGCACTCATTATTTTATTTTATTTTTTTTTAACTTAAGATCTTTTAGGCAATTAAAAAAAAAAACTACTTCCATTTTATATAATACTAATTTATAAAACAGATAAGGAAATTGGGGAGTCATAACCATAATATCTATTTGTGTCTGTATCTGATGACTTTGCCAATAAGAGGAGTTTAGTTTCTCTGTCAGTTTTTTTTCTTTTGCTAGTCCTGGTGGGAAGCTGCTTTGAAACAGGAAAGGTTGTTGTATTTATGTGGTTGATCTTTAGGATTCTAAGCTTGGATTTTTTTTATGGCCCAAAAGCAACTGTGCTTAAAGATGGCAAGATATATAGTATTTTGTTTCTTTTTCATTTATTTTTTTCCCTTTCTCTTATTAGTTGTAGCCAGTTCTACCCACAGAAGGGACCCGTACAAGTCTCCCCTCTCTATTGCATGTCATAATTGTAAACTGTTTTGATTTTTTATTTCAGCATTTTAATCGAGACTGGTGTAGCCCCCATCATGGATTTAATGTAAAAAGTAAAATTAAGTTTTGGGTCAATGCCATTCTGGATCCATTAAAAAAGTAGCACAGCTTGCATCTGTGGCAAGGCCAAATTAATTTCAAGCTGTGTTCATTGTGTGTAGTGAACTATATTTTACATTATATGAAATATTTACAAATATGAACTGATTTGCTGTTGACTTCAGACTAATGTTATAGCAGCAGATCTAAGCCAGAAGTGAGGACTGTAAATGGTGAACTGGGGGCATGGGAATCAGGGACAGGGGAATTAGTGGAAGACTTGGAACAAGGAGAAACATGGGCTGTGGCTAAGAAACTGGGGAACAACTTGAAGAGATACAAAGCAGCGCTCCAAACTTAAGATGAAACATTTCCCTGATAGTTCAGTTTTCTTCTTCCATCTGCCTTAACTACTTAAGCATGTAGAGAAACATGAGAAATGCAGGGTGTTTAGTGGGTCTTCAAAATTTTGCCATTGCTTATTGATAAGTCTGGCATATATGTACTTACTTTGGCCACTGCAAGATTAAGCTTATCCTCTATTGGACTGTATGAATTATCTTATATTTGCATCTGTTTTTTACATATGAGACCATAAAAGTAGTTTCTGACTTTGGTTCATGATTTTTTTCTAATAAGAACAGGATTCACAATAGCTCTACAGACCATATTTTCTCAAATCCAAAACGAGGTTCTTTTCCTTATCCAACATGGGGGTGGGGAACATTCATCTTAAATTTGAGTACTAGCCAGGGTGGCAGGGTGAAGTGCATGTAGCTGCGGGAGGAATGTCAGTGAAAGGGTATGCTATGCTGCAGCAACTTCCTTGTCCTTGTGGACTCCCCACCCACAAGTCCTTTTCAGCTCACTCTGTGTATCTCCTTCTCCATGCTCTCCCTTGCACCAGGTACCCTCTTTCCCTGTGCTCCCCTCACTCTTGTGTGCCCTCTTCCCTGCATTCCCCCTACTCCCACCTGTTCTGCATACCCCTTTCCCCATGCTCCCATTGCTCCCACACCATGGGCCAGTTCCCTGCACTTCTCCTTGTACCACATACCCCCTCCCCTGTGCTCCCCCCATACTCTAGTGTTAATTGCCCTGGGCTGGGGTCAGACCACTGCTACTCCATACCCCAGGTGCTCCATGCCCTGGGGGGAGACAGCCAGAGCAGTTGCACAGGGTAAGCACTGGTGAGAGAGGGGTCGGGGGGGCAGATGAAAAGGGACCAAGTAGCAGGAGGAACAGGTGATGGAGGTGCAGGCATCAGAGAGGGGCAGGTGGCAGAGGGGACAGGCAGGAGTGGGGAGGGTGGGAGGGGCAGGTGCTAGGGGTGCAGGCACTTGTGGGGAGCAAATAGCAGGGGTGCATAGGCATGTCACCTACCCCCAGCTGCTGCTTTCCTTGCCACTTGCCCCCTGCTACTGCTTTTCCCCACTCAATGGTAAGGGCAATTAATTTAAAATGACCCTCCAATAATTAGGTTCTAGAAATGGAACATTAAAACAAATTTATGATTTTTCTTGTCTAGAATCTAATAATCATCTTATGAAGTCATCTTAAATTCAAAGTAGTCTTGGGTAAAAATGGTAATGAAATGTTTACAAAAATTGTAGCTACATTTTTCTTTTAACTTTTTTTCTTAAAGGAAGACATCAAAGTGTTGTTGAAAACTTTCAGACATCACCATTAAGAGGTTTTATAGTTGATCTAAGATTATGGAAGAACAGTGTCTTTGAGCTCTGGGTGTGCGCTCTTGGATTAGCAAAATTTGGATTCTTCATACCTTTTGTTCATATGGTAAGAATGTAATTTCCGTTCTGATTACTACTGATTTAATAGTGATACTTCATGTATTTTTTGCTTTTTAAGTATCCTTCTGTGATAATTTAGCTGTCATTTAGAAAAGCAAGAGATTATAATTACTTGTATTCGAAAGAATGTGGACTTCTTATTAACAAAGATACACATAACTCAACATGATTTGCATAGTTTCAATTGTACAAGATTCTTTTGCAGTTGGATTTTAATATGATTTTCTTCTGAAGTACCTGTACGTTAGCCTTGAATAAGCTAACAAATGGATTAATCCTGTCTTGTGAGAGCCTGGGGTCCAGAGGCATGTTCAATATACCATTTTTCTCCATTTGAGAATAAAATATTACACTAATTATTTTGGGGTCTAAAATGTTAGACCCAATATTTCTACTAGAGTAGCAACAAGATATCTCAGCTTAGATCAGGATTTGCTGGTCACCACAGTAAATTTAAAAAATAGAACTGGAACGGTTAGATACTCCTGATGTTTAGATACTCTTTCCTCTAATTTTTAGGTCAGATTTATTCACATCCAGTTTATACCCATTTTGTCTTGTGCCAACATTGTCCTTTAACTAAAATAGCTCTTATCTTCTGGTGTTTACCTTTATGTGCTGTGAAATTAAACCCATAGTTGAGATGCATTAAGAAGCATGTCTTGGTATTAGCATTGGTGGCCTAGTCAGCAGTGCAGAGACAAGAAGTCTTTCTCCAGCAGATTTCCTGAATTCTGCTGGTTTAGGGACTGGAATTTTTATAGTCTTTCATGGATGGTAGTGGTTCATATTCTGGCCCTCAGCCAAAGGGCTTGGAGGAAATTGAGTTGCAATCAATTATCAGGCCCCCTATGCACATGCAGGTAAAGGTGTGATAGGACCTAATACCTGAGTACAGATAAATGCTTCAAACTTCTAAAGGATTTAAAAAAGGAAAAAAAGTGTTTTATGAACTATGAAACAGTATTTTGTCAATTATTTTTTAAGCAGAGTTTTAATGGAAAATGGTTGGAATAAAATGACAAGTCTGTATGTGCATATGCAAATGAATCTGTGGAAAGTAGCACTGTATTATTTATTTAATTGATATACTGGTATTTACAGATGAAGCTTGCAAATGACTTGGGCATTTCATTGGATGATGCACCATATATTATGGTAGGAACTGGAATAAGCAGCCTGCTTAGTTGTCTTTTCTTTGGAAAGATTTGCGATTCGGAGAATATTAACCGTCTTTTTATTAACCAGGCATCTGTATTTTGTGTTGGTAAGTTTTTCTATTATCCAAATTAAATATAAGAAAATGTTTTTAAAATGGCAGTCATTCTACACTGTATTTAGCTATATATATTCTGATTTTTACTCTGCACCAATTTTTTGTTGGTGGCTCTTGAAATGGAGTTGCACTGCCATTCTCTATGAAGTGGCGAATCCGTCATACTTTTTGTTACAGAACTCTATCAGTAGCTTATTTAAATTACTGTGTCTCTGCTTAATTGCTAATGACTGTAAACTATATTTACTTTTTAAAAATTTTCTATAATTTTATGAATGTGCTCTCTTGTTGCTTGTATTACATGTGTTTTGCAATAGTTGTTCAGTTTCTGCAAAAATAAGTATTTTGGAGACCGATTCTGCCACACTTACTGATTCACGTTGACTAACTTTATTTAACAAATAGTCTTGTTGACTCGATGGGAATATGTTTATACCAAATTACTAGTCCTGAGTAAGGGTAACAGAATCCTGGTACATGTAGGTATGTTTTCAATTCACATGTCATTTTGTTTAGTGATATGCTGTTGTCCCTAAAAAAGGGCAAATAGAATACAGTTGATTACATTTCTCTTGTCAGAACCATTCCTCTGCTCTCGCAATGGATGGCAGAATGTGTAATAAGTGTTCACTGAAACTGAAGAAGCACAAGGAAAATGGGTTAAAGACATTTGAGGTCTACTGTTTATAGCAGAGTCAGATCGACGGTATTATTTGTAGAATATGTTAGCAGATTCCATTTTACTACTACTGTACTTCAGTAATATAAAAGTTTCACTGATAAATAATGGTTGCTTGCTTAGAAATGTAGTGAATCACAATTTCTTCAGAAAGAAGATTTAAATTTTATGAAGATTATGGTAATTTATTTTAAAATCTATTACCAAGTTCTGATTTAATGCAGGCATATCCACAGCTGCTTTATATGTATCTTACAGAATAGAAACTATACTCTCCATCATCTGAGCCATGGGTACAGGGCCAATAAAAGTTTAGGGGCAAACCCTGATGCCAGTGTGAAACCCAAATGTGTTCTCTTTGAGCAGAGGTTCTTGTTGTTCATTTAGCAAGCTTCAATATACAAATGATTTTTGAAGGATTCCAAAGCATCTAGTCAACTATTTTCTGTCCTCTGCCAGGATCTCTTTGTTAAAGGCAAATAGTAAGATTTAGCCTTAATTTATCATTTCAGGCAAATGAATATTTATTGGTAAAGTTACAGAGTCTGAGGTTCAGAAAACCTTCCAGGTGCCCTGCCTCTGCCCTCAACTTCACTTTCAACAGTACTCTTGGGCACCTTATCAGAACAGACTTCAGGAAATCCATTCCTTTCTGCAAAGAGTGCCCTCAAGCCCAGGCCACTGCATTAAAGATGGGAGGGGTTTAATTCCAGTTACTTCCTGATAATAAAAAGCAGTGTTCCAGCTCAGTCTGGCTTTTATGGGGAAACGTCAATATGGTCACCATGAGAATCAGCAAACCTTTTCTAGAAAAAGGTAACTGACTATATGATCTGGATATCTACATTGATTTAGGGATACTACTGTCTCATTTGTTGTAAGAAAAAGCATTGTGAATATCATCTATAGTCTTTTGGACTAGCTTTGATACTACCTATTTTTGCAAACCATGTTTTTGAGTTTCACACTGAACTTTGGTAACCAACAACCTCAGGAACTTTTTTAGTCTGGTGGCTCTCAAAATATTGTCTTCATTTAGAGATGGATTTCTAGATATATCCAAACCCAATTCATACTTACCAGAGATCCTTCCAAATGCTTTATTCATTGATGATAGATTCATTAATAACTATTCAGACAGTTATGAATGTATCCTCTGACACCCCTAAATCAATCATGATACATGCGCAGGGAGGGTATGATGGGATAAATCACTCTAGACATACCCTTCTCATGTCTTGACTCTAAAGCATCTACTACTGCCACTGGACTAGATAGGATACTGGTCTAATCCAGTATGGCACTGCTTATATTTTTGTCACAGGACAGAAAAAACAGGCAGAGGAACTGCACACTGAATAAAGCCTAGATAAACTGTTCAGACATTTCCTAAAGATATGTCTACCCTGCAGAGCCCAGAGCCTCTGAGAAACAAGCCTCTGCTACATTGCCTTCCTCACATGTGCCCAAGCCTGGCAATTAGCAGGTGGTTTAGAGGCACCCTGAATGCTGATCTCAGGCTCTCATTTTCAGGGGCATGCGATCAGGATGTCTTTGAGCCTAGAAATCCTTTGGTTTTATTTCATCTGGAGAGGGGGCTGGAATGTTATAGTGGCAAAGATTTGGTTTGGCCAGTGCAAGCTGCATCTACTTTTGGATTGTTTTTTTCTGTTAGAGTATATCTGCACAACTGTATCATCAAAGTCCTCATAGTGTAGATTTGGATCTAGATGGACTTAAAATTCTCAGTGGAAAAGTTGGTCATATGGTGCCAACGTGCCCATATGTGGCACGTGCCCATGTGTATTCTTTTATTTCCCTATATGAAAACTGTTGTTTTTGTTTTCATCTTCTTAAAATGTTCCTGCCAAAACTGATGCAAACTGCTCTGGATCTCCTTTTATAAGTGTCAGCTTCCTAACTGGAAAGCTACTTTTCATTCTTTTAATACACTTTTTTTATAATTCTGATAATAGGTTGTTTACGTGCTTCAGGTTGTGCACAGTTGCCCCCTACTGGATATAATTAATGGCAACTATGCAAGTCTACTAATGTATTTGAAGTAATACATTGTTTTATTCTAGTGTTCAAACTATACCAGCCACCTAGCCATGAGAAAAGTCAGCTTAAAATGAATGAGCTGAAAGAGCTGTGTTATAGTAATCTTTCAAATTACTTTCCAAGGAGTCCCTCAAGGACACTAGGTAATTTGTTTATATAGAAGAAAGTCATTTGAAAGGAGCTTGATTTATTTGGAATGTCAGAGTAAATAAAAGATAATTCAGAATCTGTGTGCTATTGGTATTTATCAATATTTTTTTATTTTATTTGTGAAGAACAGAAGGCAAGGATTTCTTAGGATCTTATCTTTTATTGGACCAACTGCATAGCTGATATAGTCAGACAAGCTTACAAATGCAAGGCATTCTTTAGCACAGAAGGGAAATGCACGGATTCATAGAAAATGCATAGAACAGAAGGGAAATTCATAGAGTGAATGAAGTTATGAGGAATGAAGCTAGTGGCCGTCTTGGAGCTTAAAGCAGTCTTTTAGATATCCTTGGGCCCAGACCTTTTAGCTCCTTAAAAGAAATGATTGATAACCTGAATTTTATTTTATATTCTGTAGGAAGCCAGTGCAGAGTAGAGGATAGCTGTGATCTGCACAGGGTAGCTTGTGTTACTAAAGAGTTCTAAGCAGTGTTTTTATGAGTAGCTTCTTAGGGTTTTGTAGACAGGTGTGTTGTGGTGATGTAGTTTGGATGAGGGAAGATAAAACCATATATAAATACGCCTCGGTCACCATCCATCACTGCAGGATGGAATCTCTTAGCTCAGTAGTGCACAACCCTTTTGGTCAGTGTGCCTGATGGGTAATGCCCAGGCCAGCCAAGGGCCGGATCTGGTTGATGGTCCTGATCTGGTATGGGGACATCCCAGCTCCAGTCTGGCCCCATGGAGGGGAGGGGGCATGGCTCAGCCCTACAGGGGGAAAGGGGCATGGTCCAGCCCCAGCCTGGCCCACAAGAGGAAGGAGGCTTGAGCTGGCTTCAACCTGGCTCCATGGGAAAAAGGAGGCATGGCCCAGCCCCATTCACCCTGCTGGGAAGAGTGTGGCCCAGCTTCATCCAGCCACAGGGGTGGCAGAGAAGACATGACCTGGCCCCAATCTGCTGCATGGGGCTTGGGATTTGAGAATTTGGCAGCGGGGAGGGTAGCCACATTTATTGCCACTGTTCCCCTGCTGCCAAATATCCCGATTTTATGGGGAGCTCCATGGGCCAGATATGTATGGCTCCATGAGTAGCATTTAGCCTGTAGACAGGAGGTTGAGCACCCCTGCTTTAGCTAGCTGAAGAAGGTAGAAAGTGTTAGACATTGATGCTGCTATGTAAGAGTAAGTATGATCTTTAGTGTACAATGAGATTATATCAAAATGACTACAGAGCAATCAACCAGCTATTGATAGGAAGCACAGTCTTCATCTGTTCCTTTCAGCACATGCATTTCATCCACAAGTCCAAACACGTGCCATGCTAAGCCTATCTTAACTTTTTGTTTTGTTTTTCAGGTGTGTTATTTTTGCTTATACCTTTTTGTAAAACACTTACATCTCTAATTGCCTTTGGCACCCTTCTGGGATTTTTCGATGCAGGAAACTATGTTCTTTTGCCTGTGCTGACTTTTGATTTAATGGGAGCAGAGAAAATGCCAGTTGCTTGGGGTTTTATGATGGCTGTCAATGCAATTAGTTGTTTTGGTCCACCATTTGCAGGTGAGTTATTTAACATGAAGTTATATATGAAGATAGTCCTAAATATTGATTCTCTGCCAGTGCTAATATTTAAATATTTATCCATATTAAAACAACGTATTTTCCTAAAACAATTAATAACATTGCTATCGATATTGAAGGGGGTTTTTTTTTGGGAAGCATCCTTGGCCTGCAATAGTTTAGACAGTCCTGTGCTTCTGTACCTAGGGCAGTGGTTCCCAACCTTGGGGTCACAACCCTATTTGGGGTTGCAGTGATAATAAATGGGGTCGCAAAGACACTCGGCAGTGTTGACCGATTCTGATGAAAATCACAGAAAAAAAGCAGTAAACAGTGGGTTTCCCTTGCAGACTGGCAGAGTTCCAGTCTGCAAGGGGCAGCTTGAGGCTGGGTGGAGTGGAAGGAGGGTGATCAGACAGAGCATGCCACATGCATGTGCAAGCATACACATGCATGTGGCAGTCAGGTGGCATGGAGAGCAGCTCCCATAGCTCTCTCCAGGTAAGTCTGTGGAGGGGAGGGCAGATTGAGGACCCCAAGGGCAGGGAGGGAGGAGGAAGTGGGGCAGGGGTAGAGCTGGGGCTACTGCCCACCCGGAGCCTGGGGCCAGGGCGAAAATATGGAACGTGGTGTAGCAGGATGGAGCCACAGGCAGTTCATACGGGGGTGGGGCTGGCTCCCCACTACTGCATACACTCCTGAGGAGAATAGCATAGGGGGGCACATATCCCCCAGATTTGTTCATGGGGCAGGGGCAGATGCAAGTTGCCCACTACATGCTTGGGGCTCCTCACCCTTCTGCCTTCCCCCTAGGGCCTCCATGGCCCAGTGTGCAAGACCCAGCATGGGAGGGCAGAGCAGGACAGGGAGGCTTGCTGCCCCTGCCAGGAGCCCTACATCACCATGACAAAGCACCCCCTGCCTGCCTGGCAGCAGCAGGGGGTAGACAGGTTACAGGGGTGGGTGAATGAGAACAGGATGGGTTTCAACACTGACAAGTGCAAGGTGCTGCACCTGGGGAGGAAGAACCAGCAGCATACCTACAGGCTGGGGAACTCCCTTCTCGTCAGTGCAGAGGCAGAAAAGGATCTTGGAGTCATTATTGATGCCAAAATGAACATGGGCTGACAGTATGGGGCCGTGGTCAGGAAGGCCAACCACACCTTGTCATGCATCCACAGATGCATCTCGAGCAGGTCCAAGGAGGTGATCCTCTCCCTCTATGCGGCACTAGTCAGGCTGCAGTTGAAGTACTGGGTCCAGTTGTGGGTGCCGCACTTCAGGAGGGATGTGAACAACTTGGAGCGGGTCCAGAGGCGGGCCACTCGCATGATCAGGGGGCAACAGGGCAGGCCCTACTAGGAGAGGCTAAGGGACCTGAACCTGTTAGCCTCCACAAGAGAAGTCTGAGGGGGGATCTAGTGGCCTGTTACAAACTAGTCAGAGGGGACCAGCAGGCATTGGGGGAGTCCCTGTTCCCCCGAGCACTCCCAGGAGTGACTAGAAATAATGGTCACAAGCTGGCAGAGGGTAGATTCAGGCTAGATTGCAGGAGGTGCTACTTCACTGTCAGGGCGGTTAGGATCTGGAACCAACTTCCAAGCGAAGTGGTGCTGGCTCCTACCCTGGGGGTTTTTAAGAGGAGGTTAGACGAACACCTTACTGGGGTTGTTTGACCCCAGTACTTTTTTCTGCCATGGCTTGATGATCTGCTCAGATCCCTTCCGACCCTACCAACTATGAAACTGAAACTCTATGCTGCCACCGTTACTGCTGCTGGGCAGGTAGGGGGTACCTCGCCATGGTGGTGTGGCCAGTATGGGGCTTCTGGCAGTGGCACTGTACCTCTTTGCTTGACCCTGCCCACTGGGCCATGGAGACCCCCAAGGGGAGGGCAGCAGGGTTGGGAGCCCAGAGCCTGCAGTGGGCACCCCACATCCTTCCCCCTATGGGTTTTGCTTCAGCCATGCCACTTGCAGGGGGAGGGGACACTGGTCTTGTCTGTATCATTTTGAGGTCGCAAAAATATCCAATGTTTAAATGAGGTGATGCTGAAGAAAAGGTTGGGAAACACTGATTTAGGAACAGTTTGAGGAATGAATGGTAGGGAGGATTCAATATCTCTTTTCCTCTCATATGGCTACTGCTGCCATAGGCAGACAAGGTTCCTTGGGTGAATTTGATATCTTTTATTAGACCAACCCAAATAGTTGGAGAATATTTATTAAGCAAGCTTTCGGGTTCAAAAACCCTTCGTCAGGCTAAGGAAGTTTCAGCAGTTGGTGTGTGCTCTTCCTGGATGGAATGAAAAGTAAAGAAGCCAGGGGCTGGGCTGGGCTGGGGAGTCAGTTGCCAGGCAGATTATAATGTATCAAAAATCCAATGTCTATGTTTAGTCCCTAATCTCTAGTATCCAGGAGGTTGATGAAATGGAGCTCATAGGCTCGTCTCTGGGAAGTGTTGTGTAAATTTCCCTTGAGGATCAGGACTGAGAGATTGGAGAGAGAGTGGCCCTCCTGTGAGAAATGTGCCCCCACCGGTAATTGGGTATTTTTGTCTTTGATGGATTTCCAGTGTGCGTTCATTCTGGTGTGCAGTTGTTGTTTGGTCTCCTACGTATTTTCCATCAGGGCATTTGGTGCATTGGATGAGGTATATTACATTTTTGGAGGTGCAGCTGTAAGATCCTGGGATGCTGATGGCTCTGTTGTGGGGTGTAGTAATAGTGGGGGTGGTGGAGATGTGTTGGCAGGTTTTGCATTTCTTGGCATGGCACGGTCTGGATCCTTTTGGTGTGTTCTGGGCTTGAGGAAGTATGCTTCTGGTGATGAGGTTGGCGAGGTTCGGTGCTTGTTTGAAGGCTAGGATAGGTGGCTCTGGGTTTTGAACCTGAAAGCTTGCTTAATAAATATTCTCCAACTATTTGGGTTGGTCTAATAAAAGATATCAAATTCACCCAAGGAACCTTGTCTGCCTATGTCCTTAGACCAACACGGCTACAACCTAAACCCCTACTGCTGCCATATGCATTTTTTCCCTTTCTAGACATACGATATTTTTGTTTTTCTGTTGTCATGTTATCAGCTTTTTGGGTCTCAGATGGCGTTAAATATTGGAGATATTTTTCTTGGTAAAGCATTTTTTTTCTGCTGTATTCACCATAAGTTATAAATTTGCCCTTCTGTAAACTACCTACACGAGGCTTGTGTACTATTTAGGTCCCACATAACCCATGTTATACAGAGTTAAGTAGAACCTTGAAGTGGTGCAAAGACCTTGTTGGATGTCATCAACATAGAGGTGAATTTCTTCCAATGTAAAGTTTGAATATCTAATTCATTATACTGGTATTATTTTTCTGTAGCAATTTGGAATGTATTCTAGGCCTTTTTAATTTTGTTGTTGTGGCATCTCAACTCTCCTCTCATCACCTGCCCCCAAAAACTATGTCTGTGAAATAAGAAAGTATCGTTCCTCTACCAAGTGCTCTATTTCAGGTGGCCAAATAAAGCAGTGTGAGACAGCTGTAGTTTTGTTTAAAAAATGGTTCAGAACTTCTCAGAGAATCTATCTTAAAAACTTTACACAAAAAAAGCAGGTTCACTTGCTCTTTGCCTCAATGTCTCCTTTTAGATCCTTTCTTATCTGGGGAAAGGACATTGGTTGTATTTTTATCCCATGGGGTGCCTTACTTAAAACCACCCTCTGGCTTCTATGCAACTGAATCTCCTAAAATTCTAGGTCCTGAGGGAAGCTAGGAGCTGCTCCAAGCAAGCGTCGTTCCTCCCCATTGACCAGGGAAAGGAGTTCCAGTCCATATCTCTTGTGGAACTTTAATCTTGGTTGTAAAAACAGTTTGCTGCATGTTTCTTCCCAAAACTGAGGTGGCCTCCCCAATGCCATTTCCCCTCTTTTTGGTGACTATCCTAGTCCCACAGGTTTATTTTTAAGCAGCAAAATCTAGCACAAGGCAGTGTTGTCCCATGTTGATTTTTTTTTTATCTCAAGCATTAAAAGGTCAGTGCAGTCTTTTACAATTCTAAAATACCTTAAAATAATAGAACTGAATTCACCTAGATTTGTCTCTTGTAAAATCAGTCACCTCAAAACTATTGAGGATTAGTCCTTAAGCTCTGACCAACCTCCAATTAGAAAATTTCTTGCCCTAATAAACCATTTTTACTGTATGCTCCCATTGATTTGCTTTTAGAATGACAGCACAAGAGGCAGTGACGTGAGTGCCCTTCTCTCACACAACACGAGGTGAAGTTTATTGTAATGGATTTACAGTCTATATTGAAAGAGCAGAGTTGTCTGTTGGGCCCACCATAAACATCTCTAATAAGTGTGAGGCTGTTTTCTCACAAAGTTTAGCAATTCTGTATATGTTATATAGATTAAAAGTGCTTATATTATTTTTAGGCTTCTCTGACTTTTCTGTGGTGCTCATGACTGTGGTCCAGGGTTGTAAAGAGGAACATGAAGGAAAATACACGCTCTAATAAAAGAAGAATATGATTTGCATGTAACTGGAATATTATTTTTTTTTCAGGCTGGATATATGACATGTTGGGGAGTTACAACATTGGGTTTGTAGTCCCTGGGCTTTTCTCTGTTGGAGCAGCAGGTATTCTTGCTTTCATTCCCCAGCTGAAGAAAACAGCAGTACAAGAGAAGAAAAATATTATTCATGCCTCTGTTTGTGAGATAACAAGCAGTATAATACCTTGGGGGTCATCATCTATTTCAGAAGGGGTAAGTGAAAGAATGAGTGCATCTATACCAAAATGATTATTTCTGTGCTAAAACGTCTTTATTCGAAGCATGTAGGAACATTTTTCATAATTTATTACATGAAGCTAAAATAGACACATGCCTATATTAAAATATTAGTACAATCTTATTGTTTTATTATTTTTTCTTTTGTTGATTTTTTTTTTTTCTTTTCTGCCCTGGTTGCTATTGTTTCTACTAATCTTTTAAGACAATTTAAAAAATTTTTGCTGATTGGAAAGCTTTTCCTGGTTCTTTTGGTATTCCTCACGGAGTGCGAGTGTGTGAGCATTTAGAAAATGTGTGCATATAGGAATTATTTGAAGTATTTCTCAAATTGATAATAAGTTTCAAACTGGTTTAAACATTTTACACTAAGTTCTCCATTGAAGTAAACAGAATTATGTTAGTCTTTTAATTTAAATCACTGAACAGTAGATTCTAAAGACTAAAAGACTAAAGCTTCTCTTCATATCAAGAGTTGTTTTAAGTTTTTTAATTAAATAGTGTTGGATCATAGGAAATTGGTTGTATTTCTTATTCCATAACTGGCCTGATATAGACAGTGCAAAACCAAGTTATTCATACAAAGCCCTTCCAGCCAAAGACATTCAATCCAGTCTTCTGCTGGAATGTTGAAGGCTGCAATAAAATGTTTTGTGGTACTCAGATTAAAGTGTGGTTATGACTAAAAGGCAGTCTATAAAATTAGCACCTTCTTAATCTCTCCTGCATCTCAGTGTCATATTGGAAAAGATGAAAAGACTGGCAAAGTACCAGAGTATTGGAAGAAAGCAATTGGGCATTTTCCAAGGAGATGGGTGGAGATGGGTGTTTGTGATTTCTTTGTGAACCTCTCTTACCATATTTTGACCCATTCATTCACATCATTACTGTCTAGATTTATTACAAAAAAAAAAAAGCATCTTAGACATATAAAGTGACTCTGGTAGTAAAGTGGTTAAGGTGTCTCACAACAGAATCCGGAAATATAAGTCTAAGCTTCACTCCAGACACACTGAAGACTGTTCCCAGTTGACTCTGTGTATGGGCAGCTGACCATTTGGTCTGGGGAGGTCAAGGATGACTGGATATAATGTTGGTCACATCACTCACTTGGGTCCTGATATGTCCCTTGAAAACTGTTTTAACTTTTTTTATGTCTAAACTAATACATGTGCAACCTATATACAGTATCTATCTGAATTACTTTATCTGTACAAGACAAGAAGATGCTATGTATGTATGTGTGTGTGTGTGTGTGTATTGAAAAATAATGTATCCACCTTTTAAAATAGAAAGATGTCTCAGAAAAGATGCCTCTTTTTTTCTCTCAGACAACTTGACCAGGAACAGGGAGGGACCTTTCTTCCCCTGTGGACTTGTATAGCTCTCCTGTTCTTCCTATGGGGTTTTGGTGCATCCCCAGAGGGAGATCCTGTTTTGTACAGGAATCAAATAGTTCTCCATTCTTTCACTGGAAAGTTTTTGCTGGTGCTTAAATGCTTCTATTTGAGACTTATGGTGTAAGAGACACCTTTAGTGAAGCTAAGAACCTGAATGACTATCTACCTAATAAACAGCAGCATTGACTTCAGTATTAAGGAAATCCTCCCTCTTCTGTAATGGTTGGGACACTTGCCCAGGACATTCTGGAATGAGAGGATTTAAATCCACATCTCCTACTTCCCAGGACAGTGCCCTAAGCACCAAGCTGTGGCTGAGGCGTGGCTGAGAGTATCCTCTACTCTCTCCTGTTGGAACTGGCCCAATGGGCAGACATGAGGAAAAGATTTATGAGGCCAGAAATAGAGCAAGCAAAAGACAGCCCAACTTGGCCTGAGTTTGGTCTCTGGTTCCAAAGCAGCTTATTCATTTTACTCAAAGATGATTTAAAGCAAGATTATTACTTGTACTGATGTTAACCTGCTCTTTGTAAGTAAAGGCTTTCTTTGACACGCACATAAGGGCTAGGCAATTAACAAAAATGTATAGATAAAGGGAGTGAAACTGTAAAAGAACATAAAAAATTAATGGGAAGATTGATTCTGAGGGAAGTTTAAAAGTCTGTAAATACAAAGGAGGAAGAGTAGCTGTTTATCTTAGCCAAATAAAAGCAGAGACTGCAACCAAGAGTAATGGGACGAAGCTTAAGGAGGGAAATTTAGGATGAATGTTAGAGAAAAAAAATACTGAAAAGGAGATACCGTCAGATGAAGAACCAGTTTCCCAATTTCAAGGTCTGGGTTGTTATACTTCAATCAGAAGTTTTAAATGCAAGAATTACTGGGTATACTTCTGTTGGCTGTGTAAATGCAGGATGTCAGATTATCATGGTGTTCCTTTTTTGGCCTTCAAATCTATCAGATTACAAAAACCCAATTTTATTAAAATTTCTGAAGATATTTTAGATATTTAAATTTAACACAGCCACAATAGTTTTCCAATCGTTTATCTATTTTCATACACAGACGCTAAATAATTTTGAAACAAGGCGTTCCATTCCTGTGACTTCAAACACAGATATAACAGAAGATGAAAAAGGAGAACCTTCAGGTTTAGCAAAAGAACCTGAGACTCCTGCTCCCTACGAAAAAGAACACAATGTAGTTTTAAGTGAAGAAGAAGAAGAAGAAGAAGAAGAAGACATACATGAAGTATCAAGTACCACCACTAGTACTTAAATCAATGGTATTAAAATGATTTTCAGTTGATATTTAGCTATACAGCTTTCCAATATGGTCTCAGTGAATGCAATGGTCAGGATCAAAGGATAGTGACAGACTGATGAGATGCAGCTTATCTGTACATTTATGTATTTATTTTTAGTATATCCTAAACTGATAGAGAATTGGTTACCATTTGTTTGATCATACATCCTTGAATATACTTGTTTTAATTACACTTCTGTTTTGTAATTCAGATCTACAATCAGTTTGTTGAACTTCCTGTATTAAATATTTGTAATATATTTAAGAATTTTAAAATATGAACTGCGGTGGGAATTAGAACATTTCTCAAATGTTACATGTTTTTAAATTGCATCTAAATTATATTTTAAGTTTTATTATCAAATTACTTATTACAGTTATGGTGAGCTCTTTTTGTCAGGGGTGGGGTAAACTGGTCAGCCAGTCTTGGAGATCCATTGGACATGCACCGCAATAGTTTCCCTGAACTCTATGAAGACATAATGATCTAGGCTGTACTTTTTAATCCAAGGATCAGAAAACACTTTACCGACAGTTTAATATTCTCACAATGTCTCTAGAAGTAGATAGTAATATATTTACTTAACAGATAACTTCTTCATGCTTCAGTATATCTATGTTACTAGACCAATATCACATGACAACAGGTCAGAAATGGGAATAGAATCCAGGTTTGCCTTTTATCTTTTTGTCGTAACCTCTAGTTAATGTCATCAGCTCATGATGAAAACTAGCATGGAAGCAGTTGTAGGAGATAAGAGTGAGGCAAGGGACTGTGTACACATCCAAGTTCCATGTATAGGGAAAAACAAGCCTGCGTAGGTGGTAAATTTATGGGCTAGGAAAATATCTAAGACTAGTTCTTTAATGGAAATTCTTCAGGATGGCTCTAGCTTAAGTACTTTCTGCAGTTGATGGCGGAAAGGGGGAGCTAGTGGACTGTTCCTGAATTTATGTTGAAGAGTAAAGAGGCCTGTCAACATCTTAGCTATTGCTTCAGTAAAAGCAGAGGGCATGAGAGCTATCAGATAAGACAGTGCAGGGGTAAAAGTGGGCTAGATGGTATTTGTGGATCAGAGCAGTGAGATAAATGTAGTGGATACAGAAAATTAAAGCACAATAAACACAATAGGATGGCTTCAAATTTCCATCAGAATCTTTTTTTAGTACATGTAATAAATGTTGTTACAGCTTTAGAATAATTTTATTTGTGATCTGCTTTTTCATAATTTTCTTACTTGTAGCTAGTGTTTTTGTTGAATAGGTACAAAGCAGCTTAGACTAATTGGGTGCCTATATACATGCTCTAGGATTGCTGGAGGAGGGGGGAGGGCATTTTAATTAGAAAGGCTCTTGGGAGTTGCTCTAATTAAAATATTGCAGCATCTAATGTATTGAGCATCCCACATTTCAAAATGGCGGTGGGGATGCGTTAATTAAAGCTCCTTTGACAAGCTTTAGTTAAGTGCCCCTGCAGCCATTTTGAAATGTGGGGTATTGAATATATGAGACGCTGCAGCATGCTGGCACGTTCTAATTGGAATGCTTCAGCAGACTCGATTGATTGAGTCTGCCCAAGCACTCCAGTTAGAATGCTCCAGCATGCTGCAGCGTCTCATGTATTCAGCATTCCATCTTTCAAAATAGTGGCCGGGACACTTAACTAAAGCTCATCAAACAAGCTTTAGTTAAAGCACCCCTGCTGCCATTTTGAAATGTGGGACACCAAATACACAAGATGCTGCAGCATTTTCATCAGAGTGTGTGTCCACTCGCTTCTGATTAAAATGCCGATGAATCGAGTCTGCTCTGATGCACTCTAATCAGAACACATAGGAGCACATGTATAGGCACCCACTGTGTTACACCTTTTGGACTCACAGGCCAGATGAATGCCACAAGGCCTTTCTGCAAGCTGGATCAAGCCCTGGGCCCTACCACCGCCCCCTCGTGCCCTCTGGTGCTAGGATTGGGTCCTAGGGGGCTGGCATTGTTACCTCTCGCCCCTCACATGCCAGGATTGTGTCTCAGGGGCTTGGCACCACTCTCTCCTTCCCTCTGTGTGCTGGGGCTAGGACTGGGCCCAGGGGCTTAGTGCCATCCCTGCCTGGCCCTGCATACTGGAATCAGGTGGTAGATCCAGTGCTCAGGGCCCACGGCTTCCTATGGGTCCAGAGCTTTGGGAGCAGGGGTGCTGTGCCATTGCTCCCCTGCTGCCAAATTTCCAGACCCACAGGAAGCCCCATGGGCTGGATGACATGAAGCCATGGGCCGAATCTGGCCCGTGGTCTGGAGGTTAAGCACTCCTGGCTTAGACAAAGAAGAATCCTTTGTTGGAGAAAATTTCTGTGGTGCTTCCATACGTGGTAGCACTTTGTCCTCCAGTATCACTTCTGCTGCTTGTTGCTAAGCTCTTTTAGTATGACTGAGGATCACATCAAACAAACAGAACAGGAAGAACAACTGTTCAATTCAGATGTTGATGAAGAAATAACAACAGGCAAAGGGGAGGAGACAGGTAAGATACAAGGAACACAGAAAGAAGAGAAAATTCAAAGGAGAGAGAAATCAAAGGAGAGGAAATTCTTCCCACCAACACAGTGGCTTGTTTTGCCTAGATATCAGAATGTTTTAGAAATAATCTAGGAGAAAGCAACTGTCCTGAGATAGGAAAAAATGAAAAAACCCCAAAGCACCCTCACTTCCTTCATATTTTCCAAAAATTCTTGGGATATAATTGGATTAAAATTACTCCTGCCCTTCAACCATAGACCCTATTTATCTGTTGATGGCTTCTCTTGTCCTCTTTTGCTGATCTGCCCTTTTTCCTTGTCTCATAGTTTTATTTCCTCTCCCCACCCCTTCCTCTTACTGCTATTGGGCTGGGTTCCATAGCTGGCAGCAGAAGAAGTACAGAAAACAAGAGGGAGATAGGGTAAAGGGAGTTGTCTACCAGGTTGTAGTCCCCCCTTCAGAGGTTTCAGTACCAGCTCCCACATTTATGGAACATACCTACCCCAGAAGCAAGGCAAGGCACCTGCTCCTGTCATCCATCACACCTTCACCCTTTGTCCCTTTCTCTGTTGTATCTATGAGTATTACTGGTCCTGGGTATGGCTATAGACTGCATGTCACAGAAGGGTCTGGTGGCAACATGGTGGGGCTACCCGTGGCACTACCTGTGGCAGGGTAGTGCATGTAAAATACCACGATGTTGTAACCTCCAGAGTAAGGCAAGTAAAGCATGCCTCAAAATCCTAGTCCCCCGTTCCTTATTAGATACTCCTTGGTTGCAGAAAGACTAAGGGATATCACCCTGACAGAGAAGTGGCCTCATGGAGGTGTTAGGTAGTCAGCAGCAGTTCTTATCTGTTGCTCTTCAGCAGAAGCTACAATTACCAAGGTACTAAACGTCTGGACTTGGTCTGGCCTTTGGATTCTGTCTCAATGGTCTAAAGGAAGGGATGGTGAGTCTTGGGCAGCCTCCACTCCTCCATCCTCCTGCCTAGACGTATGCCTCAAAGGTCTCAGTGTGATGGTCGCAGGACTCTGTACAAGCAGATTCATCAGGCACCTGACTAGACCTCTTATGCATACACCATGATCCACAGGATCAGCAGTTGTCTATTACAAGTATCCCTTCTCAGCTGTTTTCTTTTGCTCATTCATTTTACTCTTCTCTAGGCCAATCGCAAACCAGGGAGTCAAGAAGCAGAATTATAGGATCTTTTGTCTTCTTATTGCAGCCTGCAGCATGGCAGGCTAGTTATCTGCTATACCTCTGAAAAAAACAGTAGTATGCCTGACATGGATGAAGTTACTTTAAATTTCCATCTGTGTTAATTGTATAGAAGGTTCATAGAAGAAAGGAGGCAAGGGAGTCAGTTACCTCTATAGTAAAATGCCTCCAGATTGCATATATCTTTTAAACATTAAAATAACTCCTAAGTCAACTAGGTTATGACACCAAATTCTGATTATTGTTGCTATATTAGAATTACCTTCCCAAATCTGAACAAACTGTATTTAAAAGAATCCGTTATGATAAGAATATGAGTATTTGCAATAGCACATTAAACTTGGAAAACAAAATAGAAACACATATTAAAAATCATACAGACAATGCAAATCTAAGTAGATATTAATTCACTTAAAATACTTTCCCATCGTCTCCAGCATTATCAGCTTGGACAACATATAGAAATAGAATTATCTCTCTTTGCTTGTGTATTTTATCCAAAGAGGGTGGAGGTACCATATACTTCATATTTTAGATATTTCTGCTATTACAGGGTCATTTTTGAGATCTTCACTAAGTGGTGGCCATCTAAGGGTCTGTCCACTATAGCTGAGTTTATGTTTTCAGACTAGAGGTTAGAGTCACCATCCTAAAATTTAGATTTTAAATTGGGTGTCATTGACAAACTACAAGAATTTGAGCCGTATTTTATACCGGTGAAATTCAGTATGATTCCATTGAAGTCACTGAAACTACAGCAACTTAAACCAGCTGTGAATCTGATCCATAATGTGTGATTATATTTAATGTAAAGTAAATGTTTTAGTAAATATCAAAATCATTCTCACTACTTCTAAATGTATTTTGTGAAGAAGTTATTAGTGGGGATTTAGCAGTTTAGCTTCATGTTTAATAATAATCACTATCAATTATTATTGGATAGAAGAAATAAGCACTTCCTGACAGTCTAAGACAGGGGTGACGTGTAGGGGGTGCACATGGGTGCACGTGCATGCACCCCCTGAGCATGGCAGTACACCCCCTACAAAAAGGTGCTGCTGACACTGTTGGTGGCGCCTGAGGGCGGTCACTGCTCGCCACCCTGCCACCAAAACCACCAGTGGCATTTGTGGGCAGTCAGCGATCCCCACTGGCCGCCACTACTGCCGGTGGTGCCTGCAGGTATGACTCCTGCGTGGTGCTCGCCACCCCTGGCTGCTGACAGCGCCGGCGGCGTCTGTGGGAGCTCCCCACTCACCACTCCCACCGTGCTCCCCCAGCCACCAGGGACATGGGTCGTTCCTGGCCTAAGACAATTTTAGTACTGATCCATATTCAACATGATTTTTTAAACTATATCATAATATGCAGTTGATCATAGTTCTTTTGCCAGTGCATATGTGAATAGCTTCATTTTTTAAAATTAGAACACTCTATAAGTGTTGTATTTAAATAAAGCGCAGATAAAACAGTCTCTTCTCTGAGGGCTTCTGTGCAGTTTATTTGTAGCTATGGCACTGAATAGAAGAACTCTCTTGAAAAGCTGTTGGACAGAAAAAAAAAAATCATTATTATGACTGTTCTCTGATTGCCTCAGTTCCTTCTCAGCCACCTCAGACAGCAAATAAAGCTCACCTTTATATCCTCACTCTAGGTCCTTCATTAGTCGGGCTCATTATTTTCTTGTAAATAGCTAATTTAGTGCACTACAGGATAGTTTTCTCAGCCCTTCATCAGAACCATCTTGGATCCCAAGCCTTATAGCTCTGAGTTCTGAGGTTTCAAGAGGTTTGCCTCCTGCCCCTTGGTCATGAGACACTGGACAAGGTGTTGTCTACGCCTTGTGATTCCAGTGTGCAGTTTGCAATGCTTCTATTCCCTGCACCAGAAGGGAGGCATGTGAGGCCCCAAGTTCAGCAACTCTCCCAGTGCTTAAAGCAGAGGTGGGCAAAATGGCGGATCCAGCTAGTGGCCAGACTCCATTTCCCAACAGCCCCTGCCCACATCACTGTGGCCAGTTTCTGTGGAGACTCGAGCAGCAGGGGGGCCATGACACTGTGGGGCCAGGGTTTCCATAGAGACCGGCCCCAGCAGCACTGGCAGGGCATGCAGCAGGGCAGGGAGCTGCTTCGGAGTCAGGGCTGGGATCTTGCAGTGGTGGCGGCGTGGGGCAGAGCCACGATCCACTGCCTGCACATGCCTGCCCAAGGCACGCAGGTAGCAGATCATGGCTCTGCCTCAGCTCTGGACCCTGCTGTCACCACCACAAGATCCCAGCCCCAGAGCAGCTCCCTGTCCAGCCATGCTGCCCTGCCAGGGCTGCTGGGGCCGGTCTCCATGGAAACCCTGGCTCCATACTGTCACAGCCCTGCCACTACTGGGGTCTCCATGGAAACCAGCCACAGCAATATGGGCAGGGGCTGCTGGGAAATGGAGTCTGCCGTGGGCCGGACTTTGCCCATCTCTGGCCTAAAACCTGACAGTCTGAGGAACCAATGCAAGTATTAAAATCAGCCTCCATGCTCCTCTTAAACAGGACCCAAGATTCATTTTGCCACTCTGGCCTCAATGCTGCCTTCTCTCATGAACTCAAGAAAAGAATATTCTTGGTTTTATCCTGGGAACAAATCCTTCATTCAATCACCATTCAGTGACAATCTGTCAGTCCTGAGGCTGCACCAACCACTGGGACTCCTTTGATGTAGTAATAATGTTCCTCCATTCTTCTTGGTCTTTTGCAATCCTTGTACAATCAGTCAGTTTTAATCCCATCCAGTCTTTGATGTTGGTGGTCCAGCTTGTCCTAGGTCTTCCTTTTCTCTTAGTGACACTAGTACCTTTTAAGTCAAAAATGGCAAAAAAAGACTAGAATAGCACAGTGAATTAAGGCGTGTGATGGGGTCTATGGGCCTCACCTGGGGTTGCCCAGGAAACAGCTAGGCAATAGGCCACTGTCCAGTCAGGACATAAATCCTGCTATGACTAAATGAAAACGGCCAGGCAAGAAGTCACAAGATAATTTAGCAAGATAGCCTGTTTCCACCTAATTGACATCTCAAAGACCAGAGGCTGGGAAAGTCATGCGGCCCAGAGAGGAGAATTGTAGGGAAAACTCCTCAAGTTACAAAATGTTCCAAGGAGAGCTTCAGCTCGAAGGGCAAGTTTGGATTCTGTTGGAGGGAATAGCAAATACACTCCCATTGCAAAGTAGGGCCAAAGCACTAGAGACTGATCTGCATGCCATCCAGAAGCTGACTCTGCCTTAATCTAGTCAAGGATATCTGACTGTCTCTCTCTTCATCCCTATTGGTATCCAAAAGAGCAGATGGGATATCATGTCCTAGCTGATGGGCATCAGTATCTGCTACAGCATTCTTCAGGCTAGTTCCATTTTGGCATCTCCAGCACAGCAGAGAAATGGGGGGGCCAATAAATTGTCTCACTCTGCAGCTCTAACACAGTTCAATGCAAATTGGACATCAGGAAAGCATTGTTGCTCATCTTGCAATGCTTTTGGTGACTATAGTGTTGTCTTGAAAAAATGGTTGGCCAAGGAACAAAAAAAAAGCACTTAAGACTCTGATTACCTTGTCTAGCAGCAGCATAGGTTGCCTCGAACAGTAATGGAAGTCCATAAGAAAGGGTGGTTCTCGGCATATTTGTGGTCTCAGACTTGAATCCAAAGGAACAAAGAATTAAAAAAAAATGATTCTGCCCCTACACTTTCCTGTTTGCGCACATCCAAGTTTACTTCTGATGATGAAACCTGTCCTGGGAAGAAACTGTATGTAAGGAATGGCACCATCGTTTCTTCAAGGAGACATTCCATCCCCCGTCCTCCCCCAAGGGAGACTAATCATGTTCTGCAAACTATCACAATGTAGTTCTGTGTAGTGAAGGTAGGCATAAGTTTCATATGTAGTGGCTGTATTCCAGTTGCAGAAAATGTCTCTAAATGTTGGCCCTGCTACACATTCAAATTAAAACTGGATAGAAACCAGCTATGAAGTTGTTACACATTTTCAAGTACTAACTTTGTGGCTGCTTAGCTCTTTTTTACAGCAAGATAGTCATTATTATGGTGTGGTGATTACTTTGCAAGTGTGGCTGCTCTAAATTTATTTCATGATTAACCAATTAATTGCATAATATATGTAATGTGTAGTAGGAATCTTAGGGACCAAGTTCAGTAGGGATTTCTAGACTTTGCCCTCATTGATTTTTGAGGGACTATTTGAGATAGAGACTGGGCTATGCAATAATGGCTGTAATAACAGCCCCCTGGGCCCCAATGGAGCACATGTTAAAGCTGTACATCAGTGGTTCTTAAACTTTATGGACACAAGGCACCTCTCTATAACTTTTGTGCATCACCATGCCCCTTTATAAATCCATAGTGCATCCTCACTTTGAATACTGTGCCCAGTTCTGGTCCCCACACCTCAAAAAGAATACAGGCAGTCCTTGGACTTACGGCACAATTGGTTCCCGAAAGCTGTGTCTTAGGTCAAAGCATTGTAACTTGGAACCAGTTTTCTCATAAGAAACAGTGTTGGTTCCTGAACCAAGGCCTGATACCCAATTTTCACTAAAAATACCCTAGAATTTTGTACTCGACCAATTATAGATGAGTAATATAGCTACATTAATGTATTTAAATTGTAAATAGCAATCCTATTGATTTGGAAGAACTTCATTGAAGTGACTTTGCTGGATTTTTTGAAGAGGTCTTGGTTGGACTTTTTACAGGGTTCTTGGCTGGAGTCTTCTCAGGAGTCTTGGCTGCAGGTTTTTCTGGAGTCTTGCCTGCTTTCTTAAAGAAAGTGTCCAAGGAAGTTTGGACAGATGTTCTCCGGGGAGAGGAGCGACGCAGCAAACTTGTTCGCTGGGATGGCAACGCATCGGATCAAGTGTTGTAAAGTCGAAAGAGGTCAGAAAGTTGAAACAGGGTGTCAATTTATAAACACTGTAAGCATGAAACGTTGTAACTTGAAACCTAAGTCAAGGACTACCTGTATAGAAGAACCAGAGCAAGTCCACAAAATGGCAGAGCTCCAGGCTGCTTGGGGTCCCCTGCCCCACATGCACCTCACCCTGCCCCCACACTGGGGGGCATGAGAAGATTGATCCAAATCCTAAATGGCAAAGAGGAAGTAAATAGAGACTTATAATTTACTACCTCACAGTACAAAACCTAGCGCTCACAAAATAACTGACTGCAACCAGGAAAGTTTCCCATATCGCTCTCCTTCGAAGGAGAATCGCTCTGCAAAGTTTGCTCAGGACCTCACCCCACTTTTGGGTCCCGATCCCCTGGTTGAGAAACCGGCCCGGATAGTCTTGCAAGATCCCTTCCCCGCCGAGAGCCTAGGCGGGGTGCTGCACCCAGGCCAGGTCGCGGGCTCCCTCCTCCTCCCCCTTTCCGCGCTCCCGGCCCCGGGCCCCGCCACCCCTCCGGACTCAGCCCGCTGCTGGGCGCGGAGGCGGCAGCCCTGCATTGCACGGCGAGAGCGGGGGCGATTGTGGGCGGGGATTTTGCCTTGCATCACCCCCAAACCCTGGCATCGCCCCCCCCCGCCCCCGCGCGGGATCCCGCGGCTGGCGCGTGCCCAGCTGTTGCCAAGGGCAGCCGGACGCGCCGCGCGGGGCTGCCCAGCGCTCCCGGGCTCCTGCCTGCCAGGTGAGTGCGGGCGAGCCGGGGGTCGCTCCTGCCCAGCCCCGCTGCCCCGAATGCCAGCAACGCCCCCCCGGGCAGCAGTCCGCTCCCCGCGCGGCATCGCCCCCGCCCCCCGCCTCTCCAGCAGCGGAAGCGTGGGGTCCGCCTCACACCCTCTGGGAGAGTGAGGGGCACCTGGCTTTCCTCTGCCCGCAGCTTTTGCCCCCCTTTCGAGGTCCTGAGAGGGCAGCGGGGGCTGCTGGGGGCAGCCAGCCTGGGGGGTGGGGACGGCGGGATGCAGGGGGAGGTGTGTGGGGTCCTAAGGAACTCGCCTGGAAGGGGTGTCCAGGGGGCACCTTAGTCCACCTTGCCCCACTAGCTAAGGCAGGGTTGTTCCTAGACAAACTGTTGTGTACAACCCAGAAACTACCCTCTGGCCGGACACAACAGAAGGTGTAAACAGTGCCTTAACCTGCGGCAAGGGAAACAGAGGCCCCGGGTTAACCAATGTCATTCAGAACAAGGCTGGATGGGACCTGCAGAGGGCATCTAATCCAAGCCCCTGCCTGAGGTAGGCAGCTAGGCTGGATGCCCACAAGGCTGGATAGGCATCTGGCTGGGGTCATCTGACCCCACTGCTCTTCCCTGCCTAGGCAGGGGGTCGATGATCTGTTGAGGTCCCTTCCGACCCTGGCATCTATGAATCTTGAGGTAGGATTGTCCCTATCCAAACTCTCCTATTCAAGCCATAAATTCTTTGGAAAAGTATCCTCAAGCCTGACACCACACAAGGCATCACGTCCTAACCCACCACAGATAAAGCAAAGGACACAGTATCACAGAGCAGAGGTTCTCAAACTGTGGTCCGCAGACCACCGCTGGTCTGCGAGCTCCATCCAGGTGGTCCGCAGAACGGTGACCTAAGGCTAAAGCTGACAGACATTACACCCGACTTCCCAGAACTGTTCAAAAAACCAGGCACATCCATCACATTAGAAAGGCAAGACTACTGATATTAAAATATGAGTTGCGTGCTTTGATTTGTAGAACAAAAAAAAGTTCATTAAGTGGTCCACTGAGACCTTCAGCCATTTTCAAGTGGTCTGCCAAAAAAAAAAGGTTGAGGACCACTGTCACAGAACAGGGCTGGAAGGGACCTCCAGAGGGTATCTAATCCAAACCCCTGCCTGAGGTAGGATTGTCCCTGGCCAAACTGTCCCATATAAGCCATAAACTTTTTGGAAAAGTACCTTCAAGCCCAGGGCTTGAATTACATTTTGACTCTTGAGTGGGGTCTTCAAAAAAAATTAAACCAGTTCATTAATTAACAAGTTCAGCTAAGTGAAGGAGCAATCCAATTGGAGACCTCCTCCCAGGTTATGGTTTTCAAATCTTATGGGGGGAGGGCTCTCCACAAGCTCCCCCTTAATTTGCACTCTGCTCAAGCCTGACACAACACAAGATATAACACTCTAACTGGCTATGGATAAAATAGAGGACCCATGTTAACCAATGTCATAGAGAACAGGGCTGGAAAGGACCTCCAGAGGGCATCTAATCCAAGCCCCTTCCTGAGGTAGGATTGTCCCTAGACAAACTGTCCCATACAAGCTATAAACTCTTTAGAAAAGTACCCTTACACCTGACAAGACAAGGTATAACACCCTAACCAGCCACAGTTAAAGCAGAGGACCCAATGTCAAAGAGAACAGGACTGGAAGGGACCTCTAGAGGGCATGTTGTCCAACCCCCTGCTTGAGACAGGATGAGCCCTATCCAAACCATCCTATACAAATCCATAATCTAAACGAAGTAAAGTCTAAGTAAATCTAAGTAAGGTCTACCATCAACCCTGACACGCCACAGGCCTAACCCCCTAGCCTGCCATAAGTAAAGCAGGGGAACCTCGGCAGCCAATGTCCTGCTACTATGAAAACTTGTCAATATAGGCTCAAGAGATCCCAGGGAGAAGGCCATGTCCCTGCCACTGCAGAGGAAGGCATCATCACATATAACATAACACGTATTTAACGCAACACATAGAACACAACACATATTTTTCTCCTGTTAAAAGGAAACTAGAAGCTTTACTAGTAGGCCAGGGGGCTTGGGCTGTGCGATTTGGTTTAAGATGGAAGCAAAAACAAACAGAACTTCATTGGAATGAGTTCAGAAACAATCTGCAGGGCCAAGGAATGAAAGCTTCCTGACCAAGAGCAGCAAGCAGACAGTAGCATGGCAGGACAAAGGTTGGTTTGATTGGTGGAACATCAGTTTCATTAAAAGAAGAGAGGGTGGCTAACACAGGTGGAATGAAGAGTTGAAAAAGGATCAGGTAATGAGCCATGAAGTCAATTGAGTCCCTCCATGCTGCCTGACTAGAAATGCTGCTGCTGCCAGGAGGTTGATTTGAAACTCTGAGCAGAGCAGGAATCAAAAAGGGGCTGCCAGTGCACCCCTGGCATCTGCCACTGCAGCCAGATATTCTTGCCCCTCTGCTCAGGGTCAGACCCATTGCCCCATCTGGGGTCAGGAAGGATTGCTGCCCATGGTCAGACTGGTACAGGTTGCAGGGGGCTTTGCCTCCCTCTGTAGCAGTGGGCATGGCCTTGTTCCTTGAATCTCTGGAGCGTATCTTGAAAACCATGGCAACTGCAGGATGTAGGTTTCCTGCCTTACCTGTGGCAGGTAGGGTGTTATGTCTTGTGCTTGTTTCAGGATTGACTGTGTACTTTTGGTAATAGGGCTGACCACTTTTGGTCTATAGGCTGGATGAGTGACCAGGGCCAGTGTAGGCTGGGGCCTTGCACCGCCCCCTCCCTGCCCTGTCCACCAGAATTGGGCCCTGGGGGCCCAGTGTTGTCTCCTGCTGCCTCCCCATGCCCTGGGATTGAGTCCCAGAACCCAGATGCCATCCATACCCACTGGGATTGGGGCCCTGGGGCTTGGCATTGCTCCCTTCCCCCTGCCATCTGCTAAGATTGGAGCTTTAAGGCTTGGTGTTCAGCCCTGCTCACTGGAATTGGGGCCCTGGGGCCCAGCACTGCTCCCTCCCAGCCCTGTCATATTGTGACTGAGGTCTGGGGCCCAGCACTGTCGTTGTCTGGCCTTGCACTTCGGGATCTGGCACCCTGTCCAGCACACAGGGCCTGGGGCTCCCCATGGGTTGGGAAATGTGACTCTCCTGCCGCCAAATTTCCAGATTTGTGGGGAGCCCTGCAGGCCAGATAACATGAGGCCACAGGCCAAACCTGGCCAGCCTCAGGGTTGAGCACCTCTGGGTTAGTCAATGAATTTGCATAGGATGGTTAAGATAGGGATGATCCTGCCTCAGGCAGGGGTTGGACTAAATATCCTGTGGAGGTCCCTTCCAGCCCCACTTCTCTATGATTCTAGAGTTTAAATATATGTATCCATTCATTCCTGTAAAATTATTAGAAAATTAAAGTAAATGCATATTGTACCATGGGAATTCCAGAGTATAATGGTGTGGGGGGAGGCAATAAAAAAGTTACCAGTCCTCAAAACAATTTTTACCTTAAAATTCCTGAACACTTAGTAACAGTCCATAAATATCAGTGAAGGAAGCATCTGCTACAATGCGTAATCCTGATACTACAATTAAAATAAATACAAAGGTCCATCCCTTCCCCTCCCATTCCCCACTCCTCAGTCTGCCGCAGCCAGGCTGTCCCAGGGAGCTCCTTCCTGCCGATTCCAGCTGGGCTGCATGGGGGTTGGACTCAGTTTAGGACTGTGGCAGCGATAGTAGGCAAGCAGGTTCCTCCTCTCTGCCTGCTGTCCCTGGAAGCAGGCAGAGGGAGGGGGAATGTGTAGGTCTGCTGCTGCAATCCCAGGTGAGCACAGCCCCTTAGCAGTCCAGCTGCAGCGGAACAGAAGCTCCCCTCATCTCCAAGCACTAGGGATCCTGGCAGCTGCAGGAGGAGAAGTGGGGAATGGGAGGGGAGAGGATGTGCCTCTAAGTACAGAGAGGAAGAGAGGGAGGGAATTCTTACCTTTCTCAGGATATAGGCCCTGGGCTGCTTCTCCTGCAGGTTGGCCTGCCTGTCTTGGTGGTGTGGAGGGGAGGCTAGGAGGAGGGGTGCAGCCACACCTGCAACACCAGTTGCTGCCACTGCACTCACTTTGCATTTCTAGCAATTGCCAACTTAAAATCTTGATTACCTGGCAGCATTCTAAAAAATTGGGTAAATAAGTTTCTGCTACAATGCACAGAGCTGACACTAAAATCACTTAGGGGCCCCTTTTAGGGACAGAATTTTTATGAGTGATCTGAGATCAGGAGAAAGCAAAACTATGTTGTGTCCCCATGCATGTAAAATAGCTAACTTGGGGTTTTGTCAATATTGGTATATCCAGAGGCATGTGAAATTTCATAAATTGGGTAATGCATTTTAAAATAAAATCTGCTGAAAGAGCAGGATGAAATTACAGTCAGACTTCTGAACTGACCATTTTATTTCTTATCTCTTCAAAAAAGACCCTTCTGCACAAGTGTTTCAGCTTTAGTTAAAGCAGAAAAAAATGGAAAGATCAGATTTGCACGATCTCAGTTATCAGACTTTATTTATCAAAAGTCACAATAATGAACCCATCTTAAAAGCAACATCAATAAACAATGGCTCTAACATCTATTTTAGCAGTGCTTTTTAGTTTGTCTGAAGGTCATACCATTGCTAATGTAAGCAAGCTTGACATCTGTGGAAGTCCATTTTTATTTAGCCTGTCTGAATTGTGAATTGTGAAGCTAAGGGTTTTTACGGTATCAGTGACAAACCTGTTCTATTTTCATTCACATTAAAACACTACTAGATTAGAGAGAACCTTTTTTTGAGGGTTGGACTTGATGAGCCTGGAGACCCCTTCAAACTCTATGATTTTATGAAAACTGGTTTTCAGATATTCTTGCTTGTCTTGCTGTGCCTCTTAATCAGCCTACTGGAAAGGACTAGGATTCCTTTGGGAGCCAGTTATTTTTTGGGAAATTATTCAGTATTTAAAAATATTTTCTGCTTTGAAATGTGACACCTCATTCTGTATGTTTTACACTAGTGGTGGCCAACTTTTTTGGCAAGCATGCCATAAATACAAAATATGAGATAGTGCCCCTCTAATCATCACTCATCAGCCACTGTTGTCACCTAGTGCCACAGAATCCCATTGCCACAACAAGGACGTGGCAGTGCGGAACTTGGAGGCATTACCCTTCAGCTCCCAAGGGACCAAACCCTTAACTGACATTGACCTCCTACCTCCTGTCCCCTTCCCAACTGCGGCTCCAATCCCTGCCCCTTTCCCAGCTGCTGCTCCACTCCCTTCCCTCTCCTTGCTTCCCTAACTCCCATCACTGGTGCCCCCTTTAACTTGGCCCCTGGGGCTCACATGCCAAACACATTGACTGCCCATGCCACTTGTGGCATATGTGCCGTGTGTTGGCCACCACTGTTTTAGACTGTCTTTAGAAACTGGTTGAAGTCAGTGTGAATTAATGTTAGTTAGTCCTTTTTATGTTTCTATTGTGTATATATATATTCTTCTTTCTCATTATCTGTAAAGCAATATAGCAAAAGTTGAGTACTTAAGACTGTAAGATCTCTTGGGCAGGAATCCTTTTTTTGTTCTGAATGGGGTCTTGGTTCATGACTGAGGGTCCTAGGTAGTGTTACTACTAGTACTAGAACTACTGCTAATGAAGGATTATTGCTTAGTTCAGTAGGAGTTTACAACATGTTATGAATGTAAGTTCAGGCCAATACTTTGATGTTTGTTGGATGTGTTATTTTCTATGTCGCTTAAAATACTAGTAATTACTGTTGATTTATATAACATTATTCTGTTTATTCATGTGCATCGGCTTACTACAGCTGCTGTAGTATACATAATTAGCTAAAAAGGAAGCATAGGGTTTGAAAATGGAAATTTCTGATCACTATCTTCAGTAGAAAAAAACTTTTCGGGAGGTGTCCTGGTGTCTCCTTAGCTGGTCCCATAGATTTACAATGATTTTGGAGGGTCTATTAGAAGCAAAGGTATGTGTGCAACAAAAAAGTATTTGGGTCCAAGCTGTTTGTAGCTTTGAGTCCATCTCCATTGCTCTTTCACTTTCTCCATCTATAAAATAAGAACGATAATCTTTCTGATTTGCAATTGTGAAACTTCAGCACAGTTTTCAGGTGTCTGTTATTAGGTTCCTAACTGTATATTTAAGCACTTTATTTAAATTTACCTGACTTTCAGATGTCTGAACACATAAGGCTAGATCCCATTCTAGATGTTAAGCATCTTCTAAGTGGCACTTAGATGTCTCCGTAATCCTGTTCCATTCTGATGTGGAATAGGAAAGCCTTGAAAAGCCTTTAACATATGTAATTTTGTAATGTGTCTTCTTTGCCTTAAGACTAGGGTCCCAAAAAATGGCAAGAAGGAGGATGCATCTACTTTTTGTGTTTATGTTTTTTTAGGGACTTGAGCTGCACAGGATCTGACTTCAGTGTCATTTTTAGAGATGTGCATGTTCTGAGAAATTTGAATGTAAGTTTGAATTTAGGAGCTTGATTTTATGCATCCCCCTTTGGAAATCACTTAGATGGATGAGATTATTTGGTCAGATCTTTTTATTTAATTCACAACCATATCAACCTTTTGTTGTGGTGTTGTAGCCATTGTGGTTTAGGAATTATGTAAGAAGCAAGGATTTCTTAGGTTTATATCTTTTACTGGACAATCTGCATAGTTGGGATAGAGTTAGAAAAGCTTCTGAATGCAAAACATTCTTCATCAGGTCTGAGCAGCAAGAGCAAACACAACACAATAATTTTTCTCCTGTGCTCCTTACAGTTGCTTACAGCTGTCATTGCTCAGACCTGATGAAGAATGTCTTACATTGAAAAGTTTGCCTAACTCTAGCTCAACTATGCAGTTGGTCCAATAAAACATATCACCCTAAGAAATCCTTGCCTCTTGCAATATCAGTTATTAACATTCCTTTAAGTTAAAACAGCTCAATATATGCAAAATCCAAAACACAGCAGCATGAGACTTTTCTAAATGTTTTGTACTTCCGTGTCTGTTGTTGCCAGCAAAGGTGTTCTGTACAAACAGGTTTAATTTCTCTAACCTGCCTCTCCCTTTCTAACTGAATCAGTCATTTGTGACACTACAACTGCTTTCTTGATGGGAGTGAGTAGAGGCACTGTATAGGACTGAGGCCACAGAAAGAAAGTTTCTTACCTATGCAACCATTTATATAACCAGCAACAATGATCAATTGAATACAAAAAAGTACATAATAAATAGAGTTTCTAGGGGCGGGCTCCTAACTGAACTTAAAATTTAAGCCCATGCCTGCTGTTTAGCTTAAGGGTGGCCAGTGGTTGCTAAAGCCTGAGAGATAATGCCATGCATCTAAATCCTCATACATTCTGCTTAGTGCCTCCCTTCCTGTCTCGTTGTTCAGGCTTTCCCAATCCTCCCCTTTCTGCTTCTGGCTCCTTGTTTTCCTCTGTTTTTTTATCAGTTCCAGTTCCATTTTCCACCTTATCCCCTCATCTGTCACTTTCCACTTTTTGATCTCCATTTACATTTCCTTTCCTACCTATTTTTCCCATCCCTATGGGTTCCCAGTCCCAGTATCCTTTCCTGAGCTTCTTGTCTGTTCTTCATGCCTTTAACTTCTTGTTGCAGATTCCCTCTTTTCTTTTGCTGGCATCCTGTCCCAGTCTTCCGTCATGCTCCCTGTCCCAGGCTTTCCTCTCCCCCTCTTTTCTCAGTCTCTTAAATTCATTCTGGTCCCATCTGTATTTGAGTCAGACAGCTTTCTCTTCTACACTGCCTAGCCAGTACCAGTGAGCCATGGAGAAAACAGGGGAGACAGATTCCCTACTTCATCCTAGCCCAGAGCAGCTATTACAGGGAAAGTTCAAACTTCACCCTTATATCTTTTGGCTGGAGGGAATATACTCAGTTACTCTTTGGGAATGACGTATATACATTTATGTCAGTTCTAGAAACTGAGAGAGGCTCAAGCATGTTCAGTATGTAAGAGGAATTTAACTGTTTAAATTTAAGAAATCTTTAACAAGCAGGGACAAACAGATTTTTCAGAGGCTTATAAATTGACAAAATTGGCATGGATTTTCACAGGAATAGCAAAATGTACATCCCTGATACTAAGGCCACCCCATTGCCAAATTTAAAATCTCTACTTCAAATACTGGGATTCCCAGAATTATGAAAATGATTGCAGATTTTTAACATGGCAAAGATAAGGTATTTCCACTCTCATCTTGCTTGGAAAAACAGCTATACATTTTGTGGCTGAATTTATGTTTTTAATTTCAATCTGAGGCAGACACCTGGCATAGAAACTTTTCAGCCCATGTATTCCAGTTTTGGTGTCAATATAAAGCAACTGAAAACTTAATGGGAAATACTGAGCAACCATAGTAAGAGGCAGTGTTACGAGCCTTGCCTAAAATATTATTCCCCAAATAGTGCTGCTTTATTTAGAGAAAGGAGAGCTGAAAAGTCCTTAAGGTTTAGTAGAAAATTAGATATTACTGTGACTTTTTGTTTGTTTTGTTTTGTTTACAGTTCTTGTGGACAGAAGATCCTTAGCTTCCAGTTTGAAAAAAAAAATCTATGATTTAAATAGATCATATATATATGGAGGCAATGTCTAGGACATACTGCAGTCATTGCTTCAGCACTACATGCTTGTTTTCTGTTGCATTTATTTTGTATCCATAACATGGATTTCAGAGAGCCAGACATGGAAGCAGATGCTCTGAAGGACAAGATCTATATGTCTCAGTGGACTGATCCAGCAAAGCCAGTGCCATCTCCTAACAAGATAATTGAGAAGGCCATGCCGCCTTTGTTGCCGGGCTGGAGGAACATCACGAGTGAGTCATTCAGAGAGCAGTTTGCACCCTTATACTATTCACCAGACAGCAGTATGATAGGCAGCAGAGGCAGCTCATCAAATAATGTGCACCATAACCAAGATTTTCAGGATACAAGACAGTTAAATTATTTGGCCAACTCTATTCTTTTTCCTCACTTGTTGGCATCCAGTTCATCTCAGACTAGCAAAACTAATGACAACTTGGAACCGCTCAGTCCACCTCCTCCACCAACTGCTCATGCACCTCAGACAAGTCAGGAAACTGTATGCTACAGAAATATAGAACAGGTCAGTTTGCCTGCAATGGCATTTTTGATTAAATATACATCTGTTAACATCTACACATTATTTTCAGGTGGAAGTGGTCTAGAAGCTTTTTAATTGGTCTGTATCTGAAAGGCTTTCATAGCAAATGCCAAGAAATGGAACAGAATCTCATGTCAGATTTTGCTGTTTTAAACTGACCATGCAGTAAAATATTACTTCATTATGATGATGTAAAGTAACCAGTTCCCTTTTCCTGGAACAAATCTGTTAGTTTAGCCTCTTGTTCTTCTAGGTTTGATGTTATTCCTATTTGTGTCTCTTTGGGGGAAAAAAAATTCCATGCTTTGGTATCACAACAACACCTGTCTGACTGTTGCCTGAAAAGCCAAAGGTTAAGAGTCTTCTGAGAGTAAACTATTTTTCTTTTTTTCCTCCTAAATCTTCCTATGCCTTTCTCTTCCTCTCTCTTTCTCCTCCTCTCTCTTTTTCTCTCCCTCAGTTCTGCGCAGGAAGGAAGTAAAACCTCTTGTTTCTGGGATAGAAGAGTAGCGTTTATTCTGTTTTGCAGTGCTTGATGCTGGAGTTGTGACGCTCACAGTTGAAAGCCCTGAGATTTTAGGAGCATTCTGAATGTCTCCTCCCCCTTCCAAAGAACAGAGTGAACAGGAGCAGGTAATGTTTGAGTGATGTAGCTGTAATGACCCAGGAATTAGAGAGGCAACAATTTTTGTGGGTGCTATTTTTTTATTGGACCAACTGCATGGTTGGGATGAAGTTAGACAAATTTTCAAATGCAAGGCATTCTTCATCAGGTCTGAGGGAAGAAGCAGGCACCATGAATTTAGGGCTTCTTTGTGCAAAAATGCATCTGCATTGTAGCATCTGTCGCTCTGAATTACAGTTCTGTCTCAAAAATGTTAAGTTTATATTGTCAGATTGTAAAAATTGCAGGTGGACATCAATGTTTAAGGAAAAAAATAAGTGAGAATACTTTCAGGATCAAAAGTTTTTCCTTGTGTTAGGTTATTGCTGGTGAAATAATTTAAATAACTACTTTTCAGCATGTATGTTATTAATTTACATTTAAAATTTTATTCAACAGTGGAAATAAGCAGGCAGTTTCACTTTCTGATTCTTATCCTCTTAACAAACAGCAGTTTTATTTGAGCTTTGACACTAATAAAAGAGTGTTTTAAACCCAGATATTTTCTCTGGACCTCCTTTTTTAAAAACAAAACAAACCAAAATGGAAACACTGAGAACTAGGATTCTTTCCTGTTAAAAATCACAGGTGAGCATATTTTGATACTGTCTCTTGGTGCTGTTCACAGAGCCCAAGGCAGCAAGAACAGGTGATGAAGCAGCAGATGGAGCAGCTGCAAAGGCTGGTGACCGAGCAGCAGAAAATCATTACATACTACAACCCAGGTACTACAGAGAGTTGCTTAAAATTGCACATGACAGCTGTTCCCAGGCTCTCAGTGAAATCCTCTGATTTTCAGAACAGGTGCCAGCAAGGATGATGATTTTTTAGTGGTTTGGAAGGAGTAAGAAACAGGAGGCTGCTTATCTGTTAGTTGTATTAAAATATTTTATTTCCACCACTAAAAGATCATTCAGAAACCTTTTTTTCTTTTTTTACAAAAACTCCATGTGTAAAAGTCCATTTGTGTTTAATAATAGAAACCTGTGCATGTATACCTGCTGACATCTAGATTATACTACATTTGGAAGTATTAAGTTTAATGGCATCATAAAAATATAAAATATCATCGTTGCATTCCTGTATCACAACTAAAAGATGGGAAAAGGGAAGGAAATAAACAAGCAATATTTTTAGAAATGGACTTTCTGATATTGTGGCTCAGTATCTTTCCACAATGCAACACAGCTTCCTGCATGCCTTCATCCTTGGTGAGAGTGTACCCCAAAAATGTCATCAGTCAAGCAAATAAACAAAAAGGAGGCTTCTACCCCTGTGCTTTGACTGTGACTATAAGATTTCCTCTGTGACTTTGGAACTGCCTCAGTTCCATAGTGTAATGGGATACGGATTTGTTGGTAGGGGAAACAGCTGGAATCCTCCCCGCTCCGCAAGAATGCAGTATGGTTTTGCAAGAGCTCAATATATGGCAAAAAGCAGGGGGCAACTAGAAAAGGAACTGTAGGAAGGTAGAATGATCCTTTGACTGCTGCACTTTTAAGGTGTACCACTAGGAGAGAACAGCTGTACTTTATGGATAGGATTTCTTTATAGCAACCCTTTGGGCAGATGTTACCTGGGATATTTATCACATTGGCACGTTTCTCTGGCACCCTGGCCTTTCCTGTCTACTTTTTGGGCTTCACAGCCCAGTTTGTAGGTTAGAAACTTTGTTTTGCTGAGATCCCTTGAGGAGACCCTTTCCACTGCTGGTATAAGCGGTGGGGGAAAATATTATTTGGGGTGGCTGAGCCCTGCCTCTCCCTCCTGTAGGGCTGTTGGTGCTGTACGCGGTGGTGGAGGAGTGACTACGTGCCAAGCAGCGCTGGGCACTGTGGGATAGCAGTGCTGTGGTGCTGATGCTGTGGCCGGCTGCCACAAAAACTTTGGAGGGCCCCCGTTAGCCCCAGCCTTCTGCCACCTATGACTGCTGGAGGTATCAGCCCTAGAATATTCCATCACATACACATACACAAGAGTTAAATATAGCCTCATGGATTCACAAAAGTAGCATTTCATAATCAAAAGTGCAAACCCACTCTCATTCCTACTATCCTGTGTATGGAAAGCCTTCTTGGCAAAACAATCAAGTCCTCTTTGTCATCCCAGTAAACAAATAGTGCCACAAATGTATGGCAGAGAACAGAACTTTGCTGGTTTGAACAGAATTATTCAGTCAGAATTTGAGTTTTAATCAACCAGGAAGGAGCATCTACTTCTAAAGGATAAGTGCTATTTTAGGTAGAGTTAAACATAAGAAAAACATTTTAACTTATTGAGAATTTGCCTTCTGTCTGTATTGAATCTTTAAACTGATCTAGAATTGAATCCTATTCCTACTACAGCCAATGGGAGTTTATTTTTAACTTCTGGAGAAGCAAAAGATGACCCTATATTTGTTGTAAAAAGAAACACATTTTTCACTGGCATTTTTTTCCACTAGTCATCTAAGTCAGTGGAGCTATACCAATATTCACCACCTAAAGCTGTGGCCATTTGCACTGAGCCTACTTACATAGCTAATTACAATTATTGCTTCATGAAATGAAAGGATTTAGAATAGCAGAATTAAACAGCAAATCAGAGTTTATAATGGAAATGCTGACAAACTGTTAATGGCAATCTACCCACAGTGTAGGATGTGCAAACAAAAAAAAATCTTTCAAACCTGTTGCATATATTGAAGTTTAACAGAATGTTTCCCCTGGCTTCAGGTTTCAGAATCTTTGGAAATATCAAGACTCTGGGGCTCTGCTTCATTTCTTTTCAGCCTAATCGAATGAATGAACTTGTTGTAGGAATGTTGAAAGGTTGGGCTTGAGAAACAGTACACAATTGGGTCTATTGCACTGTTGAGGTAGCTCCAGCAGACAGTAACATCAGTTACATGAACAGCGACATGAAAAGCTGCACAGTTCTCAGAGCTCTGGAGGATGTATGTCAGCATTCTGCCCAGCATACTGGGCAAGAAACAGACTCCAAACACCACCACTACTGTGATCACTAACAGCTTGGCTTTCTGTAGCCTCGGTTGCTTTTTTGTGCCTTGGCGGCTCTTCCTGAGCTTCTTGATGATGCCAGTTGTACAAAACAAAATAAGGCTAAAAGGAATCAGCAACTTCAAAAAAAATATCACATCATGCCCAATAGTATGGAAGTTGGTCTCTCCATGTAGGCTGAAACTGCGACACTTGACGTTTTGGTGTTGGGGTGAAAATAGGATCTCAACAGTCAATCCCATTGCAAGAAACCAAACCAAGGAAGCAATGACTTTGACAGTCTTGGTTGTGAAAAACCTGAGATTATTGTTAGGGTGCACCACCCTGATATAGCGTTCTACAGCCATGGCTGTGAGGAATGCAATGGAGACAGCCTGGGAAAGAGATAGCACAAAGAGCACTACTCTACACAGTGTGTCTTTAAAATCCCATGCCATGTGCGTCACAAAAAAGATCAGTCGAAGTGGCAGGCAGATGTTCAGCAAGATGTCTGCGATCACCAAATTTAGCAAATAGATGACATGTGGCTTCCAAATTTTCAGGCGGAAGAAGAAGATCCACAAAGCAATAGCATTATTTGTTATTCCCATCCCGAATTCCAAACTTAGCAAGATGCTCACTGCTGTTTCCATAGCTTTGTCAGGAACAGAGCAGTTTGCCATTTTCTGCTGGTCCTTTAAAAGGACTTGAATGTGTAAGTAATGAAACCCCTCTGGATCCTGTTGCAACTTATACTGCAAGAAAAAGAGGGTTTTCCCCCTGGCACTATAATCACTTCTGCATTTCTCAAAAAAGGAAGTACACACTTGGCACCATGAATTCAAAAGCAGACCAATTATAGAAGCATCAGGAAATGTATTCAGAGTTATGTTTATCTACGTATGCATAAAGTATGTGTATACCTAATGTATAAAACAACACAGAATGATTTCCTAAAAATGAAATTTTGGCCTGAACCAGCATTTCCTGTAGGCCCTGAGCACTCCTAGCTCTCCTTGGAGGCAGTGAAAATTAAGGATGCTCAGGTCCTTGAATAATATGATATGATAATGCTTTAAAGATGCAAAACACCATGGAAATGCTAAGCATTATTATTTATCATGATCCAAGCAGTCATTGACATGTTGCCACATGCTTTAGGAAAAAGAAAATACAAGGATTTTTGGAAAAATATCCAAAGGAGATAGAGGATGGTTAGATCTTAATGTCAATCATTGGCTACAAAAGGACTAATATCCAAGTTCACATGCTTAGAAATCTGGAGAGTGCTACTGGCATTCTTGCTGATGCTGCAGTAAGCAACAATAATTGCACTTCAGTTGCCAGAGAATGAAATTGATCATGCGGTAATGTAATTACTCCAAGCTGCACTGAAGCATCAGTCAGTAGCTTTCATTGTTTGCTGTTGTGCTTGCACACTACCAGGCACTTATTTGAATAATGACTAGACCCTATATATATGGATCAGGGTGCATGTGTGTGTATATACATTTCTTACACATACACACACAAACCATATACATGGGCAAGCATGAAGATTTTTTTTCAGTCTTATGACCACAGAATGATGTTTTGAATCCTTCCATTGGTGGATCAGCCTGAAATTACACCAGTAGGGCAGCATGGCATATCTTCCATCCCACACAGACACAGTCTATATATTGAATTGCATGCTTGTAGAAAGAGCCATTTTGATAACACTGGAAGCTGAAATGCCTCTTTTAACTCATACACTATCTGTTACATGCAACAGCAATATGTCATCTGATCACTCTGCCTCCATCACTGTGCTACCTGACCTATGAGGATAAGCTCAAAGGGCAAAGAGGTACTTCAGTTCTGGTCTCAGCCATTCAGTTTTTACCGCATGTAGATTTCAATTGATGATGCTACAGGCCAGGCTGTAAGTGACATACTGTGGGCCTTCTGCTTGGAGCCTTCTGGTTCTCCTCAATAACAGATTGGTTTTAACTGCATCAGTTTCCTGAAAGTCACTGAGTCATGTAGCTAAAACCCTGGATATCTGCAAGTGACTCTTGTACGTGAATGACTTGAATGACCTTAATGAAGATTTCAACACAATTGAACAGAAAGTAACTAGCCACTTGGCCAGATGTTATACCTAATTCTACTATGGAAAGATGCAAGCTGAACATATACAATTTTAACTCATCTCAGGGGAAACTCATTTTAAAATGATAACTTGTGAAAAGTAAACCATGTACCAAGCAAAGAGCATTTTGATAAAAACTCACTTTCACTAACAGAAACTGTGATATACTGTGACTTTTTCTATTAAGTCTTAGTTTTCAGAAAAACAGAGTCCAGATTTTCAAAATAAGGGACATCTAATTACTTTTTGTCTTGTTGGTTGTCTTCTTCACTAAAAAGAAAGAAAGAAACAAAAATCCCAATTCTCCTTCCCTCTCTAACCTGCCTTTTTTGTAATTTGACATGACTCAAATGCATATATCAAACAGAAGAAAGGCAGACTAGATGAAAGTACTTTAAAGTGTTTGGATCATAAGTGTTTGGATCATCAAGTACACATATGTGTTTGGATCATTGTACACAATCAACAGTCATCAATGACTCAATTTCTAGTTGGGAGGAGGTATCAAGTGGGCTTCACCAGGGGCCTGTTCTGGGTCTGGTATTATTTAATATCATCATTAATAATGTGGATGATGGAATTGAGTGCACATTTAGCAAATTTGAGGACAAGACTAAGTTGGGTGGAGTTGCAGATACTCCAGAGAGTAGGACTAGGATCCAAAAATCCTGAATAGATGGAGAAATGGTCTATAATCAATCTTATGAGATTGCAGAATAACTGCATGGACAAATACAGACTGGGGAATGACTGGCCAGGCTGCACTACCGCAGAGAAGGACATGGGGGTTACAGTGGACCATGAGCTGAATATAAGCCAACAGCATGCTCGTGTTGCAAAAAAACCCAGCAGCATCCTTCGTCATTTTCACAGGAGTGTCACTTGCAAATCAGGGGAAGTGATTCTGCTTTATAGAACTGGTGAGGCCCCACCTGGAGTACTGTTTCCAGATTTGGAGCCCACACTTCAAGCAGGATATGAACAATTTGGAAAGAGTCCAGTTCAGAGCAACAAAAATGATTAGGGGCCTGGCTGGCAAAACTTATGAGGAAAGGCTGAAAGAGCTAGGGTTATTTAGTCTGGAGAAGAGAAGACTGAGGGGGGATTTGATAACAGACTTCAAATACTTGAAGAACAATTATAGAGAGGATGGAGATAGGCTTTTCTCTGTGGCTTTAGGGAACAGGACTAGGAGCAGTGGCCTAAAGCTACAGCAGGAGATATTTAGGTTGGAGATTAGGAGGAACATTTTGACCATGAGGGTAGTCAAGCATTGGAGCAGGCTACATAGATAAATTGTGGAATCTCCATCGCTGGAAGTTTTCACAAGCAATTTAGACAAACGCTTGGCTGGAATGGTTTAGTCAGGGGTGCACCTGACTTGAGACGGACTAGACTAGACGACCTTGTGAAGTCCCTTTTAGCCCTACTTTCCTATGATCTTACGACTAATATGTCAGCTTTCCCAAGATGAAAATACAATGAAAGAAAGAAAGGTATCTTAGTGTTACTCTAGGTTACATTCACTGAGGTCATCCCTCTTATCCTCAGCTGTGGTTGGCTTCAGTTAGATATAAAGCAGCTTTTTTTCACTTTCTCTCTCTCTCTGTTTTTTAAGTAGGGAGGTTAGCCTCCTGAATTATGCATGAATTTTACATGTTTGTTTGATATATACATCTGATACTTAAAAGTACACAGTTGGGATCTAACAGCATATGTACATAAAAACACCTGATTTACAGGAGTTATTTGCATTAAAAGGTTATACACTTGCTGATTTGCCTGCGCAATTATGTCCCAAATCTTTCTCTCTGTTTTGAATATGTTTGTATTGCTGAGTTACATGTAACTTTTTTTAGCCAAACAAAATTGGTTTCTTCTTACATTTTGCACTTCCCTTTTATGGTAATTGAAAAGCAGTCTCATAATTTGTGGTTGTATAGCATAAACAAAACAAGAATTGGTCTAGAATTGTTAAAGGAGCCTAGAGAGATATTTCAGTGGAGCTGCTCTTGTGTTTGTTACATGTTTGCCATTGTTTGTCTCTAATTTAACCAAGGTTTTTATTTTCAGTGACCCATAGTATAAGTAGTGAGTTTCTTCTCAGTCCAGTTCATAAAAAAAACCCAAACACCACTCCAATCTCTCAGTTCTAATCCTCAAAGGAAACTTATAAAACACCTCTCAGAGTTGAGACTATGAACTTCACTTCATCAACCTTCTAGATACTAAAAATCATGGACTAAATATAGACACTGGATTTATGACACACTATAACCTTCCTGACATTTGACTCCCCAGGTACCTCTCCACTATTTAATTGCTAAATTCATCCCCCTTCTCCCCCCCACACCTAGCCTGTCTCTCACCCACTGACTCCTCAATTTACATCTTCACTGACTGTCTTTCTTGTATGCATACCAGCCCAGCCTCTGGCTTCTTTAATTTTCATTCCATCCAGGAAGAGCACACACCAACTGCAGAGACTTCCTTAGCCCGACGAAGGGTTTTTAAACCTGAAAGCTTGCTTACATTTTTTTTCAATTATTTAAGTTGGTCTAATAAAAGATATCCGATTTACCCAAAAAACCTTGTCTGCCTGTGTTTAGTCATGTAATTCCTATTAAAGTACCATGAAAACAATGCATAGGACTTGGATGATGGTCTAACCACTAATATGATGTTCTTTACCAGTGTTTTGTGCTGGTAATAGGGGCTTTCCTGAAGACAATCTCTAGTTTTGTACATGTTATGACAGGGAGCCTTTTATGAAAAGACAAGCCAATCGCCCATCAAGAATGACCCGGGGGGGGGGGGGAGGGGAGGAGGCAGGGACAGAGTCCTGCCAGGACAGCCAATCAGAGTGTGAATAAAGCATTACAGACAGACAGACAGTCGTAGGTTTTTATAATATTAGAATATCTGCTCTGGAACTTGCTTCGCCAGTGGACTGAGAGTACCTTATTTACCCTTTGGAGCCTGTGGCAAGACCTATTAAGCTAGGCTTTTGCTTGATGAGATAGTTGAAAAGGGATGGAGAACAACTGCATTTCTTGTTCTTGAGAGTCATTTATTAGTTCCCTTTAAGTGAGATTGTGCTAATGAGGTGATATCTCATTCTATGCAAATGTATTTTCTTGCAAGAGAGATGGATCCTTTAAACTTATAGCTAGTTTAGTTACGCTTTCATCCCTATGGTGCTTGATTATTGTGGACGTGGATTTGGTGGTTGTACTAAGCATGTTTTGTAAACCAAAAAGAAATAAAATAACAAGATTTAACATCTTGCTTGAATATGCAAAGCCCAGTGAGTAATGTAAAGCAATCCATGGTTTAGTACAGCCCCAGATTTGCAGAAAATTTGTGGTTCAGTACAGAATCATCATCCGGTACCATACTGGTTTCTCTTTTTTGTTCTTTTAGGCTTTTCACCTTCTTCTGGGGTCTCTTCCCACCTACTTTCCACGATGCCACCACTTCCAAGATCTGCTGCCACTTTATTTCCTGTCCAGCTCCCTTCAGAAAATTCTCCACAAGTCCAGAGCCATGGACACTTGCAAACTGATCCCTTAATAATGTGTCCACCCCTGCAAAGAGGTTCCCCAGTTTCTTCACCAAACAATAGCTGTGCAGAAACCTCAGGAGAGAATCCACAACTTCCAGGTCCAGGTTGGTAATGAACTGCAGCAGTGGAAATCTGCACTCATGAACAATGTGCAAAGCATCAGGATTTTTGCCTTTACTTTCCATTTTGACTTTCATGATTTTTTTAATGTTGCTTTAAAAACTTTTAAATTAAGGGTCTTTTCATTCATTTTTGTTTTGTTTTGTTTTGCCTCTCCATGTTTGGAAATGGTGGCCATGTTGTTTCTAGTACTAACAGAGAAATCAGAGGCCTTGTTTCTATGGAATGGATACAGGTGGAATAGAAAAAGTTTAGATTAAAAAGGAAAAGTAGTTACAGCTGTAAGGAATGTGGTATCTTCTAAGAGAGAAAGTTTAAAGGGAACCAGTGTGGCTTCCAGTGATCATAGACTCAGAAAAGTCATGTCTGGAAAGGACCGCTAGGCTAACTACACACACTCAAGGGCATTAGGGGGAGGTTACATTGGATCAAAATGGCTGCCTGATATCAGGTAAATCAGGATGCGCGGGGGGGGGGGGAGGCTGGCAGAGGAGTTGGGGGCCCAGCAGGCTGGAGGGGAATGGGGGTCTACCAGGGGATGGGCAGGTTCCCCCCCACAGGTGGAGTAGTTCCTGGGGCTGTTGCTACACTCACACACACTTCATAATGCTACTGAAATTGGGCACATGGACAGTTACTACAGAGCTAAGGCTCAGTAAATCCTTTGGTAATTGTGAGTAGTGGTAACACGGTATATGGGGTTACATGACATTATTTGGCTGCAAGTGGGGCTGCAACTGGAAACATTTTGAGGACTGCTCCTATAACTATCACAATATAGTGCTATAGTACACCAAAAGATCCCAAGGCCCTAGCTCAGCAGGGTAGTTAAGCCCATTTTTTGAGCATGTGAGTCCATTTCTGAGCATGTGAGTAGTGCACTTGGCTTTAGTGGGATTGTGTGTGCTTAAGGTTTGCTACATGCTTAAGTGCTCTGGTGAACAAGGCAATGGTGATGAGTGTTTTTTTTTCAAAAGCAGTTACAGCACTTTAATTGAAAATATTTTATTTTAAGCTGGTTCTCTGAACATAGGGGCACACCCAGAGCCATTATCTCTGTGTCCTGGGAGCCCCACAAAAAGACTTTCTAGACAAGATGCTCTAGAAGAGGAAATAACAGCAGACAAAGGTAAATACCAGAAAGGATTTGAGCAATATATTCTTATATGCTATTGTGAACAACTAAACTTGATGAAAACATTGAACAGGGCTGTGAATCCGTGGAGGGGTCTTGAAGAATGGCTCCAATTACTCTTGCATCTGTTGCTCCTTCCTCTCAGTTAGAAAATCCCAGTGCTAGAGCAGCTCTGGGATTAGTGAGTTCCCTTTGACTCTCTTTGCAGCAGACCCTCTAAGGTAAGGCAAACTGCCTGGCTCAGTTCATGGGACACATGGGTTGGGGGTCAAGGGACCTGGGTTTGGTTTCCAGTTCCACCATTTCCAGGCTGTTTAACTCAGATCAAGTCACTTGCCCTCTCTGGCTAGTTTTCAGCTAGTGCCAGTGAGCACTGCTTTGTTATCTTCTCCTGCAGCCCCTGCCCTAAACTGAACTAAAGCTGGTATATTTGAAAAAAGGTGGCAGTACAGCTTGCTCTCCCTCAGAAAAGAAGTGATTCTCCCCTAGTCAGGCTGGCACAAGGAGGCTTAAGTTAGTTCTCTCTGCACCTTTGTGGGTGAATCTGATGCTGTGGTCCCTGGCAGATGTTAATTTAGATGTATAATGGGGTTTGAGGAATTGTATCCTGGATCCCAAAAATCACACATTCTGTCATGCCAGATATTTAAAATCTGGCATGGCAAGACACACGGTATTTTTGGGACCTGGGAGAAAATTCCCAAGATCCCATTGTGTGCCTGGACCTTTAAAGCAGAGCCAGACAGCCCACTCTTGGGGACTGGTTGCTGGAGATAGGTTGCCCAGTGCAGCTTTAAGCTTGTCAGAACCATCTTTTGGGCAGGTTTGACATTTTATCAGATGAAAAATGGCTCAATATGTGACATGCTACACTTTATCATGCAAGTAATACGTTAATGGCATGATAAATATAACAATTGCCAGAGGTTTAAAGAAGCTGAGTTGCACTGTATTAAACATGGATGGATTCCTTTTCTCAAGGAGCAAAATCCTGTCCGTTGTGTCAAGTGAAGTAGCAAGGCATGATGGGGTTGGAATGTACTGGGTGGGAGAGAGAGAAAATCAAGAACTCCCCACCCCACCCCCATCAGTAGCACTTGTTGCATTTCCACCCGAAAAGAGTGGACATTGTAGCTACCAGCTCTACATGCAATGTGTATAACAGGAACGATCAGGTCCAGGCCTTCTCTAAGATTACAGGTTTTATTACTTGAGTTACAGGAGTCATTCTACTAGAGGCTAGTGCTAAAGTTATGGCTTTTGAAATGGCAACTAACCCATTTCAGTGAATATAGTCAGCTGCTTCAGTTAGAAGGGTGTGGGGCTTGTAGGCTTTTCTTTTACAAGTTAAAAAAACCCAAACAGGCAGCTCTGTTATCCATTTGGGGGCATCTAATCTGGAGGTAGTGACAGAAATCAGAAAGAGCAAAGTGTGTCATACTACCTTCTAGCCATGGCTATTAAACACTAGTATGGCTAGTAGGGGTGTGCTAAACAGGCTGTATTCGATCCGGATTTGGATTTGGCCTGAATCAGGGACAGCGATTCGATTTATTGATTCGGATCACTGTCCCCATTTGATTCGGCTAAATCTGAATCTGAAGATTTGATGCTGATTCACAGAATCAGCAATTCAGCCATAGACACAGCTTTAAATATTTTTTCTACATACCTCAAGGTACCAGGCATGGCTCGTGACCACTGCAATGGTGGGGTGGATGGAGTGTCCCACAGGAGCATGGGGGGCTTTCTGCGTGCTCGGTGGCGAACCTGGAAGTAAACTGGAAATACTTCCAGTCCACTTCCAGGTCCACCACCGAGCACGTGGGGGACCACCCCCCATCACCCCGGCTTGGCGATTGGCTGCAGGAGGACCCCAGGTGCCCCCCCAGACCCAGGAGGCACCAGTTGCAGAGCCAGAGGGTGGGGGGTGGGGTCCCCCGCACACTCCCTAGCGGACCCAAAAGTGGACCGGAAATGCTTCTGGTCCACTTCTGGGTCCGCTGCTGAGCGCACTGGGGACCCCCCCTGCATTCCCGTGGAACGCTCCATCAGCCCCACCATCTCAGCATTCATGAGCCACCTGGTACCTTGAGGTATGTAGAAAAAACATTGAAAGCTGTGTCTATGTCCAAATCATTGAATCTTTCCAAATCTCTTCGAATGGATTCGGACAGATTAAAGGGTCTCCTGGTTCAATTTGAATTCAGAGATTTGGCTGCCGAATCAGGGCGAATCTCTGCCAACTCGAATTAGCAATCGAAGCTTCGCACAGCCCTAATGGCTAGTATGTGTGCAGAAATCAATTTCTCAGAATTCTGTTAGTTTAATGCTCAATCCTGCCAGCTGCTGAGAACTCTCATCCAAAAGTTACAAAGCCTGCAAGCACTTGCTTACGTATAAACACACAAGTATTCCTTTGATTTGAATGAGATTTGTCAGGCCCCTGCCACATGTTACACTTCCTAAGTAATTAACCACTTAATCATGTCTTAAATTGTGGCCCAGTCATATGATCAATCAGTTAATGGCATGATAAAGTGAGAAATAAGCCACAAAATTCTTCCACAAAACTCTGTTAACCTTGTGACTGGGTCCTATTACACCATTAATTGAATGTTTGCAGGTGTGCCCATATAGTTTCATAGTTGGTAGGGTCGGAAGGGACCTGAGCAGATCATCAAGTCCAACCCCCTGCCATAGGCAGGAAAGAGTACTGAGGTCAAACGACCCTGGCAAGGTGATTATCTAGCCTCCTTTTGAAGACCCCCATGGTAGGAGTGAGCACCACTTCCCTTGGAAGTTGGCTCCAGATCCTAGCCGCCCTAACTGTGAAGTAGTGCCTCCTGACGTCTAGCCTGAACCTACTCTTAGTCAACTTATGGCCGTTATTCCTAGTTACTCCTGGTAGTGCTTTGGGAAATGGGGACTCTCCTGTTCACTGCTGGTCACCCTTGGTAAGTTTATAGATGGCCACCAGGTCCCCTCTCAGCCTTCTCTTGTGGAGGCTGAACAGGTTCAGGTCTTGTAGCCTCTCCTCGTAAGGCCTGCCCTGCTGCCCCTGACCATGTGAGTGGCCCTCCTCTGGACCCTCTCAGTGCTGTCCACATCCCTCCTGAAGTGCGGCGCCCAGAACTGGATGCAGTACTCTAACTGCAGCCTGACCAATGTCACATAGAAAGGGAAGATCACCTCCTTGGACCTGCTTGTGGTGCATCTGTGGACGCATGACAAGGTGCGAGTAGCCTTACTGACCACATCCTCACGTTGGCGGCCCATGTTCATCTTGGAATCAATAGTGACTCCAAGATCCTTTTCTGCCTCTGTGCTGACAAGAAGGGAGTTCCCCAGCCTGTAGGTACGCTGCTGGTTCTTCCTCCCTAGGTATCTTACACTTGTCAGTATTGAAACCCATCCTATTCTCATCCTCCCACCCTTGTAACCTGTCCAGATCTAGTTGTAGCCTGTCCCTCCCTTCCAGCATGCCCACTTCTCCCCACATCTTAGTTTCACCTGCAAATTTGAACAAGGTGCTTTTCACCGTCTTGTCCAAGTTGCTGATGAAGATGTTGAACAGTGCGGGCCCGAGGACCGAGCCCTGGGGGACTCCATTGCCCACATCCCTCCAGGTCAAAAATGACCCGTCCACCACCACTCTGTGTGTGTGGCCCTGCAGCCAATTTACAACCTATCTGACTGTGTAGGTATCGACGCCATAGTCGCCTCATTTTTTAATGAGAATGGGGTAAGAGACAGTGTTGAAGGCCTTCCTAAAGTCCAGAAAGACTATGTCTAGAACACCTGCATCCAAGGTTTTTGTGACCTGGTCATAGAAGACCACCAGGTTGGTCTGACAGGACCTGCCTCTAATGAACCCATGTTGGTTGCCCCTAAGCATAATCTCCCCTGCTGGTCCCTCACAGATGTGCTCCCAGATAATTTCCTCAAAGAGCTTCCCCAGGACCAAGGTATGACTAACAGGCCTATAGTTTCCTGGGTCCTCCTTCCTCCCTTTTTTATAAATGGAGACCACATTGGCCCTTTTCCAGTCCTCTGGCACCTCACCAGAACACTACGAGTGCTGGTAAAGCCATGCCAGGGGTCCCACAATGACCTCTGCCAATTCCCTCAGCACCCTGGGGTGGAGATCATCTGGACCTGCTGATTTGAACACACCCAGTCCCACCAGAAGTTCCCTAACTAGGTCCTCTCTGACCCTGGGCCTGGCTGCGCCTCTCCTGGCTTCGTCTGGAATCCCGGTGCGGGGAATGTCCCAATCCCTGCTCAGAAAAATGGAGGCAAAGAATTTGTTAAAGAGGTCAGTTTTATTGTCTGGTGCAGAGAAAACCCTGGATGTAGGGGGTCCAGCTGGGAGTCTGAGCACATACACAAGCTTGAATTCCTAACGCTTTAGCTCTGGAGTCAGCACACACTCCCCTAGGCCACACAGGCAGGCCTAGGGAGCTGATGGGGCTCCCAGCCCTGGGGTCATACCATGCTCCTCTGAGCACAACTGATGATGCTTCCAGCTGTGGGGGTGCACCAGGCATGAGAGCCCGGTTCAGCTCATGGGCTCCCAGCCACGGGACCTCATGGTGCATCCCTGTGGCTGGGTTCCTGGATCACCTGACAGGGCTCCTAACTGCGGGAGTTTGCTGCTTGCTGGTGCAGGGGGAGCCTGTGATCATGATACCAGGCTCCCCCTGCACCAGCAAGAAAATGTGATGGGATCTATCATATGTTCCCCAATTACACCTTCTTCCATGTACATATGGCATGGCAGGAAGCATGATTGTGATGATCATGCCTCAGTTTCCATCACACCTGTACCTGCATGTCTAGCTGGGGCCCAGGGAACATCCATTAAATCCTTTTAATGTTTTCCTCTTTTTGGTCATTAGACTTAGCAGTGAGATATATTTAAGTATATTTTATTCTCCATTTAGGTAATTTTAACTTTTTCCATGAAGCACTTTCAAAATATATAAAAAAAATCTTAGACTATGTAGAAAACAATGAAGAAAAAAATTAAGGCTGTATATTGACACCTATTCTGACATATAGATAAAGATCTACTAGAGGAAGAGGCTTGCCTTGAAGCCTTGCCTGCCATTGAAGAAAAAGGAGGAGAACAAATTGATGAACAGATTCCCCTTTCACCCTTTGGCATAAGAATCAAGACAAGGAATAGAAATCTGGAAGACAGGTGAGGAATGGGTTTAGTTTGAGACAAAATTGAAGTTATCTGTAAAATAGTTTTCTAGCTTTGCTTGCTGTGATACATGTACAGTTACGGTTTCAGATGTTAGCATATTGGTGGGTTTTATGTACAAAGATTCTCTCCCTAGAACGACAGTGGCTTGTAAGCATAGGCAGAGGTGAGACAAATCTGTGGCTCTGTGGTGGGACTGCCAGGTCCAGAATAGAAACATCACTGACAATATTTAGCTGGCTCTTAGAATAAAGCCAAGTAGGAGAGGCCTATGTGTCTGGTGGGAATGTGGTAACTATGAGCACAGTTCAAACCTATCTACAGTCTTCAGACTTACCAGCCAAACAAATAAGTAAAGACTTAACAAGAGGTCTTTTCATATACTTTTCCCTTAGGACTTGTCACTTTCTGCTACCTTCCCTTATTTTTCTTCTTTCTTTCTTTTTGTGTCCTATATAGTAAAACTCTGGCTCAGCGAGAGTTAGCATCAGAAACAAAAACTGTATTTTGTATCCTGCTGTTTTTTTCTCTTCCCTTTTGTGGGTTTATTTTGTTTTGCTTTAAAGAAAAATGGGTCAGACTTCAACTGCAATAAGAATTCAAGGCCATCTAAGCTAAACTTTTCCCTTTTCTCCCTAAATGGACCTTTTGCTTTTGCAGAAAAGGGAACCACATCAGAGGGACAACTGAAGATCTGAATAACAGGCCAGGGCAGCACAGCAAGTACAAACATTTTAGTGCCAATACAGATCTATGTAAAAGCTTACTTCAAAATGTTCCTGCAATAACAGAAAGGGAAATAATCATGACAATAATGCAATGCAAAAACTTGAGGATGTCATACATGCATAAGACAGCTTCACAGGATCTTAACTTCCTTTAGAAAATCACCTCTGTAATTAGGTCACTGATTTAGTGCTCTCTGGGTGTGTCTGCATGAGACACTAAATGCACAGTAGACTAATTTTACTGCACATTAGTGTGTCACACCAAAAGTTGTGCTATTGTGCTAATGCATGGTAGAATTAGTCTGCTGTGCATTAGTGTCACTAAAAAGACATGCACCAGTGCTACTGCATAGTAGCTCCAGTTACTGTGCATTCAGTCAGTACCTGTTATTACAGGTACTAAATTTAATATGCAGTAACTGTGGAGCATTAATGCATGTGTAGACATGTCCTCTGAGGCTCAGTGCATAGATGATTTAGGCTATAATGCACATTGCAGCTAATGATGAAGAACAAGAGTAGTCTTAAGGAACAAGATTTTTTTTTATACTTTAGCTTGATCACTAAAATAGATATTCTATTTGAGGAAACTCAGGGTTGCATTTTTCAGTGGGCCTTAATCTATCCTTTGTTTGCTCACATGAAATTTTGCACATGCAGATGATATTTCAGATACTTTAACCATCTCATAAACCATCTAAAGGCATGTCCAAACATGCAGGCATGTGCATCTGCAACAGCTCAAATAGGAGCGGCACAAATTTGAGCCAGGGATTTTTGCCTCAGCGCACATGCCCAGAAATGCGCTTTGGTGTGGGGCAAGTCATGCCACTTGGGGCAAAATAACCCTGCCCAGCTCCTCCTGGGTCTGCAGCCAGGGGGAGTTAGAGCTGGGGCCAGCACCTTTCCTGGCCCCAACAGTATAAAAAGCTGCCCTGGCAAGCAGCTCAGGGCTGCTTGCTTCCAGGAGCTTCTGGGGCTTGGCCAATTGGTATCTGGGGACACTAGCCCCTTGTGCCAGCTAGACTGCTGAAGCAGCCCTAATCGAGAGTTCCCTGCACCCTCTACTCACTGCAGCAGTCTGGCAGCAGGGGCAGCTGCCTGGATATGACCTGCTGTGACCTGCGACAGTATGTGACCCCAAGGCTGTGTGCCTGCCAGACCCAGATGGGGACTACACGGCCACAGCCAAGGCATCCGCACGTCTGATCTAGCTGCCAGCAGGCTGTGACTGCACAGTTGGCCTTTGTGTGGCATTACTGTCATGTGTGCCTTCACCCTGCCATCTGGGCAGCTATTGCCCAGATGTTCTCAGTGTGGTGGCCTGCTTTGAACTGTCAAAGCATGTCATTCTGGCCCCAAGTGCCCAGGAGGTCAGCCACCTCCAGCTGGGTCCCAGGTGCCAACTCTGAGCAGGCTTCTCTGCCTGGGTCCTGCCACTTGCCTCACTAGCAGGAATCCTGGCATTCCCTATTTAAAAACTACAAAATCTCTGATAAAAAATCCCAAATTCACTCTTTAAATACCCCCAAATCCATGTTATTCTACAATTCATACAAAAGACCACTAGAGAGAGAGAGAAATCAGTTGGGCAATGTTTTATTGATATATTTACAATGTTAAAGCAATTTGGAAGCCTACCAGTATCTCTATCATCACAATAAAATAAATTCTAAATATTTATATGTTTTGATGTTTGCTTTTGATTTTCTTATCATAGAACAGTTAGAACTCACCCCACCCCTTCACTAACTAGGATGTGGGGACAGCTGCCCCCGCAGTCACAGCTCCTGCCAGCAGGTCTCATCCTGTCTGGCAGCTGGGCACAATGGGTGTGTGATGGGTGGATGTGGGGTTTGCAGGAGGGGGGTGGGAAGGGGTGTGGGGGGATATGGGTGGGTGTGGGCTGTGTGGGTAGGTGTGGGGGGACTGTGGGGTGTGGGGCTGCTCAAGAGTGGTGGGTCCCCTACCCCCCCGCAGAGCCCACATGCTCCTTTGCAGGGCCCACGTGCCCCCCGCAGGGCCCCAGCCCCCCTGCAGGGCCCACATTCCCCCCTGTACAGCCCACATGCCCCCCTGCAGGGTCCCAGCTCCTTGGCTTGGCGCACAGCTCACCTGCAGCAACAGCGACCATTGGGGTGCTCGGGGCCTCCTGGCACAGCCATGCTGAGCTGGGCCAGGTCCATGTGATATGGCACGGGGGGCTATGACAGGAGGCCCTGAGTGCCCAGATGGCTGCTGCTGCTGTAGGTGAGCTGTGGGCTGTGGCAGGGGGGCATGTAGTCCCTGTGGGGGGGTGGCCCACCCCTCCCGAGCTGCCCCCCCACCACGGTCCCCTGCACTCTCACAGCCCCCCATCCCTCCAGCCCTCCCACACCCTACTTACCTGGATTGGAGCCCGGGTCCAGGTTGCTGCAGCCTGCATTGCTGTTTGCCCTGCATAGGCAGGCAGTGTGCTCAAGCATCGGGGCAAGGGGCAGCCATAGAGATGCTCTGGCTGGCTACCAGAGCATCTCTTTGGAGGACCCGAGCCTTCGGTTGCCTCAGGGCACGGTCCTGGACCATGTCCTGCCCTGCCTTTTTTTTTTTTTTTTTTTGGGTGGGGGTTGATACCTGGATATCCAGGTAGCAAATTTTGAGCCCACGCTGCAAACATTTTTTTGTTCCCAGCGTGCCTCTTGCTGCGTCTCAAACTGCTTTGAGACATGGCAAGAGGCATGTGTGGGATCATCTGGACGTGCCCTAAAAAACTATCATATGGGTTTTTCCTTTATAAGTTGTTAAAGACCTAATGATAAACAGAAGAGGGGGACTTGTTAGAAAGAACATTGCTGACTTTTACTTTTCAAGTGCTTTACCTGTTTGCCTTCTTTTTCTGTGTCTTAAATAGAAAGGAAATAGATTTTAATAGTGATTCATAGAATCATAGAATCATAGAAGTAGGGTTGGAAGGGACCTTGTAGATCTTCAAGTCCGACCCCCTGCCTGGGCAGGAGAGAAACTGGGCTTAAGTGACCCCAGCCATGTAGACATCGAGCCGCTTCTTAAAGACCCCCAGAGTAGGAGCCAGCACCACTTCCCTTGGAAGTTGATTCCAGATCCTATCCGCCTTAACTGTGAAGTAGTTCCTACGGATGTCTAATCTGAACCTACTCTCCAACAACTTGTGGCCGTTATTTCTTGTTATCCTGGGGGGCGCTGGGGGAAACAAGGTCTCCCCCAAACACTTCTGGTCCCCCCTAGTGAGTTTATAGACGGTCACCAGGTCCCCCCTCAGCCTTCTCTTGTGAAGGCTGAACAGGTTCAGGTCCCGTAGCCTCTCATTGTAGGGTCTGCCCTGCTGTCCCCGGATCATGTGGGTGGCCCTCCTCTGGACCCTCTCAATGGATCCACATTCCTCTTGAAGTGGGGTGCCCAGAACTGGACACAGTACTCCAGCTGTGGCCTGACCAGTGTCGTGTAGAGGGGGAGGATCACCTCCTTGGCCTTACTTGAGATGCACCTGTGGATGCACGATAGGGTCCGGTTAGCCCTGCTGACCGTGACCTCGCATTGTCGGCCCATGTTCATCTTGGAGTCAGTGATGACTCCAAGATCCCTTTCTGCCTCCGTGCTCTCAAGAAGGGAGTTTCCCATCTTATAAGTGTGTTGCTGGTTACTACTGCCCAAGTGCAGCACCCTGCACTTGTCCGTATTGAAACGCATCCTGTTTTTGTCAGCCCACCCTTGCAACCTGTCCAGGTCTTTCTGCAGTCTTTCCCTCCCTGCTAGCGTGCCCACCTCACCCCAGATTTTGGTATCATCAGTGAATTTGAACAGGTTACTTTTCACCCCATCGTCCAAATCGCTGATAAAGAAATTGAAGTTATTGTTAAAATGGGATTGTGATCTAAGAAAACCTGATGTGAAATCCTGAAATATATTTGACATTTCACTCCTACAGCAGGTGCTTTTTTAACATTTTATTCCTTGTTGAGCTTGGAGAGAGCTCCTTATTACTGCATCAGGAGACTGCCTTTCCTATGGTAACCCCCTTCATTGTTGCTTCCCCTTTCCCTGCCCAGATTAGCCGTGTGTAAAGCAGGAACCATATATTTTCTTGGAGAACCTTTACACTGAATTGCAGCCTTAGAATTCCCCATCAGACTGTGGAGACTCACTTCCACTGTCTGTATTGCTTTCACAGTCCTTCTGAGAGCGCTGCTTGTAAGCACACACCACTTTTGCTCCATGCATGTCACACCTAGAAACAAGGCGGTAAAGTTGGTCTGAAGGCTGTACCCCACATCTGGTGTGCTTGAGAACAAGTGGCAGGCAGTACCCTCGGTACAACTTTATTGCCTTATTTCTGCATTTGGTGCATGTGGAACAGCAGTGGTTGGGTAGGGCCATGCCTCTGGATGGTGCTATCCAGCATGCCATGGAAGCAGTGTACACATTCCCAGTATTGCCAGCTCTGTCCCTTGGATCCCCTTAAATCATGAGGTTTTGAAAACAGAGGCCCCCTGATGCATATTACATTTAAAATGTTAACAGGTGAATTGTGCCTTAAATAGTAACCCAGCCGCACATTCAAGTCAATTTAAGGCATTCATAGATTCATAGATGTTTGAGTCGGAAGGGACCTCAGTAGATCATTGAATCTGGCCACCCCTCAGTAGATCATTGAGTCCGACCTCCCTATATACCTGCAGGTACCTTCCGAAGGTACCTTACTGTATGATCATACGGTAAATGAACCTAATTCTATTCCACATATAATGTGTAGTAACTTTGTGGCTTGTTTTTCATGCCTTAAATTCAATGTGTGGTGAGTTGGGGCTGGCCCATGACAAATCCCAACACTCAGCTCAGTGTCAGGGTCCAGCATGGGGCAACCTCAAGATCTGGAACACAGCTGTCCCCTGCCCAGTCAGGCTGGGGAGAACCATTCCCTGGACCCAAGGGTCCCACTTGGCCCCCAGAGGCAGAAGGGGGATGCAGTGATCCTGATATCAGGGAGTGTCTCCTCCAATTTCAGGCTCACTGCACCCCAGACCTTTAAAAACCATGTGTGTAGGTGAGCTGCATGAACAGTTTTCTGACATTCTGGTCCCTGGGACCCTGGGGTTAGGAGCCTGTCCCTGATCCCACGATCCCCAGCACCTATGTTGTCAGAAAACCATATGTACAGTTCAGCTTCACACGTGGTTTTTAAAGGTTCCAGCATGATGGAACCCCAGGACTGCAGAAAGGCTCCCTGATCCTGGGGTCCCTGTGTACCAGGATCTACAAAAACCATGTGTGCTGTGCAGCTGGGGGGGCGCACACAGTTTTTGCTCATTTCCCATTATGGGAACCCCAGGATCAGCAACCACAGCCCGATCCTGGGGTCCCTGTGCCCAGGGATGAGTAAAAATCACATGTGCCTCCCATCTAGGGTTTTGTCTGATTGTGGGCACCTAGCTTTCAACTTGTTGATGCAAGCTTGGGATCATGGTCCTGGTGTCCCCTTGCACTGGCAAGTAAAGTGTGATTGGAATTTAATGCCTGATCTCAAAATCACATGCACTGCCATGCATGTGTGGTATGGCAGGAGTTGCAGTAGTTGGGACTGCAAATCAGATACCATCATGCCTTTAAGTGAATGTCTGTTAGTGGCCTGAGATTCTCACAGAAGCCAGAGGAGTCCAGGAAAGGAGGCTTTGGAGAAATCACCATGGACCATGAGACTCATGTTAAAGTTGCAAATGTTAGGAGTACAGAGGATGAGCATATGAGGATGCACACAAGATCTCACAGCTCCCTGCATGTACACTCTCACTCATTATTCCTTTCATTGCCACTGGGTCAGCTCCTATTGTGTGGCAACATCTTTGAAACATGAACAAATATGAGTAGATTAAAAAGGAGGAGGATGACAGAAGACCCAGGAAAAAAAATCTGACCACTCTGGGACCACTCTCTTGGCAAGGAATCCAGATCTAGTTTCCCTCCTCCCATCCTCAGAAAGCACCCACTGCTCATGAATGTACAAACAACTTCATACACATGTTTTGAACAATAGTGTCTGCACCAAGATAGATAGACTGTACACTTGCAAAAGCAATCTTTGCTCAAGTGTTAGAGTATATTAGCTCCACACACATGCAACTATTTGCTACACTACCCTGGCCTGTTATTCAGACTTTCAGTTGTCCCTCTGATGTGTTCCCTTTTCTTACAAAGCAAAGGTACTTTGGAGATTGGTGTTCTTTTCATCAAATATTTCAGAAATTTTCCTTTGACTAAATCATTCTTTACTAGAGCTATTCGTAGTCTAGAAAAATGTTTAGAATAAACGTGGTTTGCAGGGTTGAAAAAAGAGTCCAGCTTTTGAGATTTACTTTTCCCTTTAGGTATGTTCCATTTCCCTTTTTCTTTTTTCCCTATTTTTAAGGAGAAATTGATATTGATCTGAAAGTGAAAACAGTTTTTAGATGACAGTTTTGCACTACACTTATTGCTCACTTCTTCTTTTTGTTAAATGCAGATCAGCATTGAAATCTGAACTAGATGTCAGCTGCTTCATAATTACAAAGAAAATAGTTGGGAATCATTATATTCACTGCCCTTTCATTCTTTGCCTAGGCCAATCAGACCAGGAATTGGTATAAGACAGAAGACTTTTGAGGAATTTGTTGAAGAACAATTGAAAGTAGACTCTCAAATAGTAGAAAAACATCAGCAGGAGCAGCAGGTATTGTGCTGTTTGCTATACTGGTGGTGTTCTGCTTCTACTTTCTGATGTGCCCTTCTGCTTGCCAGTGATGCGTAGGCCTTGTTCTAGCTCTCTGCACAAGAATGTCTCCTATTGCCTTTTTAACACCAAATTAAAAAAAAGGTCAAAAAGGGTCAATCATCTACCCAAATTCAGCAGCTTACTGGGTTAAGGCATTTTGATTTCTATAGGCAATAGCACCCAACAGAATGGTGTGGCTAGCATCCCACCTAGAAGCTGATCCAGAGGTAGTGAAGTGGCATAGATAAACCCCATTTTGGATCACTCCACCCTCTTTTTTAAGTCCCTGGAGCAGGTAAGAGTTTCCACTTGTCTCCCCATCCCTTCCCCTCCTTATTCAGCAGCACCTCAACTCCTCTCCTCTTCCCACTCATTCCCTCCCTGTCTCCACCCACCACTGCTACTATTCCTGCTGAATTCTAACCATTTCCAACTAATTTAAAGGAAATCTATTTCAGGATGACCCTGCTAGTCTATTTATCAGCCCTTCCTATCAAAAATCTGTATGGGTCTGATAATCATGTCCCTTTGACTTTTGGTCTGTCATTTTGGGGGGGTGGGGAAGGGCAGGTTCTTGCCAGGTAGTGAGTGCTCTGATCCTAATGTTTCAAAGACTGCAGGCTTACGCTTACCTGTAAACACACAAGTATTCCCTTTGATTTGAATGAGATGTCTCACATGCTTAAAGATAACGATGTACCCAAATGCTTTGAATAGACCGGAATGCTCAATGCTTTGGGCAGCTTCAGTCCACTGATCTTTGTAAAATGTGCAGAATTATAAGCCCTGAAGGCTGAGCTCTTTAGTTATTTCAGAAGACAGGTGTAGCTTGGACATTAACAGTTCAGACTTCTCAGTTGTTATTCTCCGCAGCTGACCTGCATGACATACCTGTAGGGACTAGTAGACAATTCATTTTCCATGGCCCATTAAATCCTTCCTGCTGAGGTGGACCTCAAGCAAGATCTAGTAGTATCTCCAAGCACTGTTGGCTTTTAAGCACTTTTTAAAAGGTGGACCCTGGGCCCCTACCATGTGTTACACTTAAGATGTGATTAACTGGTTAATCACATCTTAAATTGTATCCCAGCCATGTGTTAAAGCAAAGAATGGTGCGATAAAGCAAGGAATAAGTCACAAAGTTATTACACAAAAATGTTCAATAACTTTTTGGATGGTTCCTATCATGCCATTAATTGAATGTGTAGCCAGGTACTTCTCTGTGGCTGGTGGACCCATCAGCTGAGGGGCCTTCCAGTTGCGGGAGCTTGCTTCCTGCTGCTGCAGGGTCAGTCTGGGATCGTTATCCCAGGCTCCCCCTGCACCAGCAAAAAGCACGATGGGATCTGATATTCAATCCCACAGTCATGCCTCCTGCCATGTATGTGTGACATGGAAGGAAACATGATTGTGGGGATTGCGCATCAGATCCTATCATGTCTTTGCCTGCATATCTGGCAGAGGCCTTAGTGTCAAATATGACAGTGTTTTTTGTCCACTTATAATTGCATTTATCTTTAAGCACTAGTTTTGCTGTCTTGCAACATTTACTGACCTGCAAAATATAGTTTTGTATCAAACATATTTTGAAACCCAGAGCATTAAACTCCAATTCTCTTTGTTCACTAACAAAGTAACACACTCAGATTCCAAGTGATTCTTGTTTATTTGTTATGCAGAGCATACATATTTCCTTTAGGTGAAGGCAGACCCAAAAGCAAAACTTCTTACCCACAATAGTTATTCTTTTTTTCTTCATTCTTTCTTACACTCTCTAAAACAGGAACACAAAAGGCAAAAAGGTGATGTATGCATAAGAGAGTGACATTTAGTATCTATGTCTTGGTGAGGAAAACTGGTATGTTAATGCAATGGAAGCAAATGCTATGTAGTTATAGATATTAAGACCAACATTTTCAAACTTGAATGCTTAAACTAAGCAATTAAATGCATATATAGCCACCTGAATTAAGTATTCCATTTTGAGAGATGCTGGGAAATCAAGTAGTCAAGTAGTCAATCCATTTTGAAAATCAGACTATTAATATAGATGCCTTACTTTAGTCACTCACATTTGAAAATGTTGGTTTGTCAGTACAGACACCTGAGAAAATTATCACATAACATGGGACTAGACTAGAACATCATCTTGCTTTCCTATTAAAAAATGACTGCCACCTACTACTTGAGCTGAAGGAGAAGTCCTACAGTTGCTGGTAGTAGAAGATCTCATATCCTTCTAGTAGGCTCACTGCTTGAGCTTTACCCATTTGCTTAGTTACTCAAAGTAGGTACTGTATGCTAGACTTCTGGAGGCCCAGTTGAGTATCCTGTAAAATCCTTTGCTTGTGCAATATTGTACATTGTTTGAGTCTTCGTATAATTTATGATTAACAGAACACTCAGAACCATGTACTGTCAAGAACTTATATGCTAATTTCCATTCATATAAGGGAAATAATAAGAATTGCTTGAAGATGGTAAGGAACTTAAACATAAAAATACCAAAGTCGAACTTCCATTTTGCCTCTAATGTGATGCAGATGGGGTATCAAACTCTTCTGGCCCCACAGGGCCAGATGAGTGGCATAGAACCAGCCTATGGGCTATATAAATGGTGTGCAGCCATCCCCATGGAGTGGACTGGGCCCACAGATGCCTCTTTCCCACCCCCCACAACATGCAGGATCCAGACCCCCAGTGCTCACTCCAAGGTCCAGGGCTGCTGCCCGTCCACTCTAGCTGGATCAGGATGTGATCTGCATATGGTGCCCACTCCAGCTGGTCTGGGGTGAGCGTTGCATGCAGCATCAGTGCTGGAGCAGGAGTCACATGCAGCACACATGTCAGACTGGCTAGAGCTGGCTCTGGATAAGACATGCAGGGGATCCATGGCCCCTCCCCTCCGTGCATGCGGCATGGGAAACATGGCACATGGTGCCATGTGCGCCATGTCCCCAGGACCTGCATGTGGGACTGGTCCAGCATGCACCATATGTGGCATGTGAGTTAACTCAAGACCCAGGGCCAGCTGTGAGGGCTGGATGATATATCTCTGGCCTGTGGGCCATACCTTTGACATCCCTGAGTTGATTTAGTTGCTGATTACCTCAAACTTTCTTGTCTCCTTGGGACTCCTCTGTTCTACTTCTATCATTTCCCATTCTTTCCATGACAGCCTAATGCATCCTCAGAGATTGATCTTGTTTCATAAGAATTGCTACACAATGCATTTAGTTCATCCAGCCCAGTATTCTGTCACCAACCATGGCAAATAGTAAATGCTCTGGAGAAAGAGTGTAAGAAACAGGACATGTTCAGAATGATCTCTCCCATATCACATCCTTCCAGTTTCCAACAGTCATAAACTTAGGGAAGCCTGGGATTACATCCCTGACTATTGCATTTTAATAGCCCCTGATGGACCTGTCCTCTATAAATTTATCTAAAGCCCTTTTTTGAACCCAGTCATATTGTTGGCACCCACGTTGTCCTGTGGCAGGGAGTTCCATGAGTTAATTATGCATTCCGTAAAAATGTACTTCCTTCTATTTGTTTTACATTTGCTGTCTGACAGTCTTATTGTGTGCCTCTAAGTTCTTGTATTATGAGACACAGTGAATAACAGTTCTCTGTCCACTTGTCTCAAACCATTTCCCTTCTCATATCTCCTCTCAGTCACCTCTTTTCCAAGCAGAAAAATCTTAATTGTTTCAGTCTCTTCTCATATGGAAACCATATGGCACATACATCTCCCATTATCTCAAAGGATAGACTTATGGGCAGCCTGACACACTTCAGACTTGTCTGAATTCAGCTTGATCAGACTCACTAAGAAGGGACACCCCTCCTGGGATTCAGCTGTGAGAGGAGGCTTCTACCAATGAACTTAACTGATTGACAAACTTTAGAGTTAACAGAGGGAAAAAGGTAGGTGATGATGGTGCTTACTTTTGCCCGCTAGCCTAATGTTTAATGCACTTGCCCAGAAAGTGGGAGACCTGGATTATAGGCCTCCTCAGACTGATAGGTTCCAAGGCCACATCTCCCACTTTCTGGACAGTGCCTTAACCACCAGACCAGTTAGGTAGGGCTGAGGGCATCATCCTCCATCCCTTCTGTTGAAGCTGGGCCAGGGGGCAAGGAATGCAAGAGGCAGGGCCTAGAAGACCATGCAAGGGTGTGCCAGATTGATCCTCAAGGTGGGCAGAGGGAGCCCTGGGTTCTGTCCCTTGTCTGTGTCATAAAAGAAGAGCTTCTGAAGTTCAAAAACTCTTTCGACTACTCCCTCTCAGAATTTTTAGAGGCTTTTCCTGGATCACATCAGCATAATAGTAGGCATCCATGGCTTATGTGAAATTATCCATGATGTTTGATGTCATTGCCAAACAATTTGCTGAAGTGACTATGGGTCAGATTCTGTTTCCATTTTCTGTGTATGGTTTCTTTGTAGATCTGAGATTTGAAGGTGGCCTTTGCACTAGTTTTGATATCACCAGCCTGTTGCTGAGAACACAGGGCCCTAAAGTCTCACTAAATATAAGGACATCATATAAAGTGGTCAATCAATAACTTTTAAATGATTTAGTCCTTATCTTTTACCGGAGGTATCAAACCTGTATTTCATTGGTGCAAAATAGAAATAGAAAAATATTTTGATAGCACTGAAATGAATGTACTGTGAGAACTGTTCACAAGCATTCTAAAGTAGGACTGTTATAAAGAGTAATTGGGTGTTTCAGAAGTGAATTTTAAGTAACCCCTTTTCCAGGCTTTAAGGTTTATAAAAATTATTGAGCATTTTAACATTTTTTTAACATTATACTTTTCAAGTCATGTAATAGAAAGCAAATTCTCTAAGGAGGAAATATATATATATATATATATATATATATATACACACACATATATATATATATATCCTTCTAATTTTCTATCAACTTTATATATATATATATAAACTATATATATAAAGTTGATAGAAAATTAGAAGGATATGTATTTTTTTTATTTGATGTACTAGGAAACATAAAATTTCAGGTTACAATAAAGAAGCTGATTTTATTAACATAGTCTTCTCTGAATGGGATCTGATGTTTCTTTCCATTTTTAAAGAATGATTCATAATTTTACACAATTTTTGGTATTTGCAGAATTTCTGCAAGGGTAAAATATCCCCTCGAAAATCTTTCCTGAAATGTGGAGAAGGCATTGCAAGGCATGAAAAAAGAAAAGGAAGCTTTGGAAAAGAACAAACCAAGCATTCTAGAAGAGTTAGTTTTGACTGCCAGAATCACTTCTCTTGGCCTGGCTGTCAAACTTGGAAATTACATATGGGGAAAGGCTCTTGTTTAAATCGGCAGGCCAGTAGTCCCATGATGTTGAGCACAACTGAGAAAAATACAACCAGTGCTATGTCTGTGAGTGAAATAAAGAATCTGGGGGACTGTAAGGCAGGTGGTCCTGAGGAAAGGCCGGGAGAAAGAGAAGGAGGTGAGGGAGAAGAGAGTATAAAGGGGGAGCCTGCTGTATCACCACAGATGAATTGGCCTGAGCTTATACGGCAGTGTCATGAGCAAATAAGTGGAATGAACCTCCAAGCAGGTGAGAGGAATGAAACGCAGTGTGCTGATTCTCTAGCACACCTTGATGGAATGGATAAAAGATCCATGGAGCCTAAAGTCCCAAAGCAGTTAGATCTTGTGGATCAGTCTGGGAAGGGCAACATAGCAGAGGCAGCAGAAAAACCTTTGGAAGCCCTTCAAGAAGATTCTGTGTTTCAGAACTTAGAAGAAGCAAACCAAGCAAAGCATGTGGATTGGAGCATAGGTCTGCAATTCACGTCCTGCATGAAAGGGGCTCCCGGCTTGCAAAATAAGTTCTGTATTGTGAACCCAAACTCAGAGAGCAAGAGAGGAACCAGCACTGGATTTAAGCTGGTCAATGACAAAATAGTGAAAGTTTCCCATACATCAGCCCAGCACATGGACAGGGAAAAGGGTGACACATCTGTTGGTCACCAGCGTTTGTGTCAAAGCAGTGGAAATGCTCCCTGCCAGTGGAATGCCTTAGCTGTGGCCAGTGAGTCAAGCCACACATCAACTGACAGTGAGGATGATCCCAAATCACACTGCAGTCAGTATCCCACACAGGCTGCACCACAGAAAGTAGGTCGGACTGACAGACATTTGGATCTCTCTGATGCTGATTATGCTAGTGATGAGCCCAGTGGAGCAGAAAAGATGACCCTGAAAAAGCACAGCAAGTCTCAGCCTAAGAAACGGGGGCTTTCAAACCAGCAGGATTCTTCACTCAGCACAAGCAGCAGTGAGTCTAGTAATGGAGTTGCCAGGCTGAAAGGGAGTAAGCCTTGCTCCTCTTTTCAAAAGTGTCCTTTTCATCCCCCAAGATCCATGGGAGGCCAACAACAGCCTCAAGCAAAGAGTGAGAGTTGTGCTGGGGACATTAAAACTGTAGATCTGTACTCACTACCCTCAATGGGCAATCTTGTAACTACTCTGTTCCCTACTTTCAAGAGTAAAGACACCCTTGCTGAAGAAAAGGAACATAGAAAGCTGTTTTTGGGGACACTAGGTAAGAACTATTAAGACTAGTGTTTATGGGGGTGCTAGGTAAGGGTTACTGACATCTTACCCTATGTCAGTAGTAACTGAATTTCTCTTGACTTATAATAATTCTATTCTTGTACCATTATTATATACTGCCAGTATTCCTCAACTTGGATCTGGGGAAAAAAGGCCATCAGCAGTTAAAAAAAGCTAAAAGTATAAGTCAGTCTGTGTGTGCTTTCCAGTCTTGGGCTCTTTTCTGAGACTGCTAAAAAGTATGGTATTCATCAATTTAAAATAAGTCAGCTTAAGTGGGTCAACTTAAGTTAAGCCATGTCAGAGCATACACATGTACACCTCCTTGACATGCTGGCAGCCATCTTGTAAGCTAAGTTGATTTAACTAATGCAACTTAAGATAATACACCTCAGAGGTATATTATCTTGCACCACATTTAAGCTGACTCTGCCCCACATATGTGTATATGCTCTGACAGGTAAGTCAACTTTAAACAGTTTAGTTGCCTTAACTGTCAGAAAGTTAGCATGTGTGTACGCACCCTCAGTGACACTTGTAGCAATGTTTTTTACGGTACAAAGTGAGAGAAATAGGTTCAAAACCCCTTCAGTTGAGGGGGTGGTAGGGAGAGAGGGTTATAGAATCAAAACTCTGCATAAGTGGTCTAAAATGCCACTTACATGAAGGAAGGGGAATTGGATTTCTCCATTAATTGTCAAGCTCCTGCAACAGAATTAATACTTAGAGCCACAGCAATTGTTCCATTCAAAATAAAGGCCAAATACATTTTAGCAACCACAATATCATAATGGAATTCATACACTGATGCAGATATCACCTCCATCCTGTCCCACTTACTACCAACAGCAGTGCTTGTTTCATGCTAGTAAGCAGAAAAAATGGACTTGATAATACAGGAAGCTCATTCCACTTCTGTGTGGAAGATGTTCTCCTAAGAACCAACTTCCGAGGGAAGTGGTCCTCAGCCCTACCTTGGGTAAATTAAAAAAGAGGTTAGATGATCACCTGTCTGGGGTCTTGTGAACCCAGCATTCATTCCTGCCTGTGGCAGGAGGTCAGGCTAGATGATCTGTTCAGGTCCCTCCTGACCCTAGCTACTATGAAACTATGAAACTAAGTGGAAGATGTTCATAAATAACCACTAAGTTATATATATTAATGTAAATGTCTTTGTAGAAGACACTCAGAAAAGACTGACTGGCAAATTTTTGGAATCGGAAAGGGAGGTTGGTGTGTTTCTTGGAGAAACCCCTCCACTAGCTGGGATGAAAGAAGAGCAGGAGAAAGCAATGCATTTTCTCAGGTAGGTAACCATCCCTTCTCCTGGAAAACAAATCTATCTCTAGACCTTGATACCTAAAAGTAGGCTGTCAAACTCACGTTTGGGAACCTGAATAAGTGGCCTTTTTCCATTGGCAGCTGTGTGTGTTTGGAAAATCAGGCCATTTATTTTGGTACCTAAATACAGAAATAAGTGTCTGACAAGGCACCCATGTTTAGAAACTCGGACCTGAGCTGAAAAATAGGGAACGCTTTGTACAAGTTGCTGAGCATCCTCAACTCTCAGAAAGTCACCAAGAACTCACCAAAAGTTGGGGCACTTCACCCCATATGATCAGGTCCTTAATGAAAGAGAGGATCATTTTCCTACATCACATTCAGATTTACCCACTTAGATATTTTTGTAAAGATGTTTGTTTCTGAGATTATTCACAATTTATGACTGTTACTTCATATCCAGGTCAAACACCACCAACAGTATTATTTCAAGACTACATTTCTTCAAACCAGGCAACAGCCAGAATGCAGTTTTTTAAGTGTGACCAAAATCTGTTAGAACCTGCACTCACCAACATCTAAATTTTATACAGACTTTTTTGCATTACTGTGTTTTTTTTCTCATTCTCACTAGGTCTGAGACTTTTCTTATACAAAATAAATAGTATTTCTTGGTTTGCCATTCTGTTTTCATTCCTTCCTTAATTTGAACAAATGTTTAAGATGAAAAACAAATTAAGTGTTGACATTCTTTTGTTTATGCCCTTGTATTTCTCTGAGTTTTGGATCAGGTCCTTACAGCATGTCATTAATCAGCTTATACAGTTTTATCCCCATAGTTATCCTTGACATAAAATATTTTGCATCTATTAAAAATACTTTATCAAAGGCTATTTTGGATGTGATCTTGCAAACATGTTCCAGTGACTGTGATAGGAATTCCATATCTGAGCTGTTGGGTCTGTTTTTTTACATTTATAATCTGAAAAATGAAGCTGTCAAGGAAATTAGGCTATTGTTTCTAGTGTAATGTACTGATAGTACTTTCAGCTGCAAAATAATGCATCTGATGCAGAATTAACTGCATCATTCATTCAGCATTGTATTCTGTGCCTGTGATAAACAATGCTGTCTGGTGGGGCTGTTTTATAAAGCTTGGTATTTTGGCATTTGAAAAGAGTGTTTTTAGTGGAGTTTTGGTGGTGGATGTTTACCTTCAAATCTACACGTGGCTTGTCAGGTACACCTTTATTTCTTTTTTCTAATTTGTGGACCAAAATGTAGGCAGGTGTAGATCAATTAACTGCAGTGGCTTTATGCTGTTTTATACCAGCTGAGGATCTGGCTTTGTATTTTCAAAGTAGAGTGTGGCAGGAGCTCTTGCCGGTAACCACAGTGATTGCACTTCACTCACACCCTGTGATGTTTTTCTTTGGTAGCAGCAATAAAAGTGCTTTTGAGAGTCAGATGACATGCCTGGACCTGTCCAGTCGTCTACCCCTTCTTTGGTTTCCAAGCACATTCTTTTAGAACTATGCAGACACGAGGTTTAGAATTTTGCATCAAATCCACTGCTTAGCAGGGACTGGAGCATGGATAAGAGCTGGAAGGCTTCAGCTCCACTCAGGGAAAATTGAGGAAATTCTTGTTGGTTGTGGGCAGCTGTCATGAGACTCACTGGAGGTTGTTTAGGTTTCCAGGACCAGGAGATTGCCATTTGTGGTGCACCTCCTGCCCTTCTTGTTGAATCCACAGCTCTTCTGATTGCCTTAGTACAGGGATGGGCAAAATACAGCCTGTGGGCTGGATCCAGCCTGCCAAGGGATTTTATCTGACCCATGATTGGTCCCTTGGCCCCACCTAGCCCAGCCGCGGGAGGCAGTCCGAGCTGGTCCTGCTGCCCTTGGGCACGCAACAGTGTTGGGTTGGTGTGGCAGCTGGACTTAGTTTCTCAGAAGCCCCAGCAGCAGCAGCTCATTCTAGCTGCCACCACTAGTGTCACCTCTGACACAGGGCCTGCTGCCTGGGCACCCCAGCCCATCTGCCCTCCACCCGCTGCCAGGGGTACCGGATGGAGTGGGCAAGCAGGGTCTCCATGGAGACCAGCCTGGGACCTGCACAGGCAGGGCACGCTTAGCTGGGTGCATGGGATGGGGCCACAGATAGGTGGGGAGCAGCCTCTAGGAGCAGGATGGGTGGCTGGTGCTGGGGCCAGGATCTTGGGGTGGTGACAGCATGGGGCCATACTTATTACTCCTAACAGATGTTCCAGCCCAAGGATATCCAAAGGCAGGATTTTATCTGCATCCTTTACATCACTTCCATAATCCCCAATTTGGTCTTTGAACAGAACACGAACGGATCAGTTTGAGACCATCAAGGCTCAGGAGCTGAACCATGCAGAATACAAGAGAGGTCAAATTCCCATGCTGCTGAAAGAAAATGTTGAATCTGATAAGTACTTGGCAACAACTAGAATCACTGGAGAGAATGGGAACTCCAAAGAAATACAAGTAAGTGCTGCTCTGTCTGATAGTCTGTTCACTTTTATATGGGTTCTTTGTCTTTATTGTACTCAAGCCCTTTCAGCAATATCTGGGTGTCAAACGGCATTGGTGTAGGCTGCTAGGCTGTAACTTATGTCCGGTTATTAGGGCTGTGTGAAACAGCACCATTCCGTTTTGACTTGCATTTCAGCGTTTCAATGGAACAGTGTTTCATTTCGAATTTCATTTTGATTCGAAACCACTGTTCCATTTCATTTTGTCGAAACAATTTCACTGTTTTGACGCTGTTTCAACATTTCACCCATAGGCTATAATGGGGAAGCTCGAAACAGCCTATAACTTTGTCATTTCTGGCCTGATTTGGATGAAAACTGCAGGAATGGTAGCCCCTTCTGAGGGCATGAAGCCTGCGAAGTATCAAGGAGATAGGTGAAGGGGTTTGGGGGAAACTGCACCTCAAGCTGCAGACAAGCAAAACTCATGACATGGGTGACACTGTGTGTGTTAAGGCACAGCAGGGTGAAAGCTGCAGGCTTGCTAGCCCCTGCTGAGGACACGAAGCCTGCCAGCTTTCAAGGAGATAGGTGCAGGGCTTCTGGGTTCTGGTGCCCTGCACCTCTGGCTGCTGACAGGCAAAATTCATGACATGGGTGCTTGTGGAACTATGTCTGTCCTGGGTTACAGGGGGGTGAAAACTGCAGGCCTGCTAGGCGCTGCTGCAGCCATGAAGCCTGCTAGCTGTCAAGGAGATAGGTGCAGGGGGAATCTGGGTTCTGGGGCCCTGCACCTCTAGCTGCTGACAGGCAAAATGCGTGACAAGGGTGGGTGACACTCTGTGTGTGTTAAGGTGAACCCTCACTCAACTGACACCAAGGCAGAAAGCAGGGCAGTTCAAACAATGCTGCCTTTTATGCGGTTTTTCCATCCCTCCCCCAGAGCACTGGGATTGGAAGGGACCTCAGGGAAGGATGACTGTCACTGGCCAGCTGCATAGTCAATAACAAGAGTGGTCCTTCCCCCTCCCTCTCCTCACTTTAGTTTTTGTTTCCCTGCAGGCAAGACCAGCTTGAACTTCAAAACTCAAAACATTTCGAAAATTTTGAAATGTTTTGACTTGCCTCATTTCATTTCGAGGCTGTTTCAAAGCTCTCTGTTTCATTTGAATTTTGCTGTTTCGAGCTCGAAACAAGTTGAAACAGCATCGAAACAAAACTGCCGGCGAAATTTAACCAGTTATGTTGGGATGTAATGGTTATGTTCTATTACTACACACACCAACACAGCTACAACCATGTTGCAGTATAGCAGTGGACATTGGTTTGCTTTGTGGTGAGAGATTGCAGGAAACCCAGAGTTTCCCATGCTCTTGAGTGGCCCTGGCAGGGGCTTTGGGTGTTGAGGGGCCCAATCCTATGCACCTGGGAATTCCTGAAACAGGGACCTGATTCTGAAAGTTATTGAGCATGTGCAACACTCATTCACATAATCTGGAAAGGTAGGTATTCACCATTTGGTAGCTGATGGTGTCTTCCCTAGATTCCTGTTAGCACATCTTCTGTCTTGCACAGGATTACTCCTTTTCCTTGTGCTCCTTTTTCTTTATTTGGGTCTCCTCTAATCTGGATGTTTCCTTTATTATTGCTGTGTATCTTAATATCTCTTTTTGCCTTGTTCCTGTCATAAAGAAAAATCATGGTAAAGTATCAAACAAGATGGTAGAAGTTGAGCTTTGCTCAGAATGTTCTTGGAATGGTGCAGTAATGTCACATGCCTTCGTCTAATGGCAGATATTAAAGCAACAGATTGCAGGGCTCCAGGAGGAATTCAGAAGAAATGAGTCCCACTGGCATGCTGCCCATGGCCAGCTGAAGAGTCAGATTGAGATGCTGACCAAACAAAACCTGGAGCTTCGAGGTGAGCTCCGAGTTTCAAAGCATCAGAGGCTGGAATCAGAAAAAAAATCCAGAGTTGTGGATTTCAGAAGCAGAACATCAGAAACCCCGGTATGAAAGAACCTGTTGCTCATGGGTATTTTTTGAGGAGTGGAAATGTCTTGTATAGCAATGTATAATTAATCTTGGTGTAGTTTTACATATATATTTAATTCAGTTGTAATGAAACGTAATCAGGGTTAAGTACCTAAGCTTCTGTAGGCTTTTTTGAAGATGTCATCCCAAATAAATATTTATTTTTTGTTTTTTAAATTGCCCATAATCTGTCTGCTAGTTACAGTGATCCATGCTTTTAATACAGAGTCTGGGTCACAAAATTCCAGCAGTACCTTAATCAATGTAGAGGACACCCATGCACAACCATCAACATCCTAATAAAAACAAAGGTTAAGGAAGGCAAAATATTCTTTGAGCCAGATTCTCTCTCCCACTCCACCTACTGTAGTTCACTTCAGTGGTTCAAGACAGCCATTAAAAACTGTAGCTCCAGGCACTGAAGAGACCCTCTCTGCGAGGGAACCGTCAGATGGCAGAAGGGAGTATAAATCAGGTATGGGGCATAGACCTGAAATTGCTGTAACTTAGATTAGGGCTCATACAATTCTTGCCTATGTGCAGGATCCAAGGGAGCATAATGTAGTCAGATGGGGAATTTAAGTCTTTGTGTTTACATTTTAGAGTCTTTCTGTTTCATTTGTCAATACAGCCAATAAGCTTTCCAGTTTCAAGGTCTGCTTAGTGTGTGACTATTATTCTGTATTGGTTTCTTCAATATATGAGGCCACCCCTTGTCTAGTGGAGTAATGATTATCTTCGTATTTGTGAGATTGGATTGTTATAATAAAAAACCTAAAGGGGGTTTTTGCCACATGGAAAAAAGGAACAAATGGTTAGTTCTGCTAGGCATGAAGAATAAATTGTTGATGTGTTTGTTGTAAATTCTCCATTAGGTGTCAGAAGCTATTCTGACAGGATTGTCATCCCTGGCTAAACGGGAAGAAAGCCCATTGAGAGGCAGCCATAAAAGTCGAAGCTCCACTCCCATGGGCAGGAGAACACCATTGGAGAAACAGCATCCCAGAGATGCAAATATCAAAGTATGGATAAAACCTGAGGACTGAGAGTATGAAATGTTAACTTGTTGTTTCCCTACTTTGAATGGGGCTGTCAAGATTGGATGTTTGTCTCAAGAGTGCTTGTCTTTCTAAATGATATATGCCATTGTTCAAACAGAAGTTATGGGCTTGAGGCAGGAATTACTGAGTGAAATTGTAAGGTTGGTGTTATGCTGTATGTCAAACTAGGAACAACATTTTCAGAAATTCAGATGTGACTGAGAAACTTAAATTTCATCTTCAGAAATGACTTAGGCACTTAAGGGCCTAAGTCTCATTAAAGCATAATAGGAATTAGGCTTTAAAATTACTTACATGATTTTCAAAACAGTTTGGGTACCTAAACATGCAAATAAGTGCCTAGCAAGATTTCAAGATCGCATACGGAGGTTAGGTATCCAGTTGTCATTGATGCCATAAATGTTGATAATGAAAGCATTGATTTCAGTGAGATTTAGATATCAGTTTGCCTCTCTAGTTGCTTTTCAAAATCCTAGTGGGCACTAACATGCATCTTTAGTCTCATAAATGCCTTTGAAAACCTCAACCTTTAGAGACTCTGAGCATTAACTTTCAAGCAAAACTAAAGGTGCCTAAGTCACTTTTGAAAACAAGGTCTTAAGTCACTTAAGTGCTCTTGAAAATGTAACCCAGAGGATCATGATCGTTCTTTCTGACCAATTCTAATTCTGTTGAAGTGAATGGGAGTTTTGCAGTTAACTTCAATGTGGTCAGATTTTCACTCTATAAATTAAATAATGTCAAACAAGTAGATATCCTTCTGCAGTATTTGCATTCTGTTTATAGCCTTTTGATAATTTTATAAAAACCAGAATATGAGATGAATTAGCAGAAGTGAAAGTGGCTTATCACTGGGCCAGCTGATCCCATTCTGTCATTCTGACAGATCCCTTCAACTAGCAGCCCCTGACTGAGGCTGTTCCCTCACAGCCCAATTCACAGTGAGACTGGTGATAGCTAGGAGAAGGATTTTTGAGCTGAAGTACCATCTCCACAAGTGTGTGCGCCATATTTGCTTGTTTTTACTTTCTCAAGTAATACTTCTCTGACTCCTTCTATTGCCTGGCTTTATGCCCTCTGCAGTGTTGATCTAGGAGTTGTAGGCCAGACCAGAGGTGTCTATGAATCACAGGGTGCATCTACACATGCAATTAGCATGTAACAATAAACTCCAGCACAGTTTGCACTAGAGTTTATTTCTTGTGGGCACAGTGTTTACAAGTGCACCTGGGACTACAGCACATTTTGCTGGGGTGAAGCATCCCCAGGCTGCCAGGAGGTCCAGGATTCGTCCTACCAGGCTGGACTTTCCGTCTTGGCTCAACATGCTGCAGAAGGGCTGGCTGGGGCACAAAGATGCTATAGTGTGGGGGCTAGCTGGCAGGCAGCCCCTGCACTGTAGCACCCTCATAACCCAGCCAGCCCCTGTCGCTATCTACACGTGTGTTTTGGCACGTGTAGCTACTTCTCCGTAGGATAGTACTTGTCCTGGACAGTACTACCCTACAGTGGATTTAGTTAATTTACTGAGCCATAATACAGGTGCACAAGTAGATGGTGATGCTTTACTGCAGATCTAAATAGTCAGCTCCTCAGTAAAACACATGGGTAGATGCACCCACATTAATACAGATTGCCCTGACCCTTTCTGTTGCCTAGCTCTGTGCTGTCAGTCAATCAGGGTTGATCTAGGATATCTATGTATCACAGGGATGTCTATGAATCACAGGTGTATTGTGGTATGGGACCTTCCACCAACAGGAGCAGATGTCTAGGCTGAAAAACCATTCCTGTAATACTTAGCTACTGAGTATTTAGTAAGTACCATCCTGAAAGCCCACAGTTCATGATAGAGGTCACTCTGTTTAAAGACCACAATCTTTTTTTTCCAAAGTCAGGGAAAAAAGATAGAAAAAACATGGTATTGTTCCTTCACCAAATCTGTGAGACCTATGGAGTGTAGTTTACCTTCTGGGTGCTCAACCCACCTGCATAGGAAAGGCTGTCTTAGCCATAGTTCCTGAGAAGTAGGAAGTTGCCCTCTGGACCAGCTGCTACTTGAAACAGACAAGAGGACTCAGACAAATCTGAAACAGACTGGTTAGCATGATTTCTAGTCTCCTGAAACAGGTCTCAAAGAACTGGAAAATGCTGCCCATACTTTGATTTGACACTGGAAGAAAGTACTTGTGAGCACATGAATATGCTGGCAGATGATCTGAATCAAGATGTCAAAGCTCAGGTAAGTAGGACATTTAAAACAACATAGAAAATATCGGAGGACGAAGAGAGTATGCTTGGCATAGGAACTGCGCATGGCTGGTTAAATCTAAAGTAAGGACTTAGCTGTGTTTCTTTTGTATTGGAAATCTCTGTTACCCCAGTCTGCTTTTTCTAGAGGATTCTGAAAACCTAGGCAGAGATAATTCTATGAACGTAGATGAATTGGGTGCTTGATGTTTTTGTTCAGACCTGAGACACTCTAGAAGACATCGACTGAAGGCAGATGCTAATTCTACTGAGGAGGGATATGTGACTTTTCAGAAGCTAGCTGGTGTATTTTAAGTAGCATCTTAGGGTGTGTGCAGATGAAACAGGGGCCCTAAATTGAAGCAGTGGGTTTTTAAAATCACTGCTTCAATTTAGGGCCCTTTAAACCCCTGTGTCGTGCACACACCTGAACTTATTTGTCTGTCCAGTGTGTGGAGAGGTCCCTGGGCTGCAGGAGGGGGCTGGTGCTTCCCTCCACAGCAGCGGCAGCCCCCACCAGGCAGCACCCGCCTGCTGGCACCTGGCTCAGGCAGTCCCAGGGGGCACTGCAGCCGCAGAGGAAGCACTGGGCCCCTGTGCAGCTCAGGCAGGCAGGTAGGCTCCAGGGGAAAAAAAAATGCAGGTTCTCCGCTTTTCTTGGGCAGAGCCTGCTTTCTTGGGCTGCTGCCAGGCTGCCTGCATGGGCTTCCTGCAGAGCCCCTGAGCTGCATGGAGCCTAGTACTTTGCTCTGCAGCTGTAGGGCAGTAAACTAAAACTCCTCAGAGGAGTTTTAGTTTGCTGTGCCCTGAGTTATTTAAGGCTCATTATGCTGCTGAATTAGGTACAGCGGCTGGAATTACTGTGCAATACGCTGCTGACGCATGCAGACACCAACATCATTAAAGCGGTGCAAAAGCATTTAACTTGCTTTAAAGTGTCGTGCACATATGCCCCTCATTTCATCTATACATGGCCTTAAAGACCAGTTGTTTGAAGACTGTGAAGTGTATGTTAACAAAGCACTAGGATAGGGCAGCCAGGCTAGCATAAACTGCAAAATTCTGCAGCTTTGTATTAGCCTATGTATGAAAAATGAATTAAATATGATTATTGCATTAGGGGAACAATGCAATGTCTGTATTAAATCCAAGGATATTTAGAGTGAGGCATATTACTGTAAGGGCTTTGTAAAAAGTTAATAAATTTAAGAGTGTGTTGAATGAGATAACCAACCCAACAAATCAGTACTTCATAGTAGGAGTCACAAAGTCATACATCACAAAGAAAAGAGTTGCCTGTAAGAAATCTAGAAAGGTTAAGTTAGATTATCTCACGTGCAGAAAACTAGAGGATGTAAGTCTACATGAGTGGCTGACTGCTTAACCAAGTGCTAAATGATTGTGTAGTAACTGGCGTTACTGCACTGTCTCATCACCGCAGTTATTTTTAGATGCTATTGCATAGTAGGAACAAGCTATTGTGCAGTAGCTTATTACAACTGTGCAGTAGCGTCACTGTTGCAGTTCACGCCTGGTGACATTACAGCATTGTAGCAATGAGCTACGACGCAGTAGCATCTCATGCAGATGTACCTAATGGTAGCTAAAAATAATGCAACAATTGAAATTGACTTTGCTGTGATTTTATTAAAAAAAAAAAGAAGAGGTAACAGTTTTGTGGGAAACTCAATAATTTTAATTCCATAAAATCGTTTGGGGATCAATTTTAGTGTCTTTAATAGAGAAGATCTCTATAGTAGCAACATTTTTAAAATAAGACAGTTTAGTATCATGGAATGTGCTAATTAAGGCCCTTGGGGCTAAAAAGCTTGCACAACTTATCAAGCAGGTGGATGCCCACTGACAGCATTATGGTTGTTATGCCTTCTGGGTGGTGCATTGGCACACTGCATTGGTAAACAACCCTACTGAAATTAAGGAATGTCCTGAACTGCTCCTGCATCATCTTTGGTCACACAGACACATATGCTGCTTTATCAAATATTTTAAGTAGAACCAGGTGTGGTTGGAATAGCTGCACAGGTTTAGCAAGGTGCATAGACACCACTTGTTGGCCTGCTTATGTCAAGAGTTGCTAGTATTTAGGAATATATGAAAAGAAGTTTTGGTAAACAAAGCTGACAGACTGTCAGTAGAAAATAAAAAACCTGGAGTTTTTGGAGGCTGTCACTTTACACAAGAAAACATCCCTGAGAGAGTACCCAGTGCTCCTGGAGCAGGGGAGGTAGGTTGTTTTTTCATTTCTGGAAAAAAGAAAATCTATTTTTTTCTGTTTGATTGCACTGCTTTTATTAACGGTGGTTCATGTGTTTACTGTAGTGTAATCTGTTTGGTGGGTGAGCAGAGACTTCAAGCTATGTTTCATCAAAGCAAGGTAAAAATAATTTTTAACTTAAGTGTGTGTACACTTCATGGTTTGTTGAAACCTTATTTTTAAACAGATGGCATATATAGGCATATATGCATGGATGAGGGGGTGAAAGGCACCTTGTTCAAATTCACAGATGACACTAAGATGTGGGGAGAAGTGGGCACGCTGGAGGAGAGGGACAGGCCACAACCATATCTGGACAGGTTACAGGGGTGGGCAGATGAGAACAGGATGGGTTTCAATACTGACAAATGCATGGTACTGCACCTAGGGAGGAAGAACCAGCAGCATACCAACAGGCTGGGGAACTCCCTTCTTGTCAGCACAGAGGCAGAAAAGGATCTTGGTGTCATTATTGATTTCAAGATCAACATGGGCCGCCAATGTGAGGATGTGGTCAGGAAGGCTAACCACACCTTGTCATACATCCACAGATGCATCATGAGCAGGTCCAAGGAGGTGATCCTCCCCCTCTATGCGACATTGGTTAGGCTGCAGTTGGAGTGCTGCATCCAGTTCTGGGTGCCACACTTCAGGAGGGATGTGGACAACATGGAGAGGGTCCAAAGGAGGGCCACTCGCATGATCAGGGGGCAGCAGGGCAGGCCCTATGAGGAGAGGCTACAGGACCTGAACCTGTTCAGCCTCCACAAGAGAAGGCTGAGGGGGGGATCTAGTGGCCGTCTATAAACTGGCCAAGGGGGACCAGCAGGCAATGGGAGAGTCCCTGTTCCCCCGAGCACTACCGGGGTAACAAGGAACAATGGCCAGAAGTTGAATGAGAGTAGATTCAGGCTAGATATCAGGAGGCACTACTTCACAGTCAGGGTGGCTAGGATTTGGAACCAACTTCCAAGGGAAGTGGTGCTTGCTCCTACCCTGGGGGTCTTCAAAAGGAGGCTAGATAATCACCTAGCTGGGATCGTTTGACCCCAGCATTCTTTCCTGCCCATGGCAGCGGGTCAGACTTGGTCTGCTCAGGTCCCTTCTGACCCTACCAACTATGAAACTATGAAACATTTTAATCATAGTGAACTAAGCAGTTAAAGAGTAGTATTAACTAAAATCTTGCTTCCTCATTAACCAAGAGGACTAAAGGATTGTGGGAAAGAATAGGAGGGGTTTTAACTTAGAGTAGAGGGCAAATTGCTATTAAAAATAAATTATGAATATAGAGTATGCTTTTTCAAATGGTTTACAAAGCAGGGTTTAAAGCCTACACTGTGCTAAATGTGGTTTAGGGAACAAGTATGTGGACTTCTCTGTGACAAAAATATTTGCATGTATTCCCTTCCCTGTCAAAAGTATGTGACTATGTGTTTAGCTTTTCCAAGGGTTGATGTTTTGTATTGCTATTAGTTTCCTTGTTTTTCTCTAATATATGAAGTTCTAGTATACTATTTTATTTTAAACATAAAAGTAAACCATTTTGTCTTTGTGGGAAAAAATGTTCAGTTGTTGTCTGCATGCTTTAAAAGCACCTAACGATAACCATAATAATTGCCAAGGATATGAATTACATGGATGTTTTATCTGTGTGTTGTACTAATGTCATTCACAGTTCTGCTGATGCAAGAGAAGACCTTCAGCTTGAGTGTCAATACATGGAAAAGGAAAGAGAAGAAGGAAAGAATTGTTAGAAAAAGAAAATTTATCAACACAAGCATATAGTTGAACAATGGAAAAGATATGATTGCTTTATTTTTTTGTATATTTTATTTAAAAGCAGACTCCTTTTTGTAAAAATGAGGTAGGGGGTGTGAGAGAGAGAGAGAGAAGGAGAGAGAAATTGAGAGGGGTGTGGAGTTAGTTTTCTTATGAGGTTTTTTTTTTAATTATGTTTGATCTAAGTAAGTCTGCTGATATCATAGATAAATCTCCAGATTCAGCAGCGTTGGAGCTTCCAAAGGCCAGGAGGCTCATTCCAAAATCTTTAATACCAACACCCCAAAACAACATGGACATTTGGCCTGAGGGCCTTGTTACACCTTACACTGTGAGCCAAACAAGTGTTGATTGACTTGCTGCTAGCTTGAAGTGTGGAGAAGTCACACCTTCAACCTGAGTGGCCCATCTATGAGGAGTGGCCACACCTTAATGGAACAGGAGCTGGGTTGCATGGATCAGAGATAATCCTGCTCTGGTGTGGTGTAACTTTGAGCCACATAATAAGTGCTTTAAGCCACTTTAATGTGTTAATGTGCAGACAGTCCAGGGGTTAAGAGCTCCAGGAGCTGCTCAGAATAGGAAGTGTAACAATGTCTTGAGAATCAGAAACACTTAACACTTCCTCTGATGACAGAATTAAAAAAAAAGGAAAACCCTGGCCAAAAAAGTCTATGTAAACACCACTTTGGTTCTCCAGAAACCCATAATAAAGTTGAGAGAAGGAATAAAGAAAATCACAGTTCCAAAGCAAATGCTTTAGGAACTGTGAATAAAAAAAAATCCATGGACTGCAAATTCCCATGGTTTAGTAAGGTCTTCTCATGAACTATATGAAAATATTGGCAAAATATTTTCTCTCTCAAGAGATGGCTACTCATTTGTTAAAGCTTCTCGAAGATATAAAGAATATTGACATGTATTACTTTGTATATGTGTATTTCAGCGCATATGCCTGTAGGGTAAAGTTTTTATAGTGCCAAGTTAAGCAGTTAACTGGCAAAGTATAATGGGAATTTGGATCATGTCAGTAGCCTAATCTTTGTATTTTAAGCACTGTTAAGGAAAGGTCCTTTTCCTGTATGCTGAACCAAATGAACTCTGTGTATCTTTCACTTCTATTTTTTCTTTTAAGTTTGCCAGTTAGCTACCAGTAAGAATAATTTGTATGCTTTCTGTTATGTTATTTTTAATACACTTTTCTATCAATGTAAACATGTAAATGAACTAATAATATAGGATTTTAATCTGAAAACAAATTTAGCTATAAAAAGGATTGACTGAAAATATGTGCTCAGCTGAATTACTTCTTGTTTGGGAGTTATCACATGTGTTGTGGTGGCAATGTACCTCAACAGACCTCTTCCTGCATTGTATAAATATTTCATTATAGTCTTAATCAATAGTCCAATTGAATTACTCTGGTTTGGTTGCCTGAACTTTTTAAACCTAACTCAATAAGACACTTTAAAAAGGGAGCGGGTAGGTGCTGTTGTCTTAGAGGCTACTACTTTGGGTGGCAGAAGGAAGTCTCCAGCATGTAAAAATATATATAATACTTTAACAAAATGTGAACACTTTTCATCAGCTCATCTGTAGTTTTAAATAAAAGGATCAAAGGGTGATGCTCAAAATAAGCAGTATCTAAAATGTGCCAAGGCTTAGCAGGTGAGGCTGAGAGTGACTGAGCACCCCCCCCTAGTGGATGTAACTGTTACAAGTACCAGTGTACCAGGCTGTAGTGTTTATGCACACTCTTGCCAGTGATGACCCTAGCACCAGCTGGGTGGCAGCAGGCAACAATATATATTAGCAATCGCAAAACGAGTGTATTGACAGACTTGTAGAAGGAGAATCCAACAATCCTGAAAAAATGAATGCATAAAATCCCTCAAGGTTACTATGGAGCTAGCAAAGAACAGACAGAGAGAGCTTAGGACTATGTTGCATTATGAGGCATTTTGCTTTGTTAACTTGGGCAGGTGTTGGGGGCAGTGTGCGCCATGCACAACAAATGTGTGATAGTATGGATGCCCAGATCTGCATGGGTTTAAACAGCTGTGTTTGGAAGGAGGCAGATTTACTAAACCTTTGTTCATAGTAAGAAAATAAAGGAGTGTACTGAATACAGATTTCCTAAGTCAAGTCAGTAACTTGCTACAGAGTAATACAGAGATAATGAGCCATTAGGCACAGCATTTCCCTGTCAGAGTAATAGTTCATAGTTATAAGATCCCTTTCTGTGCAGTTGATTTACATATTGTAATAAGAAGGTTTTAGTAGATTTAAGCAATGATGGTTGTGATCATTTTTAAGTTGGGGACTAGTGTATCTCAGGATGCTTGATACATTATACATTCCAAATATATGTGTGTGTGTGTGTGTGTGTGTGTGTGTGTGTGTGTGTGTGTGTATGTTGTGTGTATACCATGCAAATGTGTGCAAGATATCAGTCTAGATAGCAGGGAGACCTGGTGGGAACTTAAAGGTATAGAATATCCTGTGAACTTTGTCAGGACCTTCATGGCTAAGCAGCTTGTGGGCATACATTTGGTGGGAAAGCTGGAAGTAAAATTCATAGCTCACAGAGGCAAGCTAATGAGTGTGAAGGTGAATGCCTTGAACTTTAATTTTATCAATGCTTTAAATTTCTTACCCATGAAACTGGCAAAGATGCCTCGGGCATTGCATTTTGAAGGGCTTGGAGACTATTTTCAGCATTCATTGCTGAAGTTGGAGGGGAGAGTGTTAAACTGAAGATCTGACTTGCTCAAGGGACAGGGGATTGTAGTCAGAATATTGCCAGAGCACATATGGAAGACTATAGGAGGAACAGACAGGGACCTTTCTTAGGTAAAGAACAGTTTCCTCCATCCTTGGACCCCAGGGATTTTGTTTTTAGGGTCTTGGACTAATGCTATCTGTCTCTATTAGAAGCCTATAGCCAATAAGCACTACTAATTTTACCAGTTGGTACCTATAGGCAAACAAGGGTGATGAATACTCATTAGGATCCACTGAAATAATTGGTGACAACTTTGTCTCCTTTTTGAAGTACTTTGTAACTGCCAAAGTTAAACTATACCTTCTACAAGGATTATTTTGGCCCCTGTTCATTGTTAAGGTAGATACCAGAATCACTGGTCCCTTTGTGTCTGCTGTGCAGCATCTAAACAGCAGCAGCATTGCACATCCAGGCTTGATGAAATGAGGGCCATTGCAGTCATCTGCTATAGGGTGGAATCACAAGTAGTTATGAAGAGGGGGCACAGGTTGGTAAGACCTTACACAATCTGGAATTTTCTTTAAAACTCATAATGTGTTGTCTCAGCATGCCAGATTTAACCTCTGGCAGAAGCATGATGTGTCCACATTTGATGTCTGACATGCTGACATGGAAAAGCAAAAGCAGTGCATTAGTGATCACCATAAGAAAGAAGACCTTAATTTACACAGAGATCAAATTGAGGCAAGCCTAGGTAAAAAGCAATTTTCTAACTTGTTTTTAAATTCCTTTTAAGAAAATTCTGGATAGAGTTCAAGCCTAACATCAGGCTTGTGAGAAATCCTGACAAACTTTTTGAGAGCCCCTTATCAGGTTTCTTTCTGCAAGTGAATTGATTATGAAACCATTTGTGTATTCATAAGGAGGCATTCTGAAATCACCAGCATGTTCATGACTGTATTCACCACTGCTTATGCTCATTTAGAGATGCATATTCTATTGGACAAGGCCTAGCAATATTGCCTGCTCCATAATACAGACTAAGGTATTTGAAGGTTGTGAGGGATCCTCCTTTGCAGAATTATTTAAGGGACAAGACAAGCAAGATCTCACCACACCAGTAGTACATTTACTAAGTTTGTGAGACATATTGGAAAGATCAGGTTTGAAAGCATGAAAGGTCAGTCTAAGAGTATTGCCTAGACCCTGTGCAACCCCCACAATCATAGACACAGAAGGGACCTTGAGGTTGGCAACCTCTGGTCCAGACTGGATTCAGCTAAGTGAAGGTATCTGGTTTGGAAGCAGCAATCCTGTGGTGGTAGGTGCCAGGTCAGGAGCACAGCACTGGCAAGAAGTGTTTCATCTTCAGAACCAACTGTGCTAATTTGGCCCAGCTTAAAAGCATTGCTGCAGACTACCTACATGCAGGTGTCTGTATTCCTAACAAGAAACACAATGATGTTCTTGAAACTCCTCCTTACCTTATTCTCCAGGTAACCTGTTCCTATCTTTTTAAGTTTGATGTTATTTTCCGTTTTTCTTGCCTACATCTCCCTCACTTCCTTGTTCTACCCTAACCTTAATCCTGTGCACTGGATCCAGTATGTGGGCCAGTCTGTGGGTCTAGTCCAGCCCACAGACTGGTCCTGAGCCCCTCATTTGGCTCATGGGACCAGATGGCTTCGGCCCCTGTACTGTGTGTCCCCTGCACCAGACAGGCTCCATATACCTCATGCAGTGCACAGGGCTGGTCTGAGACCCACAGACAGCACTGTGAACTGGATAATAAAGATCAGTCCAGTTTATGGGCTATACTTTTGAAACCCCTGCCTTAAAGGACACAGAAAACAATTGATTCACTGTCCTCTTTATAACTCTTTTACATATTAGAAGTCTGATAGCCTGCCCCCTCCAAACCGTATCATCTTTTTTTCCTACCACAACAGACTCCCGTGGAAACCCAATAAAAATGCCTGAAGGAGACAGCAGGGTATGAGAATTGATTTACTGTCAGTTTCTTTTTCAAATGTGGGTCTGCTGACTGAAAACGTATCTAGTGGTGTGACAAGAACGTTTGAAAGCTACTTATTAAGGCCTCCCAACAGAAGGAAGATTATATTACGTTCATCCTCTGAGTTAAAAGCAGTAATTTCTGAAATACTTCTAAATGTCATAAAAGAGAAACAGTACTGACACAAAAACAAGCATCTCCCCTGAAAAAGACACCCAAATGCATAAAAAGTATGTGTAATACTGAGCAGTTACCTAGGCTCAAAAAGACAGAACAAAAGACAGAAAGAAAGCTTGTGAAACAGTTTGGGGAGTTCATTAACGTAGGGCGCAGACAGAAAGGACAATTTTTGCCCGCTCTGGCCACAAAAAGCGGTCTATAGCTGTGACCCAACACAAGTGCATGGCTGTAGACCACTTCAAAAATGGCCAATCAGGTGAAAATCTGAACCTTCATTGTATGAAGGTTCAGGTGAAGATATTTCAAAACAGAGAGTCTTCCGTAACTTGTGTCTGCACTGCCTGCCAGCCTCCAAGGTGTTTTCAGAATGGGAGCGGGGAAAGAGAGTGGAGGGAGTTTGGTTTGGGTTTTTTTTCAGCCCCGGCTGGAGGGTGTGGTGGGTGTACTGGACCAGCCCCCCCCCCTCCGGGGGTGGGTAGGACTCCAAATCACCCATCCCCCCTCCAGTGCCGACTGGGGAACCCCTAGAACAATCTCCCTCTGCTCCCTTTCCCGCCTCCCATTCTGAAAACAGCTGGGAGAGCAGTGGCCTCAGCTGTCTCAGAGGCCATGACATGGTACCGTGTGTAAGAAAGTTTCCTTTGCGTAAAGAACCATTGATAAAATACTAGCTATACAGGGTCCGTGTTCACATGTGGCCAAACAGGATGTTTCTTCTCTATTGTCTCTATAACATAATCAAAAAACCTTTTACTCGGTCATATTGACAGTGACATTTGCGAAACATATGGTTGTTATTAGGTTATTAGGTTTTATAAAAAAGCAATTCATTCTTGATCTGGAGATGGGACAAAGGGCAAACAAGGTATAACCCTATGTGAACTCCCTGTTAGCAGGGCACATTCTTTATCAGCCATCTATACCACATTCCTATACTCTTCCCTGCTCTTCCCAGTTTCAGAGTCCAAGTTCAGTGGGTCACTTCACCAGACGCATACAAGCAACAAAACTAATACCATACTGTTTTAACCTGATGAGTTTTTAAGTTTGAGTTTCCACTGAGGGCTTTTTTACTCATGGAGATAGCAATAACTGCTTTAGCTAGCTTGTCCCCTGGTTAGTAATGTATCTGCCTGTGAAGATACTAACCAGCATTATCCCTGCAGGTTCTACAGGTATGTAATACATTTTCGCTAACAGTTCCTCCTGTGTGTGATTAAATTTAATGTGAGAATGGTAGTTTCACCTACACCACTAACACAGCAAAAAAAAAAATCATTAAAATATATTTTATTAACCAAATGTTGGAACACAACAGATATCTTTGAAAAATGGACATAAGGACCCATGCTGTGACAGGATTAGGAATTTGCAGGCCTCTCTGTCCTTTCACATGACACATCTTTGTCCTGGACAAAAACATCTGATGGAACCTAGATTCATCCTCACAGGACTACCTACATGCAGATTTCCAAAGGCCTATAGAAAAGCAGCATCCAGTTTTCAAATATATCATACTTACTCAAATAGAAGATGGCCCTGATGATAAAATGACCCCCAAAATTATCCCTATGCCAACTGTGGGGGAGGGGGGACTCGTATTTGACTAAATAGGATAATAGAAATCTGGATAAGTCATCATTTTAAAGATTTATTCAGTCTTAGTTTGTTCTATCCCTGTTCAATCTGCTTTGACTTCCAATACCCATCTACATTTTTTGTAATGTCTTGCATTCTTGAGCTTCACTGCTCTTCTTTAGATCACTTGGTAGCTCAGCGTGTTCATAAACAGTGCGCTCCAGGCTCCATTTGGGCGAAAGGTAGCAGTCATATCCCACTAGTTCTGAGACAACTTGGAGATTTTGAGCTTTAGGCATATTAGTGTCTCTCTTGCTTGATTGCTCTGTTAATGGTAAAGGCCTTATGATGGTGGTGCGGGGATATATATTTTTTTCAGTGTTTCTCTGATGTCAGAAAATATCTTACAGCCTTCAAGCAAGTCGGCCTCTTTCTCACCTTGAAGGCTTCCAGGATTGTAGTACTGAGCAGCTAGTTATCTGATATGTTTGGCTGGAGGTCCCATATCCCATAGCCCCCAGTACACTTCTGTTGAGGGTTGCAAGGCCTGAATCAATCTCAGCTGATAGATTCATAGAGAGACAGAATGTGGAAGGGGTTAGGGGCACTGCCCTACCCCAGAAAATAGAAACAAGCACTAATGACATGCATCCCAGTGCTTGCAACATTGAGGTAGTATCTAGTGAAGGGATTTTTGAGCCCATGCGTTACTTTGAATTGGTCTGACAGTTGTGGCTCGGGGGAAACTGTCCAATTAATGGAATGGTAACCCTGAGGTTAATATTGTCTCATTCTGTTATCCAGTCAGAGAGAGAGAAAAGTGAAAAGCAAACAAGCAGCATAAATACCGAAATAGTAAAGTGTTGTCTTCTGAATTTCTGAAACAAGTACATTATTTATACTCACATTACGTAAGGATTGCAGTGACATTTTTTAAACATTACATTTTCCATTTAATGCAACAATATTCAATACCTGCTAGGCAGCAAAAAGTGCACTGGAAAAGACTGAGTCTTTAAAATCAGTAACAAGGGAACAGAGAGAGAAGATATCATCTGATCGCCTCCATAGCAGAAGTGCAACACCCACTGGTAGGAGAACACCCCATGCAAGAAGATTAACACCATTTGAGCCTGATAAGGTAACAAATCAGTACTGATTTTCATTATTTATAGTTACAGTGCAATATTCAGAGACCTTGGTTGGGATCATAGTCCCTTTATGACATATGCTGTAGAAGAGAGCTGTGCCTGTGGAGCTTACAAACCAGAAAGACACACAACATACATGAGGAATGGGAGAAAGAGCATTAGAAAAGCAGTTAGCTCTGGTTTTGTAATGAGCTACCAAATGTTGACTTTCCACAGCTGCCTCTCAGCTTAGCCATTAGCAGAGATCCTGGTTTTCTCTGTTTAAAAATCCCAAATTCTCTGATAAAAATTGCAAGTTCTATGATTAAAACCCCTCAAATTTGTGATTAAAATGAAATGCCACTATATATATAGGTATCAGTTGAACACAATGTTTTATCAATATATTTACTATTTTAAAGCAATTTGGAAGCCTACCAGTCCCTCAATCACTGTAATAAAGTAAATTTAAAATTTTGACATTTAATTTTGGGTTTTTGCTCACCAAGATGCAGGTCTAGCTGCCCCTTCTCCCCTGCTTTGTGGTGATGAGCCGCCCTGATATGCTGGTCCCCTGCCCTTTCCATTATCCCTCACTCCTGACTCACAGCCCGCCCCCCAGCCTTGGTGGTGCCCTTCACTCCCCAATCACAGTCCCATGCCTCCCGCTAGCTGCCAAAGCTACAGGGCCAGGCACTCAGGTTCACAGCTCCCTGCCCCCCACATCAGTGCTCGAGTCCCAGTGGCTGCTCATGGGAGGTGGCAGCTGCTGTGGCAGAGCAGAGCACAGAGCCTGACTCCCCCTTTTCCCACGGGCAGCACGGCTGAAGTGGAGTCTGTAGTGGGAGGGTGTAGGCTGCCTGTTTTGGGCTCAGGTGGGGGTGGACCAGCTTCCCACCACTGTGCACACTCCTGGGGTGGGGCTTGGGGGCACATACCTTCCAGACTTGTGAGTGGGACAGAGGCAAGTGTGGGCTGCCCACTGCAGGCTTGGGCTCCCTGCCTTGCTGCCCTTCTCTCAGGGCCTCTGCATCCCAGCAGGTGGGACCTGGTGTGGTAGGGCAGAACAGGGTCCAGCACCACCACTGTGAGCCCTGTGTCACCATGGTGAGGTTCCATCCATGCTGCCATCCCTGCTGCTGCTGGGCAGGCAGAGAATACTTCGCCATGGCAGAGCAGGGCTCCCAGCAGTGGTAGCATTGAGCTTCCCTGCCCCTCCCCATTCTGCCCTGCAATGCCAGGTCCTGTCTGATAGGCCATGGAGGCCCCAGGAGGAGGTAGATGGGCAGGGAGCCCTGAGCTCACAGCAGGGAGTCCACCCCACCCCTGCCCCACATACAGATCTGGGAGGCATGTGCCCCCCATATCCCTCCTGGCAGGGTGCGCAGCAGTGGGGAGCCAGCACCACCCCCCAAATGAGCTGCCTATGGCTCTGTTTTGCTTACTGCCTGGGCCTTATGGTCGCACATTCCAGCAATGAGCCCCAAGCCCCACATACTGCCTGGGCTGGGCAGCAGCCCCAGGCCCATCCCCAGCCCCAACCCTGCCCAACTCCCTCCCTTACTATGGGGGCCTCAATTCTACCCCTCCCCCACCAGACTTACTTGCGGGGAGCTGCTCCCCAGGATGCCTGGCAGCCATGTGCCAGGAAGGAAGAAGAAGGAAGTTTTTCCTCTTAAAATGAGACAATTTGTCTTTTACTGCATTTTACCATGGCGAACAGAAAACTCAGATCCCCAGCCATTATGTACAGGTTCCTCTTTATGTTGCCTTACAATCAACATTTTTACCTAGATATGTTGGAGTGATGGAAGAAATTGCTCCTGTTATATATTTTCTGGTTAATTTCTGCAGAACCAGAAGGGAAATTATGTGTTTACTGCTCACTCTTCCTTCATCGTCCATCCTTTTCTTCAGTCCTTTCACCAACACATATCTTAAGCTTTCCCTAGGCATGGATTTATTCAGGAAGTAATATTCCTGATTAACTGCATGCATAGATACTCTTACAGTGCGATAAGTATGCCTTGTTCATTTGCATTGTAAGTACTTGTGCACTCTGATTCTAGAACCCATATGCCTTGTTCCTGGTTACCTTAACCTGCTCTTGGGTGAGCTTACTAGGAACAAGGCATTTTTACTTTAGAATAAAAGTATCCACACGTGGCATTGCTCTGGAATAACTAAAAAGAACATAGGCCTATAAGGAATCTCTTGGATCATCAAGTCTGTCCTATTAGTGTATACATTATATATTTCCATTAGCAAATTGTTTTGGAATAGTTTTTCATGGAGCGTGCCTTCCATACACACAGCAAGGAGGTTCAGTGTAGTTTTGTGTCAGGTCAAGAACCTTTAGGCATAGAGGTGGTTCTTCAAGTTAGGCCTGAAAGGGTCCCTAAAAAGATGCTGTCAGCTGTGACTCAAATCCAAGAGAAATTACAGTTTCAGCTTCAGAGGACATCATCTCTGACCATTTGTACACTGAGAATTCCCAAGTTACAGCAATGGTATGAATGATTCCATATGGTGAACCCTCTCCATTTTGATTCAGGTCACACATCGACCCTCTTATACTGAACCAAGAGCTTATGGATGGAAGTCACTTGTGCCAGTCTCCCACCCAAATGTGTTTGAGGACATTAACTCATCGTCTTATGTAAAAGGTAACATTTTTTGGAAAGCGTTATTGCTACCAGCTGTAATCTACAAGTGAGTCCAGTGCATCCTTCTTTTGCTCTAGGAAGAGGCAACACTTCATGTTGCTGTAAGTAAGAATGACCTTGCCTCTGCAGTAATAATGGGTTGAATGTGGGAGTCAGCATTTTCTTTCATGGACTTTGAAAAAGGTGTGGAACAACCTTATACTTCAGCTTTTTCATATGCCCTCATTGATTTGTTTTTTTTCACCTGGTAGACAGGTATTCATCTACCTCCGGTAGTTCGGAGGACATGCCCCTCTTGCACAGCCAGAATGACAACGTATGTAGCTCAGCTTCCTGCAGTAACAATGAGGAAGCACAGGTATGTTTGTGTGTGCAACAGTGTAATGATCCACTAAGGTTTAAGACTTTAGCTTCCACAGACAGCATGCTAAGTCCTAGTTCCAGTTTGGTGAAAGGCAAAATAGCACTGATTTCAGTGGTACCAATAATCTGTCTGCTTTCCTTTCCCACCCATTGTTTGGCAGTGGGCTCTATTTTTAAAAATATTGTCTTATTTTACAAATGTCATTGTAGGTTTCTTTATCAAAGTAGTCTCATGTAACAGTTTGGCATAAGCATGTTTACAGGCTAACTAATCTATATTTTTTTGGGCACAGGAGAAAGAGAATCTTAGCTTTAAAAAGGCTCAAAAATCCCTGAAACCTTTGACTAAAACTACGTCCTTGACTGCCTCCAGAAAAAATGGCATAACTTCAAGTACCAGCACAACACCTACAGGAGGTTCTCAAAACTTTCTGGATGCTGAAGCAAAGGTTTGAACTTACTTTAGGTATTGCCTTTTGTGCTGATTTCTGACAGTACCAGCTCCAGCCATGCCGCTGTGTGCTGCACTAATATGTTTCATCAATCCATGCAAAATGAAATTCATAGATTTATTCATTGATTCGTAGATGTTAGAGGCTGGAAGGCACCTCACAAGATCATTGGGTTCAGTCCCCCTGCACTTGGACACCATTTTTGCATGAGCAAAAAAGAAAGTCCCCATTTCAACCTTCTTTCCTAGCCACTCTAAAATAGAACATTTCTTTCACAGGTTAATATTAGCTGAGAGTCTCCTAAAACTTCAGGCTTTCTTATTGCTTGATAAAAATGTGTACAATATTGTGAGATAGAAAAAACTTTCTTTCCTATCTACAAGACTTATCTGCTCACAGCTCCCATGCAAAGCTTAAAGAAGCAAAAGTAAATATTTTATTCTCCCCCCTACAATTTAGCTGCCACTTCACAGCTGTGCAGCGTGTGTTTTCCATCTGTTGCCTGACATTGCTAATGTACTTCCCAAGGCTTTGCTGCAAAGGCAGCACTCAGAGGCTTTTGAGATGTCTTGAAATAGATAGGCAGGCAGCAGACAAAAAAAGCGCCGAACTGATTTGGGTTGTAGATAGATCTCGACAGGGGAGAGAAATAAGAATAGGAGGCAGTTGCATTTGAGAAGGGAAGCCACTGGGAAACATGTCAAGGAAGTAATGCTGAAGCTGAGGGAGGGCATTATATTAGTTGTGAGGGATTAGGCCTTGCTAAAGAACAGTGCAGAGGATAGACAGCTTTGGGATGTGGCTGGCAGTATCAAGAGTTGGTGTACTTTTCCCCATAAACTCTGTGGAGTTGGGCCTTTGCCCTCCTGTTGGGCACCTGAATGCATCCCTAACTGGAAAGGAGAAATACATTGTGTTCCATTGTATTCCTACCTTCAAAATAAATGGCATGCTCTCTGACTGTAGGTGATATCAGCTGAAACTGATTTGTGGCACTATGAACTTAAGTCTCATTTACATTGAGAACCCTTTACACCCTTGATGTTTGTACTGTTGCCAGAGTAGTGTAAATGAGAACTGGACCTCACACTTGGGTACCACAAGCACATGAGGCACCCTTGTGTACTTGGCTCCCATGGCAGGGGCTTTTTATTTAAGAATGCATTATATTGAAAGCTTGCCTAATTTTGGACCAATTGAATGGTTGGAACAATAAAAGATATCACCCAGGAAAACCCTTGCTTTTTGCACATTTACCCTCTCCACAGGTGTGTCCTCACATGCAGGGGCATGCATTTGCCATGGCACAAATACCAGGAGCACAAATTTATGTTCCTGCTTTTTGCCACTGTGCACATCCCTGCATGTGGAGTTTGCTGCAGGGCAAAATGTCCCACTTCGAGGAAACTACTGTTTCCCTGCTCCTAGCTCCTGGCCTACTGGAGGAGCCAAGGGATACCTAAAGCAGTGGAAATGCCCTGGATGGCAGCCAGAGCATCTTCCTGGAGGGCCCAGCCTCCAGTTGCTCTGGCAGATGCTTCTGGAGCATGCACCATGCCGCTTTTTTTTGCAGCAGTTTTTTTTTTTAATTCCAGGAGGTCCTAGTATCAAATTTTGGTGCAATGCTACAAATTTGCAGTGAGGTGAAACAGCTTTGAGGTGCTGCAAACCACATGTGCATGCTCATTTGGATGTGCTCCCTTTTTATAAATTTACTTTCAAAGTGCATTGTTTGGCTCTCTCCTTCCCCTTAAAATTGTCCCCTCAGGCCAAATCCAGATGAGCATGGATGTTTGGTTCCCTGGGGACAACTAGTGGTGGTGGCTCACCTTGTGCAGTTGGTAGTTGTGCCCAGGAAACGCCTGTCAACATGCACTGTGGTGCATGGCAAGTTACCCCAGGTTGGGTAGGGGAGGCTGGGGCCAGCACTGGGCTGGCCCCAGCAGCCTTACCTGGGGTCTTGGGGGCCTCCTGGGGCTGCGGCAGTGGTGATCCTGCCACTTGGAGCCTTGCTGGAAGCTGTAGCATGGCTCCACCAGCCAGGCTCCGGTTTTGAGCAGCACACACTGTCCCCATGTGTGCCACTCATTTTTTTTTTGCATCAGTTTTTTTAACCCCTGATTATCCAGGAGTGAATCCTCTCCCTTCCCTCCATGCTGCTTCCTTGCAGCACAGAGAACAACTGAACGTGTGGTATGTGGTACTGCAGATGTCTCTTTGGCACCCCATACCACATGGCCACGCTAGTTTTGAAGGCAGCCTCTGTGTCATTTTGTTTTCTTTGAGGCAAATGATGTGAGTGAATATTCTGATTTAAAAATGAGAAGGGAACTTAATGAGAAGGAAACCAAAGAAGCATAAGTGCTGCCACAGAGAAAATGGATTTGTTCTCACCACAGATTCTTTTTCTGAAAGAACAGTCTTTTACAGTATGTCCCATACATTGACCTTCGACATGGATTGGTGTTTATAATGGTTACATAGAGAGTTATATTTTCTGCAGAATTGATTAAGGCTGTTGAAAATATTAGCAAAAGTCTATGTTCATATAATGGCATACAATGTTTCTGTAGAGTTTGCTGCCAAAGTCAGTGTTATCAAGAAGGCCATCACTGTATGAAGAAAAAAAGAAGAATGATGAGGAGGTGCGAGAAAAAATAGAATATCCAGATGGAAAGGTGAGAGATCCTAGACATGTGGACATATGGAAAAGGTGACCAAGATGGAAAAGGCAACCTCTGCTATAGGGTTTGAATTACTATTATATACCTTGAAGGGAACATTTTGCAAATGAAGTTTCCTTTCTCCACAAAGGTGAACATCATGACATGTCTTTTCTTGGGCTAAGTACAAACAGTCAAAAAGCCTGAGGCTGAATTGATTCAGTCTTTGTAGGATAGTCTAAACTTCAGAGATTAAATTGAAACAGAAGTAAACAGACATTTATCTTTGATTCAGGAATGCAACCACATGCCTGCAGTGACTCAGGCCAGAAGCCAGGGGGCACTAGAGCATGGCTCTCTGGCATGTAGTCAGGATGGGTTGTATGTTCGCTTCCCCTTCCTGCTGCCCCCAGGGTCCCTGGGATTTGCAGTCCAAAATCACAGCAGCAGGACTATGCAGCAGGGGTATGCAAAACGAGCCCTATTAGATTCGGATTCGGCCCAAAGCAGGGACAGTGATTTGATCTGTTGATTCAGATCACTGTCCCTGATTTGATTCGGCCAAATCCAAATCTGACGATTCAATGCTGATTCGGCGAATCAGTGATTTGGACACAGGCACAGCTTTAAAAGTTTTTTCTACATACCTTGAGGTAGCAGGCATGGCTTGTGATCGCTGTGGTGCTGGGGCGGATGAAGCATCCCACAGCAGTGCAGGGGGCCCACCACGTGCTCAACAGTGAACCCGGAAGTAGACCGGAATTACTTCTGGTCCACTTCCAGGCCCGCCAGGGATCACATGCCCCCACCCCCCTGTCTCCTCCCCAGGCCCGGCGATTGGCTGCAGAAGGACCCAGGAGGCACCAGTCGCCAAGTCAGGGGGGGACCCCCAGCACGCTTCCCGGTGGACCCAGAAGTGCTTCTGGTCCACTTCTGAGTCTGCTGCCAAGCGCACTGGGGAGCCCCCGGTGCTTCTGAGGGATGCTGCATCTGCCCCAGCACCGCAGCATTCAGAGCCCCTGCTACCTAGAAGTATGTAGAAAAAAACATTTAAAGCTTTATCTACATCCAAATCGCCAAAATGTCTGAATCTTTCCAAATCAAGTCAGAGGGTTCTGAATTGATTTGGAGAAATTAAAGGGTTTTCTGATTCGATTCAGATTTGGAGATTCAGCCACCGAATTGGGCTGAATCTCCACCAAATCGAATCAGGGACCGAAGCTTCACACAGCCCTACTATGCAGGGTTGCTCATCACTTCTTCTTCCTGCTTCCAGGTGCCTCTGGGATTTGTAGTCCACAGTCACAGCCAGCAGTAAGTTTGAGCAGGAGAAGGACTGTTTAACGCCCCCTCCCTGGCCCCAGACCGCAGCCAGGGTTTGCTGGGGGGGGGGGCAGTCCCCCCGCCAGACTAGGCTGCATCCCTAGCTGGGCTTGCCCCCTCCCACCCACTTTGTCAGCCAACCCTCACTACTCTGTCTAGGGAGCAGAGGGGCAGGGCCAGCCCTGCTCTCGGGAGCAGACAGCATAGCCCATCCCAGGGCTGAAAAGCATGCTGGAAAGCTGGGGGACTGTGATTTAACTTGAACCAGGAATGGGTCTGGAACAGAAGTTTCATAAACCAGTTTGACCCAAATCAGTTAAGTCTGAGACTGCATTCAACCAGGTTTATCTTAAACCAGTTTCAGCCATTTTGAACCTGGTTTATGTGCACTGAGCTTCTGTTCTGTTACAGGTTTAAACCAGTTTCTGATCACTTAAACAGGTTTATGTAACTTCTGTCCCTAGCCTTAATGATGTAAGACTATAATGGACTGTGAATCTGGGCAGCTTGGTTCTCTTCCCAGCTGTGCCATTGGTTTTCAGTGTAATCTTTGGGATGTCTTCCCTGCTTTAGTTGCCCTGTTAGCAAACTGGAAGTAATGATAACTACCATGGTTAGGTGAAAATCTTCTACTTAAGCAATGATTGAGCTTTGAAAAACAAAGATTAAAGACAATTTCTTTTTGTTTATTTTTCTTTTGAAGTGATTCTAGTGCTAGAGAAAAATGACAGCTCTGGTGACTGAAAGCCATCTACTGCACACAGATTAGGCGCAGATGAAGTAGTGACAGAGGTGGCACTCTCTCACTATACCTAAATAATGATCTTCAGAGGCCATCTCAGTTTGTACTTGGAAACTAGCTCATTCATTCTGAGCCTGGCTGTCCCAATAAACCAGCATCAAAAACAGTTGTATCACTTAGGTCTGTGGGGCAGCACTAGTTCTAGTACCTTTACAGGAAGCATATCTGATGTCTGAACTCATTTCAACTACCACTTCTGTTATGTATCCAGGCAGTCCTGTCTTGTTCAACTCTTTCTTCAGTACTAATTTAGAGAGAGAGAGATTTTTTGCAATTGCTGTCAGCTCTGGAACAATTTTCTCATGTAAATGGAGTTTAAAACATGAGACAACAGTTCATTTTTTTATTTCTGTTCCTTCTTTAGCCTTTCTGTTAATACTACCAGTGATGCTGTCAATTCATGCCAGTTGTTGTAGTTTTTGTGATATAGGCATCCATCAGTGAAGGCTGGTCTGAAACCACCCACTTTTTATAGTTAATATTAAGTGGACTTTTGGAAACTTCTGCCTATCGTAGCTCCTTCTTACAAAAATGTCAAATGCAGTAGTTCAGCAGCTTGAAAGAAAATAACTGAAAAGAATTGGCCTGTGCTTTTTCACTGCTGTATTAAATTAATAAAATCATGAGATGGGCTGGCCTTTTTGCAGGGCTGGAGTGAGAATTTTATGGCATTAGAGCAGGAGAAAAACAACAATCCCTGCCCTAAAGCACATGGGCTTGCTAGTAGCAATATTTCTTGTTTTAAATTGCTCTTAAGAACAATTTTTAGTTATTAACCTCTAATGTTTAAGTAAAAATGTATTTAAAGAGAAATATGACCTTAAGAAATAATTGTTCTGCCTGTTTTCATAAAACCCTAGGTCCCCCTTCCCCTAAATGTATTTATTGCTCCTCTTTGTTGTGGGAGACCTTCCTTCCCCATCAGGGAATCTCTGATGATATTGGAGCCATAGGGTAATATTAAGGAACAAGTTATTCTGACTTCTCCACTGAGATTTTACTAAATGGGGTCTGTTATGTAAATCAATGTAAGCTAAGCAAAAGCAGATACCGAAGTAGCTCCAGCAAAGGCTACTTGGGTTAACTAGAGGCTGTGCTAGACAGCAGATCTTGTCTGAAACATCAGCTGCAGAAACATGCACTGCTGACATGTTTCTTCTCATCAAGAGCTTTTGGGGGATTTTCTAGGAGTTCTCTGCATGCAGCAAAGGTAATTTATGTAGAGCTGATGCACTTCTGATGGGGTTACATTATCTGGAAATATGACTGGCTATTTTTTGTTCTCACCCTAAGATAACTCATTGATCCCCATTGTTTTGGTCCCCCTTTATTCTGGTCTCCTAGATGATTCCATTTCTTCTGACTTGCATGCAATATAAATACAGAATACAAACTTTAACTAGTGTGTGGTTGTCAAGGCCTTAGCTCATCACAGCGGTGTGGCTAAGAAATCTCTGTCTTTCACAGAATCACAGTGCTCCCTTACATTATTAAACTTGAGTTGGCTGATACAAAAAACTACCTGGCCAGCCTCTTGCAAAACAAAAATAGGATTTATATAAAATAGATGTCAAATGTTTTAGCTGTTTCCTGGCACACAGACTATGCAGAAATTACTTACTGGTGTAGCAGAAGTAGGCTATGAAATACTGTGATGTAGCCTGGAGTCCCTCTGTTAATTAAGTATTGGGGGTGAATTCTCCTTTGAGTTACACAAGTGCCATTTCACTGACTGCACAGAGGCTGCACTGGTATATCTAGGAGGCAATTCTGGCATGGCTTGTTTTTATTTGTGCACTTAAAGGTTGAAGAGGTACTTACTGATGGCCGTAGAGTCATTACTTTTCGCAATGGTACCAAGAAAGAGATAAGCGCTGATAAAAGGATGACTGTGGTTAGCTTTTTCAATGGAGATGTGAAGAAGATCATGCCAGACCAGAGAGTGGTATGTAAACATTTTGGCTTTCCTTTTTTTCAAAGAAGAAAAGCTTTTATATATATTGTGAAAGTGATTTGTATGACATTTTTGGGTAGTAGGAAAGGGGAACATTTTCACTAGGGATCTAAATGAGAAGGGTGGTAGTGAACTAGGCCAGGCAGGCTGTTCCACAAAGAAAGGGAAGCATGGAAGAGGATGCAGGCTAGCAACTAAGAAAGAAAGAAATAGAGCATTGTTGCCAGCATCTTGGGTGGACAAATGGAAGGGGGAGAAGTGAGACAAGGTAGGGGGAGATGTAACTCTTTGGAACAGGGATTGTTTCCTCCTTACATATTTGTACAGGGCCCAGAGCAATGGGGCTCTGTCTTTTGGGTGCTGCAGTAATAATGATGATGATAATAGTAATGCAATAATGACCTCATAGTAATGAACTGTCAGCTGGGATATAGATTTGAGGAATACTTCGAGATAAAGATGAATATTTTAGTCCGAATAAAGTGTGTTAATGAGCCATAGGAATGATCCAGTGGTCAAGGAAGATCATTTTAACAGCTGTATGTGTCTGTTTTATATTATGCTTGTTCTTTATGCTGCTAAGTATGAGCACAGTGCTTGAACCATCACACTGCAGGTTAGGTATTATGCATGTCTCCTTTTGAAGCTGAGCAACTACATCTTGCATTTAATAGTCACTGGTTAGAGAGCAATGAGGAAGTTTCTGCTGTGTTGGAAGTAAGACTCCAGTCTAGAACCTGCTCCCTTCAGGGCAGCATCTGTTCCACTGGGCCACAGACCCTCCAGGTGGCTCTTATATTCCTATAAACACATATCTCCCCCTCCTGGCAGTGGAGGGGGGCACGTTAGGTAGTACCAGACTGGGTCAGAACACAGGCCGGTCTAGCCTATGTATATCAGTGGCAGAGTGAATCCTAAGTGGATGTGTATGTATGCAGAACCTACCCAGACTGATTTGCCCCCTGCCTCTCCTCTCTTCCAGCTTCCAAAGGAGGGAGTGAATAATGCCTAACCTGTACTGTGGTGGTTAGAGCACCATGCAGGGAAGTCAGACAGAGGGAGTGAAATCTCCTTTGGATGAAAAGGCCTAGAACCTTCCTGTCTGACTATCATAATCACTCAGCTTAAATATGGGTAGAGTCCTCTTCTACCTGCTTAATACCTGCCAGCCATAGGGAGGTTTGTCTGGCTAGAATTTTGTGACTTAGACGCATATGTTAGGGTATGTAACCATGTAGCTCCCCAGCCAGTGCATAGTTTACTGTGCATTCACACTATACACACAAATGCTTATATGTCCACCTTGTGCAGGTAATTCAGGGTAGTAGTGTTGTAAACTGTATAAATTCCAGAAAGGCCACTTACATGGCTGGAAAGCCACCATTTTAAGGGCCCAATAGGTAAATGAATTTGACACTCAAAGGGGTGTAGGTTGTAGCTGTGTTGGTCTAAGGACATAGGCAGACAAGGTTCTTTGGGTGCATCTGATATCTTTTATTAGACCAACTTAAATCTAAATTTAAACTTAAATTTAAGTTGGTCTAATAAAAGATATCAGATTCACCCAAAGACCCTTGTTCAACACTCAAAATCACTTTTCCAAGAGAGATTTTTTTAGGTACATTTAGTATAATCATATTACTATGAAAATATTGTGAACAGACTACAAGCCCTTCACTCTGCTTGCAGATTTATTTCTATGCAGATGCGCAGACAACCCACACCACTTATCCAACTGGCTTGGAGGTGCTGCAGTTCCCTAATAATCAAATAGGTATGTAACAGCTTGTAAACTTGAACTACTGTTGCAGGATTGTTTTGTTATAAAAATGAACTCATTCTGACCGTGGCAGACTGGGTTGTGTCTCTGGGTTTGACTATACTTTCATTTGAGTTGTTACGTGATAATGGGCAAGTCATTAAGTCTCTTTGTACCTCTCATTCTCCATCAATAAACTTCAAACCAGTGATACTTGCTTTGAAATCTACTGAGGTAAAAGTACCATTTACATGCTTATCATTATTGTTATTTATTCTTTTGTTTAGTGGTACATCATCTGTGCTACCTTTCCCTCTGTTATGTTCAGTAAAAGAATATAATGTAGTTTCAAAGAAACCAACAATGGGGGAGTTTCTAAGCAGACTTTTTTTCCTACAGAAAAACACCATCCTGATGGCACCAAAGAAATTGTGTTCCCTGATCAGACAGTGAAACGTCTCTGTACTGATGGGCTAGAGGAAACAGTTTTTGCAGATGGTACTTTAGTAAAAGTAGAAAAGTAAGTTTCATGCAAGGTGTCATGAACTGGACATAGAGCATATGTGTAATGGTTAGATTTGAGTAGTGGGCGAATTCATAAAACTTTAGATGGATTCTTAGAAAATGGTATCTTACCAAGGGAATGTTAATTGTGTTCTAAGTGTGCACAGATTTATTTGAAACCTTTGAAAGGATGAAAGGAAGAAGGATTTGGATTATAATTAGAGGAATGTGGCGACCAAAATGAGGTGTGGGGGTTTATTGTCTACTGCCTTGCACCTTGTGTAGTCTCTTCTAGCTGGACTGAGTGGGTCCTAGTTTGGTCTTGTAGCACCTTACTTGCACTTTGTGTGCACTCACCTTGTGTAGCTGTAAGTGATTGACATCACATCCAAGGCACTGTCAGGCATGCCATGAGAAATGTGCAATAACAGAAATGGTACTGTCCTATGCATAGCTCATAGGAGCACTGTGGCAGTTGGTACTTGTAAAGTGCCTTAAGGTCCTTGGATGAAGAATGCTGTGCAAATGCTGATTACATTATTCATTGTTATTTTAGTTACATTTATGAACTGAAGAATCTGTGTGATGAAGATCTGATTGTGAGAACTGCTGAGGGCCATTATCCACCTGTAAATGTCATCATAGTTAGATGGTTGATGGTCTGAAATGAAATGAAATTGTCACAGGGAAGCTTTCCCGTACAACTTTATGTTCCATTCTCACTGCTGTAAATCAGTTCTATTCACACAAAGACAGTCTCAGCTGTGCTTGTCCCTGAATCTCCTGCAGTGGTGAAGGCAGTACATGGGTTAGAGTTATCCCTGGTGGCACAGGGAGATATCAGTTACAACTCCTTGCACCAACTGAAACTCGTATGCTATATGAGGGATTCAATGGGAGTGAAATCAGACACACAACTCTGACTTCTCCTTTATATCTTTTACCACATTTCTCCACTGCCCCATGCTGTCCCGGCCAATGCTGATCACTCTGGAGGAGGTCCTGGCCATCAGCAAAGGTGATACCGCTGCAGCTTTCTGTTCTTGCAGTTTCTCCCCAGGGTATTTTCTGCTGCCAAGAACTATGTTAGGTTATACTGTAGACTGTGAGATGTATCTGGTCCTCTTGTTGTTTTTAGGAATGGAGACAAAATGGTGATATTCAGTAACGGGCAGAAGGAGATTCATACTGCACAGTTCAAGAGGAGGGAGTACCCTGATGGCACCAGAAAGACTGTGTACTCCAATGGACGACAGGAAACAAAGTATTCCTCTGGACGGGTTCGAATCAGAGATGAAGAAGGCAATATCATCCTTGATAAGAAGTGATTCATCTCCCTGATGTGCCAGGTTATATGTAGGTGGTCTGTCCAGGCTAGTTTCTGCTTGTGATTTGATATCTTTATCCCTTGGAAGCACACACCTGTTACATGATTCTTTCTTTGTCTCCTTACCTATTTTTCTGTTCCCTGAAATAACTAGAACCTGGCCTTGGAATATTTAAGCTCCTGCTTTTCCAAATGAACATGCCAGGTTGAATTTTATTTATACTCAGTGGGTGTGTCTACACGAGACACTTACTGCACATTAGTGTAATAATAATGTGCTGTAGTGTGTCACAACAAAAACTGTGCTAATATCCTATTACGCCGTGTTATTAGGCTCATCCTCAGTAAGTGTCACTAAATAACCATGTGCTGGTGCTACTACACAGTAACTCTAGTTACTGTGCATTCAGTTACTACTTCATTAAAGAAGTACTAAACTAAATGCACAGTATGTAAGGGGCATTAATGGACATGTAGATGCGTCCACTGAATGTTAGGTGCTTAACCTAATGGGTAAGCCTAATGGGTGAGCATCTCATGAATGAACTGCAGTCATGCCCATCCCACACAAATATTAACACACCAATGATCCTTTTCATAAGAGCATTTGCCTGGTGATCATGGCCAAAATGTATTTGTGTGCTGGTTGCTTACCCTGTCCATTGCTGGAGTGGCTGCATCTCAGTGCTTTTATGTGCACCCCACAGGGGCAAGACACTTTAGGATTCTTTGGAATTAATGCAATAGTATAAATATAAGATGTTAGTTTCCAGGTGCCTGGTCCCAGAAGTGGAATCCAAAACCCTGAAGGGAGTGCCTAGCCTCCCTATAGGCAGACAAGGTCCTTTGGGTGAATCTGATATCTTTTATTAGACCAACTTAAATAGTTGGAGAACAATTTTTAAGGGTTTTTGAACCCAAAAGCTTGCTTAAAAATTGTTCTCCAACTATTTAAGTTGGTCTAACAAAAGATATCAGATTCACCCAAAGAACCTTGTCTGCCTATGTCCTTAGACCAACACAGCTACAACCTACACCCCTGTAGCCTCCCTATATAGTCATTAGGGAGACTTAGTCTCAGGTTGGGATTCAAACCACCAGCGCGCACACTTAAAATCAGCATATTCTGTGGGAAGCTGTCTAATGCTTAAAGAGTAGGGAAATGCTAAAGACAGAGGAATGTCTTAATTTCTGCCTCTCTTGGAGCAGGGAGGCACTTTACTCAATGCTGTAGGGCTGCACCTATGACCCCTTGTGTTGAAGCTGTTTCATCATGCAGTATGAGTTCTGCTGGCCAGGGCACTCAAGGCCTGTCTGTTTTGTATCCAATGGCTGTTTAGTGTAAAATATAGAAATCATCCTGGGAGCAGGAATTAGAATGAGTACTCTAAATCATTAGGCAACAGGCTCATGTTCTTTCTCTCTCTCTCTCTCTCTCTCGCCTAATGAATCTTGAATTATTTTCTGTACAGTGGAACAGCTTCAGCAGGAAACATAGAAAGTGTCCTGCCCAAACAGCTTATAGCTTGATGGCTACGTGTGTCATCCCTCCAGAGAGGTGACATTTAAAATTTTCACAGAGTCATAGATCCATAGGATTGTCCATGACTAAACCATCCCAGTCAAGTGTTTGTCTAACCTGGTCTTGAAAATGTCCGGGAATGAAGAATCCACAGCCTTTCTATGTAGTCTGTTCCAATGTTTAACCACTCTCATAGTGAGGAAGGAAGTTCTTCCTAGTACCTAACCTAAATTTCCCTTGATGCAGTTTGAAGTCCTTGCAGCCACATAGATTATTCTATTTCCATCCTACATATAACAACATTTCAGGTATTTGAAGACTGGTATCAAATCTCTCTTCAGTGGGTGCATCTAGATGTACATTAATGTGCTTTTCCTAATGCGCATTAAATTTAATACCTCCAATATGAGGCACTAAATTAATTCACATTAGGCTGCGCTAATGCACAGTAGTGGAACAACATGCTTTTAGGTGATGCTTAATACGCAGTAGCCTATTTTAATGTGCATTAGCATAGTAGCACTTTTTAAGTGCTCCTTTAAATAGGCAGTAAAATAGGTATTAAAGTGCATGTGTAGACATGCCCAATCTTCTATTCTCCAGTCTAAATAATCCCAGTTCTTTCAGTGTTTCCTTGTAAGTCATGTTTCTCAGACCTCTAATAATTTTTATTGCTCTTCCCTGGACCTTTTCTAATTTGTCCATTTAAGTGTGGGGCCTAATACTAGACACAGTATGCTTGGTGGGGCATCACTAGAGCTTAATGAAGCAAAAGAATCACTTCTCTTGATTTACAAGTGACACTCCTGGTAATACAACCCAACATGCTGTTGACTTTTTTTTTTTTGCAACAAGAATGCATTGTTGATTCATATTCCACTTATGGTCCACTGTAACCCCCAGGCTCTTTCTTTGCAGTACCACAGAATAGCCATTAGTTCCCCATTCTGTATTTGTGCATGTGATTTGTTGTGTCCTAAGTGGAGGATTTTGCACTTGTCCTCATCAAATTTCATCCAACTGCAAGGCTCTGGAGACAGCCCCATATACCTAGGGGAATCTTAGTGGAACACAGGGATTACTCGCTTATCAGATGCTACCTGCAACTGCTTTCCCCATGGATCCTGTCTGTCACTCATCTTGGATTTTTCTACAGTAATGAAACATTTATTTTCTGAGGCCCAGGTCATCTCTTACTCTCTGGCAATGAACTCCTTATGCCCTTCAAGCTTCTACAGACTTCCTCCTCTATTTTTTCTTCACATGCAAGTGTAAAATAAATAAGTGCAAAACTATGAAATTGCTTGTTCTTCTGTTTTGTTTCTGGCAGCTCAGCTTAAAAAATTTGCAGTTACTCTCCAGAGCACGCAGCAATTTGAATGGAACAAAATGCGTGCAACAAGTTGCTTCCTATTAATATTGACCACAGGCTTCAGTGTGTGTATAAATTCAGTTACTCTTCTTTCAAAACATTCATTGATTAATACATTTTAAAGTAATGTGGGTGTGATGATATAGTTGTATTTTGTTCCTTTATCCCTGTGTACAAAACAAAATGTTTAGAAGTGTGCTTTTTACAGTTGTAATCTATTTATATTTGTGTACTCTACAGAGGTAATCTCTTATTAAAGAAACCCCACAAAAAGATATCCCTTAAGAGACCATTCTATTTCAAGTACTTTGTCAAAGAATGATATTTCCATGTTGCTAAAGAAAATCTGAAACATGGCAAAATGATTTGTCTCACATAACTCCTACAGCAATATTCCACCACTAAAAAGCCTCATTCAATTTCACTTGAAAAATAGACAGGGGCTGTGTCTGGATGAGTGTAGCCATGCGATATGTGGCGCCACAGACACATCTGCAGTGCTACATACCACACAGTCAGGTGTTTTCCAAGTTGCAAAGGAGCAGCACAAGGGTTTTTTTGACCCCGGATATACAGGGGGTCAAAAAAACCTGCACAAAAAAAGGTGGAGTGGTGCACGCAGGGTCAGCGTGTGCTGTTCAACACTGGAGCCTGGCCAGCCAGAGCCACACTCCAGCTGCCGGTCAGGCTCTGAATGGCAGGATTGCCACTGCTGCAGCCCCATGAGGCCCCCAGGACCACCAGTAAGGCTGCTGGGACCAGCACAGTGCTGGCCCCAGCCTCCCCTACTCCACCCAGGGTAACCTTCCATGAGCCAGAGGATCCATGGCATAGGCATTCCCTGGGCACAACTAGTGGTGGCACAATGTGTCTTGCTGCTAGTTGTCCCAGGAGAGCCAAACATCCATGCTTATGTGGACACAACCACAGTGGTTAGTTCTGTCAAAGAGAAGCATCAATCTTGAGGAAATCCCTTTTATGAAAAGTTTACTGCTCTTCAGTGAACAAGCAGGTTTTCAAATTGTTTTATGGATGTTTTGGAATCATGAAGTAGGTTTACTTGTTGGTTTTACCTCAAACCATGGTTTACTATCCAGTAATCCACTTTTTTGATCCACTTATTATTACAATCTACAGTTGACAATGGAAATGTCTTGTTTAAAAGTGCCGGTTTCTAAGCAGTGACGGGCGCACTTACCCTCCAGGGGGCTTTAAGAAGTTGTACTCATAATCTTCAGAAAGATTTGGACCCTGCTTGCTCCTGCACAAGGTAGGCTTGTGGCTGTGTTTAACTATGAGTCTGGTCCTGTTCCTGCTCCCATTGAAATTTGTGGACAAAACTTCCCTTAGCTTCTGTGTGGCTAGACCAAGCTTTGTGTGAGCACAGAGACTGCTGATTTATGTAGGCGCATTAGCAAGATGGATGGGCATTGTTTTTGCAACCCCTCTAATAAACAGCTTTTCTATCTATGGAGCCTCTACCTTTTCTTCGTAAAACTGTGTTATTGCAGATATAGTTTTATCAATAAAATGCCTCCATACTGACCATCTTAGCCCTACCTATAGCACCTGGTAACATACAGTTAATGCAATTTATCAAAAATTGGAGAGAGAGAACATTTCTCTCATTCCTGCAAAACACATCATAGAAAGTTCAAACTATCCTTCTTCCTGTCTTAGGTAAATTCCTAAGAAGTTAGTTGGAGTCATGCTATGTCACCCTGGTAGAGGAAGCAAATTCCAGAGCTAACCGTTTTCCACTAAAACTGCCCTGCTTCTAGCCCACTGGCATTTATGTCAAGGGAATGTTGCTTTGAGCAGAGGGTGAAGTGAGCTTGAGCTCACAAAAGTTTTATGCCTATGTAGATCTTAGATTTAGTTAGTCTACAAGGTGCAAACCTGTCCTCCTTTTGCCAGTGTTGCTTTGCACACCCAAACTGACCTCTGCTACAAAGTGGTGTGCTTCCATTGTACATTTGAGGAACACTTAGAAAGCTCAGCCACCCCAAAATACAGCATTTTGCTTTGTTAGCAGCAGTGCTGTTCACTTACCAATGAATCACCTGCTCTCCCATATTCAGTTCCCAGTGCAGTTTGAGGCATTGGCCGTCATCTTTAAAGCTCCTTCTCTTGAGCAACTACCTTCCTCTTCATGTGATACCCTGACTGGGAAATTAGCTGGGATTGTCTTGCTAACAAATCCCTAGATTTGTATGTAAGAGCAGTGAGGGCAAGGCATTTCCAGTGGAGAGTAGAGGGGAAATACCATGATCGCCAGGTCTCTTGTGGGCTAAGAAGTGGTTTTCCTAGGGTGACGCCTGTCCCTTGCACTCTGGGCTCACTGACTTTTACAAGTCTTCCCCAAATGCAGGAAACTCGACTGCACAATTTTGTGGCAATAGAAGACAGCTTTCTTGCTTTCCCTCTGGCTTGCTCCCTGGCCTTTTGGCTAAACAGGAAGTGAGATAAGGAAGCATCTGAACCCCAGGGTCCCTGAGCCCTAGGCTTGCACATAGCATGTCTGCCACAGATTTGGGGAGTATCTGAAGCCCCAGACTGATACTTGCCCAATAGTAGAGCCACACAGACTTGAACGATTATGCTCTGCTCAGTCAAAACTTAGAACTTGACTATTGGGCTTTGTCCAAGAGACTTTGGAACTGATTTGGCACTTGAAACAAACAAACAAAAAATCTTTACCCTGGAATTCCTGACCCTGCTTCTTGAACAGAGGGAGAATCATTTGATTTGCAGGATATTATTTTACAGCCTGCTTAGACAGGCTTTCTCAGAAGGTTTGTTGGGTTGCTTGTGTTGACTAATGCCAGTTGCCAGATGCATTATTTTGCTGTGCTTGTCCTTATTGTAAATGTGCCGAGGGTGGTAATGCATGCTGTCTGTGAAATAAATTCAATTTATGCTGTGTTACATGAGAAGAGAGGGGCCTTAGCAAATAACAAGAGTCTGAATGTTGTAGTAAAGAATTTTATAGATCAAAAGGAACACCTTGAATCTGACCCTGAAATAAACATAAGGAAAGAGCAAACAGCAAAGAATCAGTGAGTTAACCCACCTACCGGTTATGTAGTAGGATTCTTTTTCTACCACCACTTCCCTGAGAGATGGGTTCATGGAGGTGCAGAGTATGTGGCAGTAATCCTCCCTGGAGGTCACAGTGGGCATGTCTACACGTGCAATTAATGCACTAAAATACTGTGAAGTAAGCTTTCCTCAGCAGGGCATTTACATGTGCTCCTGTCAGGAGCAAATTTGCTCCCAAGGGGAACAGTTTCAGTGCAGGGCTACTCCAGCCCTGCTTTGTGCCCTCTACACCATTCAGGGGGATTTTCAGGCTCCCAGGCGTGCCAGCCCTGGGCTGGTAGGGAACACTGAAGTCAGGCCCTGGTCTCCAAGGATAGGGGAAGCTGTCCTGCCTCCAGGCCAGCTCCCTTCCAGCCCCATGCCCAATCTGCAGATTGGATATGGGGGCTATGAAAATGTGCCCTCCTGCAGCTGCTGCTTCCCAGCCCTGTGTCCTAATTGGTAGATCAGGGCAGGGGGCTGAGAAAATGTGCCCTCCCACAGCTGCTGCTTCCCAGCCCCCTGCCTTGATTGGTACATCAGAGCACAGGCTGGGAAGCAGCAGCCCATGGTAAGGGACTGTTTTCCTGCCCCTTGCTGTCTTGGCTGACTGGGAGCAACTTGCTCCTGGTCAGCACTCTACATATGCGCTACTGCACAGTAGTTTATGGTTAATTTATCTGTATTTACAGATAGTAGGCAACCCCACAGTAGACTAATGTACTGCACAGTAAATGCTGCACATGTGTACAGGGTGTTACTTTCCTGCACAACAGATTAGTCTATTGCGCAGTAAAGCATATCATGTAGACACACCCAGTGTCATGGATTTCTGTGGTAAGCCCCTGATCCAAACTAAAATATATGAGTCTCACCTTTTTATGGGAATGTTCCAGTTTGGGCAGAAATTTCAAGGGAGGTTTCTCAGGTCCAGGGTGGGATTTCTGCTGAGAGTCAGAGAGCAAGGCATCTGTTCTTGAATAGCCTGGCAGTGGGGGCACACACTGGTTTCTGCATCTGAGAGCACATGAAGGAACAATGTGGCTGGTGGCATATACAGATACCTATTTAGAACTGGGTTGACTAGGAGCAACCTTCAGCAAAAATCTAGAGCAGGCCTCAAATTCAGACCTCTGGAGATGCAGCAAGATCCTTTAACTGCTCTGCCATCATAACTTGCTGCTGCACGCGTGCATGCGCACACACATGAACACACAAACACTCATTCTCTCTCTCTCTCTCTCTCTCTCTCTCTCTGCTACAGCCCAATCCACCTTACATTCCCCCCAGGATCCTAACATCATACTGACCAGGTGCAGTAACAGAACTCTTTGCAATTGCCCCGCAGTATAATTCAAAGAATACCGGTACCATATGAGGAGAGATTAGTTATAAGCTTTTAATAGTCATTGCGTTATCCTGTACAACTACCATTGCTTACATAGTAATTTACTATTATCAGACAACATTTAAAAGTGCAAAAGCAAAGGAACCATCAAACTATGTAACTGAAGTCCAGCTTGCTCTCAAACAGAAGGGAGCAGATGCTGACAAAAATTAAGAGGAGCTACTTTGACTTGCAATAGTCAGTTCCCTTCCAAGGGAAATGAAACTACAGTAAAATATTAGTATTGATTTAATCATTCTTTGTACAGAAAAGCACACTGCTCCTCATGTTTCTCTCTCTTTTCAGGCTTTGTACTGCAAAAGCAGGGAAGCATGCTCTTCTACTCTGAATGGCAATGGCCCCTCCCAGTCACAGATTATCTTGGCTCTTAGAATGAATAGTGATCACGATTATGACTACATTGTACCCTTTTGCTGAAGCAGTCTAACACATGAACACTGCTGTCCCCAAAACATCCCTCTGTGATTCCAGTCATGAAAGGTACTCGGGATGACCACTTTGAGAATCTTGCAAGGAAATTAAAATACAGTTGGAAAACCTCATGACTCTGCTGTCTGCAGATTATCAATTAGATTATCATTAGATTAACCGCAAAGCAGCTGGAATTTGTCTTCCCTTTTGGAACAAATGTGAGGCTGTACGGTGGGTTAATACAGGTACTGTTACTGCCATACAGCCAGTTGGTGGCAGTAGAGATGCACTGTGGGATGATTCTGGTTTGAATTAATGGAGAGTTTTGATTTAGTGGTAGCATTTTTTCCACTTAGTTTTACTGAGAAAGTTTTATACCGTCAGTCAGGTGTAAGCTAGCACACTGATGGCATAACACTATGAAGTGACCGTTTAACAACAATACATTTCCAGAAGGCATTCAGTGGACTGTGTGCAAGAGAGAGGTTTGATCTAGTGGTTTGAGTAGGGTGTTGGCAGCTTACAGCTCAGCTTCAGTATTGAAGTCCTCTGTTGCTTTGAGAAACCTAATGAAAATATTTTTTTCACAAAGCCTCTTGTGGGGATTCTTTTGTTTAGAGTTTGTAAAGTCTGCAAAGCAGTTAGGAACAGCATAAAGTAGCGATTCTCAACCAGGTATGTGGCACCCTTGGGTGCCATAAGATCCTTTTAAAGATTCTATAAGGTGCTGCACAGTATTAGCACTTGGTTTTGCAAACTTGATTCAAAAGATAAACCCAGAGATCTCAAATAGGAGTCCATAGTGACAAAAATATTTTGACCTGTTGTGGTCTTTCCGAGTTCTTTGCAACAGAAGTATTGCTGTGTTATTTTTCCATAGGCAAGAAACATAAGAAAGCTAGGAGCTGATATTTTCTGTGCCTTGAGCATAGCAAGGGGTGCCTTAAATCTAAAAAGGATGAGAACCACTGGCATAGAGGATTTTTTTGTAATTAGATTTCATAAGAATTTTTGAAGATATCTGTTTCAAGGAAACGAACAGTTCTACTGGAATTATATTTCTTTCACACAGCATGTACTGAATGCCAGATCTCTTGAGGGCAGACAAGGTTCTTTGGGTAAATCCGGTATCTTTTATTAGAGCAACTCAAATAGTTGGAAAAATTCTTCTTAGCAAGCTTTCGGCACAAGCACCCTTCGTCAGGCTGAGGAAGCATCTGCAGATCTCTCCAGAGTATTTTAACATCCCTGGTAGCAGCAGGGTACTGACCACTTGTCTTCCTACTTTACCTGTGGCAGGTTAGGAAGCTATGCCTTGTGGTTGTGTAGTTTTAGTAACAGGTTAGACAAGGCTTTCTCCAGGATGGTTTGTATAGCAGGGGGTTAAGCTCTGATCTCTGGAGGACTCTTTCAGCCCTACTTTTCTAAGATTCTATGAAAGCTCAGTTGAGCAGAGCCAGACTTGGATTATTAAAAAAAACCCAACACCCTTATAATACTGGCAGCTTTGTAAATTAAGAGGCATGGATATTAAACTCTATGCTTCAGCATGTAAACTGATGAGCTTTTTAAAGTTATAAAGCCTTCCAGGGGAGAAAAACAGCATAAACAAAGGACCCTGAATTACAGGGGAGAAATTCGTAAACAAATATTAGACAGAGACAAGGACTGACGTTTAAAAGAAAATTAATGCAACTTTATATTTTCCTCTTTGTGTTATTTTCATGTCAGAATACCTTTTAAAAGTATTTAGGAATTCTTTTATTTAAAAATAATTTATTAGGGGTATTGTTAAATAAGCAATAGTACTAGTTACAGTTTAAAGTCTTGTGATATCCATATTTATGAAATAAGTATAGAGCATACCTGTCCTTTTAAAACTAAACAACCAGGTTAGTATCTCAGTACCCCTTGGTACTGTTTATAATCTGACTCTTTCATTGTGTTGTAGCTTATAGACATTTTTTAATAGTTAAATAATCTTTTCTGTCCTTTACTTTTTGTATTCCCCGGGACAACTGTTCAGTCATTAATTTGTGTATTTCTTGTATGATGCCTTTTACATCTATTCCATTTCTGGAAGCTTGAAGTGCAGCATCATTGAAAGGGAATATAAGGACAAAATCACCTATTCGAGGAAAGGGCTTCTTGTCTTGATCTGTGAGAAAATAAGGAGGGATGCTTAATTTGTTTTTATATAACTCAATGGGCAGCCATTGGGTGGATTGGCCAGGCACAGGCACAGGCACATGATGTAAAGTTCCTTGTATTGGTTTGCTATTAGATGCAGCTCTGGAGGGGAAAGATGTTTTTGGCGTGTTCATCCTCTCCCGGAGCTGAGAGGTCAGTGTTTTCCTTGGATGTACTCTGGCTGCTTTCCTAGTCACTATGGCCTCTTCACTAAATGATCTTCCTGCAACTTCCAAGAGAGATTGTACAGGAGAAGCGACAGTGCATTCAGTCTGTGGTTGCCTAGAAGCAAGGAAATGTGGGGCAGAATCAGTTGTACTTTTACTGTGAATACTCAAGGAGACCTGTGACTTACTAGCACAGGATGCTTTAGTCCTGACTCCTTTACTTTGTCTCAGGGTGTCAATTTGTTTGTAGTTTAGTAATTCAATGACATCATGGAGAAGTCCTTTTTTCACTGTTGCATCAATGGAGCAGTCTAAATGTAAGGCTGGGCTGCAGTTCACTTCTAAAAGCCATGGTTTGAATTTGTCATCTATCAGAATATCAAACCCAAAGAGCTCAAAGCAATTGTGAGTCAATGGTACAGAAGGGGTGATAGCAAGAAGGGTCAGTGTCACAATGTTGTTGATTCTTTGCCACAAAAGTAGGTCGTCTACGCCAATGCTGCGTAGGTAAGAACGGCATTTGCTGAATGTCCATTTGCAACCACGGCCAATCCCTACTTTATCTTTTTTATATGAGGGCCCAAACTTATTGATACTGGTGTTTGTCAGATGGGCGTATACATTGTCTAGAGAACTGAGGTCAAACTTTTCTGTGGCAAACCTCACCAGTCCTTCTTCATAAGTGTAAATGGTGAGGGGGCAAAAACTAGTGACACAAACATACAGGCGGAGATCCCATTTGTACCCAGAAATAAGCAAAGGGTTACTAATATACTTCTGCACAATGACCACATAATCATATATGAGATCCTTAATGTCCTGGAAAATGAGTATCCCCCTTCCTCGAGACAGATTCACAGGTTTGCAAATCCAGTAGCTTGACTTTCTGCCTTGGGATTGTCTCTCCTTGCTATATTCTGCTATAAACTTGACATAGTCGTTTGGCATAATGAATGCCACTGGACTAAATTCATACAGTGCTGATCCATAAATTCCTTTCATACGTTTAAGGTTTCTTGCCAGATAGTCTTTCCTTGTGATCTTGACTGTTTCTGGATAGTGATTGAGCCTCTGCCAGGGTTTAATGTTACGGTGGTCTGTCACATGGAAAGGGGTGTTCCGCCAGTACAGATTCCAGTCTGATTTGTCCTGCTGTCGTTTATCAAATTCACTCCAGCCACGTTCCATTAAGACTTCACGGACCATTTTAGGAACGCTGTCGTGGAGACGGAACACCAGGGGTTTCAAGGTGTCTTTTGTGTTGTGGTCCTCTGCCATTGTACAGCCCTTACTTCCTGAAAAGGAATCATCAGGAGGATTAACAATCAGATAAAAATGGATTGTGCTGGAAGCCATTACATACATCTTACTGCTCCTTAATTATCCCTGCTTCTTTGTGACATTAATTTGCAACTTGTGAATGCAATCTAGAGTGAAAAACTAAATTTACTGTTGGAAGAGCAACCGTGTGGGCCCCATGTATACAAGAGTCTTGATTTCAGGCAGAACAAAGTATTGCCATCTCTATCCAATTCAATGTCCATTTGTATTTGCTTCTTTTTTTTTTTAAAGAGGCCCTACTTTAATAACGTTTGGCTTGCCCAACAGTCTGAAGGTTTTGTAATTCACAGGAGTCTTTTTATCATTTTATAGTTTCATTGTTCAGTTCAGTGGTCATAGTTTCTACCATAAGGCCTTCATTCTGCTAGGTATATCGAACCTATAATTCCCCGCAGCTGCAGCAAGGAAGAGACTTTTTGCCACTAAATTGGCTAATCCTACTCTGAGAATAACCCCAGTGTAGATGGAATTTTAGGACTTCATCCAAAACTCATTTAAGTCACTAGAAAGGCACTTATTGACTTGTGGTCTAGAGCTGTAGTATCTGCTGAGTAGTCTGCCTCATACTTTTCGTCCATCAGTAAAGCTTTCCCCACTTTGTGGGGTGTTATGTACACTTTTCTCAATGTTTTTTTTTCCTGCAAAGTAGCTGGCACACTTATGTAAAGAACTTGGTATAGAAATCCCAATGAAACTCTCTGCCTTAGGGATATTGCTATTTCTATGGCAGTGTTCTTTCTTCTGCTAACACCCCTCATGATGATTAGCAGGGATCCTGGTTTTCTCTGATTTTAAAAAAATCCCCTATTTTCAGTTAAAAAAAACTAACCCCAAATCCACATTTTCCTGTGATTAAAATGAAATACCACACACACACACACACACACGGTGTTTCATTTTAATCATGGAAAAAATGTGGATTTGGGGTTACTTTTTTTTAACCAAAAATTGGGAATTTTTTATTTAAATCAGAGAAAACCAGGATCCTTGATTAGACACTTCATCAAGACAAAGAGCAAATCTGAGGCAATGCCGTGTCAGGATTAATTTATCTACTCTACCCACATCAGGATTGGCTTTCTTTTACTGCCCTACACTCTGTAATGTCCTAAAGAAAAATTTTAAATTTGAACCCTGGAAATACTGAAAATAAAAGTAAAAATGTATTTTTCCTAATCATACTCTTACTTGTGGGAAGGGTCTGACATGACCCAGGGGTAAATATCTGCTATGCAGTGGTCAACTTCCTACTCATACTGTTTTCAGAGAAAAGTCTTGATATAGCTCATCAGATTAAGAATCCTTCCTTTGGGGCTATAAATTCTCAGTGATAGAAGAAAAGCCCAGAATGTATATTCCATGTATTCTAAATCACCATAGAAACCCAGGATGCATGTTGCATGTCCTAGGGTTCCCTTTCTTCACCCCTTCCTTCCTTCCTGGGATGATGGAAGTTAGAGATGGCTTGGAATTTTTAGGCAAAATATCTTTTCACTGACTCATCGTGATTTGTTGAAACTACAGCATTTTGTTGAAAACTGGCAGTATTGATTAATTTCCTTCTTTGTTACATTTTTTTAAAGTTCTGAAATTATGTATATTTCTCTTTTTATGTATTTTTAGAATGCAAAACTCAGTTTTTCAGTTCAAAAGACATTGGTTTTGAAACATAAGCTAAAATGTATTTTAAAAAGGAAAAAATAAAAAAGTCAAAAAATGGTTGAAAACAATAAAAAAATGGTTGAAATGAAATTTTTCTAAATGATCCAAGTTAAATGTTTCACTTGACTAGATCCAGTTAAAAAAAAATGTTTCAGTTCACTACATTTTTCAGTATTTCAAATATTTATCCTTCTTTGGATGTGATTTTTAAAATGTGTTTCCTATCTTGCTATCATAATCTCTAGTGTACAAGTGATATTGTAGCCATGATGGTCCAGAAAGTATGCTAGACACAAGGGCTAGAGACACACATTCAAAAAGCCGCAGCCTGAATTGATTCAATCTTTGCAGGTTAGTCTAAGATTCAGTCTAAATCTAGATTGAACCAATTTGCAAGTAAATAGACATTCATGGTTGACTCCAGAAATGCAGGGCACATACCAGTTGCTGCCTATGCCCTTGGGTTGTGGGGCCGGGCCAGATTGAGCTGCAGCGATCCATTGCCTCCCTCTGCCGAGGCCTATGCCCCTGGCCTGCAGCAGCCCACCCTGAGTGCCTGGCACCGCTGTGAGCTGGCGGTGAGTGATGGGTGTTTCACCTCTACCCGCCGCAATAATTCGCTTTGCCGCTAGCACTGAGAGAGGCATGAGGGTGGGGAACCTCACTGTAGCAGCAACCTGCCTGCAAACCATGGCTTCCCATGTGGGGCTAGAGGTGGGAGGCAGTGGGGACTGACTGCTGCCAGCTGGGGCTGCCCCAGCCTGGGCTGCGCTGCCACAGTGGGAGACAGGGTTGAGTCAGACTTCATAACTAGCCCCAGCTCCCTCCCCTCCCCACCCAGCCAGGTCACTTCCCCCCTCCTTGCCCCCTCCCCATGGCCATCTGGGCGTTCCTCAGAGGGATGGCCCAGGGCACCATGTTGGTGCCCCCACCATTGCTGCCTGCAATGGGGGGATTAAACCCCCACTTCCCCTCAGGCTACTGTGGTCTGGCTTCTGCAGTGCTGGGTGCACATCCCTGGGTGCACAAGCAGAGCCTATCAGTGCCTGTGCCACCCCCCTGCAATAGAGGGAGTAAACCCCTGCTTCCCCTCCTGCCACTGGAGCAGTTAGGGGGTAGGGAGCTGGGGATGCCTGCAAGGGCTGCTGCCTCACTATGAGGCAGACTCGGCTGCACTCCAGAGCAGGGTTTCCCACCCTCACACCTTTCTCAGCCAGCCAGAGCAGTGATAGTGCTCCAGCTAGGGAGGAGAGAGGTGGGACCAACCCTGCTTGGCTGGAACAGACAGCTCAGCCCAGCCCAGGGCTGCAGAGCATGCTGGGATGCTGGGGGACTGATTTAACTTAAACCAGGAAAGGGTCTAGGACACAGGTTCCATAAACCATTTTGACCTTGTGCCCACCTGGTCTCAAGAATACGCTTGTGTGATGCCCTGGCACATGCGCCAGGTGCTGGCTGCTGCATGGATCTCAGCGACCTCTGAATGAGCCCACAATCACCTTGGGGAAAGCCCAGAGACTCTCCTGCCATGACTTTGGTGATTTCTTCAGTGGTGGGCTCCCCTTCTGTGGGCTCGCTCAGATTGGCTGCAACCTTTGGTGGGTATCCATGGGGCTCCGCCTCCCCTATACCCCATCCATGCGCCAGCCTCTAGGATGGCCCTCGGTATTCACAAGGCTCACCCTCCACTGTCATCTCTTCCCATCCCTCTCGTGGGGAGGGAGATGATGTTTTGTGTTTCCCTCTGTGTTCCCGGGTGTCTTGAGTTGTTCCTGGCCTCCTGATGGACCTCTGGCTAAGTCTGGTTATTGGCCACGGTCCTTCAGCCACTCCTACCTTTGGAGTGCTGACTATGCCTCTGCCCTTGCCTCAGGGCCTCTTGGGGCTGATCCCCATTAGAAAAGGGAGAAACACAGAAATAACCACAGACACAAAAAAAGGATTTCAGCAATAATATGGGGTAGGGTCCTGGCCTGTCCCCTTCCCACTCACGGACTCCGTGTTTTATGGTCTTTGTCATCCCTCAATATCATCCGACGTCCTCTTCCCTGCTGCGGACCCCCTCTGATGCTCCAGCTCTGGGTCCAGGTCCCAAGCTTCATGCCAGTATTGGGAACACCCGATGTGGGAAGCACCCTTGGCGTGCACCTCCTGCAGTGCCTCCCTGGCGTGTCCCTCGATGCCAGCTTTTATCCCGGCTGGGCAGCGTCCAGGGATGACGTCACCTGCCCATGCCGGCTTAAGCTGCTCACAAACTACGTACCTGTTTGGTGCCAGCACAGCGCATCCGCCTCCTCTTGTCCTGTAAGACGTAAGTTTGCCCTGGTTTCAGGGCTTTTTGTGCAAGGGTGGGCTGACCTGTTCCCTGTCCCACCGCTGGGTGGGGAGATCCCCCATCTCCTGGTGGCTGTCCTCCTGGGACAGACCTCAAGTCAATTATGTCTGATACTACATTCAACCATATTTATTTAAAACCAGTTTTGGCCATTTTGAAAATGGTTTATGTGCACTGAACTTATCTTCTGTTATAGTTTTGATCACTTAAACCAGTTTATGTGTAACTTCTGTCCCTAACCAAGGATTTCTTAAGGTGATATCTTTTATTGGAACAAATATGCAGTTGGAATAAAGTTAGACCAGCTTTTGAATGCAAAATAGTCTTTGTTAGTAAAAGCTCAGATCCAGGTCTCACAGAAGCCTGGATTTTCTTTTTTCCCCAGACCATCAGAATGGAGCTAGGCCTGCTGGGAAGAGGGAACCGATTTAAAAGGCTCAGTGAGGAGAGAAAGCTGACAGAATCAGCAGTGAGAGAGATCTTGGGAATAGTAATAGCAGTGATGCCATCCAGTCACCAAATACCAAGCCGGATCTCAATGGAAAAGGAACGGGGAGAAAACACACAGGATTTAGGAGAGGAGTTATGAGATGAAGGTATAGGGAGTAACCTGATAATGGGCAGCCTAGGAAGTGGCTTGATGGAAGCAATAAATTAGGGCTGGTAGAATCCGAGGGCATTATTACACATGTAAGTCCTGTAGCACCAGGAGCTTGGAAAAGTGCCTGGCGCTGCAACGCTTACAGTTGTATAAGCAGCAAAATGTGCATCAGTGCTGAGAAAATGGCGGTGGCACACTTTTGACATAAACCACCTCAGAGGTGCTTTAGTTCAAAAGTGCACCACCACCGTTTTCTGCGTGCTGACGTGCATGTTGTCACTTATACAATTGCATGGAGTGCAGCACAGTTCACCTCAGCTCGTGTGTAGAGCAGACTTGATTAATTGAGTCTGCGCTGAAGTGGCAGATCTCTGGTGCATTGCAAGAAAAAAAGTATGTGTATAAATGCTCTGAGGGTGTGGACACACACCACGTGTACTCAGGAGGGAAAGTCTAGCAGATACACGACGCACAACATTTATTCCACAGGGATGCTGTTTTCCAGTGTAAAGTTACTTATGAATAAGTGAAATTTCACTCCAAAGAAGCTATGTTCTAAATGCAGACCAGTTTCCTGGCTGCCTAATATCCTTGTGCAGCTAGCTTTGGAGAGCTGATTGAGTGTCTACTCCTTAGTGCAGAGTAAATTTACGGTAGAGCAAAATCCAGGGTAAATTGCTCTAGAGTAAATGTGTCATGTGTCTGTACCCTGTCACACACCTGCTTCATGGCAGGACTTTAGGGCAGGGACTCAAGGGCCTGGAGAGCAAAGGGAAAGAGGTACTAGTAAAACAGGTTGGAGACCAGTCATAGTCCAGAAAGCATGAAGAATGACATGGCCCCTTCTGAAAGGAGACCAGGAATACCACTGTCCCGAGGTGGCAGAAACAATTGAGGCCTTAGGACTGGGTTGAAATTTATTAAAACTATATAGTTAAAAATATGAATCAGTAGACTGATCCATTTCTCTGTTCCTTGGCAGCTGAACCAGAAAAGGAAAGGAGCTAAACTCATGCTCGAACTGAGCCAGTTCTTCCCACACCCCACTGTGTCCTTTCACGTGGCCCAAGTATGCCTCTCCTCACATCCCTTACACCCATATAATGCAACAGAGTCCCTAGTGGATTTAGCACTCCTATGAGGGAATGCTTAGAGGGACAATGAGTGGATACTTAAGTACCATGGTGATGGAAATGGATTTACTTGAGTATTACAAAGGGGAAAGCAGCTTTGTGTGCATCTTCCAGGCAGTGATGTCTTCCTGTTCTTTCAAGTTCTCAGAAGGGTAGGGGATGTTGCTGAGATGGCACCTCCATTTCTGTTGCAGTGTTCAGTATCATAATTTCATGATGATTAGTTACTTTCCTTGTTTCTATTTTCTCTATAGTTCTACTACTCCTATATGTCCCTTTTTCCTGATATGTTTATTAAGCATAAAAACATGCAAGTGAATTAAAAAAGGTTGTGCTGCTAGTTTTGTCGAGCCCGGCTCAACCTCTTAGACAAGGAAGGTTAAATAAAAAAAAACATAATGAACTGTAGTGGCCATGTTTGGCTGAGTCATAGTTTAAAGATTGCAGTTACGTTTGTATATTATGCACTAATCAATAGCACTACTAGCAACACATCTTTGAAAAGCACTATATTGCACAAATACAGAGCATGGTAAACTCCACCACCACAGCATCTTAACTGAAGGAGCGCAAATTGCTTAGTAATGACTGTACCTAAACAATAAAGCTTTTAATGGCAGTTCGCTCTTTGAAAACCTGTGACATTGACACTCATGGAAAAGTTTGTTGGAAAGTGCTTGGCAAGCCTAGATATTACAAATAGCAACATCCCACTCTTTCAGTAAGTACTGTATACGGAGTGCAAAGGTAATAAAATGATTAAACAAATCTGTTCTTATCTTGCCGGAAGATAAAAAAACCCAAATAGGATCAATAGAACAAGTTGATTCTCTTGTTGTGAAGAGTGTTACTAATAAAGAACATTTCCCTGCTTTTAAACAAATTGGTCTCATATGTAAAAAGAAGCCCTTCAAAGTACAATTGGAGGAAAACTATTATCAGGGCTAGGCATCCGTCTAATTGAGTGAATACAAATGTCGCCCCCCTTTATTTCCTCTATACATGTGACTAAATGTACACATATCTTTTCATTCAGGTGAATTTGCCCGAGTTGCCCATATAATTTAAAGTCCCACGAATGTACCTGAGTTAGGTACTTACTGTTGTTTCACAATGCAGAGAAAATTGCACTTTAGTAGTGCCAATCAGAAGTTAACACTGCCCAAAGTTCCTAGAAAGTGGTATAAACTGCTGTATTTTCAAGTACATTAAATAGAAAATAACTGTGCTCCAGTAAGTATTTCCATTTCAAGCAACTGTATATTAATTCTTTCATTGTAATGGCAACTATAGGAGATGTATAAATCCAGTTCTTTGTGGCAAATGCATGTGCTCATGTACTCATCTGCTTTTTCACACCTCCCTGAGCCAGGCACAGTTTTGAAAAGACAGTTCTTAGCAGTTAAAATTTAAGTTTGTTTTCCTAATTAACTGAAAACCTTTCTATAATGATGGAACCCACCTTAGAGGCTTGCATTATCTTGCAGTATGCTATTACATATCCCCTCTTGTCATGATTTAATAAAGTTGTCTACTTTGAGATTTAATGTCAAATAGACTCATTGTAATTATACCTATTACTTAAAAGAAAAACAAAAAAAAACTATGCCATGATTTATGTGTGGTGAGAGTTTGTGTGTTTTAAGGTCAGAAGGGATCCCTACATCATCTAATTTAACTTTTTTTTTTTATAAATCGGAGACCATAGGATTTCAGCCAGTTACTGCAGGGTTGAGCCCAATAAATTATGTTCAACTAAAGCAGGCCTCCCAGAATGACATTTGGTCCAATTTAGTGATAAGGGTTTTGCTTTAGTGGTATCAAATCTAATACTAGTTAGATTACACTGTAATTAATATATAACCCATGGTACAGTGAACAAGTTGCATGCTAAACATTAATATGTAATCTCATGTTGTCATTTAAAATGCGAACACTAAGGACTGGCAGCCCCCCTGCTACACCCTCCACCCCTTTCTCTTGCAATGGAAATGCTATTGACTTCAGCCTATTGCAGGTCACCTCGTCTCTGTGAGTATAGTATGAAACAAAGAACAATTCTGTTATACTTTGTTCCCAAAAGTCACATTATCAGCTCTGCGTTCCCCTGGGAAAGGAATCCTTTTCAAGAGGATTTCGTTCTATCTGAAGTCCCTGTTTTTACAAGCAAGTGCTTAACACAGGGCCCTATTTGCTTCCATACCCCTTCAAAGTGAGCACATACCTCTTCCTCTGGAGCTTTTACATTCACAGACTGGTGCATTCTTTGAATGGTAATTGCCTCCATACACAATGCAAGCTGCTGGCACGCTCCAGCTTCACCATGCACTTGAATTTTCAAATATGGACATAAGGAAACGCCTCCTGCATGCTCATAAATTCCAAAGAGGAATTTGCCAGTTGACTTACTTAGCAGCTCTGTCTGCCTGATTGTTTTCCTTGACTGCATGTTTCAAAGTGTGGGCCAAGAGGGTTAAAGCCTGGTTGCCTAGCAATACAAAACACGGATCCTGTATACAAAGGCGAAGAGTGACAGCACACGGAGAGAAGTACTTTCTTGCATTATTTCAATTTCACATCACCAGCCTCTAGGTTCCTCTTTTGGCATGAACCAAATCCAACAGTCCTTGCTCAGGCAAAATTTCCTGCCCCTGTCTCTCTCCTAACTGCCTCAAATCATCTCTTCTTTGTTCCCCTCCCTTGCCAGTTCAGTTCTGCAACCTCACTTCCTAAGTTGCCCTCATCTGGGCTACAGCCTGAGAGTGGCCTGGGAGCTGATGGAACATGGCAGCATGCTGGAGGAATCCCCCAGCCATCTCACCTGTGGGGACCAGGTCAATGGGCCTTCTCTGAATAGCTCTATTAAATGAAGCCTTACACAAGAGGCAGCTGAAAACTGGTCCTTTTTGGGGCAGAGAGGTACATCCACTACCTCAGTGAAAAGGATGCTTACTGGGAAGAGAAAATCCTGTTTTCAAATCTTAACTCTTCTTGATTTAGTGTAAAAACTGGATCCCAGATATCACACATCCCAGAAGACTGGCCCCAGTATTGGGCATAGTGGGGTGAGTATATCTAATATCAATAAATGCATTTTTGCATAAATACTAAAGCATTCCTTGGAGCAGTCTTGTATCTGACTCTCTCACGGTGCAAATGAGTGACCCCTTGACCACCATGTCTCTCTGTATGATGGGAAAGGCACCTCTATCTGGCCAAGAGTTAGGTTTGTAAGTCCTGTTAAGGGTCGACCCTAACACCTCTGCTATTTGCTATCAGCTTGCTGGCTTCTATGAATCCCATTTTAAGTGCTTAACTCTCTTTGTACTTGATATAGGCTCCCACCTTAGGGTAGAGGATTCCACTCAGTATCAACTGTGTCTTAAAATTTAGTTGTTGCTACATTGAATATGTATTTCTACATCCTTTGTCCCTTTCCCTCTCCCCTCCCCCTGAGGTTCTGTTTCCAGTAACTTAAATCCCTGAACCATGTACCCAGTGGGGGTGTGCAGCATACCACCAGAATGGTTTTTCATTAGAGTCACACAAGCGGAGTGAGACTGATACTGCAGTGGAATGAAAATGGTTGCTGCTACCCACTAGGTAATAGCTGGGTGTTTAGTCAAGTGTTTGGTAATTGGGATGTGCAGACACAGTCAGCCAAACCCAGGATCATGGGATGTTCTTCCAATAAAGAAACCTCATACCACAGGAGCATCAACCAGAATTTTGTTTCTCTTGGTGTAAGACAGGGATTTCTCTGCCTTAGCTCTTCACCTTCTGTTTTGATGCTCTGAGAATGCAACACAATCTCAGTTTGCTATTTTATATTAAACTACTGCAGTGTCAGATCACTTCTTGAATCTCTACATTTCTTACCTAACCAAAAACTTCAGATTTCATTATACAGGTTTGGTAGCTTCCTCTAACAGCATCTCACTGTAGCTTAACCCTGAGGAAGTCATACATTTCACCTCACTTTGTCCTAAGAATTCTCAAACACACTATCTATCCAAGTGGCTATATGACTCCCATGACCTGTCTGAACCTGGCTTCACAATACCCCTGCAAGAACAAAGATGTTATCCTCATTTAAATATGGGAAACTGAGGCACTGTAAGATCAAGTGATTTGCTCCAATCTAGGGTACAGCCAGTTACCAAATCTCCAATCCAGTGCTACAGCCAGAATGCTATCCTTCCAATTCTGACTGTCTCACTGGTGCTGAAATCCCCCTGGTGCCAGTTGCGTACTGCTTTGGTCAGGCCCTTGAAATCTTAGCTGGGATTTATGTTCTCGTTAATATCCCATTCTAATTTCATTACTTAATTTTGCTCCAGCTGTGTCCACAATTTGTCAAGAAAAAGAGGGATTTAATTACCTAGAAAGTGTTTCAAATCCATGGTGCTGGGTACTGTAGGGGAAAAAAATCTGCTCTTTCAACAGATACGAATGTGTCCATGCGCCAGTGAGAATTGGGTTGAAAGATATTGAAGTTGCATGCAGGTACAGCACAGCAAAATGAGGTTTGTATGTGTTTCACCTGTCTAAGTGCTTGAGAAGTCCATGCTGGGTGTTGCATGCACAACATTTTGTGTCCTACATCAGGGGCCATTTTTTGAACAGTGGATGCAGGAAACTCATGCTGGTTTGCAGCCTCAGCGAATAAGGAAAATGAATGGGCAGAGTTTATAAGGTGAGAAGGGAGAGAAAGGGAAGTCAACCTGAGGAGAAGAAAAAGAAAACTTAGACATTAGCTTTGCTGTCCAGAAGAGGCAAAAAAAGGGTCCTTCCCATTTGCCCTATATGACTAGCACTGGGATGGCCAAAGGTGTGGTGAGGGGCAGTGGTCACAAGTGTCTCATGACTGGCTGAGGAGTGAGGGCTCAAGTATTGCTGCCTAATTGCTGCTTGATGATGGTGGGTACGCTGAAGGCTTCTGCCCATGGTGTTAAGCTGTAAACTCTTTGGGCAGGGACTATCTTTTCCTATACCCCTGGGACCTTCATTCACTATGTGGGAAAGTGACTTGTAATAGAAAAGGCTGTACAGAAACACAGGTGAAATCTACATAGGAATTGTGATGCAAAAAGGTATCATTTGAGGGATGACAGTGGTACAGAAAAAACACTTCCAGGTTTGTCTTTATGAATTTGATTATTGAGGATATTGTTACATCTACAAGTTCTGCTTCCTCAATGCCTTGCTCTCTTGGCATGGTTAATAACTGGACCTCTTAGTCTCACAGTGCCGTAGCAAGGGGGGTGAGCAGGGCGACTGCCCTGGGCGCCAAAGTGAAGTGGCGCCAATAGGCGCTGCCCAGCCGGGGTGGGGCATGGGACAGAGCCTCAAGCTACTCGTTTGAGGGGCGCTGGGATGAGGGGAGGGTGGCTCTCGCTGCTGCACGCACCCCCGGGCAAGCATGGTGGGGTGGTGCCCCCCGGATCTGTGCATGGGGTGAGGACGGGCTGCAACTGTGGGCTAGCCCCAGGTGCCAAACTTCCTTGCTATGGCACTGTAATCTCATATGATAGTTTTGTGACATAACACAATATAACTAATGCTGTAATGTAGTTCATTTTCAGACAGACACTAATGGTAGAGGTTGGCAAATCTTCAATTTCTCTTGGCATTTTGTCCACCTCATAAAGAGGATGATTACAGTTCTGCTGTTGTTACAATTGCTACTACTAACTGCATTTATATAGTAGCAAGTGTTATAAAAAGGTAGGACAAGACCAATATTGTCAGAGATACTTGGCCAGTGAGTAGCCACATTGTTACATTGTGCATAGACAGCAAGCAAGTGAAGCCTTGCATGAAAGTGGGCCAGTGCTCATTAAGCTGTACAGTTATGTTGCTACAGGATAGCTGTTAATAAGGATCCAGTCCCTTGTGAACAGTCAAGGACCCTTTACTCCTACTGACTTTTGTGGGAACTGAAGAGTATACTTTGTACGCATTGTACTATTGGATGTAAACTTTTTGTACCATGATTGTTTCAAGGGTACATAAAATATAACACAGAATACAACAGTCTTTTTCATATTTATTATTCTTTTTTGTAAAAAAATCCAACACGGTTTTTTTAATGGTTATTAGTAAACTTTTACATGTAGTGGTAAAGTCAGATAACCCTTTAAAAAACAGATGTATTGAATAAGCTTTGGTTCTTATTTATTTATACTGCACTGACCCTGAAAAAAATCAGTTCTTTTAAATTCTTCCTAAAAATTGATTGAGCACCTTGGAATCTCCTTTTAAAAACCTGTTGCAGTGAGGTGACTTGTTTTCACTACCCTGGTCCTTTGGGTTACAGGGGTGTTTCTTGGGCTGGGGCTCCTGTTATTTCTTTCGATACTGGGGTGGGTGGTCTAGGAGACTCCTTTGATTCCATATACTCAACTATTCCATACCCCACCATGGACATCACCAGGACAGACAATAAGACATACAGTTTAATGTAGACCTGCAAGAATGTGCTGTATCCAAAGGCTATGACAAATCCCAGTGATTCCCAGAGACGATAGTTAGCAAAAGCAGCTTCCTTGTTCTTCTCAAATAAAACTCCATAGAGAGCTGCAAGGAATGAGAAACAACGTTTGTGATGGCAAGTTTGAAATGATGGCATATTCTGTGTTCACTACAACAGGAACTCAGCTCTCTTCCTGGTAAACAGTCAATCACAGGAGACTTACAAATGTGTATCTGGGTCATACAAATTTATATGAGACTAAATATACAGTGAAAGTGGTAAATAATACATATGCTTCATAGATTTCATAGACATTAGGGGCTGGAAGGGACCTCATGAGATCACTGAGTCCAGCCCCTGCACTCCGCCATAGACAGGAAGTCAGTTGGGATCAAGTGATCCCAGCAAGAAAAATACCCAGATGTTTTTTGAAAGAGTCCAGAGTCAGTGCTTGCCCCACCTCTGGGAGGAGTCTGTTCCAGAACCTGGACACACTCACCGTAAAGAACATTTTTCTTACGTCTAATCTAAATTGGCTTTCCTGGAGTTTATGGCCATTAGATCTTGCTATCTCTTGGGGAGCTCTGGTGAACAGATGTTCTCCCAGGTCCTGATGTACCCCTCTTATATAATTGTAGGCTGCTACCAAGTACCCCCTGAGCCTTCTCTTTTCCAAACTGAAGAGTCCCAAATCCCTCAGCCTCTCCTCATATGGCCTGCCCTCCAGGCCTTGGATCATATGAGTGGCTCTCCTCTGGACTCTCTCAACCTTTTCCACATCCCTCCTGAAGTGGGGGGTCCAAAACTGGATGCAGTACTTCAGCTGCGGCCTCAGTAAGCCCGAGTAAAGCAGGAGGATGACATCCCTGGTTTTGCTTGAGATGTATCAGTAGATGCATGCCAGAGTTTAGTTTGTTTTGCCAGCCACAGCATCGTATTGGTGACTCATATTCATCTTGTGGTCAATCAGGACCCCCAAGTCTCTTTCGGTCATGGTGCTAGTGAGCGTAGCACTGCTGAGCTTGTAAGTATGCTGAGGGTTCTTTCTACCGAGGTGCAGTACCTTACACTTCTCTGCATTGAAGGCCATCAGGTTTTGGTCAGCCCATCTTGAGAGCATGTCCAAGTCAGCCTGTATCCCCAGCCTGTCCTGCAGTGTGACCACCCTTCTGCATAATTTGGTGTCATCTGCAAACTTTGCCAGTTTGCATCTGACTCCCAACTCCAGATCATTAATGAAGATGTTAAAGAGTATTGGCCCAAGTACCAAGGCCTGAAAGACTCCACTGGTCATCTTGTGCCATGTTGATTTGCTCCCATCAACTAGTACTCTTTGAGTCCAACTCCGTAGCCAGTTACCTAACCATTGGATCGTAAGATGATCAAGGCCACAGTTCCCCAGCTTAGCCATGAGAACATCATGGGGAACTAGGTCAAAGTCTTTCTTGAAATCCAGATATATGACATCCACATCATCTCCCTTCTCCAGGGCTCATGTCACCTGGTCATAGAAGGAGATGAGGTTGGTTAGGCAAGATCTGCCAGTCACAAAGCCATGTTTGCTGGCCTTCAGAAGCTTGCCTTCTGGTAGTCTGGTGTTGATGCATCCCTTGACAATTTTCTCTAGGATTTTGCCAGAGGTAGATGTCAGACTGATTGGTCTATAATTCCCCAGGTCATCCCTCCTCCCTTTCTTGAAGATAGGCACCATGTTGGCTCTTTTCCAGTCTTCTGGGGCCTCGCCCGAGCACCACGAATTTTCAAATATCTTTGCCAAGGGGGTGTGCAATGATGTCTGCCAGCTCCTTCAAGACTCTCAGATGCATGCTAGTTACAGACAAGAAAGACTGGATGTTTTGTGTTGATTGGAGATAGCAGGGGTTTATTCTGGAATCAGAGCTTCAAAGGAGAAGATTATCATAGTGAGCTGTGAGAGTATATGAAGGAAAGGAGAGAAGGTCAGAGTTAAGTGAATCAGTAGGACAGAATGAGGACTAGAATGTGCAAAACTCTCAGCAGCTGTTTATATGACTCTCATCTCCCTAATACCTAAATGTAAGATGTCTGAGGGATGCTGAGCCAAGTCCATATGGACCTTCAAAGAACAAGCAGAGCAGCTTTCCAGGTAGACTTTCACACACAGTTCTGCTGAAATCATCTCTTTCCATTATTAAGGAGCAAGCTCTGGCTCTCCCCAGCAGCATAATATCCAGGAGATGCATTTACAGCTGAGGAACTGAGGCAAATAAGAAGTCTGTGACAGGGCAAGGTTGAAAAGCAGCCAACCTACTGTAACCGATGTCAGGCCTGAGAAAGATAATCAAGGAAACATAAGCAGCTCTTTGTTGGCATTATACTATTTACATGACATATAAATTAGCTTAGCTTCTGAGGACCTGACCTGGTCCTTTGGAAATGCAGGGAGGGCTTCACAGCCATGGCTGTCCCAGGGGTAAAAATTCAAGCTTTCCATGATAGGTTTAAAAACAAACAAACAGATCAGCAATGCCTTAAATCAGGGAAGAGCAAAAATTCAGCTGCAACCTACGTGGCCACAACAAAGTTCAGATTAAATCACAAAAGGGATGTGTTTCTTTGCAATAATCAGTATTTTGAGTGTGTTGTTAAAAATCTACCTTATTGGGCCACAAGAAAAGAATAGCAATTATTATCCTTAATACACACTATGCCTAGGTATTAGTTGAATTAGATGCTCAGCAAAATAGCCTACTTGCTCACATGCTCAGAGCTGAAGTGATCACAATGGGCCCAATTTCATTTTCATGGTAGGTGGCTAGCAGCTTCACTAGGTGACAGGCTGGAATTCTCAACCCCTGAGGCCATGTTGGCAAGGAACTTAGAACAGAGAAAGGGGGGAGCTGCTTTTTAGATGATGGAGCAAGCATCAGTCATTACAGTTAAGTAGGCATATCCATGCAGCCAGCTGTAGATGGAAAGCTTGCATGAACTGCGGTTCTGCTTCTATATTAAACAACACAGTAATGTACACAGTCATTCAGAACAGTTGCAGAAGAACAAATTTCCCAAGAATCAGGTGAACTCTGAATGACTTTCAGCTTCACTAAGGGGAACAGTACTATCTGTATGTAGAATATCACTAATTCCTACTAATTATAAAGGGACACTTATTGAATTGTCCAAATTAGTGACTCAGTAAACAAGCACAATGAAAGATCTAGGCTAATAACGTATCACAAAATCTGCTTAGATCATTGAGTTGAATGAATGTAGTGTAGGGTCAGTTATGTGCTAATCCATCATAATATGCAAGCAAAAGTCCCGTAGTACATTTTATAACAGGAATGAAGTCTTAGTAGCAAGAAACTAGGTCATTATGCCCATAGTTAATATTTCTACCTGGGTGAAAAAGATCAGGCTTCTGGATTAATGAAGTGAGTATTAATAGAGGATTTGATAACATTCATAACCCCTTAGATAAAGGGGTTGGATTTTAGGAGGGTTTTTTTCCCTTTGTTTCTTTGGTGGGGAATGGCCTTCCCAGGGTGGTGGGAAATTCAAGTGGCTCTCACAGCTGAATTCAGCGGATTGGCTGCACTAGCAGTATAAACTATAATGCTTGAGATGAATGGGTTACACAGGAATAAAAGTTTGGTGTTCATTTGGATTGCTGACAAGCGTTTGTCTGTGTCACAATTGTGATACACCCTGGCTTTGGGATACAACAGAAGTCTGCACTAAGAAGTGTGCACTGTGCTTCCATGATGAATACTGGTGGCAGCACCAAGTCCTACATTTTGTAAGTGAAATCCACAATTCCCCCCTCCACCTTTTTTCTTTTTGCCTTTTCACTTCAGTCCCATCCTCATCCTGCCCTGTGCTTCAAGGAAGAATGGGTACATGGTGGAACTGCTGTAAATAACTTGAATTCCAGTTCCACAAAGTTACCAGACTGATTCATATCCTTTCTAATGCAGCACGTCAGGCTGGAAAGAATTTTATTTTGTTGCTCTGTACCTGGTTGTCCTGTGCCATGCAATTGTTATTAGGAATCATAATTATTACCAGGAAAGACTTATGGGAGCAGTGTTTAGTTAGATAAGAGAGGGTAATGGCACGTTCTAAAATGGAACAGATTTAATTGAAAATAACTAAGAACAAACACACGTACACCTAGGAATACACACATTGGGTGAAATGGATAACGGTGAAAGGGTTTGTCCAGTTCTAATTAACATCCTCAAGGGGGAACTCTTGATCAGTAGAAAATATCCTTAACTCAAACTAAATCTTTTGACTATTCCATTAGACTTAATAGTGGACTGCAACCTGATAGCTTTACCTAGTTTTTATTCAGTCTTTGATCTGCTGTGAACCCGATGGACATTAATAAGAATCTTTCAGAGTAAGGGCTACAGGATTTCAACTACTAATGTAAAGGCCTGAATCTCAAGTCACACAGCTCTAAATCTGCAATAATACCAGTATAGTCAGTGGTGTAACCCCTTTGTGAGAGGAATGTAGGTGAGAGGAGGATCAGTCCCATGCCACACGTATGGCTGGTATGATGCAGCATTCCTGAGCAACAATCTCACATTTCTCCATGAAGGTCTAGTCTCATCATTCTGTAGTGACATGCCACACTGCGAAGATGCACACCTTGAGTTATTTTGCTTCTACTTTGAGCTACAGAATAGCTACAGATGCATAGGAGAAAGAAATGCAGGTTTTGTATTTCCTGGCCAAACACTTAATATAATTTTTGATTTATCTTCCAGGTGCTTAGGAAAGAAGGTGGCACCTGCGATAGTATTATATCAGTGGTTAACCAGGTCATAATGCCACAATGCTCAGTAACCACACTCACTCACTCTTGACCAGTATGAGGTACAACTTGTTCTCTGCCCCCTCTCTCCCTCCCCCTATATGGTTGGCAATTGCATCCTTTTCTCATCCTGCTTGTAAGATCCTGTGTGCCTCTAGGTAAGACAGGCCTATTTTTGCTTTCTCCACAGAAAGTGTATAAGCCCCCTTCAGCAGGACTGCTATGACTGTTAGCAGTTAGACCAGACAAGAAAGTACTTTCTCAAGTGACTATAGCCAATAATTCTTTCTTGTCTCTTCCTGTTGCAACCTTTTTTTCTTTAGGTTGCACATCTGCCCATTTTTATATAAAAGAAGTTTCTTAACTCTTAGCAGAATGAATTTATTAACTTCTTAATTTTATTATATTTGCACCAGCTCTTTATCTAAGATGACAAAATACTCCCACAATAATACCACCACTCCTTTACAATATATTAAGTTCATTGTCTCTGAACCTTTTATTTTTCTTCTGGATTTTTAGAAACATTTCAAAGAGTTATCCTGATTGCCCATTACTTTTGACAAGAATGCGCCTTTCTCTACCTGTTCCTTCTAAAAAGACAAACTGCCTGGTATAAGACTATACAAATAAGAATGTACAGAATATTATATCTCAGAGAGAGTCAGTTACTTGTCACAGATACTTACCATTAGTTTGCGTCTGCCAGATGGCATCAGCCATGCCCCAAAGAGCAGGAAATATGAAGAACACAGCAAACTGTGAAGGGTGAGGTTTCCACAGCAATAGGGCTATTATACAGGAAAGGTTTATAAGTGTACCTGCATGTACAGGAGGGAGGCAGAGAAAAAATAATCAGATGTGATTATGAACTGGAGCTATTATGGGAGAGACAGGTTCAGAGTCTTCAGCTAACTACAGCACAAAACAAGGTCAGAGCCCCACTGGTTCACTAACATTTACACTCCTCAGGTTATAATTACATAAAATATAAGATAATGCAGTACTTTGTTCAGGCATAATTTAATACTGTGTAAACTTGCTATAAAGGATGTAAAGAGGTAACTGAAGGGATATATGTCTCTATCACAAACCATTATTAAATAATAGATTTCTTTCTAAAGGCAAGAAGCAATGAATGAGATCACCTTGGCTGTCTGTTGAAAGGGCAGATACCATTTTGTTTTTTCAGTTTAGACACAGAATGCAAATGAATTACTGATTTTTTTCTATCACTTCATGTGTGTTTGATTCAAAGTCCCTTAAAGCCAGTAGAACAACTCGGGGGTTTTGGATGAGCTTTTGGATGAGAATAAGAGTCTGTATTTTCTTTATTTGTGAAATGAGTCACCTAAAGTAGAGAAATGTGCAAAAGGGAAAGACACAGGAAAACTGAGCACTTAGAACCTGCAAAGTTCTAAGCGTCAAAGTTAAGGACTTTTATTGTAATACTATTTCTTCAAATGGAAATGGAGTCTGGTTTTCAGATACTGAGATGGAAGGAAAGAAATACCCTCAACAGCCTTCTGTCCTGGTAAATTATTTAGTGGGACTACCTGGTTTTTACATTGCTCTGTGGTAAGAAAGTGCCTTAAAAATAGCTTAGTAAAAATAGCTTGTCCACACAGCATCCTACAGGTTTCTTGGTCTTATGCAGCCCCTTCCTTATCTAAAATGAGGCACTGGTATAGCCCATTCTCACTCACTCTTATTTTACCTCTCTTCCCATGTACAAAACAATTGGAAATTAAAACCCAGGACCAATGTTCAAAACTTGTCCTGCAATTATCAGACTGGCTGCTGCAGCCTAAGATTTACTTTTCCTGGGAACAGCAACATAACAATGTATCACCTAAGGTTCTCAAGGTTTTTGATCAAAAAAGCAAGGAGATTGTCCCGAGGGAGCTACTGATCTCTTTGATGCAAACAGTGAAACACCAGTTGACTTCAACAAAATCAGGATTTGGCCCAATCATGAAAGATCATTTGTCGTCAGTCATATTAGATCTAAGGAACTAACAGCTCAGTCTTTGGATGTATATCATGCCATCAAAGATGGGATGAACTGAGTCCCTCAGCAATTCAAAGATGCTAGTTCACTGCTTCATACAGTATTAAATGTGGATCTGGTTTGCTATATTCCTAGCTTGGCCACACATAATAATCAGGTTGTGCTAGCTGCTGCCCTTTTGAAATGTTCCCCTTTTGAAATGGCTCCAAATGTACCTGGGTCTATACCCTTAAATATGCAAGTTAACCTAGCCTCCTCTCCTCCAATGTACAAAGAGTACGCTTCTAGATTGATGTTAATCTAATGGGTAGCATATAGCATGATGTCCAGCATCTGACATGTAGTAGAAGGGAGCCACAGGATTTGACATACCCAATGAGACAAGCAGTCCTCAGAGTGGTCTTTACCTACCAAATGAAAACAAGACTTTTCGTCCAGTGAACTGGGAAATTTTCCCAAAGAGCATAGAACAGAGCGAATTTGTAGCCGCAAAACAGATCATCACATAACCGACAAAATGTATTCCCAGGGAACAGGTCACATAGGACTAAAAGGGAAGAGACACAGGGGGCATTATTATTCACACTGACTTCCATGCATTTCTGAGGCTGAGGGTTGTGTGCGCCCAATTCTGAGATGTGACTATTTCAATGGGGCAGGTACTGTTAATAAAACAGTTGTGCATTTTGCTGTCAGGTCTCCTGGATGCTGCCGTATTCAGCCTTCGGCAGCAACAATTCTGTCTAGTCCCCAGTTGGATTAGTGCCAAGTCAGTAGCATTTGGTGAAGAAACAGGCATTGCATCTGGAGTGCTGCTTCTCGTCCAGCATAAATCTTGATACTAGTGGCACAAAGAATTCTCTGCCTTTTTCTGTCTAGCTTAAAAGATGATGATGTCTAGGATCAGGACTCTAGTCTCCATAAAACAGCATCATTCATAGTATCATAGTACTTAGGGTCACAAGGGACCTAAACAGATCATCGGGTCTGACCCCCTGCCCCAGGCAGGAACGGGTGCCGGGGTCATAACACCCCAGCCAAATATCTGTGCAGCCTCCTCTTGAAGACCCCCAAGGTAGGAGAGAGCACCACCTCCCTTGGGAGCCCATTCCAGAGCCTGGCAGCCCTAACTGTAAAGTAATGTCTCCTGATGTCCAGCCTGAACCTTCTCTCTAACAATTTGTGGCCGTTATTCCTAGTAACCCTGGGGGTGGGGGGGGGGGTGCCTGGGGGAACATAGCCTCCCTCAATTCCCGCTGGTCCCCCCCGGTGAGTTTATAGATGGCCACCAGGTCCCCTCTCAGCCTTCTCGTGTGGAGGCTGAATAGGTTCAGGCCCTTTAGCCTCTCTTCGTAGGGCCTGACCTGCCACCCCTTGACCATGCGTGTGGCCCTGCTCTGGACCCTCTCAATGCTAGCCACATTCCTCTTGAAGTGTGGTGCTCAGAACTGGACGCAGTACTCCAGCTGTGGCCTGACCAACACCACATAGAGAGGAAGGATCACCTCCCAGGACTTACTTGTAATGCATCTGTAGATGCACGACAGGGTGCGGTTAGCCTTACTGACCGCTTCCTTGCATTAACGGCTCATGTTCATCATGGAGTCAACAATGACTCCAAGATCTCTTTCTCCCACCGTGTTGACAAGAAGGGTGTTTCCCAGCCTATAGGTGTGTTGCTGGTTCCTTCTCCTTAGATGCAGCACCTTGCACTTGTCTGCGTTGAATATCATCCTATTCTCATCTGCTCATCTCTGTAACCTGTCTAGATCTAGCTGGATTCTGTCCCTACCCTCCAGCGTGCCCACCTCGCCCCACAACTTGGTGTCATCAGTGAATTTGGACAGCATGCATTCCACACCCACATCCAGATGGCTGATAAAGATGTTGAACAGTACAGGCCCCAGGCCTGAGCCCTGGGGGACTCCACTGCCCACATCCCTCCAGGTTCACGCCGGGTAAGTGAGCAGATCTCATATATAAGTACCAATCATTTAAATGGCCACAGAAAGCTAGTTCTGAGCCTTTCAAGGAGGCTCTTTCCCCCTCTGGATATTCATAGAGCTTGAAAGCTGCAGTTTCATATGAGCAGCCCACTGTGTTCATATCTCTCCCTACTATTGATTCTTTGAAGCCTGAGTTCACAGCTAGGGAATAAGCCTTTTGTGTGGGATGTCATGACGTTTCAGAACCCATGTGAGGAAGGCTGGTTCTGACTCTTCCTGATCACTTCAGGATGCCTGCTTTGAGTAGGCCATGCAAGTACCTAGTGTTTTACAGCCAGCCACCTTTTTGGTCTGACCCATAGCATAAAGGTTTCCAAAACATAACTCTGTGCTTGTCTGCTAACTTTCACTTAAACAAGCTCTTGAGAAACTGGAAGGAAGATACAACAAAGCTTAGCCTCTGAATGATTTCAGACTTCTGGCTTTATTCCTGCCTTGTTTTTTTTACAAACAAAGAGCTTAACTCTGTATTTACTTGGGTGTAGCTTCCAATGATGTATGAGTTAAGATAATTTAAGGTATTTTTTCTTAATGATGTCCCAGGAGGCACACTCATTGCCACCCTCTCCTATTTAATGATGTCACTCAGAGTAATTTCAAGTAGGAAGAGACAGTAATTTAGCTTTACCCCCCAAAAGTTATCCCTGCTATTGAATATGCATTTTTTTACTGATGAAATAGTATTAAGCAAAGGAGGATTATAGAAAGACCAGGAAAAATAGACTTTAATTTTTACTCTCACCTTTGTATAATCACCAGCAAGAAATCCCTGTTCAAACCCACTCCACATTGTCAATGGGATAAGGAAACATTGTCTCTTATCTTTAAGAAGCCTGAAAGTTGCTAGGACCAAGGACAAAGGGGACTCTTTCTTCATTGTTTCCTTTTCACTTTCTACTTCATTGGCTTTAATCTGATCCAGAAATGTGACAATCAGCAACACAGCCAGGACACCGCTACCTGAAAAACCAAGACAAATGAGAAAATGTGAAGTAGCCAGGGGAATGGTGGGCAGATGATTTTTTTAAAAATTCTGATTTAGCGCAAAGTTCTGGGTCAGATGTTTTGTCAGAGGAGAGAACCTGATTTAAATCCAGTGTAAAGGTCATTACCATGTACATAAAAATCCTCTATATTTAGTTGTATGCCACACAAATTCCCTTTGCTTCATTGGGGTGTGCATGTTATGACAGCCACAAGGCCAGCTGCACTAATTCATAAGAGAGATCTCTCATCCCTTTAGGTCAAGTCAGAGGTCACAGGGAGGCTAGCATTAAAAAGCTTCCTCTTCTTCTGTCAACAATCTCTAGATCAACGGACGATCATTTATGTTTTTATGTGCGAAAAGGAAAATAACTCTCTGGAAGTAGAATGTATTGGTATGCTGGAGACCACTCTACATTGCTCCTTTCTGATTTGCCTAAACCAGCCATGGACATGTTGATTTATGAAGGACACCAATTCTGTGGAACTTGATAGATGAATTATACTACCTTGTACCTGTTCACCCACAGGCATAAATTGCCAACTGAATATGTTGCATAATAACAACCAGAAGTGGTCTTATACATATAAGGTCCCATTTTCCTCCCCCTTGATAGTGTCAATACAGTAGTTGCAATTGTTTTCTTGATTAAAAATGTAGGGTCTACCTCTGGCTTTGCTCATACTCATAGTAAGTGCAAGTAAAACATTGAAGCGAATGGCATTACAGAGCAAGAGAAGAATCAGGCCCTCTACACATGCTTAGCTTGCCACTGTATTTCTATATGCATCTGCATATCTCTGAACCCAGAGTTAGTGGCTTGTGCTTTTCATTTTAAAGTACAGTAGTGGGTTCATAGCAAAAAGCCCCCAAACCCAGTATTATTTGGTTATTCAATGTTTATATATGCCCTTTATCACAGTATTATATTCTATTCAAAACAGGTTACAAGTTCTTTGTTACTCCTGAAGTGTACCCACAAGTGTTGTAAGTTATTTCTGATGTATAGTAATGCAATAGATTTGCTGCAGGGAACTAAGGAGTGTAGCAATCATAGGGGGGCTTATACGGGACTATGTTTGAATAATTAGAAAGTTCCACATTTTGATTAAAAAAGGAACAGTAGCTATTATTCTCTCTAGCCAAGATCTGCCAAATATATATTCAGGGAAGAAACTGAGAATAAACTAATCTGAACTATTCAGATATTTGGTTTCTCGCAAAGTGGGCAAAGACATTGTAAGACATGCTGAGTCTTTCTGGGAAAAGCAGCATAAAAATGAAATGAATGTATGAATCAATCAATCAATCAATACCTATGTCTTATAAAAAACTTAAGTAGAAAATGAGGCTTTGTGGCTGTGAGGTTAGTAGAAGGAGGATTCCATTCATTTTGCATGAGCAAAGTCTAAGACAGTACTGTATATGTTAGCAATTGATTTAAAAACTCACAAGCCAAAGTCAAAATTTGCAGAAAGGCATTAGTTTCAACATATTCCAGCTGGAGGTGTGGAAGAAATGCTCAACAAATGAAAAATTGATGCTTGAAAAATTTTCTAGACTGTATCATCCTTAGAGTGGAGTATTTCAAATTCCATGCTACAACTCCATAAGGAGCTATATATAAAAGCATGTACAACTATCTCAGAAGATGAAGAGCTACATAGCATGTTGTCAGAAGCCCTTTTAACCAGAGGAAGCAGGGGAGATTTAACCTACTCCACTTTGAGGCAGGTGCTTCAAGAGTTTTACTCATTGGTATACAATGACTATGAGTGACAAATACACAAAACAGGTTTTTTGCCTTTCAGTAGTTAGAGGGTACCAGTCTCCACTGAGTTTAATGTCTCTGGAGTTTGTGGGATGTCATGGATGTTTTCTTGAGTTTGTTTTACTGATACAGCATGTGTAGTTTCAACAGAGAGATAGTGTCAAGATGGTCTTGCTTTGAGCAGGGGATTGGATTACATGACCTCCTGAGGTCCCTTCCAACCCTAATTTTCCATGATTCTATGATTTTATATTTAGCTTTATTATCCTTATGCTTATATGAATTGTTTTATTTGATATAAAATATATTTCTTATATAACATACTAGGGCTGGGATTATACAATATGATAATGACTTTCAAGTGATAAACCATGAGTTTCTTTGGCACCTAGAAGGGTCTCAGGGCACAGATAGAAATGCAGCTCCCGCATCTAACTCATGGCAATTCATAGAATGTGCCATGAGTTAGATCAATCCTCCCAACACAACAGATATTTAGGGCGTTTTAACTAAAGCTTGTTTGACATGCTTTAAAGTGCCCTGCCACCATTTTGAAATGTGGGGACACTGAATACATATGACACCGAAGCTGCTGGAGCACTCTAATTAGAATGCTCCAGGAGACTTGATTAATTGAGCATTCTAGTTAGAACATGTCGGAGTAGGTGTTGGACATGTGTATAGGTGTCCTGTGATTCCAGAGCATTGGACCATTCAGGCAAGTTTCTTCCAAGGAAGGGGGGATCTATCTTTTCTGAGCGCATGATCAGACAATGGTGTGATTCTTTTAGCTGGCAAAATACACTCTGCCAAGAACTGGCAAGATGTAGGTGAAATGGGTAAAGCGGAGGCACCATAGACCAAGAAAAGGGCCTCTGGCACATCTCAGCTGGTTCTTAGTGGTCAAACAGCAGATGGCAGAGAGGGGCTTGGGGCAGAAAGGTAACCCTGAAAGTGTGAGAGTACCTTGAGAGTGTGTCTCAGAGGTGCACATGACTTCATTTTGGGGTTGGGGAGTGTCACAATCCTTTGAATCTAATGAAACCCAAGGCTGACAATGAAACATAGTATTTGTGATATATAATATGCCTTCAGGGCAACCCTGTGGTGGGACTGCAGCTCAGGTGACAATAAGAGAGTAGCTGTGGTGGCATAGGGTTTAGCATTGACTGCACCAGCTACCTAGAACCTTGGATCAATAGGTTGCAGCTCAAACCCAAGTCCCCCATACACAGCTATCAGTAGCACCTCTAGGTCGCAGTGTAGTTCTTTGGTTCTAATAAAATATGCCTGTTTTTCTAGTGCTTCTGCTTGACCAGTGTATGCTGAGGGGAACACTGGAGGGGAAAGAATAAATTCGGAACAGTTTCCTAGTGTTTTTTGTGTACTGCTTTGAATATTTTCCTACACTGTCCTTTTCCCCCTCAGCAGCTAGACTCTGATCTTAGATCCAGCAAAATAATATATTGGCAAAACTAGCCAGACTAAAGTCAACAGACTTTTATGCCTTATAGTGTGCTATATTCAAACAGCACAATCAGGCCTGCAGTGACTCCAAATCTGACTTTACTTCAGTAACTTGGAGCCTACGAGCACCTTTCACATGCAGTGGTGGGTCACATATGCAGTATATTGCTGCTGGTAGTACTGATGCATTGAGATGTAAACCTCAGCACAAGTGTGAAAGGGAAGTAGTTAATTCTCTCTCTTTGGTCTGAGGAAGAAACTCTGCTTGCATCCTTGAGGTATTGCAGAGGCTTGAAGGCAGGACCCTATATGAAGAATTATGTTCTCTAAGCATGCTTGGACTTACTTGGGCTAATATAAAAAGATTTTGTAAATACTTTAACCGTTAGCTCACATGTTTTAACTCACACATTTAAAACTGTAGTGTTGATTGGTGAAATAACTTATAATTATATTATATTATAATTTTATAATGTATCTCAATCTGACTCTCTTTACCTCAGGCAATTAAAATGTGTTTAAAATATAAATAACCAACTCCATTCCAGACTTTCAATAGAGTCTGCTCCAGAGCACTGGAATTACAGTGCATCAGAGCAGGCTCCCTGCATGTTTATAGGAGCCCTTACTGTCTGCCTACCTGTGACCCAGCAGTGTTACAGGCAGGCATGGGATAACGCAGCAGCTCATAGCTGAAGGAGGAAGGCTCCTTTGGGCTTACAAAACTCTGTATGTTCCCTGCAGGGTGCTGTGCTCCTGCAGTCACCAGGTGGAGCTGCTCTGCTCTTTTTGTTTTTCAGCATCACATCCAGGCTCATTCAGACCATGGAGTTTCAATCAAATTCCCAGTTGCTTAGCTTTTTAGGGATGGCTGCATTTTTTATGGACTTTATGAACAGGGTTTTTTAGCTTGCTTTTCTTTACAGGCTGTCTGTAAATTTACAGGCAGTTGCAATCCTGCCTTGCCATTAGAATTTGTTCCAGGCAGGCCCCCATTCCCCAGCTGTGGTGTAGATGCAGCTTCCAGCCAGTGGGGAGCTGTGCCATGGCTGACAGCTGCAAACTGTGTCCATTCTGCTCCCACCTCTCACCACTCCTCCCACCCCCTGCCCCTCAGGTGCAGTGTGGGCACAGGTGGAAACTACCCAGTCGTGGCACAGCTCCCCACTGACTGGAAGCTGCACCCATATCACAACTGGAAGGCCAGGAGGGAAGCATAGTGGGAGAAGGGGTGGCAGCATGGATGCAGTTTGCAGCTGCCCTGCAGTGACACAGCTCCCCTCTGATTGGAAGCTGTGCCTGAACTGCAGCCAGGCTGCCCATCTCCTCCCCAGTCTGCCACATGCCACATGCAGAAGCTGCCTATGCTACTTGTGGCACCCATACTGCATGTTGGCCACCCCTGCTTTAGACTTTGCCAAAGTAAAACACTGGGTGGAGTTTAAACAGTTTAACTGTGATTTTTTTCTAAGTCAAAAAGTAAATATAAAGGCTTCAAGGCTTTTAGGCAGGGCTGTGCAACATGACTGGGAGCCACAAGCCCCCAGCCACATGCTGTATGGGCTACACATCTCTGGGCTGTATGCTGTGCAGGCCACGGGGAAGGGCTCATGTGGTATGGCAGGTTGAAGGCTTACCCTTTGGACCTGACTGCAGCCTGCATGCTGCTGATTGGACAGCCCTGCTTTAAGGACTGAAGACATGCAGAGTTGGCATGAGGCATTCAGGGTTATCAAGAGGGAGCTATAGACAGATTGAGGAGAGACGCTTCCACCTTTCATCAACTCAGATTAGAGTATGAAGTTGGAATTTATTCTGCAAAGTCATCCCCTGATTCCACTTGCATCTAATTCCCAATAAATGAAGTTTAGTCAAGACACATACCAGTGTAGATACCCAACATGGTGTAGACTAAGGTCATTTCTGGCTTCTTAAATGCAGTGGTGTTATTTGCAGCAGCTGTTATGCAGTCATATGCTCCACAACATTTCAGGTCTTCTTCTGAGATTTCCACTAGTTCAGTAACAATCAAAGCAAAAGCAGAACATATGCAGATAAGTGCAGACTATATTCAAGGCAATAAGAAGAAATGGTTGCAGTTAACAGTGGTATATCACTCATTTAAACTTCCACCTGAAGTCTGATTTCACAAGTTAAAGTTTGGCTTAGCAGAGGGTCTAGAATACAGAGTAAGTCAGGCATTCACAACTCAATCTTTACCAAGGCCGCTTGCTCTGTACACTTTCCAGTGGAGGGACACCAATATTAGGATATGCTCTGAGAATGTAAAACCTCAGAGCAGGAAACTGGATCACATATGCTAGCACATATGTAAATTAATGCATTGCAGCAAGGACCCAAGTCTTGCCATTTTGATTTTAATAAAGTCATTAATTAATGAATTATTGTATTGCTCTGGGATTGTTTTGGCAGGCTGCATGTGGCCAATGGGCCACTTGCTATGAACCCCTGGAATAAGGGATTATATACACAGGTGGAATTAAATCAATAGCTACAGCTCCGAACAGGAGCTCCATTGCTGGAAGTTGGCAGTTCAGGTCTGTATCTGGATCCCAGACTTTGCAGACAGACTTACAATCCTCAAACCAGAACTCTTCATTTGGAACATCTAGATCTGAATTCTACAGCTGGGGTCCACTGCCACCTCCAGCTAGGTTTCCTACTTATTTGTTACATGGTGGGGTCAGCTGGAGTGGGGAAGAGTATCAGTGGTAAAGGGGAGCAGAAGAGTCCGGTTAGACAGGGTACCAAACTCAGAACTAGGAGAACTTTACTCTGATAGCCACCCCTTAGCATAGTGCCCCAGAGCAGTCATATCACTTCTCTGCATCTTGGTTTTCCCATCTGTAAAAGGATGTTAAAGTTGCCATTCCTTACTAAGTACAATGGACGAAACAGAACACTCTAAGAAGAGCGAAGTATTTATTAATAAATGAGATTAGTATTTAAAGCACTTTGGCACTAGGGAATTATCCTATCATTAAGGCAGGGTGATCTAATCATTTGGAGGCTCCTGACAGATCAGAAGAGGGAACACAATCCTCTCCAAATCTTTCTAAGGGTTACTCTTTTTTCTCTTCTCCTGTATTAATTTATATGTGCCAGCAGCATGCTGTTGGGGAAGGCATCCTTGAGACTCTTATTCTGATTGATCTGTGTGACATTTGGCCATAATTTACCCCTGCAAAGAACTTTCCTGATTTTATTGTCATTGGATAATATACTGCAAACTAAAGCAACTCCACTAGGTTTGGGTCAAGAACTTTGTTTGACTTAATCCTTTAAATACTGGGCTGAACACATGACAAGCCACACACACACACACACACACACACACAACTCTGTGTCTTGATCACATACAATTTCCTCATGTGCACATTATATAAATGCAAAGTAGTTATCAGAAATGTTCCTCAATGGGTCATGAATGCCAGGAAGGGAAGGGAGGAGGGAGGGAAAGGAAGGCATAACATTGTTTCAACAGCCTTCATTGCAGAGTTTGTTCAAGAACAAGAAATGGCAATAAAGCTTATCTAGGGTCATTCTTTAATTAGCCCTATTGTATGACTATATAATAATATATTCATTTAATTTGGTTTGCTTTCATCACCACTTCCAAACAAATCAACAGCTACACGAACTAACTGTTTATTAACATAAACACATAAACAGCTCTGTGTTTACCCTACTATAACATTTTAAATTGTGGATAAAAAGAAAACTTTGCTGTTATCACTGGCCACAGTTACATAGCTCTGGATAAATGGACCTTCAGAAATCCTATTGTATTCAGGAAGTATGTTAAACTGATGAGGGTCAGTGCTCCATTCTCACCCTGACTTTTTAGGCCACTTTTGAAGTTTATGGAAAGTGTAAGTAAATGGCCATTAGGAAATAACTCTGCATTTGATCTGCCTCATCAGTTCCCAGACACTGTACTCTGACTGTTTGTAACAGTTCCAAAGGCCCCTGGAGAAGAAAATCAGAAGTTAGAGCATTTCTGAAGCTTGGGAACAAAGAAGTAAATCTAGAAGTAAATCTAGATCAGGTTTTCACCCACACTAAACAAACCTTTGTACCTTTCCTTGTGTTCATATGCCATATCCGGTGTTGGGGTGAGTATAGCTAGTATCATGCATCCAGAAGTCAGTGGGTACTTTGTGGGCACATCTCCACAAGATGCTTAATGTGCAGTAGCCTAATAACTCTGTGCAGTAATGTGCCAGGTAAAAATTGTGCAAATATGCTACTGTGCAGAGGTATTAGGCTACTGTGCAGTAAATGTCACTGAAAACCCATGCACCGGTGCTACTGTGCAGTAACTGTAGTTAGTAGTTCATTAAGCAAGTACACATTAATGAACATGTTGTTGTGCCCAGTACCTCTGAAAAATCATGCCTAAAGTGGTGTTGGTAAGAATGGAAGGGGAATATGAATATTTCAGTTTTCATCCGGTGACTGCCCTTGGAACTGCCTCATCTGTGGTAGCTTTACCTTGTTATGGTTTGCAATGCTGTGTCATGACATGGAATATCTCCCTGTGTCACAAGGCTTCCCATTACAATCAGAAATGTCCTGCCTGTGCTGGGATGATGGGCTCTTGTGATGGGGTTTTGCCTGGTTTATAAGTACAAGTAATTGGGGGAGATCTGCATTTTAAAGGTTTTATTCCAAATGAGCATATTTTACCTTTTTAAAGGTATTACAACAAAAATAATTGTTCATGTTGGAAAACACACCAGGTTACCCCTTCTGATAACCTCAGAGGGGCTAAAAATTGAATGGCCAGGAGACTGCACTTCTGTCTCACCCACAAAGCATGTCCCTTCAGGTCACAGCTGAGTCCAGCTGTTGAGGCCACTCTCCAGGCTATAATTGCATTGTGGATACATTTGGACTTCTGATTTGAGAGTTGCTAATTCAACACTTTTCTTGAGCACTCTAACAAGCCAGGCTGTGTGTAGACAAAATGAGGGGCACGTATGCATGGCACTTTAATACAGGCTAAATGCTTTTGCACCACTTTAATGGTGTCAGTGTTTGCACACATTGGTGGTGTAATGCGCATTAATTCCAGCCACTGTAGCAAATTCAGTGGCGTAATGTGCCTTAAATGACTTGGAGCCCAGCAAACTAAAACTCCTCCGAGTTTGCTCTATAGCTGCGGAGTGAAGCACGGGTCTCTGTGCAGCTCGGGGACTCTGCAGGCAGAGCAGGAAGCCCTGCAGGCAGCCTGGTAGCAGCCTGGGAAAGCAGGCTCCATCCAAGAAAAGCGGCAAGCCTGATCTTATTTTTTTTTCCTCCCTGGAGCCTGCCTGGCTGCCTGGACTGTGTGAGGGACCAGTGCTTCCCTCTGCAGCTGTGGTGCCCCCTGGGACCACCCAAGCTGGGTGTCTGCGGGTGGGTGCCACCTGGTGGGGGGGGACACTGCTGCCACAGAGGGAAGCACCAGCCCGTCCTCCACCCCCAGCCCAGGGACCACTCTGCCTGTTGGCAGCTCACCTGCCCCTCCCTGCTGCCAGAGAGGCGGGTAAGTCAGTGGGGTATGTGCACAACATGGGGGTTTAAAGGGCCCTAAATTGAAGCGGTGTTTTTAAAAACCCACTGCTTCAGTTTAGGGCCCTTGTTTCATCTACACACACCCATAAATGTAGAGACCTTTGGAGATGGCTTTAGAATCTTACAGGAAACTCCTCCAAGACAGTTATAAACCACACATGAACTGCTAACCTACTTCTGGCTACAATACAGCTCAATCGCAGGGAGAGGGGTCTAGATTCCCTAGTGCCTTGCACTTGGTATAATTGCTCATCACTTGGATCTGGTATTGCTTTACATTCATTTGTTCGTTTAGGAACAAAGAAGTGGAAATTCAGACCCAGGAGGTGTGACTTTCTGCTCTGTGCCATAGATTTTGCACCAACAATTTATACTGATAAAATATGTTGTCAATTCCCTGAACATTTATGGGAGTACATTTTAAACTCTGAGACAAAAGTCATTTTGCCTATATGACCTGGTGGTTTCTTGGCATGCAATAACCAGAACAGATGTAGCAAGCTCAACATCTGATTTCCATCATATCCTGACCTTTGGGTGAAGCACTAGGCCGGAATGTGCATTCAAGATATATGAGTTCATAATACTTTATGACACTATCTATTAGGTAATGTCTAAATGTTAACTAATTCAATTTCATTAAGATTTGTTATACCAATTTTAAAATTGGGAAACTGAGGCAGAGAAATGAAATAATTTGTCCAAGCCACACAGTTCCCTGGTACAGTATGATTTAGGACACAAGGTGCTCCAGAGTGGAGGGGAGGTGGTGATTTAATTAGAGCTGCTCTAATTAAAGTGCCTGCAGCGTCATGTGTATTCAGTGTCCTGCCCTTCAAAATAGCAGCGGGGGTGCTTTAACTGAAGCTTATTCGACGAGCTGTAGTTAAAGTGACCCCTCCGCCATTTTGAGACACGAGGATGCTGAATACATATAATGTGGAGGCTGCTGGAGAGTGCTAATTAGCATGCTTCAGCAGACTCTCAGCAGACTCAATTAACTGAGTCTACTCATAGTTTCATAGTTTCATAGTTGGTAGGGTCGGAAGGGACCTGAGGAGATTGGATCATCTAGTCCGATCCCCTGCTGTGGCAGGAAAGAGTACTGGGGTCAAATGACCCCGGCCAGATGTCCGTCCAGCCTCCTTTTAAAGTCCCCCAGAGTAGGACCCAGCACCACTTCTTTTGGAAGTTGGTTCCAGGTCCTAGCCGCCCTGACAGTGAAATAGCGCCTCCTAATATCTAGCCTGAAACTACCGTCTGCTAGCTTGTGTCCGTTGTTTCTTGTAACACCCGGGATTGCTTGGGGGAACAGGGACTCTCCCAATGCCTGCTGGTCCCCCTTGACTAGTTTGTAGACTGCCACTTGATCCACCCTCAACTTTCTCTTTTGGAGGCTGAACAGGTTCAGGTCCCTTAGCCTCTCCTTGTAGGGCCTGCCCTGCTGACCCCTGATCATGTGGGTGGTCCTCCTCTGGACCCTCTCCATATTGGCCACATCCAATATGGATACTCCAATGCATATTAATTAGCATGTGTCAGAGCAGAGATCCATTACATGTATAGGTGTCCTAGAGTCCCAGTTTCTAGTCCGATGCTCTAATCAGCAGGGAATTCTGCCTCTTCCTCGGTGATTTGTTTCAGTATTTCAAAATCAGTTCCATTAGGCTTCATTGATTAAACTTTGATTTACAAGTTTTAAAATTTAAAATGAGAATTTGCATTTTATTATGAAATGATTAGTCCATTAATCTGCCTGCTTTCTTAACCCAGTTATAAAAGGTAAAATCTAAAAGACTCCCCCCCCAAGTCAGCAGCGTACCTTTTTTGAAGAAACAGGGTAAAGTTGGAAGAAACTGATGATGTATTTCAGACCTTTAACTACATATTTTAATATATATGTGTATGTATGTATTACCTTGTTGGGGAGACTGCCCCAATACCAGAGAGGAAATAAGATTTCCCCAGACTCCGGAGGACTGAAATATGAGAAAGAAGACCCCGAAATACTGGTTGATGATATCTCTTCCAATTTTCCCTGCTTTCTGGGCATATGAATTGCCAGCAATTGTCAGGTAAGTGCATTTGGCAGACCAGAGTGGGGCTCCCCCTAGGCCCAGGATCACAGAAGTAGGGATCAGTGTGTACCTGCCAAAGAATACTATGTTTAGCATAAATTTTAATGTTTGCCAAGCTGCCTACCCTCCCAGATAGCCCTCTGAAAACTGCTTTATATCAATGAAAGGAAGGAACCATATCATTCCCAGAGACTTGGATTTATTGATGCCATAGCAGGAGGGAATAGATACTTCCTTTATACAAATATGCCCCAATGCATTGACACTAGGCATGGGTGGAACTAACATTATCTGGTGGCATATAAGTTTCACATAACTAGTTAGAATTCATGAGCCTTGTCTCCCGTCCCCGTCCCCCCCTTCAAATAAGGGCTGGCTTGTACCCACTAAGTAGGGGCGCAAAAGGAAGTGGAGGGCAGCAAATACAACTACCTTTCCCTACAGCCTTATTTCCCCTACTCAGTGAAGGGTGGATGTGAGTTGTTGTATGGAACATTACAGTCTGAAAAGAAGCTGCACTGAAAGCCATACAGATCCAGAATGCCCCAGTACTCCCAGAGGCAGTAAAGACAGCCTTTTCTTAAACATTTAAAAAATATTAAGGGGAAAGTCAATTTAAAATGGAACATTTTTGTAGCTAAAGGGAAGGTGGCGTTATATATCTGGGGTACATAAACCCAAGGCTGCTTAAGATGTGCGGTATACATTGAGTTCTGCTTTTTAAAGTTAGAATGTTATACTCTCTGCTCCTTTCTCTTATTCCAGGGATGTCAAACTCATATGGGGCCTTGGGCCAGATCTGGACCATAGGACTTCTCCCAGCCAGATCTGGCATGGGGCATGGGGTGGTGGCAGTGCAGTGACAACAGTCACCATGGCGGTAACCATTACCATAGCAGTAGGGCAGGTAGCTGTGGGCAAGGCAGCCACTTGCTGTGGCAGAGGTGCACAAGCAGTGGCAGGCCAGGTGGCTACGGGGAAGCTGAAGGTTGAGTTGCAGTCATCAGTCGGGTCATGTTCATCAGGGTTCTAGGTTCTTTGGCAGCCCATGCCCACTGATGGCCATGTCCACTGGTGGTCACATTCCCAAATTCCCTGGCTCGCTGGTAGCTGGGTGGGCTGGATGGAGTGCTTGTTGGGCCAGATGTTTGACATCCCCGCCTTACTCTAATTGTTTTAAATCCTTTCCTATCCTTGCTCCACTTCTCACTTTTAACTCTTCAGCAGTGTGCTTTAGGAATAGGGTGACCATATGTCCCAGTTTGCCTGGGACACTCCCGAATTCCCTAAGCTGGTCCCAGTCAGTTGGTCAAAAGTCCTGGGCCGGAGTTCAGTGGGGATCCAGAGTGACATGGTGCACCAGGCAGGGAGCCAGGCAGGCACTGGTGCTGCTGTGTGGGAGTAAGGACGTGCTACATGCAGGTGGGGTGGTACTTGCTCCACTCTGCCCACCTTGCTCCCACACAGTAGCAGCCATGCCTGCCCTCCCACCTTCTTGGCATACCATGCCGCTCTTCCTCCCCGCTGGACTCTGGTCAGGACTTTTGACCAACTGACCAGGACCGGCCTACAGAATCCAGGAGTGTCCTAGCCAAACCGAGACATACGGTCACCCTAATTAGGAAGAACATGAACTCAATTACTTTCAGGTTCATGTTGGGCTTTCTAATCTATAAATGAGGTGCAAGAGAAAATCATCAAATTAAGCTGTATCCATTCATAAGGAACCTAATATTGGTTTAGGCAGACAACAAATGAACTGCTGAAGATGAAAGTAGAGTGTCAAAGGGAAAATTCAGTATTTTGACATTTAGTTTTTGTTCCTGTTCAGGGCTGCCTAGGGAGCCAGGTGGTCTAAGAGGTGGGAAACTTGAGAGTATATGATCCAGGAAGTCCTTTTGGCAGGGTTGCCTTGAAGTCGTGGGCTCTGGAAAGTCTGTTACAGAGTTTCTAGGTCCTGGGTTTGCATTAGGGGCAGTAGAAGACCAGTGAACCCTGTTTCAGTCTTGGATTTTCAGGGCTCTTGGGCTCCCTAAGGAAATTGAGACCAAAACAGTGTTTCCCAGGGCTTCCAGGACAGACAGACTCAGCTGTATGGCAGGGCACCTGGAGCCTCTAAGAGCCCTGACTTATGCCAGGATTATCAAAGCTTTCAAGCTCCCTATTCCAGAATTGTGAGCTAAGACCTACTTAAACTCTGACACAATACAGCTGTGCTAGGACCATCAACCCTGAAAACCAGGCAAGTTTCCCTGGAAAACCTGCATGCAATTTGCAGAAAGTTTAATCAAACCTGAAGGGTCTTCATGAAACACTTTGGGCCCAAATTTTGTATTATAAGTCTATCCAGACTACTATCCTTTGGCACTTAATTTACTTGCATCTGTTTGATTTTAGTTGGCAAAGAGCAATGTTTACTGCATGAAGAGGGCCATATGATCACCTAGACTACAAGAGCAGTTTATAAATACAGGTTTCATTTGCCAGCCACTGGGGTTAGGTTCCTGAAAGTTCCCGTGGTTGGCAAAACTGTGGTTGGCAAAACAAAAGGCTTATGGGAAAAATGGCAGGTGGCGGGCTGATGTGCAGCCACAGACAACAGTGGTTACTCAAAACTGTATACCGTGATAGCCAAAATGGTATATAGAATATTAAAGCATGGATACTCAAAACCGTGGTTGATAAGGGAAACCTGTACAAGCACAGATTAAATCATTGCATATGCTGTTATTTTACTCAGCTTTATCCTTTTTCCTCTGTTGCATTGCAAAAAGCTGAAGAGCTAAGCTGCTTTGTTCTTAGAAGCTACTGACTGAAAAATAGCTGTGGGCTTATAACCTGCAAGAAGATCTGGGGAAGCTTAATTTGGAGCTGGATTTGAACTTTGTGACTTCTTGCCTCTCTCAAATGAGTAAAACCTAAGCCCTCAGAAACCTGACCTGAAGCCAAATACCACCTGTAAATGCAACTGGTTAGACGAGTGTTCACCAGTACTTTGCCACTCCCATGCCTTCTGTGAAAGGACATTTATTGTGAACCACATACCTACCACTGTAGTCTGTGATTCCTGCATAGTGCTTCAGAATGAGGTTAGCCTCCCTTGACCTCACTAACCTGCCATTAGGATCTGAGGAGAAAGTCTCTCCCAACCCCCACCAGTCTATCCCTCTGCATATGAACAAGAATTTCTTCTTACAAAAGCTTCTGATTCTGTTTATGACTCAAGAAACCATTGTCTCCCAAGTAATTGTCCATTGTAGAATCTAAAAGTTCTTTCTGTCAATACCACTGTATAGCAGTAATTGGAGAGATGTTTGATAAGCTTGCAAATACAAAGTGCCCTTCCTCTGATCTGGAAAAGAAGTAGATACAGCCTAAGCCAAAGAACAAATAATATAACAATTTTTATTTCAGGGGTCTGGGTCCTATGGCCTGCGGGGCACATCCAGCCCACAGAGCCATTGGATCTGGCCTGTGGATCTGGGGGCTTCAGCAGTGTTCTAGTAGTGGGTGGCATCAGTGGCATTCTAGTGGCAGGGACTTTGCCTGTATTATGCCACACCTGGAGAGCAAGGAGTTTCACCTGGGATGTAGCTGTGCAGCTGGGGGCAGGGATAATAGGTGACAGGGGCCAGGTCCTACTGCTGGCCTACCTTAGACCAGACCCAGGCCATTCTGGCCCACCGCTACAAAAAGGTTGCCAACCACTGCATTATGTAAATGAATATCAGAGGCATAACTAGGGTGGGGCAGCCAGGGCAACTGGCCTTGGTGCCAACTATGGGGTGAAGTCACCACTGCCCCCTTTGCCTGCCCTAGGCACCCAGCCACATTGCTATGCCTCTGGTGAAAATAGTCATTTGGAAAAGTGGAAGAGGACTGCAAAGCTGTGGAGCAAAGAGAAAGTATCAAAAGTAGCACAAAACAAGTAAAGGGCAGCTGAAATAGGTAACGTGGTTATATAAAATTTAAAAAGTATTTGATAATGCAAGAACTAAAATGATGTGTAATGTACAGTCTTCTTTTCCTCCTTGAAGTGACTATTTAAATGTATATAATAGAATTAAACAAAAGGCATTGCTTTTCCTGGTATTTAGCTTAGGCTTCCTTCCCAGACCTGAGAAAGGGCACTTTAAACCTCAAAACTTGCATGACGAATAGGTCGAAGGAGGTGATACTTCCCCTCTATCGGGCGCTGGTCAGACCGCAGTTGGAGTACTGCGTGCAATTCTGGGCGCCACAATTCAAGAGGGATGCAGATAACCTGGAGAGGGTCCAGAGAAGGGCCACTCGTATGGTCAAGGGCCTGCAGACCAAGCCCTACGAGGAGAGACTAGAGAAACTGGATCTTTTCAGCCTCCGCAAGAGAAGGTTGAGAGGCAACCTTGTGGCTGCCTATAAATTCATCACAGAGGCACAGAAGGGTATTGGTGAGTATTTATTCACCAAGGCTCCCCTGGGGGTTACAAGAAATAATGGCCACAAGCTAGCAGAGAGCAGATTTAGATTGGACATTAGGAAGAACTTCTTCACAGTTCGAGTGGCCAAGGTCTGGAACGGGCTCCCAAGGGAGGTGGTGTCTCCCCTACCCTGGGGGTCTTCAAGAGGAGGTTAGATGAGTATCTAGCAGGTGTCATCTAGACCCAGCACTCTTTCCTGCTTATGCAGGGGGTCGGACTCGTTGATCTATTGAGGTCCCTTCCGACCCTATGAATCTATGAATCTATGAACTTGTCTAATGTCTCTCCCAGGCTAAGTACAGATATTTGGGGCGATTAGGGGGATGTTAGATTGTGTTTAAAATGGCCAACTGATCAAAGGTAAGTTGGGATGAGAGGGGCTAGATGACTTCTGTACTGCTATGGGTTTAGATTGATTTCCAATCACTGAGTCCAGGTCTAAGTGTAAGGTCCACACCTGGGTGAACTAAATTAGACGGGGTGGCCATTTTTTACCCAATCTTACTTCCCCCTGACCCTTCTCAAACATCTTCACTTAGGCCCAGCTATACAGTTGGTTCAACAGAAGATACTACCAAAAAACCCTTTGCCTTCTACATATTCTCTGGACCATCATGACTACAACAACACTCCAACCCTATTAATGCTACTGTAGGCAGGAAATTTCTAAATGCTGGTAACTCTGGGAAGACAGACAATTTCCCCCGTAGATATTTAATCCAAATGTAGCAAATTATAAGCTACTCTGAGCATTTTTGCACAGGGAGTAGGGGATATAAATCTAAATAAGAATAACAACAATTAATTAAACTCCTCTGGAATAGTATAATAGATCATCGGTACCAGCTGGAATAGAAGTTGCCCAAGAAGAATGCGATGTAACAGCACATAGAGCATGCTATGGTCCATTTGCAGCCCAGCTTCTCAATTAGGAATGGAGGTAGAAACATAGAAGAGATGATAAGAGCAGCATAGAGAACACTCAATGAGGCAACGCCCAGGCCTTCTTCAGAGTTGAGGCTGCTCTGTGTAGGCAAAAACAACAAATGACATGGAATTTAGTTTACGTCATGTAAAATATGGTGAGAAGGGAAGCTCAGGTAGCTGGGACATCAGTGTTTGCAAAACCACAGTGGGAAGGATGGCAGAGACTGGGAACATGAAAGCCATCACACAGAAATAGGAAAGAAACTAGATTGGGATTTAAACAATGCCTGCTCTTCAGAACCCTAGCAAACTCATTCTCAGGTTCTGGTTTAAGTATAGGGACCCTTTGCATAGTTCTGATCGAGATTTAGGTTTGGATTATAAAGAATCTTAAAGTCGAGGAGGCAGAATGGAGCTCAGATCCAGGGTTTTAATTCTGAGACCAGCTGTTACTGCTTATGTTTTTAAGTCAGGACTGTCCAGCTTCTAAGCCGGGGCTGCTTGCTGTGTGAACTGCACCAGTGGGAGCCACTGACCCCCAGGGCTATATAATGCATGGGGGTGCTGGGTGGTAGCAGGAAGCAGAAGCAGGATGAGGGAGGAGGAGCCCAGAGACCCCCAGCTGCTGCTGCAATAGGAGTGATGGAGGCAATAATGACTGGACAGGAACTCAGGGAGGGACTGCAAATTAACCTCTTGAAATAACCTGCATGTGGCCCAGAGGTCAGCAGTTGGACAGCCCTAATTAAAGTGATTTGATTTTTATTTTCAGAGTTATCTGATTTAAGCAAATTCTATCCACTCTATATCTTTCTTTTAGGTTTGGCCCTGAAACCTTCTTGAATCTTAATTCCAAGTGGCTTTCCACTACAGGAAGTACTTTGGTACAATAAACATCATGGTGAAAGCTTAGGGTTAAATCCTATTTCACCTTTATGGGCTGGACTGGAGTGATAAATGTATAAATACAATTTTTGGCACATATGCAACTTGAAGACGCTGTTCCCACCCATATTGGAACAGGATTGCCCCAGTATGCATATAGCTGCTGGAAATAACATGGAGGAGGCCCCATACACCCTTTTTTGCCTATAGTTTAGAGGTGAGGGCACTTGCCTAAGGAAATTGGAGACTGAAGTTTCAGCCCCCTTTCCTACAGAGGGGCTTTGAAGCTGTATCCCCCACTTCACAGCAAAGTGAGATAGTTGCTGCCTTTGAAGTGAGGCACTCTGGGGGCATTTGTACATGCTTGTGCCACATGCATTTGCATAAATGGCAAAATGCACATCAGCACTGCAAAAATGGTGACAGCATGCTTATGAACTAAAACACATCGAAGGTGTTTTAGTTCCAAATCACACTGCCGCCATATTCTCAGCACTGACACACATTTCGCCATTTATACAAATGCGTGCGACACAACGCCAAGCACGTCCGCTCAGTTAATCAAGCCTGCGCCAACGCATCGGATCTCCAGCATGTCAGAGCACACAAATGTATGTGTATAAATGCCCAATGTCCTGGCCCATGCCCCTGCTCTATGTCCTGTATTTAATGTTCACTGGAGAATCAGTGGTGGAATAGTATTTATCTCATTGGGAACCAGAATCTAGGACTCGCCCTTCCAGGGCAGTGATCATCTTATTTAGCCACATTCCCTCTAGCTTATGCTTCTCTGAGCTCCACATAGTTTCCCCTCCTGGGGGCCTACCAGGTCAGCTTCAAAGAAATGGTGGAGAACACTGGCCGATGCCTAGCACGTGGCCTGCTGGTTTGAGCACTTTGCTAGAAAATGAGAAATATTGGTTCAAAGCTGGGAGGGCTTTCCTCTTCCACCACAACTCCTACTCTTGAATTTTCAAATTATTGGAATGTAGTGACCTACAGAGTTAGTGCCTGTTAGAAGATAACCTGCACCTGAAAGGGAACAGCTTTGCAACACCATGAAGGCACTTAACACATGTGAACTGCTGGAATGTGCATTTGCTCACTTTTTAACTGCTATTAGTGAGTGTTAAGTTGAATGTGTGATGCCACCCTAACATTTTGGGGATCTCATGGTGTCGCTTGTATGGCTGGGAAAGTCTGTTCTATCAGGGAGCCTATGCAGCTGGAGTGGAGCTTCTGTAGCAAAGCAGATAGAAATTGAACTATGTGTAAATGCCAGAAATTGCACTTATGCATCTACATAAGGGCCACTTGGGCATGTAAAGTTGAAATAGGATTTAGCTCTTAGACTCTGGAATCAAAGATTCAAGACTTCAAGCAATTTTCCAGGCATCTAATTCTCACCAGTCCAGAGACTCATGGTTTTCAGTGGTTGAAAATAGCAATTCTTAGTCATACACACATACACAGACACACATGCCCATATTTACACAAATCTACGATGAGACTGAATTTAGGATGAGCTCCCTCAAATAATTAGATTCTATACATGGAAAAAATAAGTTATAATTTCCATATATAGAATCTAATTATTGGAGGGTTGTCTTCAACTCTTCCTCCAAACCTCTGCAGTGGCAGCAAGGCAAGTGGTGGGGCAGGCAGTGAGGGGCAGGCAGCGGGGGTGTCAAGCAGCCTGACCCCTGTCCCTTGCTGCCTGTCTGCCCCCCCATACCCCACTGCCTGCCATTATGCTACCTCTGCCCCACCTAGTCCTTGACCATGTCCCTAGTTACTACAGTAATACAAATAAAAAATAACTATGAGCCAGATGATATGCGCTACTTCTATAAGCAGAAGATTTAGGGTTGTAACTGGAAAGAAATAAGACTTCTAATTCTGTGAGGAAGTTCCAGACATTTTGAAACATTTTCCTTATAACTTGGAAAAGCCAAAAACTTTGAAATTTCATAGATTTCATAGACATCAGGGCCAGAAGGGACCTTGGGAAATCATTGAGTCCAACCCCCTGTTCTAGGGGCAGGAAGTCAGCTAGGGTCAAAGGATCCCAGCAAGATAAGCATCCAAACATTTCATGGGGGAAGTCTATTCCAAGCCTTGGGGGCTCGGACAATTTCATAGTTTCATAGCTGGTAGGGTCGGAAGGGACCTGAGCAGATCATCAAGTCCAACCCCCTGCTGTGGGCAGGAAAGGATGCTGGGGTCAAACGACCCTGGCTAGGTGATTGTCTAGCCTCCTTCTGAAGACCCCCAGGGTAGGAGCCAGCACCACTTCCCTTGGAAGTTGGTTCCAGATCCTAGCCGCCCTAACTGTGAAGTAGTGCTTCTTGATGTCTAGCCTGAACCTACTCTCAGTCAACTTATGGCCATTATTCCTAGTTACTCCTGGTAGTGCTCAGGGGAACAGGGTCTCTCCCGTTCCCCGCTGATCCCCCTTGGTAAGTTTATAGACAGCCACCAGGTCACCTCTCAGCCTTCTTTTGTGAAGTCTGAACAGGTTCAGGTCCCATAGCCTCTCCTCGTAGGGCCTGCCCTGCTGCCCTCTGATCATGAGAGTGGCCCTCCTCTGGACCCTCTCAATGCTGTCCACATCCATCCTAAAGTGCGGCGCCCAGAACTTGTCTCAGTACTCCAACTATGGCCTGACCAATTTCGCATAGAGGGGGAGGATCACCTCCTTGGACCTGCTCGTGATGCATCTGTGGCTGCATGACAAGGTATGGGTAGCCTTACTGACCGTATCCCCACATTGGTGGCCCATGTTCATCTTGGAGTCTATAGTGACTCCAGGATCCTTTTCTGCCTCTGTGCTGAAGAGAATGGAGTTCCTCTGCCTGAAGGTATGCTGCTGCTTTTTCCTCCCCAGGTGCAGTACCTTGCACTTGTCCGTGTTGAAACCCATCCTATTCTCATCCGCCCACCCCTGTAACCTGTCCAGATCTAGTTGTAGCCTGTCCCTGTCTTCTAGCGTGCCCACCTCTCCCCACATCTTAGTGTCATCTGCGAATTTGAACAAGGTGCTTTTCACCCCCTTGTCCAAGTCACTGATGAAGATGTTGAACAGTGTGGGCCTGAGGACCGAGCCCTGGGGAACCCCACTACCTACATCCCTCCAGGTCGAAAATGACTTGTCCACCACCACTCTCTGAGTGCAGTGCTTCAGCCAATTTGTGACCCATCTGACTGTGTAGGTATCGACACTAATTTTGTAATGAGAATGGGGTGAGAGACAGTGTTGAAGGCCTTCCTAAAGTCCAGAAAGACTACATCCACCACGACACCTGCATTCAAGGATTTTGTGACCTGGTCATAGAAGGCAACCAGGTTGGTCTGACAGGACCTGCTTCTAATGAACCCATGTTGGTTGCCCCTAAGCATAATCTCCCCTGCTGGTCCCTTTCAGATGTGCTCCTGGATAATTTTCTTAAAGAGTTTCCCCAGGACTGAGGTAAGACTAACAGGCCTATAGTTTCCTGGGTCCTCTTTCCTCCCTTTTTTGAAAATGGGGACCATATTGGCCCTTTTCCAGTCCTCTGGCACCTTGCCAGAGCACCATGAGTGCTCGTAAAGTTGTGCCAGGGGTCCCGCAATGACCTCTGCCAATTCCCTCAGCACCCTGGGGTAGAGATCATCTGGACCTGCTGATTTGAACATGTCCAGTCCCACCAGAAGTTCCTTGACTAGGTCCTCACTGACCCTGGGCCTGGCTGTGCCTCCCCTGGGTCTATCCAGGATCCTGGTGAGGGGCATGTCCCAGTCTCTGCTCAGAAAAATGGAGGCAAAGAATTTGTTAAAGAGGTTAGCTTTGTCATCTGGTGCGACCAGCAGTTTTCCAAGTGTGTTCTGCAGGGGCCCCACATTACCCAGTACCTTCTTTTTACTCTCTATGTATTTAAAAAAGGACTTCTTGTTATCTTTGATCCGGGTCGCTAGTCCCAGTTCTGTCTCTGCCTTAGCCTTCCTAACAGCCCCCCTACAATCTCGAGCAATGGAGATATAATTCTCCTTGGTGATTGCTCCTCCCTTCCATTGGGTGTCCTTTTTAGCTTTGAGATGTTCCTGAATGCCTTTGGTGAGCCATGGGGGCTTTTGAGCACTCTTGCCCACTTTGATCTGCATCGGGACTGTCACCCTTTGGGCTTGTAGGATCCTCTCCTTAAGGAACAACCACTCTTCTTGGAATCCCAATTCCCCTCCCCTCCGGGACCTCAGTGCCTCCCTGACCAATCTCCTTGTCCAGCCTAAAACGGTCTGGAGGAGTTTGTGACCATTGGATCTTGGCATCCCTTGAATAGCTCTGATGAATAAACAAAATTCCCCATGAAAGAAAAATTCTGGGGAAAAAAATCAATTCAGGGGGGTTGATACATTTCAGTTAGATACGGCAGAGGCTTGTTGTGACTTATGTATTTAAAATATTTTACTAAAACCTGACAAAATCCATATGGATCCTGCAAAGTGTTTTGCTTTGGCATTTTTCAACACAAAAGTGTTCTGTTTGAAGTGGTAGTGTTGGATTAATCTCGTTGTGTTCAATTTCATTTGGAATTGCACTAGTTAAATTTAACAAATCTAAGCGAGTGGGCCAAGGAACCATACTCACTTTATTATCTCTTACACCTGAGCCTGCAGAAGTTTCATGGGGAACGTTGAAAGGCAGCCTCCAGTTAAGGATCAGCTGCCCATTATGTTGGCTTACCCTGAGAAGAGCAGTTTGGAGATCTGAGTGGTACTAAAACTGCCTGAAGCAACTTTTACTTTGCTTTTGTCCAGTTGTGGAAAACCAAGAAAGTGGCAACATGGCTTTTTCAGGCACAATGCAGTGGGGACTGGACCAACAGTGTGGTCTCTGCCTGTAGACATCTAGGGAGTAAAGCCAATGGTTTAATAGCTCTGCAAAAATTGACTTTCTGATCACAAACTGGCATTTACTTATGTTTCAGGTGTACAGTGTACAGTATTGCCAGCCCATAGAATTCAAAACAGTCATAAAAGTCACAAAACACAGAAACAAAAGTTGTAAGATTGGCTTAAAAGACATAAAAATCATAAGACACAAAAGACATAAGATTGACTTAAATATCACAAGATTCATTTAAAAAAAAATAATTTCAAGATGCCTCCCATGCTACAACACAGCCCGCTAACATGGCTTAGGTGTGTCCTGTTGTTTCTTACCAACACTTCTCAGTCAAGATGAATTGGGCTGCAGAAGAGAGCCAACTTGGAGGTGGGAACATGTCTTTCTACAGCATCCTGGGTTAATTTAGCAGGATTTTATTTCAAAGTGAGTTCTGCTGAGATCACAGCTTTGAGACAGTATGGAGATCTGCAGACAGCAGAGCATTTCTCCTTCTCTTGTACTACTTGTTAAGCATTTCTTTACAAGTGATGGTATTTTTAGCACACTTTCTGCAATTGCCATGCTGCTTGGATTTGAGCTGGTTCATAGTTAGACAAAACGTCAGATCATTTCATTAAGACTAATGGATCCTTTGTTTTAGAAAACAAGTTACAATCTGCCAATCAGTAGACATGTCAGTTGCCCTCCAGGATTTAAAAAATAAAAATACAAGAATATGCTGACTATCATTTTATGTTAGGTCAGCAGCATTGCTTAAATGATGTACAGATTAACATAGCAATAAAAATAGTAGAATCACATCTGTAAAGAAATTCAGAAGTGTTCAGAAACAAGGCATCCTAAAATATCATGCTTTTCATTTTCAAATATTTTTCTATGGGAATTTCCACTGAGACCAGCACTCTTTCATGATCAATTTCAGTGTCTGAGGAAAAAAAAGTTTCAAGATGAATTTTCTGACAAGCTCAGCACCTTAGACCTCGAGGTGTATTCTTGGGATAAAATACTTAATAGAAGCTACAAAACTTGGAAATAACATATCAGCATTTGTCAAGCTGGACGCACATCAGAGAAATTACACCATCTTCAAAGGATAAGAGAAGACTTATATTTCACACCTATTGACTGGTTTGATGCTCCTACAGAGAGTATCAGCTCCCAGTAACTATAGAAGGCAGTTCCACTTACCTGCAAACTCTGAAGCCCGCCGTAAGCCGTAAATAAAAGTAAAAATCCAAAAGAAATGACAAGAACATTCTTAAGATTCCTTTCCATGTTGATTTATACGAGACAGTGTCAGTTCAAGCAATAGCTTGAAGATAGTGCTCTGGAAGCGGAAAATAGGATTGGTTGTTGGAAAAGATCGCTTCTCACTGCATTTGCATTGGGAAGAGCTGTTAGTCATTTAAGTGTCAGCCAGTGAACTTTACTTTTTTAGATACTGAAAACTTCATATGAAACTGATCCCAGTTTGACCTATGAAGTTTCATATGAAACTGTTACCAGTTTGGACTATGAAGCAACAATAACTTCACCCAGAAGACTTTTATCAGCACTGAGTTACAGAAGTCACTTAATGCCACGTAATGAATACAAGCCTAATGACTTCCCTGCATGCTCCACGTGAAACATAAGTGGGTGGCTATGCTTCATAGTGAGTATATTCATCGGGAGCTCACAGTGAAGAATTGCTTTCCAAGCCAGTAGATGGCACTGTGTTGCTTTCTATCAAATCAAGCCAAAAGCAGGTGGAATTTCACTTGCCAACAAATCAAAACTAACTCCTGCTTTTGAGGAAAATCTTGTTTGTGCAGCTTGGTTTTAAAACTTTTTGATACTAGCCAATGCAGAATAAAAATATTCTGCCCCTGCCTACATCCTGGTAGTCAGGAAGTTTTACAACCTGCTCTTAGAATGAGACCTTTCTAAATATGTGGACTCTTTCTAGACAGTGAACTCTTGGCTTTTCATATGAAGGCCTATCACACTTGGAGCATAAACAGTGTCAGCTTGATTTCAGCGGATGCAGCTGTTCAACACGTAACCTTCTTCTGTAGGCTTTGTTGTGAGAACTGGTGCCACATTGAGCCAGTGCATAAGGTCACAAAAGCAATGCTGGTTCGAAACAAAACTGAACTTCTCCCTATGCAGGCTCATGCAAGAGCTAAACACAGCACATTTGGCAGCAGTGCAGAGCAAATTAGAAGTTTAAAATCCATGTCTCTTTCATAGTTTGCCTTGTTATTCATAATAAAGCAAAGGAAGACTTTTAAAAATAATTTGTAGCCTGGCACTTCATTTTAAAGGTGTGGGCAGACAAATTGTCTTATCAAAAACTCATATTCTTTGGAATGTCCCAACTCCAAATTCACCACCTCTTCCCCTATTGAGAGAGCTCTCTTAGGCTCTGCATTTTTGATTGATCTGTGACACAGAGCTATTCCATTTCCCTGTCCAGAGGCCTGGGTTATCCAATGGCCTGGTAATGAGTCTCTCTCAAGGAATGTACAGAATCCTCACCAGTGAAATCTGATAAGGTTGAGGAGCTCTTCATTTTGTACTGAGCGGTGAATGTCTCCAGTAGGCCTGTTGTATATCAATTCTGACACCTCTTTCATTCGTTCTGTCATTCTAGCTAAGATTAAGTGAGTCTCAAGATCTGAGCAAAACTCCTTGGTTACTGCTCTCCCACAGGGAGTCTGCAAACTCCTAACTAAAATCTCTCACAGGATGGGAAGATAGCAACTAGAGAGGGAAGAGAGCAGTTTAATTAATGACTCCATCCCACAGCCAAGAATGTCTGTTCCCTGAGATGACTGTAACTGAGCCCAAGCTTCCCTTAAAACACAACAAATCCTCTGTTTTATCTTATTTTTTAAGGTGTCCCCCCTTGCCCTCACCATCTACACACACTTTATTGGAGTCCCTGTTTCTTTTAGCCTATTAGTTGAACAAGCCAAACAGAAGCAAAAGACTTACCAGAGGCCCCCCTATTTCAGGCCACAGAACCATTTATGTTTTATTTGCTTTGATCCTTGACTGTTCCCAGTACCCGTGGGCTGCAGATGTGGGAGAGATGAATAGTCATTGTAGCTCCCAGTTCCAGGATCCATCTGGGGTTGGGTTTGGTCATGCACGTAGTGTGGGTAGCCCAAGAGTTTCTCTAAACTATATTTAGGTGGTAAAGGCCCTGAAGGGGATGAGCACTAACTGAGAGTTGACAGATTGCAGCATATGGTGGTGCCCACTCTCTCACACAAGTGCCCTTAGCCCCAGGATCAGGGTGAAGGGAGTGGAGAAGGAAGCTAGCCATAGCTGGTCTCTGCTCCTGAAAAGTTAATCTAGAGTTACCATATTTCCAGCTTGTTTTGTCAGTCATTACTTTCAGCTGGTAGCTCTCACAGCAGCAGAAATTCTGTTTCTCCTGCGTAAGTGCATTGTATTCACTTCTTTATATGCATTAGGTGTCATATGTTTCAGCCCGTAAACATTTTGCCATCTGAAAAATTGCTGCCTGGTTGCAGCACCTGCACACATTTGCCACTCTGCACTTGTACATGCTTCACAGTTACTTATTAAAGCTGGTTTCACACCCGGATGCATCCAACATGACATGAGATCAGTAGGACTTAGCACTGCTAACAAAAACACCTCGCTGGTGTGATATGAATTTTGCTTACTGAAAAGAAGAAGTGGATCCTGTTTGTGACCAACAGATTTCTGAACAGCAGTCAGATCTTAGGAGTTCAGAAAGGTTGTTCAATGGCATATTAGTAGTTCATATGAACCCACACCAAAAGTATGCAGATGACTATGAGAGTGTCCCTCCCTTTTTTGAATCCCTCTACTAGTTCCGTTTCAGCTTCAGTGAAGCTTAATTTTTAGCTCTTTTCTTCAGGGCCCTGGACAATTCCACCATGCCTCTATCTCTGCTCTCATTTCTTACCCCTTGCCCCTTTCTGTGCTGGTTAAATGAGCTACACTATTAACTCCTGCTCTCATCTCTGAGCCTATTCCAGTCTGCCTGCTGTGTCTGGAATATCCTGCCTAGCTGAGTGAAGAGAAGATGGATGGCTCAGTAGTGAGGGTCCTAATTTAAGCCTGGGAGATGGGGGTCTCACTTCTATGCTTCATCACAGATTTCCTGTGTTTCTTAGCCTCTCTATGCCTTAGTTTCCCACCTGTAAAACAGGAATAATAATACTTTGCTATTGCATAGGAGTGTGACAAGGATGAATGATTGTGAGGTTCTCAGATATTAGATGAGAGGACAAAGGGGAAAGATCTGGATACCTTTTTAACGTGGTGAAGGGATGGAAAGCATTGAAAACCCCGAATGCAACGTGCAGAAAACTCCTTAATGTCTTTCAATGTGTCTGTTATTGAATGCCTGTCATGAACTAGCAGTTCTGATTCTATACCGTCTTGTACCTTGCGTGGTCATGTACACCTGGGCACAGCGAGTAGTATTTGAGTTGTACTTCACGCCCACTTTGCCCAGGTGGCTAGGCAATGTGGTGGATGAGAGACTCAGCATGAGTCAGTAATATGATGCAGTTGCTGAAAGAGCAAATGCAATTTTGAACTGCATTAATAGGAGCAGGGTATGTAAGGCATGGGAGATGGTGGTGCCACTATACTTAATGTTGGTTAGGTCTCAGCTGGAGTAGCGTATGCAGTTCTGGGCTCCACATTTTAAGAAGGATATGGAGAAACCAGAAAGAAACGATAAATGAGTGGCAGATGATACAGGGACTGGAATGCAGGCCAGGTAAGGAAAAGCTGAAGGAGCTGGGTATGTTTAGATTATAAAAAAGGAGACTAAGAGAGGTTGTGATGGCATTTTTCAAATATCTGAAATGCTTCCACAACAAAGAGGGAGAAGAACCATTCTCGTTTGCTACAGAGAAAGGTCCTGAGCTGTGTTAGTCTGCAATCAGGCAGAAGGCAGGGCAGGGAGCTCTCTTTTGTATTTAAATTACTTTATTCCTGTCTATTTAGTACTTACATACTCTGTAAGTCCAGTCCTAGCAAAGTATTTGGCAAAGTAGGGTCTCACCTACAAATGGTCATGCTTTCTGAATGTGTTAGTCTCCAAAATACAGTAGCCTAACAAAAGGGGATGAGCTGAGGCACCAAGCCCCAGGCACTGACTCTGGCAGGGGGTGCAAAAATAACAACAGCTATGATGCTGGCCTGGCTGCCTCAGTGCCAGTGGCAGAGCAATTCCTAACACTGCCCCATGCACTGCTGGTGCCCAGGGTATGCATACATCCAGTTTCAACTCTGCTAAAGTGCCAGTCTGCCCTGCCTTGTGCCTTGTTACAGAAGGCCAGATATGAATCAATGAGATCAAATGGTAGCAAAGGAGATTCAGATTCAATCAAAGAAAAAAGACTTCTTAACTGTAAGAATAGTAGGACAATGGACCAAGCTGCCTGGGAAAGTTGTCTTCTTTGGCAAACCCTTGCAGTCGATGATGATTGTCTTCCATGACTGTCTTATCTGTGTGCCTGAAGATGGCTGATGAGCCCTATCTGGGATCATAGGTTCATAGACATTAGGGCTGGAAGGGACCTTGGAAGATCATCGTGTCCAGCCCCCTGCCCCAGGGGCAGGAATTCAGCTGGGGTCATAAGATCCCAGCAAGAAAAGCATCCAGGTTTCTCTTGAAGGCGTTCAAAGTAGGTGCTTGAACCACCTTCGGCGGCAGTCTATTCCAGCCCTTGGGTGCTCGGACAGTAAAGAAGTTCTTCCTTATGTCCAGCCTGAAACTGTCTTGCAGGAGTTTAAAACCATTCAAACTTGTCATCCCTTGGGGCGCTCTGGTGAACAAACGTTCCCCCAGGTCCTGGTGAACATCCCTTGTAAACTTATAGGTGGCCATCAGATCACCCCTGAGCCTGCGCTTTTCCAGGCTGAAGAGTCCCATGGCTCTCAGCCTCTAGTTATAAGGTCTGTTTTCCTGACCTCTGATCATGCGTGAGGCTCTCCTCTGGACTCTCTCAAGCTTCTCCATATTCTTTTTGAATTGTGGAGCCCAAAACTGGATGCAGTACTCCAGCTGCAGCCTCACCAAGGACGAGTACAACAGGGGAATGATGTCCTGGGATTTGCTTGAGAAGCATCTACAGATGCAAGCCAGGGTTTTTCTCACTTTACTAGCTGCAGCATCACATTGCAGGCTCATGTTCATCTTGTGGTCAATCCTGACCCCCAAGTCCCTCTTGGTCATAGTGCTAGGCAGCATAGCACTGCCGAGCCTATAGATATGCTGCAGGTTTTTCTTCCCAAGGTGGAGAACCTTGCATTTTTCGGTGTTAAACACCATCAGGTTCTCATCCGCACATTTCCTGAGTCTGTCAAGGTCAGCCTGGATTACCCCCCTGGGCCTCAGGTGTGGATGCTTTACCCCAAAGTTTGGTGTCATCGGAGAACTTGGCCAGTCCTCTTCCGACTCCAATGTCCACATCATTAATGAAGATGTTGAACAATATGGGTCCAAGGACAGAGCCTTGAGGGACCCCACTGGTCACAGGGCACCATGATGATTGACTTCCATCAACCACCACCCTCTGGGTCTGACCATGGAGCCAATTCCCCAGTCAGTGGACCTGAGGCCGCAGTTGGCCAGTTTTGCCAAAAGGTGATCATGGGATACCAGATCGAAGGCTTTTTTAAAGTCAAGATATATGACATCAGTCTCTTCCCCCTTGTCCAGGTGATAGGTCACCTGGTCGTAAAAGGAAATGAGATTGGTCAAGCACGACCTACCCACAACAAACCCATGCTGGCTATTCCTCAGGGTGTTGCCATCAGCCAGTCCATTAAGAATGGCCTCTTTGATGATTTTTTCTAAGACCTTCCCTGGGATAGAGGTCAGGCTGATGGGCCTGTGGTTTTCTGGATCCACTTTCCTCCCTTTCTTGAAGATAGACACCACGTTGGCCTTCTTCCAATCATCGGGCACTTCACCAGAGCACCAGAAGCTCTTGAAGATCTGTGCCAGGGGCTGAGTTACGATGCAGGCCAGCTCCCTGAGTACTCTGGGGTGTAAATTGTCAGGGCCGGCTGACTTGAAGATGTCCAGCCTCTCAAGCTGTTCTTCATGAGCTCAGCATTTATGGAGAGCAAGGAACCACTCTGACACGTAATGGGCAGGGGCGTCCCATGGGACTTGTGAAAGACCGATGTAAAGTACCCGCTTAGCAAGTTGGCTTTTTCCTGGGAGTTGGTCATCAGTTGTCCCTTCTGGTTTAGCAGGGGTCCAATGTTGCCCTTGCTTTTCCTCTGGCTCCCCACGTATCTAAAAAGGGACTTTTTATTTTCCTTGATACTTGTAGCTAGCTGGAGTTCCATCGCAGCCTTGGCTTTCCTGATTCACTCCCTGCAGGTCCAGACCAGAGCAGAGTATTCCTCCTTGGAGGTGGATCCCATCTCCATTCTTTGTAGGTCTGTCTTTTTAGATGCAGGAGGACCGCTAGTTCCTTGTTGAGCCAAAGGGGCTGCTGTACCCTCTTGCTGCCTTTCCACTGAGACGGAATAGCCTTAGCTTGTGCATCTAGGATCGCTCCCTTGAGGAGCAACCGCTCTTCCTGGACTCCCTTCCCTTTGAGGTCGTGGTCCCTTAGGGCTTCACCGACAAGTCTCCTGAGCTTGTCAAAGTCAGCCCTCCTGAAGTCGAGGACCTCTGTACTGCTGACTGCCTTGACAGCTTTTCAGCAGATGATGAAGGTGATCAACTCGTGATCGCTGTCACCCAGCTTCCTTTCAGTCGTTAGGTCACTGATTAGGTCACCCCTGGCTGCCAGTACCAGGTCAAGCAGCGCTTTGCCTCTTATTGGCCCGTAGACGTCTTGAGTCAGATAGAGCTCATCCACGCGTGTGAGGAAGCTTTGCGACAGTTTGGATTTGGCTGAGTGCTCTTCCCATGAGATGTCTGGGTAGTTGAAGTCCCCCATGACAACCATGGACCAGGAGCATGCAGCCTCAGCCAATTCTCTGGCGAACTCCTGGTCAATCTCTTGATTCTGGGAGGGAGGTCTGTAGTAGACTCCCACCATTGTATCTCCTGTGCCGTGTTCCCCACAGATTTTAACCCAGAGGGTCTCTAGTCATCCACCCTGGGTGCTGATGTCAGCTTGTAGGGACATGTAGCTCTCCTTGACATAGAGAGCTACACCTCCGCCCCTTTTGTCTACTTGATCCCTCCTGTACAGGGTATAGCCATCTATATCCGTGGTCCAGTCATGGGTGGAATCCCACCAGGTTTCTGTAATCCCTATGACATTGTAATTGTTTGTGTTGAGCAGGAGGACAAGTTCCTCCTGTTTATTCCCCAAGCTCCTGGCATTGGTGTACAGCCATGCAAGTGTTCCCTTGGGGGCCCTTGCCTTGCCCGCAGCTTGCTCTAGGGCTGGGGCAGGGGTAGGCTCCCTTAAGTGCCTTGGCCTGCTGGCTCCTCTGCGACTGCTGTTTTTGGTCTGTGACATCTGCTTTTCCATCTCCTGTTGTTGTCATGATGTTTCAAAGTACTGAGATCCCTGCAGCAGACTCTCCCTTCTTTTGGGGAGGTCCTGGGAGATAGTATCCCATGAATTAACATCAGTGTTACATTTTTTTAAGTTGGTCATTGTGGCAGGGCACTGTTGGTGCCTGCCACTTTAAGGGACGAGTCAAGCAGCCAGAAAGTGCTTGATTGTAGCAGCCATGTTATAACCATGGCCGCCTATATAAACAGAGCAGTTTGCTGCCAGCAGCCAGGCAAGAAACATTGCTTGGCTGAGAATATCTACAGGTAGAAGCAGGAGGTTCTTGGTCCTGGGCATCACTTAAAACTGCATCCTGCTGGGAGTGGGTGACCTGGTGGAGCTCCCAATAGTGTGGGAGCCTCCAGGAAAATACCAGACCAGTTACCACCCTGGTGGAAGGTGGGCTGGGGTGCCTCAATAACCCCTAGCCCCCACATCACTGTGGGTAGCAGTTGGGGCCAGGCATGTATGGCCACTTGAGCCTCCACCGGGGAGGGAAGCTCTGTAGCCCCAAGGAGGGAGGAAGGGGGTGGATGTGGAGCCTCAGAGAGGGGGCAACCAGAGGGCTGGGAGCCCAATGTGTGTGTGAGTTTGTATAGAGTTGCCCTGGAAGGGGTCAGGGCGAGTTTGGCCCTGGTTGGGTAATTGGCTGGCCACTAACCCTGTGAGGGTCACAGGAGAGGCCCAGAAGATGGTATGTCTGTCACCCAAGGTGTGTGCTAGATAAAGCCTGTGGCTGAAGGGGCCTGCTCCAAGAGAGAGCAAGGCGGTATAAGTTGTTAATGCATGAAAGAGACCCTGTGAGAAGGGGGAGGTATGAATGTGTGCAAGTGTCTGAGGACTGACAAAGAGGGTAAGCTTGGTCCAACTGTAGGCTGGGAGCATTGTCACCTGAGTGCTATCTGCAAGGCTTGGGCTGCGGTGTAGGGAAGGAATGGAGCCACAGTGCCCTCTGGCACAGGGGTAAGAATGGGTAGCCCCCTGCCTAATTAGAACCAATTAAGAAACAACAAGGTGTGGCAGGTGAGTGAGGTGGGCGGTTGGCCCAGAAGCAGGTGGGCAGGCCAATGGCAGACAAGCCCCAGGAAGGCCCCCTGTTACAGCCGTGAGGATTTCCTTGAAGTGCTTTCTCTGCCTTCCTCTTGAGCATACACCTTGGCTGAGCTGGGAGAATAAAACTTGCTTCAGGAGTCTGGAGTTGGACATCTGGATGATGTAGCTAGTCCAACAAAATTTATGTCAGATGATCATTAGGGCTGTGCAAAATGGCTGTTTCAATTCAGTTTCAGAGGACACTGATTCGTTTCAGTGTTTAGGATCACTGTCCTGTTTCATTTCTTCTGAATGTTTCAAATGGGCTGTAAGGGAAGTTTGCACAGCCCTACCCTGCCTTCTGTGTAGGTGAGGAGACCCACACACAGATCTCTGATCCCTGTCACACTGGGTCACAGGGCGGGGAAGCAGCACAGAGCAGTGAGCAAGCCTGCTGGCCCCTGCCATGCAGCTAGACTCCACAGGGAGCAGAGATCCACGCTGGGGGGTCTCCTTACTGCCACTGCCCACCCAGTGCTGCCCTGGCACAGGCAGTGGTGGTGAGGAGACTCTGGCATGGATCTCTGCTCTCTGCAGAGCCAGGTCACATGGCAGGGATTCCCTAGGTCCTGGTTCAATTTCCCCAGCTCTTCCTGGGGAGCGCAGGCCCCTGGATCTTCGCACGGGGTTTCAGTAGGCTGCTGCTGCAGGCTCTGGCCAGTGGCAGCACCACAATCTTCCTGGTACTTGGTGCAGATTGCATTGAGCGGCTGCCACTGGCCCCAGCCTGCAGCAGCAGCCTGCTAAAACTCCATGATCAGATGGGGGGCCTGCACCCCCCTCCCCTGAAGAGTTGGGGAAGCAATCAGAGAGCTGGGGATTTGAACTGGGAGCTAGATGTCAGTATCAGAGCAGTTCTTCCCTTCTTGTCCCCCTGCTCTGCCCCACCCCTCTCCCCTCCCTCTGCTTAGTTTGTTTCCCTGCAAGCCTGGCTCCAAAATTCTCTGAAACAATTCTGAAACATTTTGATTCAGATTCAGTATTTTGGGCACTGAAATGGCTTGAAACACCTCTGAAACAAAACATCTGCTGAAATTTTGCACGGCCCTAATGATCATCACTTCAATACTCATGGTGTTTGCAGGAGGATATTAACATTAGTGCATCTGTCTTCCCACTGGATTCAGAGGATCTTCTGCAGGCAGCATTGATGGTACATTTCCAACAATTTTAGATGTCTTCTGTATGTTGTCCATATCTTAGCTCTGTATTCCAAGGTGGTGATTGCAACTGCTTGATAAACCATGAGCTTGGTTTTGGATCTGATGTTGTAGCAGAAAGCCCCCTTTTCCTCTTGCCTGCATTTGCTTTCCCCTCTTTAAATATGTTTTTCCTCTTCTACCTTTTCTTCCTTCCTCTTTCTTTCATTTTAAGATAAGGAATTGTGTTTTAAAGTTTGTATGTCTGCATTTTGTATCTCCCCTTGTATTTTGGTATTTTTTATCTATTTGTGTACCATGGCATTACTCTTGTAGCTTATATTTTATACTCCTCACCTTTCAACTAAATGTGTTTTGTTTCAGAAGTAAGTTATACATTGTAACAATGTTAACAAGGGCAGGAGTCAAATTGCTGCTTCCCTGTATCAGGCGGGCCCCTGAAAGAGCGAGTGAATCAGTGATTGAATTCGTAACACAGTAGCAGGCAGAAATTAACACCTAGGAAAATCACAGATCAACCAATGGAGGAAATCAATAGGAGACAATGTAGCAACTGGGAAATCTCTAAACGTCACTGTTCAAGGGCTAGAAGCCCTGGTCTGAGTTAATCAACACCGGGGACCAACTTTTGGGATGAATATCTCCAGATCAACCGCTCCCAGGGCCCTATTCAAAATTCATGAATGGACTCCCAAACCTGCACGTACATGCGGATGACCTCTGGGGCTGACAGATGCCATCCAGTAGCCACCGAGGGGAAAGTCCCACGAGGGTCAACGACCCCTGGATTGCACAACCCTGAAAACTGGGGAATCACCAAAGTCTGCCAAGGACAGATAAAAAGCAGTGAAAAGTGACCCTCAGTGGCGCCCTCTTGATCTCCAGCTTGACCAGCACCTGACCTGTGCAGCCAGAAGAACCAGCCGGTGACCCCCTTCTGGAAGATAACACCACGCTGAAAGAAGCCTCGATGGCAGACTCCAGCACCTGTGGGATAGGTATACCTGACTCTTGTAGCTCGCTACTGTGTGTGTGCATGTGTGTGTGGGGGGGGGGGACCAGCCCCAAGGTTTATGATTTAACTTCATTACAGTGTTTCAATCTGCCTAATAAACTAGAATTTTAAGGATCCCAAGTTGGACATTTGTAGCCAACATTATCATGATCTTCGAAAACCCATTTCTTCAGGTATCCAAAGGCTACACTTGCACACTTGGGACAATGTTGGATTTCTTCATTAATGTCAGACTTCTGTAAGAGATGGCTTCCAAGGTATGAGAAATACTCAATGTTCTCCAGAGTCTCACTGTGAATCTGGATTACTGGAGCTTTGGCCAGTTCATTCAGAGTTTGTTGGTGGAGGACCTTAATCTTCTGAATGTTAAGCATCACTCCTATTTTCTTGTATGCCTTGGTAAAGATGTCCACAATTGCCTGAAGATCAGCTTCCGAGTTGGCGCACAATGCAGCATCATCGGTATATTGGAGTTTAGTGATCGGAGGTCAGGGTGGTCTTGGTTTTGGCCCAGAGTCAGCTGCGATTAAACAGTTTAGCCTGAGGAGGAATCAATTCAATATATGCAGCTTTCTCTAGGCTGCATAGACTGGACTGTTAACTGACAGAATACAAGTTCACTTATCAGTTGGCTAAGGCAGGAAGATGTCTGCACTGGCCAAGGCCAGAAAGGTAGAGGGCACTTGTGCACATGTCCTAGCTCACTGGGCTGCAAATGCCCCACTGCCCCCTCACCAGCCCCTGGTCCCCCTGCTCTCTGCCGTGGGGGTGAGGTAGGAATATGGAGGGAAAATGGATTCCCCTGCCCCAGCCCTGCATCTCCCTGGTGGGGTCTGCACAATTAGTAGAGGGTTTTCCCCCTCTCAGCATGGATCCATCAGGCTGTGAATGCCCCAGCCCCACCCCCTCATCAGCCCCCACCTGTCAGCCATGGGGGTGGGGGAGTAGGTGGGGAGAAATGGGATCCCGCTCTGGCCCCCCACCCAGGGTCTGCACAGTGGTGGGGGGGAAGCCACCATAGTTGACAGGCTGGGGGCTGCTGAAGTGGTGGGCTGGGGCATTCGCAGCCTAGCAGACCTGTGTTACAGGGGAGAAAGCCCCCACCTCAGGGGCTTCACCCTTTCCTATCCTCCATGCAAACCTCAACTCCGGCTTGGGGCCAGAGTGGGAGGTCCATTCTTCCCCCTCTGCCCAGCCCCCTGTGACTGAGAGCTGGGGGGAGCCAGCAAGGGTGTGGGGCTGTGGCAGTTGAACTGTGGAGGGGAAAGCCCCACATTGGGGGACCTCCCCCCTGTGGAAACCCCAACTGGGTCCAGCCCCATGCTTCTCCAGCTCTATGCTGCCCCCAGCAGGGCTGGGGAGGCTGCCTCAGCTCTGTGACAGCGGGGGGTGGAACCACTCAGTTTGGCTGAAGCAGACAAGCTGGTGTGGAGGTTAGCCTGCCTGACATGTGAGGGGGGGCTAGCGGGAGGGGTGCTGCAATACATCCTGGGATGCTGGGGGACTTCTTCTTTTATATGGCTGATGTAGATACAGAATAGCAACTAAGGGCACTTCTACACGTGCTCTGGGGGTGAGAAGGGGCGGTGCTTTAATTAGAGAGGCTCCAAGAGCGGCCATTTTTAAGTGCAGGGATGTTGATACATGAAGCATAGGAGGCTGCTGGAACGTGGTAATTGTTATGTTTCAGCAGACTTGCTTAATTGTGTCTACTCCAATGTGATGAAATTCCAGTGCATCAGAGCAGCCTCCACACATGTGTATAGGTGCCCTACAATTTTACTCTTAGGTGGTTGAGCCAAACAATTGTCAGGAGCAGCAGAGTGCTTGGGCACTGAGACTTAACTTGTGTTAGGAGGGGATCTGGGGTGCAGTTTAACCTAAATCAGTTAAGTCTGATACTACATCCATCCAGCTCTATCCTACACTGGTTTTGGCCATTTTGAAACCACTCTATATGCACTCAACGTCTGTTCTGTTAGAGTTTTAAACTAGTTTCCAACCACTTATACCAGTTTGTGTAATGTCTGTCCTTAGCCAAGAGGTTTTTTATTGCTGGGGAAAATGCTGATGAAAATTTCATACCCACCTTGTACAGATGTCAGTTACTATGAGAGGCAAGATACTTGACCATAAGGACTGCAACACTGCTGGCCTTGTCTGTGTTTCTCAATATGGGAGAAGCCCTGTATTCTCCCACTCATGGGTACACAATGTACAAGGGCTACTCAGAATCTAGTCCTGTCCAATTATCTTTCAAAAGGCTTTCTGTGATTTGCAGTTTTACTAGTGATGATAGACCTTCCCGAAACAGTCATGGGAGTGGCAGCGATTTACAGCACATTCCTCTAAAGCACTCCTGTATTTCCCGTCTGTTCTGTAGGATTGGAAAACATTCTTGCATCATTCTAATTCCAAATAAATCTCATAGTATACGATCCCTGTACACTCTTAAGAAATGTGAAACTCTGTATTTTGTTCCTTGCTTGTTTTGAAACTCTCCTCATCATGTCAGGTTTTGGTGTACACTCTGAGCTCACAAAATTAAAATATTTATGAACTATTATTAAAAGTAATCACAATCATTGCTTCCTTTCCTGAACATGTTTCTTCTGAAGCATTAAAATCCTGTAGGGAAGGGTACCCAACTCCTGGAAGTGTCCAGGTACCTGTAGATCAGCTTTTCAGACTTTCTTGCTATTTTTGAGGCAACTGGCCCCAGTGATATCCTTTCTACCTCTCAGAAGGCTCTGTCTCCCTGAGGTGTACATTTGAAAATTAAGTACCATTCTTTAGTATCCAAGCTAAAGAGAATGGGACTGAGGGGACAAGCAAGCACATCCCAATCTTTGCTCTTAATCCTAGATTGTCTAGTAACAAAACCATGAGCACTGAGCTCACCTGAAGGGTTAGAGGGTAACTCATCTGCCCTGCTCCTTCTCTTCCTGGTCACTGCTGAGGCTGCCAACAGTAATGGTAGATTCATCAATACAGAAACTAATTTAAGATAACCATACATATTTTCAGTTAGAACCAGAGCCCCACAACTCATTTCATATAAACCATCTGTCACAAACCCCTCATTCTGAGGTGTCTGTGGGATGACATGCATGTTTTGTCAAGTTTGTTTTTCTGATATGGCAGTTGTAGTCTTGTTGAAAAGCCAATGTTGTATTCATTTACATTCCTTGCATCACTATAGATTATATTATGTTGTCACTGGGCACATCTACACGTGCACTTTAATGTGTAGTAGCCTATTTTACTGCACATTAAAGTGTCACTTAAAGCCATGCAATTATGCTAATGAACAGTAAAATAGGCTACTGTGCATTAAGCAGCACTTCAAAACCATGTGCATTCATTACTGTGCATGAAGGCAGCCTAATGCCTGTTTCTTTAGTACCTCACATTGGAGGTACTAAATCTAATGCACATGTAGATGTGCCTGCCACTTTAAGGGCCTGGAGCTGGCAGCCTCCAGGTGCCTGATTAGGGCAGCCATTTTAGAGACAAGGGCTGCCTTTATAAGCAGGGCAGTTTGGCTGCTGGAGGCTGGGTAGCAATGTTGTCTAGCTGTAGGGCTGCTGTGAATGACCTGGAGATAAGGGGGAGCTGCAAGGGGATAGTAAGGAGGCTCCTGGTTCTGGGCATGACCTGAAACTGCACCCTGCTGGGAGTGGGTGGTTTGGTGGGGCTCTCAGTGGCATGGGAGCCCCCAGGAAATGCTAGGCCAGTTACCACCCTGGTGAAAGGTGGGTTGGGGCACCTTAACCCCTAGCTCCCACCACTGGGTGGGAAGCCCCATGTGTAGTTTGAGGGGCCTGGGGGGCTGGTGTTGTGAGAGGCCCAGAGGGCAGACCCTGAGAGAGAGAGGGGCTAGAGACCTAGCCTGAATGAGATAGTACCCTTGACTGGCCTGTGCTGGGGCCAGGACCAGAGAGGGTCAAAAGGGCCAGGGGCCCACCGTGAGGGATGTCCAAGAGCTAGGGGCCTGGGGTCCTGACTGGCCTGGAGGTGGGCCAGGGCTAGTTAGCCAATGGTCCCAGGGGGACCACACCCAAGAGGGGAAAATGGCTTTGGGGGGGTCTAGTAGCCTGGATGAAGGTGGAGAGGCTACCTGATCAGGAGGGATCATAGAGGGGTCCTGTTTAGAAGATTCTGGGGCCCAGTGTGGGGGCTGGAAGAGATGAACACCTAGATGCCATCTGCGAGGCTTGGACTGCGGTATTAGGGGAGGTCGGAGCCGCAGAGCGCCCCTGGCATTGGGGCACTAGATGGGTAGCCTCCTGCTTAATTAACATCTTAATTGAACTAATTATCATCAAAGGCGTGGTGGGTGAGATAGGTGGGTGGTTGGCCCATTGAGATGGGGCGGGCCATGGAGATCGGCCCCGGGAGGCCCCCTGTCACAGTGCCCTTTATGTATGTTTATGATTTTGGACATGGTTTAGTCAAAAGAACTGAGGAATGCATACTTAAGGCAAAGGAAGTAGGCAAAACTGCTAAGTATCCCTTGCCATTTATGTTATTAGAGCAAGAATGATTGCCACTCCCAAATACAGGTAGAAGGGGCTATTGTTGGAATGGGCAGGCACCCAAGGTGTATTTTCTGCATGTCACAGTAGTGAAGGCATCCGAGAGAAATGGGCCAGTAGATAAAGGAATTCCAGATGTCCCAGGAAGAAAAAAAATTTCTGGAGGATTGTTACTTATCAGCAATGGAGACCGTGCTGATCAGGAGTGGTGGCTGACTTGGAAGCATTAAGGGACTACCTATGAGATTATTGTGGCTTTTAGATTATTCCAGGCTTTGGAGGAGTCCAAGTCCCCAGGAGTCAGAGCTCCGAAACACTGGCAGGACTCTTAGAGGGGTAATGTTGTAGCTAGATGAGAGGGTAAGAACCTTAACATGTCTTTTTGTTCTGTTTTCAAACTACATGGTTAATTTTCTTGTAGCATCCTTTTCTCCTGTGGGATCATAGGCAAGTAGGACTGGAAGGGTCCTTGTGAGTCAGGCTAGAAGGGGCTTCCATTTGTTTCATAGATTTCATAGACATTAGGGGCTGGAAGGGACCTCAAGAGATCATCAGGTCCAGCCTCCCCTGCTATAGGTGGGAAGTCAGCTGGGATCAAGTGACCCCAGCCAGAAATATATCCAGCTGTTTGTTTGTTTTTTTTGAGGAATCCAGAGTAGGTGCTTGTCCCACCTCTGGGGGGGGGGGGCGGAGTTTGTTCCAGACCCTGGAATACACATGCACCGTAAAGAACTTTTTTCTAATATCCAGTCTAAATTGGCCTTCCTGGAATTTATGGCCATTAGACCTTGTTATCCCTTGGGGAGCTCTGGTGAACAGATATTCTCCCAGGTCCTGATGTACCCCTCTTATGAAGTTGTAGGCTGCCACCAAGTCCCCCCTGAGCCTTCTATTCTCCAGACTGATAGACCCAAGTCCCTCAGCCACTCCTCATACAGCCTTCCCTCCAGGCCTTGGATCACATGAGTGGCTCTCTTCTGGACTCTCTCAAGCTTCTGCACATCCTTCCTGAAGTGGGGGGTCTAATATTGGATGCAGTACTCCAGCTGCGGTCTCACCAGGGCCAAGTAAAGTGGGAGGATGACTTCCCTGATTTTGCTTGAGATGCATTGGTGGATGCTCGCCAGAGTTTGGTTAGCTTTGCCCACCACCCCATCACATTGGTCATCTTGAGGTCAATTAAGACCCCCAAGTCCTTTTCAGTTGTGGTGCTGGCAAGCGTAGCACTGCCAAGCCTGAAAGTGTGCTGTGGGTTCTTCCTACTGAGGTGCAGCACCTTACACTTCTCTGTATTAAAGGCCATCCAGTTTTGGATGTCCGACCTTCAGAGTGTCCAAGTCGGCCTGTATTCCCAGCCTGTTCTGTGATGTGACATCCCTCCCCCATAATTTGGTATCATCCGTGAACTTGGCCAGTTCATATCTGACTTCCAAATCTAGATTGTTGATGAAAATGTTAAACAGTACTGGCCTGAGTACTGAGCCCTGAGGGACTCCATTGGTCATCCTGCACCATGTTGATTTGCTCCCTTCAACTACTACTCTTTGGGTCCAACCCAGTAGCTAGTTGCCTAGCCATCGGACTGTATGATGATTTAAGCCACAGTTCCCCAGCTTAACCATGAGGACATCATCAGGAACTAGGTCAAAGGCCTTCTTGAAGTCCAGATAAATGACATTGTTTTGTTTCTGTACTGATTGCGTATGGTAAAGTGTGATATTCGGGCAATTTTTAATATTTCAGGGTAGCGCATTCTACATCAAGGGGAAGCTACAATTCTTTCACAACCAAAGAGGAAATTACCTGGAGCTGGCAGATATTCCCCTGCTGCAGCTGTGCGGTTGGGATTAAGGGCAGTGGAGCTGAGGCTTGAGGGGATAAGAAGTTATCCCAGGGCTAACCTTGGTCTGTTTCTTGAGACAACCAGCAGGACAGCTGGGAGAAACTTGGGGTGAAAAGCTCAGTATTTCATTAGTGTCCAAGTCAATCAGTGACACCAGTGGAATATTCACTAGGCACAGACACTTTCAGACTACATTGTATTACTGGATGTGTGGGCTCTCCTTTACTATTTTTGTTTTTCCTACTAAGCCATGACACAGGGAAGCTGGTCCAGCCCCCTTGTACTCAATGGCAAGGTTCTCACTGATTTGAATGAGCAATGGACATGTGAAAGTTGCACATGGAGTAACCTGCTACATTGAAAGATACCTGTGACATTTTAACAGGGTTGGAGCAACACTGAGAACTCATATGATAGTGATGGGACAACATCAAGGCAGGCAGCTAGAGAACTTCCAAGCACTTCTTATGGGTGCGAGGAAGAGCCTGAGAGTGAAGCTAAACATGGGAGTATCATCCAGTTCCCAGTTCAAGCACTTTCACTAACCTTCATAGACCTCTCTGTATAGTCCAAGGAACATCTTTTTGGTTTGTTTGGTTCCCAAAAGCCACTGAGCCAGAGCAGGGGCAAATTTGTTTGTGGCTACTTTTAAAAATAAATTCCAATAGATATAACTGTCAAAAGTAATAAAAATAAGAGTGAACCAGCATTCTTCCATGCCAGCCATCTGGATGTGCACTGGTATTAATAACTTAGCATTAAAGACAGAATTAATTAAGTTTCATCTTAAACATATTTTCTTCCAAAAGTAGCATTTTAAATGACTGCAAGTATTTTTTCTTAAACAGGCTGGTGGGGGAAAAAATCAAGAAGATGAAAACTTAATCTACACTACACTGCAGAGAACCTTGGTGCCTTTTATCTGCAAGACCTCTGCTGTGAGGAAGAGGCAATCGGTGAGTGAAATGGATTTACAAAAAGCAAGAACATCAATTTATAGAAGCAAGCAGAAAAAAGTAGTCAAACCAGTGACCTCTGTCTCTGATTACCAAAGCCCTAGTTAACTAATCCTTCACATCTCATTTTAATTAGAGACTTCTAGGAATCTACCTGAGGAACAAAAATGCATGAACTGAGCTCTCAACAAGCCTATACAATTATTAAAATAAACAATTAATGGGAAGGGTTTTCTTAATTGAATTCTAAGTGCAAATGCTCCTGCCTCTATTTATAAATACAAAGAATTGCTTTCAGTCCCTCTAAGCTAGTTTCTTTGGCACAGACATAGTGGACTAAGTTCAGCCCCAGTTGAACACTGCAAGGTGTAAATTAGGGCAGAGTTTGGCCCCACAGCTTCTGTATGTGATTACTTTTTAGCTGTCTCTGCATCTTATAAAATCACCAGATATTTCAGTGACTATTAAGACAAGCTGAGCCCTATCCATATTCACGGCGCTGTAGAATGTGCCAACAAAACTAGAGCCCCTGCCCTCAGGGCCAGATCCAGGATTTGACAAAGGGGGTGCAGGAGCAGCCACCCACACTGTAGGGGTGGCTGATGCTATTCCCAGCTTCCTACTACCCTCCCCCGCCACCAGTGTGGGCAGACTAGGATGCATAGGGCTCTGCTGAAGAGCAGATGACCTAGCAAGGACTTTCCTTTGTAACTGGGTTAAAAGTCCTCTTTCCTATGTAAATGGTGCAGAGATCCCATATTAAAATGGGAACTGAGGGCAGAGAGTGAGAATAAGGGCCAGAAGGGAGAAGGAACTTTGGCATCGTGGCACAGTGTCCCTGCACCAAAAAGTTAGATTTTATGGAGAGAATCCACAAATGCAAGTTGGGTGTCTCCATTCCTAATACTTTAAATGGAGAAACTCAGGGCCCAGGACTCAGTAGGCTGAGATGGGTAGGTCTAAATCAGGCAACAGGAAATTTTGAGGAGAGGTGTCTGAAATCTTGCTGCTCCTAAACTTAAGTTTGTTTGTGAAACTGAGATTTGCAGGAAACCCATGAAGCCCACAGGCCTATGTGGAGGACCTGCTGAGTTGCGTGGCTATGCAATACCTCGGGCTTGCCTCCAACCCTCCTCACTGTTAGCTGCTCAGCTAAATGGATCTGGCCTACTAACAGGTGAGTCAGGACCTGTATCTTTTTCTCTGTAATATATAACAACATTGACAGGGTCACTAACTCACCTGTGGGGTCACTATCACAGGGGACTACTGCCCCACCAAACCTGTGCCCCATAAATTCCCAGATTCTCCCATACCTGGTGTTTTATTAATGGGGTGTAGGGCAATAACAGCACAGGCATTGGTGCCCTATACCCTAAGCCTAAGACCATAGGTGATGCATGGAGGGGGCACATGGCCCCCCCCCCCCCCCCCGAGATTGACCGCCAGTGAAGCTGTCGCCAGCTTCTGTGGGTGGCTGCCTCACCCTGTTGCCAATGTAGCCACCACCAGTTGCAGGCAGTCCCCACTGCTGCCGCTGACACTGGTTCTGGGCGGTGCCCACTTGCCACTCGCCGCCATGGTGCCCCCCAGTTGTGGGAGGCACCAGTCCTTCATGCCTAAGACTGAAAGGTGCAAGCCTTAAACTAAAAAAGATGTCTTTGAAGTTAGCTTGATAAACCTTTGACAAAAGTTGATTGTAAAGATTGATTGATTGATAGGGTTGAGTGCCAAAGAGTCCAAAACATGCATGAAAGAGAAGCATACCCAGCTTGTCATTCATTCCCTCATTACTGAGGAAGATGGAGGGCAGGGGGGAGAGAGTTCAACAGGAAGGTAACTGCTTTCAAGATCTGATCTTAGAGGTGTCTTAAGTCAGCAGTATTTAATATTTGAAACATTGCTTGAGGGAGGAGATGCTATAATTTGTAAGTTTGAGTAATTATGGTTGGTTCTTGGCAAGTCATCTCCAGATAATACATGCTGCTCCTCAGATGACTCCATGAATTAGAATCAGTAGGTAAATGGATGTAAAATTGACACTAACAATTGAGACCTTTGAAACCTGCAAATATTTGAGGGAGGAAGCAAACAAAACTCAAACTGAGGCATGCAGCATTTTGCTGCAGACTTGAGAACAAGTAAACCAGTCAGTCCCTCAGCACAAAAGTTAATTCATTGTTACTAACCTACATTTTTTTTCAGTTTCTTTTTCCCATGTGTTTAAAAAAAAATCTGCATGTGCACAAACATATGCCCCACTGTTCCAAGGATAAAGATGTAGGACAGTGTGAATACACTTCCTACGCCAGCATTCAAATAAATGGAGCTGTTTATGAAAAGAGACTACTATTCAGTATAAGGAAACATTTCCTATTGTGGGTTCTTCGGCTCTCTAATTCTATGCCACATTTAGATTCCCCAAGGACTGGTGCTTTATTTAAACATATTAGATAAAACATGGGATGGGCCTTGATATTACTTAACATGCAGTGGATTTTAATGTTCATGTGATACCAGCATTTGTCTTAAGCAAAGTGCTGGGTTTAATGGCAGCTTCCTCTGCACAGCTCTGCTGATGACTCAGTTCTACTCCAGAAGGTCCTGTTGCTGAGACTTTGGGGATGCTTAAAATGACACGGAGAGGCTTGAAAAGGTTTACGTGGTTTATATTATGGACTAACGGTTGCAATAGGAAATTTCACAAAGTGATAGAAAAAAATGGTATACAGAGTTCAGTGCTTCTTTTTCTAGTTCCAGCTTGAAAGTGTTGATTTAATTAATATTTATTATAAGTATTTTTTTAGAAATGGACTTTACCCAAATGCAGGGTATGACACCAAATCTTGATCTAAACCTTGGTGCTGAGCTCACAACTTGAGTCTATTTCTAAATAATGCATCTGAATAACTAGCTCTTTGCCATATTCTGGACTCAGATCCAGATGTAAAATTATGGCTTATATTTTACTAAGCCTTCCTCAGGGGCACTGGGTGTTGGCTGCAGCTAACACTGGGGATTTTGACTGGGATGTGCCAATGCTCCAGCTGGCACTTAAAAGCCAGAGGCTCCCGGCTAGAGGGTCCTGCCCCTGTGATCAGGGTCAGACCAATCACCATATTTGGGGGTGGAAAGGAATTTTACCCCATGATCAGATTGATACTGACTGTGGGGGGGGTTTTTTGTCTTCCTTTGTATCAGGGGCATGGCCCTCTATCTGGAATCTCTTGAGCTTATATTAACAACTTTTACAGAAGCAGGACATTGCCTGCCATGTTAAACCTACTTTAGTTGTGGCACATTAGGGTATTGTGTCTTGTGTTGTGTCAATGTTGAAGGTAGTCTTACTAAGAGGTTAAATTATGGATGTGTATAGGATGGTTTGGATAGAGATGATCCTGCCTCTGGCAGGGAGTTGGTCCCTTCCAACTCTTTCTCTATGGTTCTTTGACCTAGGGTTTGGTTCAAACTCACACTTAAAATTGTTTTATATGTTACATTTCCACTACAAAGAATAGGAATGATGGTTATTTCCAGCAAGATGCACTTTGATGCATTCACAAGAAGTCCAGCATGATGGCATTTTAGGAACACAAAACGCCATTTGGCACCTTTGACTTTTCCTCTGCTTTTTCTCTGTTCAGTACTGATGCATTTTTGCTCTACAAACACCAACACCTTCCATTAGAAGAAAATCTGAGGTATTTGTTAGACTCTTTGCTTCAGTAACTTTGCTGATAATGTACTCCATCTATTTATTATCCTTTGGGAGAAGCTGGTCTTCTTTTTTTATTTTGAGCCAGATATTGAACAATGTTATGTCTGGCCCTGACTTTTTTTTTAGGGGCTTTCTTAACCCACTCTTCAGAACACGTTTGTATAATGCTTGACAAACAGAAAATGAATGTAACAAAGAGCATCTCAGGTTGACCTGTCACCTTGAACCAAGAAACCTGCTCATTCAGCATCTGACTCTGTAAGTAAACACCAGGCCTAGCAAATTATCAAAAGAAACTGTGGCATTTATCACATTATCCCTTTCTTTAAGAATTTTCTGTGAAACTGTTTGTCATTTTAAATGCTTTATGACTGTGAATAAAGCTACCTTCCAGAGACACAGATGCACGCTGGAAGAGGGTGAAAGAAAATGAAAGCCAGATGTTATGTTAGGAGCTGCAAAAATAGCATGATCATCCACATGGGTCCATGAAATTTCAGAAGGTGGCTTGTGGAAACACGTAGGTAGCGTGTTATTTCATCTGGAGATAAAATAGCACTTCCCACTCTTATCCCGCAATGCAGCAAATTCATGTGAGAAATTGACTGTACCCAGCTGCTTTGGTTTGGCAGTAGTTTTAGCTATTGAAATTTTAGCTGCAAAGGTCATGGCAGAAATTACCTGTATAGTATTATTTTTTTTTTTTTGGTCTTTGGGAGTTTTTTACAGGGAATCAAAGAAACCATTCTTCTGAGATGAGAATGAAAGTAATCTTGCCTAGAATCATCGTGCCCTCCATCCAAGCTCATCAACCATAAGGTGGCTGTGTTGGGTGCATGTCTGGGAAGAATGTGACCCCAATTCCCTTATTGGAAGAAAAAAGTAAGATGGGGCAATGGATGTTCTCAGAAGGCATCTCTGCCCTGCTGTTCTCAGTGCTAGAGGTGATAATTCACACAGAGACATAACTACTAGTGTCTGTACCCTGGCTGGCAATGGTGCCAGGGCCAGTAGCAGTCCTTCAAGTGGATGTCTGGGACTCGTGCCATAGTTGCCCACCCCTCATTACACCCCTGAATTCCATATTTGCTTCTGCCAATCCTTGGTGCTTTAAAAAATAATTGAAACACAAGAGCAAAAACTTACCCACTGAATTCCCTGTGACCCAAATATCCCAGTCAAGCAAGCAGTTGGGAACTGGATTACAAATTATTTCCTTACTCTACAACAAAATATATCCATAACTCCAGAGCATGTTTTACATTATACAGTATAATGCTTCTCTAACTGCTTGAAACATGAACACCTGTGTCATGCATTGATATTTTTTATCTATAAAACATTCAAAGGGAAACTGAGGCACCATGCAAGGTAAGGTATAGTATATCTGTATATTCATGTAAGGTATAGTATATTGGATGAGTTAGTACATTGATTAAGAGGGATGAAGGACACCAAACACATGAGACCACGTTCTCTGCTCAAAGAATGCGCCTAATTCCTATCTATGCCATTTGAGGCAAAGCTATATTGCTGAATGACCTGAGTGGCATTTTAGTGGTTTGCCAAGTTTGCTGTGAGGGAAGATGGTTATGGTTATTTCAACAGGTGAGGCCAAACCTTTACCCGTACAGTTAAGCTTCCCTGAAATCAGTAGGGCTAGGGCAATTTACTCCAAATTAGCAGCTGGCTTCTATTGCAGTCATGTTTCTCTACCTGACTTTGCACCTTCTGGAAGCTGAACTGAAAGCCGAGTTTTATTCGGAACATTGTCCTCTTCTAATAAATATAGTGGAAGCCAATCCAGAATTGTTCCCAGCTAAACCTATTAGCTGCTCTTACAATGAATGAACAAGTTACAGAGGTGAGGCGAAGTGGCCATTTGAGGAATTCCTTGAGGACTGCAAATGCAGGAGACTTGGCTCAGTGACACAGGAGACCCCTTCCAGTTCATTGCTCCAGTCTTCCTAACCTACATCTCCTCTCTTCCTAAGTAAGTAGCTTCACCAGTGAGGTTCTCGCCTCACCTCTGTAGCCTGCTGACTAGGCTACACAGTCACGACCCTGCTAGGTCCCTCTGTCTGGTCCATGGAATGCCCCATTCTTTTCTGCAAACAGCTTCAGTAGGAAGGCTTTTGAGTGTCTACCTTCTCCAGAATTGCCCACAGCTTGGTAATTAGGGCACTGTAAAAGTGACCCTGGGATTACTGTTACCTTAAGGGAAATACTGCAGCAGGGGTGTCTGCAGGTGGGAGGAAGAATACATATTAAGGGCTAGTTGCAATGGAGCAGGCTGTCGGGGACCATAGGCTGCAAGTGCCTATTGCAGGGCTAGCAGCCTAACAGTAGGATAGTAGGGCAGAGCCTGCCCGGGTCAGGCAACAGGACCCCTACTACTGCTTGACTGGAGAAATAGCAGTAAGTTGCTCTGGAGGCTCAGGGGGCACACATGTGACTGGTCAGAAGATCACCTATCTGGAAGGGGAGGAGCCAGTGGATATAATCCTGGGTCCCTGAGGCAGAAGGGAGTGCAGCTCTGAACTCTTTAGAGAGAGGAGTTCCTGCCAGCTCAGGCTGGTGGGGTCTGAGGACTGCAGGCCATGGCCGGTATCCCCAGGGTGGAAGAAGTCGGAGAGTGAAAAGGTAGCCTGGTAGTGGTATGATGGCTCAAAGGGAGGACTTTGAGTTTAAAACAGCTGCTTGCATTTTTTTGCACTAGTTGTATACCAGAGGAGCAGGTGTGGCTGTAGTAGGTGGAAAGGGGAAGCCACAGGGGTGCCTGAGGAGCATGCTAGGTTTTGAAAACTGCCAGAGGCAGGGGTGGAAGGGATAGGCAAGCTGAGGCCAAGAAGGTCATGGCCTGAGCTCAGAGAGGAGGCAACAGAGGTGGCCTGAGGCCAATAGGGCCAGAGCCTGATCCCAGAGTGGGTGATCAAGAGGCTGAGGCTGAAAGGCCAGGCCAGAGCCAGAGTAACCTGTAAGCTAAGGTTAAGATGGCCAAAGCCTATACTGGTGACAGAGTGACATCTGTAAGGCATAGGCTATGCAGATGGCAGGAGGCCATGAGTAGGCAGCCTGGCCCTAAATAAGGGCCATTTGAGTCATAGGTGGTGACCACTGGCTCCTTATGCCAGCTAGGCACCCCTTTCCACCCCCTAGTAGGACTGTTGGGGTGAAGAGAGACACCTACAGAGGAAAAAAGTAGCAAGCTAAGGACTCAGAGGGGTCAGTTAGATTGATAGAGGACAGTGAGAGCACTCCAGGACTCAGGAGTGGCCTCCCAATTAGTATCAAAGGAACATCGAAGCGTGGCAGGCAAGATAAATGGAGAGGTGGGGATGGGAGTTATATAGAGAACTGGGAGTGCAGGCAGGATAAGGGTGGTCCTGTGTCACAGGCACTCTTCTGGGAAATGGAAGACACGGGTTTAACCCTTCAACAAACATTGGACAACGACCCGCACATCACGACGAGGGACATGCTCAGCTGGGATGGGCTTCACCTGTCCCCCAAAGCTAAGTGTGTGTTTTCTTCTAGGTTGGCGGATCTCCTCTGGCGGGCTTTAAACTAGGCTCGTCGGGGGGAGGGGAAGATGAGGGCGGGGGAAGCTGTGGACCACCAAACCATGTGGCACCCACAAGGACAGCCCAGCCTGAAGAAAGAGAGCATTGGGAACCTAAAAGCCATGGGGAAGCCAGCACTACGGCACAGGTAAGAAATGAGAAGATAAGAATCAAAGGGCACCTTGGGACTCGGAGCGGGGGGGCATCAAAGGCACCAGTCGCAGGGCTCAAGTGCCTATATACTAATGCTAGGAGCATGGGAAACAAGCAGGATGAACTAGCGCTCCTGCTTGCACTAAACACCTATGACTTAGTGGGGCTAACGGAAACCTGGTGGGATTCATCCCATGACTGGGCGGTACATATTGAGGGCTATAGATTGTACAGAAAGGACAGGGTGGGGAAGAAAGGGGGGGGGGGGTTGCGCTCTGTCAGTGAGCAATATACATCAACCCTCATCAAGACGGAATCCAAGGATGAGGAAGTAGAAGGATTGTGGGTTAGGCTACATGGGGGGCAAGGAGAAAGGGATTTGGTGGTAGGGGTCTGCTACAGACCCCCACATCAAGGGGAAGAAAGAGATTCGGGGCTCCTGAGGCAACTCTCGGAGACCATAAAAGCTAAAGAGGCGGTAGTCATGGGGGACCTAAACTACCCGGACATCTGCTGGGAGTCGCAGACAGCAAAGTCCCACCGCTCACGCAGGTTTCTAACCTGTGTACAGGACCTCCACCTGACACAGGAGGTACACGGTCCCACTAGGGGGAATGCCATACTGGATCTGGTATTGGCAACGGGAGATGACATGGTAGCGGACCTCCAGATCGGTAGCCATTTGGGGGACAGTGATCACCTAATAATAGAATACACCATAAGACGTCGAGTGGGTAAGGTAACTAGTAGGGTGAAAGTGCTAGACTTTAGGAAAGCTGATTTCAATGAACTCAGGGGATTAGTCAAGGACGCACTGCAGAGTAGGAGATTTGAAGAAATGGAAGCCCAAGAAGGGTGGCTGTGCCTTAAAGAAACGATCCTTCGGGCACAAAGCAAGATGATCCCCGAGCGAGGGAAAAGAAGGAAAGGGGCCAGGAGGCTTCCATGGCTGACCAGAGAAATCCAGGGCAGCCTAAGGGACAAAAGGGGAGCACATAAAAAGTGGAAACAGGGAGAGATCACCAAAGACGAATATACCTCCTCTGCTCGTGCTTGTAGGGAGGCAGTTAGACGGGCCAAAGCTACCATGGAGCTGAGGATGACAACCCAAGTAAAAGACGATAAGAAATTGTTTTTTAGATATATAGGGAGTAAAAGGAAGGCCCAGGGAGGAATAGGACCCCTGCTAAATGGGCAGAAACAATTGGTGACGGACAGGGGGGACAAGGCTAAACTCCTCAATGAGTTCTTTGCCTCAGTGTTCCTAAGTGAGGGGCACGACAAGTCTCTCACTGGGGTTGTAGAGAGGCAGCAGCAAGGCGCCGGACTTCCATGCGTAGATCCTGAGATGATGCAGAGTCACTTGGAAGAACTGGATGCCTTTAAGTCGGCAGGCCCGGATGAGCTCCATCCGAGGGTGCTGAAGGCACTGGCCGACATCATTGCAGAGCCACTGACAGGAATATTCGAACGCTCGTGGCGCACGGGCCAAGTCCCAGAGGACTGGAAAAGGGCCAACATGGTCCCCATTTTCAAAAAGGGGAGGAAGGAGGACCCGGGCAACTATAGGCCAGTCAGTCTCACCTCCATCCTTGGCAAAGTCTTTGAAAAAATTATCAAGGCTCACATTTGTGAGAGCCCGGCAGGACAAATTATGCTGAGGGGAAATCAACACGGGTTCGTGGCAGGCAGATCGTGCCTGACCAATCTAGTCTCTTTTTATGACCAGGTTACGAAATGCCTGGACACAGGAGGAGGGGTGGATGTCGTATACTTAGACTTCAGGAAGGCCTTCGATACGGTATCCCACCCCATACTGGTGAACAAGTTAAGAGGCTGTGACTTGGATGACTGCACAGTCTGGTGGGTGGTGAATTGGCTGGAGGGTCGCACCCAGAGAGTCGTGGTGGATGGGTCGGCTTCGACCTGGAAGGGTGCGGGCAGTGGGGTCCCGCAGGGTTCAGTCCTTGGACCGATACTCTTTAATGTCTTCATCAGTGACTTGGATGAGGGAGTCAAATGTACTCTGTCCAAGTTTGCAGATGACACAAAGCTATGGGGAGAAGTGGACACGCCGGAGGGCAGGGAACAGCTGCAGGCAGACCTGGATAGGTTGCACAAGTGGGCAGAAAACAACAGGATGCAGTTCAACAAGGAGAAATGCAAAGTGCTGCACCTAGGGAGGAAGAATGTCCAGCACACCTACAGCCTAGGGAATGACCTGCTGGGTGGCACAGAGGTGGAAAGGGATCTTGGAGTCCTAGTGGACTCCAAGATGAACATGAGCCGGCAGTGTGACGAAGCCATCAGAAAAGCCAATGGCACTTTATCGTGCATCAGCAGATGCATGACGAATAGGTCCAGGGAGGTGATACTTCCCTTCTATAGGGCGCTGGTCAGACCGCAGTTGGAGTACTGCATGCGGTTCTGGGCGCCACACTTCAAAAAGGATGCGGATAACCTGGAGAGGGTCCAGAGAAGGGCAACTCGTATGGTCAAGGGCCTGCAGACCAAGCCCTACGAGGAGAGACTAGAGAACCTGGACCTTTTCAGCCTCCGCAAGAGAAGGTTGAGAGGCGACCTTGTGGCTGCCTTTAAGTTCATCACGGGGGCACAGAAGGGAGTTGGTGAGTATTTATTCCCCAAGGCACCCCCGGGGTCACAAGAAATAATGGCCACAAGCTAGCAGAGAGCAGATTTAGATTGGACATTAGGAAGAACTTCTTCACAGTTCGAGTAGCCAAGGTCTGGAATGGGCTCCCAAGGGAGGTGGTGCTCTCCCCTACCCTGGGGGTCTTCAAGAGGAGGTTAGATGAGTATCTAGCTGGTGTCATCTAGACCCAGCACTCTTTCCTGCTTATGCAGGGGGTCGGACTCGATGATCTATTGAGGTCCCTTCCGACCCTAACATATATGAATCTATGAAACTGCAGACGGACTTGAATCTGTCTCTCCCACACCCTAACACCCTAGGTGAGTCCTCTAATGATTAGGCTATTGTATGATGGGGAAATGCAGCAGCATCAGTACTTCTTCCTTGAACCATGTTTTGGGAGCAAAACAGCAGGTGCCCTACTTCTGTGGGTGTGCTTTTGGCTTGCTCTTATCATGCCTGATGGATCAGGCACCCTCTGGTGAGATGGGTGGGGAATTGTCTAATTTGAGGATCCTGATCAGTATGAGGCAGAAGGTAGGCATCAAGGTGCTTGTCCCTGAGAAGACTGAAATAGTTCTGGAAATTCATGGAATCAGAGCTGTGTTTGCACAGGAGTATGAAAAGTTAGGTGGGTGAAGGGGTGTTGTAGAGGGTGCTCTTGAACTTAGCTCCCTAATTTCCATCTGAGTTGCATTGTGGATATGGATGTAAATGACTTGCTGACTCTCACAGAAGTTATGTACACTAGATAATCCTGGTAGGCTTCAGGTACTTAATGTATTGTAGTGGTCTGTGTGCAAATTACTCTCTCACAGCTCATTTACTGTCTGGGTAGAGGTATAATTCATTAAATGCAGCTCATCAGGGAAGTGGTTCCCCACAAAACACTTTAAGACTCCCTGAGTTGGAAAGGCACCATATGAAATAGAATACAGGCAGCCCTCGACTTGCAACGTTTTGAGTTACGTTTCTCACTTACAAGGTTTATAAATTGATGCCCTGTTTCAACTTTACAATGCCAGTTTCAACTTACAATGCTTGATCGAATGCAATGCCATTCCAGTGAATAAGTTTGCTGCTTTGCTCATCTCCCTGGAGAACATCTGTCCAATCCTCCTTGGACACTTTCTTTAAGAAAGCAGCCAAGACTCCTGAGAAGACTCCAGTCAAGAACCCTTCAAAAAGTCCAACCAAGAGCCCTTCAAAAAGTCCAGCAGTCACCTCAAGGAAGTCCTTCCAAATCAATATGATTGCTATTTACAATATAAATATATTAATGTAGCTATATTCCTCATCTATAATTGATTAAGTATAAAATTCTGGAGTATTTTTGGTGAAACTAGGGTATCGGGCCTTGGTTCAGGAACCAATACCCCATTTATAACATTGTTTCTTATGAGAAAATTGGTTTCGAGTTGCAACATTTCGACTTAAGACCCGGTTTTCAGGAACCAATTGTGTCGTAAGTCCAAGGACTGCCTGTACTACTTTACATCATCTGTGCTCAAAGTCACATATAAAAGCCATCCTGACTTTCATGTGGGTGGATACTTAGCTATCTTAAGCAGACAACTTCTTGCCTCTAGCTTTGTTTTCCTACTTTTAATCTTAAATGTCCAAGGAGAACATAACGAGCTGTTATGTAGTGTTGTTTTCCTCCTAAAGGACCGAAAATCTTCAGTGAATACATAGAGAAAAATATTAATGTCATTGTGGGAGGCATGATGAGCTCTCCTCTGAAATTAGTTCCGGTTTAAACTCATCTTGAATTAGAGCAAAGAAAGGCAACAAGGCAAATCCAAGGTAAAACATCAGCTCAGGCCTTGATGGGCTAGTGTGATTAAGAGACACCACTATGTGTAGCCAGTGGCAAATCAGACAGTGAGGTAGTCTGCTGCCTTTGACTCCCCAGCTTGAATAAGAAGGTACCTATCTATCCTTGGGGTGATCCGAGCAGCCTTTGGCACAGTTCTAAAGGAATGCTTAAACTTAGTCTTTTGGAGCGCTACTTGAACCATGCTGCTACCATAACTCCCAATAAATGAAGATAGGTGGCAAAAAAAGATGAAATGCAATGTGGGTTTATCAAAAGTAGATCTTGCCAGGCTAATCTGATAAGGTAATTCATTCTCCAGAGAAAAGAAATGCAGTAGATCACACTTACGTGGACTTCCAAAAAACATTTTATATGCTTGTTTTACCTTCCAGGGGTGCTTCTTATAGTCCCACTGCTCTAAGTTCACCAGTGAGTAAAAACCAAATAGAAACAATAGCCTTTGTTCAGTGTCAGTTGGCTAGTCAGTCCAACTGATGGATAAATCTCAAAGAACACAAATGCAAAGCTCTCCTGAGAATATGCATCTTTATGCATATATTATTCTTTCAACACACACATGCACACAGCTAGATATTATTCCTTGCATATCAATGCATTATCATTTCAATTCACTTTCCATATTCCTTGTCTGGCAATTTACAAGTCACTTCAGGAAGCTACATCTCCCAGTCCTTCCAAGACATTCTTCATATCCTCATTGCATTCCCAGGGTGAATCTCACCATCAAACAATCCCAAAGGGGCTTTTCTGTCATCTGGAGACAGCCAACAACAGGGCCATATGGGAAACTGAGCTGAGTTAGAGAGGATGGCGGATTAGTAAAGAAATTCAAAGGTGGGAAAGGAATGGTTTCAAGAGGAGATGGCAGTGAGTCAAGCTCAAAAGGGAAGTCTAAGGCTGAAGGGAAGTCACTTAAGCTGCGTGTAGATAAAACGAGGGGCATGCGTGCATGACACTTGAAGGTGGGTTAAATGCTTTTGCACTGCTTTAATGGTGCCAGTGTTTGCATGTGTCAGTGGTGTATTGCACAGTAATTCCAGCCACTGTAGCAAATTTGATGCTGTAATGCGCCTTAAATGACTTGGGGGCGCAGCAAACTAAAACTCCTCTGAGGAGTTTTAGTTTGCTGCCCTATAGCCGTGAAGCGAAGCACTGGGCTCTGTGCAGCTCAGGAGCTCTGCAGGAAGGTCATGCAGGCAGTCTGGCAGCAAGAAAAGCAGCAAGCCTGATATATAAATAAATAATTAATTTTTTTTTCCTTCCCCTGGAGCCTGCCTGCTTGCCTGAGCTGCATAGGGGCCCGGTGCTTCTGTCCATGACTGCGGTGTCCCCCGGGACCAGCCAAGCTGGGTGCCATGGGGGGGGGGGGTGGTGGTGTGCTGCTGCTGTGGAGGGAAGCACCAGTGCCCCCCCTGCAGTCCAGGGTCTGCTTTGCCTGCTGGCAACTCACCCTCCCCTCCCTACCGCCGGAGAGGCAGGTAAGTTTGGGTATGTGCATGACACGGGTTTAAAGGGCACTAAATTGAAGCGGTGTTTTTAAAAACCCACCGCTTCAATTTAGGGCCCACATTTCATCTACACACACCCCTAGAGTGCTCCTCAGGGACCACTCTTAGGACCAATTTTTATTTGGTGTTTTTATTAATGACTGACACAAAAGTAGAAAAGTGGTGATTAAATTTGTTGATGAAACAGTGTTAGGAGGTATCGTTGTTAGAGAGGAGGAAGATTTGGGTACCTTTCAAGAAGAACAGGATGAAGACTGGGAGTATTAGAAACCAGATGAAATTCAATAGCATAAACACAAGCACGTATACCCATTCAATTAATGCACTTTAGGTAATGCCCATTAAATCTAGTACTTCCATTGTGAGGTACTAGACAAATGTGCATTAGCCTATTTTAATAAGCATTAACTTAAGAGCACATAGTTTTTTTGTGATTCTTCAATGTGCATTAAAATAGGCTAATGACCATTAAAGCTCAAGTGTAGATGTGCCCATGGTCATGCAGCTAGGGCCTGATGACAGATTGCAGCAGTACATTGGGATCTCATAAACTGGGAACAACTGAGAAGGAGAAGGACCTCAGTATTCTGGATAATCACACAATGACTATTCACATGCCCACTGCCTCTATGATATTCCTGAGAGCACCACTGTGAGGCATGCTTCACACACCCGCTTCCTGTCTGCACACACCAAAATGGGAAAGGAGGCAATGCAGCAAGCCTGGGGGTGTTCTGCACTATCACTCTCAAGAACACTCTTTCTGGCACTGGTGGGTTCCCTCAAGGTGGCTTTACTGCCTCATCTCTGGGGATGATGCAAGTGGTGCAGGAACAGGTGAAAGGAATATGTTTCTCAGTTCTGATTTGAGTCTACCTTTTTGATGTGTCCTGTAAGCCACCAGTATGATGCAACCATGAAAAAAGCAAGTGCATTTATAGGTTGTATTAAAAAAGAGATGTTTCCTATAGAGTCAGGAAAGTATTAGTGCCACTGTACGATGCTCTACTGAGAGCTCATCTCAAATATGGTGTGCAATTCTGGTCAAGAAGGATGAATTTAAAACAGAGCAGGGGCAGCTGAGGGCTACTGTAATGATCAGGAGAATGAAGAACTTGTCATATGAGAGGAAACAAGAAGGGCTTGGCTTGTTTAATCTAGCAAAATGAGGGCTGAGAAGAGATGTGATCTGACTCTGTAAATAAATTCAGTGTATAAACAGCGGGAAAAGAGAAAAAGCTATTTCAAATCAACAGTGATGCTGGCACAAGAAAAATGGATACAACCTGCCTTTGAATTAATTTCCTAAGGAAGTGAGACTGTTTCTAACCATTAGAGCAGTGAGATCCTGGAACAACCTTATAGGAGGAGTAGTTGGGGGGGGGAAGCCTAGTTACTTTTAAGATGAAACTCAGTAAGTTTCCAAAAGGGATGAAGCCTGACATAGTGGGGGATTGGACTCGGTGATCCAGGAGCTCCTTTCTTGTCCTGTTCTTATGTGTTCATATTTAGCCCAACTGAGAGAATACAATTTTGTCTATAAATATATATGAAGGGATAAATGCTATCCAGGGAAAAGATCTGTTTAACAATTCTGGCACAAGATCAAATGGGCATAAAATGGCCATGAGTATACAGAGGTTGGAAATCAGAGAAAGGCTTTTAATTCTCAGAAGAGTGTGGTCCTGGAAGAGCCTTTCACTGGGAATAGGGAGGGGGATAAACAACTTAAAAATGTTAGGTTAATAAACATGATAAATTACTGAACAAGATTGTGTGATATACTTGCCAGTGAAGGAACAGGACTTGTTGACTAAGGAATCCCATGTTTTCTGATCCTAAATTTGTTTCAGACCTGAAAGTTTTCTATTTTCTAGTAGGTTTATTTTCTCCTGACATGGGTGGACACTTAAAGGAAATGGATTTGAGTTCTTATGATAAAAGCATCTTTCATAATTCACTACCTTGGGTTGGATGCAAGTAACAACAACAGGATTCAGGTTTTTGTAAACAGCTATGCTTGTTGCTATAGACTAAACTGGTAGCACCATTCTAGGAACTGGTCCAGGTCAATGACATCTGTAACCTGGGCGGTACTCCAAAAGGTACCCCCTCTCCAATTGAAGGGATCAGAGCAGGTGCACAAGTGCTGTGGGAGGTGTAGGGACTCTCCTACCCCTATAGAGCAGAGGCAGACCACCACTGGGGACTTAACCATATACCTTTTATGAAGGGAACAAAACAGGCATAATCAGGGGGGTATAATGGACACCACAATGGCAAGAACACTGCCACACAGCCACCACTGCTGGTACTGCTCCAAGCTGCTAGGGGTCTTGACTTTCCTGGAGCCCCGGCCTCATGTCGAGCTGCCTGGCCTCTGACTGGAGGAGCTGGAAGCCAAGCTGGGACCCCTCAGGTCGCTGCTCAGATCCTCCTGCTGGCCACAGTCTCTTGTAGGGGATCCTGGAGTCCAGCAGGACGCCTCTTCTGCTGGCCACACACCATGCTGCTGAGGGTCCAACTGCTGCTTGCAGGTCCTGCTACTTCAGGCTCTTCTGGGGCAACTGCTTCCGCCCCGCTGGCTCAGCTCTTGCCAGCTCTTCGAAGCTCCTTCCTCATAGTCCCTCGCTGGTCTCTCCTTGAGTCAGCCGTGCTGCCTCTTTTATCCCCCTCCAGGTGACCCAAGGGGCCAATCAGGGGACATGAGGGGTGAATCTCGGCCTGATTGGTGAGGAAAGGGAATCCCAAGTCCTCCAATCGTCTTTTGCCCTTTCAAAACCCCTGGGCTAGGTCACTGCCAGCCAGCCCATCACACATAATATAATGACATGGCTGTCCAGGTCAATGACATAATCATCATCAACATATACAAGCCACCCTCTGCCATGTTGTCAATCACATCCCTGCCTAGTTCTGACCAGATGACCTTATATACAGGTGACTTTCGCTGCCAACATCAAGACTGGGGTTACCCCATTAACGGTAGAAATTTTTGTCTCTGGGTAAGCCTGAATGATATAACCCTCATGTATGACCTGAAGGAGCCATGTACCTTCCACTCTGGGTGTTAGAACATACAGACTAAACCTAGATTTTGCCCAGTGAAAGGCTACTTGTTACCTCTCAGCTCCGTGTTCTTGGGGAACGCTGGCACAGGACGCAGCCTGTCTGACTCGCAAAGAAATCTCCCCCTGCCCACCTCTGCCTGAACAAGAACTGATTAGAGGAAGGACTTACAGAAGACAAAGAAGATGCAGTGGGAGACACACCTAAAGCCCTCCAGACAAGGGTGACAAGAGTGAAGCAATTATTTACATCCAAGATGGATCCAGATGACAACTCTTTGAAATAGGAGATGGGACAGGCATGCACCTTCATTAGCATTCAGGATGGAGAACAGAGATTCCAAAGCAAGGACCACTGAATTCTGGGATCAGAAAAGCAGGGGAGCACTGCATGACAGGGAATCCTTGCTCCAAATGCTAATCAACCCACATCTACACACACCCAGCTCAGCATTTATCAGACCAATTCTGGTAATAACTCCTCTATTGGTATCCAAAACGCTGAATCTTCCTGTCTGTATTGTGAGCTCCCTTAGAGTAATGTCACCTATAGCCAGCAGTGATCAATTCCTATTATCCAGCATGTAAACTGCTGTTTACCCCTAAACAAACCTAGTGTTCTCCCTTGAGCCATTGTTAGTTCCCTACAAAACCCCGACCCAAGCTCAAGTTTCTGTCCTGGTGTTTGGATCCAAAGCTGCATCAGTTCCACTCCTTTTCTGCCTGGAATCTCTCCACTGATTGTGCTGAGGACTTTGCCTGTCTGTCAGATCCAACAACACCTGGGAACCTTGACTGGTTCAAGCTTCACTTAGTGGTGAGAGCCCAACTCTCTCTCTTTCTCTCTCCCTCTCTCTCGCTGATTCTAGGAACCTGACTTTTATTCTCTTATTCCAGACACAGCTTTCTAAACCTGACTTTTGCTAATCAAACTCAAGCTAAACTTCCCCAAAACCCTAATTGAACCTATGTAATATTGTAACTGTTTAGTTGTCTCTCTCTTGTATGGCTATTATTACTGGTATCATCAAAAGTTCATATACCTGGCAATAAATAACTTTTATGGTCAAGCTGGTTGCTATACTTTTTCTATGAACTTCACCTACTCCTTCTTCCCCTCGACCTCCCCATTTGCTCTGCAGCAACGCTTCTTTTACCTATGCCAAAGATCCCTGTAATGCCCCAAACCACAGTGGGGTCTGCTCATCAAAGGGGTTACTACTAGGACAGTTAGGGCAAAAGATTGGGACGTGCTGAGTTTGAGACACATAAGGGGATCAGCTTGTACAGGCTGATTGACCCAGTTTGGCTCAGGCGTGCCCTAATGAAATGAATGCCGGCCCATGAGGGTGTCAACTGGACACCCAGCCAGATTCAGAGGTATTCTGTTCACCTATGGGCTTGTGTCTGACTGCATTTTATTGTTATCTTAATGAACTGATTCCTGGCATATGAGGGTGTCAACCTGTCCATGCTGATTAACCCGGCTAGGTCAGGCATGTCACGTTAATCTGTGTGTGTGTGCGCATTTGACTGATTCGGTGGTTGGAGGAACCCAACCCCATTGAAACCGAGTCCTGCAGGATAGCTCCATTGGGGGTGAGGACTTGCAGAAGGGAGAGCTACAGCTCCATAAAGAAACACAAGTAACACAAGCAGCACATTGACAGAATTACAGAGACCCCCAGAAATGTACCCCTAATAAATGAGCACAACCCAAAGTGATGGGCAAATCTGGTAACATACAGTATATTTACAAACTGCCTATTTTAAATAGCCAAACTCTGTGTACCTAGAGCCTATAGAAGCCATTATGTGCCATGCTTGGGATGAGCAGTACAAACAGCTCTTTAACTTCATCAATCAATGCAATGACCCTGCAACCATAAAAGAACTACAGAACAGCTGGCTACGACATTGAACAATGTGGAAAAAGAGAAATGGCTAACTACCATAGAAGAGTATATGACCCACTCAAGCAGACAAGCATGGCATACCATTAACTGCCTTACAGGCAAAGGCATTAAAATACAGCATTGCCCTGCATCAGCAAACTTCATCACAAAAATGCTGTGCAACAACAGCAAGTACAGTAATCCAAACAAGCAACACACAGAAATAATTAGGCACCTGACTCATGACCAACTTAAATCACCCTAGGCCAACCTTAAATTAACCACTCCCATATCTGACAATGAGTTTGATGCAGCTATTAAAACAGACTGGCAAGGCTGCTGGACCAAATAAGATATTTCCAGAATTCATTACCAATCTCAGAACCACAATGAAAAAATGGCTTCAGAAATTCATGTTGGAATAGGGTGACCATATATCCTGGTTTAGTCAGGACAGTCCTAGATCTGAGAAGCCAGTCACAGCTGGCTGTTAAGAATTACAATGGGCATCCCAGAAACACAGGGGCATGGGGTGGGGATTTGGAGCAGTGTGGAGTAGCATGGCACACCTTGCAAGCACACGGGGTAGGGGGGTTTGGAGGGCAGTGTCCCAGATGTCCCCAATGATGTCCTGGATGTCTGGGATTTCCTTATGGTCAATCTATGTATAAATGTCTGAAAAATAACAGACTTCCAAAAATCTGGAGAAAAGCTGATGTCACTGCTATCCTGAAACTCATCCAAATCGCTACTGACTCATCTCACTATTTTGCATTACATATAAACTCATGAAGTGCTGATAATGCTGAATGCAATAGAGAACATCATTGATCCCCAAAAAACAAGCTGGTTTTTGGAAAAAGCAGTGTACCACTGACCAAGTTACATTATTTACATCTGCATGGGTCAAGCTGAACAGATTGAGATCTGGATACAGACACTTCAAAACAACAGTCCTTGGACAGTCCCCTGTGTGAATGTGGTGCCCAACAAACAGCACAGCACTTAATTGAAAGCTGTGATCTTTACAAATGCACAGACAGGGTAGATGGAATCCACACATTGAGCGATGATAATACCAGACAGTGGCTCATAGATTTGGAAGTTGATATCTGATGTCATATGAAAGAGAAGAGAGAGCGAGCCACTGGTCATTCTGAATACACATTTGCTCTGTTTTATTCTCAGGCTGTCTGAAGCTATCACTATGTCTGCCACCTTCGTGAAAACGCAGAGGCAGTTTTACCCGTTCTAAGCATTCAGAAATCACAACCCAAGTGCCAAAGATCATGAGACTGGCTAAAAAAAAAAAAAAATGATTTTAATGATAATAAATGGGAAGCAAATATATTTGCCTTCTGCTTTTTGAGACTTACAGGTTGACTTTTTGGAGTTAAAAAGGCTGGATGATTATTTTGTTTTTAAAATGAAAGCTGAGATTCTCACCAAATTCTATGGCTAGGAACTGAGGCTTGAAGAAAAACACTATCTGAAGAGTTGCAAGAAGAGCCACAACCCCTCTGAGTGTGGTGCTTTGTCTTCCAGTTTAATAAAATTAATTAAATGTTTTCACCAAAAAAAAATGTGATGCTTTGGAAGACACACGTGGGCATTAACTAGGTTTTCTTTGTGTGGTACATCAAAAAGCAATAAGCAATGTTATTGGAAAACTGGTAGAGCAGTGTTCTCAGGTGCTTGTGGCTCTAAAAGTAGCTCTGTTGGAAGCCTCCCTGTTCTGGACATCGTGTTCCAGTTAACAAGAATCAGTCTCCACTCCTGACCGTGTCTAAACAATTGAGGAAGCTGAACACCAAGTTATGTGGTCAATTAGTCAAACATAACATTTCAGGGACCTCTTGGCCTTTCAAAACTGGAATGAATTTAGCAAGCAGGGAAAAGGAGGAATGAAGCAGAACATGTAATACAGGAACCCTCTAGGCCTAATTTTCCGGTGCCTGGTCCTGACATCCTGTTCCTGCTCTTATAAAGTGTAAGTCAAGAGCTACTTCACCCTGGTAAATGAAATTACAGTGGGTGAAAGCATTGTGCACAATTGTATGGTACATTGAACTTGTGTCAATCAGAAGAGTGGGGATTTACATGCATTCTACACTCATTCTCAGGTTTGAGGCAGGAAAATCAGGCCCCCACAACTCCTTGGGAAGTGCTTAGGCCTGAGAATGAGAGTGAAAAGTGAAGGCATTGCTAAGAACCGTAGGTTTTCCCCAGTTTTCTTACAAATCTCCTAGTTCCCCTTGTAAGCTTTACTTTGGTGGGGAGAGGCGTGTCCTGGGTTAATTCAGAGCACAGACTATTGATGCAAGGACTGAGGAGTCCAGAGACAAATCAGAGGAAAAATGACTTGATCTACTGAAGATGGACTGAACCTACTTGCTTAACTGAGAGCGTGCAGGAAAGTCATGGTTTATTGTTAAAGCTACACGCTCAACTCTCTCAGCAGGATACTGAATGAATTCAAACAATGAAATGCAAACGATTGTATAAGATGACATCATTGGAGGCACGCTTATTGTTGTGGAGGGTAGGATATGGTTCCCTAGCAACTGGGGAAAGCGGATGGCTTTACCATTTAACCTTTTCATAGGTCACGTAGTCCACACCTTGCAGCACAAATTTAAAGCTGCTAAGAAGAACTGCCCCTCAGGAACAAGGACAGTTGGTAAAGACAGTACCAGTCATTATGCTTCATTTAAGGTCTTGTGCATTCCCTCTGAGTTCTATTACATTTCCTTTTTCTGGTTCCATATTTCCTCATTGCATCAGTCTGTTACAAATCTCCATTAATTACATGGTATTAATATCCCCAATTATGCCTCAGGAGTTCTCTGAATTCAGCTGTGTCCCAGGCCTTCTTGTAACCCTTTTGTAGCATTCCTCATTTTCATTCACTGCCTTGGAGATACCTCTCTCTCATGCACAGCTTGACTCAACAAAATGCTATGTATTTGCTAGTATATTTCACTTTTCTTTCCCATTTGACTCCATTATTTCTTCACTTTTAGTAATTGTGATATTGCTTTTATAGTAACAAGCCCAATTTCATCCTGTGCCTTATACCTAGTTGCTTTGATTTGTGCGTATTCGTTGTTTGTTCTATTTGTTTACTCTTCATGCTATCAGCACCAATTCATTTGGCAGGGCTGCAGTTTTCAGAATCGGATGTGTGCATACACCGGCACATACATACATGATTTTTTTTTTTCATTGGTTAAATTTATTAACAACAAGAAAGTTGTAGATTTATTGTCTTTTTTTTAACCGCAGGAAAAGTTCAGTAACAATTAGCCTGTTGGTCTAAATTCTAGATCAGGAAATCTAAATAGTCAGTTTTTGATACTTTTGGTGGTACTATTAGGACCCCTCCCCACATACATACACACATAATAGCTCTCTAAAGCTTTGTCTGTCTGGGTACAGTAGGGTGAGTCAGTCATCCTATTGGGCAACATCTCAGCAACTATTCCTGCTCAGTCCCTTTGGAGAATTAGCTGAATTGGCTTGGCAGGTTTATGGGGTGACATCTGTTTCCACAACAGATGTCTGTGATGGGGGGGAAGCCAAGTGCTGATTCATTTGCTTTATGAAGCTGTCACTGAAAATCAAATGAACAATTTTTTGTGTTCAACTCAATGAGAATATTGATAAAGAAAGCACCAAGAACCCATAAAAGGCTTTAAAAAAGAAAACACATCCTATATTTTAAAAGAAAATACCACAAAATGATGATTCACTGCAAGACAAAATGATGTATTGACCTGACCACCAGATGTCATTGAAGCATAAGTTTGTGAATAGCTGCTTGCTGGAGCTTGCTTCCCATTGTTTGAGGGTCCTGAAATAATCATAATAAGAAAATCCAGTGAATAATGTGAGGACTGTTTCAGTCTTTTACATCCAAAACAAGACTGCAAAATGATGTTGACCATGCAGCTGTTTGTTGGCTTTACACAACATAAATTGCAATTTATTTTTACTGGTTATTTCTTCCAGGGCAAATCTGTGGCCCATGGCAAACTGACCAGTGTTCAGAGCCAGGAAGCAGCACCAGTGCAGTGGCAAAATCCCAACAATTAAATTGGACTGGTGAATGACAGGAAAGGTTGTTAGGGTACAGAGAGGGGATATGAATAGCTGACATTTTCAATTAGCAGATTTCACAAAACTTGATTTGTGTTGTCTGATTTAGGTAATCTCCTGTGGGGGAATGAAGCAGGCTCCTTAGCCTGTGAGGTTTGATTTATCTGCAGGGCAGGCCTAGCAAAGATCATGGCAGACTTCTTCATTAATGCACTTCATGATGAACCTGGAGATGGCACTGTAAGCACAGGTGTAGGCTGGATGGCCAAGTTCCTAAAAGAAAAAAGTCGAGATTATGTGGTAAATGGGGACAGAGCATTCCCCATTCAAGGGTGGGAGGGGGAGCAGCTGTGCAATGACTTCCCTGCAGAGGTTAGACAAATGCAGAACCCGGCTACATTTAGAAACTGCTATAAAATCTTTATGTGACAAAGTTTTTGCACCATACCTAGAATGACATTCTGCACACCTGAGCAATATGTTCAGCATTCATTGTCAGTTACTCCATTTTATATAATTAATGAAATGCCTTAGAATCATTGATTGGTGTCAGTACCATCAAAATTCACTGGCATCAGTATACAAAGCAAACATATAAACCAATTACCTTTAGATCGTCTTTTTGAAGGGTTTTTACTACACAGGTAAGTCAGTCTACACCAACACTAACATTCCTGATTCTCTAGTCTGGTGTCTTGTAACAGTATTCACACCACCTCAAAGAGAATGCAAAATGATGAACTTTTGCTCTGGTAGCATTTTATATTCACTTTGCATAGGTGCAAATGAGTGTGCATAATGCAAAGTAGTGGAGACACCAGTAAATACAGACACCTATCATCACACCAAAGGCATTAGCTGTGGCAGCAGTAAATCCTTCTGTTCTGGTACCAGCCAAAAGACATATCCTTCATTCCTCAACCTGCTCCTGCGGCAGATTGTATCAAGACAAATAAAATCTTTCTTGGATACTTCTTCACGCAGGTGAGCAGCTGTTAGTCATTTGGGGGCAAAAAAATCTCTTTATATGATCTTGTTGTGTCACGGGTTATTGGGAGCTCTTTGGTTCAAAAGATTGACACTTGATGGAGAGTTATCTCAATGAGTTTTATTAATTATGAGCATTCATACTATAGGAACAGACAGAAGTGACAATTTTCATCAAATCTGGCCCCTGAAAGCTCTCTACAGCTCTGACCAAACACAAATATACGGCTCTTTAAAAGAGCCCAATCCCACAACAATCAGAACCCTCATTGCATGAGGATTCAGATGAAGACACTCCAGAACAGAGCGCCTTCAGTAACTTGTGTCTGCACACACCAAGAATGAGGCTCTGCTGATGCAGCTCAGCCCTGCTCCTGGTGCTGTCTTCAAAATGGGAGAGGGGAAAGGAGTGGAGGGAGTTCCGTCTGGGGTTTTTTCAGCTGGAGCTGGAGGTGGCTTGGGTGGATTGGAGTCCTTCCCCCCCTGAGGTAGGGAGGCTTCAGTCCACCTGCCCCACCCTCCAGTAGTGGTTGGGCACCCCTCAGAGCAAGCTCCCTCTGATCTCTTCCCATCTTCACATTCTGAAAACAGCACAGGGGCTGGCAGGGGGAAGGGGCGTTGCTGGTGGAGAGCGGCTGCAGGCTAGACAGCAGCTAGATCCCCCAACTCCCAGGACCCAGCAGCAAATGTCTGGGGACTGAATGGGTCCAGGGGATCATTGTAACTCATGTTGCTTCCTGTGAATTGCCATGAGTTAAAGGGGAGCTGCTTTTCTGTCTGTACCTTATATGAACTAACCCCTCAGATCTTTACCCATCTTGCACTGGGCTTTCTATCAAACCTGCAGTGGGTTCTCTGGAGGCAGTAGTTTTGTTAATTGCTTCAAAGAATGTATTTAAAGTATAGAGAGCAAGTCCTTAGGATGTTATACTCACTCCACCATGTTTGGTTCAAATAGATAAACTACCAAATTCTCCCCTTACCCTTAACATATATAAGGAGGAATAAGACCCCTGCCCAATGCCAACTGATGTCAATAGAAGTCTTTTCACTGACTTCAGTGGCCTCACTTAAGACCCCAAACTGTAATTTTTAACAGATGCAGAGTGAGATAGAATGAGAAAGAGAGTGCCACACTGTAAAACAGAGAAGTGAACAAGGGTATTATGGCTAATTACAACAGTAGTGGGTGGGGGTGGGGAGCATTACATTACCTAAGTTTGAGGTTGAGTCAGGCACTGGGAATCACCTTGATTAATTGTCGGGGCCTTGATTTTATATCACTTCTGAAAGAATGCATCCTGAAGCCTATTGAACACCCCTGCAACCTCCCTGCCTCCTCCAGCTGTGTGCTGAGGTACTAACTCAGATGGATGGGCATTGTTTCTTAGACAGCACTGAAAAAAGCAGAAATGGGGAGGGAGGAAGGGAGATTTCTGAACATGCCTGAACTTAAGGAAAGTTTGGATCTGGATTCCATGACTGTCCTCTATCACTGGTATGCAGAATGAACTTCAGGATTGGAAATGGACCAGAGCAGAAGTCAGGATCTAGAAGCACCTCTGAACATTGTGGCTTGTTAACCTCTTTGAAACAGAATAACTTGAATTACGTAACATGCAAGGCTTATATGTTGGTATTGGAAGACTGGGAGGATGGCAGGGTAATGGACTAAAGGGAGAGCCAATTTTTAATCAGCTGAAAAAAATAATATTGTCTGTCTTTTTGATGCTTCTGTTATATCTCTGGCACTGCCCTGAATTGTGAAGAACAATAAAGAGCTCCTTCCCCACATATACTGTTCATGTTCTTTCTGTGATCATCCATGGTCAGCATGCCTCTTCGGTCTGTGCAGAGATGCATGGGGATATAGCTGCCAGCACTAAAGTCAGCTGCCCTACTGCAAAATATCCAAACTCCTTATACTTGCAGTCACTCACCCAATGAATTGTCATTTTGCTGTTCCTAATGTTTTGCTGCCCTGAGCAGCCACCTGTTGTGCTTATCTTGCAGAGCCAATCTTCCAAGGGAACACTGCCAGGCCACCCACAGCTGCAGCTTCCTCAGAGGGATGTTGCCACGTGATTCACAGATGCATGGAGCCGGGCTCTAAAGTATCTGCATTGTCTTCAGATTAAGCTGCCTTCTGCAAATCTGCGTTTGGCATGCACGGAAAGGGGAACAAAAGTGCCTCTGAGCCACTTTTTTTCCTACTTCATTCCTGGGAGCCAAATTGTGCCTGGCTCAAATTAGGACATCCACTATACTGTTCTAAATCTGCCATCTGGAATAGTCCCCTAGTGGTAGCTCATGATTACTGGAGCACATCACACTCCAGCTCCACCTTTTCCCATCTTGGAACATCCTTGTGCTGTAGCTATGAAAACTTTATGTTTCTTCTGGGGTGCTGGAATGATGCCAAAGGGATGTAACCTGGATCGGTCATCCAGAGTTTTTTGGAATTGAATTGTCTCTTTGGGAAAGTTAGCTTCCAGAAGCAAGGGTTGGATTTTCCCCTGTACTCTATATGGTAACAGCAGTCTCCAGGGTGGGCACCGCCTATGTCAACAGGATTGCTTTGGAATCAGGCAATATTTGCTGTATGTATATCCGAATCTGGGGCAGATGTATGCAAACAAAAATAGACTGTATATTTGTGTAAGCTGGAGATCTGGTATTTCATTTAGAGTGCAGAGTATCCAGTACATCTGGAATAACTAATTTCTCAGCCTATTGTTACCTCCTTGTAGATGTGAAGTTTGCTGTTTGCAAAGCCTGTTGACTGCATTCAGAATATCTTCCTGTTTAATTGTATTTTCCCCCCTTTTTTATAAAGTCAGTCTTTTCATTTCCTTCTTGAAGCAGAGAATATGACTGGCGTACGGATGAATTACAGATACTGCATTTCCTTTTCTCCAAAGCACATTTCTATGTATGACCAACTACAGCTGCCCAAAATATCATTACAGGGAGGGGGGAGAGAATATGAAAATCAGCTGGAAAGGTAAATGGCTTTGAATGAGCAAGTGAGAGAGAGGGAGGCAGGCATGCAGACCGAGACAGAATGAGAGGCAGAGATTTAAAAGGGCAGCCGGAGGTAGGCACTTACTGTGCAGCATTTGATGGGGCTCTCTCTCTGTTGATAATGTTCACATAACCAGAGGCATTCAGTCATACCTCTCAACACCCTGTCAAGCATATCACAGGCAGCACTAAACAGAAATATCAGGAGCAGGAAAGATACATATCCAGAAATACTTGTTTCATGAAGGCAGAACTACTTTCCTTCAGGGTTAGTTGTTGCTTAAGCTGAGCATTTTGATAAGGATAGCAAGACATGTTCACAATGGACTTTGAGAAACACTGTCAAAGTTGCATTAGGCCTTCTAATCAATATGGCTCAAGAGTTATTCCTCATCATGAACCTCACTCTTAAAGACTGCAGCAACATACATTTTTAAACCTTTTATTATTTTCTGCAGAGCTTCATAAAAAAATTAATCCACTCCAGTTTGCTTTGTGTCTCATATGTAACAAGCTCTTGCACGTAGGTTCTGACAGCAGGGAGGAAGCATATATTATGTTAATGTGTTTATGGTAAGATGCCTTGACTTCCATGGTACCACTCAAGGAATAAGATGCTATTCATTAGGGATAAGGATGCCAGAATCTCTCACAAGGAGATTTTTAGTTATTCTTGCTTTGTTTTCAATTTTAACTTTTAGCAAGAGTTAGTTTAAAAATAAATCTATTGCTGGGAGCTCTAAGACTTAGGGTTTCAGGCCCATTTTCACCAACAGAATTTTTTCAGTTGCCCCCTTTTTGCACTCAAAGTATATGGCTGCAAGGTGGAGGGTCTCAGGGTGAGTGGGGGGCAACATAAGGTGCTGGGGTTGCTTTGGCCTTTTTTGAAGATGTAGCTGCCCAAATGTCCATTTGGAGTGACACCCTCACCCCAGGGATCCATGTCTCCCTTCACAGAAGGGCAAGAGTTGAAGGGAGTGCTCAGGATCATAATCCTCCTGCCTTCCATTTCTAAGAGGGAACAGTTTGCTTTAACGGGACCTCTGAGGCAATGAATACAGCTGGCTGCACATGATCTACCCACCTTGTTAATAAGAGACCTTGATAGGTGCTAACCTATACAATGTCTCCAAGACACTAAAACTGTACAGTGACATTTTGCTGGCTGCCAACCAAATGTATACCTGAGAGGATGTCAGCAGTCTCCAAAAGGTTAACTCTTAAGAGTGTCATTCAAAAGAGGGACAAAGGGAAGCTAAGTGGAAAGAGAATGGTTTGAAGCCTCTGAACTGTTGCTGGAGAGACCCAAGGAACACTGCATACTTACAGGTCACCCAGGTCATGGACTGAGGGATCATTTATTGTCGGTCCCTCCTTTGTTCAACCCGAGACTTAATTTCAGACTTGATTCTATCAGCTAGAATGCTGGGGCTCTTTCTGGCAGTATAAACAGAAGAGATATCTAAAAGCATGTCCTGTTACTGATCTGAACTTTACTCCCCAGGCTCTCCTCTGCCTTTCAGAAGACTTCTGATTTAAAACCCTTTTAATGACCATTTTCTTTTAAAAGCTCTATGGAGTTGTGGCAGGTTTATGTTAGGTGAGGATCTGACTCTTGCAGTTTATATTTTGAATAAAGTGCTTGAAGCTGTATTTGGAAAATAGGTTAAACCTGCTGTAAAATAGCTTCATAGATGTAAAAATTTCTCCCAGGAGATGAGATGAGCCTTATATAAAGAACAGTGCTGTTCAAAGGAATAATAGAGAGCTAGAAACTGGCAGGTGGATGTGGAAAGAAACAGCCTCTGAATACAAGAGAATCTTTAATAGCTAGTACAAAGATAACATTCAGAGGCTAATACTGGCATTCAAGGGCATATTGATTTATTATCTCTCAATTCTAACTCACCTGTTAGACCCATCCCCTCAAAGTTGTCCGGCCACCAGCAATAACCTTTTACTATAAGTCTGTGGGCTACTGACTGATGCACCTGACTTCTTACAGCCTTAGGCCAGCTCTATAATGCTAACGGCAGCAGTCTGAAACAAACCCAACTCCCCAGTCACCTTGAGTTAGTCAAGGGTTTCATAAAGAAAATAAGTAACCTGGAAGCAGGCATTGTTCATTGCTTCTGTTTCACATTTTTGGTCAAGAGTTTCCTTAAAACTCTTGAGCCTCTGAGTTAGCCCTAGCTACCTGTGAGCCTCTGAGCCACTGAGTACACAGTGAGCCTCTGAGTTGGCCCTAGCTATCTGGATGCTTTATGGAAGCCTCCCATTAAACTTCCACTACACTCCAAATGGACTGACAAACAATAATGACAAGGCCCTGGACACAGGCAAAATAATCACAGCGCAGCTGTGAGGGATGAGGAAATCCCACATTGATCTGCTCTGTGACACGGAAGCATTGCAACTTGAATTGTGCAGAAATTCCTGCGAGTACACCATACAGCTTAATTACTCTTCTGCTCATGAAGTGTAGGCCAGTGTATTCAATGTGAGTCTGAGGAACTGAACCAAAAAGGACCTGTTTTTTTCAGAGCTGCTGAGAATCTTTAGTGCCCAGTGCAGTCCTCTGAAAATCAGGTTATGTATTTACCTTTGTAAGAAGGCAGGGCAGGGTGGCACATTAGAGACTAACTCATTCAGAGTCCTGAACTTTTGTAGGTGACAGCTATAATTCATAGCACCTGACAAAGTAGCCTGTTGCCTACAAAAGCTTTGAACAACTTCATCTCGAAAGTACCACCTTGCCCTGCCTTCTGCCTGACTTTAGGCTAACATGACTAACTACCTCTCTCTGTTTACCTTTGGATCATTAATATGAATGTGAATGCCCAGCCTTAGCCATGCCTATTGATTATAATGCTTTCTTCCATTATTGTGAAGATCTTCAGAGAGTTCCTGCTTTGATAAACCTGCCCATCATAAATAACTATTACAAATAAACATAACAACTACATTCAACACAGTTCCCCCCATATGCATTTGGTTCATTGACTATTCCTATTAGTGATTTTATTATGTTAGCATCCACAGCATACTAAGTGTTGTATTGACATACGAGGGCATGGTCCTTGCTCTCATGAACCACCTGCCTCAAGTTGTCAGGCCACCAGCCATAATTTTCTACTGCAAGCGTATGGGCTATTGACTGGTGCATCTGACTTTTAACAGCTTTAGGCCAACACTGTAATGCTAATGCTGGCAGCAGTCTGAAACAAATCCAACTCCCCAGTCAACTCAGGTGTTAGTCAAAGATTTCATAAGGAAATTGTGCGGGCCAGGGGCGATCCAGGCCCTTTTGTGCATGCGGGCCGTGGCCAGCAGCCCGGGCACGCGGGGTCGGAGAAGACCAGGGGCGAGCTAGTATTAGTTACGGACTCGTAGTGGTTGATTTAAAGATTGTTTACTTACACCAAAGATGGTCATGGTGTAGGCTGGACAGTTTCCAGGTACAGCTCCTCTTAAATCCTCGTTAGAGGACTACAACAAATTCGTTCTTTTCCCGCAGAGTTGTTGAAGCTCCGTGGGTTCGGTAGTTTCTCGTGCAGGAAGGGATACGTCTAGGAATCTATCGGCGACAGGGAGAGGCTAGAGGCTGTTTAGGCCTCTGTTGCCTTTTAAGAAATGTGTTGGGTCCGTAAGGATCTGCAGCGCTTAGAGATCTTCACTCAAGGCGAAGGTTTTCTTTCTCTCTCTCACTCCAGCTTGGGCGGAAACCACCCAAGCTCTTTATACGGCTAGCAAGCCAATCGCTAGCCGCCACGTGTGCATATGTTAGAACCGGCCAATAATGTGGCACGAATTCTTATACAAATGGCGGGAACTCCTTGCACCGTGCATTTCTTAGATGCAAAAGAAATGCACCATGCAAAGAAAGCTTCAAATTGGCGGGAAATTCTCCGTTGCACCGGGGTTCTCTTCTGCAGCAGAAAACTCCACCATGCAAAGAAGCTGCAATTTAGCGGGAAAATAATTTAGCAGTGCCAAAGCACACACAAACAAAAAATCACAGCTTTGGGTTGTGACCGAAATAAGTAACCTGGAAGCAGGTACCATTCATTGCGTGTAGTCTTATATGCTACTGATTTCTCTTTATTGAGAACTGTGAATTGTTGGGAGGATCCTTTAATAAAAGTTGAGGCTGTAGAAAGTAACAGTAGAAATGAGTAAACTCCAGTGAGGCCTCTTCCACTTGGCCACCAAGCAAATCGCTCTTACTGAGTGAATTGTTAGAGCTTCAGGAGAGGACGAGGTAGCACCTCCTGAAGGAGTTGGCCCAGGCCTTGTGCAAGGACACCCCAGGACTCTAGTGCTCTGTTACCCATTGGGGGCACCTACACGAGACGCTGACTACGCAGTAGCTGAATAATACTGAGCAGTAGCGCGTCACAACATGGACAGTGCTAATAAACTACCGTGCAGTATTATTAGCCTACTGTTCAGTAGCGTCACTTAAAAGATATTTGCCAGTGCTACTGAGCAGAAACTCCTGTTACTGTGCATTTATTTAGTGCTTGCTAATACAAGTACTAAATAAATGCACAGTAATGACTGTGCAGTAGCATATCATGTAGACGTGTCCAGTGACACTTTAGTGGGAGTGGGGTTTACTGGATGGGGATTGGCAAGTGACATGGTAAAGGGAAGTTTGCCTTTTGGCTGTCCACACTAGTCGGCCCCCTGCCCAAGTTCCTAAGGACAGTGCTTTATTAATCATTCATATAGATAGACCAGTGATCCTCAACAGGCATCTGTGAGATTCTTTAAGGGTGCTGAGGTGTGCCACAAAATATTAGTAGAGTTAGGTGGTCAAACACCTACACTTGATTCACAAGATAATTCCAGCGATTTCAAATAGGAAACATTTTTCTTACCTATTGTGGTCTTTCTGAGTTCTTTGCCATGGAAGAATTGTTCTATTATTTTTCTGCAGTCAAATGCTGAGTAAATTACTTTTTGAAATGCAGTGGTGCTAAATTCAAAGGAGTTGGGGTGGGGTGCCTTGAGTAGGCTGTTGCTGTGTTTTCCCCAGTCAGTGCTGTGTTCCCTTCTCTTCAGTGTCTTTTGTTTCATACACAGCCTCTGTGCCTGTGAGTGGAAATTACGGCCTGTTAAGGATCTTCAGGAAAGGTAGATATTAATCTCAGAAATTCTGGGTGGGAGCTCAAGCCTGTGGCATTTGTTAGTTGTAAGAGTGACCCTTAGTATTTGAACCAGGCTCTTCATGTGCCTGACACGTGGCAGGTTTACATTAATAACCGCTTAAGTGCTAGCTTCATTGCTGTTAAGCCTTGGGTCATAATCCATCAATGACAATAGTTGGAATTTAGCTTTGTTCACAAAGAGACCTTTATTTATATAGAACTCCAGCTCATTGCCACTCTCTTATTTTAATATGTGTGTGTCTACAGCATTAATGATCACGCAAGGTGCCAGCCTGACAGTGCTAGAGGGGGAAGAGATAAAGTACTGGCAGGACAAACTTCTTCAAAGTGCTCAAAAACCACGGGCTCAGGTGGCATGACTGCTAAGGCATATGGTTGATCACCCAGAGACTGGAGGTTCAAGGTCATAGCAGAAGCCTGCATGGCATGGCCCTGTCAGATTCCAATGAATCTATGAATTCTGCTAAATGCATTGTCACAAAGACATGAAAAATAAAAGCTCAAAAACTAACCTGAATTTTGAAAAAGAAGAATAGTTGTCAGTCACAATGAACCCCACACCCTAGCCTCTGAACCCTTCTGGCCATGGGCAGATGATATAAGTCAGGAGAGCTTTTAAGTTCAAAGCTGTCCTGGCTTCAAAAGATTATCTTGTGCTGTGCTGATCATTTCTTTGCTGTAGCTGAGACAGACTGCCCCATCATTTTACATAACTCGCTTCTCAATAACTATCCCATTTCCATTCATACTTAAAGAAAAGCTGCAAATCAGCAAATCAGCAGCAACTACAGTGCAGGGGTATAAGGTCAACTCTTAGCTGTTTCAACTAGCCAGGCATTTGGGTACACCACAGAGCATGGATTAGCCATGTTTGACTATATTTCCAGACTCTATTATGACACCTTTGAATCTGATAAAAACATGATGAGTCTGACTAGTCTAAACTAGCGCTCCTGCTTGCACTAAACACCTATGACTTAGTGGGGCTAACAGAAACCTGGTGGGATTCATCCCACGAATGGGCGGTACATATTGAGGGCTATAGATTGTACAGAAAGGACAGGTAGGGGAAGAAAGGGGGGGGGGTTGCACTTTATGTCAGTGAGCAATATACATCAACCCTCATCAAGACAGAATCCAAGGTTGAGGAAGTAGAAAGATTGTGGGTTAGGCTACATGGGGGGGCAAGGAGAAAGGGATTTGGTGGTAGAGGTCTGCTACAGACCCCCACACCAAGGGGAAGAAATAGATGCGGGGCTCCTGAGGCAACTCTCGGAGACCATAAAAGCTAAAGAGGCGGTAGTCATGGGGGACCTAAACTACCCGGACATCTGCTGGGAGACGCAGACAGCAAGGTCCCATCGCTCACGCAGGTTTCTAACCTGTGTACAGGACCTCCACCTGACACAGGAGGTACACGGTCCCACTAGGGGGAATGCCATACTGGATCTGGTATTGGCAACAGGGGATGACATGATAGGGGACCTCCAGATCGGTAGCCATTTGGGAGACAGTGATCACCTAATAATAGAATTCAACATAAGACGTTGAGTGGGTAAGGTAACTAGTAGGGTGAAAGTGCTAGACTTTCGGAAAGCTGATCTCAATGCACTCAGGCGATTAGTCAACGACGCACTGCAGAGTAGGAGTTTTGAAGGGATGGGAGCCCAAGAAGGGTGGCTGTGCCTTAAGGAAACGATCCTTCGGGCACAAAGCAAGACGATCCCCAAGCGAGGGAAAAGAGGGAAAGGGGCCAGGAGGCTTCCGTGGCTGACCAGAGAAATCCAGGGCAGCCTAAGGGCCAAAAGGGGAGCACATAAAAAGTGGAAACAAGGTGAGATCACTAAAGACGAATATACCTCCTCTGCTCGTGCTTGTAGGGAGGCAGTTAGGCGGGCCAAAGCTACCATGGAGCTGAGGATGGCAACCCAAGTAAAAGACAACAAGAAATTGTTTTTTAGATATATTGGGAGTAAAAGGAAGGCCCAGGGAGGAATAGGACCCCTGCTAAATGGGCAGAAACAATTGGTGACAGACAGGGGGAACAAGGCTGAACTCCTCAACGAGTTCTTTGCCTCAGTGTTCCTAAGTGAGGGACACGACAAGTCTCTCACTGGGGTTGTAGAGAGGCAGCAGCAAGGCGCCAGACTTCCATGCGTAGATCCTGAGATGGTGCAGAGTCACTTGGAAGAACTGGATGCCTTTAAGTCGGCAGGTCCGGATGAGCTCCATCCGAGGGTGCTGAAGGCACTGGCCGACATCATTGCAGAGCCACTGGCGGGAATATTCAAACGCTCGTGGCGCACGGGCCAAGTCCCAGAAGACTGGAAAAGGGCCAACATGGTCCCCATTTTCAAAAAGGGGAGGAAGGAGGACCCGGGCAACTATAGGCCGGTCAGTCTCACCTCCATCCTTGGCAAAGTCTTTGAAAAAATTATCAAGGCTCACATTTGTGAGAGCCCGGCAGGACAAATTATGCTGAGGGGAAACCAGCACGGGTTTGTGGCGGGCAGATTGTGCCTGACCAATCTAGTCTCTTTCTATGACCAGGTTACGAAACGCCTGGACACAGGAGGAGGGGTGGATGTCGTATACTTAGACTTCAGGAAGGCCTTCGATACGGTATCCCACCCCATACTGGTGAACAAGTTAAGAGGCTGTGATATGGATGACTACACAGTCCGGTGGGTGGTGAATTGGCTAGAGGGTCGCACCCAGAGAGTCGTGGTGGATGGGTCGGTCTCGACCTGGAAGGGTGTGGGCAGTGGGGTCCCGCAGGGCTCGGTCCTTGGACCGATACTCTTTAATGTCTTCATCAGTGACTTAGACGAGGGAGTGAAATGTACTCTGTCCAAGTTTGCAGATGACACAAAGCTATGGGGAGAAGTGGACACTCTGGAGGGCAGGGAACAGCTGCAGGCAGACCTGGATAGGTTGGACAAGTGGGCAGAAAACAACAGGATGCAGTTCAACAAGGAGAAATGCAAAGTGCTGCACCTAGGGAGGAAGAATGTCCAGCACACCTACAGCCTAGGGAATGACCTGCTGGGTAGCACAGAGGTGGAAAGGGATCTTGGAGTCCTAGTGGACTCCAAGATGAACGTGAGCCGGCAGTGTGATGAAGCCATTAGAAAAGCCAATGGCACTTTATCGTGAATCAGCAGATGCATGACGAATAGGTCCAAGGAGGTGATACTTCCCCTCTATAGGGCACTGGTCAGACCGTAGTTGGAGTACTGTGTGCAGTTCTGGGCGCCACACTTCAAGAAGGATGCAGATAACCTGGAGAGGGTCCAGAGAAGGGCAACTCGTATGGTCAAGGGCCTGCAGACCAAGCCCTACGAGGAGAGACTAGAGAAACTGGACCTTTTCAGCCTCCGCAAGAGAAGTTTGAGAGGTGACCTTGTGGCTGCCTTTAAGTTCATCACGGGGGCACAGAAGGGAGTTGGTGAGTATTTATTCCCCAAGGCGCCCCCGGGGGTTACAAGAAACAATGGCCACAAGCTAGCAGAGAGCAGATTTAGATTGGACATCAGGAAGAACTTCTTCACAGTTCGAGTGGCCAAGGTCTGGAACGGGCTCCCAAGGGAGGTGGTGGGCTCCCAAGGGAGGTGGTGCTCTCCCCTACCCTGGGGGTCTTCAAGAGGAGGTTAGATGAGTATCTAGCTGGGGTCATCTAGACCCAGCACTCTTTCCTGCTTATGCAGGGGGTCCGACTCGATGATTTATTGAGGTCCCTTCCGACCCTAACATCTATGAATCTATGAATCTATGACTAACATAGTTCAGTCCCTCACTGTCCACTGTACTCTCCAGAGACTTTATGCCTTGGTAGTGCATGATTAATGATTTAGCAGAGTTTACAGGCATGTAAAGGAATCCAAGTGATCCTACAAAATGCAAGTGAAGACCAGACCCCAGTAATTTAAGCTCTATTGTGTATAATCTTTCCTGCTCAAGGTGAAACAGTAGTTGAAACACTAGCAGCATCCAGTGCCTTATTTACACTAGAGTTCTTACCAGTGTTACCACTGGTAGAGTTTCAACGGCTGGAAATGTTAGAGAAAGAAATCTAATGAAAACAAGTCAATCCATCAGGACAACAGCTAGGATTTAAACTCAGAAGGCATCATTTCCTTTTTAGTTGTGCTGCTATAGGGCCAAAGTAACTTTATGCAATCATTAGGTTTATGGTGATTTAAACACAGTGCAAGTCTGAGGAGACTTAGATGAACAGCAAGTCCTTCATTCTAATATTTAACTGCTGGCTTCCCATCTTGCAGTCTTAGCATCTTGGATGCTAAGTAAAGGGACATAGGCAGAGGGAGAAAAAAATATTTGCGGGGGCTGAGTGCATGCACCCCCACAGCAGGTAAATCTGTGGGGGAAGGGGCAGGGGGAGGGAAATGGCTGGCGGGCGGGGGGCAGATCAAGGCCCCAGAGGTAAGGGAGGGAGGGAGTGGGGCACAGGCAGGAGCAAAGGCTGGGGTGAGGTGGGCCCTGGCCGGGCCGGATGGTGGGACCAGCAGAAGCCCGGGGGGGCATGTGCCCCACAGTCTGCTGCCGCTGCACGTGGAGCTTTGAGCCTCGCTGCCTCATGAGCTGTGCAACACCATGAGCATCCTGCTGCCAGGTGGGCAGGGGACACAGTAGCTGTAGCAGGGAGCAAAGTGCAGTGCACAGCAGCAACCACCTCTGTCCTGCACACAGATCAGGTGGCATGTGGCCTCTGGGCCCTGCTTGTCCCATCAGCCAGCCCAGCCAGGGCCCCACTCACCCCAGGCTGTGCTCCTGCCTGTGCCCCACTCCCTCCCTCACTGCTGAGGCCTTGATCTGCCCCCACACCATGGTGGTGAGGGAGGGAGTGGGTGGGGGGCTGGGGCTGGGGAAGGCCCTGCATAGCTGAGGTGGGGCATGGGACAGAGTCATGAGTGGCTTGTCTGGGGGGGTGCCGGGTAGCAGCTCCCACCACTGCATGCACCCCAGGAGGGCATGGGGGCTGTGTGTCCCGGATCGGCACAAGGCAAGGGTGGGCTGCCGCTGTCGGCTGGAGCTCTTCCCAGCAGGGGGGTTGGACCACACTGTGCTCATGGTGGGCAGCAGCACTGCTGGGATGGAGGGGTTGGGGGGGCTATAGCAAATTGTGGGGTGGCTGCAGCCCCCCCCACCCCCGTAACCCCCTCCCAGCGCTGCCACCGCCCACCCCAAGAGCAGCCTGGCCCAGCTTCTCCCTGCCAGGAAGAGCCCGGTGCAGCGCTGGCCCCAGCCCATAGCAGCAGCCTGCCCTTGCCCATGCAGATCTGGGGGCATATGCCTCCCATGTTTCCTGGGGTGTGCATAGCAGCAAAAGCTGCACCCCCTGGATGAGCCACTCATAGCTCCGTCCTGTGCTCTGCCCAGCCCTGGCTGGGCAGCTCCTGCCGCTGCCCCAGCCCCAGCCCCAGCCCCAGCCCCAGCCCCACTCCTTCCCTCACCACTGCTTGTGTGCCCCTCCCCACCCCTGCTGCAGCTGCCGGAAGCCCACAGGTGGACTGCCTTGCAGCCCTACTGCTGCCCCACATTTGGGGGGCCTAAGCCCCATTAGCCCTCGCCTTCTGCTGCCTATGTAAAGGGATAAAAAAAATGAGAACCATAGGTCAATTGGAGATGAGAGAAATGGAGTCAAAACAAAACATTTCCACACCAGATCCCAGGGAGGGACAATCCCTACATTCCCCACCCACCTACTCCTGTTTGCATGTGCAAAGTCTGGAAATACAGCCTGGAAGCTGCTCTGGGAGTGCCCCTAGTGTCTGCATTCAAGCCCACCATCTCAAGTACAGCCATGGTGGGGACAACTGCAGAGCAATTTGTACTCCTGCACTGCTGAGCTTGGTGTGTATGTGTGTGTGCTTGGGAGTGCCTCTTCTGGGACATACTGTGGGCCTGGTATATACATACCTTAAGGGTCATCTGATATAAAGAAGCTGGGGAGATAAGAGAGGCATTCATGTCAGCAAACAGTGGCCTCTGACTGCCAAGTGACTGGGTCTCTAGACTTATGTGTTATGTGGGAGATGTAGCAACAAATGCTTTGTGGTTTCTACAACATGAGAAAGAAAGAGGCTGAGCAGCCAGCATAGGTGTTCGTGTCAAAGGTCATTTGGGGAAGTCCATTGCTGAAGACCAGTTTCTTCCTGGCTGTGGTCCCCTCTGAGATGAAGTGCCAGAGGCTGTCACAGAAAGCAGACTGCCTAATTATCCCTCAGTCTGCCAGTGCTTCTGCAGTTATGGAAATTAGCATTGATTATACTGAAGCATTCATTTGCAATCTAGTAGATCTTTGATGTTACAGCGGCATTTTGCCAATGATGATATTCTTTCATTGTCAGCCACATTCATAATACAGCATAAACCCAGGAGGCACTTCTGAATTAACTCCTGATGGTAATTGTCACAACCCAAAGTTGTGATTTGTTGTTTGTGTGTGCTTCGGCAATGCTAAATTATGTTCCCGTTAAAATTACAGTTTCCTTGCATGGTGGAGTTCTCTGCTGCGGGAGAGAACTCTGGTGCAACGGGAGATTTCCCGCCAATTTGCAGCTTCTTTGCATGGTGCATTTCTTTTGCATCTCGGAGATGCACGGTGCAAAGGAGTTCCCGCCATTTGTATTTAGATTTGTGTCACATTATTGGCCAGTTCTAAATGTAGGCATACGTGGCGGCTAGCTATTGGCTTGCTAGCCGTACAAAAGGCTTGGGTAGTTTCCGCCCAAGTCGGAGAGAGAGGAAAACTGGAGAGATACAGAACTTGCCAGGAGGAGGAGACTTCGCGCTGTGTAAAGATCTCTAAGCGATGTGGACCCTTGCGGACCCAACGCGCCTTTCTTAAGCAGGCAACAGAGGTCTAAACAGCCTCTGGCCTCTCCCCATCGCCGAGCGCAATCCTAGATGTATCCCTATCCTATATGCCCAATTTTCGAACCCACGGAGTCTTAACAACTCCAGGGGCCTGGGAACTGAACAAAACCCATGGAGATTCAGCCACTCCGTGAGGAAAGAATTGCCGAACCCGTGGAGCCTAAACAACTCCGGGGCCAAAGAACCGAATTTGTCAGAGTCCTCCAACGAGGATTTAAGCGGAGCTGCACCTGGAAAACTGTCCAGCCTACACTGCGACCATCTTGGGTGTAAGTAAATAAACTTTTCAATCAACCACTACGCCTCCATGACTAATTCTAGCTCGCGCGTACCTTGCTGCCCCGCAGTTTTCTCCGGCCCCGCGTGCCCGGTCTGCTGGCCACAGTCCGCATGCACAAAGACGGGCCCAGCTCGCCCCTGGCCCGCACAGTAATATGTGTTGTGAAGGGTCTTCTATATCGGTAGAGATGGCTGGACAGCAAGTAACAAGTTGATTTTGGAACAGCTTGCAATCTTCAGATGTTATTGTTATTTCTTGCCGGAATAAAAACAAAATCTGAACATTCCTGTTGAAAAGTGCATCAAAATCAATATACTTTTGCAAACCATTTCAGCCCAGTATAGCAGCATTTTTCAATGGATAACGGTTTCATTCAAAATGTTGCAACTAGCTCTGAGTATCAGGTAGCTGTACCTTTAACATGCTTTGTTTATAATGTTATTATTAATCCTGAGCTCACAGAGGTGACTAGATGATTTGGAATTCTAGTGTAAGGCATCTTGAACTTCCTGCTCTGCATACATACCATTCTTTCCTTCTGAGTGAAAAACTGAAGCAGTGATAAAATATGTACATATGTAATAGAGAGACTCCCTAGAGAGTTTAAAGGTTGTTTGACACAGGAAATGTTGTTTCCAGTAATTGAATATGGTGATATAATTTATAGCTTTTCAGCCATAACTTTGCACAAATTAGACATATTACAGCCTTGATTAATTAGATTTACTCTTTGGAAGTCTTTGCTAGAATATACCAAAAAAACTTTGGCCCAAAGGAGATTGATATGCTTTGAACTAAAGTGATGTCTCTAAAATAAATGTCAGAGTGGAAAGGGCGTTTTCGTTTTAGCAACCTTTTCCTGTGATCATTGAGATCCCATGTTACTACAGTCCTGCCCTCCAAAGGTGAGATGAAGAAGGGCAAGATCCGCAGCTGGTGTGAATTACTGTGACACTATTAATAACTTGTATGGATGCTAATTTACACCATCTGAGGATTAAACCAATGAGCACAAACAGGATGGCTGGTGATATAAAAAAGAGAAATGAGTAAGTGTATCTATATCTCTTTTATTAAAAAAAGGTCACTCCTATTATTGAACATAATGCTGGCTAATGCTAAAGGACTTTAATTATGTACAAAGATTATTATATCAGTCGCTAGTGACAGATTAGTCCTTAAAGGGAGGAGGAGCCATCTGACTTTGCAGCTGAAGAAATGGTCTGGGAGTTGAGAGATCGGGATATTTCTGCATCTGTACAATAGAGAAGGTGATGTCTTATTCACCTTTGTAAAACTTGTCTATAATTTCAGGTTACTGCCACTGACTTTGGATGTATGTCCAATTTTCAGACCAAAAAATATGGCACATATAGGGGCAAACAGGTAGAGCGGGAGATCCCACCCACCTCTTAAGGAAAGTAGATCCAGAGATTTCCTGACAGCTATTAAAGACATTATAGCGCTCAGGCAGGAAGGAATGAGAAAGTGGATTTCCGTGGCTCTGGAGAGCTCCTCCTGTGACTTTTGGCTGGGAGCTCACGCTGTTGGTGAACATTGGGTGGGAGTGCTGGCTAGGATAGTGCTTTGATGAAGAAGTGTGATCTGGTAGCACTGGGCTTGTCTTAAAGAGGTCAGTGCAAAGAAGAAAGGAATATAGAAACGGACAAGTGAAAGGAAGACAGGAATATAGAAATGGGGGATGGATGTTTAATGAATAGGGACTTGGGTTCTGTAAAGGAGAAAAACAAAGTTATGTAAAATCCCTTTAAGATTTCACTTTGCTTTTTTGCTGTTCATACATGTCCTGGTTCACAATCTTTTTGAAGACAATTGGACTTGGCCTTTCTTGTTGGTTGTATGTTATCTACTTGCGTATCAGGTCCCACCGTTTAATGCAAACTTGGACAGGAACTGAAACTCTGACTTCTTTGGGAAAAGCACTGCTCTCCCCGATGTGTTTGAAAACCACCTGGCACAGTAAGTCAACCTCCAGACAAGCAATAATAAGCAGTAATAATCCCAGACAAGAGCAACAGGTCAGTGCTTATTTACATGCGCTTGTTTATTTCGCCTAAGGAATTCATACGGAGGAAATGGCTGTTACTTCATCCTGTGGAACTTGGGCCTCGGGAAAAACAACCTGCAGCACTGCACAAGTCTGCTAATGAGCCAGTGAGAGCTTTGGGAACAACAGCTGGCTGGACTCCTATTCTGTTACAAGTTCCTTTGTATTATATAACAGCTTTAGCCATTGTAGTTGAACAGAGTCTTCTTACTTTGAGGGGAAATGTGTATTTTATATAAGACTTCCATGTCATAGGTCTCAAGTACTTTACAAAGTAAGAGAAGCATCATCCCTCTTCAACAGATGGGGGAAGGGCAGTATAGAAAAACAATCTGGCTTGCCCAGTGTCACAGAGCAGGTCAGAGGCTAAGCATTCAAGCATGCTGGCTCCCAGTGCAGCGCCCTTATGCACTGAACCGCAGCCTTCAAGACATGTTATCCTGAGAGACTGTTATTGGTCTTGGTGGCCTCAGAAAAATGTACCAAGAAAATGGATTCCTATTAATTTTTAAAATGTTTTTTTCCCTCCCCCAAAAATGACAAGCTGTGCATTATTGTTAATGGCTGAGCCACTTGTTTCCTAAAGAGTTGTATCAGCTGGCTCTGCAGGGAACACAGAATTAGCTGTGAGTCTCTGTCAGATGAGAGTCTCTGTTTTCCCCTGCTATTATAAATAAGCTACTGAGTAATATTAAATTCTGCAGCAACCCCAAGACTCTCAGTCCATGAGGCACTGAGATACAATGTTGGCAGTTACCTGAATGCATTTCCATTGCTTTTGCTCTGACTGTTATGTGGTATGGCACAGTATACATAGCATAGCATTTCTTTTTCAAAGATTGTGTTTCATATTTATCATATATCCTTTCTGGATACTGTCATTTGGCATTTTATTTGTATTCACTGGGTTTGGGGTCCAACCCAGCATCCACTGAAGTGGAAAGACCTATTGACTTCAGGAGGTAAAGCATTGTGCCCATAGTACAGAACAAAACCCCAAGGGACAATATGATGATTTTTGGAATCAATGTACAACTGATGATTTCTAGTTAATTTTATGAATGCACAGTATCACTAAATGTCTCAGAGTGCAGTGATTCAACCATAGGCTGACAGAATGCCTGACACTAATGACCACATATCACCCTCTTTCCTACCTTCTGGAAGAAGCTGCAAAACAAACAAAAAGTCCTTTACCTTAATATCTCTGCTTTGTCCAGAAAAGGAGAGTGCCAACAGAGAGATCTCATTTGGGAAAATATTTTCCCCCCTGATGTTTGAGGCTAGGGACAGACATTCAAAAAGCCTGAGCCTGAATTGATTCAATCTTTGCAGGTTAGTCTAACCTGGCTAGGCTAAACCAGTTTGTACCACACAGACATCCCCTCTTGACTGAGGTAATGTAGGCACATCCTTGCAGTGGCTCAGGCTAGAAGCTGGGATGTGCTAGAGCAGCCCTACCCCCCTTTCCACAATGCTGAGCTGGGGCGGGGGTGGGGGAGGTAGCCAGGCCCCAGCAGGATGCTTTGATTAGGAAGGGGTTCCCCTCCCCACAATAACAGAGCATTTGTCAGATCTGTTATCAGCATTTAACACCCCATCAGAAAACAAAGCCCCTCTCATTAGTTCAGGCTCTTCTTAAACAACTTTTTGCAAGGAAGGAACAGAGGGGCATTACCAGCTGACCTGCTGATTAGCTCCAAAAAGCCCTAAAAACACTGCCCTGTCTGCCTTATACAGACACCTCTCAGCATCAGCTAGCATACCACATGTTGGCTACAGTCCATGCTGTGGGAAGGACAAGGGAGGGGACCCTGCTTGACCTGTGAATAGCGAGGGGGGAGGAGGGGGGCAGGAGGAAGCCAGGCAGATGCTGGTGCCTACAAGTCTCTGCTGGAGCTCCATCCAGGGATGAGAGGGGAGGGGCCAGCTCTGCTGTGAAGCAGAGAGCCCCAACCCAGCCCAGAGAGCATGCCTAGATGCTGGGGGAGTCTGGTTTAATTTAAACCAGCAAGGGGTCTGGAACAGACATTGCATAAACTGGTTTGACCCAAAACAGTTATGTCTGATACTATATTCAGCCAGGTTTATCTCAAACCAGTTTCAGCCATTTTCAAACTGGTTTATGTACACTGAACATCTGTTCCAATGCAGGTTAAACCAGTTTCTGATCACTTAACCCTGTTTATGTGTAATGTCTGTCCCTATCCCTAAAGGGAAAAAGGCTTGAAGAGTGGAAAATCCTTAAACAGGAAAACAAAGAAACCAAATAGTATGCATGCCTTTTGAGTCTCAGGGTGGTTACAGGTTACCTTTAAACTATTCTCATTGCATTTAAAATAGGATCATCCACATATTGAAGGGTGTTAAACTGTGCTAAGTATCCTTTAAGTATCTTAAAGTTATACCACTTCGCACGAGGATAATCTTTGAGCCAATTTACCTAGCTTGAGCTAGGTGGGATCTTGCTTGTTTGCTTCATGGAGATAAAGAGACCAACTTGCAGTCATCTAGAATCCCAGGATACATGATTCCCAGCCCCTGTACCCCTGACAAGCTTTTCATCCTGCCAAGCTCTACTGCCTAGGGGGTGGTATGACCCAAAGCCAACACTCCCACCTGTCCCAAGTGGGTATGACCCCAGCATAGCACCATGCTGTTGGCTCCAAGGCTCCCAGGAGACCTGATCTGGGCCTCTGGGCTGGGGGCCAGGGATACAGCCCTCCACTCAGAGGGCTAAGTCTTTGCTCTACAGAGACTTGGTGGGATAGTGCACATGGCTGGAGTATTGTTATGCATGGGTATAAACTGTTTAGTAAGAACAGGCTGGGGAGAAGAGGAGGAGGAGTTGCTCATCATGTACAAGAAGTGAATGACTGCTCAGAGCACCAGTATGAAACTGGAGATAGGCCTGTTGAAAGTCTCTGGATTAGGGTCAAAGGAGAGAGCAAGAAGTGTGATGTTGTGGTGGAGGTTTGTTACAGACCACAAGACCAGGAAGATGATGTGGATGAGGCTTTCTTCACACAGCTAGTGTAAATGTCCCAGTCACAGGCCTTGACTCTCATGGGGGACTTCAGTCACCCTGACATCTGCCTGGAAAGCAATACAGCAGTGTTCAGGCAATCCAGGAAGTTTTTGGAGACTGTTAGGAATGACTTCCTGATGCAAGTGCTGGAGCGGACAACTAGGAGTCATGCTCTTCTGGATCTGCTGCTCACAAACAGGGAAGAATTGGTAGGGAATGCAGCAGTGGATAGCAAATAGGGCAGCAGCAGCCATGAGATAATGGAGTTCAAGATCCTGAGGAAAGGAAGGAAGGAGAGCAGCAGAATAAGGACCCTGAACTTCAGAAAATCAGACTTTGACTCCCTCAGGGACAGGATCCCCTGGGAGGCCACCTTAGGCGAGAAGAGGTCCAGCAGAGCTGGTTATACTTTAAAGAAACCTTCCTAAGGGCACAGGAACAAACCATCCTGATGCATAGGAAGACTAACAAGTATGTCAGAAGACCAGCTTGGCTTATCAGGGATCTCTTCAATGAGCTAAAATATAAAAAGAAGCTTATAAGAAGTGGAAACTTGGACAAATGATTAGGGAGGAGTATAAAAGTATTGCTCAGGTATGCAGGGATGAAATCAGGAAGGCCAAAGCGCAATTGGAGTTGCAGCTAGCAGAGATATGAAGGGTAACAAAGTTTCTACATTTATGTTAGCAACAAGGGGAAGATCAGGGAAAGTGAGTCCTTTACTGAATGGGAGTGGCAACCTAGTGACAGATGATGTGGAAAAGGCTGAAGTACTCAATGCCTTTTTTAACCTTATTGTCACAGTCAAGGTCAGCTACCAGATTACTGCACCTGGCAGGACAGTTTGGGGACAAAATAAGCAGCTGACAGTGGCAAAAAAAAAAAAAAAAGCCAGGTTAGGGACTATTTACAAAAGCTGGGAATGTACAAGTCCATGGGGCAAGATACGATGTGCCCAAGAGTGCTGAGGGAGTTGGCTGTTGTGATTGCAGAGCTGCCAGCTATTGTAGTTGAAAACTTGTGGTGATTGGGAGAGATCCTGGATGACTGGAAGAAGGCAAATATAGCGCCCATCTTGAAGAAAGGAAAGAAAGAGGATTCGGGGAACTGCAGACCAGTCAGCCTCATTTCAGTCCCTGGAAAAATCATAGAGCAGGTCCTCAAAGAATCAATTTCTAAGCACTTGGAGGAGAAGAAGGTGATTATGAACAATCAGCATTTATCAAGGGCAAATCATGCCTGACCAACCTGATGGCCTTCTATGATGAGATGACAGGCTTTGTGGATGCAGGGAGAGCAGTGGACATGATATACTTTGACTTTAGCAAGGCTTTTGATATTGACAACATTCCCACAAGCAAGCTAAGGAAGTAAGGGTTGGATGAATGGACTGTGAGGTGGATAGATAAATGGCTGGGTCACTGAGCTCAAAGGGTATTAATCTATAGCTCTATGTCTAACTGGCAGCTGATATCAAGTGGAGTTCCACAGGGGTTGGTCCTGGGGCCAGTTTTGTTCAATATTTTCATCAACAACTTAGAAGATGGGATGGGTGCACCCTCAGCAAGTTTGCTGGGCAGAGTAGTAGATATATTGGAGGGTAGGGCTAAGATTCAGAGAGCCTTAGACAAATTGGAGGTTTGGAACAAAAAAAATCTCATGAAGTTCAATAAGGACAAATGCAAAGTCCTATACTTAGGACAAAACAATCCCATTCACTGGTACAGGCTGGGGACTGACTGGTTAAGCAGCAGCTCTGCAGAAAAAGACCTGGGGGTTACAATGGACAATAAGCTGAATGTGCATCAATAGCACGCCCTTGTGAAAAAGGTTAACACTAACAGCATACTGGGCTGCATTAGTAAGAGCTTTGCCAGCAGATTGAGGGAAGTGATTATTCCCCTCTAGTCAGCACTGGTGAGACCACTTCTGGAGTACTGTGTCCAGTTTTGGGCCTCCACTACAGAAAGGATGTGGATAAATTGGAGCCAGGCAACAACAATGGTTGGAGGGCTGGGGAACGTGACTTGTGAGGAGAGGCTAAGAGAACTGGGCTGGAGAAGAGAAGACGGGGGGGGGAGGAGGGGGAGGAAGGCATTAATAGTAGCCTTCAACTACCTGAAGGGTGCTTGCCAAGAGGATGGAGCTAGATTATTCTCAGTGGTGGCTGATGACAGGACAAAGAGCAATGATCTCAGGTTGCAATAAGGGAAGGCTAGGTTGGATATTAGGCAAAACTTTCTCATGAGAAGGATAGTAAAGCACTGGAACAGGCTATCTGGAGAGGTTGTGGATAGGGGTCTGCAAAGCAGGCCCTATTTGATTTAGATTCAGATTCGGACCGAATGAGGGACAGTGATTTGATTAATTGATTCAGATTACTGTCCGATTCGATTCAGCCGAATCCAAATCTGAAAATCTGATGCTGATTCAGAGACATAGACACAGCTTTAAAAGTTTTTTCTACATACCTTGAGGTACCAGTGTGGCTCATGATTGCTGCAATGCTGGGGTGCATGGAGCATCCCACAGGAGTGCAGGGGGGCCCTCCACGTACTTCTGGTCCACTTCCAGGTCTGCAGAGGAGTGCACACCAGCAATCAGCCGCAAGGGGACCCCGGGTACCCCCCAGACCCAGGAGGCACCAGTCATTAAGCTGGGGGGGAGCATAGGGGGGCCCCCCTGTGTGCTTCCCAGCGGACCCAGGAGTGGTTTGGGAGTGCTTCTGGTCCACTTCTGGGTCTGCTGCCAAGTGCGCTGGGGAGCCCTCCACACTTCTATGGGACACTCCATGAGCCCCAGCATCACAGCGCTCATGAACCCCTGCTACCTAGAGGTATGTAGAAAAAACATTTAAAGCTGTTTCTATGTCCGAATCTCTGAATCTTTCTGAATCTCTCCAAATCGATTCAGAGGGTTCTGATTCAATTTGGAGAGATTAAAGGGTCTTCTGATTCAGTTCAGATTTGGAGATTCAGCCACTGAATCGAGCCAAATCTCCACTGAATCAAATCAGGACCAAAGCTTTGCACAGCCCTAGTTGTGGAATCCATCCTTAAAGTTTTTTAAGACCCAGCTAGACAAAGCCTTGGCTGGGATGATATAATTGGGGATGCTCCTGCTTTGAGTAACGAGTTGGACTAAATAGTCCCTTTTAACCCTAATTTTCTATGATTCCATAATCTGGGCTGCTTTCCCCTAGCCAGCAGAATTTAAGGCAAGGTGGGTGGGTGAGGGAGCGGGACTGACTTCGCTCCCCAGCCTAGGGCTGCTTAGTTCCAAGCGTAGCAAGAACATGATGCCTGGGGAAGCATGTTTCCCTGGGCTCCAAGCTTTTGCTGTCCCTAACCCCCAGGGCTCCTCTCTCAGAGGAGGGATAATGTCCTGGCTTCTGGCCATGCCCCTTAACCTGTGCCTGGTCTGAAACTGTTCTAACCTTAGCACCACGTAACATTCCACTGACTTAGAATGGTTTAAAGATGACCTGTACCAGCACCCTCAGAGAGACAAAGAAAGCTTAGACACGGGTGAGGCACAGGGGTGTATGCCCTCATAACAGAGACATCCAGTTTACATGTGGGACCATCTAAAGAATGTGACCTACTCCCTAGAAGTGTTGAAAAGCATCTGTAAAATATGTGTGGGGATTGTAACGTCCACACATTACATGCTTCAATTGTTCATATGTTCTCAGAGAGGAAAATGATAGCTTTGTGTGCCCACGAGGCTGGAGCTTTGGGCAAAGGTATGCTTAAGACATCTGAAGGGGGAAAAGGAAGAGCACTATTCCTGAATACCTAAGGCAGCTAGATGGTGGCAATTGTTCCATTTCTGTGAAGGGGTAAAAGGCAGACAACCTGTGCCCAGGAGATGTGCAAGAGTCATCTAAGAAAAGGCCAATGCTACATCCTACCCAGAAGGGGAGCTTTAGCAGGGCTGTGGCAGACAGATGTAGCAGCTGTGGTGTAAGTCAGGTGAGTCAGTGTGTGCCACATCACTAGCAGAATGCAGGTAGGCTGTGAAATTTAGGAAAACTCACATTTCCACTGCTGCATGAACACGGGATTCAAATACAATCTGCTCTCTAGCTAGTGTATTGATTAGTATTTTGGTGACATCATTTAAGTCTGTGTATAAAATGTGAATCCACATTCTAATGGCAGATAAAAAGTGGCAAGGGTCTGCAACTGTCTGACAGCGTATGATCTGTCTGGCCATTTATCTTACACCCATCTCTGGACTAGCGGAGCAAAGAATCCCCAGATTCCTCCCTGTACATTCCTGTCACTCATGAGGTGTGGTGGTGTATGACAATGAACATTGCTCTGGATGCCTGAAATAGAAGTCTGCAGTGTTTTAGGCCATTAATAACATACAAGTCACAATGCTTTACTCAGCCACCTGAGTATACAGGGAAGCTGTCAATGCACATTCCACAGTAAGAGGTAATAGAATGAAGGTGGAGAATCCTGATTGCCAAGTGTTGCATTTTCTTTAATCTTTTTTTTTTCACATGGTGCAATCACATAATAGTAAGGATGTTATTATCAAAATAAAAATTGAGTGGGTTTTATTTTTTCACTTGAGTTTTACATAGTAGCTGACAGTTTTCTTTAAAAGTTTAAATTCTCTAAGGAGCTGAAAAGAAAAGTGAATATTAAGGTACCCTTCTAACCCATGAGGAGCTGGCAAGCATTGTAAGTGGTACGTATCATGCCTATACCGAAATGCTGCTTTAATCTGCAACAGTCTTACAAGCGATGGCAACAAAAAGGGCTCAGACTCATTCTTTGTTCAATAGCCATGTAGGCCTGGTCTGAACCACAGATCTTAAAGCCTTGGTTTCAGGTGTGCTTGAGGGTAGCCTTTGAGTCTGAGTCTGAAGTAGCCTCATTGGTGAACTGTTGGGCATATCTTCAGGCCTGAATAGGAAGGGAATGCTTGCTGCATCCTTGGCGAGCCCCACTTGACACCAGAGTTAGGGACAGACATTAAAAAATCCTGAGCCTGAATTGATTCAATCATAGCAGGTTAATCTAACCTGCCTAGGCTGAACCAGTTTGCAACTGCACAAACATTCTCTCTGGACTGTGGAAATACAGGCACATGCCTGCAGTGGCTTAGGCTAGAAGCCAGGGGGTGCTAGAGCAGCCCTCCTTTCCCTTCCACAGTGCTGAACTGAGGCAGGGGTGGAGTGGGGGGGTATGGCCAGGCCCCAGCATGCCCTCTGATTAGGGTGGGGTTTAAGCCCCCACCCTGCCTGCATTGTCTCAGACTTTTGCCCGCTCTCTGTTCAAGGGACGGCAGTGTTGCCAGCCCCCAGCCCCCAGCTAGCACTCTGGAGCAAAGTGGGATAGGGGTGTCCAGTGCATGCATCTGTTTGGTGATACTGAGCATTTCAATCTCCCTCTCCCTGCGTTTTCATACTGTCTACAAACCAGACAGGTGACGGAGCCAGCAAGGAGCTAATTACATAGTGTTATCGGCCCAGCACCAAAAAAAAGCCTCTCTCATTAGTTGAAGTTCTTCTTAAACAGCTTTTTCCAAGGAAGGAACAGAGGGAATTAACAGCTGGCCTGTTGATTAGCTCCAGAAACCCCTAAGCAGACGCTGTTCTGTCTGCCTGTCCCAGCGAAACTGGAGACACACACAGACACCTCTCAGCTTTAGCTAGTATACCACATGCCTAGGGTCTGTGGGGCTGGGATCTGTGCCATGGGAGATGGGAGGGAGGGGGGAAGTGGGGTATCCCTGCTTGAGCAGTGAGCAGCAGGGGAGGTGTGGGGGGCAGGGGGAAACCAGGTAGAGTCTGCTGTGCCTGCAGCCTCTGCTGGAGCTCTGGCTAAGGAGCAGAGGGGCAGGACCAGTCCTGTTCTCTGGAGCAGACAGCCCAGCCCAGGGCTGCAAAGCATCTGGGATACTGGGGGACTCTGGTTTAACTTAAACCAGCAAGGGGTCTGGAATAGACATAAACTGGTTTAGACCAAATAAGTTAAGTGTGATAAGACATTCAACCAGGTTTATCTTAAGCCAGTTTCAGTCATTTTGAAACTGGTTTATGTGCACTGAACTTATGTTCTGTTACAGGTTTAAATCAGTTTCTGATCACTTAAACCAGTGTATATGTAATGTCTGTCCGTAGCCCAGGATATAAACAAGCCATTGAAGGTCTTGTTTTAGTTAACAGGCTGACAAGTAGTGATAGAGACACAACAAAACCAATGGCTTTCTGATTGGACAGTAACATAAGGAGGTAGGCCACATAAGAGTGTAGCCTCTTCATGGGACATTTGCAAGGTATCTTTTTTTTTCCTTTTCTTCCTTCTCCAGGATTAACCTCAGTTTTTGATATTTGAATTTGGAAAGGTGAAAACTGTCAGGTTTTTCTTTTTCCAATGTGTAACCCTTCAAAACAAAGCTCCAGGACCTGGGACTGCCTGGAACTTGGCACTTTTCAGCTGCCATGATCATAATTTATTATGATAAACTACTGGCAGTTTCTCATTTGTGAATGTTAATGACAACCCTATAGCTTTGGCTTTTCTTTGTCTACTTGGAGCCAAACACATCCATAGTACCCAAAGGTACATAAAGGTGTCATGGCCAAAGGGAAGCAGGGGAGAGCCTGTCAGAAATTGGACAGGAGCTATATATGGAGCCTTGCATATGCTACTTTGCCTAGGCGTGTTCTGGTGACAAACCTCTGGCAATGTCTGCTGCCTATGCAAACAGTAGTCCACTGCTCTATATAACCCCAGGAAAACTCTATTAGGATATCCTATTACTAGAGCCTCAGCTTTCTTTACTACTTTTATGGGCATTTCCATGGTAGAGGTCAACCTGGAGAATCTAAGCCTATGGGGAATCCAAGTCTTTGCCCATGGGGAACGCAGGTCTCTGGGGAAGGGAAGTCAACCCAAATCTCTGTCTCAGTATACTTAAAGAATTTAAGCAGGAACTACCGGCAGCATGTCACACAATGTGTTCCCATGGGTCCTGGTTAAAAGCACTACTTGGCATGTCTCCTCTAAGTGAAAGAAAAGTGTTTTTGGCCCCAGATGTGGAAGCAGAAGGGTAAAAGAAACATCAATACTTCATTGGCCAGGCTAGGCAAGGGGCCAGGATTAAAAGGCTTTTGGTTTTCACAGATTAACATCTTAAAACCCATTAATAGCTTGATGGTATAAACAAAGGAGAAGACTGTTTAATTTCAGTGCAGTTTCTGGACCTTGAAACCCTTCCTACTGTGTTACAGCTGTTTTCATCAACTTTACCTTTCCAAACAGCCTGAATGAAATCTAAGTTCCAAGAGCTCTTTCCCTCTCCTTTTGTCTGCCTCTCCACACAAACCCTGATGTACTGGGGGCAGCACTACCACCAGCTGAACCTCCTGGCCTCAAGTATACATTAGCCAGTCAATTGTGTACACTTTCTTATTGCCACATTTATACTCAGACAGGAAGCCGGGGAGGTATGTTGCTCTGTGGAGGTACAGTGCTTGCTGGCCAAGCTAGGTGAATGCTCCCACCTTTTACTCTGCATGTGTTCACCACGCAGTATGATAGGGCCTGTCCCCTGACTGGGGCCTTTGGGAGCTTCTCTGCAGTACTATTACTGTTTCTTGTATTACTAGTGGGATAGCAGCACTGATACCAAGTAAAACAAGCTTTTAGGTCCCCCACACAGATGTTCAGGAGACTTGTGGATAGATGAGGAGTTAGTTTCAGGTATGTTAGAATAGAGTGCCATCCAATTCTAACCAACCTTCCTATTCCTGTGACTAGACCTTTGCCCTTTCCAAAGAAGAAGAAATGAGTCTTATAGGGCATATTTACAATCAGCAAAGGGCAACACTGACTGGTGAGTGCTGAGATGAAATATGACACACCAGTTCCAGGTGCATTATGGCCCAAAAGGGTGTAATGCTTTTGCCCCTAGTGGCTCTGCACATGGAGGCAGAAGGTGAGATTAAATGATGGCTCTGCACATGCAGAGTAAATTGTCATGGGTGTATTTAGTAGCAGGCACAAATGCAGCATGAAGGCAGCTGTTTTACATCCTTTTGGGGCACAAGGCATACTCTACCTCAGTGCAGTGCTCCCTGGCACAGTCCTTTCATGCAATAGATGTGACCATAAGGCTTATTAAGTATGGGCCTTTTGGGCAAGACTCTAAAAACCAAGTTCCTTTCACTGAGGATTCCATGACATTTTGCACAGGATGGCAGTTCATCTCATCATGTTTCCTCAACCAAAATCTCCATCTCTTTCATCAATTTTGACCCTTTGTGATAGATGAGTGTCAAAGGAGACTATTTTCAGTAATCCAAGTGGGTTGTAATTAGGCTAGCCTTTGCATCAGAATAGCAAAATAGTTGCAGAACAGTAGAGAGAAGGAGCACTATAGAAATGTAAAATATTATTCCTGCAGTGTAGGTTGTAGCCATGTTGGTCTAAGGACATAGGCAGACAAGGTTCTTTGGGTAAATCTGATATCTTTTATTAAACCAACTAAATAGTTGGAAAAAAAAATTCTTAGCAAGCTTTCAGGTTTAAAAACCTTTTGTCAGGCTGAGGAAACATCTGCAGTTGGTGTGTGCTCTTCCTGGATGGAATGAATAGTAAAGAAGCCATAGGTTGGTATGCATGTAAGAAAGCCAGTTAGTGAAGATGTCAATTGAAGAGTCCATGGGTGATAGACAGGCTGGCAGGGGAGGGGGATGAATGTAGCAGGTAAATAATGAAGAGGTACCTGGGAAGTCAGATGTTAGGCAGGTTGTAATGTATCATAAATCCAATATCTATATTTAGTCCATGATTTTTTTTGTATCTAGGAGGTTGATGAAGTGAAGTTCATAGGCTTGCCTGTGAAAAGTGTTTTGTAAATTCCCTTTGAGAATTAGAACTGAGAGATTGGAGAAAGAGGGGTTTTCATATGAGCAATGTGCCCCCACTGGCAATTGGGTATTTTTGTCTTTAATAGATTTCCGGTGTGCATTCATTCTGGTGTGGAGTTGTTGTTTGTTTTATTATAGCTAATTTTTATGTGATTAATGTATTTACTCCAGTGAGTTAAAGATGAGTGAAGCAGTGCTAATAAGATAAGAAATGACCTCAAAGTGAACCTGAATCTGAACTGAGCTTTTCACATAGAAGGCCATGCTTTTGAGAACAAACAGCAGCTCACACAATTGAATTTTGCTTACCTAAACTGTACTTGCAGTTTCAGTTTGATTTAGGAATTTATGGGATAAGCTATTCTCAGGATTCATCCTTCCCTCCATAAGTTAGGGGTGGCTTGTGTACTAAGCATGGGAACTTAAATGTTAGAAAATTCTTGTATCATTTTTAAATGTTTTCTATTTTAAGCCTGGATATTCTTGTTACCCATATAAGTAATTTATCTTCTAGGCGTGAAAAATACTTTGTGGCTGTGGGTTCAAATACCTACCTGTACAGTGTAGGGAAAAATGTTCCTTTTCTGTAATAAGTACAAAATATTTTTATTGTACTGCAATAACTAATGCCAAAGCAATCAACAACAAAGCAGGATGATGTGCGTGTGTATAAGGATGAGGGGAAGTCATTATGAGATCAGATTTCAATTTCAAGCTTCCAAGAGATGATTCATTATAAAGACAGTGAGTGGAAAAAATAATTTTAAAATTTTCTGAAAAATACATTGACTGTGTCCTTTTCCATAAATACAATTCAGATTGTTTCCTCCTCATGCAATAATCATGGGCTCTTTCTGCTGTGCATGCTGAACATGTTCACTCATCACCAGATGAAATTTACCTATTAGTTCAACTTGCACTGGAACATTATTCTGTGCAGTCAAGACCTGCACTTTGCTCATTGTCCTACACATTGCTCATTAGACAAGGTGAATGATGTTGTCTCTGTGTGTAGAAGAATAGCATGCCAATGCTCTCTCTCGTTTTCAATTTGTATCTCATTACAGCTCTCCACTTTCTGTTTTTGTAGCCACTGAGTTTTCCTCTGTTGTTTGTAACTTTTCTCTTAACTTTCTCTCCTGGTTTTTCAAGGATGCAGGAGACACCTCTGCAAAAGCAGAGCAAAAGATCCCAGTAGGTAGATTACTTTGCCGAGGGAGACGTACATGTAGTTTAGCATTAATGAAAATACTTAGAAGAGATGCATTTAAATCAGTACTTGGAAGCTGAGGGGAGGGGATATACAGAGTTAAAACATGTACTTGAGTATCTGAAGTAGTTTTAAGGAAAGGAGAAAAGCATACTGTAGACAGGAGCTACAGTATATAAATATTTAAAATATTTAAATTGTCCCCTATCGTAACATCCACCATGAAACGTTATGGATACTATAGGGTACCAGGTACCTAGAGCCTAGCGTGAGAGATCTGGACATTTGTCCAGACAGGGAAAAGTCAACCCTTCCCCAGCAGTGTCTCTTCAGCCTTATTTTCCCTCTATGGCACCATCCCTCCTTCCTATGAGTGCTGTATGTCCTTGTCTTTCTTCTCCCCACTCTACAGCCCTGGTGTGGTCTCCATGTTTTTCCTAGAACCCTCTGAGGCAGATCCATCTCTGCATGCCCAGAGCTCCCCTCCATGCAACCTGTTCTTAAATTGTACCTACTTTCAGTGGTGCAGAAGTCCTTTCATTAACAGCGGTCATGGGCTGAGAGGGTGTCTTGTGGATTTTACGTTGCCATTTGTATTCTGCATCGCTGTGTCAATTATAATTGTTGTTTCCAAGGAGAAGTAGTTAGGGCAGTGCTTCTATACATTAGCTCATTTACATGATAAGGACAAGGATTTCAAAAGTGACTAGTGATTTTGGAAATCTCAGTTTCTGCTGCTCAACTAGAGACTGCTTAAAGAAACCTGACATCCAGAAGGCATGTGCGCTCATCATTTTCTGGGTCCCTTTAGTGTCCCCAGGTGCTTGCCCAGAAATTAAAGAACCCCAAATCATTAGTCACTTTTTTGGTGTTTTGAGAACATCAGTCACATGATCTCTTCCAGTGATCATTTAATCTCCCCTTCTGCTGCCTCCTCCCTTCCCATTCCCTCTGTCTGATAATGCTTTTCTGGGCTAGGATCCCATCTCCCCCTGCACATGCTTCTCTTGCTTAGCTTTTCTCTTATCTTGTATATGAGTCCCAGCCATTTGATTCCCATATGCCCAGATACCTGGATTTCTTCTCTTTACCCAACCCCTCTTCTGTTCTGGACATACTGCTTAGTTGTAGGGCTTTTGCCCCTAAGAACTCATTTCCTGTTAATGGCTGACTGCTCTAATCTGGTGGGTTCTCTGTTTCAGTGATGTCCAATCCTACAATTCCTTTCCTTTTGTAGCTGCAGCTCCTGAGCAGAGGCAACCTGTACATCATCTTTGCTGTGAAGAGCCTGGTCCCGTGTAGAAAGAAAATTAAACACTCCATGGGCCAGAGTTTACAAGTCTCTGCTTCTGCTCGCTGTCCCATTTGGAGCTTTCCTAATGAGAGGGCGCTCTTGAGCATGCAGGACTTAAAGTAGACATTAGCACCCTGACATTAGAACAAAACTGCACCCTGAACACTCCTGCCTCTTGGTTGAGATGTAGGATTTGAACACAGACCTGGATCAGCACATTTTGGGTGAGCCTATGAGTGCAACCAACTCTTCCCCAAATCCTCTGAATTTTGGGAGGATTTAAAATCTGAATCTAAATTTTGTTCTTAGGCTCGTATTCTTTAAAGCAGCTGGAAACACTGGCCTGGTTAATTCTCTTAGAATCTGTAAGAGCAGCAGGAGATGTTCCAAAGATGAAACCCCACTCCATGGGATCCAAGAAATACAAGGGAAAAGGATGTTTGAGAGAGATGAGGGGATTACCAGGAGGAAGAGACCTGGAGATCACCAGTAAGGCTGTGGGTTGGACACAGAGAGATGATTGGGAACTCACTTAAAATTGCAGGAGGCTGAGATACAGACCTAGTTTACAGTAATGCTTTAATCTTGCTATACAGCTTCAGCAGCATGAAGGGATGGGAAAGCATCTCACCTTCTCTGTAGGAGGGGCAATCCCGATATGATGTGTGGATGGGATCAGGAGGACCATATCAGGAAGGGAAAAGAGAAATACAGTCATTTTACTTACATACCTCTTTTGATATAACTGACAGTATCTTAGGGCATGTATAGATGAAACGGGGGTCCTAAATTGAAGCGGTTGGTTTTTAAAAACACCGTTTCAGTTTAGGGCCTATTAAACCCCCATGTCATGTACACACCCTGCTGACTTACCTGCCTGTCCAGCGGGGAGGGGAGGGCGAGCTGCCGGCAGGTGGAGCAGTCCCTGGGCTGCAGGGGGACTGGGGCTTCCCTCCATGGAAGTCACAGCCCCAACCCCCAGGTCGTACCCGCCCACAGGCACCCGGCTCAGGTGGTCCCAGGGGGCACCTCAGCTGGAGAGGGAAGCATTGGGCCCTCGCACAGCTCAGGCATGCAGGCAGGCTCCAGGGGGGAAGAAAAAAAAATAATCAGGCTCTCTACTTTACTTGGGTGGAGCCTGCCTTCCCAGGCTGCTGCCAGGCTGCCTGCATGGGCTTCCTGCAGAGCCACAGATCTGCATGGAGCTTGGTGCTTTGCTCCACAGCTGTAGGTGCTGCAAACTAAAATTCCTCCTCAGAGTTTTAGTTTGCTGTGACCCAAGTCATTTAAGGCACATTATGCTGCCAAATTTCCTACAGCGGCTGGAATTAATGCGCAATACACCACCAAGTCGTGCAAACACCAACACCATTAAAGTGGTGCAAAAGCATTTAGCCCGCTTTAAAGTGTCGTGCACACACACCCCTCGTTTCGTCTACACACAGCCTTAAAGACCACTGCAACTCAGACATGTTACAGCAACCCTGATCTGGTCAATGTCTGAGTCCTGGAGATGTAAAGGTGGAATAATGCCCTTTTTGACATACTTTCTAAGCTGGGACTCCTCAGAGAAGATGCATATGTGTTTTGTAAATTTACAATCTATCTTTAGATAGTAGAAGTGTGCTCTGAAAAGCCTCCATTTCATGTTTTTGCATGTCTCTCCTGCATTTTCCAATAAAGTAGTCGGATGAATGTTACTATTACCCACATCTCAAATGCCACATCCATACCATTTTGCAAAACAACTATTGTGTAGACTAACAGAAAAATTTGTCCAAATTGCCTTTTTCAGGAAAATAAAATAACCTGCACAAATGATGACATATTTCATCAAGCCTGCTGAAGAAAAGACAGAGATGAGACAGGCAATGAAATACCTGCCATAATTTCAATTCAATAAAAATGAGGGGAGGGAATTTCTAAACTATTTTCAAGGTTAATTGAACAGAAGTAATTTTCATTTCATCCTATATAAAAGCTTTGTCTGCTCCACGTGTCTCTATTCTCTCTCTCTTCTCTGCCCCCACTTCAGACATGTTAACAAAACCGACCTATATTCTGTCTTTTATAAAAGGAGACCAATGGATCCAACCAGTAGACAGACAGACAGATAGACAGACAGACAATCTATATTTTCTCCATTCACCCCACTGGGTGCTTATCTGTGTCTGCAGTAGCTACTCAAGTCTGAGAGTGCTCTGAAGCAGACATAATCGGAATCAGGAACATGTTCTCATTTCTTCTTTTGTTTCTTCTTGAATGGACTGGAGCCAAGAGTTGTGTAAAATATCTGGCAACCATTTTTAATATCTCACTGCCCTTGTCAGGGTGGGTTTACAGTAGAACAACAGTCAAGATATGTATTCTTGCTCTCCTATTCTGGCTTCTGTTAAGATAAAGAAAGAAGTCTACTTCGGCAATTAAAATTGGAAACCATCTAGGAAATATGTTCTGTCTCCATGGCTCTTGGCCTCGGAGGCTCCATATGGGCTCTCCAAGCTGGGCATCTGTGGAGTTTTGGCTCTAATTCAAGAGGCACAACTGGTATTCATATGCATGTTTCTAGGTTTCCTTCTCTTCTTCCTCCCTCTCACACCACAAGACATTGCCAGCACCCACAGACATGTTGGTTTAGTACTGGCCTGGCATACAACAAAGATGACTGCCAATTTCAGTGGTTTCAATGAACTTTGTTCCTAAAACCTCCACTGATATTGAAAGAAAAGCCTCAGAGGAAAGTATCTTCTGGAAAGGCAACAATTACATATTATGCTTGAAGTAATTGTGCTTGACTGAAAGTAGAAATACTTTTTCTAGCAGAAAAATAAGCACTTAAAAATGTTCGGCCAGCTGAAGACAATTATCTAGCTGGTGATGCATGAGCAGAGAGGGCAGTTAATATATTTTAAATGGCAGCTGCAGTCAGAGAGGTGACTGAAAAGAATACATCTGCCCTATTCTTGTTTGCAGTATAGTTTTCTGATTGTCATGCTGGACACAGAATCAGGTTCATCATGTGTTACTGTCTTTTTCTCTCTCAGTAATGTCTCATCAGATGTATTTGTTTAGCAAAATATATCTTCTTCTGATATACAAGCTCAGCAGCTACAGCCCGGGATGTGAAAATTAAACTGGGATTTTTTTCCGTCCTTTTTTACAGCATTGCAGTAATAAAGAACCAAGCATTGAGATTTAGCTGACAATTCTGGTGATGCAAGAGCCAGAACAATATGTCTCTTACTCTCTGGTAGATATATTAGGCCTAAGAGAAGAAACTCGAACTTCCCCTCATAAAAATCGTTAGGTCTCACTTGAAGAAAACAACATCAGTTTTAAAGACCCTTTTCTAACCACAACCGTGCTTTAAAGTTTGGGTCAGAAAGTTATATTTTTGTCAACTGCAATGTGCCAATTATTGCCTCTGCTGCAAGAAGTATAAACAACCATAGGAATTTGATAAGTGAATGAATTTAATTTGCAAATCTTTGGAAGCAGCTCTCAAACTGACATGAACCACATATTTAGGTTTTCATTAACTCATGCAGGGAAAGCTTTTAAGGCTTGTTCATACATCAGAAAGGATAAAACAAATACCCAAAACAAAACAAAACAAAACAAAAAAGGAGAAAAATCTCTGTTCTCTCCCTCCAGCCTATCCCTATTTTATAGCTAAACTTTAGAAGTTAAATTCTAATGCTTAATTGAAACTATATCAGTATACCAGAGAAAAATGATTCTAGTGCTTTCTGATCTCAGGGAAATTCCAGATGCCAAAGGACCAGTGTGAAAGGCTAAGCTTTGCATGATCGACTGCATTCTTACTGGGGAGGTCGTATCCTGGGCTCAGGATGGTGTCACCTAGACAATTTAGGGGAGCTTCTGGCCGGCTAGTTGATTTGTTCCAAGGTGTCTTTCTTCATGGATATCATATAGCATGGCTTTCCTTTTTGGAAACTTTTAAAGAGGGATAAAGCAAAGTGGCTCCTCTAGAAATGTAGTAGAAATCAACTGAGGTTACTCTAAAAAACAAATAATGCATTAAATACACTAGCTTTCCTATTCAGCTGTCTAGTTAATTCTCTGTTAATCCCACAAAAAAGATTCTAAAATGGATGTCAAACTATTTAAATCTGTAGGACTTTTTCAATAAATTTGTTTTGGTTTTATTTTCTTTTTCAAGTTGTCCTAGGGCTGAATGCTACAATCTCTATTCATGGCCCTGTTGTGCCATCAGCTTTTAGCAGAAATCACCATTAATTACATTTGGCATTTGCTGGGCCTGCTTTTAGCAGATTTTATCAGAAGTGTTGCACATTACCTCCATTTGAAGGCATTTGGACAGATGGGTGCTCCTTCCCTGTGTAGTATTCCTCATCTGTTGACTCCCAAATACCTCACAAAGGTGGATAAACATAATTATATCTACATTCCAGATAAGGAAAACAAGGCACAGATAATTAAGTGACTCATAGCAGGTAAGATAAGATACCAAGTCTTCTAAATCCACTGACCCTGAGCTTTACCCAGGTCTTACAGCTGCAAAATTCGTATCTGAGAAGTAGTAAATAAATAAATAAAGATCAAGATGGGATCTCTTGACAAATAACGTGGCCAGGTGCAGAGACCAGATCCAAGCCCCTCTTCAGCTTCTGTGTTACAAAGCTGCACGCCATTTGTGCTGTGAATGGCTTTTAATCCTTTATTCCCTTTATGGCTTTTATTAATAGGGTGCTGAATTCTCTGTCTTTTTTTTTTTTTTTTTGTATCTCTGATGTCGCTTCTTTTGTTTCCTTTTAGAAGCAGCACAAGGGGATAGAGAGCAGACAAATTGCATTATCCTGGTAATTAACCATCTCAGCAATGCAGTGGCACCATGGCTGTAGTAATACTGTGTAACAATTTGCATAAATTAGTCTTCATGTCCCAGGAAAGCACTTTCTGTGGCATTTAGGAAGAAAATGGGGGGAGGGTTAGGAGAAATAGATTATTTTAATTCATAATAGTGTTCCATAGAAAGAGGAGAATTCGTGCAGTCATATAAGTGCTGTAAGTCTCATTAGCGTGGATAGACCTGTTGACGAAATGGTTGGTAGCTAGTGTGGTTCTTGCGAGGCAAGGAACACCCTCACCTCCCATTTGTTTCAATGGGAGCTCAAAGTCCCAAGTGCTCACTGCCACTCAGAAAAGGGTTGTTGGCAGAATCATTGCTTCATGCATGCAGAACCCAAACAGGATGTATGGCAAGGCAAAAAAGGTATTTCTGGGCAGCTGTGCCCTCTCTGCTCAACTCTCTCCAAAACGTAAACCAGCTTTAGAGGTTACTATCCTAGCTCTCAAGCCAGGGGTGAAAGGACTCACACTAGCAATGCCTGATGCATGTCACACTGCTTGGCTCCAGTGAAGTTCCACACTAGAGCGACTGCGAGCTGAATTTCAGCTCAGATGTTCATACCTAGGAACAGGATACATGGCCTGGTGCCTGTAGGAGCCAGTTTTTGAGGACGCTCACGATACACTGCATAAAAATGTCTTAAATGTGTGGATCCGGCTTGGGCAAAGATGTTAGCAAGTAAGAACTACAAACATGAAACAAATGAGTTAAAGTTAGTCACAAGATTGCCATATAAAGCCCCCAGAAAGTAACAACCCCGAGGGAGGAATGCAGCAATAAACCAAAACAAAAATTTTCAAAATCGCATAACATGAAAATCTCTTACTAACAACAAGCCTGCTATGATAGGCTTCCTTATGTAACTTTGGAAATACAAGGATTAAGTGTGACCTTACATGCCTTTGTAAATCAGGTTACTAAAACATGGGATGGTTTTGCCCTTGGCCACTTGAAAGCTGAGAAGTACAACACAGGAAAGGATTCTTTGGATCTATTTTAGAGAAAGCATGTGGAGAAGAAAAAGGGAAAAAGTGTGCAAGTCTACTATACAAGTCAAAGCTCACACTTCCTGAAGTGAGAGAGGGGGTCATTTTAAGCAATGTAGGTGAACAGTTTGTCTGGTAATTTTCAAATTCTAATTATTTTATGGAATATAATCTTCCCCTGTATTCACAGGACCTACAGAACCTCTCCATAACAAGGGGCAGAGTTACAGAAGTTAATCAGCTGTTTTAGGAGAGGAGAAAATTATCTGTCTCATCACCCCAAAGGACTAGTAAAAGCTGTCTGTTGTTGGGGAGGCTGACAGCTGGGCCTCATTAAAGTGAGAAACAAATCCAACCACAACTGTTTTAAATTGTCATTGCCCCGTTGGCATCAATTTATATTTTGCACCAGGTAAGGGGAACTGACTGTGCTTGTCAAAGGAATGGAGGTGGTTTTGCTCTTGGGAAGGTAGTAAAATCCCTGTTTCTAGCCTGTAGAGGGTAGTGCTGATTAATGTGCTAGGAAATGGGTTCCGCTTTTGTCTCCCTGAAGAGCTCTTAGAGGTAGAGCTAATCTTAACTTGACATTTTGTTCTGTGAGGGTTTCTGAGGCATCTTAAAAGTTTTCATAGTGATTCAGAATGAAAACTAGATTTTTCAAAATACCATGTAGAAGGGACTGTCTGAATGGTATATGCTATTCTTTCCTATTGTCCTTCAGAAATAGGACTTCTTTAGTGTGATTGTTCTGAAATAGAATGGAGCTAGGTGCCACTATCTTCTGAAGACTTGTCCAGGCTACCCCCATCCTCCCTCTAGAGAGTGCCAGGAGAGTTGGGCAGGCAAGTTGCTTTGGGCAAATCTGATACCTTTTATTAGACCAACTCAAATAGTTGGAAAAAATATAGCAAAGTTGGGGGAATCCAAAGTATCTCTTGTTGCGATGCCCAGACTGTAGCAACCCTAAGATTGCTGGCCTTAGCCAAGTTAGTGAGACCCTCCACTGCTCAGGTAGGAGGCTGCCCCTGGGCTATCTGTCTGTCACCTCCTCCCCCTGGAGCAGTTCAGTTCAGATTTTGGTGCTACCTGCCTCTGATTAGGTAAAACAGGAGCAGAGAAGCAGGAGGAGAGTAATGCCAAGCTGAAGAGAAGGGCAGGGACTCATCTTCCAGTCCCCCCAGGAAGAGGGAACAGAGCTGAGGCTTGTCAGAAAGCAGACATCAGGATGGAGGAGAGCCCAAATCATCCCAGGAGAAGCTGATTCCACCCCTGGGTTGGAGCTGTGATATCTGGGACACGGGTACCCAGGGAAAGAGTGAGGAAGAATTGGTAAGCTGGCTGGGAGAAATTGCCTGGTCAGAAACCTGCAGAGGGAAGTCCTCTAGACTGGAAAAGCTCATACTGCAGGAACAGAGACCTGCAGAGGGAATCCACCATCTGCATGTGGAGGTCCTGGGGGAGAGGGACAACCCAGAAAGGGAGTGAGCTCTGAAAATCCCAAAGCCACATGGGTGTGAAGGGATACTTAACACCTCGTGTTTGTAGGAGGTGTATTTTTCAGAAGGAAACTAGAGAAAAGAAGCCTGTTACCTGCAGTGGCTGTTTAGACACCTGATCTTTGCTGAATTACCAAAGAGTCAACCTTTCCAGGAGCAGCAAAAGCCTTTCCTCTACCATCTAGTGGTGGATCCTAGTTAAAGCTGTGTTGCCATTTATTGTTATGGGAAGGGGATTGTGACCTGATGGGAAATCAATCTGGGTTATGGTGGGGAGGGGGGGAACTGTTTTGAACGGTTATCACCAGTTGTATGTAATTATTGAGGTTGTTTGATGCAAGTGGGATCACCCAGTGTGTTGGAATTATTCACCTAATGCTGCAGCTGTAAATTTTATTCAAGTTGTTGGTTTTGTTATTAACTATTGATATTATATACATATATCTTCTTTTGATTAATCATATTTTTTTCTGTATATAGATGTATATAATAAAAAGCCCAATCTGTTTTATTGGGCATGGACCAAATTCTTGGGCAGTGAGGGTGAGGGACACACCTCTCCATGGGACACCTTAGTCAGCAGACCTGCCTGAGGGTGCTAGTAGCCCTGGGAAACCCTGAGGACCCAGAATCTGGTACATCACCTGCCCTAGTGTGCTGGCACAGGTTACATTTACAACACCAAACTAGAAGATGAATTGTGGGATGGGGAGCACTCTCAAGTCTGAAAGCTGTTTGAATTGTTCACAACACTGATGTTGAGCTAATCAACACTCTTGCTTTCCCATGGCAGAAACAAATGCACAGATGCCTTTACTCTGACAAATACTGACTTTGCAGAAATAGTAACTTAGGCAAGCCAGTAGAGTCCCTTTTACAGTACTGACTACTAGAACACTCCTCTATTGCTTGATGCCTCTCTACAAAAAATCTGAAAACTCTCTGCAGTTGGACAATGCCTTTCATATGTTCTACTTCAATGCTTACTCCCCTTTATAACCACTCTTCCCCCCCCCCCCCCCCCACTGCAGACATGGGCAAATATGAAGCTGAGGCACAGAAGTTAAGAGACTAACTCAAGGTTAAAATGAGTTGGTAGAAATGAGATATAAGCAACATTCTTGTGGATCTCAATTCAACATTTATCTCTTCATCCTTCCCTGTTCTAAGGTAATCTCTTTCCTACATTGGTTAACTAAATCAAAGAGTATTTTTGGGTCCAATGTTGGATGATGAGTTGGAAGCCTTGATTTGAGCTATAACCTAGGAGTCCTGACTGACTAACAACTATTAGTTTTTAGCGGGATTCTTTCTTCTTTCATAAAAATTGGTGGGGGGAAGCCAAAATTCTGTGTTTAGAAACATCTCTATAGTATATGGCTCACTTGGAGTTGAGAGTTGGATGGACTGTCCCATTGCTTAGATGTAGATTTGTTTTAATTACTTTTGGACTCTGAGCTTAAATTCTTTGATTTCTCCCATAGTTACCAGTATTGTATTATGGTTTCATAGATCTTTCAGTCCCCAAAGGATTGTGATATTATTTAGCCTGACCTTTAATATCATAGGCTGTTAAACTTCATCCAGTTCCTCCCATCTAGCTTATGTTCAACTAAACCATATCTTCCAGGAAGTCATCCAGCTTGATTTAAAGACATATATATGGAGGAAACCACTGTCTCCCTGGTAGTTTGTTTCAGTAGCTAATAATCCTTACTGTTATAAATTTGTTCCTTGTTTTTCATTTACAATTGTTATTTTCTGGGCTTTTTTACTATGTTTAGATAAACTATATTTAAAAAACAAAAAACTTTTAGTATCTGGAAGCTTCTCCTCATAATGTTCCTCTCACATTTACATTGATTTATAATATTCCTTCTGATCTTCTAAATGGATTGGTAAATATTGATGTATAACTCTCTTCTTAAGTCCTTATAACTTTGTTCCTCCTTTTTGCATTGATACAAGTTTTTTTAAATATCCTTTTAAAAAACGTATATGCCTGGACTGAACAAACTATTGCTGTATTTCAATCAACCATTTTGCAGAGTGAGGTAAAATTTCTTCACTACTTTCCCCCTTTATAGACTCTATTATCTATCAGTGCCTTCTTCCTTTTGGCTTTCAAATATATCACATTACTTGGAAATGATATGGTATGGACTTTTCTATGTAGAAAGCAAAAAAATTACTAAATGGTTCATGACAATGAAACAGGTGGTCACAATGTCTAGCTGTTCTAAAATAGTATAGTCCTGTTTAATAACTTCCCTTTTCTAAAGATTTATTTTATTTATTTTTTTTTTTTTAAAGAATAAAGTTAGTATTCATTAAACCTAGATCTTTTCTTGAGCATGTTATGGATCATTGCCTCTAATGGCCAGGAAAAACTATTTAAAGTGGCTTGGAGAGAACCTTGGCTGAGACCTGATTGTACCTCCAACCCTGGTATTGCTATTCTGTGGTTATCTTAAATTTGATATTTATGGCTATGATCCACAAAATCCAGTGTCAAGCTGTGCTACTCCCCATACCTATCTTTTCATTGATCTATGACGGAAACAGGAATGGACTTCCAGCCTATGGAGATGTGGAGTCTTAGGTGCCTCAGCATGCCTGCTCCACAGATACTTGCGAGTTGTATATGGTGGGAGCATGGGCAGTCCTCTACAAGGGGACCCTTCCATTTGTTCTACTCTCCGTGGTCCTCGTGGACTATTCAGGGAGTATAACCATGGAATCCACCCAAGAGCAGAAACAACAAAAACTAAAAGAAAGGATGTTCTCTTTCTCACTACTTCTTTTCCTTTGTCAGGGGCAGGCAATTACTTTGGGCGGAGGGCCACTTACTGTGTTTTGCCAAGTCATCCAGGGCTGCATGACAGGAAGTCAGGGGCAGAGAAATATTAATTTTTCTAAAATTTTTTTTTTATGGGCCCCACAGGCCAGATAGAATGGCCTGGCAGGCTGCATCTAGCCTGCAGGCTGAATCTTGCCTACCCCTGCTTTATGTCTTTGGCTTGCAGAAGCGCTTTGTCCCTCAGGTAAAAAAAATGGAGTGGCCAGACTTTCAAAAAGTCTTCATGCCTAGCAAAGCCTTTAAATCGGGCTACTTCAGTTATGTGATTAAACACTGTTAAGCAACCAACCTCCCAAAACTAGAGGAATCCTTGTTTTAAGCAATGGAGTGGGGGAGGGTGGGGACACACGTGGTTGATAAGAAAGTCTGCTGTTGTGAAACTTCTAGCCTGGAAGTAGTCATCAGAATTGTAGGGGCTTATCCAATCTGAAATAAAAGCAATGCCAATAGCTTTTTGGAGTTATGAGCAGCCTATAATTGATTAGACAGGCTAGTGGTTTCATCCTGCTTATACTGAAGTCTAGATAAAACCCTGACTTCAGTGGGAATAGGACTGAGACCCTTGTGAATTTTAACTATTGAAAGTAGATAACAAAAAAAACCCTTTAATTATTGTTAAGAAAAAGCCCAGTGTGGTTTAGAATTAGCAAAAAAATAAACACTTTAAAGCTTTTAAAAGAATCGCACAAGATTAATACTTGTGTCTTTCCCTGCTGAACCAGATCTTTCTGGTTTCTTCTAGTGCCCCAAATTCTTACTTATCTTGGGTGCACAAGTGAATGATATGATCCATGCAGATGACTATTCATTAATCTGTATTGGGAGTCATGGCAGCTGCTGCTGGTTTTTTCATTAATAGTTAAGCAAGCCAATACATGTTGTAATGCACTGCGCAATGGCAGATGGTGAGCTACAGAGCAGGATTCTACCTCAACGAGTACTCTATGTTCATCTGCATTTGGAAATGCCACTCAAATCTGAAAGAAGCGGAGAACGATTTCCATGCCGAGTTACTTTTCTCCTGTGTAACATTTGCTTTTGTCTGAAAAATCGAACAAACAAAAGCAGTCAAGATAAAGCAGGCTGACCATCTTCAAAGAAAAGGCAAAATCTTCCCCTCCAATTCACAATGTAGTGCTTATCTTCACTGCAGTTTTCATTGTATGTTATATACTCTGTTCTTCCCCAGAATCTGCATTCATGTTTAGGACCAAGTTAAAGATTTTCAGCAGCTCCTTGCCCACTGAAGTTTGACCCTTTCAGCCCATTTTCTCTTCAAACCAATTAACTTATACTACTTTCGTGATGTTTCCATACCCAGGCACCTCAATTATACCTTTGGTTACTTTTCTTAATAGCTGAACATATTTCATCCTTTTTTATTTAACTGGCTTTTTTAAAAGACTGTGGGCTTTGCAGTTGCAAGTTTAAGGGTGCTGACGATTCATTCATGATCACATGGCATCATGGACAAAGAGAGGAGGTTCATACAGGTTTTAGGAGAAGGGATGCGCACTGAAAAAGGAATACTTAGCATTTGAAATGTTGACACATGGCATATATCAGAACAGGGTATCATTCATTCTTTCTACAATAAGTAACACAAACTCTACAAAGCAGAAAGGTGTTGATACATCTATACCAGTATTAACTGTTTCAGATACTGCTTTGATGCCTGTTGTATTTACTGATGAAGTATACAAATTAATTCTTCTACATGAAGTATGGAGGCTCTATGTATGAGAAGCAAAGTGCCATGAACTCTAGCGGGGGAAAACAGTGGCCAGCTCTCAAGTCTAGCAATATTAGCCAGCAGTGTTAGTCTATCTTCGCAAGAAAAAGAGTTGGAAATTTTATTTCTAAAAAAAAAATTTTAAATGTTAACCTTTTCTTATTAAATGAGCTTACAAAAGGAGGGATAGGGCAACACAACTGATTCTCTCTACTTCGTTATCATTAGAGATGAGCTGCATTGCAAGTCATTATGAAACAAAATGCTTTTGTTTTCTGTGAACTATATTCTCTGTATTTCCAAGCACTCTGCCTGCATGGGGAGACAGCAGCCCTATCTCCCTCAGATGCTGCAGCCTTCTGCAAATGAGAGAGGCATACACTGATGTCTTTCAAACTTTTTGATACTTGGGGCACACTTTCTGAATTAAAATTGGCCAAACACTTCACTCTTGCACCTGAAACAGTCTGTGGGTGCGCGTGATTTATATTTCTTTTCCTTTAAAACATACAATCTTCCTGCCAGAGCACATCATACCAGTGCTGAAATTTGTACTGGGGAGCCTTGAGGCTAAAGAAGTTGAGAATCATTTGGTCTAGCTGGTGCCATTTAAGATGAGCAGGGCCAGGACCTCACCCTGTTGTGCCCTGCTCTTTTCACTGTCTGCCCCCTTCCAACTGCTGAGGCTGTTCCTCTGGGATTTGACACACCGGTGGCTCCTCTTACCCTTGCCCCCACCGGCTATCCCTAGGAGTATGGGAAGAGTGGAGGGGATGAACTGGGCTGCAACTCACAGCTCCACTTGTGTGTTCCAAGCCACCTACTTGCAGCCCAGCATGCTGTTGGGTGCATGCAGGGGGTCAGGACAGAGGCTACCTGAAGTCATGGAAGGCAGCAGCAATGATGACAATCTCCACAGTAGCAGTCACAGGTGCCAGACATGAGGACAGCATCTACCTCTGTGTCACAGAGGGGCATCTTGCAGCACACCAGTGCACCGTGGCACCCTTTTCAGAATCACTGATGTACACACACACCAGGCTTTTGCCCATGAAAACTTAACATTTGTTCTTGCTGTTTAATAAGCCTCTCTACATCATTGTCATCCTTGGGTGTTTTTAATCTCATCTGCATCAAGATATAGGAAATCCAGTAAGAAAAAAAAGGTTCTATGAAGAAGAGCACAGTGAACTTGGACGGTGGCTGCAACAACCTTGAGCACAAAAGGGTTGCTGTCTCAGCACATAATAACCGCTAAAATGTCTGGAGTTTCAAATTTAAAGGTATAGTAAATTAAAAAGAAATAGTTTGACATAGATGCCTACAATACATGTCATAAGTAACCAAGCTCAAGCATGCTTAAGTCTGACGTTTTGGTTCGGCTCCGTTTAATAAGGATGTTTCAGAGATGCAAAGTTTGGGGTTGGTTGTGAATTTCCCCCAAACCCCTAGAGAGTTCAGATCTTGGATTCTGATTCAGGGCCTCTCTCTTTCCTACTAAGTATTGAGCCATACTTTTCTGCAACTCCTACAAAATTACTACATCTAAAAAGTCCTTTCTGATTAATATTAGTACAACTGTCCAAGGAAAGGACTATGCTCATTTCTCCTAGAGAGTTTATACTCTTTTCCTTGCTTAATGGCTGCATACAGAAGTTTAGACAGCCTGTCAGGGAGGTGCTCTAACTATGGCACTTTACACAAAACGCCATAAGTTAGAGTGCCATTGAACCCCACAGGCATTCACCTATGGGGGGACTCAAAAATGGCCCAGGCCAAAAGGCAGGGACACTTCAGCAGCCTCCCACGAGACTGCTGGATCATCTATGACTTAGTGGGGCTAACAGAGACCTGGTGGGATTCATCCCATGACTGGGCAGTACATATTGAGGGCTATAGATTGTACAGAAAGGACAGGTTGGGGAAGAAAGGGGGGGGGGGGTTGCACTTTATGTCAGTGAGCAATATACATCAACCCTCATCAAGACAGAATCCAAGGTTGAGGAAGTAGAAAGATTGTGGGTTAGGCTACATGGGGGGCAAGGAGAAAGGGATTTGGTGGTAAAGGTCTGCTACAGACCCCCACACCAAGGGGAAGAAAAAGATGCGGGGCTCCTGAGGCAACTCTCGGAGACCATAAAAGCTAAAGAGGCGGTAGTCATGGGGGACCTAAACTACCCGGACATCTGCTGGGAGTCGCAGACAGCAAAGTCCCACCGCTCATGCAGGTTTCTAACCTGTGTACAGGACCTCCACCTGACACAGGAGGTACACGGTCCCACTAGGGGGAATGCCATACTGGATCTGGTAATGGCAACGGGGGATGACATGATAGGGGACCTCCAGATCGGTAGCCATTTGGGAGACAGTGATCACCTAATAATAGAATTCAACATAAGACGTCGAGTGGGTAAGGTAACTAGTAGGGTGAAAGTGCTAGACTTTCGGAAAGCTGATCTCAATGCACTCAGGCGATTAGTCAACGACGCACTGCAGAGTAGGAGTTTTGAAGGGATGGGAGCCCAAGAAGGGTGGCTGTTCCTTAAGGAAACGATCCTTCGGGCACAAAGCAAGACGATCCCCAAGCGAGGGAAAAGAGGGAAAGGGGCCAGGAGGCTTCCATGGCTGACCAGAGAAATCCAGGGCAGCCTAAGGGCCAAAAGGGGAGCACATAAAAAGTGGAAACAGGGTGAGATCACTAAAGATGAATATACCTCCTCTGCTCGTGCTTGTAGGGAGGCAGTTAGGCGGGCCAAAGCTACCATGGAGCTGAGGATGGCAACCCAAGTAAAGGACAACAAGAAATTGTTTTTTAGATATATTGGGAGTAAAAGGAAGGCCCAGGGAGGAATAGGACCGCTGCTAAATGGGCAGAAACAATTGGTGACAGATAGGGGGGACAAGGCTGAACTCCTCAATGAGTTCTTTGCCTCAGTGTTCCTAAGCGAGGGGTACGACAAGTCTCTCACTGGGGTTGTAGAGAGGCAGCAGCAAGGCGCCAGACTTCCATGCGTAGATCCTGAGGTGGTGCAGAGTCACTTGGAAGAACTGGATGCCTTTAAGTTGGCAGGCCCGGATGGGCTCCATCCGAGGGTGCTGAAGGCACTGGCCAACGTCATTGCAGAGCCACTGGCGGGAATATTCGAATGCTCGTGGCGCACGGGCCAAGTCCCGGAGGACTGGAAAAGGGCTAACGTGGTCCCCATTTTCAAAAAGGGGAGGAAGGAGGACCCGGGCAACTATAGGCCGGTCAGTCTCACCTCCATCCTTGGTAAAGTATTTGAAAAAATTATCAAGGCTCACATTTGTGAGAGCCCGGCAGGACAAATTATGCTGAGGGGAAACCAGCATGGGTTTGTGGCGGGCAGATCATGCCTGACCAACCTAGTCTCTTTCTATGACCAGGTTACGAAACGCCTGGACACAGGAGGAGGGGTGGATGTCGTATACTTGGACTTCAGGAAGGCCTTCGATACGGTATCCCACCCCATACTGGCGAACAAATTAAGAGGCTGTGATGTGGATGACTGCACAGTCCGGTGGGTGGCGAATTGGCTAGAGGGTCACACCCAAAGAGTCGTGGTAGATGGGTCGGTCTCGACCTGGAAGGGTGTGGGCAGTGGGGTCTCGCAGGGTTCGGTCCTTGGACCGATACTCTTTAATGTCTTCATCAGCGACTTGGACGTGGGAGTGAAATGTACTCTGTCCAAGTTTGCAGATGACACAAAGCTATGGGGAGAAGTGGACATGCTGGAGGGCAGAGAACAGCTGCAGGCAGACCTGGATAGGTTGGACAAGTGGGCAGAAAACAACAGGATGCAGTTCAACAAGGAGAAATGCAAAGTGCTGCACCTAGGGAGGAAAAATGTCCAGCACACCTACAGCCTAGGGAATGACCTGCTGGGTGGCACAGAGGTGGAAAGGGATCTTGGAGTCCTAGTGGACTCCAAGTTGAACATGAGTCGGCAGTGTGACGAAGCCATCAGAAAAGCCAATGGCACTTTATCATGCATCAGCAGATGCATGACAAATAGGTCCAGGGAGGTGATACTTCCCCTCTATAGGGTGTTGGTCAGACCGCAGTTGGAGTACTGCGTGCAATTCTGGGCGCCACACTTCAAGAAGGATGCGGATAACCTGGAGAGGGTACAGCGAAGGGCAACTCGTATGGTCAAGGGCCTGCAGACCAAGCCCTACGAGGAGAGACTAGAGAAACTGGACCTTTTCAGCCTCCGCAAGAGAAGGTTGAGAGGCGACCTTGTGGCTGCCTATAAGTTCATCACGGGGGCACAGAAGGGAATTGGTGAGGATTTATTCACCAAGGTGCCCCCGGGGGTTACAAGAAACAATGGCCACAAGCTAGCAGAGAGCAGATTTAGACTGAACATTAGGAAGAACTTCTTCACAGTTCGAGTGGCCAAGGTCTGGAACGGGCTCCCAAGGGAGGTGGTGCTCTCCCCTACCCTGGGGGTCTTCAAGAGGAGGTTAGACGAGTATCTAGCTGGGGTCATCTAGACCCAGCACTCTTTCCTGCTTATGCAGGGGGTCAGACTTGATGATCTATTGAGGTCCCTTCCGACCCTAACATCTATGAATCTATGAATCTCTCTCCCCAGTCCTGCCCCCCAGCCAGCTGGCAACTGTCAGCAATGGCTGGGGGCAGGGGAGACAGAGTCCCCCCACCACAACATACCTCTCTCCAGCTACCCCTGTTGGGCTCTTGGGGGGTAGCGAGGGGAAAGGAGACCTCCTGCCTCACAGGCCTGGCCCAGCTCCCCCAAGACCCCAGCAGGGGTAGCTGGAGGGGCATGCATGGCAAGCCCTGCCCCTGCTCCCTCCCCCCCAGCTCCCCAACTGCACAGGGAGGAGACAGAGACTTTCTGTCTCTTTGCTGTAACAGCCCCAGGGACAGGGCACAGCTGGTGCTGCAGCCCAACCCCGCAAAGCTGCATGGGATGCGGGCAGAATCACCTGAAAATAACCCTCACTGGTGCTTTGCTCTACAGTGCCCCTGACTGATATTACATCAGATGAGGGTTACATTTTTGCACGATCAACCATTTAAAAAGTGCTCTGCAGCTGTGAATGCTTGTTGTGTTGCAGCTACAGAGTGCTTTTGGGGGCCTCATCACATGAAAAATGTAACTTGCACATGGACAAAAAAAGCACATTGCTTAACAAGCCCTTCTCACCCCGATTCTGTCTGTGATAGTATGCAGCCTGTCTGCACCAATGGAGTGTGCAGCCATAAAGCAGAGTAATGGCACATAGAGGACTACATGCATGATGGCAATCAATACCTATGGTCTCCATTAGTGTTGCAATCTGTTCAAAGTCTAATAGCGCATGATAACAAATTTGCTGATCTTAGCACACCTCATAACTCTTGGGCTTAAAACGGCTCTAGTGAATTTCCTGTGCTGTGGCTTTTCGCTTTGGCTTACTTGGGAGTTATTGGTATTTTATTTGTTATGTTTGTGTTTGCTTCTTCACTCACCAAGGGAATTCCAAAGGGCCATTTCCTCCTTCAGATATTAAATCTCCAATCATGGGCAATTATGATAGCACATTATGTAAATATTTAAGAAGTGGCAGGTCTTTAATTAGAGCTAGCTTTGTATCTCTTTTGCCCCTCCCTACCCTGCTTTATGTGGTTGGGAACACAATAAATTTAATCAGCTGCCCCAGATTATGCATGCATTGGTCCGTGAGATTTGGGAAGGCCAGGATTCTCAAGGACAAAGGAGTATACTGAGCCCCAGCATCTCACTTTGTTTTCTCCAGCCATCTTTTGTGGTGTGTCATGGGAAAAATTCTAATGAGTCTTTCCATATTGCTGAAGAGATTCCTGCCAGACACAAGTCAGTGTTTCTTTCTGCTCTGCATTTTCAAGGGATGAACTTTCTTTCTCTTACTGTGCCCTCTCATGAAGAAGGAACAGTCCGCCTCCCAAAAATTAGTCTTAAAGTGGATTGCAATGGGACAGACATACTGATAAATTATATCGTCCTTATATTGTGGTTCTTCACCCCACAAACCTCAGTTTAAGTATAGAGTCATAGGCACTGCAATACACTGCAAAAACATGTATTAGTCTGCTTTACTAAAAGAGTTTAACTGTAGCCACTTTCCCCTTACAAGCACTCCATTGTACTTAGCACTTATCTGAAACTTTTTTTTCTTTAAGTATGAAGCTTGGGATATGACATGACATACACTTCCAAGGGAATTTTTGTCATGCTGATTTGAAAGCATTTGGTTTCCCTGTTCTGTAAGTCTCTAGGACAGCCAACCTGCTCAAATTAATAAGAATTCAAGAAGGACAAAAGAAAGGCCCTGAAAGCCTGAAGCCTCTGCTCCAAGGGATGACTTGGGAGTAAGATGCCTGTCTCCCTGCTGTTAGTTTTGAGACAAAGTGATCCTTACTTCCAGCTCTTGTCCCTTGTGGTAATGTGAGCAGCACTGTTCTGTGCAACATAACTACAGCTAATGCTCCAGAAACCATTTGAAATGAGAATGATTCGAGCCTGGTTCAGATTAGCCTGGCTTTGAGGTTTAAGACAAATGAATCGTTTCCTGTCTTTTAGTGGAATGCTCCTTCTGACCTGGGAGTTGGCCGTGTGTATAGAGAGGAGGGTGGGGCAGTTGAGGGGAATTAAAAAATAGATGGGGGTGGTGGGGGAATATGTGTAGGGAAGCTAGTACGTTGCCAGCAACTTTCTCCATAAAGAGATTCGACTGCCGGAGCCACAAGAAAACAAGCTGCTCCCCTATGGTCGTGAATTTCACGTATATAAGTACCGATTAAATGTGTATCGAATGCTACCAATGGGAATCTGTTCCAGCTAGTCGGCTTTTTCTGATGAACTGACAAAGAACTTATGGTAATTTTATTTAGAACTGACTCTGAACTCAGATATTCAGAAACCTGGTTGTTCATGGCAGTGCAATGTTTTGTGTTTAAATAAGCAAACTAATTCTCACCCTTGCCTATAGTACCCATCAGCTTTGGTCACTAGGCATATCAGAATGTAGCAATTTCATGGTAAATGGAGAGCGACCCAGTGTGTGCCCAGCACTGTAAAAACCTGAGGAGAGAAGAGGCCTACACGGAAGGACATAGTAACCTAACCCATTGCTCCACCATCCATTACAGAAAATGTTTCAAATATGCTTTATTGATCCCCCCCCCGCAAAACAGATAAAATGTTTACATTTCTTGACACACGTGGTTTGGCATCATCAAAATGAATCTTTACTGTTTTTGTAGCAGGATTAGGAGAGCAATAGTTTAGAACAACATTATATTCATATGGACATAGGAAAACTAGAACTCTCTTCTGCATATACCTATTCAACCAGGGAGCTTTCTTGAAGTTGACTGAACATAATTCAAAAGTAAAGAAGTAAATCCAGTATTGAAATAAACTCTCCTGGTAATGGGCAAAGCTCTTCCTGCAGTTTGCAGCTTATGCAAACTTATCACTGTCAGTGAGGTGGAATCTATAAGGTTAGATAGGTATAATAACATAGTAAAACTAGGGTAATGATCCCTCTTACACTGTCTTCACTGGCAGAAAGAGTTGCTTCTACCTCAGGATAACTGATGCAAGTTCGGTATCCCTCTGTAAAGTCCTATGGAGACAAGGCTCTGTAGAGGAGACTAAACTAAGTGAAATCACCCACAGGATGGTATGGATCTTGCCTATCTTCATTGCAGCAAGCTCCTGTAAAATCCTAGTGGAGACAGCTATTCCATACTAGTTACCCTGAATTAATCTTTCTTTGCAGTGAAGACAAAGCCTTAATTTCTCCAGTAGCTGATCTTGACAAGGACACATATCTGCTTCTTACTGAGAGCTAATGGACTTGGTATTTTTAGCTATTGTCCTTAAGATAAAAATATTTGATGCTATTTGTCAGAAGTCAAGCAAGCAGACAGGTTGAATTGCCCCCAGTTGGCCTAGTTATTCAAATGGGCCTGATGCCAGAAGCCTACCTACTTCCAGCTTGCCCTGGTTGCTTGCATAAGCATGGCTTGTATGGTTTATAGGCAGCAGCTCTTTCATTTCCCAGAAAGTTACTCAGTAAGATGGGTGCCTCTGTCTGCCTCTGAGCACCTGTCTCCTCCTTGTTCCTAGCTTCCTCGTTCCTGCCAAGTGACTCCTTGGCTCAGACTCTAGACCTGTTAGCTCAGGAGTAGGCAATTATTTCAGCTGGAGGGTCGCTTAATGAGTTTTGGTAAACTGTTGAGGGCTGCAACAGTAGCCCTGCCCCTTGACAGGTTCCCTGCCCCTGGGTTGCCATCTTGGGACTGGAAGTCCCGACCCTGACCCCTGACCTTTGCCACCGGAGGTCCCTCCCCTTGCCCCCAGAAGAACTCTTTTTGGAAAGGGATCTTGCCACCTTGGAACCATTAAAAACCCCCACAAATTATATGCTAGAAATCAAACATCTACAATAACATATTTTAATTTGATTTCAAATAATATTTTGTCCTGATTTGTGTGTGTGCATCCTGTACATAGAGGTGATTGCATAATAGCACAAAATGAAGTCTTACTCTTGTATATTGTGGGGTGGGGTGGAGGGGTGTGGAAGGTATGGGGTTTGTGGGGTTGGGGGTGGGTGTGGGTGTGTGTTTGGATGTGTGGGTGGGTGGGCATTGGGTTTGTGGGGGTTATGGGGGAGGGTTTGGGGGTGTGTGGATGTGGGCTGTAGGGGAGGGTGTATTTGTGGGGGTGTATGGGTGAATATAGGGTTTGTAGGGGGCTGGGTGTGTGGGAAGGGTTGTGGGGTGTATATAGGGAGAGCATGGATGGGGGCATGTGTGGATGTGTATGCACATCATGGTGTGTGTGCATGGGGCCCCCACTACAAACATGCCCCCCCCACTGTGCACAGCCCCTGCAGCCAATGGCAGCAGCAGAGCCTCTCAGTGGCGCATGGTCTTGGTGAGCCTGACTGCACATAGTTAGGCTGCCAGCTTCATCACATGGGGCTCAGATACCTGAGCCCTGCTGGAAGGGAGCCCTGCATGATGAAGCCAGTGGTGCAGATAACGGGGCTCAGCTGGGGTGGCAGGAAGAGGGGCAAAACCAGCTCAGCTTCATAGCACAGAGCTCCCTGCTGTTCCCCATGACCTGCACATAGCAGTGAACAGGGCTGAGCTGCTGGCTCCATAATGTGGGGCTCCCCCCAGAGGCACGCAGCTTGGGTGGAGAACCCTGGAACTGCATGCGAACCCCACACAATGGAGCCAGGTGAACCCTGTGCTCCCACCAGCCCGGGCTTTGCACTCCTGCTACCTCACCCTGGGTCCCCACCAGCCCTGGCAAGGGCCTCTTGCTTCCGCCCAGCTGCCACTTCACTTCTGCCTGCCTCCACCACCACTCCCCTCTGTCTACTGCCACCACTTTCCCTGTCCCTGCCTGCTGCTTCCCTTCCCCTGCTGCTTCCCTACCTTCCTGCCCATTTGCTGCCACCCATCCCCTGCCAGATACAGTGAATTGGTTAAGCACCCACCCGTGGGGAAGATGAAATCTCCTGGTGGGCCAGATCTGGCCCACAGGCTGTATTTTGCCCTCCTGTATGTTACCTTCTGAGTCCTGACCTCTCCTAACCACCTTTCTTCTGACTCCAGTCTAGACCCTAGTCTTTGGACAGCCAGCTCCTGGTTCAGAAGTTTTCACTTTGATCACCTATGTCCCAGTTGCAGCTGAAGTTGCCTGCTCAGTATGTCTGGATCCCTGCTTGCTGCTCCTGACTCCCTCCCAACCTCCCCAGACCCTTCATTATTAACCTATGACCATTCACTCCTGTCCCTGATTTCTTATTTGTTGTCCCCTGAAATGTATTGCTATACATCCAGTAGCTTCCCTAATTGAGGGAGGCTTACAGTTTTTCCTTGGTGGACCTAGGCCCACTGACCTTTACATAACAAATAAGCTTGTTCTTGACTACCCTGGTTTGATCACCCACTTCTCAGTCCTGTATAGACTTAGAGTGTCCTGACAGTCCTTCTTCCTAATCCCCTGACTTCATCATTCTAGTCTGGCCCTTGTCTGTTCCTGATACACCTTGGTTGTGCTCTCTGTAGCCATGCCCCTACTGTCAATGTCCTAGTCATACCCTTGACACTGTTGGTTTTGTTTAATCTTAGAATTTATCCAAATAATCTGGCTGAGTGTGCTCTAATATATCAAAATAGGTTACATTTCTCTGTAGAGAATGTCAGGGACAGGAGAAAAAGTGGAACACTGAATTTTATTATCTTGGAGGTTTCGGGGAAGAATTTAAAGGTCAATTAAACTAACCTGGACTAACACAATTGCTTTGCTTTTACATTTGCTTATTAGGTAAATTATGTTCTTCCTGTGAATCCTAAAGCAAATTTAAAAAAAACACTTTTGACCTTTTTGTTGACCTTGTTGCTAGCGCTTGAAGCAGTGCCATTCACTGTCTACATTTAATCCACATTTTTCTAACAAAAGCAACCCTTTAGTGTGGTTGCCTGCCTTGTTTTCTTGAAGAGGCATCAGAGATCAATTGAGGAGGGGGTGGAGGCAGAGGAAGAGGGACTGAGAGGCTGATTATTTTACTTTCATGGCTATGTCAATAAATAAAAAAAAATTGCAAATGTTCAGCCTTTTAAAATTTGGCAGTGAAGGGCCTGTTGTGTACTGTATTAAACTGTTTGTTTGGGATTTCAGTGCTGAGCTCCTGCTAGCAAGACTAATGCAATGAGACCCAAATGATTCATTTTTGCTATGATAAGCCAACTCTTTACTGTGGGAAATGAAATGCATTTCCTGAGCGTTTGAGCAAAACTGCCCACAATTGCTTCAGCAGAGTTTTATTAAAGATGTTTACTAAAGCAGTGCAATTAGGAATGGGCCAGTGGACTATCATACAGCAACAAAACAAAGTTCTCTGCAGTCTACAAAAAATGTTACTTCTATTATTGGTCCTCTACATCCTGGGTGTAACTGGTAATAAGCTACCCTACAGAGAAAAGATAAATACATACCAGTTGGCCACTAAGGGCACAAGCACAAGGTGAAACTAGTGGTAAGAGAACATGAGGCTGCCAAAGCAAAATACAAAAGTGGTCAAACTGTATAATTCAATATGATGCCAATAAAATGCTTTATCACACACAAAGTGGTATAGCAGACCATCCTAAAGTTGTATTACTGAAGATTGTTATCCACTGTATCCTCATGTAGCATCTCACCCTTACTTTATACAGGAGTTTCATAGTGTCATAGTTTCATAGTGCTTAGGGTCAGAAGGGACCTAAACAGATCATCAGATCCAACCCCCTGCCCCAGGCAGGAACGAGTGCTGGGGTCATAACACCCCAGCCAAATATCTGTCCAGCCTCTTTTTGAAGACCCCCAAGGTAGGAGAGAGTACCACTTCCCTTGGGGGCCCATTCCAGAGCCTGGCAGCCCTAACTGTAAAGTAATATCTTCTGATGTCCAGCCTGAGCCTTCTCTCTAATAATTTGTGGCTGTTATTTCTAGTAACCGCGGGGGGTACCTGGGGGAACAAAGCCTCACCCAATTTCTGCTGGTCCCCCCTGGTCAGTTTGTAAACGGCCACCAGATCCCCTCTCAGCCTTCTCTTGTGGAGGCTGAAGAGATTCAGGCCCTTTAGCCTCTCTTTGTAGGGCCTGACTCGCTGTCTCTTGGTTATGCGAGTGGCCCTCCTCTGGACCCTCTCAATGCTAGCCATATCCCTCTTGAAGTGCGGCGCCCAGAACTGGACGCAGTACTCCAACTGTGGCCTGACCAATGCTGCATAGAGGGGGAGGATCACCTCCCTGGACCTGCTTGTGATGCATCTGTAGATACACGACAAGGTGTGGTTAGCCCTACTGACCGCTTCCTTGCATTAGCGGGTCATATTCATCCTGGAGTCAACAATGACTCCAAGATCCCTTTCTGCTACCGTGTTGACAAGCAGGGTGTTCCCCAGTCTATAGGTGTGTTGCAGGTTCCTTCTCCCTAGATGCAGCACCTTGCACTTCTCTGTGTTGAATTTCATCCTATTCTCATCCACCCACCTCTGTAACCTGTCTAGATCTAGCTGGATTTTGTGCCCACTTCTCCCCACAACTTGGTGTCGTCAGCGAATTTGGACAGCCCACTTTCCACACCCACATCCAGATTGCTGATAAAGATATTGAACAGCACAGGCCCCAGGCCAGATCCCTGTGGGACTCCACTGACCACATCCCTCCAGGTTGAAAACAACCCATCCACCACCACTCTGCAGGTGCAACCATCTAGCCAATTAGCCACCCATCTGACTGTGTAGAAATCAATGCTGCAGTCATTTAATTTTTTTAAGAGAATGTGGTGGGAAACAGCGTCAAAGGCCTTCTTAAAGTCCAGAAAGACGACATCCACCTCGATGCCCTCATCCAGGGACTTTGTGACCTGATCATAAAAGGAAACCAAGTTAGTCAGGTAGGATCTACCCCCAGTGAACCCATGTTGGTTGCCCCTGAGCATTACCTCCCCTGCTGGGCCCTTGCAGATGTGCTCCTTGATAATTTTCTCAAAGGTCTTCCCAAGGACCGAGGTAAGACTAACTGGCCTATAGTTACTCGGGTCTTTTGTTCTCCCCTTCTTGTAAATGTGGACCACACTGGCCCTTTTTCAATCCTCTGGTAACTGGCCAGAGCCCTATGAGTGCTCATAAAGCTGTGCCAGGGGCCTCACTATGACCCCTGCCAATTCCCTTAGCACCCTCAGGTAAAGAGCATCTGGACCTACTGATTTAAATACCTCCAGCCCCTCCAAAAGTTCCCTAACTAGGTCATCCCTGACCCTAGGCATGGTGGTGCCTCCCCTGGGTCCATCCATAATCCTAGTCAGGGAAATGTCCTGGTCCCTGTTCAGGAATATGGAGGCAAAGAATTCGTTGCAGCTTTTTCATTTGCTGTAATCACCAGATTGCCAAGCCTGTCCTGCAGGGGCCCCATGTTACCCCATCTTTCTTCCTATGTATTTGAAAAAGGACTTTTTGTTATCCCTAATTATGGTTGCTAGCCCTATCTCCATCTCTGTCTTGGCCTTCCTAACAGCCTCCCTGCAGTCACGAGCAATGGAGGTGTAATCCTCCTTGGTGACAGCCCCTTGCTTCCAGTGATTGTACACCTCATGTTTTGCCCTCAAGCATTCCTGGATGCTATTGCTGAGCCATGGGAACTTTTTAGCACTCCTACCCCCCTTGGTGCACATTGGGACTGACTCCCTTTGAGCTCGGAGGATCATCTTGAGGAATAACCACCCGTCTTGGACTCCCATCTCATTGAGGCTCCGAGACCCCAGTGTCTCTCCTACTAATCTTCTTAGCTCATTGAAGTCGGCCATCCTGAAGTTGAGGATTTTTGCCTTACTGCTTGCTTTCACCACCCTGCACTGGATAGTAAATTCCAGCAAGCGATGATCACTGTCGCGCAGGTGGTCGAGTACCCGCAGACCCCTCACCAGGTCGTCACCTGTGGCAAGGACCAAGTCCAGCAAGGCATTTCCCCTGGTGGGACTATGCACCTCCTGGGTTAGGTAGAGGTCCTGTATCCCAGCTAGGAACCTATGTGAGCAGTCGGACCTGGCTGACTGCTTCTCCCAGCAGATGTCTGGGTAGTTTAGGTCACCCATGTCAACCACATCCCTTGACTTTACAGCCTCCGTGAGCCGACTTTGAGCCTGGTGAGGCGGTCTGTAGTAAATGCTTGTCAGGTAACCCCTTTGGAAGGGTGTGGGCCCTTGTACCCTATGGGCCCTTGTACCCTATGGCACTCCTCTGCCCTCTCCAGCTAGACCAAGGGCAACTCCCCTCTCTTTCTCCCATATGTTCCTGCCTGCCACAACTTTTAATTTTTTTTTGATAGTTATTCAAGATGGAAAGGAAAGAAGAGTGAGGAAGGTGTTGGTGTTATTACCCTTACCCTGCCGGCTGGCTCGCTCCTGGGTCTTTGTGCTGACGAAGAAAACAGAAAAATGGCAAATGTTATGAGTGACAACTAGAAAGAAAATTTGCTGGGACCTAACGGATCCTCTTTTTTTCTCTTTTGTTGATGGGATGAGGGTAACCTCCTCTGCTTGGCCCGTCTTCCCTTGATTGTTATTGCTGGCACTCCCCTTCCCTCAGATTGCCAACATGCCCAGCTTAATTGGTGACTGGAGGCAGTTAGTCTGCACAGAACTCCTTGGAAGGGAGCATCTGCCCCTCTTTTCTTCTTCTAAATTGATCCCTGCCATCTGGGGCACTAGGTTGCCGGTGAAGATTACCACCACTTCCAATGAGTAGGGAGAAAAAAAAGGGAAGACTGGGTTGGGGAAAAGGAACACCCGCACCTCCCATCCTTTCCACCGTAATTGCCTCAGCATCTGCTTGATTAGCTGGTGGCAGCATTTAGTCAAATGTTCAAACAAAAAAAAAGGACCTTGCATCTGAAGTAGAGAGTGCCCGTTCCTTCACTTCCTCTCCTTCTGAGGATTCCTCCAAGACCTCAAAAAGCCTTCCAGCCCTGTATTCGCCTCTCCCGCATCTTCAGACTCCAGCAGGGTGCGTACCTCTTCCATGCTGTCCATCATCTTCACTTCACTCCCCTCTCTGGTAATGCTGAGAACACTATCATTTGAGGCCTCCTATAAGTGCATGTGCTGCCTCCTTGTTCCTAAGCCTGTCCTGGCCGCTGTCACTTACCTGGGTACTATCTGTGCACATCACCTGGTTTGACAGCGAAGTGTCCTCATGTTCCTCTGTGTCCCCGTCCCCCGGCAAACCTAGTTTAAAGCTCACCATGTGAGATCAGCCAGCCTGGAAGAAAAAACACACTTACCTTTCAGGGAGAGATGAAGCCCGTCCCACCCGAGCATGTCCTCTGTGTGGAAATGTGGGTCATGGTCCAAGAACCCAAGGCCCACCTGGTAACACCAGCTCTGAAGCTGCTGGTTGACCTCACTGATTCATGCCTTATGGCACTGTCCATGTCTGCTCACTGGAAGAATAGAAGAGAAAACCACCTCTGCTCCCATCTCCTTGAGCTTGGGCCCTAGAGCCTTGTAGTCACTCATGACAATGGTCCGGGCTGCCCCTGGCCGTGTCATTTGTGGAGTAAATAATTACAGAGGCTGCAGACAGTGAAAAAGCCCAAGGCTGAATCGATTCAGTCTTTGCAGGTTAGTTTAACCTGCACAGATTAAATTGAATCAGAAGTGAACAGGCATTTACCTTTTGATTCGGAAAATGCAGCCACATACCTTCAGTGGCTCAGGCCAGAAGCTGAGGGGTGCTACAGCATGGCTCTCCATCTCTGTGTTCACTTCCTCTTCCTGCTGCCCCTGAGATCTCTGGGATTTGCAGTCTAGAATCACAACAGCAGGACTCTGCAAGATTGCTTATCACTTCCTCTTCCACTTACCTCTTCCAGTAAGTTTGAGTGGGGGAAGGGGTGTTTAACCCTCCTCCCTAGCCCCAGACCCCAAACTGGGTTTTCTCCCCCTCCCCTCTGTAGACTGGATTGCATCCCCAGCTGGTTTTGCACACCCTCCCCCCCCTTTGTTAGCCAGCCCTCACCACTCCAGCTAGGGAGCAGACGGGTGTGGCCAGCCTTGCTCTCTGGAGCAGACAGCACAGCCCAGCCCAGGGCTGGAAAGCAATCTGGGGGACTGTGATTTAACTTGAGCCAGGAAGGGGTCTAGGACAGAAGTTTCATAAACTAGTTCAGCCATTTTGAAACTAATTTATGTGCACTGAGCTTTTGTTCTATTACAGATTTAAACAAGTTTCTGATCACTTAAACTGGTTTATGTGTAACTTCTGTCCCTAGCCATTAAGAAAGGTAAGAAAGGTAATCCTGCTTCGTGGAGGAGTAAGATTTGTGGAAGCCTGATTCTGTTCTACTTAAGAATGAAACCTAAAAAAAAGTCCAACTTTATCTCACAAAGGGAATTGGGCCCTGGATAGACTGGATGGGCTGCTTTGGTTCTACGGACCCTGGAGATCTGCAGTTCCTGACTTCAGACTGGTCCATCTGGCAGCTGGCTCTGGAGCTACACATATTAGAAGTCCTATGATCTCTAACTGAGGAAGTTCAGGAGCTTGGGGTGTGAGGTGGATGAACTGGAGGAAAGCAGGCAGACGTCTGCTGAGCCCCTGTCAGCATTCCAGTAAGTCCTTCATTGAAATCCGACTTTCTCCAAAGGAGTATTCTGACTTGGAATAGGCAGGTTTCAATGACATTTTAGACAGATTTGTTTCCTAATAAGCTTTAGCATTAGGTTTTAAGCCAAAATCTCTTCACAAGCATGTAATCAGGCCCCATATCTTACTTCTTCCAAAAATCAGCCTACATTCAAACAATTTACTCCACTTTAACTCGTGTTTTATCTTGGTAATACTGAAAACACTATTAGATGTGTGGGATATAAAACTGCTCTCTTAAAATCCTTCAGTCTCTACTTGGAACAACCTCATGCTAATTTCAGCCAGTAGAAACATGGAGATCCAGGTTGGTATCTAAATGGAGGTTTCACAAGCCTTTGACTACAATTGGTACCTATGAGAGCCAAGCGAATGCATGCCATTTTACTCTAGAGTTCTTAATTTTCATGGTACCAAGCTGTAGCTGAAAAAGTCTGTTACAAAGGGTAATGTATTTCATCCAAAACAATAGCAGATCTAACTCTGAATTAGCTTCACTGATGCAGAAGAAGAAGAAAGTTGATCAAAGCCAATGGGGATATACTGTTGTGATGGAGAATACACCTGAGACATCATTTCCTATTCACTTCCTATTTATGCATTTAGCCCTTCTATTCTTCTCAGTCTCAAGCTCCCTTCTCCCAGCCTCAAGAGCCACATAGCCTGACTTTCCTAGGGACAATGTGTTACACCCTTCTAAAGATGGTGACAAATGTAGTTGGTTTCCAGCCTGATGCTGGTATCTCATAGAAACAATAAATTGAAGACACTATTATAATTGCCTTGCAGAAACACAGAGAGAGAAAGTAACACTTGCAGGAGGAAGGCTTTTCAAATAAGATCCCATCCCTCCTCCCCTGCCTTCCACAAACTCCCCACAGTCCTTGCTGTCTTACGTAAGGCCTGGGACTAGAGAGCTGGAATCCTTTGCACACCATCATAGAGTGAATAGACTAGTATGCGCTTAACTGTGGCTTTTTAGTTTTCCAAGATTAGGGTGGCTACTTAGAGAACAGCCTGTGAATGGCTGAAAAGGACTTGCAGGAGGCTCTAATGCCACCAGCTGTGAACAGAATAGTACAGCCACAGTCAACTCGAAACTCCTCTGGGTTCCCTCCCCTCCACATCAAGAATCAAGGGACCTGTGGTTTCCAAACCATCTGTAGGTGTTATAGGGGAAGACCATAGAAAACAATGGGCCTGATGTGGGGAAATAATCCCTTGCCATCCACTTTTTAGATATAAGCTGTCTTTGGAAAAGGGGTAGAAATGTCCGTGTAAATGAGCAAAGGGAGAAAGCACTGACGTGGAGCTGCCTTGACACTTTCATATCCCCCATGTCAGGCAACCCTGATTACAGAGGCTGCAAACCCCAAAGACTGGCTTTCATTATACAAAGAGCATCATTGTTGGCTAAGCTTCTTACATTTCTGGTTCACAGATACAGTGTGTCTGTGCTGGGTAAATTAGCCGAACAGGAGGCTCATCAATATTTACATTGGAGGCCTTTATAAATAACCCATTACGTTTCCACACGCATTTTGCTAAGCTTACAATTCTAACACCCCCAGTAAACCTTAAGAGCTCTAATTTAGAAACTGTTGACAGAAACAGGTTTATACATTGCATGAAACTACATCCAGGTTTCAGCCAGCAGTGTGCTTTGGAGAAGCTGCCTGCAGAATGATTCCAGAGTATCACAGCTGTGCTTTACTGCTCAGAGTTATGTCCCTTAGACATTTGATCTGGAAGAGCTCTCTTTTAACCCGAATAGGCTCATTGGACTTCACTGACACTGAAAAGTGAGTAAATGAGCTTTCCTTGCCAAACACCCCTAAACTGACATGCAAGTCAATGTACAAATAAATGTAGTATGTTACAATTATTCTTTGTTGTGTTTTAAGAAGTTGATATGGGGCTCTTCCTTTCTAAGGGATGTTCAGATAAGTAATCTATTGAGGTGACTCCCCTTCCTCTCAATGGGAATTATTGATCCCAACCCCTCACAGATCATCTGAGGAAAATGAATGCACCTGAGGTCAGATTCTGTCCTTGCCTACTCTGGTTAATCTGGGGGAATTAGTTTTGAAATGAATGGGATGTCCTGCCAGTTCTACACTGGTGTCCTCAGTGATATGCATTTTGTTTGTACTTTCTTTTTTGGTGTTAACAACATTGCTCTCTTTCTGTCCTTTGGCGGAAGCCCCTGTGTTAATTCTTGATGACTACAGCAGCACCTCCTGCATTGTGTATGACTGATCAACCTTGCATGCCCTTCCTGTTGATCTCAGCTTTCAGCCTGCTCAGGAATCCAGACACTCACCTTGTAGGTTAGTGGAAACTGTGCTTGCTTTTTCTCTTTATCTGGGTTTCCCAACCCCCAGACTAACACAGTCAACTCAGAGTTAAAGCTTGTTGATGCTTGAAATTAGTCATGGGCTAACTTGAATTATTTTGTGTAAGTGATTTACATCTACACACAATTATTTTTATAGCTGTTGCAAATCATCTGGCACTGTGACATTCATTATTAAGTCCATGTGGGAAGCAGGGTTCTTTGACTTGCAGAATGAATTGATCTACAACAAAGTAGAAATAGATGCTCCCTTATCCCAAAATAACTTCTGCACTGTTGCAACTCTGCCAGGTCCTCCCACTGGATCCCGTGCAACTGTGCTGATTATCCTGGTTGGTCTGATTGCCTGTGTGCTCCCGGGTCTTCTTGAACAGATATCTCCTCCCTTCTGAAATGCTACCATATAGGCATGCCACATAAAATGTCCTGTATATATTACAGGTACATTTAGAAAAACTTTAAACAGGAATGCATAATTTGTATACTACCTTATATTTAGTAAAAGTAACTGATAAAAGGCAGTGTCTGTACTAGGGTCTTCACCATTTTCTAGTTTCTTTGTAGATGGTATGCCAAAGTAAAGGTTTTTTTAAAGGAGGATAATGAGGCACCTTGTAGCTCATTGACATAGATTTGAAGTATATTACGCATTTGTCACATGAAGTCTATGCAGTCTACCATTTTATCACGGGAACATTTTGTGGCTTGTGAGGATGTTTGATGTGAAGCTCCTGACAGGAAACATCTTCCAGAAAAGGGAACTTCATAGTGATTCATCAAAAAGAGCTCTTTGAAGAAGTAAGAATGATCATTTTTTGCCATATTCAGGAAGTCTCACAGCTTCTGACAGTCTCTCCACTGACGAGTGCAGGCAAGAGAACAGCTTCTAAGACTGGGTATTGCAAACAACAGATAAGTCTGGACATTCTTCTATCAGATATCTTTCTGGGACTTAAATCCTCCTGAAGAAAGAGTCCTATAACAGAAGAGGCCATGTACAACTGGTATAGACCCAGGGTTGTCAACTGGGGGTACGTGAACCCCTGGGGGTACTTGGAAAGGTGCTAGGGGGTATGTGTGGGTAGGCAGGGACAGAGCTCTGCCACCTACCACCCTGCACTACTGCTTCTCAGGAGTAGGGCTGGGTGGGGGGATGAGGGCAGCAGCTTCCCTCTGTGGGCCAGACAGGCAGGGGGAGCAGGGGGCTTGCATGTGGCAGCCATCCACCACCCCACACCACTGTGCAAGGTCCTCCCTGCCACTCTGCATCCAGCCACTACCACCTCCCTCCCCCTGCTGCACATCTGACTGCTGCCACAGCCCTGCCACTGCCCCCATTCCACATCCGCCACCAGAAGAGGTACACTCCTTAAAAAAGGTTGAAAACCCCTGGTGTAGACCAAAACAGGAGTGAACCTTGATCGCAATTAATATGATTCTGCATGTGACTTGACCAGCTCTCCACTGACCACTACACTGCAGTCAGCATTCTGGCACCTGCCTTGGTGCTTCATATCCCAAGGTTAAACCAAGTAACATTCTATAGCATAACCACGGCCAAAGAGCAAGTCAACTCTCAGCTTGCCCTGGCATTGCCCTCAGTGGATAGTCTCACTCTTCCTCTTTAACCCAAACTACTGTCTCCAGTTCTATGGAATTTGGTGGGTCTGCCCCATGACCTCTCAAGGTTTGAGACAACTGAGATTTCTACTCTAAAAAAGATTAGACATGCAATCTATAATCTGTAAACTCCTGGGGTGGGCAACATCTCTGTGCTTTACATGGGTACATTTCTTGGGAACCTGGTATGTTGAGGTCTATAGGTGGCACTAGATTACTTTTACATGACAGCGGACAAAACTCTAAAACACTAGAGTCAGCTTGGTGACTACTGATTCAATGAGATCTTAAATTTGTGGTGCAATGCCATAGTCTTTTAGGCCACTGAGCAGGCTGTGGTATGTAAGCTAGAGAGAGAGGAGGATTTTTTTTCTAAGTGGGGCGGGGCTGGAGGGGATTGTAGGGAGGCTCCCCTGTCAGTTTGAATTCTTGGGTGGGGGTTGAAGGAAAAGGTGTGACATTTTTAGTCATGTCATACTATGCCGGGTGAGGCAGACAAGGAACTGGAGACTTGCATCTGTATGCTGTATAAATATTACAGCACCATGCATGAGGTACACAGCTGTCACGGCGGCGTCCTCGCAGAGGGCCGTGATCTCCTTGAGGCCCTCTCACCGCGCTACTCCGGCCCGAGGGCACCCTCCATTCTCGTCCGCCACGTCTTGATGTAATATGTAATAGGGAGGCTGCCTTGTGTTTCCTCGGGCCTGTCAGCTCCTGGACCCCTCGTGGGTCTCCCCGTACAATGGGCGCTACCCAAGCGCCCCAGCCTTATGGGCTATGCGTGGCTCCTACCTCCCCTGATACCACGCCCCAAGCCTCGCAGATGTAATGGACATTGTCCGGTCTGTCTCTCTCATGCCCAGCCTCCCGCTGGGCCTCCCCTGATGGTACGGTCCCGCTCAGGGACTCCCTAGCAGGCCCCGGTCCTATGGGCCAACCGCACGGGCACCCTCTCTGACCCTGGCTCTCCGCGCTGCTACTCCCTGTCTTCTCGGGGCAACCGCAGCGCCCTGCCTCAGTCTGAGGGGTGTTACCGCACTAGCCTGCGGCCGGGCTCGCTATGCCCGTCTTGGGCTTCTCAGTATGGCCCCGCTCTCTAGGGCTGCTCAGTATGGCGCTCCCCCCTTCTCTGGGGCTCGCCGTACCCACACTGGGCTACTCAATAACGTACAATGGTGCTTCCCCCTCTTTGGGGCTCACCGTAGCGGGCCTCTGGTCCTATGGGCCAACCACACGGGCACCCTCTCTGACCCTGGCTCTCCGCGCTGCTACTCCCTGTCTTCTCGGGGCAACCGCAGCGCCCTGCCTCAGTCTGAGGGGTGTTGCCGCACTAGCCTGCGGCCCGGCTCGCTATGCAGTTTCTCCACTCTAGGAGCAGGGGCACCGAGGTGCCCTGCGACAACAGCATTTGTCATTTCTGTTCAAAGGACTAATAATAATAAATCAAACATTAATTTAACATAAACAAATAGAGCATGGGTTCTGACTCATCTTTTATAGCAGATTGTATACATAGGTCATCAGCCAGCATGTTTATTACAATCACAGCATTGGCAGCCGAAAGAAAATCTTTGCTACTTAGAATGCAGAAACACCTGTAGTACTCTACCTATTCCTGGCCAGTTTGGAGAGTTTGTACAGTTTGAACTCTATGGGGGAAGAAGGGAATATTCTGTTGTCTTCCTAGGTTTCTAGTGACCACATGACAGGCAAAAACCCATTTGGAAAAGGAGAGGAGTGAACCAGTTCCAGTTAAAGAGCTCAGACCTAGCCATAGCTTTCTTCCTTTTCATAGAGGAAATGAGCAAGCCAGCGTCAGATGCTAACACATCCCACTGTGGATTGATTAAAAGCCTGCTACATCTGGCAGACCCAGCAAGCAGCTTGTTCAAATTACCTAACAGAGTTAGTGGACACTTCTGCCAGATTCTCTTATTATCTCTGTTATTTATTAAATTTATATACCATCCTCCCTAGAAAAAGCTCAGGAAACTGCAGCTTACACAGGAAACTGCAGCTTACATGGAACCCACCACCCTCTTACTGGGGCTATTCAAATTTGTGAGAGCTGCTCTCAGTTAGTACAGATTGAATACTCCACCTTTGAAGCTTCTGGATGGATCCAATGTGTTGAGCTAAGGAAAAAATTATGCACAAACTTGTATAAGTGATCAGAAACTGGTTCAGATCTGTAACACAACAGAAGTTCAGTACACACAAACTGTTTTCCAAATAGCCAAAACTGGTTTAAGATAAACCTGGCTGGATGTAGTATCAGACATAACTGATTTAGGTTCAATCAGTTTATTGAACTTCTGTCCCAGATCCCTTCCAGATTCAAGTTAACTCATAGTCCCCCAGCATCCCACGATACTTTGCACGTTCCCCACAAACCTCCCTGCACACAATGGGTGGGCTAGCCTTGGCCTCAACTGTCTGTTCCAGCCAAGCAGGGAGGCATGCTCTGCTGCCCCCCAGCTTCTGGCTTGAACCACTGCAGGCATATGGCTGCATTTCTGCAATCAAAAGTGAATGTCTGTTCACTTGCTGATAGTAGCATTTCCAACCGGTGTGCTGTGGCACACTGGTGTGCCATGAGGCTAGTCCTGGTGTGCCGTGGAATTTTGGGCTGGAGCCATGCCCCCTACTGGCTGGAGCTACGCCACCACCTGCTGCTGCTGTGGACAGACAGACAGACAGGGGGAGGAGGGGGCATGGCTCCAGCCAGTGATTTATATCTGTGCACCATGTTCAGATGCATCCCTCCCACTCTGTGCCAGGCTGCTCGCCCCCCCCCCCTCCCCTCCCCTCCCCTCCCTACTCCACCCCACACCCGGATGCTCGCCACCCACCCCCGCCACCACTCCACTCCACATTTGGTCGGTGTGCTGTGGGATGGGAGAGCCCAATAAGTGTGCCGCCAGAACCAAAAAGTTGGGAAACACTAGCTTATAGATTCAAGCTATGCAGCATAGACTAACCTGCAAAGATTGGATTGATTCAGCCTTAGGCTTTTTGACTATCTGTACTTAGCTTTGGTGTTCAATTTCTTTTTCCAGCAGGAGCTCAGATCAGGATGCATGTTTCTCAGGCTGAAATAAAAGTTATTAAAATTCCCCTCAACCTCTTTCAGTTTCTAGGATTCTGGACAGATGTCTTACTCCTCTGCTAGTAGGAGCTAGAGTTCCCCCAGCCCTGATCAGTCAGTGGGTTTTTTGTAAAAAATAAAAATAAAAAGACAATCCATCTCAGTCAACCAGACCCTGTCTCTGTTCACAGAAATTTCCCTTAGAACACTCCCCACTGAGCGGCAATTGCCATACATTCTCCACCCTGGTTGCTAAGATTGTGTTTACTCCCCTTGACCCCATTTATACCCCCAACATGACTGCCAGCCACCATGATACCCCACTATGTTTCCCAAGATAGATGCAGTATCTGTCTGTCACCCTACCAGGTATGCTCAGGTTGCAGTTTGAACAATTCAATTCAGTTCCTTTGTACAGTACAAAGGAGATGACACAATAAAAAAGAAGATAAATGTATCAAAACAGGCAAAACATTGAAATGGAATAGTATGTAATAAACAACAAACTCCCCAAACAGTGTCACAAAACTTAATTCTTCCTGCTACACAACTGCCCAAATAAAAAAAATAATTTGGTACTTACAGGAAATGTCTAGATCAGCCTCAGACATGCCACAAGGGAGATGGAGTTCCAGAATTGAGGCCCAACTACTTAAAATGACTTTCAACATTTTTTTTTAACCAAATGGCTTTGGCACGCAGATGGTATTTACAGGAGGTTGTTCTCAGCTGACCTGAGGGAGCATCATGTCAGCCAAAGGGAGAAGGGGGAAGGCAGTCCCTTAGGTATGCAGGGCACAAGCCATTGAAGGCTTTATCCCCTCGGTACTGAATCAAGAGCTCCCAGCATTCCTGGAAGAAACCATATCAGTATATAAAACTTTTTTCCCCAAAAACTGGAAGTCCATTGTATACGGCCAGGGATTGGAGGAGCGGAGGGGGGTGATGTGTCTATAGAATAGATTAATGCAAATCTTAACTTAAAAACAAATGTTTGCTTAAGATTTTGGATTTGACATCCTCAGCAATTGTGCAGTCATCTGATTACCAAGAACTGTTATCTTTGATCACTTACTCTTACTGTGCTAAATTAAAGTTAAATGCTTCAAGATCTTCAGTGTCTTCTGAAAGTTTTTGAATACCTCCTACTCCCAGGAACTTGGTGATGCTCAGTACCTTGCAGAAACTTCTTGGCCTCTTGAAGAACTGGGCTCATTAATCCAGCAACGCAGTCCAGAGATCCCAGCATTCTGTTATTTAAGACTTGTATTTTTGTTGAACTATTTAAAAAGAGTTTACATTACATGTTAAGCAAGAAAAATATGTCATTTTCTGCTTTTGAGAAGGGGCTGGATGTGAGAAAGGAAGAAGTCCTCCACTGTCAATATGGGGTCATCCAGGGGCTTCAGCTTCACCATTAACCCTTGAAATCCCTGTTTTGGAAAACTGGGAATTGGGATGTTTTTTAAAGCTACATATATATCTAACCCTATTTTTTCCAAGCACAAGAGTATCATCCCAGAGAAAACTATTAAATGTGGTTTTGTCATTTGTGCAAGTGAAACTGAGATGCATGGTACTTTCTGCCGGCTTTTGGGAGCACCTGTCTAGCTTGAATTGGATCCTAGCTTAGTTCTGTTAGCTAATAGTATTGAAGGCTCTCAAGACAACAGCACCACCAGGAGGCAGGGTCTTTGATCTACCACGTTAATCAGTATCTTATTTAATGGTGTAGAAATTCAGTGACCATTGCTATGATGATCATCCATTTAAAATCTGTACTTGTAACAGCCAAAAGCACCTTCTAGTCCTACAGGTTTCTGCACCTTGTACCAATAGGAGAATTTCTATTAGCTGGTAGCCCTGGAAAGAGGTGTATCCCCTTTCCCACTCAGCAATGAAATGGAAAAAAGTCATAAATGCATGAGCAAGCCTGCTACCACCCAAATGTGTGAAAGAGTGCACATATAGTAGCTGTTACTGAGCTGGCACAAGATACCTAGAGCTTTCTATTCAACATGCTTTGTTTTTTGATAAAGAGCACTAGGTATCTTGTACCATTTTGTCAGTGGTGAAGCCTACTTATTTTATTGCAACTGAGTAGAGCTCATGAACAGTAGAGTGAGGGCCAGAGGGTGCAGTTTTGCTTGGAGCTTTAGGGATAGTTTTATTTTTTGTTTTAATGGGTGAACTGAAAAACTAGGTCTAGGAGGAATTTCTTTTGGCTAAAACATTTCATTCAGTTTTATTAATATTATTGTTGGTTTTGTTGCTTTATGTAATATGAAGTTAAGGTCAATGGCAACATGAAATACTTCCACTTTTTTGAATGTTTAAGTTATTTGACCTAATTTTTGTTTATAGTTTTGGTCAAAACAGAATGGCAATTTTTGACAAGTAAATGATTCACATAAAGTAATTTACCAGCCCTAGTTGCAGCTCCGTGTTTCTGTACTAAGCAGGCTGGACAGAAATTAAACTAGCTCTAACTTGAGCCCCTGGAACAAAAATTAAGGGGCCTCATTCTAGGGAAGGATAGATGTCAGGGAGCACTGCTATACCATAGCCCCTCTCATCCTCAGACCTGGCAGGAGGAGGAGCAACTGGCATAAGAATCAGTAATACAACTAATACCATCAGAAAATTTCTCTGCGATGGAAATTCTTCTCTAGCCAGTTACCATCATAATCTTTCCATTCTGTGTCAATCAAAGTGACAGGATGGACTGGAAGGTCCCTCCCATCCTGAATATTAGGAAATTGTACAACTTTTGCTCTAAGACTACTACTAGCAACTGTGGGAACATCAGTGTAGACTTGGCTGACTTCCATGTTGGGCCTGAATTCCAGTGGGGAGAGCCACAGGTCTAATTATGGAGAGCTGCTAAATCTGGAAAGTCCCCACTTGTGGGGGAGCCCTCTTGGACAAAGTGTTGGCTGCCATTTAGGGCAAGCCAGTTCAAATCTGAACTCCAGTGAGCAGTAATCAACTAACTTTATCACCTAGTAGGGCTGATCAGAGGGTCATCTTATAAAAGGGGCTGATCAGAGGGTCATCTTACAAAAGGCTACCTCAGTTGACAATATTAGAGAGAAAGAGAGAAGAGACCAGAAATAAAAAGCTGGCTGAAGGAGTTAGAGACAACTTTTTACGTTCTGGAAAAGAACCCATGTACAGGAGAGAAGGATTCGGATTTTCTTAGAGGACTCAGATGAAACATCAGAGACCGGAAAACACATTCCAGCTTTTTAACATTCTATCTAGCTCTTGTCTATTTAGTTTTAATGTCACATAATGTAACTGAGGGCACTGACAGATGTGCAACTCCCCGCTGTAACTCGTGGCACTTTACAGGAAGTGCCATGAGTTACAGTGACTTCCCCCTTCCTCCCTGCCCCTGCCCCAACAGATTTTCTGTTAGGTCCAGGGGATAGGGAATAGAGCTCCACTTTGGAGCTGGCTGCATGTCTGTAGCCTCTCTCCCCTGCGACCCCCGCCCCCCTCCCAGCTCTGGTGCTGTCTTCAGGATGGAAGGGATGGGAGGGACCTTGTTCTGGGGTATGCCCAGCCTGCAGGGGGCTCCAATCCACCCCTCCCCGCTCAACACAGGCTGGGCAAGCTCCAGACCGAGCTCCCTCCCTTCCTTCCCCCCCACGACCTGAAGACAGCACTTGGAACAATTAAATAGGCTACTTCAGCGTAGCCCTGCTTCTGGCGCACACTGACAGAAGTCAATGAGGTATTCTGCTTTTGGAGTGCCTTCATCTGAACCCTCATGTAAGGTGAGTTCATTTCTTGCATGATAAGGCTCTTTTACAGTGCTCAGCAGCTGTGCACTTCTGTCAGGGCATGGTTGTAGAGCACTTTCAGGTAGCTAGTTGCACAACAAAATGTCACTTCTGTCAGTGCCCTGAGTTAGAATGATAGCAAAGCCTGTGTGCTGTGTGCTTCAACTATCACATGTCCCCAAAGAAATAAACTGTGAATCAAAGTGCCTGCAAGGTGAGACCTCTGGGAAAGGGTATAATTAAGCTACACACTGGAGTGCCTTTGATGCCTGGCACTAGTAGTCATAGGAGGTAGCCAGCTGAACTGCAGGCTCTTGGTTGTCAGAATGCAGATTCTGAACCTTAAGGATGAACCTAAAGACCCAAAGCCAGAGGCAGTAGTTGCACTATGATGCTAAATCCAACATGTTGGGACACAAATAATCTGCCTGGTGACTGTCCAGCAGGGGGAACTTGACCAGGACATCACTTTCAGTATAGATACTACCAAAAAAGACACCAAGAATGTGTGAAGAACATCATAGCAAGTGGGGAAATATTAACAGGGACGTATTGTTTGTATGCTTTCTTCACTGACATTTGTTGTTTATCCTTTGAGATTCACTGCAATATGCTGTCTTTTTCTTTCTTTTCTGCACTGGGGATGGTGTCACATATTTGGCATTCATGTATTTCTGCTTTCTTATTTGAGCAGAACAGCCTTTCCCTAGGACAAGGATCGTATTCTCTTAGCAAGATTGCTTATTATTTTGGTTCCAGCCAGCTAATGTTCGACACACTTCATGGGTTTTTCCTCTTTTTTTAGAATCTGTTGATTTAAAATTGGTTTGTTATTCACATACAATATAAGCTGACAGGAAGTGTAATACAGGAGATTGATTATACAGAATAATTTATAGTGTTTTTCTTCTAGGCAAACAGATGCTGTTTGAAAATGTGTTTTGTTTGCAGGGATGACTGAGTTAATCAGTGTCCAGGCTAGGACTGAAGTTTTGGTGAGTTATAGGATCCAGAGAGCACTGGCAACTGTTTTGGTCATTACTATACTGCAGATAAAAGAAATAAAATGCTTCTCCCTTGCTAGAAAATATTTTAAAGTGTTAAAAGTAGGGGAAAATTTACACAATGTTTTAATTTTATGTTGCTTGCATATTTTAACTGAAATTTTATTTGCTGAAACTTATTCAGTCAGGTTTGTGAATCCATGTTATATTTATTAAATTGCTTTGGCTGAAAATCATTTCAAGTCTAAATGGTTTGTTTCAGTACTTCAGAATGAAACATTTCAATTTTCAATTTGTAAGGAGTTACCTTGAAAATGTGGTTAAATGGGAGTAATTTTTGTTTTCAATGTTTTGTTCAGCCAGAAAACTGGAAGGCAACAATTACTTACTCAGCTCTGGCTGAAAGCATACATTGCAAAGAATTACTTCCTCAGAGAGTGCTGTCTGATTGGTCTATGGGGCCATTCTTGTGTCTGTAGTTATACAGGATGGTTTATGTATAGGGAATGGGTCTGTAGTTGCACAGACCAAGAAACAAGAAAACAGCACTGCCTGTTCTGTGGGGAATCCTGGAACTTGGTGGGGTGTCTGAACAAATCCAGTCAGAGGGGCATATAGATGGCCAGCTCCAGAGACCCAGCCCATGTTCAGGAATCAAATGTGCACACCTTCTTGGATGGAAGTTTTGATAACCTATTATTGCATTATCTTTTCCCCCTCTCTCTTCAGTCAGTGTATTTCATGCTTGTCACTGTATTTCATGCTTGTAATCCAATGGGAAGTGATTAGGGCCTGTTTTTTTTTTTCTTTTTTTAAAACTAGGTGAGGAGTCTCCCATCAGAGTTTTGTAGACTTTCTAGATAAACAGGTTCATCTCTATTTGAATTTTCACCACCTGTAATTACAAGAACATTGTGAAACAACTTTAAATGTTTTGCCTAGTTTGTTTTTTTTAGAAGCCTCTTCCTAGAATCGTATATGTGCTCTTATCATGTCTATGTGAAATGATTGTGCAGTAATGATTCTTCTAAGGCACATGCACCTGTACTACTCAGGCATTTTCTGAGCTGAAATATATACAAAAGGAGAACACAGTACCTTTCTCTTTCTCCACCATATCAAAAGCAATACCTTCGTCTTTTACCAGAGGTTAAAGTAGCTTAGCATATTAATCTTTCCTGTAGATAAAAACAGTATCTATAGTCATTATTTCAAGGACTTAGTGGAGAAGCACACGCTCAGGGTATGCACTCCACCTTGCTTGACTATGTGTTCAGTTTGCTAATGCATCCCGTGGAGCAGCATCAATTTATGGGAATCCCCTTCAATGGGAGAATAAGACATAAGAGATATGAGCAAGGAGGAAACCTGCTGCTAGGATAGAATAGATAAACTTTTGCTACCAAAAAGCTGGAACACTCCAGTGCTGCCATGGAGTATTTTTCTTTGGGTGCTAAAAGCCTGACACCTGGCATTAGGGTAGAATGGACTGTATGCCCACCACACTCATGCCTGAGGGAGACAATAGAGAAAAGAGAGCCACTGAAAGGAGGGCTACCTAATGAACAATGAATGTGTTAGGCTGGGAATTCTCTAAGGCTGTGAGGGCTCAGGAAAGCAAAAGATCTAAATGCAGGTTTACCATCCTGTGACCCGCGTTGTCCAGCGCTCATCTAATTAACGACCACTCCCACTGGTATGCATAGAATCCATTTCCAGGAAGATGACAACATGAGAGGCACACCGTGTGCCATCTTCTAGGGCAGAAAAAGCAGATGTTAAATAAGGGTGTGGTGTGTGATGATCTGTCAGTTAACACCAAGGCAGAACACGAAGGAGGGATGATGACATGGGTGGAACAGGCAAGGGCTGAGCTCTTGAGAGTTTGTCAGTGAGCTGAACTGCTGATATTTCGCAGACTGCTGACAAAGCAAGAGAGCTTTGCACCCAGACTGGACTCCACTGGCCACCATTCATGCCAAAGGAATCCTACCCACCTCTTTAAAAGCCATGCTAAGTGAAAGGGACCTGCTGAAAGTCATGGAAGTCACTCAGAGAAGACATCTAAAGGACTTGCAGTTTTATGTGGGAGGGGAACATCAATCAAGTGAATGGCGCAAATGTTAGTGGGAGTGAAACAGATGTGTCATAGTGTAGGTGGAAGGCACTGGGAACAAAATCATTGCTCTGTGGGGGAATGACACCTCTTCAATTTGTATGTGCTAGACATAGGTCTTAGTTTAAACACCCTATTCAAGGCCTGGTTCCAGAACTTCAGAGAAGGTTGGATTTGCCATTGTTTTTGGCACAAAGTAAATTGAGTCAGCATATAGCAGTCAGGAATGTTACAAGAATATATTACCAGGGGAAAACCTTTTAGTAATTTGGTCTAGTGCCAGAGGCCAACACAAATATAAACAGAATTTAGTGGAGTCACCCAAGACATACACTTGTTAACTTTAAGCAGAATGTAATCTAGACCAAGGAAGTAGGTACTGCTGTTCCTACATGCTAGCATAAGTTTTCCCAAAGGCTCTGTTGGTGACCTCAGGCAACACCCCTATATCAACTTTATTTTCTCCATCTGTAAAATGGGGGTGGCAATGCTGACTTTAGAGGGAAATGTTTGTCCTGTATCTTCTTTGTAAAAGAAATATAAACAATAGCATTTTTCTTAGCTTCCCAATAATTTTTGGTTATTTTTTGCCTTGCCAATTATACAACATAGTTCATATAAGAGCTGCTCTCCTTAAATGTCCCGTAGTGCACAGCTGACAATAACTTTCCCTCCAAAATTAGTCTAGGAGCAAGTGCAGCCTTATCATAGTGAACAACAGCAGAGAGGAGAGCACACAGCTACAGAGCCTTCACTAATTCATCAAATGACAACTGGAACTGCAATAATAAATGGAGATCCCTGGGTGGGAATTAATCTGTTCAGGGCAAAGAACAACATGCAAGCTATTCATAAGATACAAGGCTGATATGCAGTTCTTGAGAAAAGTCACTTTCTTTTCACCTGTAATAACCTGGTCAGGTTTTTATGCCACATCAGCGATGTGTAGTGGGTGCATGTGCACCCCCTGAGCAGTCAACACGGTCACGGGGCCCTAGGGACGTCATGGCCATCCCTGGGGAGGCCATATCGTGACAGTGTGTGTCGCAGGGCACTAAGGTATCCTGCTCCTAGAAGAGCAGGAACTGCCTGGGGAGAGCCCAAAGAGCCAGGCAGGAGCCCAGGTGCAGGTAGCCATGGCAACCAGCTAAGGAGGAAACTAGGCTGCACCTGCACCTAGTCATCTGGCCGGAAGGGGCAGGGCCCTGGGCCCATAGAAACCCCAGGATGGAGGCTAGGGAGTCCAGTTCTCCGTTGGCAGCCAAGGTAGAAGGAGCACTCCTAGAGCAAGTGAAGGGAAGAGGCCTGACTAAGTTCTGCTCTGGGTAATGTAAAGGGGCCAAGCACACCTTATGTAGCTTGTGTTATGTTATAGCCCAGGGACTTATGTTTGGTTGTTGTTTGATAATACCGGTGGTTTGGGCAAGGCTATTTGGGGAAGGAGGAGGCCTCATTGGAGGCCCACTGCAGTGTGGGGACCCTGGGGCCAGAGAGGGCGTGGCATTTGGGTGTACAGACCCCGGTGCCAGAGAAGGCATGGCATTTGGTATGCACCAACCCCGGTGCCAGCGAGGGTGCGACACTAGGGCTGCGGAAAGCCCAGGCACCAGTGAGGCACAGAGGCAGGGCTGCGGAGAGCCCAGAGAGGACAAGGGGGCCAATTCATAGCAAGGTCCAGACTGGACAACATCAATGCCATCTGCGAGGCTTGGGGCATGGTAAAGGAATGGTTGGAGTCACGCATATAGCCCATAAGGCTGGGGTGTCTCTGGGACATCTATTTTGAAATGGGACCCATGGGGTTCAAGGAAGTCCATCTGGACCATGCCCAAGTAGGCTTAAAGGCAGCTTCCCTACTCATTACAATGACATCAAGACATGGTGGGCGAGAATAGAGGGTGCCCAGCGGGCTGTATTGGCATGGTCGAGGGGCCCTAGGGGTAACACCGCCACCCTTGAGGACCCCATCCCATGACTGTGGAATAACAAAACTGTGTGATGTAATTTATATAGCCCCTTTTCTACATATTAAATTGAAGGAGAAAACCTATAGTCCTTATTACTAGCTATTAGGATCTAGATGGTCTCTTTGGACAGCCACTAGAAAGCAAAGTACACAGGTTACATTTGCACAGAGAGCCAGTGTCTTACTATAGGAAAGTTGTGCAGGATGGTGTTTGTGGTAGGGATAAAAAAAGAACTTTTTTTAAAGATTCTATTTATACTAGCAAAATGCCCATCATGAATGATGGGGGAGGAGAGGGGATCTGGGAATGGAGAACAGTGTCTGGCCCCACACCCTCCCCCCTGCTGCTCTGTGTCCAGGCCCGCTCTCCCCTGCTGCCACTGCGGGTCCTGCCCCAATCCCCACCTGCCGCCACTCCAGGTCTTGCTTTGCTACCCCACCCATCTGCTACTGTTCTGGGTCCTGCCCTGCTACCTGCCCCACTCCCACCACTGCTCTAAGTCGTGCCCTGCTTCCCTTGCTGGTTTGGGTCCAGCTCCGCTCCACCCCTGCTCCCCGCTGCTCTGCATGTGAGGGGGTGTGGCTCAAGCTTGCATCAGGGTGGGGTACTGTGCTGCCACAGGACATGGTGCAGGCAGTGGCCATGGAGTGGGGAGCACTTGACAGCTCTATGGCATGGGAATTGGCTTTGGAGTGTGGAGCAGGATACACGTGGAGTGTGGCATGCAGCTGCGTGGGTGGGTGGTGTGTGGCCGTGGGGCAGGGCATGGTGTGGCATGGGGAGTGGCCCCAGGGTGTGGCACAGGGCACACAGGTGGGCATGCTGCATGGTTGACAGAGGGGGTTGTGCATGGTGACGGCGCGGGGGAGCACCTGCTGGCTGTGGCTGCATGGTGTGGGGAGTGGCCCCGGGGTGTGATGTGGGGCGCAGGGAGCATGGGGGTAGTGCGTGGCCACGGGACATGGTATGGGGAGTGGCCACAATGGGGGGAGTGCTCGCAGGCTGCAGCTGTGTGGCATGGGAAGCAACCCCGGGGTATGGTGGAGGGCGTGTGGTGGGGTGTGGTATGTAGCCACAGGGCATGGCATAGGGAGCAGCCATGGCGGGGGAGCACCTGATGGCTGGCTGAGGCTACATGGTGTGGGGCTTGGCCCTGGGGTGTGGCACGGGGCATGTCAGGGAACATGGCACATGGCTGTGGGTGGAGAGAGGTGCGTGGTATGGGGAGCTCCCACCAGCTGCAGCTGCCCAGCATGGCTCTGGGGTGTGGCAGGGGGTGTGGTGCACCGGGTAGGGTATTATGTGTGGCCGCAGGGAGGGCTGCAGAGGGGTGTGGCACAGGGAGCAGGCAGGGGGGCATGCCCTACCCCATGGCCTTTGCTGTAGGCGGTGCCGCTCTCCCCCTGCCCACTCCCTGCATGGCACCCCATGGCCTGCAGCCAGCGGGCACTCCTCATTCAGGGGCCCATGACTTCTGGCCGCACAAGGGGCATAGCATGCAGCTGCAGGGCATTATGCAAGGAACGGGCAGCGGGGTGTGGGCAGCACCTGCCAGCTGCAGCGAAGTATGGGGTGGGGCGCATCCCCTGCCCAGTCCCTGTGTGGCATCCTACAGCCATATGCCATGCCCCACCCTGCACACCACACCCCCCTCCCCCCCCCCCCCCCCCAACACCCTGTCACACTCCAGGGCCATGCCATGCAGCTGCAGCTGGTGGGAGCTCCTCATTCCATGCACTGCCCCCTCCGCAGCCATATGCCATGTCCCTCTGTGTGCCCTCTGCCACTCCCCAGGGCCAAGCCCCACACCATGCAGCCACAGGCAGCAGGTGCTCCTCCGCCATAGCTACTCCCCATGCCATGCCCTGTGGCTGCATACCATTCCCCACTGCCATGCGCAGCTGACGCAAAGCATTATGGACAGACAGACACACAGCCAGAAGTGGTTAGGTTTTTATTATATTAGAATGTTAATATTATGAGTTTCAGTATCTTTTTACAAAAGATATTCCTGGCAATTGTATGGAAGTTGTTCTATAGGTATGTTAATGATATTAAAGATGGGGTCTGCTTTTAACTCTGCTAAGTGCAGAAGTTCAAACTATAGTTAGTGAGAGAACAGATTGTTTTGGTAAAATGGCCTTACAGATCTCAACTGAGGCCACATAGAAAGTGACAGATGATCATCATCCGCTAGTGAAAATAATATGTTCTCACTCCCCTTTATAAAGCAAAATTACCTATTTTTAAATAAGAATATGTTTTTCTTCAGACAGATGAGAACCAATACAAGTTGTCAAGAATGATAGGGTAATTCCTTCCCAATGCTTTTTTTTAATGTGTTTTGTGTATAAAGCAAATTCCCTATCCATCACTGATTCACTGAACCATGCTCTGTTTTATGAAATTAAGTTCCTGAAATTGGTATGAGAAAAGACATCTAAATGGTTTGAGTGATCATAAATCTGAGTGATCATATATTGATCTGACAGAAATAACCAGAATTGTATGTTGGTAGGAGAAAGCTCTTAGTTGTCTTGGGGGGGTTTTTTAAATTTTATTTTCTGTCTCAGGCCAAATCAGTTTCAAATTCTATTGACTAAGCAGAGCTCAGTCATTTAAGTCTGTGTGGTATGATCACCAGTAAGTATCCTACCTCCCAGATTCTTCTGCCCTGGCCTTCAGATACTCCCAAATCCATGGCAGGCATCATATGTGCAAGCTCCAAGGCCTTAGGGTTCAGATGCCCCCTAGTCTTGCTTGCCCCTAGCCATGAGTAACTGGTGCCTCCTGAATCTGGGGGTGCACCCGCAGAAGCCACCAATGGCAGCAGCCCTATCGGGGGGGGCACCAGCCCTACCAAGAGCATCAGTGTCGGGCATCAGGGGAAGGGGGGCACATGCTCGTCCATGCACCCCCTACCAGTTGCCTATGCCCCTAGCCAAAAGGCCAAAGGAGCAAGCTAGAGGGAAAACCTGAGAGCAATCCGCCATCACCATAAACTGCATAGCCAAGATCCTCCCATTGGGGCTTTGGTAGACTCCTGCATGTGCCTGCCTGAAGTGCAATGACAGGTCTCCAAATCTCTCAATAAGCATCTGTGCTGAATGACGTCCTGATGAAACATAAAAAGGATAAGCATCTCCTTATATACCTGTTTCTTGCACTTAGCATAGCATCTTATATGCAATGCAAACAGAGATCAAAACACTGTGGACTAGAAACAGCAGGGCCTGTGACTGTATCCTACAGCTTGTGTTGTCACTTCCAGCAGTGAAAAGTGGGTGCAACATGCTACCAGAATGGTAATAGTGTATTTTATTTTAACTCACATGTAAGTGACTACACAAAGTGCAAAGCATTGGAGACATGGTTTCCAGCATATACTACAGACACACATTTGTTAGTTAAAACAAGGGTTCTGGAATTGTAAGTTTTCTTGCTGAGTCTACTCTACATGGAGACTTGGGAATTTTGCTTAGGCCCCTTTTGATTGGAATAGCCCTAAACTGACCGACTTCAATATAATAACAGCAACAACAAAAAGACTACCTATTATAGTACACAGTACAGGAAGGGGAGGGGTAGAATGATTGGGAAGAGAATTTCATCCCTGCCCTTTCCCAAATGTTGGCTGAGAACGAGCAGGGACTGCCATGAAATGCAGGTGCTGTTTGACAGATAACTCTAGGCATTCAAAAGGTCAATGTGCACTTTTTTTATTCGTGTACAGCTGCTGCCTTTTCCTTTTCCTGCCCTTTTCTGTATTTCAAAGATGCTGTAATCATTCATAGTAGCATAATCACTTAATTTAGAACCAACCCACAGTTGCCCATGGAGGAAGGACATGAGGACTGTCTCTTTAGTGCTTTTGCCAGGGTGTTGGGGGACATATAGGAATGGTCATGGAAGAAAAATGCACAAATAATTCCTTTTTGGTGTTGGTGTATTCTCCAGCATAATTCCAACACCAAGACATATCTGGGAATGAGTATGCAGCCCATATGAGGCTTGTAGGTGGGATGATGGACAGCATGGAGAAGGCAAATCAGGAATGTTGACTGGAGACTAGCAGTTCAGATTTGAGCAGCTTTGAAGATTTTCAAAGTTTGCTTTCTTCTGCACAGGAACGAGTGTGCTTGTATATCACTCTATGTAGCTGGGTTGCTTGAGATGGGAAGACCTGCTTGATATCTTACTCAAAGTTCTTGCTCTACCTGGTTCAGAGAAGAGGGTTTCTTTTTCTTTTTATCCCATTCAGGAAAAAGTAGAGATGTGGGAGAGGGGGACTTGTATCACATTCTCCCATGAGCCAAGCCAAGTACTCTAAATCTCCAGCTATACTCACCCAATTAAAATACCTTTGGGTAGAAAGTTTCATGGAGACACCTGTACCTCCATGAAAACCTTTGCCAGAATGAAATTACTTTGAAAACAAGATTGCTTTAAAAGCAGACTACTGCTTGCTGCTACCCCACAGGGCACATCTCTCAAGTCTTTCAGAGTATCATTCGCTCTCTAGAAACGCTCAGCATTTTCTGTTTTCTATGGAAGATGTTTTAGAAGCTATTTACTGGATTTCTGAACTATAATTGTTTAAAAACAAGTTGTTTGACAAACAGCCCAGCCATTTATTTATACAAAAGCTTCTTCAGCCTCAGCTGACTGCTCTCTGGCACTGCAAATTTGGGGAAAAAAAAAAAAAAAAAAAGTAACCGAAAAAGCAATGGTTTACAATGACACTGGGATATATACAGAAGTGAGAAGTATGCCTTTATAGAGATTTAATACATCAAAAAGAGGGGGGGAGGCCCCCCAAATTCTCTGAACTAAAGAGCTACTTACCTTTTCAGTGTTTCCTAACAAATGTGTGCTTAATAGACACATTATGGGTAAATACAATAAGAGCAGCTATCTGGAACAACAAGGACAAGAGCACCAGTGAGAATGAGGGGCCAGCTACCTCCCCACCTGCAAAGGAATAGGAGAGGGGTCAGCCACCTGTGTCAAGCTGTCAGAATCTGTTCAGAAGAATTGCTAGAAATAAACTAGTTAGGCTTGGCAGCCATGGTTTAGGTAGATTATATACTTTGTCACAGTCCCCAGCTAGCTTCCTTTGTGGTGGTAATCCCACTGTATGGTAGATGAGGACAGAAGCCGTGGCTGAAGGGATTTAATAATGGCCGGATCAAGACGTGGAACTGCAAAGAGCCAAGATGGAGACATCCATTCTCCATGTAGATGTCCCTAGCCTGCTGTAGCTCTCTAAGGATACTTTGAGTTTTTAGGAAGACTCATTCCACTACTATAGGTGAGAAGGAGCGAGTGAAAACCTTCAAGAGGAAATTTGACTTCCTCACAGATGATTCTTCCCCTTTTGTTAAGACAACCAGCCTGTGGGAAGGAGTTGCCCCACGCATATTAGCTCTCCAGGCTAAAATTACTTTACTTTTCTTTGCAGGTAAAGAACTAATGAGATGCAAGTCAAAGCTTTCCCAACCCAACAGTACTCTGCTTCCCCCATCCTCATCTCCCTTTTCAAACATCTCTGCTCAGATTTTGTTTGAGTGTATGATCTATAAAGTGAGCATAGGACTACCATAAAATAAAGTACAGCACAAAAGCTACAGCAAAAGACTCTTCTAAAAGGCATTCTTGGATTAGAGAGAGACCAAGAAACTCCCGAAACATTGACTATGTATAGCTACAGCCAGAAGTGTAACTGGCCAGTTCTGTGCCGCCCTGGGTGCTGGTGGTTCATGGCATAGAAACAGCATTTGAACGCTTGTTGCTGGGGAGGAATAACACATCACCTTCTGTTTTTTGCTACTGACCCATGTGTCAAGCTGACAAAAAACCACTAGTTTCTGGTGGCAAAAAAGAAATTACATCTCCCTCCACAGCAGTAAATATCCAGCTGCTGCTTCTACCACATGCACTCCACTGCTGCTCTGTCACAGCTGGAGCTAGAGCAACAGAAGGGAGGATGCCAGAATGGGGGGGGGGGGGGGGGGGGGGGGGGAGATAGAGGGGGTGAGGCACCCCATCTCAACTCCATCTCAGTGTCTTCCCCTGCTCTTTGGCAGCATCTGGACCTTGTGCCCACCTCACCCACCTATCTTTATGCTACTGGCCACAACTTAATTTTGCAGCTCTTACAACAGATATCTGTGTAGGTTTTTAAAAAAGAAGACACATTCTCTATCTTTCGGCTCAGTATTCAAACATCTTAATAAACATCTCTGATGGAAATAAAACTGGGTCAGTTCAATAGAAAATTGATTAGAAAAGGCTGTGATCTAACAGAATGGAAACTAGTCCAAGAGATTTAAAGTTCATCCCATTTCTTTGTAGTGCTGCTTCCTATGGTCCTGACACACCCGGTACACAATTAGAAATACCTGATGTCTCTCGTCTCTCATCAGGCTAGACAAACAGCCAGTACTGGACTATAGTAGATGAACATCCCCCGTAAAACTGAGGCTGTGTGAGGTCCTTGTTTCAGCTTAACAAGTCATTAAGTCTCTCTCGGCCAAAAAACCTCAAGTGGCTAATTCAGTTCTACCTCCTACTTTCCTTTTAGAAAGAAAAGAGGAAAAAAAAGGAGGCAGGGAGGGGAAAGGAAGGAAATCAGGAGCATATTTCCATTTTGTTCTGTTGCTTGAAGAAGCAAAGATATGGTATGACAATCATTCCTCCCTACTGCCACCACAGCTGAGAAATAAACACGATTTTTTTTCCCAGAATGCAGTGGCAAATTGGAAATGTTTTTCCCAAATCAGGTTATTTTGGTGTCTTGCAAAGGATTGATGGAAATCTCCATATGGTTCTGAAAACTGGACATCAGCTCCTGTCCAGTTTGTTTTCTCCCTTCTCCTCTGCTTTGCTTTCACACTTTTATAAAAATATGACAATGACTTGGAAGGGATGTCTTTAAGGGAGTAGAGAGATAGAAATACTAGGCTTTTTATTGCATTCCTCCATCCCTCAAGGCTCTCATCGCTTCTATCTCCCTCTGATTTAAAACCAAAACAAAACAAAAAATACCTCTGCTTTTGCAAAAGACTGAAATCAAAACTGGTTCTGAATATAAATGTACACTCCACCACCAGCCAACAATTGGGTCCTGATTTTGAATGAAACTCTAACTCTGTGTCATCTTTGCTTGCGGTGGGAGAAAGACTGGCCTAGTGATGCAAATATTGGAGTGGGAGCTATGAAGCCCCCGCTCCATGCCTGGGTCTGCGACAGTTTTCCTGCTTGGTCTCTGGCTGGTCACTTGATCATTATTTGCCTTTACTCCCTGACTGTAAAATGGAAATAATAATCCTTATCTCAATTTGTGTTGGCAAGATAAATCCATTGATATGTTGTAGGATGCAAAGAATGGGTGAAGGGCAGCCACGTAAGAGCTTTGTTCAATCCACTTACACTGTTTCCTTTCCACAGGCCCTTGGCTGGTAATGGGATGCCTCATAGAAGTAGGCACTGTGCCTGTTCATATATTCTTGAGACCACCTCTGTTGATATGCAGCCAGGTATGGGAGCAGGCATACAAGCTAATAACTGTGACATAGATGGTGTCGCAGGGCACTAAGTTCCTGCTCTGCTAGGAGCAGGACACCTACCTGGGGAGAGCCCAAAGAGCCAGGCAGGAGCCCAGGTGCAGGTTGCCATGGCAACTGGCTAAGGAGGAAATTAGTCAGCACCTATACCTGGTGAGCTGGCAGGAAGGGGCAGGGCCTTGGGCCCATAGAAACACCAGGCTGAAACTAAGGGAGGCAGTTCGCTGCCGGCGGCTAAGGAGGAAGGAGCCCTCTTCGAGTGAGAAGGGAAAGAGGCCTGACTAATCTCTGCTCCGGGTAATGGTAAAGGGGCAGAGCACACCTTTGGTAGCCTATGTTATGTTATAGCCCAGGGACTTATGTTTTGTTTGTAGTTTTATAATACCGGTGGTTTGGGTAAGGCTATTTCATAGTTTCATAGTTAGTAGGGTCAGAAGGGACCTGAGCAGATCATCAAGTCTGACCCGACCCGACCCCCTGCCATGGCAGAAATGAGCAGTGGGGTCAAACAACCCCAGCGAGGTGTTCATCCAGCCTCCTCTTAAAGACCCCCCAGGGTAGGAGCCAGCACCACTTCTCTTGGAAGTTGGTTCCAGATCCTAGCCGCCCTGACAGTGAAGTAGTGCCTCCTGATGTCTAGTCTGAATCTACCCTCTGCCAGCTTGTGACCATTATTTCTTGTCACTCCTGGTAGTGCTCGGGGGGAACAGGGACTCCCCCAATGCCTGCTGGTCCCCTCTGACTAGTTTGTAACAGGCCACTAGATCCCCCCTCAGCCTTTTCTTGTGGAGGCTGAACAGGTTCATGTCCCTTAGCCTTGCCTCGTAGGGCCTGCCCTGCTGACCCCTGATCATGCGAGTAGCCCTCCTCTGGACCCTCTCAATGCTGTCCACATCCGTCCTGAAGTGCGCTGCCCAGAACTGGACACAGTACTCCAACTGCGGCCTGATTAGTTTTGCATAGAGGGGGAGGAGCACCTCCTTGGACCTGCTCGAGATGCATCTGTGGATGCATGACAAGGTACAGTTGGCCTTCCTGACCATGTCCCCACACTGCTGGCCCATGTTCATTTTGGCATCAATAATGACTTCCAAGATCCTTTTCTGCCTCTGCACTGACGAGAAGGGAGTTCCTCAGCCGGTAGGTATGCTGCTGGTTCTTCCTCCCCAGGTGCAGCACCTTGCACTTGTCAGTGTTGAAACCCATCCTGTTCTCACCTGCCCACCCCTGTAACCTGTCTAGGTCCAATTGCAGCCTATTCCTCCCTTCTAGCGTGCCTACTTCCCCCCACATCTTAGTGTCATCTGAGAATTTGAACAGGGTGCTTTTTACTCCCTCGTCCAAGTCGCTGATGAAGATGTTGAACAGCGAAGGCCCAAGGACCGAGCCCTGGGGAACCCCACTGCTCACATCCCTCCTGGTCAAAAATGACCCGTCCACCACCACTCTCTCTGGGTGTGGCCCTCCAGCCAACTAGTGACCCATTTGACTGTGTAGGTGTCGACACCACGGTCCCCTAGTTTTTAAATGAGAATGGGGTGAGAGACAGTGTCGAAGGCCTTCTTGAAGTCCAGAAAGACTACTTCCACTGCTACCCCTACATCTAAGGATTTTGTGACCTGGTCATAGAAGGCCATCAGGTTGGTTTGGCAAGATCTGCCGCTAATGAACCCATGTTGGTGGCCCCTAAGCATAATCTCCCTTGCTGTTCCCTCGCGGACATGCACCAGGATAACTCTCTCAAAAAGCTTCCCCAGGACCGAGGTAAGACTAACTGACCTATAGTTTCCTGGGTCCTCCTTCCCCCTTATTTGGGGAAGGAGGAGGCCTCATTGGGGCCCACTACAAAGTGGAGACTCTGGCTCCAGAGAGGGTGCAGCATTTTGTGGGGCGCCAGAGCGGGCGCAGCATTTGGTGGGGTGCAGAGACCCTGGCACAAGAGAGGGCACGGTGACAGGGCTGCGGAGAGCCCAGTGAGGACAAGGGGCCGAAATACAACAAGGTCGAGGCAAGACAACGCGATTACCATCTGCGAGGCTTGGGGCTGGGTAAAGGGACGGTTGGAGCCATGCATATAGCCCATATGGCTAGGGTGCCCCAAAACACCCATTGTGAAACAAGACTCATGAGGGTCTGGGAACCCACAGGGTCCAGTAAGTCCATCAAACCATGTCCAAGAGGACTTAAAGCCAGCCTCCCTATTTTCATATTTTTCATCAAAGACGTGGCAGGTGAGAACTGAGGGTGCCCATCAGGCCCAAATTGGCAGAGTCAAGGGGCCTTAGAAGAACACGGCCATCCTTAAGGACCCCATCCTGTGACAGATGGCATCAGATAATAATGGGTGAATTGCAAAACATTTGGCTTTTGAATTTAGTTTAGTTACTGGGTAATTTTGCGTGCTTCACCAGATAACTTCAAGCCCCTGAACCTGGGATACATCCTTTTCTCAAAGAATGCTATGACGAAATTTCTGAGACTTCAGTTTTCAGTCATGGATACAGTTCCTCAAACAATCCTATCCTGCCTCACGTTTCATCATTTCTCCTTCTAGGGTAGACCAAAAACCATAGGTGGAGAAACCCTTTCAAAGTTTGACTGGACCCTAGAAACTGATTAAAGAACATGGAAGGTCTCCTTTTCCCCAACCTAGTCACAAAACCTTGAAAATATTATGTTTTTGGAGGCATGTATAAACAATATAACAAACCAGCAACATAAGTTTCAAAATCAGAAACTTCCTTCTAGCTGCCGGGTTCCCATACACAGTCAGTGTAACTCCAAGTTACCAATAATTATTTCTTCCAGGAATCACTCTCCCTCTCTCTGTCTCTGTTTCTGCTCAGGCTTCACCCAACCATGTTGATCAGTAAATTAGATGTTCAATGAAGCTTCCCAATGTTCACTTGACTTCACAGTCCCTTACCCAGTCCTCTCTCACTTGTAAAATCACTAGCCAGTTCAAGTTGATATTTCAGACAGCCAGTAAACATGTCCACGCTGGTGATTGATCCCGGGTGTTTCTGAACAGCCTAATGAGTACATATATTGAGATATACGCATTTTATCACATCAGGCTTTACAACTCTTCCCTTAGGATACATTTTATGGAAGCAATAAGATTTTTACAGCTTCTGGAAAGCCTCAGGTTCTGAATAGCAGATTTATATGCCATCTAATTTGAGTAATACTACATTTGTAAATCGCGGTCATTGGACTTGAACATATGCAGCCAGGATTCAAAATACCCTGTTTAAAGGATTTGGCCTTTTTAAATGCAGAATTAGTACTTAAAATCTGGAGGGCACAGAGATAAAATATCCATTATAGTAAGAATTTTAAATAGAAAGGCTGTAGGTGTTTTAAAGTTGAGCAATCGTGCCTATAAACTTAATTCAGCTTTTCTCTCAGAAAAGTACTACAGATATTGTTAAATTTGACCTCATGTCATATTTGTCATACTATATATTAGCATTTTTATAGTGAGTGCAGAAAAATTAAATACGAAATTAAATTGCCGTTATAGCCTTACCATTTGCAGTTGCTTAAAACTTCTTCAAACCAATCTTTTTTTGGGTTTACTAAACAAAAGGAATTCCTTAAATCAGAAATATTAAGCCTGTCAAAGATTCAAACTCGGAGGTTGTCACTTACTATCTGTGAATGTCAGGTCCTCTCTTGACCTCACTGGAATTTAAGGCGTGTCAACACAGCTTGATGCATTGTCAGGAAGTGAGACCCAAACTAGCTTAGGATATGAACAGGCATTCCCACTTTCCCATCTTTCTCGGAGAGGGAGCAGCACAGTCTTTCCAAACCAGGATTACCCTGGTTTGGGGAAGGCATGGGGAACAGCGCCTCTCCTCCTCCCGGTCCTGGTGGGGAATGGAGCAGTGGAGAAAGACTTCTCTACACCTTCCTCAAGACCAGGGACCCTTTTTCTACAGGAGCAGAGTAGAGGAAGCAGTGGAGCAAAGTCTCCATCTGTTCCCCAGACCAAGCAGTCCTCAGTCTGAGGAACAGGCAGAGAGCATTGTTTGCTGCTCCATGAGCCTTCTGGACCAAACTGGGAAGGCAGTGGAGCAGTGCACAGGTGTTCACTTTTGAGAGGGAAACTCTCACAGGAGAGATTTTGCAAGAGTCAACCTGGAAATTCTTTCTCCCAAAGGGGCCATGTTTCCTCTGGGAGAAATTGAATCAGTGCATGTACACTCCTAGTTTCTACTGGCAGAATGGCAATTCTTCCAATAGAAATGTAACACTTCTACATGGCCTCAGTTACCAGAAGCTATGTTAGCATAGCAATCAGCCCTCACTAGTAAATCCCGCTTTGTAGCGAGTCAAATCAGTTCAAGAGAAGTGCCACACTCCCATGACCATGTTGTTTCTGGCACCTGGGCTAGATTTTTTCAGTGCTAGCATATGTATCTTTATACAGGGCATAGCATTCCACTATGTAGGCACATCCTAAATGGGCCAAATTCTGCTTTCTGCTGAAATACCTGGGAACTGTATTTGTGTAATTGATAGCAGAATTTAGTTCCCGGTGAGGCTAGGCTAATCAATTATTAAGAAGCTGGGAGTGGCACACAAGACTAAAGACATTTAAAGGTCAGATTTTGCTTCATACTGACAAGATATTGTTGATTTCAATGGACTGACCCCTGATGTTTGTTGCTATATGTGAAAGGAAAGTTGAGCGCAAAGGTGGGAGAGGAATTGTTTAGCATAACAATATGGAGTTGCTACAAATAATGGGTGGTAAATTCTATTGAAAATCAATGATGTGCAAAATGGGAAATCATCCCTACATTATTTTCTTTCTAAAACTAGAGGAGTCTAATCTTAAAGGTTTCACATAATAGGCTCATACTCTTCCTCTTGGAAGATTATTCCACCAGTTGATAAATTGTGCTGCTAATAAGGTTTCACTGGATGCCTCTATTTGTTCACTAATGTGCCCTAGTTATTGTGCATTAAGTTCAGTACTTGGTTAATCAAGTACTAAATCAATGTACAGTAACTCAGTACTATGCTGTAGCATCGGCACACAGGTTTATAGTGACGCTTACTGCACAGTAGCCTACATTTTTGTCCAGTTTCTTTGTCCAGATTAGCACAGTTTTTGCCCTACATGCCACTGTGCAGTGTTATTAGGCTACTGCGCAGTTAGCATCTCGTGTAGACACGCCCACTGTTACTTTTTTTCCTTTCCTTAATCTCTACACATCAGGTAGTATGTCCTTAAGCACATAAATGACACACGTGATTTCCTAAATCACATAAATAGGACTTTCAAGTCTTGTTGAAAGAAAGAAGTAAGAACCAATTATATGAGACCTTTCAGAACTAGACTAAATGTGGTGCTGGAAATTGCACTATAGGAAATGATTCTGCATTGGCACAGGAAAAGGACAAGTTAGTCGAGTTTCATTGCTATGTTTAAACAGTACTAAGCAGAATTGAAGAAACCAATGTGGAACCTGAACTGTAGGATAAATGCTGTTCAGTTGTCAGTGTTTGCAGTAAGGGGAGCCAAGTTCTACTCTTTTACACAGGTGCAGCTTCTCAGAAGTTAATGATCTTCCCAAGTGTCACCAAGGACAGCATTTAACTGGCTGTCTTCATCTGCGCTCTATTTTTTCCACAGGTATAGGAACACTCTCTTTCCTGCTCTTTAAATCTAAAGTAAGATCATCTTCTGTGACACAGGTGGGGATGCTGTCTAATATTCATTGATCTGTCTTGGTTGATGACTCAAGTGTGAGGAGGTGGAGGTCCTTTCTGATAGTTACTTAGATTATATTTAAGGGCTGTTAAGAGAAATTTCTTTGTGAGGAGCTATAATGGCTCTAGCTCACGCTTCTGGAGGGAGCATCCAAATCCAGTTGGATCTGCAATCTGATAAGTTATTAGTACAGTATATATGACTCATGAGTCAGTGGACCTGAGCCCTGCTCTAAGGGTGGAAGAAACGCACGATTTTACCATATTGCAGGTAAGAAGCAAAACACTTTCTGAGAACCAGAAAGGGGGAGAGATACAGTGAGCCTTGTAACCATGACACCTTTCTACTCCTAGTCTATCTTCATTTAACTAGTGCAGATGGAGAGCATTAATCTTTCAGCACCTGCTGCACAACTATTTTGTGCCCTATCCTAGGGAAACTGTTCTTGCTCTCAAGTCTCCCTATCAAGCTTATTCATTCAGTCTGCACGCAGGGTTCTGGATTTGGCCCTAAACCAGAAGTATGATTTCAGCATTTACCAATTTCAGGTCTGATTAACACTAAAATTAGTCAGTGAAATCCCAGACGTGCAATCCTGCAGCAATAAAACTATATAGGAGATTCAAAATTTTGGGAAAGAAATAAAATTATTCTTGGATTCCAACATATTATTACAGAACATTATATGTACATAAAAATATTAAAAACCAGTAATAGCAAATACCTTGACAGTGTAATTAAAATAGTAAAATATATTATACTGTTCATTCTATTTCTCTGAATCAAGTGCAAATAAAATACACCCGGCTCAAATTCTCCTGTGACTTCAAACATTCAAACTCAGCTATTCCACATAGAAGCATTTTCCCTCCTATTCCAGAGAACTCATCTGCAGGGGCAAATTCCTGTTCCTGGAGAAGGCAATAGGCATTTTGCCACTGACTTCAATACAACCAGGATTTCATTTCAGTTGTGCTGTTTTGCTTTGACATCTTCCAGCCCTGCTGGGCTCCTTGTACCACTTTGTTCCATTCCTCTCTCATACACTTCATTCATTTTATCCGTGATTGACAAACAACTATTTCTGGCAGGCACAAGGGGTGGCAGAGGATGTTGAAATACTTGGCAAACTGTGTCCATACAAGCAGCTGACTGTCATGGCTGCTGCAAGCATCTTGGAGATACTTTTCCTTCTTTCATTGCAACAATCAGACTCTAAATATCTTTCACATAAATAGTTGGCAAAAACATCCAGCTATCTTTCTTTTTTTTTTTTTTACTGTGGTAGCTGATTCTGGCTAGTCTATTCATCTGTTCCTTATGCTAGATGAAGCTGTGCTAGGATTTCAATTTAGTTCTTCAATTGATTTTTAGTTTTGTGCTCACTTAATTGCCACCAGGATGCGTAGCTGGCTTTTCAAGAGGCAATGGAAAGGCTTAGAGAACATCAGAGCTTTCAAATGACTTTTGGACAGTCTCTTTATGCCAAAAAATGTGTCTCAGACTTTTCAGACTCTTGCAGACTCATGCCTAGTTATTAAGGAAAATCCCTCAGACTGTGATATGAATGTATTGAAATTTCAGTCAGGGTAAGTATCATGGCAGCAAGTCAATAAATAAGGATTTTTGCAGATCTTGGATTTACATCTTTGCTGGTTTGATCTCCCAGAGGTAAATCCCCACGCACCGCTCTGCAGCTTTCCTTCCCCCTTTTCACCCCTCTTTTCCGAGAAACCACACCAACAGTCTTTCTCTGACTCTCTTGTGATTTTTTAAATTTTTATATCATGGTTCCTCCATATATTTGTCTTCAGTCATGTTTTTTTAATCAACCTAACCAATGCTAGATGTATAGTGAATTAAAAATACAGATGACATGGAAATATGTACTGGGCTTCAGATGACCTGGTAACTAAAGGCATTTATACATGTGCTCCTTGAAGGGAGGTGGGGGGAAGGAGAAGCAGGGGCACTTTTATTAGAGCAGCCTCAAGAACCTGAGCCTCTTGGAGCAGCTCTAATTAAAGCACCCAGAGCATCTCGTGTATCAGTGTCCCTGTGCTTCAAGATAGTGGTGGGAGTGCTTTATCTAAAGCTCATTGAATGAGCTTTAGATAAAGTGGCTCTGCTGCCATTTTGAAGCACAGGGACCAGTGGCATATCGTGGGTCTCTGGCACTCAGGAGCCAATACTTGCTTTCCCCCCCCTCCCCTCCCATCCATGGCTAAAGAGCAGTAATTGCCACAATCTAGCAGACTCAATTAATCTTGATCCAGCAGACTCAATTAATCTGCTCGTGTATAAGCACCCTCAGTGGTTAAGTTCATTCTGGATGTTCAGTGGGGATAGGAGTGGCTCTCTGGGGAGGAAGGTCCTAGATTGCAAGTTAGGTGGAACATTCTTGATCAACAATTCACATAAATAGGTGTTTCTCAAAGATTCAGTGTTAATACAATCATCTGTTCTTTAGAACACATAATTTTCTCATCCCAATTTGAAATATTTCAGAGCAGATTCTGTAAACTCTTATTTCTGTTGACCTTTGTGGTCAAAAGTGGAAGCCAGATTCAAATTTCTTTTAGTTCTTGGAGCCCTCATTCAGACACGTACCTAGTCTGCTGAATCTGGCTAGGTCCAAAAGTATTACAGAAACTATGTTTTAACAGGAACAGAGATTCATTATATGACAGGATACAAAAGATGTGTAGGGTATAAGATTATTGCTGCTATTATAGAATGTTTTCTATTCTCTTGATTGGCTTGATGACTTCATACATTTATTCTAGTACAAAGAAGCATGTCCTGAGCTATTGGGAGCTGTTAACAACAGCCTCATCATTGCCTCTTTGGGAACCATATAATTGTTACAAATAGCATGTGTGTGTAATTAAAACACTATTCTTAGTAAGTAATTTCTGTACCTGGCAGTGCTGCAGAATAAGTCAGTTTAAAAGCCATGTAGGTACAGCTTGCTTTGCATCGCTGCCAGGAGCTGGCAGTGAGTCTCCAAGGAAACTTAGTCTTGCAAAGGTTTAAAATTGTAATATGTCCTTGAGCTATTTACACCCAAAGCTAGTATGCAGAGACCTCAGGCCTGGGACCACATCAGGGAAACTCAAATTAAGTGGAAAGATAACTCACCTTTCAATACATGGGAGAGTGTCTTAGTGGGTAACTAAGGTGACATCCTGTTAATTCTAAGTACTGCAGAACATCAGGCAGAGTTCCCCCTTGACTGAATTTCCAAGCATAGATGTTTTGCCAGCACAGCCTTGGAGTCTCTCTCCATCTTTCTCTAAGTCATCTTAGGGTGATATGTTTACTCTGGAGTAATTCATCTTTACCCTGGGGGACAAGTGGAGCTGACATACACCATTCAGTCTTACAGCAAGGTAAGTCACTTAACTCCAGGGTAAGGTTCCTTTGTCATAGCTCTACACAAGAGTAGGTTCCATCAGTATGAATGGTGGCCACCCATTCTAGTCCATTGAATTGCAGGATAGCCCTTTGCTCAATGCAAACAGGTTTTCATCAGCTTCCCCATACTTTTTGGCAAGGTAGTGTTATATTGCTAGCTGTGAGCAGCTATTCTGAGAGGGCTGGCTGTATCTATCTGCTCTGGACTCCACTGTGATTTTAATTCTGAGTAAAATCCAAGGTGAATACCCAGAGGTTAGTGTGTCATGTGTCTCTGCCCCTAGAAATTATACTGTAATAACAACTTTATAACATACACAGCTAGAATGAACTGATATATTGGATTTATTCCATATATCTGAAATCTGATTTACTTACTGCCTTTAAAACTATATGTATGAATGAAGGTAGGGTTCAATGGCACATACCTTGTTTAAAAGAATCTGGATCAGCCCATACAATACAGATCCTACTTTCAAATGTGCATTGGATTCTCCCCCTCCCCACCACAGCCCACTCTCTCCAATAGGAGACACCCACATGTATACCACAGCAGAATTTAGTCCCAGTTTTGGTGTTTAATGGTTTGAGATCTTAATGGATTGGAATTCCTGTACAGTTAGTTTAACCTGTTCATAAAGATGCAGGTTGCACCACAGAGTGGCCATATTGATTCCATGTGTAGCACAAGAAACCAGAATGGCTAGAATGCCTCCACTGGCTTCAGTGGAGCCTTAGATTTTCTTGGCATGCCTTAGACCAGGGATGTTGAACTCATCCAGCCCCACAGGCCAGGTGAGGGTTGCTGGGCCAGTCTGCAGGTTAGATTAGGGCTATGCACTGAAGAAAACACGTACTTGTGCTATATACAGAGTGAGCCAGAGTGGGGCTGGTGTATGCTGCAAGTGGTGCAAAGCGCTGGACCAGCCATGGACACTGCATGCAGCCCAGGGGGCCAGCATGGGGCCATGTGCTACATGCAGTGCTCCAGCAGATCAGCCCTGTGCACTGGCTCTGTTGTGCATAAACAGCTTGGGGCTCAATCTGGACCAGCCCTGGAGCCAGCACTCAGGGCCAGTCCAGTGTGAGTGCCACATGCAGGAATAGCACATACCCTGCACCAACCCCACTGTGCTGCGTGCAGCGCCCATAGTGCCAGGTCCAACCCACACATCAGACTGGCTCCCCATGGCTTGCAGGGTCAACTTAAAACCCATAGGATGGATAATAGGGCTCTTTGGGCTGGATCCAGCCTGCAGGCCATATGTCTGACACCCCTGCCTTAGTTCCTCAGGAATTACATACGTTACTGTGCAGACCAATGCACATTTTTAAAATGTAAGTTTCCTGGATGTTTTACAGTTAGTTTAGAAAAAGGCTCACAGAGTCTCTAAAACAGTGTTCACATAAATTAGATGCTCTTATCCTGCTCCGGTGCTTCCAAGTTCAGCTGAAATCTACAAAAGCCACAAATAAGTGTAGATTCATAGATTGTAAGGCCAGAAGGGATCTTGAAAGGTCATCGGATCCAGCCCCCTGCACCAAGCAGGAAAAATAATTGGGGGTCAGGTGACCCCAGCAAGTTGGCTGTCTAGTCTCCTCTTGAAGATTTCCAAGGTAAGTGATTGCACCACCTCTGGAGGGAGCTTATTCTACAGTTTGGACACCCTGATGGTGAAGAAGTTTTTCCTAATGTTGAGCCTAAATCGATCTTCCAGGAGTTTGTGGCCATTACTCCTGGTTTTCCCCTTGGGTGCCCTGGTGAACAGTTGCTCACCTACTCCTTGATGTACTCCCCAAGTGTGGCAGTAAGCTGCTATCAGGTCCCCTCTCAGCTTTCTTTTACTCAGGCTGAAAAGTCCCAGATCCCTCAGCCTTTCCTCGTACGGCTTGCCTTTTAAGACTCTGATCATATGGGTGGCTCTTCTTTGAACTCTCTCAAACTTGTCCACATCCTTGTTAAAGTGTAATACCCAGAACTGGATGCAGTACTCCAGCTGCAGTGTCACCAGTGCTGAGTAGAGCAGAAGAATCACCTCTTTGGTTTTGCTGGAGATGCATGCCAAAGTATTATTTGCCATACTAGCTACAGCATCACAGTGCTGGCTCATATGCATACTGTGGTCTATTATTACCCCCAGGCCTCTTGCATTCATGGTGCTAGTCAGTCTGGTGCTGCCAAGACTGTAGGTGTGTTGGGGATTGCTCGTCCCAAGGTAGAGCACTTTACCTTTCTTGACATTGAACTTCATCAGATTCCAATCCACCCAACTTGATTGTCTGTCTGGGTCTGCCTGTAACTGTAGCCAGCTTCAAGCATGACCACAACTTGGTATCGTCCACGAACTTGGCCAGTGAGCTCTTCACCCCCACATCCAAATGGCTAATAAAGAAGTACTGGACCAAGCACCAAACCCTGTGGGACACCGCTGCCCACTTCTCGCCAGGATGATGCTGATCTATTCACTACGACTCTGGGTTCAATCTTGCAACCAGTTTCTCACCCACCTGATTGTCTTGGAGTTAAGCCCACAATCCTCCAATTTTCTTGTGGGGATGTGCTGGGATACTAGATCAAAGGACTTTTGGAAGTCAAGGTATACAATGTCAACCTGCTCTCTTGTGTCCAGGTGGTGAGTTACCTGGTCATAGAAGGAGATGAGGTTGTAAGGCAAGACCTGTCTGCAATGAAGCCATGCTGGCTGTCATTCAGAATCTTACCTTCTTCAAGCTTATTGCAGATAGACTCCTTGATGAACTTTTCTAGTATTTTCCCTAGGATGGATGTTAGGCTGATTGGCCTATAGTTACCCAGGTCCTCCCTCCTGCTCTTCTTGTGGATGGGCACAACACTGGCCCTCTTCCAGTCCTCAGGGACTTCTCCTGAGCACCGTGAGTTGTGGAAGAGTTTTTCCAGGGGATCCACAATGACTTTGGCCAGCTCCTTCAGCATTTTCAGATGAAGATCATCCGGTCCCACTGACTTGTATAACATTTAATTGTAATAATTGGGCATACACCAATTGTATGGCAATAGTAGGAAGGTGATTATACCTACTGAGCTCATCCTCTACTCTACCTGGCATGGTTTTCCCCTTGGTCTGGTGAAAGACCAAGGAGAAGTAGTCATTCAGGAGCTTCACTTTCTCCTGGGTGCCAGTAACCAGCTCTTCCAAGTTGTTGAGCAATGGCCCCACACTCCCATTCGTTTTCCTCCTATTCCCTATGTACCTAAAGAAGGACCTCTTGTTGTCCTTGATTCCTGTTGCTAATCTAAGTTCGGTTGCCACTTTAGCCTGTCTTATCTGTTCCCTGCAAATGTGGGCTTTCATGGAATAGTCTTCCTTGGGACCTGCCCTGAACTTCCATTGCTTTTAAGTCTCTTTATTCTTTCTTAAGAGGAACGTGATATCCCTGTTTAGCCAAGAGTGCTTCCCAGCCCTTCTGTTACCTTTTCTCTGCATGGGAATGGATTTCCTTTGTGTTTCAAGGTTTGTGTCCTTAAGGAACAACCACTTTTGTGCACACCTTTCACCTTTGGTCCCTGGTCCCATAGCACTTGCTCTACCAATGACCTAAGCTTGTTGAAATTTGCATTTTTGAAGTCCAAAACGTCTATCCTGCTATCCAATTTGTCTGCCTTATGTCAGACAGTGAACATGATGGTTTCATGGTCACTGTTGCCCAGACTTCCCTCTATATTTAAGTCGATCACCAGGTCATCTCCTTTGGCCAGGACCAAGTCTAGGAGAGCATCACCTCTGGTTGGCCCATGCACCCCCTGAAGCAGGAAGAACTCTTTGACACAGGTCAGGAAGGATCACAACTGATCCAACTTGGCCGAGTGTTCCTCCCAGGAGAGATCTGGATAATTAAAATCCCCCTTGACAACCATGTCACGTACACATGCGGCCTCAGTCAATTCTCGGGTAAACTCCAGATTGAGTTTTTCCCCCTCATTTGTCATTGTGTGTCCAGGTGGAGTCATGGTTCTTCCTGGGCAGTTCCAGCTTCAGAATTGAGGCCCTGGGGTCTGAACAAATGTACTTTTAACTAGAGCATTAGGCAAGAAATCTGTAAAAACAGTGCTCAGTTTTAAAAGTACAGTCCCTTCCTTTCTATTTTTAAGAGGTGGCCAAAGAAGATGCATTTTACATAAGACTGATCACAAATCGTTTATAGCCATCTACAACTACTTCTTGCAGTCTCACCTTCCCTACTGTAGTCCTGTAACCTTACTTCAGTTGGGTCCTAGCAGTCCTCAGTGTGGTGGAGGGTAGATACACAAAACTTGTCCAAGGGAAATTCAGCAGGAGGTGAAAACGAGTAGATAAATGTGTTAGTCCCAACTGTTTCACAAAATAAAGCAGGGGTGACAGGAAATAGAAATGTGTGTGTGCATGTGTGTGTGTGTGTCTATATATATATAATGGGAGTCTGAGTTTTACCTGTAGCTGTGCTTAGGACCATGGCAAAGCCTGTACCATTGTCTACTAAATAGACAACATTCTAGACTGCAATACTTTGTGTGCGTGTTTAAGGTTCAAAGAAAAAAAACTTCAGTATCTGCATTCATACTTCCAGAGGTGGATCTAGCAGCGGTGCAGCGGTACAGTTGTATCCCCCTCTGATTCTTGGTCCAGTCAAAGTTTAAAACTGGCAGTGGCAGCAGTGACGGAGTCACTTGACTTCATGGCTCATTATAATCTACCTTATTTCTTCTCAACTCTTCATTCCACAGGTGTTAATGACCCTCTATCCTTTTTTAATAGTCTTGAGGTTCCACTAATGAATCTATTCTTTCTGCTGCAATTCTGCTGTCTGGTGGCTGCTCCTGGCAATGAAGGCCTGAGGACTGTTTTTAACTCTAGCTAAAAACATTAACGGAGGCATGGAAACATTAACTCAGGTGTGGAAATAACTTTCAGTGAAGCACTGGATGCACTGTCAAGATGCTCAAGAAAGCTTGATTTTCTTTTATGAATCTGAAAAAGATATCCATTTAATTCAAATGACTACAGGACTAAAGAAACAACAACTTTTGATTATTTTTGTTGTGTTTTTTAATATATAATGCATGATATAGAAAATGAATGCACACTCCAGTAAATCTGTTTGTTTCTTTGTTGTTCTCTGACTGAATAATACAGGTCCCTAGTATATAAATAAAGCTCCTAGTTTCATTTTACCTGGAGAAAAATGTGATCAGATTCACCCAAAGAACCTAGTCTGCCTATGTCCTTAGACCAACATGGCTACAACCTACACCCCGTAACATGGAAGATATCGCATTCAGCCGTTTGAAATGGAAACTGTAAGAGCACACACCAACTGCTGAAACCTCCTTAGCCTGACAAAGGGATTTTGTAGCCAAAAGCTTGCTTAATAATTGTTTTCCAACTATTTAAGTTGGTCTAATAAAAGATATCAGATTCACCCAAAGAACCTTGTCTGCCTATGGCCTCAGATCAACACGGCTACAACCTACACCTCTGTGTTTTCTGATGCACCACACCGTCTGCACTCCCATTTTCAAAATCCTAGATCTGCTCATTCATATTTCTGAGTAACGCTGCTCACATAATGCCATTTATCTCATTAGCAACAAGAACATTCTCCCACTAAAAGTCTGGTTGCCATGTGTGACTCAAGAGGTGCGTCTACACATTCATTATTGCACCGTAATTATAGAGCATTAAGTTTAGTACCTGTAATAACTTAATGCACCATAATTGGTGCTACTTATTAGTGCAAACTAATGCTTTTTTGTGACACTTAATGCTCACTGGACTAAGTCTACTGTGCATTAACGCGTTAACATGGTTTTTGCCAGCTGTGCTAATGCACAGCAGAATTAGTCCAATGGGCATTAAGTGTCACTTGTAGATGCACCCAAGGTTCCCAGAAGTTAGCATCTCTCACCAGTAGTCTTCCTCTCCACCAATACGCTGCCTGGCCTCTGTATGGGACAGAAAGAGAGACAAGCTTTGTAGGTGGCTTCCCTATTCCAACTGTCTCTTTCCTATCTTGGTGTTATGGAAGACTATGATCCATGTGGCATATGTGTTGAATAATAACCAAACAGTTCAGGCTTTCAGAAGACTGGCATTCAATCCCATGCTCTGCCCCAGACCTTCTGTGGGCAAGTGAATCTCTCCATGCCTTTGTTCCTAATTTGCAAAATGGAGATAGCAGCACTCCCTTGAGTCAAAGGATCCGATTCAGTGTCCAGGCTGTGGCACTGCTAGTTTCCTTGCTCCATCTGCTAGAGATTTGTTACATGCAGCTGAATTTTAAACTAAGTTTAAGATAGCCCAGGAGTCTCCAACCCAAAAGCCTAAGGGTTTTTGCCAAGGGTCCAAACTCCACTCTTCTCAGACCAACTTTTTCTTTCAGCAGACTCTTCCTTCCTGCATTTGTCTTGATAGAAAAGAAATCCATGGCCTGACTCACTCCACTAGCATCTTCAGGGGCTGTCTCCCTACTGTCTTTTCACTGGAGGTGAGAGGATGTAGGATATTTATCCTCTGTCTTCAGAGGATGCATCTCTCCCCACTTGTCCAGACTTCCTGGAGGCTCGGAGAGACCTGTGATCTTTTTAAAGAAAAAAACCTCAAGGACAAGTGAGGAATCAGTTTGCATCCACTGGTATTGGTTACACTTCTAAGCTTGTCTCTGCTAAGAAAGGATATAGGAGCTGAGGGCAAGGCCCTGGGCTGGCATAAACTAGCGTAGCTGCATGTAAGTCAATGGGGTGTCACTGATTTATTAATCTTGGTTTTTTTAAGCAAAAGCTGAGTTTCATCTTTACGTTTCCCCAAGTTAGGCTGGGCCTTGTAACAATGATCATTAAACACCACAGAGTTAGAGGAAGTAAATACTTAGAATGACCTGCATGTTTAAAATAATCAATTAACCATTTAATCCCCTAGTGGTCTGCTAGATATAAACAAAAGAGAACACTGCTATTCTCAAACATCATCAGCAATCCTACTAATGGGATAGAAGATTAATAGCAATTGATGGGTATCAGAAGAGGTTGCAGTTTATATAAGCATTCACAAGTTCAGTTTCTTATCTGGAAGGCAACCAAACTACTTTATTCTGAAAATCTTGCAAAAGGTTTATCCTGTCTCTTCATTCTGGTCAGTCACAAGGAGTCAGGTAGGACGTATTCCTAGCAAGAGGAGAGAACTGAAAATGAAAGGGTTTTAAAATGGTAATTTCTCAAATGTACTACATTTCACTTTATTTACTTGAAAAAGGGGTTGGACTTGATGATCTGTTCAGGTCCCTTCCGATCCTAGAAACTACGAAACTATGTACCTGGGCTGTGACATTTGGCCCCTCCTCACAAACGGTGTACATTTTTGGAGACAGGGACTTTCACTTACCATAAACCTATCTTTACATACCCATGAGCACAAAACTCCATTAAACAAACAATATTAAGGTAGCAAAATCAAGCACATAAAAGTTAGGAAATGCCCAAATGAAAGTTGCCTGTGCATCCTCATTTCACTCACCTTATGTGCAGTCCTTGTGAGAGAGTCTTTAATTCCATGATCACATACTGTTTTCACCCAGTGGGTCTCTTCCAGTACTCTGGACTGATGGAGCTCTCTCACTTTACTTTCTCCTTATTGTGCAGTGTGTGAGCCCGTGTCTTATTTGCTGCACACTATTCAAATTCTACTGTGAAAACAGAAGTATTAATTTCCTCTTTCCATGATATTTGTCACTATAATACCTATTGCTTCACAAACCTTATTAAATTATTTTCACACCAATCCTTTGAGGCAGTTTTATTCCCATGTAACAGATAGGGAATGCTGGGATGCTCAAAATTGTTCATTTCTTCTCTGTGAAGCATACTGAAGTTACTGCAATATGAGCTAAGTAGCACAACCCAGAGTTAACCCTCACCTGATGTGGCGTAACTTTGAGATGCCCAGGGAAACACACAGGACGAATTAACACTCTTTAACTTGTAGATGCTTGCATTTTAAGTGCCCTTAATATGGTCTAAGTGTAATGTGTGACTTCACCATAAGTCTGCTACTGAGTATGTGCTATCTTCAGTTTTCCAAAGGCTCATGGAAATCATGAGCCTTTCCAAAGGCTCAAGTCATAACTTGACTAATTTAAGCAGGTTTTTCACATGGAAAGCAAATGGCATATCCCTGACAACCAGGATCAATCCCTGCCAGATTTCAAATTCCTGCTTCAAAATTTAGGGAGCACTAAAGTTTTTTCAAAGAAGTTTGGTAGAATTGTTAACGTGTAAAACAACAAGTTTTCCCTAGTTTTATTCTCAGAAATGGCTTAAGTTTTTTTGGCTAAAATGAAGAAACAAGCAAAACCCCAATATTAAGCAGACACTGGCATGGACGATTTTATTCCCATATAGTTTGACTTTGGCAAAGCTATGAGCAGCAGAGAACAGGGATACAAAATGAGAGGTACTAGACAATGATTGTGCCTCAGTTCAACCTCACAGGCTACAATACTACTCACCCCACCAGTAACAAGGCGTGGTTCAGTGTGGTCCCAATCCTAATTGAAACTTCAGGTTCCAAAGTCCTGGGACCAAATTTTGCTCTCATTTCCATTAGTGTAACCTAATGGAGTTTGTCCAGATTTATCTTGGTGTAATACAGCCAAAATAAATTAGCTTTTTTGGGGCATACTCTCTTTGGGAAGACAATCATTTTTTTAACTGTTATCCTTTGCTTTGGAAAGTCCTCTGCCCACTCACCTCAAATACAGGTACTCCTCACTTAACAACCTACCTGTTTAACGACCACGCGGACTTACGACCAGCTCTCCGAGCAGTCGGTATTGTAAGAAACGTATTGTGGAAATGGTAGCGCGGCGTCTCAAGCCAAGGCACGCAGTATCAAGGGGCGGCTCCTCGCTTATCGACCAATTCACTTAATGACCTAGTCGCAGGAACGGAACTCGGTCGTTAAGTGAGGAGTGCCTGTAGTCTCAGTTTCTTAATCCATCAGGCACACCGCAAGGCATGGCTAGTTTTCCATGCCTCTGGGGGATGAGGAAAGAAGGGGCTGAGTGCTACTACTGAGCCCAGCAAGAAGGCTTATTTATCACTGTCTTCATTGCTCATTTTTTTCTTGTGGCAGGAGTGGTGTAATTTCACATTACTGTGGGAAAAAATTGTGGAAGAGCATCCAGACCATGGCTACGGTGTACCTTCTAAGAGTAAATGAGTAAAAAGTAGAGGAGAACATGCAGTATTTTTCCCTTTAACCCAAGAAGCATAGACATGATCCTTTTAACTCTGCCAGCCAGGAAATGCAAAACTACATCCAAGGGCAGACCCAACTTCTCTCAGAAGGCAAAGAACAATTAGCACATGATCCCAAGATGGCCAGGGGTTAGTGCTTTACACTATTTTCAGATTTTCTTGTAGATTCTGAGCATGTCTACACAAGAGGCTTTACTTGAGATTAGAGCAAATTACTTGCAGTAAAAGTCACCGTCTACATGTGCAGATGCTTACTGTACAGTAATTTGCTGTAATCACAAGTTAATTTGCTCCTGGTCAGATAGGCAGCAAGGGGCAGGATATTGCTTCCTGCCCGGGGGAGCTGCCTGCTGCTGGGGCAGGCTCTTCCACCTAAGCCTGTGTGGGGACAATGTCCCCCAGCCCCTGCAGCAGGGAGCTCCCAGCCCCCACTGCACAATCACAGAGCGGGGACTGGGAGAGTTCCTGCCCAACTAGGGGCTGACTACTAGCTGCCCACTGGAGAATCGGGGCAATGCACTGGGACCTGCCCCTCCCCTGCAGCTTTTTCCAAGCCCTGTGCCCCTAAATGGGAAGTCAGGGCCAGGAGCAATCTGCTGCCACCCAGGCTCTACCACTGGAGCCCACCCTGGCAGCAGGCAGATCTTGGAGGCAGGGAGTAATCTCCCAGTCCCCACCAAGAGACAGCTGTCTCCTGGCCCTGTGCTCCCTGCCAGGCCCTGAGCTAGCACCCAGGGGGAGCCTAGAGCTCCCCCTGGCTGCTGCAGGGGGCTGGTGCAGGGCTGGAGGGGGTGAAATCAGACTGCCGCCAGGAGCAACAAATCTGCTCCCGCATCCCTGCACGTGTAGATGCCTGCCTGGGCTGGGGTTACTGTAAAGTAATTTACAGTAGACTGTTGAATACTGTTATCAAATGCCCCCTCAATCGTGTCTTCTCCAAACTAAATAATCCGTGTTCTTCCAGCCTTTCTCCATAAATTGTATTTCACAGATTGCTAATGATTTTTATTTCTCTCTGCTGCACTCCTTTCTATTCTGTCCATATCTATTCTCCCTAGAAATGAGGTGCCTGAAACGAGACATAGAACTATAGGTGAGGCCTTGCCAATGCCAAATGTTACCATGTCCAGCCATCTTTACTGAAAAGTTGAATGATGGGTTTACTTGTATCAAAGTTCTCTGGTCTTTATTCTGTGTTCAGGAAAACTTTCTGGGAAAGGATATTTCTTCATCTTTTGGCTACCCCCTCCTTCCTTTTGGATATTTCTGTTGAATCAGCTAAAACACTTTGGGTATCAGACCCAAAACATTAATATTTGACAAAGGAAGAATGTGGACTTTGCCCCTGGGGATAGTTGTGACCAGTGCTGTTAAAATCCCATGTCTGCCAGCTCACTGCTGTTGTAAAACAATGGAAATACCAGATGACTTTCACTTTAATGAGGGAATAACTTTCCATTCCTGGTACAGATATATAAATTAAGTGGCATAGTAGATCAAAACATCTGCACTGACCCAAAACAACCTAAGCACATTAACAGAGACTGGGATATGGCATAGCCTAATTTTGAGAAAACTGTAGGTCTCCTGAAGACACAGCCTCTATTTATTACATTGACATTGAACACTACAGGCTATGATCAAACAATATCTGAAGATAATTTTACTTATAAAACATTGTGTTATGCCTTTTATTCCTACATAGATGGAACTTGCTGTCTTAGATAGTCCTGTCATGGAGGATTCATTAAAGTAAAAAGCTACAATCTCTTACTGAGTACCATGACAGTGTAACAGTGTGGGTATGAGGGAGAGGGGAAACAGGCCAAGTTCATCCTTGATATAACGCTGTTGACTAGAATGTGGCTATTCTTCAGGGATGAATTTGACTTAGTGAGGTTACAGGTATCCCTTAAACCAGTAGGGCCAAACTTTTTGGTTGGCATGCCACACATCAGCCCCACACCCTTCCTGAGGACCACTCTGATCCTTTCCCCTGCTAATCTGCTGCTTAGCTTTCTGCTTCCAGCCTTATGCTCTTTGATTCTCTGCTTCTCTGCTTACTGATCTGATTCTCTGCTTTCTGCTCCCTGCCCTATCAGCCACTGTACTGCCTGTGCCTTCCCCACCTGCCACTTGCCATACACAGAGGCTTCCTGTGCCACTTGTGGCACCCAAGCTACAGGTTGGCCACCCCTACCTTAAATGATACACTCTTCCTTAGAATCAAACCTGATGCATTTGTGCTCCGAGATGAATGATGTGGCACTCCTGTGTAACACAGGAACGCTATACAATATTGCCTCTTCTCATTCTATGCAGTTTGCAAGTCCCAAATACTCAAAAAATAGATGAATCACTGAAAAAAAGCTTTGTGTCTATATGTGAGTAATTGCCTATTGTCTTTCCCTGATGTTTAAAGAGGAAATAATGTATGTCAGTACAGCATGAAATTATGCAGTGCAATATACACTTAGGAAATGCTGTAACTGCGCTTTCTCTTTCCCATGTGATTTCATTTTGGGTTGTGTCACCGCAAGCTATTGAATGGCTGTGTAAGTGGGGGAAGCAAAAGCAACAAAGCTAACATGCATTAGTAATGCTATTAATAATCCCTTTAATGTCTGTCACCACCAATCTCTAATTCAGTGCAGCCATAGCACATACAATGTGATGAGTAGTAGCCCTGTGCAGTGCAGCATGCAGTCAAAACGCTTCCTTTGAAAAGTGGGGAGGCAGATTTGGAACATCTGAAAAGAATTATCAGCAAATTGGATGCAGCCTGGCAATAGTCAGTCAGCAACTTGAACAGCTGTTACTGATGTTCTCCTTTTTGAATGCTTTTTGTCCTCTTATGTGACCAATACAGGGCTGGAATGGGATCTTGCAAATACAGAAGAGCTGTATCAGATTTTTCAAGTGGATCACCTGCAGGCAGCTAGAATTTCATCTCCTTTCATCTTTCTTTCTTGTCTCTGTGCAAATACTGGCAACTTGCTGTAACATCAGCCTTTAATAGGGTTACCTTATTATCTCACTTATCACCCCCTACCCCTCAAAGAAAACACACCTTGGTTTGAGAAGGCAAGAAGAAGAAAAAAAGACTTCCAGAGTCTTTCCTGCCACAGCATGGGCTTACCATGGCTGAATACTCCCAAATGTGTGTGTCACTCACCATCTCCTTCTGGCTCCAAACCTCAACCTTTAACACCATCACAGCTGCTGCCAAAATAATTGGCTCTGTCCTCTTGTGTGGGCCCAGGCAGCACAGCCTCTGGTAGCCATTACAGCATCTCTGTGCCTCTTCCAGCATGAACATCTGCTTTCTTGCTTAAAACACCCCCCCCCCCCCCCCAATTTTGGATGGCTAATTTTGGGGAAAATATCTCTGTGGTATGTGAATAAAAGCAGCATTTCTTTAGTACCCCTGTTGCAGAGTGTAACAGAAATATACGTGATGCCACATCACTAATAATAACCTGACCCAACACAATGCTGGCATCCTGCTGTTTCATGTTTCAAGGAAATATTGACATAGAAACAGAAGAAGGAGAACAGACATGAAACTCCTTGTGCCAAAGCTTTTAGCACTTTCCCCTTTCCAGGACACAGACAGCTGGGTCTTTGCTTTAGTCGAAGCCTAAAATAAGAGATCAGCTTAATGTTCTGCAGAGAGGAGAAAATGTAAAGCTATAACAACTTAAACCCAGAATTTGTTTTGTCATGTTGTTGACTGAGAAAGTATATCAAGGGCCAGCTGCAAGTAAGATGATTTGGTGACACCCACACACACCACACTGCTTCTGACATCTGCTGATCGTAAAATATGCTCTCAAAAAATTACATTTGTTCACTGGTCCAGGAAGAATTGTTGTGCTCACCTCTCTCCCCAAGCACAGTTCTTGCTTACCTGCTGTAGTGTCAATCCAGAGGAGAAGTCAATTGCGCTATAAAGGTATAGGGCACTGGGCTGAGGAGTTTCAGAACTAACAGCCATGTTTCTCTGGTTGGCAGATCCTGTGACATCTGCTCTAGAAACTCCCTGTCCATGCAGAAGGAGGTATTAGCCCTACTGTGGCAAACATCAGTGGGCAGTGCGTGTAACAGAGCCAGGGGTTTTGTATCACCAGTGAACCTCAGATGAGGTAGGCTTTATTGCATGGTTTAAGGGAGACATTTCATAGTGAGCTTATGTGGTGTTTGATCCTTTAGGGCAATGGCTTGGCTTCAGAGGCTAATCAACTAGGCCACCCATGTACATGTGTAGTTACATGTTATAGGGAACATGTCATGTTAAGCAACACTAATAATGTAAAACCTGTCACTTCCTTACTGCTTTGCTAATTATTTTTCTTGTGTAGCAGACAGGTGTCAAACTTAGCAGGCTCAAAGGGCTGGATGAGTAGCATGCAGGCCAGATGGGCAGTGAGCAACGTGGGCAACCATGGTCAGGCGGATCACGTGTGCGCACACACACACACGTGAACAACTTGCACTCACAACAGCACTCTTCTCCCAGCTCTGCCCTGCCCCAGCTGATTGCTGCGCCAGGCAGGAGCAGCAGTGCCCTGCCCAACCTGACCCCCATCTCCAGCCACTGCTCAGGAGGATCCAGGCTGGCCGTGTGCAGGTGGGGTGATGCCTGCTCCAGTCTGCCAACCTTACTCCTGCACAGTAGCACTGGTGCCTACCTGCCCATGTGCCTGTCTGGTGCACCATGTTGCTCCACCTCCCCACTGGACTGTGCCCTGCACCTCTGCCCACTTGCTTCTCCCTGGAGTAACACCACTGTCTTGAGGAGAGGGTGGGGAGGAAGAGACAAAATACAAGTTTGCCCAGGGAACTGGTTTTCCTAAGGCTGGCTCTGCAGATAGGGCTAACAGAGCAGCCCCATGCTAGATGCAGCTTACAGGGTTGATCTGGTGTGGATGCTGCAGGGGTGAGTCCAGCATGTCTGCCTGCAGTGTGTGGGTTCAGTCCAAGACCCATGAGTGGTACAGTGGCTTGGATGATAGAGCTCTGTGGATCTTTGACACCCCTTGTGTAGCATCTAGGGACCTAGGCCGGGTCAGGGTCCTATAGCACTAGGCAGTATATAAATACATACTAAGTGACCATCCCTATTCTAAGAAGTATACAAACCATACATTTATTCTAGAATTATTAAGAAAACTTCTGTTAACTACAGCACCTTTCATCCTGAAGAATCCCTAAGGACTTCCCAGTACATAGTGTTTCTGAAATGCAGGCTTTAGAGCCCACCAAATACATAGCATGCTGGACATGTGGGAAGACATTTGCAGTCAAAGCACAACCTTATATTAACAATGAGTACCCTGTACCCTGTGGGTGACAGCACCCACATAACACAAAACAAGGACCATGATTTTTAAGATCTCACCTGAAGCACCTTATAAGTCACAGACTTCATGGTATTTAACTTCATCTATCAGAAAATTAGCACATAAATTCGGTTCTGCTAGGATAGGAAACGTTGCTTGTCCAAAGTCTTTCTTGAGCACCTGAAAGGTATCCCATTCAGCCACCCATTTGCTTTATATCTCTTTCTTCCTAGCACTACTGTACTTAAAGATTTCTCAGCATTACAACTCCAAATCACTAGTCAGTGGTTTACATACCAAGCCATCTTTGCAAGCATAGTTAAGCTGAAGCAGTCAAGGTCTGAGTCTTCTATATAACAGACTAGTACATTTCTATATTGCAGCAAAACAACATTCCCTCCAGTCAGTTGCTCTTAATTTCCCCGAACCTTGGAAATCAGGTGGAGGGAATGCGTGCAGCCATTTCAAGCATCAGACACAACTGGCCTGAAAGAGTAACACAACTGACACTAGTATATGCCATCCCTTTTCCTCAGGTAGCAACAAATTATGGAAGTTGGTTGAAATATACTTGGGTTGAATAAATTGCTTTATTATTAGTAACATTGTCCACTGAATTAAAAACCTGATTTGTAGCATTTGTGACAGGGATTTCAGGAGAAAAACAAAGTTTTACCAAACTTTGGATTTCTCTGATAGAATCGGGACTCTGAGTTTTCCTGGAGTATTTCTGTTTGATGACAGGGTACAGTTTTGTCCTACATCCCCATGAAACTGAACAGGGGGTTCTCCACAGCCCATAAACTCATAGATTCTTGTGGTGTCTATGGAGACATTTGGTCACACAGCATTGGTCCTGGATCCTACCAGCTCCATTAGAATTGGTGTCATTGCAGCTTCCCTTACCATCTCTTGATCCTAGAGTCCTCCCTGTGAGGGTGGGAAGTCCAGCCTGTGGAAGGAAAATGCTGATCCCTTCACTTACTTTACCTACAGAAGGTTCATAGGACTGAGAAGAAGAGCAGGCTATAGAGAACAGCCAGCGACACTGGCCTACCCTTTTCTCTGTCCCTGTATGGATCCCAAATCTACAGAGTTAGTTCAGGGCTGCTTCTGTGAGGTAAACAAAAAGCTAATAATGTTGTAGTGGCAGAACTCATTTCTTGCCCCCTCAGTCCCAAGTCAGCATCCACCCCCAAAACTGGAGTGCACAATGCAAAGTTGTGTGACCATGAGTCATAATCCAGCTCAGCACCTGAACTTGAACAGAATTAATAGCTCGACACGGTCAGAAGACTTTTTTGTTAGGCTCTTTCACTTGTCTCTGTGAGGTCCTACCTAACATGTAAATGCAGAGATGGATGTAGAGGTTGATGGCTTACCAACTTTCCTGAGAAAGTGAAGATCACTGTAGAGCTTCAGTGAACGATAACTCTTTTAGGCAGCAACGTATCCTCATAGACCTTAAGAAATGTCTTCTGTATTTATTAATATGGTCTTTTGTGGCTAGGCTACTGAAGACAACCAGAAAACATATTGAGTAACAAGCACCCTACCAGACTTTTCACACTGCTCTAACGTGCAATGATTTATTGTATTAATTTTTAATTCATAGTACTTATTTATTAAGCATCAACATGTTTGGTGCTGTACAAGACACAGCAAAAGGCAAGCAGTGACTAAGCTGCCACACAAGAATTGCACCACTTTACACACAGTGCTCAAGAGATTAACAATTAGACAAGGGTCAACATAGTGGAGCGTTATGTCCAATGATGGGAGTGGGAAAGGGACACCAAGATAATCTTGAGTTTGATATCAGGAAAGCAGTGGGGACAACTCTGCACTTCTTTCCTACTATCCCCTTCCTTGCTTGTCCTGTATCCTAGAGGCTTTTTTGTGTTATCTTCCTTCCCCCACTAGATCTTGCTGCCACAACACCTGTAAGATATAATTAATGACTAATGCTCATTTGCTTATTTGCCATAAAAGATCAGTTCTTTGTTCAGCAACTTGTGTAAGCATGTGACCCTGAGTTTGCATTCATGTTAGCTGCTGCAGTGTGGTGGTTCTCACAAGCTGTTTGGTCTGAGGTTGGGTAAGCTCTGTCTCTAAATGCTCTCCTGTGTCCTTCTTCCTAATTACCAGCTCCTCAGTACAGCCGGGTGGGGGGGGAAACAGGTTTTTCCACCCTGAAAACATTCCAAAGGCTTTCAAAAGCTTTTCCTGTTCCATGCTGGGAGTTAAATCAGGGCCGTTTTAAATTCTACAGGAAGAAGCCTACCCTGCAAAGAGAAAGGGGGATGTGACAGCCCCAGGTTCAAGCCCCCACTCCAAAATAGTCCCTTGGCATCTAGTAGATTTAGGACTTGAACTTTGTTGATCTACCTCCTTTGGAATTGCTTCTCACATCCAGAGAGAAATCTTCATCAAAATCAGGGAGACTGTAGCCCACCCTAGAGGCAGGGGGCTGGTCTGTCTAAGACACTAATGAGTCTAGTATTTCTGCTAGCAAAGGAATGTAGGTCAATGGAATCCTTTTCATTGACTTCACTGCCATAGATTTGTTATTGCAAACACAGGGAAGTAATCCCATCTATATTATCCCAACCAAGGCTTTGCTTATCTGGATCATAAAAACCTCTAAGAATAATGCCCAACTCCCAGTGGCTTTTAAAGGAGGGGGGAGAGAATGCATGTATTATCACCTGAGAGGTATCATAGAAGTAGGGTCCCTTCCGACCCTACTTCTATGATTCTATGATATGATTCTATGATACCTCTCAGGCAAATTCCATAATTGGTATCTATTGTCTATATTGAAGGGTACAGAGTAATGTAACTAAAGAGGCTGGGGGGGCAATTAGGATGTTCCCCTAGGAGAAAAGTTCCTTGTTATACTTCTAGATAGGTATGTCTTTGGACCTGCTGTTATGGTTTAGTGGTTGAATCCTTGTTTGCCATGTGAAAAACCTGGGTTTGATTCCTGGATATGCATATAACTACAGCTATTGAGGCACAGACTATCCTGGGGCAGGCTGGCCTTTGGATTCTGTCTCAATGGTCTAAAGGAGGGATGGAAGGTTTGGGCAGCCTCCACTCCTCCATCCTCCTGCCTAGGCATATGTGTTGAAGGTCCAGGTGACCTCCCACATGTACACACAATGATCCAGCAGGATTGATGGTTGCCTACTATATATATATATATGTCTCCCTGATTTTGATGAAGATTTCTCTGGATGTGAGAAGCAATTCCAACAAAAGTTTTGTCAAAGCCATTATATTTTTGTAAAAAGTTTCAGGGTCTGTGAAGTGGCATTTTAAATGAAAGCCATATCATTAGCCACAAAAAAAATCCAAACCAGCTCTGCACTGGGAAACGTACCTTAATTAAAAAAAAAAAATCCTAACCTTTAAGATAGTTATACATTCAAAGACACAAAATGCTGACATTTCAGTGGCAGCTTGAGTGGGGGTTACCATGGTTACCATTATCCCTTCAAATTGTCCATTCTGAAGGCTACAGGTTTGATGCTGCCCTCACAGGGACCCAAATTAAGAATAAATCTACTGAAGTCAGTGGACTGCACAAGCTTTGCATATTAAAGGTATGCAAGTGGTCTGTTAGGGCTGTGCAAAGCTTCAGTCCCTGATTCGATCTGGCGGAAATTCAGCCCAATTCGGTGGCAGAATCTCTGAATCTGAATCGAATCAGAACCCTTTAATCTCTACAAATTGAATTGGAACCCTCTGAATTGATTCGGACATAGATACCGCTTTAAATGTTTTTTCTATATACCTCTAGGTAGCAGGGGCTCGTGAATGCTGTGATGCTGGGGCGCATGGAGCATCCCACAGAAGCGCAGGGGGCTCCCCAGCATCCTCGGCAGGAGACCCAGAAGTAGACCAGAAGCACTTCCAGTCCACTTTCAGGTCCAACCTGTGCCCCCGCCCAGCTCGGTGACTGGTGCCTCCTGGATCTGGCGGGGGCACCTGTGGTCCCCCTGAGGCTAATTGCTGAGCTGGGGAGGCACAGGGGGGGCCCCCAGCACGCTCCCCAGCAGACCCAGAATCATACCAGAAATAATTCTGGTCCACTTCCGGGTTTGCCACTGAGCACATGGAGGGGCCCCCCACACTCCTGTGGGGTGCTCCATGTGCCCCAGCATCACAGCGATCACAAGCTGCACCTGCTACCTGAAGGTATGTAGAAAAAACTTTTAAAGCTGTGTCTATGTCCAAATCACTGATTCTCTGAATCAGCATTGAATCTTCAGATTCGGATTCAGCTGAATAGAATCAGGAACAGTGATCCAAATCAATGAATCAAATCAGTGCCCCTGATTCGGGCCAAATCCAAATCAAATAGGGCCCGCTTTGCATACCCCTACTGTCTATTATACAGGGCCACTACACCATACAATGTATCCCAGGTTCCTGAAAAACCTGAAGCCAAACCTTTCCCTAGACAGTATAATTCATGCCCAAAGGCATGGAAGTCCATCCTGAAACAGTTCCACATGAACCAGTGTGGTGGGTTTTTTTATTTCGTTGAAATCCCAAAAGCGGCTTTTCTCACAGCTGTCCCAGAACTTTCTCTGTGGGTGGTATCACAGTTGAGTGCTTGATTGTTTTATAAGAACATTTAAATCCATTTGCCTGGCTTCGCTTAATTGTTTCACAGTCCTTAGCACTCTTTATTGTCACGTGATTTATGGTTATGTGTTGGGCCATAAGCTTCAGTTTTGGCCTGGTTATGCTTTGCCAAAATAACCCAGCAGACTGGAGAGATGACTTCCAGAGATTTTGCCTTGGGAATTGTCTATAAACAAAATGGGTGTGTCTGAGTGTTTTAAGGTTGTTGATTGTAGCCGTGTTGGTTTAAAGACATAGGCAGACAAGGTTCTTGGGTAAACCTGATATCTTTTATTAGACCAACTAAATAGTTGGAAAAATTGTTCTTGGCAAGCTTTTGGGTACAAACACCGTTCTTCAGGCACAGGGAGTGTCTGTGCCTGGAAAAGGGTGTTTGTTAGGGCTGTGTGAAGCTTCAGGTGCTGATTCGATTTGGAGGAGATTTGTTCTGACTTGGCTGCTGAATCTCCGAATCTGAACTGAATCAGGAGACCAGTTGAAAGGTCCGAATTGATTTGAAGCTCTCTGAATAGATTCAGAAAAGATTAAGAGAGCTTTGGAGATTCAGGCACTCCCTACTCACTGCCACAGGGAGCTGGACCCACTCTGTGCTGGTAAGTAGGGAGTGGGGGAGGGAAGGGGGAGAAGGGGGAAGGGGACCATGGGGAGAACCCTGCCAGGCCCCATCCCCTGCCTGCTCCCCTAGCCCCTCTCTATGGCTGCCCACCTGCCCCAGCTCCCAGCCCTTTAAGAAAAAGCCCTGACTCACTGGGTGCTGCCCAGGGGGGGCAATCCCCGCTGTCCCCCACTGCTCCATGCCATGTGGGGGGCTCTGCCACAAGTCCCCTGACCCCTGCCCACTCCCCCAGCCCCCCATGGCTGCCCTGCCCACTTCAGCTCCTGGCTCTTTAAAAAAAAAAAAAAAAAAAAAAAAAAAAAAAAAAAAAGCCCTGCACTCACCAGATGCTGCAGGAGTTGTCAGGGCTTGTGGCAGAGCCCCCCATGCAGCATGGGGCCATGGGGAGCAGCGGGGATTTCACCCCTACCTGTCAGCAGCCAGTGAGTGGGTGCTTTCTTTTTCAAAGAGCCAGGAGCTGGGGCGGGGCAGGGCAGCCATTGACAGGGCTGGGAGAGCGGGCGGAGGATGGGGCCGATTCAGAGATTCGACTGATTCGGTGGCGGCTGAATCTCCTAATCAACTTTGGCTGAATCGATTCAGGACAGTGATTCAAATCACTGTCCCCCAAATCAGCTGAATCCGAAGCAAATATTAGCCACTTTGCACAGGCCTAGTGTTTGTACCCAAAAACTATCAAAGAACAAATTTTTCCAACTATTTAGTTGGCCTAAAAAAAAGATCACCTCTACCCAAAGAACCTGGTCTGTCTGAGTGTTAGAATTTGTTAAATGCCCTTATTTTTGCCTCGAGGCTGCTGGTTCAAACCCAAATCCAGAGAGAGAGGTGGCAAATAAAATTTACCAGCATATGCTGGCTTTTTAGTGGCCTGTGTTCAACAAAGCTTCAGTCCCTCCATCCGGTTCCCAGCAAACAGATATTCACATTTTTGTTTTAATGGCTGCTGTAATTAGCCCTTTTGCTGGGACTACCTAAGACTGAGCAGACATGGAGACAGAATTGCCTCCTCAGCAAGTTCCTGTTCAGAAAGGCCTGTAGGCCAGAGCAGTCAGTCCTCCCCTGCTGCCAGTGCTGTAACAGTGCTGCCCTGGATATACAGAAGACTCCAGTTTTCACTTTCTGTGAGTGCTGGCATCCTATGAATAATGCTTAACAGCTATTTAATATGGGAAATAGAGAGGGGGGCAAAGTGTTTCTCTATACCCTTGGCCTTGTTCAACAAATGGCCAAATGAGTCTTGTAAATGTCTTGTTTTTATAATGTCCATATAAATCAACAGCTTTCTCTTTTATTGAGGCAGAAGGCAGAGCTGAGTGGCACCTTAGAGACTAGCTGGTTCAGAAAGGCATAAGCTTTTGTAGGCAACAACCTGTTTCATCAGATGCTATGAATGGACTGGCAAAGAGAAAGGGTTTTATATAGATGTGAATTGTTGGCTTATTAACATGTATAAGAGACTCAAGAAGCTGTAGTTTTTGGTAGAGCTTTATGTAAGATTTTGAATGTAAAATGTTTGTGGGCAACTTTTGTTTGCTTATTCAATTTGGGCCATTGCCTCTCTAGAGGAAAGAGTGATGTTCAAACTAGTCATCCTAAACAGCCTTTTGAATGGATGTCACCACAAACACTTCAGTCTCACACTAGCTTCTGCGTCGAGCAGGAGAAAAGGAAAACTAGGACAAACAGTGAGTGATAGAGGTATTTGGGAAATTTCCAATGGAACCTTTTTTGTTGAAAAAAATCCTTGTTAAAAACAAAACTGCTTACAGGAAAGGAACAGTTTCCAACAAGTACCCTTTAAAAAAAGATTGAAAAAAGTTTTGATCTAAATTTGACATTTTTAAATGAAACAGAATCTATTTTTCAATTTATGATTACTTAGAATTTAGAAATTGCAGTTAATATATTATATAAAACATTTTAAAATATTAAAATCAAAACAAAACATATTGATCCGAGAATCCGAGGTTGAGGAAGTAGAAGGATTGTGGGTTAGGCTACATGGGGGGCAAGGAGAAAGGGATTTGGTGGTAGGGGTCTGCTACAGACCCCCACACCAAGGGGAAGAAATAGATGCGGGGCTCCTGAGGCAACTCTCGGAGACCATAAAAGCTAAAGAGGCGGTAGTCATGGGGGACCTAAACTACCCGGACATCTGCTGGGAGACACAGACAGCAAGGTCCCATCGCTCACGCAGGTTTCTAACCTGTGTACAGGACCTCCACCTGACACAGGAGGTGCATGGTCCCACTAGGGGGAATGCCATACTGGATCTGGTATTGGCAATGGGAGATGACATGATAGGGGACCTCCAGATCGGTAGCCATTTGGGAGACAGTGATCACCTAATAATAGAATTCAACATAAGACGGCAAGTGGGTAAGGTAACTAGTAGGGTGAAAGTGCTAGACTTTAGGAAAGCTGATCTCAATGCACTCAGGCGATTAGTCAAGGAAGCACTGCAGAGTAGGAGTTTTGATGGGATGGGAGCCCAAGAAGGGTGGCTGTGCCTAAAGGAAACGATCCTTCGGGCACAAAGCAAGACGATCCCCGAGTGAGGCAAAAGAGGGAAAGGGGCCAGGAGGCTTCCTTGGCTGACCAGAGAAATCCAGGGCAGCCTAAGGGCCAAAAGGGGAGCACATAAAAAGTGGAAACAGGGTGAGATCACTAAAGATGAATATACCTCCTCTGCTCGTGCTTGTAGGGAGGCAGTTAGGCGGGCCAAAGCTACCATGGAGCTGAGGATGGCAACCCAAGTAAAGGACAACAAGAAATTGTTTTTTAGATATATTGGGAGTAAAAGGAAGGCCCAGGGAGGAATAGGACTGCTGCTAAATGGGCAGAAACAATTGGTGACAGACAGGAGGGACAAGGCTGAACTTCTCAACGAGTTCTTTGCCTCAGTGTTCCTAAGTGAGGGGCACGACAAGTCTCTCACTGGGGTTGTAGAAAGGCAGCAGCAAGGCGCCAGACTTCCATACGTAGATCCTGAGGTGGTGCAGAGTCACTTGGAAGAACTGGATGCCTTTAAGTCGGCAGGCCCGGATGGGCTCCATCCGAGGGTGCTGAAGGCACTGGCCGACATCATTGCAGAGCCACTGGCGGGAATATTCGAACGCTCGTGGTGCACGGGTCAAGTCCTGGAGGACTGGAAAAGGGCTAACGTGGTCCCCATTTTCAAAAAGGGGAGGAAGGAGGACCCGGGCAACTATAGGCCGGTCAGTCTCACCTCCATCCTTGGTAAAGTCTTTGAAAAAATCATCAAGGCTCACATTTGTGAGAGCCCAGCAGGGCAAATTATGCTGAGGGGAAACCAGCATGGGTTTGTGGCAGGCAGATCATGCCTGACCAACCTAGTCTCTTTCTATGACTAGGTTACGAAACGCCTGGACACAGGAGGAGGGGTGGATGCTGTATACTTAGACTTCAGGAAGGCCTTCGATACGGTATCCCACCCCATACTTGTGAACAAGTTAAGAGGCTGTGACTTGGATGACTACACAGTCTGGTGGGTGGTGAATTGGCTGTAGGGTCGCACCCAGAGAGTCGTGGTAGATGGGTCGGTCTCGACCTGGAAGGGTGTGGGCAGTGGGGTCCCGCAGGGTTCGGTCCTTGGACCGATACTCTTTAATGTCTTCATCAGCGACTTGGACGAGGGAGTGAAATGTACTCTGTCCAAGTTTGCAGATGACACAAAGCTATGGGGAGATGTGGACACGCCGGAGGGCAGGGAACAGCTGCAGGCAGACCTGGATAGGTTGCACAAGTGGGCAGAAAACAACAGGATGCAGTTCAACAAGGAGAAATGCAAAGTGCTGCACCTAGGGAGGAAAAATGTCCAGCACACCTACAGCCTAGGGAATGACCTGCTGGGTGGCACAGAGGCGGAAAGGGATCTTGGAGTCCTAGTGGACTCCAAGATGAACATGAGTCGTCAGTGTGACGAAGCCATCAGAAAAGCCAATGGCACTTTATCGTGCATCAGCAGATGCATGACGAATAGGTCCAGGGAGGTGATACTTCCCCTCTATAGGGCGTTGGTCAGACCACAGTTGGAGTACTGCGTGCAATTCTGGGCGCCACACTTCAAGAAGGATGCGGATAACCTGGAGAGGGTACAGAGAAGGGCAACTCGTATGGTCAAGGGCCTGCAGACCAAGCCCTACGAGGAGAGACTAGAGAAACTGGACCTTTTCAGCCTCCGCAAGAGAAGGTTGAGAGGCGACCTTGTGGCTGCCTATAAGTTCATCACGGGGGCACAGAAGGGAATTGGTGAGGATTTATTCACCAAGGCGCCCCCGGGGGTTACAAGAAACAATGGCCACAAGCTAGCAGAGAGCAGATTTAGACTGGACATTAGGAAGAACTTCTTCACAGTTCGAGTGGCCAAGGTCTGGAACGGGCTCCCAAGGGAGGTGGTGCTCTCCCCTACCCTGGGGGTCTTCAAGAGGAGGTTAGACGAGTACCTAGCTGGGGTCATCTAGACCCAGCACTCTTTCCTGCTTATGCAGGGGGTCGGACTCGATGATCTATTGAGGTCCCTTCCGACCCTAACATCTATGAATCTATGATTGCCCCAACTGAAAAAATGCTTTGATCTTGCAAACCTGTTTTGGGGATTTTGATTTTTCACCTCAGCTCAGGATAAGAAATATTTTTGCAACGTCAAAAAGTCTCACAGGACGAGAAAAACATTTTTGTCTACGTCTAGCAAGTGACCCTTCTAAGAAAAGAACTGTTTTTGATATATATATAAAAGTTGTTTACTGGGTAGGAAAGGCACAAAGTAGCTTTCTCCAAGACTAGAGCTTCAGGAGGTAGAACCAGACTTGATAGAGACCATGCTTTTAGATATTGTCGCAGAATCCCCCCAAGGGTATATTTGAGACCACTGCAGTCTTGTCTGGTCTCTGAGACTGGCCCCTGAAGCCAGTCCAGGCATGGCTTCTTAGGGAGTGGGTGGGAGGAGCCCGGGCTCCTTCCCACTCTCAGGCATCTTTTGGTCCTTGGACCCTCTGCTTTTTCTGTGGCCCTGACTCAAGATGCTAGGTTCCATCTCTGCTCCTGAGAGACTGTAGGTGCAGACAGAAGTACAGCTCCCCAGTCTAACTAATGGCATTTCACAGAAACCACCATGAGTTAAACCAATCATTCCAACCCAACAGATATTAGCTGTTGTGTTGGGAGGGTCGGGGATCAAGCTCCAACTTGGAGCCTATCCAGGGAGAGAGGCTGCAACTCTGCAGCCTCTTCCCCTAGCCCCACCCCTCCTCCTGGTCCACTGTGCTGTCTCAGGATGGAAGGAGGAATAGACAGGGGAGGTCCATTCTGGGGTTTACCCAGCCTGTGCTGGAGTTGGGGGGTGGGTGGATTGCAGCCCTCCACCTTGGGAGATCTTCAATCTCCAATCCACTCCCACCTTCCTGCCACTCACCCCCCCACACACTTTCTGCCACCACTGCTTCTCCCCACCTGCCCGCTGCAACTCCCTGATTCCATTGAGCGCTATAGCGAAACAGGCTGAGTGCTCAGTGGAATCAGATATCAATTTTAAATGAGTGCTATAGCGAAACAGCAATAACTGAAACTGCGTTAAGCAGGGGTTACCTATAATGAAAGCACTCGGCTTTGGAGCACCTCCATTTGAGCCCTTGTACAATGAGGGTTATTTTGTTGTGTGATCAGAGTGCTCCGCAGCAATGTTCTTCTGTTATGGCATGGCTTTAAAGCACTTTCAAGGGGTTGATAACACAACAAATGTAATTTCTGTCTGCGCCTTATTTTTACCTCTTGTCAGGGAAAACCAGGAATTTTAGGCCCCTCTTCAGTAAAAACAAAAAAAACCCCCATTTATTACGGAAGAAGCCACGTTATAACAACAAGAGCACAGGTAACACAGAAATGTTACAATAAATCCTATTGTCCATCACAGACCTATAGGGAAGAGAGCAGAGCTGGTCTGACTGGATGGGGTGGGTCTCAGTCAGAGCTGCCTAGGACAGAAGGTCACCAAACCAAATCTCCAAGGAGGGAAGGAGTTAGTTAGAACAGGAGCGAGGAGTCATGTCAGTCCTGTCTCAAAGGCGAGAGAAAGACTAAGCCTGCCTAGGCTCTCCAATTCAGTATTGAGATAGGTAGTTACCCATGTTAGTCTCAAGGCAAGCAGAAGGCAGGGTAGATTTCAATGAGACTCTAATGGTATGACAAGCTATATAGAGTATTGCCTCAGTACAGAGGTCACACAAGTAAACCAGCTAGACAGCCTTTTTCCTCCTGCCCCTCCAGCTGGAGAAAGAGGAGCAAATGATTTACAAAATACAAACTTTATTTGATGTTGAGAATCAAAGCCTTGTGCTCCAAGTACTCAAGTATATCAAAAAGGGTTTTATTTGGATAACAATAGACCTCTATAAAACAGTTACATTGCTTCTCTTTGCCAAAGTCTGTGGTTTGACTATCATTCACTTAAAGAATGTGCTCGCTATCATAGACCATACCGCTTCTGAGAGGAAGCTCTGCCTTGGGACTCTTCCTAAAAGAAGCCTTATTTGGTCTTCCTCTTCCGCTGGACCCCCTGAAGGGAAGAAGGGGCTCTTCTCTGGCTCTGGCTTACCTGGTGCTCCATAGCACCCTCACCCAGGAGAGCTCCTTCTTTTCTGTCAGTTCCTAGGGAAGGGAGTGTTTTCCTCTTCAAAGAGGCATGTGTCAGACAAAGAGTCTTTATCCATCACTGCAATTCCCCTGGTCCTCCCTCAGACCCTGCTCTCTGCTTGCCCTGGGACTACTTCTTTCACTCTTTTCTGTCCTCCCTGGAAATACTCTTTCTCCAGTTCTCTTAGAATATCAGTCATAGTCTATCACACTCACAATAAAACTGTTAAAAACTATAGTAGTCAACACAGGGACTTACAGTCACCCAATAAAATTAATTATGTCACGATGAACCAATCAAGGAGCAGTTTCTGCAGCCTGCTGCGCATTTTTCCCCTAGGTTGAAGATGCCATCAAGGTGTCCTGCTTATGAAGCTATTTACAGGACCTATTTACAGAGAAGCATGCTAACACTGAGCCCCATAAAATGTTCTCCATCCAAACTGCAGGCTAGAAATCAGCCCACTTCACCTCTTTAGTCACATAGCTTACTGAAGGTGGCTTCAAGATAGATTTTGCTAGGAAGATGAGTGGGACATCTATACCCACTTCAGATGTATCATGGTGGTTACTTGAGTCCATGGATACAGAAGAAGCTGTAAGTAGCAACTGATTATCTGGGTTTTTTAACAGCCTCCTGCAATAAAATATAATCAGAACTGGTGCCAATCATTAAAAAAAACCCCAAAGTATAATAAAGCAGGCTTTAAAAAAGAAAACGTATGGATATACTTCCATGAGGGATGATTTATGAAGCAAAGGTGCCTATCTTTTAACCTCTAAAACTAACCATGATGTATAAAGGGATTTTTTTAATGATTTGGTTGATGGTCTGTCCTACAAAAGTACATAAAACAACTGGTGAAATTATAGATTGTTATTGATCCACAGAGATGGTGCTGACACATCAACTTACTACTTGGAATATTCTACAGTGTACTTTGCTAATTTATCTTTCATTTTTTTCTCACTGTGTAGTGAAAACAGCTCAGGAATTATAGGAGCTGGGGCAGTATACTGTTTTATTGCCTTTTATGGTTACACTTCCTGAAATTATCTTACCTTCCTTAAAGCCACTCAATAAAATAGATTTATGAAGTGAAATCATTAAAAGGTTTTGGCTTAGTCATTCAGGCCCCAGTTGTAGGATTTATTTTTAAAAGGCTTTTACAAAGCCTAAAGCGATTAGAAATATTTTTATGAGGAGGTCTCAGCTCTCAGTAGGCACAATCAGCTATGTTAATTGCTAGCACCAGGCAGAGAATTCCCTAAAACTCCCAACATAGACAAGCAGGTCCCAGGGTGGCAACTTTCACCAGCACCAAATTCACTGTCACTACCCTTTGGGTTCATCCTATGAAATCCTCCCTCCTCCAGAGGAGAGGCCTGTTCTGTTCAATGTTTCCTGTACAGTGCAGCTATCTCTGGGTGGAACAGGGGACTCAAGTCACAGGACTCATGCTCCAGTCTGTGTTGCGGTCCCTGGGCAGCTGCTGGGGTACTGGGGCAGTGGTGATGAGCGTTCCAGACAAATCATCGTAGTGAATTTAAAATTTGTGACAAATGCTGAAAGAACTTCTCTTAATACTGCTTAAAACCTCTTAAAACTGCTACACTGTTGTGACTTTCTCACCTTATCGTATATGAGAATTGCTCAGCCTCTAAATTCATTCAGCCCATACTGAAAATTACTAACATGTCCAATAGAAAACCGTTTCCTTTCACTAACTTCTCTGAATCATCCTATAGTATGTAAGAGGGAATTATCTTTTCCATCAGCTGGTTCCAAATCCTCTAGAAAGGTTATCATTTTCTACTAAATTCTAGCTAGGTGTTTAAACTGATTGCTGGGGGTTCCTACTCGATGGCTGTACACATTATTAGTTTCATTTTTTTTTAATAGAAGACTTTTCTGCATGAGAAGTTTTTTCCACTTCTGCCACTCATGACAAGAGTGCTGAACAGTGGCCATTTGTGAAGGAAGCTTCTGAGCGGGACCCCTATGCTCTTAAAACTAGACTAACAGCATAATTTTACAGCTTTATGGAGGCCCATCAAGGGTATCAAGCTCTGGCCCAAGCCAGTGTAAGCTAGACTTAGATCCAGTAACATAACTGAGAGGAAGTGGGGAAAGTGAGGCACTCCTGGACACTGACTTAGAGATGGCATCAGCATAGCCTCCCTACCCTCAGAAGTCTTCACCATGGCAGGAATAGCTCCAGGCCCAGTAACATATTGGCAGGGGTGGGGAGAAGGAGGAAGGGGGGAGGCATGTGGAATGATGTCTCCTCTGGTGGAGGCTTTGCCACAGGAAGCACAGCTCTGCCCCAGGGGGAGTGACTGGAACCCAGGTAGCCTGCACCATTGCCAGTCCCCCAGCCCAAGCCTGAGCCACTTCAACAGCAGCCACTGCAGTAGCAGCAGCCACCAGTGAGGCGAGTCAGGCAGGTGAGATTCCCCTCCCCTGCACTGCTCTCCCCTGGTTAGCATAATTTCCCCCTCTACCCCCCACTTCCACCCTAGGCACTGAAAGAGCTGGCTATGCCTCTGCTCAGATCAGTGACTCAGAAATAAAAACCTTGGACCCAGTCTTGCTCCTGATGAAGTCAGTGACATGGCTGCTTGCCATTGGCAGCAGTGAGACAAGACTTCTAGGGCATATATACATACTTTTTTTTTCCAGTGACATGCCGGAGATCCACTACTTCAGAGCACATGAGCTGAGACTAACTGCTGCACCACATGTAGTTGTATAAGCAGCAAAATGCACCTCAGCACGCAAAAAATGGTGGTGGTGCGCTTTTGAACTAAAGCACCTCTGATGTGTTTTAGTTCAAAAGCGCGCTGCCACCATTTTCTCAGCACTGACGTGTATTTTGCCACTTATATGATGCATATGTGGCAGCACTGCATACTTTTTAAAGCACCCAGCACTGCAATGTATACATGTGTGAAAATGCCCCTCACCTTTATTCTGTTCTAAAACCATGACCCATTCCACTGCACCTTTGTCTCAGTAAATGGGGCTGGCATGATAATGAGAGTTGGGCCCTTATGTACATAGGACAAAAATATGTGGAAGGAAGAACAGATCAGATTTATACACAGACAACTACTGTAGTAAAATACATTCCTTTTGTAGCACAGTAAGATCAGGAAATATCTGTGACCAGAGGGCTAAATAAAATATCACTATTGTACAGAATGTAATGAAACAAGTTAATACAAATACAGCAAGGTCTTAACACGTATCTTTATGAAATTGAACTCATTTTTCTTTAAGCTCTTTTACTGCAATTCAGCATTGACATACAGACAGTCAGGCACATTCATAAATCTAAAAGGCTTACCAGACTTGGGTCTGTAGATATAAATTTACCTTTCCTGATGGGAGGAGACAAGTGAAATATAAATCTTCTAAAATTGAACACAGCAATGGTTTATTAAAAAAAAATTACTCCTTTTATCCACTCACTTGTCTTAGAAACATATGGGGCCAGATGCTCAGATGGCATAAATGGGTGTAGATATATTAATTTCAATGACACTGTCATGACTTTAACAGCTGAGCATCTGGCCATAGACTCAAAATGTAATTGATTTATAAAGATCACTGATTTGTTCTCAACATATAATTTCAAATCTTATGCATCATACATTCCACAATCAGAAATCAAAAACTCTGGAATACTTTGGCTTTCAACCAATTTTTATTTCATAAACCCCCAACCTAACAGGAATGAATTAAAAGCAACATAAAGTCCTCTGAGAGCCAAGTTCCAATTTTGGGGAGATACTGACCCAAGTAAGAGTCACGTGTCTGCATTTGAGTTGTAAAATTGGTCTGGGTTGTTTGAATCCTGTTGGTTTTGCTGCTGAATACTGAAGTACTGTCCTGACTGTTTTGAGATGATTGGCACTCTCTGGGCTTGGACCAAACCATGCCCCTTCCTCTAGATGTTCATGCTGTAAGTCTAATGCAAACTGAAAGCTCATGAGTCTCAGAAGAGAGAAAAAACCCAGCACCCAGGAGTAATCAACAAAACAAAAGCATCAAGGATTACAGGCAGTGACTGAAAAACCAAGCTGTCCTTATTCTTGCTATTTATGGGAACCCCTGCCCTCCCCCCATCTAATGGTACTTCCTTACAGAAAGGCAATTTATTTGGACCACTTTCAAGCTACAGGAACACAATGGGTTCAAAGGTTGGACTTGAACATCAGCAGAGTCTCATTTCACTGAGGAATGACTGGAAGAGGAAGAACGAAAACGCAATGAAGGAACTGGGTAAAAAGCACAGGTGAAAGGAAAATAAATGCCAAACCACTGTGGAACTGGAGCACCAATAGCAATGAAAACTGAATAAAAAGCATGCATATAACCCATACACATCACAACTAGTATGCGCCTATCTAATTTTAGGGGACATGTTCTTACCCCAGCACCTAACACTAGCTTCTGTTTAATTAATTAAATTAGAAGCATATATATTAGAAACATATAAATGACAAACCCTCAAGGGAGCCCCTCCCCTTTCCTCCCCCACAAAAAAAACCCTAATGGTTTAAATTACAAGAAGCAAAGAGGTTCATGAATAGGGTGTTAGGTCTATGTTGTGTAAACGTGGGTGGTAGTCTTATGTAGAATTTAGATTATAATTGTATAGAATAGTTTGGATAGGGATGATCCTTCCCCAGGCAGAGGGTTGGACTAGATGACCTCTGGAGGTCCCTTCCAGACCTGTTCTCTATGACTCTATGGGTGTGTCTACATGTACAATTAGTCATGACTAAATTTACTGCGCATTAAGCTAATGCACAGTAAGCGATTTTTGGCAGGTGTCTACACATGCAGGGACTTGGCACTAAATTTCGTGTAGCACAGTAAGATCAGGAAATATCTGTGACCAGAGGGCTAAATAAAATATCAATCTCTAAATTGATACTCGCAGGGGTGTGGCCTGGGTCCAGGGGGGCCAAAATCTGGCACCGTTCCAGAGCACTATGAGGTTGCCAACCTCCTCCTGGGACTGGGAGCCACATGGAAAGGTACTTCACCACAGGACCTGCAAAGACAGGAGAAACTGCTGGGGGTGAGCAGCAGCAGGGAGCAGGTGCTGCCCCTGCTGCCAGAGACAGCCAGCCAGCAGCCCTGTGGGGACATCAGAGCTAGGCAAGGGGTGCAGCAAGGTGCAGCCCTTTGCAACACTCACCTATGACCAAGCAGCAGCTCTGGAAGAGGACAGACCAGGCAGATGCAGCCTGCATTCTGCCCAAGGGGGTACACGATGCCTGCAGTGGTTCTGAGGATTGCACAGGAACCACCAGGCTTTTTTGCAGTGTGCCCCAATTCACAACATAGCTGCAGGCTTTTTTAGCCTGCAGCTGAAGGGCCAAATTGCAGCCCAGCCCTAGGACAGGAGAGGCTCCCAGCCAGGAGCCCTGGGGCTGAGCTGAAGCCACCCCCCCAGTGGCAAGGCAGACCTGACACTAAACTTAGTGCAGGGTCACGTCTACATGTGCGTTACTGCACATTAACAAATTGTGACTAAATTTGATACCTGCAAATGCATTTGCAGGTATCAAATTTAGTCATCATTAGACATTTTTACTGCTCAGTAAGGGCATGCACGTGTAGATGTGTGCCCGTACTTAGCAGTAAATTAAGCTAAAATGCAGTAAAGCAGCTCATGTAGACATGCCCCATGACTCTATAACTCAGGAAAGTTCTGCTAAAGAGGCCAGGAGGTTAGGAAAACTCTATGAGGTTCATCAAACCCAATACAAACACTCACTAATTGATAGCAACAGGTTTTTCCCACCTCTTATGCCTCTGATAGAGGGAAAGCATTGGGTCTAGAGGTGGGATGTGTTCTGCCTTCAGTCCCATTATTCAAGTGGGAAACAGAATCTGAAAAGGAGGAACCTACAGCCACATGCTGGTGCCTGAGGCTGGTCCTGGCCGTGACATGGGAAGGTCAGCAAAAAGTACAGCTCAAAAAAGGTTTAACCTAATGTTGGCACTTCTTTCTCCTTTTTAGGGGAATGTTATAGTGGGCAAAGGGAGGATTAAGAGAGGGGGGATTTTGAAAGGGATTAGGGAACAGGCAGTGTTTTGGCTGTACATTATTCCTGAACCTGAAGCAAAATAATATGTTTCCCAAGCACCTCTTCTGTTCCATGTGTCTGGTTATCAGCATTCTCACACAGTGCAGAAAGAACTATTCTGCTGCTCTGAAAGCCTGCCTTGTCAGCTGCAAACTGCTTGTTGTGAAGAAGGACAGTGAGCATGCCAAGTGCTCTTCGGAGACTAAAATGAATGGTGGTTTTAAAAAAAATCAAGCGCTTAGTGTTTAAGATAACATCAGATCTCATTAAGCCCAGGCTCAGAGCAGATGCTTTCCTTCAGTCCACATGTCACTTTTAAGATGGCAGAAGAGCAGCTTTCAAGTCTCCTAGTAATCCCACCAGAGACAATGTGTGTAGCAGCAGGAATGACAAGGGATTTGGGTGTGTATGCATGAATTCTCACCATTCCTTGAAGATTTGGCTGTTTTTCTCCACTGTTTTTTTTAAAAAAACACTTTCCTGGCACTAAAATATCCAAGTCAGCCAGCTTTCTCATTTCCAGATGTTCCAGTAATAGTTCAGCAGCAGAGAAATAGGTCCTGAACCTTAGATCACCATCTCTTTTATGTCATGACTGTAATAAACCCAATGATAAATAGGAAGTTACTTGTTTAATTCACTTAAGCATTTAGTAGAATACTTCCCCAAGATCACAGTTCCTTCTCATGGGCTAAATACTGCAAAACTCTTACAGACATCAGTGGGGCCAGTTTTTCATTCACTATGAATACTGTCTATGTAGGGAACTATAAGATTTGACTCCTTGCTTTTAGGCAAAACCTGTAGATATTAAGTTACTAATGACAAAGATAGCTGTAATTTAGCTTTATCTGGTTCAGTGCCTGTTTCAAATAGAACTGGGGTATATATCTTTTTGTAATATGTCCTGCTTTTCCTAAAGGAAGAAGTCTTTGTATAGACTATAGAAATTAAATACATAAAACTTGCTTTAATACACCATTCAAGTTGCACAGCTAAGAGCCAGTTTGTTTAGGAATGACTAGTAATTTTGGGTGCCTAGTTTGGCATGCCTCAAAGAGGTTTGACTTCTAGAAAGTGTTGAGCACCCATCCTTTGAAAAACAAGTCTCTTTAAGACGTTTTACATAGGGCACACAAAAATAGAGGCATCCATAATCATTGATCATTCTTGGCTAAAGAATTAAAACTGAGAAAGATCTTGATACGTTGCCTGCATTTTCTAATTTTCTTCTTTGTGCCCCTACTTAAATCTCAGTTATAACTCTTATAGCCTTCTAACTCACTGTTTACATTCTGCAAATAGTTGTAGACTTTTATATGCCCCACTTAGTGGTCACATAGCCATGCTTTACTCACTTCGCTTTTTTATTCTCCTCCTTCCGGTCCTGATTCAGCAATATACTTGAGCATGTGATGAACTTTAAGCATGTGAGTAGTCAATCAAAATCAAATGGTCCATGCCCAAATAAATGTGTGTGCATAAACTGAATCACGGTATAATTAATCACCCCAGGCCTTTATTCTTGTTACTCTTTTCTGAGCTTCCTTCAGTTGCTAATATCTTCCTTGTCACACAGTGCCCATAAATGACTGCAATATATATTCCAGATGCTAACATGCCAGATCAGTAGAGAAGATTGCTAACTCCCTTTACAGGAAAGAGAGACTTCTGCTAATTCAGGCCAAAATCGGAACGGCCTTTTCTGCAGCCATAAGGCACTCCAAACTCATGTTTCATTTGCTGCTCACTGTCCTGCTTCAACTGCTTTTGGCATTATTGCTGCGTGTATTTTCTCCAGCCTTTGAGAATACGTGTTATATTTTTCCAATGACACATTTACCTGGTGGAATAGCAACCGTGACTGGAATACAGACATTGAAGGGTATGTACTGTTCAGGAAAGAGAGAAATACAGGTAAGGTGCTGCAAGTTAATGATGTTGCAGACACTGAAGAAATAAGAACTGATAACATGGATGCAACTGAATTGGTTTGGGTCAAAATCATTTTGAGAAAGGTCTGTTGGGTAAAGGGGTTCCTCTGGGACAGGGTGAGGGATCTGCAATAGATCTCTGGAGCGCTGTTGGGATATGGGTAGAGTTCTCTCCAACAAGTGACAAATGCTACTGGGAATCCTGTCATTATGGGAAACTTTATCTTCCGAGAATACATTAAAGAATATCTTATGCAATTACTGTGAGAGACCAGTTACTCCTCGTGGGATAGCCAACAGATTCCTTCACCAAATATTCAGTTAATCAAGAAGAGGCTCTGCTATTTTAGATTTGGGTTTTGTAAACTCTGAGAAAAGCTGGCCATGGAAAACATCCCAAGTTAATTAAGTTTAAATTAAAGGGAAGAAAAAGAGAAACAGATAGGTAGCTAAGGTTTTCAGTTTCAAAAGGGCAGGCTTTGAGAAATTAAGAGAAGTAGTTAATGAAGTCAGATGGACTGAAGAGCTCAGCTCAGGAATTCAATTGTGAAGGAAGCATGGGGTTTCTTCAGGTCAGAAGTGCAAAAGCTATCTGGAATTTGCATCCCTCGCAAGGGAAACAAACAAGGAGGCAAGGCCTCAGATCTAACCCTATGATTAAGGGATATTATGAGTCAGCAGAAATTCTACAAAGAATGGAAAAGGAGATGGATTACAAAGAAAGCTCCCCCTTGAAAATGTGAATGCATACAGATAAAGTAAGTAGTGACAAAAGTCAAGCTCAGTTAGACCTTTCCACAGAAATTAAAACCAATGGGATAAAGAGAGAGCTTCAGAACAGATTTTGAACAAAGACATAATTAAAGATATGTAAATAAATGGAAAATTTATGCAATATGAGTTGACCAAAGGTATCAGATTAACATGGTGTCTTCTTCTGATATGGGAAATGATTTTGTAGGCATGGGAAATGTAGTAGATCAAATCTACCTGGACTTTAGTAAAGGACTTGATACAGTGTCATGGAAAAAGCTTAGGTAAACTGGAGAAAATATGGGTCAGTAGAAAAAATTGTCTAAAGTAGCTAAGGAACTGCCTAAAAAGAAGATAAGTGTTTGACCTAAAAGGAGGAGCTGTAAGGCAGTTACTATTGGAGCTCCTCAGTTATCATTCATGGGACCAAATGAATTCAGTACTTTTAGTAATTCACTTGGCACAAAAAGTAGGAATGTACTAATAACACTAACTAGGCACATCTACACGTGCCCCCCACCCCCAAGTGCATAGATGTTGTTAGGGTGTTAGGGTCGGAAGGGACCTCAATAGATCATCAAGTCCAACCCCCTGCATAAGCAGGAAAGAGTGCTGGGTCTAAATGACCCCAGCTAGATACTCGTCTAACCTCCTCTTGAAGACCCCCAGGGTAGGGGAGAGCACCACCTCCCTTGGGAGCCCGTTCCAGACCTTGGCCACTCGAACTGTGAAGAAGTTCTTCCTAATGTTCAGTCTAAATCTGCTCTCTGCTAGCTTGTGGCCATTGTTTCTTGTAACCCCCGGGGGCGCCTTGGTGAATAAATCCTCACCAATTCCCTTCTGTGCCCCCGTGATGAACTTATAGGCAGCCACAAGTTCGCCTCTCAACCTTCTCTTGCGGAGGCTGAAAAGGTCCAGTTTCTCCAGTCTCTCCTCGTAGGGCTTGGTCTGCAGGCCCTTGACCATACGAGTTGCCCTTCTCTGTACCCTCTCCAGGTTATCCGCATCCTTCTTGAAGTGTGGCGCCCAGAATTGCACGCAGTACTCCAACTGCGGTCTGACCAACGCCCTATAGAGGGGAAGTATCACCTCCCTGGACCTATTTGTCATGCATCTGCTGATGCACGATAAAGTGCCATTGGCTTTTCTGATGGCTTCGTCACACTGCCGGCTCATGTTCAACTTGGAGTCCACTAGGACTCCAAGATCCCTTTCCACCTCCGTGCCACCCAGCAGGTCATTCCCTAGGCTGTAGGTGTGCTGGACATTTTTCCTCCCTAGGTGCAGCACTTTGCATTTCTCCTTGTTGAACTGCATCCTGTTGTTTTCTGCCCACTTGTCCAGCCTATCCAGGTCTGCCTGCAGCTGTTCCCTGCCCTCCGGCGTGTCCACTTCTCCCCATAGCTTTGTGTCATCTGCAAACTTGGACAGAGTACATTTCACTCCCACGTCCAAGTCGCTGATGAAGACATTAAAGAGTATCGGTCCAAGGACCGAACCCTGCGGGACCCCACTGCCCACACCCTTCCAGGTCGAGACCGACCCATCTACCACGACTCTTTGGGTGCGACCCTCTAGCCAATTCGCCACCCACCGAACTGTGCAGTCATCCACATCACAGCCTCTTAATTTGTTCACCAGTATGGGGTGGGATACCGTATCGAAGGCCTTCCTGAAGTCCAGGTATACGACATCCACCCCTCCTCCTGTGTCCAGGCGTTTCGTAACCTGGTCATAGAAAGAGACTAGGTTGGTCAGGCACGATCTGCCCGCCACAAACCCATGCTGGTTTCCCCTCAGCATAATTTGCCCTGCCGGGCTCTCACAAATGTGAGCCTTGATAATTTTTTCAAATACTTTACCAAGGATGGAGGTGAGACTGCAGTTATTGCTGTGCTCTTAGTGCTTGCTTTAGGCAATAGGCAACCAATATATCAGTGCATCTCTAATTATTACATTTTATTCAGTGGGGGGTTATCTTACGAGGTTCACATCTTCTATTTGAAATAGTCACAGGGGATCTGTGACATGCAGTATTTCTTCAGCATCACTGTATTTCAGTACAACCTATGTAATATAAATCAGACCACTCACTGCATAACCACAAACAGCAATATAGAAACATAGTTTCAGATTTCATATGGGAAAAGCTTCTTAAAACAAGAGATTTAAACGATTTCAATATCAGGTGATGAAGTTGCCTGTTGAAATACATAAGAATGTTTAGTTCAATAATTGGTGGCTGCAGACCTTTAAATGTGATTCCAACAATTTCAAAGATGCTGAATACCTGCAGCTCCTGTTGAAGTTAAAAGGAGTTGTTTAGTACCTCTGAAAAAAAACAGACCTTTAACATTAACAGACCTTTAAGGTTAATAACTAGACCTAATGGTGGCTCTAAACAAAGAGCTCTGCAGAAAAAGCTCCGAGAGAGATACAAGAAGCCGTGCCACTTTGAATTTCTCATACTGTAAACTCTCCAATATTTAGACATGCAGAGAAAAAAAACCCTTTTTTATGGGGGAGGCTGTTTTAAGTACTGACTTTTGGTTCTAGAAAATCAAAAACAAAACTAGAACTTTTCCCCAGAATTTTCAATCAATCAAAAACATGCTTAGGGTTTTACAAAAGGAATCAATGTATTTATTTGCAAGCTTTCAGGCACACTCACCCTTCATCAGACATAGGAGAGAGCAGAGATTGTAAAAGTTCTCCTAGGCAGAAATGAAAATTCATATTTCACAGGAGAGCTGAAGGTGTGGTAAAGTCTCCTGTTTGGAATAGTTCATTTTGTCCAGGGTAGGCACAGAGAAAGGGTGAAAAAGTCTTTTTACCGCAAAGTTGTCTGATGACAAGCAGGATGTAGAAATGTACTTCCTTCAGATTATGATGTTTCACAGAAGAGTGGAAAGATGGAAAGCTCTTCTAGGCAGGAATCTCTTTTGTGGTGAGGTATCTGTGTGCCTGTGCTCTGTGAGATGTAAATTCGCTCCAACAATGGCAGGAGCCTGGTGTTAGCATATCAGGTGGTAAAATGCTTTCTTCTTGTAAAAAAAATCAGCATTTCAGGTGGTAAAATGCTTCCTTCTTGTAAAATTATTAACTTTTCATTTTTAAGTAAAGGGTTTTCCAAAGCATTTCCTTTGGGGAACTTTAAAGTGCTACAAGTGGGAGAAGAACTGTGGAACTAGTCATACCCTGTTCACTCTCCTTTGCAGCATCTACTCTTTGCCACTATGTGACACAGGATATTGAGCAAGATAGACCTACAGGTCAGATACAGGTGTTCAAAAAGCCCAAGGGAGAAGCAATCTAAGTTTTCTGCTTTACTTTTAAGCGGTACAGGGGCTCTACTCTAGGTGCAGAGACATTGTACCACTGTAGAAACAGTAGGCACCAAGGGTGTATAGATCACACCACAGTAGCAGACAGAGCAGGTGAGACTGCCACATACCTCCCCAGTGCTGGGCAGCACCCCTCAGCCCCTCTCCACCACCCAACAGGGCTTTGGCCAGAGCACAAACTCACTAGCTAAGCCTTTAGCCTATACCTCAAGGGCTAAGGCATGTGGGAAACCTAGGGACCAGGTTTTATTCCACCTCTTAGGTGTCTAAATGGACTTAGCATCTAAGTATGGTCCTGTTCCACTTGGCTCAAATCCCTTAAACAATGCTACTGCGCTTACTTTTGCAAAACACCAACATTTAGCCTTAAGACTGTCACAGGAAGCAGTGAGCAGGAGGAGGACCCCTCAAGTTTTTGCACTCACAATTTTTCAGGCACTTAAGCAGGGTGGAAAAGCATCACACTTAGGTGCCTAGCAGGTGGAATAGGATCTGGCCCCTAGATTTAAATCCTCTCTTTGCTTAATTCCAACCATGGGTGTGAACCCCTTCTGCCATGTCCAAAAGAGTGTTTTAACCAGTGAGCCTTGAAATATTCAGGGTGGCTGTCTCTGGATCTCTCCTGTTGAAACTGTTCCATATTGTACAATTACTTAAATATGAATTGGGCCAGAGAGACCATGGACACATTTATACATACAATTAGCACATAGCAATAAACTCCTGCCAGTTAACACTGGAGCTTATTTCTTCTGGGTGCAGTTTACACATGCACCCAGGACCACAGCATGTTGAGTGGGGGTGGAGCAGCCCCAGGCTGGCAGGGGGCCCAGGGGGCCAGCTTGCCAGCCCAGGGCTGCTCTGTCCTGGCTCAACATGCTGCAGAGGGGCTGGCTGGGGCAGGAGGGTGCTACAGTGTGGGGGCTAGCCAGCAGGCAGGCCCCACACTGTAGACCCTTGTGTCCCAGCCAGCCCCTGTCATAAAGCATGTGGGTAGATACACCCAGTGAGTATGAAAATGGCTTCATAGCCTGGTGGGTTGGGGACTCACCTTGAGGCAGATGTGGGGGAGCAGCAGGGTCTCAGTCCCAGATCCAGTAAGTTTTTAAGTACCTGTCATTATTCAAAGTGAAACAGCTTCAACAGGAGAGACTGACAGGATCTGTCAGCACGCTGGCATACTCTGTATGCCACAAGTTAGAGTCGTCAGGAAACCCCCAGTGTTAAATCAGACAAAAAGGGGACTTGAGTCCATCTCCCATATCCATGTCACAGAGATGGGGGTACAGCCACATCCCCTTCAGCTGTGTGGCACATGCACAGTGAAGAGAGCTCATTGTGCATATGCCAAAGGGTGTGTGATCCTGGCTACCACTCGTCCTCTCCTTTCCCCTGCTGCTGAACTGAGGGATGGCATGGGAGGAAGGAAGGAAAGAGCAAAAGGCAGCTGGTTCTGGAGCTGCTTGAAAGTAGGGAGTCCAGGCAGGCGCCATGCTGACCAGACAGTGAGCTCATAGAGCTCACACCACATGCAGAGCACCCAACAGGAGCTCTGCTGATGTGCAAGTGAGCTCTGAGAGCTCACTGTGCATATATCGTACAGCCAGTGGGAGTGACAGTGCCTCTACACCCTCACAGGATCTGCTTCTGCCCATATCCTGGATGAACCCCCTTCTCGCCCCGGTGGACTACAGGGCATGGAGAAATGCTCCACTTCTTCCCTCTCCACTTTGTAAAAGGTCCCTAGATCCTCTTGTGAGCATTGGCCAAAATATTAAAACACTTAATTGCAGAAATGCCAAACAGTTTTCAGCACCTTGTTGACATTTCTGAAAATATTTTCTACTTTTGTTTTAGCCTAACTTATTACCAGAATTCAGTCTGAATTCATAGAAGTTCAACCACTCTGAAACTGCATTTTCTGGGTGAACATTTATAAAAGCTTTTTGCCCAATTTTACTCCTGACTTACTCAGGCTAAAAGTATCTTTTCTAATCAGGCTTGCTATTGTTCTAACCTCTGACACCCTGGTCTCTGTAGCTCTGTGTCTTACATGACTCACTACTCCCTGTATAGAGCCTTTTGTTTATTATCTGACCGTGTTGGTACAAATCGGATATTCTTTTCCTTTTCAATCTCAAAAGCACGGCATGCAAAGATAGCAGCGTGCTGACAAATTAGCAGGGAAAATGGCATTATTTAAGTGAAAGCATTGCAAGCTTTTGTCATGTCGCCCTATAAATGCAGAACAACAACACGGAGTGTCTCATCAGATCAAATGTTTGCAATGAAAAGATGTCTGTGAATCTATTTAAAAGGGATTAAGATTTTAGCTGGCTTGATTCTGGGTCGTTGGTTTAATGTCTATATCATACTGTACTACACTAGTAGTCTGTCTGCCAGACAGATTGCTTTAACATCTATCCTAAGGCATACTATACTAATAAGGCCTTCCATCCCCTATAGAGCACTTGGATCTGGAGATGAAAAGTCCTATTTTGGTGGTATTACTGTTATAATATAGCTGTCTGGCCTAACAATCTTATACACACACGCATACAGAGAAATACAGTATAACATCTATGCTGTATTGCCGTTCTTTTCTGAGATCCATGAAGGGGCATTCCATTATTTCTCTTGCCTGGTTAAACTGCAGGGAATGAAAAAAAATAGCTCACAGCAGTATTATACATTGTTGCTAGCGTATACACACAGAGGTATCTAGAGACAATGAATCAGTTTGAGTCAAAACAATATGGAAACGTTTAGAGGTTAAGGAGGGTGGCAAAAAAATTTTAAAACCCCTAAAATCATTTGTTTTGGGCCAATCCAAACAATGAAATGAGATATTTTGCTTTATTTCCAGAATACTTAACCCCTTTTTTTTAACCTTTTTTTTTTTGTTTTCTTTGTAAGAATAATGGCTATTTTGAATTGCAAAATAAAAGTTTTATTTAAAAACAGTTGAAAATAAGCATTTTGGCATTTCTAAAGTGAAATATTTCATTTTGAAATGTCAAACCAAAATGTTTTCATATTTTTTACAATTCCTTATCTCCATATTTTTTTGGCCAAAAATAATCAGCAACTTCAACTTAAATGTTCAAATAGTTTCATGCACCTCAAAACTCCATTTTTGGTGCATTTACTATTTATTGTAAAAAATTACCTTTACTGCAAATGCACCATCTCTTTACTGGCCTGTGTATTCAAATGATAGCTGGTAACAGAATACGCCATTATGTAAAACCCTAGTAAAAAATGAGAATAGCTCACCAAAAATGAGCATGCTATTTTCCTCAAAGCATGAGAGTGTGATAAAAAGGGAAGAATAAAGTGACTATGTATGAGAAGCCATGCCACTGTATTTTGGTCCATCTAGTCCAGCAAATCTGTCCTTCTGCAGCAAGTAGTGCTTCAGAGGAAGCACACAATGCACTTTGGTTTCCAACCTTTTTGGACCATCATTTTATACCATTACAACAGGGTCTAACCCTACAAGACTTTGAATACTAATGAGTTCTACTCATTTACTGGGAACTAAGGATGCTAAACACTTCTGTGCCTGGATCCATGTTTTGAAATTATCCAGCTCTTTTCCACCCAAAACTATTTGTATACAAGAGGAAAATATTGTCCATGTTTTCCAGATGTATAAGTTGAGGCTCAGGGAAAAGCCAAATGAATTGCTCAGGGCAGTCACATGCCTAGGGTGCAAATGGGGTGCCAGGCCCCCAGGTGCTGACTTAAAGGGGGCACAAAACTGGTGGCCCAACCACTGCTGGTGTTCAGGGTCATGCTGCTGGTGTTCAAGGTCAAAACTACTTGTTACAAGCCTGGCTCAGAGTCATGCATTGAGCCAAGAACCCAGGTGTCCTGATCTGCAAAACTATGCTCTCTCCAAATATAAAGCTCTGATAGCAGGTGCTCTGATATTTGTGCCTCTTTGTATGTTGGGTATATGTGCTCTTAATCCGGAGAGAGTCTGCTGGCTTTCTCTGTTGTTCCTGGGAGGCTGCATGTGAAAGAAACCATGTGCAATGCCAAATTGTGGCTGCTAAGCCACTGACTTCCTATGGCCATGAGCCTGAAGCACAAGATGTCTTTATTGTTGTCCCTGATTGAATAGTTAAATATGTTATCGTAGCACCTGAGAACCATAATTAAAATTCAAGGCCCCATCATGTTAAGTGATGTATGCACAAATAACAAATAAAGCAGGCCCTGCCCAAGGTAGCTCTTAATCTCCATGTTAGATGAAGAGGTGGAAGAAACAGATGAATGGGTCGCGGTTGCATGGATAGGATGACATAACCAAAAAAACCCCAAGTTTAACAGAAAAGCAGAAGTCTCAGTTACACATAACAAAATCATTTTGCTGGTTGTGGCTGCCTGCTTGTCTATTATTTCACAATGTATTTTTGTTGGAGAAAATTGTGTCTGAGCAACCCAGGTCAGGTCATTCCTGCAAAGGAAAGCAGCTAAAAGCATTACCCAATTTTTCACTATATAATACCAAAATCTACTGTTTCCCTAGTGAAAACCATGTGCAGTGGGACTTCCTCCCAGGCCAGTAATGTCTTTCCCCAAGGTCTTTAAAAAGCTCTACAGACAGCCAGCAGTCCCAGCTACTGAAACAAAAAGAAAAAGAGAGTATGGAACATACTGGTTTGGGTAAGATTAGATGTTTTAGATCAAAGAGGTGTACTGGGAAAAGATACTGCAGGTGCTCTGTGACTGCCAACTAGTAGAACGTCACAATAATAGAGGGGCTAGCATTCATGTCCTTTCTCTTACCACTTCAATTAAAGGAAGAGAACTTACAGAGTTGAGCCATTAGCCTTTACCAGCTGTAGGCTTTGCTTTGTAGCATCCAGGATGGACCTCTTCCTAAAGTTCTTTGAGGATATATTAACTGATTACTTCCTTTTCACTGAAGTGGCATGGTGCCGGCAGTACCTGCATCTCCCCTGCTTTTACTGTGCTGTAGAGTGTCCTTGGTGGTTCTGGTTTTGTGCCTGAAGGTCTGAAGTGGCCTTTTTTGAAGAACCTATTGGTAAATGATTGCTGGCAAATGTAGGGGACTGGACTTGTTGACCCAGGAGGCCCCTTGCAGTTCTATGTTCCTATGTAGGATTTGTAGTTCTAACTCCAGGTGACAGAGGGCAATGGCACACACCTAGCACATGAACACACATGTATGCACGTGCACCATATGCCCACTCATTTCAATTTCAATTGTATTGACTTATGTCAATAAGTGTACATTATGACAAATGTATTATTGGATTTAATAAATTTTATTCCTCCAACGATTTACTCATAAGATAGCAGAGTCAGTGGTGTGGGAGCAACACAAGCCCTTTCTCCCAGCCCCACTGATGCAGGGGTGACCTTGGCACACGTGTTCTCCAACCTAAAACAAAAAGCAAATGATGAAGCTTGCATGGTTTGTGGGAGGAGTGGAAGATCTGTCTAATGGGCTCTAGGAGCTCCCTCTGCCAAGTGAGCTGTAGCACAGGTGCTCGCTATACATCTTTCTCACCTGTCACAGAGTTATCAAGGAATCACAGGTTTACTTCTGGAACACGGCTCTACCTCTCTGCCAGGCTCTTCATGCTTTCCCCCTGGCTGATAGTGTCCTGACCTGCACATATCTTGCTGCTTCACACCTTGCCTTCCTGTCACTGACACTTGTCGCATGCTGCCTCTCTCCTACCAGCTGAAGCAGCTGCGAAGACAGCAAATGAAGACCGAGTAGTGTCAGCAATGAGACTCCCAGAAAGTTAAATAGCAGGAAGCAGCAGGAAGTTAAGAAGCAAAAAATGTGTGTGAATGTAAAATGAGTGGAAGCAACTTGAAGCCAAGAGAGGGAGTGAGATAATGGAATAAGAAATAATTTCACATGAGCAAACATGAAGCTGAACAGGAAAGAAAAAGCAGACATCCCCTCAGTACAGATAAGTATCCCAGTCATGTATGTAGCTGCTTATGAGGGATGCTTGCTAACATTCAGGGACAGTGCAGTTCTGCTGCAAGACATCGTTTTCTTTGCTGCAGTGTATCCGCTGAGGGGGCGCCGAATTTAGGAAAGCAAAAGGGATACTGGCTTCTAGAAAAAAGATCCTCTATTTCCCTAAATAGGGGTTAATATTATTAAAATAACATTAAGTGGGTTTTTTTTCACCTAAATGCCAGGTTTCACACAAAGACTTTTAAATGCAAATGTATTTTTTTTTCCCAGATAAAATGAATTACTTTTTAACCTTATTAGAGATGGTTCCAAATCTTTAAAAAAATAAGACCATAACTGCCACTTAAGATAATGATTCCCAACCTGTGTGCCATCAGATCCTTTTAAAGGCTCTGTGGGGTGCTGCACAATATTAACACTGCTAGGTGTGCAAACACCAACACGATTCCCAAGATAAATGGAGAGATTTCCCATAGGAATTCATAGCATAAAAACTATTCTGACCTACTGTGGTCTTTCTGGGGGGTTTGCAGCAGAAGAATTGCTCTGTTATTTTTCCATAATCAAGAAATGAGTGAAACCTAATAGCTGTTTGTTTGTTTTTTCTCAGGGTGCCTTGGGTTTAATGAGGTTGAGAAGCACTAACTTAGGGAAAGGGCCAGTTGTCCCAGTTCATGGTAAGAAATTCCTACATCAGAATTTCAGCAGAGTATCGAATAGGTTCATTCTGATACAGATAATATGTCCTTGTGCTACTGCTTGTTACACTGGTTCTCTAATCCCAGAGAACATTGAGGCCAGATGCTATGAAATGCGCGCACCTAAAATTATGGTGTGGGGATGTTTTAGGCCCTGAAAAGGGGGGGAAGGGTTAGCAATACAAAAAGGTTTTAACTTTAAAATAGTTCCTGTTTCAGAGAACGTCAGAGCCAGTTATCATGGGCCCTGGCTGTCAGATATGAGCTCCTGAGCTGTTGCAATTGAAGACAACAGGCTGCTTCTGTAACTAAAAAGTGAATCTCTCTTCAAGGGCTTCAGAAACCTGAGGGGATAAGAGACACTTAAATGCCCACCAAGAGTAAAAATAAAGAAATGAGTTAAACATCTGGACTCCTTGCACCAGGAGTGCAAGCTAAAGAGGTGATGCCTTTTCATGCACCTAGCATAGTTCCTCTCAGACGAACCCTTGCAGAAAAGCCAGCTCTCTTGGATCTGGTGCAACCTCTAGCAGTCAAAAGCAGGACGTTTGTAAAACTGACCAAAGAAGCAAAGCCCAAAAGGGGAAGTGAAAGAAGAGAAGCAGCATCCTCTGGAAACACAAGCTGGAAAAATGGACATTGAAAAAAAAGGTTTCAAATGTTAATTTAGTGGTTTACATCCAGTGAAAAATGCCCAGGGCTCTTGGAAAGTGGGTAAAGTTGTCATTTCTGCTCATCCCAGCAGAGTGAGGGAAAAGCATCAGAACACCAATGGAACTGTTCATACGGAGATCCTGCAAATTGATAAACCATTTTAGACTTAATTGAGGTACCCAGCATCCTCCAAGATTGTGCTACCAGCTATTAGATTTCTATCCTGAAAAAGATGCCATATATGGGAAACATTTGTATCCTCACAATACAGAATGGCAGAGAAAGGACAGTTATTATGCTCTTGCCAGGCATCATTGATCATAACTGAATATTTCATGCAGCCAAAGAAATTATTTAAATCAAATGAAAAATTGAGAAATTTGTTTGTTTCCTTCCAGATCTGAGTCTTATTTCCTAGGGGGCAAGATATGAACCATCTTTTATAAAACTCTTGTGCAGATGGATGTATCTGCGTCAGTGCTCCTTCCCACTCAGCTGTAAGTCATGCTGCATCTGTGTGTTGGAGATGCAGTTTATTACAAAAAGGAGAGGCTCCAGAAATGAAATTCAGAGCTAATGTGTATTTTTCACTGAATTTTGGACTGTGAGAATTGTGGGTTTCATTTTGGTTCCAGTTCTAATTATGTTGAATAGCATAAGTCTAAAGAGAGTCTTCAGCTGGTTTAAATCAGCAGTGCTTCTCTGATTTGAATGATTAGTTTATACAAACTGAAGAACTGGCCCTATGTATTCTGGAGAGTGAGATCTGCAAGCAAACTCTTGGAGAAAGTGAAACAAGAAATGGATTGGGATAGCTCTGATGGGAAATGTCTGAAAACGGAGTTCATGGAGGGGAGAAATTTAACTGTCTCCATATGCCCAACTCAAAACTTTTCCTAAGATAATGTGGGAAGAAGGCAGGTAGGGTAGGGATTGGACCCCATTTTTAAAGCCAACTGAAATTTTCTTAGAAAAAAAAATGTGGTTTTAACAAAAAGGAACATTTTAATTAAAATTGAAAACAAGAAAAGGGGGGATGTAAGGGGGTTTTCCAACAAATCCTTGAAAAAAAATCAGTGCATTCTTGATGAAAAAAAAAATTGTTCAACATTTTAAGGCAAATAAAATGCACTTTCAACTAGCTCTATTCAGTTTACATCCTAACACAAGTACTGTCAGGTAGGACATTCTGCATTACATTCTTAACATGTTTGCTTGTTTTATTGGCTTTAAGTGCAATCTAAAACAGTATAAATGTGTCTCTCTCTATTCCAAGACCCTCATCCTCCTTCCTACTGTTTATGGAATTGACAGGCAATGATTTAATCCCCTTATTTAGTAGTTTTGATAACATGTTGCAGTGAAGATGTGACTTGTATATTTTGATTATCTCTCTCTATTTGATCCAGTGCAGCAACAAATACCTTCATACTGTTTATATGATGGTGTAACAAAAAAGCTAAAAAATAAACCACATAGAAATTAAGTTGTAAACTTTTTTTAAAAGCTTGCCTTTTCATTTATTAAATTCGGACTAAATTGAGACTTAATGTAGTCCCTGTTTGAAGTGTACAAGCCCCACTCTAGGAGAATCACGTGGGACAGAGAGCCTTGACTGAGGGTAGTTCAGCTTAGAGATGGGCCTCCATACATCATGTTGCATCCAGTGCATCCCAAATCTTCAGAGCAGCCTTTCTGAGTCTCCATCTACCCTAGAGTCATAATCATGGCAGTGCATGTATGTACAATATTGACAACTCATGTCACAAAAGGAGCTATGTCATAACTACGGCTAGCTGGGAAAATTTTGACATGTTTTTTCCATCATAAAATGCCTGTTTACCAAAGAGAGGTAGTTATCCATGTTAGTTTGAAGTCAACAGAAAGCTAGGTAGAGTTGCACTTCATAGACTTACTAAATCAGAGTGGTATAAATATTTGTAAGCAACAGACTGGGCTTGGAGCACGCTATGGATCCATGGATCCAACCCTCGCAGCAGCAAGACATTGGCTACTATTTCTCCCCAGCTTTACCTGTGCTAGGCTGAGGTGTTATATCTTTGGTTGTTTCAGGTTTGACTGTGTAGTTTCATTAATAGGTTAGACAATGGATTTATACAGGGTTGTTTGGATCCTGCCTTAGGTGGAGGATTGGACTAAATGAACTCTGGAGGTCCCTTCCTGCCCTATTTTCTATAATTCTATGACAGGTCTACCAGAGATTGGCCAACAGCACAGCAGTTAGCTGGGATGGAAAAGACATTGGTTTGAATCCCTAGTCTCCAAGCCAGGAACACAAGCTAGGGTCTCTCATATCCCAGGCAGGTGTCCTATCTGGTGGGCAATAGAGCTAGTTTCTAGTCCCATAAATATTTATTTATTTATTTATTTAAAGAGGAAGAGATCCAGCAGGAGAGAATGAACAAGCCCCATTGCAAAGCAGTCTGGTGGTTAAAGGACTCTGCAATAGGGAAGACTCCAGTTCCACTCCTGGCTCCAACTCCGAGGTGAATGCCTTGTCCACCAAGTAACTGGCTGTTTTGGGATCAGTTTCTCACTTTAATTTTTCATGAAGACTTCCAAAAGTCCTTGAGTTTTGCCCCAGTGAAGAACAATAAACAATCTTGAAGCTTTTTACAGGACAGGAAAATATTTATTAAACTCTAACGACTAAGACGTTGGCAGCCTGAGTCTCTGCCATCTCTGTGCTTACAATAAATAAGCCACTGAAAACAGTGCTCCCCTCACTTCATCTTGCTGACAGATTTGAATGTTCTGTAGGTGAAGCGAGCTGAGCAGATGCAGAGGGTATTCCCATCACACCAAGTCAGAAGGCAAAACCAGTAGCCCGAGGCTGCATACAGCTTGTATGCAAAGCAAAATCACAAGGGAAAATGAGAATCAGTATTGGCTTATATGGGGGGAGGCTCTCTCTGCATGAAAATCAAGACTGTCACTGTTTTGAATAATGTATAATAATGGCTTTACACCCATCAAGGCAAATTTTCCTTTGCTATAAGGAAGGAATTTTGAAATTATGTTTCTAAATATAGGGAAATCTTCTACATCAGCTAGTTTCTCAGTGTGTGCATTCGAAGTGACCGCACAAGCTGTGAGAAAAATAAGCAATGACATTACAAAAGTCAAATGACTGCTGCACATTAGCTGTCCCTGACTGACCTTCTTAATCTGTCTCAGAAATATGAAAAGTTAGGTAAAGCATCCAGGTCCACAATGAAATGCCAGACAAATTAAACTGAACTACCCTCAATTTTCCTGGACCCTAGAAATTAATCATGCTCCCACTGCTTTTGCTGATGCCTTTTGATAATGGCACAGTTGTGTTCTTGTTGCCTATACAGGTTTGATGCTGTACAATGCCACTCATATCCTGTGAAAAATAATGTTCTTGGCTGCCTCTGAACTTGTTGGGGGCTGAAGAACCTCAGCATCTCTTGGAAAGGAGTCAGGATTTCACAGGATTCAGCCTTTTTGTGGAGGAGATTTTAAATACTGCTTTCTGCCGACCATGCAACCCCAATCCAGTTAATGGAACTGTACACAGGTGTGACAGGTGACTTAGCCTGAGGCCCTTTGATCTGAAAAGCTTAGGGCATTATTGTAAATCAAAATCATCACAAATGGACAACCAATAAAGAGGCTGAGGAAAAACTCCAGTGGCTAAAAAAAAAAAAAAAAAAAAGGACCTACTGGTTATGTGGGTACAGAGAAAGGGGTAAAAGCTGGCTGCCGTGCTGAATTTTTAGTTAGTTACATTCATGGGAGGCATGGGGTAAAATTGAGGAAATAGTGATTTGTGTTGTAGTGGAAGGCTGGATGTGACAGGCCAGTTGGAGGAGATTACTTTATTAAAGACAGAATTTGAATGTATATGTTTGTTTTATAATTTGATGTTGTATAACAATAGGATTACAATTACCTTGGAGAAACAGTGTTATATTTTATAACCAAAAAATTACCAATGAGGGGTTTTATCTCTTTTTATCTGAATGACCTATAAACTTATATTGTCTAGCTATGTTTCCTTCCTGGAGCACTTAACACTTTCAAATAATTAGCTTAATATTTTTCAGAATATAGATTTTTATGATCCTGGCAAAAAGGTAATTATAGCAGGGAGCACACATCGTAAGTTATTATGTGTTGCTCCCTAGAGACATGACAAACAATATTACAAGACCTGATGAAAACTAAACATGACAGGTTGTAACTCCAGATAATGCCATGCAATATATGAAAAGCTAGACTTCCATATGAGTACTTCGAGGCCTTGGTCCTTAGCTTCCTCACCTGTGCTTGAAAAGAAGCAATGGTAGCTTAATGTACTCTAGCTTCTGTGCTGGATCCCACCATTGCCCCTCTTCATTGAAGTGGTCTCTTCTTGTACCTATTACCCAAGTAGTTAGCCATTTCCCACAGGCACCACAAAAACTGCTGTTCTGGGGAAAAGAAATACTGCATCTGGTGCATGATTTTCTTGGGACTTTATTGTGACTCTGCCACAAGGTAAGAGAACTGGTCCAGCCCAAAAGTGCCAGGCCTCAGATATGCCACCAAGTCTCTGAATCAACAACAACAGTTACATTAATTCTGTCTGAGAGGTAAAAGTATAAAAAATTCAGAACATGTTTGAAACACCTGAAAATGATAAGAGCTGGAATGATTGTACAGTATAGTCCTTTCTAAGCTCTAACAGGTTGGACAGTCATATTTTGTTTTCCAGGTTCCTGCTGTGTACTCCCACCATCATCCATCTCCTTGCTATCCAATTGCCTGCCTCCTCCTTTTATGACCTCTCATCCTTCTTCCCTTTACTCTCTTCACTTTCTTCTCCCATTCCTAATCACTGTTCTTTATTTTTCAAAGAACTCTCTAATCCCTTGATCTCAGCCTATTCTTGACCTCCCCAAATTATCCCTCTTACCTCTGACCCATTTGTCAACTTACACCTGACTCCTGTTGAGCCTGTTCTGTCAATACCTTCTTCCTCAGCAGTAAATTCCTTCTCGAATGTGACCTCACTATTGGCAATACCATTAACATCCTGACTGCTACCTGCCTGGTGCTCCCAGTCAGACTGCTTGTTAAATAATCATAGACTGATATATTAAAAGGCTGGAAAGGATCATTGTGGTCATCTAGTCTGACCCCCTGTAGTAAAAGCCATACGATTTCCCTAAATTAATTCCCATATGAACTACAGCATTGCTTTTAGAAAAATATCCCATTTTGATTCGGTGATTTCCAGTGATGGGGAATCTACCACAAGACCTTGCAAATTGGTCCTATCATTCATTATCCTTATTGTTAAAAGCTTGTGTCTTATTCCTAGCCTGAATTTGTCTAGCTTCAATATCCTATGATCTAATATTTAGCTCTCCTTATAATTCTGCCTGCTAGATTGAAGAGTCCTCTATTATCAAATTGCAGGAGGGGGGAGGGGGAGGGAATTGCTTCTAATAGATGATTAAGTTATTTCCATAACATTCCCTTTGTTAAGATTAATTAATGGAATTCCTGAAATTTTCAGTTTTCCTATTCTTTAATCATTCACCTGGCTGTTCTCCGAACCCTTCTTTGAACCCATTCCTTAACATCCTTCCTGAATTGTGGGCACTACAGCTGGGTACAGGATTCCAATAGCAGTCAAACCAGTGTCAAATATAGAGGTAATGTACCTTCTCTGCTCCAATTTGATATTCCCTTTTTATATATACACAATAATCACATTTGCCTCTTGGCCACCTTGAGGGCTTGAGGTCCATAACATTAGCACATGCTGTTTTCCTTGCTGTTTCCTGCACTATTGCCCAAAATTACATTAAAAAAAAAAATCTTAACTCAGTTTTTAGATTTTATTCAATGTACTGTGACCTTTTAGTCTTCTACAGAAAATCCAGTTTCCTGTGAGTAAAGTCTATATTCTCTGTTTCTAGGATACACAAGTCGTACATTTGACTGTATTAAAACCCATATTCCTGGTGTACTATAAAAGAAGGCCAAGAACTAAACCCTAACAAGACAGCTCTAGAATTTTATTCACTTTAGGATGATTCTCTGCATGCAGTATTGAAATAGATCTGTTAGTTGGCTTTTAATCCATTTAAAGTGAACCAGGTGGATTTTGTATCTTTCTACTTTGGTAATCAAAATGTTGTGCAGTACCAAGTCAAATACCTTACAGAAGTCCATATCAGCACTATTACCTTTGTTGACCAACCTTGGAGACTCATAAACAAATGCATTAAGTTATTTTAACATAACCCTATTTTACTGAAATCCATGTCAACTGGCATTAATGCAATTAATGCCAGTCCGTTAATGCTTTATTAATTGAGTTTTATGTGAACCATTCCATAATTTTATCTATTAGTTTATTTTAATCTATGTCAGGCTGACAGGCCTAAAATTACATGGATTATCCCATTTACACTTTTTAAATATTGCCACAATCTTACTTCTCTCCCAATCCACTGAAACTTCCCCAGTGTTTCAAGACTTAGAAAATAAACATTAATGATTCATGAAGTTCCTCAGCCAGCTCTTTTAATCAGCTTATTTGATACAAGTTATCTGGATCTGTTGATTTTTTTAAAAGCCCAGCTCTAATAGCTTCAGTTTAACAGCTTTCTTATCTATTGTTGGAATGGAAAGTATTTCATAATCAGCATATGAAATGACTATCGCATTTGGCTTTTTTCCCCAAACACAGAACAGAAATATTGAGTGAATGTGTCTGCCTTTTCTGTCTTCTTAAGAATTTGCTGTTTTTATGTAGTAACTGGCCAATATCTTTCCAAGAATTCCTTTTGTCCTATTGTACCTGAACACATCTTATTGGTATTGTTATTTTAGAAAGCGGCTTTAAAAAACTCTAGGCATAATGCAATCAAAGCCTGGAGCCTTTTGCCTCCTCCACAGGGGGGAATTGGGACCATGAGGCACCTGAGCTGCACCTTTCAGGAGGCACCACTCATGGCAGATCCGGGGCACAAGAGGCAGTGCGGTGTCTCACACACACACACACACACACACACACACCCCTTTTGATTGACAGTAGCAAAGCAGAGTGGGGCAGAGCAAAGACAGGGCGCTGTTGAGAGAGAATGCATTTCCACGAAGAGCCAAGCTAACTTTACCTTGGCTCTGTAGCTGCCGCCATATTAAGGACTTTTGATCTTTGCTTGCCATATAAAACTGCAGTGGCTGTGGAGCCAGGAAAAGCTAACTTCACTCTTGGCAGCAACACCTCCTCTCACAGCAGCATTCTACCTGCCATGGTCTGGCCCACTCTGAACCCTCTTTTTTTCAAAATCCTAGAGCTGCTGGTATGCACTGTTATATTCATCCAAGCACAGCCATAAATAAAATGACTCTAAACACGGGTGTGGGTAAGACTGCTACCATCCTAGCCAGCATTGGATATATTTTGAACATAAAATAAAAGTAGGAATTGGGTGCCATCAGCAGGCTCAGCAAACAAAAGTTAAACTGAGATTATCATGCGCACATTCAACTCATACATTCAAATATCTCACAGGCACCGCAGTGGCCCAGGCAGCTGCAATTTAATGACAAACTGGTTGCGTCTACACAAGGAATTAATGAGCATGTCTACATGTGCATTACCATGCTTTAGTTAATATGCATTAAATCTAGTACCTCCATGGTAAGGGACTAGAAAAATGTGCATTAGCTTATCTTAATGCATATTAACTAAAGAGTACATTTTTTAGTGATGCTTTAATGCACATTAGCCTATTTTAATGCACATTAACTGAAGGGCAACTTTTTAGTGACACTTTAATGCACATTAAACTAAGCTAGTGCACATTAAAGCACACATGTAGATGCACCCAATGTGTCTGAATGTTCTGCACAGAAAATTCAGGTGCATTAAACTGCACCCTGGTGTACATCCGATTGGAGCAGTTTAGTTCAAAGCTGTTCCTGGCCTTCTCTGTCCCCCTGCAGAAGCCAGCCACAGGCTGGCAGGGGACAGAGCACAGGGGCCAGTTCTGGTCTCCACGGGATGGAAAGAGCTATACTGGCTGAAGGCAATTGCCTCCCAGGCACATAAAGATCAGTACCTGTCCTGATCTTCACATGGCTAGGAAAGCTGTCCTGGTTCTGGGGGCAGCTGCCTCCCAGCCACATGGAGATCAGGGCCCCAGAGTTGAGACAGCTTTCTCCACCACATGGAAATCGGGATAGGTCCATGTGACCTCCATGATAGATCTCCATGTGGCTGGGAGGCAGCTGCCCCCAGAGCAAGGACAGCTCTCCCCACCCCGTAGAGATTGGGGCTTAGCCAGGCAGCAGTGCCCCCTGCTGCCTAGGCTGACCAGGAGCAATTTGCTCCCAGTCAGGGCCTATACAGGCACTTTGGATCACTAGTTAATGCACCGTTTTTCTAATAACTGTATATATCAATACTAGAAAATGGCACATTAGACAAATTTGCACATTAATTGATGTGCACGTGTAGATGGTGATACCGTACACGAGAGTAAAGCATCTCACGTAGACATAACTGCTGGCCCAAAACAAAGCTTTTCAATTCAGTTCAGCAAACCAAAATATTTCAATGAAATATTGCTAGAAGGAGCCACCTGCCACTTGGGCTGCCTAGAAAGGCAGTCCTGCCGCACGGCCATCCCAGCCCTGCTGCATACCCAGCGGGTGGCAGGACACATCACAGGCAGGTGGTGGAGAGCAGGTCAGATCAGGGCTCTGTGTGGGTTCCAGCTGATCCACTCCTGTGGGGGCAAATCCTTTACTTCTAATTTCATTAGCTTCTTCTAGCTGCTGCTACCACCAGCCCCAGTCCCACAGTACTGGTGGGGCCCTGCACTGCACAAACCCAACCCCACGTGCCCCGCACCTGCTCTGGACTTGTCTGCCTGGGCTCAGCAGTAGCAGCACAGGATAAAAGCTGTTACTCATCAGGGGGAAAAGTGGCCCTTCCCCCTCCCACTGCCAACAGTTCCCTCCTGCAGCTGCCTGGAGCCCGTGCCGGGCTACCCAGCATCTGCTCTGCACTGTCACCAGTGCCCTGTGGGGCAGCCTGGAGGTGGTGATGATGGTGGCGTAGACATGGCAGGGGACTGGACTTGATGATCTTACAGGTCCCTTCCAGTTCTATATTTCTATGATTCTACTCACCCACACACGTACCCACATACCCCCAAAACACTCCCCCACAAACCCCCCATACCCACACCCCCTCCCCCCCACACACACACACACATACAGCTCCCCACAAACCCCATACCCACCCCTCCATACCACACTCCCCTACAATATACAAGAGTAAGGCTTCATTTTGAGCTATTGTGCAATCACCTCTATATACACCACACAAACATACACAGATCAGGACAAAAATATTTTTTAAATAAAATTAAAATATGTTATTGTCAATGTTTGATTTTTACTATATAATTTGTTGTTTTTTTTCCAGTTCCAAGATGGCAAACTCCCTTCCCAAAAGGACTACTTTTGGGGGCAAGAGGAGAGACTTCCAGTGGCAAAAGTCATGGATTAGGGGGTGGGACTTCTGGTCCCAAGGTGGTGGCCGTGGGGCAGGGCACCTGTCAAGGTAAGCTAGGGAGAGTGAGGGGGAGGGGCAAGGAACCTGGCCAGCTGTAGGGCATTGGGAAGGGGTTTTTTTCCACCCTCTCATCCCCATATAGCTGAGCCAGGCAGAAGCTGCTCTCCCAAGTCGTGCAAACAGGCCAGGCAAACAGGTGTGCTCTTTAGGGGTACGCTGGAGTTTTCATAGGAGTTCACATAGGAGGATGCACAGAAAGGGCCTGAACTCCATGAGTCAGCAGCTTCAGACATAGACTTCAGGTGAGTGAATGAGGAGGGGGTTACTATGGGGGTGGTGACACAGAGTTCATCCAGGGATCCTGCCCTGCTGCTGCCTCGGCTACAGGGTTCCTGTGAGGCCTCCACCCAGACAGGACCCTTGGCTGGATCTGCAGTGCCCTGCTCCCTGGTCTGCGGGGGTTGCCTAGTGGGATCTCTGGGGCCTGGGGTCAACGTGGGGGCCGGGGGTCCCCTCACCTGTCCCACATGTGCCTGGATTGAGGATCTGGAGGGCAGGTGAGGGAACTCCAGGCTGAGGTGAGCAGGCTGCAGGGGATCAGGGCTGCAGAGGATGAAATTGATGATTACTTTCCTTCTCTGCAGGACCTGACACCTAGTACAGAGACACCACAAGAGGGTCCCAAGGCAGCCGAACAGACGATGGTCACCTCCAGAGCTAGACAGCATACAGCTATGACTGCTTCCCCAACACAACTTGGGAACAGATACCAAGTCCTGGCAGCACTGAAGGGTGATGGAGCGGAGGAAGTCATAGGGGAGGACACATACCCAACAACCATGCAGGCTGAGCGACAACCGGGCAGCCAGAAGAGGAGATGCTGGGTCATCCTGGTGGGCAACTCCCTCCTGAGAGGCACAGAGGGGCCTATTTGTCAACTGGATCCCATGGTGCGAGGGGTTTGCTGCCTGCCCGGTGCCAGGATCCAAGACATCACTGTGAGGATTCGCGACCTCATCTGGCCCTCTGAATACTATCCCATGGTCCTCGTCCACATGGGCACAAATGATACAGCTAGGAGTAGCCCAGACCACATCATGAATGACTACTAGGCTCTGGTGGCCAGGCTTAGGAAGCTGGGGGCACAGGTGGTCTTCTCATCAATCCTCCCGGTCAGTGGTCACTGTCAACACCAAGATGCCTCCATCAGAGAAGTCAACTTGCGGATCTGGAGTTGGTGCCATTGTGTGGGTTTTGGCTTCTACAACCATCCACACTTCCATGGGAGAGGTATCCTGGGACAAGATGGTCTTCATCTTTCTTCTAAAGGTAAGAGTCTGTTCTCGTACAGGTTGGCCAATCTCCTCTGAAGGGCTTTAAACTAGGTTCGTCGGGGGACAGGGATGCAGTGGACAATGGGAACACAAGTTCAGAGAACCATGAGCCATGCAATGGATTAGCCTAGGTAAGCACTAAGGTAAGCACTAAGATGCCCGATAGACATCAGCATGTGGGGGGTACCAAGGGCACCCACTGTGGGGCTTAAATGTCTCTACACTAATGCTAGGAGCATGGGGAATAAGCAAAAGGAACTTACACTCCTGCTTGCAGGCAACAACTTCAACCTGGTTGGACTAACTGAAACCTGGTAGGACCCTACTCATGACCGGGTGGTAGGCATTGAAGGTTATAGGTTGCACAGATGGAATAGAATGGGGAAAGAAGGGGGGTGTTGCTTTCTATGGTAAGGAGCAATATACATCTTCTGTAATCAAGATGGGATCAAAGGAGGTCCAAACTGAGGTATTGCGGGTTAGGATACAAGGGGGTAGAGGGGAAAAGGGCTTGGTAGTGGGGGTCTACTACAGACTGTCACACCAGGAGGATGAGCTTGACCTGGAATTCTCCGGGCAGCTCTCAGAGGTCATAGAGGCAAGAGATACGGTTGTCATGGGTGACCGAACTACCCTGACATCTGCTGGGAGTATCAGTCAGCCAGAACTAATCACTCACGTAGGTTCTTAACCTGCATACAGGACCTCCACCTAACACAGGAGATATACAATCCCACTGGGGGAACGCTTTGCTGGACTTGGTGCTGGCTACGAGGGATGACCTGGTGGGGGATCTGCAGGTACAAGGCAACCTAGGGGATAGTGACCATCAATTGATTGAGTTCACTATTTGGCAAAGGGTAGGAAAAGTAACCAGCAGGGCTGAAGTGTTAGACTTCAGACAGGTTGATTTCAGAGTGCTTAGGAGATTAGTTAGTGGGGTATTAAAGCTCAAGAACATTGACAAAGTGGGGGTCCATGAAGGGTGGTCGTTCCTCAAGGAAGTGATCCTTCAGATGCAGAAGAAGGCAATCCCACTACGTAGAAAAGGGGGCAAATGGGCCAAGAAACCTTCCTGGCTAAACAGGGAAATCCAGGAAAGCCTAAGGGCAAATAATAGGGCATACAGACTGTGAAAGCAGGGGGTAGCTACCAAGGAGCTCCTTGGCTCCCACTTGCAGGGAATCAGTTAAGAAGGCTATAGCAGCATTAGAACTTAGGCTGGCAACAAAAATTAAGAACAACAAAGAGTCCTTCTTCAAGTATATAGGGAGCAAAAAGGCGGCACAGGGCAGCATAGAACCCCTACAAGATAGACACGGGCAGTTGGTGCCAGATAGGGAGGACAAAGCAGAGATCTTCAATGAGTTTTTTGCCTCTGTATTCTTGAACTCGGATCTAGACAAATCTCCCAAATGCATTACTGACAGAAGCAGGAGAAACACCAGCCCACCAACTGTCAGTGCCAACCTAGTAAAAAGATGTTTGGAGAGGCTGGATGTGTTTAAATCAGTGGGACAGGATGAGCTTCATCCAAGGGTGCTGAAAGAATTAGCCAGTGTCATAGCAGAGCCACTGGCATGACTGTTTGAGCACTCGTGGTGCTCAGGTGAAGTCCCAGAGGACTGGAAAAAGACCAATGTGGTCCCTATTTTCAAGAAGAGGAGGAAGGAGGATCCAGGTAACTATAGGCCGGTTAGTCACACCTCTATCCTTGGGAAAATCCTTGAAAACATTATCAAGGATCACATTTGTAGGAGTCCAGTGGGTAATAATATGCTAAAGGGCAACAAGCACTGGTTCATATCAGGTTGATCCTGCCTGACTAACCTTGTTTCTTTCTATGACCAGGTCATTAACAGATTAGACACAGGAGCTGAGGTAGATGTCATTTACTTGGACTTTAAGAAGGCCTTCAACATGGTATCCCATCTGATTCTCATAAACAAATTGAACAGTTGTGCCATAGATGACGACACAATCATGTGGGTGGCAAATTGGCTTACGAGTCATACCCAGAGAGTGGTGGTGGATGGGTCAGTATCGACCTCGAAAGATGTGGGCAGTGGGGTCCCCCAAGGCTCAATCCTTGGGCCAGTGCTGCTCAATATCTTCATCAGCGACCTGGATGAGGGTGTGGAAAGCACTCTGCCCAAATTTACAGATGACATCGAACGATAGGGTAAAGCAAACACACTAATGGGAAGAAACTGAATCCAGGGGGACCTGGCCAGGTTAGAGAAGTGGACAGAGAACAATAGGATGCAGTTCAAGAAGGACAAGTGCAAGGTGCTGCACCTAGGGAGAGGGAATCACCTGTAGGCTGGGGGATGACCTTCTCAGCAGCACAGTAGCCGAAAGAGATCTCGCAGTTGTTGTTGACTCCAAGATGAACACAGGTCATCAATGTGAAGAAGTAATTAGCAGAGCTAACTGCACTTTGTCATGCATTAATAGGTGCATCACGAACGGGTCCAGGAAGGTGATGCTTCCCCTCTATGCAGCACCGGTCAGGCTGCAGCTGGAGTACTGCATCCAATTCTGGGTGCCACAATTCAAGAAGGATGTGGACAATCTTGAGAGGGTCCAGAGGAGGGCCACTCACATGGTTAGAGGCCTGCAGGGAAGGACTTTTGAAGAAAGGCTGAGGGACCTGGACCATTTCAGCCTCTGCAAGAGCAGGTCGATGGGGAATCTTGTGGCAGTATACAAATTAAGCGGGGGAGAGAGAATAGGAGATGCTTTGTTTACCAGAGCACCCCTTGGAATAACCAGAAACAATAGCCACGAGCTGATGGAGAGTAGATTTAGGCTGAACATCAGAAAGAATTTCTTCACAGTTACAGTCACCAGAATCTGGAGCAGACTTCCAAGGGAGGTGGTGCTCTCCCCTACCTTGGAGGTCTTCAAGAGGAGACTGGACAAGCACCTGACTGGGGTCACATGATCTCAGCACTTTTTCCTGCCACCGGCAGGGGGTTGGACTCAATGATCCTTTGAGGTCCCTTCCAACCCTAACATCTATGAATTGAATTCTATGAATCAAAGCACATCAAAATTCATTAAGCGGCCTTCCACCTGAAATAATTGCCCACCCCTGATCTAAGTGTTACCAGACAACTGAAGAATTGTAGTACATGTTCATATTAAAAGAAGCATGAGTCTTTTGTATAAGGAGCAGTACCTGAATTGTCATGAATATAAAATTGTATTTAGCCACATAGAAAAGTTGTAAGAGGTGATGGGCAGTCATTACTAAACAACCAGATGATATGGGAATTCACTCCACTGTGTTTTTACATTACTAACATTGAAGTCCTCACTCTGGCATATTGAAACATTTTTGGAAAGAGGAAATTATGAAGCAAGATAATGGATTTAATGAACCACATCTCCAGTCAAGAATAACAATTTCTGTTCCTGCTATCCATGACAGTTATGAAGCTTATCTTGTGAACTATGGAGACTTTAGTTGTTATCTGACAAGATTTTTGAATGTCTTATTATTGGTAAAAACTCTCTTTATTTTTTTTAGAATAGCTGGATTTTTTTGGCTCAAGTTTAAAAAAATGCATATTCACACTCAGGCAGAAACCAGATATGGAAAGTTTCAGCTTGAAGCATGAACATTTCAAAAAGTTATGAGCACTTTCAAGAAGAAAATAAAAATGGAAAGCCTTGGGTAATCTTAAGAACACTTCTCATAACAGCTCTAGTTGTAGTTAACTTGGTGGTGTTTCATTTATGTATAATAATAATAATATTATTATTATTATTATATATAAAGAAAAATGAACAGCATGGTATTTAAAAATTATTTTTTACATGTCAGTAGTGCACAGAAAATTCAACTAAAAACAAGCCTCTTTTTGTACTACATGAAGTATAAACATGTGGTTTGATATAATTCTGGCCCTTAAGACCTTTTGATGTAAATTTACAAGCCAGAGAAATGGAAACAGGAAGCATTATTTTTCCATTTTACAGATGAAGCAGGCACAGAGAAGTTAAAAGATTCATCCAGTCATGCTAGAAGTCAGTGATAGAACCGGGAATTGAAGACAGGTCTCCTGCATTTCAATTCAATGTTTTTACCACAAGTCTGTCCTTAAACATCATCAGCTGAAATGGAATGAATCAACTGTGTCTAGGACTGTGGTATTCTTGAACCAGAATGTTCGAAGAGTCAAGGTCCATAGAGGGTAATTCATGCATTGCATGACCCTTCCCTAAAGACATTAAGTACCAAATACTGTTTATTCAACAAATTGCATGAAAGGCTTATAACAATCACAGCCTCAATGAAATCAATGGCAAAACTCCCAGGGCTAAGATTTCAGTCCATATCTTTTACATCTAAGACAAAGGATGAGCATAATAATTTTATCTTCTGGAAAAACAAAGCAACCTTTTAATCCATGTTGCATATATACATGTTTTATGCAAAGCAATATTTTATAATTGAAGCGAGTGGGTCTCATTTTGACTGAAATAGATTGTCTTGCTGGGTGTTGAGAAATGTACCTGCAGGAGGTTCTGGAATATGCGTCATTAAATTATGCATAAGCTCCATGTTACACAGTGCTAGTCAGTCAGATCTCAAACAGTGAATGAAGCATACCTCGGTCAGTCTCCTTTGCTCTGAGAGATTTCTGAAAAACATGCTGAGAAAATTAACTGGGCCCTGCACTTATATTATAATGCATAATATTATCATACAAATATTTGCAACTAGTGACGACTCTTGGAGGTTTAACTTAGATGAACTGTAATTTGTCCAAGTGCAGTTCTGCGTGATGTTTTATTCTGTGCTGAGCAGAGTTAGTGTTCTGTTTATGGGACTACTATTGAAAGATGCCTGGGGATGTTTTTATAAATACTGTATAAAAGAGTGAGAAGTTGCCCATGGTCTTACTCTTTGTGAGAGTGGACTTGGTAACCTCAGATTGGGGGGGAGACATTACAGTGCAGTCTTCACAAGACAGAAGAGGATGAACTGAAGAGAATGGCTTCCTGTCAACCATTCCTGAATCAAATGACATTGTGAGTTAGAGATGGTTCATACTGAAGACACAGCAACTGACTTACATCTTGTAACAGGGACACCAGGCCTTCTAAGCCCATGACTACCTTGTGCGCTAACCATCAGACACGTTGCCTCTCTACGAGGCACTCTTATATTTGAAAGGAGGGTCCTGGTGCCCAGGATATGGAATCAGGTGATCTGACTGGTATTCCTTACTAGGCCAAAGGCTTCCCCTGTGACGATGAGTCATGGGAGACACTTAGCCCAGAACTGTCAAACATAAATGCCTAAAATTAGGCACTCAAATGCAGTGGCATGTACCTGTCTAAAGAGAGATTATAGTGTCATACAACACTAGGGCTGGAAGGGACATCATGAGGTCTGTCTAGTCCAGCCCCCTTGTTTACTCTAGTCATCTAGTCCAACCTCCTGATTTATTCAGGGATGATCCTGCCCTGAGCAAGGGGCTGAACTAGATGACCTTAAGAAGTCCCTTCCAGTCCTACTTGCTTGTGATCCTATGACCTATCTTTAGACATTCAAGTCTAAGGTTGCTAGCTTTCTGTTGCAACTTCCTCATCTAGAAGTTGGGAATAAAAATTAACCTTCTGCTGTGAAACTGTTGCAAGATGAAACGTGTGTCTTTTCTGCCAATGTACCATACTAGAGAGAGTCACAAGGAAGCATCACATGTCTGCTCTTTCCTGTGCTGCACCCTGAAGGGACATAACATAACCACTCTTAATGTAGCACTGGGTGTACACCACAAGCTCACTGTTTCAGATACACTTGCACCTGCACACTTGCAATTTGTGCAGCATCTGAGATGTGCCATTAAGTGTATCGTGTTTCACTGCAGCACTCCCTAGCATGGTGCTTTGACAGTAATGCCCCCTACAGTTTCAAAATTGTTTGAGCTCTTTGGATGAAAGTCTTATAAATTATAAGTTGTCATGATGAATGGGGTCACCTAGCCTGTTTTAGAAGTACAAGTACTTTGTTCCTTCAACTGAATGTGAAAGACTATGGACATGAATGGGTTAAACCACAGTTTGGTGTTGCTGCTGAAATAGCTGCTATTTATCACTGCCTCCTACCATAAGGCTGAAAGAGGAAGCCTGAATGTCACATATACTGTATTTATAACTCTTCATTAAGCTTTGCAGAAGGTCATCTTTATGTGTAGATGCTACAGACAGAGCAGCTGATAAGTACTAATATAACTATTGGAAGGCACTGAATAGATTTGAGATGAGTATTTTATAAAAACAATATTTTAGCCTGAAAGACAGCCACAGTCATTCTGTTACTGGCAGCAATCCAGTCACAAGCTGCTGACAATTCATACTTAGCCAGGGATGCCCAAACTTTTTTCAGCCCTTAGTTTCAATGGCTGCTAGCCAGAGGCCAGAGAGCTGCCCTTAGTTTACTTCAAATGGAGTAGATTGCAGCTGACTTAATCTTTCTAATAAAGATATGGCCAACAGAGGCCTGTTCCCAGCATTCGGTGCTCTACCCTGATCAAGGCATAGGCTACATTGTAGACTTTAGTAAGCCCCACTTGGCCCGCATTCTGGTTTTCCATGACTTAAATTAACTTGGCTAGAAATGCAAGGCTCTTAGGTACGAGTGTGGATTATGTGGATGAAGCAGGATGAACTAGCACTCCTGCTTGCAGAAAACACCTACGACTTAGTAGAGTTAACAAAAACCTGGTGGAATTCTTCCCACGACTGGGTGGTACATATTGATGGTCATAAGCTGTACAGAAAGGATAGAGTGGGAAAGAGTGGGGGAGGGGTTGCGCTCTATGTCAATGAGCAATATACATCGACCCTTATCAAAACGGAATTGGAGGAGGAGAAAGTAGAAGGATTGTGGGTTAGGTTACATGGAAGTCAAGGAGAAAGGGATTTGGTGATAGGGGTCTGCTACAGACCCCCACACCAAGGGGAAGAACTAGATTTGGGGCTCCTGAGGCAGCTCTCGGAGACCATAAAAACTAGGGAGGCGGTAGTCATGGGGGACCTAAACTACCCAGACATCTGCTGGGAGACACAGACAGCAAAGTCGTACCGTTCACACAGGTTCCTATTCTATGTGCAGGACCTCCATCTGATATAGGAGGTACATGGTCCCACTAGGGGGAATGCCTTACTGGACCTGGTATTGGCAATGGGGGATGACATGGTAGGAGGCCTACAGATCGGTGGTCACCTGGGGGACAGTGATCACCAAATAATAGAATTCACCATAAAACGTCGAGTGGGTAAGGTAACTAGTAGGGTGAAAGTGCTAGACTTTAGGAAAGCTGATTTCAATGAACTCAGGCGATTAGTCAAGGATGCACTGCAGAGTAAGAGTTTTAAAGAGTTGAGAGCCCAGGAAGGGTGGCTGTGCCTTAAGGAAATGATCCTTCGGGCACAGAGGGAGACGATCCCGATGTGGGGAAAAAGGGGGAAAGGGGCCAAGAGGCTTCCTTGGCTGACCAGAGATACCCAGAGCAGTCTACGGGCTAAAAGGGGGGCATATAAAAAGTGGAAACAGGGAAAGATTACTAAAGAGGAGTATACCTCCTCTGCTCGTGCTTGTAGGGAGGCAGTTAGACAGGCCAAAGCTACCATGGAGCTGAGGATGGCATCCCAAGTTAAGGATAACAAAAAATTGTTCTTTAGATATATAGGGAGTAAAAGGAAGGCCCAGGGTGGAATAGGACCCCTACTAAATGGGCAGAAGCAATTGGTGACAGACAGGGGGGACAAGGCTGAACTACTCAATGAGTTCTTTGCCTCAGTGTTCCTAAGTGAGGGGAAAGACAAGTCTCTCACTGGGATTGTAGAGAGGCAGCAGCAGGACACCAGACTACCAAGCGTAGACCCTGAGATGGTGCAGAGGCACTTGGAGGAACTGGATGCGTTTAAGTCGGCAGGCCCGGATGAGCTCCATCCGAGGGTACTGAAGGCATTGGCTGATGTCATTGTGCAGCCACTGGCGGGAATATTTGAACACTCATGGTGCACAGGCCAGGTCCCGGAGGACTGGAAAAGGTCCAATGTGGTCCCCATTTTCAAGAAGGGGAGGAAGGAGGACCCGGGCAACTATAGGCCAGCCAGTTTCACCTCCATTCTTGGCAGTCTTTGAAAAAATTATCAAGGCTCACATTTGCGAGAGCCCGGCAGGACAAATTATGCTGAGGGGAAACCAGCACGGGTTCATAGCAGGTAGATCATGCCTGACTAATCTAGTCTCTTTTTATGATCAGGTTACAAAACACCTGGACGCAGGAGTAGGGGTTGATGTCATTTACTTAGACTTCAGGAAGGCCTTCGATACGGTATCCCACCCCATACTGGTGAACAAGTTAAGAGGCTGTGACTTGGATTACTATACAGTCCGGTGGGTGTTGAATTGGCTAGAGGGTCGTACCCAGAGAGTCGTAGTGGATGGGTTGGTATCAACCTGGAAGGGTGTGGGCAGTGGGGTCCCGCAGGGCTTGGTCCTTGGACCGATACTCTTCAATGTTTTCATCAGCGACTTGGACGAGGGAGTGAAGTGTACTCTGTCCAAGTTTGCGGATGACACAAAACTGCGGGGAGAAGTGGACATGCCAGAGGGCAGGGAACAACTACAAGCAGACCTGGACAGGTTGGACATATGGGCGGAAAACATCAGAATGCAATTCAACAAGGAGAAATGCAAAGTGCTGCACCTAGGGAGGAAAAATGTCCAGCATACCTACTGCCTAGGAAATGACCTGCTTGGAGGCACGGAAGCAGAAAGGGATCTTGGAGTCCTAGTGGACTCCAAGATGAACATGAGTCGGCAGCGTGACGAAGTCATCAGAAAAGCTATTGGCACTTTATCATGCATCAGCAGATGCATGACGAACAGAACCAAGGAGGTGATACTTCCCCTCTATCAGGCGCTGGTCAGACTTCAGTTGGAGTACTGCGTGCAATTCTGGACGCCACACTTCAAGAGGGATATGGACAACCTGGAGAGGGTCCAGAGAAGGGCCACACGGATGGTTAAGGGCTTGCAGGCCAAGCCCTATGAGGAGAGACTAGGGCACCTGGACCTTTTCAGCCTCTGCAAGAGAAGGTTGAGAGGCGACCTTGTGGCTGCCTATAAGTTCATCACGGGGGCACAGAAGGGAATTGGTAAGGCTTTACTCACCAAGACGCCCCTGGGGGTTACAAGAAATAATGGCCACAAGCTAGCAGAGAGCAGATTTAGACTAGACATTAGGAAGAACTTCTTCACAGTTCGAGTGGCCAAGTCTGGAACGGGCTCCCAAGGGAGGTGGTGTCTCCCCTACCCTGGGGTTCTTCAAGAGGAGGTTAGATAAGCATCTGGCTGGGATCATCTGAACCCAGCACTCTTTCCTGCCTATGCAGGGGGTCGGACACGATGATCTATTGAGGTCCCTTCCGACCCTAACATCTATGAATCTATGAATGTGCAACAGTGAATACACCTTTATTTTTATATCTATAGGTGGGCACAAATGAGGGAGATAATGCTTCTTAAAATATTTATTATTTTCACTTGTGCCTCCTAGATTATTGATTCTCACTCAGGGTGCTGGGGCACCACATGATTCTTTGAAGGGTGCTGCAGGAAGTGTGAGGAGATAAGCAAGGTATGAAAAGATAAGGGCACACTCTGGGTCTCCCTGCCTGATTGTTCCCTTGTCCACACTGCTTGACCCCTCTGCAAGGTAAGCATTATAATAAATTAGTTTTTGAAATGGGGTCTTGCTTAATTCACAGAAGGTCTCAAGGGGATGCCTTAAGTCCATCAAGGGGTGCCTCGAGTCTGAAAAGATTGAGAACCACTGTCCTAGACAATGTAGTTGTGCCAGCAAAATCTCTGCATCTGGACACATCCGTAGTGACAGGAGAGGGTTTTCTGCCAGTGGAGCTTTTGTCGTTCAGGAACATGAGGTGGTCAAGCTGTCAGAATAACCCTTCCTACTACCATCTCCACGGAAAGAGTCTACCACCATACCTCTACCAGCCCAAGCTGTGGCAGCAGGAGCCCTCTAATAGAATGAAGACCGGCAAAGAGATTGAGGTCTATTTCTTAATGTCTTGCTTAAAGGCATGCCGAGAATCACAACCATGTTTATAACAAGCTTATTGTTCCAGTCAATAACTCACTGACAACCAGGGAATTGTTTGCTATAGGAGAAGCAAGGTCTATTTGGTCAACCCTCATAATGGATCAGGGCCCTGAACCAGGACCTAGTGAAGTAGAGTGCAGCTAACTCCCCCTACCCCACTCCCTTTAGTGTGGACATGTGAGTGATGCCACTCAGCAGAACTACTATCACAACTGGTGCAATGGTCACAATGCTCAGAGAGTGACTACAGCAGAGATTCACAATTGCCTTTGTAAGGAACCATATACTCAGCCTGACAGACTGAGCAAGAAGGAGGACCCACCTCCCAGGCTACTATAGCAGACCATGAAAGTAGACTCCCAAATGCAAAAACAAGCAGTGGAGCCTGTCCTGCTTCCACCAAAGCAAATAGACATTTTGGCAGTGTCTTCAGTGCACATTGGATAAAGCCCAATACATAAAAAGGCTCTACTTCTCCTTGGCCCATCCGGAAAGGGTTTCCAACACATTAGAAAGCAAGGAGTCAGGGTCACTGTTTCCTCATTTCTTAGGCTAAGTGAGAAACCTAAGTCTTTTGGCACTCTCACCTTGGCTCTGTCATGTTTGCTTGTGCACTGCCTGCCAAAATGGGCACTGTTAGTTGCAGCCTGGCTGTATCTCAAGCATGCACTATTTCACATTTCATGCTTTGTTGTTTGTTTTGGGGGGGGGGGTTTGTTTTTTCAGCCATAGCATTTAATGCAAACTTCCATCTAGAGTTGTCAGAGCAAGGCACAGACACATGAATCTCCCATGATATCTTGTGAGAGGTAGGTTGTATGCAACAGCTAAGGAAACCAACATATAAGGAGGTTAAATGGCTTGCTCAAGACATCACCGCAAGCCTTTGCCAGAGCAAGGAAAAGAATCCAAGGATCTCTGTTCATAGTTCTCTGCTCTTATGTTAATACTGTTTCTTTCTAACACGCACCTGAAATGCAATGTTATTCTCTTCCTCCTCTTTTTAGTAGATGCAGCCATTTATTTTGTAGCCCATGTGTCACATGTAATCACACGTTATAATGTCAGTGTCTCATTGCTGCCACTGTCAGTAGAAGAGAGGACACCAACTATTCTGAAACCTACCTATCTAAATCCATTTTTCTGGGCTTGAGCCTGTGTCCTAGTCTGAGCACCACACTGAGATGTGAATAGATACAGTGCCAGCTTGAGCAGAATGATTATACATCAAGAACCTCAACCCTGTGTGTTAAAGGCAACATCCCCAGTCATCAGTATGTCTGTCTAACCTGAATATTTCTATAGTAAGGTAAGTTACAGGCCCCTTGTGATCACAGCTAATTTAACTATGCAAGACAAAGGGAAACTTGCACAGTCAGGTAAAAGGAGATTTAGTCTCTTGTGAATTAGTGTGTTTGTGGAAGAGAAAGGAATATTTTAATGAATTATTCACAGCCACTCTTCCCAGTGGAACTGGCAAAGGAATGGGTAGGCTTCCTGCTGAACAGGTTGAAAGGAAAGCTGCTGTTCAGAAGGATGGTGCAACATTTCTGCTGAATACAAGCAATACAAACTTTAAATCAGTCTTAAAGGGATTTTTATTCCTGATGTTGGTTAGATGGGGCTTGGATGCCTTAAAGGAAACTTGCAATCAAATGAATGACGAGGACCCTGACAAAAGGCGGACAGAAAAGCTAGCAGTTTTGTGCATTTTAATTGAATCACTGAAAGTAAGATGAAACGTGCATCTCCCTAATCCTGAAGGGAAAAAGGAGAGGTTAAGAAAAACTTCAGAGGATTCTACTCTCTTCACAGAAATGCAGATTTTCCCAGTGGCGAAATAAAAGACTTCTCTGCATGCAATGGACCTGCACAAACTTGTACAGTGGGCCCCTGGAGATCTGATCTAAAGGGAAGAACAGCAAGCAATGCTGAGAGGCAAGAAGGTGTTACAGGCACCAGCAGCTAGCAGATGGATACATTTCCAAAACAGAGACAAAACACACACACACAACCTCATGTCCTAAACTGTCACCATGATCTAATTTTTGTAAGTGAAGTGTGTGACGTCTGGAGATGTGCCAGAGCTTCAAAGTGACTTAGGCAGTCAGTGAACCATACCTTTCACTGGCTTATGACTGTTGCAAACACCTACACATCTATAACCTACATTAATGCAAGGGAAGTTGAATTGATTTACTCGATGATAATTTCAACAGCTGGAAACACAGCTTGCCCTATGACCAACTGGTATGTCTTGTATTACTATCATCTGAGCAAGAGGTGCTAACATAATCCATATATAATTGGAACCAAAGTCTACCTCAGGATTTTCAGATTGCTCTCCCAGGAGGAAAGTACTAATTAGCAAAGTGCACGTGCCCTACTGTGACACTGCAGCAGATGCCCTCCATGCAGCCACTAGTAAAACATTGTTAGAATTCCTAAAAATTATAGACTATAATATCCTAATACAAAAAGGTATAGCACTCAACATGAGGTACAATGGGAAAAATAAGAATGAATTAATCACTAGCCTGGAATCTGGCAGTTACCTAGGGACTAGTCATCATAATCTAATTGCATTCATTACAGGCAGAAAAAGGATAGTGCTGATTTAGCTGTTCAAAAAGGACTAATTTCTGAAAGCTGAGGAAAATTATGAGCAAAATTAATTGGGAGTAAAAATTTAGAAGAAAGGGAATAAAATTTGGGAGTTTTTTAGGAAGAGCTTATTAGCTAGACTAGACAAATGCCTCAGTTCCACGATCAAGAAATCAGACAGCTCTAACAACAAGCCCTTTTTTGGTTCAGTGGTGAAATGAAGGCAGCAGTATGAAATATAAAAGCAATACATCATGGATAGAAAAAAACAGAAATTGATAGCAACTGAAGTAAATTAGAAGTTATGAAGTGCAAAAAAGTTAAAAAGGAAGATGAAAACATGAAGAAGACATACATGGTGGGCAGTAAGGAGATAGTTTTGAAGGATTTTTAAAATACATAAGTAACAAAAGCAATTCCTGTGTTGAATTAGACCCTTTACAAGGTGGACATGGTCAATTTTTTTAATAAGGAAGGCAAAGTTGTTTAATAAATATTCCTGTTCAATTTTTTGGAAAGAAGGAGAAAGATGTATTTGCATTACATGTGGGAAAAAATACTTCCAGGTCTGTTAGTAATTGAGGAAAAAAAAAGAAGTCCAACCATTTTAAGTCAGTAAGCCCAGAAAGACCCAATGTTAGGAGCAGAAGTTACACATAAACTGGTTTAAGTGATTAGAAACCAGTAACAGAACAAAAGCTCAGCACACTTAAACTACTTTCAAAATGGCCAAAACTGACTTAAGACAAACCTGGCTGGATGGAGTATCAGACTTAACTGGTTTAGGTGAAACTGGTTTATGGAACTTCTGTCCTAGATCCCCTCCATGTCCAAGCTAACTCAGTCCCACAGCGCACCAGGTTACTTTGTAGCCTTGAGCTGTATTGTGTGCTCCAGGAGAACAGAGTCTAGAACTTAAAAAGAAGTAAGTTCTCTAAGTTCAGTTAGGGAAGAGCCTAAATTTGTGAGAGACTTGAAGGAGAGTCACCTGTGGTTGATTAAGGATTGATTGATGGATAGATAATAGAAGTAAGTGGGGAAGGGAGTATGGCAGGGTTCAAGCAGATTTCCAGAGTGAGGACCTGTCTCAGTGACAAAAGAAATTGGTTAAGTTGCTAGGGCTAAGAAAAGGCTTGGGAAAAAAAGCCTCCTGAGAGTGACAATAGGGGGACCAATAGAGCACCATTATTCAGACGATACTGGGAGGCGGAGTCCCTGAAACAAAAATAAATAAGACAAGGATGTCACCTTACAAGGACCTAAGGAATAGTTGTTTCTTTTGTGAAGACTGACTTAATTAGACCCTGAGAGGAGGAATGCAATGCTTAAAAAGGGGTGGGGGCACCCCCTTGGCTGTACTTAAGCTAACTAGAGAACAGAAGAGATCCGAAATGAGGTAGGGTGACCTACTCGGAGATCGTAACATTTCCCACTGCAGGGCTGAAGGTGCCTGATACATATTATGTTTCCTTTAGTTCTTAGAGCTAAATCCTGCAGTCTTTAGCTCAGATTTTACGCAGTCCTTAGTGAACTTTAACTCCAGTTGGAGTACTGAATGAGTAAGGACTCTAATTTTCCTAGCTAAATCCAACTAACTATTAAAGAAGCTTCCTTCTCCATGATGTAGAAACTGGACCTAAATGGATTTGGTCCAGTAAAAAATTATTTTCACCTTTAAATAATATTCTTGTATAGAAATAATTACCTGTGTAATGTTTGCCACAATACATCATTCTGAAATAGGCTTTAAGTATTATTAGGCTATGTTCCATGCCCTAACCTGTAGTCTTGATCTATCATTCTGTTCATGATTTTGGAAATAAGGGTGCTTAAATGACAAAACAAGTTCCACTCTAGGCAGCCTTGTTAGCTACATGCATTGTCATGTGACTATTCCATTTACAATGCAGGACTTCTTTGAAATAACCCTTTCATATTTAAGGGGGAAAACCAATCATGCTCCATTATTAATGGGAATGAGAGGGGAAAGAGCCTGATATAAACTCCTTTAATGTCACTGAGACTCTTTCCATTAACTTAAGAGGGAATTAGATATGGCCTAAACACCTTAACAAAATGTTAATGCTTGACTGAAGTCTTAAGTTGACTTAAGCAAAGGGACTCTGGAAAAAGAGAGTAAAGCAAATTAATAAAAATGCCATCCAATATGAAACTTAAACAGCATGCTGACAACCCTCAGTATGGAGATTTGCAGTTTCTTACTTGTAGGTTGTCATTTTACAATTGAAAAGACTTGTGTAGCACAAAAAATAGGGCCTACCACTGCAGTTTAAGTTTGCACAGCAAGGATCCAGACTCAAAGGGTCATGCCACACCTGACCCAGCAACCAGACAAACAATTACAAATCTTTGGAGTAAGATGTTACTAACATCTTGAAAGGGCTTAGTAATGTAGTAGAATTCTATTGGAAAATGTACACGATGGAACCTTAACCCTTTGCTTTCCCATGTGCTAAAAGAAAATGCCCAAATATGTAGAAAAAGAAGTACAAAAGCCCACTGTTACACAAATGTACAGGACTCTCTCATGGGTTTTACTTTATTCAGGCATTGGTGATTTTTTTTTTAAATGTTAAAGTACCTAAGATTCCTCACATTTAAAATCACTGTACAGATGGAAATATGGCAGTGATTCAGAGTACTTTAAGCCTTAGAAAGGCAAGACATTTGATTCCAATTATAATATTTTCTAATTCTACACTGAATTTTATTGCAGAGTGCTTTGCAAATATTAATTAAACCCTTTGTGAGCTACAGAATGAAAACTGAGGTACAGAGAAAGTAAAATCATGCCGGGAGTTCAGGGTGAAGTAGAGGATTGTACCTCAGTGCTGATTCTAGTCCTTTCCTCTAATTAAGTAAACTACCACTCCTGTAAAACATTGCTCATTTTTGGAGCTCTGTTGGCCTCTGACAAGGGTGTGTACAACTTGAGGAAAGCTGTTGTATAGAAAAATGACTACAACTTTCACTCCTGTCATTGGGGACTTTCCATAGAGGTCCACTAAGTTGACACTGTCAGAAGTTACCATAAACATGGCCTGAATTGGAACCCACATTCACTTTGACCTGCAGAACTTCAGGAGCTAAATTCAGTGATGGTCAGGCAAGTTTTGGCCATACAGGTTGCAGAAAGAGCATAGGATGAAGTCGGAGGCGGAGGGAAAAAATGTTGGGAGGGGCTGAGTGTGCACATATGCGTGTATGCACACACACCCCCAGGTGGGAAAGTGCAGGGGGAGGGGAAAGGGCTGAGGGGGGTGGGTGGAGTTGGGCTGGGACAGGGCAAGGATTGGGAGGAAGCAGAGCAGAGCCAAGCCAGACCCAGGATTGGGATCGGGGCTGAGGCCCACTATGCCCATGTGGCTGCCCCTTCCCTCGTGCCCAGGGTTGTTGCCCAGTGCCGGTACTCCCTGCACCAAGGAATCCACCACCCCTCAGCTCTGCACCAGCCCTGGCTGCCTCCCAGCACCACTGGGGGGCGGGGGTGGCCAGCCTTGGCTGCACCACTGGGCCAGAGGGGACAGAGCCTCCAGGACCCCTGTGCCCACCTGCCCTGCCCCTCTCCGAGTCATCCCTGGGAAGAATCTGGTGCAGCCCCAGCCCACAGCGGCAGCCTGCCCTGCCCCGTACAGATCCCAAAAGGCATGGGGGCATGTGCCCCTGGGTATGTGTAGCACAAGGAGATGCACCCCTGGACAAGCCAATTGTGGCTCAGTCCCACACCCTGCTGGCTGTGCAGCACCTGCCCCTCCGAGCCCCATTCCCTCCCCCTGCTGCAGCCTCTGGAAGCCCTCGGCCGGGTGGCCTTATGGCCCTACCGCTGCCCTGCGTTTGTGGGCTAATGGGGCTTAGCCCCCCCCTTCCACAGCCTATGGATGAAGTACAAATGTTTGGTGACAATGGGGCTCCTAACAGCATGTAACTTCTGTCTGACCAAATGGAACGTTTGGTTAGCATGGATTATAGGCCAGCACCAAAAGTTAATATTGTTAACCTGTCTGCAGACCTGATTTGCAAGGGGGACAGGGAACAGACCAGAATGAGACAAGAAACATCTTCCCCAAAAAAGAAGGAAAAAAAACAAACAACATTGTTTCCTGGAATAAGAGTAAAACAACTTGTTTCAATCACCCTCCTCAAACCTTCACACGTGATTGCTGTTCTTCATTCCTAAATCCAGTGTCCATTTGCCCTGTCTGTATCCTGTTTAAAGCTGTTTGAGGTCAGTCAGTGATGGATAGTTTTCTACCTGTGGGATGGCTAGGATGAGATTTTCAGGAAGTTGAGCCATGTGGCCATAGCTCATGTTCAACCTAGAAAACTTAATGATAGTTCATTTCTAACCAAAAGTTCAACAGGAGCTCTCAAAAGGGTCCATGAATGTTCTTGAACAAAGTATGTCCAAATGCAGTCTGCAATCAGGGAGATAATTAATTACATGAAAACTGGCAAGCTGGTGCTTGTGAGAAAATACTTTCCATCAGGGCCAGATTAACCCTTTAATGGGCCCTAGGCAAACAAATTTGTGGGCCCCAGGCCAGTCGAGACCCACCTTCCCGGCCCTGGTGCTGCTGCCCATGGGGAGTGAGGCTCACAGCCACTACTAAAAAGCAGCCACCACAGCAGCAAAAGGCCAGCAGAGGGGAAGGGAAGGGAGATGGGGTCATTTGCACCACTGCTGTGGAGGGAAGAACCCCCCCCGTAGCTCGGGGCCCTAGGCATGTGCCTAGTTTGCCTGTGCATTAATCTGGCCCTGCTTTCTACTCGGGACCAAAGATCACCTCCAAGAATTACCAAAGTAATATAACATTACATTTGTTTTAGCCCCTTTCAAATTGAATTAGTGAATTTAAAGTCAGGTTAGAAGAAACTACTAATATAAGCCAATCGCAGCTACCTTAGCGATGGAATAGCTTTTGTTGAGAGAAGTTAAAAAATTATTATAAGTTTAGACAGAAAGATTTTCTTTCTTTTTTTTCAATGAAATTGAAGAATGAAGAGTTCTTCTGAGCTGGAGTTTTACTTGAGTGAAAATGTATAAATTTTTTAAAGACTATTGTTAACCTGATGTTCTCTTCCAAAGTTAGCTAGCAAACTGGAAGAAAAAAGGGAAGACAAAGTAAGAGGGGGAGAAGAGAGAGAGAGAGACATCCAGTTTCTTATTGTCTACGGCTCATTTAACCTGGCTGAGATAGTTATCTCTGATTTGCACCCAGGCATAGGCCTTGGGAGCTATTGCTCAGGGGTAAACTTTGAAAGTACTTGCAGTGTTCCTTGAATCACGCTGCACTAGCAGTTTAAGGAGTGTGCTACAATGCCATGTAGCAGCAGCAGTTCAAGCTTTCTTGCATCATATTATTATTATTATTATAAAATTTACTTCAGTTCAGACTTGGAAGGGCAGTTGAGGTGTGAGATTAGACAAGAAAACTTAGCTGACATCTTTCTTCCCTGGAGCTGAATATGACCTTATCTTCACTGAGCTAACACAAACTCTGACTAGAGTCTTGCCTCTCAGTCGCATCCTTTCTATATGCACACATCCTTCACAAATATGTTGTCATGCTCTTAGCTCAAGCTGACTAGCCAAATCAGAAATAGAGGCTGATTCCCTAGTTCAGGACAGGGCTGGACACAGGCATGGGTGAATTGGGTGGCTGCCCGGGGCCTGGACAGAAAGGGTAATTTTTTTACTATTATTATCATTATCTCTGGTCTGGGGGGGACCTGATACTAAAAGTTTGCCTAGGGCCATCAGGAGTATAGGTACGGTGCTGGTGCAGAGGTCAGCAGCCTTCATGAACAGTGGGCCACAACTTGTGACCCAGCCACTACCATGGGCCGCCAATCCTCTGCTGTTGCCCCGCACTCCCTCTCTCACTCTCTTGTGCCCTGCCATACTCTGCTTGCTGTTGTCACCAAGTGCCACATATTCCTGTAGCTAGTGACCGTGCTGAGGGGTAAATTCAGCAGTGCAGATTAGGGCAGGAGCTGTGCAAGTGGGGGAGGAGGGGCACAGCACAAGAATGTGCTGGGATGAATGGCACATAGTAGACAGAACAATCTTGGTTTGCCCCCTTTGCAGCCCTTGCTGCCACGTGCCACTGACTTTCCCTTCCCAGCCACCATGAGCTGGATCTCTTAGTAGGCCAGGTGCTAACATCATGACTCTGTGTGTTTAATCCAATCACAGTTTAGATCAAGTGGTGTTCAAGTGAGTGCCCTGATTGGGAAGCAAAACTAACTAGAAGAGTTATCTTATAGATGGATAACTCATGTTAACTCTGCAGTGAAATCTTTGGGTTGTCTCTGAAACTCTTATATCCAGGGCCACCACAGTGGGGAAGGGAAGAGGGTTATCCATAGCTCAGGTTTAGCCTTTGCTGGGGATAGGTTTATGTTAATCTGTTGCTTATGTTATCACAAGAGCAACAGCAGGTAGTACCAAACTCCTCCTAGATCACCACCTCAGCTGTCTGCTTCTCTCCCCCACATGCTAAGCAACAAGTGGTCAAGATCAGTATAAAAAACGTTATGGACGAGGGAAGCTGGTGTTGCTATGCTTTGTTTTACATACTGCTTTTGATCCTTCTCTCAGATTCTGCTGCCCTTGATTGTTCAAAACCTACTTCAGACCCTACCACTAGGCTTCTAGGCCAACACTCATTTCTGCTTCTGTATCAAAAACCTTCTGCATTTCTCTTTCTCATGAAATGAAAAATATTGGTGACTCAAATTCATCAGCTGAGCCCATAATCACCTGTTTGTGTTAGGTCTCAAATAATTTTGCTTGGATCTCAAGAAACTGAAAACCTTTATTCTTAAGAAGAGAAAGAGAACTTTTTTGATTACCAAGTAGGGACACTAAAATAGCTCAAATGAATTGAGGAAATAACTTTGAAGTAAGGAAAGTATATTTTGTAGAGCTGGGCAACATTTCTTTGGCAAATAATAAAATCACCAAGAAAAGGCAGTTTCAAGGAGATTGAAACTGTGAATTTGGGTCAGATTTGCTAAATAGTTTCAAATTAAAAGCAAGAGAAAAAAATCAGAATGGTTTCATTTTGACAACAAGTGAATCCTTCCTTTTTCACTGCAAATGAGCATTTTTTAAAGTTTTTAACTAAACTACATCTTAAGGGTTTGAACATTTTGTTTCACCTTGAACTAAATATTTTCTTTGACTCAAAACTTAGTGAAATGTTTTGTTTCAGGCAAACAAAACATTCCTGATTAACCTGAAATGAATTTTTAGGTCAGTTGTTTCTCTTTTGTCAAAGAAACCCCTAGATTTTCTATTTGGGTTCAACGCAAATGGGAATCCTTGTTGTTGTTCAGTAATTAAAATGAAATTTCTAGCATTTGCCCAGCTCCAATAGTATATTTGAGTCTTTCACATGCGTAGCCTATAGAAGTCAATGGACTAAACTAGAATTCCCTATTCAACTCTTCTATAGTCTTCATACAAGCAGAATCTCCATGGGCTTCAATGGCAGGCAAGGTTCTTTGAGCAGATGTGATATCTTTTATTAGACTAACTAAATAGATGGAAAAAAAGTTATTTGCAAGCTTTCTGGCACAAACACTTCTTCAGGCATTGAGAGATTCTGTTGCTGTTATATATTCTCCAAGGTAGACAAGAAGCTGAAGTGCAACCAGAAGTATGTGAAAATGCAAATGAGTGGAAGTTTGGAAGACAAGGTAGAGACAAGCGGTGGAAGGGGGAGCTACCAGACAGCCCCCCTCCCCCCAAATGTCAGGGCAGCCCAGCCACAAGCTGCTGCAGCAGGTGGAGGGGAGGGGTGCACACACTCAGATACCTGCCTACTAGGCCAGCTGCGATCTTGGCTGCACAGGGTAAGTTTCTTTCAATCTTTCTTTATGACTGCCTGGGGCAGGGGACGCAGATTGAGGGCCCAGCCAGGCCAGGTCTTGGGGCAATTGGAGCCTGGCAGCTTGTCCAAAGGCACGGCATGGGGGAGCTGGGGGGAGGGAGGCACGTTCCCCCCCCCCCACCCAATCTGTTCACAGGGCAAAGGTGGGCTGCAGCTGCAGGCTGGGCTCTGCTCCCTGCCTCTGCATGTCACTGCCACTGCTTTGACCATGGTGTGGTGCAGCACCATGCACATCTCGCTACTGGGCAGGCTGGGCAATAGGGCTGGCCAGGCCCACCACCACCACTGCCTACCCAGAGCACAGCACAACCACCCCCGCCAGGAATAGCCCAGTGCTGCCCTAGCCCCAGCCTGCAGCAGCATCCTGCCCTGCCCCATGCAGATCTGGAGGCACATGCCCCCCATCTCTCCCAGGACATGTGAAGCAGCAGGAGCCACCACCCCTTCCCATGCCTCCACCAGGCAAGCTGCAGCTTCATCCCATGCCCCACCCCAGATGTGCAGGGCCTGGCAAGGTGGGTAGGGGATCTTTGGATCTCTATCCCAGCAGTGCAGCCAAGGCTAGCCCTGCTCTGGCCCCCAGCTCTAGGCCCTTCTGGATGGTGTGGAACTGAGGCTGGTGAAGGGAGGCAGCCAGGACCAGTGCAGGACTGCAGGGGTAACAACAGGTAATGACCCCTGGGTGCAAGGGAAGGGGTGGCTGCATGGGCAGTTGACCCCAGGCCCAATCCTGGCCCTCCACTCCCTCTCCAGCCCCAGCCCCAGCCCCACTCCCTCCCACCTCAGACTTTCCTGCCTGGAGGGGTACGCATGCATGCTCAGCCCCCCACCAATTTTTTTTTCTCCCTCTGCCTATGGGTAAAGATAGGAGGGGGGGGGAAGGGAGGGAAATGTGTGAAGGAATGCAAGTGGTCAGCTGGAGGCAGGTTACCTGGTGTGTCAGATGTCGGGCAAGTTGTAATGTGTCATAAATCCAATATCTATGTTAAGTCCATGGTTTTTTGTATCCAGTAGATTTATGACATGAAGTTCATAGGCTTGTCTACAAAAGGTGCTTTGTAAGTTAGCTTCTTTTCTACCTTGGAGAACATGTAACAGCAGGAGAGTCCCCCAATGCCTAAAGAAGGGTGTTTGTGCCCAAAAGCTTGCAAAGAACTTTTTTCCAACTATTTATTTGGTCTAATAAAAGCTATCACATCTACTCAAAGAACCTTGCCTGCCTATGTCCTTAGACAACCAACAACTCTGCAACATGGGCTTCAGTAGGATTTTAGCCACCTTAGGAACTCAGGCATTGGCCTGCTAGGACCAATGGCAAGCAGCAATAACTTCTGACCATTTTCCAGCCCATCTTCTGACCTCCTTCTATAGCTTATCTCCCTAGGGCCCTATTTCTGCAAAGACTTATGCATACAGCCTATCCCCTTTAGTAGCCTCATGAAATCAGCAAGACAACTCTAAGACCATGCCTACATGGTAAATTACTGTGCCTTTTAGCAGCACATTTAAATACATTCTGCTCAATGCAGGCTGCCTCCCAAACTGGAAGCAGTCTAGCTATATCTGTGAGGCACTGTAGGTGGGGTAATTAGTATTGCAGGATGGTGGTGCTACTTAGCTCCCTGCTAACAGGCCTGCATGTGGCAATGTGTGGATGTGACTATGCTTCTTCTAGTTTAAGAGGCAACCTATCCAGAGCAGTGTCTTATGAGTGAGGGGGGCAACTGCAGGGCATGTTAAGTTTATTGTTTTATATAATGAATAATTAATATAATTAATACCTATGTATCTATTAGATTTATATCCCATCCTATCTAAAAGGCTTAGAGTCGCTCACAATAAACAAATGACCTTACCAACAGGATTTCCTAAACAACACCCCAAAACCTGGTAAACTGGGGAGTTGGAGTTCTCATGATCACAGTATGTAAAGTTAAATGTGTGCATAAGGTTCTGCAGAAGGATTTTAAAAAGGGAAACTTTAAGAATAAGGATTTGTAGCATTTTTAAAAAACCCAACCACAACAAATCTTAAAAGCGGTGCTGCTAGAAGGTTCACCCCTAATGGACTTTTCCTTTTTGGAAAACTGCTCAAGATACTGAATTCTTTATTGTATTCATGATGAGGAATTCATTTTCAGAAATGTGCTACATATTTATTCAGGCTGCAATTTACACCCAGTGAATATAGCTTTGAGTCCCAGTTCTAGACAAACTGCAAACTGAAATTCTATTGAAGCTGATAATTTTTGCAAGTTTTCAATCATAAACCTATCAGACACTATGTAAAATCTGACCCAGACATGCTTAAAATTCAGCCCGTGTTCACTTGAAACTGCCTGATGAATTTTGTTTGCAGACAGGTTTTATTACAAGTGTAAAAAGCAGTTAAAAATTGTCCTTCTGGTAGTTTAAATATTTCACAATTGCTAGGTATCTTTCAGAGCTGAGTGAATAACTGAAATTCTTGATTTGGGGACCAAATCCATCAAGTAATGTTTCATTTTGAGCAGACCTAAAATGAAAATGTTGGGGGTTATTTTTTCACCAAAATGAACCCTTAAAAATGTGTTTCATTTCAAACAATGTATAATGTGGCCCAAAAACAAAATGGGTCATTTCATGTTGTGGGGGGAGGAGAGGCTTTTTACTTCATTAACTAAATTTAGGGAAAATTTGGTCTCAAAACTAACATGTTTTTAAAATATTGGAACAAAATTATTTACTTTTCTGGATTATTTCGGGAAGGGGGCAAGAGGCTGGGGAGAAAATTCACCCTGAATTTGTGAATAGTTTTGGTTAACTCTATACAGCATTTTTGGTGAATAAACTATATTCCAATAATATTGCCCAGATCTACCCAGAACTTAATATTAGACTTGCCCATTCATCTTCCCACACATGAATGAAGTGGCATGTTTGGTGGGACAATGGGGATTAATTTAAATTATATACTCTCTGTGTATGTGACAGGTATACGGTGGAGCTATGAATTGATGGACTAGAGTAGGATAACAGGGAGACACATTGCTGTTTTCCTGCTATTTGTGTTGAAATGAATAGATAGGCCTGAATGGCTTGTGAAAACACGCTTAGGGATCTGTCCTGCATTTATAATGCTCTCAGTATTCCCGCTGAGGCTGACAGGAGTTTCAGTTCTTTGCTGTAACTTTTGCTATCTTTGTTGACAGAAGATGGATTGGGCTTTATTTCAAGCTAAAAGAAACTGGTTACAAGAGACTTGCTTTGTCAAGGTCAAAGGTAAACATCAAGCCATAATTTCTTTTTCAAGAAGTTGATTAAGCAGCAGACAAGTTTCATGGGGCATTATTTAAACAGTGAGCTACCTTTTCAGCAGATTTAATTTATCAGGACATGCCTATGTGTCATTGTTTATGACGAAGGGATGAAACTGTACTTCTTTCAAGTTCAAGGCTTTTGAAACTTGGTTAACTGAAGCAGCTAAACTTCAGTAAGTAAATTATTGTCTTACCACACCTAATACCAAGGCCTACAATTGTTTTTAAAGTCCTTCAGGAGAGCAGAAGTTGACGTAGCTGCCAAGAAGGTGTTTCAGATTGGGTGAGCAGATTGCGACAGGGTGTTCAAATCATTGAAAAATGTGACCATTTCACTTATCAAATGGTCTGAGCTTCTCTTGCTGTGTAAACATGAGTCATGACAGTCGATCTTGCATAGTTTGTTTTTTTCTTGTCCTCTGTAACTGTCTCTCATCAAAGTAACTTTTTTATATAAATGTAAAACAACACTGGTACTAAAAACAAAGCAAATAAAAATCCTCTAAAGAGAGGTAAGCTTTTATAATAGACAATATAGAACCATAGAAAAGTAGAGTTGAAAGGGACCTCAGGAGGTCATCAAGTACAACCCTCTACTAAGTGTTATATGCAATATATATCTATATAAAGTTATTTATCAAATGTCTACTTAAAATGGGTCTCACATCTTCTTAAGTATGTCTGAAAGTCCCCCTAAGTAGGCAAACATGTACATACTATTAAAAACATTGCTACTAATATATTTATTTATTTGTTTTTCTCTTCTCTAACACTTCATGGATCCTTTTGCTATTTTCTTAAATGTAAGACTTTTACAGTCCATCAAATTCACCAACCTGGTGTCACCCACTCTGTGCCCAGCACCCATCAAAGAAAGTGATAAAAACAAATAATACTGCTGAATACCAAAACCCATAGCAAACACATCGCCTAGAAATACACCTGGTTTAGTACTGTACACAGAATACAGGAATACAATTGAGAGATCATGTTTTTTTCTAACTAAAAAAATAACATTTTTGTTACGCTTTAGTCAAGCACACACAATTTGGATTATAATAATTCAATGATATATTGCTCTTCTGCAACAATAGAAAATGGATTGTGTTACCCTTTAAGTAAGACAATTGGGGCATTGGTAGCATGCTAATTATTACCACAAGTCTATAGTGGATGCTTAAGGGTAGCTGCCGTAGTCTAATTCAAATTATAACAAGGGTCTTATAAACTTTTCAACAGCAAAAAAGGTAGTTTGGAGTTATCTGGCTACAGGCAGGAAAGATGTAGCAAATGTATTATTGTTTAAATATATGTGATAAATCTGCACTACACTCCATGTGGGAGAAACTCTAAGCGGGGTGGGGGGTGGAAATCACAATAGGAATTGTTCTGGAAGAAAATGCTCTGAGGAAATAATTAGGTTGAGGCTTTTTACCCTAATCTACTTTCTAGCAGATGCTGGATTTCCACTTTTATCTGCTGCCTTTCCTTTTGGGATGTATTATCAGGGTGTGAATTATAGGGGAAAGTGGGGGGGGGGGCTGAGCCCCCCCATAAGAGAGGAAGATTTGAAAATCATAACCTGGGGAAGTCTCCAATCAGATTGCTCATTCCAATGAATCACTTTAATTTTTTCTGCAGACCCCCCACAAGAGTCGAAGTGTAATTCGAACCCTGTGTGTTATCATTCACCTCAGGAGACTATGTATAGCCTGCCTAAATCTATCAGTGTTTGAATGGAATAACTTGTAGAAAAACCCAGTATGCTACTGGATATGGTGTCTGTAATTCCATAAATGGCATACTTCTATTTGAATTGGAGAATGGGAAAGGTATGAAGGGACATTGTGCTACTTACTGGAGGTGCTGTCTTTAGGGGGAGTTATTGAAACCAACCGCTTGACTATTGTAGTCATTAAAAATCCTATTCACTTGTTCAGAGAAAAATACTACTACAGTCTTTTCTTCATTACCATAATAATTAACAATTAAAATATTGTTTGCTCTGCAACCCAAAACTACGGTATTTCACATCTGGTAAAGGCAACAAACATTCTCCACCTGTTTGTAGTCCAGACTCATCTATGTTTCCTCTCACATGCATGTACAAAGTGTGTATATTTGAGATATGCTCTGCTTATCATTCTGTTTGTGCTACAGTGGTGCCTAAGAGCCCTGTTCCTGGACCAGACCTTCATTCTGCCAGGCACCATACAAACACAGTCCTTGATCTTCAGGCTGCAAAACACTTGGGGAGATGGCTGTACTACTCAATTATAGCACCTGGCGGGACTGGTCTGAGATGCTGTGCTTGCAGGGTACATGGTACCTACCCCCAGAATAGAAGCAGGGTGGACATCTTAGCACAGCACTATGTTAACCTCTGTGTGAAGGTGATTAAGAGAGCACATACAGAGAGGGAAGTTTGCATCCTATTCTCACTGGGTGCATCTACATGTACTAATTAGCTCCACAGTAAAGTGTCACTATTTACCCCTACACCCATATCAGGGCTCAATAAATTAACTAACTTTGCTGTCTGATAGTACTGTCCAGGACAAGTACTATCCTACAGTGGAGTAATTTATACCACTGCAACACATGTGTAGATGGTGACTGGGGCTAGCTGGGGCATGAAAGTGCTACAGTGCAGGGGCTGCCTGTTGGCTAGCCCCATACTGTAGCACCCTTGTGCCCCAGCCAGCAACCTACAAACCTCCCCTCGTGCCCCAGCCAGCTGCCACCCAGAGCCCAGGGCTGACCCTGCAAGGCCCCTGCCAGCCTGGGGCTGCTCCACCTTGGCTCAAATTGCTGCAATCTTAGGGGCACATGTAAACGCTGTACTTGGGAGCAGCTGACTGGTGGAAACTGCACCAAAGTTTATTGCAGCAGGGTAATTGCACGTGTAGCTGCACCTACTAATGCCAGATTTGCTCATGATCACCATGCCCATCTGCTCCCTCTATACATGCCTGGCTTGGAAATGTGGCATTCAAGCCGCTCCGAGAATGCCTCCTGCGGCCACTCGAGATTTCAGTCTCCAGTGTACTTAAGAGCACTCACCATAGACACACCAGAGTAGTGTCACAAATACATTTCTGAGTTTGGAGGGCACTTGAGAGCTTGTACCATCAGCAGTGGCAGGGGCACAGTGCAGACTACAATAGGTGAAGTTTTGAGGAAAATAAAATTGAAAGGTTTTGTTTTATTTATGATTTTTATTATAACTTATCCTTTTCTATTATAGTTCCATTTCGCAGAATTATCCGTACTTATCTTTTTATACCCTCTTGATTTTCTTTTTCTAATGCATACTGTAACAAATCAGGTAAGCATCTCCCCTCACTTGGCACCCCCATGGCTTCCCCTCCATGGACAACAGCACTTCTCCTCCCCTCCCATTCCCCATCTCCCCCTCTCTACTTTTGCCTCTGGGCCCACATGCTGCCACTGACCCAGCTTCTTGTGTCCAGCTCCAGCCAGGGCTGTGGGGATGAAGGTTGCATGGGGAGCAGGGCTCAGCCAGGGACAGAGTGGTAATGGTGGGCATGTTTCCCCTCCTCTCACCTGCTTTCAGGCCAGGGGGAACACATAAGAAAACCAGGCAGGGAAAGGGAAGCTATCCACTTCCTTGTTAACTGCCACTCGCAACTGAGCCTGGTTTCTCATTCAGACTGGCTGGAGCGAGGCAGGAGTGGCTTTGGAGCTTCCCTGACCCAAAGTCATCAAGGTGCAGCAGCAGCACCAGGGAGGAGAGGTGCTACTGTGCATAGAGCAGAAGTGAGGAGCCTTAAAAAACCAAAATGCTCCCAGCTGCTGCTCCCACAGCAGGGACCAAAAAGGGGGAGTGTAATCACGCCATTGCACCCCCTTTGGATCCACCCCTGAATACAAGAGAGTTGACAGATGTTGTTTTTTATTAATGGACTGCGCCTACACAGCCAATTTGAGTTTAAACAATAGTTACAAGCCAGTCACCAGGAAAGCTATTGTTGTAATGGTAAACTGGCACAGCACACTTAAGATTAATTGACATAAGACTCTGGCAAATCTAAACTCTCTACAAACCTAATAGTTATCTTAGGGTCAAGGTTAGTCCAGGTGCTCTTATTTGTAGTGCATGTGTTTTTGAAGGGTGGTGGACGAGGCACAAAAAGATGTCCCCACTGCTCCCTGCAGTCCTGCATTGTGTACTTTGAGATAAAGGACAGGTTGAGAGTAGGACTGAGCAAAGGTGTCCAGCTGTGGAGTACAGCACGGGCTTTATGCTCTCTCTGATATGTGGGCTCTTTAGGGGGGATAGTAGAAGGGAAGGATCCCAGCACCTGCTCCCTGACTCTTGATTGTAGCTCTAAGCTGCAGGCTGATCTTTTGTTTGGAAATTGTTTTTCAGTCCTTTTATATGCAGACACTTCTGCCAGCTATTTCAGAGTAGTCAGGGGAGGATACCTGTACTCCATCCTTTTCTCAGTACATCACCCTGGCTTTGCAGCACCACCTGACCTGGGCTGGGCTGGGCTGGGCTGGTGACAGGCACACCACAGGCAGCAGCACAAGGTTACCCACATTGCTGCCTATATGCCTCCCTCCTTCACAAGAGGTACCATCTCCAGAGCAGAGATGGACATCAAGGTCTTCAGCCTTTGGCCTCTTTTTTGAGACTGCTAGCAATTAGGGAACTCCTACAGGGTGGGGATGGGACTGCAGACAATTTATTTCATACAAAGGCCATCCTGTATCCACCAGGGGGTGACAGCCTGCCATCCTTACCGGTAACTGATGGGTTTTAACCTAGAACTGACCTGGGTTTTAACCTATTCCACCAGCGCTCAGTACCAACCCCCCAAACCACTCAGTACCCAAATAAATGTGTTAGCACTGTCCTAACAACACCATATTATGCTGTGACATGATATATGGCAATAGACTGGAGCCTTTGCAACATATCACCCCACGGAGCTGAAGATTAATGGATTTGTATTAACAACTGCAATGATACTTAACATTGTAGCAGCTCCAAAGAAACTCTGTCACTGATCCTACAGATTAACAGCTCCAAACCAGGCTTTACTAGTATAGATCCATGTCAGGCATTGATCCTGTGTGTCATCTCCTGTATGAAACTGCAGATTTATGAGACAGGTCTGTGATGTATGGTGTCAGTGTGAACTATTACTAACCGCTATGTGCTACAACCTAAGATGGGGGGAGTGTTGCTTGCCAGAAGGGATGTGATGAAACCTAAGGCATATAGCAGGGATGCTTATTGATCATACTGAAAATACTGTGTGGTTCCAAGTGTGGACCTGCAGCCTTTTCTAGTTTAGACTTCAGTGCAAATGGGCTGCACAGCAAGCATAAGGGCCTCTAGGGAGTTCCTCTGGAGCAAGTGGTCCCTATGGCATCACAGTTAAGACTGGCACCCCTAACTCTATGCAGACTTGTGCCTAGGCTGCTTCGGCACATGGGAGAGGGCTAAATGGGAAGCAGAAAACCATGTGGGTCACTGCAACAGATGGAGTTTTAGAAGGACTGGTGATTTTTGTGCTAAATAATGAGATCTAGGGTAACGACAGTTAGATCTTGTGTATCAAACTAATGACAAAAAAGGTGATTGTTATCATCCTTCTTGTCTATATTACTGTAGCACCTAGGAGTCCCAACCATAGACTAGGAACCCACTGTCATCCTCTGTACAAACAAAGAACAAAAAAAAGTCTCTTCCCCAGAAAGTTTACACCTAGGAATGAGAGACAAGAGATGGGTCCAGACAGACAACGAGGAATTTCCACCCCCATCCAGTTCACAAGCACACGGCACTGCCAAACTGGCCAGATCATTATGGGAAGCCTTTTTTTCCCTCAGGCAGTGAGTATCAAGCATGACCTAGGGCCAATTTGTGACTTAATGTGGGCCCACATAAAAATAGGGCTCTTCTTTGTGAGAGAGGAGTATTAGGCCCTGCATTTCCTTTGCAAGGGAGATTGTTGCTGCAAGGAGTGGAGACCTGGCAGAATATGATTCTTCCCTTCTTGTCCCACTGCCAGAGTCAGAAACCAAGCCCTCTTGGGAGTTGCAAGGTTCATATAATAGAATGTATTATATGAGCCCAAAATAGTAGCAACATGCTTTGCTTAAAGCAGGGATGTCAAATAAACAGCCTGTGGGTCAGGTCTGGCCTGTGGAGCTGTTCTATCCAGGCTACTGGGCTCCTGGCAGGCCAGAGAGTCTAGAGGAAGTACAAGGCTGGGGACCCATTGGGCATGGCTGTTGGTGGCACCATTGGGCATTGCTATTGGTGGCAGGAAGCAAGCACAGGATGTGCTTATACAGCCCCACTTTCTCCACAGCTGCTTGAACTCTGGCCACCACCACTTGTCACCTCTGCCACAGCGAGTGGTCATTTTCCCTATTGTGGTCACCTGCCCTGCTGCAGCCACCATCTGCACCACCACTGGTTTCACCACCAACACTAGCCCTGCTGCTGCTGCTGCCACTGGCTTCACTGATCTGGCCTGTGAGAAGCCCTGTGATCCAGATCTGGTCCGGGGCACAGGGTTAGTTTGACACCCCTTGCTTAAAGCATTCCATGTCATCACTGAAGGCAAGAGAGATAGTGGGATGGATGGACAAATGATCTGAATTGATCAGATATGAAACGATTCCATGTTCTTAGATAAGAGGAAGGGGCCACCCTGCTTCAAGCATACTACCCTGCTTAGCTGTGATGGAAAGTAATGTGATTACATTTTTGTGCATATTATTCACCTGTTTCAATATTTTTTCCATATGTGCCAACTGCAGGGGTTCTTGCATCTTCATCTGAAGCAGCTGTGACTGGCTGCTCCCAGAGACAAAATACTAGATTAGATGGACCATAGGTCTGATTTATTCTGTCAGTTGCTACATATGTGCAGCATATGTCTCTAAATAGACCCATCCAAAGAAAAAGATCTTTTGGCATCTTTTTTCTTTCTGAATCTTCAATCTTTTTGGCTAATTAGCATCTTTTTCATTGAGTATATAAATTAACCTGTATCTGACACCAAAACAGCCAATGGGCAAGTAAAGGAAACTGGAAGATAACTTGTCTATGTTCTTTGGTACATTAAATTCTGGTTCATTTTACAGTTAATTTCTGGAGTATGTTTAAAAAGAAAAATAACAAACACAAAAACCCCTAAAACAAAGTTCAATAACTTCATTATAACCTTCCATTGATAATATTTATGAGATGTTAAAATAATGACTTACTATAATTAAAACTATTACTGTATTCTTCTCTACTGTTCTGTCATGACTGTTTATCAGTTTTGTAAAGTCTAGGGCTTTAAGCTGTTAATGCAGAATATTACTACTTATTTCTTTTAAAGGTAGGTATTTATTCCAAGGAATCTACTATGATTTAATCTAAAAGATAAATTTCTATTCTAAGATTATCTCCAAACTCTCAAGAGCTCTTCAAGAGAATGGTGACCTATAGATCAATAGGACTACTCTTAACTGGACAAAAGATCTGTGGAAATATGACATTCAGAAAATGAGTGGAGTAGCCTAGTAATACAGTTTGTGTATATGAAACAAAAAAAGCTTGAGTTGCTTATTATTACTCTGAAAAGTTCATTCTTTCCCCAGGAAGAAATAATTTATGGTCTATCTGGTCTGAGCACTAAATTCAAGTAACAAGGATGCAGCCACAGATTCCTATTATAGGGTTTACTATCCATCATAATTGGCTGCTGGGGTGTTTTGAAACTACATTAATCATCACCTTGGCAGAAAGCAAATTAGAAACTCTGTGTTCTGCAGACTGATTTCCTATTTTACTGAGTGAGTTAAATACAAAACATGTGTTACTGGCATCAGCAATTTCAGAAGTGGGTGTTTCCCTTGATGTAAATTGTTGTTAATAATGTTCCACCTATGACTGAAACCAAGACACACCCTAGCATAAGGTTCTCATCATCTAATTAAGTTTGCTCAATCTGAACTCAGCTGTGTCATGTAACTTTTGGATTAACTCTTGAAACAGTCTAGGCAGGTTACAGTATTCTAAGGGAAACCTCACAGCAGGTACCCGTGAACTGTTTTCAAAACAGGTTGACTGAAATGAATGACCTAATGATCATTCTGGCTATCCACAGACTTATTGCTCGTTCTGTGATGCCAAGTGTATTGTATGCTTATTGTGGCAGATATGTTGTGCAGTAGGAAACCAGAGGCAATGATTTCCTAGTTGGACCAGAGAGCACTGGCTAAAGGTAGATTGCCAGGTTAGATATATTCATGGCATAAATAGATGTAGCTTTCATGGGAGTTGAAGCCGCTTATTTCTAAGCCACTTTTGTCTTTAGGGCAGTAGGTATAGAAATAGGGTTATATAAAATGAAATACAGTTGATGAAAATTGCTATATTGACAGCCTTGGAGCAGGGAGTCTTTAGTTTATCCACAGACTAAGTACAGTTTGAGTAACAACAAAGCAAGCTTCCCCACTCTGCCTTAAGGGATGAGAGTGAGGTCAATTCATGCACCAGGTAGACATTCTTATAATATACAAAACATTTGGTATCTGAGGGTTGCTAGGCTTCCAAAACAATGCTTTGTCTCAGTCCTTGTATGGAGAAATAGTGAAAGTATGTGTGCACACACATGGTCTCTCTTTCTTCCTCCTGTAATAGGCTCAAAATGTTGCTGGCCTCTGAAAAGTGCAGAAAAGGTATAAGAGGTGAATATGAGTTCCTGCTGTCACTCCACAACAGCCAGACACAGAGTTCCCCCTGAGTGGGGTCTGGGCAGCTGCCACTGGTATGGTTTTACCACTTGTAAGGTTGGTTTAGCAGGGAACTCTCCAGTAAACTAAGTAGCAAAAAGGAAGCTTATAAGAAGTAGAAACTTGGACAAATAAATAGGGAGGAGTATAAGAGCATTGTTCAGGCATGCAGGGATGAAATCAGGAAGGCCAAAGTGCAATTGAAGTTTTAGCCAGCAAGGGACATGAAGGGTAACAAGAAGGGTTTCGCTAAGTATGTTGATAGCAAGAGGAGGATCATGGAAAGTGTGGGTTCCTTACTGAATGGGGGAGGCAACCTGGTGACAGAGGATGCAGAAAAGGATGAAGTGTTTAGTGTCTTTTTTGCCTTAGTCTTCAGCTCCCAGACTACTGCACCAGGCAGCACACTTTCAGAAGAATATGAGCAGCCCTCAGTAGTGCAAGAACAGATTAGGGACTACTTAGAAAACTGGACATGTACAAGTCCATGGGGCCACATGGGATGCACCCAAAGGTGCTGAGGGAGTTGGCTAATGTGATTGCAGAGCTATTGGCCATCATCTTTGAAAACTCATGGTGATCAGGAGAGATTCCAAATGATTGGGAAAAGGCAAACATAGTGCCCATATTTAAGAAAGGGAAGAAGGAGCATCCAGGGAACTACGGATCAGTCACCCTCAGCTCAGTCCCTGGAAAAATCATGGAGCAGATCCTCAAGGAATCCATTTCTAAGCACTTGGAGAAGAAGGTGATTAAGAACTGTCAGCATGGGTTCAGCAGAGGCAAGTCATGCCTGACCAATCTGATTGCCTTCTATGATGAGGTGACTGGCTCTGTGGATGCAGGGAGAGCAGTGGATGTGATATACTTTAATTTTAGCAAGGTTTTTAACATGGTCTTCCACAACATTCTCTCAGGCAAGCTAAGGAAGTATGGTCCAGATGAATGGACTGCAAGGTGGATAGAAAACTGGCTGGAGCATCAGGCTCAGAGAGTAGTAATCAATGGTTTGGTGTCTAGTTGACAGCTGGTATCAACTGGAGTGACCCAGGGATCAGTGCTGGGGATGCTTTTGTTCAATATCTTCATTAACACCCTTGAAAATGGCCCAGTGCACTCTCAGCAAGTTTGCAGGTGACACCAAGCTGGGGGGAGTAGTAGATACTCTGGAGGGTAGGACTAGAATTCAGAGTGACCTAAACAAACTGGAGGATTGAGCCAAAAGAAATCTCATGAGGTTCAACTAGGACAAGTGCAAAGTCCTGTACTTGGGAGAGAACAATCCTATGTACTGGTACAGGCTGGGGGCTGACTGGCTAGGCAGCAGCTCTGCAGAAAAGGACCTGGGGGTTACAGTGGACAATAAGCTGAATATGAGCCACTAGTGTGCCCTTGCTGCAAAGAAGGCTAACAGCATACTGGGCCGCATTGGTAGGTGTGTTGCCAGCAGGCCAAAGGAAATGATTATGCTCCTCTATTCAGCACTGGTGAGGCCACATCTGGAGTACTGTGTTCAGCTTTGAGCCCCCCACTACAGAAAGGATATGGACACATTGGAGAGTCCAGCAGAGGGCAACAAAAATGGTGAGGGGGCTGGGGTACTTGACTTATGAGGAAAGACTAAGGGAACTGGGCTTATTTAGTCTAGAGAAGAGAAGACTGAGAGGGGATTTAATAGCAGCCTTCAACTACCTGAAATGGGGTTCCAAAAAGGATAGAACTAGATTGTTCTCAGAGGTGGCAGATGACAGAACAAGGAGAAATGGTCTCAAGTTGCAACAAGGAAAATTTAGATATTAGGAAGAATTTTCTTACTAGGTGGGTAGTAAAACATTGGAACAGGTTACCCAGAGAAGTTTTGGAGTCTCCGTCCTTTGGGGGTTTTAAGACCCGACTAAATAAAGCTTTGGCTGGGATGGTCTAGTTGGGGATGGTCCTAATTTGAGCAGAAGGTTGGATTAGATGACCTCCTGAGGTCCCTTCCAACCCTAATTTTCTATGATTCTATGATTCGTCAAAAAGAGGCCTAAGATAAGCTTTGGGATCCACCTCTGTTCATTGAAACTCCTTTGAGGATTGGCAGGAACAGTATTAATCCCCATTTAGCAGATGGAGAAATTTTGAACACAGAAAACTTGACTTATGCCAGTCACCATTGCTATTTTGGTTAAGAGTTACCCTGGCCTGTTACCTCCTGTTTACATGATGCGGGTACTAAATTACATGTCCTTTGTTACAAGATCAATAGTTGTCCACTAGAAAAAAGAGGAAAACCACTAGCTTCCTTTCAACAAGTGGCTAATAGCCTGGTGGACTCCATTCAAATCCGGAAACAAGAGCTAAAAGGCTCTCTAAGCCGATAGCAGCCCACTGAGCAAGCTGTTCCTATATACATTTTAAACTTTCTTTCTGAAAAGTACTGCTTTTCTCTCTTTCTTTCTCTTTTTTGGTTTTAATTTCTTCAGCTGTTTAAAACATGAGAGAATCAATGAGGTAGCCAGGCAAAAGAACAGCATGTCTCATATTCAGAGCTGACATTTTAAGAGAAGTCTCTCCAATCTCCAACTTGCATTTTAGTTATTACATATGGAGCTCTTGAAAATCAGGGCATGCATAGTGCTCAAGCAAGTTCTCTGGAGCTCTGCTTCCCTATAATGGTGTTTGGTGACCATATGCCTTGTTACTGAGAGAGCCTGTACTCTGATGCAGAAGCACAGATGTCCTGCTGTATCATGCACAAACTTTTCTCTTCACAGCAGTGGTTCTAGGCAGGAGTAGGGAGTAGAGTTCAAATATAACTTCCCCACTCTTCAGAAGGCAAATGTCTCAAGATAAGTATGAAAGGCTTGATAGCTTCATCCCTAAAGTTATGGCCATCCCAGTTGGAAAACTTCATCTCTCTCTCCACCTAAACAACAATACTTTTTCATCTGCCTTCACATTACAAACAAATAAAATAAGCTTCCCAACATGGAAAGGGTAGGCTGACTTTCATATTATATCCTTTTAAAGATACATATGTTGATTTGTACAGTCTTAGGGTACACCTACATGTAATCAACAGTGTGGTATAAAGATGCCCAAGCTAGCTTTAAATGAATTAGCCAAGGTACCAGAAGCGATCTAGCCACAGAAGCATGGAGGGCTGATTTCCCTGCTGGGACATTCTACTATGTAAACTGCAGCCCCACTGTGGCTGTGGGTTGGTGGATTGTGAGAAGTATGCAACTCTGAAGTATGAGTGTGCAGGGATAGGCTTGGCACACACATGCCCAATTAAGCAGTATGGCTAAGTACAGACAGTCAAAAAGCCCAAGGCCGAATCAGTTCAGTCTTTGCAGATTAGTTTAAGCTGTGTAGATTGAACTGATGAGCAAGTGAACAGACATTCACTTTTGATTCCAGAAATGCAGCCACATGCCTGCAATGGCCCAGGCCAGAAGCTGGGGGGTGCTAGAGTACACCTCCCAGCTCAGCTGGAGCAGACAGCTTGGGCCAAGTCTAGCCTACCCACTGTGTGAGGGGGAGTTTGCATGAAAGGTGCAAAGCATCCTGGGATGCTGGGGGACTGTGAGTTAATTTGAATCTGGAGGGGATCTAGGACAGAAGTTCAATAAACTGATTTAACTTAAATCAGTTAAGTCTGATACTACACCCAGGTTTTATCTTAAACCAGTTTGGGCCATTTTGCAAGTGGTTTATGTGCACTGAACATCTGTTCTGTTACAGATTTAAACCAGTTTCTGATCACTTATACTGGTTTATGTGTAATGTCTATCCCTAGCCTAAATGAGTAAACAGTGACATTGAAACAAGCTTTTGATTCCAAGATATATGTGCACTGTAATCACAAGGTATAATGCAGCACAAGTAGCCTGCCTGAGCTCACTATCTGTCTAAGCAACCTATGTTAAAGCTAGCTCATGATACAGTTCTACTGCTAATTGTAGCATAGACATAACCTCTCTGTCAAACCCAGGGCATATGTAAAGATAGCCTTGCCCACAGGCAATGGAGCATAAAGAAAGATTTCAAGCATAAGGGTATTTCTATGTTCTTTCAACAGATTTTCTTATATAGGGGAGGTTAGCTATAGGAAGGGACCGACTGTGCTCTTGCTTCTTTCTAAGGGTATAGACAAACACCTGACTGCAAGTTATCAAAGGCAGGAACTTTTCACACATCAGCCATTCCATGGTAACTGTCCACTTACCCTTCTTACCCCATAGCAAAGAGAAGCTAAATTGGAGCAGTTTATTTCAGTGAAATAGTAACTACAGTTCAGCTTTCACTTTCACCAGGGTAAAAGCAGGCTCACATACACAGTTATCAGAGAGCAGCTGATGCATGGTAAATCCCCATCCCATTTTAACAGACCATAATTTGTTCATTTGTTCATACTTTAAGACAAAGGGCTTTGAGCTAATGGAGTCACCAACACTTCCTATGAAAGGCTGACCACAGCTACTACTGCACTCTATGCACCATCACACTTGTGTGTCATCTACACTTCTTCATTGTGTCCACTACTCTGCAATGGTACATTTCTCTTTGTTCATTGTGTAGGAGTACATAGCATTCAGCCTGTGAAGTCTGAAGCAAAAATCTGCATTTCAGAACCTCAAAGCAAGATCTCACCTATAATCATGTGCTGTTGAACTAAATTAGATCTTATGAGGATTTCCAAATATGAAGGCATTTTGGTGTGCAGAACCACCACACAAATCTGCAACCAAACTACTGTCTTTCAGATGAGTGTTTAAATTAGAATAGAGGGAGGGGAAGGCAGCTTATAGATGTGTTTTAGGAAGTTAATTTGAATTTATTACTTGGATACAAAACTGAACTTGTCACCTCCTGGTATGTCAGCAAAAGTCTCCAGCTTTAAAAGAGAAAGAGCCTTCCACCTTTCTCCATTTCCTTCCAATCTGTCACATGTTCATTTGTAGCAAATTTCAAACCATTACAGTAAAAGAAACATAGCTGTATGGCAACAGCTCAAACCTTATACTAATTGATGATATCAGGCTCCCATTTTCCACTTACAAAGAACAAAATGTAGAACCAGAGCCTGGCCCCTAAGCAGAACTTAGGCAGAATATAGGCACCTAAATTCCAAAGAGTGATCCATTTTGGTCATGTGCCATAACCACACAACTCAGTAGATGCCTAAGGTCAGGCAACACCTCCATTTTAGTGGTGAGACCATGTCTCTGGGAAAAGGGTCTTGGATACCAGAAACTCTTGGGTATTGGCTACTTGTAGTATTGGCTACTTGGGTATCAGCTAGTCTATGGCCAGGAGGATCACTCTTCAGAAATGCATAAGGACTTGTTTATACTGTAGTAGAGACATGTCCTAGCAAGCATGGGGCTGAAGCACGTCCCATGCACCTGAGGCTGCTGAGTCTATGCTCCAGAGCCAGAGAATTTCACCAGTGAGGCTTCTTCAAATCCATCCCCAGTGCCTGCTGTCAAGCACTTGGCCTCCAGCAGACCTGGTAGCAAGTGCTAGGGGAAGCGAACCCAGAGCAGCATGACTAGTAAACTTCTAAGGCCTGAACTGGGTCAGTGGACTCAGGTGGGCAGAGCATACTCAGGCCTGTTATCCTGAAACTCACCACTGACCTGGTATAAACAAGTCTTAAGTCTCCCATTGGTGGTAGAAAGATATTGGGCCATAAAGAAGGTAAAGCAGAAGCACCCAGGGCAAGGCATCTATATTTTAAACATTCCAACACCAGAGTATAGGCAGAGTGCATGACCAGGCTGGATCTGACCTTGTAACTCATGGAGCAGCCTACAATTCAGATTTGAAGGAAGCTCAATGACAAAAGTTCCTGATAAAAAAAAATGTGCAGGATAAACTATTCAGCTAAAACACTAACTGCTGCAGTGACAAATGACAAAAAATGTCTCTATTTCAGTGGACAATGGAGGAAAAACAAAATCTATGTTAAACACAGGGAGGTACTAGGATGACTAGAAGCTGGGGAAATAGGAGATCTCCCAGGAGAGCATGTTCAACTAGAAACAATTTACAGTGGGATAAAAAGGGGCTGAAGTTTTACTGCATACCACCTGTTTCAAGGTGATATGTGGGAAGTCAGCTTGCAGTCAGTGGAAGCTAAATCATGATAGAGTAGCCCTCAGTGAAAGAAAGGTAAACAGTTTTTACTGAGTATCGGAGGTAAACTGATACTCAGACTACAGCTCCTGAGCCACGAGAGGCTCTTCAACTTATCACCTGTAGCTCTGTGCAAAAAATGTTATCAAAAGCTGTTTTATAAACTTGTTCGGAGAGGCATGAGCTTTCATAAGCTACAGCCTACTCTGTCACATACATGGCTGTAGCCTATGAAAGCTTATGCTTCTCTGAACAAATTAGTGTATAAGATGCCACTCTGCCTTATGCCTAACTTCACACTAACACAGCTATTTGCCTCTCTCTAAAAGGTATTATGTCTGCTTGGTTTTCACTACGCTGGGCTTGTGTCTTCTTGAGCCATATGCATGTGCTATCTATTTCTACCAGTAGCTATTAACATGCTGCTAATTTTTTCCATTTAAACTGGAGTGCGTCTGCCATATTTTGCTGAGGGGCAGATATGTTGTTATGGCTCTGTGGTTAACATGGACTGCTGGTGTAGCTCTTGCAACCCTTCAGCACCTTAATGCTTTTTAATCATGTGTTGTGTTCTTATAATGATATATCATATGAGGTAAGGTTTGTAAGACCTATTCCAACTTTAGTTGTTCATGATGTCTCGTGTGTGTGTGTGTGTGTGTGTGTGTGTGTGTGTGTGGGGCCTGCCCACTGACTTGAAGTAATTGGCCCGTACTTATTTATTCTGTGTTGCATAATTATTTTACCACTGTTATTGTATGTTTTCATGTTGAGCTATCGCACTCCATGCTTGGTCTACTTCATACATTTACAAATACTCATACATTTTACAAATGTATGTAAATGTACTTCATACATTTTACAAATACATTGAAGTCTACTTCATACATTTACAAATACTCAAATTCACACATGAGGACAATGAAGGACAAGGTCTATAATAAGGAACATCTGTGCTGTCACTCAGTTCTCAGCTGAAAATGCATGAATTCATTCTTTGAGGTTTTATCTTCTATTCTGAATTAAGAAGATTGCACAGAGAAAAGGCTTTAAAAGTAATATAGTGAGTTCTGTAGTCATCAGAGGGGCACTCATTTCATTCTGTTTGGATAGGAAAACATACCTCTTGTGAAGAAAAATCCTATGCAACATGTTTGACCTTAAGGCTCTTTTAAAAGACTTCAAATAGAATCATACTTAAGCCAAGATCCTCTGGTCATTGGGGAAATTCAAATCCAGATCTGGATCCACAAGCAAACACAACAGGGAGTTAGCAAAAAAGTGTTCAGGTTTATTTCTCATTTAATATTTTTGTGGGTATGAATGAGGGGAAGAAGTGGAGAAAACAGCAAACAATTGTGTGGATGAAGACCCAAATAACAGACATTTTAGAGACTTTTAGGGAGTATCTTCTGGTGGCCTGCTGTGAAATTTACTTCTCTTTAAGGAGGCAGCTGAATACACTGTCAGGGTCTCTTCAGTTAAACTCTGAAGAAAATCAGATTTATTCATCTTAGTGGACAGTATGTCCATTAAGCATTCAAGTTACCTGGTCCATAATCTGAATGAAAATTTGAGTTCAATATACAGACTTAAAAATTCAGACTCATCTGGTGCCATTCTCTTTCCTCAGGAAAAGATATAAACAATTTAACAGTTCAACGGATTCAGATAGACCTAATTATAGTAAATGTAGTTTGCAATCTTTTTGGTTCTTCTTTTTCAGCGAGTAGCTTGACAGGGGTTTTTGCTAATGCACTTCTATGGGACTCCAGCTGTTAAGTAATGCAATGAAGCATCTGAAATTGCATCTGCCTCACAGTCTACTCCTATATATTTTGAGCATACTTCAAAGTTTACTAATGAGCTTCATTAACATTAACAAACTCATTGTATGTCATAATTGCAGAATTTACAAGTGGCTAACTAGAAGCTCTGGTTAGTCCAGATAAATGGAGTTCAGATAGGGATATTTATAACACCACAGTAGCATGCATGTCTAACCAAATAAATTCATAGTTCTAAGACTGTTCTCAGAATCGAACAGGCTGAATGAGCTGACAGACAAAATTCCACCGTAATATACCCAGTTGGATACAAAGTGTAGGGTTAACTGGGTAGGGCTATCTAGGTTAACTGCATAGGGCTATCTGGGTAGCTCTGATGGAACTTTCTTGCACGTCTAGACCCTTTGTTTGATTTCATCAGAGATCAGAAGAGGTGACTGAAAGCTGCTACCAGCCTAATGCTTGAAACTATCTGCAGTCCAGTTTTCAGTGCAAAGCAGTTCTTCTAATGAAAACAAACACTGATTCATGATCTTCTCGGCAGCCACAGCAAACGATCAGAACTACTTTCTCAGCCCAAAAGTGCTCCGAGTTGAAGACTATTCACATGACAGTCTAGGGTTTGGGAAAGCTTGAATGGCTGCTCTTAGTGCTAGACACATTCTTCAGCAAAGAGATATTCAGCCTCCAGGACAGTCACTCCAAAGGCTCTGTGTTTATGGGGTGTGGAGACAATGGAAGAATCTAAATGGACTACATGCAGCACTTTGAGTTAATTTGTCCTCAGGTCACATTTTTTTCAAGTTGCTTTTATGGTGAATTTTAAAACAATCTAAATTCTCAACAGAGCGTTTGAATGATCTTGGCTCAGATCTTGAAGTTCACTGTTTTTATTTAGTCCTCAGTTAGGCAGCATTTTCTAACAGCTCAACAGGTAATTTTTTTTCTCAACAAGGAGTAAGAATTGAGAAGAGTCTTCAGGATTTGGCCCCATAATAAAAACTTGCCTCAGACTTCCATTAAGAAGCTCTTTCACTGCTACAGTCACAATTACATGCCCCCAAGTTCATTCCATTCCTTATTGCTATGTGCAAAAATGTATTCCTTCTTTTCAGAAAAAGCCGTACACTCTCATTTCCTTGAAAATGTCCGAAAATAGAGGCAATATGCTCTTGCTTACCAGTGTTATGCAGTTGGAAAAATAGATTTAAATAAAGATGTGAAATTTCACGCTTCTCTTGCCCGCTGGGCATAAAGCTATTTAGGCTGGCACAATGCAGCAGGGGAGAAGAGCCTGAAGTTGCAATCTCTCATGTGGCATACGTCTTTCAGAGCCTCAAGGAGTCTCCTAGAGGTGCAAATAGCCATCCATTCTCCTCATTTAGTTTCTGGAAAGGAAGAAAAAATAAAACAAAAACTGTAAATGTGATGTTTCTCCTTTCTTGGGAGAAAGCTGTCAGGTGCTGGAAATGGGATAGTAGGCAGAGACAGAGGAAGGACCTTTGATACAAGAGATCTATCTTTGATACAAGAAAAGCACTGTCAAAATGAAAAGAATTGAGAGAAAAGCAATAAAAAAGGAGCTGGACCTCAAAGGAATCTAATCCTGTGAGGATAGGATTAGAAGACCTAAATCTTCCTTATTTGTCAAGGAAACTAAAATGGGGGTGAAGGTTGTAGGGGGGAGGGACCTAGGCTAGAATTCACTTAGTGGATGTTTAAAGTGTTGCTCAAAACTAACACTGAGTTATCCAGTAAAGCATAGGAGCAATTCTATTGCCCACTCTGGACACACGTGTGCTCCCATTATAAGAATAAAATTTTCTCCATAGCCATGCAGATTTCTCCCTATTCCTATAATGCGAGTACTTATGCACCTTGAGTAGGCAATATGGTAGAATTGCTTCTATGCTCTAGTCAGGTAAATAAGTTAGTCTCAAATTGCACTTTGGTTATTGACTAGGGGAAACAGAATGCTGCCTTAGCTCATAAACATGTTTAAAAGCAGAAATTGCCAAGGGACCAATGACCAGGCATGACCTGGTAGAGGCAACCAAACCTTGATGGCCCCTGAAAGGCAGAGCTGACCCGAGCAGGGTGCAGGGCCTAGGGCAAATCAGCCCATGCAGGGCCCTGCCCCCCTCCAATCCCCTGGATGTGAAAAAGCTGCCGCCGCCATTGACAGCCTCAGCAGGGGCGGGGTAGCGAGTGGCTGGACGTGAAGCCGCCGCTCTGCCCAGCTCTGTGCCGCTGCTGTTCCCCCCTGCTCTGCGGGGCCCCCCAAAGCGCAGGGCCCGGGGTGGTCACCCTGATTCGTACCCCCTAGGGACAGCCCTGCTAATAGGGACTCCATACTCCACATCACTCCAGTACCCTTTGGGTCAGGTACAAATGAGCCGGGCTGACTTCTGAGAGTGTATTCCTAGGCCAATTTGAGAATTATCTCAGACAAGACCTACTACCTGGTAGGTGCAGCAGAGCATATTTAGCCTTGACAGTTTAAAAGAAAGCCACACTTTTCTCAGTGGAGGAAGAAGGTTATGTATGTGTTGGGATGAAGCTAGGGCTGGGAGTCCTGATAGGGTAACTTTGAGCCTGTTTGGTCTGTGGGTGTTGCACCTGGAGGTTCTTTGTATATCTGGGAAAATTAATTTATAGCAATATGGGTTAAATTATGGTCACTGTGGCAGCACAGTAGGGGGCACTACTATTCGGAGCCACCCACCTCACTGTGCCAGGCACAAAACCATGCTTCAGGAGTCTCCCCTGGGAAGCCTAGGGCCAGCTGGCCCTCTTCCTGGTCACCTGGTTGGCCAGCTAGCACCAAATAGCAAGCAAAGATAGAGGGGTACAGCTGGAATGACCTAATGCAGGGATGGACAGAGGGGGATTTCTTCATAGTCATGACATGGAAAGAAAGTTTCTGTTCAACCCTGAGCCTCTGGTGAATTGCATTTTTGTTTTCTTGACCAGGCCTAGCCACAGGTCTCACTCTCCTAGCTCAGCATGTGAGTGGCTTGCATTGAGATCAATAGATATTTTCATTGTATTCTGGGGTAAGGCAAAGAAAGATTGTTGTGTCAAAAAAGGGAGCTTGAATAGTGATGGATTGGAACAGGAGAGTGGGACAACAGAATGGGAGCAACAATCATGGGGCTTATATTTTGAAAAAAAGGGGCTACTTCAGCTGCCTCTCATTCTAGTGATGAGAGCTAGACTATTAGAGTGAGAAAAAGCCTTCCAAGGCAGTGGTATGACCCCTGTAGCTTGGGGAGTCTTCAAAATCAAAAATATCAGTTTTGAGTTCAGCAAGGAAAAAGGCTAAATGACTTAATAGATCATTTGTTTCTGTGACAGTGCTTTATCTGCATAACAGTGCCTCTTGCTTATTGAGTCATCAAAGAGAAACATTAGCAACACCTGATGCAGATTGCTACCAATACCACACACTAGTCCAAAACATATTCTTTTTTTCCAGATAGTTTTCTAGTATCACTAGGTATAGCAGGAAAAGGTATAAGTCATCATTGTACTTCTGTTGATGGGTTTTGACAGATGACTCAAGCTGGGGTTGTAGAGTGCCTAGCAGTTGCTTCACTCACAAACTTTCCTTCATTTTCTGTTTCAGTATCTCTGCTTTTATAGCTAAATGGGTTGGAATGCACCGTTCAGGGTTCTTCCTAGCTATTTCTTCTCCACACATTTCATTTTTCCTGGTTACTCCCACCAACTACTCCTACCTCCTGGGTCTACTATCATCTCCTCTGTAATTACACATAGAGCCACATCATCCAGCCCATGGGGCTCCTCACAGTTCCGAAAATTTGGCGGGGGGCGGGGAAGTGGCAGCATTAATTGCTGCTCCCCTGCTGCCAAATCTCTGGACCTATAGGCCAAATACTGTGTTCCTGTGCTTCAGTTTAGGCATACAAGGTCAAGCTGGGGCCTGATCTGGGGTACTGACCCCATGTAGGATCTGGCCCTTGGACCAGCCCTGCACCACTCATCTGGCTGATAGGGTCAAAAAGTTAAGCACCACTGCTCTAGGCCAAAGGTGCAATATTCTCAATAGGGAAAATCTGGATGTTCCCGAAGGGACAGGTCCTGGTGACAGGTAACTGGGTCTCATTCCACTACTGGTGCTATAGTAATGGGCAAAGAAAAATACCAATACAGGAAAAGGAAAGATGCGTCTCTTCTCACACGTCCTTCCAAGAAATGAGTCTTTGTCCAGTATACCAGATAATACTGAAAGAAAACCCAAGGCCCTTCCATATATGTCCTAGTGCAGTGGTGCCCAAACCATCCAGCCCATGTGACATGGGGCAGGCTAGGCAGGTTGGTGCACAGGGCTGATCCGTGGGCCAGATTGCACTTGCAGACTAACCCTGCACTGGATCCATCCCTATATGTTCACCCAATCTAGCATGCAGAGCCATGCCATCTAGCCCACAGGGTTCCTCAGAGGCATGGCAGAGCAGCTCAGGCCCAGGGCACCTATGACACGTGGGGCAGCACCACCTGCCTCCATGCCAATGGTGGGAGTGTAATCAGCCACCAACACACAAAGAAAGGTGGCACCCAGGACTGCTGCCCCAGTTGCTTCCCCTCAGTTACACCACTAAGGCTCCCCATGGATCTGAAAATGTCATGGCCTTAACTGCCACAGCTCCCAGAGCACTGGGTTTTCTTTCAGCATCATCTCGCAGAGCGGCAACAATTAACACTGCTAATACTCCTCTGCTGCCAAATTGTCAGATCTGTGGGGAGCTCCACAGGCCAGATGACAGCAAGGTTGATCACCAGTGACCTAGTGTGTATACTTATGTGAGCATTGGAGGCCATCACCAAGGTCCTCCATGATCTTTGAAGGCATATTTCCTATCTCTGCCCTGCATAGATGATACACTGCTGGACTGTGCTGTTAGGGCAGTGTATGACCTCTTCCAACTCCCCACCACTACCGCCATGCAAATAAGGCTCTGGCTCTGTAACTGCTCAAATGATCTGCTCAGAACCTGCATGGCGAAGTGTATGATGTTAGTGAAGCAGATTTCCTGCCCAAAGGACCTAGGTGAAAAGAACTATGAGGGTGGCAGATTCAGCAAGCAGTCATTGAGCCCATACAAATACTTAACCAAAAGTGCCAGCTGCTCTCAGCATGCTTGACACAGTATATATGATCTCTCCTTACTAAAGATCAACTTAATATTTGATGTGGAGTGTGGGTTGTTGGGGTTTTTTTTCTCTCTCCACTGCTTTCTTGGAAATGGTGCTAAACAAATAGGTCTCAAGCAGTGGAATGGTCACCTGACATGTGGAAGGTTAGATGGTCAGGCTCCTTCTCATAACTAGCATGCTGAGAACATGATTGCCAGTGCTGTGCACCTTCTATAATCATCCTCAAAGCAAGGGTAAAGTACTACCTAATCAGAATAGACCTATTTTTCTTGCTACCATGCACTAAAGAAAACAAATCATGAGATGCAGGGCTATGGTGACTCAAACCCAGGAAGTCAAAAAGAATAAGCAAAGATGTGTCTTGGAGAAAATCCACATCATTTTCCTTAAATGGCACTTTACTTATAAAGCCTTAATAATATGGTTATGGAACCAGAAGTGCTGTTATATCTTGTGGAAGTAGAACCCTAAACATCCCTGTCCCATGCACAAATATATGGCATTATGTTAGATTTTTAGAGGCACCACATCCTGAAGTCCAATTTTGTGCTAAAAAGTCTTAGGGGAAGCCTTAAAAAAGTTAAAATAGGTTCCTTATATTTTTCCATGCATTTTATTCTATCTCTCTACCTTCCGTCATCTATTCTTATGTGCAAATAGACATCTGGTCACCATAAATATTCTTGAAGGACTAGCACTCCATGGCTCTTAGCTAAATTACAGTCTGCCTGCTAGCTTGTAAACACTCCCATATTTTGAATTAAATTGTTTGCCACCCAATGGAGAACTGTCCATGGCAGAGAACTCACCAGTGGATGGTTACTAGAGTGCAGGGCCCCTCACATCTTCCCCATCACATCAGGTGAGCGGTACTTGAATGAGAGGGAGTACGGCGAGGGTGGCTAGAGGACTGCACTGATTCTGCCCACCCCCTGAGCCATTTCCACTGGTAGGAGGGATTAAAAAGAAACCCTAGAGCCCACAGTAAAATATAGAGCAGGTTCTGAATGATGAACCTGCCCAAAGAAGGTGGCAATTGAAATGAAGACGATAAGGAGGGTAGGCATGTACAGTGGAATGCAATGGGGACCTATGTGTATTTGTGAAAGTGAATTTGACCTGAAATCTTAGGGGTAAGGGAGGAACTTGGCTTTTATTCACCCTAAGTAGTTGTCAGGTCTAACACCACCATGAGAAGGGCCAATGCAGGAATTCAGAGAGGATTAACAACCTTAAATGTCACTTGTGGTAAACCACAAAACCCTGAAAACCCTGAACTGCACAAAGCCACTGTAGCAATGTGATTGTGGTTCTCTGCTTGACAAAAACTACTGGCCTGTCTGAAAGGAAATCCTGGAAAATCATACATGTTTTTATTAAACTGATACATACTCTTTGTTCAATGAATGTTGCAATAATGGTAGATAATGAATTGGTTCGAGAAAAAAATGTATCTCCAGTTTATCTCAGGCCTGTCTCTGCTGGCTGATATCACTCCAACCCCTCACCATCCCCTATCCCCAGGCTTCTAATGGGAAAAATGTCCTGGTTTGGCCCTTTGTGTTATAGGGACTGAGCACATATCTAAAACATATGAATGCAAATGACCCTGCAAACCTCAATTGCAGATTTCAGTGTGACTGTTCATCATGACAATGACCCACACATCAGGACGAGAGACATGCTTGGGTGGGATGAGCTTCACCTCTCCCCCAAAGGTAAGCGTGTGTTCTCTTCTAGGTTGGCAGATCTCCTCTGGCAGGCTTTAAACTAGACTTATCGGGGGAAGGGGAAAATGAGGTCGGAGGAAGCTTTGGACCACTAAACCAAGCGTCATCCACAAGAATAGCCCAGCCTAAACCAACGACAAGCAGAACAAATACCCAGGTAAGCAACAGGGGCCTGGGTAGTACTGAGAATAGGGGGCCAGTGCACGTATCTTCAGGAGGCCTCAAATGCCTCTACACAAATGCTCGTAGTATGGGGAGCAATACTGCTAGCTGACACCAACCCAGACATAGTGAGGCTCACCGAAATGTGGTGGGACCCAACACACAACTGGGCGGTGAATATCAAGGGCTATAGGCTGTACAAGAGGGATAGGACAGGGAGGAAAGGTAGGGGTGTGGCGCTCTACGTCAGGGAGAAATACACATCCTCAACAAGTACCACGGGGTCAGATGAGGGGCACACTGAAGTGCTCTGGGTTAGACTACAAGGAAGTCAAGGGGAAAGGGACTTAATGGTGGGGGTCTACTACAGACCACCCAACCAAGGGGAAGAGCTAGACGGGGAATTCTTAAGTCAGTTCACGGAGGTAGTTAGGTCAAAGGAAGTGGTCATCATGGGTGACCTGAACTTTCCAGACATCTGCTGGGAAGAGCAGTCAACCAGGTCTGACTGTTCACATAGGTTCCTACCCAAGATACAGGACCTCCATCTAGCCCAGGAGGTGCACAGCCCCACCAGGAGAGACGCCTTGTTGGACCTAGTCCTGGCCATGGGCAACAACCTGGTGAGGAGTCTGCAGGTGCTTGACCACCTGGGCAACAGCGATCATCACCTGCTGGAATGCACCATCTAGTGCAAGGTGGCAAAGGCCTGCAGCAAGACAGCAGCCCTGGACTTCAGGAGGGCGGACTTCAATGAGGTAAGGAGAATAGTTGGGGAGGTACTGAGGTCCCAGAGGGGACAGGAGTCAAGTGTCCAAGAACAGTGGTCATTCCTTAAGGAGACGATCCTTCAAGCCCAAAGGAAGGTAACCTCAACAAGAATCAAAGGGGGCAAGAGGGTGCAAAAGCCCCCATGGCTCACCAAGAGCATATGGGAACATCTCTTAGCTAAAAAGGAGGTGTACACCCAATGGAAGGGAGGGGCCATCACTAGGGGAGACTATACCTTGGTTGCTCGGGTCTGCAGGGGGGCAGTCAGGAAGGCCAAGGCGGAGATGGAACTGGGACTAGCTACCCGGATCAAGGACAACAAGAAGTCCTTTTTTAAATACATAGGGGATAAAAAGAAGTTCCTGGGTAATGTGGGGCCTCTGCAAGACACACTAGGAAATCTGGTCATCACACCAGATGAGAAAGCTAACCTATTTAACAATTTCTTTGCCTCCATTTTTCTGAGCAGGGACCAGGTCACAGCCCCCCCACCAGGACCCCTGTAGGCCCCAGGGGAGGCACACCCAGGCCTAGGGTCAGTGAGGACCTAGTCAGGGAACTTCTGGAGGGACTGGACATATTTGAATCAGCTGGTCCTGATGACCTCCGCCCCAGAGTGCTGAGGGAATTAGCAGAGGTCATTGCGGGACCCTTGGCATGGCTTTATGAGCACTCGTGGTGCTCTGGTATAGTGCCAGAGGACTGGAAAAGGGCCAATGTGGTTCCCATTTTCAAAAAAGGGAGGAAGGAGGATCCAGGAAACTATAGGCCAGTTAGTCTTACCTTGATCCTGGGTAAGCTTTTTGAGAGAGTTATCCTGGCGCATGTCCGTGAGGGGCCAGCAGGGTAGGTTATTCATAGGGGCAACCAACATGGGTTCATTAGAGGCGGGTCCTGTCAGACCAATCTGGTGGCCTTCTATGACCAGGTCACAAAATCCTTAGATGCAGGGGTAGCAATGGATGTAGTCTTTCTGGACTTTAGGAAGGCTTTTGACACTGTCTCTCACCCCATTCTCATTAAAAAAACTAGGGGACTGTGGTGTCGACACCTACACAGTCAAATGGGTCACTAACTGGCTGGAGGGCCGCACCCAGAGAGTGGTGGTGGATGGGTCTTATTCAACCTGGAGGAATGTGGGCAGTGGGGTCCCCCAGGGTTTGGTCTTTGGGCCTGCACTGTTCAACATCTTCATCAGCAACTTGGACGAGGGGGTAAAAAGCACCCTGTTCAAACTCGCTGACGACACTAAGTTGTGGGGGATGTGGGCACGCTAGAAGGAAGGAATAGGCTGCAATTGGACCTAGACAGGTTACAGGGGTGAGTGAATGAGAACAGGATGGGTTTCAACACTGACAAGTGCAAGGTGCTGCACCTGTGGAGGAAGAATCAGCAGCATACCTACAGGCTGGGGAACTCCCTTCTCGTCAGTGCAGAGGCAGAAAAGGATCTTGGAGTCATTACTGATGCCAGAATGAACATGGGCTGACAGTGTGGGGACGCGGTCAGGAAGGCCAGCCACACCTTGTCATGCATCCACAGATGCGTCTCAAGCAGGTCCAAGGAGGTGATCCTCCCCCTCTATGTGACACTGGTCAGGCCACAGTTGGAGTACTGTGTCCAGTTCTGGGTGCCGCACTTCAGGAGGGATGTGGACAACATGGAGAGGGTCCAGAGGAGGGCCACTCGCATGATCAGGGGGCAGCAGGGCAGGCCCTACTAGGAGAGGCTAAGGGACCTGAACCTGTTCAGCCTCCACAAGAGAAGGCTGAGGGGGATCTAGTGGCCATTTACAAACTAGTCAGAGGGGAGCAGCAGGCACTGGGGAAGTCCCTGTTCCCCCGAGCACTACCAGGAGTGACAAGAAACAACAGTCACAAGCTGGCAGAAGGTAGATTCAAACTAGACATCAGGAGGCACTACTTCACAGTCAGGACAGCTAGGATCTGGAACCAACTTCCAAGAGAAGTGGTGCCGGCTCCTACCCTAGGGGTCTTTAAGAGGAGGCTGGATGAACACCTCGCCAGGGTCGTTTGACCCCAGTACTCTTTCCTGCCATGGCAGGGCGTCGGACTTGATGATCTGCTCAGGTCCCTTCCGACCCTACCAACTATGAAACTATGAGCAAAGATTGTAGGGTTGGCACGGTAGCCTATTGATAAGCTGCATTCACACATCTGAAGCAATAACTGGCCTCCAGTTTATAAATTCCAAATGCACAAGTTTGTATTTTTTAAGCCAAAATCAATGGCCTGATGTTTTCAGAACTGTTGAACATCTCCTTTGAAGTCAAAGGGAGTCACGGGTGCTCAGCACTTCTACTTATCAGACTGCACAGCAGTAATCATCACTTGCCTTTGGCTGTTTTACATGTGTTTCCCAAACAACATGTATCAAATATGCATTTTGTTTGTAAACAGTTCTTTAGTACCAGCTTTTCCAAAGCTTTCGGATCTGAGGCTGTATAATAGACAAGCAAAAAACACTACCCTGGCAAATGGCACCTTTTCCAATTGCAACATATGTTTTGCACTGTTCAACTTCTTTTTTCATATTCAAATTGCTTAAAGGAATGAGATGGCAGGTGTTCACCACAAGGGAACATAAAATTTCTTAAGAATTGTAGGGCTGAGGCAATGAGGAAATAAATGATTTCCGCATAAATATGAAAGTTTAGCACTTGCTTGGTCTGACCTACACTTTAGTATATGAAAGCTAAAATAATTAAGTCTTACTTATAATAGATATTCAGCTAAAAAGAGGGTCTGTGATCTTGAAAATATATCTAGAAAGGTAACAATGTTTTGTAGCTGTGATGGTTCTGGAAACAAGCATGAAGCAAGGGGGTTTTATAGTAGTATTTTTTTACTAGTCTAGCTGTTTAGCTGGGAGAGATTTTAGACAAACTTTTGGACACAAAGTAGTTGGAGTCCCCTGTGGTTCGGTGGTAGAATCCTTGTCTGCCACACAGCAGAGCCAAGTTTGATTCCTGGATGGTTATACAGCCACAGCCATGGAGGCACCAAATGTCTGGCCTTCGGATTCTGTCTTAGTGGCCTAAAAGAGGAATGAAAGGTCTGGGCAGCCTCCACTCCTCCAAGCTCCTGCTTAGACATTGAAAGACTGGGTGACCTCTCATGCATACACCATGATCTGGAAGGATCAACAGTTGCCAAACACCTATCTAGTTGGTCGAATAAAAGATGTAAACGCTTACTTCTAGAAATGTAACAGCAGCAACATAATATAGAGGATTAAAAAGAGGTAATTAATCCTGTAGTGTTTACTTCTACAACAGTCCCCTTGATTTCAGGGAAAAGCTTTGCTTGAATATAGACTACAGTATTAGGATTTATGAGCTAACCTTAACCAGAGCAATATGAATTCTTGGTACAGATGCACCCTTCTCATTCATTCACTGCTTCAGAAAGAGACTGGGTGCATCTACATGAGATGCTTACTGCACAGTAGCCTAATAACGCTGCGCAGTAGCGTGCCAGTCAAAACCCATGCTAATAAGTGTGCAGTAACCATCACAAAAAAGCTGTGTGCCAGCTCTACTGTGCAGTAAATGGAGTTACTGGGCATTCAGTTAGTACTTCATTAAGGAAGTACGGAACTAAATGCACAGTAACTACGGCACATTAATGGATATGTAGATGTGTCCACTAATTAGGAAATTGGAGTTATTAGGATACTTTCCCATCATTCCAGGATGAACTAAAAGAGAAAGATGAGTATGAAATGGAAGAACAGAGAACCAGAAATTAGCATCCTCTTAATGTTCATCTCACTGTGTGCTAACAATCTATTGAAATGATGTATTATCAGCACACAGGTGGGATAAATGTGATTCTGTGCTTTTACAGCATAATGATTTTGTGGTTTGCCTGAGACCATTGGTTCTCTGGCTCTTCAAAGCTCAGTTTGGCTGCCTGAGTGGGTCAATTAAAGTAGTTCTTTTGACATAATTACAGGTGATATTAAAAGACCGAAAGAAAGCAGGAATCTGGTGAGAGACTGTGATGAAACTATATCCAGGTCAAAGGCATCTCTCACAGTTCAGAGGAAGAATGGGTCAGTAACCAAGCTAAACTGGAAACACTCTTAAGAGTCCAAAGGAAAGGTTATAATGACAAGGTAAGGTAGGAGTCTGGGGAAGGTTTGTTAGTGATGATAGTTTCATTATCAAGAAATAGGAACCCCTTTGTCTCTTTATTTTAAATTAGGTTCATGTTAAGTGCTAGTGCATGTGGTAATGCATTACAGTACAAATCTAATGCTGTGTTTAAAAATGAGATTTGTCTATTTTATGTCTTGTTACACCAGTCATTATACTGTGCAATTTGCAAAAGACGCATGTTGTTATGTAAAACCTATTTTAACCAATGCATTTCTCTGATAGTCAATGCCTACTCTTAACTTATACATCTCAAATTGTCAATGACTATTGGCTGAGCAGTCTGGAGGTTGCAACATTGTGGTATAGGAGGGCTTGTATGTTCAAGTAACTTGGTAGTTTTACAAATGTGATTAGCAAGGTCCCAAAAGAAAGGGGTTCTTGGTTCTATTCAATATTAGATTAATATTGGCAATTTGCTTAGTCTCTCTGTGCTTCAGTTTTTCCAGCTGTGAGGTACAGGTAAATACATCTGTCATGGAACTGTTTGAGGACTTGACTGGTTAATTTTGATCAATCTTTGGATAATGGTGCAATGGAAGTAGGAAGTCTGATGCTTATGCTATTTATTTTTATTTATTTATTAGATTTATACACTGCCCTTCCCAAAAAGGCTCAAGACAGCTTACAGTAAGAGACAAAGGCACTGTTCGCTAGCCAAGAGAAAAGAAGTCAAAATCAGTAAACCATAACACTCAGCCCATACCCACTCTCCTGCCTGTGTAACAGCCAAGATTAGATGAGTGCTATTTAGCTGAAACATGGCAGTGAGACTATTAAAATTGCATTTTCATTGCCCTATGGACCAAACCAGGCATATTTGTGAACAAGAATAGCCTTATTTTTTCATGGTTTTTCCTTAAGTCTTGTTTATTGCATTTAATGGATTTTCAAACTGCAACTAAATTGGCAGGTACAAAGCAGTTGAGCAATTATGCAGCTAAAGTCCTAATACTTCTATTTAGCTGAGTGCCTCTAGGATTGAATTACATTTGAAGATAAAAACATAAATGGCTGTGTACCATTCTTGGTTCTAAAACAGCATGTAGAGAACCTGAGCTGAAAAAAAAAATCAAGATAAAATTAATATTCCTAGTAAGTGAGCACCAGGATACATCCTAGCTGAACTGCAGTATCAAAGTCCTGCGCACTGTTGTGCTTATACAAGCATCAGCATCCTGGGTGTGACCATAAACTGCATTGGACTGGAGGGCCTGGTGGCAAAGGGGTGGGGCTACTTGTGGAGGGGTAGCTCCTATAAATACCACAATGTTGCAACCTCCAGAGTAAGGCAAGTATAGAGCACCTCAAAACCCTAGCCCTCACTGCCTTGTGGGTACTCCTTGACTGGAGAAAGGGACATCACACTGACAGAAACCTGCCCTCACTGAGCCATTAGGCAGTCAGTAAGACTTCTTATCTGTTGCTCGGTGGCAGAAGGTACAACCATAGAGGCACTGAACGTCTGGATTCAGTCTGGCCCTTGGATTCTGTCTCAGTGGTCTAAATGGGGGATGGTAGGTCTTGGACAGCCTTCACTCTTCCATACTCTTGCGTAGGCGTACACGTTGAAGGTCTGGGTGACGAGACCTGTTATGCATACACCATGATCTCAAGGATCGACAGTTTTTTTTCCTGCTATCTGCTCTGGTCTCCCAATTTATGATAAGCAAACCCAAGATGTTTGCTGACTCAAGTTAGGTGCTAATCTGGATCCACTTACTCTAGAAATCAAGCCAGACCTAAAAATAATCCAAGTTTTGCTTAGCCAGAGAGAGAGTTAGAGCTCCATGATTAAGGCCCTTGACTTCCCCTGTTCTAATCCCTGCTCCCATGCCTATTTCTATATCTTATTCAGTGTTTTATCCAGTAACTATTTATTTTTAAGGGTCCAGACTCCTAGGGCTACCCTCTCCTGGGGTGAGGGCTCCAACCACCATACTACAGAAGCAGGTCTATTCTAGCCTGCCCTCTTTTTTACTCAGTAAATTGTGCATTCTTTGCTGAACAGTGCTCCAGATTCAACAGGAGTGGTAGACTGTGCTCCCACCCAGACCAGAACATAACCTGGTAGACAAGGAGCTCTCTTGGGCACTGGAAAATATAGAGACTTAGCTGATGTTTTTTGTTCCCAGTCAGGCTTAGGCATGAGCTGGGTACTGAGCTACTCAGCCCTGATAAAACTGGTACAGTTCTGTGTATGTAATAAAGGGAATATTAGGTATCTGCATAACCTTAAAGGGGGAAATAGGGAATGGGAAGCACATTTATGCAGCTTAGATACCTTCAGCATTGGTCAATAGCTAAGCAGAGGCGTGGGGTTTAAGATCCTGGTGTTGGACATCCATGTCTAAACTCTGTGCAAGTCATACTTCAGGGACTGAAGGCATTCGTTTTCTATCTGACCTTTAATCTTTCTGTGCCTGTGTTCCCCACTTGTAAAAAGGATATACTACTTTTCCATTGGCCGTTAAATTTTGTTCATGAGGGTGCAACCCCTGCAGATAGCTCTCTAAAATTCAACAAGAGAGAGGGGCAAGAAAGCTTCCCTGCCTCTATTCCTGCAGCCCTCCATGAACCCTCACTGGGATAGTGCATCTTGATCATCTGACTTCCCTAGAGTGAGGAGAGAAGTGTGGGGCAAAGCTTGGATTAAGTCTAGCTTTCTGTCCCATGTTTCTCCCACAAGATCACTCTTCCCTTGCTACATAAATAACAATAAACCACAGTCCTAAATAAAGTACGTGCTTGGGATCTAATCCTGCAGACAAAACTCCATGAGTCAGAACAAAACAGTGATTTTGGCTCTGGGATTTTTATATAGATTATTTGCCAAATACAAGCCCTTCCTTCAACCCCACTGTGAAGTGAGTGGGATAACATGGGAATACATTCTTAGAAAGTTTTAATGAACGTTGCAAAGACTTTCTAAATAAAATATTAGTCTCCTTTTATTCCCTCTCCTGTAATTTGCAAATCTCTTGTGATTATTTTTACCCTATGTTGGGGAAATTCCTTCCTCCATCGTTCTTTGCAGTAAAGGATGTGATATGCTGACTTCACCAGCTTCAGAGAAGGCGACCTGTTTGTTTTTTAAAATAAATGTTTATTTCCACTGTTCCTGACAGAATATCAGCCTTCCTGTTCCATCCTTAGCATTTAATGTAGAAGGTCCCTGCACTTTTGCTCTAGTTTACTGAACTGCTGCACTATGTAGCTTTATGGGACATTTTATTTAATAATGTTTTTATGTCAACCCAGGCTGATTCTGCTGATATCCTCAAGGCTAGACAAAAGGGCACATGACTGTTGTTTCAGTAAACATGTATTTGATTGAAAAATACTCCTCTTTCTCTTCATGTACATTGGCCACAAAGGCAATTGCTATCACTTGGCAGCTTACCAGATATCTCTTTCTGCACACTCTGGGCTGAATCCTGTTTTATTCCTTACTTTCACAAAGCAGAATTCAAGTACATGGAGACAAACAGAAAAGAATGAATGAATCTCAACCCACTGCCTCCTCCCTTCCCTTCCTCCGTCACCCCTTCCCCGCTGTCTTTGGCCTAGAGTCCTTGCCCAACCACTCTCCTGCCACCTACACATCCCATGGGAGGAAGAGTGGTTTTGTGGTTACATATAGGACAAAGAGACAAGCAATGCAAACTCTAATTCTGGCTCTGTCACAGACCTCACGGTCCTGATTCATCACAGCCTGACAGCCTATGTCATTGCTTACACCTTTCAGAGGAGAGTATAAAGTGCTGCCATTCCAGCTTGGTAGCATTTTGTACATGTGTAAATGGCCCCTCAGGCTGTGAGGAATCAGACTATCTCTATGGAACCTGGGCAGGTCGCAGAGGCCCAAGTTTTCAAATGTGACTTCTAATTTTGGATGCCTTGACTTCTGAATGAACAGACAGATATATTCGCTGTCTCCAGTCATCAATCTTGGATTTTGCATAGTGCCTTTCACTGTTGTAACTGAACACTAATGTTAAGATCAGCAAAATGAGGCATCCAGAATTAGTGAACATTTCTGAAAACCTGTGTCTTAGTCTTTTAGGGCTAGAACTTCAAAAAATATATATGCGGGGCCAGGGGGTAGAACTTATGCGACTAAAATGAAACTTAGTGAGGGTAGTCAACCCCCTACCCCGCTCCAAGATAGCAGTATGGGAAATACCTGAATGTGCAGTGTGTGGTGCCACAGATGGGTCTGCAAGTCTGGGAGCTGCCTACAGACCCATACATAAGGCTTGCAAATGCCAGACTCTGTGTAGTGTGAGAGGGGACAGAAAGATAGATATACAGCCATCCTATAGACTATAATGCTGGTGCTTAGCTCCTGCCTAAGCCTCTAGTTTGCAACTGGAAAATTTCTGACTCTACTGTTATTTGTTCCTACGTGTGTTTCAGGGTAGGGTGAGCTTGATCACTGTAATCATGGATTCATTTTATGTGATTTTTTTTTTTTTTACATTAAAGATGTGCATTCAGGGTATCAATAGGGAGGATACAAAGGAAAGAAGAATAGAAAAGTCCCAGGTAGGGTCAATATGATAACTTATAAAGAGTTTGCTCCCCCTCCGAGTGTGAACAGGAAAGGTCCAAATCAGTTTCTTTCTTTATCTGTTCTTGCCAAGGGTGGTTTTTCTCCTTTATTCTAGCAGTGAACGCCGTGTTGCTTCTGAAGGATCAAACAATTGATAAGCATTTCTACAGTGATGCAGTTATTTTGCCCAGCTGCTATCCTGCTTTCATTTACATTTTTTGGGACTTTGCATAAATTATACTCACTTAGACTCTCTTGCATGTCAGCAAAGTCGTTGCAAGCAGCTCTGCGATTTTTAAGCTGGTAATAAGAGACCATAACTAACATTACACATCACCACAACTTGGTGGCAAAATTGCTTTCCTATCCTGCAAAATATTAAGATTTTAAAATGTTTCTGGTTTGGTATTGGGACAAATTTAAGATCTCCTGAGAAAAGAGATCCTGTCTCACTCAGAAAAGCTCTTAACTGGGTATGTCTACACATGCAATTATGGTGCATGAATAAACTGTGGAGCTTATTGCTTCAGATTTTATTGCTCCCAGACACATGGTTTGAACATGTGTCCAGGAGCAATAAACTCCAGAGTAGTAAGCTCTGCAGTTTACTCCTGCACAGCATGTTGAGTGGGGATGGAGCAGCCCCAGCTGGCAGGGGGCCACGGGGTCAGCCTGTCAGCCCAGGGCTGCTCCCCCTGGCTCAAAGTGACGCAGAAGAGCTGTCTGGAGGCATAAGGGTGCTTCACTGTGGGGCTAGCTGGCAGGCAGCCTCCACACTGAAGCACCCTTTTGCCCCAGCCAGCCAGGTAGTATCTACATGTGTGCTGCTGCAGAGTAGTACTATCCTGCTGTAGAGTAAATTAGTTTACTCCAGTCTAATAGAGGTGCATGTGTAGACACCAAGACATTTACTGCACAGCTAATTAGTCAACTGCACAGTAAATGTCTCATAGAGGTGCACCCACTCAATCTGTAGTTTGTGGGCTTGTGGAAGCCCAAGGTTCAAGTTCCTTGTCTGTTTAATTCAGGGATCTGAGACTTGGCTTCTAGCATCCTTGGAAAATATTTTACTCACTGTGCTATTGACTATTATGTGATAAGCAGGGATCCTGGTTTTTCCCTGATAAAAAAAAAATCACAAATTCTCTGATAAAAAATTGCAGATCCTATGATAAATATCTCCAAATCCATGGTTAAAATTAAATGCCCCCCACAGCCCTGCTGGTGTCCCTCACTCTCCTCCCACAGCCCCCCAGCCCTGCTTGTGCCCCTTGCCCCCCACCCACAGCCCCTACCCACCAGGTGCCAGGGCTGTGGGGCCAGGGACCTAGATCCACAGCCCCCTTCCCCAAAGGAAGGCAGCAGCTGCTACAGCAGGAGCACGAGCCAGCTCCCCCACTGCTGCATGCCTGCTGCAGGCTCGGGCAGGACCAGCTCCCAGTGGCAGCATGCACTCCCAGGGGACAGGGGATCTGTGCCCCCCCAGATCTGTGTAGGGAGTGGGAGAAGGGTGGGTGTGCACTGCGGGCTCATGCTGCTCTCCCCCAGGCCCTCCAGAGCGCAGTATGTGCAACCCAGTGCGGCAGTGCACGGTGGGGACATGCACAAAAGCTGCCTGTCACTGCGAGCTCCGTGCTGCCCTGGCCACGCTTCCTTTGCAGGCAGGGGCAGCTGTGACAGGCACAAACCTGCACTGCCCCCATGCACACATAAGAAGCATGACCAGGGCAGTGCAGAGCTTGCAGTGGCAGGCAGCTTTCATGTATGGCCCCGCTGTGCCCTGCCACACCGGTCACACACGCTGCACTCCAGAGGGCCTGGGGGAGGGCAGCAGGGTGGGGAGTGCAGCATTTGTGACCCAGGGTTTGCAGCTGGCCGGGCACTTCAGCTGGGGGATGGAGGGTTTGCAGTCTCCCCACTCATAGCCAGAGTGCCTGGCCGGCTGCAGCCCCCCCAACCCCCCTTGGCCAGAGAGTGCCCAAACTGGCTGGGGGCTGAGGAAGCATGGGAGGCTGCAACCCCTTCCTACCCCCAGCTGGAGTGCCCAGCTGGCTGCAAACCTCCCCACTCCATAAGCCCCCAGCCAGCTTGGGCACTCCAGCCGGGAGCAGGGAGGCTGCAAACCCCCACCTAGCTGCAGACCTCCCCACTCCCTCAGCCCCCAGCCAGCTTCCCCCCCATCCCTGCCCCACAACCCCCAAGCCCCACTTATCTCCAACAAGAAGAGTGAGCCTGAAGCAGCCTCCGGTAAGAGCAAGTGTTGGGCCCTGTCCTTCCCCCTCTCCCTTCCCCTCTGGGCAGGGTTGAGGGTTTCCCTGTCCTTTTTACAAACAGCTCTTGTAGGCTGGAACTCAGCCAGCCTGCAGAGCTCTTTGCAAAAGGGGGGAATCTGCGGGTTTCTCTTCTAAAAGGCAAAATCCTCATTTTCTCTGATAAAAATGGGAAATCTGTGGTTTTCTCTGTTTTTCCATGGGAAACAGAAAACCCAGAGCCCTGGTGATGAGTGGGTGTCTCTATATCCTTCTGGTCAGAAATTCCATCCTTGCTGAAACTAAAATATAAAATCCTGTAGAGCTTTTCTGTGTGGAAAACTGCCAACCAGCTGTCCCCCATCGCTTTTGAGTTTGGCTCCAAATGTATTCCTAGGGATCAACAGATGTTTTTATACTTCATCACCAAAGTGTGATAACTGTGCATGGGATGTCATCAGGTAACAATTTCCATTCTGCTTTCACATAGCATACCACCAATTAGTGAGTGCAGTTGAGTGGGAGAATCTGATCTCCTTTTTATTGTTGTTGTTGCCCCCACCCACAAAGCTGTCCATAGATCCTCGAGGCCACACATTATTGGCCAGTGTGTGCAGACTCTCTGCCTAGCATGATCTTTCTGCTTTATCTTTGAAAACAATTGCTATGGCTTTCTAGACTCCCTTCAGCAAGATGCTGAACCACTGACTTATACACTCAGCACCTCACAGGACTGGAGTTTTTCTCATTCTCTGGCATACAAAGCCATGGGAACATATATCCCTATGAAATAGCTTGTCTTGCCCATGTTCTTCATTTCTCCCTTTTAAAGAAGAAAGAGATCTGAAAACTTCATCAGAAGTGGCAGTATAAAAGCTGTAAGAGAGAACCAACTTTCATGGGGCCAGTTAAGCTGAGTGTTCAACATAAATTCTTCATTTTATAATCTCATTGTTCTGTTTGTGACTGAATAATGAATTTAAGCAGTAGGTCAATGAGATTTAAAAACAATTACCCATGGCTGTCATAGCCTAGTAGCATGGGTAGCTAGGAGCAAATTGCTGAAATAGCCATTAGTTAAATTTAAAGTCTAAATTTAGCTGAAAAATACCAGGGGAACTAATGAATAGCTAGCCTATCTTCCTACAAAATCCTGTCTCTCAAAAGAAAATTACACTTGAGCACTGGTAAGCACTCTCATGTAACTGCAAGCTTGCTGTGTTATACATTGCCTTACATCAGCTTTGGGACATTTCATTTCATTTCACTCATCTATTTGTCTCTGAGGCCTTTTCTCATGCCATAAAAGATAATAAGGTGTTTTGTTTTGAAGTGAATTTTAGTGTTGGCTTTGGTAGTGATAGCATACATCCTGATAAAGAATTAACATTATGCGCAAACCAGTATATATATTTTTCCCCACAGAATAATATATATTTAACAGTCTCAGTGCATTGTCTTCTGCAATGTAGGTCCTAACAAATGGTTCCCATTAAAATTGTCTTACAGTGATAACCACAGCAAATATCTGAGTATGGTAATATAGTAAATGTGTAATATTTTTCTCTCTCTTGTAATTTAAGAGAAATCAGAGGGATATTCTGGAAACATGATCTTCTCTACTTCTATGGAATCTCAAAAATTTGGCATTAATCATCTTAAATCTACCAGCTGCTACTGATCTCTTATTCCTTACATCCTCTCCAGCAAGCTGCCAGGAACAGAACCCCTGCATGTGATTATTCTTGCGTGGGAGGATGAAATGGGAGGAGGAGGGAATAGGAGCATGCTCCAAAACTCCATCTATCTGAGACCAATAATATGCCACTAACAATAAATTGTGCAGATGATCATATCTAGATTCCAAGAGCATTGACACGTGAAATTAATGTGGCTGAATAAACTCTGGCACAGTTCACACCAGAGTTTATTACTCCTGAAAACAGTGTTTACATGGGCACCTGGGACTGCAGCATATTGAGCTAGGGTGGAGCAGCCCTAGCTGGCAGAGGTCTCAGGGGAGTCAGCCTGCCAGCCCGGGGCTGCTCTAATCCAGCTCAGTGTGCTGCAGGGGGGCTGGCTGCAGCATGAGGGTGCTTCAGTGCAGGACTAGCCAGCAGGTAGCCCCCCTGCACTGAAGCACTTCCATGCCCCAGACAGCCCCATCAGTATCTATACATGTGCTGTGGCAAAGTAAATAACTCCACTATTGGAGTAATATTACTTGAATTCAGTAATACTAACCTATGGTGGACTTAATTAGTTTACTCTGGCCTAATAGCTCTGCATGTATAGATGGAGGCGCTTTACTGCTGAACTAATTAGGCAACTCTTATAGTAAGCATCTTGAGTAGATGCACCCTCCTTGTACTTCCCTCCCCCACCCCCACCCCTCCTCCCAGGGATTTCAAAGTAAGGTTGATCAAAGAGCACAATTTCTATTCCATGAGGAATTCTAATGCTTCAAAAAAAGCTTCTTAACAAAAACTAGAAATTTCAGTTTTTGCTGCAGAATGGAAATTGCAAAAGCTTTTGATTTCAGAAAAATTGAACTGTATTTATTTTATTTTTCCAAAACAAATCAGCCAGATGGCCCCAGCTCTGGCATAGTTGGGAGCCTGAGCCTTACCAGCAGTCTAATAAGTGAGCTGTCAGAAAACCAGGCAAAGCTCTGTCAGAGCCTTTCTTCTATTTCAGCAGAAGCTTATCAAAACTGAAGTGTTCCCTTAAAATATTTTGGTTTTGAATCAAATAGAACATGACCTTTTCCAATATAACACCATTTCATCATGAAATTTCTAGTCCATTCTAGTTTTAATCTATCTTTGGTTTCTGATGAGTTTCTTTGTACTCAGTAGGCACATCTACAGGTGCAATTAATGCAAAGTATTACTATCCTGCTGTGGAATTAATTAGTTTACTCCAGTTTAATAGGGGCACATGAGACATTTACTGCAGAGCTAATTGGTCTACTCCACAGTAAACATCTCATATATGCATGCCCAATAAGACTTAGATTGCTCACTGTGTTCCTTGAATTTGGATTATATTCAGTGGGTTTTAGTTCCTTTATAAGAGAAGAAAAAAAAATAACCATTGGCTCTTTCCTAAATTCCAGCTTCCAGCTATGATACAGACATTGGATAGTACATTATGTATTACTATAAAATGAGCCACCACCTCATTTCTGCTGTTCGTCGATTAGAAGTGTCAGAATTAACAAAGTTGACATTCTGGGTAACCGTGATTGGAAATCTCTGTTCACAACCCATGGAGATGAATGGGGAAGTTCATGCCTCCCAGAATGTATTCCAGCAGATAAAACTGCCAGGCACACACAGGTATATCAATCATACTTGAGATGCTGTTTGAAGAGTGTTTTGGCAAAAGTAGCCTCTTTTAGAGAGGAAAAAAGTGTATTTTTTCAACTGAGTTTTTCTCAATTGATCCAGCTTAACTTGGTTAAGAACCAACTTCTTTATATTAGCATTAACTATGGTTTTCAATCAAATTAAGCTAGCTCAATCGAGAGACCATATTTTAAAAAAGCAAATATTACCCTAGGCTTGTTTTAGATTTAAGTTTTCCATGCATAGTTGTGTCTACTTGGGGTATTGGGGGAGGAGGGGGGGAATAATACCCTTAAACTAACATACCTATTGCTAGCAAAAGAACCAGTATCAATGCAGTTATACTGGCAAAAAAAAAATATTATTCCATTTGTAAACCTGGTTAATCCATATCAGCAAAACTGTTTTGCAGCCCAAGATCCCTTAGTATTTACACTAAGGGATTTACCAGTGCAACTGTACCTTCTAAGTATAGACAAAGTTTCAACTATAGTGTCTTAGGACAGTAAGTTTGACAGTAAGGACATGGAAAGTTTTAGGACAACTAGAGTACACAATGCTAGACTTCAACATAACCACCATTTTCTTCTCACAGCTGATATGGACTTCAATTCTGTTAGCCATAGGACACAGTTTGCCTTCTCATCTACAGTAGCCATTTTTCATTTGTCAAAGGATCTGAAATAAGAAAAAAATTGTTATTATGAAGTCTAGCATTGTGCACTCTAATTGTCCTAAAACTTTAATACATTTGCTTTTAAATGCCATTTGCAGATTGTTTCTACCATACCTACAACCTAAGTTACTAAAGTTTTAAAATGCACAAGGACTTTATGAAGACCCTATATTAATCCAAGACAAATCCTTCATTCCTTTAGTAAAGATGAGCCCATGTGAGGTAGACAGTTGCTTCCCCTTTTGCTTAATTAAAACTCTGCGCCCCACTTTGAATACAGAATTAGGTTAGCAGATGGAAAAATAAATTGTCCTAAGTCTGAAAATATGGAGAAGGGGAATTATTTCTTGCCAAGATCCAAATACTCTATCCCAGTAAGCAGATGCCTGCTGCAATAAAGCAGCACAATCTATTACATCATTGTCACAGCCACAAATTTTGGGCATTTGTAGTATGACAAAGGGTGTAGACATGCATATTTGTTTCACCTTTGTGGTGAAGCAATTTTATGGGAACACAAAAATGAGGAAAGACAACTTCTGTTTCAACCCTGTGCAAATATTAGGCGTCTCCCCTCACTAAGCATCAGTTTCCCATCTTTTAATAAACTTACAGGGGTGTTGCAACACTTTGAAGCTGCCTTATATCCCATCAAAGTGCAAAGTATCAGTAACATTGACAATTTCCACTTCTTCCTAGTAGTCAGAAAGCATCTAGATACACTCGGAATCCACACCTGACACCACTGTCATGCTATTGCATCCAATTCAAGGCATCGCATCTGAATACACCTCTGTAGAAATGCCAGTAAGATCAAGCAGATAATTTGTTATTTTAACTGTGTTGATTAAATGCAGTTTTAAATCAAGAAGAAAGGTGCCACCATAATAAGGAAATGATATGGCATTTCTTGGAGTACAGCCTAGATGCTGTTTGTGATGGTAAATCAATATAAATGCATGGATGCTGAAATTACGGTAGAAAATGTCTGCAAACTCGTTGCTTGCTGCAAATTATATTCCTGTAAATTAGCTGTATTGTCAGTAATTTTGCCAATTCAATTTTAAAGGTCAGGATTAAAACATTCAGCTAGATAGTGTTGCCTGGAAGATAGAATTCTCTGCAGCAGATTTATTTACACATTGTCAATAAAAAATGAGCAACAGTCTCCACATCCACGTTAAATCATAGGAGTATTTTTTTTTTCTTGCAAGAAAAAAAAAGTAGAAGGAAGAAAAAAAGCATCCCTGCTTGGAACAACAATGAGATCTATTAAAGCTAACCAAACCTACTCTATCATTTGCATTTCAATTTTCTCCAAATATGGTTTCACACTGACTGCTAATTCCTGTCAAAGCCAGTGAACAGATGATCCAACTTCCACTGAAGTCAGTGGAAATGTTCCCAGTACTTTCATAGAGTTGGAGCAGGCCCTGATGGGAGAAAACCCTCAAAACATATCAGTGCTGGTTTGGCTTTAAAAAGCTAGTTCCTTCATACAGCTGAATTCATCTTGTTCTTTGGAGGAGTCCCTTCTGTCTATGCTGCTCTCAACTCATTGCCTTAGAAGTAATGGTAGGACAGACATTCATGACATCGTGTCGGGAGTCCACAGATATGGCCACAGGTTCTTATGATTATGCCTGGTGAAGTTTTTCATATACTTACTCCAGGGGTCTTTTTTGGATGGAACAGGAGTGTAGGGAGGCAGGAAAGCAATTATTCATTCAGATCTGTTTTTGTGTCTAAACCATAGCAGGTGTAGTTTTAAAAAAAGATTTTGTGGGTGCTATCTCATGCAATCAGTTCAGCTATTTTGTCCCTAACCAAATAGCTCACAAAAGGCTGGTCTGATTGGCAACATCCATACAAAGCTTTTTTGATGTAGACATTCATTCTTCCCTATTTGTAGGCCAGGACTCTAATCTCAGATGTGTGGTGTGCATCGCTACATAGTTTATAGAAGGGCGAAGTTTTTTCAGTATGTCAAAATCTGTATCCATGGATGTGGGGTATGCAGGGTGCGAATTAAGGGGGAGCTTGGGGGGTGGCTGAGTCCCCACATAAGAGGTGAGACCTCCCCCTATGAGCTTTGAAAATCATAACCTTGGGGTGGGGGGTGTCTCTGATTGGATTGATCCTTCACTTAGATGGACTTGTTAGGCAATGAACAGGTTTAATTTTTTTTTTGCAGACCCCCCTCTCTCCCCCCAGAGTCAAAGTGTAATTCAAACCCTGGGGGTACGCATTGTCAGGGTCTGTTGTCTTGCACTAGTATGCTGATTAGAGAGGAGAAAAGGAAGACCCTATAGGAAATAAATGCTATCAATAAGCTTAATCTTATGAACAAAAACCCTCAGAGCCACCAAGGCTGAGGTGCAGCACTCCATAGAAAAGCAAGGGCTAGAGAGAATGAAGCATAGCCATGCTACCCACTATCCAATGAACAATGGCAAAGAGAGAGCTCATAATCCAGCTTTTTTTTTTTACCAGGGACAGAGTGGTCCACACCTCCCATGCCTCTGAGCCATTTTGCCTGTGGAGGCAGGACCCTGCAAATCACTAGCACTCTGTTCTTGCTGGCTTGCTATCCTGGAGGTTACAGCTCTGCATGTGTTCAGCTTCAGCCTATCTTTGGCAACAATAGCCAGTATTTACCCCTAAGGTTCCCATCTGGCCTTCTGTGATTAATCTGTGCCTCTAACTAAAACGCACAGTGTGCGATAATTCTTTATGTTAAGCCCAAGTGCCAGTGAGCCAATTAAAAGCTTCCTCAGATGCAACACACTGCTTCCTCATCTGGGGAAAAAGCAAAGTGATATAGAGCTGTAACCAAATGCTCTGTTTTTCTAATTGTGGAAATATACATGAGTTTAAAGTTCCATTACTATGTCTCTGGCACATTATGTTCTCAACTCAATTTTTTACATTTGAAATAGTATAATCAGGGGGGTATCACCACAGGTTTGACTCTGCACACTTCACTTGCTATTCCCTTTTCTTTAAAAGCTTAAATTTCTGGAGCAGTGATGCAAAGGTATAGTTTAGAATTATATTATACATAACCTGGAACAAGATTAGAAATCATTAATAATAACAATTGCCTCCACATCTTCCATTCAAATCTGAAGCATCAGGCAGATAATCCACTGATTAGGTTCTTCACCTAGTCTGTGGAGACCTGGTTCTACCTGATCGTATCTTGGGTGAGTCAGTGATACTTACTGTGCCTCTGTCTCATCCAGAGATTGGGGGTAATAGCACAGCTGTACCTCAAGTGAGAAGACGTTAATTCGGAGAAGGATTGTGAAGGTTTCCAGGGGCTCCTCTACACATGCACAATGGAACGTAATGCATGATCCACATGATCATGCTTCCTGCCACACATGCAGGAGGCATGATGGTGGGATCGCACATTAGATCCCCATGCAGCCAGGACCCAGAGTCAGCAGCTGCTGGGGCTGGGAGTCCTCTCAGTTTTGGGAGTCCCAACCCCAGGTGGCCATGGTGCACCCCTGTGACTGGGAACCCTGCCAGCTGATGAGCCTCCCAGCCACAGGGAAGACCCTGCTACACATGCAAATGAAAGCTCAATAGCAACCAACTGTAAAGTTAGTACATATTTTCAAGGTCTAACTTTATAGCTGGTTGGAGCTTTTTATAGGATGATTGGTACTTTGCACATGTAGCTGGTCTCAAGGTACCTGTCAAGTGTAGAGGAGGGCCTAGTGTCTACACAAATAACTATGTTGGGATTGCTGACAAGTTGTTTCTGTGTGATGTTGTTTCCATCTTTTCTGCAACTAGTGAAGAAAGCTTGGTGGTCTTGATCTGTTGTTGAGATGGATAATAACTGATTCTTCTACAGAGAGGGTAAAAATGGGGACCAGATTCAGCAAACCTCTTGACTGTGTATTTTTAATAAAGTGAGACCTGAATAAGCATAGAGAATAAATCATCCTCAAAATCTTTGAACTGATTCTCATTCAGTTCCTCCAGGTCATCTTTGGAAATCATGATTGGGTACAGGGAGAATCTCATGCTGTGACTGCTTGTGCTATTCTTTGGACACAAAGGGCTTCAGCCTCACAGGCACTTTTTCTAAGTGCCAGGGGCACAGATCAATGGCTCAAAGATATTTCTAATTCTGATTGATTCAACAGCAATTAGTGCCCTAGATATTTTTGAGGGTCTTAATTTAAGACCCTATATTTTGATGCAGAAATAATTTTTCTCCAGTGGCCTTATCCAACCTTCATAGAATCAACTGGAGTCTTTCACAGTTTTCAGTGGCTTTGGATCTGGTCACCCCAGAGCAATCTTCTTCCAGCTAAAGTTAAAGCTGTGTGAATAATTGATTTTTCAGTTCAGTGACCAAACTGGGAAAAATTGGAGAAAGAAATGTATTTGAGTTGACCTAACATGCCTTGTTTTTCCAGGGTTCCTACTTCTTAACATTTTTCTAAACTTAGCTAAATTTGGTCCAAAAATGTCACTTTCAAACAAAACATCAGAATGTATGATTTGGAAAATGACAATGAAACATTTCAACTTTTCCCTCAATGTATTAGTCCCTGAATTCACAAAAGGTTTCAGTTTCCCCCAAACTGCATTTTTTTCAGTGGATAAACCATTCATCTGAAAAGTTTGCCTGCCTTTAACTAAATATCAGAACAATGTGTCATGTTTGCTTCAGTTGGCTATTGGCACAAGTTCAGAGTTAAAAATCTGTGTGTGACTGCCTCTGCCTCTGCATTCTTGTTTAAAACTACCATTTTTCCCCAGGGAAATATTTGCATTGATATTCTGCAATACAGAGAGGGGAACTGCTTTCAGGGCTATGAAAAGAGATGCCAAAGGCTGAATATTTATGCTCTACAATGTCATTAGCGTATAGTGTGCTTCAGACTCTGAATGAAGATGATGATGTCCAAGAAATGCTATTATTAGACCCAAAATTGAATTTTAGACAAAATTAAAATAACAAGCTTCTGAGCTTCATTGCAACCAACCAGCAACTCAAGCTACTTTTAGATTAATATCGGCATTCCCTGCGAAATGTCATTTGACTGTGCTGATCATTAAGGCACAAACCTTATAAATGAGAGCATTGCATGATTGCCACCAAAATCTAACTCTATACAGAGTCTGTACACACTCAGCTCTCACCAGCTCCTCTCTATTTACCTTCCTCTTCTGTTCCCTAATGTCATTTGCATAATCCCACTCCCTACCAAAACACGCATTCTCCCTCTTCATTTGAAAACAAAGGATTTATTACTGCAGCTGGGAGTACGGGGAGACCTGTATGTCAGATAGTGGTCCTGAGGGAGCTCCTCCATATGCAGCAGGAGCAAGCCGACAGGCTGTACCATGCTCCATGCCTGGCCACCTCTGCTGACAGGTGCTGAGGCAGGGGGTGATACATTGAAACAATCTGGGATTCATTTCACTTCCCCAGGATTTGTCCTAGAAGGGCTCTTTCATTCTACAGATGCTCAGTATCTGCAGATTCGGCCGTAGCTGATGTGTAAATACAGACTGAAGAAAAAGACAGCCTTGAGAGAAACTTTATTATGACAATCCATAGAGACACCGACTGAGATAACCTGCACATAATAGGTGCTGCCTCTAAGCACTGGCTGTTTAAATACGTGAGACAAATAATGTCTGTGAGGGGAAGCAGAGGCACAGAGAGTGATAAGACTCATTCAAGGACTTAACTCAGATTAGTGGCAAAACTAATTAACAGGACCCCATGATGGAAGCAATAGGGTTTTTGGTGATGTCTTTTATCGGACCAACTGTATAGCTGGGAGAAATGTTAGACTGGCTTTCAGGCAGCTGTGCTGAGCTGAGGAAGGGTGCTTTGTTCCCAAGAGCTTGTCTAACATCTCTCCCAGGCATACAGTTAGTCCAATAAAAGATATCACCACAAAATGTTTGCTTCTTGTGTTTTTCCTGAAGCATCACAGCTTAAATGCTCCAACCCTACTAACTAGAACAGAGGCATTGTGAGCCCCCATACAGTGCTCTGTCCACTGGAGTACACTACTACTGTGCTTCCTCACACAGCTTATCTATACAGCAGAACCCAAATAATTTATGTAGGTGGTTCACAACCCCCTTAAACCACAGTAAGTTGCCAAGTGAAGATTGCTTGCTGTAGCTTTTACTTCAAAGGGTGCCATGTCTCCACTCACCTAGGGCTCATCAGTGGTTCTGCCCAGCTGAGCAGAGAAGCAATGCCCTTTGAAACAAATGCTGCAGCTATCACCTGAATAACCTCAGCAGTCCTGTGCAGCTGTTTTCTATGCTGTAATTCTCTATAACCCCTGCCTGGTATGCAAATACTCCTCTTCACAGGGCCTACAGAACATAACCCTATGTTCTCTCCAAGTTCTGCTGTATTAAAGCCTTTTTCTTTCTTGGGGAATAGTGGGGAAAGCAGGGCCAAATTAGCCTTAATATAAGTAGGAATAACTCTGCTGAAGTTGACAGCAGAATTGTGTCTCTTCACACCTGAGATGAATGTGGCCTAGAATTGTAACAATATGAGTCATTCTCAGTCTGCTCAAGTTTGCTCAGATTTAGGGAGTTGTGTTTGAGAGAGCGCAAGTGAGCGAGAGCGTAATTATCTAGTTTTAACCTTAGCTCGTGCAAACCATGGATTTGGTAATGAGAGGTGAAACTAGTTTCTCACCTAAAAAGGTGAAGGTGACTGCAGCAAACTAATCACCAAGAGATGTTGGGGATGGGTTTGATGCTGACTGAATGTGTGCCACATCTACCTTTTGGCTTCTTGACACCTTGGATGTTGCCTGCCTACCAAATACCATCTGATTTATGCAAAAAGCAAGCAGCTGACATCTCACCATGTTGATTACTACTCAGACTTCCTTGACTTTAGCGGATGGGAAGATGAAAGCTTAGATCAAAACTACAGGAGCCTAAGAAAACCATAGACCTGGAGTTATCAACAGATGAGAATGAGGCCATCGTTTAGAAAAATGCTGAAGATTGCAGGAAACTCCAAAACAGAACAAAGTAAATCAGCAAGCTGAAAACAAGACAAAGGAATATCTTGATATGCAGGGAAGAATCTGAAATTTGTATACACATCCAAACCTGGCTTCCTGCGTTGTGAGACTTGTCTTCTACCAGAATCGTAGTCCTGACTGACTTTTTGGAGTTACTTTTTCCTCCTTCCTCATGATACTATTGGACAAAACACAAGAAGGCATGTTCTTCTGCACCATGGGAACTGGTTCAGATATGTCTGACTTTTTCATGGCATTTTATTTTATCTTATCATTGAGGACATTGCCAGATAGGTGTTTTGCTGCAAGAAGTTATCACCATTGTATCTTAGAACAGCAAAATGATAATTCAGGAAACTTACAAAAAGCCTTTAGTCTGCTCGATTAAACTTAATTCATGTCATATTGTATAGCTGTGTAAATAAGAACCTAGCATGTATGCTTATTTATATAGCGTACTTGATGTAAGTGCTTTGCTGAATTGGCCTTTACCCTGGCTTAGTAGTTATACTAATTGTCTGATGATCGAGACACCTGGATCTGTGAACACCATGCCACCCAGCGAGTGTCTAAGTGGACTTGAGTGTCTAATTGTGCTTCTGTTCTTTCCCCTTCCCCACTCCTGTTCAAGTTCCTGAAAATCTATATTGCATCTACATTCATAAAGCACCGTCACTTGACCATTAAGACTGAATCACAAAAAAAGCTATAAAGAGAAAGAGGACCCATCCACCTTTTTGTATTAACAGTTTTTCAGGGACTTGAGGAGGGTAGAAAAGAATTGCATTTCCTGGTAGGTGCCTAAATCCACGTATGTGTCTACTAGAAAAAAAAGTCTGACTGCTAGTGCAAAAAAATAGTACAGTAGAAAATAATACTACATTGACAAAATTATGCAACTGGCTTTTTCCATTCCAAAGACAATAACTACAACAAGGTCATAGTTTGTAATCATACATGCTCACTTGCTAAGATTATTTTGGAGATTTAAAGGGTGAAATTCAAATTTGCAAATACATTATTCCTTGTTGGGGGAGGGTGGGATTATATTGTTACAGGTGCAATGTTGATGGTAGTTAAACTTTCTTGAAAATACTTTTTTTCTTATCACTCAGCCCTTCCCTTCTATATTTGGAAGTGGTTTACTGCAAATATTAAATATGAGTTGTTTTATTCAGAAGCATATTAAGTTATCTGAGATAATGTATATCTAGAACATTTACATTTTAATCATTGTCCTTAATAATAGCACATCAGCTAGAGGGTCTTGGGAAGTATATTCATCTAAGTACCAGCAATAGATTAAAGTTAATGGTTTATATTTTCATGAGCCCTTAATAGAAACTGCTGTATGCATCCAAATGCTGAGTTTGCCTCTAAACAAAATCTTCAAATGAAATCATAGAAATAGAAATAATGCTTACTTAGTTTTATATGGCTTTACATATCATGAGAGCTTTTTTAAAGTCAATTGTGCTGATATTGTATATATGTTTAACTCCCCAAGATATGAAGGTTTAGCTTTTTTTCAGAGCTATAAAGCACTAAATGAAATACATTTTATGGCAAAGTAAAATACAGAATAGATTTTGATGAAAAAGAGATCACTTCCTATCCAGCCTCTTTCTCTCATCTATTGCCCCAAAAGGTCAGTAGATAGGTGGGCAGAGGACTATAGAAGTTTAACTCCTTAATGTGTGTGCTACTTTCCACAACCTAATGACTTCAGGGGAACTAAAACTTGAATTAATAGTGTCAACTGAGAGCAAATCCATTCTATCAGGTGAGTAGAAGGGGCTGAGGGCAACTGATAGGACTAATTTTTCCCCATGCCAATAGTTTTGTCCACAATTGTAGAAGAGTTTTGTAACCAGTTAGTCTCCTTTAAATAATACTTATCTGCTCAAAATGGGAGCATCTCTTCTTATCTGAAGGTCATGACATTTAGCTAAAATTTAAGTAGTCCTGCAGTTGTCACAATACATTGTCTTCTCTTATTTTTAAATAGCAAGGGCACAGTCATTTTCACCCCTGAAGTGTAGATCTTCCTCATGCTGATAGCATTGCTGGCTGTACCTGTGCTAAAGAGCAATTACAGAGATAGTCAAACACTGCCTGCAAAACAAGGAATCACCTACTTACAGACATTTTGGGGTTTGTCTTAGGCCAAATTCTGAACCATTGTATTCATGTTTTATTAGGAATTTCCAGACTTGTAAAATGATATGGTTTCATTATGCAATTAAACAGGCTAAACCCTATTCTTGTCTGAGTTACACCTTTGTCTTTGGTTTATGCACATAACTATTGTTCAAGTCCACAAACACATAATGTCTGTGAGGTTCTGCCTTTTGTAATAAAGAAATGCTTTTTCATGCACTTTGTAGTAGGCATCACCATGGTTGGCGGCATACTGCCATCAGTCCACAGCAGACCTCCCACATATGTCATTTGGAGCTGTGCTTGAGCTGAAAAGGAATAAAAGGATACAGCCTTCAATTGCAATGGTGCTATTGCAAAAATAGGTTCGCCAGTAAGCACCCTTTCTCTATTCTACCTTTTTATGTATAGGAAAGGGAAATAGGTGTAGCTTGTTCTCTGGGACATTCCTATCCCAACATCAGGAGACATATGTAAATTCTCCCCTACTTCCCAGGACAGTATAATGGCAGGGTAATTGAAATGAAATTACTGATTTAGCAATGCGTTCTCCCCCACTCCCTTAGCTAGCTAGTTTGAAGAATGAAACTCAGCCAGTCTGACACCAGGCAATAATGTTTTTTCTGGGGTAAATAGTAGGGCCTTATTACCTTATGTAGCAGGCTTGCCTTTTGGAGCTTGGGTTGAATCCAAGGCTTGAAATCTTGCTGTTTTGATTTTTGGAGCTCATCCCCCAATCAGGAGGCAGCAAGAGGAGCTCAGTCACGCCCCTTTCCTGAGGGGAGTGGGAGAGAAGTCCTCGTTCCACCCCCCACCCCCCGTGGACCTGATTGAAGACTGTAACACTCAGGTCCAGAAGACTTCAGGGGCAGAGCCCTGGAGCGTATAAAAGGAGCTGCGTGCCCAGCATGAGGGGAACACATTCGGGAGAGAGAAGAGCAGGACTGAAGAGAGCTGCTCAACAGGGCGAAGCAGTAGCCCAGAAGTGCCCCTGAAGACTTCCATCAGCGGGGCGGAACGGCAGACAGCTCCAGCAGCTAGGCTGTAGGTGTGCAGCACCGCACATGGCGTCCAGACCTTGGGAGCTTCGTGAGACAGCTCAGGTCTGCAACCTCTGGCATGTGGCCAGAGACACGATGCACAGGACGGTGCACAGAGTAGGACCTTGGGCGGCTCAGGTCCTCAACCCCCAGGACAAGGCTGGGAGCTTGGTGCAGGAGGCACTGCACAGATAGTATGGAAGCAGACCGAGCCTGGTGCTGCATAAAGCAGCCCAGGTCTGACCCATAGCAAAAGGTTGGGTCCAGAGAGATGGACAGTGATTGGGCTACTGAGCCAGCAGACAGGGCCAGGCCAGAGGCCCCAGAAGCCCTGCAAAGCAGAGCCCTGTTCCAGAGGACAGCGACCCCCCGCCCCCCTAAAGCCACAGCAGGTGAGAGAGCAGCCTGGCGCAGAAAACAAGGACCACACTCCAGGTCTTGGAGCCCTGAGTTGCAGGGAAAAGAGGATTCCCATAGGGGAGGGGAGTTCACCCCCTCCCCCCCCAGTTAGTTAAGGGCTCCTAAAAGGGGAGGTCCCCCTAAAGTTACCAGCTTCTTTGTAGGGCTTGGGAAAAGCCCAAGGGCATTGGGGTTTCCCCTCAAGATTGAGCTTATCTTTGGGGTTTATCTGTTTCAGATCAGATACTTACCTGTGACTTACCTGTACCTGGAGCACTGGTATAAGGCTTTATGTCATTTACCCAGAAAGTATTGTTTATGTTACTGGTTTAGATATAAGTATATACATATGTTGTACATATGTTTATATCCATGTTCCTTTCCCTTGTGATATGTTAATGTAAATACATGTGTATATAGTTAAGTCCCCTGACTGTCCTGGCCTGGTTCTATAGGGACGGAGGGAAACTGAGCAGTCTGAAGTTCCCACCCCACCGCACACCTGCCAGCTAACAATCCCCTTCAATTGGAGAAGGGGAACATATACCCAAGTTACCTGGGCCACACTTATTAGAACACGGGCTGGTTGCTGCATGAAAACATCCAACTTCCTTTACAGTGGCTGGCTTAGGAAATGCAAACTATATATATGTAGACCACAGACACTGCACTTGGGAGGACATGTTCTTGTAGCTTAAAGAGGATGTCATTGCCCTCCAGAATGATACAGCTAGGACTCTTTCTGTCTGCTACTAAGTATGCACTGTAATTGAGATGTAGCTCTCCTTCCTGTGATTCAAAATATGACTTATGGCTTGTCAGTGGTTTCAGATCCCTAAGATGCTATTATATTATGCAGTATATAGGACTTTTATTTTAGTGTAATGAAGCTATTAGGTAACTATTTATTTTTTGTGATTAGCTTTCACACTAACTCAGAGGCTTTTAATTACTTGATTCCCTACAGGGTTCTTTAAGTCAATTGTTTTGACCTTTGGGTTAGCAGGAGAAAAAGAACCTACTTTAGGACTCATTCTGGTATTCATGGACAGAGTTTGCCTTGGTGTTGGTTGTGGGGAGGGGAGGGAGAGTAGGAATATGTTCCAATTGTATAGTGGGGCCATTTAGCCTGACATAGGAGCAGCCACTAGAATCAGAGGAGTGTCACCTTTAAAAAGATGGAGCATGTGACCTCTATGCAGACCATGCCAGGTGTTGAATTAGACATGTTCTTGTCCTACCACTGGCCATTTTGGGGTGTGTTCAGTGCTCCCCATCAACATTAGGGACCACTATTTGTCATGTATCAGGAAGGCAAAGGCTGAAATTGTGAATCTGTTCCCACCTTGTCCATCCATTTAGCTTTAAATTAATGCCCTATAATGATACACCTATGAAAAACCATCCTGGTAGCCCAAGGGTCTATGGAATAAGGGGTCAGGAAAAACAAGGAAATGTCACCGATATCATAGCTGGCTGATTCTCTTCTCTTACTCAGGGTATCAAATTTGGGCTTGCCTAGGACAATGGTTGGTGTGCTGATCTTACAATCTCTATTCAAGTGGATGTTTAATACTGATTTCCCCAGAATGACTGGTTTGCATCCAGTTACCTGACTGGCCAAAAACTTTGGGGTTTTTTTTTTAGAAGCCAAGTATTTTCAGTGAAAGTAGCTAGAATCATCCTAAAGAGTCAAATCTCTGTCTGCAGAGGAGGTGAAGAATTGGCTGCAGCAGTGAGAACTTCTCCCCCTCTATCCTACCAATGTATCTCACTCCAAATTTAAAGGGATCACATCCATGATCAGAGTTGCTCAGTCTCATAGGCCAGTCAATCCTTTGGTTTCCTTGCTGTGACTGTTGATAAGGACCTCAGTCTCTGCTCATTGTTACTGTTACTTTTATGATGTGTACTAGGAACCAGACAGAGTGCACAAGTGCTTTTCTCACAACCTGCTTGAACAGCTGTAGTACGTAAAAGAGTTTTTCTCTCGGTTATACACACCATTGGGGTTGCAATGGTATGAATTAGAGGAAAACACAGCAAGGGCAAGGGGAAGAAATAGATGCGGGGCTCCTGAGGCAACTCTCGGAGACCATAAAAGCTAAAGAGGAGGTAGTCATGGGGGACTTAAACTACCCAGACATCTGCTGGAAGACGCAGACAGCAAAGTCCCACTGCTCACGCAGGTTTCTAACCTGTGTACAGGACCTCCACCTGACACAGGAGGTACACAGTCCCACTAGGGGGAATGCCATACTGGATCTGGTATTGGCAACAGGGGATGACATGGTAGGGGACCTCCAGATCGGTAGCCATTTGGGGGACAGTGAACACCTAATAATAGAATTCAACATAAGACGTCGAGTGGGTAAGGTAACTAGTAGGGTGAAAGTGCTAGACTTTAGGAAAGCTGATCTCAAAGAAATCAGGCGATTAGTCAAGGACGCGCTGTAGAGTAGGAGTTTTGAAGTGATGGGAGCCCAAGAAGGGTGGCTGTGCCTTAAGGAAACGATCCTTCGGGCACAAAGCAAGACGATCCCCGAGCGAGGCAAAAGAGGGAAAGGGGCCAGGAGGCTTCCATGGCTGACCAGAGAAATCCAGGGCAGCCTAAGGGCCAAAAGGGGAGCACATAAAAAGTGGAAACAAGGTGAGATCACTAAAGACGAATATACCTCCTCTGCTCGTGCTAGTAGGGAGGCAGTTAGGCGGGCCAAAGCTACCATGGAGCTGAGGATGGCAACCCAAGTAAAAGACAATAAGAAATTGTTTTTTAGATATATAGGGAGTAAAAGGAAGACCCAGGGAGGAATAGGACCCCTGCTAAATGGGCAGAAACAATTGGTGACGGACAGGGGGGACAAGGCTAAACTCCTCAACGAGTTCTTTGCCTCAGTGTTCCTAAGTGAGGGACACAACAAGTCTCTCACTGGGGTTGTAGAGAGGCAGCAGCAAGGCGCCAGACTTGCATGCGTAGACCCTGAGGTGGTGCAGAGTCACTTGGAAGAACTGGATGCCTTTAAGTCGGCAGGCCCGGATGAGCTCCATCCGAGGGTGCTGAAGGCACTGGCCGACATCATTGCAGAGCCACTGGCGGGAATATTCGAACGCTCGTGGCGCACGGGCCAAGTCCCGGAGGACTGGAAAAGAGCTAACATGGTCCCCATTTTCAAAAAGGGGAGGAAGGAAGACCCGGGCAACTATAGGCCAGTCAGTCTCACCTCCATCCTTGGTAAAGTCTTTGAAAAAATTATCAAGGCTCACATTTGTGAGAGCCCAGCAGGGCAAATTATGCTGAGGGGAAACCAGCACGGGTTTGTGGCGGGCAGATCGTGCCTGACCAATCTAGTCTCTTTCTATGACCAGGTTACGAAATGCCTGGACACAGGAGGAGGGGTGGATGTCGTATACTTAGACTTCAGGAAGGCCTTCGATACGGTATCCCACCCCATACTGGTGAACAAGTTAAGAGGCTGTGGCGTGGATGACTGCACAGTCCAGTGGGTGGCGAATTGGCTAGAGGGTCGCACCCAGAGAGTCGTGGTGGATGGGTCGGTCTCGACCTGGAAGGGTGTGGGCAGTGGGGTCCCGCAGGGCTCGGTCCTTGGACCGATACTCTTTAATGTCTTCATCAGTGACTTGGACGAGGGAGTGAAATGTACTCTGTCCAAGTTTGCAGATGACACAAAGCTATGGGGAGATGTGGACACGCCGGAGGGCAGGGAACAGCTGCAGGCAGACCTGGATAGGTTGGACAAGTGGGCAGAAAACAACAGAATGCAGTTCAACAAGGAGAAATGCAAAGTGCTGCATCTAGGGAGGAAAACTGTCCAGCACACCTACAGCCTAGGGAATGACCTGCTGGGTAGCACAGAGGTGGAAAGGGATCTTTATCGTGCATCAGCAGATGCATGACGAATAGGTCGAAGAAGGTGATACTTCCCCTCTATCGGGCGCTGGTCAGACCGCAGTTGGAGTACTGCGTGCAGTTCTGGGCGCCACACTTCAAGAAGGATGCAGATAACCTGGAGAGGGTCCAGAGAAGGGCAACTCATATGGTCAAGGGCCTGCAGACCAAGCCCTACGAGGAGAGACTAGAGAAACTGGACCTTTTCAGCCTCCGCAAGAGAAGGTTGAGAGGCGACCTTGTGGCTGCCTATAAGTTCATCACGGGGGCACAGAAGGGAATTGGTGAGTATTTATTCACCAAGGCGCCCCCGGGGGTTACAAGAAACAATGGCCACAAGCCAGCAGAGAGCAGATTTAGATTGGACATTAGGAAGAACTTCTTCACAGTTCGAGTGGCCAAGGTCTGGAACGGGCTCCCAAGGGAGGTGGTGCTCTCCCCTACCCTGGGGGTCTTCAAGAGGAGGTTAGATAAGCATCTAGCTGGGGTCATCTAGACCCAGCACTCTTTCCTGCTTATGCAGGGGGTCGGACTCGATGATCTATTGAGGTCCCTTCCGACCCTAACATCTATGAATCTACGGCCTTTTTATGTGGTAGGAGCTGTGTTGTGTCCTCCCTCTGCTTCCTCCCCCCTCTGCCCCTCCCCATAGTTTATTGACCTTGTTTAACTACTGCATATACTCAAACATAAGATGACCCCCCCACAATAATAAGAATCTATATATGAAAAACTTGTACATTTGTTATAATTTTTCTGATATAGAATCTAATTATTGGAGGTTTGTCTTGAACTTTTCCCCCTTCCACTACTATTGCAGGGAAAATAAATGTGGGGGGGTCAGGTAGCCCCCTTGCTCTCTGCTTCCCTCACCTTACTGAACATCATAGTTCGTTTCCATTGCTGAGCACATGCTGCTTTTGGTAGCAGTTTAATGGTAGACAATGTGTTTAATGTGGTATCCTTGTATGTGAATGTGAGACAAGGGGCTTTTCCCCCCATGCAGATTGGGAAAAAAACCCTCCCATTGTATATGAGTAAATATGGTAAATAAACCATCCTAGTTTGTCTTCCAAAAATGGAGTGCTGATAGTATAACACCCTAGCCAAAACCTATTTCCCTAGTCAAGACCCCTTTGCTGGAGGCCACCAAGAAGCTGATGCATAGACTAATATGGCAGTTCTGTTCTCCTAATGGATTCCCTAGAACTGGGGAGGGTCCTTTAGTGGGTTCCTGACTGTTTTGCACTGGTGACTGACCATAAGAGAACTGCATTGCCTCTGATAATCTAGCCAGCAGGCTCTAATATGAGTAAACATGCTGCTATCCTTATTCCTCATTAGACACTTCCACTTGATACTGAAATGGAATTAAACATTTGTATGCTTGTGTGTCTAAGAGATCTACATTTTTCCTTTACCACATAGGGACCTCTATTACAACAGATTTTAAAGACAATAAAATATTCGTTCCTGACTCCTTTCCTGAGAGAGCCTAAGCTACAAAGTTCTGGTCCATATTTCAGACTTTCAACTGTATTTGGAACAGGTGGCGAATTTTACATCTGTTTGAGAGAGACAAGCATAAACTACCACATCTAGTCTAATCTGGATTTAAATTCCCCCCCAAATATGAAGCAGATTAGAGCTAGTATTCCAGTCTGGGTTTGTAAAGGAGCCCTAGCCCTGTTACAGAGAAGAGAGGGCGGGATGAAGAAAAGCAGCAGGGTCTCATTAATGAGGGAGAGGGTTGGCAGCCTGCAGGGGGGGAGCACTGGCAACCCAGTCAGAGGGGCAGAGACACCAGCATCCAGAAAAAACATCAAGTGGTGAGCAGGGGGAGCAAGCTGCCAGCTGCAGGTCAGGACAGGAAGCCCGCAGAGATGCATGATGAGTTTGGAGCAGAGCTCACCTCTCCCCACCCCAACCCATCCCACCCTGGTTTTTTGAAGCCCAGCTTGCAGCCAGCTGGCTGAAGAAGACAGTGATGGGAAGGGGAGTAGCCAAGCAAGCAGGATGCCGGGTCAGCTGACCAAATATAAACCGTTCCTCAAGACAGAGGCAGGGGAATGGCTCCAGAGGTGGAGCAGGATGGAGTTACCCTGAGAGCCAAGGGCCTGGGCAAGTCCTGCAGGAAAAGCTGCTGCTCAGGAGAGGAGATGCCTCTGCTGGCAGAGAGGGCGTGAGAACTGAGAACTTGTTTGTTATGTTGACTCAGGAAAGACCCTGGGAGAGGAAGCAAAGACACACAGAGCACAGAGGACTGTATAAACCCTGGAGGGGCCCTGTGGACTGAGTGCACCCAGGGGACTAAGGATGGTTCAGTTGGGCCCAGGAGGAATCCAGTGAAGTGGGTGCACACAGCAGGCTGGGCTGGTTTATATTAGCCCAACAAGGGTCTATTTTCCTTTCTTTTTTCTGCTCAAGTAGACTGGGGCAGCTATGAGAAGAGGTACAGAGGCTGCAGAGCAGAGTGATTCAGTACCCTGTGAATTTTCCTGTTTGTTTGGTTTTTTAATGCTAATCCTAATATTCTGTGATTGTTCGGGGGGGGGGGGGGAGGGGGTAGGTCGAAGCCCTGGTGGTGTATCCCTATGCTACCCAGATGGGTCAGTAGAGAGGGAAGGAGAAGGGGGAGGCAAGGCACACTCTGCATATTGTAACTTCAAGGCATGGCAGAAAGAACAGAGGAGCCAAGCTAGGGAGATAGGTGCCACACAGCCACCAAGGGGCATCTCAACTGCTCCTAGAGGTATACCCTGTTCTAGGGTCTTCTCCACCAAATACAGCCATCAGCTAATTTCAGCTCTGTCTTAGCATTCTGTATATTATTAGCATCTGAAATAGTCACACTATGTAGCACCATTTAATTGTATTTTTCTATAGATGTGCACTGCATGAGTAATGAATCAAAACAATGGGAAAACTTGTTTCTTAGGAATTAATATTAGCTGAGATGTCTCAAACGTCCTAATGTCCTCCCCTACGGTTCAGAGAAAGTATTTGAGTTCCCTGTGATGGAGCGGTATTAATGCAGAGGATTTTCTCCACAGGATTGTTTTTCTTTTTGTAGTGTATTTTAAATGTATGCACAGGGCAGACAGTTAATTATGTCTTCTTTTTTGGCTCCCTTCCATTTTCAACTCAGCAAAAGCAGCACTGTACAGAATATTCAATAGACAATGTGGCTTTGTGTTTGCTGAGTGCTAACTAGAAATGAGTAGCAGATATTGTGACAAGTTAGAGGGGTACTAACAGGCCCCAGGAAACATGTTCATCCCCAGCTGACATTCCTCTGCTTCCATGTTTGTTGGGAGGAAAGGGGCTTCTTAGGAGTAAGTGGTTTGATTCTCATTCATGATGCCACAACTCAGCTGTGGAATGACCCAGCAGGGGCAAAAAGACTTTGGGTCAAATAAGGCCTTCTCCTTAGAAGTCAGTATTTTATCATGAAAAAAACAACTTAAATTTCCATGAGCAGAAGGGTGCCTGAAATCTTTTTCTTGTAGAGGTCAAACCCATCCAATAAGAGAGGAGACCTTTGCCTTCCTTTCTCAGTCATTCCCCTCAAGTTTTCTCCCAAGCAGCCACTCATAGTTTCCTTCCCCCCTATCCCAAAAGCGCAAGGTGAGAGGGAAAGCTGAATTAGAATTAGCCCTTCTGTCCTTTCAACAGACCTCCAACCTCTGGCACATACTGTCAAGTAGCATTGGGCCCAAATTTAGCTATTTACTATGATCATTTTTATACTGCCAACCGCAGGGGAAACATTTTCTAGCCATATTGGAGACAAGATCCCTACCTTTTTAGAAGTCTGTTCTGAGTGAAGTCTTTCAGAAGTCTGTATTCTATGAGTGAAGAAGGGAGGAAGGGAAAGAAAATGATGTTGAAAAAGAAAATGAAAATGTCTTAGGATGCTTCTTGTAAAGCTGTGTCTTTTTCCCCCTTTGTACCTATGTATTGTTAACACCTCTTAAATGTGCATACAGGAGTGCTAAAGATTACCTTAGGATCATAGGAAAATATGTCTGGAAGGGACATCATGAAGTCCTCTAGTCCAACCCCCTGCTCAAGGCAGGATCATCCCTAACTTAAACCATCCCAGCCAAGTGTCTGTCCAAATTGCTCTTGAAATTTTCCAAGGTAGCCTTTTCTAGTGCTTGGCCACCCTCCTAGTCAGAAACTTCCTCCTAATTTCCAACTTAATTGGCATCTGTTGTGGCTTCAGGACATTACTACAGACACAGGAAAAAGCCCATCTTCTTCCCCTCTATAATGGCTTGTCAGTATTTGAAGACTGTTTTCAAATCTGCCATCAGTCTTCTCTTCTCCAAACTAAATACAAATTCTAGTTCTTTCAGCCTGTCCTCATAACTCACGTCTCCCAGGCCTCTAATAATTTTTGTTGCTCTCTTCTGGACTTCCTCCAATCTGTATGTTAACTTCTTGAAATGTGGGGGCCAAAACTGTACACAGTACTCCAACTGAGGCCACACCAGTGCTGAACAGAGTGGAAGAATCATTTCCCTTGATTTGCAAGTGACACTCCTCTTGATACAAACCTTTATGTTGTTGACTTTTTTTTCTGCAGCTAGAGTAGAGGAGGTGAGGAAAGAACTGCCTGTACTGGGGCACATCTATACAAGATGATTACTGCAGTTGCCCAGTTAGTTTCACAGTGAATGTCTCGGCATCTACACATGCAGCCCTATTAGACAGCAGAAACCTAATAAACTCCACATCAGGTTAGTGCTTATAAATACAAGTACTGTTGTGCTGTGGAGTTTTTTTGTGAGCAGCAGCACAAACATAGATACTGACCCAGCTGGCTGGGGCACAAGGGTTCTTCAGTGCAGAGGCTGCCTGCCAGCTAGCCCTGCATTGAAGCACCCCTGTCGCCCAGCCAGCCCCTCCACAGCACATTGAGCCAAGTCGGAACAGCCCTAGGCTGGTAAGTTAACCCCCAGGACCTCCTGGCAGCTGGGGCTGCTCTGCCCTCGCTCAACATGCTGTGGTCCCAGAAGCGCACATAAACGTGGTGCCTGGGAGCAATTAACTCTGGCATGATAAGCACCAGAGTTTATCACATCACATTAATATGCACGTGTAGACATGCCCCTTTTGTCCTTGGAACTTCATATCCCTTTGCTGATCCTCCAAGCTACCTCATATAGACAGGATAAGCAAGAAAAAAATATGGCTTCAGTGTCAGGGGACCAAAGGCAGCAGAACACCATCACCTCCAACTTCCTCCTGAAAAAAAAGACTAAGTCCAATTGCATGGCCACATGATCCATAAACAAGTGGCAAAACTGGGTAGTCTGTGGTCACCAAAAGCTCATTGGTTGCTAACAAATATAAAGGAATCTGCATGGGAAGTGATATGTGGAAATGCATTGTTTTACTTGCATAAAAAGTACCAAGTCTTCAATCCTGTAAACACTCAGAAAATGTATGCAAATGCTTTTTGTATATCTTTTGATTCGTTCTGTTGACTTCAGTGGAACTAGGGCTCTGTAGATCTGTAGAAGTGCCTGCAGGATCAAGATCTAACTGGGAACTCCAGAAACAGCACCTTAAAAATAGCTCATATTTCTGTTCTGTAGGAAAGATGAGTCAGACTCAGCCCTTGGATGCATAAAGGGGTGGATCCCACTCATTTCAATGAGAGTTGCACATGCACAGCCCCAGGGAGAATTTATCTGGTTGCTTTTCATTGCAGTGATTCACCAGATTTTCCTTTTAGATACAGATAACTGAATATACAGGTGGATCTTTGACAACCCTTGGGTATTTCAAGACTTTAGTCTTAATCATCATGATGTTGCAGGTTATTGAATGCATCTCTCTCCCATCCTGACTTTACAGGATGTCAAAAGAAATATTCAATGAATAAAAATTACAGATATCATTTTTTTCCACCCTTGGAGTTCTCAGTAATGCAGATTGCAGCCCAGATCCTACTCAGCTGACTTGTGAATAATTCTTACTCTCATGAGTAGGCCTAGTGATGTCACCGGAACTAGTACAGCGAGTAAAGGCTACTCACAGGAGAAGTATTTACAGGGTCCATGCCCCAGATCATTAAAGCCCAGGAATCTAATGATTTATGCACTCTGATCCACTTCCAAGCCCCCACCCCCAGCACTTACAGAACATTTTGCAGCTCTTAGCCTCAGGATGACTGCCTCTGGATATGCATTGCAAAATACTTGGATTGTGCCACATAAACCCAAGAAATTATCTATGTTATTTTGGAACATTGGTTGCATTTGGGAATACCGGGATTGGTTTGCAAAATGTTTCAAGAAGCCAAAAAAGTAAAACATTTGACTTGTTCTACATTTAGCTCCAGTTAGAACAGTAATTGGCAAAATATTTAAGGGTCATGTTGTTAGACTCCTACAATGTCTGCATTTGAAGTTCCTGCTGGTGTTCCACAGACCACATAACAGTTGTTAACTTGACTAATTAAAGTGGTCAAGTTTCCAGAATGGAGCACAGTAAGTGCTACAAGAAAGTTTGCAGTTTAGTTAAAGGAACGCTATCTTGTTCCTATGCAAATTGTCATACAGAGCTGACTGCACCTCCTATGTCACCAGGGCTGGATTAATGTATAGGCAAACTAGGCACATGCCTAGGGTCCTGAGATGCAGCGGGGGCTGGTCCTTCCCTCTGCAGTGGCAGTGCAAATGGCTTTGTCTGCCTCCCTTCCCCTCCTCTCCCCTCTGCCAGCCTCACTGTGGGGGCGGTTTCTTCCTAGTGGTGGCTCAGAGAGCTCCACCAGCAGCAGCACGGGGGTGGGGAGGGGTTCTCAACAGGCCTAGGGCCCGCAAGTTTGTTTGCCTACAGCTCACTAAAGGGTTAATCTGGCCCTGTACATCACTGTAATTTCTACTTTTGTCTAGGCTTGGTGAAGAATTTGTCCCGCTGCAGAAGTAGCTGTAAGAAAGGAGATATTGTAGCAGCCTCTATAGAGAACTCCTGTAACTCCTGTAACCTTAAGAGAAAAATGGGGTTGATGGTGAGGGTCATAGTCCAGTGAGAATAGACCCATCAGTAATACCTGTTAGCGGGGTTGTACCCCAGTGACTGATCATTGAAAGAGTAGGTGCTCCGGGAGAAGGAGCATAGACCAAGGGTGAATGACGCTGACTGGGACAGGGAAATTAAATGGACAGACAGCACTACTGGAATTTAGGAAAGGAGGCTAGATTGACATTTAGTAGTAATAATAACGGTATACAAAACCAGCAACAGCCTAATTCAAAACTGTTTGACTTCTTTCTTCCCAACGCTTTAAAACAAAATAAACATCCAGAGCTGATTAGCTTGCTTTTAGATTTGAGCCACTATTCAGGAGGGAGATTTTGCAGATTTCTGTCTCTATTCTTGAACACCTTCAAGACACATTTGGATGTTTATCTTGCTGGGATCCTATGATCCCTGCTGAGTTCCTGCCACTGGGGCAGGGGGCTGGACTCAATGATCCTTCAGGGTCCCTTCCAGCCCGAATATCTATGAAATCTATGTCAAAGGAAAGACTCACTTTGGCTTTCAATGAGTCACCATGCCATAGATAACCAATAAAATTGCCCATAGAGGGACTGAGGACCCAAAATGGAGATGGTGATTAGGATGCTGGGAGGTTATTCATGATAGCATATTTCTACTGAAAAGTGGAACACTATAGGATAAAGTGTGACAAGGACTCTTTTAGATGGCTCTTCTTTACAGCTGATCTCTCTGGGCACATCCCAACAAGCATGCACATGCAGGGGTGTGCGTTTCCCATGTGACAAATAGCAGTGGCACATATTTGTGCCACTGCTATTTGTCCCTGGGCATGCCCTGCATGCATGCTCTGGTGCGTGGCAAAGGGACCTGGGGAGGGGAGGGGAGGCTGGGGCCAGCACCTGTGCTGACCCCAGCAGCCTTACCTGGGGTCCTGAGGGCTTCCCAGGGCAGCAATGGCACTGAGCCAGTCACTCAGAGACTGGATGGCAGCCATACTCTGACCAGCCAGGCTCCAGTTTCTGGCAGCGCAAAATGCTTCCATGTGTGCCACACCGCTTTTTTTTATGGCATTTTTTTTTTTTACACTGGGATCTTCCAGTGTCAACCCCTCCCCCCCACAGCGCTGCAAATTAGCAGTGCAGCAAACCTGTGCACATGCTCCACGTGCAGTTTCCAGCGCCTCAAACAGCTTTGAGGCACTACAAAGCATACATGAGTGCTTATGGGGACACACCCTCTCTGTATACCTCCTCTTCCCCTCCTATGGTTCCTCTTAGTATGTGTTCTTGGTTGTTATCTCTTTTCTCTTTCTCTCAAATTCCGATCTTTCCATACTGAATAAAGTTACATCTTAACTTGTTATTATCCTCATTTGATGAGGAAACTTTGCTATATTTATCCCAAGTTTCTCACTCTCTGCAAGCAGCTTTCTTTGCTTCTCACAGAAGTGCCTTTGGATAGGCACAAGATTCATTGAGATATCGTACGATGTCAGCCTCTCCAGGATGTCTTGCTTTGGAACAATATTCGTGTAATCAGAGTTCAATTTCAATGTGCAGCATTTATGCCATTTAAGATGAACCAATTTTGAGCTCTCTTAATTTTAACTGTAAAAGTAAAGATGTAAAATTACAAACAACACCCTCCTCCCAAAAAACCCAAAAAAACAAAACCCCAAGAAACTGAAAGAGAAGCTGGGGAACAGAGAAGGCAAAATGTTCACCAATTTATTCGATATTATAATGTTAAGAGTGATGTTGTAGCTGCAACGGTCCAGGAATTATGCAAGAGGCAATGACCCCTTAAAGTGATATCTTTTACTGGACCAATTGTATAGTTGGATAGAGTTAAATGAACTTTCAAATGCAAGAATGAAAGACATTCTTCACCAAGTCTGAGCACTGAGAACCAATGCAGCATAGTACAAAAAAATCACCTTTAAGAGGAGGGAGAGAAATTTCTAGGGGTAGCAGACAAAAAATTAGCAGAAGAAAAGAAGCTGATTACTAAGGGATCAAGTCCTATCAAAAGGGAGGAGGAAGAATTCAGGAAGGTTATCATGAGTTATATATCAAAGTTAAGTCCTTAGTTGTTGGTGTTTTTGTTCCCAAGTTCACCTTTCAAAGGTGTTGGGTAGATCACCCTTGAGCTTGAGGAGAGTGGCTGCTTGTAAATGCCACAGGGGTTTAATTTGATTTAACTCTCCCTAAATTGAAACAGTGGGTTTTTAAAAACACTGACTCAATGTAGGGAGAATTAAACCAAACTAAACCCCCATGGCGTGTAGACAAGGGTGGGGGCCTGATCCTTACCTGCCTCTTTGGCAGGGTGGGGCTGGGGGGAGAGCAAGCTGCCAGCGGACCAAGTGGTCCCTGAGCTGCGAGGGGGAACTGCCAGGTGGCACCCGGCCTGGGCAGTCCCAGGGAGTGCCACAGCTGTGGAGGGAAGCACCGGGCCCCTACATAGTTCAGGCAGGCAGGCAGGCTCCAGGGAGAAAAACAGGCTTGTTGCATTTTTTTTTTTCCTTCAGTGGAGCCTGCCTGCATGGGCGGCCGCCAGGTTCCACAGCCCCTGAGCTGCGCAGGGCCCACCAAGCCCTGAGCACGTCAGCTTCCAGCACCGCGTGCACTGTTGCACTTTGTTAGGTAGTGAGCTAAAACACCTCAGAGGTGTTTTATCTTGCTACATACCAAAGTCATTTAAAGTAGAACAAGCCACTGTGTGTGCAAACAGCAACACCATTAAAGTGGCGCAAAAGGGCACTTAAGCTGCTTTAGAGGCCAATTTTTTGGTGTGTACAAAGTGAGGACAGAGAAGGAGTGGTTGTTCTATGAGAAATGTGCTCCTAATGGTGCATGTATGTCTCTGCCCTTTATTTTTTCTGTGAGAATTCATTCTGGTGTGCAGTTACTGTTTAGTTTCACTCACACAGCTGCCATGAGGGTCAGATTTATCACATTTGGGGAAAGGATGGATAGTTTCAGTATGGGGAATGTTCATTGGACGGTGAGGAGTTCATTTCTGATGAGTTGGGCAAGGTTAGTGTGTTGTTTGAAAGCCAGGACTAGAGGACTATTTATCTCAAGGCCTGATCTTTGTTGAATATTTGATATTCACATTTATTTGATATTAACATTGGTAGCATCTATCCTTTATAGGATTAAATTGTTACCATTAACTGGCAGAAGAATCAGCAGGAGTTCACTCAGGCCATGTACAAGCGTTCCTTTGTACCAGTAAGAATTCCTCAAAAAACACAACCTTTTCAGCCAGAGGGCACTGAAGGGCTGCTCCCTGGGCCACCCCCACCTTTAAGGGAATCTATTTTATAGCCTGCCCTTTCTTAGAAAGAGGACAGGCTGTCAAGAAGCAGCCCCCTGCATTTTAAATTGCCTTGTGCTGTCCATGTGGGTGAGTTAAAATCGAGTCATGGGAAAGCAAGGCTCAGAACAGCTGCCCCAACCCCAGGTCTAGCTCCCTGGCTTTTCAATCATTGCCTGAGTGACACATGCAGCATCTAGAGCCTAATCCTGGTTCATGGCCCCAAGACAACAGCCTCCCTGAGCCTGATTCCCAGTCCTTGGGTTTTGTATCCCCAGCTGGGTAATGGGGTCAGCAATGGGAAGCCAGTAAGGGTTGGTAATCCCCCTTCCCCAGCCTTCTTCCCCAAACTAAGGACTTCCTGATTCTGGGAAAGAGTCAGAGAGCAAAAGCTGCTGTTCCCCCTCCCCTCCCAGACTGGTCTGAGTAGGAGAGGAGCAGCAGGGTAGAGCCCCTAGCCCCTTTCCCAAACCAGGTAGTCCCCACTTTGGAAAAGAATCAGGAAACAGCTGTTGTTGCTCCTCCCCTTCTTGGTCCAGGCTGGGGCTAGGGACAGAAGTTAAATATAAATCAATTTAACTGATCAGAAGCTGATTTAAACCTGTAATAGAGCCGAAGCTCAGTGAACATAAACCAGTTTCAAGATGGCCAAAACTGGTTTAAGATAAACCTGGTTGAATGTAGTATCAGACTTAACTGATTTGGGTCAAACCAGCTTATGAAACTTCTGTCCCAGACCTCTTCCTGGTTCAAGTTAAATCACAGTTCTCCAGCATCCCAGAATGCTTTGTAGTCCTGGGCTGAGCTGGGCTGTCTGCTCCAGAGAGCAGGGCTGGCCTCACCCTGCTGCTCCCTACCTGGAGCAGTGAGAGCTGGCTGACAAGGATGTTGGGGTGAGCAAGCCCAGCTGGGGACACAGCCCAGTCTGCAGGGGGGAGACTGCCCCCTCCAGGCAAACCCCAGCTGGGGTCTGGGGCCAGGGAGGGGGGTAAACACCTCTTTCCCTGCTCAAACTTACTGCTGGCTGCAACTGTGAACTACAAATCCCAGAGGCATCTGGAAGCAGGAGGAGGAAGTGATGAGCAGCCCTGTAGAGTCCTGCTGTTGTGATTCTGGACTGCAAATCCCAGAGACCTTGGGGGCAGCAGGAAGAGGAAGTGAATGTGCAGCCCATGCTGGCTATGTGCCAGAGAGCTGTGCTTAAGCCCCCCCCCCCCCCCTCTTCCCCCCCCAACTTCTGGCCTGAGCCACTGCAGGCATGGGGCTACATTTCCTGAACCAAAGGTAAATGTCTGTTCACTTCTCTTTCAGTCTAATCTCTGCAGTTTATACTAACCTGAAAAGAATGAATCAATTCAGCCTTGGGCTTTTTGGCTGTCTATACTTTGCCCAGGAGGGGAGTGTACAAGCATTCTGGAAGGGGCATTTTTTCCTCTGGAGAAATTCAGTGAATGGTTATATACTTCTTTTGTCTACTAGGAGAACAGAGATTCTCTCAGTAGATATGTAACATCTGCATGTGGCCTCAAATAAATTGTATTTATATTGCACAGGTGTGCTGAGACACATTTGTTAAGACTTCTTGTTATGGTTTTAGAAGCATGAGTCTGACCTGTGCTTTGGTTTCACACCAGATGCTGCCCTCAGTCAACCCAGCTGTAAATGAATACTTGGTCATTTGGGCTGGGAAGTCCAAGGCATAATGCTATAACTAGGGGACCACTAAGCTTGGATAGACCTTTGATATTTGTTATTTGTATGGCAGTGTCTTTTTGATTTCCCCTTAGGAATCAGGGCTTTACTCTATTGCATGTACAGTGATTAGCAATCTTCAACTACAATCTTACAAGCTCTCAAATGTGCCCATGAATTTCCTACTGTGATTACTCCCATTGATTTTAAAAAAGCCTACTCACAGTTGTATAGTTAAGCACCTGGAAAAGTGGTTGCAGAATAAGGGTTTAGCTGCAAGGCAAGGTTCAATATCTGGACACAATGAAATAAGTCAGCACAACTAAGTGCAAGGCAGTTCTGATTGAGGTAGTAAGCCCAGGATGCATCAACTATACTGAAAGTAAGGCGCCAAGTAAATGGAATCTATGACTTATTTTATGAATGTGGCAAGTATATACATTCCAACAGTCACACCCAAGCTATTTTATATTTGTATTGAAATCCAGCCAGCTATATCTATATAGTAATGAAGCATAACAAAGATGAATATGAGGCATGTGGGAGAAGATGAATTTGAGGCATATGAGAGAAAATGAATACCTTCCCCTGGTATCCTTCAAAAAAGAAGACTGGCCTAGTGACACTGGGGGAGGGGAAGGTAGACAGAGTATATTACAGAAGGCATTCTGGCAGTGCACAAGAGTAATTTCATTGTTCTTTATGCTATGTCACTGCAGTAAGTATATTTATTATCACACAGTTTATGAACTCAATTCTGTTTAAAGACTGCTTGCTTTCTGCTGTATAAATTGGACAAAATTAAATGTGAAAGCAGTATTTAAATGTACGTTCTATCAATATCTACTTAGTGATATAGAATATAGGACTATTCGGAGATCAAGTGTTAAAAAAGGTACCTGTGTCTTTTATCTTTACAAAGTTGTGGGAGGGAAGGACAGGGCTGGGTGAGCAGGATAAATATATCCTGTTCAGATTCCTTTTTCACATGGCTACCCAGTCTGGAAAATGAGTTTCAGATTCGATAATCACATCTATATCTTTCATTCCTATAGAAGGCTGACAGATTAAAGGACAAGATAGAAACTATTCTGTCATAATAAAAAAGAGCTCACATGGGCTTTGCAAAGAAGATCTGATAAAGCTTGGAGAGGGATGTGCAATTTTATGCTAATCCCTGGCAGGCAGCTCAATATCAAGGTAAAAAGGCATAATGTTCAGCAAAGGGAGAGATCAGCATACATGTGCTCAATGAGATGCAAAGTTATAATCAAGCAGCCAAGTGATACTTGTAATACCAATCAAGTTAGATAAGATCTCCTTATGTAGGTACAAACAGCTGGTTTCTGTTCCATGAGAATTGTAGATACAGGATCTGACAAAAGTAGGGCTGGAAGGGACTTCACAAGGTCATCTAATCCAGCCCCCTGCTGCTCAGGGTTAGATCATCCCTGACTAAACCATCCCAGCCAAGTGTCTGTGAACCTACTCTTGAAAATTTCCAGCGATGGAGATTCCACAACTTCTCTAGGTAGCCTGTTCCAAAGCCTGACCACCCTCATAATCAGAAAGTTCCTCCTAATCTCCAACCTAAATTTCCCTAATGTAGCTTCCAGATGCTGCTCCTTGTCCTGTTCCCTACAACCACAGGAAAAGTCTATCTCCATCCTCTTTACAGTGCACCTTCAGGTATCTGAAGACTGTTATCAAATCTCCCTTGAGTCTTCCCCAAACTAAATAATCCTAGTTCTTTCCCCATGAGTCATGCCCCCCAGGCCTCTGATCATTTTCTTTGCTTTCTGCTGGACTCTCTCCAATCTGTCCGCATCTTTCTTGAAGTGTGGGGCCCAAAGCTGGGTACAATACTCCAAATGAGGCCTCACCAGTGCTGAATAGTGGAATAATCACTTCCCTTTGTTGCAAGTGACACACCTATTAATATGACCCAGTATGCTTTTTTTTTTTTCCTGGAACAAGAGCATACTATTGGTTTGTATTCAGTTGATGATCTGTTAACCCCAGGTCCTTCCTACGGTATTGCATCCTAGCCACTCATTTCTGACTCCATATCTGTGCATGCAATTATTCTGTCCCAAGTGTAGGAGTTTGCATTTATCCTTGTGGAATTGCATCTGATTGATAATGGACCATTTTTTCCAGTCTATCCATGTCATTGTGAACCCTGGTCCTATCTTCCAGAGTGCCTGCAGTTCCACCCAGCTTGGTGTCATCTGCAAATTTGCTAAGCATTCACTCAATCCCAGCATTTGAATTGCTAATAAAAACATCACATAATACCAGACCCAGGACAAACCCCTGGGGAACACAATTCAATGTCTCCTCCCAACTAGATGCATCTTACTGAAAGTACCTTACAGGACTTTCATCTAGGCTTTCTCTCCTCAGCTTCTTAAGGAGAATTCTGTGGGAGCAGTGCCAAAAGCTTGCTAAAGTCAAGGTATATCCACTGCTCTTCCCAAGTCCACAGACCCTATCATCAAGGACAGCTGATCCTGTAACCCAGGGGTGCCCATCTGGCAGCCAATGAAGGGTTAAAATGCAGCCTCTGCATTCTCACCTGGCTGTATCTCCCAACATAATTCCAGCCGCAACAGAAACCAGATTTTCCAGGCTCTCCACTCCCTCCTCTGGCTTCTATTTCCTGCCTTTGACTCAGGGGCAGGTCAGTACAGCAGCATGAAGAGCTGAGGATAAATCTGGAGGTACACCAAGGGTGGGAAGTCTTACCCACATGGTGCAGCAGTGAAGGGATTGCACTAGTGCACATGTGGTACAGCAGTGGGAGAGGGAGCATCCATACAGCATGCCAGGTGCAGCCCACATAGTATGCAGCCCCCATTGGTGTAGCCCCTGGAGGCTTAGAAGTTGGACAGCCCTGATCTGACCCATCAGAATTGTTTGTTGCAGCTTAGCTCCATGTGGTTCTGAATGATTTCTCACACATCTTTATATATTTAGAATGAGTGTATGCTCCCTACCTCAGTGTAAACTATTCAGGCCCATAACATCTGTTGTTCAGTGAGGACTAGCTATGTGTTACAGCCCTTGCCTGAACATAGAGTAAGTGGTGGCAGGATGGGCCACCATTTTTGGGTGGGCATAGAATATCTGAAGGCTTCATTCTGCAGGACCCTCTCCCTGTGGTGGGGTATGCTCCTACAACAGGACACATCCCCACAGATGGGTCCGGGCGTATACCTCATGATATTGCCCTACCCTTTTGAAAATCTTTCTACTTCTCTGCTCTTGTCTACACTGCAAAGCTCTGTCAGCAAAAGTGTGTTGGCTAAGGGTGTGAAATGATCAAATCCCACGGCTGACATAACTGTGCTGGCAAAACCCTCCAGTGGTGTGGTGAAGTGCTGTTGACAGAAGGCTGCATCAGTCAGCTGAGTTTCCACCATTTGAGGTTAGATGCATGACTGAAGTCTTGAAGTTCAGTCAGGCACAAATTATCCCTGCATGAAAAATAGTTGTATGAAAAGTTCACTTGTTCCTGGTATAAAAATTCAGAAGTGGATGAACAAAAATACCTGTTTTGTTTTTTTTTTCCAAAAACTTTCATCTGTTCCCTGAAATTTTCCACATATTATTGTCAAAAAGAACAGTTTTCATTAAACTATGGGCAACTGAGAAGTGGCAGTTTTAATGAAATGCTCATCACCACTTTAAATTATAGGTGATTGTGCTATGATATAATTGAATATTTATTAGATTTGTAATAGAAACGAACATTGTGCAAACATGAATCACTGAATTCCAGCACTTGACTCTGTGCAATTCTTACAAAAGAGGAAGAGAGTTAATGCTGAGGAGATGTAAACATTGCACCTTCCACATATTAACTAAGTGCTAGAAATGTCTGATCCTATCTGGAGACTTGCTTTTTTATGATGATGGAAACCATTGTCTCTCCTTAATAAGTTTGAAATAAACCTTCCTGATTTTAAAACAGATTTTTCTCCTGCCCCACAAGTTTTGTTAACTCTTACCTCATCTACTAGAACAGTATTATTTTAATTATTTATACTTCAGTAGCTCTTAGAAGTCCCTGTATGCTGAGTACTGTACAAACTGCAAGTCTTTTCGATATCAAGTCATTTCTGTTCATACTTGATCCTGTTTGTAGATTCATAGATTATAGGCTCAGAAGGGACCTCAGTGGGCCATCTAGTCTGACCCCCTACCCTTGGCAAGAAAAGGGTCACCAAACCTGGGATCATGTGATCCCAGCCAGGTGCCTGTCCAGTCTCCTCTTGAAGACCCCCAAGGATGGGGCGAGCACCACCTCCCTTGGAAGCCCATTCCAGACCCTGGCAACCCTGACCATTTTTCAGGGTTGCCAGGGTCTGGAATGAAATTAGAACTTTTTTCTAATGTCCAGTCTAAACCTACTCTCCAATAGCTTATGGCCATTGTTCCTTGTCATTCCAGGAGATGCCCTGGTAAACATATCATCGCCTACTTCGTGTTGGTCTCCCCTTATGAATTTGTACACCGCCACAAGGTCTCCTCTTAGCCTTCTCTTGGAGAGGCTGAAGAAGTTAAGGTCCCTTAGCCTTTCCTCGTAGGGCCTTCCCTGCAGGCCTCCAGTCAGACGAGTGGCTCTTCTTTGGACCCTCTCAAAGTTGTCTGCATCTTGCTTGAACTGCAGCATCCAGAACTGGACACAATACTCCAGCTGTGACCTGACCAGTGCCACGTAGACAGGGAGAATCACTTCCCTGGACCTGTTTGCGAAGCACCTACGGATGCATGACAAAGTGCGATTGGCTCTGACAACTGCTTCATCAAATTGACGACTCATGTTCATCCTGGAGTCAACAGTGACTCCAAGATCTCTTTCTGCATCTGTGGTGTTGAGAAGGTTGCCCCCCAGCTTGTAGGTATGATGGCAGTTTTTTCTCCCTAGATGTAGCACCTTGCACTTGTCCTTATTGAATTGCATCCTGTTGCTCTCTGCCCACTTCCCCAACCTGTCGAGGTCAGCCTGGATCTGGTTCCTCCTCTCCAGGGTGTTAGGTTCACCCTATATTTTTGTGTCATGTGCGAATTTGGACAGGGTGCTTCCCACCCCCTTGTCCACGTCACTGATGAAGATGTTGAACAGCACGGGCCTCAGAACTGAGCCCTGAGGGACTCCACTGTACACATCTTTCCAGGTTGACACTGACCCATCCACCACCACTCTCTAAGTGCGACCCCAAGCCAGTTTGCTACCCATTCTACTGTATAATCACCCAAGGCAAATCTCCTCAACTTATTAATAAGGATGGTATGGAATACCGTGTCAAAGGCCTTCTTGAAGTCCAGATAGATAACATCCACCTTGACTCCTGCATCTAAACATTTGGTGGCCTTGTCATAAAAAGAAACTAGATTAGTCAGGCAGGACCTGCCTGCTATAAACCCATGTTGGTTACCCCTCCGCATTGCATTAGCCAGCAGGCTCCCACAGGTATGTTCCTTGATAATTTTTTCTAGGATTTTCTCTGGGATAGAGGTAAGGCTGACTGGCCTATAGTTCCCCAGATCCTCCTTCCTCCCCTTCTTAAAGATTGGGATGACATTGGCCCTCTTTCAATCCTCCGGGACCTGACCCAAGCACCATGAGTGCGCATATATCCTTGCTAATGGTTCAGCTATGACACTCGCTAATTCCTTCATTATCCGTGGGTGGAGTCCCTCCGGTCCTGCTGATTTCAACGTGTCCAGTCCCTCCAAGTGTCCTTTTACCATGTCAGCACTGACCATTGGTCAGCTGATGTTCCCCTTGTTGATGTCCGTGATGCATATTGAGGGTTCATCTAGATTCCTATTTAAGACAACAGAGGCAAAAAACTCATTGAAGAGGTCTGCCTTGTCCCTGCTATCTGTCACTAAGCCCCCCTGCCTGTCCTGTAAGGGTCCTATGCTACCTTGCACCCTCTTTTTGCTCCCAACGTACCTAAAGAAGGACTTTTTATTGTCCTTAATCCCTGCCGCTAGCCTGAGTTCTAGAGCTGCCTTGGCCTTCCTGACTGACTCCCCACAGGTGCAGGCCAAGGAAGTATACTCCTCCTTGCTAGCTACCCCGTGCTTCCACTGCCTGTACGCTACTTTTTTTGCCCTTAAGGTATCCTGGATGACCCTGGTTAGCCAAAGGGGCTTCCTGGCCCCCTTGCCCCCTTTTCTCTGCCATGGGATTGTCTCACTCTGAGCCCAAAGAATGGTATTCTTGAGGAATGACCACCCCTCCTGGACCCCCCCAAAGCATCTAGGCTCTTGGTTCCTAGTACCCTGCTAACCAATCCCGTGAGCCTATTAAAGTCAGACTTTTTAAAGTTTAGCACCTGTGTCCTGATAGGTATAGTGCCCACCCTTCTCTGGATAGTGAATTTTATCATTTGGTGATTGCTGTCCCCTAAGTTGCCTTGAATGTGCATGTCCCCCACCAAGCCATCCCCTGTGGCCAACACCAAGTCGAGCAAGGTGTTACCCCTGGTGGGACTCCTTACCTCCTGTGTTAGGTGGAGGTCCTGAATACAGGTTAAGAACCTGCATGAGTGGTTAGATCTAGCTGACTGTTCCTCCCAGCATACGTCTGGGCAGTTAAGGTCCCCCACGACTACCATGTCTCTAGACTGCACCGCCTCTGAGAGCTGCCTGGAAAATTCCCCGTCTACCACCTCCTCCTGGTGTGGAGGCCTGTAGTAGACCCCCACCATCAGGTCCCTTTCCCCTCGACCCCCTTGGATCCTAACCCACAAAGTCTCTGCTTGTCCATCTTCTGATCCCAATCTGATTAGGGAGGATGTGTACTGTTCTTTGACATAGAGAGCAACACTCCCTCCTTTTTTTCCCTTCTCTATCTCTCCTGTACAACCTATAGCCCTCTATTCCTACCACCCAGTCATGAGTACAGTCCCACCAGGTTTCCATTAGATCCACTAGGTCAAAGTTATTGATCGCAAGCAAGAGTTCTAGATCCTCTTGCTTGTTTCCCATGCTCCTGGCATTTGTATATACATTTAATTCCACACGTAGCTGCCCCTGGAACACCCCTATACTCCTGTCTGGTGATATTGTGGTGATGTTAAAATAATAGATTGGCACAAATCAGAGTCCCTTGCTTAAGAAGTGTTTAAAAACTAAACCAAGACTAGGTCTGCATTTTGCAAATAGCAACACCATTTAATCCTACATTCAACAAAAAAAGGAAGAATCTGAACAAAACCGAGTCTTAGAATGACTGAAATCCAGATTAGGTTCTGAATTTTGCCAGTTTAGTGGCAGTCTGTAATTGTAACTGAGTTTTGCCTTCTAGGATATTTGAATTGGGCCCGTCTATTTCTGAGAAGCTCAGTAAAATCTCTGAAAAAGCAAAAGGAATTCCTTTCTGGTTAGAAACCAAAGGGCAGAGGCTGCAAACCTTCTGTGGCTGAATGGATGTGGTAAGGTGCAAGGAACCTCCCCACTTCATGCATCTGTGCAGGTCTAGATTCATAAATAAACTCTTCCCTCCTCTCAACCTGGCCCACCAGGCTATCGGAGGGCACCAGAAGTTGGGCCCTTTGGCTCTGCTGGGCATAGCCACTAGTGGCAAGCTTAGCTCACTGCCTCCAGACCCTGTGCTCTTTCTGCCTCCACCAGATCCTGCACTGCCCTCACCACTCTTGTCAAACCTTGCACCACTTTTGCCACCACCAGACCCCATGCTGCTGCCACCACTGCCATGGTGACTGTAGCAGCTCTCATGCCTTAGGTTGGATCTGGCCTGCAAGGAGCCCCATAGTCCAAATCTGGCTTGGGGCCCCAGGTGAGTTTGACACTTGGGCCATATGCACAAGAACTTCATAAGACTTAATGAAGGGCTGGTAGGTTACAGAGGAGAGTTGATGCAGCATTCTCTTCAAGGTGTTACAGGTGCGGTGACATCTTTGCAATCCCAGGTGCTCTAGACACAGCACCACCAAGAGCTCTTGTGGAAAGGTGCTGCTGCCTGGGGCTGTGCCTGTAATGTATTGTGGAGGCCAAAGTGGGGCTTCAATCACTGAAAAGCAATTTTATTTACTTCTGAGTTCACTTAATTCACCCTCCAGAGTCTTAAGAATTTATTTTCTTGGTTTCTTCTTTCTTCTGACTCAAATTTGGAAGAACAATAACAAGAATCAGGAATCACAAAACAGAAAAAATCCAGCTATTCAAGCTATTCAAGTCATTCTTTGTCTTTCATATAGGAACTATATGACAGGATTGATCTGTTACTGGCTGTGAATTAGTCTTTCATGGGTGTGTCTCCAATCTTTTAAAAATGCAGACATACACCTTGCAATTGAGTATCTATGTAGGCTTAGGGATTTTTAATAAAGTTGTTCATCACTGTGGCATCTGGTCCTTGGGCAGTTGGGCCTCCCAGGTAGCACTACTGCCTAAGCCTTTGTTCTTCATGTCACACCTAAAATGAATGTTAAGTCAGCAAGGAAAGGGTAAATGGTTGGATGGAGCTCATTAACCTGCTGATCCTAGAGTTATGTGTTTTTTAAAAAAAAGAAGGAAACAGGAGTGATGAATCTGGGTTGGAAGTGTAGAAACTCAACGTAGGCAGATAATGTTTTCTTTTGGGGCTTTAAGGAGAAGTGGACTTCTCTTTGGACTTGTCCTGACCTATGGAATACAGAGGACTCTTATAGCTCGATTTTATTTATACCGCTGAACAAGAGAACAGTTTAATTTCTTCTGGAAAAGTTTCCTGCTTTCCTCATTAAGAATGGAGAGTCCACGACATGTCACATCTTAAGATCTTTTTATCACTCATTCAAGTGCTGAGACTTGCTTAGCAAGTTCTTCAGCTTGTGGTATTTTGTAAGATAGATACTAGCTAATTTATCTTAGATCACTATGTGATGAACAGGTTAGATAAGAGACCTATTATATGCCTCTTCTCCACCCAAGTGAGTATTTCAGACACTTTTCCTAAACATTTCCTAATTTTACTGCTGAAGCTTACAAATGTAGCACTTTTAAATCTTAATTTACCATTTCCTCTTCATTTAATGTGATAACTATGCTAGCTTCCTTCCTGGCTGGGATTCTACCACACCAATAGCATTTTCTGCTTTGGGAAGGATCAGGGAACTTGAATAATAAATTTAAAAATATGATTTCCCCATTATCATAGAACCATAGAAAAGTAGGGCTGAAAGGGACCTCCAGAGGTCATCCAGTCCACCTAAGCAAGTACATGGAAGCTTTTTGTCCAGTTTCATCCTAAATCAGGGGTAGGCAACCCCTGGCACACATTTTGCTTAGCACACGTACCTCAGGGCAGATGACAGGCGAGCTGTGAGGGGCCCAATCCTCATGGCAGTGCAGCCTCAGGCCCTTCCCCACCATCCGCCTTGAGGTACATGTGTACCCACCAGCAGAAATGAACCGGGCCAAGGCTTCATGGACCCTAGTGAAGCTGCTTGCAGACTCCCTGCCACGGGCTGCTAGCAGCCTGGGCTCCATGGCAGGCAGCAGGGGCCTGCCCAGAGCCCAGGCCAGCTGCAGCAAGAAGCCAGAAGTCTGCAAGTGGCTGCACTGGGGTCTGTGGAGCCCCAGCAGAGCTTATTGCTAGTGGCTGATGCACACGCGCCTTAGGGCAATGGTGGGAAAGGGGCTAGAGCTGCACTGCCACAACAAGGATCAGGCCCCTCATGCCTCTCCCATCAAATGCCCCCAGCACGCCAAAATCTTACAAGTTGAGGTTGCAGGTGTTTTTGGCACTCTGCCCAAAAACATTGCTGACCCTTGTTGTAGATGGACCCAACAACTACTGTTAAAGTAAAAAGCTAAAGGGTTGGAATATTCTTCCCCATAACAAAAAAGTCCCCAGTGTTCCCCTTGACCACAGGACATTAACACATCAAAATTAAGGTTAATAGAGAGAATAAAGTATGATGTTGCCCACCACATTTCCTGTTTTCATTGGTGTCCATGAGTCAGCAAAAATTGGGAACCAGTGACATAAATTCCATTTAGCAAGGCATTTAAGTACTTGCAAATCCCATTGAAATCTGTGGGGACTAATTATGCATTGAAATATGTTGCTGAACTTGGTCTCAAGCGACCCAAATGATAATGAAGAGCAAATTAGGCATAAATTTCCAATGTGACTGGGTAGCAAAAAATCACCATTTCAGTTTTGGATTGTAAGGGTGAAATCTAAACCTTGTTGTTTTTTGTTTTGGATTGTAAAGGTGAAACCTTGGCTAAGTGAAGGAAATGGACTTTTTAAGATATGTTATATGACCAGGACATCATATTTCTTCTTTCCATAGCTCTATAAAATTGCAATTGAGATATTATTATGTTGAGGTTATGGCAGATTATGGCCAAATATATTGCTGAATTCCAGGGTGTTTAGAGAAAGTTAACAAAGGCTTTTAGTGACTTGAAAGGACTGAGAAATTGAATTCGGTTATAGATTAGATTAGAAATGACTGAAGGAAGACATGGAAATCATCTATAAATATTTGAAGAGCATTAGGATGATTCAGACTGTTGGGCGGTATACATCTTAAATTCAAATATGATTTTATGAACTGCCTGTTACTATGTGCTGCCTTATGTTACGGAGATAAATGAGTGGTGTCATTTAGCAATTAGCCCATGAATTGGTTCATTGCTAAAGTTGATCAGCACCAGAATAGACTTTACCTGAGGAGGAAAAAAAATGGATCCTAGGTGAAGTGAATTTTTCCAATGTCTTTGCCAGGTTCAAAAAGTAGGACTGCACGTGTAGAAGCTGAGATGATTACTACAAAAGAACAAGATATTAAAAAAAAATCAGATGTTAGCACTGGACCTTAGATATCACAGAGCCTGAGAGATCTGGAGGCACTTCCATTAAAAGAAAAGAACCAAAGGATATGCTTTCTTAGGGGAATCCATTTTAACTGTTGGACCTCTTGAGGAGGAAAAAAACTAGAGAATTAAAGAGAGTCCATAACTGGAAGGACGAGTTATATGATTTTGAGCTCTGTAACAAGGTGCATGGCTCTGGGACTGGAACCCAACTGCAGGGGATTAGAGCCCAGCTCCTGCTTGCCTAGGAGTACTGAGCCAGCTGCAGGGATGATTGAATGGCCCTGGGGGAAGTTAAAAGTTCCCAGAGAGATGGCACTGAGAAGAAAGGTAACACTGAAGACTACAGTGAAGCCCTCCCCTGCATAGGAGAGGCTGGGTGGGTTGCTCATGTTTTGGTTATTCTGTTTAGTCTGAGGTAGGAAAGGTGGAAGCCTGGCTTCTGAGCCTAGCTAAAGGAGTAACAACCCGCTACAGGTTCTTTAGAGGACTCTAGTTTAAGTTAAAAGAAATGAACAAGTAGTTCCTAGAGCAGGGACTAGACATAAGACTGCCATGTTCTAGGGTGTGCCCTTACTATGAGCAACATTTTGTGTGCATGTGTCTTGTATTATGAAGTGCACAATAGCTGATATTCAACAGAAAGGGGAAAGAGTGCCCCATCCCTCACTTTACCTCTAGCCTGGTTGTTAGACACTTTCCAGGGAAGTGGCTGAAGTGGATTTAAATCCCCTCAAGCTGATGCAGGCCTAAAAACCATGTTTCCCAGTTCCTAGGCAAGTGTCCTAAGATATTATGTAAAAGATGGGGGACAACTCCTCCAGCTATGTTTTAAATGAAAGTGGCCATGGTAGCTGTGCTTTGTGCTGCACTCAGTAACTTCATGGAATGCTACACATGTTCTAAGCATGCCTGCCAGATTGGGCCCCTTGCAGGGGGTATAGGCTTGGGGATACCAAAGGCCAGATCCTATTCCACCCATTACGCTCCTAAGTAGATGTATGCACCTAAGTGTGATCCTTTTCCACTCTGCCTGAATGGTTGAAAAAGCACCAAGTCATTTATGTAGCACATTAAGTCATGCAAAGTAGAGCTGGAGAGGAAGAACCACATATGTTATGCATTAACTGCTTCTCAGGAAGTTGAGCAGGATGGATCATGATCTCATGATCATGATTTAGGTGCCTATTAGGTGGAATAAGATCTGGCCCTTAGTGTGTGAATCACAAATAGCCTTAGGCATAAGGTAGGTGTGGAGAGGTTCAGCTCATTCAAGGTGAAAGCACCACTGAGTATTTGCAGTAGCAGAACTTTAGGCACTGAAGTAACTTTTACCAGCAAAAATGTAGGTGCTTACAGAGTTTCTGTAGACCACTCGCCTGGATTTGGGCAATTAAATCCTGCCTAAATTGTATGTTAAGTAGCTATATGTTGTTATTTTTTGTTTTTTGTATCTGTCCCTTGGTATCTTCAAGGCTATTAGTTACAGTGCACATCTACACAAGATGTTTAGTGCAGTTACCTAATTAGTTCCATAGTAAATATCTCAGCTTCTACACGTGCAGCCCTATTAGGCCACAGAAAAAGAATAAATTCTGCAGCAGGTTAGTACTTGTAAATACAAGTACTATCCTGCTGCTGAGTTTTATCGTCTGCAGCAACACACACGTAGACACTGACCCAACTGGCTGCGGCATGAGGGTGCTTCAGTGTGGGGGCTGCCTGCCAGCTAGCCCCTCACTAGAGTACCCTTATGCTCTAGCCAGCCCCTCAGCAGCATGTTGCGCCAGGTCAGAGCAGCCCTAGGCTGGCAAGCTGAACCTCCAGGCCCCTTGCCAGCTGGGGATGCTCTGACCCGGCTCAAAATGCTGTGGTCCCGGGCACATGTGTAAATGCGGCGAGAGCAATACACACTTGTGCAGTATGCACCAGAGTTTATTGCTTCACATTAATATGCATGTGTAGATGGGCCCACAGCCAAGAACTAATTCATTCTCTCAGCACCCTTGTGAAATAGGTCAGTGTAGCTATCTCCCCACTTAACACAGAAGGATCAAGTAGTTTGCCACAGCCCCAAAGTGCAGAACTTGGGAGCCCCTGCTTTCCACTCCCATCCTAAGTCCAGCAGATGGTATGGATCAGCATTCCTCCTTCTTCTACTTCCCACACCTCACTTACCTCTGTTAAGATGCATTGTCTGCAGACCTACTGGCTACAGGGATCATTTTGGCAGCAGACCTGCCTTCTATATGTTGCCTCCCAAAATTTCTCAAGATGGGAGAAGAAGTGTGGGACATGAAAAGGCACCTAAGCCTTAGGTGTATCCCCTTTGACTAATCAAACTTCTCTTTCCATCCCAAATATATATTGCAAACTTTCCTGACCTTCATAGTTTCTCTCGCCAAAAGTTTGGAAATCCCTGCTCCTGCCTGTGGAAATCCTTTAAAAGATTTGTGGTCTGATCTACAGTTAACCAGCATAGGTATGCCATTAAAATTTAAGAGTGTGAAGAAATAACAGCAGCTAATCAACATAGCTATGATGACAAATATTGTAGTATAGACATAGGTTTGGCTAGTGGAAAAAAATAGTCCTTTTGATGGTATAGCTCAGTGGTGCTCACCTTTTTGGCTCCATGGGCCAGAGTGATGCAGGGCCAGTCCATGGGCCAGATCAGACCCCGAATGCCCGGATCAGGCCCCATGCTGCTGCCATTGGATCTTGTGTGCTGGGATCAGGCCCCACATGATGAGATCAGAGCCCCAGGACCTGCATTGCCTCTGCCTGGTCCTGCATGCTGGGATCAGGGCCCCAGGGCCCTGTGCCACCTCTACTCAGCCTTGTGCATTGGGAACAGGTCCTGCACTGCCCTGTGCACCCAATGTAGCATGCAAGGCCATGGCCCATGGGGCTCCCCACAGACCTACAGAGAGCCCCATTGAATGGATAGCACGGTGCCAGGGACCAGATCTAGCCCATTAGCCCACCATTAGTATAGTTTATTAATTCAGGGACCTGGTCTAAGGGAACTCTTTTGCTAGTATGAACTGCATCTCCACTCTTAAGGGCTTGCTCTATTGTAGACAGGCAAATATAAAACTCATAGGAACTGCTCGAGGTTTAACAAAGATCTATTTGTATATTCATTTGTAACATACTAAACACTGTCATAATGGAAAAGTAGCCAAACTGTAGTAAAGTTTGTATTGTGGAGTTCAGTTTTAACAAGAGCTTTAAAATGTACAGAGAATGTTTGTTTATGGAGTATGTTTGAGCCTTTACAGACAATACGTGCACCATGAAAAAGTAACATTTTAAATGGATGACAAATGAACCATCATTCATCAAATACCACTGCAATCTAGGAAAAATCTCCCTGAGTTAAAAAGAGGAAACGAGGAGTCTATGATCTGTATAAATTCCTGTGCAGGTCACTACCTTTATAACTGACTAAGGCCGTAAGCCCCACCTACAAGAGATCTAGGGAGGACCTGAACTCATCAGAACTTTAACAGTGAGCTCAGTCATGTTAAGCCAGTGCAGCTTCCCAGATGGCAGTCAGATGTGCTGATTTGTTGATGTGAAAGCATGTGGGATCACTGTACAGCTTTTGCATTAATGTGCGAGTTCGCTGTAAGTGGGATAAATATTGGGCTTTGGTATCTGGAAACAGAAGGGAAAGTCTTATGAAGTGTCAGTATGTGTGATCAACAGCACTGTAGGCAATATGACAGTGAAAAGGAATGCATGAGTCTTTGCCGATATATTTTTATTTCCATTTTTTTAAATTTTGGGTGGGTGGGGTGTGCTGCAGCCTTAGCTGTCACTAAATGTATTTTTTGTTGGCTAAAAAGGAAATAAAATTCTACCAAAGCTTATTATATTTTTCTACTAGTTTAATTAACAGAGACCATCTCCTGCTAATGCAGAGTTTCTTTTCCTGCCTTTTACCTAGTGTTACAGGAAGGATTCATACTGTGCCAGATACAGTGGATTTTTATTATACAGATAGGTTATTATCCTTGTATTGTAAGGATAGATCTGGGCCACCCTAAGGTATCCATAGCTGAACAATCACTACATGTACATGCATGAAACTGAACCTCTAAAGTCAGAGACGTGCAGAAAAACAAAATTTCCATTTTGCAAGGAGAGAGTGAATTCTGTGGGGCAATTTAACCCACAAGCAGGTTTAATTATTGTTAGCTCTAGTGGGCATATGAAGCTGTAACATTCTTTAACTGGAGCCATATGACTCTCACCCCTCTTCTCTCCAAAACAAGCAAATGATAAGAAAAGAAAGTTTTTCTTGGTATTAAAAGACAAGAAGCCCCAGCGATCAGCATGAGAGGGATAATCTTCATCTGCAATGGCAAGTAACTTTAGAAGGTGCTGTTAAATCATCACTGAGTGAAATTCAAAATCTAAGGAGGTTGGCCCTCTGCTTCTAGAAATGTTTCTTCCCTACTAGTGATCACAAAAGGCAAGACAAAAGCAGAAAGTATCCTGAAGATGGTGTTTCAATTATGAAACAAAACATTAATCTTAAGAACCAGAGGAGGATGTGTCATACTAATAGAACAGTGGAGCTCAATCTCTGGCCTGCAGGCCAGATCCAGCCCATGGAGCTGTGTCTTCTGGCACATGGGGCTCCCCACAGGTCCAGAAATTTGGCAGAGGGGGAGCAGTGGTAGTGTTAATTACCAGTCCCCTGCTGCCAAATTTCTGAACTTGTGGGCTGGGTAACTTGGCCCTGTGTGCTAGACAACCAGTCTGTGGTGGGGCCAGCACATAAGGTCACTCCATGGCCAGACCTGAGATGTGAGATCAGGCCACACATGGGATTGGACCAGCAGGCAGGATCTAGCTGGTGCACAAAATTGTACCTGTGCACTGACCCTGTGTACAGGATCCAGCCTATGGACTGGCCCCACACCACTCATCCAGCCCGCAGGGCTAGAAGTCTGACCACCATTGTTATAAAATAAAAAAACAGGAAAAGCTGCACCAGCTGATCAGTAGGAAGAACATTGGCTTCTCAGTAGTTCTCATATTTTGGTGTTTTTCAGACATGACTCATCAGATCATCCTTCTAAATGACAGCAAAAGCTTTCATACCAAAGAGAATAAAGAACAAGAAACAGGATGCCAATGTGATTTGCAAGTTAGGCCCTAAGCTTCTCCAAGGTAGTTACACTATGGTGTTGATTACTGGAAGCTGAATCAACTGACATGCAAGCTTTGTGCACCAATATTTATCACTGTTTTGAGAACTGTTGCTTTGAGAATAGTGCCAGGCAGCACAAAGATCGTTTCCAGTGTCTTATAAAGCAGGGGCTGGCAACTCACAGGCCAGTTCTGGCCCATGAAACTGCTGGGGCTTCTCTGGAGTTTTATGGAAAGGGGGTTTTGCCTTTGCAATGACCTGTATCAGGGAGAAGCGGCAGTGAATACATCTGGGTCAGAAGGCTGGTCTGCCTCAGACCAAGCTGTATTATTTCAGCCCACTGCTTCTGAAATGTTGCCAACTCCCTGCCTTAGGGCAAATGTGTACTTGCTTTTTCTGTTACTCCCACAGCTACTCCCACAGCTTCCTATGTGTTCTCTGCTGAAGAGTATCTTCAAGCACCTCTATGTGGTTTGCATTTTTTTATAAGGAAAAAAGGTATTGATAGGATTATGATGCCATTAGGAACAGCCATCTTCCTGGTGAGGCATCCCCTTCTTGCAGTTTATGGATCCCCATCCCATCCTCAGAGCATATGTGCAGAGGGGCTTCCTGAAGATCAGAGAAGAAGGGGGAGGCAGCTGAATTGCTGTTGCTGCCACCATGCTGTGTTGCATGGCATGCTCCTCTGCCTCCTTCAGATTTTGCTGCCTTTTACTAAAGATAGTGAGCAACAGAAGAGGGCCCTTTGGAAAGCCACTCTGATAATGTCTTGCTGTTTCTGACTGATGCCATGATGATACTTTCCAGGTGCTTCAGGTGTTCTTGGAACGTGTAGGTCATTGAATTAAGCAGTTCTATTGAGGAAGAAAAGATTGAAGTGTCATTAGCTGGGCAGCTTATCTGGTCTATGTTAAATCTCAAATCTCCAAATTCCCCCTTCCCAGATATGAAAATTGATGATCTGGTGCTAAAGAATACAATCCAGTCTTTCCTCAGCCAGTGAAGTGCTCAGAAATCAAAATGATTTTTCAGAGAAGAGATCTGATGAGCTGAAACTGGTAATTTTCAAACTAGTAAAATAAACTAATAAATCAAGGAACTTCAAAGGTGACAGAGGCAAAGATAGGAGTGAATGGTGCCCATTGGCCAGAAGTCAGCTTGGAAAGAGGCAGCCTCCTTGATCAGAAGGAAGTCCTCAGGGTATTCAGATTGCAAGCAGTTAAAAGTAAAAGGTGGTATTTGTCCCTTTGGGTGCGTCCACACATGCAAGCACATGTGCTTGCAGCAGCTCAAATAGAAGCAGTGCAAATTTGAGCCGGGGCTTTTTGCCTCAGCACACATGCTCAGACATGCACTTTGTTGTGAAGCAAACAGTGCCACTTAGGGCAAAAAAATCCTGCCTGGCTCCTCCTGAATCTGCAGTCAGGGGGAGCTAGAGTCCGGGGCCAGCACCTGTGCTGTCCCCAGCAGTATAAAAAGCTGCCCAGTCCTGGCCCCAGCAGTATAAAAACCTGCCCTGGCCAACAGCTCAGGGTTACTTGCCCTCAGGAGCTTCTGGGGTGCCCCTTCTGTGGACAGAGGGAAACCCTGGCACACATGACCCTCGAGTGCACCAGGCTGCAGCCCCTCTACCTCCACCTCCAGAGCCTCCTTCTGAGGTTCTGGTTGAATTTCACCCCCCCACCTTTTTGTTTTTGGTCACCCCATCCATGGCCCCACCAAGTCCTGGGATCTCCTGGTCAACCTCCTCCTGGCCCTGGCCAGGTGGGCCCTGTATTTGACCAGGAAGGAGGCTCTGGACAGAAAGGTACCTGGAGACTGTGGGGCCGCTTTCATCTCACTTGTCCGTGCATGTCTTTGGGTGGAGCACCAGTGGGCGGCGTCCACCGGCTCCTTGGATGCCTTTGAGGACCAGTGGGTGCAGCCTGGGGGGCTCTACTCAGTGTCCCCCTCAGGCACACTTATTTTCATGTTTTGACCCCTTGACTCACATGACACTCCTACCCTGGTTTTTTCATTTGTTGTCCCAAATATTTTGTCATGTCATCCATCCATTAGCCCCATACAATAGGAGCTATTAGTTAGCCACATGGGCCTCAGGGCCTGCAATAATTGGGTGATACAAATAGTCAGGAGCTTCTGGGGCCCAGCCAATTGGTATCTGGGGACACTAGCCCCTTGTGTCAGCTAGACTGCTGAAGCAGCATCCTAAATTCACTTTTTAAAATACCCCAAAATCCACATTCTTACACAATTAGAACAAAAGAGAGAGAGAGAAAGGGGGATTGATGAGATGGGCAATGTTTTATTGCTATATTTTCAATGTTAAAGAAATTTGGAAGCCTACCAGTGTTTCTAGCATCATAATTAAATAAATCCTAAATATCTATATGTTTTAATGTTTGGTTTTGGTTTCCCTATCACATGGTGAGTGTGTGATGCGGGGGATGCAGGGTTTGCAGGAGGGGGTGGAAAGGGGGCTGGGGAAATGTGAGTAGGTGTGGAGGGATTTGGGGGGATGTGAGTCACCGTGTGGGTAGGTGTGGGGGACTGTGGGTGTAGGGGCTGCTTAGGAGGGGTGGGTCCCCTGCATGAATAACACATGCCCTCAGCAGCTGGTGGGGCACAACAGCACTGGCAGCAGTGGGAGCATGGTGGTAGTGGTAAGCGGGGAGCTCCTGCAGATGCTGCTGGAGCTGTCAGCAGCGAGAGGAGGGGTGGCGAGCGGTGACCACCCACAGATACCGCTGCCAGCAACAGCAGTGGCCAGCGGTGAATTCTGACTGCCCACAGACACCACTGGCAGCAGAGTGCGGGGGATGTCAAGTGGTGACCACCCACAGGCATTGCCATTAGTGTCAGTGGCACCTTTTCTGAGGGGGTGCACCGCCACACTCAGGGGGTGCACATGCAACCACGCGCACTCCCTACACATCACCAATGGTCCCCTGCCCCCAACAGGGCAGAGCCCTCCCCGCAGCACATGGACTACCCTGCCTGCAGGGTCCCAGGCCCCCCCAGGGGCTACAGCTTCCCCCCAGCCCCAGCACTGGTCTCCAGCCCTCTGCTCATTCCCCTGCTCTTCTCCAGCCTCTGGACTCATTCCCCCCACCCCTGTTGGTTCCCCCAGCTCCCCGTTAATTCCCCTGCTCCCCACTCATTCCCCCATTCCTTGTTTGTTCCTCCCATTCCCTGTTTGTTCCCCTGCTCCCCATTCATTCCCCCTGTCACCTGTTCATTCCCCCATCTCCCATTCATTCCCCCCGTCCTCCATTTGTTCTTCCAGCTCCCCACTTGCTCTCCCAGGCCCGCCCCCCCACCTCACTGGCAGTAGCAGATGTAACCCAGGCGGTACTCTAAGAGGTACCTCTTCTCCAACTGAAGGGATCAAAGCAGGTGCACAAGCGTTGTGGGAGGTGTAGGGACTCTCCTCCCCCTATAGAGCAGAGCCAGACCACCAATGGGGATTTAACCATATACCTTTTAATGAGGGAACAATACTGGGAACATAACTAGTATAAACCAGGGGGGTATAGGGGACACTACAATGCCCCGAAGGGGCAGGATTCAATAAAGGTTAGACACTTACAATCATAGACATATTCATCCAGTTGACAAAAGACAGGGTTAACCAAAATGTAAAACACAAACCCCTTTGAGACTTTGCAAGAGGCACGTGTAGGAACAAAAAACTGTTCCCCATGCTGCAAATCTAGAGCGGGGGAGCAAAATTAGACCAATGGGGAGTGGGGAGAGTGAGCGGGGAGCTAGGGGAACGAACCAGGAACAGGGAGAATGAACAGGGTGGGGATATCCCCTGGGGATATCCAGGGATCGAACAATACCCTGGGGGGAAAAGACAGGTCAGGCATCTGCAGCATCTGTGGGCAGTCTAGGACCGAAGGCAACCGAAGGCTCAGTCCCCCACAGAGATTCTCTGGCACCCTGCGAGAGCATCTCTGTGGTTGACCCTTTCCCCAGTCCTGAAGCACACTGCTTGCCCATGTGGGGCAGGCAGCGGTGCAAGCTGCAGGGACTTGGACCTGGCTTCTGCCAGGTAAGTAGGGGGTTGGGGGGCTGGAGGAGGGGGGAGGGGACCTTCCTCAACTCCCTGTTTGTTCTCCCCATTCCCCATTCATTCCCCCCACTCCCGTTAGTTCCCCCTGTCCCCCATTTGTTCCCTTAGCCCCCTGCTTGCTCTCCCAGCCCCCTCATACTCACTGGCAGTAGCAGAGAACGAGCAGGAGGCTGGAGAGAGCATGGGAAGTCTCCAGCTTATCTCTAGGGACTTGTCTCCAGCCTCTTGCTCTCTCCAGCCCCCTGCTTGTTCCCCTGCTTGTCTCCAGCCTTGGGAGCTGGAGGCTGAAGACAACCTCCCGAGGCTGGAACAAGCAGGTTCCGGTTCTTTAGATTAATGTTTTGTTTCATAATTGAACCACCATCTTTAGCAGGGCAATGTCTCCAGGGGCTCTCTCCAGCCCCCTGATCATTCCTCTGCTTGTCTCCACCCTCCCAAGGCTGGAGACAAGCAGGGGAATGGTCAGGGGGCTGGAGAGAGCAGAAGGCTGGAGGCAAGCCCCTGGAGATAGGCTGGAGACTTCCACTGCTCTCTCCAGCCTCCTGCTCATTCTCTGTGTGACAGGCTGGATGGTAGCGACATAGCCCAGGGGTTTTGAAAGGGCAAAAGATGATTGGAGGACTTGGGATTCCCTTTCCTCACCAGGGATGAGCCAGGTGACTTTAGACCAGTCAGTCTTACCTCTATTCCTGGGAAAATGCTAGAGAAAATAATCAAAGAACACATTTGTGCAAGCCCAGCAAGGGGAACGATGCTGAGGGGAAACCAGCATGGGTTTGTCACAGGTAGATCCTGCCTGACAAACCTTGTAGCCTTCTATGACCAGGTCACACACTGACTGGATGCGGGAGCCGAGGCTGATGTCATCTTCCTGAACTTTAGGAAGGCCTTTGACACAGTCTCGCACCCTATCCTCATTGGGAAGCTAGCAGACTGTGGAGTGGACGCCTACACGGTCAGGTGGGTGGCTAACTGGCTTAGAAACTGCACCCAGAGAGTGGTGGTGGATGGTTCCTTCTCGGCCTGGAGGGAGGTGGGCAGTGGGGTCCCGCAAGGTTCGGTCCTCGGACTGATATTATTTAATATCTTCATCAGCAATTTGGACTAGGGTGTGGAGAGCACCCTCTCCAAGTTTGCTGATGATACCAAGTTATGGGGCAAAGTTAGTACAGCTGAGGGCAGGGAGCAGATTCAGACTGACCTGGACAGGTTGGATCAATGGGCAGAGAGAAATAGGATGTAATTTAATAAAGATAAATATAAGGTAGTCCACCTGGGAAGGAGGATCCCCCAGCACACCTATAGGTTGGGGAGTGTCCTTCTCAGCAGCTTGGAGGCAGAGAGGGATCTTGGAGTCATAATTGACTCCAAGATGAAAATGAGCCGGCAGTGTAACGAGGCCATCAACAAGGCCAATCGCACCTTGTCGTGCATTAGCAGGTGCATGACTAATAGATCAAAGGAGGTGATGCTCCCCCTCTGTGCGGCACTGGTCAGGCTGCAGTTGGAGTACTGTGTCCAGTTTTGGGCGCCACACTTCAAGAGGGACACGGGGAATCTCAAGAGGGTCCAGAGGACCACTCACATGATTAGTGGCCTTCATGATAGACCCTACGGGGGGAGGTTGGGAGAGCTGAATCTCTTCAGCCTTCACAAGAGACGGCTGAGGGGAGATCTTGTGGCCGCCTATAAATTTATTAGGGGAGGTCAACGGGGAATAGGGGAGGCACTGTTTACTAAGGCGCCCCAGGGAGTGACTAGGAATAAGGGGTGTAAACTAGTTGAGAGTGGATTTAGGTTAGATATTAGGAAGAAATTTTTCACAGTAAGGGTAGCCAGGATCTGGAATGGGCTTCCAAGAGAGGTGGTACTATCACCTAGCTTGGAGGTCTTCAAGAGGATGCTAGATAGTCACCTGGCTGGGGTCATCTGACCTCAGTTCTCTTTCCTGCCAGGGGCAGGGGGTCGGACACGATGATCCATTGTGGTCCCTTCCAACTCTACAATCTATGAATCTATGAACCAATCAGGCCGCAGAGACTCCATGTCCCCTGATTGGCCCTGTGGGTCACCTGGAGGGGGATAAAAGGGGCAGGGCAGCTGACTCAGGGAAGAGACCAGTGAGGGACCACAAGGAGCTGGCAAGAGCTGAGCCAGGGCGGCGGGAGCAGTTGCCCCAGAAGAGCCTGAAGGAGTGGGACCTGCAGGCAGCACTGGGGTCCTCAGCAGCACGGCATGCGGCTGGCAGGAGAGGCTCCTCACTGGGCTCCAGGATCCCCTATGAGAGGCTGTGGCCAGCAGGAGAGGCTCCCCTGCTCCAGCAAGATCTGAGCAGCGACCTGAGAGGTTCCCAGCTCTGCTTCCAGCTCCTCCAATCAGAGGCCAGGCAACTTGACGTGAGGCCAGGGCTCCAGGAAGGTCAAGACCCCTAGCAGCTTGGTGCAATACTAGTACTTGTGACTGTGTGGCAGAGTTTCTGCTTACTACGTGGGAGATTTGAGTTCAAGTCCCAGCTTTGGTGATTTGGGGTGAGTGAGCTAATAAGGAGATATTCTTCTTGCAGTGGAAAGGAGCCATTGTGTTTTCCCCCTTTCTCCCCCTCCAGGTACCTAGGCCCTGTATTCCTTGTAATTTGACATATTGTATTTTGTGCCTTTTGTATTTCCAGTAATACCAACCAGTATTGTTTGTTCTGTGTGGGGGGTGGAATTCTCTTGAAATTGCAGTGTAATTTTTGGAGAGGCACATGTGGGCTCATCTGGACGTGCCCCTGGAGAGCTGATCTTACTGTTCTGGGTATTCAGATGAGTAAATATTACTGGATAGATATGCTACTATTCAGAGCTTGTTCCAACCATCTCGTAACTTCTATTTATATCTCCGTTCCAATGACCTTTTAGTTAACTTTTGTTGTACCTGTCTTAGTGCAACGTTCATGTAAAAAAACAAAACTGTAGTACAATATAACATTGTAGTTTTCCTGTCACTGCCCTCCCCCAATCTTAAAATATGTTTAATATGCTTGTCAGCCAGCCCAACAAATCAAACGTAGAGTTTATAAGCCATACTGTATGGGAGACATGAGATACCAAAAAATAATAGTTCCAAAAATAGTTTAGTAAAAAGGAAAATAAACACCGTACATTTTAATTTTTTTTTCTGGTTTGGTTTGGTTTTTCATAAATGTTTTAGAAAAGCTGTAGCCTAGAATTAAATGTGATAAATAGGATTTTTGGTGGGATCAATTTGTTTTGGGGGAAGCTGGAGACTGAAAAAAATAGCCCAAAGCCAATTGCTGCTTCTGTAATATTGACATCATTTGCCTTCTTGCATGTTTGGGAACACACAATTAACATCACTTTGATTTGTCAATACTGTTGTCATCTTACCTCGTCTAACTATGTAAGCTTTAATTGCAATCTGAGTATCCTAGAAAATTAAAAAAGAAAGATTCTCTGAAAGTATCTTTTAAAAATTATTTATTTCACAGAGAGAGAGTCCCTTAGTGACTCTTAGTTATTTCTACATGCAGACATGACACATTTTGCAAGACAGTTCTGCCCTCAGGTTCTGAAATACTTGGCATGTACCCATTCATAGACACAAGAATAGAAAATGAGAGAATTAAAAAATGAAAAATGTCCTGGAGGCTAACTCCCAGCCATTATCTATATAGTTAGTTGCAAGTGAAGCTAAGACTAACATTTTCTCTCTCAACTCCACCTCAAAGAGTAATTATTTCCAGCTTTCATCCTCTGCTGACCTAGGCTTGACTATGAGCAGAAGCCTTCATCTTATCAACCTTGACTCATGAAATAAATTTGGAAAATGGTCTTTTTAATAATAAACATAGCCATGCATGCAGCCAGCTTAAAAAGACCTGTGCTAAATAGGTATGCAACCCTGAATGTCTTTCATGTCAAATCCTCATTTAATAAATGTATTTTCTATGGACAGATAACATCCAAGGAATGTTCTCAAACAGAAAGGAACTCTGTTCCTCTATGATCAAAGCATTCAATCCTCTTGCATCCTATAAAAGTTTATTAAGAATCTGTATCTTCAATTACTTAGTCATTCTGACTAACTATTTTAGACTTACTGAATCTGCCAGTGAAAGAACGTATGTACTTTGTACAGGTGTATATTCCATGGGGGTAGATGTTAAACATGCCCCTAGTAATGAAACTGCAAAGTGGCCATTGCCACACTGGAGACATAAAATATAAGAAAAGGAAATGAGGAAATAACCATTTATACCTAGAATAGTGTGAGGGTAATAGAGAAAAATACCATTTTTTTTCTTTATTTGCTATAAGTACTTGGTTAGAAATAAAGATAAAATCATTATTTCCCCGCCCAAAACTGAATCTTTTTTATCTCTATTAGTCATACTCTAATACTGAGAAAATAAATGCATATATTTTCCCAAGCAGACACAAAGGAGAACAGAATTTGTCAGGCCAGCAAAATATTCAAAGCTGTGTAAGTATATATGTATTCAATGCATGTTACTTCCCTTCTCTTCCCAAATGAGGTGTGGGTACATTCCATTTCACACAAGGGCATAATGATCTCTCTCCAAAAATTACATTGCAATTTCAAGAGAATTCCACCCCCCACACTCCCCAAACCCTTCTCCTGACTTATGCCTACAATAATAACATAGTACTACAGCTCTTGGCCCTTTTAGGAGAACACGGCTAATCAAAAACAATAAGCAGGTTTGCATTGGTTCACAGTTCAGATCACAGAAAATCAAACCTGAGGATTATAGGAGGAACCAAGGCAAATAACCAGCTAGTTGGTTTAAACTTGACCCTGCAACTTGGGTAATTGTAGTGTTATAATAAATGTCTTTCTGTATTGCTTTGTCATCAACCTTCAGTCCACAGGAAGTTTCACTCAGTGTTTCATTATTGTCAATGTTAGGTTCAAAAGTCTCACTCTTTGCTTCATTTTGTTGTCTTTATCAAAAAATTATTGGCAAGCAGATGGCAAGTCATTAACGAGATGTTTATGGATTGAATATCAAGGCCTCCAAAACCCAAATTAGTAAGGTAGAGAGACCATCTTTATAATTACACCTCTCATCAAAATCCAGCCCCTTAGGCTAGGGACAGAAGTTTCACTTCAACTGGTGGTATTCTTCTCTGTCCTACCAGTGAGCAGATGTGGAAGATGATGTGAGACCTGCATCAGAGAGATGGCAGCTTCGGGAATGGTGTCTCGAGGCAGGCTTCAGCTTCCTAGACAACAACCTGCACATCACGACGAGAGACATGTTCGGGTGGGATGGGCTTCACCTTTCTCCCAAAGGTAAGCGTGTGTTCTCATCTAGGTTGGCGGATCTCCTCCGGCGGGCTTTAAACTAGGGTTGTTGGGGGAAGGGAAAGATAAGGGTGGAGGAAGCCTTGGACCACTAAACCAAGCAACACCCACAAGAACAGCCCAGCCTAGACCAACAACAAGCAGAGCAAATACCCAGGTAAGCAACAGGGGCCTGGGCAGTACTGAGATTAGGGGGCCAGTGCACACATCTTCAGAAGGCCTCAAATGCCTCTACACAAACGGTCGTAGTATGGGGAACAAGCAGGAGGAACTTACCCTCCTGCTAGCTGACACCAAGCCAGACATAGTGGGGCTCACCAAAATGTGGTGGGACCCAACGCACAACTGGGAGGTGAATATCAAAGGCTATAGGCTGTACAGGAGGGATAGGACAGGGAGGAAAGGTGGAGGTGTGGCGCTCTACATCAAGGAGGAATATACATCCTCATCAAGTAGCACAAGGTCAGATGAGGGGCACACTGAAGTGCTCTGAGTTAGAATACAAGGAAGTCGAGGGGAAAGGGACTTAATGGTAGGGGGCTACTACAGACCACCCAACCAAGGGGAAGAGCTAGACCAGGAATTCTTAGCTCACAGAGGTAGTTAGGTCAAAAGATGTGGTCATCATGGGTGATCTGAACTTTCCAGACATCTGTTGGGAAAAGCAGTCAGCCAGGTCTGACCGCTCACGTAGGTTCCTACCCGAGATACAGGACCTCCATCTAACCCAGGAGGTGCATAGCCCCACCAGGGGAGACTACTTGTTGGACCTGGTGCTGGCCACAGGTGATGACCTGATGAGCGGTCTGTGAGTGCTCAACCACCTGGGCAACAACGATCATCGCCTGCTGGAATTCACCATCCAGTGCAAGGTGACAAAGGCCTGCAGCAAGGCAGCAGCCCTGGACTTCAGGAGGGCGGACTTCAATGAGGTAAGGAGAATAGTTGGGGAGGTACTGAGGTCCCGTAGGGGAGGGGAGTCGGGTGTCCAAGAACAGTGGTCATTCCTTAAGGAGATGATCCTCCAAGCCCAAAGGGAGGTAATCCCAACAAGGATCAAAAGGGGCAAGAGGGCGAAAAAGCCCCCATGGCTCACCAAAAGCATATGGGAAAGTCTCCTGGCTAAAAGGGAGGCGTACACCCAATGAAAGGGAGGGGCCATCACCAGGGGAGGACTATACCTCCATTGCTCAGGATTGTAGGGGGGCTGTTAGGAAGGTCAAGGCGGAGATGGAAATGGGACTAGCTACCTGGATCAAGGACAATGAGAAGTTCTTTTTTAAATACATAGGGGGTAAAAAGAAGGTTCCGGGTAATGTGGGGCCTCTGCAGGACACGCTAGAAAATCTGGTCATCACACTAGATGACAAAGCTAACCTATTTAACAATTTCTTTGCCTCCATTTTCCTAAGCGGGGACCAGATCAGCCTGCCCGCTGGGAACTCCTCAGGCCCCAGAGGAGGCGCACCCAAGCTTAGGGTCAGTGAGGATCTAGTCAGGGAACTTCTGGAGGGACTGGACGTATTTAAATCAACAGGTCCTGATGATCTCCACCCCAGAGTGCTGAGGGAATTAGCAGAGGTCATTGCGGGATCCCTGGCACGACTTTACGCGCATTCGTGGTGCTCTGGTGTGGTGCCAGAGGACTGGAAAAGGGCCAATGTGGTTCCCATTTTCAAAAAAGGGACGGAGGACGACCCAGGAAACTATAGGCCAGTTAGTCTTACCTCGATCCTGGGTAAGCTTTTTGAGAGAATTATCCTGGCGCATGTCCGTGAGGGGCCAGCAGAGGAGATAATGCTTAGGGGCAACCAACATGGGTTCATTAGAGGCAGGTTCTGTCAGACCAACCTGGTGGCCTTCTATGACCAGGTCACAAAATCCTTAGATGCACGGGTAGCAGCGGATGTAGTCTTTCTGGACTTTAGGAAGGTGTTCAACACTGTCTCCCACCCCATTCTCATTAAAAACTAGGGGACTGTGGCGTCGACACCTACACAGTCAAATGGGTCACTAACTGGCTGGAGGGTTGCACACAGAGAGTGGTGGTGGATGGGTCTTATTCGACCTGGAGGAATGTGGGCAGTGGGGTCCCCCAGGGTTCGGTCTTTGGGCCTGCACTGTTCAACATCTTCATCAGCAACTTGGACGAGGGGGTAAAAAGCACCCTGTTCAAACTCACTGATGACACTAAGTTGTGGGGGGAAGTGGGCACTCTAGAAGGAAGGAATAGGCTGCAATTGGACCTAGACAGGTTACAGGGGTGGGTGAATGAGAACAGGATGGGTTTCAACACAGACAAGTGCAAGGTGTTGCACCTGGGGAGGAAGAACCAGCAGCACACCTACAGGCTGGGGAACTCCCTTCTCATCAGTGCAGAGGCAGAAAAGGATCTTGGAAGCATTATTGATGCCAAAATGAACATGGGCCAGCGTGGTGGGGATGTGGTCAGGAAAGCCAACCACACCTTTTCATGCATCTACAGATGCATCTCAGGCAGGTCCAAGGAGGTGATCCTCCCCCTCTATGCAGCACTGGTCAGGCCACAGTTGGAGCACTGCATCCAGTACTGGGCTCCTCACTTCAGGAGGAATGTAGACAACTTGGAGCGGGTCCAGAGGAGGGCCACTCACATGATCAGGGGGCAGCAGGGCAGGGCCTATGAGGAGAGGCTAAGGGACCTGAACCTGTTCAGCCTCCATAAGAGAAGTCTGAGGGGGGATCTAGTGGCCTGTTACAAACTAGTCAGAGGGAACCAGCAGGCATTGGGGGAGTCCCTGTTCCCCCGAGCACTACCAGGAGTGATTAGAAATAATGGTCGCAAGCTGGCAGAGGGTAGATTCAGGCTAGACATCAGGAGGCGCTACTTCACAGTCAGGGCGGCTAGGATCTGGAACCAACTTCCAAGTGAAGTGGTGCTGGCTCCTAACCTGAGGGTCCTTAAGAGGAGGTTAGACAAACACCTTGCTGGGGTCATTTGACCCCAGTACTTTTTCCTGCCATGGCAGGGGGTCGGACTTGATGATCTGCTCAGGTCCCTTCTGACCCTACCAAATATGAAACTATGGTTTCAGTGATCAGAAACTGGTTTAAACCTGTAACAGAATAGAAGTTCTGTGCACATAAACCAGTTTCAAAATGCCTGAAACTGATTTAAGATAAACCTAGTTGAATGTAGTATCAGACTTTAACTGATTTGTGTCAAACCAGTTCATGAAACTTCTGTCCTAGACCCCTTCCTGGTTCAAGTTAAATCACAGTCCTCCAGCATCCCAGCATGCTTTGCAGCCCTGGGATGGGCTCTGCTGTTTAGTTCTGGCAGAGAAGGGTAGGAGGGGGAGGGAGGCAGGGACTACCTCCCTCCCAGGCAAACCCTAGCTGGGGTCTGAAGCTGGTGGGGGGGGTTTAAACCCCACTTCCCCTAAGTACAGAGCTACCCTGCCATACCAAACTTACTGTGGGCTGCAACTGTGTGGACTACAAATCCCAGAGGCACCTGGAAGCAGGAAGAAGAAGCGATGAGCAACCCTGCAGAGTCCTACTGCTGTGATTATGGACTGCAAATCCCAGAGACCTCAGGGGCAGCAGGAAGAAGCAGCAAACACAGCCCATGCTGGCTTTGTGCCAGAGAGCCATGCTCTAGCGCCCCCCCCCCCCGGTTCCTGGCCTGAGTTACTGCAGGCATGCGGCTGTAAAAACTAAATGTCTGCTCACTTGTTAGTCAGTTTAATCTCTGCAGTTTAGACTAACCTGCAAAGATTGAATTGATTCAACCTTGGGCTTTTTGACTGTCTGTACTTAGCCTACCTGTTATAGTGCATGAATCTTACTTTTGTCTATTGACTATTCATGTCTTTATATTTTCCTTTTTTTTAAATTCTTCCTTAATAAAAATATTTCAAGAGCTACTTTTGCAGGAAGTGGTACATACCATTCACAAAAGTGCCAAGTTTTTCTTTGTATTTGGAGTTGGTTGTGCTCTATATATTGTTCCTAAGTCCCTTTTCCAATAATATATCCCATAGAATAGGATGGGCAAAATACAGCCTGGGGCCCAGATCTGGCCCAGCAAGGGGCTCTATCCAGCCCACAGCAGCTCCCTCAACACTGCCCAGTCCAGGCACAGGGGGCAGCCTGGGTTGTAGATCATATGGTCAGTCCTGCTGTCCCCAAACATGTGGCAGGGTAAGGGCAGCGCAATGGCTGGACTCAAATTCCTGGCAGTCCCCATGGCAACAGCTCCTTCTGTTGCCACTGCTGCCACCACAAGACTGAACCCCACTGCCTGGGCACCCCGGCCCACCCACCCCACATCCATCACTGGAGGCACCAGATGGAGCAGGTGGACAGGTGAGCAGGGCCTTTATGGATACCAGCTGGGACCCACGTGAACAGGGTGCGCTCAGCTGGACTTATGGGATGGGGTCATGGGTGGGCAAGGAGCAGCATTCAGGAGTGGGATGGGTGGACTGGGGCCATGAAAATGGGGCAGGGACAGTGCAGGGCCAGGGCCCAGGGAAGATGTACTAACTGCTCCCCACAGATCCCTGCCCACAGAACAGATGCCAATCATAGGGACAAGCAGGGAGCAGACAGTGGCTCTGCCCTGGACCCCAAACCCACAGTGTCATAGCTCCATGATTCCAGCCCTGGCCCCTGTTTACCCATTCCACCCCTGGATACTACTTTCCCACCTGCCTGTGACGCCATCCCACCTGCTCAGCAGAGCACACCCTGCCCACAGGGGTCCTGGGCTAGTCTCTATGGAGACCCCACCCACCTGCTCTGTCCAGCATGCCTGGCAGTGGGTGTGGGGCTTATGGGTCCAGGGCTGGATAGAATTAATTGTGCCCCACCACCTGCCACACCGGGCCCATTCAGCACCCTCCCACCCCTGGAACAGCTCACCAAAACGCCTTAAGTGGCCTTCCAGCCCAAATAATTGCCTACCCCTGCTATAGGATGTCCTAGATGTGCAGTGTGACCAAACTAATGTTTCAGGGGAGACCTTTGGGAGTTTCTGACACTGGAGGGCTTGACTCACAATCTTAACACTGTGCTCCCACTTGTCCTTTTCTTTTAAATGAAACAATTCATTTTGCTTTTCATGGACATTTGCAAAGATCTCTCCTCACCTGGCTAGCAGACTACAGAACAGGTTTTCATGCCCAGTGACTTAATTGCATGTTGCTTACTGTAAATATGAATGTATTTCCCTAGGTATGTGCTAACTAGGATATGCCTCCTACATTCCCTGCAGTGTGAAAGCATATTAGTATAAAAGTTCCTATAATGTTTATCTGAAATCATAACCCACTGGGGTGTGTTCTGGTTGTACTTACATAGTTCAATACCCCCTTTTCTCATTTCCAAAAACAGCTTTTCAATATTTTATACATAATCATCTTAGCCTAAAGATATACTATTTGGCAGGATTTCTTAACAGCCTATTCAGACATGGTTGTACTTAAGCCAAAAGCGCTGATGAAACAATTAACAAAATAACATAATAAAATAAACTCTGTCAATATAATATAATCATTCTTGGCTCATGATACTTCCTAGTCTCAATGCAGACCAGGCTATCAATTTTATTTGCATAGATGGTGAAATTTACTCCTATGCCAAGGTTCAGTAAAGGTCTATGCATCATTCAAGACCTCATGCTGGCCTTCTAGACTAGGGGTGAATTCCATTCAGACAGTATCTTTATTGTTCTAGTTTTAGTGTGATATGTAAAAAATACTTAGGTTGGTTAGTTTGGGATGACTAAATTGTCTGGCTTTTCTTTTCCATAAAATTATAATGAATGTAATTGCATTGTAATTTTGATCTATATCCTTCAGGGTATGTTACTGTTCCATTGGGATCTATGGCAGATTTCCCATTGACTATAGTGGAAGCAGGCCCCTAAGCAAGGTGGGATTATACCCCTCTGCTAATAAAAGCAATTATGCAAAAATTCTAACTTCATATTGATGGTAATAGAAGAGAATATCTGAGATAAAAAGAACCATGAAAGCTTCCTGAAGGCAGAGCTTACTGAGAATAAATATATTGTCTCTTTAGCACTTTCTTTACTTGAAAGGTAAATTAAAAAAAAAAATCAGTTTGATTCAATAACAAGTCTGTTGGTTTGCACAAAATATGGTACCTAGCTCTGAAAAATAGCATCCATTGATCTCTGTATGCAGCATTTGCATAGGCTGTCAAACACTTTCAAGTAGACATTTTAGATATTTAGATGGCATTTCACAAATTATACCATATATGTCTGAAAACATGTAAGTCTGTTTCATCCTTTTGGCTAAAGGCAAGGCATGGAAGCATGCAAGTTAAAAAGGTAGGACAAGTTATTCATAAATGGCTGGTGATTTGTGTGTAATACTCTTTGGATTTGAGAAATTTCAAAGACATATGTTTCAGGAGGTGGATGCTCTACTCTTTCTGAAAGTCAGACCCATTGCCTAAGCTTGCTACCCTGAACGTGAGCAACACTCAGAATGACTAGTTATTTTTGGCCACGTTTTTCATTCAGCACTGTTCAGATCTGTAGTATTTTTCAAAGGAAGAGTATTATCTGGCAAAAGAACAGGAATCTAAGACTGAATTTCTAGTTTCTCTTCTACCAACATTATGTGTAGCCTCAGTAGCATAGGGGCACAGCTGGATGCATGGAGGACAGAGGAAGCAGTGACTTTTGGTTGGGGGCAGTCACTTTTTGCCCCTCCCCCAGCCCAAGTCAGTGCCCAGGATAGGTTGCCCATTTGTCTGTTCTAGTTACACCAGTAGGTAGCCTTACGTGAGTCACTTCAAGTTGGATTTTTCATGTGTTCACCACTGGACTAAGCCTACTCAGTAATGCTGTTATCTGTAATGCCAGGAGAAAGAGCCTAATTAAAGTCAAAGATGTAGTGAGGCCTTGTATGTAGTGTGAGGCCTAATAAATTTAGCAAAGCCTTGTAGAGTGGTAGTAGGCCCTGTGGCATAGTAAAAATTAATCCTATCAGAAGAATGCAAGGCTTGTACTGCTATTGGTCAGTCCTAAAGAAAGTTTGTAGTGGGAGAATCTGAATGGCTGTAAATTATCAGCCTAGCTCAGAAGTTATAAATTGGCTGGCACATCCAGAAATCATTTAGAAGGAAGATGCAGCTCTGTAAAAGAAGCTCCTGATTTAAGATTGGCTGCTGGCCTGGATTCGGTAGGCCCGTGGATCTTGAGGAGCCCAAGGACTGAATACCAGGGTCCTTCCCAGTACCCCTCAGACAGTGCTGTTCAGGGACACCTGACTTCGCTGAGCTTTGCAGAAGAGAAACTTGTCATACATCAGGCATCAGAGGGGACTGCCAATAAGTTGCTGAGTTGAATTATTATTGTCTGTTCTTGTTTTGTTATTTACGCGTAGTTGTGTGTTTGTTAAGTCAATAAACCTTTCTTACCTTTCTACCCCTGACCACACTCTCAATCCTGAACCCTCTGCAGGTGGCTGGAACAGATGTTTCTTCATCTTCTAATTTGGACAGATGATGTTGGCCTACTTCATGGGAATGCTGCAAGGTTCTAACAAAGTTTTGCAAAATGACACCTTAAATGGAAGTTTCTTTAGAAGTAAAGTGATATTGAATCAATATATATCTAACTAATAATTATAATATTGAGGTGGATGCCTTAAAGGTCATTAAATAAGCAGTTATTCCATGGAAAATATTATGATAAATGGACAAAATAATAAAAAGATTCCCTTTGGAATGGGGCTGTTTAACGGAGCAGTTTCATGTAACAGATTTTCCTAGCAATAAATTCAGTTTCTTCTATAAACACAGTAATAGGAGAAATTATTGATTTATCATAGACTAATACCCCAATAGAGCTCATCAAATCAAAATTAGAGCCATTATAAAACCATTGTTTATTTAATATTAGTGAAACATTAATTTTAATGCATGTTCAAAATGCATAAAGTCATCTTACTAGCTGTACTTGGACAAGCTTAAGGAAAGCACCCTTATGGAAAGAGTTTCTTTAGAATGATAACTGGAGAGAGAGAACATGTGGGTAACTATACTATGTAGTTTATTTGTATATCTGTTGTATATTTGCATGTTAATTCCACAAGAATCATATCTCCTCATCTTATTTAGTAGCCTGGCGTGGTTTCCTCTTTGACCAGAAAAAATAAACATATAATTGTTTGGAAACTATGTGGACTTGCCAAAATATAGACTCATGTGCAGGGAAGGGGACAGAAGTTCACATTGTAATATGACCATTGGGAGTTGCACATGCTGTCCTAAGCTGCTCAAATAAAGTTGTTTATCTTAGTTACCCTCGCTCTTTTCTTGGGAGAGAAAAATGAATTATTTGCCAATGAGGGGAATGATGTTCCCTGTTGATGTATCAGGGTTCTGACTGTGAAAACAGTGTTTTGTTTGGGTTTTTTTATATAATCCCTTCTTTCCCAGTAATTTGAAGGACAAATTAAAGAGTAAATTGAAGGGGGTGGGGAGATTTGCCAAGCATTGAAGTCAATAGAGCTAAAAGACCTAAAACACCTAAGGATTTGGCCTACTTTCTTCCGTGTTTCTGAATTTTGGCTATAACAAGCTGGGAACCCTCACTTATCAAAAAAGAATATAATTTCCCTCTTCTTTTTCCCTCTTCTTTTCTTTGTAAACATATTGTGTCAAATCCGCAGCCATGTATAAAAAGCCTTAAAAGATCATGCATACATAGTTTTTTAGTTCACACACCTGCCTGGGAGCTGGACATGAGTGTCTGGTGTGTATCTTTGATGAGAAGAATAATGTGGTGCACGGCTCCCATTCTTATACATCTTAAAGTGTATTGGCCATGGTACAAAAACACATTAAGTGGTATCTGCATGTCCATTACTCTAATTCAAAAAATGTGTCAAGATAGGCATGATTCATAAAAATTGTGACAGGTGCTAGCTCCACACACCAGTTGCATATTCCTTGCTTAGCTAATATTTTCCTGATATAGATTCATAGATTGTAAGGTCAGAAGGGACCTTGGAAGATCATCAGGTCTAGCCCCCAGCACCAAGCAGAAAAGATAACTTGGGGGTCACGTGACCCCAGGAAGGGGTATACCTGATATACAATTTGTTGGTTTGCTTCAGGTGCTAGGTGAGGTGAAAAAATGCACTTGTACGCACAAGTACCTCTCTTTACCAACCAGCTATATTCCTTTATATGCTCTATGCTGAGTGGAAAAGAATGCTGAGATACTTGGAAAGAATCATCTGGAAAGATAAGCCTCAATGCAAAGAGTTGTTTGCCATTTGAGCAATACCACAGAGCAATGTCACATGGATATATAAAACCCCACTGAAAAGAACAGCTGAGGTCTGGTGATCACAGCATGGTTTTATTACAGGAACACTTTTCTGACTCATTGGGATGATATGGTAAGTGAATTAAAAATCAGCTTTGCTCAAATGCTATCTGGATTGCACCTGATGACGGAGATCCTTCACAAATCACAGGGCATTTTTGTTCAGATGACTGGGGTTTTTTTGTTTGGGGTTGTTGGGGGGGTTTTTTTTGGGGGGGGGAGGGGGTTGTGGTACTGATAGAACTATTTTGATAGAACTGTTTCTGACTGCTGAGTTGTTTGTGGCAATAAAGTTGCATTGTCAGGCTAGCCTATTGCAATGATCTTTATTTTGACCTGCCCTTGAAAGCCACATTCGGAAATGCAGGTTCTGTAGAACAGCTTCTCAAGAACTTTGGCTCACAAGAGTCCAGAGACTTTCTCTCTTCAGGCTACATTGCCTGGATGTAAATCAGTACCTGTACTTCATCATTGTGTACTGGCCACCAGGTTTTACACTTATATTAATAACATCCCTAAAAAACACAAATTGAGGTCAACAGAGGAGACTATGATTCTGTGTTTTGGAAAGCATCTGAGATTATTGGTACTGTTATCACTGACCTTCCTGAAATACATTAATCCTGGCAGCTATAGGAGAAAGAAGGAAGCATGGTCTCTTCTTCCTTACAAACACAGAGATCTGTAAAGTTATGGACAAATATACCTCTTAACCTCTTTAAAAGAGGATAGAAAGCTGACATTTGGGGGCATACATCAGCTGTTGTGCCCCTTTAGTTTGCTTCTTTAAAATAAGAACAGATGTTGCAGTTATCCTTAGATAAACTGTGCCTCTGTTTATTCCAGAAGAAAAATATCTTGGGATTGACATGTACATACATCATCCTTCTAATCAGGTCTTAATGAACAGTCTGAATACACTGCTGCTTTTCTGCCATTGATTCAATGATTCAATCCTAGGATAGCTATACAGATGCACTTTGCAAAATCCTGGGATAAACTACCACCTCTAATCCAAGAAACTTTTAAGATTTACCCCAGGGCAATACACCTGGGTGCCTATTTGACTGTACTTTGTGCAAGAATAAAATGGTTTATCCTGGGATAAACATGACATCTGTTTGTAGTTGTGCGGGCCGGGAGCGGTCTGAGGCCCTTTTTCTGCGTGGCGGGCTGTGGCCAGCAGCCCGGACACGCCGGGTCGGGGAAGGCAGGCGGCACACTAGAATTAGGCACGGACGCTTAGTGGTTGATTTAAGATTATTTTACTTACACCGAAGATGGTCGCAGTGCAGGCAGGAAAACTTGCTTGAGTTGCAGTTACAAAACAAAACAAGACTCGAACCTGCAGAACATGAGGGTACGTCACAATGGGGTTTCGGCAACGGGAAGATGAACAAAAACCTCGAGAGTACGTCGCAATGGGGTTTCGGGGACGGGAAGATAAACCTGCAGGACTTGAACCCGGGTAGAGCTCTGGATTCACTCACATGAAGTTTGCTAGGCTCCATGGAACTTTGCGCACAGGGAAGGGTACGTCGAGGGATCAGGCGGCGACAGGGAGAGGCAAGAGGTTGATCAGACCCCTATAGCCTTCTTGAGATACACGCTGGGTCCGATAGGCTCCACAGCGCTTAGAGATCTTCACGAGATGTGAAGTTCTCCTCCTCCTGATAGTTGTGGAGTCCTCCAACTTGAGCGGAAACCGCTCAAGCCTCTTATATGGCTAGCAAGCCAATCGCTAGCTGCCACGTAGGAATAATTTAGAACTGGCCAATAGTGGGGCACAAATTTAAATACAAATGGCGGGAACTCCTTGCAGCGTGCATTTCCCTTTTTTCAACCTAGAAATGCACCCTGCAAAGAAAGCTACGAGTGGCGGGAAATAATTCAGCAGTGCCGAAGCGCACACAAACAAAAATCACACCCTTGGGTTGTGACAGTAGTATCAGTGATACAAGTTAGTTCAGGGATGTTCAACCCCCAGTCTGTGGGCCAGATCCAGCCCCCAGTACCATGTCATCTGGCCTGAGGGGCTCCCCATGGTCTGTAGCCCTAAGCGCTAGATCAGGCATGCAGGGCAGCGTGGGACCTGATCCCAGTACACGAGGTTGGACAGAGGTGACAGGGGCTGCAGGGTCCCAATCCCAGCATGTGGGACAAAGCAGAGGCAGTAGGGACCCCAGAGCCCAATCCCAGCATGTGGGACTGGGTGGGGGCAGTATGGGGCCTCAGGGCCCAATCCCAGCACATGGGGCCAGGCAAGTCCACCTGGAGCCCTGTTGGATCTTGTGGGTCCAACCAGCCCTGTGGCACTCATCTGGCCCATGAAGCCAAAACGCTGAACACCAGAGAGTTAGTTAGTTAGTTCTCAGTGAAGCCAAGTTAATATTTTAAGTTTTGCTACACTTATATCACTACAGGAACATGCACACATGACAGTTACATCATACTAGCTTATGTTGATACTCCCTCCAGGGTGCCTGGGACCCTGAGCAGGGGGACTGTGGCCCTCCAGGGTGCCTGGGACCCTGGGAAGGGGGACTGGGGCCCTCCAGGGGAGGCTGGGACCCTGGGTGGGGGTGCTGTGGTGCTCCAGGGTGCCTGGGACCCTAGGCAAGTGGGCTGTGGCCATCCAGGTGGAACTGGGACACTGGGCGGGTGAGCTGTGGCCCTCCAGGGTTCCTGGAACCCTGAAGCAGCTGGAACCCTGTGGGGGATAGGGGCTGTGGCCCTCCAGGAGGGAGCTGGGGCCCTGTGGGGGGTGCATTCCATGTGCTGTGTGGGGGGGGGGGAGAGAGAGAGAGAGAGAGTGAGCAATTAGTTAGGCAATGCTTTATTGGTATATTTACAATGTTAAAGCAATGGGGAAGCCTACCAGTGTCTCTATCATCATGATAAAATACATTCTAAATACTTATATGTGTTGATGTGTAATTTTGGATTTCTTTGCACATGATGGGTGTGTGCTGGGGGGATGTGGTGTTTGCAGGAAGGGGGTGGAAAGGGTGTGGGGGAAGGCGGGTGAGTGTGTGTGGAGGGATATGGGTTGATGTGTGGGTAGGTGTGGCACAATTGCTGGCGGACTGTGGGTGTGGGGGACCTTGTGGGGAAGCTGCTCAGCAGGGGTGGGTCCCCTGGTGCCTGCAGGGTGCAACCCCCCCACAGCACATGGAATGCCCCCCCCCACAGGGTCCCAGCTCCCCCTGGAGGGCCACAGCCCCCCTACCCAGGGTCCCAGCTCCGCCCCTGGAGGGCCACAGTCCACCCACCCAGGGTCCCAGCTCCTCCTGGAGAGCCCCAGCCTCCCTGCTCAGGGTCCCAGGCACCCTGGAGGGCCACAGCCCCCCTGTCCAGGGTCCCAGCTCCCCTCTGGAGGGCCACAGCCCTGCTACCCAGCATGGGTTCATTAGGGGCAGGTCCTGTCAGATCAACCTGATTGCCTTCTATGATCAGGTCACAAAATCATTGGACACAGGTGTCGTGGTGGATGTAGTCTTTCTGGACTTCAGGAAGGCCTTTGACACTCTCTCACCCCATTCTCATTAAAAAGCTAGGTGACTGTGGCATTGATGCCTACACAGTCAGATGGGTCGCAAATTGGCTGAGGAACTGCACCCAGAGAGTGGTGGTGGACGGGTCATATTCGACCTGGAGGGATGTGGGCAGTGGGGTCCCCCAGGGCTCAGTCCTTGGGCCTGCACTGTTTAATCTCTTTATTAGCGACTTGGACAAGGTGGTATAAAACACCATGTTTAAATACGCGGATGACACCAAGATTTGGGGTAAGGTGGGCACACTAGAAGGGAGGGACAGGATACAACTGGACCTGGACAGGTTACAGGGGTGGGCAAATGAGAATAGGATGGGATTCAATACTAACAAGTTCAGGGTACTGCACTTGGGCAGTAAGAACCAGTAGCATACCTATAAGCTGGGGAACTCCCTTCTCGAAAGCACAGTGTCAGAAAGAGATCTTGGAGTCATTATTGATTCCAAAATGAACATGGGCCGCCAACGTGAGGACATGGACAGTAAGGCCAACTGCACCTTGTCATGCATCCACAGATGTATCACAAGCAGGACCAAAGAGGTGATCCTCCCCCTCTATGTGACACTGCTCAGGCCACAGTTGGAGTACTGCGTCCAATCCTGGGCGTTGCACTTTAGGAGAGATGTGGCCAGCATCGAGAGGGTCCAGAGGAGGGCCACTCACATGATCTGGGGACAGCAGGGCAGGCCCTATGAGGAGAGGCTACGGGACCTGAACCTGTTCAGCCTTCACAAGAGAAGGCTGAGAAGGGACCTGGTGGCCATCTACAAACTTACCAGGGGGGACCAGCGGGGAATGGGAGAGACCGTGTTCACCCATGCACCTCCCAGAGTAACAAAGAATAACAGCCATAAGTTGTTTGAGAGTAGGTTTAGGCTGGACATTAGAAGACACTATTTCACAGTCAGGGCAGCTAGGATCTGGAACCAACTTCCAAGGGAAGTGGTGCTGGCTCCTACCCTGGGGGTCTTTAAGAGAAGTCTTGACGATTACCTAGCTGGGGTCATATGAGCCCACTATTCTCTCCTGCCCAGGGCAGGGGGTCGGACTTGATGATCTACTTAGTGTGCAGGCCGGGTCAGGCCCCGGGCCCTTTTCGTCGCTCTGCACACGGGCTGTGGCCGGCAGCCCGGGCAGGCCGGGTCGGAGAGGGCGGGCGCCGAGCTAAAATTAGGCACAGACACGTAACGGTTGATTTTAAGAGTGTTTACTTACACCGAGATGGTCGCGGTGCAGGCTGAGAACTTGCTTGAGTTGCGGTTACAACAGAAAACACAAACACACGTGGAGTTTGCTAGGCTCCACGCAGACAGAACTCGAACAATCACGTGGAGTTTGCTAGGCTCCACGCAGACAGAACTCCGGATGTCCAGGACAAGCGCGCATAAAACTCGTCAATACGTCTTACAGAAGGCTCCGTTCGAAGACGGGAAGAGGTGGGCAGTGGATCAGGCCGCCAAACTCCTCTGAGCAACACACAGGGTTTCTATTACCCTGCCGCGCACACCCAGAGTCCCCATGAGATGGATGCGGAGTCCTCTTCGGCTTGGGCGGAAACTGCTCAAGCCTCTTATACGGCTAGCAGGCCAATCGCTAGCTGCCACATGGGAATAATTTAGCACTAGCCAATTGTGGGGCACGAATTTGCATACGAAGAGCGGGAACTCCTTTGCACCGTGCATTTCTGTGTCGCAAAGAAAATGCACCCTGCAAAGTGGCGGGAACACTCCTTTGCACGCGGGTTCTCTGCGCAGCAGAACTCCTCCGTGCAATGAAGCTGTAAACCCACGGGGATAATTCTTAGTGCCGAAGCACACACAAAAAATCAGACCTTTGGGTCATGACACTTAGGTCCCTTCTGACCCTACATCTATGAATCTATAAATCTACCCAGGATCCCAGCTCCCCCCTGGAGGGCACCAACCCCCCTGGCTAGGGTCCATAACTTACCTTTGGCAGCAGCAGCAGGAGTGGGGCACTCTGAGCCATGGCAGCAGGACCCAGCACAGCACGCAGGGACCACACGCTGGGTCCAGCTGGGTCCTGCCACCCTTGGGGCCCCTCTGCCACCTGGCTGGGCAAGGCCCATGGCAGCAGGACCCAGTGTGGTGCACGGGGACTGCGCACCGCACCCACTGGGTCATGCTGGCCCTGGGGCTGCTCCTCCCGAGGGTGGCAGGACCCGGCTGGGCAGGGGTCGGGGGCGAGGGCCAGGCATGTCAGGGATCAGGGGGGCTGGGGGAGTGGGCAGGGCCAGCAGGGGTCCCCCCCATGGTCCCTTCCCCCTTCCTCCAGCCCCCCAACCCCTTACTCACCAGCACTGGAGCCCTGGTGCTGAACACGCGGCCTGGTTGACCATGCGCTTCAGCATCAGGGTGAGGGGCCAACCACAGAGACATTCTGGCAGCCAGTGTGTCTCCCTGAAGGACCCAGCCTCCGGTTGCCTCAGGGTACAGTCTGGGACCATGCACTGCCCTGCTTCTTTTTGCTTAATTTTTTTTAGACCCCTGGATATCCAGGGGTCTAATTTTCTCCCCATGCTGCAAATTTGCAGCGCGGGGAACATTTGTTGTTCCTGGGGTTTGAGGCGGGGTAAGAGACACATGCACGCTCATCCGGACGTGCCCTATGAGTCCCAGAGCACCTAAGAATCTTAAATACATTTCTACACTTAACCACAGGGACACTGCATCATAGTGGAGAGTGATATACCTTGTCTTTGCGTGCAATCCCTCAAATTTGTCCTTAACTTTCCTAAGCACGTAGCCCTGGTGGTTTACAATGGGTAGCCTGTAATAGCTTGTAAGGATCTTGTCTTCTGTAGGGAATGGCAGGTCAGTCAGCAACTAAAAAGTTGTAACCACAGAAGTGCCGCCTTCAATGAATTCCAGAGAATACAGACTTTTATTAAGTGACATCAAGCAACACAGAGAAATCCAAAGGAACAAATCCATCAGAAATTAAAGGACCAATCAAGCATGTATTGCAAGCAGGTGGTTCCCACTTAGGAGAGAATAACTTAAGAGGAGTCAGCAGCCTGAATTGTACTGTCCCCTGTCTTTTACATCTGCTGAAGGCATTAACAGCGGGACCGGAAATAAGAGTATCAGTGGATAAAGTATGTCAACATAGTAGGCTACAACTATCACGAGCTGTGCCAGGCTCTTAAGAGGGCGCAGCCAAATATAACCCAGAACACTGTGTGTTTCTCTGTGACAGATTAGCTTCAGGGTAGTTGCATCCCTTTCCCACATCAGGTGCACACAGTGAGGAGAATGCAGTTCCTTCGCACATAATGACTGTTACTGCACAACATGCTGTCTGTCTTGCAGTCATTTCACAGTTAGAAATGAAGGAGTGAAGATCACAGAAAACAGAGATAAATATCCTGGATGCTTCTACTTCAGCTTCTGCTTCTGTACTGCCATCAAACTTTTTACAGTGGCTCAAAGGCGACGAAAGGCAGTGTCTCTTTTCACCCTAAGAGAGTTGTCCTGCTGCAGGCAAGAGCCAAGCCACTGCATAAAATAGTTCTGGCAAAGGAATCACATAGGCCTTGATCTGGGAATCCCTGGTGAATTTGAGAGACTTTTATGAGGCCAACAGTCATGTGACAGTGTGGTTGAACATAAAATACCAGTGGGTGTTTTCAGAAATGTAATTGCTGATCTGTGACCCACTTCATGTTTTTAGGTCGTGCTCTTTCTCCATGTTTGTTTTCATTGGAAGCAGTCAGTCCCCAGTGAACATGATCTTGCACATTTATCTGAAGGAAATCTGTAACTACTCTCTACATGTTAAACTAGTGACAGGCTGAGGACCACAAGCTGGAGGCCTACATTCCCAGGGCCAATCTGTTTTTTAGATTTCAGACTAATGCTAGGATGATCAAAGTGAGAAAAAGGGATTCAATCAATGTACTCAGCCTCAATACGCACACTAGTGTGTCTTGGAGTGGCTGTGTTGCCCTCCAGTTCAACTCTTTAGGGATAAAGACCGTTTATACATTTTAAAATACCATAGTACAATGCCAGCTGATTCTTTATCTAAGGGGTGTAAGGAAAAAAAGCAGTTTGGAATCTGAAAGTAAATGACTGGGGATGTAATTTTGAGATCTCTGGCTGAAAAGTGCTATGCAAGTGCCATCTTAAAAAGATCTGGCAGCAGACTCTTTGCTGAATTGTTCTTTCTGCTGGGTTCATCCATCCCTCAGAGTGCATACTTCATCATATCTGCATGCCCTCTATGATTGCGACAGCATGTCTCCAAAATGACATATTTTAACCAGAACTGGGCAGATTTGGTTACCTATGCTGAGTATCTGCTCTTATATGAGACACATATAACTTGTGTCATTCTGTAGCCACTAGCCTGCACTAGTTCACAGATGCTGTAGCTTTGAATCCACCAACCCCAACTACCCACAAAGCTTTCCTGTTTACTAGGGTTCAGGGAATGCAGCTCCAAAGCACACAAGGGCTGTGGGAAACTGTAGCATGACTTTGCAAATTGTTCAGGTCCCATGCTCACCCAAAGAGATGGCCCTAAAATAGTGTGAAGGATTGTCATGCAGTTCCAGAAAGGTACTACTTACACATCTAGCCAACTTTAAAACCAATGGAAGTTAGGCACCAAACTGCCTTTGAGTATCTGGGCCTTTGTCCCAGTGTCAGGGAGTCTAGCATTTGCTTCAGATTTGTAAATTTTGATCCACAAGCATAAGTCAATAGTCTGTTCTTGTATATCTTCTCTCTGTTCTGAATTACTGCAAGCAGCATCTTTTAATGATAGGTGACAATCATGATACAAGGAGCAAAATCTCTGGAATCAATTAAAACTATCACACAACAAACAGCCACATTTCCACATCCCAAAATTACAGAATATAAAAATTCTGGGGCATATTCCAGCTCATAAAAATAAAAAAGGGATAGCTAGACAGGGTCAGGTACTGTGACTGTTAATCTACATGTGTATCTATGCATTTAGGCCTCTCGGTTCAGTGGGATAGTCATAGAGGACCAAACTGGGAACTCTGTATTTCCACTGGTGAACAGTGACTATCACCAGTAATCCCATTGATTAAATTGGAACCAGTCACATAAGTTATTGCTTACTGTGTGAGGCAGGCTGCTCAGTCTGGTTGACTAAGGTCAGTGCTGTAGCAAGGGTGGGGCGAGTGGGGCAACTGCCCTGGACGCCGAAGAGAAGGGGTGCCAACAGGCACTGTCCAGCCGGGGTAGGGCACAGGACAGAGCTGTGAGAAGCAAATTTGGGGGGGGGGGGGGGAATGGGGGAGGGTGGCTTCTGCCTCTGCATGTACTCCTAGGCAAGCAAGCATGGGGGGTGGGGGGTGCTCCCCTGATCTGTGCATGGGGTAAGGGTGGACTGCCACTGTGGGCTTTGCCCCGGGCACCAAACTTTGTTGCCACGGTACTGACTAAGGTACTGGCTAACATAAACTAAAGGTGACAGAAACTGACAGCAGTTTATACATTTGTAATGGTCCCCACCCCGTTACTAGAAGGGGAGGGGGGCAGGCACCCTTGGCCCATTCACCCCTCCTTCAACCCCTTTCCCTTCTTGCACTTTTCCCTCCCCTGCCTTGCTATGTGCTTGCTAGTGTCTTTCCCCTGGTAGAGGTAGCTTCCCCACTTCCTTTGTCCCTCACCTTCTTTCACTTCACCTCCATCCTCCACCTCTCTCCTCTGCCTGTGCCCCAAAGGTGAACACAGGGCTCAACCCATTGGCAGACGGGACCTGTAACAAGGTGACCACTGGGACCAAGTACAGGTAGAGCCTGAAGACTCAGGGCGGGGAAACAGAAGACCCATGTGTCCCAGAGAGCCCAGTATAAGCCCATGTCTTAGGCCAGAAGGGCAGTCTGGCCATGGAAGCCGTCGGATGCAGAATGCTCTGCAAGAGGCATAAGGACTGGAGCCCAGACTGTGGAGAGGACTCAGGAGGCAGTCCCAGGTGAAGGAAAACTGGGAGCCTGCATAGGAAGCAAGTGAAGTACCTCTGGGCACTTTCTATTGGTTTTTGGTTTTGCTTTTTTTATGTGAACCCTGCCAACACAGACTGCGGTGAACCTCGTGCAGGACATTCTTTTGAACTGGAACTGGTGCTTGCATTTTGGGGGTCACATCCCCCCATAAAGGGATGGATTGTGGCTGTACGGGTGGAGGAGGCCATAGAAAGGGGGCAACTAGGGGGGCACCCCAAACTGGAGATTGCACTGTGTGGAACTTAAAGCCACGGAGTGTTACTAGAAAGTGCTCAGTGGCCACAGGAGGTGCAGACCAAGAACCAGTGGGCCTACAGCCCAAGAAGGGCAGGACTTGGATTTGGGGGCCAGAGGACTCAGCGCCCTAAGTAAGGCAGAGATAGGGCCAAGGGCCTGGACAGACAGAAAGAGCCCAGGGAGGCTCAGCAGCCCAAGAGGGGACAGAGATAATGACCTGAAAGGGCCAGACCAGAAGCTGGGAATTCCAACACTCAGTCTGGTCAGTGGACTGGAGCTAGAGGGCCCAGCAAGAGAAAAAGGGGTGGATGCTGAGAAGGCCAAACCCCAACACAAGAACAACTGCAGGCTTGCTCTAACACCCTCAGACAGTCTCCCTTTTTTTCTAAACACTAATATCAAAGGACTCCTATACACATGCAGGGAGCTTGCTCCAATGCGCAGTAATTACAGTGCATTGGAACAGACTCAATTGAGTCTGCTGAAGCATGGAAATTACCGTGCTCCAGCAGCCTCCAGCATCACGTGTATCAGCATCCCTGCACAGAAAAATGGTGGCGGGGTGCTTTAAACTAAAGTTTATTTGATGAGCTTTAGTTCAAAGTGCCCTGCCACTATTTTTCAGTACAGGGATGCTGATACATATGTTACTACAGGCACTTTTAAATAGCGCAATTCTCAGAGCTGTGCTAATTAAAAAAACCCTCCTCCCCCCATGCCTCCCAGAGCATTTGTATAAAAACCCAAAGGCGTGGCAGATGAGTAAAGGAGGTGAGGGCTGCTAGAGCTAGAGCCAGGGCAGCAATTGCGTCACCACCAGGGGGCATCACGGCCACCCCTGGGACATGAACCTGTCACAAAATTCACAATACTTTTGTGAATAAAGTATATATATGGGTCTTGAGCGAAAGTGATAAAGAACCCTAAAATTAAATTTTGGATCTGAACTGATGTTTAATAATTGTTGGAAAATCAGAGACATGAACAAAGTTTAACAGCATCTGTTCATTCTAATAAATTACATCTAAGGGAAAACACAGCATTATTAAACATTTATATAGCACCATAACTTTGTATGGTTCTCTAGAAAGCTTAAAAAACCTCAGCCAAGTCTTGAAAGGTCACAGAGGTGCTATACGTCATATTTCCTTACACTGAGATTCCTTCAGATCTAATTTCTCTAACTTTATATATGTACAAGGGAGGGTAAATTGGTGCAGCTCACAATAGTGGAAAAAATGAAGTGCTCCTTCTGAACATAGCTGGTAAAATCTTTTTCAATGAAAGTAACTTGTAAGATGGTGTTTCTACCTCTTTATTGAGCTTTGAGTATTTGTTTTAAAAAAATAAAGTTAGAAAACAATATTTTGAGCAAGGAAGAAGATATATGCACCACAATGGAAATAATGGTCTGTGAATATTCGTGATTGATATCTTTCTTCAAGTAAATAATCAAATGAAAAAGATTCTGCACCAGCTATATGTCGTGAGGTACTAACCACTTCAGACAGGAAGAAGGAACTTAGTTGGTTTTGATGGTTTCCTGCTGTGGTTTTCACTTCTGTGTTTGGTTTTTCTTTCGAAGACTCATTTGTTTTTTGTTTCCAAGTCTTTTTAGCCTTTTTTTGCAGGTATTGGTTTTACTTTTTTTTTTCTTGCTTGAGGTATGTAACGTGTTAGTTCACAAGTAAATCAGTAACACAGTAATTTAAAACAAACATAGAATAAATTTAGGAGATGTCATTTTGACCTGTCAGTCCTTTACATATGCAATCTCAGATAAGTACACTAACCAAAATTAAGTGTGGCATGCCTGTCACTACACTGAAATGCTCACAACCATCCACAGAGATGATATAGTATACCCTTTGTGCCGAAAGCCAGCAACCAAGAAATACAATAGCAAAGGAATATTTGCTCAATTAAATCCATGATCTAAATGGTTAAGTATCTTAATCTTAAAACCAAATTAGCTGATGTCTACATAATAACCTCAGAACCAACTATAAAATGTCCTTCTTAAAATGCTGTTCCTACATGGTGGGGACTTAGGCACCAAATCTGCTTAGGTGCTTTTGAAAACCCCAGTATGATTCTAAATATCCTTGAAATTTTGGCCGTAATTGTTCCTCCCCTTTAGAGATACTAACATTCAGATTTTAAAAGCCACAGCCGATAAGCAGAAGTTTTGACAACTGTTATTTACCAGAAACTGCAGATGACACATTCAAGTCTCTCAAGTCTTTTAAACACAAAGCATGAATAAATGAACAATGAATGAACAATATTTTGACAATATTTGGGGCTGTCTAAACCTGGGGATGTGTTCTTTCCAGTACCTTTGCTATGTGGACTTAATGGCTGCTCACACATACATGCTTGCAAACAGCCAGCAACATTGTCACATCCCCAAACTTACAGAATATAAAAATTCTGGGGCCTCCTCCAACTCAAAAAAGGGGCGGAAGAGGATAACAGAAATTTGCAAACTCTTCAGCCTGTTGAACCTTTTGGACTCTCAAAAACTGGAACTGCAATCAGGAAGCCAGATGGTGATATTCTGCTGGCACAGCACTTCCTACTAGCAGATTTTTTTTGCAAAGAAAATGGGTCAAATGTTGGAATGGCTGTTTCTTAATGTTGTAAATTCCTATACTCAGTGTGGCAAGACTTGGAGATTCTAGGCTGTCAGTCTTCCCTTAGATGGCTTGCTGACCTGAAAGGCAAGGCTTCTTCGCCTTACCTATGATGCTTATATGTTATGAACATCATGCTCTGCCTTGAGTTACTTCTCTCCAAGGTCTTTGGGTAATCGGGTGTTAGACCTCCCCTAAAGCAACTTGTTCGAATCGGGTTAAAGTTAGAATGTGCTTAAACAAAGCTCATCATGGAAAAGGTCTCACTTTAAATCAGCTTTCTTTTTTAAATGGGATGTTTTGCATGTTTGACATCTGTGGCCTTCCCAGAAAAAAAAACTTTAAAAATGGGGTTTCTGAGAAGTTTATGAAAAAGTACAATATAACAATCCCATATAAATAGTTAATTTAACAACCAGTCACTCAACATTTATTCATCAGCAAAATTATAAATTTTAGTTTTTTTCAGTTATCTGCTGCTTCTCAAAACCCAAGGATTTACAGCAATTCTTCTGTTCTGGAACTGGCTATAAATCACACCATTTTTCTTCTGAAATGTTCATCCTGACAGAGAAATGTTATTTCTAGCCTATCAATAGGAAGACATTTAAAATCCATTTTATTTAAGGGCTGTATTCCCATATTTTTTGTTCCTCTTGTTGGAGGAAATCTAGGTTCTATGGCTGCTTAAAGGAATCATTGCAAAAGGGAAGAGGTGTGATAAAAGCTCTCATGATGTTCCCATGGGAGCACTGTCTTCACCAGGCTGTAGGGATTTTCAGATACCTGTTATAATCAGGAGGCACTGGTGTTTGTATACACCTAACTAGTTTGTTTTCCACCATTCCCTTCTAGGGAGAATTCCTTTTGTGCACTAGCAGCAAGCAGCCTTATATTTGGAAGAGGGAGAAAAGACAATCTGTTATAGTAAGTGTTGCCCTAGGGTGCTTAAACATTACACTTATGATTTTTCTGTGAGGAAGGGAAGGATAAACTACAACTAATTATAAGTCTCCATTCTAAGCAACAGTGACAATACAAGCTGCTGACAGTGCCGCAACCCCCCTTGTAGACAGCCCAGAAGCAGGCAAATTTCTTTGCTTGAGAACACAAGAGCAAATAAGAACATGCTCATAGTCTGCGAAGATTGAGAAAGAAAGAAAGAAAGAAAGAAAGAAAGAAAGAAAGAAAGACTTTTTTTTTTTTTTTTTTTTTTTGACTTTTAAGAGACCTTTATTCCCCGGAGGGTGATGACTCGGAGCCAGTCAAAAGCATGTACAAGGATGCTCGAAGCTCTGGGCCTCATGGACAAGGCCTGGGCTCTTGGCCTGCAAGCCCTGCCCGTACACTCTAGACAAAAAAAAAACAACCAACACAACGAACATAAGGACTATTTACAGTATTTACAGTTCTGCCAGCAGGGACAAAGACTTTTGACTTTTAAGAGACCTTTATTCCCCGGAGGGTGATGACTCGGAGCCAGTCAAAAGCATGTACAAGGATGCCCGAAGCTCTGGGCCTCATGGACAAGGCCTGGGCTCGTGGCCTGCAAGGCCTGCCCGTACACGCTAGACAAAAAAAAAAAAACAACCAACCAACACAAAGAAACATAAGGACTATTTACAGTATTTACAGTTCTGCCAGCAGGGACACCCATGGAGGCCTCCGGGGTCGACCCGCACGAGCAAAAGTCCAGGGCCTCGGCCCGCTCGACGCGTCTCTGCGGCTTGAGCAGCCGGTGGCATCACAGATCGAGGATCAGGCGTCCCGCCTCGACCCGGCACAGCACCCCCTCGAGGGCCCAGCGCTCCTCAAAGGCGGGCACCGTCCGCCGGAGGACAGCGTGCTCAAACTCGAGCGAGAGGCGGGCCCGCACCAGCAGGCGGAAGAGCTGCAGGGCGTCGACCATCCCTGTGCCGCTGAGCTGGTTTCGCCGGCTCTTCAGGGTGGCCATCTTGGCCTGGCCCAGCAGGAAGTTGGCCAGGCTGACCGTGGCCCGCTCGGCCGCCCGGTATGGAAAGGAGTGGACGTAGGCGTCTTCGGAGAAGTCTCGGCCCAGTACCCGAAGCAGTGCGCCCAGGGCGGCAAAGAGAGGCTGCAGCCGGGGGCAGTCGAGGAAGGCGTGGAAAATGTCCTCGTCCAGCACCCCCGGGCAGAAGGGGCAGGCCGCCGAGGCCGCTGGGTCCAAGTGACGCACAAAGGTGCCGGTGGCCAGGATGCCGTGCACGAGCCGCCACTGCAGGTCGCCGGTCTTCTTGGCGATGGGCGCCTTATACAGCGTGCGCCACGCCGGGGTCCCGGGCCGCGCCAGGCGCCGCCGCCACGCGGTGTCCGGGCGGCCGGCCAGCACCTGGGCGTGCCGGGTGCGCACCACCCACATGTAGAGGCCCTTGCGGGGCAGGGTGCCAAAAGGGCAGCCCGTATTGCTGCTGGGGGGCACCGGGAGCCTGAGCAGCGTGTTGGGCCGCTCGGCCAGCTCGCCGGGTACCGCTGGGATGACGGGTAGCGGTGGGAAGGCGTCTTCTGCGGCGTCTGCGGTGGGGAGGGGCCGGCGAGTCTGGAGATGGGCTTCCAGGGCGGTCGCTGCCTCCGTCGGGAGGGCGGCCCTAACGGCCCGCAGAAGCCGCCCCGCGGTGCGGACGGAGCGCATCGCCAGCCGGGCAGCCAGGGCCTCGGGTGACAGCCAGTCCGACCGAGCGGGGTCCAGGAGGTGCTCCAGGCGGGTGGAGCGCGCCTCGACGAGAGCTGCCGTGAGGCTGGCGGAGGCCAGGCTCGGCACGACACGGTGCAGGGCCGGGTTGTGGACCAAGGGCTCTCGAAGGAGCTGCGGGAACCGCAGGTGCCTGGCCTGGGGACAGAGATGGAAGGCTGCCCGCCAGGCCCGCACCACGCTGCGGTAGAACGGGGGAAGGACCGCCCCGTTCAGGAAGGTGAGGTCCAGTTGAAACAGCTCCCGGTCAAAGCCGAGGCCCCCCACTCGCCGCAGGAATCGGCACGCCAGCTGTCGCCACGGGAGGTGGCCTTCGGTGTACAGGAGCCGCTGGAGGGCCTGCAGCCGATAGGCGGCCACCCTGCTGGCCAGATCGATCAGGCCCTGGCCCCCCTTGCCGGTGGGCAGGTAGAGGGCAGCTCGTGGGAGCCAGTGGCGTCCGTCCCACAGGAAATCGACCAGGAGCCGCTGCAGTCGCTCCAGTAGCTCCGGCGGAGGGTCCAGCACCGCGCAGCGATGCCACAGGGTGGCCGCCGCCAGGTTATTGATGACGAGGACGCGCCCCCGGTAGGAAAGGCTGAGCAGGCGCCAGCGCCACCGCTGCAGGCGGGCCTCCACTCCCTCCTCGAGGCCGTCCCAGTTGCGCGCCATGAAGGTCGTCGGCCCCAGGAACACGCCCAAGACCTTGAGGCCCTCGCGGCACCAGGCGAGGCCCCCCGGCAAGTCCGGCGGAGGCCTGCCAGTCCATGCGCCAAGCAGCAGAGTGTCACTCTTGCCCCAGTTGATGCGGGCGGAGGAGGCGCGCTCGTAGGCCCGCTGGCAATCTGCCAGAGCCCGCACGTCTTCCCGGGTGGCGAGGAAGACGGTGACGTCGTCCGCATAGGCCGACAGCCGGAGACGAGGGCCAGCGGACGGGCCCGTGGCCGATGGCAGGGCCACCCCACTCAGGCGGCGGCGCAGCGCGTGTAACAGCGCCTCGATGGCCAGGGCGTAGAGCATGCCCGACAGCGGACAGCCCTGGCGAATGCCCCTGCGCGCGGGGAAAGGAGCGCAAAGCACCCCGTTCACCTTGAGCAGGCTGGAAATGTCCCGGTACAAGACCCGGAGGGCCCCGGTGAAGAGGGGCCCAAAGCCAAAGGCCTCCAGCGTGCGGAAGAGGTAGGCGTGGCCCACGCGGTCAAAGGCCTTCTCCTGGTCGAGAGAGAGGAGGCCGACGTCGAGGCCAAAGAGCTCGCTGGCCGTGAGCAGGTCCCGTAGCAGGAACAGGTTGTCTTGTATGGTCCTGCCCAGCACGCAGTAGCTCTGCTCGGGCCCCGTGAGAGAGGCCATGACCGCGCGGAGGCGGGTGGCCAGCGCTTTGGCCAGAATCTTGTAGTCCGCGCACAGCAGGGAGACCGGCCGCCAGTTCTTCATGTAGCCCAGGTCTCCCTTCTTGGGCAGCAGGGTCAGCACCGCTCGGCGGCAGCTGATCGGCAAGACCTTGTCGGCGAGGCTCTCCTGGAAAACGCGCAGGAGGCTGGGGCCGAGGAGAGGCCAGAAGGTCTTGTAGAACTCGGCAGGCAGCCCGTCGAGGCCCGGGGCTTTGCCGGAGGCGAGGCCGGCCGTGGCGGCCGCCAGCTCTTCCAGGGACAAGTCCCGCTCCAGCTCGCCGGCCTCCAGGGCATCGAGACGCGGTAGGCCCTCGTGGAGTTCCCGCGTGGCCTCGGGGCACGACGGCTCGGCCGCGAACAGGTCGCGATAGAAGGCGACGGCACGTTCGCGGACTTCGCCCGGCTCTGTAATGACCTGGCCCTCAGGAGTCTTGAGATGGTCCAAGACTTTGCTCGCTGCCCGCCGCCGCTCCAGGTCGAAAAAGAAGCGGGTCGGGGCGTCGGTTTCCACCAGCTCCTGGCAGCGGGCGCGGATCCTCGTGCCGCGGGCCGCGCTCTCCGCCAAGTCGCGCAGGCATTTCCTGCGGAGCCGGAGGCTCTCGCTCAGTGCCGCGTCGCTGCCAGCGGCCAGCAGAGCAGCCTCGAGCTCCGCCACGTCCTCCTCCAACTCCCGGATACGGCGGCGCGTCTCGTTCGCGGCCAGCTGGGTGTACTGCTGGCAGAAGGCTCGGGTCTGGACCTTGCCCACGTCCCACCACAGCTTCCAGGAGGAGTGGCTCGGTCTCGCAGCCTCCCACCTCCGCCAAAAATGGGCAAAGCAGTCCCGGAAATAAGAGTCCTGGAGCAGACTAATGTTCAAACACCAATACGGTGCCCGTGCACAGGCTCTCCCCGGCAGGCTCAGTTCGCTGAAGGCCAGGCCATGATCTGATAGACCCGAGGGAGCGATGCGGCTGCTGCGCAGGAGTGGCAGGTGGTGCCTGGTGATATAAAGGCGGTCGAGGCGAGCCATGGTGAGACCGCCGGCACTCGTCTTGGCCCAGGTGTACTGGCGCGCATCGGGATGCAGGGCTCGCCAGACGTCCACGAGGTCTGCCCCCTCCAGGGCAGCTTGCAGCTTGCGAGCGGAGGGCAGGTGGGGCTCAGGCCCTGTGCGGTCGAGGCGCGGGGCAGTGGTGCAATTGAAATCGCCCCCGAGGAGGAGCAGGTCATCATCCTCGCTAGCGTCGCGCAGGAGGGCAGCCAAGCTCTCAAAGAAAGCGACCCTCTCCTGGCCATCGGAGGGCGCGTAGATGTTGACGAGCAGCAGACGGTGTTGCGCGAGGGTGACGCGGACGGTCAGCAGGCGGCCGGGGACGACCTCCCGCGGCACCGCCGCGTCAAGCTGCAGCTGCGGCGATAAGAGTGTCGCGACCCCCGCGCGGAGGCTGGTGCCGTGGCTCAGGAACACCTGTCCTCGCCAGGCAGCCCGCCAGGCCGCCTGGTTGAACCTGTCAGAGTGGGTCTCTTGTAGGAAGGCGATGGCCAGCCTCTTCTGTCGCAGGAGCTCCAGGACGGCCTCGCGCTTCACCGCGTCTCGACAGCCGTTGACGTTGAAGGTGCCAATGGTTGTGGCTGCCATGGGGGTGGGTGTGGGAGAGGAGGAGCAAAGCAGAGTGCGGGTGGAAGAGCGAGCACCCAAGAGCAGAGCAAGGCAATACAGACGGGTCAGGGAAGGCCTACCGTGCCCTACTCTAGTCGAGGGACCCGCCCAGGCCCCACTCCACTCTCACCCTCTGGGCAAGCTTGTCCAGACGGTAGGCCATCTGACGTGTGCCCCGATCTTGCTTCATGAGCTTGACTGCCGCTCTGGCAGCCTTGACAAACACTTTGGGGTCCGCACACCACTGGGTGATGTGCCCCGCTACATTTTTCTGCCCCTTGGTTAGCTTCAGCAAGGACAGGAGTCCCCCATAGTCAGGAGAGACCCAGGGGGGCTCCGCCAGCTTGGGGTGGATGTTGCCTACGGAAGAGCGGCGAGGCCACACCCCCGGCGGGAGCTCGCCCGCAACTGCAGCGTCGACCCCCTCGATGTCCAGGCACATCAGCCGCCTCTCGTCGTCCGAGTCGAGGACCGGCTCCGCGAGGACATTCCCTATCTTCTTGGGGGGGAGGGGCCATCCCGCTCACGACGTCTCTTGCGAGACTCCGAGAGCTGGATCTCCATCTCGCTAACGTCCCCATCTGCTCCGGTAGGCTGGGGCGTGACCAAAGGGGCAGCGGGCTCTCCCGCCACCCCCGGGGCCAGGCCACCGGAAGAGAGACATTCGCCACTATCCCTGCTGCCGCCTGACTCCGGAGGCTGGGGGACAGGCGAGGGGAGGGGGACCCCTGAAGGCCCCTCCCCCCCACCCGCTAAGTCTGCCTCGTCGGTGGCTACATCCGACGGGGCGGGTGGTGTGGCAGCCGGAACGGGGTCCGGCTCTGTAGTGGGGGGGTCCTCGGCACTGGCCAAGGAGGGGTCTGTCAGGGATGGGGTGTCCTGAGAGGCCCCCCTCATCTCCCTCTCTTTTTCGGGTGGTAGGGAGGACGCCCGAGCCCCATCATCCGATGAGGCTCCAGCACCGCAGTCCCCGGCCACCCCAGCCACTTCGGCCGGGGCAGGCAGGGGGCAAGGGGAGGCGTCCGCCTCTCCACCCGGTGGGGCTGCCGCACCGAGGGCAGGGGGCGCCACAGACGGGGGAGGGGGCGGTGGGGCCATGGTAGTAGCGCCAGCCCCTCGGCTGGACGATGGCTTCCCACTGGAGACCCCGGTCCCCTGAGATGGAATGGGGGGGGAAGGAGGTCGGGAGGAAGAGCTCCCAGCCTCCCTGGGCCTGCCGCGTGCCCCAGAGGTCGACGCGCCGTCTCTCGGTGCTGCCGCAGGCGGCGATGGTCCGGCCGCCTTGCTCCGAGGGCACTGCACGGCCAGGTGGGAGGAGCCCCCGCACTTGAAGCACGTGGTCTCTCCCACAGATAGATAGATAATAAACCGCCGCCCCTCGAGCGTGAGGCTCAGGGAGCGAGGCAGCGACTGGGGGCCCTCCTTGAGGAGCATGAAGACCTGCCTCCGAAAGGACAGGACGTGCTTGCCCTGAGGGTTCTTGTTTCCCATCGGCAGGCGGCGAAAAGGACTCGCAGGAACCCCATAGGCCTCGAGTCCCCTGGCCAGCTCCCGATTGGAAACGTGCGGTGGGACGTTGGAAATCACCACCCTCACTGCCTGAGTCTCTAGGGGCGTGACAGGGTAGTGGATGCCCGCAATGTCCAGGCCCTCCGCACACACCCTGTCAACCAAGGCGGGCTTGCTCAAATAGATCATCGGGACCGTGTTCACGCGCCCCGCGTAGCGGATGGTACGCCATCCCAGGAGGGCGGCCAGAGCCTCCACGCAAGCCTCAAGCCCCACATGGAGAGGGGCATGAACCCTCAGGCCATGAGACAGTGGGAGGTCCTGAGAGACATCCTCATGCCAGCTGCCAGGCGTAGGAGCCGCCATTCCTCGCCAGGACAGGGTTAAACTGTGAAGCGCAGCAAAAAAAAAAAAAAAAAAGCCTCAGGCTGACCCGGGGACTGGGACTGGGAGGGGGCTGGAAACGCCCCAAAATCGGCCTGAGGGGGGGCAGAGCAACCCCGTAGGGGCTCAGGGCAAGCCCCAAGGCAGGGGCAGATGGCAGGGACCAAGGGAAGGGGCCCTGGGGGAGGGAGGCAGCAGGAATCACAGGGAGAACTCAGGCGGGGGTGGGGGAGGGGCAGAGGCAAACGAGGCTGCCAGAGCCCAGGGGAAAAAGGCTCAGAAAGTGGGGGGAAGGGGCAGGGGGGGTCCCCAGGGACAGGGTGGGGAGAGGCAAGGGGTTTTTTTTGGGGGGGGGACAGGAAAAGGGGGGCAGGGAGTGCGAGGCAACGAGCTGAAAGCACCTGAGCTGGAGGAGCTTAGAAGGGCTTCAGCTGTCGGCAGCCATCTTGAAAGAAAGAAAGAAAGAAAGACTTTGACTTTTAAGAGACCTTTATTCCCCGGAGGGTGATGACTCGGAGCCAGTCAAAAGCATGTACAAGGACGCCCGAAGCTCTGGGCCTCATGGACAAGGCCTGGGCTCGTGGCCTGCAAGGCCTGCCCGTACACTCTAGACAAAAAAAAAACCAACCAACACAACGAAACTTAAGGACTATTTACAGTATTTACAGTTGTGCCAGCAGGGACACCCATGGAGGCCTCCGGGGTCGACCCGCACGAGCAAAAGTCCAGGGCCTCGGCCCGCTCGACGCGTCTCTGCGGCTTGAGCAGCCGGTGGCATCACAGAGCGAGGATCAGGCGTCCCGCCTCGACCCGGCACAGCACCCCCTCGAGGGCCCAGCGCTCCTCAAAGGCGGGCACCGTCCGCCGGAGGACAGCGTGCTCAAACTCGAGCGAGAGGCGGGCCCGCACCAGCAGGCGGAAGAGCTGCAGGGCGTCGACCATCCCGGTGCCGCTGAGCTGGTTTCGCCGGCTCTTCAGGGTGGCCATCTTGGCCTGGCCCAGCAGGAAGTTGGCCAGGCTGACCGTGGCCCGCTCGGCCGCCCGGTAAGGAAAGGAGTGGACGTAGGCGTCTTCGGAGAGGTCTCGGCCCAGTACCCGAAGCAGTGCGCCCAGGGCGGCAAAGAGAGGCTGCAGCCGGGGGCAGTCGAGGAAGGCGTGGAAAATGTCCTCGTCCAGCACCCCCGGGCAGAAGGGGCAGGCCGCCGAGGCCGCTGGCTCCAAGTGACGCACAAAGGTGCCGGTGGCCAGGATGCCGTGCACGAGCCGCCACTGCAGGTCGCCGGTCTTCTTGGCGATGGGCGCCTTATACAGCGTGCGCCACGCCGGGGTCCCGGGCCGCGCCAGGCGCCGCCGCCACGCGGTGTCCGGGCGGCCGGCGAGCACCTGGGCGTGCCGGGTGCGCACCACCCACATGTAGAGGCCCTTGCGGGGCAGGGTGCCAAAAGGGCAGCCCGTATTGCTGCTGGGGGGCACCGGGAGCCTGAGCAGCGTGTTGGGCCGCTCGGCCAGCTCTCCGGGTACCGCTGGGATGACGGGTAGCGGTGGGAAGGCGTCTTCTGCGGCGTCTGCGGCGGGGAGGGGCCGGCGAGTCTGGAGATGGGCTTCCAGGGCGGTCGCTGCCTCCGTCGGGAGGGCGGCCCTAACGGCCCGCAGAAGCCGCCCCGCGGTGCGGACGGAGCGCATGGCCAGCCGGGCAGCCAGGGCCTCGGGTGACAGCCAGTCCGACCGAGCGGGGTCCAGGAGGTGCTCCAGGCGGGTGGAGCGCGCCTCGACGAGAGCTGCCGTGAGGCTGGCGGAGGCCAGGCTCGGCACGACACGGTGCAGGGCCGGGTTGTGGACCAAGGGCTCTCGAAGGAGCTGCGGGAACCGCAGGTGCCTGGCCTGGGGACAGAGATGGAAGGCCGCCCGCCAGGCCCGCACCACGCTGCGGTAGAACGGGGGAAGGACCGCCCCGTTCAGGAAGGTGAGGTCCAGTTGAAACAGCTCCCGGTCAAAGCCGAGGCCCCCCACTCGCCGCAGGAATCGGCACGCCAGCTGTCGCCACGGGAGGTGGCCTTCGGTGTACAGGAGCCGCTGGAGGGCCTGCAGCCGATAGGCGGCCACCCTGCTGGCCAGATCGATCAGGCCCTGGCCCCCCTCGCCGGTGGGCAGGTAGAGGGCAGCTCGTGGGAGCCAGTGGCGTCCGTCCCACAGGAAATCCACCAGGAGCCGCTGCAGTCTCTCCAGTAGCTCCGGCGGAGGGTCCAGCACCGCGCAGCGGTGCCACAGGGTGGCCGCCGCCAGGTTATTGATGACGAGGACGCGCCCCCGGTAGGAAAGGCTGGGCAGGCGCCAGTGCCACCGCTGCAGGCGGGCCTCCACTCCCTCCTCGAGGCCGTCCCAGTTGCGCGCCATGAAGGTCGTCGGCCCCAGGAACACGCCCAAGACCTTGAGGCCCTCGCGGCGCCAGGCGAGGCCCCCCGGCAAGTCCGGCGGAGGCCTGCCAGTCCATGCGCCAAGCAGCAGAGTGTCACTCTTGCCCCAGTTGATGCGGGCGGAGGAGGCGCGCTCGTAGGCCCGCTGGCAATCTGCCAGAGCCCGCACGTCTTCCCGGGTGGCGAGGAAGACGGTGACGTCGTCCGCATAGGCCGACAGCCGGAGACGAGGGCCAGCGGACGGGCCCGTGGCCGATGGCAGGGCCACCCCACTCAGGCGGCGGCGCAGCGCGTGTAACAGCGGCTCGATGGCCAGGGCGTAGAGCATGCCCGACAGCGGACAGCCCTGGCGAATGCCCCTGCGCGCGGGGAACGGAGCGCAAAGCACCCCGTTCACCTTGAGCAGGCTGGAAATGTCCCGGTACAAGACCCGGAGGGCCCCGGTGAAGAGGGGCCCAAAGCCAAAGGCCTCCAGCGTGCGGAAGAGGTAGGCGTGGCCCACGCGGTCAAAGGCCTTCTCCTGGTCGAGAGAGAGGAGGCCGACGTCGAGGCCAAAGAGCTCGCTGGCCGTGAGCAGGTCCCGCAGCAGGAACAGGTTGTCTTGTATGGTCCTGCCCGGCACGCAGTAGCTCTGCTCGGGCCCGGTGAGAGAGGCCATGACCGCGCGGAGGCGGGTGGCCAGCGCTTTGGCCAGAATCTTGTAGTCCGCGCACAGCAGGGAGACCGGCCGCCAGTTCTTCATGTAGCCCAGGTCTCCCTTCTTGGGCAGCAGGGTCAGCACCGCTCGGCGGCAGCTGATCGGCAAGACCTTGTCGGCGAGGCTCTCCTGGAAAACGCGCAGGAGGCTGGGGCCGAGGAGAGGCCAGAAGGTCTTGTAGAACTCGGCAGGCAGCCCGTCGAGGCCCGGGGCTTTGCCGGAGGCGAGGCCGGCCGTGGCGGCCGCCAGCTCTTCCAGGGACAAGTCCCGCTCCAGCTCGCCGGCCTCCAGGGCATCGAGACGCGGTAGGCCCTCGTGGAGTTCCCGCGTGGCCTCGGGGCACGACGGCTCGGCCGCGAACAGGTCGCGATAGAAGGCGACGGCACGTTCGCGGACTTCGCCCGGCTCTGTAATGACCCGGCCCTCAGGAGTCTTGAGATGGTCCAAGACTTTGCTCGCTGCCCGCCGCCGCTCCAGGTCGAAAAAGAAGCGGGTCGGGGCGTCGGTTTCCACCAGCTCCTGGCAGCGGGCGCGGATCCTCGCGCCGCGGGCCGCGCTCTCCGCCAAGTCGCGCAGGCATTTCCTGCGGAGCCGGAGGCTCTCGCTCAGTGCCGCGTCGCTGCCGGCGGCCAGCAGAGCAGCCTCGAGCTCCGCCACGTCCTCCTCCAACTCCCGGATACGGCGGCGCGTCTCGTTCGCGGCCAGCTGGGTGTACTGCTGGCAGAAGGCTCGGGTCTGGACCTTGCCCACGTCCCACCACAGCTTCCAGGAGGAGTGGCTCGGTCTCGCAGCCTCCCACCTCTGCCAAAAGTGGGCAAAGCAGTCCCGGAAATAAGAGTCCTGGAGCAGACTAACGTTCAAACACCAATACGGTGCCCGTGCACAGGCTCTCCCCGGCAGGCTCAGTTCACTGAAGGCCAGGCCATGATCTGATAGACCCGAGGGAGCGATGCGGCTGCTGCGCAGGAGTGGCAGGTGGTGCCTGGTGATATAAAGGCGGTCGAGGCGAGCCATGGTGAGACCGCCGGCACTCGTCTTGGCCCAGGTGTACTGGCGCGCATCGGGATGCAGGGCTCGCCAGACGTCCACGAGGTCTGCCCCCTCCAGGGCAGCTTGCAGCTTGCGAGCGGAGGGCAGGTGGGGCTCAGGCCCTGTGCGGTCGAGGCGCGGGGCAGTGGTGCAATTGAAATCGCCCCCGAGGAGGAGCAGGTCATCATCCTCGCTAGCGTCGCGCAGGAGGGCAGCCAAGCTCTCAAAGAAAGCGACCCTCTCCTGGCCGTCGGAGGGCGCGTAGATGTTGACGAGCAGCAGACGGTGTTGCGCGAGGGTGACGCGGACGGTCAGCAGGCGGCCGGGGACGACCTCCCGTGGCACCGCCGCGTCAAGCTGCAGCTGCGGCGATAAGAGTGTCGCGACCCCCGCGCGGAGGTTGGTGCCGTGGCTCAGGAACACCTGTCCTCGCCAGGCAGCCCGCCAGGCCGCCTGGTTGAACCTGTCAGAGTGGGTCTCTTGTAGGAAGGCGATGGCCAGCCTCTTCTGCCGCAGGAGCTCCAGGACGGCCTCGCGCTTCACCGCGTCTCGACAGCCGTTGACGTTGAAGGTGCCAATGGTTGTGGCTGCCATGGGGGTGGGTGTGGGAGAGGAGGAGCAAAGCAGAGTGCGGGTGGAAGAGCGAGCACCCAAGAGCAGAGCAAGGCAATACAGACAGGTCAGGGAAGGCCTACCGTGCCCTACTCTAGTCGAGGGACCCGCCCAGGCCCCACTCCACTCTCACCCTCTGGGCAAGCTTGTCCAGACGGTAGGCCATCTGACGTGTGCCCCGATCTTGCTTCATGAGCTTGACTGCCGCCCTGGCAGCCTTGACAAACACTTTGGGGTCCGCACACCACTGGGTGATGTGCCCCGCTACATTTTTCTGCCCCTTGGTTAGCTTCAGGAAGGACAGGAGTCCCCCATAGTCAGGAGAGACCCAGGGGGGCTCCGCCAGCTTGGGGTGGATGTTGCCCACGGAAGAGCGGCGAGGCCGCACCCCCGGCGGGAGCTCGCCCGCAACTGCAGCGTCGACCCCCTCGATGTCCAAGCACATCAGCCGCCTCTCGTCGTCCGAGTCGAGGACCGGCTCCGTGAGGACATTCCCTGTCTTCTTGGGGGGGGAGGGGCCATCCCGCTCACGACGTCTCTTGCGAGACTCCGAGAGCTGGATCTCCATCTCGCTAACGTCCCCATCTGCTCCGGTAGGCTGGGGCGTGACCAAAGGGGCAGCGGGCTCTCCCGCCACCCCCGGGGCCAGGCCACCGGAAGAGAGACATTCGCCACTATCCCTGCTGCCGCCTGACTCCGGAGGCTGGGGGACAGGCGAGGGGAGGGGGACCCCTGAAGGCCCCTCCCCCCCACCCGCTAAGTCTGCCTCGTCGGTGGCTACATCCGACGGGGCGGGTGGTGTGGCGGCCGGAACGGGGTCCGGCTCTGTAGTGGGGGGGTCCTCGGCACTGGCCGAGGAGGGGTCTGTCAGGGATGGGGTGTCCTGAGAGGCCCCCCTCATCTCCCTCTCTTTTTCGGGTGGTAGGGAGGATGCCCGAGCCCCATCATCCGATGAGGCTCCAGCACCGCAGTCCCCGGCCACCCCAGCCACTTCGGCCGGGGCAGGCAGGGGGCAAGGGGAGGCGTCCGCCTCTCCACCCGGTGGGGCTGCCGCACCGAGGGCAGGGGGCGCCACAGACGGGGGAGGGGGCGGCGGGGCCATGGTAGCAGCACCAGCCCCTCGGCTGGACGATGGCTTCCCGCTGGAGACCCCGGTCCCCTGAGATGGAACGGAGGGGGAAGGAGGTCGGGAGGAAGAGCTCCCAGCCTCCCTGGGCCTGCCGCATGCCCCAGAGGTCGACGCGCCGTCTTTCGGCGCTGCCGCAGGCGGCGATGGTCCGGCCGCCTTGCTCCGAGGGCACTGTGCGGCCAGGTGGGAGGAGCCCCCGCACTTGAAGCACGTGGTCTCTCCCACAGACAGATAGATAATAAACCGCCGCCCCTCGAGCGTGAGGCTCAGGGAGCGAGGCAGCGACTGGGGGCCCTCCTTGAGGAGCATGAAGACCTGCCTCCGAAAGGACAGGACGTGCTTGCCCTGAGGGTTCTTGTTTCCCATCGGCAGGCGGCGAAAAGGACTCGCAGGAACCCCATAGGCCTCGAGTCCCCTGGCCAGCTCCCGATTGGAAACGTGCGGTGGGACGTTGGAAATCACCACCCTCACTGCCTGAGTCTCTAGGGGCGTGACGGGGTAGTGGATGCCCGCAATGTCCAGGCCCTCCGCACACACCCTGTCAACCAAGGCGGGCTTGCTCAAATAGATCATCGGGACCGTGTTCACGCGCCCCGCGTAGCGGATGGTACGCCATCCCAGGAGGGCGGCCAGAGCCTCCACGCAAGCCTCGAGCCCCACATGGAGAGGGGCATGAACCCTCAGGCCATGAGACAGTGGGAGGTCCTGAGAGACATCCTCATGCCAGCTGCCAGGCGTAGGAGCCGCCATTCCTCGCCAGGACAGGGTTAAACTGCGAAGCGCAGCAAAAAAAAAAAAAAGCCTCAGGCTGGCCCGGGGACTGGGACTGGGAGGGGGCTGAAAACGCCCCAAAATCGGCCTGAGGGGGAGCAGAGCAACCCCGCAGGGGCTCAGGGCAAGCCCCAAGGCAGGGGCAGATGGCAGGGACCAAGGGAAGGGGCCCTGGGGGAAGGAGGCAGCAGAATTCAAAGGAACAACTCAGGCGGGGGTGGGGGAGGGGCAGAGGCAAACGAGGCTGCCAGAGCCCAGGGGAAAAAGGCTCAGAAAGTGGGGGGAAGGGGCAGGGAGGGGGTCCCCAGGGACAGGGTGGGGAGAGGCAAGGGTTTTTTTGGGGGGGGGGACAGGAAAAGGGGGACAGGGAGTGCGAGGCAACGAGCTGAAAGCACCTGAGCTGGAGGAGCTTAGAAGGGCTTCAGCTGTCGGCAGCCATCTTGAAAGAAAGAAAGAAAGAAAGAAAGAAAATTGGGTCGAAACTCATAACTGTTCCTCTCCACGGAAATCTTAAGACTTTGACTTTTAAGAGGCGTTTATTCCAGGGAGGGTGACAAATCGGGGCCAGTAAAGAGTATGTACAGGTTGGCCCGAACACCTGGGCCTCACGGACATGGTCCTGGGCTCATGGCCTGCAAGGCCTGCCCATACACTCTAGACTAAAAAACCATAGAGAGCCAAAGGTCTATTTACATATTTACATTTCTGCCAGCGGAGACACCCATGGGGGGCCTCAGGGCTCGACCCGTGTGAAGCAAAGTCCAAGGCCTCAGCCCGCTGGACGCATTGCCACAGCTTGAGCAGCCGGGGGTGTTACAGGGCGAGGAGCAGGCGCTCCGCCTCGACTCGGCAGAGCGCCCCCTCGAGGGCCCAGCGTTCCTCGAAGGTGGGCATGAAAGAAAGAAAGACTCCTCAGGCTTGAAAGCCCCAGGAGAATTTTCAGAGGAGCGCAGGTAAGGGCCATAACCTCAAGATATCCTTAAAGGAGTGGTTCCCAGATTTTTGTTGCACTTCCCTCTCAAGAAAGTTTGACAAGTAGGCACCTCCCTTTGGTATCCTCACCCCAGCTCCAAACACAGTTATTACTATCCTTCCAGCTTGCTATTTCCTCTTCTTCCTTTCTTTCCAGATGTCTCTTCTGTTTTTTTCTCTGTGTCAGTTGTGCTCGTTCATTGTTGTCCTCTTTTCCTTTCTTTGTTATTCCTTCATTCTTTGAGCTTCTTGTTGTTGATTCTCCACTTCATTTCTAGCAGCTCCAGTTTCCTTCCCAGTCTTTTATACGTCAGAAGGTTGCATGCTCTGATGGGTAGAGGGTTGTCCCTCTGTACCTTCAAGGCTGGGCCAAGTGTCATTACCAAAGAAGAGAAGCTTGAGTAGTTGATTATTGCTTGTGCCCTAGTTCTGTACATGCAAGCTTCTGCAATTAAAATCTCCAGTAAGAATAGGGATGGTAAGTGAGTACCCTAAAAGAATTTGTCACTTTACCTGAGGAAGCAGTAACATCTTGCAACGTGTGAAATTGAGTGAATCTTGAGTCCCAGAGCCAGCCTTAGAAAAAATGGTGCCCTGGGTGAGCTTGTATTTTGATGCCCCCTCCCCCCACCCCCAGCCTCCTTGCAAGTTGGAGGCATGGCTGCAGGCAGAGGCAAGAGGGCAGGGGCACAAGGCACAGTCTGGTGGGGAGGCGGAGCAGCCTGTACTGCCTAGCCCTATTCCTCTTGAGCAGCAGCGGGAGGTGGGCGGGGGGGCTGGCCGGCTCTGCCTCCCCACTGGACTGCCCCCCACACCTCTGCCCACCCGCCGCTACCTGCAGCACTGCTGCTGACTTGCAGGGGGCTGGGTGCTTCTTTGTGTCTGTATGGTGCCCCTCTGACCATGGCTCCCTGGGTGGTCACCCATGTCACCCACTCCTAAGGTCAGCTCTGGTGGGTTCTTCAGTTTACTTCACTTTGATCTCGTGAAAGTTTTTGGACAAAAACGCACATTATGTTCATATATTAATAATCTTATTTCACAAAAGTAGTAATCAGTTCACACTCTTTTTACACTATATGTAGCTACTCATGATTTTTTAAAAAGCACAAGATTTTCAGCCAGTGTAAATCAGCATTGCTTCATTGAAAGTGCTTGCCTTTCTGATTGCGCGTTAATATATTTCTGAGCTGAGTTATTGAAGTTGCACTGATTTACACCAGCTAAAGATCTGGAGTGGAAAAAAACCCCACATAAAACTTCATCTACTAATAAACGTATTTCTTTGTGTCACAACAAGCTCAGTTCAAATTAATGAGTCTATCTATAGATAACATTTTACATTTGGTTTATAAAATTAATTTCTAAAAGATACTAATGATGTCTGACATTCCTGAGAGACGAGAATCATAAAACTGCTAAAATTACCACTCTGTAGCTAATGACTTCTTCCAGTTCTCAACCATAAGAAAACAGCTTTGCTTGTCTGATGGCTAGTCAGGGTCCTATTAGCTATTGGTAAACTAATTATTTTTATTGAACTCTGTAACAAAATAACAGGCAGATTTCTTCCAGTCTAAAGGATAGGTCAATTTGTATTGAATTTTTTCCCTTTAAAGCTGTGAGAGTAAGGGCATTCTTTTTGTGAGAAACCATAAAATGGGTCTAAACTGAGACCAACTGCCAGCTTTGAAGTCTGCACTGCTGAGTTTATAATTTTGAGTAACTTTTAATATTATCTCACAATCCTGCATTCTGTTGTTTTTGGCATGTCTCTACTGTGGACTAACTTCTCCTTCAGACATTTTTCAGCACCCATCCATAGGAAAAAGCTGGAATATATAAGATCTAATCTGTTTTAACTGAGTCAACTGGAGTCTTCTCTTTGGTTTTTTTTTTTAAAGAAAGTTGTATTGGGCTGTCATTGAAAAACCAAGGTCACACCACGGTGCTACAGTCTCCCTGACTTCTCTTGGAATGACACCAGTGGAGTTTCTCATACTGAGATTCAAACACACCCCTGCTGGCCTCCACCTATATTAGCTGCACCTATAACAAATTATTTCACCCTTGAGTAATATGCCTCAGACAGACTGAGTGATGAGAGCTTCACATTTAAAGCAATGAAAGAAGAGTTGACAATAGCTGGGCAGGTGCCAAGATGCAGCTAGTGTTTATCATGCAAAATATGTCCATTTAGGGTAAAATGTTTTCTTTTATAAAAGGATGTAAGCACATAAAACAGAATATAGGCAGACCTTCAGTGTCTCAGTCCCAAACACCTTGCTCAGCAGTTGCTTAATGCTGCTGGGTGTCTTCCTTTCTTCCCTGAAAGTTGCTTAGGTGCCCACAGTTCAGCTTTTTGTGCATGCCCAGAACTACCTTGGCTTGAACAACTAAAGGTCTAACTCTTGCCTAAGCCCCTTTTTGGATCCAGATGCTATATGGAGTAATGCCCAAGTATCAAGAAGGGCCCAATCTGGTAGACATGCTCTGAACATATGTAACATACACCAGCAGCACTGAGTTCAACACAAAACATAGCAGCTGTGACCACTTCCATACAGTGGTGGTGACAGTGGCACTCTTCCAGGATGTAGGAGATGTGGAGCCAAAACCTCTCAGACTGAGGAAGGCTGAAAATGTAGGTATTCCACATCTCCACCACTAAGTTTTTACTTAAAAGGTAGGAGGTGGCAGAGGCATAATTAGCTATTTCAGTGCCCTGGGAAGAAATGCTGTTGAGCTTCCCTTTTCTCTTTCAGTCCCCTGCCCAAAAGGAAGAGGGGGCACTTGACAACATCTGTGTCACACTCTGCCAGGATGGTGGCCAAGAAGCAGGGGCCTCAGCCGGCTCCCTGGGGACCACCATTTTGTCACCTCCTCTTAAGGCAGCACCTGGATTTGGTGCCCTGCTTGCTCCACCCTAGTTATGCCACACACTAAAAAAGATTGATCCCTCCTGAGTTTTTTGGTAGGTACCTACCAAGTATTCCTCAGAATACTTGCTGGGTATACACTCATGAGTGGGTCCTGGGCTCTGTCCCATGTGGATAGAGGCTTCTTCCTTGCAGCCTTGACTGAGACACCTAAGCTCCATGGATGGACAGGATTTCAAATGCATACCTGTGCTTAGCACTTTCTATTGGCCAGCTCTTGGCATCTCATTGCTCAGCACACAGGTTTTTACTCTTCTGAGCCATCTAGCCGTCCCTATTTGGTGTATAGGGAGCTTAGGCACCTTACTCTGGATTTTGGATTCCACTGTCATGGGCAAGCATCTAAAATTTAGGCATTTCAGCATCTAACTTGTAAGCACCTAAGTCTTTTCTTGGATTTTACCCTCAGTGCTAATTTGTATCTAGTCTCACTTTGAGATAGACTGCCTCAATCACTTTTTATCCACTCCTTGGATGAAGTAGTGATCACCAGGTTCAATAAAGACAGTCAAACATGCATTAGACCTAAACAAGTTTTATAGTGGAGCAATAAGCAAGCTTCTGCAGTCCTTTAGTCTCTCTGTCTAAATAACTGGCTACCCCTTAACTGAGGAGCCATCTTCAAATTCCCAAGTGTTCTAAATTAGGAGGAAGCATCTCTAAATTCTTTCACTAAGCGCCTCTAAACTTCTATGACTACAGATGACAAGCTCTTTGGAGCACAGGCTAACATTAAAGCATAGATACAGTACCTGCAGGAGACTGTGGGAATTTGAATGACCCAGTCAGCTAAAATACCCTTATTAAATCCAATTAAGACCAATAGCAGTTGTAAAATCACTTTAAAAGAATGCTCTGAAATACTGAAACAAAATACTAATTATGGATTAGACAGCAATGTTACAATTCTTATTAATGACCTCACCCACACAGTAATTAGTTACAAGCATTTGATCAGAATCAGGGGTGTAACTGAGGAGGATGGGGATGATAGGGGCAACCATACTGGATACCAACATGGTGGAGTTGGGGCATGAAAAAAAGAATCTGTTGGCAGCAGCGAGTTGTGTTTGTGTTTGCATTTGCAATTGTGAGCCGGACGCTATGGCTTCTGCTTTGCTCCAGCCACCTGGCTGCATCCCTACGCTGCTGATGAAAACACTTACAAAGGGGCTAGCAAGAGAGATTCTAGCTGTCTGGTTCCAGCAGATCCGCTCACACTAGTAAAGAACCATTTTCTGTCTTTCTATCTTTGTACCCATAGGTTTCTCATTGCATCCTAGCTGGAAACTTCAAGGATTTGCCTTGCCTTTTCCACACACCGATAAAACTTCATTTGCCCATTTCTTCTAGATTTTCTGGGAATAATGTCCTATATGCCAGGCTGGCACCATTTCTCCAACCCTTCCTTTAGATTAGCACATCTATAGCCATTTTCATTGCTTTCTAAGGACATTAGCATTTAACTTGTTTCAGGTGATTGCCTGTCTGACCTTTTGTTTCTCTCTCTCTCTCTCCTTACAGATTCCTATATTGTCATGCTTGTATCTGATAAAAAGATCCCATCACTTATTACATTTCTGAATTCCCACAGGGACTGAGCCCTGATTGGGCTCCTGAGGTGCTACCTAAAAACAAATAATTATAAAAGTACTTATTACTAGTAACACTGTTTACAAAGCCAACATCACAGTGCACAAGAAGTAGGAATAAGAACTGGAACATACATTAAGCATATTTGGGGCATAGCGTCTGATTAGGTAAAAACAAGTGTCAGGAGACCTGGATTCTCTTTGTGACTCTACTATTGATTCACTCTTTTCCATAGACAACTGACTTTGCCTCTCTGCTTCTGTCTCATCTGTGAAATAGGAGTCCTGATGTTCACCCACAGCTGCAGAAGTGTTTTGATATCTGAATGAAAAGAGGTAGTGCACATGTACATTATTATTATTTTAAAATTATTAATAAACCATTGTTAATATATTAATCATAATGTTGGAGAGCCTTGTGAAGGTGAAAGACCTGCTGGAATTATTATCTGACTTTTGTCTCAGTTCCTGAGACTCATGAGCAGGGATCTGGGTTTTCCATTTCCCATGGGAAAATAGAGAAAAATGCAGGTTTCCTCCTGTACCCAAGGAAAGTGCAGATTTCTCATTTTAACTGAGAAACCTGCAGATTCTGAACTTCTGCAAAGAGCTCGCTGCACACCGGCAGCGAGTTTTAGCCAGCAAGGGGCTGGGGGCAGTGGGAGGAGGGCGGTCAGGCAGGAGGCACCATGCACTTGTGTATGCACATGGCCACCAGGCAGCCTGGAGAGAAGCTCCCGCAGTAAGTTTGTGGGGTGGGAATTGAGGTTACCATAGCAAGGGAAGCAGGGAGTTGGGCAGGGAAGGGCTGGGCTTGGCTGGGCTGGAGCAGCAGTTTAGTTGTGTGGTGAGTGAGGCTCCTCGTAAGGCCCCAGCAAGGAGTGGGATGGGGCTGAGGGTGGCTCATCTGAGGAGTAGAGGGGTAGGGTTGGCTCCCCGGCACTGCATGCACTCCTGAGAGGGCAGGGGGGACCCGTGACACCCAGAGCTGTATGTGGGATGGGGTGGGGCAGGCTGCCTGCTGCAGGCCCGGACTCCCTGCCCTGCTGCTCTTCCCTGGAGCCTCTGCAGCCCAGCAGGTGCAACCTGGTGCTGCAGGGCAGACTAGGGCTGTACAGAAAAGCTGTTTGCCACTGCAAGCTCCATGCTGCCCTGGTGATGCGTTCCCTGCCCATGCAGCAGCAGCAGCAAGAGGCACAACCCCATGCCACTGCCACCGCATGGGCAGAGGACACATTGCAAGGGCAATGTGGGGCTCACTGTGGCAACAAGCTTCACTGTGTGGCCCTGCTCTGCCCTGGGCTGTGGAGGCCCTGGGGGAGATCAGCAGGGTGGAGAGCCCTAGCCTGCTCTGCCCCCATCCCATGCGCAAATCTGGGGGGCACAGGTCCCCCAGCCCTGCCCCCCCCCCCCCCCCAGGAGTGCACGCAGTGGCAGAAGGGCTGGCCCTACCCCTACCTGAGCCTGCAACAGGCAGGCAGTGGCAGGAGGTGAGGGGAGCCAGGCTCCACGCTCTGCTCTGATGCAACAACCCCTGCCTCCTGCTGGGGACAGAGGGCTGTGGAGCTGGGTCCCTGGCCCTGTAGCCCTGGCAGCTGGGGGCCCCCTCTGACAGAGCTGGGTAGGGTCAGGGGGCTGTGGGTGGGGAGTGAGGGGCAGCAGCAGGACGGGGGGCGGGGGCTGTGGCTTGGGAGTGAGGGGCTTGGACCTGTGTTCTGTGAGCTAAGGGGGCAGGGGGAACTGGAATTTTCCATGGTAAAAAAAAAAGCCAAAATCAAATACCAAAATGTATAGGTATTTAGAATTTATTTTATTATAGTGATTGAAGCACTGGTAGGCTTCCAAATTGCTTTAAAATTGTAAATATATTAAGAAAACATTGTGTTCAACAAATACTTTATATGTGGCATTTCATTTTAATCATGGATTTAGGGGGTTTTATCAGGGAATTTTGATTTTTTTAATTAATTAATTAATTGATTTTTTAAAAAGTATTTATTTTATCAGCAGAAAACCAGGATTCCTGTTCATCAGTCAATGGGAGAGAGTGGTATAACAGTGAATATCAAACCTGATCAGGTAACAGGCTTTGTAGCCTTTTCTAAGTCCGACCCAAAACATATGACTGGGGCCAGTGGACAAATACCAGTCTTTTACCTGCACATCTGCATGTTCCACCCTTATGTTTAATTCCCCACTTGCTCTGAATTGATCGCTTCAGATCCATTTGTTCTTCCCTCTTTTTTGGTGCTGCAAAATGAAGATACGCTGCATGTCTATCCAGAAAAACTGAAAAGTTTATTTAAATAACTCACCCATATACTACCCATATATCATATCCATGTTCGCCTGACATTTTGCCCTCACCACTCCTAACACACTTGTGGTCTTGCCAGAAATGAATGGGTTTTATTTTGGCCTTTGTCCACCTTAGCCTTCTTGGACAGACTCAGTTAGTAAGATATTTGACCCTTATGAAACAATTCTCTGGACAGCTAAGAAAAACCCATTTTTTCTAAACTCCACAGAATTTAATCTATTGCGGTTCCAATAAAAAATACTGCTACAAATAAGGAAAAAGACATGATGGAGAAAGGTTGCTTTGTATCAGAATAAATTCAGTGTCACCTCTCCAGCAGTGAATTGTGTGGCGGAATTTTGTATTTTATTTGGAGTTTTAAATGTGTAAATTAGGCTTCATACAGACATTACAGCCAAAAGTATGGGGGCTTAGATCAGGTTAAAAATGGCCTCCTGATCAAATCTAGTAATCAGGTAGGTGCTGGGAGCCTGAGTTAATGTAGGTTGGGCGGGGGGCGGGCAGGCAGGATGGGGGGATCAGGGGAGCTAAAGTCTGTGATGGGGTTGGTGGGATGGGGGGGCTAGCAGGGTCCATGGGGGGTTGTGGGAATTGGAGCGGGGGTTGACAGGATTGGAGAGGCTCTCCAATCTCACCAACCCCCCTAAATTTCCCTAACAATTACTGCAAACCATTCCTGGGGCTGGTTTTACTGGTATTTACCAGTCCTAGGAGCCCAACTGAAGTAAATTGGGGTGGAGGAGGGGTGTGTGGATGCGGGTGAGGGGAGCTGGTGGCTTTGTGGGGTGGGGTAGGTTGGCAGGATCAGGGGACTGGCAGCTTCACGGGGGGGAGGGGCTTTGGTGGAATCAGGGGGCTCTGTCCTCCCTCTCCCTGACCTGGGGCTACTTTTAGTCCCTGACCCCCCGCACCTCACACCCAAGTGAACGCTCCCCCAAATGAACCAACCCACCCCCGATCCTGCCCACCTACCCCCTCACCCCAACTTACTTAGATTGGCTCCCAACACCAGCAAATATGGGTAAAACCAGCACCAGGAATGGCTTGTGGGATTGTGGGTTTTGGCAGCCTTGTGGGGGCTGGCTGGTCTGTGGGGGTGTTGTCTGTCAGAGGGTGCAGGGAGGGGCCAGGGGGCTAAAAATAGTCCAGTGCTGGGGGAGGGGGAGGAAAAGCACAGCCTGGGGTTGGGGTAGCAACTGGGCTTTCCTACCCCTGAGGCTGGGCTCCAAATGAATATAGAAATTCAGTTAGATTGATCTAGCCATACCCAAGCTAACTTACTGCACCTCCGAGGTACAGTTGGATTAGATTGGGTCAGCCATTTTTGACCAATCTAACTTTCCTGAACTTCTGTACAGGTTGCACTTAAATTGACCTAATTATTGATCTAAACATAAGGTCTGTACATGGGTGAATTAAGTTAGATTGGTGGCCAGTTTTGATGCAATCTAACCTCCCTGAATGTTTGTACATACCCTTAGGGTTTATAGAGCCTTATGTCACTGTAAATGAAGTATCTTTTCTAAAACCAGTAGAATTGCATGAGTGTGAGATCAGAATGAGGCTAATGTACTGAAATCTAGCTGGTTTAAGATATCTCTATCCTGTTCCCAGTTCTGTGTGGGTAGCCCCTTGCAGCACCTTATTTTACCTTCATAGGACTCCATATTGGTGGGAGGGTCAACTCATGCCATTATTTGAAGGATTGAGGTCTTAAATTCTTGAGTTGGGCTGAGAGCAACAAACCCAACACATGTATTGTTTTAGTTAACTCTCTCCCATAGAAGAGTCAAAAATTTATTTTACTTGCTTTCTAGTTTGTGCATTGAACTGACACATATAGGGTTCTCAAGGTTTTAGTAAATCTTCCATTCGTATGGGAAGCCCATAAACCTTTAGTTCAGACTCTACATGTTCATGACGTCCCAGTGAAGCTGAGCAAGCTCTGCCCATAAAGGTCTGCCCATAGGGAGGAGAATGCATGTTTAGGGACCAAGAATGGTGTTTGTCTTATTTGCAGGTGTCAGAAGCCAGTTTTAAAAGTGTTCCCTTTTGAAAGCAGGCATCTAGAGTTTTACCCCAGCACCACTTTTGACTTTGGTTTTGGATTTAGGGAGGCATTTGTCTGGAGACTTGAGGGAATTTTTCATACATGTCCAGGCCACTGAGGAATCAGAAGGCCAACTGGAACTTCAAGTCATGTAACCAACATTTCTGTGTCCTAGGAAGTTGTGTTTAAGACCAGAATGAAATATTAAAGTCATTTAGTTTGATCTGTGTAACAGGGGCCAAACAACATTGCCCAAAGACTGCAACTTCAAGCCAATAATCTGAGTCCAGCCTAGAGTATATCTTTGAGAAATATGCCCGGTCTTGATTTGACAGCTTGATTAAAGACTTTAAATAATGGAGACTCCATCTCCCTAAATAAATCTCAGACACAAGTTCCTATTCTCTTCTATACTTTTAGTTTATGTTCCTTGTATGCATTTTTTTCAAGCTTGTCCTAAAAACATAGTTAACTTGAATAGAAGTGACTGATAAACCAGTCTCAGCCATTTATCTGACTCTTCCTTTTCCCCCAGGAAGACTATTAGTGTCAACAAGAATTCTTAAGTGAAAATCCTAAATAAAGCCTTGATTCTAAAAAGTATCCTTATACAAGAAAGGTATCTGACCAAATGCTTAACTTTAAACCTGAGCTTAACTGCATTTCTTAGTAGTCATGGGTCTTGGTATATGTTAAAACACCTTCCTAAGCATGGAGATCTGAACAAGATCTAACTTAAAAATGGAGAAGGTCTTTTTAACAGCTTAAACTTAATTATCAACTGCCTTATTCCAGTTTTAGGCTGGTGTGACCTTACCAATCTCAGCATTGGTGTAGAAACTGAAACAACACAGTGGTGACTCAGCCTTATTCAGTCTGTTCAACAGGCTACTGTACAAATGTTTCTGCAAGACTGAGTGGCATTTTTTTCTACTATAGTGTTAAAGAAACATTTTTATATTTTTAGAAGGATCATAGTTCATGAAAACCTTTTGTTATTTTCCTTTCTATAGTGCAACAGAGGCCTTTGAGCCCAACGCTTCATATTTAGATAATAATATAAACTATTGGTTTCTTAATCAGTTTCCAAACTGCCATAATATTTACAATGTGTTGCTCTACCTGGAAGGCATGGGCTGTGCCACTGGTGTATCTGCTTTACAAGAATGTGACTAGATATTCAGAATATCTTGTAATTAATTTTAGAAGGCTTATTTTCATATCTCTGTATATTCTCTCTTTTTCATTGTTTGTGTGATATAGCCCTTTCTGAGACTGGAAACCTAGAAATTGGCAGCTGTGGAAAACTATGGATTGCAGTAATTTTTATCAGTGACTGTAATCTCAGATCTACAGTATTTTTGTATGGTGTTTAGCAGGTAATAGAGCATCCTATAATACTGAATAAAAGAAAAGTTGTTATATACACAGAGTCTTTAGAGTCACTGTAGGCAGTCTGTGATCCATTTAGAACAACAATCATTCCTTTCATTAAGGATCACTCAGCATTTCCATTATAAGCATCCATCAAGGTTTTGAACATCACACAATTGTACAAAAAATGTATCTCATAATGTAGTTTGGCATACAGTTGCTTAGCCTAAAAGCATGACATTTTAAATTATTTTGAGCCAGTTTATGTTGGCATTAATGTGTTTATTTTCATATAATTTCATACAAAATTGAAGTTCGTCAATTTTAGAGGCTTGCTCTCACTTCCACAATTTAAAACAACTCTGTTTTAAGGATGGAATTAGTCACAGCACTACAGAGACAACCCTTCAAATATTTTTCAGAGGTTCTGTACTATTAGTACTCTATTTAAGTAATCTGCCATGTTGTACATGGAGACATTCTGTGCTACATATTTTTATTAATGTTGTAACACACTGTATTCTGACTTGCAACAATACAGTATATATTGTAATGGTTCAGGAAGAGCTGCTGTGGCCCAATCAAACCAAACGTAGGCTTGGTGGGCAATAAAGAGTTTAGTGAGCATTCTGGATTTAGCTGCTAGGGAGTTTAATTGTTGTTTTGTTGGGGAGAAGTATTTTGTTTCTTTTAAAAGTCAAGCGACACTTGAGGGTTCAAAGAAGAGTCATAAAAATGATTCAAGTTTAGAAAAAATACAATGAGAAGCTTCAGTCTGTTTAACGAAATGCAAGATCAGAGGTGTAACTGGGCAATTCTGTGAGCTGGGCAGTAGCTGCAGTAGCTGCTGTGAGCTGGGCAGTAGCTGGTAGTAGTAGCTTTGATCCGTGTTGGGATTGCCACCCTTCGGCAACTTAACTTAGATGCTAAAAATTCACATTGAAGATACAAAAGCAGCTTGAACAATTGTTGGTGCTCAGGCCCCCAAAGTCAGCCATTTAATTTAGGTTTTAATTACAGACTGAATTACTAACTCAAGGCAACAAGTTTGGAAGTGTTGGCATTCCTGGCCTAGGAATTGTGAGTAGTTGTAATTCAGAAGATCCTTTCACAGGATTGAGCATCACCGTTTTTGTTTAGAGAGGGTTTTTTCTTGTTTTGTTTTGGGGGTTTTTGTTTTTTTTACTTTTGACTTTATATAATAATACAAGAATTGCCATTTCCTGTGTCAGACCATGAGTCCATCTTGTCCAGTCTCCTGTGTCACACAGCGGGTACTGGAAGGGAAGGTGAACAAGGTATGACCAGGGTTTTTTCCACTGTTCCTCTCTCACTTGCAGCCTCCAGTGTTTAATGTCTAGGAAGTTCTGATTCAGCGGCTGTATGCCTAACTCCCATGCTCAATAGCTACTGATGCCCGTTTGCTCCAAGAATTTGTCCAATCCCTTTTTGAATCTGGCTAAATGATCAGCTGCCACAACATCTTGTGGCAATGAGTTCCACACTTTAATTACACTCTGTATAAAAAAGACAGTTTTCTTTTGTTAATTTTAAACTTACTGCCTACTAGCTTCCTTTGGTGACCTCTAGTTCTTGTATTGAGAAAGAGTGCAAATAGATCCCTATTTACTTTCTCTTCACCATTTAGTATTTTGTAAATCTTATGTCCCCACTCAAGCATCTTTTTCTAAACTGAGAAAAATTTTCACTAAACTTTTACAATTGGTTGGCCTTTCTTGTGTATAAGTCAGCCTGCCTGGGAGCCAGGCTGCACAGCCTTCTGTCTTTTTCAGTTTAGAAGTTTATAGATATTTCTGCTGTGTGTGCATGTACATTTTTTTAAAGCAATTAAATACATTTTTACTATGTGGACGTTATCAGCTTCTAAGAACAGACCATACTTTATTTTTTTTAAATGCCTATGTACATGTTTACATGAAAGGTGTTTGACTCTGAAGGATCTTATGAAGAAATGTGTTTTTAAACTTGCATAGATAGATCCCATATCGCTTCATTTGGAGCTATCAAGAAAGAATGGTACTATGCATCTTTAAAATTATGTATGAAGCTATATATTGTTATTAACAAAAAGCCTGAGGGGGGCATTGTGTCAGTTTTTTCATATGCTTTCCAGAGATATTTTGATTTTTTTTCTAATTGGTCTTGCTATACAAATTAAAACATTTGTAGTAAAGAGCACTATAGTTAGATACAAGATGACTGCTATTATAGAGGATCTGGCCACACCTGTATTTCTGTAAGTATCATTATCTATTTATTATTTATCACGTGGTACGACATAGAGGCCCAGTCAGCAATTCAACCTCTGTTTTGCCAGGCACTACATAAATAAATACAGGTATATAAATTGATAATATGTGTGTCCCTGCCCCAAATGGCATGCAATCTAAGTGTGTGCTGATAGGTGTAGAAAATAAGTTAACAGTGGGCATGTCTACATGTATGCATTTACTGCGCAATTACTGCACAGTATGGGTGCACATCTGTATGTGCACACCCATATGGGGATTTACACCGACTGGAACATAAACTTGATACCTGCATGATGCAAATATCACATTTTTGACCATTTTTGCCCAGTTATTGCACAGTAATGCATGTGTAGATGACTTACTGTGCAGTAACACTGTGTATGTACATGTGGACCGACATGGGACTAACTTTAGTCCCAAGTCATTCCACACACAACATTAATATACCTTAACGCCTGCACGTGTAGATGCTGGCCTATTTCCACTTACTGAGCAGAAACGTACTGCACAGTAAATTTAAGCTGACATACATGCACATGTAGACATGCCCAGCGTAATGGTCATGCTTAACATAAGCAGCAGTGGTCACAAAACACAAACTACCTATCCATCGTCCAGTGGTTTGTGGGCATTGGGACAGAGGAGAGTATGAAGGAAGATAATGTAGTGCTTTTGTGGGTTCTTACATGGGACACTTTCCATAATGAAGGGATAGTGTGGAAGGGAGGAAGTGTGAAGGCATGTGAGAAAATTGAACTGACTGGTACTGATGGCTGGCCTCACTGACAGTGCAACATCAGGGGTTAACCATACAAAGGTATACTATGGACAGTCAGTAGGGTAGCATTAAGCTATCATGTTGCTTAACAGTCAGGCTCAACAGTAGTTTATAGTTTTACATTTGATACAGTAGAGAAGGGAGATGCAGTGATAAGACAAACTGGGGGTAGGGTGTTGATTTAGTTGGAGGAACTAGGGCCAGATCCTAATCAACCTCTAAGACACTTAAACAGGACTTGGATTGAATTTCAGTGCCCAAGGCACAAAGAGCATTCTAAATCAACCCACTCAGCATTCACAGCACTAGCTAAGCACCTAGATTCACTAGTTGGCTCCATGTTTGCCAGAAAATATGCCTACAAATTTAAGCCTTTTTTTTTCTTTTGAAGCTAAAACTGTTCAGGCATAGGAACTGATCCTGCAGTCATCACTTGAACAGAAGTATTGTTGCCATCTCTGGAAGTTTTGCTAGAGTAAGGAGTTCAGAACTGGGCCAGCTTCTAGGTTCAGTGCTAAATTATCCTTCAGGTAAATCCCCAGTTGACTTTGTATTAGTTGCTGGGGGGAGGGGAGGAAGGGAAGCATTCCAGCTCCTGCTGCCACATTTTTTCCGTGTAAGACTTTTTCTAAGACAAAGAAAAAAAAAGCTGATGAACCTTAAAACTTTACGCATGAAGTATATGAAAAAGTAATCATCAATGCGTGAGTACAAAAATAGGTACAGTATAGCAAACTCGTAATGTCAGTTAGTGTGTATATGTTAGTGTGTAATGCCAGTTAGTATGTTATTGTTTATCCTATAAATTTCAGAGTTGAGAGAAAATAAGACCAGTGATGGAGATTTAATTAAAAGGCCAAATTGCTGATGTGTCTGACTAGATATTGTTGCAACTAATGGTCTATCTTGAACCCTTTGATTGACAGAAAGCTCTCTGGTTAAAAATTTAACTTCTGTCTAAATATTTTTTATGTACTCTTTTTCTAAGTATGCCTAATGCCATGGATGATTGAGATAACTATCTGTACTTTTTTCCTAGTTTGCTTACATTGTGCCTTTGGCAGCACTGAGTATGGTCAGTTTCTCTTTTTCCCGCTTCACAGCCCGCTAAGTTCTACTATTGTTTCACAAAGCAACAGGCTGGAGAAAAATGTTGTTGAATCATGTGACTGAAATGGATGTAACTAGGAATCCTGGTGCCCTGGGAAGGCATGCAGAGAGGCAGAGGGAGCAATTGTTTGAGCTGTGTGGTTATCTCCCCTTGTTGCTATTAGATTGAGTAGAAGATGCAACTTGGCAGGGAATTGTGGGAGTAAAGATTGTACCTGTGGCTACTTTCAGTTTTCTAAAACTGACGACACTTTCAGTTAATAGAGTTGGGGCCAAAAGGGACCCTGGAGTCATCTAGGATGTTGACAGATGTGCAGCTCTACGCTGTAACACATGGTGCTTCACAGAAAGCACTATGAGTTACAGTGAACTTCCTGACATAACAGACATTCTCTGTTTGGTTGTGGGGAGTAGGAGAGATCGAGCTCCACTTTGGAGCCAATCCAGTGGAAAGAAGCTGTGTGTCTGCAGCCCGCCCTCTCCCCTCCTCAAACTCTGGTGCTGTCTTCAGGATGGTAGGAGGTAGAAGGCAGGGGAGGGAGCACTGGTCTGGGGCTTGCCCAGCCTGCACTTTTGGGGGAGGAGGTTGAGGGGGAGGGTGGATTGGAGTCCCCCTGAGGTGGGGCCTCCAGTCCACCAGCCCCCTTCTTCAAGCATAGGCTGGGCAAACCCCACACTGGAGCCCCCTAACCTGCATTCTCCCCCCTTCCATCCAGAAGACAGCACCAGGGGTGGGCTGATGCCTGGAACAGGAGTTAGTGAAGGCACTCTGCTCCAGAGCACCTTCATCTGAGCCCTCGTTTAAATGAGGGTTAATTTGATGTGCAATTGGGCACTTTTAAAGCTCTCTGCAGCTGTGTACTTCTGTCCCCCAGAGCGCTTTTTGGGTGCCGATTGTGCGACAAATATCACTTCTGTCAGCAGCCCTAATCTGATTCTCTCCATATCACAGGCTATTAAGTTTGATGTGGTTACTCCTGTATTGGACCCATTAGCCAATCATGAGTTAAAGCATTTCTTCCAAAAAAGCATGCTATCATGATTTGAAGACATCAACAGGTGAAAAGTCCTCCACTTACCTTGGTGGTCTATTCCACTCTTTCATCAACAGTGACAGTGAACATTTAACTAGAACTTGTCGTATTAAAGAATCCAATTAACCAAGATACTTGTACATTTTTCTGACTTCTAGCAATACTTCCACTGAAGCCTAGTGCATGCTTACCTACCTTGATGAAGTCAGGAGGATTGCTCAGATGCATAAGAATAGGTACACACTTAACTACCTTGCTGAATTTAAACCAAAAGATTAACTTCAGTTAAAGCAGGAGTGAAACCTTTCAATGTGATTGTACAAATGCTTATAGACCTGAGTCATGCCATGTCAACGAAACTTGGATACATAAAACTTTTCATGACAGAAATCTCAACTGTGTAGTCAGAGCTGTGAAAAGTTTCAATCTACAAAACCAGGCAAAATATTTTATTAAACTGTGTCCTCCCCCAAAAAGCAGAGTGAGGAAGGTTGAGTTTAAACCCTAACAATTTCCAGAAAACACAATTGCATAATTTGACGGTGCTAGGATTCAACCACCTACACTTATTTAAGATTTAAAAGAAAGAAAAGAATGAAAAAACTAAAGTGAAGGAAATTAAATACAAATGCCTAAACTCACACAACAATAAAGATGCAGATTTAAATATATTAAAGCAACACAAAATAAAAGGTTTTCACTGTACTATTAACTAGCCCACACAGTGCACATATAGTATTTTTTCTTACTAATTAGGCTGCACAATTGACAATTTGATGTATACAGTGTGCACAATTAATGTTGGTGAGTTAATGATGTAATAACAAATTTAATTTTTCCCTTCCCTGTCTAGCATGAAGCTTTCCCAGTGCTGTTTATCCATTTTATCCAGTGACCACTGCAAGTTGCTTTGGGCCAGCTTCAAGAGAAGAGCTGGAGAGTATGCTGGGCAATACCCACCTGTAGCTTCATAGTTAGAGGATTTTGCTGGGAAGCAGGAGATTCAGGGTTGAATGCTTTTGTGGGAAGGGGCAGGGGGAGCAGTGGGGGACAGACTAGAACTTGGTTCACTTGTCCACAGGGCCAGTGCCAGTCACTTATTGGGCTAAAAGATGAAAGCGCCCTTGCCTCCCTTCTCTGCATTACTTCTGGCAGATGTACAAGCAAGACAAGCTATTCTGCCACAGGTGAAGTAGAAAATGAATGAATGCTGAAAACTGCAACTATGCAACTATGTACCTACCACTTAAGTGCATGAAGAGTGAATAGGATCTGGCTCCTTCCATCTTGACCCTAACATCTCCTTTTCTCTAATCTTCATAAAATACATATTAGTTCTCCTATAATTGCTTTGAAACACTAACGATCAAATCAGCTTCTTGATTGCATTCTGACTACAGAATTCCCCACCTTGAATTTCTTTACACCCTATCCATGTCCTCTATATTAAGTTTAAAATTCTTGTGCTTGCCACCTTTAAAGACTTCAGAATACTGCCCTGGACTACATCTCCCACTTCATTCTTTATTGCGTGTTCTTCCTGAACCCGTGTGCAGCTCCACCCTCTAGGCCTACATGACAGCTTTCTTCCATGCCCCTAAAGATAGAAATACTGCTTAACCCCCAATGTCAAGCAGGCTCATTCTCTCCCTTCAAATTATTCCTAAAGATTTGTTAAATTCTCCGAGCCTGAAAAACACATTGTGAGGGAGGATAATATAAATCTCACCTAGTAAAGTTATCAACATGTGTAGGTAGCCAGGTAATTTAATAGTTTTAGCTAGATTTTTACCAGTATCCCTCTTCTCCCTAACTCTGTGTGCGTTGCTCTCACTCATTATGTCATGACTAAAATTAGACTGTTAGTTCTAATGGAAGGGCAGGTATCTTATCTATAAAATGCCTAAGACACTTGGAGCACTACATAAACAATCACAGGGATGGCTTTTTATGGCAGTGTGATAACCCAATAATCTATTATTATATGTATATTAAATTTACACTATTCATGTAAGGGAAAAAATTATAAAGCAAAAGTACATGTTGTAAATAATACCCCTCCCAGAATAGTTTTTGCTTTCTGTTTCCTTTTATTTCCTTTGTTAAAGCCTTGCTCCATTATTTGCCATCAGTTGTTTGATTATTCCACTAATTTAGACCCAGATCCAGTTGTCCCATTGACTTCAGTGCAGCTACTTGTTGAAATAATGCTAGAAAGATTTGGCATTAAACTGCAAATTCCTCAGGTTTTCTCACTGTATAACTAATACAAAATAAAGACCTCAAAACATAATACAAAAAAAAAGGAATAGTCCCAAATAACTTTAGGTGAAGCTTTAAATGAAGATGACTTTTCACTGTAGCTCAAATAATTTATTCTGTTTATTATCTTTACATGATGCCTTTTATCCAAAAAACAAACAAAAAACCAAAACCAAACAAACCCTCCTAAATGCTTAACAACTATAAACAGAGATCACTTCTTCTACCAGGCTTTATAGCAGCTGTTTGACCTCCCATTGCAACAGTGAGGCTCCAAAGTGAAGCACTCATGTGGGAAGCAATGGTGAATTTTCTGTAGGAAAGATATAATTATCCAAGGGGGAATACGGCCAGTATAAACATTTGCAAAATGTATCGCAGTATCTTTAATTACTATGGGCTTGTCTGTACATGCAAGTTAGTGTATAGTAAGCTAGGATGTAAATTTGCAATGCACCAGCTACTGTCAGCTCACTCCCCATGTGAATACGCTTTGAGGACTGAGTTGGGGTAAGTTACTTTACATACAGTCATTCTTAGTGTTTACCAAGAAAAGCTGCATAGGGAGTCAGAGCAGATAGTGGGGCTGTAAACTCACATCCTACACACTATTACAGATTAACTTCCCTGTATAGACAAGTCTGAAATGACCAGGACTTCTGTTTTACCTCCACCATTTCAGTGCTCCAAAACATACTGTGGCACTGTCTCACAAATAAGTATGTTAGACAGCTAGGCTATACTAAGCCTTTCCTTAAAATTTCCTATTGCTACACTAGTGCTGGCTCCTTTTGCGATGGCAACAGTTTGATTGTAAAGGCAGATGGCCCCTTGCTTTTGTAACACTGCATTTCAGCACTGTCCAGCTCAGAGACGGTTTAGTCAGCACAGTAGTAAATGCTGGCAGCTGGTCTGTAGTTGCGCTCCCAACATTACTACCACCAGTAGAGAACTGCATTGCAGCTACCAGGAGTTTTGAGAATCTCATCCAAATATTAATAGCCCACTCCAATCCCACTCAGTTTGCAGAATCTGCCTACACCAGAGAAGATGATGGCATAACTGTTTAAAAATGCTGAATTGCTGCAGTTTTGGGGGGGAGGAAGAGAAAGGAAGTGAGAGAGAATAGATGACCAAACATACCATGCTAGTCTAAAACAATGACGCTTTTGTTCCTGGTGCTTGTTTATGTCTGAAATCCCAGGTGTGACAGCAATTGTAAGGTAACTATTCTGGGTACCCAAAACCCACAGGGTAATCACCTTTCTTTTCTACAGGCAGCAGGACTTTCGTCTTTATGAGCAGCTAAAGCAATATTCATCTTAACACAGGCATGTAAAAGTCTCTTTCCTAAACATTAAGTTATACAGCCACAATTACTCATCCCAGATCTTGATCAACCTGCCCATACCAGTGGGTTGAATAATTCCAGCCTACAAAATAGTACTTCACTCTGCAGATATCATCTGCAGTTCCCTTGGAGCTGTCCCATTACACAGTAGTGGGGGTATAGCTATTGCATCATGAAAATCAGATGGCCTTTGTTTCTTTGCAGATCCTGCCAAAACATCCTTTCTTATTTGGCCATAGCCTTCTTGGAAGCCATATGACAGCTTTTTAAAAAACTGTAGCACAATCCTTTCCTGCTGAGCAAGAAGTGAGAACTACGTTTTCTTCTTAGGTTCTGTTCTATAAACAGAATTAAGAAATGGTGTTAGGATTTGTATATTTAAGAGGGTTTCATAGCAGGTTACAGACCTTATTTCATCTCCTAAAATTTTCAAGGGCTTCCAGAAAGTCTTTCAAACTTTCCTAGCAATAGGTGCTTCACGGCGCTGTCCTAGAAATGTGGCATAGAGTCCCATAAGGGCTTTGTATCACACCTTTGCAATTCCAGAACAATTATAGATGTAGGGCAAGATGGTAACTGACCTAAACTGTTAAAAGCGTAGGCAGCCAGTACTGCCCCTCTGTTAAAGTGGTAAGGGTTTATGATTTGGCATGGATGAGACCCCTGAGTGATACACTCTCCTTCAAATAATCCAGCCAGTCAAAATGTCATCAGCAAGAAGAACTAATCCAAATTCTCCTAGCAAAGGAGGATAGATGATACTTTGAAACACTCTGTGGGTTACATTGACACAACACTTTTTGTTAGGACTTCTTGTGATGCACAATTCTAGAACAACCCTGAAAAGAGGTATGAAAACAGCCTTGGGTGTGGTCATTTGAGGCAAATCCTCTTTTCTATGGCAAAGCACATAACTCTGCAATGGCACAGGCGCAAAGGGAAGATTAGTTATTGCTGCTCCTTAAACCCTTTTTATTCTGGGGTGGGGAGAAAGAAACCCAAACAAACCACTGCTGGATTCTGAAACTGAATAAGGGAGGCAACCCTGACAGCCAGATCTATTGGACTCAGTACAGCAAAGAGCTATCCTGAAGAAACATATGCATATTGTACACTTAGAAACTGTAAAAACAGAGCACTTTTTGCTGCTCCTCAGGTTTAGCTGTGAGGATGTATATGTGCACCTGGGATCTGAAGGTGCATATTATGGATGTGGGACCTGAGCATGTATATATGGAAATGAGACCTGAGGGCGCATACTATGGATCTAGGATGTATGTTACAGATCTAGGAACTAAGGGTATATATATATGGATCTGGGAACTAAGGGTGTATATACGGATGTGGGATCTGAGGGTGCATATTATGAGTCTAGGACCTGAAAGTGTATATGGATATGGGATCTGAAGGCATATATATGAATGTGTGATCTAAGGATGTGTATTATGGATGTAGGATGCTTATTATGGATCTAGGACCCGAGGGTTTGTATATAGATCTGGGACCTGAGGGTGTGTATTGGTATCTGGGAACTGAGGGTATATATATGGATCTGAAACCTAAAGGTGCATATTATGGGTCTAGGACCTGAGAGTATGTGTACGGATATAGGATCTGAGGGTGTATATATGGCTGTGGGACCAGAGGATGCATACTATGGATCAAGAATGCATGTTATGGATCTAGGACCAGAGGATGTATATATGGATGTGGGACCTGTGGGTGCCTATTATGGATCTGGGGTGTAGGTTGTAGCTGTGTTGGTCTAAGGACATAGGCAGACACAGCTCTTTGGGTGAATGTGATCTCTTATTAGACCAACTCAAATAGCTGGAAAAATTCTTTGCCTGCTTTCAGGTATCAATACCCTTTGTCAGGCTGAGGAAGCACCATTTTATGGATCTGGGACCCGAAGGTGAGCATTATGCATCTGGGGCCTGAGAGGTGTACATGGCTCTGGACGCAGAGGGTGCCCGCGATGGCTCAGGGACCTGCAGCCGTACACACGGACGTGGGAGCAGGTCTGGCGCTGGCCTCGACCCCAACGCCGCACAGCGCACGGAAGACCTCCCCCACCTCCCCGGGCCCACCCACAACTCGCCCACTGGAGCGGGGCGGGTCCGAGGCTCCCCGTCAGCCCAGCAGGTGCACTGCAGCAGGGGTCGCCCGGGTAGGAGGCGACACCCCGCCCCGCCGCACCGCACCGCCACCTGCTCCGGCCACAGCAACGCCCGAGCGGCCATTGCGCGCGGAGGGGGCCTGGCCCCTCCCTCTGCTCCACGCACCGCCCCACGGCCCCTCCCCCACCCGGGGCGGGGCGGGCCCGGCGTTGCGCGCAGCGGGGCGGGGCGGGGCCGCGGCGGGCAGAGACGCGGCGGGAGCCGGGAGCAGGAGGCGTTGTCGTTGCAGCGGGGCTCGCTTCCTTCTCCGCCCTCGGCGCAGCCAGGCAAGGGGGCGGGGCTCGGCGCCCAGGACCCCGCTCCGGCTCGGCTCGGCGCGGCTCGGCGCTGCGGGAGGATGTCGGGCGGCGGCGGCGGCGGGCGCGAGGAGGAGCGGCGCAAGCTGGCGGACATCATCAACCACTGGAACGCCAACCGCCTCGACCTCTTCGAGATCAGCGCCCCCACCGAGGTCAGCCCAGGCCCCGGCCCGGTCGCGCCCCTCCCCCCCAGTGTGTGTCGGGGGGGCGGTTACGTGGCCGCCGTTAAACGGGCGCGGCGGTGGGGGTGGGGCCGCCTGTGATTGCCGGGAAGTGGCGGGGGCCGAGCGCGGAACAAAGGTCCGCGGGGGAGGGGGAGGGGAAGAGGAAGGGTCCGGGGGGGTCCGGCCGCCCTTTGCTCGGCCCAGGTGCGGCCCCGCGGCGGCGGGAGCGGGGCCCGGGCGGGGTGCGGCTGCCCGGCAGGTGAGCGGGAGGGTCCGGCCCCGCCGCCGCCGCACACCGATCGTGCTCCCTGGGTGCCACTTACTCCCCTGCCCTGCACAAAAGGCCGCCCTTGCCTGCCTCTTTTTCCCACCCCACCCCACCCCCTGGGTATAGGTTGTAGCCGCCGTGGTGTAAGGGCTCAGGCAGGCAAGGCTCTTGGGGTAAATCCCATATTAGACCCACTCAAACTGTTGGGGTTTTTAATAGAAGGGTTTCTCCGACTGTTGCAGTCTGTGTAATGAAAGATATGGGCTTGACGCAAAGAGCTGTGCCTACCTTTTAATTTTTATTATTGTTATTTTTTCCTTTCCCTGACAGTTAGACAGTCATTTTGTAGCCTGGCCCTCGATGCCAAGAGGGCGGCTGTGAATAGGTGTAGATCCACCTACAGACCGGTGTGTTTGCAGGATTTGGGGTTCGTAGGGTGCCTCTGTGTATTAACACGGACCCAAGCGTGATGGGGCTGTTTGAGAGCCAGGCTGGCTTTAGCGCTGTGAATTGTCCCCTTCGCCGGCTCACTTGAGAGCTGCTGGCCTTACAGGACCCTCCCACAGTTTCCCCTTGCGTGCTTTTTCCCTGAGCCTGATAGAAGGGCGCATGAGCCCAAAAGCATGCAGAAAAAGATATTTTCTTACAGTTTCTCAGTTGGTCTAATCAAAGGTATCGTTTTGGAGCCAAGAGGTTTTTGCATTTCTAGGAGGTAGAGCACGTCTTGGGCTAAAAACAGACAACTGGTGTGATTCAAATTTGAGCAGCCTTCTTTGAATGTGAGCACAGGAAACACCGGGCTTTAGGCATGGACAGACCCATTGTCCTGCATGAAGTCCCTGTCAGTTATTTGAACTAACACTTGGCCTCAGTCATGGCTAGTTCCAGTTAAGTGCCACTTAAGCCTCCTGTGTAAACCACTGTGTCATGTGGAGTCATGTCCCAGACCAGTCAGTGCTGCAGTAAACAGATTGTCTGTGTTTAGCCCTGCTGGTGCGCAAGTAATGTGTCTCTGCCATGGTGTGTGCAGGTGAAGAAGCAGTAAGTTGGTCTGGCTTTGTGGTTGGTATCACTTGTGCTGGGCTAAATTGAGTGCTCAGACATGGTTCTTGATCATCTTATCATTAGAGGTTCACTGCTATATCGGATCAGCACTGATAAAAGGAAAATTAATGTTATCTGCAGTCGGCTGTTTTTGTCTGGTGTAATTGATAATGTCACCAATAATTGCCGTTTGCATGCATGTAGGCATAGCATGCACATGGCCAGGAGTGCAGCCCAGCAGCTGGGAGAGCAGCATCTGTCCAGTAAGTCAGTGGTGGGCAGGGGGGAGCTGATCAAGGCCTTCATGGTGAGGGAGGGAGAACATGGGACAGGGCCAGGCGCTGCCTAGCCAGGGCAGTGAATGCGGGTGTGGGATGGAGCCATGGGTGGCTCATGGGGAGGGTGGACAGCTCCCCACAGCTGTGTACCCCCAGGGGGACATGTGTTCCCCAGATTTGTGCGCGGGATGGAGGTGGGCCAAACGCTACACTGCGCAGGGTGGAGGCTCAGGGGCGAGTGCTGCACTGCCCTCTTCCCAGCAGGGGGGCTTGGCCAGGGCTGTACTTGGGACAGGTGGTAGTGGCACTGGGAGGGGTGGCTACAGGGTTGGCTATAGCCACCCTAAAAATTCACCTTAGCTACCCCTCTCACTGTTGCCACTGCCCACCCTAAGCACATCCCTGGCCCAGCCCTCCCACCGGGAAGAGCCTGGCACAGCCCCTGGCCCCGAGTCCACAGTGGGCATCCTGCCTTCACCCCATGGACAAATCAGGGGGTGTGCATGCCCCCCATGCTTCCCCTGGGGATGTGTGCAGTGGTGTGGATCCATGCCCCCCTGGATGAGCTGTCAATGGATCCGTCTCCCTCCCAGGAGGGTCGCATTCACTGCCCTGGCTGGGCAGTGCCTGTCCCTGCCCCACTTCCTCCCTCACCGTGGGGGCCTCAGTCTGCCCCCCCACCCCATGGCCCTTCCCTCTACCTTGCCCCTTCACCCCACAGACTTACCAGCAGGGAGCTGCTCTTTAAGCTGCCAGGCACATATCAGCTATTGGATTGATATCGGCATCGGCTGATATTGCTGGTTAATCGGCCATTGGTATCGGCCAAAAAAATCTTTATCAGTCCACCCCTACTTAATGTCTCCCCACCCCCAACTGCTAAGGTGCAGGGGCAGGGATTGGCTTTTCTGTTCACACAGGACTTTAGAATCTGGAGGCTGCTTCCTAATAGTGTTTAGGCTTGGTTTAAGTGACCTGGCTTGTGTTTCTGTATGTGAAATAAAGAACTTGACTAGCATACTCAGTATTCGAGTCAATGGTGGATCATTGCATTTTTCAGAAACCAGTGAACTGTTAGAGTAACGTGACTTTACAGTTCTGAAGATTGATGTCCTACTTTCCCACAATAAACTTGATGCACACAGTTGAAAGAGATTCCTATGCTATCTGCTGGTGTGCCTCACTGTTTAGGAAGGACACTTTGGTTTGAAAGAAATATGCATTCTTTCATTTATTGGTACCTAACTGGAAGCTGATGGGTGGGAGTGTAGTGTTGTCTTTCTGCTTTGTAAGGCTGTGGGGTTTTTTCAAGGAGCCTAAAGATTTGATCACACAGAAACTTACAGTAAAACAAGAAAATACCTTTTAGTTCATGTTCTGGTCGTTTCAGAGCAAACCATTCTGTGTCTGGCCCAGGCCTAAAGAAGTTGGGTATCCAAACTTCATTGAGTGTCACTGGAGACCAGTTACTTCACTTGTGTTGGATTCTTTGTAAATTGCATCTACAGTGAGTGCTGTACTAAGCTGTTATGTAAGAAGAGAACACTATAGCAGGCATTCTTGAGTAGGCTAGTTCCTGTGCCCAAAGAAATTACTTAGGTGCTTGAGGTCAGGAAACATTAAATCTGTGAATCCCAGTTTTGCATAGGTAACTAACTCAGGACTGCAGGTAGGCACCCAAGTGGTGGGAGGGGGCAGGAGGAGGGAGAGAGTTTGAGATACACCTCGCCCTCTATTTTCTTTTACTGCTTTTTTTGAGTCCCATTTGTAGATGCCCAGCTGTCTTCCTTCATTGTATAGGGGGCTTAGGTGCCTAACCCATGTTTGTGAATTCCACTCCTGCAGCCAGGTGCTTAAAACTTAAGCCATACCAAAGTCCCTTTGCAGGACCAAATTCTTACGTTGTCAAGATTGATGCAAGGTATGGAAAGCACTTGAGTCATGAGTCTACAGAATTTTGCTTTGTGACACTGCAGTTTTTAATTTTTGTTCAAATAAGGCATAGCAAAAATTAGTAAAAATATTTTAGCCAGTTTACTAAGAAAAATATGTTTGTAAAGGGAGGATACTGTTATTAGCTAAGGCACAGCAGGTTGGTTGGGACATCTGGACTGAGTAATGTTTTTGTTAGGGTTTGGGGAAATGAACAAAGAACCAAAAATGTTCAAAACAATAATCTGCCAATCCTTGAAAGCTAACAGTTCTTGTACATTTTGCTTATTTATTAATCTATGCTGGATTTCTGTCTTGTCTATTTAGCATGTACATTTTTTTTAGGGCGGGAACCAAAATGTGTTGTTATAGCACCCCAGAGTCATGTTCTGAGCCTCACCAGATACTTTGGAAGCTACCTTCATGTTAGAAAGAAAAAATATCCGGCAAGCCAAATGAAAATAGACTGCATCAAATGTTTGTAGTTGAGAGAAGCCATTACAGTCAATTTGTTAAAAAATGTTCACTAAGACTTTTATAGTGAAAATACAGAAATCAAGTAATTCATTGTGCTTAAAACATGTAATTTTACATTTTTTGAGGGAGAACAGGAGAAGCAGTATGGTCTAGTTCAAGGGTGACTAACCTGCAGATACAGCAGAAAGCAGAGCATCAGATTAAGCAGGGGAATGGAGTGGCATTCAGAGAGGGTATGGGGCTTGCTTATAGCACTCTGGCCAGAAAGGTTGGCCCCTGCTAGCCTAGTTGACTGAGGGAGGCCTGGGTTAGGACTTCAGTGACTTAAGGAACATTTCCTGCCTCTGCTACTAGTCTGCTTGGGTAATCTTAGGCAAATTACTTCATTTTTTTAACATAATGGGGGGATAAGCATCCTTTCTTCTTGGTAGTATGAAAGGGGAAACGTGCTGCCTAAGAGTCAGGCATTATAGCCCATTTTACTTTTTTAAGTAACATCTTGAGTACAGATGTCAAAGTAAATGGCAAAATCACTTCTGTTTTCAGAGTATTCAATTCAGTTTCCTTATTCTGTATATCTCGCATTTTGACTTGCATCTATACTAGAAAAATATTTTTTTTAATTGTTGACAGGCCCTTGAGGTTGTGGTAATGAATCAGAGTATTTGTTTGTTTTAACTAGATTTTCAAAAGGAGGAGAAACATCCCTTGAAGCTTCTCTGTTTTGATTAACATGCACTTGAGAAGTAGAATAGTTCACAGAAACCACTCTTCTTGTTTTGTGTGAAGGTTAACATTTAAGGTCAAATAGTCTAATTATTAATCATGAAATGACCATCTCTGTTTAAAAGTGAACTTTTTAAAACCTTTTTTTAAGTTTAATTTAAGGCAGCTGTTAGTGTTTTGCCTAGAGGTATCAGACTGGTTTTGTGGAATCACAGTTTAGGCCCACTCTGAATGTTTTAGATCTTAATATTGATGAGTTTTGTTGATTTTAGATTTTAGACTTTCTTCTTCTGATGCATGCAAGTGGAAGTAGAAATTTGGTCAAGGCAATATGCTTGCAAATCCCTATTGTTACCTTTAATTTGAGTAACTTGAGTTCCATATATTTGTGCTCAAGAAAAAATGTTATGCAGTAGACAAAATGAGGTAGTGTTTGAAATTAGATGTAATTTTTCATATTTTATTTGTAGGTTTATTATTTGACCTGGTTTGATGGATAGGTGGAAAGCTATGAATATCAGTTATCTTATAAATTATGTGTGATGAGATAGCTGTGGGACTTTCAAAAGTACCTATTAAAATCAATGCGAGATAAGCACCTAGGTGTGTAGTAGAAGGTTTGAAAATTATTTGTGCAACTTTGGTCACATTAATACCTTTTAAAAACCTGGTTTATAAACTTTTTGAAGACTTTAAAAAATGCATGTAGCTCCGTGGGTGGTAGCATCAGTGAAAACTACAGTGTAGGCACTGAGCAGGGTGATGAAATAACTTGGGCCTTATCTGTGCTTTGTGTAGATCAGTGGTTCCCAACCCTGGGTCGTGACCCAAATGAAGGTTGTGGGGGCAATGCCACTAATGCCACACAGAAAAAACGAGCCACACCATGTGGTGGGAGCTCCCCTGTGCCCAGACTGCTGCCCCACTCTGCTCCCAGCAGTGGGGCATGGGGGGAAAAAAAAAGTTGGGAACCAGTGGAGTAGATGGCAGTTTCCACCAGTTCTACCCCCTAGAGGGGCTGTGTCAGTTCATTAGGAGCTTGAAGAAGTTTCAGGCTGTATTTATACTGAAATTTTAAAAAGATTTCCTAAAGCAGAATAAACAGGAAAAATTAATACTGTTTGCAGGAAATCTTTTAAAACTGAGACAATTTGGAAAGGTATTTTGTGGAATCTTGAACTGCTGTTACCTATGTTATTTACCTGTTCTTATGTGACTGGAACACTTCTCAGTGATTTCAGTCTAATGCCTTTCACCAGTACTGAAACTTAAAATCTTTTTTTTAAAAAAAGAAAAGAATAGTATTACTTCTCCAAATTGCTATTTAGTAATATGTAACTCAGTTACAGCTAAACTTGTGCAGTAGAATTAACTCATTTGGCTCATCTTTGATTCACAGTTTTGCCTTAAGATGCTGATACACAAGTCTTGTTTGGTTTCATTAAGGAGTACCTTACTTGAAGACCATTTTTTTTTTTTTTCATTAACTGGATAAAGTGGTTACTTTTGTTTACTGCTGAAAAGGGTAGTGCTCAACCTCTGACCCACAGTGCCATGTCATCTGGCCCCTGGGGCTCCCCACAGGTCTAGTAATTTGGCAGCTGGGGGTGTTGGCAGTGAATGTTGTTACTGCTCCCCTTCCACCAAATTTCCAGACCCTGTGGGATGGATGATGTGGCCTTGTGCACTGGATATGGGTGGCATATGGGGTCAGGGTGGTGGGTCCAGTTCGGCACACATGTGGCTGGGATTGGGGCAGGGCAGGAGAGTGATAACTATGTGCTGATCTGTCCCACTCATCTGGCCTGCAGCCCAGAAAGTTGGGCACCACTGGTCTAGGGAATCAGCATTATAAACATGAATTGAGGGCTTGACTGCAATAGTAAAGGCAACAGCAGCAGCGTGATGTTTCTTCCTTGTAAGAAGATGCCCTGTACTGTGCTCTAACTATTCCTTATGTAAATTACTTTTGGGGTTACTGACTAGTGCTGTAAATCCAGACAAATACGTGTTATAAGAATTCACCCTTGATTAGTAGATGTGTTAACCAGTATTAGGGAAAAGCATTATTTTTCAGTTGAGAAAGATGTGTCCTTTTTATGATAAAATAGACACAAACTTCTTATAGTTGAAGTAGGTTTAAACAGAAAGCACTTTATTTATGTATAACCATAGCTACTAAATGCATAGTTAGCAAAGTAACAGTTTTTGTGTGCTGCCTCAGTAGAAGAAACGGTATCTTTGTCCGAGTGAGCTATGAATGAAGATCATCTGAAACTTAGAATAAGTTCCAATGTAGTAATTGGGGAGACATGGCACGTTCTGTCTCAGCTTGTTTTAATTGTAGTAATGCAGATAAAGTATATATCTGAAGGGAAAATGTTCTGACATTTAACTTTGGGTCATCATTCTTTTTATTTAAAAAGATGATTTGGCTGTTATCTAAGGGAAGTCAGGTAGTGACTCACAAAACCCAGAGTGGTGTGTGAGAGATTCTAGTTTAGCCAGTGTGCCTTATTGCTGAAGGTGGTGTAGGAAGCTGCAGGATGAAGTAATAATTGAGTGACATGCTATGTCTGATTTGTCAGACATTTTAGATAGCTAGGAGGATAGTTCTGTTTTTCAGAACTTTAAAATGTATAATAAACTCAGTTGGAAGCCAGGCTTGAGCAGAACATTGTTCTGCCCAGTATGGCAAATATATATCGCACTCTGTATAGAGTGTAATATATAGCTTTGCCATATAGTACAATTGTGTAATACTCATTTCAGTAACCTAGAAATTCAGAAGTGTATGAGATTCTACTTTTACCTTGCAAACAGATGATTAGAGCTTAGTGACTTGCTATTGAATCTGTTACTTCAGATCCATTGATTTTTATATAGATGCCTCATTTTCCTCTTAATATCAATCAATCAAGTTTCCATTAACTTTTTGGATGAGTTTAAATTTTTAAGTTGCTAATTGGTGTATAAAACTTATAATTAAAAAAAAAAACCTTGAAAGAGTAATTCAGCAACTGAAGGTAAGGGGTCAAAATCATCAAAGTTCAGGAAAACATACATAACTAATATCACATTGAGACCCTACATGAGTTCATGTTGGAAACTGAAGTGGCAGTGGAAATGTTTTGGGGAAATCTTGTAAATTAGGTCTCAAAGGATTGAGAAGGCAACTTTGTAATAGTTTGGGGGAGGGGGGAAGAGACATGAAAATTACTATAATACATTTTTATAGTTCAAATAGCTTTTATAGTGCAAACTGCTACAAATTTCACACACTTGTATATGAGGCAATAAAACAATAAGATGAGGAGAGCTTGATATAAAACTCCCATTATGGTCAGTGAGAAATTTGCACAAAGATCAAAGGTAGAGTATTACTGTGGTTTGTTAACAAAGTTTAACATTATTCAACACCTTACTGTCTTGGATAGTATTGTTTACAGTGAAAACATTAGGACCTTCACTCTCTTTTTTCCCCCTTCTTTCCCAGTTGTCCTTTCCAGTTCTTGTTTCCTTCTGTGTCAGGTGCTTAGTCCAGGCTAGGGGGTTGCTGCTGCCTTAATTGTAGCAGCTGAGCCCCCCTGTGTAGTTGCACTCTTCTGACTGAAGGAATAACCCTAGGAAGTAGGAAAACACTGGCTCCCTAAATGGCAGAAGCTTTGCTAACAGAAACAGCCTTCTGCAAGCTGATCCACATTGTGGGTTTTGATGGCTGAAGTATACCGGCTATTGGATGTGATCTCCACACCCCTAGCTCGCATAACCGTGTAGGCAAAACATCATTAAGTTTTGTATGTAATGAAAGGGCCTTAGTCTCTTCTTCCTTATCATAAGAATGGAAATAAGAAAAAGGAGCAGGAATTAAGTTCACAAAGGAAAATGAAGTTTCTTATGTGCTAGAATAATCAGTAATTAAAAAATTAATGCTAACATGATATCATCATAGAGTTAACAGCACTCCAGGGTTGATTTGAGTTGACATCCCTCTGTCTTTGTATCTCTACATAGCAGGAAACAAGAAGACAGATCTGCACCAACTGTTATACTTGCATGTGAAAGATCTTCGCAAACGTGGGGACTGAAACCTTTTTAAACTAAAAAAAAATAATTAGATTTTGCTGAAAATGAATGTTTGCAGATCACATGCTGAGCAGTTGCATGTTGAACATTTGTGTACTAGGTAATTACATGCCCATGTAATATTAATTCCAGTTAGCACAAAAGTTTGAACATAGTTTAGCAGGATTTTCAGGCATCCATTTTGGGTCAAATCTTATTCAGTATTTTCATTTATAACTTGGTGAATGCAGTATAGGGTGCCATAATCAAATTTACTGTGAACAAGCTCAGAGGGATCACATATATTGGTGTAACATAATGTAAATGAAAATTAGACAATGACGTTTCTGTGGGAATTACTTGACTTGATAACTCAGGGCTAGATATCTGCCTCTTAGAAAGGGGAGTGGCTGTTTTTCATGTTTCTTCCAGTCCCTAAGATTGCAGGATAATTTGCTAGTTCGGTGAATTAATAATTATGTACTTCCACTTAGAGAGTTAGAAGCAATATCTCCCCCCCTTTTTTTTTTAAATTTTACATGTAGATGTCATGGCAGCACTTAGTGCAGTGGCTCTCAACCTTTTTTTGGACTTGAGGCACACCTCCATAACTTTTGTGAATTGAGTGGCCCCCAAATTCAAAAACTACTTTATATATTATGGTGCTGAATTCCTTGCAGAGGGGCTAGACAATATGGATTGGCCAGGAAGGGACAAGCTTGAGCCTGCCCTTACCTTCTTTTCTTTTCACACCTCTCATCTCTTTTTACCTCCCCTTAAAGGATCTGGTAGCACCCTGGTTGAGAATCATTGACCTAGTGGTAGGCACGGTGAAGAGACAAAACAAAATTGTCCTATCCCCAAACAGTTTACATCCTCAGATAAGAGACGCACAGAAAACCAGCAAGAGAGAATTGGTTATTATGAGACGGCTATAACCTGGATACCTGAATTGGTCTAGAGGCAAAAGGAATCAGAACTCATGGTAGAGATTATATCATTTTTTTGCAAAAATCTAGTTGGTCTCATAAAATTCTTTATCTGCAAACTTTCGGGCGCAGGCACCCTTATTTGGGCATAGGAGAAAAGAGTGTAAAAGTTCTCCTAAGTAGAACTGAAAGTTCACATTTCATGGGAGAGTTGAAGGTGGGGTAAAATCTCTTCTTTGGAACCATTCATTTTATATGCAGCTTAGGCTTCGAGAAAAGTTGGAATAGTGTGTACAGACTACTGTACAGACTTCCAACTTTTCTCTGAGCCTAATCTGCATATAAAATGAATGGTTCCAAACAGGAGATTTTATGCCACCTTCAACTCTGCCATGAAACATGAACTTTCACTTCTACTTAGGAGAACTTTTACAATCTTTTCTCCTATGCCCAAAGAAGGGTGCCTGTGCCCGAAAGCTTGCAGATAAAGAATTTTTTTTGTGTGTGCGCGCAAAAATCTAGTTGGTCAAATAAAAGATATTGCCTCTACCACAAAATCTGATTCCTTTTGGTTATCATGAGTGGCATGACTTAGCAGGCCAGTAGCCAGTCTGCTGACAATTTTATAGACATCTTGGCAATTCATTATCTCCCTTACAACTCTCCTTTAATTTATGGATGCTTATGGGATGCACTTTCTAAACAAAAGTGGTAGCATGTTAAGTTTCCAAATAAGAGATAGTCTGTTGTAACAAGTATGTGACAGAAGCTGGCATTATCAGCTGATGATAGAGGCAAAAGTCAAGCTCTGCATACTTATTGCTAGATGGTATGTAAAGAGCCTCTGAAGGGTCTTGCAAATGAAAACATTTAGCTTAGTGTTGATATAGTAGGGAAGATGGACTCAGTGGAAGAATGCAGAGGATAGTTACATGGTCAAAATGATGTGCAACAGGGTTCTGAATGGAAACCATAGGGAAGATTGTATTTGTCAAAGATCTAAAGATTTCCAGTGTTCACTCCTTGAAGAGGCTGAAGAAAACAAACCACCAGAACCACCCTTACTTCTCCTTTTGCATTCAAGGAAATAACTAGGTATGCTTATGATATACCTGAAAAGGATGATACGAACATTATACTAGAATATTAAAATAAAAAGGCTCATCCATGGCATTCACTCCATTTCTTGCTCTCTCCTTAAAAGAAAAAGAAAAAAAAGTCAAGTGCTTGAAAAATATTTTGAAAATGTAGGAGTTGGTGACTGATAAGAAACATGCATTGCACTGCTAGGAAGAAATGTGATATGCAAACTCTCCCCTTCATGCCTCTCATTTGAAACCACTAGGTTTAGCTGAACATTGGTTTTCAGCCCTTGGTGGCACGCCTTCCCCTGTTGTGCAGAACTCTCATCTTTGATGTTGGCTTTCTCTAAGTTATAGATACAGCTATATATTTTTCAGTTGTACAGTGACTGTGGGGAAAAGGAACTGCTTTTCATGCCCCCACAACAATTGGATGTGTTTGAGTCTTGTTTTGTGGCTAATGTTTGTCTTGCTCACAGTTAGCAGCAAAGTGAAATTTAATTATTGTTGATTTTGATATTGGGTAGGATATACGATTCTGACAACTTTATCAATATTGCTTCTGCTTTTCCAAATACTCCTTCTATCTTCTCAACTAACGTGCAGTAGTTCTGTTTCTTTGCCCAAAGCATGGGTGATTTTTATACAAACATTTTTGCAGCATTGAAGTTGAGCAAGCTATTCTGAAGTCAAGAAATGTAAAATTAAGGTTGATGTTCCGTTCCATTCCCTTCCCCCCCCCCCCCCGAATGTTTGTATTTCTAATCTAGTATTTTGGTGGTGTTTAGATAACTATAGTTGCCTGTTGATCTGACTGTGTAAGTCATATTTCCATGTCTCTTTTGAAACTATCAGCTGTCTGCTCCAGTGTATTCAATTCAAGCTTTTTGTCCTCCTCTTGGAGTCCCTGTACAATACTGCCACTATTTACTTGCCTGACCTTGTCTTTCATTACATAATCTTTCCTGCCCACTCTGTTCTAGTGATTGCAGCATAAGTACACTGTTTGTCTTGATTCACAACTCTGTGGGTTTTTCTTTGCCACTCCCTAATGTAGAATGACCTTGCTGAGTAATTTTGCCAGCCTACCATTTTTATTGTTTACATCCATCCTTAAAATCCATTTTTTTTTTAATCAGAATGCTACCATGAAAGGAGTTGACCAAGATGACTGACTTACTATTTGTAAGATCTTAATTTGGTTTGGAAGCTTTAGAGGATGGGTAAAAGGACTGCATTTTAATAGAACTACATTATTCATCATGAACTTCTGGAGGGTGACTATATAGACACAACATGTATTTTTGCAGTAGGAAAACAGTTTTAGTCATGGCATGATTTAACAGAGAATTGCTACAACTCAATGATTAAGGATTAAGGTTTTCCTTTCACTGATAATGGCAGGGTAGCATAGCTCTGGCAAAACTAAATTTTAAGTCCAAAACCAAGGGGTTTTCCTTTGGGCCCCCGCCTGGTGTGGCTAACTTCATGCTCATTTACTCCTCTCTTGGTGTGCTTACTTGACCTCCATAGTTCTTCTGCCTGTGTTTTACTCAGGAGCATCTTTTGCTCAGGTTCTCCCTCATGTTCCCTTTTAATGAGGAACCATGCTTCTAGGTCTATCCTAATTTTCATCACTTTCTCCCTGGAAAGGTCCATCTCATCAAGTTACTGCTTTCCCCATGTCTTTCTCTACTTAGCAGAAAAAAGCTCTTTTATTGTCCTGACCGCTTTTTCAGCAGGTGTTGATATAGGTTATAGTCACTTTACCTCTGGGAAGAGTAGCATTCAGAACTAAGTAATAAAAGAGCTGGGCCTAGTGCTGCGTCCTTAGACTCAACTTGTCATGTTATATTAAATGTGAATATGTACTGTCAGGAAGAGTAGGCAACTTTTGACAGAAATTTTAAACCACTCATCTCCTGAATTTTGTGTTTGCATGAATTTTTTAATTTGCAAAATCCAAGAAACCTGGTTAGTCTGAGTAGGTGAATAAAGATCATATATACTCTTTTTACGTAGATTAATAATAAAGCTTTCTCATCAGTTATTGTAACATAGCTTACCAGAACAGAGTTCCTAGTTACATTTTGTATTCTAGAATAGTTGCTGAACATACTTTTCTGTATTTATTCTTGCTGTTCATTTGCCACATGTAGGCAAAGGCCTGAATGGTTGCAGTATCGGAGTATAATTTTTCTATACTTGCAGGCCTATATTTGTTTTTTTGGGGTTCTTTAATTTATTTCATCATGCAGCTTACAATAAGTTGCTTCCAGAACTTTTAAGTTATACAACATACAATTTTAAAATATTCTAGCTCAGTGGTGTCAAACAGCCTGCAGGCTGAATCTGGCCCATGGAGCCCTATAATCCAGTCCTCACTTCTTCCTTGTTGACCCACATGCGGCATCAACTGGCCCTGTTTTGCCCACAGTGCTTGCTGGAACTAGGTTCTGGGCTGGCCCAGGCAGGTGCCACATGTGCTGGATCAAGCATATGGGCAGACAGTTCAAAAGTGGGCCTGATCTGGCCTGTGGATTGGCCCCATGTCATCCCCTTCTATGGGGTCACGTGAGTTTGGCATTCCTGTTCTAGTGGCTTGTTTTTAGGATTTGCCTTTACAGTATGTGGTGGATAAAATCCTGATCTGCTTTTTAGTGAGAACCTCTTCATAGTGGAACAAATAACTACCAACATATTTACATTTGTTAACACTTACTTAGTTAACTGTGTTGTCCTTGGCAGGTCTGGTGAGCTGGTGAGCTATACTTTTAACCACTTAATGGACTGTCCTGTGTATTTATTGTAGCATTAGACATGATCCTAATTTTTGCGGATTGGAGATTTGTTTACCCCTTAATACTTTAAATTGACTGCAGTTTTTAGGATGGTAAACCCAACAATAGTACCCTTCATGCTGTGTTGCACATTTTGAAAAACTGGCTTCTCAATGGAAACTAATTTGAAGTATGTAATTGTGGAATGAGTATGTGATTTAAAGCGGTAAATCAAGTGTGGCCTTTATGAAGGCTTCTCAGGATTTCTGTATTACAAGTTTGATATTGTAAGAGGTATTTCATTTTTTTTCAGCAGCTGTCGTGATAGGTGGCAGAGCAATTTGTAGCAGTATAGCAATATCAGTACTATAGATAGTTTATATATGCTATAGGTGTAATGCACTGTTTCCGAAAAATAAAATATACTACAGAACATTACTTCCACAAACGAAAAAAGAAAACTAAAATAATTAAGCTTTAAGTGAAGCAAAATATGCTACAGTATTATAATCATGGACTTCTGAAGTTTTAAAAACCTAGTAAAAATCATGTTCCTATAAAAAATCTGCTTTAAACGTTTAATCTTCTACTCGCCAGCTCTTCTTGATCTTTCTTGTATAACTGTTTGACTCTGCATGAACACTTATTCTGGGAAAAATGTCTACACAGGGACTGACATTAGTATAATTACACAGGTTTGATGAGGAAATTTCATGTAGACAAACCTGTAACCTTTTTAATAAGGTGAAAAATACGTATTGCCACTCCACACCCAAAGGTAGTGTCCTTCCTATGCCTAAGTTTGCAAGTTAAAGAAAGAAAGAAATCTTTATCTCAAACACTGCAAGAAGAAAAACAAGACCCCAGAAATGTGGTTTAACAGGGATGCAGTTTTATTCAGTAAATAATTTGGGATCTATCCAGTAGTAACTCATATACAGTAAGACATCCTTCCATTGAAACCTGTTTCTTCTGCTGAACAGTTGCAGTTAGTCCATGTCATGTTCCAGTTGGTCTTAAGCACCTTTGTTGCCACAGTACTGCCATCCGTCTGCATGAGGACAAAGAGACATGGCTGTCTCCTTGTTGACCACGCTTGGAGAGCCTTGGTTTCATACTCTGCATCTTCTATACAGATATGCATTTTTGTGCTGCAGCGCTCCAGAGATCTGGTGCATTAGAGCAGACTTGATTAATCAAGTCGGCTTTGCATGTGAGCTGACGCACACTGCACTGCGTTGCATGCAGTTGTAGAAGTGGTGAAATGCATGTTGGCGCGCAGAAAATGGTGGTGATGCACTTTTGAACTAAACGCCTTCAATGTGTTTTAGTTCAAAAGCATGCTGCCACCATTTTCTCAGTGCTGACACATTTTGCCACTTATACAAATGTATGTGCTGCAGCACCGGGTGCTTTCAAAAGCACCTAGCGCTGCAGCGCAAGCATGTGTACAAATGCCCATGACTGTCAGGATCTGGCTCTGTTAGTGAAGAATCTGCTTCCTCTTCAGTTACTGAGACTCTGTTGTATTGCTGACCCATGAATTCCAGAGAAGGTTGAGGGTGAGAGCATTTTTGCAAGTGTGTGTGCGCGTCAGACGTTACCAGTCTTGTATCTTCTCTATTGATTCCATGTCTGTATGAAGATCTATACCCTTTTTTGAGACTGAAGCCTGGCATGGGACTGGTACAAGTGACAGCTTCCTGTCTTCACTTCCCTCCATATATGCAAGAAAACTATAGGTTGAAGGGGAATATCAGAGAGGCAGGGGAAGCCTCCTGTCAGGCTACTGGAACCCTTGGTTATGCCCAAAGCTGACCTTGGAGTAGCTGTCCAGCCTTTTTCCCCCTAGGCTTCTGCAGCAGGGAGCTACTCCTGGTAGGAACTGGGAACAAGCAGCAGAAAGTGATTGGTAAAACCCCACAGGTTCAGGGTTTCCTTCCATTGTACATTATCTTTGCTGCTGCCCAGCTCTTCAGTGGCTCAGGGCTGCTCTGTCAGCCATTCCAGTCTTTCCCCCAGTGCTGCAAATTGGTTAGGGACTCGCACTGAACCTTCAGGGATGAAGTCTGTCCCTTTCCTCCTTCTCTCTGCCGCCCCCCCTCCTCCCCCCCCCAACAAACAAACCAAAAACTCTCCCTTTGCTGGAAAGCCAACTAGTCAAATCAGAATTAGACATTCATCTTGCAAAAAAAAAATCTTTAAAAATTCATGGAGGATAAACATCTTCAGGCAAGGCTGTGCTTACTCTTTTATGTATTATAAGTTGCCTGAGGTCTGTAGTTGTCCTAGGCAAGTTTATAGCTACAGTTATAGTTAGGGTAACTATATTATTTTGAAGGAAATCTGGGGCAGGATAAGGAAGTCTGGGATGAGGGATGTGTGCACACACCCCTCCACACCACACTTCCCACCTGACCCTGTGGTTCTCAGAAGCCTTGATGATGGGCAGAGCAGGGCAGGTCAGGTCAGCGCAGAAGTCTGCAACAAGACTCCATCCTCCCCGCTCACGGGTTCCATCTGGCTGGGAAAGGCCCTTGTGTGGTAGCTACGTTGCTAGACTTTAGGAAGGCTGACTTCAGCAAACTTGGGCATTTAGTCAAGGACGCACTGCAGAGTAAGAGATTTGGCGAGGTGGGAGCTCAGGAAGGGTGGCTGTGCTTTAAGGAAACAATCCTTCGGGCACAGAGGGAGACAATCCTGATAAGAGGGAAAGGGGCCAAGAGGCTTCCCTGGCTGACCAGAGAAATACAGAGCAGCCTAAGGGCAAAAAGGCGGGCATATATAAGCAGTGGAAATAGGGAGAGATTACTAAAGAGGAGTATACCTCCTCAGCTCGCAGTTGTACGGAGGCAGTTAGAAAGGCCAAAGCTACCATGGAGCTGAGGATGGCATCCCAAGTTAAGGATAACAAAAAATTGTTTTTTAGAGATATAGGGAGTAAAAGGAAGGCCCAGGGCGGAATAGGACCGCTACTGAATGGGCAAAAGCAGTTGGTGACAGACAGGGGGGGACAAGGCTGAACTCCTCAATGAGTTCTTTGCCTCAGTGTTCCTAAACAAGGGGCAAGACAAGCCTCACAATGGGATTATAGATAACAGCGGGGCGCCTGACTACCAAGCGTTGACCCTGAGATGTTGCAGAGTCACTTGGAAGAACTGGATGCATTTAAGTCGGCAGGCCCAGATGAGCTCCATCTTAGGGTACTGAAGGCACTGGCTGATGACATTGCACAGCCACTGGCAAGAATATTTGAACACTTGTGGCACATGGGCCAGGTCCCGGAGGACTGGAAAAGGGCCAATGTGGTCCCTATTTTCAAGAAGGGGAGGAAGGAGGATCTAGGCAACTATAGGCCAGTCAGTCTCACCTCCATCCTTGGCAAAGTCTTTGAAAAGATCATTAAGACTCATATATATATGAGAGCCCAGCAGGAAAAATTATGCTGAGGGGAAACCAGCACGGGTTCGTAGCAGGTAGTTCATGCCTGACTAATCTAGTCTCTTTTTACAACCAGGTTACGAAACACATGGGTGCAGGAGTAGGGGCTGACATAGTCTACTTAGACTTCAGGAAGGCCTTCGATACGGTATCCCATCCCATACTGGTGAACAAGTTAAGAGGCTGTGACTTGGATGATTACACAGTCTGGTGGGTGGCAAATTGGCTAGAGGGTTGTACCCAGAGCGTGGTGGTGGATGGGTCGGTATCGACCTGGAAGGACGTGGGCAGTGGGGTCCCGCAGGGCTCGGTCCTTGGACCGATACTCTTCAATGTCTTCATCGGTGACTCGGATGAGGGAGTGAAGTGTACTCTGTCCAAGTTTGTGGATGATACAAAACTGTGGGGAGAAGTGGACACATTGAAGGGCAGGGAACAACTACAGGCAGACCTGGACAGGTTAGACAAATGGGCAGAAAACAACAGAATGCAATTCAACAAGAAGAAATGCAAAGTGCTGCATCTAGGGAGGAAAAATGTCCAGCACATCTACTGCCTAGGAAATGACCTGCTTGGCAGCATGGAAGCAGAAAGGGATCTTGGAGTCCTAGTGGACTCCAAGATGAACATGAGTCGGCAGTGTGACTAAAGTCATCAGCAAAGCTAATGGCACTTTATCATGCATCAGTAGATGCATGACAAACAGAGCCAAGGAGGTGATACTTCCCTTCTATCGGGCGCTGGTCAGACCACAGTTGGAATACTGTGTCCAGTTTTGGGTGCCACACTTCAAGAGGTACATTCAAGCAGGGTCAAGCACTGTTCAAGGGATGTGAGCCAAACAATGGGGGAAGTACAGCATTAACTAGTGAGAGCTTGGGGCAAACTGATATGGTCCCCAGGCTCTGCTTCAATATCTGGACATCCCTCACTTGCTGATCATAACAGACAGCACCTTAGGTATGTTATCCATTAAAAGATCAAACAGAATTGGGTCTGCAGTCTTTCCCACTAAGGATAAAGGAAAATCTTTGTTCCCTTCACATTTTAAAGAAAAATGAATGTTATGCTGACTGGCTCACTAGGCAAAAGCTAGAGCAATGTGTCATAGAACCATTTCCAAAATTGTTCCATTCTGCAGGGAACAGATAGGAGGCCCACAGCTCTTTTGCTAGGAGACTACTTGAATCATGAAGTTTTAGTGATGTCCTCATGATGGGCTGATAGAATCAGGGCAGTACATGCCTTGTTGCAAAGTTAAAAGAGACTGTAACACCTGTCCCCTCCTTATGTGAATACTTCAAGAAAAGCAGTACTGGTAAAACTCTAGTCTCCATTCTGCCTAAAGAGTCCTTAGTTCTCTGGTATCTTCTGCATGTCAAAGATTTCTCATGTCCTTTGTAGTAGGATGTGGATGTAGGAATGAGATCTTTGCCTTTGTACCAATTGGTAAACCCTAACCCTACTTTTTAATTAATCTGCATTGGGACTTCAGTTTCTTGATTTCTTCAAGATGGACCTGAACTAGGTCTGGCAGTACAGGCATTTAATAGTTGCTCCTTTGTCTGGTATTGTATTGTAATACAGCAGAAAAGTATTGGATTTAATCTTAACCCAGATTTCTAGCTTGAGACCAGTATTTCTTTTACATTCTTCTGAAGGACAGAGTTCTTTGTAGAGGCTTATATAATTCCTAGTGCTGCTGAAGGCTTCTCCCTACCTCCCTGTCCTAGTTTGAACCACTTGTTTCACTACTTTCTAATTATTAATTTGTTCTTTTTGTTAGCCATTTTGCCGGTTCTGAAGATGTCTGATTTCGAAGGTCTTCCTGGAACCTTAATACAGACGGCATTTTCCATAAATTAAAATTTTATGTACTTAGATAATGAAGATAGGATCAGTTTTAAGGTTAATTCCAGGTACCATGGAGAACAGTAAATTGTCTTTCCATCCTGTGTAGTTCCCTGACGCCAAGGAGAAATTGTGACAAGTTTTGCATGTCTGCAGAGTTCTTTAAGTACCTCAAATCGGGGACGAAAATTATACTTTGTTTTTATTTTCTGCTGTCAAAGAGGAAAAGGCTTCATTATTTCCTATATCTATGTGACTACAGCTTTGCATCTCTGAGTAACATTTTCCAACAATGGAGCATGCTCGCTTACATCTGTGGCAGCTTCATGGGCAAAAGGATCATATACTCCATACAAAGAAATCTGTAAAGCAGCTACTAGTTGCCTCTTTAGATCTCCAGCTCTGAATTCCCTCTGTTCTGCAGTGAGCACTGCTATGAAAATCCCACTGTAATGGATCTGTTGACTTCTTTGTGAATAAAAACAGGAAAATTTTTTTGTGCCCTACCTGGAAGTCTCCTTTTGTTGAGTAAAGTGTTCTTCAGATCCAACCCATGCAGAATAGACTGGCCCTTCAAGGTATAGGATAACAAATGAGTGCCAGTTACTCATTCATTATTCATTGAATTCCTTGCTATGCAGGACGATTATTCTATTTAGTCTTACTGATAAGGAAAATTTACACACCGAGTGGTTAGAGGCATCCTAAGCTAGAGACGTCTCTTAATTTGTGGTTTCTGTAAATGGAACCAAAACTCTTTTTGCCACTGACTGAGAGGTTTGGTCTGCCTTGAAGGCTGCATAGAATAGAACCTAACACCAAGGTTCTGTTGACCTCGTTACTCCCAAGAAAAGCCTTTTTCAGGTAAGCCAGAAATATATTTTTCCTTTCTCAGGTAGTTGAGATGGGAGAACAATTCTTAAAGGGAAGAACAGTTTTCTTCACATTATTAAATTCTTACAAATGCTTTGGAACTAAAACTTGCCATGTGTTTGCTCTTGTACCTACCTATACTTCTTGGTTTCATTCTTTCCTATATTAGCTGTTGTAACTTCTCTAGCATTATCTCTGGTATCTTTCCATTCCTTCCCCCCATTTATTTATTCTTTTTTCTTTATATTTTCTCAGATTATCTTTATCAATACAAGCTTCTCTCTCAGTTCGGCCCAAAGTGACAAGTTTCTTATCGTTATTTTCCTTGGTCTGATGGCCTATCTAGCACAGAACAAGTTGGGGCGTTTGAGATATGACTACAGGGACACCTGTCCAAATTCTGCTGAAGCCAGGTCCTTGTCATCAGTAATCTGGCTGCTGCTGCTCTGTGGCACAGGTGTGCCATCCTGATAGCCAGGTACCCCACTTAAAAGTTTTCAGAACTTGTGGTCTTCTGGAATGGGCACCACTGGCTCCAGCAGTCTGTCTTTTTTGTGTCCCTACCAGTGAGCGGGGCTATGGCCTAATCAATGTGGTAAGCAGAGTGGCTGTTTTCTGCCTGGAAGCCCTTTGGCTTTTTGCTGGTAAACTCTTCCCCGTCAATGGTTAACTTTCGCATTTTTGGGTTGGGTGGGGGGCTTCAACCTTGTTTGGGAACTTTCTTCTCGGGACCTGATTGCCTCAACTAGGACACCCTCCCACCCTTCTACCACAGCTTCCTCTGAGGCTGACAAGCCTACTTCCAGTTCCCAACTCCAGAGCAAGTAGGTGCCTATGATTTTCAGACCTGCTGCAATAACCAGTGATCTATAACTTGGCCTTGTACCAATGGGCACCAAGGTTTTTTTCTCTGGGAGCCTCATTGCTTCCTTGTTCCAGTCTCACACCACCCAGCTGATCCACCACCTTGATTCAGCTTGGTCTACTTGTCTCTCTGCAAAAAATCTAGTCAACTGGCCAGGCCTGCACTTCAGGGTTTGCATCTTTTGGCTGAAGTGAAAGTTGCCCTCCCTGTGGATGTTCTTGCTGCCCTGCACACGGACCCTCCTTTATGGTAGGATAAAGACAGATCCCTCCCCATTGCTGCTTGTTTTTCCATCCCTGGATGAGTACTGAGCCTGGTACCCTGTTATCCCTTTCTGTGTCCAACAAGAACGGTTATGAGATCTGCTTTGAGATTCTGTTTGGGAAGGCAGCGTACACAGGGACAGTCAAAAATGTACCATACCTGTGTACTCACTGCCTGCCCTGACACAACCTGGAAGTGGTGCCTTGTGACAGCAACAGTAGAGCAAGCCTTCCTGGTCTGTTGCATTCTGTATACGCTGCCCATAGCCAAGAGAGGGCCATGGGCATCTTTATCTGCTATTTAGAGCTGGCAGCATTGGCAGCCTGCTTGTGCTTACTCATGCACATGCTGTTAATTTATATCATAGTTATTTCTCTTCACACCTTGTATGCTAGGGCTTATAACCTTGTACTATACAGCCAAAGGCTTAAACCTACTAGCTGATAGAAAGTCTTAAACAGGGATCCTCAACCCTTGGCCTGTGACAGATCTGGCTTCACAATGCTGGGTCATCTAGCCCACAGGCTTCCCTGCAGGTCCAAAAACTTGGTGGCAGGGCAGCAGCGGCCAAATTTTTGATCCATGGAGAGCCCTGTGCACTAGATCAGGCAGCTGATCCCAATGTGCAAAGCCCATGAGGCCTGAAGATTGAACACCATTGGTCTAAAAGAAAATGCATTGCTTCTTTCCAGGGGCTGCATCCAAATGAAAATGCCTCACTATCTCCCAGCTGCTGGTAATGTGTATAGGGCTAAGAGCAGAATGCTCTCTCTAGACTTTACTCAGGAATTTTATCTTTCACAGTAGCCTTTGGCCCATAGGTGTCAAGTACATTTTAAAGACAACTGAAAAACTCATGTTGCAACAAGGAAAGTGGACCAGATTTACTCTTTTTCTAGTGCCTCTGCCCATAGGCTTTGGGCTACACAGAGTAGATGGAGTGTTTTGCCTTTCTGCTCCTGTTTTCTGGTTGTGTAATATGAAGAGTTTTAGTTGCTCTGTAACCAGGGGTGTCCAACCTTTTTGAATGTGGGGTCGGATCGTGAACTTCTTATCCCCCAGTGGGCCAGCAAGCCATATTTAAAGACCTCATAGGAAGTGGTATCATATCATCCCCCCAAAATGAAAGTACAGTGTTTACTTTAGTTTCCTGTCGCAGCACCTCGGGCCTCAGAAACCGGCTTGGAGGGCCGCATGTTGGACAAGCCTGCTCTAAATGTTCACCATCTCAAGTCTCTTATCTGTGGAGAACTTCCTTGCTTGCGTTTTAGCTTCCTTGATTTCCTAAATTTGTGTCAAGGTCACATTGACCTTTTTTTGTTGGTTTTAAAGCTACCTAAAACTTCTGAAAATTAACAGTTAATCCTGTCCAAAATCCAATCAATATTTATTGGCCTGCAGCTTTGAAAAACTATGAGTAGCCACAGGTTCTGAAGCTGTCTGCTGATTTAAAAGATAACCTTCCAGAAACAAATGGTGTGTGAACCAGGGGATGTTATTTTTGCAATAGTACATGAGAAATCTAATTGTATTTAATATAATCTGATTAAAAATTAATATTTGTTGGCAAACTTGTGTTTTGCAGAAGTTTGTTTGCCAAGGGAAGCTTCCTGTTTCCTTCAGGCAAGTGATCTTTCCAAGTGCTGAGCTTACCAATTTGTTTTTATATGCCTGTACCCCAAGAAGGGTGGCTGTGCCTTAAGGAAACGATCCTTCAGGCACAAAGCAAGACGATCCCCGAGCGAGGCAAAAGAGGGAAAGGGGCCAGGAGGCTTCCCTGGCTGACCACAGAAATCCAGGGCAGCCTAAGGGCCAAAAGGGGAGCACATAAAAAGTGGAAACGGGGAGAGGTCACCAAAGACGAATATACCTCCTCTGCTCGTGCTTGTAGGGAGGCAGTTAGATGGGCCAAAGCTACCATGGAGCTGAGGATGGCAACCCAAGTAAAAGACAACAAGAAATTGTTTTTTAGATATATAGGGAGTAAAAGGAAGACCCAGGGAGGAATAGGACCCCTGCTAAATGGGCAGAAACAATTGGTGACGGACAGGGGGGACAAGGCTGAACTCCTCAATGAGTTCTTTGCCTCAGTGTTCCTAAGTGAGGGACATGACAAGTCTCTCACTGGGGTTGTAGAGAGGCAGCAGCAAGGCGCCAGACTTGCATGCGTAGACCCTGAGGTGGTGCAGAGTCACTTGGAAGAACTGGATGCCTTTAAGTCGGCAGGCCCGGATGAGCTCCATCCGAGGGTGCTGAAGGCACTGGCCGACATCATTGCAGAGCCACTGGCGGGAATATTTGAACGCTCGTGGCGCACGGGCCAAGTCCCGGAGGACTGGAAAAGGGCAAACGTGGTCCCCATTTTCAAAAAGGGGAGGAAGGAGGACCCGGGCAACTATAGGCCAGTCAGTCTCACCTCCATCCTTGGCAAAGTCTTTGAAAAAATTATCAAGGCTCACATTTGTGAGAGCCCAGCAGGACAAATTATGCTGAGGGGAAACCAGCACGGGTTCGTGGCAGGCAGATCATGCCTGACCAATCTAGTCTCTTTTTATGACCAGGTTATGAAACGCCTGGACACAGGAGGAGGGGTGGATGCTGTATACTTAGACTTCAGGAAGGCCTTCGATACAGTATCCCACCCCATACTGGTGAACAGGTTAAGAGGCTGTGACTTGGATGACTACACAGCCCGGTGGGTGGCGAATTGCCTGGAGGGTCGCGCCCAGAGTGTCATGGTAGATGGGTCGGTTTTGACCTGGAAGGGTGTGGGCAGTGGGGTCTCGCAGGGCTCGGTCCTTGGACCGATACTCTTTAATGTCTTCATCAGTGACTTGGACGAGGGAGTGAAATGTACTCTGTCCAAGTTTGCAGATGACACAAAGCTATGGGGAGAAGTGGACACGCCGGAGGGCAGGCAACAGCTGCAGGCAGACCTGGACAGGTTGGACAAGTGGGCAGAAAACAACAGAATGCAGTTCAACAAGGAGAAATGCAAAGTGCTGCACCTAGGGAGGAAAAATGTCCAGCACACCTACAGCCTAGGGAATGACCTGCTGGGTGGCACAGAAGTGGAAAGGGATCTTGGAGTCCTAGTGGACTCCAGGATGAACATGAGTCGGCAGTGTGACGAAGCCATCAAAAAAGCCAATGGCACTTTATTGTGCATCAGCAGATGCATGACGAATAGGTCCAAGGAGGTGATACTTCCCCTCTATCGGGCGCTGGTCAGACCTCAGTTGGAATACTGCGTGCAGTTCTGGGCGCCACACTTCAAGAAGGATGCGGATAACCTGGAGAGGGTCCAGAGAAGAAGGGCCACTCGTATGGTTAAGGGCCTGCAGACCAAGCCCTATGAGGAGAGACTAGAGAAACTGGACCTTTTCAGCCTCCGCAAGAGAAGGTTGAGAGGTGACCTTGTGGCTGCCTATAAGTTCATCACGGGGGCACAGAAGGGAATTGGTGAGTATTTATTCACCAAGGTGCCCCCGGGGGTTACAAGAAACAATGGCCACAAGCTAGCAGAGAGCAGATTTAGATTGGACATTAGGAAGAACTTCTTCACAGTTCGAGTGGCCAAGGTCTGGAACGGGCTCCCAAGGGAGGTGGTGCTCTCCCCTACCCTGGGGGTCTTCAAGAGGAGGTTAGATGAGTATCTAGCTGTGGTCATCTAGACCCAGCACTCTTTCCTGCTTATGCAGGGGGTCGGACTCGATGATCTATTGAGGTCCCTTCTGACCCTAACATCTGTGAATCAAATGGCATTCCAGTCTGCTTCTATCCTTACATTGACTAATGCCTAGAGTAATTTTGTAAATAAAAGAACTGGCCCCAACTAAATATGCGAAGTGTATTTGCCATACAGTGAGAAATTCTTCCAAAATTTACTAGTGCTATTAATGAAAAATAAGGTATTAGCTTTAGGCTAGCCATTGTGCACAAAGGAAGAAAAATGTGATGCCACTCTTTGGCACGATATTAACTTCAGTTACAGAAGAGATCAGGTTTTGTGAAGGCACAGGGAATCATCACTCCATATTTTGAAGCTAAATACATAAACTTACTCATTAGCTTGCTGCTAGTTAAATTTAAAAGGGTTTAGGGGTTAGAATTTTTTTTTTAACAGACTTGGTGATGCCAGAGTTCTAAGGTAAATCTTTTAATCTTCCCCTCCCCACCCCCCACTCCATTTTTGGTCATGTTCCCCCCCCTCCCCCAATGTAAATACTTTTTGAACAGTCTTAAGCCTGTTAGTTTTTTAAAGGTTTACTTCACTTTCTTCTGTAAAAGAGATACGGCAGATGGATAATATTTATAAATCCTTCCCCCTGGCACTTTATAAAGTGTGGTGAATGATTTAGAAATGCTTTAAAGCAATTTTTGGTAGAAACAAAAAGGCCCTATGTTTTGGATACGTTTGGTTTAGACTTCATAGTCTTAAATTTCCTCCGTGGAGTACCAGTTCTCTTGGCTGCCATTAACTGCACCCTAGTACTGCTCCCGCTTTTGGGTTTTAAATGCAGCTCCTATCAGTTAAGATGTTCAAATGTTTACTAGTTGTGGTGTGCTTAATATTCTCAGCTACTTAAAATATTACTTCATGCAGAGTGATCAGATTTAAACTTCCTTGTGGTTCAGATGTCAGTAACATAACATATAAAGACAGTTAAGTTGCTAAACTGGAAAGTCTTTAGGCTTTTTTTCCCCTTGGATATCCAGATGAAGACACTTCCCTTTTTTGTTTGGCTTGTTCATGGTTTGAAAATGTCACACCATGAGATACAGGTCTGATATTACTACGTGAATAACACTTCATATTGATTATCATCTTCATTTTGTTAGCTAGCAGTTTGCCATGGATGCTGTGTTCTGAATGTTCAAGGTTACATTTTACACATTTTTATATTGTTATATAGTCAAAGTGAGAACATTTTTCATTATTTCATTATTTTTAAGGTGTTTGCACCCTGTATAATATTATAGATCTGTGATCTTGCTTCCATCTCTTAGGCTGCATGTATTTATTTTTCATTTTTTTAACTTTTATGATTTGTGTTGCTTTCCTTTACATGTTTCTATTGCTTGTATTGTGGTAGCACTGTATTAGATAGGTCCTAATGTAGGTGAGTGCAAGCATCAGGAAAACAGACCTTATGATGAGAGGCTGAGAGCCATGGGGCTCTTCAGCCTGGAAAAGCGCAGGTTCAGGGGTGATCTGGTGGTCACCTATAAGTTTATCAGGGGTGTTCACCAGGATCTGGGGGAACGTCTATTCACCAGAGCCCCCCAAGGGATGACAAGATTGAATGGTCACAGACTCCACTGTGACCGATTCAGGCTGGACGTAAGGAAGAATTTCTTTACTGTCCGAGCCCCCAAGGTTTGGAATAGACTGCCACCGGAGGCGGTTCAAGCACCCACTTCGAACTCCTGCGAGACACATTTGGATGTTTATCTTGCTTGGGTCCTATGATCCCTGCTGACTTCTTGCCCCTGGGCAGGGGACCGGACTAGATGATCCTCCGGGGTCCCTTCCAGCCCAAAAGTCTATGAAATTAGGAATATTGGAATCGAGAGCAAGAGCCCTGCAGAAATTAGCAGTCTAAATATGTAAAACTGATAAAGACAGGAAGAGCGAAGAGATGTATAGAGAGGTAAAGTAACTTACCAAAGGTCACAAGAAATGTAAGTATGAAGGTAGGATTGGAACCGAGCTCCATGGCTGTCCAGTATGCTGTTCGCTGGACTGTATCATTAATAGAGAAAAAATAACCATAGAAATTTTCTATTGATCCTTCTTAAATATCAGTAGGCCACTGAATACAGACTTTAAACCCAAAGGCAGGCCAATGGACCCCTTTAATTTGGAATGAATTGACAGTTTATCTCATGGTTTCATCTTAAGAGTTTTTTCTTTTTCCTAGTACAGAAGAGAAAAACAATCGCGCAATGAATTGGCTTGTTAGGATCAAACAGAATTGCTGAAAACTCCCCTCTTAACCCACAAAAGAACAGTTTTCTGCTTCCAAAAGCAAATTTCTGGTGCTGAAATGCCATATTTTTGGCTCAGTAAGTAATTGTTTAAGCAATCATTAACTGATAAATTATCAGGTAACTGGTGACCATGAATCCATTTAACTCGAGACGCACTTAACTGGACACCACAAATTGCGTACAGAACAAGCTTGAAAATTCCAATATTCAAACAAAACCTATTTGTTTGGAAACATAGAAAGATGTTTTGCTGCGTTTATACATGTCAAGAAACCAAAGAAGAGTGAAAGCTTTTTATTAATTTATTTGATCTTTTTTTTTTTTTATCTTTTCAGGTAGTCTTTTAATACTCATGAAAAAATTTTCTCTTTGTTAATAGGAGATTTGACTTTCATTGGTTTAAATCTTAGCTCCTCTGGTGGGAATTTCTCAGAGTGCTACAAATTAGTCCAAATTGCTTTCTGATGAACCAAGAGATACTGTGGAAACTTGCATGGTACCACCATTTACTAGAATGGAATTATTAAGGGTGCATGTCTGGTAACTTGGGCCCTACTTCTGAATGCATCTGTAACTTTACTGACTTCAGCAATCTTGTTTAAATCAGAACACTCCTATGTAAGACTAGTGATCTGCATAACTATTTGAATTGGAACTTGGCATTGGTCTGTGTGCTATTGAAATGGGAGTACATTTGATAAGATTCTATTAAATATCCTCTGTTCTTAAGTAAATCAGTTTGCCTGTGTTCTGTAAATGCTTTGTGCTTTCATACAGTCAAAATTGTTTGATTGTATATAGTGGCAACAAATGAAAAGGTTTTCAGGTTCCATGGAGCCGAGTTAACCAAAGTTGCAAGTACTGTAGCTGACAGCAAAACCACCTGCTGGGAAGAACCGAGCCACTCACTGCGAAAAGGAATTCATACACAATGGGCACTGGAAAACATTTTCTGGTGCCTCCTGATTAACTTGGCTGCTGTGCCTGACTTCAGAAACTATGCTACATGATAAATCCTGTAGCAGACTTGTGTTCTTCCAATTACTGGATCTGTTTTACAGGATTTTCATGTTGGTTTTAAAGTTCTCAAGCAGTAATCAAATGAATATTTTTCTAAGAGCAGATACTTTTTATTTTCATGGGCGGGAGGGATTTTCCGGTACAAAACTACCGGTAGGCTGTAACTGTGCACATGCGCATCAAACCTGGGTGGGGAGGGGGAGAGAGAGGGGCTTAATACAGATCACCATTCATAAACTTCTCTTGTATCGGCTTATCAGTAACATGGCTGACATCTGTCAGTATCTTTAAATGTTTCAGGAATATCTATTTGAAAATGTTTAGAGGTTAAGACTTATATTCTTGTGTTGAAAAATAATTTTAAAATTGTGGTTAAAGCACACATTCCAGGAGTGCTTTGTTGGTTTAAATGTTTAGGGTTAGATTATAGGGATTCTTTTGTCTTTTATTTAATTAATTTGAAAATGTTTAGATTAGGGGTGCACCGATAAAGATTTTTTTTTTTTTTTTTTAGCCAACACCAACAGCTGATTATTAACCAGCCATATCGGCCAATACCGATCTGATAAGCAGGTTGGTAGTTTGGAGAGCAGCGCCCAGCTGGTTAAGTCTGGGGGACATCAGGGGGCAGATAGAGGCCCCCATGATAAGAAGGAGTGGGACTGGGACAGGGGCAAGCGTCGCCCAGCCAAGGCAGTGAATGTGACTCTGGAAGTTGGGTTACTCTGGGAGCCTCAATCTGCACACCCCTCACACCCTTTCTCCCTCCTCCTCCCCCGCCCCCCCCGACTTGCTGGCCGGGTGCTGCTCTCCAAGCTGCTGGACTGCATTCCTGGCCACGTGCATGCTGCAGCTGTGTGCATGCATGCATGATTTATCTGTGACATTATCGGCTACACCGGCCAAAAAAAGCCAATTGCTGATAATGTAAATTTTCCTTTTATTGGTACTGATCTGATATGGACCAATATATCGGTGTACCTCTAGTTTAGATTCTATTTTAGATTCTTTGTGAAAATAAATTTTGATGGAACAATTATGAAATTTTCCATTTCTTTGTCAGAAAAGTATATGAGCTGTGTTAAAGCAGATGTCATTTTAAACGTGGAAAAGAAAAGTTTGATTGAATGTGACAGTGCATACCAAAAAATTCTGGGGAATATTGATATGTTTTGAGTTCACTGTCTTTTGAAAATGTCAGTGGGTATTAAATGGCCTATATAGTCCCAATATTGCTACCTGTTCTGTGTTCACAGACGCTTGCATGTTTCATTGACTTTACAGATAGGTGGATCACTATGTAGAATAGCTTGTAGGACTGGAACCTGTGGCCTTCCAGAGAAAACTGACTTGTGCTCACTTGCTGTTTTGTGCTTTAGGGAATATATGAAACGTTTTCCTTTATGGGGGAAGGGCGTTTTCCCTTCCTTTTTGAATGTCAGCAGTTTACATCTTATTCTACCATTTAAAGACAGCTTGGAGAGATTCAGACACTGACATTTCAAGAGACTGGAAGTTGAGCAGTTGGGTGGGACAGTCTGTATGGGTTGCAGAAAGAATTTTATGGTTTTGACTATGCCTCTCACCTTTCCAAGACCTAAAGATGATATTTAATGTGTGATAGACCCAAAGTGACATAAGAAATAGTAGTAAACTTGAAATGAATATGGGCCTGCATTTCTGTAGTTAGCGACTAACTTCAGTTTCATGGTTCTTTTTGCTGTAAATAACTTTCAGCAGTAAAAGTTAGGAGGAACTATGTTTATGGTAACTTTAGTGTCCAAATAAAATAGATGTCTTAAGTATGAGTCCTGCTAAAAAAAATCTTTGCCTTTCAATTCTTCTCTTAGCTTGTTGCTGTGATGTCGCAGTTTTACTAGCTCTGCTTCTGTCGGTCTAAGGAAGATAATGTTTGGGTTTTTTGAGATTCTGTAAAGAAGCTGATGTGAATCCCTTTGGTGGTGATAGATGGGGTTATGCTCTAATATTATATCCTATATTAGGGTTCCCTCAACTTTCATAATGTGGACTATGTTTTCATAAGCTATTGGGCTGTTTTTTTGCCGTTTTCCATTTTATGAACCACACCATTTTCCATCAGCAGTCAAGTAACACTATAAGTGTAGAAGTCACTTGAATGGCATATTAATGTGCGGGCCAGGAGCGGTCCGAGGCCCTCGGGGGCACGCAGCGGGCTGTGGCCAGCAGCCCTGGCACGCGGGTCGGGGAATGCAGGCCGGCGGACTAGAATTAGGCACGGACTCTTAATGGTTGATTAAAGATTATTTTACTTACACCGAAGATGGTCACGGTGCAGGCAGGAAAACTTGCTTGAGTTGTGGTTACAGACAGAAAAGAAGAGAGGCAGACAAGAGTTCCTTCCACGCGAACCTCTAGCCCAATCCGGTTGAAGGCTCTAAACGCGCGAGCCCATCGTGTCAACTGAAGAAAACAACCCGGAGAAAGAGCTCTGGATACACACGCACGAAGTTTGCTAGGCTCCATGGAACTTGTGCGCAGGGAAGGGGTTCGTCGAGGGATCGTTTGGCGACGGGGAGAGGCCAGAGGTTGATCAGACTCCTATAGCCTTCTTAAGGTACGCGCTGGGTTCGATAGTCTCCGCAGCGCTTAGAGTGCTTCGCAAGACGTGAAGCCCTCCTCCTCCTCCAGATGGTTGTGGAGTCCTCCCTTGCGGGGTTCTCCTCGGAGTTCTCCAACTTGGGTGGAAACCGCTCAAGCCTCTTATGCGGCTAGCAAGCCAATTGCTAGCCGCCACGTGGGAATAATTTAGAATTGGCCAATAGTGGGACACAAATTTGCATGCGGGTGGCGGGAACTTCTTTGCACCGTGCATTTCTCTTTGCAACTAAAAAATGCACCTTACAAAGAAAGCTCCTCGTGGCGGGAAATAATTTATCAGTGCCGAAGCATACACAAACAAAATCACACCCTTGGGTTGTGACAATTAATACTTAGAAGGCTCTAAAGTTTCTTCAGTAATTTTTTTTTAAGTGGTTTAGAGGTTGAAAATAGAGCTTGCACCATCTAACTACCCCTGTTCTCTGGATCAGCAGCAGTTGCTTTGGTGCCCGCTAGTCAGATGCAAGCTGCAGTTAAGGAGCTGGTCTCAGCTGAAATGTCTCTTGGGTTATCTGGTAAATACAGAAATGTCACTAAGTTTTGAAATTTAAGCTGGCGAGCATCATAGCTCAGCCCCTGGCACGGATCTTTGAGAGCTCTCGACGCTCTGGTGAAGTGCCCGATGATTAGAAGAGGGCCAATGTCATGCCTATCTTCAAGAAAGGGAGGAAAGTAGATCCGGCAAACTACAGGCCCATCAGCCTGACCTCTATCCTGGGGAAGGTCTTGGAAAAGATTATCAAGGAGGCCATCCTTAACAGACTAGCTGAAGGCAATATCCTGAAGGATACCCAGCATGAGTTTGTTGCGGGTAGGTCCTGCTTGACCAGTCTCATTTCCTTTTATGACCAGGTGACTTATCACCTGGACAAGCGGGAAGAGATGGACGTTGTATACCTTGACTTGAAAAAGGCTTCGATCTGGTATCCCATGATCACCTCTTGGCTAAACTGGTTAACTGCGGCCCTGACGTCACCACAATCCGCTGGCTGGGGAACTGGCTCAACGGTAGGACCCAGAGGATGGTGGTCAATGGGAGCCAATTGTCTTGGTGTGCTGTGACCAGTGGGGTCCCACAAGGCTCTGTCCTAGGGCCCATACTCTTTAACATCTTCATCAATGATATGGACATTGGTGTCAGAAGCGGACTGGCCAAGTTTGCTGATGACACCAAACTCTGGGGCAAAACATCCACACCTGAGGACAGGAGGGTGATCCAGGCGGATCTGGACAGACTCATGAAATGGGCGGATGAGAACCTGATGGTGTTCAACACTGAAATGCAGGGTTCTCCACCTTGGGAGGAAAAACCTGCAGCATGCTTATAGGCTCGGTAGGGCTACACTGGTTAGCATTACAGACGAAAGGGACTTGGAGGTCATGATTTACCACAAGATGCACGTGAGCCTTCATTGTGATGCTGTGGCTAGTAAAGTGTGCAAAACACTGGCTTGCATCCATAGATGCTTCTCAAGCAAATTCCGGGACGTCATTCTCCCGCTGTACTTGGCCTTGGTGAGGCCGCAGCTGGAGTGCTGCGTCCAGTTTTGGGCTCCACAATTCAAAAAGGATGTGGAGAAGCTTGAGAGGGTGCAGAGGAGAGCCATGAGCATGATCAGAGGTCAGGAAAACAGACCTTATGATGAGAGGCTGAGAGCCATGGGGCTCTTCAGCCTGGAAAAGTGCAGGTTCAGGGGTGATCTGGTGGTCACCTATAAGTTTATCGGGGTGTTCACCAGGATCTGGGGGAACGTCTATTCGCCAGAGCCCCCCAAGGGATGACAAGATTGAATGGTCACAGACTCCACTGTGACCGATTCAGGCTGGACATAAGGAAGAATTTCTTTACTGTCTGAGCCCCCGAGGTTTGGAATAGACTGCCACCGGAGGCGGTTCAAGCACCCACTTCGAACTCCTGCGAGACACATTTGGATGTTTATCTTGCTTGGGTCCTATGATCCCTGCTGACTTCTTGCCCCTGGGCAGGGGGCTGGACTAGATGATCCTCCAGGGTCCCTTCCAGCCCAAAAGTCTATGAAATCTGTGAAGTGTCTATAACTGGATACATGCAGTGGTTAACTTTTTGTAGCTTTTTTTTGGTACGCTTACTTATTTTTACTGTTCATGTAAATCATTTGCATCTGCCTTTTACCGTGCTGTAGTTGTTTGCAGAACTGGCTTACGTCAACTATTAATTAATGTTAATTCATTAATACCATGCTAATTAACATGGTGCTGATTCATGGGTTGCTATGGATTTGTCAGGCTAAATGCAGAGTTCTGAAAGTCTGAAGGCATGTGATGGAGATGCAGACTCTTAACCTATTTCTTTTAAATAGTGTAGACATAATGACATGGCTGTCCACTTTAAAACGTAAACTAAGGACGTGGAAGGTTGTAGCCGTGCTGATCTAAAGCCATAGGCAGCCAAGGTTCTGTGGGTAAATCTGATATCTTTTATTAGACCAACCCGAATAGTTGGAAAAAAATTCTTCTTTGAAAGCTTACAAGTACAAATACCCTTCGTCAGGCCGAGGAAGCACCTTCAGTTGCTTCTCCAGCCTGACAAAGGGTATTTGTACTTGTAAGCTTTCAAAGAAGAATTTTTTTCCAACTATTCGGGTTGGTCTAATAAGATACCAGATTTGCCCAAAGAACCTTGTGTGGACATCGAATAATGCGTTTTGGAAATAATAGTTTTCAGCTAGCATCTGGGTTGCTCCTGAATGTGTTCTGTTTCAGTCGTTAAGTACAGTATGTTAGTTGCCCTGTCCTTTGGTACTTTGGTTTGGGACACTTGAATCTCACTAGTGTGAAGGCGAAACTCATTTCCTTTTCTTCAGTATTTTCAAGGGAGATTTTAGGAGGAGATATTAAAGGTTTAGTTGACTGGAAAGTATTTCAAGATAAGGAATTTGTAGTTGAACCTCAGATGCATTTTCTCTCTAAAATAAAGATATATTCTCATTCATCTCCTTTTTTTTCTGTCAGGGTCTCCCTATCCCTGTCTCCCTTTGAAAGCAGCATCTCTCAGTACCCCTCAGTCTGGTTGAGAGAGGCTGATTCTTGGCTTACCAATTTTGCTGTTTCATTTTGCTGGAGGTCCCCATAGAACAATATGAAAGCCATCTTTTTCTTAGCTTTTGAATGTGTTGCTTTAGCAACAGCTCAAGTGCTGTGCTGTGCTATGAAGTGAAAGAGAGGAAGCTTGGTAGTGCATTTGTGCTGCCACTAGACTATTGTGTGTTAATATACTCTTTACTTGATCTCCCTCACTCCGTTATTACTCTGTTCCTGGTTTTTCCAGCTTGTGAAGCATAGCGCATACAAAACAGCTTTTTTTCTTGGTCACCTTGAGGATCAGGACTCTTTTTCTAGTTCTCTCTGCATCCCTAGAAAATCAAAGTAAAGCTGGTGATATTTCACGTGTTGTCACTGTGACTATTGTTATCCAGATAAATACTGTAGAGAGAAGCAAAATGTGAGATCCAGGATAAAATTAAGAATGTTAGGGCTTGAAGATATAGCATAGGCAAACACAACCTCTTCTAGTTCTGCTTTACTTTTTTGAATGATGGACTAGGTAACCATAACTTCTGAGGTTTGTTAGTTATGACTCATCTGTCTTAAGTCTTCTGGCTGGCTTTATACATGGTGAAATATCACCTTTCATTCACAGAGGAAAATAAGGTAAGAGTTAGCATTGTCATTTTAAACATCTCAAGTCACTAGAGGAAGTAGCCTTCTTATTTTGATGACTGAAATCTGATACCTCTGACAGTCTTTCTTTTAGAACCACATTTTCAGATTTGCAGCTCCTTTTTATGCTTATCATAAGTGTTTTAAAGTGTTGTTTCTAGTTAAATTGATTTTTATTTAATAAATGGCATCTTGCAAAATAGGACTTCCTGGTTGCCTGCTAAGCATTCAGACTTTTCTCAGATTCACCAGCTTACAGGTTTTCTCTGCCTCCCTTAGAGGCCACCCTGAATGCTGACAGCACGTGTGGAGTGGGACTTCTGTGTCAGTGCTGCGAATAAAAAAATCACGTGTGGCTTATGTGCTCATCTCTTCTGTCAGTTCTCTTTGGGATGGAGTGTAGTTTTATTCCAGAAAATGTCATCATAAACGATGTCTTTGTAATTTGAAACATCAAATTTGACTCCCAGGATGGATGATACAAAACCCTCTGTAGGTCTAAATCTGTAAAATGTTCCTTAGTCAGACTCAGACCCATCAAGAGATGCTGGAAAATGTGATGGTGCCATTTTATATATTGTTAGGTTTGCCTTTCTCCAGGCCACACATTGGACATCTCTGGCGCATCACATCTTGCATCATCTCATGGTGTCAGCCTTCCGCTACTAGTCTAGTCCTCTGTTACTGCTTTGTGGGCAGGTGTCGGCTTCTGAATAGTAAGAAAGCCTTCCTCACTGCTATGGTAATAAGCATCTTTGAGTAAAGTTAATTCACTTTCACAAATAGGCTGATACAAGAGAACAATCTCAAAGAATTAGATATTTACTGAGCGGGAAAAATTCCACTGTAGGATCCCTTCAGTAAAACATTAATGCATGCTTAAGTGCTTTGCTGAAGGTTGGGGGACTTAATCATATGTTAAAATATTTTGCTGAATTTGGGCCTAGAGCAGGCTTGTCCAACATATGGCCCGCAGGCCGCCATGCGGCCTGCCAAGCTGTTTTCTGCGGCCCGCGGTGCTGCGACGGGAAACGAAAGTAAAAACTGTTTACTTTCATTCCCACCCCTTGTCCCTTCCCCAGCCCCTCAGCAGCTTCCTAATGGCTGCTGAAGGGCTGGGGAAGGGACAAGGTTCCCACATGCACCGTGTCAGCTTGACGTTGCCAACATGGTGCGTGTGGGAAGAGGAGAAGCCATGTGCCACTCGGGACAGGATGAGCCCAGCAGGGGCTCAGCTGCACTTTCCCCCTACCTGCGCTGGTCAGTCCTGAGCGGCACATGGCTCCCCTGCCACCTCTGCTGGCTGGTGCCGACCTGGGCAGGTCTGTCCCATCCGGAGCAGCATGCGGCTGAAGCTGGATTCTCACATGCTGCTGGGGCCAGGAGGAGCCCGGCTGGGTTGGCACCAGCCAGCAGAAGCAGCGGCGGAGCCGTGTGCCGCTCTGAACTGACTGGTGCAGGCAGGAGGAAAATACAGCTGAGCCCCTGTCGCTCCGGCCCACGGCTCTGCTGCTGCTGCTTCTGGCTGGTGCAGACCCAGCCGGTCTCCTCCCGTCTCCAGCAGCTCATGGGAAGCTGGTTTCAGCTGCGTGCTGCTCCAGATGGGATGGACCCAGCCGGGTCAGCACCGGCCAGGAAAAGCGGCATGCAGCTGAAGCTGGCTTCCCACATGCTACTGGGGATGGGAGGAGCCCAGCCAAGTCGGCACTGGCCAGCAGAAGCGGCAGCAGAGCTGTGTGCCACTTGAGATGGGACGAGCCTGGCTAGAGCATCAAGGGCTTAGCTGCATTTTCCCTCTGCCTGCGCCCGTCAGTCCCGAGCGGCACACGGCTCCGCTGCCACTTCTGCTGGGTGGTGCTAACCCGACTGGGCTCCTCCCATTCCCAGTAGCACGTGGGAAGCCAGCTTCAGCTGCATGCTGCTTCGGATGGGACAGACCCGCCTGGGTCAGCACCAGCCAAGAGAAGCGGTGGCAGAGCCACGTGCTGCTCAGGACTGACTAGCGCAGGTAGGGGGAAAGTGCAGCTGAGCCCCTGCTCCTCTGGCTGGGCTCATCCTGAGGTTAATTTCATGTTTGTAAAATGCTTGGAGAGCCCCACATAGATGCACTGCATAGAAGTGCAAAATATATTTTGGTTGGTCTAATAAAAGATATCAAATTCACCCAAGGAACCTTGTCTGCCAAATATATTTTGACTTATTTGGTTGGCACCTTGGGCTGAGATTTTCAAAGCTGAGTCAAAAGGCCAACTTCCATTAAAATGAATGGGATTTAGAGGGTTCCAAATCTTTTATGACAACTTTGTAATATGCCTATCTACCCCTTTTTGCAAATTTCAGCCATAGTTCGGAAGTTCAGCCAAAGAATATAAGAGCTGCTGAACATAAGAGCATAAGAAGTGCCATGCTTGGTCAGCCCCATGGTCCATCTAGCTCAGTATCCTGTCCCAAACAGTTGCAGAGGTGAATGCTATAGAGGGAGAGTTTTGAACTGGTTATTTAGACCCATTTCATTGTCACTTCCTGCAACTTCATTGGTGTCAAAGGTCACGTGACAGGACTTCCTGATGTGATACCTCACCTCCTGTGAGGTCTTTGAATATGGCTTGCCGGGCCACTGGGTGATAAAAAGTTCATGATCCAGCCCCACATTCAAAAAGGTTGGACACCCCTGGCCTAGAGGTTCTTCCCACTTCTGAAATCCCTGAAAGTCTGGGTGAAAGTACATGTTGATTGTATGGTAAAAGGAATGGAAGCTGGTGTTTTTTAGGAATGTAAACAATTAAATGACAATTACATTTATACTGTTTACCACTTACTATTTACCAGTTAGTGACCTGTGGCAGGAATGGCTCTAGCCCTTATGTCTTCACCATGCTCCCTCACTGTGTGGGCCCCAGGCTGCTGGCAGGAAGCCAGGGGCAGGAGGTCGCAGGTGCAGATGAGCCACAAGGGCAGTGGTTCTCAACCTTTTTCACACCGGGACTCATTAGCATAATTTGTGCCTCTGTCTCTCTCTGATTTCTCTCCCCCACCCCTTGTGCTTGTCACACCCCTGGATACGTGCTGGCTCCATCATGCAGGCTGCCAGCGTTGCAGCCTGCACTGGAAAACAGCAAGATTCCCTGGGACCTCCCTGCAATTCTTTACAACGTTCTTGCAACCCACTTTTGGGTTGCAGCCCATGGGTTGAGAAACGCTGTGCTAAGGGACACTGCGGACCAAGCCAAAGCTGCAGACTTCTCCTGTATCCAGATTTTGCTACCACTGGGGGGGAGGTAGGTGCCAAGCCCTGCACATGGGTCAAGCGGGGTCTTCCATCTACAGCAGGGAGACTTCTGGTCCCATGGGCTTGGGGCCAGAGTCAGAGCCACAACAGGTGCTTGACCCCTGCCCCCTGCTTTGTACATGAATCTAAGACAAAGGGCTTTTTCCCCCTCATACTGTGTGGGGGGAGGGGGAGCCTCATTTTGGATTCAAATAAATCTGGTAGTTGGTTAAACATGAAGCTATTGGCATGCCAAGAAACCCCTTTATTGTCAGTAGAATCTGATATTATACAAGTATTATTACAACAGACCATTTCATTGGGCCAAGGATATTTCAGCTTAATCACCTGCAATTATGCTATCTTTGTAAAAGATGTGCAGTATTTACCTTAATCTTAAATTCTCAGCTTTTTTTCCTCGCATGCATGTGGCATGAATTTATTTAAGAAAAAAATAAAAGGTAAACTAAGATAGCAAAAAACCAGACCACACCCTAAGGCTGAAATTGGCATATGTTTGGAACTCCTTTTTAGGTTTATGGAACATAAAATTTAAAAGTGGCTTATTTGTATAGGTCCTGGACATCCTATCAATTTTAAAGGTAAAGTAAACATAAAAGTCTTTCCCAGGGGAAAGCATCACTTCAGCGGAAGATCTCTGGCTGTTCCTTTTCCATCCATTGGGCCCCTTCCCCCAAAAAGAAACAAGCAAACCAAAAACACCATGGGTAGAGAGGTGGTTAGCTATGTTTTGAAGGGCAGGTAGGGCCCGCTTTGTCAAATTCTGTTGCCTATGAAAGCTCATGCCTCTGAGCCTAGTTAGGTCTCAGAGGGAGTGGTTCTCAGCCTGGACTCTAAGGTACCATTTGGAAAATGCCAGCTCTAAACTGTCACTCTTAATACAGGAAAAAAAGAATAGAGCAATTATTTTGCTGCAGTGAACTAAAAAAAAAGACCACAGCAAGTCAGAATATTTTTGACAGCATGGATTCATATTTGAAACTTCTGGGTTAATCTTGTGAATCGTGCATAGGTGTGGTTGCATACCTAATAGTGCTAGTATTGCATGGTGCCCTTAGAAGGATCTCATGGTACCCCAGGATTGAGACTCACTGCTCTAAGGTGTCGCCCTGCTTTTATTGTCTGCTTGGGTAAAGCATGGCATTATTACATGATCAGAATGTCAATAGGTTTGGATTATTTAGTAGTAAAAAGATAAGAGATTATTTGCACAGTGTAGAGCTCCTTAAAAACAGAAACAGAAAAAACCAACCCCCCCCCCCTTCAGATGCTTACTTTAAATTGGGGGGGGCATTACAACTTGGAGCAGTTCTGAACAGATGGAGAGGAGCTATCAAGATGGCATCTTTACTAGCACCTTACTGTTAAATACTAGATTCTGCGTGTTTTCTCTGTCTTGTAAGTATTATTTTTGCTTTATTCAGGCTTTTATTTCATCCAGCTTGTCTTCATCCATGCCCCAGGTTTTCTCATATATAGGTTATAGTATATATTTTATACATTTACCAATACTGGTTGAGCTGGGTGACATTCATTATAATAGGATTCTAAGAACAAATATTCAGAAATGGGTGATCAGGCCATACAAGGTGATAGTAAAATGTGCACATTCAGTCTTTAAGTAACTAGCCTGTCTTCTGATTTTTCTGTTCAAGGTAGACCATTAAAACTAACATGTTTAGAATGACTGACTTTCAGGCACAGAATAGTACTTCAGCTTCAACTTAGAAAACACAAAGTAAATCTCAAAGACTTTCTGGTATGGTCTGTTCTGTATGGTTACTTAGTCATTTTAATCTGCTTTCCTTAATATTTTTGAAGAATGAATGCCTGCTTTTGTACTGAGCTAGAGAACTGCAAATCTCACTCAGTTTATTGCTAAAATTTCAGTGAGAGCTCCTGTGCACACTGTGCTTATAACAGTTCTGCTGATCAGAAGCTTGTTGCTTTGCAAAGTATTTTGTTTTAAATAGACATGCTTGTGAAGACTCAACTTGGAGTCATCCATAGATTTGGTAGCATACAGGCAAGCTTCCATAGATGCATTCTGGTATTGGGGAGAGTTTTTCTTTTAGGATTTAGAATTTGTTCAGTCCCTGTATTCATTCCGTCTTGAAGTCTGTTGAGCAGCCAGGGTGCCAACTGCCAGTTCTATGATATTGAATTTCAGTAGTCATGAAGCTAAACGCCAACCTGTGCATTCTATTGCCAGTCAGTTAAAAGAAATCTAACACTTAAGCAGGTCACACATTTACGTTGTGGTACCCTGCTCTGCCATTCTAAGATTTTATGTGATTGAGACAGTGATTCTCAACCAGGGTGCCATGGCAAACGCATGTGAACACGATTCACAAGATAAACGCAGAGTTTACACAAAGGAATTCATAGTGTTAAAAACATCCTGACCAGATGGGGACTTTGAGGTTTTTGCAACAAAATCATTGTTGTTGTTTTTTTCTATAGTAAAAAAAAAAAAAATTAGTGAAAACTAGGAGATGGCATATTTCCAGGGATGCCTTGAGTCTACGAAGTTGAGAACTGCTATATTAAGGTGTCAAATATCTGGCATCCTTGTTGCAACAGACTAGATTAGTATTAAACCGAGGTTTGTATTCTGTAATGTAATACAGCTAAAAATAAATTGGCATAAAGTTAATACTAAGATTAAATAATTAGATTCAGTTCTAAATGGGAAGGATACGAGGAAATGAAAACTGTTATAAAAAAAAAAATGTAACTACTATGCCTGCTTTTTCCTTTACATTTTATAATGAAGCTATTTCAGTCTTTCATAAAAAATTGAGGTTTTACCTAAAACAGGCTTTCAGTGAGAGTACTCTGAGTCTAGAATCTGCAGAGAAAAGGCCATGATCTGTCTTTGAGATATACTTGCTATGCAAATGCATGAACCCCAGTATTTGAAAAGCTTTGACAAATTATAGTTACTGAAAATGGCTTGTGTGAGTGCACTACATGTCTTTCTTGACTATCTGTACAACTTGGGAGAGATCAGTTCAGGAAGTGAGGAGTTTCCTATGTAATCAAGTAGTCGGCTGCTATTTCCTTTATCGGGAAACAAAATGGATATTACTTAAAATCACCAAATTAGCACTGCTGTCCTAATTTTGGAAAGGAGACTGTTTAAACAGTAGCTTAACTAAGGGTGAGAGAAAATGTAATTGTCATCGAACTATCAAAGTTGGAAAGAGTGGCTTTGATTTATTTGTAAAGAATTCTCTGGTGTCTCTTGTTGAGTTACAGAGGATTTCTGATGGTCTGATAATTAGATGTTAGGCTGTTAACAGACTTGCTTAATTGGTTGCAGACATACTGGGTTTTGAAGTTCAAATTATTTGCAGCAGGATGCACCTCCTTACTGGCTTTCTTCCCATATACTGGCTCTCCTCAAATTAGTTTTAGCAGGCAATAAGTATTAACAAATTTTTCCCATCTTTTTATTGGACTCAAAGTACCAAGATAGCTTGGTTTGCCAGGAACTAGTAGGCAAATTTGTATTAAAAATGGAACTAAATATTTTTTTTCTGTCAAACATAGTATAAGCAAAATATGATGTAACATTCTAAAGCTTTTATTGGTATTACTAATTTTTTTCTGCCATTTGTGGTCCAATTTGTATTATCTGAACTCCATGCCAATACAGTAATCCCTTCTCTTCCCCCTTGGGCTTCAAAAATCATGTTTGGCAATGGCTGGTGATAGGGGCTCTCCCAGCCCTGCCAGAGGGAGCTCCAGCTGCCAGAAGTGTGGGGCCAGGGCCCCCCATAAGTAGCTGAGACCCAGCTGTTGCCTGCAGAAAGTGGTGGCTTCTGTGGCTGGAGCAGAATGCAGAGCCCTGCTCCCCCCCTCACCCCTGTGGGCAGCGTAGCCAAAGTAGAGCTTGTTCAAGGGGTAGAGGATATGGGCTGCCTGCTGTGGGCTCAGGGCTCCCTGCTGTGTTGCTCTTCCCCCAGGGTCTCCATGGCCAAGTGGGCAGGACCCAGTGTAGAAGGGAGGGAAGGCCCAGTGCCACTGCCAGGAGCCCCGTGCCAACCGTGCTGCCATGATGAGGTTGCCCCTGCCCACTTGGCAGCAGCTGTGGTCGTGTGGAGTTGTGCCCCCTGCTGCTGCCAGATGGACAGGGGGCTCCTCACCGTGGCAGCATGGTTGGCATGGGGCTGATGGCATCCTCACCTCACTGTGCTGCAGTGGCCCTGGTGGGGGAGGGCAGCAGGGCAGGGAGCCCTAGGCCTGCAGCAGGCAGCCCACATCTGCCCCCACCCCATGCACAAATATGGGGGACATTTGCCCCCCCCATGCTGCCCTCTCCAGGAGTGCATGACCCCATCTTTTTATCATTGCAGTCCCAAGATTGGGAACCACTGTGTTTTAGGGTTTTGTTTTTTTGCTCCTATAGTTCTTAATATACAGAATCTTTCCATGTTTAGTTCTTGTGACCTCCTCTATCTTGAATGCTTTTTCATGTGATGATTATGGTTAAATTTTGTAATAATTGAGGTTTAAACTTACCTTCTTCTGCAAGGCTAGTATTAGAATATTTTCTTTGGTGATTAAGAATACTGTAGTAATACAAAGTTGTCACAGTTGCATAGTGTTTCCTATTCTTTTGCATGGATAATTGGCCATAGTTAGTAGTACATTCATTTTAAAATTAAGGAGGATTATAAGAGTTCATAAATGAAATCTAAAATACAAAAGGCTTTTCTAAAAGTTGCAAAATTTAAAGTCTTATATTCTAGCCTTTTTATAGTGTTATATATTTAGAGTTTCAGATTAGAATAATTGTCAATCTAAAGTCTGACTTTTCACTAGCTGGAAAAGGTCACCTACCATTTTTACTTGAATACAAATGAGCCCCAATAAGTAGATGCTATATATAGCAAATTTATAAATTTGTTATTTTCTAGATATTGAATCTAATTATTGGAGGCTTGCCTTGAATTTGCCCCCCATGGACTGCTACAGCAGGGAAAATAAACTGAGGGGAATCAAGTGGTTCTCTTGCCCTCTGCCCCCTAGCTTCTTCCCCCTGCAGCCCCTCCACCCTTATTGTCAGACTCAGCTCTCCCTGAGCACATGGAAGTGAGGAGCAGTTTGAAAACGCTGCCTTTGAAATAAACATGCCTGTAGTAATTTGCATGTAAACTTAGTTCATTCAGAATTGATGCTTTTCACCTGTTATGAAACTTGCAGGTTGTAGCATAAGTACTCCATAAACACTTTTAAGCAGTACTTTTGTGTTTACTTGCAGATATGCATAGTTTGTACTGATATTAGTCCAAAGCCAAAAGGCTCATGGTTTACCATATAGTTCATGGGGCTGGGCCCCAACAGAGACAACAGTGTTTCAAACCATGGTGACCCCACAGCTCAGCACTAGTGTGTGTGTGTGTGTGTGTGTGCGCGCGCGCGCGCGTTCCAGATGCCCTCAATCTCCACAAAGGATCCATGTGCTGATTAGCTCACCACTCATAACTGGAACCAGGTGTTCTTGTAATGAGTCCTGGGATCCTCCAAAAATGTTTATGCAGATGGGGGCATAGGGCAACCCAGTCCAGCTCCACCTCCATGAAAGGTGGAACCACAAATCATATGTGACATATGCTGAGGGGCGGAGAGAAGGATTTGGGGTGAACAGTTTGGGACCCCATTTGGTGATGTTTGCTAGACATTTAAGGATGGTGAAGAACTTGGAATTGTTGGCAATGGGAAAGAAAAGGCACAGCTCAGTTGTGGAAGTGAATAGGAGGTCAAAACATATATTCCGTGTAGTGATTCACCATGACTTGGAAAAAGGATCGGTGCCAAGGGGGACTGAGTGCAATGCAGAGATGGGCTGCACTTGCCTATCCTTGTGGTAGTTTCCCATCAGTATGCTTGCCCAATTGTTTCTCGGCCTCTTGTCAGCTCAGATCAAGCATAGTCCTATGCTTACCTGGCAAGGGAAATGCCATGACCACTGAGGTGGTCTTCCTAGTCGCTCCTGGGGAGGACTGCTCTCCTGGCACGGGGATAGTACTTGCCAAGGTAATGTATAGTAAACCTCCTACTTAACTGCTGGAGTGGGAAGGTCTCGGGTTTTATGCCTGCTTTATGGAAACGGGAGACTCGTCCCTAGTTTGTTCCTGGGGCCTTATGGCTAAGGGCAAGTGAAACTCAGGGGCATCTGAACCCCAGGCCGCCAGGTTTGGGCCTGCAAGTAGGATGCCCACAAAAGGATTTGGAAACATGTGAAGCCCCAGATGGGGGGTGTAGGATGTTTGTTGGTAGTAGGCCCACTTATGGTTCTGGACTGACTCATTGGAATTTGATTTGGCAAATTTGGCTTGGAATGCAGAAAATTTAACAATAATAATAATAAAAAAAATGTTTGCCCAATGTGGTTTTATAGTCATGCTCAGTGTTGACTGCACTTAATAAACTTAACAGGTGGTTTCTGTTGCCGAGCACATGCAGCTTTTGGCAACAGTTTAATGATGCACAGTGTATTTAATGAGATTTCTTTATATGCAAGTGCAAGACCCTTGTTGCTTTTCTCCCCATATTGATAGAGGTGAAAAAAACCTTGTCTTATGTTCGAGTAAATGAAGTACTTTAGACAGAGGTAGGGTTGTATATTAGTTCTAGGTAAAGCCTTTTGCATTATCAATTAAGAATGACTGGTATTTGTCAAGTTATCGAAAGTTCCACCTACAACAGGGTTATCAAATTCATAAGGCTTTGTGCGTTGCATGAGTGGTGAAAGGCAGGTGCCCAAGCCGATTACCCCACCGAATGGCCCTGTGTGTTGGGTCCAGCACATTAAGCCAGGGCCAACGCACACTTCAGCATGTGGGCTAATCTGGAGCATGCTGTATGTGCCATGGATCCAGTCCACCCATGGGTAGCACTGTGGGATGGATGTTAGAGCTCTGTTGGCCAGATCTGGACCATGAGCAGTATTTTTGGCCCTGTCCTAGATAGTTACATCCTCAGAAGGCTGAAGATTCCTGTAACCTTGCTGATTTTAGTGGAGTCTGGCAAGTCTCTGTAGCTAAGTATCACATCTAGGCATTTCAAGATCTCCAAGTCCATTGATTTGTCCATTTAGCAATGGAGAAGGAAAATACTCTTTTCCTGTAGTCCCCTCATTTTTATTTCTTTCTGTTCTAGCATCAGCCTTACGTTTTCATTCCTTTCTCTATTAGTTCCCAAATTGACAGACAATTCCCAAAATCAGGGGTCTGCAACTTTTTTTTTTTTTAGGAATGGTGGGCCAAAATAGCCTTTTGTGGACCTGCCCCTCACTCAGGCCACATACTCTTGGGCATGGGTCAGTAATATCTGGGTCCATCAAAGAAGATGAAGCTGTAGGAGTCTTTAGGAACATAGAAATTGCAATCTGTGAAACTCAGCAGGTACCTGCATTGAATAGATTCTCAGTTTCTGATTTGAGGAATTGAGCCCTTCATTCTGTTGGAAAAATGCTGTAGTTCACCTGACTGTTAATGTAGTTACTTGATGCAGAAAACACCTAACATCTGTCTTTTAGCATAGCCTCTGTCCAGTCTCTAACCTCCTGTTACTAGATACCAGGTTTAAAGTCACACAACCAAGTGTCAACCTATGGCACCGGTTGACCCCTGCATGCTTTTCCAATGGGCCTCAGACTAGGTTGAAGCACAGCAACAACAGATGAAAGTTTTGTGTCTTCGGGTACATATTGCTTGACTTCTGCACCCAGCAGTGTGGATGCAAGCACAGTACTGTAGGTTGTTTTCCTAGTAAATAGTAAGATGGTGCAGTACTGAGATGGTTCCAGTCATTCTTCTCCAACAGGATCCTGAGTGGTAATATGTAATTCTCTTCATATCCCACATGTTTTTTCACAAGCAGGATCTCTGTCTTTCCCGCAATGCCTTGGTATTTTATTTAGGGAAGTAGGTAAGATAGCACTTGCCTGCTGATTGCTAACTGTGTAATTGAGTCTCCATACATATTATCAACAGCATCAGAAAGAGATTCTCAGGCTGACAAGAGATCAGCACCTGGATATAAAGCTTGTTCCAATTCGCACATATAGAAAATATGCTGGTCCCAGTGAAGGTTCTGTGAATTGGTCATTGAAGGTGTTTGGCTCTCTGTTTCTTAAATAGCAACACCACAAGGTTCTACACTAGGTATTATGTACCCTAGATAGTCATTTCTGTCAATAATTTTGGCAAACTATTTTCTATGTCTAGATATTCCTTGGAGTGCTAGTTCTAAGGGGCAGGCCTGCCTGCCTGCCTGTCTGTCACCATTATCAGCTTTCAGTCAGTAACAAAGTTGGGAGTGACAGACCAAGTAAGAGAAGACAACTAAATGCCCAGCTTGGAATAGTGTCCATGATAAACCAACACCTACCAGATATATCTGTATCTGGTAGGTGTTGGTTTATCTGATGGCTGCATTACTAGTTACTAGGTGGTTTATGCAGGTATACTATACTCTAAAGAACTCTGATTCACGCCATGTGTAGATATAACAATTTCCTGCTTCCTTATCCTCATCCAATCCCACTGAGTTTAGTCATTGTTAGAGAATAATAAACTTCTCTGAATAATTTCTTATCTTAAAATCAAAAAGGATAATATCATTTGGAAATTCTTATGCGGGAGTGCATTTTCCTTTAACATGATATAGATGTGTTTGCAAGTCTAATAGGCTGATCTAAATAGAACATATCCATTTTGGAATGTGAATACTTGGCAGCTAGTTTTTTTAGTTTTTCTTGATAGGCTGATCATAATTTTGTAATTTGGACAGTACAAATTAATATGCCAAGCTGCTTTCTTTCCTTTTGTTTCCTCTTTTTGGCAAGATGCCAGAACACCTTTTATGCATGGGGTCTCGCCTAGCATAATGTGGGGAAGTGTATAGGAATTCCTGAGCTAGTTTTGCTTGGTAGTGCAATTTCATGACTCACTGAACTGGCTCATAGCATAGATTTAATATTGCTGTCAGAATGTTAATCACAAAAAGGTGGGGGGAGGCATCAGATTATAGTTTTGTAGGTTTTTCTTTTTTTTGTTTGTTTTTAATCCTGGGTTGAAAGAAAAACGTCCAGTAATTTAAGAGTACTTTTTAAATACCATATTGTCACTATCTTGTTTGAATTCAGTGAAGAATTTTGCTGTGTGTTGCTACTGTCTTCTGAGGCCTGGATAATAAAAAGCATATGAGATTAAATAACTGTTGAGCATGGATGAAAGTCTTGGAAACAGATACTCATCTTCATCTGCTATATATATGACATGCTGACATTTTCTCATTAAATTAGATTAACAAACTGTAGTGTTCTTGTGGCTGCTTGTTGTTATTTACTGCAGAGCAAATTATATTTTTACCTGTTTACAACAGGCTTGTAAGCCTCTAAATATAATAGATTTAGTAAATCATATTCTTTGCATCAGCATGTTTGACCATTAAAACATAGATAAACAATTACAGTAAAGACATTTCAGTTATCTAATAAACACAAATGCTACTAGGACCTGACATGTAACAGAAAGTGCTGTACAAATTCTTTGTGGTCACTAATTAAAGCAATTGTTGATATGTTAAAGAAAAGGAAGGAGGTGCTCTTTGGAATAAGTGTAATTGGTGGAAGATAATGGCATTAACTGACTTTATGCAGAATGCCTGAAAAGGTTGCTATGAAAGATTATACAACTGGATTATTTATGATTTGTAGAAATGATCTATGATTTGTAGAACTGTTAGCAGATATGTTTATCAAAATATCGCAATTAGAGTTAAAAACTTCAGTTTAGCTATACCCTAAAGGCATGTAACCCATTGGGGTTTTTTTGGTCACCATAGTGAATGGCATTTTAGTACTCTAAGGGAAGTTGCTCCTTAACCCCTCTGTTTTAAATAGGACTGGTGTGTTGGCTCACTCCTGGTTGTATTTAATGGATCAAATTGAGACCTAAATGTCTAAATGTTTTTTGGGTTTTCTGGGCACTTGCCTCATTTTCATTAATTGTAATGGAAGAAGCAGCAGCACCTCTTAATATTCTAAAAGTTTACACCGTGTACAATGCTTTGTCGCATCTGGATTTTGTGATCAGGTGTTAATCTACTTTTGATAAGAGCAGTATCTGGAATATGTAAACCACCTTGTTCTTGTCTTCCTTAATTTGGCTTCTGACTGCAAGAGAGTAGCAGCAGCTACAGAGGAATAGGAGTGTTTGTTTCGCTGCTGTCTTGTCTTTCTTTCCTATTGAGACTGAGACTGACAGTTGGTTAGAAATGCTCTGAGCTCTTGATTGAACTGCACTAACATAAATAAATCTTATTAGATTGATTTAGCACAGATCTCAGGGTATATATTTGTACGCAGAATTGAAATTATATTGCTTGTATGATTATGAACAGTATTTCAAAAGCATTTTAAAAAAATCTGCAGTCAAGACAAAAAGGCATGCATGAAAACTGAGCCAGGGCTTGCAGGGATGGGAGTGGGGAAGCAGTGGTTAAAAAGCATTTTTCTAAACTTCACATCCCAAGAATTGCCATCCTGAATTTTGAAGTAATGTTGCTTTCTGGAGCCTGCTGAACTACCAAGATAACGTATGTTTTCCAATACTAATGATAAAATACCACTTAAGTTGATGTTTATATTTGGTTTCAGATGCATCTGAGCCCAAATAGTGTTGTTTGCATCAGGTATTAGCAATTTGTTGATTTTAATTTCAGCTTGTAAACAACATTGAGCTGCTACAATGCTAGTTGTACAATGGGAGTTTATTGAAATATTGTACCTAAGTGCCACTTAAGATTGCTGAATCAGTAATATGATTTAATCAAAGCGAATAAGAGTCTCTAACAGGGCTCCTGTGCTAGAGTTTTAGTTTTTGCCAGGAACTTAACCTGCAGTAGAAAATTTCGGAATGTTTATGTAGCAATAAGACTGGCAGATTGTTTTAATCTTTAATAGTTAATGATAACAATTTTTTTCAAAAGAAACTGCATACTTCACAAACCTGGGGAGGCCTGGTCTCTGTCAGGTGGAAAAATGTTATCTGCATCTTGTCTCCCAAACAGAATAGGCTAGGATTTCCTACAAAAGTTTCATAAACTTTTTTTTTAAGTCTGTACATAAAAGGAAATAACTGGTAGTAATACAAATAAAAGGAATTTAGTTTTCCTATAGGTCCAGTGTTCGTAAGAAGAGTAACTGACATCCTCTGGTGTTCTCTCAAGGGTTCAGACTTCCTTGATCTAAGGGCCTGCTGCTGTTTGTTTCTAATGGAAAGTCAGGTGTTCATTTCTTGTTTGGCTTGTCAGCATTCCTCCATGATACTTCTAACTAATTGGGCCCGGCTGCCAGAGTTTATAGCAACAATATCTAGTATCGGCCTCGTTCTGCAAATCAGTAGCACTTGTAGAATGTCTTGCTGCATGCTTGAACCCTGTTTATGTTTCAATACAGTGTGTTCAATCTTTGTAATAAAGAGTATGTTCTAGTTCTGTAAACAGAAGTCTATGGAAAATCTCAGTGGAAAAGTGTGATTATAACCAGGAGGCCTTCTGTATAAATAGCATTTTCAGCTCTGTTTTGTCATATTCCAGTGTTGTTTCATGTAATTGATGTTTTGAAGTCAATGCTGTAAAATATGCAAGGAAACTATGTGTTGCAGGATTAAAGGACTACTAAGTTTTTGACTTTGTCAAATTGTAATGATAATTACCTTACTTCATATATTAAATACGGAGTTTTAAAATGCCAATGAAGTACTAGCTTTTGAGATACTTTTAGAATTTTTTTGTAAGCAGCAGTTAGCCTGGAGTGCAGTCATACCTGCAGACTTTCCTGAAACTACAGCATTTTTGCAATTTTATATTTAAAAGTTCCTGAACATCGGGTATTTAAGGGAGGTGGGAGACTTTAACATGGGTAGACACCCCCCACTCTACTTTTTTTTTTTTCCTTTTAAGGATTGGGACAGTTTTTTGGAAAGCCACTGTTTATTGTTAGCCTTTTGGCTAAGATAAGTATACTGAAGCACCTGAGATGCCTGGCCTGGGAAGCTCAGTGCTGGCTTGCTCTGCAAAGCAGTGTAGAATTGCATTGTCCTATAGGATTTAGAAGAACTTTAAACTTCCTACTGAAGCTCAGCCATTTTATAGCATGAGCATGCCCAGTGAATACTGTTTTGTAATATAGCTTTTGTGTTAGATGCATTAATGCAATACAGGAGTACATTTTAAAAAGCACGTGAAGATTTGCTCGCTTGTTAGCAAGGCAGCACTGATTGCTGTCAGGAGAGCTTTAAACTCTTTAATTTTATTTTAATGCTTGTCTGATTTCTAGCACCAATCAATGTACAGTAATGGTATGACACTCTCATAGTCCCATAACGCTATGTAATTGATAAGCAGTGAGAATTAATTAGAGTTTATTCAGTGCATCACCAACTGTTTGGTAACTTTTGCTTTTGGAGCAAAAAAGACAGGGAATTAGTGAGCCAGGGATAAGTCCCAGTTCCTTTTGGGCAGGTATGCTACAATGTAGATTTTACTGGAATTTTATTTCATTATGATTCACGTACATGGCTCTTGTATCAGGCTATTCGGACCAGATCACTTGTATATTTCTTCTTAATGGGTGTGTCTACATGCTCTTTTCCTAATGCGCATTAAAGTTAATATCTCTAATGTGAAGTACTAAATAAATCCTCATTGCACTGCCTTAATGGGTAGTACTGAAAGTGCATGTTTTTAAGTGACGCTTAATGCACAGTAGCCAGTTTTACTAGACATTAGCGTAATTGCACGTTTTCTTATGTGGCACTTTAATGTGCAGTAAAATAGTCTACTGTGCATTAAAGCGCACATGTAGATATGCCCAGAGTGGATAAAACCTTGCTACTCTGTGGTAATTCTTCATGTGTATTTATAAAGACACAAAACATTTACTTTATAACCCTGCCTGCTACATACGTTTCTCACTAGTTTTTAAATCATTATTTGGATTGTTCATACTTTTAAAACCTACAAAATGAAGTAAATATATTTGCTACTTCCTTACAGATATTTATTGCTTAAAATTTAGTTGTTGGGTTTTGAAACTAGCATGGAGATTTTAGGTATAGATATTGGTTCAGTGGTGTTGCTGCTAGCACATAAATACTGCAATACTCTATTACAGGGTGGCCAACCTCCTTGCATGCATGCTGGCAAGGGCAGCTTCTGCATGGCAAGTAGTAAGGAGGAAGTAGGGAACATGGTGAGAGAGAGGGTAGAGAACAGAAAGCAGAGCAGCAGATAGGCAGGGGAAGGGGATGGGGGTGGCATTTGGAGATTGTGGGGCTTACCTTGTAGCCAAAAAGTTTGGCCCCACTGCCTATAATATACAGGAACCTACCTAACTTGTGGAGGCTGTCCTCCAATTTTACAGGCAGAAGGTGTGCCTGGGCAGTCATTTAATGTGTGCAGCACAGTGGGCCCCCCATGCCTCTGGCCAAGGGGCTCGAGTTGCCCCACTAGTTGCTGCTTATTGGCTGTGCGGGTTGCCTGTTGTGGCCCCCCCCTCCTTGTCAGTTATTGCCTGCAAGGGCTCTCCATCATGTAGCCCCACCCTTTTCTGCTGATTTGGTGAAGAGGGGTGGGGCCAGATGACAGGCAGCATTCACAAGCAATCAGTGGTGAAGGGTGGGGGCAGCTACCACTGTGCTGGCAACCCTTTGAATGAGCAGCCCCTCCCCCTGCTCTGCCCCCATGAACTGCTGCGGCACTTAATATGTTTTCCCCCCACCCCTGTGGATTCCACGCGTTTTGTAGGCATGGCCAGGATTTCACAATCGGTAAAATCATGAATTCAGTGGGTCCCTAGCTATAGTATATACAGAATGCTGCTATTATTATTAATCATTATTGTGTTAACAATCACCTGTAAAGTAACAATTAGTGTTAGTAGGGCTTCCTGTTTCAGTGTGCTTGTGTCTCGGAGACACTTGTTTTAATTTACACTGGCCTCCAAATTCCTGAACTGTCTTTGCCAATCCTGGACTTTTGGTCACCCTGTTTTATAGGTGAGATTTTCATCACGTCCTAACAACATCAGTTAAGAACAGTTAAAGTAGTGATTCTCAACCCAGGGGCCTGGGAGGCACTGGGGTGTTGCCAGCTCCTTTTGAAGGGTGTCAGGAGGTATGAGGAGATAAGCAGATAAAGCACAGGCTTAGGCTGAACCTTACCTACCTGATCCCTCACTCCTGCTTGCCCAGCCCTTTTGGAAGGAGGTAAGCACTGAAATATATAAATTTGTTTTTGAAATTGTGTGCCACTTAATTCACAAAACGGAGTTTAATTCTCTATATCAAGTAATTAATTTTGCATTGTGTTTGAATTATGGAAACCATACATTTCCACTAATTTTTTACATAGTACTCCGACTTCAAGCCTAGGCTGTTGCCAGCTTACCAGTACTCACTAATGAATAATGTTCTTTTTGTTTGGGGAATATTTTTCAAATCCAGCTCATTCCCCAGAGGGTTAAAATTTTCTGTTGGTTGTCTGTCAGAATAAAAAATTTCAGTCCCTTTAGGACTTGCTACAACTCTGAGGCACTGATTTAGCATTTGTTTGGCTATCTAATTATGTAATTCACAAGATGCAAATATATTTTAAAAATGATGCCTTTGCCTTGTTTGCATGAATCTGGGGGATGGAATTAATGTTGCTGTATTATTAAAGCCATAAAACTGGGTGTCTCAATTGTTAGAACAGAATTTCATCTTTAATATTACAACTGTTTATAACATGAGTCAGTAGCATCTCTACTATTGTTTTACTTTTATATAAAAATGATTTTTTGGTTTGTTAACTAACTAGCTGCAAATTATAATATAACTCTTTCTTGCTGTGACTTATTTCTTGTGAAGGGCTTTATCAAGTTACTTTTGGAAGTCCAAATAAATGTCAAGCTGTTTCCTAGTCTGTTAATTCTGCTTCTGCCTTCAGTCTTATCATTATGCAGGGTAAATTAGTGGCTTAAATCTGCTTTTTCCACATTTTCTGTCATTGATTAAGGAGGGCCTCTGTTATGTTTCTTTTTTCCCTACTTTATTTGATCTAGCCATCTTCTCTTAGGGCTTGCTGTTGGTATAACACTCTATTCAGCAATTCTTCCTCTGCCGCCTTAAAATTTTCATGTCATGTCTAAGATTATTTGTAAAATTCATCAGTAGCTTTTACACATCAAACTGTTCTTACTACTTACTTCTCTTATGATGCTTCTCAAACCATTTAATCATCTTGGCATGCACATTTCAGTGGTATTTAATAGGGTTGCACCAATATATCGGTTGGCTATTGGATTGGCACCAGTAAAAGGATAAATGACATTATCGGCTATTAGCTTTTTTTGGTCGTTGTAGCCGATAATTATGGCCGCATGCCCTGAGTGCCCTGGTGAGCATAGTTTGGTCCCTACGCCCTGCTGCTAGCCTGAGCCTGTGGAAGACTACAGGTCCCGGTGAACAGCAGGAGGGCAAGGGAGCACTTGCGGGGCAGTCACAGGCACCGCACTTGGCAACAAAGGGTTTGTTACCAGCTCCTGCTGCTGCTGTCATGGCAATGTCACATGCACAGCAGGGCCCTGAGCTCTGGGGCTGCCATGGAGACCTTGGGCTGTGCACGGGTGGGGTAAGGCACTGTGCGAGGGGCATTCTGCTCCGCCGGGTACCGGGCGCCTTTGCAAAAGTGGTTTCTTCCTGGTGGCTGCAGAAGCTTGGCTGCTTTGGGGCTCCAAACGCACCCAGAGTCACTGTCTGTGCATGGATCTGCCCCACCTGCTTGGGATGACAGCACAGGCTGCACGGGAGCAGGGTTGCAGGTAGGAGCTGTGGGCGAGGGGGTGACAAGTGTGGCAATAAGGCAATCACCACCTTCCTTATTGAGGTGCCAGAGTAGACAGGAGGGTGGGGATGGGGATGTGTGTGTCTAATGCAAAACAAACAGACAAAAAAGGTTTATTTATTTCAGTAGCTTAAAATGCCTTGCACTATTATTAAATACTGGTTATCAGATTGGCTGATATGGTTGGTTAATCATCGGCTGTCGGTATTAGCCAAGAAAATCTTTATTGGTGAGTATTTAAGCCTCTCATTCTGAGCCTTTTAGTATAGATCTTGTTACCCTCCTGTAGATCTGGTACTTCAGTTTGGATGGTATTTATGTTTTATCACCCCAGTAATTCCCTCTGTTTCACACTTTTTTTTTTTTTTGCCTTTTCTTGAACTCATTTTTGTTTCTGGTAGAACCCATGTGTTTATAAAGAGCCTCTCTGCCCATATTTGTCTGTTGTCTCCCTCTGTATTTTCACAGAACTTGATTTCCATGTTTGTATTTATTTTAAGACCCTTTACTGGAGGAACTTTGCTTGAAGGTTGTTACTTGAATGAATCAATTGAAGAATCTTAAAGTAAGTAATAAGTTTGAGAGGATCATTATTGTCAAAACTACATTACTTGACTCATGCCTCAGACATCCCTAAGTACTGGGTTTTTTAATCAGTTTATCTCATCTTGAAATACTTTTGATGTTAGCTAGTCTTTAGTTTCTGTTATTGTTCCCACCACTATTTTTTTTAAACTTTTCTCTAGTTGTAGGGAGTAGTGCATTTTAACCTTTGGATTTTCTTTAGTCATTTCGTTTTACTTTATTGGAATGCCTGGGTTGAAACAGCCCAGTATCAGTGACTTTCTAAAGTGCTAAGTTGTTATTCAATCCTATTTTTCTTAGCACCCGGAGTAACATCTATTCTTGGTGATCAGAATTGTGCATAATATTTCACATGCTGTCTCACCAAAATCTGGCACACTAGCATTAATATTTATCTGTCTACTGGAAATACTTCACCTGACATAGCCTAGGATGGAAGAAACACCTTGGGGAAGGGGTGGGGAGTAGGAGAGATGTTACTGAACTAGCGGTATAGTTGGGAGAGATGTTAAATTTCTTGCTTTGAAACAACTTCTGAAACTTCTCTTTGTTCCTACTTTATTTCTCTACTCCTTTAAATGATTTACCTCCTGCATATGGAGTTAAACACAAGCCATTGTTTTATCTGGTGTTTAACTTAAACTGTACCTGCTTCTTTTTCAAACCTGATGAAGGAAACTTTGTATATGAAAGTTTCTGTCATCTTTCCCAACTATATACTTGGTCCAGTAAAAGATATCTCCTTCAAAAAATAGTTCCCACTCATATCCTGCACCGTCCTACAACAGCACTCCAATCCTGTTCTATTTTAGGATTGCATTTATCTTTTTCATAGTTCCATCATATAACCCCTTTTGTATGGAAGAAAATTAAGATGTTGAACTTCTGAACAAACTGCTCTATGAAATGCAGGGTGGAAATTAACCCTGTGATATAGCATCTTTTAAAGGGGGGAAAAAAGGTTAGGTGTAAAATGTAAAAGTATATAGGGAATTCTTTTTGCAGATTACTTGGTTAGAGTAAAACAATTCTTAGCGTTTAAAAACAAACTTGACCAGGAAAGAATTTTATAATGTAAATGTGTAAAATATGAAATTGTTGCTCCTATGAAGATTTGCCAGAAAAAAGGTATGTTCCAATGAGAAGGATGGGAAGAGATTGCTGGTAGCAGATATTGTGGATTCAGAGGCTGTGTCCAGACAAGGGCAGCCATGCAGTATGTGGCACCGCAAACATGTCTGCAGCGTCACACACCGCATATTCAGCTGTTCTCTGTGCTGGAAGGGAGCAGTACAGTTTTGGGGTTTTTTTGACTCCTGGATATCCAGGGGTCAAAACTGTACCAAAAAAAAAAGCACAGTGGTACATGTGGGGGTAGTAGCATGCACTGCTTAAAACCAGAGCTGGGCTGCCCAGAGCTGTGCTCTGGCTGCTGGCCAGGCTCTGAGCAGTGGGATTGCTGCTGCTGCAGCCCCAGGAGGCCCCCAGGACCCCATGTAAGGCTGCTGGGACCAGGTCAGTGCTGGCTGCAGCCTCCCCCTCTGGGGTAACCTGCTGCGTGCGAGAGGGCATAAGGCATAGGCATTCGCTGGGGACAACTAGCTAGTGGTACAAGGTGTGCCGCCACTAGCTGTCCCTGGGGAGCCAACCATCCATGCTCATGTGGACACAGCCATAGAGTCTACTTCTGGTATGGTTAGCCGTTGTTGGAAGACTTTCCGTATTGTAATGTTGTTTCTAGAGCACTTTTTTTTTATTTGAATTAATTTATAATGATGATCAAGCACTTTCACATTTAAAATAAGACCAATTACTTCATATGATGATTGACAGAAGCATCTGCTTTGAGACAGTTAATCATATTCATGAAATTAACTTTGAATACAGTGTAAATTGCCTAGAAAATTTCTCAAGGTTAACATGGGAGTTGGAAGTCTTAATGGTGACGAAAACTTCTGAATGTCCCTAGAGCTTACATATGCTACAGAATGTTTACTGCTATGGTGATTCTACCATAACTTGTTGGAGCTCCCCAGTATAGATGTGTGGCACATGACAACAAAGTGTTTTTTGTTCATTGTAGCTACTCTTCTTTCCCAAATTATATATGCCAGTGATTTTCAACCAGGGAGTTATGAGATCCTTTTAAGGGTGCCATGCAATATTAATTAATATTGAATATGTAAATGGCTACATGTGATTTACAAGATAATCTTGGGTTTTTCAAATAGGCCCTCGTATGTCAAACATTCTGACCTGTTGTGTTCTCTCCAACAGAAACATGTTCTATTATTTTTCTGCACTCAAGAAATGAGTGACAACTAAGACTTGGCATTTTCTGGGAGGTGTCTTGAGTCTAAAAAGGTTGAGAACTGCTGACATAGTGCTCATCTGTCAGCATAGCTACATCAACACTAGGGGGTTTGCCAGCATAGGTAGTGTAGGCAAGTCTCTTGTGAATCCTAAACATTTATATGTTGATCCTGCTTCCAGTTGGAATTAAAATTAGCGGAACTTCAATTTCATTTGTTCCACAGAGTAGTTATGAAGCTTATTTAATTACAGCAGGTTACAGTATTTGGTACAATATAATGAAAACTTTCCACAGAGCAACTAATCAATATTCTTCAGAGGAAGAAAAGAAAAGGCACAGAATGTAAACATTTTAAGATGTCTGCACTTCTTTATTGCATTAAGAATGTTAATACATTAAGTATAAGTTGTTGGAAGACTTATTATGTGTAAGTTCTGTATTGGCAACATCCATGTAACAGCATGAATTGAAAGCTTCATTTAATTTTTGATGGAAAATGCAAATCTGTAGACCAGACTTTTCAGTTATGTTTCACCTGGGGGACAGGGCTGAGGTGGGACAGACTGGGGAAGGTAGGGAAGAAAGGAGCGTGATAAACCAGTTTTAGCCTCTAGCATATTAGTTGCAGTTGAAACCCATCCACATTTCCCATTATTACGCAGGAGCAATGCTAAATTATGTTTTTCATTGCAATTTAATTTTATTCAGGTTGGCCAGTTACCAGGTATATTGTAAAATATCTGCATTAAGAGCTCTACGTCTGCATTAGTAGTGTAGGCCTTGGTTTTGCATTACGTGCCTGATTTGATTACAGTATACCTATACAAACTCCTGTGTAAGATGCTTTCATATGCTTTAAATGCAACTTATTTGGTGTAAGTAGGTTTGTTACCAAAGTAAGGTATGTCCTTGTTGTGGTTTACTTTTGTCTAATTAAATTGATTTAAGGACATAGGGAGAACATTGTGTCCATGCAGAACTTGTTTTACCTCAGAGCAGAGAGGTGTAGCTAGCTGTGTTAGTATGAACTGAGGCAGAAGGCCAGGTAGAGATATACCTTATTGACTAACTAAACCAGAGAGACACTTTAAATCTGTGTCTGCCTCTCTTTGGCACCGTACTACTTGCTGCCATTGAACCTTTGAGTTCATTTGCCTATACAGTCTTTCCTACAGCCCCTGTACACTGCATTGTTGTTTTTAGGATGGGACTGACCAGGCACTCTGAAGTTGGAGAAAATGTTGCCTTCACAGGCTGCTGCAGCCTGTGATTCTGATGCTGACTTGTGGAAGGAGCATTTTCTTCTGCTCAAGAGCCTTGTGGTTCTGTTGCTTTAAGCGTGTTTGAGTTTGACAGAGGAGGATTTGTACCTTGGGGCTCATCTATACTGGGAAGATGTCATGCTAGAAAAAACTTGTCAGTTTGTAACTAACCAGATAATAAAAGCGATGTCTACAAATGACTAGTCAACAAGATTGTAAGTCTTATTTTAAGTTTGTAAAGTTTTCTGAAAAATGCCCGGATGCGTGCCTGGCCAAACAACAGTTAGAACTCTGCAAATAAAAATGCTTACCATGACAACTCAAAGCCTCTTATGAACAAAACACTGAGTTTTTGATAACTAAGCCTGATACCAGAGCAGTGTTACAGGGGCTTTCCAGCAGGGTTTGAGTACCCTTATCCTGAAGGGAAACACATGGGTTGTAACTTAAAGGCCTAAAAATTGAGTATATGTGTGGCTTTTAATTAAACTAGAAAGCAGGGTAGATTTATACCCTTATGACTGACTAAATCGTGTGGATAGCATGAGCTTTTGTGAGCCAGTTCACTTCATCAGATACTGCATCCGATAAAGTGAGCTTGGGCTCAAAAAACTTCATGCTATACAAATGATTTAAGAGCTTCTCTAGAATTTCAGGTAAAGGCATGATAATATCTAATGCACAAGCCACACAGTTTTGCCTCCTGCCCTGCCACATGTGCATGGAGGAGGCATGATTGTGGGATCCAGCATGAGATATGATCCTGCCTTATTGTTGGTGCAGGGGAAGCCTGGGATTGCAATCCTGGGTTTCCCCTGCACCAACACATAGCAAGTTCCTGCAGCTGTGAGCCCTGTCAGCTGTGGGACTCCCAGCCAGGTTAGCGCATGCTGCCACCCCCATGGCTGGGAGCTCTGTCAGCTGACAAGATTCCCAGCTGTGGGGACATAACTATTGCCCACTGTATTCCTTGGTACACTATCAAATTAAAGTTGGATAGAAACCATCTTTAAAGTTGTTACACATTTTTAAGCTCTTTATAGCTGGATTGATCATTTTATGGTGTGAGTTGCTTTGCAAGTGTAGCTAGTCTAAATTAATTGCATATTATATGTAATGTGTAGAGGGGGCCTAAGGATGCATATCTATCCTCCCTTCTAGAAGCCTCACTTCAGACTAACATGGCAAATTTACCTCTCACTTATTTAAAGAACCATTAACTGATATATTATTATTTTGAATTTAAAGTTTAAAGAAAATATTTTAAGGAAGCCTAGTTATCACACTTTTGTATATAATTGTAACTGTCTGCCTCTTTGGATATGTGTACAGTGCAATTTAGCCCTGCTGTTTTATCCCAAATTTGCCAAACATTTATATTACAAACCCTGTAGTTTGTCCCCCACCACCCAACCCCCATGGTTCAGCCTACTTCTAGAGCAGCGATTCTCAACTAGGGTATCATGGCACCCTGAGGTGCCTTGAGATGCTTTCAAAGATGTAGTGGGGTGCCACACAGTTTTAGCACTGCTAGGTGTGCAGACATGACTGGCAAGCTAAACCCAAAGATTTCAAATAGGAATTGATTGTATCAAAAGCCCTCTGCCTTAGTGTGGTCTTTGTAACAGAAAAATTGCTTTATTTTTCTGTAGCCAAAAAAATGGAGAGCTGGCATTTTCCAAGGGGTGCCTGTTGTCTACCAAGGGCTGCCTAGGATCTAAAAAGTTTGAGAACCACTAGTCTAGAAGATCCGAATGTCAGGACCTGAAGTTAAGCTTCCTCCCAGCCTGCCCCCATGCTACATTGTGTTCGCAACTAGCCCAAGTGCTTAAGTGCTCAGTCACAGTTAGTCTGCCATCAGCTATTCTTTGCCTGCTTTGAATTTCTGGACCCCCCCCCACTCCCCCCCCCATGCAAGCCAAGCAAAGAAGGGGGCATAAGGAGTTGGTGTGAGCTCCATTTGAATATCATATTCCTCTTCTGTGCATCTGCCTACCTACTATTTGTCTCCCTTGTGCCACCCGTGTGGTTTGGTAGCAAGATAATGTAGATGCGGCGGGGCATCTCTCAACTAGTGGGAATTGAAGGCAAGCCTTCAACTTGCCCCAATATAGAGGTGTCAACATGCACTTTGGATTTTCTGGAAGGTGAATCAGGTTTTCCTTGTTACAGTGACCTTTATCACATCGCAAAGTCATTTTATCATCTTCTTCTGTGTACAGAAGTCTTCTTTCTTCAGTTTTCTATGAGTCTTTTTTCTTCGCTTTCTGCTTATGTTCTTCTGTGAAGGAGCAGAGCTGTAGGAAGAGTTAGAGCTATTTCCCTGTGAGGGATTTTCAAGTAGAAGAATTACAGAACAAAACCTCAGTTTGCAGTCTCAATTATTCCTTGATTAGCTAACTGTTCCTTTATACTGCATACGTAGCCAACATTAGTATTACTGGATTTCATTTGACTTGGGGTCTTGTGTGTTTGGCTTCTGAGCAATTACTTAGTTTACTATTGGCTGTCCTTAGGACCCTGGCTTGCTCTATATCAGTGATGATAAATATCTCAGATTTAGAACTAAATTAAAGTCAAGAGTTATGTTAAGAAATTGGAAACAGATTTTGCTCATGCCTCCTGGAAAGCATTTAAAAAAACCCCTTGTTTGATTCTAAATAAAGATAGCTGAAGTGATATGTGTGGCTTTTAGAGACATTAAAAGGCTTGCTTGTTTCCTACTCTTACCTACTTGAAGTTGCAGTTGTTTTTCTCAATTAATTGATAAGATTGAAATCAAAGAATTAAGTCTTAAGGATTAAAGCAGAAAGCATAGAGAAGCCATTTTCTTGTGTGTACCCATAGTACAAAGTAAAAAAAGCACCTAGAATTGTTTTTAAAGCTTTTCAGTAAGTTCTATTTTGAAGTTGTCTTTTCTGTTGATACTTGCAGGCATTTTTGCCTTATAAAGCCACTGACTTTTTCAAAATGATTTTCTTTGCCGTTTTGGAAATAGGCAATGACATGTAGTTACCATGCAGTAAATATGCCCATGACTTTAAGTTGAAAGTGTAATGTTTTGGATATTAACGTGGGCAGTTCCAGGTGACTGTGGCAATGTTTCAGTCGCTGAATGCAGAATATAGGAAGAAATTTGGCAGCTAAAGGTCATCTGTAATTTTCTGTGCTTGTTGTAAGGTAGATGATATTTGATTCTGATCCATTACTTGGCAAAAGCAGAACTACCCCCCCCCCCCCCCGACAAACCAAATTTGTTTGTTTTATCCATGTCATCTTCATTTTATAAGAATTGTAATATGAATTTTAAACCTTCTGTTGGAAGAGGTTAGTAGTTCAAATTACTGTATTTAATTCTGTTTTGAAGAAGTAGGTGGTAATTAGTTCTAAATATGTCATGCTTTAAATCATCCTTTGACTTTAGCAAAAGCCACCTTCTTTATTTGTTGTGCGTAGGCTTGACTAGATAGTAAGCCACTTAAAACAGTTCATATGGTGGAAATGTAACTATAGTCCAGTTAATCACAAGCAAAGTTTTGAAGAAAGCATTTGCATTTGCTACAGAATATTGCAACAGTTAACTTGAATTAGAATCATAGAAAATTAGGGTTGGAGGTCATCTAGTCCAAACCCCTTGCTCAAAGCAGGACCATCCCTAACTAGATCATCCCAGCCAAGGCTTTGCCTAGCTGGGTCTTAAAAACCTCCAAGAATGGAGAGTCCACCACCGCTCTGGGTAACCAGTTCTAGTGTTTTATTATCCTCCTAGTCCAACAGTTTCCTTGCTGCAGCTTGACCATTGCTTCTTGTTCTGTCATCTGCCACCGACAAAAGTCTAGTTCCATCCTCTTTTGAACCCCGCTTCGGGTAGTTGAAGGCTGCTGTTAAAGCCCCTCTGTCTTGTCTTCTCCAGACTGAGCAAGCCCAGTTTCTTCAGCCTGTCCTCAAGTCATGTCCCCAGCCCCCTTACCATTTTGTTTGCCCCCTCCACTGGACTCTCTCCAATTTGTCTGCATCACTTCTGTAGTAGGGGGGTCCAAACTGGACACAGTACTCCAGACGTGGTCTCACCAGTGCTGAATAGAGCCTACTAATGCATCCTGTTACCCTTCTTGGCAACAAGGACACACTGTTGGTTCATATTCAGCTTATTGTCCACTGTAACCTCCAGGTCATTTTCTGCAGAGCTGCTGCCTAGCTGCTCAGTCCCCAGCCTGTGCATGGGATTGTTCTGTCCCAAGTGCAGGACTTTGCACTTGTCCTTATTGAACCTCATGAGATTTCTTTTGGTCCAGTACTCCAATTTGTGTCTCTGAATTATAGTGTACAAAACATCAGCTACATGACTGGCTGCAAATAGGAAAGTTGGATCTAGTTGAGAGGAGTTGAGAACAAGCTTTTTACTTTCAGGCTTCCTCTCCTTTTAAAATGTGAGCTAGTTCCTTTTAAAGATACTACTTGAAAGATGCATGTTAAGATTATTACTAATGGTATTCTTATCATGCTTTTGTACTAACAATTTAAGGTTGGTTGTTGCTTGAGTGTGTTTGTGAACTGTGACTGACCTTTGTAGAATATTTTTATATCTTCTAATAATAATTCATATTAAAGTGTCATCACCCTGGCTGGCAGTGCCAGTGTAGAGATTCAAAGTGGCTAGTTCTGGAGAATAATCCACACGTGCTCCTAAAAATACAGTAATTCTACCAAAATAAGATTGGTATGTTTATGTGGAAATTAAGCCTTTGCTACCTTTTCTGTTTCTTTTCTGTGGCCAAAGGACTTATAGTTTCTAGGGTCGGAAAGGACCTGAACAGATCATCAAGTCCAACTGCCCTGCCTTGGGCAGGAACAAGTGCTGGGATCATAATACCCAAGCCAGATATCTATCCAACCTCCTCTTGAAGACCCCCATGGTAGGGGAGAGCACCACCTCCCTTGGGAGCCCATTCCAGAGCCTGGGAGCCCTAACCATAAACTAGTACCTCCTGATACCCAGCTTGAACATGCTTTCAATCAATATGTGTCTGTTATTCCTTGTTATCCCAGGTGGTGCCTGGGGGAACAGAGCCTCACCTATTTTCCACTGGTCTCCTGTGCTGAGTTCATAGATGGCCAGCAGATCTCCTCTCGGTCTTCACTTGTGGAGGCTGAATAGATTCAGGCCCTTTAGTCTAGTCTATTTTCGTAGGGCCTGGCCTGCTGCCCCCTGACCATGTGAGTGGCCCTCCTCTGGACCCTCTCAAGGTTAGCCACATCCCTCTTGAAGTGTAGCGCCCAGAACTGGACGCAGTACTCCAACTGCGGCCTGACCAGTGCTGCATAGAGGGGAACAATCACCTCCCTGGACCTGCTTGTAGTGCATCTGTAGATGCCTGACAAGGTATGGTTAGCCTTACCGACTGCTTCCTTGCATTGATGGCTCATGTCCATCCTGGAGTCAGCTAGGACTCCAAGATCCCTATAGCCACTGTGTTGTTTGATTTCAGTTTGGGCAGAAGACAATCGCATCTCAATTAGTGTAGCATTATTTTCAACACCCTTGACAAATGCAACCTTGTCCCATCTCATCCACTCGTAATGCTCCCCACTCTGTAGACTATCACCCAATCTATCAGATGACACAAACATTAAATGCACCTTTATATATTCTGAGCATATTTATAACACAGAATTTAAGAAGTCACAGGCTCTTGGTCTATTCTTCACCCCTTTGACTGTGTTTTTTGAAGTTGGAGACTGCTGTGGTAACATCCATCAATACCTACGTCTGTGTTTCTGCCTGTTTTTACTTCCCATCTCCTGATGTCTGTAGCAGTAGCTTGAAATTCATGAACATAATATAGTTCTAGGTATCCTTGTTTCCCTCATCAGTATTGTTGAGCCATTTTATAGCTGTGGATCATTAATTCTGCTGCATGACCTTTGGTTTTTTTTTTGTTGTTGTTGCTTGGGAACATTTGGAAAAGCACGTACAGGGGCAAGAGGAGTATAAGAAATCAATATAGGCAAATGGGTGGGACAGTCACCTGATATCTGCTAGGAAGGCAATACAGTAGTGCCTTAATGCATTAAGTTTTTTGAGAACGTTGGGGACAACTTCCCAGTGCATGTGTTGGCAAGGCCATCTAGGGCCCTTGTTCTTTTTGACCTGCTGCTCACAAACAGGGAAGAATTGATGGAGAATGTAGAAGTGGATTGCAACTTGTGCAGCTGTGACCCTACAATGATTGAGTTTGGGTTCCTGAGGAAAGGAAGGAAAGAGTGCAGCAGAGTAAGGACCCTGAACTTCAGAAAAACAGAATTGTACTCCCTCGGGGAACTCCTGGGCAGGATGGGAGGCCAGTCTGCAGGTGAAAGGGAGTCCAGGAGAGCTGGTTATATTTTAAATAAACCTTGCTTGGGGCACAACAAGACTAGCAACTATGGCAGAGGACCAGCTTGGCATAGCAGGGATCTCTTTTTAGTGAACTAAAACACCAAACAGAAGCTTACAAGAAGTGGAAACTTGGATAAGTGACTATGAAGGAGTGTAAGAGTATTGCTTGGGCATGCAAGAATGAAATTGGGAAGACAAAAGAGCAATTGGAGTTGCAGCTAGCAAGGGACATGAAGAGTAATGAGAGAGATTTATTACAAGTATGTCAACAGCAAGAGGGCAATCAGGAAAAAGTGTGGGTCCTTTACTGAATGAGAGAGGCAGCCTAGTGACAGATGATGTGGAAAAGGCTGAAGTACTGAATGCCTTTTTCACCTCAGTCTTCACAGGCAAGGTCAGTTCCCAGACTACTGCACCTAACAGCACAATTTGGGGAGAAAGTGAGGAGCCGACAGTGGCAAAATAATGGGTATGGGAGTATTTAGAAAAGCTGGACGGGTACAAGTCCCTGGGGCCAGATACGATTAACCCAAGGGTGCTGATGGGTTGGGTGATGTGATTGCATAGCCATCATCTTTGAAAACATACGGTGATTTGGGAGCAGTCCCAGATGATTAGAAAAGGGTAAATATAGTTGGCCATCTTTTAAGAAAAGGAAGGAGGAGGATCTGGGGAACTATAGACTGGTCGGCCTCACCTCAGACCCTGGAAAAATCATGGAACAGGTCCTTAAGGAACTTATTTCTAAGCACTTGGAGGAGAAGAAGGTGATTAGGAACAGTTAGCATGGATTCGCCAAGGACAGTTCATGCCTGACCAACATGATTGCCTTCTATTATTAGAATGTATGTCAGGGGCGGGCAATTATTTTGGGCGTAGGGCCGCTTGCTGAGTTTTGGCAAGCCATCAAGGGCTGCATGATGGGCAGCCAGGGGCAGATAAATATTAATTTTCTAAATTTTTTAGGGGCCTCCCGGGCCAGATAGAATGGCCTGGCATGCCACATTTTGCCCACCTTTGGTGTATGTGGATTTGGCATAGTTTCAGCTGTCTTAAGGCAGTGTCATCACCAGTGTGAAGAGCCTGAAGACCACCAGAGAGTAATGTATATGGACAGGAATCAAGTGTGAGGCATGGTTTGAACTTGTCCACAGGGGCATTTGTAGTGATTGTGAAGGCCCCATTGGTATAGGTTTGAGGGAGAGTGACCCTGTGCAGTTCGAAAATGGTTGAGATGTGTCCAGTAATGACATAAGCTGGATTTAACTGGCTGAGTGACTGTAGGGTCCGAGATGATGTGGTGATAGATTGGTGCTTGTGCTGACTATTCTTTGTGCCATTGAGTAAGTAAGGAAAAGTCAACCGATTCTGAAAGGGTGGACCATATTGGGTGTCTTGAGGAGAGTTGAGCTGTTGGTGGGTGGAATATGTCCCAATGCACTGGCAGTGTAGGATTGTCAAGGAGTCTGTCTAGTAATCTTGCTTCATCATTTGTGCAGTGGAGATGAAGGGAGAGCAATGTTACTGAGGGCTGGTAACCATAGGAATGGAGTGGGGCCTGGTATAATGCAACTGAATAACACGATGTGCAAGAAGATGAACAGATCATGAAGGCATTGACACCCCACATGAACCCTGCAAGTTTGGCAAGTATGTTATTCCTTGCTTTGATTTTTAAAACAGTTTTTTTCTGGAGATGTGATTTTTTTATAAGCTAGTCAGTGTAAATTAAAGGGGAGCTTGGTGGAGGTGGTGGGGGGGAGGTCAGCTTCACCAGCCTCTTCCCCCCCCCCCATAAGACAAGAGCCTCCCTTTAAGATTTGCAAATCATAACCTGAGGGGGGTCTTCGATTTGGATTGTTCCTTCACCTAGGTGGACTTGTTAATGAACCAGTTAAATTTTTTTTGCAGACTTTCCCCCCCCCCCCCCCCCCCCCCCCCCGAAGTGTAATTCGAACCCTGGTTAAACTCTAGCTCAGGGTGACTTCAAGATAAACTGGGTGGGTTTCAAATTTGAGAGGCTGACCATTTAAAGGGATAGTGAGTTCATGATTAGTGCTGGCATTATGCAGATGAAAAGCCCTTGAGAGAGAGTCTTTGAGAGATTTCTTTTGAGGTGCTATTTTAGGTAGTACTCTAATATCAGTCTCATGTCTCCATCATGTGTGAGTTCTGCACTTAAAGTCATGAGCTTGGGTGACAAAGGTGCTGTCATCAACATAAGCAAACTTCTGTGAGCTGGTTGCAGGCAGGTTGTTAACGTGCAGGTTGAAAAAGAGAGGCGCCAGCACTGACCCCTGAGGGAGGCCACTGGTTGTCATAGCTTTCTGTGATGATATGACTGGCTCTGTGGATGCAGGGAGGGCAATGGACATGATATACCTTGTAATTAGCAAGGCTTTTGATACATGTCCTGCAGCATTCTCGCAGACAAACTGAGGAAGTATTGGTTGGATCAGTGGACTGTAAGAAGGATAGAAAGCTGGCTGGATTGTTGGGTTCAAAGGATAGTAATGAAATGGTCTAGTTAGCAGCTGGTATCAAGTGGAGTGCCCGTGGAGCTGGTTTTTTTTCAATATTTTCATCAGTGATCTGGAAAATGGAATGGAGTGCACCCTCATCAAGTTTGCAGATGATACTAAATGGGGACAGTAGTAGATACACTGCTTGGTCCTGCTTGGATTAGGGGGTTGAACTAGATGACCTCCTGAGATGCCTTCCAACCCAAATCTTCTATGATTCCATGAAAGATTTCCAGGAGTTGCATGACAGCAGGAGAATCTTTTTTAGATCTTCTACTTCTCTGCAAACAAAAACATAATAGTAATAAAATAGCTCTCAATTACTGTTTGCATTTCTGTAAAATAGTGGCTAATATATATATTACTGGCTAATTAGTGTGTGTGTGTGTGTGTATGTGTATATATGTATTCTGTAAAATAGTGGCAGATATATATATGTACATATATTCTGTAAAATTGTGATGTGCTATCTGAGTGTGTATGTATAATAGTGGTTGAATGTTTTTTCAGGTACTCAAAGGGAAGATTGTGATGCAGTTCAGTAATTCCCACCCAGTATAGGTATATTAATCATAAGCATATTTTCAGTAACATAATTTTTTTCTATTTTTATAATTGACAAAGTATATACACTTGCTGAATTCTTCATTGGTTGAAGTATATATATTACGCAAATCAGTTTCAGAACCAGATTAATTTTTAAACCAAAGAACACTAGGCAGTATTCTGAATAATCTTCCCATTGTTCAAAAACTAGTGTAAAGCAGTTGACTGGCTTCAGAATTTACTGAGGGCAAATAAATCATGGATGAAGAACTTAGTCTTTAAAATATGATGGATTTGGGGATTTGGATTTTTCAGTTATTTTTGTTAAGGTCTAGCTACCCAGATGCCACCCAACTTCCTGAGAAAAACCAGCAAGCATATTTTTTTAGCTATGAATTTGTTCAAATATATTAATTGCTGTTCAGTGGCTGTAATTTCATTGTTAAATGTTTTAAGCTTTTTCAAGTATGGCTTGTTTTCCTTTGTTCCTATGCTGTGGTAATATAGTATGCAGCTCCTAGGTGAAACAAAGCAGCAAGTGACACACAACATGAATAACAAAGACTTTTTGGTAAAAGATAAATGTTTGCAGCTTAAACTGAAACCTCAGATCCTAATCTGCATGTTAATTCTTTTTTGCCCCGATGATAGGGTGACTAATTTGTAGTCCACATGTACAATTCCCAGGGTTTGGAATAAGGAGGGACTGTAGTGACCATCAGAGTACTGATATCGCTCAGCCTGTTATTTGACTATATTAAAGATGCAAGATGGCAATATAGAAAAATGCGCTACGGAGTTGGTCAAGGTCAGGCAGAAAAGCAGCTGCTAATGTAGGATGTGAAATGTTTTTGTAGGATTCCCTGCAGGGAAGGAGGGCTCCACATGGCAAATGTTGATGCTTTGAGGGAAGGGGTGTGGAGATGCAGGGTCAGTGCTTGCCTGCTTTGTGCTGGGGTAGAAGGGAGTACATTGAGATGAGAGGGACAGTTTCTCCCTTCTCCATGTCCCTCTCGCAAAAAAAGTACTACCTGCCTGGATAAGTGGTTGCTACATTTAATTAATGCCCCTTTGAATTGTACTGTTGCTAAGGTGGCAACAGGGGGACAACCCCACAGGCTAAGTGACTGTCTGAGATGTGATGACTCCCACTTCTTATCTGTACATGGAAAATGAGGCTTTCTTTATGCTTCCAGTTGTATCCCCTTTTGAAGTACCTGAGGCAGAGCGCAAGGCTGGATTAAAAAAATGCAGTACTTTGGGATGAGATTTTGCTCAGTAAACTGATTTGACTGTCACTGTTTGCTTTTGCTTTCTAACTCCATCCTGATACATGAGGGAGTTAGCATGGAGTAGTTTCATCAGACTGACCTTTTGTATGGATCCTGAAATCTCAGAGAGTGAGTAGTTCTGGGGAGGGATAGAGAGAAGAGGGAGGGGGAGAATTGGCTATTTGATTTTTAAGGCTTCCTTGTTATAGGTTGCCATGTTTCCCTTTTTACGTGTATGTGACTCTTCTTTTTCTACACTGAAATTAGCTTAATGCTTTAAAAGTGTTTGCCCAGCAAAAGCTTTCCAAGTTTGTCTTAAATTTCTGTGGTAATTTTATCTGTCTTAGAACAGTGGTTCTCAACTTTTTTTGAACTAGGACCCATTTGTTAAACATCAGCGGCCAATCCCAACCCAGTACTCCTCATTCCTGACCCATTGCTCCTAGGCCCCAGCCCCAGCCCCCCAGTGTGTGGGGCAGGGGGTGGGTATGTGGGGCAGGCTGAGTGTGTATGGTCCCTCGCAGGCTGGAACTGCCAGCTTGCAAGGGAAAAGCCATGGTTTCCCATGTTTTTCTCCTTTAAAGGAGAATCCATTTTTAAAGTTTGTTCATGACCCTTTCATATATTCTGCTGACCTACAGGTTGAGAAATGCTGCCTTAGAACACCTACAGTGCATTTGGTTATAAGCAGGGATCCTAGCTTTTTTGTTTAAACATCGCCAACTCTCTGATTAAAAAAAGAAAATAAAAAAAAATCACAAATTCTGATTTTAAAAAAATCCTAAACTCGTGTTTTTCCAAGATTAAAATCTCACACGTGCATGTGCACACCCCCCTAAGATTTTTTTCCCCCCCTTTCAGGTGTGGAGTTATAACAACACAGGTTTTTTGTTAAGGACATCTTGAAGTGAAAGTGTGCATGTGTTAAGCATTTTAGTCCTCTGTGATTTAAGGGTGGGGAGGAAACCCTGCCAAGATCAAGGATAGGATTAGTGGAGAACTCTACACAGGATTTTTAAAATAGACTTGACACTCCAAGTAGCTGTGTCATGGTGACATGGACACCTGTTAAATCTCAGCAAAATAAAGGTACAGTCAACTGATGTATCAAATCTTAATAGGATAAGCTGGATTTTGATGCAGAACTTTGGGGAACAACCTCCCCAGGATGTTGGCTAATGCAATAAAGAAATTGTCTTTATGAAAAGTGCCTTGGAATGCATAATGTGCCTAGAAGACAGGACCATACAAAACATGCACATTTTGGGGTAATTTTATGGAATAGTCTGTTCTGGAAGGATTAGAATTGAGTTAAAATTTATGTTGCTTTGGTGCTGAATATTTCAAAGCTGAGGCATAGATTATTAATTTCTCTAACAGCATGGAGTATTTGGAAATATGTACTCATAGACTATCCCAACTTCCTGTTCTACTTAACAAATTATGCACAGTTACAAAGACATGAATCAATGGTGAATGGCTGGAATCACTTTTTAAAAATAAACCATTCACAGCCACCAATCAGAATTATGTTCCTTTTATTTCATTACAGGACCTGGAGTTCCATGGAGTAATGAGATTTTATTTTCAAGATAAAGCAGCTGGAAATTTTGCAACAAAATGTATCCGTGTGTCTAGTACTGCTACAACACAAGATGTAATAGAAACTTTGGCAGAGAAATTCCGTCCTGACATGCGAATGTTGTCATCCCCTAAATACTCACTTTATGAAGTACATGTCAGTGGAGGTGAGTATAAGTTATCTTGGTCTTATTCTTGTTTTGAAGTACATATATTTTTCAGACTAATTGCTGTGAAAAGCAAATCTTGTCTTTTTATACTTTGCCATAAAAGTTTGCTTCTCTGTGTGTGATAGTGGTATTTCATTATATAATTGGGTATACCATGGTTGCATCTTCTGTAAATTATGATAGTATTGTGACCTTTTTCAGAAAGTTATACTTGGTATTCTGTGGGTAGGTGGTGACAGTTTTTAAAGGTTGATCATGTCTACATAAGGGACATTTATTCAAGAATGATGAAGCTGTCATAAATGGTGCTTAAAAACTTATACATGTAAAAGTAATGTTGTCAGGTGAAGGAGCTCCAAAAAAGCTTAAAACCATTTTGTTCAGAACCTTCTGTTCTTTTAATTAGTGTCTAATTTTACAGTAATTGAACAATTAGAGAAAATGTTTTAGTTGGTGCATTTGCCACTGTCTGCTTTTTAATTATTTCCTTTTTATATTCAGTTAGTTTCCCCTGTTGAGTCTTTCACATCGGAATGGAAAGAAAACTTAAAAAAAAACAACAAATAAAAAGGAAGAATGATTGTAAAGCCTTTTGAAAACTTGGAAGGAAATGCTAGCTACCTGAATCTGCATTTTTTGCCGTTTTTTGTATTTTACTAGATGTCATGTAGATTGCAATTCTTTAAAGTTACCCAAGTGGTTTGGTTCCAGATGCCTTTGTTGCTTAAAGCTTTTTTTATTTCCCTATCCTTCCTATTCCAGGTTTTAATTTTTCTTATCTAGTTTTTGATTTTTTTTTTTGAGTGGGGGTATCACTTTGAAAACTTGTATCCTAGAGTATTAAAGGGGAAAAAAATCTTAACCTTTTTTTTTTTTCAGTTTTAGCTATCTTAGTGGTTTGGGGTACAAACCCAGATATGTACTTTTTCATGGCGTGCTAAAGATGTTTTGATTTGACTAGCATTATTTGGAATTGCAAGCAAGAGGTTATGCATGATTGGTGATTTGTAACAAACAGTAGTATCTTGATTTTGGTTTTTGACTGAGCATCTCCAAAGCTTATATCTGTACAACACCTACATATAGAATTTAAAGAGGTTTCCTTCATGGTACAGGTAAATATGTACATGGTAAATAGTAAATATGATCTATGAGGCCTTTTGTCATACAGTTTAAACATCATGTAGGGGCTGTGCCTCATTCAGTATATAATATTGTAGTCAGAATGGGGCATAACTGTGCAGAAATCTTTAGTGAATATATATATATTGTGGTACACATTTCCATTTTTTCATCTGTATCCAAGTAATGGATTTTTTTTTGCTTTATTTTTCTTAAGGACACCCTCTTCTATCCCCAGGTTTTCATACAGAAAAGCTGTTAAAAGAATAATTGAAAACAGGAAATAGTTACTCTTTCACTTGCACTTTTCTCTGCCTACTTTATGTAATAATGCTTGGGTATACTATATTTCTCACATACAACACATAACTTTCCCCCCAAAAATTAGCTCCTTGAAACTGGGGTGTGTTTGTTAAGCAGGAAAGCCGATTGTCTGACCAGGACAGAAGTACATTCCTTTGTTTCCTGCTCTGTCGTGTACAACTGCTGTATTACTGTTCAGGAATCTGGGAGGGTCACTTGACTTAATACCTCTGGAGTGAAAAACAGTGACCCATTAACTATCATCTCTCCTTTTTAATGGTGTAGATGTTCCACTAATCAGGCTAACCTTTCTTAGAGCAATTTTGCTGTTCTACTAGTTGCTTTTGATCTCCCTCTTTCTGTTCCATATTCATTGAAAATCTAGCTCTTTTCAGAATCATAGCTCTACCCATGGAGACCAGTCTTCAGCAGCAGCTAGGGGTTCAGTTCAGTTAAGCAGGAAAGGGAGGGTGAGTCAGCTGAATATTAGTCTCTGTCCCTGCTCTAGGCAGCCATAACTCTGGAAAAAAAAAATATATTTTTTTTCATTCTGCTTTTCAAGAGCAAGGTGTGCATTTTATTTGGGGTATGCAGTGCTCAAGAAAATGGGGTATATGTATATACATTTCTCAACTTGAAGTAGCATGCCATAGCTGTTGTTTCTTGCAGTGCAAAATAGCTATTCGTTTTTAATTTTTTCTCTTTCATATTTTAAAGAAGAAAGAAGATTAGATATAGATGAGAAGCCCCTTGTTGTACAGTTGAATTGGAACAAAGATGACAGAGAAGGGAGGTTTGTTCTCAAGAATGAAAATGATACACTTCCTCCAAAGGTAAGGATAAGGAACTATTGAACTAAATGATGTTTACACTTAGGAAAGTACTGTTGGGATTTGTGGGACCTGATTAAAATAAAAAATAATTAGATTTATAAAAATGCGGTAAGAAGTGATGCTTATTATTATGCTGTAGGTGTTCAGACATATACTGTAGTACTCAAGGTATTTAAATATTTTAAGATAACCTGTGGAATAATAAGAGGGCAGTGGAGGCAAATTCGGAACCTACAAAAACTTCAGAATGAATGTTGTTCTAGGAGCCTTCTCTCGCTATGTAACTGGGATTTCAGTAAGACCAGTTCTATGGTCAACTATGGCACGGGGAGAGACTCAAAGCTTTGAGTACTAGGCCACAATCTATATAAGACTTTTAAGTTTAAAACCAATATCATAAACTTTACTTGGAAATTCATAGGTAGCTAGTGAGGTTATAGATAATTGGTCCAATGTGATAATACCTGGACGGCTTGTCACAGTTGCATACTGGCTACTCTTTCTATTAAAAAGGTGCAACCACAGGAAGAATACACTGTGACTTAGTGTTTAGGGCTATTTGAGTTTGTGCCTAAGGTCAGAAAAAATGTCTTGTGAAGGTAGTTGGATGAGTTTATCCTGATCTGATTATGGTCAGTTAATTTCTGTCAATGGAGTGTAGACTTCACATTCCTTTTGAAAGTGAAAGTTTTTTTGATAAAATGGTGGACAAAGGCATGTATAACCAATGACCTTTTTAGAAAGTAAATGTTACATTTTTTAAGCTTGTCATTAACAGTATCAATATTGATGTTGGTAATTCCAGCTCCAGTTTAATTTATCAGATTGGCAAATATGGCACATTTTGTTACAGGTGTGTAACTTAGGCAATTTAAGCAAAATTATGAATTTGTTCCACCATTTTAGGCTTATGCTTAATTTAACCTAAAACCCTGAAAGCCACAAATTGCAAAACCAAAATGTACACCATCCCCATCATAGCATCAAAAATGAAGTGGAGAGGGGAGATGTTAAACTGTTCCCATCTAGCCAGCCTCTTCCACTTTCCTGCATAAATTTCTGGGTCAGAGGCAGACCTGGAGTGTTCATTACTATTGTTTCTAACTCCAATATTGTTCTGGTGTTACTTTCTTCTTCAATTTTGGCATAACCTTAACAGGAAAAGATGCACAAGGAAACAAAATATTTCCTGAAAAGAGCTACTGAGCCTATACAAAGAAAGGAATTTTTCATATGCATCTGAATAAAAAGACAGGAGTGCACATTATACACTTGCTGTATGTACAAGAAAACAATCACAGGCATTCATCCAACTTCTATATTCAATGAAAAAACAAAAGGAGAGTGTAAAATTAAGTTGCAGCAGGTAGTCTCACTTAATTGAGATGGGTTTGGTAATCACAAATTGTGGAAATGGGAAATTAGTTGGATACCTTACTTATTCATTATTAAATTAAGGTATAGAAAATGGAGAATTTATGTGGAGTTTTTGTAAATATTAGCTAAACTCCACAAATAGTTTTTCAGCCTATAGACTTTTTGACCATGTTTTGTATGAGAACATAAAGATTTTAAATATTTTTGGCTAACTATGTAATATGGAACTATCTAGAGATCTAGAAAATGAAATGTGCAGAGATCTAGAAAACATGACATGCAATAAGAAGCTGGAAGAGGGACTCTTTAGTTTGGAAAAGAGATTGACTGGGGATTTGATGATGGTTTTCTAATAGAAAAATGGTTGTTACAAAGAGGAGGGTGATCAACTTTTCAAAGGGTAGAGGTTACCTAAAGAGATTGTGGAATCTCCATCAGTGGGGCTCTTGGAATACATACATGTTAGGCAAACACTTGCCTAGGCTGGCTTAGGTAGGGGTGATCTTGCTGCAGAGGATAGGAAAGACAGCTTCCTTGCAACCATATTTTTTCTATGATTAGATGTAGTTATTTTTCTTCTTAATCTTCCTCAATTTTTAAATTGCTTACTCTTGCTGATAATTTATTTTTGGGCAGAATCCTTGCTTAAAACCTTAAACCAACAAACCAAGGGCAGTGGTTATGATCATAGGTCAGCACATAATTGTGAAATTAAAGGATGATTGTTTGTAGTGTTATAATTCAAAGCCAGAATGGGCCACTGGGTCATGTAGACTGTTCATCTGGATATTACAGACCATTAATTTTACCCTGCATTGAACTTAGTGGCTTGACTAAAGCACAGTTATGTTTTTAAGTGGTTTAAGCTTATCTCCAGAAAGGTATTCAATCTTGATTTTGAAGTTGGCGGGGGGTGGAGAACCCATGATTTCCCTGTGTGGTTGGTTCCAGTGGCTAATCTCTGACTGACTAAAAATTGTGATTTTTGGTCCTAATTATACCTTTCCCTGGCAAAATAAAGAGCCTGTGAGTTCGCCTTATATTTTCTACCCATGAAGGTACTTGTATACTGTAATCAAGTTACCTTGTAATCTTTTTGATGATGTAAACAGGTGGAGCTCTGAGTCTTGGATTTTGTTTGCTGTAGTCAGTGCTGTAAAACCTGCCTGAGAAGCTAGACTGCAGCTGGTACTCACACTTCCTAGTCAGGTTTAACTCAACTGTGCCCACATTTGCATTGTAGCCACTGTGACTGACTTCCCTGTAGACATTTTGCCCTACAGCAAGGGGGACAGCTCTTGAATCAGTTTTGAGGCTCTTTGTCCCACATTGTTGACTAGTCTTATTGCCTAGTGGGAACTGTTTGGGTTTTTTTGTGGTTTTGTTTTTTTGAATACAGCCTTTTTTACTTTAGTGAAATGATGGAGTAATTACCATGATTATATCCATCAGGGAAACACGCTAGAAAGTAATTTTTCCTCTTCCAGACCCTTAATGTGTCACTCGGAAAATAAAACCATCAGCAAGGGCTACTTGAAAAATAGCTTTCTGTGGAAATAATTTGGCAAGGAAATTCTCTGTATTTTCTCATAAAATAAATTTATCTTTTACCAAAATGGATTTTTCTTATTTGGGGTGTTTATTTCTTTGTCATTTTACCAACTCATAGGAGAAAAGGAGAGTCTAGAAACAAATGAGTGTGCTTTTTTTGCTATTCAATACAAAGCATTGTGAAATTTTGGATTTTCAAGTAAAGTTTCTCCAGCTTACCCCCTGCTCAAAATTGGTTTCAGTTGGTGTGGGGGGGGGGGGTGCAGGAGGTGGAATCAGTCAGCTCTGCTACTACTCAAGTTTTTCATGCCATACTTTCAGGTTGCTATAGAAGTAATGTTGCTGTAGTAGTAATGTAATCTCAAGTGCTGCATACTTGAATTAACTTGTTTGTTTGAAAAATCTGTAGATCCAGTTAGGCAACTTTTTTACCCAACTTGATTTGTAATAACTATGGGCTTGTCCTTGCTGACTGAAGCTTTTAAGTCAAGTTTTGCCCCTGCACTGACTCTTACCCAGGTACACAGATTATATCTTGAGCTGAAGTGGTGCTTTAAGCTTGAGCGAGCTGCTTCAGTGAAGGGGAGAGCCTGAATGGGCTGATCTTGAATGCTGTTGATGTTCAAGCTAGTAATGCAGTGAAGATGTAGCAGCTTGAGTTACAACTCATCAGCTGCTAATCTAATTCCAGTATGGTAATCAAATCGCTCTGTGTAGCTAGAATATTTTGCAAAGTGGCCTTTCATACTTAAGGTAGTCTAATGGTGGTATTAAGTCCTAAATTGAGAGAGCACAATGTTAAACTCATTGGAGCCTAATGAACACTTATAGTAGCAAGACAGGACTAGGGACAATTTCTATAGTCTGGTAGAAAATACTTACCTTATACTTTTCTTTAAAAAATCCATAAAGGAGAACTACCTTGTGAAAGAGCACTTTTGACCTAAGTCTCCCAACATTAAAGTGAGATGTAAACGTGCTTAGACTATACTAAGAGTAGATTGGGCTGTTGTTCAACTAATTGCATTTTTTTTTTCATTTGTAGGTTTCTGTAACTTGAATTTTAATTCAAAATAGAATTTGAACTAATTCAAGGCTCTAATGATTCCAGTATTTTTATGACATGCTATAGCTAGCTTTAAATTAGCTTGCTGGCAATGTAGTCATAGCAGCATAGAGCTCAGTATAAGCTTGTGACCTCAGTATTTACCTGGCTTTTTCAGACTGATTTTGAAGCTTTGTGTTATGGTGACTAAGTACCATGCTAGCTAGTTTGGGTGTGTCTCCATGAGCCACAGTTGCACCTTGACTGCAATGTAGATTTGGCTTGAAAGATGAAAGGATGGGGGGGGAGGGAGATGATCACGTTTGCCTCTGCCGTCTATACTCTATAAACTGCACCTTTCCAAAAAGAAGAAAAAGGAAAAAAAAAAACAACCCCTTTTATTATCCTCCCTTTACCATAGGCTTTTCTCTGCAGTGGGTGTCTGCATATGTAGAACAGAGGGAAAACATAATGCAGGAAATGGATAGGTATAAAACATGGGAAGATGAGAATACATTGCATGGAAAATGTTAGTTATAATTGTGCTGCTTCTGAAGCTTATTTTTGCCTGAGAGCCATGTTGCAATAAGCGGGTAGAAGATTAAAGTACAAAACCATTTTTGACAGGCAGAGATGCTTTGTAAACATTAATTAATCTTGAGAGTGAAGTAAGTAACATTTTTAAAAATTCAGTTTGAGTATATTCCTTAAATAAGGGGTGCTGAACTTGTTCAGCTTTGCATGTTGCATGACCTAGGAGTTGCTGTTGCGGCACAGCTCAGGAACCCAGTGTCAGCAACTCCCCTGCCCCTCCTTTCCTCTGCCACAGATTGTGGTCACCAGGGTTAACTAAACCTTGATTTCAGTGATGGCTAAGGGCAGCAGGGGATGAGTAGAGTTAACTGTTTGAGTTCTAGAGCCTCACTGAAACAGCAGCTCCAGGGATTCTTGTTGCCACTGCAAGGGTTCCAGCAGCTGTGCTGAAAATCCCCACAGGCCAGATCTGGTCTAAAGATGCAGGTGGTCCAGCCTTGCAGTTGGAGCTGGATCCTGTCTATGGGCTGTCTGACACCTCTGCCTTAAAACATTTGCCCAAATGTACTGTAGGTTTTGAAGCTGTAAAATGAGACAGTTCTTCTATAAACCATAAAAGTAATCTTAGGTTTGATGAATTCAGACTAGTTTGGTATGATATACAGAATTTACTTTTGCTGCGTTCACTTCAAAGTTCTCAGTCATTTCATATGTTCATTGGGAAATATGACTTTAGCTATCTATAACTTAACCATTCATGTCCTTAACAGTTCCTCCTTTCCTCTAATGCAGGGGTGGACAAACTCCAGCCTGTGGACTGGATTGGGCCTGCAGCAGACTCGATATCCCAGCAGCCTCTGGCCACCTCTGAGGACAGTTGCCACAGAGACCCCAGGAACAGCAGGGCTGTGAGAGTGCAGGGCCAGGGTTTCCATGGACACTGCTCCAAGCAGTGAAGGCAGGGCATGTGGCTGGCTACGGCCAGGACTTTGCAGTGGTGACACCGTGAGCAGGAGCTGCGGCAGAGCCATGATCCATTACCTGCACACACCTGCCCGAGGCACCTGGGCAGCGGATTCCAGCTCTGCCCTAGCTTTGGCCCATGTTGTCACCATCACAAGATTCCAGCCCCAGCCCTAGAGTAGCTCCCCAACTAGCCATGTGCCCTGCCAGCACTCCTCGGGCTGGTGTCCACAGAAACCCTGGCCCTGCACTGTCACAACCCCACCGCTTCTGGGAAACTGGCTGCAGAGAAGCAGGCTGGGGCTGGTGGGAAATGGAGGCCAGCCACCAGCCAGATATGCTAGTTTGCCCACCCCGCTGTAATGGGTAGTTTGTTGCTTTTCCTTATATCCGTTTCCAATGTGGTATTACTGTTCATCTTAACTAAATCTAGTTTGATGGAAGTTTGAGATCCCTAGTAACTTCAGTGGACTAGTATGCTAAACCAGTTTTAACTTGATTCATTTCAGAAAGCTCAGAGTAATGGCCCTGAAAAACAAGAAAAAGAAGGGGTTATCCAGAACTTCAAACGAACGCTATCAAAAAAAGAGAAAAAAGAAAAAAAGAGGCGAGAAAAGGAAGCACTGCGACAAGCATCAGATAAAGATGATAGACCTTTCCATGGAGATGATATGTAAGGTTCTTTTTGATCACTTAATACTGCAGTTATCATAATGATCTCAAATTTCACAAATAAACACTTAGCATTAGGCAATAGTAAAGCAGTCATTCCCGTGGTAATTGGGAGGATCTTTTGCACTCTGGTACATTTAAAGATGCGATTTTTTTTTTTTTTTTTTTTTTTTTTTTTTTTTTTTTTTTATAAGCATCTCCTGAAATCTGCAACAGCAGATTCCTGTCCATGTTCCTTTAACCCCATAAAAAATCCACAACTCTGGTTCATAGTTTAAATAATCAATGCCACACTCATTTTAGGAAATAATGATTTTAAAAAGTGTGTTCTTCAGGTGGCCTGTTTCCGTTCCCTAGGTCTTTACTCCTGTGCTGCTGTCTAGGTGTGTACCAGCTTAGAGTCTCAGCTCTGTGCTTTTGCCAGGAGATGGCAGAGTTGATAGCTGTCTTCAGGGGCTCTTCTCCTTGGCTCCCCAAGTTTTGTGCAATGTACTTGTTTTTCAGATGCCATAATTCATCAGTCTACCATTTTGACTTCTCTAGTTGCATGGCTGCAGTTCAAGCTCCCTAATAAGCCATTGCTTAGTTTGTTAGGATGGCTGAAAGAGGTTAGTCCTTGTTGGGGAAAACCAGGGGGCAAAAGGCAAGTGTAGTTAAGTCCTTAATAGAACTCTGTGGCAAAATGAAATGCAAAAATGGTGTATTCTCTGGAAGAAAAGCTGAATTACTTGATGTCGTGTAAAACTGTGACATTCTATAGCACAGCTTACAATTGCAGAATCTGTTGTTTGGTTTGATATAACATGTATATCTTACATGTTTTCAATAGTGTCTTTGTGGCTGTAAAAGCTAGAACATTAAAAAAACAAAACAGAAGATAATTCCACAGCTAGGCATGAATTTTGAAATACATAGTGTTTTAACGAGATGTATTGCACTGTAACATAAACAGTATATTATTTTCTTTTTTCTGGCCATTTATTTCTTATTTTAGATTTGGGAGAAATGCACTTTTTAAAAGTGCCAGTTATTGCTGTTAGATTTTCATCACAACCTCTATTCTCATTTGCTTAAATTTCTCAAGAAGATTGGTATGGTTTGGCTTGTAATGTTCCATGCTTTAGCTTCTAAGTTAAGGAAAACTTGTGGGGGGGGGGGGAGAGGTTGCTTAATTTTGTGTTTTTGTTCCCACAATTCAGATATTTGAAACTTGAAAATGGACATTCTCTAGAATTCTGAAGTTCCCCTGAGAGTTGCTTATTTTCTCTCTGCTCTTACTTTCACCAGTCATTTAATAGATGCCTACTGTAGTCACATGAGCATCATTGTGTCCAGCTCAGTGAAAGCATGATCCTAGTTTTTGGAAAAACTAGACTATTAGACTGTCTGAATAAGGGAATGAAAAATGAAGCGGAGGTGGAAGCGAGGGATGAGATGGGGGTGAGAATCAGAGACTGACAAGGATGAGGGGAAAGCTGGTGAGGACTGAAAGAGGCATTGAAGAAGACAGGCAGAGACTGGTCTTGAGCTGACGGCTATGAAGGGTGGGGAAAGGAACTAGAGGAAGTAGGACTCAGAGTATAAGTGTATTAAACAGGTGGGCAAAATGTGGCCTGAGGGCCAGATGTGGCCCGCCAGGCCATTCTGTCTGGCCCGTGGGGCCCCTAAAAAATTTAGAAAATTAATATTTATCTGCCCCTGGCTGCCTATCATGCGGCCCTTGATGGTTTGCCAAAACTCAGTAAGTGGCCCTGTGCCCAAAATAATTGCCTGCCCCTGGTATAAAAGCAAGAGGAACAGCACTGGTAGAGGATTGGGGATGGAGCCAAAATGAAAGGGAACTGAAGGGAAGGAGGAAGAATTAATAAAACAGGAGGGAGGGATTAAGGTAGAAAAGAGGTTGGAGAGGGCAGGCTAAGGAGTGCAGAGTACCTGGTAGGAGCCAGAAGTGGGGGAAGGAGCAATATAAAGAAAGGAGCCTGTGAGGGACAGTCAGTGGCCCAAGAGAAAATGGACGAGATAAGGAGAAAAGATCTGGTATTAGTAGAGAACTGCTTCCAAATGTCAATGAAAAAATAAGAGTCCTTGGAAAGGACTAGGAGGCTGAGCACTCTTAGGGACTTGCTACCCCAGGGGGTGCGTGCTGTGGCAGGAATGGTCCCCCAGCCAAGCAGTGGCTCTGTCCTGTGCCCAGCCTCAGCTGGGCAGCACCTAGTCTCTGCCCCAGCCCCACTCCTTCCCTCACCACAGGGGCCTTGATCTGCCCACCCACACCCCTTTCCCCTGACAGACTTACCAGCTGGACACTGCTCTCTCAGCTGCCGGGCTGTGATGGGTATTGGCTGATATGGCTGATTAATAATGGCTGTCAGTATTGACCCAAAAAAACTTTATCAGTGCGCCCCTAATAAATACCATACATCTTGTTCAGGTGGGCTGTACTGGCCTATCCTTGTGGTAGGCCTCCACCACAGAATATTTACTCGGTGTGGGCTATGGGTTTTATACGCATGCTCAGTGTTCGCTGCATTTAATGAACTTCATAGTTGGTTTCCATTACTAAGCACATACTGCTTTTGGCAGTAATTTAATGATAGTGTATTTAATGAGGTTTTCTTGTATGCAAATGGAAGATGAGGAGCTTTATTTCCCCATGCTGATATGGGAGGTGGGGAACTGTCATATTCAAGTAATCACAGCACTATCAGTATGGTAGAACCTAGATTTTTCACATCCAGGTGGTTGACAACCCAGTCTATTCTATTCTGCAGAAGATTGCTGAGTAAAGGATAAGTGGTACACTTAAAGCTCATCAATGGTACCATTCAGCTGATTGGAGAAGCCTCACCCTTTGAAATAAAAGCTGCAAGAAACAGCTGGAGTACCTCAGCAGTCCTATACAGCTGTCTTCTACACCTGTAAATTCCCTTGGCTAGTTTGCAAGCTCTCATCTTTGCAGAAGCTAAGGAACTAATCCCCAGAGAAATCTGCATGCTACTGTATAGTATAGTATAGTATACCATATTCATTTGATTCTAAGATTAGGTTCCCCCTCTGCATTTTACATGAGGGGGAAGCCCCTTGTCTTAGAATAGAGTATAAGGGTAGCAGGCAGGCAACTGTTGTGTGGCTTGGGTTCCAGCCCTTACCTGGGGCTGGGGCCATAGCTGCAGCTACCAGCCCCCAACCTCTCCCCATCCCTCCCACCCCCACCTGCCACCTCTGCACCCTGCCATCTCCCCCCTGCAGCCATTTCTCCCTATCCCTTGCCAGTCTCTGTTCCCCAGCTACTCATCTCCTTCCTCCCCCTTACTCATGCTCTGTGCCTGCAGGCTCCATGCACATTGCAATCTGGGGCACTGAGCACAGCCCCCAGCCCAGCCCCATAGCAGCAGTGCACAACCTGTACAACTATTACAGGGGCTGGGCTGGGCTTGGGCTCTGCTCAGTGCCCCAGGCTAGAACAGGGGCTGAGCCTGCTGGCAGGAAATGGAGGCTGAAGGGAAAAGTGAGGGAGCAGAGGCTGGGGGGTAGGCAGGGGGGCAGGTACAAGCAGAGGGCAAGTTATTTGACTTTCTTGTACCACCTGCCTCCTCACTGCCTGGGAAGGATGAATTAGACAACTCTCCAATAATTAGATTCTGTACATGGAAAATTATAACCTTTATAAATTTTCCATGTATAGAATCTTATTATTATTGGTCATCTTAAATTCAGGGCCATCTTGGATTCAAGTAAATATGGTAATATCAGATTTGTATTGTTTTTACACTACCTTACTGCCTTAAGTACACATATATGAAACTTTGTAAGGGACAAATTAGCATCCCCAAACTTCGAAGAGAAGTAATTTCAAATAATCTAATACCCATGTTTTTCTATTCCACTGCATTTCAGAACATTTTTTTCTTTTTCTTCAGAAATTTAGGGCACAGTCCAGCAGAGACCTATGTACCTGCTTCACTTTACCCTTCAGTTCAATTAACTTGTTTATGGCTAAGTAATGATTTAGGTACTTGTTTTCACATTGCTGGTTAAGTGATGCAATATACCTATGAGTAAACCTCTTAATAGAGATACTACTCACACTGAAGGATTTTTTTGTTGCTGTAGCATATACATATTCTTAAGTGGAATAGGCTACTTCAGCAGGTAGATTTGTTTTGTTTGTTTGTTTTGTTTTTTTACCGGCATACCTGTCTACACTAGGGTCTGATCCCCCCCCCCCTCCCCCCCCCCCCCCAGCATCCCTAACTAGCACTTGTGTGGTAAGTATGGAATAAGCCCAAGTTTTTGTTTGTTTGTTTTTTTGGAGGTTTTTTTTTTAACAAGGGAAGCACCTAATGTAGTTTATTCATATTGCTGAGAGTAATAGATCACAGACTTCTGGGGATTTAGCATACAATATAATACAAAGAAGAATTGTATGATTCAGTATTTTTTACCGCCATAAAAATGGCTTTTTTTTATGTGAATGTGAACTCCCATGCTTTGTACTGTGTTTAAACACTTTTACCAGTATTTAGCTATTGCATCATGTAGTCCTGATTCTCTAAAGAGTCCTGGATAGGGACAGTCTTATGTCTGGAGCCCCGATGAGTTTAGCAAAGCTTTTTAAGTGCAGCTCACTGTAGGGTTGAGATTATATTTATCTTGTGTATACAGTAAAACAATTATGCTACAATGGGATTCCAACAAGCCATCAGGCCCATTAAATTTTGTATATATGAGTTAAACTAACATTTAGGAAAAGGACCAGATTAAGACACAAATCTGGCTACACAAAAATCTTTGTTTCTCAATTTAAAAAAGCAATGTATGTGTGCAATGCTAGAATTAAATGGAAAAAAACAATGCCAGTTTTTGGTTGCATTTTTATATGCCTTTAGATTGTGGCAAACTTACTTTTAAAGTGAGATGAATAGAGCTGAATCTAAGTAAAACTAAAACTTAAATATTAAACATTAAATACTCTCTCAAAATTTTGAGAAAAACGGTACAGTTTTTATTGCATGATTCTGACACTATTTTAATGGAGAAATAGTACTGTGCCACATAAAAAAGACTTCTAAAGCACATGTAAAAGAATGTACAGTTCAGGTTGTCCAGTCACCATTAACTTCATCAGTTTCCAACTTGATTATTTTACTTTGCAAGATTAGTATGCTTTTTGGAAATTTTACTCATAGATCAATTAAAGCTGATATTAAAGAGTCACCAGAACAGGATGACATTTACTCAAGAGTTCTGAAGGAACTCAAATGTAAAATTACAGAACTATTGACAATAATATGCAACTTATTACAAATGGCCTCTATACCAGAAGACTGGCAGGTTGCCAACATATATCTTCAACACCTATCTTCAAAAATGGGCTTCAGAGGCATTCTGTGGAATTATAGACCAGTGAATCTTGCTTCCATCCTTGGCAAATTGGTAGAGTCTATGATAAAGAATAAAATCAGCAGTCATGAACCAATATGCTATGCTGGGAGGGTCACCGTGGTTTTCGTAAAGGGAAAACCTGCCTCACCAATCTCCTGGAGTTCTTTGAGGGTGTTAACAAATCTGTGGACATGGGGGATCCAGTTGCCTTGACACATCTGGATTTTCATAAAGCTTTTGAAAAGATCCCACACCAAAAGCTCTTTTAAAATGGATACTAAATTATTCTGGATATTCAAATCTCAAGCTGATGGAGCTGCAGAAAAATCTCCCCAAGCTAACTGAGTGGGCAAAGAAGTGGCAAATGAACTTCAGTGTCGGCATGTGCATGGTAATGCACATGGGGGAAAAATGATGTCAGTTATAACTTATAAACACAATGCTGGGCTCAGAACTAATTTTTGTGACTCAGGACTGAGACCTTGGAGTCATAGATAGTACTGTAAAAACATTAGCTCTGTGTGCAGTAGCAACCAAAATAAAAAGCCAATGAAATGTTGGAATTAAAAACAAAATGCAAAACATGAAACCCACTATATGAATCCATGGTGCACCTACATCTTGAATACTGTGCGCAGTTCTGGTCTCCACATCTCAAAAACTGTGGCAGAGAACAAGAAAAGGGCAACCAAGGTGATCAAGGGTACAGAGTAGCTGTCATATCAGGAGTATCTAGGGCTGGGGCTCTTCAGTTTGAAAGGAAGAAAGCTAGGGGGGATATTGTAGAGGCTTATAAAATCATAAAATGTATGGACAGAATGAAAAGGGACTCTTAAGTCCTAAAATACTAGAAATAGGGGGCATCCACTGAAATTAGCAAGAGACAAGTTTAAAACAAACACGAGGTTTTTTCGTTTGTTTGTTTGTTTTTTTACTCTGAGCATAGTTAACTTGTGGAACTCCCTTGCCATGGGATGCTATAGAAGCAGATAGTATAGCTAGATTTGAAAAGAGACTAGACAAAATCATGGATGATAGATTCATTAATGTCTATTAAACAGAATAGTTAATAATGTATCCTTTGACATTCCTAAACCTAAAGTGGTTGGTGGATGTCAGGGAGAGTATGATCGGGGGATAGATCATTGAAAATCAGTGATACTCAACCTATTGGCCCCATGTGCCAGATGAGTGGGATGGGGCCAGTCTGCAGACCAAGTTGAGTCCCATACACCAAGATTGGGCCCTAGGGCTCAGCAACACCCCCTCCTGCTGGGATTGGGTCCTAGCAGTCCAGCCATTGACAACGCATAGGGGGTGCACATGCACCCCCTGGAAGCACCAGTCATGAAACCGGAAGTGCTGGCGGAAATGTACTTCTGGTTTTGCCACTGGCTCAGTGATCGACTGCTGAAGGAATTCAGCCCCCCCCCTTGGCAATCTGGTGCCCCCCCAGACTTGGGAGGCACCAGTTGCCTATGAGTTCAGCACTGCCCCCTTATGCCAGTATCAGTTTCTTGGGGCCTGGTACCACCTCTTCCCATAGGGATTGGTCCCTGGGAGCCTGGCAAAACCCCTTCCCATGCCAGCACACTGGTACACTTGCCCCCTGGGACTTGGTCCCATTCCTTCCTAGTTGTCCATTTGCAGGAACTGGGCACTGGGGCTGGGCACTGCTCCCACTCAGCCCTACGCTCTTGGATTGGGTGCCCAATCTAGCACACAGGACCTGGGTCCCCCCATGGGTCTGGAAACTTGATGGTGGGGCAGCAGAGTGCTACTGCTGTCCTGCCACAGAATTTCTGGGCCCATGGGGAGCCCTTTAAGCCAGATGACAGAGTGCTGTGAGCCAAATGTGGCCCACAGGCCAGGGGTTGAGCACCTCTGCTGTAATGGGAGTCAGCCTTTTGGCAGGAGTGCTGCAATCTAGGTGCCACACCCTCACCAAGTGCTAGTTCGATCCCTTTCCCCTATCTGATCAGTTGCTTATGGCCTGCCCTGTACCACCTACCTCTCTGCTTCCTTGCTGTTCTGCCAGTATTTCACTGCTCCCTGTCTGATTTTGTGCACCACATACAGAGGCTGCCCATGCCACTTGCGGTATGCATGCTGCCGGTTGGCCACCTCTGCTCTAAAGCATCTACTATGTACCACTGTTGGAGATGGGGCACTAGACTAGATGGGCCATGGGTCTGACCCAGTATGACACTTATGTTCTTGTGACAGAAAGTAGTCTTTTTCCATTTTAATAAAATTGAGTGTTGATTTCATCATTGCCTTTCTTGTTGGGGACAAATTTATTTTTTTCAGTTGGTACAAAGAAACAGTTGGTTGACACATGTAGGTTTCTTTTTAATAGAATTAATTATTTTTTTTGTGTGTATTTTTTCCATGTATACTTTGTGCAATGTAAGAATAATCCTTTCAGCCTTCCATTAAGTAATTAAGCTTTTACATGATTTTAATTAAGGTAGAAATAAATTTCAAGCTCATCTAGGAAAAGGGACCAAATACATGTCAACTATATTTCCTTCCTGATGATATGCAATACACAGAGACCAGAATAATCAATTAATTATTTAATTAAAATTAATCTCTAATTAGCATATTGAATGTAACAGACTTTCTTGAAGAAAAAGAACTGAATTTTCTTGTCTTCATATTGTGACTAGAACTAAAATGTGGTATCTAATAAATGTTGTACATGAGTGTAGATATGTTAACAGTGTATTCTGGCAGAGGTATAGTTAATTTAAAGCATTATGCTTTACACAGTAATGTATGTGAACAGTTAACATAGGTTTGGTTGTTTAATATTTCATATAGTGATTAGAATGTGTATTTGTTTCAAGTTTAGTTTCTCTCTTTTTCTCCCCCCCCCCCCCTTTTTAAATTAATTTGCAGTGAGAATTCTCGTCTTGCAGCAGAGGTTTACAAAGATATGCCTGAGACCAGCTTCACACGCACAATATCCAATCCTGAGGTAGTCATGAAACGCCGACGACAGCAAAAACTAGAGAAGAGAATGCAGGAATTCCGCAGCTCTGATGGTCGGCCAGACTCAGGTAATGATTCAGGCTTGTTTGCTACATTTGCTTTTGGTTTGATAACCTTCTTACTCGGGGGAAGTTTAGCACTTTTTACATCAGTTGATGAAAGCTTGTTCTTAAATCAGTCTAGAGAAAATTTTCTCTTTGACTTACTGATATTAAAGCCAATGCATTTATCTTGCTAGCAACTGCTTTTTTCCGACTGCAGTGTGTATTACATCTTCAAAAGATTGGTTAGTTTGCAGAAATTTCCTGCCAAACTACTTAATTCTGTAATATTTTGTAGGCCTCAATATATTCATGTATATGGAAATATTAAGGGGGTCAAGTAAATTAAAATTAAACTAAGCTTATTCTGTATCCCTGTTTATCACAATTGTGCCAGGATAAACTGTCTAAAAATACTGTAACATTTAATGGTAAATGGGGTGATTTTTCTGTTTAGGTGCAATTACAAAGCTTTGAATTAATTCTGTCATATACCTTTGGAAGAAGGGTTTTGGAAATGGTTTGATAGGGCAATCATCCCAAAATAAAAGCATAGAGAGCTAGGTCTCTAAGGGAAAAGTAGAGCAGCTGTTTACTGGCATTTAATAAACGTCTTTTTCAGTTTCAGGACATAAAACAAGGAAGGTAACAAACAAAAATGCTATGTATAAGTGGCAAAAAGGTTTTTTTTTTTTTTTTTTTATTTGAATAGGCTAAGTACGTGTAGGGGTAGACAGTGACTAACATTGGTGAAAGAAGGTGGCTATAGATTCATGCCATATACAGCTGCAAATTAGATCCGTTTCAAAGCTGAGAACTCTTAAATCTGTGGTTGCATATCTTTTTACTCTGACAAAGTAGTAATGGAATTATATTTTCAAGGAGGGACGCTCAGAATTTATGCGGACAGCTTAAAACCAAATATACCATACAAGACAATCCTGCTGTCCACTACAGATACTGCAGACTTTGCAGTTATTGAAGCTCTGGAGAAGTATGGTTTGGAAAAAGAAAATCCGAAGGATTACTGTATTGCTCGTGTAAGTAAAGTTATAAAAATCAAGCTCTCCTGATTCTTAGGTTTCATCATTTTTTCCTAAAGCAAGTTTAAAAAAAAAATCAAAAACAACCAACTTTGATAAATCATGATAATGCTAGAACTTGGGGTTTGCTTGTGTTTTGCCCTTAGCTTTGCTAGTGGTTTTTAAGGGTTTAGTTAGCTTATTTTTAATTTAAACTGGTCTTTAAAATCAACCAACCAATCAACCTAAACCTTCCAAACTTACTTAATTTTTTCTTACTGCTTTGGTACATAGTACAGTAAAAGCTGTGTTAACCGGCATGTTACTAACCGAAATTCTTCATCTGGCATGTGCATCGAGTATTTCTTGAGCAGGGTGGTGGTGGAGAGGTGAGAGCAGCGGCTCCCCTCTGCGGACCACACAGGTGCTGCCTGGCCAGCTGGATGCAGGACAGGGAGGGAGGGTGGGAGTTTGCACACCACCACCATCCACTACCCCATGCTGCTGCCACGTACAAGTCCAGATAACCAGAATTTTTAGATAACTGGCACCCTCCTTACCCCACTCATGCTGGATAGCAAAGCTTTTACTGTAATATATTACTGATGAAAATACAGTATTAGGTATGAAAACACTGATTTTTATATAATTGTATTAATTTAGCAAAGCATAGAAACTAAGGCCCTAATTCTGAAAACGCTTAAACTTGTGCCTAAATTCTTATATGTGAATCCTTCCAGTGAACTAAATGGGACTGTTTGCAAGCATAAATGTTTAGGTTTGTTCCTTTTGGTTTCCTTTTATAAAGAACACATTTTGAGTTTTTTTTGATCTATATCATAATGTGCAGTAAGAAAGCTGTTACTGGGTGCGTCTACACATGCACCTTAATACTCATTAAATTGTCACAAAAAACCTGGCAGACAAGGTTCCTTGGGTGAATTTGTGGCTTCTTTCTTTTTCATGTTGTCTGCCTATGTCCTTAGACCAAAATGGCTACAACCTACACCCCCACACAAAACCTGTGCATTTTTGCTAAGGTGCATTAAAATAGGATAATGCACCCTTTTCTAATACCTTACAATGGAGATACTAAATTTAATGTGCATTACCAAAAGAGTATTAATGAACATGTAGACACGCCCACTAAAGCTAAAATTGTATGGCAGTTTGGTGTTTAATGTCAGCATATTAATATGTTTTAGAGAGGGGGAAGCTCAATAACCCCCTCTCCCTCCGATAGCATAAAAATATGAGAAACTTAATTGAAAATAGTTGCTCTTAAGTAATTAGAATGGCATAAAATTGACATGATTCTAGGCAGTTCACTGGTTTCCCATATTGCTCTGAATAGCAGCAACTACAAAATAGGTTGATTTTGTAGTGTTGGGGAGAAAATTGAGTTGCAAAGGGACTGCAGGCCCTCTCCAGACTTTGGAAGATATTACTGTTTCTGTTTACCTTTGGTTTGTAGTTGGAAAGGATCTTAATGTTTTAAAAAACATTTTAATTCTTTGAAAATTTGTGTTTCTAGTACCACCAGATCCATGCCAGGGAGAGCTGCCATAAGACAGTGAATTTTTCAAGCTTTATCCTCTAAGATTAAATAAAGAGCTTGCTGTCTCAGGAATTCTTTTGTTTATGAAAGACTTCAGTGACGTTACTGCATAAAACCAGCTTGTTTTGTAGACTTAGTAGGTTTATGGAAAAAAAGTACTTTTGAAAAAAAATCCAAGACCTTTGTACATTACATCTAGTTGTGTATTTTTTTTTCTTTGAGGAGTCATTTCCACAGATGAATTACAATCTTGTTCTGTGCTACGTGCTTGTAAAGATAGCATATTTCATTTTCTAGCTCTTCAGAGTCAATGTAGTCAAGTAACATCTTGTAGTCTTAACTAACTGGTCTGTTAGTCATGTTTTGCTTATGGTCTTACATATGCAAATGATTTGCTATAACATTACAGTAATTGGAAAGTCTCAATTCTGGTTAAATGTTTAATAAAATTAATATTTTTCTTTTCAACTTTTTATTCAGATTTCTTAAGTTTAGCTTAGTCTGCATATATCCTTTCCCTCATTTGAAAACTTCCAAAAACACGCAAGACCGATTTTAAAAAGTGATTGGCTTCATTTCACTGTTTTTCTTTTGTAATGTTTATAGTAACATAATTTAATCATAAATATCCTTCAGCATCCATGGGAGAATTAATTCTTCCTGTTGCTCGGTTGTGTCATGGGATTATCCTGGTTTGATGCACACTTCACAACATTTTAAAAACTTGCATTAAAACAAGTGTTAATACTGCTTGAAAATTATCGTTCTCCCATTGTGTAGAATCCTGAAAATATAGATTTTTTTTGTCTTTGTAGAGTGTAGCTGAAGTGTCTTTGGAGAAGATTTTAGTAGTTGACAGCTAAGCAGTTTTCTTAGCTGTCTAATTGGATTTTAATTTGTTTTATTGAGGCAAGGCTTCTATGCTGCATGAACGAAACTTTATTGTGGATATTCACGTTCAGAAGTTTCATTTGAAAGACAAACATCCTAAAAATAAGTCCTTAACATTTGCCATTGCTGACTTCTATAGTAGATCATGCATGGGGTCCATATTTATCATTTGTCCTATTGTCATCATTTTATACCCGATCTTACAAGGTTTCATGAGTGCTTTTTAAAACTATCTAGCCAAAACATATTTCTGATACTCATTTTCTTTGTTTGTCAGCACGTTAAGTTTGAGGTTCATTGCGTAACATGAAGTTCACTGCACACCTCTTAAGATGTCAAATTAATTAGACATTTTTTTCCAAGTTACCTGTGCATGCTTACTGGAGTCTGACCTAAGATTTAGAGCATGCGGTATGAAAGATTCTATTTCTGGAGCTGTCGAGATTAGATACCCAGTTTAGGTGTCTTATTTCTTTTGCTTTTATCTTCAGATGTGAAAATTGTAGTTCCTGTAAGAAATAAGAAAAACACATGATGCTGCTGGGTCATTTTTAAAAGGCCAAATTATTATTTTGTAGATGTCAAATGTTTCTGCTCTTGGATATGTTCAACAGATTCATTGTTTTGTTGTTTTTTTGTTTTGGGAAGTTGTCTATAACCTTTAATTCTATCAAACTGGCATGATGACCATATTATTGAGCTGTTGCTGCTGAGGATAGTGCTGTAAAAATTATGCGTGACTAATTAGCCAAAATTTAAAATTGATTTTTGGTAGACAATAATGTGGTAGATTTTTAGCTTGTTGAAAACAGTCACAGGGTAAACATCAGTCTGGGGAAATTCTGGAACAGCATTCCTTTTCCTTGCAGTGTTTATTAGAAAGTAACTAGTGACTTCACTTATAGTTAGGTTTTTTTTCTAATACTTGTCAAGTTATAAGCCGGTACAAGTTGTAGTTTACGTATGCTTGACATTGGCTTGTTGGAGGTCTGCAGCATGAATTCCGAGGATACCATATGTACTGACCATATGGGTACGTGTTTAAGTACACATCTACATATTATTAATATTGGTCTCCACAAAAGAGCTTTATTCAGTTGCCTTCTAAAAAAGATGGGAATTAAATTGGGCTTGGAAAAGAGTTGGAAGGAAGGAATGTAAATGAAAATATTCAAGTTGCAAATTCATCTGCTCCAGTTATGAAATTCCAGATTTAACGTTGTCTATTTGGCTTTTTTTGTTCATACCTAATGATAGATTTTAATTTTGTTCCCCAGGATTTTTGCTTCATTCAGTGTGGGATCATTTGTATTTATCCATCCATATTTTTCTCTTCCTAATTCCATGTTTGGTTTGCAAGCCATATTCATCGCGCACAACATAAATGTTTCACAGAATGCAGAATTACTGGTGTTTATTTCCTTAAGGGCTTTTCTGTGGTGCTTTTACTGTCGTATATGAATGCTCAGCAAAAATTAGTGTCTTACGTTCTTGGCTCTTTGTAGGCCATCTGCTGTTGCATATGAGATGATCTTCATACATTTTTTTTTAACTGATACAAGAATTCATATCACTTTTTTTCTCTCTTTAAGTATTTAGTTGTCTGGCTTTTTAGTTGAAGGTGATTTGTATAAAAATAGGCCTTGTAATAGCTTTGTATATCTAAAAAATCTCTGAAGAGAACTGACTGACATACCCATGCTTTAATTTTTGCCCTAATTAGATTGTTGTTAGTAACTTGTGCTCTTTGGTTATTACAGATAACTAGGTGAGTTTAAGATAGTCTCATGAGCTTACAGTCATGTGTTTTTGTTTTTTATCTTTATTGATCTTGAGTCCTATTTTTCTTTCTGCTTTCTTCAATTCTCCAACCATCCTTTGTACATATCTTCTGATGACTGTGATGACCAGAGAGTCAACATAGCCAAAGAGTTAGTGCAGGCCACTTAAATTCATCCTATTCTGAGCATTCTACTGTGATTATTCCACTTTTTCATTGCAACATTAATAACTACTGTGGGGATAGTTCATCTTCCCACCATAACCCTGTATGGATGGAGGCAGAGATCCATACTTGTACTCTTTCTTGAACTGTAAACACGCACCTTTTCTATCCTAATTCTTCCTACCCTCTTCCTAATTCTTCATTTGGTTCAGAACGTGTCTTGCAGTGTCCTCCCATATTCTTACTTTATGATCTGTTAGTATAACATCATATTTCCATCTTTTTTTGAGTAGCTGATAAATTGGAACAACTTTTCCCAGAACCAGTCCCTTGTGTCAGATCCAGTGCCTGCTCTGGCCAGTTCAGGACTCTGCAGCACACCATGCCACTCCTGGTGGTCCAGGAACCATGCTGTATACAGCTTCTGCCCCAGGCCAGCTGGAGTGAGCACCACATGTAGCTTATACTGTACAATGCAGTCCTGGACTGGCCAGAGTGAGCACTGCAGGCACTGGATCTGGCATGCGCGGTAGGAGGGGAGCCATAGGCCCAATCTAGCATGTGGGGCTGTTCCCATGATGTTCATTTGGTCTGTGGGTTGGTCCTGCACCACTCAATCTAGCCTGAAGGGCCAGATATGCCTCACGCTATTGGTTTAAGTCTTATTTATTTAACTTCCTGTTTTCAATAATTTAATGGGAACCCTGTCAACAAATAATCCTTTGTTGTTCCAGAACACTATAATTGTGTCTTGAAGCTCTTCACAATTCAGCTGTTCTATTGGCTGTCTTGAAAATGCCCATTTGTTACTTGCCTTCCTTCATCTCAGGACTGAGAAGCCTACTAAAATACTTCCTCCTGTCTTTTAGCTTTTGTCTTTCTTAATTAAAAGACTAAATTATTGTCAGCTTATAATTGCTATCCTTTCCTTGATACAGTCGTACCTTATGAAATGCTTTTGTGTTGTTAGTACTTCTATCCCATTCCATCACCAAGCCACACCACTGTTTTGTATCTTACCCATCCCTTGGCAGCTTTTTTAGCATAGTCATATTTCTCAATATAAAATGGATTTCAAATAGGGGCACATAATTCTTACTACAGATTGATACTCGGTCATCTTCCAGCCATTTTTGTCTTCAGACTATTTTTTGTTTTTCTGATGGCTCTTCTTACCTCTTTGATGGCTCCCCACCTGAGTATCAACATCTTCTGTAACCTTCACATACGTGTCTTTTAAATCCTTCTACATAGTATTAATGTCTGTATTTTGGATTCCTCAATGATTGTTTGGTTGTGTCAGGCTTTTTATCCTTGTTAGAAGATATTATTTCAAGTCACAGTTGGTTCCTCTTAGGTTTGTAGTTATTTATTCTGGCTATTCCTTGAATGATTAAGCATGTAGCTGAACTACTTGATAGCATTATCTTTGGGATGTACTTGTTTGCTTGCGGATGTCCTTTGAGAAAACAAGGTGGTTTTTTAACCTCAAAATATGGCAGAACTAATTGGTTTTAAGCCATCGCTACATGCGAGAGGTGAGGATATCTTAGGAGCTTATTTTTTTATTATGTCAAATATGTAGTTCAGAGTTAATCAAGCTTAGTCAAACTTTTGAATCCAAGACATTCTTCATCAGATGATGATGAGATGGGGTGAACTACTCTGGGGAAGGGAGGATAGTTGTCACTGCTCGATTCTTGGGACCAGGAAGAGGTAAGTAGCAGCTGCTCTACCTGCCTTTCCCAGGCCGTGATGACCCTGGTCTCGGAATGGATCGGGAACATTTTCTCGCTGCTCAACTCTTCCTGGTCTGTGGGAGAAGTCAAGCAGCAGGGAAGTATATATCCATTCATTCTCCTGGGATAAACTTTCTTGGGAGCTACTTCTACCTGGTTGGAGATGGGTAATTTTCCTCTGGAACAGCTAGTTTTGTTGTGGGAGAAACTGTTGAACCCCTGTATACTAGTGATTCTTCCAGTAGAGTGCCTTATTCCCTTTTAGGTAGTAGATAGTTAACTGATGATTTTATAACCAGTAGCTATTGATAATCATATTACTTACCATAAAAATCCATGGTGGGGTTTTTATTTCATTTCTGGTTTGTCAGTATCGGCCACCTGATCTCTTTTAAGTAACGTATTCTGCTTTGTGATTTTCAAGTTTGTTTTACCTCTTAGACTTTTGTATGATAAGTAGCTTAAATAGTACTGTTTTAAATTAATTAGTTCAGTGGTTCTCCATCATTTTAGACTTGAGGCACCTTGGAAAATGGCAGCTCTTGGTTTTCACTCATTTTTTAACTTCAGAAAAATAATAGAGCAATTCTTCTGCAAAGAACTCAAAAAGACCATAACAGGCCAGAATGTTTGTAACGCTATCAGTGCTTAATTAAAATCTCTGGGTTTATCTTGTGTATCATGTTTGCACACCTAACAGTGCTAACATCGTGCGGGACCCTTGAAAGGATCTCAAGGCACCCTGGTTGAGAATCATTGGATTAATTAGAATGATCTCATAAATTCAATTGGCTGCCTTTAAAAAGGAGTGGTAGGCAAGGAGTTGAGTACCATGTTATAAACAAAAGTTTGAAAGCTGTTACGTTCAGTTTCCTGCTTTTTAGAATAAACAGGAAACATGCTAAATTATATTTCTTCAATGAAAGGGGATTGTATAGGGGACAGACAGGCAGTATGATTACTGCAGAATAATTTACCCTAGATTTTATTCCACTGTAAATTTACTTTTCTCTAAAGGACAGATTCAAAGCTACTTCTCTAGGACAAGCTCCCATAGTATCTGACCATCAGTATGTATGGGAGGGATGGATGGATGGATGGATGGTGTTAAGAAGATATGCATTGAGTAAATTACTACCCCAGAATAAATTTGATTAGTAGATCAGGTACATATGTTCTTCTTCTCAGTTAATTTTCTTAGTAGTAAAGTTACTACACTTCTTTCAGGAGCAGTTACCTTGGATTTTTATGTATGATTAGTGGTAGGGCTCTGTAACATGCATCTGTTCCATTCTTAGTACTTAATAAACGTATGTGTCTGCATTTGAAAATATGATGGGAGATAATTTGTTTAACCTAGAGTTAGCCAGGCTTCATTTAAAAAAAAAAAAATCTAGCAAGTCAAATCCTCTTTATTTCAAACATGGAGGGGATTTGGAAGAACTCTGAGGTTAATACTGAATGGGATGTGGAGAGGACATGAAATCTGGAATTATGAGCATCTTGTTTTAATCCCTGACCTTTGGTAGAAGGTATTATTTAAGTTAGGCTTTTAGGGGTATTGAGATAATTTTGGATGGTATTTAAAATAGAGATGTGCAGGGTAGTAAGTTAACTTAAGGATGCATCTCATGATCCAGAAATCATAATAAGGTAAAAAATATTTAATTAAACCTGAAAATCAGATTAAGATGTTATCTATGAAGAGACTGGTATGTCCCTGGAAGTCTGATTTTCAGTTGTGTTTTATTGTTACAGTGCCCAGTAATGAAGATGTCAGTTACATTAATGTTAAGTATGGCTATAATGGTATTGTAGGCAAAGCTGGCCTGTAGCTGTTATCTCTCACTTTCCATCATAAGCCCTAGCTTTCCACTTGCTAAAATGTAATTGTTGGGGTTCAAATTTTCCATGTTTGCTTTGTGCCTTAGGATGAATTATTCTGGAACGTTGTAGCCAGCAAAACCAATACATCCACTTCTGAGGACAAAGATTAGGGAAATTTAGATAACCTTAGCTATGTCAGTATTAAAGTTATAGACATTCAAAGAAGTGTGTGTTGTTCACTGCTGAGCAGGAACTTGGCACTTAGCAGGGGTATTTTAGTGAGTTGGTGGGATGGGTGGGGTACCTTTTTATTTGTACATTTTCCATGAGTATTGATTAGGTTTGGCCAAGTTATACACCTGATAATCATAGTTTACAAATGCTCAGAGCTTAGAGGCTTTCTGCTAAAATCTTGAAACTTTCCATCTGTATTGAAGACTTCAAGATGTGCAGAGCCTGTGTTACCCACCTCAATTTCTGATATCTAGAAAGGACCTAGAAATGTTCCTTTCTCTAGCATAGATGTGTGCTGGACTGAGAATTGTATGGGAACCATGAGTTTCAGGCTCAGCTCTTCTGTTTTTCTGTTCTTTGTACTCCTGAGCATTTCAGAACCCTGATTAATGTTTATTATCCCACACTCCACAGGAGTTGGGCAGTAAACACTCTTTCCTCCCCCTCATTTTATAGGCAAGTCACCTAAAAGGCTGTACAAAATCACTTCAGACAGAGCTAGGAATAAAGTGCATGTCTAGTGTGGATCGTAAATCACATCCCTTATGAAATGTGTCAGATTTGTGTTTCTATGTGCTATCTTGAACTGCTAGAACATACCTATCCAGAATCAGGCATTAAATGTATGTATCCCAATTCCAAAGTTTCTCTTTTATATAGTAAATTGTTGGGCAGGCTGCAGGCAAAGCCACTGTTCTTTAGTGATTGCTTCACATAAGTTAACAATCCAGAGCTCTTATTAAATGTTCCTTTAGCTTACTAGAGAGCCTGGGCTTAGATCTGGCTGATGATCCATGTACGTACCACTTTGGATACACACTATACAAATCCGGTTTCATGTGATAAGGTGCATTTAAACTGAGAGAACTGCATGCAGAAAGCCAAGTTTAAAACAATGTAATGACTATAAATTCAAGATTTCAGGTGGTAGGGGATGCTAGAAGTATGATTACCCATGATTGGGAGGAATTCTGGTAAGGCTTTTTAAAGGCCACACACCATTATACTCATCGTGGTTTCCTGAATTCAAGGGTTGCATAAGGCTAGTTCCCTCAGCAGCAAAATTTCCCAGTATAGACAGTATACAGTACAGATGGGTTAAGATTCTTGCAGGAACGTGGACAGTCATTTAAAAATGGTAAATGACACTAAGTATTTGCCATATCCTACAGACTTCAGTACTGAAGGTATTATTTAACGCACATTAAGCATGCATGGGAACAGCATGTGTTCAGCTGTATGCATCTTGTTAAAGCTTCTTATCTTGTATCAGTATGCCTTACTGCTCTCATAAGTCTTGCAATTAATAGGCCGTAGTCAGTTCCATGTAATAAGGCCTATTCAGTTTCATGGTTTCTGATAACAAAGAGCTGACAGCAAAGATGAGCTAAAAGTACGAACTGCCCACTATGCATGGTGGGTGCTTTTTTGATTTGCCTAATGAGCACAGTTTACATGAGGGAGATTTGTACCTTCAAGCCACCTATTAATTTGGATTTTGCCTTACAGGCACACAGCAGCACTGTAGACTAGACCATGCTTATAGAATATTAGTGTAAAGTGACTTTCCTAATCATGCTCCAGTTCTACAATCTTGAACCTTTTATTACGCATGTTCTTGCTCCATTTGTTAAGGATATCTGCTATCAGCTGAAATACAGTATTGAAAATCAGTTGCAGTGGCTTCCAGATTTTTATATTACTGTTTCAATACATAGTGAAGTTTAAGAGAAAAAGCATGTGGTATGAGTTGATGATTTCTTGGACTAATACTAGAACACAAAATTCAGAAAATTCTTTTTGTCTTCACTTTGAAGATTTCTGTATTGTATGATTTGACTGTCAGTAGGCCCACTCGGCACAATCCTTAAGTCCGCCCTATGGGGTATAGGATAGAAATGTGGCATTACAGGCCCTTTTCCCTGCACCCATGTTGCATCCTGGGAGTCAGAGGTCACAGGAGTTCTGGGCCACTCAAGTGTTATACCATTTGTGTATCAGTTAGGGATGGAGTTGGATCTTTTGTGTGGGAGGATTCCCCAGCAAGAGAGAATTCCTTAATAGCCTATGTAGCTAGCTTTGACTCCATTACAATTTCAGAGCAGCTTTAGTGGAGAGGTAGATTTGATCCAGCACATTGTATTGTTCAAAACAGTTATAGGCCTGTGTATAGGGAAGATTATTCTCGGACAATTAAAACCTTGTTTATGGGACAGAGGGTAATAAGATGCTTTAAGTTCTGATTTACCAGTTATAAAGGCAAAATTTTTGATGAATTGGAGGATAAAAAAGTTCTTGTCCAATGTCTGCTTCTTTGATAATGATACAATAGAAAATCTTTCCCTAAAATATTTTTAATCTCCAATAGTTGCTGTACAGAAACTGAATTTTTTTTCCCTTCTGTAGGTTATGCTTCCTCCTGGTTCTCAACATTCGGATGATAAAAGTGCTAAAGAAATTATCCTTGATGATGATGAGTGCCCTCTTCAGATATTCAGGGAATGGCCTAGTGACAAAGGTACATTAAAACAAAATACAACCATTTCTCTTGAAGATATAAGCCATCAGTGTGCAACTGTGTAGAGTAGAGATATATTTTTTTCTTAAGTCCACATCCAAAACTTTCCAAGAAGTTCTTCATGGTTTGATTTCCTCATTCTGTGCTGTTTGTTCTATTGTGCTATACCAATAGAAAGGTACACGTTCTCCTGAATTCTCTGAAGTTGGCAAAGAGTGGAGGTAGCGAGCAGTATAGTTTTACATTGTTTTGTCAAAGAAACATGAGGAACATAGTACAGTCTGTATAAATGAGGAACAGTTGACACTTCTTGGGCTGTTGTGTTTTTGTTTACATTTTGACACTTGAACTTAATGGACGTATATAATGTGTTCTAGGAATATTAGTGTTTCAGTTGAAAAGACGTCCTCCTGACTATATCCCAAAGAAATCCAAGAAACAAACTGATGGAAAGCCATTAAAGGGGAAGGAAAGAGTTGATGGGTCTGGCTATGGCTCTTGCCTTCCTCCTGAGAAACTACCGTATCTGGTAGAATTAAGCCCAGGTAAGAGATCTGATTTATTTATGGCCTGTGGGGTTCTGATTGAATTGTAGATTCAATTTGGTATGCTTGAATTAGATTTTATAGTCTGCAGTAGTTAAAATCCTTAGCACTCTTTAACAACTATCATATCACTTTGGTAGCAAATATCTGTAGGTTTTTATGGGCTACTTATAAAGGTTAACATTGCAGTGTTGCGAAGTGTTCTTTTGTTTTTTGTGTTAAGCAACTTCATCAAAAAAATCTGAAGGCAAATCGCGTTCGTTAAACTGGCAGTATAAGGGAACATTGATTGAGTCACTTGGTTTTTAATGGAAACTTGATTCTGATTTTGTCAAGATAAAAGGAAAGAGAATAACTCGGAATCATTGAGTATAGGTTTGAAGTCCAAGTTGTGAAATGAGAAATAGTTCCAATGAATCAAAACTTGATAAGACAAGAAATTAGTGTTAATATTGTCTCTTTGTCTTAGTGTTTATAAACTGTTGACTTAATTTTTTAGCTGGGATTTTTGGGTGCCAAACTTGATGCATCACTTTTAGATTCTTAAACACTTAAGTCACAATAAAATATTTAACGTCTTACCTGTAAGTGTGTCAGTATACAACTTTATATGGAAAAGTAGTTGTTGCACATGGCAGTTATCACCTTAAGAATACATTGAAAATGTGAATATATTTTTCAACTTTCTCAGATTGGTGGAAGCAACATTTTGAATAGTTCTACTTTTAAATATGACTGCATTTAAAACTAAATTAGTGCTATAATTGGAATGATCATATTGCTTTGGAGTATACTGCAGTACATTGGTTAATAGTACTGTATACTATGGAGTAATACATTTAAAATAAACCTATTAAAAAGAAGTACATTTTAGCTTGCTCACTGTTATATAATTAAGTTTGTTTTTTCTAATTAAAAAATATATGTTAACCTCCATTGGTTCTCCAAATAATTTGCAAAACTAAGCATTTTTGGTTACAGACTTACTAAATCTTCAAGCTAGTCTATAATTTATGATTATTGGCGGGGAGATGTCGGAGGTGAGCTAGCATTGTTTAAAAAAAAAAAAAAGACGTATAACTGTTTTTTACAGTGTGTGTTTTTGCGCTTTACTTCTTGAGGGTGAAATAGAATATTTTTTCATATGTTGTGGTCAGCATTAATTATAGGTCTTTTTCTTGCCAACCCACCTCGCTGCCCCATGATGTTTGCGTATCTTGTTTGGGCGATAATGCAATTTTTAGGAATGTTGTTTTGGTATTTGGAAGTTGAAGGGATCTTTTGTCTCCTGAAGGCTAAGAGGGTTTTTCTATTTAAAGTAATTTTGAATTGATGTAACACTTTAGCTGCTGTACCTTAAGTGATTGATTTGTTATCTTTTTGAAGCAGTAAACCTTCATTTCATATTAAATGAAATCAGCAGAACACCTGGCATATGCCAGAATTATTTGGTATTGTTTTGGGGAGTCTAAAATTAGCTGTTTGCATTTGTCTGCATTTTTACAATCTTTACAGGCTTTTTTGACGTTCTTTTTTTTCTTTTTATTTTCCCCTAAGTGTACTATTCATAGAATCTGTTTATTTTAATGTTTAAAAGCTCTGTGCATCTGGGTATTGGAATAAGACATCTGATAATTGGAAAAACAAAAAAATAAAATAAAATGAGACAGGTGGCAACTCTGTGTACAGTTAACTTCAGCCTTTGCACATTGCTTTGGAGACTGACTTATTGTTTGTGCTTTCTTCTAACAGCTTGTCAGCTTCTAAAATAATAGTTTAATCCATTCACTAGCATCAATGTCTTTGTATATCACAAAGCTTTTTAAATTGAAAGAATAAAATGCACTGCATCCTTTTGAGTAAGTGTTGTGCGGCTACAGTTTCACCCTTTCCTGTCTTTTCTTTTCCTGCCCTCTGCCGCATGTTCTGCATGGTATCTGTCCTGCTGGTGCTGCCTTCACCTGGGTCCTCTGCATGTGTTTCTAACCCCAGGGAGAAGGAATCACTTTGCCTACTACAACTATCACACTTACGAAGGTAATGCTATATTTAATGCTGTTCTTTCTCACTAGTCACTAAAAACGGTACTGGAAAAAACCTTTGTTTGCCAACAAGTAAGCTTCAATATCTTTATTTTAAAATGGGCTCCTTTATCATATGAAACAATGGTTTCCCTTTTCCGAGCTGATTCATTTAACTAGTCTGTTTACTGGGGGAGAACCATCAGACAAGTTATAAATAATTAATTGTTTGCTTAGCAGTCAAAACACAAAACCTTGCAGTAAGACTTGCAGCTAAATTTCGAAGTGTTATTAGTGGTGGTCTAAGTGGAGCTCTAATGGAAAGCAAAACACTTCATGATCAATATGGTTGTGGAATACATGGGGAATGATATTTTTTTTTCCCCCCTTCCTGGCAGAAAAGGGCTTTTATCTCTGCTCTCTCCTCAGCTCCTCAGTTTTTGGAGAGGGGAATAAAGCTATTGAGAAGTGTTCTTACTTAGAGTTGGTGTTTAGACACTTTCCTGCAGTCTATAATGTCAATGCAGCAGAGTCCTGTTGGTATTCTTCAGTACTGCTCAAGAGCTGACTAGTCAACTCACTGCTCTGCAAGATGCGTTTACCAGGAACAGGTGAATTACCCAAATGGGACACAGAGTAATAGCATGGGAAAGTTTCCTTCAGTCATGTTTCCAGTATTTCTGGTTCTGATGCTGATGTACCTCACCTTAAAATCATTAGAGTCCTTTGATTCTGTTAATTAAACAAATTTACATATACGTCCTGTTTTGCTAAACAGGAAAAGAATATCCTTACTGCTTTTTAAGAATTACTATGGGTAGGAAGTCTACCAGAATACCATTTCCCAGTTAATTTGCCAGCTACCTTCTTTGTCTGTTTTAGAGACTGCCTTTATGACGGTATACTTCTTATTAACATTTCTCTCACATGCTGCTCTAATATCATCACTTAGTGGAATAATTATCCCCCCTCCAGACATTTGGCATCTAGATCGAATGTTTGGATGAACAAAGGACTCATTTCACAAGGAATATCATCCAATAGAGATTCAACTTTGTGGAATCTGGAAACCTTGACTCTTTAGTCCATCATCCTGAAGGAAATTCTTATAATTAAATTTAGTCTCACCACTTCAACATTCTTTTTGTTCTTTAAAAATAGTTCTGAAAATATAACTGTTTTACCAATTACTGTTATTAGGCTTTCAGGCTGCAAAAGGTTTTTTCTATTTCTCAGTGTACTTGAGTCTGCTTTGATCATTGTATATGAAATGTGATTCTGCATAAGTTCATCTTTCCAGTGGAAGTTACCTCCCCATATACACTTGTCACAGGGCTTTTTAGATTGTCTAGATTCACCTTCAACAGTGCCCATTTTCCAAAAACCTTCTTTATGCTATGAATGCGCCCGTTCTCCTTTCTGCTATATAACCACCTTAGTCTTAAAGCTCTTTCATTTATAAGGGTAACTGATTTTCCCAGTTGGACCCAAAATATACCATCCTATATTTGTAACAGCAACATGACATAAAGTACCATTTTTTAAGAAAAGCCCAAAGCGCAATTTAAGAAGGGAAATTGGGTAGAGAGCAGAGTTGCTGCTGAAAATGCAGAAAGTCTGGTATACATGGAAAACTACATTACACCTTTCCAAACCCAGACCATGGAATTCATTCTTTACCTTGCAGATTGGATGCCATTTTACAGATTTCCCTGGCAAAGTCAACACTAGATTGGGCACAAAACCAGGCTACAACAATACCTATCAAAATTCTGCTGTTACTCCATTTAATTCACGTGTTGTAATGCTGAGGACAGTTGTTAGAATCACGTGACTTTTTGCTCTGCGCTGCTGCCTGCACCCAGGCCTCCTGACCAGGAGGGACTAGATGCTATGAATGTGTTTGATGTGGAGAGAATTGTTGATCACACTTGCTCAGAAATCATGAGTGGTGTGAGCATTATCATTTAAAAAAAATGGTTTTTTGGGGGTCTTCTGAGCTATTGTTAACGTTATCAATATTTTTCTGCAACCCAGAACTTTAGAAACTTACCTAAAAATGAAGGCTGGGACTAAATGAGAGGGCTTCAAGAAAAGTAACGTATTTTGAGAACTGGCAGCAGTGGGGGAGGGCAGAGCCAAAACCGTCATCAAGTAGAAGGGGGCTCAGGGGGACTGGAAGGAGAATGGAACCAGCCCCCTGACTGACTGACTTGTTCCCCAGCTGCCTTTGAATCCCTTTGATCTTGAAACAGCACCAGGCATTGCAACCATTTGTTCATATGTAACAAGTAGGGGTCTACCTGTGTGAACTGGCCAGTATTTGCTTCGGATTTGGCCAATTTTGAGGGACAGTGATTTGATTTGGTGATTTGAATCGCTGTCCTGAATTGATTTGGAGATTTGGCTACTGCTGAAGCTCCAAATCAAACAGGCCCCATCCCCTGCCTGCTCTCCCAGTGCCCCCAATGGCTGCCCCGCCTGGCCCCAGTGTCCTGGCTCTTTTTTTTTTTTTTTTTTTTTTTTTAAAGCCCTGCATTCGCCAGCTCCTGCCAGGTGGGTGGGTGTAGCCCCACTGCCCCCCCCCACTACCCCGTGCTGCATGAGGGGCTCTGCCATGAGCCTCCAGAAGCCCTGACTGCTGCTGCAGCATCTGGTGAGTGTGGGGCTTTTTCTTTTCTTTTTTTTTTTTTTTTGAAAGAACTGGGAGCTGGGGCCAGGCGAGGCAGCCATGGGTAAGGCTGGGAGAGTAATTGGGGGATGCTCAGAGGGGCTGGAGGAGCAGGCAGGGGATGGGGCCTGGCAGGGGTCCCCCCCATGGTCCACATCTCCTGCCCCCTACTTACCAGCATGGAGCCCAGGTCCAGCTCCTTGCGGCAGCGTGTGGGGACTGCTCGAATCTCCAAAGCTCTCTGAATCTCTTCCATATCAATTTGGAGAGCTTCAAATCGATTCAGACCTATTTTTTTGGTCTCCTGATTCGATTCGGAGTTGGAGATTCAGCTGCTGAATCAGGCTGAATCTCCTCTGAATCAAATCGGCACCTGAAGCTTCACACCGCCTTACTACCTGGCATTTCTCAAGGACACTACCCATGGAATCTGCCTTCAGTGCAAATATTTGTACAGTTAGCACCTTCTTTGCAAATTGCACATGTTGCTTGACTTGTAGTGGTGAAGTGAGGCAACTACATCCATTGGCAGTTTTTAATACCTTAGGATACTTCAAGTCTTTCAGCCTTTTCTCTTAGTCGTTTATCCAGCTTTTGAATCCTTCTAGTGCTAAAAACCTTGTTGCGTGTGGAGCTTGTGCAGGAAGTCTGTGGAAGGTTTCTCTATGCAAAGATTTGGTTATTCATTTTAATGTAAGCAGGTATACATCTCATTCTGATGCCTTCCATTCAAAGTGAGTGGCTTTTTTTTTTGTTTGCTTAAATGTGTTCATCATCAACTGCAGCTCAAATGAAATGTCTCATTTAAACAGACATAAGTATCCAGCATGGCTTCATGCATTAACGAAATCAGTTTAATTTAACGTTTTTAGTTAAACTGGTGCAGCTCTATTTGGAGACCAGCCCTTACATAGCTGCAGTACTTCTTTTTTTTCTTTTCAAAGATTTGTTCGACAGTGCGAAGTGGGACACATACTTCAGTTGCAGTCTTTTCTCAAAAGTATAAATTCCATGTATAATATTTTTGAAGTAACATGGTTTAAGTGACAGTTTAAGTTTTTCTTTTAAAAAAAAAAAAATTATGATTTTTTTTAAAGTATGAAACTTTTTAAATGCAACTGTGCAAGGCAAATTTAGAATGAAGTTCTGTCTTTCATTTGTCTGTGGAAAAAGAGATAAGTGATAGAAAAATAAATTGAGTTAATGTAGTTTCATGTTGGCAACATAGCATTTGCTCTGTTTAAATGGCAAAGAATCTGTAATGTCTATTAGTTTGTTTTTTTTACTGAATAGCATGTTTTATTTATAATATCTGTTAGTTGGTAAAATGGGAAAATCTGCATACATTACTATTTGCTGAATTGTCTTGCATGACAAGGGCAGGATTTTTTTTCTTTTTAAATCTCAAATATGAATTTTCCAGGTGCTTTGGGCACTGGGTATAAATGTTTGTTTAAAACTTTTGAAGAAATTCATAATACTGAAGAAGGTCACAGGAGAACATATATTTCAAATGCATAAAATGTTAAGTTATAAAAGATGAAATGCAGCTTAACCCCTGCATAGTGATGGTTAAAAGGTCTTTGCTGTATAAATAATGAAGTGAACCTATGAGATAAGAGGTAAGTATCTCTTTCAAAGTTAGTACTTGTGTCAGATGTTCATGTCCTATTTAGTTGCATCTACGCTGAGAAAACGCAACCATTTTTTGTACATCTTTGTCTCCAATGCAGAAAAGGGGAATTCGCATATTCATGCAAGTAAAAAATTTTATACTACACCATCATGTGTTTGTATGCATACAAAATAAAATATAAACCATAATGCATTTTGTTTTATCAGGTCTCTCTTGGCAGTTTCCAGGCAATGTGCCAAATAATGCACATTTTAAGTTTGATACCTTATGTTCTCCTAGGGCTAGGAATAGCTTCTTTTGACTTCAAGCTTTTTGCATCAGAGACTGTATCTTGTATATGGACAGGATCTATCTAACACATTGTAGTAAGTAATAATTAATGCAATAAAAATGCGGACTAGCTGTTTTGGAGCTACTCAAGATTTTGGAATGTAAGTGCTAGGAAGATGGATTAATGGGGAGAGAGCAGATTAAATGGCTGAAAGTGTGTAATAAATTATCATGTCTTCACTTTTATCAGTAGCTGTTTTCTCCATCTTTTTCATGTGGTTGGGGGGATAATGGATTTTAACAGCTCTCTAAGGTGGTATAAACAAATACCTGAACTTTTTGTTGCTTTTTAAGTTTATTGCGCAGTTATACTTTTATCACTTCATTACATTGTTTGCTTTTCACCCTTTTAAAATCAGCACTTATTGCTTCAGAAACTACTATATTTACCAAAATAGGTATATTAAATTTAGATGATATTCACTGATGAGGCATATATCCTTAAGCTACAGTTTATTTGTTGCCTCTTGTTCATCCCATATCTAAGAGACATTAAAGGGCTGAATGAGCGCTTTCAGTTTTTGGGTGCATTATTTAGTTTCTCTGCTGTCAACATTCACCTTCACATTCTTCGTTTTGTTTTCCTTGTCTACATTGTCAGTTACCCCTTCTCTTGTCTTCCCCATGTTGGGTCAGTGTGTGGCTTTCATCAGTTGCTCTGCTGTCTCTGCTGGTGGTAAACTGCAAATCATTAAAATGCTATTCAGCAAAGCCGTGGTGTATGGTACTTGAGATGAAATTTTGTGAACTTTGGTGACAGCGTCTATAGCAGTATAGTGGGAGCAAAGTAGCTACAATGAGGGAAGCAACACAAGATGGAAAACCTGCAAACAAATGCCCTTACGGACATGGGCTCCCATAATCACGTATTTGTTGGTCCTCGTGCATAGAGGAATCCACAAAGCAAGATCAAGGTTAAGAATATTTCACCTATTTAAAAAAAAACAAAAAAAACGAGCCAAATCAGAACAGATAGGATGATAAACAGGGATCCGGGTTTTCCTTTTGCCACGGCAAAACCCAGGTTTTTTCTTTAAGGAGAAAAATCTGGGAAATGGTGGGTTTCCCCTTGCAGGCTGGCAGAATTCCAGTTTGCAAGGGTCTGGGGGGAGCAGAAGGAGGGTGGTCAGGCAGGGGGCACCATGTGCAGGTACACATGTATATGGTTACCAGGCAGCCTGCAGAGCAGCTTCCCAGAGGTAAGTCTGGGGAGGGGAGGGCAGGGAAGGGATTGAGCCCCTCACAGTGAGGGAGGAGGGAGTTGGGTAGGGCTGTGGCTAGGGCTGCTGCCCAGGTGAGGTGATGCATGGGGCTTGGGGCCCGAGACCAGAATGTGAGGTCACAGGGCCCAGGCAGAGAGTAGAACAACGCTGTGGACAGCTTGTTTGGGGTGTGGCAGGGGAAACGGTCTCCTCACCGTTGCACGTGCTCCTGGTGGGGGGGAAATGTGGGCCTCCCCCAGACTTGTGCATGGGGCAGGATCAGGCTTGCTGTTGTGAGCTTGGGGCTCCCCACCTTGGTGCCCTCCCCCTAGGGGCCTCTGCAGTCCAGTGGGCAAGACCAAACAGGATGAGGAAGTTCAATGTCACTGCCACGAGCCCTGCACCGCCATGGTGAGGCACCCCCAGCCCACCTGGCAGCAGTGTGGGGTGGTGGGGCGTAGCTGTGTTCCCTGCTGCTGCTGGGAGGGCAGGGGGCACCTCGCCATGTGGTGGTGGCACTAAACTTCTTCGCCTGATCCTGCTCTGCCCAGCCACGCTGGGTCTTGCCTGCTGGGCCATGGAAGTCCCAGGGAGAAGGCAGCAGGGCAGGGAATCCTGAGCCTGCAGCAGGTAGCCTGCATCTGCCTCTCCCCTCTTTCCCCCACCCATGCACTCTGTTCAGCCAGTGGGGGAGGGGAGCTGAGTTTGGCTCTGCTGCAGTAGCTGCTGCTTCCCATAGGCAGTAGCCAGGGCTCAGGTTCAGCTGCAGGGGGCAGGAGGCTGTAGGCCTGGGTCCCTGGCCCTGTAGTCCTGGCAGCTGGGGGCTGCCTCTGGGGGGGGTGGGGGGCAGGGCTGGGAGGCTGTGGGTGGGGAGTAAGGGGCACCAGCAGGGCTGTGGGGGGTTTGTGGGTCGAGAGAGAGGAGCAGTGGCATGGGCAGGACACTGGCATATCAGGGCCACTCGGTGCCACAAAGCAGTATAAGGGACAGCTGCAGCTGGGCCTGTGTCCTGGTGAGTGAAGGTGATGGGGAGCTCTGATTTTTTTCCATGATAAAAAACCCAAAATCAAACACCAACATTTATAGATGTTTATAATTTGTTTTATTACCGTGATTGAGGCAGTGGTAGGCTTCCAAATTGCTTTAAAATTGTAAATATATCAATAAAACATGTTGAACTGATACCTATATAGAGAGGGGGAGGGCAAGAGGACATTTCATTTTAATCATGGAAAAAACTGGACTGGGGGTGGGGGGATGGGTTCATCAGCCAATTTGTGATTTTTATCATAGAAAACCAGGATTCTTGATAAATGAATATAAAATGAGTGATCCAGGAAAGCTAGTTTGGGAACTTATCTCCAGCTCCATGACAGTCAGCAGCAGCAGTGGCCACAGACTAGCCCCATTCTGCCCAGTCAGGAAGAAGTTAGGGGTAGCGCCTTCAGGCAGGGTTGGGACTGTGGAACCCAGCTGGGAGCCAGACAATAAGGAAAGCAGAGAGGTGGGGGCAGACAGGTGGTGGGGGAGTGCAAACTGTGGGGGTGATGGGGCAGGCTTCATGGTCTCTCTCACATCCCCTCCTAATTTGTGCTCCTTTTCTGCTGCATGAGTCACCCCAGCGTGGGGCAGGTGGCAGCTCTGCTCTGATCCTGAACTCAGGGTCAGAGCAAAACCTCTGCTTGCCCTAGGCTACTACTCAAATTTAACATGAGGCTCTTTTTTCCCCCCTGTGTTGCTTGGTGGTAGAAAAATGTTGTCTTAGATTCAAGTAAATATGGTACTACTAACATTTTTGGAGACTTTCAACATCTGGTAAAGGGGGGAGGGTGAGGAGGAAAGTCGGGACATACATGGCTGTTCAGTTGTTGACTATCTTGACACATTGATGGGAGCATGTGTTTCATTAGAGAGATCCTCATGGAGATGAGACTGATCTCTATTTAACCACTTTATAAGTGTCAACCCTACAGACATTTTTAATTCATATTCATGTTTTTCTGGGTTAGTATATGACATTTGCTTGTAAGCTACTAATTAGACACACGTGAATATACCTGAGTCCATGCACAGATCTGAGAAAAAATAACTTTCCTTTCTTCAGTTCAGAAAATGATTTTCCATGATGATTCACCTTCCATAGAGTCTCATTCACATAAGTTAGCAGCTTTTTAGTGCTTCTAAAGAAAGTTAAGGAAGTAAAAAATCAGGTTAACTTTTGGTTAACCTTCTTAGCTCTGAATGTATAATGGTTTGAATTACCTATTATGAATATTCACACCGTCAAATAGTGAAGCTGTGATACTTACAAATGAAGTGCTTTCCACTTGCTCCACAGATGGTTCTGACTCCAGAGATAAGCCAAAGCTTTATCGTCTACAATTAAGTGTTACTGAAATTGGAACAGAAAAATTTGATGACAGTTCCATCCAGGTAAGGAGAAAGTCTCAAGTGAAAGAACTGATCAATTTCAGCCAGTCATGTGTGAGACCGTGGGAATTTACCTAGTACTCTAGTGATCTTAACCATTGAATTATTCAACATGAGCATGTGTCAGGCTTTCACGTTATTAAGCTGTAATACAAAATGTATTAAAAATCCACTTGTTACCCCACTTGCTTTTTCTTGACCAATCTGATTTACCCTTTGAAGCTAGAGGGCTGATGAGTCTAAATGTAGACATCAGTATGACTTCCTTTCAGTCAAAGTGTTTTGGTTTGTTTCTTATTTTGCCACAGAGAATTGAAGGCCTGGTATTTTAAAATCAATAATCCAGTCAAGAACAATTTAATTACAAACTTTGGTATCAGAGCTTGGTATTCTTTAAAGGTTTTAAGTTGTAGCTGTGTTGGTCTAAGGACATAGGCAGACAAGGTTCTATTGGGTAAATCTGAAATCTTTTTATTAGACCAACTCAGAAAGTTGGAAAAATTCTTCTTTGCAAGCTTTTGAGTACAGGTACCCTTTGTCAGGCTGAGAAAGCATCTGCAGATGGTCTGTGTTCTTTCCGGATGGAATAGTAAAGCAGCCAGAGGCCAGTCTGTATGCAAGAAAATCAGTCAGTTAAATTGTAAATTGAGGTGGTCAGTAGTTGCGTTGGTACCCAAAGAATCGTGGTATTATTTAATGCAGTTGTCTTCATGGCATCTTTATGAGGTAAGTATGCTGTTGTTCCCATTTTCACATGGGGAACTGAGGCTTAGAATCTTGCCCCAAGTCAGTGCGGAACCTGTGGCATAAGAGCGGACTATCTTGGATTATCTTTCTTCACTGATTTGACTTGTTTGCAGGTTTGAACTTTTTCCGTAATTAATAAAATGATATTTTGGCAACATCTAAAGAAAAACATTTTGGTCACCATAGTAAGGGCAAAATGTGTTTTAAAATGAAAATATTTCCCTAAAACATGCTCCAGAAATCACATTTGCATTCATTAGGGAGGGTGTGTGACAGGGCACCTTTGGTGCCTGCCACTTTAAGGGCCAGAGCAGGCAGCAGAGCAGCCTGCAGGTGACTGCACTGCCAATCAGGAGAGTTGCATGGCCAGCAGGAGGCCACCTGATTGGAAGGAGGACAAAGCTGCTAGGGAATAAGAGCAGGCCCTGAGCAGTAGAGCCAGGAGTTGCTGCAAGCAGCCCGGGGGAGAACGCCGCCCGGCTGGAGCTGCTGCTCCCAGAACACTCGGAGGTAACGGGCAGGAACTGTGGGGAGGGAGGAGGTTCCTGGTCCTGGAGAATGACCTAAAACTACACGCTGCTCAGGAGGATGGTGGGGTGGGGCTGCTTGTGGTAGGGCAGGGTAGCTTGCAGTAACTGCCACACCTGTGCCTCCCTAGTGAAGGCTGGGTATGGGGTGCCAGAAAGCCTCAGTCCCCACTGCCTTGCTGGTACCCCATGGAGAGGGAAGGCTAGGAGAGCGCACCCTGACAAAGCACAGGGGCGTAGACCCATTGAGTGGAGCCTGGGGAAGGGTCCAGGCACATCTACAGACACCTGAGGCCTGTGGAGCATAAGGCCCTGTAGCCCCAGTGAGGGGGTGTAGTATTGGCCCCATTGAAGGCGCAAGATGCTGGTCCCCAGTGAGGATTATGTGACATGCGGCTGTATAGAGTAGGGCCTTGTAGGGCCACATGGGCTGACTGGAGGAGCTGAAGTTGAGACCCTACTGAGGGGGCAGGAGGCCCAGGTACATCTGAGGCCAAGTTGGGCCAGAGGAGTGCAGCCCAATTAAGGGGCTGGGGGGAGTAATAGAAGAATTGGGTGCCATCTGTGAGGCATGGACCATGGTAAGGGGAAGATTCAGAGCCATGTATAATAATGCCCTAGGCATCGGGGCATAAAATGGGCAGCCTCCTGCATAGTTACATCTGGTATCATTACATCAAGGTGTGGCAGATGGGGCAGGATAGGCTGCCCTAGACAGGTGTGCAGGACGATGATGAGACCCGGCCCTGAGATGGCCCCCTATCACAGTATGCTAAAGTGAGGTTTTAAATTATTGATCAAATGTAATAATGTCTGTTTCTGTTTAAATTCGAACACAAGAATAAAACCATAGTGCTATAACGTAGGGTGAAGTGGGGTTTTGTTTTCTGTAGCAGATTAGGGTTAGGTCATTTTTGAACTATTAAATATTTCTATTTACAGTTGTTTGGTCCAGGAATTCAGCCACACCACTGTGACCTCACCAATATGGATGGAGTTGTTACTGTTACCCCAAGAAGCATCGATGCTGAGACTTATGTGGAAGGTCAGCGTATTTCGGAGACCACTATGCTGCAGAGTGGCATGAAAGTTCAGTTTGGGTCTTCTCATGTATTTAAATTTGTGGATCCCAGTCAGGATCATATTATTCCTAAAAGACCTTTGGATGCTGGTCTCATGGTCAAAGGTCCAAGACACAAAACTGGGTAAGTGTAGTGATTTTTACTTGGGGGGGGGGGGGGGGGGGGGGGGGACTGAGTCTTGAAAAACAAAGACTCAGATACCTTGTGTTTCTTTGCATATGGGCTTATTGGGCGAGCAAGTATTTTTTGAGCTTAAGTGTTTAAGTTAAATTTATAATGCTAACTAATACTGTAGCTCCACCTTGTGCTCTCTTTAGGACTTGCGTTATTTCATTATTTAATAGACAAGTATATTCTCCTGTGGCTCAGATATACTAAAAAAGAGGAATCTTAATGCATTGCAAGGCAGTTTTATCAATTTCACAACTATTATGTATTAACTAAAATTAACAAGTCTCATTTATATAAGATTAGTTTTCTTATTCTGTTATAATATGCTTAAATAGTAAACTCCAGAGTTTCATTTGAAAGATTTAATTAAAATGTGAAAAAATAGGAGAAAAGTACCCTAGTTGAAGGAATCTCTGTTTGGCATACTTTATAATATACTATTTCCTATTACACACCCTGTACACACCTCAGTACAGGGTGTGTAATAGGAATACTGAAACATTTGGATTTTCTTTTAGAAATGTAAATGCCAGTGAAACTCCATTTGACGCAGAATAGGGTCCTAACCTGCTACTTTACTGTTGTGTCCTTGTTTTCCAATTACATTACATTAGTTACTCTGTCTTGTGTCTGGTAGTCCAGATCTTTCTTACCTATTGATTCTTTGTATGATCAGATACCAGTGTAGAGCATAATATAGATAAGTGAATATTACATGGTGTTAGATCTTCCTGTCCAATGGTTATGACTAGGTACCTACCAAATCCAAGCAATGCCTGCAAAATCCACGGGAGGAGAAAAAAAAAAACTTACAGAAAAGAAAATGCTCCTCCCCAGAAGGAGCTAGCAGTACTTAGCATGCTGCGGCAACCCAGTTGGAAAGGGGGAGGGGAGTCTGCCTGCTTAAGGGCTGCGAGCAATATGGCTGCCTTCCCTGCCCCTCACTGCTGATTAACTGCTAGCGCTACTTTTCTATGCGGCCCTGCCCCTTTCCAGTCCGCAGTGAGGGGTGGGACTCTGACAGACAGCCCTTACCAATCAGCAGTGAGGTGCGGGGGCCACATGACAGGCAGTCCCTGCAGCCAGTCAGTGGTGAGGGTCAGAGCCACTGGGGCCCTTTTGGCCAATCAGAGGTGTGGGAGGAGAGGAGCTCCACCTGCAAAATGGCTGCTTGTGAAATTGGGGTGCAGCCACTTCAAATTAGATGGGTCCATAGTTATGACAATATTCAAGGCCCACATGAGTTTGACCAAGACTGTGCAGCTTGGAAAATATAAAGTATTGGCTGTTCTGTCCAATCTTATGGGACCAGGGGAAAAATTTAGGGTATGATGACCTGGGTAGAAATGTAGTCATTGAAACTGGTTATATAAGAAATGACCCATGGTGAAATGGTTTATAGGAAATTAGTTGAGCACAGAAAATGAGAGATTATGTAAACAAATGGATAATTCTTTTAGATGTATACTTTTTTTCTATCATCACCCTTTTCTGGATGTTTGTTAAAAAATTCAAGCTACGCCTTAAAACATTTAAACCCTGAATTTAAGAAGTTGGAGAATATTATGGAAGGGTGTTTTCTGTTATGTTCTTTTCTGAATTAAGTTTTAGTTCCTCTCAGTCATTGATCTAGAGACAACTGATAAACTTTTTGTCCTTTTTTGTGCTTTTTTTAAAACCAAAATCAGTTGTGGTGAACTCGGCTCTTGATGTAAAATAAAAACCCTGTATTTAATTTTTCCAAGATCACAAAGCGTACAATATGTACATCAGTTAGCTAATAGAATCATGCCTGTTAAATAAGGTAGGCTCCTATACATATATATATATATAAGAAACAAAGTCCAGAGACAACTATGCCCACAAGTAGTTGTTTGTTTCTACTAGTGGAAGATCAGTGCATTTCAGAGGCTACTATGCTGCTCACTGGGAGAAAGGGAGCATTCAGGTGTTCAGCCTGCAGTCAGCCCCTCTCTCCTGCTTCTCCGCACCTTTAAGAGATCCTGGTCTGGGCAAGTCATGGGGACCAGTCACTGTTTTATTCCTCCTAGTTCCTGGGGGGAGTAGAGCAGTGGGGAAAGACTGTATGCACCTTTCCCAGACCAGGATCAGCCTTCCTTTTTGCTCCTGCTCTCTGAGAGTGCAGCAGAGGAAACAGCAGGGCAAAGCCCCCCAGTCCATTCCCCAAACCTGGCAGTTTCTGGTATGGGGAAGAGGTGAGGAGCAGCAGTATCTTCTCCTGAACTGGTTTGGGAGGAAGGGGAGTAATGAGAGACAGCCCCACAGCCTGCTCCCCTGCCCCAGGTTCCCCAATCTGAGGAGCAGACAGGAAGCTTCAAGGCCCGTCTAGGCCCCTCCTGGACCTGTGAAAGTATCGGTATACTACAACAGTTCTTTGGGACTGCCACCTCTCTTGCAATATCTCTATTAATAGTTAGTACAATCTGAATTGGATAAAATCATTTTGAAGATTATTTGCTTTGGCAAATGTTTTGCCTCACCACCTGACTTTAAATAATATGGTGAAAGGAAATTTCTTATTGAAGACTGGACCAAAAGCTTACACTAAAACTTCTGCAATAAAGAAAAATATTTTGCAAAAGATTTTTCTCTTTACTTTTTAATTACCCATTTTGATCCTTTGATATATTTAAAAGAAGATGGTCTGTATCAATATTATATTGCTTCATTTATATAAAAAAAAAAAAATGCTATGAACATAGCAATTGAAATGCAGATTTTTAGAAAAAGGGGTTTGACAGAGAAATTTTAGTTGTAGTGAGTTTGCTTTGCAATCAGTGTTTATTTACACTGGATACTTGTAATTGACCTCTTCTGAAATGTTATTAGACACTTTCTTGTCTTAATTCTAGAGTTGTTCAGGAAACAACCTTTGATCTGGAGGGAGATGTTCACAGTGGAACGGCATTACCAGCAAGCAAGGTATCAAACTGGGAAACTATGGAATAAATTGAGTCAAGTTTGATTCATAACCTTGTTAGGTCAAAAATGAAAACCGCATGATTAATATTCTAAACCTTTAAGCAATTTAACTATTTCCAAAAAAGAGCAGCTGTTTTTCAAATTTTTTTCCCAGCTACAAAATGAGTATGTATGTGTGTGTGAGTGTATGTACTTTGTTATATAGTATTGTTTATATTATTATTTTCTTATTAATATTCCTTTATATATTATTGCTATCTACCTACCTACAAACAATAATATATAATGGAGTGAGGTAAGTGAGTGTAAACAGTATATACCTACACGCATGTATAAACAATAACATAATGGAGAGACACAAGTATATATAAACATTCCGCACAGTATATCATGCATACATTCATTCTATAAGTGGGACGAAAATTATTTTTAGGAAACAGCTGTACTTTTTGGAAATGGTTGAACTGCTTAAAGGTTTAGAATATTAGCACAAGTTTTAGAAGAAATGGATTAATTGGTAAAGGGCATATTTTGCTGTTTGGAGTACATGATAAAGAATAATTCCATATTTAGCCCAAGGAGATTGCTGTCAGATATTTAATGTGTAGATCTTTATGTAAAACTTGAATGACTGGCCAATTTTTAAAACTCTAAATGGGCTTTTAAGCTTTAATGGCAATGGACTTAAATAGAACGGTTGTGCACAACTACTCATTAAACAAACATGCTGTCTTTTGTAAACATAGTTATTAACATTTTATGAGATGGTAAGCTTTTTGTTCCAATGCATTTCTGTGATGCAGTTCTGTTAATAGATTGCATTAGGAGTTAAATTTTCCTGAAGCCAGGAAGTAGAATAAAATGATACAACTGTTAATGCTTTTCTCACTGGTATTATTACATGCTTGAGAGAAAATGTGAGATGAATTGAGTAATTTCAGCAATCTGAAAAGCAATAATCCTCTTGAAAATGCATTTCCTTTCATGTGTTATTACTATTATCAATTTTAGAATCTAAGAAAAGTTAGTGTCATTGGTTCAGCAGCAGCGACATTTATGGAGCTCTAATAGTGCTAAATATTTCAAGTCTGTTAGTAATTTTTGTCTGTGACATACGACCATGTTATTACAAAAAATCTATTGTCTCTTTCCTACCTCCTCTTCTGTAACTGTTTCAGTGGCAACACTTGTATGTTTCTTGCATGGATGCTTTTCTCTTAATGTGAGGAGTGAAATGAGCTGAGATGTACCAAATACTGACATAAGCTAAAACAATCCTGTAAAATCACTCAGAGGCATGAAAACACTGCAGTTAGTACGTTAAGTACATTCTAAATATTTTTAGAATACTAGAGGTACTCACAGCCATCTTCATATTTGACTGAGGAAAGTTTGAGCATATTTTAATTTGAAGGAGTTTAGAGTCTGTGTGAGGTATTTTTTTTTAACAATAAATTTGACTAGTTCAGCTCCAGTTTTCCCATCTGTATATTGGGGATAATGATGCTAACCTTTTATAAAGTGTTTTGAGACCTTCAGATGAAAGTGTTTCTAAAGTGTTATTACTTAATATTGAAATCCTTAATCCAGAGCAAGTCTTTCACCCCTAAATGTTCTTCATGAAAATGCCTGTTTTAAAAAGAAAAATACCAATATAATATTAAAGGTATTTTTGTAGTACGGTGAGAAGTACTCTTGGGCTCCTAGGGAGATAAATAGTTTGATGATATTTTTCAGTATATACAGTAAGGGATATACAGTGATTGTACTCAGCACAGTACAGTACTTGGCTTTTTCTTTAGTCATATAAGAATATGGAATAAATTGTAAAGTCTTCTGCAAGATGCCTTTGACGCGAACTAAAGATGTCTGGCAAAAAAGAAGAAATACTTGTGCCACTTTCTGCTGTTGCTGATATACAGTGAAGACTAATATTCCCTCTCTGCCAGCCCTTTTTAAAAAGGAAAATCAGGTTATTAGTATGGGAGACTGGTTATTGAAAAGTTAGTGAAAAAGCAATGCAAGCTGAAAGGTATTAATAAACACTGAGCAGTTGAAGGGAAGGTTCCTTAATCAGGTTGTTTTAAACTTGCTTTTAATTTTGCATTGCTTATTTAACTTCTGTACTAACACATGTAGAAAGGCAGTCTTACGGTTAGCTTTTCTTTTAATATGTATTAAAGAAGTTTTAAGCAAGGGACTGTGGGATCTCTCTATATTAGCACATTTATGTTTACTGTTGTTGGCTTTAAAATTCCTGACAGAACATTACCAAATAGCTGCCTTTGCCTGTTGTGATATTTTGAATGACCAGTGTTCTCTTGTATTGTAGAGTGAACACCTGCTGTATTCTGCACTCCCTCCTTTCAATTCCTCATCCCTTTCCTGAATTAATAAGCCTTTTTTATAGTGATGAGTATAAGTCTTGGCTGATCTGATGTGTGCATATTAAACATCTGTTGTGTTCAAATTAGAGCACCAACAGACTAGATGGTGACAGAACATCATCGGCATCCAGCACAGCTGAACGGGGCATGGTGAAGCCAATGATCAGAATAGAGCAACAACAAGAATACCGCAGACAGGATGGGAGGTAAGAAATTCATTTTCTGTGGCTCTTAATGATGGAAATATTTATTTCTGGAGACCTGAAGCAGAGATTCCATACAAGCACAGTAAAATAGTGAGGGTGTTCTTCATTTTTTCACAGGGGAAAAAATCTTTCCTTTGAGAACTACCCTTCCTATTCCTTGGCCCTTCTCAGAAGAAAGTAAAATATGATTAATCAAAGGGTGAAATTGTGTGTTTACACATCTTCTGTCTTGGTTTCCTATAATTTTGTTGTTAGTAGGGTAATTGCTATTTTTCATATTTTTTTTAGAACAATATTGATATTTTTTTTGTACTCATTCAGTGTTCATCAAGTGGAATTTGTTAATAACGTAGGTATGGAATTATTTGACACTTTGATTGGGCTTCTGCATTTGTCAAGTACAAGTTTACATGCCTGAGTGTACTGACAAAAAAGCACACAATTGGAGCTTGCTCTTATTCCTCTTAGTTCAGTTGGCAAGCTTTGTGGGCAGAAAATGTCACTTTTTTTTCTGTCAATTCAGTTTTCCCTCACTTATAAAAACTGTTATGATGGTCTAGTAAAACAACTCAAAATATGTTGCATCTGCATAAAATCCATCCCTAAGTGTGTTGTTCCTATGATGTAGCTGTAGACAATTAGGTGCTCAATCTTTGGTAAGTCTTAATGAACCCTGATAGAACTATTTTTCAAGTTTCAGACAATCATTTTCGAGACCCTCCAAACAGGCTCACTCTGTTGCTGCATCACTTACTGGAGATGCCACGTTTTTCTGCTTCAGGTGGTCTCTGTAACATTACAGAGACCACAGATGACATGGTCCCAGCTGTGTTCCTTGCTGTATATATCTAACTCTGGACTCCCAGGGAACATTTTTGGTAGAAGTCCCCAGTGATAATTAAGATGGAAAGGAAGATTGAGAGATTCTTTTCTAGCTGCTTGAACTTGGTCTGAAAGGCTATCACATTTCACAGTAACATTCCCAAAGACTTAGAAAATCTAAGTCTCTCTTCCCCAAGGGTCTTTGTAGGAGGAAGAAAATCTCCAGATGATATATTTTATTATATCGCATCATAACTTATCTACCTGTCTTTCTACAAAGTCAAGTGTCGTTGGCAGAGTGAGAGTCAACTCTTAAATCAGAAAAGGTGAAAAACCTGTTTTGACAATCCAATAAAAGTGTTATTTGAAACAAGATAACATTACCCTCTCTCTCCCCATTTAGCCTTCTACTAATCTGTAGTCAAATCATGGTGAACAATAGTAAGTGGACAAAAAGTACAACCTGAATATTGCTCAAGTTCTCTCTTAGGCAGGTGATATCCATCTCAGAGGTTGTAAGGTACTTGTTTAACATCTCTAGCATCTTTCTTTCATTTTGGGATGGAATGGGGGTTCTCCTATCAGAAAGGGGTTAAGGTTTAGGTCCAGGTGGAATGAAATAAAGAAAGTGCTTTATCTGCTTGTTAGGGTTAATTTCTTATTCCGTAAAGCTTTGCATTGGGAAAAACATTTGATGCTTTGATTTAAAGTGGCACTGGAGGTTGCCTGTCTTGGATATGATTCTATGATATGGATTAGCAGAAGCACCACCTTTAATTCTTCTCTCCAGGTAGTATTGTCAAGTTTTTGTACTCAGGAAGTATTTGTTTGCAGGACTGCAAATGCAGGATTTTATTGGGGCTTCAAAGCAGACTTTTTAAAGAAGCTTTGATATCCAGTCTGATGCTCCCTGATGGTTATTATGAGGCCTAGGTGTGTATATAATATAGATGGGGTCAGTTTCCATTTCTCTTCCTCAGAAAGCTATAGTGTATTTTGGTACTTTAGGGGCTTTTGATGAAATAAGACTTATTTTTCTAGTTTGACACAGAGGCCATGTATTGCAGTCAGTTTCTTCAACATTTTGGTTTTGTATATCCCTAGCTCACATTCATTTAGTGGCATGATGGGATCTGATTCCTAATCTCAACAATTGTACCTCCTGCCATGCTGTATGTGAATGGCAGGAGTATGATTTTGGGATCAGGAGTCAAATCTCAGTCCTGTCATCACTATTTGCCAGTGTAGGGGGGCCGCAATCATGATTGTTGGATCCCACTGTACCAGCAAGTTGAAAGCTGAATGCCTGCACCCCAGCATGGACCAGTGCAGTCCTGCATTTGGAACTGGCAATCAAGTGATTATCAGTCTTAGCCCGAGGACTGCACTTGAGCCAGTTTGAACTCAGGTGTGGTCCTGGGGCTGGAACTGACTATTACCTGATTTTTGGTCTCAGTCCCAGAGCCCCACGTACCATAAGGTCAGAAAACCTCGTGCAGCCCAGCTGCACATGTGGCTTTTTAAGGTGCTGGTATGCCTGAGCTGTGTCATCTAGGGAAGGTTCTCTGATTTCCCAGGTCCCCATGTGCTAGGGATGCCAGAGAACCACATGTGCAGTGGGCTGTGCACACAATTTTTAAAAGTCCCAGCTCATGGGAACCAGACCGTAAGAAAAGGAAACCTCCATCTGGTCCCAGGGTCTCCATGGCTGGGATGTGTGTCAAGTGTCTTCCTCTGCAGCTGTCTTGGAGCTCTGGGGTGAGGTAGTCAACATGCTGGGTCTCCATGACCCAGCACCTCAGCCCAGCTGATGGACTACCCTTGCCTCGGCACCCTAAAAACAGCAGGGTTCATCCCCATGCTGGGCTGCGCCACCTAACCGTCAGCCTGTCAACATGGAAAAATCCCCAAAGCTCCCCTATTAGGACCTATAGGTCGTGGATGTATGGGTTTAAGATGTTTGGTACTGAGTGTCACCCCTGTTGCATTCTCCTTTCTTACCCAAGAGCTTGTTTGTATATTTCATAGATTCATAGACATTAGGGCTGGAAGGGACCTCGAAAGATCATTGAGTCCAGCCCCTTGCCCAGGGGCAGGAAAGTCAGCTGGGGTCATAGGATCACAGCAAGATAAACATCCAAATTTCTCGTGAAGGCATTCAAAGTAGGTGCTTGAACTACCTCCAGTGGCAGGCTATTCCAGACCTTGGGGGCTCGGACAGTAAAGAAGTTCTTCCTTGTGACCAGCCTGAAAAAAATTATTTGTTTTTTGCATTTGGCAGATTGATAGATTTAATGGTATTGCATGTCATCTCGTCAATTGGTGCTTATAGTAATTTAAGGTTCAGTAGTTGGTGTCATAGCAAATTATAGCTTTTTGGAGGTTTTTAAAGTTATGATATAGACAGTTCCCTGTTGTTAATATATTTGTTAATGAGTACCTGTGGGTTAAGAAAACTGGCCAGAAGTTTATTTCTCAGAGTGGAAGGTTTGCAAAGATTATGTGGGTGCTAAAGAAAGGTGATGTGACTGGTATTACTGCATGGCAGAAAACAGGCATAGAAGAGAATTGTTTTCTCTCCAAGCCAAATGTTGTCTCTGAGGAAATGTAATTATAAATGGTTGTGGACTTGAATGTATCTAGCTATAAACTTCAGTTGAATGGGTATCTGGCTTGTATTAATCTTTCTGAAGCCATGGCTGTGTGTACACAAAGAAAGGAAGAGGATAGCGTAGATCCTTTTCTTCCAGCAGATGGCTCTTTACTTCATAAAATTAACTTGTGGGCCAGGAAATGCATAGAACCTGCATATGTTTGTATGTATATTAAGACTTGGGTATGTTTAGTTTAAAACAACTCTATCTTGTGATTAGATCACATACGAGTATTATTGCTACTTGTTTTTTTTTCTTTTTTGTAACTGTTTTGTGTAATAAATGTTTTTATGTTTAGGTGTCTAAATTATTCTTAGATTTGTGATTTAGTTATGAACACTTGCTTTTCATTGCCAGTATGTTGACATTAATTTTGGTATCCCTACAGAATATGCCTTGATAGATATGTAACTATATAATAAGCATCACAATTTATTGGAGCTACATATCTATCAAGGCATATTCTGTAGGGATACACAATATTAATGTCAACATATTGGTGACAAAAAGCAGGAGCTGTCTTAGCATTCACAAATAAATAACAAATCTGATACGTAGACAGATATAGGTGTAGATATAAAAACAAATTAATTACCCTTGTTTGCATGTCTTTATAATACAGTCATTGATTCCATGATCATGCTACTTTTTCCATATTCAGTTCACAACATGGACAGTACTTTGGAGTGAAGCAGCAGTTCAGTATTTATTTTCACTTTTATTTTTCACTGCGTGGTCCCTTGTTTCACTTACTGTACACCATCCAAACTGAATATGACGGTCTCCTCATGCTTTTCTGTGATGCTTATCACTTCTTTATCTGATTTCATACCTCAAAATGTTAAATGTTTTCATAGCTCTCAGGAATTATTAAACTATTATCCCTGTTCTACATATAGGGTACCAGAGCATGAAGGGATCAATGTCCTAATTTATACCTCTAATCTTGGCTAGCTAAGTTTCAAGATGGCTGAAACTTGCACATTTTGATATAAACATGAACTCCTTATTGTGTATTATTGCCCCATCTATAAATGGGAGTGCTGACTGAAAGGGGAATAGCTTCTCTTGGGCTGTGTAGTGAATCAGTGGAAAAGATCAGAACTTGAGGTATGCTGTCCACTTTGTACTAGACTGCAGTGTCACTACCAGGATTGCTAAACACCCACAGTTTCCAGGTTGGCCCTCAGAAAAAGACAAACTAAAGCTTGCCTGAGTGATTACTCATCGTAGTCGAGTGACTTACCCAATACTTTCCAGATTCTAGCACAAGTAAGGCAGGGTGCCTTGTGGACAAACTCAGTTTGTTTGCTGGGTGTGGTCTGTCCTAAAAATTCAATGATGTACCCATGGGATGGCAGGGGGAAGGAATAGGAAGTGAATATACAGTTTTAATAATCATCATGCATACTTGCATCAGTGCAGAAATGAGATTACATTAAGGGGCAAAAGACCTGGGGGAGTTATAAATATTATAAATCAATAATAATGTTATTCGGTATTGATGGGTTTACTGTCTAGATCAGTACAGGATGACAACTTCAGAAAACTTTCCTGACATCTACAGGAAGCATATGGTCTTACAAGCCCCCCTGCCCTTGGGCAGGAAAGGTCCCTTCCAGCCCCTAACATCTATGAAACCAGTTATAGTAGCATTAGGAAGACAATAATTTTTGTATATGTCCCATCTGTATTGGGCATGCTAAAAAGAGGTGGTCTTGGCATAGTATATGTGCAAGGTTATTGGAGTGCTGACTCTTTTCCTTTTAAGGTCCTAAATTCATCTACCTCACACAATATTTCACTTGTATAACTGTCAGGTTGGTATGACAGTATTGTTTATCTTTTTATAGATTCATTTTCTTATGCAATCTGTGTGCATCTTAATTTGTGGAAGGACATAAATATAAGCATTGGTGTTTAATGCCATTTTAAAGTCTAATATTACACATTCCCTTTAGAAGATGCAACATATAATCAATATTTCATGGCTCCATTGACTAGACATACAGACTGTTCTGGCTTATTGTGAAAATGTAGCTGATGAGCAATGTGAAAAGTAGACTTTTATAAAGGAAATAGTGGTGCAAGACAGATGATAAAAGCTTAAAATGTAACTGGCAGCAAAATAGCTTAGGATTGTCATTCTCACAATAATTTAGTTTGACAACCTTAAAAGGGCTATTTTTAATTAAATTTGCCTTGCATAAAAACTGAATCAAGGGCTTGTCTTTTTTCTGGGGTTTTGAGGGGAAGCAGAGGGTAGGGCACATTAGTTGAGGTAACTGTTTTTGATGTGCTGCAGTAATTAACTTGCTACATCTGGTTCAAAATAAAATTAGTGTTTACAAATTTACAGATGGCTTAATGTACCTTAAGTAGTCCCTTTTTTTGACTAATTCCTTCTATCCACACTTAATATTTTAAGACTACTCCTTCTCTTTTAAGAAAATTAGTATTTAGAGATTTGATAAGCAACTTTATTCATTACTATAACTTAGATTTTTATCACTGGGTACTGGAATTCTAGTTCCTATAGGGCCATTCATACATTTCCCATGTACCTCCTACTGCTGTTTTCTTCCTGGTTTTGGGACACCTAGCACCCCACATTCTCTGACAGTTTTTTTTTTTGGCTGGAGTGACAGGATCACCAGCGCTTAAGTCTTCCTTTAAGGCAAGAAGCCTGAACAAAATAAGAAAAAATGAACAGTATTCCTAAACGTTTACCTCTTTTCATTTGGAATTGCAGCAAGTGACTCGTATCTTTATATATTAATTCCGTGTCTGTAGTGTGGAAGTCTTGGCTTCACAAATATTATGAATGCGCAAGATCTTGTGTGAGGGCTCCTAATACAGCTCTAGACTTGCATTAATAGGTACTAGCATAAAATGACTGAAAATATAGTTCAGTCACCAGAGTTAAAATGTATACTCCTTGTGACTGTGTGGAAGTTGGTCATTCTTTTCACATTAGTGTTTCAGTAGATTGTAAATAATGGAAAAGTTTACTGTAACTTAAAAAATAATAGGCACTTGTTAGCGTGATACTTTGAGGTTGAAATGTAATTGTAGCAAAAGGATTTTAATGCTTACTGATTGGCTACACTTACAAGTCTGTTCCCTTTATCTGTGATCATGATGTTTGTGACAGAAAATTTAATGAAGTGGAAGAATACTTTCATATTTTCTCAAACCAAGGTGTAGCTAGTGAATTTAATTTTAGATCTTTCATCAATGATCATCTTCCATGAAGTCAACAGTCTAAAAGCTTTTACTCTGAAAAGTGGCTATATAAAAATGTCGCCATCTTCTGCGTATATCTGCTCAGATGTATGCAGCATGCTCTTGTGGCAACATAAGCTTTTGCTGGGTCTATTTGTTAGTTCTGCAGAGCCAGCACTGATACGAGCAGAAATTTTTCTCCTGAATTCTAATTTAGTTTGACTTTCAGATCCCAGGTTAAGTTTGTAGTATTGGCAGCCAGTAAATCCAATATAATTGTCAAGTAGACATAAGATTAATCACTGGATAAAACCACATAATGCCAGTTAATATCACTGAAACTTAAAAGTTAGATGAAATGTAAAGAGCACATACTTCCTCTCTCCTAGAGAAAGGAATTGGAGTCCTAAATTGCTTCCTGGAAGCGTTTTTCTATAATAACTACTATAGTACATCTTTACAATGAGGCAGTCCTTGTACGCTGAAGCTTAATTAACTTATCCTTCGTGCATTCTTAAATAGATTGTTTTATTGTGTAATTTGAGTCACGTCAATGGCAGGTGGCAGGCTGACTTGATCAGTATAGCGCACAGCGCAAAGAAGGGCATTTATTAATAATGCAGACGCCACAGTTCAGGTTTGCACTGTGCTCTTGTGTTGTGGACAAGCATACTTGGGAATGAATCTAAAAGGGAGGTGGAGCAAACAGAATTGAGTAAAAGCAAAGTATACATTTTGTGGGGAAAATGCTGTGTAGAGGTTCACAAATAAAACCCTTGGAGAAATCTATATCATTTGACAGTGGAATTAACTTTGCCTATGTGAATTGTTTCTTCCAATATTCTCCCTCTTCCTTTAGATCTCAGGACACGTATGGGCCAGAACTCGTATTACCTGCGAGCATCGAATTTAGGGAAAGTTGTAAGTATTTTATTTTATAAAGATGTAACTACTATTTACAATAAAACTATATTAAATATTATATTTGAAAAGTAAACTAATGTAATGCTTTTCTTAAAGTCAGAGGGAAAGTTGAAAGTGAAAATCAGTGTTTATTTTCCCAGTATGGTTGGTGGGGGAGGAGGAAAGAAAATGTTTAAGGTACTGGGGATAGGTCTGCATGTAGTTTGTTCCAACTATTTGGCATTCTTTGTCTCCAAATACCCAGTTAGAAGCAAAGTTGCTAATGGTGCAAAAGACCGAGTCCATCTCATATAAATTCTTTGTGTGTCAGATATTATATTAGATTTTTGTCAAAAGCCCAATTAATTTAAAGTGCCATAAAGAGTATCATGTAAAACTTAAACTTGGGTAACCTTGGACTTCTTTGTTCTGCTATAGCTTGTAGACTCTTGGTTAAGACACATCATGTGTTTCTTAACTAACCAAATGTATTGTGTGAAGCCTCAATATTTGAAAACTGTGAATAGGAGAGTTTGTGCAGGGATAGGGAAACTTTCAGCTGAAACTAAATGGATTTTAACAACGGCTTTTGGAGAGGGTAGGGTAGAAAAGTGAAATCGTGTTTTTAAAAAAACCCACCTGTTTCTAGGGCAGGCAACATATAAATAAATGAGAGATAATATTGCCCACATCTTTTGTTTTATATCCAAATGCCTTATTGTGACATCTCAGTAGCTGCAGTATATAAATGAGACAATTAGCAGCATATTAGCTGAATAAAAGAGCACACAATGCCCTCTTTCTTTCCCCCTCCATAATCATTGTTTCATTGTATTATGAAGCTGTTTTTCATTTTTCTTTTTATTGTGGGGTGACTTCTTGATGTCTCATTTGTTTCCACAGCTGAAGATGCCTTCTTATCTGCCATTATAAATTATACCAATAGTTCAACAGTTCATTTTAAACTATCTCCTACTTATGTTTTGTACATGACTTGTCGGTATGTATTGTCAAGCCAGTACAGACCTGACATTACTCCTACTGAGCGTACTCACAAAGTCATTGCAATAGTCAACAAGATGGTGAGCATGATGGAAGGAGTTATCCAGGTGAGTTTCAATCTGCAAAGACAAAAAAGGAACATTTGCAAAGAAAATTTGTCATTAATTATACCCTGAAGATTGTAATTTCAATTTAGGATTTTTTTAGCTTTTCACATAGAATATTGTCAAGTATCAGCTTGTCATTTGCATTTATATTGGTGAAATATTTTCCTTGCAAATGAGAAATATGATGTGAGATAGTAAGCTACTATTTTCCTGGGAGGGAAAAAAATGCAGCTATGCTTAAGACCGGTGTTAGGAAAAGAAGGTTTATTTCTAGATCTTGCATCATGATTGATCCACTATGCCCACAGCACAACTTTATTTTTATGAATCACTTCTTTCCTATGAGAAGTTCTGATGTAAACTGCAGTTGCATTTTAAATAAGGCCTAATAAAACAGGCATTTACGTTGACCAGTGAACTGTCTAGAAAAACATTTTTTTAAAATGTGGGGTTTTTTCCACATTTTTGACTCTGCATCTAATGGAAACCTACAGTAATGTTCAGGTTAATTTTTTTTTCTGATCCAAGTTGATATAGATGTCAGTCATGTATAGAGGGAGGAAAGTTTAAGATCAAGATAAGTTAGTATATACTAACATGAAGCCAAGTCCTACTTGCAAAACTCATTAAACGTATGGGAGTTGTGCTTGTACAGTGAATATAGGTCAAGTTGTAGTATTGACTATGAACTTTAAAAGGGAATGTCAGGTACTTCTTATTAGCTCTTGTTAAAATATGCTTCCGTTGCATTATTTAACCAATATCCTGAAAAAATAAAGTGATATATTTAATCTATTATTACTATTTGCTCTATTTTATTGCAGATGTTTTCTAGGCAGAATTGTTAAAATGCTTCTTTATAGTATATAAAATATGTTTGCATACATTTTCTTTCAGATTAGTAAAAATAAAAAAAAGCTAAAGTTTATGTTCATTTTCTACTTAAATGTATTATTTATTCCTATTACAGTAAGTCCTTGGGGCCAGAGCCCATTGTGCTAGGCACTGTACAAACATACAACAAAGAGACAATTCCTGGTTCCAAATGTTTGAAATCTGTGTAAAAATTTCAGAAAACAGGTCAATTTTAAAAACAAACATATGGGTGGAGCTAGCTTGTTGAATATCACTGGTCAGCATGAGAAAAAAGTGATCATGGTAAACAAGCTTTCATTACTGGCAGTTGATAGGTAAAGGCGGGCAAGACTGGCATATGCTAGTGATGATGAGCTTTTGACAGAAGGTCACTTAGATTCTGAAAGCCACTTGAGGTAATGCGAGAGAGGAAGTTGATTTTTGAGGTAAGGCGAGATAAGCTGCAGGATAACCCCAAATACTGATTGTAGACATCCTATTCAGTGATCTGGGAAATGAGATGGTAGCTGGAGACGTATTTGGGGATCAAGAGGGGGATTTTTAGGATAGGCAAGGCTAGCACATTGGAGAGAGGAAGACAGAAAGGGAGACATTAAGGAAGAAAAAGATAGATGATGAGCACAGTGTCAAGAGATCTAAACAAGCTAGTGACATGGAGCAGGTGAACAAGGTAGAAGAAAGCATGCAATATTCTATCTCCAGAAAGAAGGGGAGAGTGTCTGTTTTGGTTTTTATCTGTTAGGTTTATAAGGAGATTTAATACTTCTAATGAAATGCCTAAAACTGCTCTCTCAAATTAAATTATGTGAAATATTTTCAGCTTTTGTGTTAGTGAATATAAACAGTACAGAAGATTAGGCTTTCATGTGGTAGAAAAGTTAGTTAATGAAATAAAATAGTGGAATAGCACTATACCAGTATACTTTATTTCTTGCATGCAAATTTGGTTTTATATTTATTTGATTTTTAAACTCTACAATTTTGCTGTCCCTCAAACTTTTCTGATCTCTACTTTTAGGGGGAATATCACCATTGTAGCCAATAATTATGGTCTTAAATCAGTTCAGGGTACTTAGAGAAGAGTTGGTTTCCGATGGAACTTTAAATGAAGAGTTAGAATTAGCAGTGTCAGCTGACAATCTCACATTTGTACATTCTGAGTACAAATAGAAAATAAGGAAGGTAGAGTCTGCTCTTAATTGAGAAGTCATATTACTAGATATTAGACACTTCTACATTTTACCTTTTGCTTTTTTACTGTTAGTGTAGTTTGTATGTTGCACAGTCAAGTTGTGTGTAGTATTTAACTCTTTTTTATTGTTTTCAATCAAAAGCTATGTATGAATTTGTCTTGGCCTTGTATTTTATATTTTATTTTTTAATTTTCCTTTTGTCCCTGTTTGTGTTTGTACATTGTCTTTGTTGCAGTAGTATGGGCAAGTAAGGCTCTCAAATTAGTATTCATGCTGCCTTACAGTGTATGCAGCCCCAGAATGGCTTGGAGTATGCCCTACAGGATTCCTGTGGTGCACTGACTCTGGATTAGCCAACAGCCTGTGATGTTAAATATTTGAGGGCATTCCTTGAATTAATTATTACCCATTAACAAGGCATTTCAGTTTCTTGTTGTCATGCTACTGGGTTCACCTAAAATGTTCCTTTTTTTAAGTTGTCTCAATTGTATTGCAGCCTCTGATAAAATTCATTTAGGTGTAACAGTGCACATATGTGTTTGTACCTTCATATTAGTGTTTGATTTCTAAACCTACCATGATTGTTCACAAGTTTCTTTCTTCTATTCTGTTTGATTTCCTTCGTCCGTTTTTCTCCAGGAGGTAGACCAGGTTGATCAGGTAGGACATCCTGCTGGGAACTGATCCTAGCTATGTTGGCTTAGCTCAGTTTCTCATGCTGCTTCCATGTCAAAAAACAATACTCAAACAGCTGGACTGAACAGTTCATAACACTCATTCAGCAACTGGAACATGCAGTACTAAAATCCTTTTTTGACTGTGCAACTTTTATCGGCATTCCATAATTTCTGCTTAACGCACTTCAATGTGGATATGAAATGACCAAAGTTCTTTTTCTTCCCTTTTATTTTTTTCTTTTGTTTGTGGTTCCTATTCTTTGGACCTCATCTGAGGTTGCCTGGCCTAGCATTTGTGGTCGGGAGCTGGTGAGATAGATCAGTACTTGGATACTGAGTTGCCTGGTGTCAAAGCCAGTGACTAGCAGTATCAGGGTGGCAGTGGGTCATAGTAAATATGTGCTTATGCACACGCAGATTACCAGATAATGCATACAGCTGAGCTTTTGGCGCTGCGTAACTAGATGCTAATGCCATTTTTTCTCTTTCAACTAATGCCAGTTGGGACAGAATCTACATACTTTTAAATATTAAAAAAACTTAACTTATCAGTTTGCATAGTTGCACTATTATATACACCAAAATATTCTGCGAATATCTGGTATCTGAGGTACGTTTGGTGAAATGGGAAAGGTACTGGTCTATCTATGGAGCCTTTTAAAACTGAAATATCTGATCAAGAAGGTACTTCTATGTATTGTTTGCTTCTTTTCTTTACCTACAGAAGCAAAAGAATATTGCTGGGGCACTTGCCTTCTGGATGGCAAATGCATCTGAGCTGCTCAATTTTATAAAACAAGACCGAGATCTCAGCCGAATTACTTTAGATGCGCAAGATGTTTTGGCACATTTGGTTCAAATGGCTTTCAAGTAAGGGCACTGAACTTATGTTTCTTTTATAAATTAGCCATACTCAAGTACTAAGCATTATTTCGACATTCCTGAAAAGTGCTACACATTTTTGTTACATTTTGTACAATGGACCCTATATCTATGAGTGAATGAGATTTCCATTGCTTTGGCTAGTTGCATCATAGTATGATTAGGGATCCTTTGGACTCTGCTGAGATTTTGCTCTGCATCAATTTTTCATAGGATCACAGGAAAGCAGGGCTAGAAGGCACCACACCAGGGCATTACATCCATCATGGCAGGATCATTTCTGAGTAAACAATCGCTGAAAAGTATCTGGCCAGGCCTGCTTCTCAAAATATCCAGGGAGGAGATTCTACAACTTCTCTAGCATGCCTGTTTCAATGCTTTATACCCCTCATAGTCCAAAAGTTCCTTCTAATTTCCAACCTAAACCTGCTCTGCTGCTAGTGTGAGGCCATTGCTTCTAAACCTGCAGCAGCAAAGAGAAGCCTTATACCCATCTTCTCTATAATCACCCTTCAGCTATTTGAACTGTTACCAACACTCCCCTCCTCCCACCCCCCACCACACGCACACTGTTCTATTTGCCAGATGAAATAACCCTAGTTCTTTCAGACTTTCCTCTTAAATCAAGCTTTCTAGGCTTCTAATATTTTTGTTGCTCTCCCCTGTCCATATCTTTCTTAAAGTATGGTTCCCAAAACTGGATGCCTTACTTCAGGTGAGGCCTCACCAATACACTATTCCTGTTCCTTTTTCAGCACATTCAGGGATCTTACCTTCTGGGTGTGATTGGCTCCTTGATATACTTGTTTAAATCAGCTTATATATGTCCTGGATATATTTGTTAAATATATATAATTGTGTGTAGTCATTAGCCAGATGTTCTGTATGTATTTGTTTTATCTGTAACCTAAAAGTGTTTTTGAAGCTGTTTAGAACATCTTTGGTGCAAATGCTATGATTCATATATAATCAGGTTATTAATCAACAATTTATGCATAAAATATAATTTTGAGTGGTGTCTAAAGCTGTAGGAGGTTCAATAAGAGCAAGCTCTTTTGTATGAAAAAAAATAAGCTCTGTTGTCCAGATCATTTGGGCATAACAATTAAAAAGGTGCATCCTTTCTCTCTGGACGTTCTGTTCCAGTAAGGTGTGCATGGAAGTCCTTTGAAGGAAAACTTCCTCAAATTAAGATGTGATACATATTGTAGTTAGCACAGATTTCAACAGAAATAAGTGATCTAATTGTTTTTGAACAAAGTTGCTTCTTTGAGGTTAAGGTAAAGAAATGCTTCTCAGACTGTAGTACTGGCAATTTGCCTCAAAGAGAAAATAACCAAACGCTTAGCAACAGGACCATAACAAAGCACTTTAGGAAGGAAAAATGAACATTTCATGCTATTGTGTAATTGGCATAAATGGAAGTTGCAAAGATACGCCTTTTGGACAGGGGAAAAAATTTCCTCCTTAACTATACAAACCTCCATTTTCTGTCAACATTAATAACATATTTAAAGCTAGGCAGGTCCACACAGTTGCTTTGTTTAGGAATAGACTGGGTTTTCAAAACTAGGAAAGAAGTGTGCATCCTTACCCCAAGATTACACTATATTACGGTGTCATTATAACTAAGAACCTACCTATAAATCCTGGTGGAAGTTTGTGGTGCATTGGTACCTTTAATCTCGCCCTTTTACCCCTTTCTTCTTCCCTGCCCCCCGGCTGCTGAGTGGCCATTATGCTATGGTTTTTGCCTTTTGGCCACTTAGCAGCAGGGATGTAAGCAGGAGGGCAGGGTGGGGCCTAAAGAGTGAAATTAAAGGTGTTGCTGTGCTTCAAACTTTCACTATGATTTAGTTAGGTCCTTCATTATAACCCTAACCATTAATTCCTTTTCCACCAATAAATGGTTTGGGAGCCTGATTGTTGTATGATGCACTCATGTGTTTTAATTGGGTTATTATTTTGAGATAGCAGTGCCATAATATACTGTAGACTTTACTTTTCCATTATTGTGAAGGCATTGAGAGATTCAACCCTAATTTCTGTTTATTTGATTTTTTTTAAATAATTCCAGTTATGTTCCATGAAGTTAACCTAACTGTTTCAAGTTCCGGGTTGTTATTTCAGTCTCTCCTTTTTTTTTTTCCTCAAAGTGTTTTTTTATGTCTTAAAATGAGGACATCATTTAAGACTCAGAAACCTTTCTTTAGGCTCCTAATTCATGCTAGTCACATACGACTATGTAAAGTTTCATTTTCAGATGACCAATGCATTTTCTACATGGTTGCTGAGCCGATTCCTTTTTTTTGCAAGGTTTCTGGAAAAGATGTAGGATTATTGATCAGACTGAATCCTTTAAAAAAAAAAAAATAGTAATCTGTTTCTGGTGTAGCTGTAAGCTTGAGTTTTGTGATTTTTTTTTTTAGGAATTCTATAATTGTATATCAAGATCTTTTAGACTTTGAAAGTGTACAGAATAATACATGTGGTTAATGTTTATGGAATTGCAAAATTGTGCATGATTTCAGATACCTGGTTCACTGTCTTCAGTCAGAGCTTAACAACTACATGCCTGCATTCCTTGATGATGAAAATAATCCTCAAAGGCCTAAAATAGGTTAGAATCCTTTTTTTTTCTTTCCACTAAATCAAGCTGTGTACACCTTGTAATGGACTAATTAAATGTCTTTTTTGTCGTTGATGTAAGATTTAGTTACTGTCACTAATGCCTAAGAGTTCTGTGAATATACTCTATCTAGATATTAGAGTAGGCTTTAAAATAGAAGGAAAATATTCTTTTAAAATAGAAACTTGCATAAACCTAATCACTTGGGAAGAACTGATATAACAAATTTATAGTAATTTCTATATCTTTCTGGCTAGGGACAGATACTCAAGAAGCCTGAGCTTGAATTAATTCAATCTTTGCAGGTTAATTTAACTGGCTAGGCTAAATCAGTTTTGTAACCAGACAGACATCCCAGAAATGCAGGCACATGCCTACAGTGGCTCAGGCTAGAAACCAGGGGACGCTAAAGCAGCCCTCCCTTCACTTGCACATAGCTGAGCTGAGCGGGGTGTGGCCAGGCCCCGACTCTGATTAGGGAGAAATGTAGCATTATGATCAAATTGTTGGATATAGTGGGAAAAGGAAAATGGGCTATGCAGGAGAAAGCTGTTCATTAAAAAAGGACATCTTTTACAGAATAGTAAATATGAAGAAAAACAAGGACTTAAGGAAAGGGTTCTGTTTAATAAATATAAAAGCTTGTTCTAGTGTGAAAGCCATCTTTTTTTTATATTTTTAAAAACTGTTCCACTTTAATCCTTTTTTATAACCTTTAGCTGACAAGTTATCCTAACATTATAAGCAAAAAAGTCATGGTCTTTTCAGTATTATATGCAAGCAATAGTGCTGATTTTATTAAAAATATAATGTGATCTCAACTGACAACCTTAGTTTGTGAGATTCAAATTCATGCAAAATTTAGTAGATAACAATAAGCCTTCACTAAGCAGTCAGCCATACTAGACTATCTTTCACAATAGTCTCTAGCGATGTTGGCATATTATATTTACCTTTTTAGCTACTTGAAAATACAACACAATTTTTCAAGTGAAGATGCAAGTAACATTACTTATTTGTTAAATGAAAATTTATAGTAATGCTCTTAAGTTATCAAATAAGGCTTGGGCATCAGTGACAGTGTTTTTTCCTCTGCAGTTGTGTTCTACAAATATTAATAAACTTATCTATAAAGCAGTTTCCAAGGAGAATATTTTGGTTTTCTGCTTAAATTAGTTAGAAGGGGAGTACAGAGTGTCTATTATGCAGAGTTTCAGAAAAGTAGTTGGTAAAAGGGAATAATAATATGGATGTATAAAGCATTTTTTAACATCTTTATACGTTGATATATAATATGGGGCCTCCTGTTGTCTTTGATTATGTTCTGTGAGAAGGAGGGAATCAAATCATTGAACTGTCTTTTTTTTTTTTTCTGCTAGCATGCTTAGTACTTACCAGTAGTATGGATAATTTGAAGTAGAGAGCCATGGCATACCTTATAACTTAAACAAGGATTTTTAATTTTGTGTGAATCAAAATTTTAGAACAGAAAATACGTGTATAAATAGAGGGAACTTGATATGGATCTCCGAAGTATAGATAATTGGTTAGTAAACCTTCACGCTGCAACTTTTGGATATAGATTCAGTTTTTTACTTCTAATAGCCAATAGCTTAATTTAAATAGGCTATTTTAACTGGTCCTGAACCCTAAGGTATGGTGTCTACTTACTGGTTCATTCTACAGAATAAACATGAACAGTACTAGGACTTTCACGATTCACACAGTAATACTCTAATATCAGTTAAATCAGGTTAGATGTCTCAGCCTACAGTTGTTTAAAGCATGAACACTAATTGCATACTTCATTATGTAAATGTAATTCATTTTGTGCTTTGTCTCTGTAGATGATGTCTTGCATACGTTAACTGGAGCTATGTCCCTGTTGCGACGATGTAGAGTGAATGCTGCACTAACTATACAGCTCTTCTCCCAGCTGTTTCATTTTATCAACATGTGGCTTTTTAATAGACTTGTTACTGATCCAGATTCAGGATTGTGCTCTCATTACTGGGGAGCCATCATTCGCCAGCAGTTGGGCCATATTGAGGCCTGGGCGGAAAAGCAGGGCCTAGAACTGGCTGCTGATTGTCACCTAAGCAGGATAGTGCAGGTAAGCATTCTATAATGCTTGCCTCTGAGACACATACTCCTAGTTAGGTCTGCCCCTCCCCCCTACACCTCCTCCCCCACAGAACATAGCACATTGGCACTATAATAATGTAAATCTGTTCTGAAACTCTGGATCAGTATATAGAGATAAAACTCTCTGATCTATTAATGCACCAGTTATTGAAAAAGATTATACTATCTTGATGTGTTTTTGCCAACAGAAGGAACTCAGTTTTTGCCTAAAACATCAAGTATAGCTTGGTTGAACGTACGGACAAGTAGTTGAAAAATTAAGTCTTCTTCGCATAGTATTCCTTTGATTCCCATATTGAGCCACTGTATTGGTCTTGATAACCATATTGGCTGCTTGCAGACATTAAAAAAAAATAATAAAAAAACGGTACTTTAAGTTCTACATGCTCCCATGCCAAGTCCAGTGCATGCCCAGAACAAGCAGCATTTTAGTTGGACCCAGCTTGCCCAATGTTTTTATAGATCAGGTGCTTTAGTGGGATGCTTTTGGTGTTTTTATCTAATAGCTGATTGCCTCCACTATAGGTAAAAGTGTCAAAAAGCCCTGCTGAAGCACCCAATCTATGCAGATGCTGCAGAGTGAATCAAAGTAATGTGCTGCTGCTTCTGGTAGAGTGTGGGGTGTTTTTGGCGGGGGGGGGCGGCGCATTAACATCTGCAAGCAGCCATTACTCTTAACAGCAATTCTGCTACTTGCTGCATGGCTTTCTCTCACTTCTCTGTTGATCGAGATAAATTATGAAATATGTAAGAGCTAAATTTCCATTCCCTTCTCAAATTATAATTTAATTTCCCTGTTCCTTTTTCAGGCTACTACACTGCTTACCATGGATAAGTACTCACATGATGACATTCCACATATTAACAGTACCTGCTTTAAGTTGAATTCCCTACAGTTACAAGCACTGTTGCAGAATTATCACTGTGCTTCAGATGAACCATTTATCCCAACAGTAAGTCTCTCTCTCTCTCTCTCTGCATTTACTGCGTTCTTCAACATATCCTAGCTGAAGAACAGTAGTCACTACAAAAAATGCAATTGTTGTTTGAATTTATAGTTGTAGTAATGGCATTAAATAACTGGCATTACAGTCTTTATTATAGAAAAGATATGAAAGCTGATCAAATATTTAATTTCCTTCAGTGATTTTGTGCAAAATGTTATGAGTCATTACATTAAAGCTGGTGTTGGCGACATCTTCAAGTAAGCAAATTGATGAACTTTTCTGTCCTATTTCATGTTTTTAAGGTTTCAGCTATGCAGTTACTTTAAAAACATCTAGTATTCTAAATCTTGCCTGTAAAGAAGTTTGCAAGTGTCTCTTATTTACCATATTTATTTGATTCTAAGATGAGGTTGCCCCTCCCCCCCACAGTCAGCATGGCAGGGGGGGAAAGCCCCTTGTCTTAGATTCAGGTACTGAGCAGGGGGAGGGGGCAGACAACTGCTGTGGCTTTTACTGTGGCCCTGAGCCAGGACTAATTTCTCTGGCAGTGTCCTGGGTCAGGGCTGGCGTCAGACCCAAAGCAACCTTCTCCACCCCTCCTTTTCCACCCCCCTCACCCCCACTTGCCCTTTGCAGTTGCTGCAGCTTCTCTCCCCCCACTGGGTGCATTGGTTCCAGCCAGGACTGAATTCCCTCCCAAAGACTGGAGGGAGTTTGTGGGGGTGGGAGAGGGGCAGAGATTGTGGGGAGTGGATGGCAGTGAAGAGGCAGAGATGGTAGGGAGTGGGTGAGGAGGAACAGAGACTGGGAAGCTGGGGGTAGGTGAGTACAGGTGGCTGGGAGCAGGAAGGCTGCAGGGGGGAAAAGGGCAAGGGGACCACCTGATCCCTCCCCCACAAAATCCCCCAACCGCTGCTTTCCCTGCTGTAGCAGTCGGGGGGGGGGGAAGGGGGCAATGTAAGATGACCTTCTATGCCTGGAAAATTATAACAACATTTATAATTTTTTCATATATAGAATCTAATGGGGGGGGGGGGTGCATCTCATTCAGGGTTTTCTTAGATTTGAGTAAATATGATACAGTAGTAGTATTCCTTCTCTGAAATTTTCATAGCTTAGAAATCTAATGGGTTAGAAGTGACTTCACTGTAACATGTACTGATTTCGAACGTTTGTGACTATACCTTAATGTTGAAAATAAGTGCAGTTTCCCAGACTTGTGTTAACTAAAGAACATAACTTAAACTGCTTGTTTATTGACTAGATTCTATCATTTTTTATTAATTCATGTGCTGTTAGGTTCTTCAAAGAAATATTGATCAAATTAATATCTGTAGAATCTATATGTTTCTTGGCTTTCAGTCATTATTTTAATTAGTCAGTATTTGCCCATAGCTACTACATAGTGGTATTTTGTAGGTTATAGGCTACTTGAATCGGGCTCTGTAAATTTAGCTTGTAAGGTACCACCCTGCCCTGCCTTCTACCTGACTTAATACTAACAAGTCTATCTACTGGTCTCTACCTTCTTCCACACAGTAAGTAAAAGAAAACAAAATAGCATTTATTTTTTGTCAGTTGGTTAGTCAGCCTGACTGACATAGGGGATAAATGCCAAGGTATGCAAATCCAAAAGTGTCCTGAGAACATAAAGCTTTATACAGATCTCTTCTCTGAACCATCAAATTGCAGAATAACACATTGTGGCAATGCACCTTTGGTGCCTGCCACTTGAAGGGCTGGAACAGGCAGTCGGCAGGTGCTTGATTAAGGCAGCCATTTTCAAACTTAAGCCAGGCAGACAGAGGCAGCAGTTTGGTGCCAGCCTCTGGGGAAGTAACATCACCCAGCTGAGCTACTGCTTCTGGAGCAACTTGGAGGTAAGGGCAGGAGGCTCCTCGTCCTGGGCATGACCTGAAATTGCACCCTGCTGGGGCTGGGGAGACCTGGAGGGGCTGCCCGTGGCAGGACAATGTCATTCAAATACCAGGACCTCTAACCTCCCCAGTGAAAGGCGGGTAGGGGTGCTTTAGTAAACCCAGCCCCCACAACATTGTGGGTACGAGGGCCAGGCATGATTGCAGCTACCTGAGCCCTACATGGGTGTAAGATCCCAGAGGCCCCAGGGAGGGGGCAGTTGTTTCGCCCAGAGAAAGTAGGCAGTTGTGTGGTCCCAGAGAGGGGGCAGTAGTGTAGCCCTAGGGAGAGGGCATGAGAGCAGAAGTGGCCTGCACAGACTAGGGGGTGTCTTAACGACCCAAAGGACTGTGTGTAATTCAAGTGCTGAGTAGGGCTGAAGGGACTGCCCGAAAAAGGGCCAGTATGGTCCCTATGTTCAAGAAGGGGAGGAGGGAGAAACCGGGAAACTCTAAGGCCAGTTAGTCTCACCTCTATCCTTGGGAAAACTCTGGAAAAAATCATTAAGGATCACATTTGTGGGAGCCCAGCAGGGGAAATAATGCTGAAAGGAAATCAGCATGGGTTCATTGCAGGTAGATGCTACCTGACTAACCTTGTTTCTTTTTGTGACCAGTTCACAAAATGCTTAGACGCAGGAGTCGAGGTGGTTGTCATCCACCTAGACTTTAAGAAGGTCTTTGATATGGTATCTCATTCTGTTCTCATAAATAAACTGACAGGCTGTGATGTAGATGATTACATGGTCAGGTGGTTGGCAAATTGGCTTAGAAGTCGCACCCAGAGAGTGGTGGTGAACGGGTCGATATTGACCTGGAAAAATGTGAGCAGTCCTGGAAGACTCAGTCCTTGGACCGGTGCTATTCATTGTCTTCATCAGTGATTTGGACAAGGGCATGGAGAGCACCTTGTCCAAGTTCACAGATGATACCAAATTATGGGGCAAAGGTAACACACCAGAGGGTAGGGAACAGATCCAGGTGAATCTGGACAGGTTGGCAAAATGGGCAGAACGAAATAGGATTCAGTTCAACAAAGACAAGTGCCAAGTGCTGCACCTGGGCAAAAAGAACCACAAACAAACTTACAGGTTGGGGGATGACCTTCTCAGCAGCACAGCAGTGGAAAGGGATCTTGGAGTCATAGTTGACTCCAAGGTGAACATGAGTCATCAGTGTGACGAAGTGATCAACCAAGGCTAACCGCACTTTGTCATTCATTAGCAGATTCATGATGAACAGGTCCAGGGAGGTGATGCTTCCTCTCTATGCAGCAGTGGTCAGGCTGCAGTTGGGGTACTGTGTCCAGTTTTGGGCACCACACTTCAAGAGGGATGTGGAAAATCTTGAGAGGGTTTAGAGGAAGGCCACTCATACAGTTAGAATCCTGCAGGCAAGGCTCTACGGGGAGAGACTGAGAGATCTAGATCTCTTCAGCCATCACAAGAGAAGGCTGAGAGGTGATCTTGTAGCTGCCTATAAATTCATCGGGGGAAGGCAGCAGGGAATAGTAGATGCTCTATTTACTAGGGCACTCCCTGGAGTAACTAGGAACAATGGTCACAAATTGATGGAGAGCAGATTTAGGTTGGACATTAGAAAGAACTTCTTCACATTAAGGGTTGCCAGACTGGGATGGGCTTCCAAGAGAGGTGGTGCTCTCCCCTACCTTGGAGGTCTTCAAGAGGAGACTGCACAAGCAACTAGCTGGGGTCATCTGACCCCCAGCACTCTTTCCTGTGCAAGGGCAGGGGGTCAGACTCAATGACCTACTGAGGTCCCTTCTAACCCTAACATCTATGAAGGGCAGCACATGGCCCAACCTCCAAGTAATAACATCAGTGGTACAGTGAAGGCCGTAGTGAGAGTGCATAGTTGGAAGGCCCCAGTTGTAGGGCTTGAGTTGAAGCCCCAGGTAGGGGGTGGACAGGCCAAGGTTAGTCTATAGATGCCTGAGGCCACAATTGAGCCAGAGGCCAAGTGTGTGGCTCGGCCTGGGAGTCGGGGCAAGTCACGACCCCAGTAGGTCCTCAGACATGTTGAGGCTGCATGATTGGATCAGAGGGAGACCCCAATAAGTCCTCAGACACTGAAAGACCAAGTTAGGGTCCAAGTGTAAGAACTTGTTCTGATGTCGTCTGCGAGGCATGGGCCACAGTGTAGGGATGGTACAGAGCTGTGGATAGTGCCCCCTGGCATCAGGGCATACAATGGGCAGCCTCCTGCATTTACCACCAGTTTATTTAACCAGCAAGTCGTGGCAGGAAAGACTGGGCGGACTGCTCTACATAAACAGATGGGCGGGCCGATGCGAGACTTGGGTCTGAGATGGCCCCTTGTCACATGAATTCCCACAACAAGGTATTATTTTTTTTTCTCTTGCATGTCAGTGCATTATATTTTAATCTGTTTTCTACCTTCTTTGACTATCTTATCAGCTTTCAAGTTACTCAGGAAGTTAACTTGATTGAGGAAGTATAGAGGGTATTTACAATCATTACTTACTACTTAATACTTGGACACCTCCCAGTCCCTTCAGGATATTCAGCACATCCTTGTTACATCCCCGTGATGTGTTTGACAATCTTAAGGCAGCCAATATGCAGATAGAAATATTCTATACTATTAGATGACTCTTCTAATATTAGAATCTAATATTTTATATTCTGCATAAACTTACCTTCTGTGGATTCCTTCAAAAATATATATTTGAAGTAAGAGTTTGCATCATTTGTAAAGTTATAAATATGTTAAGAATTGTCACTGGGTACTGTGGCAGCCACATTCTACTGGATATTATAAAAACCTTTGGAAGGATTTAATATGGTCTCTTGTGAACTTTGGAGATTCACAGGAAGAAGCCCTTGTCCTGCACATCCTAAGAAATGTGGAACAGGTTGTTCTGTATGTAGCTAAATAGTTCCATTTTTTTTAAATGAAAATTATTTACTTTTTTTGTTGTGTTTGGTTTGATTTTATTTTTTTTACAAGCCACCAGAGTTCTGAAATATGGAAGTAAATAGCCTGTTATGAGTTTTCCACTTTTCTATAAATACAGATGAATTATTTTATATAAAAAGATACTGAGTTTGCTACTCACGTCTAACAGAAAATGCCAAAATTAAGGTTGTACATGACTCATCCTCTTTGGGCACCTGTATTTTAGTATAGTTTTTACATGATCTCTACCATTTTTCAGGCAGATGTTTTACAGAAATTTTGTAGAAGATGTTCATTATTGAATTAATTTAAAAGACAACATTATGAGATGTTTCACAAAGTTAAAGCATAAAATTGTGATGCATTAAATTTGATAAACATATAAAGGTGTAACCTACAGTGCATCTGTGCATAGGATGTAGAATGATGGTTATTATGGTTGTGCAAAAGTTTTATAAATGCTTTAACTTTGCAATCTAATGTCTTGGCATAGGCTTTTAAGCAGTGTGATAAAAGTCCTAACAGTTACAATGTCCTTTTGTCGTGTGTCCAGGAGCTTATAGATAAAGTAGTAGCTGTCGCAGAAAATACAGCTGATGAACTAGCTCGTAGTGATGGCAGAGAAGTTCAGCTGGAAGAGGATCCTGATCTACAGCTGCCTTTTCTTCTGCCAGAAGATGGCTATTCATGTGATGTTGTCAGAAACATCCCAAACGGTTTACAAGAATTTTTAGATCCACTGTGCCAGAGAGGTTAGTCCTGCTAATGTTGTGCCATTATAATAGGGTTATCTTTCTCTAGTACAGTACAATAACATAGAACTTGAAATATTTTTAGAGGTATTTACACATCTTTTTAAAATTTTTTCCCCTTTTCACAATGTCTTTAAATCTTCTTCATTATCCTTTGCTTTGTTTTCATTAGGCTATTTAAATTTGCCTGTGCAGGAAATTAGCAGTGTTTATATTGGCATTTTGTTTTGACTGTGCTGTCTCCACACTGTTTCAGAAGCTTTATTAATATACTTTTTGCTACCTGAGCAGTAAAATGATAAGTAGGTCACCAAGGGAACTTGAATTTTCTGTGTTTGAAGTTTACAGTGTCAAAGAACTATTTACTAACCACGTGCATTAAGGTTTTTGTACTTATTGTACACAAAGTGAAGCATTCCCTCTGTTCTTGGTTGGATACTGCAGAAATGAAAAAGGGCAGAAAAGACTGTAGAAATGACATAGAAGAAAGTTGGCACCACATGCCTGCATCTCTGATGTGAAGTAGTGGGATGCATAGTTACACCACTATCAATGGCAGAGAATGAAGGATGCCCATTTTTATAATTAATTGATTTCATGTAGAATACTGCGACTCATGTTTTAGTCCGTATCTATTAAATAGTGACAAGAGAACACGATAAAATAATTATAAGCTTCCTTTAGAATGTATTAGAAAGCACTAGAGCCTAAAATACAGCTTTTTTTACTTGATATGAAATAATGTTCATTATGTAAGAATATGATAGAAGTACAAAATTGTTGTAGTGTTGGGAAATTTATATCCTATCAAGGTAGTGGGCAAGAAGGAGAAAAAAATAAGCATGTGTACTTGGGTGAAATGAAATACAGGCATTAGTAACAGGAAAAGGCAAAGCAGAAGAGAAGATTGGATCTTCACATTTTTTTACTTTCATCCCTCAGGCCCAAAAGTTCACTTACCAGGAGAACAGGTTGTCACATGATATTACCTTTCAGCCATATCTCCAGCTGCCAAATTGCATTAAGAAATGTCTGAAAGTCTGTTTACATTTCCCATAATCAGTTCTTCTGTGTAAGCAGTTATAGTTTCCACAGGGATGTCATGATGCAAAACTAAACACAGTACTCCCAATGTGGCCTCACAAGTTCTGAATAGAGGGGAATAATCACTTCCCTTGACCTACTGACGACACACCTACCAATGCAACCCAGTATGCCATTAGCCTTCTTGGCAACAAGAGTACACTGCTGACTCGTATTTAGTTTATTATCTGCTGTAACCCCCAGGTCCTTTTCTGCAGAGCTGCTGCCCAGGAGTCAGCCCCCAGCCTATACATGGGATTGTTCCATCCTAAGTGCAGGACTTTGCACTTGTCCTTTTTGAAACTCATGAGAGAGACTTTTTGTCCCAATCCTCAAATTTGTCTAGGTCTCTCTGAATCCTAGCCCTACCCAGCATATCTACTACTCCCTCCAGCTTGATGTCATCTGCAGATGTGCTGAGGGTACACTGTATGCCATCTTCCAGTTTGTTGATGAAGACATTGAACAAAACCGTTCCCAGGATCAACCTAGTCAAAACTGTCCCCAGGCACTCCACTTGATACTGGCTGCCAAGTAGACATTGAGCCATTGATTGCTACCTTCTAAGCCCAATGCACCAGCCAGTTTTTTGTCCATCTTACAATCCATTCATCCAATGGACAGTCAGCTTGGTGCATGGAGAGACCCATATCAGGCTCTGCAGCATCCCAGCTCTAGGCTCCTCATGTCCTGGAAACTATAAAACCACATGCAGTCCCCAGCTGGGTGTTACATCAGGTCTATAAAGTCCCTGTCTACACATTCAGTTTAAGGCATGATACAGATGAGCCACAAAGTTGTTCCATGTTGTGTGGAGTAATTTTGTGGGTTTTTTACTACACTATCATGCCTTAAATTGAGTGGCACTTGTGGCCAGGTTACTGTTTAAGATGCAGTTTGCCTGTTAGTCGCATCTAAATGTAACATGGGTCAGAGGCCTATGGTAATACCCCAGTGTGTAAGCTATTTGGTTTTGTTTGTTCCACCAGTTATTTTTTTTTGTGAATTTTCTATTTCTCTTCTAGGCTTCTGCAGGCTAACACCTCATCCACGTTCACCAGGGACTTGGACAATATATTTTGAAGGTGCAGACTATGAAAGTCACCTGTTACGTGAGAATGCTGAGCTGGTAGGTATTCAGTGTTTGTAATAGCTGACAGAGAAAGTAATATGAAAGCTTTCTGCAAAATAGTCCTGTAGACAGACCAGGAAACTTTTGTGTTGTGTTGGGAACAACTTCTTGTTTATAAATGGCAGAGAAGCCAACTAGGAGAAAGGTCTTGTTGATTTTCTGCTTACTAATCATGAGTTGGTTAAGAAAGAGGAGTTGGGTGACAGAGTGATCAGAAACGTGTGATTCCAGAAGGAAGGAAACACTGGGACAAACTTCTTAGAAATGTTGTGGAATCTCTATTACTAGAAGTTTTTAAATGCACATTAGACACTCTTGTCTGAAATGGTATATGTGGGAAGATTCTGCTTTGAGCAGGGAATAAGCTTGATGATCTCTTGAGGTCCTTCTAGCTGTATTTTCCTATGATTTTATGATTGTGAAGAAAAGATGCAATTGTTTAATACATGGATCTGCAGGATGAAAAATCAGTTTGAGGAAATATTTTAAGATCAAAGATATGCCAGTGTTTTCTCATCTTTGTCATAATGTGCATCATAATGTAAACTATTTTTCCAATCGGAAGCAGAAGGCAAAAAACCTTTATTTTAAACATTGTAAAGTATTTGCAAAGTATATTTTTCATCTCTGGATGGGGTAGCCTATGCTGTTCTGCCTGGGGCTTGATAAATTAGTAAAAATCAGTGGATTAGTTAAACGTTCAGTACTGAATTTTCAGTTACCTTTCTGTTCAACAAACTCTGAACCCATAGACTTTTCTTGATCCTTCTTAAGGCTGGTGCAGAAGTGCAAAGGATGTGACAATTCCTGCTAAGGGGATTCCATACCAAGAGATTTGGTCAGGAGGGTAGAAACTGTCATTTAAAGGGACTTCCAAGCAGAGGCATAACTGGTAACGTTTGCTCCCTGTACAGCATGTAAGTCATGTCTCAGTAGCTGTTGGTTCCCTCATCAGCCTGCTGACTGTGCCAACACTTCTCCATCCAGCAGAAACATCTCCCATAATGCAGAAGGTGGTGGTGTAGGGTGTTAGGCTGATGTGGGGATGAGGACTACTGGGACGTGAACCCCTGTGAGCTCCACCACTGTGAGTCTCCCATTCCTGCTCAGTATGGCCAAAGCCTCAAGCTGGTCCCAGCATCTTCCCAAGTGTCGCCAATTTATATTGCAGGCAGCAGTGGTCAACAAACTGCCAGCTGTATTTTGCTAAGACCATGATGTCCCCATGCAGTGACCTGAAGAACCTTTGTGCTTCAGTGACATGGCAAATGCAAGTTAAAAATAACTTCAGTGACTGAGCGAGCCTGGCCTGCCTTGGTCCAGATATAGGCTTGGAGAGTATTGGGTCTTACTTAACAGGCATCTGGGCCTAATATTGAGTGGGTGAATATAGAAGATAGCATAGCAGACACATTCTTTGGGGTTTTGGGTTCTGTCACATTCCTTCATTTTCTCTGTTACCTCCGGTGATTAACAAGTATTAAATCAACATAGAGAAAATTGTCTCACTTCTAGAACTAGTGAAATTTGATACTTGTCCTTCGAGGTAATAAGTGACTGAAGGTTTTATTCCATATTCATCATACCAAGAAAGCTGTGGAATAGACTGGTCTGTGGTACACATGCAAGGCTGAATGAATTGACAAAAATAAAAATCAGGATAGAGGATCTAACTTGCACTGTTGCTGCAGTCTATCCAGGAGACTTGATATCAGTGGATATGAGAGACTTACCTCAGTTTTATAATAGGGCCCATTCAACAACTGTTTCTTCAACTTACCTATGGCAATTGCCATTATCAGAAGAAAACATCACATCTTGGTCTGACTTTGTCTTCCCCAACTATTCAGGTGGTCAAATGGAAGATATCGGCCAAAAATCCTTTCCATTCCATAGGCATTCATCGAGATATTAATAATAGTCCAGTTGATTTGCATATCATGACTTACCTGCACTTAGTTGATACGCTGTTCATGTTGCAGTGAACACCAGTGCATTTGGTTGGCAGGGTCTCCTACCTAAAGTCTGCTTATTTATCCCAAGTTACCCTATTTTGAAACAGCTAGCATGGCACTGAGTGCAAAGCCCTAAAGATGGGATACACCTATAAAGTAAACAGCTCTTGGCCTCGTACAAGCATTCCACCAACAGACACAGCAAGGTGTTGGAAGAAAAGTTTAGACAATGCCCTTGGAAACAAGGAAGTTCCGGCATTTCTGGATTTCTTACAAAATGGCCCGAAGCCTCTCATTTCATTAAACTATCCTGCAAATGGAGACTCAGTTGAGACAAATGTTGTTGAGGCTTCTTGTATGTCTAGACAACACAAAAATGAGGTGTATCTTTCTTTTTTGTATAGTATTTTAGAAGCTAAAATTTTCATTATTTGAAATTTACTTCTGGTGATAGTCTGTAAAACTTTATAGTGCTTGTCTTGCCTTGTGTTAAACTGTCTGATCAGAGAGGAACTGATAGATGGAAGCAGTGATAAAGCATTCTGTTTCCCAGAGTCTTGTGGCTTTCTCCTTGATGTAGTGTTTTTGCAGAAGTCTTTCATTTTTTTTCCAGTGGCTTAGTACAGTTATGAAGCATTCTCATGCTTCCATTTAAATCAATGGAAAAAGCTCCTAAATAAAATGGAAGCAGGCTCCATTTTGGTAGAGGCATTTGATATGTGTGCGCTAATATAATCTTATCTTAAAATATCCTTATTTTTATAATATTTTAACTTGACCACAATGTATTAATATTTCTGTTAATAATGACATTTTCTATAAATTAAAATATATATATATATATATATATATATATATATATATATATATATATATATATATATATATATATATATATATATATATATATAATACTACACATTGCAGAAGAATACAATTATTTCTATAAATAATTAAATTTGAATATTCTTTGATTTGTTTTTTAAAATAGTGTAACCCCGTCATATGAAACTTGTCAAGATATTTTTTTAATGTCATCTTTAGAATTCTGTATCTGACCCAGATGTACATTCTGTTTATAGTCTTTATTAACTTTAAAATGTCACAAATCAAGAGAAAAGAACATTTTTGATAGGCTGCATAACTTTGGCAAAGTTCTGAGTACAAATGTAATACTGATTACTTTGATATCTATTAATGTTAATGAAGTGTTACAGATTTTAAAATTATAATGAAAATTAAATTTATTTGCAGAAGGATCTCTGGATGTAATCTCCTTTGCTGTATAAATCATTTTTGTTTTATTGATTTATAGAGTGGCCATTTTGTGCAGTCTTGCCATTTGTGCTTACCTCTCTCTACTTTTTCTTCTGGTAGGCTCAGCCTTTGAGGAAAGAACCTGAAATCATCACGGTGACACTAAAAAAACAAAATGGAATGGGCTTAAGCATTGTTGCTGCTAAGGTATGAAAATAATGTCTCATGAACTGATCAAAATGACAATGTTATTTACTTGCTATGAAAATGTACTTGCATCATGCACTTGCCTAGAGTACATTTATGTCATATTACCTTAGCTGCAAATTCCTGTTCTGTAAAATATACAGACTGTGAACAAAATAAAGGAAATGGCAACTCAGAAAAATAGAACCTGGAAATTTCTATATTCCTATAATGACATTTTGGACTTAATTTCTTAAGTTGGTACTTCTAATGTTATAATCTCATCAGATACTTTGGATTTGATTGGGGGTTACACAAATATGTAGCAAAAGTGCTTTGAGGAAGAATAGTAAATTCTGAAAAAGTGTATAGATGTCTTTTATAATTTGGTATGGATTAAAATGTTTAAATGAATTAAGGAAAAACCAGCCTGCAAACCAACTAAATTTTATATTTATTTTGCGGAGTGAAGAGCTTGTTTGCACCATATTTTATTGCCTGAATTGCTTTGGTTTCACTTGTTTTTCATTTTGATCTTAAAATACTGTCTGCAGAATAGGTTGCCCAAAAGGAGGGAGGGACCCTTTTACTTTGTCATATTGTGGTGGTTATTATATGCTAGTCTTGGTTGTGGTAATGTGAAGTACATGCACACAATTCCAGCTGCCATATGGAGGACTCCCCCACTCGGGTACATCTGAATTTTAAATTTGTAGTGTAATTTATGTAATCAGTGTTTGAAAGTCTCAGACATTTTTAGGTAACAGAGAGACTCTCATGTGATTCTTTTTTTTTACTGTGTGGGGGATGAGCTTTATCAAAGCAATTAAGTCCCCTTTCCCAAAGAATTTATGGACTAGACACTGTTGTACTTTTTTTAAGGTATTTGGTATAGATCAGTACTTCTAAACAATATCCATCTTTTTGCTGAAACACGTTTTATTCCTGTTATTTACAAAGGTGAAGGTAAGTTTTGGATGCATGTGTATCTAAAGTTCATCTTAGCTTTGAGAGAGACTGTGCTCAAAATCTTGAGAAATTTGAGGCAAAAAATTTCTTTCAGTAGAGTTCTTATATGATGTAGTAGGCTTAAGTCTGAGACACTGGAAATTCATGACTTTAGCATGCACCAGATTAACTGCTGATCAGACTTCTGCATTTCAGTTCAGTGTTCAAGATGAAATTGGGTACCTGAAGTGGAATTTTCTATGCTAAAGTGTTGTCCTATTGATTTTTCTCATTTGAAGAGCAGAAGAGTATGAGAAGTGGGAAACTTGCAGTTTTCCCTGGAACTGATTTGTCACATGCACATTTTAAATTAGCTTGACATCACTAATTTACAGCAGCAGTACATAAGTGCCACTGTGGAGCATCCAACAGGGTTTTTTTAAAGAAGCTGAAGCTTTAAGAAAAAATGTTATAAGAAGCAGAAGTTATGTTTAAATGTGTAGAATTATCTAGGAATACATAAAATCTTTTTTTATATCCAACAGTAGGCTGCCATCTACCAGATGAGCATTAGGTATGCAGAAGAGATTATCTTGCACTTCCAGTTTCAATTTAATTGGGTTATTTTCCAGTGGCTGTTTAGAACAGAGAATTGCTTTTGGACATAGTTGTTAGTGCCGTTTCCATTTCATAAGAACAACACAAGGTTCAGGAAGATTGACAGACAATGAACTTTCAAACTTGAACAGAAAAGGGAATTGGCAAAGTTAATAAATGGTGTTTGAGAAGCTTTGATAGTGATTATATGTTTTTACTTTTCTGTTAACTACCTTGTTCTAGTGACGCTTGACTTCTCCAGTAGAACTCGGGTCATGTATCTTGCACTGGTACTGGAATTGAAATTCCTTGGTTTTTTGACCCCAGAAAATGGGAAGGAAAGACAGAAGCGTGCAAGTTAAAGTATTTTAAGAGTTTTAAAGTTTTTAGAGTGTGTCAGAGTGGAACTAATTGGCTGTTGCATTTTCACATCAGGGTGAGCAATGTTAATATTTTAGCTACCGTAATCTGCTTTAATTGACTATCCTTTCCCCCCCCCATGTTTCTCTCTAGAATAAGAAAATCAATTGACATTCAAACTCCATATATTTGTGCATACCACAGACCCCAGAATAAGACATGCATCTTGCTTTGGGAAAGCAGAATGAAGAAGAAAAGATTTATCTTCAGGCATTCTCTCTATAAAAGCGCCTCAGCTCAAGCTCTAACTCCATCATGGCCTCTGCCAAATTGGCTGCTGCTGATTTGCCAGCGGCTCTGATGGGGTTAAGCCTTGAGCAGCAGATTTTGCAAAGGGAGAGAATACACAACGTGGAGCAACGCATGCTGTCCCTCCCAAATGCCACCAGAGCCTAGCACAGAGCCAGTCCACAGCAGCTGTTCCAGTGTCTCCTGCCCCCATTTTGGTCTAGAAATCACCATCTTCATTTAAAACATTCACCCCAATTATGGATGGCTGATTTTTTTTTTTTTTGGAGGAAAAGTGTGCTTGGTATACACGTAAATACAGTATTTTTAAAGTGCATTTTAAATACAAGAAATAAGGATTTGTCTTTATATGAAAAGAAGATGCACTTCCTTTTCTGTGCAGAGGGCCCTAGTTTGATGGCTGGTCCCAGTTTTATTTCTTGGTCCCTTAAGTTCCATTGTGTGAGGTATTAAAAAACGAAAAAGTAACAAATGAAAATTACAGTGATTGATCAGCAGGTGGCACTGCTCCAAATAAAGCAATACTTTACTGTGTTAGAGATGCTCTTATACCTGCAACTGCTTAAGCTTTTACTAGGAGCATTAAGAAGTGCCGCACTGGGTCAGCCAATGGTTAGTCTAGTTTAAACAGCAGCAGGGATGGGTATTTTAGAGCAGTATTTCCCAACCAGTGTGCTGCGGCACAAGTGTGCTGTCAGAAATGAACAGGTGTGATGCAGAATTTTGCCATGGCAACGAGCTACAGTAGGTGTGAGGATGGGGAATACCTTAACAGGTGTGCTGCAGAAAATTTTTAGTGATGTTAAGTGTTGGGTGGAAAAGGTTGGGAAACTGCTTCAGAGGGAGAGCCTTGACTTGGGTATCCGTCTCCTGGCCTCAACTATCATTGCTTTAGGTATGCCAGAGGAAACATCTCCATTTGTTCTGTTTAATACGTGATAATGTATATGAATATAGATAGCACTTTGTCTCAAATGACAAAAGTATAGCATTGCATGCCATAATGAGAGGAGTCATTCTAAGCTTGACTTCTTTTGAATGAAAATTACTAACTGAAGCTAAACCTGCCTAGTTGTCACTTGGCAGAAGAAAGAGGGCTGTAATGTAGGGCCATGGACATCCTTGGAGAAGAGAAAGTAATTCTCATAATCTCAAAGATTAATTTAAAAAAAAAAAAAAGAAAGGAAATGATTTCTACTCTTCCGTTCCCTTACCTTGCACCAAAAAATCCACAATTTGATGGCTATTGCTAGAGCCCAACATCTAAGTAATATACTTATGTATTCATATATGTTTAAAGTTTTTCTGCTCGTGTCATGTGTGCAACTTCTTGTTGTGGGACAGTGGTGCTTAACCTTCAGGCCCCGTGGCCTAGATGAGTCATGTGAGGCAGGTCAGCAGGCCAGATCCCACAGGCTGAATCTAGGTGAAGTCAGCACATGAGATTGGTCGATGGTTGCAGTCAGTTGTGTCAGCCTGGCCCTGCACCCCAGATCTAGCTGTGGAGCAAGCCTACATGTTGGATCCACCACTCTCCCGCTGCCAGATTTCTAGACCCATGAGGAGCTCTGCAGGCTGGATTTGTTCCATGGACAAAAGATAAAGCAATACGGCTGTAGGAAAATCTATGAAAATGCCAGTTTCCAATAGTAAAGTTTTCTGAAAAGTTTCCTAATTAAGAACATTTTTTTTTAGTTACAGAGTTGCTGTCACTTCCTTTTACTGAAGGAATTTATTGTGGAATAATTTGTGTAAGTTAAGGCTAATGTTAAAAACAATGTTGAAAGCAAAAAATAATAAAACTTGAGTTGGAGTCTTCGGCACCTGTTTGTCCCTATGATGGATGATTTTAATTTGTTGTGTGAAGGATTACAGGCACCAGTGGTAGATTTAAGCGGTGGAGTGGAGAAAAGAATAATGAAAACAGTTATTCAGTCACTAAGGAACAAACTATTTGGACCTCCTTCCACTTAATCACAGACAATGACATTAAGAGCTTTAGTCTTAATTCCAGTTTTAATATTTTATATTGTACTTTATTGTGACAAACAAGCTATGAAAATATCTGGTATGTGCAAAATGTAAATTTTCTAAAATACAGATTCTACCATCAACATGTACTCTATTCATGTACTTTTTCATTAAAAGCCAGTGGCTTTCTAAGTCGACACTAATTTTTTGAGCAGCCATGTAACAAGTGAGGGGGGTGGTGTGCATACTGAATAAAAGTTACTATTAGTACTTAAACAATTGTTTCAAGCTTAAGGAGTTATTAAAATAATTTTAAAGTTAGGGGAAATACCTTGCAGCATCCTTCTTAAAAACCTTTGTGATTTAAAAATCTTAAACTTTGCAGGTGATCCATTGATGCAGTGAAGGAAGCTTAACTGTTACCCCCACCCTTTGTACAGTTTTTTTTTTTTTTTTTTTTTGTACTAAATCTTTTTGAAGTTTTACGTCTGCTAGCATTATTGTAGGGACATTGATTTTTAAGGGATGGAGGGAGTGGTTGGGGAACAGGGTCTGCACTGCTTTTTGAGACTGTGTTTAGAAGTGGTTGCTCTAACCCTGAAAGATGTTTTGATGTTAAGAGCTGCCTGACTCCTAGCCACACTGTGGTTTCATTTTATGAAATCCAGATGATTTGGAAGCAGTATGTGCATGCAGTTTACTTTAAAAATATATCACTTTTTGGGGGGTTTAGCATGTGACTTTCTTACCCATCTGTGGGCCAGCACATTACTTCCTGTTTAATTTGGAGGTTTTTGTCTCTTGTACAAAAGGCCCCCTTTTTTGTTTTTCTTGCAGTTTTCAAAGTTTAATAAAGCTCCTAAAGTAAATGAAAGTAGGAACGGGATACTGATTACGTAAGAGTCTGAATATTGTATTGGTTATAGCTAGTGTGATAAATGCCATACAGTGTCATAGCATCCAGCTCAGAATTATCTTGATGGGTGTCTTGGAAAATCCAGCAGACTGTATTGCTGGTTGCTCTTAAGGGCTGTGAGAGAAGTGGAGAATTGTTTCTTTTTTCTTTCAAGGATCTGTAGTCCCGGAGATCAAAATGTGGTTTTCTGTTGTTGGAAGAACAGAATCCGTGGTAAGTTTGTTCAGGGTTCTGTTGGGACTGTGTTTCTGTTCAGTTTTAAATGTTTTCTCTGTACTTTTTTCCTGCACTCTTGCTTGTTTAGACTGGTCAGTAATTACTTGTTCATGTAACAGCCATTTAATGTAGCATGCAGTTGAATACAGTCAAAGTTTATTAGTTAACTTTTGAAAAGTCAGAAGGAGAAAAGCTTAAACTATTTTCAAGTTCGTTCTTACACGTTTCTCTAAAGAAGTGGTGGTGACAGCTTTTAACTTTTATTGTTCAAGTATCCACAATAATTACTACCATTTCTCTGTGGAAGAGCATGAATAGCATGTTTTGTGATATGTCTGCTTGTCATATTACTTGGCTTTAATCCAGATTCCTCTACAAATCCGTTTTCCATTTGTAAAATCTTGTAAAAATAATTAAAATTGACATCCTAAACAGTATTAAGAGATTTCAATACTCTGTAGACCTGGTCTGTGACTAGAATAAAAGACTTTCCAAATGTACTCCAGTTAGGTTCTGTCTTGAACTTAATGTATGTTTATTGAGTAGATAAATTTAAATCCATTCAGATTGCTACTGTATAAAAGAAAGGTGGATTTCAAAGTATTTGGCCACCACAGTAGAGCAAACATTAGTTAGAGGAGTCTGCAGGTTAATGAATATAATAAATCTTATAATTTAAGTATTTTAAGGAGTTAGGTCCCCATATCCCTCAATCTCAGTAATTTTCTTATAACCATAAGGGTAAACATTAGTCTCAACAGAGTCAGGAAAAACATCATTTCATTTCAAATGCAAACATAAATTAATGCTCCCTGTGAAAACAGGGCAATTGGATAGAGTATTTCCATTGAATTTACTTGAAATAGTGATAAAATGATAATCTGCTTCCTGGTTTTCAGTTTTAAATTAGAATTTCAAAAATTAATTGTGACAGATGTTGCAAGCAAGTCATAGAAAAACAGATTATCCATCAGAAAGAAAAGTTAATAGTATCTTAACTGCATACTCTTAATTGTTATGTAACTTTATTTTTTGAAGATAAATTAATTGGCATCTGCAATGTCATTTTCCAATATAAAATGCAAATTATTTATTTCCTCAGCAGGTTTTGTATTTCACTGGATTGTCTTTGATATTAAAATGTCTGTTTTAAAGAGTGATTAACAGTTTTTGAGAATAAAATATTCCTTATTGCAAATTCTTTAAGTGTATATTGGTGTCGTCTCTTCAGATCTGCAGTATTTCTAAGATTTCACATTCTGTCCGTTTTCACAAACCCGGATAGTTTAGTGTTGCAGCTCTTCAGTTTGACAGCAGAACATGGTTTCTCTTTCCCTATTATTTGAGGCCTCACATCTGGCTCAAGCAGGAACTAAGATTTTCACAAATTCAGGTTGAGATTTTTATGTTGCAAATCGGTCATCCAAACATTTATTTTAATGTGGTTGGCTGAGAAGACTTTCTGGAATTGAGTTGCTTGCAAAATAAGGGAGATATGCCAGCTCTACCCATACCATAGCAGCTTCAGTATTCAGGCACTTCCTAGTGCATGAAAGAATTTTGGCATTTAGGCAAGTTCTCCCTCTCCCCTCAAAGACCTTTCAGCTACCCATGATGATGATATAGCATCTTAAACTTATGATTCATACTTCTAAAAAATCTCAAAGCATTTTCTACACATTTACCAATTATGCATGTAGAAATAGTTAACAGTGAAGAGTAGTTTCAACTATCATGCACATGGTTACTTAACAGCACAAAGCAACACTACATCCTGTTTTTTACTGTATCTGCCCAAGACTGCAGAGTGAATTTATGTTGATAGAATGTAATTATCTCTGCTTCAGTTTAGCTAGAAGAGTGGGGCTAAAGCCTATCTTTTGCAGAAGAGCATTACAATTATTTGAGGACCTGCCCAATTATGTGTTGTCAAAAGACACCACAACTAGCTCATAGTGATGGCTGAGCTATTAGTTCAGTGTTAGCTCAGAAGGAAATGTCCTTTCACAGCATCTGATGAAGTGAACTTGGATTCATAAAGCTTGTGCTATGCATATATATGTAGTATTTAGTTAGTTTGTAAAGGTACGGGCCTACCCTGTCTTCTAATTGACTTCAGACTAACATGGCTAACCTGTCTGATGAAAGTGTGCTGCTAAATTTTCAGTACCACTTCTGCTGGATGGCATGACTCCAGATTTCTCTCACTGCTTAACCAACTTGAGTATTAGTTGCCAGTATATGCTAAAACATTAATCTCATTTCTAAAGCTGAGCCCAGAAATGCCTGATAACAATACTTTCTTGCTTTGAAAGTGCATACAAAGGGTGAGATAAGTGAATTGCTCCAAACAGAATAAATTGGTAGATCTCTTGCAGAAGTTGGGGAAAGCCTTTGTTAGTTTGTTAAACAACATGATCTGATTCCTGTCTCTTACAGATTGTCACATTAGGTATTTCCTCCTCTATTTAAATAAACGTTGAGCAAAGCTCTCAAGTAAAGTTTACCAAGTTTTCTGCAGACTCAGTCTAGTGATTTTATTCTCCTTGTTTACTCCTGGTATTTTTCAGATGTCTTAAAGTTCAAGTAGGTAAAAAACAAAACAAACAAAAAAGCATGGTTAGTTGTAATCTTTGAAATGGTTTGCTTTACAGTTAGCAAGAGATACTAATTCTCTTTTTTTATTCAAAGGATTGTTTGGAATTAATCAGTTTCTAGAATATGTTGAGACATTTAATTTGTGTAGGTAATCAGCTCTATTTTTACACGGAATAGAGGAAATCACCTGCTTCCATTTGTATTTACTTATATGCTATATTAGAATTAATAAAAAAAAATAGATCAGACGAGGATCATCATGCATTGCTTTAGTAATAGAAAAGTATCATATTATTATTGATAATTCAGTTCCCTTTTATCTGCTTTGAAAAGCAAGTATTATGAAGACCTAGGTGTGAGGTCTGTTTGCGTGACTGGTATCTTTATTGGAAACCTTTTATAACCGATGCATGCCCTGAAACAAACTAGTATTCTCCTGCCCCAGATTCTTAGATTGAGAACGTTCAGCAGATTCACCTGATGCATTGTATTCTTCTGAACTCTCAAAATTTTGCACTTATCTGCTGTGGCCTTTAAGATGTTTGCATTTTTTAAAACTTAGTGTGGTTTTAATCCTGCATTACTTAACACTCTAAAAAATTACATTCATGGTTATGCACGTACATTGTTTTCTCTTTCTGGTGTATCGTTTAGTTATTTATTGGTGCTAGTGACTGAATTGCCACTTTCAGTTAATTTTGTTGGTTGCTTAATTTCCTGGCTTGCAACTGTACTTTGATGAATATGTAACATGTTTTCTTTCAAAGAAGGCAAAAAGAGGGAGAGAATATGTGGACCATGGGTCAGTTGTAGAAAAAATCAGTTTGTTTTGGAGATCACCACATTGGGGGGTGGGGGTGGGGAGCAGCTGTACTTACAATTAAAGGAATCAGTTTTGTGTATAGCAAGCCAGTTCACCTTATTTATGCTTGGAAATGATATGGAGTATTATCTGAAGCATTTGTCTAATGATGATAAAGTCTAAATTGATCTTGAGGGGACTGAAGCCTTTGCTTCCTTTGCCAGAGGTTTTTTTTTCTTTCCTTTTTTGTCTTCATATGGAAAGATGCTTTTGACCTCATTTTAATGTCTTAAACAGTAGCTGTTGAGTTAGACTCTTTCATTGTCCTAAACTGATGGCAAGTAATTAAATTAATCATGATCACAGTATGTTCTATACATATTCAGATTTTCATGCTTATGCGTGACCAGAGCTGACCTGTGAAATGTGCATAGCTTTTGAGGGGAATGTTGAACGTGTTTTTGTTCTTCAGAAGCTTTTGCTTTGCGCTGCATAGTGAGTGCATATGTAAACCAGCTGGAGTATTTTAGCAAACTGGTGTTCCCTTAGAATGCTTATAAAGTCGGCTAATTTAAATGCATCTAGACTAACTGCTTGCCAGAGAAGTCAGACTGACTGATCCTGTTGTATAAACTTGTTTTTGAGGATGTTTATAAAACTTTTGATGATCTTCTGTGTAAGCTTACAAAGACAGGAATATGAGAATTAGCCTTGATGAAACCAGTAAATACTACTATGGGGGTGGGAAGGAGGGTAAATAGAAATCTAGCTACCACATCTGAAGCTTTTTATCATAAGGTAGAAGTTTATGGTTTTGCTAAAACATTGTAGTTCCATGGACTATTTTTGTAGTTATACTCGGTACTTTGTGCAAGAAATGAAGGTTTCCACTACTAAAGTAGTGATCTGATGAAGAAAACCTTGCTTTTGAAAGCTTGTCTGTCTATATCCCAACTATGTAGTTGGAAGAGATCACCCTAAGAAATCCTTGCCTCTCACTACAAAGATACAAACGGGTATTTTCTTTCTTTCCCCTGTATTATAAGAACATCTGTTATGGAGACATAATACTTTAATGACTCTAGTCCAGTGTTTTAAATGTACATATTGTAGTTTGAGTTATAAATCATAATCTTTTATATGCATCTTATTCACATCACTTATTTTAGAAGCATGTTACCCTCAAGCAAAGTTTGGGGATTAACTTTTTGAAATCAGATTCAGGTTTCGCATTCTTTCAGTGTAAAGAGTTAAATAGCATCTTATGTTCTTATTCAGCTTTCCTTTCTGTATTACTTCACAAATAGTTTGTAAAAGATCTCCATTACAAGAATAACTATGCTAAATTTATTCCCATGGCTAAATCAAATTTTGTAGGGCATATCAATTATTTTATTCATTTTTTAAAAAATATTTGTGGCCTCTGAACTTCATTTGTAGCTTTGATCTTTTTATTTACTTAGTTATAGATTTCCTGTGTCTAACATTCATGATTGTCATTGACTGAAAATGCCAGGTGCCCAGTCTGTTCACAACAAAAAACAAACTTCTTGAGACTTGCATTCTGGACTTCTGTTTTGAGATATAGGCCTGATCCATGAAGCCATTTTAATGAGACTACTTATCCTGAAAGTGGGAATTAAACATTTCCCACAATTTCAGTTAAATTATAAGAGGAAAATTTAGATGTCCTTATTTCTGTTTCCATAGTATTAAGCATGTGATTTCTTAAACACTGCAAAATCTCATAATAAAACAAATTTAAGTCTACATCCAAATGTCATTAGGAAACCTTTAATATGCTTACTGTGAACAAAGCTAGATGCTAGTGTGTGTAATGCGTTACAGTGAAGCGTGCGCGCATGTGTGTGTGTTTTTTGGGGTTTTTTTAATTTTATAAACAATCATAATTCTCAGCTGTACCGGGTCTATTCAGATTTTTAACTGAATTAAAGAATTTGCAGTGGGGATAAAATGAGGCGCAGGTATTGGCAAAAATAGTTTAAAATTAGTAGCAATGAGATAATGCCATTAAATTATCTGGTGAATTTATAGTTTTAGCTGCAGTACCTACACATACAAATCTATAATACATATAGCTTCAGATGTTTATGTGCAATATATAATGTATGAATAAATGAAGCTTTGTAGTTCTGCTACTACTTCTGAATGTTTCTTTTGTCATCTGAAAAAATGCTTTTGTTACAGATTTTCTTAGTGTTTTAATTCTAGAAATTATTAGAAATTGAGGCCAGCCAAACTCCTATTGGGTCATCTAGAAGTCCCAGCTTCCAATTGAGGAGTGCTACGGGCTAAGTAAAAAGCTTTACCAACTATTTTGTATCCAGTCTAGTTCTTTGCACAGTTCTATTAAGGCAATTTTGTATTGCTTGGCAAGGGAGGCATGTAGGTCTGTATGAATGCATTGATGGTTACTTACTTAACTAGAGATTGACCATTTAGTCCCATTATGATACACCGAACTGGGGCATCATAGTGGCCACTTTGTTCAACCACATATGCATACTGATGTTATAACTAAGCTTACCTTTCATACTGATAGACTCAGCTTTTTTATTTAAATTATTACCACTAGAAGTAGGAGCTCACAGTCCTCACCCTACTGTTAAGAGTAATTTCAGGAGGCACAGAGCAGGAGAGAAGTTTAGACCTTTACCACCTTCTTACTTACAAGATCTTGGTGATTGGATAGCCAATGTATGGCCTAGTTACCAAGGCCGCTAACAGATGTGGGGGGGGAAAAAACAAAAAAACTCAACACTTCATTGGAAGAGGAAGCATTTCAGTTTGACCTGGCTCTGCAACATCTGTATAGATCAGGTGCTTCAGCAGATCTTTTTGGTGCTTTTAGCTAAAAGCTTATTGAATCAGTTTTAGATAAAAGTGCCAAAAAGCCCTGCTGAAGCACATGACTTATACAGACATTGGGCAAATTGGGCCAAACTAACTCAGTGCATCCTCTGGCCATGTGCTGTGCTTGGTGCAGGAAGGTGCTACGTTTAAAGTATAGCACTGGAGTTGTTTTCATCCCCCCCCCCCCCCCCCCCCCCCCCCCCCCCCCGTAAGCAGCCCATGACTATAGCCAGGGGGAAAACGGTTGATCCGTTGCCATTCTTTCAGCTGCAAGGTTATCTCTAGGCTAGTCTACTTTAGTGTCCTACATTTTTCAGCGTCCAAGGCCTCCCTAGGGAGTCTAATCTATAACATAATAGGATTTGCTCTCAGTGTTGTTCACTTAATTTTAATCCCATTATTTCTAGCTATTATATTCTTATACCACCATAGCTTTCTCTGTCTTTGATTTATATACTTAAGATATTGTGCTTCTTTTCATCAAATGCGCAGTTTAATTTGTCCTTATCTTGATTTTTTTTTTCATTATAAATAACTCAACTTGCTGCTCACCATTGGCTATAAATATTTATCATCAGAATTAATTTCTTTAAGGTTTCTCTTTTAATAGATTTATGTTTTGTATGATTTTGCTACATTGTATTAGTTTGTGTTCTTCCAAGTTTAGTCTTATTTGTCCATATTTCTTAATCTCTCTGAATCCCTTTAGTAGAGTGTTTCTTTTCTTACATGTAGATTGTCCCAGTATAGCATTACCGGCATATAAATTTATACCTACAGTCAAATTATTAATTAAAACGTTAAATTAAATTATATTAACAACTACAGTTTATTTCCCAAATGTACTCCTTTCTTTTTGATACTCTGTTTAAGTTCAGTTTATCATCCCAACAATGACTTTTTTCAGTTGCTTAAATGCCATTATTACAGCTGTCAGATTTCCTTCATCCTCTGGTTTTTTAGCTCTTCATAAGAGGGGGAGGAAGAGTTAAATATTAGGTTAAATTTGATCCTGCTTAGTGCTCAGCCATCTTCTAGATACATGGTGACTCTTCCTTAATATCGTCTTTCCATACTTGAGGCTGAGTTTAGACTTTTTGTTTTATTTTCAGTATTTCTCAGGGCGTTCATGTTTTTCTGAAAATAGTAGTTCAGTAAGTTCATTACCTAATTCCTTTTAATATCCTGGAACGTGTCATCTAGAACAGCTAATTTATGTTCTAGTTTTCCAGCTATTGCTTTACTAGCGTTTTATAAATGGATATTTTGCAAGGTTTTGATTATTTCCTAATTGTAAAAATTTCTTGAGCATTTGAGACATTCAATACTTGAGCCATTCCTTTGTTGTCTTTAATGTTACCCACATCCTCATTTATAGTGGGCCTACTATCTTATACATCTTCCCGAATACTTGTAGAAATTCTGTTCTCTAGTTCAGTGGTTCTCAACCCTTTTGGATTCGAGGCATCCTTCAGAAAATGCCAACTGTTGTTTACATTTGTTTTTTGACAATGGACTAGTAATAGAGCAATTCTGTTGCAAAGAATTCAGACCACAACAGGTGGGAATGTTTTTAACATTGTGGATTGCTACTTGCACTTTGAGTTTATCTTGTGAATCATGTGTTTGCAAACAATGATGCTAATATTGAGGGCACCTTTAAAAGAGTCTTATGGCATCCCAGGGTGTTGTGGACACTCTGAACCGGAGAACCACTGCTCTAGTTATTCAAACATCTTATGTACATTTTAGCTTTCTTTCTTATGTTAAGAACCTAGGGCACTTTTACATGCGTGTTGGGGGAGAGGGAGGGATGGCACTTAGTTCAGGGGCCCCGGCCACCATTTTGAAGCATGGGGATGCTGACCCGTGAGACGCAGGAGGCTACTGGAGCGCAGTAATTACCATGCTCCAGCAGACTCAATCAAGTCTGCTTCAACACTGTTGGTGCAGACTCTGAGCTCAGGCACCTCTAATGTTTAACGGTAAGTTCCATGCTTAATCTTGTATAATACAGTAGTCCACTGGAAGCTGGAGTGGGGCATAAGGAGATAATCAATGTAGCTTCCCCTTCCTTCTGCTTTGGGCTGCAAAACTTTTTTTTTTGCAGGTTTTTTGCAGGAACAAGGGTATAGTTTTAAAGCAGTTCCTAAGTAAAATAAAATTTGTTGGGGCGGGAGAGAGGGAGATGGGGATTCTTTTTTATAAAATATTAAGTTGCATTATATGGGTTGCAACAATTAGGTATTATTTCCAATGTTGTTTATTTGGTTAACTATTTAGATATGAAATGTATGGAAAGGTTTTCTCTGTTTTAATCCTAGGAGATGGCAATTGAAAGAGAGAGAGAGAAAACAAAACATTTTTCTAGCTATGTAACACTACCTAAAATAAATCAAAGCATTTTTTAAATTGTGACTGAATGCAGAAGAGTTCATAGATTAGACTTGAGCTATAAAGTCTCCCTTTCGCAGAGCTTCCATTTAATTTTCTGCTGGATGTTCCTGAACTGAATTTCTGTGGGTATGTCTAACAACAGTCACTGTAGCTTATGTTGCCATATCCTGACATGGTTTTAAATGGTTAGCTTGGATACCAATAACAGCAAAGCAGCAGCAGCACTGGGCTCGCTCACTGCGTGCTGTAAACTTCAGCTTCCTGGATAGGTTTTGTAGCCTGAGATGAGCTTCATACTCTTGCAATTACAGTTATTGGCAGCCAGACTAGCTTGAGTATATCTACATCAACTTCACTGATTGCAGCATAGATGTATCCTGTGTCATTTGGGAGGAAAGAAATTTTATTTTGAGTAAATTGTGCTCCTGTCACCTTCCTGGTGATATTGCCTTCCCAGTTTATCTGACTTTTTGATTTTTGTGTGAATTATTTTGCTGCTTGGTCTGTGTTTCTATACAAGTCCCCCTGTGTTTCTATACAAGTCCCAGGAGATGAGAATATTTTTGTTTGAAAGGTTGATAGTGGCATTTAGAGGCCACTGACCTATCCAGACTACAATATTTCCATGGGAGGTTGCCAGATTAACTTAATTTATATTATGTAAAGGTTTTTTGTTTTTCTTTCAGTCAGCTTTTCTGACACAGGAGTGATCACTCCCGAAGTCACAGGTGCTTGACTTTTATACATTAACTCCACAAAGTAACTTTTTCTCTAGAATTTATTTGCCCCATTTTGCATTAGAAAGATGATCGAGTATTATCTCAAGCTGAATATTAGTAGCTCACTTAACTTGTATGAGTTACAGTATTGCTCTCATCCTTGTTGCTTCACAAATAATCCCTTTCTTTACTTATCAGCTTGTAATATAGAAAGGCTGTCTCACAAGGTTCTTTTTAAACAAGTTTATCTGAGCTGTTCTGATAAGAACTCATTGAAACCAGCCCTCCTGTAAAAAGAATAAATGCAGTTCCCTTTAACTTGCTGTCTATACTAGGAATTCCTTTCCTTCCCTTCCTGTCCCCTCCCCTCCCTTCCCCTCCTCTCCTCTAACCTATTTTATCATCTCTGTACAGTATATTTGAACCACCAAGAGTGAATAATGACAAAGATAAGGAGCATAATTGTTCTGGCCACTTTAAATTATTGGTTTTAACTATAAAATCTGAAATACTTTAGTTTCTAGAATCATAGAATCAAGGGCTTGAAGGGACCTTGAAAGATCATAGAGTCCAACCACCCTGCTCTGGACAGAAATACTGCTGAGATCAAATGATCCCAGCAAGGTGTCTGTCTAGTCTCCTCTTGAAGATTTCCAAGGTTGGGGACTGTACCACCTCCTTGGGAAGCCTGTTCCAGATTCTAGATACCCTTACCATAAAGAACTTCCTTACATCCAACCTAAAACCATCCTCTAACAGTTTATGGTCATTGCTCCTTGTCTTCCCCTGGGGTGCCCTAGTGAACAGTTTTTTGTTTTTTTTTCTACCAGCTCCTGATAGTCACCCCTTATATACTTATAAATGGCCACTAAGTCTGTCTGCCCTGCCCCCCCCCCCCCCCCCCCCCGTCTTCTCTTCCCCAGGCTGAACAGTCCCAGATCCCTTAGTCTTTCCTCATAAGCTTTGGTCCTCCAGGCCTTAATTATTCTTGTGGCCCCTCTCTGGGCCCTTCCAAGATTCTCTGTCATTTTTTGAAGTTCAGTGACCAGAACTGGACACAGTATGCCAGCTGAGGTCAAACTAATGCTGAGTAGAGAGCAAGTATCGCTTGCTTAGCCCTGCTTGCGACGCATTTGGTAATGCATCCCAGTATGCTGTTAGCTCTGTTGACTACAGCGTTATGCTGGCAGCTCATGTTCATCCTTTGATCAACCATAATCCTTAGGTCCCTTTTCAGCCATTGTGTTGGCCAAGATATATCTCCTTCTAACCTATACTCATGTTGCAGGTTACTTCTCCCCAGATGAAGTACTCTGCTTTTATCCTTATTGAACTGCATCTGATTCTGCTCTGCCTACCTTTCCAGCTTGTCCAGGTCCACTTGGGTCTGCATCCTATCTGCAAACGTGGCCAGTGTGCTTTCCACGACCTCATCTAAATCCTTCATAAAGGTGTTGAACAGCACAGGGCCAAGAACTGAACTCTGCAGGACACCACTGGCTACCTCCCGCCAAGATGATACAGACCTGTCCACTAACACACTCTCTGTTTGACCCCTTAGCCAGTTCCCAGTCCACCTGACCATGGACTCAGGCAGTTCATAATCCCCCATTTTTTTATGTGTGTCATGGGAGACCTTATCGAAGGCCTTTTTAAAATCCAGGTGTTTGACATCAACTGCATCTCCCACACCTAAGTGGTTCATGACTTGATCAGAGAAGGAGACAAGGTTGGTCAGACACAACCTGCCACAAAACCATGTTGGCTATCCTTCAGCATCATGCCTTCTGCTAGTCTCTCACAAATGGACATTTTGATAGTTTTTTTTTCAAAATTTTACCCAGTATTGAGGTCAAACTGACCAGTCTATAGTTTCCCGGATCCTCCCTTCTTCAAGATTGGCACCACATTGGCCCTTTTCCAGTCTTCCAGAACCGCTCCCGAGCATTACAAGTCTTCAAATACCTTCACCAGTGGTACCACCGTGACTCCAGCCCATTCCTCAGCACTCTCGGGTGTAGTCCATCTGGTCCTGCCAACTTGAAGACATTCAGCCGCTCTAAGTGCTCCCACACCAGTCCAACACTGACCATTGGTTAACAATCACCCCGCACCCCTGTATCCATCCAGTATTTGACTAGGCAAGCAACCATCATTTGCATGCAGGAACACCGAAGCAAAGTACTTATTGAAGAGTTCAGCTTTTTCCCGACTGTCTGTTATCAGCTGTCCTGTCTCATTCTGGGTGGTAGCCATAGAGTGAATAAAAGGGAGAAAAAAATACTGAATGTGTGCATCCTGTCCACTTTGCCCACTAACTGGATAGGATTCCTGTGAGAAAAACATGTGCTTATGTAGTAAAAGGCAAAAGATGCATGCAAAGGAGAGAAGGTAAATTAAAGTTGCCCAGGCAGCCTTTTCTGACTTTTGAATGGCTAACTGTGCAACATAAATCTTTTATCAGTGTGTGTGTGTGTGTGCGCGTGTGCGCAAAATTCCTTGGGGTTCTAAGTGGTGAGGCTGTTAAAACTTATATTATCTTGCTATGCGTTAATGTTGCAGGCTTCAATCGGGCATTGCCTACAGGCAGACCCTTGCCTGTAATTTAGAATTAAAATAAATATCCAAGGAATTTAGCACGAGAAGCAAGGATTTTTTGGGGGGAGGGGGTGTCTTTTATTGACCCAGTTGCATGGTTGGAATTCCATTCGAAAGCTTGACTCAGTTTATTCCAACCATGCAATTGGTCTAGTAAAAGATATCATCCCTCCAAAAATCCTTGCCGCCACAATTCCTGGACCATCACAACTGTAACATCACTCTAGCACTACAAAAAGAAAGTAGCTAACATTTGAAGAAAAAGCAATCAATATTTTTTAGTTGCTTTCCTAGTTTTAGACAAATGTATGTACTATTTTACAGCTTTTAAGTGATTAAGTTCTTGTCATTCTTTCCTTTGAAAATCTTACTTTTTCACATTTTTTTGGAAAAAAAAAATTAAAAATCCTATTTTGAGTAAGTGGAACCATAGGAAATTTGGCTAAAACTGCTAAGTTAATTACTACAGGCATGATTTTTTTGCTTACAAAATTCAATGAATTATTTGCTTGTGAAACGTGATGATGGAAGTTCGTGTTTGTGTTGCTCTATGTTCCCTTTTTTGTGGTACTTTGTTATGTAGGTCTGAATAATTTTGATTTTTTGTTTCATGCATTCTTCTGGAAAAACTGGTTGTCTGAATCCTGACTTTATCCATGTTAAAAACTACCTTATATTCTATGGGTAAATGATTTATTATTGCAGCTCTGCTTTCTGAACAGATTAGCACTTTTACAGAGAAATAGTATAATACATGAGATGGGAGAGAGCTAAGATTTTTGCTGTTGGGTGGGGGGTGGGAATCCCTTTTTAGTAATTTGTTAAATATTAACTACCATTTTAACCATAGTTAAAATAATTAATAGTCTGCTGGAGCATGGAAATTAAGGTGCTTGTTAAAAATGGTGGTTGGGCACTTTAAAGCTTGTTTGACTAGGACTCCACTGCCATTTTTCAGCGTGTAGAGCCTGTGACGCTCTGGGTGCTTTTAATTAGTGTGGCTCTTGGAGCTGGACTAATTAGAGCACCCCCTCCCCCATGCCTCCCAGACCATGGGGCACCCTAAGTTTTGATTCCAGAAATGCAGACACATGCCTGCAGTGGCCCAGGCCAGAAGCTAGGGGTGCTAGAGCACATCTCCCTTCTCAGCTACAGCAGACAGCATGGGCCAAGACTAACATGCCCAACCTGTGAGGAGGTGGTTTGCGGGGAATGTGCAAAGCATCCTGGGATGCTGGAAGGCTATGAGTTAACTTGAATCTGGAGGGGATCTGGGACAGAAGTTTAATAAACCAATTTAACCTAAATCAGTTAAGTCTGATACTGTATCCATCCAGGTTTATTATAAACAGGGTTCAGACATTTTGAAAGCAGTTTATGTACACTGAGTTTTTGTTGTTACAGATTTGAAACCTCTTATACTGGTTTGTGTAGTTTCTGTCCCTAGCCCTCAAGAATATGCTTTTGGAGGGTAGAGACAATTGAGCAAAATTCCAGTTAATCAAATGATTCCTTTTTAAACTTAAAAGATTATTCATTTTGCATAAATGAGTAACTTTAGAAGTGAATGTTTTCTTAGATGGGACCAGCGAAGACATCCCCCTTTTTGTGATATTTAAGTGATATTTAAATTATTGGTTTTATTTCATTCAGTGTTACTGTTGCTCCTTCCACATTATTTTTTTTTTTAATTTTGGAAATAAAAGTACACTTAAAACACTTAGCTATTAATATTTTGAACATTCTAGATCTCAAAAGAATTTCACAAGTTTTGAGACCTGTGAAACTTCGAACTAGAGCAACTTGGACTTATTTAAACTAATCCTATCTTATTCTTCTAATTAATGCACAATTAGTCTTTGTCCTCCTTCCTTCTTCCCTCCTCCCCCCTCCAAAAAACAAAACAAAACAAAAAAAGAATCCAAAGCCAGGCTGCAAGTTATTAGTTTGGTTGGGTTGAAGTTACAATTTTAGGATTTTAATTTCCATGGTTTTTTTCCCCAAAGGCAGAGAAATAGCAGTAGTAGTATAGCTACCAAAAAACCCAAAAATAAATGTAGAAATGAGTTGGATGCCAGTGAACAGAATAGTCACATTCCCAATAATAAACTAATTTGGAATGTTGTTCTGAATGGGAATGCCTTGTGTATGCATTAATTCAGTTGAAAATATTGGTTTCTGTAACAGTGCCTTTTGTGGAGTTCAAGTGATAGTAGAGCAATGTAAAAATGGCACAAGATCACTTTACTAAATAATGATAGTGCAACTATGTGACCATTTATTTTTACTTAATGATGCTTTCAAGGCTCACTAGTTCAAAAGTTAGACTAATCCATTGTGTGGTAGCTAGCTAGTGGGTGTATGTAAAGGAACTGTGCACAGCATGACTCAAATATATGTTTATATTTATCTGCTTGAAGGTTTGCTAATCATCTAGCAATACAATATCAGTGTTGGGTTTCAGATTAAATTGGGTAGAATATTTTTGTTTAGAAACCACAAAAAGTATTATTAATTAAAAAAAAAAAAATCACAATGGACTTAAACGTTGGACCTGTCAACTTCCAAAATGAAAATTGTAATTCTCTCTTCTCTGCCCTTCCCCACCTTTAGTCATCATCAGGGATCCTGGTTTTCTCTGTTTAAAAATAGCAAATTCTCTGATTTACAAAAAAAATAAAAATAATCATGAAGTCTCTGACTTTAAAAAAAACCAAACAAACAACAAAACCCCCAAAATTAACAATTGAGTGAAATCACACACAAGGTTCCATTGGTGTATTTACAGTTTGGAAGCCTACCAATGCCTAAGTCACTATAATAAAATAAATTCTAAGTATCTTTAAATTTTGGTGTTTGATTTTTTAGGTGTTTTATCATGGATAATCAGAGCTTCCCTTGCCCCCTTCACTAACCAGGATGCAGGTCTAGGCCCCTCGCTCCCAAGCTACAACCCCCTACCCTTACTGGTACCCTCTGGCCCTGCTACAGGAGGCCCTCACCTTCCAGGACTGTCGGGGCTGTGGGTGGGGTCAGCAGCCCCCTGCAGCAACACCCAAGCCCCGGCTGCTGCCTGCAGGAGGTGGCAGCTGCTGCATCAGAAAAGAGCTTGGAGCTCGACTCCCTCTCCCCCATAGCCAACACAGCCAGAGTGGGGGGGTGGGGGTGGATGCGGGCTGCCTACTGTGGGTTTAGGCTCCCCGCCCCCCACCCTGGGGCCTTGGCAGCCCAGCAGGTGGGACCCAGTGCCGCAGCACAGAGTGGGGCTGGGTGGGGAAGCTTGTTGCTGCTGCTGGGAGCTCTAAGCTGCCATGGTGAGGCACTGCCTGCCTGGTGGCAGTGAGGGGCACAACTCTGCACTGCCACCCCCACTGCTGCCAGGCTGGCAGGGGGATCCTTGTCAGGGCGGTGTGGGGCTTGCAGCAGCAAGGAGCTTCCCTGCTCAGCCCTGCACTGCCCTGCCACATGGGTCTTGCATGCTGTGCTGCAGAGGCCCCAGGAGCAAGGCATCAGGGTGGGGAACCCACACCTGTCCTGTGCACAAATCTGGGTGGCAAGTCCCACCACCCCTGGTCCCCTGGAATGCATACAGCAGCAGGGAGCCAGCCTCCCCTGCTGGATGAGCCACCCCAGGCCCTACTACTGCATATGGCCCCAGGCCCTAAGTCCCACACACTGCCGCAGCTGGGCAGCACCCCAGCCCTGCCCAACTCTCTCCCTCCCTTCCTCCAACCCTATGGGGGCCTAAATCCTCATCCCCCTGCCAGACTTACCTGTGGGAGTTGCTCTCCAGGCTGCCTGGTGTGTGTCTCTCTCTCTTAAGTGCACACATACACATGGCATCTCTCTCTCTCTGTGTAAGTGCACACATACACATGGCACCTCCTGCCTGGCTGTCCCCTCTCACTCCCCCCCGCTCCCCCCAAGCCCGCAACTTTGCCTGCCTGCAGAGAGCTCTTTGCAGGCTGGCAGAGTTCCCTTTTAACTGAGAAAAATCTGCATTTTTCTCAGGTAAAAGAGAAAATCTGTGAGGTTTTTTCCTTGGGAAATGGAAAACTTGTATTCCTGGTCATCATTATTTTATTTTTGTTACATTATTATCAAGTGGTCACATCTTTCTTTGCTGGGTCCTTCACAGATGTATGAGAAAAGGCGGGCCCTAGTCCCAAAGAATTATTTTTTCTTTTTCTTTATGTCCCCTCCAAGGTTAAATAAGTCACCAGCTATCCTCTGGCCAAGTAAAGGCATTGGATTTCTACCAGGAGAATTGCTGTTCTCCCAGCAGTGACAATCACCCTCAATTTCTCTCCCAGGGAATCATGTCCTTTCTGGGAGAGAATTTTTCCAGGTGTCAAATCTGGAAGAGCTCCCTTAAAAGAGAAACTGTCTTGCAAGAATGAATGCTTGTAGGTCTGGTCTGGAGGGGGAAGGGATCAGTGGGTGCCTGCTTCTTCCCTAGGCTGGGGAAGCCCAGTTTAGGGAACAGGCTAGGGGATTTGCCCTCACTGCTCCCCTCCCCTCCTAAACCAGTCTGGGAGGGGACTGGAGCAGCCAGGCAAAACTCTGTTCTGAGATTGCCAGGTGAAGAATGAGTTCCCCAGCTGCTCCTCCTCTGTGCTTCCAGTAGCTAGGAGCAGAGGATCAGTTAATCCTTGCTGTCTGCCTGCTCAGGCTGGGATCGCAGTCTATATGCATAGCAATTTTTTTTTTTTTTTTTTTTTTTTAAAGCCAGGTGACTTCCTATTGACATCCTGCCCCCTTCCTGGGCAAGCTAGAGGACAGGCTATCAATGGGCTTCTGTAAAGCTGTATGGCCCAGGGAGCAGCTCTCCAGTGCCCCTGGCTGGAGATCTTACTTATCTACCTCTCTAGTCAGGGCTGGAACACATGAACTCCTGTCTGGCCTCTGTTTCATTACCATATGAACAGTGTAACATTCTGGCGTGCCACATGATCTTAAGGCTACAGCAAGGATACAACTTGCCTCTAAAATGACAAACGAGGATTTTTTTCATTAAGGAATAAAATAAATATTAAACATATAACTTGGTGGGTCTTTTGTTGTTGTTGTTGCTTTGTTTGTCATGGAACCAAATGTCTTTTGCCTCAACTGTTTTTCAAAAAATCCTATAATTAACACCTTTTCTTTTCTTGGTATCTAAAAGATGTGAACCTCTTCTGTATTGCAGTCAGCTGGTTTTTTGGGTAACTTGGGGATGTGTAAAACCATTGAGAAACCAGTATCAGGCATACCGTGATTCATATTCATGGAAAGTTAGCTTATAGGAGAAGTGATTTAAGTGTAACCACTAAAAAATATCTTTCTTTCTGCAGGGCGCAGGTCAAGATAAACTTGGAATCTATGTCAAATCTGTTGTAAAAGGAGGTGCTGCAGATGTGGTTAGTAATGTTTATAAATATTAAAACTGTTAAAGTATGAAAATGTCTAATGTAGAGATTGCTCTAGTAGAAATGTTTTTAATTCTCTATTTGGTTGTTAAAATGTATTGATATTTATCTTGATTAAACCTATATGTGAGCATTGGTATGTAAAGAATGGTTTCTTTCTTCAACTTGTAAATAGGATGGTCGCCTGGCAGCAGGGGATCAACTGCTCAGTGTGGATGGTAGAAGTTTGGTGGGGCTGTCCCAAGAAAGGTACAGTATACTTTTATCAGGTGTGTGTAGAGGAAGTCAATACTGGTATATTGTAGACCACAGTGAATAAGAGCTCTGGTAATGTAATGAAAAATGAGGGTTGGATTTTAGGATACTTCTCTCTATCTGTTGTCTTATTAAATTTATTGTATGCATCTTCAGTGACAAAGGCCTACCAGTGAATTCCTTCTATAGTTTTAGATGAATATTTCCATAACTGTAATAAAGGGATCTATATGAGGAAAAAATGTTGTTCTTGGAGTTTTGAGTCTTCAGTTGGAAATAGAGGTTTTAAGCAAATTTCTAGTTCTAGGTTCTAGTTCTAAGTTTTTAAGTATTTTGGCATTTGGTATGAACTGCTGAAACTTAAGATTGGTAACTGTCCATATAATTGCTCTTTTATATTCTTAAGTCCACTAGATACTCTTTTCTAATCTCCCAGGAAGAATCAATGCTTTTAAGTACAAAGCTGGCAGGGTGTGGAAAGAACATTGTTGAACAGTACCTGTAGTAGCAGTGGCATAGAAAGGATTGTATAGAGAAGTACTAATTAAATGACATTGTGCTTAGTTCTTCTTGACTCTTATCACAGGGCAGCAGAACTCATGACAAGAACAGGTTCTGTAGTGACCCTGGAAGTAGCAAAGCAAGGAGCAATTTATCATGGTCTGGCAACCCTGCTTAACCAACCATCCCCAATGATGCAGAGAGGTAAACTGATTAATTAATTGAATAACGTTTTCATAATGCTTTTGAAGTACATGTGAATATAGAAGATACAGTATTTGCCTGGAGCTTGGTGTTACAGAATTAATGCTAGTGTCTTTTGAATTAGAATGTAGGATTACCAACTATGTAATTTCATCTCTTCTCTGTCCCAGTTCTGGAAAGCACCTGAGCATATGTTTTAACCATATAGTTTAGTATCACATGGTGGTCATATGCGTGCTTGAATTGATGCCCTAAAGAAATTTTAAGCACGTTCATGAAATGAAGAAATAATCTGTCCCAGTTCAGAAAGTGGAACAATTTAAAAAGAAAAAAGGCATCGTCCAGATGCAGTGTACATGTTATGTATTAAATTTAGCTCATCCAAAGGTGCACAAAGGTTTCTGTGGGTAAGACTGAGAACTTGGGTATTTTTAGGAAGATTAGATGAGAGAGAAAATAAATAAATGCCCTTCTCTTGGTAAGTCACAAAAGCCATGAACAGGAAATGTACCTATTCTTCCAAAAGATTCAGCTTATTTTTACACACTGCATAGAATATTATATTAGTTACATGTCTAATAGTAAGCAAGTGCATTACCCTTACAGAAGTTGAAATTTGACTTTTGCAAGTTATTTAAGCATAGATCCACCTTGGAGGGATTTGTTCTAAATAAATTAAATCAATGGAGAGGCCTAGAATTCAGTGGAGTTGTTTTTTTCCTTCAAAAAAAAAATTATCACTTCTTCTTGGAAAAAAATACTGCTTGCAGAAGAAGTGGTAATACTTGTCATATCTACTTTAAAGAAAAAAAAGAAAAGAAAACTCAGAAGCCTTTGAAATGGCTGTTCTTAATTTTCTGTGTATAGTTTCTCTTGCTTTTATGATTGCCTTTTTTCTCCCCAATATGATGGGAATTCCTTTTGAGAGTCAGTGTTTTCATGGCCTAGTGACAATTTTATAGAACTTTTACATGAATAATATGTTGGGAGCTTTCCAAAGTTGAGTATAGAGTTGCATAGAAAGGAAAGTTAAAAGAATAAACCCTTATTACCCCAGCTTACAGCACTGCTCCAGACACCATATACCTTTCAGATTAATCTAGAGACTTCTTTCAGTAAAAGTGCATCTGGCTTTGCCAAATTTTGTGGTGTCTGTTGCAAAATCCCTTTGGAAGCCTGTGAATCAAAAGTATGTTATGCTGTCAACACAAGAGTGGGATTGTGTAGCTGAAAAACTTATGCTTTTCATATCCACATATATTTTGCTGTAAGGTTCAGTGTTTTGTAAAGGAGTAAACTGGGTGGTGATTGTGCAAATGGAATGGGAGGAAAATAATGTACAGATCCTGACCTGTTGCAGTTTCTGACCGGCGTGGCGCAGGTAAACCCCGACCAAAGAGCGAAGGTTTTGAGCTGTATAATAACTCTGCTCAAAATGGGTCACCTGAGAGCCCTCAGCTGCCTTGGACAGAGTACAATGAACCAAAGAAGCTTCCAGGGGATGACAGATTAATGAAGAATCGAGCTGATCACCGCTCCAGTCCGAATGTGGCAAGTAAGCAAAAGTCTAATCATTTTATTATTTTACTGAACATTTATTTTTCTTGCAGTTTTCTTCTCCTAAAAAGAGGGGGAGGTGTGAATGATTAAAATGATTTATTTAAAATACTGACACTGTCATAACAATAGTGCAGGTAATTTTAATAAAAGTGAAACTAAATTTCATTGCAGCATTCTTATTGCTGAATTTTCATTGGCTGATATCTTATTAAATATGATGTAAATGCTTGCTACTAATTTTCATTTAACAATGCTTTCTTTAACTCTTCAATAGATCAGCCTCCCAGTCCTGGAGGAAAGAATGCTTATGCTTGTGGAACCACCACCAAGATAACTTCAGTCTCAACTGGGAATCTCTGTACAGAGGTCAGAAGTGGCAAACAAAAGATTGGCTGTTAACATCCTTTAAATATCAATAGAAGTACTGTGCTTGAGTTAAGCAGAAGTTTCAGTGAAGAATGTTAACCGAATGTCACTGAACAGTGATTTGTATTTATTCTTTTTCAGTGTTACTTAACGAGATTATATTATTGGCACACTACTAAGGACTCACCAAGTTTTTTGTCGTAGCATTACTATTCAGACTTGTTTGTTAGAAATAAATGTATGCAATAAGTGGTGTGCACTTCATTTCAGAGTGCACAAGCCATGAGTCAAAACTTGTAGCATATTTCATTTTAGACTAATTTTAGGCCTCTATTCATTTAGCTTAAGATGAAATTGAAAACCATGTTTAGAAAATTTGCTTTTTAAAAATTGCAAATTAAAATAATTGTGTACAGACTTGATAAAGTGTAGTTTGTCCTCTACCTTTTACAGGAACAGACACCACCACCAAGACCCGAAGCTTATCCTATCCCCACACAAACCTACACCAGAGAATATTTCACATTCCCAGCTTCCAAGTCCCAGGATCGAATGGGTCCTGCTCAGAATCAATGGCCAAATTATGAAGAAAAGCCACAAGTCCAGGCAGAGAGTAGTCACTCAATCAGTGCTGCAATGCAGGTTAGAAATTTGTATTACAAGAACTAAAAAGCCTTTCTCTTTCTCTAGCAGATCACACAAGGCACTTGTTCAGAGTGCTAAGGTTTCTCTTTTAAAACAAACATCTCAAGGTTTCCAGGGGGAGGAGTGTTTTGGGGTTTTTTTGTTTGGTTTTTTTTTTTGCAGAAAACAAAGAAGTCCCAGCCCCTATGCAAGTATGTAGAAACTTGTTGAATTCTTTTTTTAAAGAGAGTAGAGAAATCTCTGAATTTCAAGACCGACCCATTGTCCTCAGTAAAATAGGTTTACTTCAGTCAGCTATAAATTATATTTCAACTTATCTCACTTGAAATGAATATTATTACCATAGAGTCCGAGTGCCCCTCAATCTTAAATGCATTTATCTCTACCCCTGTAAAGTTTGTGAAGTACTGCTATCCCCATGTTTTATGGATGGAGACTTGCCCAAAGTCGTATAGGAAATCTGTTAGGGGAGCAGGGAATTAAGCCTATTTCTCTCAAGTCCCAGGCTAGTCCCTTAATCACTTTCACATTTCAAGTGAGCACAGAAAAGGTTTCAAAGTGGTGGCTAAAAATCGCCATTGAGCCTCAGTGCATGAAGAAGAAATCCTAAAAGGAAGTTAGGAACTGATTTTGCAGGCCACATTTGTGACAGTAATCCTTACGTACGCATACCAGTAATGCCAGTGCATCCCATGGTGATAATTTGTTAAGTAATGATTGCAGGTAACATCTTGGTATGACTCAGCTAATTTTCAAATGGTAATTATATTGCAGCTTGCCTAGCTGTTTGCAACTTTAGAAAGCTAACCCTGTGTTCTTAACTTCAGTAGTGTAAACTAGTGGTAAAAAGCTAAGGAAAAATTATTATTAGACATTAATACTCCAGGTCCCCACAAAGATCAAGTGGCTACTAGATGCCCACACTTTGAGTGGCAGCCTAATTCTGCCAGAGTTTTGATAAAGCAAGATTACTTGGAAGTATGTGTTAGGTGTTTTGTATATATATGTTAGGTTTTGTTTTTGTTAGTGTATGATATGTTTTCATATCAGGGATTTTTAATTTCAAAGCTGATATAAATCAGACTTTAAAAACCTCATAACGATTTTGCTTTTCTACAGCAATAGCTTGTGGGTTTCATTTTTGTTTGAAAAGACTTTTTCTGACAGTTTTAGAATACTTATTGGAAAAGCACATTTTGCTGAATGACCTCTTCCAGATAACTAGTCAAATAGGAAAATTATCACTAGGTTTGAAGGTGCTATTTCTGCTGAGTTAGTGGGAGCCATGCTCGTGCAAGTTCCAGTAAACTGCTGTCTGACTTAAAATTCCTGTTTTATTATGTAAATGCACAAGTCGTTAGCAAACTGTTTGGCTAGGTGCACTTTCACAATTCATCTGACACAAATAGCTGTGTGTTCAGAGCTACTGGACTAATAGAGCATAAAAAATGCACTCTTTTATCCCAAGGAAGGCATTCTTTTGAGGTCATAGTTAAGGTCATTGTTGGAGAAGCATGGAGAAGTTTTTGTTAATCTCCTCCAATTTTGCTGTTTGTTAGCTGGTACATTCTGTGCTTAATCCCAAGAATTTCATAAAGTTTTGAGGTATGAGTATTAGCTTTGAGATAAATATTTTAGAATTAAGAGGCACAGTCATTGTCATCATGGTTTTGAATATTTTCACATATAGCGGGGTTTGTAATGGAATGGGACTTTCCTAGCTGGTATACAGTAACCATACTTAACACTTTTTTGTGCTTGATAGCTTCAAAATGGTGTGAAGGTACAAACAAATCCTGAACATCCCCAGGAGACAGGTGAAGTTAAGACATGTGATCACCCATGTCCCCTCTGACAGTAGCAGAGAATGTCTCCAGTTGGGAACCGTGGGGAGGAGCACGCAGATGCCCCCTCTCCCCCTCAGCATTCCTTGTATTTGTGTTCAGAAAAGAGAAATGTTTTGACAAGGCAGTTGGAAGCTGAGCTGGAGAGTTAGTGCGCTTGAATTACTACTGTTCCCGACTGCCTGCCCCAATGCAGTTGCATCAGGGGAGGAGTTGTTAGGGATAGCCCTGAGAATTTGTGCGATGGGGAAGTTTATTGGCATAAGCTCTGCTTTGTTTTCACCAATTTTCCTGTTGCAGTTTCACAATTGTCTCAGACCTTGCAAAGCCATCCAAGGCTTGTCTGATTTTTAAAAGCTTGAGTTGTTTTGTAATGTTAAGTAACTGAAAGTCTTGGGGGAAACATGCTGGTTATGAAAGTGCTAAACTTTTACCAAAAACTTTTGACTAGTAATAGGAAGGCTTCTTGGTAGAACTGCAGTTAGCCATCAATTTTTATTATTGCATATACATTTGAATGCAGATTGAATGTATTCTGTTTTTTCCAGCGTGTGGCTCGTTCTCAGGAAGAACTGCGAGATCAAGTTTTCCAGCCGGAGAGGAATCGTTTGGAAGTGGTTATACGGAAGGATGTGGAGTACATTGATCGCAAGTCGGACAGTGATCCATGGATGAATTCATCTGTGGATTCCAGCACATCTAGCCAAGAGCATCTGAACCATTCATCCAAACCCATTTCCCCTGGTTCATGTTTAACTAAAAGTGGACCTGGCCGGTGGAAAACTCCAGCTACCAGCCAGCCGACCCCTGTGGCAGTTTCCCAGCCCATTAGAACAGACCTACCCCCACCACCACCTCCTCCACCAGTGCATTATGCAGCTGAATTTGATGAACTGCAAATGGATTTGCCTCTTCCACCTCCTCCTCCTCCAAACCAGCTAGGAACACCAGCATCTTCCCAGGTAGCTGCTGCAGAACGTAAAAAGAGAGAGGAACATCAGCGATGGTATGAAAAAGAAAAAGCACGTTTGGAGGAAGAACGAGAGAGGAAACGGCGTGAGCAGGAAAGGAAACTGGGCCAGATGCGGGCTCAGCCACTAATTCCTTCTCAGCCTATGGTTCCTCCTGTTTCTGTTCAGCAGGTAAAACCAGAAAAGCCTTCAACATTGCAGAGGTCCCAAGAAACTGTTATTCGAGAGTTACAGCCCCAACAGCAACCCCGAACCATTGAGCGAAGAGATCTGCAGTACATTACTATCAGCAAAGAAGAACTATCTTCCAGTGATAGCTTGTCTCCTGATCCCTGGAAGCGGGATGCAAAGGAGAAGCTGGAGAAGCAGCAACAGATGCACATTGTGGACATGCTGAGTAAAGAGATCCAGGATCTTCAGAACAAGCCCGATCGCACAGCAGAGGAGAATGACCGCCTACGCAAACTCATGCTTGAGTGGCAGTTCCAAAAACGACTTCAGGAGTCAAAGCAAAAGGATGAAGATGATGAAGAAGAAGAAGACGATGATATGGATGCCATGCTAATTATGCAGCGGCTGGAGGCTGAAAGAAGAGCAAGGGTAAAAGTGGGGGTAATTCTTTCTAGACACAAGTGTTTTATTGTAAACTTGTATTGCAATATTCCTACCCAAATTTAGAACATACCACAAGATAGAGGAGAACTGGATGGACTTCTGATGTCCCTGTCTTTTGTTACTTACAAATTTTCTAACGAAAAGTGCTCCAAGGTATTTTGATTTTATCCTTGAGATGGTGGATTATAAAAGTGTCCTAAGTTACTAACTGCAGAGCTTCAGCTGGAAACGGACACTTTTTTTGGGTAGGAGAGGATATTCTTTTTGGGGAAATGGCATTCTCCAGTAGATAGGCTGTTAAATTTGGTTGGAAAGAAGGCTAGGTATTAGCTTTAAAGTAACACCCTCCACTTGTTTCCTGGTAGTTTTGGTTTTAAACTTGGTAAGATAAATTCTGAAGGTCTTGAGGGAGGGGAACTGAAAAAAGGACATTTCTTTATGTATTTTATTTAACTCTTTGGGCTTCTTTACTTGAGGCCAGGGTATTTGCAGCTGTTAGATGAAATATTATAATTAGATTGTATCTAGTTTTAAAGTCTTTGCTGTGTTGGCTGCAGATGAGCTTATCTGCAAAACTGTTTTCTATCCTCGCTGAGAAACCATTTCCATAAAGAAGCTATATTTTTCTTTTTATGATTAATAATGCAATAAATTAATAGAGGAACAGGATAACAGTTATTAACTTAAAAAAAAGCCATCTCCTTAGGACCTTGAATGTGTCTTTTCAAGAGTTGACCTAAAACTCCAGGATAAACAAATAAGTAGTCCCACTAACTAAAAAATATTTATGCATGTTTGCTTGACCTTCTAGAATGGCTGTCAATTTTACAGGAGTATTTGACTTAAGGATTTGGCACCTTGATTTGCTAACCCTGGGTGGGTTTGGGGTTTTTTTGTACTTGCCATGGTTTGTGTTGCATTACATTTTTCTTGTGGAGAACTTCGTTTTTGTTTGAGGCACATTGCACTTGCAAAGTGATGAAGGGAGACACTAAATATATCTTTGGCGAAGCACTTGCACTAAATCTCAGCATTGCTAATGCTGTAATTGTCTCGCATAAAAAATCCGTGGGCATAAAAATCCATGTAACTGCCATTTGCTCAAAAATGCTTTAACATTTTATTGCAAGTTTGACTTACAAAGCCATGTGTCATTAAAAGGCTTTGTAGATAAATTTAACATAGCATTATTTTCCATAAGCATTGAATGTAAATATTAGTCATCGGTGAAATTCTTTCAGTTTTAGAATATTGGTGGTTTTATACTTTTCCAGTGCAAAATATAATAGGTAAAAAGTCCTACAGAGACTGAAATAAACTTTGCTTAATCTCTTTTTAAAAAAAGATCTGCACTTCTTTTGCATTATCTGCCTGTAGTGCTAGAGGTGGCAAAAGTAGAATTGCAGAAAGATAAATCATTAGCAGAGCATCCGAAATGGTTAATATAAGTCCCTTATACCCATTTGTGTATTTAGATTTTCACTGTTCCTTGGGTTCAGCAGTATAGTATGAAAGTCTTCAATTTCTCTTGCTTTTAAATCTTTCTAAATCAGCTAAACTAACAAATCAAGGGAAAATGCTTTTGGCATATCAGAAAGCTAAACTTACCTTTATTTTCACTGTGCATCTTTCTTTTTTCCTTCTCTTATTACCTGCAGCAGACTGCTGTGCCAGCAATCTCTGTTCTAGATTTGGTATGTTCGTTTCTTTCTCTTCAATATATCTTCCTTGCCTCGTTTGGTTTTATTAATAATGATCCAATATGCATTGGATGTTGTCTTTGCCATATTTGGGGCGATCTAAATTGAGGTGTGATACAGTAGATTAATTGTAAGCATGTATTTGAATGTTTCCAGGTCTGTGCAATTTACTGCTTTTCCTGCTTCTATCTTTTTAATTGTTGTGTTTTGATTGTGCTTTGAGTTGTTTGCAGCTGTGATCTAATATAAAACTGCTTATTTGATATTTCTGTAAAACTGTAGATTCATAAAAACTTACTGAGAAGTTCAAGGAAAGAAACTACATGGTGAAGTTTTTCTCAGTTTAGTTTTAAACCATAGAAAAGCTTCCCCCCTTTCATATAATGAAATTGTTCTAACAGTTGTCACAAGATATTTAAATCTAGGAAGTCCATAAATGTATTTGGTCTGTTTATCCTAGAGGTCCTATTTCTATCTTCCTGTGTGCAATGACTTTGTGTACTGATTAAGCTTCTATGTTAATCTCTAAAAAATATTTTACTAATTTCTTGAGGGGTCAGGGCGGGATGCTTCTAATAGAAATGAGACGCTAACTCCAGAGAACCAGCTTCTGAACTAGTATTTCAGCCTTCTCTTGATATGCATGTGAATTCAGTTTTTTACTTCCCTCTTCTAAATTCACTTAAGGAATACTGTCCACCGGTAAGACCCATTCTCTTGCATCTTTAAAAATTAAAGATAAACAGTCCCTTGTAAATAATTGCATAAACTGGGGCAGTACTGGCTAGACTAGCGACTAAAGCTGCATTTATTGCCAGCACTGGAAATAGATGGAGAATAAAAATAGTTTTGTGTTTTTCTTTAGAGACGAAACTCACACCTTCAAAAAGTATTACTGTGTAGCTGGGCCTGATAGTAATCTGAACACAGTTCACATGTCTGAGCCAAGGTTTGAGGCTGCAAGTCTTGTAAATATAATCATCTGCACCACTCAAAACAAAGATATAATTAAAAAAAATGGCATTGGAATACTTGGACTACAAATTCTGTTTTATAGGAACAATTTATAAATGCATGCTTCAGACAACTTGTTTCATATTTCTAAAATGTTCATTACATCTGGCTCCAGATTATTATAACTGTTACAAACAGTTTGAGAGTTCTCTGGCAGCAGCAAAAACAGATGAGGTTTCTCACTTTTCTAATTAGCAGTTCATTCAGAAATGTTGTGGATTTTCCAGCTTTCAGTGTTGCCAACTTCTTAGGTTTTTTTGTTTGTTTGTTTATTTGTTTTTACCATGAAGCTTATGATATTTGACGTGTTTCTTAAATCCCCAGTTCTTGGAGTCATGTGATTTGTGATGAATATCAGATTTAATTTTTAAAAAGCAAGTTTCTATTCCTTGGTATTCTAAAAAAGAGCTTGAAAACATTAATTCCAATGGCTAAAAGCCAGTTAAACAAGCCCAAGATTTATTTTTATATATTTACTTTTAGTTTTCATCATTTTTAAACTACCATGAGTTCTTGAGTCTTGGCATATTTTAAGTGCTTGGGAATAACAATACTGAAAGCCATCGAAGTTGTGTTTTGTTGTCTTTATGCCCCGTCCATGTATACATTCATAGCTGTCTGATTTCTAGAGAAGAGTGAATTTGTAGGGGACCTGTTGTATTTTTTTTAAGATGACCCAAACGTATTTAATGAAAATGTAATTGTCACTTTGTATTATATTTTTCCTTTTAAGGTCCATAGGCCATTATTGATTTTTAACCCAGTTAAAATAAGCAACTGATCTTTATACAGCCACTTAATGACAGGAGATAAATATCAAGTCTTATAACTTAAAAAAAAATAAGTTCCTGTCCCTGATTGAGCATTGTTAGTATCTGGAATTTTGAAGCCATGTGCACACCAGCTATTCCATGAATAAAGCCCATCTCCTCATATACCAGATTTTATTTTTTCCCCCCCTTGTGTTGTCACATGAGGGAGTTCTAGGCTGTCTAATTCGAAATTAGATAGATGATCTGTTAAGGCTGCATGTTTTGTTCATAAGCAGGTCACACTCAATACCTTGTGCTTGCTGGCTAAATACATGCTTATCGTATCATGGCAGTAACACATCAGAAGCATCAGAAGAACACGAAGAACTGCTTTTTCTGTATTTTACTAGGTAAACGTGATACTTTGGAGAAACCGCTGAAAGGAGAGTAAACTTTTATGTTTTCATATTTGTTACATGTAATGAATGTGTCCTCCTTGTTCCTTGAGCAGTGCTGCAGGTCTCAGTAGTACATTGCTGGGTGTCCCTTTTACTGATATAGAATGTGGAGGCAAGACAGATTTCTAAAATAAAAATATAATAATTTGGTTTAGAAAAGCCTTATGTTTAATATGTTCAAACTAATCTGTGGGGGTATGATTGCAAGAGTCCTTTGGATATAACTGGGACTAGTGGTTATATATTTTCCTTATACTGTCTTGAAAATTCAGCAGTTGAGTTGATTTCACTCCCCGCTTCAGGGTTACTATAGCATTGCCATTGTATATGATCACAAAAACTAATTGCTTCAAGCAGTATGGCGTGCTTTGTCAACCTAACAGCCCTTTCTTCATCTGTAACCGCTGCTAAATAGAAGCTAGTTATCTGGGGCATAAGGGACAGTGTCCTCCTATAGTGGTCCCTCAGTCCTCTCCCACTTAAGCCTTATTCTTGGCCTGTTTTCTAGGATATAGGTCTAAAACTGCCTCTGATCTGGCTGGGCCATTCCAACCTGATGCAGTGTTCTCTCCAAAATTATCTTGGTTAGCATGTTGACATCAGTTCCCAGATTGGCAGGTTGTTTATTTTTTATTTTCATTTTCCGGTTAGGTGTGTTCATTTACAGTCTCAAGAAATTATAATTCAGTCTGTCCTTTTTCACCTCCTTTTACTTCTACTTTTTATTTTGTATCATTCTGCTCAAGCTCCTTTTCCTAAGGTGCTTTAGACAGTGAAGAAGTTCTCTATACTTTCGCAATATCTTTACTATTTTCCTTTCCAGTGGAAGGTATCTGTATTATTTCAGTCTCTTTTTATGAATTTTTCACTTCTCTCCTTGTATATCATCTTTTGTTTTAAAAAATAATACATAAAGTGGAGACTTGTATCTAAAAAAATTAAGCGAAGAGGGAAAGAACTTATTTTAAAGAATTTTAAATTAATAACGTTAGTTGTTTCCTTCTCTTGTCCTGATATAATTGAATATATTAAGCCTTCTATTTCGTCTTTGTGTAGTCTTGAGCCAAGAACTACAAACGAGATTTTCTTTAGAATGAGAAATTAATGTCTTATAACTGGAGTGCATATGTAGCATCCTCTGACATACATACTTCTCAAATGCCTGCCTATATGAACAGCAATTTTTATTTTGTTTAAACATCGACTTGCTTTATTTTGAAAATTCAATTAAAAGTTCTTTAAGGACTCATACACTTAAATGTATTTTGACCATAAAATCGGAGGCATTCTCAGTTTTAAAATGCAAACTTGTAATCAGCTGACATGGAAGGGTAGATGAGACGGTAGGCTTCTCTATAGGGCGTTATGTAATGTCTAGAGAACCAGAAACATGCAACTAATTTCAGTTTGGGAAGCATTTTAGTGACAAAACCATTTAAGAAAAAAATCACAAATGCAAACACGAGGTCATTTTTAATAGCATTTTGTTGGGGGGGTCCTTCAAATGTTAAGTAAAATTTTTGGTAAGGAATGTACGGTTGTACATTTGGCAATTACAGTTTTCTGGAACAATACAAAGGTCAAGATTAAGAAAAAATATCGTAAAATTATGATGCTTTTAGGCAGTATGGAGAAGACCCCCTTGTTCTACTGTGTACTTCTTTGTATGTGTGTATCTCTTCTACTAATGTTAATGAGAGTTATATATTCTAATGGAAAATGGGGAGGAAAAAATCAAAACCCTCGCATGGAGATTCCCCTCAGAAATATGATGGTTTCAAATTTAAATTTTCCAACTACTTCTGTGACTGCTTAATGGGCATGAAACCATTTGGTTAGGAATAAGAATAGACTGAATATATTTAGCAGTAAACTACATAAAAGGATCACATCTTTTAAAAACAGAAGTAAAATCAAGGTAATTTTGTGCTCAGTTTAAAAAAAATCAGCAATAAGAAATGGATTCACATGCAGGTGCCAGGTAATCTCTCTATTCGGTTGTTATCCCAATAACTACACTTGCCATCATAGACAGGTCTTAGACAAATTCACTGAACCTATACAGACATATTTGGAGTAGTGCTAATTTTTCTGATTAATGTCCTGCTTATCTGATAGATCTTACAGTTCTGTCTAGCTTACTAGACATGAGTCTGTGAACTGTGTCATTCAGGTATCCTCATCTTTTTTGCCTCATTTTCTGAGTGGGCATCTGCTGCAAGTGTGAGTGGTGGGGGTTCATTTATCTTTAAGAATATTTGTAGACATGTTGCATAAGCCTCTTACTTAAATTGATTGACATTTTTACTAATGTCATGATTTTTCCAATGCTTTCGTTCTGATTCAAAGTGAAAAAGAATTGGTTGTTGGAACTGTGAGCTGTTGGTTCCAAGTGTTTGATTTCATGTTACTTTGAAATAAGACTGTTACTGAGGTAGGCTGGAAAGTAAGTCATGCCTCCGTACTTTTCTGAGTTCAGATACTGTACCAGAGTAGGGAGTCGGTGTGCATTTTTACAGTGATGCTGGGATGGAAGATGGCTTTTAATGGAATATTCAGCTCCTTTTTAGGTGCATTGTAAAATTGTCCGTAATTCTAAATGTAACAGGAAATAAAGCCTGAGAGAGACTGTCAAATCTCCTGCCTCCCAAAGTCCTCTCTAGTTGGGTACAGCTGCAGCACTGTCAAGCAATGAAAAGAAACCAGTAAATTCCTTCCTATGCTTTTCTTGTCTTTTATGTGCCACAATTAAAAATTCTGTGTGTGGTGTTTGTTTGTTTAGGCTTTGTTTTTAGAAATGTTCAGGCAAAGCATAGTGTACGTAATCACTGCTGGACAGTTTAAAGTGGTGTTGATTTAATGTATCATCAAAGTAGTATGCAGTATTGGACTTATTTGCTTGAGCAAGGTGTACGCGTGCGCACTCTCATATCCAGGGGAAGTTGAATTTATAAAAAAATTAAAGGCATGTTTTTGTTAGTTACAGGATGAGGAGCGCCGACGGCAGCAGCAGTTGGAAGAGATGCGTAAACGAGAAGCAGAAGATAGGGCCAGGCAAGAAGAGGAGCGCCGGCGACAGGAGGAGGAGCGAACCAAGAGAGAGGCTGAAGAAAAGGTTATGGTCCTCTGAGTGCAGCAAGGATTCTTTGTAGGCTTCAACTGCTTAGCCTGACCACTAACAATTTGGTTTTGGGGGAGGGGGAGGTGAATACATTAACAAAACAATAACATTCATGGCCCGAGTCCTTGTCCCATCCAAAATAAAATGCAGAACCTGAATTACTATTCAAGCCTGTCATTTCTTGGCTTGGAATTCACTGATAACTCAACAGACACCTAAGCCTCCACTTTCCCTCTGAGCTTGGCTGTTTCTGCTAGAATTTACCTTCAGAGCCTTCTCTGCCTTAGCTTTTTGGTTTCCTCTGTCCCTTGGGGACACTTCCATGTTCTTTGATACTGATTGACCTAATGAGCGTACTAGTAGTTGAGACTATGACTATATGCTATATTGGCGACCTTATGACACTTCACTGAAATTCTGTTCTTAGAAGCAGAAACAAAAAAAATGACTTTTCTTGATCTAGTAGACTTAAAGACTTTGTATGTTTTTGCTTTAGCATAAACAGTTTTATAGGACTCGGAGAGGGGGATGGTGGAAGAAATGTTATTTCATATTGTTATTACATTTGTTAGAACCAGGAAAAAAACAAAATTAGGATTTGGCTCTTTCCTGTAGGAAGTTTGATTATAGTAGATGTTCTGTTGGGAAATTGGATCACTAAGATTTTGAAGTTTACTTCAAAAATGTGGAATTTGACACTCCTTTAAATTCTATGTATACATTTTGAGAAGTTTGCCATAACGTATTTAGAAGGTGTATCCTCTTATTGAGACTTAATACTTGTGGCATAAATATTTGACTGCACCAGAGAAGGGACAGTTCTGTTTCTTCCTGTTGACACCTGGGACATTAATGAAATTGCAATTTTTAGAAGACGGGAAAGGATATTTTAATACTTAAAGGTGCACCTGCTGGAAAAATGTGGTAAGAAAAGAATAACAAGTTCTAGATCTCTTCAGTGATGTAGAAAAAAATGCACCAATGAAAAACAGAAGAAAACATAGGAAATGGTGACAGATCTATCATTTGGGTCACTTGATTCCCCAGAGTATTGAGGCATATACCAGAGGAAATAGTTCTGAGCTGGTGGAGAGTAGATTCAGTTTGATCAGTAGATCTTCTCCATTTCTAACTGCAGTGTTGTTCAAGTTGCTGAAAGGCAACTTTTCATGACTGACGAATTTGGTCTTTAGCAGAGACAGTGGTGTACCTGACAGCTGAAAATTCATTGACATCCAAGTGCTACAAAGCCTTTATACAGGGGAAAAAGATGTCTTGTTCCCAGCCAGAACAAGAGTTGATAGGATCAGGCTCCCTTAATTACAAAATACGCCTGTATGCAATAAATCATAATACAGGTCTGAGAGATGTCAGTCAGAATTGAACATCTTTGTACAGAACCATAAAAGCCTTTTAAATTGAAAAATTAGAAGGGAAATTAGTATCATAGTGTTTAGGGTCGGAAGGGACCTAAACAGATCATCAGGTCTGACCCCCTGCCCCGGGAAGGAACGGGTGCCAGGGTCATAACACCCCAGCCAAATATGTGTCCAGCCTCCTCTTGAAGACCCCCAAGGTAGGAGAGAGCACCACCTCCCTTGGGAGCCCATTCCAGAGCCTGGCAGCCCTAACTGTAAAGTAATGTCTCCTGATATCAAGCCTGAACCTGCTCTCTAACAATTTGTGGCTGTTATTCCTAGTAACCCCAAGGGGTGCCTGGGGCAACAGAGCCTTCCCCAATTTCTGCTGGTCCCCCGTGGTGAGTTTGTAAATGGCCACCAGATCCCCTCTCAGCCTTCTCTTGTGGAGGCCGAATAGGTTCAGGCCCTTTAGCCTCTCTTTGTAGGGCCTGACCCACCGTCTCTTGACCATGCGAGTGGCCCTCCTCTGGACCCTCTCAATGCTAGCCACATCCCTCTTGAAGTGTGGTGCCCAGAACTGGATGTTAGTTTGCCTACGGTAGGGGTACCCAGCATGTCCAGAGATAATAGAAGTAAAATAGCAGCATAGTACTGTGCATTATTAGACCCATTTAATCTTTAGGGTTGACCAACCCTCAGTATAGATCAGGGCTGTTCAGTTTGCAAGCAGTCAGGGGCCACATGCCCCATGGGCTGCAAAAGTAAGGACTGGATGCTGCATGCCATAGACATGAGCAGGTAAGTGCCCCCCCAGTCCTCTGTACCACATGCAACCGGGCAAATACTCCCACCTTCTGCACTGCAGATGGATAGGTGCTCCTCTGGCTGAGTGGGCAGATGCTCCTACTCCACTATGCAGGAAGGCAGGCATCTCCTCCCACTGCCCCTGTGCAGTACCCTGCCTCACCTGGTACTGCAGGCAACCCTCCCTACCCCACAATAAGTCAGGCAGCAGAATCCAAGGGGAGGACGGAAGGCCCCAAGTCACCAGCTGCTGTGGCAGCTGAAGCAAGGAGCTGTAGTGTCCAGGTGGGAGTCAAGAGACTGCCTGTTGTTAACCCCTCTGTGCACTGCCAATTGGACAGCTCTGGTAATGGTGACTTTTATTGTGGCCCCATAGAAACAGCAAGGGCATGATATTTTCTAAGAATTTGTAGGGGATGCTTCAACAGTCATTAATGATAAGATTTAAAATCCTGTTTTTAGGATCTTATCAATTTATTTTTTATAAATTTATTTTAAATAAATTAATACATTTTAATAAAAACAAGTAAATTGCAGAACCTTAAGGTTGTCCATGCAGTAACATCTTTTGGAGCAGCAGCATGTTGACCAGTGTGGTTCCCCTGCTTCTTACCTGTGGCAGGTTAGGGTGTTAGGTCTTGTGACTAGGTCCTGGTTGACACTCTAATTTTGCTCTTGGTTTCGGTAATGGATTTATATGAGATAGTTTGGAAAGGGATGATTTGGCCTAATGCAAGGAGACTACTGGACTAGATGAGCTCTGGAGGTCCCTCTCAGCCCTACTTTTCTATGATTCTATAAAAGATATTTTTCTAATGTTTTTGTCATCGGCTTTGCACTGTTAGTCAACTCCAAAGTTCTTGATTAACCTACTCTTCAGTAGAGAGAAGGCACTGTTGTACTCTGACAAAGTTCCTGGTCATATTTTCTAACTCTTAGACTTCTGCAGTTTTGGTGAATATTTACTTTATCAGTGGGTGAAATTCTGGAATTTGACATTCCTTTAAGTTCTCTGTATACTATTACTTTTTTAATATCAGTGAAGGGAGAATGCCATTGGTAAATATAGGTTTCTCACTTTGGACACAAGTACACTATTATCCTCAAGTATGTAGCGAGTCTAGAAATAACTCAAAATTGACATTGTTACAAGACCATTTGGTCATTTTTACTGTAGCAAATGTATTCTGTATACCATTAGGTATGGATTCATTGCTTATTGCTAGGGAAGAAGGAAGAAAAATTTGTTCGCTACTTTGTAGAGGAAAAATTGCATCTATCCTGTATGTAAATGTATGCATGTAAATGTCCTCTGTTTTCTAACAACTGCTTTTGTTTCCTGTGGACCTACAGAGGCGACAGGAAGAAGGATATTACAGTCGCTTGGAAGCTGAAAGGCGCAGGCAGCATGATGAGGCAGACCGAAGATTACTGGAATCTGACGAGCCTGGTCTGTACAGACCTCCACTTCCACGGGAATATGAGCTCCCACCCCCAACCCTTTCATCTAATGCTCCTCCTCCCCCACCTCAGCGAAACACCTCTTACCTCAAAACACAGGTCCTCTCCCCTGACACGCTTTATACTGCCAAGTTTGTTGCATACAATGATGATGAGGAGGAGGAGGATTCCAATCTAGCAGGTCAGGATAAGTACTCCAGCACAAGAAAATCTTATGGTGACCTTCCTCCTGCCACCCTTAAGCCACAGCAGCCCTCCCGCCAGCCGCGCCCAGTTTCAGATGGCATCTTTCTTTCCAACTCATTCCAGCCACCCTTTGTCAATGCCAACAGTACTACTACCAAAACAAGTCAGCCCCCACCCCCACCAAACAAACCAAGTTTCTTCCATCCCAGCAGCTCAAAAGGTAGAGATTAACGATGAAATAAGTCTCTTTCTCTACAAACCTGTCTGCACATTTCCCACTCTGGTGTTTGTAGATATAATCACTATGTTCTTGCTGTGGTGATTTAACTTAAAATTCTGACGTCCGTGTGAATTCTCTTATTTTGTAGATGTTTGAATCCAGGGCTGTCCAACTGGTGGCTCGCAGGCCACATGCAGCCCATGGGGGGGTGATCGTGCAGACCCTGGGTTCCTGCTGGGCAGCTGCTCTCCCTGCTGCTTAAGCTACTGCTGCATCTGGGGCCTCTAGGTTCCCCCTCCCTCCCTCAGCTTTTGCTTCCTGCTCAAGCTCCAGGAGGTGGGGAGGCACAGCTCACTGTGTGGTGCAGCAGTAAAGCGGAGGTGGCCACTGCCCATGTCCATAGGGCGAGGAGTGGGATTGGGGGCACTATCTGCATGCATAGTGCAGGAGTTTGAGGGGAGAGGAGGGAGCACGTTGTGCAGCAAGTGATGGGAAGTGGCCCTGGGGCCCGTGCCTCTCACTGACGTGGTTTCTGGGGTATGTAGCCCCCAGCTCTGTAGAAGTTGGACAACCCTGTTTTATAATCTGTCAAATTTCTTTATTCTTTGCCAAACTCTGATTTTTTTTTAAAAAATCTCATGTTTCAGATTATGAAGGAAAAATCATTTTGATTCATTGTTACTTGACCATTTGAAAGTACTGTTGGTTTTGGCTTTCATTTTGTACCTTCCAATAATCGTTTCTTGTTTTATTTGGTTGACCACTATGTGCTTATGGCTTCTTATACATGTCTTCCATGAACATAAGAAATATATTTTCTGGTTGGTTAATGGTGGGAGCTTATCTTCTGCCCTTTTTTTTTTAGTACAAAAGGGGTTCTTTTTCTAACTAAAATGTGTGCAAATGGCTTTAAAGGGCCTTCATATGCTTGTAATTCTTGATCATTCAAGTCCGTGGTAACCTTCGGGGCTCGGACACAATACAAACAATATTCCAGGCAGCTTCCAGGGGTCACAATATTTCTGCTTTGTGTAGTATAGGTTACCTTATAACTGAAAGCGATAGCTTAATCTCCATCAAAATGCCTTAGTTTCAGTTCCTCCTCAGTCCCCACATTGGCCATGTTTCTGTCTCCTCTTCCCCTTATAATACAAATAAGCAATTACAGTGATAAATAAAAGCCTAATTAACAACTTAATTCCATTAATTTAAACAACATACAGTGTTCTGAGAGCACTAGATTTTTTCTTCTAGCTGTTCTCAGCCTTGGAAGTTAACATGGACTGAAGTTCATTGTTAAAATTTGGACTTCATGACCAGTTAAGAGAAAATTTGTAACGTATTTATTCTTCAGTGTGTCCATGTGAATAAGTGTGGACATAACTTGTGAACATGAAATCAGATTCTTTTTGAGTAGCGGTACCCCTTAGGGCCTTCTCTTAGTTCAGTGCTGCTTTCTGCTCCTCATCAATGGCAAAAAGGGCTGAGTGGCCTTTACTGTCCCTCAGTGCCCGGAGAAAAAGTGGAATTTGGCCCAGAGGCAGCAAAGTGGAATTTGGCGAGTGTCTGACCCACTTTTCCTACTGCTAGACTCATCCTTTTCTCAACTAGTTTTGAAATCAAACTAAATTTACTTTCCTTGACTTCTGCTTCCTTTAATTTGGGTGTTCTGAGGAAGTATTGTAGCTGTCCAACCCTTTGTCATCACGCAGGACAAAGTGGCCCTAGAAAAACATGCAGTCACTGAGAAGACTTAAAAAGTCTGATATGTGTGCTCCTACAGTGAGATCTACACATGAGTATCTACAGTGGGATCTGTGTTTACTATGGCCTTATGAAAAAGTGCAGTTACTGAAGGGCAAGTAATTTATTACTTTTCTGCAAATGTGGTTCTACATTAGAAGCAGTTGGACTCAAGCTGCTGAGACCCACATATGGCTGTTGTTTCAGATTAATATGAGCCAAAGGAAAGCAGCTTTGTAATCAACATAAGCTTCTTTAAAATGAGGCAAATAATATTGTATGTCTTTTATCTTTTTAAAGTATCTTTTCCTTTTTCTGTACTTGAAATTGTCAATTGCAGCTAATTTGGGATTAGATATAAAACCAGGTTTTGTATCTTTACATATAGGCTTAAAGAATGCTGTAAATTCCTTTGCTTATTTAGCACTTTGAAGCCTCCGTATGAATAAATTGTTACTGGAATTGGTATTGACTAATAATCCCTAATGCACTCCTGTTTATCGGTAAAACATGAAAACCCTTGCCCTTTAATTATATTTCCCAATCTTACATTCTTCTGGTTTTTCATGTATTAAAGGAAAAGAGGAACCTCAAGAAGGTGACACACATTTAATGATGCTTTGTTTTTCAATAAATAGTCAAGAGGACAGTTTGCAAGTCAAAAGGGAAAGGGGGATACAGCACTATGACATTTCACTTGTAATAATCCTTACGCATAAAAAAGCATTCTGAGTACTTTTATTCATACTTTAAAAAAAACTATAGGAACAGGCTAAATAGTTCACTTGATTGCTCCAGCATCTATGAAGACTGCCTGTGTAACGTACAAAGCCACTTGCACAAAATGTAGATTCACTATGCAGCTTGTCATATTTCCATCTCACTAGCCCTATCACATTACTGTCCTTTTATAGCTCTTCTGTTATGAATGCTAAGACTGGTAGACAGACCATGCTTCTGCAAACTGCACTCTCCTCCCTTCTTCCACTGGTTTGCCTAAAGGATTATTTTAAAAAACTGGCTCCATTACTTTGGGACTGAGAGTCTGAGCAGTTTTAATGAGGCAGACACAAGTATGACCATCAAATTTAGATGGATGCTAGTAGTCAAAAATGGTATCTTGATCTGAACAAGACAAGTACTTATTTCTTCAAAACACTTCAGTTGTGTTTTTTTTATGTGATTTGTGCTACAACTTTATAGCTAAAAATATTTGTCTAACCCACACATGTACATGGCCTCTAATAAATATATTTGTTAAATTGATCTGGCGGAGAAATATAAACAAGTTATTTTTTTTATTCCCCCCCCCCAATCTTCTAATTACTTGAAGTGCAAAATTTACCTGTGGAAGAAGAGTAAGAATAAGTTTCCTCCTGTAGAAGGAAGTTCACAAGACATTATATTTACAATGTCAAGGGACCAAAATTAGAAATCTGAAAACAAATTTGAGAATCATACTGACAGTTATTTTGACTGGTTGCCTAATGATACAGATAATTGAGAGGAAGCATAATTAAAAGCTGACTCTAATGTCAAAAAATGTTGATTGGGATTAAATCTGTTTAGTCTTGTGATCTTTTGGAGTATACTTACATTCTCTATTGAATCTATGTATCTTAATGTCTGAACTAAATCTAAAGGTGCAGTGCTGCAAGGTGTTCGCATGCAAAACAGAGAAGCACAGAAATGGGAGATTAAGAGTCATACTTGGTAGTACAGTTTACCAAGTTACCAAATATTTTCAAAACCTAACAGATTAATCTTAGTAGAGGAATTTTCATAATGGGATATTCAGATGTGTGGGCTCCACTTATCATAGCTGTAAATGCTAGTTTTAACCTGACAAGACCTGCAGAAAAAATGTAGGTTGCATTATAGGTCTTTTCTTCAGTCCCCTTTTAAGTGTCTTGTATTTCTGCATTATAACAAATCAACTTCAAGATAAATAACTTTACAAGCATTTGATATCTCACAGTCTGTTTGAAATACAACACACGTTTTACCCTTAATTTTATTTGTGAAACAAAAGTAGTCTGTGAAAGAAATAATTATTCTTGTAATTTCAACAGGCTCTTAAATAACACTTTTCAGTCCTTTTTAACAGTATAGGAATAATTTACAAGAGTTTCTCTTTGAAGAGCACTGCACCTTTTGAAAATAAACCTGAAAGCTTTGTATGTGGCAATAAATATCTTTCAACTGTTATTTTTAATTCCTTTTTTTTTTTTTATAAGGACCAAATTCTTACACTGGATCTACAGGAGCAACTGTTGGAGCCCAGGAACTTTATCGGGATCCAAGAGAAAAAAGATCTAAAAGGTGAAATAAAGCTATACTATGCAGGTTTACTCTTTTATTTGTATTCATTAGCTGTTGATTTCTGGATTATTTTTTAATCCTACTCATATACATGAAACATTTTTTCTCTCTCCTAGCTTAATGACTTCCAATGGAACTCTAAATCTAGAAAAGAGATTTTCAGAGGAAGAGCTTTAAAAATGAGCAGGACATTTTAAGGAGTTCTGGAATGTGTTCTGAATATCTCCGATTATTACAGAATAGATCTTGGTTTTATACAACACTTCTTCCATACTTCTGGTTATCTGAAGTACTTCTTTTAGAGTAGTGAACTCAGCTGGTGCTGACTGTGAGCTAATTTTTCACTCCTTCAGTCAGGCTTGATGATTTGCAGGTCTGCATTGGTCTTTTTGGGTGCTTATAAAACCAAGTAGCTAACAATCTGCATTGTACATGCATATGGTAGGGCAGGCTGGCACCTTAGATACTAATTGCTTCATAGAGGCATGGGCTTTTGTTAAGAAACAGCCTGGGATTCTTAGTTTCTCTGAACCAGTTAAGCTCTAAGGTGCCACCTGCCCTAGCTTCTTTCTGTCTTTAGGCCAGCACAGCTAACGACTTCTGTACACATTGTACATGCATGTGTGGCTAACTTAGCTGTTATACCAAATATATTGAAGTTGCAAAAGTACAAGACGTGTAGCTTAGTCCTTCACATCTTGTCTGGTGCAAAGGAGCTACAGTGGCTACTGTACACATTCTAAAGTACACAAAATGGAGCCAAAGACATTGAGCCATAAGTACAGTACAGCTGACTGGATCAGGAACAGTGTTCCAGGTGTACAGGCAAGCACGGGTGGGAAGAGGACACCAACAGAACAACAGGATCTTAGAGTCCACAAAGAAGATGATGGAAATGGTCAACCAGAGAGTTAGGTAGTACCAAAGGATGAAGATGGGGAAAGACTGAAGAGCTTAGCCACATCCACATTTTAGGTTTCTGCCAGTAGAGCAATGTCAGATGGAGACATGGGGTTTCTATGACGCTTCTGTACCAGCAGAAGGCATGGTGTAATGCACAGAGGCACAAGTTAGTATACCTAATTTTGCTTGCCAGGCCAGTCTGAGCCGTACTGATAAAGGCATGTTTTGGAGGTACAAGCTACCTCTGCATCAGAAGGAGTATGCAGTACACCTATCTCAGCAATATAGGTAACATGGCTGGGTCTTTTTTTGCCCCCTTACTCCTTGCGAAGTAGCAATTGATTTCATCCATGTGTCTGACAATCGGAGAAGGTTGTCAGTGACCCCACTGGCTCATCTAAATGATTGTACTGGTACTGTTGGCGCTAACAAGCCTTACAAAACATGAACCTAAATGTCCATTAGTTAGGCAGGTGTACTGTTGGCTAAGTCATCTGGCCTAAGCTTTTAAATGAAAGAAAATATAAAACAAGACCTTGTAACAAACATTTTTTTTTCTTCCAGTCAAGATACTGATGTACCTGGAGCACCAGAGAACCTGACGTTCAGAGAACGCCAACGTCTTTTCTCGCAGGGCCAGGATGTATCCAATAAAGTAAAGGCTTCTAGGAAATTAATGGAACTGGAAAATGAACTAAACACAAAATAAGACAAAAGGCACCTTATCTCGTGTAATGGAAAAGTCTCTAAGAGAATGAGGTGGGGCACAGGGGCTCTTTTAGAAGACAGGAAGGAGGGTATTTTCTCTAAGGAGTGAGTTTGATTCCTCTATAACTCAGACTGTTAATTGAAATTTAGAGATGTTGCAATAGCAAGAAAACTGATTTACTTTACCAAGAGTTTGTGGTTTATACATTTAAAGCACTGTACAATTTTAATTATATGAATCACGTGAAGGTAACTTCTTTTTCCTTTTGGTTTTTTTTGGGGGGGGAGTTAACTTTTTCTGCACCAGACCAAGTAGCACTTGTCTAAGATGAGTTCTGTTTCCTGGTCTTTTACAAACACACTTTGTTTTAGCTGCTGAGCAGAGAGAGTGAAAATAGCTTGAACTGTCTAAATCTGTGCACTAGCTATTGATTTCTGTAGGTTGTTTGCCATAAAAGCCAATATTGGGGCTGTCTTAAAAAAGACTGAGTTTATATACAAATTTATAATATACTGTATGCTGTTCATGCAAACGGTTAAGATATCAGTGCAAAACTTTATTGCCTAGTATTGGAGTAATAGGGTTTCCCTGGTTAAAATCTTGTCATAAAACAATTCTGATCCTGTAGATTTTGTTGGGTCTAAACAGATGCAAAACAGAAACTTCTTATCCATAGCCAAGGAAAAGCACATACGTGCATACATCCCCATCATATTATGAAATGTCTGGTATTCAAACCTCCTTTAAAAATGTGTGGAGATGAGACACCTTGGGATTTTTTGTACTATGTGGAAATTTCAGAATATAACAAGCAATAGATTATAGGCTACTTTAGTGGCCCTGATATAGCTAGGACCAAAAGATTAAGTGTTGAAGTCAGGGGTAATAATTACAATTCCAAAGCTAGGTGAACTGATGCATGCTTTTTTTCCAAGGAGGATAGGATAAATAGTATATTAGCAATTAGACATGGACGTCGTTGATGGAGGTTGCTGGATGGTTAAGCAACATACTACTTCTGGTGAAGTAAAATGGTGTAACAAAAAGGAAGACGGAATTGTGAAAGAAATACGATAATGCTGGCTGTGAATGGACTGTGTCAGGGAGATGGCTTGACTAACCGTGTTAACTGCAAACCATCACTACTCATGTGAAGAAAGTAGTGCTAGTCAAGCTCTCTTTTAATTTATCTAGTTCTTATTTGCTTCCTGTTCTGTAAAGAATCTGCTTGGCAGTTCAAGCTAATTTCTCACACTTTAATAGCCTTATTTAATTTTAAATTGTTGATCTTTTTTTTTCCCCCACTATTGTTTCTTCAGCTATGCATATGTGGCTGATGATGTTTGGGATGAGGACCTCCTCAGAGTTTGTTTTTCGTTGTGTGATGTTGAGACAATATATATTGTGATTCCAAACAAATTTTCTATTTGACAAAGCCTGAGCCTGGCTTTAGATGATTTTTCTGTATCATATTGTTCTCTTATAAATATATATTTAGGGAATTCTGCACACTTCCAAATACAGAGGGGTAGACTTTCACTGCCTTAGAAAAGAAATCACTTTTAATAAGAGTTGTATGATAAATAAATGCAAGTTAATGAAATTGGAGTGTAAATATTTTTTACATATTTCAGGTTTCTTATTTGAAAGTGTGCTTTTACCAGTTCACCTGTTAAATATGAAGTAGAAGATTAAACTCCTTCAAAGTGTCAATGAAGGATTTGCATGCTTGCTATGTCTGTTAATCAGGAAAGCAAGCCTCTCCCAATTTATCTCGAGAACACTAGCAGCCTTACAGTGACAAAAATACTTTTTTCCTTCAGGGAAAAAAAATCCTTTATGCTGTGGCTGAAATACTGTTGCTGCTAGACTCTGAAAAAGGCTTAGCAAAAATTATATATAACCTTCAGTTGAGTGGATTTGGCCGCTATTGGGCATTCGGGTCAAGTGTGAATATGTGTAAAAGTGCTTTTCATATTTGTCTGTGCATTATTATGGAAAAAACATCAAAACTGCTGTAGTTTCCCATTTCTACTGTATTTCACTTGCAACCTATTTTTAATAAACTTTGTATTGTATTTAACTTGCAATTTTTCTATAGCTTTTTGGTTTTTGTTTGTTTTTTACTTAAATCTACACTTACATTGTTTTTTCCCTTCCTTTAAAATGTTTATTATTACATACTTGCCTTATAGGTACTCAAGGAAAATATATAGCTCGTAAAATATATTTATATATGAAATTCAGCACTGCCCAGATTAATTGGAATAAAGCTTGATTAGCTGATCTCAAGGGAATTTTAAATGAGGAATCATTCTATGCCAGCTTTACTTGTAGAGGAGTCCCACAGAGATCTATCTGTGCTTGGCTGAGTGCTTTTCTTTCTCTATCAGCAGTCTGGAAGACTAAATAAAATTTGGCCTTGACAAATTGGTGCAATTTTAAATAATGGGGAACAGGCCAGTTATTCAGTCTGACCTGGATTGTTTGGTACAGGTATTTCAATGACATGTTTTTAATACAAACCAACTTAGTCACACATATATGAACAAAGAATGTAGGCTGTGCATAAGGACCTACCTAAATCAGTGGAAGTTTGCAGTGCCTTTAATCTCTCTTTTTGCCACGTGCCCTCCCCCCTTGCTGAGTGGGTGAGGCGCAGTTCATGCCATGGTTTTTGCCCCTCAGCCATGCAGTGGGAGGGCAGGGGACATGCACTGAAAAGAGCAAAATTAAAGATGCCACTGCCACAAACTTCCACCGTGATTTAGGTAGGTCCCTAGCTATGCGAGATGGAAGGCGGTGTCCTAGAATGCTGAGACCTTGAAAATGGATTGGTGATTGTAGTAGATTTTCTGCTACAGAGGTCTCACATTATCCTTGAATGTGTAAGGTGAGAGTATGAAGTTTAGGGCTGGGAGAATTCTTTTTGTTGGATGATTTACCCCAAACTGTAGCTTCAGCTCACATTATAACTATTTGTGATTTGGGGACAAATTCACTGATAGTTTCAAGTGGGAGGAAGGAAGAAGTTGTAGTACAGACTCGCAGAACCAGTGACTCAAGTGTATGGTGATTATTCCCCCGTCCCACCTCCTTTTACACAATAGCCTGGTGGTGAGGCCACTCAGTAAGGCTGATTCAGAGTTTCCCTCAGTCCAAGAGGCCTTGAACCACACCCAGTTTTTCAGGATGCTGCAGTCATGTCTGATTATGGACAGTTCCTGGGATCGGTGCTTTCAGTCCCTTCTGAAAATGTTATGCATTGTGTAAGTGCTTATACTTCTACTTGAGTGGGGACTTGAAACCAAGTGTCCCATCTGTCAGGTGACTGCCCTCAATTGCAAACTGTAGTGTCTTTCTCTGTCTTTCTTTCATAGAAGAAGACATTTTTGGTTGAAGGAACTGTAGAAGCACTGTACCTTGAAAGGAGATGAAAAGTGCCATGTAATCCAATGATTACTAGGAGTTCTGTTGTTAGCTCCCAGATATGGCCTCAGTAAGCTTTCAGCTTCTCATTCTGAGGTTGATGTCCTTCCTCCTTCCTGTGGAGAGGCCATCTAGAGGAGAGGGTAGATGGAGGAATCTTAACTTTGGTTCTTTTCATATAAATGCTCAGTGGGTGGTAGAACTAAAAAAAATCACAAAAGAAACAATCCTTTATCTTTGTAGTTGTTGGCCATTCTGTGTGCATAAAGCCAGAGGAAAAAAGTCAGGTGTACTCGAAACAATAATTTATTGATGAGACTGGATGCCCTAGCTCTCTTCTTCCAAACTGCACTGTGTCTGATGGAAAAGTCTGTCTCAGGACCATTAATCAGTTACTAGATTAAGGGAAGAGAGGTATAGTAATTTGAAGCAAGGGTAGGAAGGCTGAAGTACTTCATGCAAAAATTAGCTATATTTGGATGCTCAATGAGCTCAGTTTTGCAATGTTTTGGGCACCTGACCCTGATTCCACAAGGCAATTCATCAGCTGCCTCACTTGAAACACGTAAGTATTCCCATTTAATTACACTGCTCGTGTAGTTAAAATGAAGCATGAACTTAAGAGCCTTGCTTGATCATGCCAGGTGCTCACCACTTTGTAGGATTGGGCCTTACGAAGACAACTGAATATGCAAATAATTGTGTATACACAATCATATCTGCTGGCCCTGCTCCAAAGTTTTTCACATTACTGTAAGGCACCCTCGCCCACATGCTAATCTCACTTGTGTTTTTGCACCCCCTCCTGTACTGTTCTAGTGTTTGTTTTCAAAACGCTCCAAGAATGGTTATAACCAATTTTCCCCAAGCTCTATAACCTATGTTTTACTTTCTCAAGTGCCAGCCTGGACACAGATTTGGGACACTGTTCTTGGCTCTGGAGTTGTAAACAGACTGGCAGCAGAGAAAATAAGCCAGGATGACTGGAGGTGAAGAGCAACTAGGCAGATGACATGAGAAAGAACAGAATTAGATGAAAGGAAAAAATAAGCTATATAAAAAGGTAAAATGCATTTTTCCCCAAGGGTGTAGTAACCATACCCATGTACTATTTAGAATGGAGGAGTGGTGTTTGGCTTCTCCATCTTGATCTAAAGATGCTAGCGCAGGGCTAGGCAACCCCTGGCATGAGTGCCAGAGCATGACGCAACATCTTGCTTGGCATGCACACCTCGTGGTGGATGGCAGGGAAGGGACCAGGTCTGTGCTGCCACAACAAGAATCAGGCCCCCCTGCCATCCACCCCTGGCACACCAACATCTTACAAGTTGAGGTTGCAGGTGTTTTTGGCACTCTGCGTAAAAACACTGCTGACCCCTTGCTAGTGATTGCAAGACCCAGAAGGGTTCATGCAACCACAAAGCCCCATTATTTTCTGAATCAGCTGGCTTCATCTCTAGCTCTAGTAATAGATGAACTCCTTAAGAGGGTTGGGTGCAATATGTCTGCTTTGCGGTTTTTCTCTTCCAGGTAGCTAATTCATTTTTAATACGACCCTTGCTTAGAACTCTTCTATGATGATAGAAGTAAAGGTTTTCACAGCATCTACAATGAATCCTTCTAGCTTTGCTTTAATGCTGTGCTCTTGTTTGTTGTTTATATTTATATCCTGCCCTATCTGAAAAGCTTAGTGCTTACAGTCAATAAGCAACCTCCAGACAGGATTCCCAAGCAACACCCCCATTCCTTCCTCTCACCCTCCCACTGCTTCCCTCTCCAAACCCCCACAAAAGCAATCCCTCCCACCAGTGCCTCCCAACCATCACTTCTGCTAAGATGCAAGAAATCTCTTCCCACCTACCCAGGAGTTTATTCCCCCACCCCACCACACTGTCCCCCAACACCCCCTCCAAGCCTGTATTCCCTCCCAACACAGGAATTAAAAGGAACTGAATTCAAAAGAACAAGAAGAAAAGATGGTCCATCCTGCCTTGGTCACTTCTGAAGGGCAAAGTTCAGTTGTACTAGTACATCGTAAGTGTACAGATATTTGCAGGTGAAGGAGAGGAAATAACTTCTTAACTTTATTTAAAAATGCACTGCTGTTTTGCATGGGTAGCAAAGCTTTTCAGCTAAGAAAGGTCAAAAGTGCCTGTGCTCTCTGCTTGTCTTGCATTTTCTCTTCACAAAGTCACCTCTTTGGTTTCCATTAAATCATGGGGCCAGCAGTTGTACATCTTTTCTCCCTTGCTCCTTTAGGAACCTCTCAATTCAGCTTGCTCTAATTGCAAGTTTTAAACTTGTAATATTTTTGGCAGTGCTTGGCCTCTTCATGGACACAATGGCTGAAGTGGAGATAGCAGTGAGGGAGGACGGGAGAAATCAATGGCAACCATTCCAGGAGTAAGTTAAATCCTTGTTAAAGAGTACCCTGTAGGATTGCAGATGGGGGCAGGGGGTTACTCTGTTTAAAAACAACTATAATGACTATTTTATTGCTTTCTAGAGACATAAGACCTGTAGGATTTGCAAAGCAATACTGATTTGCAAATCCTACAGGACTTCTCATCTACGTGTAATATTCCTTCTGGAGTAGGGCCCTTATGCTTGAGGCTTCAGAGTACTGCTTCTCAACCAGTCAGCTATAGAGGTGTCATAGTTGGGTTGCAAAGGTGGACACCAGGGACCTGGAAGGAAGGAGTGGTGTCAACTGACCTTCTTTCCCCCAGAAAGAAGTTCTTGTTGTTCCTAGGAGGATGTTGGGCTGCTCTAGTTCCCAGATGGAAAGAGCAGAACTACCTTAGTGCATTCCTGCAGATGGGATAATTGTACAAGGTGCAGCATGGTGAGGCTAAAGCAAGACCGCTTCCATTCTGGAGCCATCTCTGGTGCCTGCAGCAATCCAATCCTGAGAGAGGTTGGCTGTGGGGGGCTGCACATGTGGTTGAAGGATGGTTGTCTGCTGGGTGGCGGATAGGGTAGGGAATGTGCACAGGCTGTCGGGAGCTGTGTGAGGAGGCGAGTCATGGGACCCAGCCAATTAAGCGACGTAGTACCATGTACTAGGGCTGTGAGAAGCTTCGGTCCCCGATTTAGTGGCTGAATCTCTGAATCGAATTAGAAGACACTTTCATCTCTCCAAATCGAATCGGAACCCTCTGAATTGATTCAGAGAGGTTCGGAAAGATTTATAGATCCGGACAGAGACCGCTTCAAATGTTTTTTCTACATACCGCTATGTAGCGGGGGCTCATGAGTGCTATGATGCTGGGGTGCATGGAGTGTCCCACGGAAGTGCGGGGGGCTCCCCAGTGTGCTCAGCCACAGACCCAGAAGCAGTTCTGGTCCACTTCCAGATCTGCTGGGGAGTGTGCTCTGGGGGGCCCTCTGTGCCCCCCACAGCTTGGTGACAGGTGCTTCCTGGGTTTGGGGGGTACCCAGGGTCCCCCTGCAGCCGATTGCCGAGCTGGGGAGTGCAGGGGGGCCCCCCAGCATGCTCCCCGGCAGACCCAGAAGTGGACTGGAAGTAGTTCCAGTCCACTTTGTAGTTTGCCACCGAGCACATGGAGGGCCCCCCCCCATACTCTGGTAGAATGCTTCATCCACCCCAGCACCACAGCGATCATGAGCCACTCCTGCTACCTCAAGGTATGCAGAAAAAACTTTTAAAGCTGTGCCTGTGTCCAAATCGCTGATTCTCCAAATCGTATCAAATCTCCAGTTTCGGATTCAGCCGAATCGAATCGGGGACAGTGATCCGAACAACAAATCAAATCACTGTCCCTGATTCGGGCCAAATCCGAATTGAATAGGGCCTGCTTCTCGCACCCCTACCATATACCAGGAGGAGTCCTGCAGCAGAGCTCTTGTCCTTGTTTTTATTTCTATTCATGTTTTTCTAGGAACCCACAGCTGCTTGTGATGATGGGCATCCCAAAATGAACTAATATCATAATATATGTCTATACTCCAGCTCAGAGTTTGTTCTGTATGTCAGAACTTACCTTTTTCTTTGGGGTGATGGGAAGGAAATTAGATAATCCTGTTGGGCATTAGATCATGGTAGAAAGCCATGAAAACATACACTGCACACTCATTTCCATTCCACATACAGAAATCTGTAATGTAGCCACTCTAATGAGCAAACCTATGGTTGAGTGCCTAAATGTGGCACTGCACATTTTCATGGTCCATGCCAAAAAATAGTTATGGTCCTGTTTTTCAGCATTTGGCACGTATGGAGCAGGACTTCCTTGAAGGGAGAATTTTCCCAGCCGTATTCCCTAGCATATCCTGACATAAAGCAGAAATGCCTCTAGAGCCATGCAACAGAGTGTGGCTATTTAAGCTCCCTGTCTCTAAAAATTGGATACAACCGAAAATAAGATCAGACATAAACTTCTGCTTTCCTCAGGCACTGCTTTAATAATGCAAGTGTTTCTTTCCATCTCATTAAAATGAGAGGAAGCAAAGCAAACTATAGGCATGTTTTGTGGGTCCCCCTTCCTTCTGGATCTTACTGCTTCTCTCTTCATTTGTGCTCCAAACACAGGAACAGCTCCTCAAGTTTAGATTGACTGTATGGACTGAGACAAACGCAGCAGAATTCCTGGTGATGAGTCTCTTTTAATGACTAGAATTGGGAATGAGGTTGCCCTACAGCCAGACTGTGAACAGGAACACAGCACTAGAGGTTTCAATCTGCATGCAGTCAGGTTTTGTGCAGAGCCCCGTGACTTTTTATGCATATTCTTTAATGAGATGTGTATATTTGAAAATTAATCTTGCAGTTCTACTAACAGTCTATAAAAACCTAGCCTGATGCAGGGTGAATTAAAGCTGGGTGTAAAATGGGGATTTTTTTTTTCCTTCAGAAAGTTTGACAAAAAGCAGAGGAAAACTTGGTTTCCATTTCAACAACTTTTGGTCAAAAAGGAAAATTGGAATGTTTTCAATTAAAAACTGGTGGAAGGGTTAGAGATGGGTATCTATAGATAGATATAGATCAGGGGTGGGCAAAATATGGCCCATGGGGCACCGGCCGGATTCAGCCTGCCAACTGATTGTATCCAGCCCAGGTGCAGGCGGTTGCAGTTGTGGGATCTAGTCCATGGGGATCCAGCAGTTCTGGCTACTGCATTGTACAAGGCAGGCAGGCACATCTTTGTCCCATGTGCAGCTTATACCAGCTCCCCAGCCTGTACCAGAAGCAGCGCCAGCATCAGCTGTGGGTGCTGCCAGCAAGTTCCTGCTGGGGGTTGGGATGCCTGCCCAGGACTGCAGCTGGTGTAGTGATGCAGCAGCGTCACCTGTAGACTGACAGATGCCCTGGTCCCCAGCAGGACCCTGGCAGCTGTGTCCACAGCTGATGCCAGCACTCACCCAGCACTGCTTCTGGTGTACAGGCCAGGAGCTGGTATAAGCTATGGGGGTGTGCTGTAGGTATGGGACAGTTTGGGAAAGGGAGATGGGTGCCCCTGCCCACGAGTGGCAGCCAGTGCTGGGCACTGTAAAAAAGCGGGACCTGGTGGCAGGCACACTTGCTGCTGCCAGGGACCTTCTGGCTGTGGCTGCCTGGAGCCAGTGCTGGGGCAGCCCTGTGGCTCCTCCCCACTGCTACCAGTGCCACCTCTGGGCCACCCCAGGCCCACAGGGAAATGGTGGTGGTGGGGAGGAGCCACAAGGAAGCCCCAGCACAGGCCTGAGCAGCAGTGAGCACACCTACTGCCAGGTTCCACTTTTTCTCAGTACCCAGCACTGGCTGCCACTGCTCATCATGGACAGGTGGCCAAATAATTGCCCACACCTGATATAGATACCTATCTAGATAGATACCTTCAGGTATATGAAGGTATATATAAATAGATCCTGTTGGGATCTATCTCTATAAAGATAGATGGATATGGATATGAAAGCATTAGAATGTTCATTTACTTGAACACCAAGTGGGGAAGAAATGGCCACATTTAGAGAGAGGCAGTAGGACAAAGCTGCATCAAACTTGGCAGTCACTGCAGGTTTGGCTGGGGTGGGAGGCTACTTAACTTTTCCAGTCACAACAAATAAGACTGCAGCTGTGTTCTCTGAATTGCAGTATTGTCCTGCAAGCTTGACATGAATTCCTGTTCTGTGTTTTAAGTAAATTGTATTCCTGAGAAGGAGGTAAAGAAATACAAAGTAAAACTTTCATGGCACTAATTTCTTTCATAGCAAACAACTAAGCACCTACTAAAGAGTGGTCTGTTAGCAGGCCTGATGCAATATGTTGTTTTGCACATTTGTTGGATGCTCAGATTGGCATTTCGTATTTTATATTTTAATGGGTTTCTGGCTGAGCTCTGTACATGAGTGAATGTGATTGTGTGAAGAACTTCAGCTACCAGTAAGCAGTTGGGTTGCTCCTAGTAACCCAGTTTTCCCTTAGATAAGAGAAGAAAGCTCTGTGCTATGTGCTATAATGGATTGCATTGACAAGTATGTGAGAACTGAGGGTCATTTGGAGGCTAAAAGGTACTGTCAGACCTTGAAGAGAATTTGTTCAGGCATTTATTGTCAGTTCTGTTTAATCTCATGGTTGCAAATAAAAGTGTCTGTTGTGAGACACACAAACGGAATAAGACATAGATCCATGTCCCTTAAATTAATCTAGCATCTTTTTACTAGGAGGCAGTAATGAGATCAAGTGGTCAGATGATTTGTGAAGCTTACATGCTTGCTAAGTGTGTACAGAAATGTGGTGTCTCAGATTACAGCTAAATACACTCAACCAGTTCGCTCTCATGTGCAGTGGCATAGAGTGGTGACAGTCTCCATGTTTGGCACAATAGGAGGCAGTGCCCGATCACCTTTTGGCAGACTTTGGTCATTTCCATCCTTTTTGTATCTATTGACAGTGCACTCAGGCATGCTAAACTTGCAGTCGTATATAATATAGCAACTAGGAGCTGATTAGCATTTTGCTCCTAGTAATAATGTAAAGTACATTAGAATTTTATTGGCTTGATCTGGAATACTTCTTAGGGTTTTAAAACCCATTTTAGTATTGAATAGCCATAACTACAAAATCCCTAGTACCCTTTATGGTGTCTCCAGCTCGTCTTCCTTTTAAGGGTCAAAACTCTACTGGAGGTGGCAGAGGAAGGAGCTGATAGGAGTTCAAGGAAAAAAGTGTTTAAAATATGAGTGTTAGTAGGGCTTTGTTTAACAAAAGGGCTTTGTGACAATTCCTGCAGATTTCTTACAGAGAGCCAGACTATGTCTTTATCTAATCTCTACATTTTTATCATAACTGGATCTTCCAGACCACTTGCCCCAGTTCTTGATTCCATTGTCCTAGGCTTTGTGATTGGCATTGTCCTGTAAGAGTGTTGAGGTCGTAGAGGTCTATAGATCAAAATTCGGGGTGGGTATAGACTTTGACTAAATAAACTAGGGTTGATGTTAATCTATGGAGATTTTCATTTTAATGTTAATCTTTGAGATCGCTAGTTCAACTATAGGCAGAAAGACCCAAAGCTAATCATTTGATGTTTCTAAGTAGCTGATGTGAAGTAGATACTCACTTCAAGCAAGGCTGAAAGTAAGTGCCCAAACCATGATGATTTACCTTGATGGCATCTTTCTTGGCATCATCAGCAGGGAGGCCAAGCACTAACTGGGAAGGGGGACTAGAATAATTAGATTTCTGCTTGAGGTGGTCCTTTCAGGACAAAGCTGAGCCACTCTGGCAAGATAATACCATATTTTCTTAAACATAAGATGACCCTGAATAGAAGACGACCCCCCCCAATAATTAGAAAATGTATCAATAGTTATAATTGTCCAGGTATAGAATCTAATTATTGGAGGTTTGCCTTTAATTTGTCTGTCTCCCACTGCTACAGTAGGGAAGATGAACCTGGACCCCTTGCCCCCTTCCCACCCCCTTTACTGTCAGGCCTTTCTCTCCCTGAACACATGGAAGTGAGGGGCAAATTTGAAAACAATGACTTTGAAATAAACATGCCTGTAGTGCAGACGTGGGCAATTATTTTGGGGGGAGGGCTACTTAACAAGTTTTGGTGAGCTGTCAAGGGCTGCATGGGTAGCCCCATCCCTTGACAGTTGCCCCGCCTCCTGGTCACCATCTTAGAGCCAGAAGTCCCACCCTCTAACCCCTGACCTTTGCCACTGGAAGTCTCTCCCCTTGCCCTCCCCCAATACTTCTTTTGGGAGGGGGAGGGTTGCCATCTTGGAACCAGAAGGAAACCAAATCATATATTAAAAGTCAAACACCTAATATAACATATTTTAGTTTTATTACAAAAATAGATTCATAGACTGTAGAGTCAGAAGGGACCACAATGGATCATCGTGTCCAACCCCCTGCCCCTGCTAGGAAAGAGGACCGAGGTCAGATGACCCCAGCCAGGTGACTACCTAGCCTCCTCTCCAAGATCCCTCTCTGCCTCCGAGGTGCTGAGAAGGACACTCCCCAACCTATAGGTGTGCTGGGGGTTCCTCCTTCCCAGGTGGAGTACCTCACATTTATCTTTATTAAATTGCATCCTATTTCTCTCTGCCCATTGGTCCAAACTGTCCAGATCAGCCTGAATCTGCTCCCTGCCCTCCGCTGTACTAACTTTGCCCCATAACTTGGTATCATCAGCGAACTTGGAGAGGGTGCTCTCCATGCCCTCGTCCAAATCGCTGACGAAGATATTGAATAATATCAGTCCGAGGACCGAACCCTGCGGGACCCCACTGCCCACCTCCCTCCAGGCTGAGAAGGAACCATCCACCACTCTCTGGGTGCGGTCTCTAAGCCAGTTGGCCACCCACCTGACCGTGTAGGCGTCCACTCCAGTCTGCTAGCTTCCCAATGAGGATAGGGTGCGAAACTGTGTCGAAGGCCTTCCTAAAGTCCAGGAAGATGACATCAGCCTCGGCTCCCGCGTCCAGGCAGTGTGTGACCTGGTCATAGTAGGCTGCAAGGTTTGTCAGGCAGGATCTACCTGTGACAAACCCGTGCTGGTTTCCCCTCAGCATTGTTTCCCCTGCTGGGCCTGCACAAATATGTTTTTTGATTATTTTCTCTAGCATTTTCCCAGGAATAGAGGTAAGACTGACTGGTCTAAAGTTACCTGGCTCATCCCTTCTCCCTTTCTTGAAAATGGGCACCACGTTGGCCCTTCTCCAGTCCTCAGGGACCTGGCCAGAGCGCCACGAGTGCTCGAACAGCTGTGCCAGCGGCTCAGCTATGACACTGGCCAATTCTTTCAGCAGCCGTGGATGGAGGTCATTCGGGCCTGCTGACTTGTACCCATCCAGCTCCTCCAGGACCTCCTTAACTATTTCAGAACTAACTGTAGGTGGACTGGTCCCATGTGGACATCCGTCAGTGATCGAGGTGGGGGAATTGGCTTGGTCGGTACACAGAAATACTGAAGCGAAGAACTCATTGAAAAGCTCTGCTTTTTTCCCCGCGTCAACCACCAACTGTCCTGATTTGTCCTGCAGTGGCCCTATGTTGCTCTGAGCTTTCCTTTTGCCTACTATATACCTGAAGGACTTTTTATTGTCCTTGATTGTTGAAGCCAGCCTGAGCTCAAGCCCCCCCTTGGCCTGTCTGATTCCCTGCAATGGCGCGCCAGGGAGATATATTCCTCCTTGGTGGCTGCTCCCTGCTTCCATTGCCTATACGTCTCTTTCTTTGCCCCCAGACTCTCCTGGTGTTCCCTATTCAGCCAAGGGGGCTTTTTTGCCCCCTTACCTCCCTTTCTATGTAATGGGATAGACTCCTTTGAGCCCCAAGGATCACTCCCTTGAGATAGCTCCAACCCTCCTGGACCCCCATTTGCTCTATGTTCTTGAGTTGCATCCCCTCACTAACTAGCCTTCTAAGCTTGCTAAAGTTGGCCCTTCTGAAGTCCAACACCTTAGCCCCACTAGTTACTTTACCCACCCTTCGCTGGATAGTGAACTCGACCAAGTGATGGTCACTATCTCCCAGGCTACCATGAACTCGCATGTTCCCCACGAGATCGTCCCCTGTTGCTAAGACCAGGTCAAGCAAGGCGCTACCCCTGATGGGACTAGACACCACCTGGGTTAGGTGGAGGTCCTGCACACAGTGTAAGAACCTCCATGAGTGGCTTGTTTTGGCTGTCTGCTCCTCCCAGCAGATACTTGGGTAGTTTAGGTCTCCCATGACCACCGCCTCCCTCGCCTGTGTGGCATCTGCTAGCTGCCCGGAGAATACTTTGTCTAGCTCTTGATCCTGATGAGGAGGCCTGTAGTAGACCCCCACAACCAAGTCCTTTTCTCCTGGCCCCCCCGGCTCCTGACCCACAATGTCTTGGTGTTCATCTCCTCCACCCCCACCTTAATGGTGGAAGACGTATACAGCTCCTTAACATAGAGTGCTACCCCCCACACACCTTTTTTCCCCACTCTGTCAGGCCTATACAACCCATACCCCTCAATGCCAACCACCCAGTAGTGGTAGCCATGATTTGTGTTTGTATACTGCATATAGGAGGGATTGCATAATAACTAAAAAAAATAAAATATTTTTTATATTGTGTGTGTGTGTATGGTGGGGTGTAGTTGGGACTGGGGAGGTGTATAGTAGGGGGTGTGTGGTGGGAGGGGGTGGGGAGCCATGGGGTATGTTGGGGTGTGTGTATATGTCAGTGGGGGCTGTGTGGGCAGGGTGTGTGTGAGGTTTGTGGGACATGAGAGAGGGTGTGGGGTGTGAGGCCCCCCCCCACACTCTCCCACATGGCATGAAGCCCTTGCTGCTGGCAGCATCAGCAGAGGGGGTGGGGGGGGAAGTCTCAGGGCACTTGTGCCCAGCACAGGCACTGGCTCTCAGCAGGGCATGGCTTCAGCCAGCGCTGTCCTCAGGGGTGAGGAATGCAGCCTGCCCAGCCCACCTCTGTCACAGGGGGCAGTGTGGCTCACCTGCAGCTCCTACACTCGCACTGGAAAATCCCTATGCTGGACTCCGTGGGGAAGCAGAGGACAGGGCTCCCTCCACTCCTGGTGGAGTCTGGAGAGCTGCACAGCAGGGAGCAGGGAAGGCAGCTAGCTCCAGCACAGGGCTTCCCCGGTGCAAGTGCAGGAGCTGCAGCACATGGCGTGGAGCAGGCTGCGCTTCTTGCTCCCGTGCTCAGCACTGGCTGGAGCTGCACCCTGCTGGGTGCTAGCGCCTCCGTTGGGCATGAGCACCCTGAGCCCCACTCCGCTTGCTGCTGCTGTTGCTGGCAGCAGGGGCTGTGCACCATGTGGGGGGACTGTATGGGGGGGTCCCCATACCCACACCCTGCCCAGCTGAACTCCATGCTCCTGCCACCCCCTGGGCATGGACTCCTCACTGTGCTCCATACTTCCACCCAGCTGCAACTCCACCCCCTCCCCCAGCCCTGGCACCAGCCCTGCTGCTTCTCTACCTGCTGTCCTGAGTGAACTGGATATCTGGGAAGCCAAGCAGATTCCCATGGGGCAGCAGCAGCAGGAGCCCTGCTTAGAAGCTCCTGCTGGTTGGGCCAGGCACTTCTGCCCAAGAGGTGGGAGTGAGGTGCAATAGGGTATGGCTAGGAGGGGTGTATATGTGGGCACCTCACTCCCACCCTTGTGAGAGGATGGGCTGTGCAGGGCACAATTTGTTGGGGGTCACCACAGGCCAGAGGGAAAGTGCTTGGTGGACAGGATCAGGCCATGGGCTGTATTTTCCCCACCCCTGCTGTAGTGATTTAGTTCATTCAGAAATGAGGCATTTTGCCTTTTTTGAAATTGATAAAACTTACAAACTTTTAACCAGCACTTTGGCACCTACTTATCTAATGTAATCTATGTATGATATTTCTCCAAAGCCATAAAGCCCAGGATTTATTGTATAATTCATTGGGCGAGGCCCCAGCAGAGTCAATAGTATTTCAAGCCACAGTGACCCCACAACTCAGCAGTGTTCAATATGTGTGTGCACTCCAAATACCTCCCACAAGAGATCTATGTGCTAATAAGCCTTCCATTCATGAGTGCAACTAGGTGTGTTCTTGTCACAAGTCCTGGGATTTATATTCAGATGAGGTGCAGATCAAAGTGGTCTGGCTCCACCTCATGGTCACACTAATCATATGCAACAGGCTGAGAGAGGAGCCCTGTTTGATGTTTGAAAGATATTTAAGGCTGATGAAGAAAGAGGAATTATTCACAATGGGAAAGAAAGGCGCAGCTCAGCTGTGGCAGTGAACACAAAGTCGAAATGTATTCAATGTAGTGGCTCACCATGACTTGAAACATTCAAATGGGCTGCACTAACATATTCTTTTGGTAGTCATGCTCAGTGTTGGCTGCATTTAATCAGTTTCATGGTTGGTTTCCATTACTAAGCACATGCTGCTTTTGGCAGCAGTTTAATGGAAGACCACATATTTAATGAGGTTTTTTTGTATGTGAGTATAAGATGAAGGGCCTTTTCCTACCCTGCTGAGTGGGGGAAAGTAGAGGGAGTCTTGTCTTACAGTATTTCTAACCGCACTGCCGCTACATGCTAGCTGAGTATTACAAAGAAAAAATTACAGTTCACTGTCAGCCCCTCATGTTCTAGTATCCTGCAAAACTATGAAAATGTTTCATTAAAAATACTGATGCTATGCAAGTCCTTTTAAATTATTCATTAGTGATGTTGATCTACTAGGATTTGATAGTTAAGCCTCTACAGTATAATTTAAAGTGAAAAGAAACAAAGGCATGTACCTGGCATGCTAGTGATACCAACTGCAGTTTAAAAGAAGTCCTGCAGCCAAACCTTTCAAATGCATCTGGAAAGGATTCACCACTCTATATGTGACTTTTTGAAAAATCAAAGCCCAAATCTTTAAACTATCAGGTTAATACATCCAGCATATATTCCGTTTATTTTGGCACAGGTAAGACACCCAGAAGATGTTCAGCGAACTCTTGCCCATTCAAAATGGCACACACAGCTGTGCATTAATCCAACCTTGGTGAAGCCTGTCATCTCTTCAGAAGCCAGTAAATTGCAGTGGCATGTTTCATCCCAAGCTTGTCTGTCTCATTTAGTGCCAACGTGGTTTGAAAGCAGTTTGTAACTCAGTGGTTAGGAAAACTTTCTGAACCAGATCCACTTGTCAGTTTTTATCTTCCTACCAGCACAGAACTTAGCTGCAAGGATATACTCCCAAGGGCTTCCTAAATCTGAAAGTGACTTTTTAAAAATTATGCTGCAGTATTTATGGGATGTGTAGTGATACTACCGGAGCTTGGAATATTGTGGGTTCACTGAACTATGCAGAAACATTTGATTTTTGTCTGTCAGAGTTCAGGCTGTCTCACAAAAAATGAACTGCTCTATAAATACAATCCTGGCTTTGGCTTGCCAGAAAAATCACAGCCTACAAATGTTAAATGTTGTGTGTTTCCTGCTTCTATGTAGTGGCCACATCTAGATTTCCTACAATACATTTCATATTTAATAGCTACATAAAATTTTCAGCCCAATTTCAAGATCCTGGAAAAAAAGATTTGCATATGGCAGTTTAGTATGCTGGGAAAGAAAAAGATGTTACCTGGGTTATACCAGATCACATAATTAAATGTGAATGGGTGCCAAAATCCCTTTTGAGCAACCAAAAAAATCTAGCAAAAAATGTTTAAAAAATCCACATGGAAGTGAATATAGAACAGGTTTCCTAATGGACTATCATGTAGGCTCTTACATGGTACTCTTCACTTATAACAGCTGAGCACCTTCCAGCAGAGCACTAGTTACATGACTAACATCTGTCATGTAACATTTCATGTCTGTTGTATAGTTTTCTCATCTTCTCACCAAAAGGAGAAACTTGTGGTATTGGAATATTCTGCTTGGAAACATTTTATAATATACGTGCATGCAACTGTTGTTGTTGGACAGAAAGAAGTGCACCTCATGTCTAGAGAAGAAATTGGTGAGGTCTGCAATGGTGCTTAGTTCCTGGAGGACTTCATTGCATTGTCTAAACCTGCCACCAAGAAAGCTCCATCTCCCACACAGATAAGCTTCACTCCTCATGTTGAAGAATGATTGCATTAGAGAAGCCAATTTGTCAACTACAGTCTGCATATCACATCATTAATTGACCCTTTATGCATGCTGAATCCAAGCTATGGAGTGCTGTGGAAAGCAAGAAGACCTTGTCCTTGGTTCTGTAATCTATGGGAATCCAATATAATGTGAGTAATTTGATGTGCTCTCAGTAACCTGGATTGCTGAGAAGTCTGTAATGGTCTGTAGTATATGGAATCTTTAAAGCACAGAACATTTTTGCTCAGGTATATTGCATTGCTCTATATTGCATTGCTATAGACCAGTTAGGAAATGATGAATGTGTGAACAATTGGAGCCACATCATAGGTCTGTACAAGCTGGTCTTCGACTCAACCGGAGTTGTTGGAAAACAGAACTTAAAGATGCTGCTGTGAGAGTTTAGTGTGAGGAATCCATAAGCACTCTGAATTTAGCCAGTAGTAGGTATACAAAAAATACATTATCTTGGTGGTAGCAATGGGCTGTACTTGGTGAAGGTACAACCAGGCACCTAATAAGGAGTATCTGGATCAGGGAGGGGGCAAGCTGAGGGAGGAGATAACAAAAGAGACACTCAGAGAGCTTTTGTTGGGTCTGAATGGATCCAAGTCAGCAAGGATGGATGAATTTCATCCAGGTCCTGAAGGAACTGGCAAAGGAGATCTTGGAGCCCTGGGCAATGATCCTCATGGAGTTGTGGGAAACAGGCCAGGTACCAGAGGACTTGAAAAGGGCCAACATTGTGCCCCTCTTTTAAAAAGGCAAAAAGGAGGACCCAGGGAACCACAGATTGGTTAGCCTCACCTCGGTACCTGCAAAGTTCCAAAGCATATCCTAAAGAAGGCCATTTACAAGGATCTGGAGGAGAAAAGGCTGATCACTGTGTGGGCCAGGGGCGATCCAGCCCCATCTTTGCACACGCGGGCTGTGGCCAGCAGCCCGGGCACGCGGGGTCGGAGAAGACCGGGGGCGAGCTAGAATTAGTTATGGACGCGTAGTGGTTGATTTAAAGATTGTTTACTTACACCAAAGATGGTCGTGGTGTAGGCTGGACAGTTTCCAGGTACAGCTCCGCTTAAATCCTCGTTAGAGGACTACGACAAATTCGTTCTTTTCCCCGGAGTTGTTGAAGCTCCGTGGGTTCGGTAGTTTCTCGTACAGGAAGGGATACGTCTAGGAATCTATCGGCGACGGGGAGAGGCTAGAGGCTGTTCAGGCCTCTATTGCCTTTTATGAAATGCGTTGGGTCCATACGGATCCGCAGCGCTTAGAGATCTTCACGCAAGGTGAAGGTTTTCTTTCTCTCTCTCACTCCGATTTCTCTCCAACTTGGGCGGAAACCACCCAAGCTCTTTATACGGCTAGCAAGCCAATCGCTAGCCGCCACGTGTGCATATTTTAGAACCGGCCAATAATATGGCACGAATTCTCATACAAATGGCGGGAACTCCTTGCACCGTGCATTTCTTAGATGCAAAAGAAATGCACCATGCAAAGAAAGCTTCAAATTGGCGGGAAATTCTCCGTTGCACCGGGGTTCTCTTCTGCAGCAGAAAACTCTACCGTGCAAAGAAGCTGCAATTTAGCGGGAAAATAATTTAGCAGTGCCGAAGCGCGCACAAACAAAAAAAATCACAACTTTGGGTTGTGACAATCACAAGCAGTCAGCATGGTTTTATGAAAAACAAATCACGTCAAATTTGATCTCCTTTGACTTGGGTAGATGAAGGGAAACCTTTGGATATAGTCCATCTAGACTGAAGGCTTTTGACATGGTCCTGCACAGCTTTCTCATAAACAAATTGGAGAACTGTGGGCTAGAAAAAACTACTATAAGGTGGACAGATAACTGGCTTAACATTTGCAAGCAAAGGCTAAATATTAACTGATTTATGTTGGAATGGCAGGAGGTTTCAAGTGGAGTCCCACAGGGGTCTGTCCTAGGCCTCATGCTATTCAATGTTTATCAACAGTTTGGATGCTGATGCAGAAAACTTCCTGAGCAAGCTTGTGGACAAGACGATACTGAGAAGGATTACAAACTCATTGGAGGATGTGAATGCAATTCAAAAGGATCTCAACAAATTAGAAAATTGGGCTAGAGGTGACAGGATGAAATTGTGTGGACAAATGGAAGGTGCTACACTTCAGGAAGAATAATCAAAAACATAAATATAAAATAGGTGACACCTGGCTGGATGGCAGCACTATGGAAAAAGACATGGGGATCTTGGTAGATCACAGAATCAATATGAATCTGCAGTGTGATGCAGCCACACAAAAGGCAAATGCAGTTTTGGGATGCATCAATAGAAGCAATTGGTGCAGGACATGACAGGTGATAGTGCCTTCAACTCAGCATTGGTTAGGCCAGCATTTTTCAATAGGTTGCAACCCAAAAGTGGGTTGCAAGAATATATGAAAGGGTCATGAACAAACTTTTAAAAGTAGATCAACAAACTTAAAGGATAATCCTTTTTTTTATTTATTTTTTTTTAAGGAAGAAAAATGTAGGAAATGGTGGCTTTTCCCTTGCAGGGTGGTAGAGTTCCAGCATGCGAGGGGCTGTTTGGGTCTTCCCTGCCTCACACTGGGGAGCTGGGGCCTGGGGGCAGCAGGTGAGGAATGAGGGGCTGGCCATTGATATTTACAAATAGGTCCTGGTACAAAAAAGATTGGGAACCACTGGGTTAGGTCTCATCTGAGTGCTGTGCGCAATTTTGGAGGGTCCAGTGGTGGGCAAAAAGGATGATAAAGGGCTTGGAAGACAAGTCATATAAGGAGAGGCTAAGGGTGATAGGCATGTTCAGCTTGTAGAAAAGGCATTTAAGACAGGACTTGATATCAGTCTTCAACTACTTGAAGAGAAGCCATAAAAAAGAGAGAAAGCACCTTTTCTCTCTTGCTGCAGAGAGAGCACAGACCAAGGACTTGAAGTTGCAGCAAAGGATGTTTAGGTTAGATAGCTGGAAAAACTTCTCCACTGTTAGAACAGTGAGGCAGTGGAATAGACTGCCTAGGGAAGTTGTGGACTGTCACTGGAGGTGTTCAAGAGGTTAGGCAGCCACTGGCTGGGGATGATCTAGGCCTATTTCTACTATGGGCATTCCCATGCTTCTGGGCTTTGCTGGTTGCCCCTGCTCCCTGTTTCTGCTACATGTATCAGGGTGTTTTTGAGCCTTTTGCAGAGACATTGGCTGTTGGCTATAGCCAAGGCTGGGGACCAGTTCACCCAGTGGATTCTGATGCTGAATAGGTAGATGGTGAATAGGACTGGAAAGAGAATTACTCTTTCTGGGACTTGACAAGAAAGAAAACTAGTAATGGAGAAACATTCTTCTCATTGCTGTTTGTTGGATGTCTCTCTCCATGAAAGGCTTAAATCATTTAGGCATATTACCACGGACCCCTAAGACCTATTGCAGGCAAGACAGCAGTATCACAGTAGAAAGAATCCAATGTTACAAAAAGATCCAGGAAAGTGAAAATGGAAGTCTACCCTCTATCCACTGACAGGAGAAGACCAGAGAGATGTAAGTAGTCAGATTGGTTAGAAATTCAGTAAGAAGGCAGGGCAGATTTGCACGTTATGGATTAGCTCAATTATATATATGAGCATATACATATAAGCTTTCACGAGCAGGAGCTCACTTCATCAAATGCTGTGAAAGGACATACACAGAGCAGTTTATAAAATGGAGAGCGTGATTTAAATACAAAAAGCAAGAAGGATAAAAGCTTCAATTATGGGAGATTAAAATTGGCCTTTGGTTTACTTCTCTGCAAGTTTGCTCAAATTAGAGGTTTGACCCTGGCCAGTAGCTAACTAGAACCAATGTATCCGTAATGGTTTTTCTTCACTGTTTGCTGGACATGTTTGAAGGATGAGGTAAAGATTCCTTTCCCAGCCGATGCATTGGCTATTTCAGTCTGGAGCGGCACCAGGTGTTTCCAAATGTATGCAATCTTTTCAATGAAGATAGATCATTGTTTTTGTAATTCTTGATGCTTATGTCTATGGGGAGGCTGTAGACCGTCAAATTTGATTAACTGAACTTCTTTTGTTTGGCATTTAGAAACTAGCTGAAGTGAAGACTGATAGGGAAGTCCTCTTCTCTTATAATCCAACCTCAGCAAAGGCTTTGAGATATTTATTGTTTCCTCAACCATGTGCATCAGCCTGTTTTTTCTGCCAGCTACCAGACTGCATAATTCTTTACTTTCATGCAAAAAATTGTTAATCGTGTTTGCTACTGAGCAAGAGATTTGAATTCAGAGTATTAATTTCTGTGCAACAGGTGATATACTTTTTTGTATCATACCTTTTGTTGTAAAAGATCGTTAAGCAGCTAACTAACCGGGCTGTGATCCAAGAGTTAATGATATTGCACCTATTCTACCCTATGCTTTATTTTGCCTCTTTTGTAATAGAATTAAATTCATTCTCAATTGTTTGGCCAAAAAAACTCTCCAGCTGACTTTAGGGCCAGAATAAGTGTTTGATTGTACGTACTTTTTAAAGTGTGGAGTAAAAAAGCCAAATTACATTTTAGTTATAGACATTACATGTATCAAATTTTTGCAAATATTTTTTCTACCACTCAAAACCAAGAATTGCTTGATTTTAGGCATTCAAATTTCCTCTAATCTTAGTCCTGTCTAATAAATAATACATAGGCTAAAAGTAACGTATTAGAACTTTTAGGCCAAACAGATTTACAAAAAACAACTTGTGGCTGTGGTCAAAAATTAAATACCATTAGAAAGCACATAGGAACAGATGACTGGAAGGAATACCATGTCATGGGTCATAAGATCTAGTCTTTAGCTATAATAGGCAAATATGTCATATAATCCTTTAAAAAATGATGAAATGCCATCTTAAAACTAGGTTAGGTTTCCTCCTTCTATTCATATTGAAAGGCCATTCCAGAATCTCATTCCTGTGTTGGTTAGAAACCTTATAATTTCCAAATTATAATTATAATTTCTAAATTTATCTACGGGTAGTTAATATCTATTTATTCTTATGCCAGGATTGTCCTTCAATTCAGGAGTCAGCAATTTATGGCCCATGGACTTGATCCGGCCTGTGAACTCATGGTAGCGATATCTGGTGGCTGGGGAGGACTCTGCTGGCACCACGCTGCAGCCAGGCAGCCAGCACTTCAAGAGTTAGGGTGGGGGTCTCTGTCAATGCCACAGGAGCTTCAACAAAGGGGGGGCTATGCCTGTGCAGAAATGGAGGCAGCCAGGTCCTAGTGCCAAGCCTTCTGCTTTAGTTTAAATAGCTCCTCTCCTCTTGTCCTTTGTCTGACCCCCTCCCACCCAGATGTGTTTGTAGCATTCAGATCCCCTACTCAGCCTTCAGTTTGCCAGACTAAAAAGCCAAGCTCTTCTAGTCTTCTCTCCTGTGATGGACTTTTCGCTCCCGATAATCCTATTAGCCCTTCCAACCTGTTCCAGTCTGAGTTCGTGCTACCTGAACTGAACATACTAGTGCAAATGAAGTCTCACCAGCCTTGGACAGTGAGATGAACACTTCCTGATCTCTACTGGAAATACCTTGACTGGTAAATTCTAAGAGAGATTGTCTTTTCCACTCCCACATCACAATCATGGCTCAGTCATCATCCTGCAATTGACTAGAACATCCAGATTTTTCTCTTCCTCCCTCGTTTCCAATTGATGAACTTCCAGCTTATAGCAGAATCCTTGCTGTTGGTCTTTTAGTTCATAATCTTGCATTGGGTAAAACTAAACATCATCCCATTAATTTTTTTCAGTTCTCAAGGTCATTTGATTCATCCTGTATATCCTGATCCTCCTCTGTACTGCCATGTCTCCCAATTTGTGTCATGTTGCTGTACTTTCTCAGCTAACATGTCCCCCAAATATAACATTCACCCTGTTTTTGGAAGGCCCCAAGGAGAAAATATTACCTTGCAGTATGGGTAGATACCAGAGGCCTGGGGGGTCTCTGGGGCTATGGGCAATGCATTAAGGTTGGGGAAAGCATAGCAGAGCCCAATCCAGAATCCAGCATGCTGTGCTGAAGCCACACAGCAGGCCCAGTCCAGCACACTACACTGGGGATGTGATGGGGCCCAATCTGGAGTGCCAGCATTGGGGCCTGATCTGGCATGCTGTGTGCTGAGACAGTGTGCTGCTTCCAGCTCTACACACTGGCTCCAGGTCCACACACCAAGTCCAGGACATGCTGGCTCTGGAGCCATGTGTCAGGCCTGGAGCCTTCTTGAATATAGGTAACATACTTGCCCTTCTTAAGTAAAACAATACCAAGCCCCACCTGACAGATATTTAAAAACAATGTCCGTTTATACACGTGCTGTAGAAGACAGCGAGAGGGAGGGAGCCACTGTAATTAAAGTGCCTGAAGCATCACGTGTATCAGCATCCCCATACTGAAAAATGGTGGTGGGGGCTCTTTAACTAAGGCTTGTTGAACAAGACGCTGGAGTCTGTTGGAGCGCAGTAATTACTATGCTCCAGCAGACTTGATTAATAATCGAGTCTGCTCTGATGTGTTATAATTAGTGAGTCAGAGCAGCCTTGCTGCACGTTATAGGCACCCCTTACTATCAAATCTGAGGGCATCTATACAAGTCCTCCAGGGTGGCGAGGGCCCACTTTAAAGCAGCTCTTAGAGCCACTCTAATTAAAGTGCCTGCGGTGTCACATGGATTCAGGGGGTGCTTTAACTACAGCTCATTCATTGAGCTCATTGAATGAGCTGTAGTTAAAGTGCCCCTGCTGCCATTTTGAAACGTGGGAAGGCTGAATACAGGTGATGCAGAGGCTGCTGGAGTATGTTAATTAGCACGCTCCAGCAGCCTTGCAGCAAACTTGATTGAGTCTGCTCTGAAGTGTGCTAATTAGCATGTGTTGGAGCAAAGGCCCGTTGCGTGTAGGTGCCCCGAGAGTCTATGTGCTAGCTCTTTCTCCATTCTCTGATGGGCTACTTTCCCCTCTCCTCCTTTCGCTTTGCTTCCATGTTGACTGTGGCGATTTTGATTTCCATATCCTTATTTCCATTAGCCATATGTGAGGGAACATGGCCCTTATTGTCTTTACCTTATTTGCTACATTATCACACTTACTGAACATCAAGGCAAAATTCATTTTAGTTCTTGGGCCAGATGTATATTCTTCTTCTTGTGTGCCTTCACTCACTGCAGAGCCAGGCCCACTTCTTTGTTCCTTCCTCTGTATCAGCGATGCTCGACCTTTTTGCCCTGCGAGCCGGATGGGTGGAGCCCTGTTGCCAAATTCCCTGCACCATGGAGAGCCCCACGGGCTGGATGCCATGCGTCTATGGGCCTGGGCTGAGCACCCCCACTCCAGATTATATAGTAGAAGAGCCTGGTGGCATTTACTCTGGGTTGTTTGTTTGTTTTTGCAAGGTATGAGCTCATTCTTTCAACCGCTGCCACTTCTCCCTCACAGCGTTTCACCTGCAACACCCGGGTTCCCCTCGTGCCTTTCTTCCCCCAACGCTCGCCAATGTCGCCTCAGCCTCCCGAGTTCCAGGGCACAGGGGAGGGGGGTCACGCCCCCTGCCCCATCCCACACCTTTGGATTGGTGGGCTGCTGCTGTCATTCAAGCCACGAGAGGACTTTCCCCCACCAATCTGGCCCCGTTCCTTTGCAGGCAGCGCGCGCTCTGGGCAGGCGCTCCTCAGCGTTCGGCGGGCGGCGGTTGGGCGACCTCGCTCGCCCAGCCCGGCCCTCCAGCCAATGGGAGACGAAGAAGGGGCGGTGACCAAAGCAACCGAAGCGAAGCTCTGGCCCTGCTTGTCATTGGTCGATTCAAAGGAGAGGGAGGGGCCGCGAGGATGCGGCAGAGCGGCGGCATCAGCCTCGGCTTCGTCTCCGACCAGCGGGTCCGGCAGCTAGAGCGGAAGCTGCGCGTGAGTCCGTACCCCACTTCCCCCCCCACCCACGGCCAGGCCGTGGAGTTCGAAAGGGGCGTGGCCAGCTCAGAGCAGATCAGTTCTGGCCCCGCCCCCTCTCCAAGTGCCCCTCCCCCCTGCAGTGGAGTCATAGTCGTGACGTCATTCCCTGAAGTACGGGGCGGGCGACGGGGGGTGGGATAGATACCTTGCGTTGCTAGATGCACTTGGCCCAGGGGCCAAGTGACTCGCATGTCATAAGTATTCAATTATCAACCCAAAGGACTCTCTTGTCCAGGACCCCAACAACCCTAAGGCCACCACTGCCCCACCACACAGCTGGGCTGAGACCCAGGGATACGGTGGGGCTGGGTGATGGGCACAGCGGGCACAGGCCTGGTGCCCCAACCCCGGGCATGGCAGAACTTCACAATCGCAGGGTCCAGGATGACGGGTCTTTCCAGACCTTCTGGCCGCCAGGAGAAGCTGGAGAGTGCGATCCAGATGCAGCCAGGGCTTTGTCTGCATCTGCAGGCCATCTCCGGCAGGGAGGGACAGCTGCCCCTGGAGGCGTGAGTGAGGTTACCTGGCTTCATACCTGCCCGTCTGAATCCCGGGGGTCTTGGAGGCTCAGGCTGGGATGACCCTCTGGGCACCGGGTTAATAATCCACTGGGTTAACTGGTCTCCTGGCTTTGTTCTTAAGGCTCAGTTGTAGGGGAGGGAGTCTTGATCCTCTCCCAAGATCATGGTACCAGCCTGAGCTGTCTCTTTGAGCAGATGGTGAAGGGCCTTGTCATGCAGTGCATGACAGTGCATTCAAACTGTTACTGGGTAAGCATACCAGTTTACCAGAACTTCAAATGTCATAGGTAATCTGTACCAAGTCCAGTCACATGCTTCAAGTTCACTAGACAGCATTTATTTTCAGCTTCCTCTGCAGTCTGAAAAGAGCAGCATCCTTGGTTTTCCAAACCCAGTTTGGCTAGGTATAAAACAACCCCTGCTTTTTCCAAAATTCATAAACTTTCTGTGGATTTGGAACGATTTTTTTTTCTTTGAGATCAGGTATCTGGTTCTTAACAGTAATATCTGTATAAGTTATCAAGTAATTGAATACTTGTGATAAACGCTGAGTTAAATGACAACAGGTGTATTAAACTAGACCAGGATTTCCCAGTCTAGGAGTTATGAGCCAGGCTTCAGCGGTATTTCAGTAATGCTTCCTGTTTTGCTCTTTTCATTTGCACAGGGAACCGTTCCACAGTGTAAACTAGGTTAACAACAACCTGCTTCAGTTTGCAGTCAGTCTGAAACAATACAGGATTGCAAACTGATGTCAGGAAGTCACGAACACCAGGCTCTGCCCAAGGTGCTTTGGGAAAACAGGTTCCAGCTAGATTCCATTATAGGAAAAGGGAAAAGTAAAGAGTTACATCACACTGGCTTCTTAGCCTGTAAAAGCCACACTGCTGATTAACACATGCGTGATTGTAAAAATTATTGATCTGATTAGACTAAAAAATGTGCTTATTTCAATTTTATTACTCTCATGCAGGATCAACCCTCCTTTTGGGGAAAAGCTCTGCCTTAGGACTTCCCAAGAAGCAGCCTTATTTGGTCTCTCTCTCTTGAGACGACCCCTGGCACGGTTTCACAAGGGGCATTTCTTATGAAGAAGAGCCAGGGCCTCTGGCTTTTAGGCCCTGGCTCGTCTCAGTCCCTCGCTTCCCTGGTGATCAGGGACCACCCCCACCTCTGAGACCTCCTTCTTTGTAGTCAGCTCCTGGGAAGGAGGGGGTGTTTTCTTTTTTAAAGAGTGGGCGTCAGAGTGCCAGCATCCCAAATAGCACAGTAGACCCTGCCCCAAAACAAACAGTCTTTATTCTGCCACTCCAATTCCCCTCGTCTTTCCATGGACTCGCTCTGTCCTCCCTAGCAGTGTTTTCTCTCTACTCTCTCTTTCCTGGGACCTTCTGCCCCTCCAGCTTTCTGAGAACCTCACTCAGTCTCCTCCATCCGAGGCAGTTGCACTTGGCACAAAACAGTTACAAAACTCTAGTAGCCTGGGAACAACGCTAATCCAATCAAATGAAATAAAAAGCCATGGGGAGTCAATCACAGAGCAGTCTTCAGGTCCTGCTGCCAGGCCCAACCTGCTACCTTCCCCTGGGGTGAGAAGGGCATATAGATGTCCTGCTTATGAAGCTATTTACAAGAAATATGTACATCAAAGCCTGCTCGCACTGAGCCCTCTCAAAGTGTTCCCAGTAAGAATCGCAGGCTAGAACTCATCTCACTTAGCCTTTTCCGTCACAATTACCGAGATTGGGGACTTGGAAATCTAGCTGATTTGGGGTTTTTTTCTAGACTAAAGAAGAAAGAATTATTGTATTGGAGACAGAAAATGCTCTTCTTCATCTGAAACTTGCAGAGGTAACTTACGCTGTTTATTTTTTTATAATTTCTTAAAGCATCCAGGTTGTTTGTAAGTTGATGCTAAAACCCATTATCTGAAGTAGGGGTGGCCAGCTGTGGCACGAACAGTCTCTGTGTTTGGCATGTGGCTGATTGGGAAGAAGAGATGCAGCACAGCAGCAGATTGGGCAGGGAGCAGAAAGTGGAGCAGCAGATTGGGCAGGGAACCCAGGGCAGAAATTAGAGCAATAGATTGGGCAGGGACCCGAAAGCAGAGTAGCGGATCAGGCAGGAGAAGGGTACCAGAGTGGCACTTGGGGCAGTATGGGGCTAATTTGTGGTTCACCTGCTAAAACAATTGGCCCCCACAGATCTGAAGAACGACATTGACATGTTTTCAAAATCTGTTCTCCCAAATTTGCAAAGGACATTTAATTGAATTGCAGGTACTAGTTACATAGAGGTGTTGCAGATGCTTAGATACTTTTATTTCCATAGAAACAGGCAGGCCCAAATCTGAGCACTTGTGCACTGAAATGCATATTTCCTTCAGTTGAACTAGGTATGTAGAAGGTAGGTGCAGATTTTGATGGGGAAGATCATTCTTTTAATATCACTCTTAAATGAATTAACATTAAGTAGGTTGAAGGAACCATCATTCATTACTGCGTTAATGAGAGATGGTCCTCTGAGAATCATGGTGACATATACGTGTATATGTATTGCAGCTTAAGAAAATACTCTTTTGGTGGAAGGAGAGAAAGTGTGAGAGAAGAATAGAAAGATGCTAGCTAAACTCAGATATTGTCAGATATTGTTTGACTAATTAAAAGGGTTCACTATTTCTGAAGCCAGTATTGAAATAACAAGCAGTATTTTGTATCTTCAAAGCCAAAAGGTTGGAGTAGTGATTCTCAACCAGGGGATGCAGCAAGCTTGGCTGCCTTGAGATTTTTTTTAAGAGTGCTGAGCAAATATGATTTACAAGATACACCCAGATATTTCAAATATGAATCCATAGTGTTAAAAAAGTATTTTGACCTGTTGGCTTTCTGAGTTCTCTGAAACAGAAAAATTGCTCTGCTATTTGTTTGTACTAAAAAAAACAAGTGAAAACTAAGAGCTGGCATTTGCAAAGGGGTGGCTCAAGCCCAAGCAGGGGTGCCTTGAGTTCCAAAAGGTTGAGAACCACTGGGCCAGAGATTTAGTGAAGTTTGAACAGTTGTCTATTGTACTATGCTAGACCAGGTCCATCTTTGCAGATTAGCAATGATAGAGACTGTCAACTGAGACTCTAATCCAAGCTGTCATTAGGCCTCTGTATGACCTCAGGTAAGCCATTTGCCCCCTCTCTGTCTCAGCGTTGGATAAAGCTGGGTTTAATTTTATAAGCTGGTTTGATTGCAAACCAGATGGTACATGTGAGTTGAGTTTTGCCAGCTACATACAAGAATGTTGTCAGTTATATTGGAAAAATATAATTTCCGTTAATTCTCCTGTGTTTGCATTTGTTAGCATTTGGCAGAAATCTTAAAAATTTGGACTGGCCTTTTGGTCTCAGACATGCAATATGGAAAGTTCATGCTAGATATTAAGAGGCAAAAGACAAAAACATGATTTTGGCTCTGGAGGGGAGACAATTAAAGCCTCTCAACTTTCTGCCAAACAAACAGTCATTCACAAATCTAGCTATAACTGCTCAAAAATACATTCCAGAGGTTCAGTTAGCTGCCAAGTGTACTGCAAAGCTAGAGCAAATAAAACAGCATGGGGAGCATAGAACATGCCACCACCACCCAGAGGACACTGCCAAATGATTTGTGATACTGGAAGGAGTATTTTGATTAGCTTTGTATCTGCTTTTCTGTCGAAGCGCATATATACATATATATTGTGTGTGTGCATGTGTGTATGGAAGACTTGATGTAATCTGTGATGTTAGCATTTTCATGGTAAATCTTGAATTCCTTCTTCTTTTATGACTTTAAAACTGGTTAGATTGGTTTAGTTTGTCCTCTAAATGTACAAGTGTAAGCTTAACCGATACAAGGTAGGTTTACCTCTGTTAAAGAGTATCCACTCCTGAAGTACCATATTTTATCACATACTTCAAGCCCTGGAATAAAATACACACCTTGTTTTTTGAAAGACAGGATGAAGGAAAAACAATCCTTCCTATTTTTATACTCCATCCAGTGGATAACTGAAAAATGAAAATAAACAAGATGCATAGCAATAAGAAACCAAGTGTTTAAATTGTTCTTGGCTTTAATAATTACAAGCGTGAATAGTACTATAGGCCTGAATCTTGCAAAGATTTATGCATGGGCTGGGCTTAAATGCCTGGGCAATAGCACCATTAACTTCAGTGCACTACATATATGCAGAAATAGTATCACAGGGCATTTATACATGTGCTCGGGGGCGGGGCATGCGGCAGCAGCACTTTAATTAGAGCAACTCTGAAAGCTGCTCTAATTAAAGTGCCCGGAGCATCTTGTATATCAGAATCCCCACACTTAAAAATGGTGGCAGGGGCACTTTAACTAAAGCTCATTTAATGAGTTTTAGTTAAAACACCCTGCCGCTGTTTTTAAACGCAGGGAAGCTGATGCACAAGACACGGGAGTCTACTGTAGCATGGTAATTACCAGGCTTCAGCAGACTCGATTAATCGAGCCTGCTCTGACGCACTGCAATTACAGCGCATCAGAGCAGCCTTGCTGCTTGTGTATAGGTGCCCAAAGGGATTGAATCCTGAGAGTCACTTTTAAACAGGTTAAAAATAAAAAAAGGTCCCTGGATAAGACCTGTTACAATTTCTGGTTGATGAAGTCTGTAATAAAAATATGAATTTAGAAAGAGCCTTTTGTGCATGCCATAGAAAATTGTGCCCTAGTACCCACTATCCTCTTTCAAAATAATCTGGCATGCTTTAGATACAGATTAAAGACGGGATAAAAAAACCCCAAAACAATACATTGATAGCGTTGTGACAAAACCCTGAGGTGTCATAGTGCTCCCAGCTGTGCCCTGGGTTTGTGTGAGCCTACTGACCCAGGTTATTAATTTGCCCAGAAATCATGATTTACAAGAAACAAAAAACAAGGGTTTATTACAAGGGAAGAACAAATGGTATAAAAAAGAAAAGGGTATCAAATGCTTTGACAACAGATTATGGTCAACAGAACTGACAACATTTTGACATTCAGACTACCACCTAGCCCTCAAAAACTCCTGTGACAATCTCCCAGGGTCAGCCTCCCCTCAGTCACAGCTAGCTCCCTCAGCTGGGGACCTCCATTCTGCCCTCTTCTTACAAGAAGGCTCATCTCTAGCCACCCCTTAAACAGTCATTATCTAAAACATCCACACAGCCTCCTCCCGCACCTGCCTGTGGGGTAGCTATAGAATCATATAGAGTGTTTCTACCTGTGGATCTATGATAAGCATCTCCTTAAATATCAGCATTAAAAGATTTACTCTGATGCAGAGGAACATTCATTTCCACTTGGCATTTTCTTAGCTGGAATCTTCCATTTTAGCTGTTGTTTTCAAGGGAGCAGTCAAGCCTCCTAAAGACAGGAGAACATTACTATGTCCCTCCTCTTACTTGTTGCTCTAATTTATCTAGGTGTAGAAGGAGCTATTTGATTGTAGGGATTTTGATAGGAGCATGAGTGGAAACCCTGTTTGCACAAAGTAAAAGTGGAAGTAGGGTTGATACTCTCTTCTTGTGGTCGGTGAGGAGCTTGCAGGTGATGGAAAGCTGTCTAGTCATATGAAGCTTTTTTTACCCTCTTGTTGCCAGCTATTACATTGTTTTGAAAGATTTAAAACAGTATTTTTCTGGTATTCTTTGATGCAAGATGTGTGAACCCTCTCCTTGCCAGATCCAACTATAGCTACAGTATGGGCAGCAGTGGCTGTGGGGTTTAATGCAACTGTCTCTTGCTCCTCTCCATTATATGTACCCAGTAGGGCCCCAAATCCTGAATTTTGGCAGTGGGTCCCACCCATATTCATTCTGGCCCCTCTAGAGCTCCACTGGCAGGATTACATGGCTCTGCAGGCCAGATCTGACTTGCAGGCTGTATGTTTGACAACCCTGGTGTACAGTTGTTACTGCAACATATTAATATGAGTCTCCCCATTGCACTGGTGAATAGGTCAAGGAAACAATTCCTGCATTGAAGTGTAGTTCACAATATGAAAAAGTTTTGAGGACCCCACCTGGTTTGGATGAGTGGGAAAGGTTTGTTTTAGAGATCACAACCCATCCTCTTTTTTTTTTTCTTTCAGTTCTTTTTTGTTCTTACAGCACCAGTTCACTGAGCATCATGTTTCTCTTGTCTTCCAGGTGTCAGCTGTAATTAAATCTTTGGTCCACCGTATCTATCTTGGCAAATGACCTGAATTAAATCCAACTGCTCTCTGGTTGGATTTAGGCCTTAATCATTACTTGAAGTGTCATTCTTGCACTCTGTCCTACCACCTTATTTTAAACAACTGGGAACTGCGGGCAGAGTATTTATAAATTTAATGAACTGGGAAGTAGTTCCATGGTAGATACAAATGCACTTCAGAAATAAGAAAAGAGACTGTAAGGTTAGTTAATTGGTGATGGATGATGGTGGAACAAATTAGGGGAGAAAACTGAAATAAGAGGTTGTAGCTAGTATTAAGTTTGTAAGCAGTGCCCTGCAAAGATATCCAAATCTAGCTCTGCATGTAGTGGCTCAGGAACCAGAAGCTGTTTTGTCACATTACTTCTGCAGAGAAGCAGGCAGCTATGGTGCCTTCAGTTCTGGAGGTAGATCAGAACATCTGTGCCTACCACATACTAGTAATGGCTAGAAACCAGGTTAGTGATAAAATGCTGATTTTATTTAAATTTATTTATATAATGCAGGTTTCAAGGTATGGCTGTTGGCAGAATTTCACGTCTTCCTCTGTAGAAATTTCATTTTTAAGTCATCTTTGTTGCAGGTGCAATTGAGTTATAAAATCCCATTTTTTCTTTCTTCATATCAAATAATTTGGCAATAAAATTTTTTTTGGAATTAAATGCACACTTTGGTTTCTCTGTTTTCCATAAAATACATTTTGTTACTTTGAAGTAAGGACCCAACTGACTACATTTTACACTAATATAACTCCATTGATTTCTGGAGAATTATGCTGACATAAAACTGGACTAACCCAATAATAGATCAGTATCTGAGTGTTTAATAAAATTGCTTCAATGAAAACTCAAATTTAATTTAAAAAATACAACTGAAGTAGCTGTAGGCAGTGGTGTTATATTGGCATAAGGTTGGAGAGTAGGCTGAAACACTATCTTTAACCTATCTCAGTGTGCTCTGTGCTATCCACTAATTGAAAATCCCTTCAATAATTAGCCTTGTTGTTTTGGTATTGGAAAAGAAGAGTATTTCAGCCTGCAGTCCCAATGTTTTGAATTTTCATTTGGTCAGAGTCTTAAATTATGTTTTTGGAGTTTGATATAAAAACTAGGATTAGATTGGGTGAGTTGTATAAATCCGTTTTTTTTATTTGTGGGAGATGAAGCTCATAGTGGCTAAAGCCTGTTTATTACCAGCTACTACTACTGTATGGTTTTCATAAACTAATCAATTTTTATTATAGCAAATATGGGAATTACTGTAGTAAGAGTATTAATGAGTGCCTGTAGACATGTGGGACACCTGCTCCAATGCACAGTAATTACAATGCATTGGAGCAGATTTGATTTAATTGAGTCTGCTGGAGCATGCTAATTAGTCTTGTGTATTCAGCATCCCCTCACTTCAAAATGGCAACGGGGGCATTTTAACTAAAGCTTGTCAAACGAGCTTTAGTTAAAGCACCCCCATTGCCATTTTGAAGCACGGAACGCTGAATACATGAGACATTGCAAGCCGCTCTAATTAAAATACCTTCACCCCCAGAGCACATGTAAAGATGTCCAGTCATTTCAGGTGCGTTTTCTATCCCATGGCTTCTACTAGTGTAAGTCTCCTGTGTTACACTTGCAGAGTTGTGACTCTTTAAAGTACTATTCTTAGATTTTTTTTTTTTGGCAGTGCCAAGGGTTGATTGGAAGAAGCACTGATGAAGCATCACAGCTTTACTTCATTTCTGAAAAGCAACAGAACTTGCACAAGAGCCTGCCCTCGCTTGTCATCCAAGAGCTTCATGCAACAATACAGGTAAAGATTCTTAGTAGTAATCCAGTAATGTAAGTGGGATGTTGTAGCTGCGATAGTCCAGACATTATGGAAGAGGCAAGGATTTCTTAGGGTGATAACTTTTATTGGACCAACTCTGTAGTTGGGATAAAGTCAGAACAAGGTCTAATCGTACAGTAATCCAGTGATATCCTCTACACTGAAAATGAAAATATTCCTACAGAATAACAAAATAACCCTAGATAATCAGTTCTGAATCTTAGGGTGTATTTATTCTGCAGTCACAGCAGTCACTTCAGCATAGTTTACAGATACCTAAGGTAGTGTTAAACTGGTAATAGTTTTTATGTGGCAAAACAGAGCTCACTGTGGCTTGCAAGACCTACCAAAGAAACCAAGGAAATTAGTCTGTGCTGTGCTTCATAGTGCCATGGCTAGAGTGCTACTAGTATCTGAGTGGCCTATTTTAAAGCTGACTTGGGTATCTCTGAAGTAGAGGTGCACCAATACATTGATCCATATCATATCAGCACCAATAAAAGGAAAATTTACATTATTGGCAAGTGGATTTTTTTGGCCGATGTGGCTGATAATGTGACAGATAAATGCCATGGCCAGGAGTGCAGCCTGGCAGAATGGAGAGTCTGTCTGGTAAGTCTGTCGGGAGAAGGGGTGTGGAAAGAACGTGGAGGGGCAGATCGAGGCCTCCATAGTGAGGGAGGAAATGAGGTAAGGGCAGGCACTGCCCAGCCAAGGCAGGGAACAGGACAGAGTTGTGGGTAGCTCATCCAGGGCCGCAGGGGACAGCTCCCACTGCTGTATACACCCCCAGGGAGGCATGGAGGGCATGTGCTCCCTGGATTTGTGCACGGGGCAAGGGCGGGCTGCTTGATGTGGGCTCTAGATAAGGGGCTGTGCCGGCCTCTTCCTGGCGGGAGGGGGGCTGGGCCAGGGCTGTGTTTGGGATGGGGGAGGTGGGTGGTGGCAGTGCTGGGAGGGGGGCTATGGGGTGGCTATGGAAAATTTTGGGGTAGCTGTAGCCCACCCCGTAACCCCTCCTCCCAGTGCTGCCCCTGCCTGCCCTGAGCGCAGCCTTGACCCAGCTCCTCCCCCACCAGGAAGAGTCTGCAGCGGGCAGCCCACCCTCACCCCGAACACAAAGCTAGGGGACACATGTTTCCCCCAGAGTGCAGGCAGAGTGGGGAGCTGCCTCCCTTCCCCACCCTGCACGCCCCCTGGACGAGCTGCCCGTAGTTCCATCCAGCACCCCACCCTGGCTGGGCAGTGCCTGCCCATGCCCCAGCCTCACTCCCTCCCTCACTGTGGGAGCCTCGATCTGCTGCACCCCGCCCCCCATGTCCCTTTCCCCCCGACAGACTTACTGGCTGGACGCTGCTCTTCAAGCTGCCAGGCTGCATATTGGCAATCGGATTGGTATGGCTGGTTCATAATCAGCCATCAGTATTGGCCAAAAAAATCTTTATTGGTGCATCCCTACTGTGAAATACATTGCAGTCTGCCCTATAGATGTGCCTGAAGGGACAATATTAATAAATCTATCTTATGAAAGATAACCTGCTCCTAGAAAAGCATCTTGAATTTCCACTGACTTCCTCACATGACTGGTTTGTTGGGTTGAACTGTGAGCAGTTTGTTAGATATTCTGTTGATCAATGTGCATCTGTTTCACAGTACCTAAAACTGATTTCATTTTCAAGCAGCAGGGTTTGAGTTTGTGCTTGAAAGCTTATCTCTCCCAAATATAGAGTTGATCCAATAAGAGATACCACTGCAAGGAAAACCTTGCTTCTTTGTGTTCAAGGTCTCTGTTGAAGATCCAAGCATAGTCATGCAATTGCACTAAGTGTAATTTTTTACCTTTGTTAAAAGGTATCAGCTTGAAAAAGGTAGTCCTTAAAATTGTTAATTTCAAGAACACATGCAAGTGTTAATTTAGAGGACTATTCTTCTCTGGATTCATGCCTAAACCCGGGATAAGGTAGGGTGCCGGGACTGGGTAGGAAAATCTGGGAATGGGGACAGGTGTGCACATACATGCACACAGCCCATGCCTCCACAACCCCCTCTCCATGTGGATGAACACATGTGCACACACAGAGCCCCAGCCCTGCGGTTCGTAAGAGCCCTGATGGCGGAGTGGGGCCAGGTGGGACAGCACAGGTACCTACAGCTGGGCTCCATTCCCTGCAAGCAGAGGCTGGATCCAGCTGGGAGCTGCCCCTATGTGACCACCCCCCTAGGCTCTGCTAGCCCATGATGACACACAGCACCTCCCCCCCACCAGCAGCTGCCTGGGGCTGTCATGCACGGCTGCAGCAGCACGGCATGAGGATACAAGTGGCAGGGTAGAGGTGCTGTGTGGCCATACAGTGCAAGCTGGGAGAGCCCAGGGTGTACCGCACAGGGGCCACTCCTAGTCCGGTCCATCCTTTGCATGTGGGGGATGCAGTCCAGCTGTGGGCCTCCATGCTGGCCCACCCTGCCCTGCTCTGCCATCCTGGCTCACCCTGAGTAGGTACCTGCCTCAGCCCCTTCCCCTACCCTGTCCCTTCTGATTCCTGCCCCAGATAGGAGGAGCAGTGCTCATCCCAGAGCCCCCCACAACCCTCCCCTGCCTCCGAAAGCCGGGCTGGGCACATATGGGTGGGGTGGCGCCAATACAGAAATTTGCTTCAATTTTCACCAACAAATGGGGACCCTGGGATGGCCTACAAAATCCAGGACTGTCCCAACCAAACAGCCATATGGTTACGTAGGATAAAGGGAACCTCATTCCTGAATTGGCTTGAAAGAGGCATGCAATTTTGAAAAAATGAAGTGATTATGACTAATTACATTGATCATTAACAGAAAATCTTGCAGTAGCATTTTAAATGCCAAGTTAGATAAAATGGCAGAGCTGGTTGTGATTCAGTAGATTCATAGAGTCGGAAGGGACCTCAGTGGGCCATCTAGTCCGACCCCCTGCCCCGGCACACAAGAAAAGAGTCACCAACCCTGGGGTTGTGTGATCTCAGCCAGGTGCCTGTCCAGTCTCCTCTTGAAGACCCCCAAGGATGGGGAGAGCACCACCTCCCTTGTGAGCCGATTCCAGATTCTGGCAACCCTGACTGTGAAGAACTTTTTCCTAATGTCCAGCCTAAACCTTCTCTCTAGTAGCTTATGGCCGTTGTTTTTTGTCATACCAGGGGGTGCCCTGATGAACAGATCATTACCTACTTCATGTTGCTCTCCCTTTATGAATTTATACGCCGCCACAAGGTCCCCTCTCGGCCTTCTTTTGGAGAGGCTGAAGAGGTTAAGGTCCCTTAGCCTTTCCTTGTAGGGTTTTCCCTGCAGGCCCCTAGTCAGGTGAGTGGCTCTTCTTTGGACCCTCAACAGGTTGTCCTCGTCCCGCTTGAACTGCGGTGTCTAGAACTGGACACAATACTCCAACTGTGGCCTAACCAGTGCCACATAGTGGGGGAGAATCACTTCCCTGGACTTGTTTGTGAAGCACCTACAGATGCACAACAAGGTGCAATTGGCTGTGACAACTGCTTCATCACATTGGCGAATCATGTTCATCCTGGAGTCAACAGTGACTCCAAGATCTTTTTTTGCCTCAGTGGAGCTGAGAAGGTCGCTCCCCAGCCTGTAGGTATGATGGTAGTTCTTCCTCCCTGGATGAAGCACCTTGCACTTGTCCTTATTGAATTGCATCCTGTTGCTCTCTACCCACTTCCCCAGCCTGCTGAGGTCAGCCTGGATCTGGTTCCTCCTCTCCAGGGTGTTAGGTTCACCTCATAATTTTGTGTTGTCTGCGAATTTGGACAGGGTGCTTCCCACCCCCTCATCCAGATCACTGATGAAGATGTTGAACAGCACTGGCCCCAGAACTGAGCCCTGAGGGATTCCACTGCACACATCAGTGAGCAGTAGAATCAGATCATGATGGTTTACTGTCCACAAGGTGATGAATGTGATTTAGGAGAGGTAGTGGGTCTTACAATACTAAATTACCAGTAATCCTAGAACGGGAAGTGATAAAAACGGGTTTGTGTGTGTTTCATAGATTCATAGATGTTAGGGTCGGAAGGGACCTCAATAGATCAAGTCCGACCCCCTGCATAGGCAGGAAAGAGTGCTGGGTTCAGATGACCTCAGCCAGATGCCTATCTAACCTCCTCTTGAAGACCCCCAGGGTAGGGCAGAGCACCACCTCCCTTGGGAGCCCATTCCAGATTTTAGGCGCTCTGTGAAGTTCCTCCTAATGTCCAGTCTAAATCTGCTCTCTGCTAGCTTATGGCCATTATTTCTTGTGACCCCCAGGTGCGCCTTGATGAGTAGAGTCTCACCAATTCCCTTCTGCGCCTCCATGATGAATTTATAGGCAGCCACAAGGTCGCCTCTCAACCAATCCTGTGGAGGCTGAAGAGGTCCAGGTGCCCTAGTCTCTCCTCGTAGGGCTTGGCCTGCAAGTTCTTAACCATACAAGTGTCTCTTCTCTGGACCCTCTCCAGGTTATCCACATCCCTCTTGAAGTGTGGCATCCAAAACTGGACGCAGTATTCCAACTGTGGTCTGACCAGCGCCCGATAGAGGGGAAGTATCACCTCCTTGGCTCTGTTTGTCATGCATCTGCTGATGCATGATAAAGTGCAGTTAGCTTTGCTGATGATTTAATCACACTGACGACTCATGTTCATCTTGGAGTCCACTAGGACTCCAAGATCCCTTTCCGCTTCCGTGCTGCCGAGCAGGTAATTTCCTAGGCAGTAGGTGTGCTGGTCATTTTTCCTTCCTAGGTGCAGCACTTTGCATTTCCCCTTGTTAAATTGCATTCTATTGTTTTCTGCCCATTTGTCCAACCTGTCCAGGTCTGCCTGTAGTTGTTCCCTGCCCTCCAGTGTGTCCACATCTCCCCACAGTTTTGTATCTTCCACAAACTTGGACAGAGTACACTTCACTCCCTTGTCCAAGTCACTGATGAAGACATTGAAGGGTATCAGTCCAAGAACCGAGCCCTGCGGGACCCCACTGCCCACATCCTTCCAGGTCGATACCAACCTATCCACCACCACTCTCTGGGTATGACCCTCTAGCCAGTTTGCCACCCACCGGACTGTGTAATCATCCAAGTCACAGCCTCTTAATTTACTCACCAGTATGGGGTGGGATACCGTATCGAAGGCCTTCCTGAAGTCTAAGTAAACGATGTCTACCCCTACTCCTGCATCCAGGTGTTTTGTAACCTGGTCATAAAAAGAGACTAGATTAGTCAGGCATGATCTACCTGCTACGAACCCGTGCTGGTTTCCCCACAGCATAACTTTTCCTGCTGGGCTCTCATATATAAGCCTTAATAATCTTTTCAAAGACTTTGCCAAGGATGGAGGTGAGACTGACTGGCCTATAGTTGCCTGGATCCTCCTTCCTCCCCTTCTTGAAAATAGGGACCACATTGGCCCTTTTCCAATCCTCTGGAACCTGGTCTGCGTGCCACGAGTGCTCACATTTTCTTGCCAGTGGCAATCCCATTGTGAGACTTGTCTTGCCCCTCGTTTAGGAACACTGAGGCAAAGAACTCATTGAGGAGTTCAGCCTTGTCCCCCCTGTCTGTCACCAATTGCTTTTGCCCATTCAGTAGTGGTCCTATAACCCCCTGGGCCTTCCTTTTACTCCCTATATATCTGAAAAACAATTTTTTGTTATCCTTAACTTGGGATGTTCTTTGGCTTCTCAGCTAAACTTCAGTCGATTTGCTTTTTTGCCTTCAGTTCAACTTACAGTTTTATCATTAAAATACGACAGGACAGGGAGGAGAGGACTGGGAGGAAAGGTGGGGGTGTGGCGCTCTACGTCAAGGAGGAATACACATCCTCATCTAGTAGCACAAGGTCAGATGAGGGGCACACTGAAGTGCTCTGGGTTACAATACAAGGAAGTCGAGGGGAAAGGGACTGAACGTTGGGGGTCTACTACAGACCACCCAACCAAGGGGAAGAGCTAGACCAGGAATTCTTAAGTCAGCTCACAGAGGTAGTTAAATCAAAAGACATGGTCATCATGGGTGACCTGAACTTTCAAGACATCTGCTGGGAAGAGCAGTCAGCCAGGTCTGACCACTTACATAGGTTCCTAGCCGAGATACAAGACCTCCATCTAACTCAGGAGGTACAGAACCCCACCAGGGGAGACTCCTTGTTGGATCTGGTTTTGGCCACAGGCGACGACCTCGTGAGGGGGCTACGGATGCTTGACCACCTGGGCGACAGCAATCATCGCCTGCTGGAATTCACCATCCAGCACAAGGTGGCAAAAGCCTGCAGCAAGACAGCAGCCCTGGACTTCAGGAAGGCAGATTTAAATGAGGTAAGAAGAATAGTTGGGGAGGTACTGAGGTCCCAGAGGGGAGAGGAGTCGGGTGTCCAAGAAGAGTGGTCGTTCCTTAAGGAGACGATCCTTCAAGCCCAAAGGGAGGTAATCCCAACAAAGATCAAAGGGGGCAAGAGGGCGAAAAAGCCCCCATGGCTCACCAAAAGCATACGGGAACGTCTCCTGGCTAAAAGGGAGGCGTACACCCAATGAAAGGGAGGGGCCATCACCAGGGAGGACTATACCTTGGTTGCTCGGGGCTGCAGGGGGGCGGTCAGGAAAGCCAGAGCGGAGACGGAACTGGGGCTAGCTACCCAGATCAAGGACAATAAGAAGTACTTTTTTAAATATATAGGGGGCAAAAAGAAGGTGCCAGGTAATGTGGGGCCTCTGCAAGACACGCTAGGAAATCTGGTTGTCACACCAGACGACAAGGCTAACCTATTTATCGATTTCTTTGCCTCCATTTTCCTGAGCAGGGACCAGATCAGCCCGTCCGCCAGGACCCCCTCAGGTCCCGGGGGAGGTGCACCCAGGCCTAGGGTCAGTGAGGATCTAGTCAGGGAACTTCTGGAGGGACTGGATATATTTAAACCAGCTGGTCCTGATGACCGTCACCCCAGAGTGCTGAGGGAATTAGCAGAGGTCATTGTGGGACCCCTAGCATGGCTTTACGAGCACTCATGGTGCTCTGGTGTGGTGCCAGAGGACTGGAAAAGGGCCAGTGTGGTTCCCATTTTCAAAAAAGGGAGGAAGGAGGACCCAGGAAACTATAGGCCAGTTAGTCTTACCTCGATCCTGGGTAAGCTTTTTGAGAGAATTATCCTAGCGCATGTCCACGAGGGGCCAGCAGGGGAGGTTATTCATAGGGGCAACCAACATGGGTTCATTAGAGGCAGGTCCTGTCAGACCAACCTGGTGGCCTTCTATGACCAGGTCACAAAATCCTTAGACGCAGGGGTAGCAGTGGACGTAGTCTTTCTGGACTTCAGGAAGGCCTTCGACACTGTCTCTCACCCCATTCTCATTAAAAAACTAGGGGACTGTGGCGTCAACACCTACACAGTCAGATGGGTCGCTAACTGGCTGGAGGGCTGCACCCAGAGAGTGGTGGTGGACAGGTCATTTTCGACCAGAAGGGATGTGAGCAGTGGGGTCCCCCAGGACTCGTTCCTCAGGCCTGCGCTGCTCAACTTCTTCATCAGTGACTTGGACGAGGGAGTAAAAAGCACCCTGTTCCAATTTGCTGACGACACTAAGATGTGGGGGATGTGGGCACGCTAGAAGGGAGGAATAGGCTGCAATTGAACCTAGACAGGTTACAGGGGTGGGCGGATTAGAGCAGGATGGGTTTCAACACTGACAAGTGCAAGGTGCTGCACCTGTGGAGGAAGAACCAGCAGCATACCTACAGGCTGGGGAACTCCCTTCTCGTCAGTGCAGAGGCGGAAAAGGATCTTGGAGTCATCATTGATGCCAAAATGAACATGGGCCGGCGGTGTGAGGAAATGGTCAGGAAGACCAACCACACCTTGTCATGCATCCGCAGATGCATCTCAGGCAGGTCCAAGGAGATGATCCTCCCCCTCTATGCAGCACTGGTCAGGCCGCAGTTGGAGTACTGTGTCCAGTTCTGGGCAGCGCACTTCAGGAGGGATGTGGACAGCATGGAGAGGGTCCAGAGGAGGGCCACCTGGATGATCGGGGGCAGCAGGGCAGGCCCTACAAGGAGAGGCTAAAGAACCTGAACCTGTTCAGCCTCCACAAGAGAAGGCTGAGGGGGGATCTACTGGCCATTTATAAACTAGTCAGAGGGGACCAGCAGGCACTGGGGGAGTCCCTGTTCCCCCGAGCACTACCAGGAGTGACTAGAAATAACGGTCGCAAGCTGGCAGAGGGTAGATTTAGGCGAGCTAGGATCTGGAACTAACTTCCAAGCGAATTGGTGCTGGCTCCTACCCTGGGGGTCTTCAGCAAGGTGTTCGTCTAACCTCCTCTTGGAGTTGTTTGACCCCAGTACTTTTTCCTGCCATGGCAGGGGGTCGGACTTGATGATCTGCTCAGGTCCCTTCCGACCCTACCAACTATGAAACTATTAAATATTCAATTAATTAAAAGTCAGTGGTGCATTATATGTTACTAGTTGGAACAGTGAATATGTCACTTGACAAGTCACATTTTCTGACTACCTTAAACTGTTAATTAATTAACCATCACAACCCCTTGGGAGGTAAATTATTATTAACCCCATTTTACAGTTCCTGTTCTGAGACTGTAGTAAGAGGTGTCCAGCCTGTGCTTTTTCTTGTGTCTTCAATTTATTTTTACTTTATTTCTGTTTATAACTCGGAGTTGTAGGTACTCTGGATACTCCTACAAATATTTAAAATTCACATTCTAAATGTTATTTTGATGTATTATAGTCATTTAAAAAAAAATCCATTTCACGCAAGAAGTCTGATCTTTGTCAAATAAATCACCTTTCTTACCAGTGAGTGGAAATCACTCGTTTTAGAAATGTTTGAGAATGACCAAATATGTAGCTATCAAACAAAATTTATATATAATGCTTTTAGTAAAGAATAGATTAAGCACTTTATTGATACGTATTTCTAGTTAAATTTAATTGAATATATGATTTGTAAGTGTGCAGAGGACACACTCACTGTACCTTGATTTTAGTTGGCAAGAAAAAAAGAGATACTTTGTTCTGCTTTTAGGTCTTGATGCTATGATGATCTGAGCATAGTCTGTGAGATTCTGAGAGCCTTCTAAAGAAATCTGAGTGCTTCTAAATTTCCTTGGAAATGAAATAATCAGTCTCTAGCTACACCACATTATATTGTGCTTCCTTGTTAACCTCATTAAATGAAATATAATATTCTTCTTGACTATAATTCCTCACCACAATTCTTTTCATTGCGGATAGCTTACCATTTCCCCAACTTCTTTTTATATCTTTATTAACATGTTGTTTTGCTTACTGTACAGGGACTTAAGCAAGACCTGAAGAACCTCCATTCATTTGCTCTTGAACTTTCCAGAGACTTTCAACATCAATACAAGAATCATCTCTACCAAGTTTTGACTGCAGTCCAAAAGATACAGCTGCAAAATGAAGCTATGCAAAGTAAGGCTCACTGCATTTACATCCCAAACATTTACCTCAGGCAATATTTGTGCTAAATGTTAATGTTCATTGTTTTTTATTTGGTTTTGAGACACAAACCACTTACAATGTAATATCTTTTTCCTTCTGGGTTTTGTCTGTCTTGGAGATCTAACATTGGTGTTATAAAAATAACAAATAATTAGATATTTTCACAGGGCAGCTGGGTTGATAAATAGTTTGGATCCACTTTTTATGCTGATTGCAGCTGCTACTAGACTGCTGAGTTGGCCTAACTCCCAACATTTTTAATGTGACATTCTCAGGCTTGTTATCTCAATTCTTTCAGCATAGCTGAATAAGGAATGTGTTACCTTAGCTGAAATTTGTACTTTTGACTGTATCAGAGAAAGTCTCAGGAGATCATAGAAACTTAAAAAATTGGGGCAGACTTGATTTTGTGAGTGTATTTTTAAAGAGAAAAATATACTTAATTAAAAACAGACACACAGACAGGAAACTGTGGGAAGTAATGCTGGAAGGACTACATTTCCAATATGCAGTCTTTACATTTCACTTGCAGACACGAATACCTGAAAGTATGTACTTTTGTGCACAAGTACTCTCTGTATGTGTAGCTAAGGCCCCCAGAGCTGTAAACCTGAAACTTGGCCCTTGACTATGGAACTCCACCTGTTTGGAATCTCATCGACTTTGGTGGGCCTCTACACGGGCATAAAGCTTATCTGATCATAGGATTAGGGTCCAGATTTTTAAAAACATAATCATACCACTCTGATTTAATTAACCACAAATACAGGAATTCAAGGCAAAAGCCGAAACTGTAGGCCACTGTATTCACAATGAGACCCAGGTATTGCAACACATGAGATACAATTTTTGGTTTTTGGCTGGGGGAGGAGGTGGAATCAGTTATTTTATTTTCTTGCATACAACATGTCCTAAAATATAATATACGCTGTGTTTTTGAAAGGAAGAATGAAGAACAATGCTTTCTCCAAAGGTATGGCTGCATAGAGCAGGGACAGAGCCTAATTTTTAGCTGATTCACCTTCCCCTTCCTGCTTAACTAAAGTTGAAAGCGTTGCTGCTGCTAAAGACTGGTCAACATGGGTGGATCTATGATTTTGGAAAAAGCTAAGGAGTCTTCAGAGCTGTGAAATAGGAGAGAGACCAGGAGAAACTACCAGACAGCAAAATTGCCCTAAGAAAGGTTATCTGTATTAGTGGAACCTCCAAAACATTAAGGAGAGACTATCATTAACGCATCTGGAGTGAAAACAATGTGCCACTAAGTCAGTTGACTCCCTCAGTTGCTTAACAAGTAATGCCACAGCTGCTGCACTGTGGAGCAAGGATCAAAGCAGGGTGCTTCTTGCCTATGCAGAAAATCAGCTTTCCTGCTTAATACGTTCACCTCAATTTTGTAGGGCTGATTTTTGGGGGAAAGGTACATGTTGTATGTGAGAAAATACAGTAGTTCTGAGTCTGGTTTGACTCCAAAGGGACTGAACACAGCATGGGAACAATCAGCAAGCTCAGTGGTTTACAGAGTGAGTCATCTACATTGTCAGACAGCAGTGAAAATGAATATTCTTTGGTTTGTCAGGCAGACGAATTAAATTAAATCTACATTATGCTGTGTGGGCAGAATGCTTTAGTGTTAAGATAGGAAAAAAGTAGTTAAGCAGGTTACCTTTGTTATAGCAGTGAAGAATAAAATAGCAAATTGAACCAATATAAGGTTGCAAACACTCATGGATCAGCCCTTAAATTGAGTGTAAAGTTGCTTCAGGATCATTTTTTGAAGGTCTTAGAGTCCTTTGGCCTATTATTGTCTTGGATTTGACACCCATAATGCACTGTTCAGTTATGTCAGATTTAAAAGGAACCTCTGCACTTATATCAAAAAGGCATGCCAGTACTTGGGTAAATCCTGTGCATTTTAACTTGCTTTTTCAGTGTCTTTATTTTTATTTTGCATGCTGCAATATAAATACTAATACGCTATGTAGGGCTATGACCTTGCATTGTGACTTGTGTAGGTACAGCAAGGGTCGCCACAAGCAGTGCAGGACCTAGGCCTTCTCTAGCAATAATGTTAAAGAGGCCCGTGAATGATATCTTTTTAAGTTACCGGGAATATTTGTAAATTAAACTTTTAAATAAATACTAATAATGGTAAACAACAAAAGAGTCCAATGTGATACAGAGTGTGCCTTAAAAACACATTCTTGGGATACATTTGGGTTTGATGGAATCACTAACTCCACCCACAACCATACTAAAATATCTTTATAAAGAAACAATCCAGTGGAAAAGATGTTGAGGCATTTTTCTGCTATAATTTTGTTTGACTCAAACAAAATGGGACACAACACATTACAAAGCAGATGGAGTAGAGTACACTTATTAATCTTAAATTAATGGGAGGAAGGGGAAAATAGTCTGAACTAATTAATAAATTGTGTTGTGAATATGGTAGAACTTAAACAACCAGAACAGATTTGTAGGAGGGGAAAGCTTCTAGTTGGATGTTATCCAATCTGGTAAAACAGATGATGAAAATTTGGCTGGCCTCCATAAAATCTTAAGCATAATTAAGAGATTATACTAACAAAAACATATATTCAGAATAACTCTCATGAGTTGTGTTCTTCGTCTTGCACAACCAGCAACCCCTTGCTCTCTTTCTCTGTCTACATGTACACCCCCTCCCATTGAGAAAACATATTTTACCTGTCTAAATTTAATCTTAAAAATTGGCCCATGCTGATGAACTGTTTAAAGGTGTAAATTCCCTGGCTTGAGCGAGTACAGAGCACACTATAAAACATTTGCAAAATAAACAAGTAGTTTCTTGTTAGATCTGTACAACCACATTCTGAAAAACAGAGGATTGCTTTCTTTCCTATGTGAAGTATGAATAATGATTTCCAAAATAGGAAAAAATTGATTATCTTCATATAAGCCCATTTCTCTGGTAAACATAAATTGAAGTCATTTTAGCAAACATATTGGCAGACTAATTGCTAGTGATCCTCTTAAGACTCATTCATTAATGGGCTGGAAAGGTTCTGAAAATTGAAAATAACTCTTTTAACTTAATCTGTCATAGAGAAAAAGGCCTTATCAGTAGCTATGGGTACTGAATAGTCTTTGAAAGAGAGAAGAAGCTATTGTTATTACTGCTTGGCAAGGTGGAAGTTACTGAGGAACCAAATATAAATCCAATACCTGACCCAGTGAATGGGTGGGGGAATCATGACCCTAAACTTCTTGGGCAAAGGTAAGCACCAAGGAAACTTCTTGGGGAAAGTTAATGCCACCTTTCCATAGGATGAAAAAAAAATTCAGCAGCCCAGAGAGCAGTATTACAAACAACACAAAAAGGAACACTATGTAGAACTGATACATATCTTATTGGATACTGACAAACATGGGAAAAAAAAACCCAGCGCTTTACCAGAAGAGAAATCTTGTCTAACCTGGCTCCCCAGTGTCTGTATAGTTTGTACGCTTCAGTGGGGCTTTTTGGCACTTTTAGCTAATAGCTGACTGAATCAGCTGTTAGATAAAAATGCTAAGAAGCCACGCTGAAGCGTGTGAGCTATACAGATGCTGGGTGAGCCGAGTCAAACTGACGCAGTTCCTCTTCTGGGCATGCCCTGTGCTTGGTGTGGGGGTGCGCCAAGCTGAAAGTAAAGTGCTGTTTGGCGGGGGTGGGCTCATGCCTGTAAGCACCCATTGAGTCTAAAATAGGGAGTGACAAAAAATTTAAGACACTTGATTGTTGTTTTGGTGTGAAAGATGCCCTCGTGCAGAATAGCTGTGTAGTATTCACAATGTGACTAGTCAAATTAAGTGTATTCATAGTTTCATAGTTGTTAGGGCTGGAAGAGACCCCAATAGATCATCGAGTCCAACCTCCTGCCCTGGGATGGAAAGAGTGCTGGGGTAATATGACCCCAGCCAGGCGCTTGTCCAGTCTCCTCTTGAAGACCCCCAAGGTAGGAGAGAGCACCACCTCCCTTGGAAGCCCATTCCAGATCCCGGCAACCCTAACCATGAAGAAGTTCTTTCTAATGTCCAACCTAAATCTACTCTCTGTCAGTTTGTGGCCGTTGTTCCTGGTTATTCCAAGGGCACCCCTTGGAATAACCCTGGCCATGTACTGTAGAAGCCAGGGCAACTCTTTTAATTGGCTGTGATTGTCCACATTTTTACAATTTAGATCCACTATGGAAAGAAAAAGTGAAAAAGTAAAGAAAAGTTGAAAAATGTGGTATTTGCAAATGGTGGATCTGTCACTCTGTACCTTATCGTCCCTTTCCCTCATGCTTTCTCTGTCTTGTACTTCAGCCTTATGTACATTGCAGGGTTGCTGCCCCCATAGCTTTGCTGGAATAGCTATGGCAGCAGAGACCCCTAGTGGAGATATGGCAACAAAAGGGTTTTTTGGCTGCCTTTGCTACATCAGTAATCCCAAATGACTAAAGCTAGCTTGCAGAAGCCCTTTTCTAAGCACTTGTAGCAGAAGAAGGTGATTAGGAACAGTCAGCATGGATTCACCAAGTGCAAGTCATGCCTGGCCAACCTGATTGCCTGATTATTCTATGATGAGATGACTGGCTCTGTGGCTGTGGAGAGACCAGTGGATGTGATGTACCTTGACATTAGCAAGGCTTTTGATACGGTCTCACACAACATTCTCTCAGGCAAGCTAAGGAAGTACAGGTATGATGAATGGACTGTGAGGTAGATAGAAAACTGGCTGGATCATCAGGCTCAGAGGGTAGTAATCAATGGCTCGATGTCTAATTGGCAGCTGGTATCAAGTGGAGTGCCCCAGGAGTCAGTCCTGGGGCCGATTTTCAATATTTTCATCAATGACCTGGAAGATAGCATAGAGTGCACCCTTGGCAAGTTTGCAGATGACACCAAGCTGGGGAGAGTAGTAGATACACTGGAAGGTAGGGCTAGGATTCAGAGAGACCTTGACAAATTGGAGGATTGGACCAAAAAAAATCTCATGAAGTGCAACAAGGATAAGTACAAAGTCCTCACTTAAGATGGAACAATCCCATGCACCAGCACAGGCTGGGGGCTGACCAGCTAGGCAACAGCTCTGCAGAAATGGACATGAGGGTTACAGTGGACAATAAGCAGTATGTCCTCATTGCCAAGATGGCTAATGGCATACTGGGCTGCATTGGTAGGAGTGTTGCCAGCAGATCAAGGGAAACGATTCTTCCCCTCTATTTGGCACTGGTGACGCCATATATGGCGTATTGTGTCCAGTTTTGCCCCTCCCCCCCACAATAGAAAAGATGTGGATAAATTAGAGAGATTCCAGCGGAGGGCAATGAAAATGGTTAGGTAGCTGGGGCACATGACTTGTGAGGAGAGGCAGAGGGAACTGGGCTTATTTAGTCTGGAGAAGAGAAGACTGAGAGGAGATTTAATAGCAGCCTTCATCTACTTGAAGTGGGGTTCGAAAGATGGAGCTAGACTGTTCTCAGTGTTGCCAGATGACAGAACAAGGAGCAGTGGTCTCAAGTTCCAGCAAAGGTAAGTTTAAGTTAGATATTAGGAAAAACTTTCTCATAACGAGCGTAGTAAAGCACTGAACAAGTTACCCAGAGAGATGGTGAGATCTCCATCCTTGGAGGTTTTTAAGACCCGGCTAGACAAAGCCTTTGCAGGGATGATCTGGTTAGGCATGGTCCTGCTATGAGCAGGGGTTGGATGACCTCCTGAGGTTCCTTTTAATCCTAATTTTCTGATTCATACCTGAGTGGTGCACAGTCTTTTGGCCCCACAGGCCATTTAAATGTTGCAAGGCTGGTTTGTGGGCCAGATCAGGCCCACATGCCTGAACTGAATCCCACATGGCCTTGGCTGGCCCCTGAACACTGGAATTGGGCATTGTGCTGCCCACGTGTATTTGGATTGGGCCCTGGGGTCCTGTGTCTCCTCCACCCAACCCAACCTACTGGTGTCCCATACCACCTCTACCTGGCATCAGGCCCTGTGCTGCCTCTGCCCAGTCCCACAGGCTGGGATTGGTCCCTGCACCACCTCCACTTGGACACGCGGTCTGGGAGCAGACCCCACTGCCTCCACCCAGTTCCACACAGCATGATGAGGCCCCATTCTGCCTTCACTCAGCCCTGCATGCTGGGATTGGGCCCCAGGGACTCATGCTACCTCCGTCTGGTCCTGCGTGCTGGGATCAGGCTTTTGGGCCCTGCGCCACTTTGCCTACCCAATCTAGCATGCAGGGCCACCACGGCCCACAGGGCTTCCTGTGGGTCGGTGGGGAGCCCCACGGGCTGGATGACACGATGCTGGGGGCCAGATCTGGCTTGCAAGCTGGGAATTGAGCACCCGTGGCATAGCTCATAATGTTCAACTTCTGGCTCACAGAGCTGTGTCTTCTGGCCTATGGGAATGTGGTGGCAAAGGGAGTGATGGCAACATTGATTGCCAATGTCCTGCCAAATTTTCTGACCCATGGGGAGCCCTGCAGGCTGATTCTGGTATATGGGGCAGGCTGGTAAGGGGCTGGGCCAGCACATGGCGAGATCCAGCACACAGCGCCACGTTGGTGTGCAGTCCAATCACATCTGTGGACTGACCTCATCCATGAGATCTGGTCTGCTCATCCAGCCTGCGGAGCCTGACATGTTGAGCCTCACTGCCTTAGCTGCATCTAGCTGAAGAGGTTTTTCCAACATAGCTGCATTAGCTAGAGAGTGTGATCTTTTTATACAGTCTTAATCAGCGCAGCCTTGCTGGCAAAACTGGGAAATGTAGACCAGACCTTAGAGAGTAACCTCCTTGGGTCAGGGGCTGTCCCTTACTCTGTGTTCCTACAGTGCATTGCACAACGGGGTCCTAATTTAAGTTTGAGGCCCCAGATATTACCCTACTGCACATAATTAATAATGAACAACTTTTGGTGTGGTTCACAGCTTACACCAGCAGCAGTTTCAAAAAGACCTAAATTGTTATAGTAACAAATGTTCAGGTTCATAGAAATAATTCTGCAGACAAAAAAGGCTGTAATTTGCCTGATAGAAAATTTATCTCATGGAGCTTCAATGCAAGATGTTTACCTCTGCTAACTTGAAATCTTTGCAGAACATGAGACATGAAACTGTGGTAGTTTATTCTGTCTTAGGAATGATCATTAGGAAAGCATCAGTTTCAGTTCTTAGGTACAGCAACTTGAAGTGGGGAGGAGATTGTATTGGATGCTTTGGCAAGTGTGGTTTGTTGTAGACTTTACTTTGGATTCCAGTGAGTCATCTGTCTTCTTGACAAATTAGAAAGCCTAGAGATTGATTTTTGTTATCACAGTCACCATCACAACAAAAATGCATTAGTAGCATTGTTTTAAATGAAAGCATATTTTAAGCAGAGCTTGTAATGTGCAGTAGGCCTCTCAGAAGTTCACAAATGCAGAGATCGCCTCTCAATACCTAAAATTGTTTGTATTCTAGTTTTTTTAAAAAATGCTACTTCCTAACTTTGCTGCCCACAGTGATAGGTTTATAGAGTATTTACTCACAAATGATTACCCAAACAGCACCAGTATTACTAGCCTTACTGATGTAAAAAAAATACAGCTCCCAGACTTGTGTCCCTCCAACAATTAGCTTCTTTGATGTTTGCACCTTGAAGCTGACACCCAAAGGTGGACAGATTCAGAATAACAAAAATGAGATCCTTCAGAAAGTTCCAGTGTAGATAGAGGTGACAAAGGTTTCAGTTCCAGCCTGTAGTCTAATTCACATACTTGACTTTCTGGGATTCCAAAAGTTGATTCATTTCTTTTTTAAAAAGCATGCAAGTATTGGCCTCATTCCTGGGTTTCTGTTTATTTACATCCCTGAACAGCTCACTAACGCTGGGGGTGGTAATTTCATTCTCAGGTTCCTTTCTGTACAGGTTTAGTGGTTTTTGCATATTTACCTCCTGACCTGTTTAGTGTTATGCGATTAGATCAGTGATTCTCAACCAAGACGCCATGGCCTCCTGAGATCTGTGAGATCCTTTTAAGGGTGTATGGTATGGCCATGCACTGTTAGCACATGAGAAGGGTTTACAAAATACTAAATGGCAAGGAGAAAGCAAATAGAGATTTATAAGTTACTGTCTCACAATACAAGAACTAGGGGGTCACAAAATGAAACCAGGAGGCAGTAAGTTTAAAACTAACAGAAGGAAGTTCTTTTTCACACAGCGTGTAATTAAAGTGGGGAACTTGTTGCCAGCAGATGCTGTGGAAGCTGATAGTTTAGCCACGTGCAAAAAGAGATTGGACAAATTCTTGGAGAAAAAGGGCATCAGTAGCTATTCAGCATGGGAGTTAAGGGTACAGCCTCTGAATCAGAACTTCCTAGACTTTAAATGCTGGAGACTACAAGTGAGTGAGAAACAATGGAAAAAGCCCTGGTCATACCCACTTCACTCTCTGTTTCAGCAGCCACCCTGCCATTATGTGCCACAGGCCTATTTGTTGCTTAAGGGACCATGTGCCAGTGCCCACTAAGAAACGGTATAAGCCTCCCTTACAAGGGAGGTCACTGGGTAAGTAAGAACTGATTCCTTGGGACAAATCAAAATATAGCAGGGATGAAAGTGAGGTCATAGGTCTAAAATGAGTGCACCGGGGGGGGACGACAGTGTGTGACAGGATATTGGGCAAGATGGACCGATGGTCTGACCCAGTAAATGGAAGTTGTGATGTTCTTATCTAGGTGTGTAAACACATACACATGATTCGCAAGATAAACTCAGGGATTTCAAATAGGAATCCATAGTGTTAAAAACACTCTGACCTGCTGTGCTTTTTCTGAGTTCTTTGCAACACAAGAATTGCTCTAATATTTTTCTGTAGTCTAAACATGAATGAAAAATATAGCTGGCATTTTCCGAGGGGTTCCTTGAATCTGAAAAAGTTGAGAACCACTGGATTAGATTGTAGCGCAGTCATATGAGGGAAATTTATAATATTCTATTATCTCATCTTCAGTTTGTGTGAGAAATCTTATGTGGGAGTTCAAGAGATCAACTTTCTAAGAAATCTTAGAAATTAGGTGTACTCTGGTATCTTACACGGTAAGCTGTCAGTTTTTTACAGGAACTTATCAGCACCGTGATTGAGTTGCATGGTTAACTCCTGGCTGTTCAACAATTGTACTCAGCTGAATAAGCAGTCACGGAGCTTCCGCCTTTGTAACAGGTAGAGATTTTCCATGGCAGTAGGATACCCATTCACCACATAGATATATCATTGCCACTTGCTTACAATTTTCACTCTTCTATGTACACATCAGTTAGGGAAAGAGTGAGTTATTGTTTTGTTTGTTGTAGGGCTCTCCCTCGCTTTCATCTTTCTAATTTATTCATTAGCAACCTGTTATTGCAGACTCCTGAGCACTTACAGGAGTGAAATACACACTACTGGTAACACAGAGTGAATCTGTAGTAAAGCCAGCCAGAGTAGTCCAGATCATCATCTTTCCCTGTTGAAGGACATTACCCTAATATCTCTGACATCTACTGACGTAAATGGAAGGTAGTCTCTGCATTTTAATCGTGGTGACAAAGATCATTGATCTAACTAGACTGGTAGAGCTGAATGATCCTTGACTATTTTACACATCTAGTAAATTTTCAAGTTTATGTGTGCGTAGTGCTGTATTTACCTGATTCCAGGATGACTCTGAATTTAAGACAACCCCCTAATAATTAGATTCTGTACCCCCTAATAATTAGGATCTGTAGATCCTAATAGAAAATGTATGCATTTGTTATAATTTTCCATGTCTAGAATGTAATTTTTGGAGGATCATCTTAAATTTGTACCCTCTCCCCCCCACAGCAGGGCAAGCAGCAGCAGAGGAGCAGGTGATGGGTGGGTAGCAGGGGAATCAAATGGCCAGACCCCTTCCCCTGGCCACCTGTCCCCCCTGCCACCTGTTTCCCCCACTCCCCATTTGCCCTCAAGGAAGGGTGAAGGGGAGTTAGTGGCTGCAGGTCCAACCCTGGGTTTGGGATTAGAATCAGAGCCATAGCTGCTGCCCCCTCCGCATCCCCCACTTGTACTCGCATCTAAGATGAAGGGTTTCCTCTTCCCGCCATGTCGAATTGAGGGGAAAAAATCCTCATAGTAGTCTTTAAACATGGTAATTGTTTGTAATCTGAAAAGGCCTCCATTCTCAACAGGATGCAGGATGGGATTTTCAAAAGGTGTTTATGAGTTTGGCGCTCATGCCCCATTGGAAATCAAAAGGATTATAAGTCTTAATTAGTCTATGCACTGTTGAAAAATCTTACTTGTACATCTAAAGAGTTTGAATTTTTTGAATGTTGTTCTTCTTTCAGCATTCCAGACAAAAGCATTTGATCTTGAGCAGTCTTTACAAGTAGTAACTGAGAGATATGAGAAAGAAAAACGAAAGAGAAGAGTGCTTCATAACAGTTTGATTGTAAGTATCTGTAACAAGAAAACACTTGAGATCCCTGTGTAATTAAATGCATAATTTTCCTAGACTCAAAACTAATGAATGTGCTTCTATTTATGTATCAGACTCTTTGTCTGTGTACTGAACTTGTGGCATATCTATTTTGCTTCAAGCCATTCCCTATTGTTTCTAATAAAGAATATCTTTCCAGTGTGTTACTTGTGAGCATTGCTCTGAGGAGGAGGATCTTTTCAGGATGGAGAGTGAGAGTCAGTATCTCGGGCCTCACTCTTAAAAACTCAAGTGTATATTCTTAAACACACAAATATTTGCAGATCAAGGACCTACGTATATGATATTGTCTAATTGTTTAACTAAATATATTTTTATATTCTAATACCAGGAATTGAGAGGAAATATCCGAGTGCATTGCAGGATCCGTCCTTTGCTACTTTTTGATGCTACTCCTGGCCATTCAGTATCACACAATAGGTAATTTGAAATATTGTTCTATTAGTTAATGAATAAAACAATTTGGGGAGAAAAGAATAGGTGTGTGCATAGGAAAACTAACATTTTCTTGGATTTCAGTTTTTTCTGTGTTCTATAAAGGAGTTGCAGTATTATTATATAATATAATTAGAGTAGAGAAATGACAACATTGGCTTTCTCTTCTTCCCCTTATACTGACAGACATGACATTAGAAAATGAAATGTTATAATTCCATTCCTCCTTTGAAGTCTTCTTCCAGATGTTGTCATGCACAGGCCTGGTAAAGCTCCCTCTGCTGGACACTCAAGGTACCTATGCTTGGTCTGCAAAATATTAGATAAGGGATGCTCAAGCCCTGGCCCACAGGCCAGATGTGGTTTGTGGAGCTGTATCATCTGGCCTGCAGGACTCCCCAGAGGTTTGGAAATTTGACGTTGGGGGAGCTGTGGCAGTGTTAATTGTTACTCCTGTGCTGCCAGATTTCCAGACCCAGGGGGAGCCCCATGGGCTGGATAACATGGCCCTGCTTCTTAGATTGTGCTGGTGTGCAGCTGGATCTGGTAGGCTTGTGGCATGGGGCCACATCAGGGCAATGGGGGCCAGCCAGATCCGTTAGGTGGGCACCGTGTGGCCAGATCGGGGCAGGATTGGGGCAGTATGCGGCCAAACTAGGTTGGTGTGTGGCACAAGGCCAAATGGACCAACCCTGTGCAGGATCTGGCATGTAGGGCCAGAAGGATGAATGCCCTGTATTAGACCCACATGCCCTTAAATGCCCTTTGGAGCATGTCTGTGCTGCAGCAGCAGTGTGTCTAGGGGAGCACAGAGCAGAGCATATTCTGCCCATCTGAGTCCCCTAGTGCATTTCAGACCAAAAATTCATTAGTGAGACTGCTCCAGGCTCATCCCCCGCACCTGCTCTTACGCCTGTTGAAGACTAAGCACTTGAGAGCAGGTGCTGGGGACAAGCTCAGAGCAGCCACACCACTGAACTTAGGGCTTTGGAGCATATCAGTGGACCTGGGTTGGGCCTGCTTTTGCCCTGTGTTCGTCAAGATACACCACTACCGTGGTCTAGAACAGGCTGTCCAACCTATGAGTGGCTGAGGGCCACAGGCACGAGCTCCCTCCCTCTGTTGTGCCACATAAACATCCCTTTGTTGTGTAGTGCCCCCACAGGTTCCTCCCAAACCCACCTGGCTACGAGCTCTCTCGGGACATGAAGCAGAGAGGACTTCACAGGAAAGGACTCATGGGACCCTGCTGCTTCAGTCCCCAAGAAGCACAGTAGCACCCTTCCCCCTGAACACGTGTGCATGCGCACACACACACACACACACACTGCAGCTACTTAAGCACTCTCTTTTTCAGTGCTCCATCATAGTGGGAGCTCTTGGTTTACAGTTCATCTCTGCAGGGGCTTGTTGTGAGTGAGTGCACAAGCACAGATAGATTTACAAACATAATTACTGTTTATTTCAATTGCATGAAAGATCCAGGCAAAGTAATGAACCCTACCAGTAATTCTCAGCCTCAGTTTCCTCTCTGCTCTGGGTCTTTTGGAATGTCTAGGATCTTTCTCCTAGAGCTCATGGCATCTGTTCTAAATCAAGTATTATGTCCAGCTCTTTGTTCCAGGTCAGCTTTCTTTGATCTTGGCTGGTCCTGTGTTTAAACAGGACCTTTTTCCTGTGAAAGCATGCCTCAACCTTCTTCCTTCCTGCCTTAAAGGTTTTTTTCCTCCAAAAGTCTGGTCCTTTGTTCTTCTTGAGAGTCTTTTTTTTTTTTAATCCCTACTTTTTTCTCTCTCTCTCTCTCTCTCATTGGGTGATTTTCCACTTTTCCTTACCTGGAGAGGAGTCAAAGGAACTAGTTTTCCTAGATTTAATCAACTCATCATCCAAAGTGTTTTCACCTAAACACACACCTGTTGCAGCTTAACAACCCTACCTTTGTCTCTAGTCTGGCAGATAGTGTAACAAAGTCTCTGCCAGTCCATAGCAGGCTTGCTGTCCTTAAGGCATTCCATTATAGCGCAGTTTCATAACATCAGTCAAAAGTCATAAATTGGATGTAGCCAGATTCTCCAAATAATAAGACTTGTTTTGTGATTCCATACTATGGAACAGGCTCACTGCCAGTGAGTCACACAAACAGCATACAATTCTGTATACTTCAGTAGAGTTGTACCCACTTTGTGCTTGTAACTCCAGCTCATTATATAATTACCTGTAAATGCTAAAATGTCTCAGGATGGAAAAAGAAAGGAAGGATTAGGTTTGAGTAAGTTATAGACAGGAAACTGCCTAGATGACTGAAAGGAAAGAAAGGAGGGAATAAAGTGCTGAGCCCAAAAATAAATAAATAAAAAGAGAGAAAGAAAGAACTAAGTGGGTGGCTGGAAACCACACTATAATCCACCTTGATCAAGAAATGACTGTAGTTTGGGGCTTTATTTTGCTTTCCCTGGCTGGTATACCTGCCCACTAGCTTACAATATGTTTTTAAAGGACATTTTTGCCAAATCTTTTAAAATATGAAATCATTTTAATTAAAACAAAACAGAAATGACCTACATAGAAAAATTTAGGGAGCCTGAAGAAGAAATTTGGTGCAGTATGTGTTTTGTTATACTTGTGAGGATCCTGAAGAGTGTTTCTGTGGCTCTGAAATAGTAATGTATTTAGTTGCAAAAGTACAGTGCAGAACAGAATAGATAATAAACAGGAGTTTGGTTAGTATATTTCTTGATATTGTGGAACAAGGTTTAGTCAAAGCAGTAATAAAACTAAGGACCCAATCTGGCCAAAACACATATGAATTAATTTATAATAATAGTCTCAATCATTTTTGGGCGAGTAAAATATGTAAATCACTCAGCGTTACAAGGCTTTGACTGCACAGCAGAGCCTCTCCTGTTATAGCTATGCCAACATAGCTTTGCTGGCAGGGACTTTTAGTGAAAACTCAGCGTACATTAACAAAAGGAGTTATTTTGTTGGGGTAGCTACAACACCTCTGTTGGCATAGCTGTATCCACACCTAGGGCTTTGCAGGCATAAGTACATTGGGTAGAGAATGCGTTTCACATGCCCTAGGTGACATGGCCACTAGGAAAACTTTCAAGCATTGATCTAGCTGAAGTGTTTGCAAGATGAGTCCGACTTTTTTCTTAAAAAGTGTACATCTTAGTTGCCTGTACTAATGCAATGGGTTCCAATTTACAGTCCATAAGATTTTGTTACAGGCTGCATTGCCCTCCCAGTCTTTTTCAATTAAAGGTTTGGTGATAAGGAAGCGCTACAGTGATTCATGATGTACTTTTGAGGGTTGACAGTGATCCATTGGTTGAAAAGTTTGGGAACCTCTATAGTGATGCCAGACACCTTTCATTTTTCTTATATAACTGTTAGAGTTTCTGTAACCTTGAAATAATCTGTATATGACATTGTTCATAATTTGATTGATTGTAAATTTGCTTATTTAAACAGACTCCTTTATTTTGCTTGATTGCATTTTAATACTATTTTTATTAATAAATCTATGTGGTTGCTTTCTGGTGGCAGCAGTTTTACAAAAGCAGTAAAAATTCCAACAGATTTCAAAACTACAAGGTTGACATGGTTAGATGTTGATGGGGTGGATTCAGGGGTTGTAGTGGTCATGTGATTGGGTAGCGCATGTGCAGCGAGCTCTCCTACACCAAGACCTCTGCTCTTGGCCACTGGTCTCTACCAGTTGTAGCCCCTTGTGCCAGTGAGCTCACCATTGTAGTCCCATTTTCAAAATCCTAGATCTGTTCCTAGACCTTGCAGTTCACAGGCATTGTGAGTGTTCATTTTTCTCAGTCGAATTAAACAAATTAAGGTTTCCGATTTTTTTTTCCCCCCTGCAGGCACAAAAAACTTTCAGAAAAAGTGGCGTATGCAGCTGACAATGTGAGTATACTTAATAATGAAAGTATATATACATAGAGTCGGAAACAAATTAAATGATGATAGAAAGGAGGGAAAAGGGTGGGCAATGCCTATTTGGTTCTGAATCCAGAAGGCAAATGATAACGCAGGTTACTGTTGCCTGTCAACTTTGGTATTTCTCTTACAAAGTAATTTGGTTTGGATACTGAGCAGTGAAAACAGTATGCGTTGTTCCATTTTTAGTCAATAGCTATATGCTTTTCTAATCAAGAAACCCAAGTTCAGGAACAGTTTCAGGGATGAAAATAGCTTTCACACAGTCTTCCTCTATCCTTCTCTGTAGCAAATGGCTGTTTCACTGCAGATCAAGACTGATCTTCCCTCCTGAAACATCCCATCCTTGTGAGTCTGCAGACAGAATTTGAAAGGAGTTTCACTCTGTTTTCTCCTTTAATTTGTTCCCTTATCAGTTTTGATCATGGAGCACTTTCAGCATTACAAATCAGCACGCCACAGAACAGTAGGATACATTTTGCTCTAAGCCATGGTAACGCTGGAAGTAACCTAATTCTTTTTTCACTCAAAACAGTTTTATGCTGGTGTAACTCCACTGACTTAGTTGAATGATGTTCCATTTACAGTGATAAAATTGAGATCAAAATCTGGACCAGCAGAGTTGCTATGACTTTATACTGGCATAGCTGAGAGCAGAAGCTGGTCCATTTTTTTTGTTTGGTTTCTAAACAAGCAGAAAGTATGGATCATTTTTTTAAAGAAAATGGTAAAAGAGTTATAGAAATAATCTTAATATCCATGTGGGATCCAGAAGAAACTCTTATCTAGCTTAGAACATTGTTAAGGCTTTTTGGTACAAAATAGTTTGCCAGTATGGATTTAAAAGAATGTTCTTATCAAGAGCATAACCAGGGCAGGGTGAGTAGGGCACTGGCCCCAAGCACCAACTGAGAGGGGGTGCCAGTATGGCTCCCTTCCCTCATGAGTCTTTGCCACAACAGGAGTAGCTCTGTGCTGCCCCTGCCCAGCCATAGAAGCCAGGCAGGCTCAGCCCTGCACTCAACAGTATATATCGGGGCAGGGACGGGGATGTGGAATGACACCTTCCCAAAGGCTTTGCAATTAGAGGCACAGCCCTGCACCCACGAGTTGAAAAGGGAGAGAACAAAGTATCCAGGGAGCCTGTGCTGTTGTCTGTTTCCAGCAGAAGCAGCTGCCGTGTGGGTGAGGAGGGCCCCGTCAGGTAAGACTCCACTCTCTTTTCCCCCATCTCCAGTGGTCAGCATAATCCCATCCCTTTGCCCCCATGTTCTGGGTGCTGAAAGTGCTCCCTGTGCCTCTTGTTCATATTCTGTTTTCTGCAGTAGTGAAGTAAAAATGAGCAAGGCCAGCTTTTAGGTGAAAAAGGAATGGTTGGAGTGATCAACAGGATTCTGCATATTGCAGAGAAAGTAAGGCGCATACTCTCTTGAGCAATGTTTTTTCAAACAAATTGTTAAGAATCCCAGAAGTATCACACCTCTTTGTATTGTGCTGGTTAGCAAGAGGCCAGTTGTCCTCTTCCAGCAGTGCACACCTGTAATAGCATTTGCCGTAAACACCAGGCCTTGCTAATAGATGTTGATTCTTCTGGGGAAAGATTATGTAGGTTTTCTGTATCAGTGTTTGCTTCAAGTTCCCTAATGATATATTAGCAAGTAATTTGTGCTATTGGGTCTTGGCTTCTGATGGATTTTGTTACTAATGGCCTAGAGATCAAATTCATCTGACACAGTTACAGAGCAAATCAGGCCTTACGTCTCTGTAATAATAAAACTGCTGTAGATCTCTGCATTCCTTTTGTGCTGCTTCTGCTCACTGTTGCTATTTTTTAAATTGTCAGACCCTTTTCATTTTTATTATTACAGTGTATCTTATAGAACATGGCAGAAATGTAATATCCAAATATCTCCCGCAATAGCTTACAAAGTATTGCTTTTGAGGACATTAAAGGGGTCTGGTTTAAGTCCATTAAAAGACAGAGATCGAGAGCTGAGATGGGAAATCCAGATGACATTCCAGCATTTATTGATGCTGTTACCAAGAAATGAAATGTAAAAGACACAATGGTGTGAGCTAAGACTGGAGTGTTAACTCTGGGTATGGGCACATGAACAAGTTACCACAAGGTAAGCTAAGGTGTGAATTTACAGTGCACCAGCCATTCAGTGGTAGCTGCCCATTTGCATGCTCTTAATTTTTAGTAAATGTGAGGTAGCTTACCCCGCTTTCAGTGAAAGGTAAGCTACTTTCCATTAACATCAGGTTAAGAGCATGCACATACACAGTTGCTGAGGAGAAGCTATAGCACTATTCACAGAACTATAGCATTAAGATAGACTAGCTCACAGTATATCTTACTTCTTAGTAACTTGTTCATGGGCCCTACATACATGTCTTAACCTCAGTGCCCTCAACTCCTGTAGCTTTCAGATATTCAGCGAGCGCGTCTACATGTGCCCCTATGGTGCTGTTGTTACTGCGCTGTCATGTAGTACTTCCTTTTGGGCAGTAGCAGCCCATACTACACCGTGCCAGCAGTGCACATTTATAGCCACTGTGCTGCTATAGCAATGCTCTATACTGAGGGAGTGCATTGCTATGGCGATGTAGCTGCAGCATCATGATTGGTGCCCACTGTCACTGTAATGTCACACGTAGATGCACCCAGTGTTCCTCATCAAGGTGCTACTAAATTTCCTTTTGTAAGGCGGTGCTTATATTGCAACTGAAAACTAGCAGAAACATCACGTGCATTTAAATCTCCCTGATGATAACTCCAGTAGATGGTCCCAAGGAAAAGGCCCAGGGGTCCATGTGCTGTGGGCACAGCTTGTTCAGTGGCTGGGTTAGGGGTGCTGTCAGTAGGGAGAGGGGTCTGTGGGCTTTACCCACACAGTAAAGTGGATCCCAAGGAGCCTCCCCTGTAGCATGCAGCCTGCACGGTGTGTGACTCAGGGGCTACATGCTAGCACCATGTGCAGCCCCCAGCCACATCAAAGTTGGGCAGCATTGGTATAGAGGAACCCTTGCTGTTTTGCTATCCAGAACTTGTAAATAATATTTTGCTTAATATAGTCTCAGTTGTAGAATATAGGCAGAATAACTTTGCATTTTGGGGCATTTTGAGACTGTTTGGAACAAATAGCGAATCAAATTCAAGTCAATACCATGCTGTTTATTTAGGAATTTTTATAATTAAATCTGCTAGAGAGAAACACTGTTTCCCACAGTTTTGTATGTCTTGTCTTGAGTCTGTAAAAGCTTAAGTTTTTATTGGCTGTACAACCCAGTATTTCTTTTCCGTTTTTGAGCTAATTCAAGATTTTAAAGCCTTAGATTGCATGTATAAATAAAATCATTTTCATATGGAGAATCTGGCTACTACATCAGGGCTCCAGGGTGACTGATTCTAAAGTATTTTCTTGTTAATTTCTTATTTAATTAATGGCAGTTGCCTGTTGTGGGTTCTCTCTCATAGAAATTATCCAGCTATTTGAGCTTTGGAAGACAGTAGCAATGGTCTGTGTTGGCCTAGCCAGGGCATGGGATACCATGCTGAATAGTCTCACAGCTGTGTAGCTGCATGGCAGAGCAGGTACTTCTATAAATTAGGCACTCACCTCCTTCAATCTGAACCTCACCTCCTTTGTTCTGAAACTTCTTTTCTGCTGTTTGTCCCCTCCTCTCACTGGGGCTGTGCTGCCTGGGGGAGTTAGTTCAGTTTCTAGTGCAGAGTATCTGCATGGAGTAGAGAGCAACTGGCTGCTTTGTTCGGTTTGTTGAAGAACAGAACTTATACTGGGAGATTTTTGTGATTCTGCCAGTAGAAATTAAGCACTCTTGGATGGGTGTATGCTCTAGACTAGAGCTAGGTATTTCATTGCCATGGGTGACTGCACCCTCAGAACAGAAGCAAATTCAGTGGCCTCATAACTAGAAAAATCTTCAGCGCTTCCATAGGACAGCAGCCAAGATGCCTGTATTATTCTATTTTAAGCCACTAAGGAAGGAAGGTCACCATGCATGATCATATGAAAACACCTGCCTATGGGTTTTCTTTCCTTTGCTAAACAAACTGGCTTTTCCCCCGCTCTCATTACATTACAGCAATGTAGACATTTATGTTGCACTTTCACCAAAATATACTAACTAACCTCTCAAATGGAATAGCCATCAAAGACATATGTTGCCCCTTTAGCTCTTAGTGGAAATGCTGCAAAGCGTTGGGTTTAAAATTTATTTTCTTCTGCAATTAAACATGTTTAGGAAGAGCAGAAAAGCACTTCTGGATTTGAATTCCTGTGTAATGCCTGCCAAGGTGCTGTGATTGCACTCTGGCTATAGTTTAAAGAGCCACTGACACACTTGGCAGACTTTAAAAGCTACTACATAATATATTTAGAAAATGTATTATTACAAAAAAAGTTGTTAAAACTCCAGCAATTTTACTGTGTTTTTCTCCATCATTGTGGATTACTGTGTTATTGCTATAAAATTAATGTCTGCAGTTCAGTTGAGAGCATAAATACATTGGTATATGATTAAGTTCAGAAATGGTATCTTGACAATCTAGTCTTCAAATGAATAGGAGTTCTTTCTGTAGTTATCTGAGCTCTGATGACAATTACAAAGCTACCTGCAGAGGCAGTGTGTGCTCCATGCCCTGGGCTGGAGCAGGGCCCCAGCTGGAGTTGCAGCTTTGAGGGGAGGTAAGTGCAGCAGTGGGGTGGAGGAGAGAAGCAGAGACGATGGGGGAAGTGGCAGAGGGTAGCAAGGTTGGTCTGTACCTCAGTCATATATCACGTGAGGCTAATTTACATTCTCTTGACTGCATTGTTGCACAGTGCTCCATATTTCCCCATCCAGACTGCTATCAGTTCCTGACTGAGGCTGATTTAAATGTGTAGTTCAAGTATGTCTATAAGACACTGCAGCCACGTCATGGACTGCACAGACCCTAAATAAGACTTTGCAACATAATAATTAAGTGGATTATGAAGGGTTTGTGTCTTTCTCTGCATAATCCAGTGTTGGTAACTGTTGGAGACAGGATATAAGAGTAAGTAGTCTTTTCCATTTCCCTGATTCCTACTGTACACTGAAACTCGAAACACACAAAACATAATTTTATTTATGTGTTTATGTGCCTTAATTATAACTACTTTGTTTTTCTGGCAGGAAACTGTCCTTGTAAAATGCAGTCGTCCTGGTCATGCCTCAGTAAACAAGTTGTTTCAATTTGAAAGGTGGGTATAAAGCATTCTGGACTGTTGTGAAATTCTGTGTTCTGAAAACTGATTCCTTAGTAAACCTGGTAAAACATGTTAAGGTTTTACATTTATTTTGGTGACAGGGTGCTTCCTATGACACAGTAATGTGCTGCAGAATATAGCTTATTTTCTTTTCCTCTCCTAAAGTTACAAATAAAAAGGAGAGCAACATTCTATTTTAATATCAGGGCATTTGTATAACCCTCATCAAAATACCGCCTCATAATCTTCAAGCCTCACGACACTCGTTTGAAGTAATGAAGTACTATTATCCACGTTTCAGAGATGAGGAAATGAGGCATAGTGTCGATTAAGTGACTTGCTCCTGGTCACGCAAGAAGTAGATAACTGAATGAAGAATTGATCCAGTTTTTTTTAGTCCAATCCACTACTCATGTAGAATTATAATGGAATGCCAACTCTGTTATAGCCAAGGTTGAGCATTGCTTTCTGTTTAAATGTTCCAAAATCCATATACATATTTGCATTGTCTTGAAATGTTCTGCTTCTGGGCAGTGGTAGTGATTCAGATTTTCAGTGATTTGGCTAAAGGTTCCTAGCCTACAGTTACCCCCTCAGAAACAAACCCATTATTTTGCAAAATCACTTTTTCTCCTTATATTTTTTTAAAGGGGATCCAACACTGGTTGTGATTTGTTTTCTACTTGACTGGACTCAGTGACCCAAAATATCCCTTCCAGTTCCATGCTTCTATTCCCAGATTACCATTTTCTTGGTTCACATGTTGGCAACGTGCGTCAAAGCAGAGTCCCTTTTTACATCCATCTGATAAAAGCCCTCCTCACAGACTCTCCATATTATCAGGGCCACAGGAATATCAAGGATAAAGGTGGAGCTGGTGCATATGTTTTTGGTGGGCTCAGAGCAATAGGCATGACTGATAGGAATGTTAAAGGAGTTGTTATAATATTGGGGGAATATGGGAGAGCAGAACAATGAGGGGGAAGTTGAGACAGAGCAGGGAAGAGTAGGGAAAAAAGGAAAGAAAGGAATGGTATGGAAGCTTCATCTTTGTATCACCAAAACTCCTGCTTCCATGTCCGTCATGTCAATTCCATGCCCGCCCCCCACCAAGTTGTCCCCACAGACTCCATGCTTGTCCTTGTACTGTTCCTGCATCTTCTCCCCAGCTGTTCACCCTATGCATCTTGTCCATTAGCTCTACTCTCTTTGAGCAAAGCCTCAACAGACCAATAACACATACTAGCAGTATATTCTTGAATATGCTTCAGGACACTCTGGACAGAGAGAATGTGACAGCTGTAGAAAAGCATCTAATGCTTCTTTGCCAAGAATAAGAGTATAGCTGCACAGAGCAGAATTTCGTTGCAACTGGCCCAAACTCAACCTACTCAACACAAGCCATTCCAGGCTTGACAGATGTTATCACCACTTCTCCTTTGCCCTGAGAATTTCTCCTGAAACATTGCCTTCACTTCGCTTTCACTAAGCCCATGGATACCACTGTTGTATAGGCTACCAAACCCCTCACATTTCCTGTGATGAAGACAATGCAGAGGAGCCCTGTTGACAAAACTCATAGACCTCAGTGCTAAAATGAGGCATACCTGCTTTCTCAAAGTACAGCTCTCCTCATATCTTTGTTACCAGGCTGTTTCATAGGATCATAGTAAGGTAGGGCTGGAAGGGACCTTACAAGATCATCTAGTCCAGCCCCTTGCTCAAGGCAGGATCATCCCTGACTAAACCATCCCTGTCAAGTGTCTGTTCAAGCTACCTGTGAAAATTTCTGGGGATAGAGATTCCACAGTTTGTCTACATAGCCTGTTCCAATGCTTGAGCACCCTCTTAGTCAGAAAGTCCCTTCTATTCTCCAACCTAAATTTCTTCTGCTGCACCTTGAGTCCATTGCCCCTAGTCCTGTCCCTTATGGCTACAGAGAAAACCCCATATACATCCTCTCTATAATCTCCCTTCAGGTATTTGAAGACTGTTACCAAACCCCCCCTCAGTCTTCTCTTCTTCAGACTAAATAACCCTAGTTCTTTCCACTTTTCCTCATAAGTCTTGCTTCCCAGACCTCTAATAATTTTTATTTCTCTCAGCTGGACCCTTTCCAATCTGTCCACATTGTTCATGAAGTGTGGAGGCCAAAACTGGACACAGTGCTCCTCCACATGCAGCCTCATCAGTGCTGAAGAGTGAAAGAATGACTTCCCTTGATTTGCACATGACAATCCTGTTAATACAACCCAGGATTTTGTTGGCCTTTTTTGCAACAAGAGCACACTGTTGGCTTATATTCAGTTTATGGTTTAGTATAATTCCTAGCTCCAATACAGCAGCCTACCCACTCATTTTCCAGATCATATTTATGCATACAATTATCCTGTTCTTTATTCAGGACTTTAAACTTACTCTTGTTGAATTTTATCTGGTTGATTGCAAACCATTGTTCCAGTTTATCCAGATCATTCTAGATCCTAGCTCTGCCCTTCAGAGTATCTGCACCTAAATCCAGCTTGATGTCATCTGAAAATGTGCTAAGCATATACTCAATCCCATCATCCAGATCATTAATGAATACATTAAACAATACTGGACCCAGGACAGATGCCTAGGAAACCCTTCTTCATAACTCCTCCCAACCAGACATCAAGACATTATGGACTACTAGTAGCTCTCATTCTCCCCAACCATTTCCAGAGGCTATTGTCAGCTTTAGGAGGAAAGAGTTAATATTGTGTTATGTAGTAACATGCAGCTTAACTTTCAGAGGTTTAATTCTTAATTTCTTATGTTTTAAAGATTTAAGTTAGCTGCTCTCCGCCTTGTGTTGAGGCATGAGGCACCTCTAGGCAACTATATTCACAAAGCTTTGGTGCATGTAATGTAAACATCAGCCCATGGTATTAATGGTGGGCTACAACACGATGAGCTACAGTGCTGTCCCTTCACACAGGACTTCAGTGGTGTTTTGATTCTGATATGCACTGTGCATCCAGATCATGAGGAAAAGGGTTTTAAAAAAAAATGTAAATCCCCCAAAGAATGCAGTGCTTGGGGAATGTTTTCTCAATGTCCCAGCACAGCTCATTTTTATAAACAGTACAGCATATGGTTCTTATGAACTCAAAATGTTTATTTTTTTAGCAACTTTTTATGGTCCTAATAAATGTCAAAATATTTGATTTCAGTTCAGGAAGAGAATTCCAACTTTCAGCGTGTTATGCTTTTTATAATTTTCTTGGTGAATCAGCTAACAAAATAAAAAAAGAAGCTCATAATGTTCTGGGTGAAATCAGCATGAATAGTGGTGCGGTGCTGGACAAAATCTGTCAGCTCTCTAGCAGAATAAATAATTCTGTGCAAACCAAGTCCTTGGGTTTGCTACACTTTCCGTTATCTTTGATAACTAATTAAGGATACAGCTACACTGCTGTCATCACTGTCATTGCAGTGTAATTCAGACATGTTGACGATAGCTGTAAAATAACTAGCTTTGGTGCCAATAGCGTGGTACAGGGCTGCTGTGCCTGTTGTTAACCTACCCAAGAAAGTAGGTAACTGCTCAGGAGCTTCATCTACACTAAGCTCTGTGCTACTATATCTAGAATGCTACAGCTACCTGAACTAGCTATAGTATAAAGCTATCTTAGGTGTCTCTCTACTATACTGATGTCACAGTAGTTTAGATCTGTAATTCTTAACCAGGGTTCTCTGGCACCCTGGGGTACCTTGAGATGTTTTCAAGGATGCCATGGGGTGCTATATAATGTTAGCACTGGTAGAGATGCAACCAGGATTTACACAGGTAAACCCAGAAATTTCAAATAGGAATCCATAGTGGTAAAAACATTCTGACCTGTTGTGATCTGAGTTCTTTGCAACATAGGAACTAATCTGTTATCTTCCAGTAGTCAAAAACTTGAGTGGAAACTAAGAGCTGGCATTTCCCAATCTAAAAAGGTTGTGAACCACAGTTTATACAGACCCCAAAACAAATCTGATTCTAGTCCTGATCAGAGAATTGGTTAATTTGTGCTCTTCTGAAAAGCTCATCTTTGCATCCCATTTGAATGCTTTAGGTATTGATTCCTTATGTAAAAGTCCCCAGAAAGATGCTGTGACTCACATTAGAGAAAAATATCTCAATCAGTTTAGGACAAATTGAGCTGGAGGCTGTTTGCCCTGAGATGTGGGATTTGGTGCTAATGCATATTTCAAGTGATGTGGATGGTAAATGAAGCAGAGCAAATGCAGTTTGGAGGAACTTTTGCTCAACCATACTGACCTTGAGGATTTGACAAGAAAAGCATACTGTGCATGCATGCAAAATATATCCTAATTTTTTTGTTAGCAACTGTTTTCTCCAAGTGCTTTACCACATCTCTGCATATTTGTAGGTTTCTCAGTTTTAGTATGACAGCATGTGAGTGGAATGGCAAGGCAAGCACCATTTGTCCATCAAGCCAGGAAAGTGCCCATTTGCTCATTAAAGAAGAACACTTTTTCATACAACATGTCATTAGATTATGGAACTCATTGTCACAGGATACAGTCTCAGCACAATTCAAAGCGGGACTGGACATTTTTATGGATAATGAGAATAACCAGAGTTATAATACTTAATGCTAGCAAAAATGTTGGAACAGACAATAAACCTCATGTTTCAGGGATTTAGCCAATTTCCAAATGTTAGTGATTAAGGATAAGCCTTCACGGAAACAGATTGTTCTCCCTTTACCTATTGTAGCCATTCTTGTAGCTTTCTCTGAAGTAACTAGTGCTGGCCATTGTCGGAGACAGAACACTGGACTAAGTGGGCCTTTGGTCTGATACAGTACAATAGTTCCTGTATTCCTGGCTTCTGCATGGTCCCCAGAAATTGTATTTATAGTGTGCATAAAGACTGAAATCTGCCTTTGTGCATGTTAGGATCAGAGTGGCAGTATTGTGGTCAAATACGTACTTGACTAGCAGATGTGACTTTCATTAATTTATATTTTGAATGTAGCATGTACAAACAGTAGGAGAGTTGTTTACCAGTAAATTGACTTGGTTCTGTTGTTTACTGTTCCCCAAATTCCTGTTTCATAACTCATGTACCAAAACCTGTACAAAAGACACGTTACACAGAGAGGAACAGGGTTGAGCAGAAAGGGAAGCAGAAGTGGGGAGGCATCAAAGAAAAAAGCTTGTTTGAAGAGACATGTACCTATGTGTGTATGCCAAATGCTTAAGTGTATGTAATGATTTTCATACCATGCCTTTCACATCTTGTATAAACAATACTCTGTAATTCTTTCAGACTGCTCAGTAGGAGGTTACTTTTTAGGATGCTAAGAAAAGAAATGAATTGGTGAAACCTCCTTCCTTCTATGATTTATTGTCTGGTCCAGGTCTTGTGCAGTTTAGCATTTTGTTTTTTAAGAGGGGAAATACTTTCATTAAAGAGAAGTCCAAATATAAACTTGATGGGCTTTTCTGTTGAATTTGAAAAATGTATTCTGTTGGTTTAGGTATTATTGTTGTTTTTGCTTAAAAGTTACACAGTCATTGCTCCGTGCTAAACAGGGAAAGAACTAATTCAGGTTACATTGTTAAACAAAAAAGAAAAACATCTATTCTTGTATCATGAAAGGGCTTATTGGAAGGATAGTTTTGTAGTCCAGGTACAGGACTGAAATGCAGAGTTTGGGCTTGAGTTCCCTGTTCTGCCACAGACTTTCTTTGTGACTTAGACAAGTCACCTATCTTTCCCTGTCTCTGTTCTCCATCCCAAAAATGGAGTAAAAAGCATTTCCCTGCTTCACAGAGATGTTGTGAAAGTAAATTTAGGGGTGTTTGTGACATGAGATACTGTGAAATTGAGAGCTACACAATCAGATATCTAATACCAATAGTGTTAAATTGTGGTGGTCTCCCTTGCAGCTGTGAAATTTTTCATTTAGCCTAGGCAGACCAGGTTCTTTGGATAAATATGATATCTTTTATTAGACCAACTAAATAGTTTGAAAAAAATGTTCTTTACAAGTTTTCAGGCACATCCTTCTTCAGGCATTGGAGAGAGTCTGCACTTAGCCTATGAACTATGGTAGAGATGCCATGTAAGAGAGTCCAGTGCTTCCTTAATGGCATAATACAGATAGTAGGGGCTTCCATAGCTAAGCAACAACTGGAAGAAAACCAACTGGAACAATATAGCTTGAAGATCGGAGAAATGGCCCTTCAGCGCTGAATGATCAGTTGGGATTAGGAGCCACCAAGGCACAAAGATGAATTGTTTCAATATCCCCTATGGATACTCTTTCTATTTTTCTTCTTTCCATGAAGTAACTCTGGGGCTCCTGGAATGCATACATGCATTAAAAAAACAACTGCTAATAAAGACCATACCACCTCCCAAAGACAGGAGTTGAGTCTAAAAATTCTGATTTTCATGTCCTAAGCACTGGACTACACTGACCATCCCTTTTTTTTAATCTGCCCTCTACCCTTGTCCAAGACAGCATCTGTGGCTTGACTGTGCCCCAGATGCTCGCACCAAAACTTCTGTCTGCAGCCATCTGAGCAAAGTGACTCCAGCAGCTTTTCCTTTTCATTTCCTTGCATAGGAAGTCAGATTCAGAGCATTAGTGTCTAGTTTCCATCCACCAATCTTTCTATCTCTGAGGCAAACAAGTATTTTGAAACACATTTAGTCATTGCTGTTGTCATATAAGGACATCAGCAGTGCATTGTATGGTAGTGATACCAAAGCAACTGACAGATTTGTTTGGTCTGGTTTGTGTTCTTATGGTGGAAATGTATTGATCAGTCATTCCAATTTCCTCCCCTCAGAGTTTACAGTGCTACTGAGTCTCAAGATGCAGTGTTTGCAGATGTGGCACCTTTGCTTACATCTCTGCTGGATGGGTAAGTTGAAAAGGAGGAGGAAAAAAAGCTAACGGAATATTATCAACCTGAAATCCTGTTTGTTGCGGGGGTGAGAAAATGTTACTCAAGAGATACTAGCTGCAGCCAATTTTGTAGCTTTCCTATTGTTAGTTTGACTTATTATAAAATGAAAGTTATTTTCACACAAATAATGACAAATTTGATCAAATTTTAAGAAATAGGTGAAATTTTCCTCTTCTTCCTTTTAATAAATTTCAGTATTGCTTATGCCAGAGGTTAATACATTTAGAAAAAAAATCAAACAGAGAAGTCATTTGTTTGTTTACTGTTTTTTTGCTATGTTGTTGTTTTTTGTTTTTGTTTTTCCCTTTTTGAGAAGTTAGGACTGAATTACACTGTAGAATAGCATGTTTTAAAATAATAAACGGCGTGACATATCTTCCTTCAACAATGCATTCAAAGATACACGGCCAAGAAGAGGGACCATGTTGGAATTGGCTATCATGATTTCTGCTGTGTAGGGCTTCCCTGAATTAATTCTTGCTTGAGGCAGAACTTTAAGAATAAAGCCTGGTGAGACAACATCAAATAGATATACCAAGGTTTAGATGAGCTTGGAAACTAAACTAACCAGAAACAGACATTGATAAACAAGTTTAATTACTTCTAGCTAGCAAAACTCTTGGGGCCTAATTTTAATTTGTGCTATGGCCAGTTTAGCTACTCTGGCAAATGGATGTTGAAATAGTAATTATAGTCACTGGGAACAAAACAGATTTGAGAGAGGGATTTTCCTTCCTTTCCTTCGGTTTCTCTTTTCTGCCCTTTGCTTAACTGTGGATGTTCCTTGCAAACCTGATTTTTAGTCTCTTTCTATGGTATCAACATAGAATACCATTGAACAATATAGAACAACAACCACAACGTTGTACGAGTCATATACTTAGCCACATGATCACGGAATCTGCTTTATGACTAGTGACAACCTTTGAGCCTAGCTATCTACAGACTGGGGTTATTTGTTCCCTATTCCTCAACTGCCAGGGCAGTTCAAATTGACCTTAAAGGTTTCCTGAAGGAGAAGCTGAAGATTCCTAATGTATATACACTGGGTAGGGAACTCAAAGTGATCAACTAGAAGGACAAAACCAAAATATGATGTGTTCTGTGGCTCCAAGCGGAGTGTTGTAGACACTGCAAGTTAGAGCAGCCATAATTTTCACCTGTGGATCACAGAGTCAGCTGCAAGGTAGCTTAGAGCCACTATTGCCTTCCTCAGGACAGGAAGGTATGAGCATTTCTCAGCTTAAGGTTGCATCCTGTGTTCCTATATAGCTATCTATGCTTACCTATACATGCAGGTCTTCTCATTATCCCAAGGTGCACAAACAAAAAAGCCTCTCTCTCAATATGGTTTCTGTTTAAAGTTTCTATCCTGAAACTCAGGAGTTTCATATTCATTTAGGAAATGTTCCATATCGAAAACAAAAGGACAGTCTTTTTTGGGATGTACCATTTAAACAGAAGTAGATTGTCAGGAAAAAAACCGAAGTGTTTCTGTGCAGGCTTTCCATTATAAATGTGAAACAAACAGACTTTTTCACCTTCAGACCTATCTTTAACTTCTGGCTGCTTTTAGTCTGGGTTCCTAAGTGGTTAGTAAGAAAGTGGTCCTTTAAGATAGAGTTTGAATGGCCTCGTAATTTTTTTCCCCCTAAATACATTGAATTCTTTTTCTGGCTAAGTGTGCAGGAAAAAAAATTGTTCCTCCTACAAAATAGATCAAAAGTACAGAAGACTTCAAAGTTTATAGTTAGCAATAAAAGATCAGCAAGGGACTAAGATAACATCACCTTCTCACACAAGGTTTAGGAGTAAATTATACTAATTTTTCTAATGAAAAAGACATTCCTCTCACTTTGATTTCCTTTGATAATGTTCCTTCCTGTTGCTAACTCTATTATCATGACCATCCAGTTTTTTCAAGTGGTAAGTACTATTAAGTGTAATACCTGGCATTTCAACTTAATCTTTTGAAGAACAATATAACTATGTGGGCAATGTGAAAAAAGAAAAGTTCCAGCACATGAAGTGTGACTTTTGAAAACTTCACAGAGCAGTAGCTTGAGCATAAGAGGATGCTATATACTATGCTTAAATTGACTGTATTGTAACCAAAGGATAAACAGAATAAACTAGATCAACTTAGTCTATTTCAAGTGTGCTGGCTGCCTCTACTTCTTTTGTGGAGTCACCAAACAGTTCATTTTCAATCTAGCATGGCTGGATATAATGCTGTCTTGGTCAGTCCCAACTCAGCAAAGCTCTTTTGGGGATTTATCAATGAGGGCATATAATGGCTCATATTCTAATAGAGGACCTTGATTCCCAAGGCAAAGCGAGTCTGGCTGTCTTCAAACTATTATTTTTAATTGTATCATCTGTACAAGTCTGTAGCAACTAATAAGGTAACTTAGGTAGCTGGGATATATCGAATTAACACATCAAATATGGACACATGTTGGGGAAAAAAGCATACCCTAGACAAAACAAGATAGCCCATTAAAAGCAAATTTTGTTGACCTCATTTTATCTAAAGGCTTCTGCTAGGAAAACTGGTAGTCAACACGTTCCATACTCCTGCTGTAGCCACAGATATCCATAGAGTAGACGTAGTTCTAGGCCTAGTACGGACATTCAGTTTCTTCTAGGAGAGTTGCTGCTCTCCCAGATGTTCAGGCTTTTTCTCCCAAAGTAAAAATGTACACTCCGGGAGGAAAATAACCTGGGAAAAAAACAGGATTAAATCACTACTGGGAGAATTTCTTCTGGGAGAGTGAATGTCTGTATATGTTGTGGCTTCTTTCAGAAGAGAACATAGTCCTGCAGCATCGCCTTCTCCTGACCCAAGAGAGACAGTGGGTCACTTGCAACCAGGAGCAAAACACATCCCTTCACAATCCCTACATTTGTGCTACAGGGAAACATCAGTTGACCATGGACACTAGGTCAGCCAGTCAGGGATTTCCTATGTATTGCTGCCATCTGTCACCAGGCAGACTAAGAGAGCTCTAGTTTCCATTACTAAGAAGCACCAGTTCTTAAGTACCACACTCACTTTGTCAGTAAAAGTGGCTTGGCCAATGTATATAAGTGGGTTGTTTTAATAAATCAACTTTAGCTATTTTTATTCCCAAACAGAAGTGTCCACACACAAACTTTCACTGAAATATTAAATTAGTTTTAATTTGCGCAAAACTATGTTGTTGTTTTGGTGCTTTGACCCACCTGGTCAAAAATATCCATTTCACTGATGGTTTTAGGGTTACTTAATTTAGATTAGTAAAAGATTTTGAGATCTAAATAAAGGATCTATGGAAGTATAGTATTATTGCTACTGTTGTTGTTGCTATTGTTATTTACATATTTAAAATAAACAATGATAATTTTCACAAGTTCTTTGGTATTAACCATTCAAGTACCAAATTCATTTGTTACAAAACAGGAACAAACCACTGTCAATAATGAAACACACCCTTTGTCATTTTTCAGGTACAACGTGTGTATTATGGCTTATGGACAGACAGGTAGTGGAAAGACTCATACAATGTTTGGACCCCTCTCTGGGGATAACTTCATCTTCTCCACAGAAGATGAACCAGAACTAGGAATAATTCCTCGAGCAACAGAAGAAGTATTCAGGTATTGGTGACCCTGGAAATGAAAATAAGAGTTTGGTGTCAGTAGAGGGCAAACAGTTTTTACATTAGATTTTATATAAAGAGAGAAAAATGCATGATATGTTCATTGTTTATATTTAACTGTTCACGTTACATTTATAGTAATTTATAATAACTTTGGTAGCAGCTTCACAGTTAAGGCTGAGTCTAGACTCCCATCCAGTTTCTTTTTTAACACTAGAATGTTATGGGAAGAACTTAGTTTGCAGTTAAGGAATAAGAGTGATTTTAATTTTTAGGAACTTGCAGAAGATTTGACTACAGATGTTTAGTTGCTATTTTGGCCTTGCCTATGTGGCATAGCTTTGTTCTGTGTAATTATGCATGAATGATACCCATATAATTATATTGATATTGTATAGTCTAATAAAAGAGTTCCCTTTTTTTCTTTATTAAGCTCATCCCTTTCAGGAAGGGGATTAAATTAAACCAAAATGAGTTGCTTTTATTCTAGAATGAGAGTATATACATGGAAAGGCTTTTTTTTTTTTTTTCCATTCCCTGGGATTTTTTAGCTCCATTGTTGTGTGGGTTTTTCCTTATTCTGTCAGCAAAGGTTAGTTTTCACATCTATGCTGCTCATTAGGTCTTAAGAATGGAGCAGGCTTCCACAAGTTAGTGGGGTCATAATTATGTCAAGAAATCAGAATCTGGCCCACAGGTGGTTAAGTGAGACTGAAAGGGTTGTTTTCTTTCTATCAAAACTCATGGCAGAGGTGATTATTTTTTATTAGACCAACTAAATATTTGCAAGAAAGATTTCTTTATTTGCAGGCTTTTGGGCACAGGCACCCTTCATCAGGCATAGGAGATTGCAAACATTGTAAAAGTTCTCCTATGTAGAAATGAAAATTCATATTTCACAGGAGGTGTGGTAAAGCCTCCTGTTTGGAACAGTTCATTTTGTGTAAGTTAGGCTCAGAGAAAAGTTGGAAAAGTCTTTTTACCTTGAAGTTGTCTGGTGGTAAACAGGAAGTAGAATCATATTTCCTTCTGGTTATGATGTTTCATGTTTCACAGAAGAGTGGAAAGATGGAATGCTCTTCTGGGTAGGAATCTCTTTTGTGGACCTTTCTATGACACACATACTGTATAATTAAAGAGTATACATTCTTTTTCTTCAAACTTTACGTTAACATGGAATGTGACCCACAATGGTGATCGTGGATGCTTGATAGTTGCTTTCTTCAGACTAATCATTTCTAAGATGAAACTTTTACTAAGGGATAATTTACTTAGGATTTGCTTTTAGCCTCTTTAAATCTCTTTTATTCTCTTCTCTGTATTTTTTTAGGCTTATTTCAGAAAAGCCACCAGGAAGCCATTGGGTTGAGGTTTCTGTTGTAGAAGTATATAATAATGAAATCTTTGATCTTTTGGCAAAAGACAGCTATGGAACTGTATTTGGTATCAAACGTGAAGTTGTTACAACCAAGGAAGGAAAAAGTGATGTGCCGTTTCTTACCTATGAGTGAGTACACAATGTTATATTTTAACCGGTATTGTGAGATCATAATACAGTGTTACTACAGTGTGAATCAGTTACAAAGCTTTGAGAGATAACAGTTGTTGGCACTGATGAGTTTCTCTAAGCTTACAGAGTTTTCCTTAGCATATAAAAAAAAATACCATTAAAAGATACAACTTAGCAGTTCAGTAAGAATTCCAGTTTCAATTTGAATATTGTGTAGTAGCAATAATAATAAAATCAATATTGTTTTATATTTGTATACTGCCTTTCATCCTCAGGTGCTTTATAAGATTGTTCCTTTTTTAACACTGCTGTGAGAGCCTCTCGGATTTATGGGAAGAGTGGCAAACCATTTCTTTGAATACTGGTTTGTAATTAGGTCACTGGGGAAAACAACTTACAAAACTTAATAGAAAATTCTAACTTTTCATGGATTTTTAAACTATCTTAAAGAATTGTATTCCACTTAAGTAATGTAAAATCACTTGAAAAAATTATAGAAAAGATATTCTGTATTACATTGCATAATATTTTGGGGTACCTTCTATTGAATTTATTTCCTATTAACTCCTCCAAGATTTTTTTTTGTGCGCAGGGAAGAGAATTTCAATTAATGCTAGTACAAGCCCTACTCTTACAAAAAGTGCTGTAAAATTCTTACTGTTTATATAAAGCAGACAGGATTTTACTGAAGGATAGTTTTACTAAGGGATAGGATTTTACTAAGAGAGAGAATTTTATTTTTAAGTCAGCAGCCAAAATACCTACCCACCACAGGGAACTATCTGGCATTCTGCTTATATCAGGGTGCAGACACATTGTATTTTTACTGTAGAGGAGAAGCAGAACAGACACATAGTACACAGTATACATTCTTGAAACAAATGCTTTTGTTTTAAAATCACTTTGGCAGAAGTTAGAAGTAAATTTACTCCAGAATGATTTACTCCAGGGCTGTAAAACCCATGAGGAGTTAAGTTACAGACTCCAGGCTCCTGCCCAGCTCCCCAGCAACAGCAGCCAGAGTCTCTGGGTTCTCTCCCTCCTCCAGCTTCTGTTCTGTACAAGAGGTAGGGCGGTGCAATGTAGCGTGACACAGGCAGCTGAGGTTGATCCTGGGGCTGCATGGGTGTACAGTCCAGCAGGTTGAGGAAAATTTATGGTGCACAGTAATGTAAGGGTCATCTGTATGGTGTGTGGCCCCAACTGGTGCAGTTCATGAGGCATGGCCCCTGACCAGTTAGAAGTTGGTCAGCCCTGATTTACTCTATTTTATGTTTTGGGTATTTGTTGCCACTCTCAGTGGGTTCATCAACATGTGCATTAATATGCTTTTCCTAATGTGCACTAAATTTAGTACCTTCATTGTGAGGTACTAAATAAAGCACATTAGGCTGCCCTAATGCAAAGTACTGAAAGCGCACAGTTTTTTAAGTGATGCTTAAAGCGCCGTAACCAATTTTACTGCACATTACCATAATAGCACAGTTTTTTATGTGACACTTTAATGCACAGTAAAATAGGCTACTGTGCATTAAAGCGTATGTGTAGACATGCCAAGTTTTGCTCTAAAATAACCATTTGTTCAATGAAAATGCATCCTCAGAAGTAAATGCTCTTATTTAGGAGGATTAAGTAGGGAGTTCATACTGCTAGGATTTGAAGCTGTAGTTCCAGAGAGGACTGGTATTTCAAACCAAAGGATTAGCTTACTAAATCATCCTGTCTGGTTCTTGCTGTTTGTTTTCAGAGACATGCTTTTTTTTTCTTCAAATTTGTGTGTCTTTGTAGGTTTGATCCTCATGTACACCTGCTTTAGTAGTGAAGAGGCCATAAAGTGGGCATGAGTTATAGCTACACATTTTAAAGGCCTCTTACACTTTTCAAGTGGTTTAAGTGGCCTTGATATAAAACAGAATTGGGCTTGCTGGATGGTGCATGAAGTAAATATATATCTTTTTTTTATTTGTATTTTCTGTTCAATTTAGATGATAAAATCATGTGTGTCATAACTAGGAACCTACCCAAATTGAGGTGACAGATAGGCAATTTTGCAGGCTGATCATAGTGCCAGCCACTGGCCGCTAATTGGCAGTGCCACACAACAGACAGCCCTCTCAGCCAATCAGTGGCAAAGGGCGAAATCGTGACTTAAGTAGGTCCCTAGACATAACAAATGATGCCTTAACAAGAGAAGGGCTCTATCCATTTTGACGAAAATGTTGTACATAGTGCTCTTAAAACAGCACTATGCACTTAAAACATCATTGGAAGAATGATTGGTGGGGTGAGAGAGTATGAAATGATGGGCAGCACTGGTAGTGGCACTCGGGCAGTAATGGTATTAAGCAGAAGAAAGCTGTTGGACATTTCACTTGTAACCTACCACAATATGACCTATGGAAGATGCTAGTTTAGTAAGAAAAAAGCTTATGTTGTACAGATCATATTGTAAGGGTTATTTTTTTTTTACTGTGGGAAGGAGTACAGAAGGAAAAGAGCTTTGTGGGAAGGTCTAATTTTCCCCTCTGAAAACTGCCTGTCATATTGAAGAGTATAGCACAAAATCATAAAATATTCTATTGCTTGTGGAAACATGCTTTCTTTTACACCTCTCTAATTATAGTGCCTGTCACAAGCTGTTCCCTGCTGTCCCAGCAAGAGCTGGAACTCAGAGGCAAGAAGCATTTTCCTCTCTCTGGGTTAAAACAAAATGCACCCTCAGTGGAAATAATTGAGGGCAATATTTTTATCTTGGGAGATTTAGTCACATAAGCAGCCTGCTTGAGGTTTGTTTATGTGGCTTTGTTATTGCCAGAAATCTTGATAAAAATATAGCAAATGTACTGCAGGGTTGTGTAAACATTTTTTTTACTGTACTGTTATATGTATTTACTAAATCATATATTTTCTGGCCATTGAGCCATCCATAGAAAATTGGAACTCACAAGGAAATTGTAAAATACCTTTTTTTCAAATCAAGGATTTGTAGCTTTCCTCTCTTTTTGTGGAATAATAGTACTTATAGTATTCTAAACAGTGTTATTTTCTTTTCCTTAGGGTATGTCTGCATTGCAGACTCTTTGGGTTAAATTTGATTGCCACTCAAATTTTGCCTCCTTGACTGCACACCCATACTTCTGGAAAAACAGGAAGGGAATCAGTGCAGAAGGGGCTTAGATTCACCTGTATTTTGGGAGGGCATTGAGGATGTTGAGAGGACTCTTGCTCCCATGGAAGCTCTTGACTCATTGTCTTCCCAGGGAGGAAGACCTACCAGCTTAGTTCAGCGCAGTAGACAATTGGCTATGCCTTGTCCTTTTGTATATTGTACTGCCTTTGATTAACCCTTTGATTAACCCTTTCAGGGGCCTTTTTAGTAATGAACCAAGAATCTGGCCTCAATTGATACCTAAAAAATAGTTAATATATCTACTGATGAAGGAGTTTCATATAGTTGTGGATCAATTTCTCTTCCCAGGTGTTTGAGAGAAAAGGGTGAGCTGTAGGGGTGTGTGAAATGGGCTGTATTCGATTCAGATTCGAATTTGGCCTGAATTGGGGACAGTGATTCAGTGACAGCTTGGCAGCGAACCCAGAAGTGGATCAGAAGTACTTCCAGTCCACTTCTGGGTCTGCTACCGAACACGCTGGCCACCCCCCCCCCCCTCCAGCTCTGTGATCAGCTGCGGGGAGGACCCTGGGTCCCCCCTAGGTGCTCCCCTAGACCCAGGAGGCACCAGTCACTGAGCCGGGGGGGGGAGGGGGGGGCCTGCACGCTCCCCGGTGGACCCAGAAATGGACCAGAAGTGCTTCTGCTCCAGTTCTGGGTCTGCTGCCAAGCACGCTGGGGACCCCACGCTCCTGTGGGATGCTGTATCTGCCCCAGCATCTCACCATTCACGAGCCGCCTGGTACCTTGAGGTATGTGGAAAAAACATTTAAAGCTGTGTCTATGTCCAAATTGTTGAATCTTTCTGAATCTCTCCGAATCGATTCAGAGGGTTCTGATTCAATTTGGAGAGATTAAAGGGTCTCCTGATTCGATTTGGATTCGGAGATTCAGCCAATGAATCGGGCTGAATCTCCACCGAATCGAATCAGGGACCAAAGTTTCACACAGCCCTAGTGAGCTCTAGACTCAGATTTTTGCCATGAGGTTGGGAATTGGCAGCTTGAGCAGACTTTCATTGTTCTTCCAATCCTTGCAATGGCTGCTATGTTTATTTCTGTAACTTTTTAATATATGACAAAAGCACTCGTCCCTTTGGAAAAGCACCTTTAAAAATGTTTATCTAAATCAATCAATAAATATTCAGGACTAATACAAATATATCCAAGAATATGTGCTTATATCTCAATTACAATGAAAGCAGCAAAAAGTCAAATTCATAAATGGGTTATATTAATAATTATACTAAAAAGGTTAACAATGAAAAACAAACCCAAACAAAGTAAAGAAATCATAGAGCTAGGCCACCTCTGCTGCCTGGAGTCTAAAGAAAACAGCTGGCGTTTTGAATGAAAACACATCCTCATTTACGATAACATTTCATCTAAAATATATTGGCCCACTGGGCCTCATTGACTTCTCCATATATCAAATAGAATACGGTAGTAGTTTTCCTGTTAACATGCATGTCCTGCTGAATCAGAAAACCTCAGTTTCTTATATCTTCAAGTTGACTTTAGAGAATATGTAGGGTATGTTTTCAGGCCAGCCATAACAGGGTCCCTCTTCTTTGAGCTTGGTCCTTTAAAATCTTTCCATACAGATGCATTATACAGTATGATATGGTAGTGGTCAGGCCAAAAAATGACCAGCAAAAAAAATTCCCCTGTATTTACTTCTTTATAATACAAAAATGAGACTGAGGCAGGTGGGGTATTGTATAAGTAAGGGTCTGACATAGTTTTACATTTTTGGATTTAACCTTGTGTGAACATCTTTTTTTTTAATTATATCAATTCCTGCCATTTTTCTAAAGCAAACTAAATCCACTAGAAATCTGAGCCAAATAATTTCACATTAAAATAAAAGCTAAATTAAAACAAGAACATTTCAGTCTGTAAAGATGTGGAACAATATTCTGGCCCTACTGTGGCTCCTTTTTGCTGTAGCAAGAACTCGGAGGGTAAACACAGACTTTTATATGGGGTCCTGGGCTTTGACTTGCATCAAAACAGGGGCAGCACAGTTGATTGCACAGACAGCTTGAATGGCAATTAGCTCAAATTAACCAAGATTGTCCTGGGGGAAAAATGTTATTTAGGCTACTTCACAGGTGCTTAAAGTGGGACAGCCTCTGACAGCCTCTTTTCTACCTTGTATTCTATCACTGTAATGCTTCCCTTTGGCCTCCCGACCCCACTCTGCTCTCTTCCCTTCCCCCCTCCCCACTCTGCTTTACCTCTCTGCTTTACCTTTTCTTTCTAAATTTACCTATTTACATTTTCACTGACATCCTGCCACACTTTTAGCTTCTCTTATTTCTCTGAGACTCCAAACAGCAGATTCCCTATGTCTGAAGAAGGGTGACTGCCCAAAAGCTTGCCACAAACTTTTTTCCAACTACTCAGTTGGTCTAATAAAAGATATTACATCTACTCAAAAAACCTTGCCTGCCTAAAGTGGGACAGTGGGCTTGTTTGTCTGTAGGATGCCAGGATAAAAGGTTTTGTTTTGTCCTGGGATAAATCCAACATCTGGTTTTAGCCATAAGGGCCAAGAAGCTGGAATGACCACCCATCACAGTACTCCTGCAGTGCGGCTGTGCTGCAGGGGTGGCCAACCTGCAGAACATGTGCCACAAGAGGCATGAGCAGCCTCTCTATATGGCACATGGTAGACTAGAGAAGAGACAGCACAATGGCAGATATGGAGGAAGCAGAAAGCAGAGCAGGCGGGGGAAAGGGATTGGAGTGGCACTGACAGAGGGTAGGAGCCAAGTTATGGCACACATGCCTAAAAGGTTGGTCTCTGCTGTGCTGGAGAATGGGGTATGGCTAGAGCAACTTCTTTTGGTCACCTCTAAGATAATGCTTCATTGGGACCATTACACAGCTCAAAGTATCTCTGTTGCAGCAACCTTGTATGGTATTTGGATATATTTTAATCATCTTAATGTATTTTATCATGTTTAGCTCAAACATTTTAGTACAAAATATATTTTTGTCTCACAATTTTCACTGAAATGTGAAATCTGGGCCTTCATGATGCTACATTCTTTGTATAAAACCACCCCACTCCTGTTCAAGTTAGTATCATAACTCCCATTGACTTTAGTGGTACAGAATCAAATCCTTAGCTGGCAATCTTGCACTAGGATTTTCCATGGTTTCAGTAATGCATATGATCTAAACAGTACTTGTAAGAAACTTGTAAAGTGTTCATTAACATCTGATATTCAAGTATAATATTTTTTTCTTGCTGCCAGAAAGTATATTAAGGTCATGTAAGAAAGTTGATTATTGAAAAAAGCAGAGGAAGCAAGAGAAGGGTTAGAAGTGTGAGATGGCAAATTTATTTGCAAACAAATCATTAGTTTTTCAGATTCTAACCTAGATTCCAGGGCAAAGCTTTGCTCTTCATCTTTATCTAATCAATTGGTTTTACTATCCTTATCCATTTTCTTGCCCTTCAGTTGGGCAATGTTTTCATTATTTCCCTCAACCAGAAATAGAGGCTGGATAGTTTATGATAAAATAACCTCTATAAACCTTTTGTCTTTGTTATGCGTTTAATCTCTGTATTTGTGCCTTGTGTCCATCAAAAGCAAAGTCCTACAGTTATTTTTTTTAATCCACATCTTCATGATCTCTGGTGCTTGGCCCTATTGCTGTTTCATTGTAACTTAGCTTTGCTTATTGCTACCACCTTATCTAATACAATTTACTTGGTCTGACTCGTCACTGTATATATTGTACAGTCCTGATTAATTATAATAGCACAGTAATTCCCCAAAATGACTTTGATCGTGTTCTGATGCCTCTCTGTAAAAAAGCAAATCTTTTTAGAATATAATTAATGGATCTGTGTTGTGCTTAGCTCTCTCTTTACAGTGTCCATTATAAGCATGAGACATGATTTACCTGGTAAAGGGCATATCCAGTAGTCTTTGTTAGAGGAATCTGTTTTTAAGTTCACAGGAGGAAAGTTTTTTTTAGGGGACCTGAGGTATGAGGTAGTAAAAAAGAGAGAGAAAAATGTTTCTTCACTTGCCTCAGATAACCTGAAAATAGAAAATTTTACAAACACTAGTTGAACCCACGCTTCACTGCAGAAGATTAATTTGATTTTTTTTATAAACTTTTGTAGTAATCATCATCATCTTCACTTCATGGTCTATGTATCATTGCCTGTTCCAACTTCAAAAGCTTTCAGACCGTTATTTCCTTCTGGTTTCTTCTCTTGTAGACTGTACTTGAAATTTTTTACTTGAGTGAGCTGCCAACCCCTATAATCTGGCCTCCAGATCTGGCCTCTGGAATAAGAGATTTAATTTTATATAGATTCTTGTTTGATTATGTGAGTTTTTTCTTTTGTAATCTTGCTATACATACACAAAACAGAAAGGCAAAAGAGGCCTCTCTTATGGAAAGATGGCCAGTAAGGGACATCTGAATTCTAAATAAATGTTTTCAGTTAGTACCAATAATTTTAACTTGGGATCAAGGCCGTCCCTGGTGGGGGGTGAATCAAGGTGACCGCCCTGAGCCCCACGGAGCAGCAGCAGCATGGAGCTGGGCTCGGCAGCGGTTCTGCATCCAGCCACTCGCTACCGCCACCCCCCCCAACGTGTCAATGCCACTGCCAATGTCAGCAGCAGCTTCTTTGGGTCCAGGATTAGAGCAGGAGTGGGGCCCCGCATGGGCTGATTTGTCCCAGGCCCCACACCCTGCTTGGGTTGCCTCTGCTTGGGACTCACAGGATCCGACACTTAAAATAGTACAGATTAAGGTATTGGGTAAAGTCTCCGTTCTTCAGAAAACTGGTAAAGTAGTTCTGTGGGACAAGTTCACAGAGTTAAAATGTCTTTCTAATTTTTTTTAAGGGGGGGGGGTGGAAAGCAGAGGCAAGTATTCCTTACTCAAGCTTTGAATGAGTTGAAATAAAAGAAGCCAGAAAGATAGTGATAGGGGCTCTTAATTAAAGCCAGAAGGCATTCCAGACCCAGTGAGTGTCTTGTTTGTTTAATCTTCTGTTTTTGTGTTGAAAAGGAATGAATTGTAGACCTGAGAAGACTGAACAAATGTACAAAGAGAACAAGACTTCAAGTAGAAACACTTGCTTCTCTTGAGATTGTTATGAATCAACAAAACTATGATTTTGCTGAATTGTGTTGGCATTAACTTAGATATCTTGATAAATTAAGTTCACTGCAGGTAAATTTAATTTACCAGAAAATTCACACTTGTTTTAGGACTCTTCCTTTAATATTGTCCATTACCTTGTGAATAATCAGAATCACGACTCTCAAAAATACTGGGCCTCTAACCCCCTGCTTTTGAAGAAAATACCTCTGCTTTTCACCCTGTATGCAGCACTGCACTAACATAGCTATCCTGCTTCCAGTTTGGAACTAGCATATGCAGAGCTAGTCTGGCATGCTTCACCATGGCACCACGTGGCACTGCATAATCATAGTATTTGGAGCTATGGGTCCTTGTTCGCATAGCTTCTCTCAAAATCAGCAAATGCTATTTTTCCATTCCTGGCAGGCATACGCATTAAAAAATCGCCACTCCCACAATTCTTTCTGGTAGAAAAGAATCGGAATCAAACACCTACTCTAAGATATGGATTTAATTTACAGGCAGTCCTCGACTTACAACTTTTTGAGTTACAACGTTTATAAATTGACACCCTGTTTCAACTTTACAACACCAGTTTTGACTTTACAATGCTTGATCTGATGTGATACCATGGCAGTGAACAAGTTCACTGAGTCGCTCATCTCCCTGGAGAGCATCTGTCCAAACTTCCTTGGACACTTTCTTTAAGAAAGCAGACAAGACTCCAGAAAAACCTGCAGCCAAGACCCCCTGAAAAGACTCCAGCCAAGAACCCGTCAAAAAGTCCAACCAAGACCCCTTCAAAAAATCCAGCAAAGTCATCTCAAAGAAGTCCTTCCAAATCAATATGATTGCTATTTACAATATAAATACATTAATGTAGCTATATTACTCATCTATAATTGATTGAGTACAAAATTCTGGGGTATTTTTTGGTGAAAATAGGGTATCAGGCCTAGGTTCAGGAACCAATCCCCCATTTATAACATTGTTTCTTATGAGAAAATTGATTCCGAGTTACGACGTTTCGACTTAAGACGCGGTTTTCAGGAACCAATTGTGTCATAAGTCCAAGGACTGCCTGTACTTATTGGAACAAGAAGTCTATGGTTCCTGTAAAGGCCAGTACATCATTTTGACAATTAAAGTAAAATAGTTTTATTGGGATTAATTTTAAATAATTGAAAATTAAATTAGCAGCCACAGATAGTGCCCTGGACTCCTCTTAAGAAAAACCTTTTCCTAAGTGTTCGTGTCCACATCGCAAATGTCAGTCACATTGACAAACATGCTGCCAGTTAAGTGATGATGTCCCACCTGGGAGCTCATTATACAGTCTAGTAAATCCTCCTCCTGAGTTTCTCAAGTCCTTGTCTCTATTCGTGTCAATCAACATCCTTCCTGGAGCATTTACTTCAGTTAAGAGCATTCATAAGTGGGGAGGCCTGCTCAGGGAACAACAGCACTGAACTTTTCCCTAGGATTAGGATATTGCTTTTGATTTCCTAGAATTTATTCCAAAGGTGAATTGTCATTTCCACAGGTCACAAGAAATGGTATTTCTACTATTTTATCCCAATTCTGTACCCTTATAAGAGTAGAAGTGGCATGAGTTTAATGTAAGATAAACAGGTAAATTATACATGAGTATGATAACAAATTTCAGGAAGCTCTTCGCTTAACTTTTGCTTTTTACCACAAGTAAAAAGTAGCATTCAGACTATTTCCACCAGCCTATTCCTCATGAGGCAGCTTCATCTTGGCTTGAAATGTCATGTGCCCTAGCTGGAAGGGTCTGTCCAGCAGACATTTGTGGACCTAAACACTGGCAAAAGAACAATTTCAAAACCAGGTTAACAATAATGCAAGAAGTAGGAGGAGGAGCAAAAGGAAATTACTAGGTCCAGGTCTAGTTTCCCAGATTTCTAATTCCACTTTTATTATCAACTAATTTTTTTTTTTGCTAGGACTGTTGAAAATGCTGCTGAATTCCTGCAGCTAGTTAATAAAGGTCTACAGCTACGGGTCAAACACCCAACATTGGTGCATGCTCATTCCTCTCGTTCTCATCTGATAGTTACATTGACCATAGCCATGACTGTCTTGGGAGATAGCATTGGTAAGTAGAATGTTGTTAAAATATCTCCATGTCTCTGAAATGTAGTCTCTGGATTGAAGGATTTTCTTATTGTTCTCTCCTTCATTCTAACAATCTTTTTTTTATAGCATTTAATCTTAGCTCCCTGATCTTTTCTGTTTCTTTTCAATTGTTTTTCCAAACACCAATCTAATTTGTATGTGATAGTTGTTCAGCTTGTTAAATGTTTTTATAGAACTTCTACACTTCTCTTACCCTCATATAACATGGTAGTACTTAGGGAGTTTCAGCGTGAAACAATGGCATAGCTAACAGGCATAAAGATGAAAACTATAGCTGCATAACTTCGTAAATAATTGTTATTTAAATATACATGCGAAGATTGTGGTAAAGCAGACATACTTCAGGGCATATGCTGACAACTACCAAGAACAGGAAGGATTTTCCATTTACAGATTGCCTTGCAGACCTAGAAAAATTAATTCAGGAAGTTTCCACTGTTCTCTGCAACACTAATAACTGCTTGCTACCAAAGAAGACAAACCCAGCAGTCGTATCTAGTATAGTAAAACCTGTATTCCTACATTTCATTTATATGTATATGTATATGTACGTGTGTGTGTGTGTGTGTGTATATGTGTGTGTGGGCAAATTGTAAATACATGCGAGTTATACATATGCATGTGTATGTATTCATTCTTGCTATTAATTTTTGCATCAGGAATTGCCACCATCTTGCTTTTGAGATGGAATGTTTCAGAGGTTAATTTTGTTTCTTTTTCTGTTTTTGCTTGTTATAATAAGACTCTTCATTTCTAGTGCTGTGGTCCATCTTGCAACAATAACATGGTTTTAGAAAATGGAAAATATTTTTAACTTTTTTCCCCTTTAGATCCCTATCGGAAATTAAACAGGGGATATTAGCAAAACAGAACAAACAGTGCCCTGGTTTACCTGCAGCCCCTGCCAAAAGACACAGCTCGTTCAGATGCTGCAGCTTTACTATTCCAGATGTTTGATTTCTTCAGCTGTATAGCTTTGTCAATCAGGCAGATGTTACTTTCAGAGTGTTCATGCTCTTAACCCACTAGCCACCTTGCTTAGTTCAGGTTTTTTGGTGCTGTTCGTTAGCTGGTATGGAACACCAGCTACTCCATGCCACTTCTTTGAGACTTGCAGCAAAGTTAGAATTTTCTGCATTATGTTGTCTATAGGCGGTCAAGTTTCAGGATCACAGTGTACGAGTTAAGATGACTGAATGAGCATTATGGCAAGTAAAGAAGCACTACAGAGATGGAACCTCAAGATAAAACTATGACAGTGCAATCTGTCTCTTTAAGAAGACCCACTCCTTGCTGAAGATCCAGATGCAGCAACTTGCCAAAGGCATGGCACCGGAGGTCCAAGATGTAGATAAAAACAGGAAGCTGCAGGAAGGGAAGCTAACTCTATGCTTAAAGCCATGGCTAGCTAGGAGGTACATCACCAGCTTAAGCTAAGCTTTTCTACGATTTTGTTTCAGCAAATCTTCTTGTGAGTGTCTGTGGAGAGGAGGTTGTTTTGTTTCCTTGCCCCACAGTGGGAAAGGGAAAAGATTTACTTTCAGTCTGCCTGGCTTATCTTTGTAAGCCAATGCAGCTGCTCTGTCTCAGTGGGTAAAATATACACTGTAGATTGCAGTGTAAATGCACTAGCATGGGACCTGGTAACAATCTAGTCTTAGCAGGGAGCTCTGTGCATACTCATTTGTTCTGCTTCTCAGGTGGGTTTTGCTGTCTGTCCTGCTCCTGTACTGCCACTGTTAGACTGCTAGTATTACCCAAGCAAGCCAGTTTAGAGCTGGCTCAAGTATCCCCACAGTCCATTGCAGTTTGCAGGCTAAGCAGTATTTTCTGACCTACTGTGTTATGAGTAGGGTGCTTTCTTATCTCAGACCAGAAGGCAACTAGTAAATAAACAAGATGCTGAAGAATAAAGATGGAAGTTAAGCTGCCAACTAGAAAGAAAAAGATATTTTTTTTTTGCTATTTCTTAGTTGGTCTAATAAAAGGTATCGTCTCTGAACCAAGAGTTGTAGAGTTTTGCATTTCTTTTTGTCTCAGACCAACATGGCTACCAAATACATACCTGCTGCCAACTAGAAGCACTTTTACCTGTATCCCTATCACCTGGGGAAGACACACTCACTTAACCAAGATGAGTGAAGCAAACACAAAAAGAAATTTACCGTATATTCTGTATGCCCTCCTGCCCTCTCGAGCCCCAATCAAAGCCCAGAATGGAAAGGTTTGGAGGGGAGGAATGTGAGCTCTGAGACCCTCCTTGGCAGCTGCTGAACTACCAGGGCTATCTGAACAAGCGAAGGTATTGTGGATGTGGCTTATATGGTTCATCAGGCACATGTGGAAGAGAGATGGCGTGAGACAGAGCAGAGGAGTTCTGCATTCCAGACTGAATAGCAGTGAAGGCCAGAGAAGCAGAAGAAGGAGAAATAGTTCTCCAACCTGAACTGCAGCAAACAAAGGACCAGGAGCATTAGAAATGGCTGTAGAGCTTCATGGTCCTAAAGATACAGAGCCCTAGTCTGCAGGAATTAAGGGACTGATGATGGGCAACAGTTTTGTTTTGTTTAAATGCCTATAGTAGTCTCCTAAACCAGTGTTTCTTAACCTGTGGGTCACAATCCACAAGTGGGTCTCAAGACTACATGAAAGAGTTGTGAACAGACTTTAAAAAATGGATCAACAAACTTTAAAAATGGATTCTCCTTTAAAGGAGAAAAAAAGGAAGCCGTTGCTTTTCCCTTGCAGGTTGTTCCAGCCTGCAAGGGGCTGCTTAGGACTACTTGGGGGATTCCCCATACTCCACCCCCCCCAACCTACACAATGAGGGGCTGGGGCCTGGAGGCAGCAGTGAGGGGCACTGGGTCGAGACTGGCCGTTGATGTTTACAAATGGGTTCTGGTACAAAAAAGGTTGAGAACCACTGGAGTAGACTACTAACATTTCCTATTTCCACCGAGCAGTGAACACAGAGGTGGGAGTGATATTAAATAATGTAATGCAGAACCAGCTCTGGTATCTAATTGATATCATCTCCCCAGTGGGCAATGATCTGAATTAGAGTAGATACAGATTCCAGACTTGTGGATCTGAGTAGCTCAGCCCACCCCAGGCATTAATACTGACCTACACAGTGATCTGAAACAGAAGACTCTGGGCAAACCCATCACTGCTGTGTGTTTTGTTTTGCATTTTGTGATGGTACAAATAAACTTTTCTCATTTGTTTATTTCCTTCGTCCAGGCACCCTGTGGGCAGATGAAGAGTCTAGTCAGAAACTAAGTAAAGCACTTTCCTGCACCTTTCCACAACTAAGAGAAGATAAAACCACCTTTTCTTCCAGAGCTTCTCCAGCACACTCGGAGCCCACTGAGAAACCAAAGCACATCAAGACTAAATTACAGCTGGTGGATTTAGCTGGTAGTGAATGTGTTGGTGAGGATATATTTTTATGACAATGCTGTTTTGACTTACAGGCATGATTGTTTGAAAGGGAGTAGCTGGGTTTAGCTTATTAACTAAGGGCTTGTGCTACCCTACTTCTTCATAGAAGGTGATTTAGACTCATGCATCCAGACTGTACTGATGCCACTGCATCTGATTTACCACTGTATTATTCTAGCTTTACACTGATATTATGTCATTGAAAATACCATGTAAAATGAATTAACACTGCAAATAGTTGGGCCCAGGCAAGCACAGTAGAATTGTGGTAAGTACAGCATTTGTTCAGACTGTTCTATACAGTTGTAATAGACTAGTATAGTTCATATATATGTAAAAAAATTAGCATATTCTTATTTTTCATAGAAGTGTTCATGAATTATTTGACTATACTAACTGCTATAATGATCGATGTCACTGTGTGTAGTTTTCCTGCCTACTTGAGAAAAAATCTTGGAGGAAATTGGTGTGTTGAAAAGATAATACTGTTTTTTTTGTTTATTCAGCACGTTCCTTTTCCTCCTCCTCTATGTGCACAGTAATTTAAAAAACTTTATTATTTCCTAAAGGACAAGCTTTCTTACTAAGAAAAGCCATGCAGCCAAATGTACCATTCCAGAAATAATGTTTTGAAAACAAAACCCGTATTATGAAAGAGTCCTTTACATTACTGCCAAGAGCTCTTTCTTCTGGTCACTGTTAACTTTTGTTCTATAAAAAAACATAACGGGATATGTTATTTTTTTAATATGCTGTCAGTGTTAGAAACTATTTGATAAACATGAAATTGAGCAGTACCGCATGTTTGTCTGTTCCCTCCACTCAAGCAGGGTCCAGGCATGTGCTATTTTATGTACTTACTGGACCCAATCCTCAGGTAGCGTAAAGTGATATAACCCCACTGCAGTAGCCTCAATATGCTGGTGCTGATTTATACCAATGAAGATCTGGTCCAACATATGCAGCGGACTAGATTCTGCTATTGATTCTGGTGGTGAAAATCTAAAGACATTAAAATTACCTTGGAGTTAGACTGCTTTACCAGAGAGCAGATTTTAACCCAGTATCTTCTGAGCACTGAGGTTTTGAGCAAAGTTAAATGAAAAACAATTTTGTCAGGATTACCTGCATGTCTACACTGTTTACAAGTACCGTTTCCCTTCAGCTTGATAGTTCTTTTTACAGTCATCCAGAATGATCTTTTTTAATCATTTTCACATTGTTGTTTGTGAGCCAAGTTGCTAGTTCTTAGAGAACACTATCAAACCTCCTTATAAATCTATCCTAAGGGGTAGGGGTTCACTTTGAAAACGTGGGCAAGTGTGGCGAGTCAGATCTTGGTTCAGCCATCACGTAAAGCCATAAGGGGAAATAAGATCCTTCCTCACTGCCACCAGCATCTGTATGGGATTTCTCTGTCTCTGCTGCAATCATGGCAAATGAAGGAGATTGGCACTCTGGTACTGACAAGTGTTGGCAGCACATTATTACCCTACTAGCAGCAGCCATGAAGGAGTGCAGAAGGGATTGTCCCTGCTAGGGGTTGTCTACCCATAGAATTGCAAATACAACTAAAGGCCTGAGATGTTGTATCAATTTAGTTAAACTTGTGCAGACTAAGCCAGAGAGAGACAGTTCCTTTCTTGGGTTGCTCCTGGGGCACTGCAACCATGTTCTTCCTTTTACATGGAGCCAGAACACAAAGTACAATGCAACCCTTCATGTAAAACTACTACAAGGGATTATACTATGACTCTCTGTATCTTTTAGAGACTAGAAAACATAAATACCCATCACATTAACAGCCCACTTCATGTCCAGCATATGATCCTTGTCATCTTGACCTGGCATCCCATCAATTAAGCAGATTGATGCCACTTCCTCTTCTGGCCTGGGAGATATCTATTAATAGATGACTACTGGAGGAAATGGTATATGATCTTACTTCAGACTCATTTGGAACCAGAGTCCCACGGCTCTAGACCACTGTCTTGCTGAATTGTCTTCGGGTCTTTTCTCTGGATCCAGGCTACAAAGTTTTTACTTTTTTACTTGCAGAACTACAGTCTTGCTGGCGAAACATTGAATAGTGAGTCCGTACCCAAGGCTCCTAGGGAAGATAGCTAAACCATCCTTTCTGCAAGGCTTTTGCTGTTCTCCGTCAGCTGGAAGGCAGGCACAAACACTCTCAGACTTCGGCTGTCTTTAATAGCTCCTTCACCAGCTGGTGCCTCCCAGGGTGCAGTTCACACTACAAAGCTGGTGGAGCCACTGTAAATGCATAGATATGCCCAGGCTCTGGCGATGTAACAGTGGAGGCAGCTATCTAGTGCTGGAAGTTCTGGCGGTTTGAGTATGAAAAAGACCTGGATCAATGGCCTGATCACAATATATATGGACACAGGGTATATGGTACAGCCAGTAAGGTCTTCTTATGGATGAGAAATAAATCAGGATTCTGCACTGTGGCCAAGCATTGAAGATCCCTCAGCACGTTGCTTGGGAAGTGGAGTATTGCTACGTGTTGTTCAACAATACAGTGTCACTGTGTAATTAAGCAGCTGCTGCATTTTGCCTCAGAGATGGAGAGCCCTCAGGTCACCTTTCTCCATTTATCTTTAAATGTGGTATTAAAACAAAAATGTTAGCTATTAACGTTAACAATAAACAATACGCTGTACATAGAGCCTTTGTACATAGATGCCTATAGCCAGCAAAGAAGCTTTGACTTATTCTTATTGTTATTTTCTTTTCTACTCAATTAGGCATGTCTGGAGTGACTGGAGCAGCCCTGAGAGAGACCTCATTCATTAATCGCAGCTTGTCTGCTCTGTCGGATGTCCTTGGAGCAATATCAGAGCAGCGCTATCACATTCCTTATCGAAACAGCAAACTAACCCACCTACTCCAGGACTCCATAGGTGAAAATTTCTTTTCCTTTTTCCAAAACTTGACCTTGCATTTTTATTAAGAAAATACTTAAGGTTTTGGGTTAGGGGTTGCCTTAGCTTATTTTTTGTTTGTTTCTTCACATGTTTTGATGTTTTCCCAAATGAGGTTGTATATAAGGCCATCCTTAGCAGACTGGCTGATGGCAACATCCTGAGGGATAGCCAACATGGGTTTGTTACGGGTAGGTCTTGTTTGACCAATCTCATTTCCTTTTACGACCATGTGACCTAGCACCTGAACAACAGGGAAGAGATTGATGTCTTATATCTTGACTTCAGAAAAGCCTTCAGTCTGGTATCCCATGATCACCTCTTGGTAAAACTGGCAAACTGCAGCCTCGGCCTCACCACGATCCACTGGCTGGGGAACTGGTCCTGTAGTAGGACCCAGAGGGCAGTGGTTGATGGAAGTCAATTGTCATGTGCTGTGACCAGTGGGGTCCCTCAAGGCTCTGTCCTAGAGCCTATACTATTTAACATTTTCATCAATGATGTAGACATTGGTGTCATAAGCGGACTGGCCAAGTTCGCCAGCAACACCAAACTCTGAGGACAGGAGGGCGATCCAGACAGACCTTGACAGGCTGGGAAATGGGCAGACGAGAACCTGATGGTGTTTAACACTGAAAAATGCAAGGTTCTCCACTTTGGGAGGAAAAACCTGCATCATACTTATAGGCTCAGCAGTGCTATGCTGGTTAGCACTACAGATGAAAGGGACTTGGGGATCACGATTGACCACAAGATGAACATGAGCCTTCAGTGTGATGCTGCAGCTAGTAAAGCGAGCAAAACACTGGCTTGCATCCACAGGTGCTTCTCAAGCAAATCCCAGGACGTCATTCTTACGTTGTACTCAGACTTGGTGAGGCCGCAGCTGGAGTACTGCATCCAGTTTTGGGCTCCACAGTTCAAAAAGGATGTGGAAGAGCTTGAGAGGGTGCAGAGGAGAGCCACGCGCATGATCAGAGGTCAGGAAAACAGACCTTATGATGAGAGGCTGAGAGCTCTGGGACTCTTCAGCCTGGAAAAGCGCAGGCTCAGGGGTGATCTGGTGGCCACCTATAAGCTTATCAGGGGTGCCCATCAGGATCTGGGGGAACGTCTGTTCACCAGAGCACCCCAAGGGATGACAAGGCCGAACGGTCACAAACTCCTCCATGACTGTTTCAGGCTGGACATAAGGAAGAACTTCTTTACTGTCTGAGCCCCCAAGGTTTGAAAAAGACTGCCACTAGAGGTGGCTCAAGCACCCACTTTGAATGCCTTCAACAGACATTTGGATGTTTATCTTGCTGGGATCCTATGATCCCTGCTGACTTCCTGCCCCGGGGCAGGGGGCTGGACTCGATGATCTTCTGAGGTCCCTTCCAGCCCTAATGTCTCTGAATCTATGAATCCAGCATTATAAGTCTAGCAGTGTTTCTGGAAGAGGTTGTATAGGAGGGCATAAAAAGGCACTGGAAATCAGAAATCTATTCTGAACTCTCTTAATGATTTGTGTAAGCCGTTTTAACTTTATTCAGTGTTGGTTTTATGTGCTGGTAAGTTTTCTATACCTACTTCATTGGATTCTGAAATGCTTAATTAATTTAAGATTTAACTTCAAGTACGTTTTAAAATTAAGCTTAATTAATCCACTGTTTGGATTATACAAGTATCAGAAATGTTCAGATTTCCTGGCTCCTCTTGCTGCATATAGAACACAATGCCCAAATAGTATATGGAGATCCTAGAGCATGCACTTAAGTTCTCTGGTACATCTCCTGTTTGAGCTTGTGTGTGCACCTCTTCTCTAACATTTCATTGAAGTGCACACTGGCAGTAAGTAACATGAGTGCAACTCACTGGTGAGCATATGTTTCAGGTTGGTCCCCTGCTGTCTGATCCACCCAGGGATTGTCTACACATGCACTTTATTGTTCATTAATGTGCAGTAGGGCTGTGCCAAAAAACACCATTCATTTCGACAGGACAGTGTTTCGTTTTGGGTTTTGTTTCGTTTTGAATCACTGTTCCGTTTCGTTTCATCGAAACTGTTTCTCTGTTTCAACACTTGACATTTCACTCACAGGCTATAATGGGGAAGCATAAAACTGCCTATAACTTTGTAATTTTTTTGGCAGATTTGGATGAAAACAGCAGGGATGGTAGACCCTTCTGAGGGCATGAAGCCTGCCCTTTTGAGGGCATGAAGCCTGCCAAATTTCAAGGAGATAGATATAGGGGTTTCTGGGAAACTGCACCTCAAGCTGCTGACAAGCAAAACTTGTGACGTGTGACTTTGTGTGTGTTAAGGCTCCTCACCCTCACTGGTGCTAGGGCCTGTATACAGCATGGTAGTGTGGCCCAGTGAGGCCTCCTCCACCCCTACAGCCTCAGCCTGGTCCACCACTTTAAATGACAACAGGTAATAACTTAGTAAGCACCCCAGTAGCAATAGCAGCATCTCCAGGCAGCCAAACTGTCACAGTCAATATCAGAGCAGTCCTTCCTCCCTTCCCCCTCCCTCTCCTTACTTTAGTTTCTGTTTCCCTGCAGGCAAGCCCAGCTTAAGCTTCGAAACTTGAAATGTTTTGAAACTTTCAAAATGTTTTGACTGCCCTTGTTTTGTTTCAAGGCTGTTTCGAAGCCCTTCGTTGTGTTTTGATTTCACTGCTTGAAATGAGTTGAAACAGCATTGAAATGAAACAGCCACCAAAATTCACACAGCCCTAATGTGTACTAAAGCATCACCGTCTACGTGTGTGCAGTGAATACTGCACAGTAGATCAATTTAAAGCACCATTTGCTAGCACTGATAGATACAGGCACTAGAAAATGACACTTTAAACTAATGTGCTGAAGCACATATGTAGACTATGACTGGGAGCAATTTGCTCCCTGTCAGCCCAGGCAGCAGGGGACCACAACTTCTGCCTGGCTAAGCCCCGAGCTCGGTGGGGGTGAGGGGGGAGCTGTCGCAGCAGCTTCCATCTATCCAGGGGCAGCTCCCAGCCATACAGCACTCAGAGTTAGCCCCAAAATATTGGGGGTGGGGGGCAGCGATCTCTTTAAGCTGCATGGCGTGTTCAGCCACACAGGTGAGCTCATGCTGCACTGCCAGGCGCACCTGCGCGGCTGTGCATGCCACATAGCTTAGAGGGAATGCTGTGGGGGGAGTTGTTACAGCAGGTCCTAGTTGTCTGGGGGCAGCTCCCAACCCCCCAGAGCCCACACAGGTGGGAGCTGCTCTGACAACTCCCCCCTCACCCTTTGGAGCCCAGGGCAGACCTCTGTACCCCTTGCCAGCCTGGGGCTGCCCCTGGAGCCCCTTGTTAGCCAGGGGCTGACACCCGAGGAATCCTGGAGCTCCCCCTGGCTGCTGCAGGGGGTCAGAGGAGGGCAGGAGCAGCCCTGGACTAGGCTGCTCCTGTCAGGCTCGATTTGCTCCTGACCTGGGCACATGTCTAGACATGCACCTAGGAGCAGTTTAATGCACCTGAATTTACTGTGTGGTAAATTTTGGCACATCAGTTGTACATGTAGATGTGCCCACAGTGTATAAGTGAGAGTTTCCAGTTCAGTCCTTGGTGTGTTGACTAAGATGGTGGTAGCCCTCAGTACACAGATTTTTGAGAGGGTATCTCATAATAAGGACTTGGGGAGGGGGAAATACTGATTCTGAGCAAAATATTTGTGAAAACATTTAGTGGAAATAAAAAGTGCCAGTTTTCTGAAGGTGGAAAGTAAGACAGGAAGGACTGGAGAGATTTCCACAAGCCTTGGAGTCAAGAGACCTAGGTGCTAATCCTGGTTCTAATACTGATCTTTGGATATATGACCTAAAGCAGTGGTGGCCAGCATTTTTGGCAGGTGTGCTATATATAAATTAAGCCCTGCCTCTAGGCTGAGTGCAGCTCTCATCCCTGACACCCAAAGGCACACCTGATGGAGTTTGCCCCTTGGGGCACTGGAATAGAGGCAGGGGATGCTGCTGCAAGATGAGGTGTCACTGTCAAGCACCAGGTTAACCCTTGCCTGGCCCTGCAACCTCCACTCTTTTATGTGGCAAGTGAGATTCCAAAGCCCTTAATTCTGCGGCAGCTTCAGGGCCAGGCATGGCTTAACCTGGCTCTTGGCAGTGACACCTAGCACCTCCTCTTGCAGCAGCATCCTGTTTCCATAACTGGAGGTCGAGCTCCCCATCTAAACCCGACAGGCACCTTCCTTTACTGAGCTCCTGGGGCTTGCATGCCATGCCCAACAGCTACCTGTGCCACTTGTAGCATGTACCATGGGTGGGCCAACCCTAACCTACAGTCTCTGAGCTGGAGTTTCCATCCAACAATAGCTTTTGACAATTAAAGGATCCCTTTCTTGAAGTACTTGCCTACAAATGACATCTGCTTTTATAGTGATCTTACAACACATAGCAAAACTTAATGAAATGTCCAGATCCATCACATGCATGTGGACTTATTAATGCAATAGTAAAAGACAGTAAGGTCTGTATTATAAATTGTATAGTATGCTTGTTCTAACGTAAATGCTCAGGCGGCTAAAAGAGACGATTTCAGGTGGCTTTACTGTAATGAGCTCGTGTATATTTAACAGCCCTGTTTATACGTAGTCCTCCAATGTACAGAACTGACAGCAGCCCACTCTGGCTGTTGTGCAGATGAACGTCAGCATTTCCTAACATGTTGAACATAAATATGCATGTGTGTTTCTTCTGTTTTTAGGGGGCGATGCTAAATTGCTGGTGATGCTCTGCGTCTCCCCCTGCCAGAAATATTTAGCGGAATCGCTGCAATCTTTGGGATTTGGAACGCGAGCTCGGCAAGTTCAGAGAGGACAAGTCAAGAAAAGAAATCTGCTGGTGTCAAGCAAATCCAAATAAAACCTAAGACTCTTGTGGATTAAAGTATTATTAATGAGTTCCTCAGCCTGAAATGTATCTTGTTGTCATAAAGCCATGCTTTTAGGTTTAGACTGCCAGATAAAATAAACGCTCTTCAGTATAGTATTAGCAAGCCATAAACTTGCTGATTAATGTTCTGGTTCCAGAGATAACAAAAAGTATTGACAACAGCTACCAAGCGTGATGGATGGCATAGCATAAAAATACATCATGTTTTAGGGGAGCAACATCAAAACACAGTTTTAGGGCAACTGTTTAGATTTGGCAAATAAGTAGAACTAAGTCAACAGAGCACCGATTCCAGACAGTTCACATTGGAAGAGCTGCGCCTGCATCCTGTTATTTCAGTTGAAGATACAAATTTTCTATTACTCTGCTTCATTTCAATATATTTTGTTTGATCTTTCAGCACGTCATTCTGCTGATGTGCTCATCTCTTTTGCCCCAAACATTCCTAATTTGTCACTAACTGCACAGTGGTGCAGGAACTTGCTAACTGAACTGAAGGATTTTCTCTCTCGCTTAAATATATAACTAGGGCACAGTAAGTTGGACCAAAGGGAAAAGACTAAGATACTGTTTTTCTGTTTGAAAACTCATCTTGATGTTTTGGCAGAAGGGAACACCTGAGTGACAAACCCAGAAGCAAGGGACAGATTGCCCAACTTTTAAAATTTGTGTTTCACTTTAAAGAGCAGGAGTGAAATTCAGGTCCCATTGAAGTCATAGGAATAGGATTTTACCCAATTTTTTAAAAATCAGATTTTTCAGTTTGCTGTTGCCCACTGATACAGAAGATGTGCTTGGGGAGATGTAGGTGACCAGTTTTCAACTTGACCTATACCTGTCCTGGCTGATAAAAGCTAGCCAGGGGATACTGGGGCCACTGCTGGCAAGGGGTTGCAAGTTCTCTTTGGGAGGGTAAGGTGCTGAACATTATTGAGTCTGTAATAGTGTGGCTGCTACTCAAAAAATCATTGCTTGCTGCTAACTCTTCAGCTAATTATCAGCCTGTCTCCAACCTCCCCTTTGTAGAGAAGGTCATTGAATGAGTGGCTGCCTGATAGCTCCAGGCGCATGTGGATGCCATTGGATTCCCGGACACTTGTTAGTCTGGCTTTTGTCCTGGATATAGTGCAACGACTGCACTCATAGCCTTGGATGACAATCTTTTTCTGGAGATCAACATGGCAAACTGTACCCTGCTGATTTTACTAGATCTTTCAGGAGCCTTTGATGCAGTTGACCATGATATGCTGCTCAAGTAGGGGTGGGCAAAATATGGCCCATGGGCCAGATCCAGGCTGCCAAAAGGCTTTATCCAGCCCATGGCGGGCCCCTTGGCCCCACCTGGCCCAGGGGGCAGGCTGGGCTGTGGCATGTGCAGCCAGTCCCACCGCTCCTGGGTGTACAGTGGAGCTGGATCGGCATGCTAGCCAGACTCACTTCCCAGCAGCCACTGCTGCCAGACCCAGTCCCACTGCCTGTGCACCCCAGCCCATCTGCCCCACACCCACTACTGTGGGTGCCAAACAGGGCAGGCAGTCAGGCATGATCTTCATGGGGACCCCAGGACCCCCATGGGCAGGGTGTGTTTCGCTGGGCAGATGGGATGAGCCGAACCTGGGCAGGGAGCAGTAGCTGGGAGTGGGGCCAAGGCTGGTGACAGCATAGGGCCATGTGGGGAGCAGATCGTGGCTTTGCCCCAGGCCCCTGTCCTGCGCTATCACCACCCCACAATCCCAGCCTTGCCTGCCCATCCCGCTCCCAGGTACCATTTCCCACCCATCCGCGGCCCCATCTCATCCGCCCAGCCAACTTCATCCTGCTCCAGGGGCTCAAAGCTGGTCCCCATGAAGACCCCACTTGCCTGCCTGCCCACCTGCTCCATCCAGTGCCCCTGGACAAGTCTAGTAATCTACCACTTAGGGAGTTTTGATGAGCTGGTGCGGGGTGCTGACCCGGCCTGCAGTAGCTCACGAAAACTCCCTAAGTGGCCCTCCAGCCCAAATAATTGCTCACACCTGTGGTAAAGTATTCACATGATCTGGTGGGACCTCTTTAAATTGCTTTTGATCTTTCCTAGGAGGTAGATCTCAGATGATAGTGATGGGCAAGTGCTCATCATTTTTTTTAGGACCTTTCTTGTGGAGTCCCCCCAGAGCTCTATCTTGTCACTTCCTATTCCATGTGTATATGAGGCCAGTGGGTGAGATTGTGTAAAGATGTGAAGCGAGGTGTTATCAATATGCTGATGATACCCAACCGTAGCCCTTTCTCATCTGACCCAAGCTTGCAGTCTCAGTCCTCCTCCAGCACCTGACTGGTGGGGATTGGAAGCAGGTGAGCCAATTGAAACAACAGGTAAGACAGAGGTGATGGTCGTGAGCAGAGCTCTTATCTTGGGAAGGGTGGGGAATTGGGACACCTATCATTGTTGGGGTTCAGCTTTCTCTTGTCACACCTCTTGGGATGTTCCAGGATCTTCTGCTGCACCTGGGTCTTCAGATGACAGCGGTGGCTAGGAGCACCTTTCACCAACTCTGTCTGGTGAGAAAGCTGAATGCATCTCTTTCAGATTCAGATCTGGCCACCATCTGCCTTCATAACTTCAAATCTAGACTACTGCAATGTACTCTATGGGCACGTCCAAATGAGTGCACATGTACCTGTTGTGCTGTTTCAAAGCAATTTTCAACCTGGCCTGATGGTGTGGGGCGCATGGAGGCTGGAGCTGGCCCGGCCCCTCAATGGCACTTGGCTCCTGCCTGCAATGCCAGGAGCCCCAGGTGACAGCAAGAGTTGGCATGATTGTGCTTGAAGGCACACACCAACAGGCCGGGTCGGCTCTGCGTGCCTCATGGAGCCCCCCAGTCTCAGGCAGTGCCATGCACCACTGGGGGTTTTGCCAGCAGTGAGCCACGAGCGCTCTGATGGCCCACTGCTGGCTGCTGCTGTGGGGTGGGGAGGAGTGTGCTGTGCTGGAGGGGACCCACCCTTCTCATACAGTCCCCCCCACAATCCACCCACAGGCCCCCCACCCTCAGTTGCCCCCACCCCCACATCTTAGCTTACCTGGGACAGAGCCTGGGTCCGGGCTACTGTTGCCAGCCATGCCCCACTTCAATTTGCTCCAGGATGCTAAGGCAGCATGCTGGAGCAGCAGGGGCACACAGCAGGCATAGAGACACTCTGGCGAGGTGCTAGAGCTTCTCTCAGGAGGACCCAGCCTCCAGTTGCTTCAGGGCATGCTCCAGGAGTGCACCCTGTGCATCTTTTTTCTGGCATTTTTTTTTTTTTTTGATACCGGGATTTTCTGGTATCAAGCTCAGAGTCCACACTGTAAACATGCAGCATGGAGAACATTTTTTCATTCCAAACGTGCCTCTTGTGACATCTCAAATTGCTTTGAGATGCTGCAACAGGCATGTGCTTTCACGTCTGGACATGGCCTATGGGGGAATGACTTTGAAAACTGTCCAGAAGTTGCAGCTGGTGCTGGAGGTGGCAGCCTGCCTTCTCATGGGGTAGATCACCAGGGGCACGTAACTCCTGTGCTCCAGAGTCTGCACTGTGTTCTAATGGATTTCCAAGCAAAAATTCAAAGTGCTGGTTTTGACCTATAAGGCCCTAAATGGGTCCAGCATACCTAAGGGGCTGCCTTCTGCTTTATGATCCTTCATAATCCCTAAAATCATCCCCACTGTCCTTTGAGCACCTTCAATGCACCAAGCCTGCTTAGCAAAAACATATGGGAAGTTAGTCTCAGCAGATGCTCCTTGGCTGTGGACCTCTCTCCACTTTGAGGCCTTCCAGAGTCCAAGCCTGGACGTCTTTCCAAAGGGCTATAAGACCTTTCTACTTGGCAGGTGTTCAACAAACAAAGCTAGGCTGGGATTTTATTCAGGGAGGTTCACTTTTATGTTGATACTCTCCTTGCTTTTTAAATTGTTTTATTCTCTTCACTGTTTATAAGTTATTCAGTTCTCTTATCGTAAGCCACTCTGAGCCTTTCTTGAGAAAGGCAGCATATCAATCAATTAAATAAGGAGCTGAGTGCCAAAATATTCTGAAAAATGGGTCTTAAATGATTATCTAGCTCTTGTACTGATTTGACCCCAGAATTTTCCCTCTAAGGTGACACTTACATTTGTTTGTAGTCCTTTCCAAGCATGAAAAAATTATCCTTGCCACATCCGTGTGAAGCACTGTCCCCAGTTTACAGTGTGGAAAACAGAAGTCTCAGGAAGTGAGAAAAAAAGGATTAGGACCCAAACTATGTGGCCTAAATGCCTATGTTTTACCTATTAGACCATGCTGCTTCCCAGCTGCTATTGCCTTCTTCCTGTGCCGGACATGTATTATGGTGAGTTTGTGAAGGAGATGACATTGGGGAGGAGTTTTAAGCAAATTTAAATAACATGAAAGATCAAAAGCAAATCTGAGGTATGCAGTTCAGCTTTAAAAACAACCAAATGTGTTTTATGTGCTGCTTTAGAGCTCAGGAGAGGCCCATAATTCAGTATGAATTTTTGCCTCCAGCAATCATATGGCCTCTAGTCTGGAGTACAGGTCACTGGTGAGTCACTGAGAGAGGGCTTAAATTGCAGTTGCCTGCCCAATAGGCTTGAGTTTATAGCACTCTAAATCTCTTAACCTTCACACACAAATATTTATCCAGAGATTATATAGCATACTACTATTGGAATCTCGCCCTGGAATATATACCAGCTGCTGCGTTGCATGTAGTGCTCTAGTAGTGTCTCCAAACCTTGGAAGATTAGTGTTCTACTTGGCAGGATGTGATCAAGCTAATTTTCTTAAATAATGTGGCAAGGATTATATTCCTGGTTGGTTTTACCTGATTTTAGCTATTACAGAAGGAAAAACTAATCATCTGGATGAGAATCTTTTTTCCGTGTAGACAGAACAGAGATCTAATGGTCCAAGGACAACTAAAATAATCAGAGTGGAAAAAGTGGTTAAAATGAGGAATGAGAGGCTCTAAACTGAAACGACTGTAGGAGTTAGGAGCCTAAGTCACAGGGTCAGCTTTCTAAAGATACGTACATCCAGATAAGCACCTTGGTGCTTTTGAAGATCCCAATAGGTATCTTTCTGCATCTGCAGGCACCTAAATCCTTTGAAAACTTGGCATTTTTGCACTTTTGAAAACTTTACCTCCAAATGTTCTTTTCTTGAACTGTAATTTCCTTTCTGGAGCTGTCTTTAAAGCTAGTCAATTTATTTACAATCTACAGGCTAGAGAAACCAGCAATAACATAATGTTAAGTTAGAGAAATCAAGCCTTCTCATGTTAGCAAATACTAAAAGTTTAAGTTTCAACATTAACATTAATTCTGACAACTTATACCTATGTAGCATTTTTTATTCCTGTTTTCTTTGCCATCTTATTCGTCCTATGACCTCTACCATGCCATATACAGGATATACGAAGTTAACATTACTCTAGGAACCTTCCATTTGCAAATTTCCTGGCTTTTAAGAACTTTATTTCTCAATTGTAGTGTTGTATTTGATGTATCTATATTTTAAGAGGAGGAAGAGAGCTAGCCTTCCATATTGCAGCATGAACTAAAATGGCTTTAATACAGCAGTATAAGTATGTTATGCTGCAAGACTCTTTCAGAGCAGTATAAGGAAGTGTACGAAGATCCAGATTGGTGCAACTTGCATGCTGAGGAGCAGGAAAAAGTGTGGCCTTCTTTAATTTACAAGTTCTTCCTCTCTCTGTCTGTCTCTGCTTGCCTTCAGGCCTTGTCTACTCCAAAATTATAACTAGCATAGTTACAAAGGGGACTAAGGATGGAAATTTGGTTAAGTCAGTGAGTTTAAGGCTCAGCAGAGTAACAACACAGTTGTATCCTAATTTGGGTTTTTACCACGATTTGTTCTCACTTCTGATGAGCAGACCAAATTGTATCATAAATATGTTATAGGAGTCATGCCCCCACAAACACTGCTGAGAAGGTAAGTTCATTAGTATTTATTGGCTGTTCAGAATAGTGATGGGGCCACAGAAATAGCAAAATGAAACTGTGTAGGAGTTGCCTTAATAACAGCCTAAGTGGTTACAGCAAATCACACAAAATGTAGGAGAAAGAAGTTCAAACCCTTCCCTTGCATGAGGAGATGGGAACCCACATTTTCCACTTCCTGGGAGAGTGCCCTAACCAACAGGCTATGGCTTTTCTGAGCTAGCTGCACTCTTCACCCCTCTTGTTGAAGCCGTTCCACTTTGCATGGGCATAATTAACTATTTGTTACACTAGAGGTAGAGCACAAAAGCAAGCATGAGTGTAACTCAGGCTAATGGTTAGAGTACTCACCTGGGAAGGGGACGACCCTGGTTCCCAAATCTGCTCCAGTGAACACTTACTTATTTTATATTAAACAAAAAATGGCCAAAATCCATAAATAGTCCTTGGAGCAGTGACTGGAAGCCAGAAGTCCACACTCCTATGTGAGTGATCTGACAATAGGCTAGAAAACTTTGCTTACTGATTCTCCTTCTACCTCAATGCAAAATGAATTACTCTGTGCACAGTAGAGCAGCTTCAACAGAAAGAAATGAGAACAACCCTCTTCCAGAATGCCCTACTCATTCTTTATATTTGTTGGCTGTATAGACTGATGTTATGGTGAGGGTGGGCGATGTGGGTTCCTCTCAGGCAGAGAACGGAGTTGAAACCCCACCCTGGGCCATTACTTTTACTGCTTCACTGATGAATAAAAATAAATGTTTTGTGCAAAGCCTGATTCATTTAGTTTGCTTCAAGCTAAGCAGGCAACAACACAGAGGTGCACCTATTCCTCTGTAGCCTGATGAGACTTAGTCATAAGCTAGATGCCAGACTGCTAAGTACTGTCAAGTGTGAGGAGCTTCTTGACATTCCCAGAAGCAAAATTTGTGGCACTTGGAAAATCTGAATGTCAGAAACTTAGGTGCCTATAGTGCTTCCAGTAGCAGCTGATTGATTTAGGCATCTGAAGTGGCAGTCAGGCCCTTAAATCTCACCTAAGTCTCTTTGTGAAGCTAGGTGCCGAATGTTATCTTTGGGCATCAAATCTCTAAAAAATCTGACTTTTAAATCACTTTTGAAAATGGGGATGTTCTATGGAAAGCTAGTGCCATGTAACTAGTATATTGTATGTTTATACCCTCACTTATGGTCCACTGACTTCCCCAGGCAGACACGCCTTTCAGCAACTAGGGACATGTTTATACCTTGATGACAGCCTGCCATCTGAGTCCATAGGCCCAATTCAGACCTGGAAATAGTCTGCTCCAAGCACATCTCTCTACATCTGCTCTCAAGATATCAGTCTCTAGCAAGCCTGAGAGCAGGCACAAAGAATAAGTCAAGGGCAGTCTTTGCTGAACTTCCAGGGCAGGGCAACATGGATTCACCAAGAGGAAGTCATGCCTGATCAATCTGATTTCCTTCTACCTTCTACAATGTGGATGGGGGGAGGAGGGAGGGAAGTAGATGCGATATACTTTGACTTTAACAAGACTTTGACAGTCTCCCATGACTTTCTCATTAACAAGCTAAGGAAATGGCAGAGTAGACAAAAGTGCTGAGTGGCTGGTGAACTCAGACGGGTGGGATGGTGGAGCATCCCATGGGAATGGTGGGTGGCGGGGGGTTGCAGCCAGCTGGCAAGGGGTGGGTTTGCAGCTGGCGAGGACCAGGGGCATTTGCAGCCTCCCCACTACTGGCCAGAGTGCCCAGCCGAACTGCAACCCCCCTTCACCCCCCCCCTCCCGGCTGGCTGCAAATCCCACCCCGCTGCTGGCTGGCTGCAAATCCCCCCCTCCCCCTGCTCCCATGGGATGCTCCAGCACCCCACCAGTCTGAGTTTACCAGCTGCACCTGACAAGTTGGATCATCGTACTGAATGAGTAGTCATCAATGGCTCAATGTTTAGTCAGGAGGCAATATTAAGTGGAGTTCCCCAGGGGTATGTTCTGGGTCCAGTATCATTCAGTATCTTCATTAACGATCTGGATAATGGGAGTGACTGCATGCATAGCAAATTGGTGGATGACAGCAAGTTGGGTGGACTTGCAGACACTCTGGAGGATAGGGCTAGGATCCAGAATGACCTGGCCAGAGTGCAAAAACAGTCCAGAATTAACCAGATGAAACTCAAAAAAGGACAAGTACAAAGTCCTGCACTTGGGATAGAATAATTGCATGCTTAAATGCAGACTTGGGAATGACCGGCTAGGTTGCAATCCTGCAGAGAAGGACCTGGGGGTTATGGTGGACTATAAACTGAATATAAGCCAAAAGTGCGCGCTCGTTGCAAAAAAGGGCCAACATTGTCTTTGGTTATATCAACAGGAGAGTCGTTTTAAATTGAGGGAAGTGATTTTTCTGCTCTATTCAACACTGGGGAGGTGTCACCTGGAATACTGTGTCCAGTTTAGGTCCCACACTTCAAGAAGGATGTGGACAGATTGGCTTTCTTGAGTCCCTCAGTGCCAGGACCTGCTACAGCTGAAGTATAGGCAAGGTCTACACACCTTAGCATTTATACTACAAGTGCCTAAGTGGTGCAACTTTCAAAAGTGCTGAGACCCAGCTGTTTGTGGGGTTGAGTGGGAGCTGTGATCATTTAACACCTTTGCAAATCAGTGTGGGGTTAAAGAAGAATTAACTGGCCTGTCCTTTTGGGAAAATTTTGAGTTTAAACCTCAACCACTGCTGGAAGTTAAAATTATATATAGATGTGTGTGTGTGTATTTAATTTCCACAGGTACCTTCATGTCTTGGCTGCAGCCACAAGCAGCAATACCACAAAGAAAGACTGTTCTTGATTTTAGCCAGGCTAGGAAAACCATAATTAGTACTGGAAGGTTCACAAAAATGTTTAATCTGTTTTTAAATATTCGTCACTGATGCCGTTTCATGAAGCGCTTTCCCAAACCTCTTGCCTATTGAGAGGAGCGGGTACAGTGAACTGGTTACTGGAAAAGGCTTTATGCTCCCCCTGTGCAAAAGTTGTTGCAAGATCATGAGTTTGCAACCCTTCCCTGCCAGCTTAACATCAGGTTTTGTTCATGGCTGAATAAATTGGCCCATGGTGGTTGGAATTCTGAAAGCAGCCCAGCCAGTCGTGGAATTAAGGTTAGTTGTTTTTCTGATTGGATATAATTAAAATTGTCCCAATCAGATAAAAACACAGGCCATTTATCAAACAAACAGGATCAGGGAGGGACAACCCATCTGACTGGCCAGTGATAGATGATGAAAGAGAAGCATTCACTATTGACTGGGCGTGTAGCATGGTCTCCACACATCTTGAGCAAACCATGGATGCCTATACAGGAGTGCGGAGGCTACGTCAAAGCGTTGTAATTACGATGCGTCGAAGCAGGTTCGATTAATTGAGTCTGTTGGAGCATGGCAATTACCACAATCCAGCAGTCTCCTGCATTGGGTACCACTTTTACACATGCCCCATGTGTGCAGACAGTCTTATTTTGGATTAAGTTTTCCCACTTACCAGTTAATATGTCAGTAAATACAAACTACGTTAAAATAGGGCCTTTTTAAGTTCAAATAAGCATCCGCACAAGGACATTAGGGAAGCTGTTGCATTTAGTTTTGTTAGTGTGAATGGATGTTAATACATGGCAAAGGTGCCAATAATCTGGGATGGGGAGGGGGAGTGTTAATGAAATTGAAGAGTTGGGCATTACACTTCATACTAAAGTGTACACTAATGCAGAAAGCTATTGGGGTACTTGGGCATTTGAGAGCTTTAAAGATCTAGGCCTAATAATCACCTCATTCACCTATTTTTATAGCTTCTTTAAAGAGTTGCATGGATTACATGTTTTATTGAATGCAAGATGAAGTGCAGAAACCTCTCCATAGTCACCACAGTTTGCTTTCTAGTAAAAGAATAAAGTGTTCATCACCTTCACTTCATCAAAAGAGCCCCTCTTCCCCTGGTCTTCTACCCATGGTCTATAAGTGAGGTAATGCCCCCCATGCACCCTTTAGAATAGGGCTTCCCAACTTGTGGCCTGAAAAGGGTAAGTTTGTGGCCCCAGTTGGCCACCACTCCCCACACTGCTTCAGCTGCAGCAGTAGCCTCCAGGTCTAGGGACAGACATTCAAAAAGCTGGAGCCTGAATTGATTCATTCTTTACAGGTTAGTCTAACCTGGCTAGGCTGAAGCAGTTTGTAACTGGACAGACATTCTCTCTGGACTGAGGAAATTAAGGCTCATGCCTGCAGTGGCTCAGGCTAGAAGCCAGGGAGTGCTAGAGCATGCAGCCCTCCCTTCCCTCCCACAGTACTGAGCTGAGGGGGTTGTGGCCAGGCCCTGGCAGGACCACCTCTGATTAGGGAGGTCTGCCTGCATGTTCCGAGGCTTTTCCCCACTGGCTGCTCTAGGGGTGGGAGCGTTGCCAGACCCCAGGTCCCTGCTAGCACTCTGAGGCAAGGTGGGGTGTGCAGTGCATACATCTGTTGATAATGTGGAGCTTTTCAATCTCCCTCCCTGCTTCTTTATACTGTCTGCAGCAAACTGACAGGCAAGAAAGCCAGCAGGGAGGTGATAAGTGTTTATCACTTCATCAGCAAAACAAAAGCCCCTCTCCATTAATTCAAACTCTTCTTAAACAACTTCCCAGCTGACCTATTGATTAGCTCCAAAAAGCCCTAAGTGGTCACTGTTCTGTCTGCCTGCCCCAGTGAAATTGGAGACACACACACCTCTTGGCATTAGCTACCATACCACATGCCTAGGGTACATGGGGCTGGGGTCTGTGCTGTGGGAGATGGGGGGTGGGAATCTCTGCTTCAGCAGCGAGTAGTGAGGGGAAGGGAGGGGAGGGGAGAGGGAAGCCAGACAGACCCTGCGTCTGGAGACTCTGCTGGATCTCCAGCTAGGGAGCAGAGGGGAGGGGCCAGCCCTGCTGTGGAGCAGAGAGCCCCACCCAGCCCAGAGAGCATGTCAGGATGCTGAGGGGAGTCTGGTTTATCTTAAACCAGCAAGGGGTCTTGGACAGACATTACATAAACCAGTTTGAGCCAAATCAGTTAAGTCTGATAAACGTGGTTCAATGTAGTATCTCAAACCAGTTTCAGCCATTTTCAAATTGGTTGATGTGCACTGAATGTCTGTTCTGGTACAGGTTTGAGCCAGTTTCTGAACACTTAAACTGGAACTGGTTTATGTGTAATGTCTGTCCCTAGGCCAGAGGTTCTGGGTTCCCCCTCCCTTTGGCCCAGGGGTGGGGCAGGGCAGGGCAGGGCAGGGTGGCAAAGCCCGCAGTGCCAGGGAAGCCCATGATGCAGGCTTCTGTCACTGCAGCATAGCAGAGAAGCCTACATCCAGGGAGGTGAAGGTGAGGTTGGGGCACCTGTGCACAGCACAGCAGTGCCCAATGCAGTAGGATGAGGGTAGGGAGTGCCTGCAGGCCCGGTAATGTCGGGGACAAGGAGGGAGTGTCCAAGTGCTCAGTGCAGCAAGGGAGTACCTGGGGAGCCCATGGTCCATTCTGGTGTAGACCCACAGTGTGTGGCCCTCTCTGGAGCAGCACACAGGGCATGCAGCCCTCAGATGCTAAGCAGTTGGACAGCCCTGCCTTTGAATGTTTGAGATGATTTAGACAAGGCATTTGGAAGGTAGGAGTCCAAAAAATGGAGTACCTCACACCTTGCTTAAACATGCAAGTTGGTTTTAGAGCAGTGATTCTCAACCAGGGTGCCACAGCACAAAGCCCTTTCTTACTTTCACATTGAATTACTATCTTGAGTGGTGTAGGTCACTGCCAAGCAGATCAGTTAAAGGCAAGTACTGTAAAAAAAAGGCTACTTCTGTCATCTTCTGGCCTTTACTGAACATACTCTTCCCTCCCTCTGTTTTAAATAGAATAACCACTACTTCAGAAAGCCCTTAGAAATGGTGCCAGATGCTTTGAGGAGCTACTGGAACAAGGGGATGAAAAGGAGTTTTGAGATGTTGTCTTTCCCCTGCAAGCCAGCCCCAAATCTTTGATTTGTACGTAGCAAAATTGCCCTCCTCTGACCCCCTGCCGGTTTTTATTTATGTTTCCCACTATATGCTTTTTGGGCTGGCATTTAGAACAATGCAGCCAATCTCTGGATGAACACTACAGCCTGCTCCAGAAAGCTCAGTGTTTGGCATGGCAGTGGAGGTGCTGACAATATTTTTTCCTTCTTTACAGTTTTGTCCTTGGATAGTTTGAGCCCTTAATCATTTAGTCATGTAAGGAGGGTGCTAATAGGTGAAGCAATTTCTCATGTACATTAAACGTGCTCTGACATGCTTCAGGTTCAGGGATCTGCAATATTCTTCCTCCTCTAAATCTTCCTAAGTAGTGGAAAATCACTCCAGTGCAAAAGGCTTGTGTGCATTAACCTATGTGCTACTTCAGTCCTTAGCATGGACTTACAAGGTGTTTACTGCCCTGTAAAAGGTGCTTGGCCTGACCTTGTTAACTACCCCATACCAACTGCCCAGGCTAGATGAAAACTCACCTCTGGGAACTTACCCCTTTTTCATTGTGGGTTAAGCTTTGCTACTTTAGTTTCCACATGGTAAGAATGGGTTCACAAGCAGTTATCATCAGGAATCCTGGTTTTTGCTGATAAAAAATTGCAAATACTTTGATAAAAAAATTCACAAATTCTCTGATTAAAACCCCTAAATCCATTATTAAAATGAAAGGCCGCTATATATATAGGTACCAGTTGAACACAATGTTTTCTTGATGTATTTACAATTTTAAAGCAGTATGGAAGCCTAACAGTGCCTTAATTGCTATAATCAAATTAATTCTAAATACCTATAAATTTTGGTATTTGATTTTGGGTTTTTTATAATGGAAAATCAGAGCTCCCCTGGCTCCCTTAGCTCACAGAATGCAGGTCCAGGCCCCTCAATCCCCAGCCATAGTCCCCTAGCCCTGCTGGTGCCCCTCACTGCCCCCCACAGCCCCCTGGCCCTGCACATGCCCTTTATTCCCCCCACCCCAGCCCCCTGGTCCTGCTGGTGCCCCTCACTCCCTCGCCAACCCCCTGGCCCTGCTGGTGCCCTTTGCCCCTGACCCACAGCCCCCTGCCGCTCCCCAAGACCTGCCGGGAAGGCCCCCAGCTGGTATATTCAGTCCTTGCCACAGGAGGCATTTAAGATAAGCAGCTTCTTCCTAGTCAGGGGCATGGGCAGGGGCTGGGGCCAGGGTCAGTGCCTGAAGTAAGCAACCTCTCTCTTCAAGGGTAGTGCCTGTCTTATTGAGCCACACTCCCTCTGCATTGCTGTCCTCCTGCCCCCACAGTAGCCTCCCCTCTTGGCTGCTCAGGTCAGCTTTAACAGACACGGCAGAGGGAGCAGGGTGCTTTGGGCAACATTTAACCTGTGGCTTGGACTTTGCTGACATGTTGGAGATACAGGTTTGAATTCCTTTTTACATGCAAGGGACCTAGACCGTGGGGTTTCTCAATCCAGACAAATGCACTAAAGCCTGGTCTGGAAAGTAGGTCACACTGGGTGCATCTCCACGTGCCATAAATTTGAAGGAATAAACTCCAGTGCTTATCGTGCTAGAGTTTATTGCTTCCAGGCATGCTGTTTGAATGTGCGCCTGAGGCTGCAACACGCCGAGCTGAGTCAGAGCAGCTCCAGCTGGCAGGGGGCAGAGGGGTCAGCCTGCCAGCCTGGAGCTGCTCTCCCTGGCTTGGTGTGCTGCGGAGGGGCTGGCTGGGATATGGGGGTGCTCCAGTGTGGGCTTCGCTGGCAGGAGTAAAACACTCCGCAGCAGAAGAGTACTTGTATTTACAAGTACTCTCCTGCTGCAAAGTTTATTAGTTTGCTGTGGCCTAATAGGGCTACATTGTGTAGACACTGAGACACTTACTGCTGAGCTAACTGGGTAGCTCCACAGTAAATGTGTCAAGTGGACGTGCTCACTTTCTCCTCCATTCTGTGACTTAGCACAGAGGTACATGTCAGCTCAGGACCTAATATTCACATTTGTGGCCTGAAATGCCATTTCCTCAGCTACCTGAGCCAAGAAAAAACTATTTACCCATCTAACAGCAGAACAGGGTTCGGGCCTGAGTACTGAGTGCAGCACAGAGCCTTTCTTCTATGCAGCATTTTCTATCTCTCTCCAGGGACCCTCTTAACCCCACTCTGCTTTCATGGAGCAGCTCCAAGCCTTCTTTCTCAGGAGATTCTCACAAGAACTCAATGAATTCCTGCCCTGCCCCTGACTGGCTTTCTTGCATGCATACTGGCCTTTGGCTTCTTTACTATTTCTTCCATCCAGGAAGAGCACACACCAACTGCAGATGCATCCTCAGCCTGACAAAGGGTTTTTGTACGCAAAAGCTTGCAAAGCAGAATTTTTCCAACTATGTGAGTTGATCTAATAAAAGATATCAGATTTACCCGATAGCCAGACAAGGTTCTATGTCCTTAGACCAACACGGCTACAACCTATACTAGCTTATAGTTTTCACTTGTTTTTTTACTACAGACAAATAATAAGACTAATTATTCTGTTACAAATAACTCAGAAAGCCTGCGACAGGTCAGAATGCTTTCAAAGCTATGAACTCCTCTTTGAAATCTCTGGATTTATCTTGTGAATCATGCTTGCACACCTAACAGTGCTCACATTGCATGGCACCCTTGAAAGGCACCCCAGGGTGTCTCAAGGCATCTCAAGGCTACCTAGCTGGGGTCATTTGAGCCCAGTTCTCTCTCCTGCCAGGGCAGGTGGTCGGACTTGATGATCTGCAAGGTCCCTTCTGGCCCTACTTCTATGAATCTATGAATCAAAACACCCCAGGGTACTGCAGCACCCCAGCTGGAAATCACTGCTTTATGACAACCTTCCATCTCCTTCCAAAACTCAGTCTGGGTCTGATATTGAATTGAGCCCCTCCAGGTACGGTGAGGTTGCTGACACTCCATTAGGAACCTATGTAGAAGATCCAGCTGTGCCTGCAGGCAGAGGATAGTGCCAGGGCTACTGGAAACTGCATCCCTGTAAGCTCTGTGTTTCTTGGACCTTCAATTCTTGTGAAGCTACAGCTGCACCCACTCCAAGGGGTTAGCACTTATTCACTATTATCTGAGGAACTATGCCTTTTGCCTACATAAATTAAAAAAGTTGTATTGAAAGCTTTGCAGGTGATACACTGTACTGAGAGAGACAGCTCTGCATCCAGAGGACCATGCTCATCAGGCGCTTTGAGCAGAGGGCTGCAGTGGGTAGCAGAAAACATTTCAATGATCTTCCCATTAGTGTTATGAGTACAGAGTATCCACAACTCTGGTTGCAGTTAGTGGAAAGAGCAGATGCTCAGTGCCTCTATCACTCAGGCCCAGACACTTAGCCCTGCTCTCTCAGGACTGAGCCACAAGAAACGGAAACAGCTGCACAGTGGCTGCAGTTTTTTTTTTTCTCTTCATGTGCCAGTACCAGCGCTTTGTTTTTCAGCAGTGATTTGTTTGGACTCTGAAGTGGTTTGCTTTGAAGCAAATTGGAAAGAAATGCTTGATGAGCAGTGGTCTATTTGTTGTGCAGATGTGTGAAGGAAAATCACATCCAGCTGTCCAGTAATTAAATCTTGCTGCTGATCAGGACATGGACAGGTAGCCCCTGGCTGGCACTTCTTCAGCAAACCCTTTCTTTTGCAGCAGCACCGAGTTATGTGGAGTGGTAGTGAAGGACTCTGCTCCATGATGCATACAATGAGGGCTGGGACTTAACATATAATCTAAAATACAACTGCTCCCAGCACATTGCCAGTGCTGAATTCCATTTTAATCTGAAAATTTTCAGAAGTCAGGCCCTTGAAGATCGTGGGAAGCAGTTTGAAAACTATAACACTGTAGAAATATTTCTTCTTATTATTGGCATTCTGCTTTTGGAGCAAACTCTTCTTCACAGCCAACCAACCCTCTCTGATCACTGTATCATCGTATGCTAAATAAATAAAAAAATGGTTACTAGCTTTTTTGTTTTAATTAAAGCAGAGATCTTCATTTAATAACATAACTCCACGAGACAGAGATTTTAATTAAAGAGGAATTAAAGAGAAATCACTAGATACACTTGAAACTGAACTGTGAAACGCTGCAATGCTCAAGCTTATATGCACAAGCCCCAACTGCTGCTCTTCACTCCTCCTTCTAACACAACTAATTTCCCTGGCCAAATGGCTGTCCCCGGTGCTGTTCTGTTTAGGGTGATTGGTGGGTGCCATCAGTTCCCAAAGGCCCTGTGGGATCCATTAGTACCTTGAGGCAGGAGCCCTGGAGCCTATGGAGCGTCCACTGCACATGTCCAAGCAAAACAGGCACCTTTTGGTTGCAGAGGTAAGTAGGATCTCTGCAGCTACACAAGATCACTCAGTTCAGATATTATCCCAGTGTCAGATATTATCCCAGTGTCCCCTCCATGTGGGGCTAGAAGCCCACATCCACTTAGACAACTGACAATGACTTGAGAAAGCATTACATCTGTATTTGCTGCATCCACTGGCCAGTCTCTACACTAAAAAGAGGGTAACCTTATTTGAGGCAAAACAGACAAGTTTTTAAGAATGCCTGTAATACTTAGCCAAGGCCTAAGACTGCTCCTGTGTGCATTCCTAACTTCCTACCATGTGCGTTGTAGCTATCATTGGATTCAATGCACACAGGGCACGTCTACATGAGCTAATTAGTTGCGCAGTAAACGTCTCCGTGCTTACGTGTGTGCCCGTAAGGCTGGAGTAAAGCAATTTACTCTGCAACAGGATAGCACTCGTAAATACAGGGACCGCAGACAGAAAGTAAGACATGGGCCCTGTGTCCCTTCACTCATCCACACAAGGGATGACTTACTCTGTTGCCCTACATCCATGACTTAACTTAGCTTAACGGGCCCCCCTTAGCCCCACCATGGCCTAAGGCCCTCGATAAGGGTCTTGATTGTTCACCTCTAAAATGGGCACTGGCTGCCGGAGCTGGTAATTATTGCAATGGCATTCAGAGACCTAAGTTAAGAAGCAAGTGGATATAAATCAAAACAAATATTTCTTACCTCAAATTATTTTTTGTATAGCAGTATACGTGTTTTCTCTTTGCATTACTTCCAAGATATTTACCAATATTTTGGATGTGGTTTAGACTTCAATTTCCTACACACATACCCAGTTACATCATTAGATATTAAAAAATAGCCGTTAGAGGGTGAAAGAAAAATAAAGGTTGACGGACACGTACTTAGAAAAAAAATAAGGACCGTAATTTTTAAGTGTAAACGTTAAGCAGACTTTAAAATACCACAGTTGCTGCTTTCAGCACCTTAAACTCAACTTCTCCTGTAGTCTGCTAGGCCTCCCAGATTAACAGCAGGGTTTTAAAATCATAGGTTCAGCTGGTTTTTCCTTTAATCCACAGGCTTTGACAAGCATCTCCTTCCAGAGCCGATTCCTACTCCAAACTGCCTTTAAGAGTGCAGCAACCAGAAGGACAGATATATTCCTTTATCTCTATCTGTGCAGACATGAGGAAACTGTGACAATGCTGAACCTTCTGGAGTTTGCCACACAATGGAATACAAAATTAAACAGTATTATCACTTTGCGTGCACAGCATTTCAGAGCATGTCAGCCTTCAGTTCCAGAAGTACAGACCAAAGGACACAAACCATCTATCTGCATGTGAGGAGTAGGAACTCTCCGAGGTGGGTTGCCTTTCAAAAATCACCTGGACAGGGCAGTCTGACCTGTGCGTGGGAGAGAAGCAAGGAAACTCATTTCTTTGTCACTTCCAGTCTATTACTCTCTTTTACCCTCTACTATCATCTTTCCATTTCTTAAGAATCCCCTGATCCTTGGTGAAGGAAACTTACTCTGTACATTCCACATTTTGTCCCATTTCATTATCCCCTACCCACCTTGAAGCTGAACATATATATGAACAGAAGGAGTCTGGATCAGCATCAAATAAGAGGAACCCTGTACCAGAGTTCTGCTTTATGCACAGTACCATGTTGCTGGCTTATAAGCAGCGGCAGCATCATACTGAAATTAAATGGAAAATCAACCCCCAGAACGTTATTGAAATAAAACCAACTGTGAAGAAGAATTGCCAGCCCCATCTGTGAAATTCAGATATTTTAAGGAGTTAAGGAGTAAGCAGAGGTCATTGAAGAGAGGCTGGGTTCCAAGAACTGGCCAGGGGAAGCTGTTGGCACAGCACGTAGTTGGTTTTAAAAATGTAATGCATTCTTTCATTTCTGGTTCGCTAATGAGGACTCAAAACTGGTGCCAGAAAGGCAAAGGCATTTCTCAAGGGAACATGAATACTGAAGTCAGTCTGAATCACTCTCCAGAAAAACCAAATGGCTGAAAACTGACAAATACTTCAGGAGCAGTTGAGGATTCTGAATAGAAAACCCTTGTAGCCAACTTTCTAAAAATCACTCCAGACTGAGCAAAGGTGATAGCCAATTACGCTAAGGAGATTGGCAGACATTCATTTAATGATGTGTTAGGATCTAATCCCAAATCCCAAAAGTCATGCCTCTTGCCACACCATATTTAGTCCATCATGTCACTGCAAACAGGGTGCAGAGCATGGGTTTGCAAGTGCTGGACAGGGGGAATCAACTGATTTCCCTCCTAGGAGTCTCTCCTCAACACTGGGGTCCCTGTGGCCAGGATGTCTAAAGTGCCTTGACTTTAAAATACAAGGCGTTTTAGAGCATCTTTTTCCACAGCTGTTTTGGAGCTGCAGGGCAAGGCAGTCAACCTGCAGCAGTCAGCCAAGGCAGACAACATCTAGCACTGTTTATGCAGTTAACATGTTAATTGCACCTTAAAACATGTGCCAGGGGCCTAAGAAAGGATACAGAAAAGCTTATCGAATCTGTAAATCTTTCTTTTTCAGCAGAGAGCAAGAAACTGAGAACTGTGGGCACTGACAGATTTGGGGGGGGGGGGGGCACCAAACAAAAATGTGCTTTATCAGAAGCAGCAGAGCATTAGTTCGACTTGGCTCTGCCACGTCTGTATAGATCACATGTTTCAACGGGGCTTTTTGGCACTTTTATTTAAAGCTGATTGAATCAGCTATTAGATAAAAGTGCCAAAAAAGCCCATTAAAGTGTCCAATCTATACAGACATTGGGAAGCCAGGTGCAACTAAGGCGCTGCCTCTTGTGGGCATGTGTTGAGTTTGGCATGGGAGCGTACCGAGTTCAAAGCGGTTTTTTCCCCCTCCCTGTCTGCAAGAAGCCACAGGCTTTAGACAAAATAGGGAAATAAATATCTAGAAAGCTGTTTTATGAGTTCCACCATATAAGGTTACAACTAAGATCTGATCTCTTCACAACTCTTAGGACTGTCCTCAGACGGCTTAAAAACGAATGAATGAACAAGCTGTTGCCAGGATGGCTTTGACTGCTTTAGAAAGTGCTAATATCCCTTGGGTTTGATTTGCTTCTCATTGCAGTGTGACAGGGTAAACCACTTGAACAACAGAGAACTTGTCTCCATATCAGACTTGGAGGAGGGAGGTGCTATTTGTTTTGAGAGGAAGTGGCATGGAATTGACATGAAATCAGTTGGTACTTGAGAGCGAGGACTGGTTTTGTTCACCCACCTTATAGAAGAGACCACCACATTCAATGATACAAACAACTAGAGCATAACAATCCCACTGCTGACTTAAAGGGAAGAAGGAAATTAGCTTGTGTGATGCCCCAGTTTTCCTTTCATCTTCAGATTTCCAGCATTTTGGGGCAGAAAGAAGAACAGACTTGGGTGAGATAGGTAAGCTAAGAAGTATCATAGCTTTCTCCCAGCCTATGTTGTTAGAAGAGCGCCAACACTAGAGCACAGCTGGGAGTCAGATTAAAACAACTTTCACTGTTTCATATTGTCTCCCATTTTCACATTACCTTCAGTATTGAGCTAGGAGGGGATTTGGCTCTAGACAACTGACTCTCTTCCTTACCATAGTTTATTCTTACTCTCTTTTATTCAGAGCTCTAAGCCCAGCATGTATTCTCAGCAGAAAAGCTTTTCTGCCCTCAAAACCATTCAGAATTGAAAAGACAGTGTGCAATGTGCTTATATAATTGCAATACTTAACATCTGCCCAAACTGATCATGGGAGAGACAGTGGTGCCATATTCTTTGCTGAGACATAACGCTCTAAAAGGGACAGCTGTTCACTGTTGCTAGAAGACATCTGTAGCTCAAGTAGCAGTTCTCAAGGACCTCAAAGGCCACGTCCACATGAGTGCGGGGGGGGGGGGGGGGGTGCCTTTGCAGCTGCACAAATAGTAATGGCACAAATTTGTGCCGCAGTGCACACCTCTGCCTGTGCGCTTTGCAGTGGGACACATTGCCCGGCTGCTCCATGTACTGGGGTGGAGGGGGCTGGCTGGGGCACAAGGTGCCTCAACAGGGGCTAGCCATCCCTTGTGCTGAGGCACCCTGTGCTCTGGCCAGCTGGGGAGCAGCACATGGAGGTGGAGAAGCAGTCAGCCCTAGGCTGCCTGCTCCTCCATCACCGCATGCTGCACAGCCCCTATGCTGAGACGCCCTTAGCTCCAGCCCGCTGCTCCCTGCCTGGCTGAGGTGCAGCGCAGCACAGTGTGCCTTGCATGGGGGGGGATCCATGTGCCTCAGCGCAGGGCTGCTTGCTCCCCGTCTCCATGCGCACTGCACCCCAGCCAGCTAGGGAGACTGACTCAGACATTTAAAAAGTATGGGCAAGTTGTGTTGATTTTTTTCTTTGTGGCTGTATTTAAATGCAGGGAGCCACTGGCTGGGGCCCAGGGTGGCTCAGCACAGGCACTCGTGTGTGGAGATGGGAGAGCAAGCAGCCTGCTGCCTTGTCCCTGCATTTGTCCCCCCATCCACCACTACGGTGTGGTTTGCATTGCTTTTTCCCCCCGCAGGTTTTTGAGTGGGGTTTTTTCCCCCCCCCCCGCCTACTGGGAAATCCCAGTAGCAAATTTTGCCCCAGTGCTGAAAATTAGCACCTTGCACTGATTAAGGGGCAACTCGTGTGGTTTGTGGCACCGCCTGTCTGGATCCAGCTGAAGGGTTTAAAAGCAGCCATGAAGAAAAATGTCAACAGAACTTGCCTGGACCTTTTAAAAGTCTTAATCAAGCTATGGACAAATGCTTTGAGAAAAGAAAAAAAAAAATCTTAATTTTTGTCCATACTGCTTTCTTTAGTGCTCATCTGTAAGTAGGGACACTGTGATTCTCACTCTCTCTATCCTTACCTCAGGCCATGTGCCAGTAGAAAAGATTGCAGCATGGCTGTCCCTTAGACTCCAAGATATATGCTAACACACCAGAGTTTCTGCTTCGCCTTTTAGTCCCTGCTTTTTCAAACTGCTAATTATATTCAGCCTTAGACTCTGAAGATAAATAAGTTCAGTGGTCCCCAGAGAGTCCCAAGTAGTAGTTCACAGCATCACACCAAGCACACAAGTCTTGGCACAGTTGACATCATGTGTCCATAGTGCCTCAGACCTTAGCTAGAAAAAAAATATCTGACTCATCCATTTTGGAACAGGCGACATACTCCAGGTCAGTCAGTGGTTACTGTCAACTCTCAGCTCTTTTGCCTCCACTAAATATACACAGTGAACTTTAGTCTGACCACATGCACATCACTTAGTTGCAGGCCTGCCATGAGCATAAATGGTTTACATTAGAGACAAGTTTGCTTTCTATTATTTTCTTGTCCAGAATCAGTAGAAACAACAATATGTGGCACTTTATCTCAGCAGGAGAAGAGGAGTGAAACAAATCTACGTGGCCATCCCTTCTTATTTCACAACTTATTTAGTGGATCCCATACTTTCATAGGAGTCTACCTATACGATGGAATGTATATTATTGTTGCCCAGTGCATCCTGACAATATATTTATATTGCAAAGAGAAAAGAGCAGCAGTGAAGACTGAGTTAAGCAAGAAAACACTAGTAGTACTGAAAGAAGTAGTGCGTAAGAGCTGTGTAGGGCAGTATTACTATGGCACCTTTCCCACTGAAGCCACTTACCATGGTACTTACCATAACAGGGGATTACGCCCTGTTGTTCCAATTGCATCAATAAGTGCAATTGTTCAACATAGCCTAGTCCAAACCCAGAGGATGAATTGTGCAGACAAGATAACAGAAGGATTGTAAAAACAAAGCTTAAGATTTGTCATCAAAAGGTGAAGCTGGTAGAGGAACTGGAGGGGCGGGGAAGAGGATGGGAGAGCAAAATTACAAGTAAGGGAAAATCCTACAGACAGCAGCCAGCCCCCAGACCGAGAACAGACCAAAACGCTGAAACAGACTCAAGGGATCACATCTCAAGCCTAGGAACAGGCATAATTTTTTACTGGACTGCCTGTGCTCACCTTTAACTAGATACCTAAAGAGTCCATCTTTTTTTTTTTTAAATGCATTGTCCATCCTTGTACAGCTGCTCACTGCAGCGAGGACTGCATAAGGGACCTGACCGAATTACAGAGCTCCTGCTGGGAGCCGCGTTTGTGACTGGCTGTAGAACTACACCAGTGCCCTCTTGTGCTTTGAAGGGACAATGCCAGTCACTCCTAACAGCACATTTAGAGAGACCAAGAAGGGCATATTTTTGAGGGAAAAATTATTTGTTTCAAGTGCCAGCCTGGAAAGGCAGGCCAGGTTCTTTGGGTAGATGCAATATCTTTTATTAGACCAACTAAACAGTTGGAAAAAAATTTCTTTGCTAGCTTTCGGGCACAAACACCCTTAGTCAGGCCTGAAGAAGGGTGCTTGTGCCCGAAAGCTTGCAATTAAAGAATTGTTTTTGCAAAAATCTAGTTGGTCTCATACACGATATCACCTCTACCATGAGTTTTGATTCCTTTTGCCTTTAGACCAATATGGCTATAACCTGGATACCTTAGTCAGGCAGGTGTTTGTGCCTGAAAGCTTGCAAAGAACTTTTTTCCAACTACGTATTTAGTTGGTCTAATAAAAGCCATCACATCTACCCGAAGAACCTTGTCTGCCTATGGCCTTAGACCAACACAGCTACAACCAACAACCCTGCAGCATGGAAAGGAGATTTTGAGTTGATAGTACAGTGAAAGAAGTAGCAGGTCAGCAAGGGTCATAATCATTCTCTCTCTCATTTCTTATTGCTTTGCTAGACTGGAGGTGTGGAAAGAAATGGGGGAGAAATCACTGCTACTCTCAGTCAGGCTGGAATGCACCCTCTCCCCCAGCGCTGGCTCTGCCCACTTTGCTGAAGTTATTGAAGAAATGAGATGGGCTCTAGCAAGCAAAGAAACCTCATTACTATTTGGACACAGACTATCTCCCAGGGGTAGGGTGACATGTGCCGGTTTGACTGTGACAGTCCCAGATTCTGTAGGCCAGTCCTGGCTGGCTAGTCAAAAGTCCTGGGCCAAAATCTGGTGGGGAGGTGGAGCAGCATGGTGTAACAGGCAGGTAGGGGGCAGGTGCTGCTGTGTGGGAGCAAGGAATGTAGAGACCTCAGATATGGCATCTTAGATAGGGTAATCACACGTCCTCCCACCGTGCTTGTTTGGGTTAGTGTCTAATGTGCATACAAACACACTATGAAAATGGTCATGAGCTACTAAATGCAGCTTCTCACCCCAAGTACCTCTAGAGAAAGCATTATGTGCACATGCCCCCTAAAACAGCCACATTCTTATTCTAGCCATCCTTTATTATGTTTGTCCATATAATCATATATATTTTATTTGTATACAAAAATTCCTTTCATGGAAAGGAGAAACATTTGCCATTAAAATAGAGCGATTATGCCAAGAGTATATTACAACTGTACAACCCCCCCAAAAATCTACAGCAGCTAGTTACAGAATATCAGTAGATAAATGCTTATTTTACCCCTACCACAGCTAATCTTAAATGAACTAATAAAGTAGAACTTCTAAATTTAAAAAAACAAGATACAATACTAGTAAGAACAGTAATATCATACTAATACAAAAGCTTGCATAATAGATATTCACAGTGTTTGTAAGATACAGGTTGAATTGCTCACCATCTAGGTAAGAAAAAAATGGGTCTTTTCTCCCCTTTGTATACATCTGTGATCCTGCATCTATAGTAAAGGAGAACTGTACAGTCCCACAAGAGAAGACAACCCATAATTTGGAGTTATATCACTCACCACTATGAATAAATAAAGATATATATACACATATATATATACACATATATATATATATATATATATATATATATATATATATATATATATATATATATATACACACACATATACACACACACACACACACACACACACACACACACACGTAAACACGTATGCATACACACCAGTAGTATGCAGCAGATTCACATTCAAGATTTATCAATTTTTTAAAGAAATAAAAAAGGTTTCACCAGTTTCTGTAAGCCAGAGAAGCTAAACAGATAGCACTTGAAGAGTGGTAGCAATAGTTTAAAATCTGTATAGAAATACTGTTTTCTCATAGTCATACTAAAAGTTACTGGGACCTTGTTCCAACACAAAAATCAATTATAAAATGTAAAACTTTCCAATTCTAATAGCTTCATCTTTTTAATACAAACAGATCAATACAATACAAAAGGTTCCTAAGTCATTATGATGACATTTTGCATTCTTTGTGCTTCCTTGTTGGTTTGTTTTTTTCAAAATTGGTGGTCTCAGAAGTGGATTTATGAAACTTGTATTAGTAACAGAACCTGTCTCAGAAGTGGCAGTGGTTGTCCCATGCCCTCTTTCCCAAGTGCTGCTGGTTGTAGAAAAGGGAAGACATAACACAGAACCAAGTAAAGACAGACAGCCTCCCTCTTGTGACATGGATAGGAGTAGTTGTTTTTTTTGTCACATAGCATAATCCTCTCAGAGCCTTCTACATTCACCCCAAATACACACAATGAATCAACTATAAACACAACATCAGGAACCCTAGATTGTCTTCCATCCCCCTATGAATGCACTAACCAAAGCTATTATTGGACACTATCACTGGCTACTCTAGCCACCCCCCAAAATCTACTTCCTCCATGTGTGCCTCCCAAAATGAGAAAGTGAATTCATAGAGAATTCTTTATGACCCAAGTAGAGGTGATCATGCCTGAACATGCACACTTTAGTCGCACTTCCTTCATGAGGAGCCAATCAATTAGCATGCTTATGTTATTTCTTTGGGAAAATAAACTCTTGGAAGCACTGGACTCATTTCCTAAACAACTTAAGGATGAGTAATGTGTTTTAGGAATCAACACTAGCAGGTCCGTGGTCATGTTAAGGGACTGACAGTTCCTAGCATGTTGCTCTGAAATGCAATTAAAACAGAAATACATTTGGTTGTAAGTTAAAGGGAAGAAAACTAAGAAAACTCCCAGGGCAGCTGACGTTGCACCGGGCAAAGTTAAAGGCACAACTTCCATTCATTTTCAAGAAAGCAGCACCTTCTATAGCACAGACGTTTAGCACTTCCACCACACTTGCAGAGGGACTAAGATGTACTGCAGGAGAAAACTGACAGCTGTCAGCACCCTGCAGGAAAAGTGAACTCAGTGACCAAAACGTTGGACTTGAGTGCTAACAGCATGAAATACGAGGGAACGCCAGGAAATACAATGTTTCTTTTTTAGATCCATGTGGAATCAGCAGTCCTTCACGTAATTAAATGGCTTATTAAACAAATTAGGTGTTTGGATCCATCTGTCTTCTGGTATTTAAAAAAAAAAAAAAAGTAGCATCAATGCTCATGGTGCAGGCCACTTTAGTTTTGTGCTGAGTAAAAAGACAGATATTTTAGTCCCAGCATATGTTAAAAAAATAAAGTGCTACTCTAATTCATTTGCACTTCAGTCAGGTTTGTAGGTTATGACACTACCTAAGAGATCACTTGACAAGGGAACAAGGTGGTTTATGGTCACCTGTAAGAACCAAAGTGATTACATCATGTGTTAGTGAGGTATATATAACATCTTTCATTACCAAGATAAGCTGTCCCATGCTTTAAGAGCTCCCCAAAACCTGACTACACCACAAACTCTTCTGGGAGCTGGTCTTCTCCCAAAAGATCCAGTGACAGGCAGTTCATGGATCTCTTGCCATAGAGGGCAGACTTGGTTTTGCAGTCTGTCGTGGAGTAAACGCAACCATAGCTGGCCAACTTATCCTCCAGAGCACAGCCAAATGTGTAGCTGTGGGATGTGTCCGAAGATAACATGGTGCTTACTGGTGGATGCCGATGTTTATAAAGACGGATATCATCCAAACTCTGGCTGTGCTGGTCTGGGCAGTTCCTCCCCTTGGGCTGTCCCACCTGCCAGGTCAGTAAGACATGCATGAGAAAATGGTTGTGCGCTCAGGAACAGCCCTCATATAGCTTAGAGATGCTCACTACTACTGCTTATCAGATGTTCAAAGTGTTCCAAGTTCCCTCAAACCAACCCCATCAGGTTTCCTAAAAACATTTTTTTAATGATGCTGTGGGGCATTAGGAAACTGAATTCAGTCAGCTGCCCTTTTATTTCCTCCAGCTTCTGATCTCTGTGTGCTGCATCCCCAGTCCTGATTACAAGGAATGAAGCATTTGACAGGACTAACGACTGGCTGAAATGACACTTTTTGGCAGAGCTGGTCTGGTCAGCCACTGGCAAGATATTTAAAAATAAATAAATAAATAAATAAATAATTAAATAAAAGGAAGAAAAAATTATTAGAACATTAAAACGTTACAAGGTAAAGCACTGAAGTGACGGTGTAGCTGTGATGGTCCAGGAGGTATGAGAAGCCAGAGTTCACGGGTGGAATCTTTTACTGGACTGACTACATGGGTGGCAGACATTTAGACGAGCTTTCAAGTATTGCCGTATCTTTCCTCAGGTTTGTGATAAAAGATAAAAAAGGAAGGTTCAGAAAACACTTTGAAAGTGTTGGGCTAATGTGCCGAAATTCTATACAAGTGCCAAGAAGAGTCAATTAACAGATTATAGGAAAAAATGGAAAAAACAAAAGTGAACCAATAGTAATAGTAATTTTTAGAGGCATGTTTAGTCTTGCAGAAGCAGCAGCAACTTGGCCTTTATTGATGAATTACTGATCAGCTGAAACACTGCCCAACTCTACCAGCTGATCTTTACTGTCCTGGGTTTTATATAAATTATTCCTGAAATTAACTCTAGGATTAATTTTAGGAATATTAAGCCAAACTAATTTTTCAGTTCATTAGATCTCTTCCCCACGTAGTGCCAGAAGAGATCATAGTGAAAATGCACACGTGACAGAGATTTCAAAAGCACTTAGCCTTTGGCTTGTTTGCTTGCAAAGGCAAAAAATAGGAGCAGTTAGCCACCCACAGCACAGTTCTGCTGAAAGGCTAGCCATAATGCACTTGTTCATTTGCACACCATGTAAATAAGTTCCAAAGCAAGTAGCATACTGATCATTCATGTTATATGACCACATATGTCATCTGACCACATTTTAACCATAGGTTAAAAGAAGTAGCTATGAGAAAAGTGTTACAGAAATATTCTTATAAAAACTTAAAAGGTATCAGAATTTGGAACGGCATGCTGACTAATGGTAGAAAGGACTGTAAATGTGCATAGCAAAAAAAAAAAAAGAGACTGACTGTAAAAAGACCCCCTTATTCAAGGTATCTTCTCCCTATGTGTTTGAGCCACTTAAATTCAGTGCAGTCACAGGATTTTGAAATAGTCTCACATATTAAAAAAAATTCCAATTGGTGATTTAAAAACAAAACAAAAAAACTGTTGACACTATGTCCAGGAAAAGAAAAGAAGAGAGTCATCTTGGGTAAAAAGGCCAAGAAGTAAATTGCAGACCCTGCAAATTAGAGGGAAGAGAGAGAGAGAAGCAGGTGCCCTCTTTCTAGCTGGTCCATTTGATCTGGTGTGTCACACAGGTAATAAACAGAGAACCTCACAATAGCAGAGTCACTTCCATGCTTTTTTCCTTCTAACTACAGCCACGCTTCGAAAAATAAAGTTGAGAGAGGACTGTAAATAAAAGATTTTTCTCATGGAGCAGCACAGACTTGCTTCCTATACAATGGGCATGTCTACACGTGCTCCTACAGCACCGTCATTACTGCGCCATCATTTAGTACTTCCTTTTGAAAGGAAGGTACTTTTGAAACTACTAAATGACAGTGCAGTAACAGTCTGTACTGTGCCGCACTGGCAGTGCATGGTTATTTTTAGACCCAATGTCACCGTAGCAAGGCACTATACCGAAGAAGGATGTCGCTATGGCGACGTAGCTGTGATGGCATGGTTTATGCCTGCCAACGCTACGTGGCCATAGCATATTGCTACTGTGACGTAGCATCATGTTTAGATACGCCACTATGTGCCCTTTTGCTCTGCATAGTTTCCTTTTCACAGAAGTTGGAAAGGAAAAAAAAAAGATGTAATTTTTTTTTTTTTTTTAGAAGCACACAACAATCAAAGAACAAGTTGTGACTAGAGATGAAGCAAAACCGGACCCACAGATTTGAATCTCTTGTAACTTCAGGAGTTTGGAAAAGATGGAGTTTGCATCTCAGATCCAAACCCAATTGTATGCTCTTGACTTTAGGTTGGGATCCAAACCATGAAGTCGCCCGTTTTCTCCGCTGTCTAGCAGCGTAAACATCAGAAAAAGACAGCTTGCAAGATTTCAGTGTTGCTTACTTCAAAACTTTCTAAATCCAAATGCTGCTTCCACATTCAACTTCTAGTAGAAATCAGTGGCTAACAGCTGGTCTCAATTATTCCTGTGTAAATCCAGTATCACCTTAGTGCTCTGATTTAAAGCAGTGCAAATTAGACTATTGTATGGATCGACCCACCTGACCGTTTTTCCTTCTCACCTGGTGAAGGGATTCCACACTTTGACCTCTCATTTTTATCAATGTGACTTGTACCACAGAGAGAGACTTCTGATTAATGGCTGCAGAGAAGAAAAATGAAGCAGAGATCATTATAAATTTGCACAGGTTTGTGGGAAAATACCACACTTCCTCAAATAATTATGCCCAACTAGTTCTGTATCATCCAAACCAGAAAGTCACTTGACTGTTACCTGCAAAAGCCAGTGAGCTCTGCTCTCTAATATTCATGTATCTTTAACTTTAGTATTGATTCCAAAGTTCATAATTAGAAAGACAGCATTATAAGGGCTATATTTCTTTCTATTGGTTGGTTTCCTCGTCATTCCAATCTCACCCTCTTTTAGGTGACAGACTGATAAAACTTTTAGGGCCAGAGAGAATCACTGGAATCATTTAATTTGGACTTCCTGAATACTACAGACCACAGAACCTCACCCAGCCATTGCTGCATCTAGCTTAGCAACTGCTTTTTCTGCAGTAAATTATATATGGCAAGCTAAATTCTTTGGTTACCAAAGTTTTAAAAAGTTTTCAAGAATCTCTCTCTGCGCTGTCACTTGAATAAAGCCCAATTACATTTTTGGATAAGCTGAAGGGGAAAAAAAAACAGGCCAGCAGGGAAGACAATAGTGCAACAGGGTCTACCATTTTACACTTCTATATAACCTGACTTCAAATTTTGTCTCGAAGTCATAAAAGGAGACAACAACTGTAAAGCAGAGCTGATTACACCTCCCTACCTGCTGCTTAAGCTTCTCATTTGGATTATGCTGCACTTGCCAACCTTGAGAAACACTTCATGAAACCTTAAGAGAATCACCACGTGAATAGAGAAGACTCCCTCACCTGGGCAACTAGCAGTGTCTAGAGCCAGAGGATGACTTTCCTCAGCCGCCCGCATCTGGTTTCTCTCTAAAGGAGCATCAACAGGCATCTCCTCTAGCTCGTCCACAGTCAGTTCAACCTCTGCAAGAGACGAGAGAGCTGTTAATATCATCTTTCTGCCCTTCCAAGCCATTTTAAAATGTCATTACTTCCTTGTTCTGCTGCCAAAGAAGGCTGCTACCACCTAAAGTTCTCTACTCCTCACCACCATCTTGAGAATCATCTTCAGCTCTCCCTTTGCTTCCGCTGTCAATGCCAGAGCTGCCATAGCTGATGGTTGAGCTACATGATTTTTCCTTTCGATGTACCCGATCGATGCTGAAGGGCTCATCCACTGACATTTCCACTGATATCCGGTGCCTTGAGTCAGCCTCAATGCCCGATGTGTGCGAGCTGCCATGGCTCCCTGTGGACTGGCGAGACAGACGATTGTTCCTCCCACTGCCCCCACTGCTGCCACTGCCATGGGAATGCTTATCCGATGGGTCAAGGTCCATTTCCAGAGTGTCACTGATATAGGATTCCCGATAACGTTTCTTCTCTGCACAGTCAAGAAAGAAAGAACCAAAAGAGGTTAAACAAAGTTAGCCAAGAGCAAGAGTCAAGGCAAAGGAACTCAGTCAGTTCTGGGATCTGAGTGAAACCATGTTCAAGAAGGGGTAGGACTCCCAATAAAGGAGTTTATCTTGCATTTAATATGGGACCATAGCATCTACTGCTTTTCCAGTGCAACAACCTGGTATGGACTGTGGGGTTTTTGCCTTCCTCCGTAGAGGGGGGCATGGCCCTTTACCTGGGATTTCCTGAGCATATATTAACAACCTTTTATAGAAGCAGGATGTTGGCTGCCATGGTTCCCCTGGTTTACCTGTGGCAGGTTAGGGTGTTAGGTCTTGTTGTGCCAGGGTTGGTAGTGGTTTTACAAGGAGTTTAGATTATGGATTTGTATAGGATGGTTTGGACAGGGATCTTGCCTCAGGCAGGGGACTGGACTAGGTGACCTCTGTAGGTCTCTTCTAGGTGGAATTGGATGAAAGAGTGGCACCATCAACCTGAGAATATAATTTTGACTGAGGCCCTCTCCACAACTTTCTAGAGAGAGTTCTGGGATGACAGGGACAGAGGACAGGAAGGGATGGAGGCAGTCTTGTTATTCTAGGCAACATCATACGATCCCTCTCATATATGTATTAAGTATCATTCATCTTGAAACTAGCTAGGCTTCCATTGTTCCCACTGCTCGTATTAAAAGGCAGTGCACTGAGGGTTAGAAACCTCCTTCTTAAAACTTCCTGTCTGAATTTATTCATGGCCATTTTACACAAATTTATTCTTGTGCCAGCACTGTCCTGCCCTTCCAGTCCAATTCTTGGCATTTATTTCCCCAAAGTATTTCTGGACAAGTCATGCCCACTGTCAACCTCTATCCTGCAAGGCAAAACAAGTCAAGCTCTTCTAGTCTCCACTCACAAGACAGCCTCCCCATTCCTCACACCTGTTTCAATCCGAGTTCATCTTCCTTGAACCTGAGTGACCCTAACCACACAAAGTATTCCAGATGGGGTCACCCCCATTCCTTGCACAAAAAGACTAAAACTTCACTTGCTAGGATCACGTTTGCCTCTCTCACACATGCACTGCATTGAGGACTAATGGCTGAGACGCATCTAATTCACCCTGGGCCTTTCTCAAATGTAGCCCAACAAGATGGGAATGCTCTGCCTTTTGTTGTTTGCCTGAAGAAAATGGTGGGTTACAAATCACTGATTGAGAAAGGTTTCTGACAGATACTGCTATTGGGTAGAGATCTCATTTGTGACCACCCCAAGGTTTGGATGAGGGGCAGGGTCTGGAGCCTGGCCCCATCACTCCCCTGACCCCATTCTCAAACACTTAGTTTTGAATGGAGGAATCAGTCCTTGAACATAAGGGGTCCATATTTTCCTCTATAGTAGAATAAAGGGCCTGAAAAAGGGCAGGTTCTCTTCAGCCAGCCATGCTCCACATCTGGTCTATCAATCCCCAATGTAAAAAAGAGGTTGAGGGAAAAAACCTGCCTAAGATGATTTGTTCCATCTACGCAGGGGACCATGGTCAGGAGCCTTACTTCAGGGTGCCCTTATGACTACTGTAGGTAATATGACAGGCAATACTGAAGCCCAGAATCAGAACGTGCCAAGCATCATCTCCACCTACTGTACTCACCCAGTGCCTCATCACCACAGGATCTGGGTGCCTCGCAATCTTTAGCATATTCACGTTGGGACACGCTAAAGACTTGCCATTATCACCATATTACAGGGAATGAGCAAAACCATAGAGGGACTGAGTGAGTGACAGGGGAGACCTGGTACTGTTAACAGTCTGGGCCAAGCACTGTTAGCAAGTGTTTTGATGGCCTGCTTTTAGAGGAGACCACGGTTCATATCTCAAGTCAGGCTAATCTGTCTGTGCCTCACCCCTGACCAATGAGATTAGGCAGCAAAACTCACCTCTCAAGTCTCCCATTCTGACAGCACAATAACAAAGGGAGGCAGCAGGTGGCCCATTTCCATCTACCTCACCTGAAGGCTCGCTAAACCCTAAAGCTGACCCCAACCCACCTTCCTTCAGCCACCTAGAAATGGAAACTGATCACCATCAAAACTTGCCAGGCACCGCTCAGCGAGTCAGTGCTGGTCCCAGAACAGGCTTGTCCGTATATAAGCTACCACCACATTCTTCGCTTCCTGCTGTCCCCTACCCACACTCTAATACAATAAAGAGCTTCATCCATCTGGCTGTCTGCCCCTAATGCTCTTGGTGCACTCCGATTGGTTACTGAAACAACCAGAGTGCTCCAAGAGCGTTACAGACAGGAGGTGGCAGTGACAGCGCCCCACCATGATGGTGGGAATGGAGCGGGGGGGGGCGAGGCCAGTGCCCCCCCCAACCCTGGAGGCAGTGGCAGCACAGGGAGCTGGCAGAGGGGATGGCAGGGCAAGCTTCCCCCCAGCCCTGCTCCTGGGAGGCAGCAGCAGCATGGGGGTGGGGGGAGGTGGGACGGGGACTTAGGGTTAGCAAGCTTCTCCCCCCTCCATTCCACCTGCCTCCCCACCAATCATTCTTGACATGCTAGTATACGCATAAGCACACAATACTCAGGAATGCTAGCCACCTCAGACCTGTCACTGCCGATAAATACTGGGCTCAACTGCACACATTGTATAACTGAGATTAGTGGAAGAGAGGAATGTAAACCCTAGAGTAAGAAGGTATGGCACTGGTAAGGAAAAGGAACAAAGAAGAAAAAAAAAAAAAGAGTGAGCTTGAATCAGAGAATTGGGTGGGTGCCTGGCTCACTGCATCTCATCTTTCCCAAGTGCGCAGTAGACTGACAACTAAATCAACTGAAGTCCTCAGTGAAGGCATTTAGAAAATGAGAAGTGATGCAGTGAACTGATTTATTTGTGGGTGTAATTTAATATCCGTATGCTGAAGGCCTCCAATTTCCCTTGCAAGGCACACAACTACATCCCTGCTCTACCAACCATTAAATGATGTTACTTTGGACTTCTCCACATTTATGCTAACCTCGATCGGAGGCCCAGAGTTCTGGATATCAAAGGTAACTGGACCCTCCCTCCCTACATTAATAGTCTCATGATCTCCAATGTGGGATTTATCTGCCAAGATGCTAAGTATCCCCACTGTGCATCTACAACATCCCCCTATTGCAAGGGGAATGTTGCACGTAGATTTTCCTCCAGCATCTTATTTTCAGCAAAGGAGTGGTATTTAAAATACAAGCCTCAGTGACTTACAATGTTATAATGTTTTAGATCTGTGTAGTCCTAACTGACAAAATGGTCATGGCTATTGTTTCAGATACAAAACCTGAAAGTCAGAGATTTGTGCAGGCTACTCTGTGCACAAAAAGCCCCTTTATCCCCCTCTTAAATCTCCATAGCTAAAATCACCTCCCAACTAAAGCTGAAATAAGAGGGAAGAGACCCTGATGAGAAGCTCATGTCCCACTTCAAATCCCATCAACAACATACTACAATGCCAGATTTGTGGCTGACAGAAGGTAACAATAAACTGGGCTGCTTTATAGTGGCCCAAGTTTGTTTGTTAATGGTGGAAGAGCTCAGGCAGCGTGAAGCTATCTGGGCTCTCCAGCCTCCCTGGGGCAGGAGCTCTTCAGGCTTAAGGGGCTGTAACAGGCATCGCTTCCGAGCCAAGTTGTGGCCCGCTCACCTGTTCCTGCGGCAACCGCCCGCCTTCTCGCCTGCCACGTCTTGATGTTAATTAATTAATTAGCGGGAGGCTGCCCATTATAATGCCTCGATGCCGGGGGGGGGCGCTCTGCGGCTCCAACCTCCCCTAATACCGCAGCCCAAGCCTCGCAGATATAAGTGCTGTCATCTCTCTTCTGCCCCCTTTCGGAGACTCACTATGCTGCCCCCTTTTTGGGGCTCCCTATGCCCACACTTGGGCCCAATTGCCCCTCTCTGGGGCTGGGGTCTGTGCCCCTATAAACTGCGCCCTCACTGGCGTCTGGCTGTGCCCCGCTTGGGCTCACAAAATGGCCCCCGTCCTGGGAGCTTGCCCTGCCCACGCTGGGGCTTCAGAAATGCCCCTCCCTAGGGCTGGGTCTATACACCCCGTATGCTGCGCCCTCCTGGGCGCCGGGGTCCCTGCACACTGCTGCAGGTCCCTATAAGTCCTATGCCCCCACTTGGGCTCAATCTCCCCTCTCTGGGGCTGGGGTCTATGTACCCCGCACGCAATCCGGGGTCTCAGTCCCCCCGTCTGCAACCCACCGGTTGCGCCCGCGACCCGCTGGCCGCGCTCCTCGCCACCAGTCGCTCACGCACTGGAGTGCAAGCTGCGCCTTCCCTGGCGCTATTCAAATAATGCACCCTCTTGGCGCTAGGGCACCCCACACTCTCTGGGGTCCCTGTGATTGAGGCCTCCTCCAACCCCTACAGCCTCACCCAAGCCTCCGGGCGTAATAACAGAGCCAAACAAACACAAGCCTCCTGGCTGTAACACAAACATAAAGCCCCCTGGCTAAACCTTTAGTGCCCAATCCTCTCAGGGCTATCATGAGCTGTACTTGCCCCTCAGACTTCTCCCCATAGCTTGGCTGAGTGAGCTCCTGCCTCTCCGGCTGCTGGCAGAGAACTGCCAGCCTGGCCTCAGCCCTGGGCTTTTATAAGGGGCAGGCCCTGCCCCCTTCTGGCCAGCTGACTCCCATTAGTTGCCCCAGCAACCTGCAGCTGTCCCCCTTATGTTCGGCCAGGGCTCTCTCCCAAGCAGTTTTCACTCCTTAGGAGCCAGGCACTGACGTGCCCTGCGACGGGCCCAACTCCTACACACCTCAGACCTTCCCCATAAGCCCTGGGAGCGCTTGCCTCACTTCCCCTGCTTACCCCTCCTTACACGTGTGGGCAAGTAAAGCAGTCGGGGTTTTGGGGTACATGTCTGCTGGGGGAGGGGGGGGGGGGAGAATTCCTCCATAGAAGATAGATCCTCCCACTCCATGCTTGTAGGCACACCCGAGAAATCCCTTGCAGAATCACAGAAAATTAGGGTTGGAAGGGATTTCAGGAGGTCATCCAGGGGCAGGCAATTATTTTGGGCAGAGGGCCGCTTACTGAATTTTGGCAAGCCATCAAGGGCCACATGACAGGCAGCCAGGGGCAGATAAATATTAATTTTCTAAATTTTTTTAGGGGCCCTGCAGGCTGGATAGAATGGCCTGGTGGGCCACATCCAGCCTGCAGGTCGCATTTTACCCACCCCTGATCTAGTCCAACCCCCTGCTCAAAGCAGGACCAGCCCCAAGTAGATCATCCCAGCCAAGGCTTTGTCTAGTTGGGCCTTAAAAACTGCCAAGAACAGAGCTTCTACCATCTCTCTAGGTAACCCGTTCCACTGCTTCACCACACCCCTAGCGAGATGGTTTTTCCTAATATCCAACCTAAACTTCCCTTGCTGCAACCTTGAGACCATTGAGCCTTGTTCTCTCATCTGTCACCACTGAGAACAGTCTCCATCCTCTTTCGAACCCCCCTTCAGATAGTTAAAGGCTGCAGAAGGATTTCCCCAGGCATGTCTGCAAGTCTGGAAGGGGGAAAAGTGCGAGTCCTACCCGCACCTCTGCACTTGAAGATGTATGCAAGGGGAAATCTCTCCCCCCCCCCCCGTGCGGGTCTGCAAGCGTAGAGGTGGAGTGCAAGTCCTTCCTGTCGTGCTTGCAGATATGCACAGGTCTGCGAGTGCAGAGGGGGGAGTGTAATTTTCTCCCCCGCCCACATACACTTGCAGACCTGCATGAGGGGAGGGGAAGACCCCCTGGCAGGAGGATTTCCCCACATGCACCTGCAAATGTAAAAGGGGAATCCCTGTTTGAGTCCCCACCCCCTTATCTGAGGATGTATGCAAGGAAATCCCTTGCAGATTTTCCCATGCATGTATTTTGGGGGGGGGGGGGGGGGGGCTGGAGAGTAAGCCCCTGGGGAAATTCCCTTCAGGGGATTTTCCTGCTCCCCAACATATGGGGGGGAGGGGAGTGCATCTGCAAGTGGGGGGTTTTCCTTGGCTTGTAGACATGTCCCAAGCTGGGGCACAGCAACTAGGGACATCTGTAGTTTGCACTAGAGTTTATCATGGCACCTTAATGGCATGTGTAGATGCTCAAACTGCTGCAGTCCAGGGTGCACATGAAGAATCTGTGCCCAGGGCTGCAGCACTTTGAGCTGGGGCAGAGCATTAGGTGGCGGAGGGGCTGGCTGGGGCACAAGAATGCCCCAGCATGTGGAGCCCTGTCTGGCCCCCTGCTGCCTGAACTGACTAGGTGCAACATATGCCTGGGTCAAAGTTTACACGTGCATTTAGGAGCACTTAAAAGTCTTCATCGAAATGGATGATTTAAAGCTACCCTAGGACAAAAGAATATGGAGAATTCCAGTGCAGAAGAACGTTATCCCAAGTATAAGGTAAAAACACCCACAAACACATTCTCATTGCAAACTGGATTACCATGGCACCTGAATCAATCTTAAAAAGAAAAACAAATAGTATTTTTATTTTACAGAAGTTCTGTGGGGGAGGAGGGGAACAGGTGAGATAGTTTTAATTAAAACTAAACAGTATGGGTTAGGTAGTCTGAAGAGCACTTGCTACTTGTGCAAAAGGCTGTATAACAGGTTTATTAGGTTTGATGCTACTTTCATACAACCCAGCAGCAAAGCACCCACTGACTTCACTGGTATAGGAGGAAGCCCTCCATATGAAAGTTCCATTTATATTAAGAAACTCATCTTATTGCTAATAACACTTGTCAACCACGGTGTGAACTGGTATAAAATAATTGCAAAATACTAGCACTAGAGAAAAAGGACAAACCTCAACATTTTCAACTACTCTGATCCAGGGGGAGCTTATTAACAGTGACTCCATTTTTTAGAGTATTCAGCACCTGAAATTATTTAGATGGGGGGAAAGAGAGGGGCAACTAGTTTTTTGGGCATGCAGTGAAGTTGTTAGGAGTTTGTGCTCATCTCCCAGGATCAAGCTCAAAGGGAACCCCCCTCAGGGAATGGGGAAGAAATGTCAAAAGCAGGAGAGGAAGTGTGCCTAGTGGGTCACGAGATCCCAAATGGGCTTTTGACAGTTTCAATTTTTTCCAACCCTGATGCATCATTTATTTGTATTAGGAACTTATTTGTATCATATTAGACAAAGAGTTCATCTAGCGGAGTATTCTGGATGTGATGGTGCCCGGTACCAAATAGCAACTAAAGATCAGCAAGGACTTAAGGTAATTTTGAAGTCCTTTTGTGGTTCTGATCCAGTTTTATAGAATAAACTCTCTTTTCCTACACACTTACACTGAAACATAATACAGTGTATTTAGGAAAAAAATGTTAAAGCCCACCCAAACCTTGTTTTTTCTTGCAGAAAAAAAAGGTATACAACCCTCATATGACAGTTATGGAATATCCTGCCCATATTGGTTTTATTTATATTGTTATGACATTCTTATCACTGGCAGCTGTTGCATGCCATTGAATGGTCAAGTCCTCAGTGACATCCTTTATGCACTGCAACTAGAATTAACGAATATCACAAGAAAGGGAGAGCACAGCAGTCACCATGCTAGAAGAGATGAATGGTGCCAGCTATTTTGAGTGGAATTTCACTAATGATACTAGCCCTAGTTTTATCACTCATCTCACTTAGCAGTGCTCAGCTCCAGTGAGCACTCTAAGCAGTAGGGATTGTATTGTCCAATTAGGAAGGATTGTATTGTCCAATTAGGATACCACTAAGAGAAATTTTTTCCTAATCACTGCTTCAGGGCCTATGCTGATCCCTAGAACGAAAACATGTTGCTCTCATTTTTGTCATACTTCATCTTAGGGACTCGAATTTATATGCAATTAGATGCTATAAGCCTGTTAGAAACATGAGGATCTATATTACAATATGGTTATGAAAACATGTTTTGCCTAGGGAGACTCCTAAAGGTATTAGCCATTTAGTGACTGCTTGCATATAAGCAATTGTTTGATTTCCACTGAACCTTGAGTAATTGAAGACTGTTTCCCAATTCAAATCTTGTTCAGAACTTGGTAGGCCCTCAAAAATATCTTGAGGCCATCTCACAATTCCTAGTGAGAAAAAACCAAGTTATGACTCCCCACAACCCTCCATCACATACCTTCAGCCTCCTCCAGCTTTTGGATTTGCTTCAGCACTGGCTGGATGTTGAGAAAGAGTCTGTGACTGTTGCTAAGGAGCTGCAACAGATGCCGTGACCTGAACGGACAACCTGTATAGTAAACCAATTTCCGTGCAGAAGGCAAACCATCGGGCTGGATTTCAAATTTTTTCCCCTGGGAAAAAGAGGTGGGAGAGCGTTGAAAGGAAGCAGGTTTTCAGTCATTTGTGTAGTAGAGGGGCAAGAGATGCACCATTTTTAACTTAAACTGGTAACAAAAAAAAAAATGCTTAGCACAGACACTCAGACAAAACCAATAGCTTTCCCAGGTTCCAGGACAACCCCCACCGCCAGCCAGATGGCAGGCATTCTGCAACACTCACCAGAAACGCAAGTTTCCCAATGTGTGACCAAGGAAAGTCATAGAGGAGTTGACGGACATGGTTCACCTCCTGCAACATATCAAACTCACAATGACACAGGGACTGGCAAAGAGGGGTAGAGTTTGGGATGGGCAAAGCATTCACAGACAAACAAGAATGTGAGATATGTAGTCTGTTACACACACACACGCGACATGGAAGTACAGCGGCAAGGGTGGAGGTAAAAAGGAGTGTGGAGAGAACTAGGAGTTAATGCTTTAGAACCAGGCTTTCATTTCATTACCTGATAGATGTGCATTCCTCTAAGGGTCAGTCCCAGGACAATTGTTGGGCGATCCTCCTTCTTATCCTAGAAGAACATACAGACGTCTGGGTTCAAAAAGTAAACCACACATAGGCCAAGCTCTTACTTTGGCAAGTACTGCAAACATGCAGCAGGATCATCCCCTTCAGAGGTTATCTAAATGTCATGCCTCCCTACTCCTGGTGGATTTTTTTTTTTTTAAAAAACACTGTCTTTTTGATTCTTGAAAAAAACATGATAAAACTGAACATTGCGCTTGGTTACTTCTTTTCTTGCCAAGATTGCATGCATTCCACCAAACCCCTAGGACAATGTACAGCCACTAAGATGGACTCCCACATTACTAGATGCAAAGGATGGTTAATTATTTAATGGACTCCTGCATTACTAGATTCAAAGGATGGTCAATTATTTAACCAAGAGGTTAGCTGCAGGTGATTAAAGTCAGAAGTAATATGCTGCTTCTGCTATCCCTTAGAAGGCACCCACCTCTCTGGATGACACAGAAGTAGAGACAGAGCCAACTTGGTATAAGGCCCCCCCATCCTACCTCCTGGCTGTTCCTGTTAGTAGCCCTACCACACCAGTGGCACCAACCCACAAAACAGGCTTACTCAAGTATCTTGTGATGCAGCCTTGGATTTAGAAAAAGGATGAAGAGGCTGACTGCTATTTACTGAAGGATTTATTTATATTTAAAGGTTTAAAAGGGTTACTGTGACTTCCATCCTACTGTACTGTATCAAGGCGGGTACACTCATCCAACAATGGCAACTCTATGCATTAACAAACAATTAGCTTGTGTAAAATGGGTTATAGTCCTGTGTTTTCTTAAGTAAAGTGCATCCTAGTATGTACCAATGTTGAAGGGTCCCACACCCACATGCTCTCCCTGCCACAGAAACTGATACTCCCTGGGAACAAGCAAAATAATGCCATATTATGGGAATAAAGCACAAGCCTTGACATTAGAACTTCCCCTCTTCCCACGTGGAACTCAAGACGTTAGGATCGGAAGGGACCTCAATAGATCATCGAGTTCGACCCCCTGCATAAGCAGGAAAGAGTGCTGGGTCTAGATGACCACAGCTAGATACTCATCTAACCTCCTCTTGAAGACCCCCAGGGTAGGGGAGAGCACCACCTCCCTTGGGAGCCCGTTCCAGACCTTGACCACTCGAACTGTGAAGAAGTTCTTCCTAATGTCCAGTCTAAATCTGCTCTCTGCTAGCTTGTGGCCATTATTTCTTGTAACCCCCGGGGGTGCCTTGGTGAATAAATACTCACCAATTCCCTTCTGTGCCCCCGTGATGAACTTATAGGCAGCCACAAGGTCGCCTCTCAACCTTCTCTTGCGGAGGCTGAAAAGGTCCAGTTTCTCTAGTCTCTCCTTGTAGGGCTTGGTCTGCAGGCCCTTGACTATACGAGTGGCCCTTCTCTGGACCCTCTCCAGGTTATCCGCATCCTTCTTGAAGTGCGGCGCCCAGAATTGCACACAGTACTCCAACTGCGGTCTGACCAGCGCCCAATAGAGGGGAAGTATCACCTCCTTGGACCTATTCGTCATGCATCTGCTGATGCACGATAAAGTGCCATTGGCTTTTTTGATGGCTCGTCACACTGCCGACTCATGTTCATCTTGGAGTCCACTAGGACTCCAAAGTCCCTTTCTGCTTCCATGCCACCCAGCAGGTCATTTCCTAGGCAGTAGGTATGCTGGACATTCTTCCTCCCTAGGTGCAGCACTTTGCATTTCTCCTTGTTGAATTAATTGCATTCTGTTGTTTTCCGCCTACTTGTCCAACCTATCCAGGTCTGCTTGTAGTTGTTCCCTGCCCTCCGGCATGTCCACTTCTCCCCTCAGTTTTGTGTCATCCGCAAACTTGGACAGAGTACACTTCATTCCCTCGTCCAAGTCGCTGATGAAGACATTGAAGAGTATCGGTCCAAGGACCGAGCCCTGTGGGACCCCACTGCCCACTCCCTTCCAGGTCGAAACCGACCCATTCACCACAACTCTCTGGGTGCGACCCTCCAGCCAATTTGCCACCCACCGGACTGTGTAGTCATTCACATCACAGCCTCTTAACTTGTTCACCAGTATGGGGTGGGATACCATATTGAAGGCCTTCCTGAAGTCTAAGTATACGACATCCACCCCTCCTCCTGTGTCCAGGCGTTTCGTAAACTAGTCATAAAAAGAGACTAGATTGGTCAGGCACAATCTGCCTGCCACGAACCCGTGCTGATTTCCCCTCAGCATAATTTGTCCTGCTGGGCTCTCACAAATGTGAGCCTTGATAATTTTTTCAAAGACTTTGCCAAGGCTGGAGGTGAGACTGACTGGCCTATAGTTGCCCGGGTCCTCCTTCCTCCCCTTTTTGAAAATCGGGACCACGTTGGCCCTTTTCCAGTCCTCCGGGACTTGGCCCGTGCGCCACGAGCTTTCAAATATTCCCGCCAGTGGCTCTGCAATGACGTCGGCCAGTGCCTTCAGCACCCTCGGATGGAGCTTATCCGGGCCTGCCGACTTAAAGGCATCCAGTTCTTCGAAGTGACTCTGCACCACCTCAGGGTCTACGCATGGAAGTCTGGCGCCTTGCTGCTGCCTCTCTACAACCCCAGTGAGAGACTTGTCGTGCCCCTCACTTAGGAACACTGAGGCAAAGAACTCATTGAGGAGTTCAGCCTTGTCCCCCCTGTCCGTCACCAATTGTTTCTGCCCATTTAGCAGGGGTCCTAATCCTCCCTGGGCCTTCCTTTTACTCCCTATATCTCTAAAAAACAATTTCTTGTTGTCTTTTACATGGGTTGCCATCCTCAGCTCCATGGTAGCTTTGGCCCATCTAACTGCCTCCCTACAAGCACGAGCAGAGGAGGTATATTCGTCTTTGGTGATCTCTCCCTGTTTCCACTTTTTATGTGCTCCCTTTTTGGCCCTTAGGCTGCCCTGGATTTCTCTGGTCAGCCAGGGAAGCCTCCTGGCCCCTTTCCCTCTTTTGCCTCGCTCGGGGATCGTCTTGCTTTGTGCCCGAAGGATCGTTTCCTTAAGGCACAGCCACCCTTCTTGGGCTCCCATCACTTCAAAACTCCTACTCTGCAGTGCGTCCTTGACTAATCCCCTGAGTTCATTGAGATCAGCTTTCCTAAAGTCTAGCACTTTCACCCTACTAGTTACCCTACCCACTCAACGTCTTATAGTGAATTCTATTATTAGGTGATCACTGTCCCCCAGATGGCTACCGATCTGGAGGTCCGCTACCATGTCATCTCCCGTTGCCAATACCAGATCCAGTATGGCATTCCCCCTAGTGGGACCATGTACCTCCTGTGTCAGGTGGAGGTCCTGTACACAGGTTAGAAACCTGCGTGAGCGGTGGAACTTTGCTGTCTGTGACTCCCAGCAGATGTCCGGGTAGTTTAGGTCCCCCATGACTACCGCCTCTTTAGCTTTTATGGTCTCCGAGAGTTGCCTCAGGAGCCCCGAATCTCTTTCTTCCCCTTGATGTGGGGGTCTGTAGCAGACCCCTACCACCAAATCCCCTTCTCCTTGCCCCCCATATAGCCTAACCCACAATCCTTCTACTTCCTCATCCTTGGATTCTGTCTTGATGAGGGTTGATGTATATTGCTCATTGACATAGAGCGCAACCCCTCCCCCTTTCTTCCCCACCCTGTCCTTTCTGTACAGTTTATAACCCTCAATATGTACCGCCCAGTCGTGGGATGAATCCCACCAGGTTTCTGTTAGCCCCACTAAGTCATAGGTGTTTAGTGCAAGCAGGAGCATGACCATGACCATAGCAGTGCACAAAAGAATTAACACATGCAACATTTCAAGGCAGACAAGAATTCTGACCATCGGGCCAACCAATTTCACACCCTCAGCATCTCTAGATATAAATCATGTCAGGTCTTGTCAAGCATATTTCTTGAAGTCTTGAAGTAAAAGCCACACTTCTTACGCCTCCATCACTGATGACCTTAGATTCAAAGGGGTGGAAGAAGAGGGAGTGACTATGGCTTATGAGAGGTTAAACCAACATCATTAGAATCTGAACCCACACTTGAACTTATTTCCTTTAAAGAACCTGAAACTTTATTCCCAATGTTTTTGTAGTAAATGGAGCTTCTGAGATTCAGTAGAATGACACAGGCTGCTCAAGCTTTTGATGCCTTCTGGACATAAATCTTGCCTGGATGCAACCAGTGCAGACAGGAAGACATTGGATTCTGAAAACCCTCAGATTATTCAGTAAGCTTTGGACAAAATGAATTCTGCCACTGAGAAGCTGCATCTCCTAGGATTTGAGTGAAAAAAAAATATTGAACTTGCTCTAGGATATGCATGTTCTTTTTGACTTACGATACAGCCTTTTTATTTCTAACATTAGAACCACTATTGAGTCAAGAGATAGACGAGCCACTGTTGGAAGAGGTCTGTCTCCAGCAAAGTCACCTGACCAGGACCAACCAGTCAGTCATTGGGGAGTCCAAAGTGAAGGAAGTGAGTGGCCAAAAAGAATTAAAGTGAACCCCAAAACTGACTGCGTGTTAAAAACAATGATGTAAGAAAATACTCATTTGGGTAGGCGAGTCCTCTCTGTTTTGTGGCACTTGCATGACATGGCAACAGACCCTTTCAATGAACCTTTCAACAATCCCTCTTCTCCACTCACTCCGCAAATAAAAATGCCTCACCATGCAAAAAATATATGGTATATGGTTTCTTAATGTAATTCCTCCTACACCTAGACATTCTTCAGATGCACCACAACTTTTTGCCAGCTCCTGTGATACTATAAAAGGAGGATGTTGTGGGGTACTTTCTGGTCAAGAAATGGGAGCACATTTTCAATAGTGTGAGGATGAGAGACCTGCTCATAGGGTGAGAACTCAAAAACTGAAACTTAAAACTTAAGTTTTGGATTAGTTTGGTGGAAAGGAAAAAAACACCTTTTTGGCATATTGGCAAAACCTCCTCAGATACAAACAGATTCAAAGCAAAACATGAAGTTAAAGGAAATAAGGGTGCCACTTGCCCTCCTCCCAACCTTTTTAAGGTTAAAAGCTGTTTGTTTAACCTTTTGTAATCTGTAGTAATGGACAGGCACATCCTCCAGCAGACAGGATTCCTTGATGAACTTCAGCACCGCTTCTTTAGCGGGCAGACCTTGCTGTTCTCGGTGCATCTCCGGAGCATGCTTCAAGATGTAGTCACTCCCCCTCTTTGCAATTACCTGCCCACAAGGGAACAAATGAGGTCAGCAGGGCTTCAGTGATCCCAACCAAGTAAGAACAAATGTAAAAACAAAAATATCACTGACATGACACCCAAATAACAGAACAAATCCCGACTAGTCTGTTTTTACATTTATCCAGAAGATGGCATCTTCTGTCATTAACTTTATGGAAGTTATTATATGCAAAGGTCACAGTTCTTTGGAAGTCAGCCTTTGTATTCTTATGTCTTAGCCATGCTTTTCCAACTCTTTGTTTCCCTAAACACTGATGGGCAACTATCTAATACTGCGCCAGGTATTGTTGTATTCTGCAGAAACGCTAGTACTTTACATCAGTAATTATTATATATTGGAGGCTTATTTAGTTATGTTCATGTTTACAAAGCAATTTAAATATGTCAGAATGCTTTTATGGTCACAGACATATTTTATCGTCTTTTCATTTTATAGACAAGACAAATTGCACAAAAAAAAAGATAAGTGACTTGCCTAGGACTAGAGAAATACATCAGTGCTAGGGTCAGAAGTGAGAGCTTTGGAATTGCTACTCCCATTTTTGTGCTGAAATCACTTGGTTATGTAGTAGAAAAACTAGTATTTTATGAGGTTTAAGCCTCCTACATTGGAGAGGGCCTTTCCAGGTTGGGTGTTCATAATTATATTTATAAAGGCCTTTAGGCTCTCTCTTCCATGGAGCCCCATTATTCTGGACATTTACAATGGGAAGCATCCTGTATGGAGCAGGATGGATGATGAACAAACAGACCTGTTTCCATTGTTATAAGAAGTCCTATCTTTACTCCCTCATATATGCCCCTTGCTTCTTCCTGCATACAGTCCTCATGCAACTAGTTATCCAGCAAGCCAGGAAGGCTGAGCCCTGCCAGTGTTGCTCTTGATGCAATCACCCAGCAGCTGTGCAGTATAAGGGGGAACAAGTGACAAACCAAGTCCAGAGCTCAAAACCAAGCTTCTCCACTTGCCAGTGTACAGCGTTACCCTTTATTATTCCGGTTGTGGTAGCTGCTGACAAAAACAAGTTGCAGTTGGAGAAGCAGATCAGCTTGTGAAGTGTTTGCTGCGATGTCCTCAGGGCAGGGAGAGAAGAGTCTCCCTGTGTGCCAGAGTTTACTATTTGCAATAATAAAATCACCCACATGCTTGCCTGGGGCTGTGGCTTAGTGCATCAGAGCTGCATTGCTCAGCCTTGGCCTTTGGAATATTTGCAAGATTAAAAATCTACCATGATAAGACAGACTGAAAACTGCCTTACAAGCAATCTGTCAAACCCACCTCCTTAAACCTTCTGGAAGCTACCTAACACCAAGCTTACATCATCTGGAAATTTCAATTCCCATGGTCTGGAGATGGCTCAAGGGAGGCAGAAGTGCACTGTGCTGGGGAGGACTGAAAATTTCTGCAGAGTGGTAGGTTGGGACTCACAAATATAAAAGGAGTCCAGACTTATCCTGCCTCCTTGCTGCAATCAAGCTTTGAACCCTTTCCCTCCTGCCAACTCCCTTCCTCAAGCTTGGAAACAGCCTGGACTAGTAAGGAAACGGGCAGAGACTTGATAAGACTTTCGGTCTGGTGGCAGAAATCAGTAAAACCCAGGCCTGCCTTTCTCTCTGTCATTTACTTTGCAATCACATGACAGCTCAGTTATGTATTGTCCATGCATGGCAGGAGAAGTAGCAGCAAAGGGAGAGTTCTGCACGGGAAGTGTACACACAAACACGTTTGTGCTCATGTGCAAGATAGTAAATGGCCTGAGTCACTGACAGTATCAGTGGCCTGAAGCAAATAGTCAGTCAAAAGTTTTAAAAAAGGCTCAAAATGATATAATAAAACTACAAATTCAGTTACCAGCAAAGCCTGCTTTTGTTCGTTTTTTTTTTTTAGGTGAAAAGGCATAAAACTGTACAAACGATTAAAAAAAAATGCAGAAATAAAAAAGGGACAATTGTATTTTTTTTTTTTATTTATTTACAAACCTTTTAGGGAGTTGTGATCCCCAAGACTAACCCCAGGGGGTCACAGTGAAACACTCAGTTAAGTCAATATGAAAAAGTTATGGTGTTTTCCTCTCATGTCTGTTCTCATCAATTGGCATTGCCCCTCAACTTGCAACTAACCTGAGGTTTAGTCTATACAAACCACAAGTAAAAAAAGTCATAAAAGCAAAGGTACTAAAGAAAAGTTTATTCGTTTCCAGGGCGTGGAGGTTTTTGGGGGATCATGACTTGGATTGAAACAAATATGCTTCAAAACAAATTTCTGCAAACATCTCTTTTAACCATAGGGTTCAAACTGGGAAAAAACTAAAGCCTCAACTGAGAAAGTGCCCTGCTGGCGTCTTTCTATTTACACAGGCACATTTCATCACAGATGACGACTACTGAAAGTGCCAATGATTCTGAAACAACTTACCCATTGTGGAAAGTAGGCCTGAGGTTCAAAATATCTCCCTATGTGGACATGCTCCCTGTAGTTGCCCAAGTCTGCCTGCAAACCATAAGCAGCCAGCAGGAAGTAGATTTCTTCTTTGTGGATACATCGAGATCTCAACACCTGCTCCTTGAGATGGCAGTAGTACAGCTGCCTTGCTACCTTGTCACTGCCAAACACAGAAAATAGCTTTGCTTAAGCAATAGCTAGAGAATGAACTTAATGCATCTTTGATGTATGCAAAATGTACTTTTAAAATTGTATGGTAGTAGTCTCTAGAGCCCTCCAGTCAGGGTCAAGGTCCCTGCTGCACTAAGCACAGTACAAAACACAGCAAATAATAGTCTCTCTACTAAAGAGCTTATAGTCTAAATCAGTGGTGTTCAACCTCCAGCCCACAGGCTGAATCTAGAGCATGGGACCCTGTCATCCAACCCATGGGGCTCCCCAGGGGTCTGGAAATTTGGCAGTGGGGGACAGCGACAGCGTTAATTGCTGCAGCTCTGCAAGAGGCCTGCAGGCCACGTGGCAGATTGTGCTAACATACAGGGTTGCTCTGCAGCTGGACCTGATGCACAGGGTCACTCCACAGTTCTGCCAACCCCACCCGTGGACCAACCCCACCCATGGGATTCAGCTGACAAACGGATCCCAAGCCATTCATCCACTCATTTGGGGAAGAAGGTTGAACGCCACTGGTCTATATAGTCAAAAACCAGACAGAGGGTTTGTTGTTTTTTTTTTTTTGGGGGGGGGGGGGGGGGAGGGAGAGGAGACACAGACAGACAGTAGTGAAGGGAAGATGGGCAGACATATTATCCCAACTTCAAAAAAGGGAGAACTAGGACAGAAATTCAGGTGTCAAGTCACATTGGAAGTTTGTGATCCTATCACAAAGAGAACCCAGATCTTCTAAGTTCTAATCTAGTCTTGCAACCACAAGTCCTTCCTTCCTCTCTAAAACAGATATTGTTTTAGAGAGGAAGGCTGTGTGTCCAGCTGCAAAGTATACAGATTGTGGTGGCACCCGTGTGTGAGCTCCCTGCACTGCCAGCTTTGCGTCCAGCCATCTATCAACACCCCCCGCCCAACCGGCTCTGTGTCCGGAAGGGGTACCGGCTTAAAAAAAAAAAAAAAAAAAAAAGTTGAAAACCCCTGCTCTAGATCACGAACTAAGAATGGTAGGAGAACCTGGGCATATTAACAGTGTGCTATCACTGGTGCCCAGAGGCCATGATGATGACCTTGACAACTATATAGGGGGACAGAAGCAGAGCCACAGACAAACTTCTAGGATTTTTACTCTGTGTTTGTGTTTTGAAGAGGCCCATAAGTGTCTCTGTTTAACTACCAACAAGAAGGAAAGCAGCTCATGATGCCAGTGAAGGAACAGAAAGTGGGGAGGGTGGGGGGAGGTACAACGGTAGGCAATCAGTACTTGCTTCAAAGAGAATCCTTCTTCCAGCAGTACAAAGAAGAAAACAAAAAGCCCCAAACACCACACAGCACAACCAAAGGCTCTCACTCAAGATGAGGACAGCAAATATTTAAATATGGGTAAAGACCACCCGAATGCTCTATACTTGTGGCTTGCCCTGGTGTCAGACTTGCAGTGCTGATGCAAATGCACTCTGTCACTTGGTCATTTTTGCCTAAATCACCCCTTGCTCTGCATGGGGAGGCAAGGGTGGTTGCATTTTGATCACCGACTCTGTTCATGTGGAATATAGGCTATTTGAGTGCAACAATCTTTAAACACGTTAGGCCACTCCTCTTACCCATTTGCAAAAATGGAGCAGAAACAGGTAACATATACATCCCAGAAAAACACAGTGAAAAGTATTAAAAAGCAATTACAATTATTAGAATGTATTCTACAGAAAAATATTAGACTGTATTCTAGAGTAATCGTTTCTGTTATTTTGCCGGTGCTGCTCTGAATGCTATCAAAAGGGCACGTGACCACAGGTTTGCTAGCTGAATTCTAGATATACACATAGATAAAGAAAGGAGTAAGAGGGGTTAAGACTTCTACTAGGGGAAAGGAGGAGCAAAGAGAAGATATTCAACACTGAGGTTTCAAATGTGAAGCACCAGGTCTGAAAATACGACTGCCATATTGGCTGTGGGCATAGTGGTCAAACATACAGAAAAATAGCTTGGTAGAAGAATATCAGTAGAACAACAAAATGTGAGGGTGCCCACTACAACCTCAGCAGTAACCTGTCTATATCCAGTCTCAAAATTGTTAGATCTGAAATAAACTAGCAGCATTAAATTACCGAATCGTGAGCTAAATAAAAGGTAAAAACGTAGTTGTAAAGGCACCTCAGTTTGAACCCAAAAGGATGGAAATCATCTGCTTTTGCTAAGAGGATACACTGAAATAGGCCACATTACTGATCTCCAGAGAATGCCTTCAGGCCAGTAACACTGACAGAGAAGGAAAGAGTTCTACAAAAGGAATTCAATTCTGTTTTTCATCTCATACAGTTTTCTTAGAGAATAAAGTTGTTGCCACAGACTTAAAATTACCTTATAACCCTTCCATTTTCTACATAGTACTGTACTCTGAAGAAAGCAACAAAAGGAGGGCTGAACTTCTCTGTTCCCTGTAGACAAAGAGAGAGAAAGAGAGAACTTTTTAGACAAATTCTATAGTAGTCAACAAATCTCATTATGCCTTCCTTAGCACTCTCCATTTCGCTTCATATTCCCCACCACTAAAACCTTCTCCCCACATATCCTTATTTTCCACAGGATCATAGTAAAGTAGGGCTGGAAGGGACCTCCTGAGGTCATCTAGCTCAGCCCCTGCTTGAGGCAGGATCATCCCTGATGAAATCATCTTGCCCAATTGCCCATCTAACCTACTTGCAAAAATTTCCAGGGAGGGAGTTGTGAAAGTTTCTACAATTTTTCTAGATAGTTTGGTCTGATGCTTGAGTACCCTTACAACTAAAAAGTTCTTCCTAATCCCCAACCTAAATTTCTTCTGCTGCAGAACAGTCTATCTATCTCCATCCTCTCCTCTCTTCAGGTATTTGAAGACTGTTCTCAAATCCCCACTCAGTCTGGTCTTCTCCAGACCCTTGCTCTTTCAGCCTCTCCTTGTAAATCAGGCTTCTGATAATTTGTCTCACTGCTGGACTCCTTCCAATCTGCACATATCTTTCTTTAAGTGTGGGGCCCAAAAGTCAACATAAAACTCCAGGCAAGGCATCACCAGTGCCAAATACAGAGGAAAAATAATTGCCCTTGATTTGCATGTGCTGATCTTTTTAATGCAACACAGTATGCTGTTTGCATACTGTTGGCTCATATTCAGCTTATGGTCCATTGTAACTGCTAAGGTCCTTCTCTGAAGTAGTGCAGTCTAGCCAATCATTTCCCAGTCTGTATTTGCATATACAATTATTCTGTCCCAAGTGCAGGACTTTGCACTTGTCCTTGTTGTTCAAAAGTTTTCTTTAGAAAGTTTTCCACTTCAGAAGCCTGAATCAACAGGGCATTACAATAAATCAGAACAAGCAACTCGTTAGGCCTCTAAGCCTTTCTTATACCTGCAACCTATCCATCACATATTCCCATTCCCAATGAAAGTCCAAATGAAGTGCTGTGCAGAAATACCCAAGCAAGCTCTAAATGAGCTTGCCTGGGTACTAAAAGCAGTACAGGCATGTTAGTGAGGGAGTTCTGCATGCACTAAATGTATTCAGATGAGAAGCTAGGTAAATTAGCTTGGGTGGAATGCCAAGTTAACAGGGTTCAACTGCTCCCACTACCCAAGCTAGCTTTTTTAGAGATAGCTTGCATACCTCTATGCCAGTGATTCTCAGGCAGCGTGCTACCAGGTATTTAAGGGTGCCATGGGGTGCTGTGCAATATTAGTACTATTAGGTATACAGACACCTACATGTGATGCACAAGATAAACCCAGAGATTTTTTTCATAGGAATCTGGTGTCAAAAACATTATTTTGCTCTGGTCTTTCTGAGATCTTTGCAACAGAAGAACTGCTTATTTTTCCATAGTCAAACAATGAGTGAAAATTAGGAGCTGGCATTTCCAAGGGGTGCCTTGAGTCGAATGAGGGGTGCCTTTTATCTTATGAGGCTGAGAACCATTGCTCTATACCAGTGGTTCCCAACTTTGGAGATCGCAATGATAAAAAATAGGTGTTGCAAGGACACTTGACAGATTATGATGAAAAACACAGGAAAAAAAAGTGGGAAAAGGTGGGTTCCCCTTGCAGGTTGGGAGAGTCCCAGCCTGCATGGGGCTGCTTGGGGCTGGGGGGAGTGGGAGGACGGCAACCAGGCAGGGGCCACCATGTGCATGTGCACGCACACATATACCTAGCAGCCAGGCAACATGGAGAGCATCTCCCACAGCTCCCTCCAGATAAGTCTATGTGGTAGAAAGGGGAAAGAGGGTAGGACAGACTGAGGGCCCCCCACAGTGAGGGGGTAGGGCAGAGCTGGGACTGGGGAAGCAGGATGAAGCCACAGGTGGCTCATCTGGGGGACAACAGGGGGTGGGGGGGGGGGAGGGGGAGGTGCTGGTTCCCCACTGTTGCACACACTCCCAGGGAAGGATGCAAGGGGGGGGCACATGCCCCCCAGATTTGCATGCAGGGCAGATGTGGGCTCCCCTCCCTGCTGACCTGTTCCTCTTGTGCTGCTGGGCAGACAGGGGGCATCTTGCCATGGCAACATGGCCAGCATGGGGCTCCCAGCAGTGGCACCAAGCTTCCCCATCCTGCTCTGGCCCCCCTCCCCCCACTGGAGCACAGAGCCTCCCCCAGGAGGGAGGGCAGCATGGCAGGGAGCCTTCAGCCTGCAGTAAGCACCCTCCCCCACAGGCTCCACTTCAGCTGTGCCACCCACAGGGGGCAGGGGTTTCCTCATCTGCATTATTTTGGGGTTGCAGATTTCCAATGTTTAAATGGGACCATGCTGAGGAAGAGGTTGGGAAGCACTGTGCTATATACACTGTGCTGCATCGTGCAGTACACGTGCCCTAATGTCCTGAAGCATGTTGAACCTTTGCTGCCCACAGCTGCGGAAGTACAGTTTGCTGCTGATCACTTGTCTTTTGGCAAAAGGTGCCACTCTGCCCTGCCTTCTTCAGACCAAGGGTAACCACTTTGCTCATTTTTTGTTAAACAGAGCTAGTGTTTGGTTATTCAGAGCTCGACACAGCCATGATCTCAATGGAGACATGACAACCCATTTAGTTATTACAATTATGGACTACTGTAGCTTAGTTTAAAAGAACAACACTTATATTTTTTGTTTGAACTGCAATCTCCCTCAGGATCTGACAGGGAAATAAGGCCCAGTTAGCCTCACGTTGATTCCCAGCTCCTCATCTACACTTTTAATCTATTTTAATGTTTAGATGTGCAAACATTAATGCACAGAACATTACTCCCAGAGCAGACCCAGCTCTGGAGGGAAAGGGTCAGTCCGTTTTTTGTACATAACATGATGCGCACATCTGTGGTGCCAACAGTAACATCTCCATCAGCAGGGAATTTGTTTTGTTGTTTTTTTTTAATTCAGTCACAACATGTAATCATTTTGCAGAAGGTATGACAAGACCATTTTGTTGTCACAGGAGGGAAAGGTCAGTTTCTGCCTCAGGTTCCTGTGTGGCCCCGTGAAAGTACAGCAGGAACAGGCATTATGAAGTTATCTAGTCCAGCCCCCTGCCCAAGGCAGGATCATATCTAATTAAATCATCCCAGCCAAGTATTTGTCTAATCTGCTCTTCAAAGTATCCACAACTTCTCTAGGAAGCCTGTTTCAATGTTTGACCATCCTCATAGTCAGAAAGTTCCTCCTAATCTCTGACCTCAATGTCCCCTGCTGCCATTTCTGGCCACTGCTTCCAGGCCTGCCCTGTATAGCCAGAGTCATGCAGTATCTTTGTGCATTCATACCCCCATGGCCGTGGGAATTGCAAGCATATTCAGTGAACAAAAGATATTCTTGAAGAGAGGTATGGCACATGATACTTGAGTACAGACATGTCTGAAACTTAATGGAAACCCTTAATTGAATTTAAAAAATATATATATTTTTGCTCCTCTATGATTTCTTATGATATATAAAGAACATGGGGTAGGGGAATTTGCACATTTAACAAAAAATCCAAACTTGATAGACAATTGTTTGTGTAAGGAATGAGGCACATGAGCCTTATTTCATCCAAGTTTTTTCTTGACATTTAAGCTAGCATTAAGAAACGTAGGCTCTTATTAATGGAAATAAGCATCCTTCCTACTATTATTTTTCTTCTGAAGAACAACTGCACCTGCATCTCCAGTATATTAAGTTTAAATGCCCTGTGGCAGTAGGTTATTTTGAGCAGCTACACAAGGTCCTTTAGGGCTGGTCTGATTTTGTGTAGGAGGCATTCCCAAGTCTTTTCATGGAGTGAATCATGGTCAAAGGGGAGACTGACTAGCTGACCTCCTCCCTTCAACTGAACAACATAATTGTGGTGGCACAATTCTCTCTAATTGTAATTACCTATAACATAATCTATATGTCGCTGCAGGGCATGCAAAGATGATAACAACTGAATAACATCCTCATGCTAGCTACAATATGGACTTAGTAGAAGTGTAAAGTAATTAATGCCATTTTTGCTTCTTTTAATGCAGTTTAAGATCTGAAAATGGGGAGACCTAGCCCCAGGTGACTAACCAGCTCTCCATAGCGCCCCAGTATAGACCTCAGTGTGAGAATTTGCTTTTAATTATGTTAGGGCAGCATTACAGTAATAGTCTTCAAAATTCAAACCTTTTGGCTTACTTTACTTGTCTCCTTTTTCCAGTCCTTTGAGAAATACTTGCTAAGCTTCTGCTCCAGGTCCATAAACACATATTCATTGTCTGAAAAAGACAAGAGGAAAAAACGGTGGCTGTTGCAGAAATGGAAATTCTCTTCTGAGAGAGGCTTTGGGGCAAGTGTGCATAACAGAGCTTTCCAACGGTGCATCTGAATAATCGTACAAGTAACCTCAGAGTTGGACTGGATAGATACCAACGAGAGAATACAGGGAGGGCACAAGGAAGTGGGTCTTTGTTCTCTGATTGTATGTAGCTTTGACCATGGGAGCAGGGTCACATACAGACCTAAATTTTACGAGCTGCTGAATCATAATGGAGGTCCCTCAGCACCTTCCATAATCAGGCCCAGTGCTTGCTTTTTCATGTTAACCCATCACATCAGGGAGAAGTAACAGCTTACTGAGCCAATCTTAATTGTTAAACCAGTAGAGCAAAATCAGTTTTTACAAAGAAAAGCCTCATCAACCTCCCATCTTACACAAGCTGGTATATACTGCATCACCATCATAACAGGGGTAGGGCGAGATGGGAACAACGGATAGGATCTACTCCCTCAAGTATTTCTTACCCAGCTGTGTCCCACGTGTGAAAACAGAGAAAGACTCCTTCTCCAGAACGAGTCATCAAAACTGGAAACTTAAAAGTTTGTTATATCCCCTCATGCCCAATTTTCCTCATATGTTTGGGACAATGTAGCAAAGGCACCATTGGGGTGCCTTTGCATTGGGGGCAGCAAAGGCACCAGTCGCAGGGCTCAAGTGCCTATATACTAATGCTAGGAGCATGGGGAACAAGCAGGATGAACTAGAGCTCCTGCTTGCACTAAACACCTATGACTTAGTGGGGCTAACGGAAATCTGGTGGGATTCATCCCATGACTGGGCAGTACATATTAAGGGCTATAGATTGTACAGAAAGGACAGGTCGGGGAAGAAAGGGGGGGGGGGGGGGTTGCACTTTATGTCAGTGAGCAATATACATCAACCCTCATCAAGACAGAATCCAAGGTTGAGGAAGTAGAAGGATTGTGGGTAGGCTACATGGGGGGCAAGGAGAAAGGGATTTGGTGGTAGGGGTCTGCTACAGCCCCCAACACCAAGGGGAAGAAATAGATGCGGGGCTCCTGAGGCAACTCTCGGAGACCATAAAAGCTAAAGAGGCGGTAGTCATGGGGGACCTAAACTACCCGGACATCTGCTGGGAGACGCAGACAGCAAGGTCCCATCGCTCATGCAGGTTTCTAACCTGTGTACAGGACCTCCACCTGACACAGGAGGTGCATGGTCCCAATAGGGGGAATGCCATACTGGATCTGGTATTGGCAACAGGGGATGACATGATAGGGGACCTCCAGATTGGTAGCCATTTGGGAGACAGTGATCACCTAATAATAGAATTTAACATAAGACGTCGAGTGGGTAAGGTAACTAGTAGGGTGAAAGTGCTAGACTTTAGGAAAGCTGATCTCAATGCACTCAGGCGATTAGTCAAGGACGCACTGCAGAGTAGGAGTTTTGAAGGGATGGGAGCCCAAGAAGGGTGGCTGTGCCTTAAGGAAACAATCCTTCGGGCACAAAGCAAGACGATCCCCGAGCGAGGCAAAAGAGGGAAAGGGGCCAGGAGGCTTCCATGGCTGACCAGAGAAATCCAGGGCAGCCTAAGGGCCAAAAGGGGAGCACATAAAAAGTGGAAACAAGGTGAGATCACTAAAGATGAATATACCTCCTCTGCTCGTGCTTGTAGGGAGGCAGTTAGACAGGCCAAAGCTACCATGGAGCTGAGGATGGCAACCCAAGTAAAAGACAACAAGAAATTGTTTTTTAGATATATAGGGAGTAAAAGGAAGGCCCAGGGAGGAATAGGACCCCTGCTAAATGGGCAGAAACAATTGGTGACGGACAGGGGGGACAAGGCTGAACTCCTCAATGAGTTCTTTGCCTCAGTGTTCCTAAGTGAGGGGCACGACAAGTCTCTCACTGGGGTTGTAGAGAGGCAGCAGCAAGGCGCCAGACTTCCACGCGTAGACCCTGAGGTGGTGCAGAGTCACTTCGAAGAACTGGATGCCTTTAAGTCGGCAGGCCCGGATAAGCTCCATCCGAGGGTGCTGAAGGCACTGGCCGACATCATTGCAGAGCCACTGGCGGGAATATTTGAAAGCTCGTGGCGCACGGGCCAAGTCCCGGAGGACTGGAAAAGGGCCAATGTGGTCCCCATTTTCAAAAAGGGGAGGAAGGAGGACCTGGGCAACTATAGGCCAGTCAGTCTCACCTCCAGCCTTGGTAAAGTCTTTGAAAAAATTATCAAGGCTCACATTTGTGAGAGCCCGGCAGGGCAAATTATGCTGAGGGGAAACCAGCATGGGTTTGTGGCGGGCAGATCGTGCCTGACCAATCTAGTCTCTTTCTATGACCAGGTTACGAAACGCCTGGACACAGGAGGAGGGGTGGATGTCGTATACTTAGACTTCAGGAAGGCCTTCGATACGGTATCCCACCCCATACGGGTGAACAAGTTAAGAGGCTGTGATGTGGATGACTACACAGTCCGGTGGGTGGCGAATTGGCTAGAGGGTCGCACCCAGAGAGTCGTGGTGGATGGGTCAGTCTCGACCTGGAAGGGTGTGGGCAGTGGGGTCCCGCAGGGCTTGGTCCTTGGACCGATACTCTTTAATGTCTTCATCAGTGACTTGGATGAGGGAGTCAAATGTACTCTGTCCAAGTTTGCAGATGACACAAAGCTATGGGGAGAAGCGGACATGCCGGAGGGCAGGGAACAGCTGCAGGCAGACCTGGATAGGTTGGACAAGTGGGCAGAAAACAAGAGGATGCAGTTCAACAAGGGGAAATGCAAAGTGCTGCACCTAGGGAGGAAAAATGTCCAGCACACCTACAGCCTAGGGAATGACCTGCTGGGTGGCACAGAGGTGGAAAGGGATCTTGGAGTCCTAGTGGACTCCAAGATGAACGTGAGCCGGCAGTGTGACAAAGCCATCAGAAAAGCCAATGGCACTTTATCGTGCATCAACAGATGCATGACGAATAGGTCCAAGGAGGTGATACTTCCCCTCTATCGGGCGCTGGTCAGACCGCAGTTGGAGTACCAAGCCCTACAAGGAGAGACTAGAGAAACTGGACCTTTTCAGCCTCCGCAAGAGAAGGTTGAGAGGCGACCTTGTGGCTGCCTATAAGTTCATCACGGGGGCACAGAAGGGAATTGGTGAGTATTTATTCACCAAGGCACCCCCGGGGGTTACAAGAAACAATGGCCACAAGCTAGCAGAGAGCAGATTTAGACTGGACATTAGGAAGAACTTCTTCACAGTTTGAGTGGTCAAGGTCTGGAACGGGCTCCCAAGGGAGGTGGTGCTCTCCCCTACCCTGGGGGTCTTCAAGAGGAGGTTAGATGAGTATCTAGCTGTGGTCATCTAGACCCAGAACTCTTTCCTGCTTATGCAGGGGGTCAGACTCGATCTATTGAGGTCCCTTCCGACCCTAACATCTATGAATCTATGAATGTCGGGTAAGAAATGGAGAAAACCTGACTATCACAAATAAACAGAGCATGTCCAGGACCCTGTGAACAAGAAGCATCTTCAAACTGCTCCATGGTCTTTTCAAACCTGATTTAGTTCCACAACCAATGCACCAAAATCAAATCACTATTCAGCCAGAGAAAGATGTTCTCCGACTCTTCTCCAGTCTCTTCAAAAAGAGAACTCATAAATATTTCAGGCTTCTCAGGCTCTACCAGCTAAGCACATTCATGTGACCAGTCAGTCTATTCCCTGTCCTCATTTAGGAAAAGGTTATCAGAGAGGACACAAGTACCGAAGGAAAGAACTAAAAAACCTGAAATGGGAGTTAACCCTCCCATCCCCAAACTTAGAAGCTCTGTCTTCTTGTCTGGTTCAAAGCTGAGCTGAAGAGGTGGGGTGTCTAGTCCAAAGCTGAGTTTAAGATGGGGGAGAGGAAATGGGAAATGCAAATTCATCCAATTCAACTCGTTCTCTTTGATACAACATGAAGGTGAGTGAAAATAACAGTAGCATACACAGATAATCCTTTGGCCACATTATGGACTGGAGCATGTTTGAAAGCCATGGATTGCCCTAAATTACGCCACAGCTATTTTTCAAAGGAGCTCATCCTCATTGAAAACTTTTCTGCATCTGTGTTTGTTTTTCAACAGGCATTAAAACCCTGCAAACTAACCCTCCATGTTAACTAGAACTGTTCCATACTTTACTAAGAGAGGACAGGTGGCGTGATTATAAAGAGGATAGAGATAGCCTTTTCCTGGTGCCTGTAGGGTATGGGTCTAGGAGCAACGGCCTCAAACTGCAGCAGAGGAAATTTAGGTTGAAGATCAGGACAAACTTTCTTATTCTCAGGGTGGTGAAGCATTGGAACAGGCTCTCTAGTGAAGCGGTGGAATCTCCATCCTTGGATATTTTCAAGGGCAGGTCATCCAGACGCTGGGCTGAGGTTTAGTTAAGGGTGTTCCTGCCTTGAGCAGGGGCTGGACTAGGTGACCTCAAACCATCTTTTCCAGCTCTACTTTCCTATATTTTAGGATCATAAAGAAAATGATGCCTTATTTCACAGATGCATCCTTAAATTATGCAGTACCTCCCCACAAACCCTTGGGGTCTCCCAAGGGCAATCCAGTCCAATAAGTAGGCAGTCACCCATGTTATTTACATATAGAAACACTTCACAGAAGAATCAGAGATGGGGCATTATGCTCTGGGATGCCCTGACATGGAGGCCTATGAGGGAAGAGAAGCAGACAAAACAGTTGCACAAAAGATGATGAAGGACAGTTCACACCTACTGTGCCCAACTATTTCTGCAACTGGGCTGAACAGGTGAAAGAGACAGCCTGGGCCAGGGTCTGTGGCAGGGGCGAAATATTGGCCAGCCAGAGCTTTAGCTGCACTGTGCACATACATAAACCATGTTAAGAGGTAACAAATCCTGGCCACAGCACCAAGGGGCAGCCCTCCCTGCCTCTCCCCCTCTTCTCCAGCTGGTCTGGACTCCTCTTGGTCCTCCCTTCAGCCCAGGAACGCCGCGTCACATTCCTCCTTTAACCAAGTTAATACACTGGAATGCTAACCCGCAGTGTAATCCTCAATCTGAAAAAACAAAGAGGCTTTTTCTCTCCCTCCCCTATACTCAGTACATGGTTTTTTTGTTATGTTTTAATGGATTAGCAACAAAGCTTACAGATCTTTGTCAGATGGTTAAGTTGTCTGCAGTTCAGATGTACTCCATTTTGCAGAGGTGCACAGAAGTGTCAAGTACATGCCCCGCCCGCCCCCCCCCCCCCCCCCCGGAAGGGGGCTGTCACCTGAAATGTGCAAAAACTTTCCACATGTCCATCATCTTAGGCCCCCTGGCAAAAACAAAAAAGTCAGCACCTGTGGAGGTGTGGACACTGTCCTGCCTACTGAAGAACATAGCCAGAAGGAACTGCTTGGAAATGCAGTTACCATTTCAGGGGGGCTCCAGTGCAATTCTAAAGGGACAGGTACTCTGCCTGTGGGGGTTGCCCTAGCTCAACTGGTTTGAAAAAAAGAGCTATGAATTTAAGGCAAACGGAGGACCTGGCCACTGAAGGCCTGTTCACGTGCATGCACAGGTCCTGCAGTTATAGTGTTTGTTCAATTTTATGGAGACACTACAGCTACTCTGTAAAATGACATCAGCAATTCTTATGCTCAAATTCTTTGAGGAACATGGCAGAGAAGGGAAGCACCTTAGAAACTAACTCATTCAGAGAGGCATATGATTTCATGCTCTTTATGTACATGGGAGCAACTGCTAGTCAAAGGAACTTACACTTCACCAAGGCAGCACAGGTCCAAGAAATTCACCCGTGTCTCCAGGTATGTTGCAGCAGTGCAGCTGACATTTTTTTTCACTTTCTCAAGCCCAGTTTTTAAGAGCCCTTCAAAATGGTACCCCTGAGTGTCTCGATATCAATTTTACCTTTGTGACAAGGCAGTCTCCTCTCAGAGACTCTGGCTACATACGCAACTCTTACGCCAATGCCACTAAGAAATACCTCAGACCTCAGGAAAGCAAGAGACCAGTGCTGATAAAAGCCAGAACTCTGCCCTAACTGACAACCCTAAGTGCTTTGTTACGTCATTTGATTGCTTGAATTATATTACAAGAGTAAAACTAATCACAAAGGCAGGCATCCAGGAGATTAAGATGCAGATAAATGCAAATTACTGCAAGGATGGACTTCCACATAGCAAACAACATCTTGCTTTTAAGCAAGGTACAGTCCCCTTTGCTGCATCACTTTTTAACTTCCTTCAGGTGTGAGAGTCCAGAGAAGAGCCACGCACATGATCAGAGGTCAGGGAAGCAGACCCTACGATGACAGGCTGAGAGCCCTGGGGCTCTTTAGCCTGGAAAAGAGCAGGCTCAGGGGTGATGTGATGGCCACCTATAAGTTTATCCGGGGTGACCACCAGTATCTGGGGGAACGTTTATTCACCAGAGCGCCCCAAGGGATGACGAGGTCGAATTGTCATAAACTACTACAAGACTGTTTCAGGCTGGACATAAGGAAGAATTTCTTTACTGTCCGAGCCCCCAAGGTCTGGAACAGCCTGCCGCCGGAGGTGGTTCAAGCACCTACACTGAACACCTTCAAGAGCAAACTGGATGCTTATCTTGCTGGGATCCTATGACCCCAGCTGACTTCCTGCCCTTTGGGCAGGGAGCTGGACTCGATGATCTTCTGAGGTCCCTTCCAGCCCCAATGTCTATGAAATCTGTGTGTTCCAGTAAGCTTGGACACATCAAAAGCATTCTCCACCTAGTGAAGATGAAGACCGATGCTCTCATTTAGATGTACACTGCTCAAAAACAATCACTGGGAAGACAGGCTAGGATGCAGTAAGAAGAACACAGGCAAGTTGGAACCAAAGGCATCCATGATGTTAGTACCCTAAAACAGAGGTTCCCAACCTTTTTATGTGGAGGACCAGCAAACACCGGCAAGCCGCAGACCAGCAGTGACGGGTATAGTGTGGGCAGGCAGCCAACCCTTTTTTATGCTCAGAACTATTAAGGTCTTCACAATATCCAACATACCCCATGCCTATATGCTAGACAAATTCTAGACACACTACCTTACCACCACAGACCTCTGGAAAGGCGAGATGCAAGCAACCTAGGACTCAGATACCAAATTGGAAATACCTTCAGTAGGATGTTTTGCATTCATTCTTTGTACAGAAAAGCTAAAACAAGGCCTCATCCACCTTTTTGCATTTGGTAGATCAATTCACCAACAGGAATGGAGGAAAGTGCCCTGGCATATATCAGTGCCATTGTTTATTTTTAGCCAGATCTGATTGGAGCGTGCGTCCGAGGTCAGGAAAATGCTCAACTGCATTCTAAGAAGACAACTAACTGTAAGAGGTGGGGGAAAGAGTCAAGTAGCAGCTGAGCTGAGACATCTAGGATTGATAGTAAAGCATGGTCAGCAAAACCAGTCTCTCAAAAATCAAGATACAATGCTAAATAAGAAAGAAACCCTCACTGTAGAGTCAAACAGGAAAAAGAAAAGCTGCCTTAAAGAAAAAAAATATGATTAACAAAAAAGGAGCATCTTCCAACAGTGTAGGTACTAGGGCTGCGTGAAACACCATTGTTTTATTTCAATGTCTGTTTTGCCGTTTTGAAGGGACAGTGTTTCATTTCATCAAAACTGTTTCGATGTTTCGCCCATAAGCTATAATGGGGAATCACGACAATGCCTAAAAAAAAAAAATGTTGTCATTTGTTGCTTAATTCAGATGCAAACTGCAGGGATGGAAACCCCTTCTGAGGGCATGAAGCCTGCCAAGTTTCAAGGAGATAGGTGCAGAGGTTTCTTGAAAAGTGCACCTCATATTTGCCGGCAGCGGTAACCTCCTGTCATCTGGGCGCATATCCAGGGGCCTGCATCCCTGGGAGCGTTTTGCCAGACTCCTCCCTGGGGTGCAGGCCCCCGGATCTGTGCCCCGGATGAAAAGAGGCTACCCTATCACCTGGGACCAGTGCATGCTGCATCCAGCACCGGAGAAAATTGCTACTGCTGCCTGTTCCAGGCAACAGGGCAGCCTCCCATCTGGCACACATATCCAGGGTCTCACCCCTGGGAGAAGTCTGGCACAGTCAGGCAGCCCTCCCAGGGATGCAAGCCCCTGGATCTGCACCCTGGATGAGAGGAGGCTGCCCTGCCACCTGGAACCAGCGCTGGGTGCACGCTACGCCCAGCACCAGAGAAAATTGCTGCTGCCGCCTGTCCCAGGCAGCAGCGGCAGCTTCCGCTCATACGAGTCCCCATATCTGCGCACAGGATGAGAGGAGGCTCAGGCTGCGGCAGCAGCAATCTTGTCCAGTGCTGGGTGTAGCGTGCACCCAGCGCTGTTTCCAGGTGACAGGGCAGCCTCCTCTCATCCAGGGTGCAGATCCGGGGGCTTGCACCCCTGGGAGGGCTGCCTGACTGCGCCAGACTTCTCCCAGGGGTGTGAGCCCCCGGATTTGTGTGCCAGATGAGGGGAGGCTGCCCTGTTGCCTGTGCCCAGTGCCAGTCCCAAGTGGCAGAGGCAGCCTGAGCCTCTCATCCGGGGTGCAGATCCAGGGGCTTGCACCGCCAGGAGGGCTGCTGGGCTGTGCTAGACTCCTCCCAGGGGAGCGGGCCCCCAGATCTGTGCCGGGTGACAGGAGGCTGCTGTCTGGGACCAGTGCTGGGCACAGCCCGCACCCAGCACCAGGCTCCACGGAGCTCAGCCCGGCAGCAGGAGGCAGAGTGCAGCCCTGGCTCTGCCTACCTCTCGCCACTGGACTGTGCTCTGACTGGCTCCGCCAACCCCACGGAGCAGCGGGAGGCTGCACTCCACCTCCCGCCGCTGGGCTTGCGCTCCATAGGCCTGGCAGAACTGACTGGAGCGCCATAGGGGGGTGGGGAGAGCCAGAGCTGCGCTCCCCCTCGGGCTGAGCTACATGGGCTGCAGAGCTGCTTGGAGCGCAGGCCTGGCTCTGCCCTGCCTCCCACCACTGGGCTGCTTCGAAAGTTTTGAGTGCCCTCATTTAGTTTCAAAGCTGTTTTGATGCTTTGTTTCACTTTGATTTGGGTGTTTCAAGCTTGAAACAGCTTTGAAACAAAATACTTGGTGAAATTTCGCACAGCCCTAGTGGGTACTACTGTATCTTTGCTACTGAGTTTTTTTGTGTGGTATTTTACTGGCTACAATGAACCTTCACCTCTCGCATGCCTTCATCAAATGAGAAGGTTGAGGGTCAAGCTGCTCCAAGAACATGGCGAGGAAGTAATTCCTGTTAAGGGGAGAGCAAATACAGCAGAAGACACTGCTTCAAAAAGGGGAACAGAAATTTCCCCAGGCCATCTGAGGACTGACACTGGTGGTAGGTCTCTTTTCAGAAGCAGAAAGAAAGATAGAGGAAAAAATTAGAAGATTTCTGCATTTTTATATTATGTTCAACTCATTTTACCCACCTACTTTTTTGTAACAAGGACCTATGCACCTACCTGGAACTTATTGCCTGGCATACCAGGAAGAGACTGAACTGACTCAGCTACCCAATACTTTCCTATCATGCTGACTGTAAAGCCTGTCCTTGGCCTGGCTGCATGGTCATTCCCTGCTTGCGACACAGGTAGGCACATTTTTGAGACAGAAAAGCTGAAAAAAAGGGATCTGAAGCTGCAAGGGAAGCAGCCCTAACAAACTGGAAAGAGAGGACTCCCAAAGAAATGCTGGTAAGGATCAATATATGAGAGCTGCAGGCTCTCTCTCCCAACTCGGGCTGTTAGGGGCCAGCAGTTTCATGGCTGCTTAGTTAAGCAAGGAGGAACAGAAAGATTAGGCAAGATTCATGCCTACAGGCCTCCTTTGTTATTTGAACCCAGATATCTGACTACTGTGTGCTTGCTGATAATTAAACTTCATTTCTGAAAAGACTGAAGTGAGTCACTGCCTACATTTTGCATTTTATAAAGCTCCCCAAGGAGAAAACTCCTGTGGGGAACCAAAAAGGAATAACCCTGCCAAAGGAGCCAGGGTGCAAGACACCTATGGAAGTCCATGAATATCATTGTCACGGGACTCCAGTTGAGCCAAGAGAAGGCTTGACACCTAGCATCACCAGAAAGGTTTCATTCACCACAGCTTGTGGAAGGTTACTAGGCACAGCATAGTCAGCAACCCACGATGGAACCAGAGGATCAATGTAGTTGCATTCCAATAACTGGTGTGCTTTATATTCAAGTGGGTAAAGATTATTCTAACTCGTGTAAGCTCACTTCTTCATGTGAAATCAAATGAGTAAGAGGGGAAAATAGCTAAGGAAATATAGCACATACAAAAGAGATGAGCAACCCATCTTACTAAATCTTCCAAACCCCTAGTTTCTCTTTCAGCAGATGAGGACACAAAGAAGACCAAGAGTCTTGCAAGGAGCTGCATGCTTTATGAACTCTTTCAGAAGGGAAGCAATATATACGAAAAACTAAAACAAAGCAATCAGAAGATGAGCAGTTTGCATCTATGCTGTATCATGCATCTGATTCTGCATTCTTGCCTCACTATGGACAGTAAACTTAATAAAGGAAAAAGAAAAAAACGAAAGCTTGTTTACTTTAAAAAAGAAATAAATAAAAAAATAAATAAAAAAACCCCAACCATATATACCCCTTCTATCCAACTTGAATATGTGGTCAGGTATTTCCACATCCTGATGCGGGTCAAGTGGACATGTAATCCCCATGGTGTGATGTTCTTCATGCTTCTGTATAAAGCCTTAGACATCCTTCTCTTGTTAGGCCATTTGCCAGTGTTTTGTCATCAGACTGTTACAGAAGTAATGGATGCACACTGACTGAAATCCACTCGCAGGTAGTATGAGACTTCTAAGAAATTATAAATGTGTATAAAAGCTTTCACATTCCTGTCTAGCAGGTGCAGAGTCCCTTTTTAAAACTCAAACTCATAAGACTGTAGTTTAAGTAAGGAGGTGTGATCCTTCCAAACAAAGCACAATTCTTTGCTGTATAACAAGGGATTTTTCACAAGTTTTTCCAATATCCAAATTGCTTGTCCCACCCCTCTAAGTACTGTGGTGCACCTTCTGTTCACAAGCTTTTCAGGCTGCCAATCTACAAGTTTCTCCAGGGCTTTGCAGGACTCAAGAGAATTAGAATCACAGAAACAAAAGGACTAGAAGGGACCTGTAAGGGATCAAGTCCAGTCCCCTGCCATGGACAGGAGGTTATTGGGCTCAAACAAGCTCAACAAGGTGTTTGTACAGCCTCCTCTTGAACACCTCCAAGGATGGTGACTGCACCACCTCTGTTAGGAGAGACCTCCCCCAAATGCAGTTAGCATTGAAAAAATATCCCTGAAGAACAGTGAGCAGCAGTGCAAAGAGATCTAGGGCCCCTCAATTCCCTCTGCAAAGAGCAAGCAGGTAGATTAGTTTCCTTGATGGCCTGATTAATTTTCACAGCAGTGAAAGCTTTATACAGGGAGGAAGAGGTAAGGAATGCCGTATCTGCAGCACAAGCTGCAAGAGGCGACAAAAGAACATTTGCTTACTATTTCTGTCACTGTCCTTCTGTTAAAGACTCTCCCCTCATCTCTGTATTCTTTAAATCAGGGCTGTCCAACTTCTAAGTGGCCAGAGACCACACGCCATGTGATCCACATCAGCAGGGGCCATGGTCCCTCTCCCACAGATTGGGCAGGCACCCTCCTACCATATTGTGCTGCAGGATGCACCAGCCCCCACTCTCAGCTCCCCAGCTGCAGGCTACCCCTGGGGTGGGGGTGAGAAGTGAAAGCTAGAGGAGAAGAGGGAGCATGAAGACCTAATCTGCTGCTCCAGACAAAGCAGTGGGGGTGGGGGGGGGGTATAAGCAGCAGCCAGGTGGGAGCCCAAGACCCGCAAATTAACCTCTCAAGGGCTGCATGAAGCCTGCCAGTTGGACAGCCCTGCTTTAAGTCACTGAAACAAGTCAGTCCACAGCACAGTGCATGTCCCTGCTAGTGGCAAAGAGCTGGCATGGATAAACATGGAAGCAGCATCAGTACTGTGACCATAGAAACACCTGAAGGCCACCCAGTAAACAAGCACCCAGATCAGAGGCTTGCATGCTCATGTTTGAATATTCCTTTCCATTTCAGCAGCTGGGTGGGAATGGAGGGTGGGGGTGAAGCAGTGCTGCTGCTTGATTTCTGGAGTTAAATCTTGAGCAGTGGCTATCAGCTGCTTCTGTACTACAACCGTACCATGTTATGACCAAAAATGTTGCCAAAGCTACCTTGTCCTCCCCACCGAGGGACTGAAGAAATGGAAGGAGAATGATCAAGAAGAAGCGTAGTCAACATTTGCTAATCCTTCTAGCTGTGGACAAAACTTTTGATATGATTGTGGCCCAAGCCATATTACATGACTTCTTAGTCTAACCCAGCAAGAAACAAAGGAAACCAAAAACAGAGATTAAAAGAAATAAAGATGTTTCTAAACTTAATTATTTCTCTTTTTTTGGAAGCCACAGCTGGACCACTGACCTAAGCCTTGGGAGAACTGGTTTCAACTATCTGTTCTGCCAGTCACCCTGCGTGACACTGGGGAAAGCCATCTAGCATCTCAGTGGCATAGTTCTCGGTTATACCCTGAGGATAACCATGCATTCCTTCCTCGCAGGAATGCTGTGTGGACAAATTCATGAAAGGCTGCAAGGTGCTCATGTGCTATTGTAACAGAGTTGATATAAAAGAAACCTCCTCACTGCAGTATACCATGAGGTCCTTAAACAAAAAGCAAAAAAGTCTGACCTCCACCTCATCCAGGCCCTTGAAACACTCAAGGGGAGCAAAGCAAGAAGACAGGCTGGGAGTGTGCTCAGCCTGGTCACAGCTTCTGCCAACTGAGCTGAGACAAACCAGAGTGGAACATTCATAAAAACTTAAGGTCAGAGGCTATTCGACTCCTGCAGTGTGCTGTAATAGGGAAAGGTATGTTTTCTTTTAGCAACATCATCTGGAGAATCTTTGCTCCATAAAGATAAAGCATTTCTGTAACTGGAGGAGTGTGTGAAGATTTTAAGTTACTGGCAGACTCTGTTCTTTACTAGAACACAAAGATATTGCTACTGCTTTGCTTTGGTATCCTTTCCACTACATCTGTTGTGTAACAGGACTAGGAGCGTTCAGATTCTATTGTATTCCCATGACAAAAAAAACAAAACAAGAAACTATAGCAATGTTCAACTTACCTTAGCATCTGGTCACCTTCCACAGTCCTTACTCTTGAGAGAGGGTGGGGAGACTGCTTCAAACACAACTACACAAGGGGCACGTCTATACAAGATGCTAACTGTGCAGTAGTTCAGTAACACTGTGCAGTAACGTGCCAGTCAAAAACCATGCTAACACATTATTGCACAGTAATATTAGGCTACTGCGCAGTTAGCGTCACTAAAAACCCATGCATCAGCACTACTGCAAGTTACTTCACATTGATTAGTACTTGGTTATCCAAGTACTGAACTTAATATGCAGTAACTATGGCACATTAATGAACATGTAGATGCGCTAAGGAGTAGCAAGAACCAACCAACCTCTCCCCCTCAAAAAAAAAAAACAACAAAAAAACAAACAAACCACACACACAAGACTGAAAGCACGAAAATGTAAAGGTGAACAGACAAGTAAGGTTAAAAAAGAAAAAAACTAAGCAAAGAGCAGGACAGAGCAGCAGATTGGGAGAAAAATAAGTGTGGAGCTGGAGACAGGGATGAAATTACACTGGTCCTTGCAAAGAAGGAACAGGAGCTTGAACGTTGAGATAAGGGACATCCAATGAAGGAAGCTAACATTATTGGAGTGATAGGAGTAATTTCTCATACAGAGCAGAGTGAGTGTATGTAAAATTAAACCTTTTAGTTTTTGTTGATAAACCTCCCCCCCCCCCCCCCAAAAAAAAAAAAACCAACAGAAAACAAACACACTGTGGTTTAAACTACAGATGTACTTGTAAACTGAATTGGTTATGAGGATGAAACCCACTAGGTGGTTAACGAAATCCAAAGTAATCCAAGTTTATTTTGATTTAGTTTGATCCGATTCCATATCAAAAGGAATCTATATCGATATATTGCCTTCAAATATAAATCCTTAGAGAAGTAACTTAATGCAAGAATCAGGGAATCTTCGATAAAAATCATGAAGGTGGAAAATTCAAAAAACAATTAAAAAGTAAATATTTCTCTCACACAATGCAGAATTACCTTGTGGAATTCACTGCTGTAAGAGATCACCAAGGTCATACCGAAAGGGACTGAAAAAGTCCCTCTTTTTGTATGAATGACAATAATATTATCTAAATATTAAAAAACGACCATTTTTGGAAGGAGTATAAATCCCCTCAAGCTTTGGGAACTAAGACAATCTGACAGCTGACAATTTAAATGGTAAATTATTCTACATCAGCCTACAGCAGGATAGCTTACTCCCTGTTAGATATATCTGGTACAGATCCCTCTCAGTGACAGGACATTGGCTTATACTGACCATTGATCTAGTCTGGTCTAGTCAATCCTGCACATTATAATCTCCCTTCCCCCTCAAAGCCTTTACATTTTTACAAGCATTCTTTGCAATTTGTGGTTTAGAAAATATGTTATGCTTCTAGCCACAGAGTCCTATTACATTTCATATCCGGTGCAACAACTGACACTTTGAATTCACTCAACAGCAAAAGTGTTGGCAAACAACTTAGCTACAGGAAACATCCAAAAGGTAGAACAAGATTAAAGAATAGTTGACCCTCTCATCTCCTTTAAATGCATCTGCTCATGGAACAAAGATAAAAAAAAACTTTAAAAAAGTTTTGGATAATGTACCACAGTTTGTGACAGTACCACAATACATTCTCTTTGTGTCCTCCCCACGGTGCAGCCAAAACGTTAATATACATACAATAGCTATACAAATGTGTCTGTGGGCATTTGTGAAGTCATTTACTCTGTGCATAGAACTCACTTACTTTTAACAATACTTAGACCAAAGAAATGGGGGTCTTTAATCTTCATTAAATCACAAACTTGCTGGAAAAGTTCTTGTCCGGTGGCTTTGACCTGAAAGAAACAACCAACTCAGGGTTACAGGATGCTCACATACCCCAGCACTGAATAGTTTTTCCAGGTAAGACAAAAATCAATAGCTACGAGAACAATTGTATCAGAAACAGAGGGCATAACTCTGTTCTCCACATAAGATTATTTTGGGGTAGGCTTTTTCCTTGCAGTAGGGGAGCATTCTTTCCCCTTCCTTTCACATCAACCTCAACTGTTTTAGACTCAAGGCAAATCCTCTGAGCTTTCACTTGTCTTTTTGACCAAGGGAAAAAAATATTAAAGCAATTCTTCTGTTGCAAAGAACTCTGAAAGACCAAAACAGGTCAGAGGGGTTTTGACACTATGGATACCTATTTGAAATATCTGGGTTTATCTTTTCTTATGAATCATATAGGTGTGTGTACACCTAACAGTGCTAATATTACACAGCACACCATGGCACCCTTAAAAGGACTGCATGGCACCCTGGTTGAGAATCACTGTCCTTTTTGTTCTTGCCTCAGTAAGACAGGAACTAAAGGCTCCAGTATACTGGTGTCCTTTTATAATGAGACAGCAGAACTCAATGCGTCAGTTGGGTCTGCACAGCCCAAATACTCTGCTTACAGAAATTGTCAGGGAATATTATTTATCTCCACAAAAATAAAAGCATTTACCACAAAGAGAAGTAAAACTTGGAGGTTTTGAGAAATCACAGGTGTAAACTTTCTCCCAAGAAGATAAAGACACACACCATACTGCTTCAGGCTTTGAACAGCAGTCTGCAGGATGATGCAGAGGGAATTTATTCTATTGACTTTGACCCTGCAGAGATTAAACCCTTGATTTTCAAAGCTGCTGTGTGGCTTCTTGCCCATCTCCTTCCTTCCATGCAATGTTATCAAGCTGGTTTCTTTTCCCCCAGTATCTGACTTCTAGCCAAGTAGAATTTAAGAGCTTGAAAGTTTACCAAACACCTTATAGGCAGAAGTGATATAAAAAACAGGGATGGAGAGAAAGCGAGCTGAGAAGCAGCAAACAACAAAAAGTTCAGGATCAGCTGACATGAAGGGATAGAGTGACAACCCTGACGGAGGGTCAGGGGGAAGAGGTGGAAGGGAGCTGGCTCCTGTCCTCACACTTTGCTGTTTCTTTATTAGGGTTTTCCTCCTCAAATGGCTTGCTTATGCTGTTGCTCAGAACTTTTGAAAGCAGCAGTAGCACTGTAATAAAAGCAGACAAGAATAAAATGCGTTGTTTCTAGACAATCGTGGAGTGATGTCTTTAGTAGCCACTGAGCAGTGACCTGGCAGACCTATGAGTACCAGAGGCATTGGAGCGGCCTGCTTATAGAAACCTTTCCGGATATGAAAGAGTGCAGTGCTATTCTCATAACTGTAAGGACAAGAAACAATTTTGCAGAAGTTTTCTTCCAAGGCCACCCATCTACTCCCCAGCAAGAAGCGGATTCTTCAAACCTTTTCACTGCAGAGGTATGTCACTCTTCCCCAGAAACTGAACACCCTCTCTGCTCCACCGGAAGACATACAGATTTCACTGGGCTTGGACAACAAAGAGTCCGAGTTGATCTAATAGTGATGCTGAATCTATGCTGCAAGGAGGCCATTTGGGCTGAGGGGGTAGATTCTACCACTGTGGCAATTAATGCTGCCACTACACCTCCACTGCCAAATTTCTGGACCCATGAGGAGCCCTGCAGACTGGATGATGTGGCCCTGTGTACTGGACTGTGCCAGCATAAGGGATAACTCCGTGGCTGGATCTAGCATGCAGGGCCAGGCTGGTATGCTGAATTGCACCCCTGGATCAACAACATGCTGAACTCATGCTGGATCAGGCCTACAGATGGCCCCATGTCACTCATCTGACCCACAGGGCCAGGCAGCTGAGCACCACTGATCTAGATCCCAGATCTTTCTTCAGAATGCTGACACTGTAACTTTAGCCAGGTATTCTTATGGCAGTGATATGCAATTGTAAAATTAAGAGCCATGCTAAACTGAGGTCTTCATCCTTTCCCCACATAAAGGAGTTCAGGACAGAAACACGTGTAACCAAACATTTACTTACTGTGGAAGAGATGTTTTAAGAAGAGTGCTGATGTACTGGTAACTACAACTAGAGTACATGTGAGTGTTGTTATGCATGATAACAATGACAATGTATATGTTCTACACAATTAGACTTATTTCACATACTTTCATATTCAAAACAAGCAGAAGCCTTCTTATAATATGGAATTTTCTGAAACTAAATGTCTGCAGGTAAGTACAGGACACTCTGAATGAGGCAATTAATAAAACTGCCTATAAAATACACACAGCCCCACCCATGTCATTCCCCTCTTCAAATCCTTTCATCGATGAACTCAACTTTTTCATGTTTCTAATCTTCAAGGCCATGCATAGCTGTGGTCATGCTTACCATCTTTGTTTTCATGTCCTATATTCTCTTAACTCTACTAACAGTCCCTTCCAAAAAATTATTCTTACATTTGTCCTCTCTACCTAGAGTTCTTTTCCCCCTTATTACAGTACTTAGATTTATATCCCAAGTCCACCATGATGGTATCCAAAGACCAAGAATGTTATCAACTCAAGGAACATAGGGTTACAGCTGTCTGCTTAAGGCCCTTTTATAATCATTTACAGCTATTCTGGAGTAACTTCATATGTGGACAAGTGCTCAGCAAGCACAGTGAAAAACGCTACCAAAATCAGAATCACTGTGCTATTTACACACTGTGCTGTGGCCAATAATTCCCCAAGGGCCAAAAGAAAGACTCAGGTTTGCATGCTTCTATTAAGCCTATTTGCCAGAACCTTCCGAGTTGGGAAGGACATTCCTATTTTTTCATGATGCCTGCAACACTGTGATCGCATCTACACGAGCAGCGGACTGTGCAGTTGTTACTGTGCAGTCATTTAGTACTTGCATAACCAAGTACTAAATGACTGCACAATAAGTGGCATTACTGCAGAGTAACATCCCTGCATGTTTTTTTTCCTGACACTACTACTTTTCTGCGCAGTAGCTCATTGCTACTGCACAGAACCTCGTTACTACAGCGCTAGCGTGCCCCCTCCCAACGCTAGTGCACAGTAGCTCATTGCTACTGCACAGTAGCATCTCATGTAGACATCGCCTGTGTCACCCAGTATGATCAGAATCCACAATGTACTGTCCCACTTACTGCTTGTGTAAGCTCCTCAAGGCTCCTCAACCCACTCTTCCTAGAGTGGGTTTGTCAACCAGGGGTATGCAGACCCCTGGGGGCGTTTGGGAAGGCCCCAGGGGGTACGTGGCAGCAGCGCAGAGAAGCGAGGGCACTTCCTGTTTCACCAGCAGCACTTCTGGTTTCACCGCCAGCGTTTCCAGGTGTGCCGCTGCATGCGGGGAAGCCCCCCGGCCTGTCAACCGGCCAGGTGACTCCCTGCTTCTTGAGTGGCTGTCAGGGGTACACCAACCAAACAAGGTTGAAAACCTCTGTCCTAGAAGTTCTGTACACTTTCAGCCAGGCTGTCCCCTTCTACACTCAAACAACACCTCTTGTTGGCAGGTCAGACTTCTCCAACTTTGATTTAAATTTGCATAGGATCTTAGTAGGCTTCAATACCCCTCACAGTTTTGCTTTTTCTTTAAGATTCCACGGCAGCCTTTCTGGTGTTGGGAAACCGCTGTTTGAGAGGATGGTTTGCAGGGAATCTATCAATCATTTATACAGCCAAGGAAAATAGGAGGTTGCTGACAATAACTAAATTAACTTGGACACATTTAATATAGAAGAATGGAAGGAATCTTTTATGAACTGCATTCTTCCCCCACTCCCCCAGTCCCTCCTAACACCAACCTGTGAAAAGTTAAACAAGAAGCACAAACCTTACCCTATGGATCCAGACCTGATCACATAAAATGGCCAGGTATATTCTCAATTGGATGAACAGGATTTATGTGGTGTCTCTTAACAGAAGTTATTGGAAATACATGCATACATCCCTTACTTACCAAGAGCAAGATCTTTGGTCTGTTGAAAAAAGAATGATACTTACCTACCTCGGTGGGCTGATTACTTAGTAGTAATGCTAATGCCCAGGATTTGTCTGGCACTTTACAATTTTGCTGTCTTGAGCAAACACTATGATAATAGCAAAAATATGCTGTTTGTGGTTGTACTCATTAAATCTAAATGCTACTGGTGTTGCTGGACAAGTTGCTCCTTTGCCCCTTTAAGACTTCACAAGTGGAAGAAGCTTTTTATTTTGTAGGTTTTTTAAAACTGTAACAGGTGGATTTTGTTACTGGCTTTGAATTTATCTAAAGAATCGTGTTTCATACCCTGTGTGTTCTATACCCAATTGCGTTTCTGAGAATTCATGTTTTGCATCAGCTAGCTATATTTTTCTCTATACACAGAGATGTCAGAGTACATTAAGGAAATATATTTAACCAACTGTTTAACCAAAGAGACAGAAGTAAGTGAGAAGCAAAAACTTTTTAAAAGGCTATCGACAGGTATAAAGTTACAGATCCCTTAAAAAACTCTGAAGGCAAATATGTAGGGCTCTACACTCTCAAGATAAACTATCAAAGGGGCTGCACTCAGTGCAGCCCACTCAGCCTTTCAACAACATGGCCCTTCAAAGAGGCTTCAGGAAATGAGGCAGAAATGGCCTGAAGGATGTGTCTGGCATTCCTTCCATTCTTGCTTGCACCGTAAAGCTGAACTCTAAAGACCCCATCTACACTTATTAAAGCTGCTATAGTCCAAAATGGTTCAGGCTTATATTTTAAAGATGGATTAGCTGGCCAAATGATCAGTAACCCTGACTACACTGAAGGAGGGGTGCAGTTAAAAAAAAAAAAAAAAAAAGAGAAAAATCCACAAATGTCAGGATGAGAAACCTTAAGTTAGATGGGCCACTAACTGTCACAACTGTTTCAAATAGGTGTGTACAGATAAAGATTTTCTTGGCTGATACTGATGGCCAGTTATTAACCAGTCATATCAGCTGATGCTGAACTGATAGCTGATTTACAGGAATGCAGCCTGGCAGCTTGGAGAGCAGCATCCCACTGGTAAGTTGGGGGGGGGGGGGAGGGGGGGGGAGGAGCAGACTGAGGCCCCCACAGTGAGGGAGGGAGTGGGGCAGGGGCTTTCCAGCCAGGGCAGTGAATGCAACCTCCAGGGTACTGAAGGGTTGGGGGGGGGGTATGGTGGGCATGGGGAGGGGGCAGGGGCTGCGCTGCCCTCTTCCCGGTTGGGGGGGGGGGGGGGCTAGGCTGGGACTGTGCTCAGGGTGGGTTGGGGTGGCACTGAGAAGGAGACTACAGGGAATTTTGAGTTGGCCAAAGCCCACCCCATAGCTACCCCTCCCAGTGCGGCCACCGCCTGCCCTCAGCGCAGCCCCACCCACTAGGAAGGGGCTGGCACAGCCCCTGGTCCCAAGCCCACATTGGGCAGCCTGCCCTCACTCCATGCACAAAATGGGGGGGGGGGGGGGGCATGCATCTCCCATGCCTCCCCAGGGGTGCATGCATAAATGGGGAGCTGCCCCACTTCTCACCCCCCGCAACCCTCAAACAAACCGCCTGCAGCTCTGTCTCACTCCTGGGATTGCATTCACTGCCCTGGCTGGGCAGCGCTGGCCCTACTCTTTCCCTCCCTCACTGTGCGGGCCCTCGATTTGCCTCCCCACACCCCTTCCCTCCCCCCTGCCCCTTACCCATCACAGACTTTCCAACTGGACGCTACTGTCCAAGCTGCTGGGCTGCATTCCTGACTGTGTGTGCGCTGCAGCTGCATGCATGCAGCATTTATTGGTGACATTATCAGCTACACTGGCCAAAAAAGGCTGACTGTTGATAACGTTAATCTTCCTTTTATCAGTACTGATCCGATATGTGACTGATATATTGGTGCACCTCTAATTTCAAATACCGTTGTCACCCAGACTTGCTCTGAGGTTTACATAAGATGGTGCTTGAACACCTGTGACTCTTCCACTGTAGCACTTGCCAGCACTGGCATAATATCAATAGAAAATATTTGGAAACATTTAGTCGAGTCAGTGCCCAAAGATGTGCGGGTAGGTCAATCTTCAAAACCTGTTGCATCTGCTTAAACAAATAAAAGAGCTAGCAACGAGAGAGACAGACAGTATAAACACCTACCCGCAACTGTCTTCGAACAGCGTACTATCCAGCAGGGACTTAACTAAAACCACTATTCCACTAGGACAGCTATCAGACCATGTGATTTTTAGTTGCCTTCCCTGGGCTGGATTTGAACTGGTGACCTAGAAGGGAAGAGGTCTGATGCCTGTTGCTAAGTTTCTGATCAACCTAGTCCATGCTTTTTTTTCTGTGATGGTAAGATCTCAGCACAGCAGGTGGGAAAATTCTTGTGTGGATTTTAAAGATCAGCATGCGTATTTTCTAAACTCACCTTTGCTACATATTTAGAATAGGAACTTACCATATCCATCTCTATTTCTCTCCTCCCCCTTGGGATAATAACCTAAAACAACTAGGCCAGTGGTTTTCAACTTATTTAATTTACACATCCTTAAACAAATTTCAAATGGAGGTGTGGATCCCTTCAAATTGCAAGTGTCAGTATTCACATACTTTTCATTGATCACGGTCATCTTTTGCAGATCCCCTAGCCAGTCTGCAGACCACCATGGGGCCACACACTACAGACTGAAAACCACTGAACTAGGCAGACCATCATCCAAAGGGACAGTACGCAATGTAGATAGCAAACAAGCAAGAGAACTCAACTGCTTCATGCATCAGTCTGCTCTCTCATATGCTAACCTGTTTTTACAAAAGGAAGGAGCGTGGTCTAGTGGACATGATGCCATACATGGAGTCAACAGATCCAACTCTGTATATATGTGTATGTGTAAAAGTAGGGATTCTCAATCAAGGTACTTTGTGTCTGCCTGGACAATCCCATACCTTCATTGCCTGGCCCCTCTGCAAAAAGGTATACACAGTTATATATACATTCGTTTTTGAAACTGGGCACCACTGAATTCACAGGAAGTTATAGAGGGGTTCCTCGAGTCCAAAATGGTTAAGAGCCACTGGTGTAAAAACTTCTTACTAGCTACTTCACCTCTTTGTGCTTCAGATTTCCTCCACAGGAAAAGTGAGGATAATAAATTCTTTTACAAAGTACTTGGCACCCTTTGCATGTATCACTGTTTTATTTAAACAAGTTAAAAATATATATATTATAACAAAAGACAAAAAGAATAAATTCTTTAAGAGACTCATTTACAAAATGGCATCTGAATTCTTCCAGCTTGAACAGTTGAGAGAAATTGCAGGGTAGTTAATGTAAATTAGCTGTGTCTGCCAAAGTCAACCGATCAAGCCATTTCACATTTAATTCTAAGTGGCTGGACCTTCATTTCAATTTGTTACAAAACATTTTGGGAGAGTGAAAGGGAATTAAAAACTGGGGACTCATTTTCAAAGGTAAAAAGAAGAGATTTAAGTAAAAATTAAGCATTTTTGCTGGTCTAGCCTTTAGAAAACAAAAATAGCAATTATGTTAAAATTAGTCAGTAGCTGCTAGGTCAATGGATTAGCAGAGTACATCTGTGAGAACAATAACAGTTAATACGCTCAGCCTTATCACAGCTCTGGCTATTAAAATACAAGAGGTATGTGTGGTGCCAACATCTCAGAAGAAAACTTTAAATCAACTCACCCCAACGATTAAGTTAAGCTGTTCTCTGTTGGGCAAAAGGACACAAATGTTCCGATATTCTTGCTGCATCTTGCTTTGTAGTAGCTGTTTGCTCATTGCAAAGCTGATGGCAAGCTTCTCATCACCAGTGTGGCAATAATGTGGAACTCTTCTCAGGACAAAGTCAAGCTGCCTTCATCCCTCACACCTGCCAGAAACATAAGACTTCAGTGCCACACTTGCAAGAACAAGACTGGGGGGTACTGAACAGCAAGCAGCCCATATTTAACAGGATGTTTCTTCTTTCATTCCAAAACAGTTTTTCTCTGTGTTTGCAGAAAGATCCCCGAGTTATTCTAGCATTAGTCAGCCCTCTTATTGATTAGTGGTATAGTGATGTCACTCCGGAGGCAGGAATTCAAGTCGCAGAAAACTAACAAGGGATGGTCAGGTGCCACCTGCGGCAAGCATTCCCTTTTCCTGACTCACTCTTTTATGTTGCCAGCTAAGAGCTGGATCTCAGTTTTAGCGGTGGCACAGCAACATTCAACCTTTAAATAGGCAGTCACTTGACTCGTCAGAGATGGTTATAAAACAATTACACATATTTAGATTACTAAAATGCCAGGAAAAAGATTATGAGGCAATGTAGTAGAAACCTAATGACACTACAGGCAATTCCCCGGAAGATGAAACATCAGCAAGGGAGGCTGTACTCTCTTCATGGTTCACGATCATTAGTGCAAGCAAATATTTAACCCAGTTGGGAGCTCGAGTTTGTCGGGTGTGAACGAGCCTGGATCCAGGCTGTATATTTTTTCCCCCTGGGGGAAACTTATGAGTCCTTATTCACACTCCAAAAAGGAGAAAAAGCATCGAGGGTAAGAAAAGGAAGGCAGAACTTAGCTGCTGATCTGACACTTTTAGCAAGACAAGTTCTTGATGTCTGAACATACCTGACGTAGTTAATAGCTCTTAGATTGCTAGTTTGCAAATAAAAGCTGCAGAAATGCAACGCGAAAACAAGACAACAATCCAGAATGTCATACAAAGTTACCACGGAGCCAATTACACTCACCACAGATAAAACACAAAATTGATAAATAAATTAATAGAAACTAAACTCGGAGATACAGGTTTCCTGGCAGTAAATAGTGCTTTTGCTCATTTTCCACTTTAAGTTCTTGCAACTTGAAATTAGCTGGGTTAAATATTTCCTACTCAGCAAATACCCGTGTTTATTTACACTCCCCCTGGAATTCTTTTTGGTGCAAGAAAATGGCTTTTCCAGGACAACTGGCAGCTGTTGACGGAAAGAAGCAAGGCTATGATCTGGGTTGTTTGTATAGCTCTAATTAACAATTTCCCTTTCTGAGGCATATAAGCAGTCCTGGATTTCTTTAGTGCCCTCGCTCCACACCTGCACAAGACACCCAGCTCTACCTCCTTCCTTCAGATGTAACCGATGGCATTACAAGGACACCACCATACCTCAAGGACAGTAGCTCCTAGATGAAAAGCAAGCAGGTCCATACCGAACCCAAGAAACAGTGAAGAACAGCTGGCCAGAAACTTGGAGAAAACCCACTAGATTAGGTCACTGATCCCTGCTTGTGTTGAATGGTACCGCCCCACCCTATTTCCTGCTTGTCAGGATGAGAGGAAGCCCCTGGGTCTTGTTTAACTTACCAATTAACCCACAAAGGCCAGATAGAGTCAGTAGCAAAAGCAAATAAAGCCTTCTTTCAACCTCAGCTTGTTCCGAAAGTTGCCCTCTCCCCTCACCCCACTGAAAGATGAGAGCCTATTGCTTGGCCCATCCCAACCAGATTACAGGTTGAACAAAAAGACAATGCTGGGGGCTCCAAACAGTCCAAACTGTGTCCAGCCATAGGCAAATCTAGGATTTAAGTAAAGGCATACTGCCTCTCAGACCACTGGGGATGTGGGCGAGGCATGGCTGGAACCCCTGGGTTGGTGTGGGGCACCAGGGAGCTAGAGCATGAAGGAGGGGTGGAGGAGACCCATCTGATGCTGCTGCTGTCCCCAGCTGGGGAACAGCCCTAGAGCTCCTCCTGCCACAGACCATGGGGAACAACTGTGCAGGGTGCCAGACTCAGCTGGGGATGCAGCAGCAGTATGCAGGTCCCTCCTTCCTGTGTCTGCTACTCCCTGCCCACTCCTCCCAAGGTGTCCCTTGCAGGCCAGAAGCAGGTGCTTGAAGGAGGAGACTGGATGGTTGCCTCGCTGGGATCACCTGACCCCAGTTGTCCTTCCTGCCTAGTGTAGTGGGGCTGGACCTGATGATCTTGCAAGATCCCTTCCAGCCCCTAACAATCTATGAACCAGGAACTCGCATGCTGTCAATGCTGTTCCCAGCTGACCCCACACCCCACCAAGGGCCTGCAGCTGGAGCAGGGCAGAAGTGGCTCTGGTGCTCCTCATGCACCTTGGTCAGTGGCAGAAAGGGGGATGCAACCATACCGCTGCACCCCTGTGGACCTGTCCCTGCGACCAGCTTCTGTCTTCAGAGAGATACTTACCATTTTCTGATCGCTTCACCAGTTCCCCGGTTAAGGAAGTAGTCTTCAACAGCTCAAAATCCAGGCTTGGCCTACACTACAAAGTTCTGCCAGCAGAGCTAAAATAAGCCGTGTAAAAACCCATGCCTTCAGCTAGTTGCTCTGGTCTGTTCAGCAGCTGGTTTCTTCTAGTGTGCACTTTCCACCCTGGCAGCATAGCTGCTGCTGTGGAGCTACACACAGCTGTTAGAAATACGTGGTGGATGCAGGCAGCCAAGATTCTTTAAATAGATGTGATATCTTTTATTAGACCAGCTAAATAGTTGGAAAAATTGTTCTTTGCAAGCTTTTTCGCGCACAAACACCCTTTACCCATGCCTGAAGAAGGGTGTTTGTTCTTTGCAAGCTTGCAAAGAACAATTTTTCCAACTATTTAGCTGGTCCAATAAAAGGTATCACATCTACCCAAAGAACCTTGACTGCCTGTGTCCTTAGACCAACACGGCTACGACTAACAATCCTAAAGCATAGTGAATGCAAGCACTCTGGTGGATAGGCAGTGGTGGTTGCTGTCTGTGGATAGAGACAGCTTTGGGTTGGCATAGCCTAAGAGATCAGGTCTCCAGGTCTAACCCGTTGAGACAGTTTTTCTCCTCAGGCACAATGCAACTCATTGAGCCCAAACCTGGAATAATCCATGCAAAAATCTAGACATATAAGCTTCTCACTGGAAAGGGGGCCAGGTTGAAGGACAAGTGTCCAGGGGAGGTCAGAATCATCCAGGGAATGACCCTAACCTTCAGAGCATGATATGAAGCCCTCCCTCTTTCTCATACTTAACAGCTTACTGGAGAAGAGGAAGTGGGGGGAGTCCCAAGCAGATCCCATGCTCGGTCGCTACTGATAGCTACATGGGAACCTGCACTGAGTTCCCGTGAACTCTTCCTGCTCCTGCTAGCTTCTCTTAATGAACATGACAGAAGCTTCTCCAGGTGACAATGGAGGAGAAGGCAAAACGCAACAAAAATAAAATAAAACCCAAGGGAAACAATCAGGGAGCGGCAGACCGCCTTTTCACCTCTCCTGGGCATGGGAAATGGCTCTTTTTCAGAGCCCAGAGAAGCCATGGGAGAGCAACCTCTCTACTTTCTCATGTTCCAAAACATGCCATACACCCCTTGCTGTTACTCAAAACATGCCAGCTAGATCCTCTCAGAGATTAACTACCAAGTTTTGTCAACAGAAGCTGCCTTCTGGTACCAAATGTTTGCCTGCAACCTGACACAAAATGTGATGTTAAAGGAGAAAAGAAAAGCCCAGTCAAGACCTCCCCAGATGACACAAAACAGACAACTGACTTAAAAAAAAACCAACAAAAAATACTCCGTTGGTCCAATAAAAGGTATCACACCTACTCAAAGAACCTTCCCTGCCTATGTCCTTAGACTGACATGGCTACACCAACAACCCAGCAACAAAAAAAACCCCCAAACCCAGCATGAACAGGGAGTGTTAAAAGTAACACAGTGACTTCTGTCCCATTATCTGTGTTTTCATGTGCTGTTTGGAAGGTACCAAATACCAAGAACTGTATATTCACAATTCATGGCATGCCAAAATAGAGATTGAGATAACAATAAAGATGCATAATTTGGGTACAGCACATTGTATGCTCTATAAATAACCTTGGTGCAGAATTCTCACCTTTTCTACCTTTAGGTCAAGATGCAAGGAAGAAATACCAACGCAAGAATATCATAAAAGTTGTCAAATTACAGGCAAGGGACTGCTCTGATACAAGTATTAGAAAATTAAGACACAAAGTTCTAATACAAATGAATGACACATCACTGAAATCACCACTGACATCTTTTTGCTGTTGCTCATGTATATCTGCTGTGAATCAGAAAGCTCTCTTTTTTTGTTTTACTTTAATGTAAAAATTAAGCATCTGAATTAGTGGTATTGAAACTACTTAGTACATCCCTTGAACAAGGGTATAGTTTGGCTCTTTTTACTATTGATGGAAATAGACTTTTAGAAAGTTAATTAATAGGGGTGGCACCAATAGAGATTTGGCACCAATAGAGATTTTTGGGGTCGATACCGATAGCTGATTTTTAAGGAGGCATATTGGCCGATACCAATCCTATTTCTGATACAGCTGCATGCAGCTGGTAAGTCTGTTGTGCTGGGAAGGGAAGGGGCGTTGGGGTGCAGATCAAGGCCCTGTGGTGAGGGAGGGAGTGGGGCAGGCACTGCCCAGCTGGGGCAGGTGGGGCGTGGGACAGAGCCATGGCTTGTCCGGGGGGGGGGGGGGGGAGAAAGTGTTTCTAGGATCTGCGTGGGGTGTGGGCAGGGTAGGATGCAGCCACTGCAAAAAAAATCACTACAGATGCCCCATAGACCCCTCCCAGCGCTGCCACCGCCCACCCCACACAGATCTGGGGGGGGCACCCCCCCCATGCCTTCCCAGACGAGTGGTGGGAGCAGCGGTGAGAGCTACCCCCTACTCCTTCCTGCGCCCCGCAGACGAGCAATTAATTGCTTCCTGATAAAAACAAAACAAAAAAACCCCCAACCACATGCAACATTTGCAGTTGCTTTGTTTTAAACCAAGCCAGACTGATGCAGGAGGAGAAAAGCTGAAGAGGTATGGTGAAAACTAAGAACAAAGACCGATGAATAAATTATACTGAATTAAACAGGGGTGAAGCATGAAAAGAAAATAAATAAATGAGACAGACATTTGCCATGTGCGAGCTGTTCCTATTCTACTACAGATTGAAGCTAAAACCAGTGCACCTTATGCCTGAATGAGCAGGGCTGAGCTGCTGCTGTTTTACTTGCACTTGCCATGGGGCAAGAGTAGACATACAAAAAAGTTACCATAGCGAAGCTGACACGTGCCAAGCCCACTCACTTTAACTCCATCTAATTTGTCTGTCCATATGCCAACTCCTGTTGCACAAAGCACTGGCAGCTCTTTAATATAAACAATTAAAAAAAAAAATTGTCCACAAGATGCAGCTTATTTCACATTTTACCACTGAAAAGGGCTAAGGAAACTGCCAAACAAAGAAACCAAACCAAACCAAACCAAACATGTAATCCAATTTGAGACTTTTCCCCCTGCCCCTTCCCTTCAGTTCTGCATTCAGGTACAAGAAGGCCTCTTCTCTTCATTTTTATGTATTCAGCTTGCAAAATAAATATTTTTTTTGCTAATAAAACAAATGTTCCTGCTTCCTTTTCAGAAGGACACTCATCTCATTTAATACAGGGAACATGCAAGCAGCATTTGTTTTCTCACAGAGCCCCAAGAATTGATTTAGTGTAGTTAGTTAATAAAAGAGGAAGGTAGAAAGTTCATGTTTTTTTGAACCAGCCCTTTCAGGTCAACATGAGAAATTTTTGTTTTTACTGTGTATAATACACTAAGTCCTGCACTTAGGAAGGAACAATCCCATGCACTCGGTACAGGCTAAGCAGCAGCTCTGCAGAAAAGGACCTGGGGGTTACAGTGGACAAGAAGCTGAATATGAGACAGCAGTGTGCTCTTGTTGCCAAGGAGGCTAATGGCATCCCAGGCTGCACTGGTGGAGTGTTGCCAGCAGATTGAGTGAAGCGATTCTTCCCCACTACTCAGCACTAGTGAGGCCACATCTGGAGTACTGTGTTCAGTTTTGAGTCCTCCACTGTACAAAGGATGTGGATAAATTGGAGAGAATCCAGCAGAGGGCAACAAAAATGGTGAGGGGTAGCTGCACATGACTTCTGCAGAGAAGCTGAAGGAACTGGGATTCTGGAGACCCAGATGGGATTTAATAGCAGCCTTTGACTACCTGAAGGGCAGTTCCCCCGTCCTCAGTGGTGGCAAATGACAAAACAAGGAGCAATGGTCTCAAGTTGCAGCAGGAGATATTTAGGTTAGATATAAGGAGGGTAGTAAAACACTGGAACAGGTTACCCAGAGAAGTGGAGGAACCTCCATCCTTGGAGAGTTTTAAGACCTGGGTGGAGAAAGCCTTGGCTGGGATGATCCTGCTTTGAGCAGGGGGTTGGATTAGATGTCCTGAGGTCCATTCCAACCCTCATTTTCTATGATTCCATGAATACTTTAGGAGTAAGACAGATTTGACTCCTTAAAAAGGTGGCAAGTTAGAGCATCTTCTAGATAGATTATTTTTTTAATGAGAAAGAACAAGTGAGAAATTCTTGTCCATAAAGTTTAATAAGTGATTTTTCTCTTTGCTTTCAGACACCAAGACTGGGAACAATTGTATGTACAATAATAGATACCTGTATAGTGACTCCATGCTCGTAGGTCACTAGTATCATCACTTTTTGAAACAAGTTCAGAACCTTTGTAGAGACACCTAAATGCACATCTTCTGTAAAATGAGGTGTAGGTAGCAAAGGTAAAACAGTAAAAGGAGAGCTCATGTTTTGTTTTATCCATTTGGATTTTAAGAGAACAATTGTTATGTCGAGGAGAAGTATCTGATTTATTTTAAAATTTAAAAAAAACAAACCCATACTTTCCCATGCCAATGAAGAGGTAAAGAAGAAAAAAAAGAAAGAAAGAAAGGTAAACTCCTTTGTTCAGATGAAGGCTACAAGCCTGGCTCAGCCTTCCATGTTCAGGAGGGATATCAGAATGTGACAAACAGCCAGGCAATCATTAACCTAAATGTGGAAATTCACAATACAAGTATAATGTTAACCTGGAAGAGCCAATGAATGGAAACCAGAGGCCAGAAGAAATGCTCTTGCTTAAGTACACACAACTTCAGACTTCCATACGCCATTCTTTTGTTTACCATAGATTCTGACCCCTTAACCTCAATTAAACCCTCGAAACCTAGCAAATGAACTTCAGATGAATTAATGAAAGCTGAAGTCAATCATCTGCTTCTGGGATGTTTGGCATTTTTAACATTACTTAAGGTTTTAGCTGCTAAAGAAGCACATTTCAACATGTAATTGCCTGGTGAAGACCACTCTAGAGTATAGATGAAACAAATCAAAGAATCTGCTAATTGGGTTACTCCTTATTCCCCGTTAGGAATCTTATCAGTGGCTAGAATGACAAAAAAGGGCTTTGGCAGCTAAAATAAAAAAAAAAAAAAAAATACAAGTACACACTCTAATACATTTTGGAAAGCATATCCAGGTCCCTGCCTTTCCAAGTGCCTCTGATTAAATATTATGGAGCAGCAATATAAAAGGGCAAGATTATTTGCAGCTCTACTCATGTCCCACTTACTCCTAGATATAAAAAAAAACAAAACAAAACCCTCACACCAGTTCACTTTCACAAAGTTAAGAATTAGCAAGGTCCAGCCCAGCAACTGTAATAAAGATAATCTTCTCTTATCAAAAAGAGACTAGATCATGGGACAGTGGGGCTTGAAGGGACATCATGAGGTCAGCTAGTGCAATCCTTTGCTTAGAGCATGATCATTCCTGAATAAAATCATCCCACCTAAGTGTCTGTCTTTATCTACTCTTGAAAATTTCCAGGGATGGAGATTTCCCAGCTTATCTGGGTAGCCTGTTCCAATACTTAACCACCCTCAGAGTCCAAACATTTTTCCTGACCTCCCAACCAAAGTGCCTTCTGCTGTAGCTTGAGGCTCTCCTCTCCTAATCTTGTCCTCTTTAGCTACAATGAAGAGCCTCTCTATCTGCTTGTTATATCCTCCCTGCAGCGATCTGAAGAGTCATCAAATTCCCCTCTCGTTCTTCTCCTGTCCAGACTAAAAAAATCCTACTTCTTTCAGTCTTTCCTTGTAAGCAACATTTCCCAGGCTTCTAACCATTTTGTCGCTCTGCAGGGTTATTTCCAATCTGGCCACATCTTTCTTGAAGTGTAGCACCCAAAACTGGACGCACTACTCCAAGTGAGGCCTCACCAGTGCCAAAGAGAGTAGAAGAATCACTTTCCTTGATTTGCAAGGGACCCTAGATCAGTGGTTTTCAACCTTTTGGGGTTTAAGGCACCCCTCATAAAATGACACCTTCTGGCTTTCACTCATTTTCACTCATGCAGAAAAATAGTAGAGCAAATCTGTTGTTGCAAAGAATTTGAAAGGACCACAATAGGTCAGGATGTTTTTGATGCTATGGATTCCCATTTAAAATCTCTGGGCTTATCTTGTGAATTATGTGTAGGTGTTGGCATACCTAGCAGTACTAGTATTGTACAGCACCTCACAACACCTTCAAAAAGGATCTTACAGCATCCTAACTGAAAAATTACTGAACTAGATTCACAAGTTGTTGGATGACAGTCTTCCTCCACCATTGAGCATAGGAAATGTAAAGCATAATTTGTAACAAGATCAGTACCAAATTCACCTCCATGTCCCTACTCAATTCAGTTCAAAACCTTTTGGGCACAATTCCCTGCAAGTATCTATTCAAAAGGTCCCAGCCCCAATGGATGCTGGGAGAGCCTGACAGGTCATTAGTCAGAGGTGGGGCAATGGGAAGGCCTGGTAAAACCACTTCAGATATTTTAGCGCCAGTATCGGCAGACTGATTCACAATTACTAGCTTTGGGCAGCAGAATGGCCAGCGGAGGGGATGGGGTGAGACGGGCACTAAGGCACAGGGTTGACAGCCCATAAGTCGCAAGTTCAAGGCCACAGCAGAAGTGCAGCCACGTCAGATTCCAACAAAATCTGGAAAGTCTCCTAAATACCTTGTCACGAGGACACGAAAAAGGAAAGGAAGTGGCCAGCCTTCTTGAACTCAAGTCTAAGGCAACTAGAGTTGGGCAGTCAGGTACACAACTTCATAATAAACCATGCAAATATGTAAATGAACTAAGGGAATGAACACCCAATAACTGGATTGTTTTCATAGCAAAGCCCTGGACCACATTTGATCCTCTGGGTACCACCCTTATAATAATATTTCCTAAATACAGACAAAGCTGGAGAGCAATGAGGCTAATACTCGAGCAGGCAAAAAGCATATTTAAATAAATACATAAACTAACAAACAAGCCTCTCTGCCACCCCCTAACACTTTGTGCAAGACCTGACTTAAGCAAGTCTGTATTTCTACTGTAAAGGGCATATCATCCCTAACCAGGGGGTATGTTTTATGGCTTATAACAGTGGTATCAAACATATGACCCTGCAAGCCAGATCCAGCCCATGGAGCTGTATGATCTGGCTTGTGGGTTGCTGGACCAACCCTATGCAGGGCAGGGGCCAGTGCATGTAGTGTGCAGGCTGGACCTGGTGCTACACACACTGCATACAGCACAAAGCACTAACAGAAAGAGCTGCATGCAGCCTCTGCCCTGAACCCCCTGTGCTGCCTGCAATGTAATATATCTTTATCATGGAGTTAGCTCAAGCTCTTATTTGGGTGGTGCTGCTGCTAAGCCCACCTCACTCATACTCAGGTGAAGTGGTACCTTCACTCAAGGCCAGCTGGGTGGGTTAGGAGCATGGACCAGAACCCATGTCTATTTTCACTCAGGTTAATATGCAATGCAAAATGAGAGATTTACCATTTCACCCATATGTCCAGAAGGAGATTGATTCTTCCTGATTAATTGTGGAAGAATTTCTAAGTGGTTTATCTTAGGGTAAAACCAAAGGATATACTAAGTCCCAAGGACATGCAGGAGGGCACAAAGACCTAGTGAAGACACAGTAACTTGGGTGTCTGGGCTTTAAACTTTATAGCCTAAAAGTGTCAATCATTCAGAGCAACTCTGCAAAGATACACCCGGCAAGAGGTAGATCAATAGAAGGTTGACCATTAAATAGGATTACCATGTTTGGGTTTTCCCCTGGACACGTCCTCTTTTTTGATCCTGCATCTGGGTGGGTTTCTGGAATGCAATCAAATGTCCAGGATTTTGCTCTGCCTCTGCTTTTTCCCAGCACTTTCATCTTGCCCAGGGTCAGATTAAGACATAGGCAAACTACGCACATGCCTAAGGACCTCAGCTGTGGCTTCCCTCTACAGCAGTATGGATAAGTTAGCCTCCCCCCCCCCCTTCCCCCATGCCCAGGGGCGGGGGGGGGGGGGGGAAGAGTGCTCCTAAGTAACTATAGTTATTTTTCAATTTCAACCCAAGTCTCATTAACTCACTCAAAGCCACAGTGAGCAACACAAAACAAACAAGGAGACTTATCTACATACATATTTTGCATCTACCAGGACTATGCAAATAAAATAAGCAAATAAGTCTTCCCCTCACTCCACAGTAACTCCAGTGAATGAATGAGAACTGGGGCACACACCTCCGCAACAGGAGCATCAAGAGGGTAAAAGGTTCCTGTTCCTTCTGGAGCCCAGCTCTTGGAGAGAGGGCCTGGCCCCTCTGCCCTTGCCTAGGGCCCACTAAATGGTTAATTTGTCCCTGGGCTTGCCCAAACAAGGAGCTGCTTGGGGCTTGGGGAGAAGGAAGAAGAGAAGCAGATTGAAGGCTGGGGCATTACATGCTCTGTGGGGAAGAGAAGGGGAGGGGAGGGAGCTGGGTGGGCAGCAGGGCTAGGTGGGGCAGGGGGCTGTGGGTCAGCAGTAAGGGGCAGCAGCAGAGCTGGGGGGCTGTGGCTTGGGAGTGAGGGGCAGGGGCATATCATGCCTCCCCGCAATCAATCATATACCCCCTTCCCCCAAGGTGTCCTCTTTTTTGAAACTGGAAATATGGTAACCCTACATTAAAAGGCAATCAAGTGTGGGATAAGGCCCCCAGTTAAAGTTGCCCAGGGAAACTTATTGATGACATTTCCTCATTTTGAATGCTTGGCTTCCCAGCAGCCTCAGTATACTATTTATGTGCAATTACATAAGCACATACATTTCTTTGCACAACTTCTACATAAATATAAAAGCTGCTGAAAGAATGAAGCCTACAGCACACGTCGCTTTTCCAGCATACCATTTTCTGTAGGAATGTGTCTTGTCACAAGCATGCTTTAAGGAGCAACAGATCACCCATCTCTCCCAGTGCCTTAATGGCTTATTTGTGCATAAGTCAATTTGCTGACCAGGTTCTTTTTATTTTAAAAAATGTTTATTTCTATGAAATTTGTGGCTTTGCTTTCCCCAGGTAAAAATGGATTAACCATACCTGGTGGGATTTTGGAGGACCCGTTTGGACTGCATAACCCAAGCACAAGAATTTGAGTCTCAGATTTAGCCACCGACAGACTTATTGATTAGCTTAGACTAGGGGTAAGCAACCTATGGCCCAAAGAGTCATTGGATCTGGTAGAGAGGGGTGTGTGGGGGGGGGATTTCACCGCAGCCAGGTGCTGGGTAGAAGCAGTGGGCGGCAGCAGTGGCTAGGCCCTAACACCAGGCTGCCTTGGACCCAAGTCAATTCATTCCAGGCTGTCGCCAGAAAAGAAGTTGCCAACCGCTAGTTTAGATGCACACAAAAACATAGAATGAGACCACTGACATAAGAAATGGAGAGCACCACATAGTACAGAGCTGAGTATTTCTGTGTCGTCTTCACTGCACAAAATTCACTCATTGACACTGAGCTCCTGCTGTCATCTTCACCACCAAGAAAACTATTCATAGGATTTTTTCGGGGGGAGGGGGGGGGGTTAAAGCACAGGACTGGGAAAGATATTTACTGATAAAGAGTTTGGCTCTGTTCAGATACACATGTTCTGTCCTTTCATTGTGGAACCCATCAGAGCATAGCCCATTCGTAGGCACCTGGGAGCAAAACCAAGACAATACACACTGAGCAGAAAATACTCCAAAGTTTGCTGCTTCTTTGACTGGGGTGTCACCCACAAAAGCTTATGCCTCAATTAACCAATGTTGTTATTTGTTGCACTGCAGACTTGTGCACACTTAGTGCAACAAATAACTGACTTGTGCAGACTTGTGCACCCACAGAAGCCTCTATTAACCAGTTAGTCTAACTGCCACCCTGCCCTGTCCTCTGCTTCTTTGACCAAAACGCAAAAGAAGAGTAAAGGCAGAAACAATCTTTTTGTTGTGAACCACTGCTTATCTTTATTGAGGTGGGTCAAAGGAAAAGTCTACCGAGATCTTTATAACATAGAAGGAAAGTAGTGAAAATGGTTTTATACCACATTAGTGGGAAAGAATAACATGAGACTATGGCAAGGGGGCTGGACCCAATGATCTTCTAAGGTCCCTTCCAGCCCCTAACATCTATGAACTCTTCCCATTCAAGGCACCAGGACAAGACAGAAGAAGGTGGCAACACCTGCCAACACTACTCAGAAAGGAAGTGTTTGGATCTACCAGCGCTCTCGGTCCAGGACTGGTTCTTCTACCAAGTAACCATTACATTTTTCAAGCCTCTTGAGGTTATACATAGGTTCCCCCACCCAGGAAAAATTAATATTTTTATTGCAGTTCAGCTGCCTGGAAAGGCCTCTTACTGGTTATTAAGAAAACACACTTTCTGTGGGATGTTTTCGATTCTGATGAAATGTTTCAATCTTCTGATGGAAAAACAACATCTAAAATGAAATATTTTTATATAGGCTGCATCAGTCCAAAGCAAATCTACTCCATGTAACAAACATGAATTAAAAACTGCCTTCACTAAGTAAGTGTAACATGGCCCCAGGAGGGACACTTACACTGAGATCTCCGGGGAAAAAAAAAAAAAATCTATCGCCACTACAATTTCAGAGGTGCCAAGTTGGTAAGAGAACTAGACAGTGAGAAACCACTTTTAACACCATCTCATCCAGACCTGCTCTCAGCCATCCAAGAGAGGAATAGTGAAGCTAATACTATCTAGAAAATAAGGTGAATTTCACAAGAAAGGAAAATCCATCTTCCAAACCACAATTCAAATGCTGCCCAACACTTAAGTCTCAAATGACAAAATCCAGACATTCAAACGTTTTACCGTTGTGGATATGAATTTCCTTTAAAAAAAGGAAAGAAACACTATTTCTGCAGTGCTGTCTTTAAATGTAGTCAGTTTTATGACTGACTGCAGAGTTGTTAATTTAGCTGTGAAAAAAATGTGTTGACTTCCAAATATTTTATGTCCGTTATTTCTGCAACACAGCTTAGTTTTGATTACAGCACAAGCTACAGCAATTAAATGGCCAAAACCCCAACAAAATTAAGACCAGGAACAAGGCCTTATGATATTACCTTCATGTGTCACTGCTAGGAACCAAAGAAAATGGAAGAAGCTGAAGAAAAACAAACCAAACAAAATCCTCCTTTGCAGAAAAGGACTCCTGTCTTTGGCAAGGTGGAATCTTGAAATAGAAAGCAAGAGAGACACAAGAAGCAACTGTGAAAAACCATGTCAGAAGCAATACTAATTTAAAGGAAGAAAGAGGATGGCTGGAAAATATTTTAAGGAGCCACTCACACCTAGAGCATTATTTGGATGGGCCACGTCCCTCAGTCTACTACTAGCTGGCCACCACAACAGAAAGAATTCAGGTAGCTCGGGCTAAACACTACTAAGATAATCAAGAAGCTCCGTAATTTAAAACGAATTTCAGTACCAATAGAAGAATTGTTACCTTGGAGCAGACCAAGCATGCAAGTCATTTACATTATCTTCAATCAGTTGAACAGTGGGAAGACTACTTTGTTGTGGCACTTTACAGATCCAAAGTTTGCTACCAGTCTATATCCCTTTCACCTGCAGTGCTGGGAGCTCAGATTAGTAACAGCAAATTCATGGGGGTATCCCAAGAGCATCTTTAAAAAAGAATGTTTGCTGAATCTTCTAGTTGTGAGGAATGCTACAAAAAAATAAATAAATAAATAAAAAAAGTTAACTAAGTAAATGGTGTTTATATCCAAAATAGCAGGCATTACCTCCACCTGTCCACAAAAATTCCTTTAATAAAGAGACTCAAATTAAAATCAGAGGAACATATGTAAATTCACCTTTGAGCATTTTACTTTTGAAAGGAGAAGACAGAGTTAAGGCAATTGATAAGTGGATATTTAACTCAGCTAACCATTTCGAGAGACTCTCACTCATCACAAAATTCACTAAGAAAAATGGCCATCCAAAGGCAGATGCTATTTTGCAATAATGGACAGTAAAGACTACCATAATGAAAGTCCTTTAAAAGAGTTTAGGATATCTCCTTATACATATAATTTATTGTCAGTTTATTTCCATTTTTTTAAATTTAGAAATATCTGCATGAAAACATGATCATCCTCCTCCATCAGTCCATTTATCCTAGTTGGTCATTCCCTTCCCCAAAATCATAATGTTGGGAACTTTATGAGCATTTCCATAGTAACAAATGGTGATGTCAGAAGATTATTATGTAAAGGAATGAATAAATGAAGAAGTGCAGATGAGCTGTCCTATTGCCATTCCAGGTTCTCTCATAATAAAAATCAGGAAGTGGCATTATTCAAATAAAATCTACTCCTATGTTTCCTAGGAGATAAGTGCCTTAAAGTTCTATACAATTAATTTGAGAACTGGGCTTTACCAAAGGACACTCCTCAACTTTCTGAAAGATAATGGAGGTAGAACCATAGCCAGTCAAAAAGGAATAGCATTCAGATGGGACTTTGGTACCCCCTCCCTCTAGACAGACTTCGAGTGGTGGTACAGGCAGACTAATACTTCTTGTAAGAGAAACCCAAAAAGGCAGTTTTGGGAGAGAAAAAAAACAAAAGCAAAACAGAACCCCCCTAGGATTTTCATGTCACAGGGAGAGGAAATGCAACTACCAATATAGATGACAGACACTTCCCAAGAAAGCAGTCTGGAGACATCACTCATCTCTCTCTCTACAAGTTCAATGCCATCCCCCTCCTCCCACAATGGTACAAAGGAGCTAAAAAATAGAGTCAATCTATTCCATAGATGGTCCCCTTACTCCCAGAGACTAAGGGTATATTGATCTCCTTCCCTTGGCAAAGGCAGAAATGTCCTGGGTTATTAGGTAGAAGGTTACTGGCAGATGTTACAACCTTCCCACCAGATGCCACAATTGTCTAAATTAAAAAGACCCTCACTCCAGCCACCTCACTGAGTCTGCCTTCTAAGAGCAGAAAACAAAACATCCAAACAATTCACCAAGGACCAAGAGCTGCTGGCACAGGGTCAATCTTGCCCAGAATGCCATAGCCCCCACTCTTTAACTGCATCCCCAAAGAGATGAGAAGGGACACTAAAATAGGGAAGAGCTCGTGGTAGTCATCACAATTATGTTGCTTTACTCCAAATTTCACTCTCTCTTGCTACACACAGCCTAGTAGCACAATATTGTGGGGTAACCTGCCAGGATGGCCTTGAAGGATTCATTAAGGCATAACGGAAGACTTAAACTTCAGAGGCTTTAATAAGTTTTCCCTTCACCTACCCTTCATCCTCCTTAACTGTTCTTTATATGGGCTTTGTCAGGTTATAGTCCTGAGAGCAGAGTCCTTGGGGAAAGACTTATTCTGCATTTTCCTACCTTTCATAAAATGATACCCTTCAGCTTTTGTAATGGCACAAGACAACACCTGGTAACCCTTAAATGTGAATTAATAATTCCTCTGGCAGTGAATGTAATTAATATAGTTTTATAACATTAACAATTTAGCATATTCCACCTGCAACTGAAAGATCTCTATTGGCTTCTATTTGTCACACTGAGACCATAACCACAATTATTTAGCTGTTGATGTAAACAATGTGTAAGAGGCATTCTGCAATCATGAATCTGTGTTTGGAAAAAAATTAAATTTATGCCATACCCATAAACATTCTTATATAATAAAAATATACAGACTTGCACTGATGTGCAAAAAGTCTCATCACGTCCTACTTCCAAGTCTCACTACTTTTGTTGCAACATAGTTTTAGTCGTTTCAGGCATATACTGGAATGGTTAAGCATTCTTTAGACTCTGATAATTTTAACTAAATGGCAGTTACCAGAGAGAGAACTATAAGGAATTAAAGTGAGAATTTATTAATTGTACTCATTTAGTAGTTTTAAGAATTTGGTGAAAATTTATTTGCATAAATTATGAAAAAAAAATCCCAAACCACCGAACATGATCCCAAAAGTTAAGAATAGAGACTGGACAGTAGACGAAATGAGAACTCCTTCCCTTGACAAGGCTGAACACTACTGACACTGTCTGCAATCCACAGGACTTCAATTGAAAATGTAACCTTACTTAGAGGGGATAGTCATAGTCCAAGGTATATTAGCTATGACACTGTCATTATTAATCTATATTTGTACTGTGTTACAGCTCCTCAAAACATATACTTCATACCTTTGTGTACCCTAATGTATATTAAGATATGATATCCTTGTCACAGATTTGTGGAAAGACATAGTACAAAGCAGTTGGATACATATAGATGTATATAAGAATATAGATATATGCGTGCTCAAATCTTACCTTAGTACACCCCCCCCAAGTGATTTCCAAATCCTAATATTCTTTTACTGCTCAAGATTTTTTTAAACAAGAAACATACCTGAAGGCAACTTTCACATTAGCTGTTTACTGCCCCACGTAAAAATTTAAAATAGCAGTTTCCCACTAGTACAGGTCAACTGGTAGAAGCTGGAGTGGAGACAGGAGCCCTGAAGCTCTGTCTATGTGGGGGTACTGAAGGAAAAAACAAATTCTAGATGCCCACTCGCTGTCTTATGTAGAGACCTCAAGTTGCAGCAAGGGAAGTTTAGGTTAGATGCAAAGAAAAATCTCTCACTGGGAGAGCAGCAAAGCACTAGAACTGGCTGTCCAGAGAGGTGTTTGATTCTCCATCCTTGGAGGTTTTTAAGCCTCAACAAGACAAAGTCTTGGCTAGGAGGACATAGTTGGGGATGGTCCTGCTTCGGGAAGGGGATTGGATTAGATGACCTCTGGAGGTCTCTTCCAACCCTCATTTTCGATGATGATTTAATGACCTCGACACATTAATACCCGAAAAGAGAGTCTGTTCACGAAGCAAGCCTACAAAGGAGATCCCACAAATCTAGCACTCCTAAGATGCTTTTGGGAGCCCTAAATAAAGAGGCTGGGACATATCTCCAACACAGCTTAAGGAAGACATTTGCCAGGAGAACCTCAAGTGAATCACAGTGCCAGAAACAAACTACCCTCCACCTGTGATAACAGGCTGTAGCTAGGTCTATCCCAGCTAGGTGAGATCCACTGGGTGAGAGGGAGAACTGCTCAGAGGAACTTCCAACCTTCCTCTCCTACATCAGTAACAGAGGACCTGTCATCTAGATGACAAGAGGGAGACCACAATTAGAGGGAAGAGGTTACCCTACCCTACCCAGCCCTTAGGTCAGTCCCTAAGCCTACAGGAGGGTACCTGGTGCAGCACAAACAACTCAGATACCCAAAGCAGTAGGACCAAGTGTTTCAACACACAGATGGCGGCTTCCATCTGCTGCCCCACAAGCGAGAATCATAGCATCCTAGAAAATGAGGAATGGAAAGGACCTCAGGAGGTCAGGGAGTCCAGTCATGACCCAAACATCAGTTGCAAGAATATATGAAAGGGTTGCAAACAAACTTTAAAAACAGATTCTCCTTTAAAGGAGATAAAAGTGGAAAACTGGGGCTTTTCCCGTGAAGACTGGCAGTTCAGTCTGCGAGGGGCTGCTCGACCCCCGCTTCCCTTTACCCCAGGAGTAGGGGTCAAGAGTGAGGGGCCAGGGTGCTATTTTCTACTTAAGCTATTGACTAGGTCCAGACTGGCCATTGATGTTTACAAATGGGTCCTGGTAGAAAAAAAAAAAAGGTTGAGAACCACTGATCTACTCCAGACCCCTGCTCCAAGCGGGACCAGCCCTAAGTACATCATCCCAGCCAAGGCTTTGCCTAGCCAGGTCTTAAAAACCTCTAAGGATGGAGAGTTCACCACCTCTCTGGGTAACCTGTTCCAGTGCATAGCCTCCTAGTGACAGTTTTTCCTAATACCCAACTTAAGCCTCCCTTGTTACAACTAGATCACCCCAGCCAAGGCTTTGTCTACCCAGGGCTTAAACTCCTGCAAGGATGGAGACTCCCTGGCCTCTCTGGGTCACCTGTTCCAGTGCCTCCTAGCGAGACACAGGCAGACAAGACTCCCTGGGTGATTCCGATATATTTTAATAGATCAACTTAAATAGTCGGACATTTCTTTTTCTTAGCAAGCTTTCCAACAATTCAGTTGGTCTAAATATCACCTTCACCCAAAGAACCTTGTCTGCCTTCACCCACAGAGCCGTGTCTGCCCAACACAGCTACACGCTACACTCCTAGCCAGACAGTTTCCCCTTAACATCCACCCTAAACTCCTCCTGCCGCAACTTGAGACCGTTGCTCCTTTCGGAGCCGGGCTGCGGCCACGACAGCGCCCCTCGGTACTTACAGCGGGAGCCAATATCCAGCCGAACCCCCTCTTTTTTGGAGGGAGGGGAGAAGGATCTGGATCCTGCCAAGCGCAGGAGAGACCGCAGCGAGTCAGACGCTACGGCCAGGGAGCACCACGTCCCCCCGGGGGAGGCGCTGCAAGCCCAGCCGCAGAGCGAGCAGCCAAGTGCGGCGAGCGCCCAGCCCCGGCCGCGCCGCCGCGGCCGACTGGTGTAAACACGCCGCGCCGGGCGCTTTGTTGCCCGCTCAAAGAAGCCCCACGTGGAGAGGCGGCGCCCCGAACGCATAGTAGCGCCGGAGAGAACGCTACGGCCCCCCCTCGGCTCCGATTGGTCGGCTCCGGGGGGGCTCGGGGGCGGGGCCCGCGAGGGGTTGGCTGGTCGGGGTGTCAGTCCGGAACGCCGCGAGGCTGTGGAACGCTGCTGGGGGCGTTCAGCCCCAGTGCGGGCCTAGCTCCCCCTCCCCCCGCCTCTGCACAGCCTGTGCCCCACAGTGCGGGGCTCCCTCAAGCCCTTCAAGGAGCTGCCCAGCTCGCTCCCTCTTGCTCCCCCAGCACGCCAGGAACCTGGGCCCTCTGCCCTCTGGGGTGTGGCTGAGCTTTATGGGACCTGAGCCAGGCGTGGGGCAGGGGGTGGCTGCCAGCCCTGAGGGGAAGATCATCAGCCACACGTAGGGGGTGCATGCAGGTCCACGTGCACCCCCTGAACATGGTGGTGCACCCCTGCGAAAAGGCGCCATTGACACTGCTGGTGCCATCTGCTCACCGCCCCCCTCCTCACTGTTGGTGCTGGTGGCATCTACGGGTGGTCACCGAGGTGAACGTGCCAAGCAAAATGCCTTCATGTGCCACACTGGCACCCGTGCTGGGGGTTGCCTACCTTTGCTCTAGATGATGATAGAGACTAGAATTTAGCTCGCTCTCCTGTACCTAAGTTGGCTCTGCAGTACTTACAGCAGTAAAAAGCAATATAAAGGATGCATATTGCGGTTTGGTGACAAACCAAAAATGCTTGCTGTCCTGAGAACCTTACAACCTCTGAACCTGATAATAAACAAAATACTATATTAAAAAAGATGCTATTTTACAGTCATTTTATAATTCCCCCCTCCCCCATGTTTAGCAGTTTAATTACAACTATTCACATCATTTCAGGTTCCAGGTTTTCCCTCTCCCTGCCTAGGAATTTCACAAGTAAATTATCAGTTGCTTATATTAGATGCCCACACACCTTGAAAAAACAGGTGTGATCCAGTGGGCTGAATGCAGCATGAATTAGGGAGAACCTCAACGTTTTTTATCTCTGGGTTTTTGGGTTCTGGCAAATAACTTCGTCTCTCCGCTTCATTTTGTTCCCCTGTAAAACCAGGGACAACAGTACTGTATCTCAGAGGACTTATGAGGGCCTAAGTATTTGATATGTTAAATGTTATGTAACTACTAGGCATGAAATCTTGGTGGGGGAGATATATATATTCATCCCTTAAGGGGAACTCTTTTAGACCTCTGCTCAACCCAGACATCTCTTAACATGTTCAGTTTCACCATGTATAGACAAGTTTGGAACAGCACTTCTTTTTTTTAATGGAAGACTTGCTGAGAAAGTTGTGGTGAGACCATGGGAATATCCCGTGTCCTCGGAGGCCCTAATCTTGTTTCATCTAGGAATCATTTGGAATCTTTGTTCCTTGCATTAATTGATAATCTCCCCCTTAGAATGGAGTGACATCAAGTTCCCATGCCAATCCATTTAAGTTTGTTACTTGCCCTTGATCCTGGCGATGGCATTGTTTTGATGGCACCTTTGCAGTCCTGCACTGGAATGGCTGTAGAGTTTAGACTTTTTTGGCTGACTGAGCCCAGAGGGCGTTGGTGAGTAGTGATTCATGTGTCCTGCAGGCATTTTATTACTGCATGGTTCCCTCCACTAACACATTCCTTTCAACACACATAAGGCCATTGGGGGAGTCAGTGAGTCACAGTCATTAGCTGTGGTGCCTTCAGGCTGTGGAAAGTGGATGATGCCCGGTTTTATGTTCCCAGCTTGGCTGATGCAGTTGATGCAATGTAATGCCTTACCCGGTATGTGGTTGAGTAATTGCTGTGACTAAAAGTCATGGAGAATACCCAAACTATCCTTAAAGTGTAGTGGCAGCAGCACAGAGCTCAATATGGGCTGCAAAAGTTGTTCAAGAAGTTGGGTAAGAAGCTGGACAGCTAGCCCACGTGGAGTTGCATTCTGCCACAGCTGTGCTGCTAGCAGCATTTGAGGTAGGTAAGTTACCTGAAGTATGTCTCTGCATTAGCTGTAGTAACTGTAGTGTAGCCACAGTGATCTGAGTCCTGGATGAAAGCTAACAACAGCCAGAAGAAGCCTGAAACTAAGTCAGCAGAAACAATCAGAGCTAGAGTTGTGCCTCTGCACTTGCCCAGAACTGCTTTAGTTTTGAGAGGGCTGAGCAACCGAGCCCCTAACTCACACTTAATCCTAGCTGGAATCCAGAAATGAACTGTTCCTCCACTGAAATCCCACATCAGGCTCAGTCAGTAGGTATTCTCCGGAACACAACCTAACTTAACAGGCACTGACAGGCTTTAGGGCAGCTGCTGCTTTCTTTGAAAATGCAGTTGGTAGGGGAAGGAGGCCAACAGTCCCTTTTATATATAAATTAGTCTAATGGCTAATGCATTTGCACTGGAAGTGGGAGATCAAGGTTCAATTTCCTCCTTTCCTTAAGGGAATTCTCACCCATATCTCCCACTTCCCCAGAGAGGCTCTGACTGCCAGGCTACAAGCTGTTGTGGCTGGGAGCACTCTTCATTCCTATTGCTGAAGCAGTGCCAGCATGCAGCTCTAGATTCACTGAGCTGGAGAGTGGGCATGAATATGCCAGGAGGAAACATGACTCTTCAGTCTAATGGTAAAGGCACTCTCTACTGTGGGGGAGAAAGTCCCAGGTTCTGGTCTCTGCTCCCAGGGCTGTTTTGGTGTTTGTAATGTATCCAGCAATTGTTTAATCTAAAATACAAGAACCAGATCCTAGGAACAGAGACCAGATCATAGGTCTCCCTGCCCAGATGAGCTCTTATGACCAGGCTATTGCATAAAGGGGGCACAACTGTCTCCTTCTCTTTTTAAAAGAAAACCATCAGCCCTGCTCAGTTCTTGGGAAAAATTATTGTAAGTGCCTATCTTTATGAGGGGGCTTGGGCAGTGGATCCCAGGTGGACAGAAGTACCTCTCTGTAGGCCTGAGTAGGGCATTTGACAGGAGGATTTAAGACTGGCCCCTGTCTTCAGTACCTCTTGCTGGCTAACTCTAAAGCCAGGTACAGAGAGTCAAAAAGCCCGAGGCTGAATTGATTCAATCTTGGCAGGTTGGTCTAAACCACATAGACTGAACTGATAAGCAAGTGAACAAACAATCACTTTTGATTCTGGAAATGCAGCCACATGCCTGCAGTGGCTCAAGCCAGAAGCTAGAGGGCCGTAAAGCACACCTCCCTGATCTGCCAGAGCAGACAGCTTGGGCCAAGGCTAGCCAACCCACTGTGCAAGGGGGAGGGGTTGCAAGGGAGGTACAAAGCATCCTGGGATGCTGGGGGACTGTGAGTTAATTTCCATCTGGAAGGGATCTGGGATAGAAATTCAATAAACCAATTTAACCTAAATCAGGTAAGTCTAATATTACATCCATCCAGGTTTATCTTCAATCAGTTTCAGCTATTTTGAAAGAGGTTTATGTGCACTGAACTTTTGTTGTGTTACAGATCTGAACTGGTTTCTGATCACTTATGCCAGTTATGTGTCATTTCTGTCCCTAGCCTAAAAAGCTTCATGTTGAGTGCATTGACATGAGATGAATCCCTGCTCAGCCTGTGGCTGTTTTAGAACCCATTCTGAGGCACCTAACTCTGTCTGTGCACAATTTAGGGAGACTAGGACATACTACAGGGTCCTGGAATACATTCCTGCAGCTTAGTGCCTAAATTTGAGGTGCCTTGCCCATGCTCATCAAAAAAATCTGTGAAAGTCACAGAAATCTTGAGCCCCCGTTCAGTGCTTTAAACAAAAGGCACTGTGTAAACACAGGATCTCTCTCTTTTCTTGCACTAGGTTAGATGTTAAATTGTATGCAAACAGCTCAGTATAGTTCCTGAATTGATAAGTTTGGAAATATGCATTTCATCCATTTAGAAGGTTACAGTCCAGCTTTCTGTGATGCACTGAACTTTTGCAAAATGAAAAAAGGCATTGTGGTGGCATATACAGAGAAGTTCATTTGCAGTATGACTGCTATCCTATTGAAATTAGAAATGATTTTGGGATGTAGAGTTTATATCTTCCAGGATTTATAACTTTGGTGTGAACTTCAACAGAAAACAAACCAAGAGAAAAAGAAAAAAAACCCTCCACCTTAAGACTTAATAAACTGGATAAAAACTGACAGTTTTATTCCTACTGGTTCCTGAAAGGGGCATTGAAATACTTCAGGGAGACTAAGGCACATTTGATCACATGTGAGCATGTGGGATAGAGTTTTAAAGGTTTGGGGTGTCATTGTGGGAGTCTGTTTAAATTTCATACATTGTGGGTTTTATTGCAGGCTGCCCTGAGCCTTCTTTGGGTAGGGTGACATAGAAATCAAATAAATAAATACCTAAGCTCTAAAGAATCACTGACTGACGGCTTTAGTCAGTTGGGGGGGGGGGAGCACAGAGTAAGAAACAGAGGAGGATATTTCTGAAGGAGTCCTTAAACCTCATTGAACCTCTCCAGCAAATAGGTACATTCTGTTAAGTCTTTGTCTCATACAGAATCCAGCTGGAGTGAGTGATACTTCATGCAAGAGTAAAGCTTTGCATGTGGAGACCTTGTTATAGTACTGAACGTCAGGGTCCTAGCTGCGCTGCACACAGATTAAAAGATTTCACAACACTGGATAGAGCTGGGATTTACCCCAACATTCTTGAAAAATTCTCCCCTCCGATCCTGGAGATAATCTTAAATATGCTATGGTCTGGAAGCCAAATAATGTAAATTAGCATCGTATTTCTTTGATTTATTTGTTATCTATTTTATTATTAGAATCTATTGGGTGGGGGGGAGAGTGAGGGAGGGAGCTCCATTTGTTGGGTTTTGCTACAAAAGAGTTTTCACTAATGATCCCTGAGAGCTGAAGCTGGCTTCAAGCTGTTCCAGTCATGAGAGGATGACTCAGAAGTCAGAAATCTGAGGCATTCTTACTCCTAGCATTTAGGCAACAGGCAGAGATTGGGAGGTAAGCAGAAGGAATCAATGGCAAATCAAAGAAGAATAGGTCAGCCATTCATTGGAGAAAAGGCTGATCCCTGGGATATTAACAGAAAAGAGAGCATGGAATGAATCTTAAAGAAAGTTTGAACTGGATGCTGGTATAGTAAGCTGAAGATGAGGTCTTATTTTAAAAAAACACAATCCAAAAACTTTACTCTTTAGCTTGAAAAAAATTGTATACAATGTTGTTAGGTATTTTCCATTGAGATTCTTCAGACTGAACTTTAGCACAGAGTGATCCAATGCCAAATGGATCATCACTGAGGCCTTTCAACAGTGATGTAATAGTGACAGGAAATAATTATTGAACATTATTTGTGTATACTTGTGTTTGTGTATGTAATTGTTGGATGTGTTATACTTGAACTAATAACAGTCTGCTGTCTGTCCAAAACACACTGTACACTGACTCCAACGCATATTACTGCTTTGTGAAGTTCTTGGTGTAATTTAGGGCTAGATCCTGCAAATCCTTACTCCTGTGCAATCTCTTAAGATCATTTCTGAAGTTAGTTTGGCTCCTGGCGATAAGAATATTCATTACACTGTCATTGGCAGTACATATACTAGCTATAGAAGCCTTTGTTAAGATTTTCTTTTGGATCAGCAATAATACATTATAATATGCCATGGATATATAACATCACATAATAGACCTACAGTAGCTTTACATTCATGATTAAACAATGCAATAATGTCACTGAAGGAGTCAACAGCAGCCCTATCTACACTGCTGTTGTCAGGTTTGAATTATGTACTATGCACTGCATCCACACAATGATTTTGAAATCTGGCTACCACTACTAGTGTATCATACAGAGTTACAAGGTGCTCATGGCTAGAGTATCAGGGCTCTAGTCTAGTGAGTCTCAAACCAGGTATTATGGCATTGAAGGGTGCTGTGAGGAGAGAAGCAGGTGAAGGCTTCAGCTGCTCTCCTTGCCAGCTCCATCACCACCCTCTACTGCCTAGCCCCTCTGTAAAGAGATAAGCACTGTAATATGTAAATTAGTTTTTTAAATTGGGTGTGCTTAATTTGCACAAGTTATGGGGGACATCTCAAATCCAATGAGGGGGTTCCTTGAGTCTAAAACAGTTGAGGACCACTGCTGTATTCACGTAATTAAAGCAATGAATAATGCATTTAAGATTCCCCAGAATATGGAACATTTTTTTTCACACATAAGAAACTCTTCTCTTTCTTGTCCCTCTTCATGGAAACCTGTTTCGTACCTCTCCTTCTCTTCTACCAGCCCATCCTTAGAAATAAAAATGAGGAAATGCTAGCTAAGACCTTATGAAATCAGTGAGGTCTCTCAGTACCTACAGAAGGCAAGATTACAGCTTCAGCCTTAACTTTGAATTTGTTTTGTTCAAATGAGTTATTTCTCATTTTGCTGTAGAATTGTTACCTGATGTTTTGTTTTTCTAATTCATCTATTTTTCCCTCTTATTCATAGCAGTATTGTAAAGCCAAAAATGTACAGTACACTAACACATACCATTCACTACTTTAAGGACAAAGTACAATGGGTGAACATGACGGAACAGATTTTGGTTACAGAAATCGAGAACTTTTGAAATATGTGGAATAATATTCACAGACGCTTCTGGAGTTTCACTGGGTTTTGAATCATAAGCACAAGACTGATTTTTCCCTTTAAATTTTTCTCAATTCATTCCTAAACTTAATGACCAGGATTTCAAAAGTTAAAAGGCATAAGACCTTAATTAAAGATGCATTAGAATCAGTAAACATTCTTGAAAACTTTTTAACTTCAGAAGTGTTGCAGGTTTTTTTCCCCTCCCCTTATGAAAACATTCGTTTTAATCTCTTGTCCTGAATTCTTCAAAGCATTCTGATTTACACCTCAGGGACTAGGGTAGTGAGGAGATACAATCTGGGCTGAAGCAGCCTTGCCTGCACTCTCTTGTCTACAAAAACCTTGTATGTTAACACAAAGGAGCAGAACTGGTGTTTCTGGAGATGGGGGGTGGGGACTGGAATGAGAGTACATCAGGAGGTAAACGTGACTGAGAGCAGCAACACCAGCTCCAAAACGCTGATACAAAAGCACTGACAAGAAACAATTGTCTCAGAAGCCATCTTTTACAAATGCCCCTTCATTTCTCTGCCTCCTTTGGTAACTAAGGGAAAGTATACTTAGAGTTTCAGGTCCCCACCTTTGAAAATGTTGCCCTAAATCAGAGAGCTTCCTACTGAAAAGTGAAGAAGCAAAACTGCAAATATGAGAAAGAGGGAAGAGACAAACAGACAGCCTCACACGAGATGTGGCACCCTGCCTAGTACCAAATCAGAGAAGGGCATGCAATGCAAAAAAAATAGCACATTTAGGCCAAATTCATCTTTGGAGTAATTCCTTTAAAATGAGATGAATTGACACAGATAGTGTAATTTAGTGCACTGTGTAAAAGCCACCAATTGCTATTCTCCCTCTACATATGTGCGTATGGACCAATCGTTCATTCACTTTATCTCACTGATTTCAGTGGGTGCATAATTAGCACAATAACTTTTACAACTCTAGCATATCATGTCTAATCAATAATGGTTTTTTTTTGGTATTGAACTGGGAACAACCATTAACTGATGAATTTGCATGGAGAATCATAACTTCCCCCCACAAATCTATTCTATTAAGAGCACAATGTGAAGAATGCTTTGCAGAGACTACAGGATAAAAATTTGAAGTACTGAGGGTCTAAACCCGCATGTGGGTTCCATGTTTAAACTGTACAAAGCTTTTGGTACAAAAAGTAAAACTTATTAACTTTGGGCTTCGGTTATTAATTTGAAACATTCTATATTCCTTGCAAATATCTCTATGGCTTGCTAGTTTTGCACAAATCTGGTCTCGGTTTTGAGTAGAGATGGGCCTGAACAAGAGCAGCAGACCATAATCCCATTTCCCAAACTGGAGTATATTCCCTTGGAGGTGGGGGGAAGTGTTGAAAATGTGGTGTGTATGCATATGAATCATGACAACAATTAACACTGCCCTCCTACTTCAGATACTCTACCTTTCTACTTCAGCCTCCACCACAGTAAAATTGCTGGCTCTGGCAGTCCCCTACTTCATCCCCTGCCATAAATTTCCCTTGTCACCAAGTACTACTGGCCAGAGGAACTGGCCATAATTGGCAGCAGGGGGATGAGTTACAATCAGGAGAAAGGGAAATTGGCATCAGCAGTTGAAGTAGGGGAGTGTGAGTCTCAGTGACTTGACTACAAGGTGTGGGAAATACTGCCTTCAATCTTTGGGAAATTAGATCACAAACTGAACTTGGCAGTTTGACCTCTCTAATTTTGTAGGGGACAGTTTCTAGTTTCATCATGAAATCCTGTTGCACTTACAGCTTCACAATTTCAGTGCTAGATCTGGTGGAAACTTGGCAGTGCTGACTGAGCTTTGCTGCGAGTTTTTGAGCTCATTCAAATCCATGTGACTATGGTTGATTAAGGACTGACTGTAGAGAAAACTGCTCCTGTAGATCTATGTGATCTAAAAAGCTGCTGTTTTCCTCAAGGGTGTGATGTATCTTTAGTGAGATGCCAGATTCCATTCCTGAATTTTCTGACTTTCAGCTAGGTAAAATTACCCAGGTGTCTAGGCTCCTTGCAAAGCCCTACATACCACATACACCATTGCATTATGTGTGCACAAGGCAAGGGACACAAGTAGAGTAATTGTGAGTCAGCAGCTCCTCCTAATGTAAAGAGCTAAGTATAGACAGTCAAAAAGCCCAAGGCTGAATTGACTCAATCTTTGCAGATTAGTCTAAGCTGCATAGTTTGAACCGATTAGCGAGTGAACAAACATTCACTTTTGATTCCGGAAATGCAGCTACATGCCTGCAGTGGCTCAGGCCAGAAGCCAAGCTTCCCTGCTTGGCTGGAGCAGACAGCTTGGGTCCAGGCTAGCCCACCCACAGGGACCCACCCTGTGAGGGGGGGGAGGGGTATCATGGGATGCTGACAGACTATAAGTTAACTTGAAGCTGGAGAGGATCTGGGACAGAAGTTCAATAAACTGATTTAACCTAAAACAGTTAAGTCTGATACTACGTCCAGGTTTATGTTAAATGGGTTTCAGTTATTTTGAAAACAGTTTATGTGTACTGAATGTCTGTTGTGTTACAGATTTAAACCAGTTTCCAATCACTTATACTGATTGATGTTTAATTTCTGTCCCATGATCACTGGGGGTGGGGACAGACATTCAAAAAGCCTAAGCCTGAATTGATTCAATCTTTGCAGGTTAGTCTAACCTGCAGAGACTGAGCCGGTTTGCAAGTGGATAGACGTTCAGCACATGCCTGCAGTGGCTCAAGCCAGAAGCCCGGGGGCGCTAGAGCAGCCCTTCTGTCCACGTCCACAGGGAAGCTAAGCTAAGGAGGGGGGCATGGCCAGGCCCCAGCAGGCCCATCCCAGTGGCTCCCTGACAGCCAGGAGCAATCTGGGCACGCAGGGCTGCCCGGCCCCAGAGGGGAACTCTTCACCATGGGGCCAGGACGGATGCCCTGTTCGGTGCTGGGAGTCTCTTCTCCCTCCTCCTCTGCCACCCTGAGGTGGGGTGGGGTGGGGTGGGGGTCTCTGTGAGGCTGCCTGGTCCCATGGGGGACTCTTCTTCCTGCTTCTCCCCATCACTGCGAGATGGGGAGGTGGGGCTCTAGGGGATGCTGCCCAACCCCAGAGGGGGACTCTTCCTCCTCCTCCTCCTCCTCCCCCCAGAGGGGCAGTGGGGGTGCAGAGCTCAGCTGGGCAGGGTGTGGGTGTGAGGGAAGGTGGGAGTGTAGAGACCCTCTACACACTCCCCTCATGGCATGCAGTCCCCTCTGCCTGGCAGCAGCAGCAGGCGGGGAGGTCAGGGTGCTCATGTCTGGTGCAGGCACAGCTCTGGATAGCGCTGCATGGAGTGAGGGAGTGGAGCCTGCCTTATCCCCGTGGCTCTGCTCCCTGAGCCTGCAGCAAAGGAAGCCCCACACTGGAGCCAGCTGCTTCCCCTGCTCCCCACTGTGCAGGTCCTGTACTCTGCTGGGAGTGGAGGGATCCAAACCCCCTGCTTCCCCACAGAGTCCAGTGCAGGGCTTCCCCGGTGCCAGTGCAGAGCTGCAGGTGCCACGTGGAGCCATGATAGAGGTGGCCTGCACTGTGCTGGGGGTGAGAAGTGCAGCCCCATGCAACCTACCCGGCCACTTCTATCCCCACAGCTCCCCTGCAGCTCTGCACTGGCACCGGGGAAGCCCTGCACTGGACTCTGCAGGGAAGCAGGGGATGAGGATCCCTCCACTTCCAGCAGAGTACAGGGACCTGCACAGTGGGGAGCAGGGGAAGCAGCTGGCTCCAGCGTGGGGCTTCCTTTGCTGCAGACTCAGGCTTAGGGAGCAGAGCCACGGGGATAAGGCAGGCTCCACTCCCCGTCCCCCGCACAGTGCTGTCTGGAGCTGCACCTGCACTGGACATGAGCACCTTGACCTCCCTGCCTGCTGCTGCTGCTGCTGCCAGCCAGAAGGGGCTGCATGTCATGGGGGGAAGTATGTGGAGGGTCTCTACACCCCCACCCTCCCTCACACCCACACCCTGCCCAGCTGAGCTCTGCACTGCCACTGTCCCTCTGGGGGGATGAGGAGAGGGAAAAGTTGCTTCCTGCATGGAATAGAGCCCCTCTCCCCATTAACTTCAGGAGAACACAGCCAGCATGGCCCCATTAAGGTGAAGGGGGCAGGGAGATGAGTTTATTCTTCCCTGTCCCTTCCCTGCACCCAGGGTTTGCCAGCTCCAGGGGCCACTGCTGTAACCCCCTCCCCTCTGCTCCCCCCTCCCCTCTGCTCCCCAGCAGACAGGCTGACCCTGGCTACGGTGAGGGAAGAGGGTAAGGGGGGAAAAATTAACTCCCTCCCTGCCCACTTTGCCTTAACAGGGCCATGCCCACTTATGTCTTTGCTAGGGCCAGTCCCTGCTTCAGCTAGAGAAAAGGGTCAACCCTGAGGCTGGAGCAGAGCCCCACCCAGCCCAGAGAGCATGCAGGGAGGCTGGGGTGTCTGGTTTATCTTAAATCAGCAAGGGGTCTGGGACAGACATGGTATTAACCGGTTTGAACCAAATCAGTTTAGTCTGATACTACACTTGATCTGACCCTTCAAGAGGCTAAGAAGTGAAGGTTTATCTCAAACTGGTTTTGGCCATTTCGAAACTGGTTTATGTGTGCTAAATCTCTGTTCTGTTACAGATTTAAACCAGCTTCTGATCACTTAAACCGGTTTCTCTATAATGTCTGTCCCTAGCCTGGGAGGAGGCAAGAGCTACTGGTTATGAAATTGCATCAATACAGTGACATTAAATGCCCACATAGAGAATCCAGTGGAAGCCTACTATTAGGTTGAGAGAAGTGAAGCCTATTGAGAAAGTCACCATGCAAAATGTGAGTATTTGGACATTGTGTGTGCACAGAGGCCAGAAGAAATTCCACCCACAATAAATCATTTGAAATGCTTGAGAAAAGGAGCCCACTGAACCCATCCCTTCAGGCTACGGATGCATGAATGAAGAACCAAAGCTTGAGGCAAAAATCTGGAGCACATCATACTGCAAAGCTGGGCAGAAATGAGCAGGCTATGCATTTCTCAAGACCTCACTGATTGTGTGAAAGTGTGAGAAATTTGCTGGCTGTGGTTGTTAGAAGGCAGGCCTTGGGAAGCATAAGAAAACTGTCCATGTTACATCTAGTCATAAATTTATCACTGTTGGACCAGGGCTACCATATTTCTAGGTTTTGCATCTTGTGTTTGCAGCTGTTTAAAATCTGTAGATTACCCCACCTGTATGTTCATGGCTTCACTGTTTCCCATTTCCCAGCTCTCCCTCACTCTGCCTGTCTTTATTGTCTTTAGCCTATAAGATTTCCAATTTCACAGAGGAGGATTCTGTGTTTTTTGTTTTTTTTTTTCCCCCTCAGGTTCACATCCATCTCCTTGCATCACCTTTAAGGTCAGAGTCTATGTTGCCTATAACAATAGCCACTCCACATGTGTTTTCACTTTGGCTCTGGGGAGGTTCTTTAAATTCTTCAGTGCTTTAAGGAAGCAATTTACTTGAATGTTTCAGCCTATCGCTCAAAAGAAAAAGTGCCACACTGTAAAGACAATGAGACCCAAGTTGGAAACCTACATCAAGATGCACACAGTTACTCTTCAAAACCTAATTTGGTTAAAAGCTACCTGGACATATTGAGAATGCTGATGTTACTTTCCTCCTTCGAACATTTCTGAGTTTAAAGCCATTTCTTCAAATTATAAACATTTCATCAGGTTATAAAAAGAAATAGAAGAGATATTTTATATATATAAGAAGGATAGGAGCACCAGGCACCTTGTAAATAAGGAATGTGGCTATGAAACCTAACCTCTATCTCTGATCAGTTTCTGTGCTTTCATTAGAGAGGAGACATTGCCTCTTCCAAGTCAAGAAGGGAGTAGGAGGGAGGAGGAGAAAAATGTAGGCAATAAAAAAGAATGCACATCAGTAACTAATCTGCAGTGGCTGCAAATGTATCATATTTTCGTCAGTTTTGAATAAATCATACTGTCAACATTAATGGAAAGGTCATCCCCTTTTGTCATTATATATAAAGCTGACATGGCAAACATAACTCAGTCTGGTTCAGTTGAAGTTGCTTAAGAAAGTATATTTGGCAAAGACCACTGACCACTTAATTTACCTTCTCTTGTTCAGTGTTTGTGATTCTTCCAGCTGCAAAGTCAAAAAAGTTGAAACTTGGAACATTTGTAGACATTCACTGCAACCCCTGGTTAGGAAATGATCCAAAAAGAACTAGGTACATTTTCCTTTCTTTTTTTTTAAATAACTGTTCCTAGTTATGATATCAAAGATGATGAAAAAGATATTTATCAGAAGATGATTAATATCATTCTTATAGTCTCAGGGCTGTTAGTTATAGCCGTTTTGGTCTAAGGACACAGGCAGACAAGGTTCTTTAGGTAAATGCGATATCTTTTATTAGACCAACTAAACAGTTGGAAATTTTTTTCCAACTATTTAGTTGGTCTAATAAAAAATATCGCATTTACCTAAAGAACTTTGTCTGCCATTCTCATAGTCAACACTTCTAAATCTTGTGGGCAAGCTAGGGTTTTCAGAGGGGAACCCCTGCTGTGGGGAGCTTCACAGGGTCCCCTAGGTGCCACATCTAAAGCCCACCCACTTCTGTGGGCTCTGGATTACACTCTAGACCAGTGATTCTCAACCAGGGTGCTACAACATCCTGGGCTGCCGTGAGGTCCTTTTAAGGGTGATGTGGGATACTGTACAATATTAGCACTGTTAGGTGTGTAAACAGCTATACACGATTCACAAGAAAAACCCAGAGATTTCAAATAGGAATCCTTAGTGTCAAAACCCTCTGACCTACTGCGATCTTTCTGAGGTCTTTGCAAAAGAATAATTACCTTATTACTTTTTGTAGTAAAAGTGAAATGAGTTTTTGAAACTGGGTGCTGCTAAATTCAGAAAAGTTATAGGGGTGTGCCTTGAACCTAAAAAGATTGAGAACCACTTCCCTAGACTGTGGACTCATCCCCAGGTGATATTTTGAGTTATTTGCCAGGCACAGAAAATCCAGACTAGAGAATCATAACCACAGTATGTATGTCTTCCCTTCCCATTCACACACATTCCTCTCCCTGGCCACCAGTGGTCAGCATACCCCCCCCCCCCCCCGTGCCCTTCTCCCCACCCTGGGTGCTCAATGAGCTCACTATACCTCTGACTATATATATTTATTTTTTGCTAAGAAGCAAGGCAGGGCTCTAAGATACTGTCCTAGGACAGTGGTTGTCAACCAGGGGTACACGTCCCCCAAGGGGTACCTAAAAAAGTTGTAGGGTGTATGCAGAACAAATGAAAAAAAAATTACTGTTTTGGAAGTCTAAAATTGACTGTATTGGCAATCGGCTTTTTTTTTGGCTGATAATGTGGCCAATAAATGCCCTGTGCATGCACGCAGCCACAGTGCAGCACGTAGGTGGCCAGGAGCATAGCCGAGCAGCATGGAGAGCAGCCGAGTCCAGCTGGTATGCCTTAGGGTTACCATGCCAGGATGTACACTGAGCCAACTACATGTCAGCACAGAACTTTGGAGTGTAACAGCATTTGTGAATGAGTAATACAACTCACACTCTAAGGACCTTGCTATCAAGAATGAATGTCTTAATTTGAAGAATTCCCTTTAGTGGGAGACACAAGTCTTCATCTGGACAGGAAGATGATTTAACCAAATTCCCCCTGAGATAGTAACTCAGCTATTCTGGAGTTGGCAAGTTGGTCAATTGACCAGTCAAATATTGTCAACTGACCAGTCAAATTGACTGCATATTTTTGACTGGTCAAAGTATAGCAATTTTATAAAAAACCCTTACTTTTTCATAGTTTTCTTGACAGAAATATGATTTTTAAATTGTTTTTTTACACATTTTTTAATGAAAATGTGTGCTTTTTCTGTGTATTACTTGGACCTATTGGCAATTACAATTTTTGACTGATATTTGATCTGTCAATTGACTGAACTTGACCGGTCAAATACTCAACCCTAGCTAATTCACAAATGGTAATGCTAAAATTAGATTGTTGAGGTATGTGTTCAAGTAGAATGCGACATATTCTTTGTCTGCCAGGACAAGCTACACAGCATACTTTTCCCTGAACTCATCTACCTTAAATTTTAAAGCTGAAAACCAGTGAAGTGGTAAACAAAAGACAATTTCAAGATTTGGTAACTGTATGACTCAGTGACACAGGAATGAGGGCTGTGTTGGCTCCGGAGATGACTCTGGAATGTCACTCTTATTTAAGGCTCTTTGCTATGTCATACATTCCTGTGCTTTTCAGTCACAATAGCATCAAAAAGTATTAGCCCTAGGACAGACCAGAATTTAATTCAGGTGCATAAACTCTGTATCCCGGTGGTCGTTTGGTTTTATGTGATATATGTATAGCTGTTAAAAAAGATTACAGCTATAGGTAAGAATTTGTCCTCTACCGATGGCAAGTTGTGAAAGCAAAGCAGGGGCTGCTTCTGTCAGGTGTAGGCTAGGAATTACAAAGAAATTTAACTCTGTTCCAAAAATGTTAACCGTATTGTTCACGCTCAGCAGTAAGGAGGCTTGTAGCTGCTGTGTGATTAACCCTATGACCCCGACAAGAGTTTAGACCAGCCTGTCAAAAGCATTATGCTTGAAGGCAGTAATCGTTCTTCTTTATTAAAGATCAGTTACTTTGCCTTGTTTTCTGTTGCCTTCCTTAGGATTGCGGATTGGCTGCAGCACCACCTGTAGGAAATCACACATAATTTTCATTCCTAAAGACTGATTAAGGGAAGAGGAATAATGTGTAAATTATTTAAAATCATGTAAACATATATTTTATGTGTACACATGCAGAAACACACATGGGAAGAGGGTGGCATTTTTCTTATCTATGTATGTGTGTGTGTATATATGTATTTGTATCTATCTATCTATTAGATAGATAGATAGATAAAAGGTAAATTTAGGATGTGAGCTTTTAGAATGCGAGTCTGACTTTAGACAGTGCCCTTATTACTAATGAAGGCTGTTGGTCTGAATGAAGTCATATTAGTCCAGGGGTGGGCAAAATGCGGCCCGTGGGCTGGATTCAGCCTGCCAGGCCACTCTATCTGGCCTGCAGGGCCACTAAAAAAACGAGAAAAATAACATTTAGCTGCCCGTGGCTTCCTGTCATGCGGCCCTCAATGGCTTGCCAAAACTCAGTAAGCGGCCCTCTGCCCAAAATAATTGCCCACCCCTATATTAGTCTCAGGTGCCCTATATCCTTGGCCCATTCAATACTTAACCTTTTTGCTGACATTAAGAACTAAAGTACTAACTGGACTTATTTCCCTGTTTTCAGGTAGATTTTTGTTTCTCAGTTCAAATGTTCTTTTTAAGGTAACATGAAAATCAGTTCATAGCAGCGGTTTTCAACCTGTGGTCCACAGACCGCCTGGGGACCTGCAGACTACGTCTAAGGGGTCCGGAAAAGATTATGATGATCAATCAAAAGTATGTGAATGAATACATTTACAATTCAAAGGGGTCCAAAACTCCATTTGACATTTTTTAGGGGTCTGCAAATGAAAAAAAGGTTGAAAACCATGTATTTATTGTCCTATACAATAGATTGTTTCAATGCATTATTACTTTCTAGTGTCCCAAACACTGCCACATTATAGTATCAGAAATATTACAATAAATATATGAGAAACTCTTGAAGTTGATAAGAAAAAGAAAAGAAAACAAGAAATAAAAGCAGCATTGTATAGGTATTTGTGACATAAAGGCCAACATTAAAAAGGATTTTTTTTTAAAGAGCATTTTTAGTGGAGTCATTTCCTATGGAAACCCTGCTATAAAACTTACAGCTATAACAAACTGTCTACATCAGTATATAGTGTACTGGAAATGCCTGGGTTCTTAATTTAGAATAATGTGGGTACTTTCAAGTCTTCTTACTAGCCCATGATGCCTGATTGCTGGGAGTGACCCTGGGGACATACTGAGATATGCAAGGCATTGCATGCCTTATGGCATCTCTTTTTTACATGTGTGTAGTCTGAAGGTTCAGAAGCAAAATAGATGGTTTAATATTTCTCTCATTGGAATGGTAGAGCTGTCTAGATTTATAAGACACTGTGGAAACAAAACCTCCTAGAATTGTTATACTTCTGTCATACAAAGAGTTATAGCAGTAGTACCCCTAAAAAGTTCTTGTTCCGTACCCTGTGCACAAGTGCTTGGCGCTTTAGTATGGAACAATATTTCTTGAACTCTGTCACCTACTTGCAATCCACAAGTCACATCAGGACATTTCCAGGAGCAATCTTCCCAGTTAGTACCTCCTCTTCTATCCTCTTATGATACAAAGCTGCAGTAAAACCATTCATCTCACTGAACAGGCTTTGCGCCACAGGGGAGGTGCAGAGTTTTTAATGCATGAAGTCACTGCTATTCAAAAAGAACTAATGAAAACACTGTCTTTAGGTATTTTTTGAAGTTCCTTGGATGTGTGTGTGTGTGTGTGTGTGTGTGCATTTGCGTGAATGCTAGCACACACACATGCGCTGAGGGACAGATGAGCAGTACTGTGAGGTCTTTAATAACTTTTTCAATGAAGCTAATTGTCTCTGCATAATTTTTGGATAAGGCTGCAATAATGATATTTGGTTGCTGTGTGGAATTAGTGCGTTCAGCCATAGGAAGGAAAGAAAAAGAAGGCATCTAGCACCTAGGTGATGGTACTCACTAACAGTGACATGCATCTGAATGAGACATGCATATTTAACCCTGGAAATTTTTTTTAGCTAATCATCACATGTACATGACACATCTTATTATTAACATTATAGTGCCTCCATTCACACTAATATAAGGGCTAAACTGTTTCCATTGAAGTGAATGGGAGCTTCGCACAACCTCACTGAGACCAAGATTGGGTCCTCCCTTTGCATGTCAGGGAGTCTTTGTTCACAATTCCATTTTTAGGGGTTTGCATCACCCTGACATACAAGCCTTACAGTAAGATTTAATGTGAATAGAAAGACATAAGGCTGCTCGTTGTACATTTGCTTTCTTTTTCGTTACCAAAAGATTTTATAAAATGTAACATCAGCTATGGCTTTCCTGAATTTGACAGATTTTGAAAGAATTTGAAAGGCCATCAACTTGAAAATCTCATTTGTACCATGGCACTTGATTCAGGGGATCAGTATAAAATCCTGGCCCTTCTGAAGTCAATGGGGGGTCTGCTGTTGACTTCCTTGAGGTCAGGATTTCACTCCCTGACTATAATCCAAATTTTGCTAATGATTTACTAACCCTAAAAAATAACTGAAGCCCCTGAATTCAATTTTTCATTCTGTAAAATGGAAATAGTTGTACTTAATCTCATTACAGATGGACTCTTCTTCAGAAGTTATATTTGAGATTATTTGATGAAAGGAAAAACAATATAAATTAGATTTGCAAAGCTATTTAAGTGCCTGGTGATTTGAAAATCACCTACCCAGGGCTGCCTATACACGCATTTGGGGTTGTGGGTGGGGGGCATTTTAATTAGAGTGGTTCCCGGACAGCCACTGTAATTAGAACACTGCAGGGTTATGTGTATCAAGTTCCCACACATTTAAAAATGCCCACAGAACACTTTTTGCTAAGTACAGACAGTCAAAAAGCTCAAGGCTGAATTGGCTCAATCTTCACAGGTTAGTCTAAGCTGTGTAGATTGAACCAATAAGCAAGTGAACAGACATTCACTTTTGATTCCTGAAATGCAGCCACATGCCTGCAATGGCCCAGACCAAAAGCCATTAGGCACTACAGCATGCCTCCCTGCTTGGCTGGAGCAGACAGCTTGGGCCAAGGCTAGCCCACCCACCCTGCAAGGGAGGGGGATTGTAAGGGAGGTGCAAAGCATCCTGGGATGCTGGGGGACTGCGAGTTAACTTGAATCTGGAGGGGATCTGGGACAGAAGTTCAATAAACCTATTTAACCTAAATCAGTTCAGTCTGATACTACATCCATCCATATTTATCTTAAACCACTTTCAGCTATTTTGAAAGCAGCTTATGTGCACTGCACTTCTGTTGTATTACAGATTTGAACCAGTTTCCAATCACTTATACTGGTTTATGTGTAATTTCTGTCCCTAGCCTAAAGCTCATTTGATAAGCTTTAGTTAAAGCACCCCAGCAGCCATTTTTCAGCCCACAGGGGCTTCTACACATAGATTAATTCATAGATGTTAGGGTCGGAAGGGACCTCAATAGATCGAGTCCAACACCCTCATCGAGTCTGACCCCCGATGAGGGTATGGTGATGCTAGAGCATTTTAATTAGAACATGGAGCAGACTCACTTAATAGAAATGTCAGACCGTTTGTTTAGGCACCTTAGGTACCTTTAAGCACCTTAGGTACCTTTGTTGTAGCTAAATCTTGAAGTAATTAAGTACCTCAAAAATCTTGGCCCATGATGTATAAGCACGTTAAGTTATTACTAAAGCCACAAAGTTTCTGGAAGTCAGACCAAAACTCAGGTGTTCTTGGCTCTCAGTTCAAACTTCCAGGCATGCATTTCCGTCAAGTAAGGTAGGTATACATAAAGGTTTTCTGTTGCAGCACTAAAACGTTCTAAAGACTTGTTAGAATAAACATCTTTTCCTTTCTCTTTTTCTTCCTCCCAAGTCAGAGAAACAAGGATGACTAGGATTACAAACGTGACAAATCACATTTGTTTCTCAAGAAACCTGGATATTTATTATCTGGGAACTTTGCTATTGTTAATTTTCAATATGGGTCAAATACTCATGTATTCAGTTAGCCCAAAGTAATATTAAGGATTTGAATAGTCTGTTTAATATCCTGCCATGCTTTATTTCTGCATATTATACAATAAAGCTTGGAAAACAATCTAATACAAATATATTGTTTTAAAGTTAGAGGTGGATTGAACTCTTTGAAGCTGAAGGGAAAATTCTAGCATCTCCCTCTCTGAAATTGTCTTCATCTGTAGATTCTGGCAACCCTTCAAGAAACAATGTAATGTATTTTTAATTTGAATACAGCACTGAGTCTGCTGCATGACTTGGCTTCCAGGGAAGCAACAATTCTAATCAATATGAAGAAATTTCCCTGGAGCATGCACTGTATTACATTTAGCTGATTTATGGGGACAGGTGGTTCACTGTTGTATGTTGCCAAGAAACTGGTAAACGTGGGCCAAGTCTCTTTGTCCTGCATATCCTATGTTTGATCAGAATATTTTAAAACATGTTTAGAAAAAGTCCTGCAAAGATCTCCCAAAAGCCAAGCTGGGGACAGCGCTCCAAGTTGGATTAGATATCACCGTGATCAAAATACCCAAATCTTATCTGTACTAAGGCACCTGCCATTGCTTCTCCCAGTGGAGCTGTATGGGTGGTAGAGGCAAGGTGGGAGATTTCTTGAAATATGCTGCTGAAGATGCAGCCTCACTGTGCTCAGCAGCACTGGTGCCAGTCACACAGCCCTTCTTTTGAAGTCAGTGAACAGTTTCCAAGTGCCATTTGTGCCCCTCACTTAGTTTGCATACATCACATTACATCATCCAACAAAGCGTCTTTCAGTCAAACCCCACACAATGGAACGAGGTTGGCTGTGCTCAATGGGGGGCTAATAGTTGCCAAGGGAACGCCACATTCCAGCATTAACTGCTAATGTGCAAAGCATGCTGTTAGGAGCTGGCCATGGGAAAATTCTTGCATACTTTATGAGACAGAAACAAACCTACTTTCTACAAAACAACAGCAATGCATAATCTCTGCTCTGAAGCTGAAAAATGCTCCAGACCTTTGTGTGAGAGGTTAGAGGTTTATAGTTTAGGGTATTTTTGCCAAGAAAAAGGGAGGTGGGAGGGAAAGGAATGTTCTGATCCATGATTAAATTTTTCACAACTCAGGTAATGAATGGGTTTAGTTTTGAATATGTTAAGTGTAATTCTATACCATTCTTTAGGCCAGGACATTCAGGCAGCCTTGGCTCAGGCTGTTTTGTTGGAAGTTAACACCTGGAATGAGTGGGGTACCAACTGACTCAGCTCAGCTCCACAAAACAACACACTCTCTTTCCCTGTCTGTCTGTCTCTTTCTGCATACTGGCAGCTCACCACTCCAAATAGTAACACCACAACATTACACCGTTGGCCACAAAGCCTCTATTCACTCTCAAGCAGCCTGCTTACTACCACAAGATGGCATTTCTGGATTCAGTCACAAGCCTTTTGTAGCAAAAAAGATAAAATGGCACTGTAGATGGCTTCCAATTACTAGGTTTAATTGTTGAGTGTATGTGTGTACAAGTGCCCACATCCACATTTCTCAGCTTGCTGTCCTTTGGATGCACACTAGCAACTTCTTTTTATGGTCATTGCTTCAGTGCAAACAAAAATAGTACATCATTGATAATAAAAAAGAAACAAAGAAAAGATTAAGTGAGATCTTGACCAAATAAAGAATTCAAGCTATAGCCATCAGACCTTTGAAGCACAAACTGGTTAGAAACAGGGAGGCTGAATGCATTAGATGTGTTCTAGCACAGTTCACAGATATACACTTTAAACCCAGTGGCCTTGATTTACCTGTTTGTCAGAGAACATTGGAGGGAATTGAGAAGCCAGGAGGGGTCATCTTGAACCTCATAATTCAAACCCAGATCAGGGGGCATCTCAGTGTCACAATGCCTGAGTTACACAGGTGCTGCCCTTCCTGTTCACAAAGTCTTCATGTACTTACCCAGGAATGTTCCTGCTAGTAGGTGCATCCTGTAGGCAAGAAGGAAGCAGTAGGAAGCCTTGTGCTTGCTACAGGGAGTCAGTCACCTGCAGGAAGAAATTTCACTGGGGGGATCCAAACAGCATGTTTGTGGCTTAGGGCTACCATATTTCCAGGATCAAAAAAGAGGATACTTGTGTGGGGGAGGGGATGGGGGGCAGGAGGGAAGAGGGAGAGGGGTGGGGTGGGGGGCAGTGATATGCCCATGCCCTGCTTCGGCCCCTCACTCCTGCCCCCCAGAGCTGCCAGTACCCTTCACACCCGACCCACAGCCCCCTGCCCCCCAATGCTGCTAGTGCCCCTCACTCCCAATGCACAGTCCCTGCCCCCAGCACTGCTGGTGCCCCTTACTTCCAACCCAGAGACCCTTGTCCCTCCAGCCCTGCAGTCCACATAGTTCCTGCGCACACGTAGAGAGAGAGAGACTCTTGCTGGGACCTGCACGCAGAGCACGTGATCCACGACAGCCAAGCACCTTGTGTGCTGCTCCCAGCCCCAAGCATCCAAGCTGCTTGTGCCCGGGAGAAGCAGAGGCAAAGCAAAAACCCAGACATTTACTTGCATTTTAAAAACCCACCCAGACACGAGGACCAGGGGCCAAAAAAGAGGACATGTCTGGGAAAACCCAGACGTATAGTAACCCTATTGTGGCTGCCAGAGTGATGGGTCTTTAGGGTAATGTCCAATGAGATTTCAGGTCTCCAGGTTGTAGCTATATTGGTATAGAAACAAAAAGAATCAGAACTCGTGGTGGAAGTGATATCTTTTATTAGACCAACTAGATTTTTGCAAAAAATAATTCTTTAATTGCAAGCTTTTGGGCACAAGCACCATTCATCAGATATAGGAGAAAATATTGTAGAAGTTCTCCTAGGTAGAAATGAAAGTTCATATTTCATAGGAGAGTTAAAGTTGTGGTCAAATCTCCTGTCTGGAACAATCCTTTTTATATGCAGATTAGGCTCAGAGAAAAATTGGAATAGTCTGTTTACTTCAAAGCTGTTTCGTGGCAAGCAGGACGTAAAGTCATATTTCCTTCTGGTTATGATGTTTCATATTTCACAGAAGAGTAAAAAGATGGAACTATGAGATTTCATGCTTTTATGTAGGTACCCCAATAGCATCTATTTCAGGGGTGGGCAATTATTTTGGCCGAAAGACCACTCACTGACTTTTGGCAAGCCATCAAGGGCCACATGACAGGCAGCCAGGGGCAGATAACTATTAATTTTCTAAATTTTGGGGGGGCCCATGGGCCGGATAGAATAGCCTGGTGGGCTGCATCTGGCCTGTGGGCCACATTTTGCCCACCCCTGATCTATTGGGTACTAGATTAAAAGATACCAAAGAGCTAATGAATAACAACCATGTTCAGGTGCTTCAAACCAGTGACCCAGGGAGGTGGCTGAATAGCATGATATTAGCTCAACATAGCCCTAGAGGCCAAATTCAGCCCTTGTGTAACTATTGGTTTGAACAGAATAAGTAGGAATGCTGAGGATGAATTTGGCCGTAAGTCATTGCTCACTGATAGCATACAATAAGTTTGTTATGTTTAAGAACAGTTTTTTTTTCATAGTTAATTCCTTGTCTCTCTTGGTCACACAAATATTTAAAGAAACTTCAATGTTGTGCTTATGTCTGCACTATTTTTTGACTAGTGCTACCTGAGATTTTTTAAAGTAGGATTATAGAATGTTTACCTTTTTTCCCCAATTTTTTTATTTATGGCCTTTGACCCACCTTTGCCCCTGCTTTCCTCCCACAAGTAGTTTGTTTCCTTTGTTCATTGTTCTTTGTATTTCTCATTGTTGTAGCACAAGGGGAGAGAAAGCCACTTAAAATATAAGACAGTTATAAGACTTATGCTTGTGAAACTACCCACAGTAATAAGAGGACTTCGGGGGTTGATGCTCATGCTACTTCTGGCTTATTTTTTTTAAACTGACAGAAGTTGAAGTCGATAAGTTGAGGGTGACTCTTTAAGCTGTGTTAGGCTAAATAATTTTAAAATTGTGTTTTCAACTATACACACAGGGAGAGCCTTACTTAGCAAGCATAAAAGCTTTCTTGAGGCACTTGAATGACTCGAGAGTGATGGTCAATTGCGTTACATTTCATCTCCAGTTCACTGATTTGAAACCATTCTGGGTTGATAGTGACTGCACACTGTTACCGTTGCCTCATCTTCTGACATTAGTGTCCCACTAACACTAGTTTTACTTTTTTGTGAGTGATCACAGATGCCCAGGCCTTACACGCTGGCTTGCCACTAGTGGAGATACCAGTGATGCTGAGCCTGGGATTACTTTACGTGTAACCTGCTTTATTTACACATGTGTATCTTGAAGGGAGATGATCAACAGCATGTGAGGCAAGCCCTTTTTCCAGGAATCTTGGCTACAAAACATTTTCAGGTCTGACACGCTGTTTCAAGAACTTATTATAATCAGAGCTCAAGACAGAGGGCAAACTACTGCTGCTTTCCCAGCTCCCTGTCTCCCAAAGTGCCTCTCTTCATGTAACCTTGTATAATCTAAACCTGCAATAACACTGCTTGTCTTTCCAAGAGATAAATTTGTTTACCTTGACCGTGTCTACGCGAGACGCTGACTGCTGAGTTGTTAGAGTGCAGTCATACACAAGTACTAAATGACTGCACAGTAACCAGAGTTCCTGAGCAGTAGCATCCCCGAATGGCTTTTTGGTGATGCTGACTGCGTCATAGCTCGTTACTACCGCACAGTAGCATTGCATTACACTTCATGCCATGCAGTGCTACTGTGCAGTAGTAATGAGCACCGTGCAGTCAACATCTTGTATAGATGCAGCCCTTGAGAAGCAAATTCTGGAAGATTCAGAATAACTCTTGGTAATATCAGACATAACATGACCTTCTAATTCAGGGGTGACAAACGTATGGCCTATGGGCAGGATTTGGCTTGTGGAGCTATGTTGTGTGGCCTGTGGGGTTGGTAGAGAGGCCAGGAATCTAGGGACAGGGCATGCAGGGGTGGGGGCTACTGCAGAAATCCAGGGCACAGAGCCCCATTGAGCATGCATGTTGGCAGTAGGGAGCAAGCAACAGTTGTGATATACCCCATTGTCGGTGCTCATCCAGCCATCACATCTGTAACTGGCCCATGAGGAGCCCCATGGTCCAGATCCAGCCTGGGGAACAGTATTAGTTTCACATCCCTATTGTAGGCCTGCAGTTTAGAAATGTAGGCTGCAGAGAGGAGTTGCAGAAAGAGCTGGCTGCCAGCAAATAAGAAAGGGTTGTGATGAACATCTTGATGACCTGAAACCATTACATATGGATTGCATTCTATGTCTCTTTACTTGTATATAGCCTGTAACAGTAATATTGAAGTGTATGGATTGTCCCAATTCTTTCCTTGGGGAAAATCTGAAGTCTACAAAATCTTTAGGTCTAATACTCACATGTCCTTGGATCCAGAATATTTCCCATTTCTGTCCAAGGGATAAAAAATAAAGGTCCCAGTGTTGGCTACAAATGTCCAATTCAGGATCCTTAAAATTCTGGTTTATTAGGTGGATTGAAACACTGTAATGAAGTTAAATCATAAACCTTGGGGCTGGTCCCCCCCCAACACACACACATACACACACACAGTAGTGAGCTACAAGAGTCAGGTATACCTATCCCACAGGCGCTGGAGTCTGCTGTTGAGGCTTCTTTCAGCGTGGTGCTATCTTCCAGAAAGGGGTCACCGGCTGGTCCTTCTGGCTGGACAGGTCGGGTGCTGGTCAAGTTGGAGATCAAGAGGGCGCCACTGAGGGTCACTTTTCACTGCTTTTTATCTGTCCATGGCAGACTTTGGTGACTCCCCAGTTTTCAGGTTTGCCCAATCCAGGGGTCATTGACCCTCGTGGGACTTCCCCTTCAGTGGCTACTGGATGGCATTTGTCAGTCCTAGGGGTCATCTGCATGTATGTGCAGGTTTGGGAGTCCTTTGATGAATTTTGAATAGGGCTCTGGGAGCGGTCGATCTGGAGATATTCATCCCAAAAGTTGGTCCCCAGCGTTGATTAACTCAGACCAGGGCTTCTAGCCCTTGAACAGTGACATTTAGAGAATTCCTGGTTGCTACATTGTCTTCTATTGATTTCTTCCATTGGTTGATCTGCGGTTTTCCTAGGTGTTAATGGCTGCCTGCTACTGTGTTACGCATTCAATCACTGATTCACTCGCTCTTTCAGGAGCCTGCCTGATACAGGGAAGCGGCAGTTTGACTCCTGCCCTTGTTAACATTGTTACAATGTATAACTTACTTCTGAAACGAAACACATTTAGTTGAAAGGTGAGGAGTATAAAATATAAGCTACAAAAGTAATGCCATGGCACACAAATAGATAAAAATACCAAAATACAAGGGAGATACAAAATGCACACATACAAACTTTAAAACACAATTCCTTATCTTGAAGTGAAAGAAAGAGGAAGGAAGAAAAGGTAGAAGAGAAAAAATATATTCAAGGAGGGGAGAGCAACTGCAGGCAAGAGGAAAAGGGGGCTTTCTGCTACACCAGAATATTGGAAAAGGGCAAAGATAGTGCCCATCTTTAAAACAGGCAAGAAGGAGGATCTGGGGGACTACAAACCAGACAGCCTCCTCTCAGTCCCTGGAAAAATCATGGAAAAGGTCCCTCAAGGAATCCATTTCTAAGTATTTGGAGAGGAATAAAGTGATCAGAAACAGTTAGCATGGATTCACCAAAGGCAAGTTATGCCTGGCAAACCTGATTGCCTCCTATGACAAGATGACTGGCTTTGTGGAAGTTGGGAAATCAGTGGGTGTGATATACCTTGACTTTAGCAAGGCTTTTGATATGGTCTCCCACAACATTCTCACAAGCAAGCTATGGAAGTACGGTATGGATGAATGGACTGTAAGGTGGATAGGAAACTGGCTGGATCATTGCACTTAAAGGGTAGTAATCAATGGTTGGATATCTACTTGGCAGCCGGTATCAATTGGAGTACCTCAGGGGTCATTCTAGGGACTGGTTTTGTTCAATATGGGAGTAGCTATGCCCATACTCTACTATGGGTATTTCCCATGCATCTAGGCTTTGCTGGTTGTCACATGGGACTGGGAAGGATTCTGCCTCTCTTTTCTGCTGCTATGTATATTGAGGGGGGAGGGGGGCCTGGTTTTTACTTCCTCAAAAGTATTGTGGGTTGGCTGTAGCCAAGGCTGTGGACTTTGACAGGGTGTGCCAGTGCTCCTGCTAAGACTTAAATCAGAGGTTCCTGGCTAGAGGGTCTCACTCCCCCATGTAGGGCCAGACCAATCTCCATATTGTAAGGAAGCAATTTTACTCATAGTCAGATTAGTACAGATGGTGGTGGTGGCGAGGGGTGGGGCGCAGTGTGTGCTTACTCTGTAGTGGTCAGCATGGCTGTCTTCCTTGATTCTCTCAAGCACATTTTTAACACCCCTCATAGCAGCAGGACACTGGACATGATTGTCTCCCTGCTTTACCTGTGGCAGGCTAGGGTGCTATGCTATGCCTTGATAATACATTGGATAATGGGTTTTTACAATATGGCTTGGATAGGGGTGATCCTGCCTCTGGCAGTGGGTTGAACTAAATGAACTCTGGAGGTCTCTTCTAGCCACACTTTTCTGTGATTCAATGATTACTGTGATTATCGAACACATACATCCACACCCCTTCCCACCAAAGAAAAACACATCTTTTTCACAATCCCTGGAATTCCGTACTATTTAAGCCTCCTGTGTTATATAATATTTAAGAAGGGTTTCTGAAATTTTGTGCTGCTGACTGAACTGAATCCAAAGCTGATTTTGTCTGGCTTTCCCATGCCTCAGTAGATCCCAAAAGGTGCTTTTATTATTTTAAGTATTAGCCATGTGCATGGGAAAGAATTTTGTTAGTTCAGTTCTCCCATTCTCTGTAAGTTTGCTGGTGCAGTCAGGCCCTCTCCAGCTTCCCCACCCTTAGGCAGCTTATACTTCTCAGATGATCTCACTGCTGTCTCATCTCTCTGCATGTCCCTAATAAAAGCATGAACTTAGGGACTGATACTGCAAGGTCCTGAACATCCTCCATTCTGTTTGAAATAAATGGAAGTGTAGAGACATTGCCTTCTGATGAGGGATATCTGCATTTTGTAGGAGCAGATGCTTTGTAGGTAAAATTCAGTCCTGCAACGTGGGGTCGTGGAATCATAGAAAAGTAGGGTGGGACCTCAGGAGGTGACCTAGGTCAACCTAGTCATTACTGGGCACGTCTACACAAGATACTTTACTGTGCAATAGAGCTAATTACTGCACAGTAAGCATCCACCGCTACACATGCAGATGCTTACTGCACAGTAATTGGCTGTAATCATGAGTAAATTTGATACCTGAAAATGCAAGTAGCAAATTTACTTGAGATTAGTAACTGCTCAGTAGTGCACGTATAGATGCCTGATCAGGAACAACGTACTCCCAGTCAGCCAGGCAGCAGGGGGTGGAGATTGCTCCCTGCCCCCAGGAGCTCTCTGCTGCTGGGGCAGGCTCTGCCACCAGACCCCGGGCAAGGACAATATCCCCCTAACCCGGCAGCAGGGAGTTCCCAGCCCCCACTCCGTGGTCACAGGGATGGGGCTGTGAGATCCTTATCTCCCATCCCGAGTCCCATGGTCATGGGACCTAGATCCTTCTCTCTCAGTGCCAGCTCCATGGTCATGGGGCCAGTTCTGGGAGATCCTTATCACCCACCCCAAGCCCTGCAGTTGTGGAGCTGGTTCTGGGAGAGAAGTATCTCCCAGTGCCGGCTCCATGACCATGGAGCTGGTTCTGGGAGAGAAGTATCTCCCAGTGCCGGCTCCATGACCGTGGAGCTGGTTCTGGGAGAGAAGTATCTCCCAGTGCCGGCTCCATGACCATGGAGCTGGTGCTGGGAGAAAAGTATCTCCCAGTGCCGGCTCCATGACCATGGAGCTGGTGCTGGAAGAGAAGGATCTCCCAGCCCAAGGCCTGTGACCACGAAGCAGGGACTGGGAGCTTCCGGCTGCAGGGGCAGGGGGACATTGTCCCTGTCCAGGCTCCAGTGACAGAGTGTGTGCCAGCAGCAGGCAGCTCCTGGGGGTAGGAAGCAATATCCCAGCCCCTGCCAGGAGACAGCTGTCTCCTGGTCTGGTAGCTACCAGCAAGGGGAGCCTAGAGCTCCCCCTGGCTGCTGCAGAGGCCACATGCAGAGAGTGAAGCAGTCTGCTTCTAGCAGCAGCAAATCTTCTCCTGCATTCCTGCACGTATAGACACGTGCCCGGGAGCATTTACTCATGACTCATGAGTAGTTTATTTGAGGGTAGCCTGGGCAGCAGGGGGCAGGAGCTACTTGTTGCTGGGCTGGGCTCTAGTGGCAGAGCCTGGGTGGGGACAATGTCTCCGCCTTGGCTCCACCACCAGAGCCCACCCTGGCAGCAGGCAGGTCCTGGGGGCAGGAAGCAATCTCCCAGTCCCTGCTCGGATCACAGACCTGGGGCAGGAACTCCCTGCATTAGGAGAATTCACCCGCAAGCCTAGAGTTGGCTGGGACCTAGCCCAGACTGGGACAGTTCCTGGCCAGCTCTGGGCTGCACAGGGAGGTCTGCACATACAGATTGGAGCTGGCTGGGAACTGTTCTGTTCTAGGCAGTTCCCAGCCAGCTCTGGGCTGCACATGCAGACCAGGACAGTTTCCAGCCAGCTACTGGCTGCATGTGCAGACTTCCCCATGCAGCCTGGGGCTGGCCAGGAACTGTCCTGGTCTGGGGCAGGTCCAGTCATACAGTTCTTTCCAAGCCCCTTGCCCCTGATTGGGAAGCTGGACTGGGAGCTCCCTGATGCTGGAACAGGGGGACATTGTCCCTGCTCAGGGTCCACCACCAGAACCAGCCCCGTGGCAGGCAGCTCCCGGAGGCAGGGAGAAATCTCCCAGCCCCCACCAGGAAACAATCTGGAGCTCGTCCTGGCTGCTGCAGGGGGGCAGAGCAGAGTGGGAGCAAATATGCTCCCAAATGCCTGCCTGTGTAGATGCCTGCTCAGGATGGGTTTACTCAACAGTAAATTACTCTGGAATAAACCCATCCAGCAGCATTTACATGTATAGATGCACTCACTGGGTGCAATGAGTATGGCAAGTGTTATATAGGTGGTCAATCAGATGCCCATAATAGACCCTTCTGTTTTTAAAAAAGTTTTTATCTGGGACATTTTCTTTATAGTGTGTGCAGGAAACTCACACACTTTTAATCTCTTCACCAGTCAAGACACGACACAGCTAGGAATTTCTGGTACTATGTCTCACAGTGTCCTCCCCTGCTCCACACATCTCTCAGGGGGAGCCTGAAAGCTGTTCCAGCAGTTGTCCCACTATACCAGGGGCTGGCAATTATTTGGATTCACAGGCTACATAGGGAGTTTTGTTGAGCTGTTGTGGGCTGGGTCAACCTCCCTCCAATAACAACTCACCAAAATTCCCTATGTGGGATGGGGCTGTGGGTGCGCTGGGAGTGGTGTTCAGGAACAAGAGGGGCAGGCGAGGCCAGGATCATGGGCTCGGGGCGCGGGGGCATGACAGCACACGGCTGGGGCCCAGGGTCTAATCTGCTGCCCACATGCCCCTGAGATAAGCATGGTTTCTGTGGGCAGTCTCCCCCCCCTGCCACTTTCCATCTCTGTTGGTGTCCCTTACTCCTAACCCACAGCCCCCTGATGCTGCCAGTGACCTGCACTCCCAACCCACAGTTCCCTGCCCCCTCCCCTGCATGCCCCACACTCCCAAGCCACAGCCCCCCCAGCTCTGCCAGTTCCCCTCACTCCTGACCTGCAGCCCCCTGCCACCCCAGCCCTGCCAGAGGGGCCACAGCTGTCCCCATCCTGACCAGGCTCTGATTCATGCAGGCAGTGGTGGAGTGTGTCTAGCCCCAGCGTGGGATGGAGGGAAGAGGAGTGGAGGCTTGTGGCACATTTGGATGTATGGTAACTCTACCAGCTGGTCTCCATGGTGCCTGGGCAGCAGAGCTGAATCCAGTGGTAGTGGCTGCCAGAAGGAGCCACTGCTGGGAAATGGAGTCTGGCAGCCGTGCTGCCCCATCCCCACTGTGCGCCTGGGTATGTGCCATGGCCTGGGCTGCCCTGGCGCCTGGGCTGGATGGGGCCAAAAGACCTGCCTTGGCCAGGCAAAATGACTCTGTGGGCTGGATCCATCCTGTGGGCCATATTTTGCCCAACCCTGCACTATACAGTTGCTCTAATGAAAGATATCACGAAAAAGCCTTGCTTTTCTCTCATCAAAAACATTTTCTCCCCTTTATCACACGTCATTTTGGGTGGGAAGTCTTGATGTTAGACTTTGATTTCCATGTTATACAGAGAGGCCCCGTCTATATGTTACACTTAAGGTGTGATTGACCAGTTCATTGTGCCTTCAGTTGTGACTCAGCTACACATTCAGCCAATTAGTGATGTGGAAAAATGTGGAATAACTTTGTAGCTTGTTCTAATCATGCCATTCATTGTTCTAATCACGTCATTCATTGAACGTATAGCCCCTGTGGTTGGGAGCCCCATCAATTGAGGGGCTCCCAGCCACAGGGGTGCACACCCACTGTCAATCTTGCAGCTGACAAGACTTGCAGTGGTAGCAGCATTCCCTTTGCTGCCCCTGCTGTGAGTCTTGTTAGCTGCAAGCTGCAGGGCTTGTAGTGGTGGCAGCATTTTTCCTGCTGCCCCCCTGCAAAACCCACAGCTAAAAAGGTTTACAGTGGCAGAAGCATTCTTCCTGCTGCTCCTGCTGTGAACCCCACAGCTGATGACACTGTTCCCAGTGCGAGCCCCATCAGCTACGGGGTTTGCAGCTGTGGGTTGATATGGCAACTTTTAGAGCCTTATCCTAGGACTTTCAATTAGCTACCTATGATCTGTAGTGTCTAAAGAAGCTTGATTCCTGGCTTCCATTCAAAGTTATATTGCAATCTGAGCTCTTAAGAAGTTTGGCTGCTAGCATCTAGGGGGCTTTCTCCATTTTTTAAAATTCTCAGCAGAGGAGGAAAGGCCACCCTGAAGGGTAGGGGAGGGGGGACTGCCTGCACAAAGGGCAGCTCAAGATAACTACTGCCCTATCCCTCACCACTGATTGGCTGAGAGTGCTGCCTGTCATGTAGCCCTGCTCCTCCCCACCAATCAGCGGTGAGGGGTGGAGCCACATGACAGACAGCCCTCACAGCTAATGAGCCACATGTGAGGGGTGGAGCCACCAGGGCCCTTTGGACAATCAGAGGCAAGGGAGAGGAATAGGAGAGATCCTGGTCAGCCCATGTCCAGAGATTTGTCATGATCAGCCCATGAAAATAGCAGCCAGCCCCGTGAGCTCTCCATGAAGTTGGGTGGCTGCCTCCTTGAGTTAGGTAGACCATTACCTATAAGCATACCAATTCCTCAGTCCAATCCCTGGAAAAGGGGAGGACTAAAATCCCTAATAAAATACATGGTGTGTTTTGGGGTCATGCATGTATGTAGATAGTGAATGATAGAAGTAGGACCTGTAGACTGTATCTTCTAGGTCAGATATTTGTCTCATATTATAAGCAACCCTTGCTTAATGCTGTTTTGCTTAGTGTTATTTTGCTATAACACTTGTTTTACATTGATACCTGATTCCACTTAGCGCTCAGCGAGTTTCATTATAACACTCATGGGCATCATACAGCTGGCACTAAAACTGACACTAATCCTGACAGCCCTGATTCTGGTGATTCTGGTGGCTTTAGAAAGTGATGTTGGTGTTTTGAGAGTGATTTTGGTGGCTAAAGTGAAAAGTGAAAGTTGGTTTTGCTTAACACTTGGTTTCACTTAACACTCAGTTTTTCAGGAACCAATTAAGAGCGCTAAGGAAGGGTTGCCTGTATAAGGATGAATAGGACAGGTACAACCGCATACGTATTTCATTCTCTCCCATATACGGGAAGGCAAGGTTGGCTGGACTTCCCATACAAAAGGAGTAGATGAAAGGAGACTATGAAAAAGAGATGCAAGATGATTGTATCTCTAGTCAGACTATGGTATGCACTGGAAGAGGTATCTGGGTCTCTCATCCACATGTGTAGAGATTGGCACATGGTTCTGTTGTCCATATGTGTATTTAGCTAGGGAAATTGTAGTCTGTGGTCTTGAATGGAAATAGGCATAAGGCAATATTTGGCAGGATAATTTTCAATGGCCTGTAGAAGAAGGGTGGACAAAGATATGGGGGAAATTAAGTTTAGTATTTAACGTTAAATGCAAGCTTCTTTCATTTCTAATGTTGAAGGTTATTAAGACTATTTCATTTCCTGTGTTAGAGTGATGATATACCTGTGATGGTCCAGGAAATATGTGAAAAGCAAGGGTTTTAATGGGTGATACCTTTGCTGGACAAACTGCGTGGTTAGGATAAACTTAGACAAGCTTTTGAATGATGTGCATTCTTCATCAGGTCAGACTCCACCCATGGAAATCCTTGCCTTCATTTTATAAAGTTGTTTCAAAGGGCAACATCCTCTCAGCCTTAACTCTTTCTTACCAACACATTTTTTGTCGAGAGATTGGCTTAGATTTCATTAAAGTTGGAGAAAGCTTTTACTTCAATGCTCTGAATTCAGAAAGAAATGAAAGGATTACTTTTGAACCTTTAGTAAAGGCTTGTATTTTGTCAGTGGTTCCCCAGAGTATTTACAAACTTTTCTGGCCAAGTTGAAAAGAATATAACTTATATGAAGCCTAAAATGTAATTTACATACTAACTCATACACACACACACACACACACACACACACACACACATGGATGTATAACTTTAAATAAACTCTTGTAAATTAAGGAAATACCTGTGGTTTGACCCTTTGGAATTTACTGACTGTCCATCAGCCCCCCACAAACATATTCATCACGTTCAGTTTACGAGTATGTCAGCCTTGTCTGGCTTTGTACTAAGAGATAAATACCCAGCTACAAATTCCCCGTAACCGAGAAGCCTTAAAAGCTTCTTTTCTTATTTCCATCTTTTGTTTGTTATTCAAAGCCAGAGATGAAAGCTTTTGATGTAGCTCCCCTACAGTGAAATGCACTGATACCTGTTTGATGACATCATAGCTGCCTGAAGGAGGAAATAACACGGTTCACGTTGATGTCCTTCCAACAGGAAAAAAATGGAAACTGAATTGAACTAGAAATGAAAGTTCCAGTGCAACTGTGAAAAACTCTAGAGTGAAATTCTGTCCACATTGAAGTCAATGGTAACATTCTCACAGAGTATGGGTATAAATTTGGCCCCACTGAAATTAAAGAGTGTTCCTTGTATGGAATCTAATGTTTTAAAGGCAAAAATGAATCAGGAAAGAAAGAAATGTAGTAAAAGCTATCCCAAGAGCATTCAGGCCTTTTTCACAAGTTTGAGCTGATAAACTACTGGAGGAAAATGACTGTTTTGTTTGTACATGCACCCTATAATGTTTATGAAGCAGCAAAACTGACATGAACACTTTGAGTAAGAAAGTAGATTCAAAGTCTTGGACTGTTTAACAGTCAATACGCAGATCCTGTGTTGAATCTTTTGTATTTGTATTTATTTAAAGCACTGAATGTGATTATTTGAACAACTCATCACTTGGCTATTTTACTTTAAAGCCTGAATGCCAGAATGTTATACTTTGTGAATAGTCTATGTTGCACTGCGATATTAACAGGGTATATGTTTCAAATGCCAAAGAGCATAGCAAATAATGAAGAAGATTTATGGCGAATTTTGCATTTGCTTCATAGTACTTAACTAGCTCTCTTACATGTCAAAGAAATAGGGAAAAAGCAAACGCCCACCATAGCGGCCTCAGTAATTAAGCCTTCAGCCTAACCCGCTATTTACTCCTTGCAAAGGGCAACTAAGCTTTTACTTGAAGCAAGTAGCCCTTTAGCCCACTGATCATATGAATCTGGGACTTTGCTCCTATTCAAGTGAAATCTCTTCCATACCACCTTAATTGATTTTCCTCTACTGTGAAGAAAACTTCTGCAATGTGCATCCTGTGAATTTCCTCTGAAAATGGCATGCAGCTCATAGATCAATTTCTAGGTTATTTCCATTTTCCTTTATATCGGTAGTTCTCTGTAGGTGCATAACTCATGTGCCTGTCCTAAAACAAAACTGTGGGTTGTGCGGTGACTTTTAGGCTTCTTTTCTCAATGTCCCCTGGACTGCGTTAAAATGAGGTTAAACTAGTTTCTAACATGAATTAGACTGGCCAATGTAGACTGAACCAAAGCATGTTTACAACTGGGTTCTTGCTGACACTGGTTAGCCAGCACAATAAAGTGCTGGGGAGGTGCCACTGGGGAGCCATTTTTAAAACCATGTCATTACACTGAATAGAGGACTATGGGGGGAATGGGAGGTGGGAGGAATAGCTAGTCAGGTACCTACCCACAGCTCCTGAATTTGATTTGAAGTTAGTTGCTGATTGCATTCTGCTGATTCTCAGAGGCATTAACCAGTCCTCAGCATCAATGTAAAAGACTTTCTCACCTCAGAGTTTGACATTGGAATAACTGTTGACTTTAGTGGTGCTACTTCATATTTACACTGATATAAGGAGGAGAATCAGACCCCAAATTTGAGTTGTTATGCTATGTTTTCCATCATTCTGGTGGCACAGGCAAGGATAGGAAAAGTTTAAGCATTACTTAAATGAGTTTTCCACCCAAGCTGTCTTGCATGTCAATTTTATGCTGCTAACCACACTTTCAGAAATTAAAAAAAAATCCAAGATCCTATAATATGAGAAAAGATGCCTGACAGTTTGTAAATCATATGTGAAAAGGGATTGGATTTGTAACAAGCAGCATAACCCATGCTAGAGACACATGCCCACTGTTCCAGGAACATGCACAAACACTTCTAAGCACCACTCAAGCAGCAGAACACATTCACACATACAATAGATGTGCCCAATGGCTGTTAAAAAAATACACCCTCCTCAAAACCTAAAACCAACTTGTTTTCTCCTTGCAAGAATTTAAGAAGAAAAGCCAGATGTGCTCAAGATCTGTGATTTCCCTTCCTTTCTCCCTTATTTCAAGACACACACAGGACAGGCCTACATATAAGCTTTGCCAGTGTAGGTCCACCATCACATAAGCAAAGTGCCCCCAGTGTAGACACAGCTAATACTGGAAAACTTGAACATTTGCCAGCATAATTTATTTGTGCTCCTGAGCAAAATGAGCTGTTTTGGCAGAAGCATAATTTTGCTGTGGTCTAAGCACATCTACATCAAAAAATTCTGTGAACAGAGTTAATGTTAGTCAGGGACGTTATCTTTCTGTTACCCTGACCAACATAATTGTGCCAGCAGAAATCTAGTGCAGACCTCTGTCTCTTTTCCTCCAATTCAGAATGTACCTTGAGGATTACAGGTATTTTTCACATAAGATAAGAAAGTTCAGAACAATGGCCATTTGTTTTCAAATCCACAATATTATTATTCAGCTGGTTTATCTTATTCATATATTTAATCACATCACCTCTCAAATTTATCAGAACCACCTGTGAACTCCCAGTGAAAAGGAAACAGAGAAGGGGTGAGAGGAAGATACTTAACCCATTCAAGGTGAAGACATTTCTGCTTTTGAATCCTAAAGCCCTGTCCATGCAGTTGCTGGTGACAGCATTTGAAGCATTTTTCAAGGCTGATTGCAGGCAAAACTGCTGCACATTTGAGAAGGCTATCAACTGGGTGACAGATATAGTGCTACAGAATTATTTATGCTGCTTTACCATGGAGGCAGGTTTATCAGAGAAACCCAAAATGTGGACTGTAGTTAGACAACGGACAGCTAAAAGCTTTAACTTTCATAGATAATGACATAGCTTTCATAGATTTCTAGGGTCAGGAGGGACCTGGTAGATCATTGGGTCTGACCCCCTGCTCCAGGCAGGAAAGAGTGCTGGGGTTAAGTAACCCCAGCCAGATGCCTGTCTAATCTCTTCTTGAACACCTCCAAGGTAGGGGAAAGCACCACCTCCTTTGGAAGCCCATTCCATATTTTGGCAACCCTTACCATAAATAATTTCTTCCTTATGTCCAATCTAAATCTATTCTCCTTCAGTTTGTGGCCATTATTTCTGGTAACCCTGAGGGGTGCCCTGGTAAACAGTGTCCTCTATTCCCCGCTGACCCCCCCCCCCCCCCCCCCCGATGAGTTTGTAGACTGCCACAAGATTGCCTCTCAGCGGAGGCTGAAGAGATTCAGGTCTCTCAGTCTGTCTTCATAGGGTCTTACCTGCAGGCCCTCAACCATACGAGTAGCCCTCCTCTGAACCCTCTCAAGGTTGTCCACATCCCTCTTGAAGTGCGGCACCCAAAACTGGATGCAACACTCCATCTGCCGCCTCACCAATGCCACAGAGAGGGGAATTATCACTGCCCTAGACCTGCATGTGATGCACCTGCTGATACAAGAAAGAGTGCAGTTAGCCTTGCTTATTACCTCATTGCACTGGTGACTCATGCTCATTTTTGCATCAGCCAGGACTCCAAGATCTCTCTCCACTGCCGTGGTGCTCAGAATGGTACCCCCCAGTCTATAGGCGTGTTGGAGATTCTTTCTCCCCAGGTGCATCACCTTGCATTTATCTTTGTTAAATTGCATCCTATTCTGATCCACCCACTTTCCCAGTCTATCCCAGTCTATCCAAATCAACCTGAATTCACTCCCTGCCCTCCAGTGTGTTTACTATGCCCCATAGTTTAGTGTCATCTGCAAATTTGGACAAGGTTCTTTCAACACCTTCATCTAAATCACTGATGAAGATGTTAAACAGTACTGGTCCCAGGACAGAGCCTTGGGGGACACCACTACTCACATCCCTCCAGGGAGAAACCGACCTATTCACCACCACTCTCTGGGTGTGTCCCATAAGCCAGTTTTTCACCCACTTTACTGTGAGAAAATCCACATCACAGTTACTCAGTTTGCTTATAAGAATTGGGTGCGACACTGTGTCAAAAGCCTTTTTAAAATCCAGGTAAATAATGTCTACTTCAGCTCCTGCATCTAAGCACTTTGTGACCTGGTCATAAAAAGAGATCAGGTTAATCAGGCAGGATATGCCTGCTATAAACCCATGCTGGTTGCCCCTTACCATTGAGTTACCCACTGGCCCCCTGCAAATGTGATCCTTTATGATTTTTCTAAGGTCTTGCCAAGAATAGAGGTGAGGCTAACTGGCTTATAATTACTTGGGTCCTCCTTCCTTCCCTTCTTGAAAATAGGGACCATGTTGGCCCTTTTCCAGTCCTCTGGGACCTGTCCCATGTGCCACAAGTGCTCAAACAGTTGCGCCAGTGGTTTTGCTATGTCATTGGCCAATTCCTTTAGTACCCTTGGGTGAAGATCATCAGGGCCTGCTGACTAAAATACGTCCAACCCTTCCAAGTGCCCCTTCACTAGGTCAATGCTAACTGTTGGTGGATTGGTATTACTCTCACTCCAGACTAAAGACTCATTGGGAGGTGTATTTGAATCCACATCCAGGAAAACAGAAGCAAAGAAATTATTTAAGTATTGTTTGAAATGAGTTATGAAGCATGTGTGTAAGGCCAAGCCTATACAGAAGTTCTAACTGGACATGATCCTTCCCCTGGCTTTGTTCCTGTAGTGTTGCATCAATACTATAAACATAAAAAAAAATTAGACAAACACAGAAACTCTTAATGATGCCTGTGTATTGACACTGCTAGAACTGGAGAGTACCAACGGTGTTGGTAACTTTCCTCCCACTGCTCCTCTATTAGAGGCATCTATTAGAAGGCATTGTCAGGCATTGTCATGTTATGAATGATACCTTTTCCAGTACCAGGAACTACTCCTTCCTCCTGGAACTATTTGCCACATCTGCCACTGAACATGAGAATCTCTGACTGGCCTCCTCAGTCCTCAGTGGACTACATCAATGACTTCTCTATTTACTGGAAGACTGTCATCCTCATATTGGGGAACTGCCGCTGCCACTTCCTGTACCTTGTGAGAAATCCTTTGGTGAACTCTCACAGTCAAATTAGAAGGTCCTGGCTGGCTCTTGGTCTAGAAAGCTAGGGTAGCATATGGCCTGTTAGACCTAGAAAAGTTAGGTACAGACTGTGCTCAAAAGACACCTGCACTTGCATGTATAGTTCATATATACAAAGTTACCACAAATCCATATGAAAACTATATAATCTCCAGTAGTAAATGGACAACTTAGGTCACTTATTTATACAATTGTCCAATTCTCATGCTTAACTGAAAATTACATGCCTGGCTTGTTAGACAAATCAGGCCCTTTAGATTTTAGTCCATTATTGCTCAGAGACCCTTGTGGTTAATTGAACAGCAGCACTGATAGCAATCCAAAAAGAATTCCAACCATCCCACCTCAGCTGGAACAAAGCAGGCTGCAGGATGAAAGCAAAGATTTAAAACAGAGTCACATATGTACGGGTGTTGGAGAGGTGTAAAGAAATCCAAGGGTTTTGTGAGAGGCAGTGAGAATAGTGAGAGGCAAAGTAAAAGTCCTATTGCTCTGCACTTTGTCACACAGTGGCACCTCTGATAATGGGTGTCATGGTGCATACTTCTCAGCTCTTCCATCTTCCTACTGATCCCTCCTCAAATGGCTGTTTGTGGATTCTGTTACAAGCATGACAGCAGCTAGCCCATGACTAAGATGAAGCAGGTTTGTTCCAAGAGCATACATTCATGTTCCATGTGGTGTTAGCATTTTTTCCTGGTAATGTATCCCAAAAGAGAGAGCTACAACCTAAAGTCTAGAGGAGTCAGGTGTGAGGGTAGCACAGGTCAAGTCTATCTCATCTATTTGGGCTCTTCTTTAGGCAAGAAGAGCTATTTCAGTAACAAAAAAGCACTATCATTACAGTCACTGGCCATATACCCCAGAGGTATATTTATTTAACAAATAAATATAGTGAGTATTCTTCACTGATTCACCACACCCACGCCAAGCTCTGAATAATTATAGGCATGTTGCCAGACAGACTGGTCCCCCTCCCCCCCTCCTTTCTTTGGCAATCTATGGGCTTATTCATAAGTCATAAATAACTGGCTTTAGTGCAGAAGATAAATTCCCACAGAAATAAATAATTGTTCTGAGTATAGGTTTACGCAACCTCTGCACTGGTAGATGGTGATTGCCAGTGATCATCCACTGCTAGACCTCTGAGAGTGAATCTTTTAAATTCATTGGGGCCAATGGGCAGGTATGCCACAAATTCACCTTGCAGCCTCCCTGAGTACCACTTGGATCCCCTTCCTCTACCTGATCTGCTTCTGCTCCATACTTTGTGCTCCCTGCCTGATCTCCTGCTCTGCCTTCTGCTTCTTGCTCTGTCTACTGTTGTGCTGCCTGGCTCCTCCCTGATCTGTTGTGTACCACAACAGAGGCTGCCTGTGCCACTTATGGCACTCATGCCACAAGTTGGTCATCCCTATTCTAAAATATGCTAAGACGGTCAAAAGCTAAATGTCCACCTGAGCCTAGGTGGCCCACTGTGCTGGTACACCAGTTTCCTCAGTCCACAGCATACAAAGGAGCAATATAGTTAGCATCATGTCCATCCTCCTGCTTGAATGACCTGATGCCCGTATGCAGTTGGATTGACTGTTACATGGTGAAAAAGCCCAGTTTGCTTTGGAGTGGGACTTAGACTGCAGTCCATCTGCAAGCACTACAAAGCTTAGGTCTCTCTTAGCTAAGCCTAGATCTCTCTTTGCTTGCATCTTCATTTAAGATTGGATAAGGTAGGCAAGGTAGCCAGTACTCAGATATGATCTCTCTCTGGCATGGAGACAGAACTATGTGGGGACTTCCAGCCTCCAGAGCTTTTTATCTACCCTCTTTCTCCCAGCGTACAAATTCAATAGGAACTTCTAAGAGAAAGGGAGAGATGTTCATTTTGATTTCTCAGGCCATATCTTAAGGCTTTTGAACCATTAGGCTCTTAGCAATGAGATTATCCAAGGATTCTATGTGGCCTAGGGAGAGAATCTAGGCTTTAAGTCAGTACCATAGCAAGGGAAGGATGAGCGGGATGACTACTTTAGGCACCAAAGCAAAGGGGTGCCAACAGGTGCTGCTCAGCCGAGGCACAGCATGGGAGGGAGCCATGAGCAGCTTGTTTGGGGAGGCAGGGGGATGGGGAGAGTGGCTCCCACCTCTGCGTGCATCCCATGGCAAACGGGGTGGGGGGGGGGAAACTTTGCCCCCTGGATCTGTGTGCAGGGTGAGGGTGGGCTGCCACTGCGGGCTTGCCCCAGGTGCCAAACTTCCTTGCTATGGCATTGCTGTAAGTGGAGTATAATACATCATATTATTCTGCTGTCATGCATAATAGCTCTATCATTGATCTATTGGCTAGGATGCTGATAAGTGTTCATTACAGAAATCTAGTACCAGTAACTGTTCTCCAGCTTCTCAGCTGGTCTGTCTGCCATTTGTAGCAATTCCATAGGAAGGAGAAGCTACAGAAAGGAAGAAAAGGGCATGCAGTAGCAGGAACATTAGAAAGATCTCACACAATATTTAGGAGGAAGCAATGGAAGACATGCAGGAACAAACAGGTGCTAACCCAGGTCTCCTAAATTCTAGAGGGGTCGAATGTTTCTCATTTGTGGCTTAAGATCCCAAGGCTGTCCTAGCTGCTATTTTCCCCTGCTCCCTTCTGGGTAGCTCTTCAACCATTACTGCTCCCAGTTAGTAGGCTAGAGTTTGATGAGGGGTTTTTCAATAAGTTTATATTGCCACGCATTTCTTTTTAGCTCTCTCACATAAATTAGGAGTAGGGCGAAAATCTTTGCCACATAATTTAGGTCTAATGGCACACCTTAACTAGAGGGAAACTTTGACTAGAATGCTAAAGTAATCCAGAGCAACTAAACAGAGCTGGTCCAAAATTTTTTGTCTTAGAAAAAGAAAAGGCCATACCTCTTCCCCAGCCCCTACCCCAGATGGCCTCTTTTGGCCAGTTCCAAAAAAATTGTTTAAAGTTTCCAATTGCAACAAAATATTTTTTTTTCTGTTGCCTCCTTTTGCCTTCTCTCCTTTCCATCTTTATCTTCCATTTTTGCCACTGAAAAGGGCCCACCATTTTTAAAAAAGGTTTTTTTGAAATCATTCACAAAATATTTTCAACTACGTCTACATGGGATGGTAGAACTTCCCACCTAAACTCAATTTTTATTTAAAAACACACTTTCCTAGGGATTTATTTTCACTGCACTTTCATTATTCTCACTCATTTCACAAGAATGAAAGGACAGTAAGTCATAAACTCAAACTACAGTAGAAAGAGAACAAAGGCTATTTGAAAAAAAACCCCATTTAATCATGACTTATTTATATTTCTAAAATTTTGGGCAAGGAGTAACTGCTGTAACACTATACATGAAACAATGTTGTCCTCTGTCTCATAGAAAGAGGCTAGAGCTTAGTCAATAGACTTGGAGATAAGCCACACACTAGATTAGTGCTGCAGCTCCTACAGTAGGTTGATGTAGGGGGAAGGGAGAGTGAAGAAATCTTTTCTAAAACCTTTAACACATAGCATTTTTGCAGCTTTTGCCCTCCTGGAGCTGGCAGTGTTAATCCTTTTCTAAATGGTGTTTTAATATTAATATCCTTAGGAGTCCACCTTCCTTCCCTCCTACCCCCGGCCATTAATGCCTGTATGTAGCAGATGGTATACAGCCTGGCTCAAATCCTTACAGGATTGATAAGGTAAACTACTGTCTTTGCATTACACACAGTGCTATGAGAGTGACTGGTGAAGTTAATTAACACTGGTCAAAGAATATTTTAAGTTGGCTAAATAATATAACTGCATATCTGCCAACATATGAAAGCTATGCCTAGAAACCTGTGAGGTATTCCCTTTAGTTATAGTGGAATAAGATAGAAAAGTCTTTTGAAAGGAAACAAAAAACCCAGAAAATATTTTGTATGTTGTCATACTACCTTTTCAGAGCTCCCAGGCTAATCAGGGCCCTTCTTCCTCAGTGGCCAGGTACAGACATTATTTTTTTATGGTATAAGTGATTGGAAACCGGTCCATATGCATAACAGAGCAGATGTTTGGCGCAAACTGGTCTGTACTTGTAACAGAACAGAAGTTTGGCATACATGGACTGGTGTAAAAAAGGTGGAACCCAGTTTAAGATTTGCCCCCATCACCAAATGGTGAATGCGTGTTCTACCAATCTAAACTACGCTGCTTACAGAAAACCACGTAACTTAGATCGATTCTGCCTCAGGCTTTTTGAATGTGTGCACTTAGGCAGTGCGTCTATAGCAGGCCTGGACTCACTTCTTGGGACACCCTTTCAGAGACCCCCACACATGTAGGCTTACTGTGTCACCAGTGATGTAATCTTTTTCAAGCAGCAAGAGAAAGAGATCATTATTCATTGTGAACTGGCCTAAGCTCCACTGAAATCATGCATCTAGCTTGAGTTCTGATCATTCAACATGCCACCAGGCATTTTTGCTAAAGGTAGAATACTAGCCGTAGTTTCCCTAGAGAATGTCAATCTAGGGTAATGTTGAGCTAAAATCATCACAGGGTTTTAAATAGATATGGCCTTCCTCTTCACTTTGTTTCTGGCTGTTTGTGGCACACCAGTTTGTCATAGGTGAGGCGTCATAGTACTTAGGGGTATGAAATGTGTGAGACAGGGTTGCAGTTCATGTTTGAAGCCTCAAGAAACAAACAAACAAAAAATCAAAAGGTGTTTTTCCTTGTTATTTAGCTTTGGCTGTGCCTGTTTCTTTCCCAGACCTGAAAAATGGCACTTTGTTCCTGAAAACTTGTCCAACGTCTCTCCCAACTATACAGAGATATCACAAAAAACTTTGCCTCATACATTTCCTGGACCATCACAGTTACAACAGTGCTTCACCCCATCTCACCCAAATCTAATCAGGTCAGCCTGGTTAAGGCACATGAGACACTTTGACTCCTTAACTGGAATGACCAGTTTTCCATTTATGGCTGGGTCAGCTGAGGGCAACCTTAGACATAAGTCTGGAGCAAGGCTTAGACTCTCATCCGCAAACAACAAGAGACCTTGACACCTCTCTGCCAACCACTCCTTAAATCCATCAGGGCACAAGATACTGTAATACATTTGAGAGATTATTTACAAGCTAGGCTTTGTACAGCCTGAATAGAGATGGTGGCCACATATGCATTAAATTTACTATAAGACAGAAAAGCAAAGTTACCTTCCAGTATTGTTTACTAAATGGAAAAAATGCTTATGAAAGACATGCTAATCCTCAGAGGGAACTATATCATATCACATCACAAGCCTGTTTGCTAGGTGATAAGCAGAGCAGGAATATTGCGTAAATGAAAAGAGTAAATGCTCCTTAGCCATGGGAAATGGGCACACACAGGGATTTATTGAAGGAGTGGCCTGACCACAGACCCAGAATTCTCAGCGGTAAGAGTGAGGATGAAGTGATGTGCTCATGATTGCTTCCTCCTTGGTTTTATAGCCTCACTCAAGAGACGGATAAATAAAACAAACAGAGTAAAGTGCATTCATCTCCTCTACAAACAATGGGGAGGAAAGCCAGTCAATAAAATGAAAGGCATTCCAGACCCAGAGGCAGGGAATCCCCAGGCTTGTGTCAGACACAATTATCAGGTAAATCACAGATGCACACCTTGGGGATCTGAGAATGAGAACTTTGACCCTTCAGCTCAGGGGCAAAAGCGGGTCTCACTTTCTGCTCTGCTGAAGTGCGCTTCCCTAGGACAGGCATCTGAGTCCAGTAACAGTAATACAGCACTGACATGTGAAGGACTGACAAACAAGCATTTTCTTGTTTGGTTATTCTAATCAGCTAATTTTATCTCCTTATTTCGGTTTCATGGTTTCATAGTTGGTAGGGTCAGAAGGGACCTGAGCAGATCATCAAGTCTGGTCCCCTGCCATGGGCAGGAGAGAATACTGGGGTCAAACGACCCCGGAGAGGTGATTATCTAGCCTCCTTTTGAAAACCTCCAAGGTAGGAGCAAGCACCACTTCCCTTGGAAGTTGGTTCCAGATCCTAGCCGCCCTGACTGTGAAGTAGCGCTTCTTGATGTGCAGTCTGAATCTACTCTCCATTAACTTACAGCCATTATTCCTTGTTACTCCTGGTAGTTACTGCTCAGGGGGGAACAGGGACTCTCCCATTGCCTGCTGGTCCCCCTTGGCCAGTTTATAGACAGCCACCAGATTCCCTCTCAGCCTTCTCTTGTGGAGTCTGAACAGGTTCAGGTCCCGTAGGCTCCCCTGATAGGGCCTGCCCTGCTGGCCCCTGATCATGCAAGTGGCCCTGCTCTGGACCCTCTCAATGCTGTCCACAACCCCCCTGAAGTGCAGCGCCCAGAACTGGACGCAGTACTCCAATTGCGGCCTGACCAGTGTCGCATAGAGGGGGAGGATCACCTCCTTGGCCCTGCTCGTGATGCATGACAAGGTTCAGTTAGCTTACTGACTGCGTCCTCACATTGGCGGCCCATGTTCATCTTGGAATCAATAATGACTCCAAGATCCTTTTCTGCCTCTGTGCTGACGAGAAGGGAGTTCCCCAGCCTGTAGGTATGCTGCTGGTTCTTCCTCCCCATGTGCAACACCTTGCAATTGTCAGTGTTGAAACCCATCCTGTTCTCATCCGCCCACCCCTGTAATCTGTCCAGATCTAGTTGTAGCCTGTCCCTGTCTTCTAGCGTACCCACTTCTCCCCACATCTTAGTGTCATCCACGAATTTGAACAAGGTGCTTTTCACCCCCTTGTCCAAGTCGCTGATGAAGATGTTGAACAGCGCGGGCTCAAGGACCGAGCCCTGGGGAACCCCACTGCCCACATCCCTCCAGGTCAAAAATGACCTATCCACCACCACCCTCTGGGTGTGGCCCTCCAGCCAATTTGCGACCCATCTGACTGTGTAGGCATCAACACCACAATCGCCTAATTTGTTAATGAGAATGGGGTGAGAGACAATGTTGAAGGCCTTCCTAAAGTCCAGAAAGACTATGTCCAACCGTGACACATCTGTCTAAGGATTTTGTGACCTGGTTGTAGAGGCCAACCAGGTTGGTCTGACAGGACCTGCCTCTAATGAACCCATGTTGATTGCCCCTATGCATAATCTCCCCTGCTGGTCCCTTGCAGATGTGCTCCTGGGTAATTTTCTCAAAATGCTTTCCCAGGACCAAGGTAAGACTAATGGGCCTATAGTTTCCTGGGTCCTCCTTTTTGAAAATGGGGACCACATTGGCCCTTTTCCAGTCCTTTGGCACTTCGCCAGAGTACCACAAGTGCTCCTAAAGCTTTCCAGGGGTCCTGCAATGACCTCTGCCAATTCCCTCAGCACCCTGGGGTGCAGATTGTCAGGACCTGCTGATTTGAACACGTCTAGCTGCGCCTCCCCTGGGTCCATCTGGGATCCCAGGGGGGGTTGGGGGATGTCCCAATCCCTGCTCAGAAAAATGAGGCAAAGAATTTGGTAAAGAGGTTAGCTTTGTCATCTGGTGCGACCACCAGATCTCCAAGCATGTCCTACAGTGGCCCCACGTTACCCGGTACCTTCTTTTTACCCCCTATGTATTCAAAAAAGAATTTCTTGTTATCTTTGATCTGGGTCACTAGTCCCAGTTCTGTCTCCACCTTAGCCTTCCTAACAGCCCCCTTACAGCCCCAAGGGCAGCAGGCAGGCCCTATGAGGAGAGGCTATGGGACCTGAACCTGTTCAGCCTCCACAAAAGAAGGCTGAGAGGGGATCTGGTGGCCACCTATAAACTTGCCAAGGGGGACCAGCAAGCAATGGGAGAGTCCCTGTTCCCCCAAGCACTACCGGGGGTAACAAGGAACAACAGCCATAAGTTGACTGAGAGTAGATTCAGGCTAGATATCAGGAGGCACTACTTCACTGTCAGGGTGGCTAGGAGCTGAAACCAACTTCCAAGGGAAGTGGTGCTTGACCCTACCCTGGGGGTCTTCAAAGGGAGGCTAGACAGCCACCTAGCTGGAGTCATTTGACCACAGCATCCTTTCCTATCCATGGCAGGGGTTCAGGCTACATGATCTGCTTAGGTCCCTTCTGACCCTACCAACTATAAAACTATGAATCTTGAGCAATGGAGGTATAATCCTCCTTGGTGATGGTCCTTCCCTTCCATTGCGTGTATGCCTCCTTTTTAGCTTTGAGACATTCCTGGATGCTTCTGGTGAGCCATGGATGCTTTTGAGCACTCTTACCCACTTTGATCCATGTTGAGACTGTCACCCTTTGGGCTTGGAGGATCGTCTCCTTAAGGAACGACCACTCTTCTTAGACTCCCAACTCCCCTCCCCTTCGGGGCCTAAGTGCCTCCCCGACTAGTCTCCTTACCTCATTGAAATCTGCCCTCCTGAAGTCCAGAGCTGCTGCCTTGCTGCAGGCCTTTGACACCCTGTGCTGGATGGTGAATTCCAGTAGGCGATCTTTGCCCCTTACAGCGTAAAGACTCATGGCTGCTTGCATATGTACAACCCAGTTATCTGTGTAGACTCTGCCTCTGCCTAGCAGACTGCTGTAGATGTCAAGGATAGCCATTGCATGGAGTCATACACGCACATGAGCATTAGGCCAGCACATGGGCAGATCTAGAATTTTGAAAAGGGGGGTGCAGCTGGCAAGGTGCATCATCATCACATGTGAAACAACACATTTTTCTCCACTTCAAAATAAACAAGAAGTTTTACTAATAAGCTAGGGCCTAGGATTTTTAGCATTTAGTTTACAAGTGAAGAAAAAGAAATACAACTTCATTGAAATGAGTTTAAAAAAACAATCTGCAGGGCTATGAAATAGGAGCAGTGACCAGACAGCTGAACTGCAGAATAAAAAATAGCTTGATTGGTTGAACATGAAGACCATTTAAAACAGGGGCGGGCAATTATTTTGGGTGGAGGGCTGCTTAGCCAGTTTTGGCAGGCTGTTGAGGGCTGCATGGGTAGCCTGGCCCTTGACAGGTGCCCCACCCCCTGGTCATCATCTTGGGACCAATGTCCCAGGGCCGGTACCAGTGGGGCTCAAAGCGGGGCGCAGGCTGGCAGGGGTCTGTGGAGCCAGGCTGGGCTGCACCAGCAGGGAGAGCGGGGAGCTGGCCCAGCTCCATACAGCCCCTGCTGCCTGGGACCCTGCACTCCTGCCACCCTCCTGCCACCCTGCTCTGGGACCTGCCGGCACTGGCCCTGGGACATAGGTGCAGGACCTGTGCTCCTGCTGGCTCCCGCACCTGCTCACTCCCAGTGCCCCTAGCCCTATGGTACAGGTGGGGGGCAGCGCACAGCCCTAACCCTCTGCTCGCTGGCAGGGAAGAAGCTGGTGCTGAATGCAGGGACCACATGGCTGCCCCGTGCCAGAAACTCAGGTAATGGGGGAGGGAGGGAGTAGGGAGGGTAGGGGAGGACCCTGGGCAGGGAAGGAGCCTGGGGAAAAGTGGCCCAGGGAAAAGATGAGCGTGGGGTGGGAAAAGCAGCCCCTCACCTGCCCCATGGCTGGCGCTCCCTGCTGCAGGTTCTCACAGCCCATGGGAGGCTGTCCTGAGCAGGCACAGGCAGCCCCATGAGGGCTGTGAGTGGCTCTAGTGCGGGGTGCTGGCCACAGGCTGAGTGAGGGGCCACTTTTCCCTGCACTCAGCACCAGCTTGTAACCCGGCCCTGCTGCCAGCCTGGGCTCCGCGCCGGCTCTGGGCTTGCCTGTCCGTGGCAGGAGCTGTGGCCCCCCCTGCTTGCTGTGCCAGGCAGTATTGGCTGCTGCTGCCTGCCTGGAGCTCATGTGCTGGGCAGCCCACAGGTGGTGGTGGTAAACACTGCCTGGTGCAGCAAGCAGGGGGGCCACAGCTGCTGTTGCCACGCGCAGCCCTGACAGGTGAGCCTGGAGCTGGCACGGAGCCCAGGCTGGCAGTGGGTCTGTGTTACAAGGTGGTGCTGAGTGTGGGGAGGGAAAAGTGGCTCCTTGCCCACCCCGTGGCTGGCGCCCCATGCTGCAGCCGCTCACAGCCTGCATGGGCTGCAAGTGGCTGCAGCGCAGGGTGCCAGCCACAGGGTGGGCGAGGTGCCATTTTTCTCTGTGTCGGGAAGGAGCCTGGGGAAAAGCTGAGTGTGGGGGAGGGGAAAGTAGCCCCTTGCCCACCCCGTGGCCAGCGCTTCCTGCTGCAGCTGCTTGCAGTCCACGTGGGGCTGTCTGGAGCAGGCACAGGCAGCAGGGCCAGGTTACAAGCTGGTGCTGAGTGCAGGGAAAAGCGGCCCCTTACTCAGCCTGTGGCCAGCACCCCACACTAGAGCCACTCACAGCCCTCATGGGGCTGCCTGTGCCTGCTCAGGACAGCCCTGTGTGGGTTGTGAGCACCTGCAGCAGGGAGCACCGGCCATGGGGCAGGTGAGGGGCTGCTTTTCCCACCCCATGCTCATCTTTTCCCTGGGCCACTTTTCCCCAGGCTCCTTCCCACCCCGGGGTCCTCCCCTGCCCCCCAGCCATTACCTGAGTTTCTGGTGTGGGGCAGCCATGTGGTCCCAGACCAGAAGCCCCTGCTGGGGCTCCCGGCTGGGAGGCTGGGGCCAGGCAGGCCCTGCTGTTGCGGGAGCCTGCTGGGCTTCCCCTGGGTCTTACTGCCCTTGGTTCCTGTCATTTTTGACAGGAACCAAGGGCAGATAAATATCAATTTTCTAAATTTTTTAGGGGCCCTGCAGGCCAGAGAGAATGGCCTTGCAGGTCGAATCCAGCTCATGGACTGTATTTTGCCCACCTGTGATTTAAAATAACAGAAGGTTGTGAACACGTGTGGAATGAAGAGTTTAGAAATGATAAGGTAGATTACAATGAGCTGTGTAGTCAATTGAGTCCCTCAGTGCACTGTCCTGTGTCTCTGGCTGCATGCCAGAGGTTGCAGACCTGAGCCATCTCATGCAGCTCCCAGGGTCTGGACACTGTGTGCCATGCTGCACACCAAGAGCCTAGCTGCTGGAGCTGTCTGCTGTTCTCTGCTGATGGAAGTCTTCAGAGGTGCTTCTGGGCTACTGCTTCACCCTGCTGAGCAGCTCTCCTTAGCTTTTCTAAGCCCTGCTCTTCTCTCTTCTCTGTCCCGGATGTGCTCTCCTCATGCTGGGCATGCAGCTACTTTTATATGCTCCAGAGCTCCACCCTTGAAGTCTTCCAGACCTGAGTGTTGCAGTCTTCATTCAGGTCCAGGGAAGGTGAGGGGGGCAATGCTCAGGAAAGAGGCATGCATGACTGAACTCCTCTTGCTGCCTCCTGATTGGGGGAGGAGCTCCACCAACCAAAACAGCAAGATTTCAAGTCTGGGACTGAACCCAAGCTCCAAAAGGCAAGTCTGCTATACCAGTTTGAAAATGGCTGAAACTTGTTTGAGATAAATCTGCATAAGACTTAACTGATTTGGCTCAAACCATTTTATACAATGTCTGTCCCAGACCCCTTGCTGGTTTAAATTAAATCAGACTCCAGGATCTTAGCATGCTCTCTGGGCTGGGTGGAGTTCTTCTCTCTGCTCCAGTGATCTGGGCAGGCCCCTTCCCTCTGCTCTCTAGCTGGAGCAGGGGTAGGGTGTGTCCAGATGCTGGCCTGAGGCAAATTCCTCCCTCTGTCTCCCTCCCACCCCCAGCAAACCCTGGGGACTGCAGCTGCTGTTTGCCAGTGCCAGCTACACCTCCATGGCTTGCCTGCAGCCAGTCAGGGATGGAGTTAATTCCTCCCTCTGCCCCCTCTCTCCCCCAGACCCCCTGGGGGTTTGGCTGCAGTCTCTGTATTTTGGGGGTGGATTAATTCCATAGCATGGGGGGGCGGGGGGGGGGCAGAGAGAGGCAAGCTGGCTCCCTGTGTGCAGATCCAGGCCCTGCACCTGTGATCCCAGAGCTAAGACCTGCAGTACCAGACTGAAAGGTGTTGGCAAAGACCTGACAATCATTATATATGCTGGAGATGTGGTTAAGAGAAGTTGCAGACAGCTTCACCAAAGAATATAGAGAGCTGCATACCTAAACAAAGCCTTTCTGAATGCCTGGCTGTAAGGAGACACTCTGCCCTTAGGATTAGTAAGACTAGTTCTTGTCTTCCTGGTTTACATTTGAAGTCGGACTAAATTGTGTATGCTGTGTTTAACTGGGCTGTATCTTAGCTTAGGTGAAGAATATTGGTAGTTCCCTGTTGTATACTTTGCAAATTGCTGTGTTCAATACATGTTTGCTTCAGAGAAGGGACTTCTTCCCCATCCCCACTCCTCACTCTGGCAGAGCTCTCCCCCCCCACCATCTGGTGGCTGGCATCCTGTGTATTGTGCTAGCCCTGGCTGATGCTGGAAATGCCCCCTCTGCTCCAGCGGGAGAGGTGAGAGCCTTGGATGGTGTCTCTCTTCCCTCTCCTTTGGTAGTGGCTGGCAGGCATGCTCTAGTGTCCACCGGCATCTGGCTTGGGCTACTGCAGGCATGTGGCTGCATTTCCTGGTTTAACAGAGAATGTCTGTCCAGTTATTAATCAGTTTAAGTTGCACATCTTCGACTAACCTGCAAAGAGTGAATCAATTCAAGCTCAGGCTTTTTGAATGTCTGTCCCTAGCCTGAATGTGGAAATCACAGATTGCCATAGTGCAGTTTCTGATTTCTTCCTTCAAAACATTTGGTGCTGGCTATTGTCAGAACCAGGATACTGGGTTAGTCAAATATCAGATCTGATCCAGTTTGGCAGTTACAAAAATTTCTATGCAACACTAACAGTGTTACAACTTTGCCATGGCATTTCCGCAGGTTTGGCTGCGGAGGAGACTGTGTTACTATGAAAAGCAGCACAAAGTCCTTAGCTGAGATATGACTACATTCTCATTTTTGGCAGGAATACATAGGAAAGATCCTGCTGTAATACTCTGGAACCACTGCTTTTTCACTGCTTGATACTGCCATTGATAACACCATTGTACCAGCAGAGAGGTGGCCAATCTGTAGCATGCACATTGCATCTGGCATGGGCAGCCACTGTGCTTGGCATGCAGCAGATTAGGTAGGAGCTGGGGAGTGGAGCGGCATTTCAGGGAAAGGGCGGGGCTGAACTTGTGGCACACTTGGACTTGACTTGTGGCACATTTACCAAAAATCCTGTACACTACTGTACTAAACTGTACTCCTGTAGCAGTGACATCAATAACACCTCAATGTTATGATGGTATCATTGCTTAATGTTCAACCAGAGATGTATTCCAGTGTGACCTAAACCATTGAACATGAGTGTCAATATGCTTGCCTTTCCCTTTCAGAGAGGCTGAGGATATCTTTAAACAAACGTTCCATTCAACAAGATTAGTTGGTGACCTAACAATAGCTACACATTAAGACAATGAGTAATACCAACGAGATGTGTGTCATATAAAGCTGTAATGCTTAGAAAGAAATCTCTGTAGAAATCTTTAAATATTACTATCATTATTACTACATATTTGCATTGCAGTAGTGCCTTAGAGACCCAGGAAACATAAGCCAATATGCATGGGGCTGTACAAAGAGATGAAAAAGATAGCCCCTGCTCTGAACAGCTTCCGTTTTCTTTTTAATCCATTAAGATTTGCTTTATCTTAAGAAAGTCGGCAAGATATGTAGTAACTGTATTCTGAATGGATGCTTGATGGTCTTTTCCTGTGTACTTTGTCAATTTTCTTTCACCTTCTATCACCAGGGGCCTTCATCAGACTTCACTTCCTGGTCCAGATGTTGACCCTGATTCAGTTGTACCACACAGTCATTTGGGGCTATGCAAATTGAAAGCTTGGTAGTGCTTTGATTTTATCTTGCTTTATCTTTCCCTGCCTTTCTCACTAACATTTCTGGTGTTGTTTTGAAACACAGAACAATGTTTTGTGCAGCAATGTGCTGTAATCAGGAATTACTCTGACCCACAGCCTTGTGCATAGGCTCAGAGTCAATGCTAGCTCTACATGAGCCACAGATCAGCAGTTCAGGTGGCATCTAATACCAGTGGGACTCATTCTGCTTAATACCTGCTGGGCCCTGGCAGGACACAGTCCAGTGACAGTTTTATTTTGTAGCGACTTTTCCTGATGAAACAAGGAAAAGGTGTGAATATAACTGAGACCTCTATCCTGGTTAAAACTTCAAACTCCTTTGGGAAACAGACAGTCACATGGTTTTGATGGAATCAGGGTTACTTGTCCATAAATCATGCTCACACTGCTCCTGGCATTGCTAAAGCTGGTAGGGGAGCAGAGTAGAGTGGCAGAGCTCTACTTTTGTCCCATTATTTATGATAAGTGTCCATGGAAGCACTGGCTGAGGGTGTGGAAACTGGAAACAATAATTGGTATGGAAGTGACAAGGGAAATTGGAATTGAGTGTTAGAGCAGGGGAAAGATTGGCCATGGGTGACTGGTGCCACCTTAGTCAAGGGGGACACATGCCTCCCCCAGGCCAATCTCGCCTACTGGGGGGTCCCCCCACAGCCAATCTCATCAATTGGGGGCAGGGGGCGGTCCCCTGCGGCTGATTGCGCCAAATGGAAAGTGGCTACAGTGCTCCTGGAAGTGGCTGTGGTGCTCCCAGAAGCGGCTGTGGTGCTTTATCCAGCTCTCATAGGGGGGCACCTGTGCTCCCGCCTGCCCCCCCCCCATTAGTTAGCAGGGAGTGCGGTCTGTCAGGGGCTGCACCAGAGCTCTCAGGGGGTGCACACGCACCCCCTACACATCACCACTGAGATTGGCAATGTCTATAGGCAATTTTACATGTGCTCCAGAGGTGGGGAGGGGCCCTAGAGAGCCGCTCTAATTAAAGCCCCTGGAGTGTCTTGTGTATCAGTGTCCACATGCTTCAAAATGGTGGCAGGGGTGCATTACCTAAAGCTTGAACGAGCTTTAGTTAAAGCACTCCCGTCACCATTTTGAAGTGTGGGGATATTGATACATGAGACACAGAGGCTGGTTGGAGCTTGCTAATTAGCACACTCTAGCAGGCTTTATTAACTGAGTCTGCTTCAATGTGTTTTAATTACAGTGTATTGGAACAGCCTTCCGGCATGTGTACAAGCACCCTACATGAGGAGACTGGTGTTGGAAGAAGAATTAATAAACTTGTGGAAGACGGATCTGATGAGGAGCTGAGGGTTATGCGTGTGTGTGCATGCATGTAGGATTAGTGCTGCTAGGGCACAAACACTGAGACAAAGAGACACAGATTAGATGAAGAGCCTAGGGTAGGAGATCTAGGAGCCTGGGGAAGAGAGAAAATAGATTGATAGAGGATCTGGGAAGGCAGGCCCAAGGACACAGGGACTATCTCTCACTGTGGCAGTGTGGATGCTAAGGGGGAAAATATTCATGCAGAGCCTATCCAGATTGATCTGTCCCCTAGTCTCCTTTCCCTATAGCTTCCAGTACATGGAGGTCTAGGGAGTCCCAATGATGACCCAGGTGGGTATCAATATGATGTTATGAAATGGAATTTATAGTCTTCTATCTCCCCCCCTCTGCCCCACTCCATACTTTACTTTTATTAAACCATAAGGAATTAAACATGTGCATATACAAACCTACAAACCTACATTCAAAAAGATAGTCTTAAGGTTCAAAGACCATCATTCAGAGATTAGTAAATACTGGGATTACAATGGTGGTTACAGTGGACAATAAACTGAATATAAACCAACAACATGCCCTTATTGGCAAGAAGGCTAACAGCATACTGGGCTGCATTAGTAGGATCTTTGCCAGCAGATTGAGGGAAGTGATTATATCCTTCTATTTGGCACTGGTGAGGCTACATCTAGTGTACTTTGTTCAGTTTTGGGCCCTGTCGCAGGGCACGTCAGTGCCTTGCTCCTAAGGAGTGAAAACTGCCAGGGAGAGAGCCCTGACAGAACATAATGGGCACAGCTGTGGGTTGCTGTGGCAACTAATGGGAGTCAGCTGGCCAGAAGGGGGCAGGGCCTGGCCCTTATAAAGCCCAGGGCTGAGGCCAGGCTGGAAGTTCCCTGCCAGCAGCCAGAGAGGCAGGAGGTCCTGGGGAAGAGATGTGAGAAGCAACCGCAGGTGCTGCTTGAGAGTCAGCTCCAAGATGTTGGAGCAGTGTGGTTGTAGCCAGGCGGCTTATAGTTATGTTGCAGCCTAGGGGCTTGTGCTTTGTTTTGTTCATTAAACCGGAGCTTTGGGTGAGGCTGTAGGAGTTGGAGGAGGCCTCATAGGGACCCCAGAGGTGTGGGCCCCAGCGCCAGTGAAGGCATGGCTTACGCGCCAGTGCAGGCGCAACTGGCAGTGAGGAGCACAACCAGTGGGTTGCGGGTGCAACCAGTGGGTTGCGGATGGGGGACACAGACCCTGGGTTGTGTGCGGGGTACGTAGACCCCAGCCCCAGAGAGAGGGGTGATTTTATCAGAGAGCCCAGCATGGGCATAGTGAGCCCCAAAGAGGGGGCGGCACTATTATTGAGAAGCCCAAGGTGGGCACGGCGAGCCCCAAAAAGGGGGAGCGCCATATTGGACTATTGAGAAGCCCAAGGTGGGCGTGGTGAGCCCCGAAGAGGGGGAGCGCCATATTAGGAAGCCCAGGACGGGCGCAGCAGACGCCAGCAAGGACGTCACTTGCAGGGTGTAGACCCCAGCCCCAGAGAGGGGCAATTGAGCCCAAGTGTGGGCACAGTGAGCCCCAGAAAGGGGGCAGCACAGTGAGCCCCCGAAAGGGGGCAGAACAGAGATAACAGCAATTACATCTGCAAGGCTTGGGCTGCGGTATTGGGGAGGAAGGAGCCGGAGATAGCGCCCCTGACATCGGGGCAGTACAATGGCAGCCTCCCGCTAATTAATTAATTAATTAATTAATTAATTAATTAACATCAAGACATGGCAGGCGAGAAGGCAGGTGGTTGCCGCAGGAACAGGTGAGCGGGCTGCAGATAGGCTCGGCTCGGAATCGATGCCTGTTACAGGCCCCCACTACAGAAAGGATATAGATGAATTGGAGAGAGTCTAATGGAGGTCAATGAAAATTGTTAGAGAGCTGAGCACATGACTTCTGAGGAGAGGCTGAGGGAACTGGGCTTATTTAGTCTGGAGAAGAGAAGACTGAGGGGGCATGTAATAATGGCCTTCAAATACCTGAAGGCGGGGTCAAAAGAGGATGGAGCTAGACTGGTCTCAGTGGCAGGTGACAGAATGAGGAGCAATGGTCTCAAGTTGCAGCAAGGGAATATTAGGTTAAATATTAGGAAAATCTCTCTAACTAGTAGGGTAGTAAAGCACTAGAACAGGATACCCAGAGAGGCTGTGGACCCTCCATCCTTGGAGGTTTTAAAAAGCTCACCTAGATGAAGTCTTGATATAGCTGAGGCTGGTCCTGCTTTGAGCAGGATGTTGGACTAGATGACCTCCTGAGGTCCCTTCCATCTCTAATTTTCTATGATTATGGTTATTTGTGCAACCTTAAGTGGTCCTCATGTTGGATATACATTATGATACAGTCTATAATGACATGATGACAGTCCTTCTTCCTCATTCAGTGCACTTGATGGGCCTGCTCTGGGGGCTTATCAGGATTATGTTATGAAGGAGTCTGTTGGCTATAAGAGTGTGATTGAGGTAGGGGATTGCAGGAAGAGAAATGAGAGACTTGCGGTTAAGTCTATCCTTAGCAGCTGACTGCTACCCTTGGAGAATTGGATTCTATCCCTGTCTCTACCACAGAGTTCCTATGTGATGCTGGGCAAATCACTTTGCACAGGTGTGCACTGATTGTATGTGTTCCTCGTTATCTAAGTGCCTGACTTGAGCCCCTGATGGCTGATTTACGTAAGTGCTGAGCACTCACACTAGCAACTGAAATCAATTAGAGCTTTGCTTTGTACTTTTGAAATGCTAGTGCTAAGCACAGTGAAAAAGCAGGTCCTTGATGTCTCAAAGTAATATATAATTTTTACCTTAATCTCCATGCGCCTCTTCACCACTTGTAACATGGAGATGCGACACCCTCATCTCACAGGGGGAAGGGTTGTTATGAAAAAAACGTAAATTAATATTTATGAAACATTCAAACACTATTATGATTAGTGCTGTAGAAAGGACCAGGAGGATATTAGAAGATATTTAAACTGGGTTTGAATAGTGTCCAGTATATAGCACTATGTACCCAATTTTATTTATCTTCACTTTACAGATGGTGAAATGGTGACAAAAGGTAGGAAGTGATTCGCTCAGGAGCACCCAGAAAAGCAATAGCGGAGCTAGGACTAGAATCCAAGTATCTTTAGCCACAGTCTAACATGCTTTATTGAGCCACATTGCCAAAGTGTGGAGCACATATGTTTAACAAACAGAAACTGTATGTCTGCTTTTTTTAAGTGAGCAGGGTGTGTTCTGTATCTTTAGGGAGGTAGGGGACCTATGCAAAAAAAAAAAAAAAAAAAGCAGCCAGTGTGTGATCATGTAATTACAGTATCATAATGCAGCTATTCAAAAGATGCTGAATCAGGGTTGCACAGGCATCCTTTATTTTGGTCTGTCCTAACTCCTGAGGGCTGGCTCAGTATTGGGACATTAACAATGTTCTTCTAATGTAGCTTTTGCACATAAGAGGAGGATGTTATTGGTCTAGGATAGGACTGGGAGGGTGTTCATTGCAGAAGCTATATTTTCTAACAATATTTGCGATAAACTGCACCTGGAATTATTTGGGGGCACAAACTAGGAGGCTGTTTGGAAAAAAAAAAAAAAAAAAAGTTCTTAAGGTCTATGTAAAATTTGCATAAAAGGAATGTACTGAAACGTGTAAGGCTGGAGCAGACTTATCGAATTTGCTGATATGCTAAATCTCATATGACACCATCATAGTTAGCCAATGAAAGAGTGGGTGCTGGATTCTTAAGGCTATGGAGGAAGGGATGTTTGAATTGCTCAACTTATATTTGGAATCAGCTGGCTAAATTCTCCCCGGTTATACTAGTTATAGCCCAGTTTCAATGCTGTGATCCCAGGTTTCCACTGTAAGAGGGAGATGGTAAGAGCAGACTTTTGTCTTGCAAGTACGTAGGGGAACATGTTTTCTCTCTAACAAGTAAAAGGATGTAGTTAGCCATGTCAGCTTGAGGTCAAGTAGAAGGCAGGGTAGATTAGACTAACCAAAGGACACACACACACACACACACACACACACACACACACACACACACACACACACACACACACACACACACACACACACGTATATACACAGAGGATGAAGTGAGCTTCAGACCATGAAAGCTTTGGTTAGTCTATAAGGTGCAAATCTACCCTACCTTTTCCAACAGGTAAATTTGTGTTGGCAGTTTAGGATAGGAAGATCATTTCGTTTTTAACTGGAAATCTGAGAGAATGAAAAGGGCTGAAACAAAGAAGATTTTCCCTGAGAGAGTCTCAGTTAAGGAAAACTCCCCAGTCAGGCAATTTGTGGCTGCACGTTTGCTTTTAATTAAGCTAGAAAAAGTCTGTGGTAACAATTCAAAGAGGTTAAAGTTCTGTCAGAGTGAAAGGGAAAAGAGCTATTTATTTTGAAAAGGAAAGGCTTCAGTTAAATACCTTAGTCCAGCTCAAGTTTGTCGCCTTAATTGACAGCTAGAGAAACACGAACAGATTCAGACCACTGACATGAGCCAAGTACACCTCTGAAGGAGAGTAGCCTGCTTTCTGTTGAGTCTGGAGAGATGAGCTCCATCCTTGGCTCTGTTACTGACTTGCTGCATGGCTTTGGACAAGTCCTCTGTGCCTCAGTTTTCCCTCCTGCTTATATTTCAATTGTAAGCACTTTGGCACAGACATGTTTGTATACTATATGTTTGTGCAGCATCTAGAACAATGGGGACCTCTGGGTGCTACTGAAATATAAGTATCATTTTTGAGGAGTGAGGGTCCTCTCTGTTCCTACTGAAGTCGGGGGCAAAACCACCTGGCAGTGAAATGCCTCTAAGTGGCAAGAGCAGCTGACTCAACCAGGGGAATGATAGGTGTTAGTGTAGAATATACAGGTTTGAGCTAAAGGAAGTTAGGAGACAGTACAGAGACAGATCCACTGAGTATGCAGATGACATTGTTCAGGATACATTGTGTGGGCAGCAATACAAAAGTAGAAACAAAAATGCCCAACTTATAGGCAACAGTGCAAAGTGTGCAGGAAATTGCACCACTTAATGTCCTAGTGCTGCAGCCACCCTAGAAAATGTTGAACATGCAAAGAAAAGGCATTATTGTATCTTCTGGAACTAGAACACAAGATATTGGCAGCTTAGTGGTGGTTAGAAAAAGAGAACATCAAAAAGTTGCTATCCATCACCAACCCCTGAATAAAAGTACCTGATCTATCCAAAACAGGAATAGTTTTTGTGAAGCCAGGAATGAGTCCTTGCTTACTGAGCTAGGTAAACTCTGCCAGGTACCGTTGGGTATGAATGTCAAGGGCATCAGTCCATTCCTAGAGGTGCTCAGGTGTAAACTGAACCCAAGATTGGGGGGATTTCCAGGAATCCAGACTGTATTTTATGATGTTCTTATTGTAAGATTGAGACCTCCAGGAAGAGGGAATTTAGGATGATACCAAGTTATGGTAACTCTTGAACAGTTGCCAGGAGCAGATTAGATGCAATGCACACAAGCTGAAACTCAGGAGGTTTGGAGTCTCCTACATCAGACATCTGTTTACTTCTGGTGATCTCCAGCTGGATCCTGAAAAAACAGCCATTGAAGAACTACCTAGACCAAAGGATGTTAAGGGAGTGCTTTATATGGCTGCCCAACTCTTTGCAGATTCTGTCCACCTCTGTAAGAAACCTGAGAGACACTGAGACATTTAGGAACAGATCTCTTTCCACTTTAGGACACCTTAGTGGCACTTAGGCACATAGTCTTCAAATATAATCCTATTCCATCCAGTTTGAATCCCTGAAAAACTAGTAATGTGTCTTATTTCTGTCACATGACTTCATGTTAGCCTTATATCCAATGGAGGAAGACAACCCAGCCACCTTGTAACAATAACCAAGTGATTAGGGCACTTGTGCAGAAGTGGGAGGACTGGTTTATAGGCCTAACCCAGCTAGGGTTTGGATTTGAGCTCATAACTCTCAAGCTTGTGAAAGTGTCCTAATCATAGGCTATAGGCTAGGCAGGGCTGTGGTTATTTTTCATTCCTTCTGTTGAAGCAGCATCACTGGGCTGAACGAATGCAAGAAACAGAGGGTTGGAAAGACAGAAGTCTTAAGCAAGTCTGTACCTCAGCAAGGCTGGCACTCTCCTGAAAAGAAGGAGCAAGTCCTGGGTTTTGCTTCCAGTGCTGTTTGTGTGTTTTGTCTTAAAACAGTCAGTAGATAAAATACCTAAACAGCATAAAGAACAGGGAGTAGAATCCAGGGCACTCTCTCCTAACCAAGAACCATCGTCCAGGTATGTTGCAGGTACCTTTTCCAACATATGCTGGACCCAATACCCTATGGTCAGAGAAGGGGTCACAATGCACAGAAGTCAAATGATTTGGAGACAAATGAGAATTTGAGCTCAAGACATCTTCCTCTGGGTACCTACAAAACAATTAGGGAGGCCAAGTCAGCAGTTAAGACAGCTTTTATTTTTTTACCCCTTATGCTAGCTAGCCTCTAGTCAGACCAGTCAGACATAGCCTACAATTTTTACCATTTTGCAATGTGACCCATGAACTTTGCAACAAGCAAGGCTAGAACTTGTCTTGCGATATTCTAGGGAAAAGTTTCACATGTTATCTGGCAATTTTAGAACCTATTTAAAAAATCTTCCTATATCAGTTGAGGCAGAGTTTTGTTTTTTTTTTTCTGGGTACACTTGCTCCTCAGCTATGAAACAGCCAACCAGCATCTTTTGCCTTATCTGTAGATGCACACCACCATCTACTGGCCATTCAGATTTCTCTACTCTTGTATTTACCAGAAATTTCACAACTTTTCCCCGTTTCAGACCATTACATGGGAGAGTTAAAATGCCTTTTTAAAAGAGAGCTAATGGATTCTTATATATATTTGATTTCAGACTAGCCTGAAAGTTTATGCTAGAGAATAAAACTGCCATTATTTTTCTCAAAATTATTATTTTTTCTTTAAGTGCGTTAGCCCCTTGGGGGAGGGTCAGCATACAAATTTCTCTAATGGAGAACTCCCACTATTTTTTATCAAATACTGTTTGTCAGAGCAAGAGAAGAAGATGAGAGGCGTGGCTTGGAGGAGTTCATCACATTCCTTTCATATTAGATTCCACTCAGTTGAAGCAGCTTCATGTTTAACCTGGGGTTAAACATAGACCATTCCTTGCCTAATAGGAACAAGGCTATCCAAGTACAACAAAAGAAGGTTCCTTACTCATTCCTTGTGTATTTCTGAATCCTAATGATCCCAAAATACGTTACAAGTTATATATACACCTTAGGGCTGGAAGAATTCTTGCGGGGGGAAAAAAAGTCTTTGAAATATTTGCCCAATAATGTCATGGTTCAAAAAATAGCACTCAGTCAGTTTAAAAGGCAATTCAGGGGCACTTCCTGGTTTTTTGGTACACAAAGCCTTACTTTCCTGTTCCCAAGAAATACAGGACTAGAAGGGAGTTTCTGTATCAGCAAGTCCAATCTGCCCTGCTGCACATCATGCACCTTCTTTCCCTTGTCCATGTGTCTGTAGGAGGCCTAAGGAAAGGCTGCTAAAGTCAGCGACTCTGAGAATGTAGGGTTTCACATGCGGTTTGCGAGTGGACTGCAGGCTTGGGAATCTTTATATTGTGGCCATTTTAATTTATGCCAAAATAAAGAGTTGTCTCTTCTGAACACAACTGATTGATTTTTGCTGAATCAGCTCAGTGATGGTACTTGACGAGTACCATAGTTTCTCATATACTACAGACCCCCAAGTGGGAAAGCGCACCTTGTTTTTGGAAGGCAGAGTGTAGAAAAATAGATTTTGCAGAGCCATGGTCAATTGTGTGACAGAGTAGGTCCTCCTGGAAATAGTGTTCAGGAAGTGTGACATCCCAGGGGACGATCTGGGCAAGGCAACAGGAACTTCCTAGTGTAACAGAGTATGAATGAGGTTAGGCCCCAGACCCTTGCAAGGGCAATAGCAAAACTGTTATTTGTTTACTGTAACTAGCTCTTCCTAAGTAATAAAATATTGTTTCCGCACTTCAAGCTTCAGCAAGATACTACAGACTGCATGCAGCAGCTCACTCACCCTCAGTTGACTCAGGAGCTCTGCAGCCAAAAACCGACTACCACACCAGTGGCTGTGAAAGGATTAACAATGGTGTTTACTGCCTCAGGGAGAAGTGGCAGCCATTTTAGCACAGCATCTTCTATAGTGCTTCTATTCCAGTGAAGAAAAATTAGCCCCCTGCTTAAGATATGCCACCCACTTTTGGAGGGCTGATTTTGCAGAGAAAGGTTTGGTGCTGTGGGCACTGAAACTTGCAAGTTTCTTCCAGTGATGGCCAGGTTGGGGAGTACCTGTGGTGTGTGCAGTACCTCTTGGCAGTGCCTCTCAGGTGGTGAATGAGCAAGAGAGCTACAGGAGGAGGTGGTGACCCTCCAAAGCATCCTCTTCCATGAGGAGTTCATCAGTTTGATGCTAGAGGAGGCCTCTGGGACTGTGGTGGAAGAACTGCCAGAGGCAGCGCTAGAGAAGGGAGAGGAGATGGACTTCCAGGGAGGAAGACAGGTCAAGCCTTACCAAGGTGGGAAGGATCGAGACCACCAAGAAGAAGCAGTGAGTGGTAGTGGTTGGAGACTCCTTTCTGTAGGGGATGGAGGGATCCATCTGCCGAACTATCTCAGGAATTCTGCTGCTTGCCTGGAGCCTGTATCCAAGATGTCACGGAGGGACTACTGAGGGTTGTCCGGCCATCTGATTACTACCCCATACGGCTCAGCCATGTGAGCACCAATGATACTGCTAGGGGAGACCCTGAGCAGATCAAAAGTGACTACAGGGCTCTGGGTGCAAGGGTGAAGGAGTCTGGGGCTCAAGTGGTGTTCTCTCTGATCCTTCTGGTCAAGGGAAAGGGCCCGGGGCAGGAGTGGGTGCATCCTGCAGATCAGTGCCTGGCTGTGCAAGTGGTGTCGCCAGCAGGGCTTTGGCTTCTTTGACCATGGGATGATGTTCCAAGAAGGATTGCTGGGAGAGATGGGATCCATCTGACGAAGAGCTGGAAGAGCATTTTGCAGACAGGTTCACTAACCTAGTGAGGAGGGCTTTAAACTAGGTTTGCTAGGGGATGGAGACCAAAGTCCTGAGGTAATCAGGGAAGTGGGTGACCTGAGCAAGAGCAACCAGGAGGAGGCAACAAAGAAGGTGCTCTCATTCTTCCTGAGAAATCAGGGCAATAAACTAGCTCCCTCAGGTGCCTGTACACAAATGCACGGAGCCTGGGAAACAAGCAGGAAGAATTGGAAGTCCTCACACAGTCACAGCACTATGATGTGATTGGAATAATAGAAACTTGGTCGGAGCTTGCATGAGTGGAGCGCTGACATGGATGGGTACAAACTGTTCAGGAAGGACAGGCAGGGCAGAAGAGGAGGAGGGGTTGCATTGTATATAAAAGAGCCATATGATTGCTCAGAGCTCCAATATGAAACTGGAGATAGGTCTGTTGAAAGTCTCAGGGTTAGGGTCAGAGGAGAGGGCAACAAGGGTGATGCCATGGTGGGGATTTGCTATAGACCACCAGACCAGGAGGAAGTGGTGGATGAGGCTTTCTTCAAACAGGTAGTGGAAGTTTTCCAATCCCAGGTAGGTGGTGGGGGGAAGGGGGGAATCCAGACCATGCCAGGACAAGAAATGTGAAACCTGCCAACATATGAATCCAGACCATAAATCTAGACACAGAATCCAGACCATGCCAGGGCAAGAAATGTAAAACCTGCCAACAAAACCACCCCACAACAGAAGCATCACTATTTCTGGATCATACGCCAGGAACTCCAGAAATGTAATATATCTCATCCAGTGCACTAAATGTCCTGATGGAAAATATGTAGGAGAAACCAAACAACAGCTGCGTACCAGAATGAACACACAGTGAACATCTATCAAAGAAAAATACCTAGTTACCTGTGGGTGCATATTTCTCATAAGACAACCACCCTTTCTCCAATCTCTCAGTTCTAATCCTTATAGGGAATTTACAAAATACCTTTTGTAGATGAGCCTACAAACTTCATTTCATAAATCTACTGGATACAAAAAATCATGGACTAAATATAGACATTGGATTTATGGCACATTATAACCTGCCTGCTGTTGGCTTAAAAGTCCTATTTTTTGGGAGTTGGCTTATGGGTATAGATAAATGTATTATAAGAGGTCAAGATGGGCAGCAGGGGTTAAATGGATTTCTAAAGAGCTTGGAAGACACACAGACTTTTCATGGCCCTGAAAGCAGGTGGGCTACCTAGCACAACAAGGCCAACGGATGGACACAGCATGAGAATTGACGGGGGCATCCTATAACACAAGATCACAGCCTTCAAGGCAGACAGGTTGTCTAGCACAACAAGGACACAGCCTGGGAACCGAAGAAGTATGTACCATACTGTCCCATAACATAAGATAAATGACACCAGCAACAAGGCAGAGAGCAGGGGGGGCCTAAGTCCTGTTTTGGGGGAACAGACCAAATTAGGAGAAGGCCCAGAAGGCTTTGTGGATGTGTGAACACAGAGAGACAACCAACCAGAGACATCCATGGATGAAAAATCATCAGGAGTTGTCAAGGGGGAAGGAGAATGCAAAAGCAGAGACTTGAGATTCACAAAGTGTTCCTTCCATCCCTCCCTGTTCCTTCTCGTGACTCCCTGTCCCTCCCTGTTTTGTTCCCTGAGAGGGGTCCCCATACTCATCCTTGTCTCCTGGGTGGCCTCAGGGACCCTTCTATGGGCCGAGGGCATACCAGCAGCCCATCTCATGCACCTCACTGGAGTGGGGCTGTGGGCCTTGGCATCCTACCTCCAGAAGACTGCTGACACTTGAGAGAGAGAGCCTCAGAGTGGGGCCTGCATCCTGACCAGATGTACTTTGACTCTGATGACAGCCCTAGGATTGGTAGATATAGAATTGTTTGATTGTTTGTATTGTTGCTTTTTTGCTATCACTCTATATCAATAAATTTGTCTATTATCAACTGGCAGGTATGATCAATCTGAGGGTTGTGCTTGCCCACAACAAAGGTATAGGGGCTGGGTCCAAATCCAGTGTCAACACCTGCCATCTGATAACGCCAGGTAACCTCTTTACTGGCTACATTTTATCACCAGGTCAACATCTCTCCTCCCCAATCTACCTGTCTCTCACCCATCTCTCATCCCCTCTGATCCCCACTGCCACCCATTTGTATTTTCACAGACCTGCATTTTGCCTATTGGCTTCTAGTCCACCTAGGAGAACACAAAACAGCAGCAGACTCTCCCTATGCCTGAAGAAGGGTGTTTGTTCTCAAAAACTTGCAAAGAACAATTTTTCCAACTATTTAGTTGGTCTAATAAAAGATGTGCCCAGAGTCATGGAGACAAGTACTGTAAACTGCCAACACATCCTCTTCTCTCTTCTGTCACAAATCTATATACTAATATGCTAAGGAATAGTTAGCGTAAGAAAATTTTTAAGGCATTTGTATTTACTATAAATCCACACATTTTATATCAATTTAAAGCTTAGAAATTGTGAGAAAACCTGAGAAAAAAACAAGAGAAATGAATAAAAATGCCTACAGAAAAAGCATTATGCAATACAGTGCATGCACACATGATACCCACAGACTCTTAAGCAAGCTGGCAGGCACCACTGGGCTTCAATTCCATTAAATTTAACTGAAATTTCCACTTCAGGTAATAAAGTGCAGAGCATGAAAGTGAATGGTATTCATCAGTGTAAACTCATCTTTGGGTGAAGGCTTCTGCTTTGCTGTTATGATGCATTGACTGATTCCTGTGCGACTCGGGGACAGAAATTATACGTAAACCGGGCTTAGCTTTTAGGAGAGGATTTCAGACAACTATTCCTCATTGCTTGCACATGTCTATAACTAGGATCTGTCTTAAGACCTCTCCATTATGAAGTAATTTTAAAATAATTGAAACTTCATCATGACACGAAAACAACAGCTAGAGCAGATGAATTTGCTACTTATCTAAAGGCAATCAGAGAAGGGACCAAGCCTACATTTGAAGATTGCCCTGATCTTCTCAGAATAAGAGAAAACTGCATTTTAAAAGTAAGAAGCTTACTTGAGTGAGTTTCTGGCTGTGACTTCTCAGAGAATTGTCCACAATTCAAATTCTGCAGTTCTTTGCCTCAAAAATGAACACTGTGGTGCTATAAATGGGGACTTAATTGGCAAAATTATTGCAGAAGAAAGCATATACTTAAGTGTAGATAATGAATATGGTAACATGGATAGCTGACATCCAACTACATTTCTCAACAGTTTGTCAATGAATGGTTTGCCTCCCTATAGGCTCACGCTTAAGATGGGAATGATTGTAATTCTGTTGCAAAATATGAATCCAAAATTTGGCTTTAATCAGTGGCACAAAACTTATTGTAAAAAGACTTTATGACAACACTATAGATTTAGAAGTGATACTAGAGGAACGAGGTCAAATACTTGATAGAGTAGTGTTTATGTACCACAGCCTGTGTTTGAACATGGCCAGCTGTATGTTGCAATGTGAACAGTGAAATCATTTGCCAACCTGAACATGCAATTATACAGACAAATGATCAAGGATTATCATCAAACATAGAAGGCATTTACATGAAAAATGTGCGGTATTCTGCAAAATCCTCCCATGAAGTTTGTAATTATAATATGCCCCCTCAAGATCACATGCTGTTTATTTTCCTTTCATGACTTGTAAAATGATTGAACCTGCTTATGTTTGTTTAAATTCTGCATTTGAACGCCCTTCTGAAGCTACTCCAAGTTCAACAAGTTATTTCATTATATTTTTAAGCCCAGTTTTGTTCTAGGATTCTGTGGAAATATTTTGAAGAAAACATCTTTAAATAGCTTGATGAAGCTGTATGATAAGGCTGAAAAGAATAAAAAACTGCTACTGACAGGCCCATATTTTTAGACAGAACTGATATGTTCCACTTTACTGAAGATTTCTAGGTTTTTAAAACCAACTTTATGCAAAGTTGACACGGAATTTGGCAGAAGTTCAGCAGGAAAGAAATCAAGGAAGAGCCAAATGTTAAAATGAAAAACTGCAGAACAATGGACAGAAGAAGCTCAGTTGCAAGAATAAATGAAACAAGCTTAAGTTGCTCAATGGCACAATGTATTTGATTGTCTGCGATAACCTGAGGCATCTTTTAGCTTTATGCCTTCCGAGAGCTGACAGTTGGTGAAAAGATTTGGTGTAAAGAATTATGCAAGAAATAATCTTATGTATAAAGCAAAAGTGCAACTACAATAAATATCTTTAGCAAAAAACCCTGGGTAGCAACTTGTAAATACATATAACTGCCAGTGGGTAGATTCACAATTGAGCTACATTTACAAATGTTATCAGCATAATTATTTTAGTTAAGGATTTATTTTCAAACTGGAAGGCTTATGCTGGTGAACACCTTAGTGTGGACACAATTATACTGGTATAAAGGCGACATACCAGTATGGGAATAGTTATAAAGCACCTTTTAGCTGCAGAGAAATGCTACAACTTATACCAGTGTACTTAAAGCAGATTCATTTACCGTCAGATATACAAACAGGTCATCCATATGCCTAAAATTGCATGGCTCAAGAACAGCATGCTCAACAGCCATAAAACTTTTAAATGGCTGCACCTAGAGGAAAGGCAGGGAGGAGAGACCAATTTAGCCCACTTCTAGCCTGGCTTCTAGTGGGTAAGTGTCCTGTATTTAAACGCTGTAGTGCACTGGCCCATCACATGGACATCTTGAAAAGAGCAGAAGGAAGCACTCAGGTTCCCACTGTTGTTTTTCCAATGTTTTGGGTGTAGATGGAGGCCATAAAGAAAACCACCTTCTTAGAGGTTGGATTGGCTGAAAATTAACAAACGTTAACAAACCTTCCCCCAGATCCTGATGAGCACCCCTGATAAACTTATAGGTGGCCACCCCTGAGCCTGCGCTTTTCCAGGCTGAAGAGCCCCATGGCTCTCAGCCTCTCATCATAAGGTCTGTTTTCCTGACCTCTGATCATGCTCATGGCTCTCCTCTGCACCCCCTCAAGCTTCTCCATATCCTTTTTGAATTGTGGAGCCGAAAACTGGACGCAGTACTCCAGCTGCGGCCTCACCAAGGCCAAGTACAAGTACAAGGGGAAAATGACGTCCCGGGATTTGCTTGAGAAGCATCTATGAATGCAAGCCAGTGTTTTTCTCACTTTACTAGCTGCAGCATCACACTGAAGGCTCATGTTTGTCTTGTGGTCAACCATGACCCCTAAGTCCCTTTCATCTGTAGTGCTAACCAGCTTAGCCCTACCGAGCCTATAAGCATGCTGCAGGTTTTTCCTCCCAAGGTGGAGAACCTTGCATTTCTCGGTGTTGAACACCATCAGGTTCTCGTCTGCCCATTTCCTGAGCCTGTCCAGATCCACCTGGATCACCCTCCTGTCCTCAGGTGTGGATGCTTTACCCCAGAGTTTGGTGTCATCAGCAAACTTGGCCAGCCTGCTTCTGACACCAATGTCCACATCATTGATGAAGATGTTAAATAGTATAGGCCCAAGGCCAGAGCCTTGAGGGACCCCACTGGTCACAGCGTACCAAGACGATTGGCTCCTGTTGACCACCACCCTCTGGGTCCTACCATGGAGCCAATTCCCCAGCCAGCAGATCATGGTGAGGTCAAGGCCGCAGTCAGCCAGTTTAGCCAAGAGGTGATCATGGGATACCAGATCAAAGGCTTTTTTAAAGTCAAGATATACAATGTCAATCTCTTCCCCTGTGTCCAGGTGATAAGTCACCTGGTCATAAAAAGAAATGAGATTGGTCAAGCAAGACCTACCCGCAACAAACCCATGCTGGGTATCCCTCAGGATATTGCCTTCAGCTAGTCTGTTAAGGATGGCTTCTTTGATAATCTTTTCCAAGACCTTCCCCAGGATAGAGGTCAGGCTGATGGGTCTGTAGTTTGCCAGATCTACTTTCCTCCCTTTCTTGAAGATAGGCATGACATTGGCCCTCTTCCAATCATCGGGCACTTCACCAGAGCACCAAGAGCTCTCAAAGATCCATGCTAGGGGCTGAGCTATGATGCTTACCAGCTCCCTGAGTACCCTGGGGTGTAACCCATCAGGGCCAGCTGACTTGCTGGTATCCAGCCTGTCAAGGTGTTCCTTCACGAGGTCAGCTTCAATGGAGGGCAAGGAATCTCCATCACCTGTGTCTCCCTGACCCATAGTGGGCAGGGGCATCCCATGGGACTGGTGAAAAACTGATGCAAAGTACCCATTTAGCAAGTTCGCTTTTTCCTGGGCATCAGTTGTCAGTTTCCCCATCTGGTTTAGCAGGGGTTCAATGTTACCCTTGCTTTTCCTCCGTCTTCCCACATATCTAAACAAGGACTTTTTATTTTCCTTGATATTTGTAGCTATCTGGAGTTCCATCACAGCCTTGGCTTTACTGATTTGCTCTCTGCAGGTCCGGACGAGAGCAGAGTATTCCTCCTTGGTGGTGGTCCCAGTCCTCCATCCTTTGTAGGTCTTCCTTTTAAGATGCAGGAGGTCCACCAGTTCCCTGGAAAGCCAAGGAGGCTGCTGTGCCCTTTTGCTGCCTTTCCTCCAAGACGGGATGGACTTTGCTTGTGCATCCAGGATTGCTCCCTTGAGGAGCAACCACTCATCCTGAACTCCCCCTCCATTGGGTTGTGGCCTTTTAGGGCCTCTCTGACAAACCTCCTTAGCTTGTCAAAGTCAGCTTTCCTGAAGTCGAGGACTTCTGTATTACTGACTGACTTGCCAGCTTTATGGCAGATGGTGAAGGTGATCAGCTCATGGTCACTGTCACTCAGCTTCCCTTTGATCATTAGGTTGCAGATTAGGTCATCCCCGGTTGCCAGTAAGAGATCAAGCAGAGCTTTACCTCTTGTCAGCCCGTAGACTTCCTGCATCAGATAGAGGTCATTTACACATGAGAGAAAGCTTTGTGACTGCTCGGATTTGGCCGAGTGCTCCTCCCATGAGATGTCTGGGTAGTTAAAGTCTCCCATGACAACCATACACTGGGAGCATGTGGCCTCACCCAATTCCCTGGTGAACTCCTGGTCAAGGTCTTGACTTTGGGTAGGGGGTCTGTAGTAGACCCCACCATAGTATCCCCTGTGCCGTGTTCCCCATGGATTTTAACCCAGAGGATCTCAAGTCATCCACCGTGGGTGCCAATGTCAGCTTGCAGGGATGCGTAGCTTTCCTTGACATAGAGAGCTACCTCCTCACCCCTTTTGTCCATTTGATCCCTCCTGTACAGGGTATAGCCATCTATACCAGTGGTCCAGTCATGGATGGAGTCCCACCAGGTTTCCGTTATCTCAATAACATCATAGTTATTTGCATTTAGCAGGAGAACAAGTTCTCCTGTTTATTCCCCAGGCTCCTGGCATTTGTGTATAGGCACGCAAGTGTCCCCTTGGGGGCCCTTGCCCTACCTACATTTTGTTCCAGGGCTGGGGCTGGGGTAGGATCCCTTATGTGCCTTGGCCTGCTGGCTTTGCAAGGGCTGCTCAGTGGGCCAGCAGTGGCAGTAGTCCCACCCCCCATCCCTTGACGGGCTTAGTTTAAAGCCCGGTGGAGCAGGTCAGCCAGTCTGGCTAAGAAGAGCCTCCTCCCCTGAAGCCTCAGCTGGAGCAGGACAGGAGTGGCTCTGTAAGTGGCCTACATAACTTGTGAACAATGTAGCCATCACAGGCTATTGCTGAAAAAAGACTATACTATACCATAAAGTCACTGGCACGGGGAGACAGCAATCCAGGAAAAGGGGTAGGTGAATGAAAGGGAATGGCTCAGAGAACCAAGAAGGGAAAGTTATTCTGGGCAGCTGAGAAGCTCGAGGAAGAGAGAGTAATATGACAAATGGGACAAGGGTAATATTTGCCTTGTGGTAGGAAGTCAAAACTAAGTTAAGGAACCCTATGATGTGGGATTGTTGGGATTAGTGATTTACAGGCAACCCTTGCCATTCGGCGGGGATACATCCCTGTATCCCCTGTGAATGGCAAAATTTGCGAATAAGGCACTTCATTCATGAATGTAGTCTGTGTTCATGAATGCAGTGCCCCTGGTGGCAGGAGCACAGTGGCGGTGGTGGGAGACCGGCAGTGGCAGGAGCCCGGTGGCAGCAAGCACAGAGTTCCCGAGGAGCTCCTGTAAGTGCATAAAGTGTATTTAAAATGCGGGTTTGGCATTCATGAATATTCAAAACTGCTGAACCCGCAAATAGAGAAGTTTTCCTTTAATTCCATGTGACATGTTGGTCCATATCTTCAAGTATTATTGTGATAAAATAATCTCTTATAAAATCCACTCCCAATGATGTACTTTTGATAATTAACTGCAGTCATATGAATGATTTGGTCAAAGATAGTGAAGGTCTTAAAAGCCAAAAAAAAAAAAAAAGAAGAAAGAAAAAAGCTGATTTTATAGCACTAATTAAATACCTAGGCTGCGGCATTCTAAACTGTGATTAATCAGAGTTCACCACTCAAAACATAAAACTCAAAGTAGTGAACTGTACTGATTAGAGTCATGGCTTGAAATTACCATCAATCATTTAAGCTACTCAGCTTCTTCACCTAATTTGCATGTCATTGGGTATCCATATTTCCAGCCAGTGGGACAGCTCCACCTGGGCTGCATCAGGAAGCATAGCTTGAATCATTTCTGCATGAACTGATCCTTCCCATTCCCTCAGAGAAAATGTACTGCCTTCCATAAGCCCATATGTTCAGGTGCTCTTTGGATAGAGCATAGAGCAACTGGAGTGGTAAAATCCAGCCCCTAATGTAGTGTAAGAGTGCAGGTCGATTATCTCCCTTTGCCTTGCTACTCCAATGGGCTGGAATAAAAGCCTTGTACATCCATGCTAGTTGTAGGGGTTTGTGTGGTGATTGATGTGTAACTATTGATCTACAGCCCATTCCTCTGGCCTGTTCCTTACTACCTCTAGTTTACCTTCAACTACCCTGTTTTGTCTTTGCATAGCATAGGTTGGGAATCAGTTCCCTGATCCACAAGATATGTTGATAAACTTTCCTATATGCCTGCTCAGCTGGCCAACCTCATGCATCGTGCAGAGAGCCTCCTATTGGCCCTCTGAACCCAGGGTGAACTTCTCAGAAAGGATATAGGCTGGAAAGTAGGTTGTGAATGTGGGAGGGGCAGAGTTCCTGAATAGCAAAGATCAAAGCTGTTTCGATTTCTTTAAAAATAATTAAAATTTAATTTGATGATTTAATTTCCATAGAGAAAATTTGGCTGACTGACAAGAAAGGCAGGGTGCATGACCGCTGACCCTTCAGTTTTATTTCCATGAGTTGTTTTGTACTGTGGATGTAGGAAGAAGTGGAAGCCAAAGTTAAACTGAATAGCCAATCCTAAATGTTAATGTTTCATGATTTTCATGGCTATTATTGGCAGCCTTAATGCAATAATATTATATAGTGGGATTTTAAAAGTACTCTAAGAGAATCAATGAAAATAGTTGGAAAAATTCTTCTTTGCAAGCTTTCGGGTACAAACACCCTTTATCAGGCTGAGGAAGCATCTGCAGTTGGTCTGTGCTCTTCCACCAACTGCAGATGCTTCCTCAGCCTGACGAAGGGTGTTTGCACCCAAAAAGCTGGCAAAGAATAATTTTTCCAACTATTTTTGTTGGTTTAATAAAAGATATTGGATTTACCCAAAGAACCTTATCTGCCTATGTCCTTAGACCAACACGGCTACAACCTATATCCAAGAGAATCAGTTTGGATTCAATTTCAATGGCATTTGGATTTCTAAAACCTTGATTCCCCTGGAAATCCAAGCTATAGCTTTCATTAGGGAATTATACTGGGACAGCAGGAGTGTACAGATAATGCTGTTATACATCTTAGTGTGCAAACACTTTTTGGCATTTGAAGGAATGCTGCACTGCTGTTTGTGTGATGTGGGTTTTTTGGGGAGAGCTGATGCAAACATTCTGCTTTTCCTTCTCTAATTAATTCTTGGGACAGAGTTGCTTCCTTGTCTACATTAGTGTGTTGGTTGAGTTTTCAAAAAGAGAGGATTGTCCACATACTGTTTGACTGTCCTTGTCTAAGACAGTACAGAAGTTACATTTGCCCTGTAAGAGATGTTTTCAGCAACCAATTATGGCAGAACAGTGTGATATCAAAGGAAAATACACATCTTTTCAGATGAAAATTTTGGAAAAAATGATGAAGGAGTTCGACTCTGAAAAAATCTATCACATAAGACTATGAACATGCCAGGGAGTCCAATAAATTCTAGAGAGACTTTCAGCTATGGAGATAGTTGATTGAATTGGTCTCTTTAATACTGAGTCTTGGGGACAAATTCTGCTCCCTAGTCTGTAAATTGGACTTTCGTGGAGCTGCACACGATTAGGTGAGGGTAGAACCATCCTTACTGTATTAAATACTTACTGTGAATATGTCACTGCAAATTTACTTCATTTTATGCTAAATGAAGACAGTAATCAACACTGATGTGTAAGTGTCCCCACCGTATGGAGGAAGCACTAGTACGCAAAACAGCAAATATTTAAGTTAATTCATTTGCAAATATTTCCCCACTCTCAGCAATTAGGCTGCCTGGGCAAGCAGGATTTTATCTAAGCACAAAGAATCCAATATAAGAAGTCATACCTGCCCAGGCTTTTTACTTCCAGATGGCTGCCCTGAATCAATATATTGGAGTTAACAACCTCTAACAAGACTAGCTAGAGCAATCATTTCCATAGTTAAAAATTAAATAGACTCATAGCTTTTCTCCACAGTAGCACCTTGACTTAAAGTTTAAATATTCTAGGTGACTAAACATGTAGATCACAGAATTGGGGCAGGGTATTGGAAGAAGGGAATCATAAGGTAACTGGGGGGAGGCATGTTAAAGGTCACATCAGGGTCTAGAGAATTCCAACTGGTTTAAATTTCCTCATATCAGCTATAAACTACTTTCATCTAACCTGCTGGACCTTGTGTGGGCCATGGGATACAGCACAGCTGTTACTTTACACACTGAGCACACATAGTTCAAGAGGCTGTTCCTGCTAAGAGCTGCCAGTCAATTGTTTTCCCAGATGCTGTTCTGGGAAACAGCAACATAGCCAATGAGCCCCTAGAAGAGAAATCACAATTATTTTTCCACTGTGCTCTAAATAGGAAAAAACTATACTTTGAAGTACCACACTTTTTAATACTTTGTGATAAATTTACCAATATAGCCACTTGGGGAATCGAGACATCTCTAACCAAGAAGGCTTTGCTTATAGTTAGAATACCACGTACACAGAGGGTGCATTTACACAAGATGCATTAATGTGCATTAGCTTGATGTAATGAGCATTAAGGGCGCATGTCTACACATGCACCCCCTTAATGCACATTAAAAATAGTGAATTTAGGCTAATCACACCTAAATTTGATACTTTGCAAATGCAGGCCTCAATTTTAGGTGGGATTAGTTAAAGTGCATTAAAACACATGTAGATGCATCCCGGCAATTTAGTGCTTGGCCGGCCTAGCCACCAGGGAGCTGGCCTGAGCTGAGCCCCAGGGCTCCTGGCTGGCTGCCTCTCCTCCCCACAGGGCTGGACTGCTCTCTGGCAGCCTTCAGCTGCGGGCTATAAAAGCCAGAAGCCATTTTGCACCCTGGGGCGCACACACCAGGAGAATGGACAGGACTGCTGATCTGTGTAGGAGCCTAGCAGATCCTGTGTGCCCCCCTGGACAGGCCATAGGCTGTCTCTGCCTGGCCAGTCCCCTTCCAGAGATGCTGCTTGGCCACAGGTGAGTGTTTCAAAGGGCTGCAGCTTGCTGCACCCCTTGCCTAACCCTGAGATCCCCCCAGTCCTGCTGCCTGGCTGTCTCTGCCAGCAGGGCCAGAACCCACTGCTGCTTGCCTCTAGCTGTCTCCTGTGCTTGCTGGTCCTGTGGTGAAGTGCCTCTGCTGTGGGGCTCCCAGTCCCTGGCTGTTCCCCTGAATGCACTGCTGGCAGCCGTCCAGGGCTGGCCACGCAGGGACCTGGTGGCACAGGATGATCTTTATGTGACAATGCTACGTAAAGATCAAGGTCTTGTGGGCATGGTGGATGGCAATGACCAACTTCAATCATTGGTTCGATCATGCCCAAAAGCTTATGTGGCAGGTGATCCGCATTTTGGCACCCTGGGAGACAGGCTCCACCTCTGCAAGTGCTACCAGCAGAGGTGGTTTGGCTGAACTCCTGCCTCATCCAGATGCCTCTGGTGACATGTCACCAAGGAGGGGACCTCATGCCTTCAGTACCCCACCCCATCCTCCACCTTGGCTGCTGCACCCACTGGCAGCTCGGGGAACCCTGCCCAGCAGCTGCTTTGCCCTTGATGCAGCCCTAGACCCTAGCATGAGGAGCAGCCAGCCACACCACTGCTGGCCACCAGCAGTACCAGCTCCTCCCCAGGAGGGGTGGGGGCCCTAGCCAGGCACTGGTCCATCACACACCATGGGCTGTGGACAGCAGGCTCAGCTGGACACTGTCATCAGTGGGGACTCCCTCATTGAGCCATCAGCCTCACCAGCCCTGGACACGTGGTAAGTTCTGCACTGGCAGAGTGCCCTCCCAGTCCCCGCCCTGGCCCTTTCCCCTGCTCCCTGCCTGGCCTCCCTACAGTCTCCTGGCCCCTGGATCCCTGTTCCACAGATCACAAACAGGTGGGACACAGTTCAGAACTTTATTGAGAAGCCTGTGTCCCCACAGATGGGTGGGCATGGGCCTCTCGCATCTGAGGAAGGCATTGATCCTGGCAGTGATGTCCTCTTCAGGAGGTAGACCTCCAGGTGGCAGTGGAGTTGTGGGGTAGCCTGGGATTGCCCCCATGCTGTCATAGCTCAGGGTCCTGAATCAGGAGTGCAGGTATGCCCAGGGCACCAGCAGGATCAGCAGCAGCTGGGTATGGTGGCTTGGGCACCCCTCAGCCTGCACAAACAACTCATAATGCACCACCTGAGACACGTGCAGCAGGCACATGCTTGGGGCATAGTGACGGCATGGGGGGCAACTCTGGAGTGCCTACCCGGAGCGGCCTCAGCTGGGAGGGTGGGAGTGCAGCCAGCCCCTTGTTCCAGTTGTCTGGGAACCCTGTGCACTCTGAGGCTGGGTGGCATGGGCAAGGCAGCAGCTCAGCACAGTGGCTGGCCTGCAAAGGTTGGGGGAAGGGGATCTGGAGCCATGGCAGCACATGCTATCAGCAGTCTGATCTGGCCCCCTCTTGGGAAGAGGGTGGGGGAAGCAGGTGGCCTGCAGCCAGCATCCAGAAGGCTGCTGGCCCCAGGGGAGAAAGGGGTGGGGGATGAGGGGCTCAGCCAGTACCTGCTAGGGCCCAGACCTGACCACCTGACTTACCATGGTCCCTGGGAACCTGTACATGACTGAACCCCGATCTGAGGCTGGGCAGTTCATAGCTGCTAATGCAGAGCATCTTATCTCTGAAATATTGCAAACTCTCACAAAAGGTTTCTGTCTCTTGCCTCTGCAAAGCCAACATCTGGATGCAAGGGAGAGCCTACCAGCCCCAGCTGGGATGCTGCTTCAGGGCCACTGCTACCCACTGCTGGATTGGTCCAGATATTCTGGCTGTGCCAAAAGTGCATCAGGGAATGGACCCTGCTGCCTCAGTGGGTGGTGGCAGTGGCAGAGTAGCGGAAGCAGGCACAGGTGAAGGCCTGGCAGGCAGAGGACATTGCCTAGGCTGAGGCATAGGACTGAGCACAGCATAACCACTGGGCCTGCATGGAGGCCCTGAAGCTGGAGCACCCAGAGCAGCTCCATCAGCAGCGGGACACTGACCTGCAGGCCATGGAGACTCTCCTGGCCCTGGCAGCTGCATACATGTCCCCTGCTGCCTGGCCCCCACCCATGGCCCTGCAGGGCCCCTTCATCTCACCCACTGTCCCACAGCAGGCCCCCACCTGGCTCTGGGGGGAGGTCCTAGGGTGTTTCCTGCCTGCCAGACTCCCAGGCCCAGCCCCCACCCCAGACCTGCTGCCACCTGCCTGGGCCCAGCTCCTCCACTCTCCCATGCACCACAGGGCTGAAGACCCAGCCCCACATGAGGCCACCATGCACTAGGGTTGCCATGGACCCCACACCCACAGAGGAACATCCAGGGGCTGGTGTGCTAGGCACCTGCCTCAGGGTTCTGCCCTGTAGGCCTCCCCCATTGCCCCCTACTTTGGGCTTGAACAGCCAAAATATTGTAAGTAGTTTTCCTCATGTGTATAGTTTACCTCTTGTAAGTGGGTGTTTTATAGTTGGTGGGTGGGGCGGGGCACTGTTTGTTGAGGCAGGGAGGGATGGGGGTTGGGGTTGTGAGGGCAATAAAGTTTGTTCCACCCATCTTTGTTTCACTCTGGGAGTGGTGCTGGGTTTGGGCAGGGGATAGGGGGTGTGTGGGTGGCAAGGCAGGCAGGCTGGAGTGGTGAGTGCAGGAGGAAGGGGTCAGGCAAGGTCTCCCACAGCCAGTGGCCTGGCCCCCACTGGCAGGTGTGCGGCTGTCCTGTGGCCTGGGTGGAGACAGGGTGTATTGCTGGGGCCAGCAGAGCAAGCACTGTGGCCAGCAGCAGGTGCTGGCTGTCGTTGGCAGGGGCTGGGCTGGAGCAATGGAGCACTGGGTGCTGCTGGCTTGGGCAGGGGCAGCCCTGGCACAGGGAGGGAGCTGCTGCATGCTACCACTGCACTGGGCACATGGCTCCTGAGCAGAGAAGGGCTTGGCTAGGGGTCAAAGCTTCCAAGATGGTTGCCAGGTGCTGGCAGCTGGCTCTGGCTTCAATATGGCTGCCAAATGCTGGCAGCCATGTAGCCAGAAGCTGGTGGCTATAGGGGCACATGGCAGGGCTAATGGGACTTGGGCCTAATTTTAGTGCCAACTATACTAACTTTAGTCCTAAATCACTGCACATGTAGGCACCTGTGAAAAATTGTGAATGCACATTAAATTTAGTCACACTGATTTGCATATACAGATGCTCCCAGAAAGTAGGGGAGTTTTGGGACTGAGGGAACTGAGGGTATAAAGCCTTTCATTTGTAGTTTACCAATTCCAGCTAAGCCCAGCTACATCTATTTAGGTATTGGTAATGGAATAGCTAAGTGTTTTAGCCCTGATGATGGCTGTTCAGTAGCCTCTATGAAATGGTTTTAGTCCATTTCCTGGGGGATACTTGTCCATTTTAGAAAATCATCATCACAATTAATCCAAAAAGACTTCTTTGATACAAACTGTAGCAGAGAGGATGACATCTGAGCTGGCCTAGACCTTTCAGCCCTAGAAATAACCCCTCTAAGTCAATGTGGAGGCCTAATAACCAGGAAAAACTGGGGAGCTTGCACTACTGTTGCCCTAGTCTTTGGGTATATTAAAGAACTTTAACATCCTCACATGTTATTTTGGATGCTTTCCCAGGACCCAGAGAAGGAGAAAAAAAGAGCAAGTTTGATGGGCCTTTGCTGGCCCACCTAGACTTTCTCTCTTTAGCTTTCAGCTAAGCTGCACTGTAAAGATGGTGCTACAATAGGACCAAAGTTTAGACAGTCAGTCTTTCATACAAGAAGCTGAACGAAGCACATATGGAAGAAACTTGCCACTGACCATGTCATCTGTTCTTGAAATGGCCTCTGTGAGTTCTCACCAACATGCTAGATTTCACTTTAACATCTCCTCAAGCTGGGAAAAATCCTGACAAAGAAACTAAAAGCCATTAAAATGATAAAAGACAATTTCAAGTTAGCAGAAGATAAAACATAATTTCTTTTCATTAAGTGCTCTGGAAAACATCCAGTAACTTTCTCTTTTAGCAATTATAGCATTACTCATACATACATTTGTATCCTAATGATTGTTAAGGATTTTTAATATATATAAAACTAATGATATTTACGGATATATTTAATAGACCCTGTAGGGTATTAAACTAACAGACTGAACATCTAGGAAAATCAGCCAAGTCTGACACAATGTCCCATAAAATAAGTGAGTTTGCCTGGACATATCAGGCTTGTGCATTGGAGCCTGACCAAAGTACAAGCAGGAATCGGATAGTCAAAGAAATACCCTGTAGTTAATGGGCATGTAATCCAAGGAGCCATTGCAAGATTAAGTATCAGTTGCTATTAGACTCTGAAGCACTGAAACATGTTTTTGGTTCAAAGACCTACTTATACTACAACCCTCCTCTAACAGGACTGATCTGAGGATTTAAATGAAAACATTCTCTCTCTATCAAGAGGCCATTATTTTCTCTTATTGGTAGAGAGGTTCAGTGGTGACCTTTTTTGGCCTGTGGTCCCATCCCTTCCCAGTGTTTTCCTTAAGGAACTAAACTAGATGTTTGAAGTTGGGGAAACCCCTCAATATGGAGAAACTTGTGTTTGGTTTCAGTTAAGCCTAATTAGACTTTTAACATCACTTGTCAATGCCTTTCACAGGTTTAAGGCTGGAAGCATGTTTTAAACAGACAAAGGCTTATCTTAAAACTTCTAGCCCAAGGCAAAATTGGCCACTCTCTGATCCTGGCCTCTATACTGATATAAATGTCTATCTATCTCTGAAGTTGCACAGACAGCTCTTGTAAAAACTCTTCTGACTGTGGTATGTGTTTAGAGTGCTTCAGACTTCATATTAGCCAGTAAGTTATCAGCTGATAAATCTACATTTTTGTGCCTTTTAAGAAACATCAGGGTGATATCTATACAGTCTTCATGGCTGCTAAATAGGTTTTAACTTGCCATTAGTAGGGCAAAGTGCTACTAATAATTGTAGAATAGTCATCTCCGCTAATCAAAGTATCAAAATGAAAAGCTATAATTAAAAAAAAAGTAATGAGGGGCAGTCATAGGCTGAGTTATTCAAATATTTGATCTTTGGTTTGTTGGTTTGGATTGACCCTAGAAAAGGCAATTTTTAGCTTTTTAAAACAATAAATTTAGGTAAATTGTGAAATAAGAGATTTTGAAATTTAAATTAATAATATTTTGTTTGAAAAAAAGTCTGCTCACAATATTGGGAGCTAGGACCATTGGACAGGATAGCCAGCTTGTGTTACAGTAATGATAAAATAATAGCTAGCCCTGACAGAATTTTTCACAGTGCACAAAGCTGGATCAATTTTTCTGGAATTTAGTCTTTAAAAGACTAAAAGTTCTGACAGTCTTGAAATAACCTATTTTATTTGGAACAAAACGATTCAGTTTTGAAATGGCTCTGCTTTTATTGCGTGTGCGTGTGCACACACACATATACATATACACACATTAAAAAAAAACCCTATTAATACAAAATCAAAATCAAAGTGTTGTAAAGCTGTTGAAATGTGCTGAATGACAGTAAGAATTTCCCCCCGCCCTGAATTTTCCTGCACAGAGAATAGTGACATAGGGTAAGAACCCACCAATTCAGAACAAAGCCAAATTTCAAAGTCCTTTGCCAACTGGGACTCCTATTAGCTCTGCTTTTGGACATGATGAGCTATTACAGGGGCTGAAGAGAAATGGTGGTGAAACCAGTGATGGCTATTGATGAGAGTACCTAAATACCCTTACCATGCCTATGTAGCCACATCACTGAGTGCTCAGAGAAGACATCTCAACATAAAAGACAGTGTTAGTGGTCAGTGGAAGTGGTGTTGGCAGCTGGGAGGGCAGTGAGGCATACTTTGGGCAATACTGTTGTCTTTCAGATAAGCCATAACCATGGTGTTACAATAGAGTATCATGGGAGATTTGGATTATCACAACAAGTTAAAAGGGCTTGTTATCACTCTTTGGAGACACGTTTGCTTCTCCTCTGATTTCTATCCCAGAAAATACATTGCACGGAGCACAGATATAGAAACAGTAAAAACCGATATTGCTTTTGGAAGCAGTAGAAGTAGGACTCAGGCCAACTCTGCTGGCCCTAACACTGTTAGCCACTGCTGATAACAAGGTAAGTTAATGTCCAGTAGGGGGTGGGACTTACCTCTAGACCAGCAATTCCCAATCTGTGCTATGTGTACCACCAGTGGTACATGTTAACAGATTTATTATAATTACTTTATACGACAAAAATGTGCTGGTGGTACTTAAAGTTGTATCATTTTAAATTGGTGGTGCACAATTTATCAGAATTTGGGAACCGTTGGTCTAGAAAAAAAAGGGGAGTTACCACATGGTGTTTGGAAACAATGACATTTTATTATTATTTTATTAGTTTTCTTTCTATTCTTTTTATTTTTTCAGTTGTTCATTTTATTATGTTTAGTTCTATTTTTGTTATTTATCATTATTTATCATTTTATTTCATTTTAAGTTTAAAATTGTATTTATTATTTCTTCTTATTTTTTACTATTTTTAAAATTATTTATTTAAATAAAGTAGACTAAGGACTATCAATTGCTTGGCTTATAGCTCATTCCAGTATAGAACAAGGTCTATAGCTGTCCTTCATAACATTTAAGTGTGGACTGTGTTTATCTGTAGTATGTTCACACACCTGGAAAAAAAAAGTTAGAAAAATGCATCCTAAGGTAAACATTTCAAATGTTTCTGATGGTCTCTGATTTTAAAGTTGGTTGGGAAACAGAATTCCAATTTCACAAAAAGTGTTCAGGGTTTGGAAACATTTTGCCCCAAACCAAGATGAAACATCAAAATACTATTCCCCCCCAATGAATTCCCAATGCATTTAAGGCCCCAAACTTGCTTAGACACTTTTAACCATCCTCCTAGACACCTGTTTTTCATCTTTAACTGATTAAGTATCTTCGAAAATTTGGTACCCAGCACTTAGATGCCTAAAGCTGGGATATACATGAGCTGCTTAGACTTTTTTGAAAATAAGCATAAACACTTTTGATTTTTTTGTTACCAAGATGTTTTGTTTCACAGCGCGCAAAATCAAGCATTAAAATGATCTCTATGTGGCAGTAACTAAAATAAAATTTAAAAACTCCCATCAAACTTACATCCCATTAAACTTACAGCTTGGGTTTGGCAAAGCAGCCATTACCGGGGGTAGTATCGTCCAGCATACACAGCAATGGCTCTTCTGGGCAGGTCTCTATGAGTGTGAACATAAGGTCCCTGAGGACAACTAGAAGTGGCATATGTTTGTGCCACTGTTAGTTGTCCTCAGGGAACACCTGTGCATGTGTGCTCTGGTGCATGGCAAATTGCCCCATGTGGGGTAGGGGAGGCCGGGGCCAGATCTGGGCTGGCCCCGGCAGCCTTACCTGGGCTTCTGGGGACCTCTTGGGGCTCCGGTAGTGACAATCCGGTCACGCAGAGCCTGGCCAGCAGCTGGAGCATGGCTCTGGCTGGCCAGGTTCTGGTTTCAGGCAGTGCACGCTGCTGCCATGTGCACCGTCCTGTTTTTTTCTGGCATGGGTTTTTTTGACACTGGGATCTCTGTGTCAAAAAAAGCCCCACTGTGCTGCAGTTTAGCAGGGTGGCAAACGCCTGCACATGTGTACTCATTTAGACACGCCTGCTCTGTGTATTTCTGGTTGACTGCATGTCTTAATTTTTTCTCTCTGTGCCTGATTTCCCCATGTGAAAGGGATATAAAAATTGTTCGCTTGTGAAACATATGGAGGAGGAGGAGAAGTAGTAGTGCTGCTGCTGCTAGGAACATATACACCTATTTGTTTCAGACCCCCAAGCACTATGCATTGCACTGTCTGTTTTCAAGGAGCAGGGAAAGTCATCTCTCCTTTCTGGAAGACTTTTCACTGGGAACAATTAACTACAAGCCAAAGCTTGCGCATTGCAGAAATGCTGTAAATCTTAGCTTCCTTGAGCTGCTGGCATTAAGCTACCCTTCAATGCAAGAGGCATGTACTAACATTTACAGAAACAAATCTGGGCAGCTGCTTTCTGCTTCATATTGTGGGACCCTTTTTAGTTTTTTTTCTTCTTATCTCATAATTTAAATCAAGCAGCTGTCCAAACTGCTGCCTTTTCAAGCTGTAACTCTGGTTCACCGCAGTGGAGTTTTTCCTCATGAAGCTGTCCCCTGCTACAGAAAAAGTTTGCCTCGACAGATAGCAGTTACCATAAGCCTCCTCACACATTTTCCTTAATTGTGTTGATTAAAACAGCATTGGGGAGGGGCAGTTTCATCACAATCATATCACAAACATCTGGGTGACAGAACGAAAGCTTGGAAAATTCCTCTTACACCAGCAGGAGAATCCTATTAATATTTAGTGTGAATTAGCTCTGAGCGGATTCATGAGCCAAGTTCTCCTTGAAGGTTTAGGAATCAATTTAAAAGCAACATGGACCCACTTAAAATATGAACAAATTGAGGTGAAATAAATATGTGTCAAAGTTATATATATCAGAGGGGGGTTTGGTGTGTGTGTGTGTGTGCATGTGCGTCTGTCCATCTGTCCAACCCCCGGTCTTTCTCTCTCATTTATTTGGGTCCAGCTGAGGGAAGATATAGGAAAGGGCAGTTTAACAGTTATTGTGAGTAATCATCCAGTGATTATTTGATTGTAAAGGCAACATTCTCCTTGGCCTTTCCATCTGTGCCCTTTGGGTGAAGGTGGTGGGGAGGGAGAGATTAAGTAGTTTCTCCCCCTCCTGTTCTTCACAAACAACTAAATGTCAGGTAAATGCCTAGATTGAACTAGAGATAAGAAAACCTTGTAGTAATATTTTTGCTTTCTGTTAAAAAAATTACTAAACAACTGGATTGTGGAGTTTGTGGATTTACTCGCAATTCAGAATTATTCAAGCATGTCATCAGAAAAGTGAATGCGCAGATCTTTGCAAATAGCTACAATTTGCACTGTGCTGGCTAGTAAATAAAGAGGTCCAGTTGCACAGATGGGACTATATTGTGGCCCCACTCATGTCCAGGAATCTGGGTTTTCTGTTTGCATTGGAAAAACATGGTAAAACCCAGATGTTCTCATTTTAAGGAGAAAAACCTGGATTTTCTCCTTTAAAAGAAAAATGTGAGTTAAAGTGAGTTTCCCCTTGTAGGCTGGCAGCGTAACAGCCTGCAGGGGGCTGCAGGGAATGGGAGGTGGGCGGTCAGGCAGGGAGCGCCATGTCATTGTGCGCGCTAACACTTGCACATGGCCACCAGGCAGCCTGGAGAGCAGCTCCCCACAGGTAATTCTGGGTGGGGGCATGGGAGAAGGGAATTGAGTCCCTCATAGTGAGGGAGGAGGGAGTTGGGCAGGGCGGGGGCTGGTGCTGCTGCCCAGCCTGGGCGGTGCGTGTGACTTGGGGTTGTGTGTGGCCACAGGTCTGGGCAGGGAGTGGGATGGGGCCATGGACAGCTCATCTAGGGGGCAGGAGGGGCTGGGTCCCCACCGCTACATACACTCAGAGGGGGCAGAGGGGGGCATGTGCCTCCCAGATCTGTGCACGGGGCAGGGGTGGGTGCAGGCTGCCCACTGCAGACTCAGGCTCCCCGCCCTGATTGCCCTCCCCTTGGGGCCTCTGTGGCCTGGTGGGTGGGACCTGGTGTGGCAGGGCAGAGTGGGGTGGGGAAGCTCGATGCCGCTTTAAGCCCCACGCTGCCGTGGTGAGGCACCGTCTGCCTATCTGGCAGCAGCTGGGGGCACAACTCTGCTCTGCCACCCTCGCTACTGTTGGGCAGACAGGGGGAGCCTCATCATGGCAGCATGGGGTTCATGGCAGCAGCAACGAACTTTCCCACCCTACTCTACCTTGCCACGCTGGGTCCCACCCACTAGGCCGTGGAGACCTGGGGAGGAGGGCAGCAGGATCGGGAGCCCAAGCCCACAGTGGGCAGCCCACATCTGCCCTGGCCCTGATGGGCTCCACTCCAGCCGTGCCGCCCATGAGTCCTGCTTTTGTTCCCTATGCATAGCTTAAAAATCTTCACTGAACTCTTTATATCTGCAGAGCAACAGGTGAATGATTTATTCCTGATGAATATTTTTCAGAGCCCGCTTCACACTTAATGGACATCTTCTCCTTGTGATACAGCTATATTTCTGCTTGACCTGTATTTGTATTTATGGATATGCTAGCCTCATCACTCCCCAGCCTGATGTCATGTTTCTCTTACAATCCAGAAAACCACAAAGAACAAAATAGGACATCCAAGAAAAAATAAAATGGTTATTGCTTCTAAAGCTCTCCGGGGCTCTGTGTGTCCTGTGTTAGAGCAGCAGCTGTACAATGGGGCCCACTGACACCCCTGGGTACTGCAAATTGGGGAAGTATGTGTGTTATTTGGTAGCTTGATCAACAAATCAGAGAGATTGAGTCCAGAATTGATAATACAGTTTGTTGAAAAACAACAGTAATAGTTAATCTTCTGTTAGGGAAAGCTACTGCAGACTGCCCCAATGAGCACACACTGGGAGGCCTCTGTCCTGCCTCAAGCACCTTGCAGAACATGCACAGGTAACAGTTTGCAGAGCATTGACACATCCCTGCACAGTGCTGAGGACTGTTTGGAGTATTCAGGTTTCCTAGCATTAAAATTGTTCCCTCAGCATACGCACCAGAAGGTGGCAGGATTGTGCTGATAATGCTGCCTCTGGAAATGCCTACTCTTTGCCTTCATAGGACTAGATTTTAAAGCTCTCGCAGGAGCTGTGTCTTGTTTAGAAAACTGCAAGCCAATGACCAGCATTCATGGGAAAATAAGAGTATGTGCTCACATTCTGCCAATTTATTTAAGCAATGATCACTCTTGATTAGAGATTGACCTGAACCAAATTCCCCAGACTGAAATACCCTTTAGGAAAGTACAGATCCAAGTCTGAATTTTCAGCCCAGTCCTTATCTTTCTGACAGTTCTATTCAATTCCTTGTTCCTTAGGAAGCAGTTGCACAGTCCTCATATAAAATGCCACTCCCCACCCACCCCACCTCTGCATTCCCATGGTTTTAACATTAGCAGAGCAGGGGAAGCTGTTTTGAATATTCTGCTAAAACTTCCCTCTGATTTTCAGAGAAGAGAGCAAACATGTCTTGACTTCTGGATACAAAAAAGTCACCCCCAGCAGAGATGACAAATCCCTGTAGCTCAAAATAATTTTGAAGTGCAAACATGGGTGGCTGGTGCCTCTTGAGTCAGGCGAGGCATGTGCCCCCCCCGACACCAGTCAGTGACCAGGGTGGGGGCAGGGGTGGTCCCCTGGCAGTCAATCCTACTGGCCAGGGGGTGTCCCCTGTGGCCAATCGCATTCATTGTAAAAGCGGTTGCACTGCTTCTGGAACTCCTGCAGCCCTGCTCCGCAGCCGGCAATCGCAGGGGGGGGCACTGGTGCTCCTGCCTGCCCCCCTGCCTGCTGGCTAAACAGGGAGCGTGGCCTGACAGGGGGTGCACTGGCACTCTCAGAGGGTGCACATGCACCCCCTACGTGTCGCCCCTGAGTGCAAATGTTTTGCCTTTGGACCAGATGCAACTACAGGAAGCTTTAGAAAGAAGAAAAATTCCCAGAAGAGGTTACTGCAGATTCAATCCAATATATTCACTTCCTGCACTCAAAACGAGACCATATGAACATTGTTGAACTTTGTTTTCACAAAAAAGTATAAATGTTAGTAGCCAAGTGCAGCTTAGTATGTGGTTATCACATACCATCATTTCCTTCAAAGTTAGGGTTGCCAAACAAGATACTTCGAATGGGGAAACAATTCAATAGACTTCCTATTCCCTCACCTTTATGCCTTCTCCCTTACAGCTGTGCTGTAGCTCTAGAGTCCTGACTGCAACACTCCATCCAGTTGCTCATTGTGACCTCTGCCAGCTTGTTGGTTTAGTGAACAAACGCCATGAGAATGAGTCTCAAAGTCTTCCTACAGATCCAAGAGATGCTAAGTGCTCTCCCTAGGGGAGAGGGTAGAGTTGTCACCCACTGCTGCTCTTTAATTCCTTAGAGTTCACTCAAAAGAAGCTGTCTGTAAGCATCCATTGTTACTGTAGATTTTGCAAGCTGAAATTTTTAATCCGAATGTATTTCAGATGAGTACAAAAATCCATACAGCAGAGAATGAAAAACACCCAAAATGCATCTGCTGAAACCCCATTCCCCAAGAAGGTTTGGTGCACTGGCTGTTCAATCTCTCATGAGGTTAGTTACTTTAATTAACCTAAAATCTACACTGGCTCTCATAGAGCATACTTTTCTTTTTTGTAGGAGAGCAATGACTTGCTTTGTCCCTCAAACTCCATTTATTTTGTAGACTTGTGATTACCTCCCACTTTTACCCAATTATTTTATTTTAGAATTACTTTAGGTCTAATGCAAAGCACAATGAGGGAAAGGCCATTGCAAGATGCTTCTTTAGCTGATCTGCTTCAGCAGTGACCTCTGGAGACAAGATTGCAATGTGCAGTGTGGACCAGGATCTACCCACAGACAGAGCTATTTCTGGGGCATACATCAAACACCTACAGCACCTGACATGAGTGGACAAGGAGAAAGTAGGATGATCTAGGGGCAATAGTGTTAGCTTTGCACTAAAGAGAAGAGAGTTCAAGTCTGCTCTGTTACAGGTGTTTTATGTGATCCTAGGAAACGTTAAAGCAACCAACTTTCAGGTGACAAATCTAGGAGATGGGCCTAGGCCTCCCAAACTGGAAATAGTTTACAACAACAGATCCACTAAGCATAGCCACCTTAGTGTGGTGCTACTGGCTCACTAACTAGCTTTGCTGGGAAGAAGGAATCAAACCCAGATTCCCCACATCCTGCATGCTTGCTCCAACCTCTAGACAACTGTAGATAATGAGGCAATGGCAACCCCACCATTGTCATTTCTGAGTGACAGTGACAATGACTGGCATGTTCCATTCTGATTCTGAGCCTACAGGGGTGTGTGTGTGTGTGTGTGTGTTGTGCTCAAGCTACGCTTACCAGATTGGACCCTTCAGGATCATAGGAAAGAAAGTAGGGCTGAAAGGATCTCATTAGTCCACCCCCTGCTTCCCTACCCACCCCACCTCAAAGCAGGATCAGCCCTTACTAAACCATCCTAGTCAACTGCCAGTCTAACCTGTACTTGAAAATTTCCAGGGATAGAGATTCCACAGCTTCTCTAGGTAGCCTGTTCCAGTGTTTAACTAATTTCATAGTCAGAAAGTTCCTCCTAATCTCCAGCCTCAGGAGACATATGAGGAAGAATTGCCTAGTTTGTGGATCCTTACAGGGCACATGTGTAAGCAGGTTGAGATGCTCAACACAAACCAGACCAATAGGCTTCTGGGTATGCAGAGAGTACAATTTTAGGCACGTAGGGAACTTTATGGGCAAAAATTTAGACACCTGCAGACTTCAGAGCCTATGGAATTAGGCAGAGGTTTTGAGGCTTTCACTTTTGGACTAAGGAGTCTGAACTGTTGCATAGGCTGCACTTCAGGGACTTTATAATATATCTGTCTTTACTTTCCCTAGTCCTTCCAAGGGCATCACTCTTGAGCACACCCTGCCCATTCACTACTTCTCCCCTACACACATACCAAACTTGTCTGTGAGGTGATAAACCTGTGGCAAGGGCTTCCCCCTCCTGCCACTCTCAAGCATGTTGGAGACAGAACTCATGAGTTGGGGGAAGGAAGCACCTTCAAAATAGCTTCACATCAGCATTTGGTGTATGCAGGGCAGAGAGAGTGAGTGGTGTGTGCTTGAGAACAGCACTCTGGGGAATGCAGGGGAAGCAACATAGACATGGCAAGTCCCTTTTTTAATCTAGTCCTGAGTTCTGTGCTTCAATTCCCCATGTATCATAACGGAGGGAATAGCACTTGCCCAGCTTACAGGGAGTATAAATGCAAGGCATTCAGATCCTATGGTAACAGGGGACATATAAACACCTAAGGGGGTGGACATTAAATTATAGTGAGTCAACAGGGGTCAGGGACTTCCTGTAGACCAGCTGAAGTGTGGTTACTGTCTTGTGCCCACAATTACTCTGTGGTAAGTGAAAACTATACTGGGACAACTAAGCCCTGTTTAATTTGAAGTGTGTCCAGATAAGGCATAATAGATCATCCCTGTTTGCCAACTCTGAACCATGAAGTTGACAAAGCTTTGCCTTTTTCAGTGTATTTTGATGATGGGATTATTAGTTTTAATTTCCCTGCTGCTGTGCCCCATGGAGCAGAATTCACTCATTTTTGAGGCTTCAGTAGAGGCAAAAACCTGACCTGCTTTACTGCATTTACTCCTCATCTAATTCAGCGCTTGAACAGTTTAACAGGTAAAACCTTTCCATGCCTGATACTTTTCAGGGAAAAGCTACTTTGGATCAAGAAGAACTATAATTTTCAGATGCAAACCTTACAACCAGAGTCAAGAAACAAAATACCCAATGTGCTGAATATTCATGTGGCGAGCATACATAGGGCTCTTAGGGTGCATCTACACATTCAGTTAATGCACCTGAATTTTCTTCGCAGAAAATTCAGTCTCATTAAAGTGCTCTGGGGCTCAGGTTTACGTGTCTGCCCCCGTTGGGAGCAAATCACACCTGACAGGAGCAGCCCAGTCCAGAGCCCTGCCTTGCTCTGTCCCCATGCATCAGCCAGGGGGATTGGGTTGGATCCCTACGTGACTGGCAGGCAGCTTCCTCGATGAGTGGGGCAGCTCTCCTGGCCACAGAAATTGAGTCCTGACCTTATCTCCACTTGGCTGGGTTGCAGCATTCCCAGCTGCCAGACAGATCTACTGGCTACGTAGGGACTGGGACAGGTCCTGATCCCCCGTGGCAGAGACAGCTGCCCCTGTAGCCAGACGATTCCTGCCCCCCTCCCTCCATCCTCACCCCATCAGGGCTCAGCCAGGCAGTAGCGGGTCCTGGTCAGCATCTACACATGTGCTAGTGCATAGTAGCTAATGCACCCATTAATGTAGTACCTATATTTTATATTTCTTGGAACTAGCAAATGGCACATTAGCCTAATTTACTGTGCAGTAAATTCTGCACACGTGTAGATGGTGATACTTTACCAAGCAGCAGATTAGTCTAATGCACATCTAATAAGCATCTCATGTAGATGTGCCCTTAGTGGATTATTTTTGACTACATGGATATTTTGTTAATGACTAGGCCATGTGACCAAGATGGACATCTTGACTTCTGTTATATGTCTGTTCATTCCTCATTGGTTAGTGGTGCCCCATGGAGGGATAACAATCCAGGTTTTCAGGTACTTCTCTGGTTGAGCTGGGATCTGCACTGCATGAGGTCTCTGGACTTCCCAACCATTCTACTTTTTGCAAGGACATTTTACAGGAAATTCAGTACAGGGAAGCTGATGGAGTCTTCCTGTTTCTCTGGACCATGTTTTTCTTTCTCTGTAAAGTGGCTACTTGGATATCTTTATACCATCAAGACAATAAGATTGCCTTGCACGACAATAAATCCTTCTTTGTCAAAGGCACTTGCTGATACTACAGTACATGCTTTGACTCTTGCAAGGTTTATCAGACACAGCCAGAGCATTAGTTCCCAGAAGTGAACATGATTTATAATTGTCACTTTTATATTAGCCTCCTGCCACAGCTTTAACACACAAAACTGTTCCTAACCATACTATTAAAGCAGTGACCATCATATTCAATGGAGTGAAGAGCACAGCCTCACTGCTCTGCAGTATGACAAATAGCAGGGACCATGACAAGGGGAAAGGAATTGTGGTAATGTCAAAAGGAAATGGATTTCCCAGCATGATGACTTTCTTAAATAGCACAATTAACTGAGTGGTTACTGCCCCCAAGGTAAAGAATTCAAGAATTGGGACATGAGTAGAAGCTGATTTTTTAAAAGGCATATTTCCTGAACAGGCTTTCATATTAGGGAGAGAGAGAGAGAGAGAAATTGTCAATAGTTAAAAAGGTGTTTTTTTATGTCCCTTATTTGCTGGGGGCAAGTTGTGGTGTTTGCAAAAATTTAGGAACCTAAACTTAATTGTATTCCTATTTTGTTTTGCCCACAGATGGATTCAGGAGAAGGGAAACACTAGTCAATTATGAGAGCTCCTCCTGTCAATACACAAAGAAGGGGGCTGTATTCCACACTGGCCCTGGAAATCAGTTCATTAGCATTATCTCTGATTTTTTTCCTCCTCAGCTGCAGTTTCTTTTGTTCTGCAGCAGTTCTTTTTTTGTCAGCTTGTTCCAAGCTTATTCACAGGAACAGCTGGGCACACTTCTAAAAAGGGCGCTACAGTGTTCTCCAGTAATTGCCCAAAGCACTCTACCTTACAGCTGTGAGAATGCTGTGTTTTGGTCGATAAATGCATAAAATACTGGAATTTGTTTTATACGGATAAACTGGGGAATACCTCCATTTCAGGAAATTTGCTGTACGTATTCACATTTATTTAGCTTACTGATCATTTAAAAAATACTCCACATCAAGTGAATCAGTGGTTACAGAAAGGAAGTACTTTAATATTTTTGTCTGGTAACTATCAAAGTAACTAACCCAAGCATTCCATCCTCTCATTAATATTCACAGATTGGTAATAGTTGTATATATATGGGGTGGCACAGCTCACAGTGCAGGGGGAGTGGCAGAGCTGATGGTGCAGCAGCTTGGAGTACCTAGGCAGTGTAGTGCCACAGGGGACCCTGCAGGGAGCTGCAGGTGAAGTAAGGTACAGTGGTGCACAAGGGAGTACCTAGCCATGTGGCCATGATGTAATGGAGTGGTGGGTGCCTGCCTGCATACATGCATGGCAGGCAGTACATGGTTCCCACTAGTGCTGCCTCCATGGATGCTGGTGCAGCCAAAAGGCATGGGACCCTGGCTTCTTTGAAGCCAAACAGCCCTGGAATAGATGACTTCTCAAGGTCCTTCTAGCCCTATTTTCAATGATTCTATGGCACTGTCTCACTGGGTGCATCTACATGAGATACTAACTGCACAATAGCTTAATAACACTGCACAGTAGCAGAACAGGTTTTGCCCAGCATAATACACTACTGCGCAGTAGTATTAGGCTACTGCGCAGTTAGTGTCAGAAAAAAACCCATGTACTGGTGCTACTGCTCAGTAGTGAGAGTTACTGTGCATTGATTTACTACTTGGTTATCCAAGTACTAAACTTAATGTGCAGTAACTATGGTGCATTAATAAATGTGTAGACACACCTGCCATGTGCTTCAAGCATTTAAAAGCAAAAATAGTCTCCTTACTATGCAAAAAAAAATGCATACTTCATAATTCCACTACCTTAGCTCTGACTCCAAATAAGTGTGATTCCTATACCAGTAATCTAAAAATAACCCCTATAGAAATACTGTTGGACCATAAACAGACTTTTAGGCCTGGTTCTAGGTAGCCACTTCTGCCTGAGCAATGCAAGTAGATAATGGATATAAAACTCTACCATTCTAATGTTGTAGTTTACTTGCTTTATGCATGGATTTAGTGGCTGTGCATGGCATAAGATGGAGGAAAACTGAGTCCTCTCTAAGCACCTATTAATAAGGCTGTGATAAGTTGCAAATGTAAGTCTATATATTTAGATAAGTTTTCTATTAAATGATGAGGTTATATGCTTATCATGTCAAATTGCATCTAATCATAAGAAATAGTAATTATTTAAGAAAGATGTCTACCGTTCTTTATAAACACATTAAATTATAGCATATCATACTTGACAGTATTCTTAAAATATTTAGATTCCAAAAGAATCAAGATAACAAAAATACATTAATAAACAAACTGAATTCATGGGCCAGTGCTAATGTTATTGTACTGCAAATACATATGGGTTTTGCACTGGATTAAAAGGTAGTTTGGAAGCGATGTAAGAGTTCTTAACTATTTGTTTCCTCACTTTATCATGTTTGGGTTTTCTAAAAGGTTTTGAATATGAATGGTAGTAACCCTGTTTTTACTTAACACTTTTTTGTTTGTCATTTAAAAAAAAAAAAGGATGCAATAAACATTTCATTCAAATTGGATATTTGCATCTCAATTGATTCCTCTAGAAGAGCCTGTCTGCAGTTTCTGAAATGATAGGTCTTCCTCAAACAGCACTTTTAGCTTTTCAAGGGGGGGGGGGGGGGGCGGTGTCTACACAAGACAATTTACTGCGTAGTAGACTGATCTACTGCACAGTAAAGTGTCACTGTATAACCATGTGCAGGAGCTACTACACAGAAGATTAATCTATTGCATGGTTTTCTATTACCTGGAAATACAGGTACTAGATTTACCATATAGTAGCTCCTGCACAGGTTCACATGGTTACATAGCTGAATGGGAGCAAATTGTTCCCAGTCAACCCAGGCAGCAGGGGGTGGGACAATTCTCTCTTCCCTCAGACGGCTGCCTGTTTCCCAATTGTCCCCTGTCCCAGGCAGCTGCCTGCCCCTCAGGACACAACATAACTCATCAAATAAATACATCAACAGTAAGGGGTTAACTCACACCCTGCAGCCCTTTCCTAGTCCTAAAGTAAGTGCCCTGGTTTAGTGTTGCAACCTCTGCCTTGTAGCTGGGGAGCCTTTAATTTCCTCTTAATCAGCCAATTATCCTGATCAGCTGCCCTAGTCCTCCTAGATAGACATGCAATCTTTTCGTACTGCTGCAGCCTCTGCTACATGTAGCCTGCTACACTTTCCCTTTAACATCTTTTTCCTAACTGAAAACAAATCAGTTCAAGAGCAGCGCAAGGCCTTCCCTGCCCCCCATCAAACTCTTACTTCCCTACACATTCACAAATGAATATGAACATGTAAGGTGCCTATGGTGCAGCCTAAAGGCAGAGCATACCTGACAGAGCCCTAAAGCATGGCCTGTGGATGCCCTCTCTGACTCAAGGGTGGGAAGACCAATCTGATGAAACTGCAGGTTTTTATTACTGGTGAATTTAAACAAGAACATCAGCTCAGTTTTTGAGGAATATAGGAATGCCAAGAAGATGTGGTCATGTGCATTTATTTTCAATAAACAATTTAAAGTATGTATGCAGCAGTTGTATCCCTTGGGTTTCTGGCAAATTGTTAATACAGCACTCTGAAACTAAGTTTAATTGCTCCATGTCTTGCAGAGGAGTGAGAACAACAGCACAGGTTGCACCAAAGGTTTCATATTTAGTATCCCAAACACTATAATATTTTTTTTTAATTAGAAAGAAATTCAAGTCTCATTTTGCCAGGTTTCCTGAAGAATCAGATTTAAGAATGCTCTTGTCTTTATTATCAACCCAGAGAATTAGAAGTCACCAACCAATCATGAGACTGGCTTACATTGGGGGTTGGTAACCGATGACCTTTGGGCAAGGTGCCCATGAAGCCCAGATGTCTAAAGCAATTTGGTGGCAAGGGATGTCTGCAGAACTTCTGTGTGGAAGACTGGCATTGGGGATCTAGAGATGGCAGCTGTAGATAGGTGGTGGGAGAAACTGCATATCCGGGGCCAGCCAGATTAGTAACAATGGCTCACCTTCAAAGATAGCTCCACTGAAATGGCTTTCCTCTCCAAAAGGTTGCTGACTTAGCTGATTTAAAAGATGTTAAATTTGAGGTGTTTGTTTTCTGGTTTCTAAGCCATTAGCCTGCACTCAGTTTACATTTTTAAGCTTTTCTTCAGAGCCAGGCAGATTAAAATATACTTAAAAAAAATGAAAGCTAATATTTTTCATGTGGTCACTTGTTTCTAAGAACAAGCGTTGTAAGAAAGACACCAAATAAGAGTTGGCAATGTTGCTTTTTTTGGATATCTTTGGGTCTATTTAATACATCACTGACTGATCCTATCATTTGGAAGCATTCTTGACATTTCAGCTTTTTAAAGAACATATTTGTCAAAATCCAGGCTGTCTCTGAGTAATCAAGGTCATGAGGCCTCAGACCAGCAAATATTTATGCACAAGATTTGTTATTCTCTTCCCTGACCTAAACACTTCCACCAAAACCTACTCCCACTTCAAATCACCAGCTTTACTAAGTCCTTGCTGGCGTGCTCTTCAAGTGCTCAGATCCTTAGTTCATAATCCATTCATAGCATGTAATGAAGCAGGCTGTTGTAGACAAAAGCTTATGGTTTTCTGAATGAGTTAGTCTTTAAGGTGCCTCCCTGCCTTGCCTTCTGGCTTGGTATCATAGGGACACAAGGTCATGAGCTCCTATGTCACTTAGGGGCTTTTAAAAATCCCACTTATTCTTACACAGATACTGATATCACCTGTACCGCCAGTGAAATTACTTGAGACATCCCTGATCAGCTTCCGTTAAAGTAGAATCATAGAAAAACAGGGCTGGAAGGGACCTCAGGAGGTCAATTAGTCCAACCTTCTGCTCAAGGCAGGAACATTCCTGGTTAAACCATTCCAGGCAAGTATTTATTTAACTTGTCCTTGAAACTTCCAGGGATGGAGAGTCCACAATATCTTCAGATAATGTTCCAGTACTTAACTACTCTCAGCATCAGAAAGAACTGTTGAACATATTTAGGATGCCTTCCCCCCACCCCCCTTCCCCCCAGCTTGGCACCTGCATGGCAACTGTGTTGAGGCTTGGCAGGGCACCATATTGGGGGACCTGTGGGAGAAGACCCCATGGCTGCCCTGCCTGGCACTATTATGCACCCAGCCCCATCCTCCTAGCACTTTAAAAGGGGAGCTGTGGGGCTGTGCCAGACTCTTCCCGGGGGGTGTGAGGCCCCGGATCTGCATGTGGGAGGACAGCAGGCTGCTGCTGCCAGCTGGGAACGGCACTCAGCACAGCCCATGCCAAACACCAGGAAGACTGGTGCTGCCACTGGCCCCAGGCAGTGGCAGCAGCCTGCTGTCATCCTGCACACAGATCTGGGTACCCGCACCCCACAGGAGGGCTGCGGGGCTATGCCAGACTCCTCCCAGGGGGTGCAGGCCCCCAGATTTGTACGCGGGATGACAGCAGGCTGCTGCCCAGAGCACTGGGGTTGGAAGGGACCTCAGGTACGGATTGCAAACACCAGCCAGCTACAGATGTCAATGTCAGAGCAGTCCTTCCCCCTCCTCTTTTCTGAGTTTCTGTTTCCCCTCAAGCCCGCCTCCAAAACATTGTGAAACGTCCAAAACATTTCCGAAATGTTTCCGAAATGTTTTGGATGGTTTCGGTTACTTTTGAAGATGTTTTGGTGTTTTGGGCACCGAAACAGGCCAAAACACCTCCGAAATGAAATGGCTTCTGAAGTTTCGCACAACCCTACCTAGTGCACTTGAGAAACCTTAAAAAGCAGGGTGTGAAGACCAATTGCTCTCAACAGAAAGCAGACGGAAGCAATCAACAGTGGTGTGGAAGAAGATAGTTTCTGCTCTGTGCACTAGCACTGGCATAGGGAGTATTAACCGAAGTCCCTTTGAAGTCAAAAGAAATTAATCATGTGCTTCAGGCTTTTCTGAATGGGGTCCATAATATCGTATTTAATTTTACCATCAATGGCTATTGTAGAGTTATATAGAGAACCGTTTTACTTTGCAAATGTTAACTGGTATGTGAATCACCTTATTATCCCTTCATTGACAACTGTATGTGCATGTTATCATTTTTATTTTTCAACTGTCTCCCCCATTTCTGTGGCAAAATGAAAAAATAGGATAACTGGTCATGCTTGAGAAACTTGGGATAAGTATTGTCATTGTTGTCAAAGATAATTTCTGCTAATGAAAGAGACTATTGAATGCATTAAAGAAACACATGGGAACCATAAAACATGTGTCATTCAGTTTGATGTATTGAAAGGTGCTCTTATCCTGTTTCCCTAGGGCACTTTTCAAACTGGAGGTTACACATCATATTTAATTCTGTGGTTTTTACACCCTGATAACTGATTTGGTTGAAAGTTGGCAAGATCAGGTGTTTGTTCTGGCCTGCTATTGAGTAACTGAAAAGGGTGGGTGTATGACTGATACAGAATGTCCGCTTCCTCTCTTTAGCTGTAGATTGATAAAACTAGAAAAGTCACTGTTGGTAGCTGAGGAAGCCTTTTTTGGGACTTGTTAGTTTCTTATGCTAATATTCAGAAATAAACTTAACACAAGGCAAATTCTTTTTAAACAGAGGAACGCATATTGTGCATATCAGAGTTTTTAATGTACGTTTCTTGGGAGGTTTACAAGTAACTGTATGGAAGAAGAATTAGTATAACAAATATTCTCACACATAAAGCAGCAAATTCAATTCAATATTGCTCTATGGTCATGTTTTTCATTATTTACAATCATTAGGAAAACTGTTGGGGAGCTGTGAAAATGTTTGAGAATGCTCATGAATTCCAGACACTCATGAATTTTATCAGGAACAGTTATTCTTTTAATTGCTTGCACTGAGAGCATATTATTGACTTAGTCATCCATTAAAGGTTCTGATCTATTATACTAGGGCTATCTGTGGCCAGGTACAGACATTACACTTTTACCAGTATGAGTGACCGGAAACCCGTCTATACCCATAACAGAACAGATGTTCGGCACACGAAGACTTGTTTAAAAATGGTGGAACCTGGCCTAAGATTTCTCTTCCCCCCATCAAGGGGTAAGTGTGTGTTCTGCTCGCTACTGATCTAAACTATGCTGCTTACAAAAAACTGGAGAACTGATATTGATTCTGCCTTGGGCTTTTTGAATGTATGTATGTGGCCTACATCAGTATAAGATTTCCTATAACTGACTTAGTCTAAATCAGTCTAAATTGTTTCTAGCAATAGTTTTGTGTACCTATTTCCCTGAAGTCAATGGAAATCTTTGAATGGGAGTTAGACTGAGTGCTAATGGAATAAACTCAATTCCCCCATGAATCCTTGGGATAGTTCATCAGTACCCTCCTTCATCCCAGATAGAGTATCAATTTTTAATTTCACAGAAATAGTAGCACTCAGCATACATTCTGTTCTCATATACTTCTCAGCCCCTCTCTCTTCTGAATGAAAACTTCCTGCATTGCTTACCTTTGTTTAGAGCAGTGGTGCTTACAGTTTTGGTCCTGGATGCAAGAAGAATGGTGCAGGGCTGGCCCCTGGGTCAGATCAAGCCCTCCATTGCCCCTTGCAACAGGACTGGGCCCAGGTGCTCTGTACCATCTCTGCCCAGCCAGGATTGGGCTCCAGGGGCCCTGTGGTGCCTCCACCTGGCTGGGATTAGGATCTGGGGTCACGAGCTGCCCCCATCTGGCCCCATGAACCAAGATTGGGTCCTATGCTGCCCTGTGCACTACGGCTATGTGAAGCTTTGGTCCCTGATTTAATTTGGGCCGATTCAGTGGCTAAATCTCCAAATTCGAATCGAATCGGAGGACCCTTTAATCTCTCTGAATTGAATTGGAAACCTCCGAATTGATTTGGGGAGATTCAGACATAGATGCAGCTTTAAATGTTTTTTTCTACATACCTCCAGGAAGCACTTCCGGTCCACTTCTGGGTTCGCTGTTGAGCATGTGGAGGCCCCCTTGCTTCCTATGGGACTCTCCATCCACCCCAGCATCACAGCATTCACAAGCCATGCTAGTACCTCAAGGTATGTAGAAAAAACATTTATGTGAAAAACATTCAGACCGTGCTGTGTCTATGTCCAAATTGCTGATTCTCCAAATCAGCATCGCATCTTCAGATTTGGATTTGGCCGAATTGAATCAGGGACAGTGATGCAAATCAATTAATTGAATCATAGGCCCTGATTTGGGTCAAATCTGAATTGACTAGGTCCTGCTTCGCAAACCCCTGCTGTGCACCCAATCTAGTGTGCAAGGCCATGGCTTGTGGGGCTCCTCATAGATCTGTGGGGAACTCTGCAGTCTGGATGACAGCCTTGGACTAGAGATTGACCATCCCTAGTTTAGAGCATAAGCAAGACTCTGCCATCCTGGTCTGTACTGAATCACTCTTTTAAAGTCTTCTATAGCATTACATCTCTACATTTTCTCTCTCTCAGTATACAGTATTCCCAGGATTTACCATTTTTACTGTGTCCTTCAGTTGGTTGTGATGTAATGTCTGGTTCCTGGTGTTTAAATTCTTTGCTAAAGTCAATAGTGGAGCCTGCCTGTTTTAGCTCTTCTTGAAAAGGGCTCTGACCATTATTCTCTTTGTTCTTTTTCTGTTAAGGTTTTTCCTTGTTTATCCTAAGGGGCTCTCTGGTATAAATTTGCCAGTTAGAAACTTACTATTGCTAGAATGTTTTGCTGTCAGCTCATTTGGCAGGCATGTCCTCTTTGGTGATTTTATCTGTGCATTTTTTCTTGTCTTTTCCTGTCTGGATTGTACTGCTTTATCTTTTATTTTAGGCAAATTTTTTCTGCTGTGTCTTTTGTCTGGAGGTTACTTTGAGGAGTGAGAAACATAGGCGTGTAGGGAACAACAGCCTGCTTGGCCATTGAGTTCAGTCCCACATGCTCACAAACAACTGCTCACTCAAGTGTGATCAACCACCACTGCTCACTTTTTTAGGCACACTGCAGGTTTTCTGATCCCCATCCACAACAGGTCCTCCTCTTACTCCCACTTTCGCTGCCTCACTCACCTACAGGGTGGATCCAGAGGGGGTGCAGTGGCATGGTCACATGCATCTTTGACTGTGCCGCACGCTTGCTGAGCTCAGTGGCATATCAGTAGAGCTCCTGCTGGGAACTCTGCATGTTCTATGAGCTCTGTGAGCTCACCCGCTTGTCAGCATGGCATCTGCCTGGAGTTCCTGCTTTCAAGCAGCTTCACAGCCTACTGCCGTTTGCTTTTTCCCTCCCCCAGCCTCCAAAAACAGCGACAGAGGAAAGGAGGGGATGAGTGGCAGTCAGGTAGTAGTGCTGAGCCACTGCTTTCATGGAATCCATGGGCTGTGCGCGGTTGCTTATCCCTTCTTTCCCTTACTGCTGAATTCAGAGGGGCAGGAGGAAAGAGCAGACAGCAGTAGGCTCCAGAGCTGAAAGCAGGGATTTTGCACTAATGAGCTCATCGGACTCATGGCACATGCAGAGCTCCATCAGAAGCTGAAGTGACATGGTGGTGAGCTCTAAGAGCTCGCTGGCATCCTGGATCAGAGTGAGGGATGCAGCCACACCCCCTTCAGCTTTGTGGCATATGCACAATGAGCTCTTTTTACTGTGTATCAAGAAACCAAATACTGGTATTATGACATATCTTATACTGTCATGCGGCAAGGACCAGAACACATCAATGCTGATGTTTCATTGTGGATCTAAATCTTTCAGTGATTGAAACTGTTCCATCAATTCAATTTGAAATTGCTGCTGTAATATCCTGTCTGTTAGCTTTTTGCTGATGATTTTCTTGTAGTTGGTTCGTTGTTGTTGGTTTTTTTTTTTTGATCTTCAGCCTTGTCAAATATAAATTGTGGCCACTTCTAACGGCTTCTCTCTTTGGATGTTCTGCTTTGCTGGAGAGTTGGTCTAAATTTCTTTCCAACATATAGGAGGTCAGTCTGGCTCTTGGTGGCACCAGGGGACTCCTAGTTCCTTCATGGAGTGCTGTGTGTTAGTTTGAGTGGAACAGTGAAGCACAGGAGTGCAGGGTTGGACCTGCTTCAGATTAAGTGGTGGGAAATCGGGGTCATGCAAACACAAATGCAGTTGCGTCGGTGTAAACGGGAAATTTTGTTTCATGTACACACACCCTTATTTGTTATCATAGGCATCCTCAACTGATCTATGTTTCTCTGGTTCTCCCTTGTCAATTTGCTGTGTTTAAATTTTCATCTCCCTTTTATGACTCTAAGCTAACTGTGGCTCAGTCTATCACAGCTCTTTCAGTTTTTTGCCTTAATCTTTCTCTAATTAAGCTTTTTAGTATTTTCTTGAGTGCTGTGGTTTAGCCTTCCCAGTTTTCAGTTTCCTGGATCACCATTAGATCCCTTTGTGAATAAAGGTGTTATGCCGGCTCATATCATCACCTCATCAGCGTCTTTCATCTTTCTAAAGGAATTTAATACGTAGCTATATACATAGCGCTAATATACCAGTGCTTTTGTAGTTTGTTTTTTTTAATCATTTCTGGACATGCACCAGGTTTTTTTAACAGTCCTTGTAATACCAGATGAGGTGGAGAGCTTGCTTCCCCACTATGGTCTCCCCTCACTTTCCAGACTTGGCATGAAACAAGTAGAAATTTAAAGCAACTGCCAACAATCCCACAGAGTGTGCTCATAAAGACCACAAAAGCTCTTAAGAAGGTTTGTGAAAAGCTAGAGCATTTTTGAAAAACAGGTGATAACATGAATCTAGGAACATTTTCACACTGGTCATTGTGTGTTGCGAAGTGCACCCTTTATAAAAATGAGGTAAGCTGGAGTCTTAAATTTCCAAATCTAGAAAAGCAGACCCCTCGTGCCAGCTTTAGAAAACTGTGCATTCCACCAATGAATTGATGTGTACAATAAATTACATGGAAATGTATGTGCTTGAAGAGAAAAATGATAAAGGACTGGGAGACTTGCTCATTGTTTCTTCCCATATAAAAAGAATTGCCTACCTCTAAACCCTAATCAAGAGACCACACAGCAGAACAAGCAAATATACCATTGTTAAATGTGTATACTCCTGAAAACATATATTCCTGGAAAATATATCTAATCTATTGATAGTGCGGTATAGTGTTCAGCTTGTGTAACTCGAAGAGGGTATATGCATGTACGCAGAGACCTTTTACAAGGGGTGTAATGTTTAGCAAACTTGCCTAGAAATAATCAGTAGGTAGTACATGCTAATAAGAAAGTGATTCTTATTCAGGGGGTTATTCAGTCAGAATAGATTTTACTATACACACTGCTTAAAACAAAACATATAATAGGTAGGCATTTCTTCAAGCACTAGCAGTATATAGGTTCAGATAAAGCTAGAGCATCATATCTTTCTTGTTGTCTTCAATGCAATGCAGTGACTGGAAATGAGGAGGAAAACCAGCCATTTTTCTGAGGGCTAGGGGTAAGTGACCCACAGGATTCACACCTTAGATAGATTTCAATTATTAGCTATTGAGCTAGTGTAAATAACAGCTTCTGCGAGTGATGAAGTTCATCATAAAGCATTTAATATCACTCAGAACCATGATGCAATATTCTCATGATGGAGAAAAATGGATCAGCTTTACACTGGAAGTAATACATGTCTGTTTTAGAACAGCTGATCTTAGTCACTCAACCAGATAAATTAGTATGTTTCAAATAGTAAATCTGATTAGACTGCCACCAAAAGGGATAACCCCAGTTTTTCTTTGTGGCATCAGTCACTAGGGTCAAATAAACTCCTGAATCCCATAATGAAGATTTAGATAGAATTTCTCCTGCTATGGACTTAACATCTCACAATGGAACCTGGAGGATTATTCATTGCTTTTTCTATGATTTAATTTTCTTCCCTAAAAAAGTTAATTCACTCCTCATCCCCACCAATTGCATGTTTTTTACTGGATCAGACATGTGGCCTATTTAGGTAGAAAATAATTTGTCTTAATTGTTTCAGATGAACAGGGAAGTTATTAATCCTATGCGCTGGCATAGAGCCAACAGGCAAACTTCTGGTAGTGGAAGAAGATGACATCATTTTCAATATCTATTCACATTAGCAGGTTCCAGTGGAGTTTCTAGGATTTAAGTGTGGTGAAAAATGTGCCCATATTGGTAAGATGGGAAACTCTCTCAAACATTCTACCTTTTCTCAGGTGCAAAGAGTTTTTCATTTAAAGTGAGTACAGAGAGGTAGTTAGCTGTATTCAAGGGTGGACTCAAATTGGGTGCCCTGATGTGGACACCCATCCCTTGGACCATGCCATTGGCAGCTGGGAACTTATTTCTAAGTTCCTAAAGCAGGTAAGAATTCCCTCCTCCCTTCCTTTCTGTGCTCAGAGCCACACCCTCTCCCCTCCCCTTCCTCCATACCCTGCCTGGTGCTGCTGCCACTGTCCCTAACTGACCTGGGCCTGTGGGGAGCTCCAGAGTTGCTCCTGCCCTGCTCCAGCCTGGATGTGTGGGAAACCCAGTGACAGTGGCAGTGGCAGCAGCAGCTGAGGGAGTGTGGATTCACCCTCCCTGCCTGGCTTCCCTGGGTGTTCCTTGCTAGGCCAGGAACAGGTGCAGGAAGGGGAAACTGTCCCCTGTGGCTGCCACCCCCAGTTGGGCCTGGCTCCCTGTACAGCCTGGCAGGAGTGGCTGTGGAGCTCTACCCACTCCTGGGGTAGTGGGGGACAGGCAGAGGAGGTGGGGAATGGGAGGGTAGGTGGTGTGCTGCTGAGCATGGAGGAGAAGGAAAGTGCCAAGAGCAGGGAGGGAAGGATTCTTACCTGCCTTAAGAAAAAATGTCCCTGTCTCCTGTTCCCATGACATGGTCTGCCCACCCCAGGATAGGGGAAGTTGGGAACAGAGGTGCCACCACCTCTGCAACACTGGTTACTGCTTCTGTATCCCATTTGACAAAATCCTGGATCTGCCCATGACTGTGTTAATCTGAAGTCAGGCAGAAGGCAAGGCACAGTAGCACCTTAGAGACTAACTGGTTCAGAGAGACATGAACTTTTGTAGGCAACAGCCTACTTCATCATATGCTGTTTGTTGTGGGTTTTGCTCAAGCATGCCTGGCTGGGCCAAGCACCTAAACTACCACACCTGGCCCAGTCCCTGGTTAATGCAACCACCCCAGTTCTCTGCAGCTGGATCGGCTGTTGAAAATGTCACTCACCCCTTATAAGTACACCTGTAGCCTCAGGCTGCAGGCACGCCTTGACACAGCCTCACTCTGTTCTAGTACACAGCTCTTCCTGGTTCTCTTGACTTCTGACCCTGGCTTTGGCTTTCCTGTTCATGATCTTGGATCTCCCTTGAAACTCAGCACTGGCTCTGGTTTCCCTGACATCCTGACCCACTTGGCTTCCTTGCCCCTGCTCTTGAATTCTCCCTGGAACTTAGCACCAGCTCCCTGGCTCCTGGCTCCTCACCTCTGCTTATGTCTTGGACTAAGTCTCTTGGATATCCCCACTTGGCTTCCCTGGATTTGGGTCCCATGCTCTCTGCTCTGTTGACCTAGGCCCTGACCTGACAATCCAGTAATCTGTCCTGTGGAACCCTAGTTGTATCTCAGGGCCTATTCACAAGCCTAGCTGCCTATGTCCTGACTGAACCTTTGCACTGCCACCTGCAAAAACTGGTGCCTCTCTGAACCAGTTAGTCTCTAAGGTTATTTTTACATGTGCTCCAGGAGTGGGGTAGGGGAGCCCTTTAATTAAAGTAGCTCTGAGAGCCCTCTAATTAAAGTGCCCGGAGTGTCATGTGTATCAGCATCCCTGTACTGAAAAACTGTGGTGGGGTGCTTTAACTAAAGCTGGTCAAACAAATATTAGTAGAATGAGTTTTAGTTAAATAGCCCTGCCACCTTTTCCAGTGTAGGGATGCTGATACACATGATGTTGGAGTCTGCTGGAGTGCAGTAATTACCATGCTCCAGCAGACTTGATTGAGTCTGTTCTGATGTACTGTACTTGCAGTGCTTCAGGGCAGCCTCCCTGGACATATTTAGATGCCCAAAGATGCCATCCTGCCCTGCTTTCTGCCTTAATGTAACATGCTTTGTTAATGATCAAATACTACCCTGATTTATACCCTCTGGCTAGGGACAGACATTCAAAAAGCCTGAGCCCTAATTGGTTCAAACTTTGCGGGTTAGTCTAACGTGGCTAGGCTAAACTGGTTTGTGATTGCACAGACATCCCCTCTGGACTGAAAAATGCCAGCACATGCCTGCAGTGGCTCAAGCTAGAAGCCAGAGAGTGCTAGAGCAGCACAGCATGGACCATAGCCAGCATGTGGTATGCTAGCTAATGCTGAGAAGTAAGGCAGAGGGGAAGGAGGATCCCTGCTTCAGCAAGGAGTGGTGAGGGGGAGGAGGGAAGCAGGAGGAAGCCAGGCAGATGCTTGCAGTCTTTGCCGGAGCTGCATCCAGGGAGCAGAGGGGAGGGGCCAGCTCTGCTGGGCTGGAGCAGGGAGCAGAGCCCTGCCCAGAGTTGCAAAGCAACTGGGATGCTGGAGGATTCTGATTTAATTTAAACCAGCAAGGGTCTGGGATAGACATTGCATAAACTAGTTTGAGGCAAATCAGTTAAATCTGATACTAGATTCAACCAGGTTTATCTCAAACTGGTTTCAGTTATTTTCAAACTTGGTTTATGTGCACTGAACATCTGTTCTGTTACAGGTTCAAACCAGTTTCTGATAGCTTAAACCAGATTATGTGTAATGTCTAGCCTATGGGCACAATGAAGTCCTGTGCAGAGATTCCTGAACTTTGTACTGGACAATTGGATTAATATGGTGCACCAGGGAGATGTTTTGCCTTGCTGAGAAGTAGGTTACATCAGCTAGGCTGAGCCCACTGCTAACTCAGGTGTCTCTGTGTGGCACTGCGTCATGTGTAGACATAGTCTAGGTGAGAGCAGAATTTAGCTTTAAATATGTCACCATTCATAAGGCCAAGTTCTGTTTACAGGTCCATGAATGATAATCTGTTATAACCATGAAACCATGAAGTTAAATTTGGTGCAAAAACTTCACAGTAATAATTCCTTACCAGAAAGAACTGGTTAGCACAAATATACATTAATAATAGCAAAACATAATGCTATCTTGTTCAGCCTCTGGAAATTCACCCTTAAGTCATCTTTGCAGAAGTGGCAGAAATTCTTTTAAAGGGCTGTAGATGCCTCAGTGCTTCTGCCACTTTTGTTGGACAGACCTTTGGAAGTATGTAACCTCTTCTATTGAAAACCAAGATTTGGGGCCTAATTGTATTCTCCTTTTCATGAACCTTCATGGAAAGAATTATGTCTTGAGCTTTTCTACAGTTCTGTTTGGGGGTTGCAGTCATAATACTGAGTTGCTCCACAATACAGCCCCATTCCTGAAATACTTTTTACTTCCAGTATGTAGGGGAGAAATTAAGGGCTGGGTTTTATGGCACTTCACATGCCCCAGTGGCAGTTTTTCAGATATGTAAGTGGCATTTTTGGCACTTATGCACAATTCTATTCCCTGTGCAGTGTGGATACTTAAGTGTCCATATGGCTACCAAGCATGTGTAGTAGGCTGTGCACCAGCCAATCAAGTATGCATGGCCTCAGTACAAAAACCAAAAGTGTCCATGGCAGGTACTGCCTGCCTTTTTGTATTTTACCATGCAGTGACAGAGCAGGTATTCTTTCAACAAATCTATGAGAAAACCGTCTTGCAGCAGGATGTTCACCTCAGCAGGCAAACAGAATGCTCTCTGCTTTTGATTTGTTACATTAAAATAAGTTGTAATAGACCATGGTTCTTTTGTGTTAACTTTTAACTCTGGGAGATTTAATCTCACTCGCATTCAGATTTACTGGGTTCTTGTCTTTCCAGATCATGCCTCAGCTGTTGTGGTTTTAAACAAGTTTATTTTCCCCCTTAGTACTGATGAAATTGCCAGGCCTATACTTCTAGAGCTCCAGTTTTTTACTATGCCTTTCTTATTATAAGCAGGCAAGGTTCTTTGAGTGATATCTTTTATCAGACCAACTGAGTAGAGATTATTGTTTGGGCTGTCTGAAGGACTCTTAGGCCATGTCCAGATGAGCATGGACATTTCTTATTATAAAGAGCTTGGACAGTAGCTTTTTCAAACTTGCCCTGTCTTGCAACCCTCTCTCAACCCTGCCTTGGAAAGGTTATTTCTAAAGTATAAGAGGATATAACTCAAACTCCAAGTCCTTTCAGGTATTGGTTTCTCTGCTAAGAATGTCAACAAGCAATACTGGCGAGTTCCAATCATGACTGGGGATCTTATGTGGATCTTGTCTACTAAGGACTGATAGAATCCCATGTATTGGACAAAGGTCATCAAAGAGCCTTCACATTACAATGACTTTCAAGCACAACTGATCAAGGTGAGAGGTGGAAAGCTCAGTGACCAGTTAGCAGTCTCCTGAGATATGTTGCACCTTCCCTGCACTTTTTATGGTTCTGAGTAGCCATGAACTTTTGTTCCAGTAAGAGGAAACTTCAACCAATGAATCCTTATAGAAACATTGGGGAACAAGATGTCAGACCTTAACTTTCAGGTGATTATTAGTCTACTTCCTTATGCATCCCATTGTCAGGCCAGGCTTCTCTTGGTCTGCCATCTGGTACCATGTAAACCCGCACAGCTTGTTTCATGGTTGGGTTGTTGGTGACTAAACTGGCACCCCCACCTGGGCTTGCCTAGGTGAGAAGGGTGTCTGGACACCCAGCAGGACTAAAAACAAAACCTGGCAAAGGGCAGAGGAGCTCCCTGTGAGCCAAATGCCATCCATACCTACACTGTAGATGGGCACCACCAGGTAGCTTTGTCCAAACCCAATGAAGCAAAGCAACTTAACTAACCTCATGTGGAGTGGAGGAGGGTTATCACAGTATCTAAGGTATCCCAATGGTCGCAGCAGCTTTGGAAATGACTTGACTTGACTTATGCATCCAATGTAATGGCACAAGAAAAATGTTGTACTGAGAAACTAATATATTGTAAAATCAATGGATCTCAACATATATTTAAAAAAAATAATCATTTTTCATCAACCTGATCTGGAAAAAAATAAGTTTTCTTGGAAAAATGAAGAAAAAATAATGACATTTGTTTCAAGTAGACCAAAACCTTTCTCTCATCTCAAAACAGCATGTTTCATTTTGTTTTGTTTAGGGGGTAACCCTCCCCCCCTTTTTTAAAAGGAAACATACTTTCCAATTTTTGAAGCAAAGCTATTGTTTAAAAACGAAGATATTGAAGCTTGATCCTTACATTTTTTAAATCTTTTTATCTCATTTTTCAAGCCAAGATTCTTCATGAGGTATTGTTGCCCTCAAAACTGCAATTTTTAGCAAATCAACTATTCATTTAAAAAAATCTCTCCTGTCTGGTCAATACAAGAAAATAAGCACTTGTACCTAAAATCCTCTCTCAGGTTAGAGATCCTGACTCACGAACAATACCAATAGATGTCAATGTGGTTATAGGTTTGATGTAGGGCTGTTAGAAATTGGCTTCTAACAATAAAATTAAGATTGTAACAGATTGAATGAAATGATTTACTGATTCCAATTATACTATGAAGTATTTGGAAAGATGCCAAAATGCTAAATGACTTGATAAAAATGGCTTCTTTGTTTCAATTATTTTTCATTCTTTTTGTGTGCCTCTCAGTCACCACTTAATTAGTGTCTAGACTGTTGCAGGAGAGCTTATTATGTATATGTTTTTTAAAGGGATTAATTACATATGTAACAATAATGCCAGTGCACTGATCCTTCAGTGAACACCATATGCACTGAGTTTTTCTGGTGAGAAAAGATGGAGGTAGAGTGAGGTAGTTAGCCATGTTAGTCTGAAGTCAGCCAGAAGGTTTGGCAGCTACACATCTTTATAGACTAACTCAATTTTCTGTGTGTGTGTGTGTGTGTGTGTAATATAGCACAAACCTCCATGAGCTCAAAAAGATTGCAAAGTGCTCAGATATTACAGAAAGGGGGAATTTTACAAGTATGTAGATAAATAGATAGTTTCTTGAACACACAACAAGCTCCACCATTTGAGAGTTATTGGAACATCAGTGCTCAACACTGCCCCTAGTTTAAAATTAGACTACAGCTCAGCATGGTTGATACTTTAGAGGACTTCACCTAATTAGGTTTTCCTTGTGTTTTATTCATGGGCTAAATTCCAGTCTGTAACTTTCCTCCACTGAAATTAGTGGGTATGTTCATTTCTACCTAAAAGCAGAATTGAGTTCAGTCCATTTAATCTCCAGTAATTAAGAGAAGATTTAGGAGCTAATGGAGGCAGTGAGCTTGCTTCTCCTTTGAGGATTATGGAGCTAAAAGGATCAGAGCTTCCTTCCTTACCTAGAACTCAGTGAATGACATTAGTAGCCTGATGTTTGTTTGACTTTTTCCAGCAAAATGGATGGAAACAGAATCCTTAGCACAATTTGTGAAGCAATTTGTCAGCATTACAAACAGTGATTTTACTCATTAGGATGACTATAGAAACATCTATATGTTGGGGGATTTACACTGCTCTTAAAACAATCTAGATTCCAGTTTAACATGCCTGGGCTTCATCAGTGAGAGATTCTGTTCCCAGCATCAGTTAAAAAAATAAATAAGATAAATTGTTTAGCTGTATCATGAACTATGGCTCAGATCCTCAGTTGGTGAAAATGAACTTAAATAATTTGCCTCATTTGAAGAACTGTGCTAGTTTTGATCTAATTTGATTCAATGGAATGTCATGTAAGGGATGTTTTTATGGCAGTTATACACATCTGGAGACATATATTGTCATATAAGTCAATGGCCTCATTTTTCAGAGATGCCAAACAACTGCTGATCCAAGTATCTTCTTGGGTACAAAGTATCTCTGAAAACTAGTCTGCTTTACCTTAGGTACTTCATATGGATCTAAGACAAAGATTTTCAAACTTAGTGGTTTTGTATAGGCATTGCAGCTAGAATCCGGGGGTGGGGGGTAGACTGGGTTAAAAATGGCCCCCAATCTAAGGTAAGTTGGGGGAGGGCTGGGTCAGATGGGGGAGCTAGTGGGGGGAGTTGCAGGAGTCAGGGGTGCTAGTGGGGTCTGTGATGGGGCTAGGGAGGATGGGAGGGGCTAGTGGGATTTGGGGGGGCTAGTGGGGTCTGCAAGGGGGGTTAGGGATGGGGGGGGGGGTTGGTAGCATCAGAGAGTCTCTCTATTCCCAGCAAGACTCCTGGACCCCTGCTGCCACACCCAGTGTTACTGAATTGCCCCAATCCCACAAATTGCTTCTAGAGCTGGTTTTACTGGCATTCACTAGTCTCGGGAGCCTGACTGAAGTAAATCAGGGTAGGGAGAGTGGCAGGCAGATTGGCTGGACTGGTGGCTCTGCAGTGGAGATTTGGCAGAATCTAGGGACCCCTCTCCTGCCCCAGGACCAGGGGCTATTTTTAGTCCCTCAATCCCCCCAAACAAACAACCCCCACAAACCCCCCTCCCCCCACCCCAACTTACTTTACTTACACCTCCCATCAGCTCCAAGCACTGGTGAATACAAGTAAAACTGGCACTGGGAGCAGCTTGCAGGATCAGAAGGATTGCTGGGCTCAGGGAGGCGGGGTGGGCACTAGCTGGTCCCCAGCACGGGTTTTCCATCTGGCAGTGGTGGGAGGGACTGGGGGCACTAAAAATAGGCTGGTGCTGTGGGAGCTGGGGGTAGAAAAAGTGCAGCTTCAGGGCTGAGACCAGCACCTGGGCTTTCCTAGGCTTGGGGCTGTATTGGGAACATGTACAGAAGTTCAGTTAGTTCGGGCTAGCTATACCTGATCTAACTTAGTGCCCCTCTCAGGTACAGTTACATTATATTGGGTCAAACATTTTTGGCTGATCTAACCTTCCTGAACAATTTGCATTTAGATTGACCTGATTAGGAATCTAAGTGTAAGGTCCGCATATGGATGCACTAAGTTAAATCAGATGGCCATTTTTAACATGATCTAACTTCCCCAGATGTCTGTACATACCCAGCATGTGATTTTTAGATGCCTCCATTTTTGAATTTGGGATTTAACTTTATCCAGAAGGCTGTGGGGATGGCTCAAGAGGGGGCAAGAGAATTTCAAAGGTTATCAGTGACAAATTTGACTGTCATCTTGGCAGAAATCAAAAGCATGTCCATAAGCACAGTGCCTAACTTTTTAGTAATTAATATAACAATAGTAATCATAACGATGAGGATAATCAACTTGTCACTTGTATTTACATAAAGCAATTAAATTTAATTATTTCTACTAAATATCCTATAGTTACAAATAGTAATTTATGATTGCTTACCAGGCAGGCTTTAAATATTTGCAATGTAATTAGCCAGAAACCTTCTTGAATAATCTTTTGTTTGCAAACAAAGTAATAAACTCGGAGCACCAGGGGACGGAGGGAGCTAATAAAAGGACTCAAATGGAGAAACAATTCAAGGTTGGTTGGTTGGATACATGCTGTTTTTATATATTGTGCTCCTGTATGGGGTAGATTTATATTAGAGGTGATTAAACCTCAAAGGAATTTGGTTTATTTTTTTGCAATTCTCTCTGGACTCTTTGGATCCAATTCTAATTTACTACAAGACACTTTTACACTGTTCTTGCAGGCTAAAGAAGGTTTATAGTAGGATGTCAATTGCCAGAGTGCTATAGAGGGATCTTAGTGTGAATGACAATAAGGCTAAATAAAAATAGCGTCTGATGAAGAGAGGTTCATCCCATTAAAGCTTGTTCTATATGTGTGTGTGTAGTTGTGTGTACACGCACACACTTTGGTTATTCTATAAGGTACAAATATATCCTGCCTTCTAAATAAAATAGTCATTCTAAATATAATTGGTCACTATTTTACTATTAGCAAAAATGCTAACAGTAGTATCTTCCCTTCCCTTCCCTTCATTGCTCAATATCTTAAAGAGAGTGGAGGTTGAATGGCTTATTATTACTGTTTGATCAATATACAGTAATATTACAGAGATGCTTGATGTGCATAATACAAATGCTGAGCTTCAAGTCTTGCTGAAGCTCCCTCTGATTTCCCTATGTTGCTAAAGTGTACTGTCAGTAATCAACAATCAAGACAACTCCAGATATTCAACAGTTGTAAACCAGCTCCACTTCACCTCCCACCATATAAGGAGGCTGAGAGAAATATTAAGAGATTTAAAAAATAACATAGGTTGAGTTATTTGATTAGCATCTGCTTTTTATGCTTTTAGTTTTATATTTCCAAGCTCTTCCCTACAATCAGTAAGGCTAGAATAAGTTTTAAAAATGAAATCTAACTACCTTTTGACCATAAGACTCCAAGAGCTGGGACTTTCTATTGCACATATCATGAAACTCATAGTAACTCTGCATGAGTTGACATCACTGGATCTATGAGACAAAAAGTTTTGTTTTATTAGCGTGCTTTGTGGTTGAAGGGTACAATTCTACTTTATTTCAAATCATTGTGAACTATATCCTTAACCTTAGCGGGAGCAAGATCAGACCTGAAGTGACAATACTAAGATCATGTCCACGCTAGAAAACCGTATCATGTTAAAGAAACATGTTAACTAGCACAAGTGCAACTTGCCTTAAATAGCTCCACCCACATGGCAAGAAAAGATCTTAACAGTCATATTAGTGGGTCATTGGTAACTGATAGTGTTGTTAGGTACTAGACTGAGAATGTAAGGCTGCTAAGTGTTCTAACAATGGCATGCTGACTTATTTTAACAAACTCTGCATTGAAAAGCCTCTTCCTTCATAGCCTAGATGTACCTAGTGTTATAAAGCCCCCTAGAGGCAGCCAAGATCAACTAGCATATTTTTAATAAGGCTATCCCTGTCTACACTTAATTTTAGTTTGGGGTCATGTTTATCAGCATTTCCATTAAAGTATGCTAGTTAACACATTTTGTAGCGTGATATGTTTTCCTATAGTAGACATGGTCTTAAGTACAGGCTGTACCAGCTTGACTTCAGGGCAGTCTCAAACACAAATCACTTCATAAAGAGAACATGATGGATGTACCTTTTCTAAATTTTAGCAGACCCTTTCAGACTTCATTAAGCAGGAAGCTCAGAAAGGCTGTATTTTCTAAATTATCACATGAAAAAGTAGATAAAAGATTAGTTGACTGCTAAAAATCAACCAGTTATAAATGGTGTGACTAATCTGTATGTCTAGTCTGGACCCAGCCCTACAAAGAGTCCTATTACACTTATTCATTAGAGCCTCAGCATAAACCCAACAGTGGTTACTAGTGACATAAAGCCAGGATATACAGTAAGTAAAGAAGCAATCGGAACAGAAATGCACATTTAACTGGACAACTGGAAGACTTTGTTGAGTTAATGGGAGATTAGATTTTGTGTGTAGAAGAGTGAGATAATACACATGGGGAAAATATTATATAAAACAGATATAAATTGGGAAAATGCTACCTAGGAAATAATCGTGTCAAAAGAGAATTATGGGTAATTTTCAGTAACAAATTGACCATAAATTCTCAGTGCAATTCTTCTGCAATAGGCTAATTCATTTCTGGGACATATATATGTCCTACATATATATATAGGTTGCAGAGGGATTTCTTAAAGGGCAAGGAAGGTTATATTATCCCTTTGTGCTTTAAAAATAAGAATTAGAAGCGTAATTCTGGTGCACAGCCTTCAAACATGTTGAAAAGGCAGGGAAAATTTAAGGGAGGTTAATTGAAATGAATCAAGAAATATAAGATGTAGTTTGAATTGTGAAGAAGTGAATGAAGGAAACAAACTACAATAGTGGCCATTGGATCCCATGTACAAAATCTGGATCCTCGTCTGGATTTCAGGGTATTTGGATCTGAGTATTTTTATTATGAAGACAAGGCTCTTTTGCAAAATTCTTTCTTGGACCTGAGTTCAAGCTGAAAACAATCCAGGGGGTTGAAAAATCCAAATTTGGTTCATGCCTACTGACTAGTAGGAGAAGCTTGTTACAAGTTACTCCCATTATACATGCTTTGGTTTGTCCTTTTTGTAAAGAGGTCAGTTAAACAACTGAGCTGGATTTTATGGCAAATGTTACTTGCAAACTGGCAAATGGCTTCCATTTGGGCTGTGCTTATTCCCCTCTCTTCTCCCAACCCTCCTTTAATCTTTTACTCTTTTTTGAGTAGCTCTGCTTTTAAGAAGCATCATAAAAAACTACCAGAGGCACAACACTTCTAAATTCATTAAAGTTGGGAGCAACTCATGAGAACTGATAGTGTGAAAAGCCCATAGCACCGGGTATAAACATGTATTTGGCACAACTTCACAGCTAGAAGCCTCTTCTCAAGACATCATTCTACAAATTATGAAATAAATAAATATTAGCTATGACAGAAAGAGGTAGGAAGAAAGATACAATATTAAAGCTAAAAAAATGTGTGTTATCAAGAGAGTTATAGTGCTTTATACCACCATATTGGAGATAGGTGAAGTGTAAGAACATAGGAAAAAAGGAGCAGGGTTAACTAATAGGCCTGTGAGAAGCAGCTAGTATTCAATTCAGATTTGGATTTGGCCGATTCGGGGTTCAGTGATTCAATTCGGTGATTCAAATCATTGTCCTGATTTGATTAGGCCGAATCTGATTTGGAGATTCAGCTGCTGCCGAATCTCTGAATCTCTGAATCAGGCAGGCCCACCCCCCCACCCGTTCTTCCAGCCTGACAATGGCTACTCCACCTGGCCCAGCTCCCGGTACTTGTTAAAAAAAAAGCCCCGACTCAGTGAGTACTGTGGGGGGGGGGGGGGTGATCCCCGCTGCTCCCCACTGCCCCACGCTGCATGGGGGGGCTATGCACAAGCCCCCCAACCCCCCCCTGCTCCCCCAACCCCCCATGGGTGCCCTGCCTGGGCCAGCTCCAACCCTTTAAGAAAAAAAAAAAATCCTGAAAAAACCTCCAGGCTTACTGCTTTTGCTGGTGGGAGGCGATCCCCACTGCCCTCCACTGCCCTGCACCATGTGGGGGGTTCTGCATGAGCCCCTGAAGCCCTGAGGCCACTGCAGGAGCGGAGAATCCTGGGGCTCTTCTTATTTTTTTTTCTTAAAGGTCCAGAGCTGGCTTGGGTGGGGCACCCGTGCGGGGCTGAGAGAGCAGCGGGGCTGGGAGGCTTGTGCAGAGTCCTCCATGCAGTGTGGGGTGGTGGGGGGCAGGAGGGATGCCCCCCACACCTGTCAGTACCCAGTGAGCACCAGGGCTTTTTTTAAAGTACTGGGCTGGGGCAAGTGAGGGCAGCCATGGGGAGGCTGGGGGAGTGGGCAGGGGTCAATTCAGACCTTTAAACTGGTCCCCTGATTCGATTTGGATTTGGAGATTTGGCCACTGAATCAGGCCAGATCTTCTCTGAATTGAATCACCACCTGAAGCGTCACACAGCCCTATTAACTAACTCTAGTAGGATTTTGGGTGTAACACATCTTAATTCTTTTTGTAGGCAAACTTATTTGCCCATTTTTGGTAAATTGGAATGGTAATTTTCAAAAGCCTTTTGATAGCACATTTTTTATCAAGGCTTCTTCCAAATCAGTATATGCAGTTGTTCTGATGACAGGTTTTTGTATCAGCTTCCAAGCAATTCTAATGGCTGGTGTTACAGTTTCATAACAGTACTACATAGTGGGTATGTCTACATATTCATTAATGTGCAGTGCCTACTGTGCATTAAATTTAGTACTTGTATAATCAAGTACTAAATACATGTGCAGCAGGCTACCGTACTGTGTATTAGAGCAATTGCATGCTTTTTTGTGTGACACTTAATGTACAGTAGACTAATACTACTGTGTATTAGCATATTAGCATGTTTTTTCCTTGCACACTAATGCACAGAATTAGTCTACTGTGTATTAAATGTCTCGTGTAGACATGCCCAGTGTTAAGTATGAGTCAGTAGAAGGCTGAGATAATTAAGTAATAGAAGTTTTCATCTCAAAGCCATTGATAAGAATATATCACACACAATTTAGGGTGACAGAGATGGCTTTTTGGTTGTGAATCTTCATGGAATATTTACCAGTAGTTTCCCTATTGAAATATTCCCTTTCTCTGTGCAATGACTCTTGCTGATTAGAGAATAACCCCAACATATCTTAATTTAGAAGCCTTTTCTGGCAAAGCTAATGGGTCCTAAGCTCAAAAAAAGGAGCAGACTAAACTCTCTGTACCGGGAAACCATACAATTTAGCTAGGGGAGGAAGACTTAGCCTCATTATGTTAAGGTCAGTTGCATTTCACTCTTCTGTTCCACCCACTTAAGAACTCTTTGACCTGACCAGGGACAATTTTGGCATTGTGGGGCACACTCTCCATCTTGTGTGCAGTCAATTGTAGTTTTGTGTCCCTCCAACTTCATGGATGATAGAAACAGAGGGTACATCTACACATTCATTAGTGCACTGTAGTTACTGTGCATTAAGTTTAGTACTTGTATAACCAAGTACTAAATCAATGTGCAGCAACTGACAGTACTGTGCAGTAGTGATGGAGCTTGGCTTTTTAGTGATGATAACTGTGCAGCAGCCTAGTACTACTGCGCAGTAGTGTATTAGCACAGTTTTTGCCCTGCATGCTACTGCACAGTGTTATTAGGTTACTGCACAGTTAGCATCTCATTTAGATACATCCAGAGGGTGCATACAGAAGTGCAGCTCCCTGGTCTAACTCATGGCAATTCAAAGAAATCACCATGAGTTAGACTGATTCTCCAAGCCAACAGACATTAGCTGTTGAATTGGGAGGGTGGAGGATCAGCTCCATTTTGGAGCTGATCCAAGTAAAGAGGCTACGTCTTCCCTGGTTTTTCCCCTGCATCGGTGCTACCACTCTCACAGCTCTGTTGCTGTCTCTGGATGGGAGGGGGAGAAGGCAGGGGAGGGAAATTATTTTGGGGTTTTCTCAGCTCCACTGGAGAGGAGAGGCAGGTAAATTGGAGCCCCCCCCACCCCAAGTTGAGGGGGGCTTTGCTTAGTAGTGTCTTCATTTGAGCCCTCATCTAATGAGGGCCAATTTGTCTCATGATCGGAGGGCTCTGCAGCCATGCTCTTCTGTTTGGGCATGGCTTTAGAGCACTTCCAAGGGGTTGATCATATGACAAGTGCCATTTCTGTCTGCTCCCAGAATTCCATTTTTTACTCATTGCCTATGCCTCAAAGCTAACAGTTAGGCTATAAAGTGTATTGGAACCAGCAGTTACGTTCAGTTGGGGTTACAAACATCTCCTCTGCAAGATTTCAAAAGTCTTGCCACAAAGAATCAAGCAGAGATACACCCTCAGAGCTAGCCATGGGTATAAGTCACATTCTCTCCTGCCATCTCTGCTCACAGAACGTCTGCTTTTATTTTATGCCTAATACCCTAAGAAAAACACAAATCCCTGGTTTTATACTGCAGTCCTTATGGTAATGGGGTATCTATGGGCATGTCTGTATGTGCACAGTTACTGTGCAGTAACTATGGTGACTTATGCTGACTTAGGTGTAAATTTGCTACCTGCATGATGCAGGTAGCAAATTTAAACATGCTTAGTTATGCCATACTGCATATGTAGATGCCTTACTGCACAGTAACACTGTGTGTGGACTGACTTGCTAGTAACTTTACTTCCAAGTCAGAGCACATACAGTGTTACTGTGCTGTAATGCCTCCATCTGGAGATGCCAGTCTAAAAACCACTTACCGTGCAATAAGTACCTGTGTAGACATGCCCTATGTGTTATTCACCAAACTGCTACAATAAATGTTTCTAAATGATCTCAGGCTCAGGTTTGCAAAGAATTGATGTTCAGTGGGAATTTGGGAACTGATTCCATTAAACCCTTTGAAAATCCCAGCCCGAGAGAATAGCAACTTTCAGGAAAAACATATTACCATGAATGTGAAAATAGGATGCATCCACATTAATAAACAGTGGACTGATTATCTTAATCAAATATAGCACTGACTAACAGCAGTATTGCTTACTAGACATTTCTGTATGCATCATTCAAGGACTGTGATGTACTGAATCCAAGCAAACAGCAGGAGTTGTGTGTATATAAACCTTCACATGCTACAGCAAAATGTTGACCCTTACACTAGATTTCATGTGAAATTATTCATTGCAGCATCATTATCACACATGAGCTCATGATTCACATTAATGTACTGGATAGCAAGGAAGGTTATAACTTATAATTAAGCAAATAAGGGACAATGCACATGGGGGGTGTGGAAGTTTGCCTAATGCTGCCAGTTCTAAGGGTCCGTGAAGATGCACTAAGCCAAGCCCAGACATGCTCTAATCTTCTCCATCTTTATTGGATGGCAAACTCTCATACTAAAGTAGGAAAAAACTGTGTGTGAACCTTGTGGCCTTAAGCTCCAGAGGGAAAGGAACTCTCTCCTCCACAGATTAGTGAGCATGAAAAGGGGGAGGAAGTATAGCAACAGAGAGAAATCTTCATTCATTTCTAATTGCTTTCTACCCAGAATCCCTCTCATAACAGTCCACGAATCGCCGTAATTCATACAAATTTAGAACTGGTTTGGTAGTGGGATTGAATGCAGGGAAGAAGGGGTGAGGCAGAGAGAAATTTAAAAAAGCTTCCAACGTGTGGGAAGGAGTGTTTTGGAGACAAGGAGTCTGTTTAAGGGTACTTTATGTTGCTGGCTCCCCCTCACTGGGTATCTTATATGATTTGCACAGTATACTGCCAGGGCTGGGAGCTTGGATCTTTATGGCTAAGTGGACGATCAAAAAGCCCGAGGCTGAGTCGATTCAGTCTTTGGAGGTTAGTCTAAACTGCATAGATTGAACGGATAAGCAAGTGAACAGACATTTGCTTTTGATTCCCGAAATGCAGCCACATGCCTGCAGTGACCCAGGCCAGAAGTCAGGAGGCACTAGAGCACACCTTCCTGCTCAGATGGAGCAGACGACTTGGGCCAAAGCTAGCCTGCTTACCCTGGTGGGGGGAGGGAGGGATTGTGGGGAGGTGCAAGGTGTCCTGGCATGCTGTGGGACCGTGTGTTAACTTGAATCTGGAGGGGAGCTGGGACAGAAGTTCAATAAGCCAATTTAACTGAAATCAGTTAAATCTTTATAGTAAATAAAATTTTCAAATGGTGTCATTTGTGTGCATGGTGTTCTAGAACATGCAAGGCTTTTTGTGATAATTTTATTGGACCATGCAGTTTGTCCAGTCTAGTAAAAGATAGCACTAAAAATCTTTCCTTTTGTACATTTCCTGGATCATCATGGCTGCAACTACATTACATCCCTACCACAGTATGGTGTTCTACAGATATTTCAGAAGAAAAAGATTTTAAAAAGCCATGAGTAATTTTTGAGTTCTTCCACTTGAGATACCTTAAAGGGACTTGACTTTCAAAAAGTGCTGAGCATTAGGGCTGTGCGAAATATCACCCAGTGTTTCATTTCAAAGCTGTTTTGATGCATTTCGAACTCAAAACGGTGAAACCAAAATGAAACAAAAGCCTTTGAAACAGCTTCAAAAGGAAACAAGGGTACTTGAAATGTTTTGAATGTTTCAAATTTCGAAACCAGGTTTACTTGGCTTCAGCGCCAGTCCCAGCTGGCAGCACCAGCTAGGGCCAGTGGCAGCACTGATCTTTCTGGCATGGGTTGCACCCAGCTGGTAGCATCAGCCTCCTGTCATCCAGCAGGCAGATTGGGGGCTTGCCCGCACTCCCTGGAGGGCTGTGGGGGCTGTGCTGGACTGCTCCCGGGGATGCGGGCCCCTGATTTGCCTCCCAGATCACAGGAGGCTGGTGCTGTCACCTTGGAGCCTGCATGCTGGGAAGTTTGGTGCTGCTGCTGGCTCCAGCTGGCAGCACTGGCCTCCTGTGATCCAGCAGGCAGATTGGGGGCCTGCACCCCTGGGAGCAGGCCATCATAGCCCCTGCAGGCCTCCCATGGGTGTGGGGGAGCACCCAATCTGCCTGCTGGATGACAGGAGGCTGGTGCTGCTGGCTAGGGCCAGCGGTAGCACCAATCTTCCTGGCATGGGCTGTGTCCAGCCATCAGCACCAGCCTCCTGTTGCCTGGCAGGAGGATCAGGGGCTCGCCCACACCCCTGGGAGGGCTGCGGGGAGCTGTGCAGCACTGCTCCCTGGGGTGTGGGCCTTTGATCTGTCTGCCGGATGAAAGGAGGTTGGCTCTGTCACCTGGGGCCAGCAGCAGGTGGGCCCGGGGCAAATCAGCTCATGTGGAGACCTGCCCCCGGATCAAGGCAGGGGTGGGTCCCCTCATGAGCTGATTTGCCCTGGGCCCCGCACCCTCCTTGGGTCAGCTCTGGTACAGGGCCCAGGGAAAATCAGTTTGTGCGTGGACCCACCCCCCATCCTGATCCCAGAGTGGGGGTGGGTCCCCGTACAAGCTGAGGAGGGTACGAGGAGGGTGTGGGGCTGGGGCTGGGGCAAATCAGCTCATGCGGGGACCTGCCCTGGGATTGGGGCAGGGGCGGGTCCATGCATAAGCTATTTGCCCTGGGCCCCACACCACAGGTGACCTGAGGAGGGTGTGGGGCCCAGGGCAAATAAGCTTGAGGGGGACCCACCCCTGCCCTGATCCCAGGGTGGGGGCAGGTCCCCGCAAGAGCTGATTTGCCCTGGGCCCACTTGCTCCTGGCGCCAGGTGGCAGAACTAGCCTCCTGTCGTCCGGCAGGCAGATCAGGGGCCCACAAACCTGGGAGAAGTCTGGTACAGCCCCAGCAGCCCTCTTGGGGGTACAGGTGAGCCCCTGATCTGCCTGCCAAATGACAGAAGGCTGGTGCTGTTGGCTGGATGCGACCCATGCCGGGAAGATCAGTGCTGCTGCTGGCCCCAACTGACCGCACCAGCCTCCTGTCATCTGGCAGGCTGATCGGGGTCTCCCTGTTACCCCCGGGAGGGCTGCAGGGGCTGTGCCAGACTGCTCCCAGGAGTGCGGGCCCCCAATCTCCCTGCTGGATCACAGGAGGCTGGTACTGCCAGCTGGGGACAGTGTCAGCTCTGATTTTCCCGGCACTGGCTGCAGAATAGCCTACGGGCACAATGTTGAAACAGCATTGAAACAGTGAAACAGTTGCCGACCCCTGAATTAGTGTTATCTAGATATCTGGCCCTTCCTGGCATCTACCATCATTGCTTTAGGGATGTCAGAAGATACATGCCTATTTTGTTTAACAGTAATGAATGGATCCATGAATTTGTTTAACATCCATGAATTTGTCTAGTCCATGTTTGAATCTACGCTATCGGTCTCTATAACTTTCTGTGACAATAAGTTCCATGGGTTAACTAAATGCAGCATAAAAACGTACTTTCTCTTGTTTGTTTTAAATCTGTCTCCTGCTAATATTAGTTGGTGCTCCCTAGTTCTAGTACTCTGGGACTCAATTGAACAGCAGTTCCCTATTCACTCTGTCCACATCCTTCAAAATGTTATAGACCTCTATCATATCCCCTCTTAGCCTTCACCTTTCCAAACTGAAGAGGCCTAACCTTTTTAGTCTTTCCTGGCATGGCAGCAACTCTATACCCCTGATAATTTTGATTGCCTTTTTCTCATCCTTTTCCAGCTCCACTGTATCTTTTTTGAGATGTGGAGACCACAGTTTTGAAAAGTATTCAAATGTGGATGCACCAAGGATTTGAATAGTGGAATTACTATGATTTTCATTTTGTTTCCAATTCCTGTTTTAATGATGCTTAACATTTTATTGCTTTTTTTGGTGGCTGCTGCCCACTAAGATAATGTTTTTAAAGAACTATCTGCAATGAGTCCCATGTCTCTTTCTTGAGTCAAAACATCTAGTTCAGAACCCAGCACTTCGACATATAATTAAGGTTATTTTCCCCCATGTGCATTACCTTGCACTTGTCAACACTGAAATTCATCTGTCACTTTTTTGCCCACTCACTTATCTTTGTGAGATCATTCCTCAGCTCTTCTCCATCAGATTGGAATTTGACTACCCAGAATAATTTAGTATCATCTACAATCTTGGAGGCTTAGGGAGTGGCGTGAGACGCATGGGTGAAAGCCCATCATGCCCCCACACCCCAAAGCCCCCCAGCAGCAACTGCTGTGGAGCACCCTGCTGACCCCCAGCAGCAGCCGGAGGTAAGCAGGGCCCGTGGTGGGAGGGGACTAGCCCAGCTCAGCTGCGGGAGGCAGCTGAGTAGGAAACAGGGATGGTCTCGCCCCGCCCCGGCTCCTACTTCACCCAGCCCCCGCAGGGAGCCATGCGACTGGAGCTGCGCAAACAGGCTGCACAAACAGGCACGCTTGTCTGCCCAGCACGTGAGTTAGTACGGAGTTCACACAGGAGGGTGAGCGGGAGGGCCCGAGGCCCTGCCTGTGTGCCCCCGCCCTAGGGAATCCAGTCCCAGCTGTAGCCAGCCCACCAGTGGCATGAAATAGATGGGCACATGCAGTACCCCAAGGGTCCCCTCGGTGTCTGTGGCCCCTCCCTCTGGCTCCTCAGAGACCTCCACCCAAACGGAGCCCATGGTTCCAGGCTCCACTCAGATGGAGCCTCTGCCTCTCGGCTGTGGGGGCTGCCTCTTGCTTTTTCAGGCTCTGGAGCCCTTGTGGGGTCTGCTCCCTACTGGAGTCTCTGGTGTGCCAGCTGAAGGAGCTCCAGGCCACAGTCCAGAGACTGCGTGCCATCAGGGACTGCGAGCAGGAGATAGACTCCTACTGCCAGGCCCTTCTCCCCTGGGAGACTGAGGGTAGACCACAGTCTTCCTCCAGGACAAGGGAGGACCCGGGGACCTCCAATTCTGTCCAGCCACGGGGTTGGACCAAGGTGGTCAAGGGCCCCAAGGCCTGCCACACCAAGGCCCCTGCCCTGCTGGAGCTTTGCAACAGGTACAAACCTCTTGCAGCCCCAGCAGAGCCTGCTAAGCTGCCAGCTCCCGCAGGCAACACAGGCTCAACTGTAACTACTGCCCCTGGTCTCCCTAAGACAAAATGCAAAGTGTTTGTCGTGGGAGACTCCATCCTGAGGGGGACAGAGGGGGCAATCTACCGCCCCGACCCCTCAGCTCGGGAAGTTTGCTGCTTCCCAGGAGCCCGAGACATTACAGAGAAGATCCCTAAACTCCTCCAGTCCACTGACCACTATCCAATGCTCCTCATCCACTTGGGCACCAATGACATGGCTTGGAACCCTCCCAGCTGGGTCATGAGGTGCTACAGGGATTTGGGAGCGGGGCTTAAGGGGTTGGGGGTGCAGGTGGTGTTTTCCTTGATCTTTCCAGTTTTGGACTATGGGCTGAGGAGGGAGAGGAGGATACAGATTATGAACCAAAGGCTGCGGTGCTGGTGTCATCAGGAAGGCTTCGGCTTCCATGACCACAGCCCGCTCTTTGGTGAGAGAGGTAGTGAGCTGCTGGGAAGGGATGGCTTCCACTTCTCTCCGCTGGGGAGGAGGCTCTTCTCAGCCAGACTGGCTGACCTGCTCCACTGGGCTTTAAACTAAATCTGCTGGGGGATGGGGGGACTACCGCCACTGCTGGTCTGCTGAGCAACCCTTGCAAAGCCAGCAGGCCAAGGCACTTAAGGGAGCCTACCCCTGTCCCAGCCCTAGAGTGAGCTGTGGGCAAGGCAAGGGCCCCCAAAGGGACACTTGCATGCCTGTACACCAATACCAGGAGCTTGGGGAATAAACAGGAGGAACTTGTCCTCCTGCTCAACACAAATAATTACAATGTTGTAGGGATAACAGAGACCTGGTGGGACTCCACCCATGACTGGACCATGGATATAGACAGCTATACCCTGTACAGGAGGGATCAAGTAGACAAAAGGGGCGGAGGTGTAGCTCTCTATGTCAAGGACAGCTACATGTCCCTACAAGCTGACATCAGCACCCAGGGTGGATGACTAGAGACCCTCTGGGTTAAAATCTGTGGGGAACGGCACAGGAGATACAATGGTGGGAGTCTACTATAGACCTCCCTCCCAGAATCAAAAGATTGACCAGAGTTCGCCAGGGAATTGGCTGAGGCTGCACACTCCTGGTCCGTGGTTGTTATGGGGGACTTCAACTACCCAGACATCTCATGGGAAGAGTGCTCAGTAAATCCAAATGGTTGCAAAGCTTCCTCACGTGCGTGGATGAGCTCTATCTGACTCAAGAAGTCTACGGGCCAACAAGAGGCAAAGCGCTGCTTGACCTGGTACTGGCAACCGGGGCGACCTAATCAGCAGCCTAATGATCGAAGGGAAGCTGGGTGACAGCAACCATGAGCTGATCACCTTCACCATCCGCCAAAAAGCTGTCAAGTTAGTCAGCAGTACAGAGGTCCTCGACTTCAGGAGGGCTGACTTTGACAAGCTCAGGAGACTTGTCAGTGAGACCCTAAGAGACCACGACCTCAAAGGGAAGGGAGTCCAGGAAGAGCGGTTGCTCCTCAAGGGAGCGATCCTAGATGCACAAGTTAATGCTATTCCATCTCGGAGGAAAGGCAGCAAGAGGGCACAGCAGCCCCCTTGGCTCAACAAGGAACTAGCAGTCTTCCTGCGTCTAAAAAGACAGATCTACAAAGGATGGAGGACGGGTTTCACCTCCAGGGAGGAATACTCTGCTCTGGTCTGGACCTGCAGGGAGCAAAACAGGAAAGACAAGGCTGCCATGGAACTCCAACTGGCTACAAGTATCAAGAACAATAAAAAGTCATTTTTAGATATGTGGGGAGTTGGAGGAAAAGCAAGGACAACATTGCACCCCTGCTAAACCAAAAGGGAGAACTGATGACTGACGCCCAGGAAAAAGCCAATTTGCTAAATGGGTACTTTGCATCAGCCTTTCAGAAGTCCCATGGGACACCCCTGCCCATTATGGGACAGGGACACCTAAGCGAGGGTGGTTCCTTGCTATCTATCAATGCTGACCTTGTGAAGGAACAGCTTGAGAGGCTGGACACCTTCAAGTCAGCCAGCCCTGACAATTTACATCCCAGAGTACTCAAGGAGCTGGCCTGCATCATAGCTCAGCCCCTGGCACAGATCTTCGAGAGCTCCTGGTGCTCTGGTGAAGTGCCCAATGATTGGAAGAAAGCCAATGTGGTGCCTATTTTCAAGAAAGGGAGGAAAGTGGATCTGGCAAACTACAGGCCCATCAGCCTGACTTCTATCTTGGAGAAGGTCTTAGAAAAAATCATCAAGGAGGCCATCCTTAATGGACTGGCTAATGGCAACACCCTGAGGGATGGCCAGCATGTGTTTGTTGCGGGTAGGTCATGCTTGACTAATCTCATTTCATTTTATGACCAGGTGACCTATCACCTAGACAAGGGGGAAGAGACTGATGTCATATATCTTGACTTTAAAAAAGCCTTCGATCTGGTATCTCATGATCACCTTTTGGCAAAACTGGCCAACTGCGGCCTCAGGTCCACCATGATCTGCTGGCTAGGGAATTGGCCCTGGGGTCAGACACAGAGGGTGGTGGTTGATGGAAGTCAATTGTCATGGTGCCCTGTGACCAGTGGGGTCCTTCAAGGCTCTGTCCTTGGACCTATTTTGTTCAACCTCTTCATTAATGATGTGGACATTGGAGTCAGAAGCAGACTGGCCAAGTTCACCGATGATACCAAACTTTGGGGTAAAGCATCCACACCTGAGGACAGGGGGGTAATCTAGGCTGACCTTGACAGACTCAGGAAATGGGTGGATGAGAACCTGATGGTTTTTAATACGGAAAAATGCAAGGTTCTCTGCCTTGGGAGGAAAAACCTGCAGCATGTCTATGGGCTTAGCAGTGCTATGCTGACTAGCACTAAGGACAAGAGGGACTTGGGGGTTAGAATTGACCACAAGATGAACACGAGCCTGCAATGTGATGCTGCAGCTAGTAAAGTGAGCAAAACCCTGGCTTGCATCTATAGATGCTTCTCAAGCAAATCCCAGGACATCATTCTCCCGTTGTACTCGGCCCTGGTGAGGCCACAGCTAGAGTACTGCATCCAGTTTTGGGCTCCACAATTCAAAAAGGATATGGAGAAGTTTGAGAGGGTTCAGAGGAGAGCCATGCACATGATCAAAGGTCAGGAAAACAGACCTTATAACAAGATGCTGAGAGCTATGGGACTCTTCAGCCTGGAAAAGCGCAGGCTCAGGGGCGATCTGATGGCCACCTATAAGTTTATAAGGGGTGTTCACCAGGACCTGGGGGAACGTTTGTTCACCAGAGCGCCCCAAGGGATGACAAGGTCAAATGGTTTTAAACTCCTGCAAGACTGTTTCAGGCTGGACATAACGAAGAACTTCTTTACTGTCTGAGCCCCCAAGGTCTGGAATTGCCTGCCACCGGAGGTGGTTCAAGCACCTACTTTGAATGCCTTCAAGAGAAACCTGGATGCTTATCTTGCTGGGATCTTATGACCCCTGCTGACTTTCTGCCCCTGGGGCAGGGGGCTGGACTCGATGATCTTCTGAGGTCCCTTCCGGCCCTAATGTCTATGAAATCTATGAAATATTTCATCATGCACCCCCATTTCCAGGTTACCAATGAAAATGTTGAACAAAGCTGGGCCTGGCAAAGGTCCCTGTGGGACACCACTACTGATCTTCCTCTTTCCTGAAAAGTAACTATTTAGCCCTACCCATGCTTCCTAACTTTAAATCAGCCACCCATACACAGAAGAACTGTTCCTCCAATCCTGTAGCAACTCATTTTTTTAAAAGCCTTTGGTGAGGGACCTTGTTAAATGCTTTTTGAAAATCCAAATATCTAGCATAACTCAAGTTGAGTGCTCAAAAAGTAAGGTATTAATAAATCATTTTCACCTACCTGAAATCTTTCAATCTGAATTATACAAATTATAAGCAAGATGGAAGATCAGGGATCTAACGTTAAAGAAATGCCAGTTAGTACATAGAAAAATAAGAGAAGGTACTAAAATATTATCAGATAAACACACATTATGTGAAAACAGTGAGGAGTACCTGGGGTAACTGAGCTTTATGGATTCTTCAATTTAATTGCAAGGATTTAGGCCATTCCAACTTGATAAAATGAAGATCATTTGCAAAGGGAGCTCACCCCAGCTGGGAGAAGATGGAAGCTGAGATCTGTGGGAGGGTCTTGCTCACAGCTATGATTTTTTTAATCAGAATAAATTGCTTTCTTGAAAAAGCCAGATGTAGCCCTAGTTAATTTGTTGATTTCACAACACTGGGGGATGGTTGCGAGAGGAACACAGATGAACATATATAATTTTAGAGGGCTCAGACTGGCTTTGACTGGGAGTTGTAACTGCAAGCTCACCAATGCAATTAACACATAACTAATGAAAGGAAAATTGTAGCTCAGGCTGACATCATGCTAATATAATTTCTTTTTAAATAGATTTATAGTCCCAGGTAGAGAATAAAAAAGGTGACATAAAACATTAAAAAGTAGCTGAAAACAGACAAGGAATTGTTCATAGTCAAGCAAAAAGGAAAAATAATGCACTAGAAGAGTGGGGTCATGACAAATGGAATATATTTCTGTATAACAAATAGGTCAGTGTACAAAGAATAAGGTAGTTTGATTTCTGATGCCTGAGTCAAGACATTTTGTAAAGGTAGCCAAAGTGCAAAATATACTAGTCTTTAAATTTACAGAAAAATGCTTTCTTTAACATCCTACACGTTAACCTGTAGCTGGGTGTTCACTTTTATAGTGCAACAGATCAGTGAAATTTATTCACAGAATTAAACATTTAAATTATAATTTCTTAGGGGTAAAATTCACCCCTATGCAGAAATCCATCACCAAGTCTATGCTTCATTTAAGTCTCAGCTAATCCCTGCAAATAGTTTAAAATGCAACTTAAGTTGTAAAAAGGGCTGGAACTAAACCATCAGGATTTATCAACATAATTTCAATTTTTTATTCTTAGAATAAATGTAATGGATTTGTAGTTGTTCAAGCAAACATATTTTGAATGTCAGGCTGAATAAATAGAGCTTGACATTTCACAAGTTTCCCGGTTGAAATTTCTTGGAAAATGACCATGGCAGTTACTGTGGATGAAGGTACCCGGGAGAGGAGAGGATGACAAAACTTAGACATATTTCTAAGTAGAATATAAGATCTTTGAAGGAGAGACTGCTGTTCACTCTGTTTGAACAGGCTTCACTCAGTATAATGGAACTCTGATCCTGGATTCTGTCTTTAGGTGATATTGTAATACTAATAATAAATAAGCACAATAATAATATATGCAGACAGATATACAGCAGGTCAGGTGGCAACATAAATGACAAAGGATATATCCACTTGGCTCCAGCATAGAGCAGAGAGAGCAGAACCACATGGTGCACACCCTAGTTGAGAGATACTTGACTTTGAAATGGAAATTTGGGTAAATAGAATGACAGAAGCAAATTTAACATTGGGAGCATGATAGCTTTTTGTGGTTGGTCTGCTGATACAGTGGAGAGGTCATAAACACCCTGTTCCTGACCAGACTCTACTGCTTACTCAAAATGTTATGCATTCTTGTGACGAAAGCACTGAAGGTTTTTATGCTTAATTATGAAGAAATGATGTTGTGTATCATCTATCTTTGTTTTAGTTCCCTAAACACCAAGCTATAGCCTAGGAAGGCCTAAGAACATCCTTCACTCCTGCCCTTGAAGCTGTCCTACTGGGCAGCCAAGGTGGATCAAAATAGAACGTAAGTGGCCAGAGTGGATCCCTTCTGAGCATGTTTAGGAGAGTAAGGTGAGTTGCACAAAAAGACGTAAGACCTAAAGTCTGTGTAAGCGACCCAAAATGCTGCCTACCTGCCTAAAGGAGAGTTAGATTTAGGCTTAGATATATTTCAGACTCTTTTAGTGAAAGATAGCAGTTGGAAACTAGGGGAAAAAACAGCCCTGTATGACCAGCCAGGTCTTCTGAGACTATCACTAATTGCTTCGGGGGCACTTGGGTCTGCTCTTTAATATATTTTCAAGTGAGCAAGGCCTCAGCATTAATATTGACAGTCACTCACAAAATATTCACTAAGGCAGCAACACCAAGTCCAAACTGTATGGGATGCAACTCTGTAAACAAACCTCAATCCATATAAACACTCTACATGTGTGCTTGTGTGTATAACTATATGAATAGGTGTATAAATAAACACACACACATGTGCACATGTGTATGTGCACGTGTGATACACACACACACACACACACACACACACATATATATTAGGGTTGTGCATAGCTTTGGTTGCTGACTCGATTCGGCGAAGATTTGGCCCAATTCGGTGGCTGAATTTCTGAATCCAAATCAAATCAGGAGACTCTTTAATCTCTCTGAATTGAATCAGAACCCTCCAAATCGATTTGGAGAGATTTGGAAAGATTTGAAGATTTGGACATAGACACAGCTTTAAATGTTTTTTCTACATACCTCAAGTTACCAGGCGGCTTGTGAATGCTGTGATGCTAGGGCACATGGAGCATGCCACAAGAGTGTGGGGGGATCCCCAGTGTGCTCAGCAGCATACCCAGAAGTGGACCAGAAGCAGTGGTGGACCCACACCCCCCCGCTCAGCGACTGGTGCCTCCTGGGTCGGGGGGAAACCCCAGGTCCCCCATGGCCAATTGCTGAGCCGGGTGCTCCCCCAGCACGCTCCCCAGTGAAGCCAGAAGTGGACCGGAAGTACTTCAAGTCTACTTAGGGGTTCACTGCCGAGCATGCGGGGGGCCCTCCCATGCTCCTGTGGGACACTCCATATGTCCCAGCATTGCAGCATTCACAAGCTGTGCCTGGTACTTTGAGGTACGTAGAAAAAATATTTGAAGCTTTGTCTATGTCTGAATCGCTGATTCTCTGAATCAGCATCAAATCTTCAGATTCGGATTTGACCGAATTGAATCAGGGACAGTGATCCGAATCAACTAGTCAAATCACTGTCCCTGATTCATCCCAAATCCAAATCTGAATCGAATAGGGCCCATTTTGCACACCCCTAATACATACATACATACATAAATATAGATATGTATATATATATGTGTGTGTGTATGTGTGTATATATATCTATAGATATATAGATATATAGGGATACTCACTCACTCACTCACTCACTCACTCACTCACTATCTATCTATCTATCTATCTATCTATCTATCTATCTATCTATCTATCTATCTATCTATCTATCTATCTATGTCATGCATGTATATATGTGTGTGCCTACATATACACAGTATATGCAGTGATGTGAGTAGCCTCCAAAATGTTTCAAGGTCTAGAGGTTTCTCTAAAGTTCTGGAAAATCCAAACTAAGGTGGCTCTCTTTATTAAAATTTCTGAACTCTCTCCCTCTTGTGGACTGCCAGAGTTTGAGACTGGATATCTTTTACAAGTGCTGCAAGACTTTTTTTGGGGGCAGGCATTTAGCAAGCAAGTCTATGTTAGGATATTGTTAAGGGAGTTTTAGTTCTATAAATCTATATCATATTTAATATCTTGTCTACTTCTATAAATTATAATTTTTTTAACTGTAAGTCACTCTAAGCCTTTTTTTTTTGGGAAGGATGGCACAGAAATTAGTATTAGTCTGTTGTTTCTGTGGGGAGGGGTCTAGCAGCCTGCTATTCCACCTCAGTTAACTTTGGTGCCTGAGGTATTCACTCATTTGTCCCCTCTATGCTTGGGGTTGACAATTCATTATTCCCGTGTAAGGTAGCTGAGTGCAGGGTGAAGAGATTTTGCTGTTAATTTGGACCTGTGCTTGGACATTAACTGTGTGGCTGGCTTAAAGAGGCAGACATGATTCTGTGTTCTAGACAAGGTACATCTCTTTTTAAGGATAGTGGTTTTATTTTTATGTACAGAAAATAATATTGAGCCTGGAGGTAACAAGGATCATCACATTTAGCAGCCAATTTGTGAGATTTACAATCATCAGCTTTCAACAGATTTTTTTTGGGTGATGAATAATTTGCTCAGCTGAACTCATTATCCCCATTTATTCCTTTCTTAATATATCAGATTAAACTTTTAAAACAGAAACTTTCACTAGGGTTCTCATAGATGCTAGGGTCAGAAGGGACCTCAACAGATCATTGAGTCTGACCCCCTGCCTAGGCAAGAAAGAGTGCTAGGGTCAGATGACCCCAGCCAGATGCCTATCTAACCTTCTCTTAAAGACCCCCAAGGTAGGGAAGAGCACCACCTCCCTTGGAAGCCCATTCCAAATTTTGGCTACCCTTACCGTGAAGAAGTTTTTCCTGATATCTAGTCTAAATTTGCTCTCTTTCAGTTTGTGACCATTGTTCTTGTTACCCCAAGAGGCACCATGGTGAACAGAGCATCTCCAATCCTTTGCTATGTTCCCCTAATGGATTTGTAGGCGGACACAAAATCATCTCTCAGCCTTCTCTTGTGGTGGCTGAAAAGGTCCAGGTCCCTCAGTCTCTCCCCACAGGGCCCATCCTGTAAGCCCCTAACCATAAGAGTGGCCCTCCTCTGGACCCTCTCGAGCCTATCAACATCCTTCTTGAAGTATGGCATCCAAAACTGGACGCAGTACCCCAACTGCGGTCTGATCAATGCCGCATAGAGGGGAAGTATCACCTCTTTGGCTCTATTTGTCATGCATCTGCTGATGCATGATAAAGTGCGGTTAGCTTTGCTGATGATTTTGTCACGCTGATGACTCATGTTCATCTTGGAGTCCACTCTGACTCTGAGATCCCTTTCTGCTTCTGTGCTGCTGAGAGGGTCACTTCCCAGCCAGTAGGTGTGCTGGATATTTTTGTGCCCTAGGTGCAGCACTCTGTACTTGTCCTTGTTGTACTACATCCTATGGTGTACTGCCCACTTTTCTAACCTGTCCAGGTCTGCCTGCAATCGTTCCCTACCCTCTGGAGTGCGCACTTCACCCCACAATTTAGTATTGTCCACGAACTTGGACAGAGTACACTTCACACTCACATCCAAGTCACTGATGAAGATATTGAAGGTCCAAGGACTGAACCCTGCGGGAGGCCACTACCCGCATCCTTCCAGGTCAATACCAACCTGTCTACTACCATTCTCTGGGTGCGACCGCTAAGCCAATTTGCCACCTACCAGACCAGGTATACATCTATGTCACAACCTCTTAGTTTATTTATGAGAATGGGATGAGATACTATATCGAAGGTCTTGCTAAAATCCAAGAAAACGACATCCTAGCATTCAAACTTATAGGCAGCTGTGCCTCAGAAATATACTGTCTGTGTCAGATACTTTGCTTCAGTGAACTTCCTTCTTGTCAGTTCCTGTTAGACACATGTTCTAATGGACAGTGAATCCTAAGATAGTAGGACCAAATAGATCTGAAGTGGCAACAAGGGAGAAAAGAGTGAAATAAAACGTCTATAAATTCTAAGTAATCAGGATTATTACATGATGGCAAATTCTAGACTCATGTGAGACATAGTTAGATGTATTATTCTGAAGTCAAGTAGAAGGCAGGGTAGATTTGTACCTTATAGACTAACCAAAGTGTATGTGTGTGTGTATACATATATATATACATAAAAGACACACACACAAATATATGTATGTATGTATGTATGTATGTGTATGTGTATGTATGTGTATATGTATATATGTGTGTATAATATACAGACAGAATATTAGCACAGTATCAGAATTTACATAGCACAAGCTTTTGTGGGCTATTGCTCACTTGATCTTGAGCTCATGAAAGCTTATGCTATTTATATAGCATATACATGCTATAAAATGTATATGTATATAGATTTTGGTTAGTTTATACAGTGAAAGTCTAGACTGCAAATTTACCATGCCTTCTCAAACTGGCTGGTGACTCTGTGCATGCTACCTCTCTGGGAGTGTGTCTACATGAGACTCTTTACTGTTCAGTAGCGCAGATTACTCCACAATAAGCATGCACATCTACATGTGCACATGTTTACTGCACAGTAAACTTTCTGCTTGTGAGTAAATTTTCTACCTGCAAGTGCAAGTAGCAAATGTACTTGTGAGTAGTTACTGTGCAGTAGCATGTGTAGATGCCAACCGGGAGCAAATTTGCTCTTGGTCAGCCCTGCCACTAGGGGGCCAGCCTCAGGCTAGACACAGGGCCCCAGGGCTGGGAGCCTCTCTTGCCCCAGGGTAGGGCTGCCTCCATGGCAGCCCCAGCCCCAACCCCAGGCCCTTAAAAGCTTGCAGACAGTCTGAGCCCTGGGGCACATGTGCAGGGAGCCTAGGGCAACTGCTGGCTACTGCTCCCCCTGCACAAGCCATAGGCCAACTGTGCCAGCCTGTCTGTACCCTGCTGCTGCTCCCTGGCACTGCAGTGCTGCAAGGCTGCTAGGACCATGCTGTCCAGCTCTGCAGGGTGCTCCAGGCTCCTGCCAGGCCTGCTAGCACCTGGGCTCAGCTGCAACCAGTTCCTGGCCACTGGGCCCAGCTCCAGCTGGCTGCAGGCAAGCCCCAGCAGCCTGGCTGGACTCTGCAGGTACTGTGGGGCATCACATCACTGCACAGATGCTAGTCCTGTGCTGTGCCTCTGCTCTGGGTGCTGAAGGCAGCTGCCCAGGCCCAGCAGCATGGGGATAACCATGCAGAGGCCTAGAGAGCTGGTGCAGGAGCTGAGATGGCTTTATTGCTGATGCCACTTGCTGCCTTCTGGGGCTCCAACTGGTCACAGAAGGAGACTGGCCACCTCATGGCATTGTGGGGTGAAGCAGAGGTGCAGAAGCAGTTTGCATGGGGTGGAAGCTCGAACGTGCATGTGTATGAGGGGCTGTCAGGCCGAATGCGGGAGCATGAGCATGACCAGTTGGCGTGGCAGTGCTGCATAAGGTTAAGACCCTGTGTGCACAGTGGATCACCACCACTGACCAGAACCATTGGTCAGGGAGTACCAGAAAGTCCATGCCCTTTATATGGCAACTGGATGCCATCCTCATGACCTGGGACGCAGGCCACAGCTGTGCTGTGTACTGCAGCACGGGCAGCCTGCCCAAGTCCCTGCTCTGGCTTAGCACCTGCAGTGATGTGTCACTGGGGGAGGGCCCCTCAGGCCACCAGCAGACTGTCCCACTGAGCTTCCCACCCCCTGTGTCCTCCAGCAGCTCAGGTAGCCTGGGCCAGTACCTTCCCTGACAGCTCTGTGATCTCAGCTCCAGCCACAAGGTGCAGCTGACCATACCACCACCAGCCACCGGCAGCACCAGTTCCTTCTCGGGGTGGGGGGGGGAGAGAAGCAGAGGGGCTGCCCAGGAAGCTGCATGCCTCAGGTCCAGACTGGATGGTGACCACATCGGAAGACCGGCTGGTGGATGCACAGACATGGTGGGTGGTGGACATTGCCTACCAGAATAGGTGGTAGGCGGAGGATGTCACCCTCCAGGATGTGTGGGACTGACATGAAGAGGTGTGGGACCAGGCTGACCAGGAGTACAGGGCGCAGCTCCTGGCGCTGGAGGAGCAGCATGTGGAGCATGGAGGCAAAATGGAGCAGCTGTCTCACTGCAGCCTTTGCCTCCCTGTGCCATGGCTGCTCCAGCCTCTGACCCTGGCAGCAATGCCCAGCACCCCGGGCTCCTGCAGGCCATGTGCAGCAGCAGGCTGCGCTCATGGCCAGGATAGTCAGTGGAGGTTATGGAGGATGACTGCCGAGTGCTGAACACCATCCTGATCCAGGCAGTCATCTTTGTGCCACCTGCTGCCCTGCCCCTGACCATAGACCTGCCTGGCTCCTGGAAGCTGGCTGCCACCTAGCAGCAGGTCTCCCTATGGTCCTAGGCAGAGGTGCAGTCCTGTCTCCAATGGCCAGGAGCCCCTGCTCCAGCCCCCACCCATGGTCCTCCATCTGGGCTTAGCCCTACTGCTTGCCCCAGCCTGCAGTGGGGCCAGGACAATGTGCTGGTCCTGCTGACCTTGGCCACTGGCGGTTGGAGAGGGAGCCACGCACACCAGGGGAGCAGCAGCTACCATCACCCCTGGGCAAGTCTTCCATTTGCCAGGCTCACCATAGCATGTGTACCATGGGGGCATGGCCAGTGGCTGAGGTGCTGGCTGCCTGTCCCCAGGCTCTGCCCTCTAGGTGCTCCCATCCCACGATCCCCCACCCCAGGAGGGCACACACAACCGCAGCACTTCACTTGTTGTAAATAGTTTGCATGGGGAAGAGGGTATTTTATTGGTGGTGGGTGGTGTAGGTGGTGGAGGGGCTCTGTTGTTGGCGAAGAAGGGGAGATGGGCTCTGTTGTTGGGGAGAGAGTGGGGAGGAGGGGTCTACATTAAGGAGGCTGAATATTTTGTAGCATGCTGCCATGGCATTGTATTTTATTATCAATACATACTTCTAGACATTATTTGGACAATAAATATGCTTAAACTGAGTGAATAAAACAAATATTAATGTGCCTGACCCCTATGTTAGATGGTTTATGGCCATGAAGGGCTTCTGAAAAGCAATGCTCAATCTGACCCAATCAGAGAGAAAATCAGAATCCAGGAGGTGCCTGGACACATTTCCTTTGGCTGTTGCTTAGCACGTAAATACATTCATTTCTTTTAGAGATAAAATGAGAAATGCTTTGGCCTTTGGACCAGCCTTTTTCAGACCAAGGGGTTTAAAGTCAAGGTCTTAAATCCATAGTTAGGCACTTACATAAAAGTTAGCTCTTTCAGACATATATGCTAATGAGAAGATGGAGACAAGCCCAGAGTGAGGAGAATCCTCCAAGGAGAAATGGTGGAAACAAGTCTGGACAACTGATTGAAATGGAAAAGCTGACATATGTGAAAGAAAACCAGACTTTCATAACACCACCTGCTCAAGGCTTTTATTTTTCAAACTTTGTAAACAGCAGAGGCTTCCTTTGAAGACAGACTTAAGTTCAAATGAGCTATAAATATTAATTACATTTCTTTTCAGTGCAGTAACATATTCTGAACTCTGACATTTGTGGTATCCTTTACCACGCTATTACCTTTATAATACGTATGTGTTTCCTTCATGTTGCCAAACTGCAACTGCACCCAATTATGACTTTATTAGGCTTATAAGAAACACTGTGGACAAAGATCAACAGAGCTGCAGAGAACAGAGCAACTCATTATCTGCATAATGTCCCTGATTATGGACAGTTAGACATAGTGATTATAGACTCTTTTATATTATATATTTCTTTTAAGAATTGGTCATGTGCTAATGATGGGACAGCAATAACATCCTTAATTATAACTTTTATGAGATTTCCTCACTGTCCCATGATTCTGAGCTAAATGAAACCGTGAGTGGCTGATAAAGCAGCGTCAAGCCCCTTTGAAGGACATTGCTAACTGCCTGGGTCAAGTCACTTCCATTTCTGTCATTCAGTTTTTTATCAGCTGAAAAACTATGATAATGATACTTTACCTGACATGGGCGTTGCACAGATTCATTCATGTTTGTAAGCCCACTTGGAACACATAAGATACCATAAACATCAAGTATTAATTATCACTCTTATTACTGAATTTGCTTTGCCAAGAGCAATGAAGCAGCATTTGCGCTGATTGTAGTTATTTACCTTCACTTGTGCCTGTGCAAGCAGACTGGAAACAGCAGGAAAATGTCCTGAAAGATGGTTAAACCAGTGCTTGAGTAATCTCTTAATCTGGGTATGTGAGAGACCATATCAGACATTACATCTCATTTTATGCACATAAAGATTTGGATTGCAGGAGTGGTTTTTTTTGTTAGAATCCAAATAAAAATGTGTGTTTAACTGACTCGGAAAACCGCTTTTGATCAGTCATTGCTTTTAGTAAGCATTCCCAGTGCTTTCTGCCAGTAGAGAAAAAGCCTTACACATAGAATTAGATCTCTACAAGTTTTATTTTCATGTTTATTATTGTATGTTGTCCAATAATGATGTAACTTGAGACTAATAGACAAAAAAAATGTTCTTGCGGTGTTTTAGTAACTACTAATTATCACACAGACAAGATACTTTGACATTTGGTGAAACATTGCAGTGGGGGATATCAGTGGAGCACTTAATCTGGAGTTCTTTATACACCTGAAACTCACTTAATATAGGGTAAATTCTGGGTATTCAGAAAATGGGAGATTGGTGTGAGTGAACTGTATGGCCTTTAAACAGGGAAAGTACAAGGCTTCAGTTTGTGAGGATGGGAACAAGGAACCATATCTGTTGAATGTTTAGGTACCTAGAAGTTAGGCACCAGAACACACAAATTTTAGGCAGTTGTGGATCCAGGATGCAGCAAAGTGGGAAGGGGGAGTGGGGGTGGCAGTGCTGCACCTGTGCATGCCTCTGCTGGCTGAGACCAGAGCTCTCTGTAGTGAAGAGGGATGTGACTACACTACTACATCCCTTTAAATATGCCCCTGCTTTTATAGGTGCCTGAACCATGGAGTGGAGTTTAGATTTCTGCATTAGATGTTTAGGCTCCCTACACTGGTCCCAGCCAATGTATTGAGCAGGGAGATGTTTGAAATAAACACACTTAACATGCAGCCACGAAGCTGGTATGGAGCACCTGAGGACACAAACTGGGTCAGCCTTCAACCACACTGCACTACTATAAAAAGTGACTTGCATTAATGTAATTTACCTTGGGATATGCTCAATTGGTGCTGGACTACAGCAACATTGCTTCACACTCTCCTGAAGTAGAGAAGTTCTGAAAGCGATCTGAATTTCATGTGGTCTGAGCTCCCACAAAACCCACTGTAGTGGGTTGGAATAATGGATAATCATAGAGTGTAGGACCAGAAGGGGCTTTCTGGGATATTAAATAAAATAAAAAAAATACCTTTCAAGTCCTCTGCATCTCTGGTTATCAAGCATTTATTTAGATACCTGACTATAGGTTACCCAAAGACTCTTGTCTGCCTATGTCCTTAGACCAACACAGCTACAACCTATACCCCTGACTATAGATTAAGCACTCATGTATAGAGTTCTTGGCACATGAAAATGGGCTGACCTCTTTATTTTTGTTTTCAGTGGGAAGTCAAATGCACGAACAACCTGATGTGAAAGTCTAGCCAACAATATGACTGCACAACTGTGGCCTTCCACCCAATCCCCAAACAGTGTTCATGTGAGACTGACCTAATCCCTGAACATACTGATGCCTGCTGGCTGCTCAAATTAGCTTTATGGAAGCAGAAGACTCTGTACTTATTTCAAAAACACCTTTAATTAATCTGAATTGTAATTACCAGATGTAAAACACTCTCCAGCAGCAAGCCTGTGTGTGAAGGTATGCAAGATGAACCCATGAATTTGTTGACTACAAGAAGAATCATGTCGCTTATGCTGTTGATTACATATAATTTGAATTTAAAGGACATACAGATGGAAAGGTGAAAGAGCTAAAAGCTCAACTCAGAATGAAATTAATCATCACTATTCAGTCATCTTCACAGCAGGCATCAATTGTCAAGGGCTGTTTTTTTAAAATACACCCTCAGAACTGAAAATTACTTTAATTAGATTAGATTGCTGTAACACATCTGCCTCAATGTGGTCTCGTCCATGCAGAACCAATTAGTACCTCATTCCATCACAGTTATCAAGAGAGGAAAAGTAGGGATAAAAGGGGGAGAAGAGGGCTCAGATGTGGTTAATTTTTTTTTCTTGGTCACATTTGACACTGGCTTGACAGGTAATTTTTGTTTTTCTTAAACATTTAAGATAGAATTTTAAAAAATACTTCATGTTGACTCCTATTTCTGTTCCTACTGATGTTAATGGGAGTTTTACCATAGACATCAAAGGGAGAAGTTAGGACAATGCTTAACACTTTTGAAATCCTGCCCAGTTTTATTTTTTGCAAGTAAAACATTTTATTACACTGTGCTGTGCCTTCAGAGTGTCAATGGGGCAGTGCAAGAGGAGGGGAGCAAAGCTACTGTTGTTCCCTCTGTATTATCAGCTGTTCTGAAGGCTGAAATGAACCTAAATTATACAATTTGCAGGGTGCTCTAAGGGTGAAGTCACACATTACACATAGACCAGATATGGGCAAAATGGGAGATCCAGCCGGTGGCCAGACTCCATTTCCCAGCAGCCCATACCCACATTGCTGTGGCCGGCTTCCATTTATGCCTCCAATATTAGTGTTTTTAATTGACAGCAATAGTGGAAAGTATCTATTTTTTAGCAGAACAGCTTTCTCTGCATATGCAACAACTTTTAGTAGTCCGAGATTAATTAGTAATCATTTCATTCAGATATTGCCTAGTATTTTTTCAAGATGAGATAATTGCCCCCAAAGTCTCTGGGTTAGGATCAGAGGGGAGAGCAACAAAAGGTGATGTGGTGGGTGCCTGCTATAGATCACAAGACCGGGAGGATAAGGTGGATGAGGCTTTTTTCAAACCTCTAGTGGCAACTTCCCAATAATAGGCCCTGGTTCTCATGAGGGACTTCAGTCACTCTGACATCTGCTGGGAGGGCAATATAGCAGTGCGCAGGCAATCCAAGAAATTTTTGGAGTGTTGGGGACAATTTTCTGGTGCAAGTGTTGGAGCAGCTGACTAGGAGCCATGCTCTTTTTGACCTGCTGCTCACAAACGGGTAGGAAGTGGTAGGGAATGTAGTAGTGGATGGCAACAGTGACCATGAGATGATTGAGTTCAGGATCCTGAGGAAATGAAGGATGGAGAACAGTAGAGTAAGGACCCTGGACTTGAGAAAAGCAGACTTTGATTTGCTAAGGGAACTCATGGGCAGGATCCCCTGGGAAGCCAGTCTGAGGAGAGGGGTCCAGGAGAGCTGGCTGTACTTTAAGGAAGCCTTACTGAGAGTGCAGGAACAATCCATCCCTATGTGCAGGAAGACTAGCAAGTATGGCAGAAGATCAGCTTGGCTTAGCAGAGAAATCTTCAGTTAACTAAATGACAACAAGGAAGCTTATAAGAAGTGGAAACTTGGACAAACATTCAAACTCCAAATCAGTAGTGTACCCACTGTCCAAAAGTGTAAAATAAGTATTTACTCACTGCTTTAACTGTTCAATGACATCATTATTAATAATTATGAACACATATAAGTAGAGGTTAAAAGTAGTCTACTAAACCCTGGCCATCTTTCCTGCCCACGTGCGGGGGGGCTGGACCTGATGATCTGTATGGTCCCTTCCAAACTATGAAACAACTAGGGAGCAAGAACATTGGTTGGACATGCATGGATGAAGTCAAGCAGGCCAAAGCACAATTGGAGTTGCAGCTAGCAAGGGATATGAACGGTAACAAGCTGGGTTTCTACAAGTATGTCAGTAGCAAGAGGAAGATCAGGGATTGTGCGGGTCCCTTACTGAATGGGGGAGGCAAGCTAGTGACAGAGGATGTGAAAAGGCTGAAGTGATCAATGCCTTTTTCAGCTCAGTCTTCACAGGCAAGGTCAGCTCCCAGACTACTGTACCTGGCAGCGTAGTTTGGGGAGGAGGTGATCAGCAAAAAGTGGTGAAAGAACAGGTTAGGCACTATTTAGAAAAGCTGGATGTATACAAGTGCATGGGGCCAGAAGGGATGCACCCAAGGGTGCTGAGGGAGTTGGTTAATGTGATTGCAGAGCTGCTGGCCATTCTCTTTGAAAAATCCTGGTGACTGGGAGCGTGGATGATTGGGAAAGGGCAACTATAGTGCCCATCTTTAAGAAAGGGAAGAAGGAGTATCTGGAGAACTACAAACCTCAGTCCCTGTAAAAATCATAGAGCAGATCCTCAAGGAATTCATTGCTAAGCACTTGGAGGAGAAGTGGTGATTAGGAACAGCCACCATGGATTCAGCAAGGGCAAGTCAGGCCTGTCCAACTTGATTGCATTCTGTGATGAAATGACTGGCTCTGTGGATGTAGGAAGAGCAGTGGATGTGATATACCTTGACTTTAGGAAGATATTTTGATATGATCTCCCACAACATTCTTGCAAACAAACTAAGGAAGTTCCGGTTGGATGAATGGACTGTAAGATGGATAGATCATCAGGCTCAGAGGGTACTAATCAATGGCTTGATGTCTAGTTGGCAGCAAATGAGGATTGGACCAAAAGAAATCTCATGAGGTTCAATAAGGACTAGTGCAATGTCATGCACTTAGGACAGAACAATCCTACACACTGGTACAGGTTGGAAACTGACAGGCTAAGCACCAGTTCTTCAGAAAAACTGTTGGGAGTTACAGTAGACAAGAATCTGCATATGAGCCAACATTTTGCCCTTTTTGTCAAGAAGTTTAATGGCGTACTGGGCTGCATTAGTAGAAACGCTGCCAGCAGATTGAGGGAAGTAGTTATTCCCTTCTATTTGACACTAGTGAGGCCACATCTGGAGAACTATGTTCAGTTTTGGGCCACCCACTACAGAAAGGATGTAGAGAAACTGGAGAGATTCTAGTGGAGGGTAGTGAAAATGGTTAATGGGCTGGGGAACATGACTTCTGAAGAGAGGCTGAGGGAACTGGGCATATTTAGTTTGGAGAAGAGCAGACTGAAAGAGGATTTACTAGCAGCCTTCAACTACCTGAAGTGAGGTTCCAAAAAGGATGAAACCAGACTTTCTCAGTGGTGGCAGATGACAGAACAAGGAACAGTGATCTCGCATTGCAGCAAGGGAAGTTTAGGTTAGACGTTAAGAGAAACTTTCTTGTGAGGAGGGTAGTAAACACTGGAATGATTTACCCAGAGACGCTCTGGAATCTCCATCCCTGGAGGTTTCCAAGACCCAGTTAGACAAAGCCTTGGCTGCAGGGGCAGCACTAGGGATCCTTGGAGGGGTATACCCACCCCAAAATTTACCTTATTCCCCCACCCTGTAGCCACCCCTCCCAGTGCTGCCCCTGTCCAAGGCCCCTGCCTCCCCCTGGGCTGGTGCTGCCCACCCTGTAAAGCTGTGCCTGTCCCACTCCCGCTTGCAGCCCACAGAGGTGTGGCACCTTAAGTGGGTGTTGTTAAAAAAAGGAATGTTTGGCCAGAAGATGTATAGTGCAGAGTCCCCCAATTTTCTGTCTAGCCCACCTCATGCTGCACCCCCCACCATCGGGAAGAGGCTGGCATCATCCCTGCTTGGCTGGGATGATCTAGTTGGGAATGGTCATGCTTTGAACAGGGAGTTGGACTAGATGACCTCCTGAGGTCCCTTCCAACACTCATTTTCTATGATACTATGATGGAAACCCAAGGAAAGAAGTTTTAACAAGAGGCTATTGCCAAGTTCTTTCTCACTCTTTCCCTTTGGGAGTGTAGGGTTTGCACCTCTGTCAAATAAACAGGAATTCTTCCCCAAGGCCTATAGATTAGTGAGAGAAGAGCATCTCTGATGGTTTGAGAGAGATTGGTCTTCTCTCCCACTTACATTTTTTACCTGGTCTGAGGGTAGGAACATGAGAGCTATTACTATTTAAATGTCAACTTCATTTAGTTTTGTATTTGTATGGAGGAAAGTCAGCTTCATGAGCAAGGAGAGGTAGGTAGCTCAGATGGGCAAGACAGCAAAGTGAGTGGGGATACCAGTAGCCTTTGGCATGGCACTGTAGGAAGTATGCTTGCTTGGAAGGATGAAAAAAAGAGCCTCATTTGAGGTGTTTTAAGAAAATCTTGACTTTCACTGAGAAATATACACATGATCAAGGAATAAGGGTCACCAAGAGTCCTCCCTCATGGAGTTTTATTTGAGATTTTTTGCATGAGATATTAAGTTGCTGATCTTCAGGATTCTACTATCTTGTGTAACCTGGATCTGGCAGTTACTATTGAAAACTGGTTTGCATGGTACTGGGGCCCCAGTTTTGGTATACCACATACTAGGTTTAGCTACCAGTCCTATGCAAAGAAAAGTACTCAAAGGGTAGCACTGATATTTTCTCCTGGCTTGTAAGGAACAAAATGGCCAAACATACAAGTTAAGTTATTTGACTATTTGGATCTTACTTGGGTCAAAGATGAGTTTACAAATTATTATTTTGGTCATTGTTGGGCCTGCATTGATCACCTCCTTTTTAAATTAGGCATCATTGTTTGTTTTCTGCTAGTAATATTTTTGTCACGAGATTTTATGGCATTATAATTTATTTCATGCATTACAGTTTCCCAAGCTGCTTTCTTTAGTAAGTGCTGTTTATTCTTAGTAATTTCTACTGTGTACCACTTCAAGATAAAAATCTCAGTATTACCTGTATACACAGGAAACAGCAGATTGATATCACAGATGCAAAAATAAGATAAAAATAATCTTTATTTATGTAACAGTATATTTGAAGGATTAAGATGTAAGAAGAATACAAGAAAACACGTTCAAAAAAGTTCAGCAATCCCATAACATAATAGCATGGGGTCAGGGTTTCCAAGGAGACCAGCCCCAGCAGTGCTGGCAGGGCATGCAGCTGGGCAGAGAGATGCTCTGGGGTTGGGATCTTGCAGTGGTGACAGCGTGGTCCAGAGCCAGGGCATAGCTGCGATCCACTGCCTGCATGACCCAGGCAGGGATGTTCAGGCAGCAGATTGCAACTCTGCACTGGCTCCAGACCAAGCTGTCAGTGCTGCGAGATCCCAGCCCCAGCCCTGGAGCAGCTCCCTACCCAACCATCTGCTCTGCTGGGGCTGGTTTAGAAACCCTGGCCCCATGCTGTAATGGTACCACTGCTGATGGGGTCTCCTTGGAAACCGGCCACAGCAATGTGGGTATGGGCTGCTGGGAAATGGAGTCTGGCCACTGGCTGGATCTCCCATTTTGCCCATATCTGGTCTATGTGTAATGTGTGACTTCACCCTTAGAGCACCCTGCAAATTGTATAATTTAGGTTCATTTCAGCCTTCAGAACAGCTGATAATACAGAGGGAACAACAGTAGCTTTGCTCCCCTCCTCTTGCACTGCCCCATTGGCACTCTGAAGGTACAGCACAGTGTTTCACTCAAACAGTGAGATATTTATGTCCTTAAGAAAAGCATTTAAAATAATCCTTTAGCCCTTCTCTCTCAATCTTCTCAAAGTATCATGATAAGAATATGCTTTGGTGCCATAAAAGTAAAAGTAATTGCAAGAAAGAAACACAGCCCATGCTCACACTCTAGCCTTCCCATGAAGCTGCTTAATTAATTACAGTTTACCCTCACCACTCTGGTTCTACCAAAAGATTTTCTTTTGTTAGCTCTAGGCAGGATATGCACTCAAGCGGAAATTTGTGTGAAGGAGCTTAAGGAGCTTAAGCCTGTAAACATCATTTCTGCCCTACCTGGGAGTGTTGCACTGTTATAAAACAACTTTAATTACAGGCAACATAAAAAAGATACCATCCCTCCAACGACAACTTTTTTGAACACAGCAAGATCAAACTTACTCCTTTGCAATCAAAACAAATGGGCCGTTACAAGGCATTTTATGGTTTAAGACATAATACTTTAAAAAAAAAAAGGAAATGTCTCAGAAAATCTGGTATGGAAGTCCCTTTTTGGGTCACTCAAGAAGTTAAGAGTTTGGAAAGTGCCCTGTATAAGGACTTGTACTCACCCCTATAAATGAGTCTGTATGTAGTTGTGCTTCTCAGCTTTATAGTGCTTCAATACATTCAGGAATATTGTCCCAAACCTAAGCTTGATAGCCAAATTCCCTGAAACACAGGGAATTTTCAAATTGTTTTTATTATGGTATTTAACAGCACAGTTACAGAAGCATCTATATAACTTCCAATGAGGGATCAGGGCCATGTTGTATTCAGTGCTGAACAAGCAAACAGTAAAAGACCATGCCTGCCCCAAAGAGTCTGCAGTTTAATTTAAGATAAGGCTCAAAAAGCTGGTTTAACAAACACTAATGGTATCTCTTTATAGTGATTACAAGACTGCATGTGAGAAAAAAGCTTGATCCACTCACTTTTCCTTTGCATGTGTTAAAATGTGATTTAGGTACTTTTTGGTTCATGACCATAGATTTTTCTCAAGATCTCAGGCTGGCTTCCTCCTGAGAGTAGCACTGGGCCTACTTGGCATGTTTGTTTAGTATGTGGTGTATGTGGAGAGGAAGCAAGTGAACCTGTTCTTTTTTTCTGGCAACAGTCTCAGGATGGCTATGGAGACGATACAAATGTATCCTAAAAGTGAAGAGGCAATATGGATGAAGGTAGCATTGAAGAGATCATATTTTCACCTTGGGCAGCCAGTATACAAAAAAACCCAAGAGATTCCCTGAATGGGGAAAATTGTGACCAAAATCCAGAATGGCCACTAAAATCAAGATTGAGCAGACTACACAGGCTGGGAATTCTACCAGCAGAGCAGAAGTCCTAGATTTCAGATGGGCAGACTTTGGTAAATTCAGGAGTCTAGTTGGAAAGGCCTTTTGCAACCAGCAATTGGATGACTTGGGAGCTCATGAAGGATGGTGCTTCCTTAAGGAGACTATTCTCACTGCTCAAAAAGAGGCCATCCCCACACAGTCAAAAAGAGGGAAAGGAGCCAAGAGACCTGCATGGCTCATCAGACACATTAGGGAACTTCTCAAAAAGAAAAAAGAAAGGTACATGCAGAGATGACATGAGCAGGGTGCAGGGCCTGGCACAAATCAGCCTGTGTGGGGCCCTGCCCTCACATGCCCCGGACACAAAGAAGCCGGTGGCAGATTTGGTGGCAGGGGGGAGGGGATGCCGAGTGGTTGGATGTGAAGCCGGTGGCAGTGGCACTGAGTTGTTGTGGCCCCTCTGTCTGGTTCTGCAGGGCCCCCCAAAGCATGGGGCCCAGGGTGCTTGTCCTGACTCGACCCCCCACTAAGGACAGCCCTGAGTACATGCAATGGAAAAATGGTTCAGCATCCAGAGAAGAGTACACTCATGTGGCTAGGGTATGCAGACATGAAACAAGGAAAGCCAAGGCATGCATGGAAATCAAGCTGGCAACCAAAATTAAAGATAACAAAAAATCCTTCTATAGGTACACATAGAGAGCAAGACAAAATTAAGCTCCACTGTGGCACCCCTACTGAACGTGGAGAGGAAGTCCACAGTTGACCCCCATGAAAAGGCAGAGCTCCTTAATTCTTACTTCACATCAGTATTCCTGAAACCAGGTGACAATTCGTCACCTCTCCAGAGGTGCAGAGAATACAGCAATGACAGCAGTCCACATAAAATCAGTCCCAAACAGGTGAAGATACTCTTAGATCATATGGATGTTTTCAAGTCGGTTGGGCCAGATGACCTGCATCCAAGAGTGCTGAAGGAACTGGCTGAGCTCATAGCAGTGCCTTTAGGCTGTTTGAAGAGTTGTGGAACTCAGCAGTGGTCCTGAATGACTAGAAGAGGACTAAAGTGGTACTCATCTTTAAGAAAGGAAAGAGGGATGACCCTGATAACTATAGATCAGTCAGTCTGACTTTGGTCCTGGGAAAAATCTTGGAAAAAATTGTCAAGGAGGCCATCAACCACAAGGTCACAACTGGTGGGATACTGAGAAACAGCAAGCATGGCTTTGTTGAGGGGAGGTCATGTGTAAGAAACCTGGTGTCCTTTTATGACCAGGTAAATAACCAGCTGGACATGGGACAGGTGCTGGACATCATCTACTTAGATTTCAGCAAGGCCTTTGATACTGTTTCCCATAAAATCCTCTCAATTAAGTTGGAGAGTACTGGCCTAGACCAGGCTACAGTAGGATGGGTTGGCAACTGGCTCAGTGGCTGACCCAAGCGAGTGGTAATTGATGGGGTGGCCTCATCTGGGAGGGCGATCTCCAGTGGTGCCTCCCAGGGATCAGTGCTTGGGTCTGTGATCTTTCATGTCTTTATCAATGACCTGGATGAGGGGGTGAAAAGCACAATGATTAAGTTTTTGAAGGATAACAAGCTGTGGGGACAAGTGGGCCTGTCTGAGGACAAGACAAAGATCCAAGATGACCTTGACAGGCTGGTCCTATGGGCTGAAAACAATCAGATGAGGTTCAACAGGAACAAGTGCCGGGTCCTTCATCTTGGTAGGAAAAACCCTCACCATATCTATACGATGGGTGGTGGTCCACTGGTTGGACTGCATCCAAAAGGGATCTGGGGGTGACAGTTTACCAGAGGATGAATATGAGCCACCAGTGTGATGAAGTCACCAATAGAGCAAATAGGACTCTGGTGTGCATCAGCAGATGTGTTGCCAATAGATCTAGAGAGGTGCTCCTCCCCCTCTGTTTGGCATTGGTGAGGCCACAGCTGGAGTACTGTTTCCAGTTCCAGGCACTGCACTTCAAGAAGGATGTGGACAAGTTTGAAAGGGTGCAGAGAAGAGCCACCCACATGATCAAGGGCCTGGGGGATAGGCCTTATGAGGAAAGACTTTGGGATCTGGGTTTGGTCAGTCTGAGTAAAAGAAGACTGAGGGGTGACTTGATAGTCACCTACAAATACATCAAGGGAGAACACCAGGATCTGGGAGAGCAACTTTTCAGAAAGCACCCCCTGGGAGGATGAGGACCAATGGGCACAAGCTAGTCAAGGAAAGTTTAGGTTAGACATATGGAAAAACTTCTTTTCCGTATGCATGACTAGAATCTGGAACACACTTCCAGCAGAGGTGGTGCAGTTGCCATCCCTGGTGGTGCTCAAGAGGAGGATGGACAAGCACCTTGTTGAGCTCATTTGAGCCCAATTACCTCCTGCCCATGGCAGGGTACCAGACTTGGTGATCTTACAGGTCCCTTCTGGTCCTTCTTTCTATGATCCTATGTTTCTATACAACTGAAGGGAACAACTGAACCCTTAGAATGTGCTTTTTCCTAGATTAGTGGCCATTCTGGATTTTGGTCACAATTTTCCATATTCCTTTAAGTTTCATGATTACTAAGCCAATGACTTAGACATTTGTTTGCTATTTAAATTGCTGTGAAGTAAAGATGGATGACTGGAACCATTTTTCCAAAACCTCCTTCTCTTATTTTTCAGTGGCCACTGTGGCAGAAATGCCACCGTTGGTGCCCCTCTCCAGAGATCTGTCTCCACCAGCCTGAGAGGCTGGTGTTGAATCCCTCAGGGCGGGGATCTCCCACCTCGTCTACATGACAAAAGCCTGGTGCCTGGGAGGTGGATACTCCGGTCACCTGGGCAGGGGGGAAAGGCCCGGCCCTGTGCACGGGCCCAGGTAGCCAGGGATGCTTGGTAGATTGGTTGGCTTGTGGCCAGTATTGGCAGCTTCGATTGGACTGGGCTGCTGAGGTCAGAGAGGTGATAAAAGGGCCTGGTCCAGGAAGAAGGGCAGCCTTTAGCCATGCGGTCATCCAGGTGAATCTGAAACTAGCTCTCTCCTCATCACCGCATGCTCCAAGAGTGACCTGCCTCCAGAGGAAACTCCAACCACCTCCGGATGATGCGTGTGAGTAAGCTACTCGAGATCCGATTAGATATTTAGCTTACAGTAATTCAGATGCGTGTTTAAACGGCTACCTCAGCCACCCTGGTTTGCTCTATGGGATTCCTCTGATATTCCTCTGATATTGTTCTACCTTTTACCCTGTTTCTGTACTACCCCCTGTAATCAATAAAGTTCTCCTTTGTGACTGGTGTGGGAGACTTATTGAGGGGTGGGTCTAAATTATGCCAAGGAGGCCCCTTAGGTTTGCGGACTAAGGGAGGCTTCCCTAATCAGCCCCTGACTTGGGAAGTGCCCCAAGTGCTTATATTGGGTCTTGTACCTATTGGACTATCAGGCCTGTGTTCTCCAAGGTGCACAAAGCCAGAATTGAGTCCAGAGCCTTGGATGGTGGCAGCGGGAACCCCAGGCTAGCGGGTGTACTCCAGGGAAGGGGTCGGCCGGACGTGAGGCACCCCAAGGGAGGCCCTCGGAGCCTGGAAGGTGGTCAGGCGCAGGGAGGTGGGCGGCTCAACGCAGGAGCGCCCCCTACTGGCCCGCCACAGCCACATCTACACATGTGTTTTATTGTGGACTAGACTAATCAGCTGCAGAGTAAAGTGTCACTGACTACATGTGCAATGGTATTAGGCTACAGTAAACTAATTTACATTGTAGTAAGATAGTGCTGTTGGGTGCAATACTATTTTATGCTGAGATAATTTATTGTGATTAAACACACTTGTAGACACTGACCGTGAGCATAAATTATGCCTGGTCACCCAGCCAGCTGGGGGCCATACTTCTGCTTGCCACATGGCTCCATACTTTCAGCACCCTCATGCCCCAGCCAGCTCCTCCGCCACCCAATACCACTAGCTGGAGCCCAGGTCATGGTGTAAACTACTCAGATTGCTGCTGTCCTCAGCACACTGCTCCAGAGTTTACTGCTTCACACTAATTGCACATGTAGATGCATCTGCTTATACAAATAATAAAATAATCTGGATCTGAACTTCCCACAGGTCTGGGCTTTGTAAATCCAAAAATTTGCCTGACAAGAGTTTACAAAACCAAGTATTCTCCCAAATCATGCACTTGTGCTTGTTTTGGAGGGGGTATAAGAAAACTTTTTATCTAACCTCCCTCAATGCATGTGCATTCCTGTGTCTGCATACACATACACAAAAGAAACATTTTGGTTCAACTAAACTAAAATTCAATTGTAAGAACCCTTCCTAGCTTTTGAAAAATGAAATACAAAAGCTGGTCATATTAATTTATAACTGCACATTAGATTTTTTAGGTTAGAGCTAGCCAACTGGCAGCCAAAGGGTCACATGTGGCCTGTGAGGGGTTTTCATGTGGACCGCAGGCTTCCACCCAGCTGCCACTGTCCATATTGTTCCAGCTGCAGGAGCAATCGGGGTCTTGGAGTTCCTCTTTCTTCTCCTGGGTTCTGCTACCTGACCCAGCCCCAGAAGCTGGAAAGGAGGGTTGTGGTGAAATGTGGCACAGCTTGTGGTACTGGGGTAACCAGCTGCCTGGAATGGCTGGCTGGTACAGTGCCATGGGGGAGACTTCAGGGAGCTGCAGGTGAGGCAGGGTGCTGTGCCTTGTATGAGGTGCAAAAAGGTGGTGTGCCTGAATGCATAGAGTGCGGCAGGGTTGGGGAACATCCACTCACCTCCGTGTTTGGTGCAATGATGTGGGGGATGCTACATGCAATATTCTGTGCCTGTGACCCCCACTAGTGGGGACTGCAAGGTGTGAAGGCCCTGCTGCTGCAGCCTATGGAGCATGTGGCCCCCTGCCACATAAAAGGTGGACAGTCTTGTTATAGGTTATTCCTATTCCAGATGTAATGCTTATAATTTGATGAATTTATACCAGGGATTAATTAGGCTTTTACATAGCTGTCTCTATGCAAGAGAAAGGTGTTGGTTGTAGGGAAGGGAAGGATTTGTGGGTTTGGGTGGGAAGCCACAGCTCCTCTGTGGGGAAGGAGAATGAAGGCTTGAGGGGGAACATTGTGGGAGTGGGGAGCAGGTCTGTAATGGGGGCAGGAGGAATGTGGGAATAGGGTTTCTGTCTGCCCAGGACCCAGATGTGAGTGGAGATTTGGGAAGCATAGTCAGGATGGAGTGGGGGGATGGTCTCCTGGGCAAGAGGCAGGGGTAAGTGGCATATGGTAGAGTTTTTGAGGATGTCATTTGGGGAGTTTGCTTTTGTTGCATATCTTTTGGGCTTTATTATATGCCACCCTAAGTCTTTTCATAGGGTGGCATATATATCTACTATATATGAAATACATTCATATTATGATCTGTATTTTGTAAAAGCAGCACAATATGAAAACAAAGGGTGTGACACCATGAACCAAAGCCAATACTGTTGAAATTCCCCTCGGCAGTTACCTCAGGGATGAATTTGTCTCCTGGAATCAAATAAACAAATCATTCATCAAGACTATATCCCTTGCTGTACAAGAGAAGGTATCTGCTTGTCTGTCACATGGTTTAACATTAAGGACCAAATTGATCTCTGGAATAAATAAATTTCTTTAAAGTAGAGTTATACAAGGCATGAATGTAGCTTGGGATTTTCACAGAATAAATAACAACAGTATGCTATATATCTGAGTTTCACTAAAAATTGGAAGGAACCATCTTAACTGCTGACCATTTCAGTTGTCACTGACAGCCAGCAGCACTCCTCATGGTTGGATTGTTAATCCTGGGACTACAGATTTAACATAAACAGCATAGGCAGTCTGTCTGAATATTGCAAATGAAACCACTTTAGGATATTTTTGCTTTTTCCTGGTTCGGTGCAATTTTTCTTTCTCTATCACGAACGGCCATCTGAGCTGATTATATAACAAGCACTTGGGACTGTGAGAACAGGCCAGTGGGGAAAGAACTTTAAATATACATTGAGGTCATTTATCAAGTAGATGTTTTCCCTTTAATGTGCTATCCCTTTACATAACGGATCTAACACAGCTGAGTGGATTTATACTTCTTCAATTAGCAATCAAGCCTCTCCATATGCATGAGTGTTGGGAATCAATATCCACTGAGTCAACTGCTTCCTATAATGATACAAATAAAACAAGAGTGACAGAAAAGTAAGTGCCTATGGAATTTCATTAAAAAAAATCCACATGCGAGTCTAAGTGAAAGTGGGGGAGATCAGCTTGTATGCTAAGGACAAGTAATGGGCTTACATATCACTTCAATCCCAACGAAATCCCTCTCTAACAGTTTAAATCAGTTCATAATTTTTGTGCTGGCCTTCTGCACACAAGAGAATTTTCCTCAGAGAGCATCCCTTTGCTGCCTGCAAGGAAATGGAAGATCATTTTTTAGTTTTTCTTGAAAGTCCAGCTATAAACCTTTGTCTTAACCTCTTATGTTAAAAAATGCAAAGCAGAAGCAGGAATGCTGACACAAAAATAAGCTAAGGATGCTTTGTAGAACCTGCCTCCCCAGCAAGCACACACAGGAAAAGTCACATGCCTGACTATAGATTTAAAATATGAGACTGAGAGTCATCTTTTAAAAAAAAACACCTACTTATTCCAGTGTTTTCCCCAGATAACAGACAGGAAAATGTTAGTATTTCTGCCACAGTGAGCTGTAGGGATGTAGCACTCACTCAAAAGCTTCAGAATCATTAGTCCTCACTGGTGTACCTGGGATGTCTTTTCTTAGGTTATTCAGCAAGCAGCAGTGCACATCTACTCCAAAAAAGTTTCCATCTTTCACTAGTTACTGCTCTGGTCTTTCTTAAATTAAATCCTGTAGGCTGTTTTATTACCTCTAATATGAGTAATGAAGTCAAACTACTGAAAGAACGATTAACCATTTTTAAGAGTGGGTGTGATAATGAATCCCACCCTGAATTAATGAAATTGATATGGTTGGTCACAGCTGCTTAAGTAAGCTAGCAAGGCTATCCTTTCTATTATGAAGAATGAGATAAATCAAGGAAGGCTTGCAAATTTCTATACAAGGTCTAGTGAACGTAACTTCTGCCACTGAACTCTAACACTTCCTGGGTCTGGAGGTGCTAGGAAAAACAAATATATTTGTGTTAATGGAGTTTTCTTTCAAGGTTTCATTCTTCTCAGCTTGTAATTAAAGGAGAAAAAAAATGGGTCTGTTTCAACATGTATACCAGCTAATTAAATAATTACCTTACAGCTTGGATTAATGTGGAACACTCATAAAAATCAATAAACTTGGCTTGCTGAAGAGCATATTTCATCAATGAGCTGCTTTCCTCATATTTTTATGCTTTTATCCATTGTGCATCTCTTAGTGGATAAAAGCATGAGGCTGTGGATGAGGCAATATTGCATGCTTTGAAAGCCTTATCACTGCTGGAAATAGCTGGGCACATGGTGATTGTGTTGGTGCATGCCATCCAGATAATTTCAGCTACCTCAGTTAAAGAATTTGCACAACATATAGTTGCCTCAGAGTTCCCTCACAGGGGCCCTGAGGAGTTGTCATGGTTTTGAATATATGATGTTTTACAATTACTGCATGTGGATGTCCAGGAACCGAATGTTCAGTTAGCTTATAAACTCTGAAAAATTAGGGTTCACCAAATTGGGGAAAATGTTTACTAGTTGTACATATATTAATATCTAAAAGTGAACCCTGTGTATGTAGCCTCATTAAAAAGTTCCATGACCAGTTCCAGGAACTGGAGTCACAACACAAAGCACACCAGCTCCACAACTGGTTCGAGACTGGTAGTGTTTGACCAGAGGTTTGTAGTAGGTGTTGAACTGTTTTCTCCTAATCCATTAAAATGTGAGTTATTTCAGAACAAGGTTAAGGAAGATTGGCAGGGAGGTTTAGAGGAGCTTGTATTGCTGCCATCATTATTGTATTTGTCTCGGTAGACTGGCAGGTCTGGAAACCAACATCTCCATGAACAAATAGTTCAGCAAGTTAAAAGAAAGGAATATCTTCATACTACTAAAATGCAGCAATCTTCTTCTGAATATCATTCGGTTGGTTCAGTAGCTCCTGCAAACTCTTTGTACTTACTGTCATCTGGGGATAGTTAATGGCTGCATCTAGTCTGGGTTTCCTGATGTTTTGGTGGAAGTTGTGAGGTTGGAATGACCTGATCTTTCTTGAAAGCCCATTGAGTGTGTATTCCTAACACTGAAGAGGAAAAAAAGCAGGAGCTAATGTTCTGCTAGCTGATGAATTCAGAAAGGCTCATAAATAATGAAACAATAATGAGACAATTGGCCAAAGTCATTCCTTGTGAAATCTGATTAAAATCAATGGAATTTAACCATGGATTAATTAATTCTATTGTATCTGGTATTAACCATTCTGATGCGCAGGAAGACTAGCAAGTATGGCAGAAGTCCATCTTGGCTTAGCAGGGAACTTTTCAGTGAGCTAAAACACAAAAAGGGAGATTAGAAGTGCAAGCTTGGACAAACAAGTAGGGAGGAGTATAAAAGTATTGCTTGGGAATTCAGGGATGAAATCAGGAAGATCAAAGTGCAACTTCTTGTTACCCTTCAAGGGTAACACCCGAGGGTGCTGAGGGAGTTGGCCTATGTGCTTGCAGAGCTGCTGGCCTTTATCTTGAAAATTTGTGGTGATTGGGAGAGATCTCAGATTATTGGAAGAAGGCAAATATAGTGTCCATATTTAAGAAAGAGAAAAAAGAGAATTTGGGAAACTACAGATTGGTCAGCCTCACCTCAGTCCCTGGAAAAGTCGTAGAGCCAGTCCTGAAGGAATTCATTTCTAAACACTTGGAGGAGAAGGTGATTATAGATTCATAGATGTTAGGGTCAGAAGGGACCTCAACAGATCATCGAGTCCGACCCCCTGCATAGGCAGGAAAGAGTGCTGGGTTCAGATGACCCCAGCTAGATGCTTATCTAACCTCCCCTTGAAGACCCCCAGGGTAGGGGAGAGCACCACCTCCCTTGGGAGCCCGTTCCAGACCTTGGCCACTCTAACCATGAAGAAGTTCTTCCTAATGTCTAGTCTAAATCTGCTCTCTGCTAGCTTGTGGCCATTATTTCTTGGAACACCCGGGGGCGCCTTGGTGAGTAAAACCTCACCAATTCCCTTCTGTGCCCCCGTGATGAACTTATAGGCAGCCACAAGGTCGCCTCTCAACCTTCTCTTGCGGAGGCTGAAGAGGTCCAGGTGCCCTAGTCTCTCCTCATAGGGCTTGGCCTGTAAGCCCTTAACCATACGAGTGGCCCTTCTCTGGACCCTCCCCAGGTTATCCACATCCCTCTTGAAGTGTGGCGCCCAAAATTGCACGCAGTACTCCAACTGCGGTCTGACCAGTGCCCGATAGAGGGGAAGTATCACCTCCTTGGATCTGTTCGTCGTGCATCAGCAGATGCATGATAAAGTGCCATTAGCTTTTCTGATGGTTTCGTCACACTGCCAACTCATGTTCATCTTGGAGTCCACTAGGACTCCAAGATCCCTTTCTGCTTCCATGCCACCCAGCAGGTCATTTCCTAGGCAGTAGATGTGCTGGACATTTTTCCTCCCTAGGTGCAGCACTTTGCATTCCTCCTTGTTGAATTAATTGCATTCTGTTGTTTTCTGCCTACTTGTCCAAACCTATCCAGGTCTGCTTGTAGTTGTTCCCTGCCCTCTGGCACGTCCACTTCTCCCCACAGTTTTGTGTCATCCGCAAACTTGGACAGAATACACTTCATTCCCTCGTCCAAGTCGCTGATGAAGACATTGAAGAGTATCGGTCCAAGGACCGAGCCCTGGGGGACCCCACTGCCCACACCCTTCCAGGTTGATACCGACCCATCCACTACGACTCTCTGGGTGCGACCCTCTAGCCAATTCGCCACCCATCGGACTGTGTAGTCATCCAAGTCACAGCCTCTTAACTTGTTTACTAGTATGGTGTGTGAGACAGGGGGCCTCCTCGGGGCCGCGCTCCACAGCCTGCCCACCTGTCTCTGGGCAACTGCCCGCTATCTTGCCCACCACGCCTTTGATGTTAATTGATTCAATTAAGATGTCAATTAAGCGGGAGGCTACCCATTTAGTGCCCCGATGCCAGGGGGCGCTGTCTGCGGCTCCAACCTCCCCAATACCATAGCCCAAGCCTTGCAGATGGCATCATGGTGTTCACATAATCACCGGCCCCACACTGGGCCCCAGAATCTTCCATACAGGACCCCTCTATGATCCTTCTGATCAGGTGGCCTCTCCGCCATCATCCAGGCTACCTAGCCCCCCAAAGCTACTTTCCCTTCTCGGGCATGGTCCCCCCGGGACCTTTGGCCACTAGCCCTGGCCCATCGGGACCCCAGGCCCCTGGCTCTTGGGCATCCCTCACGGTGGGCCCCTGGCCCTTTTGACCCCCTTGGTCCTGGCCCCAGCTTGGGCCAGTCGAAGGTACTCTCTTCTTCGGGCTGGGTTTCTAGCCCCTCACTCTGTCTCCAGGCTCACCATGCTGCTACCCCCTTTCTCCCGGGGCAACTGCAGCACCACGCCCTCATCACTCTCTCTCTCTCTCTCAGGGTCCACCTTCTGGGCCCCTCCACAAACATAGGGTTACCCACTCAGTGGTGGGAGCTAGGGGTTAAGGCGTCCCAACCCGCCTTTCACCGGGGTGATAATTGGCCTGGCATTTCCTGGGGGCTCCCACGCCACTGAGAGCCCCACCAGACCACCCACTCCCAGCAGGGTGCAGTTTCAGGTCATGCCCAGGACCAGGAGCCTCCTTACCAACCCCTTGTAGCTCCCCCTTACCTCCGGGTCATTCTCAGCAGCCCTTCAGCCAGGCAATATTGCTACCTGGCCTCCTACAGCCAAACTGCCTTGTTTATATAGGCAGCCCTTGCCTCAAAATGGCTGCCCTCGTCAGGCACCTGGAGGCTGCCAACTCCAGGCCCTTAAAGTGGCAGGCACACACAGTGCACTGCCACACTGTGGGATACCGTATCGAAGGCCTTCCTGAAGTCTAAGTAAATGACATCAACCCCTACTTCTGCGTCCAGGCGTTTTGTAACCTGGTCATAAAAAGAGACTAGATTAGTCAGGCATGATCTGCCTGCTACGAACCCGTGCTGGTTTCCCCTCAGCATAATTTGTCCTGCCGGGCTCTTGCAAATGTGAGCCTTGATAATTTTTTCGAAGACTTTGCCTAGGACGGAGGTGAGACTGACTGGCCTATAGTTGCCTGGGTCCTCCTTCTTCCCCTTCTTGAAAATAGGGACCACATTGGCCCTTTTCCAGTCCTCCGGGACCTGGCCCATGTGCCACGAGTGTTCAAATATTACCGCCAGTGGCTGCACAATGATGTTAGCCAGTGCCTTCAGTACCCTCGGATGGAGCGCATCTGGGCCTGCCGACTTAAAGGCATCCAGTTCCTCCAAGTGACTCTGCACCAGCTCAGGGTCTACACATGGCAGTCTGGTTCTTTGCTGCTGCCTCTCTACAATCCCAGTGAGATCCTTGTCCTGCCCCTCACTTAGGAACACTGAGGCAAAGAACTCGTTGAGGAGTTCAGCCTTGTCCCCCTTGTCCATCACCAATTGCTCCTGCCCATTTAGTAGGGGTCCTATTCCACCCTGGGCCTTCCTTTTACTCCCTATATATCTAAAAAACAATTTCTTGTTATCCTTAACTTGGGATGCCATCCTCAGCTCCATGGTAGCTTTGGCCCGTCTAACTGCCTCCCTACAAGTGCAAGCAGAGGAGGTATACTCCTCTTTGGTAATCTCTCCCCATTTCCACTTTTTATATGCTCCCCTTTTAGTCCACAGGCTGCCTTGGATTTCTCTGGTCAGCCAAGGAAGCCTCCTGGCCCCTTTCCCTCTTTTTCCTCGCGTTGGGATCATCTCCCTCTGTGCCCGAAGGATCATTTCCTTAAGGCACAGCCACCCTTCCTGGGCTCTCATCTCTTCAAAACTCCTACTCTGCAGTGCGTTCTTGACCAATCGCCTGAGTTCATTGAAATCAGCTTTCCTAAAGTCTAGCACTTTCACCCTACTAGTTACCTTACCCACTCAATGTCTTATGGTAAATTCTATTATTTGGTGATCACTGTCCCCCAGGTGGCTACCAATCTGTAGGTCCCCTACCATATCATCCCCCATTGCCAGTACCAGGTCCAGTAAGGCATTCCCCCTAGTGGGACCGTGTACCTCCTGCGTCAGATGGAGGTCCTGTACGCAGGATAGGAACGTGCATGAACGGTGGGACTTTGCTGTCTGTGTCTCCCAGCAGATGTCTGGGTAGTTTAGGTCCCCCATGACTACCGTCTCCTTAGTTTTTATGGTCTCTGAGAGCTGCCTCAGGAGCCCCGAATCTAGTTCTTCCCCTTGGTGTGGGGGTCTGTAGCAGACCCCTACCACCAAATCCCTTTCTCCTTGCACCCCATGTAACTTAACCCACAATCCTTCTACTTTCTCCTCCTTCAATTCCGTCTCGATGAGGGTCAAAGTATATTGCTCATTGACATAGAGCGCAACCCCTCTCCCTTTCTTCCCCACCCTGTCCTTTCTGTACAGCCTATAATCCTCAATATGTACCACCCAGTCGTGGGAAGAATCCCACCAGGTTTCAGATAGCCCTACTAAGTCGTAGGTGTTTTCTGCAAGCAGGAGTGCTAGTTCATCCTGCTTGTTCCCCATGCTCCTAGCATTAGTATATAGGCACTTGAGCCCTGTGACTGGTGCCTTTGCTGCCCCCCAGCTCTGATTCCCAAAGGGACCCTTATTGCTTACCTGCTTATTGCTTACCTGTGCTGTATTGCTGGCTGCCCCATGGGTTGCAGGTTCCCGATGTTCTCCTTCTTCAGGCTGGGCTGTGCTTGTGGGTGCCACATGGTTTGGTGCTCCACGGCTTCCCCCACCCTCATCTTCCCCTCCCCCCAATGAGCCTAGTTTAAAGCCCGCCGGAGGAGATCCACCAACCTAGAAGAGAACACACGCTTACCTTTGGGGGACAGGTGAAGCCCATCCCAACTGAGCATGTCCCTCGTTGTGATGTGCGGGTCGTTGTCCAGGAAGCCGAAGCCTGCCTCGAGATACCATTGCCGAAGCCGCCAATTGGTCTCTCTAATGCAGTTTTTGTGCTGTCTTCCGTGTCCACTCACTGGTAGGACAGAAGAGAATACCACCTGTGCACCGAACTCCCTCAGCAGGAACCTGTGCACCGAATTCCCTCCTTAGGAACAGTCGGTATGGATTCAGCAAGGACAAGTCAGGCCTGACCAACTTAATTGCCTTCTATGATGAGATGACTGGCTCTTTGGATGTGGAGAGAGCAGTGGATGTGATATACCATGACTTAAGGCTTTTGATAACAGCCTCCCACAACATTCTTGCAATCAAACTAAGGATGTAGGGGTTGGTTGAAAGGGCTGTGAGGTAGATAGAAAACTGACTGGATAATTGGACTCCAAGGGTAGTAATCAATGGCTTGGTGCCTAGCTGGCAGCCAGTATCAAGTGGAGTGCCTCAGGGGTTGGTCCTGGGCCTGGTTTTGTTCAATATCTTTATTGATGACCTGGAAGATGGGATAGAGTACACCCTCCGCAAGTCCGTGGATGATGCCAGGATGGGACTAGTAAATATGTTAGAGGGTAGGGCTAGGATTCAGGGAGGCCTCAACAAATTGGAGGAATGAACCAAAAGAAATCTCATGAGGCTTAATAAGGACAAATGCAAAGTCTTGGACGGAACAATCCCATCCACTGGTATAGGCTAGGGACTGACTGGCTAGACAACAGGTCTGCACAAAAGGACCTGGGGGTTAGAGTGGACAATATGCTGAATATAAGTCAGCAGTGTTCCCTTGTTGTGAAGAAGACTAACAGCATACTGGGCTGCATTAGTAGGAGTGTTGCCAGCAGAACAAGGGAAGTGATTATTCCCTTGTATTTGACACTAGTGAGGCCACATCTGGAGTGCTGTATCCAGTTTTGGGTCCCCCACTACAGAAAGGATGTAGAGTCCAGTGGAGGGCAATGAAAATGGTTAGTGAGTTGGGAAACATGACTTCTGAAGACAGGCTGGGGGAACTGGGCTTATTTAATTTGGAGAAGTTAAGACTGAGCGGGGATTTAATAGCAGCTTTCAACTACCTGAAGGGTGGTTTCAAAGAGAGTGGAGCCAGACTGTTCTCAGTGGTAGCAGATAACAGAACAAGGAGCAGTGGTCTCATGTTGCAGCAAGGGAAGTTTAGGTTAGATATTAGGAGAAAGTTTCTCATGAGGAGGGTAGTAAACACTAGAACAAGTTATGCAGAGAGGTTGTGGAATCTCCACTTTTGGAGGTTTTAAAGACCTGGGTAAAGGAAGCTTTGGCTGGGATGATCTAATTGGGAATGGTCCTGCTTTGAGCAGGGAGCTGAACTAGATGACCTCCTGAGGTTCCTTCTAGCCCTACATTTTTATGGTTCTATGATATAATAGCAGACAGTAGATCAATTTTTCCTAGTCCTCATACCCTACTCCACTGAGATGGGAATTGTGGGAACGGAAATCTTTTATCGACTTATCTAGGAAATGCTGATTTTGTGTATGTGGACTCATACCTAATATCGCTGAAGTTTAGTATTGTAAATATCAGAATGGTATTGTATATCTGGGCAATAACTGGTACTTAGATTTTGGAAAGTGATCGCTTATGAGGATCTATAATTTCCCTTCCTTTTTTTCCACTAATATGAATAATTTATATTTTATCTACCTCATCTCCCTATCTTGCTATCTGAACACTGACATGAATTTTTGAAGAACTGTACAAAAGCACATTCTAAAAAGTAGGAATTGTGATTTAATAGTAGATTCCAAAAACACAAACATTGTACAGTGAGCAGACTTAATCAAGTCATGTGAAAATGAACTTCTGTGAAAACACTTTTGAGGTCAAGAGGCAAAGGCTCTGTTCCACCACTAAAAAAATGAACTGAGAAACTAAACATAGACCACGCACTTAATTAAATCATTGAGCCATTTCAAGAATTGGTTACTAAATAGTCTTGTATTCAAAACAGGAATGGACTTAACTTGAGTGACTGAATCAGAATAGGGTCAGTCTCACAACTGGTAACAGTTGATATAGCTACACTGACTACGACAGTTGAGAATCTGGTCAGGCCTGTCAATGTACAGAGAAAACTTATCACAGTATGTTTTTTCTTAGCATAACTGTTGAAGTTTCTTTATAGTAACTTTAGTCTTTCTTTTTCTTCTAAGAGAATTAAAATAAAGTGTATGTCGGATTGATGAATAGTGAGAGAATACTATTTATAAACACAACAAAACAGAATTTTGCTTTGACTGTGTTCAACCCCCATTTCACTTGCTTTTTGCAAACATCCCTGTGAATGATGTTTTATTTATACAAATGTTTGCTGAGAGCACATCTGAGGTCCTTGGAAGAGATTTGTTTCAGGTAGACCTGCGGTTTATAAATATTTGCTCTTCCACTTAAGAAACAGGAAAAAATGTGACTAGAGCTTTTCAAAAGACAGGATTTTTTTTGGTTTGAAATGTATTATGTATTTTCCCCATGAAACTTAACATCAGTAAAAATTCCTTTGAAAATAAGGATTTTCATATTTTCAGTTTTCCAGGTGACTTAGATGAACCAATTGTGTAAAGAGCAAATTCTGGATAATAAATATTCATTAAAATATGTTCAGTGAATGGTCTGAGCAAGTTTGTAAAAAAGTACACAAATTTTTGTAATCACACTTAAAAATATTAATTACAATGAGTTTGGATAATTAAAAAAGGGGAAAAAAGCTTCATTTATACAATTATAATTTGTTTTCACTGTGCAACTTATTATTGCTCAACAGTAGGTCTTAGAAAACCTGAGTTTAGATCAGAACCCTTGTATTTGTGCAGTGCCTTGTAGATACAACAAAGAATCAGCCCCCAATCCAGGGTACTTAAAAGCCTAGGTTTCAGACAGTTGGATAATATATGCAAATAGGGTGGGCTGGGGGAGGGTACAGAAGATGAAGTAAACATAAAAAAAGAGTTTAGCATTAAAAACAGAAGTTGTGAAACAGATGTCACTTATAGGGGATGGGAGAAGTTACATATTAACTTAAGGGCTAGATGCTGCAATGTTTCAGGCAACAGAAAAAGAAAGAAACCTTTTGACCAACAAGAGAGAGAGAGATTTCTCATAATAGCCATCCCTCTTTTCCTCATTTGGTTTTTGCTCTGCGTGTCAACATAGTATGTTTTTTTCTATGGTTCTCTGAATGTTCAGGTACAATTCAGTATTATTTAATGCTTTCTTGCATACATTTGGAATTTTGCCTGTTTTAAGATTTGGCACTGGTATCTTAAGAAATGTGAATGACGTATTTAGTTTCAGGCCAAAGCAAAAAAAAAAAAAAAAGGATTAATCTATCATTGAATAGATTAATCCAAATAACTGGAGGTTTTATAACACCGAGTCAGTAGGGATGCTGATGGTGTGTGTCCTGGACAATGTGTGAATAAAATACAGACTCTGGAAGCATTTCAGCACAAAAAGCAAGGGAGCATCTTATTTCTTCCACAGTCAGGATGTGGAGGGGGTCTGTATTTGAGTAAAAAAGGATTCATCTTATGTTACATGTCATCACAAGACTCGCTGTAGTAGCCATCATACCTCTGAATAAAGACAAAAGGATGGAAGTTCAGTAATACCCTTATATTAGCCAGGACTACCATTGTTGAACAACACATGGGTACATGCTTATCCCTTCATCTTCCTCCCACCACTATCAAACTGGAACTAAGGAATCTGCAGTTAGCTAGCTAACCCAGGAAGAAGAAATGGAGGAGAAAATAGGAAATAGGACACTGCACTGGTGCTCCAGTGGGGTAGCATGATTATGGGTGGCTGCATACACGTGTTAATGAATGGGTGTTGAGGGAATGCCATAGGCACTTTTTCGGTACAGTGGGTTGTTGCCCGTAGTATACATTGCACAAGAAGACAGTATCATGCAACACTGTTTAACCATGAAAAGTACATAGGGTTCCCATATGTCTGGGCTTTCCCGGACATGTCCTCTTTTTTGGATCCCTATGCTGCGTCCAGGTGTTTTGTTTTTTTTAAAAGAGCAAATGTTTGGGTTTTCTGCTGTCCCAGACTGGCTGCTTTGGGCTGGGAGCAGCAGGCAAGGTGATTGGTTGTCGGGGGTCATGTGCTTCCTGTGTGGGCTCAGGCAAGCCAGCGAGAGAGAGAGAGAGAGAGTGTATAAGCAGCAGAGCTGGGGGATCAGGGCTCTGTGGGTTAGGAGTGTGGGGCACCAGCAGGGCTGGCAGGGGCTGTGGGTTGGGAGTGAGGGGCACCATGAGGGGGGGAAGGGGGCTAAGGATCAGGAGTGAGGGGCACAGGGGATGGGATGGGTGACTTTGGGTTGGGTGTGCAGGGCACTGGCAGTGCCAGGGGGCTGCAGGTCGGGAGTGAGGGGCACCATCAAGGGGTGGGGGGGCAGGATACTGCTGTTTGGGAGTGAAGGGCATGAGCAGGGCTGGGATCAGTGGGTCCGGAGTGAGGGACAGGAGCAGGGCTGGGAGTGAGAGGGGGCATGAGGCTTGTCAGTGAGAGGCAACAGATAGGGCAGGGGCAGGGCACCCCTGGCCCCTCATCATATTCCCCCTGCTCCTCCCTCCCCTCCACTCCATGAAAGATGACCTCTTTTTTTGGACCTAGAAATATGGTAACCCCATAGAAGTACTTACAGTTGTCATAGGCAGTGCCTCTTGCCTGAAAAATTATGTTAAGTGTTAAGTATACTGTTAATGACGCACAGTATGTAGAGGTGACGTGTGTGTAATAAACATCTATTTTAACCATTTTAGTCCAATGTGACATGCACCAGTCAAAAATGTGGAGAGGGAGTTGAGAAACCAGGAAAGGTTGCAGATCTCGAAGCAGGCCAAAGCAGATGAAAGGTAAAACTATTGGGAGGGTCAGAAACAATTGGTAAGAGACATAGAGGGAGTTCACAGAAGGGGCCAGAGAGGATGAAAGGTTTAGATGGAAGGAAGGAAAAGAACCACCAGAGGGAATGCCTAGGAGAGGTCACAGAAACACAGCTGGGTGACAAAGGCAGTTTTGAAGCAACTCACAAGGCATGGCTAGAGAGAATGAAAGAAGTGGCCTTAGGATGTAAGAGGTGCTAGTGAAGTTCACACAAGGAATCAAAGAGGATAAAAGGCATAGCCATGGGGGAGGGAGGGAGTTGGGGTGAGAGAGAGCTTGTGGGTAGAGCTCACAGGAGTGGTCAGCAGCCCAGAAAAGTTATAGATAGATGTATGGCGGTACCAAACATTTGAAAAATCATTAGTGGAGAGAAGAATACTACAATGAATTTTTTTTTCTATAGTGCCTTTCATCTAAAGTTCTCAAAGTGCTTTACAGACCTTGGCTTGTAAGGTAGGTAAATATTTGTACTGAGTAAACAATTTGTAATGAATGATTTGACACATTTAGTTTCTCTCTTGCTGACAAAATATCTTGGAGCAGCCTTGTGATTTCCTTAAATATATTCATTATTTAGTCACTATCATTTTTATGGATCAGTCATGAATAGGGGTCTACTTAATTCATGGCTTCATGGTTTTCACAGAAACAGGGAAAAACAGTGTTGATTTTGATTGTCAGGAAATACTGCTTTGACTGCAGTTTTCTACAAAATCAACTTAACCCCCCTCCAACTTAACCTCCCTTTAAGCTGTTTTAAAATGTCCCAGTGCTTACTGCAATACAAAGACAACACAACAATCACTGCAGCCACAGATCCTGTGACTGAGAATTACTGGGTGCATCTACACGAGATGCTCAACTGTGCAGTAGCATAGTTTACTGCACAGGAAGTACACGGGTCTACACGTGTGCACACCTACTGCTCAGTAAAAACCCCTACTTGTGAGTAAATTTGATACCTGCAAATGCAAGTATCAAATTGACTTGGGATTAGTTACTTCAGAGTAACGCACATGTAGATGCAACTCAGGAGCAAATTTTCTCCCAGATCACCCCTGCCACTAGGGTACTGGCCTGAGGCTAGCCCCAGAGCTCTGGGCTGGGAGTCTCTCCTGTCCCAGGGCTGGACTGCCTCTATGGCAGCCCCTGCCTCAGGCCTTTAAAAGCATGCAGGTATTTTGAGCCCTGAGGCACACCAGAAGGTAGCCTAAAGTGACTCCAGGCTCTGTGTTGCCCTGGGCAGGCCGCAGGCTAGCTTCACCAGCCTGCCTTCACCCCAGCACCACTGCCTGGCACTGCAGTGCCACGCAGCTACCAGACCCATACCGTCCAGGCCTGCAGGCTGCTGGGGCCAGCTCCACCTGCCTGTAGCCCACCCCCAGGAACATGTCCTGAGCCTGAAGGTGCTGAGGGGCATTGCCTCAACTGCATGGCTGTCAGCCCCAGACCAGGCAGCTGCCCAGGCCTGGCAGTACAAGGACAGCTACCTGTTGGCCCAGAGAGCTGACATGGGACCCCCAATGGCGTAATTTTTGGCAACACCAATGCCTGTGTCTGTGACCCAGGGCCTCAACTAGTCACAGGAGGGGACCGGTGACCTGGTGGCACTGTGAGGTAAAGAAGATGTGCAGCACTAGTTTGAGCAGGGTAGGTGCTGCAATGCCCAAGTCTATGAGGGGCTGTCAGCCTGGATGTTGGAGCATGGACACAACTGGTCGGTGGGACAGTGTTGCATAAAAGCCAAGGCCTTGTGGACATAGTGGGTTGCCATCACTGACCACAATCATCAGTTGTGCCCATAAATCAATACTTTTTATGCGGCAACTGACAGACATCCTCGTGCACTGGGATCCAGGCTGCAGCTCTATCATGGGCAGTCTGCCTGAACTTCCCCCCAGCCTGGCACCCGCAGTGACATGACATGGGGGGAGGGCCCCTCGGGTGTCCAGAGGCCCATCCCACCGAGCTCCCCAGCTGCACCCTCAGCAGCTCAGGGAGCCCAGGCCAGCACCTGCCTCACCAATTCTACAGCCCCAGGGCCAGCCACAAGGTATGGCCAGCCATGATGCCACCAGCAGTACCAGCTCCTCCCTGGGGGGGAAGGAGGGGTCAGCCAGGCACTCACCCACCATGCCCCACTGTCTGAGGACACTGGCCAAAGCCATATGCCATTGCTGAGAGCCAGGATCAAGCACAGCTGCCAGCCACACTAACCCAGGCCACGTGATAAGGCCCGCCCGCACTGAGGGAAGGCCTTACTACCCTGCCCCTGGCCTCTGCCTGGCCTGCCATGCTGCCCTGGCACCAGGTTCCCTCCACACAGCATGCAGGGAGGTGGGAGACAGTGCAGAACTTTATTGAGCAGTCTGTGCCCCCACAGATGGGCATGCACAGGCCTCACACACACCAAGGAATTAATTGATGCCAGCAGCAATGTCCTTCTCAGCTGCAGGGGGCAAAAATGTGTAGCAGAGCCATAGGTAGCTCTCCAGGCAGTGGTGGAGGTTGTGGGGCAGCCTAGGCTTGCTCCCTGCACTATTGTAGCTCAGGGTCCCATGCCAGGTGTGCCTGGGGCATCATGAAGATCATTAGCAGCAGGGCATAGTAGGTTGGGCATCCCTTGGTCCATGCAAACAGCTCATTATGCACTGTCCAGGGCATGCACAGCAGGAGCATGCTCAGGGGACAGCAGTGGTGTGGCAGGGGGATGGCCTTGGCACATCTCCCTGGAGAGGTTCCCTGTGGGGAGAGCAGGGGTGTGGGTAGCTCCTTATCCCAGTCTTCCAGAAGCCCCACACTTCTTAGCCCAGGTGCTGTGGGCTGGGTGGCAGCACACCAGAGTGGTTGGCCTGCAGGAAGAGAGTGGGGGAGCAGGGTTTGGAGCCATGGCAATAGGTGCTGCCAGAAGCTTGGGCTATCCCAGCCTGGGAATGGGGTTGGGGCACCAGGCTCCCTGCAGCCAGAACCCAGCAACCCGCTGGTCCCAGGGGAGTGAGTGGGGATGGGGACGCTCAGCTGGTGGCTGCCTGGGACCAGGCTTGGCCAGCTGACTTACCATGGTCCCATGGTACCTGTGCATGGCTGGCACCCAATCTGAGGCTGGGCAGTGCATGACCCCTGGTACAGAACATCTGATCTGAGAAATGTTGCAAACTCTCACAAACAGCTTCTGTTTCAAGGCTCTTCAGGTCCTGCAGCTGCACATATGGGAGAGGCCACTCTTGGCAGCTGGGATGTGGCCTTGGGCTGCCACTGTCCACAACTGGGACCCTGAGGATGCACCAGCTCCATCAGAGGCAGACATAGGACTGCACCTTCCTCCTGCAGTGGCTGGTGGTGGCATCAGAGTACCAGCTGGAGGACTCATGAGCCTGGTGGGCAGAGGACATCGCCCATGAGGACATGAGGGACCAGGTGGATTGGGAGTTCTGGGGACAGGTCCTGGACCTCAAGCATGAGTGACTTGAGTTGCTATGGCAGCAGGACACAATCCTGGCCCAAGCAGTGCAGGCTATGGACGATGACCACCAGGTGCTGGACACCATTCTGGCCCTGATGTTCATGTTCATGCTGCCTACTGTCCAACCTCTGACTCTAGCCCTGCCTGCCCTTTGGCAGCCACCTGCTGCCCAGCAGGAGGCCTCCATCTGGGCCTGGGAGAAGCCAGCCACCTGCTGCCCAGCAGCCAGGAGCCTCTGGCTTGGCCCATAGGCCAGGTGCCCTGCCACCCAGCCCCCGCCACCTGGGCTCCTTGAGGGCACAGAGTCAGACCTGCCTGCTGTAGGGCGAGGCCCACACACTAGCCCTGATGACCCTGGTCACTGGCTGCTGGAAGGGGAGCTGCCTGCATTAAGGGACCAGCAGCCACCATTGCCCTTGGGTGAGCCCCATACCTGTTTCACTCACCACGGCATCTGCACCCATGGTGGAATGGCCAGAGGCCAGGGTATTGGGCATGTCCCTGGGTCTGCCCCTTAGGTGACCCCACACCATGGCCTCCCACCCCCCCACAAAGTTCTTTGTAAATAGTTTGCACAGGGAAGAGGGTGTTTTATTGTTGGTGGATGGTGGAGGGGCTCTGTTTGTTGGGGGGGAGGGTGAGGAGAGGGAGGATGCTCTGCTTGATGTGAGGGGAATAAAAACTTGTTCTTCTGAGATGTGTCTGCAGTGAGCATGGTGTTGGGGGTGGGCAGGGGTGGTGGGGGGGTCCGTGGGTGACAGTGCAGGTGGGCTAGAGCAGGGAGTGCTGGAGGAAGTGGCTAGTTCTAGTCTGCAGGGTCAGCATGGCAGCCAGCAGGAGCAAGGGGTGCTGGTTGTTGCTACCAGGGGCAGGGGCAGGGGCAGCCATGGCGCGGGGAGGCAGAGGTGGTGAGGAGAGTGCTGCTGCATGCTGTCCCTGTACTGCACATCCTGTTCCTGGCCTGCAAATGCATGTGTAGATGTGTCCACTGTCTACTAGTGATCTAGACTAAATGAAGGTGGTGGTCGGTGAAGTGAAAATGTTTTAGTGCCATCTTTTAAGAAGTTAAATGCAACATTGCAATCTGAAGATGAATCAAAAGAAAAAAAAGCGAAATAAATTTCAGCTCAGGGTCATGTAATTCAATTCCCTGTAGGAACCTTACATTCACATGGTGATAAATTGTTTTTTTAATCTTGCAACGTGACACTGGATGTATCGAGGAAAAACAGCAGTGATTGCCATTTAGATTCTGCATCTAATATAAAGAGAGAGGCTTCTGCAGAGGCTGAAGGTGAGAACAAAACCAAATGACAATGTCCTCAATGTTTAAAAGAGCCACTGAAAGCAATTTAACAACAAGAGAAGGTACATTCAAGCTAATGGAGGCGTTCACTCCTGGGCAACATACCTTTTGAAAACAAATGATAACTTAAAACTAAGGGAATACTTCAACAAGCATGTACGAAATGCTGGCAGTTTCCCCTGTGCAAACAAAATTCACCAGGATTACCTATCAGGAATATTGCTTTGCCCGTTCAGTCTACAAAATCTCCATTGGCAGAATATGAATCAATTCTGATTGTAGCAGATGAAGCAACGAATGCATAGGATAACTATGCGTTTTGTTTGTAAACTTGTTTTACTTGTACCTGGGAGCTGGAAAGGCCATGACCTGCTTGCTTTTCAAACTGCCTCGGTTCAACTCATGTCTGTAAATTTTTCAAGTGTAGCACAAACTGTAGTGAAGGCTGTTGTAAACTCTGGCTTAGAATTTAGCAAGATCTCATCACTGGTATCTGATAATGCAAGGCATATGTGCAAGACTTTCTCTGCTGTGTTCCATAGAATGATGCCCAACACAATTCATATTACCTATGACACACACGTTCTTTCTTTAGTAAGTGACATCTGGTGCACAGTTTTTCCTGACGTGGCCAGCTTAGTTTCCTCCTTTAGAAAAGCATTTAAACATTGTCCAGGCCATAAGCTTTGATACAGGGAGTCCATCGCTAATCAAATTAGGGATTTAAATGCAACTGTGTCACTTTTCAGCAGAACCAGTGCTTACAAGGTGGAATTCATGGTTTAACACAGTTTGCTACCATGAAAAGAATGACTTTTATTAGTAAATGTTTAGGATTGTAAATCCAAAAAAGCTGACAAAGCCGGTAGGGAAATACATAGTGCCCAAGTGAGGGACTAACAATAGAAGGATGGGGGTGAGGAGGGGAACGCAACTAGGTTACAGGAGATACAATGTTAGCCAACTAAGCCCGGGGGTAGGGGGAAGGGGAGGGAGAGAGGGGGTTCGTGACGCTAAGAGAGAAAGAAGATAGATACACACAAACCCATTACAATGGTCTGCAATGGTGGAAGAAGTGGTCCAAAGTAAAAGTGTCTCAGTCCATATAGAGTCTCATCGCGGAGGTCCTCTTCAGGTGGAGCAGGGTCGTCCGTTGTTGAAGAATCCTCTCGAAGTGAAGGTCCATCTGGTGCAGAGGTGGGGTTCAGGTGGTCCCCTCTGGGTCCAGTCCGGTGGCGGTTCATCTGATGGGTTTGGTGTACTGGCAGTGGCCTGTGATGTGTTCCACGTAGATGTCACAGGACCAATGGATGGTATCGGACACCATGAGGCAGCGCATGTGCTTGGCGTAGTGGCGGGAGATGCGGCAGGCATGCAGGACACTCTTGGTGCTGGGGTCCCAGGCTCTGAGCGTTCCCACGATGAGCGCGTCGACCATCACGTCGTAGCCGCAGCCCCTCAGGGTGTCGGCCAGCGGGGCGTACTTCTCCTGCTTGCAAGCCCAGGTGTTGGTGAGGGCTTGGTGCTGGTTCTCAAAGGGGATGGTAACGTCCACGATCAGTTAGGTGCAGAAAAACGAGACACAGGAAGTTAAGCAGTTTGCTGCATATTACATAGGAAATGTATGGCAGGACCTAACTTTAAGAAAAATGGAAACCCAAATTCAAAGGTTGTGGTTCATATTCCATTTCTAAATAAAGTCATTTCTTGACATTGTTATAATGGATCTAACTGCATTGCCTGGTTTTCCCTTTAAACTTCTATTTCATACAGCATGAGACTAACTGTTACCAAGCATTTAACTAAATATTTTGTCAAGTGTGTACCTGCACTGCATCTAATTTACCCCCCTCCTGCTTGACTACATTCTACAGATTTGATTTATTTGAAAGTCAAATTTTAAATCATGTATGTGGGAAACAAATGGCTTTTCCCCAGTAGCCATTAACTAGATGTGATAAAAAGAATACAGTGGTGATAATATTGTTCTTTAAGTTTAATGAGTTCTATGAAACAGTACTAAGCAAAGGTTTCATAAAACATCTGCAGAAATGTTATTAGGATAATACCCCCTCATAGCAGATTAAAATTATTTGACTGCTACTTTGGCTACTAAGTTATATATCACAGTATTTTTAGCAAAGACAACTATGATCTTGCATATGACACATTTTAGTTTAAAAACCCCCTCACCAAATGTGTTTCAGGCTACAAAGGCTAGAATGGTTTGTTTTATATTTTTGAGATGATGATCTTTTTGACTTTTCATATTAAAATGGGTTTTGTTTGTTTAAAATGAACCTTATTTAAAAAAGGAAATCAAAACCAAGAAGTTAAAATAGTAAAATAGGCTGAAAATAAAGCAATTTGGGTCACAAATAAAATTTGGGGATGGACCCAAAACTGTTTTTTCCTCCTTTTCTCTTAAAACCCAGAAGAGATTCTCTTTTGGTTCAATCGGAACCAAATTCCTCCTTGCCAATTATTAGGTTCAAACACTCAACTGAAAAAAAAACATTGTTAGCCCATTTCTACTTATGGCTCTGTACAACTGTTTCCATTTAGTTATTGCCCCCCTCCAATACCACTTAGTTTGTTTATTTATTTTTTAGATTTATATCCATTCATCCTGAATCACAGCAAAAATGATAAAATGATATGGCTGAGGGTTATACCTATATCTTTTCATTAAAATCATTATGTTGTGCATTTGTTTAGAAATAATGATCTATACATATGCAAGTAGAGAAGCAAAATGCTTTGTGTATTACATACTTCTTTGCTACTTTATACATTTATATTAGAGGAGACAAGATGTGTGGAAATCTATCCTGCCTTTCTCTATATATTAACACCAGTACAGATGCTAGTGAGGCACCATGTAGCAAACAAAATGTGCAAGGAAACAATGTTTTTGTACAACATGGAAAGGAAGAACTTAGAAGAAAGAATTTGGTGTTAAAAAAAATCCTATTTGTTGAGTGTATCTGTTTTCATGGGCTTACATCCATGTGTGCACAGCTGATCACACAAAGCAGAGAATTCAGCACAAAACCCCCAGTTAGAGAGTAATCAATGCTCTGTATTCACAGCTCTAGTGCTTATTATATCACCTTCATGGGCAGGATTAGATCTTTTCTGGTGAACTTCACCAATAGTTAATTCTGTGCTTTGACCCTGAAAGGAAAGAAAATTTGGCTTAGTTTGCCAAGAACCAGAAAGGACCTAATTTTAGGCTGCTGACTACAGGAAGAAATGAGAATTCACCCAGTAGATTATTGTTTTATGTTTTGTTTTGTTGGATTCTCTGCTGCCGATTAACCTGGATGTATGTTGCACCTGTTGAATGGCTAAAGAAAGAGAGAAATTGTAGGCTAGGAGAACTACCAGGACCACATAAGCAAGGTTGTTTCTACCTACAAATGTGGGCTTCCTTCTAAATACATGCCATTCTGAAAGCTGTAATTTCATGGACTGGCTCCTGGTGACCTCATAATTGATTAAAGCTGGAGGGTGTTAGAAAAGGTAGAATTACAGTTTTTCTATTATGTGCAATACCATTATTACACAGCAAGTGGATAGTCTCTAGGTTTTCTGTGATGGTGCTTGCCTTCTGATATTAAAGAGGAGTGCTTCTATTTCAGAATTCTAATATAATTAAAATATGCAATTCCCAACAAACATAAGATTATAATTCAGAAATATGTTATGCATTCTGGGTATTGTCCGAATATCACTGTGTATGGATGTGGACCTCTGCGTCCTGTTGACATTCACTTGCCATTCTTATGCTGGACAGATGCCAATCAGTCAATTAGGTTGGTGCTCCTCTCAGTTCTTTCCTGCCATGACTTGATGAATTGATTGAATTGGGGATGGGTGATGACTCCCTGACCCGGACTTGACTGCCTCCTGTCAGAATGTAAGGACGGGCAAAAGGAAATAAAAAACCTTGCAAAACAAAGGAAAAAAAAAAGACCCGAAGTGTCCGTTTATCCACTTTTCCCCATGGTGCCAGGGTTCATAGTGGCTGCTATCCCTCCTCTTCTCATTCAGTCCACAAGTTCCCAATCACTGAAGCTGCGATTGGGTGTTTTTTGTTGTTGTTCGATAATTAGCATCTCGCCAGCTCAATTAACTATCCGCTGCAGCCAATTAACGCGGACACACTTTTTCCAAGCTCCTCCAAGCTCTATAGACCCTGTGGGTCTGCTGCCCTATTCCTGGGGACTTCAGTCCAGACCAGCAGGTGGGCAATTGCCCTCTCTGCCAGCCCCTTCTTCTCCTCTTTACCTTCCTCCTTCCTGCCGGTGTATAGGGCTGGAAATAGCTCCCAGAACCTTGATTGAACTAATCCAGCTCACTTGGTGAGCTGACAAGGCTGAGTCTGGGTGAATCAGAAGCTCCCTCCAGAGCACGGCCACGCTGCTACTGCTGGATGTGCCCCTCTGGCTAGGGAGTTTCTCTGGGCAGGTATCCTAGATCTTCTTACATACCTTCCCCTTTAACTCATCGTTAGGCGGATCCTTGCCATGAAACAACTGGGCTGACTCTGCCTCCGAGTGGCCTTGTTCCGCCAGCTCTTCTTCTTCATAGCATCTCAAAAAAAATCAACAACAGTATTAGTCTTCCATGGTTTATACTCAATATTAAAGTGGAAAGGTTGCAGAGTCAATGCCCATTGGGTAATACCTGCATTGTCTGTCTGTTTAGCCTTAAGCCACCTCAGTGGGGCATGATTGGTTATCAGGGTGAACTCACACCCCAGCAGGGAAGACTGAAAGTAGTTAATGCCCCACTTAATGGCTAAGCACTCATGTTTTACCATAGCATACCTCCTTTCCTGTGGGTTTAACTTCTGGCTGGCATAGGCTATGGGTCATGAGATTCTGTTGATTTCTTGTGAAAGGACAGCACCTAATGTTCTGTCTGAGGCGCCGTCTGTAGAATAAAAGGTGATTCAAAGTCCGGGGTTTCCAGCACTGCATCTTGACATAGAGCATTCTTCATCTTCTTGAATGCTTGCCAGCTCACAAAATCCCACTTAAGGGGGCCTTTACCTTTCCTTTGCAACAAATTACTTAAGGGAGCTGTTATTTCTGCAAACTGGGGTATAAATCATTGGTAATAGCTGGCAAGACCGAAGACCCTAAGCTGTTTGCGGCTCTGGGGTGGGATGTAGTGTTGCAAGCCCTCCACCCTGTCAGCCAATGGACAAATACGCCCCTGGCCTACCATAAACCCCAAATACTTTGTTTCAGCCTTACCCAAGATACATTTCTTTGGGTTGACTGTAAGCCCGGCTTGCCGTAATTCCTGTAGTACTGCCTTTACCACTTCTAAGTATTCCTCCCAACCATTTTCCAGTTGGTCTAATAAAAGGTATCATTTTGGAACCACGAGTTCTAGTTTTTTGTATGTCTTTTTGTCTCAGACCAACACAGCTACCAAGTACACCCCTCCCAACCTTGTGTATTTATAATAATATCATCTATGTAGGCAGCTGTATATTGCTGATGTGGGGCCAACACCATTCAGTTAGCCTTTGAAAGGTAGCTGCTGCCCCGTGTAACCCAAAAGGCATCCACCTAAATTCATACAAGCCCCACAGAGTACCGAACACAGTCCTAGCCATATCTTCTCTCCTTAACAGTACCTGCCAATACCCTTTTGCTAAGTCCAGGGTTGAGATAAAGCTAGCCTGTCCCACTTTCTCCAACAATTTGCTAATCTGGGGCATAGGAAAGGTGTCAAAGCAAGATATAGCATTTACTTTCCTGAAGTCCACACACAGTCGCAGCGACCCATCAGGCTTAGTCACTGCCACAATGGGGCTATGCCAAGGACTCCGGGATTCTTGAATGATGCTTTGCTCCAGCATTTTAGTAATTTCCTCAGGAATTGCCTGATACCTATAATATGGGATCCTCCTCCATTTTTCTCTCACAATCTGCCCAACAAGGGTTATTATCTGATGGGTTATCCCTTTGGCACACCCTGAGATTTCACTAAAAACATCTTGAAATTCCCTTGCCAAGTTCCTCAACTGACCCTGTTACCGAGCGCTAAGTTGGGTCCCAACTGGGAGCATTACGGCCCTTGTGTTTTGTCCCGGGTCCGCATCCAAGTCCCGACTGAACTCCTCATTCAGTGGGGCAGGATTAACCAACAAACCCTCCTGTTCCCTCCATTCTTTAAGTAAATTAACATGGTATATCTACTTTTCTTTTTTATGACCTGGCTTGAAGACATCGTAATCAACAGGGCCAACCTGCCGAGCCACTTTGAACGGGCCTTGCCAACACCTTAGGAATTTACTTTTCGCATCTGGGAGTAACACTAGTACCTTCTATGCTACTCAAATATCCTTCTCTTGAGTCTTTTTATTGTAGGTGGTCTTTTGAGCCCTCTGCACTACCCTCAGGTGCTCCCGTGATAGCTGCCCCACCCTCTGCAGGCATTGTCTCAGTTCTCCACATACTCTATGTTATTAATGCCCTTCGGCAGCATTTCCTCCCAACCTTCTCTCACCAGATCTAGCAAGCCCCTCAGGCAGTGTCCATATACCACGTCAAATGGGGGACACCCCAGAGACAACTGAGGGGCCTCTCGCACTGTGAACAGTAAAGGCAGGATCATAAGGTCCGTTTAAAGGGCTCCGCCTGAACACACCGGCGCAGCATATTCTTCAATGTCTCATTAAACTTTTCCACTAGGCCACTGGTTTGAGGATGGTATATGGCTGTATGCAGCTGCTTAATTTGCAATATCTTACATAGACTCCGAAGGACTCCCGACATAAAATTGGACCCTTGATCCATAACAATCTCTTTGGGGATGCTCACCCAGGCAATCTATTTAAGGAGTTCTTCTGCCACCTGGGGACTGGTGACAGCTTGCATGGGGACCACCTCTGGGAACTGGGTTGCATAATCTATGATTACTAACAAAAATTGATACCCTGCTGAACTTTTGGGGAGTGGTCCCACCACATCAAGTACAATACGAGAAAACGGTACGTCTGTTATGGGCATAGGTTGCAACGATGCCCAGGCTGGCTGGTTCCAGCTTACCTTTTGACATGCTGGGGAGGCCCAACAGAAACACTCCACCTGATCATACATCTTGGGCCAAAAACACCACTTTGTTAGTTGGGCCTTGGTTTTGCTGCAACCCATATGCCTGCTCAGGGGATTTTCATGGGCCAACTTTAGTAGAGGAGCCCTAAACTGATGTGGTATTAACAGCTGGGGAATCTCCTCCCCCTCTCCTACCCCTCCCCCTCTTGTACCCCTTGCAATAAAGCAACCCTCTCCTAACCTTGAATCTTGGCAGGTTCGCATAGCATCCTGGGTCTACCACATCCTCTTCCTCCTTAGCCAGTTCACTCTCTATTATGGCCCAGAATTCACTCTCTTCAGTTTGGGCCCTCCGGAACACCTTACTACTGGATATAACTGCTACATTGAAATTTTCCACGGCTGGAACATCTTCCTCACTTCCAAACAGGCTAGCTTCTCACATCCTGTCTTCTCTTATACTGTTTAATATTTCATACATTTCCCTCCAGTCTCAGCCTAAAATAATTGGGTATGGTAAGTCACAAGCCACCGTGACCGGCATTTCTCTAGTGGATTTCAACATGGTGACCTGGTAGACACTCTGAGGGTATATGTGCCATGCCTGTGCATGCACATCATTCTGACAGGGGTGGCTTGCCATATATACTCGCCGGTGCCAACACGTTTTGTATAAACGTATGAGCACATCCAGTGTTAATGATTGCAAACCTCTTGCCTCCTACCCATGCTTCCACAACAAGTTGGGGAAGTGGACTACCTTTGATCTCCCTCCCTATGCTACAGTCTGTGGATTCCACCCCTCCAGGTTCTCCAAGGCCCAGAGTTATTCCCATGTCTTCAAATGGAGAGTGCGGCACTTTAGGTGATGACCGCATCAAGTTAGTACAGTCCTGGGACATGAGTCCCACTGTCCCACACTGAAAACAAATTACTGGGTTGTTGTTGGGCCTTCTGTAATCTCAGGCCTCTCTGTTCCCCAGCCTCATGGTCTTGTAGGGCCTAGGGTACAAGCCTGCTTTCACATTCTGATCTGGAGGCCTCTCTCCAAGAGCACTGCTGAAATTTTCTGCCAATCGCAGTGCCTCGGCTGAAGATACCGTTCGCTGGTATTGAGCCCAACTCTGTGCTTCCTCATCCAAGTCAGTCAGAAACTGTTCTAATAAAATCTTGTCGCAGATATCTGTCTTTGAACTTTCTGTAGACTTCAACCACTTTGTTACGAGATCAGCTAAGTGTTGCAACAAAGCCCTTGGGTCCTTTTCTTCTCTCTTCTTTTTAGCTCTGAATGCCTGCTGGTAGGTCTCAGGATTAATATCTAGTCAATATAGAATTTCTCTCTTTACTTTGTCAAAGTCTATAGCCTCATCCCGTGTCATAGCCCCATAGGCTGCTTGGGCCTTCCCTATTAGCAACACTCCCAAATGTCCAGCCCAGTAGGATTTTTCCAGTCTGGCAGCCAATGCCACCTGCTCAAAACTTTCCAAAAACAACTCAGGATCATCATGAATAGACATTTTGGGCACCTTTAATTCTACAGCATTTCTCTGATGCCATGCCTGTTTCTGTATCCAGCTTTCTTCCAGGGCGAGTTGACGGGCAGACTGTTGTTGCTGTTGTTGCAGGACTTGCCCTATCAAATGTAGTGTCTGCTGGATCTGGTCTGCCCCAGTAATGCACTGGAAGCACATGTAAAAATGCCCTTTTTTCCATAAGTTTAAACACCTTCTGCTGGTTTGCTAGTACCCTCTGATTGCTTGGTGCCCAGTGAACCTATAAACCTTTTCCTGTTTACTTACAATCTATACTCCAGGCAATTAAAAAATCATACTGTGAAGTTCAATGAGCCAACTCGGCCTATTGAGAACTGCCTGTGGTCACATAAATTCATTGAAAACTAACATGTAAAAGATGTTCAGTTATCTAATCATTTCCTTGCCAATGCAAGGTTTTTCCCCAGTGTATGGCTTAGGATGTTTTGCCCAGCCTAGTTAAAACAAATTGGCAAGTGTTTTCACACTTCCCTCAAGAGATAACCCCAAAGTGTAATATATTTGACCATTAAGATGTTTTTTAAACCTGATTTTGATTCTAAAGTATCCCTTTGCGATTTCATCCCATTTCCCCAGCCAGACCCTTTTATACCAATCTGAAGCCTCTTAGCTGACTACATTCTAAAAAGAATTAGAATTTTATATTCTCTTTCTTTGTCATGCAGCCACTCTAAGCATGCTTAATTTCTTTAAACTGCTCTTTTCCTGAGTTGTTCTTCAACCCTTTCAAGATACTGGTTGAACTTCATTGAAATCCCTCCAATAGTTGTTCTTTTATTACTCCCTTTTCTTAATATTCTCCAGTTCCATGTGCTACTCCTAACCATGACAAGTACATCAACTACTGCACAGCACTTGAACATTATTTAAAGACTCTAAAGACTATTCTTGGTTCATTGATTTATTTTGGATTACTGAGTACTGAGACAAAAATCAACATTAGGACATGCAGGACCTTACAGGTGGCTAGTTAGATAAGGTCTGTGCACCAGGTTATTTCTAACAGACCACTTGACTAATATTTGCGCAAGTTATAGGGACACATTGATCATCATGTTACCTCACTACACACTTTAATCATACAAAGCACATTCTCCCTCATTCCCATGAGGTAAATGCTTAAATTTACTACTTGCCAGTCCCCTCCAGCCCTGAGTTGTCATGATAATTGTAAATGACTCTTCCTCTGGATGTCTGGAAGGAGTGCCATTTTTTAAAATACTTGATGCATTTCAGCCTGTATGCTGTGGGCAATTTTTCTATCTTAATCTTGGTTACATTGAGCTCAGTCCTTTTGATGAGTTGATCTGTAGAACAGTACCTCACTGAAGACTCTGCTGTATTTTGAGTATAGGAACAACCCATAGAGTTTATATACCGTTTGGCTTCACGTGTTGAGCAAGCTGTCTGCCTTGTACTTTTTAAATGCACCTATCTAGCCTAAGGAGAAAACACATTATGACCTGCTCACAACAACCTGAAATCATTCTATGAGCTAATGAGGTTGCTGATCCCCCCCAAGCCTGGATCCAGATGTGAAGGCACGTGCGGTTTGTGGTGCTGCAAACCTCTGCAATGCCACAAACTGCACATGTTGCACTTTAAACCATGTGCTGTGCTGCTAGTTATCCGGGCTGGGGCAAAATTTGCTACTAGTACTTCCTGGCAGCAAAAAAAAAATTGCTACTAGGACTTCCTGGTAGCCTCAGCATGGGGGCTTCATTGTGGATTCCCCATTCTGAGGTACATGGAGCAGTTTGGGCTGCTTGTTCCCCATCTCGAGGCACATCATGCCCCAGACAGCCAGGGAGCAACTGGCTGCTAATTGCCCTCAGCAAAGGGGCTTTGGAGTACACGGAGATGGGGGAGCAGGCAGTCCTGGGCTGCCTGTTCCCTTGCCTCCACATGCCACTCCTCAGCTGGCTACAGCACAGGGTACCTCAGCATGGGGGCTGCCTGCTGGCTAACCCTACACTGAGGCACCCTGTGCCCCAGCCCACACCCCCCTGCAGCACATGGAGCAGCAGGACAATGTGTCCTGCGGCAAACTACATAAGCAAGGGCGTGCACTGCAGTACGAAGTAGTGGTACAGATATGCTACTACTTGTGCTGCTGTGAAAGCACTCCTCTGCTCATGTGGATGTGGTCAAAGTGGTCAAAGTTATTACTGTAGTCTAATACTAATCAGTAGAAAAGGGGAAAAATAACTGGCTAAAGAATTTTTTTTGCAAAATCTTGTTGGTCTAATAAAAGATATCACCTCTGTCCATGAGTCCTGATCGCTTTTTCCTCTAGACCAATACAGCTACAACCTGGATACCTGGCTAAAGCAGTGGTACTCAACTTTTTTGTCCAGCAAGCTGGATGGGCAGTACCTAGTCTGTCCACAGGCAAGATGCAGCCGGTGGTCTTGATCTGGTGCCCAGGGTGGGCAAGATGGGACCTCATCTGGCTCCATGGAGGGGGCAGGTGGCAGCCCAGCCCTGATTCAGCTGTGCGGTGGAAGAGAGCTTGGCCTGGTACCAACCCACCCCCATAGTAGGGATGGGGAGGAGGCATGACCCAGTCCCACTGGGGAAAGGGGTGTGGCCTGGCCTGAGGTTTATTGGGTGCAGGGATGGTGCATAGCTTTGTTCTGATCTCCTATGTGGGGCTTGGTAATTTGGCAACAGGGTGACAGTATTAATTGCCACTGCTTCCCTGTTGCCAAATTTCCCGACTCATAGGGAGCCCTGTGGGCTGGATGCCATGGCTCCACAGGCCAGATTTGGCCCACAGTCTGCAGGTTGAGTACCTGGGCTAAAGGAAGGCTAACTGTGTTTTGCAATGAGATGGAGAGTTTATTAAGGATAATAAAGGACACAAAGCACTGAGGAGCTGGGGTGGATGAGGGATTGGAAACTGGGTTCTCTCCCAATGAAAGGCTAAAATAGTGTCATTCTGAACTTTTTTTGAAAAAGAGATATTTTGCTTTTTCAAATACAGGAATACATCAATTGTTTGTTAATCTTATTTCATAGGATACTGTTGGCCATTAGGTGCATAAATGGACTTAGGTACCGATGCGAGGTCCTTTTCCACCCTGCTTAATTCCCTGAAAATCTACTCTGCACCTATTTTTGTAAAAACCACTATCCAACCCTTATAAGGGAGAAGGAAGAGCCCCCTCCCACCCATCTTTTATATCCATTGTTTTTTAGGGAACAGATTTAGACTTCAACACTTAAGTCCACTGATGCGCCTAATGGGTGAAATAGAATCTGGTCCTTAGAATACTCTTGGGTGAAAAGGATGGCATTTCTGACAAGCAACAGAACCAAATCCTAAGGAAAAAATGGAACTGGATGAATGGGCATTGTAGAGGCAGCACCACCACCCTGTTAGACAAAGAAATAAATAAAACTCAATCCCATAGGCCTCTTCTGAGAAATCCTGCTGGATCAGGCCTGGAGAAGAAGGCTCTAGCCAATGAATGTATAAGGGGTTTAAATCATGAGTTTTGTAGCTAGCTGCTTGACAGAGTCAAGACTGTAGTGCCTAAATGTTCATTATGGGGCATACCAAGAACCACAAAAGTAAACTTCAGTAGCAAAAACTCAGGTGCCTTCAGATTTGGACAGCAAGGGTGCAGATAGAAGTGACAATTTTTGCCTGATCTGGCCATAGAAAGTGGTAACCAAACACAAGTGCATGGCTGTAGCCTACTTCAAAAATGGCTGATTGGGTGAAAAATCTGAATCCTCGTAGCATGAGGGGTTAGATAAAGATGTTTCAAAACAGAGTGCCTTCTGTAACATCTGTCTGCTCTGCCTCCTAGCCTCGAGCAGTTTCTGGAATGAGAGGGGGGAAAGGGAATGGAGGGAGTTCAGTCTGGGGTTTTTTCAGACCCTGCTGGAGGGTGAGGTGGGTGTATTGGAGCCCCCCTGACAGTGGTGACACATAGGGGGTGCACCCCCTGACAAGCTGAGAGCACTGGTGCACCCTCTGACAAGCTGTGCTTCCCACAGTGCTGGCTGGGGAGGGTGGGCACCTTGGCTACTTCCGGAAGTGCCGTGGCCACTTCCGGAAGTGCCGCGGCCACTTCCGGGAGCACTATGCCCACTTCTGGAAGCCAGTGAGTGAAATCAACTGCAGAGGGAACCCTCCCACCAGTCGGCAAGATCAGCTGTGGAGGGGACCCCTGCCCAGTTGCTGACTGGTTGCTGGGGGGGCACATGCCCCCCTGAGTAAGGTGGCACCAGTCACCCATGCCCCCTGAGGTGGGTAGGGGGCTCCAATACCCCAATCCCACCCTCCAGCACTGGCTGGGGACCCTCAGGAACAAGCTCCTTCTCCTCCCTTTCCCCCTTCCCATTCTAAAACAGGGACAGGCTGGGAGAGAGGAGGGGCTGTTGCTAGGGGAAACTGGCTGTAGGCTAGATTCCCCTTCACCCTGGAACCAACAGTGAACTTCTGTTTGGTTTAGGGGTCGCTGGAACTCAGAACACTTCCTGCAAAGTGTTACAGGGAGCTACACTTCTGTCTGTCTAATTTCCTGGTCTTGCAATTAGATCTGCTAGAACAGAGCTCTGAAACCTTGTAGAGATCCACAGAGCACAGGAGTTTGTGGGAATGAGATGAATGCAGGACTGGGGTCTCAGAAGGTACAGACAAGAGATGAGGTTGATCAGGTTGCTCATAAAAAGACACACCACTCATTAGCTGTGTCTTAGCTGAGCAGGAGTGGGGTGGGAGGTCAGTATTTGGGCCATTACTGACAATAGTAACACAATGACCAGAATTCAATGAGCAAAGAGATTAAATCTTACAGGTGACTCCTGCACTTCAGAAGATAGAACAATGTGGTGCATTTCAGACTTCTATAGCCTATGTTGTTCACTTTTTCTTTGGCCAAACAGGAGACTGGTCAATGTTCAGGCCCCCTTTTAGGAGCACTAAATTCTGTGGAAGAAAAAGGCAGAACTTTTCTATGAACAATGGTTACTCAACAGGTCAATCAAATATCTCAGTGGCCTCATCCCCAAATAAGCCAAACTCCCTTCAAGTTAGCAATAGAAGACTGCAAGTACTAGTGAGATGGTAGCTTGGTAAATCGGTGTGCTCATCTCAACCCTTTAGCTATTGGTGGGAATTAGCTTCTTTTTACCATGGCTTCACAGTGTACTAGAAGGGTATGATTTGACACAGATGCTAGTACTGCAATTTATCTTGGGCTGCTGCCTTAGCTGCCTCTATGATGGTCCTGATATATATTTTTTGAAGCTTCCTCTAAATAACTGTCCCTGAGGGGTGCAACAGTTCAATAGGTCAACACAATAGTAGGGATGATAAAGGGCCCCTAGGGTGTCCAAGATCCCCTGACTTACAGTAATACAATTACCAGCTGATCAAACAGCCGTATATCACTAAAGGCTCTAACAGTGGTGGAAGCAGGCAGCTTGTAGCAAGCCTGTTGTCTCAACTTCTGTCTGCCCCTCCCTACTGCTAGGGCTTGGATTGCTGGGGCTGGGTAGCTGGGCGGCTCTAAGGGTTCATGCTTTTTATTGTTCACTGGACTTTTGGCCTTGCTTTCCATCCTTTTTATGCTCTGAGTTGAAACCCTCTTTTTTCCCTGCCTCTCCCTTTGTTGAAGTGTCAGGGAGGCAGACTGAGCAGTCGGAGTGCAATGAAAGGCGAGCGGAGACGTGAAGTGCCCACAGCTTTTGCTGGGGATGTGGGATCTCTTCCAAGAGAGTGTTCAGAAGGATTCAGCCAGAACAGGGCAGGCTGCTGGGAGCTATAAGAAACAAAGGGGATTTGATTAGAGGTCACAGTTCAGTGCTGTAAACGTGGCAACTAGGACATGTCAAGAGACATGCCATACATTTAGTGTTGGACACTGTCAGCTAGACTTCCCCAGAGTGAACAGCTAGTTTAGAAAGAATTAAGGTCTTACTAGTTGAGGTTCAGACTAGCAATATGATACAATTATATAACCAACTATCAATCTCAAAATGCTTAACTGACATTAAGTCTAAACAAATCTGTTAAGCAGGTAAATACCTTTCTGGGTAATAGAGTAGAAACCAGGGAAAAGGAAAGTTAAGTGACTTGCCCCAAGTCAGACCTGCAAACTGGAGCTGGGAAAACAATCTCAGGTTCCTGCTTTCAATCTAAACAACAAACCAGAAGCAACCATGATAGAAGGACAAGAATTTTTCATGGTAGATATAGGCAAAGGCTAACATTAAAATTAAAGAGAAAATGAATTTCCTTTGATAGTATGATACACTGCCTGATTCTAAAGATGTGCAAGTGGAATAATCTTGTTTATAAGGTAATCATGGCACAATCTTTAAAGGAAATTGGTTAGTGGAAGTGACCTAAGCAGAATAACACATCTTAAACTTTTTAACCTAAAGTAAATAGATACAGTTACCTCAGTATCCTCAGAATGCCCTTGAACAGCACTTCCCTATATTTGCTATAGGAAATACTTGGAATTCTGCAAATATTGAGGTTATCTGACTGCAAATACTTATTTAGTAATCTAATATGGTAATAGGCACATTATGAAGGGCCACTAGTGTAGTAAATAGTTTATGTATTTAAGTAATATACAGTCGTCCCTTTCAGACAGAGAGCTGACTAACTACTTGGAGAGATTGAGTCCTATCATTTAGTAGTCTCTGCACCACTTCAATTACCAAGCATTGCTTGAAGGTTTAATCAAGTACTATTGAGGATCACATAGCAAAATCTTGGCTCCTGCACTCTTATTTTCATGTTCTGCTGTGAGGAGATAAGGGTAGGAGTCAACTACTTTTAGAGGAGCCGCAAATGAAATTAGCTTTGAGAGTTTTCTATTCTGGGTCATTACCTAACATCTAAACTTTTCCACTAAGGGAAATATTAGAATTTGAGCAACAGACTGGGAGAAAACAATTGGTGTCCATTAACAGGGTTGTACTGAGGTGAGAGTTTGGAGCTGGAAATTCAGCATCTTCAGCAACAAGCATAAGAATCGTATTTGTTTCTACTTGCAATTGGATGCTGAACACATAATTAGATTTTGGTTACAACAATGTTGCAGGTCAATAACACCAGCATGAAGAGAATAATCAAACAATGCTTCCAATGGAAAGCTGAGCTTCAAGCTTCTGGTAAAAAGCTCACTGCAGCTCTGGAGGACTAACCAATTTATGGCTAATCACTGTAAGAAGTAAAACTGATAACTGAGAGCTGTTGATAGATTCCACTGTGGAATTTCCTTGTATTTAGTGCTTTAAACTTGGAATGAAAATTCCTCTTTCATCTAACATGTGCCAATGCAACATATAGGGTGTTCAAAGGGATGCCAACTTACATTTTTTACATTGATGAATAAATGATATTCCTTTTAGTGTTCCTGTGAAAATCACAAGATCCTGCTTTTCTGATTTTTAAAGTAGCATTGGAATGATTTTGTCCAAACTGGATTGAAAATTACATTTTTAGCATATACCTGAACTCTTCAAGTGTAAATTATAAAGTATCCAAATTATAATGTGCTGTAATAAAGCAGGATATGGCTATGATTATTATTTATTCTGTATAAAAATATTAGTAGTGAACTGTATACATTAGTAACCAGGACCGAGTTTCACCTTATAGATTAACTCATTCAGAGATGAATACAGCTCACTACATCACATGCTTACAGAAGCCTATGTATCTTGGAATGAGTTAGTCTATAAGGTGCAAATCTGTCCTGTTTTCTGCCTGACTTCAAATTAACACTGGTTGCATCTGATGAAATAAACATTTGCTCACAAGAGAGTATACATCTCTGATTCAGTTAGTCTGTAAAGTGTACCTCTGTCATACCTTCTTCTTCTCTGTAGATGAAGGAAGACAGATACCCTGCAACAAACAGTTTACAAGTAGATAACAAAGATAAAATATGTATCTAAAGGAAGGTGACTGAGTGCTGAAGATTTATGACTATCTTGTTTCAAATAAAACAACATTTACAGCTTGCTAAGAACAGAATTTCCCCCTGCACAGACAACTACTTCATGTACTATTGTATCACTGAGGTCCCAAGTGTGACTAGTAGAGCTGGCTGGGAAATTTATGCCAGAATTATTTTTGATGGATAATGCTATTTCTGGAAGAAAATAAGAATTAACATTTTCTACAAGAAAATTCTATACATCCTGAAGAATCATGGACATACTTTTCACTCCATAGGTAGAGTTAGACCTCAGAAGAAAACGTACCACCTAACCAGTACTTGCCAAAGAATACTGCTTGATATTCTTAATGAATAACACAGCTGTATTTAAAACATAGTCACATTTTATATATATTTCATTAATTTTGTGTAGCAAGGAAAACTGATTTAATAATGGAAAAACTCTTAAATAACTTCTGCAAATTTTGGATCAATCCCAAAGTTCATAGCAGTTTTGATAAATGCTATAATATAAATAATTTATTTTTATTCATATTTGTCCATGGCCAGATCATATCGATTATATTTATGTTAGGCTTATACAAAGCTAACAGGGTGAACTTTGATGGCATCTGCTATAAAGATCAGACTATGGACTTATGCTCTATGTATTTATGAGTAAATCCTGCAAAGGTATGCAGTTGAAAAGAAACACGAGAAACTCTCTCAGACATTTGAGACAATCTGAGAAGTGTACCTAGGGTGTGGCATCTGGGGCATTAGGCCCAGGTGCCAGCTTTAGGGGGAAGGGAGTGAAAAAATTGCAGGTTGCTGCTGCAGCTGTACTGTTGTGCCTGTAACATGGCAGTAGTTGGAAGTTGCCACTGCCTCAGGTGTCCAGCTATCTTGCTACGCTTCATAGATTCATAGATGTTAGGGTCGGAAGGGACCTCAATAGATCATCGAGTCCGACCCCCTGCATAGGCAGGAAAGAGTGCTGGGTCTAGATGACCCCAGCTAGATGCATATCCAACCTCCTCTTGAAGACCCCCAGGGTAGGGGAGAGTACCACCTCCCTTGGGAGCCCATTCCAGACCTTGGCCACTCGAACTGTGAAGAAGTTCTTCCTAATGTCTAGTCTAAATCTGCTCTCTGCTAGCTTGTGGCCATTATTTCTTGGAACACCCGGGGGCGCCTTGGTGAATAAAACCGCACCAATTCCCTTCTGTGCCCCCGTGATGAACTTATAGGCAGCCACAAGGTTGCCTCTCAACCTTCTCTTGCGGAGGCTGAAAAGGTCCAGGTTCTCTAGTCTCTCCTCGTAGGGCTTGGTCTGCAAGCCCTTAACCATACGAGTGGCTCTTCTCTGGACCCTCTCCAGGTTATCCACATCCCTCTTGAAGTGCAGTGACCAGAATTGCACTCAGTACTCCAACTGCGGTCTGACCAGCGCCCGATAGAGGGGAAGTATCACCTCTTTGGATTTATTCGTCATGCATCTGCTGATGCATGATAAAGTGCCGTTAGCTTTTCTTATGGCTTTGTCACACTGCCGACTCATGTTCATCTTGGAGTCCACTAGGACTCCAAGATTCCTTTCCACTTCCGTGCCACCCAGCAGGTCATTTCCTAGGCAGTAGATGTGCTGGACATTTTTCCTCCCTAGGTGCAGCACTTTGCATTTCTCCTTGTTGAATTGCATTCTGTTGTTTTCTGCCCACTTGTCCAACCTATCCAGGTCTGCTTGCAGCTGTTCCCTGCCCTCCGCCGTGTCCACTTCTCCCCATAGCTTTGTGTCATCTGCAAACTTGGACAGAGTACACTTCACTCCCTCGTCCAAGTCGCTGATGAAGACATTGAAGAGTATCGGTCCAAGGACCCAGCCCTGCGGGACCCCACTGCCCACACCCTTCCAGGTTGATACCGACCCATCCACCACAACTCTCTGGGTGCGACCCTCTAGCCAATTGGCCACCCACCGGACTGTGTAGTCATCCAAGTCACAGCCTCTTAACTTGTTCACCAGTATGGGGTTGGATACCGTATCAAAGGCCTTCCTGAAGTCTAAGTATATGACATCCACCTCTCCTCCTGTGTCCAGGCGTTTCGTAACCTGGTCATAAAAAGAGACTAGATTAGTCAGGCATGATCTGCCTGCTACAAACCCGTGCTGGTTTCCCCTCAGCATAATTTGTCCTGCCGGGCTCTCACAAATGTGAGCCTTGATAATTTTTTCAAAGACTTTGCCAAGGATGGAGGTGAGACTGACTGGACTATAGTTGCCCGGGTCCTCCTTCCTCCCCTTCTTGAAAATGGGGACCACATTGGCCCTTTTCTAGTCCTCTGGCATTTGGCCCATTCTCCACGAGCGTTCAAATATTCCTGCCAGTGGCTGTGCAAAGATGTTGGCCAGTGCCTTCAATACCCTCGGATTGAGCTCATCCGGGCCTGCTGACTTAAAGGCATCCAGTTCTTCCAAGTGACTCTGCACCATCTCAGGGTCTACGCATGGTAGTCTGGCACCTTGCTGCTGCCTCTCTACAACCCCAGTGAGAGACTTGTCTTGCCCCTCTCTTAGGAACAATGAGGCAAAGAACTCGTTGAGGAGTTCAGCCTTGTCCCCCCTGTCCGTCACCAATTGCTTCTGCCCATTTAGTAGGGGTCCTATTCCTCCCTGTGCCTTCCTTTTACTCCCTATATATCTAAAAAACAATTTCTTGTTATCCCGGAGAAACTTGATTGTAACATTCACAGCAAGCAAGGAGGATCCCTGTAATTGTTTTAGATGGGCAACAGGAACTGAGGGTAGAACCTGACTAGATAGCAGAATATGGCCAGCATGGTGAGAAATGGTAGAAATCAAAGTCCATGACGAATAATCATTCAAGTTAGGTTTCAGAATATATTAGTGCTGCTAATCTACCACTCCCCATGAGCAGAGTCCATCCTGTTTATTTCCTTCTCCTGTTCATAAATTGCTACATTTAAATCATCACATAACTACCTTTGACTTTATCCTATGTTTTCCCGGTTCTTGAAAACATTAAACAGTAACCAGCTATTTCTGCCCTCAGTAGTTGTTCTCACTCTGTGCTATTCTAGTGTTGTTTTTGTGATAGTGTACCTGGGGAAATGCTCAACAGTAAATCACATTCATACCTCTTTTACAAAAATTGCTTCAGGCAAGAGTCAGAGGGGGAATCTCTTCAGAGGGCATGTCTACATGTGAATTTATGCACACCTAAACTTAATGCACCTTAGCCTATAGCAAGGTGAGCAATTTAGGTGCACGTCTACATGTGGACACCTTAAGGTGCTTTAACACAACTTGCTGGGTAGCCTGCCTTGGTCAGCACCCTGGACAGCCCCCGGAAGCGCACGACAGTGTAGCTGGGGGAGCAGGCCAGCACCGGTCAAGGGGGTGGGAACCTCCAGTCACCCCAGATGCACTGGTACCAGCCTTGGCTCTAAACCCCTCCCTGTTTTCCTGCCTCCCCAGTGTCCGACAAGAGTGGGCCAGAGCTGGGCTTGTGTTTCAGCACCAGGGCAAGGGCAACCATAGAGATGCTTTGGCAGCCAGAGCGTCTCCATGGAGGACCCAGCCTCCAGTTGCCTGCCCTGCTTTTTTATACTTCGCTTTATTTAGACCCCTGGATATCCAGGGGTCTAATTTTCTCCCCACGCTGCAAACTTGCAGCATGGGGAACATTTTTTTGTTCCTGCACGTGCCGGTTGCCCCACCTCAAAGAGGTTTGAGGCGGGCAAGAGGCACATGCGCGCTTGTGTGGACGTGCCCAATTAGCTTAAAATCACCATTTTTAAGGCGCATTAAGGGCACACTCATGTAGACCCGTGCCCTTAATGAACCTTGAAATGGCTAATACACCTTCAATCACCACGTGTAGATGCACCCAGAGTCTCCTCAGGTCACAGTCCAAGTCTCTTTAAAATACAGAAATGAGGAATTAGCATGCCTCTTGGTGGATGTAATTTCCAACCCCAGTATGTTAGCTTTATGTGACTGGTCTCCAACATTCTGCCCTTCCACCCAACCTCCTGAAATTGGCAAAATGGTTAAAATGCAACTGGGGCAATTGATACCATCTCCAGAATGCAAAACAAAAGTCAAATCACATTTTTAATTCCCCATCCTACCTCCTCTGACAATTTCAGATATTTTTGTACTTTCTGGTTTTGTAGAAGCACATTAACTTGCAAGGTTATTTTTGCCATACTTCTGTCCTATGCAGAACCTGAAAGTACCAGAGCTATTATGAGATAGCCTATAAAGTGGGAGACTTAGAACACAACTTTTAAGCTAAAGAGATGTGAATGAGCTTTCTGTACCAAGCTGCTGTACTTGGCAAAATTCATCTATCACTAGGGATCAGATTTGTTGTGGTTGTCCCTCATTTCCAATCAGTTCTCTCCTCTTTTATTTGCCTTAGCAATAGTAAGCTTGAGTAAGAGAGGTATAATTACCAGATGGTCAGTTTATACCTCAAGGGGTGTGTCTACATGTGCAATTAAAAGCCACATCCACATGAGCTTGGATGTTTGGTTCCCTGGGGACAATTGGCAGTGGGACACCTTGTGCCACTGCTAGTTGTCCCTTGGGAAGGCCTCCTGTGCCAAATGTCCTCTGGCATGTGGCAGGTTACCCCAGGTGGGTTAGGGAAGGCTGGGGCCAGCCAGGTTCTGGTTTTGTGTGGTGTACATTGCCCCCGCATGTGCATCTTTGCTTTTTTTTCCCACAGGTTTATTTGACCCTGGATACCCAGGGGTCAACTGCCCCTCCACACTGTTCCTAGAGAATAGCTGAACATGCAGTATGTGGTGTTGCAGGATGCAGCCAATGTGACTGAATATACTCCAGCTCAATTTGAACCAGACTAAATAGATTCTAAAGTCACTGTCTACATGTGCATTTAAGCACAGTAATTTATGGCGTTGTTGGACACCACTTGTATTTGACAGGACTATCTATCAGCACAGTAAATTAGTCTACTGCCTCCTAATTGCCATGTACGTGTGGACAGAGATGCTATATTGCACAGCAAATACGTCTGCTGCATAGTAAAACATCTTGTATAGATGTGCCCCAGAGGCCTATTTGTCCCTTTCTGTGGCAGACTGGTTACATAATGCATATGTCACATTAAAGCAATCAGCAATGTAACATTTCTGAAACAAGAGACACAGCAACAATGGCACCCCATTCAAGGAACAACTTTTGAAACTGCACAAGGAGCATAGGCTAAGGACTAAAGCAGGTTGTTTGCCACCTTTCCTATGCTCCAGTAATAAACAGAGAAGGACAAAAACTAGAGGTTAGTGAAGAAGGCTGAGGGCTAGAACTCAAAGTCTAGTATTTATTTTGACACCGACTTTGGCTGTAATGAATAATTTAACCTTTGCTGCTATAAGCATGTAAATGACAAAAAAAAAAATGGTTAGAGGCATGGAAAGTTTCTCATAAAAATGGGGATAACATTTAACTATTAGAGAGAGGTGTGGTGAATGAATATCTCTCAGGCATTTTTAAGATAGAAAGCACCATATAAGTCTTAGGTATGGCTACCCAGCCTACCTCCCTTTCTAAACTGTACAAAATATTTCTCCTTACAATGAGATTCATGAAGTGTTACAACATGGTTTAAATATATTAGGTAAAAAATTAAGGGCTGAAACACTTCTGCACACCAATTTTTATTTGTTTTTTGCATGTAAGGTCAGTATTCTCACAGTTCTACTGACGGAACTTGATGTATCTGAAAATCTGAAGAAAGGAACCGAGGACTGGTCTGTTTACTGTTGATGAAGCATCAGCTACCTGTTACCTCAACAACAAACAAGGGTTTTTCAGAAATGATCCTTTTCCTTCTTTCTTTAGATTTATCTTGTTTTTAGATAAAAATCAATGGGACAAAGTCAGAATAAAAGTTAAAAGAAAGTCAGACTTCTTCTCTGGTCAATTTTTATCCAGTGAGACAGAACCATAAAGGAGCCCTTAGAGAAGTTATTGATTTGTTGCTTAGTCACTTGTGACCATGGAAAGCAACTCCTAGACCTCCATTGATGTCTTATTGATGCCTTTCTAAGTATATTATTGCACCCAGAGACCAGAACTAACCACACTGTATTTAGCCAGTCCTGCAAAACCATAAAAGTAAGGTAGGCACCACCTAAAAGTGCCTACAATCTGCAAGGGTATAACAGGAGAACTACAGCCTTTTGGAACAGTTTCCTTTACAGGTAAACCCACAAACAACTCACATTCCCATTTTGGAAAGTAATATATTTTTTATTATTACATTGCTAAACTGACTTCTGAGCTAAATACAGATAATCAAAAGGCCTGAGGGTGAATGGATTCAGTCTTTGCAGGTTAGTTTAAAATGTACAAAATAAATTGAGACACAAGTGAGCACACATTTACCTTTGATTCAAGAAACGCAGCCAAATGCCTACAGTGGCTCAGGCCAGAAGCTGGGGGGCACTAGGACATGGCATGTAGCCAGTATGGGCTGTTTGCATCCTCTTCCTGCTGCCCCCAAGGTCTCTGGGATTTGCAGTCCAAAATCACAGGAACAGGACTCTGCAGGGTTGCTCATCACTTCCTCTTCCTGCTTCCAGGTGCCTCTGGGATTTGTAGTCCACAGTCACAGCCAGCAGTAAGTGGGAGCAGGGGAAGGGGTGTTCTTCCTGGACCCAGACCCCAGCCAGGGTTTGCTTGATGGGGGGCAGGTCTGCCCTGCCAGACTGGGGTGCATCCCTAGCTGGGCTTGTCCCCCACACCCCTTGTCAGCCGGCCTTCACTGCTCAGGCTAGGGTGTGGCCAGCCCTGCTTTCTGGAGCAGACAGCATAGCCCAGCCCAGGGCTGCAAAGCATGTTAGGATGCTTTGGGACAGTGATTTAATTTGTACCAGGAAGAGGTCTGGGATAGAAGTTTCATAAACTGGTTTGACCCAAATCACTTAAGTCTGATACTACTTTCAGGTTTATCTTAAACCAGTTTTAGCCATTTTGAAACTGGGTTATGTGCACTGAGCTTCTGTTCTGTTACAGGTTTAAGCCAGTTTCTGATCACTTAAACCGGTTTATATGTAACTTCTTTCCCTAGCCCTGGTTAACACTTTGTACTGTAGAAGGATACATCTGCTCATCTAAGGGTTTTTCCAGCTGCTAGCACTTAAAAACAGACAAATTTTTACATCTCACTTTTAGCCTGGCTTCAAGCCACCTGAGAATTTCTCTGAGGCTTGAAGAATTTCTATGTGGTCCCATATACTGACCTTATGACCTCCATGCACCTGGGGGGTGGGCAATATGAAGGAGCCATATCGTAGCAAAGAAAATGGCCCTCTATATGTATTTTTCTCTCAGAAGTAGTCAGTTTCTTTCTGAAACACTTTTTCCAACCAGTTCCTTAACAAACAGGTAGTAAAAATAAAGAAAATTATACATGGCCTGCAGTTACTACAGTTAATTTTATTAATGAGCTTTCATCATTATCCCACTACAGAGTCAGTCATGGCTGGATTCTCAGCTTTTGAGACTGTCAATGACATTATTTATGTTTGGAGGATGGGAACACGGATTCCATCTGTAACTATCACATAATTTATTTGCTGTGTATTACCCTAAGCAGTGAACATGCTATTAGATCCTGCCCTACAGCGACATGCATCAACATGATGGGAACTATGGTGTCACGGTCAATCATATGAAAAATAGGTTATACAGAAATGGGTGTATCCAGATTGTTTTCTAGTGAGAGACAGTTAGTTGGGAAAACATTGATTTGTTTTGCTCAAAAAGTTTTGTTTGGGGTTTGATAAACTTTCATAGATGTCAGGGTAGAGTTCCCAAAGAATCTTAGAGCTGGATTAGTCTAGAAGCAGCTAAACTAAATCCTGATCCATTGACCCCAGGAATCTAGCATCTCTAGGGAAGAAAGTTCAGGGCTAGGGAGCTGGTGCTTCTATTCTTTGGTTAGTTTCTGTCAGTGTTAAAAAAACTTCACTTCTTGCTACCAGACCTTTCTTTAGTTATCAGACATTTTAATGTCTGCTAGACCAAAGAGTCATGTATCAGAAATATTCTTTCCTTGGTGGCTTGTTTAAACAATGGTCATATCATCTGTTAATTTCTCCTGAAGCTGTAAGGTAGATTTCCTGGATCATGAATCATTTACAATATCCTTTCTAATTTTTCAGCACCTGGTTTCTGCCACTGCCTCTGCTTGTACCTGTGAGGTTTTGTCCAAGCAGGGCCACTTACCATTTATGCTTCCACGCAGGTCCAGGTTTGGCACTGTGGAAACTGCAGCTTACAGTTTCCCTTCCAGTGATAGCTAGGTCAGGGAGTGCCTGCTGTGTGAGTGGTGCCTTCTGGTGGTGTCTCTCAGGGTGGCTAGGCTCCGAAGCATCCTCTGCCATGAGAAGTTTATCGATTTGATGCTGAAGAAGACCTCCAGGACTGTGGAGGAAGAAATGCCAGAGGCAGCGCTAAAGAAGAGAGAGGGTGGAAGCTGGAGGCTTGTGAATTTTGACAGCAAGCAGAGATCTTCACCTGCACTTGTAGTGGTTTGTCTAGAGAACAGGTATGCAGCCCTAGCAACAGAGAGAGAGGAACACATTCCATTGGTGAGGAAGACGGGCCAGGCCACATCAAGGTGGGAAGGATTGACATAACTCCCACCAAGAAGCAGCAATGGGTGGTGGTGGTTGGAGACTTCCTTCTGTGGGAGATGGAGGGAGCCATCTGCCAACTTGACTGTTGTCTCAGGAAGTCTGCTGCTTGCCTGGACCCTGGATCTGAGATGTCATGGGGGGATTACCGAAGCTCATCTGGCCCTCTAACTACTACCCCAGGCTGCTCATCTATGTGGGCACCAATGATACTGCCAGGGGAGACCTTAAGTGTATAAAAAATGACAAAAGGGCTCTGGATCCAAGGATGAGGGGGTCTGGGGCTCAGATGTGTTCTTGTCAATCCTTCCAGTCAAGGGAAAGGGCCCAGGCAGGAGCAGGAGCATCCTGCAGATGAACACCTGGCTGTGCAGGTGGTGTCACTAGCAGGGCTTTGGCTTCTTCAACCATGGGATGTTCTTCCAAAAGAAGGTTTGCTAGGAAGCGATGGTATCCACCTGGCGAAGAGGGAAGAGTGTCTTTGCAGACAGGCTCGCTAACCTAGGGAGGAGGGCTTTAAACTAGGTTTGCTGGAGGATGGAGACCAAAGCCCTGAGGTATTTGGGGAAGTGGGGGACCTGGAGGAAGAGCAAGCAGAAGGGGGCAACAGGGGAAGTGTTCTAATTTTTACTGAGAATTCAGGGCAATCAACTAGTTACCTCAGGTGCCTGTACAATGAATGCATAGAGCCTGGGAAATGAGCAGGAAGAATTGGAAGTCCTTACACAGTCACAGAACTATGATATGATTGGAATAATGAAGATTTGGTGGTATAACTCACATGACTGGAGAACTGTCATGGATGGGTACAAACTATTCAGAAAGGACAGGCAGGGGAGAAGAGGAGGAAGAGTTGCACTTTATGTAAAAGAGCTATATGATTGTTCAGAGCTCCAGTATGAAGCTGGAGATAGGCCTGTTGAAAGTCTCAGGGTCAGGGTCAGAGGGGAGAGCAACAAGGGTGATGTCATGGTGGGGGTCTGCTATAGACCACCAGACCAGGAGGAAGTGGTGAATGAGGCTTTCTTTAAACAGCTAGCAGAAGTTTCCAGATCACAGGCCCTGGTTCTCATGGGGGACTTCAATCACCCTGACATCTGTTGGGAGGGCAATACAGCAGTGCAAAGGCAATCCAGGAAGAAGTTTTTGGAGAGTACTGGGGACAACTTCCTGGTGCAAGTGCTGGAGCAGCCAACTAGGAGTCATGCTCTTCTTCACCTGCTACTCACAAACAGTGGTGAATTCAGGTGTGGATGCTTGACCCCAAAGTTTAGTGTCATCAGTGAACTTGGCCAGTCCGCTTCTGACGCCAGTGTCCACGAATGTAAGTAATGGATGGCAAATTGGGCAGCAGTGACCATGTGATGATTGAGTTCAGGATCCTGAGGAAAGGAAGGATTTCATAGATTTCATAGACATTAGGGCTGGAAGGGACCTTGGAAGATCTTTGAGTCCAACCCCCTACCCCAGGGGCAGGAAGTCAGCCAGGGTCATAGGATCCCAGCAAGATAAACATCCAAATATCTCTTGAAGATGTTCAAAGTATGTGCTTGAACCACATCCAGTGGCAGTCTATTCCAAACCTTGGGTGCTCAGACAGTAAAGAAATTCTTCCTTATGTCTAGCCTGAAACGGTCATGGAGGAGTTAGTGACCATCTGATCTTGTCATCCCTTGGGGTGCTCTGATGAACAGACATTCCCCCAGATCCTGGTGAACACCCCTGATAAACTTATAGGTGGCCACCAGATCACCCCTGAGCCTGTGCTTTTCCAGGCTGAACAGTCCCATAACTCTCAGCCTCTCATCATAAGGTCTGTTTTCTGATCTCTGATAATGTGTGTGGCTCTCCTCTGGACTCTTTCAAGCTCCTCCGCATTCTTTTTGAATTGTGGAGCCCAAAACTGGACGCAGTACTCCAGCTGCGGCCTCACCAAGGCTGAGCACAATGGGAAAATAACATCCTGGGATTTGCTTGAGAAGCATCTCTGGATGCAAGCCAGCATTTTGCTCGCCTTACTAACCGCAGCATCACATTGAAGGCTCATGTTCATCTTGTGGTCAATCATGACCCCCAAGTCCCTTTTGTCTATAGTGCTAGCCAGCGTAGCACTGCTGAGCCTATAAGCATGCTGTGGGTTTTTCTTCCCAAGGTGGAAAACCTTGAATTTTTTGTGTTAAGCACCATCAGGTTCTCATCAGCCCATTTCCTGATCCTGTCAAGGTCAGCCTGGATTGCCCTCCAGTCCTCAGGTGTGGATGCTTGACCCCAAAGTTTAGTGTCATCAGTGAACTTGGCCAGTCCGCTTCTGACGCCAGTGTCCACGTCATTAATGAAGATGTTGAATAATATAGGCCCAATTGGATTTGGGAACCAAGTTCTCTGAAGCTCTTTGAAAATTTCAGGCAAGCTTCTTTCTTTGTGTCAAATGACTGGATTCCAGTGGTACCAAGATGCAGATATAAACTTACACAAGTGAGGAGGTTGTTGATGTTTTTCTAATAGATCTGTACATTTTGCAAGTGAGTCTCTGAATTCTTCACTTTTGTACTTTTAATCTCCATCTTGATTGCCAAAGATAACAATTTCCTTTAGAGTTTTGAGTAATAGAATATCCAGCACTTTAACCTTAACAGAAATAATCTGATTAGATAGTACCTGTGTATGCTCACAGATGGCAATTGCGGTTTCCTAGAGCTGACAAAATATAAGAGAAATTCAGAGAACTAACATAATTACTTTCCATATTATATGAGGCTTTATATAACAGCAAAAGAACAAATTAGTTTCTGTTTCATAGCATTCTGCCTATTATTCAGTCATAAAATGCTTTAAAATCATGAGTATCTCCCTAAAATATGTCTGATTAAATTTGATATTAAGAACCTAATTGAACAAAGAAAGGGCACTTAATTTAACACATGCATTACTGCTATGAGGTCACCAATCAGATTTCCAACAAATGAAATTTTTTTAAACTCTTTTCATAATAATTTTACAATCGACTTCTAATCTAATTAGATTTTGTAGATTAGGCTCATCAATGCCCAAATATTTCTCAAATGGTTCACTAATTAAGACAATGTAGCTGATTTCAAAAGCTCCATCTTTTTAAATGAAAAAGACCTTAAGGTTATGGTATCATAATGAATTCTTCATTTAAAAAAACAACCCAGATCATTAAAAAAATACCAAAGTCATCTATTATGGACACAGGATCTCTGGTTCTTTTAGAAAGTAAGTGGCATTGTCGCTCCCACTGCTAAAGGAAGACACTGAACATTGCTGTTGTCTACAGTACCGACTCATTATGTCCTCCAATATTATAAATTGATGGAAGTAAGTGAAAAGCGAGATCTAGCCCAGATATTTTATTTTCATTAATTCATTTCACTTCTCCACTTGTACAGGCACATTGCAGGTGCATCTACACGTTGCCCTATAGTGACATAATGATGTACTACATCACTGCATGGCGTGCTATGGTGATGTAGCAATCACATGTTCGCTACATTGCCATAGCGGAGCACTCCCCTGGTATAGCGTGCCACTACAGTGACATAGCGGCAAAATCTACCTGTGCATCACACACAAGGCACAGTAACCACTCCTACTGCACCGTGCTTTAGTACTTCCAAAAGGAAGCGCTAAAAGCACGGCGCTGTGGCAACATCACTGTATGGTGATGCGCAGACGCATCCATAAATGCAGTATCCATGTAATTTTTACATTAGCTTATGTACTATGAAGGACTTTATGAGATGTCTCGAATCGAGACTGGAAGCTGGATTTAGGTTGTGTGTCTCCAACTCATTTGAATAATAGTTTAAAAAAACACCCTGAAGTTCAATTGTGCGTGTACATTTATAAGTCCTCTTATGGTAAGAGAAGCATAACTTAGATACAAATTCATAGTTCACTTTCCCTAACAACAGGGAATAACTACCCTTTTCTGTGTTAACTGCTGACTTTGGCCTACCCTTGCCCAGACTTTGGGAGTAGTCAGTAGACATGGAAGCCATGAAGATAGCATAAAGCTGATGAATCAAGTTGCTTAAGAGGTATGATTTCTTATTTGCAACAGCTTCTGTCTCTAGAGTTTGACCCTCTATACAAGTATAACTTCCATTAACATGAACAAAGAATAACCAGACACCATTTTAGAGGAAACAGCTCCAAAAATAGGAACCCCAATATTTCTTAAAGTCTTGCTAGCAGAAGGCAGCTCCTCAGTCAGTGTCTGAATTACAGGGGGAGTTCAGTGTTTGAGGAGAGGAGAGGGGTTGAGCCTCCCCATAAGAGACATGAGCCCCCCTGTAAGATTTGAAAATCGTAACCTGGGGGGTCTCCAATTTTATTAGGGCATCATGATAGGCCCCCCAATTTGTTTTGCAGACACCCCCCCTAGAGTCAAAGTGTAATTTGAACCCTGTCCTCAGTACAACATGACTAAAAAATCATCATTTGCTAGTTGCTATGGTGGCCAAGGCTATAGCAGATGCTATGAGCAAGTAAGAGTTAAGGGTTGAGAATATACTTAGGTTCAGGCTTTGAAGGTTAAGATTAAGCAATGACTACCCTGCAGGGAAAACAAACAGTGGACAGCACCCCTGGTGATACGCCACTTCCTCTAACACAGCTTCTGCTGTACTACCAAACAGCTCCTTGGAAACTGACAATGAGCCTCTTGGCCTTCTGAGATTTGTCATTCAAGGAGCCCACAGAAGCAAATGCAGATGGCTTGATTTTTCTTGCAAACTTTTCCAAGCTCTTTGTTGCTTCTTGGATATTGATGATGCAGACTCTCTTCAGTCACTGAAAGGAACAACATTTCCTCTGCTCATCAGGTTCAAGATGTCATATCCATGAGAAAGACCCATATTTAAAACAATATGGCAATGATATCATGCTGGTCTTTGTGCCTTTTTCCCAGTATACCTTAAACATCCTTATGTATAATTTCACCCTCATGCTTCTCTTTCACAATGCTCCTTAAAAACAGGGATGCATCTGAACCAAAACAGTAAATCTTAACTCCCAGGAATGAACATGATTTAGATTGAATCTGGATTTCATAGTGGGGCTTGTTTCTCTCTAGCACATGGATCCAAAAAGGAGCACCTGATCCAAACCTACTCAAGATTTTGGGGAGTATGAACTCTGTTTATGAACTCAGTAGCTCAGGTTTAGCTCTCCTGGATATGCACTTGCTCTGTGACCTGTTCTTTCGACTGTTCAGACCCTCTTGCCAGCACATTCAGGTATTATATTGCTTCAGCCAATAGGTTTAACTCCTTTAGCAATGAGGAGCTCCTGATTTTTCCGGCACAGTGATTGCATTGTTCCATATCATGTTCACTTGCAGTACCAACATTTCATGTCATGCATTAAATAACAAAAACACAGTATTGACCCAGTGGTACAGAGCTTGTGATTATATATGGTCATTGTTGTCTGTAGCACTATCATGGGAAAATAGCCCAATATTTTAAATAAAGGCTAGAAGCTTGCAGGGAAGACTATTTAAGAGATAAACACAAGTAGGAGAACACACACCAAAATTTATGTTAAAACCTTATTTCTGTGGCTTTAGTTTCTGCCCATAAATCAACCTCTGTACTAGCTAGCTAGTCATAAATAATGTGTATATAGGCTGGCAATATTTAGATGCATACAGTTAGCTCGTGGGTGACTTGGGATATTTTAAAGAGTATTTGTAGGCGTCCATTTATTTCTGTGCTTCTGATATATCATTCTTCACTAGCAAACTAAATGATTTAATTGAGGTACCAACAGAGAAGAACTGAGATGTGGAAGAGACAAGCTAGCATTGCTCTTTCACTAGTTAAATAAATCTGCTTTATTTGTATAGCCATAATATGTTCAGACAAATTTCAAAATGACACTGTAACTTTTAAAGAAATGTTGCTAAGTCAGAAATTGGCCAAACCTGGAGAGTTTCATAGCCACCAGCTATTTTCAGTTTCATTATAATGAGAGGAACTTCTCACAGCTTGTTGATAAATCGCAAATTAATTGGGCATGGGGGTTGGGGAAGGACAGAGGAAGAAGAATAAAATGGTTTTGTTTCAAAATAGGAAGTCTCTATACCACCTATTTTAAGATTACATACTTGTGCTTTCAGGGGTATGAGCAGCAGGACTATTTACCATAGGACGAAAGGGGAATGAAAATTACCATGTATCAGCTGCTTTGTGGTAACTACCCACACGTGTGTACTTTTACTCCATGGTTGATTAAAGCTGAGCCAGGAGAATTTAGCTTTCAATGAAAGAGGGGTTGCCACTGTTTAGTCTTCACTTCTTATGGGATAAAAGTTAGTGCCTGCACAGTTAACATGGACCAATGGATGTGGCTGACACGTGGGAAATCCATGCAGTAGAGTAATAATGGGCGGGTGAGCAGGACATGAGCCCTAGAGGAGGGGTGTGGGAAGAATGGAGCTAGAGAGGCAACTCACCTCCCCCCATACCCCACACTTTCCCTGCAGTGGCTCCAGCTCCAGCAGTGGGGAGGGCAGAGTAACAGTGGCAGCCCTGAACAGCAGGGGTGCATGGTGCAGGAGGCATGCTTTGAGGTTCACTGCTGCAGGAGGAGGAGTCACTTCTATTTTGCTGCCTAAAATTTGTGTTTAAATGGCCACTTGATAAACATCAAAGGAAGCGATGTCTTGCAGCAGCAATCTTCTGGCTACTTCTACTGTGTGTGCCGTCACCACCCAGGATGTAGGAATGGCCTCTGAATCCTTACCCTCTTTTACCTCACATCTGCCTATAACCATGAGCTGATTTCAGTTCAGAATCTAGCTTTTAAAAACTCCAAATGTATGTTATGGCCATAGCTACCATCAAAGAGCCACAAGAGAACAGAGGTTTATGGATATCTTAGTTAAATGCAAAGTGAACTTGGACCTCTGCTCCAGGTTGAAGCTCCCATATACAGATTTATGAAACATAGGATATAGATCAGTGTGGGAAATGGTTATCTGTTAGATAAGTTTGTAGTTAGAGCTAGAAAAACTGAAGAGAGGATAGCCAAATGTTTAGAACTTGGGACACCTGGATTCAAGTTCCTGCTTTACTGCAAACATCCTGATTCTGGCCACATCATTTTGTTTTTTGTATGTACACCCCTCCCCCATTTCTATAATTTTTTTTTCTTAATTCTTTCTCTAACTTTATTTCCAACCGAATCACTTAGGATTAGATACATTATCATTAGCAAAGCTAGCTATTTTGTTCTGCTATTGATATACTACAAATGAACATTTTATGAATGAATCAATGGTAAGCGCACACATTAAAAATACATCCAAAATGTGGACATGACTTTAGCCAATAAAGCAAGCACTTAGAGAAATAATATTTCATAGTATTATTTAAGACTATGGTCCTAAAGAAAGTTCAAAACTTAACACTAACATTCAATCATCAACCTAGGTTGCCGTGAGAAAAGGCACCTTGCATAACTTTGTGTCAGCTTAAGTTATTGCTGTTTGTATAATGCTAGATTGAATACATTTACATTACAGATCAGTGCTATTGTTATAAAGCACATATAAGTAATCACCAGACCAAGTTCAATAACATCTACCAGCAGAGTCGCAAATAAGTGACTGTTTTAATTTCCTTTAGAGGATGAATCCATTGATTTTTCAGGTTTGCTTGCCACTATCAAGAAATATAAGTTTTATAATGCTCTTAGTATATCTTTTTTTCTGTTATTGAGTTGTTCTTTTCTATGAGTCAAATACACTTAAAACAAATTAAAATTATTTCTTGGTGAAAAGATAGAATAGTAGGAATTAAAAGTATGGACATAAAGCCAAGAAACACAGCACATCCCAAATTAAAAGCTGGATGCCTTCCTCCCATTTCAAATGTTTCTTTTCTGAGCAAGGCCAGCACATTTGCGAAGTAATGGACACTGGGAAAGGCAATTTGTTAAAAAAGCAAAGATTCAAGTAATGGATCAGACAGTGATCACAATGGTGTTGCAAAAGGAATTGCTCAAAAAGTCATCAATTTGGGAAAACAGAGTGTTATCCATGAACTCATATAAATTATTCTACATAGACCTGAAAGCAGGAAGATACAAATTCATCAGTCATTTAAAGTAGTTGAGGTTCTGAAGATCACTACCATGCACCTTTCCAGATGCTTTGCTTAGGAAAAGCAAATAAACAAAATTAAAATATGTGCTTAATTTTTATACTGCCTGGTCCAGAGCAATTAGTTTTCTCTACACAAAACAACACTGGGTACTGGAGGGATTACTAGTGGGTTACAAACTTTTAATTTCATGTGAAAACCATGAAATAAAATCTGAACTAATCCAGTTACTACCTCTTGTGTCATCAAACCAGTCCCTTGCTATCACTATCATTCATAAATTCATTGTCTGCCTGAGTTATCCGTGCAATATTTTGAATAATGCTTTTTTTTCCTTTGTTAGTTCATTCCCATACAAATCTCTCAGATAGCTGGTGAACTTAATTTGAATACAATGGGGTAAAAAAGGTGACCTGCTAGAGAAGCCACATTATAGAACGAGGCATTGAAAGGAATTTACCCCAAGGAGAAAAAGATGGCTTGGTGATGGCCCATATCAATGTGAGTGCTAGAAAGTGATCCAGCAATCAGGGGAGACATCTTTAGTAGTTCTTGAGGGAGGAAAAGGGAAGTTACAAGAAATTTCAAATAGAAGGAGGTCCCAAAGAAACTGTGCCTAAGGAAGAAGGAATTCATGTCAGATATCACAGAACATTTTGCAGTTAAAGGCATGTAGAATTTGCTGAATAGGCTACATAAGTCAATTTAAGAAAAATGGGATATAAATTAGGGCAGGGGGCAGATCTAAAGGGGATGCAATGGAACAGCTGCTTCGCCCGTTCAGATTGGAGAAGGCCACAGTAGACTCAAGGGATTTTTTTAAACATTGCAAAAGCAAGTAAACTCCCTCCCCGATTCTTCTTCATGCTCAAAGTTATGTCTCTACCTCTCCATTTCCCTTCTCTTCCTTCTGCCACTGCTGCTTTCTCTGTATCTAGGGGATGGACGACAATTCAAAGCTGCTCCTGCCTGCTTCAGCTGGGCTGTGCAGAGATTGGGCTCAGATGGGACAGTACCAGTGGCAGCAGTAGCGGCAATGGGGGAGGTGTTCCCCCTCCCTGAACCAGCTCTCTGTGAAACCAGCAGTGTGGGAGAACCCACCTTCCCACCCATTGCTGCTGTCACTATCCTGTCCAGTGATGGACTGTGGGTCTGCGGCGCCTGGAGGGCAATACCTGCATTTGCCCCTCCTCCACCCCCGTCCATGGCCGATTGCCGAGGGGAGGAGGGGGGGCAGCGGCTGATTGCCAAGCGGACAGCAGTGGGGGGTTTCCATCGGAAATGTCGCCAGGGGACTAAGTACCCCCTAGAGGGCCCGGCTGGCACCCCCCCCAGGCCAGCGCCAAGGGGCATGGCTCCCGCCACCCTCCCCATTAGTACACCTCTGATCCTGTTGCATTCTAGGCTGAACCCAGCTCTAACTTAGCATGTCTGTAGCAAATAGAAGCAGCTCTGAAGCTTCCCCTGCCTCAGAAACAGGGGAAAATAGCAGTGGCAGGTGAAAGAGGGATGGAAGGGGTAGGGAGGGGATATGACTCGGATCAGGGCAGAGAAGGGAGGGGGAGTGATTCTTAACTGTTTTGGGGACTTTAAAAAGTCCTAAATTCAATCATCTAGTACATAAAAGTGCCGAAAACCTGCTGAAGCATGTAAGCTATACAGACACTAGGTGACACGGGTCAAACTAACACGATTCCTCTTCTGGGCATGTGCTGCGCTTAGCGTGGGGGTGCGCAGAACCAAAAATAAAATGGTGGGGTTTTTTTTTTCCATGTCTGTAAGCAGCCATTATGATTATCTGTACTTCCATTAGCTTGATAAAAATAATTGTAGGGAATGTCATTTCTCCAGCTTCAGGATACATTCCAAACACTAAATACCTTGGGTTGGAAAGAATTATCTCCCCTAAGCATTTTTATTGCATAATTGTCCATTATAAAGCGATTTTACACCTTCTTCTGAAGCATGTACTTCTGGCTAATCAGAGACAGTATTAGGATTGAGGTGTTCTTCTATATGTGAACACAGAAATTGGTGTGATATTCTGGAACATTTTTTTTTGTTTCCAAAGTGCATATTTTATGAACTTTTGGTACTTTTCATTTAACTATATGGGAAATCCTTGGGCACGAAACCCAAGACAGACCAAAAATGGGCAATACTCCAGACTCCAGATTATTAAATGGAAAAAGTAGCACATCATCCTTATTGATGTTAATATAAGTGCCATGCTAATATTCAGTTCCCTGCATGCTACGTTGAATTTACAAGGGCAAATCAAAATATAGCTAACAAATGCACAAAACTTCTGCAGCAAATATGGTACATGACTGACAGTCCAGGTAAAATATATCTTCCTGGCATATATGGTTGGAAAGAATGCATGATGCCTAACTTATAAAGACTGTTTTTTCATGGAAGTTCTATTTCTGGATTAACATTAGCAAAGTAGAAATAAAATTAAAAGAAATAAGTAGAGAAAAGTATTAAGAGGAGCTGACATGGATAAGCTTTCTAGGTAAACATAGAACTGTATGCAAAAGTTAAAAGGATAAAGATGAGACCTTTTAATATCAAATACCCACTGAAAATCAGCCATTTTTCTATGTTTTGAAGGCAGATTTGAAGGCACTGTAATGTAAAAACAGTTGTTATATGCAAAAATATAATTGCCACAAATTTCAGCAATTTAGTTTATTAGCCAATTATATTTGTATAAACATAATTGTCTTAATGAACTAATGGGGACAAATTCATTTAGCTGAAAACACTGAAAAACAGTGAAAATTCTTTTAACTGAAAATTTATTTTCACTGAAAACAATGGACTTACCTCTAGGGTTATATTGAGGCTAATGTATATATAGGAATCTAAAATGAAAGCACAGCCTGAATGACAAACCAATCTCTTCTGCACTGCACTGCACTTAACATGTTTGAATATTTGCTGAATAGCTTCTTGTTGATACCATTGTTAACATTCCTCTCTGGTTTGTTATAAACCATCCCTTTGGATGCAACTGTGGGAGTTGTAAACCTCATGTGGTGGTACATCAAGTGGCATATGTTTGTAAAATATATGTCACATGATATTTAAAAAAAAAAAATAGGAATATTTCTCATTTCTCTGCATTCACCATGCTTTGGTTTCTTGTTCCATTTGTTTCCTTTTGCATTTTCCCCATTCATGATTTGGGACCCTCTGGCTGAACACTGCTTGTTATCACAGGAGGACTCAAAGAGATTGTCAAGCAGCCTCAGAGTGTGAAAAATCAATTCAGTCCTCCCTGCCAATTAAATGCTGCCCTTTCTACTGGAAACCAGCTGCCTTTAGCTAGTTATTGCTGTGTTTTGTCCCTAGCTGAAATTAAAAAAATATTTCCTCCCTCAGAGTGCATGATAGATTGGATGATCTGTATACAGTATGGCCTGGTAGCTCATTAGCTGGTTCAACCCTGGTTTATATGGAAAATATTCCAAACTGCACTGGCAAAATGTAATCTTCTTCCACAGAAGGAAGGCTCCATATTTCTAAAGCTTTAGACCCATTCCTGTTTCTATATTAATGACAGAACAGGCATTCATTTCTGTGGGTGCAGAATCAATCAATTCTTTAGTTCTAATCAAGAAAGAAGTTTGCATTAACACAGGAATAGTGCTGTATTTACATGCCTCATCAAAAATATCAGGAAAAAGGTTACATAAAACAAAATTCACAAGCATTGCCAGCTGTAGTTCTTTGCTCCAAATACGTTGTCTTTTTTGCCTGGTATAAGGATATATTATGGTTCTGGACACTGCAGAAGGAAAGAAAAGATGCCAAGAACATGGTGATTATGTTTATACATGCGGTTTATTGCAGAGCTGACTAATTAGCTCCTCAGTAAAACATCACTGTTTACATGTGTAGTGCTATTATGCTGGAGTAAACCAATTAATTCTGCTGTAGGATAGCATTGCCAGACACAAGTACTATCCTATAGCAAAGTTATTTACACCACCGCACACACATGTAGATGTGGGCTGCCTACCAGCTAGCCCTGCACTGTAGTACCCTTGTAACCCAGCCAGCCCCTCTGCAGCACACTGAGCTCAGTTGGAGCAGCCCTGGGCTGGCAGGCTGACGCCCCCAGCCACCTGTGGCTGCTCCATCCCAGCTCAACATGCTGTGGTCCCAGGTGCACATGCAAACAGCAATAAACTCTGCCATGAACTGCACTGGAGTTTATTCACTCACCCTAACTGCATTTGAAGACATGCCCAGATTAACTCAACTACCACTTTATTAAGTATCATCTTGGAACTATCCAGTGACAACTCAGGTGACCCTTCCATTGTAATGCATTCCATAGAGAGAATGGCTACCAAAGGTCCCTGCTCCTCTAATCTTGTTGCAGTACCACTGCTGGGACCCTACTGCCTCTGTAATACAGGATTTAGGGGGTAGGGAAGAAGAAGTTGCTTATTCAATGTACAGCCTTCTCCTCTTTCCTTAGTAGAAGTCTTCTCCTAATCCACTTCCCATTCCAGTTTACCTGGGCATTTCCTACTGCAGGCACTTTCCAGGTTGTGATAAAATGAAGTCTCCACAGGAATCTTGGCTTGTTGAGAGGAAGGTGGGGGAAAAAGACCCCCATAGAACTGCTCAAGTCAATCTGGCAGTGAAAGGGAAAAATATCCTTAATAACCTCCAGAATGTGATAAACAAAACCACAGGACCTTGTTCTTGTTTAATCTCTAGAGCAGGAAGAGGAAAGCTTCTTTTCCTAAAACAAAATAGTGATGCAAGGCAGGGTTAAGGCACTATAAGACCATTCCTTGAGTGTGCAGAAACCAATAGATTTGATGGCTAGAAAATGGTATTTAGAGGTTTGCTTTTGGGAATTTGCTTGTAGGTAGATATTGCATTAGAACAATGGTCCAGGGGGTATGGAAAGGGTTAATTGATTTCTAAAAGCCTGTTTGTAACAAAGTCTCCTTCAAAGCCCACTGTGTCTGACACACACAAGTGGTAAGCAGACACACAGGCTAGGAAATTGAAGACATGTACCACACTGTTCCATAACATAAACAGTGTACCCAAGCAGAGATAAGGGACTCTGCAAGTCACAGTGCCAAACTGCAGAGCCCTTGGGATTTCCAGTTTTGGTAGATGGACCAAATTAGGAGAAACCGGTAAATAACCAAATTAGGAGGTGTGCATGTGATAGGTTTGTGAAACAAAGGAATATGCTGACAGGACAGAATGTGAACAGTATGACAACCACAGGGAGACCAATCAATGATGCCCAGAGATGCAGAATCATCAGAGGGAGAAAGGGAGGGTTTTCAGAGCAGCGAAGGGTCCTGGAGAGGGGAACCTGAGGCCACTGTGGACACAGGGCATACCACCAGCCCGTCTTACCTGCCCCACTGAGGGGGCAGGGATGGGCCTCAGCCTTTGACCTCCAGGCTGCTGACATCTGATATTTAAGAACCTCGGGGTGAATCTCATGTACTGGCCAGATGTACCTTGACCCTGTGACAAATCTTGGACTCATAGATATAGAATTGTGTGCATTAGTTTTATCTGTTTTCACTGTGTATCAATAAAATTTGCCTATTATCAAATGGAGAGGCTGTGATCAGTTTGAGGGTCTACCCAGAACAAGGTATGTGGGTCATAAATTCAGTGCCAACAGGCTTATGTTGCACCTTTCTGTTGAGCCAAGAAGCCATAGTGACACTCAGTAAAAAGCTGGGACATAAGAATGAGTCAATGATCCTGCTAATCACAAGCAACTATGACACACAATTCCAGACACAAAACCCCATACGGCTACCTCAGCATTAAAAGTACATAAGTATAGACAGTGGAAAGACTCTAGTCAGTGGAGCTGGGTAAAGAACTGTAATTCTGTTTCATGGGGGATTCTGAAATATGTTCTCACTCAAATTTTGAATGGAACCCAACATTCCAAAATCTGCTGCAGAACTGAAAGCTGGGGAACCTGGAAGCACAGACTGCTAAAGAACTAGGTCGTGAAAGTCCTGGTAGCTCAGGTAAAAAATTAAACCCCAGGTTTGCATCCCAACGTCTTCAAAATCTGTGGAGTGGGAGAAGGAAGAAATGGTTTCAGATAAAATCTGTACCTATTCTGATACACAGTCCTGGGGTGGTTTCATAACTTCAGAGTTGCCCTTCTGCCCCAAACCCCTATGCTGCCTGCTACTTGAGCATGGAGAACCAACTGAAATGTGCCAGAAGTTAACTCCTTCACCTGTGGTACCTAAGCCTTACCCATCTCACTCAGGCCTTAGTAGCTCTCAAAGGGGATTTTGATAATTAGAACGATAACATCTTTGTCCAGTCATGCACTCAGGAAAGAATCACAGTTAATACTGACAATAAGTGAATTAAAAGATAACAAAAGGATTTATTATAAAAACAAGAGTGCAAATCTAGTCTGCCTTCTACTGTAAATCAGCTCAAATTCAATCAGATCATGTAAACTTCAGTAAATCTTTGAACATAGTTTGGCTAGGGTTTAAGTTTGTAAGAAAATCTGAAATTTTTAGACTTCAGGTTTCATTGTAAACATTTCATTCAGTATTAACACAATTGTATTTAACTGTTGGACCAAGAAGAGTTGCACCATTTCTTGGCACAATGCAAAAGGGTAAAAAAATAAACAAACATAACAGGAATCTTTTGTGTCATTTAAAATGGCATCACCCACTTCACTAAAAGAACCACCCAGATAACCAAAGGTTTTCCAAATGGATTTTGATTTTCATTTGTATATTTTTTTAAATACATGTTTAAGAAAAGGAATGCTATGAGGTATGAGAGTTGGGAGGAGGAGGAAGTGAAACTTTGGGATTTGTGAAAAGATGTCTATTTTGCAATATTTAGGTTGCAGTATCCATTGATTTAATTCTATCTTTGTGTATGTTCCACTAGGGACACAGCATAATGATTCCTTCTCAAAAGGACAGTTCTGAGGGTAGGGAAAGAGTACTTAAATATTTCAGTTTGATGAGCAGGGTAACAGGATTGAGAAAGACTGTGTCAGAGGCCATGTACCAGGTGGTTGTGTCAAAGGAAGTAAGAACATGTCAGATGTTTTCCTTCATCAACCATTGTTGTGATGCTGTCAAGGATAACTCACCAACCCCAAGCTTCATGCAATAATGATAACTGTTAGGTTCAAATACATCTTAAACACTATTCTGATAACAAGCTTTTGAACCCATCATTCTGACTAGCCAGACTGAGTTAGAAACACCTTAGCTAAAAACAGATTTAAGCTGAGTTTAGAAACTAGTTTTAAAGATGATTTATGAATACAAAAGTGCTTTGCTTTTAAAAGTCATTATGAATGTTATACCCTTTGCAGCAAGTGAAAGGCATATTAAACTGAAGCACCTATGTGCAGGTCCTTTGTATTCTTCAGAACTACCCCCACTCATTTATATCTGTTGAGATGCAAGGTAATTCAGACTCAGAGGGCATGTCTACATGTGTGCATTTACTGTGCAGTAACTGAAATTCCTGTGCAGTATGGGTACGCATCTATACGTGCATGCCCATACTGTGCAGTATATATGATGACTTACATTGACTTGAGTGTAAATTTAATACCTGCATGATGTAGGCATCAAATTTACACTTGATTAGTTACTGTATAGTAGTACACATGTAGATGTCTTATTATGCAGTAACATTGTGTGTATGGATTGACTTGGGTGTTACTGAGCTTTAATGCCTGCACATGTAGATGCTGGCCTATTTCTGCTTACTGTACAATAAATTTAAGATGGCATAAATGCAAGTGTAGACATGCCAAGATACTACTAGTGCCTTTGTTACTATTTTATCTAAGCACCAGGTATGCCAGGAACACTTCTAAATTCAATATGTTTCAACTTGATACTAGTGCTGTTTCTAGAAACTCTACTGTCAGATTCTGAGTTGGTGTAAATTAGTCATGTTTTGTAGACTTCCAAGGAGCTATGCTGATTTACATCAAAATTTAGGGTTAATTTGTGAAACCAATTAAATCAATGGAAGTTTTGCCATTGACTTCAGAGTGTAACTTCTAGCTTCTAAAGCAGAGCTAGGCAACCCTTTCCAGATGTGGGCTGGAATGGCGCAACCCAGGTCAGAGCTGAGAAGGCAGGTATGAGACTGCCACCAACACTTGATTCCACTGATGCACAGAGTTGTGTCTACACAAGATACTTTATTGCGCAGTAGAGCAAATTACTGTGTAGTAGGCATCACCATCTACACAATGCAGGCCCTTACTGCACAGTAATTTGCTCTACTTGGCAGTTAATTTGCTACCTGCAAATGCAAGTAGCAAATTAACTGCCAAGTAGTTATTGTGCAGTAAGGCACATGTAGATGGCTGACCGGGAGAAATTTGTTCCTGGTTAGTCAGGCAGCAAGAGGTGGGAGATTCCTCCCTGCCCCCAGGAGCAGCCTACTGAGAGCAGAGCCCGGGTGGGGACAAGATCCCTCTGCCCCTGCAGCAGGTACCTCTCAGCCTTGGCACCCCAGTCAGGGACAGAGGGCTTGGAAAGAGCTGTGGGGGAGGGGCAGATCTCATCCCCCTGCCCTTATCCACCGATGGGGCAGCTAGGAGTGATCCCATGCACAGCTGTGGGCTCACTGCTAGCTGCCCCATTGGTGGGTCAGGGCAGGGGGCTGGGACCTGCTCCTCCTCTGCAGCTCTTTCAAAGGCTCCTGCCCCCAACTGGGGACCTGGGACTGGGAGCTTCCTGCTACTGGAGCAGGGGGATGTTGTCCCTGCCTGGGCTCCACCACTGGACCCACCCCAGCAGCTGGCAGCTCCCAGGGGCAGGGAGCAATTTCACAGCTCCCACCAGGAGACAGTTGTTTTCTGGCCCTGTGTTGCCAGTCAGCCTAGAGCTCTCCTTGGCTGCTGCAAGGGGACAGAGCAGGGTGGGAACAGCCATCTCTGGGCTGCTCCCATTTGGAGCAAATCTGCTCCCAAAAGCCTGCACATGTAGATGCCTGACCAGGGTGGGTTTACTCCTGAGTGAATTATTCCAGAGTAAACCCATCCAGCAGCATTTGCATATGTAGATGCACCCAGGGAGAGTACCCACAGATGGCACGTGTACCTGCAGCAGCAGTGGGAGAAGACCTGCAGCCAAAGCCCCCCAGCACTGAATGCCACTGGGCCAGATCCAATGGCTCTGTGGACTGCATGTGGCTCCTGGCCTACAGGTTGCTGACCCTGACTAAAAAGGAAGAAAAACTGTGCTGAACTGATTCAATTATATTTTTCTTTCTCTGGGGACATTTCTTTCTCTGATGTTATATTTGCAAAGAGAAGAAGTGAAGAAACTTGCTGGAAGCTGAAAAATTAGAAGTTTTTCGTTTGGTTTATTTTGACCTAAATCTGGCAATAGGAAAAAACATTTTGGGAAAAATAATGGGAACAAGTCAACTTAAGCACAGCCAGCCATTCTGTTGTACCAAGGGCTCTCTCTGCTGTGAATTCTTCCCTTTCTAAAATCCAGTGAATATCCTGCTGACACTAAGAATCTGACCGAATAGCTCCTAAAGCTCTTGTGGTTATGTTTCTATTTACGTTAGGGACTAGCTTAAGGTAAAACTTTGGAGATACTTAATCAAAACCTAGTTGATCAGTATGCAAAGCCTACATAACCTTGTTTTCTTTTGGGTGGTGGAGGGATGAAAACTCTTCAATCCATCCTTGTTCAGCCTCATTCTTCAGTGAATTAACATCTCAAATGACTATACAGGTCACATGGTTCAAGTCTAAGGCAGAAGCAGCTTTGCCTCTGGAGGAATAGGCAGATAGCAATGAGGGCAAATAAAGGGTTTTATTTTAGAGTTAAGAGCACGTACTAATGGGCAGCCAAGTGAGAGGTTTTTATTAGAATATTTAATAAAAGAAGGTAAAAAAGCAGGTGCTGCACTTTTGGTTAGTGCCCTGGTACACATGTCTCAGAGGGCAGTAATGGTGCCAACCTTTCCAATGCTTTTTTGTGAAATTCCACATGAAAGCACCTAGAGTGATAGGGTAATTTTTTGGAAGGGAAGTCCTGATAACTCCAGGAAGTTAGAGATGTTTTGCATGAAAATGCAGTAAGTCTTTCTGAAGGGAAAAAAGTCAGTTGTACCATGAAAATGTTCACAGTTGTCGCAGGGCACCTCGGTGCCCCTGCTCCTAGAGTGGAGAAACTGCCAGGGAGCGAGTGAGTGCGCCCTGGCCTGACATAACGAGCCCAGCTGAGGCTGCTCAGGTAATGAGCGCAGCTGCGGGTTGCCGGAGCAACCAAGCGGAGCCAGCTGCCTGTAGGGGGCAGGGCCTGGCCCTTATAAAGCCCAGGGCTGAGGCCAGGCTGGCAGTTCTCTGCCAGCAGCCGGAGAGGCAGGAGCTCCCTCGGCCGAGATATGGGAAGGAGCCTAAGTTGCAAGTACAGCTCAGGATAGCCCTGGAGGCTTGAGCTATGATGAGGAGTTATGGCCAGGCGGCTTGCGTTTGTGTTACAGCCTAGAGGCTTGTGGTTTTGCGTTGTGTTATTACACCCGGAGGCTTGGGTGAGGCTGTAAGGGTTGGAGGAGGCCTCAATCACAGGGACCCCAGAGAGTGTGGGGTGCCCTAGTGCCACGAGGGCGCATTATCTACATAGCGCCAGGGAAGGCGCAGCTCGCACGCCAGTGTATGAGCAACTGGCGGCGAGGAGCGCGGCCAGTAGGTCGCGGGTGCAACCTGTAGGTTGCAGACGGGGACCTAGACCCCGGATTGCGTGTGGGGGAACATAGCCCCTGTATAGCGCCAGGGAAGGCACAGCTCGCACGCCACTGCGCGAGCAGCTGGTGGCGAGGAGCGCGGCCAGTGGGTCGCGGGCGCAACCCGTAGGTTGCGGACGGGGACCGAGACCCCGGATTGCGTGTGAGGGAACATAGCCCCCGGCCCCAGGAAAGGGGCGGTATTACTGAGGAGCCCAGTGTGGGCGCGGCGAGCCCCAGAGAGGGGGAACGCCATTGTATTTTATTGAGGAGCCCAGTGTGGGCGCGGCGAGCCCCAGGAAGAGGGGGAACGCCCTTGTATGTTATTGAATAGCCCAGTGTGGGCGTGGCAAGCCCCCAGAGAGGGGGAACGCCCTTGTACGTTATTGAGTAGCCCAGTGTGGGCGCGGCGAGCCCCAGAGAGGGGGAATGCCATTGGGTTTTATTGAGTAGCCCAGTGTGGGCGCACGGGCATAGCGAGCCCGGCCGCAGGCTAGTGCGGCAATACCCCTCAGACCAAGGCAGTGTGCTGCGGTTGCCCCTGAGAGGACAGGGAGTAGCAGCGCAGGGAGCCAGAGTCAGGGAGGGTGTCTGTGCGGTTGGCCCATAGGACCGGAGGCCCGCTAGAAAGTCCCGAAGTGGAACCACACCGGCAGGGGAGGCCCAGAGTGGGCTAGACGGGAGTCCCAGCAAGAGGCTGGGCACGAGACAGGGAGCCCAGAGTGGGCCACATTAGAGAGGAGGCCCGGGAAGCGGGCGTATAGACCGAACAACGTCCTTTACATCTGCGAGGCTTGGGGCGTGGTATCAGGGGAGGTAGGAGCCACGCATAGCCCATAAGGCTAAGGCGCTTGGGTAGCGCCCATTGTACGGGGAGACCCACGAGGGGTCCAGGAGCCGACAGGCCCGAGGAAACACAAGGCAGCCTCTCTATTACATATATTCCATCAAGACGTGGCGGGCGAGAATGGAGGGTGCCCTCGGGCCAGAGTAGCATGGTGAGAGGTCCTCAAGGAGATCACGGCCCTCCGCGAGGACCCTGCCGTGACAACAGTAATTCAGCTCTTTCTGGGGTATGCCATTATGTAATAGAAGGCACATCTTGTGGTTACTCCTTGTCCTACTTGTTATCATATGGATCACTTCTCTTCTGTCATGCATCATCCCTGTGGTAAATAAAGGAACAGCAAAGAAGGAAATGCAGTCCTAGAAAAGCAGTATATTCCTACTCAGTTTCAAGGAATGTTAGTACCCAGAACAGGAAATCAGGTCAACAGGATTAACTTTGTTTTCATGGACCACCAGTAAGTTCTCCACAAACCACCATGACTCCATAGTTTGAACTGAAGTGTCATTTCATCAAAAATAATAATAGAAAAATTAGGAAGAATTTTTTTTGCTAACATAAGCAATCATATTGTGAATTTAAATATTTTTTTACAGGATACATGAGAAGTAGAGAATGGTTCCAGCTACAATGTTACAATTGATCTCCTGATAGGCTCTTTAACAAGTTTCTTAGAGGTTTAGGTTGAATCCAGTGTCTTTCTTAACTAAATGTTTTAAATTACTTACTGTGAAATTTCAGATAAAACATTCTAGACTCTTGAGAAATATTAAGTGCAATAAAGCTATAGATTTAGTGTGTCGTAACATTAGAGAGCCTTGTGAAGGTGGATTACTCACTCAGGCATATTGATGACAGAGAATTAAAAACAATGTAGGATAAATATTTAATGTACCATCTGGGAGCTAAAAAAGAAACAAACCAGAAATAAGACTGTCACTCTTTCAGTGAAACTCAGTAATATTTTAAGAGAGAATTATTTTTAAAATGCTCCTAAATGAAAGAGACTGTTTCCAAATGAGATTTGGCAGATACCTAGAACACTCATTAGAGTACCAGTCTGGTAGAGAGGTTTCTGAAAGGGGTATTAATCATCATCCTCTGATATCATCATGTCAACTCATTTCACTCCAGTATGGGGAAGGCAGGAATCCAGGGTCCCCAGTCACTGATAGCTACTACTAATTAGCATTACTATCTTTCTCAGATTGTCAACCAGCACTTAAAACAGTGGTTCTCAACATTTTTAGAATCAAGGCACTCTTCTGTAGGCTTGAGGCCCTCCTCAGAAAATGGAAGCTCTTAGTTTTCACTTGTTTTTTGACTACAGGAAAAATAGAGCAATTTTTTCTATTGCAAAGAACTCAGAAAGACCGAAACATGTCAGATTGTTTCTAACACTACAGATTCTTACCGGAAATCTGTGGGTTTATTACATGAGTCATGTTTGCACAACTAACAGTGATAACATTGTTTGACAACTGGCAGCTTCCATGAAAGTCATCCCAGGGTGCCACAGAACAGTAATAAAACTGACATGCCTTTAAGACAGGTTGGGATATTTCCTTCATTGGTAGGCATCAGGTGTTAGGGTCAGGTACGTCCTTACACTAGGCCAGAAGTTACACATAAACTGGTTTAAGTGATCAGAAGCTAATTTAAACCTGTAACAGAACAGAAATTCAGTGCATATAAACCTTTTTCAAAATGGCTGAAACTGGTTTAAGATAAATCTGTCTGAATGTAGTGTCAGACTTAACTGATTTAGGTCAAACTGGCTTATGGAACTTCTGTCCCCAAACCCTTCCTGGTTTAAGATAACTCACAGTCCCCCAGCATCCCAGGATGCTTTGCAGTCCTGCTCTGGGCTGGGCTGTGCTGTCTGCTCCAGCAGAGCAGGGTTGGGCCCATTCCTCTCCTCCCTAGCTAGAGCACTATCACTGCTCCAGCAGGCTGAGAAGGGGGTGGGAAACCCTGCTCTGGGGTGCCCCCCTTACTGATCGAGCAGCAGGAGCAAGGGGCATCGCTAGGCGCCAGTAGCCTGAAGGGAAGGGGGGATTTTAATCCTCCCTCCCTCCAATGGGGGACGCCAGCTGGGGTCTGCCTGGTTTCCATTCCCCCTTGCTACTTGAGCAGCAAGAGCGAGAGCATAGGCAGACCCTGGCCCTAGGCCTGAGGTGAAGGAAGGGGGGAATCACAGAGAAGCGGGGTAGCAGGAATCACCAGAGGTCCTTTAGTGTCTAGTGCAGCCCCTGCCTGAGCCCTGGCCAGACCCACTGGTACAAGCACTGGAATCGAAAGAGCGAAGGGTTTGTTCACCTGGGGGGGAGGGGGGAAGAAGGGCGCTGTGTATTGTTGGGGAAAAAAGCCAACAAGGATTTCTTAAGGCTGGTTCCCCCTCATCCTCCCCCCAGCAGGGCAGCGCTGCATCCTTCTACTCCTGAGCCCCGAGGCAACGTTGCACAGAGCCCCTCTGCTGGCCCTGCAGTGGAGAAGGAGGAGGGAGCCCTGCCTGCCACAGTGGCTCTGTGACAGCCCAACCCGGCCTGGGTGTGGGGAGCTGGGAGCGATCTGGGTGCACTACTTCCATGGCCCCAGCCCAAGCCACAACTGGCTGGGAAAGGCCCTGCCTCTGTGACCTGGCCCAGCCCTGCCATCTGCCTGCCTTGCCCAGGGGTGGGGCTGGGGATGGGGCTGTGGACCTGAGCTGGGCCAGCCTGCAGGAGTTGCTGAGGGCTGGTATGGAGGGGTCAGGCCAGGCTGAGATGTGTGGGCAGGGCCCTTCCTAGCTCACTGTGGCTTGGGCTGGGGCTGTGGGAGCTGTGAAATTGGCTTAGGCCAGCCTGGCCTGCAGCCTTGCCATGCTCCCTGCCCCACCCACCCAAAAGCCCGGCAAGGGCTGCTTGCCCCCTCCCCTTCCAGGCAGATCCTGGTTGGGGCCCCTGCAGAGCAGGTTGGGGGTTTAAACCTCTCCCCAGTCATGTTCAGCCTGCCAGGGCCTGACCAGGCTCCCCCACCCCAGCTCAGCTTTCCTCCAGCCTTCAGGCCACAGCCAAGGGAAAGAGAGGGCTTGGCCTAGTCCCCCCCCCCCCCCCCCTTCTAGCCTGAGCCACTGCAGGCATATGGCTGCATTTCTGGAGTCAAAAGTGAATGTCTATTCACTTGCTTGTTAGTTCAATCTACGCATGTTAGACTAACCTGCAAAGATTTAATTGATTCAGGCTCAGACTTTGTGAATGTCTGTACTTAGCCAAATAGTCCCATCAAGCTCAGTTGAAATACAGACCTAAGGAAGATTGTGCCAAAGTTATTGAAAACACAAAATTAGTTCTAACTAAAATCTTCTTTATCAGTACCAGGAACTCAGTAGACAGCATGTTTTCCAGAAACTTCTAGATCATTATATAAAGTAAATGACCAAGCTTCCATGAGGAAGCTAGGAACATGTGTGCATATCAGTGATCTGAAAGTTGTTTTCTGTGCTCAGGGCAGAGTGGAGCTATAGTTGCTTGAAAATGACTTTAAAAAAAAAAAGGATCGCAATAGTTCAGTTCCTTGTACATTTAAGTCTGGCTCAATGTCAGTGAAGTTGAAAATGTAACTAACCACATAAAAACTGGATCAGAGAGAAAATATGTTAATTTTAAAGGATTTGGGGAACTTAAGGATGACAAGGTCCTATTCTTTAATGTTCAGAGGCACATGTATGTACAAGGGTCACAAATCATTTGAGAAGTTGAAAATAGCAAGTGATAACAATGAAAAAGGTAACAAATTTGGAGCACAATGTGCTGAAGCCTTCCACTGACAAAGCTTTCAGGATCTCAGTGGTGATAATGATACTTCCTACTCTTGCAAACATTGTGAACAGATCTGGATGAAAAAGCTAATAACCAGAGCAGCTACTAACTTAACCTGTTCCCAATTGACAAACTGCAAATGGGCACCTGGTCATGTGGGCTAGGGAGTCTAAGATAGTTGGTTGTCATGTTGGCCACATCACTCCCTTGTGTGTCATATGCTACAGAAACTGGTGTGTCTTACCCATGCTAGCCCAATCAGATGTTAGACTTTGGTGGGGCTGTGGACTTTGAGGTATGGTTATTCTAAATTATGCATTCAGTATTTAGATATTGTGATGCTAAGGAGAATAGGAAACGTGAAACAGACTCTAATAATATTTTTAACAATTTAATAAATCTGAAGTACTGCACAGACATGTGTGGGTACTGTGTAGGAATTATTAACAACCTATGGTGCCCTGGAATACCATGGGAAATTAAATCCTCTTTCTCAGGTCTATTACCATGTATTCAGAAATTAAAAATTAGCTGAATATTTGAGTGAAGTAGCCATCTGTGGGATTTCAAGCTCTAGCTTCTGCATATACAGTTATTTTTGATGAAAATATGTAAAGTACAATAAAACATTTAAAACCAAGTTAAAGTGCAATCAAGTATAACATCAAATCTAAAATTAAAACCAAGGTCTGCAAGAAAATGTTGAAGAAGGGTCTGGGGATAGAAGTGGGTGGAGGGGAGGAAAATTGCCTGTTTTGGAGGGTGCAGGCAACCCCTTGAGACCCTAATAACCATTACACTCAAGATTGAGACTCAGCTCTGAATAAGTTTATAATTTAAATTAAGATGAGAACAATAGGAGGAGATAGTACCACAGGGACTGGTTGAGAGACGGGGCCAAGGAAGAGGCAAAAACATGAGTCAGCAGATAATAGAATTACATGATGACTCGAGAGTGCAAGTTTAACATACAGGTCAGGGAGTTATTCTTATTAGTGCCTTTCTGATCCTCTGCTGTTCCTTTCCCTGTTTTGGGATGATTGTGTCAGAGGAAGTCATTATTCTTCTCACTACATTTCAGTTTCTCCCTCACTGATTGCCACAGAACTTCTATGACCTATTACATCCTTCACTATTTGATATTAAATTTTTGTTTTTCTAAAACCCACCACAGCTGCCATTTAATGAAAAAAAAGATGTAAAATAGGAACTCAGATGGAACGGGAACAGATATTCTGGAAAAAGGTTTTTTTCCCTCCCATCTTCTAATGAATTTTGGGTTGTGTGCAAGCTTATCTATATTATTACTTCCTGCTTCACCTCATTTACATGCTCACATTTTGCTCTTGATACACTTTGTAACTGACCTTTGGTTTTCTATGCACAACTTTTGTATGACTCTTACAAAAGAAATAGAAAATTCAAAACCCTTTCAAAGTTAAAAATAAATAAGAACGCTTGGAGTATTCATCTAAGGGGACCCAATGGAGGACTCTTGGGCCTCAATAGTGTCAGTTCAAATCCAGTCAAGATGAACAATGACTAAATATTCGTTGCCTCACAGTAACTGTTCAGTTAAATGATTTTGGTGTTTTGAGGGCATCTCTTAATTGATAGGCATCACCATCAGGAAACTGCTTCTACAACTGGAATTAAGTTGTGCTTTTGTTGGCATTCTCTGTTAAAGAGCCAAGAATTGGAACAGGTGTGCAGCATGATCTACAGTCCCTCTTTTAAAGTTAGCCCTTCTAAGCACACAATTTATACATGTGACAAGCTTGTACAGCCACTGCCCCTCTTAAGTCTTTTCTTCTTGAGAAATAGAAAAGTGATTTCTGTTGTCAGAAACTTTCAGGGGGGAAAGTAAATACACAAAAAACCCCCAAAACAACCCCCCCCCCCCCGAGAAATGCTGGAGACCAAGCCATTTTACTGAATCAATGAAAAATTAATTATCATGACTGAGCATGCTTCCCACAAGGAAAAAAAACCCTCCATGCCTATAACTCACAGAAGACAAGTTCGTATTTCAACACTCTACATCAAAAAAGAACAACAAAGCAGTATAAGAAAAGGAGAAAACTCATTTTTAAAGAAGAAATGGCTGCTCACTAGCAGGATACATTCTTCCATTCATGTTTGAAGGGCCCTTAAAAATGACCTGTAAAACAATCATGATTTCCACTGAAAAAACTTCCTTATCTGTTTGGTATTACAAAAAATGTTCTTATTTTTCTCTTTAGGGTTATGGCCTCATAGTGCAATGTAGTGCTGGGTCTAGGTACCAGAAGCAGTCTCACCATATTAGCAGGGCTAAATACTCCAGGTGAAATGCTGAGCTAACGTGGCTACCACAGCTGTATTTGGTAACAACATACTAATAGGCATGCCAAAATGTTCTAGACTAAATTTGAGATTACTGGGCCAGACTGTAACACCCTAACCTATGTTGAATAGTATCTCACTCCACATATTGTCACAGTGCAGGAAGGTAGACAGTTTGTTGAATGCAAGTTAGGGTGTTACATCGTGGCCCTGTGCTTGTAATATATTTGTTTAACAGAGCTGGGAAACAGCTCAGATATCAGAAAGCCTACTGCAAGGAGTTCTTTTTATAATAACCCAACTTGGCATTCCTTAAAATCCACTAAGGTTTATGTGAATAAATGTTATTTTCCTTTCCCCTAAGATAAAATAGGATCATATATTCATCAAACACATGTGCAAAACAGGCTAATTTATTATACTAATTTAATTTCATTTTCCTGTGTCTCATGGAAACCTTATATTCACTTTGATTGTCAAGAACAAGTGGATATTTTTCACAATTCAGACAGGATTTGGTGTTAAGAGAAAAAGTTGCAGGAACTTTAGCTCCCCAGCCCCCTATTTTCAAGCTGCAGCTGGTCTAATATAACTAAGTTCTTGAAACGTGCTTTTGAGCTAGTCTTTTGTCTCTGGGCAGGATATCGGTGGACACTGCTCATTACTCCACCTGCTACCATGGTGCTTATTTGCTAGATGATTATTGCACGTTTTTGTGCTTCAGAACTATTTACACTCACAATCTGCTGACAAGATGCTAGAAAAAGCACGTGCCTGGCCCTTTGAATGAAAAGGTGTATTGATTTCTAAACCACTCCTTTGATAGCTGACAGTTTATGCCTCAGGGCTTGATATAGTATGTGAGGGACCAACTTCTAACTGGTACAATGGTGTTTGTTTTTAAATTCCACCACACAAAGTGTACCCGTGACTCACAATTACATATTTTAAAATTGTAAAGACTAGCCATTTCTGGCTTTTCTTTCTGGAAAATAAGCGCAGGTGACAAATGTGGATGGTTAAAATGAAGAAGATGCATATATTTACCTTTGCCTCAGGTAAAATTCCCAAATGGTTATTTTTCAGTATTGCCTAGCTGGGAGAGATGTATTCCTATTGATGATCAAGGGTTAGTGCTATTTATACTATGGTAGCACTAGGACTCCAGCCAAGATCAGGGATTCCATCCTGTTGGGATTATAGCAATACAACCTAGCTCTGTCATTTTTTTAAATCAAAATGCTTTAGAAAGGAGTAGTATCTCTATTTAACAGAAACAAAGCCATAGAAAATTAAACCTTGGACAAATGACACAGGAAACCTACATTAAAGACAGATATCAAACTCTAGAATTCTCTCCTAGTGTCTTGGCCACAAAGCTAGACTTTTTAGAGAGAGGCTCTCTCTGCTGTACTTAGAGCTTGGCAAAGGAAGATTTGACATTCCTGCACAGTTAAGGCTTCTCTATACAGTGCTGGAAGAGCAGTATATGAATTTGCCAGTGGCAGAGCAATCTTCTTCACAGATAAACCTGGAAAGATCAGCTTTGTCAGTGACGCTCTGCATTTTTCATACAGCCAGCTGGTCTCTGCTTACACTACCATTAGTGCTGGTAAAACAGTATCAAGTGCATTTGCTTCCATTTTGAAATTTCAGTTAAGACATTTCCCCCACCTTACTCTCTCTATTTACACTATACACAGATGGGCTACAAATATAGATTGAATTTATATGATGAACTATAACCCCTCCCTGGAACCTGTATGGAAAATTCTCAAATAATTGAAACCCATACTAGAAGAAGACCCAATTCTTAAAAAGATCTTCCCAGAAATGCCCATCCTAGACTTAAAAAAAGCACCGAACCTCACTAACCTCATTACAATAAACAAACTTCCTATAGCCCAAAATGCACCGAATGGATCCAGACCATGCTGTGACAAGAAACGTAAAACCTGCCAACACATCTCCACTACCCCCTACAACAGAACCATCAACATTCCTGGATCTTGTACCTGAAACTCCAGAAATGTGCACCAAATGCTCCAAATGTTGTGATGGAAGATATATAGGAGAAACCAAACAACAACTGTGCACTAGAATGAATGCACACAAGAAAACCACTCTGTTTTCAATCCCTCAGTTCTAATCCTTAAAGGGAGTTTACGAAACACCTTTCACAGATGAGCCTACGAGCTTCACTTCATCTACCTACTGGATACAAAAAATCATGGACTACACATAGACATTGGATTTATGTCACACTATAACCTGCCTAACATCTGACACCCCAGGTAACCTCTCTACTATTTACCAGCAATATTCTTATCACCAGGTCTACATTCCTCCCCCAGCACACACACCTGTCTTTCACTCCTTGACTGCTTCACTGACTCGTTTTCTCACACACACATTAGCTTCTGCCTTTTTTTCTATTTCATCCAGGAAAAGCACAAACCAACTGCAGATGCTTCCTCAGCCTGACAAAGGGTGTTTGTACCCGAAAGCTTGCAAAGAATTTTTTCCAACTATTTCAGTTGGTCTAATAAAATATATCAGATTTACCCAAAGAACCTTGTCTGCCTATGATGAAATTGGGCACTTCTTTTTCTTGCAACATTTCATATTCCACAATTATTGGGAAGCAGAAATCAGGCCATATTGCTTTAGCTTAGTGGAGGGGCATGATATTTCCAGCATAACAGCAGAAGTGATTGTCAAAATATTTGTAAGAGGCTGTGTGTGTATAGGGGGAAAGGGGCAAAAGCAATACCAGACATCACAGTAGGTCTTCACAACACAATTGGCCCAATCTTGTCTAGTGCAGAAACCCTCGCCTTCCTTACAGTCCAATGGAGGTTAAGGATGCTAAAGTCTCTGTGGGAATTAACAAATTTAAGAGCAATACTAAGAGTAAGAGAAGGAGGGAGAGAGGATGTTTACCATAAGAGTTTTATAATGAGAAATAAATGCACCACTCCAAAGAACTGGTAAGAAATATTATCTCTTTTGGTTATTTCTAGAACAGCTTCCAATGTGTGATTTATGTACTAATCACAGTAATTGAGACCACACAGAAGTTGTTCATAAGGACATAATTTCATCTTATCCCTCTAATGAGAATTCTGAAAGGACTTTGCTTTACTAGATTAGTATCTTAACTGAATAAATACTAATAATTAGCACTTACATATAGCACTTTTTCATTCGCAGATCTTTCATCCACTTGCAAAGATGGGTAAGTATCATTTACCTTCACACAACATAAGTACATCACACGCTGGGAACACACCATAAATGTGCATTAGCATTCACCCCTAAGCCGTCCTAATATCTTAATAACGGCAATCTCAAGCAATGTATTTACTGACAAAAAAGTGGGGCTTTTTTTTTTGCATTAGTTATTCTGCTCTACAATCCTAGAGAGGACAAGACAACTACAGTTTCACTATGGGGTAAACTAAGCAAGGTCATCCTTGAGCAGCGGGTATAGGACTAACTATGCCTACTTGCTTTCTGGAAACACTACAAATGCCACATCTCCATTTAGGTTTTTAAAATGAGAAACCCACCACATTTGTTATTTTGCTTTAAGGAAAGGAAGATGACAAGAAGAAGGGTGATGACACGTTAGTATCAGTGCCAAAAAAGCCTCAGCATCCTTTTCATTTCCTTCTCTTGTTAACATCTCTGGCCACAGACAGATGTCATATTTGTGTTAGGAAATATATCCATGCCCTTTTCTTGGCACAAAAAGTGAGTATATAGGCATTCAAGAAGTTTGTAGGGGGGTGGGGGGTGGGGAAGGTGATTCTACCACAAACTGTTCACACCTTTAAAAAACCCCACAACTTTGTCAGAGAGCAAAGAAACCTATTATTCCACCTAGATTTCCACCCTAGAATCCTAGCATTCTACAGCCCTCTGCTCTCCCTTGCCTCTTCCATGGGGGAAGGGAGGGAAGAGAGGGAGGGGGAGCAGCTGGATCCCTGATAGCTCATTCAATGGTGACCTGTCAGGGAGTCCAAAGGAGAACAGGGCAGGGGAGTGTCTTTGGCAGCTGTTGCTTTTCAGCAGTTGCCAGCTGATCATTGACAGGGTCTCCCTTACCTTGCAAGGGAGAGAGCAGGTTGTCAATGATTGGGCTACCCTGCAGACAGGAGGACCCAAGGGCTAGCCTTCTATCTCCCCCTTGTCAGAGAGCCTGCCTTTGAGGTGAATTTGTAATTCTCTATACACATTCTTGCCACATTTTCCAGCACTGCAGTTGAACACCTGCCCATAGCCTCTGTATTTTCTTCCACATTGTCTTCAACATGCAAGTGGACTTTGCACCTTAGAGAATAAGTGACCCTAACTTTGCATTTGCAATTTAAGAAGGAAGCACTAAATCAACCTCCCAAATGGTTCAACTTTTACACAGCTATATCTTAGGCCCTATCCTGCAGTAGCCCTACATGCACGGACCCTTGCACACCCCATTAATGTTAAACTTTGAGATCCTCAAGGCAGGATTTAAGTTAAAATTGTGTGCAGTGTCCAGTGCTGAACACAACAAAATCACTAGCACTGAAGTGCCACGCTACTTTGAGCCCTATGTCATTTCTTCAATTGTCTATTACATACTTTTGAATGCATATTTGTGAATTGTTTCTGTTTTAGGAAAGGTCTGACTAAAGCTTTCCAAGTGAATAAAAAAAATACCAATACAAACTAGGACAATTATTGTCTTCTCTTAGTGTTCTCTGACTTTTGCAGGTCTTTCATGAAATTATATCATGCACCAAAACAGCTAGTAGTGATGGCTGAAGGACGATGCATCTGCCGATCCCTTCCTTAGTCCCTGATTCTAGATAGTAGCAAAACTCTGGCTGATTTTAGATAGGGCCTACAGTGGTTATATCACCTTCCTTATATATTCTTGATCCCCAACATCCCCTCAAATGGCTTAAGTTTACTGGAGGAGAGTGTTATTTCCAGAATAACAGCAGAAGTGATTGTTGAAATATTTGTAAGAGGCTTAGTGTGTGCCGGGGAATGAGGCAAAAGCAATATCAGACATCACAATAGGTCTTCATAACACAATGGGCCCAATCTTGCCTAACACAGAAGCCCTCACCAAAACAATGGCTATGAATTACAGATTTACTACCAAATAATCCATATGTTGCTTATTGAAAGGTAAGAAAACTTTTAGCTGGGACTCTGTGAACCTACACAGCTCAAGAGAGTTTTCACCTGACTGCCATGAGACTCCACATTCTTAAAGCATTACTCCAGATTTCTATTAGCATTCAGCTCTTGGCTTTATCTCCTTTCTCCCCAGTGAAAAGCCTGTCTGCTGGTTGTTAGTGCCTCCACCCATGCAGTGCAGATCAGCACATCTGTTGCCAATAAATGAGCATTTGATTCCACTAGCAGGTGACCCAATCACCTCACAGATTTGTCATCCCAAGGGGAAAAACGGCCCAATGTGCATCTGCTAATGGAAAACAGACATTTAACTCAAAAGATTGGACTTTGGACTTTCTGTGGGTTTAGAGGCAGTTTAGCTCAAGGGCTTTTTAGTTGCTATCAATAATCTTCCCTGTACTTCTGCCCAGAGCCAGCATTAGGGTGGGCAGTGTGGGTGACTGCCCAAGGTGCCCTGGTCAGGGGTATGTTGGCAGTGTGGTGCAGCTTTGCAGGTAGGAATGGGGGTGGGGTGGCATGGTGCAGCTCGGGAAGCTAAAGGAGCTAAGGGAGATGATTGTTAATATATGTAAGTTAAGAAAAATGGGGCATTAATTGTCCATTAATTCCATTAGCGGTCTGAATAATCTGAATAGTAACACATGCCAGAGCTGCACCTCCCAGGGGAGAGGGTGGCTGCTTTGAGGTGGCAGGAGCAGAGCCAGAGCCTGGACATTTGTTTTAATTTTCATCAGCTGTGACCCTTGTAAACATGCACAAGGGTGTGCTGGGATGCTCATTTTGATTTTCACTGGCCATGAAACTTGGAAGGAAACAAAATGTCACAAATACCTAAGAAGAGGATCTCCAAAGCGCAGAACAGGAAACAAGAAGCTCAGTTGATGACTGATGTGGACATGATGAAAAAATACTTGAAATCTGTTAATAATAACCTGTGTAGTAGTACTGAGATGGTCACAGCAGAGACGTCAGATGAAAAATGCATAGATGATCCAAAATTCAACTTCCAAGAATCATCACAAGCCAAAGAGACCCAAATGAAAGAGAAATTCTTCATCCGGACCAGAATAATGATGATGTTACTAGTGACAGAGATTAAATGATTCCCATTATAGGAATTGGCAATGCCATTTCTGATCTTGCTTTTTGGCCCAACCTAACACCCAAAATTCAAGATCTTGTGACCAGCAGTCCACCAAAAGTAAAGGACATGGTTTTATCTCTGGGTGAGAAGAATTGCCATTTTTTCTATGATGTGTTTATAGAGAAACCTTGAAAACAGCAAAGTTCTGAATGGTGCTGACTAGTTTACTCAGAGTCCATTGACAAGGTTTTCTGTTTCTGTTGCAAGCTTATTGACTTGAATCTAAAATCATCCTTAGTATTGGAGGAGTTGTATAATTGGAAACACATCTAAGATTTTTGTGTGCCATGAAAAGTTGCCTAGTCATTTCAATTCCTGCTGAACGTGGGTTGAAGCAGAGCAAAAGATAAAACAAAGATAATTGTTGATTTAGTGTTTAAATCAGCCCCATGCATTCATTGTAAAAAGTGTCAATTCAGCTACACTTTTTTCCCCACAGCTATGAATGTGAAGATGAAACAGTTAACAATCCAGAAGTCACGTTGAAACTTGAATTTTTCAACAAGCAATTATAGGTGTGGTGAGAGTGTCCATGGAAGAATGGTTTCAGCAAATGAATAAACATGTGAACCTTTGGGGCTTTCAGTATAACACAATGTTACTCCCTGACAGAGAAACTTGGAAGAAGCACTGTAAGGACCTTCATTGTGCGTTGACATATGGAGAGAGCTCTGACATTAATGGTGTCAACATCTCTGAAGAGCTTGGCTATCTCCAAAGTCTACTTTCAATGGCCTGTAGTGCTCCTCAAGAAGCTCTATAATTTATTTACAACAATGAACTTCATGGCAACTTCCCAAACAAATGGATAGCAATCAGGATCCTGTTAACCAGGATCATATTGGTGGTGAGGAGCAAATGGAGCTTTTCAAAGCCAAAGTGGATAAAAACATATTTGTGATCCACCTTGGGAGATGGCAGGCTATCTTTGCTGACCATCCTGTCTGTTTAGAATGGTGTGGATCAAAATATAGACCCATCACAACAAATATCAGAGATTGCAGCAGCAAAGGCATGCAGAGTTGTCTATCTTCTGAGTCTTGTAATCTTGGTGAACAAAGTTTTTTTATTTGTTATTGCTATTTATTAGTTTACTGTTTAATTTAGTGCTTAGTTTATTTATCACAGCTATAATGTTACATTTTATGATATATAATTTATTATTTGAATAAAACTGAATTTAATTGAATTGAATTTTGTGCCATTTCCTCTTGTATTTTTTTAAGTAAATTATAAAAGAACTTTAGAGATTACAGCTTTATTTTTGAAATGGTGTGCGGGGGTGTGAGGAGGGAAGGGGCTGCCAAAATACAAGCTTGCCCATTTTCCCAAAGGCTGGCTCTGCCTCTGTCTTTGAGCAAGGGATTATAAACTGAAAGCTTTTGAGGAAAGGGAAAGGTGTTACTTTTATCCTTTGTGGTATTATTTTGAACCCTATTACTATTTGACTCATTGGCAATATTAAATGGTGTCCTTCACACCCAGTGGATTGATATTTGCATCACATTATACTTGATGGAGACAGCATTGCTAGTCTGATTCTGTTCAGGGACAGGGGATAAGACAAAAAGCCTGGATTCTACCAAACCTAAAAATCAAAGGGCAATGGGGCAATGAGTCTTTCCCCCACCCCCAAACCATCCTGTGGACCTATATAAAAAATAAAATCCATGTTTATAGTAAATATAAGACACCTTTTACCTGACGTTCTTAAGGAATGGATAAACATTATGGAATAGAGGTAAGGAAATACTGAGGAAAAAATATTTTGGACAGATTCCATTGTCTCATTCATGCTGAGTAGTGTTTGACTCTGCAAATAGTGTAGTTAGTTTTAGCGAGCAAGACACCGCTCAATGCCAGTAGTGAGATCTCAGCAGTGAGCTCCAGGGCAGCAGCACTGGACTCTGACTTGGGTGGGGGCAAAGAAATAACAGCTGCTGCAGCTGCAGACTGGCTGCACCACCAGCCCTGGTAAATCTTCCCTAGACAAAGCCAGATGAAGTTGTCTTACTGATGAGACCAAGAATGGAGTGGCAGGGCAATGGTAAGCATTGTGCCTCAGTGCTGTCCCTTAGCGGTGGAGCAGCAGCAATTCAGGGCAGCAGCAGAGACTGAGAACTGCAGCTGATGGCACATTTCAGAGGTTACCTGGAGCAGCAGCAACTCCAAGGGGTGGTGGAGATCCAAGGAGCTTTTAGGCTCCTGCCATATGTTACACTTAAGGCGTGTTTAACCAGTTAATCACCTCTTAAGTTGTAACCCAGCCACATTTTAAAGCAATTAATGTCATCCTCAAACAAGAAACAAGCCACAAAGTTATTACACAAAAAATGTGTAAAAACTTAGTGGCTGGTTCCTATCACATCATTAATTGAACGTGTAGCCAGAATGAACTTCTGGGCTCCTAGCTGTGGGGGTGCACCATGAGGATCAGCTGAGGGGGGGCCCAGCCATGGCAGCTTGGTGCTTGCTGGTGCAGGGGGAGCTTGGGATCATGATCTCAGGCTCCCCCTGCACTGGCAATAAGGCATGATGGGATCTGATGCTTGATCCCACAATCATGCCTCCTGCCATGCACATGTCACATGGCAGAAGGTGTGATTGTGGGGTCAAGCGTTAGATTGTGTGGATTGTGCAACACATCTCATTGTGCCTTTACATGAACATCTGGTAAGAGCCTTACAGAGCTGTGGCAGTGACTCCAAGTAAAGGTGATCCCAAGTGACCCTTCCCAAGTGGCAGCAGCTCCAAATGGTGGTGACCCCAAGTGGTGAACCTGTGAGGCAGTAGAGACCCCAAATGGCTGCAGACGGTACACCTCAGTGCCAACTCAGAGCAAAGGCAACTATGAACAGCAGCTCCAAGGAGTGACAAAGACCTCCACAGGTTGGGAAGTTTTCAAGCAATAAACCTAGAGATGTTTGATATTTTGGGCTGTTAAACATTTGGGGTGATTGATATTTGGGCTATTTGATATTTGGGGGCTTTGAATAGTTGAGATGCTTTAGAGTTGGGTTTAATAAGGTTTCATTATTTGTATTCTCTTAGTAAACCTTTATACAGTAAAAATTCTGTTATCCAGCATCTTACAAGCCGGCATGCTCCACTAACCGGCATACTGGCTTGTAAGATAAAGTGAAACTGGAAGTGCCCACCATGGCACTTCCAGTTTCTCTGAGCCCCCATTGCTTGGGACAAAGCAACCGGTGCTTCTGAGCCCCCATGGCCTGGGGGCATAACAGGCTGTGTGGGGCTATGTGGGGCTGTGTGGGACCCACCTCCATGTCCCGCAGGGCCTGCTGTGGGAGGGGCGGAGGGACTCCCCAGATGCGGCATGAGAAGCGGCAGCCGGGGCCACTAAATTAACCGGCATATTTTGTTATCCGGCATCCCCCATTCCTGAGGGATGCCAGGTAACAGAGCTTTTACTATACTCTGGTTGCTTGTGTGTGGGGAATTTATTCTTTCAAAACCCCTGACCTCTTTAACAAATTCTTTGCCTCCATTTTTCTGAGCAGGGACCAGGACATCCCCCCCACTGGGATTCCGGACAGACTCAGGAGAGGCACCGCCAGGCCTAGGGTCAGTGAAGACCTAATCAGGGAACTTCTGGTGGGGCTGGACACATTCAAGTCAGCAGGTCCAGATGATCTCCATCCTAGCGTGCTGAGGGAATTGGCAGAGGTCAATGTGGGACCCCTGGCATGGCTTTACAAGCACTTGTGGAGCTCTGGCCAGCTGCCAGAGGACTGGAAAAGGGCCAATGTGGTCCCCATTTTCAAAAAAGGGAGGAAGGAGGATCCGGGTAACTATAGGCCCATTAGTCTTACCTCGGTCCTGGGGAAGCTCTTTGAGAAAATTATCAAGGAACACACCTGAGAGGGACCAGCAGGGGAGATTATGCTTAGGGGCAACCAACATGGGTTCATTAGGGGCAGGTCTTGTCAGACCAGCCTGGTTGCATTCTACGACCAGGTCACAAAATCCTTGGACGCAGGTGTTGCAGTGGACATAGACTTTCTGGACTTTAGGAAGGCCTTTGACACTGTCTCTCACCCCATTTTCATTAAAAAATTAGGCGACTGTGGCATCAATACCTACACAGTCAGATGGGTTGCAAACTGGCTGGAGGGCCACAGCCAGAGAGTGGTGGTGGATGGGTCATTTTTTACATGGTGGGACGTAGGCAGCGGGGTCCCCCAGGGCTCGGTCCCCAGGCCTGCACTGTTTAACATCTTCATCAGCTATTTGGATGAGGGGTTGAAAAGCACCTTGTTCAAATTCACAGATGACAATAAGATGTGGGGAAAGATGGGCACGCTAGAAGGGAGGGATCGGCTATAACTAGATCTGGACAGGTTACAGGGGTGGGCAGATGAGAATAGGATGGGATTCAATACTGACAAGTGCAAGGTACTGCACCTAGGGAGGAAGAACCAGCAGCATAACTACAGGCTGGGGAACTTGTCAGCACAGAGGCAGAAAATGATCTTGGAGTCAATATTGATTCCAAGATGAACATTGGCCACCAATGAGAGGACGCGGTCAGTAAGGCTAACCGCACCTTGTCATGCATCCACAGATGCATCATGAGCGGGGACAAGGAGGTGATCCTCCCCCTCTATGCGACATTGGTCAGGCTGCAGTTGGAGTACTGTGTCCAGTTCTGGGTGCTGCACTTGAGGAGAGATGTGGACAGCATCGAGAGGGTCCAGAGGAGGGCCACTCACATGGTCAAGGGGCAGCAGGGAAGGCCCTAGGAGGAGAGGCTAAGGGACCTGAACCTGTTCAGCCTCCACAAGAGAAGGCTGAGGGGATCTGGTGGCCATCTATAAACTTACCAGAGGGACCAGCAGGGAATGGGAGAGTCCCTGTTCCCCTGAGCACTACCACAAGTAACTAGGAATAATGGCCATAAGTTGACAGAGTAGGTTCAGGCTAGACATCAGAAAGCACTAATTCACAGTCAGGGTGGCTAGGATCTGGAATCTACTTCCAAGGGAAGTGGTGCTCGCTCCTACCCTGGGGGTCTTCAAAAGGAGGCTAGATAGACACGTCACCAGGGTAGTTTGACCCCAGCATTCTTTCCTGCCCATGGCAGGGGGTCGGACTTGATGATCTGCTCAGGTTCCTTTCAACCCTACCAACTATGAACTACTATGAACCCCAGGAAAGGTTGGTTTTCCCAGGTTTCTGGATGAGGGCTTGAGACAAACTCTTCCCCCACCCCCCAAATTGGAACCTGGCATTTATACTGCCACGAGGGTCTGGCAGAGCTTTATGTATGCATGTATGCCATGACTATGAACATGAGTAGTAATGAAGGAACAAATAAAAAAAACCTTCAAGGGCTAGAGAGGATGCATAACAAGGTCAACAAAACCAGTTACACCACTGTAATACCAGAATTACCACAGCATCTCCTTTCATCTAGGACACGTAGAAACTATGGCATGTCAGTTAACACTGTGCTTCAACTGATTAGTTTGTAGTATGGAGCTGCTGTTTCTTTTGCATCATCTGTTTACCTCCATCCTTACTACAATATTTAACTTTTACTTAATTGTTAGACCTGATGAATGAAAGATGAGTAATCACTGTTCGAACTAAAGCTAGGGTAGGAAACACATGCTTAAAGCTGGAGTATTATTGTGCCACCAGCTGTGTTAAATTGCTGCCTTTAAGCTGCTAAAGGACAATTCAAGACTGCCTGTAAAAGAGATAACAGGAAGGCATGTGTGTTGCCAAGGAAACCCTTGACTGAAAGTTTGTTGTATAAATAACTTTAGTGTTGGAGGGAAAAAAGATAGCTAGTAGCTTCTGTTCTCCTGTAGCAGAATGGTAGGGAAACAAGCGAAGTGCATGGCAGGGCTGTGGGGGTGGAAGTAGAAGCAACCAAGGGGATGCAACATTCCTAGTAGATACTAGACAGTGGAAACGACTGATGGGGTCTCCTTTTAACTAGGGGCAACAGAGAAAGGAGCTTGTGGGGCGGGGCGTTTGTTATGAGAAGAGACAGGAAAAGCTAGAAAGTAGGTCCTGGAAATTGGAAAAATGGAAATGGTAGGAAGGTTCACGTTTTGTGGAAAGGAGAATCAGGAGGTAGCAGTCAGATTACCTTCCTCTGAATGAGAGGATTTACAGGTAAAATGGCTATGAGTCAGATGTCATGGCTCCATTGGCTGGATTTGGCTTGCAGGCCAAGGGGTTGAGCACCCTGCATCTAATACACAGAGTAACTGGTTTGTGTCTGAGGAGACTTACTGCCATCGGATGGCCAGATGACCATGGGCCCATCATCTCACCTCCTTATACGTTAGTTTCCCCACCAGTAAAATGTGGATAATGATACTAAGTTCTTTTGTAAAATTCATTATAAGGGCTACTAACAGAAGCAGCAGCAGGGGCAGCCTTGGACTTTCCTATGAATTTCAGATCAAAATAGATTAACATCTCAGTGTTGTTACCTGGGGTTCCTCTGATCTGTCTGTTATATCCACCTACTGCCTCTCATCATATATTCTCAAATATAAGCTCTCTGGGGATGGAGGATCTGCTTTTTCTCTCTTTCTAATGAAAACCTAGAGAGCAGCTTGACAGAGCAGCTTGTTAGCAAAGAACAAGCCCCTTGATGATTACCAGGGGCAACTTTATGGGCTATCCTAGATGATGCATAGCCCTTCTTTCTTTCTCCATCTTTTCTCTGCCTTTGATGTCATCTTCTCTAACCTCTCACAGTGCTAATCTTTACTCTTGGCTCACTCAAGATAAGTGCAAGCTTTCTTGGAGCACCCAAATAGAAATGGCTAGACTTCACTTTGTTGCAAGAGACACATGCAGACAGGAATGATGAGGCAGATTGGCACACTACCTTGAGGAGAAGAGCCCTCCTCTGCCATGGTACCATCTCCAACCCAGGCATTGTCATGTTCCTCTCACAGAAATAGAAACTGGTTTCATTGGTTGCTGAGGAAATTACCTCCGATCATGTGCTAATGGTCTGAGCCATTTTGGAACAGCATCCTAATGAACACGTAAGAGGCATATTTACAGAAGGCTGGCTGACCTCTTACAGACTGCACCTGATGACAATGACCTATTTATCCTCAGGAGTGATTTAGCTATACTCTCCAAGCAAGGCTTGACTGGAATAGACCAGAGACCCACCTACCTCTACTTAACAACTGCAGACCACCCAGCAGGTGGCAAGCCTATCTGACATGTGGTGACACCTCCATCTTAGTATAAGACAGTATACTTGGGTGAAGGAAAGTGTTAACGGGCTCTCCATGGCTTGTCTGGATTACTTCTACATCATCAAACACTGCTGTTTTGCTGCAGTCATAGTACTCCATCAGGACTTTCAGACCACGGCCTGGTCTGGTGTGAAATGGGCTTTCCTAACTTGACTCTCAGCCAAGCAGGCTACTGGTGCCTCGGTATTAGCCTCCTCAGGATGCCAAGTTTGGGGACTATTTTACATACCCCTGGCAGACCTGGGTGGCCTTGAGAACTGCAATTTCCCTCCTAGAGATGAAGTGCTATGTAGGCTCCCAACATGCAGGGGCATTTGCAGGGTTGCCCCCTCTCTGGAATGATCTATGTCCTAACTATTGAATGACTGCTCCACATGCTGCAGGGGAGCCCTGAAAGTCTGGTTCTCCCTGGCCCCCCAGTTAAGGTGACAGCATATGTCAATGACATGACTGTTTTTATGAGCAGTGAAGGTCATGTCCAGTCCCTGATTGAGTGTTAGCACACCTATGTGCATGCTATTCAACCTGTATCAACTAGGCCAAAAGCAACACATTTCTGCTAGGCACCTGGGCCAACACTCAGCCCCCAGATCTGCCTGGACCCTGTCCTGGTGCTGCAATTGCTTCAAAGACCTTGGTATTATCCTGGGCCCTCTGGTCTATCTAGCAAAGAACCAGAAAGGCCTCAGTGGGAAGGTTGAAGTGTGACTACAAAGGTGGTGATGGTACCTGCCCAACCTCTTCTACCAGAGCATCAACAACCTGGAAACTGCTACTTTGTGGTGCAGGTATCATCAGTAGACCCATCAATGACCCTGTTCAAAACGCTCTAGAAGCTCCTTTTTGACTTCTTCTGAAATGGGCAACACATGCTCCAGCAGCCATCCTTTATGTGCTCAACAAAGAGGAGGATCAGGGCCTGACTGACCTTGTGATCAGGGTGGCTGTCTTCTACCTGCAATCCCTTCAGTGCCTCCTCTTTGCTGCTGAGCCCTTTCCCCAGCAATGGGTAGCCTTCACCTTCCTGTGTTGGGTGGGGGACCTCGACCTTGATCAGGAATTTTTCTTCTTGGACCCTGATCACCTGAGCTGAGTGCCTTTCTACCACAGCCTTTTCTGGGCCTGGTGGGCCTCCTGACTGAGGCCCCAGGACAGGTGCCTGTAATTTCCAGAGCTGCTGCAGAGCCCCTGGTCCATAACCTGGCTTTGCAGCAGAAGGCACTGAGCTGAGCCTCTGGAAGGCTCATCACTTCCCTGGTCTGGTTGCACACCATCAAGCTGATATACCTCCTCAACTCAAACCAATTTGCCTGGCTCCTGATAAAAGCCCTGGCTGACCGGCTGGTCCTGCATTCTGTCTGCTTTGCTTTGCACCTCTTGGCTGAAGTGAAAGCTGCCCTACCTGCAAATGCTTTGTTGCCCTGGAGAGCCATCTCTATAAGAGACAAGCCCTTCCTCATAGCAGCTCACTAGACAGACCTCCTATGTCGCTGCCTATTTATCTGTGGACAGCAATGAAAGTGGTGGGCCCAGTACTCTGCTGTACCTCTCCATGCCCAGTGAGAACAGTGGTGGGATTAGCTTTGAGATCCTGTCTGGGAAGACAGTGTACATGTGGACAATCAATGTATGTTATGACCATGTCCTCACTACTGGCCTTGACATGACCTGGAGACAGTACCTAGTGGTAGCAACACCAGATCAAGTGTGTCCAGCCTGATGCACCTTGTACAAATTACCCATTATTAAGAGAATTGGCAACCTCCAGTGGTGGCTGGTGCATGGGGCCCTGGCCACAGGCACCTTTGTCTACCACATAGACCTGGTGACATCAGCAGCCTGCCTCTTCTGCAAGAAGGCAGTGGAAGAGACTCTCTTCTATACCTTCCTGGACTGTTGCTGATTGTAGCCACTCTTTGCTGCCCTCAGTGACCTCTTTGGCATGCTGGACTTGGACTTCTCTGAGACAATGTACATTTTTTCCATCCTGTACTGAATGGCTGAAGGGAGTGTGATTTTCCTGCCCAGTTTTGCAGGGGCCAGCTCCGATGACATCTTCAAGCTCTTTCACAGATTCATTCATAGATGCTAGGGTTGGAAGGGACCTCAATAGATCATCGAGTCCAACCCCCTACATAGGCAGGAAAGAGTGCTGGGTCTAGATGATCACAGCTAGATGCCTATCTAACCTCCTCTTGAAGACCCCCAGGGTAGGGGAGAGCACCACCTCCCTTGGAAGCCCATTCCAGACCTTGGCCACTCGAACTGTGAAGAAATTCTTCCTAATGTCTAATCTAAATCTGCTCTCTGCTAGCTTGTGGCCATTATTTCCTGTAACCCCCAGGGGCACCTTGGTGAATAAAACCTCACCAATTCCCTTCTGTGCCCCCATGATGAACTTATAGGCAGCCACAAGGTCGCCTCTCAACCTTCTCTTGCGGAAGCTGAAGAGGTCCAGGTGCCCCAGACTCTCCTCATAGGCCTTGGCCTGCAAGCCCTTAACCATACGAGTGGCCCTTCTCTGGACCCTCTCCAGGTTATCCACATCTCTCTTGAAGTGCGGTGCCCAAAATTGCACGCAGTATTCCAACTGCGGTCTGACCAGAGCCCGATAGAGGGGAAGTATCACCTCCTTGGATCTGTTCGTCATGCATCTGCTGATGCACGATAAAGTGCCATTAGCTTTTCTGATGGCTTCGTCACACTGCCGACTCATGTTCATCTTGGAGTCCACTAGGACTCCAAGAAACCTTTCCGCTTCCATGCCACCCAGCAGGTCATTCCCTAGGCTGTAGGTGTGCTGGACATTTTTCCTCCCTAGGTGCAGCACTTTGCATTTCTCCTTGTTGAATTGCATTCTGTTGTTTTCTGCTCATTTGTCCAACCTATCCAGGTCTGCTTGTAGTTGTTCCCTGCCTTCCGGCGTGTCCACTTCTCCCCACAGTTTTGTGTCATCCGCAAACTTGGACAGAGTACACTTCACTCCCTCGTCCAAGTGGCTGATGAAGACATTGAAGAGTATCGGTCCTAGGACCGAGCCCTGCGGGACTCCACTGCCCACACCCTTCCAGGTTGATACTGACCCATCCACTACGACTCTCTGGGTATGGCCTTCTAGCCAATTCGCCACCCACCGGACTGTGCAGTCATCCACATCACAGCCTCTTAACTTGTTCACCAGTATGGGGTGGGATACTGTATCGAAGGCCTTCCTGAAGTCTAAGTAAATGATGTCAACCCCTACTCCTGCATCCAGGCATTTTGTAACCTGGTCATAAAAAGAGACTAGATTAGTCAGTCATGATCTACCTGCTATGAACCCGTGCTGGTTTCCCCTCAGCATAATTTGTCCTGCCGGGCTTTCGCAAATGTGAGCCTTGATAATTTTTTCAAAGACTTTGCCAAGGATGGAGGTGAGACTGACTGGCCTATAGTTGCCCAGGTCCTCCTTCCTCCCCTTCTTGAAAATGGGGACCACATTGGCCCTTTTCCAGTCCTCTGGGACCTGGCCCGTGTGCCACGAGTGTTCAAATATTCCCGCTAGTGGCTGCGCAATGACGTCAGCCAGTGCCTTCAGTACCCTCAGATGGAGCTCATCCGGGCCTGCCGAGTTAAACACATCCAGTTCCTCCAAGTGACTGCACCATCTCAGGGTCTACACATGGTAGTCTGGTGCCCTGCTGCTACTTCTCTACAATCCCAGTGAGAGACTTGTCTTGCCCCTCACTTAGGAACAATGAGGCAAAGAACTCATTGAGGAGTTCAGCCTTGTCCCCCCCTGTCTGTCACCAATTGCTTCTGCCCATTTAGTAGGGGTCCTATTCCACCCTGGGCCTTCCTTTTACTCCCAATATATCTAAAAAACAATTTCTTGTTATCCTTAACTTGGGATGCCATCCTCAGCTCCATGGTAGCTTTGGCCCGTCTAACTGCCTCCCTACAAGCGCGAGCAGAGGAGGTATACTCCTCGTTAGTAATCTCTCCCCATTTCCACTTTTTATATGCTCCCCTTTTAGCCCGTAGACTGCTCTGGATTTCTCTGGTCAGCCAGGGAAGATTTCTGGCCCCTTTCCCTCTTTTTCCTCGCATCGGGATCATCTCCCTCTGTGCCCAAAGGATCATTTCCTTAAGGCACAGCCACCCTTCTTGGGCTCCCATCTTTTCAAAACTCCTACTCTGCAGTGCGTCCTTGACTAATCACCTGAGTTCATTGAAATCAGCTTTCCTAAAGTCTAGCACTTTCACCCTACTAGTTACCTTACCCACTCGACATCTTATGATGAATTCTATTCTATTCTATTCTATTCTCTTCCACTTCTTCTTTTAAGCATGCATTTAAGTTTGGTCACTTCACCTTGAAACAGAATTTGGGCCAGCTTGTGTTGGTCTGGGCCACTGAGGGGGCACTCTGCACGGTGGAAGAGGGACAGTTACTACTAACCCCATGAAGGTTATTGAGGGGAGGGAGTTTCATCTCTGATGATACGAGTATTTGCATTACAGATAAGTGTTCATACTCAACCCCTGGGAGGACCACATACTTTTCACTTTCACCTTTTCCTTTTTAAGATTTTTAAATAAAGTCTAAAATGTCAAAGTCTTTCTTCTTCTCTTTCTTTCTCTCTCTCAGTAATTATAAACTCATTCATCCATATATACATGTGTTCTGCCTACACACACGTGTGTGCACGCATGCACGCACACACACACACACACACACACTGCTTAGCACAATGAGACCCCAATCCTTAAATGGAGTTTTTTATACTATCATAATACAAGCAAATAACTTATTAATAGCAATAAAGTTTTTATCTACCAGCCTTCCACACCATCACTCTTTTTTCCCCCTCAGAGATAAGTTAATCCATGAAATCCTTTAGTCCTTCTTTTCCTTTTAGCAATGCTCTTGTGGGGCTGTCAGGCCTCTTGGGAGCACTAATAAGATTTGCCTCAGCTCTGCAAGCTGTTTGTCATAGGCAAAAAGCCCTGCGCCTGTGCTAATCCTTGCTGAAGTCAAAGGTGGCTCTCCATCTGCATGGAACAGTTTGTAGGACTGGGCCCACAGTGTCTATTCATACATGAAGTCTATTGTGGAACTACCAAAGGGCATACATCTGGAAATACGTATCAAATGGTATAATCGCAAGGCTAGCAAGTATATATGTTAATGCACTAGGTCCAAATTACTAGCTCTGTTTCTTTCTCTCTAAGAGGCTGATTCAACTCTAGCTGAAGTCAGCAGGTGTTGGGCCAGGCCTTAAGTAACTTTGCCTTTGGAGACTGTCATGCTTTGTAAAGTGCCGTAATGTTTAGTGAATATAAAATGCTCTCTGGAAGTCCCAGTGGCTGGATTTATGACACAGTTCAATGAATTGTGAAAAACTTCACAACATATGTTGGAATGACCTAAGGAGAAAAAATAATCCTTTATTAAATGAGAGAATTACAAAATAAAAACAAATTATTTCCTTTCTGCAATAAAAGGTATTAATTTTTCCTTTAAGTTTGAAAAATCATTCATCTCAAGTTTTACCCTTTGAATGAGCAACTTAACTCTGCAGATTCTCTCCAACTCAGGCTTTGACTTATTTCTTGTCAGATGGAATTGTATTTTAATTTTTAAAACCTTACATTTCTCCTGGCTCTACAAGATGAGTATATTACAGATGAAATAATCAAAATGAGTTAAAAGCAATAGGTCATATCTGATAGACCCCTGAGGATCCTCATCTGTCCCCCAAGCTCCCATCTTCCTTGCAAAGCAGATTAGGTGACACAGTACACTGTACTTCACTGGAATTTGGGTAAATTAAGGCTTAGTCTGTCACACTATTTCAGTTCTCATTACTGGGCCCACTGTGTTGCTTAAAATGTTACGCTAAACATTACTCAGAAATCCCCAAATTAATGAATATTAAACTGAAATCCTCCCTTCAGTTCCATTTTCCCTTTACTGTAAAGGTAATAAATATCCATTTCACAAAAAAGCCTTCTTTTAAAAATTGCAGTTGAGAGATATATGGAATTTCAGACACTGGTGGCTTTGGGATTCCTCAGAATGAAAGAGCAGTTTAAAATAAACCTTGTTGGAGACGAAATTAGGTTTGAAATATTTTCTGGGCCCAAAAGAACATGTTTTGTATCAACTACTTTGTACAAAGCAATCACTATGTTTTCAATTTCAATGTATGTAGATTAATAAAATGTGTTTATGTCAAAGTTTTTCTTTGATATTTTTAGTTACAAATGTTCCACCAGCTCACATATAGCTGAAGTGGTCAAGTTTATCTGTTGTCAGGAGTTTTGCATATTTCCACCATAAACCATGATGTGACCCCTGTTTGCTTTCTTCATATCAACACAACTTTCTTCATAAGTGAGCTTTCAGATTTTGTTATGAAATTTTGGCTAACACTGACTAACCAGGAAATAAGGTACATCTGACACTCGTGGTAATCAGGATTGGCTGAAGATCCAAGACCTTGGATACACTTAATCCAGTCTTGTTTTTTAATTCAAAGGCATGAAGATTTCATCCTCTGATCCCAACTCTGTCTCAGACTTCAAGAGGAATATTAAGCCAGTAGCTTGGACTCCGATCCCAAAACCATCATTGGCAATCCTGCACAGTCGAGAATGATGGTCTTCCATGACTGCTTTATCTACAGGTCCAAAGATGGCTGATGAGGCTGATCTGAGGTCAACAGACTCTGTTGCAACTCAGGCATGTGTTTCTGTGTGGGGTGGGTAGCTCTGGATTCTTGATTCAGTCCGTGACATGCTGTTTCTGCCACTCCTGCTTTTCCATCTCCTGTTGTCATCGTAAGGTGTCAAAGTACTAAGATCCTTGGAGCAGACTCTTCCTCTATTTGGGGTGGTCCTGGGTGATAGCCATTTTCATGTTGATGTTACTTTTTTTGAAGTTGGCCTTGAGGATGTCCCTGAAATACATTCTCTGCCCTTGTCTTAAGCATATGCCTTGACTACTTCCAACTTAGGTAGAAGTTGGTAACTATGTAAAATTATGCTAAACAAAATTTCCATTCAACTACTGTCTAACCCTGCCATTGCTTCAGTTTACAACATCAATTTTTCCTCAAGTTTTGCTGCTGCATATGTCCAGAAATACCTCAGTCTTGAAAGGATTGACTAGCTCAGCATCTACCTCACACCTAACACCCCTCAAGATTCATAAAATATATATTTCTCTACTGATGTCACCTGATAAGCTGGTTATCATGCTCTGAGAGTGCCCACTGGCTTGAACTCTGCACAATATGCAGTAGCAGCTGACATTTTCTTTTAAAAGACACACATTGGAGGGGGTAGAAGGAGGTGGCTCATGCCTTTTATACAATAGCTCAGCAGGTAAAGCACTCCACCAGGATGTAGGAGGCCATAATTTAACTCCTGAGGGGATTCAACCCCTCCCCCCCGCCCAACCTACTCTAGATGTGTCTTAGCCACTAGGCTATTGGCTACCTTATGGTTGCAGTGGGGGTGCTACTGACGTTTTCCAACCCTCCCTCCTCCATTGAAGCCATTCCACTTTAAATGGATTATTTAAATATTCATTGTGCCAGGAAGAGCAAGTAAGACTCTCTACCTTTGTGGATAAAGCACTAACCTGGAAGTGGGGAGGGCCTGGGCTACACTCCCTGCTTCCAGAATTGTTTGCCATACAAAATGCATGCACAGTATCTAAGGTGAAGAGAGCCACTGAAATGCCTAGAAGTAAAAATGAAAATTTAATCTTGGCTATGCTTTGTGTTTAATTGTTTTTTACAGTCTACATGTTCTGACAAAGGCTGAGTGTCAAATAAAATGTGACTAACTGGATTTATGAAATAACCACAGTGACTCGTGACATGTTGCAGTTTTCTCATAATATTATCCTGTATGCTGACAAGCATCTTGTTTAAGTTAAGAGAGTTAAAACAATTGGAGTGATCCTTGTGGACACAAAAATGAAACTGAAAAAGAGCACAATGATTAACAAATTACATGTTTAAGAGTCTGCAAGGAATTTCTAACAGGAATTTTGTATATTAAAAAACATTACCAAATACCAGAGGTTCTTATTTCAACCATTGAATGTTGTAGTTTTCTTTAATTAAAAAAAAGGCATAGTTTTTCTTTCCCCTGTATGGTCAATATTTATAGTATTTATGAGGAGTATTTTTGAGTGTACCATTACTTCTCCCACCTCAACCCCCCTTTATTTTTGTCTGTTCATGGATTTTTTCCTCTGAACCACTGCGTCAGACCCTGCCTCTTTGCCTTTAGAAGGATAAAAAGGCCATTAGTCAACAGAATAAACTATGAATGAAGCCGACTAATTGGCCTCAAAATCAAAACATATAGCTTTTTTCAGGATCTTGACTTCTTAAATACTTGTTTAAAGTAAACATTTGCAATTCCTCATGAAAGGCACTTTCCTCCCTGAATCCTCTTGACCTTCAATGACCTTTCTTCCCAACTGCACATTGCTTTACCCCTGGGGATGATTAAATCTTGAGAGGCTTTTTTCCCCTTTTATCCACACGTTTGTCTCCAAGGGCTGACTCAAGAGCTGGTTCAAAAAACTAACCTTGATCAGACAGATAGGATATACTAGACAGGGTTACCCCACCTGAGCTTCTCACAGTTGTGCATTTAGTGGGATGAACCAGAAAAATTGCTGTTTGCACCTGGAGTCTCAGTGCCTTGAGTTAAAAGAAAGACAAATTGCAAAAATATTACTAAATATCAATTTGAAAAGCCATGCTTTCCACCTCAGCTTTGAACAGAAAGGCAGTCAGAATAACTATTATTCCAGCAACAGAAGAGGAGCACAAGAAGTGCAAGCCAGACCTAGGCCAAAAGTATCACCAAGACAAGAATCCTAAAGCATGGCTTTATGGCTGCCCCCGTCTAACAGAATGGAATAAACAAAACTAGTTGTTCATGGGCTGATATTTCTGTTCAACTTAGCTAAGGAATTTTAATTAATCTCTATGGCCCTGATTCAGGAAAGTTTCCCTATTCAGGGTGGCGGATATGTAACTTTAACATACATTTAAAAGCCCACAGAAGCCAATTTCTTTATTATTGTTCGTATTATGGGAATGCCAATTCAGCCATATCTTAATAAGTTAGTTACTAGACTTGTGGGTGTTACGCGCTCCCTTCTCTGCCTGATCCACAGAGGATCTGATTCTCTTTTAACCACCCACTCTAGAGGCTGGCTCTTTAGTTCAAACTATAGAGACGTGCTTCCAGCTGTGGTGGTTCCTGGTTTGGCCAATGTGGTTTGCATGTGTTTAAGCAGCTTGAATAGAGGTGGACTTAGGTATATGTTTAAGGTCTTTGTTGAATCAGAGGCTACAGGAATGTACAGTTAACTGAAAAAAAATGTTTCCTGTGAGGCCCCTTCCCCAGGGCTCTCTTTAATGTATGGAATAAAGAGCAACCACTGCTATGGAGAACAAAGGACAGACTATTCCAGGCCCTTGTGGGTGATGCAGCACTCTACTGTGAACTCAAAAGCCAGCAATACTTTGCACTTAGAACAGAGACTTTCTCTGTGCACTTCAAGGGTTAAATCACTGCACCTTCCCCCCTTCCCCCCCCGCCCCTTCATCTCCCACCTTCATCCTGCAAGGGACCCAAAACGTGTGAAAGGCGTAGGAGGCAGTTCACTGCTGCTGGAGTTATTATTACACCAACAATCCAGCTTGCTTCCTCCTCTTGCCTGGGTAACTTGGTGGAGTGTGCTGTGTGAGGTAGCTCACTCTAGCAGATGCCTCAAAGGTACAAGTTGCCCCAGAAGACAAGACCGACATGTTTGTTAAGCATGTTCAAAATATGCCATATGTGGTTTCTTTTCTTTAAAGCATCTTACAAGTTTTAAAAGATCTTAAAGCCAACTTCAGAAATTCTTCACAGGTCACTATTGAGGCTCTGACAGTGAAAATTATGACAGGTTGGCATGGTCTTTTATAGATTCATAGATGTTTGGGTCGGAAGGGACCTCAATAGATCATCGAGTCCGACCCCCTGCATAGGCAGGAAAGAGTGCTAGGTTCAGGTGACCCCAGCTAGATACCTATCTAACCTCCTCTTGAAGACCCCCAGGGTAGGGGAGAGCACCACCTCCCTTGGGAGCCCGTTCCAGACCTTGGCCACTCGAACTGTGAAGAAGTTCTTCCTAATGTCCAATCTAAATCTGCTCTCTGCTAGCTTGTGGCCATTATTTCTTGTAACCCCCGGGGACGCCTTGGTGAGTAGAGCCTCACCAATTCCCTTCTGCGCCCCCCTGATGAACATATAGGCAGCCACAAGGTCATAGATTCATAGATGTTAGGGTCGGAAGGGACCTCAATAGATCGAGTCCGACCCCCTGCATAGGCAGGAAAGAGTGCTGGGTCTAGATGACCCCAGCTAGATGCCTATCTAACCTCCTCTTGAAGACCCCCAGGGTAGGGGAGAGCACCACCTCCCTTGGAAGCCCATTCCAGACCTTGGCCACTCGAACTGTGAAGAAGTTCTTCCTAATGTCCAATCTAAATCTGCTCTCTGCTAGCTTGTGGCCATCATTTCTTGTAACCCCCGGGGGCGCCTTGGTGAATAAAACCTCACCGATTCCCTTCTGTGCCCCCGTGAGATCATCTAGTCTGACCCCCTGCCATGGCAGGAAAGAGCACTGGGGTCAAACGACCCCAGCAAGGTGTTCATCCAGCCTCCTCTTAAAGACCCCCAGGGTAGGAGCCAGCACCACTTCTCTTGGAAGTTGGTTCCAGATCCTAGCTGCCCTGACTGTAAAGTAGCACCTGATGTCTAGCCTGAATCTACCCTCTGCCAGCTTGTGACTGTTATTTCTAGTCACTACTGGTAGTGCTCGGGGGAACAGGGACTCCCCCAATGCCTGCTGGTCCTCTCTGACTAGTTTGTAACAGGCCACTAGATCCCCCCTCAGCCTTCTCTTGTGGAGGCTGAACAGGTTCAGGTCCTTTAGCCTTTCCTCGTGGGGCCTGCCCTGCTGCCCCTGATCATGCGAGTGGCCCTCCTCTGGACCCTTTCAATGCTGTCCACATCCCTCCTGAAGTGCGGTGCCCAGAACTGGACGCAGTACTCAAGCTGTGGCCTGACCAGTGTTGCATAGAGGGGGAGGATCACCTCCCTGGACCTGCTTGAGATGCATCTGTGGATGCACAACAAGGTGCGGTTGGCCTTCCTGACCGTGTCCCCACACTGTCGGCCCATGTTCATTTTGGCATCAATAATGATTCCAAGATCCTTTTCTGCCTCTGCACTGACAAGAAGGGAGTTCCCCAGCCTGTAGGTATGCTGCTGGTTCTTCCTCCCCAGGTGCAGCACCTTGCACTTGTCAGTGTTGAAACCCATCCTGTTCTCATCTGCCCACCCCTGTAACCTGTCTAGGTCCGATTGCAGCCTATTCCTCCCTTCTAGCATGCCCACATCCCCCCACATCTTACTGTCATCAGCAAATCTGAATAGGGTGCTTTTTACCCCCTTGTCCAAGTCACTGATGAAGATGTTGAACAGCACGGGTCTGAGGACCGAGCCCTGGGGGACCCTGCTGCCCACATCCCTCCAGGTCAAAAATGACCCGTCCACCACCACTCTATGGGTGCGGCCCTCCAGCCAGTTAGCGACCCATTTGACCGTGTGGGTGTTGACGCCACAGCCCCCTAGTTTTTTAATGAGAATGGGGTGAGAGACAGTGCCAAAGGCCTTCTTGAAGTTCAGAAAGACTACGTCCATTGCTACCCCTGCGTCTAAGGATTTTGTGACCTGGTCACAGAAGGCCACCAGGTTGGTCTGACAGGACCTGCCTCTAATGAACCCGTGTTGGTTGCCCCTAAGCATAACCTCCCCTGCTGGCCCCTCATGGACATACGCCAGGATAATTAAAGCAGAAGGCAGGGCAGGGTGGCATGTTATAGACTAACTCATTCGGAGAGCCAAGGGTTTTGTAGGTTATGGCCTGCTTGGTCAGATGCTATGAATAGACTGTACATTCATAGCATCTCACCAAGTAGGCTGTAGCCTATGAAAGAAAGCCCATGCCTGTCTGAATAATTTAGTCTATAACATGTCACCCTGCCCTGCCTTCTTCCTAACTTTGAACTAAAACAACTAACTACCTCTCTACAAGTGAAGGAAAGCCTTGCAGCTGAGTTTTAGTTACTGGTAATTACTTGAAGTGAGCCCTCAGTTTAATTGGAAGCGCGATAAACACAGAGTCAGAGTAAAACCAAGAGTCCTTAGGATGTAACAACACACTTCCAAAAAAAAAAAAAAAGTGGAAAAACTTTCTTAGCATCAAGGAATCAAAGTAATAATTACTTTTAATTAAACAGTGAATGAGTACTAGGGCTAGAGCCACAAAAGAGCTTGCATGTTGTAACACTGAATGTTGCAACACCTAACTGCTTAGCTCTTGGGCACCTGCCGCTTACTGGCATTCACCACTCAAATTAGTCACTCAGGCTCCCCAACAAGGCACCTGAGGTTATGGCTTCACTTCAGTCAATGCTGACTGTAGTTTAGTGGAGGCATATCTGAGCCAACTTTAATTTGACTATCTCAGCTTAGCTGCAACTGCACCGAGTTGAGTGCATGTTAACCACCTGGTATTTATTCAGGTCTTCACATGGGTTTTGCAGCCTGTGCTGAAATCTGATGCTGTGACTAGCCTAGTACCAGTGCTAGCTTGTGTAACACTAGCTTGGATATATCTACATGGCATTGTACAGAGATACCTGAGCTCTGGCACTGGAAGCATTACAGCCATTAAGTGTAGCACAGTACCCAAGCTAACACACTACTTCTCAGCAGGCACATCTACACATGCGCTTTACTGTGGAGTTGACTAATTAGCTTCACAGTAAAATGCCACCATCTACATGTGCACCTGTATTAGGGCTCAGTAAATGAATTAACTCTGCAATGCACATGTAGACAGTGACAGGGGCTGGCTGGAACATGAGGTTGCTATAGTGTGGGGCTGTCTGCCACCTAGCTCCAGACTAGGAGCACCCTTGTGCCTCAGCCAGTCTCTCTACTACCCAACACTGCCACCTGGAGCTGATCCCCAGTGCCCTGCCAGCCTGAGGTTAAAAATACCCTGGCTCAAAATGCTGCTGTCCTGGGCACGTGTCAAAACTGCACCCAGGAGCAGTTGACTCTGGTGCAAACTGCAGCAGAGTTTATTGCTCTGCCATAATTTCATGTGTAAATGCACCCAACAAAGCTAATCTGCTACACAAATGTGGGTCCATATATACTATACCATAAGGATACGTACATTTAAAGTTGTGAAGTGCTCAGATCCTGTGGTAATGAGGCAATACACAACCTAAAATATTTTGGTTTATCTTAAACTGTTTTCTAACTCATTAAGCTAAACCAAAATAAGTCCCTCTTAAACAGAATGGGACATGACTATAAATTCAGAAGGCCATGCTAGGAAGCACTGCAATTAAGCACAGCATGCAGTCTCCCCAGGTGCTCTAACCCACAATGAATGTAGTGTAGCTATCCTAGTGCACATGTGAATAAAGGACAAAAAGCACACTTGGGACAGAGAGATTACAGACACATGTTCAGCCCCACATTAAGGACACCTAGATGACATCTTTTGGTTGTCAAGGTTCCTTGGGTGAATTTGATATCTTTTATTAGACCAACCCAAATAGTTGGAGAATATTTATTAAGCAAGCTTTTGGGTTCAAAAACCCTTCGTCAGGCTAAGGAAGTTTCAGCAGTTGGTGTGTGCTCTTCCTGGATGGAATGAAACAATCTTTTGGTTGTAGCACACGAGGTGGGAACAGCCTTCTTCACTGTAGCACCCACTAGCACTGTTTTTTGGTGCTGTAAACATACCTGGAGTGTCCCAGTGCAGGCTTTTGCACTGGCTTAACTAAACTACTATGAAAACTGACATTATTTTTGATCACGGAATATGACTTTCTTGCATGGAAACAGGGAGTTGCATGTACATGTGCCAGTAGATTTTTGTGCACACACTTACAGGTGATATGAGCAATTACATATGTATACTGTTTGAGGACATATATTAGCTATCTTTGTTGAAGAAGTCAGTCTTCTGATGCTCCTTCCCTCCCCACCAAAGAATCCAACATATTAATTTTTTCCTGGAATGAAAGAAAATAGTTTAAGATTAACTCAAAAATAATGTTTTGAAGGACAGGTTTATTATATAACAAGGGGCAGATCTAGAGAGGGTACAGCAGTGCAGTTGCACCTCTCTTTGGCTGTGCTGCATGTGAGCTTTCAGCCTGGGTTCTGGCCAGAGCCCATTTTTTGCAAGTTTCAGGAGCCCAGGGGGTGATTGCTGCTGCCCTTGCTCATCTCCTCCATTCTTTTCCTGCTGAATGCAGCTTGAGAGCTGGAGGGCGGGTTGGGTGAACAGTAGCAGCATTCAACCTGGAGCTCCAAAGCTATGTCAAAGGAGGGGCTCCGGCCAGAACCCACCCTGATCAGCTGGAGAGCTCAGAGCTCACTGCTCACATGGAGCTCTGGCAGGTGCCCATGCTGACTGGGCAGTGAACTCAGAGCTTACTAGCCATGTGCTGCACAGCCAAGTTTGGGGGAAGTACATACATACCCCTTCCCCTGTTCCTGGATCTACTGCTGGATATAACCCTCACGGTGTGAAAATAAGCCATACAGCCTGTGTTATACCCCAAGAAAGGCCATTTCTTTTTTAGCCAGCATTTAATTTTAGGAATTTCTTTTGCATCCTTGAGTTCACAGCTATCACTGAATGACAGTCGTTGTTGCTGAAAATGAATCATTGGAAAGTAAATCTGAGTGTTATCTGTATGAGTGATAAAATAGACAAACTGAGACCTGAAAGTCCCAGAGGGGGTGCCTAGGATATTAATATTAAAAAGCTTCTGGATTGGGAGAAGAAAAGGTTTTTCCACTAATTTTGGTCATTGCATTAATATAGTTCAAGTGAAGTTGCTGACTAGATGGAGTGAACTGTCTTCCTCTTACTGATAATGAGCTCTCAAGTCAGGGCCATGCAGCGACTTCAGTTGCAATGTAGATAAGAAGTTGACAAAAAGCATAAACTCATGCTGAAAATAAACAGTAAGTACTAACCTCCAGGGAAAGTACTTTGGGATCTACAGACAGAAAGCTGAACATAAGTGGTTAGCATTATTATGAAGAACTTTTTGAATTTATAACTAGTCTTTGATGAACTTGAACTGCTTTTGAAAAAAGTAACCTGGTGTATGTGCTGGGTAAATTAGTTACAAAGAGGATGAGAAACTGCATTGGAGATAACATTGGAAATAATGTGCCAAGGACACCCAAAGAAAAGTTGAGCTGCTACATGTGAGTTATGAATTCTCTTTAGATTTATATCTGAAAGGGAACTCATCAGTGACCTTAGCATGTACCAGCCATGGAAACAGACCTCTGAGGGTTCAGAATGCTCAGACAATTTCCAATAATGCACTTCATTATTTTTCACTGAAGCCCACTTCTTTGTCTAGGAGCTGGAATAATGAAATACCATGAGAAAAAAAACTGACAATTGCACACTGTTTCTAGAAACACTAAGTATTATGAGCTTCATGAGAAAAGCATGCCTTTGGGAGTTTTCCATGGGTTTCTAGACTTTCCAGACCTGCTAACTTTACTGCTTATTGTGAAGGAAATAAAGAAAACCTTGTTGAACTTACCACAGGGAGAGACAAGCCAGCACAAGAGGGAGCAGAGGAAGCCTAGAGAGCCATGCTTCTGGAGCAGCTGCTCCGTGCAGCTACAGCAGTCATGGAGCATGGGTGGAGGCTCCAAGGGGCCAGAGGAGCCAGAAAAAGAAACAGCAGAGCCCCAAAGAGGAGAATTAAACCCCAAACACCAGGAGAGCTGGCTGCAGGCTGGCGAGAGAGCTCAGGAGATGCTGGCTCTGGCAGCACTGCAAGAAAGGGAGTGGTGTGAGTGGCAGAAAGCCCCACCAAAGATGAGATGGCTGTGGATGAGGCAGCTGTATTTGGACTTGGGTCTGTTTATTTTTTTAATTATTATTTATTTTGTTCTCCAGGGAAGATTGGAAGGGGTCCATCAGAGCAACAGCCAGGCAGGTTGTGCCTGACCCAACTGAAGGAAAAAAAAAGAGAGAAAGAGAAACACAAAGAAAAAGTACATTTAGTCAAGGGCCAAACACATGGCTCATGGGCAGTGTCCAGGAAAGGCCCTTAGTAAAGGCCACTACACAGACTGAAATGCAAGTCCAGATCTGACAGACAGCAGACTTGAGATGGCAGAAAACCCCATATGGGGTTTGTCTTTTTGTGTCAAGTCTAAGAAGGTGGGCCACACTGAAGAAAGTAGTGGTGTCTGCCTGAAATGGGAATACTTACCTGGGCTGAAGGAAAGTCCGAGGATTCTTTAGTTCAGTTTCATTGATTTGTTCAGTCAAGATGCTTGTGAGCCTATAATAGATAAGAAAATTACAAAGACAAGACACCCATTAACATCTAAATGGCGAGCTATGCTGTAACATCACGGTGGCACTAGGGGGGGCGTGTAGGGGAGGTTGGAGCCCTAGAAGTTCCTATCTGGTCTGCTGTGGAAGTTAGACACCTCCTGCTCTAATATAACATAAAACATTAAGACGTGGCAGATGAGAGCTGGGGAAGTCTGTGACAATTTGAAGGCAAGTCAAGGAGTTACCCACACTTCAGTCTGAGCAGACAACTAGCCACCAAGTCCCTTGGCCTAAACCAGTGCAGCCCTGACACTTACCAGAACCTTCTTGACATTCTGTTATCTACGTTGTCCATTGCACTTTTTGTAGCAGAATGTTTTTTACTTTAAGAAAATGTGAATCAACTTACATCAAGTTCTGATGGTTAATACCTTAGAAGAGCTGTTGATCTTGTTAGAGAGTTAATACTGATAACAGATGTATACCTTCTTTTTCATTCTGTGTTTAGAAATGCAGGATGACTCAGACTTTTAAAGCTGTCATGGGGATTTGGAAGGACAACTGTCTGTTGGACAACTAGATTGGCTTTGAAAGTCTCAGTTGAGCAGCATTCATAAGCAACAAAGACCAGAGAGAGATTTTTAAAGAAATATTTTAAGGAGAATTAGACAATACTAAAAAAGAAACTTGTGTACCTTCTCTGTTCTTGAATGATGAGGTTCTTTCCTCTTTCAAAAAAAATGATGTGATTTCACTAATTAAAACTGTGTGACCAAAAAAATCCCTTCCCAAATATCAAACATGTGAATGCAACTTTTCTGGCATAATATGGATATACAATATAAACAAAGAAGACATTTCACTGAGAAGAAATGATGCATATCTTGACATATTTGGACATGTACTTTCCAATGCACGAAAAATATTACCTAGACCCATGAGCTCATTAGCTGAGGTAAACAGCACTTCACCAAAAGTATGACTGTATTCCATGGAGAACTATACAAATCTTCTCTGAATGTCAAATCCTTCAAAAGCTAATTTATTTTCTTTTACCACTTACTCTAAGACTTAGTTTAAAATTAAATCAGTATTATTAAATGTCTATTTCAGCAGCTCTCCCATTCTCTTACAGAAAAACTCTTTGTAGGAGATCTCCAACATGTTGGTCAAATTCTGTTACAATGCAGAGGTATATGAGCTATAGTTAAGATTAAATTACAGGTTTGAATTTCAATAGGAGCTTTAAACCTTTGAATCTGAAAAAATATAATTGAAATAGTATAAAACCAATGTAGAATTCTGAGATTCTGACATTTTCATAAACATTTGATGAAAAATGAACTGGTGCAGAGAGTTTAAAATAATAACTTTTACAATTTTTTCTTAATTTCTTCTCTGTTTTTATTGTAACTCTTTTGTAAGAATTTAGAAACACTCTCAGACCTGTCCCTGGGACAAATCACTGCTTTTAATGTGTTGATTCCTAGATATCATTTAGAAATCAGTCCTAGCTGTCTATAGAGCATATTAAAATATTTTATCTAGCATGAAAAATGTGTCAAGATGAATCTGACAATTTTTAATTTTAACAACAGACTTGTTACATAGTGCAAAGGCTGTCACTTTCTAGGTAAGGTAATATCTCAAGCAGAGATTTTCTATCACCTCACAGTCTAAGGAATGATTTCCCTGATTTTGGAAAGAGAAGTCCGGGACTTTTACCTTTTCTAACTGCTGTTTAAATTCTCAAGAAATTTATCTTGGCTGTTGATAACAGTCCTAAACTCAATTTAGAATGCAGTTAGGGAGGAGCAAATTAACATCCTCCCAGTTTTTAATTGACAGCAGAGATCCCATGGAAGATCATAATTAGCCACAAACCCTTTTCCCAACATAACAAGCCCACTCATGGCCACTGCCCTACTCTGCCTTTCCCAATAACTAAACTTGTGTGGTTTGTCCTAGCAGACTCCTTTCCCAGAGTTAAAGATAGAATCCAAAAGCCCCAATCATCAATAGTTTGCTGTTTACTAGTGAACAGTTGCATAATCTACTGTAACAATGAGCAAGAAGTCCTTCACTAGATGCTTAAGGAATAGCCAGCAATTATTATTGTAGCTGAAGTAGTAAGGTTCCATGCTAGAGGTCTGAAGTACAAGAGAGTCTTATCCTGCCACTGATCTGTGTAGGGGTATAGTGTGGTTGAATGTGATTGACACAATAAGGATTCTTTAAACTATATTTGGTATTGAAAAATGATGATCTGAAGATTATGGTGTAAGTGACTGAAATTCATGTTTCACGTCTATGCCGTTCATTACACTTGTTGCTTATGTCATTCATTAGTTTGTGCATGTGTGCATGTCCCTTCCTATGTTGAATCCAGTCTGCTGCATGAGTGCCAAGCGGGGCGGGTGATTGCCACTGCCCCCCCTGCCCCACGCTGCATTGGGGGGGAGGGGCTCTGCCACGAACTCTCAGAGGCCCTGATCACTGCTGCTACAGCTGGTGAGTGTGGGGCTTTTTAAGTGCTGGGAGGCTGGGGCCAGGCAGGGCAGCCATGGGGGCTTCTCCTGCAGCTTCTCTAGCTGTGCTTGGTGCGGGCTGCACCGAAAAGACTCAGGTACTGGTGCTTGCACCAGTCAGCAGCGGCAGCATGCTGTCATCCCACATGCAGATCCGGGGGCCTGCACCCCACTGGGAGGGTAGCACTGCACTGCAACCCATTGCAGGGCTGAGCCAGACTCCTCCCGGGTAGGGGGGGCACAGGCCCCCAGTTCTGTGCGTGGAATGACAGCAGGCTGCTGTCCCACCCTCAGAGCACTGGGATTGGAAGGGACCTCAGGGACAGATTGCAGACACTGGCCAGCTACAGATGTCACTATCAGAGCAGTCCTTCAGCCCCTCTTCCCCCTCCCTCTTCTGAGTTTGTCTCCCTGCAAGCCCAGCTCCTAAACATCCAAAACATTTCAGATGGTTAGGTTTTGTTTTGGAGATGTTTCAGAGTGTACCATTTAGTTTCAGATTCGGTGTTCTGGGCACTGAAATGGGCTGAAACACCTCTGAAACGAAACAGCTGCCGAAATTTTGCACAGCCCTAGTTTCCAGGTTGAATGGTATCCTTCATATCGGAAGGAATGTGAGGGCCATGCAAAGGGGTAACTCAATAGCTAGACCTATTAGGCTACAGCAGTCACATGCTAATGCTTTAGCTTTTCCCAGTTGTAGCTAAGTATTAGGAATCCCTGAGAGGATATTTTGTGCATTTCAAGAAGTGAGCAATGACATGGATTCCTATACAGAGGGTTCTTCCAGCTGATATGGATAGAGGCTTAGTCTTTATGTACTTACTTTATTTTCAGAAACTTTTACATAGAGATAACATGTAATAAATATACTGAAGCACAGCCCTCCATACTCTTTAAGCGAGTTAACTTAGCCAGAAGCAATATACATGGTACCTCAGTTTCACACACATATGCACTGTCAGACAACACTTTAATGGTAACTTCCTAAATACAGGGGTGGTGTGACAATCAGATGAGCCAATTTATTGGATGATATAAATTGTATCAACAGGAAGCCATTACTAAGATTCTACATTAGGGTGCCAAGCACATAAAATAACAGGTTTTTAAAGACCAACATGGTGGAGAGAAAAGCTGGCCCAGCAGTCAGGGTGCTACCATGGATCACAGGAGCCCTGGATTCAAGCCCCACCTCCACTCTAGAGGGTGTCTCACTCATTTATAGAATGGATACAATAGGACTTCCCAGTCTCCTGAGGTGCTATATGTTAAAGATTGTAGCGGTGATTGCTACATGAACATAAGAACACCCAAGACAGGCAGAAAATTAGCTGGTGCATTAGGGCATGAACCTATGAATCCTGGGAGAGGAATGACTCTGCTTCTGAAGTCTGGGAAAACATTCATGCATCAAATGTAAAGATGCATCTTGTTGCAGCTAAAGGTAAGCAAAAGGAAACAATATAAATGATTGATTGTTACTAGCGCAAGCATAATCTATTGCTCTGTCTAAGTCTAGCAGAAAAAATTAGCAGTGTGAAAGGATCAATGTGAAATGATATGAATATAAAGCAGACACAATCCATTCTGCTAACACAAGAGCCAGGTAGTGGAAATTCATGCATATGAAGTATGCAGCACAATGAACAGCTAACTCAAAAAGTTTAAGTCATGATTTGAGAAGCTGAGTGGATATATGAATGGTGCTCACATTTTGATGTCATATTTCAGAATAGTTTCTTTTAGTGGGTACTTTGAGAATGACAGCTGAATGCATTAAGATATGGACGGAGGGTCAGCTTTGTGCCTTCCAGAGAGCTACACAGAGATTTATTTGATATAGAATTTCAAGCAGATACTGTTGTTTTAGCCTCATTCCTGAACTGGGCAGATTTCCTGCATTGTCACTTTACCCTCCACAAGGACTTTTACCTGTCCTGTCTTCTAGAAGCCTTGCTAGCATGAAAAAGAAGCAAATTACAGAACTGTCCATTTCCATTGCACCCAACTACCTTCTGCATGAATGTTTTCCAAAAACAACCCCTACATATGTGTATGGGAATAAGCACTTGGGTACAAAAATAGGCATTTGTGATACATTACACATTTATCAAATGCAAGTGTGGATTATGTACATACAGATCATGTCCAGATGTGTGTGGATGTTTGGTTCTGTGGGGGCAACTAGCAGTGGTGCACCTTGTGTTGTCACTAGCTGTCCCCAGGGAATGCCTCTGCCACGTGTGCACGGCAAGTTACCCTGGGTGGGGTATGGGAGGGCCTTGGGGACCTCCTGGGGCTGCAGCAGCAGCAATTCTGCTGTGTGGAGCCTGGACAGCAGTGGAGTGCAGGTCCGGCCAGCCAGGCTCGGGATTTGGGCAGTACACGCTGCTGCCACGTGCCATTCTGCTTGTCTGGACGTGGCCACAATAGGCATGCTTTCAGGCCTTACAGGGACAAAGTAGGTAGCCAGCTTTGAAAGTCAGGCCATAAAGAAACAAAATTTCAGGGATAATACAATAGGATGACAACATGGTACAGGATGATGTGCTGGTAATTTGAAGTTGCTGTAACCAGGGACCAGTACCTCCTCCACTTGAGGCAAAGACCTTGAGCTTCCCTCCAACATCCCTATCTATCTCATCTGCCACACCTGGTTGGTCCTTCATTGTTCAAGTAACTGGGAGAGGGCTTGCTCTTCAGGTTGAGGTACACCCACCAGCAAATGCCCTGAGGCAGTTCCCTATATAGCCTCCTACTTCTGCTTTACACCCACCCCACATCTTGCAATGCTTTGGTCACTGCCAGGCCTCCCAAACCCTGGTCTTCCCCTAAGGTCTGTTCAATCTTATCTGGGTTCCTCTCATGCCACTTGCCATCCCTTTGCTGGGCTTCCCCCAGCCCTCATCTTTCCTTGGACCCACTCAGCCTCAACAGATTCCTCCCAGTACTGGATCAACTCATCATGGGGGGAAGATATGGTAGTATGCCAACAATGCCTTGACACCCATGTTTTTCTTTAGAACTATCAGGCCTGGGGTGGTGATACCATTATTTCCTTGTAGATTAAACTGCAACTTGCTTTCTTTTCTCCTTACTTATTTCCCTCTCCCCACTCCCTTTTTTTTCCTTGTCAGAGAGGTTTTACCTTGGGAGGCTGTCTTTTAGGATAATCCTCCTTACCCACAATTCACCAAAGCATAACAGCTCAATTCAACCCTCTGCTAGAATAGAATCTTTTTGGTCACAACATTTCACCTTCAAATAAACCTTTAAATATTATAGCAGTTACTGTATTTAGCTGCCTAGCAAAGTAAAGCTGCAGCTCTAGATAATGTTTTTTTTTCTAAACCTCAAATATTTAAAATACTGATTTTACTAGTGACTGAGTCACTAGCAAATGCTCCCTCTAACCTCCGTCTAACAATGAACAGATTTTAAATGACGTATGTTCTGTTGGTGGTGCTAATATAGCGCTAATATTTATTGTTATTTAGACTCCAGAGCTGCAGAAGTCATGTCATGCTACATGCATTTTGCAGCAAGCATCTGCCCTGAAGAGCTTGCCACCTAAATTTGCACAATGTAACAAAAAAGCAGTTTAGACAGCTGGCTGGGTTATGGGCAGGAGAGAACTGGGTTACAACAGGAAGATGACATAGTCCTTTACCTAATATGTGAAAGCTGCACAGTTGATCAAATTTAGTTTAGGGTTATTTTAAAACAAACCCAAGTGTTGCTATAAGTTGATTTTAAGGAGCACTCACCAGGACATTGCTTGCATTGAAATTTCTCCTCAAAACTTATTTCTAACTTGATGTCCTTGATAAGTTATGATGGTACAGGAAATAGTGAAAAACAAAGGGTTTTTTTGATGATATCTTTTATTGGACTAACTCTATAGGTGGGAGAGATGTTAGACAAGGTTTGGGACACAAAGGTCTGGGAAAGAAGATGATACAGCTGAAACTAAGAATAAAAGATATCATCAAACTCCCTTGCTTTTCACAAGAAGTCAGTCAACCAGCTGCTCAACCATGTTACAACATGCCTTTGAATAATTCTTGTTCATTCCCCTGACCCCAGTCTTCCCTCCCCATCTCAGTTTTGATGCCCCTTCATTGCATCAGGGAAGACATAAAGTCCTGTTCTTGCAAAAAGTTACACCTAAGCTTAACCTTATGCACTTGAACAGTTCTTCTAAAGTCAAATAAGTGTCTTCAGTGTATCTGTTTAAAATCCATGAACAAATCTTTGCAGGACTGGATCCTTAGACTACAGAGTCTCTAGACAAGGACCATGTATAGTTCACATGTACTAAGAGGGGTCTGAAGCAATTGGAGGTAATGTACAAAAACAAACAGCAATATACCATTGTCTTTAAATACCTTAGTGTTTATCGCAGAGAAAATTGATTATTCAATTCACATTGATGTTATGGTTACATTTTGAAGTAAAGAAAAATAAATGAAAGACAAATCTTCAATTGTCCAGAGATATATCTGCACTATTGTTTACTATGCCAGGCAGAGACACTCTCAGGCACACCAAGCTGCTTTGTGTATGCTACCTTTCCCACCAGAAGCAACATACCCACATATGTGCAGTGCAGCAAGTAGAGTAATCTCATACTGGGCATCAGTGGGCACATCTACACAAGCCGCCCATTGTTATTGCGCAGTCATTTAGTACTTGCTTATGCATAAGCAACCACTAAATGACTGTGCAGTAATCAGTGTTATTTCACAGTACCATCGCCACACGGTTTTTGCCCAAGGCTACTGCGCAGTAGCAACAAACTATTGCACAGTAGCTTGTTACTAATGCACAGTATCGTCACCACATGGTTCGTGTCTGGCAATGCTACTGCGCTGTAGCAATGAGCTACAGCACAGTAGCTCATCCCTACTGTACCTTAGTGTCTTGTGTAGATGTACCCACTGTTCAAGAGAGACAGAATTATCTGTATTTACATTCATCAAATGTTAGCAGCAGAGGAAAAAAGGTGGGCATGTAAGTTTAAAGACTTGCTTAATGAACCTAAATACAGAATGGAAAAATATGACATTAAATATGGTACATGACCTCTGGGCATATTATACGGGAACTTAGGGCAAACCTTTTAAACAGGTGAATTTTTTGGCCTTTACTATGGATAACTTGAATATAAAAAAAGACTTCATAGAGTCATAGAGAAGTAGGGCTGGAAGGGAGCTCTAGAGGGCATCTATTCTAACCCCCTGCCTGAGGCAGGTTCATCCCTATCCAAACCATCCCATACAAGCCATAATCTAAACTCTACTTCCATTTTTCTAATTTCAGGCTGCATTCTTTATGTAGCTATGTAACATAAGGCCAAGATACCAAAGCTAACTCAGCCCATGCTAACTCTGGTCCTGAAGGCAGTATAGCAGGTAGACTTAAAATAATTATAAAATCCACCTTAAAATTAAGGGTTGACATAGAGCTGCAGAAACCACCGGCCCAGGCCAGGGTTGACCTGGTGCCCGGCCAGCCTGCCGGTGCCATGCCCGGGTTGACATGGTGCTGCAGGAGAGAACAATTTAAGTTTCAGATCAGCAAAAATCTATTCCACTTGCTTCTATATTTACACAGACAGAAAAAAGACAAAGGCAAAAAACAATTAAAAAAAAAAGAAACTCCTCATGCCCTGTGGAAGGCCCTCAAACTGCGGGGAAGCACATTGACACAACAGTTGGGTCAACTGCTTTCATTCTAAAGTTCTCTAATACCAATTCCACTTCATAGTCAATATTTGATTAACATATAAAAACTGCTTTATCTTTCTATAAAACATTTGGCTTCTAGTAGTAACATGGGTAGGAGGGCTTGAAGCCAATCAATAGAAAATGAATGAGATCTTTAGCTCCCAAAGGACAGATAAACAATTGATTCAGACTGGGATTTTCAACAGAGGACTTTCAATGAGATCTGGGCATCTAACTTCCTTTGCCCCCTTGAAAATCCTAACCAGGATCTATTTAAGCCAGAAAACAAAATAGAGTAGGGAGAATCTGATCATTTATTAAAATCAATAAAAAGGGGTTGTTTCCATGCGCCTATTGAGCATGAAGATCACTTTGCTATTTTAAAATGTTTGGTTCCAGGTTCTGTTTCTCTGAGCCTTCCTTATTTCCTTCTAGTTGCCAAGGCTTCCCCTTGGTAAGGTGTGACTAGGTTTCCTCTACCTCGTTCAACAGCTGCCTTTTGTTTATCAGTTAATAATTTAAAGGTCCCAGAACTCTAGCCCGTAGGTGGTTTTCCTTCTAGCCTATATGGGCATGGGCAAACCCAGGTAGACAGGGAGAGCCTGTACCATCACACTTTGGTGCTCTAGAGAAACGAATGCAGGGCTGTTCAGCATAAAGTAAATAGATAAAGTAAGTATGCTGCTGTTAGGACTGATATTTCTGCTTTGTCAAGGACATCATGATTTTTCAGACAGACAGATCTCCTGCATCTGCATCCACTTGAGGCTGTACCATGTACAGATGGAGGCAAAGCATTTTATAGTGGGGATTATCTACACCATAGAGGTGGTGTCTCCCAGCTGGCTTGTTCCTGACCACAGCCTGCCTTTAATATCCGTTTGTGTGTCCCAAAGAACACCAGTGAAGACACCATGAGGACCTCAAGGCCTCAGTCCTTAGTATGCTTGAGAGCAGCCTTTGGGGAAGACTGTGGATTATCTTTCACCAGTGTGCTTTCAGGTTTGGAGCAAACCTCTGGGACTGGATGGAAGAGGCATGCCTGGGAATGGCTTGGCCAGGACCTGCTGCTGCTCCTGCAGTGTAGAAATTTCCCTCAGGTAAATGAATTCCATTAGTCATTCAAGTACTTTTTAAAATTTTACCCAGGAACTTGAAAATACATCTCTAAATGAAGCTGCAACAGTGTAAATCAGTTCTGGATTTTGAATTTTACCAAATATCTGGTCTGTCTGCCCATTTGTTTGTCCATCTGTCCTTCCTTTCAAATCTGAGCTAGGAAACATGATAGACACCAAACAGGAAGGTAAGAGAAACAGCAAGGTAAAACAGTATAATTTTCATTTTGATAAATTGACTGAAAATTGATACTCAAAGGGAGGAATTCTACTTCCCCTTGGGTATGTCCACACAAGATGTTTATTGTGTGGTTGACTAGTTAGCTGTGCGGTAAACATCTCTTTGTCCACACATGCAGGGCTATTAGATTGGAGTAAACTAATTTACTCCACAGCAGGATAATACTGGTAAATATAAGTACTTTCCTGCTGTGGAGTAAAGAACTCTGCAGCAGCACATGTGTAGATACTGGAGGGGCTGGCTGGGGCACAAGGATGCTTAAGTTCAGGGGCTGACTGCTGGCTAGCCCCATACTGAAGCTCCCTTGTGTCCCAGACAGCCCCTCCATAGTACACCACGGAGCAGCCCCGGGCTGGCAGGCTGACCACCAGAGGCTCCCTGCCAGCCAGGGCTGTTTCAACCTGGCTCCACATGCTGTGCATGAATAAACTGTAGCTTTTTGCTCCAAAGTTAATTGCTTCCAGGTGCACATTCAAATGACACACCTGAGAGCAAATAACTCTGGAGCAATAAGTTCTGAAGTTTATTCATGTGCAGTAATAGCCCATGTAGATGCACACTTTGTATGTCTGCCAGTTTTCTACATGTGAAACAGGTGTTTTTGGCACTTACACAAAGGTAGCAATCAACTGCCCCTGCAGTATGGGTGCATAAGTGTGCCCAGGTAGACTGAGCACACATACTAGGCTATGCACTGTCTGGGTACATGTGTGGCTAAAAAGCCCTTAAAGAATGTGGTTGAGAAGAGGGTCCTTCCCTTTCCTAGCCCCAACAGCCGAATGGTTCAGGCACTCACCCAAGAAGCCAGAGGCCAGGGTTTTAGGACCCTCTTTTAAGGGCAGGCTTGAATTTATGCTTTTCTGTCTTCCCAGGGTAGTGCTATAACCACCATGCTACAGGCCAGGCATTAGTTTAAGAAGGAGTAGTCAGGCTAAGCCCCTTGCATTTAATAGTTGTTGGATAAAATGGATGGAGGCTGTAGTAGAGAAGTTTCTACTAGGAACAAAGATCCAAGGTAGAATCCAGGGCTAGTTCCTGTCTGCATCCAGGGGACCAGCTTCAAGAGGAATGCTGGAGATAAAGCTAGAAAATGTCTGACCTGTGGCATGGTGCCTAGACTACTAGGCAGATGATTCAGAGAAGTATAGTTTCAAACCTTGCCTGGCTGAGTACCCCAATTGATTCTGAGGGGTAAAACATAGGTGAGGTCTCCTCCTCCTCTAGAATCTAACATCAGTTGATCATGGATTGCTCTCTGGTTGTGCTTTCATAACTTAGATGGAAGTACATATCCCAAATGGACATGTATACATGCCTGTGTGGTGCATGCTCAGTCTACATATGCTACCTTTCACAACTATGCTGCAAGGGAAGCCAAACTGGTCTGTAAGTGCAAAACTGCCAATTACACAGCAAGAAAACTTCATATTGACATACAAGTGGAAGTAATATTTTGCCCAAGGTGGGGATTTAGTGCTATGTTCTGCTTCCCCCTTCCCTTCATGCCCCCTCTCCTCCCCTCAGTTCAGGGCAAATAAAAGTATTTTTATTGATTGAAATCTCATTAAGCAACATTCACATGTTAGTCCTGTCTTGTTTGCACTGCAGCAGAATTACACTCAGTCACACTTGATGGAGAATCTGGAAAATGGTCTTTGACAAACCTCACACTTATCACATTGTGGGTGTGTCTATACATGCATTAGATCTGGGAGCAGTTTACTCACAAAATAAACTACTCATGAGTAAATGCTCCCAGGCAGGGATCCACACATGCAGGGAAGGGGGAGCAGATTTGCTGCTAATGGCAGCAAGCTGCCTCCGCTTCCTGGGTCCTTGCAATGGCGTGCCTGTTCAGCTTTATGAGAATGGAGTGGGTGGGGAACAAGCTCTCAGCTCATGATCTTTGAGTGGGAGCTTGGAGCTCCCTGCTGCCAGGACAGGGGAACATATCACTTGCCTGGGTTCTGCTGGTGGAGCCTGCCTTGGCAGCAGGCAGCTCTCAGGGGCAGGGAGAAATCTCCCACCCCCTGGTGGCCAACTGACTGGGAGCAGATTTGCTCCCAGTCAGGCATCTACACAAGCACTACTGCACAGTAACTAATCACAAGTAAATGTCCTACCTCATTTGCAGGTAGCAAATTTACTCATGATTAAATGAGGTTACCACATAGTAAGCAAGCATGTGCACATGTAGATCATAGTTTCCAACTTGTGTAGACGTACCCACTGAGTCATTATAGGTGCTCATATTCTAGAAGGGTATAGAGCTAATATCTTCTCGGTTTTACACTGAACATGAAAAAAGCAGTAAACAAAGCACGAAAATTTTGCAGGCAGGTAGAATTTGGTATGAAATATATAGTGCAAAATCTCTACTACTAATGTTCTGCTTTGTAATTACATTAATTACTGCTCTTCTCAGTAAGTTCCCATTGGTCCTGTTTAGGTAACAAATGTTGCAAGAAGTTAGTATTTAGAAATGTAGAGCAATAAGACCCTTTGTGATACGTGATGTATATATAAAAGAAAAAACCCAGTTCACTCTCTCTTTCAGCATACACTCTGCCACTGTTTGACACAGGATACTGGGCAAGATGGACTTATGGTCTGGCCCAGTAATTGGCAGTTCTTACATTCTTATATTAATGGATATCTCTGGTAGTTTTAACAAGTACTGTAAAGCCACAGGAGAAAAGAGAGTTTAAGGCAGTGAACATTTTATGTATAAAAGATGTTACAAGTCAAGGCCTCAATCCCTCCCATCCTAGGCCTTATGCATATATAATTAGGGAAGGAGGGCGAGAGTAGGGAAATCCACATTTAATGGAAACATTTTAATGGCAAGCTGATTTAGAAGTTATATCTGCTCTTTGAAGCTGGTATAATTCTTCAATAGTAATTATAAATTCCAAAGGATTTATGGGTATGTGGCTTCTTCTGAAGCCTAAAGATATGGGCCATGTTAACCCTACTTCCATCTAATTTGACTACTTAAATGACCATCTTTTCCCCCAAAGGTTATTTTTATAAGTTGTATGTCTTTCTGAGGTTAAGCTAATCTTGATCTGGTTAGGATTTCTTTAACAACCAAGTAAAGTACAATTTTAATTGACCATGTTTTTTGTAACAATGTATTTCAAAACATTTGATTGCAAAAAAATATGTTAACTGAGAAAGAGAGACTAAATTGAAAAAAAGGGAAAAACTTTCCAAAATGAACATTTATATTCATTAGAATAATTATTTCTGCATTTTTCCAAGCCACTCTTAAAGCAATCAGTCTGTTTAGGTTTTTGAGCTTATTGTAAAATAAAAATAGCTCTCGCTCCCCCCCAAAAATCTCTGGACCAGACCTCAGAGGCATCATTGTGCAGTAACAAAAGCTTTTATTGGTAATTGTAAAAGCAGGACAGTCTCCAGCAGAGAGTTGCTTGGCTGCTGACTGATGCCTTGACAGATAACAGACAATCAATGCAGCACTCCAAAAATTCAGAGAGAAAAAACAAAAAAGACATTTAATTTACAAACAACAACTAGGCATCCATTTAGCTATAGCTATTATGTTCTGAAAACTGCTCTGTGCTTTATAGACACACAGTGAATGTACTAAGAAATAGGGGAAGAATTTGGTTTTGTATGTGTGGGTAAATAATGAAGAAATGTCTATGACACTCATTAAAATCCCTGAACCTTTCTTATCTGTGGTCAAGCTGTCTAGTGTCTGTACATCAAACCTCACTGTTAAGCATGTAGGTGTACTGTGTCAAGCCCAAGATTAAACATTACTTAAAAGGTTTTTCTATCATTCTGTTTGTCAATGTATTATTTCCTGGGGTTTGATCTACTTTCCACATTTAAAAAGGGAAGAAATTAAAATGTAAGAGATACTGATGGGAATTAACAGAGAATAAGCAGCCATACAATAACATGAGAAGTGACAGAACGAAGACCCATTATCACTGGTATTGGACCAGATTCTTTTTAAAATGTGGCCTAATAGCTCGACAGCAATAAGGAATACAACACTAGCCTGTGTCTTAAGCAATCAAAGTGTTTGGTACTTGTTTTGGGGAGGATGTGCAGAAATCTAAGATTAAGCCTTTACCCAAAATAACTCCTCTCCCCCTAAAAACAACATCATGTCCCCTGTGCTAAGAGGGAGATCTTAGTTTTGCATACATATGCATATAGTCACTGTTCCTTTGCTCTCTGTTTAGGAGATTCTTATGGTTACTAGTTTTATTATCATAGGGTGCCTGTACACGTGTGGAACGCCTGCTCTGACACGTTCTACTTAGAACATTATTAAATCAAGTGTGTCTCGACAGTGTGCCTCACTGTCGTGTGTATTCAGCATCCCCCCCATTTCAAAATGGCGGTGGGGGCATTTTAACTAAAGCTCATCGTCTTCATGAGATGCTGTGGGCATTTTAATTAGAGTGGCTCGGGAGAGGAGATGGTCTTTGAGTCACATTTACAAATATTAGACAAGAGACGAAACAAAAGGAGAATGCAAATAACGTAGGAACTATCCAGCAGCATTGTCAAGGTAAGTTTCATAGCTGTCATAGAAATGGAGATTTTTAGGGAACAGTTTGAAGTGGAATAATGAAATGAGGTAGGAGATGTTTAGGAAGGGCTTCTCCCAGGAGTAAGGGGGAGAAGAGAGCATGAAGGTGCCCACTTCAAAATGCAATGAACAGGAAATGGAGGTAGTCATTAGGGCTGTATGAAATTTCACCTGGCGTTTTGTTTTGAAGCTGTTTCGATGCATTTTGAGCTCGAAACAGTGAAATTGAAATGAAACAAAAGCCTTCAAAATGAAACAAGGGAACTCAAAAATGTTTTGAAACTTCCAAAACGTTTATGTTTCAAAGCCAGGCTTACTAGCTTCAGTTCCCGTCCCAGCTGGCAGCACCCACCTCCTGTCATCCAGCAGGCAGATCTGAGGCCTGCTGACACCCCCGGGGAGGGCTGTGGGGGCTATGCTGGAGTTCTCCTGGGGGTGCTTGCCTCCAATCTGCCTGCCGTGTCTCTGATCTGCCTGCCAGAAGCTGGGTGCTGCTGCCTGGGGCCAGTGGCAGTACTGGTCTGCCTGGTGCTGTGTGCGGGCTGTGCCCAGCACCCGTCTGTCATCTGGCAGGCAGATTGGGGACCTGCATCCCCGGGAGGACTCTTGCACGGCCCCTGCAGCCCTCCCTGGAGTGCAGGCGAGCCCCTGATCTGCCTGCCTGCCTGCCGCATTTTATGTTTCCCCGGAATAACCTCTGGGCGAAACATTAAACCAGCAAAACAGTTTCGATGAAACAGTGCTTTTGAAATGAAACAAAACACTGTTCCAGCAAATAGTAAAAAACCGGAAGTCGAATCGGAACAGTGCTGTTTTGCACAGCCCTAGTACTCTTTGTAGGCTAACTGGAAGTATGAGTCTATGTATTCATAGTGGATGAAAGATGATAGTTATGAAAGACCTTGAAAATTAATACGAGCAACTCACTGGGTGTGATAAAAAGGAGGAGCCACTGGAAGTGTACAGGGAAAGATGACATGGTTAAAGCAATGGGCAAGAAGAATATTTTTTGTGATACCATTTTTAAAGGATATGAACAAGGCACAATTATGTAAGAAAATGATGCTGCAGTAACCAAGACATGAGTTGATGAGAGCTAGTCGGATGGATAAGAAAGGCTGTATCTTAGAGATGTTATGTAGTAATGTAGTTGGATGCTCTCTTCATTACATGTGTGGGGCAAAAATCACTTATTATGGTATTCTATATGGGCTGCACTAATGGAACACCTCTGTGGTGACACTCCACTTCATATCTACTTGATGTACTTCTATTGTCCCTATTATGACAGTATCTGAATTCACCACAATTTAACTCATCCTGACATCAACAACAACAACTCTGTAAAGGAAGCACTATCACTCCCTTTTTGAGGAAGGGCAATGAAAGAAGAGACAGATTGAACAGCTTGCCCAAAGTCACACAGGAAGTCTGTGGTGGAGTAGGAAACTGAATCCACATCTCCTCAGTCATAGTATCATAGTAGCTAGGGTTGGAAGGGACCTAAACAGATCATCAAGTCCGACCCCCTGCCTTGCGCAGGAAAGGATGCTGGGGTCATACGACCCCAGTCAGGTGTCTATCCAGCCTCCCCTTAAAGACCCCCCCATGGTAGAAGCAAGCACCACTTCCCTTGGAAGTTGGTTCCAGGTCCTAGCCACCCTAACCATAAAGTAATGCCTCCTGATGTCTAGCTTGAACCTGCTCTCTATCAACTTGTGGCCGTTATTCCTAGTTATCCCAGGTGGTGCCCAGGGGAACAGGGCATCTCCTATTCCCTGCCGATTCCCCCTAGTGAATTTGTAGATGGCCACCAGATCCCCACTCAGACTTCTCTTGTGGAAACTGAATAGGTTCAGGCCCTCTAGTCTCTCCTTGTATGGCCTGCCCTGCTGCCCCGTTCATGTGAGTGGCCCTCCTCTGGACCCTCTCAATGCTAGCCACATCTCTCTTGAAGTGTGGCGCCCAAAACTGAACACAGTACTCCAACTGCAGCCTGACCAATGCTGCATGAAGGGGGAGAATCACCTCCCTGGACCTGCTTATGATGCATTTGTGGATGCATGACAAGGTGCGGTTAGCCTTACTGACAGCTTCCTCGTATTGGTGGCTCATGTTCAACCTGGAGTCAACAATGACTCCAAGATCCCTTCCCACCTGTGTGCTGATGAGAAGGGAGTTCCCCAGCCTATAGGTATGCTGCAGGTTCCTTCTCCCTAGATGCAGTACCTTGCACTTATCCGTGTTGAATTCCATCCTATTCTCATCCACCCACCTCTGTAACCTCTCCAAATCTAGTTGGATTCTATCCCTCCCCTCCAGCATGCCCACCTTGCCCCACATCTTGGTGTCATCAGCGAACTTGGACAACGTGCTTTCCACCCCATCATCCAAGTTGTTGATGAAGATGTTGAACAGTACAGGCCCAAGGACCAAGCCCCGGGGAACCCCATTGCCAACATCCCTCCTCCAGGGTAAAAGGTGACTTATCCACCACCACTCTGTGCAACTCTCCAGTCAATTAGCCACTCACCTGACTGTGTAGGCATCAATGCCACAGTCACCTAGTTTTTTTTTTATGAGACTGGGGCAAGAGAGAGTGTCAAAGGCCTTCCTAAAGTCCAGGAACACAACATCCACCCCCATGCCTTCATCCAAGGACTTTGTAATCTGATCATAAAAGGAAATAAGGTTAGTCTGACAGGATCTTCCCTTAATGAACCCATGTTGGTTCCCCCTGAGCATGATCTCCCCTGCTGGTCCCTCGCAGATGTGCTCCTTGATAATTTTCTCAAAGGTCTTCCCCAGGACCGAGGTAAGACTGACAGGCCTATAGTTACCTGGGTCCTCCCTTTTCCCTTTCTTATAAATGGGGACCACATTGGCCTTTTTTCAGTCATCTGGCACCTGACCAGAGCTCCATGAGCACTCATATAGCTGTGCCAGTGGCCCTGCAATGACCCCCGCCAGTTACCTCAGCACCCTTGGATGAAGAGCATCTGGGCTTGCTGATTTGAACACATCCAGCCCCTCCAGAAGTTCCCCAACTATGTCATCCCTAACCTTGGGTCTGGCAGTGTCTCCCCCGAGTCCTTCCGTACTCCCAGTGGGGGAGATGTCCTGGTTCCTGCTCAGAAAAATGGAGGCAAAGAATTTGTTAAAGAGATCCGCTTTTTCATTTGGAGCAACCACCAGATCGCCAAGCGCATCCTGTAGGGGCCCTATGTTACTCGGTGCCGCCTTCTTTTTCAAATACATAGGGAGCAAGGACTTTTCGTTATCCTTAATCCTGGGCACCAGCCCCAGTTCCATCTCAGCCTTGGCCTTCCTAACAGCCCCCCTACAGCCTCGAGCAACGGAGGTGTGATCCTCTTCGGTAATAGCCCCTTGCTTCCATTGGATGTATGCCTCCTTTTATGCCTCAGGCATTCCTGAATGCCCTTGCTGAGCCATGGGGGCTTTTTAGCACTCTTACCTGCCTTGGTATGCATTGGGACCGGCTCCCTCTGGGCTCAGAGGATCGTCTCCTTGAGGAATGACCACCCGTCTTGGACTCCCATCTCCCCAAAACTTCGGGATCCCAATGCCTCTCATATTAGTCTTCTTAACTCATTTAAGTCGGCCCTCCTGAAGTCAAGGACTTCCACCCTATTGCTAGCCCTTGACACCCTGTGCTGGATAGTGAATTCTAGCAGGTGATGATCACTACTGCCCAAGTGGCCGAGAACCTGCAATTCCCTCACCAGGACATGGCCTGTGGCAAGGACCAGGTCTAGCAGGGCATTTCCCCTGGTGGGACTGTGCACCTCCTGAGTTAGGTGGAGGTCCTGTATCCTGGCTAGGAATCTATGTGAGCGGTCAGACCTAGCTGACTGCTCTTCCCAGCAGATGTCTGGGTAGTTCAGGTCACCCATAACTACTACATCTCGAGTTGATAGCCTCCATGAGCCATCTTAAAAATTCCCACTCCAGCTCTTCCCCTTGGTTGGGCAGTCTGTAATAGATACCCACCATTAAGTCTTTCCCCACGAATCCCTTGTATTCTTACCCAGAGTACCTAAGCCAGCCCCTCTTCTGACCCCACCTTGCTCATTGAGGACATGTATTGTTTCTTGACGTACAGCACTATACCCCCTCCTTTTCTCCCTGCCCTGTCCTGTACAGCCTGTAGCCCTTAATATCTACTGCCCAAACATGGGTAGAATCCCACCAGGTTTCTGTGAGCCCTACTATGTCTGGATTTATGATAGCTAGCAGGAAGGTGAGTTCCTCCTGCTTATTCCCCATACTTCTAGTATTAGTGTAGAGGCATTTAAGACCCCCTGTGGGTGTTTGTGCCACCCCCTTGTTCCCAAGTCTATTGTGGCCAATGTCACTTACCTGGGTACTTCCTGTGCTCAACACCCGGCTTGATTGTGAAGTGTCCTCCTGTGCCTCTGTGGCCCCGTCCCCTGGAGAGACTAGTTTAAAGCCCGCCATAAGAGGTCAGTCAACCTGGAATAAAAGACACATTTACTTTTTGGGGAAAGATGAAGCCCATCCCACCTGAGCATGCCCCCTGCATGGAAATGTGGGTTATTGTCAAAGAACCTGGAGCCCACCTGCTAACACCAGCTCCAAAGCCGCCAGTTGACCTCACTGATGCAGGCCTTGTCTGTGTCTACTCACTGGGAGAAGAGAATACCACCTTGGCATTCCCACAAATGATGCGGCCCAGAGCAGTACAGACCACATCATGAAGGACTACAAGGCTCTGGGGGCCAAGCTCAAGGAGAAGGGGATGCAGGTGGTATTCTCCTGGTGAGTAGATGCAGGGCACCACAAGGCTTGCATTGGTGAGGTCAACCTGTGGCTTTGGAGCTGGTGTTAGCAGGCGGGCATCAGGTTCTCTTGCCCATGATCTCAGTAGCCTGCCGTGAAGAAGACTTCAAAATATTATCTGATATCTTTATGAATCTGAGATCAACTATAACAATGTAATACCCAATGTAATACTGATGGCAGTTGGGGAGCTACGTGTAGCCTGCCCATCTATCGGCCACAGGAAGAGGAGGTGGATAATTCCTCTATATGATCTTTAATTAACATGAAATGAAGAAGCACTTGCTCCTGTACTTACTGGATGGGTCCCCACATGTAGGGGTGTGCAGTTTGGGGTGCCACAAACCACACATGGGGAATGTAAAACATGCGCTGCACTGCAAGTTTGCAGCACGCTAGCAAAAAAAGCTCTGGGGAAAAATGATGCAGAGCATGTTCCAGTGCCTGCTACTGATACAAACAAAGGGCTGGCCATCCAGAGCAATTCTCTGGCTGGTGGCCAGGCTCCATGCTACCAGATTAAAACCCTGCTGTACCAGGACACCAGGTAACACTGCAGGAACCATGCAGGTGCTGGCCCTAGCCTCCCCTCCCCAACCTGGGACAATTCACTGTGCGCCAAAGTGTACATGCAGGGGCATGCAATGGAGCACAAAGTAGTGCTGCTGCTATTTGTGCCCCTACAAGCACACACCTCTGCATGTGGGGACTCACCCACTAAATGCAATGGGAAAGCTGCCATTCACTTGAGTGGGGCTGGATCAGGCACTAACTTGAATTCTGGGATATCTGACAGGAAGAACAGAAGAAGTGAAGCCGATCAAGTCTTCATTCATCTATGGAAAAAAGAACCAAGCAGGAAATCACAACAGCTGGGAATGTTTTAGATGGACAGGAGGAGGGAACTCAAAGCAATATACTGTTGGAGTGTAAAAGATGACATTATGATAGATTAAATGCACCACAAAATGGACTTTGCTAATGGCTGTCATCTAATCTGGGAATATAGTTGGATGCATGCATATACATTTTATAAAAATCTGCATAAATTAAACAGTATACTGGAGGGAAACAGGAAATTACCAAAAAAAGGAACAGACCTTTCTAGATGAGATATGTTACAATAACTGACCTTTTGACCATGTTCAGGGTTTTTTTTAAACATTGTGCTGGAATGTACACTGAACAAAGGGAGCAGGGCTCTGTGAAAACAGGTGCATTTGAGCTGGGCAACAAAATACAGACTAAACCAAATGGGAATGCTAGAGAGATTCCTCCCTGACCCCCTGTGTGGGGAGCTTTCTTTTAGAACTGGAAGCAGTTTTCTGTTGCATAAGATACAGTGTAGCTTTGTGGCACCCTGTGGCTAAATGACCTGCCATCAAAAGTGATCCTAGTCCTTTGTCATGGAGGAAAATCAGGATCTCACAAGTCCCTCCCCATTCATATGTACAGTAAGAGCTCAGAGAGCTTGCAGGGACTGGATTTAAAATTGTTCTCTCCAACTTTTAGCACACATGTTGTTTATTTCAGTACTTAAGTTTTGATAGTGCTGTGGTTACTTTTGAGACATCTGCTTTCCACTCAAGGAAGGTGTACCTGAAAAGGAAAAAGAATATAATGTTAGCATTGTTCAGCCCACCCAGCTAAGAATCCTGCTGAGAAAATTCCAGTCTTTTTTACCATAAGCCTTTATTTTTAAAACTTCTTTTCTTCAGAGTTTGTTTTTTTACCTTTTCAGTAAATTGTCTAGACAAATAAGATGGCTTAAGAGATTGATTTGCTAATTGGTTGTGTCTGTATTTTTTTTCCAGCAGAAATGATAATGACAAGTACTACTACAAATGTACATCCCCTTCTGTACGTAGATACTTGTGATGGGCGTTCTAGATCAGTTTTGTTAAAGACACAAGTTTTCAGATGTTTACAGCTAAATCCTCGAAGACTGCAAAATAGATCCAAGATCTAGAGACTATCATTTTCCAGTGTCTTAACTTTGCAATTTGCCCTAGGTGTAAAGTGAATATGCAACTGATGTAAAATACTAGTAAGTCAATGGAAAAAAAATCAGGCACTTTATGTGAATCGGCTTTTTAGTTGGATTTTTACTACTGTGGCTTCCAGGTATGTCACAGAATACATTTGTGATGATAGTTTATATAGCTATGCAATATTCTGGCTGCATTTGTGTATGGCACCTTTAAATCTATAAGTATTCTGCTGTCTAAAGAAGCTGGCAGCTGTTTTGCGGCTACTTTAGTTGAGACAGCTATAGGAGATGAATATAGCACGCTTGTTCATGGAGAATTGACGAGCTTCTGTTTTTCTAATCTAAAATCACGATCACTTAGACAAAGTCTCTGATGCTCTTGTCTATGGAAAGAATGGGTGTTTTGGCTCTTTTGCATCCTGAAGGTATAGAGTCGTACATAAAAAAAAAACTAATAATCATAATAAAAAAGTAACCAAATTTTTCAAAACCTTTAAAGAGGAGTAACATTTTAGGTTTACCTTCGAATGAGAAACCGAGTAAAAGCAAGTTGGGCTCTTTGGCTGTCTGTGGTGCTATCTTACCATGCCAGGAGGCTGCTATTCTGAAACACTCCATGTTCTTCCATGATGAACACACACAACACTTCAGCACAGATGGGACTTCCCAAATCAGAAGTAGGTAACTATATTGGTGCAACACTGGGTGGGCTAATTAGCTTTGTTTCTGAAGTAATTAGCCCAACTGCAGCATCATATCCAGGCTGCTGCACTACTTCTGGTTTGGGATGTAGTGCATGTGGAACAGTTCTGATATTCCTGCATGATGTTGCTAGGACAGTAAGTTAGCTGTACAGATATGGCCACTGTTCTTGAATATAGAACAGTAACAGGATAGTTAAAACTTCACAAGAGAAGGCAACAGAAATGGATGGAAGTCTACAATTCAAGGGTAGCTGCTTTCCAAGTGTTATTGCTTTTACTACATGTTTGCAAGTTTGCTTAAGCTCTTCTCTCCTTTGGAGTGCAAATAATTTAATCACCTGTTCATAAGCAGAAAGTAAAACAAGCTTATGGATGACAACGTTTTACATTTCAGCTATTTAGCCTTTGACAGATTCCTGGTTTCTCTTTATTGTTTGCTGAATCCAGGGTTTAAGTACATCTTGCAACAGTATTACAAACCTGTGCTGCATAAACACTATAAACTAGAACTAATTAATTATGCCCATCTATATGTATTTGCATCTTACTTGTTCCAAAATATTATAACAATGAATAATAAACTCAAACGCAATTTGCTTTAAAAGACACAAGATTTTACACCGCACCTTTATACCATTTGTGAAGCTTTTAGACATCCAGTTCATTAAATGCAATCTAATTCTGCCCCACACAGCAAACAAAACTATGAAGACACACAAATTCCCTCCTTGAAAAGATGCCTAGTTGACTAGAGTTGGGCTACTGAGTGTGCTTAGAGACAATCCACATATTTAACACTGCCGCAGCTCAGTTGTGACCCAGTTCCACCTAGGAAATACATAAACTCCATGCAAGTACCATATTTGTTAGACAGCAGAGGGGGAAAAGCCCTCAATCACACTGATAGCAGAGGACTCATCCATCTTTTGCTCAGTAGCTTTTAACCTGCATCTCCTCCTTTCAAGGGAAGTACCTACTCCATATCTCTGTGGCCTAGACAGGGCTGAATGTATCCTCCCTGCCTCCCTCCTCTTGAATTTGGGCCACAGTAGACAGGAACATGAGAGTTACTGGGGCTAGCAGAGTACACAAGGAGCCTGGTTCTGTAGTCCAGTGAGGTGAGCACTCTCCTGGGCTTGGGTTTTGATTCCTGCTCTGTGCCCCCAACTTCACTTATGATTTTGCAATGTATAATACAAGATTTTTAAACAGCTGAGGTCAGAATCCAGATTCCCTCCCCGCCTGAGAGTAGGAGAGCTATACATTGCCCAGGGTGCCCAGGATGGAACAGGAGGATGCTTCTGAGGGTAAAGCCATGCTTTTTTGGGCTAGTAATGTCAAAGAATTAGGACATCTCAGAGACAGATTTTGGCCCAGATCATATTCTATCAATAGTATTTAATTTCTTCCATTAATTCTGAAGACAACTAAAACTACCTAAAACTCAGACTGTTACACACACACACACACACACAAGTCCATAAATATTTGCTTTTAAGGCACAGCAGGTAACTTCTGTTTTTTCCTCTCAGTTCACCAAGGGGGAAAAAAAAAATGAAGTGAGTCTAAAGTCAAGAGACACTTTTTCCCCAAATGAGAAATTGAAGTGCAGGAAATAGATTGAAAGATGCAAAGATTTTAAATCTCAAAAGGACCTTTAGCTCATCTAATTTTTCTTCCTGTGTATTGTACACCATAAACAAGGTGGGGAGAAAATCACTTTTGCAGAAAAACAAATAGCAAAAAGGTGCTTTTACTGGACAACACTTCCATCTAGAGAACAATTCATAGCAACAGACAATTTTGTTTGACATTCAGCCCATATTTTTCACAACTTAAAAATAGACCTTATTTATTGGTAGAAATTGTTGTGGTTCAAATTCACAAATGCTTGTAAGATTACTAAAGGATGGTTTATGCTGCAGAACAAGAAAACATGATAAGATTTTTAGAATCAGGATTTTTAGAAGATGTTTCTCCCCCACTCCTCCTCCCCAATCATTTATTTGAAAATGTTTAAGATTTCATAGCTAAGTACTCGAAGTGAATAATTGTAATTTCATACAGCCTCTTTTGTAACCAACTCATGGAGCAATAGGTGGCTCAGGTGATTGGCAATGAACTATAGACTATGACATTTCCCAGCCAGGGTTTTTGAATCTTGTCTCTCACACCCTCATCCTGCAACAGGATCAGTAAACAGAGATTCTGGTACCCTTTGAGATCACTGATGATGACTTGAGTTGGAGTCTTCCTGGGCGTACATGCATGCATTAGAGAAGCCTGTTGAATGACCGGGGTCTGAAAATAGGCCATTGAAGTATTAGAAGGTGTTACTATGCAGCCTACAGGAAGGAGAAAAATGTATTTGAGGCTAAGAAAAATGTGGCATTAAGATTTTTTTTTAAACTTAGAAGAAGTAACATGGTCTTTCTGTAGAAGAGTGAAAAAGTGATAATGTAATCCAAACAGGTCCAGCAGATAGTGAAGCAAATTGAATAATCACAAAACACAGATTGCACCGAAGAGTGCTAAAGGAACCGGCAGAGATGATAGTGCTACCACTGGCGAGGCTATTCGAGAACTCGTGGCACTTGGGTGAAGTACTTGAAGATTGAAAGAGGGCCAATGTGGTGCCCATCTTCAAGAAAGAGAGGAAGGATGACTCAGGAAACTAAAGGCCAATCAGTTTGACCTCTATCCCGGGGAAGATTTTGGAAAAAATTATCAAAGAAACCATTCTTGACAGGTTAACAGAAGGTAACATTCTGAGGAATAGCCAGCACAGGTTTGTTGCGACTTGGTCTTGCTTGATCAACCTCATTTCCTTCAATGACCAGGTAACGTATCATCTGGGTAAAAGGGAAGAGGTTGAGGTCATATATTTGGACTTTAAAAAAGCCTTTGACCTGGTGTACCATGATGTCCTCATAGAAAAATTGGGCAACTGTGACCTTGACTATTCCACAATCTGATGGTTGGGGAATTGGCTCCGAGGTCAGACCCAGAGAGCGGTAGTTGATGGAACCGAATCAACGTGGCACTCGGTGACTAGTGGCGTCTCCCAAAGCTCCGTTCTCGGACTTGTATTCTTTAATGTCTTCATAAAAATCTGGACACTGGCGTCAAAAGTGGACTGGCCAAGTTTGCTGACAACACTAAACTTTGAGGGAAGAATGTCCACACTTGAGGCTAGGCTGGTGATCCAGGCTGACCTTGATAAGCTTGCAAGGTGGGCAGATGAAAACCTAATGGCATTCAATATGGAGAAATGCAAGGTGCTCCACCTTGGGAATAAAAACCCCACATCACACTTATAGGCTTGGCAATGTTACACTCGCTAGCACCATGATGGAAAGAGACTTGGGGGTCGTGACTGACCATAAGATGAATATAAGCCACCAATGTAATACCGCAGCTGGCAAAGCGAATAAAACTCTGGCTTCCATCTACCAATGCATCTCAAGCAAGACCCAGGCTATCATCCTCCTGCTGTACTTGGCCTTGGTGAGGAGTACTGCATTAAATTCTGGGCTCCACAATTTAGGAAGGATGTGGAGAAGCTTGAGAGTCCAGAGGAGAGCCACATGCATGATAAGAGGGCAAAAGAACAGGCCTTATGAAGAGAGCCTTAAGCCACAGGTGACTGGTGTCTCCCGAGTCAGGGGGGCAACTGCCCCCCCAGTGACCATTCAGCAACTGTAGAGTCTGCCCCTGCAGCATATCAGCCACTTCTGGGTGGCTGAGATCAGCTGCAGGGGGACTGCAGGGAAATAGCTTCTCCTGGCACCCCCACTCCCTGGCTGGCACTCTCAGGGGGGGCACCAGTGCTCTTGCCTGCCCCTCCTGCCTGGGAACGCTGGCTTTCAGGAAGTGCACCAGCACTCTCAGGGGATTCACATGCACCTCCTACACATTGCCACTACTGTGAGCTATATGACTCTTCAGCCTGGAAAAGTGCAGGCTCAGGGGTGACTTGGTGGCAGCCTATAAGTACATAAGGGATGTACATCAGGATCTGGGGGAACCCCTGATCCCCAGAGCACCCCAGGGGATGACAAGGTCCAATGGTCACTCTGGGCACTTTTAAGAAACATTTGGGCATTTATCTTGCTGGGATCCTTTGATCCTAGCTGACTTCCTGCCCCTGGGGTAGGGGGTTGGACCTGATGATCTTACAACATCCCTTCCAGCCCTAATGTCTATGAAACATGCCTTATCTTATTTGATTTTCCTGCACTAGGAGTTTGTCTGTTCAACAACAACAACAACAACAACATGGGCAAGGAGATAAGCTACTGGTTGTCTGTTTTCTGGAGCTCCTTTAGCTTATGGTTTGTCAGTAATTGGATCTTATACCAGGGGTGTTATGAACTCTGACCTGAAGCCATAGACCTTATGAGAAACAGTATAGGTGACCTTTGGTTGCAGACAGCTTTTGTTGTGACTGGTTCTATTAAAGAATGAGATTTGGCTCAGGAAATGTTTAATTCCAAGTGTTTTTGGAATATAGATAAAAATGGGAGCTCTGTCATATTGTGGCAGGTACATTGCAACTCTAATGCAGCAACCAAGTACAGCTGGTGAAAAAACAGACAGACCAGTAAGACAATTATACTATGCCTAAGGAAGCCATCCTCTCCCCACAGTCCCTATGTATTTTAGAAGAAGAGCAAATGTAAAGTTTCTATATAGACCACTGTAAGGAACACCTTTGTGTCTGCATACACATGGTCACATTAAAAATAGTGAGGCTGGTTGTATTAGTCTTTTTGTAGTCACATTAGGGGGAGGAAAAACATTGGAGCCCAATACCTACAAGTACCCTGAATCAGTACAGCACAGACAAGGTGTAATGCAATAAAAAGATGCATCTTTGTCCTAGTTTACAGCTATTGGGGAGTCCTAATTAGCACTAATGGGCATTTATACACATACTTTTTTGACCCATGATTCAGAGATCCACCGCTTCGCAAACTCCACATGTGAGCCAAGGCAAACTGCGCTGCACCACATGCAGTTGTATAAGCAGCAAAATGCATGTCACCATGTAGAAAAATGTTGGTAGTGCACTTTTGAACTAAAGCACCTCCAGTGTGTTTTAGTTCAAAAAAGCACACAGCCACCATTTTCTCGGTGTTGATGTGCATTTTGCCGCTTATACAACTGCAAGTTTTGAAAAGCGCCTGGTGCTTGCATATGTAAAAATGCCTTATGCGATCGTGATTTTCAGTGGCATAGATACTTGGCCAGGTGAAGATATGAGGATTTCATCCATCTGACTGATTTTCCTATTTCTTTTCCTCCTCTTGTGTTTTCTTGTTCTGCTTTATACCCAATTGATAATGACAGGAGAGAGACACCAGGTAAAACATTTCTATGATTTTAACCAATAGGAGTACTTCAATTGTTCCCAGCTGTTAAGCAATGGATAGTCTATTTTTCCCTGAAACAACCTTTTAATATGCCAGGCTGGATCTAAAAAGCGAGGCCCAATTCTAAGAGGGAAAAAAAAGGAATACAATGCAATATGGTCTTCTGTCAGGCAGAACAAACAGTTTGTATAGATTTGTGAATTCCTTGCCCCTCTTGCATTGATGATTTGAGGAAAGAAGAAATTATGGGATATTGAATCTCTTTTACTGATGCATTTGATTTAGCATGCACTTTGCATCTCTTTCAATCCTGGCACATCCAAAGTGTTTAGTAATCTCTGCCTCTCTAGAAATTCAGATTAGTATCTTAACGAGATTTTCTGTAGGAAAAAGGAACGGGCAATTTTAAAGTACTTGAATAATCTCTCACCTCTCAGAAATGACTAGTTCTGAGTGTTACATTTTAGGGCTGTGCGAAGCTTTGGTCCCCGATTTCATTTGGTGGAGATTCAGCAGCTCAATCTCTGAATCCAGAACGAATCAGAGGACTCTCTAACCTTTCCAAATTGAATTGGAACCCTCCGAATTGATTCGGCGATTCGGACATAGAGATAGCTTTAGATGTTTTTTCTACATACCTCTAGGTAGCAGGGGCTTGTGAGTGCTGCGATGCTGGGGTGCATGGAGCATCCCACTGGAGCATAGGGGGCTCCTTAGTGTGCTTGGCAGCAGACCCAAAAGTGGACTAGTAGCACTTCCAGTCTATTTCTGGGTCCGCTGAGGAGTGCGCTGCCCCCCGACATCCCCATGTTCCCCCAGCTCAGCAAATGATGCCTCCTGGGTCTGGGGGGCCCCCCTGTGGCTGATGGCTGAGCTGGGAGATGCAGGGAGGCTCCGTGCGTGCTCCCTGGCAGATCCAGAACTGGACTGAAAGCACTTCTGGGTTCGCTGCCAAGCATTTGAAATTAGCATCAAATCTTAAGATTTGGATGAATCGAATCAGGGACAGTGATCTGAATTAATGAAATGAATCACCATCTCCAATTTGGGCCAAATCAAATTGAATAGGCCCACTTCTCACACCCCTATTATATATCCTAAAAGCCTACTCAAGAGCAAGATGTTATGCTGATTCTGGACCTCCATTTTTTGGACTGCCAAAATCCCCTAGAGTTTCTAGGAATGCTCAGAAGCTGTTTGGTCATGTGAGTACTTAACTCACACCTCAGCTCTTGTCTAATCCACTTTGGTGTTGAAAAAGCCCCTAGATCCCTGGGGGGTTGCAATCTGATAGACATGTTCCATGCATACACAACTCACATCAACAGCAAAATGATGGTGGTAGTGATTAGAGACCAGGTCCTGAAAGTAGAAGATGTGGGTTCTAAGCCCTCCTTGGTTGGAGGGGATTCCTTCTACTGCTCAGGGAATACCTTAATCACCAGGCTAAAGAAAAAACTGGTAGGGTATACGGTCTAGTCCACCTGTTGTAGCTGGGCTATTGGACAGTCATGGGGTCAGAAGGAAACCAAGCAAGAGGGTGTCCAAGTCTGTAGGCTAGGGTTTATAGCTCTGGAACATTTTGAAGACCTTCTCAAATCGAGAGTCTGTTATCACAAATCCCTTTGAGGTTAAGATGGGAGTTAAGCAAAGCCGTGTCATTGTTTCAACACTCTTCTTGATATTCCCTGCTGTGATGCTACATCTGACCACCAAGAAGCTTCCAGTCGGAGTGGAGCTAAGCTACCAAATGGATGGTAAACTGTTTAATCTCAGCCTACTCTAAGCCAAAACAAAGACCACCCTGACCTCAATTATTGAGTTCAGTATGCAGATGATGCTGTAGCGTGTGCTCACTTGGAAGCAGACCTTCAGGCAATTGCTAACCAAGGATGGCTGGAATACATTGCTACTGCCAGCCTTTCCTTTGCCTGTGTTGGGGATAACTTTTAGATTCAGATCGTAGAGAGGTCAGTGAGGGGGGGAAAACTCTTCTCCACTTACTGCTCACAAACAGGGAGGAATTGATTGAGAACGTGAAGGTAGAAGGCAAGTTTAGTGACTACAAAATGATAGAGTTCAAGATCCTAAGGGGAGAAGGAAGGAGAGCAGTGGAATAATGACACTGGACTTCACAAAAGCAAACTTTAGCAAACTCAGGGGCCCGGTGGGCAGTAATAGCAAGAAAATGGAATTTAGAGGTTTGCTTTGGGGAATTGGCTTGTAGGTTAAGTAGATATTGCATAAGAATAATGGTCCAGGTTAACAGCAAAGGTTAATTGGTTTCTAAAAGCCTGTTTGTGACAGTCTTCCTTCAAGGCAGCAGACACCATGTCTAAGGCTAACAGACAAGCAAGTGGACATACACAGGCTGGGAAACTGAAAACATGTACCACACTGTTCTGGAACATGAGATAAGGGGAATCTGCCGCATTGGCCAAGTCACATTGACCAGCTGGAGAGCCCTTGGGATTTCTGGTTTTGGTGGATGGACCACATTAAGATGCCAATAAATGCCCAAATTAAGATGTGTCCATGTGATAGGTTTGTTGGAACAAGGAATATGCCAACAGAACAGTGTGGACAGTATGATGACTACAGGGAAACCAGTCAACAATGCCTGGAGATAGAGTCAGAGGAGGAAAAGAATACAAAAGGAGGTATTTAAGAACAGCAAAGGGTCCCCGAGTAGGGAACCCAAGTCCACCATGGATAGAGGGCACACACCAGCCTGTCTCACCCACCCCACTGTAGAGGGATGGGCCTTGGCCTTCAACCTCCAGGCTGCTGATATTCAAGAGAGAACCACAGGGTGAAGCTCACATACTGGCCATATGCATCTGCCCTCTGTGACAGCCCTAGGCCTAGTAGATATAGAGGGAAAGGGTTATTTTGTTTGCCTTGCCGGTGTTATTCTTATGTGCTATTGTTGTGTATCAATAGAATTCGCCTTTTATCAAATAGAGAAGTTGGGATCGCCTGAGGATTTGAGTCTACCCAGAGCAAGGTATCCATGTCATATGTCCAGTGCCAACAGACAGGATCCCTTAGGAGGTAATTCCAAGGAGACAAGGAGTCCAGGAGAGCTGGCTGTACTTTAAGGAGGTCCTTTTAAAAAGGTGCCAGTGAGGTAGAAGAATGGGAATGCAATAGGAAACCAGCCTGGCTAGACAGCAATCTATTCAAAGAATTGAAATTTGAAAATGAATCCTATAAAAAAGTGGAAACTTTGTCATAGTTTGTCAAAGGGAGCAGTTTAAAAGTACTGCATGGGTATGCAGGGAGAAGATTAGGAAGGCCAAGGCACAGTTTGATATGCAGCTGGCAAGGGACATAAAAAAGGTGATAAAAATGGATTCTATAGTTATGGTAAAAATAAGAGGAAGACCAGAGATTTCATAAGTCTTTTACAGAATGCAGAAGGCAATCTAGTGACAGATAATGCTGAAGTATTTAATACCTTTCTTACTTTGGTTTTCAGAAGGAGGGGTAGGTACAAGTTGATTATTGCAGTTGGCAGCAGAGATAGGGAAGGAGCGAAATAGTTTAGAGTAAAGGAAGACCAGGTTAAGAATTAGAGAAGCTATATGTTTTCATGTCCACAGGACTAGATGGGATGCACCTGAAGGCACTGAAGGAATTGGCTGAGGCAATTTTGAAGCCATTGGCTATCCTTTTTGAGAACTTGTGGAGGTCTGTATCAGTCAGGCCCTGAGGGCGGCCATGTCACCTCTTAGCAGCCATCTGGATTGTGCCTAATTTGCCCCCTCTGGCCTCTCTGGGTCCAACCCCTGTTGTCTCACACATCATGCTTTGATGTTAAAATAGAGTGGGGAAGCTGCCGAGAGGCCAGTTGAGCTTGGGGTGCTATTTCTCCCTTGGCTGCATAGTTTTTCTCTGTCTCCAGGGCTTTGACTTGGAGGGGCTTCCCCTGGCTCCCAAACACAGCACTTGGCCCCTTGTGCCTTAGATCTTTGCTTGGGCCTCAGCCTTCTGCCCTTGGCCCTCTTGCTGTACCTGGGCCCCTTAGCACCAGGTCCACTGCTCTGGACTCTGGGTGCCCGAGTCCCCCAGCTGCAGTCTTGCCCTCCTGGGCTCTAGGCTGCTCAGACCTAGTCTTGCCTTCTTAGGCTCTGGGCTTGAGCCCTCAGTCTTTTGGGGTTCATACCTTCCTTCTACTTCAGTTCCTTCTGGGATCCATTGCAGGCTCTGGTTCTCCGTTTTCAGTCTGGTCCTCCAGCAATGAAAGCATCACACCCCTAGGTTCTGCCTGCAGCTCCAAGCCTCCTTTCACAGCTGCTTCTGGTCCTCCAATTTAAACTTAAATACAAGTGTAAGTTAAATGCTATCAAACCAAATTTCACCTCCAGCCTGGGTCTATGTCACCACAGGAATGATGAATAAATATATAACAACAGGAACTTTGATGCTTGGCACTGCTGGGGTTTCTTCTCAGTCCTCCCAGGGTCTGGAGCTCATTTCCCCTGCTGCAGTCTGGAGTTCTGCTCTTGCAAATCAGAGCCAGCCTCCTTTTACAGCCTGTAACCACCTCTCTGGGTCACCTGATCCACCATTTCTGCCCCAGGCCTGTCAATCACTGGCCTGATTGTGCTGTCTGCACCTGGGGTGAGTCTTCTTAAAGGGTTTTCCACCCGTTAGTCTGTCCAGGGACCTGCAGTCAACTGGTTGCTCCCTAGTACTCTCTTCTCTTCAGTAATGGGATAGGAGCCCTATTACAAGATTGGATGAGTCCCTGGTGACTGGAAAAGCAAAGATATGTGCCTGCCTTTAAGAAGGGGAAGGAGGACCCAGGGAACTACAGGCCAGTCAGTCTGACCTCTGTACCTGGAAAGGTCATGGAGCAGGTCCTCAAGGAATCCATTGTGAAGCACCTAGAAGAGAACAAGGTAGTCAGGAACAGTGAGCAACTTGTGCCGCACCAATCTGATTTCCTTCTATGAAGAAGTGACAGGCTTTGTGGATGTAGGGAGAGCAATGATGTGGCATACCTTGACCTTACCAAGGCTTTTGACACAATCTTCCATGACATCCTCATTAACAGGCTAAGGAAATGCAGACTAGATGAAAGTACTGTAAGGTGGATACATAACTGGTTGGATCATCATAATTAGCAGGCGCATCCACATGCTCCTATGGTGCCATAATTACTGCATTGTGCCAACAGTGCACAGTTATTTTTAGCTGCTACATTGCCATGGCAATGCACTACAGTGAGGGAGTTTGCTGCTATGGTGATGTAGCTGCGGCATCATGGTCTGTGTCTGCCAACGGTACAGTGCCATAGCAATGCGCTATGGCGACATAGCATCGGGTGTAGATGCACCCAGTGAGTAGTCCTTAATGGCTAGTTGGGAGGAGGTATCCAGAGGGGTTTCCAAGGATCTGTCCTAGGTCCAGTATTGTTCAATATCTTCATTAAATGATTTGGAGGATGGGATTGAGCACACACTTATCAAATCTGGGAATCACACCAAATTTGGTGGAACTATGGACACCCTGGAGAGCAGAATTAGAATCCAGAGTGACCTGGATAGACTAGAGAAGTGATCTACAGTCAGATTAGATTCAACACTGACAAGTGCAGAGTCCTGCATTTGGGACAGAATAAACTGCATGTGCAAACATGGCCTAGGTAACTATGCGGCAGTACTAAGCTGCACGCCTGCCGAGAAGGATCTGGGGGTTACAGTGGACCATAAGCCGAATACAAACCCGCAGCGTGCTCTTGTTACAAAAAGGCCAGTAACATCCTGGGTTGTATTAATAGAAGTGTCACTTGCAAATCAAGGGAAGTGTTTCTTCCTCCATTCACCACTGATGAGGCCTTACCTGGAATACTGTATCCAGTTGTGGACCCCACACTTCAAGTAATATATGGAAAGTGTCCAGTGCAGGGTAACAAGAGCCTGGGAGGCAAGACTTATGAGGAAAGGCTGAAAGAACTAAGGTTATTTAGCCTGGAGAAAAGACAACAAGGGTGGGGATTTGATAACAGTCTTCAAATACCTGAAGAGTGATTACAGAGTAGCTGGAGATGGGCTTTTCTCTATGTCTGTAAGTGACAGGACTAGGAGCAATGGCCTCAAGCTGCATCAGGGGAAATTTAGGCTGGAGATTACTAGGAAGTTTCTGACTGAGATGATCAGGCATTGGAATGGGCTATCTAGAGAAACTGTGGAATCGCTATGCTTGGAAACGTTCGAAAGGAAAGTTAAATAGAAGCTTGGCTGGGATGAATTAGCCAGGATGATCCAACTCTGAGCAGGGGGCTGGATTAGATGAACTTGTGAAGTCCCTTCCAGTCTTACATTCCTATGACCGATGCAAGATGCATAAAGAGTCCTGCAGGCAGATTGCCAAGTCTAGTGGTGTGCCCCTCCCCTTGCAGGGGCATGACTTGGTTACACTCCCTGGACTCCTTATGCATTTTACATTAGACAGCCATTGGTTACAAGTTAGATATAACCTGGGCAGAAGTTTCTAACCACCAAAACTATTGGATGAAACATTGGGCACTACCACCAGTCAGTTAGGCATCTATCCTCGGAAGTGAGACTACGGGTTTTGAATTTTAAGTGAGCAGAAACACCCAATATGTAGCTCAAGTGGTGTGGTAAAGTTCTGGGTGTCAAAATTCTGGAGCAGAAAATCAGACATGTAGGGAACCTAAATTGCTACTTCCTTGTGGGGATCATTCGCTTTAATGCAAAGTAGGTATAAAATATTGCCCATTCAGATATTGGAAGAATTGTGCCCCTACCTTGCAATGGGATGTGTGACTCCACTAGAAGAAAAACAGTATCTTTAAATTTGTATTTTGCCATGAATACCCCTGTGACCAAAAAATAAACCTGAAGTCCAGAAAACACATTTCTAAAGGTCAGGCACTGTGGGGGGATTGCAGATAGATGTCCAAACATTCCCTTATTAACATTTCGTACACACACCAAGGTTAATCTTTACAATTTGAGGAGCCTCCTGAGAGAGAGAAATTCCTTCAGAGATGATCTCTTGCCAATCTACAGAGCATTCCCAGCTGCAGGGAAGCCTGACAGAGAGGTGATTGAATAGGAATGGAGGAGTAGTGATGCTGGGTGGCAGGGAGGGAAAGTAATCCCTTGAGCAGCTGTCACCATAGGTATAACTTGGAAAGAATCCTTTGCCTGTTGATGATGTAAACACATCTGTCAGTCTGTAACTCCAAATGCTTGGCTTCCCATCCATTTGTGTTTATACAACACACATGCCTCCTTGACAACAACATCCATGTTACTTAATTTGAGAAGTTGTCTGGTGTTTACATACTAACCACAGTGTCTGCAAATGATTAACCCTTAAATAAAAACATTTTAAGCTAGCCTTTTCCTTTATCTGCTGCCCCATCTACCTCTATCAGAGTCCTTCGTTATCTAATTACATGTAGTGTTTTTAGTTATTTATTTTTATACCACCCATCCCTATATTTTGAAGGGTTTTTTTGTTTGTTTGTTTCAAGTGCTAAGACATTCTTCTGTCTCCTGAGCTCTTAGGCTCTTCCCCCCCCACCCCCCAGGCATCTTCAGCGTATATTTTGAATATTGGCCATTAAAACTGCTATAACATGTCACATAATTGGGGTACTGATGGAATATAATGATGACTCCTTAGTGACAGTGAAGAAACCTCAGAATAAAGAGAAAAGATTGAGAATGAACAAGATCTAACAATAAAAAGAGCTGTGGAGTTGCAGTGGCAACACAAATAAAGGCATCTCAGTACAGTGCCAGAGGTCTGAGTTTGAACCTTTTTGTACTTGTGATGAGGATCACCCTCAACTGAACCAGCTGTAAATGGGTTCTTCAGAGTATAGACAGGGGCAGCAAAAGTGCATAGATAGGACACTAGCCACATCACTCCTTCATGCTGCTATAGAGATGGACATGCCTTAACTGCACAAGCCTGGTGGACCATTATGCTCAGGCAGTTAGGTGCCTCAGTGCGGCCTCCGATAACCCTCCCCCTGTGCCCACCCCTGGAACAAAGCAAGTCCTGGACATTTGGGAAGGGCAGGGCAGGAGCTGGGGCTGCAATAGGGCAGAGGCAGTACGATAGGGTTGCAGGAGGGAGGTTGCCTGCCCCTCCAGTAGGGGAAGGGATGGGGGCCCTCTAAGGGCAGTGGGAAACTCCACGGCTGGCTGGTAGCATGGGAGTTGGTGCCTGTGCTCACAGGGGCTGAGCAGCCAGGAGATGCTGCCTGGGGTGGGGTAGAGAGGAAAAGGAGGGAGTGGGGCTGTGGCCAGGCTGCCTGGCGCAGTACTGCAGCCCCATCCCAGGGCCAGGGGGTGCCACAAGCCTCCTCTCCTCTTCCCTCCAGCCTGCGCTGGGGCCCAACACACATCTGCCACCACCTGTGTGAATTGAAGCTGCTCTGCTCCAGTCTGGTCAGGACGGGGACAACTGGGGCCCCTCTGGCAGGGCTGGAGGTGGAGAGGGTCACAGGGTTGCAGGTCAGGAGTGAGGGGCACTAGCAGGGCTGGGTAGGGGGCAGGGGCTGCAGGTCAGGAGTGGAGGGCACAGGAGAGTGGGGGACTGTGGGTTGGGGCACTGGCAGCCTGAGGGGGCTGTAGGTCAGGAGTGAGGGGCACCAGCAAGAATGGGGGGGGATACCATCTTGGCCCAGGGGGCAGGGTACTGTGGTTTGGGAGCAAGGGGCACTAGCATGGCTAGGGTCAGTGGGTCAGGAGTGAGGGGCAGCAGCAGGGCTGGGGGGGAGGAAGGGGGCAGACTGCGACTTGGCAGTCAGGGGCAACAGACTGGGCAGGGGCCAGGCACCAGCATGTCACTGTCCTCTCAGTCATACTTTCTGCCCCATACCACCCACCCCCTGCATGTGACAGATGCCCTCTTTTTTGGTCCTGGAAATATGGTAACCCTAGGTTCCATCTCACCCCTCATGGCTTTGCCTTCACCCCAGTAAGGCAAAGTATCTCCTCCTCTAGAGCACTGGGTTTACCTTCCACAGGCCCCTACTCACCCTTACAGGGCTCAGAATAACCACATGCCCACCTGGCACCACTGGGATCTCCACCTCCCCACCAGCCCCAATCTGGCCCTCTAGTATAAACTATAACAAAAGGTAAACCCCTGGGCTATAATGGAAACAGTAAGTACCCTCCTATAAAAAAAATAGGGCTCTTTACAAGCATTCAGTTTCTTACTTATAGTCCTCAAGTCAGACAAAGCCCAGTCACTCACTCAACCACAAGCCTCTCCATACAGAACTCCTTCTTTGACAGTTTTGCACATCAGACTGCCTCCTTATATGCTGCCTAAGCCCTACCTGTTTTGGGTCATGTGGCTTCCTAGCCACTCACAGGTGTTTCTACTTAGGCAGGCTGCCCTCCAGAACAGCGTACAGCTGCTAGGTTAGGAAGCATTGCCATGCCCTAGCTCTTTAAGTTTGGCTCTGCTCTATGATACTATTCTATAGCAGCTAGCTCTGCAATAGGTGCTCTGTGACCCCAAGCCACCTCAGCCCTATGGTACTACTGCAGAGCAGCTTACTGTACATTAGGCACTCACAGCCCCTAAGACCCTAGCAGCCTAGTTCTCCTGTAGCCCACAAAGCAGCCTAGCCCACCCGGGGTCCTCCCTACTGCTGAGTCTCCCTTAAAGTAACAGGAAATCTCTGCTTCTCTGTGACACCCCCCACTTCTTATGTAACATACAAAGATCCTATAGCCAAGGATAGGAAATCTCTCAGGCTAAGAGCTTTGCACTCTTCCATTCCGCTGATAACACTGAAATAGTGAAACCAGTGATATACAAGACATTCATGTGCCTACATAAAGGCATGGTGAGCCATGAGTTAACTTAACAAATATGGATACACAAGAAAATCTCCTTTCTTCCTTGCACACAAATCCCATTCATTTACCCTTTGCTATAAAAACATTTATGGGGCAAGCGAGACAAGGAATCTATTTAATTTCAGTGGTCTCAGCATGGGAGGCTTAGGTTATGCTCCTAGCAATTAACTTGTTTCACCTCCTTCTTATGGAAAGAAGTTAAAAATGGTTCCTGGTTTCCAACTCACATGTTAAGATGCAATCAATTTTCATGCTGGCTGCAGTTGTTTCTGCTACTGCCTTTGTATATCCAAGTTCCTCAACATAGCATGTCAGGTCAGGTGACCTTCCTAATGAAGAATGTGAAAATTAACTTTGAACATTCTTAAGGTTAATAGCCAGGACAAGAAATCAGTTAACTACTGAGACACCAGCTAAAAATTCCATGCTGGGTATCTCCATGTTGAATTAACATTGCAATGTTCTGAGACTCTTCACAAGATGTCCACACTACGGCTTGCTGTGGATCTGGTTATAAGCCAGCTTGGAATGTCTCAAGGAAGAAATGGTTTTGCCTACAATGGAGGTAGAATAATTGTATTTTCCTTTCTCTTTTACCCTTTTCTGAAAGGTCAACTTCTTTCTGTTCAGAATAGATGGCTAGTGGTGGGTTTCCAAAGCATTGCAGAAGGGGGAAATTACATAGGTAGGCAAGAGATTTCTGATGATGAAAGGAACTTCTCCCACTCGATCCTCCACCCTAATATCAACACTAACCCAGCTTTTCAAGACCAAGAATTGATTAGCTCATTTTTTTTTCTCTCCTTGTGTTCCTCTGACTCAAGTTTTCCAGTTCTCAGTCAGTAAGGAGGAGAAACAGTGATGGACTACACAAGAAGCTGCTACATCTCTATTGTCAGGTACATTCAGAGAAGCATTCTGATTGGAAAGTTACTTCAGAACTGCATTTTTGGATTTTTGGAAGTTTATCCAACTCAAGTTCTGCTGGCAAATTGTGAATGTCTCATACTGATGGCTCCCTTATGGTGACAGAACCCTTTCTTTTTGTTAACAGAGCAATGCCAGGTCTGTGAGGGACAGAAGGCTTTGGCTGTCCACAGAAACACTTATAGAGGTGTCCACGCTTTTCACCACTTTCGGCGGCCCCTTTAACAGATGGTGTGTCTCGTAGTGCACTATATAGCCAGCTGTTAAAACTCCTGAGTCACAGACTCGACAGAGGCCATGCAGTTGTATATATGTGCTTTGGCAATTTTCTTGTGGCAGTTTCTGCGTGCCAGCAGATCTTCTGCTAGTAGAAGGCCTGTAATGTAGACAAGCTCCTAGTTTTAGTTTGAACCATTGCCATAGAATGGTGTTGCTTCTGCAATGTCTTGAACATTTAGAAGTTGAATAAATAATAAGCCTTCATCCTTCAGTTGTGGCACTGAGAGTGGTGCAAACATACCTTATGAAGGTGTTAGTGCTTCAAAGTGTTCCCGGTGGATATTCAAGGCCTCTGGCTTTAGGCAAAGTAAGAGTTAACTTGAAGGCATTTGGAAAGTGTGAAAGGATCAAGTAGTTTGATGGGGAGGGGTAGAGCATTATTTGAGAGCACTGTTAGGTCGGTGTTTTCTAACTTGGGTACCCATCATTAGACACCCAGAATAAATGACCTGATTTTCAGAGGTACACTCACTGAAGTCCCCCTGAGTTTGGATACAAAGGTTTGTGATTTATCTCCTTAGGTTTCCTGTGGGATATTGGGTAGCCAGGTCTGCAAGGTTAATTGGGTCTGTGCTTACTGTCTTCTCTACATTCATGACTTTGCGTGGATGGGAAGATTTCCAGTTGCTTTTATTTATTTCAGTTTGAGTTTTTCAATCCAGAAATGAATAGGAAGAGTCACCATTTTGCATAGCCTCATTACCTCCCTCACTCTGCCACAAATAACATCAATAACCCTGTCTCTGGCTATCCCTTAGAGCAGTGGTCCTCAACCTTTTTTGTACCAGGACCCATTTGTAAACATCAACAGCCAGTCCTGACCCAGTGCCCCTCACTCCTGACCTGCTGCCCCCACCCCCACGCCCACGCCCCAGCCCCACAGCATGTGGAACTCTGCCAGCCTACAAGGGAAAAGTCACCAGTTCCCACATTTTTCTCCTTTAAAGGAGAATCCATTTTTAAAGTTTGTTTGCAAGCCTTTCAAATATTTTTGCAACCCACTTTTGGGTCCTGACCCATGGGTTGAGAAATGCTGCCTTGGAGAAAATCCATGCATAAATGCTGATATTTCTATAGGTTGTGGCCCAATAAAAAATGAGAGAAAGTTTCAAAATCCTCTTTCTCATTCTTCGTCTGTTATTCCAATCATCCCACTCCCTGACATTCTGAGGCTTACATGTGCTAGGACAAAGTTATCCCCATAGCATTTCCACTGACTTCAGTGGGCTTACGCCAAGGATGAATTTGACCCACTGTGTCCTTAAGTACAAATTCTGAACTCATAAGCAGCTGACAGAGGATGAAAAAATACTGGAACTCTATTTTGTTATTTTGTTTTTAATCAATATTAGGCAATAGGAATCCTTAGCTTCTGTTATATGTTGAATTAACAGAATTAACGGCCATTAGATTCTGCTCTTTTATCAACACTAGGTATATCTACATGAGACGTTTTACTGCAGAGTTGACTAATTAGCTACTAGTAAAGTATCAACATCTACACATGCGCCCCTATTAGGCTGGAGTAAATAATTAATTCTGCCATGGGATAGTACTGCTGAAACAAGTACTATCTTATGGTGGAGTTATTTACTCCATTGAAAAGCACATGTAGACAGTGACAGTGGCTGGGGCACAAGGTTATATAGTGTAGGGCTCCCTGCACTGTAGCACCCTTGTACCCCAGCCAGCCCCTCCGCAGTATGTTGTGCTTGCTGGGGTGGAGCAGCTCTGGGCTGGCAGGATGACCCTCAGGGCCCACTATCAGCTGGAGCTGTGCTGCCCTGGCTCAGCATGCTCTGGTCTCAGGCACACGTGTAAATGCTGTGCCCAGGAGCCATAAACTCTGGCACGAAATGCATTAATATCATGTGTAGACATACCCTCTTACTCTAGAAGGTATCATTACTGGAGTGCAGTTGGAAATCTAACAATGATTTTAATTCTGAACAATATTAATAAAATAAATCTCAGCTTAGCATTTCCTGACGTGTCACCTTGCACTTCTGTCTGAAGGGCTAGTGTTCCATTGCTATATGCAGAATAGGAAATGATTGTAGTATCCCAGATTCCACTGTGCAATGACTGTGAGAAAATGCTCAGTTCTAAATGCTTGGTCAGTATACGTGACAGGTTTATGTATTTCTCCATGGCAAATTTCAGAAGTCTTGAACTAATTTTTTCAAGACTTTTTTATAATGTCATACAGGTATTCAAAAGATGCATGCCTCAAAATGATTTTGCTGGGAGTGAGCTTGATATGAAGGGTTGGATTAATTCTTTGTTGAATGTGGGATGCCCATTACAACTTATGGTGGTAGGTGGCTAGCTCTGTCCAAGGATAAATCATCTTGTGGCTGTACAGACAGGCTTTGCACGAACTATGCTACCCTTCTCTACAGATGTCACCAATGGCTGGCACCTTTGATACCGAGGTGGGGTTTTATAGGAGTCCTTAAAATGAAGGCTACCTGTATTGAATCTGAACTGTGCTTGGACATCCTACCTTCCCTGCCCTTTCTTGGGGTGTGGCTAGTTTGAACCCACTCCTATGATGGAGGTGGGATTTGTGGACTCTTTGCTTTGCATCAAACTTTATCTGGGCATACTTTCTATCACTGCAGATTGTGTATTCAGGATTATGTCAGTGGAAGCCAGCAGAATCCAAGAGGGAAACTGGTTTGCAGGACTCTGTGATTTACTGTATAGGTAAACAAAGAAGTGATTTATGCAAATAGGAAAAAATCCAATATAGCCTTGGACATTTATTCAGAGCAGGACATAAGCTGGCTGGCACGTAAATTATGCATTACTGTTTTCAAAGAGTATCAAGGGATCTGTACTTTCCACTTGAAAAGGCATGGTAGTTGACAAGAAGTAATCCCAGGCTGAAGTTTTAATAGAAGGATGGCATCTGAATAGGATAGTAGTTTCCTGATATTGCTCTATAGGGTCAATACTGGGAGCTATCTCCCACTGTGCACTCTGTACTTGAAAAATGTCAGTATTGTGCTTGACACACACACACACACACACACACACACACACTTAATCTGATGGAAAAATAGTTTGTGTCAAGGCCAAGACAGTCTGTAATTATCTAATTCCAACATTATTAAAGCAATAAAAGAATTAATGAGTCATTAAGCTCATCATTGTGATCTATTCTGTAAATTCCTCCTAAAACTCCCTTAATCCTCCTTCCTTTTTAATGTTTAGGAGCAATTTGCTCTGATACTGAAGTGTAAACTTCTTTCTTTGACAAAGGAAGCTCTTGAACTGCTCCATACATTTCAGTGATGGATGATCTTGATTCAGTAGAGGTGTCTGGCAACAACAATAGATGTTAGCTGTGGCAGTGCAGAAGCTTCAAGAAGTTATTTCTAACCCAGCCATTTGAACTAGACTTGCTAATTAAAATCACTGCAGAAGTGATACATTTCTCACCCCTAAAATGCAGCAGGCTTAGTGCTAGACATCACCAATTGACATATTTTGCATTCTTTCAAGCCATTATCATCCTAGACTAGAGAGTCAGAGCTGGAGGATTTTGTGGATTTCTTCTATGCAGAAAACAAAAGGGGAAGTGTATTTTTCATTGTGTGTTGGTTTGATGCTGAACATCCTCAGTTCTCCAGTCATTTTGAGTTAAGGGGGTCAGCATCTTGCAGAATGAAGCCTTAAACAATCAGAACTATAATAATTGAAATATATTTTACAATCATTTTAGTATCTCTGTTTCAAGGAAAGTGAAGTCTTCATCTACTGTGGAGTGCCCATCCTTTTCAGCACGAGAAATCTCTAGCAGGTTTTACCCATTATGGGTGGGATAGTAGAAGAACAGAGAATGATTTAGGTCGGGATTAGGAAGTTTGTGTAGAACTGCCTGGCAGGGAGGAGGGAAATGTGGGTATTCCTCCATCTTCTTTTTTTTCTACGAAGAAGTCTGCCTCCCCCCTTCCCAAATAAATTGGCACAAAGTGGTAAGGATGAGAGAAACATATTTTTCTCCACATGGTGGGGATTTTTTTGTTTTTATTCCTCAGTCCCAAGTCCTTCCCCTATATTTTAGCCCTCTACCTGCAAATCTATTTTCCTTTAACAAACAAAAAAGAAGCAAGCAAACAAACACCTGGGGTTTTTATTTTTCCTTTCTGTTACCAAGTTTTCTCTTCTGTCACAAGTTTTTTTGTTGTGGAGAACAGGGTGAAGTCTACAGCCCAGTTAAGTAGGTAAGATTAGGCCATGATACTGGCCCCTCCTAGTCTGACAGATCTATGGATTTTCTATAATTTCATCTTGTTATCTTTCTCTTTTGTTTTTTCCTCACCCTCTTAAATCAGTTCTCCTTTGCCTCTTTTTCCTCCTAGTTTTCATATACCCATATTGCCTTACTTTCTCCTTCTCTTTAACCCTACTAATTTGCATTTTGGGCTGGATTATATACTGCTTTCCTCTTGGGTAGTCATCCACACCTCTGCAATGTGGGAAGGCAAGGCTACTCACTTGTGTGAGTAACTGTTTACTAGTGTCATACAGATGCAAATGACAAAATACCTGGCAAGGTATTGAAGTATCAGAGACATTGCAGTAGATTATTTCACTGATAGGGATCAGACTAGTACTTAGCCATATAAGGCCCAAATACAATTTCCTTTTAGGCAGATAAACAGCACTTATGCAGCTCTAAGTAGCACACTGCATAAGTGGCATTTTGGCATGCTCAGAAGAAACACCTTCAGTCACTTACACTAGATGCAAATCTTATTGTACTTGGAAAAGCATGTAAACACTAAGCCCCACTTCCACCCACCAAACCCCCCCCATCTCAACAAGCACCTGTTTGAAGGAGGAGGGGGTCTCACACTTTTTAGTGACTATTAGGACCCTTGACCAGAGAATGGGAAACCCAGTTGTAACCCTCCCACCCAACACCCCTACTTTTCAGCGGTGCCAAGAGCACCCTCCATTGCTCCTGCAGAAGCTGAACAACCACTGAACAACCAGAAGGGAAAGACCCGTAGGGCCAGGAGACCAGGTCAGAGAGTGGCAGTAGCCTGGAAGGCCATGGATCTTGGGGTTTGGCCCCGGCCCCCTGATAGGGATAGAAGTTATCTCATTGTTCCCTACCAAGTGACTGGTATGCAGAAACACCATTGGTGGCAGAATCATGGCCCAGAACCCAAGACATTTTCCCTTCCAGCGGAGGTTTACAAATCCATCCCCAGTTATAAATGATGGCCTGTCACATAGAGCAGTAGAATTGTTACTAACCTTTAAAAAAATCAGCAGAGGGGACTTGTTTAAAAACAAACAAACTAGGATTGTTTTTTTTTAAATGAAGGGAAAGTAGATTTAGACCCTTATCATGTACTAGATTGCATGTAGGGTACAACATGAATTTCATAGTTTGTGAGAACATGTACCCAAAGTATGGTATTATACTCTATTTAGACTCAAGGCACTCCTCAAAAAATCCCAGCTCTTAATTTTCACTTTTATTTTGACTAAAGAGCATTTTTCTATTTCTTAGAATGCAACTGAATCCTCTGTGAAACTCTGGGCTCATACTGTGAATCAGGTTTGTTCATCTAACAGTGCTAACATTGTGTGGCACCCCACAGCATCCTTGCAAATCTCTCAAGGCATCCTGGGTTGCCACAGCATCCTGGTTTAGAATCAGTGCTTTAAGATGAGGCCTCTTCTTGTAGGCTGGAGTTAAAGTGGCTTCACAACAGAAACTGCTAATGTTTAAGTAGAAGCAAAGGTGACCTGCAAATACAGAAAATCCATTAATTTGAGATTCCTTATGTAACATTTGCCATGGTCTCTAGAGTCAAAGCTTTTTCTTTCATGAAAAAGTGCTGAGGAAAGCCAACATGACATAAATTACTATCTTGATAGTTTTGCAGGTAAACACAGAAATACGAAAACTACTAACAGAATTGTGAAATGTCACTATTCACCTTACTGGAATGTTAGTGTGTAAATCCATGTTGGCCATTAAATGCTTGCATTTTAATACCACTTTGTCTGAAATGGAGAGTCAGCATTAATCACAGAGAACTAAAAGAGCAAGTAATGGTGTCAATGTATTCATTTTTAGCACTGGATTCTGCTTAACTGGGAAACTCCACTGTTAATATGTAAGTGATTTCTGCTCCCCTCAATTATAACATGAAGCAGGAATGGTCTTAGTAGGGATAACGTCAACAGAGCAGTGAGGAAGGATGATCTTATGGGAGAGGCCCAGGTCTAGGACTCAGGACATCTGGGTTCTTATCGTGGCAGGGTTCTTAGAGAAGTTCTGGAAAAAGTGATCTGTACCTCATTTTCCAAAAATATAAAGTGTTTTAAAGCTAAAGCAGAGCTTGCATGCCAACAAGGAATAAAAGACCTTGGTTAGAAGTTCAGTCATGATTTGGTCTGTTAATGAATCATTGGAGGAAACAAACATTCTCATGCAGTTTCTGCTATAAACCTGTGTTTATTTCGGATCCAGCTCATTTATTGACCAAAGTAATTGAGATGCCCTACATCTCTGACAGGAATGTTTCTAAGGGGGTACTGAGATATAGGGTGCTGGGGGTTGACACTTGGATGCTAATAAACAAGGCATGAACTTGAACTCCATTTCCACCTCCCTGTGCCAAGAAAAAGAATAAAAAGTGATTACCTAAAGGCACAAATTGCATGCTTTTAACCTAACAGCAAATTCACTTTTGAGTATGCATGCTTATACCAGTTTAAAGTGGGTTATGTCAGTTCAGATTGCACCTGTAAATGCAGAAGTGTAAGCTAAGCCTCTGTAAACCAAATTTAAATTTATAGTCTCCATGCGCATATTTGAAACAACTGAACAGAATTGGTTTGAAAAATCACACTAGTGTCACTTTAGTCAGAGATTCAAGTTTGGAAGGGAACTCAAGAATCACCTGGTCCACTCCCTTGCATGAATGAAGGAATGCTATTCATAAATCATCCCTGCCCAATGCTTCTTCAGCCTCATCTTGAAAACCTCCAGTGAAGGAGTCCCCTGCTGATTTATTTCTCTAACAGTAAGGAAGTTTTTCCTGATACCTAATCTAAATCCACTTTGCTGCAATTTAGAACCATTGCTTCACATCCTGCCCTCTGCAGCACAGGGGAATTGATACCTCTTCTCTATGGCAGCCTTCTAGATATTTAACATTGTTATCATGACTGGCTTTAACTACCTCTCTTCCAAGCTAAAATGGACCACTGTTGATATAACTCCCAAACTCTCTGCCTGAGGCAGTGCAAAGACCAAACTGAAAAATGGTTGCTTAGGAGTTTATATAATGGAGTTGAGCCTAATGGGTATGTCTACATTGTAGTCATGGAAGTAACTTCGTTTTAGTCACAGAAGTGCTTCAGCTAGCTTTAAACTACTTAGCTCAGGCACTGACACTGGTATAGGTACTCCAGCATAAAGATCAACATGGACTGGAAAATCCACCCAAGAAACAGGGTAAATTAGCTGGCACTGCACCTCAGGGATTCTACAATTGGGCTTCTACTGGTACTTAAACTATCACTGCTGTCTGTATGCTGCATGGTTGAGGGTATGAAGATGCATTCTAAAACTGGGGAATTTTTTAGTTTATTTACCACTTAGGTTTATAAGCAACTGTTATAAGCATCAACCCTTGAAGAAAATACTTTGCCGAATCTTTTTTCTAAAACTGACTTATTCTACTAGTTAACTGGCATGTTCTGGGCATCTTGAGCTGAAGGCCCAAAGGACATTGTTAAGTGATAATGGTCAGCCATACTAGGATGACTCTTGACTGAAGAACAACTTATCGGGAAAACACACAAAAGCAATAGGAAACAATGGACTTCTCCTTTCTTCTGGTACTGCTGGCAGGCATCACACTTTAAGAACTTTTGAAGTTCAGTTCCACTCCTAACAATCCTGAAAGACAGCCAGACACAGATTGTTTTCAGGAGAACATTAAATAGTATTTATTGAGTCTGCAATGGCAAGGGGAAAACTGTTACACTGTAAGCCACAGCTATGGTACAGTGTTCTTTTTTGCCCATTCAGGAAACAGTCCATCTTAACGCATGAAAAAAATGGCAGACAGGTTTTTTAACATCATATTTATGCCTTCAATTTTGTATATAGCAAACTATCGTTAATGTCTTCTTCTTCTTCATCAGTACATTCCCCTCCCTTTTAAACTTGATACCTCTTAATGATTGAGGGTTGGCTGGGAATGATCTACCAAAGTGTGGAGGAAACCGAACCAAGTGCTCTGGTGGTGCTCAGTTAGAGGAGCAGAGTGACAGATGGGCATTTAATGGGGAGTGAATATGACTCAATGAAAGGGAGATACTTTCTTGTGAGTTGAGGTCTCATATTATGGAGAGAATCTCGGTGGAGGGAGGGAAGCTTCAGGGTCTTTATCTGGAGAATAGTGAGGCCTTCTTAGGAGGCCTGTGTCTCAGGCTGGGTCAATTCTCTGTATGCCCCTGGACTACAAGCCACCAAGAGGCTTCTTACAGAATCTTGTGGCAGAGCCTGTTCAAACATGTTAGCTCATATTAACATTTCGTTTTTAACACGGTGACCTCTGAAGTATTGTAGAAAAGACATTGCCCTATATACACAATAGTATTTACAGACTAAATGGCAAAAGAGGAAATTAGATACAGTGACATTTATATACAGGCATTAGCAAATGAAAAGGTCCCTTGTGTTGATTCAGGGTTGTTCACAGTTCGTTTAAGAAAATCCTTTTCTTTGAGCATCAGCCCTTTTGTTTTGCAAACGAGCCAGAGCCAGCTTGATGTCTCATTGGGAAATACAGATGTTTGCTCTCACTTAAACCATGGTCATAACCTTTAGAGAAGCAGGTTGGAATCTCCTAATCTTCTTCTTCAGTGCTTTCGAGGCTTTAATGCGGCAGATTTTGGGCATGGGGGGAAGAGGTTTGGAAGAGGTTTGGACAGCTGCAGATTGCCGGACAGATGTTTCAGGCCAGATCAACTCGCTGTCATCTCCATCATCATAGTCAAGAGTGAAGCTACTACTATGGCTACTGCCATCTGAATCACTTTCACTGGACTCACTGTCCCCAAAGCGGTTGGCTGTGTAGTCACTAACCTCACCTTCACTGGTCTCTGCAATGGTGGAGTGAAAGAGGGAAGCACATTCAGCAGAGTACTCAGAGTGGTCTGACTCACTTTTGGCATACGTTTCATGGTGGTGAGGCTTTGAATGTGCCCTCACGCTCACAGCACGCAGGACCCCTGCTCTCCTTATGGGCTGTCTTGGGGGCCCAAAGCCAAAACCACTGGCAATATGGGCCTTCGCTGAGATCTCCACAGTGGACTGCCACTTGCGCTGTTTCTTCTTGATGGCTGTGTCTACGTAAGTAGTTTCAAGAGAATAGAGGGCATTAGAAGATGCCCTGTAAAGGTCAGGCCTGGATGCCACAGGGGGCATTCTGAATTGCACAGGGAACAGGCTGGATTCTGAGCAAGATCTGCCTGTAACCTCCCCAGCATATGTAGGTCTCCTAAGAAGGCCCTTTGCTCCATGCTGCCTCTGAGGCTGATGGCATTCAGCAGGGAACCTGGCAGCCAGGTGGACTGCCTTTGGCTTTTCTGTACAATAGCTCAGCTTCCCAGGCCTGGGCAACTTCTCACTGTTCCTCCTCTTGATTTTCACAGACTTCATTTTGGAGTTGGCAAACCTCACTCTAACTCGATGGGATTCTGCAGGGACAAACTGGGCATGGACAAATTCACTCTGAGCTGGTAGCTCATGACCTCTCACATTAGCCACTTTGAGGCTGCTGCCCCTTCTGTTAGGCTTTCTGGGCAGGAGGGCTTTCATGTTGAAAGTGCCCAGCCTGTCATCCTCATGGCATGGCTGCGAGCTGGAAGAACTGTGCTCCAGGCTGCTCTCCCTCGTTTCTGTCAGAGGAGAACTCCTGGCAGTTGACTTGGCAGAGTAACAACTATTTACAGCTGATGGCTCTGTGTCAGGCATGGTGGATGCCTGCTCTGCATTCACACACTGCACAGTCTCCTGCTGCTTGGCACATTCCCCCTCAGGCACCTCTCTCTGCAGCTTCCCTTCAGCTTTGTTACTTTCTAGAGAGCTCAGTTGTTTTTCCAGCTGGCTGTTGCTGCTGTTAATTTTCACTCCGCCAGCACTGGGGGTTATAATGAGTCTCTGGTGCATTGTGGATGGCTGGCTCTTTGTTGAAACCCGCTCATTGGCAGCGGCCTGATTATTCCCTCTGCATCTTGTCAACTGGAGCAGTTTGTTGATGTAACCCCCTGGCCTGGTCTCAATGACTGGTCTAGTCCTAATCAAGCTGGGACCTGTCACAGCAGGTGTGGATTTACTGGGGGGAGCATGATTGTCTGTTTCCAGGGGCACCCCCACCAAGGAAAAAAGAGGGCTTTGTAAAGCCACAGCATGAAGGGGACTTGGGTAAGGGTAGACATCATTGCCGTTCCTGGAGATCAAGTCATTCTGGTATTTGGGGTCTACGTTGTGGAACTGATGTTCTCCTCCATGACAAACAGGAGGCATAGATTTGGGGTCTGTTGCTTTCTGAAATGCGGTGTCTGCTGATACAAGCTGTTCTAGGTCACCTGGAGGTTGGACAGAAATTAACAAGAGAGGTAAAATCACAGGTCATGCCACTTTACCTTATATTTCAGGGGCATAGTTCAGAGGGAGATGCCTGTGGATGAGGAAGTATCTAACACTTTCATTGGCATGCAAGTAATCATGACAAAAATGAGCTTCAATCCTTTAAGAGGCCCACCCTCTTTTGTACAATCTCTTGCAGGCATCTTAAAAGCATGAGGAAAACATGCTTTACAGATCCCTCTATATAAGAGTGATAAATGCAGTTGGCCAGGCTGTGTTCTGTTACCCACCTTGTAAATCCTGTGTAATATGCCTTTAGTGTGGATTTACACTGCCATAATGGAAATCTGCATCCAATTCCCCTGATTTTAAATAACTGAACCTGTGCATTACAGATGGTTTATACTGTGATCGTTTAACATTTGTGCACATAAAAAAAAATTTGACCTTTAAAGATGCATGCTCTCACACACACAAAACCCAAACACATCCAAAAACTTAATTATTCTTATTTTGTGGAGAAAGATGGGGGACAAAAACAAAATAGAGGATCTAACTACAACAAAATCTAAAACTGAGGTCATATAAAACAATCCAAGGAACTGTTAATCCTTCTTCCTTCTGCACTAGCTGAAGACTCCCTCAGGGTTAGGTTTCTCAAAGTATCTGAGCAAACAAATTCCTGAAATTCCCAGCAGGTGAATATCTTTGGAAATCTGTAGTCATCTACCAACTGATGTATAAGGGGCTTAAATAGAGCTAAAAGTAAAACGTCCCTTAACCTTGTAAGTGCTGGAAACTATGGCAGCATTCTTCTATACTGTGCTTCATTTAGGCACTACTGAACACTGGCACTTTAAGTACACTGGAAAGCCATTTAAGATCCATGTTGATTCAGAAACTTGCCATGTGAGGAAGCAAAGAAGATAGTTACCAGTTCTCTCCTCCAAATTTAATGGAATCTCTAGACTGGATCTTTCGGGTCACTGGGTAGCAAGGTTGCAGTGCCTTGTACCTTTCTGAAGAGAACTGGTTACTCGTCATTCAAGGCTCCTAGAGTCTTTAATTCTAATAGCCAACATTCGGGGATTTTGTTAAATGGGAGAAAGAATCGGATGTTATGTTGTACATGCGTGTTTTTTTCAAAAAGGCAATTTGAGGAATGGGCTAAACAATAATCTTTATTTGCCAGAGAAATAAAGGACAATGGGCTAAATCCTTAACTGTGTAAGAGACATCCCTTGAACTTGGGAGTTTCTGGGACCTAGTCCAGACCTCATCATACTTGGGAGTAACCTGTAGGCTGTTTGAAGTTAAACTTGGTTGCCCAAAGCCCCAAGGATTCCCTTTCTTCCAGGAAAACCTCCTTAGATTAGGGACCAGGAAAGGTGGCTTATAGCTCTTCAACACTGAGGGATTCCTTTGCATGCAAGATTCCTCAGACTGGAACTCTTAGCTGAATTTCTGTACAGTTTTTCACAGCTGCAAAGTAAAGGGTGGTCAGTTGATTTTCTTCTGGGACTGATACATTTTAATTTGTCTTACACAACAGCTTTAGGCCCTTCCTTTGCTTAATTTTAGACATATAGATGAATCCAGGATTTCTTTATATGAGGAAATATTCCTAACACTGTCTGAGCTGGAATGTGGAAGAATTTTAAAATCCAGTGCTTTTGTCCCTTTTTAAATGAAGTGGAGAGAACAGATTAATTTGTTCCATGCTGTAGTCAGAAGACAGCAGTAGATACCAGAAGAACTGTTTCTATTATATCCATCAGCACAAAATTAAAAGTCAGACAAAAAGACACTAGTGTCAAACCCTCCTAATAATGTCCTAAGTCTAAAGGATTCTTATTAGGAAAGTATTCTGTTTAAGATTACATCCTGATTGTTAAATTAATATGCATGCAAATGTCCCAGGTACAATACTGTACAACAGAATTTTCAGTTGAATAGCTGCAGACAGCTTGACATTTTTAAGTGTCCCAAGAGATTTTTCTCATAGGACAGAAAGCGTCCTCAGAAACTGCAGAGCATTTCTGGAGCTTTTTTTTTTTTTGCTTTGCTCTGTAAATGCATACAGGTAGAAAGTTAGCTGATCTAAAAGTATACCTACACTGTAAACTGCAGTGTGGTACAGGGAAAAATCTTAGCTGGTTTTAGAAGAGCTAGGTGTACTATAATAGAGTTCTGAAGGGGCTGATTTACCCTGCTGAGCAGCATTCTGCCAAAATCAGATGAGAGTTTCCTGTTGTAACTTCTGGGATCCTGGCAAAATAACCAAAGGGTAAAGCACTACCTGTGTAAAAGAATAAATGTGAGCCTGAAAAGCACAAGTGCTTGAGTTGAGAGGCTTTGATATAATTTTCCTCTTCACCCATCAATTTGCAAATGTTATATAATGTTACAACTGGGTAAACCAAAGATTTAGGAAGATTAATGGGTGTGCTCAAGGACACAGCCAGAGTCCAGATTTGAATGCAAGATAAGCTCTCAGGTTCTTGCTGAATGAAATAGGTCATAGCACCATCCAGCCAAGGTCAAGTGACCTTTCTGTGTAGATCACCCCCCACCTAGAAATAGTAAATTCTGAAAACAAACATGGGTTAGGTTGTCCACAGTATTTTGAATGTAGGTGGAGTGGTATTACCATCCTCATTTAAAACGCATTAAGAAAAGAAATAATATATTAATTTAAACTATTCCTATATATTCCTTGGTTTTTCTGAGCTCAGCAGTATACTCCCTAAACTCTACTCAAACAGATTAAGAAAAGACATATCATATTAAATGACTTGCCCTTAAGGCACACTATTCTCTACAGAGGCAGAATTTCCTATTTAGATTCTGGTAATCTTATTCTGTGTGTGTGTGTGTGTGTGGAAAAAATCAGGAAGAACAATGTAACTTATATATATATCTAAATTAGATTGCTCTTCCTGATTGCATTTTTGGCACCTTTTTTCCCAGGACCCATGCAAGAGATTTCCCCTACTAGTTGCAATATTGCTTATTTCACAAACCAGTAATCTTAGTAAAATTATTATACACAACTATGTATAATAGCTTGGCCTTCATATGCTAGTTTTATTTTCCTTGTATATGTCATCCGCTCCTACCATTACATAAAATGTCTGAGTATGATATATCTGAGCATAGGTTAGTAAGTTGTTTGGAGTAGTGTTTTGTTTCCTTTGCTTTGTTTGCTTCTATGTTTAAAATGAAGCTACTTATTAATTGTATTTTTCATGCATTATCTTAGGGTGCTAAAAGTGAAACATGGGGCTCTGTCCTCTTAAGACAGCATCCAGCTCTGCAACAAGTTACCTGTGGAAACTGGCCTTGGTCTGGATCTGGTGGGAGTCCCAGAAATGACTGTGCTAGCCTTCATCCGACATCCGTTGCCGATACAGACTCCTTGCTGCTGGAACTTGGTGGCGTGTACCGTGGTTTCATCTGCAGACTTGGGTCGGTAATCAAACACACTGAGCCTTGTTTTAGGCTGCTGAGCACTGGGCAACAGACTGGTGTGGGACGAGGATATGGACTCACTGTACACAGATGTACAAGAGTTGGACAGTGAGCAGGAACCACCATCACTCAGGTCATAAAAGCCTGTAGAATTAAAATAAATAGGAAAATCTTTCTGATTTACCCTGATTTAACAGGCTGAATAGGAGAACAGTACAGTAAAATCAAGTCAGTCCTGAGGCTGCTGCAACCACTGGGGCATCTTAGATGCACCCTCTTTTGCTCCGCCCTGTGTTTGGATATGGTTGTTGTAGATCTGCACCTCGACCCATCTAGTATGAGGTTAGTTGACTTGCTTTGTGTCACTGGTGATTCTTCAGGCAAAGTGACCTGATGAAGCCCATCTCCTTTCCAGGTAGAATGGCTGTTGGCTCACAGGGAGTTCATCCCCGCCCTTTGATAGGTCTTGTTTTTAGTCCTGCTGGGTGTCCACACACCCTCCTCACCCAGGCTAGCTCAGGTGGGGGCACCAGTTTATTTGCCAACAACCCAACTATGGAATAGACTGTTCTGGTTTATATGTTATGAGATAGCAGACCAAGAGAGGCCTGGTGTGACAGGCAAGACAGTGCAGCAAATAAATTAAATCCCCTTTGCCACAGGAGTATATTTACAATTGTTTGGATTTTGCATATTTCTGAGACATAATTCTCATAAATATGCTATAATTTAACCAGAGATTACTGGGATTGGTAGAGTTCACTCAGGCCTCAAACTAGCATTACATGCAAACACATTTAATTCTATACCATTAGGATTATTTGCACGCTGAAAAGGACAATGAGAGATGATCTATTTTGAAAATATGGCCATATGTCCCAAAGTAGCAGCCTAGGTTTTCAGAAGGGACTAGTGATTGTGGAAAGCTCAAATTCAAGTTGTGGGTGCCCACGTCAGACATCTTCAGAATAGGTTGATTTTTAGGGACTGGGTGCTCAGTATTTCCTGAAAAACAGGTCCCTTTAAGGTGTCTTCAATTTAAAAATTGTAGGCACCCAAAAATCCCTGGGCAGTTTTGCAAGCATTTGCTAACTTTTGTATTAAAAAGAAGAAATTGAGATTGACCTGATGTCTCAACTGGTCACATCTGATGATACTACAGGGGACACTGGGAGGCATGTTTCTCTTGAATGATGATCCCTAAAGTACTAGGGGTTGTGGTCAAAGCAAGGGTAGCATGATTAGCTCCCATAGATACATTGTTTGTGGCTTCACTCTTGACACACTAGGACATAGTACAGTACAGAACAGCATTATAGCTCAAGAGTAAGCATTCTTGGATAGATGGTTCAATTATTATCAGTGACTGTGTCCAGATGAGTGCGGCTGTGATTTATGTGGTGCCGCAGACTCATCTGTGGTGCCACATACTGCACATTCAGAGGTTCGGGCTGCAACGGAGCAGTGTTGGGGTGGGGATGGGGGAGGGCTGACTCTTGGATATCCAGGGGATAAAAAAACCTGCGCAAAAAGCAGAGGGGCATGTGGGGGCAACATGTGCCCCTCAGAACCAGAGTCCGGCCAGCCAGAGCCATACTCCCGTTGCCAGCCAGCCTCCAAGTGGCAGGATCACTGCTGTTGCAGCCCCAGGCCTCTAGGACCCCAGGTAAGGCTACTCAGGCCAGCGCAGTGCTAGCCCCATCCTTCCCTACCCCACCTGGGGTAACCTGCCATGCACCAGAGGGTGTGTGGCACAGGCATTCCTTAGGGACAACTAGCAGCAGCACAAGGTATGCCACTGCTAGCTGTCCCTGGGGAACCAAATGTCTGTGTTCGTGTGATGATGGTATCCTAGGATGATAGGATGGATAAGAATATTATTGGCTCCAGCTTAAAACTTTAGGCCTTAGATCAGTGGACTGCAGACCTTTTTAGCCATGTACCCCTTTACCTGAAAAATATTGCTGCTCATATTCTCTATACCTGATGTGTCTCTGCACGTTCATTTCTCAGGAAGAGTACTGACACTGATGTCAATACATGGTGGTGCCATTACTCACTGTACATTGACCAATCAGAAGCTCCATTGCCATTATTAAAATTTAGGCACATACCCTTTGGCAAAGTGCCACATACCCCTCGCATGTGTACCACAGTTTGAAAACTACTGTCTTAGAGGACAAAGAAAAAACACAACTCCATGGCACCTATGTCAAATAGGCAGCAGTTTGACAGAGTCTGTGTGAAGGGATGATAGTAAAAGCAGCTATTTTCCTTTGCACTGTGTATATGCTTCCAGCCACACAACTCTTCAAATTAAGCATTCCAGAAAGCTGTCAACTTGTACAGTCAATATATACCACAAGTGCCATGTTGCCAAATTATGTATGAGAAAAGCAAAAATTGCACACCTAGGAAAAAGAGTCCTAATTGTGTCTGAAGAGGAAGTGAATGGCAGAGAAGTGTCTAACTTCTGCTCAGCTCTCACACAGCACTATAAAAAAGTATTAATTGCAAGGATTTTCAATAGATATGTAGAGATGAATGGGACGAGGTTGTTCTTATCTCATGAAAGTTTTCAACAAAATGCTTCTTTTATATCAGGGAAAAAACTAGAATTTTCCTGAAAGGGGAGACTCTCACTCAACCCAGCAATTGCAGTGCATACAGGGAATGAAGAGGACCAAGGTGCACATAATTGGTTTGCCTGAGTCTAATCAGGGACTTGAACCTCAGTCTCTCACACCCCAGGTATGTGGTCTACCCAGTGGCCAATCCAGACTCTGACTGACCACTTGACCTTTTTTTTAATAACAATTATTCATTGGGCCAGAAAATGTAACTGCCTTATTTCAGTGTCTGTGGTACTCAAACTGGATTTTTGAGATGGCACTTCAAAGCCCTAGACTAAATTCTATAGAGTAGGAATTTGAATCTTGATTTTCCACATCTCTGCTAAGTGTCTTAGGCAGCTAATGGTTACTCTTGAATGGATGAGGCTATTCATCTTCTTCCATCTAACTTTTTGAACAGAGTATTCATCTTTGTCAAAACAATAACTAGAGTCCAATGGAAAGCTGTGGTTTTGGTGATTTGGTATTTTCTGATGAAAAAATATCCTTGAAAAATCCCTGATCATCTTTCTGAGTACAAGCTAAAATATTCCAGTATTTTTCCACATCACACCAGCAATATCATGTTCACTTAGTTAATAAACCAAGTTTCTTTCAGCAGTTCACATTTTTTCATCAGAAAATACCAAATCACCAAAACCACAGCTTTCCATTGGGCTCTAGTTATTGTTTTGACAAAGATGAATACTCTGTTCAAAAAGTTAGATGGAAGAAGATGAATAGCCTCATCCATTCAAGAGTAACCATTAGCTGCCTAAGACACTTAGCAGAGATGTGGAAAATCAAGATTCAAATTCCTACTCTATAGAATTTAGTCTAGGGCTTTGAAGTGCCATCTCAAAAATCCAGTTTGAGTACCACAGACACTGAAATAAGGCAGTTACATTTTCTGGCCCAATTAATAATTGTTATTAAAAAAAAGTTCCACTAGACCTACAGTCCTGAGAGCAAACGATCAAAAATATGTTACCTGAGCTGGGACGGCTGTCACTGTCCAGATATTCGCTGGAGGTCTTACTAACATCTAGCTTCAGTTCACTGATTTGCTGGTCCAGCTGATCCAGGTGACTTTTCAAGCCAACATCTTGTCTCCTTAAACGAGACTGTTCACAGATTGTGGAAGGAGGAAATAAAGAAAAGTCATAATTAGGATCTCAGGGACACCAAATAAATTTCCCATTTGTTTTAGGCAAATTCTACACTCCTACAGCTAAGCTGCCACTTAAAGCTTTGCTTTGTTAAAGACTACAAAAATTGGTTGCATGCAATTAGCCAAAATCTAGCAGAGGTGTTAAGCACAGTACTTAGCACAACCTAAGTATTCTGCCTGTCTAAACATTTTCCCTGTATTTTTGTGAAGAAGTTAGTTTTCTCTTTCCCTTCTGGAAAACACTGGGCCTTATCCAACTTCTAGTGAAATTAATAATTCTGGCCAGGAGCAATTATGACATTTGGTACATTTCAGTATAGGCTGTGTTATCGGGGGGGGGGGGGGGGAGGGGAGAGAAGGGGGGAAAAGAGATGCACTTTAGGACCTTTCCTAATTAAAAAAATCAAGTGTAAACTTATATAATTGTCAGACAAAGCACAATAGGCATATTTGGTTTTCTTGCAAAACTCAAAATTTTGATGGATTTATTTGTAGCTGAATAGGTATATTGCATGAACTGTATCTTTTCTGCTTTACTAAAAGTCTTCTTTGTATAGCTCATGATTAGCTCTCTCTGAAAGTTTTATGCAGGGAAAACAGTATTTTAATTCTTCTGCAATAATTCCTATATTTAAAAGAAATGGTGGATCAAGCTAGAAAGTGACCCTTGAAAGGAAGCACCTTCTTAATCAGCAAGGGCCTCATCCCACTTCCACTTCAGTCAATCACCAGATGGATCTTGACTTCAGTGAGAAAAAAAATGTGGGCCGTTGTGCTGTTTTTTTCTGTATATTTTCAGCATAAATAACAAGTGTGCTACACACGTACGTGATTTAAAGCACCCTAAAAATGGTTTACATATAATGTAGAATATTTTCATTGCTGATTTAGTATGGCACCTTAAATTGAATATATACCAGGTCAGGGCTAGGATTGACAATCGTGTGATGGTTGGCTCGGCTAGGGTCTGCACTAGGGTTTTGAACTGGCCACAACATGGTCTCTGGTAAATTACTGACTGAAAAATTAACTGGTTGTTGGTCCCAGCCAAAGCCAGCAATCACCTGATTGTTGGCCTGAGTCCGGACCACTGGGGTGGTTTGAGACTGGCGCAGTCCCTGGTCAGAGCCAACAATCGGGATTGTTGGCTCTAGCCCTGGACTTGTGGGCACCCAGCTTTCAACTTGTCAGGGCAGGAGGACCCCAGGATTATGATCCTGGGCTACCCCTGCACTGGTAAGTAGAAAGAATGTGATTGGGATTTTATCCCTGATTCCAAAATTATGGCTTCTGCCATGCATGTGTGGTATAGCAGGAGGCACAATTCTTGGAACTGGGGATCAGATCTCACTTTTAAATGAATGTGTGCCAAGGGCCTTAGATTTGATTCTCTGCTCTGACACAGGTTTTTGAGGTGTAGTTTTTCACTTAGGCCTACATCTATAAAGTTGATTATGCCCCTAGCTACTGTTGAGATGTCTAACTCCCATTGAAACCAATGGGAATTAGGGATCTAAATATCTCTGTGGATGAATGGCTTTGTGCTTTAATGTCCCATCTACTTAAGTGGTAACACTAGTACTTCCCCAACTTGCACATGTTGTGAAGATCAACATATTAAAAGTGTGTGATGTGCTTAGATGCTATAGAAATGCACTGTTTAGGCACTTTAGGGAGGTAAGTTTAGCTACTAAAATATACTTTTGCTCTATTTTACTCCTTTAAGTCCTGCACAGCCAAAACAGCTATGCTATGCAGGTCAGTAAGCTGGCTTGTGTGTCATCAACAGAACCATTAACTATGCTCTCATGAAGAACATTAATTGCTGCTATTGCAAGCCAGAAAAAGGTTTGATTTGATTTTCAAATATGGCTAATTTGACATTTTTATACTCACTTCTCAGAGTTACCTCAGCAATCCCCAACCCACAGCTTGCAGGCAAAATTACCTCCCCATGTTGCCTCTAGGTACAGGAGAGTGAAAACTAAGTTTGACTAGAAATGTCAAAGCATGATGCTCCTCAAATAATGTTATTTGCTTGGTATGGTTCCTTGTGGTCTAACCATTTGGGGAGGGGATCCTGTCTAATGGTACTTCATGACTGCTTTATTGAAGGAAGGGACTAACAACAACTGCTGCTTATCCAGCGGAGACCTTGACACTTATAACGAATGAATACATCCATAATAAATATAATAATAAATAAATATTGAAAACTTTCCCAGTGGGAAGTCCCACCAAAGTTAGCTGGAATGCTATGTTCAGAGTCCTTGAAGGACCAGGTTCCCAGTGAAAGTGAAAAAAATAGTTCTAGGTTTTTTTCTTCTTCTATAATACATGTTTTAAAATATGTATTAGTGCTCCAGGTGCTAGTCCACCCAAAATGTTCGAAATCCATGGGTATAGACCTCCAAACTAATGAATTGAGCTAAAAATAATAAGAGAAGCAAGAATTTTTGTGGTTGATATATTTGATTGGACTAACTGTGTGGCTGAGAGAGATTCAGACAAGCTTTTGACTGCAGTATATTCTTCTTTAGGTTACATCTATCCCAATCATGCAATTGGTCCAATGAAAGATATCACCCACTCACAAAAATCCTTGCCTCACATATTTTTGGATCACTAACATTACTTCAACACTACCACAAAAATAATGTGATTAAATATATATATTCAAACACATGTTGGATTATTTTTGTTTGCCTTCTAGTTTTGAACCTTTAGGATTCTTTTTTCCAGGATTTTTCCCAACCAAAAGCTTAAAAGCTAACACTTAACCAAACGAGCTTATGATTTTTACTCTTCCCTTGGAAAGAGAAAACCAAAGACAAGACCCAAATAGTAAATCTCTGTTTTCTCTCTCTGCATAATTATGTTACCTTCTCTGTTTGTCTTTATTTCCTCTCTATTGTTTTGAAGAAACAAAAATATATTGTGCCTACTTCAGTCCCACCTAGTCAGGAAATCACAAAGTTTTGTTTCCATGGCTGGAATTAATTGCTTAATGATTAATGTTTTGCCAGCCAGTCCCCTCAGTCTGTGGTTTCTGATTAATGGCAGGGAGGCCAGAAAATGTTCAGCAAGGCTCTCAGGTATTCAAAGATTATTTATTACACCTCCAGGATCTGTCTGTGCTTTCACAAGGCTTTAACCAACATACTTGATTTACATCATCCTTGTTAACCCCTTCTAATGTCCCCCACCATGGGGTTTTTCTTGTTACTGGGAGACTTCACACCTTTTATTATGTTCCTTAAACCAGTCAGCTAATTAGGGGGCTGCTGTTTTCTTTCTTTCTTTCTTAAAAAAAAAAAAAAAAAAGTACCAAGCAGCACACACAACAATAAAATCTAAATGTACTATTTCTCCAGTAACAAAATTATCTTTTTTCCAAGAAGGAACCCTGTAGGAGAAACTGTCTATCTTCTTTAAGCAGTGCAGATATGAAATCTGCTGCATGCTACACAATGAAGAGGCACTGTGCATGCTTGCATGGGGAACATAGGGAAAGATTTTCAAAGCCAACCAGTGTTTTCATGGATTCTGTTTTTGGTGGTCCAACAATGCTCAGATTTCAGAGGGCAGGTCCTTGGAAATCGCTTCCCCCCGCCATTGGTTCAAGTGGGCACCATGAATTGATACGCTAAGATTCAAATGTCAATTTTGAAAGTCTTGCCCAACAATTGTTCCCTTAGTGCTTAATCTTACCTCTTTGAAGTCAACAGACTGTGGGTCTAAATTAGACCCTAACATTTATCTAACTTCACTTGGTGTTTGTACATGTTTAATACATTTTTTTAAAAGTACCCCTCTCTTTCCCATATAAAAGTAGAGACAATGGAATTCTGCAGTACACAGAATCTGCTAACAGCCAAGAAACTGGAAAAAATTCTTACCGACATTTTGGTGTACATCTATCATTTGATAATGTCCTTAGAAGTATATAATGCAAAATAATAACACAACCTGGCCTAATTGTATTGATTTGATTTCCACAGTTGAGAATATTTGGCTATGTTCATTCTGTCTGCCTGCATATTTAAAATCACAGAGCTTTTTCTCTGAATCAGCTTTGATTTTACTCTTTCCTATGCTTTCTACTTAATTCTAGCAGGTGACTATGGTGTTGCTTCTCATTACCATCTCTGCAGCAGTTTGCTCTTATCTACTTTTAACAAAATTGTAACTGAATAAGCAGTTACCCAAATAGTTTGATCTTTTTATATAGATGGAACCAAACTGTACTTGAACTAGGCTACAAACCTACTAAAGTCCAGGGCTGTAGCACAGATCAAGAATATACTTAAAATTTGGTCCCACTTAACTGCAAAACTAAATTATATTACTCTGTGACACCTAGCTACACCTGAGTTTCCCTTGTCTGCCAAGTCTGAAAGAACATGGAAAGGATTTTACCTGGGATATTTTCCAGCTTGGGACCAGAATCTGCCACAGCTTATTTAGGAAGTGTTGTGTGTTACTTCTCAAAGCACAGCATGATCAAATTTCTATGAAAAGTCAACCTCAGCACAAACGCTCAATAGCCTTTTGGCACCCAGCCACACTCCAGAAAACTGATCTCTTCTGATTTTCCATGACTGCAATGACACCTACTGGTGAAAGCAGCCCTCCTCTTAGTGGTGATCTAGGGCCAGTTCATTTCTCTTGATTCCTGGGGCTACACTGGCCTTTAATACCAGAAGTAGACTTTTATGGGCTAGTTTTCCCCATCTCCTTTAGAGCATAATACATTGCCAGCCAAGTCCTGATAAACTAATCTTCCACCTTCAAGTTTTATTTGGAAAATACATAAACACACAGGCAATTGCAGCATAATACCCTCTGTCAAACATGAATAGATCACCTTGGACAGAGATCACTGCCGAAGTTAACCCAATGGCCTTTCTATTAACCCAATGACCTTGATCAGGCAATAAATGCTTTATATCATCTTTTCTTGTTGTTAAAAAAATAAAGTGGAGGCATTAGTTAAAATTATCAATGACAGGTAATCAAGTGGTTGGCAGTATACTTGTGCTACAATTTTTACTTCAATCATGATATGCTTGCTTCTGTTTTCACACATGGTGCTTGGGGTTCCTGGGAAGGTTAGAGCCAATTTTCACTCTGAGATGCTGTCTGATAAAACTGCCTACAGTTAACGAATATCTTTTCTGTTTTCACACCTGATTGATAACAGATGACCAAGTCTAACATCAATATGGGGAGAGGGAGAGTTCTGAATTAGCCTGGAGATTACTGAGGTGTGTAATTGCCAGTACTAGAGATTAAAGCCTCTTGCCTTTGATTGTAGGCTCTTTTATGAAATTAGTTTCAGTCCTAATTTAGATTTTTTTTCTTTCCTTCCACAAAAATGAACAAGTGTTAAATGCAAGGCTCATGTCACACAATTTAATTATTTCCCTCTTTTGATCAGAAAATCCATTCTAAGAACAAAGGGTTTAAGGTCTTCAAGCCAGAAGGTTTCCTGATCTTTTTTTCAACCCCCCCCCCCATCTACATACACACATACATAGCTTTTGATCTTCCATTCTAAATATCCACATGTAATTAAAAGTGGGAGTCTGCTATGTTTATTACTTAAGTTAATCAGCACCTGCACTTCTTGCACCTCCAAAGAACAAGGAGCCAGGTCCTCAACAGTCTGCTGTGCACCAAACTTTCATGTTATATTTATATTGTGTATATTCATTTTAATGCAAAACACTCTACAGAAACTTCATATGAAAATGCTTATCAAATTGGGGATGGCTTTAACAGCAGTGAAAGGCATGAGTGGTATAACTGACTGCAGCACAGTCGTGTATTATGGCTGGTACCCAGGAGGGATGCCAATATGACCTGCTACTTCCAGTAGCATTGTTTGAGAAGCACCTTTTCAAAATACCTGGCAAAGATATAGGTCACTCTTAGAACTATAGAATCATAGAAAAGTAGGTTTGGAAGGGACCTCAGGAGGTCATCTAGTCCTTCTCCCTGCTCAAAGCAGTACTAGCCCCCACTAGATCATCCCAGCTAAGGCTTTGTCTAGCCAGGTCTTAAAAACCTCCAAGAATGGAGAGTCCACCACCTCTCTGTGTAACCTGTTCCAGTGCTTCATCATCCTCCTAGTGAGAGAGTTTCTCCGAATATCTAACCAAAACTTCCCTTGCTGCAACTTAAAGGTGCTCATGTAGCACCTTAAAAAAATAAGATTTCCTTAAAATAGAACTTTAGAGAAAGAGAGAAGGAAGCAAAAAGGGTCAGACGCAGTTAAATTTTCCCTAAAACTAAAATCCCATGCCCCTCCAACAACCCCAAGACATTTGAAGCCGGTTTCCGTGTTAACTGACCCCTAGTAGACGCTGAAGATGTGTGCTTTTACTAGTTAGCTCAGCACAAGGGCGTAGAGACAGACAGACAACCAGGCAGAACACAAAGAGAATGACATACTACATGCCCTTGGGCATGTGGTGGGAACCCTGCCTTTGATTCACTCTGCCAAGCCTTATGCTGTGCCTGCAGAAAAGACCTGCAAGCCAGTGCCCAGCCGTAGCGCTAGCCTGTAAATCATCCTGTGCAAAAGGAAAGCTGCAGCCTCTGCCTTCGGTGCAAGCAGGCTGAACTGCAAGGAAAGAACCTGACTTGTACTATTTTTTTTTCCTTAAAAAAACAAAAAACAAAAAACAAAAACGGGGGGGGGGGGGGAATAAAAAGAGCAGGTTTTAATACAGACTTTCATGCCAGGCTCAAATCCCCTTGGACATGAGTTATCCCTGTGAGGCTGGAAGGGACCTCGGAAGATCATGGGGTCCAGCCCACCACACCAGGCAGGAAAGACAGCTGGGGTCCGGGTCCCACACCTCCTCCTCCAGCAAGGGCCAAGCCCGGCTGCGATCCCCCTTGCTGGGTGCAGGGAGCTCCGTCCTCCCTCCAGCCCTTGCCGGGGAGAAAGTCGCCTTCCAGCCGGGTCCTGGCAGCCGGGAGGAGGGCAGAGTCGCTTCGCCGGGGTGCGGGGCACAGGACCGGCGCTCCCTTCCCCGAGGGCCGTGCAATGGGTCCGTCCCCTCCCCCTCCCCCCGATGCAGCGCGCCGGGCACATCTGGGCGCGCAGCTGCCCCTTACCAGCTGTTCCTTGAGGGCGCTGAGGGTGGCCTCGAGCCGCTGCTCTTTGCTGGGCGCCGCCGGCGGGTGCTGCATGGCCAGCGCCCCCCGCACCAGCGCCCGCTGCCTCTCCCGCAGCACCTGGAGCTCCTGGAGCCCGGCCAGGGCCGCCCGCAGCCTCTCCCCGACCCGGCCGCGGTCCCAGGCGCCCGGCCGCGCAGTCCCCGGCAGCATCTTCAGCGCCTGGCTCCGGCCCCGGTCGCAGCCCCGGCCATGCCCGCCCGCCCGCCCCGCAGGGAGTGAAGCGGAGCCGCGGCGGCCCCGCCGGTTTTGGAGCGGGGGGTGGGGGGAGAGGCAGGGCGGCGGCCCCCGGCAGCCCTCGGGGCCACCTCTCGGGGTGGATCCCTCTGGGAAGGAGCCAGAGCTCGTCCTGCCTTCCTTCCCCGCCCTCTCCCCCCTCCTTTCCCTCCCCTTACGCAGGTCCCCTCCCCCTTGTGCTGGGGGGTGCTGCCCGCCCTCTCTCCCTCAGGACAAACCCAGCACCTTTTCGTGGTGCTGTCTGGGCGCCCCGGGGTTGCCGGCCCTCCAGCATAGCCCTGGAGTCTCCAGGAGTCAGGTATCCATCTCCGGGAGACTGCTGGAGACTGAGACTGGTTAAAATAAATACGAAATGTTGCGTCCCATTCAGACAGTAGTCCAGCAGGGCTTTCAAATGTAATAGTCAGGGCCGGCCCGCAACATTTTGGGACCCCTGCAAGATATAGTTTCAGGGCCCTGGAGAAGCTGGCATTGGCACAGGGTGACAAGTGGCTGAAGAAGCTGGCAGCAGCAGCATCAGTGGTGGTGGTGGTGGGGAGGGGGATGGCAAGGGGCAGGACGTAAAGTTGGCACCATCAGCAGTACGGGGGACAGGCTGGTGAGTGCCCAGGCGTGAAGTTGGCGTTGGTAGCATCGGCGGTTGGGGGGGGGATGGCGAGTGGCTGGACGTAGGGGGCCTCTTGGCTGCAGGCCCCCCTGCAGCCACAGGTTTTGCAGGATAGGACAACCCTGGTAATAGTAATGTGCATTTGCCTTCCTGGCACAAAGTCTACACACCATACTCCATAACTGGGAGACACAAGCACACGGGCACGCTGGCGTTCTGGAAACCTCCCAGGATAGAATCAAACAGAACTGGCAACCCTACCCTGTCCCCAAATGCCCCTTAGCAATGGGGTTACGGGGGGGGGGGTAGTTTCCAAAGATGGCAATAGATCAGCGTTCCTCAATCTGTGGGTCACAACCCAAAAGTGGGTGGCAAGAATATATGAAAGGGTAGTGAACAAAATTTAAAAAGGAATTCTTTAAAGGAGAAAAACACAGGAAACTGGCTTTTCACTTGCAGGCTTGCAGTTTCAGACTGTGAGGGGCTGCTTGAAGTCCACTCCCTACCTCACATGCGGGGGTAGGGGGCAGCTGGTCAGGAGCGAGGAGCACTGGATTGGGAAAGGCCAGTGATGTTTACAAATGGGTCCTGGTACAAAAAGGGTTGAGAACCACTGAACTAGACTGTTCTCAGTGGTGGCAGATGACAGGACAAGGAACAATGGTCTCAAGTTGCAGTAAGGGCAGTTTAGGTTAGATATTAGGAAAATCTCTCTCTGGATGAGGGCAGTAAAGCACTGGAGCAGGTTACTCAGAGATGCTCTGGAATCTCCATCCTTAGAGGTTTTTAAGACCTAGGGGGCACATCTACATGAGAAGCTACTACATGGTCGTTACTGTGCATTTACTTAGCACTTGTATTAGCAAGTACTAAATAAATGCGTGGTAACCAGAGTCACTACACTAAGAGTAGCAGTGGTGTATTAGCACTGCCTATGCTGTGATGTGCTACTGCGCTGTGCTGTGCTGTGCCAGTGCAAAATATCCAACTCTCCTTATGCTCTTCCACCTCTTTTTTCCTTTCTCTTCCACACGCACATATTTTTCAGCTACCGCACAGTCCGTGTCTCATGTAGATGTGCACACTTAGACAAAGCCTTGGCTGGGATGATCTAGTTGGGGCTGGTCCTGCTTTGAGCAAGATGTTGGACTAGATTGACCTCCTGAGGTCCCTTCCAGCCCTCATTTTCTATGATTCTGTGAATCTGAATCCTGGAGAATTCTGGGTGAACATAAGGTCATAGCCTGAAAGGTGGTCCTGGGGAGGCTGGCCTTGGAGATGAGCTTCCTCTGCTTTTAATTTCCCCATTGCACTGGGAGAAGAAGCTTGCTGGGTAGGCACCTTTCCCCACCAGCTAGTCCTACTTGAGGTGCTCTTGCGAGGCAGGCATCCCTGCCACACATTACATATATTCACAGGTAAATCATGCCATAAATGTAGAGAGTGCAAAGTCATTATCACAGGATAAAAATGACTTTCCAGCTACAAAAAAAGCTAGCCAGCTATACAATTAACACTTGACAATTGTGTAACAGCTCTATAGGTGGTTTCTATCCAGCTTTATGTTGAATTTGCAGTAGGGCTCAGAAGGACCAATTTGCTCCAGGTGAATCAGGCCCAAAGTTTGTGGGCCCAATTCTGAGGACTGGAAGTTGGCAGGAATGCCACCCAGAGGGAGAGCGTTACCTTCAGTTAATAGTAGCATAAGGGAGATCAACATCTGAATCAACAGGCTGTCAATGTATGCTAAAATCTGTCCCAATCCAGACAGTTTCCAATGCAAAATATCCAACTCTCCTTATTCAACTCCCCTCACCTCTCTTTTTTCCTCTCTCTTCCATACACATATATGGTGGTCTGTTCTCTAGCTGTCCAACAAGTGTTGACTCATGTCTTTTAGATATGAAGGAGGACATTGGCTGCCACGGTTTCCCTACTTTATCTGTGACAGATTAAGGTGTTCGACCTATGTTGTGTCAGGTTTGAGGGTAATCTTATGTAGAATTTAAATTATGGTTTGTATGGGGGGGGGGGGAGAGTGGGGGGTGTTGGATAGGGATGATCCTGCCACAAGCAGGCGGTTGGACTAGATGACCTCTGAAGGTCCCTTCTGCCCTTACTTCTCCATGACTTTATGTCAGAAATTGCCTTCCAAGTTGCAATAGAGGTACTCCCTAGTCACCCAGATAGCATGGCAAAGATCTACAGCAAGTAACTGATGTAGATGGAGTGTGGGCCCCCTATCAAAAGGGGTCATATGGAGGGTTGAGGATACAGAATAAATGGTCCCTGAAAAGACAGCTGATAGTAGAAACCTAAGACAAAAAAGCTGTTGCTACCATGCCTTCAGTTAAAGTTTCAAACAGGCAGCAACAGCATGCAGGAATCTTAGGAGACAATTTGCCAGCAGGCAGCAAGGCTAATACACAGGCCAGCATAGTGGAGAGGAAGAAAAGAAGCACTAGCACTATGGGGGTCTGATGAACACAATGGACACAGATGAGGCACACTACAGGAAACCAATTTGCTCCTACTGCCACTGAGATAGGAAGCATTGCTGCCCACAGACCCCTTGTTCAGAGGTCACTGTGTGCAGCATTCAGTGACAGAGAAAGTTTCAGAGAGGGAATATGCTCTCCCAAAACAAAATGCCCTCGGACCATGCTTCCCCTCCTTGGCCCTGTGGCACATTCTTTAAAGAAGGCTCACATTATCCAACCTTGTCCTGGAGTATGTAAGTAGGGAGATCTCCAGGGAAACACACTGCGCTGGAAATCACTTTTCGCATACGTTCCCTTCAACACTTTTGTAGTGGGTTACATGCACTCTTAGGTTGCAGTTACACTAGTATTTCCTGGAGAAATCCAGTTGTAGCTATAGGAAGAGAGTTAAAGTTGATAGGACACAGGGCCTGCTTAGAATGGGTTTCATACTAGAAGTGCTTGAGCCCTGTTTACACTCATGCCTCTGCCATTTGCTGCCTTCAGTGGAGCTGGCTGAATGGTTATACTACAGAGGGGGATTTCCTGAAAAAAAGCTGCTTTAGGTAAGGCTAAGGAGCTTAATCTGTTTTACCAGCAGAACCATACTGGGTGTGACTGGGTTATTAATATGGCTGTTCCCTGAGCCACTTGCAAAACACTTCTAGTTTGTGTTGTATGTGGAGCCTTGTCTTATTTTTACTATTCCTCTTTCTAAGACATTTATGTGGTTTGGATTATGGTAATGCTACTATGCTACAAAATAGAGATATGATGTAATGAGGCTTGTAATCATGTTCTCCCAAAATACTTCTCTTAGTAGTAGTATGTATCTGGGCATAATTGTTCTTCACAGTATCACAGCATGGACTTGAAGGGCTAGCTATGTATGGTGATCAATAAGAATGCCTTGTATGTGCTTTATTATCTCTTCAGTGAATATTTGCTCTGCTTTTTCTCCCCTCACTGAATCCCTCTTGTGTAGAGCTCAGCAACCAGGAAGACCGGGCTTTAAGTATTAATATATCCAGCTGAAACAAAGAGCGACCAACTTCAAAACATAACTACACTTGAAGCGTGCTGACCAGAAAACATGAAATGTTTCCACTTCTGAGGTAGAGGGTAGCAACAAACCAGCAAGAAGCCTAAGTGTTTTTTTGCAAATCACACCACTTTAACAAGTCAAATTCATTTACTTAACAAAAGAGATATGCAAACATATTCTTATTTTATTCAAACCATATTCTAACCTAATGAAATATAAGGCATACTTACTACAAGAATTATATTACATAGGGCATATAAGTTTGTTTCTTTCTCTCTTTCTTTTATGGAGAGCTATTACTCTTTGCCCTTTGTTCTTCATTGTCTTTCATCTTTTATCTTTCTATATATTCAATCCCAAATGGAGAATATCTAAATGCTATCTTTATCCTAACCAGCTTCCCAGCTATCTCCTTGGATGTACTGATTACTTTCTTCCTCAGAACCTTTTGAAGATGCCAATCAATCTTTTTCCCTAGCTCAACAAATAGTTTGTTGTGATCTGTTATTTATTTCTCAGGGAGAGAGTCAAAGGTGGGAAGCCACGAAAAGCTAAAATAATGAGACTGAGAGCTGGAGTAGCAGTGATAGGAACTGTAAAACTTTCACTATACTTAATGGATGAAGAATAGAAATACATTAACAAAAGAGCTATGTAAACATATTCTTATTTTATTCAAACCATGTTCTAACCTAATGAAATATAAGGCAGTGTTGCTAAGCAGCATTGGTATATACTGAAACCTATAGTACTGACATTTTCCTTATACTGTCTCCTCACTTACGAGGACATTAACTCCATTGATTTCAAAGGCAGTCTTTCATTCTAATTTCCAATCCAAAGAATCCAATCTAATTCATACTAATTTCCAATCCAAAGTCTTTGAACACTGTAAATAAATTACATACTCTCTTCCCTATACTAAACGTCTGTTAAGGTTACAAAGTGAAGTGCTCAAAAGTTAGAACGTGCCAGAATTAAGGCTGCCTGTGCAAGCTTGTTCAGGCACTTGGGTGCAAATGCATTATAATATGGTCTTTAATTATACAAACACATGCTGTTTTTTTTTTTTTTTACCGAAGAACCCCTGCCTCATTCTGTTTACTAGATGGATGAGGCTATGCAATACTTGATTTTATTCTCAACATTCATGCCATATTTATTACATTTTATTCAGGCTTGCTCAGACTTATTACTTTTCTCACATTTGGCGCTGTAGTACCTGAGTGCTTCACACACATAAATAAATGTCCTTATGCTGCATAATCTGTGGGGCTGTTATTCTCATCTTCAAAATTTGAGGAGCTGAAGCACAGAGAGTAATCTGAAAAGCTCATGCTAATTTTGAGTGCCCAGTCTAAACTGCCTAAAGTCTGTTTCTTTTCAGAATAGTTAGTATTTGACATGTTCAAAGCATAACTCCCATTTACTTCAGTAGCAGTTGTGAGTGCTCTGCATTTTCTGTAAATTGGATCTCATATCTCTCAAACAACCACTTGAAAATTAGGAGCCCACAATTAACACCCACTTCTAAAAACTTTGATTTAGATAATTTGCCCAGCATCACCTAGGAACTTGTGAGTTAGATGCTGGGACAGAATCCACCTCTTTAGGTCGGCATTCAGCTGCCTTAACAAGACAGGAAACAGGACTGAGTGGGACTTCTCAGACAAGTATAAATGCAACTATAGCATATAATCCCTTTAAGAAATTTACCTCATGCCTTAACTATGAGACCATCCTTTCTATTCCTGCAGTTCACTGCCTCAATCACAGTTTACCTTCCACTTCTGTAACCAATAAGGTTGTGATCCTTCAGATGATAATCATATTCACTACACAGCACAATTTGTTCCCAGGACATCATTCATATAGGAGCGCTCTGGAAAACATAGTATGTGATTGTGTTGTTGGAACAAATCATAATATTCATGTACAAGGGGGTCTGAACAATATCATCTCTTATTGCTCACAGCTTCGTGCAGCTGTAGCTTTGGCAGCCTGGCTTACACGGGTGCTACTTAAGCTCACTTAGTTCTGAGAGTGGCTTCTTTACTAAAAAAAGGTTCTCTCTCTTTTATGTTTTATCTTTGAGCTGGCCATAGAAGGACACATTAAATTCTGTTCTGTGGAAACATCAAAGTTTGGAATGTTTCTTTCATTCATGTTGGGACCAACACAAGACCTTCTAAATGAAATTGAATTGAAATGAGCCTTCTGGTTAAAAATTTCATCAAGAGAGGTACATTTCTGTGAATTTTATCAAAATGGCACTTTCTGATAAAAAAATTGTCAACAGTTTTCTGAACATTTCTAGTCTATATAGATTCTAATATATATAACTATTCTCTTCCAATTCCTGTAGCATATAGGAACCTCATAAATCACTGGCAGACAGGGAGGCATTATTAGCCCCATTTTACAGCTAAGCAGTTGAAGCACAGAGACCTTAAACAACTTATCCAAGGTCACTCAGGATATTTGTGGTAAAACTTGGAAGTCAACTTAAATCACCTGAGTCACACATCAGTTTCTTAACCACAAAACCAACTTCCTCTATTTTGTGTTTATATAAGTCAGTTGTTACAGGGCTGATCTTTGCCACAGCCCAATTTGTACTGAACTTTTGAGTTGAGGGGCAAAAAATCAATTTGTTTCAGAAGCCCACACATGGACATCAGGCAGATATGAGTAAACTGGTAAACTAAATTTTGGGGTAATATTTTAAAACTCATCCTCTTTTTTTGTCCAAATGACATGTTGTGGAAAGGAGTCTTAGGATGACAACATCACTCTAATACTACCATGTTGTGGAAAGAACTGTTAGCAAATATCCTGAACATTTGCAGCACCAGGCACTTGTAAAGGTGTGAATACTTTAGCCTATTCTTGCACTCTCCAGAACATCTTCCAGAGCCCAGCAGAGTTCTCTGTGTGCCCTAGCATTCACACACTGCTGCAGCAACTTCTCTGTTCTCTGTGTTTTACTCTTGCTCTGTGGGGGAGCTCTAGCCATCTGTTGGCTCTCATTACACTGCATTGCAAGTCTTGGTCAGGGGCAGCCAAAGGTGACGTCCTAGAAGGGATCTTCAGGACAAGGATGAACAGCTGTTAGCTTCTAGCAAAGCTAGTAGCGGGTTATCTAGAGGAGCCAAAATGGGTGAGCATAGATCTAGCTGAGCTAGCTCATGTTTGACAACCTAACCCAGCCATCAATTTTTCTTTTAATGAAATCAAGGCCCAAGATCTTTTCCCTCATTCATTTTGCGCACTTCTCACATACTCAAGAAGATTGCAGGCTTATGACCTCTGACACAGAAGGGTTAGAGAATAGTTTAAGGGGGAACTGAGTTAGAGTTGTCTTGGGGTACAGTGTGGGGATATAATTTTCAGAGGGATAAATAGAGCCACCCTGCTCCATACAGTGGAAAGGCAAAAAACATTGCTAGATGGCCATAAATCTTTGTTAACAAAGCTTTGACAGTGAATGAGCAGCATTATTCACTCTTATGTGGAGTGACTGTGAGTAAACTAACCTTCTTTGAGCATGATATCTGGTTGGCAGAGCAGTTGCCTTAGAAAACATTCTTCTTGAAGGGCTGATGTCCTAAGGATTAGACAGAAAAAAAAAAAAAAGACCTGGTGACATGGTCTCTTGTCAGAGTTCAGGGAATTTGATTTGAATTGAAAACAGTGACTTTTTGACCGAAGCTTATAGGGTAATGAACAGGGGATTGGAACATAGCTGACAACTACAGCATCTGTTAGAAAAACAGATTTTGGTTGATAGCAGTGTTTGGAAAGGGGACTCTTCCAAAAAAATCCTGCCTTAGGCTAGTGAGGATTAGGAGATGTCCATCTGGTTTTTGTGATTATTTCTATTTATTTTTCACAGTTTGATTCTTCTGTAGCACTCCGAAGCACAAACACAGGGGTGAGGTTTCCTATACAACTGTGACTTATCTAGCATTCAACTTACTACTGTTCATTCCTGTCTGTTGCCCGTTCACACTTTTCAGCCTTAATCTCCATATCTAAATGCCTTTATTTCAGTTAATGCAAAAGATACACATATATATATGCCCGGAGAACATAAACACATACTTCTACACTACATCAATATACACAGAGGACAAGGGCCATGTCTACAGGAGACACTGAGTGTGAAGTAGCTTATTACAACTGCGCAGTAGTGTCGTGTGGCATGAAGCACGACACAATGCTACTAGGGCTGTGCAAAACAGTACCGTTCTGATTCGGCTTCAGTTTTGACACTTCGATGGAACAGTGCTTCATTTCAAGTTTCATTTCATTTTGAAACCACTGTTCCGTTTCATTTAGTTGAAACTGTTTTGCTGTTTCAACGCTGTTTCGATGTTTTGCCCATAGTTATTATAGGGAAACATAAAATGCAGCAGGCAGGCAGATCAGGGGCTTGTCAGCACCCCAGGGAGGGTTGCAAGGGCCGTGCCAGAGTCCTCCCAGGGGTGCGAGCCTTCAATCTTCCTGCCAGATGAGAGAAGCCATGTATGCTGCTGCCTGGGACCAGCTGCAGGAAGATCAGTGCTGCCACCAGTCCCAGGCGGCAGCACCCAGCTCCTGTCACCTGGCAGGCAGATTGGGGCTCGCATCCCCAGGAGGACTCTGGCACAGCCCCCACAGCTCTCCCGAGGGTGCTGGCAGGCCTCCAATCTGCCTGCCAGCTGAGAAGAGATGGGTGCTGCTACCTGGGGCCAGCAGCACAGGGCCAGGGCAGATCAGCTGGTGTGGGGACCTGCTGCCCTGATCGTGGGGTGGGGGAGGGTCCCTGCACCAGCTGATCTGCCCCGGGCCCTGCACCCTCCTCCAGCCAGCTCCAGTATGTGGCCGGGGCAGATCAGCTGGTGCAGGGACCTGCTACCCTGATCTCGGGGTAGGGGAGAGTCCCCGCACCAGCTGATCTGGCCTGAGCCCCACACCCTCCTCCAGCCAGCTCCAGTATGGGACCAGGGCAGATCAGCTCATGCTTGTCCTAGGGGCTTGCAGCAAGAACAGGGGTGAGCTGAGATGCAAAGCAAGCTCCTGCGCAGCACAATGCACACATCCTCCAGCACCCGGGCACCTTGATTACTCCACATTCGTCAACTGAACTTAGTGTGAGCCAGGCTGGGTTGTTCCTATGCCTTGCAAGCCATGGGAATGGAAAGAGTGCATGGGCTTGGGGTGGGGGCAGAGACTCATCCATCATTTTCTGCAGAGCCCTGGCAATGCCCATGTTCCAAGGGTATCTTCAAAGTAGCTGAAACTGCACTTCCCTTTTGGAGAAAGCAGCACAGTGCTGCCCCAGCTGGGATCCGCCACACACACTGTAACATTTACCTTCTGTCCCCCCAGAATGAGAGAATTGTCGCTTTAAAATGCATAGAAAGGTCTTTGGTCAGGAAAAAGGGCAGCAGCCTGGAGGCAATCCCTGCAGTCAGCTCCTAAGCTTTGAGGAACAGCTTTGCACATGGGGGAATGGTCACAGCACCCACGAGTCATCCCTTTGCTGGCATGCCCCCCTCTACCTTCCAGCACTTGGTTTTTCCAATGCAGCCTAACTTGGAGGTGGACAGAGCTGGATGAAGGGCTGCCATGTCCTTCCCTGCCCCGGGATCGTGGCAGCGGGTCCCCACAGCAGCTGATCTGCCCTGTACCGGAGCTGGTTGGAGGAGGGTGCGGGACCTGGGGAAGATCAGCTGGTGCAGGGACCCTCCCTCACTCTGGGATCGGGGTAGTGGGTCCCCACACCAGCTGATCTGCCCTGGGCCTATACTGGAGTTGGCTGGAGGAGGGTGCGGGGCCCAGGGTAGATCAGCTGGTACGGGGACCTTCACCAGCTGATCTGCCCTAGCCTTGTACCGGAGTTGGCTGGAGGAGGATGCATGGCCTGGGACAGATCAGCTGGTGCGGGGACCCACCCTTGCCCCGGGATCAGGGCAGCGGGTCCCCACACCAGCTGATCTGCCCAGGCCCCCTACCTGAGGTGGCTGGAGGAGGTTGCAACCACTTGCAGCCTGGTGCAGGGGGTGGGGTGCAGCCCTGGGGCTGTGCTTGGGTCCCAGCCGCACTGGGCTTGGGTCCCAGCCGCTCACAGCCCCTTTTAACTCAGCCTGGTGGCAGGAGGCAGTGCAACCCCAGCTCTGCCCGCCTCCCACTACCGGGCTGAGCTCCATGGGGCTGGCAGAGCCCATCAGAGCACAGCCCGGTGGTGGGAGGTGGGGAGAGCCAGGGCTGTGCTTCCTGCTGGGCTGAGCCACATGGGGCTGTGGAGCGCAGCCCTGGCTCTCCCCTGCCTCCCACCACCTAGCTGCTGCTTCGAAACTTGAAATGTTTGGAAACTTTCAAAACACTTCAACTGGCCGCGTTTCATTTCAAGGCTGTTTTGAAGCCCCGATTTGCTGTTTTGAGCTCAAAATGAGTTGAAACAGCATCAAAATGAAACAGCCAGCGAAATTTTGCACAGCCCTAAATGCTAGTGTCCAGTAACAACAAGCTACTGCACAGTCAAAGTCACTTAAAAGCCATTTGACAATGCTACTTCGCAGTAACTCTAGTTACTGCAAAGTCATTTAGAATGTGTTTATAAAAGTACTAAATGATTGTGCAGTAATGACTGTGCAGTGAGTGTCTTGTGTAGATGCAGCCAGTGAGGAGAGGACATGAGAGCTAGTGAATGAATGAGGAAGCAAGGATGCATGAAAGGCCCAGGAGATTTCAGGAGAGAGACTAGAAGCCTGGAGTACATTTAAGAAACTTTATATTTCAGTAGGTAGGGTGAATTAGGCTTAGTGTGGCATGGAAAAAAGGAAACCCAGAGGATAAAGTGATGGATTGGAAAGGGCCTAAGAGCAGACTGAAAAGCAAGTGTAGCCTGGGTACACCCAGGGGTGTGCCCTGTCTGCAGTTGGAAGGGATGGGGTGGTCAGGCAAGAGTACTGTGAGAGGGGTATGCCATTGGACAGCAATTCCCTCTTTTCTCTATAGAGCTAGGCCAGGACAAAGCACTTAACTATACACAATTTTATTATTGTGTACTCAAATCCTTAAATAAAAGAATAACTATTAATATACAATTCAATATGAATATTTACAAATCTATAGTGGTCATAAGTAAATAAATATATACAATAGCCACAGATAAATATACTTAGACAATCAAACACAGATATCCACAAATAAATTCACATGTCAGTTGGATAACCCAACCCAAATCACATTAACATCATAACAACATTGATATATATATATATATATATATATATATATATATATATATATATATAGTCTTCATATAGGGGTAGAATGAATTAAAAGCAATATGACATACAAAAAACTAGAACTCGTGGTTCCAAAATGATACCTTTTATTAGACCAACCTTGTATTAGTTTTATAAAAGTATACCTTTTTTCAGTTGGACTAATAAAAAGGTATCATTTTGGAACCAAGAGTTCTAGTTTTTTGTATGTCTTTTTGTCTCAGACCAACATGGCTACCAAGCACACCCCTTAAAAGCAATATAGTCCACAAGCCCAACTCTCTTCTCATATATATCAGTTTTGCACTCAGCTAACTTTCCAAATTTCCATGGATTTTTTCCTTATTTACATTGGAAGAAATAACAGGAGAATAATGTCCCAGGACTAGAAGATAGGAAAGATGACAAATTGTTGGATCAACTTGAAAACATGACATACCGGGCATGCCTATGCATTCATTAACATGCAGCAATTACTGTGCATTTAGTTAAGTACTTGCTTAATGAAATACTAACTAAATGTGCAGTAGCTATAGTTACAATGCAATTTTATATATATATAACTGTTTACCACATGGGAGGCACAAGTCTTCTCTCTGTTTTCCCACATACCCTATTGGTGGAGACCCTTCAGCATTCCCTTAGGGTGGAGAACCTGGCACCTCCCCTCTTCCTGCAGGAGGGGAAAAGGACTTATTCTCTGGGTACTCACAAATCCAAGAATCTGACTGGGAGGGGTTTCCCAGAGTCATGGGTGCCTTGTTGTGCTGCCCTGGACTCTGCCTTTTGTCCTCTGTCTGGGCTCAGACCGCCTCATGCAGGTCCCAATAACCTGTTTTTGCCTCTTGCCTTCTGTTGGGGCTTGGGCCGCCTCGTGCGGGTCCCGAAACCCAGACCCCTAGACTCCTGTCACACCCCACTGGTGCCTCCCAGGTGCCTGGCCTCATGCCAGGGAAGGGGTTGCCAACCTGAGCAGCCTAGTACTGCTCCCAGGTTTTGGGATGCCGTGTACCACTGTGTGCACTGGGGTTCTTGGCTGCACACTGAGATTGATCATGGGCGGCTCTGCGGGGCCGGATGGCCCTGTGCACCTCTGTGTACACTGAGTGGAGCCCGAGCAGCTCTTTCTGCTCCCAGGACTGGGGCTCCATGCACCACCGTGTGCGCTGGGTGGAGCCCGAGTGGGCTTTCCCTGCTCCCAGGGATGAGGCTCTGGTGGTGGTGCCTCCAGCAGTGCCTTCAGGAGCCTAGGACTACCACAGCTCTCCCCAGCTGGGGCAGCTCTCCCCAGCTTTTCTCAGCTCTGCTCTTCTTTAGTCCTCTGTCGCATCTGCCCAGCATGCTCTCCTTTTATACACTTCAGTGGTTCTGCCCCTGAAGTCTGGTGGACCTGCTGTGCTGCAGTTCACAATCAGGTCAGGGAGCTCCTCTCCCCCTCCCCTTAGTACAAGGGCGGCGCCTGCTTTCCCCAGCTTGTTTCTGATTGGTGGATTGGCTCCACCAATCAGAAGTGAGAATTCTTGAGGTCCAGGACATGTTGGAGTTCGGTCAGGTAAATCTGTCTCACAAGAAAGGGAAACCAAGAAAAAGTAATGCCATGTTGCACTGATAGCTGCTTCCAGTCAAAGTTCTAAGTAAGTATTGTCATCCCTATTTTACCAACGAGGAAACTGAAACATAAAGAAACTGAATTTCTCAAGGTCCCACAAGAAATCTTCAGCAGAGCGAGCAACAGAATGTTGGCCAATATCTTCTTGAAATCAGGTGTGCAGAACCAAATACAGTCTGTCCTGTGTTGTCTTACATGCAGCCTGAAATTGGACTAGTCTTTTTACTTATCTTTTTTGGTTTTTTGCTTCTGTGCCACAACAGAAATTCACATCTGATTGTCTGCTGGTATGTAAAAGTCTCTTCCATCTTATTGCTTTCCACGTTACTCTGCTTTGATTCTAGCTTGAATTTTTTCAAGGTGAATCTCATTTTTCCTCATGGTTTTGATCTACCTAGGCCTCTCCACATTCTTTCTCTGTTCTTGTTACTGTTTATAACACCTCCCAATTTTATATCACTCACAGATTTCATTAAAGTATCCTTTAAATCCTTTTCCAGATCATTAATATTAAATTAAAACAGATACAGCGCACTGCAGTATTATATTAGGCACACCTCTCAAATCAGTATTAGGTCTTCAACAAGTTCTCAACAAAAATGACCATGTTCACTTATTCAAACTACTATTCTGTTTCTTTGTATATCTTATTTAAATTTCAGTGCTTATAATAACCAACTCCAAGACCTGCTATTATTCTCTCAATCTTTACCTATTGATTAAAAGAGGACTTATAATTTTTGCTAATGTTGGAATGTCTTCTTTTCTGTGAAAAAATTATCCTCTGAATCATTTTGAAATGATTCAATAGACTATGCTGAGCTGTACTTGTTACAGACCTCTACTACTCTATGGGTGTATGTACACAAGATGCTTAATGTGCAGTGGCTTAATAACCCTGCACAGTTTTCTGCCGGGCAAAAGCTGTGCTAATATGCTACTGAGCAGTAGTATGAGGCTTAATGTGCAGTAAGTGTCACTGAAAAACTATGTCAGTGCTCCTGCATAGTAACTATAGCTACTGCACATTTAGTTAGTATTTCATTAAGCGAGTACTTAACTAAATGGACAGTAACTACTACACATTAATGAATGTGTAGATGTGCCCTGTATGTCATGTTTTCAAGTTGGTCCAACAATTTTTCATCTTTGCTTTCTTCTAGTCCTGGGACATTATTCTCCTGTCATTTCTTCCAATGTAAATAAGGAAAAAATCCATGGAAATTTGGAAAGTTAGCTGAGTGTAAAACTGATATAAATGAGAAGAGAGTTGGGCTTGTGGACTATATTGCTTTTAATTCATTCTACCCATATCTGAAGAATTACCTCTAAAACTCTTAACATTCATTTGCACATTGCATATGTTCATAAGTGTGTTCATTCATTTGTTTCTTCCTTCCATGAGGCTGGGAGGATGGCTCAGTGAGAGGGAAAACTGCTTTGGAAAGATAGAGTTCTTCATGCCCAGTAACTTTTCCACATCTTGCATTTAATATTTGTTAGATTAAGTGGATCAATAATAGTGGGATAATTTCTGCTTCAATGGAGATAAGTGCCAGGGCCATCTTCTCCTCTGGTATCAAAGAGTCACTAAGTAATGTTTTTTCTCTGACTAAAGTTTGAGGGTCCTAAAAAGGGCCTTTGCCTGCATGGTGAACCACTGAATAATACTGAATTCCTGTAAAGAAAAAACCCCCAAACATTTCCTATTCCCTAGAGAGCTCAAACTTCAGGCTCAGGTTTAGCAAAACACATATACATTGGTTTTTGGAATGTCATGAATCTGAGAGAGAAAAGTGAGGTCATTTCATTGAGATCACTGCCGAGTTTAAACATGGCAAAAGTTCCTGGGGCACGGTGGATAGAGAGTTCTGCTGTAGCTCAGCCAGGTACTTATGCACTCACCTGACTTTAAGTGTGTAAGTCGTTCCTTGGAAGCCAATGCAATTACTTGTGTGCTTAAACTTAGCCATGTCCTTTAGTATTTGTTGAGCTCAGGTCTAAAGGCTTACTGAAGTTAGTGGGAGTCTTTCAATTTATTTCCATGTGTTTTTAAGTTAGGGGAAACCAAGTGAAGGAATGAAATTCCTTTTTTAAAGATAAGTCAATTAGTTTAATAATTTCTAGGGAGAGGATGGAAAGAAAGAGGAATTTCTCGTGTTAAGGGTTTACAATGTGCTGATATTGGTGCATGTTTCTTTCCTTGAGATGGAGCTCTGCATAGGTAATGAACGCATGCTTGCATTTCAGAGGTTATTAGGCATTACAGTCTATTAAGAAGTAGCCTAGGACATTTAGCCTGTTAAGATATCATAGCTTCAGCTTGGTGGAAGCGTGTGAGCTTATTTCCTTTTGGTAGGTTCCTTTTTGCAAGAAAACATCTCTTTAAGGCGGTGATTATTAACCAGGGTGCCTCCAGATCCTTCCAGTGGTACCACGAGGTGTGAGGAAATAAGCAGATACGCACAGGCTCAGGCTTGTCCCTTCCTGGCTGATCCCTCACCTCCATTTCTAGGCCTCTCTGCAAGGAGGTAATCACTGTGATAATATAAATTAGTTTTTTGAAATTGGGTGCCACTCAATTCACAAAAGTTATGCAGGTGTGCCCTAAGTCCAATGATGGGTGCCTTGAGTCCAAAAAGATTGAGAACTGTGCTAAGGTATACAAAACTTTACTAGACATCTTTTGGATTAGTAACTGTGAAATATTCTCTCACTGCCCAGTAGGAAGAGAAAGAGTGAACTGAACCCTGTTAACTTCATTTACCAGAATAGCCTCATTATGGTAAATGGGAGCATCTGGGCGAGTAAGGCAACATCTGATCTTCTATGAAGTGCAAAACAGTATCTTGTGTACAGGCATCATGATGCACATAAAGAATGGTAGAAAAGGCTGAGCTTAACAGTTTTCCTTCAGAAAATGTAGTTTTGTTAATGTATTATGTTTCTTGGCAACATTTATCTTATTAAAATTAATATAACATTACATTCTTGCACTTGCCTGTCTGCCTGTATCCATCTATTGTCTCTTTTTTAAACTTACTTGGAAAGCGCTCCCAAAAAGGGGCCATCTTTTTGTTCTGTGTTTGCACAGTGACTAGCAGAATGGGGTCCTGGCCCACGCTTAGGGTATCTAGGTGCTACAGCAACAACAACAACAATAATGATTTGACATTTTTCAAACCTGGATATTTTTACCTTACCAAAATGGCATTATCAAGAATAAATATTTCAAAGTTTCCAAATAGGAAGGTTTCTGAATTTCCATCCTTTCAGATATTTCCATTTTTTGTCTGATTTGGCATTAAAGTACATTTCAAAAGTTGAAATTCCTGTGGCATTGAAATTTCATGTTTTGTCCAGCTTTACTCTTCACTGAGCCTGGATCTTGTTAAGAAGCACTTTTTCAAAATGACTTCAGCGTTTAAAAACTGTGACCTCTATGTCATGGTATCAGTTTTTATGTCCCGTTGATGATATAACTCTTTGAAAGTTCAGCATATTAGCCATTATACAATATGACCTAATTAATCCCACCAGCACCTCTGTCCAATAAGCATTATTATCCCTTTATGCAGAAGAGAAATCTAGATAGCTGTGTGATTTGCCAAAGGTGATGTAAGAGTCACTATGAGACCGACTGTTCAAACCAAGGTGGTACTAAATCAGTCCTATGTTCAGACCATAATTTTACTTCAATTAAATTATAGTGGGAAACCACCCAGAGTGACTTAGTGGGTAAAAAGGGGATTTTTTGGTGGATGGTTAAAGGTAAGCTGGAAGGATTTAACATGATGCTTTAATTCTGACTCTTCCCTAATTATATTTCTGCCCTACTTACACTTTTTTTGAGCTCTTCCAATGCTAACCTTTAGCTCAAATAGTGTAAATTGGCATAAATCAAGCAAGGCCCAGTAGTGCACATGCTTATATAAAATATTTACCCTGAGTGCGACTGCTTTACATTGGAAGCTATCTTCCAGTTTAAATATGGCTTGTAACAGGGTCTCTTCTAGTCCCCATTACAAAGAAAGGGAAAAGGGGAAGGGCCTTTTAAGAGGGGCAACATGGAGGCTTCACTCTCATAGGGATATAAGGGAAAAGCTTCCAGCAGGTACAGAGGTGCTCCAGTAGTTAGAAGACTGGACCCAGAATATAGATACTGCTGGCATGTCTACATGTGCAATTAATGCGCCTGCATTTTTAAAAGCTCATTAAAGTGCTCCATGTGCCCCCATCAGGAACAAATTGAGCCCAACAGGAGTAGCCCAGTCCAGGGCTACTTCTGTTCTGCTCTGCCCCCCTGCAGCAGTCAGGGGCAGCTCCAGGCTCCCCTGGGTGCAGCCTCCAGGCTGGCAGAGAGCATGGCTTAGCCCTGAGCTCCAGTGTGTGGGGGGAATTTGACCTGGCTCACTGGGCAGCTCCATCTCAGCTGCATTACTTTCATTTTCAGGTAGCAAATTTATTTGCGATTAGAGCTAATTACTGCACAGTAAGTGTCTACATGTATAGATGTGGATGCTCACTGAACAGTAAACTGCTCTACTGTGCAGTAAAGCATCTCATGTAGACACTCCCAGTAGGTGTAATTGTTCCAAGGGGATTGGTAGAAAACCCAGAGGGCATTGTGAGGGATAGGCTGTTAAAAAGCCAGAGGCACGCAGAAGGAAACCTGGAGGTGGTTTGGCTGTGAGTGGTGTTTTGCCTGGGTAAGCAAGGCTTTCTTTCTTAGTGACCTGTTCACTGGCTATTAACATCAAGATGTGGCAAGTGAGTCAGGTGGTTTGTGTGAGGACCATAAGGACTGCATCTTACTGAAAAAATGGTCAAAAACTGTATTACATTTAGCCCAACATTTGCAGGGACCCTGCTCCAGTTTCTGAACAGATGAACCCAGCTCATCTAAACAGTCTATCTAGTAGGCCTGTGCGAATAGGGAAGTATTTGATTTGGATTTGGATTTTGCCAATTTGGAGGATAGTGATTCAATTTAGAGATTTGGATCATTGTCCCGAATTGATTCGGCCAAATCGACTTTGGAAGGTTCGGCGCTGATTCAGAGAGATTCGGAGATAGACTATAATGGGGAATCACTGAAATACCTATAACTTTGTCAGTTTTTGGCAGATTTGGATAAAATGTGCAGGGTTGGTAGCCCCTCATGAGAGCATGAAGCTTGAAAAGTTTCAAGGAGATAGGTATAGGGGTTTATGGGAAACTGTACCTCAAACTGCTGAAAGCAAAACTCATGTCAGGTGTGTGTGTTAAGGCAAATTTGGATTAAAACAGCAGGGATAGTAACCCCTTCTTAGGGCACAAGACCTGCCAAGTTTCAAGGAGACAGGTATAGGGGTTTCTGCGAAACTGCACCTCAAGGCACTGACAAGCAAACCTTGTGACGTGTGTGTGTGTGTGTGTGTGTGTGTGTGTGTGTGTACAGCGGGGTGAAAACTGCAGGGAGGGTAGCCTCTGCTGAAGCCATGAAGCTTGCCAAGTTTCAAGGAGATAGGTGCAGGGGTTTCTAGGAAACTGCACCTCAGGCTGCTGATGAGCAAAACTCATGACATGTGTGACTGTGTGTGTTAAAGTGCAGCAGGGTAAAAACTGCAGGGATGGTAGCCCCTGTTCTCACCCTCACAACTCCACTGCAACCAACAAGCCTCAGGCCTCTCAAAGATATTAGGGGTTTGGGCTTTCCCCAGACAGGACTGTACATGCGTTTGGTGGCTGGAGGTTATGGTGCCTCCTACCCACCTTTCACCAGGGAGATCCTTGGTCCTGGCATTTCCTGGGGCTGCTGCACCGCTGGCAGTCCCACCAGGCCTCCAGACTCTGGTAGGGTGCAGTTTTAGTGGTCATGCCCAGGACCTGGGACCACCTCCTTCCCCATAGACCCATTTTATACCTCCAAATTTGTTTTGGCATGGGAGCTCAGCAGGGACAAGTTCTTCCCCTATTGGCTGGTGATGCAGTGAGTGCCCCCTCCAGCTCTGAGAGTGGAGCATTAAATGGTTTAGATAAAAAGAAGAAAAGGAAATAGTGTGGATGGGGTGAGGAGGGTGGCACTAAATTCCATCTGCAGGTGGAGCTTGGGGAACCCCAGCAGCGAGCGGTTCTCTTTCAAGAACACTAGCTGATGTACCAAACCAGGATCTGAGGAGGTGTTGTTGGGTGTTACAACATCCCTTCTCACTTGCAACATTGGTTGGTGGATAGGACAGGTGTTCCCGGGCAACTGTGGCCAGATCCTGCCACATCTGGCTGCGGGTTGCCCAATAGGTCAAAGGGTAACAGTCCAGTGGCTCCACATCCTCGGTGAGATAGGTAGCCACCAAAGCCTCAGCACTACCTGCCCGAGGCTTGGGTCTGGTGCATCTGGACCCCAACATTGAAGCCATGCCCTTGGACCACATTGGCAGCAGCTGGTATGGAGGAGACTGGCTGGTGCTGGTGCTGGGAGTGCTGGCATGGGAAAGTGGATCTGCCTCTTCCATGTCCCCTTGCCTCTACCCTTCTGCCTCCCTGACTCTGTTCACCAGCACTTCCATTCAGTGATCGAGAGTTTTGGTGCTTTCAGTGCACATGCTCTGCTTCACCCTTGGGTCGCACATGCCCGCCAGGTGGACCGTACTGGATCGCAACAGATCCAGCCATTTTTTGATGTCCTCCTTCAGCGGACATTCCCTCACTACAGGGATCATCTGGCTAAGGAGGGCATCACTAGCGCTGAGGGTCTTAGTGGCCTCAAGGAAGGGCAAGAGGACCACCAAGATCTGGTAGACGGTATCCCGCTCCACTATAAGGGGACCGCTGATCCTAATCTCCCTGAGCAAGGCCATCTCATGGATGGCCTTCTGTTGCTCCACCAGCCTTTCTAGCATCAGGTATGTGGAGTTCCACTGGGTCTCCACATCCTGCATAATTTTGTGCTGTGGGATGCTCAGCTCTGCCTGTTTCTCCTACAGCATCTTGCCTGCCTTGATGCTCTGGTGGAAGTAACCCGCCACCTTCCTGCATTTTGAAATCAGCTGGGTGGTAGTGACAGCACCATCACCAGCAGCCCTGTCCCCTTCCAAGGCGTCCCTGACTATGAGGTGCTGCTTGTGTGCCACACAGCGGATGCCAACAAAGTCGCATCACGGACCACACTGACCATATTGGCCCTATTGTTGGTGACCATGAACCCATGGATGAACTCACCCTGCCCAATGAGCCACCCCTGCACCGTGTGGTTCATGGCCACCATGATCTCTCTTGCCATGTAGGACTCATCCATCACCTTGGCTTGAAGGAGAGCCCAGCGATGGCCTGACTGATTGTACGAGTGCCTTGTGAGGGAGAGGTAGGTGTGATCTCCACCCTGGCTGCCCCAGATGTCTGAGGTGAAATGCAAGGCTACCTGTGGTCCTGCTTTGTGCAGGTTCTCCCTCAAGTACTCCCTGAATACCTCATACAGGGAGGGCACCACCATCCTGCTAGTGCATGTGGGCACTTGGTAGGATGGGGCCACGAGTTCCATGAGCTGCCTGAACCCTGGCCGCTCAACTAAGGAGAAGAGCTAGCCATCCAGAGCAAGCATCTCCCCAGTGCTCTGGGTGACCTCTCTTACCCTTGCAATGCACCCCGCTTTGTCTGTGGCTTTTCCCCACTGCTCCAGGGTGGCCTGCCTCTGCTTTGGGGGGATGGGGGCTTTGGAGCAAGAGGGGGACTTCTCTTTGGGCATGCTTCCACTGGTTCCAGGCTAAGGAGGAAGAAGGGCAAGGGGGTGCTACCTCCTGAGATTCAGCAGCATCGCTGTGGTGGTGAAGTGTTTCACCTCCTTGCCCCGGCTGATCTACCTTTGGCAGTGCTGGCAGAAAGCAAACCTGGGATCATCTGCCAGCTCAAAATGCTCCCACACTACATTATCCCTCATTTTTGGGTTGAGGGTGGGGATCCTGCCTTATACCCCTCCTCAGGAGGCTGAGGCACAACAACAGGAGGAGCTGACTCATCTGAGACACTTGCCTCCTCAACCTCAACCTCCTCCAAGGTGCTTTCCAGAGAAGGAGACCTGGCTCTAGGGGAACTTTGAAGGGTGTGGATCACAAATTCAGATTCCCCCTCATTCTCCAGAATTTCTTTTGCTAGGGTGCTCAGGTCCCCTGCTTCTAGATCTAGCTCCTCCTCTGGTACTGGGAGGCTCATGCTGGGAGATGAAATTGGGGTGGAGGAGACTGTCATTCTGCTGTTGGTGGCAATTTCTGGTGTTAGGGGAGGTGGTGCAGGTGCAGGGACAGGTACTGCTTCCACCTCCTTCCTCCCACTGACAGCAGAAGACTCACCACTGCCAGGAAAGAGGGTGCATCTATGTTTTTTGGGGCGGGGTGGGACTTGCAGCTCTAGTTCTCCCCCTACCCCATCTAGCCCATCTCCCTCCCCTGGCAGAAGACCTGGCACCTGTCTTTCCAGCATGCTTCATATTAATCTTTCCTGTGCTGGAAAATGTGTCTATGTGTGTGTGCAGCTGTAATATCTCTACATTTCTCTCTATGTGTAACTCACTAATAATATCTCTTCTTCTCTGATTACTGCATATGTCTGACTTCTTCTGTGTTGTGTTTACTGTATGTGTGTGTAATTAATAATAGTAATATCTCTTCTTCTTCTCTGTGTATGTGAGTGTGTGTAATGTATGTGCTTTCCTGCACAGTGATGAATCACACTGCCAGGGAAAACACAGCTTTCTTTTTAAAAAGTGTGTGTGTGGGTGGGAGGATGGGGACAAAAACAAATAAGAGGTTTTTGGGGAAAGAATAAGTTAAAAAAAATGGATTGGATGGGGATAAGTAGAGGGATTCTAGGCAAGGGTAATTAGTAAACTATATCCGATCCTTTCCAAGAACAGAAACTAGCAGGAGATTGACTAGGAAGCCAAGCCAGTCCAGTCCTTTTCAGATGCTGTCACTTAGGCAGAAACAGCTCACAAAAGGGACAGAAAGGCTGCAGACAGAGGCTTATATGTTGTTTCTACATCCCTCCCCCAGAGCACTGTGGTTGGAAGGGGACTCAGGGAAAGATCACAGTCACTGGCTAGCTACAGATGTAAGTCTCCCCCCCCCCGGCTCCCCCTCCCTCTTCTCAGTTGAGCTTCCCCTGAAAGACTGCCTTCTGAATCTCTGAATCTCTGAATCTTTATCCAAACCTTTTCTGAATCAATTTGGAGGCTCAGAATTGATTTGGCATTTTTTTCCCCTCCTGATTCAATTTGGATTCGGTGATTTGGCCTCCAAATTGGGCTGAATCTTCTCTGAATTGAATCGGAGACCGAAGCTTTGCACAGCCCTACTATCTAGCCTCTCTATTCCCTGATACTATTCAGTCACCAGGAAATGAAACATCTCCTTTGCCTAAGAAATGGGATTTCATCAATAGCCTAGAACATTTGTTCTTTTTTCTGCTGTGAGGTGTTAATAAGGCTTATATTTTTCAAGACTTCCCTGTCTTGAACAATATTAAAACCAATATTGGTAATAGATGCCTAGTCTGAATAACCCTACTCTCAAACTAGGTATCAAAAACTTTATTTCATTTTAGAATTAATTCAATTAGACATTCTTACTGTGGTCTGTCTTAAGTAAAGATATGTCAGTTCAAGGAGGTAGCTTCTGAAATGACGAAGTAAAGAACATAACAGGTGGTAAAAAGTATTATATTTGGCCCTGCAGAGATGCAAAAATTAGAGTGGCAAGGATTCTTCCATTTTGTTCCAGGGGGAAAAACAAGACATTTTGCCATTTCCTTGACAGGCCCTTTCACCATAGCTGCTCTGAGGCAGGATTAGAAGATTCCTGTAGACAAGGGTTTTTACCAATGCAGAAAGAGGAAGTGGGCCAGAGATTAAATAGTTTTTGGCATTTTCTTGTAAGGCAAGAAGAACAATTGAAGACGGGCAACCCAAAGGAGGGATGGGGAATATTAGATGTTTGCCACTTCTCCTGAGCATGAACAAAGGAGTAAGGACCAGGACTGAAAGCTCTTTGAATGAATCCTTTTTATGACAGCTCCTAGGCAGCAGGCCTCAACTACTGACTCCAGCACCAGCTCTAGCATCAATCACCAAATGCCTGCAAATTCTCCCTAACACAGCCACACCCTACAGCTAATGCAGCCTCAAAAACTCATGGACTCAGTGGTCCATAGAAACCTTATGAACTAGAATAGGCAAATAGGCTCTGTGCATTCCACTGTGGAGACTGTGCACAGGTGGTTACAATGCAGTCTACCCATCCAAGGAAGAGGAAGGAAATCATGAGGCTCATGCCTCGCAACGAGTTCCACAACTAGTGAGGCAATTTTATTTCCATTATGTATTTCCATTTGTGTATTGTTTCACTTTTCAAATGTTTATGCATTGGGGACCAGCTACTAGGACATCCACCAAGGATTCCTCTGTTTACAGAAAATACTTTTATTTTCGTTATTAGACTGGTCTGATTGCAAAATGCCTTGATATATGAGTGGCTGGTAAAGAAGGAAGAAACAGAAAGTGGTATCCAAAAAAGTTCTAAAATGTCAAAAACACTTAAAATCCCTAACAGCCCCATACTCCACACAAAAAACAGTATCAGTTACACAATATAAAATCAGCTAATAGCAATGACATTAAAATGTGTACCACAATGGTATGCAATATTTCCTCCTCATAGTGGAATGTTCCCTCCTCTCTTTGCTGCCTTACCTTGACAGGCAAGGAATGTGGGTGCACAAGGATCTCTCTTATTTCCCTTGCTCATCTTCCTTTAGCCACAATGATAACAGGGACACTTCCTAATTGCTAATATGAGGCCTGAAAGCTAGCAATGTCTTGAATCAATTCTATCTAAAAAGTCTCATCCATCTCTTTACAGATATTGTATGGGGCCTAGCTTGGCACAATAATGTGGGTGAAATTAGGTGTATTAGCATACATAGGTCTTCTAGCAGCATCTTCTTGCTTTTGATCCATGCAATGTGTACAGCACCAGAATTCTGCAATTGTTGTGTTCCAACTGCTGTGTTGTAGAATCAGAGAATCAGAGAAAATGAGGGTTGGACGGGACCTCAGGAGGTCATTTAGTCCAACTCCCTGCTCAAAGCAGGCCCATTCCCAACTAGATGATCTCAGCCAAAGCTTTGTCTAGCTGTGTCTTAAAAACCTCCAAGGATGGAGATTCCACAGCCTCTCTGGGTAACCTATTTCAGTGTTTTACTACCCTCCTAGTGAGAAAATTCTTCCTAATATCTAACCTAAACTTCGTTTGCTGCAACTTGAGCAGTATCTGTCATCTGCCACCACTGAGAACAGTCTAGCTCCATCCTCTTTTCAATCCCACTTCAGGTAGTTAAAGGCTGCTATTTAAAGGCTTCTCAGTCTTCCCTTCTCTAGACTATATAAACCCAGTTCTCTCAGCCTCTCCATGTAAGTCATGTCCCTGAGCCCCCTCACCATTTTTGTTGCCCTCCTCTGGACTCTCTCCAACTTGCCCACATCCTTTCTGCAGTGGGAGGCCCAAAACTGAACATAGTACTCCAGATGTGGCCTCACCAGTGTTGAATGGAAGGGAATAATCACTTCCCCTGACCTGGCAGCAACACACCTACCAGTTCAGGCCTTCTTGGCAATAAGGGCACACTACTGGCTCATATTCAGCTTATTGTCCACTATAATGCCCAGTTCCTTTTCTGGAGAGCTGCTGCCCAGCCAGTTAGCCTCCAGTCTGTACCAGCCTGTACCAGTGCATGGGATTGTTCTGTCCTAAGTGCAGGACTTTGCACTTGTCCTTACGGAACCTCAGGAGATTTCTTTTGGCCCAATCCTCCAATTTGTCTGAATCCTAGCCCTACCCTCTAGCGTATCTACTAGGGCTGTGTGAAGCTTCAGTCTGTGATTCAATTCAGTGGAGATTCAGCCCAATTTGATGGCTGAATCTCCACATCTGAATCTATTCAGAGAGATTCGGAAAGATTAGGTGATTTGGACATAGACACAGCTTTAAACGTTTTTTCTACATACCTCAAGGTACCAGACGGCTCATGAATGCTGCCATGGTGGCACAGAGGGAGCATTCCGCAGGAGCACGGGAGGCTCCCCAGCATGCTTAGCAGCAGACCTGGAAGTGGACCAGAAGCCACAGTCCAGAAGTACTTCTGGTCCACTTCTGGGTTTGCTGCTGAGCACGTGGGGGGCTCCCCGCGCTCCTGTTGGATGTTCCATCTGCCCAGTATCACAGAGTTCACGAGCCATGCCTGGTACCTCAAGGTATGTATAAAAAACACTTAAACCTGTGTCTGTGGCTGACTTGCTGATTCTCCAAATCAGCATCAAATCTTCAGTTTCGGATTTGGCCAAATCGAATTGGGGACAGTGATCCAAATCAACAAATGGAATCACTGTCCCCGACTTGGGCTGAATCTGAATTGAATATGGTGAGTTTTGCACACCCTTAGTATCTACTACTCCCCCCAGCTTGGTGTCATGGCAAACTTGCTGAGGGTGCACTCTGTGCCATGTTCTAGGTTGCTGATGAAGAAATTGAACAAAACTGGCACCAGAACCAACCCCTGGGGCAATCCATGTGACACCAGCTACCAACTAGACATTGAACCATTGATTACTACCCTCTGAGCCTGATGCTCCAGCCAGCTTTCTATTCACCTTACACTACATTCATCCAGCTTGTACTTCCTTAGCTTGCCTGCAAGAATGTTGTGGGAGACTATCAAAAGCCTTGCTAAAATCAAGATACATCACATCCACTGGTCTCCCCACATCCAGAGGTCCAGTTATCTCATTATAAAAGGCAATCAGGTTGGTTGACCCTGGTGAATCTAAGCTCACTGTTCGTAATCACCTTTTGCTCCTCCATATGCTTAGAAATGGATTTCTTGAGGATCTACTCCATGATTTTTCCAGGGACTGAGGTGAAGCTGACTGGTCTGTAGTTCCCTGAATCCTCCTTCTTCCCTTTCTTAAATATGGGCACTATGTTTGCCCTTTTCCAGTCATCTGGGACCTCTCCTGATCTCCATGAGTTTTCAAAGGTGATGGCCAGTGGGTCTGCAATCACATCAGCCAACTCACTCAGCACCCTCAGTTGCATCCTATCTGGTCCCACGGACTCTGATCATCTCCTCCCCAAACTGTGCTGCCAGGTGTAGTAGTCTGGGAGCTGACCTTGCTTGTGAAGACTGAGGTGAAAAAGGCATTGAGCACTTCAGCCTTTACTGCATCCTCTGTCACAAGGTTGCCTCCCCCCGTTCAGTAAGGGACCCACACTTTCCCTGATTCTTCTCTTGCTACTGACATACTTGTAGAAACCCTTCTTGTTACCCTTCATATCCCTTGCTAGCTGCAACTCCAACTGTGGTTTGGCCTTCCTGACTTCATCCCTGTATGCCTGAACTATGCTCTTATACTTTTCCCTAGTTGGTTGTTCAAGTTTCCACTTCTTATAAGCTTCCTTTTTGTGATTTAGTTTACTGAAGAATTCCCTGCTAAGCCAAGCTTCTGACATATTTGCTAGTCTTCCTGCGCATTGGGATGGTTTGTTCCTGCAATCTCAGAAAGGTTTCTTTAAAGTATAGCCAGCTCTCTAGGACTCCTCTCCCCTTCAGACTGGCTTCCTAGGGGATTCTGCCCATGAGTTCCCTGAGTGAGACCAAGTCTGCTTTTCTGAAGTCCAGGGTCCTTAGTCTGCTGTTCTCCATCCTTCCTTTCCTCAGGATCCTGAACTCAATCATCTTGTGGTTACTGCTGCTCAAGTTGCCATCCACTACTACATTCCTTACCAATCCTTCCCTGTTTGTGAGCAGCAGGTCAAGAACAGCATGGCCCCTAATTGGTCACTTCAGCACCTGTACCAAGAAGTTGTCCGCAATACTCTCCAAAAACTTCTTCCTGGATTGCCTGTGCACTGCTGTATTGCCCTCCCAACAGATGTCAGGGTGATTGAAGTCCCCTATGAGAACCAAGGCTTTTGATTGGGAAATTTCTGTTAGCTGTTTGAAGAAAGCTTCATCTACCACATCCTCCTGGTCTGGTGGTCTATAGCAGACCCTCATCACGACATCATCCTTGTTGCTCTCCCCTTTGACCCTAACCCAGAGACTTTCAACAGACCTATCTCTAGTTTCATACTAATGCATTGAGCAATCATATGGCTCTTTTATATAAAGTGCTACTCCTCATCCTCTTCTGCCCTGCCTGTCCTTCCTGAACTGTTTGTGCCCATGCATGACAGTGCTCCAGGCATGCAAGCTCCCACCAAGTCTCTGTTATTCCAATCACGTCATAGTTCTGTGACTGTGCGAGGACTTCCAATTCTTCCTGCTTGTTTCCCAGGATCTGTATGGCTCTGTTTACAGGCACCTAAGGTAACCCTGATTTCTCAGGAAGTATGAGAATACCTTTTCTCTTGCTCCCTCCTATTGGTCTTCCTCCAAGGCACGTACTTACCTTAGGGCTTGGTTTCCATCACCCGGCAAACCTAGTTTAGAGCACTCCTCACTAACTTAGTGAGGAGTGCTCTAAACTAGGCATCTGTCTGTGAAGATACTCTTTCCTCTCTTCGTCAGGTGGATCTCATCTCTTCCCAGCAATCCTTCTTCTTGGAACAACATCCCATGGTCAAACAAGCCAGAACCCTGCTGGCAACAGCACTTGCAGAACCAGGCATTGATCTGCAGGATGTACCTGCTCCTGCCTGGGCCCTTTCCCTTGACCAGAAGGATCAAAGAAAACATGGCCTGAGCCCCCATCGCCTTCACCTTTGCACCTAGAGCCCTGTAGTCATTTTTGATCTGCTCAGGGTCTCCCCTGGCAGTATCAGTTCTGCCCACATGGATGAGCAGCATGGGGTAGTAGTCAGAGGGCTAGATGAATCTTGGTAGTCCCTCTGTGACATCTCAGATCTGGGCTCTGGGCAAGCAGTGGACTTCCCAAGACAACTGGTCAGGTCAGCGCTCTGCCCAGAGTCCCTATTCCTCTTTGCTCTTCCCTTCCTTTCTACTCTCTGAATTCAACAGGAGGAGAAAGGAGGGGAGGAGCAGCCAGGAGCATTGTGTAGCCCTGTTTTCATGCTGCTCCTAAGGCTGTGTGCCACTGCTGCTTCTCCCATCTCCTCCTTTTTCTGCTGCTAAATTCAGCTTGGTGGGGGAGGGGGTGGAGAGAGAGAGCAAAAAGCAGCAGGCTTTGGAGCTGCTTGACAGCAGGGACTCTGGGCAGACCCTCCACTGGTGAGCTCACAGTTCACAGAACATGCAGAGCAAGCGCTAGCAGGAGCTGCTGAGAGCTCACTGGCATCCAGGATCACAGTGAGAGGCTGCAGCCACTTCCTCTTCAGCTGGGTGGCAAATGTACAATGAGCTGTTTTCACTGTGCATATGTGTGGTTGCACCCCCGCCTCCACAATCCTGGATCTGTTCATGGCTACTCCTCTGCCTTGGCTGCTAGAGCCACTGCAGTGAAAGTGCAAAGTATATATAGCAGGGGGGAAGTAGGGGGAGTCATGTCCCTGCCTCTCTTTTAGCATCCCCCTTAGGCAGTGCCCAGGGCTAGTCCCCTACTCACACACCTGTAGTTCCACTACTGGCATTCACTCAGGAAGCATGAGATTGAGGTTCTAGGTCACCTTCCCCCAAGAGCAGATTTGAGCCTACAAAGTGCTTTAAGAACCAGGCCACAGGTTAGGTATTGCCCAGGTGCCTCTTCCATGCTCTTTGGAGCCATGGTCCATGAGTAGTTAAAAGGGAGAGATATGTGGGGCCAAAAGGAGTTCAAGAAGAACTGTGCCTCAGTGAGAAATAAGTATCCTGTCTTGGATGGGCAGGCTCCCTAGGTTCTAGCCTGGGTCTTCATTCCTAATCGGGAAGAAACTTCTGCACTGCTCTCTGTCCATTTTATCTGATGAACAGTAAATGCAAAGCTCAGTGGGTCAGCTTCAAAAGGTGGGCTGGAGCAAGGTCTGTAATATGCTTAATGTGTGACCTTGTAGTTACAGCACTTTGCTAGGGAGCTTGAGATGCAGATTCAAATGTCTATTGAGTGAGGGGGACCTAAAACTTGGGTCTCCTACTGCCTGGCCAGGTGTCCTAGCCACTAGGCTTTGGGGCCAAAACTTGACATGCTCCTCCTCCTTGCCAATTTTGCTACTAGCAGGCATGCAGAACAATTCTCTTTCATCACCAGGCAAAATATAATTCAAAACTGTATGTAAGTGCCAAAACCAGCAGTTATGTGGCTTCATACATTAAATGGACGGAATTCTGCTTCAGATATTCTTAGCACCTTGGAGTGATGAACCTTGCCAGTGCATCCCAAATTGGTGCTCATTAACTTGTCTCTGTAATCCACTCAATACAGCAGAATAATGGAGTAGTACCATTTGCAGTTTTCATATTCACTTAGTCTTTCTGACAGGCTTGTTCTTGTTCCTCAGTGCTATCTCTATCGCTGTCTGGGTGACACCAGACCACTTTGGGAAGCCAAGTCCCTCAAATCCAGCCACTATTTCAGCCACATTATATATACTTCTCTCTCTTGAGCAAGCCATAACATCAGTTGACTCATAAACATCTACCAGTACAACACTGTGTGTTGATGCCAACACCAAATTGTTTATCCATGGAGCTGTAAGCCAGTTTCCAGATGACAGGAGTTGCCTGCTTCCTTAGTTTGAATGTTTTGGAATTGAAGGATTGGGGCAAGCTTCTCACATGTTTCCATTAAGATCTACTTCATTTTGCAGAAGTTCTGTAGCTACTGATGGTAATCCCAGTAGGGATCTGCCTGATCATACTATTTGAGTATGCTATTCCATTTGTCCTGCACCAACCAGAATGTAAAAAATTCATAGCCATTACAGAGGAAGACTGGTATCTTCAGTCTGCCCTGGACAAATTGCTCTTCCATGGCTCAGGAACTGCTGCTGAAATGTCATTCATCCTCTCACAAAATCTCTACTCGGGTAAAAATATTTCTGATTCACTGCTGGCTTAAATGGAGGTAGCTCCATGAAACTTACTGGGGCTTGGAACCTTTAAGCCAGTTCTGAACTTGGCCCATTATGTTTTAAATAGTTTGCCATGCTTTGGACAACTGGCCTTATACCCTGTCGTATAAGGACCACATCAATACAGTTGCTAGGATTGCTGCAGCTCTGGTTTTATGGATTGAAATACAATAACCCACTGGTCTCTCTGGACAGCTGTAACCTCTTAAACTAGGGTTGGACTGAATAGCTTAAATGACTTGACTAGCTGCCAGAACGCCCAAAGCAAAAGGTTGCCAATGAAATGATAAGCAAGTATTTGCCCCTGATTCTGGGGTCCATTGGAACTGCAGGTGAGTATTAACTTTTTGGATGGTATCACTTAAATGATCCTGGCCAAATTCTGGTGAGCTGCTAGGCACAAATCGTTTGTTAGGCTGGAGCCTGAGGATGCAGTCCCAGGCCTAAAATGTTTCCATATCTAGATACCAGAAAAGCACTTCAGAGAGACACTGGCACGGCAAGTGACAGAATGAAATAGTGTGAGGCAGGAACTAAAAACAGGAAGTGCAAGAGCTACCTGACATCTGTTTAAATGATCAATTGGACATTTTGGAACCTAAAAATATATTCAAGTTTTGATATCAGTTTGAGCTGGTCCTTACCCTATTTGCACTGATATATGCTTTCCCTGCTCCAATCTAATGGTTGTCACACCCAGCCAAGACTCTTAGGTTTTCTATTTTCCTATCATAACTGTAGTAACTCTGGCATCAACAGACGTGCTACCTCTACAGCTCTCTTATGTTTATGCTGTTTGCAGCAACTTTTAGCTAGACTTGGATGAAAGTAGCGCAGACCATTACTTCTCTCAGCCTCCTCTGAGCTAACAGACTGATCAGGTAATTTGCATTCACCCATCCTGGTCCCCCGAAGATGACAAGCACTGGAATGTTTCCTCTCCCATCTGTGTAAATGTGAATTTTCCAAGGTTCTTCTTTCCCTAATTAGGAAGAAACAATCTCCCAGAATACTGTGAAAGCATGTTCTTCCTTTCCAGAATCCACCAGAAATGATATTAGGTTAATGTCTAAGCAACAGTATAGAGTAATCAGGTTTAGATTCCCCTCTTTGATCTCATAAGGGACATTACTATATATTTTGATCTCACTGAGCACACTAGAGACTTTAATACTAGCTGTCCATCTCAGTTTATGGATCAAGTTTTGTCCAGTCTCTGTCCCCAGAGGCAGCTGCTATCCTCATTGTTACCAAGAAGAACATTTGCCATCTGTTATCAAGGGTCTGAAACCTTAGCTAGCAGCTACCCCCATGGATGTTTTAATTGCTTGTAAAATAACACTGACATACCAGCTGCAGTGCAGATGAAGTACAAATACAGGCACACTTGCAAAAACGTACGTGTTTGTGTGCATGCACACATGTGCAGGTGCATGTCTGAAGAAACATTTCACCTTATTCCCACAGTGATGTGTTTTACATTAGTCAGTCAGACCTGCTGATGTGCAAGTAAAGTCTTGCATGAATCCTGTAAAGTTCTTCCTAGAGCAAACTTGGACAGGCTGGCTGTGCTGTGCATACTTAGCAAGTATGATAATATGCATATTCCATTCAAGAATCTCCTTGCTAGAAGTCTGTGTAATTCACTCCTCCCAGAACACCAGATTATAGTTGCAACAGAAGCTCTTTCTTATGTGTTATACACCCTGTACATTATGGAGGCTACTTTATTTCTTTGTCATCTAGGTGTACATGAAGTGGCATGTAGTACTTTCTCTATTACCACAGAGATGTTCGATTGGATTTTAGCCAGCCCCTGGATGGAAATTCAGCAGGCTGTTGGGGGAGAGAATAATACCGGTCAGAAAGAATAATAGTGTTCCCTTCTAATGACCCCCAGATAAGGAGTGACAAGGTGAGGATGGGCCCATCTGGCCACAGAGTGAGGAGCACTCTTCTCCTTCTCTGAGGTTGTCAAAAGTATACCACCAGACAACTACGTACATGCTGGGGGAAGCCAGAAAAGGAGCTGGCTGAGTCAAAGAAAGGCTTTGGGAATTACAGTAGAGCCAAAATGAAGGCTCCTTTAGCATCCTTCCAGCATGCAGAGCAGAAGCCTGGCCTTGGGGGAAAGCTGATGATAAATTTGAGAGATTTAAGGCCCTGCAGATGTCACCATGGGAAAGAGGCCATCTTGGTTTGAAATACCTCTCCCCTTCACCCAGAAGAATGCTCTCCAACCCACATGGTCTGTGATCCAGTCACTGGACTGTAACTCAGAAACTGTGGGCGCATCTACATGAGATGCTTTACTGTGCATTAGACTAAGATCATGTGCAGTAAAGTGTCACCATCTACACGTGTGCTGGATTTACTGTACATTAAATTAGAGTAATGCACTGTTTGCTAGTCCCAGCACATACAGGTACTAGTTAAATGGCATTTTAGGTAATGTGTAGTAGTGCAGGTGTAGATGCTGATCAGGAGCAATTCTGGTCCCAGTCAGCCCAGGCCACAGGGAGCTGTTGCTGCCTGGCTGAGCTCTGATGTGGGGGGAGCTGTGCTGGCTACAGGAGCAGCTGTCTCCTGGCTCTGTGCACTTTGGGGTGGGTCCTGATGTGCGTGGGGCTGGAAGACAGCTGCCCTTGCAGCTGGCACAGATCTCTTGGTGTCCGAATGTGCATGGGGCCAGGAGACAGCTGCCCCTGAAGTCAGCACAGCTCTCTTGGTCCCTTGCAAATAAGGAGTGGCCCCTATGCCCCCCACCAGCCCCTGTACTGGCACCTAGGGGGGCCTGGAACTCCCCCTGGCTGCTGCAGGGGGCAAGGCAGGGCAGGGGCAGCCTTGTTCTGGGCTGCCCCCATTGGGAGCAAATCTGCACCCTACAGGAACCACGTATAGGTGTATTCCTGGTCACAATTTACTGCACCTTATTTTACTGAGCAGTAACATTACTGTACATTAATTCCACATGTAGATGCACCCTGTTAATATTAATCCTAACTCTGGCACAGATTTGTAGTGTGACTTTGGACAAGTCACTTAACCTTTCTAGGGCAGATTATAAACTCTTTCTACAGAATGATACCATGTGGCAATGCTAGCCCACAAGATCCTGTTCCATGTGCTCCTCTCTGGAAGATGCTGAGAAGAGAGGACTAGCTATTTCCTGAGTAACCCACAATCTTCTGGGATTGTGTCTCCAAAGAAGGCCTGCTAGTTCCAGAGTTGGGTTTTATACTCTGTCATCACACTGGATTTTATGAATGTGGTCACTGAGATTGTTAGCTATATAAATTGCATACTAATTTCTTTGGTCATGTCTACCTCTAGTACAGATAGCTGTGTCTGAGAGATTAACAATCACTCTGCTATCTCAGAGCTGAGCCTATAATAATCCCTATGGGTTATAATCCTCTCGTTTCATTTTAAGCAGACAGAAGCTAATCCAGCTCTTTCTTGCTGAGGCACATCAGACAGTCTGCGTAAAATTAAATAAACTCGATTAGATTACAAGGTACTTCAAAGATACCCCACCTTGAACAATTTATGAAATGAATTTGATTTAATGGGAATCATGTGACAATAGTGAAAGAAAAATCCATCATCAGAAATAGGCTTTTCTCTTTGGGTGAAAGATCCTGGCCTAATAAAAATCCACAGCTAGTGTCTGTGACACATCCAAATCAGCAGGAGGTCTAGAATCTGTTTTGAGTTACTGCACTCCGTTTTAAAATGGCAGTTTTGTAGCTCTTTGCAAACCTTTTACTTCAGTCCAGAAAGTGGAAATATATTATGAGAAGGACCCAATATAAGGTGTTCAGGACCTACTATTACTTGAAATAAACAGCAGAACTGCCATTGACTTCAGTGACATTAGGATCATCCTTAGAAGCATATAAGCATGCACATTTTCCTATCAAGGTCTAATTAAGGTCACTTCTGAGGCAAATGCAAAAAGTGGAACTGTTTCATTGGAAAGTAATTTGCCATGACCAGCAGAAAGAAAAGGAAGATTAAAGTAAGCAAAATTCAGAAAAAAGAAAGCAGTTAATCAGATGGTTTGCTAAGAGCTATTCTGCAGTGGGCATCTTTACCTTATTTCCCCTGAGTCTGGCACCCAAGCCCAGAAGTGCACTGCAATGCGGAAGGCAATCCCCTCCCTTTTTATTACTTCTCAGTCAGCTATCAGTCTGGAATGAGACCACTTACATTAATAATGCTCCTTCCTACACAAAAATCACAGGGGCAAATTTTTATAGGTTGATGTCTAACCTGTACCCACATTATTTTCTTGTGCCACTGTGTTTTCATGCAAAAGGAGTATTGGTGCCATAGGTGTCTGTGTAGAAACAGCATATGTGCATTTTTTAGCATAACCTTAGATCCAGTCTTTGACAATTTGTCCCACTTTTTGATAATTTTTTATTTAATGTGCATTAAAGATTATTTCAGGCTCTTGATTCCTGTTTCAATGGTCCAGAGTGACACCTAATGGTACACTATCAGATTGCACACTGATTAAGCAATTGAATAAGTACACTCCCCTGTCCAGTCATTCATCAAATGTTGAGAGCAAGATAGATAAAAACATGAATTAAAGCAAACAAATCAGTTGGGTCAGATCCCAAACTGGTTCAAATAATCATACTTTCATTGAAGTCAAAGCTGTGCCAGTTAGTGATGGCAGCAGCAGCAATCCCTCAATGCAAGGATGATCTCTACCATGGCTCCTTGATGGGTCTTAGGTGCCATAAGAGTCCAATCCTTGAGCCACAGCCCCATCCACAGAAGTGACAGGTCTTTCTGCAGGGGAGAATAGGCCATAGGTTAGGATTTACCCATTTTCCTTTCTCAGTTCTCTCTTCTCTGCTTTGAGGGTGAGATGCTTTATTTCAAAACAGGCTGCTGCTTGGTTGAGGTTGTAGCACTATTGGAGAGGTTTGGCAGGCAGCTCTTCCTAGTTCTGGTTGTCAACATCCATTTCCTTGAGATAGGCCTTCAGTGTGTCTGTTTAGTATTTCCTTTGGCCACCGTGAGATCTCAGACTATTACTGAGATAGGAGTAGAGCACTTGTTTGAGAGTTGGGCATCCTCACACAATGTCCAGTTCAGTGAAATTGGTGCTTGAGGATTACTGACTCAATGCTGGTAACATTGGCTTCAGCAAGGATGCTGGCAATTGTGCAGCAATGTTCCTATTTGATATGGAGGATTTTCCAGAAGCATCATTGGTGATACCTCTCCAGGCTCTTGAGAAGATGATGGTAGGTCACCCAAGTTTCACATCTGTAGAGGAGGGTAGGGATGATAACTGCATTGTAGACCTGGATCTTGGTGCCTTTCCAGAGATCACAATGAATAAAGACATGGTGAGCAATTTCCCAAAGGAGACACTTACGTACTGGATCCTGTGCTGGATCTCCTCATCAGCATTCACTGTCTGAGACAGGTGGCTAATGAGTTGGGGGAAATGCTTGACTTCCTCCAGGGTTTTTCCCTCAGTGGTAATCCAGGGTGGGAGGGGGTCAAATTCATGGCTTGGGACAGTCTGATAGAACACTTCAGTCTTTTCCCTGTTGAGAGACAGAGGCCAAAAATTTGGTAGGCTTCTCTGAAAAGACCCAGTACAGTCTGTAGGCTTTGCTCAGTGTGCTCAAATATGGCAAAGTCAGCATGAAAATCAAGGATCATTGTCTTAAGTACTTCAATCTTTGATCGAAAACATCCCAGACTGAAGAGCCCTCCATTCATTCACTATTCTATGTCCATTCCAGAAGGAAGGTGGTCCTTAATGAGAAGCAAGATGACTGTAAAAAAAAATGGTGAACAGACCTGGGGAGATGACATATCCTTGCTTGACCCCAGTTCGGATGACAAACGGATCTGTCTCCAACTGCTGCATAGGACAGTCTCAATTATTTGGTCATGAAGAAGCCTCAGAACCTTGATGTTCTTTGGAAGACAAAGGGTAAAGAGCATAATTAAAGGCCCAATTCTGTTCTTATACCTGTGCTAACCTGATTAAGTAAATGAACCACTTGAAAATATAGTGAAGTGCAGTATATGGGGCTATATCTTACACCCATATTTTACACACATAAATGAAATAGTTGGAAGGAAATGAAATTAGAAAACTGAAATTAAATACTTCATTTTGATTTTGAATTGCTTGAATTTTTTTCCTGATGATTTCTTAAACAAATTCCTACAAAACATTTCAATTTTGATGAAATAGGATTTTACATTTGTTGTGTTGAATTTTTAAGAAGCAGCTGTACCTTATAATAACATTATTTTTAGTGGTGCAGATAAGAGAAACGTTTATTCTACCAAATGAAAAATACATCTATATGTGTCATGCAGTCTCCTTCATCTGAATTAGTGAAGGAAATTCTACATTATCTAAATACGGTTGAAACAAATATACCTTGTCTGTTGTGGTATGATGAAGATGTCTGACATTTAATATGCAGGATACAGATCATAGAGAAAGAACAAAATAAAGCAAAATAAAACAAAATAAAAGGAAGAACTTTGGGATAATTTTAAGTTGTTTATAAATAAATGAGCAGTAGATTTCCACTTCACCTTACACTTACTAGGTGTGTCTACCTGAGACACTTCATGCGCAGAAGACTAATTCTACTCTGTATTAGCGCAGTGTGCAAAACCCGTGCTAATGTGCTAATGCACAATAGAATACATCTCCTGCACATTAATGTCACCAAAACCCATTCATCTGTGCTAATGCACAGTAGCCCTGATTATGGTGCATTACTAAACTTAATGTGCTGTAATTATGGTGCAGTAATAAACATGTAGACACACCTGCTGTGTTGGGTTATTTTACATTACTGTATTTTAAAAATTTGAAATACTGTAGTTTAGTTAATGAATCAAAAAATAAATGGGAGAAATGCATTTACCAAATTATGTAATAATATACCAGGGGTTGTCAACTGAGGGTGTGCATACCTCCTAGGGTACTTGAGATGGCCCTAGGGGGTATGTGCGGGTGGGTGGGGATGAAGCGTTGCCATGCAACATCCTGTGCTGCCGTGCAGGTGCCGCTCGGCCAGCCAGACGCAGAGGGTGGGGGAAGCTTGCACACGGTGGCTGCCGCCGCTCCACATCCAACTGCGCGCCACATCCCCCACTCGGCAGCTGGAAGTACACTATTCCACGTCCAGCTGCTGGGGGTACAATGGTCTAAAAAGGTTGAAAACCCCTGTTATATGCAATGCATGATACAGTTACAGAGCAGGATAGGAAGAAAGGTAATAGGATGTAAAGAAATGTGGAAAGATCCTGGTATCAGCCAGGATAGTACATACAGGGCATATCTACATGAGATGCTTGATGGCAAAGTAGCAATTTACTGTGAAGTAAGCATGTGGCTCTACACATACACATGCTTACTTCACAGTAAATCTCCCTAATCCTGAGTAAATTTGCTACCTTCAAATGCACGTAGCAAATTTACTTCATATTAGTAATGGTGCTGTAGCACTCAGGTAGATGTCTGGATGGGAACCAAATCTGTTCCCAGTCAGCAGTCCACAAGGAGTTGTGAGATAACTCACCCTGGCAGTAGGGAGCTATGCCACAGCAGCCTGGGTAGGGAGTTTCAAGCTCCCTGCTCCCAGATCATGATTGCAGAGTTGGGGCTGGGAGACCATGGCAGGGGGCTGGGACCTACCCCACCACTGCAGCTCTTTCGAAGAACCAATGCCTCAAGCAGCTGATTGGGGCATGGGGCTCGGACCTGTCCCTGACCAGGACAGTTCCCGGCCAGCCCCAGCCTGGGCAGAGAAGTCTACATGTACAGCCCGGAGCTGGATGGAGACCCTGGTGCCACCTTAGTCAGGTGGGGCACATGCCCCCCTCCAGTGACCAGTCAGTGACTGGGGGGGAGGGGGTCCCACGGCCAATCTCACTGACTAGGGCGGTGCAGCAGCCCCAGGAAATGCCAGGAATGAGGATCTCCCTGGCAAAAGGCAGGCAGGAGGTGCCTTATAACCTCCAGCTACCACACGCACTCACAGGCCTGAGGCTTGCTGGTTGCAGTGGAGTTGTGAGGCTCCAGGTGAGCTCAGCTTAGATGCATGGGATGCTAGCTTTCATTAAAGTCCTAGGTACAGAAACTCATGGGCTCAGTATAGACAGTGAATTCTGATACACTACAACCTGCTGGACATCTGACTCCCCAGGTACCTCTCCACTTTTACCTGTGCTGCTACATCCCCCTTCTTCCCCCACTCCAGGCTGTCCCTCACCCCCTGATGCCTCCATTTCCATTTTCACTGACTGGCTTTCTTGCCTGAATTGCATGCCGACCTCTGGCTTCTTTACTATTCCTTCCATCCAGGACCAGGAGACACACCAACTGCAGGTGTTTCCTCAGCTTGACAAAGGGTTTTTCAACCTGAAAGCTTGCTCAGATATATTTCTTTAACTATTTAGTTGGTCTACTAAAAGATACCAAATTAGATTGACCCAAAGAACCTTGTCTGCCAGTGCCATGTCCTTAGATGAACACCCCTAGCACTTGTCTCCAGTCAGCTGACCGGAAGGACACAGGGCCCTGGGCACATCTAAGCTGCAGTGCTGGGGCTGGCAGGGAGAGTTCTCTGGCAGCTGCTGGAGAAGCAACTCCTGCAGGAGAGGAAAGAAAGGCTCTGTGACAGTTTGGCTGCCTGAGATGCTGCTGGTGCTACTGTGCTGCTTACTAAGTTATTACCTGTTGTCATTTAAAGTGGTGGATCAGGCTGAGGCTGTAGGGGAGGAGGAGTCCTCACTGGGGCACACTACCATGTTGTGTAGAGGCCCCAGTGCCAGTGAGGGCATGCCTTAACACACATACAGAGCCAAACACGTCACGAGTTTTGCTTGTCAGCAGCTTGAGGTGCAGTTTCCTAGAAAACCCTGCACTTATCTCCTTGAAACTTGGCAGGCTTCATGGCCTCAGCAAGGGCTACCATGCCTGCTTTTTTCCATCCCGCTGCACTTTAACACACACACACAAACACACACACACACACACACACACACACACGTACGTCACGAGTTTTGCTTGTCAGCAGTTTCAGGTGCAGTTACCCGGAAACCCCTGTACCTATCTCATTGAAACTTGACAGGCTTTGTGGCCTCAGCAGGGGCTATCCTTCCTATTGTTTTCATTTGAATCAGAAAAGAAATGACAAAGTTATAGGCATTTTTGTGATTCTGCTTTATATCCTAGGGGCAAAACATTGAAATGCATTGAAACAGTGAAACAGTTTTGATGAAATGAACAGAACAGTGCTTTGAAACAGTGAAACAAAACACATTTGAAATGGCAAAACAAAAGTTGAAATGGAATGGTGCTGTTTTGCACAGCCCTACTGGGTAGTTATTGCAGAGCCACTGATGAAGGCAAAGCAGCACCCTTGTTTGTATGTCCAGACCCTGATCAACAGAGAAGGGAAGTTATGTTGTTCCCTCTTATGTATTTTTTGCTAGAGCCATTTAAACAGTTGGGAGATTCATTATGAAAGATTATGTACCCACGGCCTTTTAATGTGTGTTGGGAAAGTGTCCACTCTTGATGTCTGAATCATTTGAGAAGATCTCTAGAAAAAGTTTCTAAGAGAAAGAAATACCTCCTAAAACAGCCAAACTGGGCAAAGATTTCTAACTTGTTCTTTGCAGGTCACATTTTAAGGCTTTTTTTCCCCTTTAAGGGTATTTAGAAGGGCATATAGAAATGGAAGAATGAATGGAGGTTTATGTTTTCAATGGGAAATTAACTGCTTCTATGGATGGCCTAGTTTAACCTGACATTTAGTGTCTTTCAAGATAATTGGACTGGCAAATCTTAACATTTTGGTAGCCTCAAGCTGTAGTCCTGGCTGTTCATTTTCTTCTTTGTGTATTGTTTATCCTGAGATGTGACTTACATCTGAACATCTCTTGCCTTAAGGCAAGATGCCTTGTCTTGTCAAGTATTTGGCAGCTAGCAGCCGGGTGCCACATTTTAAACACATTCATCCTTTCTTCAACTCTACAGAAAGTGCTTTAATTATATATAGTTTCACATCAGGCCCATGAAGCAGTCTGTAAATGAAGAAGCTTTCTTGGTAGTAAGATAAAGGGTGCTGTATCTTCACATTTGTCTCTCTTCATCTTAGAGAAGAACTTGCACTGTCTGGGAATATAAATACATCATTAGAAGTAAGACACATTTGACACTGCAAATAATTAACATCTGGAGCAACTGATCAAGGATTGCAGTGGATTTTCTCATTGTTGGAAATTTTAAAATAAAAATTAAGTGCTTTTCTAAAATATAAAAGAAATGCAAAACCCTAGAACTCTTGATTCAGAGATGATACCTTTTATTAGACCAACTAAGAAATTACAAAAAAAAAAAAATCTTTTTCTGCAAGCTTTCGGGCACACACGCCCTTCCTCAGGCCCAGGGAAAATTAGAGATGGTAAAAAGTCCCCATAGGTAGAAAATAAACTTCATTTTTGCACAGAGGAAGCTGAAGATAGAAATCTGTTCCTCTGGGTCCATGAGAGCATCTTTGTGAGTTTTTCTCTGATGTGCAAATAAGGCAGCAAAATATATGCTGTAGTTTAAACAGGAATTAATTCAAATAATTCCTATAACCTGTGTTACACAGCAGGTGTGACTGGATAAGTAGATGTATTCCTTCTGATTTATAGTCTGTGAACCCTAGAAAAATAAACTTAAAAACTATGATTTAAGGAGTTAAAAGAACAATATTTGCTCCAAAATTTAATATTAGCAAAAGTCAGGTCAGTTCATGAAATACTTCCTTCCCTTTGTCTTCAGGTTCTAAAATCCCCTCTGCTTCAGTGAGCTGAAGAGTTGGAACATATAGATCTATGTCAGAGGAGCAGTGGTGTGCCGTGCTTGAGATCTGGTTCTGGGGCATTCCCTTTTTTCCAGAGGTCCTGAGTATATTCTTCTACACACATTTACAGGGGTACATGTTAGCAGATGGCTTGATAACAGGGTTGGGACCAACATTTTTTCCCCTTAACAGGCTCTGTTTCCCACTTGGTCCCACAGGCATGATTCAAAGCACTGCCAAATAAATCAGTACTACCCTGTTTGGTTTCCCCCTTTGTACTGTGGAATACTCCCAGCCATGGAGGAGGCTCTAAAGTGGCAGATTCTTCTATAATAGAATCTATTATTGATCTAAAGCAGTGGTTCTTGGCAATATGGGTGCTTTTGGCTCCTGTAAAGGTGCTGCAGGGAGCTGAGGAAGCCAACAGGTGGTGCAAAAGTTAAAGCCTTAGTACATATACCTCTTGCCTAAAGCAGTCCCCTTCAAGTGGGAAACACTGACTTAAGAGGATGGATCCTGGCCTGGAATCTTAGCACCTCGGAAGAGGAAACCCCCATAAGGTCTTTTAAGAGATACTGACCTATTTCCCATCTTTTTCTTATGATTTTACTCCTCATTTATTGTTCTTTTCATGTGGGAATGGAAAGGACAAATGCGTCCTTGTTATGGGTGAATGATTCTTTAACTCTTAAAACCTTCTTAATGTCATTGGGATAGATCTAAAATGACTAATGTCCCCTAGGCTGTATGTAGCTCAAGCTTTCTTCCAAAAAGTAAAAAGAAAGACTTCCACCAATTTTAGTAAGAGCATGACCTGGGGCTGAAAGACCATAATAGATTTTTCTGAATCTCACAGATCACATAGAAACATAGCTCTTCAAAGTCCAGTCAAAATAATATGGGGAAACAAAGGTGACACAATTGATATTGATGTCATATATAACCATTTTGACATAGATTGTGAAAAGAATGTCTTTTAAAAGTCCAAATTGTAAAGAGCTTTTCAAGTATTATGCACTCACTATGAATTTCATCATTTTTCTGAAAATGTTTTTCATAGCAGTAGTTTCCCATAACATTAGAACTTAGTGACTTGCCATAACTTATGATTTGTTTGGAGAAAGTATTTTTGCCTGATTTACGGTTTTTGAAAGTCACAAGGTACCATTAAATCATCTTATCTCCCCCTCTCTGTCATGTGCCTTGTGGTCTCCTGAACCTTTCCTGAGAGATGGTATTCCACCCATTTACCCTAGTATTGAGCTAAATTATTTGGGTTTGACTAATGCATATCTTCTATAATAAAATCTATTATTGATCTAAAGCAATGGTTCTTAACCATATTAGACAAAAGGCACCCATCAGAGAATGCCAACTCTTAGCTTTCACTCATTTTTTGACTATAGAAAATAGGTCAATTCTTCTGTTTCAAAGAACTTAGAAAGACCACAGTAGGTCAGAATATTTATGACACTATGGATTTCTATTTGAAATCTCTGGGTTTATCTTGTGAATGATGTGTAGAAACTTGTGGCTTTTCCTCCCTGAGGAGCTCCTCAGCCAGTACACACCAATAAACAGTCTTTAAACAAAAGTGTAGCAAAACCCCCAGTTTTTCTTTTCTTTTTTTTTTTTTAATTTTAAAATGCATTCCCTCCCCTTTCCCCAACCGTTTCTGACTTTTTCTCTCCCGCTCTATTCCCTATAGATAAGTATAAGTGAGCTCAGACTTAGGATAAGCTTTAAACATTTTTTTTTTTGGTAGTAAGTTTTTGATTTTGGATATCCACCATTTTATATTGTATTATTATTAGGTTTGTATTGATTCTTACTGTTGTATATTGTATTGTTATCATTTTTGTATTTATTTTTATTGTTTCATATGGATATTGTATGATTTAGGCCTGTGTTTGTAAGTGAACCAAAGTCATGTCAAGTTTCCATTTTATATGTCAAGCCTCCATCTTCTGTCCTCTGCCTGGGCATCCCATGTTGCAACTGTATGAGTCATGTACCCCTCCCATGTAAATTGGTTCCCCGAAAAATGAGTGTGATTGGGAATGACTGAAATACAAGTGTAGCAGGCCTCTACTGAATGGCCTGTAATGACTGGGCCATCACCTTGCATTGATTCACCCAGGAACCACAGACCTCACGCAGGAACAGAGACAAGACCAGCATTTGAAACCAAAACCAACAACTCTCACCATTACAGACACCCAAAACTACACATCCCTGCATGGAGCACACATGCTTAGTACGCCAGGGGCTGACCCTTGCCTGGGCATGCCTCCTGTCACTAGGGTCACACAATGTCTGCCCCTAAAAAAAGGGGCAGTGAAGACAGACCCAGTGGGACACCCTCTCCATCTGGACCAGCACCATGCCACACCACCTATCCAACCAGAGGCCCTGCTGGTGACCCCCTTCTGAACAACACCTACTGGACAAGGACCCCTTTCCAGCCTGGATGGGTAGATATTACCTGCACACCTCCTCCTACAATTTGGACTCTCTCTCTCTCTCCTCCTGGACTTCGGTAGACTTCAGCCCCTGCACCAAGCTTCTCTAACCCCTGCTGCCATTGTGTGTGTGTGTGTGTGTGTGTGTGCGCGCGTGTGCACAAGGGAACCAATTTGACATTGTGTCACCATCTCCCCTGTTCAATAAAACCACTGTCATTTGCAACCCCGAGTTGGGTCATGTTTTACTGAATCCCAGTCCCTTCCCTATCTTAAATTCCAGTCTCATTCTCTCTCTCTCTCAGCTCCAGTCCCCACCCTCTCTGCTAGTTTCCTGATCTCCTCCCAATTCCATCTCCCCTTTTCTGCCACCTCTCAGCCTCCCCTGTTCCTACTGCCTTTTCCCTGTGACTTTCTGCTGCCTTTCTCTGCTTTCCTGCTGCCCTGCTGCCTTCTGCTTTTCCTGTGATTTTCTACTGTCTATCTCTCTGTTTTTAGGCTTCCCCTGCACGTTCTGTAATCCTCTCCACCCCCCGACCCTGCAGCTTCCCAGCTCCTATTAGCTGTCATGCAGTTTGCTCCAGCTTCCAGTACCTACTGCCACTCCCTGCAACTTCTCTAGCTGTCCCTGAGCCATCCTCTGGCTCCCCACACCCACAGCCCCTCTTTAACACCCACACTTTCCCTTAGTCCCATTTTTCCCTCTCCCTACCTACCTTTTCAGCTCCCCCATAGCTCTGGCTCCAGTCCCAGACTCTGTGGTGGCATGCTTCCCTGTTCTGCAGGCTTTGGATGTTGTCTTTTAATCAATTAAGATTACCCCTCCACCCCTAAAGTTATCCCCCAGCTTCAGTTCTTCAGGCCAGGCCCCTGTAGTCTACCGGTTCTAATCCTGGTCCTGGTAACTTTAACTCCCTACACTTCTAATTTCTTACCTTAACCTTTCCCCAGGTATCCCAAGTACACCAAGCACATACATACATACACATCACAACACCCAACTTAGGAACTCACCTGTGTGTATGTGTAGGTGGGTTGTATGCGTGTGAATTAGTGAATACATATATATATACATATATAGATATCATTGTGTGTGTGTGATATATGAATTAGTAATCCACGTATGTGTATTGGATGTGCAGGTGTTGGTAACTAGCAACTAATTCCGTCTAAATTTGGTGTGTGTAGCGTGTATGGGCTTAAACTGGTGATAGGTGTGCATGAACCTAGACTGGTTATTTTGAATGTGTGTGTATCTGAGTTGCTAGTGTGAGTGTGTGTGTGTATGTGTGTGTATATATATATATATATGGCATTGTGTGCATCATATATGAATTAGTCATCTGTGTCTAACTTTTGGGGTGTATAGTGTATGTGCTTGAATTGGTGGTAAGTATGCATGTGCCTAGGCTGGTTTGGATGTGTGTGTGCCTGAGCTGGTAGTGTGTGTGTATATGCACTTAATTTATTTGTGTGTGTTTTGTATATGTGCAATAGGGTCTGGGCAACAAAAGAACATACTCACAAAAATATAAAATTAAATTTAAAAATGTTGTTGTCCTGTCCTGGGCACTTGAAGGGGACCCCTGCAGATCAGGCCCTAGCACAAATGTCTGGCCTCTCTAGGCAGCCCATAGTTCAGCCTACCACCTACCTAAGGCTTGCAACTGTTTCGTTACAGCTTGCTGCCCTGCAGTTCTGTTCTCTGCTGTTTTAACTTCCCAGTGAGCCACTCCCTCCTCAGCAGCCTTTCCACATCTGCTGCTACTCATTAGGGATGACTATCCCTTCTTAAGTGGACAGGCAACACTTTTGCAAGGTGTTTGCACACCTAACAGTGCTACTATTGAGCAGCACCCTATGGTACTCTTAAAGGATCTGTAAGTGCTGTATCACCCTGGTTGAGAATCACTGATCTAAAGGCCTTAAGAAAAGACAAATCATCACTTCCCTTGGCAGTATGTTGTAATGCATAACCAATTTCACTACTAAAAATTTGCATTATTTTTCATTTGAATTTGCCTTTAAATACTGATTTTTTCCTTATGCTGTCCAGTGGAGGGAAGCTGTTTTAACCCTTCGGCCCTGTACAGTTTTACATTTTAGCTTTCATAATTTACATTTGGCTTAATCTTACTGCAAATGGACAATGAGAAAGTCCCCACAGTTCCAGGCCAGAAATCTCTGCTAGGCAGGGGCTTCTAGCTGGAAAGGGGCGGGGGACAGGGCTGGGGGGCCTTGCTACTGCAGGGTCCTGCTGTGGCTTCCCTTGGGTCCTACTGCCCCTGTCTCCTGTCATCTTTGATAGGCAGCCGGGGCAGATAAATATTAATTTTCTATTTTTTTTAGGCGCCCCGTGGGCCAAATAGAATGGCCTGGTGGGTTGAATCTGGCCCATGGCTGTATTTTTCCCACCCCTGCCACAGGCCCTTGGTAGATGTTATATTTGAAGTACAATTAACGTGTCAATAGAGCAAGGTAGTGTAAGAGTGATGTAGCTGTGATTGTCCTGAAATTATGCGAGAGGCAAAGATTTCTTAGGGTGATCTCTTTTATTGGACCAACTATGTAGTTGGGATAAAGTTAGGCAAGCTTTTGAATGGAAGACTACTAGAGCAATAAATTGGAATGTGACACATGTTCAAACACTTTATCACCTGATAATAAGGAACAAAAATGGTCATCCAGCCACAGAGATATTACTTGTAAAATGTAGAATACCTTTTTACCTCATTTGCATTATGCTTGCATTTGAATAATGTATAGCATGTTACTCATAGGGTGATAGTAGTTCACCAGGTCCTCCAGCATCCCAGTGTGGTGTGCCCTAATCCACCCCCATCTGTGATTCATGCTGAACTCTGCTGGACCAACATGCCTCAGCAAGAGAAATCACTAGGGATTTGCGTTTTCTATTTCCTATGGAAAAAACAGAGAAAACCAAGGATTTCCCCCTTTGATGGAGGAAAACATGGATTTCTCATTTTACCAGAGAAACCCACAGATTTTGCTCTCTGCAGGCTGGCAGAGCTTCATCCTACAGGGGGCTGGGAGGGAGTGGAAGGAGGGCAGTCAGGAGGGATCACCATGTGAATGTATATGCACATGGCCACCAGGCAGCCTGAAGAGCAGCTCCCACAGGCAAGTGGGGAGGAGTGGGAACTGAAACCCCCATAGAAAGGGAGGGAGGGAGATGTGCAGGGCTGGGGCTGAGGCTGCTGCCCAGCTGGGCAGTGTATGGGGCTTGGGGCCTAGGGCCAGAATGTGTGGCCACAGGGTCCCAGAGGGGAGTGGAACAGGGCTGCGGGTGGCTTGTCTGGGGGGGGGTGGGGTGGGCAGAGGGGGTGGGGTGAGCTTTCTACCACAGTGTGCACTTTTGAGGGGCCGGGGGGACCTGTGCCCTGTAGATCTGTGTGCAGGGTGGGCATAGGCTGCCTGCTGCAGGCTTGGGCCCCCACCCTGATGCCCTCCCCCAGGGCCTCCACAGCCCAGCAGGTGCACCGCAGCATTTCAGAGCAGAGCAGGGCTGTGTGGGGATCTCCTTGCTGCTGTGAGCTCTGTGTTGCCCTGGTGACACATCCCCTTCTCATGTGGCATCAGCAGGGGCAGCACTGCAGGGTTGTGCCCCTTGCTGCTGCCACGTGTGCAGGAGACACATTGCCAGGACAGAGCTTGTAGGGTGGAGCTTGCAGCATGCAGCTTACCTGTGTGGCCCTACATTCCCAGTGCTTGATCACACCTGCTTGGCTGCGGAGACCTGGAGGGCAGTAGGGTGGGAACCCAAGCTCGCAGTGGGCAGCCTGTGTCCACCGCGCACATGGATCTGGGGGACACAGGTCCTCCCTGCCTCCCCAGGAATGTGTGCAGCAGCAAGGAGCCACCCCCCCACCTGAGCCCACAGCAGGCAGGCAATGGGCGGGGAGCTGGGCTCCATGTTCTGCTCTGCTGCAGCACCTGCCACCTCCTGCCAGGGGCAGGGGGATGCATACCTGGGTCTCTGGCCCTATAGGTCTGGCAGATGGCCTGCCCCCCAGCAGGGCTGGGGTTGGCAAGGGGCTGTGGGTAGGGGGTGAGGGGCAACATCAGGGCCAGGGGGCTGTGGAGGGAGGAAATGAGGGGCATCCGCAGGACTGGGGGGTTGCGGGGAGGGGCAAGTGAGGGGACTTTTGTTTTAATCATGGATTTTGGGGTTTTTATCAGAGAATTTTTTTATTTTTTTTATCTGAGAATTTGCCATTTTTTATCAGGGAAAACCAGGATCCCTGGATATCATGACTCACCATCCCTCCTCCTTTTCCCCAACGAGCCTTAAGTCTTAAGTCTTCTTCTTTAAGGAGCCCTAACACTGCTTCCCTGTAAGAAGCAGAGTATAAACTAAACCTCAACCTGACATGCTTTACTTACATACAATAGTAATCTGAGAGGGGAGGGAATTTGTTTGGAAAGCTGTCATTGAGGACAATATGGTGAGAAAGGGGAAACATATACATAAAACCACCTTATAAGTTGTTTTAAGAGAGTTTGAGCTCTGCTGCTCCTGCCACCCATCCTGCCCTTGACAGGTTTCCCCTGTTCTGCACAAGGGTCAGAGGAGCAGCTCCCTCACCTGGGGAGAGCTCTAAGCTCACATTTCATTAGTATCACAGCTGAAGGTAGTAGTGGTGGTAGAGAAGGAGAGATGAGGGCTCCCACCAGTAGTTTTCCAGCTCTCGTTGCTGGCAGGCGGTAGAAGAGAAAGCTCCTGGGTACTTTTTCCCCTCTGGATAACTTGCCTTGTGAACATGAAGCAGGTCACATGGTGCAAGAGGTTCCATCCAGCAACATTTCCTGGTGCTTGATGGATAGTGCAAGCTGAAGCCCCTGGTTCAAGGCCATGGCCTGACACTATCTGTGCTCAGTAGCATATCTGTTTTATATGACACTTCTTTCCTATACATCTCATTGTGATATTTGATTCGGAACAGTATGACCTTGTTGCTTTATATTTCACTTGTAATCCATGATAACCCTCCAAACTTTTTTTCTGCAAAACAACTGACCAGACAATCATTTCCCATTTTGAATTTATACAATTGATTATTCCTAATTATGTGTAGTATTTCTCAACTGTGGCCCATTTATATCATTTTTTTTCCTCCAAATTGCCAAGGTTATTTTGAATTCTGATCCTGTTCTCCAGTGTGCTTCCAGCTGGTTACCATCAAGAAATGTGTACTGAAAACATCCAAATAATTCATTAAAATATTTTTTTTGAGAGGGCTCCAGCAGTGTGAATTCAAGCCTTCCTTTGGACTCATGCAAAGGCTTCCCCTCAATCAATCCAACTGTAAATAGGTATCTGGTCATTTGGGCTGAGGGGGTTGAAAGCAGCTGTATGTGATGCCAGTCACACCACTCCCATGTGTACTGTAGGCTGCAGAAATTGGTGTGCTTTAATCACGTTAGCTCAAAGAAGTATTAGGTTCAGGCTGACTGAACTTTATGCTACCCAGAGTAGACCCTCCAGAACCTCCCTTGATAAATCCTTCCAGCTTGACAGTGAACCATTGATAACTGAAAAACTATATTGATAACTGGATCAAATTTCATTAGCTTGCTTATGGAATTTCATGTGAAACAATCGAGAAAGTTTTACTAAAACCAAAAAAAGATCATCTCTAATCATAAGGTCTGAAAAGCCTGTCATGAAAGTAAAACAGCTTGCTTTTGCATAACTTTATTTAGGAGCTTATGTATAGATCGTTTAATTATTTGGTGCATTATCTTTCGTAGTACACAGACTGGTCTGTAATTTAATGGGTCATCTTTTTTTTTTGCCCTTTTTAAAGATAAGCATTTTGTTTGCCCTCTTCCAGTTTGATGGATTTTCTCCAGGAATTCTCAAAGATAATTGCTAACAGTTGAAATTCACCTATGACACCTGCTGAAGCAATCTTCTCAGGCCCAGCTGATCTGAAAACAACTAATGTCTATAGTAGTCTCTAACTCAGGGGTAGGCATGGGTGCCAGAATGTGGCACTCAAAAGCATTTTGCTTGGCACATGCACCTTGGGGCAGACAGCAGGGAAGGGGCCAGGGCTGCACCACCACTGCAAGAATCGGGCCCCTCAAGGATCCCCCACCAACTGCCCCTGGCATGCCAACAACTTACAAGTTGAGGTTGCAGGTGTTTAGGGCACTCTGCCCAAAAATGTTGCTGACCACTGCTTTAACCTGTTGTAGTCTAGTTCCTTTTGCTTTAGTGCTGACACTAATTGTACTCACCATTTCCCACAGTTAGCCATTCTAGTGGGGTGTGACGGAAAAAAACATTAAACAAATGTAACCCGGGTGGCAGCCCAATATTTGCCACCCGTGCCCAATATCAGGGATGGTGTGGTGAGAGTGGGGCAGGGCTTCCGGCCAGCACCAATTTACTTTCCAGCCGGCCTCTGCTCCCCACAGAGCAGCCTGTGGTCCCAAGAAGGTCTAACACTTAACTGATTTAACTATTTAACCTTTCCTATTATTCTTGTTCTGTAAATAAAGTGTATTTACAAGTGAGCTTAAATGGCATAACCAGAATCACAAAACAAACCCGAATGCATTAGTCAGCCCTTGACTTAAGAACCACAGGTAGGGTAACTGGTAGCTTTCAGCCACTGCTGAGATGCTACCACAAGGAAGCAAGGTGGTCACTCCCAGCAGCTCCAACAGGCTTCCCAATAAGCGACAGGCTGCAGCAGGTTAAGCTCTTCTGGTTTGCAGAAATCAAGTTGTATCAAACCCCAACCCCCCAAAGAGGCTGAAGGGTGACCTTCCGTGGCAACCAAAAAGGCAAGCAACAAGCAACTGAGTAGGCTCCTGCAGCAATCAGCATGACCCAAGCACAGAGCTCAGGGACTCCATCCGATGACAATCAGCTGCAGAATAAGGGACAGGACCGAGTCCCCTCTGGGACAGTCAGTGGCAGAGGGTCAGCAGCACAGGCAGCTCCCAGGGGTCCTTGCTCCAAACCCCTGCTCCAGATGACTGGCTGGGCACCCCACATGCCTCGCGGCTCACCAGTCCTGCTCCAAGTGCCGGCCTGCGTCCCGAATTCCCAGGGACCCTCGTCCTGGCACTCTGCTGCTCCTCAGGATCCCAGTGCCTTGCCTGCTGCTGTCCTGCTTCCCCAGGGAAGGTGAGGGGTTTCCTCAACTCACCGGCCCAGCTCCCTGCTCCGGATAAGGATGCAGCTTACGCTCCTGGCTGCTGCTTCTTCTCTGCCGCAGTGGAGTGGGGAGCCGACTACCACTCCTAACCTTCAGGGTGCCTGGCACGTCCAGCACACTGCGATGGGGCCTTAGGGCACCAGCTGTCTGCCCCAAGCCCTGGTCGCCGGCTCCCTCTCTGCTGCAGGGCTGGAGGCACGGCCGACTGCTGCTGCCTCCTTCTTCTCCCAGGGCCTTTGAGGCTCTTCAGAGGGGTCTCTCTGCTCCCTCTGCTAGGTCAGCTCACCCCAGCTCTTCTTAGGCCTCCTACATCATTCACTAGAGTCACTGTCAACAGGCCCCCATGCCAGTTTGGCTGCTGCTTTTATCCCCTCCGGCAGTTACTCCCTAGCTTGCAAACCAGCCAACCAGAGCTCAGGATGGCTAAATCCCCACTCCAGCCATCCCCCTTCCATGAGAATGAGGGAACCGAAAACCCCTTCTTTCGATTGGCTTCTCCTTTTCCACGGGGCAGGGCTCCCCTGCTCCACCCTTGGGGTTGCTCAAAGTTCACCGGCACTGTTTCTTCCCCAGGGTAAGTATCTCAAGCCAATCTGGTGAGCCCACATTGGCAGCCTGTTACACAAAGTTTAGGTGTGAGTAGCACTATCTGTTTTCGGCTTTCCCCAGTAGCTCACAAGCTAACAATCAGATGCCCCAAAATCACAAATTACATTAAAAGGAATTATTTTTTAAATGTTTTTAAAGAATCTTAAGTTTTTAAAATTAAGAAAGCTGGCATTACACTCCCTCTCCTACTTTCTATGGGTACATCTATATCGTAGAGCCTGGGAGCCCTGGCTATCAAAATCAAAGTCTCCTGGCTCAGTCATAGGTCCCAGCACCCTACCAATCTGCTGGCTGGTTGGGAAACAAATGCAAAGGGTCCTGGAGCCACACTGCAGCCTTTCATCTTGGATTCTTAGTCTCAGTTTTGAAATGATATTTTTAAATGAAATGTTTAAATTATAGTACTAGTTTATTTTTCTTTTAATTTTATTCCAAAATGGAAATTTTGGCTTTTTTAAAGATTAAAAAGAAAGAATTTTGGCATTTGTGTGCCATAGAAATTCCAGCTTTCAGTGAACTGTGGCTGGAAGTGGGAGGGGAGTGTGTGCATCCACCTTCGTCCAAATTGCTTGAGGTCAAGAACTCTGTGTCACTGCCTGAGGTGGTACAGCAGGAGAGGAAATCATGTGATTCAGAAAGAATTTGAAGAGCTGGCAACAATGCTACAACTACAGTTTATTATAACTTTCCTCATAAGTAAGTAGGAGGAGTCATCTAATGTTGATCACCTCTCCTACCAAGGTACAAATCTCTTAAAAGGCAATTTTTGCCTCCGCCTGTAAAGAATCTCACACCTAGAGAAAGGCGAAAATGACTTCCAATAGGAAAGCATTAACTGAAAGGTTGGACAGGATCATGGCTCTTGCCCAGGACATGCCACCAGAGGAGAATGTGTTTTCTTACAAAGAGGTATTGTACCCTGTTTTATTGTGCAGCCCAGAGACTTTTGAAGCTCTTGAGTTCTTTGAAGCCAGGAGTGATGATGTGTTATTAGCAGGATATCCGAAAAGTGGTGAATATCTTCTTTTTCTTTTACTGTTGCTTCAAGTGAAAATACAGTGTTGTGTAACATTATAAAGCAGCGTTAAAGCACCAAATAATTCGTTTTGATTGATGCTAGGAAGCAGAACTTCTAATGGGGATTCTTTGAACACCACAAGGGTGAGGTTCATATCTACTCTCATATTCACTACAAAAGAATTAACATAAAGCTGAGAATATAAATGAATCCAAAATAACTTATGCTTTCCAAAGTGGTAATAACTTAACTTCCTTACTTTTTTGCATGTGGTGTTTGGTACTGCTTAGCCGCATCTACATGAGATGCTGCCCACACAGTTATTACTGCACAGTCCTTTAGTACTTATATAAACAAGTACTAAAGGACTGTGCAGTAACCCGAGTTACTGCACAGTAGCACTGATGAATGTATTTTTTGTGATGCTACTGCACAGTAACCTAATACTACTGCGCAGTAGCAAAGTGCCATGGTTTTTGCCACATGACACTACTGCACAGTAGTATCAGGCTACTGCACAGTCAGCATCTCAAGTAGAGGTGGCCCTTGTGTACCAAACACACATATGTGCTCTATGTAAACTGTGTAGACTACGAATGCACCATGTCCAAACAAAGTGTTGTGTTGGTTTGCAAAAGGCTCTTTGTACACAGTGAACTTTGCCCACTGTATTCAGTCCTATTGTATGCAGAGATGTTTTTTCTTTTGAAATGTGCCTGACATGGGCCATATCTAGGTCATGCTGCACCTATCCTTTTCTCTCAAAGAATCCAGGATTGTGTGCACTCCATAGAACCTCCTATGCCTGATTCACAAAGGGAGACTTATGTAGGAATGCTAGGGTCAGGAAGCTTAAATCATTTAATTACCTCTTTACCTCCAAGACTTTATAATATTGCTGGCTTATTTCTGTCCTGGACAGGAACTACCAGGATAGAGGAACAGAGGGCAGACAGGATTTGGGCTTATAATGTTGGTAGTATTTCCAAAGGTGAAGAGTAATCTTTTTTGATGCTAACATTTGACTGTAGAGAATCATTTCACTCTATATTACTAAACATCTATGGGATTTCTTTGCTAAACAATGCTCCTAGGTGTACATAGGCATTTGTCAGCTGTGGGCATGTCCAGATGAGTGTGCATGTGTGGTCTGGGGCACCTCAAAGCAGTTTGAGGTGCTGTAAACCACACGTGGCACATGTGCAACTATTCACGTGCCAAAATTTGATACTGGGAGATCCCAGTGTCTCAAAAAACCACTGCAAAAAGTGGCATGGTGCATGCTACAGGAGCATATGACAGGAAGCATAGGGGCTTAGAGGCTTGATCCTCCAGGGAGACACTCTGGCTGCTGACCAGAGCATTTCCCCTCCTCTAGTTGTCTCTTGGTTCCTCCAGCATGCTGGGAGCAGGAAGAGCAGGGAAATGGCCATTTCCCCAAAGAGGGGCATTTTGCCCTGCACCACATCCCTCATGCAGGGGCATATGCAACTTCAAAAAGCAGCAGCACAAATTTGTGCTGCTGTTATTTTTGCAGCAGCATACTCACACCCCTGCATGTGCGTGCTTTTCTGGATGTGCCCCATGGGCTCAAATCAGAGAAAAAATAAGTTACTTACAGATATTTTTAATGTAGACTTTTATTTTTGTTTTTTCATACTACATTTTTAGTTATAACTTGCAGTTGGATTTTCAGGCCATTAGGAAGTGAATGTGCAAAACCCAGGTCTTATCTTTTTAATAGTTTGTTGTTTATGCCTAGGCATAATGCGTGAAAAAATGCATAGCAAATGGGAAAAATATACCCTTTCTTCAAAAGAATCAGATGGTATTATCTACCAGGCAGGCACCAGTCTGGCACTTCCTAAGAGTGGGGAGAAAACTAAAAGGAGCAAACTGCAAGCTATGAATAATGAAATGTTGGAATAAGTATCAGAGACCAGAGTTTAGAAAAAGAAGTTTTAAAAACAGATGGTAAGTTTCAGAGATGTGGTTCAAAAGCAAGTTACTGAGTTTAAACACAGGAGAAATTGGGTGAAATGCCATGACCTGATTGCACAGGAGGTTGGACTACATGGTGCAATAGTGCTCTGGGATTTAAAGAAAACTTATGCATTTATGGAGCTATGAATCTTGATTAATCTTTTGTCATGACCCCAAAGGCATGCTTACTGGATAGAGAACAGGGGACCACCATAGACACAAACGGACTACAGAGGAAGCAGTTCATCCCCAGAATGTCTTCTTCTGTTGTTTCCTTAAAAGAAGGGTTTATTTGATCCAGTATTTGGAGTAACTGTAAATATGGCCCAAGAAAGCCTCCCAGATGATATCATATCCAGGAATGCATAGAGGGGAGTATAGTGGCATGGTCACAGCCTCTACTTTGGACCATACCATGGAAGCAGCGGCTGGAGATTTTTTTAAAGCCCCCAAAACAGGTAAGAAAGAAGTCTTCTCCTCCATGCTCAGCAGCATGTCCCCTCTCCCAACCCCCATTATTCCCCCTCTTCCCTTCCCTGACCTGTTGCTGCTTTTGTTTCTGCTGTCTGTAGTTAACTTATGGGCAGGGAGAGTTCCAGAGCTGCTTCTGCCCTGCTCCAGACTAGGTGCATGAGTAGCCCAGCTCAGCAGGGGACAGCAGCAGTGGTGAGGGTAGGCAGGTTACTTCTCCTTTTCTGGTCCTCCTGGGTTTTCTCTGCCAAGCCAGGACAAGGAGTGGAACCCACCCACCACTGCGGCCACCCCCTGCTGAGCCTGGTTCTCCACAGCCTGGCTGGAGCAGGGCAAGAGCAACTCTGGAGCTCCCCCTGCCTCCAGGGCAGCTGAAGACAGCAGGAACACAAGAAGTGGAAGGGGAGGGTGGGAATGGGTAGGGGAAGGACATGTTGTTGAGCATGGAGTGGAAGTAGGGGTGCTGAGAGTGGATGGGGGGGAGGTGCTTACCTGCTTCAGGGACTTAAAGAAGTACCAGATTTTTGTTTCCCAGTGGGGTGGGAAAGCTGGGAGCAGGGGTGGCACCACACTGCAGTGCCAGTGCTGCTCCTGCACCCCACCCCTGCAAAATCTTGGATCTGCCCATGATTGTATCTGGATGTAAGTGGGTTGCTGTGGTGGCTCCAACGTAAATGGGCTTTGTCCCCTTAGGAGCCTCTCAGCCAGTCCAAACAATGGTCCATCACATAAACAATATCCTTGACTGGAACAACAAACACATGAAAAAAAGTAAAAACTTTTGGCTTTTTCCCAGGCAGCAAGTGAGAGCCCTTCAGCTCTGGCCCTTCCTAGAAATGAGGTCTTCTGAATTGCTATCAGACTCTGGGCCACAGACTTGTTTCTTCCCCAGCTCAACTTGTTCTTTTCCTGCTTGGGCTTTTACCCCCAAGCTAATCTCTTACACATGGGCTCCTACCTGGGGCTGGCTGCCACACTTATAGGGCCAGAGTGTCCTGTTACATATTCTGCACCTTCTCCCCAAACCCCAAGAATAGAGTCTGGGAATCCCTTTTCCACATTCACACCCCCTCCACTCCTATGACAAGAAGTCTGTATTGGCATGGATTGCTCCAGAATGATGGTGGACATCACACACCTAGGTCTCCAATACCAGGTACTAGGATATGAGCCAGGGGTTGTCTCACTTTAGCGTGTGTAGCTGTGTCAGGGGGGCATGGTCTGTGACTAGAATAAGTGGGACCCAGAGGAGTTAGTAGTGGAGGGTTCAATCATCCATATGATCACTAGACACTCCTTTTCAAACCATAGAATATCTTTGTTCCTGAGGAACAAGTGTCCAGTTTTGATAGATACAGGGTGTATATTCCCCTTCTTAAAAGTCTTGAGAAAGCATGGCTCCTAAGCCCCACTCTGAAGCATCTGTTTATAGGACAAACCTCTGGTTAAAGTATGGGCTGTGTAATACTGGGGCAGTGCATAGAATCTGCTTTATTTCTCCCAAGGCTGAAGTGTCCACTCGTGACCACTACACTGTTTTGGGTGTGGTCTTACATAGATGGTCTGTCAGTGGGGTGGTAAGTGCTGAAAATGGTGGTGTAATGTGGTGATAATAGCTATCTAATTCTAGAAAGGACTTTAGCTGCCTCTTTGCTTGGGCAGTGGAGATTTACCTTGTCCATGAGTGATCTAATCTTCCCAAAAGCATACCTTAAATATTTAATTTCCAGACAGTCAAGCCAGCACTTCATCAGGTTTGCCATCAGGCCTACAGCCCAGGGTATGGCACTGGCCCAATACAGGTAATCTGTCTAAGTGCTGGTGAACACCACCCCCTTGTCACCGTAGGGCATGGCATACTCACAATGGGGCATACAGAATCCATCAGATGTTAGAAGGTGGCCAGGGTGCTGTGGAGACCAAAGGGGAGGGTCTTAAATTGATGCAGCCCCAGGGTACTGTAAATACAGTTAGCTGATGGGATTTGGAAACAAGGGGGATGTGCCAGTATCCCTTTGCAAAATCAAGGGTGGATATGTATTTGGCCTACCCCAGTCATTGTATCCTAAGGCATTGGATATGCATTGTACTTTAATACAGCATTTAATTTGTAGAAGTTGATACAGAAATGTATTTTTTGTCTGGTTTGGGCACTAGCTCAATTAGGCTGCATTATTCTCTTGACGATTCTTCAATCATGCCCAGCTCTAAGATATTTTGTACTTTCCTCTTTACTATCTCCTGTTACTTGGAACCCCCTTTGGACTGAACAACATGGCCTTAGGATGATTTGAAGATTAATTAAGGTGGTTCTTGCTGACTTGGTGGTAAACACATCTGGAAACTCTTTCAGTAGGTCCCTGGCCTCTTTCTGTCAGGATAGCAATACATTCTTCCCCTGTATGACCCCACTGGATGGGAACTGACTGGGACTACCCACATCTTTCAGAACTGCTGGGAAAATCTTTGCTGTACCTAGTGCTTCCCCAGCCCATCAGGGTTTTAAGAGGTTGGTGTGATATATCTATGACCTGTGTTGTCTTCCCACAAGCCACACCTTACTGTCAGCACCTCTCACTCACCTTTTATCCTCATAAGGCCCTTGCAAGTAAGGGAGAAGTTTGCTTTCTAATAAGGGAAGTAAAAGTAGGACCCAGTCACCCACTTCAGGACATCCACTTGCAAATTGAACTGGGGGTTGTGGGTAGCTAGGGTGAGGGTCAAGTGATTTATTGTTCACCTGGGCCAGTTGGCCATAGAATGGTGTACACTTATCTCTTTGCCTTTGAATAAAGTTGGGACCCTTTTCTAGTTACACCATCTGGCCCCCATGTGAACTGCCCATGGGGTCAGGTTCTGAGGAATCCTCACTGAGGCCAGCCAGCTGACATTGGACATTAACCCCTTTCTTCTGCTTCTCACCCAGTTTATTCTCTGTTGCCAGGGCCACCTTCCTGGTCTGTCAGCAGTCCTGGAGAAACATCACATGGAGTCTGAAGACCTTGGGGTCAAAAGGGAATATCTTCCTTAGTTGATTCCATGTTGCTCCAACAGTTCCTGGTCTCCCTTTTGTTGTGTGGCCCAATGTAGCAATTTGATCAGTAGGTCCCAATTCTTATTCACTGCCACCAGCCAGGAAAGGTGGTTGACTATTGCCACAACTAGCTTGGCCATTCAGTCTCTGTTCAAGAGCCACACCCTTGAAATAAGATAGGGATGAGTATTCTGGTATACAAATTACATGCACACACTGCACCACTGGCAGTTGGGTGGGATCCATGAGGCACCCATGTACAAAGGTCTTACCCAACGTATGCGGTGTAGGACCTGGACATCTCCAACTCTCACAGGGACTACTTAAGTTTTATTTTGGGGTTTTCTATCAGGACATTAGGGGCACAAGACTGGACATAATTGGACTCTATAAGTAGGCAATCGCAGAGCCAGTGCCCAGGCTAGCCACACCAGATGCAGACCAATGGCTCCCCTTTCCCTGGGTCTAATACTGTCTCTCAAGTATGATCCTCTTCCAGCCCTGACTCTGTGGCCTGAGCTAGCTGAGCCCATCCCTGCCATTTTGGGGAATAAGGTAGGACTCCCAGGCTGAGTGCATAACCACTCAGTGGCTGATGAGTCGTGACCAGCTTTCCTTGCTTTGTATTTAGGCTTTGGTGGGTCTCTATTCTAATTCTGCTTCTAAAAAGTCCTTAGTGAGGTGGTTGGCTTCCTTAAAGTCCATAACCCAGTATCTACAGACCCATTCCTGGGCCTCCACTGGAATATCTGTCTGAACTGTTCAACTATCACCAATTCTATGGCTTTCATAAGCAGGTTGGATTCTGATTTCTGCCACCAGGTACATAGGTCCTTGATGCACTGAGCTACATCTCAAGGTGGCAAGTCTGGATGAAAAGGCTCCACATGGAACTGGCATCTGTATGCCATCCTCTGTGAACTCTGTTTGATCTAAAGTAGTAGACTTGAGAGTATTATAACTTCATGGAGTCTCAGCCCCCAGGGCCTGCTTGAGCTTCCTTGGTCAGGTAAGGCATCAGCCTGGTAGCCCATTGTTCCTGGGGCTACTGGTATGTTCTGGCCACCTGGTCAAAAGTCTCTAAGGCTTCTACCCAGGGCTGGCTGCCCCACTAAAAAGTCCAGACCACCCTGTTACATCAGGCAATTAGACAACTTATACATCAACTTTCTCAGAGAAATTACTTTAGGCAGTGAGCCAGTCCCTAAATTATTCAGGTGTGAATGGAATTCTCTTATCATGACAATAGTATCTTGGTACTTTTCAGTAATCACAGTGGGAAGCAAGCCATGATCAGCAATCCTCCTCTGCTCCCCCTCCACCCTTCTCACTATATTCTCTGCTTACAACCTCTTGTTACTACAAGTGGGAAAAAAACCCCAGAACTATTTAGAGCGAAGGATGAATGAGGCTTTACCCTATGAAAAAGCAGTATCCTCATAGGAACATAGCATGGAAAGGGGTCCCCAAGCCTATTTGAGTCCAGTCTACCACTGTTGAATGCAATCTCTTTAAATTTCCCTATATGCAAATATATTATGGCTAAACATTAAGACAAAAATTAAGCTTTTACTTGCACAAGTTATTGCCCAACTGCACATACATTAATCATTAACTTCTTCACAGGGAGGAAAACAGAGGTTTACGTTTTATCAAAGGTCAAACCTACCTTTTCCAGCATGAGAAAATGTCAAGAGGTTGGGAAGATACCAAATGAAATGTTAACCAATGAGATTAGATTGTCTCTTTAGGTACTAGTGCCCTAAACATGACTGAGGATCATCCAGAACAAATTAAGCAATCGATACTGGTCTTCTTAGGTGTTCTTTCCTTTTCTTCCCTGAGTAGGAAGAGATAAGGAAAGTTTTGGTATGAATAAAAGTGATAGGTTGAACAGCACATTGAACAAGCTATTATCAACATAGTATTCACTAACATTGTTCTCTAGAAGCCTCTTTACTCTAGCTGAAACTCTGGCGCTGTATATTTTCATATATAATTTTATAATGACATTAAGGGTTAAATCATATTTCACCTTTGGGCACCTAAGTGGCATTTATGTAGCCATGCAATTTTTTGCCTTTACACACAGTTTGGATTCTGTTTCTGTCTGTGGTGGAACAGAATCCCTCAAGTATGCATGTATGCATCAAAAGCAAGACAACATTAGTCAAAGCCCCTCCCACTTTTTTGGCTGGTAGTTAGGGCATTTGGTCAGGGAATGGAAGACAGAGATTCTGGACTCCTTAAATCTACAGGGAGCCTAACCTTGTATCTTTTGCTTCCCAGCACTGTGCTCTAACTATCATAAAAAAGCTAGACAGTACGTAGAACACTCTCTAGCCCTCCTCCTAAAGCTGATCCACTAGGCAGCCAGGAAAGAAAGATGTGTGTTTCAGGAGGACACAACCAAACAATGACCACTGGTCAATGATCTGGATGCTAACTGGTAGGGGGAGAGAAGGGGCTAGATTTTGGCTATAGACCCCAATAGCTTTTCATTTGATAAAATGGACAAACAGAAGGAGGATAAAGAGAAATGTTATGTCCCACTGAAAGCAAAGGACACAATCCAGAGCCACCTCCCAAACAGGATAGCATCCATTTTATTGGGCCACCCTCCCTTTAGCTCACTACCCTCCTATTGGCCCCACATATTTTCCCAGATTTAAGTGGGGGCCTGGAGAATGCTATGGACATTGTTTAACCCAGAGGTGGGCAAAACATGGCCCATGAGCAATATCTGACCCACCAATTGATCCTATCCAGCCCACTGGCCATTGCTGGGAGCCAGAGGAGGGAGGCCTGCGCCCAGTGCTGATTTACTATGCTGCAGAGCTGGGGCCAGGCCACATTGCACAGTGCACAGATTCTTCTGCCATCCCATGCATTCATTCTGCTCCCCACCTGGCTTTCTGTTGGTGCTGTGGCTGTGCAGTCCTGGCATTGTGGCCACTGGTAGCTGGGCCTACACAGGATGGGGTGTGATGCAGTGCACTGAGTAGCTGCTCTGCCTGCCTGCCTGCCTGCCTGCCTGCTACAATGAGCTGTTGCTGTCATGGTGTCACTAGGAGGTGAGTCCATCCTGGCCATGCGGGGGTGGGGGGGGGCAGCCTACCCCAACTAGCCCAGTGCAGCACAGCAACTAAAAAGGCTGTACTATGGCTGTGTAGGTGCTCAGGCTGAACAGAATGAACTGGACAGGCACATAACATGAGGCAAGTTCTCAAAGTAGTCCAGAAAAATCAATGCCTAATGAATGCCTGACACTGGTCAGAATGTCTGACAGGCTCACACAGAATGTCTCCTGTTGTCTCAGTAGATGTGCTGCTTGCCTGAGGCCAGTTCTGAGATGCCACAGAAGGATTACCAAGACTCCTCTAGCCCTCTGACTACTACCCCATGCTGCTCATTCATGTGGGAACCAATGCTACTGTCCAGGTCAACCCTGAGAAGATCAAAAGTGATTACAGGCCTCTGGGTGCAAGGGTGAAGGGGTGGGGAGCTCAGGTGGTGTTCTCAATCCTTCTGGTCAAGGGGAAGGGCCTTGGCAGAAGTGGATGCATCCTGCAGACCAATGCATGGCTGTGCAGATGGTGTTGTCAACTGGGCTTTGGCTTCTTTGACCATGGGACATTATTCCAAGAAGAAAGATTGCTAGGAAGAGATGGGATCTACCTGATGAAGAGAGGAAAGAGCTTCTTTGCAGACAGGCTTACTAACCTACTGAGGAGGGCTTTAAACTAAGTTTTCTGGGGCATAGATACCAAAGCCCTGGGGTAAGTGGGGAAGTGGGTGACCTGGACAAAGAGCAAGCAGGTGGTAGAAACAAGGGAGTCCTTCTCATTCTTCCTGAGAAAGTAGGGCAATTATGTAGTTACCTCAGGTGTATGTACATGAAAGCATGGAGCCTGGGAAACAAGCAGGAAGAAATGGAAGTCCTTGCACAGTCACAGAGACTTGGTGGGAGCTCGCATGACTGGAGCACTGTCATGGATGAGTATAAGTTGTTCAGGAAGGACAGGCAGGGAAGAAGAGGAGGAGGAGTTGCACATTATGTGAAAGAGCTGTATGATTACTTAGAGCTCCAGTATGAAACAGGAGATAGGCCTGTTGAAAGTCTCTTGGATAGGGTCAGAGGCCAACCAGGAGCTCTGCTCTTCTTGACCTGCTGCTCACAAAAAGGGAAGAATTAGTGTGGAACGTAGTAGTGGGTGGCAACTTGGGCTGCAGCAACTACAAGATGATTGAGTTCAGGATTCTGAGGAAAGGAAGGAAAGAGAGCAGGAGAGTAAGGACCCTAGACTTCAGAAAAGAAGACTTTAACTCATTCAGGGAACTGATGGGCAGGATCCCCTGGGAGGCCCATCTGAGAGGAGGAGTCTAGAAGAGTTGGTTGTCATTTAAATAAACCTCCTGGAGGGTGCAGGAACGAATCATCTTGATGTACAAGAAGACCGGTAAGTGCGGCAGAAGAGCAGCTTGGCTTAGCAGGGAACTCTTCAGTGAGCTGAAACACAAGAAGGAAGCTTACAAGAAGTGGAAACATGGAAATATGACTATGGAGATGTATAAGAGTCAGGAAGGCTAAAGTGCAATTGGAGGTGAAGCTAGCAAGGGACATGAAGGGTAACAAGAAGAGTTTCTTCAAGTATGTTAGCAACACGAGGAAGATTGGGTAAAGTGTGCATCCCTTACTGAATGTGGGAGGAAACCTAGTGACAGAGGATGTAGAAAAGGCTCAAGTACTCCATGACTTTTTCGCCTCAGTCTTCACGGGCAAGCTCAGCTTCCAGACCACTGAACCTGGCAGAACAGTTTGGGGAGGAGGTGAGCAGCCAACAATGGCAGAAAAACAGGTTAGGGAATATTTAGAAAAGCTGGACTTGTACAAGTCCACGGGACCAGATGGGAAGTACCCCAGGATGCTGAGGGAGTTGGCTGATGTGATTGCAGAGCCACTGGTGATCATCTTTGAAAACTCACAGTGATCAGAAGAGGTGCTGGATGATTGAAAAAGGACAAATATAGTGCTCATCTTTAAGACAGGGAAGAAAGAGGATCCAGGGAACTACAGACCCGTCAGCCTCACCTCAGTCCCTGGAAAACTCATGGAGCAGGTCCTCAAGGAATCCATTTCTAAGCGCTTGGAGGAGAAGAAGGTAATTAGGAGCAGTCAGCATGGATTCTCTAAGGGCAAGTCATGCCTGACCAACCTGATTGCCTTCTGTGATGAGATGACTGGCTCTGTGGATGTGGGGAAACCAGTGGATGTGATATACCTTGACTTTAGCAAGGCTTTTGATATGGTCTCCCACAACATTCTCACAAGCAAACTAAGGACGTACAGGTTGGATGAATGCACTGTAAGGTGGATAGAAAACTGGCTGGATCATTGGGCTCAGAGGGTAGTTGGGTCAATGTCTAGTTGGCAGCTGATATCAAGTGGAGCCCCCCAGGGTTTGGTCCTGGGGCAATTTTGTTCAGTATCTTCATCAACAAGTTGGAAGCTAGGATGGAGTTGTTGGACTAACCTAGTGCACCCTCAGCAAATTTGCAGATGACACCAAGTTGGGGGGAGTAGTAGATACACTCGACGGGAGGGCTAGGATTCAGAGAGACCTAGACAAATTGGAAGATTGGACTGAAAGACATCTCTCGAAATGCAAAGTCCTGCACGTAGGATGGAACAGTCCCATGCACCAGTACATAGATTCATAGATTCATAGATGTTAGGGTCAGAAGGGACCTCAATAGATCATCGAGTCCGACCCCCTGCATGGCAGGAAAGAGTGCTGGGTTTAGATGACCCCAGCTAGATGCCTATCTAACCTCCTCTTGAAGACCCCCAGGGTAGGGGAGAGCACCACCTCCCTTGGGAGCTCATTCCAGACTTTGGCCTCTCTAACTGTGAAGAAGTTCTTCCTAATGTCTAGTCTAAATCTGCTCTCTGCTAGCTTATGGCCATTATTTCTTGTAACCCTCAGGGGCGCCATGGTGAGTAAAGCCTCACTAATTCCTTTCTGTGCCCCCATGATGAACTTATAGGCAGCCACAAGGTCGCCTCTCAACCTTCTCTTGCGGAGGCTGAAGAGGTCCAGGTGCCCCAGTCTCTCCTCATAGGGCTTGGCCTGCAAGCCCTTAACCATATGAGTGGCCCTTCTCCGGACTCTCTCCAGGTTATCCACATTCCTCTTGAAGTGTGGCACCCAAAACTGTACGCAGTATTCCAACTGTGGTCTGACCAGCGCCCGATAGAGGGGAAGTATCACCTCCTTGCTTCTGTTCGTCATGCATCTGCTGATGCACAATAAAGTGCCATTAGCTTTCCTGATGACTTCGTCACACTGCCGACTCATGTTCATCTTGGAGTCCACTAGGACTCCAAGATCCCTTTCCGCTTCCGTGCCACCAAGCAGGTCATTTCCTAGGCAGTAGGTATGCTGGACATTTTTCCTCCCTAGGTGCAGCACTTTGCATGTCTCCTTGTTGAACTGCATTCTGTTGTTTTCTGCCCATATGTCCAACCTGTCCAGGTCCGCTTGTAGTGTTCCCTGCCCTCTGGTGTGTCTACTTCTCCCCACAGTTTTGTGTCATTCGCAAACTTGGACAGAGTACACTTCACTCCCTCATCCAAGTTGCTGATGAAGATGTTGAAGAGTATCGGTCCAAGGACCGAGCCCTGCGGGACCCCACTGCCCACACCCCTCCAGGTCAATACTGACCCATCCACTATGACTCTCTGGGTACGACCCTCTAGCCAATTCGCCACCCACCGGACCGTGCAGTCATCCAAGTCACAGCCTCTTAACTTGTTCACCAGTATGGGGTGGGATACCGTATCGAAGGCCTTCCTGAAGTCTAAGTAAACAACGTCAACCCCTACTCCTGCATCCAGGTGTTTTGTAACATGGTCATAAAAAGAGACTAGATTAGTCAGGCATGATCTACCTGCTACGAACCCATGCTGGTTTCCCCTCAGCATAATTTTCCTGCTCTCGCAAATGTGAGCCTTGATAATTTTTTCAAAGACTTTGCCAAGGATGGAGGTGAGACTGACTGGCCTATAGTTGCTCAGGTCCTTCTTCCTCCCCTTCTTGAAAATGGGGACCACATTAGCCCTTTTCCAGTCCTCCGGGACCTGGGCTGTGCACCATGAGTGTTCACATATTCCCGCCAGTGGCTGTGCAATGACGTCAGCCATTGCCTTCAGTACCCTTGGATGGAGCTCATCCGGGCCTGCCGACTTAAACGCATCCAGTTCCTCCAAGTGCCTCTGCACCATCTAAGGGTCTATGCTTGGTAGTCTGGTGCCCTGCTGCTGCCTCTCTACAACCCCAGTGAGAGACTTGTCGTGCCCCTTGCTTAGGAAACCTTAGGCAAAGAACTTATTGAGGAGTTCAGCCTTGTCCCCCTGTCCGTCACCAATTGTTTCTGCCCATTTAGTAGAGGTCCTATTCCACCCTGGGCCTTCCTTTTACTCCCTATATATCTAAAAAACAATTTCTTGTTGTCCTTTACTTGGGTTGCCATCCTCAGCTCCATGGTAGCTTTGGCCCGTCTAACTGCCTCCCTACAAGCACGAGCAGAGGAGGCATACTCCTCTTTAGTAATCGCTCCCCGTTTCCACTTTTTATATGCCCCCCTTTTTGCCCATAGGCTGCTCTGGATTTCTCTGGTCAGCCAAGGAAGCCTCTTGGCCCCTTTCCCCCTTTTCCCCCGCATCGGGATCGTCTCCCTCTGAGCCCGAAGGATCATTTCCTTAAGGCACAGCCACCCTTCCTGGGCTCTCATCTCTTCAAAACTCTTACTCTGCAGGCTGGGGATCAACTGGCTAAGCAGCAGCTCTGCAGAAAAGGACCTGGGGGTTATAGTGGACAATAAACTGAATATGAGCCAACAGTGTGCCCTTGTTGCCAAGAAGGCTAATGGCAGACTGGGCTGCATTGGTAGATGCATTGCCAGCAGATTGAGGGAATCGATTCTTCCCCTCTATTCAGCATGGGTGAGGCCACAAGTGGAGTGCTTTGTCCAGTTTTGGGTCCCCCCCCACAAAAAGGATGTAGACAAATTGGAGAGAGACAAGCAGAGGGCAACAAAAATGTTTAGGGGATGGGGTACATGACTTCTGAGGAGAGGCTGAGGGAATTAGGCTTATTTAGTTTGGATAAGAGATGGCTGGGGTGGATGTAATAGCAGTCTTTAACTACCTGAAGCGGGGTTCCAAAGAAGAGATGGGGCTAGACTATTTTGAATGGTAGCAGATGACAGAACAAGGTCTCAAGTTGCAGCAAGGGAAGTTTAAGTTAGGTATGGGGAAAAACTTTCTCACTGGGAGGGTAGTAAAACATTGGAACAGGTTACCCAGAGATGTGGTGGAAACTCTATCCTTGGAGGCTTTTAATACCTGGCTAGACAAAGCCTTGGCTGGGAATATATAGCTGGGGATGGTCCTGCTTTGAGCAGGGGGTTGGACTAGATGACCTCCTGAGGCCCCTTCAACTGTAATTTCCTATGATTCTATGATTCGAAAGCCCCACCCTTTCCTGTTGTGTGGCTCCCCAGCCATGCATAGGGATTTCCACTTCAGGTTGATGGCCAGCTTGCCCTTCTCTGCTGCTTCAGCCAGCTGCTTGCTGCAGCAGCCAGCTTCTAGCCTCTTTTCAAGTGATAGTGGCCAAGGCCCTTGTTACAACCTATTTTGCAGACTATTGGAAAAGATTCCATGCATCGAGGATAGAGGGGGCGGTATTCTGTGCAGGTATATTTCTAATGTTTTTTAAAAACTATGAAAAATTAATCTTTCTATTCTTTTCTATTATCTTTGGGATTTTAGGGACATAATGATATTTTGAGGTCTTTTCCAAAGCAGGAAATGTGAAGAGCAATGGGATACAGCCATTTAAGCGCTATTTATATCAGTGGAGGGTAGAACTAAAAAATGAGGTTTCTACTTTTATGCCCTCCAAAATACATCATGGAAATTAAAGTCTTCCATCAAGCACCAGGTTAGCTGTTGGAAAAAAAGCCTTGTTCATTTTCTCCCCTTGTTTTGGTGGTTTGTAGCAAGCAGCACAGAATAAAGAACCTGAATCCTGACATCAATTACTGGGACATCCCATTATGATCTTTCTCTCAAATTTTGTTTTCATTTATTTAAAAAAAAGAAGACAGACTATCCAGGGAATTTAAGATTACTCAGCCTAACTTCAAAACTTGCAAAGATACTAGAATAATTTTTTAGTGATTAATCCCTAAGCACCTAAAGGATAATACAGTGAAAAAATAGCCCAACTGGAGGTGTCAAGGACAAACCATGTCTCACTAATCTAATTTCTTTCTTTGACAGGTAAGAACACTAGAGAAAAAGAGCAAAACAATGGATGCTTAGGACATTCTCTTGAACTAGCTAAAGAAGTATGGTGTAAATGAAATTCCCATGAGGTGATGGTGATATATAGCTGCTTAAAAACTATACTAAAAATCATTATTTTCAGTAAGGATTGACATCATACTCTCTGGATAATAATTGCCAAGATCATTTTCCTTTTATTTTTGAGCATTTCTGCATGTACTGTTCCTCCAGTCTTTCCATACCTCCCTATTTTCAAGGATCCATATATTATTAAATTGGCCAACTTTTTCTGTTTCCTCAAGTGGCTATTCGATATCTGTGGTAAGAGGCATTCAGTTCCTTCTGTTTTAATCATTTAGAATTTGTTTCAGGTAATAATTGGATTCTCCAAATCTTGAATGAATTGGTTACAGCAGATCTAAAGAAAAATAAAGAAGCACTGGAAGAGAGAATGAAACACGAAGAAAAAGGAGACTATACGTTTCTTGAATTTGGAGATCCAGGAAAATTTGAGGTTGATATAAAATAATTAAACTTCTAAATTTTCCAATTGATATCCCTAACAGTTTGAATATAGAGAGTGGTGCATGCTCCATTGCCAGGAAATGATTTGGGATAAGTATAATAAATTCTGTTTGGCTAGAATAAATGGACCACACTGAGATTGATTATTAGTGGAAACAAATATTTAAAAATGATCAACGAAAAGTTCTACGTAAGGTATAAATCAATTTCAAATACATAGATACTCACAAGATCAAAAACATTACTTTGTATATGGCATAGATAGGTACTTCACAAGCAGTATATTCTATTTATACTGAAATAGTTTTCTCTCCCAAAATAACAGAGTTGCTGGTGGAGGGAGGTGTGATAGAGCCTGGAGAGATGTTGCGAGAACAGAAGGCGGTGGTACTTTATGCCACCAGTGTTAAGGGAGACTGGTACAAACGTGTGAGGACTTCAGTTGCCTTAAAGCAGGGGCATCGTACTCACAGGCTGGATCCAGCCCCATCTCTGGCAGAAGAGGGGGAAGTGGCAATGGTGTTATTTCCACAGGTTATTGTGCTATGGGGATTAACACACCCATCACTCACTTCTCCACCACCAACACGCGTCCCTAGTAATGCTCCATATGTTGGAATTGGGCAGCAAACCCCACCCCTGAATTCCCTGCCTTTCCAGGAGCCCTGTGGGCTGGATGATATGACTCCACAGGCTGTGTCTTTGACATCCCTGCATTAATGTATTGCTGAATTTAAAGAAAATAATCTTGTTTTGTTCTGAAAAGGCTTATTACTATAATACAAGGGCAGAATAGAAAATTTAGAAATCAGGTGATTAACTACATAGGAAGAAACTTTAACACCAGTTGAAACTTGGCTGAATCTTTGACTGCTTAGCAGCTAGAAGCTCTCAGTGACTTCAGTGGGGCAGATTTCCACTTACAAAATCCACCACCAGCACCACAGTTTCACTGCCAATAATCTGTGTAGAGGGGACTAGGATGGAACTGTAGCACCCTGCCACCAAGAGAGATGTCCCCAAGAGTTCAGGTGTGAGGCATGGGGTTTGTCTACACAGACAAATGACCTAGAATAGCTACTGTGGTATGACTACTCCACACTAACTCCCCACATAAATGCTTGTTCTTCTCTGAATGTCTATCAAGGATCAACTAAGATTATGATCAGACCTAGGGCACATAGCAGCACTACAGCTGCTCTGTGCTTTAGCTTAATACCTGTGACAGCACAATGATGCATGTGGATTAATATAGTCTGGTTCTCAGCAGCTAATGGGGCTATGGTGCCTCTAGTATACAGGCTAGTTCAGGTATTCTTACATTACCATGTAGACATACAGTTAGTGGGGAATAAAATGGTCCCAGTAGGGTCAGTGCACTGTAAATAAACATTCTAGTTTATTTTGCAATAACTTTTTTCTGTAAGGAAAGTCATATTGGTTAGGAACATGTAGAAAATTAATTAAGCCTCTGTGGGCATGTCTGCATGAGATACTTATTGCAGAATTGACTAATTAGCTCCACAGTAAAACTTCAGTGTCTACACATACAGTGCTATTAGGACAGGGTAAACTAATTAACTGTGCTGTAGGACAGTAATGCCAGACACAAGTACTATCCTATGGCAGAGTTATTTACTCTGTTGCAACACATGTGTAGATGCTAATGGGGCTGGCTGATCCATGAGGGTGTTTCAGTACAAGGCTAGCTGGCAGGGAAGGGCTTCACTGCCATAGCTCAACATGCTGTGGTCCCAGGTGCACATGCAGCTCCAGGGTGAACTGTGTCAGAGTTTACTCAGCTGCATCAATTGCACATGTAGATGCTTCCTGTACATTGTGTGTTTATTACATGCATAGAATTCTTCTGCTTTGATTCCTGTCAATCTGGACATTTTCAAAAGTACTACAATTCACTACACAATGTTTTAAAAGATAAAGTTTCATTAAGTGTACTAATTTCCATTTTCTCTTGTCATTACAGAGGATAAAGAAGTTACCTTTTAGAAGAGTTTTGGCAACCCATCTTCTTCCTGGTTGTCTACCAACATCTATTTCCAAGAATAACGCCAAGGTTCATGTGCATTTTAAAATATTACAGTCACTATTAGAGGTGCTTGAAAGTAAGATTTCATTTTACACATGTGCCAATTCTTTCAGTGTGCCAGTTAGTTATGCACAGACTTCATTTTTTACAGTTTTGTTATTTGAAACGCTTCAGTGAATGTTGTGCATGGATGCTTTTCAGCCTATGGGCAGCTTGAAAATTATTTGCTAACTTTTAGGAAAATTGGTTTTGTCCTTCTAGATATTGATGCTGTCTAGAAATCCAAAGGATGTGGCTGTATCTTATTTTCACTTTAGCCATGGAATGCCTCTGCTTCTTTCTTTTAAAACCTGGGATGAGTTCTTCAATGCTTTTATGTGTGGAGAAGGTACCATACACTTCTTTTAATTCTTCTTTTAAAATAAGGATGAAACATTCAAGTGTTTGGATGCACCTCCCTTTTCAAAATCCTAGATCCTCCCTTGCTGGTGCCTCCCTCTAAGTCAGCACCTAGGGCTGGTGTCCCACTCACCCCATCCTAGTTACACTACTGCATTTGAAGGCTTTTCTTTCCACTCATCCAGATTGGTAGCAAAGGTGTTGACTCTACATACAGTGAGCTGGATTGTCCTACTCAACACACATCAAGAAGAAATGAGGGACGCTGAAGAAAGGACAAGTAGTAACTCTTACACACACACACACACACACACACACACACACACACACAGAGTCCCCTTGAACCATTAGATCAGGATTATGCCCAACAGCATTTTTTTGTGTGGTTGGCTGGTGCTACCTATGATTGGGCCATATTCTCTGGTGTGGGTAGGGAGGTTCAGGATGGGGAAGACTCATATCCACTGCCACTGAAATTTCAGTGATGGTTGCTCCAATGCCCTGTGGGCAAGAGACATGTTTATCAGCTTTGAAGCATGGAGTAGCAACTCTTCTGTCCCTATATTCTAAGAGGCGTTGTGTCTGCCACAGCTGCAGGCATATGCTAATAATGCATCTCACCTGCCTATGGCCTAGGTTTAAAACCACAGAGCCTACAGCAGCATTCACTAAATGCCTATTACTTATGAATGGACTGAACTGCAGCTTCCATAATGTGTAAAAAAGAGCTGATTTTAATGAGTCCACTGTGCCATGGAAAGAAAATGTGCTACCATGTGTCAGCTCTGGTCTATTCAAGCAGACATTGTCCTTTTTCCCGCTGTCCTTTGTTCATATATTACCACATTCAAAAGCACAAAATGATAATTTAAACCTTTGTTTCTTCCAGTGGTCTGGGGCTCCTATTTTGACTACATGATTGAATGGAACAAACATATCAACAATAAAAATATTATGTTTATAACTTACGAAGAACTAAAAGAGGTGAGGTTAACTATGTAAAGGGTGCTTTACTTTACATTTCAGATTAAATTTATTACTGAAATATTCAGACCTGATATCTGCCCCTTTTGAATTAACCTTAAGATGCCAAAGATATATACAGTAGAAGAAAAGAAATTTAGAAAGGCTAAGGGAAGGTTTTCAAAGGTACAAGTATTCCCATTGAAAGTCCAAGGAACAGAGGCTTAACTGTCATTTGTGCCTTGGAAAAATCTTACCCTAGATCTAATATCACCATCTGCGTAAGACTCCTTTTGAAGTTGATCATTTAATTCCTGTGTGACGCACTGAGCAGATTAGAGAGGTTTCCTAAAATGGCTTCTGTAGCTAAGTGATTCTCAGCCAGGGTACTACAACACCCTGAAGTACCTTGAGAGCCTTTCAAGGGTGCTTGCTATGTAGTGTTAGCATCAACATTCGCAAGATAAACCCAGAGTTTTCAAATAGGAATTCACAATGTTAAAAACATTCTGACCAGTTGTGATTTTTCTGAGTTCTTTGCAACAGAAGAATTGCTCTATTATTTTTCTGTAATAAAAAACAGTGACAATTTAAGAGCTGACATTTTTTGAGGGGTTCCTTGAGCCTCTCGAGGGGGGCCTCAAGTCTAAAAAGGTTGAGAACCACTGTTCTAGCTCAACATAAGGCTAGTTATCTGTGAAGAAACATTGGTTGAAATGCTATGGCCTGTGTTATGCATGGAGTAAGACAAGATGATTGAATAGTCCCTCCTGGCTCGTATGAATTTCTGCTGAGTAAATATACAGAAAACAATTAACACTAGGAATAGATTGACTCTGAGATGTATTTTTTCACTCTGTAAACTCTGGTTCATCAACAGTGAGGCAGAGAAAAGGCACAAAGAGATTTAGCTATATTTTAAGGCTCCATCCTCCAAACATGCAAGTATATCATTTTACCTATGCAAATATTTTCAGTTGAATAGGGATTGCCCACATGCATAAAGTTCCTTGTGAAGGGGGAGTACTGTGTCCCCTAGCTAGTGTCTAGTTCCAAACTCCTATCTCTTGCCTGAGGGTGGGTACTCCTTCTACAGCCCTGAAGGGGAGGGCAGAGATTTCCCCAGAAATCACTTCAAAACCTTTATCAAGTACAGAGCTTTTTATCAGCAAACTGCCTTAGTGTACACCAGTCCCTAACCTGGGTATCTCCTGTTCTCTGATCCTCACATGCATTGCAATGCAGGCAGAGGGTGACCATGTGTGGGGGCTACTATCTGTACTTGTTCCATAATTATGAGCTCAGGTTCAACCTGCTGTGTCCTTGCAACAGCAGCACCTGTGATAAGTGCTGTCTTGCAGCCTCCTCTTCAATCACTGCAACAAGTGGGGATTGGATTTCATGCCAAATCACTAGTCGAGCAGTGCTGGTAGGCTGGGGAGACCAGATTGTCCTGTTTGGGCAATGTCATTGTTAGCCTCAGGTCAAGGAAAAGGCAGGGCATGGCAGCACCTTAGAGACTAAATAGTTCAGAGAGGCATGAGCTTTTGTAGGCAAAAAGTTTCTTTGCCAGACGTTGTGGCTTTGCGTGCTTAGCATTTCTGAAAAAATCAGGCCAGCAAAATTCCCTAAACTCAGTTGACCCATGCTTAAAATGGGATATTAGTGTGTTCCAGATTCATAAATCACTCCAGTAGCATAACAAGGGGTGACTAAGGGAGTATAAGCCCTAGGTGCTGATTGAGGGGGTGCACTATCATGGAGGCGAAGGGGTGCTGGAATTGATGCAGCTACAGACTCTAGCTGTGTGGAGTCAGGGAAAGAGTCAGGAAGTGATGGCAGGAGGCATAGTGTTCAGCAGCACCTGCAGCGGTGGGGAGAGGGGGACAGGCAAGAGGCTGGTGGACACCTTTCCCTGTAGCTATTGGGACCCTTGAGCCACACTGGCCCCATCCCCTTTCTCCTTGTCCGTCTCTGTGCAATGGAGCCTACAGCTGCCACGACTATAAAACATTCTGGCTAAATACAGACGTTCAAAAAGCCCCTGGCAGAAGTACTCTAACTATCATACTTTACTTAAAGTGCTGTAAGTTAGAGCAGGAGTGAACCAAAAAGACATTCACCATTCATGGGGTGGGGGGGGAGGCTTGCTGGCACTGGCCATGCCAGCAGGTGGGGGCACTGTCACACACCTCCCAGGAGGCTGCCAGAGTGGACCCTCTCCTGAACCCCACCCTCCTACCAGCTGCTGACTGTCAGCAGTGGGGATGAAAGGCAGGGGGGAGCAGAACCTCCCACACTGCAGTGGCCCCCCACAGCTTGCTGGCTGGGGTCTCAGGTGGGAGTTGAGTCAGGTCCATGTGTTGAGCGGGTTCCCCCTTCCCACCCCTCACCCCAGCCTCTTGGCAGCTGCAGCCAGGAGTTGCAGCCCTGCTTTTCACTATGCCAGGAACTGGGGTTGGGGGGAGGAGGGAGCCCCCCACCACTTCACAGACCTGGTCCACTCCCCCTCCAAGACCCTAGGCAGAAGCTGTTGTGGGGAGGCCCTCGCAGCAGAGGTCCCTTTCCCCCTGGCCACAGTTCCTGGCATAGTGAAAAGCCTGGTTTGGAGTCCCCGCACTGCAGCTCCTGGCTGCAGCGGTCAAGAGGCTGGGGTTGGGGGAAGGGAGGGAGGAAGGGAGCCCTTCTGCTATGCAGATCTGGGCCACCCTCCTCCCTCCCTTGAGACCTCATCCAGCAAGCTGTGGGGGTCCCTCATGGTGGGGGGCTCCTTTCTCCCACCCCCTCTTTTGAGCCTCCTTACAATGGGAGCCAGAAGTTGCAGCACAGGGGTGTCCAGCCCAGCTTTTCTCCATACTGGGAACTGGGGCTAGGGGGTGGGAAATGGAGGCTCTCTGCTGCATGGACCCAGCCCAGCCCCCACCAATACCCAAGGCTGCACGCTTGGGGTGGGGGGTTCAACCTGGCAGAGAGGCTCCATTTTCCCACCCTCCCACCTGGCTGTGCAGGGAGGAGACAGCCTTTTCTGTCTCCTGTCTGTGACAGCCCAGGGGCAGGGCTGGGCTCGTGCTTGCCTGGAACACCAGTCAAGGCTATCAGGCCACCCAGCAAGGGGTCCCTGTGATAGCAGCAGAACACAACCTACATTGAAGTGCAATGGATGTGGTACAGATGTTCAAAAAAGCACTCTCACCTAAGCTCTTTAGTCTAATATCAGTCTAATACCGCATCCATCAAGGGTTATCTTAGACTAGGATCCACCATTCATAAAACACTTTCAATGTCATGAATATTTATTCTTTTAAAGATCTAAAGTGCTTTCTGTTTGCTTAATGTGCATTAAGTGTAATGTCTGTACCTAGCCTCTGTCTCCAGCCCCTTGGTCCTGAACACTTGCCAGAAGGAGGAAGGTAGAACTCATAGCTGCTGAAGGTACAAACACTACTAGATACGCCTCTGGTTTGGCCCCCACTGCCCTTCTCCACCTCTGCCCAGGGCATTCATAGATTTCATAGACATTAGGGCTGGAAGGGACCTCGGAAGATCATCGAGTCCAGCCCCCCGCCCAAAGGGCAGGACGTCAGCTGGGGTCATAGGATCCCAGCAAGATAAGCATCCAGTTTCATCTTGAAGGTGTTCAATGAAGGCGCTTGAACAACCTCCGGTGGCAGGCTGTTCCAGACCTTGGGGGCTCGGACAGTAAAGAAATTCTTCCTTATGTCCAGCCTGAAACAGTCTTGTAGTAGTTTATGACAATTCGACCTCGTCATCCCTTGGGGCGCTCTGGTGAACAAACGTTCCCCCAGATACTGGTGGTCACCCCTGATAAACTTGTAGGTGGCCATCAGATCACCCCTGAGCCTGCGCTTTTCCAGGCTAAAGAGCCCCAGGGCTCTCAGCCTGTCATCGTAGGGTCTGCTTCCCTGACCTCTGATCATGCGCGTGGCTCTTCTCTGGACTCTCTCAAGCTTCTCCACATCCTTTTTGAATTGTGGAGCCCAAAACTGGACGCAGTACTCCAGCTGCGGCCTCACTGAGGCCGAGTACAGGGGGAGAATGACGTCCCGGGATTTGCTTGAGAAGCATCTATGGATGCAAGCCAGCGTTTTGGTCACTTTACTAGCCGCAGCATCGCATTGCAGGCTTATGTTCATCTTGTGGTCAATGATGACCCCCAAGTCTCTTTCTTCCATAGTGCTAACCAACATAGCACTGCCGAGCCTATAAGGATGCTGCGGGTTTTTTTTCCCAAGGTGGAGAACCTTGCATTTATCGGCGTTGAACACCATCAGATTCTCATCCGCCCACTTGCTGAGCCTGTCCAGGTCAGCCTGGATCATCCGCCTGTCTTCTGGTGTGGATGCTTTGCCCCAAAGTTTGGTGTCATCGGCGAACTTGGCCAGTCCGCTTCTGACTCCAGTGTCTACATCATTAATGAAGATGTTGAACAGTATGGGTCCAAGGACAGAGCCCTGGGGGACCCCACTGGTCACAGGACACCACGATGAGTGACTTCCATCAATTACTACCCTCTGGGTCCGACCCCGGAGCCAATTTTCCAGCCAGTGGATCGTGGGGGACCCAAGGCGACAATTGGCCAGTTTCTCCAAGAGACGATCATGGGACACCAGATTGAAGGCTTTTTTGAAGTCAAGATATATGACATCAATCTCATCTCCCTTGTCCGGGTGATAGGTCACCTGGTCGTAGAAGGAAATGAGATTGGTCAAGCAAGACCTACCCGCAACAAACCCGTGCTGGCTATCCCTTAAGATGTTGGCGTCGGCCAGTCCATTAAGGATGGCCTCCTTAATAAACTTTTCTAAGATCTTCCCCGGGATAGAAGTCAGGCTGATGGGCCTATAGTTAGCCGGATCCACTTTCCTCCCTTTCTTGAAGATAGGCACCACGTTGGCCTTCTTCCAGTCTTCGGGCACTACACCAGAGCGCCAAGATCCACGCTAGAGGCTGGGCTATGATGCTCGCCAGCTCCTTGAGTACCCTGGGGTGAAGATTGTCAGGGCCGGCTGACTTGAAGGTATCCAGCTTCTCAAGATGTTCCTTCACAAAGTCAGCATTAATGGAGGGCAGGGGATCACCCTCACCCGGACTTCCCGGCCCTGTAGCAGGCACAGGCTTCCTATGGGGCTGATGAAAGACCGACGCAAAGTACCTATTTAATAGGTTGGCTTTTTCCTGGGCATCAGTTGTCAGTTGCCCCATCTGGTTCAGCAGGGGTCCAACGTTGCCCCTGCTTTTCCTCCAGCTCCCCACATATCTGAAAAAGGACTTTTTATTGTCCTTGATGCTCAAAGCTAGCTGGAGTTCAGTTGCAGCCTTGGCTTTCCTGGTCTGCTCCCTACAGGACCGGACCAGTGCAGAATAATCCTCCTTGGAGGTGACTCCCATCCTCCATCCTTTGTAGGCCTTTCTTTTTAGCCTCAGGAGGTCTGCTAGGTCCCTGGAGAGCCAGGGGGGGCTGCTGTGCCCTCTTGCTGCCTTTCCTCCGAGATGGAATAGACTTAGTTTGTGCATTGAGGATCGCTCCCTTGAGGAGCAACCACTCTTCTTGAACTCCCCTCTCCCTGCGGTCACAGTCCCTTAGGGCCTCACTGACAAGCCTCCTGAGCTTGTCAAAGTCGGCTTTCCTGAAGTCAAGGACTTGCGTGTTGCTGACTGACTTGCCAGCTTTTCGGCGGATGGTGAAGGTGATCAGCTCGTGGTCGCTGTCACCCAGCTTCCCATCGATCACTAGGTCGCCGACTAGGTCCTCCCCAGTAGCCAGCACCAGGTCGAGCAGCGCTTTGCCTCTCGTTGGCCCATAGACTTCTTGAGTCAGGTAGAGGTCATCCACGCACGAGAGGAAGCTCTGCGACTGCTCAGATTTTGCTGAGCGATCCTCCCACGAGATGTCTGGGTAATTGAAGTCACCCATGACAACCATGGTCCTGGAGCAAGCTGCCTCAGCCAGTTCCTGGGCAAACTCCTGGTCTAGCTCAGGACTTTGGGTGGGAGGTCTGTAATAGACTCCCACCATTGTGTCCGCTGTGCCGTGTTCCCCACGGATCCGCATTGACGGAGCTCGCTACATATCTGACTCATTCTGAAATCCTCAGATGCAAAACTTTATATACTGTATTCTTCTGGCAAAAGTGAAGAGTTCTGTCTCCATTGTTGTCTTGGTACAAGGAACACAATACATTCTCTGTTTTCTGTGAACAATTTGAAATATGGTACCCCCCTCTTTTCAGAATTTGATTTTAGGAGTGAAAAAAATCACTGAATTCTTCGAGTTCTCCTTGACAGAGGAAGAACTACAGGCAGTTATGGACAGGAGCAGCTTCCAGGCTATGAAAGAGAACTCCCATAGAACCCATGGTACCTTCGGAAATATTCTCTTCCGCAAAGGTAAATTACCAAAAAAGAAACTAGTAGTCCTCTACTGGTAGATCATTTCAAGCTTCTCATTGCAGGAAGTGTACTGGAATTTATTGGATGTAAATATATTTCACTGATGCTCTGTTTAAAACATGTATATCTCAGTATTTTATCAGTGTGTATATCACAACATTTCTTTAGCTCATTCCTCACTTCAGAGCGGCACCTCCCACAAAGTTCCCCAAAGCTGGACAGTCTTCAATTTGGTAGAGAGTCATTTGTTACATTTTTATTCATATGTCTTTTCCAACAAATACTGAATTCAGTTTTTATGTACCTTATGTGCAGCCATTCTCTTTCATATACAAGCAATAGGGCTGACAAGGTTTTCTCAGAAAATGCTGGGTTTTTTGAGGATTGTTTCAAAATATCTCAGTTTAATGTACTGTCACCAAAATCAACCAGAATTCGGATAGATTCCTACCTATATTCCTGATACATGGACCCAAAACCAGAGACCCTGGAAGTGTAAGATCTTGGTTTTAGCCAGGCCTGCTGAGGGGGTTCCAAGAGCGGGGTGCTCTGGGAACTAGCTGCCACTCAGTGTAATTGAAATGTTGGTGAATTGTAGCTGTTGTAACTTGGGAAACTGACAATTGTGCATGGATCTAGGAGTTTGGAAAGTGGGGTGCAGAGTCGTGGTGTATCATCACATATAACACAACACAATTTTTAAAAGAAACTAGAAGCTTCACTAATATGCTAAAGGCCTTAAGCTATATTATTCAGTTTAAGACTGAAGCAAAAAAAAAAAAAAATCAACAACCCCCCCCCAAACCCTAAGCTTTATTGGAATGTGCATTAATTTTCTATATCATAGATTATATATAAAAACACAACAAACCAGTCAAAATTATCAAAAGATGTTGTTTCATTAATCTTGAAGTCATTATAGTTAAATGTGTATTTCTTTCTCAGATCCATAAAACAAAATCAAGCTTTCTTAAGCATCTTGGCAGTGCCTCCAATGTTTCATTGAAAGCTTTTTCCATACCTGAGCTAATGTTTACCTGAGTAACATTTCCACACGTGGGTTAATGTTTCTAGCTAGAGTTAAAAACTTTCTTCAGCTGTGTGAAATGGGAGCTACATTACTAAGGGAAGCTAGTAGATAACTGAATTGCAGAAGTGAGGATAGCTAGAATAATAGGACCATTAATGAACTTTTAAAAGGAAAAAGAACACAGGAGAAAGCGGGGGGGGGGGGGGGGGTGGGACATGTAGTGGTGCTGTTGCATCCCTTCGCCTCCTTTGATTCCTGGTCCACCTAAAGTTTAAAACCAACTGTCTGGCAGTGGCAGCAGCATTTCTATTCAGGCAGCTTTGAGGGAGTCACTTGACTTCATGGCTCATTATAATCTATCTGATTCCTTCTAAACTCTTCAGTCCACAGATGTTAACAACCCTCTCTCCTTTTCTAATAGTTTTGATGTTCCACTAATTAAGCTATCCTTTCTTTCATAATTCTGATCTCTGTTAGATGCTCCTGGTAATATAGCTCCTTTTCACAGCCCTGTAGACTGTTTTTGACTCTAGCTAAAAACATAACCTCATGCGTGGAGAAAACTTTCAGTGAAGCATTGGCTTTGTTTAATTTTATGAATCTGAAAGAGAGAGATACATTTAATTCTAATGATTACAGGACTAGTGAAACAACATCTTTTCATTACTTTTTTCTCTATTATGCTTTTATATATAATGCAGCAAATTAATGCACAATCCATGAAATTATATTTGTTTTTGTTTGGATCTTAAACTGAACAATATAGCTCCAGTCTCCTCGTATATTAGTAAAGCTTCAAGTTGCATTTTAACTGGAGAAAAATATGTGTTGTTTTGTATGTGATGATGCACCATACCATTTGCACCCCTCTTTTCAAAATCCTAGATCTGTCCGTGCAGCCTCTGGCCACCAATTGGACATCCATGGTATAGTTTAGGCACATCATGGCTGAAATTCTTAAAATAGAACAGTTGCAAATCATGAGGCAGTGATACATCCAGTGTAATGAACTAACTCTGTTTGCTTGAAGGTGCTATTAGTGACTGGAAGACCCTTTTTACTGAAGCTCAAAACCAAGAGATGGAGAGAAAATTTGAAGAGTGTTTAGCAGAAACAAAACTGGGAGCCAAGATAATGTACAAGAAGTACTGCAAACCATGAAGATTAAAGCATAATTTCTGACAGAAGTTTCCCACAGGATGAGCTGATTCTGCAGAAATCAAGACAAATTATGTAGTACTTGATTCCAGCTTTACTACTTGAATGTTTTAAGAATCTAATTTTCTTTTGAGAGAGATCATTTTTTTACCAGCCTTGAATTTTACTATGATTTAGTTTAATTTTTTCTCTTTAAACAATGACATTGTAATGATCACTTTTAGTACCACAAAGCTGTTAAAGTGCATGATTTGGGGATAAAAACAACTTTTATCACCATGCACCATAGATTTTTAAAGTGACACTGCTCATATATAGTAAAGAGTGGGCAACATTTGCTAAAGAAATGCCTTTCATGTGGCTACATCAGTAATAAGTAACTTTTTAAGGCTGCAGGCTGGATTGACCCAGTTAGGTCAGAGGTGAGCCTGTAGGTGGATGGCAAGGTACTAGGGGGGACAGCCACTGCTGCCCCTTTTTCCTGTGACTGGCAGGGGAAACATGGGCATCTACCACTTTTCTCTGTTCCACTATGGGGAAAATGTCCACCACCACTGCTTTTCCTCTGTACCCACTACTGCTTCTTCTCCCCGTGCCTGCTGCTGCTTCCCTCACTATCAGCATAGGGAAAGTGACCACTGCCAGCACAGGAAAGGTGCCTGCCACTGCTACTTTCCTTGCACCTGCTGCCACTGTTTTTCTCCAGGCCAGGATAGTGAAAGCAAGCTCTGTTGAAGAACTCGCTGCCCAATGCCACTATAGCCCCACATCCACAGAACAAATCAATAGACTCTGTAGGCCAGATTTGGCCTGCAGACCATAGGCTGCTAATCCCTGGCAACATACTTTTGAAAGACAGTGTCCAAAAGAGTTGCAACACTACATTCTCAAAGCTGTCATTCAGGAATGTCAACAACCAAGCTATTGAAATTAAAAAAATCCTTTTGCTTGGTAAGAATTTAAGTCAGTGTCATTTTACTCTCAGCTGAACTGTGAACCTAGAGTCCATCCTCTGTAAAGGGCAGCATATAACTGTGCCAAGGACAACATTAAGGTGACTCAGAGTCCTGCTTCAATCTTTCTCCAGAAAGGGAAGTTATCCCTGCTAGCTCCTTTACTTTCTTATTCTGAGTCAGCTTCAAAATATTGGCTGGTGTCTTCTGAAGACAGCACAAAGGGTTGAGCCCACACCGTACTCCTGCCCACCTGCATGTGAAGGAAGGGCAATAGTAGGCCAGTGGCTGCTTTTTCCTATACACCATCTCTGGTAATACTAGAAACTTACGAAGAGATGTGAGGGGACTCCTCATATCCCCTTACTTGCAATGAACCAGAATTTACACTGTTTGTACAGTGCCCAGCCCAGTAAGGCTTGGACTAAGTCACAGTCTCTTGACACTACCATAGGAGTAATACTGAGTAAGAAAAGCAAGAATTTCCTTATAATGAAAAGAGTATATTTTCTCTTTCTTCTTATTTAAATGTGATAGGATGATGTTTGTTCTGTCTTTCTAAAATAAATGTCCCTTTGGCCACAGACAAGGTGAATGTTTGTGCAAGTCATGGGTGATTGAAAAGTTGAAATAAGAATACAAACGCAATATTATCTGTAATTCTAGCCAGCTATCTGAATTTTTCCCTCTTCTTATTCAGTATTAGTCCTATAGTAGTGTCAGGAGACTGTGACTTAGTCCAAGCCCTTCTGGGCTTTGTGCTGTACAAACAGTGTAAATCCTGGTGTAACATAAAGCCAAATACACAAAACCTAATATAAACACATCTAGGTGAGGCACAACATCTGATTTAAGTCTTAGTCCCAGCTAAGAAAACAGAACATTGAACTGAAATTTGAAGCATAATACCCTATATTTTGTAAGTTAAGGAGCTTAACGTAAAAATGTAACCATCATTACATAATGTTTACATGGCTGGGTTCAAGGTACGGTTTTGTTCAAATATTTGATGTCAACTGCAAGAAAAGTGCACAGTATTTTTTCTCTTAACTACAATTATCAGGCATAGACAAGGTCAGACTCTTATCTTATGGTGTTTGGTGGCTGTGGCCTGTATGTGCTGATACATATGACTACTTTCATATCTAATAGGAGAGTTCTTTGTCTAAAGGCAGCATTCTAGTCTTTCCTGGTAACATAAGGGGCTATTTGCAGCATTTATTCACCCAGAAGGATTTTATTCCTAGGTATGCAACGTGACAAGAGGGAGAGCAAGATTATTCCTGTCTCTGGCCATCAATAGTTGAGTGCCTAAGTCACTTTCCTGGGAGGCCTGAGAACACAGGTCCCAAGCTCCACATCCTCAGAGAAGCTTTGATCCTGGGTCTTTGGCTGTCTATCATCACAGTTCTCTAACCATCAAATCACAGGCAACACAGTAGCAAGACCTTTTTCCTTTTTAAAGATAGACACTAACTTAGTCATTGGAAAAACTACCTGTAGGGCAGTGTAGGGGGAAGCTTCTGCCTCACTGGGAGTAATGGCACCCACTTTTTCAGACTATGGGTCACTTCATTGAGACATACACCCTCTGGGCTACTTGCTTTCCCTTGGCCCTATATATCACCCACATACCTCTCTTTGCTGGCTGCTGAGGGGCCCAGCTTCAAAAGTAATGTCAGAGAAGGGGCTGGATAATGGCTGACCTCAGGTGTGGAGATTAGACTGTGGTGCTGGGAAGTCAGAGACACAGAGATTCAAGCCCCCTTTGAGAACTACATTTTCAGGCAATTAAGGCTGGCACACATCCACAAGGAGAGAACATATGTGTCATGGTTATACATGAGGCTCATGTGGAGCCTACTGAACATGCCCAATCTGCGTATGTACCTAGTCATCTATACATACAAGACCAGATGTCCAGGAATAGAATTACTGCCTGCATGTGAGTTTAAAAAATGCCATGTAGATGACCAAAAAAGGTGACTAGAAAGGAACTTCTGTATGCAGGATAGATACAGTTGCAGTCAAGACAACTTGGCAAAAATATTCCAATATATTTTTGTAGAAACTTGCCCTTAGATTTGCCCACTTATTTTTCTGATTTTTTACAAATGTCACCCAGGGCACATTTCTGATTATTGGAGTTCTTTGCCAAAAAATATTCTATGCCATCCTTTAGATGTTTGTGGATCCATGAAATGCCTTGTAGGAATTTTCATTAAAAATTGCTATGGATATTTACAATGTGAGATCATATGTTTTATACTATACCATTTTCCCTCTTTAGAGTCCAGACCAGCTTGTCATGGAGGAGATATTTACCAGTACTAAAATCAAACTGCCAAATTTCCTGAAAGTATAAAATGGCAGCTCCCTTGAAGTCAATGAAGTCCTTCCTCTGCAGTCTGAGAGAATATAACACTTAGGGAGGGTGTGTACAGAAGGGCTCTGTGCATGTTCTACAGTGCTGTAATTTAGAGCATTTTTATAGCACTATAGTTACTGCACTGTTAATCATGACAGTGTACATCTACACAAGATACTTTACTGTGCATTGGACTAATTTAAGCTCCCTCCAGAGGTGGTGCAATCGCCTACCCTGGAAATCTTCAAGAGGAGACTAGATGGTCACCTTGCTGGGGTCACCCAGTTGTCTTTCCTGCTTGGTGCAGGGGACTAGATCCGATGAACTTCCAAGGTCCCTTCCGGCCTTACAAACTATGAAGCTAATCTAATGTGCAGCAAGGTGTCACTGTCTACATGTGTGAATGATTTACTGTGCAGTAAATTAAGCTAATATGTGGTTTATAAATACCAAGAAATACAGATACTAGATTAACTAACAATTTGTTCCCAGTCAGCCTAGACAGAAAAGGGCCACATGGGGCAGAGTGAGGAGTGGTCTGCAGCTCTGGTGCAGAGATTGGGATCACAACCCAGCTTGGTGGGGCTGGCTTGGGCCAATGCCCTGTGGCTGGGTGACAGCAGAGCTGTGAACTCTCCCCTCACTTTGCTTGCTGAGGGGGCAGGGAAGCTTTCTGTTCCCACAGCACTGGGTCAGGGACAGAGAGTTTCCCTGTCCCCTCAGCCCTGCTGCTGCCTGTGCAGTGCATGCCCCAGCTGGCCCAGTTGGCTCCCACTCCCCTTCTGTGCCTGGGGGGATCCAGGAGCTGAGCAGTGCCAGGACCTGGGAGAACTGCTGCAGGGGGGGAGAGGGGCAAGGCTTAGCAGTGCCAGGACTGGGGACAGAGAGCTCCCCCAGCCTCTCAGCAAGCAAAGCAAAGCAAAGGGAGAGCTCAGGGTGCTGCTGCTGCTTGGCCACAGGGCTTCATCCCAAGCCTTATTTTAATGCGCAGTAACCTTAAGGTACATTAATTGCACATGTAGACATGCCCACAGAAGAGCAGTGTTTGGTGGGAGGGGCCTCTAAGCCTCACTGCACTGTCCAGTTAGGAGGCAGGAGGCACTCTACAGAGAAGTGGCTCTGGGCAGGCTCCAGTGTACAGAAGTTATTTAAAATACTGTAGGTTGCTAAAGTTCTGTAGAATACGGCACTTCAAATTTAAACTCTCATTTAATCAGGGTTAATTTATAGCTCTGGAGTCATATTTAAAGTACTGTAAAACCATGAATTTCTGTTAAGACACAGAAATAAAACACTTTAAATGGGAAAAAAGCAACTTCTGTAGACGCCCACAGGTGGTTCATCTACATGACACCCTTTACTGAGCAGCAGATTAATTTGCTGTACAGTAAATCATCACCATCTACATATGCGTGGCAGTTAGGGTGCAGTAAACTAATTTATTGAACTGCTGGACAGTCCGTTCAGATACAAGTGGTATCTGGCAGTACAGTAAATTACTGTGCTTAAATGCACATGTAGATGCTGCTGTTGGGATTATTTTTAATTAAAATGGAATATATTCAGTTGCATTAATTGTATGTGTAGACATGCCCATGGTGTACTTCTGTTCCCTTTTGTGCACCTAAACAACAGTTGTCCTGCTTTGTATGTGGCTTATTTGGCACTTGCACACAGTTTGGGATCCTGTTACCCATGCATCATGGATGTATAAATGCATATACATATACTATGTGCTGGCCAGGCAGGTACATAGCTACTTATGTACACCTACTTACTCATGTAAATTGTTCCAGGATTTCACCCACATTCTCCATGATTTTATTTTCTGGAGGTTTCTCCTCCCTGAACAGATCCCATTCTAAAGATTCCTTAATGATGATGTTTATGCTAGTTCCTACATTGCTCCTCTGTTGTTCTAGGGCAGTGATTCTCAACCAGGGTCCCACAGCACTCTCTGGTGCCTGACATCCTTTCAAGGGTGCCCCGAGTTACCACACAATTTTAACATTATTAAATTTGCAAGCATGATTCACAAGAGCCATCCAGAGATTTCAAATAGGAATCTATATTGTTAAAAGCGTTCTGACCTGTTGTGATCTTTGAGTTCTTTGCAGCAGCGGAATTGCTCTATGATTTTTCTGTAGTAAAAAGTGAGTTAAAAAAAAGAGCTGGCATTTTCTGAGGGGGTGTCTCAGCTCTACCTACCTTGAGACTAAAAAGTTTGAGAACCATTGTGCTAGGGTCTCAATAGACGTACATTGAAAGCTGCCCCTGTTGCAAAAAGCTTGTTTAAGACAAGATGAAAGGGGTGGGAGAAAAAACAAAGGTGAGGTATGGAATGAGGAGTGGAAGAGAGAGCAAGGGTGCTGAGAGTATATAGTAAATAATAGCCTTTTGTTTAAAACAGGTTAGCCATAAATGCACTGTTGTCAGTGTCTGTCAAGCCTTGACTTGCTGTTCCTATGCACACTTTTGGGATCTGGATCCTTTGTCTTGCACTTTATCTTGAGAGGGATCAAGAATCCAATGGTCTGTTTACCCTGTGATCCCTTATATTCCCTCATAGCTTAAACATACCCTGTCCCAGAACTCCAGCCAAGTGTGCAATCTGGGCTACAGATTCGTGTCATAGCATGTCACAGATACAAGCAGGCAGAAAGATCTTGCACAGGATTCTAAAGGTCATTTCTCTTAATTTAGTAGTAAGAGAAATACACAGTTAAAGATAAAAGATCTGTTCCTACACCACACACCTTGTCTCCTCAATTATGGTTTTTTTCTAGTTGTGTTAACATTTTTTGGCTCTCATTTAAGCCAGGCTTCTACTTCTATGGGTAACACATGTATGTTCATCCGTTACCCTATCCTGCCCAAGTCTTTCTTAGTGTCCCTCCCAGTTTTCCTCCCAAGAATTCTTTTTTTAAATCCTTCTTTTTTCACTTCTTTGCTTTTTTATTTTATTTTTTTTATTTTGGGGACCTTTAGAGTCTCCAGACACATAGCCCTACAGACACACAGGGGGGAAAACATTCCTCCAGCTGTTGCTAACCTGTCATAGTAAGTATAGTTTGGCAAAGTTAACTGCTCTTCATTATCTCTAATCTTTCATGTATGTGTAACAAGGCTTGTAAACACAAGTAGATACAAAATGTTTTTTTAATAGATAGTAAATTTGAAGCTCTCTCTTCATAAAATTAACCAGAATGTATAAGTTAAACATTAACAGCTTCTTTAAAGCATCAACGCAGTAGACAGATTTGCTTGCTTCCCATTTTGGGCTCCAATCCAGCTCCCAGAAGAGTCAATATTATGAGTTGGAACTGGTTCAAGTTTTTTATCTGGACCGCTGTTGACAGAGATAGGGGGAGGAGTGAAGTGCTGTTCATGTGGAGCAAAAAGTCTGTATTTAAAGGTAGTCTGTGCCCTGCTCTGTCAGCATACAGCTTCACATCAACAGAGAGACACATAGAGAGAGAGAGAGAGAGAGAGAAAGAGTGAGTGAGTGAGTGAGTGTGTGTGTGTGTGTGTGTGTGTGTGTTTGTGTGTGTGAAGGTAAGAGAAAAATGCCAAGGCCCCATCGAAAATTTATTGATATTTTGGAAAAATCAATGGTTGTTGCTGACACTATGGATCGTGAAGACCTGATGTTCACTTACAAGGGGATTCCCTATCCCACTACCCTTTGCTCTTATGAAGTATTCAAAGCTATGGAGTCCTTTGAAGCCAGAAGTGATGACATGATTCTTGCAGGGTTCCCTAAATCAGGTGAATATAGTTTGTTTATTGTAAAAATATAAAGTAGATGATGATGACGATGTTGATGATGCTGGTGGTGGTGGTGATGGTGGTGCTAGTATATTTTAAACAAAAGAGCTATTATAGTTTATATTAAATAATGTTGATTAGGAAATTATTATGAAGGTTATAGGAGGTATAAAATGACTTCTCACATTCTTTTCCAAAGACATATTATTGTTATTGGTAGTCTTAGGGTTAAAAGATTATATGCAAAAGTCAGGAAAATCAAAGCATGGTTCTCACTACAAACATAATGTACTTTCTTAGCATACAGGTGATATTACAGTCTATGTTTTTGCATATAATTAGCCATTTGGTTAATACTTCATTTTGTAGATTTTTCATTTCCTTTTTTATGAAAAAAAATCAGTCTTCTGAAACTTCTTGAAATATTGAAATATTAAGTTTGGAAAATAATGCAAAACAAATAAATGAATAATTAACCATGTATATTTTTATAATTGAGGCCCCCATAGGGAGGGAGTTGGGCAGGGCAGGGTTGGGGCTGGGGCTGCTGCCCAACCGGGTGGTGCATGGGGCTTGTGGCCCTGGGCCCCAATGCATGGCTGCAGAGCCCCAGCAAGGAGAGGGCCAGGGCTGCACATGGCTCATCCAGGGGGTGGGTTTAAGGCTGGTTCCCTGCCACTGCGTGTATTCCCGGGGGGGGGAAAGGACAGATATATGCACCCCCAGATTTGGGTGCAGGGTGGGGGAGGATAAGGGCTGCCTGCTGCGGGCTCGGGGCTGCCTGCCCTGCTGTCTTCCTTCCAGGGCTTCCTCAGCCTGGTGGGTGGGACCTGGCTTGGCAGGAGAGAGCGGGTCTGGGTGGGGAAGCTCCTTACCACTGATAGCCCCATACTGCCTTGGCAATGTGCCCCCTGCCTGACCAGTAGAAGTGGGGGTGGCAGTGCAGGGCTGTGCCCCTTGCTGCTCCGGGGCAGGCAGGAGACATGTTGCCAGGGTAGCACAGGGCTTGCAGCAGCAGCAACAAGTTTCCCCTCCTGGCCCTGCTCTGCCATCCTGGGTTCTGCCTGCTGGGCTGTGGAGGCCCCACGGGAGTGAAGCAGGGCAGGGAGACTGAGCCCACAGTGGGCAACCTGCACCTGCCCCCACCCCACCCCACACACAGATCTGGGAGGCATGTGCCCCCCCCGTGCCCTCGTGGGAGTGCATACAGTAGTATAGAGCCAACCCCAGCCCTCCTTTCTGAGCTCACAGTGGGCATCCCACACTCCCCACTCCAGAGGCTCTGCTCTGGTCATGCTGCCCGTGGGGGATGGGGAGCCAGGCTTCATGATATTGTGCAGCAGCTCCCACCTCCCATGGGCAGCAGCTGGGGCTTGGGTGTTACTGCAGGGGGCAGGGGACTGTGGATCTGTGTCCCTGGCTGTGACAAAGACACCTTCCAGGTCTGATACTATTATGGCTCCGCCCTTGTCTCTGGGCAAACTGCCTGCCTTGCTCACTTGCCACACTTTATTGGTAAATGAATATGATGTCAAATAAGTGGGAGGCTGCTCTTCATAGATTTTATAGATATTAGAGCTGGAAGGGAACTCAGAAGATCATCGAATCCATCCCCCTGCCCCCAGGGGCAGAAAGTCAGCTGGGGTCAAAGGATCCCAGCAAGATAAACATCCAAACATTTCTTAAAAGAGTCCACAGTAGGTGCTTGCACCACCTCTGGAGGAAGTCTATTCCAGGCGTTGGGGGCTCGGACAGTAAAGAAGTTTTTCCTTATGTCCGTCTAAAACGGTCTTGGAGGAGTTTGTGACCATTGGACCTTATTATCCCTTGGGGTGCTCTGGTGAACAGGCATTCCCCCAGATCCTGATGCACACCCCTAATATACTTACAGGCTGCCACCAGGTCACCCCTGAGCCTGTGCTTTTCCAGGCTGAAGAGTCCCATGACTCTCAGCCTCTCTTTATAAGGCCTGTTTTCCTGACCTCTGATCATGCGCATGGCTCTCCTCTGGACTCTCTCAAGTTTCTCCACATCCTTCTTGAGTTGTGGAGCCCAGAATTGAATGCAGTACTCCAGCTGTGGCCTCACCAAGGCTGAGTACAGTGGGAGGATGACATCCTGAGTTTTGCTTGAGAAGCATCTATGGATGCAAGCCATTGTTCTGTTTGCTTTACCAGCTGTGACATTGCATTAGTGGTTCATGTTCATCTTGTGGTCAGTCATGACCCCCAAGTCCCTTTTGGCCATGGTGCTAGCGAGTGTAGCACTGCTGAGCCTATAAGCGTGATGTGGGGTTTTTTTTCCCCAAGGTGGAGTATGTTGCATTTATCTGTATTGGATGTCATCAGGTTTTTATCCGCCCACTTTCTAAGCCTATCAAGGTCAGCCTGAGTCATCAGCCTATCCTCAGGTATGGATGCTCTTCACCAAAGTTTGGTGTCATTGGCGAACTTGGCCAGTCCCCTTCTAACACCAGTGTCCACATCGTTAATAAAGATGTTTAAGGGTACAGGTCCAAAGACAGAGCCTTGGGGGTGCCACTGGTCATGGGATGCCATGATGATTCACTTCCATCAACTACCACTCTCTGGGTCTGACCTCGGAGCCAATTCCCCAGCTATCGGACTGTGATGTAGCCGAAGCTGCAATTGGCCCATTTTTCCATGAGGAGATCACGGGACACCAAATCAAAGGCTTTTTTAAACTTTAGCTATATGACGTCAATCTTTTCTCCCTTGTGTAGGTGGTATATCACCTGGTCATAGAAGGAAATGACATTGGCCAGGCAAGACCTACCTGCAACAAACCCATGCTGGCTGTCCCTCAGGATGTTGCCATCAGCCAGCTTGTCAAGAATTATCTCTTTGATAATTTTTTTCCAAAATTTTCCCAGGGATTGAGATCAAGCTGATGGGCCTGTAGATCCCAGGATCTACTTTCCTCCTTTTCTTGAACATAGGCAACACATTGGCCTTTTTCCAATCTTTGGGTACTTCACCTGTGTGCCATGAGTTCTTGAATAACCTTGCCAGTGGCTGGGCTATGATGCCTGCCAGCTCATTAAGTACTCTGGGGTGAAATCTGTCAGGACCAGGTGACTTGAAGGTGTCCAGCCTCTCAAGGTGTTCCTTGGCTTTTTTGTGGGTGTCGGTTGTCAGTTGTCACATTTGGTTTAGCAGGGGTCCAATGTTGCCCTTGCTCTTTTTCTGACTCCCCACATATCTGAAAAAGGGCTTTTTATTGTCCTTGATACATGTAGCCGTTTGGAGTTCAGTTGCAACCTTCACTCCCTACAGGTATGAATCAGTGCAGAATATTCCTCCTTAGTGGTGATTTCTGTCTTGCATCCTTTATAAGCCTCTCTTTTAGATGTACGAGGTCCATGAGTTCTCTGCTGGGCCAAGGGAGTTGCTGAGCCCTTTTGCTACCTTTCCTCCGAGATGGGATGGACATCCCTTGTGCTTTCAGGATTGCTCCCTTAAGAAGCGACCACTCGTCTTGGACTCCCCTCCCTGTCAAGTCTTGGCCCCTTAGGGCCATGACAACAAGCCTCCTGAGCTTATTGAAATCAGCTTTCCTAAAGTTGAGGACTTCTGCATTGCTGACTGACTTGCCAGCTTTGTGATGGATAGTAAAAGTGATTAGCTCATGGTCACTGTCTCCCAGCTTTCTTTCGATTCTTAGGTCACTGACTAGATCATCCCCTTTGGCCAGTACTAGGTCCAGCAGTGCTTTACCTTTTGTTAGTCCATAGACTTCTTGAGTCAGGTAGAGCTTGTCACACATATGAGGAAGCTTTGTGACTGTTAGGATTTGGCCAAGTGCTCTTTTCATGAGATGTCCAGGTAGTTGAAGCCTCATGCACTCCAAATGACTACGGGCAATCAGTACACACTCCTACCATCCCCACACATGTCCCATGCCTTGCTGATGTCATGCTGTAAACATAAACAGCTCCAGCTTACAGCTGGGTCAAACATAGCCCTTTGTAAGGCTGCTCACATACCACCCTACCTGGGCCTCTCTTTTACTGCCCCCCTCTCACCAGGGCCTCTCACACTCCACCCCCTCTCACAACAGCCTCTCACATGCTGCCTTTCCAGGCCATACTCCCACCGCCCTACTCTGAAGAGATCCTCAGGCTTGTCCACTCATACTTCGGATAGCCCTGGCCCAGCCTTTTGGGTCCTCTGTGACCCTCATCTGGGCGGTGACCACTGATTCACCCCACTCTGGGCTCTCTCAGCCCTAGCCCCTCACCGGGCAATTCCTTACTCCCACCCTCTTGGGCAAACATACTGCCTTTCCTACTGGGGTCCAGGGCCAAACACCCCCTTGGGACTCAGCTGCTCTTCTCTCAGTTTAACTGGCCCTACTACTCCGCCCTGTCACTCTCAGGGCCTGGGGTCTTGCACCCCTACAGGCTAAGGTGCTTCACAAAGCATGCCTGGCCCCCTTTAGCTCTTCAGGTAACTTACCCAAAGGTAGGGGCAGGGATTTAGGTTCCCTGACCCACCTTACACTGAGGAGGTTCTCTGTCCTGGTATTTACATGGCCCTGGTATTTACGTGGCCCTGCCCTGCCACTGCCCTGCCTTTGTAATGTGCACTGCTCCGACCTGCATTTAGGAGTCTGGCGAGCAGGGGTATAGCTAGGAGCTGACAAGTTGGCTCTCTGCCTGCCTGCTTTTCTATAACAGTGCCAGCAGTGCAGATAAGTGGGGAGCTGGGGACATGGCAGGGGGAAGGGGGGGACAAGGGTGAGTGCCAAGGGACAGAGGAGGTGGGGGTCGCGGTGGGGCCTGGATCCTGGGCAGGGTGGCAGTGTGGGGGCCCTGAGGGCTGGGAGTGAGCCTGGAATGAGAGCAAAGGAGAAGTAGAGGAAATTCTTATCTTTAGTTCTCCCCTGGCTGCCCCCACTGTCACTCGGGGTGAAAAAAGAGCATTCACCTGGGAAGGTTGGGACAGTGCTTCTTGGGATATGGAAGGACTGCTCCTAACTCATCTTGATCTAGTGGAGCAGTCTAATATGTCTGCAACATAAGATGCCCATGACAAGTTAGAGATAATCCTCACTGGAAGAGGATTATCTCTGAGATGCTCAGAAGGCAGCTAGCTAGTGTTTTCCTGCCCTAATATGTGGACAGTGGACACTTCAATTTTAAGAGCCCTTAAAAGGTAATAAGTAACAACACCCTCAGAAACACTTTTCATTTGTTTATCGACTGTAATCTCATTGATTTGTCTTGCCCATTACTTGGCACCTATCGAAATGCTGTATATCCAAACAAATCTGAGAGATGTTCCCAAGTGTTTAAAATGAAATCTCTGCTTGTTTTTTTCTCCTTCAGGTACAAATTGGTTTGGCCATATCCTACTTGAATTAATAACAACATTTGAAAAGAAGACTGAAGTGAAACCAACTATCTATGGGGAAGAATTTGATGAATTTCCCTACCTTGAAATTGGAGATACTGAAAAATACCAGGCAAGGCCTGAATACTTATTAAAATTGCTAAAATTTTCTTTTTCAGTATTATTGAAAGCATATGTGAAATACTCCATCACAACAAAAGAACCCTGTACAAGTACAGCAAGGCTAGCATGCTTTCCCTTCTGGTCATCTCTAAGCAGCAGATCTGTTTCCCAGCAGCGTGTACAGTATGTGAGTGCACACACTATGTGTGCAGACTAAACAGTCACAGTAGTCTACGAATTGGCCATGTGTATACAACAGTGTGTGCGCACCTCAGACCCTGTCTCTAGCCTTCTTTAGGGCACCGCTGGGACCTTTACCTTCCCAATAGTCCCCAGCTCAAACCACTGGTTTAGTTGATAAACAAAGAAAGAGGAAAAAAAAAGGAATAAGCTAAGTTTCCACTTAGCAGCCAAAAGTCCCAGCCTTTGGTAAGATACAAAAAGAAAAATAAGGAAATTGAAAGTGCCATTTTTCCTACTAATAGAATGATGTCTCCAGTTTTTCTTTTATTTTCAGTATATATATATACACACTTAGTACTGGTTAAATTTCTTTCCAAATCTCAAGAGTTGGAGGGTAGAGGACCTATCAATTAGAAATTCTCAAATGGCAAAGTCCACATTGGTACATTGGTACCAGAAGAAGTAGGGAACTAATAAGGCATGGAATTGGTTACCAGGACAGCAGAGTTTTCCAGGCTGGCTTGTTCACCTGGAAAAGTATATTCTGGCGTATGAAAATAATAACAACATTACATAAATCAAAGAGTTTCCTTTCATTCTTCTGTCAATTTTTGTTAAAGCGGATGAAGAAAATTCCTTTTAGAAGAGTTATACGTACTCACCTCATGTCTCAGAATTTACCTAAGTCTGTCTTCACGAATAAAGCCAAGGTTAGTGTTCATTGTAATGTCTTATAGGCATGCTCAATTCAAGAGAACATTCATGTCTCTTTAGATGTCTAGTTTTCTAGGCTTCATAATAAATACAAAATACTTAGTGTGGGTACTTTATTGCCAGGCCCTTAGCTACCATATAGCCACTTCATATGATACCAAACTGCAGTCAATTCTGGCAGTAAAGCTGGCATATCCTGCTCCCTAACAGTCCCCAGTGAGAGAGTGATCCCTTGTATGGTAAAGTGAATTGTTCCCTGATGTACTGTGGATGGGATCTCATGATGTTTTCACAAATAAATGGGGCTTTGATGTAAGCAAAACTTGGGAGAACACCTTCATTTATTTATTTTTTTCTGTGTGACTGCTGAATTTCTCCCTTTTATCATTTAATCACATCTAGCTCACCATAAAGGAATGAAAGATGTGGGTGTCAAACAAGTCACACTGACAGATGGTGTATTATCAATTTGTATGGTCCCAACAAGCATGAATCAGAGAAAAAAAGGCAAAAATCTTCATTGTCTAATGAAGGATAGTGAAAAAATAGCATCTTCTACATATAGGATCCAATTCAGTGTCTAATATGTGAGGTCCAAGAGGTTACCAATTGTGTCATTAAAGTGAAAGTTATAATTTTTTATTACTGCAGTTGTCTCATGCTCGTCTTCAGAAATGTATTTGTGTATCACTTCGTATTTTAATTATCCAGATACTGCTGCTGCTTCGAAATCCAAAAGATTTAGCCACATCTTTTTTCAAGTTTTCCAAAGTGATGGCTCCATTTCCAACTTACGAGAGCTGGGATGAGTTCTTCAAAGACTTCATGATTGGAAACAGTACTATACTTTATTTTTGCTACCCCAACTGTTTAATGTGTAGATTACATCTGAAGAATGTAGAATTTGTAACTCAAATTCATGTTTTTATTTTTATTACCAAAAGTACAGAGGTTTTGGGAAAGAATTTTAAGCACTCAGATAAGATTTCAAAGTACTTGGGTTAACTATGAAGTTAGGACATAAGGGGTTGTAAGGAAATCCACTTTGCTGACTTTGTTTCGGCACCTAATTAGAAAGAAATCACACAGCTGACTAACTTTGGGGTCTAAGACTAAACTTTTGTAATAGGTTGGATTAGAATTGTTCCCCTTCTCCCATTATGAGTATTTAGAAGCAAACACCTCTGAAGAAATCTTGTTGATACTTTTGTATTGCCTCATAAGGGAGTGGAAGAGAACTGTAGTAGGGATTTTCTCTGCTGAGGAATCTTTTCTTGAACCCAGATTTTAAGATAACATATTCAGTCTTTACTCATTCTTGATCATAATAGAAATGAAATTCTTGATAGCAATGAAATAATGAACTAATACTTTGATTTTCTCCAGTACCTTGGGGTTCTTATTTTACCTACCTTTCTGAATGGAACAAACATGCTGATGATGAACATGTTATGCCAATAACATTTGAAGAGGTGAAAGAGGTGAGGTTAATTCTATTTAAAGAATAATGTATACTTCAGGGAGTGTTCCTTATTGAAGCCATGTGGAAATAATGCTCCCATAAAATAATGAGCACCTTGGAAGTGTCATAGCTCTGCTACCCACCTTAATGAACTAGCTGCCATAACTGGGCAGTAGGTGCTGCCCACGGTTCACATTACACTTCGACTCTTGTGGGGGTCTGCAAAAAGATCTGGGCTGCCCATCATGATGCCCTAATGAAATTGGAGACCCCCCCCAGGTTATGGTATTCAAATCTTACAGGGGAACTCTTGTCTCTTATGGGGGGCTCAGCTCTCACCTCCCGCCCCCCAACACCTCCCCTAATTCAAACCTTAGTGCTACCAGGGGATTTTCTGTTTTATTTCCCTCCTCTGGATCCCTTGGTTTGAAGCTCTGACCCACATCCCCTGCTCTGTTTTTTTTCCCATTTCCCCAAGTAGTCTTGATTAAAGAATAGTTCATACTTCAGGAAGTGCTTGTTATTGAATTTTTGTAGATGTGACAGTCTGATATATTATCTTTTGAGGTGATATCAGTGTTCTAGCCAAAGCATTAAAATTTTTGATTTTTTGGCACACTTTTGTAAAAGGTTTATCATGAAGAAAATAGTTAAATAGAATATTTCTATAAGACATTTTCCTGGGTTCTGATACAGTATGAGGTGCACACACACATTTCCCAAATAACTCCTCATTGAATTGGTATGCATATATCTATCTCAGCATAGCTTCAAACATTATGCTTTCCTAATCTCTACTTGAGCCTATTGTAAAATTGAGCATATAGAATGTTATCTTTATGAGGTACTGTTCATATCTGTACAGACATCTCCTACAATATCTGTGAATCATCTCTCCCAGTGAAGTCCTCTAAATATTCTACAGGAATGTGTAGCGCTAGCACTGAAAGTAGAAATGCCATGGAAAGGAAATGATGCATTTTGTTTGAATAATATCTCATGCCTTATCTTCCTCAGAACCCACTTTTGGGAGTGAAAAAAATAGCAAAGTTCTTTGAATTGCCTCTGAATGAAGAAGAGCTTAAGGAGGTTGCAGAGAGGAGCAGCTTCCAGGCTATGAAAAATAACTCCAAGGAAACTCATGGGGTGTTTGGCAATGTCCTCTTTCGCAAAGGTAAATACCTAAAAAGATGCACATTGTCATTTCCCAGTAAATAGCATTGAAAATCACTTCCTGCTGACATGTACATGCTTAATGTTAGCATTTATAAGCAGAAAATCCATTTAATTTTTCCTTTGATAAATAACAGCTGAATATACCTGTTGCACTAAAATTGTATGGTGGGGTTCTGGGATTGGCCCAACTGTTGTCCAGGGGACAGCTGACTGTTGGTTTCAGTCCCAGGATTACATTGGGGTCTCAAACTGGCTCCAGTGCAGTGTCAGGGCTGACACTGACAATCAACTGGCTGGGTCACACCAGCTTCCAGCAAAGTCTCAAAGTCAGGGTTTTCCCACTTACTGAGACATATCCATGGAGATTCTGGGGGTGATCTTGGTAAGAAGCAAATCCCAACTTTCCCTGCTTACCAAGACATGCCTGAGATCCCAAGGGTGCATCTTGATAAGTAGGTAAAACTGGGCAGGCACTTTTGGGGCTTGAAGGGCCCAATCCTGTACAGGAAGTCCTGGGGTGCATGGGATCAGGGCCCTCAAGCCCCTGGAGCTCCTGCCTGGGGTGGCTACAGAATGCAGGCTGACACCTTCCCACCATTAACGGGCATCTGCCAGTCCATAGTGGCACAAATTGATACTACCTTAATTGCAGCCACAATTTGTAGCTCAGCAAGGGATATGGACCTCTGGCACAAAAACAATGAAAAGCGACATCTGTTTCCATCCTTGTAAGTCATTCCTTTTCATTGCTCAGGTGAAATTATGCATTGTGAAGTTGTGGGATATATTTTATTTCTTTCAGCATGACTCATGAAAAAGGCTGCTTGTTATGCGAGACCCTGTATAATAGACACGTATCAATTTCATATCAATAGATATGAACTTATATTTAACACATCATATTTATTGTTTTGTTCTTGTGTAGGACTGTAAACTGCATCCCACTGGAGGGCCTGATGGCAATATGTTGGGCCTACTCTTGGTGGGGTAGCTCCTATAAAATACCAAAATGTTGTAACCTCTAGAGTAAGACGAGTATAGGGCACCTCAAAACCCTAGTCCCCGCTACCTTGTGAGTACCCATTGTTTGAAGAAAAGCTAAGGGACATCACCCTGGCAGAAATACAGCCTTAGTGAGGCATTAGGCAGTCAGTAGCAATTCTTATAGATTCATAGATTCATAGATTCATAGATGTTAGGGTCGGAAGGGACCTCAATAGATCATCGAGTCCGACCCCCTGCATAAGCAGGAAAGAGTGCTGGGTCTAGATGACCACACCTAGATACTCATCTAACCTCCTCTTGAAGACCCCCAGGGTAGGGGAGAGCACTACCTCCCTTGGGAGCCCGTTCCAGACCTTGACCACTCAAACTGTGAAGAAGTTCTTCCTAATGTCCAGTCTAAATCTGCTCTCTGCTAGCTTGTGGCCATTATTTCTTGTAACCCCCGGGGGTGCCTTGGTGAATAAATACTCACCAATTCCCTTCTGTGCCCCCATGATGAACTTATAGGCAGCCACAAGGTCGCCTCTCAACCTTCTCTTGCGGAGGCTGAAAAGGTCCAGTTTCCCTAGTCTCTCCTCATAGGACTTGGTCTGCAGGCCCTTGACCATACGAGTTGCCGTTCTCTGGACCCTCTCCAGGTTATCCGCATCCTTCTTGAAGTGCGGCGCCCAGAATTGCACGCAGTACTCCAACTGCGGTCTGACCAGCGCCCGATAGAGGGGAAGTATCACCTCCTCGGATCTATTTGTCATGCATCTGCTGATGCATGATAAAGTGCCATTGGCTTTTTTGATGGCTTCGTCACACTGCCGACTCATGTTCATCTTGGAGTCCACTAGGACTCCAAGATCCCTTTCCACTTCCGTGCTACCCAGCAGGTCATTCCCTAGGCTGTAGGTGTGCTGGACATTTTTCCTCCCTAGGTGCAGCACTTTGCATTTCCCCTTGTTGAACTGCATTCTGTTGTTTTCTGCCCACTTGTCCAACCTATCCAGGTCTGCCTGCAGCTGTTCCCTGCCCTCCGGCATGTCCACATCTCCCCATAGCTTGTGTCATCTGCAAACTTGGACAGAGTACATTTCACTCCCTCGTCCAAGTCACTGATGAAGACATTAAAGAGTATCGGTCCAAGGACCGAACCCTGCGGGACCCCACTGCCCACACCCTTCCAGGTCGAGACCGACCCATCCACCACGACTCTCTGGGTGCGACCCTCTAGCCAATTCGCCACCCACCAGACTGTGTAGTCATCCACGTCACAGCCTCTTAACTTGTTCACCAGTATGGGGTGGGATACCGTATCGAAGGTCTTCCTGAAGTCTAAGTATACGACATCCACCCCTCCTCCTGTGTCCAGGCGTTTCGTAACCTGGTCATAGAAAGAGACTAGATTGGTCAGGCACGATGTGCCCGCCACAAACCCGTGCTGGTTTCCCCTCAGTATAATTTGCCCTGCTGGGCTCTCACAAATGTGAGCCTTGATAATTTTTTCAAAGACTTTGCCAAGGATGGAGGTGAGACTGACTGGCCTATAGTTGCCCGGGTCCTCCTTCCTCCCCTTTTTGAAAATGGGGACCATGTTAGCCCTTTTCCAGTTCTCCGGGACTTGGCCCGTGCGCCACGAGCGTTCGAATATTCCCGCCAGTGGCTCTGCAATGATGTCGGCCAGTGCCTTCAGCACCCTCGGATGGAGCTTATCCGGGCCTGCCGACTTAAAGGCATCCAGTTCTTCCAAGTGACTCTGCACCATGTCAGGATCTACGTATGGAAGTCTGGCGCCTTGCTGCTGCCTCTCTACAACCCCAGTGAGAGACTTGTCGTGTCCCTCACTTAGGAACACTGAGGCAAAGAACTCGTTGAGGAGTTCAGCCTTGTCCCCCCTGTCTGTCACCAATTGTTTCTGCCCATTTAGCAGGGGTCCTATTCCTCCCTGGGCCTTCCTTTTACTCCCAATATATCTAAAAAACAATTTCTTGTTGTCTTTTACTTGGGTTGCCATCCTCAGCTCCATGGTAGCTTTGGCCCGCCTAACTGCCTCCCTACAAGCACGAGCAGAGGAGGTATATTCGTCTTTAGTGATCTCACCCTGTTTCCACTTTTTATGTGCTCCCCTTTTAGCCCTTAGGCTGCCCTGGATTTCTCTGGTCAGCCATGGAAGCCTCCTGGCCCCTTTCCCTCTTTTGCCTCGCTCGGGGATCATCTTGCTTTGAGCTTATCTGTTGCTCTCTGGCAGAAGTTGCAACCATTGAGGCACTGAACATCTGGATTCAGTCTGGCCTTTGGATTCTATCTCAATGGTCTAAAAGGGGATGGTAGGTCTTGTACAGCCTCCACTTCTCCATACTCTTGCCTAGGTGTACACTTCAAAGGTCTTGGTGTGATGGCTGTAGGACTCTGTACAAACGGATTCATCAGGCCTCTGACTAGACCTCTTATGTGTACACCACAATCTAGAGGATCAACTGTTGCCTACTATATTTATTGTTTATTAGCACATTATATTTTTATCTACTCCTGAATTCTTTCCACACAGGAAAGATGAAAATGACATTCTTCCCTTTTTGTAAGTCTTAGTCTCCCAGTAATCAGCTTCTTTCCTTCTGCTTATTGTGTGTCTTCTGCTTCTGAGAATTTGTCTCACTCCCCAAACTCCCCCTGCTGTTTTTTGCTACAGTGTGACTGGCTCCCTGTGATTAGAGACCTGAAGAAGAATGCCTTACATTTGAAAGCTCTTCCAACTTGATGTCTTATCCTTGGTCATGATCTTTATGAAGTTGTGGGTGATGCGCCAGGTATCAGAGGGCTGACCTAGTGGAAAAGGGCCAATATAGTGCTCCTCTTTAAAAAAAAATTAGAAGGACCTATGGAACTACAGACCAGTGCTACCAGACCAGTAACTTTGGGAAGTTACTGAAGTATATCCTAAGGAAAGCCATTTGAAAGCGTGTGGAGGAGGAAAGGCTGATCACAAGCAGCTAGAGTGGATTTTTGAAAATCAAGTTATCAAACAAACCTGATCTCCTTCTCTGACAAATTAACTACTTGGGCGGATGAAGGGAATGCTGTGGATATAATGTATCTGTACTTCAGCAAGGCTTTGACAAGGTCTTGTGGGGCCTTCTTATAAACAAATTGGAGAAATGTGGGCTAGACAAAACTCGTCCCTCACAGTCAAGGATGATGGTCTTCTGTAATTGTCTTATGGGTGGGTTTGAAAACGGCTGACAAGGCCAATCCAGGATTGACAGGTTCTATTACAACTTGGGCTTGTGTTTCTGTGTGGGGTGGATGGCTCTAGATTCCTGATTTGGTTCACGGTATGCTGTTTCTTCCACTTCTGCTTTCCCATCTCCTGTTGTCATCATGAGGTTTCAAAGTACTAAGATCCTTGCAGCAGACTTTTTCTCCATTTGGGGTGGTCCTGGGAGATGGCCTTTCATGAGTTGATGCTGATGTTGAAGTTGCATTTTTCCAAGTTGGTCTTGAGGATGTCCTTGAAGCACTTTCTCTGTCCTCCTCTTGAGCATATGTCCTGACTGAGCTGGGAGAGTAAAACTTGTTTCTGGAGGCTCTATTCAGACATCCAAATGACATCACTGGCTTAGTGAAGTTGATGTCAAATGATTTTTGCCTTGATGCTTGTAGCATTTGCTTACAAGAAGACACTAATGGTGCATTTGTCTTTCCACTGGATTCAAAGGATCTTCCATAGGTATCACTGATGGAACTTCTCCAGCAACTTGAGGTGTCTTCTGTATGTTGTCCACATCTCAGCTCCATACAGTAAGGAAGGGATCATGACTGCTTGATAAAACACAAGCTTGATAAAACACGAGCTGATATGGCAACCTTCAAAGACCCATTTCCTTAATCACCTGAAAGCTGCTCTTGCACGTTTGAGGCGATCTTGGATTTCATTGTCAATGTCAGCCTTCTGCAATAGATGGCTTCTGAGGTACAGGACATACTCAACATTCTCCAGAGTCTCATTTTAAATCTGAATTACCAGAGCTGGGGATTGCTCATTAAGAGCTTGTTGATGGAGGAGCTTAGTCTTCTGAATGTTAAGCAGGAGCCCTATTGGGTAAAGACATTGAGGATTGTCTGAAGGTCTGCTTCAGACAAAAAATATTAGAAGGTGAATTAATAACTGGCTCAGTAGCTACAAGCAAAGGGGAATTATTCATGGATCCATGTCAAAATAGAAGGAGGTTTTAAGTGGAGTCCCACAGGGATCTGTCCTGGGACCAGTGCTGTTCAAAATGTTTATTAATGACTTGGATTCTGGCATAGAAATCTGCTTGTGCAAGTTTGCATATGACATAACACTGGGAAGAACTGTGAACACACTGAGGGATGTTAGCACAATTCAAAAGAATCTTGACAGATTGGAAAGCTGGGTTAGAACTATCAGGATGAAGTTCAATGCTGAAAAGTGCAAGGTGCCACACCTCAGGAAGAATATTAAAAAACACAAGTACAAAATGTGGGACACCTGGCTGGATGGCATCACTATAGAAAAGGATTTGGGATTGTTGATGTATCACAGGCTCAATATGAATCTGAAGCATGATGCAGCTGTACAAAAGGTGAATGTGGCTTTGGGATGCATGAATTCATGGTGCTCAAGAGAGTTCCCAGAGGACTGGAAGAGGGCCAAATTTGTGCCCATCTTCAAGAAGGGGAGGAGAGAAGATGCAGGGAACTACAGGCTGATCAGCCTGACCTCAATCCCAGGAAAAATCCTCCAAAAAATTCTCAAGGAGTTCATATGTGATAAGCTAGTATAAGTCAAAATTCTGAATGACAGCCAGCATGGCTTTGTCATGGGTAGGTCATGTCTGACTAATCTCATTGCCTTCTATGATCAGGTTATTCACTACCTGGATAAGAGAGATGAGGTTCACATCATTTACCTGGACTTTAGGAAGACCTTTGACTTGGTGTCCCATGAGGCTCTCAAGGTAAAACTAGGGGACTATGGGCTCAACAATTCAATGGTCAGATGGGTGGAAAACTGGTTGCAGGGTTGGACCCAGGGTGTAATAATAGATGGATATGTGTTGACCCGGTGGAAGGTAGCAAGTGGGGTCCCCCAGGGTTTGGTACTTGGATCAGTGCTTTTCAACATCTTGATCAATGATCTGGATGTGGGGGTGAAAAGCACACTGGCAAAGTTCGCTGATGACACTAAGCTGTGGGGAAGTGTGGCCACACATCAGGGTAGGATGACAATCCAGGCAGATCTAGACAGATTAGGTAGATTAGTTAGATGGATGGACCAGAACCAGAACCAGATGCTGTTCAACACTGAGAAGTGAAAAGTGCTCCATCTGCAGAAAAATCCACAACAAGCTTATAGGCTCTGTGGTTCTACGCTAGCTAGCATGCATCTGAAAGGGACCTGGGGGTCATAATTGACCATAAAATGAAAATGAGCCACCAGTGTGATGCTATAGTTAGCAGAGGAAACAGTATGCTGACATACATCAACCAATACATTTCAAGCAAAATTAAGCAAGTTATTCTCCCATCTACTCAGCATTGGTAAGGCTGCAGCTGGAGTACTGTTTCCAGTTCTGGGTGCCACACTTAAAGATGTGGAGAAGCTTGAGACAGTCCAGAGAAGAGTCACTTGTATGATTAGAGGCCTGAAGAGCAGGCCATATGAGGAAAGGCTGGCCAATATGAGACTGTTCAGCCTAGAAAAAAGAAGACTTTGGGAGGTGGTGGAGGGTTGGTGGTAGTTTACAAATATATAAGGGGTGAGCATCAGGGGCTAGGCAAACAATTATACCCAAAGTGCACCAGGGGAAAACCAGGAGCAACAGTCATAAACTCATAGAAGAAGGTTTCAAACTGGATATAAGGAAAAACTTCTTCATGGTTCATGAGACCAGACTCTGGAATAGATTTCCAGTGGGGGTGGTGCAGACATCTACCCTGGAGATCTTCAAAAGGAGACTGAATGCACACCTTCCTGGGGTTATTTGACCCCAGCAGTCTTTCCTGCCCAGAGCAGGAGGGCTGGACCGGATGATCTCATGAGGGCCCCTCCAGCCCTAAATTCTGTGAATCTGTGAGTTCAGCTTGTGGAGAAGGTGCTTAACAGAGGACACGACAGAAGTCTTCAAATATTTGAAGGGCTGCCATAAAGAAGAGCACCTTTTCTCTCTTGCTGCAGAGAGGAGGTGGTTAACCAACGGCTTGAAGGTACAGCAAAATACATTTAGATTGGGTATTCATCAAAAATTCTTCACTGTGAGAATAGTGAAGCAGTGGAATAGACTGCCTAGGGAAACTGTGGACTTGCCATCACTGGAGATGTTCAAGAAGAGGCTGGGCAGCCACTAGTTAGGGATGATTTGAATGTAGCCATGCTTATGTTCTACTATGGGTATTTCCCATGCTTCCGGTTTTTGGTGGTTTCCTCGGTCCCTGCTTTCTGTTACATGTGTCCAGGTGTTTTTAAAGTCTACCTCACAGACATTGGATGTTGGGTATAGCCAAGGCTGAGGATTTTGACTAGGGTGTGCCAATGCTCCTGTTGAACAGAAACCAGAGGTTCCTAGCTAGAGGGTTTTGCCCCTCTGCTCAGGGTCAGACCAATCACCATATTTGGGGTCAGCAAGGAATTTTACCATGTGGCCACATTGATATAAACTGTAGGGATTTCTGCCTTCCTCTGTGGTGTGGTCCTCTACCTGGGATCTTTTGAGTATATCTTGACAACCTTTTGTAGAAGCAGAACCTTGGCTGTCATGGTTCCCCTGCTTTACTTGTGGCAGGTTAGGGTTTTTTGTCTGCGTTGTGTCAGGGTTGATGGTAATTTTACATAGAGTTTAAATTATGAATTGCATAGGATGGCTTGGATAGGGATGATCCTGTCTCAGGCTGCAGTTGGATTGGTGACCTCTGGAGGTCCCTCCAAGCCCCACTTCTCTATAATTCTATTATTTTATCCCAACTACATAGTTGGTCCAATAAAAGATACTTCCCTAAGAAATCCTTGCCTCTCGCATTTCTTGGAAAATGTATATATGTATATAATGTTAATATATTTTATATATGTATATGTGTATATATATATAATGTGTATGTGTGTACATGGGCACATGTGTTACTTCAAGTGATTAAACATTCTGGGTCTAGTTTTTCATTCTGTTGTAGTTACTTAGCATTGATGCAACTCCATGGATTTCATTAACATGGATTTCTTTTTCTGGGCTTTTATTTTATGTCTATGTTAGGATAATGTCAGTGTTGCTTCTTTGCAGGTGGTGTGAGTGACTGGAAGAGCCTCTTCAGTGAAGAGCAGAACCAGGAAATGGACAAAATATTTGAAGAACGCTTAGCACAAACCAAACTTGGTGCAAAGATAAAGTACAATGTTTGGTGTAAAGTGTGAGAAGTAAAAGAGGACTGGTGAAGCAAGAGCTTCCTACTGTCCTCTCAGATCAATTGCATCATATACTTGAGAAAAATAAAATGATGCAAAAGTTTCTGAATTTATAATGATTGCAATTTTCAGCAACAGACCTTCATATATGATTTTCACTTTAAGTCGAGACATCTGGCACATTTAGACTTCATCCTTTCACCGAGTGTTATAAGCTATCATATCCAGATAAACACAACAATACTGCTTTAGTAGCTATCACTTGGAAGAAACTGTCATCTTGCCCTACCTCTCTAAATGTTATCAGTCTTTTGGATTGTGTAAGAGCATTTAGTATAAAGATATTTTAACCCCAAATGTTTCAAGCTGGACTTCTTCACAAAACTTAAATCAAACTTATTTTATGATCCACCTCTTTGAGCACATCAATGAAATTATTTCCATAGATCTTAGCAGAAGTTGTATCAAAATATAATATGCATTGCTCAAACAGAGGAATAGAGAGTAGTTACTAAAACAGAGCACAATATTCTCTTAAGGCTCTTTATCCTGCTGAAAACAGAATCTTCTTCTGAACCTTTCTGGTTTTGGGGTTTTCTTGCGATTTTACAGCCAGATTTTCTAGAGACAGAACTCTTAAGTGAGTAAAACTCAACTGAAGTCAGAGAAATTACACTCACAAAGAATCTGGCTTATAATCATGAAAGACATAACCTTGATTTTCCTATTTTTCCTGGTCTAAATTAGCAATAGATATACTGATATCAAGTGAGTTAAACCAGTGTAAAAATTATGCGAATTAGATCAGAATCAGGCCTAGTTCTCTTTTCTTTGTATGTCATTCTTAGTTATTCTTTTTGTTATTCTTCTAGCTATAATACAATTAAACTACTCTCTTGTAACATCTTCCACCTGGTTTCAGGGATGCTGCACGATTTTGCATGCCTATTTGAGGTCAAGCCTTGGTTGTTACAATGAATATGAATAAAACCAGTGCATGAGTCAAGCAAGCAAGTTGCATCCATAACATTTCTCCTGAGTTAAATTTTTAATGCTACCTTTGAGCCACATAGCATCTCCTTGCACTATATCTATGTGACAGCACTGAACATACATCATCCCAGCATTGCAAATTAACATATCCCTTCCAGTTCAGGGGTGCAACAGCTTAGAAGGACTTTCCCTGTTAGGGACTGGTCCTGTTTGCTCTTCTCCAGGGTGAAGCCCAGTAATAGAACTGAAAGTAGGCACCTTTTCTCTCTTGTGATTTCTGTAACACACCCCTGGATGGCTCCCATGCAGTATAGAAGAAGAAGCATCTGGTTTGAATGCAGAGGGCATGGAACTTGGCTGTTAGGAATGAAAAAAGAGCCAAGTCCTTTGAATTTCTTCCAGACTATATAAACACCCTCTCCCACAAGCCAAGGTGCATTTGGAAAAGTTCCCCTCTGCAAAGTAAATTCTGAAAGCTAACAATCTATTACTATTACACTTTGAGACAAACCTCCCTTCTCAGAAATTGGATTAAAATTTACTGAGAACAATTGTATTCCTAAAAACATTCAATTCATGAAGAAAGAAATTTAGCAGAAGCTTTTCTTTCAAGAAGTATGTCAGAAAGTTTTCTCTGTGCAACTCTTTTTCTCCTTAAAGCAAAACCTCCCAGAGAGCTGGAGGTGTAACACTGTATACTGGGGTGCCTGGAGCAGCTGCAACAGACAGAGGCAACAAGCAACCTGCAGCTTTCCATTTTAATTTTGATTTTACCAAGGTTATTCAAGGAGTAAGGTGTAGAAACAAAGACTAGGCTTTTTTTTGCATTTAAAGTGTTTTATTGCCATGACTTAACTGAAGTGCATGGCTTTGCAGCACTTTAAAAATGAGTACAGTGCTTTAAATTAACCCCTGTCAAATGAGGTATTAAATTTGAAGCTGCTGTGCTGGCATCAGCACTGGGAGTGGGGGCTCTGCCCTGCTGCCACTTGCCAGCCGGGGTTGGGGGGGGGTGAGCACAGTTGCTGCTTATGAGCTGGGGCAGACGCTACCACTGCTTGCCAGCAGGGGTGTGTGTGGGGGGGTGAAGGATGTGGATGCAGCAGTGCTGGGTTGGGGGCTATGCCCAGCTGCTACTTGCCCCCTTCCGCCCGAAGCGAGCTGTGCCTGCATCCCACCCCCAACCCCCACCCCAGCTGGGAAAACGGCAGCAGGGCAGAGCCCCCTCTCTGAGCACTGCTGCACCCGCATCCCATGTCCTCCCCTGCCTCCCCCCCGAGTTCTGAGCCCCAGGGGCAAAGTGTAGGGGGTGCATAAAGGTGCCCCCTGAGTGTGGAGGTGTACCCCCTGCAAAAAAGGCATTGCTGACACTGTCGGTGGCATCTGCAGGTGGTCGCCGATCCCTGGTTGGTGCTCGTCACCCCTCCTACCAGTGGCAGTGCTGGTGGCATCTGCGGGAGCTCCATGCTTACTGCCAGCAGGCTCCTGCTGCTGGGCTCCTGCTGCCACCAGCACAGCCATGCCCCCCCAGCTGCCAGGGGCATGCGCCATTCATGCCATGGCCACCCCAGCTGGGCAGCTTTTCCCAGCCCCAATCCCACCCTCCCCCACACCCCTTCAATCCCCTTTCCCCCAACCCCAACAGACTTACCAGCTGTAGGCAGCTGTCAGCTGCCTATTTAGTCTATGGCCAAATCTCTGAAACAGCGCTGAATTGGTGCCAAATTTTTCACATCTGATTCAGCCGAATTGAATCAGGACAATGACCCGACTCTTCGAATTGAATCACTGTCCTCTGACTTGGCCAAATCCAAATCCAAAGAGAATATTTGCCACTTTGCACAGGTCTCATAGATACTTTTTTCTCACTATGGCAGTGTAAAGAGGGCTTAAAAATGTACATACACCAAATTAACACCCACTTTAAAGACCATTATATTGCCAAATTGGTGTCCAGGGAGTTTAGGGGATTTATGAATATGAAGATATTATTCTCTTGCCATAAATAAATCCCAGGCAAATTAAAGAAACTTTAACCTTTTAGAGTGAATACTCCTGTGTTATGTAAGACACAGGTGATACAATAATTAACAGGACTAAGCAGTCCTTTCTTGAGGGGCAATGTTCAAACATAAATTATGCAATACATGCAATTAATGCCAGAAGGACCTTTGTTTGCTGATGCCTAGCCCATGTGTTCAGTGAGGGATCTGAAGCTGATCTAGAGCCTTTATTTTTTTGTTAGTATGGGAATTAGCTGGAGGAGTGAGAGGGAACCACATAACTCTTCAAATTTATATACTAATAGCAAAAACTATTTATTGCCTCCAAACTTACAAGTGTTTGAACTAAATATATGAGCTAAAGCTTCTTTCTATGTATCCATAAACTACTGGTAAATCTGACTTTTCAAATAAGCCTTGCTCTCCAAGCCTGTAAATATTACACTATTCATCATTTTCAGATGGTCTTATCCACATTTGTAACAGCGAACTGCACAATTTTGAAGATTTGGTAGCTGAGTTTTAGTTATTCAGTGTCAACCTCAAAGCATTCATCTGTATATATGCATGCATAAGCACAAGTATGTGTTGACCTAACCTAAAATGCACTCACAGGCCATGTCCAGACAAGCACGGACATGCAATATGTGGCACTGCAGACACATTTGCAGTGCCACACACTACACATGCAAGCATTTGGTCCACACATGCAGGCATTCCTTGCGGCAGTGGGGGCGAGGGGGTGGGATTTGACCCTGGGAGATCCCAAGGTCAAAAAAAGCCACACAAAACAAACAAACAAACAAAAAAAGCAAAGCAACACACATGGTGGCATTGTGACTCACCCAAAACCAGAGCCTGGCCAGGAGCTGGAGCTACACTCCAGCTCCCAGCCAGGCTCCCATCTGCAAGAGTACCATGGCTGCAACTCCCTGATGCACCCAGGACCCCAGGTAAGGCTTCTGGAGCCAGCACAGTTGCTGGATCCAGCCTCTCCTACCATACCTGGGGTAGCCTGCTGCATACCAGACTGCACGTGGCATGGGTGTTCCCTGGGGACAAATAGCAGTGGCACAAGGTGTTTTGCTGCTACTTGTCCCTGGGGAAACAAACATCCACACTTATCTGGATGTGGCCACAGAGGTGTCTTTGGGGAACATCTAAGCAAAGGAACCAAAGACTAAATAGACAGGGAGAGAACTGCTGTCTCCCAGACATTGGTGTCTGTTCTAAAAAGCAGGGTTGAGGCATATAGTCTAGGCAGTATGAGACATGTGCACTGCTACTGCCTGGGCTGTAGTTTTCATATCTATGAAAAAGAGTTCAGATTCCAAATCTAACAATTAGTCACCTTTCCTCAACAACACATTTAATTAAAAAAAAAAATCTTTGTGTTCTTTAGACAAAATTATCCTGGTCCCACCAAACTTCAGAAAAATTAAGCATATGTTTATAATGAAATTGGGGTTGTTATGTAGATGCTTTGGATTGGGAGTTAATTCAACCTATTGAATTAATTAGTGGAGTCAACTTCACGTGGGGTAATTACAATACATATAGACACTTTATTTCTGTGAGAAAGTAGCTAAATCAATATGAATTTGATACATTTTTACACAAAGCAAGCAAGTTTCAGTGAATTTAATTAAGTTTCCAGTATGGGCAAGTTTGCCATTGACTTCATAAAGAGCAGGCTGAGGCCATCTATCTATCTATCTAGATACATGTTTAGAGAGAAAGAACAGATCAAATACTGGTTCTGGGAAATGGCTGAATGTGATGTTTGTGACTACTAGCTGTATGGAATGTTTTTTATATTTAAAAGTAAATCAACAGCATCCAATAAAGCAAGGGATATTGTAAGACTCACTGTATTTGGTGCTGTTGATTCATATCAGTGTGAATCCATAAGAGAAGGGGTATGTGTCTCCCCCCAACTAGTATTTTAGGTCCTGAACCATAAATATGACTAATTTTCTGTATATTTGTTATATATAATCTGCATTTCATTATAGGATTAAATGTTAGCATATGTTCTTGAGAGCGTCTCATAGGAAAGGTATCTTTTTAATAGGCAGACAAGGTTCTTTGGGTAAATCTGATATATTTTATTAGACCAACTCAAATAGTTGGAAAAACTCTTCTTAGCAAGCTTTTGGGTATAAATACCCTTCATCAGGCTGAGGAAGCATCTGCAGTTGGTTTGTGCTCTTCCTGGATGGAATGAATATTAACAAAGCCAAAAGATGGTATGCATGCAAGAAAGTCAGTGAATATGTAAATTGAGGAGTCAGTGGGTGAGAGACAGGCTGGTGGGGAGGGAAGGAAGGGGAATGAATGTAGCTGGTAAATAGTGAAGAGGTACCTGGGGAGTCAGATGTCAGGCAGGTTATAATTTGTCATAAATCCGATGCCTATATTTAGCCCATAATTTTTTGTATCCAGGAGGTTGATGAAGTGAAGTTCATAGGCTCATTTGTGAAAAGTGTTTTGTAAATTCCCTTTGAGGATTAGAACTGAGAGATTGGAGAAAGAGTGGTTTTCTTGTAAGAAGTGTGCCCCCACAGGTAATTATCTTTAATAGATTTTTAGTGTTCTTGTCTTTAATAGTGATCTTGTCTTTAATAGATTTCTAGTGTGCATTCATTCTGGTGCGCAGTTGTTATTTGGTCTCTCCTATGTATTTTCCATCAGGGTGCTAAGCTGTGCAGGAAACATTTTTTTTAAGAGTTGACTTCTAAGCAGTCACCAGCAGCTGACTGCTTTGTAGCCTGCAGCATACTCATAATCTCCCTAGGATGATAGATTATCAGTCCATCCAACATGTCATAGATTCATAGGTTCATAGACATTAGGGCTGGAAGGGACCTCGGAAGATCTTTGAGTCCAGCCCCCTGCCCCAGAGGCAGGAAGTCAGCAGGGGTCATAGGATCCCAGAAAGATAAACATTCAGATGTCTCTTGAAGGTGTTCAAAGTAGGTGCTTGAACCACCTCTGGTGGCAGTCTATTCCAAACCTTGGGGGCTTGGACAGTAAAGAAGTTCTGCCTTATGTACAGCCTGAAACAGCCATGGAGGAGTTTGTGACCATTCCATCTTGTCATCCCTTGGGGCGCTCTGGTGAACAGAAATTCCCCCAGATCCTGATGAACACCCATGATAAACTTATAGGTGGTCACCAGATCACCCCTGAGCCTGTGCTTTTCCAGGCTGAAGAGTCCCATAGCTCTCACCCTCTCTTTATTCATTCTGGTGCGCAGTTGTTACTTGGTCTCTCCTATGTATTTTCCATCAGGGTGCTGAGCTGTGCAGGAAACATTTTTTTTAAAGAGTTGACGTCTAAGCAGTCACCAGCAGCTGACTGCTTAGTAGCAGTCACTAGGGGAGACCAGAAGGGTTTGGGGGAGACCTTGTTTCCCCTAGCGCCCCCTGGGATAACAAGGAATAACAGCCACAAGTTGTTGGAGAGTAGGTTTAGATTAGACATCCGTAGGAACTACTTCACAGTTAGGGTGGCTAGGATCTGGAACCAACTTCCAAGGGAAGTGGTGCTGGCTCCTACCCTGGGGGTCTTTAAGAAGCGGCTTCATGCTTACCTGGCTGGGGTCATTTGAAACCAGTTTTCTTCCTGCCCAGGCAGGGGGTCGGACCTGAAGATCTACAAGGTCCCTTCCGACCCTACTTCTATGATTCTATGATTCATAAGGTCGGTTTTCCTACCCTCTGATCATGTGTGTGGCTCTCCTCTTCATTCTCTCAAGCTTCTCCATGGGAGCCCAAAACTGGACTCAGTACTCCAACTGCAGCCTCACCAAGGCTGAGTACAACGGGAGAATGACGTCTTGGGATTTGCTTGAGAAGCATCTATGGATGCGAGCCAGCATTTTGCTCGCTTTACTAGCAGCAGCATCACATTGAAGGCTCATGTTCATCTTGTGGTCAATCATGACCCCCAAGTCCCTTTCATCCGTAGTGCTAGCCAGCATAGCACTACTGAGCTTATAAGCATGCTGTGGGTTTTTCTTCCCAAGGTGGAGAACCTTGCATTTTTCAGTGTTAAACACCATCAGGTTCTCATCTGCCCATTTCCTGAGCTTGTCAAGGTCAGCTTGGATCACCCTCCTGTCCTCAGGTGTGGATGATTTACCCCAAAGTTTGGTGTCATCAGCGAACTTGGCCAGTCCGCTTCTGACGCCAATGTCGACATCATTAATGAAGATGTTGAATTATATAGGCCCAAGGACAGAGCCTTGAGGGACCCCACTGGTCACAGCACACCACAATGATTGACTTCCATCAACTACCACCCTTTGGGTCCGACCACAGAGCCAATTCCCCAGCCAGCGGATTGTGGTGAAGTCGAGGCTGCAGTTGGCCAGTTTTGCTAAAAGGTGATAATGGGATTCCAGACTGAAGGCTTTTTTGAAGTCAAAATATATGACATCAATCTATTCCCCCTTGTCCAGGTGATAGGTCACCTGGTCGTAAAAGGAAATGAGATTCGTCAAGCAAGACCTACCTGCAACTAACCCATGCTGGCTATCACTCAGGATTTTGCCATCAACCAGTCTGTTGAGAATGGTCTCTTTGATAATCTTTTCTAGGATCTTCCTTGGGATAGAGGTCAGGCTGATGAGCCTGTAGTTTGCTGGATCCACTTTCCTCCCTTTCTTGAAGATAGGCACAACATTGACCTTCTTCCAATCATCGGGCACTTCACCAATGCACCAAGAGGTCTCAAAGATCTGTGCCAGGGGCTCAGCTATGATGCTTGCCAGCTCCTTGAGTACCCTGGGGTATAAACTGTCAGGGCTGGCTGACTTGAAGGTATCCAGCCTCTCAAGGTGTTCCTTCACAAGGTCAGCATTGATGGAGGTTAAGGAATCTCCCTCACCCAGGCCTTCCCATCCTGTAATGGGCAGGGACATCCCGTGGGACTGGTGAAAGACTGGCGCAAAATATCCATTTAACAAGTTGTTTTTTTCCTGGGCATCGGTTGTCAACTGTCCTGTCTGGTTTAGCAGGGTCCAATGTTGCCCTTGCTTTTCCTCTGGCTTCCACATATCTAAAAAAGGACTTTTTATTGTTTTTGATACTTGTAGCCAGTTGGAGTTCCATCGCAGTCTTGGCTTTTCTGGTTCACTCTCTGCAGGTTCGGACCAGTGCAGAATATTCCTCCTTGGAGGTGGATCCCGTTCTCCATCCTTTGTAGGCTTTTCTTTTCAGATGCAGGAGGTCTGCTAGTTCTCTGGAGAGCCAAGGGGGCCGCTGTGCCCTTTTGCTGCCTTTCCTCTGAGATAAAATAGACTTTGCTTGTGCATCCAGGATCACTCCCTTGAGGAGCAACCATTGTCCCTGAACTCCCCTCCCCTTTGGGTCATGGTCCCTTAGGGCCTCACTAACAAGCTTCCTGAGCTTGTCAAAGTCAGCTTTTCTGAAGTCAAGGACTTCTGTATTGCTGACTGACTTGCCAGCTTTACAGTGGATGGTGAAGGTGATCAGGTCATGGTCACTGTCATTCAGCTTCCCTTCAATCATTAGGTCACTGATAAGGTCGTCCCCCATTGTCAGTACCAGGTTGAGCAGTGCTTTGTCTCTCAGCGGCCCGCAGACTTCTTGCTTCAGAAAGAGCTCATCCATACACATGAGAAAGCTTTGCGACTGTTCGGATTTGGCTGAGTGCTCTTCGCAGGAGATGTCCGGGTAATTGAAGTCTCCCATGACAACCATGGACCTGGATCGTGCAGCCTCAGCCAATTCCCTGGTGAAATCCTGGTCAAGCTCTTGATCCTGGGTTGGAGGTCTGTAGTAGATTCCCACCATTGTGTCCCCTGTGCCATATTCCCCACAGATTTTAACCCAGAGGGTCTCTAGACATCCACCCTGGGTGCCAGTGTTGGCTTGCAGGGATGCATAGCTTTCCTTGACATAGAGAGCTACAATCCTGCCCCTTTTATCCACTCGATCTCTCCTGTACAAGGTATAACCATCTATACCTGTGGTCCAGTCATGGGCGGAGTCGCACCAGGTCTCCATTATCCCTATGACATTGTAATTGTTTGTGTTGAGCAGGAGGACAAGTTCCTCCTGTTTATTCTCCAAGCTCCTGGCATTTGTGTACAGGCAGGTAAGTATTCCTTTGGGGGCCCTTGCCACACCCACAGATCTTTCCATGGCTAGAGCAGGGGTGGGCTCCCTCAAGTGCCTTGGCCTGCTGGCTTTGCAAGGGTTGCTCAGTGGGCCAGCAGTAGCGGTAGTCCCCCCATCTCCTGGCGGGCTTAGTTTAAAGCCTGGTGGAGAAGAGCCTCCTCCCTAGTGAAGAGAGGTGGAGGCCATCCGTTCCCAGCAGCTCGCTGCCCCTCTCACCAAAGAGCAGACTGTGATCATGGAAGCCAAAGCCTTTCCAATGACACCAGCACCACAGTCTTTGGTTCACTACCTCAATCCTCCTCTCCCTCCTCAGCCTGTAGCCTGAGCCTGGGAGGATTGAGGAGAACACCACCTGCACCACCAACCCTTTAAGCCTCACTCCCAAATCCCTGTAGCACTTCATGACCCAGCTGGGAGTGCTCTGAACCATGTCATTTGTGCCCACATGGATAAGAAGCATAGGGTAGTGGTCAGTGGGCCAGAGAAGCTCAGGAATCTTGTCCTCAATGTCTCATATACGGGCTCCCGGGAAGCAGCAGACTGCCCAGGATAAGGGGTTGGAGAGGCAGATTGCCCCCTTAGCCCCCCTCAGGATGGAGTCTCCCATGACAAACACTTTGAGTTTTGTCTTAGGGAGAATGGGAGCAGTAGCTACAGCTGAGCCTGTGTTGCTTGTGGGAGCTGGCAGCTTAGCAGGCTCTGCTGGGCCTGCAAGAGGTTCATACCTGTTGCAAAGCTCCAGTGGTGCAGGGACCTTGGTGTAGCAGGCCTTGGGGCCCTTGACCACCTTGGTCCAACCCCTTGGCTGGACAGAATGGGAGATCCCTGAGTTCTCCCTTGTCCTGGGGGGTGGCCATGGTCTACCCTCCACCTCCAGGGGAGAAGCAGTAGGAGTCTATCTCCCATTCACCATCCCTGATGGCACACAGTCTCTGGCCTGTGGCCTGGAGCTCCTCCAGCTGGCGTGCCAGAGACCCCAAAAGGGAGCAGACCTCACAAGGGGAGATGGACATGCTCCCAGACCCCAGAAAAAGTGACAGGTAGCCCCCATAGCCAAGAGCCAGGGTCTCTGTCTGCATGGAGCCCAGAACCATAGGCTCTGTCTGGGTATAGGCCTCTGAGGTGCCAGAGTGGGGGGCCGCAGACCCTGAGAGGACCCTCAGGTTGTGTCATGTGCCCATCCACATGGTGCCACTGGGAGGCTGGCTGCGGCTGGGACTGCCTTCTTAGGGTGCACAGGCAGGGCCTCGGGCCATCCCGCTCACCCTCCTGCGCAAACTCCATGCTAACTCATGCGCTGGGCAGACAAGCATGCCTGTTTGTGCGGCTCTGATCACGTGGCTCCCTGGGGGCTGGGTGAAATAGGAGCCAGGGTGGCTGAGACCCTCCTTGGTGAATCAGCCACCTTCCCACAGCTGAGCTGGACTAGTCCCCTCCTACCACAGGCCCCGCTTATGTCTGGCTATGCTGGAGGTTGGCGGGGGCGCTCCATGGCTGTTGGGGGTCACTGGGGTGCTTTGGGCTATGACGGGCTTTCACTTTCACCCATGCGTCTTGCGCCATTCCCTAAGCCCAACTGAGGGATGTCAATCAAGAATGGGTGAGGTTAGAGAGAGCCAAACATTGAACTAAAAAGACCTGAGTTAAATTAAGGACAGCAGCCATAGAAATGGTGTGGTACATTGCTATGATGCCCAAAGAGAATCTAAGGGAGACCTGCATACTCTCCCTTCACTTCATATATCGGTCTAAACCAGGGGTGGGCAAAATGTGGCCCGCAGGCTGGATGTGGCCCACCAGGCTATTCTATCCAGCCCACAGGGCCCCTAAAAAATTTAGAAAATTAATATTTATCTGCCTCTGGCTGCCTGTCATGCAGCCCTCAATGGGTTGCCAAAACTCAGTAAACAGCCCTCTGCCTGAAATAATTGCCCACCCTTGGTCTAAACTAACAGGGACCATTATGTTCCACTACTCTGACCTCCTAGCCATAACCCAGTCCATAGAACCAAGCCCTAGTAGTTATTATATCAAGGCTACAAGTTTTTCTGAGCTATAGACAGATATCCAAATCTTTATTTAAACTTTTGCTCCTGGGAGGGAAAAAATGGCCTAAACTAGAAAAAAAAAAAAAAAAGTGAGATGTTACTGACAGATCAGGGACCTTCCTTTCTATTATTTTCTTAGTTTACTTGGGGAGCAGGAGATGGGCTATGTGATCCCCTCCTGACATTGGATCTGACTATATGTCCATCTTTGCTTCCAGGTGTGCTGAAAATTAAGATGAATAAAGTTCCAAATGCTTTTCATGTAAGGAGTTCCTCTTAGCCAGTAGAAAATAAAGTGTAGAAAAGATTGCAGGAAAAAAAAAAATCATTTTTGGAGTAAAAATGGAAAAGCTGGAAAATATTTCTCTTTCTCCTTTTCCTTCTCCATTTGTGTTTGATGGAAGAAGAAACAGTCTAGATAAATTTTGTTGCCTCACAAAAATGCTTTGGCAAGAATATTTTGTTTCACCAACACAGCTATCCAGTATGAAATTGAAACTTTTGGAGAGTCCATGATTTCAGGCTTCCCTGGAAAGTCTTGAAATCCTGCATGTATTTCTGTCCCTGACTTGAAATCTTAGAAACTTGTCCCAAGCAAGCACTTATGAGCAGAAAACTGTCAAGGCAATTACACACTGATGTTGTGCCTCTGTGTCTTTGTTTTAGCTTCCATGCCCTGGTTTGAAAAACATCTTTGTAGTGTCACTAACAAGGCTGGTCCTAGGTTTTTTGAGAAACTGTACACCTGGCATGGAGAACAGGAAGTGGAGACTATGTGCAGTTTCCACAGAAGGTGTAGTAGTTGCATATTTCCTGAGGTAGCTCCTTGACTCCTGATAAACAATGAAACCATGGATGTGGAAGCCTTGTTTGCATGTTGACTAGGAAGCTGGATATGCTGATGTCATACGTGTAAAGAGGGTTCCAAAGTCTAAGGACGTGAAGCTTAGAAATAGACATGATATAGAGACCCTCAAAGGCTAGAGTTCTTAATTCAGAGGTCAGCCTGGCACAAGATGTCAACTGAATGCAAGTGTTAGACAAATTCCTCTTTCTGTCCCTGAGAAGGAAGAATTAAAAAAAAAAAAATGAATGGTTAATTTTTATATGATATTTTGTATACAATATAAAGATTTTTATTCAAGTGTTACCACATGCCTGCACCCTCGGATTATTTAAAAACATTTTTACCTTGATCTCTTTTTGCTTCTGAATGCCTTAGGTTTGAGAATGTCACCTCTTCTGTTGTACTACTCCGAGCAGTGAAAACTCAGCAATGAACCAAATAGCAAAGCACTTTCAGATCTTTCAAAATTAAACATGTGACATAAGTACAGGTCTCCATGTCTCTGTGTGTTGTGCAGTCTTTTACAGTAATGGCCAGTTTGTACAGAATGAACAGGTAATACCCCTTAATCAGAATGGTAGATAGAGTTGTGTAAGGCCCATCTTGAAGAGGCATCTGGGAAGAGGCCAAGCTGGCATCCCGGAGTGGGGGGGGGGGGTGTCAGCTTTGCGGAACCCAGGGGCCACGAGACAATGACCTAATGCATCTGCTGATCAGCTGAAATGGAGAAGAGGGAAATGCTTTGAGCAACTAACTGTTCTGGAAAGTACCAGAAATAAACAGCCATGAAAAGGGGAACTGTGGCAAGGCCCGAGGTGACCCTGCTTTGCAGCATACAATGTGGCTTGCTCTAACCCATAAAAGGTGATAAAAGCTAGAGGAGTTGTGTGATTGGAGGATCTCGGGCAGATGGGAGACAGGTATAAAGGTTTTAAGAACAAAGCCTTGGGCGGAACTACTTCAGGGAGGACAAGGCTGAGGACCTGATAAAGGAGGTAGTCTCATCCCCCAGGATGCTGGGTGGGGTTCCCGAGACCCATCAGGTAATAACGAGGGAAAAGGGTGTGCAGTGCCTTTCTTCCAACCCGACGCGCTTGCTATTCTTGAACTAGTTATAAGATCATTTCAAATACATGTTGTTGATTTTCTGTTTCTGCAGTAAAAAGTAAATCATTGGATTTTACCTGGCATGTGGCTTGTGGGTTACTCACATACCCCCTTGGATAGGGAGGGAACCCCTACAAGTTGTTATTAAATACAGTTTCTTTGTGGGGGGTTCTTTCTGTCAACATGGTTAGTAGCCGAAAGCCAGATTGACTCTGTAGGCAGACTGGTTCTGAACCCCCCTGAAGTAGCACAGACCATTAGACAAAAAGGTCCCTGACATGTTAACTCAGTCATAAGGGCTTCCCCTAGGGAGAGGGGAATCCTGGATTCCAGTCTTTATTTCAAGAACTGTTTATGCATCTTACTTAGGATTGTTATATGATTAGGAAAACCAGAAACAACCCTGGAAGCAGGGACCAGAGTATGACAAGACTGACATCCATGCATTCATAAAGCACCATAGTAATACTTGCTCTGGATGGATTCCAGAGAAAGTGCTCAGTACAGGCATTGATGACCTGTAAGTATTGATAGGAGTGCAGGTGAGGGAGGGGAGAAACAGCTTCACACTGCTGTTGCCCCTGCAGCTGCCAGGCACTGGCTCTGATTGGGCTACAGCCCCCGGCCCTGCAGTCAGTGCTGAGATCAGACTGCTGCTGCTTCCCCCACTACTTCTGAGCCTGTCTCTGGCTGGGCTGCAGCACCCCACCATCATTCCAGAAAACTGGGGGGGGGGGGCATGTGCCCCCTGCCCCACCAATGTGTTTCCAATATACAGTTATTTCATGGATACAAAGGGAGATTGCCTGGGTCAGGAAAATTCAGGTCAACCTTTAGGCTGTAAGTTAGTCTGTGGGGTAAGGGCTCCTTCTTGTTCATAACAGCTGGTTGGACAGCCATGAACATAAGAAAGAAAGTATGCATGAGGGGGCCTGTAACAGGAGGGCAGTCAGGGTTGCCGTGCTCTCCGCTGCCGCCTCCTTTACCTTGTCCAGGCTGCTGACTAGCAACCTCCAATTCTCGCCTGCCACGATTTTGATCTTATATATGTATTTTATAGGGAGGCTGCCTTTCGTCTACTAGTCCACGGTTCTCCTGTTATCTTTAGGTCATCCATGGTAGTGAGTGTTCCTGTACACTCCAGCCTTATGGGCTATGCATGGCTCCAACCATCCCTGTACCACACCCCAAGCCTCGCAGATGTGCCTGATGTTGTTAGGTCTCTCTCACCATGCCCTCTCTAGCACTCGGGCTCTCTGCAGTCCCATCTCTCTCTCCGGGACCCTTTCAGTAATGCCGCCTTCTCTCTGGGGCTCACCACGCCCGTACTGGGGCTTCTCAGCAACGCCCCCTCTCTGGGGCTTCTCAACTGGCCATCTCTGGGGCTGGGGTCTGTGCACGGCAAATGCTGTGCCCTCACTGGCGCGGGGTCCCCACTCCACTGTGAGTCCCCTATGAGGCCTCCTCCAACCCCTGATAGCCTCACCCAAACCACCAGTGATAAAACAACAACACAAACACAGCCCCTTTGGCTACAACACAAACAGAAGCCACCTGGTTATAAACACTCTCAAGCCTACCGGGGATCCTTTATCTCTCAGCAGTATCAGAAGCTACTCCTTCATCACCCCTCTCCTCTCTTCCATGGCAGGGAGCTCCTTCCTCCTCGGCTGCTGGTAGGGAACTGCCTCCTGGCCTCCTGCCTGTGATTTATATAGAAGCCAGGCCCTGCCCCTTCCTTCAGCTGGCTAGGCAGGTGGGGCTCATTAGTTCCCTCCAGTTACCTCAGCAACCAGCACCTGAGGAGCTATCCCGGCTCTCTTAGTAGCAGGCACCTAAGTGCCCTGCTGTTGAGCCCCAGCTCAAGTCTGGGATCGTGCCCGGTATGCAAAGGCCAATAAAGATACCAGGGGTGAAAGTATAAAGAAGGTTTATTGCTAGCAATAAAAGGTGCGAGGAGAATAATTTCATGTAACAAGCACACCAGATCACTACCACTAAGCAGTAGTGGTACTAAGCAGTTTTATACAGGAGTTTTCAAGTTCTCACCAGCGTATTTGTTTGCTGATTGGTTGTAAGGAGTGACGCAAGGAGTTCTTTACTGAGCATGTCTCTATACCTGTGTTTTAGCCATGTATGTCATTTACATACATGTATGTTTCATTAGCATACTTTTTCCCCACCTAGGGGCATGATTTTTAGTATTTTAATGAGCCCTTTTAACCCAGTTCCCTGTTTTTTCCTTTTTGTTTTCAAGCCCCCTTTATCTCAGACTGTCTCCTCCTTATCATTGCAGATGGGCATTCGTCACATAACATTCTGTTTGCTTTGTCTTGGGTAGTGTTTTCTAGGTCACTCCTTACACTGCTACAGGGCCTGATGCTGTAGTCCAGGAAGGAGGCCATTTCTTGAAAGGAAGGGAGTAGGATTTGGGGCTTAGCTCCTGCTGCCAAAATTATTTTTTTAGTTTAAACAATGATAGTATGACATAAAAAGAATAAACAGCCCTGGCAGCAGGAAGTGGAACTCAATGGAAATAGGCCACAAGGGAATGTCTCCTTCACCGGGCTAAAATGTCAGGTTCCCTTGCGCCCTCTTTCTACCCAGACTTTACTATAGGTCATTTTCTTGGGAATTAGAAAAGGTTGGTCTAAACCTCTCAAGCAATGAAGGGCATATCATTTAGATCTTCCACTTGCTGGTTAAATTCACCAAGCACTAGACAATTAGGCAAGAGGGCAACACTATACTGCACCTACCTCCAGGAGTCAGATTATGCATTGTAATCTGCAAGCAAACAGAAGGGCCTAACATGCAGTGTGAGTCAGGTATCTAAGCTCCTGAAAGGAGTGAGTGTGATATAAATAAAGGCCTATGTTCCGTCTTGATTCATATTTCCTGGTGACTACCACTTGGAGCCCCTAGGCTTTCTGGACTGCCCTTGGCGAATACCCACCTCTATTCATTTTCTGTGTATAATGTCTGGATCCTTCACCCTAAATCACATTTAGGAATCTCTAGCATCTCTCCATTGACTGTATACAGATCCAAGGTGCCAACCTAGCCAAACTGATCTGCCCTCCTAGGACAAAGTGCCTAACATTCTGGTGATTCCAGCACCAATGTGAATCTTGTTCAAAATCCCTGCACAAATGCTTACTTAGTTACACCCTTTTGCAGATTACATGCATGAAAAAAGGATTTTATGAACACGGTAGGTAACCATGCTTTTGTAATGGATCTCACACTGTATAGCATTTTGGAGAAATGACTTGAAATCCTTATAATGGAGGCTACTGAAAGATGTAGAGGGATGGTGTAATCTACTGGACAGGGGCAACACATAGGGGGTGCACATGGGTGCATGTGGGGTTGTAAGGAGTGACCTAGAAACCTCTACTCGAAGACGAAGCAGAAGAGAATGCTATGTGAAGAATGTCCATCTGCAATGATAAGGAGGAGACAGTCCTAAATAAAGGGGGCTTGAAAACAAAAGAAGAAACAGAGTACTGGGTTAAAGGGCTCATTAAAATACTAAAAATCACACCCCTAGGTGGGGAAGAAGTAAGCTAATGAAACACATATGTATGTAAATGAGATACATGGCTAAAACACAGGTATAGAGACATGCTCAGTAAAGAACTTCTTGCGTCACTCACTTATAACCAATCATTAAACGAGCACGCTTCCGAAGGCTTGAAAACTCCTGTATAAAAGATGCTTAGAAATAGTGATCTGGTGTGCTTGTTACGTGAATTATTCTGCTTGCACCTTTTATTGCTAGCAATAAACCTTCTTTGTACTTTCACCCCTGGTATCTTTATTGGCCTTTGCATACCGGGCACGATCCCAGACTTGAGCTGGGGCACAACAGTTTTTGGCGACCCAGATGGGACTGCCTTAGATAAGGCATTGCCCGGACTAACTGACGACCAGACGACCGCTCCTCCAGAATGAATGTCAGGCGCGCCCCGGGATCTCTTTTCCCGGTAAGACTTTTGCTTCAGGGGGAGCTGGATCACTGAGGCGGCAGTAGCCTAACGGTGCAACGCCATAGAGTGAAAGTACCAGTAACAGGCACTGCGGTGAGAGGGTAGAAAGGGCATAAGGCCTACCATCAGTACGCCTACCTGGGATTATCTCTGTAAGTATTCTGTCTGGCCCGAGTCCAAGACCAGTGATTTTTCCCCTGTGAGGACGAGGACTAAGAACAGATCCCTGGATCCCAGGTAAGTCGGACGGTCAGAACCAGGAAGGCAGCCCTGAGATGGGTACCATTAACAGTAAGGTTAGGGAATGTACCCCCCTCTCTTGTGTATTGGGACATTGGGCAGAGTTCGGTGGGGATCCTATGACTAAGAAGAAAGCTAAATTCTTCTGTGAAACTGCGTGGCCACGCTATAAGCTAGATGATCAAGAACATTGGCCTCCAGAGGGAAGTGTTAATTATAATACCATCTTACAATTGATTTGTTCTGCTGGCAGAATGGTAAATGGGAGGAATTGATGTATGCGCAAGCGTTTATGTCTCTCTGTAGTGATAGAAAGGTTTTGGATAAATGTGGATTGGGGAGGGGGTTGGGATCTGTAAGGTGGCAGTGGCTCGACCAACTGAAAATCCTGTCCTGGAATGTCCGGAGCCGGAGGTTCCACTCCCTTTGTCACCTCTACCTTATCCTCCTCCTCTTCCCCCTCCTTCTCCACATTCGTCTGATTCCTCGTTGGCATCTGCTCTTCTTCCTTCCTCCCCCCCACCCCCCGAGGCGGAGGTTGAGAACACTCCCCGACCCAGGGATCTGGAGCAGCACCGACCATGGCCGTCGGGTGCTTGGCAATCTCCAGAACCCCCGACTTCTCCTGATATAACCCCGGGAGGTGGGTGGAGAGTACAGTTAGGAGCAGACTCCAGGGTTAAGGGAAAACATCACAGGGAATCTGATCCTGGCCGTAGGAAGGGAAATGGGGTATTTCCCCTAAGAGAACAAGTGGTACCCGGGCCACTCGAAGATGATGGTGAGCCAACCTACAGTCAAACCTTTGTGCACGTTCCTTTCACTACCTCAGATTTGTATAACTGGTGGAACAATACCCCCAGCTTGAGAGAGGATCCTGAAAAGGTACGAAACCTGTTTGAAATGATTTTCAAAACCCATAACCCAACCTGGGCAGATGTTCAGTCTCTTTTAGATGTCCTGTTGATACCAGAGGAAAGGAGGATGGTAGTAAACAAAGCCTGTGAGTACGTGGAAAAGGAAATTACTGCAGGGCACCTGCAAGGAAATAAGGACAATCATGTCCCCACCCAGGAGCCAGATTGGAGCCCAGACCAAGATATGACCTCCATCCATGCCTATCAAAAATATATCCTCTGAGGATTGAGAGGTGCTGTGAAAAAACCTCAGAATCTCAGTAAGGTGTATGAGATTCGACAGGAGATGAATGAGACCCCGAGTGCCTTCTTGGAAAGAATCTACACTACTTTCAGACAATACACCCGCGAGGACCCAGAGGATGCATCAAACGCTTGCATGGTAAATGTGATCTTCATAGGTCAGAGTGCACCGGACATTAGGAAAAAATTGCAGAAGACAGACGGAGCAGCAGGTATGCCTATTTCCCAACTAGTAGACATTGCTTACCAAGTATTTACTAAATGAGAAAGTGTTCAGGAAAAGAAACAGGATAAGAAAGAGGAGAGAAAGAGGAAAATGCTGGCAGCCCTAGTGGCGGCTGCAATCACGGGAAAACCCAGAAATGAGGGATCCCGGAGACAGCCTCAGAGGCGGGGTCCATTAGAGAAAGATCAGTGTCCCTATTGCAAACAAAAGGGACACTGGAAGTGGGAATGCCCCAATTGGAAAGTAGGTGAAGGTGAAAAGAAAAGAGAGGAGAGCAGTGGACTGTTTGCTTTTGGAGGGGATTAGGATTAAAGGGGACCGGAGGCCCAGGAGGGAAAGATAACCCAGATCCCCGTGTCCCCTGATAAGCCTCTGGTTAAAATGCAAGTAGGGGACAGAGATGAATTGGTAGAATTTCTCATCGATACAGGTGCTACTCATTCCGTCTTAACTCAAAAACTGAAACCTTTAAGTAAAAAGACTGTGCCGGTGGTAGGGGTCACAGGGAAGGCAGTAACACGGCCCTTCCTACAGCCAATGGCCTGTAATCTTGGGCAGGCTGAAGTCACCCATCAATTCTTGTATATGCCAGACTGCCCCGTTCCCCTTTTAGGGAGAGACCTCCTCTGTAAACTGTAAGCTACGTTGTCATTTCAGGATGGGCAAATGTTCCTAATGGTGCCTCCTGAAAAGGGGTGGCACCTGCAGGCCTGCCTTCTTGGCCTTCTTTGAGAGGAAAGTACACCGGATATTCCTCAACCCCTGCTTGATGCTGTTGTTCCATGGGTATGGGCAGGTCACCGACCTGGGAAGGCTAAAAATGCTGACCCTGTAAAGATTCAACTTTTGCCAGGGGCCCAGCCTCCATGTGTGAAACAATATCCAATGCTGATGGAAGCCAAGAAAGGACTGAAGCCATTATTTGAACGGTTCCTGGAGTACGGCCTTCTCCATGAATGCACATCAGCTTTTAACACACCCATCTTGCCCGTGAAGAAGCCTAAGAGTGACGAATACCTTTTTGTTCAAGACCTGAGAGCTGTAAATAAAGTGGTCGTGAGTATACATCCGGTTGTCCCCAACCCATACACCCTGCTGTCTGCCTTGAACCCAGCTCATAACTGGTTCACGGTTATTGATTTAAAAGATGCTTTCTTCTGTATACCGGTAGAGAGGCAATCTCAGGAAATATTTGCATTTGAATGGGAAGACCCAGATACTAGCATTAAGACTCAGTTTTGCTGGACTGTCTTACCCCAAGGGTTTAAAAACAGCCCAACCCTATTCGGCACTGCGTTAAGCAAGGATTTACGTAGGCTAAAACTGCCACTGTCCTGTGCCCTTCTGCAATATGTGGATGACTTGCTTTTAACAGCCACCACTGAAGCAAGCTGCCTGGAAGGAACAATCTGCCTCCTTAATTTTCTGGGACAAGAAGGATATCGGGTGTCCAAAAGTAAGATGCAACCAATGTCCCAGAAGGTAACATATTTGGGATTTGAACTACAGCCTGGTCAGAGAGCCCTGTTGCCTGAAAGAAAAGAAGCTATATGCCGGCTAGCACCCCCAAAAATAAAGAAGCAACTACGGGGCTTCTTAGGTACAGTAGGTTTTTGCAGGATTTGGATTCCAAATTTCGGTGTTATTGCAAAACCTCTGTATGGAGCTACACAAGGTGATGAAAAGGTGCTCGAATGGACTGAAGAGTGTGAGAAAGCATTCTGCCAGTTAAAGCAGGCTCTTATTGAAGCACCTGCCTTAGGACTACCGGACATGAGTAAGCCTTTTTCCCTTTTTGTGCATGACCAAAGGGGGGTGGCCGTTGGAGTATTAACACAAAAATTAGGTAGCTGGCAACGACCAGTGGCATATTTTTCTAAGCAATTAGACCTTGTGTCATCCAGATGGCCTGCTTGTCTCCGGGCCGTTGCTGCCACCTGTCTGCTAATACAAGAAGCTGAAAAGTTAACCCTAGGCCATGAAATGACTGTATATGTGCCTCACGCAGTGCTTACAGTCCTGGAGCAGAAAGGAGGGAACCGGTTAACCCTGGGATGAATGGCTCGATATCAGGCCATCCTCCTAGATAAGCCTGAAATAAAATTGGCCATTTCTCGCACTGTAAATCCAGCAACACTGTTGCCACCTATGGCTGACACACCAGATCTTGTACATGATTGCCTGCAAACATTGGAAGCTGTTTACTCCTCAAGACCAAACCTGAGAGGCCAACCCCTTGACAATGCTGAACTGGAATTCTACACGGATGGCAGCTCGAGTATGGAGAATGGAATTTGAAAATCTGGATACGCTATCGTGATTACACAGAATGTGATAGAAGCAGGACCTTTAAACCCATCTGTTTCAGCTCAAAAGGCTGAACTCATTGCTATGACTCGGGCTTTGCAATTGGCGGCCAACAAAACTGTCAATATTTATACTGATTCTAAATATGTTTTCATTGTTTTACATGCTCACGGAGTGCTGTGGAAAAAGCAGGGTCTACTTGATGCTAAAAGAGCAAGCATTAAGCATAGCAAGCAAATAAAAGCTCTCCTCAAAGCAGTCTGGGAACCGAAGGAGGTAGCGGTAATGCATTGTAAGGCACATCAGAAAGTGAACGACCCCTCCACAAAAGGTAATTGATTTGCTGACACTATGGCAAAGAGAGCAGCTAAAAAACCTCAGACAGACTTGCTGCCCGAAGTAAGTAATCTGCTACCTCTCCTCCCATACCTATACCAGCCTGTGACACCACAGTATGGGAAAAAAGACAAACAATTAATAAAAGAGTTTCAAGCAAAGAAGGGGGAGCATGGGTGGCTAGTAGCAAAGGATGGCCGTATTATCACCCCAGCTGCCTGGGTTCATACGGTAGTAAAGAGCACTCATCATGGCACCCACTATGGACCCAGGGCCCTGGTAAGATGGATCAGTCACTATGTAACTAGAGTGGGATTAAAAGAGGCTGCCAAGAAGGTATCAGAGACATGTGAGGTCTGCCAGAGAAATAACCCAAAAGGAGGGAAAAAAGAAACTCCAGGACATCAGAGAATAGGCAATGGGCCAGGAGAAGAATGGCAGGTGGATTTTACCGAGTTGCCCTGGCAACAAGGGATGAGATATCTCCTTGTCTTTGTGGACACTTTCTCTAATTGGGTTGAGTGCTTCCCATGTCGGACTGCCCAAGCCCGAGAGGTGGTTAAGGCGCTCCTATGAGAAATCATACCTCGCTTCGGACTTCCAAAAGGAATAGGGTCAGACAATGGCCCACATTTCATTGCACAAATTACTCAGAAGGTTTCTGAGTTCCTGGGAATTAGCTGGCATTTACACACCCCTTGGCGACCCCAGTCCAGTGGAAAGGTGGAACGTATGAATCAGACCTTAAAAAGACACCTTGCAAAGATTTGCCAAGAAGCTCGACTCAAATGGCCAGAGGCCCTACCCTTGGCCCTGTTACGAGTAAGGGTCACACCACATTCTAAATTGGGATTAAGCCCGTTTGAGATAATGTATGGTAAGCCTTACCCTCTGAGTCTGCCCATGGGTACTGAACAACAGTTACATGTTTTAGGAGAGGGAATGATTAGAGAATATGTATGGTCCTTGGCTTCTGTTTTGTCTTCCATCCACCAGCAAGTACGGGACATGCTGCAGTCACAGGACCAGTCTCCTGCCCCAGAAAACCGACTATTACCTGGGAGTTACGCCCTTGTGAAAGACTGGAACGAGGAACCACTTCGAGCCAGATGGAAGGGCCCATATAGGGTGCTCTTGACGACCCCGACGGCAGCAAAGCTCGAGGGAATCAAGACTTGGATACATTCCAGTCGCCTAAAGCCGGTGGCTGGACCAGAACAAGAAGGAACCCCTGCAGACTCCGGGACTGGAGACAGAGAACAGTGGAAGGTGGAGCCAATAAGAGACTTAAAATTCCTATTCAGAAGAAAGGAACTTTAAATAATTTGTCAATTTTTGATCAAGTTTTACAGCCCTTATCATGAAATTGGTCAAGGTTTTATTGTGGGGCGTCCTGATCTGTCCACTCCTTCTCATAAGAGGGGAAAACCTTTTACAACAAAAATTTGACCCTCAGGAAAATGTCTGGATTTATCTGGCCCGGGAAATTTTAAATAGAATAGACTTCTGCTTAGCGGGAGGGATCAATGATCACCTGGTTTTTACCTCATGCTTAATTGCAGTACCAACCCCTTTGAAAATTTTACAAAATTATACTATTCTGAAAGATATAGATAAGGAAAGTACATATCAGGATATATTTAAGTGGGGGACTATTGTAAAAGATAAAAGCAGAAACATGTTCTCCTTACGGATTCAGGCAACAGTTAATGCTTCCGAATGTTTCCTAATGGTTAATTGTACTGGTAATTGCCTTAAACTGAACCAAGGTAAAAATGTCCTCTGTAATGAGACCAGTCAAATATCCTATGCATACGCACATACCATCTTTCCTCGAGGATGGTTTCTAGCCTGCGGGAGAATAATATATTCATACCTCCCAGCGAACGCTACTGGAGGACCATGCACCATTGCCCAGGTAACTGCAGTTCTTCCAAGGAAATCTGACCTAATGCACACTGAACAAACCCCTCTCGGTAGGAGGTATAAGCGGGTATACACTATTCTTACCGCCGATTGTGATGAGAATGATTCCCCTGGACTATTATCTAAGGCTGAATACGTAGCATTAGCTGTATCTATGGTGGGGGTTCTGGGTCTCGCTGTAAGTAATAGCAGAAATCTTAATGCAGTGGCCTGTGTTCTAGCAAAAGGACTAAATGCTACATCTCGAGCTCTTTCAGCCCTGAATGCTGAACAAAAACAATTAAGGGACGCTGTCTTGGAGAATAGAGCCGCTATTGATTATCTCTTATTACAACACAATCTTGGGTGTGAAGTTTTAAAAGGAATGTGTTCTTTCAACCTCACCGATAATTCTGTGCTGATTGAAGACAAAATTGGTGCCTTACAACAATTGGCACAGACGTTAAAAGAATCAACTGGCTTAGACTTTTCCTGGTTAAATTCCTGGCTTCCCAATTTTGGATGGTTGAGACAGTTATTTAGTATAGTTGTCTTTTTCTGTATTAGGGGAATCATGGTTTGCGACTGTATCCAATGCTTATCTGCTTTTATATCTATCTTTAGGCCTAAGGTAAATCAAATGATTTTACAAACAAGGAAAGCTGATGATACTAGATTTGTGTTAAACCAAATTGAATGGAGCAATTATAATAATAATAATTAAAAAAGCTCCAAAGGGGGGAAATGTAAGGAGTGACCTAGAAACCTCTACTCGAAGATGAAGCAGAAGAGAATGCTATGTGAAGAATGCCCATCTGCAATGATAAGGAGGAGACAGTCCTAAATAAAGGGGGCTTGAAAACAAAAGAAGAAACAGAGTACTGGGTTAAAGGGCTCATTAAAATACTAAAAATCACACCCCTAGGTGGGGAAGAAGTAAGCTAATGAAACACATATGTATGTAAATGAGATACATGGCTAAAACACAGGTATAGAGACATGCTCAGTAAAGAACTTCTTGCGTCACTCACTTATAACCAATCATTAAACAAACACGCTTCCGAAGGCTTGAAAACTCCTGTATAAAAGATGCTTAGAAATAGTGATCTGGTGTGCTTGTTATGTGAATTATTCCGCTCACACCTTTTATTGCTAGCAATAAACCTTCTTTGTACTTTCACCCCTGGTATTTTTATTGGCCTTTGCATACCGGGCACGATCCCAGACTTGAGCTGGGGCACAACAGGGTGTGTGTGGTAGTGCACCCCTTGCAAAAAGGCACTACCAACACTCGCCATCCTGCCACTGGCACCGCTGGCAGCATCTGTGTATGGCACCAAGGTCTCTGGGATTTGCAGTACAAAATTACAGCAGCAGGACTCTGCAGCATTGCTCATCACTTCCTTTTCCTGCTTCCAGGTGCCTCTGGGATTTGTAGTCCACAGTTGCAGCCACCTGTAAGTTTGTGAGCTAGTGAACGGAGGGGTGGGGCCAGCCTTGCTCTTTGGAGCAGACAGCCTAGCCTAGCCCAGGCCTCGAAAGCATGCTGGGGTGCTGGGGGACTGTGATTTAACTTGAACCAGGAAGGGGTTGGGGACAGAAGTTTCATAAACTGGTTTGTTAAGTCTGATATTACATTCAACCAGGATGATCATAAAACAGTTTCAGCCATTTTGAAACTGGTTTATGTGCACTGACCTTCTGTTCTGTTATAGGTTTAAATCAGTTTTTGATCACTTAAATCGGTGTATGAGTAACTTCCATCCCTTGCCTTAAAGAGCAAAGTTTATGCCAGTGATTCTCAACCAGGGAGCCGCAGCATGCTAGGGTGGCGTGAAACCCTTTTAAGGGGGCTGTGGGCTGCTGCACAATATTAGCACTGTTAGGTGTGAAAAGCCTGAGATTTCAAAGAGGAATTGATTTAATCAAAAACATTCTGACCTGTGTGTTGTTTCTGATGTATTTGCAAGAGAATTACTTCATAGTCAGAAAACAAGTAAAAGCTAAGTGCTGCCACTTTCCAAGAGGTGCCTTGCGTCTAAAAGCTTGAGAACCACTGGTCTGTGCCATCTACTAGATCCATTATTAGAAGAAGAAAACCTTTTTAAAAATCTTATTAAAACTATTTCAAACTTCAGATAAACACTCAGAAAATGAAGAAGGATAATAGCAAAAAGAAAAAAAACCCCAATAACAAACCCAAACAAAAATAAAACCAGCACTGTGTATAAAAGCTATGAACTCTGGTTTGCTAGTCTGGTTTGCTCAGGCCCCTGGTGCAATAGGTTCTGGTCCTCAACCCCAATGATTGTGCTTCTTTCCATGTCCCACATACATGGCAGGATGTGTGATTTTGGGATCCAGATCAGATCCCAGTTGTGCCATTACTACTGCCAGTGCAGGGGATCATAATTCTGGTCTCCGCCTGTACCGGCACGTTGTTGCTCTGGCCCTGAGGCTCAAACCAGCCTCAGTGCAGTCCTGGGACCACTGCTAACAATCAGCTGATTGTTGGCCCCAGCCTGGACAGACCCGAGAGCCAACTGTTTTTCAAATCCAATTCATGGTGAGCCACTACCTTGAATACATTTAATTTTCCTCTTCACAACTACCAGCCTTAAATATCTGACAAGCATCACCAAACAAGGCCCCAAGCAGTTCATCAAGAATCCCTCTGTCATCCCCTTTCTCAGACTATTGCACATGATTAGTGTGGCTCTGCTCTCCATGAGGTGGAGCCAGACTTCCTCCCTTCAAGGCAACTCAAGAAAAACCTCCCATAATTAGATTCCATATCTGGAAAATTATAGCAACATTTCTTAATTTTCCATATATAGAATCTAATTATTGGATGGTTGCCTTGCATTCAGGGTTATCATATATTTATGTAAATATAGGAAATGTAAGGTATAGAAAAGCCATGAAAAGTCAGGGCTTAAGTCATTAAGGCACTGTGGAAAAGGTGGCAAGACCTCTGCCCTTGACTATTTATTTCTGGTAGGTACATGTGTACCTGCGGGAACTTTTCCACCACACGGGTAAAATGGAATCTGAATTGTAAGTGCAATTTTAGTAGCAAAAAAGGTGAAATGGTCTTTAGCCCCTAAGGATGGATCTGGATGGGGAGGCACATGTGGTTTGTAGTGCCACAAACCACTTGGTGGTGCCACAAACTGCACAAATTGCACGTTAATCTATGTGCTGCGCTGTTAATTAGCAGCGCCAGGGCAAAATTTGCTACCAGTATTTCCCGTTAGTCAAAAAAAAAACCTGAAAAAAAAGGAGCACAAAGCATACCAAGGTGGCCTGCACCAGGACAAACACAGAGACGGGGAACAGGCAGCCCAGGGGTAGCTGCTCCTCTGTCCCCATATGCTGTGGAGCCCCCAATGCTGAGGCACCCTGTGCCCCAGACAACTGCTCTTTGGCTGGCTGGGGTGCAGGGTGCCTCAAGATGGGGGAGCAGGCAGCCCGGGACTGGCTGCTCTCATGTCTTTGCGTGCCTCAGCATGGGAGCTCTGCTGCAGAGTCCCTGTGCTAAGGCACGTGGAGATGAGGGAGCAGGCAGCCCTGGGCTGCTTGCTCTCCTGTCTTGAGACACCCTGCACCCCAGCCAGCTGGGGGGTGACTGGCTGGGGCACAGAGTGTCTCAAAACAAGGGCTATGCAGTGTGCAGAGATGGGGGAGAAGCCAGCCCTGGACTATCTGCTCCCATCTCCATGGGCTGCTCCCCAGCTGGCTGGGGCACAGGGTGCCTCAGTGTTGGGGCTGCCTGCTGGCTAGCTCTGCACTGAGGCACCCTGTGCCCCAGCCAGCCCCTCCTGCAGCACGTGGAGCAATGGGACAATGTGTCCCACTGCAAACCACATTAGCAGGGATGTGCACTGTGGCGCAAAGCAGCAGCATAAATTTGTGTTGCTGCAAATGTATGCCCTTGCTCACGTGGATGCAACCTAAGGCTCCTGACATCAAGAGTGCAATTCAGAACTCTGTGTTCAGTGCATCAGCTCTTTGTAGACTGGATTGTAATTACCACAGTGTGGTGATCCAAAACCCTCACCAAAAAGCCAGCATGCTAAACAGGGATTGCCAGCAGTGACACAGCAGGAAACACTAAGCACAAGAGCGTGCCTGAAATCCTTCCTTTCTTTGTGACCTGGGCACCTCACTCAAGGCTTCTGGGGGTGAAGGGCGGAAGCTGGACTGGAGGATCCTTGGACTCTGTAGTTAGTGGTGAGGGCTTTCATCTGGGATGTTGCCTTCACGACTGTTCAGATATTTCACATATAAATAGTCAACGGATAAAATACAGAAACAGGGATCTGATCCCAGGTCTCTCCCCCTACAGGTGAGTACCTTTACCAGTAACCTACTGAAAAGTAGAACTGGAAGGGACCTCAGGAGGTCAGCTAGTCCAACCCTCTGCTCAAGGCAGGATCATCAGTATCTAAATCTTATTCCTTTTTCTGGGTTTCTCTCTCTCTCTCTGGACCAACACATTTTAATTCTTTTCTGCATGGTGGAACAACCTTCAGGAAGCCTGGCGCATGTCCACATACTCAAAAAAGCCTATAGCTTAACCATAAGGGCATGCTCTTGAAGGTAAGAGGGGTGACTTTGAACTCCTTCAAGACGAGGAAGGAATGACACTTTTAAAAAAATACAAGCTCTAACCACTAGGCAATTGTATTAATTAATAGGTGTAGCACTTCTGCCTGTGACATGACAGCCACCAGTGTTCTGTGGGAAGCTTGATCTTGCTGGTTTGTGCCGGGCATGCTCAGACCTATTGAATCAGGAGACTCAAAGGGAGAAAAGCCCTGTTTCTAAGCCCTGGTTGAGCTAGGTGTGAGCAAAGTGGAAAAACTGCTCAGCTCTGTAAATGCTGGGGCAGATCTGGGTATGGACAGATTGAAAGTTTCTCAGACATCTGGAGCTGTAAATAAACAAAAAAAAGTACTTCTCGAGTTAGATGACAGCTGAAAAGGGTTTTTTTAATTGTGATGTTAGACTTTGGTGCCCTAATTCCTTCTTATTCCTGCTTTAGGCATTTGAGTTTTTTTTCTTTTAAATTCGGTTTAGCCTTACATTCTACTCATCAAAAGGGAATGAGAATTGGGTCCTTGTTTTGTTGTTGGTAATAGTCAAGTGGAGTCATAACAGCTTCAATGTTAAGAAAATGTATTGCAGCTAATGAGGTTAAACACATACTTTCCATGTCATGTGGCAGTGATACACACACTGTAATGAAATAACTGCATATCCATGGAGGGAATATTAGCACCTGGAAGAGCCCTTATACTGAAACTCAGAACCAAGAAATGGATAGGAAATTTGAGAAGGGTGTAGAAGGAACTGAGAGAGGGCTGAAAGCACGTGACAAAGCCTGATGATTAAGCACAGTTATTGAACCAACAATTTCCCACAACATGATCTCATTCTGATCACAATAAGAAAAAAAAAGAGAAATTATTTGTTCCAATGTTCTTTGTGTGGATGTGCAAACATTTAAGTTCTGGTTCTCCTTTGAATAATATCACTTTCTATTAGCCTTCAATTTTATAATAAACCTACTGCCTACAAAGATTATTGTCTTTAACCAATGCAGTTATCACAATCACATCCAATTTAATACTACAAAACTGCTAAAATGTACTACCTGGAATTTAAAAATAAATTTAATCATTTTGAATGTTAGAATTTAACAGTGACACTTTCCAGTCTACAATAAATAGTAGGCACCATTTGCTAAAGGCAGTATCCTATATTGCATACATTTAACTACCTTTGAGCCTGTGTCCAAAACTGCATAATTGCACTCCCATTCTTTCATCAAGGGAGCTATTGAAATAGAGTCCATATTCAGTGGTAAGAAGCTAAAGGGTAGTGACTCTCATTTTACTTAGCTAGTTGTAGACCTACAGGGCATCCCACATTAAGAGTGGTGCATTGCTGTCCTGCTCTAGGATAGAGGAAGCAAACTGTGACTCAGGTACCTAATGAGTTCACTGTGCAGTCAGCGGGCTTTCCAAAGGGCGATTCTGAAAGCAGTGAGTGAGGAACCACCTGGAACTAGCCAATAAGGAACATGAAGCACAGGAGTGTGTCTGTACTCCAACCTGTCTTTGGAGCTTAGGCACTGCTGTCTACGTGGGATCCCAGGCAGACCCCTACCTACATGGTGGGGGATGCTTTTCCTAGTATAATGGAGGCCAACCCTTTTGGCAAGTGTGCTACAAATTAAGCCCCTCACCCTCCCTGAATGCCACTTGGGCCCCCTTCCCCTTCCTGATCTGCTGCTCTTTCTGCTCCTTGCCCAATCTGATGCTCTGCATTCTGCTTCCTTCCCTGTCTGACCTGATGCTTTTGCTTTCTTCTCCCTGCATGATTTGTCAGTGTGCTGCCTATCTCTTCCCCAGTCTGCTGTGTGCCACAGCCAGAGGCTGCCTGTGCCACTTGTAGCACTAGTGCCTCAGCTTCGTCACCTCAGTCTAGTAGTTGGAGTACTCACCCAGGCAGTGGAAGACTTGTGTCCTAGGCCTCTTCAGCCTACACTGTACCTCCTGCTTCCCAGTATGGTGCTTTAACTACCAGACTATCAAATAGTATGACTGGGATACACTCCATCTCTCCTTTTGTAGCTAGGTCATTGTGCATCCAGGTGTGCAAGAGCCATAGGGAAAGATAGAAAGAGTCACAAGAAGTCTTGGGAGCAGGGATCAGAACCCAGGACTCAGTAAAGCTGGTGCATGTTAGGCACGCTCTCAGAAAGCTAATGCACTTCTGGGCAAATCTAGCAGAGTTTAATTATCACCCTCCCTTGCATTTGGATTCCAGGGGAGGCTTATATGGGAGTGATGTGCCTAGCTGCTGAGGCTGGGGCACTTCCGCACATGCATGGAAATAATAGAAATCATAGAAAATTAGGGCTGGAAAGGACATCAGGAGGTCATCTAGTCCAACCCCCTGCTCAAAGTAGGACCATCCCCAACTAGATCATCCCAGCCAAGGCTTTTTCTAGCTTACATTTAGGCATGTAGGGGTCTTTTCTGTGCAAAATGTAGGCACTGAATGATTTGGAGCACCTAGGGTGCCTATACATGAGCATGGAGGCTGCTGTGACCCTCTGGAATTCCAGCTTGTCGAACCAGACTCAGTCAATTGAGTCTGCTGAAGCATGGGAATGACCATGCTCCAGCAGCCTCCTGCATCTTGTGTATCAGTATCTTTACGCTTAAAAATGGTGGCAGGGGTGCTTGAATTAAAGCTCATTCAGTGAGCTTTAATTCAAGCACCCCCACTGCCATTTTTAAGCACAGGGATGCTGATACACAAGACATGAGAGGGCTTTAATTAGAGTGGCTTTCAGAGCCACTCTAAAACTTTGTCCACCAGCACCCCTGGAGGATGTGTAAAAATGCCCCTAGTGAGTTTTGTGGCTACTACAGTGAGAATATTGTGATTACAGAGAATATTCTGGATATTTTTTGCAATTTATGTACCTGAATCCTGCTTAAGTCCTGTTTAGGTTTCTAGTTCATCAGTCTAGATCTAGCTCTTAATCTTTTTAAGCCTCCCCCTGTTATAAACACTTTCTTAAAAGCTTAAACATGTGTGCATTTGTTTTTCTGTTAAACCTCCCTCATTGAATTCACATACACAGTAGTCCTTGCAAAGCTACACACATTATGTAACCTGCACAGAATATGGTGTGCTCCATCTCCCTTTTCCTCAGCAAATGCGTACTAGCAGGAGGCTGCATCGAGGGATCATGTTACTAAGACATGATCACATCTTTGGCCATGAAATTTAATTCTACAAATCCTTTGTTAAGACTCACTCCTCCAAGCTGGCATTCCATCCCTAATCTCCAGTCTGGCAGGTTCTACTTCCCTGGTGCCTGATCTTAAAATCTGCCCCTCGACAAAGAGTGGGCATCCCCTCTGATAGACAGAGGACAGAGGGGTAGCAAGCTCTTTCAATGTCCTGAGCAGAGGGGTGTGTGTGTGGGGACTTATACTGACAATTAGAGCTGAGGGAGAGGGGGGAAGGGGGGAGGAGAATGGAAAGGAAGTCTTACCTTCTGGGGCTCTTTTCATTTGGGTTGCATGCTCAATACTGCTGCTGCCATACCAGCCTGGACTTGACATGCTGCCTCTGAGGAACAGGCAACGGCACAGGGTTGCCAAGGGTTACTTTTTGTGCTCTGTGCACTCCCCACTCCCAGGGGAAGGGCTGTATAATGGCAAAGACTCCCATGGAGGGTATCATTCCAACCTCACAACCCCACATACTTTACAGGGGGGTATGGCTGTCCTGCTCCTACAGCCATGTTGTGCCTGCCATGCAAAGACTCCAGTGGGGAAGCCAGGCTTAACTCTGCTGCAGCAGCTGCTGTCTCCCACAAGCAGCAGCTGGGGCTTGGGTGATGCTGGGGTCGGGGGGGAGGGGGCTGTGGACCTGGGTCTGTGGCCTCATAGCCCTGGCAATCGGGGCTGTCTGCTGGGAGTGAGGGGCACCATCAGGGCTAGGGGACAGTGGGTCAGGAGTGAGGTGCACTGGCAGGGTCAGGGGGCTTTGAGTTGAGAGTAAGGAACACCAGCAGAGCCCAGGGGGCTGCAGGTCAGGAGAGAGGGGCATCTGTAGGGCTGGGAGGCTGTGGCTTAAGAGTGAGGGGCAATGGCATGGACAGGGCATTGCCATTTCAGGGCATTGCCAATCCCAACATGTGGTAATTTTTTATGAGGCATTTAGCAACTTCTGGTATAGGTAGAGGGAGTCAAAGGCCTCAAGTAAGTGACTGGGACTATGGAAATGAGATTCAGAGAGTGACAGCAGGACATCCTGCTAATGGGTACATAGAGAGAAAGCCTGAAATCATAACTACTGCTCATGGCAGAGATCTTGATTCCTCCTCTTGCTGTCTGAAGGAGCTGAGGGCTCATGTCATAGATCATACACCTTGCAGGAGAAGTTGTGCCTTGGGAATCCCCAAGAATAAGCCTTGCCTGGTCTCTTCTTTTCATAAGAAGTGAGCCTCTGGCTCTGAGACTCTGACTCCTTTACCTCTGGCTTCCCCAGTGATCAATTACCCCTCCTCAAAGATCTCCTTTCTTTTGATCAGCTCCCAGGAAGAAAGTTTTCTACTTCAGAAGGGGCAGGGGTGGTGGGAGGTTCAGAGTGCTAACACTGCAAACAAGAGAGCAGACTACTCAGCTACAAACAAAAAGTCTTTATTGTGCTACTGCAGTTCTCTTTCCTTCCTCAGATTCTGCTCTATCCTCCCTGGGACCACTCTTTCTCTCCAGCTCTCTGTTCTCCCTGGGACTATCGTTTTCCCTCCCAGCTCTCTCATAGTTTCATAGTTTCATAGCAGCTAGGGTCAGGAGGGACCTGAACAGATCATCTAGCCTGACCCCCTGTCACAGGCAGGAATGAATGCTGGGTTCACAAGACCCCAGACAGGTGATCATCCAACCTTCTCCTGAATTTGCCCAAGGTAGGGGTGAGGACCACTTCCCTGGGAAGTTGGTTCCAGATTCTGGCCACCCTAACTGTAAAATATTGCCTCCTGATCTCTAACCTAAACCTATTCTCCATCAGCTTATGACCATTGTTCCTTGTCACCCCAGGTGGTGCTGGGGAGAAAAAGGCTCTACCTATTTGCTGTTGATCTCCCCTGATGAGTTTATAGGCAGCCCCCAGGTCCCCCTTCTTGCTGAGGCTGAACAGGTTCAGGTCCCTCAGTCTCTCCTCATAGGGCCTGTCCTGCTGCCCTCTTACCAAGTGGGTGGCCCTTTTCTGAACCCTTTAAATGGCAGGCAGCCTACAGCACCTGGGATTCCAAGGCAGTCTGCCATCCAGGTATTAGCTAGGCCTGGGACTGCTTAGCTTCCAAGATCAGACAGGATCAGGTACAATAAGAGCCTCCCTCTTCCTCTTCAGGCACAGCCACCTACATTCACAACAAAACTGGTACAAAAGTGTAGGGGGTGTGTCTACATGTGCATTTGATCTGGGAGCAGTTTACTTACAAGTGAGTTACTTGCAAGTAAATGTTTTAGGGCAGGCATCTACACATGCAGGGACTTGGGAGAAGATTTGCTGCTCATGGCAGGAATTTGCTTTCACCTCCACTGGCCCTACACTGTCCCCTGCAGCAGCCAGGGGGAGCTCTAGGGTGGGGTCTGTGAGATCCCTGATTCTGGGGCAGGGGGACATAGGCCCACCCGGGCACTGGTGGTGGAGCCTGCCCTGGCAGCAGGCAGCTCCTTGGGGAAGGGATCAGCCGTACTCCCTGCTGCTCAGCTGACTGGGAGCACATTTGCTCCTGGTCAGGCATTGACATGAGCACGACTGTGCAGTAACTAATCACAAGTAAATTTACCCACAATTAGAGCAGTTTACTGCACAGTAATTGTGTGCACATGTAGATGGGCACAATTACTTCACAGTAAACCGCTGTACTGTGCAGTAAAGTGGCTTGTGTAGATGCATCCAATGCATTTAAAAATAATGTCACGGGGTAGCAGTTCCTGCTGCCAGGCCCAGAATGCTCTTTCCCTGGGGTGAAAAAGGCATCTAGGGATGTGTAAAGACATGTGGAGAGGTTAGATGAAGGTTAGATTGAGTTAAAAATAGCCACCTGATCTTAGGTAAGTTGAGATGACAGGGATAGCAGGGGAGGGGGGTGGGGCTTGGGGGAGTGGGGGGGGCAAGAAGGCTCTGAATGGGGGATTGAGGGGATTGGAGGTTCAGGCAGGGTCTGTGGGGGGGTTGTAGGATCAGGGGGCAGATGGGGTCTATGGGGGGTTGCTGGGACTCAGGAGGGGTTGGCAGGATCAGGGGGGCTTGCAAGGTCTGTGGGGGTGGGGGTTGTGAGAATGGAGAGCTCTCTCCTCCACCCCCAGGACCAGAGGGTATTTTTAGCCCCCCAACCTCCACACCCTCAGGTGAACAGCCCTCTGATCTTGCCTGTCCCATGTCCCCACCCCAACTTACCTGCTTAGCTCCCAGCAATGGTGAATGCTTGTAAAACTCGCACTGGGAGCAGTTTATGGAATGGGAGAGGGGTGTTGGTAGCTTTGTTGGGGAGTGGGGCTGGTTGGTTCTTTGGGGGGGATTGTCCATTTGGGGGTGGGGGAAGAAACTGGGGGGGGGGGCTAAAAATTGCCCAGTTCCAGAAAGAAGGGTAGGAAAATCTTAGCTCCAGGGTTGGGGGCAGCAGCTGGGCTTTCCTAGCCCTGGGGAAGGGCTGGGAAATTCTGTGGGGACTTTATAGTGGGCACTGTACAGCAAAGTTCAGGATAACTAGATCAGTCTAAAGATGGCCAAGCCAGTCTAAGTTAGGTGTACCTCAGAGGCAGGGTTAAATTAGGTCAGGTTGGCCATTTTTAGATGGCTCTAACAATCCTGAACTTCTGTGCAGTTCACAGTTAGATCCACCTAACTAATGTAAGTTCTGCACCTAGGTGAACTAAGTTAAATGGGAGGCCATTTTAAATGCTATCTAATCGCCTCATAGCCTCCTCTAACATCTGCACCTAGCCTAGATGTCCAGCTTATGAAACTATTTACAACAACTATTTACATCAACACATGCTCACACAAAGACCCTCCAAGTGTTCTGCACCAGAGCTGCAGGCTGGAACTCAGAGGCAGGCTGCCTCTTTTGTCACAGTCTAATCCTGCAATCCTTCTGGAGCCAGGCTTCCCAGCCCCTCTTCCTGCCCTGGCTGGGCAGTCAGCAGTGCCTACTGCATCCTACTGGCCCTGTCCAAGAACCCCACCTTGACTGCAGCCCCCCCTTTTCTAAGTCCTAGATCTGCTATTGACTGTGTAGGACTCCTGACAAACTCCAATTGAGTACAGCAATATTGCAGCCTCTAAAGTCAAAGCTGCAATAAATATCTAAACAGCTCATCTTTTATACATCTCATGGACTTGAGGGTGGCAGCTTGGGCCCAGGGGTTTTGTAAAGTTAAAAAATGATTGAGGGAGGGATTTCCTTTTCCTTGCCAACCCGGTCCTTGAAAAGGGGAAAGCTTGCCCCCACTTCACGCAGGAGCTGGGTAGAGAAACCAGACCTGAGTGAAGACTCACCTCCCATGTCCTCCAATTGGCCCACTGGTGACCTGGAGGGGGATAAAAGGGGAAATGCACCAGGCTCAAGGGGAGTTCAGTGAATTCCCAAGAGGAGGCAACTGCAAGGATTCCCAGGCAGCGATAGGGCCTTGACCACATCTTCCCTTTCCTGGCATGGGGCTGGCTCTGGTGTACAGGTTGGTACATGGAGGGTCCTGGGCCTGCATCAGGCAGCCTGAGGTGCTGATGTCCCCCACAGAAGGCAGGGGCACCCAGGCATGAGAGAGAGCTCAGGAGGGAGCTGGGAGGCACCAAACTGTGAGCTGAGGGCAGCGGCTTGAGCTTGGGGTTTTATCAGGCAGCTGACTAAATGTGCAGATGGTACACAAGTGGGGATCCTGGAAGAACTAGAGCCCTGGAGTTGCCAGCAGAAGCACCAGCATTAGTAGTTCAGTGGCAGAGCTCTCACCTACCATGTGGGAGACATGGCATTTGATTCCTGGCCAAGGCATTTTGGGGTGGGGGATCCTCTGTGGGAGTTGGGTTCTTCATCTCTTTTCTCCCCCTGGCCATCCTGGAGTGCCCATGTCTTATATTTTGTTAACCTGCTCCTTATATTTTGTTAGCCTGGGCCTTATATTTTGTTAGCTTGTCCTGTTGGTTGAATGAGTATGCTTAACCATTGTTGAAGTCTCCTGTTCCCCTGGGTACAGGAGTGTACACATTACTCCCTGGTATCTATGTTATGTCCCAACCCCTGTTCCCCCTCATTAAATGTTATATGATTAAGACCTTATGGATGTTCTGACTCTTCTCTATAGAGAGTAGGAGGAGTGCTGCGCACCTCAGGCAGCTCCATCTCCTACAGCTCTCCGGCACCAGCTCTGATCCCTTCAATTGGAGAGTGGGTGTGCCTCTGGGTACCACCCGGGTTACATACAGCAACCTCTGAGAATTAAATATATTCTGCACCACCCAGATGTGAAGGATCCAGTTTCCGCTGTTTCTACTGTTAGAATCAGCAATTGCCACCCAAAAACCAGATGGAAAAATCTCCATCTCCTTAGTTAAACTAAAAAAAATGGATAAGCTAGGCATTGTGCCTTGTACATCTGTAAAGGGAGAGAGTGGTAAATAACCAGAGCAGGAGGCTTCTGCACAGGGAGCCTGACACACAAGGTGCTTCTTCTCAGCCTCAGTGTTTCAGGCCTCAGTTCTCAAAGAAGAATGAAGTTGTGCAATGAGATATCCCACTGTAATGCATTAGCAGAAGTGCAGAGGCTCCATAGAAAATCTATTTCTTACTAAATCTTACTGTATCTTATGCATGTGTTTTGTACTGATACTCTCAATATTAATTCTATGGAAATATTTTATATGAAACCAGTCTTCAAACATCTAAAGGCTTGACATTAAGAAAAGCAAAATATGTGTAGAATAGACACGAGGAAAAACTTATTTGCTATTACAATAGTGAGGCTATGGAATAGACTGCCTAGGGGAGTTGTGGAATCTCCATCATTAGACATGTTCAAGAAGAGTGAAAGCATTGATCAGGGATGATCTAGGAGTAGCTATGCCTATGTTCTACTATGAGTATTTCCCATGCTTTTGGGCTTCAGTTGTTGCCACATAGGGCCAGAAACAAATTTTATCCTCTTCCTATCACTACATGTGTTGGTGGGGGAGAGTTTCACCTTCCTCAAAAGCATTGGGTGCTGGCTGTGGCCAAGGCTGGGGATTTTGACTGCAGTGTGCCAGTGATCCTGCTGAGAGTTAAACCTAGAGGTTCCTGGATAAATGGTCCTGATTTAACTGGGTGCATCTACACGTGTCCCTGACTGTGCAGTCGATACTGTGCAGTCATTTAGTACTTGCTTTATTGTATATCTAAAGCAAGTACTAAATGACTGTGCGGTATCCACCAGTACTGAGCAGTCCCAGTGGTGCTTGAGTCATTTTCTACCCTGCTGCACAGTAGCAGTGAGCTACTGTGCAGTTGCTCACTACTACTGTACAGTAGCAGTGGTGGCATGGGTGGTGCCTGCTGATGTACATTGCTGTACCAATGTTGCTGTGGCAACGTAGCATCTCATGTAGACATGCCCACTGTGAGCTGGTGTGATCTGGCACACAGAGCGATCTTATCTGGCCTGCTGGGCTCCCCATGGATCTGGATATTTGGCAGCAGGGGAGCAACAATTAATGCTGCCACTCCCAGGGCTGGCCCACAATCTTTTGGGTCTCCCCTGCAAACTATATTTTTGGAACCCCCAGGTGTGTAGAAGCCAGTGTTGGGGGGGTGAGGGGTGGCGAGTGGCTCAAGAAGCTGGTGGCAGCAGCAGCAGTGGTGGCAGTGGCAGCAGATGTGGGGGAGGGAGGGGGAAAGCCTGGATGTGAAGCTGGTGGCGGCATTGGTGGGGCGGGGGGTGTGGCGAGTGTCTGGATGCAGGGGGCCTTTTGGCTGTACAGCCCCCTGCGGCTGCAGGTTTTGCAGGATAGGATGGGCTGGCCCTGGTTGCTCCTCCCCTGCCTCCAAATTTCTAGACCTCTGTGGAGCCCTGCAGGCCAGGTGACACAGTTCCCTGGGCTGGATCTGTCCTGCAATCTGGGGTCCAGCACCCTTGGGTTAGAGAAAAGGCTCCAGCCACTTGTGCTGTAGTGTTAGTTCCAAGGACTATCATATTCTATGGTATCCCTTGTTTTTTTCAATGCTTCTTTTCTCATCCTTTTTGAGAGTTCCTAGAAGCTTTTGCATTGGCTTAAGTGGTTTCAGGATTTTACCCTTTGCATAGGTCTGTAAGGTCCCTGCCACATGTTACGTATATTATACAACTAACTGGTTAATTGTACAATAAATTTAGACCAGCTACGCATGTAAAGTAATTATCACACCATGAAAATGTTCATCCAGCTATAAAAAGAGCCAATCAGCTACAAAATGAGGACTTGAAAATCTGTAATAACCTTATAGCTGGTTTCTACCCAGCTTTAATTTGAACATGCGGCAGAGCCCTAAACTGACACTCAAACTAATCAGGTTATATGAATACAAACCTGAAAACTATTAATAACTCGTGATGCTCTCCTTAAACAAAAAACTGTATCTTATGTAAGCTGTCCTCACATGACTACCAGATGGTAAAAACTCCTTAGCCTCTATCCAAATGTAACAATGGGCTAGCCTAAAAGGATAACTGAGGCATTGTGTCTTGCAGAATGATAAATAGAGGACTTGGAGCCAAGATTCTGTTACATCTATTAGGTGTATAAGTGTAATCTGGCCTCTGGTGAGCTACCGCAGTAGGAGAGTTCTGCAGCCAGGGGCCCAGCACAGTGACGGCTCTCATTCCAGATCTCAACACTTCACATCTCAGGTCTCAAAGAATGATAAGGCTGTATAATAAAAATAATCCCATTGTAGCATATAAACAAAATGGCGAAGCTCCTATCAGAAAAGCATCCTGTGGTTGACCAACCAAAGAAAAACCTGGCATTGGTGTTATTTTTTTGTTTATCAATGGATTATGTCCATGTACTGCATGCACTAATTCTCCTGCAAATTTTTACATGTGGTATTTTAAAGTTACATAACCATTTTAACTTAAGCAAGTATTTAATTTCTTTGTTTTCTTCTTTGGACTTTCTTCCCTTGACTTTCCTGGTCAGCGGTATGACCTTAAGTAACTCCAGTGGTTGCTGGTTCGTACTCTTTGTTTGGACCTACGTCGCTACGGATGAAGAAGGTGGAGTCAAGTTTTGCTCATTTGGTTCAAAAGAAAAATAATCCTCTATTAAAAGCTAAGCTGGGACTCTGCTGGCACAGAACTTCACATCCAGCACAAGAGGAGAAAGCGTGAGAGAAAGAGAAGGATGGCAAAAAACAGGAAAGTATTTATTGATCTGGTAGATAAGGCAATTGCTACTGGTGACACAATGAAGAGTGAAGATCTGCTATTTTCCTACAAGGGGATCTTCTACCCAGCTACTGTTTGTAGTCCTGAGCAATTCAAAGCTTTGGAGGCATTTGAAGCAAGAAGTGATGATGTCATCCTAGCAGGGTACCCTAAATCCGGTGAATATGGTTTACTTTATTCATAAATATAAGGTGTAATATAATTACAAATGATTAGGATATATTAAAACCACTGAAATAATTATCTCAGATTTTAATAAATCACTTTAGTTAGTGAGATATAAAGGAGATAGTTCAGATGACCATGAGGTAACAAATGATCTCAGATTAGAAATGTCATTGTTAAAGTATGACTATGGACACATCAGAAAAATCAAAGTTTATTTATCATAGTAAAAATGGCTTGTACACTGTTTTGCATCTGCTGCAACATTTATATTTGCAAAATTCAAATGTATGTCTTTCATAAAATTAACCATTTGGTTTCTTGAGGTGCAATATTTTACCTTGTTTAGATTTTTAATTTAGTTTCGTATGAAAAATGTTTAGTTTGTGACGATTCTTGAGAAAATTAAATATTGGGATTGGGATATCATGCAAAATTCGTTAATGCATAGTCTTTCATGATTGTTTGTAATTCCCTGTATCCCGCCTCACTGGTTGATATCACTGAAAGTTATTCCCCATGAAACTCTAGAAGATAGAATTTATTTCCATAGGAAATCAGAGTAGCCACAAGCTTAAGATTTAAAAAAGAATACAACAGTTACAAGGATTTGAAAACTATCCATGGTTATAAAAATTATAACAATTATTTCCAAAGGGAAAGTAAGCCTCATGGCACAAGAATTTCATCTTTCTCTCACTGTTAGAGACCAGGGTGAAATGTAATATGGGGCTGTGGAGGGACATGGGTATGGAAAGGGAAAAACAGTTTGGAGAGAGACAGTTTCTGAAAGGCTATCTAGATCTGCCTGAAAGAAAGTAATTTGATCTGCTTTCTTTGTGTAACTCAAGATAGTGTTCCATCTTGCTTAGCTTCTAATGAAGCATGAAATGGGTTGAGATGAAATAGGCCTGTTGGATATTTCTTTTTTTTTCAAATTATTTTCTCTTATGTACTACCCCATTACTAATATGTATATTGGTTTTAAGAAAGCCATTGGTCACTAGGGGTATGTCTACACTGCTGTAGCTACAGTGTTTCTTAGGCACAGCCTAGACAACTGCCTTCACTCCCATCTTCAAACTCAGAGATGTATGGCCAAGACAATGGGGTCCTTCCCAGTGACTATTCTAAAGCATACCCTAAAGTAGGGGTGGGCAATTATTTTGGGCAGAGGACCACTTACTGAGTTTTGGCAAGCTGTCGAGGGCCGCATGGGTAGCACTTGACAGGTGCCCCACCCCCTGGTCACCATCTTGTGACTGGAAGTCCCACCGCACTAACTACTGACCTTTGCTACCAGAAGTCCTTCCCCTTGCCTCCAGAAGTACTCCTTTCAGCAAGGGGTTTTGCCATCTTGGAACCAGAAAAATACCAAATTATATTCTAAAAAATGAACACCTAAAACATTCATTAATTTGATTTCAAAAAATATTTTTGTCCTGGTTTACGTGTGTTTGTATAGTGTACATAGAGGTGATTGTATAAAATAGCTTAAAATGAAGTCTTACTTTTGTATATTGAATGCGTGTTGGGGTATAGGTTTGTGGGGGGCTGTGGGTGTGTGGGCTGTGGGGAAGGGTGTGGCTGTGTCTGTACAGGGTGGATATGTGTGGGGGTGTGGGGTGAGGGAGCATGTGGGGGTGTGTGTGGATATGTGGGGTGTGGGTGAGTTTGGGGTTTGTGGTGGACCCTGTGTGGGGGGGAGGGTATCTGGGGTGTGTGAGGGGGTGTGGGTGTGGAGGTCTGCATATATTGCAGTGTGAGGGGGGTCTGTGTGCATGTGTATGGTGTGGGGTACATGTGGGACTCACCCTATGAACACACATACACACACACACACACACACACACACACTGGGGTACTGGCGCAGGCCCTGTGCTTCCTGGTCTGGTGATGTAGCTGGAAGCCATGTGGTGCAGGAGCAGTGCAGGGGTAGAAAGGCAGGGAAATGGCTGGGGGTGGAGTGGGGCTGGGCTTCTGTGTCCTGCTGATGATTCCCCCTGGGTCCTATTGCCCCTAGCTCCTGCTAACTTTGACAGGCAGCCAGGAGCAGATAAATATTTTCTAAATTTTTTAGGAGTCCCACAGGCCACATAGAATGGTCTGATGGGCTGGATACGACCCATGGGCCATATTTTGCCCACCCCTGCCCTAAACCAAGTCTCAAATAGCCACAGAGAGATGCCCCAAGGCAAACTTCCTTGTTGCATTTCCAGATTTGGAGTATACTTGAGGCAGTAGATTCAGCAGAGTATGCTCAACAATGACCTAGACAGAACATATTACCACCTCAGTGTAGGCATACTCTAATTTCACTAAGCATAGGCTGCTGAAGGGAAGAAACAAGGGTCTAGTCTCCAGGCTGACTTGCAGGGTAAGAAATGGTTGGCATATATGAGGCAGTGTACCCAGATTCAACTCTAAGAATGGGAGGATTATAAAATTCTAATGCTGAGACAGGTAAGGGCTTGACACTTCACACTTGAAGGGGTAAAGTCCAAGAGACCCAAAAGAGACAGAAGAGCAATCTACTCTATAACTGTGAGATTTCCTGTATAAGAATTCAGTTAAAAAAATACTTAGTTGGATAACATAATGTTAGCAAAAATAAATTGAAATATGCTAGTTCTGCAGCAAATTGCACTATATACTTGTTAAAACTCTTGTTAGACCAAATACTCCCTGATACAACTCTAGATTAGCAAATTTATTTTATGGTTGAATTTGCTTCATTCACTTTGGGTTTGCTCCATGCTTTTAGGTAAGTAGAAATCATGCCATAAGCCATATTTTTCTTAGTAAGAAAAAAGAAAGTGCTCTTGTTTTAGAAATGTTAATTTGTTTGCCTATTGCAGTCTCATTGATTCTTCTTGCCCATTACCTAGCATATTGCAAACAAGTTATTCCAGTTGCTTTTTCCAGATTTCTTATACTGATTTTGTCTTCTTTTTTTCTCATAGGTACAAATTGGGTAGGCCAAATTATAACTGACTTGGTAACAACATGTGCAAAGAATAATGAGGATGAAACAAATAGTGTGAATGATGAACTAGATGAATTTCCCTACCTGGAAGTTGGAGATGCTGAGAAATACCAGGTGGGCACTAAATGCTTACTGATATTGCTAATTACTGTCATAGATAATATTGGGTGCATCTACATGTACATTAATATTCCGTAATTACAGAGCATTAAGTTTAGTACCTGTAAAAACAGGTACTAAATGAGCAGTAATCAGCACTACTGTGCAGTAGAACCAGTGCAAGTCTTTAGGTGTTGCTAATGTGCAGTAGATTCATTCTAATAGCACGGCTTTTGCCATGACGCACTAATGTGCAGTTGAATTAGTCTACTGTGCTGTTAGTGTCTCATGTAGACATACTAATTGTGTATGAAATATGCATTGCAGAGAATGAACTGTGCCTGACTTGCAGGGTAGTCATCTACCAGTAGTGTAAGGGATGGTTAAGTCAGATACCAGGCCCAGGCTCCTACTTAGAGGAGTGCAGGTTTGGCTGTTGCCACCACTCTTGGCTTGGCACCCACTTACCAGGGCACAGAAACTGCTTGTTACACCTCTGCTACCCACAATGATTGCTTTGTTCACAATGAATTCTGAACATACTGACAAAACTGATGGAAAAGGTAGATAAATGAATTGAGCAGAGTACAAATTCTTAACAGCTACATGAGACTTGTCAGCACTAAATAAACAAGTTTTTCTATGTGGTGTAAGAAAGAGGCTAATGCAAAATCAAATACAGGGAATAAATAACAGGACAAAAAAATTCCCCACCTGAGTGTTTAATCCCCAGTCTAATACCTAGAACACTGAAACCAAAATATTTCAATCCTTCAACCCATTATTGTTTTCCCCTCTGAAATTATGTTTATGAACCATATTTTCCTTCATATATTTTTTTCCTATACTGAACTCTACAGCTATGAAAACTTTTTTCTTTTTTTTTTAATCCATGAATGAGAGAGAGCATGTACAGGACTAGTACAAAAGTTCACATACTATGCCAATGTGCCTTGGTCCTGAGCCAGCAGGGCCAGGTGTAGAGCTGAGTAAGTAGCATCATCCCATGTCTAGCCAGCCCTTGCTCAGACTCTGCACAAGGCCACTTGTTACTGATGGATCCTGTTCAAAGGTTTCTGTCAAGCTGAATCAGAATTCTGATGTTGGTCATGAACTTGGATCTGGGGGATCATCTGTTCACCAGAGCACCCCAAGGGATGACAAGGTCGAACGGTCACAAACTCCTCCATGACCATTTCAGGCTGGACATAAGGAAGAACTTCTTTACCGTCTGAGCCCCCAAGGTTTGGAATAGATTGCCGCTGGAGGTGGTTCAAGTACCTACTTTGAACACCTTCAAGAGACATCTGGATGTTTATCTTGCTGGGATCCTATGATCCCTGCTAACTTCCTGCCCCTGGGGCAGGAGGCTGGACTTGATGATCCTCCAAGGTCCCTTCCAGCCTGAATGTCTATGAAATCTATGAAACTTTTTGGGATGTTCCTCTTCTCTCTATTACTCTCTTCTTCATGTACCATCATTGTACCAATCTAGTCAGAACCTTTTCTCTTCTTCTAATTCCCAGTTCCCTCTATTTTAGTATCAATAATCTTCCCCTTCCTTATAGCTTCCCTTGTTGACCTAATTGGGATTGCCTAGCTTGTTGTCTTTCCCAGTTAGATTCTGCTTCCTACTTTTAGCTTTGATTATTTCTTTTGGGGTAAGGATGAACTCAGACTTTATGTACTCTGCATTGGATACCAATTCTCTTTCCAGATCTTCACACTTATGTGGGGGTGGAGGGGAGGTGCTATAGTTTAGAGACACTCAAATATGTAATCCTCTTTTTGGTCACAGAAAAAAACCCATAAAACTTAAAAGCTATGAAAATGGATACCGGCCCATCATAATTTTCTACACATACACCAGCAAAAGGCATAGGTAGGGCTACCAGTAGGTAATATTCACTAAGTAGAGTTTCTGCTTTCCTTCTTTTTTTTCATTTTTATTAAAGCGAATGAAGAAATTACCTTCTAGAAGAATTATATTTACTCATCTCATGCCTCACAATCTACCTGAGTCAATCTTCAAGAATAAAACTAAGGTGAGTTTTTATTTGATATCATGAAGGCATACTCATTTGAACAGAACTTTCAAGTCACTTTTAATTTCTGTTGCCACATATACAGTCTCCATAATAGGTACAAAGTGCTCAGCTCAACCACTTCAGTGCCTGGTCTTTGTTCACAGGGCAGCTACTTCATATGACACCAAACTACAATGAACAGCAGTTAAGAGAAATGAGATAAATCAAGAAAAGAGAAATTATTCTGTGATAAAGTGCATGATTACACAGATTCCTGTGGGTGGCATCTCATTTTGGTATTTCAAGTAGGGTTCCAAAGATGGGTGAAGCTTAAGGGTGCCCCATTTTTTTTTCTAGCCTGTCTCTTGATTTTGCCTCTTTTATAATTTAATATGGTCTCTTTAAATAGAAGCATTTACTCACCATAAAGGGTAGAAACACACAGGTGACAAAGTTCACAGAGGCTGCATCTACAGGTACGCTTACCTGTGGAGTGGAATAATTAGCTGTGGAGTAAAGTGTCACCGTCTCTTGCAACACTATTAGGCTGCAGTAAACTAATTAACACTGTGATAAGATAGTACTGTCAAAGACAGTACTAGCTTACAGCAGGGTAATTCACCGTGATTAAATGCATGTATAGACACTGACTTCGTAAACTGCCTCCAATCAGCCCAGCCAGCATGGGGCCAGATTCCTGCCTGCTGCCTAGCCACATGGCTCTGCACTTTCAGCACCTTTGTGCCCTAGCTAGTCCCTCCATCACCCAACACTGCCATCCAGAGCCTGGGGCTGACCCCTCATGCCCCCAGCTTTGGCATAAACTGCTTTTCCTTGGCTCCAATTGCTACTGTCTCGGGTGCACGTTTCGGGCTGCACCCATGAGTAGTTTACTCTGACTCAAACTGCTCTGAAGTTTATTGCTTCAAATTTATTGCATGTGTAGATGCACCCAGAATGTGTATAATTAATTTGGATTATCTCAATCACATTTCAGAGAAAGTAAGCAAAACATACAGGGTGCAGCTAAATGAGACACTGTGCTGCCATAGCAATGAGTGTAGCTCATTGCTACAGTGACATAGCATCACCAGGCATGAGCTGTGTTGGTAATGCTACTGTGTGGTAGTAATGACCTATTGCACAGTAGCTTGTTGCTATTGCACACTAGCTGCTAAAAATAATTGTGTGACAATGGGACTGTACAGTAATGCTGGTTACTGGGCAGTTATTTAGTACTTGGTTAACCAAATATTAAATGACTAGGCAGTAACAACTGCACAGTTGGCTGCTCATGTAGATGTGACCACTGAGCGGCAGTGAAAGAATAGCTTTCTCCCCATATAAGATTGAACTGTTACTTCTATGCCTAACATATGTATGAGATCCAAGAAATCACCAATATTGTAGTTAACCCGAAAAATATCCTATTTCCTTTAGTGCAATTTTCTTATATCTAGTTCTAGAAAAATATTTATTCATACACTTTAATTTTCTAGGTCTTGCTGCTGCTTCGCAATCCAAAAGATGTAGCTACCTCTTATTACCATTTTTCCAATGGCTTGTCTCCTCTTCCATCCTATGAGACCTGGGATGAATTCTTCACAGCTTTCATGACAGGAAAAAGTATAGTTCTTTTCTTTCTACTAATGTCAGTAATGTAATAGGTAGACTGTGTATGGAAACATGGATTTTATTAGACATTTCCACAATGATATTTTTATTATAACATAAAATTACAGACACTTTTTCAAAATATTAGGTGTGATGTATTAACATGTGATCTGTGGCAGAAGGTGTTTTAAGCACAAGCAATTGTAGCAAGCTTGGAGATATGTTAGAACTTTGGTTCTGAAAAAAAATCATTCAAATGCTGATAGTCCTGAAATGTGTATCCCTCTACCCCTGGGAGAGCAAAAAAGGTTTCCTACAATAGGCTCAGAAATAAGCCTAGAGCTCCACAGAACAAAGATTAATGGGTTATACTCTCATATGGATATGTATATATATATATATAGAAGTGTGTAGGAGACATGATGATACAGTAACGTGGAAAAATCTTTTTGTGGGATGATGCACTGAAATGAGCTCGGCCAGATACTTAGATTTCTATGCTGATTACACCAGTTAACTGTGCAGTGAAGACATTAACTTAGGGTAGAATTTGCTTGTTTAACAACCTTCCTGGTTGTTTAGCTGCCAAAAAATGTCACTTATGCACAGGTTGGAATTCTATACAGGTTTCACATAGCCCTGTGCACATGGAAGACTATGCATAGCTACTTAGTCATACAGACCGGGCATGCACAGTAGTAGGCAAAGCCTTTATAACCCTAGCACAATCCAGAATTCATAAGAAAGTATACACTGATGACCTTGGCTTCTGGACCTCTGATAGCTTTCTATGACCAAGGCAGGTTTCAACTCTGTCTGTTCTCTGGTGAATATAGTTTTAAAACAGACACTTCAAAGACTGTACTGGACAGAAGATAATCTAAAGCTATCACAGCAAGTATTAATTTTAAGGAACAGACCTAATCCTCACCTGTTTTTCTCTTATAATTAATTTAATAATCATTTTATTCTGTGGTTTCCTCTAGTGCCCTGGGGCTTCTATTTTGACTATATTTTTGAATGGAACAAACATATTGATGATGAAAACATTATGACAATAACCTACGAGGAGCTGAAAGAGGTGAGTTTCTATTGTTTAAAGAATATTGTATTCTCCAAGCAGCATTGGTGACTAAAGTAGTGTTTAGATTATAATTATATATGCATGTCAGTCAAATGAACACTGAAGCAATATACCATAAAATATGAATTCCAGTTGGGCAAGAATATTTAGATTTTAATTTTTTTTTGCCAAAATGTCATTGAGCAAAATGAACTAATTATTTTTCAAAGGTTTTTTTAGAAATGTCCTTATTGTCTGAAAAGTTCTGTAGTTCACATGAAACTTTGTGAGGTCCAATTCTATAACACTTCCTTATGGAACTCCATATGCATTCTACAGTATATATAAAAATAAATTGCAATTCATTTCTTTTGTGACTTCATTGATACAGATCTGGATTTTGCTAGCTTTACTCATAGTGGATGCAATTCAGTTTTATGAAGAGAACTAGGACTGGTAATCACTCCTTAAGTGTAATGTGTAGAGGGGGCCTATATGTTCTTCATGAAAACAGGGCCACCAAGGATAAATTGAAAGTGGAAATACCATGATTAATCAGAATGATACATTTTGTATGAATAAAATTAATTGTGTTACCTTCCCTTTTTCAGAATCGGGCTATGGGTGTCAAAAAGATAGCTGAATTCTTTGGGCTGTCTCTGACTGAAGAGGAGCTTCAAGATGTGGTAGATAGGAGCAGCTTCCAGGCTATGAAAGACAATTCTGAGAAAACGCATGGAGCATTTGGCAATGTTCTCTTCCGCAAAGGTGATTATCTGAAAAGCTCCAGAGACACGAGAATCAATCTTCCAGTAGTTTTGGCAAACCATTCCCAGATTCTCTTTTTAGGTTTAATGTTGGAATTCATTATCATTTGTATGTCAGTGGCTGCATCTACACATGCAATTAGCATGGCTGTATAAACTCCAAGGTACAGCATTTACACGTGTGCCCAAGATCACATCAGGTTGAGCTGGAGCAATAAAGCCCAAGCTGACAGAGGACCTAGGTAGTCAGCCTGCCAGCCTGGAGCTGCTCCACCCCAGCAAAATGTGTTACGGAGGGGCTAGCTGGGACATGACAATGTTACAGTGTGGAGTTAGCGAGCAGGTAGCCCCTGCACTGTAGCACCCTCATGCCCCAGCCAGCTCTGGTCACTGCCTACACATGCATTGCTGTGCCTCAAATAATTTCACTGTAGGATAGTACTTGTGTTTGCCAATACTATCCTATGGTGGAGTTTATTAGTTTACTCTTGAATAATAGCATTGCACATGTACATGTTGATGCTTTATTGTGGAGCTAATTAGTCAATTCCACAGTAAAGTACATGTGTAGATGTCCCCAGTATTTGTAAGTTTGATTATTGGAGTGATTTTAAAATGTAGTCAAGAATCAAGACCCTAATGTGCTAGGCAATGTATTAAAAAAGAATAAAAGAAGGTTCCTGACACAATTAGCTTACAATCTAGGTATAAGACAAAAGAAAACAGATGAATACAGCTAGGATGAGGAGCACTAAGAGACAATGAGACCATACTGGTAAGTATGACAGGCAATGGCCTCAGCATGTCAGTGCTTTATCCATTGTCAGATTTTCTGTAGGAGTGATTTAAGGAGTTATTTGAAGAAGATAATGAGAAAACATTACATTATGCTCAGGGAGCATTCCATATGCTCAGGGAGCGCCTCCCAAGCATATGGAATAACATGGAGGAAAGCACAAAAGTTCTTGACTAAAAAACAAATGGACAATGGAAGCTGAAGTCATTGGTCATATGAAGGTGGGAGTTGACCACTTAGTACTGACTGAGAGATGGAGTGGGGATAGTCTGTTAAGCTGAAAAAGCCTTGGAAATGGAAAGCAGCAGATTATGGCCAAAGTGATGATTCCAGGGGTCTAAGTTTTCTGTTCACTATGGGAAAATGTGGGAAAATGCAGATTTTCTTTTTTTAAGTAGAAAAATGCACATTTTCCACTTTGTCCTGCCATGCCCCTTTTCCCACCCACTGCTCTGTAAAAGGCTCCAGAGGGAGGAGGGCAACAGGGCAGGGAGCCCTGAGCTTGCAATAGGCAGCCCGTATTTGCCCCTTCCCCATGATCTCCACTCCAGCTGTGCCACCTGTGTGAGAGGGGGAGCTGGACTCCACGGTCTGCTCTGGCTGCAGCAGGTGGCAGCTGGGGCTGGGGTGCTGCTGGGCAGGGTGGGGAGGTCAAGGAGCTGTGGACTTGGGCTCCTGACCTTGTAGCCCTGGGAGCTGGGGGGCCCCTCTGGCAGGGTTGGGGGCAGAGGGCTCTTGGTCAGGAGTGAGAGACACTGGCAGGGCAAGGGGGCTGTGGGTGGGAAGTGAGGGGCACCAGCAAGGCTGGGGGGGGGGGGCAGCATAGGTTGAGAGTCAATCACAGAATCAAAGGAATGAATGGCTGGAAGGGACTTTGAAAGATCATCCAGTTCAACCTCCCTGCTCTGGATAGGAATACTGCTGATATCAAATGATCCCAGCAAGGTATCTGTCCTGTCTCCTCTTGAAGTCTTCCAAGGTTGGGGACTACATCACCTCCTTGGGAAGTCTATTTCAGATTCTGGTCACCTTTACCATAAAGAAGTTCTTCCTTATATCCAACCTGAAAGCATCCTCTACTAGTTTATGGCCTTTGCTCCTTATCTTCCCCTGGGGTGCCCTAGTGAGCAGTTTTTCTCTCAGCTCCCAATATTCACCCATTACATACTTATAGATGGCCACCAAGTCCTTCCTCAGTCTTGTCCTCCCCAGGCTGAACAGTCCCATATCCCTTAGTTTTTCCTCATAAGCTTTATCTTCCAGGCCCTAAATCATTATTGTGGCCCCTCTCTGGACCCTTTCAAGATTCTACACATCGTTTTTGAAGTGCAGTGTCCAGAGCTGGACCCAGCACTCCAGCTGGGGTCTCAGCAGTGCCAAGTACAGAGAAAGTGTCACTTCCTTAGCCCTGCTCATGATGCATCAGCTAATGCATCCCAGTATGCTATTAGCTCTGTGGACTACAGCATTATCCTGGTAGTTCATGTTCATCCTGTGATCAACCATAACACCATAGTCCCTTTCTGTCATTGTGCTGGCCAGGGCATCTCCTCCTAACCTATATTCATGTTGCTGGTTTCTTCTTCTGAGATGTGCATTTATCTTTATTGAACTGCATCTGGTTCCACCCTGCCCACCTTTCCAGATTGTCCAGGTCCACTTGGATCTGTATCCTATCCCCTAGCGTGGACAATTCTCCCAATAACCAATTTCCCAATTTCCCCCATAACTTGGTATCATCCACAAACTTGGCCAGCATGATTTCTACATCCTCATCTAAATTGTTGATAAAAATGTTGAACAGCATGGGGCCAAGAACTGAACCCTGAAGGACACCACCTGGCCACCTCCTGCCAAGATGATACAGACCTGACCACTAACACTCTCTGAGTTTGACCCCTTAGCCAGTTCCCAACCCACCTGACTGTGGGGTCTGCCAGCCCACAATCCCCCAGTTTTTTTATGAGTGTCATGGGAGACCGTATTGAAGGCCTTTTTAAAATCTGAGTATATGACATCAACCATGTCTCCCACATCTAAGTGGTTCATTACTTGATCATAGAAGGAGATGAGGTTGGTCAGACATGACCTGCCTACAGCAAAACCATGTTTGCTATCCTTCAGTATCATGCCTTCTGCCAGAGAAAGGGGCAGTGGTGGAGGTGGGGTGCTGTGGGTCAGGAGTAAGGGGCAATGGCATGGGCTGCTCAGCACACATAACAATGGGGAGGGAAGCTGCAGCTGGACTCGCATCCTGATGAGCGAGGGGAGCAGATAGAGCTCTGCTTCTCCATGATAAAAACCCAAAATCACACACCGAAATTTACAGAATTTCTTTTATTATAGTGACTGAGGAACTGGTAGACTTCCAAAATGTTTTAAAATTGCAAATATATCAATAAAACATTATGTTCAAACATTGTGTTTCATTTTAGTCACAGAAAAACATAGATTAAGGGGCTTTTAATCAGAAAATTTGCAAAAAAAAAAATTATTGGAGAATTTGTGATTTTTAAACAGAGGAAACCAGGATCCCTGGTGATGAGCAAGGAAAATGCTCTTTTGTAGCATCATTCAGGATAGGCAAAATTGTTTCGGTCTGGGTCTGTGGCAGTAATTCATATATGAGATGATGCGAGTTTAAATGGGAGTTTTACCTGTGTGCATGCCTAGGAGAAACAGTATCTCTGAGATGCTGGGCCAGCTTCTATTTTACTGCTTACACATGTAAGTGAATTTAGGTACCTAAGTGGGATTCGGTTCCATCCTGCTCGAGTCCCTGAGAAACAGTTAAAGGTGGGTCCTCCTCTTCCTCCTTGTGTTGAGTTTTGTGACTTAATCTTAAGGGTAAAAATGATGGTGTGTTACAGAAGTAGATGTAATTATTTCTTAGTCTTAGGGACAGGCTAGACACGTAACCGTATGGAATGGTTTAGGTAAGGGTGTTTCTTCCTTGAGCAGGGTGTTGGACTAGATGACCTCTGAAGATTAATTTTAGCCCTTTTTATGATTCCATGATCCTATAAAGCACTTTTTGTATTTTAAGTTGACTAAATACTTTGGGGCCTTTCCCCTCACACTATTGCCACTGTTGCAGTCTCATGAACTCATGAAATTTACTTCAGTAGAATTGCACTAGTGTAAAATTTTATCCAGTCTCTTGCTTTAAAAACCCCCCAATAACAACACTCCAGTTGGTGTAAAAAGAGATAAAAATGAACTTGAAAGGAATAAGAAGTTTTAAGTTCTCCCTTTCATGGCATTCTGTGCATGTTTGATATGATAATATCCACATTGCATTTGCAGGTGGTGTTAGTGACTGGAAGAACTTGTTCAATGAAGATCAGAACCAAGAAATGGACAACAAATTTGAAGAATACTTAGCAGTAACCAAGCTGGGAGCAAAGTTAAATTATGGGGTTCACTGCAAGGCCTGAGTATCAGTTACATAATGTATATGGAAAAAGTAGATCAAGTGATCCACATATCTCTGATTTTTTGTAATATTCACAGTCAGGTTACCCTTAAAGTGATATTAGTGCATATGAGATATTCAATATAATTTAAAGTCCTTTGGCATCCTTGGACTGAATCTATCTACTGAACAATATTAATATTATATAATTGCTGTAGTACCAATCTCTGGAGGAAATACTCCATCACACTGAATGCTATTAATCTTGCTATCCTGATTAAAAGAATGTAGCACCTAGAGATTATTTTTAAAAATATCTCATACCAAACAACTTCTCCACAAAAAGACTTCTAGCAAAAAAGTCCCTCATTGAACAGTCATTCAGGTAAATGAAAATCTTTCCTACAATTTCAGTGGGTCCTGGATCAACCCCCTAGTAGAGAGTGCTCAGACAGAAACAGAGCGAGAGGGAGAGTGAGAGTAAGAGAGTAGTCATAATGTTTTCTTAAATTATAATATTTTCTTTTATTTAAAAAAATAGAATCTCAACTTGGCCTAGGGAAATTTACTGCTGGTATATGGCCAAATTCTATGTTGATGCAAATGGACAATAGTCCACTAAAATAAAAGGATTTCCATTAACTTACACCCACAAACACTTGGCTCTTAGTATCTCTAGTACATAAAATTGATTCTCCTCTTTTTTAAACATATATATATATTGGTGTAAATGGGATGTTGCTTCATTGAAGTCAATGGCATTACACCAGAATAAAATCAGCGTAAAGCAGAATCAAATCTTGTACACCTCTTCGTTGTCATTCCTAGCTATTGATTTTGCTATTCCTGTAGCTATCATGCAATTAAATTAAGGTGTCAGCAGTTGTAAGACTTTTACATTATACATGTTGGAGTGAACATGTCCCATTGTTTTAACTCGTATTTAGTTGGGGCTTTAGATTTTATTTTTTGGCTCCACTGTGGTGGGGAAGGTAGGCCAGCCTAAGAGAGGGAGACAGCACAACACAGCTTACATGGCTAGTAACTTTATTGTTCTGAGCATGGACCCAGACAAAAGCCAACAGTATCTAAGGAGGCACACAAAGTTACAGCATTTAAAGAAACAGTATAACATATAATGGCTAATGACCAAAATATTACATTGTACTTGCTTATTTCCTAGACCAGAAGCTTGTCTAGCGTCTCTCTCAACTATACAGATGGTCCAACAAAAGACATTACCAAAAAAGCCCTTGCTTCTCCTTCATTGGAGGTTTTCAAGAGGAGGCTGGCTAAGTATTTAACAGGGATGTCTTAGGGCCTTGTTACACGTTAATTTTTGGCATCTCCTAGAGCTCTTAACCCCTGGATTGTCTCCACCTTAAAACCTAAAACAAGTGTTAAGCATACTTTAGGGACCTTAAAGTTACAACACTCCAGGGAAGGTTTATCTCTAATCTGTGATACCCATAGGTTCATAGAATCATAGAAAATTAGGATTTGAAGGGACCTCAGGAGGTCATCTAGTCTAACCTGCTGCTCAAGCAGGACCATCCCCAACTATATTATTCCAGCCAGGGCTTTGTCAAGCTGAGCCTTAAAATTCTGCAAGGATGGAGATACCACCACCTCTCTGGGTAACCTGTTCCAGTGCTTCACCATCTTCCTAGTGAGAAAGTTTTTCCTAATATCCAATTTAAATATCCCTTGCCTCAATTTGAGACCATTGCTCCTTGTTCTGTCATCTTATGGCACTCCACTTGACACTAGCTGCCAACTAGATATCAAGCCATTGATTAGTACCATCTGAGGCCAATGATCCAGCTAGTTTTCTATTCACCTTACAGTCCATTCATTCAAACAATACTTCCTTAGTTTGTTTGGGAGAATGTTGTGGGAGACTATATTAAAAGCCTTGCTAAAGTCATGCTATATCACATTCACTGGTCTCCCCACATGTACAGAACCAGTCATCTTATCATAGAAGGCAATCAGGTTGGTCAGGCATGACTTCCCCTTGGTGAATCCATGCTGACTGTTCCTAATCACTTTCTTCTCCTCCAAGTGCTTAGAAATTGATTCTTTGAGGACCTGATCCATGATTTTTCTAGGGACTGAGGTAAGGTTGACTGGTCTGTAGTTCCCTGAGTCCTCCTTCTTGCCTTTCTTAAGGATGGGCACTGTATTTGCCCTTTTCCAATCATCTGGGACCTTCCCTGATCACCATGAGTTTTCAAAGATAATGGCCAGTGGCTCTGCAATCACATCAGCCAACTCTCTCAGCACTCTCAGATGCATCCCGTCCAGCCCCATGGATTTGTATATCTCTAGCTTTTCTAAATAGTCCCTAACTCGTTCTTTTACCACCTTCTTCCCAAGCTGTGCTGCCTGATGCAGCAATCTGGGACCTGACCATGACCGTGAAGGCTAAGGTAAAAAACACATTGAGCCTTTTCCTCGTCATCTGTCACTAGGTTGCCTCCCCCATTCAGTAAGGGACCCGCCCTTTCCTTTACTTTACTTTTGTTGCTGGCATACTTGTAGAAACCCTTCTTGTTACTCTCCATGTCCCTTGCTAGCTGCAACTCCAATTGCACTTTGGCCTTTCTGACTTTATCCCTGTATGCCAAAGCAATATTATTATACTCCTCCCAAGTTGTTTGTACCAGCTAGTGTTCCAGTTAAGGTGTGGCCACCCCTCACAGATGAGCTGCCAAGGTTACAGTCCTCCAGCATCTCAGGATGCAGTATGCCCTCCCCAAACCTCCCAAGTAAATACATTTTACATCCCCTGAACTCTACTGCCAAAGGGATGGTTCTGGCAACAGGTCAACTCCCCCTCTCCAGCGGTATGACCTTTCACCTCCAGGGGTGCAAACTGCTGGCAAAGCATATGCCAGCTAGCCAGTCTGCAGGGCATGCATGCGTCCAAGATTGCGGTCTAAGGATGTTGGGGTGGAGAACAAAGTAGAGGCCTGAATCAGGTCCCCATAAATTGGGGCTTCCTTCCTGGGGTAGGGTTCTGGTGGGACCTTCCCTCACTGCTCCCACCTCTCAGCCACTCTGGGAAGCACAGCTAGAAGTACCACACCCCAATCCCAATTGCACTCGAATAATCTATGGCAATTAATCACTCTGACACTTTGGGGGCATTTCAAGTAGGATCCCATAGGGGTCTGTCCTATGTCAAAGTCTATTCCATATTGTCAGCTATAGGTGCTATAGGGCTTAGGGCCCTTCTGGGATGACATCTTTTCCTTCTGTTTTGTAGGGGAAAAGGTGTCTTATCTTTTCCCTTCTTATGCCCTCCCATTTGAAAAGATCTCATCTGCCATGACTTTGATGTTCAATCAGAATTCTTTTAATTTTTTTCTTTTTGATGTATGGAAAGATGTTCACAAAAAACCCCCAACAACAACAACAAAAAGAAATGACAATGCTAACAGAAGAAAATTGGCTTGGAAAAGCACAGCAGCATGGCATGTGGTTATTGAGATATATGGAGCTCCACTATTCCCTGCACCCCTTCCTCACACCACCTTGATTCTGCGAATCCTGTCAGGGTAAACAGAGTTCAAGAAACAAAGGAAAATCCAAAATAAACAGTAGGGCTGTGCAAAAAACCATCATTTCATTTTGATGTCCAGGACAGTGTTTTGTTTCATTGTTTTGTTTTGTTTCGGAGCACTGTCCCATTTCATTTTGTCGAAACTGTTTGCTGTTGCAACACATTTTGACGTTTCACCCATAGGCTATAATGGGGAATCATAAAAATGTCTAAAACATTGTAATTTCTTGCTTAATTTGGATGAAAATTGCAGGGATGGTAGCCCCTTCTGAGGGCATGAAGACTGCCAAGTTTCAAGGAGATAGGTGCAGAGGTTTCTCATAAACTGCACCTAAAGTCTTGAAAGCAAAATTTATGACACTTGCCAGCAGCAGCAGCCTCCTGTCATCTGGCGCACAGATCTGGGGGCCTGCACCCCCAGGAGGGCTGCAGGGATATGCCAGATTCCTCCCAGGTGTGTGGGGCCATGGATCTGTGCTACTGGATTTGTGCTACAATCTAACAGCTACTGGGCAGGGCTGGCCCCACCCCTGGCATGGGGGTGGGGGGGCAAAAAGCCTCCCAGACCTGATTGAAGCCTACATTCTGCAGGTCTGGCAAGACTTTGGGGGTGGCAGTTCCTGGACTATAACAGCTACAACAACACTGATTCCCTACTACATCTACAGCACTGTAAATTAGCAGTCATTTCAGAATCATTACATCCATTGACAAATATAACAACCCACCACTTTACTGGGATGCAATCGTACTTGCTTCATTCAAACCATTAATGCCAGTTACTTAAATACATAAAATATATTGGTAAAAACTGATTTGATTACAATAATTAGTTATCATGAATTTTATCCCATCAGTTGAATAAAACCACTAGGTGTCAGACTAATACTTTATGTTAATAGTGCCTGTACCATGCAGTTTCATACTGGAGTTTGAACCATAGATCTTGCTGTTAGAATTTGAGGTTGTGCTATCCTGGGGGTTAAGCTCTGAAATCACATTATGTCTAAGATATAGAAGGGTGTAAAGTAAGCAAGGCACTCAAAAGCCTGTTAATTGATTTTTAATGACCTCTTTTCAGAGAAGGAGACTGTGTTGTCTTACACTTTCCCACCCTTGTAGGTTTTCCTCAGAATAACTAATATTTGACAGGGAGGCTTAGGAAGCAAATACTGTTGTTGTACTTGTGGTATGTCTAAAGAGAAGAGCTCATCAACCCTGCTCAAATTCCAGATCTTTGGTGAAAATTAAAGTTCAACAAAAAGTTTATTAACAAGAAAACAAAGTCACTCATGTATAAGAACATCTAACTCAGATAACTGCAGAATCTAATAAAGATGAAATAATGATAGAATGGATTTAGGAACACAATTGAAGATAGAAAAATAAGACACAACAAATTGAGAGCCAGATTATAAACCTAGTCATAAAATAGTAAATTAGGGAGTCTATCAAAATTAGGGTGGATTTGATTTAAATCAAATCAATTTAAATCAGGATTTAAATAATTATTTAAAACACTGGTGAGGAAGCCTCAATTTAATCATTATTTTCTATAAAAACTACATTCTTGTTGTTTGATGTCCTTTTACCTTCTTGAAACTTTGTACTTTTAGAAAGAGGTAAGGGCTTGACTCCGTGTACCCAAACTTGCAGAGAGACAAAAGGGCTGATGGGTAGGTAACACTGGCAATGTGTAGGGGTTGCACGTAGGTGCATGTGCACCCACTGAGCTTGGCAGTGCACCCCCTGAAAAAAGCTCTGCTGATGGCGCCGGCGGTGCCTGAGGTCAATCACAGCTCACCACCCCACCCCTCACCACTGACGCTGCCTGTAGCATCTGCAGGCAATCCCTGATTGCCTCTGGCTGCTGCTGACACTGCTGGCGGCATCTGCGGGTGGTTGCCAACTGCTGGTTGGCACTTGCCACCTTTCTTCCCTTGCTGCCAACACTGCTGCGGCTGCCTGAGGGAGCTTGCCATGTCCCCACAGCCTCCAGGAGCATGCAGTGTTTATGGTAAGTAATCAGGTCTGTTCTCTCTCATCTCCATGTATGGCTGTTAACAAGGATGTTATCTGTGGAGACACAAATCCACAGTTTGAGAACTGAAACTAAACATCACAGAGATGCTTAATGGGATCTTCTAGACTGAGCACTGAGTTCCATGGGTAGAGTGGTTTTCTTTAATCTTTACAAAACTATAGAGGAGCCTCTGGGAACCCCATAAGATTGGGCCCCTAATATAATTCCTGGCCTGTTGTGACCTATTTATAAAACTTTTCTGAAAAGCTTACATGAATATATTGTCTCAAATAGTATATACTTAGAAGTTGTTATCCCTATTCCATTATGATATCTTTGAGCTTTAACCTATCTTAAATTAAAATTATCTTTATATAGGTTGGGGATTTTTTTAAAAGCATCTTAACAAAAAAAAAACAAAAAAAAAAACCTGATTTAAATAAAATATCCAATTTGTTTGCTTTAAAAAAATAATTGATTTTTATCCACCCTGACCTAAATAGGGGCTAGATCAGGGGTGAGCAAAATGGCCAATCTCGCTGAAAGCTGTACTCCATTTCCCAGCAGCCCCTTCCCTCATGGTTTAGGCCAGTCTCCATGGAGACCTCAGCCTCTCCTGTGCAGGAAAGCTCAAGCTGAGGCTGCCAGGGGGCTGTTCTGGAGCTGCTGGGAACTTGGGATGGGGGCAGCTTGCTCCAGAACCAGGGCAAAGCCGAGATCTGTAGCCTTCATGCTCTGGGCAGGGGTGCGCAAGTAGGGGATCGTTGTTCTGCCCTGGCTCCTTGCAGTGGTGACAGCCTTGTCTAGAGTCTGGGCACAGCCATGATCCCCTGCATGCACACCCCTGCCGAGAGCATACAGGCTAAAGATTGTGGCTCTGCCCTGGCTCTGGAACAAGCTACCCCCATCACAAGATCCCAGCAGCTCCAGAGCAGCCCCCTGCCCTGCTCTGCCATGCATCCTGCCAGCACAGCTTCAGCTGGTCCCCATGGCAACCCCAGCCTGAGCTTTCCTGCACAATTGCAGCTGGGATCTCCACAGAGACTGGCCAAGCCATGCACAGGGGTGGCTGGGAAAAGGAGTCCACAGACGACCGGATCTGGCCCAGCAGCCAGCGTTTGCCCATTCCTGGACTAGATGATCCATCTTGAGAAAAGAAGGGGAGAAACCTCTGAAACTGCATTTCATGGGTGATAGCATATGCTACCATAAGTTACCCCTCAATGTGTATTGTAAAACCAATCATGCTAAACATCCAATGGAATTTTATCTTGAATAATGAAAAGGCTCCTTTCTTGTGGGTTACCTTTCATTTATCACAGCAAGCACTTGAGTAGTCACTAAAGAACAGCCAGCACACTGTAAAGCCCAGTCTCCCTTTCCCTCATTATATCTAAGTTGTTCATGTGCCCCTGCTCTGAAAAAAGGCATTGTTATTTTGAGTTAAAAATATTAGTATGAGTTTATATCTGGTACTCTAGCAGGCAGTGTAGCTTGGAGTAATTACCAAGATGGCCAAACCTGCCAGAAGCTTTAACTGACAGCCCCACATAGCTGATGAACCAGCTGGCCACTATTAGCACTTCCTGATTAGCTTCTGGGGAGAGCAGCCTCCCCATTTAAGTGCACATATGGCAATGGATTATGGGCTAGTCCACAGTTTTGTCTGATGGTCTGCTGTGGGAAGCTTTTCTAAATCCTGAGAAAATGGTGAAGGGAGAGGCAAGGGGATTTTCTGGAGGACTGGTGTCTCCCTTTGGGTGAGGGGCTGGTCCTTGTTAAATTTTTTACTTGGATTTGACCATACTGATGGAGGTGAATCTACAGTGGTTTAGGATGGATTGGTGATGGGCTGGACAGAGGTGAGACAGCAGAGGAAGAAACCCTTAGTCAATGGCTGACAGGATTATGATGGTGGACTATGGACTATGCCACCCAGAGGATGGACTACAGTGACAAGAGAGCAGTCAGTGGCAAGAGGACAAGGACCTATGAGCACAGGAGGATGGATGATGACTGGAAACAGAATATGGTTGGTTGTGAGGACTGAAGTAACTGGTGAGGAAAGAATTAAGAAGCCCTGGGTTTCTGTAACTACAGAGGATGTGCATGTGCTGCTGCTCAGTATAACAACAGTGAATGCATGTGACCTGAAAAGTTTTATGACCATGGTGAGTGACAGAGTATGGAATGTAAGTTTTATTGCCTTAAAAAGGTGTTGGGACAGATATCATTTGGTAAAGGAAGATCTTGTAGTGCAGCATTTTAAGGTCATGAGGCTGGAAGGGAACTGGGAGCAAGTAGTAATTATACGTATGTTTAGTGGTTCGAGAGCATAGGCAAAAGGGTGGAGGGGACCTGGAAGCTGCTGGGCCAGAGGGGAATATGAACAGAATAGTGTCAGATGAAAATATATTTGGGAGAAAATGCAGCAATGGCAGGAGGGATAATATATTTGCCCACAATAATGTACGTTCGTCCCCACAGAAAATTCCTTTATTACTTAGGACAACCAAAAATGTAGTAAGTGTTGTGGGAAAAACCACCTGGTAGCAGCCAGAAGAGGGATGTTTTAAATTGGGGGCTGGGACCATGTGGCAGCGTGGTGTAAAACTCCATTAAGATGTAATCTAGGCTAGTAGGAAGGGCATGGTTTTTAAGGACTACCCAGATTCTTATACTAATAGAATGAAAGCAGCCTGGAAAGAGCAAGAGAAAGGAGAAGAGGAGAGGGAGGAGAGGCTAGATACAGAAAGAGATGAAGGTTGTGAAGGAAAGACCATTATATTTTCTGGCTCCAACTCGAGCCTGCAGTTCAATGCCGTCCACCGAGCTTTGAGGTGGCCAAAGGCACATTCAACGCCCATCCTGCATTTGCCAAGATGGTAGTTGAAAGCCATCTTCTGTGGGTGGGTAACGTGCTCTCCATAAAGCTTCATGAGCCATGGCTTGAGGGGGTAAGCAGTGTTGGCTATTATAAGCAGGGAGATGGCAATACCACGGATCACTTTTGGGGACTCCAGGTACATAGTATCCTTTCCCCAACAAGCTAGGCAGCAGAAAGTTTCTAAACACATGCACATCATGAGCACTGCTGGCCCATCCTGTATAAATGCTAGTGAACTGGCCCCGGTGATCCACCAAGTCTTGCAAGATTACCGAGGCAAATCCCTTCCTGTTCATGAATGAGCAGCTCACCAGTGAGGGAGATTGCACATGGATGTGTGTGTTGTCTAAAGCCCCCATGTAGTTAGGGAACCCCATGGCATTGAAACCATCAAGAACTTCCTAGGGGAGACTCAATTCCATTTTGTCCTCCTCACCCATTTTGTATAGATTCTCCATTTTGGTCTCCTCACTCATTCTGTCATGAATCTCCATGTCATCCTCCTCACACATTTTGTCTGGAATCTCCATTTGGTCCTTCTCACTCATCCTGTCTAGATTCCATGAAGCCAGGTTGTTTGCTAGTATGCAAAAGGGCAGCTATTCAGCACACAGCACCACCAAGGTTCATGGGGTTTAGGCAAAGGGGGGCTCTGAATAGAAATGGCAGCTGGATACAATCAATTAGCATTGAAAGTGACCTCCTATCTGCATGTCAATGATTACCTTACTCAGGTGTCTGTGCGCTGGGCATTCGTGCAGCAGAGGCCAATCGCCTTTTACTGTTGTGGGTCGGTGTGAGAAGGTGATGTACTGCCCATTCACTTAGAACTGAAATATGGTGTTTAGGATGACCCCTGGAACCCATTCATGCACCCTGGGGGTAAGATAGTCTTTTACTGGATCAATGACTAGGCACAGCCGAGAAGCATCTCCACAGAAAAGAGTGCTGCCCCACAATAACCTAATTTTGCAAACAACCATCTCCCCAGAAAAGAAACTGGCCCTGCAATTCCACAGGTTTGAAGGAAGCATCACCCTAGAAAACAGGCCTGCCTTGCAAGCACCCAAGTTTAGAAAGAAGCATCTTCTCATGAAAACAGGAGGTGCCCTGCAAGAACCCAAGGCTGAAAAAAAATCTCCCCATAAAACAGCCATGCATCAAGGCACCAGAACCATCAAGTCATCTCCCAACAAATATCTGTACTCGACCCCCACCTGGTTTTGGAATGGCCCTTAATTAACACTCATGCTACATTTGTACTGCTGCCTGAGCGTTGAAGCCTCCTGCACCCTGCTCTTCTCCCTTAACATGCTGGATCAAGTTCTGGCCCCCTCTCCCATCTCCCAGATATTATTAAATCATTCATTGAGAAAAAATCTGGGGTTCTGGAAATCAAGAATACAGTGCCCTATGATCCCCAGCACAGGGGAGCACTTGATTAGGTGGCACAGCAAGGATAGGGGAAGTTTTGCCTGTAGGAAGAGCTGCCAACCACAGACACTTGGGTGTGATCAGCGGGGGGACTTTATCAATCTATCCATATGGACAAGGGGGGCCAAATTGGGCCAGGCAACACCTATCACCATTGCTTTGTTTATAAACGGTGCTTGATCAGGTTGCCCTGACTGCCAATTCTGAGACAGTTGACACCTTCACAGTTATGAGTATGTGGAATTTTCAAAAAGTTTCATTCAAGACATGCCTATATAACAACCCCCCAAAGTTTGCCAGCCACCTTTTTGTGACTCTTGTTGTCAGGATACCTCAATCTTGATAACTTTTGGGGCACTAACAGCTTCCTGATGTCTCAGAAAAACAAGTCCAGTATGCAGGCAACAGAGTAGGAGGCTGATACATCTATCAACCATGGCCCCAGCTGGACCTGGGAAGAACTGAAGGACTTAATCAACATTTTTTTGGAGGAAAAGATCATTGAGGAGCTGGAAAGTAAAAGGAATAAGCTTGTGTGTACCGCAATAGCAAAATAAATTAAGGTATGAGGGCATAACTGGGACTGGGCAGTACCAGAGCAAGATCAAGGCCCTGAAATGTGCATATCATTGAGCCAAGGATGAAAAGTTTCATTCTGGGGCAGCATGCACAATTCCTCCTTTCTACGACCAGCTGTCTGTCATTCTCTCTCAGGTCACTGTCGAGGCTTCCTGTCTGTGATCATTTGGTATTGGCGTTGTCCTGGAGAGCACACCTAACAAAGGAGCCTCAGAGTGTCCTGAGATGGAAACCGTGAGCATGTTGGAGCACTGCGGTAACTGCTCAATGCTGCTGGTTGACAGGGATGGCCAAAACGAGGTGACCCTAATCATGTCCCCAGTCTCCCCTCCAATTTTACTGGAGAGCATAGATGAGGAAGAGGAGGAGAACACTGTTTTGGATGCAGTTACCACATCAGAGGTACCTCCAGAGACCCAAAGATCAGTTTCTATACATTAGATGCAAGAGCATGTGTGACTGGGGACTTGTAAGTATTGCAGAATGGGTATTATATTCATTATTGCCACTCTGGCAGGCACTGTTTTGGTGCCATTGGGTTGGATGTGCTGGGGGGTTTGTGCATGTAGTGTGGGAGTTGGGTCACCATACTTTTTAACATTTGGGGAAGAGATATTTTACTACAGCATGAACCCTTTTTTTGCTATTCTTGTTACCAGCTACCACGCCTGATGCCAGACAGGGATGTGTGTCTGAGCCTCGGACCCCAGCTCACACGAGCAGAGCATGCACAAGAATACTGCTGCAGGCAGCGATGCTCCAGAGACAGCATGATGCAGGCTTTGGTGGAGGCATCATAAACATGAGTCGCTGCCACACATGACTGGTGGGACAAAGTCCAGGAAGTGCTTAGGGCAGATGATGACTGGGAGAATTGAAGCATGGACAGCACCATAGAATTCATGAAGCATCTCCTAGACCACACAAATCAGTTTCTTGACCTGGCCATGCAGTGCCATGAGGATCTGCAGGAGATGCATGCAATGATCAAGAACCATGTCCTTCAGTGTGTGAACAAGCCCAAACATTCATAAATGGTTTCCCCCCACCTCCTCTGTCCTCCCCCTCTTCCGTCCTCCCCATCCCTGCCAGGAAGTGCACAGTAGCTCCACTCAGTTTGCCTCTGTCTAGGAGGTAGCTAGGAGTACTACAGCTGAGCCTGTTCCCCCACCTGTATTGTGCCCCAATGCTAGCAGGGCCATGAAAGCACCACTGCAGTTCAGGGAGGAAGGGCGGGGAGGGTCAGAAGGGGGATACACAGATGGGAAAGAAAGCCAAGTAATCAACCTCCACCACAGGTTCCTGCTGTAGATTTCTTAGAAAAGAAAGGCAATTGATGGGAGAGAAGTTCCTACTTGTTTCTACTAACTCTTATTTCAGTAATTTCTTGGTTTCCATTACTTATGTGTGTGTTCCTTTGTAAAATCTTGGGTGTTATAAAGCTGCATTTTCCCATGTCTGCCTGCCTTCTTTATTGGGAAGGTGCAAAAATGCCTGCATCTGGATGCAGGTGGGGGTGGGGGGATAGAGAGAGAGTGGGGGAAGGAAGAAAGAAAAACCAAGCATTCCTTGGCTAGCCTCAGATCCTGTGGGTGGGGCTGGAGGTTGTGAAAGAGGAAGATCGGGGATAAAGTGTTAAGAAGCCCCTCTCAGCTGCTCCTGTTACTGTACCAGGAGAACAAAGAGAAGGAGCTAGCCCAAGTAGGTGATAACTGCTGTCTTTGAAATGTGAAGTGGTAATATCCTGAGCTGACAAGGAAAGGCCCAGACCTGAAAGCATTGGTGAGTGGCAATCTTTGGACAGAACAGTCAACCTAGACACATCTTCTATATATTTTCTTTGTTAAACATAATTTCTATATACAGGATGCATATATAACCTTGAAGTGTTCTGTACCTAGAGATGTATTCTTCTCCACATGCAGATGTTGGCTCTGGAGAGCCAAGAGACAGAAGCCATTTGTGAAACTTTGCAACATTTCACACTGTGTGAAACTTTGCAACATTTCACAGATAGGATATTCAGCAACTAGTGCAATCCCCTGACTTCCATCAGAAGCTTGGCCATGGATGGTGGTGTACAGTGACAGTGGTAAGTCAACTTGTCATAAATGGTGGAAGGAGGCCACTGCAGGCCACCAACCAACCTCCCCCTCCTCTATGTCCCCTCTGGGACAGTCTCTTGCTGGGTGCTGGCCAGCCACAGGACAGCCTCTCTGATCTGCTGCAGCACAGCCCTCAGCACCCAGGGTCATGTCACATGGGGCTGAAGGACAACTGTTGCAAGTTCTGCTGAGCAACCACCACCCCCTGGGTGCGTTCTCCAGGGAGGTGACCCAGGGACGCCCGCCCCCCCCATGGCAATGGGCACAGAATATACCAATGTTGCATGTGCCCTGGACTATATAAAATGAGATCTTTGTGCAGGCTGAAGGTTGCCCTAGCCACTACACCCTGCTGCTACTGATCCTTTTGGTGCCCTGTGCACACCTGCACTCATGGTTCAGGACATTTAGCTATGACAGCATGGGGGGCAAGCCTGGTCTGCCAGGCAACCTCCACCAATGGCTGTATGGATACCCATCACAGCGCTATATGACCCTAAGCCCCAATGATGAGGATGACATTGCTGCTGGAATTAATGCCTTCCTTGGTGTGTGAGGGGTGCACTCACTCCCGCACAGTTCTGGGAAAGGGAAAGGGGATGACAAATAAAATGGTGTGTGAACCTTATCATGCCTCTGTGTATGTGTGTGTACCGTGCTGCACTGTTCTGAGGTCGTGGGACCAAGGGGCCAGGGTGGTGCTGTCGGGCCACTCTACCTACCCTATAGTAAGGCTCAGCATGCACATTCATACATGTTGAGGAAAAAAATATTGATTATTCATAAAGCGGGTGGCCATGCTTAACCATCCTGCAGGATCATGAAAGTAAGTCTGGAAAGTGAATCAGTGGTTTTGGGGAGAGGGGTTTTGGAAACTCAGACACAGAAGGACTAACAGGTATCTTTCACTGGAGGGTAGAGGGATAGAATTGGTTCACCAAGGTTGCTACTTTCATGCAGTCTTGGGAGCATTGCTGCACTAACATATTTTCCCCAGTGCAACAATTTTCACTGGAGCCAGCCACCAGTTAGAGGGGGGGGGGAGGTTCTAGGGATTTGGCCTGAGTATAAGAACCATTACCCCAAACCCTGTGACCCATTTACCCAGACATTGGTGCCAGAGACCCCTTCCAAGCCCATCCCTCCCCCCACCCCCGAGGACTGACCATGATCATGCCTGCCTGCCCCATCCCTGGCATTTGTACAGATAGAAGGCTCAAGCCTGGCCTTTGCATAATGTGGTCACAGTACTGGGGGAAATTGGTGGCTAATATGGGGCAAAATAGTTATGAGTAACTTCCCTGATAGAACTGGAGAACCACATGATAGTTTAAAGGGTGAATGGAAGCACTCAAAGCCAAGAAATAGCTATTAATTTTGTGCCACTGTTGCAGTAAAGGGCTAGGTGGTGAAAGCCAGCCAACACTGACCTTGCATGCATGCTGGATACTGTCATCCATGGTGGTACCCGGTCATGCATGGCAGACAATGTGTAAACAAGGCCATTTCACAGAGTGCAGCTGATTTGCTTGATGAATAGTGGGTTAGGAATCTTGTACATTCATAGCAAGTAAAGGCTGGAAGGAACCTGGAAAGATCATCCAGGTAAAACCTCCCTACTCAGGGCGCTTTGAACAGTGCTGAGATCAAATGATCACAGGAAGGCATCTGTCCAGTCTTCGAAGACTTCCAAGGTCAGGGACTAACCACATGACCAGTTTGGATAGTGTATTCCAGATCCTTGTCACCTTTACAATAAATAAGTTCTTTCTTTCATCTATATATCTAATACATTTTCACCCATCCATTCAGTCATTCATGTGAGCAGGGACTGGTCCCTTGACACATGGGTGACTTGTGCCTAGCTATCTGTTGTGCCATGGCCCAAAAGGGATCCTGTGGGTGACCCTCCTTGGCATAGCTGACAGGACATGGCTCCTGTTTTACTTAGACAAATTTTAGGCACTCTTTTTTTGGAAAAGAGTATGGTTGAATGACACAAAGTTGCCAGGATGGTACCAGCTTATCTGCTGTCCAAACCTTTTGCACCAAAATGGGTTTTGGGGAGTGGGGAATTAACTTTTCCTGACCTGATAAACAAAAGCCCTATAAATTGAGGGCACAGGGGCCTGGATGTGGGTACCCCTTATCGATCTGAGATGTCTGAGGCTGAGGAGAGAAGACAGCGGACCAGGGGAAGAAGAGAGCCTATCCAGGGCGTATAGGACAGGTTGGCCTTATGAAGAAACTAAGCCTGGTGAGTGTGCTGGTGCTAGTGCATCCTTAATTGTAAGAGTGTTGTAGCTGTGATGGTCCAGAAATTATGCAAGAGGCAAGGATTTCTTAGGTTGATATCTTTTTTTGGACCAGCTGGACACATCTACATGTGCATCTGATCTGTTTAGTCATGAATAAGCAGTCCCAGGCACATGTCTACATGTGCAGAAAAGCAGGAGCAGATTTGCTGCCAATCTGCTCCTGCTTTCTGAGTCCCTGCAATGGCCTCCTACCACCATTGGGGGGGGGGGGCACCACGTTCTGGTTGCAGCTGCTAGCAACTGGAAGCCCTCTTCAAAAGCCAGGACAGTCACTTCCCTGGCCAGGAGCAGTGTGTGTAGCACAGGGACAGCAGGCAGCAGCACTCTCCTTGCCACCTATGTCTCCCTATACCATGGCTGTTCCTGTCCCTGCCCCTGCCCCTAGCAGCAACAACCAGCACCCTGCACTCCATGCTGACCACCACCTGGCCCACAGCTGTCTTGCCTCTCCTGGCTCCCCCATGCGCCTGCTACCTCAACTCTGTCCACCTGGCCAGACCCCGGCAGGGACATCACCAGTGGGCTCCAGGATGTCACCTCCAGGGTCTCTGTTGCCCTTCTTGGTCTCCATCCCCACTGTTTCTGGGCCTGCAAGGTCAGTCAGGACTGGAGGCTGCATGTCATCCAGCACACCTGGGATGATGAGTAGTGGCTAGAGGCCTTTTGCATGACCCATGCCACCTTCTGGGATCTCCTGGAGCAGCTCTGGCCAAACCTGGAGTGGCAGGACACTGCCATGCAGCTGCCACTCCAAACGGACATCCAGCTGTCCCTTGCCCTGCTCATGGTGGCCACGTCCATCAGCCTATGGTACACCGACCATCTCTTTGGTATGGGAAAGGCCACCACTGGGAAGGCCATCCTGGAAGTTTGTGGCATTCTCCAGGATGTGCTGGGGCACACGGTGCTCCTCCTGCATGACCCCTTTGCAGTGGTGGCAGGGTTCTGTTCCCTGGGATTCCCCCAATGCACTGGGGCCCTGGATGGGTCCCACATCCCCCTCACCTGCCTGCCACATGGCGACCAGGCCTCCTACAACCGGAGGGGCTTTCACTTTATGACACTACAGGTCATCATGGACCACCGTGGGGCCTTTATGCATGTGAGCACCGGCTGGGCGGGCAGCACCCACAATGCCCATGTCTTCAGAAACTCCACCTTGATGGGCCTGGTGGAGAGTGGACACTTCATACCAGGGGTGCTGGACCTGCAGCTGGGTGCCGTGATGGTCCCGCCCCCTCCTCATCAGGGACCTGACTACCCGCTCCTGCCCTAGCTCACAGGGCCCTACTGGCCAGCTGAACCCCCTCCATGTCCATTTTAACTGATGCCTGGTCCAGACTTGCACCCTGGTGGAGTATGCCTTCAGCCACCTCAATGTCTGCTGGTGCACCCTCACTGCTCACCAAATAACAACCTCCCCTGAGCCATTGTGACAGCCTGCATGGTGCATAACATCTGTGAGGCACAGGGGAGCTCTTCCATGTGGCCTGGGCTGAGGAGGCATGGCAGGAAGAGGATGCCTCACAGAGGGACCACCACCTCCTATGGCAGTGACGATGGTGACCACCCCTGCCCAAGGCCCCAGAAGAGTCACACACCTGCCAGAGGGGGACAGGGCACCAGGTGCAGGAGGTGCTGGCCTGCCACCTCCTCTAGCACTCTCCAATCTAGCTCACCTGCACCACTGCCCACAGAGTCCCTGCCATCTTTACCCACCCCCAGCTCAACGGAGACTGCAGACATGTCTCACAAGAACACGTTTGTATTCCCCTCACATCAAACAGATCCCCTCCACCACCCACCAACAAAACACCTTCTTCCCCATGAAAATGATGTACAATGTCCTTTGTGTCCTGTCCCAGGGTGGGGGGGGGGCATGGGGTTGGGGCACCTATGTGACAGATCATACAGACAGGCAACCAGCACCCTGGCCATTACCCTATGGGTGCACACACTGAAGGGGGCTTGCCCAGTGGCAACATTGGCCAATGGTCCCACAGCTTGGATGGCTGCCCCTCCGGCAAAGAATGATCAGCTCCAGCTCTGCACCCATGTGGAACTGGGGTGATTGCCAGGGCTGGGCCTGGCTGGGTGGGGGGAGGTGGGACTGGGGGAGGCCAGACCTAGAGTGGTGGCTAGGCCAGGAGCTCTTGGCTGCTGGAGGTGGTGCAGGACCTCCTACCAGGCCCAGATGGGGGCCTGTTGCTAGTGACAGGTAGCTTTCAGGGGGCAGGCAGGGCTAGGGTTGGGGCCTGGGCAGCAGCTGGCATGAAGGTGTCTGCTAAGGCTAGAATGGTGTCCAGCACCTAGTGGTTGTTGTCCATGGCCTGCACTGCCCTGCTCAGTACCATGGTCTGCTCCTGCAGTACCTCTACCCACTTGCACTTCAGGGCCTGGAGCTGTGACTGGAACTCCTGGTCTGCCCAATCCCATGCCTCTTCATGCTGGGTCTGTTCATCCTCGGGCCACAACCTCTGCCTGCCACCTGTCCAGGTGGGCCACATCCTCTGCTTGCCAAGCCCGAGCATCTGCCAGCCGGTCCTCCAATACCATGACCAGTCAGTCTAAGAGGAGGGCCTTGTTCAGGGTCCTGTGGCAGAGTCAGTGCATCCACAGGGCTCCAGCTGTGGGCAGCAGCAACTCTGAGGCTGCATTTTGGCTGCCAAGCATTGCCTCCCTAGCGTGCAGCTGCAGGGCCTGTAGAGCCATGAGAAAGAAGCTGTTTGTGTGAGTTTGCAACATTTTGGACATAAGATGTTCTGTACCAGAGCCATGCACTGCCAGGCCTCAGATCATGGGTCAGACATGTACAGGTACCCAGGGACCATGGTAAGTCATTTGGACAGGCCAGGGATCAGGTGGCTGCCTGCTGAGCCCCTCCATCCTTGCTTGCTCCTTAGGGGCCAGTGGGCTGCTGGGTTCTGGTTTCAGGCAGCTTGCCTCCCCCACCCCATTGCCAGGATGGGACAGGCCAGGCTCCTGGCAGTACTTGCTGCCACAGCTCCAGACCTTGCTGCCCTGCTCCCCCCTTCTCCTGCAGGCATCTGTCTCCTGTGCTTCCACCTAGCCCACAGTGTCCAGGCTCAGGGAGTACAGGGCTCCTGGATTACTGGGACAAGGAGCTACCCATGCCTCCACCCTCCCCACAAGGGTCTTCTCTAGGGAGGCAACTCAGGGCCAGCCCCCCACTGTGCCACCACTGTACCTCAAACAAGCCCCTTCTGTGTATGTCCCAGGCACTGTGTGAGGATAGAGGTGTGCTCAACTCACTGCTGCTGCTAATGGCCATGGTGTCCCAGGTGAACCTGCACACCTGGCATGGGATCCTGAGCTATAACAGCATGTGGGGCAAGCCTGGGATATCCTGCAACCTTTGCCACTGCCATCAAGGCTACCTGTGGCTGCACTACATAGCCCTGCTCCCCGCTGCCAAGGAGGACATTGCCACTAGCATTGATGCATTTCTTGCTATGTAAGAAGCCCATGCCTGCTTAGCTGTGAGGGCATGGGTTTCTCAATAAATCTTTGTACTATCTTCTGCCTCCACTGTGGGTGCCAGGCCAGGGCAGGGGCTCAGGCAGGCCATCTGTGCTGCTGTACACAGCATGGCTGTGGCCTGGGTTCTGGGGCACAAGGATGACTATCAGTTGTGGTATAAAGGGCATGGACTTATGGGCACTCCCTGGCTGTTGATTATGGTTGGTGATGGCAACTCACTGTGCCCGCAAGGCCTTGACCTTTATACAGCACTGCTATGCCAACCCACTGTGACCGAGCTCCTGTATCTGGCCCTCATTGATGTGGGTGTCATAATGCCTGCCTCCATTCTAGCTGGCACTGCAGCTTTGCCTCACCCCACAGTGCCACAAGGTCACCAGTCTCCTCCTTGGTCCAGTTGGGGCCCCAGGTGGTGGGCATAGGTATTGGCATGGGTGGCAGTAATGATGAGGCCATTATGGGTCCCATGCTGGCTCTCTGGGCCTCTGTGCACTGTCCTTCTGATGCTGGTCCTGGGTAGCTACAGTGTCCAGCACAGGAGCCCGTTATGGGAGTGATAGCCAGACAGCTGAGGCAATGCCTTGCAGGCTCCAGGCAGGCTGCTGGGGGTGGGCTGTGGGCAGCTGAAGCTGGCCCTGGGAGCCTGAAGCTGCCTGCAGCTCAGTTTAGGAGCTGGTAGACCTGGCTGGAGCCTGCAGTAGCCTGCAGCACCCTGCAGGCCTGGATGGGGCAGACCTGTCAGCCACACAGCACTGCAGTGCCAAGCAGTGGTGCTGGGGTGCAGGAAGGCTGGTGATACTAGCCTGTGGGCTGCCTTGGGGAATATAGGGCCTGGAGTCACTTTAGGCTATCTGCTTGTGTGGCCCGGGACTCAAAATGCCTACAGGCTTTTAAGGGCCTGAGGCAGAGGCTGCCATAGAGGCAGTCCAGCCCTGTAGCAGGAGAGGCTCCCAGCCCCAGAGCTCTGGGGCTAGCTTCAGGCTGGCTCCCTAGTGTCAGGGCTGACCATGGAGCAAATTTGCTCCCAGATCATGTCTATGTGAGTGTTACTGTGCAGTAACTAAGCATGAGTAAATTGGATACCTGTATTTGTAGGTATCAAGTTTACTTGTGATTAGCAGTTTTTACTGCATAGTTAAGTGTCTTGTGTAGATGTGCCCACGGAGTAATTGGGATTAAGTTAAACTTTCAAATACAAGACATGAAAGAGACTTGAGGAAGAATGTCTTGCATTCAAAAGTTTGTCTAACTTTACACCAAATGGTCCAATGAGAGATATTAACCTAAGAAATCCTTGCCTTTCAAATCTATACAAAATCTTGAGAAAAGCTCATTAACTTGAGCTGCTCTGCTGCTGGGTCAAGGTGAAAGTCCCGCTCATGACATAAAGAGGTCACCAAAAGAGAGCCAATATTGCAACTCTATGATCCACAGCATTAAATGTGAATGGCATGCATCTGCTCTGGGCACAGTGTGCTTTTGAACTGTGCTATGGCAATGGGTAGGTATCTGTGATGTCATAGTCCACAGTTCATGCACAATGACCAAGTCCTTCACCCTTCAGCTTTGGCCAACAATTTGTTTGAGTACTGACTTGCTATTCAACAAGTTACACTTTTACAAACTCTTTATTAATAAGTCAAGCTATGTTACCACTGCAGATTTCTTCTAGGACAGTTACAAAGGTCTAAACTATACAAAGATATGGTTCTTGACTGACACAACTTTGCCAGCAGAAGCCACTAAAGTAGCTAACAGCTATACCAGCAAAACTGTATTTTTACCAGTATGACCTCTTTAGCTCAGTGTGGGGGGAAGGGAAGGGAAGGGTGGGGATGGGACGGGACTGGACAGTTTTTTACCACATTGCTGCAAAATGAAGCTTTGCCAGCTTAGCTGCTTCCATTCTAGGAGTGCTTTGATGTTCTAGTATACTGGTACTATACCAATAAAGCATTCCTCATGTAAACACAGACTCAGGCCCCTGGCGCACATTCACTTAATGGTGTAATGAGATCCCCCCTGATCCCACCAACTGCACCTCCTGCCATTCCACACATGCATGGCAGGTCCCATGATTTTGGGATTGGGAATCAGACCCCCAATTGTGCCATTACTACTTGACAATCATGATCCCGGGCTCCCCCATAACTGGCAAATAGAAAGCTTGGGATGCCTGGTGAGCCGGTGTGGTCCCAAGGCTGTGACTAACAATCAGTTGTGTCATGGCGGGGTCCTCGCGGAGGGCCGTGATCTCCTCGAGGTCCCTCGCTCCGTGTCAGGCCGGCCCAAGGCACCCTCTTAATCTCGCCCGCCACGTCTTGTTGGAAATATAAAGGTTGGGAGGCTGCCTATGACTCCTTGGGCATGGCTACTCAGGACCTCTGTCCCCAAGGCTCTTCCGGACCCCCTGGGGTCTCCCGATATGGTGGGTGTTCTCCAGACACCCTAGCCTTATGGGCTATACATGGCTCCTACCAGCCCCTAATACCATGCCCCAAGCCTCGCAGATGTAATGGACGTTGTTAGGTCTGCACGCCCGCTTCCTGGGCCTCCTCTATAGTGTAGCCCACTCTGGGCTTTCTCTAGTACCCAGCCTCTCACTGGGCCTCCCCTGATGGTGCGGTCCCACTCAGGGACTCCCTAGCAGGCCCCAGCCCTTCCGGCCAACCGCACGGGTACCCTCTCTGACTCCGGCTCCCCACGCTGCTACTCCCTGTCTTCTCGGGGCAACCGCAGCGCTCTGCCTCGGTCTGAGGGGTGTTACCGCCCTAGCCTGTGGTCGGGCTCGCTATGCCCATCTCGGGCTCCTCAATATGGCCCCTCTTGGGCTCCTCAATAATCGCCCCACTCTAGGGCTCCTCAATAAATCGCCCCTCCCTGGGGCTGGGGTCTATGAACCCCGCAAGTGACGCTCTTGCCGGCATCAGCTGTGCCCGTCCTGGGCTCCCTAATATAGCGCTCCCCCTCTTCGGGGCTCACCGTGCCCACCCTGGGCTTCTCAATGAAGTCGCCCCTCGCTCTGGGGCTGAGGTCTATGCACCTCGCACGCAATCCGTGGTCTATGTCCCCCGTCTGCAACCTACTGGTTGTGCCCGCAACCCACTGGCCGTGCTCCTCGCCGCCAGTTGCTCCCGCACTGGCGTGCAAGTCGTGCCTTCACTGGCGCTGTAAAATTAATGCGCCCTCTTGGTGCTAGCTTGCGCCCTTACTGGTAGGTATTGCTGTTTAGCAAGCTACTGTTTGTTTAGATCTGATGTTTTGGTTTCAGCTTTTTGTCATAGCTTGGTCTAGTCAAGCATTTCTCAACCCATGGGTTGCGACCCAAAAGTGGGTCACAAGAACATTTCAAAGGGTGACAAGCAAGTGCAAGAAAAATGTGCAAAAGTGGAGTTTTCTCTTTGCAGGCTGGCAATGTTTGCCTCCAAGGGGCTGCTTGGAGCATAGCCAGCAGGCAGCCGGGCAGGATTATGGGAGCAGTCCCAGCAACCAGATGAAGGTAAGTGTGTGGGGAGCAGGGGTGGAGGGTCAGGGCTTGGGAACTGTCAGGGTGGGGATGGGCAGTGTCTGTGTATGTGTGTGTGTGAATGTGTGGAGGGAATTGGTGTATGTGCGGGGGCAGGTGCATGCCAGCACTGGGAGAAGGTGGCTGGGTGGCCAGACACTGAGGATGCAACAGGGTGGGTTGGGAGTGGGGGTGGAGGACTGTGGGTTGGCACTGGCAAGGCCAGGGAGGGATGGGTCAGGACAAGCCATCAATCTTTGCAAATGGGTCCCAGTATAAAAAGGGTTGAGAACCACTGCTCTAGTCAGTCATATGTGCACACATTATGTCACTACAATTCCTCTGATGGTTATTTACTCAGGATGAGTGGGGTAAATTAATTGGCCTTAAACATCTCAGATGGATTATCTCTGAATCTGGGTGGGACTGGCAACTATGAGTTTGAGATGTTTGGGAAATCTAAGTACTGAAGGACATATTGTAACATCGAACTTCAATAGAGTACATATAAAGCAAGACCTACCTGCCTTTAGTCACAAACACTTGAGTTAATCAGTAACATTTACTTTCTTCCTGAATGTTCTTTGCCCTTTTATAATGTATCTGTAACAAAATCTATCTATACTGCTAAAACACAGCCCGTGCCTCAGTCTCTCTCCACAGTTTCATAGAGAAACAAGCATGGATACGAACAGGAGGAGAACGCCTATTGAATTACTGAATGAGATATTGGCTAACAGTGAAAAGATGGTCCCAGAAGATTTGTTAATTTCCTATGAAGGAGTTTTGTATCCTGCCAATTTTTGCAGCCCAGAAAATTTCAAAGCACTTCAGTCTTTTGAAGCAAGGAATGATGATATAATCCTAGCAGGATACCCTAAAACTGGTGAATATTGCTAGTTTGCTACACAAATTAAATGTAACATGCTATACGTGTATTCATTGTATTGAATGCTGATGAATGATTAATGAATTAATGCAGTTTATGAAGATCTGCAGGGTCTGTTACGAAGATAGTGTTTTAGGGGTTTCTTAAAACAAGTAAGATAGTTTCTTCTGTAGACTGCCTACATTGGAGTATGTAATGTATTTTAGTGTGTAGGCAGGGGTGAGGTTTGGAATGAATTACTTCCATTCACTTAGTCTCCGCCTGAATAATTACATTTTTCAGTAATTATACATGTAATGTTTATTGGTTTAGAATATAGATACAATTTTTTGGTAAGTTTTTGGTAGTATCTGCTTCAGGTTGAATCTGAATTCACAAGCATGAAAAGTAAAAGATTGTAAGATCTAACCCAAATATCAAAAGAGATGTATTATTAAAATGCTCATTTATGCCTCATTTTAGATTTGATTCAGTGAAGACCAGAAATCTTTACTAAAATCAATGCCAGTTGATTCTGAGTGAGTTGAAAATAACACAGCAGGAACAGTTTTACCTTGATGGTGTTTCAAAGGTTGGAAGCTTGGAAAACAATCCTTTCACTTATAAATTGAACAAATGTGATTTGGAATGACAGGATCAGATTCTACCATCAGTTACAGTAGTATATATTTGGAAAGATTCCAAATTTACACTGGTAAAATGAGAACAAAAGAGTAATTTACCTCTTCAATATGAGTGAATCCAGATTTCACCTAACCTTGAATCATCAGTGCTGTTGCTCTGTTTCCAGCTAAACTGCTTTCTTTTGAGAAGCCATTATTGTATCATTTGCTTTTGGTAAAGTTAGTATTGATATAATGTTGATTGGCAAGAAACAGCATATTCAGTGGCAACAATTATCATTACTCTATGATTTGCATACGACTTTCTTTCACTGAATCAAGAAACATGCTTCTGAACATAGTGGCTTCTAAGTAAATTGTTCCTCACAAAGTAGATCATATGACACAACTCAGTTGTTCCTGTTTGTTATATTGGTCACAAATTATATAATCTGATGGAACAGTACTTTTCTGTTCATTGGATGCTGCTGTTTCAAAAAAACAGTAGGAAATGTTTCTGTATCACAATAAGATTTCTAGGTTTTCAGCTACCATCTTTGACTGCCAATTATTCTTTTGTCCTGGTTGTTGTTGTTATTATTATTATTATTATTATTTAAAGACAAGAGTATTTGCAAGCCAGCTAGGTTCAAAGTTGTAGTGAAAATTCTCAAGTCACAGTTTTGGAACTGGTTTCTTTTTTTCAGGTACAAATTGGCTTGAACAAATCCTGAAGGATTTGGAAACAACAGCTGGCAAATATACTGAAGAGGAAATTAATTCTAGAAACAGTATTGAAAAAGAAGTACCAATGATTTCACGGCTAGAGTTTGGAGATGAAAAGCAATTTCAGGTCAGCAAAGAATATTAGGAAAACTAATATCAGCAATGTTAACATGCACTGTTTGAAGCATCTGAGAATTGTTAAAAATATAATAGCTGTCTCAGGCTGTGGATGGTCCATTATCTCCCCAACTTTGTGATCAAGTCATAACAACAGGGATAGTCTAGCTGGGCTAGGGAGTTGTGAGAGTGCTTCAGATGTACAGAGCAGTGAGATTAATGTCAGATATAGTATTAATTGATTATTGAAAAGGATATCATAGAATAGTTTTGGGGCTGCAGCACGGTATGTTATATTACTCCCTGAAGTGGAAAATGATAATGAAAACAGAGCAGTGTGCTGACCATGGTCCAGTACAGGCCCTGCCATGGAGATTATTTTTCTCCAAAGCCAAAGTAATTTGACCAAAGTGGGGTGGGGGAGGGAAGAGCAGAGGGAACACTAAGTTAGTGGCATCTATGGATCATAGGATCATAGGAAAGTAGGTCGGGAAGGGATCTCATGAAGTCACGTAGTTTAGCCCCCTGCTCAAGGCAGGATCATCCCTAATTAAACCACCCCAGGTAAGTGTCTCTCAAATATGTTTTTTTTTTTTAATTTCTAGGGATGGAGAAACTCATGGACTCCCTCAGTGATTCAGGAAGTCCTACCCCTGAGCGTTCTTCCTGTCTCTATTACAGGTTACCTCTACATTGTAATCAGAAGTGTGATTGCCACATTAGCTTTAATCTGATGCTGGTAACACTAGCATTGAGAATACAGTGGCACAGACATCAACACACGTTGTACATTCCTACCGAACAGAGTTAGTATTAGACTTACAGAGGCTGTAGGTAGAGGCTAAAGCATTGACTCTTCCCTTTCCCCCACCTCCACAGTGGGTGACTTTTACTGATTTAGCGTAGTGGGGACCCCGGTTATTGCTCCAATTTCTTGCTCCTAAAACTAGCTTTGCCAGCTGTCGCAGGGCACCTCGGTGCCCCTGCTCCTATAGAGGAGAAACTGCCAGGGAGCGAGTGAGCGTGCCCTGGCCTGACATAACGAGCCCAGCTGAGGCTTGCTCAGGTAATGAGCGCAGCTGCGGGTTGCTGGAGCAACCAAGGGGAACCAGCTGCCTGTAGGAGGCAGGGCCTGGCCCTTATAAAGCTCAGGGCTGAGGCCAGGCTAGGAGTTCTCTGCCAGCAGCCAGAGAGGCAGGAGCTCCCTCAGCCGAGATATGGGGAGAAGCCCAATGGGCAAGTACAGCTCATGATAGCCCTGAGAGGATTGGGCACTAAAGGATTAGCCAGGGGGCTTTATGTTTGCGTTGCAGCCAGGAGGCTTGTGTTTGCTTTGTGTTTGTGTTATTACATCCGGAGGCTTGGGTGAGGCTGTAGGGGTTGGAGGAGGCCTCAATTATAGGGACCCCAGAGAGTGTGGGGTGCCCTAGCGCCAAGAGGGCGCATTATTTTCATAGCACCAGGGAAGGCGCAGCTCGCACGCCAGTGCGTGAGCAACTGGCGGCGAGGAGCGCGGCCAGTGGGTCACGGGCGCAACCCGTAGGTTGTAGACGGGGACCTAGACCCCGGATTGCGTGTGGGGGAACATAGACCCCGGCCCCAGGAAAGGGGCGGTATTATTGAGTAGCCCAGGGTGGGCACGGCGAGCCCCAAAGAGGGGGAGCGCCATTGTACGTTATTGAGTAGCCCAGTGTGGGCACGGCGAGCCCCAAAGAGGGGGAGCGCCATTGTACGTTATTGAGTAGCCCAGTGTAGGCACGGCGAGCCCCAAAGAGGGGGAGCGCCATTGTACGTTACTGAGTAGCCCAGTGTGGGCACGGCGAGCCCCAGAGAGGGGGAGCACCATACTGAGCAGCCCTAGAGAGCGGGGCCATATCGAGGAGCCCGAGACGGGCATAGCGAGCCCAGCCGCAGGCTAGTGCGGTAACACCCCTCAGACTGAGGCAGGGCGCCGCGGTTGCCCCGAGAAGACAGGGAGTAGCAGCGCGGTGAGCCAGGGTCAGAGAGGGTGCCCGTGCGGTTGGCCCATAGGACCGGAGGCCCGCTAGAGAGTCCCTGAGCGGAACCATACCAGCAGGGGAGGCCCAGAGTGGGCAAGACGAGAGCTCCAGCAAGAGGCTGGGCATGAGAGAGGGAGCCCAGAGTGGGCCCCATTAGAGAGGAGGCCCGGGAAGCGGGCGTATAGACCGGACAACGTCTATTACATCTGCGAGGCTTGGGGCGTGGTATTAGGGGGTGGTAGGAGCCACGCATAGCCCACAAGGCTAGGGTGTCTGGGGCACACCCACCATATCGGGAGACCCCCAGGGGGTCCGGAAGAACCGTGGGGACAGAGGTCCCAAGTAGCCGTGCCCAGGGAAAGCACAAGGCAGCCTCCCATCATTATATTTACCATCAAAGATGTGGCGGGCGAGAATTAGAGGGTGTCTTGGGCCGGCCTGACACAGAGCGAGGGACCTCAAGGAGATCACGGCCCTCTGCGAGGACCCCGCTGTGACACCAGCATATAGATATACCAGTGTATGCACTTTGATAGTTTTCCCTTTCAGGAGTTCATGCTTCTGAATCTTAAACTTCTAGTGTTACCCTAAACTAGGTGGATTAGAACTAACTTGGACATATTTACTGTTACTGCAATCATGCCTCTCAACAGCAGTATAGGTGTACCCAGAAATAGTTGGCAGCAGGACATCCTGACGAGTCTGGGGGGGATAAAACAGCAACAGAGAATTTTGGATTTATGGTCCCTCTTTGCCCATGATTCTTTCAGAGCACCTAAAGGCAAAGATTACTGAGTGTTTGCTATAAAAAGCACAGGTCAATAAATAAATAAAAAAACATGGACTGTGGCAGTATGGATGGTTAACAGTTGCTGGATGAAATGTTGCTTTCTAGGGCATAGGGAAGAGTTTCTTTGACAGTCAAATGCAGAATCAATAAAAGAAAATTCAGGAAATGAGCATTTAATCTTAAATGCATAATACTACTCAGGTACTCATGGATTCTGTAGCTAGTCCATGGCTGGTTCAGACTGCATGCACATTTCCTATACCATGACTGCATTTTTATCATTTCTGAAGTAACTGGCTTTTTGTATATTAAAGGTATGAAATTTATGGCTGCAGTTTACAGAGTCCTTTTACTAGTTTGAAGCAGTTTCATGATACAGGCAGTGCAAACAACAGCGCACAGATCTGCCAATGCATCTCACATCCAATACTAGGTAGGGAAGGAATTTTCTTTCTCAAAGTCCATCTCAGCTAAGATTCTTCTGAAATATATAGTTTGACTCTGTATTTGAACTGAATATGTCAGCCTGAATGATTGCCCAGGACAACTATGATGTTGACTTCTGCAGCCTATGTATGCACGTTATAAAAATACTTACCACACAACATAAATCATATCTACATTTTATGTGCCAATTTTTACAGTAGATCTCAACGTTTTTAACAAAGCAGGTAAATATCATTATATCCAATTTGCATATAGGAAAACTCACAAAATTAGAAGAAATTTACTCCAAAGCACCTGAGATATGTTTACGTGACACAATACATTGCTATGTAGAAATACCCAAGCAAAACTGAATAAGCTAGCTTGGGTACCAGAAGCAGCATAGCTATGTTGGACTCAAATGAATTTGCCCTGTCACTCAGAAGGGATAGCTAGGTTCACAGGATCATAGGAAAGTAGGGCTGGAAGGGACCATGCAAGGTCATCTAGATTATCCTTCTGTTCAAGGCAGGGTCAATCTGACTAAAGTATCCTAGCCAAGTGCCTGGTCTTGAAAATTTCCAAGAATGAAGATTTCACGGTTTCTCTAGTAACCTGTTCCAGTGCCTGATTACCCTCAAAGTAAGTTCCTCCTAATCTCCAACCTAAATTTGTTAAATATCAGCTATTCTATCTTGGTTATTCTGGGTCCTAGCCCTGTGTAGCAGAGAGGAAGAACCTGCTACGTTGAGGGACTTAACTGCAGATGCTGGCACCATGAGCCAACTGACCACCAGCAGCAGAAGAAGGGAAAGAGAGAGAGCACATGCCTTTGGCATGGGCATGCCTTGTAAGTGTGTATCGGCACCAATTTGCAAGGCAGAACACAGGCACTGGTTTAAAACTGCCGCAAGACAGCATCAGAGGGGGACCAGAAGTGAGTTCCTCACCACAGCTGAAACAGCGTGAGAAGGCGAATTGTCCCGGAAGAGGCAATTGGTGGAGACCTAATTTAGAGAGGCTGAGCACCAGAGCAGACTCAAAGGAGCCAGCATGATTACTGGAGAAGCATCCGTAGGAGGCAAAAATCAGTGATCAGAGTTGGATCGACGGCGAACATGAAAAACAAAAAGAAAAAGGAAAATAATTAAACCATGAGTGAGACAGTGTGGACTGCATTTAGGTGGGGCTAAGCCCAATGTTTCTTGCATAGAGAAAGGATACATGGGACCAAATAAGAATAAAGACAATTATTGCGGACATGGTCACTTCTAGCCCATGCCACCATTATTGTGACAGAGACTCTTGTAACTGAGTGAGGCAAGACAAATATGCATCAGACTTGACATTGTGCTATCAAGGTGGCATTAGGCAGGGTGTAGGGGAGGCAGTGCCCCAGGTCCAAGCTACACTGTGTGTAGGTGTAAAGGCACTAAAGGAAGAGAGGTCAACATCATCTTCCCCAACATTATTTTACATTGAAGACATAGAAGGAAAGAACCCTCAGCAACTTTAATAAGCTACACTGTCAACCAAACTGTCAGTCCATAAAGTAGCGGCCAGTGCACCTGGATGGAAAAATCTAAGCGGTGGGCCAAAGACCGGCACGAAAAGTTACACCCTGCCCTCCGTTTCTGCAGCTCCACCCAACTTGGTATCAAATTTGCTAAGTTTGTACTCTATTCCATTATCCAAGTCATTAATGAAAGGAATAAACAATATTGGACCCAGGACAGAACCCTAGGGAACCCCACTTGATGCCTTCTTCCAGATGGACTTTGAGCCATTGATGATTACTGGATATGTATGATGATCCAACTAGTTATGTATCTAAATCACAGTGAGTTCATTTAGTCTATATTTTCTTATCTTGTTAATGAGAATGTTGTAGGAAACAGTGTCAAAAACCTTGCTAGGGTCAAGGTATATTGTATCCAGTGCTCTTCCTCCATCCGCAGAGTCTGTCACCTTGTCATACAAAGAAATCAGATTGGTGAAGCATGACTTGCTCATGACCTAGACAGAACACTGTACTAATGCAGCTATTCTGTTTCTAGTACCCACACTAGTTTGAATGTACATTGAACTGCATTGTTCTGTCTAAGCATATTCCCAGTGAAAGAACTGAGAATAGAGCAACAGCCCACTGAGTATCAGTGCAATCCATGAACCACTAGCAGAGACTGCTTGCCCTAAGTGCTCTGAAGATGGAATTCAATGAGTGGATAAATAGGATTAAGCCATGGTGCTTGCAACAAAAAGGGACTGGATTTGACTCGGAAGGTCCCTTTTATCCAGAGCTGAAGAGCTGTTGACAGACATACTCTTAGTAAAAGTTACCACATGCTGCTGATGCAGACAGAATTACTTATTTTGTTTATCTGTACATGTTAAAAATTAGATTGTTAGCTGTTATACAGCTTATCTTACGTAACAAGTGCCCAAAGCCAGCTGGCTATCTCTAAAGAACAAGCTTCCTGTGTTTAGTCATGCTGGAATACTGTTGGAATGGACTCTTGCAGAATCTTTCCAAAAGAGGATCAAGAGGCATGAGTCCACATTCACTAAATATCACAAAAGGAGCATTAGTAATAGGACCTTTGTAGTTGCAGTTGAAAAAAAGGAAAACAAAAGGAAGGATTCATATTTGACTTAGAAAAACAATATTAATTTGGCTTAGATTGATATATATTAATAGTAATGAAATAGACTCCTCCTCAGTATACAAGAAAGAAATATTAATCTTTGAATCTAATTTTTAAATATAAAATTCCTAATAAAATACAATTCTATTAATTCCCTTTTTCTTTCTAACCCAATTAAAGATGATGAAGAAACTACCTTTCAGAAGAATCAACACCACCCATATCCTTCCACAAATCCTGCCACAATCTATTTTCAAAAATAAAGCTAAGGTGAATATTCATTTCATGTTTCATTGAATTTATACCTACTTTATGGGCATTTTGAGACCAGTTTAGGTTTTCCTTGTCTCTGTAATATGTGTTTTCTGCAATTCTTTCTTGGCATTTTTTGGGCGAACATACATTTCTGAATGTGAAGTGATACAGTGTTGTCCCCTGAGTCAGGAAACAAATAGCTGAATTAGTTTTCGCTTGGAAGTAAATAAATTTCAGACATTTAGCCGAGTGATTCTCAACCAGGGTGCCCTTAGATTCTCTCAAAGTTTTTGTGGGGTACCATACAATGTTAGCATTATTATGTATGCAAGCATAATTCACAACATCAACCCATCAACATTTCAAATAGCAATACATAATGTTAAAAACATTGACTTGTTCTAGACTTTCTTAGTTCTTTGCAAAAGAACAATTGTTCTACTGTTTTTCTATATTTTACACTTGTTTTTGACAAAATTTTCTGAGAGGTGACTTGAGTCTAATGAGGGATGTCTTCAGTCTAACAAGGTTCAGGAACACTGATCTATCCCCATGCATTAACACTGGCTCCTAATACTGATATTTTATATTGTTACTAGCAAATTGCCCATCAAGAATGATGCAGGGGGGAAGGCAGGCAGGGATGGAGCCCTGCATCCAGCCCCACGCCCCTCCTACCCCCCGCCGCTCTGGGTCCGGGCCTGTTCTACCCCCACCCACACTGCTTTGGGTCCAGCCCTGCTCTAGTCCCCCTCCCCGGCTACTCCAGGTTCAGCCCTGCTCTACCCTGCCTGCTTCTTTGCTTCTGCCTGGCCAGCATCTGCCTCCCTCCCTGTCTGCCTGCCACCTCCCACTCCCTGCTGGCTGTTCTTGGGGGGCATTGGGGCTAGGTGGTGGGGGGTGCTGCCACTGTGATCCCCTGCCTTCACCCTCAGGCAGAGAGGCATGGGGAAGCGCTGCTTCTCGGGTGGCTGGGGCATGTTCACCACCACCATAAACTTCTCCAGCAGTAGCTCAAACTTGGGCTTGCACAGCCTAAGCCCAAACTTGGGCCTGTGCAGCCAATTGCCACCCACCCTCTCAGCAGCACATGCACAGTTGGCCAAAAGAATTACGGACAGACAGACATATAGACAGACACCCAGACAGACAGACTGAGCCTTTTATTATATTAAAATTGATTCTGTACTAAACATTTTGGAAGGAAGCATCCTGCTAATGAAATAAAATTATATTAATGAAAATGACACTGGCTTTATTGGTTCTGTAAATAAGAATGAATTTTAGAACTATAAAAATTGTATTACTTTAAGATTTTTTACTGACTTTCAGCCAGTTAACAAACTTATTTACTTATTTTTTTTAGATACTGCTGCTGGTTCGCAATCCAAAAGATACAGCTGTCTCTTACTTTCATTTTTACAATGATATGCCTTTACTTCAATCCTTCAACACATGGGATGAGTACTTTACAGCTTTTATGAATGGAAAATGTGCGCTCCATTTTTTGGAAGCTATTCAGATTACTTGGTATCTAGGCTATGCTTGGCACTGGGCTTCAGGAAAACCAAAGCCAGTTTCTAATATCAGTTGCCCTATTATCATTTGAAAATAAATTCACTGTGGATACGTCTACACATCACCCTACAGTGACATTGTTACTGTGCCTTGCTTCATACTTTCTTTTGGAAGTACTAAAGCATGGCACAGTAACTGCCCATACTGTGCTGTGCACGCAGAATATGGTTAATTCTCACTGCTAAAACAGGGGAGTATGCCATTATGGTGAAATAGCTGCCAGTCATGTGTAGACCCATGTCATCCTAAGGTGATGTAGCACATTGCTATGGTGATGTAGGGTGATGTGTAGCTGTGCCCTACTTGTATTAGGGTTGTGCTCGATTTATAGTGGTGAAATGTGAAATCAGACTCTGGCTTCAGAAATCACTAAACTCATTATTAGCTGACTAACTCCCTCTAGGGTCTTAGGTAAATTGCTTAGGGTAGAATTTTATTTCTTTTCAGTTGTCTAAGTCACAATTTTTTAGTTGTCTACGTGGCACTTTTGTCACTTGCACACAGTAGCCATACACGTGTGTGCACATATATATTTGCACAGAGTAAATCCTGGATTACTTAGATCTGGGTGGTTCACAACCTATGTATTTTGCAGCACAGATTGCTGAATTAAGGGTATGCTACTTGGCTGCTTGCTGCAACTTTTACTTTAGGGGCTACTGCTTCTCCAGCTGGCTGGAGCTTATCAGTGGTTCTGCATAGCTGATCAGAGAAGTGGCACAGTTTGAAGTAAAAGCTGCAGAAAATAGCTGGAGCACCTCAAAGGGCCTGCACAGCTGTTTGCTTCAACTATATATACCTCCATCTAGTTTGGAAACCCTTATATTTGCAGGGGGATAAGGATAAGGGGATAATCCTGATAATCTTACTGTGATAAGTAAGTATTCCTGATAGGTAAGTAATCCTGATATGTATTCACTGTGTAAATGGATCTATGCACAAGATGTTAGCTTAGAAATTCAAATCTGATGAATCAACTCAAAATAACTTCACACAATACACATAACTGATTTTTTTTCTCATCTATGTATAATGTATTTGCTGTTTAGAAGGCTAAATGCTATCTACTGTTTCATATCTTTCAATAGCAATCTTTCAATCTATCAATACCTTAAGTGATCAGAGGAAGCAGACAGCTGGGGACTAAAATGTTTTCTTGTCTTGCTGTCCAGCTTGTTCACTAGATTGCCATGGTAATTAAGAATCACTTCCACACAGCTGGGGTGGTAGCAAATGGATGGTGAGACCATGTATTATTCCTGCTTAAAAGCAGCGGTGTAATGTATTGCCCTAGTTCTTTCTTCAGATCCTGTTAACTTGCACTGAAAAGCCAGCCTATCCTTACAAAAGAAGTATATGCTGGAAGTAACAGGACACCATCTCAATCAATTTCCCATTTCATTACTCTTACATTTTTAATATTTTCTCTCCTTGTTTTCTGTAGTGACCTGGGGCTCCTATTTTGAGTATTTAATTGAATGGAACAATTATATTGCTGATGACCATGTTATGGTGATAACCTATGAAGAAATGAAAGAAGTGAGTTATTGCCATTTAAGAGAAGTTTTATTTTGAATTTTATTTAGTATTTGCTACAGGAATACTTCATAAGTAGTAATAAGGTCACTACTAAGCCCATAAGCCTTTTCCCCACCTAAGTATAACTCAAACCAGAAAATAATTGCTTTATTCTACCTTTCAGTAAAAAACATTTTTTGAGCTCTTTGTACTGAAAAACGAAATCCCACAATGAAAAAATGTTTTTAGAGTTGTGATGAAAACCTCTCTTGATTAAACAAATAATAACTTTTTGTTTAAAAGGATTAAAAAAAAAAAGACAGTTATCACTGAGGAAATGTTGCTGGGGATTTTTTAACCCAGTTATCCTTGCCCCTGGAAAGTGGGACTCAAATTCACCTTAGCCTTGGTGTAGGCTCAAATGCACCTTAGCTTTGGTGCAGACTTTCTATGCAAAAGCAAATTATGAAGACAAGAGCATCACTGAAACCTGAATCCAAAGGCAGAGGTACTTTTGAATATATGAGGCATACATCTACTACTTTTCACCATTTCGAATTAATTTTCTGGGAAAATGATCCTCAAAAGCCAAAGTCAGTAAGTTGCTGTAACAATGATCCTCTTTCATCAGCCTTATACATTCCCTAGGTTTTGTGTAAAATCCTTGAAAATCAGTGGCTTAAAAACAAGGAACACCTAAAGTTCCCATTGGCTCCATGAACGGTGGAAAGCAGGTGGCATTTCTGAAAATCAGGTTCAATAGTCGAACTGCTCAAATCTTTTCGTTCTTGCTCTAGGAAAACTTTGATTGTCTGCAAGGGAAAATTTTGCCTAAGAGCACTAGGATAAAGCTATATATAGTAGGTCTGTGCAAAGTGGCTAGTATTTGCTTCAGATTCAAATTTGGCTGATTCGGGGGACAGTGGTTCAATTTGGTGATTTGACTCACTGTCCCGTATTTATTTGGCTGAACCTGATTTGGAGATTCGGCCATCGAACAGGGCCCATCCCCCGCCCTCTCGCTCAGCCCTATCAATGGCTGCCATGAGCCCCCAGAGTCCCTGATGGCTGCTGCAGCAGTGGGTGAGTGCAGGGCTTTTTAAAATTTTTTTAAGCCCCAGGGTGCTGGGGCCAGGCAGGGCAGCCATTGTTGGGGCTGGGAGAGCAGGCAGGGGTTGGGGGCACTCAGGGGGGCTTGGGCAGCAGGCAGGGGATGGAGCGGGTGTCCCCCCATAGCTCCTTCCCCTCTTCTCTAGCCCCACTCCCTGCTACTTACTGGCATGGAGCCCAGGTTCAGCTCCCTGGGGCGGTGAATGGGGACTGCCTGAATCTCCAAATCTCTGAATCTTTTCCGAATTGATTCAGAGAGGTTGAATTGATTTGGACATTTTTATTGGTCTCCTGAGTCAATTTGGATTCGGAGATTTGGCCACCGAATTGGCCTGAATCTCTTCTGAATCGAACCAGCAACCAAAGCTTTGCACAGGCCTAATATATAGTCTTGTTTATCCAAACCTCATGCAAGGAGTTGAAACCTAAATGAATGTAAAGTGTGCAAAATACTGATGGAACATACAAATTCATTTACCTATGTCCCAGGGGAACTGGGATGCCGGAAGAACCCCAGGGCAGCAAAGGCTCCCACTTACCACCCGCAGAGCCGGAAGAGCTGAAGGGAGCGCGCACGCCGAGAACGCTGACACAGATAATCAGCCAGGCATTTATCCGGCTGCAGCAGAGTAGCGGGGGCGGAGGACGCCTCCCAGGAAGAACAAAAGGCGGCCCCACCGAAGCGGCGGGGCGGATGAGAGAAGGCGACCGGAGGAGCGAGTGGGATCGAGAAGAGGAGCAGCCGCCACACACGGCGGCAGAGAGAGGAAAGGGCAGAGCCAGAGCTGGCTCCGAGAGATGGAGCGGAGCAACCGGCAGCAGCGCTGGTGGAAGGGCCAGCGCGTCAGTTACCGGCAGAGCCGGTGAAGAAACCGGCTACAGCACCAGCGACAGAGCCGGAGGAGGAGCCGACTGGGCAGCAGGCAGCAGAGCAGGTGGGGAACCCGACTATAACACCGGCCACAGAGCCAGAGAAGGAGCTGACAGGACAGCAGACAGCAGAGCCAGTGAGGAAACTGGCTGCTGCACTCACAACAGAGCTGGAGGCGCTGATTGGGTGACGGGCAGCAGAGTGAGTAAGGAAACCCATTGCCTCACAAGCGGCAGGAACCGCGGAGTACCCGGCTGCCTTGGAGGCGGTAGCATCGGTGAAGTAACCGATCTCATTGCAGACAAAAGAGCTAGCAGAGGAACCGGCTGCATCACGGGCTGCAGGATTGGAGCAAGTGCCGGGGCAAAAGGGCCAGGCTGGCGTCCCAGTGAGCCAGACTCCTGGCTTGAAGGCCAACACTGACGACTGGAAAATCAGGGATGGAAGAGGGCCGGCCAAGAACTACGTGGAAGACAGAGGAGGTAGGGCCTAAGGTGGCGAGTGGCTGGGGTGTAGGGGAGGACGGAGCCCCAAGACTACCTGCCAAGAAACGCGCCGGCTCTAGTGGTGACCCCAAGGGAGGACCGCCCCCACTGAAGTTACATTCAAAGTCGTGGCAGGTGAGTTCAGGGGTCCTCCCGACGTCAGCAGGGGTAACCTCTGGGGTCCACCTGTGAGCCCAGGGCACATAAGACCTGGGGCCCGGGCAAGGGTGGATCAGGGACACCTCGTAAAGCGAAGGTGGGTACAAAGTGGTGCATTGGCCGGGAACATGGAAGACCCAGACATGGCAGCTTATGCCAGTGCCCAACCCATGCCTATGACCACGGCTGATGTTCTTGGCCAGAACTTGCGGGCCCTCACCCAAATCCTCGATTCCCAGCAGCAGATGTTCGACCGCCAACAGGAATGGCTCTGACATAGCCAGGTGTCATTTAAAATGCCGAAAATGATGAAGGATGACGACCCTGAGGCTTACATCGAAGCCTTTGAGCGCCAGGCCCTGATGACAGGCCTTCCCCAGGACTACTGGGCCAGCCAGTTGGGGGCCTTGGTTGTGGGTAAGGCCCAGGCTGCTTATCGGGCCATCCCGAGAGATGAGGCCCAAAACTACGAATGGGTGAAACAGGCAATACTTTATCGGCTGGAGATCAGCCCTGATCACTATCAGTGCCTGTTTCAGGCCAGAAAAGGGCCCGACAAGAGACGACCCCGGGTACTACTGCAGCTGCTACGAGACCTTCTTGACAAATGGGTGAACCCCGTGGGGTCCGACCGTGAGGACTTGGCAGATCAGATCGTCCTTGAGCAATTCCAGGATGACCTGGAGGAAAGAACGCAGTGCTGGTTCCAGCAACACTCCCCGCAGAATTGTGAAGAGGCTTTGAAGCTGGCAGAGGCTTTTGCGGCGGCGGAGGCGAGCTATCCAAAGGAAAGGGGAAGCCTGGGACCGATGCTGGTAGCGCCTAAGGAAACAGGATGGCGGCGTCCCCCTATTTGGGGGGCTGGCAGGGATGTGGTGTGCTTCTGCTGTGGGCAGAATGGGCACCTATCCCGAGAGTGCCCCAGTCAGCCCGCGGAGCAGTGGGTCCCGGCGGACAAACCCCGAGGCTTCCCCGATCGGCGCCGTGGCCTGGAGGTAGATGAACCCTTGGATTGCAGCTATGCCAGCTGTGAGGGGAACATAATATGGAGTCGCCCGATCGTTAAGGCCTGGGTGGATGGACGCCCAGTGCAGGCCACTCTTGACTCAGGGTGTGCTCAATCCCTGATAAGGGCTGATATGGTTTGTTGGCAAGCGGGAAGAAAGGTCCCGCCAGTGACGGTGGCCTGCCTCCATGGAGAGGTTGAGCGTATAGGATGACAGTGGGTCCAGCTACGCGTCATGGAACACCAGGGGGAACTCCTGGGGGGGTGGTGCCTAAACTGGCATGTGAGATGCTGCTAGGCAGGGATTGGACACCCATTTATGATGTACTGGAGTGAGTGAGAAACGTGGAGCAAGCTCGCAAAAGAATGGGGACTAGTGAAGGATGGTTGGGCGAGGCCGAGGAGGACCCCAACGCCACTGAGGAATCCACAAGCCTCGACTTAGATGATATCGCCAGCAGCAGACAGTTTCAGGAGGCGCAGGTCGAGGACCCCGAGCTCAGAACCCTCTGGAGACAAACCCACGAGGCCGGGGATGAGGCCGGACCATCAACAGAAGAGCGCCCCAAGGCATCTTGATGGGGGGGTTGTGTCCCAGGGGACCTGGGACACTGGAAGAACCCCGGGGCAGCAAAGGGTCCCACTTATCACCCGCAGACCCGGAAGAGCTGAAGGGAGCGCTCACGCCGAGAACGCTGACGCGGGTAATTAGCTGGGCGTTTATCTGGCTGTGGCAGAGTAGCAGGGGCGGAGGACACCTCCCAGGAAGAACAAAAGGCGGCCCCACTGAGGTGGCGGGGCGGATGAGAGAAGGAGACCGGAGGAGCAAGTGGGAGCAAGAAGAGGAGCAGCCGCCACACACAGTGGCAGAGAGAGGAAAGGGCGGAGCCACAGCCGGCTCCGAGAGATGGAGCGGAGCAACTGGCAGCAGCGCTGGTGGAAGGGCCAGCGTGTCAGTTACCGGCAGAGCCGGTGAAGAAACCGGCTACAGCACCAGCGACAGAGCCGGAGGAGGAGCCGACTGGGCAGCAGGCAGCAGAGCAGGTGGGGAACCCGACTATAACACCGGCCACAGAGCCAGAGAAGGAGCTGACAGGACAGCAGACAGCAGAGCCAGTGAGGAAACTGGCTGCTGCACTCACAACAGAGCTGGAGGCGCTGATCAGGTGACGGGCAGCAGAGTGAGTAAGGAAACCCATTGCCTCACAAGCGGCAGGAACCGCGGAGTACCCGGCTGCCTTGGAGGCGGTAGCATCGGTGAAGTAACTGATCGCATTGCAGGCAAAGGAGCTAGCAGAGGAACCGGCTGCATCACAGGCTGCAGGATTGGAGCAAGTGCTGGGGCAAAAGGGCCAGGCTGGCGTTCCAGTGAGCCAGACGCCTGGCTTGAAGGCTAACATTGACGACTGGAAAATCAGGGATGGAAGAAGCCTGGCCAAGAACTACGTGGAAGACAGAGGAGGTAAGGCCTAAGGTGGCAAGTGGCTGGGGTGTAGGGGAGGACGGAGCCCCAAGACTACCCGCCGAGAAATGCGCCGGCTCTGGTGGTGACCCCAAGGGAGGACCCCCCCACTGAAGTTACATTCAAAGTCGTGGCAGGTGAGTTCAGGGGTCCTCCCGACGTCAGCAGGGGTAACCTCTGGGGTCCACCCGTGAGCCCAGGGCACATAAGACCTTGAGCCCGGGCAAGGGCGGCGCAGGGACACCTCGTGGAGCGAAGGTGGGTACAACCTACAATGGACTTTTGCAAACCAGGAGTTTGCATGGCTTCCTATTATTATGCTGACATACCACAAAGCATAATAGATCCAAGAATACAAAGATGGTAATCATCTGGTGGAAAAAGCACTTTTAGTTTGCAGTTTGGACAAGGTCAATGAGGGGTGATTTAAAGAATTAAAATTGCACAAAACTTGGGCAATCTCATTTCTCCTATGCCTGTTATTTACTACCTAAGTCCAGTACTAAATTCATTCAATGAGAAATCACCACTATACAATGCATACACACATTGGAGGTAGTTGACATTTTTCCATCAGAAAACTCCTCCAGCACAAAATACTTTTATAACAGATTCAAAATATTCCATAAGAACACACAGAGGGTACCAGTACCTTTGACAGAAACCAGGACAGCAAATAGCTGGGCCACTGACCAGCCTGCATGATTTCCTGTTGCTAACCCATCTACATATGTCCTGGTGCTCCTAGGCTGGCCCCAACAATAATGCTGGACCTTCCCAGTCTCCAAGCACCTGGATTCTCAGCGGCTCACCTGGAGAGCTACTGGGAAGCCTGAGCATAGAGGCTCTTCATCTGCCATAGTTTGGGCTTCCAGGCTGTCTTGGTCTCAAGCTCTTCAGGACAGACTTGGGAGCCCAAGGTCCCTAATATGCTTCCAATTGGTTTGCAAAAGGAAGCTTTCTAATTGTATTGACTTTAGTAGACCCTCTATGCAGAACCAACAGATTGTAGAGAACTCCTTCCAAGTTGTTCTCATGGGAGCACTTTGCGCTGCCTTTTACTTCAGCATTCCTGGGTGTATGAACATGCACAAGTAAACTCTCAGTTGTAATGATACCAAGTGGCAAAAAGTTGTAATGAAATCAACTAAGTTACATGGCATAACTTAGAGTTCAGTCCGGCTTTCTGTGTCTTAGCACTTATTTGGACAAAGAGCTCCACAGAAAACACACAGATGCCTCTCCTCATGTGGAAAAACCTCCCTGTTTTCATGAGTAATGAATTTGGGACTAGACCCACTGGGCATATATTCCCTGTATATTAAAATGCTTAGAATTCTTACAATGCTTAAGACATACAGACAGTTTTTACAGTCAGTCTGCTATGTATGAGCTGACAGAGATATTAATATAGTCATTCTACAGGCACAATACAAATAGATCTTCCTTTCTTTAGAACCAGACTTTGGGAATGAAAAAGATAGCTGAATTCCTTGGATTCTCCCTCAGTGATGATGAGATCCAGACCATTGCAGAGAAGAGCACCTTCAAAGCTATGAAAGAGAAATCCCCAGAAACCCATGGCTTGTTTGGAAAAATTATCTTCCGTAAAGGTAAATTCAGTGGTATAACAAGAAAAGTTAGCATCTGAGGCAGACACTTTGGGCAGGCTGGGGGACAAGCATGTGGTTCTAAGAGCAGAAGCAGGTTCTGAGAGGTCAGGCAGAGGTGTGGACTCTGAGAGCAATGTTTATGATCAGCTTACAATTTTAAAGCTGTCTTTGGATGAAAAGCTACATACAGACTTGAGGTCAAATACAAAGTAGTATAAATGGATGTAGCTTCATGTGGGTCAAAGGAATTGTACTAATTTATTACAGCTTTATACATGGTAATGTATTTATTTTTTAATTAAACTTGGATTTTCCTTTCAACCTTTGCTGCAGTTTAAAAATCCATCAGAATCTGAGGGAACCTCCAAAATTCTGTAACAACTCCCAAACTGTATACCCAACTGACAAAAAATAATCCTGAGCCATTAACAAATGGCATTAACACATCTCATTAACAAATCTTGTATATAACAAATTGGAGGTTTGTAATGCAAAATATTTCACAGCTATGGTATGACCAAAATGATAAAAAAGAATTTAAAGAATTATGGCAGTTTTTTTGAATTCCCAATGTGTAGAATAGCTTCTTCTATTTACGTCTTATATTGTTGAAAAAAAGTCTCAGGCCAGAGGCCACAAATGTAGATTTACCAAACCAAATGACATATTTTTAGGAATATGGATGGATGTTTACACATTGTGATGTGCCAAAAATATCAATTTACAATGGTAAGTTATTACTAACTTCAGCCAAGAAATGATAATGATGTATTTATATATTTGTGGTTGCAGGAATTGTTGGTGGCTGGAGAGAGTTCTTTACTGAAGCTCAGAACAAAGAAATGGACAGAAAATTTGAAGAGTGTTTAGGAGGAACTAAGATTGGAGAAAAGATAAAATATGGAATATACTGCAAGGCTTGAAGAGTAAAACATGCAGCCTTTTTAGAAGTTTTTTATTAAGTTTTTTTAGCTTTTGTACCATAAATCTATCTTAAATAGATCTTGGATTGTTTTCTAGGAATAGGTAAATTTAAGTTAGGCCAAGTTAACATAAATCAGGCTACAGGAAGTTGTGTAAAGAAGAGATGAGTCACAGGTGAGACAATGTTAGAAGTATAGGAAAGTTTAAGTCAGTTCTAGGAGACCTGGATATAGATTGGTGGTTTAAGGACAGGTAATAGTTCTAGTTTGAACATAGTATGCCAAAAGTCACATCCTTTTCAACCATAATTGAACCTTTTGTTTAGCTTTAGATAGTGAGGAGGGGAATGAAAAGGGAGGCCTTGCCCTAAGATGATGTTCCTCTTGCTACCTTTGTGCTGAATCTCCCAGCTGTAGATGTATGGAGACCAGTGCTTTTTAGAACTTAATCTCTGAAACTTGAATGAGATTTTCCTAAGAAGCTAGGCTTAGATTTCAGAATTTAAGATTTTAGAATCTGGGGTTTTAAGATTTTTAAAATTTCTTTTAAATGAGTAAGTATTGGACTAGATAAATATATATCTAGATATGTTCTTGTTGCTGCATTATTCACACTGTAGTAGCCTTTTTTTGCTATCAGTGTTCATTGCTCTTTTAATACAATTCTTCCTTCATACTCCTTCCATTGAAAGATTTGACTGGGTTTGGACAGGGGCTACTCAGATTTATCTTGGATCCCAGATGACCTTCAAGGTCAACAAGCAGCATCACCGAAGCAAATGTTTTTCCAAATATGATCTGTACACTTGTTTTTCCACACCAAAAAAGCAGATTAATCATATCAAATTCTATGTATACAACTGTAAACAATCATATTCTAGTTCTTGGTACCAGTAATTTAAAGCTGATCTGTGCTTTAGGTTTGATATTTCATATGCTTAATGATGTATACAATGTTACTTCTGGATGACACATCCCCAGATGATAATGATATCTTAAGGCAATGCCATACAGTGGGCAAATATATACAGTACACAAATTCAGGGCCCAAATCCCTTTAAAATCTAGTTATCATTTCTATGGTTTTAGGCACCTAAGACTTCTGGCCCATGTTACAATTATAGTGAGATTAATGTGTTAATCGTACAATAAATAGTAACAGTCCTACATCTGCAGCTGATTTATGGTGCCATAAAGTGGCAAAACAGTCACAAAGTTGTTCTGCACAATATAGGGAACATCTTTATGGCTTGTTTGTATAGCGCTATAAATTGAACGTGTAGCATGGCTAGACTGAGGGCTGTTCCAGGGCTGAGGTTGACAATTAGCTGATTGTTAGCACTGCCTCAGAGAAGCTGAGGTCTCAAACTGGACCTGGGGCTGTCTGGGGTCAGTGAGGACAGTCAGCTGACTCTTAGCCCTGGCCCTTGACAACCTCAGGTCTGGAAGTGGCTTGGGGCTGAGGGCAGCCCTAGGTCTGGGACAGATCCAACTCTGCAACATAAGCAGGTCCAAGGAGGTGATCCTCCCCCTCTATGCAACACTGGTCAGGCCACAGTTGGAGTCCTGTGTCCTGTTCTGGGCGCTGCACTTCAGAATGGATGTGGCCAGTATCAAGAGGATCCAAAGGAGGGCCACTTGCATGATCAGGGGGCAGCAGGGCAGACCCTATGAGGAGAGGCTCCGGGACCTGAACCTGTTCAGCCTTCACAAGAGAAGGCTGAGAGGGGGTCTGGTGGCTGTCTATAAACTTACCAGGGGGGACCAGCGGGGAATGGGGGAGACCTTGTTCCCCCAAGCACTACCAGGAGTAACTAGGAACAACGGCCATAAGTTGACTGAGAGTAGGTTCAGGCTAGACATCAGGAAGCACTACTTCACAGTCAGGGCGGCTAGGATCTGGAACCAACTTCCAAGGGAAGTGGTGCTTGCCCCTACCCTGGGGGTCTTCAAAAGGAGGCTAGATAATCACCTTGCCAGGGTCATTTGACCCCAGCATTCTTTCCTGCCATGGCAGGGGGTCGGACTTGATGATCTGCTCAGGTTCCTTCTAACCCTACCAACTATGAACTATGAACTATGATCTGCAGGATCAAGCTAGGAGGGACTCTGCAGTGGTGCAATTTGGATCAGAAGAATTTTATGCCCCAGCCTAAACATCACCATGCCAGGCATGCATTGTAGGTGGCACAATGTTTGGGCTGGGGCATAAAATTCTCCCGATCCTAATTGCACCATTCTTTTAACATCTGCCAGGGGCCTAGATCACAAAACATGACTAAATAGGCTATGGATCCTTAGTGAATGGAAGTGCCTTCCTGCAGCTCTGAGTCAAGTAACTAAGGCCTAAAAAATTCTGGGATTTCAAAGACCCTTCTCTCCAGCATTTCCCTCTGGCTAGCTCTGTGCAGCTCCTTGCTTATCATGCTGGTCATTTTAGATTGCTGTTCTGGGGGACCTAGCTTTCTTCATGCACTGTGCACTGAGCACAGACACTTAACTCAGGAATTTGGGGTGTGCACAGGGGCCAGGAATCTAAAAGTTAGACATTCAACACTGAAAGTCCATCTACAGTACCTTCATGCCAATCCTAGGAGTGCTTGCAGCACACCCACCCAACCACTCCTGTTCAGCTGTCTTAGAATGTTGGTCAGGGAAAAACCAACATGCGGTTTGAGACTTAGGTTAAGCACCAAACTGTTGTATGGCCAGTCAAAATTGGACAATTGGGTTCCACCTGGATCAATCAACAGTTACATTTATGACTGGGACAGGTATGAGCGTAGATTATCTATCAGACCCTGATAATTTGCCAGTTTAATCCTTTAACAAAATAACCACTTCCATTCACCAATAGGGAAGTGATATTTATTAACAGGGGCAAAAATCAAGCAATAATGGCAACAATGCAATCAACAACATCAATAACCAATAAGGATAAGCTATTGGCCTCCCAGGCCCTCCAGCCCTTAGGCTGTCTCAAGGAGGGAGGCACGATGCCTTTTAGCTCCCCTTCTGAAGAGGAAGCCTGAGGTCTGACACAGACACTTCATAATCACACTCACACACTCCTTCAGCTGGCCTCCAGGTCTCAGAAGTAGACACTCTGTCTTTACAAGCTCTCTCAGAATCAAAAGCAAACACCGTGTGCTCTGGATTCTCTCAAGGAGAAGACAGCCAGAACACTCCACTCAACAGCAGCAGCTGAAGACCCAGACCCCTGGTCTGCTCTTCTGAACCACTCCTGGACCTGTCAGAACAAAAGAACTGGACAGGAAAGGTCCTGTCTCTGAGCTCTGGTCAACAACTGACCATGACAATGAACACCCTATTACTTCCTCATTCACGGGTGCAAATACAGTGCTGAAGATGCCACCGCTGCTGCCTCCCTTCACATCCCCGGCGCTCACTCTCCGCCTGCCTCCTGGCTCTGCCCCCCCATGAATATTTGAATCCACAAACCTGGAGTTTGTGAATAGCAAGGGTTTCCTGTATGTGATCAACAGCAGCAACTGCAAATGCTAAACTGAAGACCCTGACTTTTGGTTAGCAACCCCTTTTAAAGGGATAAATCACCCCGTCCGAGGTGACCAATCTTCACATAAGCATGCCTGTCAATCACTCATCTTGTTACAAACTTTCATGCAGTCCACTTGTTCACCAATCAAAATCTCAGTCACCTCAGAAGTGGCACAATCACTTAACTGTAAATCATACCAAACATGCCCGCCACTTCTGCTATCTTAACCATGCATGCTTGGTAATGGATCCTAAGTCCATTACCGCACAGAAGTGAACAGTTTACACTTTACTAGAACCTTTTTAACAGGATGCAACTGCACATGCTTCATTCTACACAATGTTCATAACCACACTACACAGGACAACTGATGTATCAGAACTCTGCCCTAACAAGAGAGGCCCTAGTGCATTCCCTAGCTCCACTCCTAGGCCTTCTGTCTCAGGGTGTTTATGGAACATAGAGCTACTTTAAGGTGGTTCCAATGACCTTATTTCCTGTTTTGGCATCTGCTGAGCAGAGTTGAGTGGGTAGAGAGTACTTCTTGGTGGTGTTCCTTGACTAGGCACAAAAGAGGAGGAGAAAACCTAGGCAGAATATTGCAAATGTGTGTGTGTGTGTGTGGGGGGGGGGGGGGTTATAATTGATAAATTTGGTCATACAAGATTGTTCTCAGATTCTAGTCAATTTATATTTTGAGAGAGACGTTAGGAATGACAGGTTTGATTTGCTATTGCCCATAGCCTCTGTAATCACTTGGGCAAAGGTCTGCAAAGCTCTGCATTCTGAGTTAGAAGCATTTTACGTTCACTTTGCCTTTATGCACACAGCACACAGCAACAGAGAATGAGGCCTGAAAATGTGATGGATGGGTAGGAAATTTGAAGTTTTCCTGTGGGCTGGCAGGGATGGCAGTGTTTGAATAGCCCCTTTGTCTAATGTATGCCCCTTTTAAAGGTAATGCTAAGCAACATGCCCTACACTATTTTCAAACACAGCTAAAAGATAATTTTTCACAAGTGTCCATACAAAACAGTATACTGCATTATATTACTTAAAAGCCCCTTGAGGCGCCAAAGATAAAAGTTTTATGAAAAGTATACAAGGTAAAACCAACACAGAGGATAAGACCTGAGCTTTCCTTACAACCTAAGGAAAGCTGCAGCCCCAGTATGCCCTAGGTTTCCATTTATCTGAGTGTCTTTTGTTACAGTTATCACTGACAAAAATTCAGTTAGGGACTCATATCATTTTCCACATGCTTGTTCTCAGGTGTTTGAACAGTAGTGATCTGTTCTGTGGCAGCCTTCCTTTCCTACCGGACAAAGAGTCCCTCTTTCATCAGGACGCACTGGTATATTCCCTTTACCAGAAGAAATGTTATTCTCTTGATATTTTTCCTCAACCACAGTTTGGGGGAAGGGAATGGGAGGAAAATCTTCACGTCTGAGCAGATGGTCAAAGATGATGGATGACTGCATTCCATTAGTTGTGGGGGGTGCATAATTCAACCTGTGTGGTATAGGTTTGTCCACATACACACTAACAGGTCCCCTTTGCTTGCATATGAATACTGAATATGTGGTTGAAGACAGGTACATTCAGGTGAAGAATGAGGTAGGAAATATTACCCCAGTAATAATTCCTTTGACATGTTTGCTTGCATTGGATATTGCAATACACATTCCACTTTCTGGTAAACTGTTTTCTTTAGTGTGCTTCCAAATACTTGTGAGATTTAAGGCATTGGAGTTCTTCTGTACTGTGTTGTTCTGAGGAAGTTTATCTGTATGGCTGTCAAAACACCACTTATAGTACACCTCCATATTTTTGTACGGTAGAAAGAATGAAGCTCATGATGTATCATGCATTCTAAGGGGAAAAATTTTCCCAGCCACACAAAATCATAAACTGTATGGATTTAATCTGAATAGGGGTAGCCCAAAAAAGTTTATACAACTCTCTGGCTGTGTCTACACATGCGGCAGACTGCGTAGTACCATCGCCGCAAGGTTTTTTCCTGACACTATTACACGGTAGCAATGAGCTGTGGGTCAGTAGCTCGTTGCTACTTCACCATAGTGTCTTGTGTAGACAAACCCTTTGTGTATCACTGAGATGTGCTGCATGTAGGCTTTTCTTTACTGCAGAAAATAGAAAGGGTCAGGATGGATAGATAAATAAGCACAAAGGTGGATAGCTAATATTTCCCCTTCTTGAATGTATTGAGACGCTATATTATGGGGCAACTGACAACTGACGCCCAGGAAAAAGCCAACCTATTAAATAGGTACTTTGCGTCGGTCTTTCATCAGCCCCATGGGACGCCCGTGCCTGCTACAGGGCCGGGAAGTCCGGGTGAGGGTGATCCCCTGCCCTCCATTAATGCTGACTTTGTGAAGGAACATCTTGAGAAGCTGGATACCTTCAAGTCAGCCGGCCCTGACAATCTTCACCCCAGGGTACTCAAGGAGCTGGCGAGCATCATAGCCCAGCCTCTAGCGCGGATCTTTGAAAACTCTTGGCGCTCTGGTGTAGTGCCCGAAGACTGGAAGAAGGCCAACGTGGTGCCTATCTTCAAGAAAGGGAGGAAAGTGGATCCGGCTAACTATAGGCCCATCAGCCTGACTTCTATCCCGGGGAGGATCTTAGAAAAGTTTATTAAGGAGGCCATCCTTAATGGACTGGCCAACGCCAACATCTTAAGGGATAGCCAGCACGGGTTTGTTGTGGGTAGGTCTTGCTTGACCAATCTCATTTCCTTCTACGACCAGGTGACCTATCACCTGGACAAGGGAGATGAGATTGATGTCATATATCTTGACTTCAAAAAAGCCTTCGATCTGGTGTCCCATGATCGTCTCTTGGAGAAACTGGCCAATTGTCGCCTTGGGTCCCCCACGATCCACTGGCTGGAAAATTGGCTCCGGGGTCGGACCCAGAGGGTAGTAATTGATGGAAGTCACTCATCGTGGTGTCCTGTGACCAGTGGGGTCCCCCAGGGCTCTGTCCTTGGACTCATACTGTTCAACATCTTCATTAACGATGTGGACACTGGAGTCAGAAGCGGACTGGCCAAGTTCGCCGATGACACCAAACTTTGGGGCAAAGCATCCACGCCAGAAGACAGGAGGGTGATCCAGGCTGACCTGGACAGGCTCAGCAAGTGGGCGGATGAGAATCTGATGGTGTTCAAAGCCGATAAATGCAAGGTTCTCCACCTTGGGAAGAAAAACCCGCAGCATCCTTATAGGCTCGGCAGTGCTATGTTGGTTAGCACTATGGAAGAAAGAGACTTGGGGGTCATCATTGACCACAAGATGAACATGAGCCTGCAATGCGATGCTGCGGCTAGTAAAGCGACCAAAATGCTGGCTTGCATCCATAGATGCTTCTCAAGCAAATCCCGGGATGTCATTCTCTCCCTGTACTCGGCCTTAGTGAGGCCGCAGCTGGAGTACTGCGTCCAGTTTTGGGCTCCACAATTCAAAAAGGATGTGGAGAAGCTTGAGAGAGTCCAGAGAAGAGCCACGCGCATGATCAGGGGTAGGGAAGCAGACCCTACGATGACAGGCTGAGAGCCCTGGGGCTCTTTAGCCTGGAAAAGCGCAGGCTCAGGGGTGATCTGATGGCCACCTACAAGTTTATCAGGGGTGATCACCAGTATCTGGGGGAACGTTTGTTCACCAGAGCGCCCCAAGGGATGACGAGGACGAATGGTCACAAACTACTACAAGATCTTTTCAGGCTGGACATAAGGAAGAATTTCTTTACTGTCCGAGCCCCCAAGGTCTGGAACAGCCTGCCGCCGGAGGTTGTTCAAGCGCCTTCATTGAACACCTTCAAGATGAAACTGGATGCTTATCTTGCTGGGATCCTATGACCTCAGCTGACGTCCTGCCCTTTGGGCGGGGGGCTGGACTCGATGATCTTCCGAGGTCCCTTCCAGCCCTAATGTCTATGAAATCTATGAAATCTATGAAATTATTTCACATTTATGCATTTAAGTGCTACTTATGCATCTGAAAGTAGCCACTTATGTTGATACTTAATGCAGATTTTGGAGTCTATTTCCATCTTTTCATCTATGCACTTATTTTTGTGCTTCTAAAAGGGTTTCACTATGGGCATGTATATATTCACTGACAGAATAGGATTACTCAGTTAAGTGTATAACTATCTGTAACGTTCCATTACCTACCACCACTGAGAACAGTCTAGCTCCATCCTTGTTGTAGGCCTGTGCAAAGCAGCAAGTATTCGATTTGCATTTGGATTCAGCTGATTTGGAGGGACAGTGATTCGATCTGGTGATTCGAATCACTGTCCTGATTTGATTTGGCCAAATTGGATCCAAAGATTCAGCGCTGATTCAGAGATTTGGCCATAGATTAAACAGGCATCAGTCCTTGAGGATGCTGGACACAGCTGCATCCAACTGGCAAGTTTGTTCTGGTAGGCAGAGGGGAGAGGGAAGGGGTGTTGGGGGGACAGATCAATGCCCCCACAGCAAGGGAAGGATTGAGGCTAAACCTGGGACAAGCTGCCTCACCAGGGCAGGGGGATGTGGCCAGAACAGTCCCTAGGGTGTGCGGGGCCCGGGGCATATCAGCCTGTGCAGGGCCCGGGGGCAGGGGGTGGCAAGCAGCTTGAGCTAGTGGAGTTGTGGGGGAGGGGATGATGAGCGGCTGGAGTTGGCAGCACACAACAGCAGGTGGTGGCCATGGTGGGGCCTATATGGGACTGTCCACAGGCCTCTCCAAAGCACAGAGCCTGGGGCAGTCACCCCAATTCACTCCCTGCTAGGGATGGCCCTGGGTGTGGGACTCAGGGAGAGGGCCCCTGCCACTGAGTGCTGCTGTGTGCTGCCAGTTAACCAAGTACTAAACTTAATGCACAGTAACTACAGCTTATTAATGAATGTCAAGACATGCCCGGTAACTAGGAGTGGCAGGAGCCTCCTTGGTCATTGAGTCAAGTCACAGGCAATCATATCCTAGAATTCTATTTATAAACTCATGAACCAACCCCTAAAACCTCATTAGGTTATGCCTCTACCACTGCTGTTGGAATCTGTTCCAGGACTTCACTGCCCTGATAATGAGGACAGGTGCTGAACACGATGCTCACATTTTTTGCAGGTGTTAAAATGTAAAGCATATGTCAGGTCATTTGTGTGATGGTGATAGAGACAGAGATCACATACAATCTCATCTGGGGACAGGTAAGAGTAAAATCTTAATATTCCCCTTCTCTTTTGTAGAAGAATTGTGCTGAAGATCTTTGCTTTATCCTTGTGATAAGGCATTCACCTGTGCTGAGTGCCCAGTCTTGGCACCATCAAAATACATGAGTGTGTTGCATTTGAGTTCAATAGTAACAGGAAGAGGCATTGAGGACTGTGGCAGAAAGCCACCTTTGTCTCTCCCCAAAGTCTCTGCTCTGTGACCATTTGATAAGGATGGGCCCAGCAGAGACACACATCCTTACCCTATCTCTTTAGGTAACCTGAGTTGGATACATTCCTGAGGGAGCGGGGAAACCTGTTCTCTCTGCCTATGTGACTAGTATTACATACCCGAGTGAGGGACTTCCTTCCTGGTGGGCTAGAGTCTGCCCAGCAACTAGTGATGTATTTAAAATTGGTTGGCTGACAGCCAACAGGTGCTGACCTCCATTGGACCAGGTAAATGAGGTCACAGGGGCTATATAAGTTAAGGACTGCGAGGAGGAGGGGGCTGCAGCAGTCATGAGGGATACTCAGGAACAAAGAAGAGCTGTACCATCTGAAACTTGCTCTATCTCTCAAAACTCATGATCAAGGAACTGCTTGCCTCCAGAGGCAATCTCCAACAGCCTCTGGATGATACTTGTGAGTAAGCTAACTGAGATCCAACTAGATATATAGCTTGCAGTAACTCAGCTGTGAGATCAAAGGCTACCCCAGCCACAGGAGTTTGCTCTATGGGATTTCTCTGATATTGCTCTACCCTGTACCCTATTCTAACCCTACCCTCTGTAACCAGTAAAGTTCTCCTTTGTACCTAGTGTGGGAGACTTGAGGGGTGGGTTTAATTATGCCCAGGAGGCCCCTTGGGTCTGTGGACTAAGGGAGACTATCATTTTTGGCCCCCGACTTGGGGAAGTGCCCCAAGTTCTTGTATCGGGTCGAGTACCCATAAAACTATTAGGTTTGTGTTTCCCTGAGGACACAGGACCCAGACAGTCCCTTCTCAGGGTGGTGGCAGCACACGTTACCCCCGGACTCTGCGGTGGGGCTCAAAAGGGGGTCTGCCAGGGCTTAGGTGCCCCTGGAGAGACACGTGGAGTCTGGAAGGTGGATGGGTGTAGTGAGGTGGGAGGCTTAATGCAAGAGCTCCCCCTACTGGCCTGCCACAAGGACCAATCCCTTTTTCACCTTTACACATCTAAGTGCTGCTTACTCATCTCACTCTGGTCACTAGGAGTGTGGCTCAGTGAAATAGAGGAGGAACCTAAAAGAGAGGGGACCCTGGTTTCTAGCCCTAGCTCCTTCCTCTAGTAGAACAGAAGCTCTTCCTCTATCCTTCCCTCTAGTAGAACAGAAGCTATCCCAGCACTGTCTCTATTTTATCCAATGATTATTATATGCAAAAACTGTCTTGAAGCACAGGCACCAGGGCCAGAAAAGAGTTCCCATCTTACTGAACCACATTCCAGTGACCTGCTTCCTGGCCCCATTCATCTCCCAAGCAAGCTAAGGAAGTATGGGTTGGATGAGTGGACTGTAAGGTGGATAGAAAATTGGCTGGATTGTCAGACTCAGAGGGAAGTAGTCAATGGCTCAATATCTAGCTGACAGCCAATATCCAGTGGAGTACCACAGGGGTCACTTCTGAGCCCAGTTTTGTTCAATATCTATATCAACAGCCTGAAAGATGGGATGGAGTGTACCCTCAGCAAGTTTGCAGATGACACCAACCTGGGGGAGTAGTAGATACACTGGAGGATGGGGTTAGGATTCAGAGTGATCTTAACAAATTGGAGAATTGGACCAAAAAAATCCCATGGGGTTCAGGAAGGAGAAGTGCAAAGACCTGCACTTAAAATGGAATAATACCATGCAGCGGTACAGGCTGGAGACAGTGTCTAAGCGCAGCTCTGCAGAAACGGACCTGGAGGTTACAGTGGACAAAAGCTGAATATGAACCAATAGTGTGCCCTTGTTGCAAAGAAGGTTAACGGCATACTGGGCTGCATTAGTAGGAGTGTTACCAGCAGATCAAGGGACATGATAATTCCCCTCTACTTGGCACTGGAGTACTGTGTCCAGTTTTGCCCCTCCCCCCATTACAGAAGGGATGTGGACAAATTGTAGGGAGTCCAGTGGAGGGCAACAACAATGGTTAGGAGGCATATAACTTATGAGGAAAGGCTGAGGGAACTGGGCTTATTTAGTTTGGAAAAGAGAGAACTGAGAGAAGGAATTAATAGCAGTCTTCAACTACCTGAAGCGGGGTTCAAAAGAGGATGGAGCTAGACTGTTCTCAGTGTTGACAGATGACAGAACAAGGAGCAATTGTCTCAAGTTGCAGCAAGGGATGTTTAGGTTAGATATTAGGAAAAAAATCTCATGAGGCGGGTAATAAATCACTGGAACAGGCTACCTAGAGAGATTGTGGAATCTCCACCATGGGATGTTTTTAAGACCTGGGTAGACAAAGCCTTGGCTGGGATAATACAGGTGGGGATGGTCATGCTTTGAGCAGGGGATTGGACTAGATTATATCCTGAGGTCCCTTCCAGCCCTAATTTTCTATGATTCTAATTCACATATGTGAGAAACAGGAAGAAGCTTAATTTCTCATTTTAAAATGTTCCTCTCTCAACCTCAGAAACAGCAAGGTAATTTGTTTATTTTTTATTTTAAGTTTATTTTTCCCCATATAACATCTCTTTAACATTTAGATGTAGATGGTTATCATTTTGTTATCAATACACCTGTGATCTGAGTAGCTAAGCATTTTTATGCTTGTCCTGCCATGGCGTTTTTGTAATCCTGGTAGATACATTTATTAACAGATAGGCAGGGATAATTTAGACAACCACTATATAGCTTTCTAGAGGGGGAAAAATATTTTACATGTGGTGTTATCTCATTGTCAAAAGTTGGCTATACTAATTTAATATGAAATTGCCCTATAGATTGCAATAAGGATGAAATCAAGTGCCCACAAAAAATGAATATGAGGCCTATAGAAATTACTCTAAATGCATGGAGACTTATATCCTTTCTGGAGTGTGCTTTTGAATCATTCTTTACAATTCCATAGATAGGATAGAATTCTGTATAACATTTCCTTGATTGTTCCAAAAAAGAAACAAGGCTGACAGAAAAATATTTTTATTTTCAGTTCTTTAGTATGTTCCCCAAAGGGGAACTTAGAAAAACTAAGTAATTTTCAGATACACAGAATGTGTACAGCTTCTGCTGAAGATAATGGGATGTGCAAGGGCTCAGTACCAAAGGGAATAAGACTACTTCAGTGACTTACCTGCATCATCAGTGAATCAGTCAGCTATTGAACTGAGAAGTGATTCAAAAACCTCTGCTTTAGTAGTAGCCAGCATTCATTCATGCCTCAAAGATTTTGATTAGTTTGGAAAAGGTAGAAAGGCAGAAGTATGGGCCAGCTGGGTAACCTGCATTCAGCAAAAATTTAAGATTCTTTGATATGTTGAAATCTCAGTTTTAGCAGCTTGCTTGCCTTCTCTTAAGCTTGCAGTAGTAAAATTATCATGCTTATCTCTTACATTCAGAGACAGAACTAGAGCAGGGTTACTGGGGAAACATTCCTGGGCACTGACTTGGGGAGAGGGTGGTGGGATTGGGGAAAAAAAAGGCTGTCACTGGTAGCCATCCTATTATGCTGGTGGTACAGTCTCAACTGAAAGTTTCCACTGACTCTGTTCCCCAGATGCCCAGCCACAGTGCTAGACCACTGCTTACAATATAGTGCTTGGAAACCATGTAACTTGACATCTGTCTATACTAGCAGTGTTTAGCCTCTAAGTATGCTGGAAATTTGAGCTGTGCCTTGGCTTGCTTGTGTAAGAAAAGTTCAGTGCTTGCTATAGCATATATTGCATCATAAATCTAAAATGTGTGCTTGTGCTTGCAATACATTGTTCATTGCAGTGGCTCCAAATAGCCACTAGAAGGCAACCATAATTATTACTTTACAGAGGTGGATAGCAAGGCTAAATACAGACAGTCAAAAAGCCTGAGGCTGAATTGATTCAATCTTCTCAGGTTAGTCTAAACTGCATAGATTGAACAGATAAGCAAGTGAACAGACATTCACTTTTGTTCCAGAAATGCAGCCACATGCCTGCAGTGACCCAGGTCAAAAGCTGAGGGGCACTAGAACATGCCTCCCTGCTGGGCTACAGCAGAGACCTTGGGTCAAGGCTAGCCCATCCACCCTGTAAGTGAGGGTTTGCAGGGGAGATGCAAAGCATCCTGGGACACTGCGGGGCAATGAGTTAACTTGAATGGGGAGGGGATCTGGGACAGAAGTTCAGTAAACTGATTTAACCTAAATCAATTAAGTCTGATACTACATTCATCCAGATGTATCTTAAACTGGTTTCAGACATTTTGAAAATGGTTTATGTGCACTGAAATTCTGTTGTGTTACAGATTTGAACATGTTTCCTACCACTTATACCATATTATATGTAATTTCTGTCCCTAGTGCAATAGTCTGCCAGCAACTTGTATATGTGCTTTTACCCAGCTGTACACATTGCTACGTGTCCTTAGACCAACACGACTACCATCTACACACCTTGCTATAGGCTTTTTCGATTATAATAAAATAGAATTCAGGGGTCAATTTGGCTAAACACATTTCCCCAAATCTACTGCTCTTGGGCTTATTTTCTACTGTCAGAATAAAAACTGCTTCTCCCCAGGACCCCACGTAACCCAAACTCAAACCAGATGGTGCCTCCCAAAGTGAACAAATGCTCTTTCTTTAGAGAATGTATAATCTAAATGAAATGTAAAAAATGCAGAATACAAAAGTAAGGCAAAAAACTCAATTCTGCATCCATAGAACCACATGGCCATGGGAAAGACTTCCTCAAAGACAACATTGGTATCCAGCAGACTAGCTTTCATGTCCTTGCTGGAAAAAATTAAGCAGTATATTTTTTCATTCAATTTTTTTGTCAAGCATCATAATTATAGATCCATGTTACTTGTTTGAAATTAAAGTTTCTTTATTAAAACCTTGGGGGGGGGGGTTAGAAGAATTAGCTGCAAACTGAAAGTATAACTAATCACTATCTTTAGAAATGTGCAGAAAGAGAAGTAGGAGTGACTTTGAAGATATTATCCTGCTGTCTTCTGGGCACGAATGAAACAAAGGAACAGGATTTTTACAAGAACGGGACTATCTTTTCTGCTATTGTGTTACCATCCATGCCCAGTTCTGGATGCACCAGTAGACAATGTAAAATTCTAGCCACAGATTGTCCAATTTTGCAATCTGGCATTATAGGGTTGATGAAAGAGAAAACTCTGACCACAGGTAGTTTGGCTTCTGTGACATAACATTAGATGGTAAGAAACAAGGGGTGCATCCAGAGAAGCATGTACATGTGGTGTGTGGTGCCTCAAACTGCACACAGTGCATGTGCACCTGTTTGCCACACTGCTAATTTGCAGTGCGGCAGGTTTTTTTACATTGGGAGATTCCAGTGTCCAAAGAAAGTGGTGTGGTGCACACAGCAGCAGCATGCATCTCTAGAAAGGGAGCCGGGCCAGCCAGAGCCATGCTCTGGCTGCCAGATGGGCTCTGAGTGGCCAGCTCAGCACTGCTGCTGCTCTGGGTGGCCCTCAGGACCCCACATAAGGTTTCTGGGGCCAGCACAGGTATGGGCCCCAGCCTCTCCTACCCCATCTGGGTCACTTTGCCATGCACTGGAGCATGTGTGCAGGGGCATGCCCATGGACGCTACTGCTATTTGTCCCATGGGAAATGCATGCCCCTGAATGTGCACACTCGTTGAGATGTGCCCAAGGTTCATTTTTTTTGCCTCTTAGTTTACCTGCCTGTCCATCTTATTTTTTTAAATCCAAAATACATAAAAAGTATGGCTCTAATAAGACTGAGAATTATTCCTTTTAAAATCAGATCTGTCTTCCTTGTGACTTGCTTGGATCACTCAGTAACTGGAAGTTGTCCTTAAAAGAACAAACTGTGCATTTTTCTGTCCCCAGGTGCTCTAGGTGTTATTTGCCTCATCATAGCTCAAATGAACTTGCCATGAGCATGGTGTCCTTTAGACTTGATCCTGTGTATCCCACCTTCTATCTGAGACAAAATTTGTCTGTCAAAAGGAACTTTTTTGATCTGTTTAGTCTTTGCATGTACATATGTCATTCTGTTTTATGCTACTCTGTACTTCTGAGGCACTTTCTGACACTATCATAAAACTTTATGAACACTAATACAGTTCACAACAGCCCTGAGTACATTCATCCCCACTTTACACACCAGGAAGCTTGCCCAGAAATTATACATAACTCGCCAAGGGCTACAAAGGTATTTTATGACACATGAAGGAATAAAACCCAAGAACTTGTTAGAACTAACCACTTTTTGCTTCCCTAAACACCTGTTTGGGAATGAGGTGGTGATCAACAAATCTATGGAATCTGAAAATAATGTGTTATTCTTTACAGAGCATTTCTACCATAAAAAGTGATTATATAAGAATGGAAACTTATTTCTTAGTAGGTCTAGTACTGTAGCCATGTATTGCTGCTAATCCCAAATGTACAAATATGATGACCTAAGTCTAAAAAAATCACTATACTATCTGTCACTAGATGGTGTTTCTCTTTGCCTTTTTGTTTCTGAGTTTTTCATCTACAGTCAAAACCCATTTTCCAGCCATGAGGAATCATAAGATCTAGAAACTTTTTTTTTTCAAATGAAAACTAAGATTCTCAAAGAATCACATGACTGGGCTTAAAGAAAAGTATTAAATATTGCAAAGTTAGATATAAAGTTGTAAGACCTAGTGAAACTGAAACATGTTGCATATATTTACTGTGGTAAAAAGAATAAGATTTTTCATCTCTCAGTTCCACAGCAATAGTCCAGAAAGTAAAGTGAATTTGGATTCTTTCCTGGCTCACACGTCATTAACACAAATGTTAATAGGCTTGGAAAAACTATCTGTATAGTCCTACTATTTTCACAGGAGGTGTCTGGTTGATCTATGCAATCCTACTGAAGACCAGAGCTGCACAGATAATAGAGAAGTTAGATAAGATTTTGGACACAAATATCATCTGAAGAGATATACTTTGTGCCCAAAAGTTTGTCTAATGTTTCTCCCAGCTACATGGTTGGTTCAATAAAAGACATCACCAAAAAACCCTCTTGCATTTCAAACATTTCTTGGGCAATCATGGCTACAATGACACTCCAATCCCACTACAGTTGATAGAAAGCATAATTATTGGCCACTTATGTTGTACATGTGGAAAAGAGAGCAGCATTTGTCTTATAAAATCTTCAGGAAAGATGGTCACTAACTGGACAGACCATCATTTGGCTTTTAGATTGCAGGCTGAGCTTGTAGGGAATGAAAAATCCTTTTGAAAAGCTTTGCAAATTTGAGTTGAAACCATTACAACATAACATCAGTACCGTAGCAAGAGAAGGGGGAGAATGGGGTGTCCACCCTGGGTGCCAAAGTGAAGGGGTGCCAACAGGCAAGTTGTGAGTCAATATATTGTTATAAATATTTCGAAACATTTTGGCTGATGTAGCTGATAAATATTGCTTGCATGTGCACAGCCACAGCATGCACAGAGCCAGCCTGGCAGCTTGGACAGCACCGTTTGGCTGTTGAGTCTGTCATGAAGGAGAAGGGGTGGGGGGAAGGAAGGGGCATGGGAAGGGCAAATTGAGGCCCCCTAGTGAGGGAGGAGTTGGGCTGGGACTGAGGCAGGCACTGGCCAGCTGGCGTGGGGTATGGGACAGAACTACGAGCAGCTCATCCACAGGGAAGGGAGGTGGTGGCTTCTGCTGCTGCGTGCACCCCCAGATCTGTGCATGGGGTGAGGGCAGGTTGCCACTGCGGGCTCACACTGGGTGCCAAACTGTCTTGCTATGGCACTGCATAACATGGCTTTGAATCTGCAACCAGTTACTGAAGTATTTAACTTTCCACATATGAGCGGCCACACTGAAGTAGTATTGGCTGCTTGTGTATACAACAATACTTGGTTTTAAATCCCAAAAAGGGAGAAAAACAGATTTTTATTGAATGTTACATGTCTCCACACTAATGTGGAGAATAGATGGTGCAACTAAGCTACAGGAGTACAAAGAAATCTCAAAATAGGATGAGACAGCTATCAGGTTCAATAGATGTGGCTGCATCTACACATGAACTTAACAGGAAGCAATAAACTCTGGTACATATTGCACCCAATTTTCTTGCTGCTGGGGGTCCATTTACATGTGTGCCCAGGACCACAACATGTTGAGACACACTGGAGCATCTCTGGCTGGCAGGGGTCCTGGGGGGGGTCAACCTGGCAGCCTGGGGCTGTTCCAACCTGGCTCAATGTGCTGCAAAGGGGCTGGCTGGGGCACAAGGATGCTCCAGTGCGTGGCTAGCCAGCAGGCAGCTGTTGGTGTCTACATGTGCATTGCTGTACACTAAGGAATGCTGCCACAGGATGGTACACGCATTTACAAGTACTAACCTGTGGTGGAGTGAATTAGTTTCCTATGGCTTAATAGGGCCACCTATGTAGACGCAGAGACTTTACTGTGGAACTAATTAGGCAGCTGTGTCTGTATTTATAAGTTTCTATTGAATGCAAACAGTCTTGCAAGCTCCATACGTTTTCATAATGTGAGAGGGAACCAATCTGGTCTTTGGTAGAAAGGAGTAAGGCTATAAGTATACAGTTGAAGACAGGCCCGTAGAGCCTATAATGAAGAAACATAAAAAATCTATGCACTGCTGCTATATTTAGGGTGCAATCACTAGATGTCACTCTAGCCTAAGGTAACGATTTGTACAAATAAAAAAAATATTCTACAAATGGCATAAGTTATGCTCACTTAAACAGGAAAAGTCATTTCTAATTTTTATTTATAAGAGAAGATGAACTAAGTTAATTCATAGAAGTAGAAGTATATAGAAATAAGAATCTTGGTATAATGGTACAGATTTCCACTTGTTTAATATGGGCAAAGCTTTTACCCTAAAGGGTCACAAACAATAAATAGTGCAAATGTAAACTCATTCTAGGATAACCTTTTATGACAGACAATGATAGAGTTTTTCCACACTGTGGCCCTAAGTTTCATTGGGACTGCTCTGTAAGTTTGCCATATTGATAAACTGTTGGTCTGTTGTTCTATGTTCTTTTAGTATCAGTATTATATTGAGAACACATATACAGCTTATAGCAAACTGGGAACTAAGGTCTTGTGTACTGCAATATGTAAAAAATGGAGGAAGGAGCCCTGAGGCCTGGTGCATAGCAGGGAAGGGAGGGCATCACCCCAGATCTGCCTGCTTGTCCCATTTTTTTTTTTTTTAACAATGACCTTTTTTGTCTTCCCCTAGCTCCTCTTTAACCCATGGTTTTCTCTTTTCTCCAAGTCAAGGGGGTTTTAATGCACTTCCAGGTGAGTTGGGACATAACTGAGATGGAAAAAAATGAGAGGCAAATATGAAATATAACTTTGTACACAAAGCACATGAATATGCAGTGGGATTTAATGTCTAGATTGCTCATCAATGTGCACTTTTGTAATGAATGAAAAGCAAAATTACATCAGCTTTCTTTGTGTACTTCTAATAAATGACAGCATTCTGTCTGACTTACTCCCCCCCATAAAACATTACACAGCTCCTTAATAATCTCTTGCTGGTCTTGTTAAGCCCAAGTGAAATGTAGGGTTTTTTAAATTACTTTTATATTTATTAAATGTGTCCAAACAGCCTCTGGCTACCATTACACATTTGAAAACAAAACAGACACCTTGTTGATCTATGTAGAATCCCCTCCAGGATAAACTAGACACATTCCCCACCGCCACCTCCGTGGGCAAGAGCCTGAGTAAACAGATGAGCCACACACCCTGCCCAGAAGATCAACAGCCTTGGATTCTGTCAGACCAGTGGAGGAAGCACATTGCACAGAAGACAGACAGATCTCCAGTGACAATTCCCTGCCAGTAGTGCTTGCATGTTCAGAACTAAGGACTGGGTTGACAAAAATTTCCCAGCTGATATTGTACAGAGAAAGAGAAGTCCTTGTTAGGTAGTTTGGTATGTGAAATGCTAAATGTATAGACCTGAAGCCCAGTTCTCTCTGCCCTTCCTCAAAGGAATAATTGGTCCATTGCAGTTGATGGGATTATTTATATGGCTGAAGGTTCTGGCTTGGAGAAGAAGGACTTTGATATCTAGGTCTTTTCTATTTCTTGCAGCTAGAAAAACTGCCAGAGAAAGAAAAGAAAGATTGTTACCCTGATTTTTTTGTGACACCGGGAAAACAAGCACAACAGTGAGTTATATTAATATAAAAGCACCATGAGAGGAGAGCCAGGCTGTATTAGTAGTTGTATGATGGGCAAGATTTTGGCTTACAATCAGTGCTAGAGTATAATTTGCCTTCATTCATACCAGGTCTAAAGTTAACCCAAGAAGAGTGGATGCTGGGATGTACTACTGCTGTAGGTAGATAGCTGTAGCTATGCTTGGTCAAGCCACAAGAGACTCTCCTATGTTTGCTGCATGTCCTCCCAACAGAACAATCTATCAACTGTCCAAACATTCAGCCAGTAATTGAGTCAAGCTGGCATTTGATAGGCAATTATTCATAAGCCATGAATAACAAGATGTTGGATGTTGCAGCAAATGTCAGGTGACATCTTTTCCTTGTTGACATTTTGAGAAAGCATTCATTTAAAGGTGAGCTGAGGTGAACTGGGAAGTTTTATAAAGGGCTTAGGAATTTTGTGTGATGTATGACAGAGTAGACCATATGGCCTACACTGATTTATTTTAAACATATTTTCAACAACATTTTAGAAAGTGATTTTACTGTTACCTGTCAAGACCTCAGCTCAGGGTGCCCTACAACTGAATGAGCTTAAGGAATCACAGGCAATCTGTACGGCATGGTTACCAAATGTTTTTGCTTCCTTGTGGCAGTTGCTTGTATTCTTTACTCCTGGCTTGATTGTCTCCATTTCTCCTTTTTTCTTTCCTTTTCTCCTTCCTTTTTTTTCATACTTTTTATCAGCTCATTCTTTCTTGCTGATTTTAACTGGTTATCTTTGTTTTATGCTCCCCTTTGTAAGCTCTCCCCCATTTTTTCTTCTACTCTGGCTTTTCTCAAGGATTTCTTTTCTCCTGTTCTTGAGCCATACCACATACTCAAACCTGTGTCTTGTTCAGTCACTCCCTAAATCAATAACAGTCCTCTCTTGGACAATCCACTTTCTAGCAGCTCATTCCATCTTAAAAGCCACTCATTAATCCCAATATGACATCAATATCCATGACATCATTGTACAACCACAAGAATTGCTGCTATCCTGTTCTGATCTGCTTTAACCACTGATTCTGGAGTAGCAACCTCTATTTGACAGCAGCCCAGCATGCCAGAGAGTGTGAGGTAGTATCTTTAGAAAGGCATGTGATTTTCTTTTGTTTCAGACCAGCCAGCTAAAGATTTTGAACCACCTTTACAGGCCTCTCGTCTGACATCAGCCAACCCGTGATCTCACAAAAAACTGGGCTTTGTGAATAGGTCAGGAAGTAAAAGGTGTTGAGCAAGGACTAAAGTAAGAAAGAACATGTAGAAAAGCTGCTCCAACTCTGCTTCTAGAAGGAAAATAATTTTTTCTCCATTCCCTTCTAGCTTAGGAGAACTCCCCATCCTTCTCTTTTTTCTTCAGTTGGTGAAATGACAACTTGCAAGGTGAGAAAACATGAACTAGGATCAGAAGGGGAACAGGTGCTCAGCTGTATGGAGTAGGTATCCTGCTGTCATGCCTGGAATTATGCTCATTTGTATGTTTTGGGTAAGTGGTACCAGGTGCCGTAACATGTACCACAAGCTTATCTTGCAGTTTAGTTCGTGAGGTTCCCAGCTTTCCCAACAGCAGGTGAAGTGACACCAGAACACAGAAGGAGGAGAAATGGCCAAGTTGGAGTCCCCTATGATAATTTTTTTTTCAATTTATGGTTCTTCCTTTCCAAGGAAAAGAAGAAGAAACTGCCATCCTAACTTAGAAGACAGAGGCCTGTAAAAGCTAAGCATCCCTAGCTGGTGTGAGCCAATCAGTGTTGTGTTGGGCACCTTGATGAACTAGTTAAGCTCCACCTGGGGCCAGTCAGGCTACCTTTTAACCATCTTGTCTGATTAACTATGGGATCACATTAAGGAGAGCCTGAACAACTGCCCCCTGGCTATACAGTGAGCTTTATTCCAGAAGTAGCTTCTTACACACTTTCAGAACCCAGACCCGGACCCAGACCCAAAACTTAGCTCCTTTCTTTGGCTCCTGACTTCTTGTGGCATTGTCTGCTGCCCTGTACTGAACCACTCATGCACTGATCATAAGACAGCCCTGCTGTGAGTATTGCCAAAAATCACCCAAAAATATGGAATCTTGTGCTAGCTGGGCAAAGAAGCTCCAGTTGTACCTTTGGCTCACAAACCTCTTCAAATCTTCATATTTTCACCCAGGTCAGCAATTTTGAACTGAAGTAGGTGAGAACATAAAGTAACTTGAAGGCATTATACCAAAGGATTCTTTTGTTATTGCATTTACTGGATTTCTTTTTCATATATAAAAGTAACAAAGTAGTAATTTCTTAACCACAGATTGGCAATAGAAAAACATCTAATTTTATTTCATTATGTCTGTTTTGTTTCCTTGTCCTAATCCTATATTTGAATTATTCTTTTGCATTTATACACATAAATGACCAAGTCCTTTAAAGTCAAAATATTTTTAAGTAAGTCACACTTCTGCTGAATAATTTATTGTAAAAAATGGCATGAGGTCAACACAATTTAGAGACAAGTCAGTTATTTGGTGACTTAATGCAATATGAATTTTATACCTAAATAAATAACAGGAAAATATTGTTAAGTAGTCTTTTGAACTTGATAGGAAACTTCAAAAGAAGAGCCCTTTTGCCTTGTCTTTTTTTAGTGATCTTCTGAGTGCTTTATCTTTGCTCCCACAATAGGCTCAATTTTTAAGTGTGGTTGTTCATAAAATAGCATATTCCACTAAAATTTGAAATTGGCTGAGCAAAATGCATTGGATACTGTTGTTAACAACAAAGGACAAATTGAGACTTGTAAATTGTACACATGAATGTATAATTCAGAATTTATGTTGTCAATAATGCAAGTCATCCAACTGGGAAATTGAAACAACCAGGTGACTTTAAGCCAATGAGAATAGCTCAAAATGAGAACATTCACTGCATATTCACTGTGTGGAGAATTATCTCCATCTGCTTTATTTTAGGGCTTTGACATTAGAGACAGTAGGTCCAGAATAACAGAATACAGCTCCTAATGTAAGAAGCAGAATGGTGTCATATAACGGAGTGAAAAAAATCCTGATGATGAAAGCTTTAAAAGGTATCTGTAATCTACCTGAAATGTTCTTTCTTGCAAGACAGACTGAAGGGAGTTAATGTAGTGATATTCCTGGTTTGGAGTACACGGTACCCATCATTCCTTTCTCTAGAAGGTTCAAGACGATTATTAATGTTACTTACAAGATTTACTCTGATGTATCTAGATGCTCCTTTATTAATGATCTTGCTAATAGCTGGTGACAGTGGGAGAGTGAATTTCCACAGTTCACAGCCTTTTGTAAGGCCTCTTCTGGAACATTTCTTTTCACTATCATCACCCAGACCCTCCTGTCCTCTCCACCCCCCTTCCCCCACCTTGACCTCTTTATCAGTCAGTGAGTGGTACCAGAGGATTAAGACATATAATCTTACCATGTGCACTTTTTTGCAGCAGTGTATACTAATGGGAAGAATTAAAAAAAGAAAGAAAGAAATGTTTTGTAACACATACACACTTAAACAGGTTTCTGTTAATTATATTATAGAGTAACAATACAAAAAACTAAAACTCTTGGTTCCAGAATGATACCTTTTATTAGACCAACTGGAAAATTGTAAGAATTGTCCTTTTCTGCAAGCTTTCAGGATCAGAGTCCCTTTGTCAGAAGTAACAATGGCATTTATTTTCACAGGCTCCTTTCTTAGTTGCCATTACTGCATTAATGTTGATCTTGTTAGATACAATAATACAAAATGTATCTGATAATAATAGAAGTATTTCCATTGACCTTAATAGGGTCTGAATATCAGGTACTTTATTATGTTGGGAAGCTCTGATAGTTTGTACCACTAAGTAAGGCATGCTGGCTACTAGCCATGAAAATAAGGAAGCAGCTATGCAAATGTGCATAATTTTATTTTCCTCAAATAAGGGAAAGAACAGCTACTTCTGTTCCACTCAGTCAGAATCTGCAGTTATTTTAGAGTCTGTATTCAGTGTGGCCCAAGTCATAGAAGACAGTATGACTCCCACTCTTGGCTTTTCAATGAGAAAAGTGGCATGCTACTATCCAACAGTCTTGCATTTCATTACAGAGACTTATGTGCAAATACATCAGATACGTGGATTACAGCTAGTGTCTAAAATGACATCTAAAGGCTATCTACCTTGAGGCCTGCCAAATACTTTACATCCTTGCAGTTAGTCTCCAGCACAAGGCTATCCAAATATAACTGTGACACTATTAACCATTGTAATGATGAGGTCATGAAGACGAACAGTTGCCCTGTGGAGCTAGGAGAAACTGAGGCATTAAAGTCATACCGGACTTGACTATATTCAGGTATCCTATCTCTAGAAGAAATTAATACAAAATGCTTCTTTGCTCACATTCTAATAATAGATAGCAATAATTAGCATTTATTTTAAGTGACGAAGATGGCAGGGAGTTTTATGTCATGAGTAATGCCTGATACCAGAGGAGTATTTGCAGTTATATATGATACTTAAGATATCTGAAGTGTGTGAAACCTTTTTGGGAAAGCAACAAGAACTTCTTACATTAAAAATTATTTAAGCTATTTTTAAGTCATGCTTATGATAAAGTTTGCAGCCTTAAACTTTTTGTACAGCCCAGTATCAGAGGAACTGCTCATTTGAAATGAACATGTCTACATTGAAAAAGGCAGCAAACAGGGCTTTGTTTTAATAATATATGATAAATAACCTGTTTACTTGGGAAAATATGTAAGCCTTCATACATAAAGCTTCTCATGTAATGTAATGCTAGGAACTTCCCTGGGTTATCTCACTTTTGTTGAAGAGCAGGATGATCATGGGTGGCCAAACAGTATGAAAAAGGATCTTTTCATGCCTTTGGTACAATTTGAAATCCCTGTGATTGCAAGCCATTGACGACTTGATCACTTAGGGTAATCTAAAATTTACAGGGGAGTGGTAAGTTTCTTGGATCCCTGCATGTCTGGTAGCAAAAGGCCCTTTTGAAAATGTCCTTCCATTCTTCTCTGTGCTGATCATGCAGTTCAGTAATAATGTGCAACACTCAATTCCTGCAGGACACTGGAAAGACTTTATCTAAATCAACCCCCATTGCCATACCTGTAAGGCAATTATCCTTTCTCTGAAGGATTTCTCTAAAGAGTCCAAATCCTGTGCTTGTTCTTTTCTCACTAAAGGAGACTGGATAGCCAACAGCCAGTCCTTATGTTACCAGATGACTGCTATTTCATTACTGTCTTATCTTGCTATCCTGTCCAGTCAGTTTCATTCAGCATCATCAACTCTGACAATTCACTTCTTTTTTTTAAGCTGCAGCTACTGGAGTTGGATGATTCTGGTTTGTAATAGAAACTAAGTCTCTCACATAAAGTTAATATAGATCACATTTTACCATTTTTAAAACTTTATCACTCTTGAGTCAATCTGACTTGCGACAAAAGAGTGGCTCACAATTCTTGAAAGTTTCAGATTAGTGACACTGTTCACTAGCTGGCAGGGAAACACCAGAGCAGATCTTTCCCCACCTAGGGAGCTAGTAAGCACAGAGGATAACTCTTTTCAGCAGCTTCATCTGAACACATGCAGCATCTGTTCACAAGGCTGCAGCATTATTGACACAAGGTCAGATCTTGTAAGATGCTGAGTTCAGTCAGGCACTTAAGACATGAGTACTCCCATCGAAGTCACATCCACAGTGACTGTTGTAGAAATAGTGGTGATAAGGAAGTGAGGAGGTAATGATTTTGCTGCCTCTCTGTCATGATGGGTATGTCCGCAGTCTCTCTTTGGGGTTTGGAGTAAAGTGGTCAGAGGCTGATAGGCTACTGACCTGTCTTTGGGTCAGCCCCGCCTTTGAGGAAATATACTTATGGTTTGTCAGATGTTATCACATTTGATAAGAGACAAAGCTTTGTTTTACCTGTGAAAAGGATGTTAGATTGTTCATTAATGACAAAAAAAGGAAATTTCAAAGTTTCATTTCCTAACTTTCTGTTCATACTGGTGATAGGCATCTATCTTCTCCTCAGGTTACTGAGCTGGAAGTTTCAAAGTTTTATTTCCTAACTTCCTGTTCATACTGGTGATAGGTATCTATCTTCTCCTCAGGTTACTGCATTGGAAGTGGGAAACCCGAGCTTTCCCTGCTTACAGAAATGGACTGTAGCAATTCCTTATGGCATTTCCCTATGAGCAGGGAACACATTGCCCATTGTCTCACAGGATCAACAGGCAGGACAATGAGGAACATGCTTCACCCAATGAAGTGGATCAACTGTGTTGGACATCCTGGCACAGCTGATCTGCTTCATTTGGCAATGTCTATGTATACCCTTAGGGTAGGGACAGACATTCAAAAAGTCTGAGCCTGAATTGATTCAATCTTTATAGTATACCCTGAAGAGCTTGAACTCATTTGCAAGTGGATAGACATTCACTTTTAAATCAAGAAATGCAGGCACATGCCTGCAGTGGCTCAGGGTAGAAGCCAGGGGGCACTAGAGCAGCCCTTCCTTCCCTTCTACAGCACTGAGCTGAGGTGGGGGTATGGCTAGGCCTGGGCAGGATGCTCTGATTAGGGAGGGGTTTAAAACCTTACCCTGCCTGCACAGTCTTAGGTTTTTCCTGGCTTCCTCCTCAAGAGGCAGGGAGTATTACCAGACCCTGGCCCCCAGCTAGCACTCTGAGGCAAAGGATGGTTGAGTGGGGGAGGACACCTTGTGTGGAATGCATGCATCGGTTGATGATATTGAACTTTTCAATCTCCCTCTCTCTGCTTCTTCATACCGTCTGCAGCAAACCTGACAGGCAGGCAAGCCAGCAGGGAGCTGATAACACAAAGCTTATCACAGCCCATCAAGAAAACAAAATTATCTCTCATTAGTTCAAGCTCTTCTTAAACAGCTTTTTCCAAGGAAGAAAGGGAGGGACATTACCAGCTGACCTGTTGATTAGCTCCAAAAAGCCCTAAGCTGATACTGTTCTGTCTGCCTTTGTCCCAGTGAAATTGGAGACACACACATAGACACCTCTCAGCATTACCTAGCATGGTAGTGGCATAATTATGACCAGATACAGGGTAAGGTCCATGCTGTGGGAGAGGAGAGGGAGGGATGGGAGGATCCCTGTTTGAGCAGTAAATGGCGAGGGGAGGGGGTTCAGCAGGGGGAAGCCAAGCAGATGCAGACTGTGTAGGCAGGGTGGGGGTTTAAACTTCTCTCTAATCAGAGCATCCTGCCACAGTCTGGGCAAGCCCCCACCTCCCCCACTCAGCACTGTGGAAGAGAGGGATGGCTTCTCTAGCACCCCCCACCAGCTTCTAGCCTGAGCCATTGCAGAGGTAGAAGATAATGTGTCCTTATCACATGAGTAAACTGAGTTACCCAAACACCGTAAACTGACCAATGCAATGGACTGAGCTGGCAACAAGCAAGAGTGAGAGTCATGATTCCCTATCTTATTCTTTAACTACACCCTGGCTGCATCTACACAAGATGCTGACTGCACAGTAGCTTACTACTACTGCGCAGTACTGTCGCATGGCATGAAGTGTGACACAATGCTACTGTACAGTAGTAACGAGCTGCTGTGCAGTAAGCCTCATCTAAAAGCCATTCAGTGACACTACTGTGCAGTAACTTTGGTTACTGAACAGTCATTTAGTACTTGTTTGTACAAGTACTAAATGACTATGCAGTAATGACTGCACAGTCAGTGTCTCAAGTAGATCTGGCCACTGTATAAGGCAGTGGTTCCCATCCTTGGGTCGTGACCCAAATGAGGGATGTGGGGGCAATGCCAGCAGTACCACACACAAAGGATGAGCCATGCTGCATGCCGGGAACTCCCCTGATGCCACCTCTGGGCTGCCACTGCAGTACTCTGCTCCCAGCAGTAGGTCATGGCAAAAAAAGGTTGGGAACCACTGGTGTAAGGACTGGGGCATATGTGGTCTGGCCTAGTGTGTGGGCCAACAGAGAAAGCACCAGATACAGAAGCTAGAGTCCAAGGCACCCAAACAAAGAAGGAATTCTAGAAGCAGAGTCCAAGTTACAGGCTGAGTCCAGGTTTGGCCTCAGAAAAGAGCTGCCTGCTTGACAGAAAAAGGCAAAATCCAATAAACTTGTCAGCCAGTAATGAAAAATGGTAGTGCCACAGATAAGATGGACAGACAGCTTTCATGTACAAACCATTTTTATATTAGGTTAAGCACTCAACCTTAAGTCAGCAGATAGTTCAGCATAAAAATATTCTTTGTGTCTGTTTTTTTTGGGGGGGGCGTGAAATTTCCTGGATTTTTAATTTAGTACTTTTTTTTAAAGGCTAGCTTTCAAAACACACAAGTTCAGCTTTGTTTTTCAATGTGAATATAAATATATTTCACAGGAAATGCATTTTAAAATATTTTAAAGAAAAAATGGCATGTTTGATAAGTCTCCTCAATTTGAACTTTGCCATCAGGAACAACTAGGTTGTACATGCCTTTAAAAAAGACTATTTTGGAATGTTATAATTAACTGGGGAAAAAAATATTTATTTCAGTGATGAAACTGGGCAGAATTCACATTCTGTTAACCAAAACACACTAATGTTTCACTGTTTTACTCACCCCATCAGTAGATGTCATTTCTTATTGCCTTAAATCTATACATGATTTTTAGCCAAAAAGCAATTGCAATTGGTAGAAATGGAAATTTGGCTGAAATCCAATATTGCATTTTCATAAATCCCCATTAAATTATTATTTTTTCTACAAATTGATTTCATGTGACATTTTAGGTAGTTAACTCTTCAAGAACAAAGAACAATGTTAGGTCAAATCAACATAGATACTTTTCTTGACTCCAGCATGGAACTGCTTGTGTGGGTAAGATGGATAGAATGTGGCCTGTTGTTCAATAAATTAAGTAGAGCGGTTGCCAAATCATTGTTTTCAAGCTTATCTGTTGATGCCCAAACCTGCTGAAACTTTAACAATAATGAAAACCTTTATACATTTTTCAGCTGTTTTAAAATGGCTGTAAATCCCAGGCTTCAATAAATAAAATAAAGCTGGGAAACTCAAAATTACTCACAGGCCTAAAACATTTCTAAAAGAGTTTGTAGGTACACAGAGAAAAGGGTGCCCCAACTTTCATAAATAATGTAAAGAGTTAGGGAAGAAGGGAAAGGAATTTCAAAAAGTAAAAGTAACAATTCCTTCCCCCACGTCCCAGCGTGCCATCAAATTTGAAACCAACTGTTTTTAAATGGTGCATAATCCTTCCCTGGGATAAATTTATGTCAGGTTGCAACTAGGAATGAGTTAATGATGAAGTGAAAATCCCTGACTATAAAGGACATTACTTGGCAAGCAGGAAGCTTATGATTGTTCTGGCTCTACATTTTGGCTTGTTTGAGAGAACACCACAATTTTTTAGGTTGTTTCAAATCAACACATTCTTTTAAGAAGAGACAGCTTCAACCCATTCTGAGTTATTCTTTCCTATTTCTTTATTAGGCTTATTTATTTATCATGCAAATTTTAAACCAATGGGAGATGGTATGTCTGTAAGGGGGATGGTGGAATCCTCATGTTGTTGAGGCTGCAAATGGATTGGCACTGTATTTGCAAGCAGCAGCTGCATCTCTCGCTCTCTTTGGGAGTACTTCATTTCATAGTATTTCCAGTCATGATGTAAGTAGCAGCCCCTGGGCATACAAATTGAATATTGACTAAAAAAAAGTTATTTGTTTTTCAAATAAAAGATAGAATTTGGCTGTGTTCCACATCTCTGGATATATGAATACTGCTCTGTTAAGGAAGCCCCACTCCCGCTCCACACACACCTAACCCAGAAACGAGGCACTGTAACCATGCTGAGAGTGTCCTTCGTCACCACTCTTGAGACTTTTTCTGGTGCATTCAAAAGCAATGTCAGGGGATGCTTCTAGTTCACCACCACATTTCAAGGTGCGGTGTGTGTAGAATAGGAGCACTGGGGGAGTAGGTGTAGATAACAAAGGGCATGCCTATTAATTTATAACCTGGCCACACTCACTACTGTGGTGTCAAGAGACCTTTTTTTCCTTTTAGTCTCACCTGTCAACTAAGCAGCAACAATGGAGCAGCACAAAATCTGCGCCACTCATTCTGTTTCCAGAGTTTATTTTTTACCAAGTGTTTAACTATGATGCTATGGTTTGTACCTGGAGTGTCACATGATTGTCAAGTCCTTTGCAAAAATGTGATATGGAAATCTGAGCACTTGATTTCTACCTCCTAATCTGAGAATGTTCTGTGAGAATTGCCTCTACTTGTCCTTATTTTCTTTCCTCAAAGTTTGCTAATTGACCTAGCAACATTTCTTTCTAACCTTCTTCCCCTGTATCTTTCTAGGTCTACATGGAAAAGCTTCTCACCATAAAGATGCTATACAGATGTGATTTGAAGGCAGGAATATGTGATGCCACAGGCAGGGTGGATTGTTAGAAAATTGTCTGCTGCACTCAGAGCTATCACCAATGAGGGTGAGTTCTGTTGCTCTTGATCATCTCTTTTGTCTTGGAAAGTTCCTGTGCCCTTGAGTTCTTATGAGTCCAGGACATCAGGGAGCAGTTTAGAATAAAGATCAAAACTGTGAATTTAATCAAGAATTATTTTGTTGAGTACATGTAATGCTTATACTCTATACTCATCCCTGTACTAGCTGAGACAGTTTTTCTCTATGAAAGAAGCTAGAGTAGGTAAAGAGGCTTCAGGTAGCTTCAAACTTCTTCCTTTAGGAGGAGTGTTTGGCAGCTTCTAGGACAGGGGTCTAGTTCTACCCAGTGAATATCTGAAATGTTTTAAATGAACTATTTTTCAAATAAACTAGAGTTCTGGAAGCCAGTATTCCCCTATCACTAGACTAACATGGGCTGGTGGACGTTAGCTGTTGTACAGAGCTTTACATATGGTAACTCATTACTCAGTATAATTTCCTCATGAGACAAGTACGCAACATTGCCACTGCATAAAAGAGAAAGAAAAGAAACTTTAGGTGAACTGATAAGGGCCCCAGAGGGAGTCAGTACTGGAGCTGGGGTTAGCATACAGTGATCACTTGCTTTTAATTTTGTGTTTAGTTCACTAGACCAGAGGTTCCCAAACTCTGACAGATTGCACACCACCAATTTAAAACGGTACAACCTTAAGTACCACCAGCAAATTTTTGTCATATCAAGTAATTATAATAAATATGTTAACGCATACCACTGACAGGTCATGTGCATACCACTGGTGGTATGCATAACACAGATTGGGAACCACTGAACTAGACCAATCTACCTCCTTGAGTATCCAGAAATTAGGCACTCCTCAGAAGAAAAGCTGTCTGACGAGCCATTGCCACAAAATAGATGACAAGGTTCCTGCAGCCAGCAGGATTTTTAGCTGTTAAAAAGCCTGGCTCTGGGTGATCATAAATAATCAATCCCAAATCTTTGTCCCTACTTTTCCTTTGTTTTAACTTTTCAAAACAGCAGTTAGGCTACATTTTTATTGATAGCCTTTTAATGATAGTTACAAGGGATGTAATTTGGACAGAAGCTGAAATTATTTTTGACACCTGAAGGAGGCTGAGGAAGGATTCTGTTGCCACAGGCTATAACAGGCCCAAAAGGTGGTTTTGGTTTGAAAAGCCTGGGATTCCTGCAGTTTTTAGCTGTGTCAAACAGATCGCGAGACAATAGATTTCATAGACATTAGGGCTGGAAGGGACCTCGGAAGATCATCGAGTCCAGCCCCCTGCCCAAAGGGCAGGAAGTCAGCTGGGGTCATAGGATCCCAGCAAGATAAGCATCCAGTTTGCTCTTGAAGGTGTTCAATGTAGGCGCTTGAACCACCTCCAGTGGCAGGCTGTTCCAGACCTCAGGGGCTCAGACAGTAAAGAAATTCTTCCTTATGTCCAGCCTGAAACGGTCTTGTAGTAGTTTATGACTATTCGACCTAGTCATCATCCCTTGGGCCGCTCTGGTGAACAAACGTTCCCCCAGATACTGGTGGTCACCCCTGATAAACTTATAGGTGCCATCAGATCACCCCTGAGCCTGCGCTTTTCCAGGCTAAAGAGCCCCAGGGCTCTCAGCCTGTCATCGTAGGGTCTGCTTCCCTGACCTCTGATCATGTGCGTGGCTCTTCTCTGGACTCTCTCAAGCTTCTCCACATCCTTTTTGAATTGTGGAGCCCAAAACTGGATGCAGTACTCCAGCTGTGGCCTCACTAAGGCCAAGTACAAGGGGAGAATGACGTCCCGGGATTTGCTTGAGAAACATCTATGGATGCAAGCCAGCGTTTTGGTCGCTTTACTAGCCACAGCATCGCATTGCAGGCTCATGTTCATCTTGTGGTCAATGATGACACCCAAGTCTCTTTCTTCCATAGTGCTAGCCCGCATAGCACTGCCGAGCCTATAAGGATGCTGTGGGTTTTTCTTCCCAAGGTGGAGAACCTTGCATTTATCGGCGTTGAACACCATCAGATTCTCGTCCGCCCACTTGCTGAGCCTGTCCAGGTCAGCCTGGATCACCCGCCTGTCTTCTGGTGTGGATGCTTTGCCCCAAAGTTTGGTGTCATCGGCGAACTTGACCAGTCCGCTTCTGACTCCAGTGTCCACATCATTAATGAAGATGTTGAACAGTATGGGTCCAAGGACAGAGCCCTGGGGGACCCCACTGGTCACAGGACACCATGATGAGTGACTTCCATCAATTACTACCCTCTGGGTCTGACCACAGAGCCAATTTTCCAGCCAGTGGATCGTGGTGGACCCAAGGCGACAATTGGCCAGTTTCTCCAAGAGGTGATCATGGGAAACCAGATCGAAGGCTTTTTTGAAGTCAAGATATATGACATCAATCTCTTCTCCCTTGTCCAGGTGATAGGTCACCTGGTTGTAGAAGGAAATGAGATTGGTCAAGCAAGACCTACCCGCAACAAACCCATGCTGGCTATCCCTTAAGATGTTGGCGTCAGCCAGTCCATTAAGGATGGCCTCTTTAATAAACTTTTCTAAGATCTTCCCCGGGATAGAAGTCAGGCTGATGGGCCTATAGTTAGCTGGATCCACTTTCCTCCCTTTCTTGAAGATAGGCACCACATTGGCCTTCTTCCAGTCTTCGGGCACTACACCAGAGCGCCCAAAGATACTAAAGCTGTCAGCTGAACAAGACTGCCGGGTGCTAGTGCTGGACTTTGCAGCAGCTGTTCTTCCTTTCCTGGTTTTCTCTTTTTATGGATAGAAGGTATATATATACTGCAGGCTTACCTTATGCCCTTACCTGTGGTTCAACCCAGTCCCCTCCTTACCATCATCACTCAAAACACTTATGCCATGACTTATATAATACTTTGAACTTGTTTCCAAAGAGGATAGGTCCTAGAATGTGCCTTTTACTTTAATGCTGGCTGTGACCCACCCATGATGAGGTTGCAACCCAGGTAGCTAAGCAAGTGCTCTGATAGCCCTCTAATGCTGCCCTATAATTCTTTGGCTTTGGATGTTCCAAGAGTGCAACGTGGGAAGCCTGCATTACCCACTTGCCTCTTGTGCACTGGCACAACATGCCACTTTTTCTATATACCTGCTTAGTGTATAATTCTTCCTGTCAAACAGCTTGCTCCATTTTCTGCACAGCACAGACAAACAGCTTTATAAGACTGTAAATGTATAGTAGCAGATGGCCAGGGGAGCATGGTGGATTTACTTCTGGTGGGAATACAGCAAGGAACATGGTTTGGGGAGAAGTATCTAAAATTTGCCCTGCTCTGAAAACATCTTGAAGAGGACAGCAGTGGTGGAGATCAAACAGATGGCTGTCTTGGGTCAGGAATATTTAAAAAATGTAAAGGGAAATCTCCATCTATAAAATAACTGCAAATCTGGCAACTCCTTGTCCACCTGCCTTGACTCTGAAGAGTTCAATTGGGTTCTCACTCTCTGTAGAGAGCTCACTGTCCTAGCTGACCTCCTGTTGTACAGAAATGGTCTCTTTTTAGAATGGTAACAGAAGACAGAGCCAGTACCATAAGACACCCATGACAGCACAGGGGATGGTGTCATTGGAACAGATTGCAGAATAAACCATGGTACTGGAAAAGGGAAGACCAGGCTCCAGGGCCAGACTAATCCTGCAGCCATATTCCAAGGATTTATTTCTGGATGAACCTGAGGAACAGCCTGGACAGGAAGAGGCACTGGTGCTGCAGCTGGGTAAGTGGCAGCCAATGTCTTTATTACAGGAGAAATTTCAACTTACATTTGTAAGTTAAGATGTCCTGTATGGTCTGGCTTTAATTTTAGTCGTAGTAGAAACAATGCTTTTCCCCTGATTTTCCTTTCTGTACACCTTGTCACCATTGGCATTCATCTTGAATCACCACTTGAATCAAAAAGGAGGTAAAAATGCAAACATATAAGTAGCAATTCATTTTTACTAAGTTTGCACTTACTAGAAAACAAAAGCTGGGATTACAGGTTTAGCAAGCTTGAGTACATATACTGCTCTCCTGGTAGCTGTCCCAACAGTGAGTTATAGGATTAGTATTAAAGCATAGCTCCAGACAGCTTGGAATAGATGACCCAGTGGCTGTATTAAGTGAAAAGGCCCTGGGGGATAGTGTTTTTTTGGCAGCCTGGTCCTCCAGCATACTGCCTACAGGAGAAGTAGAAGCAAGAGGTGGGGGCACTTCTACAGTAAGCAAAACTGTGAATCCTAGTTCTTCAATCTGTTAATGTTGCTCTAATTTTCCCCATTTCTGGTGAAAGTTTGAGGATTTTTTGGAGAGGGCCCATGAGACACTTGTGTTAACTCCCATGGCTCTCTGATGCTGCTTGCCATGCTTAGTGGGCCCAATGTACCCCCCTGCCCCCCTTCTACATACAAACATAAGACTGGAAGGTGCCTCCTGAGCCTTTGAGTCCAGATCCCTTCATTTGCAGGCAGCCAGTTACCTAAGATTCCCCAAAATGACCACTTCAAACCTTCCCATGCAACTATCAGACATAAAATCAGAAACTTCAAGAACACCCTAGAAAGTGTCATAGGTTATCATGACATACCATGTGATAACATACCATGTTATCACAACACAAAACTCCATTATCACAACACTGACAATTCACTCACCAAAACCAACTTGATTATCCACAAACTTGCAGTGGTGTGGGGTAGCAAATGTCCAGATGGATAAAGTGACCTCCCTTACTTGTGTGTACTGGTCCCGGAGGTTTGGGACAAACCCCGATTACCACTCTGAGGAGGTTTGGTTCTAGATATGGAGTTCTGGGCTAGGGACAGACATTCAGAAAGTTGGAGCCTGAATTGATTCAAGCTTTGCAGCTTAGTCAAACCTGCATAGATTGAACCAATTTGCAAGTGAATAGACATTCACTTTTGATTCCAGAAATGCAAGGCACCATGCCTGCAGTGGCTCAGGCCAGAAGCATGGGGGTGTTAGAGAGAGCCCTTGGCTGGAGGGAAACTAAGCTGAGGGAAGGGGCATGGCCAGGCCCAGGCAGGCCTGAGTATGATTGGGAAGGGGTTTAAACCCCAATCCTGGCCTGCAGGGACCTAGCTGAGGTCTGCCTAGAGGGTGAGGGGGAAAGCAGCCCCTGTTAGGGGTCCGCAGACCCCGCCCCCTGCTTATTCACTGGCTGGCAGCAGGAGAGGGGTTTGGGCCAGAACCTGGTAGCCTGAAGGGAGGCAGGGGTTTAATCCCTCCATTGCAGGGTGGGGGGGGGGGCGGAGGGCAGCACAGGCACTGATGGGCTCTGCTCGTGCACCTGGGGCAGTGCACCCACAGCTGTGGTGGCCAGATGCCAGTAGCATGAGGGGAAGGGGGGGTGGGGATTAATCTCCACATTGCAGGCAGCAGCAGTGCGGGCACCGGCATGGCACCCTGGGCCGAGTTCCTCTGAGAAGCAGCCAGCTGGCTGTGGGGAGGGGGAATGTAACCTGGCTGCAGGGGGTTCGGGGGAGCCAGGGCTAGTTACAGAGCCTAACTCATTGCTGCCTCCCACTATGGCAGTCTGGCCTGAGCTGGGGTGGCCCCAGGGGGTGGAGGTCAGCACCCTCTGCCTCCCACCTCCTGCCCTGCATGCAGGCCACAGTTTGCGGGCTGGCTGCAGCTGCAGCATGGCTCCCTACCCTGCTCCCTCTCCCTCTCCCTCTCCCGGTAGTGGCAATGGAGCAAACTATCACGGTGGGTGGAGGTAAAGCACCTGTCAACTGCTACCTACTTGTGGCAGTGTGAGGTGCTTGGGGTGGCCTGCTGCAGGCCAGGGGTGTGGGCAGTGGTGGGGGCAGGCAATGGACCACCACAGCCTGGTCTGGCCTGGGCCCACGACAGCCTGCCCCTCCCTCTCCCGGTGTCAGCTGCATGAACCATTGCGGTGGGCAGAGGTGAGACATCTGTCACCCGCCACCTGCTCGTGGAGGTGCTGGGTGTTTGGGGAGAACTGCTGCTGGCCAGGGGTGTGGGCAGCAGTGGGGGGAAGCAATGGACCACCGCAGCCCAGTTTGGCCCAGCCCTGCAGCCAAGGGGTGTGGGCAGTGACTGGCCCACAGCAGCCTGCTTCAAGCACCTGGCACCACTGTGAGCAGGCAGCTGATGACAGGTGCTTCACCTCCACCTGCCATAATAGTTCATTCCACTGCCGCTGCTGGGAAAGAGGGGGCAAGAGCTGCTGCCCCCTTACCAGGCAGACCCGGCAGCACTCTGGAGCAGGGTTTCCCCAACCTTACCTCTTTTTCAGCCAGCTAGAGCAGTGATAGTGCTCTGACTAGGGAGGAGAGGGGCAGGGGCAACCCTGCTTGACTGGAACAGGCAGCCCAGGGCTGCAGAGCATGCTGGGAGGCTCTTATTTAACTTAAAGCAGGAGGGGGTCTGGGACACAAGTTCCAGAAACTGGTTTGACCACAATCAGTTAAGTATGTTACTACATTCAACCAGGTTTATTTCAAACCAGTGTTGGCCATTTTGAAACTGGTTTATGTGCACTGAATTTACGTTATGTTATGTTTAAACCAGTTTCTGATCACTTACACCAGTTTATTCACCTAGCTTCCCAAACAGATTTTCTCAGTTTAGAGCTGCTAGGAATTGCAATGCAGATGTGCCCCAAGTCACTGAGGTGTTAATTCTCCTATAAATCTCAACTGCCAAACCCACATAACTGCCTAACCACATGGGTACTAGTCATGGATGGCTCTATGGTGTGGGCATTTACAGATGGGTATGGAAAGCCCAGGAGTTCTGTGTCACAACACTAAACCTCAGAGGCAACTTTCTGTGTCTACATGCTTAGGTTGCCTGCAAAAGGCCTTATGTTTATACCACACTAATTAATCCTATGAATTATGGATGGTGCATACAAAAGGAAGAAGGGGAATGGTGATGATAATGAGAGAATGGATATTCCCATAGAACGTTCCCTTAGGGTCGTGCATTTGGAATGGAAAGAAATGAACCAGCTGAAATGGGTGTTAGGGAGAGAATGCAATTTGTCTTACTAATAAAAAGAGAGTCCCCCACAAAAGAAATTCTAATTTAGGTCTGGTGCTGTAGTATTAAATGGTAATAGATACCTGAATGGTGAAAACCCATAGTTCTTCACTTACTGTGGGCCTCAAAATTAAAGAAATCACAGAGAAGAAATGTATTGAGCCCACCAGGGCTTCACTTTCGGACAGAAACTCAGAGGCCCACACAACGCTTTGGGTTCACAACCTGCTCATTACTAACTCAGCACACAAGCTGCTGAGGCACAAAAGAAAAAAATATGGAATGCTTCACGAATTTGCGTGTCATCCTTGCACAGGGGCCATGCTAATCTTCTCTGTATCATTCCAATTTTAGTAGAGACAGTGTTAGTATTTGAGAAGAAAAACAACACTGCTACACTGGTATCATGCACAAGTAAACTCAGTGCTAACCTGGGCATGATTTCCAAAGCATTTGTAAAGCAGTGTTATCTTGAATTTTTTATCTTGTAAGTCTCAGTGTTTCTGTAATATAGCTAATTGAATATTTGGCTGCTGGAACAACTGATAGACACTTTAGAGAGGGAAAGCCAAGTGTAGCCAATAGCCACAAATAGCATAAACTGGGAAACAAGATTTAGCATGACCCCAAAGACAATTGAATGATGCTCAATATGCTACCAGCATACACCAGTTCACTGTCTGGAAACATCGTAATGACCCATTGCAAGACACTGATATATCACTACATAGACAGCTGATGGGGAGAAAGTTTAGCAAAGTTCCTCATATAAACTGGAATGTAAATGTAGATTTCATGTGCAGCAGCTGCAATTTTCTCACATGGGCCACATGCTGAAATGCAGCAAGTGCCTCCCCTGCTTATGCACCATGCCACTGACCCTGTACCCTGCATGCTGTGTCACATGCTCTGCTAGCCATGCTGTGTATTGGTTTACCCCTCACTGTCCCATGTGGGTGCATTATGGCTAGGGACAGACATTCAAAAAGCCTGAGCCTGAATCGATTCTAGCTTTGCAGGTTAGTCTAAACTGTGTAGATTGAACTGACAAGGAAGTGAATAGACACTCACTTTTGGCTCCAGAAATACAGCCATATGCCAGCAGTGGCTCAGGTTAGAAGCCAGGAAGCACTAGACCAAGCCCTCCCTTCTCTTTGGCAGTGGCCTGAAGGCTGGAGGAAAGCTGAGTTGGGGAGGAGAGGGGAGGTTGAGCTGAGGTGGGGGCGAAAAAAATGACTGCTCTAAACACCCTTAACTGTGGCTCTGTTAGTTCTTTGGTCATTTTCCTCATACTGGGTGCATCTACATGTGAAATTAATGTGACTCAATAAACTTTGGAGCAGTTAGAGCTGGAGTCAGCTGCTCTTAGGCATAGTCTCTATATGTGCACCTGGGACAACAGCAGTTTAAGCCAGGGGAGGAACAACCCCTGGCCGGAAGTAGGCTCAGTGAGTCAGCCCTGGGTTCTGGGTGGCAGTGTTGGGTGGTGTTGGGGCTGGCTGAGGTATGAGAGTGCTTAAGTGTGGAGCCATGCAGTAGGCAACCCCTGTACTTTAGCACCCTTGTGTCCCAGCCAGCCTGTCACTGTCTACTCGTGCATTTTGTCGCACTTAATTACTATGCTGTAAGATAGTACTGTCCCTGATGCTTTACAGCAATGCTTTATTGTGGAGCTAATTAGTCAACTGCAGTAAAGCGCATGTGTGGATGTACCCAATGTGTATGTTTTACTACACAGTAGACTCTGAAGAGTTCACAGGATTACATTCCTTAGCTCTTGAGTAGATGAGGGTTTGTGATCCAGCCAGGGGTCATATGCAGCCACAGCAGGTAGTTCCTTGGGGCTGTTGAGGTGCCCCCATTGTTTGCTGTGGCTTTTATTTCAAAGGGTGCTGCTTCTCCATTCCACCCACCAGGACTGCTGGGTTTGGGACAGAAGTTGCATAAACCAGTTTGACCCAAATCAGTTAAGTCTGATACTACATTCAACCAGATTTACCTTAAAGCAGTTTTGGTGCACTGAACTTATGTTCTGTTACAGGTTTAAAACAGTTTCTGATCACTTAAACCGGTTTATGTGTAACAGGTCCCTAGACCTGATGAGCTTCAGCAGAGTGGAGAAGTGTTGTCCTTGGAAGCAAAAGCCTCAACAAAGAGCTAAATGGCTTGACCTTCACTTGGCAATCTGTAAACTACCCAGATATGAATGATCTCATTTCCACTGTACTTTATGTGAAAGGCAAGGATTTTTGAGGGCGATAGTTTTTATTGGACCAGGTCCATTGCCTTTCACATAATTCCTGGACCAACATGGCTACAACATCACTCTAACACTACCGTTGTATTTTAATAATTTTTCATTGTGTTGTCCAGAACTCTGGAAGTGTGTAAACATTACAAAATAATCACATTGATAGTTCTAGTCTGATATTGTTTAAAGTCACAAGCCCTTTAATAATGGTTTATAGGCCTCTGCTCAACAGTTAAGAGAAATAAATATTTCCAAGTGATGAAAGCTGTTCATGTAGCCACATCTCCCTATAAAGCAGCAGATGATATAAAAAATGGAACAGGTTCTTTTACTGAAGATGGAGCTATCTTGCATGAAGTCAGATATCTCTGCTTGAAAAAAGGGAAGTTGAAGGAATGAAAGAGTGGAACTAGACTTAGTGAGCCAAATTCTGCTCTTAGGTACATCGTTTCAATGTAAAGAAGTCAATAGGGTATACAGAAATTTCTCTCTCTCTTTTCTAGGCATGTAGTGCAATGATTCTTAACCAAGGTGCCACAAGTTCCTTTTATGGGTGTTGTGTGTGGGGTGCCACCTAATATTAGCACAATTAGATGTACAAACACCTTCACACAATTCACAAGACAAATCCAGAAATTTAAAAATAGGAATCCATGCTGTCGAAAACGTTCTAACCAGTAGCAATTGTTCTGAGTCCTTTGCAGCAGAAGAATTGCTCTATTCTTTTTTCCATAGACAAGGAGCAAAAGATAAGAGCTGGCATTTTCTAAGGAGTGCTTTGAGTCTAACAAGGGATGTCTTGAGTCTAACAAGGTTGGGAGCCACTGGTATGGTGTGCTCACTTATTTTATTCTTTACTTTTTTCTACAAAATTGGTTAAACTATTTAGGCCAGATGTTCTCAGTTTTCTTTAACAGGCCTAGTCTACACTAGAAAAGATGTTCCAGTATAATTATGATGGTATAAATATACCACCATCATTATTTCCTCAGTGGGAGTTAAGCATAAGATGGCAGAAGCCTGATAGGGACAATATCAGTTTCCAGAGTGGAATAAGCTGTACTGACAAAATGACTTTTTTACTAGGTGAAACTTTTAGAAAGTCTTTTTTTTAGCGTGTGCAAAAATGATAAAAAGAACTGGACCTCAAACAACATTATTATGTCTCAGGACTTTTGATCAGTCATCCCCAGCAGGATTGAGCACTTGAGACATCAAACCTGCCCATGATCCCTGCCTGAAGACATTGCCCTAGCTTTCTGCAGAGGCAAACAACTGGATTAGTTGCAGAAAGTGCAGTTTACCCCTGTTAAGCACACCTGTAGCCTCGGGCTTCAGGCATGCCTTGACACAGTCTCATTCTGTTCCAGTAAGCCTCATGCCCACTGCTCCTTCTGATTCTCCTGGCTCTTGACTTGACTTTAGCTTTTTTTGACTCCTGGAACTTGGTACCCATGTTCTCAGCCCCTCTAACCTAGACCGCAGCCTGACCCTGGTAATCTGCGCTCCTGCCTTACTGACCACCTAGCTACTCCTACCAGCCTACATCCCAGCCAAACTCTTACACTGTCTTGGCAAAAGTTTCAGAGTAGGCAAAAAAAAAACCCCCTAAACAAAATTGCAAAACAGCCAATGTTTGGGACATCCTTGTAGGATGTGGGAGACCAAAGTTCAAGTCTTTGCTCTGCCCTAAATGAAGGAGGGAGCTGAACCTGAATCTTTTGCATCCAAAGAAAGAATCCTAACTATTTAGTCATTAGTTATTCTGCAGTCAGCTGTATTACCTCCTGCTGGAAATGTTGTACTTCATGTGAGTCACTGGTCCAGACAGACACTCTATAGACTGGTAGGCAGGACACTCATTTGTGATGTGCAGGGATCCTGGTTTTCTTCAATTTAAAACAACATCCCCGATTTTCAGTTTAAAAAAAGTAACCCAAAATCCACATTTTTGCACAATTAAACTGAAACACCACTAATATATACATAGAGGAGTTTCATTTTAATCATGGAAAAATGTGGATTTTGGGTTACTTTTTTCAAACTGAAAATTGGGGATTTTTTTTTTTTTTTGTCAGTGAAAACCAGGATCCCTGGTAATGTGGAACAACCAGCCCTAGGTTCCCAGTGGCAGAAAAAAGGCTTAATCCAGTATTTTAGTGCCCTAAACTCTGGTTTATTGGTTATTTTGAGGTACAAATTCCTAGTTTTGATCAGAAATGCCCATCTAGCTCTAAGAACCCTTTCTCCATGAAACTTTTGTTGAATTTGATACATTTCTGCAAATAAATTTGGTCTGGACAAACTGACAAACTTCCTAACCAGCTCTAGCTGTCAGCACAGGGCAGGCCAAAAGATCCAGGGGGTACAAGGTGCCAATTACAGATTGTGTTTCACATTCTTTCTTAGGAAAATATAAAACTACTGGACTCCCCCGCCCCCCCCCCCACACACACACACTTTTTCTGTATCTCTTCCAATGCAAAGTATTTTATTCTCCCAGTGGAAACCAATCATTTGCTAAATATTTAGTGTAACTCATATCTCTGTCTCTCAAATGGGCCAGTGTTTACACTCCAAAAGCAAGAACCTTTCTTCTCATGCCATAGTCACTCCATAGACATAAATACAAACCACAGAACCCGCACAAATCTTTGCTGAGGCACAGCACTTTAAACACCTTATGGATTAATGTTTATGGAGCCTGTCAGAGATTTAAAACCACGAGGAGAAAGAAAGGTTTTCTTCAGCTCTGTGGAACCAACATTTTTGTCTAGCATCAAACCAATCTGTGAAGAACCCCTGGCAGGCTGTTTATTTTAGCAGACGGATCCCTGTTCAATTGATCGTGATGTCTTGCCATTGGTTGTTAACATAAGGTCTTCACTCTGCTCCCCTCTTTACGCTTTACTTTAGTTTGCCTCGGAGCAGCACATGGCCAGCAGCTCACCACTAACTCGACCAAAGGGAAAAAGTCAAGAGCAGAGACCTGTCTGCCAAAAGCTGTAAAACTTTCTGCTTTTTGCTTTGCTTTAAAACAAAAACATAATATTGTTTTTACTCTAAAGTGGTAAAACATCACATGCCCAAATGATTCCTTGACATTATGGGACCTATTAAAAAAATACCTTAGTGCTTATCAGTGTGTTCTTTTAAAAAAATATGACTTGCTAATTAATTTAATGGTAGGGAAGGGTAACAAAACTAACAGTAGTAGGTACTTGGAAAAAAAGCCCATTTCAGTTAATGGAAAGAATCTGATTTCAGTGGGCTTTGGATAAGGTCCTACCACTGAAACAACTGATTAGTCCAAAGGGAAAGTAGAGTTTAGAAATTAGGACCAGTGGGCTTTCTCATGTTGTTCCTGACAGCTTTCCACTGTGTAGACTCTGAGGGATATTCACTGTTAATTACCATGTTAAAAATGTAGGAACTGTTTCAATGAAAAAAATTAAGGTGTTTCCATCTTCCAGGGTTCAAAATGTTGCTGCTTTCCATTTTCCATTTTACTGAAATATATTGCCCTAGAACTTTAATAGAAATGTTTATGAAAACTGTTGTCAACATTTTTATTTGCTGAAAACCTGCTGTTATTCAGGAAGAAAATGTGGCTAGCCAAGATGGAAAAAAATGGTGAGAACAATTTTGAAAACAAATGTGGTAAGACTAGTGTAGAAAATAGTTTAGAAAACATGATTAGCTCTTTTGTTAATCTAGATATATTCCATCCAACTTAAATTCTTAAAAAAAAATATTGTCCATTAATTGGCACTAATAACAAGACATGCAGAGCCACATGTATATCAGAAGAAGGGATTTTTGGGACACTTTCTAATGTCACGTAGAGCTGTGGCACTCAGTATGTGCGATGTAGAGATTTTGCATCCTCTGAAATTATTACTGTAGTGTGTATACTGTAGTTTGGTAGCCAATATTCGCACTTTACATCTAGAAACCTTTGCATCTATTGCATACTGAAGCTTAATGGGGGATTTTCAGATGTAATCAAACATTGTCCTGATCTGTTTCCTTTGAAGTCAATGAAAAGGGCTCCTATTTTCTTCACTAGGAATCCTACTTGTTCCATGGTGCCTTGCGATTACCACCCAGAAGTATGCTCTGCATGTATCAAACCCAGAAATGAGGCAATGAAGTTTCCTGAAAGTCCCCTTTGCCCCTGTAAACAATCACAGTTGTATCTTTAGCATGGTTGAGAACAGCAGTTGCAGGGGAGGGGTTGCTTCATAGGGTATGTCCCCATGAGCGTGCGCATGCAGGGGCATGTGTTTTTCATGCTACATATTTGTGCCACCGCTATTTGTCCCTGGGCACACCCCTGCATGCATACTCCAGTGTGCAGCAAAAGGAGCCAGATCGGGTATGGGAGGCTGAGGCCAGCACCCAGGAGCCTTAACTAGGGTCCTGGGGGCCTCCCAGGACAGCAGTGGTGCAAATGCAGGCACATGGAGCATGGCTCTGGATGTCCAGGCTTTGTTTCCAGTGGCACACGCTGTTGCTGTGTGCACCATACCACTTTTTTTAGCAGCAGGTTTTTTTTACACCAGGATCTCCTAGTTTCAGAAAACCCCACCGCACTGCAAATTAGCAGGGTGCATGTGCTCTGTGTATGGTTTGCAGTGCCTCAAACCACACATGCTCACTCATGGGGACTTGTCCATAAAGGCTTCCCTGCTGCACTTTCAGGTTATTGCAGGCTGAGGTGCTTTAAGGATAGTTACTGGAGCAGCTGTCCTGGGAGAACTGGTTCTTTCTTCACTTTCTTCACAGTACCTGTGTAACTTTGCTGTATAAGTCAGTGTAAGGTACACCAGTATAAATGTATCATGTGTCTTCATCCTAAGTGTGCATTAAGAGATAACCTAATCCACTTTGTAAGAATACAATTTAGGTCATCTGATTATAGAATAAGGGCAGAATGCTCTTACCTTTTACATGCCTAAAAGGCACTTAGCCACTTAAGTGACATTTTTGGTACTTATGTACAGTCCCTGATTCGATTACCTATAGAGCATGGATGCATAAGCATCCACACAATAACTGATCATGTGTAATAGGGTACATACTGGCTGAACAGCTGCGTGTGTATGCACTGGGATATAAGGTCCAGAAAGAATACAGAAGGAGAAAAGAAGTCTGGAAAAGGAACTGTTTAACAACTAACCTATGGGGGCAGTTGCTAAAGCCCTCTGTTTTAGGAAATCAGACATACAGGTTTAAGTCAAAGTGCAAAGTACTGCACTTGGGACAGAGTACCTTCATGTACAAATACAGACTGGGGAAGGATTGGCTAGGCTGCAGTGTTGCAGAAAAGTACCTGGGGATTACAGTAGACCATAAACTAAATATGAGCCAATAGTATGCTATTGTTGCAAAATAAAACCCCAAGAGCATACTGGGTTGTATTAATAGCAGTGTCATTTTCAAATCAAGGGAAGTTATTCTTCTGCTCTATTCAGTAGTGGTTGATGCTCACCTGGAGTGCTGTGTCCAGTTTTGGGCCCCACACTTTTGGAAAGATTCCAGCACAGTGCAAGAAAAATGATTAGAGGACTCAGAAACATGACTTAGGAGGAAAAAACTGAAAAACTAGGGTCATAAATATGGAGAAGAGAAGAGGGAAGGGAGGTCTAATAGAAAATCATAGAAGATTCAGGTTGGAAAGGACCTCAGGAGGTCATCTAGTTCAACCCCCTGCTCAAAACAGGACCATCCCCAACTACATCATTCCAGCCAAGGCTTTGTCTACCCAGGTCTTAAAAACCTCCAAGGATGGAGCTTCCACCACCTCTCTGGGTAACCTGTTCCAGTTTTTTATTACCCTCCGAGGCTGTGCCCATATGTGGTGTGGATGTTTGCTTCCCTGGGAACAACCAGCAGTGGTGCACCTTGTCTGGATGCAGACCTAGTGACAACGTTTTTCCTAATGTCCAACTTAAACTTCCCTTGCTATAACTCGAGACCATTGCTCCTTGTTCTGTCATGTGCAACTACTGAGAACAGTCTAGCTCCTTTCTTTGGAACCACGCTTCAGGTAGTTGAAGGCTTCTGTTAAATACCCCCTCAGTCTTCTCTAGACTAAATAAGTTCCATCAGCCTCTCCTCATAAATCATATGCCCCAGCTCCCAAACCATTTTTTGCTATCAGCTAGAATCGCTCCAATTTGTCTACATTCTTACTGTAGTCGGGGGCTCCAAAACTGGACACAGTACTCCAGATGTGGCCTCAATGGTGCTGAACAGAGGGGAATAATCACTTACCTTGATCTGCTGGCAATGCTCCTACTAATGCAGCCCAGTATGCCATTGGCCTTCTTCACAAGAAGGGCACACTGTTGGCTCATATTCAGCTTCTTGTCCACTGTAAACCCTAGGTCCTTTTCTGCAGAGCGGCTGCTTAGTCAGTTGATTCCAGCCTGTACTGGTACATGGGATTATTCCTTCCTAAGTTCAGGACTTTGCACTTGTCCTTAGTGAACCTCATGAGATTTCTTTTGGTCCAATCCTCCAATTTTTTTATGTCTCTCTGAATCCTAACCCTACCCTCTAGCATACTTACTACTTTCCCCAGCCTGGTCTCATCTGCAGATTTGCTGAAGGTGCACTCCATCCCATCTTCAGGTTGTTGATGAAGATACTGAACAAAACCAGGCCCAGGACAAACCCCTGAGGCACTCCACTTGATACTGGCTGCCGAATAGACACCAAGCCACCGATTACTACCCTTTGAGCCCAATGATCCAGCCAGTTTTATATACCCCTTACAGTCCATCCAACCCATATTTCCTGATTGCTTGCTAGAATGTTGTGGGAAACCATACGAAAAGCCTTGCTAAAGGTAAGGTATATCACATCCACTGCTAATAAGTGTTCAAATATATGAAGGGCAATTATTGAGAGGATGAAAATGAGGTTTTCTCCATGGCCGTTGGGGACGGGACTAGGAGCAATGGACTCAAGCTTCAGTGTGGGAAATTTAGGTTAGAGATTAAGAGGAACTTTCTGACTAGAAAAACTGGTGAATCTTCATCCTTGGAAGTTTTCAAGAGCAGGTTAGATAAACACTTAGCTCAAATTATTTAGTCAAGGAGAATTCTACATTGAGCAGGGTGCTAAACTAGATGACCTTGTCAGGTCCCTTGCAGCCTTACTTTCCTATGACCCTAAATCCCTTCTGGTTGAAGGGGTGCTGGAACCCAGGTCTCCGTTCTCCTGGTTGGGTGCCCTAACTATTCAGTTTTTGAGGATAAAACATTAAAAGTCCCTTCTCTGTTTAAAACCCACTAGTTACAAGTTCTTGTTAGGCAGAATGTTGTGACATAAATATACTTTTTATGTTTGAGAGACAGAACACATTTTGCTGCAAACCCAAACCTAACTATTGCTGCCTCTTTCTTTCTTTTACTAGACCACCTTGCCTGTGCTACAATGTATTCTTAGAATGCTCAGCTCCAAAAAGTATGCTTGAAAAAGGCTAACAGAGACCTGGTGGGATTAATCCCATGACTGGGCGGTACATATTGAGGGCTATAGATTGTACAGAAAGGACAGGTCGGGGAAGAAAGGGGGGGGGGGTTGCACTTTATGTCAGTGAGCAATATACATCAACCCTCATCAAGACAGAATCCGAGGCTGAGGAAGTAGAAGGATTGTGGGTTAGGCTACATGGGGGGCAAGGAGAAAGGGGGGCAAGGAGAAAGGGATTTGGTGGTAGGGGTCTGTTACAGACCCCCACACCAAGGGGAAGAAATAGATGCGAGGCTCCTGAGGCAACTCTCGGAGACCATAAAAGCTAAAGAGGCGGTAGTCATGGGGGACCTAAACTACCCGGACATCTGCTGGAAGACGCAGACAGCAAGGTCCCATCGCTCACGCAGGTTTCTAACTTGTGTACAGGACCTCCACCTGACACAGGAGGTGTATGGTCCCACTAGGGGGAATGCCATACTGGATCTGGTATTGGCAACGGGAGATGACATGATAGGGGACCTCCAAATCGGTAGCTATCTGGGAGACAGTGATCACCTTATGATAGAATTCAACATAAGACGGCGAGTGGGTAAGGTAACTAGTAGGGTGAAAGTGCTAGACTTTAGGAAAGCTGATCTCAATGCACTCAGGCGATTAGTCAAGGAAGCACTGCAGAGTAGGAGTTTTGATGGGATGGGTGCCCAAGAAGGGTGGCTGTGCCTAAAGGAAACGATCCTTTGGGCACAAAGCAAGACGATCCCCGAGCGAGGCAAAAGAGGGAAAGGGTCCAGGAGGCTTCCATGGCTGACCAGAGAAATCCAGGGCAGCCTAAGGGCCAAAAGGGGAGCACATAAAAAGTGGAAACAGGGTGAGATCACTAAAGATGAATATACCTCCTCTGCTCGTGCTTGTAGGGAGGCAGTTAGGCGGGCCAAAGCTACCATGGAGCTGAGGATGGCAACCCAAGTAAAGGACAACAAGAAATTGTTTTTTAGATATATTGGGAGTAAAAGGAAGGCCCAGGGAGGAATAGGACCCCTGCTAAATGGGCAGAAGCAATTGGTGACAGATAGAGGGGACAAGGCTGAACTCCTCAACGAGTTCTTTGCCTCAGTGTTCCTAAGCGAGGGGCACGACAAGTCTCTCACTGGGGTTGTAGAGAGGCAGCAGCAAGGCGCCAGACTTCCATGCGTAGATCCTGAGGTGGTGCAGAGTCATTTGGAAGAACTGGATGCCTTTAAGTCGGCAGGCCCGGATGGGCTCCATCCGAGGGTGCTGAAGGCACTGGCTGACGTCATTGCAGAGCCACTGGCGGGAATATTCGAATGCTCATGGCGCACAGGCCAAGTCCCGGAGGACTGGAAAAGGGCTAACGTGGTCCCCATTTTCAAAAAGGGGAGGAAGGAAGACCTGGGCAACTATAGGCCGGTCAGTCTCACCTCCATCCTTGGTAAAGTATTTGAAAAAATTATCAAGGCTCACATTTGTGAGAGCCCGGCAGGACAAATTATGCTGAGGGGAAACCAGCATGGGTTTGTGGCGGGCAGATCGTGCCTGACCAACCTAGTCTCTTTCTATGACCAGGTTACGAAACGCCTGGACACAGGAGGAGGGGTGGATGTCGTATACCTGGACTTCAGGAAGGCCTTCGATACGGTATCCCACCCCATACTGGTGAACAAATTAAGAGGCTGTGATGTGGATGACTGCACAGTTCGGTGGGTGGCGAATTGGCTAGAGGGTCGCACCCAAAGAGTCGTGGTAGATGGGTCGGTCTCGACCTGGAAGGGTGTGGGCAGTGGGGTCCCGCAGGGCTCGGTCCTTGGAGCGATACTCTTTAATGTCTTCATCAGTGACTTGGACGAGGGAGTCAAATGTACTCTGTCCAAGTTTGCAGATGACACAAAGCTATGGGGAGAAGTGGACACGCCGGAGGGCAGGGAACAGCTGCAGGCAGACCTGGATAGGCTAGACAAGTGGGCAGAAAACAACAGGATGCAGTTCAACAAGGAGAAATGCAAAGTGCTGCACCTAGGGAGGAAAAATGTCCAGCACACCTACAGCCTAGGGAATGACCTGCTGGGTGGCACGGAGGTGGAAAGGGATCTTGGAGTCCTAGTGGACTCCAAGTTGAACATGAGCCGGCAGTGTGACGAAGCCATCAGAAAAGCCAATGGCACTTTATCGTGCATCAGCAGATGCATGACAAATAGGTCCAGGGAGGTGATACTTCCCCTCTATAGGGCGTTGGTCAGACCGCAGTTGGAGTACTGCGTGCAATTCTGGGCGCCACATTTCAAGAAGGATGCGGATAACTTGGAGAGGGTACAGCGAAGGGCAACTCGTATGGTCAAGGGCCTGCAGACCAAGCCCTACGAGGAGAGACTAGAGAAACTGGACCTTTTCAGCCTCCGCAAGAGAAGGTTGAGAGGCGACCTTGTGGCTGCCTATAAGTTCATCACGGGGGCACAGAAGGGAATTGGTAAGGATTTATTCACCAAGGCGCCCCCGGGGGTTACAAGAAACAATGGCCACAAGCTAGCAGAGAGCAGATTTAGACTGGACATTAGGAAGAACTTCTTCACAGTTCGAGTGGCCAAGGTCTGGAACGGGCTCCCAAGGGAGGTGGTGCTCTCCCCTACCCTGGGGGTCTTCAAGAGGAGGTTAGACGAGTATCTAGCTGGGGTCATTTAGACCCAGCACTCTTTCCTGCTTATGCAGGGGGTCGGACTTGATGATCTATTGAGGTCCCTTCCGACCCTAACATCTATGAATCTATGAATCTATGAATCTATGAAAAAAGATGTGACAAGGATAAGGGTACCTTACGGTCTTGATCTTTTTGTCACTGTAATAGAATTCCTCCCTGGGGGTCTCACAAAGTGTGCACTGCAGCTGTGGCTGTCACCTTTCCCAAAGTGCTGCTGTTTGCCATTGCTCTAATGCACAACACCATTTCATCTCTTTTCAGGTATTTAGCACCTGCATGGCCTCCAGAAGACAACAGTACGTGCTTTGCACTAATTCAGAGTTATGCCCAGGTCCTGTGCAAAGGCATGGAGGCTTTTTCTTCCCTCTTCCCTTTGTACACGCACTGCTGAGACCACTGTTTGCTCTGTTAAGCACAACTATGAATTATGTTCCCATCTGGCGTAGCAGACTTGTTTCCACTTTCCTTGGGCAGCCTTCGAGGGCAGGGTGAAGAAAATACAGCTCTCCAGTCCTATGTGACCATTATGGTTTGGGAGAACAGGCCTAACCTTTGTTTGCTTGTTTTCTACACTATTTTTTTAAATGAATTCATATTTTTAAGGCTTTACATTGACAGCCCGGGGGATTGAAAGGCCTCTGTTTAGGCACAAATCAGGTACAGTATGGGAAGTGACAGTGGCAACTTCCCCACATGGTTCTGCCAGTGTGCCTCAGACCTGTCCTGGGTTGATCTCTGTTAGTGGCAAGGGTGTGTACCAGGCCTCCTCCCCATTTTGTCCTTGGCACCTGACAAAAGTGTAGGCTGTGGTAGGAGGATCTGCAAATAGTCAAGCCCTCAGGAGACTGGCTAGAGACCACCAAACTCACCTTATGTAGGGCTACTGAAGAGCCACTGGATTGTAATGATTTTTGGTTACTACAGATCTGAAGTAGTGAGTTGTTATGCTACGGATGTTAGGGTTAGGTCCTGAAAAAAAAATCATGTCCCATGCCTGGCCACCTTACTCCATGTTTGTAACTATAGTCACTTTCCACACCAAAATGTCAACATAACTGTCTTTTTCTGGTAGTATCTCCCATTTAGCCCCAGTACAGGCCCTGCACTCTTCTGCTGGGAATAATACAGATAGGATACCAAGGCAGCAGTCTTTGGCAGCTGCCCAGCATTTTTGCCTTGCTTTTCTGTCTTTATACTCAGTCCATTATTTGATATGCCATCTGTTACAAATTAGTAAACCCACTTCCTCTGGAAGATGACCAGCGGTATAGGAGATCAATGATTATGATTATAATAAAAGGTTGGTAAACTGTGAGAAATTATATGAGATAAGCACATTCCACATTATCTGCTCAATTTTCTTGATTTTAACATCATGCTGTGACTTGCCATACAAGGGTCAAGAGGTGGTTATTTTATTTTGTTTCACTTTTCCTGTTTCTGTTCCCAGTGTGTACCTGAAATGAGTTCAGCCCTTTGGTTAGCATTCAGAAAGAGTTTTCCAGTTTAGTCTTTATATAATGAATTGTTATAATACTCTGATGTTTTTCTTTTTTCTTTTCTTTTCTTTTCTTTTCTTTTCTTTTCTTTTCTTTTCTTTTCGTCTTCATCTTTGCAGTTACTTAAATGGTTGCAAATGAATTAGCATGAGGCATTAATACATCCATGTCTACCTACCTACTCATCCATGGGTGGATCCAGGATTTTGAAAAGCGGGGTAGCGCAATGCAAATAGCACAGTACTTCTTCATATATGACACAACACACATTTTTTTCCAGGTAAAAAGAAATTAGAAACTTTATAATATGTTAGGGGCCTAGGGCTATATTATTCATTTTAAGAGCAAAGCAAAAACAAATATAACTTCATTGGAATGTGCATTAATATTCTATATCATATATTATGTATAAAACCACAACAAATTTGGCAAAAAATTAAAATATGTTGTTTCCTTAGTTCTGTGGTCATTAGAATTAAATGTATATCTCTTTCAAGTTTATAAAACACAATCTAGCCTTCTTGAGTTTTTTAACAGTAGAAGCTACATTACGGAAATAGGAGCTACATCAAGAAGAGGAGTTACTAGCAAAATTGCTGAAGAAAGATTAGCTGGATTAGGAGAACAGCCTCAAAACCATTAAAAAGGAGAGAGGGTCATTAACACCATAAAATTAGGAGTTTAGGAAGAATCAGGTAAATTATAATGAGCCACAAAGTCAGTTGACTTCTTTACTGCTGTCTGAATAGAAATGTTGCTGCCACTGCCAGGCAGGTCTTTTTAAACTTTGGGTGGAGCAGGAATCAGAGGGGTGGAAATGTACCTGATTGAGCTCTTGTTGCTCTGTTTGGATCCAGCAGCTCTAGGTTATATGTACTCTGCTGGCTGCAGTGTAGTGTAGAGATACACCCCCTCAGCCCTCCCCGCCAAAAAACAAAACTCAGTATTTGCAACTATTTGCAGCTTCTGGGTTTATCTTGTGAACCATGTGTAAGTGTTTGCATACCAGCTGTGGCACCCTGGTTGAAAATCATTCATCTAACCTGTACTTAAGCTTCCATTGATTTCCAATAGCCCCAGTGCCGGATTATGACATGCTGAGGCCCTACACTATGTCCATCTTGAGAAGCCCCATACGATAAAAATAATCCAATGTATGTTTATTTTTGTTATATTAGAATGAAAATGTCCATATTTGGAGAGTCATTTTCCCATATCTCCTTTATCTCCTTTATTTACCAACTGATTATTATAAAACTTGATATTGAGTCAGAGTTTTTTTGTTATTTAGAGGCCCCTCATATTGTGAGGCCCTAAACTATAGTGTAAGTAGCTTAAGCCTAAATCCGGCACTGAATAGCCCCAGTAATGATGCACAAACACAGAAATGAGAAAACTGTCCTTGCCCAAGAGAGTTTAGAAGGAGCTGTCAGGTACCTGGGTTGATTTTTTTTTTTTTTTTGTGAATATCTAAGTGTTCTCTGTTTGTCACATGGACTATCCATTTGAATGTCAACATTAGTTACATTTATTTCTTGCAAATGTGAAAAACAATCAAGTCTGTGGTATTCCTCAAATAAATCTGCAGAATATATTTGCTTTTGGAGAAACAGCATACTTGAAAAGCAGGCAAGAAAGCTGAGCATGTTTTGTTCTTGTTGAAAAGTATATCCATAGCAGAAAGAATCTTGAAAACTTACATTATCTTCTGCCAACTACAAAAAGCAATGAGAAACAGAAAGAGAAATCCCTGCACTTTCACATGCCCACAATCAAGCCATTGAGCCTCTGTATGGATTCAGTGGTCCAGCCACATGGCTTCAGTGCTGCATTGAAACTGAGGAATTTGGCTCCCATGAGTTTAAACATTTAAGAGCTGAATAATTGTTTCCTTACCACAGCTGGTGTTGGAGGACTTCCCAGGTTCCCCTCTTCTATGCAACTCTCCTGTAGAATTTGGTCTACAATGGTGATCTTTCTATATGATCTTAAACCAACCAATGGAACTATTTAGCAGGGATATACTTCTCTATTACTTCCCATGGGATAATTTAGAAATTGTTTATAATGACTCCTGAGTTCTATTAAATCCAGTAAGATTTTATTTTAGGGTATTTCCTAGAGAAGCTTACTGGTTTCATTCCTATTAAATTGTACAGTATTTCCCATAAGGGAATTTCTGACCTAAAGTAAGTTACATTTCCTTTTCCACTGTCTGAGTGCATAGTCCTGACATGACTGGCAGAGGGGAAATGGGTCTCAGAGTTAAGGCACTGGATTAGTACTGAAGAAATCTGGGTACAAGTAGTGGCTGCACCACAGACCCTGAAGCAAGTCATGTAGGATGAAATCATCAAAATGGTTTAGCTTCCTTTAGATGTCCTTTAGGGATTCAAAGATAACCTACCATATAATGTTCTTCATAGTGCTGAGCTCTCCTGAAAAGTTGCCTACTTTTTTTTGATGGAACATGAACTCCTTTGAAATTGAAAGAGATTGATGTCATATATCTTGACTTCAAAAAAGCCCTCGATCTGGTATCCCATGACCACCTCTTGGTGAAACTGGCCAATTGTCACCTTGGGTCCACCACGATCCACTGGCTGGAAAATTGGCTCCGTGGTCAGACCCAGAGGGTAGTAATTGATGGAATTCACTCACCATGGTGTCCTGTGACCAGTGGAGTCCCCCAAGGCTCTGTCCTTGGACCCATACTGTTCAACTTCTTCATTAAGGATGTGGACACTGGAGTCAGAAGTGTACTGGCCATGTTCGCCGATGACACCAAACTTTGGGGCAAAGCATCCACACCAGAAGACAGGCGGGTGATCCAGGCTGACCTGGACAGGCTCAGCAAGTGGGCGGACGAGAATCTGATGGTGTTCAACGCCGATAAATGCAAGGTTCTCCACCTTGGGAAGAAAAACCCGCAGCATCCTTATAGGCTCAGCAGTGCTATGTTGGCTAGCACTATGGAAGAAAGAGACTTTGGGGTCATCATTGACCACAAGATGAACATGAGCCTGCAATGCGATGCTGTGGCTAGTAAAGCGACCAAAACGCTGGCTTGCATCCATAGATGCTTCTCAAGCAAATCCCGGGACGTCATTCTCCCCTTGTACTCGGCAGCTGGAGTACTGCATCCAGTTTTGGGCTCCACAATTCAAAAAGGATGTGGAGAAGCTTGAGAGAGTCCAGAGAAGAGCCACGCGCATGATCAGAGGTCAGGGAAGCAGACCCTACGATGAAAGGCTGAGAGCCCTGGGGCTCTTTAGCCTGGAAAAGCGCAGGCTCAGGGGTGATCTGATGGCCACCTACAAGTTTATCAGGGGTGACCACCAGTATCTGGGGGAACATTTGTTCACCAGAGCGCCCCTAGGGATGACGACTAGGTTGAACGGTCATAAACTACTACAAGACAGTTTCAGGCTGGACATAAGGAAGAATTTCTTTACTGTCCAAGCCCCCAAGGTCTGGAACAGCCTGCCAACGGAGGTGGTTCAAGCACCTACATTGAACACCTTCAAGAGCAAACTGGATGCTTATCTTGCTGGGAACCTATGACCCCAGCTGACTTCCTGCCCTTTGGGCAGGGGGCTGGACTCGATGATCTTCTGAGGTCCCTTCCAGCCCTAATGTCTATGAAATCTATGATATCTATGAAAAATCCTAACGTTAGTCTCCAAGAACCTCAGATTTCCAGCTAAATATGAGAATAACCTTTTCTGTCCCTTTATATCTCTTGTCTAGATAAACTCCGAGCTCCTGGAGATGGGAAATTTTTGTTACTTTACAGGGGTTGGCAGACCAGCCTGTTTTTAAAGTTGCCTTTCATAACATTAAAGTTGCAAGACTGTCTTTGGTACCATATCACTTTGTCAGAGTCTAACCACTGGGGATGAATTTTTCCATAATGGTTGCCTGCCTGAGGATGAAGTCTTTTTTTCTGGGAACAGTTTAGACCAAATGGTTGAGCCACTATGAGAATAATTCTAAAAAAATCTCACTGTCACCCATGTTAAAAAGAAAATTTCTGGTGACCTTTTATTTACAACCTCTAGTGTATCCATTCCTCAGAGCCATAACTTGGCATTTTGCAAGGTTTTGGCCCTTGGGGCAGAATGGACCTTTTGACTTCCACATGCAAATCCACATTAGTTTGATGAGGCTATAAATGTAACCTGGGTACACCCAAAGGTGTGCCCTATCCTCAATCGGATGGGATGGATAGGCAGGAGGGGATGCTGTGAGAGGGATACCGGAATTTAGGGTGGATCCCTATTTCCCCTATGGAGTTAGCCCAGGCCCAAAGTTCTTAACTATATACAATTTATTGAGTTTCAAATATTTATATATATAAAACTCTTTAAAATACATACGGGTATAGCTACAAATATACATACAATGGTCTGTTAGCAAGGGGAAGTCTGCCCCAGGGAAAGCATTCAGGTAAGAATCCATGCCCCAGACCCAGAAGAGGCGTGGATCCAGGGACAGTCAAGACAGCAAGTCTGTACCACAAGTAAGTTAGCTAATAAAGACATCCTTACAGAGCCCAGTATACAAAATTAATACACCCAACTATTTATAACACCAACAATGGCAATAGTTACCAAATAGGAAGCATAACTGTACCAGATATTAGACGCACCCTATTTGGGTTCCAACCACTTGGTCCCTCAATTGGGATAGGGTCTTCCCCCCTAGGCCCCTTGGGTGTTCTACAGAGCCCTCCCCAGTGTGTATTTGGGGTATCCTCCCCTCTGACCCTGGGGAGTGGAGGGTGTGTGGGGCCTTCCCCCCTGCCCACTCCTCCCAGGGTCTCTTGCCTGGGGGCACCTCCCCTGCAAGACCTGGGTTCCCAGTAACTCACGGTCCTTCCACTGGGGGCTGTCGAACTGGCCTCTGGATCCCCACACCATCTCAGGCCTCCTGGAGCTGTCAGCCTCGAGCTGGGGGCCTTTCCCTCTGGATCCTGTGCCCTACCCAGGGAGCTCCTATGGGAACTGAGCCCTCACTGGCTCCGGTTCCCCGGCCTCATGCTGGAGTTCTTTCCCCTGCCCAGGTCCTGCTTTGGGCACCAGGACTGTTTTAGTTTAATGTTGAGCCACACTGCAGGGCTCTGGCTATCCGGCCTAAAGCTGGGGGGAGGGAGGAAAGGGGGGATAACTTGAGCAGCCTCGAGCTGCTCTCAGGGTTGACTCTTCGTGTGCTGACCTGCGCACTTTGTGGGGCCCAAGCAGCCTTAAGCTGCTCCTAGGGCTGGCTCCCCATGTGCTGATCCATGAACCATCCCACCAAGCTGCTTTCAGGGTTCACAGGCTCAAGCTGTCTCGAACGGCTCCCAGAACCTGGGTGCCATGCGCTGATTTGCACACCTTTGAGGCTTAGGCAGGGTCCCAATGATGGCCTCTCCGGAGCTCCTTTCTCTTCACTGACCCTCGCTGCATCTCCCTTGTGTGGCTCATGCTGCTCCTTTTATTCCCTCAGGGGGCTCCACCTCCTGAAGTCCAGCAGACCTGCAGTTTGCAGGTCCCAATTAGGTCCAGGAGCTCCTCACCCCCTCCTTTTGGGGAAGGGGTGGCATCAGTTCCTCCCAACTCTTCCCTGATTGGTGGTTGAGCTCCAACAATTGGAATGAAGAATTCTCAGCTTGAGACGTGGCAGGGGCTCCAGCAGGTGAGTCTGCCACACCCTGAAAAACTGTAATTCCTCTATATCCAATTTAGACTTCTTAGATTTTAGCAGCTAAATTCCACAGAGATGGCACTCACACTGAGAATGATCCAACTTGGAGCTTAGTAGGTCCTTTCCTGTAAGTGCAGGTACCTGAACTCAGAGCAGGGGCCCTATTTCACTTCTGTTCTCAATGATTCCTTCTGATCCTTGCCTTACTGAGTTGGGCTCAGGGAGCTGCCTGATCTGAATGAAGATGGGACAAGAGCAAGACATGTGGGTATAGGGAGTAAGGATGGCAGATTTGCACAAGGAGAATGGGCAAATAGGGGATGGAATTTGGGACTGCAGACTGATGACGTACAAGGGGAAAATGGGCCTGAGAATTTGGATGGGGTAGAGTCTGGGACTGGAAACAGAGTTGATTGAACTCAGAATAGAAATGAGATGATGGGACTGGCTGAATAAGGAGAAATAGACTGTGAAGCAGTGGGGCAGAAAAAAAAGTGAGGGGAGGAGAAATTGATTGGAAAAAAAATGTCATGACAGGGTAAAACTGAGATCAGTTGGGAAAAGAGATTGTGTCAAGGACTTGGGATGGAGTATCACGTTGGATGAAGAAAGGATGTCATAAAGAAGGGGGAAAGCATCTTTTCTCCCTTGCTGCAGAGAGGAGGATGCGAACCAAGGACTTGAAGCTGCAGCAAAGTAAATTTAGACTGGATATCTAGAAACATTTCTTCACTGTTAAAATAGTGAGGCACTGGAATAGACCGCCAAGGCAAGTTGTGGATTCTCCATCACTAGAGGTGTTCAAGAAGAGGGTGAACAGCCATTGTTTGGGGATGATCTATGCGTAACTATGCCTATGTTTTTGCATGGGCATTTTCCGTGACTGTGGGCTTCTTTGGTCACTCCACCCCATCCCTTTTTTTCTACTATTTGTGTCAGGGAGTTTTTAAGTCCCCACAGAAGCATTGGGTGCTGGCGACAGCTAAGGCTGGCGACTTCAACTGGGGTGTGCCAAATCAACTGCTACGAGCAAAGCCAGAGTTTTCTGGCTAGAGGCTTTTGCCCCTCTGCTCAGGGTCAGACCAATCACCATATTTGGGGTCAGGAAGAAATTTTACCCTATGGGCAAACTGATATGGACTGTGGGGGGGTTTTGCCTTCTTCCTGGGACTTCTTGAGTGTATATTGACAACATAGAGGCAGGACATTAGTTGCTGTGGTTCCCCTGCCTTACATGTGGGAGGTTAGAGTGTTGGATCTATTGTGTGTCCGAGTTGATAGTTAATATCTCAACTGCATCTCTCAGCAAGTGTTGTGAAAATCAACTTATTAATGTTTGCGAAGTGTTCGGCGAGTAGAATGATGAATGCTACAGACATCCCCCTGCAGAAATAAAGAATGCTGTCTTCAGGGTTTAAATAGTGTGCAGTAAATGAGGTCTATGACCATACATGGAACAAGGACAAGAAAACAAAATATTGAACAGCTGCTCCTTAAACAAGCATCATCCATCCTGTGCACTGAATAAGGCAGTGGGGAAAAACAGTATGCGATCACATATTAAGGGGTGTATAATAATGCACAAGAGGGTTGAATTAAAATTGCACAACCTTAATTCTGGTATTTCCTAACTTCTGAGTGCTTGACTTAAGTAACCTTAATAATGCTTTGTTCGAGTAGTTTTCTGTAATGCATATAGACAGTGCCTAGAATAGTGAAACCTCCAAGCACTAACTGAATTTTACAACTACTAACAACAAACGGCTCACTGTTCGGACTGCCTATACTACGGAGATATTTGTAGGATGTCACAGACCTGTAGAGTTCAGGGGAGAGCTGTTAACTATAGGATCATTCCGTTAATAAGGAAGATAGAGTGGGATTTTTTCCTTTACTCAACCTTCAGTAAGGAATCCTCTGTCAGTTTTATTAGGAGATAATAAACAACATTCCTTCACTTGGCTCCTGAAACATAACCAAGGGGAGTGCAAAAGTGACACTGTGCCTTTCTTTTTCAATTTAATCTGAAGGCATTTTTGGAACACAAGTTGATAACCAACGCCACTAATCCACGTGTCCTCCACAACACAGCTTGATGGGGGGAAAAAAAAAGGTTTTCTAAAACCTTGTGCATGAAACATTCTGTACAAATGCTTTTTTCCTTCTCTATGGCAAAAGGCCTTTTAAGTGAAATGACAGCCAACTGCCTCATTGTTCTTCAATGATATTAATGCTTTTCTTTTGTGTCAGGGAGCCAGAAATATGTTGATTTCTCTCTCTCTCCCCCCCCTCCCCATGTACACTTACAAGCCAAGGCTGAAATATTTCAGCAATGCTGTATTGAAAACCATGCTTTCCAGCCTCAGGATGCAACACTTTCCAAAATTACTGAGCAAAAAGAAAATATGTCATGGGCTCTGAAAGGCTTCAGTGAACAATGCTTAGGAAACTGCCCAATATTCACCTAAAAGAGTCTGCAAAAAAAAAAAAAAGAAGAAAAGCAATCATTCAAGCCATCAGGGTGCAGACAAACACACTTTCGCCTCTGAACAAGCAGTGCTCCTGGAAACTGTTGTAATCAAACCTCAGTTCTGAATGTTGCCCAGAAATAATACACTCTCTGTGCTCCTTACCCGCAACCTCATTGCTCTCTCTTTATCTTTTTTTTGTGTATGTAAAGGATCTGGTGGATGCTATGATGCCTTTTACGTTACTCCCTCTGTAGTTTAAACTAGTGGCAGAGAGAGCTAATCAATCAATCAGCACAAGATCGGGAGGAGAAGCGGGAGGTCGGGCTAGCGAGGGAAAGAGAGGAGTGAAGGGTGGGGGTGGATAAGCTTGAAGGGAAGGGAAGAGCTTGGGGAGGTTCACACATCACCCCGCTCAGGGGCAGTGCCCAGCGGGGCCAAGCCCAACTCCTGGGGTTGATCCATGATATGGAGGAAAGGGACAGGGTTTGAGGGTGCCTTTCTTGCTTACTTTCTTTCTCTCTCTCTCTTTTTTTTTTTGTTCTTTCTCTCTTTTTTTTTGTTCCTTCTCTCTCTCTTTCTTCTTTCTTTCTCTTTTTTCTGTCTTCTTTCTTTCCTCTTTTCTTTCTCTCTCTTTTTCTGCCCTCTCTCTCTCTTTCTGTCTTCTTTCCTTTCTTTCTCTCTTTTTCTGTCTCCTCTCTCTCTCTTTCTCTGTTTCCTGTCTTGCTTGCTTGCTTTCTCTTCCTTTCCTTCTTTCGTGCTCTCTCTCCCTCTCTTTCTCCCCGCTCCCATGCTCGGCACCTTCGGCTTGCTTTGCCCGTGGCAGCGGCGCGCCGGCCGAGCAGGAAGGGAGGCCGAGGGCGCGGGGAGAGGCGGCGGAGGCGGCGCCCTGCCCGGCACATCTCTTGCGGCTCAACAAGTGGCGAGCGCGCATCCCTCCCGGTGGGCAGTGTCCAGGGCCGGGAAGAGAGTGCGCCCCCTCCCCAGCCCCACACTTTAGGGGGTGGGGAGAGAAAAGAAAAAAGCCAAAGGACCTCCCAGCAGGGGAGGTTTGAAAAGCAGCCAGAGGAGGGTGGGGAGCGAGATCCCAAGGACATTCCTCCTGTCTCCTCCTCCTCTGCTGCCAGGAGCGACTGTGCGGCCGCCCCAGCCCCGGATCAGGATGCTGGTGCCGCTGCTGCTGCTGCTGCTGGCGGAGCTGCTGGTGCCGGCGCCTGCTCAGAAGCTGTCGGCGCTCACGGTAAGGCCGGCTCCCTCCTCCGCGCCTCGCCCTTGCCATCTGCTGCCCCCCTGCCCGTGCCAGGGCTGCGCAAGGCTCTGGGTTTGCACCAGGCTGGGGGCATCTGGGCTGGCAACGCTGCAGGCTGTGTGGGCAGGAGACGCCCCTCCATTCATCCATCCCTCCATCCCATCCGTGCATCCACCTGATCCGCTGCCCGCCTTGGTCCTGTCCATGTGGAGGTGACACACGGGCTTGGGAGATGCTGGCTTGCTGAGATGCCCGCACCTGGCATCGCTTCTCACTGCAGCCACCAGTCCTTGCCCCCTGTCTGATCTGGCTGAGGACTGGCCGATCCCCTGTGCATTTCCCTAGAGGGAGTGGAAACAGAGACCTGGACCCCTGCTTTTGGGTGCCCCCCCCCCCCCCAACACACACCCTCCCACACACACTTTTCTTCCCCTTTGACAGACCTTCCTGTCAAAAGATCTGGCAGACGTGACTTAACCTAACTTGGCTCAACACACTTTGCATCTGTACTGGCCCCACCTGTGTGAGGAGCCGCAGACAGGGAGACCTCATCTGGAGAAATTAAAGAAGAAAGGCGATAGTGAGGTTGCCAGTGGCAGAGAGGGCTCAGGAAACTGATTCCGACTGTCCCGGGGAGCCTCAAGAGAATCCAGCATTTAAGTCCAGCTGTCACCCAGGGGTACCTATAGGTTGCATTTGTTGCAGGGCTAATTGCTTCCCCTTTGTGTGGCATGTGCTAGGTGAAGTGAAGCTGCTCAAATGTGTTTTCTGAGACCAGCAACAGTGACAGGAAAGAAAGTTACCCTCTTCTCTCCCCTCCCCTCAACCTTAATTGCTTGCTGTATCCACTTACATGGCAAGCTCTGCAAAGGCTTGTTTCATTTGTGCATGTTGGACAACACCAAGAACATTGGGAGTACTAAATACAGTGTGTATGTGTGTATGTGAGTGTGTGTGTGTGTGCATGCGTGCGCATGTGCATGCATGCGCATTTATGTACAGGGATATATATATATAGAGAGAGAGAGAGAGATATGTGTGTGTGTATATATAGAGAGAGAGATAGAGATATAGATATATAGCTATATATACACATAAACACACAGACACACACACGTATGTATGTATACTGTATATATATATATACATGTATGTATTCAGAATATATACTGTATATCTATATACTGAATACATATATGTACACTATATGTTCATGTGTCTGTGGGTATATATGTCTGTGTGTGCGTGTATACACATATGTGGATATACTTATATACACAAATGAATGTAAATGTGTGTATATATATGTATGTATATATGTATATAAATACACCAGCCATTTACATTTCCCAAGGAGAAGGATGAGCTCTTGCTGTTAAGTGGAAGTTTACTGTGTGTCTCTACAGATTTTTGGGCTCATATTCCTGTTCTTATTTTCCTTCAGCATAATAAAGCTGCACTGAGGGCTGCTACAGCCCTCTTTGGCTATGCCAGAGCCCCGGATGCTAAACACGGGGCTATGTGCTGGGATGGGTGAGCCAATTCATTAGGATTGCTAAATAAGCCATAACCACTTCTCTAGCCAAGACCTGAGGTTTGCAGCTAATAGCTTGGTTCAGTTTTCTTGTAGAGCTTGCAGTGTTTGCAAAACTATAATTAATGCAATCTGTGGAAAAAAAACATTTTCCTTAAATGTGTTTTTAAACAAGTGGTTGAGTAAACGTACAGGGCAGTGAGCACCTCTTTTCAAGCTGTTTTTAAGTGTTTTGGTGAGGAATGTACCCTTTGGAGGTTTCTTATACTAAAGTTTAAGGCAGTTGCAAAGTGAGATTTATTCTATTTTTATCATAGTCCTTCACCACATGGGTGTTTCTATAGGATAATAAATGATACACAGCGATATTTTGTAGGGTGGCTGGCTTGCTCATACCTGAAATTCTTCAGAAGGGGTCCTGTTTCCCTGCCTGTTTTCTTGGAAATTATTTGTAGATTAGAAGCTGCTAACTGAAAACCTTACGGGAATCAGTTCATCCCAGGAATTTTATAGCGTGTGACTTTTGCAAGCACAGAACTCATGAAGTCAAGTGGATTTTATCATTTTTACTCTTGTAAGTGCAGTAGCCCAACTTGAAAAGTCTGATTGAAAGCACTCTTGGATGGCTATAGGACTGTTTTTTAAATACTGGTGTTACTTTAGTGCAAGGTTAATTTTATCCTTGAAATCCTAGTTTGTGTTCACAGTCATATTGGAAGAAATTTGTGATGGTAAGTTCCGTATGCAGGGAGAGTGAGAATCAAATACTTGATATTTTGTTTCTTCAGTTGCTTACAAGTGTTTTAAACATTAGTGGAGAAACAGTTTATTCATCTTTATGCTTCTATGTTTTCTGTGTAATGATGGCTTCTATTTTAAATAGCACCTTTCATCCTTTTACCATCCCAAACCAGTTATGTATGTTCCCACTTGAAAATGTAGATGTTTCTTGTACTGTGGAAGATAGCCAGCATGCTGCACAAAAGTGAAGGAGGGGAAAGTGTGGCCAAGGGAACACACCTGTCTTACAATAAGAAATGCTGAGGTGCATGTCCATGCAGGTCAAACATGACTGGTTTTATCTGAAAGATGTTCCTTTCTCAAATAGTATGTATGGCACACGGTTTATCTGCTTTAGACAAATGGAGAATTGAATCTATTGCATTTGAACCTGTGCTTCCAAAAAGGCATTCATGTTTGAACATTGAATCACACACCTGGTCTGAAACAGAACTTTTCAGCACTGGGAGATCACCTTGATGTAGCTTCAACTGAACTCACTATTAATGTAGGCAGAGTGAATTTAAGCCCTCTGCAAATGTATAGTCATCAAATATCCGGCCAAACGTGTAGCTATCTACATTAGAAACCTCAATTCCATAAAATGGGCAACACAGATGTGGATACCTATAGTCTGAGTAAAAGAAGTCTTGTAATGTTTCCCAAGAAAATAAACCTTAGCTCTTGAGTCTGGATATTATGAGGGAGGTTTATTGCCCCAAACTAACGGAGCACATTCCTCATTCAAATGGAAAATAAAGCGTAGCAACAACAAGCAGCACAATAATAAATTATTCTGTATTCATCCTACAGACATTTTCCTATTAATTTAGAAAATGTATAACAAATAGAGCTTTCTCGTGTGACTCCCCCCTCAGAAATGATAATGGGTATTATATATGCTTAACAGGGGAAGGATAGAAGCCAATCTAAGGTTATGGGAAGAATTGGCGCACAGCTTTTCACTTGGTCCATCATTCTCTAATGCTGGGTTACCTTTCCCAGGCAAGGAACACTCTTTATCTATGTGACAACTTGGGTGGGAAAATAACTGATGAAGGCAAATATTTTCACAAGTTGACACAAATTAAAGGTGTGTTCATTTTTGCACTGTGGAGCAGGGTTTCAAAAGGAGTTCAGCATCAACAACTGCATATGAATTCACTGGGAGCTTTTGGGGCATAAGCTGAAGGTGTCTCAGATTGGCCATTCAAAAATTAAGGTTTTTAGAATGAGGGGAGAGTTCTGAAAATGTGCCATGGAGGAGTCACTTGTCCTCATTCAGGTTTTGAATAGTCCTAGATTCAGAAGTTAAAACCACCAAGTCTCAGTTTTATCTTTTTGGTCCAACTGAACAGGAGTTCTGGGCTGTTTTGACTGACTACCCTACTAGTGCTAGAGGCAGAGTAAGAGCTTACTTTCAGAGAAGATGCTCTATTGTGTGTAGTCCAGGCTTCCAGTTAATTAAAATATATCTTAAAAATCAATTTTCCTTGGTGAAACCCCACCCCTGACTTTAATTATAAGGGAAAAACATGTTACCAAAACCTCAAAGTCACAACATTCTAGAGGTTCCACACAAGTAACAGCTCCGTCTTGCTCTCTAGTTTGTAGTAATCAACCTCATTTGAGGCTAGCAGAGCTACAGCTGGCTTGTTGGGTTTGAGTTAGTGAGTTGCTTCCTACTGCCAACAGCCGCACTGATTTCTGCAGTGTTCAAGACCCAAAGACCCCTCAAACAATGCATTCCAAGTTACAATCTGGCCTGAAAAATCATTTCAAGGTTGCTTCTGAACCCTCACCTTGGTGGAGCAGCATTTTGCAATGCCAGGCAACCATGAATAAAACAGAGGAAAATTTTATATGATGCTCAAATGATGAATTACTGGCTGTGCCATTGGCTTGTGGGGAGATGGAGGAGGGAGGTTTTAAAAAAAATACTGGCAACACGGCAAAACTTTCCATTTGGGTGAGGTGCGATGGGAGCAGTCTCAGAAGGAAAGATGTGATTTTAAGGGAACCATGGGGTAAGAAACTCCTAGATTTGGAACCCAACACTAATATACAACATCCTTACCTTCCAGTGGGAACGAAGTACTTAATTATGGCTTGGAAACACTTATGTGGGATAGCAGATAAAACTCCACAGCACTTAGGAGTCATCAGTGGCATAGTTTTGTAGTGTATTATCTTTGTTTGGGCAAATCATATTTCTTACCACAAATCTTGTGTATACATCCTCAGTGGAATACATTTTTAGAAGATAGAATTGAGCTATGTTGGTGTATTTTGAATAAGGGCAGTTTCATGGGTGAGTCTTGATACTTTTATTTTGAAATGCAAAGCTGTAAGTACCCTCATTCTATACCTATGCTAAGTAACACCAAGGTTAGTGCACTTATTCTTCAGGAGGAAGCATGAAGGAAGCATTTCTACTAAATGTGTGGAACTCTCAGGGCAGTTTTTATCTTAGCTTCAGTTCTGTGTGGGTGTGTATTTAACAACAGGATGCAAACATTTCTTATTTTAAAATATTTGCATTTATTACTTATCATGTAGCACAAATATTTAATTTTATTCCCCAAAGCCTTGCAGAAACACATTCGTCTTTTGATCTAATACTGATTAGGTACTAGTAAAATAGAAAATTCTCTCTCTCTCCCTCTTTGTGTCTGGAGAAATCCCTTATCGAAACAAACACCTCGGCCTGTTAAAAGTTCCTTTCATCAGTTGCTGAATATTTCAGGGAACAATTGTTTTCTTTTTCTCACTTGGCACATGCTTTGTGAGTATTCAATAGCATTTAATGCCCTGGATAGGTTCCACAATGCTCGCCAGTATAAGATGGACCACTAAGGTAGTTCAGTAGAGGGAAGCTAAACACAATCAAAGCTTTCCCAGTTAGGGACCCATTTGGATGGCGCCTACAAACCCAAACATTTGGAAAAGTTACTTTAATTGTGATTCAAAACCAAGACCATAAATAAAACTATAAGTGGCTCCAGATCCTAACAGCATTGTTACAGCAAATGGGCATCGGTGCAACAAAGGGTACATCAGCCCTGAAAATAAAACACTCTCAACAATGCTTCCCTACAATAAACTTTCAAGGCACCTCTCATTTTATAAAATGACAGGGTTATTATTAAGAGTCAGTGGAACTTTTGATTGGGACTTAAAAGTAATATTTATGCATGCAGCCAACATAAACTGTACCATATAATGTGAAATGCATAGTATGGATGTCAGGTTAACTGCACACAAGGAGTGTTTTAAACCTGAAAGCAGAAGGGGAAAAATACTAAAGAAAGTCATGCATAAAAAAAGACTTGTCAAAGAGCTCTGGGGCCTTCATGGTTCTTTCATTCCTTCCCCATTTCCTGGTCACTGTATCAAGGAGCCATAGTATCAGTGTAAACTTCTTAAAAATGGGAAACTTTCAAGGTTTGGCACTTTTTGGAGAAGCATCCAAATTTTAGACACATATACAGAGGTTATCTGAACCTCATTGGTTAGAAATCAGGCTAGAAATCTCTTCAAGGTCTGGCTCATTTGTAACTTTGCTAGTGTTTCCAGGAGTTTGCCTAGGGCACTATTACCACAAAAGCAGCCATTTTCATGGTATTTTGGTACTTCTATTTCCTGTCATTTCCTGAGACCAGGAAATTAAAAACCAAGCAAATGGGGGCCACGATCAAGATCCCGATTTTTGAAACTACAAATAAAGGTCTCAGTTTGGCTCATGGGGAATTGATTCTTACTTGATCTAGTTGATGTGTTCTGGCAGAGCTTTGTGGAGGACACTACACTGGAGTACAAAGAATTTAGAGATCATGAAATTTGGCTTGTTCTGATTAGGAACAAAACCGAAAATTTTATAATTCTCTGCAAAAGAAACTTCAGAAAAGAAGTTTTGCATTCATTAAAATGTTTTGCTCTGATTCAGACTGCTACAAATTCTTAAACATCATTTCAAAGTTAAAAGTTAAAATGTTTCATTTCCGAGATAGTATAATTGGGTATTTTTGACTTTCTTAAAATTTTCACTTTAGCTTTCTTCCGAAATGAAATGTAGTGAAATGGATCACCTTGGTTCTGATGGACTTGCATATTCCAAAACAATATAGCTCTTTTGAAATGTCTCTATCTAGCTCTTAACCATTCCCTTTCATTTTTCCTGTATCAATGAAACACCTTGCGAACAACACCCTCAGAAAAGAACAGGTGTCTAAGAAATGCATGTAATCTGTTATATGGTGACATGATATGATATAATGTATATATATATGAAAAGACAATGGGAAAGGGCTGAAGATGCAGCAAAAGTTTAAAAAACACCTGTGCACATTACAGTTCAGCAAATACCTATGGCTCTCATTGCACTTTTTAGGAGAAAGGAATTGACGGACTACATTGAATCTATTATACCATCTCTAGCAGCACAGCTTTTTCTCAATTGTTTCCATCTCAGTCAGGATGCCTTGCCTACACAGGAACATCTGTAACCCATGGTGAAACTGCACCAGTACCAGTCTCAGGGGTAAAAAGCTGAATGGTATCCATAATTCATCAGTGGGTTAAGTGTTTTATGTGACATGATCATCTACCTGCTTGGTACTGGACTGAATTTTCTGACATGACAGCCCCAAAGAGCTTCAGAGAATTACATGGAATTACTAGGATAGTTTCCTAGAGGCACAAGGGATATATGCATTCCAAAATGTTAGTTACCTTTTGCAGAACAGATTGTTTTTCTTCCTCCTTGTTCTTCTTCTTCTTGCAGATGTAAGTTCAAGTAAATAAACTGGCTTCACTTAAAGCTAACTTTTTCACGATCATTTTCTTGGTTTTCAGAGATGACCAGTAGATATATCATTAAGCTGAGGAAAACCCAAGGTGGTAAACAGTGGGCATGTCTACACATGTATTGCTGGAATTACTGTAAATTAAGTTTAGTACCTGTAATAAAAAGTACTAACTTAATGGGTGTGCCTACACATGCATTTTTGCTGGCTTAAATTTATTGCACAGTAAGAGAGAATAGGCCAGTGTCTACACATACAGGCATTAAAACACATTAACACTGTGTGTGGACTAAAGGTAGTTCCAAGTCAGTCCACACACTGTTACTGCACAGTAACTAATTGGGTATAAATTTGATATCTGCATAACACAGGTATCAAATTTATGCTCAAGTTGATGTAAGTCATCATATTACCTGTGCAGTACTGTAGACATGCCCATACAGTGCAGTAATTTTGGTCACTTTGCAGTAAATGCACGTAAGTAGACATGCCCAATGTGTGATAATCAGCACTACTGTGCAAGTAGTGCTAGCGTACTTTTTTAAAGTGATGCTAATATTCAATAGGCAAATTCTATTGTACATTAGCAGTTAGCATGGCTTTCACTGTGACATGTTGATGCGCAGTAGAATTAGTCTACTGTGCACTTAGCCTCTCATGTAGATGTGCCCAGTATGTCAAAGAATCACTGCTGGGACCAAAAGGTGATCCACTCCAACCTGCTCCCTTGCTTTTCTAGTGGATTGCCCCAAAATTCACTCAAGAATATTTACATATTCTAATCTCAACTTTTTCTCCCTTTGCCCCATGCTTGGCTTGCTTTCCATGCTTGCTCCAAGATGCCTGGTTCTATCATCTTGTGAAACATTAAGACACATTACCTTGAAAATATGTTGAGACTGATCACATTTTCTTCTGGTATTTGGCTGTTTTAGATTATACAAAACAGAACAGTTGGAGTTGTTTCCTCTGGCATTGCTAAACCAACAACGGTGAATACTAGGGAGGGTATGGTCGGGGAGAGATCACTCTAGATGTACCCTGTTCACATGCTCTCCCTCTAAAGCATCTGCTCCTGCCACTGTCTGAGACAGCATACTGAACTAAATGTACCACTGGTCTGGCCCGCTATAGTCCTTGTGTTTTTAAGTTAATTTTTAGACAGTATATAGGCAACTTGCAGCCTGTTTTACACCATAAAGCAGTTAACTACTATGTGTGAAACAAAAATACAAACCAAACCCTCCCCCCCCAAAAAAACCCCAAAACAAAAAACAAACAAAAAAACCCCCCAACCTAAAACTCCAGAGAGGAACCATCTACTGATCTAGTGCTTGGACAAGACTCTTGCCTGTATTGCTCTATTTCTACTCTATTGTGGGAGTGTATTGTGTTTTACAGATGATTAGGAGACTCAAGAGAGAACTTGCAGTTTGTTCTACACTGAACATTTCTTATGATCAGTTCTTGTGTATGTTTGCAGCTACCTCAAAGGAAGACTCAATAAGCAATAGTGATGGAAGAAGTCCTCTATATAGTTTTCTCTTTGAACATGACAACCATAAATTATTTAAATAAAGAGAATGGTGTTTCTGCAGGGATCCTTATGATCTGTAAGCCACAATCACAGAGGGACTGGGATGGATCTATGAACTGGGGTCAAAGTAACAAGTTGCAGCAAAAAGACACTGCAGGCTGAGGCCATGCATGGATGTAATTTTGGGAGGGATATCAGTGACTTGGTGTCCTTGTCTCCATCTTAATCTTTTCTGGGAGAGGGAATTAAACAGGGAGAGATGCGGGGTATTGGTGAATAGAAGAATCTGCCTGGGGGTCTACAACATTTTAAGGGAAGAAGGAAAGAGCAACATTCTGGAGGATTCACAAACCATTTGACCTAATCCATCTATGCAGCCCTTTATCCAGGGCACAGGTATTGATCAGAGAGCTGAGAAGGCACACATAAGCTGATGTAGTCAATGCCATGTTATCTAGACTACAAGATTTAAATATTCAGTTAGTTACATCCTGAAAAGGAGCCTGAATTAGAATTAACAGTCTAATTTAAAATAATTGTAGTTAAAAAAGTTCCTGCATTTTAAAGTTGTTTTCATAAGCATTGTACAAACTGAACTATGCTTTGGCTGCCTGTCTTCCCTACTTTAATATAAATACATCTGTTTTCTTTTTTGAAATGTGAATATAAATTTAGTACCCTTGAAAGTAAAAGATAGTATTAAAGCCAAGAACAGCCAGAGAAGAGGGACTGTACAATGTCACTGCATTGCTTTGACAGTGCACTGAAATCCTTACTCATTACACCCCTGCAATCCAAGCCTCCAGCATCAGAGGTTGACAAATATATTTATTTGTATAGTAATGTGTACTAACAATTACTTATGACTTCAGATAAAAACCTTGAAAATAAGATAACCTGGGCCCCTGGTTTCTGAGAAATTTTATTTGGTCAAGTACTGCCCTGATGAGCCTTTTGTGTGGCCCTTTTGCAATCAGTGGCACTGCACGGCGTTGGTCAAGGCAGAGAATACCTATTAGAAGGACTGGCATATGAGTTCATGCATGAGTATGTGCACACAAATCATGGTTTTGATCCCATGTTATGTTAAAATTGACAACCTTTTGTCAAATTATTTGATGAAAACAATCTAGTCCCCAGTCCTGATGACAGCACCCTGTAGTAGAATATAAGCCACATTATAAAAAAAACACTTTTTGAAATCCCCACGTGTGTATTTGTTACCTTAATTATTTCTGCTTTATTTGATGGGATTTCTTTGTGGATGTAGATATCAAAGAGTTTCCAAATGCAAGATAAATTTCCAGTGAAGTGTAATTCGTGGAGACATTCTTACAGTCAGCATGCCACATCACCCCTTCTTCTCTTAGATTTACTCCCTTTCTATCACCCCTTCTATCACCCTTTCTATCACCCCCTCTTCTCTTCTCTTCTTTTCTCTTCTCTTCTCTTCCTATCACCCCTTCTTCTCTTAGATTCTCTCTATAGCCAGGTAGTATCACTCACCCAAAAGATAGGTAGCTCCTTTGTAGAGGAGACCCATGACATGTCAAGTATCTGCCACTGGAGGGAGCCCAAGAACAACATGATCTGCTCAGTCATCTGGGGAGGGGGAGGCCCGTGGTACAGTATTCCCCTCTCAGCCATACGCATCCTAGAGAGTAATCCTAGTTATGTGACCCTCAGTTCCTAGCACTGCCTCTTGATCTGCCCTCCAGTAGGACCCAAAATGATGGACACAAGAGAGACAGCACTGAAGGAATCATTAAAGGTTGTAATAGATTACTGCTAACATGAATGACATTAATAAGTGTAAGGTAATGGCAGGCTGGCTTGGAGTAAAAGAGAACTGTCTTCAATAAAAACTTATCCTTTGTATTAGATCACATTGAGGTGTTCACCCTGCTGAGGAGATGTTTGTCTGGCTCTTAAGATGTTTTATTGCCTATGTCAATAGGAATTCATTTTGAAGCATTTAGTTACAGGGCTTCTATTGAGCAAGATAAAACAAAGTGGACAACTTATTTTCCACACTGCCTTTAATAGGATTATGTTTCAAACAGCATCCTCTCAGGAAGGCAGCTTTCAAGCATGTCAAATTTTTTGATGGATTTCAGCCTGAGTGGATTTAGTTGCAAATCTGAACTTTGCACAAGAGGTTTTATCTTTCCATCATGTTTCCTCCTTGAAAAGCTTCATAAATTACATTTCTGAAAGAAATGAAATGATTTTGTCTGTGAAAGGGGTGTTCATTGGAAAATTGTTTCACTATTTAAATTTCCCTTTCCAGTTTTGGAAAAGCTTTTGAAACAGTGGTTCTCTACTCATCTAATGATGGAATTTCATCAGTTAATGATAAATTCATAGGGCTTAGACACATTGATGGTGGTATTTCTTCAAAAGGAGAAAGACAAAATTTCCTGCACTGAATTTCCCATTGCTCTGCACCTTGTGCAGTCATTTACATGAGTTCTGAATAGGCTTAATGCATTATCTTTCTGATGTTTCAGCATTTTATGCCCACTTGGATATGCTCCACTTGGAACACATGACCACGCAAGGTGCAGATCTGGCTCTTTAATACTGAACAGCATAAACAGAACTGACACCAAGATGCTGTGTTTTGAATCTTTCAGTTTGAAATTGCTCTGTGTGTCCATATGGCTGAATATAGACTTGGAGAACCTACATTGGGAAGTTTTCATGGTTCTCCTGGACTTGTAGAATAAGTAGAAGTCAGAAGACATGGAGCCCTGGGGGAAAATCTGTAGAGGAGAGCCGGCCAGAGACTCCATCCAGTAGGAGCAGGTACAGAAGGGCCCAAAGCAGAGACACTTACAAAAAGAGTATTTTGTACATTTTTGGCTTGACTTTCCCCCCACCTTATTTCTTCCTTCTTCCTCCCTTTTTCTCACAACCTCTTTGCCTCCAATTGAAACCTATTCTTCTTACTGTGTTTTCCCCATCAACCTTCTTTCCTTCTCATTCTTTTTTTTCACTTTGCTTGTGCTTTATATCCTTTCTGCTACCACATCTTGTTTATATCTGGATTGTAAACTCTTTTAGGCAGAGTCTGTCTAATCCTCTCTAGGTTTATACAGTGCCTGGCAGTGCAGTGCATCCCCAGTCTTTGTTGGTCATTAGGACTAGTGTAATAAATATGAATAATAACTTGCATAGTGCCTGCTATCAGTTAAATATAAAAGGGGTAGGTTATCCATTCAGGCTAAGTAAACCTTACAGTGGAAATCACACACCATTTCTTAAAGTGCTCTACCCTCTATTTATTCAGTCCTTATTCTAACAAACTAGTATTAACTTAACTGGTTTGACTGAGGGAACTCTAAGTAACTCTTATGGTCTCATGATCTGGCCAAAAGACCACATGAGAGAATCATCACTGTGCAGATCACTGGTTCATCCAAGACCTTTGCTCTAATAAAGTCACATTTGGGACTTAAAGGAGACCTGTGGAGTGCATAAGTCCTCAGGTAGCTCCTCTGCATAGGAGATTAAAATGTATGCCTTTGGAATTCCCTGGCGTTTAAGAGCCTGCTATCTCAGACTGATTACTGCATGGATGTTGTCTATCCAACCTTTGTGAAATGGGTCAGATACTGTTAAGAAATACATTTTTTGTTCATACAAGTAATGCTGGGTTTCAAACCAATGTTTGCCATCCTCTGTTATGCCAGCTGCTAATAGAAATGCAAGATGGTCACCACCCCACAGTCCCAAGCAATGGTTTCTAAGTAAAATTTAAGTATGCTAGGGGTATAGCTACCCAAATACATTATTGCAAGGTAAATTAGAGTGTGAATTGATGGCATATCAGCTATTCTGCAGTAGCTACATATTAGGGGTGTGCAAAATGGGCTGTATGTGATTTGGATTTGGATTTGGCCAGAATCACAGACAGTGATTCAATTTGTTGATTTGGATCACTGTCCCAATTTGATTTGGCTGAATCTGAATCTGAAGAGTCAATGCTGATTCAGAGAATCAATGATTCGGACATAGACACAGCTTTAAATGTTTTTTCTACATACCTCGAGGTACCAGGCGTGGCTTGTGAATGCTACGATGCTGGGGTGGATGGAGCATCCCACAGGAGCGCAGGGCAGAGGGGGGATGGGGGAGGGGGCCCGCATGCTCAGCGGTGAACCCAGACTGGAAGTACTGGAAGTACTTCTGGTCCACTTCCGGATCTGCTGAGGAGAGTGCTGGGGGGCACCCCGTGTCCTCCCGGCTCGGTGATCGGCCATGGGGGTCCCCAGGTTCCCCTCCCAGACCCAGGAGGCACCAGTCACTGAGCTGGGAGGGCACAGGGGGTCCCCCTGCATGCTCCCTGGCAGACGTGGAAGTGGACCAGAAGTGCTTCTGGTCCACTTCCGGGTCTGCTGCTGAGCGTGCTGGGGAGCTCCCCATGCTCCTGTGGGATGCTCCATCTGCCCCAGCATCTCAGCACTCATGAGCCACCTGGTACATTTAAAGATGTGTCTATGTCTGAATTATTGAATATTTCTGAATCTCTCCAAATCGATTTGGAGAGATTAAAGGGTCTCCTGATTTGATTCAGATTCAGAGATTCGGCTACTGAATTGGGTCGAATCTCCACCGAATTGAATCAGCGACCGAAGCTTTGCACAGCCCTACTAACTGTGTACTTGTTCCTATGCTGTAGCAAATAAGAAGCAGCCTACCTCAAATGAAAGGGTGGTCAGCTACCCTACATTTACCACAGGGTAAAATTGTTCATGTGAGACATTACACAGAGTAGCTATCATACTGAAAGTTCACCCCTAAAACTTTCCTCCTAGTAACTTGTTCATGTAGCCATGCCCTATGATTGTGTGTATTTCCTTCTTCCATTCCTATGCATAATTTCCCCCTTTTTTTGCTTTCCAAGAATAATAGGAAAAACACACAAAAGGCTAAGAGGTTTAGTAGCCACAGTTTCAGATGTTTCTTTTAAGTTTATCCAATTTTTTGTACCTTTCTTGATCTATGAATCTGTCTAGGGGCCTCATGATAGTTTTTCATTTGGCACTATTTCCTAAATATCCAGGTTTTAGTCAGGGTATTATAGCCAGCTGTATTTGAGACTTGATATATTTACAAAGATAACTGAAAATTAAAGATAAAAACATCTCCTTTTACGCTTCAGTTCAGGTTCACTTCAGGGTTAGTCTGAGGCAAAATCTGGTTCTTAATATTAGCTTGTCTGTCTATCATGCTATACTACCAAATGGATAGGAAATAATACACTGCATTCATGGCCAGGTGTATAAAAGTACAGTGTTATTTCACAGGAGCAGCAAAAAAGTTATACAGTTTTTTGTTCCCTGCCTGTAGAAGTTATCACCTCTTGCACGCTACTGTTTGTGTTTTTTCCTAACACACAGGTTGTGGAAGCTCCAAAATGAGATTTGTTATAGAACTGTGGCAGAAAAGAACATTTATTTAATAGGAGCGAGAAGGAATTAAACCTTTTCATTGAAGTTAGTTTGTTACAAATGGGTCTAATCGCATGTAAAAGCTCATTATTTTCATTTGACAGAAATTAAATCAGTGTCAAGTAAACGCTAGGTTTAATCCCCGAGGGGATCTTTGTATAAGAGAGAGACATACAAGGAAAAGAGTATGTTTGATAGATGGAAAAGCCCAAGAGAAATGACAAGCCCATCAGAGCTGGAGAGGTCATAGTTCATATTCTACAGCTATTCTCTGGCATGCAGGATGTGTTTTTAGGAAGAACCCTGAAGCAATTAATGTTAGGCAAAGGGAAAGCAGGTGTGCACATATGTTTCAGAGAGAGAGAGAGAGAGAGAGAGGAAGACAGACAGACGGAACTAGTATTCTTTACTTCCCATACCTGATCTTTGTTGTAATATGCTTTATGATTTTGAAAGTAGTTTGCAATTTTTCTTTTAAGTTTTACCAGTGACATTGCAATGTATTAGAGCTCTCTATAGAACGCTTGTCTATACATAAGAGTAACCAGTTATTTAATCTTTGCTGAATTCAGGCTTAGTCATAAAGTGACTTGAAGACCTCATATATCACTGCAAACTCACGCACGCAAGTTAACCTCCATTCTTCCATGTCCTGAGCGTATGCCCCAATTACTGAGCTATTGAATGGAATGGGGATATCACTTCCTCCACCCTCCAGGGTTTTGTGAAACTAGCTCCTAATTTTTTAAGCCCCAACTGTTGGGGGAATTTTACTAAAATAGGCGAATAGCTTCAGTGTTGCTTACAACATCATTTTTCAATTAATAAAGAATTTGCTGGAAAAAATATTACCATACTCTAGGTAGTCTTTTTATTGTACAGACAAGCCCTGATAACTACAGTATTCCAGGTGCAGTTTAGTACTGCTCACCTTCTTACTAGAAAGATACTGAGACAATGAAGAGAACTGAAAAAATGATAAGTTGATGGAAGAGCTGATTTTCTGAACGAGTAAAATAACAAAATATGCTTAACTCATTTAACCAGCACCCCTGCCCAAACAAATACATTTGCAATCCTGGAGTTAAAAGCAAAAATACTTGAACTCAAAGCCCTAGTTCTAGCATTGATAAAGTTATACCAGTCTGTGTATGCATGTAGAATGTAAGCAGTAGCTCTGCTCTTCTTGAATAAAAATAGAAACTAGTTATCAGCACTTTGCACTTATAGCTGGGAAGCATTATTAATGAACAGCAAAATCCTAGTGTAGTGTGTACTGTCTAAAAGTGTGCAACAGAATCCTTCACTTCGCTTTGTTGACTGATGCTGGTATCCCGATACACGTTGCTGGAAAATTTGAATCAGTCTTATACCATGAAAGACAAATGAAAGATAATTGAATTAGCTTTCAACTGATTCAATAAACAAATGCTAATCTGATTTTTTTTTTTTTTTTTTTGTTAAATTGCTTGGGAGCAAGGTTGTGTATGCTAATATCTAGAGCATGCTTTTGTCAGAAGTTAATCTTGACTTCCCTTCACTAGTGCAGCAACAATGATGGGTGACACATGAACCATATTCAGTGCCTTTTAGTTTAATTTTTGCTTGTTTTAGCTGCCAAATATATGCATGGTACTTATATGTACAGTGGCCTCTGTTTATCATAATCCCATTGGCTAAGTGCCTTGATGCTACTAATCAGCAAGTCCAGTAAGCAGTGGCACTGTGCTGCGCCCACGCAAAGCAAGATGTTTTTATATCAGGTGCTCTGCAGCCAGAAAAAAAGAGATCAATTTCCTGGTGATGAGTTGCTTATAACCAAACTGTGCTTTAATCATTTGTGCTTAATAGTTAAAGTTGGATAAATCCACCTTTTCCTGTACAGGGCCAATATGTGACACTCCTGCTGCCCAGTTGATAAGCTGGGGCACAGATTTCACTCTTATTGGTCATGACTTCAAAGGTATCTAGTCAGACTTTCAACAATGATCTCATTGTTGCCCCTGCCAGCAGTGGAAGCATCTCTTTTGGGTCATGACTACTCTTGAACTGCTATTTAGTCAAATCCAGTTACACCATGCCATCTAACCTGTTATGCCATGCCCTTATACACAAACATGAGAAGCGTAATAAGGCAGCTGGTTGCCCAGGCAACTGTGATGCAAAGAGACAGTGCTGACTTTGGGCTGTCACTGTGCCACTAGCGCATTTGCATGGCGGTGGTGGCAGCTGCTATTTTTCTGAGCCTCCACAAACTGGTACCCAGGGCTGCTACCCCAGTCTCTCATCTTAAATTACACTACTGCCAAATGCACTCAAGATGCCTTAATTTTATGATAATCTCTTTTTTCACAGTGTATGTACAAACAACTAAGCTCTACTTCATCATAATCACATATAAATGTACTTCCTGTCTGACTTACGTTAGGAGATAGGGATAGATTCTGAATTTAACGTAATTGAAGTCAATGCAGATATGCTGCTTTAGATCAGCTGAGAATGTATAAGAATGGCCATTACTAAGTCAACTCAAAGGTCTGTCCAGCTCAGCAACTTTTCTCCAACATTGGCAAGCAGTGGATGTTTTAAGAGGAAAAGTATAGATTAGAAAGCGGGACATGTGCAGAGTGATCTAGCCCCTGTCTTACCTGCTCCCCCAAGTTTCCAGCAGTCATAGGTTTAGGGATGTCCTGAGCCTTAGGTTGTATCCTTGACTGCTGAACCCTGAAAATACCCTCTGGCAATGTAGTCTACAAATTAATTAATGCATTGTGCTGAAAACTACTTGTGTTTGCCTTAAACTTGCTGCCTGATAATCTCATCAAGTTCCCCCTACTATTTGTATCATGAGACATAGAGAATAATAGCTCCCTATTCACTCTTTCCAGAAGACTGATGTTTCTTAACGGTCCTCTGTCATAACCTTTCCTCAATCATTTTTTTCCAAGCTGAAGAGTTCTCTCTTTTTCTTTCTCTCTGTGGATGGAATCTGTTCCATACCTCTGATTGTCTTTGTTGCCTTTCTCTATACCTCTTCTAGTTCTACTGTATCCTGTTTGAGATGGGTTGACTAGAACTGTGTACAGGATTCAAGATGCAGATTTATCATAGATTTATACAGTGATAAAGTGATGTTTTCAGTTCCTTTCCTAAAGATTCCTAATATTCTTTTACCTTTCTGGACATGTTAAACCAATGCTTTTAGAAGATTCTCACAAAGACACAAACACTCTTCTTGAGGGTAAGGGCTAATTTAGAGTCCACCATACTTCATGAATATGTAGAATTATTTCTTCCCATTTATATTTGTGGTGGGCATGCCAGTAGCAACCCGTCTTGCTGGCTTGAAAGGGCTTCGAGCCACTGGTGGGACATTCCCACCAAGCAGGTGGTGGTGGAGGAAAGGCAGCCCCACCCCTGCTCAGCGCGAGGCGAAGAGCCTGGACCTGGGTGAGGGCTATACTTCCCCACACCCTGATTGGTCCTTTTGCAATCTGGGAGTGGAGCCTCTGAAGGGTATAAAAGAACAGCATGCCCAGCACATGGACATGCTGCATTGAGGAATGAAGAAGAGAGTGGGACTAAGAGGAGGTGGGGAGAGCTGCCCAGCAGGGCGGAGCAGTAGGCCTGAAGAGCCCAAAGATCTCCTCACCAGATGTAAGTGCCAAGTGTTGCAGCCTACAGCCATGCTGCTGAGAAGCACGATGGTGGTGAACAGTTCAGTGCACAGAGTTAGACCCTGGGAACTGTATGAGGCAGCTTGGGTCTGCAGCCATAGTGTGTGGCCAGAAGTGTGGTGCACAAGTGGTGCATGAAGCAGGGACCCTGGGAGCTGCACAAAGTGGGGGCCCAGGGGCTAGGTGCAGGCACCGCTGCACAGCAGGTCCAAGAGGGACCAGGACCCTGGGAGCTGCACAAGGCAGCTTGGGTCCCCAACCCCTGGTAAGCAGCCAGAATCTCAGTGCACAGATGGTGCATGGCGTGGTTCAAGTGGGACCGAGGCCCTGAGCCATATGAGGCAGCTTGGGGCTCCAACCCCTGGCATGAAGCCAGGAAGACTCGGTGCAGGTGGCACTGAATGGAGGGTCCAAGAGCAAAGCCAGGCCCTGGGAGCCATGTGGGGCGACTGGGGACTACTACCCCCCTGGCATGAGGCCAGGCATCTAAAGATGAAGCCTCACATGAAGGGCCCCGGTCAAAAGGTTGTTTGGGGCCCGAACCCCGAGCAGAAGAGTAAAGCCCTCGGTGCACCCCACAGTGCACAGGGCCACTGGCAGCCAGCAGGCCCAGAGGGAGCCAGAGACAGCTGGAGTCTTGGCAGGAGAGGTGGCAGCTCACCAGAAGGAGCCTCTACCCAGCTCCTCAGAGTTGTGAGTTCCTGGGGAAGGGGATTCCCACAGAGAAGGGGGAATCTACCTGTGTCAGGGAAGCAGACCATTGAAAGGGAAGCCCAGAATGACAGGGCTCCCCAAGTTTGAAGTTTTATTTTGGGTTAAAGGATATTTTGGCTGGACTGGGGAAAGCCTGAAGGGCACCGGGGGAGCTCCTCCCCCACAATCCTCGCAGCCACAAGAATGCAGCGAAGGCTCCAGAATAGCCTGGGCCTTGGGGTTCCTTGAAAAGTTAATTATATTCAAGGGTGTCGCGTCTTATATTTTGTGAGTGGGTGCCGGACATTGTGTGGTTTATAGTTCATGTTTTATAAGTGTAAGTTGATAAAGTCTAAAATTATTGAGTTATATTGAAATCTTTAATGTGCTATTATGAGGCTAAGTATTTGATAGAGTGTATATATATATATATATATATATATATATATATATTTGATATCTAAGTAGATTTACATTTTGATAGAGTTTAAGGTTATAAAACACTTGTTGAAATTTAGGTTAGAATTTTATTATAATAGTTAACTGTTTCCTGAGAGAGGTATAGAACTGTGTAAATATTACCTATAATCCTTGTTATTGTAAACACTTTGCGTGTGTGTGTGTGTGTGTGTGTGCGTGCGCACACGTATTAGGGCTGTGCGAAATGACACCATTCCATTTCAATTTGCATTTCGACAGAACAACATTTAATTTTGAATTTAATTTCCATTCAAAACTGCTGTTCCATTTCGTTTTGTTGAAACAGTTTCGCTGTTTCGACGCTGTTTTGACATTTCGCCCATAGGCTATAATGGGGAAGCTTGAAATAGACTATAACTTTTTAATTTATAGCCTGATTTGGATGAAAATTGCAGGAATGGTAGCCCCTTCAGAGGGCATGAAGCCTACCAAGTTTCAAGTAGAAAAGTACAGGCATTTCAGGAAAACTGCACCTCAAAGTCTTGAAAGCAAAAAACTCATGTCACGTGTACGTGTTAAGCCACAGCAGGGTCAAAACTTCAGGCATGCTAGCCCCTGCTGAGGTAACAAAGCCTACCAGGTTTCAAGGATATAGGTGCAGGGGTTTGGGGGAAACTGCATCTCAAGCTGAGGACAAGCATAACTCATGACATGGGTGGGTGACACTGTGTGTGTGTGTTAAGGTGCGCCCTCACTCAACTGACACCAAGGCAGAAAGCAGGGCAATTCAAACAATGCTGCCTTTTGTGCAGTTTTTCCATCCCTCCCCCAGAGCACTGGGATTGGAAGGGACCTCAGGGAAGGATGACTGTCACTGGCCAGCTGCACAATCAACAATGAGAGCACTCCTTCCTCCCTCCTTCCCACCCCTTCCCTGCTCTTCCTCCTCCTTCTCCTTACTTTAGTTTCTGTTTCCCTGCAGGCAAGCCCAGCTTGAGCTTCGAAACTCGAAATGTTGAAAAAATTTTGAGATGTTTCGACTTGCCTCATTTTGTTTCAAGGCTGTTTTGAAGCTCTGTGTGTGTGTATATATATATATATATATATATATATATATATATATTCTTTTCATCTTTTCTTATTTATATAGTCATATAAATAAACTTGCATATAGTTAAGTTATAGAGTGTGTTGGTCTGTCTCTGTATAGGTGAAAGGAGGGAAACTGCATGTAGCCAGCAGTTATCCCCCCACAGCACACCTGCCCTGCTGACGTTTCTCTTCAACTGGAGAAGGGAGCACATACCTGAGTACACCTGGGTTACATATTACTCATCAGTGCTGAATTTTATTTTCCACTTCATTGCCCATCCACTCAGTTGCATGAGATCTTTCTATAAATCTTTGCCATCAGCTTTTGAAGAAATATGTATCATATGCAAACTTTGCCACCTCTCTATTTATTCAATTTTCTAGATCATTTATGAATTTGTTGAATAGTACAGGTCTCAGCACATATTGTTGGGGACCCTACTTTTCTCTATTATGAAAACCTTTTTAACCAACTTTTGATCCAGAAGAGGACCTTCTTTCTGATCATGAATGCATATAGTCTAAATGTGCATGGGTGCATATGTATAGTCTAAATGTATGTGGATAGCATTAAAACCCATGTGTGGCTTGTAGAAGAAAAAAATATAAAGAGAATGGTTTGTTACTAAAGAGGCAACTCAGTTCGTACTTAGTGATGTGCAACACCTCTCTGACAGATTCCAGATATAGAGAGAGCTACTGCTGACTGCTGCTTTGTCTTTGTCAGCAGCTGTACAGCACACAGCGACTTCCTGAAATACATTACTTTTTTCACAGCTTCCATGCCAAAGGTGAACACCACTGCGCTATTGCTTTTATGTCTTCCAGCTACAGTACGAGCTGAATCATGGGATTCAACAGTGAAGGAGAGTTTTCTCAAGCACACTCAAACACACATCAAATGAGCTTTAGATCAAGTGCCCCCACTAGCATTTTTAAGTGCAGGGAGAACTGTAGAACCACAGCCACTCTAATTAATGTCCCACCCCCCACCCCCAACCTCCAGAGCACATGTAAAAGTGCCCTATTTGCCTCACCATGAATCTAGATGTTATCCTTCACCTGCTTAGCATTTAATAAAATACATTGTTAACTCATAACCTTCTTTATCATATACTATTATCATTCAGATCCATTAGGGATTATATTCAACCCCTGTCTTCGTAGTCCTGAAAGCTTTCTGCTGGCAGTAGGACCACTGCAAGATTGAAGCAGTTTTGGGATGGAAGGGGGAAGCATGAATATGGGGAACCCAGTTGTAAGGACTAAGTTGTGGGCAGTCTTGTTTAATGGTTAGGTCAATGGGGAAGGGCAGGAGCCAAACTACAGACTCAGTCAAAGTTTAGGAGTCAGTTATCGTTACTGGATCCAAAGGGATGTCCAGGGGCAGAGTCAAAATCACAGACTGAGTCAAGGTTCAGGAGTCAGAAGCCAGTACTGAAGTCAGGGTGAGGCAGGAGACAGGAGCCAAAGTCAGGGTACATCAGGTGGTCCGATCCAAAGTTAAGGTGAATCAAGAGTCAGAGACCAAGTTACCAGGTTGAAGGGGGAATATCCAAGAAGTCAGAGTTCAGGAACAGAGATGAGCAGAGTTAGGAGGCAGAGAACCAAGAGTACAGGATCAGAAAGGCTCACCAGAGCAGACTTTCAGAACAACTACTGGCTGGCTTGCAGCCTTTTGCTACACGTGGAATTAAATAGGGAGGCTCATCTCCCCAGCAGCCAGTCAGGAAGCCCAGACAGTGGCCAGCTGGTTCATTAGCTAGCATAGGGGTGCCAGTCAAAGCCCCCCAGAGAGGTGTGGCCAACTAAGCAATTAGCCCTGGTTGGGTAGCTTGTTAGGGTCCCTAACACTTGCCTTGTGTTATACAGAGCTCAGCTCATCTGGGGCTACTCGGCAACTAGTCCTAGAATCAGAAGTAAATGAGTTTTAAATGAATGGACACGAACATATGATTCTTAACCACTGCTAGACAAAGACCATCTGTGTTACCATCAGGGCCTTTCTGTTCCATACTTGAGCCTTAAACCAAACTGACAAAGATGAAGCGCATCCAAGGTAGCCAGGGAGTTCTGACATTATTTTCTCAATAAAATCTAGTTTTGAATTATGTCTATTTAAACAGGATTAAAAAAAGATGGAGTTGAATATGAGGATGATTATCTAGTCTAATTGTGATATTTATAAAAAAATCTTTGATATCTTTATCAGAAGGGAAGTGGGATGAAGCCATGAAGATCTAGGCCATAAAATAGGCTGAAAAGGTAGGAAAAAGTCAGAAGTGTCAGAAGATATTCACACACATACTTGAAGGATTAAACAAAATTCATAAAAAAAACACATTTGAATGCAAATCATATACAGGATGTCCATCTACCCTTAGGCTCTCTGAAAACAATGTTAACCTTTTGCCCAAATTACATACATGCATAGTATGCTGCCCGTCCCCCCGCCTCTTTTTTTTGTGAACCAAATACTCTGCTTTCATGGATAAGTGGCTTTTTATTGTTCAGGATTTAAAATTAATGTTATCAATAACAAAACACATAGAATCTCTACTGGCCAATCTGATTAGCTAGTTTGCTAAATGTTTTTCTTTAACAATAAAAATCTGGCAAATAAGGCTACAACTGATCAGAAACAAGTTAGGCATAAATAAGGAATTAAAGAAGAGTTATTTTGAGGAAAAAGAGATGATAATGAAAAATGTAGTATACATTTTTTAAAAGGGTATTTTTATGAAACAACTTCATTTTCAAAAAATGCTGTTTTTTGACAAAGCATTGTTCTTCTATTTTTCACACATTTTCTGCATTTTATTGAAATAAATTCACATTGGTATTCTCCAAAAACAAAACCACGTACATTTTATTGTATACTATATATTGGACGCTTGTTTGAGTTGACCAAAAAGAACATGAGAATCCTGTAATGTTTTTTAATTTCAGTTTTTCTCAAAGGTAAAAATGAATGTCATAAAGCTCAGTTATCCTCCATTTTTATGTAATATGTAGTAAGATATAACTATGGTAATTATGGGCTACATTAGTAACATGTACAGTTTTGTGGTAATGTATTTAGTCAAATATAAGATGACCCAGAATACATGATGACCTTCCAATAATTGTATTCTATATATGGAAAATTTATAAATTTGTTAGAATTTTCCAGGTGTAGAATATAATTATTGGAGGTTTGCCTTTAATTCATCCCCCTCTCACCACTACAGCACAGAAATAAATGTGGGGAGGAGGTAGGTCAGATAGCCCCCATGGTCTCAACTTCTTTCCCTTGCAGTTCCTTTCCCCCTTCCTTACTATCTGATCCTGTTCTCCCTGAGCACATGAAAGCGAGGGGAAAATTTGAAAACCCTGGCCTTGAAATAAACATACCTGTAGTAAATTGCATATGAGCAAAATACTACAGGTATCTGTAGACTTAGTTCATTCAGAACTGATGTCTTTTACCTTTTTTGAAACTGCTGCAATTTTCAGCACAGGTACTCCATAAGCAGCATGTTGTACTGACTTGTATATTGCACGATATTACTCTGAAGCCAAAAGACTCATGATTTACCATGCAGTTCACTGAGCTGGGCCCCACCAGGGTCAACAGTACGCTAAATGCCATGTGTTAAACATCTGCTGTTGTGTTGGGAGGGTGGGGGATAAAGCTCCACTTTAGAGGTGATCCAGCCAAGGAGCTGCATGTCTGCACCTTCTCTTCCTTAGCCCTGCCCCAATCAGAGAGAAGTTAATGAAGGCACTCTGCTTCAGAGCACTTTCATTTGAATCCTTATGTAATGAAGGTTAATTTGTTGCATGATCGGGCACTTTTGAAGCATTCTGCAGCCATGCACATCTGTCAAAGCATGTAGAGTGCTTTCAAGAGGCTGATCACATGACAAATGTAACTTCAGTCTGTGCCCGGTGAGACTACTCCACCTTCTATGAAAGCTGTATGTAGTCTTATTTCTTGTTCTTCATGCCAGGTGTACAGTCTCTCAAAAAGCCTAGGACTACAGGCAACTGGTAGAAGGGCATGGGGGGACACGTGTCCCCCCCCCCCCCCCGAGATTGGCCCCCAACTCAGCACCACTCAGGATGGGGCAGTTACTTTGCCGTGTGGGCTGGCAGCATGCGGGGGGGGGGGGGGGCACTAAGCCCCTCCCCCCAGAAGTAAAGAAGTGGATATGGGACTTTTGGCCTTCCCCTGGGCCCACCCACAAATTGCGTCCCCCACAAACTCAGGAGACACCAGTCAACCATGCCTAGGAACAACCTTGCTAGTAACACTACAAAGAAATTTCTCAAACCAGGGACTGGAGGCTAAAACAAAGTTACAGAGACATAACTTCAGTGCTTAATTGCTTTGACAGTTTTCTGCTCATAAGTGCTTGCTTGGGACACATTTCTAAGATTTCAAATCAGGGCCAGAAATACATGCAGGACTTCAAGACTCTCCAGGGAAGCCTGAACTCACAGGCTCTCCAAAAGATTGAATTTCATATCTCAGAGCTGTGCTGGTGCAACAAAATATTCTTGCCAAAGTATTTTTGTGAGGCAACAAGATTTATCTAGACCATTTCTTCCTCCATCAAACACAAATGAATAAGAAGAAAAAGATGAGGAAGAAGAAATGTTTTCCAGCTTTTCCATTTCCACTCTAAAAATGACATTTTTCCTACAATCTTTGCTATACTTTCTTTTTTATTAAGAGGAACTGTTTACATGACAAGCATTGTAAGTTAATTCAGCTTAATTTTTAGCACTTTTGACAGCAAAGATCGACATATAGTCAGATCCATTTTCAGGAGGAGATCACATAACCCATCTCCTGGATCCTGAGAGGACTAAGAAAATAATAGGAAGGAAGGTCCCGGATCTGTCAGTGACATTTCACAGGAGTGTTAATAATTTTTTTTTCTTGTGTAGGCCAGTTTTACCTCCCAGGAGCAAAGGTTTAAACAGATACCTGTCTATAGCTCAGATAGGATTACTCCAGCATTTTTGGAGTAACTGAGCCCATACATTTGCCGTAATATATTGTTATTTTTGCTATGAAAAGTTGTTTCAACTCATCTGCTCTGTTGCCTTATACCCATATCTTGAGGATTTTCAGATATTGTGTATGGCACCAGGATTGCAATTTCCCTCTCATAAGGAAAAATAGGTAAGAATGGAATTCTTTTTATGGCTGAATACTTTCTCTGTGAGCAGAAGCCTGCAGGAATTATGATATCTGGCTCATTTCTTGAACCAGCTGTGAGCAGTTATTTCAGATATGGTAGGACATCAAAACTTGAGAAGAAAAATATGTGGACTAGTGAACATGCTTGTCTAATGGTTCTCCATTTGAAAAGCTGACATGCTTTGTTCTATCAACATTATATTCCCATATATATAGGAATTTATCCACTCCTATACTACTTCGCAATTTACCTGGTCAAAGTACTATATATATCTATATCTATAGATATCGATATATAATATATATATATCTCGCACTATATATGATATTTACTTCTATATATATAGTAGTACTATATATGTATATACAGAGAGAGAGAGAGAGAGAGAGAGAGAGAGAGAAAGGTCTGTGGGGGTCTCCCACTGTTTTGCTGTCTGACCTAGATGCATCATTTAACCTCAGCCTTATGTCTTTGCAACTTTTTCACTTCATGTATTAAATATCTACTTCAATATACGTCTATAACTGGAAGTGTTCCTCATTGATTTCTCTCTGTGCTTTATTTCCCACACTCATCGTGTTTTTTGGGTTGGCACTTCATTTACTAGAAAGGCAAAGAATTGTCTGTGCTAAAGAAGATATTTCTTGTAGTGATCTAAGATGGGGGAGAAAATTTGCACAGAACTCAAAGCCACACCACTTTCCCATCCAAGGTACAAGGTTTGTTCCTTTGACTTTCACCTGTATGCATGAATAGCAGCATACACATAAGTATAACCCCCCCCCCATGCAAACAAAACACTCTACTACATATAAAATTATTTTTGTAACAAGAGATGAAGAGAGAAAATAAACTGTATATGATAGTTTGTCACTTAAGAGACTTCTGGATGCGTCATGAGGAGGTAAGATAAGAGCTGATATAGAATGGAATATAGACTTCTAGGAAGCACTTGCAAAAACTTCAGTGTTATGAAATAACTCTACAACTGCGAGCATGTTCATATGGGATGGAAGTTAAAATTACAGATTTTCTCATGTGTGGTGTTTTCATCGTGATTTACCTGGTCCAGTTACTATGTAGATAGTATTTCTCATGTCACTCCTGAGAATCAGGTGGGCAACTATTGACTGCATTTTACAAATGGGGAAATTAAGAAAGGATCTTGGAATGACTCAGTTGAAGCCAAACAGCACAAACAGTGGCAGTGGCAGGACAGAATTTGGAATATCCTGGTACGTAATCATTTTTATGTTGCAGTGCTTCTGCCCCAAATTACTTTGATTGTGATGCATGAATACACATGGATCAAGCCTCTATTGTTAATTTCCATGTTCATTTAATTGGCCCTGTATATACAGTGGGATGTACAATGCCATTGACTTCTCTGTAATTGTAATATCTCAGGAGTTCTGCTGAAACATTGGTAAAATAATAAGGTTCATCATTTGGATCCTTCTTAACAAAAACTGCCCTAGGTATATTCATCATTTAAAAAATAATAATAGGCCAGACTCTCCTCTGTTACACCACTGCAGATTTGTTGAAATCAGGACGGTCTCACCCACGTAGCTGAGAAAATAATTTTCCTTATAAAGTCTATGAATGGCCTTGCAAGGCTAGCTGTGCTATCATCTGCCATTTATTATTTGTTAAACTGAGTAAGATGCCTCTCTCTTAAAAAGTAAATTCTAAAGAAACTTAATGATAAATCTTGATGTCCTACCTGTATGGCGGAGCTTGTTGTCAAATTGTTCAGCTGCAAGAATGAAATCAAAATAATCTAAAGTAGGGGTCAGTAATTTTTTTGTTCTGGGGGCAGGATTTAATGGAGCTTAGGTCCAAGCCTGGCCTGATTCCAACCTGGCCCAGGTTGGTTATGCTAGAGATGGAGCTGCAGTCACCTCTTTTCACTGCAGTGTTGCCACTTCTCTCCACCACCCAGCCACTGAGAAAACGTGCTTCAGAGACACTTCCAAAGCCATCTGCCACAGAAACACCACAGGAGCCCATCAAGTCCTTGGGCCAAATAAAATGGCTTTGTGGGCTGAATCCAGCCTGTGGGCCATAGGTTGCCGACCCTTGACATAGAGTACTCTATCTCAGTGTTCCCCCCCTCCCCACCAAATACAACTTTTAGGATCTTAACTGTAGAATATTGTATTTTCTTATAGCATTTTAGGATGAAGTGTCCAGCTTTTACTGAAAGATATATGACTTCAGGAAAGATAGACAACAAATTCCAGTCTATGTTCATTGCCTTGGGGATTGGGAAAGGGAGTCTACAGAGAATCACATTACAAATGAGTCCTTAGAAACCTTCATCGGCTCCTTCAGTTTTCTCAGGTAGTTCATAATGCCACAGAGATGCACATCCACCTGGCTTGTGAAGACATGAAGATCTTACCTATTGAAAAGAAAGGCGCTATTGTTAGCAGCACTTTGTTGGCTTTTGCAAGCTGGACTGAGTTCATTAGTTCAGAAAAATATGTTAAGATTGTGATCATGGAGTTTTTATATTAATTTAATCTAAAAAGGGTGATACAGGTATTTGAGAGCAAATTGGTTTTTAATCTTCAAGGCTGCTAGAGAAATTCTGGAAATAGATAAAATATTCTTGGCAAGAATTAAAGCATACACAATGATCTATGCTAACATCATATACCATATACCATAATACTGTTTGTAATGATAGGTAAGATACTCATGCTTAGTTGAGTTTTGTGCATTGCAAACAAAGATCAGAATAGCCTTTTAACTTTTATTAATAGCAAACACTTGTCCACTTGAACCTGCAGTACACTCTCACTGGTTCATTACCCACAGGCCACTGAACAACTTCAGAGTTCAGAATACTTTTGGTCACTGATCTGGATCAGAAAAGTGAACATTTGCTCTCCAAATAAAATGTTCTTATACCACCAAGACCCTGAAGCTGAATTTTTTGCTATAAATTAGTAAATTGTCACAATAAACATGCATGAAAGAAAAGACCCATTATTTGAGGATGATAATTTTTTCACCAGTGAGTGAAATGAGTGGAAAATAAAGGCAGAACTTAATTGATGGCAGGGGCTAGACAATTTCCAAACTCAGATAAGTTGTTATGCTAATAAGCAAAATCCCTTGAAAAGTGATCAAGCTACCTAGAGCACAATAAAGCATCACGAATAATGGACTATTTTTCATGGTTTTGCTTGGTATTTTTATTTCCTTGGGAAAAAAGCCCATCATCACCACAATGCAAAAAGCATTAGTCAATTCAGTATATATTGACTTGTTCCAGCAGAACAACTGAAATTCAGCAAAAGATCATTTTCCACCCCCTTTGTTGGCAGTCTTTTCTGCCATTTTTACAAAATATCTATCAGCTTTTTCTTAACTAACTTATATCTTAATACATCACAGTTCCGTTTAAATTCAGAGAGGTCTTCTGAAGCAAATCAGCAATATAGCAGTAGCTGCATTTTTAGGTATAAAGGACACCACTAATTAGCAGTAAAACAGAAAAACTGTTACATTTTCCCATTTTATTTGTACACATGGAATACTGATAAAGCTTTAAAGAATGTAATTTATTTGCAACAGTCATGAATGTGGCTCTAAATCCAGCTCCTTGCTCCTCTGAAACATCAGCAATAGACCACAAAGAGGCTTCTGCTGAATCATTTACTGTTATTGTGGGAATTCATCATTCTAGCTCGAGTCACACAAAAGCAAAGAGTCTGCCCTCTGTGGAGACTGAAGAATCATCACGGACCTACTTGCAAATGCTGATCACATTTAAATGTAAGCACTAAGTACAAACAGTCAAAAAGCCTGAGGCTGAATTGATTCAGTTTTTGCAGGTTAGTCTAAACTGCATAGATTGAATTGATAAGCAAGTGAACAGATATTCCTTTTTTATTCCAGAAATCCAGCCACACGCTTGCCGTGGCCCATGCCAGAAGTTGGGGGGTGCTAGAGTACACCTGCCTGCTCAGCTGAAGCAGACAGCTTGGGCCAAGGCTAGCCTGCCCCCTTCCCCCCCCCCCCAAGAGTGCTTTTGTACACATGACAACGGGAGCTTGTGCATGTGACAAAAATTGCCCTTTTGTGTGGCTTAATGGTATCACACTTTACACGTATTCAAGTTATTGGTGATTTAATAAGTTTGTGTTATCATAAACTAATCTCCATTCTGATGTAGTTTAGTTTGCAATGACACAACATGGAATGGTGCAGCCATTAAATGTCACGTGTACATGGTAATTCACTGAATAATGTGGTAAGTCCTTTTGTCCGTTGGGTATTGCTACAGTTTTTGTGTAATGAGCCCCTTGTCCACCAAGTGTCACTACAGTTCGCAGGTATTTGTATGTAATAAATGTTTTAGGACAACAGGGGGGAGCCCTGGTGAACACCATTTACTGGCGCCAGAACTTGCAACAGTCGCAAAGCATAGCTCTTGTGAGCCCAGCAAAAATCCCCAGACTTTACCCAACAACAGCCATGAGGAACCCCTGCTCCCTTCCCTGCACCTCTAAAAACATCCTTTTTCAGCTGGCTATGGTGTAATTGTCCCCCTAGCACCATTAATTTGCTTGCCAGTTTTACGTAAACCCAACAAATGGAGTTCTGTGAGCTCACATGAGCATTAAGTATGCCTGCTTTATGACTAGTGGCTGAGTTGTGTCAGCATTCATTCCCTCACCAACTATGTCTGAACTGCTTGGAGCGTGTCTTGACACTGTGGGTGCCCATCAAGGGCCTAACTCAATACATGACTCATTGGGTAGCCCCCTACTGTGCCATGGCATACACAGGGCTAGAAGACCTAGCAGGGCTAGAAGACATCCAAAACAAGTTTGCCCATAAGATGCAAAGTTGCCACTGCCTGGCGCTAGCATGTCTGATGTCCAAACATTGCCCAGCAACAACAGGGCGGGAGGGGGCTGAACTTCCCTTGGCCCAGTCACCTCAAGACTTATAAATTGAAGCTCCCTGGGGCACCCCTTATTCATCTGAGATGTCTGACATTCGGGGGGAATGGAGCGGACTGGGGCATGTAGGTTTAGGTTCGGTTGGACCTTCGCCAAAACGAAGAGCCTGGTATGGGTGTTGGGGGACCCTGAGGTCATGTGCCAGTTTGTCTGCAGCCTGCAGGCCAACTGGCACATTTACCTTGATGTTGCCAGGAGAATAGGTGAGCAGGGGCACAACAGGATGGTGGTCCAGTGTCATGTCAAGGCAAACATGCTGCAGACTGCTTTTCACAGCGATGTTGCCAGAGCAGTGGCAGGGCACCCCACTGCATGACATGGCCTATTGCAAATACCTCCAGCCATTAATGGAAGTACTGGATTGCTGTGAGCATGCAGAGACAGAGACTCCCAGGGTGCCTTCACCTGCTGAGACATTGCCAACCACCGCTGCGACTCATGAGAACTCCAGTGGAGAATATAGTGGTAGGGTTCTGGTCATGTCACCTGCTGCTTCCTTGGAGGCAGATAGACCATGAAGCTCAACCTCCACACCTGGTATGTGAAGCCATGGGGACCCTTTAAGTCACCTGTCACCTGAACTGACTGCTGCGATTAGGTTGGTCTCTGAGGTGAAGGGAGGGAGAGGGGCGGCATAGGATAGTGCTTTAAAGTCTCCAGGGGTTAGCAGGCAGTGCAGGGCGGTACAGGGTAACACACAGCAGGGGGACACATCAGTGGCCAAAGCAGGTGGACACTTGTTTGCAGCCACTCATAGCCTGCTACCACCCATAGCTGGGCACCCCTTCTTGGTAATTTTGGGCTGACCGCTTCTTATCTGCTCACAAGATTCACTGAGTGATTGTGAATGCCCTCAGGGACTGTGAGCATTGGCTGTGTGACATGGTGGCTATTGGAAGATTCATGGCTATTGGAAGATTCATGGCTATTGGAAGATTCATGGCTGTCCAGGGCAACAGGAATCACTCAAAGCATTTATTTTATTGTGAGTAACTGAAGCAGAACTGAAATAATGCAGAAACACAATGCCCACTCCCCGATTCCCTACAGAAGCAACAGCACTAACAACTAAAAACTAAGGACGTATGACGCTTCGGTCCCTGATTTGATACAGTGGAGATTCGGCCCAATTTGGTGGCTGAATCTCCAAATCTGAATCGAATCAGAGGGCCCTTTAATCTCTCTGAATCAAACTGGAACCCTCTGAATCGATTTGGAGAGATTTGGAAAGATTCAGAGATTCAGAAATAGACACAGCTTTAAATGTTTTTTCTACATACCACTAGGTAGCAGGTGGCTTGTGAATGCTGTGATACTTGGGTGCATGAAGTGTCCCACAGAAATGTAGAGGGCTCCCCAGCACGCTTGACAGCAGACCCAGAAGTGGACCAGAAGCACTTCCGGTCCACTTCTGGGTCTGCCAGGGAGTGTGCAGCCCTCCCCCCCCCCCCCCCCCCGCGTCCCCTGGCTTGGTGAGTGGTGCCTCCTGGGTTTGGGGGGGAAAGGGCACCTGGGGTCCCTCCATGGCCAATTGCTGAGCCGGGGGGGGGGTGCGGGAGGGCCCCCTGTGCACTCCTTGGTGGACCCGGAAGTGGACTGAAAGTACTTCTGGGTTCACCGCTGAGTGTGTGGAGGGCTCCCCCACACTCCTGTAGGATGCTTCATCCACCCCAGCATCGCAGCATTCACAAGCCATGCTGGTACCTTGAGGTATGTAGAAAAAACTTTTAAAACTGTGTCTATGTCTGAATTGCTGATTCTCCTAATTAGCATTGAATCTTCAGATTCAGTCAAATCGAATCAGGGACAGTGATACGAATACACAAATCAAATCATTGTCCCTGATTCGGGCCGAATCCGAATCGAATAGAGCCCACTTCTCACACCCCTACTAAAAATCTATCACCCATCATAGGCTCTTCTTCGCCCCCTATTCTTCCTCTGTCTCACCCTCCCATTTGTACCTAAAGCATAGTGGCATTCTCCTTGGCCTGCTAGAGTAGAGGTGCCCTTCACTCATAGGCACAGTGGCAGTCGCTGAGGTACTTTCTGCCCCTGGCTGAGAGCAGTTATACAGACATGTATATGGAACATTTTCATGCAGGTATGAGTTTCCACATATGCATAACTATGTAGGTGTGAATTGTGAATTACCAGCACTTTTGGGAATCTGCTCAAGTGACCTTTTTTAACAGAACACCTGTGACATCCATAGCCTGCTGCAAATTGTCCCCTGGATCCCCCATTCTCCAAGAGGATAGTTGTTAATGGCCTGCTGCTGCACATACCCACAATTCTTTGCCTGGCAGGTTGTGATGCAGCTTGAAGGGACTGCAGATGCCCCTCCAATCACACCCCACTTCCCCCTCCCCTGGGCAACACTGTCCAACCTACCAGTCACTCAACTGTGCTCTTGGGGGCCTATTTGGTCTGGGGTGGGGGAGGAGTTCAGGGTTCATCCATTCGGTCTTCTGCTCAACACCTGCCTTTTTTCCACTGAGTGCTTGATGGATTTCAGGGATAATCCCCAACAAACCTAAAAACCCATGTTTTTAGAGGAGGGCGGTATAGAGCAGTGATCTTAATGCTGTTCATGCTAAATGTCCCTATTCAACAACCCTTAATTCAGGGTTCAGCCATTACAGTGTTCCGCTCAGGGCCTTCCTTTTTTCAGCTGAGTGCATGTCACTGAAAACTGGGTGTAGGGAGATTTCAGATATTTGTGACTGTGACATTACTTGGTGGTTCTGGCACCTCAATACCTGGCATAGCTTTTGATATGTTAATGGGACCTATTCAAAAAGAGCATGGGAACCTTACATCCACATTTCTTCCCTGGCTTCTGCCAGGTTTGGGGGTGTTTGCTGGGGTGATACTTTGTGGTGGATCTATTCATTGTTCCACTAAATGCAATCTGCAGTTCTGAGTGGATCATGGGTTTTCGGGGTCAGCAGACACCTCAAGTTTTTTGAGGAAGGGTGGGTATAAGAATCTGGGATTGACATGTAGGACTTGATATGTAAAGAGCAGGGCTGTTATAATTCTAATGACCCTATTCATCAATGCTACCTATTCAACTCCCTTAGCACAAGCAGGTGGTGCTCTAAGCAAAAAAATAACTGTCATGTCTTGCATAACAACATGGCTTTGATGAATCCTGATGGAATCTATGAGGAGAACCAGATGCTGTTGCATGTTCTGGAGGTGTCCAACTGGAGAATGGAGGCACTCGATAATGCAGAGATACTGCTACTGAACACAATGTAGGCAATGATGGACCTTCTACAAAGGTGCCGAAGCAGGGTAGCAGCTTCTCAGGCCTTGCTATACCAGTCAGTGGATCATGAGATGAAGTCAGAGAACTGATAGGAAGCTGTAGCTCTTGAGCCTGACAGGGTTCTGTGGATCAACCTACAGAGCAATGATCACAAGGTTGGCCCAAGCAAGCAGCTCTGACTGGTGGGAATGCATTGTACTGTCAATTTGGAAAGATCAACAGTGGCTTGAGAGCTTCCTCATGGGCAGGGACACATTTGTGTACATAGTCTCACTGCTATCACTGCACATTGAGTGCCAGGATACTGTCATGCATCATCCCATCACATCAAAAAAAGAAGGTGGCTATGGCCATTATGAAACTGGCCACCCCCATCAGCCTCTGCTTCATCAGGAACCAGTTCAGTGTGGCTCCCTGCATGGCCAAGGTGATGATACGTGGGGTGTGCCAGCTGCTACAGGACATTGTAGAGAACAGCTTCATCTGTCTCCATAACCCTAGGGAAGTTGTTGAAGGCTTCAAGGCCATGGGGTTCCCTAACTGTGTGGGTACATTGGACTGTACACACATCCCCGACCCAGGGGAGCTGGTCATTCACCAACAGGAAGGGATTTGCCTCAGAGGCTGGGCAGGCAGTGCACATGATGCATGTGTCTTTCAAAACTCGCTGTTGCCTGGCATGATGGAGAAAGGATAATATGCACCTGGGGTCCTTGATACAGTGATCTGGGGTGCTGCCATGCTCCCGCTTATCATAGTGAACACGGATTACCCCCTCCGGTCCCTGGATCATGAAGTCATATGGAGGACAAACTACTGACCAGTAGGGCTGTGTGAAGCTTTGGTCCCTGATTTGATTTGGCAGAGATTTGGCCTGATTCAGTGGCAGAATCTCTGAATCTAAATTTAATCAGGAGACCCTTTAATCTCTCCAAATTGAATTGGAACCCTCCAAATTGAGTTGGAGAGATTCAGAAAGATTCAATGATTTGGACATAGACACAGCTTTAAATGTTTATTCTACATACCTCAAGGTACCAGGCAGCTCATGAATGGTGAGATGCTGGGGCAGATGGAGCATCGCACAGGAGTGTGAGGGCCTCCCCAGCATGATCAGCAGCAGCCCCAGAAGTGGACCAGATGTGCTTCTGGTCCACTTCTGGGTCTGCTGGGGAGCGCACTGCAGGACCCCTCCCCCACCCCCTGGCTCAGTGACTGGTGCTTCCTGGGTCTGGGAGTGCACCTAGGAGGCACCCGCCCCGCCCCCCCCCAGCCAATCACAGAGCCAGAGAGGGGGGCCCATCGCACTTGGTGGCAGACCCAGAAGTGGACTGGAAGTACTTCTGGCCCGCTTCTGGGTTTGCCACACCAAGCTAGCCGGGGGGAGGGGTCATGCTCCTGTGGGAAGCTCTATCCACCCCAGCATCACAGCATTCACAAGCCATGCCTGGTACCTTGAGGTATGTAGAAAAAACATTTAAAGCTGTGTCTATGTCTGAATCACTGATTCTCCAAATCAGCATCGAATCTTCAGATTTGGATTCAGCCAAATTGAATCAGGGACAGTGATCCAGATCAACAAATTGAATCACTGTCCCCAATTCAGGCCAAATCCAAATCTGAATGGAATACAACCCATTTTGCACACCCCTACTGACCAGCAAAAGACTGTATTCAACCTCAGCAAATGCCAGAAGACTGTTGAATGTGCCTTCAACCACCTGAAAGCACGGTGAAGGTCACTTAACTACAGGCTCGAGGTGGAGCCAGAAAACATTATGGTGTTTGCTACAGCAGCCTGCATGCTCCACAATATTTGCAAGAGCAGAGGGTGGTATTCAGCAATTCCTGTTCTAAGGAAGTGTGGGAGGCAGCGCTCAGAGATGTGGGCAGGCAGGGCATAGTGCTCCCTATGATCAGCATGCAGAAGTTGGTTGGGGAGCAATTGTGTGGAATTGCCTGGCTGCACACATTCTGGCTGCTGCAGATGGAGAGGGTACTCTGTAGGCTACCTATTGATCAGCACTGAATGCTAAATCATTCTGCAGTTACCGTTGAGTTTTTCTATAAATAAAATTAAAAATTTCATTGCAACACTTCTGTCTGTCTCATAAATACATTGTCTCTAGTCGGTGGGTAGGGAGGGGGCAAGCTGTGATGGGGAGGTGGAGAGGGTTGAAGTCTACAACTTTTCCTTTGCTTTGTGTGTATGAGGGTTGAAATGCAGCAAGGACATTAAATGCATTACCTACTGCCGATCACAATAACTCAACACCCAATATGCGCATGAAGAAATTCAAAGGTGCTGATTCATGTGTATATTATAAGTGCACAGAGAATTTCAGTGCCCTGTTTGGAGAGGGGGGAGGTGATAATGAAGCAGCTCTCTGCTTCTTTCTCCTGGGGGGGTATGTCCAGTTAGAAGGCCAGGGTCTCTTGTTAGCCAGGTGGGGGAGAGCTTAGATGGATGGTATGTGGATTTGAATTTGGCAGGTGGAGCACGGGGGACAGCCCAAGGAAACGACGACTTGTGGGGCTATGGGAACAGATACCCGAACAGAGACATGGCAAGCAATGTCTGGGGATGAAAAGGAAACACTGAATGAAACAGTGACTCCCAACAGTGCAGGAATGTGAATGCAGGAATGTGGGTGCAGAAGTGGGGAGGGTTCCAGACATTTTCCAGGATTGGGACCCCCTGTGAGATAATGCAGGGAGTGCATTACTGGTGTTTAAATTAGTGCACCACAACACTCCAATATGCACATGAAGATATATATAAGAAATTCACAGGGTGCAGATTTATGTGCATAATAGAAGCACTTGGAGAATTTCAGAGCCCTGTTTGTAGGGATGTTTTTTTGAGTGAAATAAAAAACACCCAAGCAGATTTACACACAAACTAAAGCTTACTTGCTGACATAGATATAGGAAAATAAAAACTAAGGTAAGAAAAACTAAGATAAGAATAAGGAATGAAAAGAATAAGAATAAAATAAATATATATATATATTTAAATATTGGTGTAAAAAGCATTAAAATTTTTAAAAATGTGTAAAATATGCATAAGAACTAATAAAACTAATGGAAATGACACAATTAAATGAAGTAAATCAATTAAATTCACCACTTTCAGTCATCTGTACATATCAGTAAGCTGTGAGCTATAAACATCACTGGTCCGTAGCAGGGATTCGTGGTGTGTGGCACCCCCTGCTGTAATTTATTATGAAGGAGATCAGCAGGGTGGACTGTTATGCAACACCCTCTGCAGTAATTTACTGTGAATAGCACACGAGCATTTAATGAGATTTAAGACCGATGATGTGCAAACAGTGACAGAAAAATAAAAGTCACCGTTTTAATTTAGGGGGCATAAAATGCAACCCTGAAAAGCTAAACCCCCATCATGTGTACAATGGCCTTCTGATACTACATCCATCTAGGTTCATCTTAAACCAGTTTCAGCCATTTTGAAAGTGATTTATGTGCACTGAACTTCTGTTATATTACAGATTTGAACCGGTTTCTTATCACTTATACCAGTTTATGTATTACATCAGTCCCCAGCCAAAAAGAACATTCCAAACAGCTGACGGTCACAAATATCAGCTTCAGCCATTTCCTGGAGCAAGTATTTTGTCTGTGCAGTGTGTCTGAAGATGTTTCCAGGTGGATAAATGGCCTCAATCTGCTCTTAATGAAGTCAATGGCAAACGTGCTCATATTGACATATTGGAATCTTAATTAAATTCTCTGCAACTTTCTTGCTAGTTGTAGCTATGTATCAAATTTAAATGCATCTAACTACTTCTTTCTCATAGAAATAAAGTGACTTCATGTGTTCTAATTACCCCATGTGAAGTTGACTCAGCTAATTAATACAATATGTTGGATGAATTCCAAATGCAAAGCATTTACCTAACAACCCCAATTTCATTATAAACATATACTTACATTTTCTGAAATTCAGTGGGACCAGGATGATTTTGTGTTAAGAACACAAAGAGTTTTAAATTTGTTGATGAGAAAATGCACAGGCAGTGGCGATACACATTTCTCAAAGTGCCTGGATGATATGCCTCAACCCTGCCCATTAGAGCAGGTACCAATAGCAGTGAGACAGCAGTTCACTTTCCCTGTTTATCCAGTCTTCGGTTCCTCTGCCTATCTGTTTCCCACAGATGCCTCTGTGAGTGCATTTTAGGGTAGCTCAACCTGCACTTGTGCACTTGCATGCATATATACAGATGGATGCTTTTAGGTTGACTTTGAATAACAAAAACTCAGCTACCAAATCTTCAAAATTGTTCAGCTCACTGTTACAAACAGCCACTGAAAATGGTGGACAGCGTAATATTTACAGGTTTGGAGAACAAGGTTTAATTTGAAGAATCTGATTTACTGGTAGTTTATGGATACATAAAAAGAAAGTTAGGCCATATGTTTAGCTCAAACACTTGTAGGTTTGGTGCCAATAAGTAGTTTTTGCTATTGGTATATACATTTGAAGGGTCATGTGGTTCCCTCTCACTCACCCCAGTTAGTTCTCATACAAATGAAAAAATAAAGGCTAAAGATAGGCCCCATGTATTCAGTGAGGCTCCTGAAGCCTGAGTCATGTGTCCACATTTTGGAATCCCATGACTCTTGCTGTGGGAAGGAAGAAATGCTAAGATTAAAAAAATATATTTTTAACCATAAAAAACCCCAAAAGGAGTGAAAGGGAGAATGAGAATTCTTCCAACCTCATTCAAATGGATCTGGGTATTTCTGAGTTCTGACTGAGGTGACAGTAAATTACACCTCTGTCATGACAAGAGCATTTGAATCTGGAGCCAATGAAGTAAACTTTTAACTCATTGAGGGGACACTTTTTTCCCCAAACATAAAATTTTCAGTTTAGCGATAAGCACACAAAGGTCCTTCACAAGATTAATTGCACGTATTGCATAATTTGTGTTTGAACATTGCCCCTCAAGAAACTAATGGTTAGTCCAGTTAATTGTTGTATCAATTATGTCTTTCATGTCACATGATTTCAGTGAGCAAGAGTATTCAGCCTAAAAAGTTAAAGTTTCTTTAATTTGCCTAAGATTTCTCCATGGCAAGAGAATAATATTTGCATATTTATAGATCCCCTAAAGCTCCTGGACTCTACTCTGGCAATATAACAGACTTTAAAATGGGCATTAATTTAGTGTACTTAGATTTTAAGCCTTCTTCACACTACCATAGTGATATAAAAGGTATCCATATATAAATGAGAATCAGACACATTGATTTTAAGGCTTTAAAGGGACCATTATAATCATCTAGTCAGACTTTCTGCATAACATAAATGACAGAATTTCACCTACTGATTACTGCAGCAGAAGGAATTATTCCTCTTTACTATGTAAGTGTGCACTGTTGAGCCCAATAATTTGCTATTGAATTAGAGCTGCTTTTTCAGAGAAGCATCTGGGCTTAATGGAAAGACCTCTAGTATTTGCCCTTTCCCTTGGTAAAGTTTTTAAATGCCTAATTATCCTAATAATAAAAAGTTGGAATATATATCTATTTGGAAATGTTTTAACTTCAGCTTTTGACTATTTGATTTTGTGAGGGAATTACCTTCTAGTTATTAAACAAAACCATTGATTTAAAAGGCTGTTTAACTTGTACTGGTCTTGAATGGGTCATCTAGGCATGTAGCCTATCTAGCTAACTTTTGCATTTTTAATACACTCAGTTAATGAATACATGCAGTTCATTCTACTGCAGGAAATGAGGCCTTTAATGCCCTTAATAGAGAACAAAAACATACATCAATTCTGAGTAAGGTATCAGAGGTTGATGGATAAATTTGAGAGGAATTGATGTATTGCTATCAAAAGTTATGATATTAGAACACTTATGCTTTTATTATGCAGGAGATCTTCAGGTTCTTTATAGAGGATCCCACAGTTCACCTGAAAAATCATAAAGTGTTCTAATTATTATGTAAATATACAAAGCTATCTTACATGCTAGTGGAAATTTCTAATGCATTTAGAAATAAACTAAAACTCACCTTTGGACAGCTTTTTTTGCTTGTTCATATTTTTTTAAACAAACATTTAGTTACTTACTGCATATTTACCATCAATTTAGTTTATTATTTACCATAGCCTGTAGATTTAAAACTAAATGCTGCTTCCTAGAGTAGGATATTAGTATGAATCACAGCAAGCTACTAATTTCTATATCTTATGCAGAGAAGGGTCTGAATCAAAACCCTGGATGTATACACTCCAAGCTTTGGGAAGTTCTGGACTAAAATCCACACTTTGTAGCTTGAGTTTCTCTTTAATCACATTGTGTTATTAACATGTGTATAAACTGTCCCAGCTGTGCAGGGAATGTCTGTGCACACTTTAGTCTTATTTTACTTTCACTTTGATGTAAATCAGGAGTAGCTCCGCTGAAATCAATAAGAATTACACTGGAATATAAAAAAAAAAAAATCTGTCTCAGAAAACAATGGGGTTATGTATGTGATGCTTTTATTTCATTATTAATATTCAAAGGGGGTATAGATCCACTGCATATTATATGGAAGAAACAAATCCTGCAGATCATTATAGATAGTGGTATGGCTAGCATGGTTCTGTCTTAACATGAATGGCAGGCCTCTAGAAGATATTTGAACAATATAGATGAACAAATAAGGATAAGTTATTGATCTTGGTTCCAGCCTCCCTTCAGTGTTAAAAAGTCTTTATCAGAAATCTAGCTAAACTGAAAAGGAAGCCTCTTTTAGGTTAAACAAACTTGCTTACATTTTTTATTTCCCTGATAGGCACAATGGGCACGTCCAGCCAAGTGCATCCAGACTGCAGACCCATCGGCAGTGCCAAACACCACACCTGCAGACATTCCCCGCACTTCTACTTTGGGGGGGAGGGGGGGGTCCAACCCTGGGAGATCCAAGAGTCAAAAAACCCATGCCAAAAAAAAGTAGGGCAGTGTACATGGCAGCAGTGTGCACTGCCTAAAACTGGAGCCTGGCCAGCCGGAGCCACACTCTGGCTGCCTGCTAGGCTTGTTGCCACAGCTGAAGCCCTGGGAGGCCCCCAGGACTCCAGATAAGGCTGCTGGGGCCAGCACACTCCCCTACCCCACCTGGGGTAGTCTGCTGTGCACCAGAGCATGTGTGGCACAGGCATTCCCTGGGGACATGTAGCAGTAGCACAAGGTATGCCAGTGCTACTTGTCCTTGGGGAAACATCTGTGCTCATCTGGATGTGCCCAATCTGGCTAAAAGGGTGCCTTTTCTCAGAGCGACTCTCTCTATTTTCTAAGGAAAGAGCTGGGAAGAAGTCCACTTGCATCCCTACTGTGGCACTACTAATCATACCTTATATCAGGTAATGATTCCCTTTTTGTCAGACAGAATGCTAGGGTGAGGGGAGCAATGTCCTACTAACATAATAATTAGTATTTATTGCTGGACATTTGAAAATCCAGTGCCTGACTCTAATTTTGACAAGTCTTTAAGGAAAAAACTTCCTTTTTGTTATTATTGTTTCCTGCAATCTTGTTTGTGCCTGTCTGAAAGAGTTCAGACCATCTGTGGGTTGATCATCTTCTCCATTTAAGAAATGGTCTTTTGGGACCTTTATAAAATCAAGAATGGGTTATAACTACTTACACAGAAGAGCACTGTATCTAACTGTTGCTATCGTTTTTGTGTGCTCTGCATATGCAAGCTTAATCCACTATCACAGTGAGATAAATACAAGGGCACTATGCTTTTGAGCTCTGTAAAGGGGTAAAAAATGTACAGAATTTGCTAAATCTTACTGGGATTGCTCTTTAATATAGATTTAAAAGATATACAAAGTAACAAAATCAGAATTTTGATTGAGCATATTTAACAGTAGGAGCGAAATATCTTTTATCATATTAATTTCAAAGTTGGCCTATGTCACTTCAACTCCTAAGGCCAATTTGTGTTGGTTAAGATTATATCCAAACCAATGCATCCATAACAGGATATTTTATGCTGATATATAAAAACCTATCTTATATCCCTGTTAGTTAGCTTGAAACCTATGGTGGTTTAGCAATTTTATACAAAAACAAAATCTCATTTAGAAGTTGTGTGCAGTTCAACTCATAGACTTTCCAGGACACAACTGAAGTTGAAACCAAGACCTCAGCTAATATAGGGATATGCTGTGCTTATAAATCAATAAGAATAAATAGAGACACTGTACAGGAGTTCTGGATTACTGTTAAACACAACCAGTCAATCTTGTAATTTGGTGGACATATTAACAGCGGTACCTATTATCATTTCCACACTGCATTAAATTTAATGTTTCTGAGTGCTACACAAAGAGGACAATGGAAAGTTGATCATTTCCTAAGTTTCATGAACAAAAGACTGTACTAGGCTAGTATAGAAAATCCTAACAATTTATCAAATCAGCAACATATTAGCCCTTCAAAACTATATATATATATATTCTGGAATATATATATGGAATATATATATATATATTTTGAACAAGTGCTTCCTTGGGTATTTAGGATTGTGGTTGTAGCCATGTTGGTCTATGGACATAGGCAGACAAGTTTCTTTGTGTAAATGAGATATCTTTTATTAGACCAACAAAATAGTTGGAAACATTGTTCCAACTATTTAGTTGGTCTAATAAAAAATATGACATTTATCCAAAGAACCTTGCCTCCCAGCTAATGGCATATATAAAAATTATGCAGATAATGAAATATATATTTAATAATATATTTTTTAATAAAAGAGATGATGGTATGCAGATTCACAGCAGTTTAGCTCAGCCCTGCTTTTCTTTTGGAACATCCTCCCTTCTCCCATTAAAAACACATTACTGCAAAGACTTCTTTTATGGAAACCAAAAAGGCCTTAATTTTAGTTTACAAAACATCCTGAAGTGTTTTAATAAGAAAAAACTTAATGCCAATTTTGAAAGAGAAATTTTACGATTCTTGCCATATACTAACTTTGTTAATGAGTAGACCTTTTTTTCAGCCATGACTAAACCTTCCATAGGAAAAAACATTTGGAAGGACAGCCTTGTGGTTAAAACACTGGACTGAATTAAAAAAATCTTGGGTTTACTTCCCAGCACTACAATGGACATCTTATGAGACTTTGGGCAAGTCAAAGTCTCTTTGTGATTAAATTCCTCATCTGTAAAATGGGAATAATAAAATTTTCCTTGCTCAAAGACCGTGAAGATAAAACCATAATTCATTAATGTTTGTAAAATGCTTATGCTTCATGATAATGTGATCATCAAACAAAGATAAAGAGAGAGAGACTAGAGAGGTGTTCCCCTCCCCTGAAATTCTTTGATTAATTTATTTTCTCATGGCAAAATAATAGGTAAATATCTATTTTGGCTTTTGTTGATACTTTATTTTAAATTTAGTATGAAAAATATTTAAAGGTGAGGTCATTTTCTACAGCTTCTCTTAATAGTTGCAACCTACTAGACAATACCACTATATATAAATAGAGCAGTTTTTAGCTACATAATAATTATTTGCATGTAGGCAACTCTTTCCATTTGAGGATTTCAAAGTGTTTTATAGGTAACACAGCTGTACAGTAAGCCTGTGAAAAAGATAAGATCAAAGTTGTCAAATGGGAAACTGAGGCTCTGAGGATTTATGAAGGGTAATTTTGCAAAGGAGGTCTGTCCAAGAGCCAGTGAGAGGACACAGATCTCTGTGGTTCCTTTCTTGTGCTTGAACCACAAGCCCTCTTAGGAGGGCCTCTCCAGCTTTGTTGGTAAGCATGGGCTAAGTGAATTGGACAAAATATCAGAACCCAGTCATCATTCACAATTGAAGCAAAACCCAAACCAAATCTCTTTTGGGAGCATATGATGAACTTTTGCACATAAAGGAATAGCTTTCATTTTCTGTACCCATTCACTTCCTAATTCTGGCCAGGATTGGAATGACACATGCTACATGATACAAAAAGATGAATCACACAGTACTTTGCCAGAGAGCCTGAATAATGACTGTATTTATTCCATCATTTTTTTTTATTAATCCAAAAATATTCTCCTGCTAGATATTTATCTAGATCATCACTTAGACTGCTAATCTCAGCAGAAGATCTGAGCGGGGATCCCAGCTATCTAATTTGAGTGCTAGACATGGCTAAACAATTGCTTATAGTTCTATCTAGTTACTTGAACATGTTTTCCTAATGACAGAAACAGAAGGCAGGGCAGTGTGGCACTTTAAACATTAAGTCGTCAAGGCACCAACCACCACCCTGACCTGCCATCTGCCTGACTTTAGACTAACAGTGCTAAATAGCTCTCTCTACTGAGAGAGAGGAAGGGAAATTGATATAATTTTTCATATCCGCTGCCTAATGCTCCCTTCCCCAGGTAATTGCATAAGGGAATTAGAGCTGGTCCTCCCACAGATGCTTTTCTCTTGATCACAAAGAGGAGAAAAAGATTAAGATCTCTAGGAACTCACAGTAACCTTCTTTCACTATGGAATTTGGGATAGAAATAAGCAATCTTCAGTGTTGGTCTTCCTCAGCATTAGGGGCTTTGTAGAAATATTACTGCATCAATTTTCCTGGCCCTAAGAGTAGCTGGGGAGAACAAGTGCCAAGCCCACAGACTTCAAAAAAGATAACTGATTACATCTAGGGCTTCAAAAAGGAGAGAATATTTTCAACTGCTTATTAATTACAATGGGGCTGGTGGATAAGAGACATGGGACCAAAGTTATCTTGACTAGTAGGATCCTGGAATATTAGAGTTAGCTGAATTCTGTTTGCTGAAAACACTTTTAATGCAAAATAATTTACTGAATAATTTTTTTTTGCAATGTTCAACTAGCTTCATAGATAACCCCCAAAATATTTTCTCTGGTAGCTGACCAATTCTTTTGAATATGAATATTATCCAGACCCCTCAAAATGGATTATTTATCTACCCCATGCAAATATCATGAGAGAGGCTGTTCTTAGTGTATTTCCAGCATGATTAGTAGCAGGAAGTCCCAGTAACTACAAGAGAGTTTGTAATCCATAAATTTTCACCACAGTTTTATAGAAACAAGATGCTCAAATAAAATAGAGATAAGAACTGGAATTTGTTACATTCTTAATTCTTCCACTTCAGAACGCAAGATAATTCCCATTTAAGTTCATAATTTAAATTTACAATCCCTTTCTCTCCCAACTCTTTCATGCGTATACTGTTGTTTACTGATTGCTAACTAAAGGGGTCCCTAATTCTTGGTCTCTGCCGTAATGTTACCAAAGCCAAGGAACTGCACAGGTGGCATCTCTCATCACCTACAAACTTGGCATTCCCTTTTAAGCTTTTGATTTTATCATGGGCTCCTAATCAAATTGAAATACATGTTTAGGGAGGCAATAAGACTCCATTATCATAGAATCATAGACAATTAGGGTTGGAAGGGACCTCAGGAGGTCATCTAGTTCAACCCCCTGCTCAAAGCAGGATCAGCCCCAACTAGATCTGAGCTTTATCAAGCTGGGCCTTTAAAACCTCCAAGGATAGAGATTCCACCACCTCTCTAGGTAACCTGTTCTAGTGTTCACCACCCTCCTAGTGAGAAAGTTTTTCCTAATATCCAACATAAACCTTTCTTGCTGCTACCTGAGACCATTGCTCCTTGTTCTGTCATCTGTCACCACTGAGAACAGTCTAACTCCATTCACTTTGGAACCAGCCTTCAGGTAGTTAAAGGCTGCTATCAAATTCCCCCTTCAGTTTTTTATTCTGCAAATTAATAAGTACAGTTCCCTCAGCCTTTCCTCATAAGTCATGTGCCCCAGACTCCTAACCATTCCATTGCCCTCTGCTGGACTCTCTTGAATGTGTCCACATCCTTTCTTTAGTGGAGGGCCCAAAATTGAACACAGTACTCCAGGTGTGGCCTCACCAGTGCAGAATAAAGAGGAATAATCACTTCTCTCAGTCTGCTGGCAACACTCCTAGTAATGCAGACTAATATGCCATTAGCCTTCTTGGCAACTTCTGGACGTGTCTTCACATGCATTTATGCCAGCTTAAATTTTCATTACAGTAAGCAAGAATAGGCTGCCATCTACATGTGCAGCTGACCTGGAACTATATTTAGTCCCAGGTTAGAGCAGCCTGCCACGTGGCCCTGTGGCCAATGGGGGAGACCTCCAGCCTTTGGCCACATGGCTGCCAGCACTTGAGACTAACTTTAGTCCCAAGTTAAAGGCAGATCCAGCAGCCAGTACCTGGGACTAACTTTAGTGCCATTTGAAGCCAGGTGAGGTGGCCAGCCAGGAGCCCTGGGGCTGGGCTCAGGCTTGCCCCCTAGTGGCCAGGCAGACCCAGAAGAAAGGTTCCTCAGGTTAGCAGACCCAGAAGAAAGGCCCCTCAGGTTACTGTGCAGTAACACATCTACACGTACTTTACTGCACAGTAACTAATCAGGTGTAAATTTGATACCTGCATGGTGCAGGTATTAAATTTACACAAAAGTTGGCCTAAGTTGCCATATTTACTGCACAGTATGGGCATGCATGTATAGATGCCCACCTGTACTGTACAGTAATTTTGGTTACAGCTCAGTAAAAGTGCATGTATAGACACACCCTCTGAATCGTAGCCTTACCCTCCAGCATATTTACTAGTCCCCCCCAGTTTAGTGTCATTGATGAAGTTGCTTAGGGTGCTATCCTTCTCATCTTCCAGGTTGTTAATGAAGATATTGAACAAAACTAGCTCCAGAACTGACCCATGGGGCACACCACTTGATACCGCCTGCCAACTAGACATTGAGCCATTGATTACTACCCATTGAGCCCAACTATCCAGCCAGCTTCCTAACCACCTTACAGTCCATTCATTCAACCCATACTCCCTCAGCTTGCTTGCAAGAATGCTGTGGGAGACAGTAGCAAAAGTCTTGCTAAAGTCAAGCTTTTCCTTTGGTAGGTTCTTCACTCACAAGCTGGAATAACTGGAGTGCCTACTTTTTGTGTTGTGTTTATACAGTGCCTAGCACAGTGGAGCCATGTGGACCATTACTGAGGTCTTCTAAATGTTACCACAATACAAATAATCAATTTGTCCCCCTTTCCCTCTCCAAACAAGATTTTACCCTTATGCAGTGGTGATGAGTAGGTGCACCCCCTGACAGCAGCATTCTCAGGCAGGGCGGGCAGGCGAGAGCGCTGGTGCCCTCCATGCCTGAGAGTGTCAGATGGGGAGTGTGTCAGGAGAAGCATTCCCCCCATGGCCGATCCCGCTGACCCGGAAGTGCTAGCGGTGCGTCCGGAAGTGCCAGTGGTGTGCTGCTGCCAGCTGCGGGTCGGTGGGATTGGCTGTGACCTTCCTCACTGGCCTGCGGGACTGGCTGCTGGGGGGGCACGTGCCCCCCTGCCTCAGGAGGCACCAGTCGTCCATGCCCTTATGAACAAACCTCGTATGTTTGGGATCATGATGCAAAGGAATGAAATCTAGAACAGCTTCCATATTATGTTTCTTTCTACTTTATTGTTACCACTGGGGGCATTTAGGCAAGATATAAAAACAACTGGCCATTTGATATGTTTTGGATCAGGATCATGAAAAATGCAGCAAGAAATACTAATTTCACCAAACTAAAACACACAGATTGATGATTTAGAACACTCTTCAGAATCTGAGTTTTAAGTTCTATTTGGCTCTACTTAAATGCAAATTCTGTATTGTTACATGTTTTACTGGTTTATTACAAGAAGCAGGACATGGATATACTTCAAATGTAATACTTTTTTTGTTCGGCTTTGCAAAACAACAGGTTTCAATTTCATTAGAAGTAGATGGCTTTTTGATGACTTTTCTCTGGAATACAATGATTTAAATTAAAAGAAGAAAAAGTTCTGCATAACACAAAAAATGAAAGTTCAGTGAAACCCAAAACTTAAAGGGAAATAAAACTTTTAGTGGTTTTGCAAAATCCTGACCACAACCAGGTTCTTGCCTCCCTAATGGAAAGTGTTTTCATTCATTAGACTATAAAACACATCTTTCAAGTGTGTGATGTTTATTCATTTATTTATTTTTAGCATAGACTGATTTTTTTTTCAGAAAAGAAACTCTTTTAAAGTTCTATTATATAGCTGTAAGCTTAATAGCTTAACAGGCAATAATTTTCTCTATTTCTTTGTGTTTCCTACACCAGCACACAATGCTGAAAGAGATTTTGAGAGTGATAAATGTGGCAAAGTAAGGGCTTTCTCTATCTAGAATTTGGACTCAACCATTTAGCTTTATGTATGTGGGATACTAGCAGTACATAGTAAAGAAAGGTAAGGGGACTATTGGCCTCATCTCTTCTACCCACAGATGGAAATCTCCTGGGATAGTGCTCTATTCCTGCTCAGGGAATGGTGCAAGTTTGTTGAACAGGGGGCCAAATATTTTTAATGGCCTCCTGACCCCACAGATTGATGGTCACAGACCTGCTTGGGTTAAAATGCTGCTTAGAGCTAACTCTTGCAGGTTTACCCTCTGTCATTGCTCACAGACTGTTACAGGTGGACTCTATAACCCTGGTATAGTTCCATGCTATCATAAAGAGTAGACTGGTGGGGAAAAGAATAGAAAAACAGTGCCACGGGTGACCTTGTTCCATGGATCACAGGAAACTGTATCCCTCAAGATCTGTACTTCATGAAATATTCTGGGGGAGGAGGATTCAAGAGAATAATCTTTGTCTTGAAAGACATTGGGTTTCTGGGGCCTCTTAGCAGATGGTGAGCTTTTGGTCCTAACCATTGATTTTCAGCCTAAGGTTTCTTATATCCAGTTGCATTCTTTTCGTTCTTTTGTCATCTCAGACATGTCAGGAAAATGTGCTTATATGCTTTCATCCCAACATAAAAATCCTCTTTATAAATATTGAGTCATATGGGGCATCTCTACACATATGCTTGAATGTGCAGTATGCATTAAAGCATCACGTTAAAAAACCATGCAGATATGGTAAATATGGTAATGCACAGTAAAATAAGCTACTGGGCATTAAGCATCACTAAAAAAGCATGTGCTTTTGCTACTGAGCATTAGGGCAGCCCAATGAGCATTTATTTAGTGCCTCATATTAGAGGTACTCAATTTAATGCACATTATTGCACATTAGGAAAAGCACATTAATGCACATGTAGATGTGCCCATAGATTCTATTTTATTCACACTTTTAAATGATTTTCAAATATTTTAGAAATCAAAAAGGGTTTTTCATTTAAACTGCCTTAAAAATAGCCTTGGTTTGAACTGGTTTAAAAGTCAGGAGACAGGCAGTTAATGAGGTTGTTGTGTCAGTCCAGCAGCATTCTCAAGGATGGGTCAGCCCTCATGAAAAGCTTATGTAAAATAGTGGATAACTCAGCACACGAATACTATATCCCACTGTTTCTCTGTGTTCTTCCTCTGAATAAATTTTGGCAATTGAGACGAGACAATGTAAATGACAGCAACCTGCCAAGGAAAATATTAGGAACAAAAATATCACAAGGATGAAGAACTTACAAATACCAATAACTTGGTGATTATATTAAATACCACTTGCAAGATTTGATTTTTACTCAGGGAAATTAGCAGATTATAAATATATGTAAAATAAGTACTCTCAAGTTAGAAATTTTTTCAGTATGAGTTTCAGTATTAACTTATATTAGATTATTTTATCTACAGTAGTCTAAGGACCATCTATCCATAGACATCATGGGGCAGTACTGATTTAATCATTCTTGTGTATCTAACTGTAGCAAGTGATAATATTCCTAAAGCAAAGCGGCAATGCCACTTTTCTAAAATACATAAGCAAGAACTGTAGAAATAGAAAGTCAGGATCTCTCTGATTAGTGGTTGTGCATGCATGCAAAGGACATTACTCTTGGCCTCTTTTTTAACCACATATGAAATCCTGCTGCGTAGCAGTGCTACGCTTGAGGATCTGTCATGCTTTCCATCCTGAACCATGGTTTAATTTTCAGGCAGAGTATCTCAACAGACTGAAATCTGGCTGAAATGCCAAACATTTGAATACCATTTGGTTTTCAAAAAATAAGTGTAAACTAAAGTGAAGGCATATAGTTTCTTTGAGATTCAAAAGAAGAAAAAATACAGGGAAGGATTTCTGATCCCTGAAAGACTGAATTAAACTTTTTAGAAAAAAAGCCTCCCCAACAGATCCTTAAAACTGCAGTGGTTCATCCTTGCACTTGTGTTTCTTGGTTTTAAAGATCAGTGCTTTTAAAGAAATAGGACATCATCACTTGCTAAATGCACATGATTTTCAGTTGTGTTCGTTGGAATAAAATGTGAAGTCTTAACCTGGGAAACTCAAATAGGTATTTTGGCATGCAGGCTAATGGATGTTCCTTGTGACTGAAAGTCACACCTTGAAAATTAGGTTTCTTGGGAGTTTTGTAATTTGTTAATTTTCAACAATGGGAGTTTAATGGCAGTAAAATATTTCGGAGCATGGGGATTATTTTCAGTCTGCTGCCCCTATTGGATCACTGGGAGGGGTGCTTAGCACCTCCAAAAATCCAACCTTTCCAGCAAAGGACAGAGATGAGTGAGCTGTCTTTCTGAAAACTTGAGTTGGTTCTTGCTCCCATTGAAATTCTACCATTGCTTTCATTGGAAGCAGGGACAAATCCCGAAGTGGAGCTGTTAAAAAACCCCAGCCCTTCCTGCAAGGGCTGTGAATGCAATAACTTGAAACCCAAATTCAGGACAAAGGCAACTTAAACAATTATGCCCTCCATTCTCATGTTCTGTTGTGTTTTATGAGATACTCTTATGTCAGTCAAACTGTTCACGATGTGTTGAACACCTTCTCTCTGACATTCCCATTCACTCCTCCAGGGGTAAAACCCAATTACATTTCTCCTTAAATAAAGTAGACCAGCAGAAGTAAAAGAAGTGAGATTAAATGGCACTTTTGCACCTTTCAAATGCTTGATTTTTCCTCTCTGTTGATTGCCTCCATATCTTTTTCTCATTTCAAAGTTTCCCACATGGAGATTAGGAGAAACTGATGGGCCTGGGTCAGTCTTCATGCCTGCTGCCCCCAGAGCTCCAACTGAAACTGATAAGAGTTGTGAAAGGGGATTTTGAGTCAGAAGCCAGAAAACTAGGTCTGGGTTGATGAAAAGTTAGTTTTTGTTCCTTTCTTTAATCAGGGAAGGAAAAAGCAAATGTCATTCAATTTAATTTGGATACAGCTCTGGGCATCTGAACCCTGTGGATAAAGGAGCCAGAGACTTTGTCATTTGCAGTTGTTTGTGAAACAGTGGCTATGGAAGTGATGGATTTTCTGATATTCAGACAAACCATCCATCTACCACCGCAGCATAACAGAGCTCACTTAGCCAAAGACCTGTTAAAGCAATAAACATTTTAAAAATAACACACCAAAGCAAAACATATCAATCAAAGCAGAGCCTTATTTAACAATCAATTTGCTGTGCAGGACTTAACAAGCTGATACTGTAGTTTAGCACTTTTTCAAATTCTAGGGAATGCAACAAGCCTCAGTGTATTCCCTGAACTCCAGCAAAGAAAAATAAGGTTCTAATTGATAGGTAGGTTGGAGCTGACCTTGGGCACAGACCCAAGTCTGTTCTGCAAAACCATCTTGACTAAATGAAACTGCATACTGTAGCTGGTTTTTCAACCATCACTGACACAGCTCACTTGGAAAGGGGGCCAATGCGAGAAGTCACACCTGAAGAGTTACATGAAACATAATGAGGTAAAGAGAAGTCTATGCTCCTAGGTTTAAAAGGGGTCCTTTCAAGAGGACTACATTTTTACAAGCATTAGAAAGCTCCCCCTTCCCATCCCAATAACTTCTGGAGACCTTTGAATGTGTTCTGTTTAGTAGACAATTCTCGGAGTAGGTAAGTGTTTTCTCTTTTATGTCACAAGAGCTTAGCATGAAGACAGAATTAACATACTCCAATTAGACTAGAACAGCAACACTATGCTGCTAAAGGGGTCCCTTCGTTTCAGGGGCATATAACCAAAGAGAGATGGCTATACTCACAGGGTTGGATTATCTCCTCAGGTCTAAACAGAAGGAAGTAGCAAACTAAAGAGTCAAAACTACTGTCTGATGTCAGGAAACGGTGATAGCAATCAGCAGCAGTCAGCTACCAAACAGCAAGTGTGGGCCTGCAGTTCCTGCTCTTTCCTACACAGTCTATGAAACACATATGGGGAAAGGCTCCAATCAGAGGGTGATAGACTTCATTTGAATAGGCACAAGTAAACCTCCAAGTGATGAGCGTCCATTTACAAGCACCTGTAATAACAAGAAATAATGGGTCAGTTCTCAGTTGGTGTAAATCAGCATCAGTCTATTGAAGTCAGGGATTTCCAAGTATTTATCCACCTTGTAGGGGATGTAAGTTAATGGAACTATGCTGAATTATATCAGCTAAGAATCTGTTCCATTGTAAAAAGAAATACAGAAATTATTGGGTCAGGTTCTTCACTAATGCGGCTATAAGACCAAAACCAAACAACACTGACTTTAAGTAGGTTTAAGACAGCAGTGAAATTTGGCAGGTTATACATAAACAGGATCATTTCTATATAGAATTTTCTATGCACTGGTTTTCATGTTCTGCCATATTTCTGAACTTTACCTCCTTAAAGATACTGTCTTGTATGTCTGGCTACACACAGTAGTCAACCCTGAGTTTTCACTGGGGTATTTATGAAGGCCTACCATCTGTAGTGAGGTAGTGCAAAATAAGCTTTTTTATTAAAGATAGGTTAAATCCAACAGTTATATGAAGCCTGCAGTTGGAAGCTAAGTATGACAGACTCCTAAATTACCCTATAATTAAAATGAATAGAACTTTAGATATTGTAGCCAGTAAGCTGTAAGACTATGATAAAATTTCACTTTTGTTGTTGAGATGTTGCTCCATAAAAAGAAGAAATCTGAGGATTGTTCATTGTGGAGACATGCCAAATGCTTCATCACTGATCAGGTGTGTGATAGAATGATGGGGCTTGTGCACCCTAGAAAGTGAGTGGTGTTTTAATAAGACACATTTGCTAGAACATGTTAGCTTGTTCAAGTTTAGCTATGGGTTTAAACACCACTGTCTTTTTCTAGTTTCTACAGGTCACGGTTCGCGCCAGTTTATTGCTCCTGGGCACGGTGTTTACACTTGCACTTAGGACTGCAGCACGTTGAGCTGGAGCCATGCAGCCACAGCTGGTAGGGGTTCCAGGGGGGTCAGCATGTCAGCCCGGAGCCAATCTGCTCAACGTGTTGCAGAGGGTCTGGTAGGGCAGAGGACTGCTACAGTGCAGGGCTGGCAGACAGGCAACCCCCGCACTGTAGCTCCCTCATGCCCCAGCCAGTCCCGATCACTGTTTTCATGTGCATTGCAGTGCACTAAATAACTTGTGTTGAGCAGTACTATCCTACAGCAGAGTAAGTTTACTGAGGTCTAATAGCACTACACATGTAGGCAGTGACACTTCGCTGTGAAGCTAATTAGTCAACTACACAGCAAAGCACACATGTAGATTCCCCCAGTAGGTGCCAAGTGGTGTTTCACAGAGAGAGAATAGCTTGTCTCCTCACTGCAGAAGGTAGAATGCACAGCAATGACTTGAAATTGCAGCAAGGTAGGTTTAGATCAGCTATTAGGGAAACAAAAATTACTGTAAAAACAGTGAGGAAGTGGGATAGATTGTTTAGGGTGAAGGGAAACCCTCTATGTGAAGGTTTAGCTAGGACATTGGTGGTCAGGCTTGTGGGTAGTCCCTGAAGGGCAACCAGGAGGTCAGCTATGTTGGGGTACAGGTTACTGGGGCATCAGGTCAGGGTCTGGATCTGGATCAGCAAAGCAGGAGCATGGGACCAGGTCCCAGGAGAGATGAGAGGGAGATCCAAGAGATGTAGTCCAGGGTACAAGCTGAGGTCCGAAGTCAGGAGAATCAGAGATCTGGGTGCCAAGTTCCAGGAAAGATTTAAGAGCAGGGTCAGAGAAAGCTGAAGCTGAGTCAGGAGTCAGGGGAATTAGAGAAAGCAGTGAACCTGACGCTTGCCAGATCAGACTGAGGCTGCTGTCAAGGTGTGCCTGCAGGTGTGCTTGAAAGGGCTGAGTGGCACTCTCAGCAGCCAATCCAGTTACAGAGAACTAGGGATCAAAGTTAAGTGCAAAAGCTCAAAAGCTTGGCCAGCTGACTAGAGCCAGGCCCTGACACTATCTCCAAATTAGGACAAAAGGAACTTACTTTGTAAAGAAAGAGCCTTCTTGCCTCCTCTCAAGAGACTTGTTTTATTGGAATTTAACTAGCATTCAGATCAGGCAATGAGAATGCAGAAACATACTCACACCTAGGAGGATGGGTGTAGGCTGGGTCTCAGGATATCTGTACTCTTGTTAGTTATTCAGTTCCTCAGAACCTTCATTCCTCCAATCCTCCCCAGGTTTATATATTATAGATATATAATCATTAATAACATACATCTATCAACTTCTTGATTTGGTATACATTAACAGTGGGGTTGGGTCATGAAGCAGCCCAGTCATTGTAAGGTTCCATATTCATTGTTTAACTAGGATGGTCTTCAGAAGTTATCAGTTAGGCTTTGACTGTTGACAGTGAGTGTCACTACTTATGATCTTTCCTCATGTCCTTGAGACAAGGTATTTATCAGAATTCACAGATTTGTTGGCATCTGACATGGCTGCATTGTGAGCACTTCTGTTACGGCCTGGAACCCTTGACCTCTAAGCTTCCAGCTGCTTGCCTCAGCATCCACACCACTGGAGCAGGGGACTCCTTATGGTAATGGCCTTTGGTTACTTTACTTGTGTTACTGTGGCCAGATACTTAGTCAGTCCTTTCCCGTGCAAATCAGCAAAAGCATGGAAACCAGGCCTATCTTTATACAAAGTTACCTGGAATTTCTATTATTTTAAATTACACACGTATAGCAGCAACACAGTTCCTACCTTCATAGAACAGAAGATGCATACAAAATGGAGGCATGTATACCAAGGTCACTAATGTGTTCATTACACAGGGAAGTTGTGAAATCCCTTTCACTGGAGGCTTTTATAGATTCATAGATTCATAGATGTTAGGGTCGGAAGGGACCTCAATAGATCATCGAGTCCGACCCCCTGCATAGGCAGGAAAGAGTGCTGGGTCTAAATGACCCCAGCTAGATACTCATCTAACCTCCTCTTGAAGACCCCCAGGGTAGGGGAGAGCACCACCTCCCTTGGGAGCCCATTCCAGACCTTGGCCACTCTAACTGTGAAGAAGTTCTTCCTAATGTCTAATCTAAATCTGCTCTCTGCTAGCTTGTGGCCACTGTTTCTTGTAACCCCCGGGGGCGCCTTGGTGAATAAATATTCACCAGTTCCCTTCTGTGCCCCCGTGATGAACTTATAGGCAGCCACAAGGTCACCTCTCAACCTTCTCTTGCGGAGGCTGAAAAGGTCCAGTTTCTCTAGTCTCTCCTCGTAGGGCTTGGTCTGCAGGCCCTTAACCATACGAGTGGTCCTTCTCTGGACTCTCTCCAGGTTATCCACATCCTTCTTGAAGTGTGGCGCCCAGAATTTCGCGCAGTACTCCAACTGCAGTCTGACCAGCGCCCGATAGAGGGGAAGTATCACCTCCTTGGACCTATTTGTCATGCATCTGCTGATGCACGATAAAGTGCCATTGGCTTTTTTGATGGCTTCATCACACTGCCGACTAATGTTCATCTTGGAGTCCACTAGGACTCCAAGATCACTTTCCACCTCTGTGCCACCCAGCAGGTCATTCCCTAGGCTGTAGGTGTGCTGGACATTTTTCCTCCCTAGGTGTAGCACTTTGCATTTCTCCTTGTTGAACTGCATCCTGTTGTTTTCTGCCCACTTGTCCAACCTGTCCAGGTCTGCTTGCAGCTGTTCCCTGCCCTCTGGCGTGTCCACTTCTCCCCATAGCTTTGTGTTATCTGCAAACTTGGACAGAGTACATTTCACTCCCTCGTCCAATCCACTGATGAAGACATTAAAGAGTATCGGTCCAAGGACCAAGCCCTGTGGGACAGCACTGCCCACACCCTTCCAGGTCAAAACTGACCTATCTACCACGACTCTCTGGGTGCGACCCTCCAGCCAATTCGCCACCCACCGGACTGTGTAGTCATCCAAGTCACAGCCTCTTAACTTGTTCACCAGTATAGGGTGGGATACCGTATCGAAGGCCTTCCTGAAGTCTAAGTATACGACAAACACCCCTACTCCTGTGTCCAGGCGTTTCATAACCTGGTCATAAAAAGAGACTAGATTGGTCAGGCACGATCTGCCTGCCACGAACCCATGCTGGTTTCCCCTCAGCATAATTTGTCCTGCTGGGCTCTCACAAATGTGAGCCTTGATAATTTTTTCAAAGACTTTACCAAGGATGGAGGTGAGACTGACTGGCCTATAGTTGCCCGGGTCCTCCTTCCTCCCTTTCTTGAAAATGGGGACCACGTGGGCCCTTTTCCAGTCCTCTGGGACTTGGCCTGTGCACCACGAGCATTCGAATATTCCCACCAGTGGCTCTGCAATGATGTCGGCCAGTGCCTTCAGCACCCTTGGATGGAGCTCATACGGGCCTGCCGACTTAAAGGCATCCAGTTCTTCCAAGTGACTCTGCACCATCTCAGGGTCTACCCATGGAAGTCTGGTGCCTTGCTGTTGCCTCTCTACAACCCCAGTGAGAGACTTGTCATGCCCCTTACTTAGGAACACTGAGGCAAAGAACTTATTGAGTTCAGCCTTGTCCCCCCTGTCCGTCACCAATTGTTTCTGCCCATTTAGCAGGGGTCCTATTCCTCCCTGGGTCTTCCTTTTACTCCCTATATATTTAAAAAACAATTTCTTGTTGTCTTTTACTTGGGTTGCCATCCTCAGCTCCATGGTAGCTTTGGCCCGTCTAACTGCCTCCCTACAAGCACGAGCAGAGGAGGTGCTTCCTCAGAAGCACTGGATGTTGGCTGAGGCCAGGGCTGGGGACTTTGACTGGAGTATGCTGATGCTCCTATTGGGATGTCAAAAAACTTAGAGTTTCCTGGCCAGAGTCTTGCTCTGCCCAGGGTCATGCCAACTGCTACAGCTGGGTTCAAGAAGGGACTTTATGCTATAGTCAGTTTGGCGTGGCAAGGGGTTTTGCCTTCCTCAAGCAGGGGACAGAGGTATGGTTCGGTCCCTTTATTCTCTTGAGTTAAGATTTTATTTTAACAAACTACTTCTGTTCTTGCAGTGGCAGGACACTGACAGTGCCCTCATCCCACTGCTTTACCTGTGGCAATTTAAAGGATTTTTTACATTCTCAGGCATTACCTGTGCCTGGTGGTTTGTGCTAGAGGGTTGTTCCCAACATTTTTTAGCCTAGGTGAGACAATCACTTTGTCGAGGATGATTTAGAAAGGGAAGATGAGGGGTTGGATTAGATCAGTGTTTCTCAATCCGTGGGTCATGACCCAAAAGTGGGTTGCAAGAATGTATGAAAGGGTTGCAAACAAACTTTAAAAATAGATTCTCCTTTAAAGGAGAAAAACATGGGAAATGGTGGCTTTTCTCTTTCAGGATGGCAGAGTTCCAGCCTGCCTGTGGCCCCCCATGCCCCATACTGCCCCCCCCCCATACACACACACTGGGGGGTTGGGGCCTGGGGATGGGGGTAGTGGGTTGGGAGGGAGGGCTACTGGGTCGGGACTGGATATCGATGTTTACAAATGGGTCCTGGTACAAAAAAGGTTGAGAATAACTAGACTAGATAACACCAGGAGGTCCTTTCCAGCTCTACATTTTTATGATTCTATAACAGATGCATATGTATTAACTAACACTTTTTAAAGCACCAGTCATTTTCTCATTCTAGACAATCCCAGGGAGAAGAGTGCCTGGTTATGCTGGAGATTCCCACATCTGCCAGTCAGGAAGTTATCAGTCTGAGACCCTGTGTGACTACATAAATAAACTATAAATCAAGTGCACTTTTCAGCAACTCAGAGCCCTGAATTCTGTTAATTCAGGAGATAGTGCTCCACAGTAGAGACCTCCCATGCATGGGGCAAGGAAGTCATAACACTCTATTCAACTTCTTGCAGAACCAGATGCAAGATAAATAAATTGCCTTTCAAAATTTTTGCCACAAAATAATAGGCTTTTCCAAATAGTATACTGGGTTTTATCTTCTCCCTATGATGCTTCACTGCCATGTTTTCCACCTGAACAGAAACTTACTACCCTAGTTGAATTAAATTGTATACTTTAAAAGACAAGCTGATTTCCACACACTCCTATATGTTGAGTTCTTTGCTTGTTGCAACAGACAGGCTCCATCCTTATTCAGTTAACGAAAGTGGGACTTACATTTTAACTTAAATGAAAGCAGTAGCTTCTTTGTTTAAGGCTGTGTCTACATCAAGAAAATGTGCACCAGTTCAGAGTAGGGCAGATATCAGTGTAGCTTACTTGAGTTGTGCCACAATAGTTAGGGTGTGCATTAGGTCTGTTTGCATTAGGAATGCATGCAGATGAAACACAAAACACTGTATTTAAATTGGTGTAAATCTTAAGGCCTGAACAAAAAAGTCTCTTGAATAAATGTTTCTCTATCTTATTCATATTAGTATCAGACAGCAGCAGCCCCTAAAGCCAAGAGTACACGTTTAAGACCATAAAATACATGATTTTACCTTATCACATAACGTTGAGTAGAATCTATCCTGCTATAGTTTGGAACAACTATGAGCCAGAATCTGTGGCTAGTCTACATACGTTAGCTTACATCTTTCTATTGTTTACCTTTCATTCTCTAACCTACACGATGCAGAGCATCATTCAACTATTCCCATGTCTTTGAAGTGTAATACTGGCCATAGCTTCTCTGTGTTCTTGTACACAGGGATTTGATCAATGGATGGGCTGAGTTTTTGAGGTGCTGGTTATACGTTACTTCTCCTCTGTCCCAGTGTTCAGTGCAACCATTTCTATTTTGGTGTAGAGTTGTTGTATAATGTTGCTCTGCAAGGTCAGTGATGCTTGAAAGCACCAGGCTTAGCTTCTTACCAGCCTGCCTGCCTTGTGCAGTGAAAATACAGTGGCCTGTCTGCATTTGAGGACCTTCTGTGCTCAAGAGGTGATTTAAAGGCAGAATGTGACCCTACAGGAATGAAACAGGATCCCACCATAAGTATGGAAATAGCATTGCAGCCTGTGGGTAAGTGCCAAAAATGCCACTTACGCAGTTAGAAAACTGCCATTTAGGCACACATAGGGAAATAGAATTCTGCTCTTGATGAATAGTTTAATAGCACAGTCAAGTAATAACCTAATTCCTGCACTTGAGGTATTGGAAACTCTTTCTAAGGAACTGGAGCACTGCTTGTGGTTGAGAAAATAAGCATCCCAACCTTCCAAAGACCAGATGTGGGACTACTGACAAAAAACAAAATGAGAGATAAAGCAGAGCAGGAAATCCAGATGTAGAAATAATTATCCTGATGTAAGTAAGGTTTCAGGTATCTGCAATTTCATAATCTGACAATTCTAATGTTACCAAATTTATAATAGTAAAAAATGAAACATCACCATGACTGCATACACTAGAGGAGAACAATTTACAACCAACATTAGGAACCTGTAATACAATGGACACCGAGGGAATATTTTGCAATTTCATATCTAAGGGGCATAGGATGATAAATAATATTTCAAGATTGCTTTTATTTTCAAGGTGTTTAAATAGAGATTATAAAAACTATCTGTTTTATTAATTGGGGTACAGTAGGAGGCTTGAGAGGACCTTGGTCCTAGTTTCAGCAGCAACATCAATTTTCTCTAGAAAATGCAAAGGATGAACTAAGATTTGAAGTACTGTACAAGATGCATCATCTAGGATGTTTTTATATATGGAAATTCTTGGTTGTAAAATGCAATGTATTGGAAAGAGTGAGACATTGGGATGCCTTCTTGAAGCTCTAGATGGAAGGATTTTATTTGAAAAATTCTTACTTTAAAATGAGAAGTCATGGCACTTACCTTATAGCACAAATGAGAATGGCTACAGTTTAAAACCCTCTTGCTTCTTCACATGCTACCACTGGCAGGAAACAGGCTGTATTAAAAGTAGGCATGCTGGCTATTCCCATAGCCTTCTCCATAGGGAGAGATTTGCCATAATTATCCATCCAATAGGATCAAACTCTTTGTTTGTCTGTTAAAAAAAATTCGACTTAATTTTGAGCAATTGGAATCAATGAAGAATTCTTGTAAAAAAATGTTTACTGGCTAGTGAGCTCTGTCTTTAGGAAAAGTATGGGATAGGAAGCTGTAGTTCACAATATCCCTTCAGGCACTAAAAATCCCAATGGTTGACTATAAAGTATCTCTGTTATAGACAGCTCTAAATAACAACAACATTTAAGGTAAGCAGTGTTTCATATATCACTTGTGGCTTTGTTTTTGTATGAGAAAGCATATAATGTAATTTATAAATAACCAGCACGATAGGAAAACAGAACAAGTAAAGAGAAATATATGCATCTCTATATTCTTCATCAACCTCCTGTGGATTGCATAATATAGTATTACCTATATAATCTGTTTACTTTCATTGTTTATTCTCTACACATACTAAACAATTTGTTTTTGCAGATAAAGTCCCTGCCATATGGTAAAATGAGTGATTTCCAGGATTACTTCAGGCTCAGGAAAATGAACATATTTATTAGTTATCAAAAAAAAAAAATCCTTCACACTCAGACAACCTCCCTTTCAAACTGTGATCTCTTGCCAGGGGGGAGTTTTCCCCCTCCCCCCCCCCATGGATTTTGCAAAATCTGAAAAATTAATGAAATTGTGATTTTGGTAGGTTCCTAATCATAGGGAATTTGCATACATGTTTGCACAACAGCACCAGACACTTTTAAAAGTGTCCAAAACGCTAGCTTGCATCCATAGATGCTTCTCAAGCAAATCCTGGGACGTCATTCTCCCCCTGTACTCAGCCTTAGTGAGGCCGCAGCTGGAGTACTGCGTCCAGTTTTGGGCTCCACAATTCAAAAAGGATGTGGAAAAGCTTGAGAGAGTCCAGAGAAGAGCCATGCACATGATCAGGGGTAGGGAAGCAGACCCTACGATGACAGGCTGAGAGCCCTGGGGCTCTTTAGCCTGGAAAAGCGCAGGCTCAGGGGTGATCTGATGGCCACCTACAAGTTTATCAGGGGTGACCACCAGTATCTGGGGGAACGTTTGTTCACCAGAGCGCCCCAAGGGATGACGAGGTCGAATGGTCACAAACTATTTCAAGATCGTTTCAGGCTGGACATAAGGAAGAATTTCTTTACTGTCCGAGCCCCCAAGGTCTGGAACAGCCTGCCTCCGGAGGTGGTTCAAGCGCCTTCATTGAACACCTTCAAGATGAAACTGGATGCTTATCTTGCTGGGATCCTATGACCCCAGCTGACTTCCTGCCCTTTGGGCAGGGGGCTGAACTCGATGATCTTCCAAGGTCCCTTCCAGCCCTAATGTCTATGAAATCTATGAAATCTATGAAAAATACACCTCGAAAGTGTTTTAGTTCAAAAGTGCACCACTGCCATTTTCTGCGCGCTGACATGCATTTTGCCGCTAATCTAACTGCATGCAATGCAGCACAGTGTGCAGCAGCTTGTGTGCAGAGCAGACTCGACTGAGTCTACTCTGACCGACCGGATCTCTAGCATGTCACGGGATAAAAAGGTATGTGTATAAATGCCCATAATGCTTAAGTCAAGCACTTACATTTTGCATCATTGATTCTGTAACTTAAACTAAAACAATTCTCAACAGACCAGAGAGAGGTTCCCATGGCTCACAGGATGCAAATAAATATCAAAGTATTTCAGAAGTTATTGTGGAGCAGTCACAAATAGACATCAATAAGATACCAGCTTCTGAGTTTTGTACATCAATAAGATACCAGCTTCTGAGATGCTGTTTTGCCATTAAGATAAACTACTGGTCAGAAATACTAATTTAAGGCTAATCTTTGAACCCTTACTTGGATGAACAGTGCTGTTGGTTTCAGCAATAGTTCTTCACCATATTTCTATCTGCTTCAGCAAAGGAAATGATGCAAAATTAAACCTATACTGCCCTGCACTGCTACACTAAAGGCTAGAGTGCATTCCTTGTGAATGTTTGTAAAGTTCCTTTGCCTTTTTTTTGGCTAATAAGTAAATTTATTAATCCGTCTCCTATCCACTATAATTTCTGGCAGTTGCCAGCTTTTTGCCTCCCCTAGTCTTAATTCCTTTTGTTATCCTGGTGTGATGGAAACTGTTTAAATGTAAAACAAAAATTCTTCACTGAGGTTTGGCTAACCAACAAGTTATTCAAGTGGCTTTGCCTGCTGGGTTTTTTTTTTCATCCTCTGCTTTTCCAGGTTATTCCAATATCCATGAACCCATAATTTATTATAATCTTCTCTAAATGCTTTAAAATAATAACTTAAATAAAAGTTTTTGGGTGAATATCCTTGAAATGAAACTTCATATATTATGAGCTCTTCTTATTTCATGGGGGCAAGGTCTGTTCTTCAGCATTAGTTAAGATAGCCTAGGAGATTTTCAGTTCAGTCCAGTGTTATGATCCTGATGTGTTGCCACTCATCAGAGAGATTGACCCGAATCCTTGCAACAGGTTGGTTCATTTGGTGTAACTTGATTCTCCTCAAGCTACAGCTTTCCATCACCATCCAAAATAATTTGCTGTCAGTGCATGAACTTTAGCAATGTTCTGGAGAAGGATTTCTGGTGTATGTGTTGTTGCTCATTATTTATTTTTATATAGCAATAGTTCACCTAGATGAGCAGTTCTCAACCCATCATAACTTTTCTGAATTTGGCATCATCCTGGTTGAGAAACACTGTTGAACTGCTTCAGCTTATCTCAGTGGTTCTCAACCAGGGTGATGGTGATGCTGCCTCAGCCAGGTGACAGTGCCCTACATGTCTCATGTGAAGTGCAGAGCCTGAATGGAAAGTGGCTGTAGCAGGAGGGAGCATCCCTGCCTGCATTAAAGAGATCTGAAAAACTTTATGCATACAGGAGCCCACTCTTGCCTCAGACCTTTCCTGTATGGCCCTGCATGCTCCTCCTGGAAACAGAGGCACACAAAACAGGTCCACCTGATGATGTGTGGCAGCTTGGAGATTTATCTGCATGTTTCCTGTGCTTCTCCAGGTTGACCTGGCACCAGGTTGAACTGCCTCATGCACTTCTGCTTCTAGGAGAAACATGTACGGCTGGCCTGGGAGGGGCTGTAGCAGGACTCAGCACTCCTGCCTGCATTAGGTTTCTGTGATAAACCTACTGATGCACCCACTCCTGCCCTATAACTGCTGCCTCTCCTGCCACAGCCTCCTTCTAGTCTGGCTCCTTTGATTTCAAATCTGAGCTCTTTTCAAGAGCCCTTCATCATCCTTTCACTTCTAAGAAGTCTTGCCATTTACTTCATTAGGTTTGGGATCAAAGTCTTGGGTGATCATAGAGACCAACCAGTGCTGTTGTCTGCATAGGTTGTAGGCATGTCGAAGTTCACCTTACCATTGCATGCATTGTGAGCAAAGGGAGAAAGTTTCAGTTTCCGTGGTTCCAGTCCATCTAGCTAAGTGTTTGCATGGTTCCCAAAATCAATGGATCTGGGCACCTCTAGGAACCATGCAGTATTTGTAAAAGTGAAAAAAAAATCTTATTGTTAAAATTCAGAAACAAAGCAAAATTTTCTTTTTTTTTAAATTCGAGAAGCTAAGTTCTTTGTTCTTAAAAGTGATCATTATTAAACAGGGGGAGGAGGAGTAAGAGACCTGCATGAAGGCTGCAGGAAAATAATGCTTTTATTGTTTGTTGTTTTGCCACTAAAATATGAAACTTATGGTCAAATATTTACCATATGAATATTCATTTTAAATGCACGTTGTGAGGTTGTTCCTCTGTTCACAGAAAATGATGATTATCATGTCTTGCCATAAGACATCTGCATTTCACTTAAAGTGCTAGGAAATGCAAATATATGATAGTTTAAGCATGATAATTAGAATGATTTATGACTCTCTTTTCCCCTACTACAATAAAGCACATAAGTAAAGTTTTCCTTCAGAGGCCATTGTGTGCAAGATGTAAGTGTGTATATTTTGGATGCTTACTTTCTGCTTTTGTTTCTCTTCCTTGCTCAAAATTTCCCCTCTCGTTAGTGTTGCTGTGTAAAATAAAGCTTAAAACATTCTATATCCAAAAGGTCTGGTAATGAAATAACAGTATATACTTGTTAAAATCAAGGCAGTTTTTCAGCTGGTTGATGACATTTTGTAAAGTCCATTTCCTTGTGCCTTTAATACCTTCCACTATGATTATCTCCTGGTAACTGCATGCCTTTCATACCTTATTCCTTATCCAAAAAACAGCAAAACGATAGAGAAATTTGGTTGAGGATCCAGTGGTTTCACCTCCCCCACAGCACCAGCCTTTCTGGTGCTCAGAAAATAAATGCCTGGTGCTCATTTCTGGCTGAATATGAAAGTGGCATCAAAACTACTTGGGGTTTTGAAAATGTGTTTCAATGTAATCAGATCCTTCTTTCCCCTTTTCCAAGAACTACATTAAGCTTTTATGCAGCTCTTCAGAGACTAAAATCCAAACTGGTGATCATTTAGCACGTTCAATGTGATTTGGGAAAGAAATTAGCAAGCAAAATTCTTTACTGTCTAATCTGCTGTAAATCACAGCTAGAGCAACCTGACAGCAACACCTCCATCAAAGCCTGTATTTGCTTCCCTCTGACTGTATAGCTTGAAGAGAGGGTGCTGGAGGGCAGAATAGTGGAGACCAGATGTTCTAATACAGTTTTCTTTTGCTACCTTTGCAGAACTCACTCCACTCCAAATGCACGGGGGATAGGCTTTGTGTGAAGCAGTGAAGGCTGTATTGGGGAATGAGTTTATGGGTGTACCACAATCTATAACATTCTCCTCTCCATTCCTGGCAGAGATGTGTGATTGATTTATACTGCATCAAGCAGCCTTCACTTTTATTCTGGGTGAAATTCACCCTGATGCAGAGAGGTCAGCAAATAACTCCTGTACCGTGCCAGTATCATTTATCCCATGAGGAATGAATGACGTGCAGGGTGTTGTTTGTGTATGGGTCTTGTGCTGGCCTCACTGCACACCAATGAAGGGACTTTGCCCAGGGCCAAAAAAAGGCTCATGTGGGAGGCAGGGGCAGTCATTATCCCTCAGATGCACTGGCAGTGGGGCAGACAGAACGCTGTCATTTGAAATCTTCATCAATTGAATTTTGAAGTACTCTTCACTGTTGGGTGGAAGCACCAATAATCACTTGAAATACTGTTTGTGCCTGTTTCCCAGGGTTTTGATAAACAAGTTGTAGCCAATGTTGCTAATTAAACCTCTTAGAAGATTCAATAGCAAGAATACTATATGTGTTGTAAGGGTAAACCTCTAGTTCAGGGGTTGAAAACCCCTGGCAGGCCTGCCAGTGTGGCATATGATGACATTCTGCTTGTAAATGCATCTCACAGTGGACACTGGGGAAAGGGCCAGGGCTGCATGGCCACAACAAGAATCAGGCCCCTTGCAGCTCCCCTGCTGTCTACCCCTGGCATGCTAACATATCACAAGTCGAGGCTGTGGGTGTTTTTGGTACTTTGCCCCAAAAAGTTGGCAACCCCTGTTCTAGTTCCTGTTCACTACACTATAGGAAGGTCCTTTGAAGTCCGCAGTCTTGGTTTCACTTCTAATATCCTTTTCTCCCTTTACTTGTATACCTTCCCTTAGTATCATAGGAATGTAGGGCTGGAAGAGACCTCACAAGGTTATGTAGTCCAGCCCCTACCTGAAGGGAGGATCATCCCTAACTAAGCCATCCCAGCCAAGTGTCTGTTCAATGTCCTCTTGAAAATTTCCAGGAATGTAGATTCCACAACTTCTCTAGGTAGTCCGTTCCAATGTTTGACCACCCACAGAATCAGAAACTTCCTCTGAATATCCAACCTAAATTTCCTCTGCTGCAACTCGAGTGTATTGCTCCTAGTCCTGTCCCCTATGGCCACAGAGAACAGTCTAGCCATGATGCCATCGGGAATAGTTTGAGCAGAATACTAATACTGACCTCACCTATACAAAACTTAGTATAGAATTTCCAGTGTGTTAGCATAAACTGATTCATCTGTGGCTACTCTTTTAGGCTAGGGAGAGACATTCAAAAAGCCTTAGCCTAAATTGATTCAATCTTTGCAGGTTAGTCTAACCTGGCTAGGCTAAATCAGTTTTGTAACCAGACAGACATCCCAGAAACACAGGCACATGCCTCTGTGGTTCAGGCTGGAAGTTGGGAGGTAGGGGAGCACTAGAGCAGCCCTCCCTTCCCTTAGACAAAGCCGAGTAGAGGGGGGCGTGGCCAAGCCCTGGCAGAATGCTATGATTAGGGAGGGGTCCCCTCCAACCCCCTCCCCCCACCCCAACCAGCCCAGCAGGGAATGTTTATCACTCCTAACTCAGTGTTTATCAGCCCATTAAGAAAGCAACAGAGGGACATTACCAGCTATCTGTTGATTCTGTCTTTGGCCTATGTGCCACAGCTCTGAGGTAGCCAGCAAGTGGTCTGCTAGCTAATGGTGAGAGGTGTCTGTGTGGGACAGGGGAATGCCTGGGTAGCAGAGAGTTGGGAGGGGAGGCGGGGAGGAGCAGAAACCAGGCAGATGCCTGCAGAGGCTGCCAGAGCTGCAGAGAGGGGAGGGCCCAGCTGTGCTCTGGAGCAGAGAGCCCCGCCCAGCCCAGAGAGCATACTGGGATGCTGGGGGAGTTTGATTTAATTTAAACCAGCAAAGGGTCTGGGACAGACATTGCATAAACTGGTTTGAGCCAAATCAGTTAAATCTGATACTGCATTCAACCAGGTTTATCTCAAACCAGTTTCAGTCACTCTCAAACTGGTTTATGTGCACTGAATATCTGTTCTGTTACAGGTTTAAACCAGTTTCCAATCACTTAGACCAGTTTATGTGTAATGTCTGTCCCTAGCCGTAGGGTCCATTTGAATCTACAAGACCTCCATAGGGGTTACTGACTTCCAGCCACTTCTGAATTCACAGATGCATAACAAGGTATCAATTTAAGCATTGTGTCTTTGACACAAGTACAGGAGGAGGCTAAAACACACGCAGCAAGGTAGCATAACTACAATTCTGTTTAACCCAAAGCTAGTAGCTAATAGATTACATTAATCATGAATTTCTATTTAAGACGGATTCTGTTTTTGCAGGCTCGGTAGTTTTGCCCCAGAAGGACCCAATCCATCATTGTTCTTTCCACAGGGATTTTTTTATACTCAGAGATACCATAATTAAAATATTAAATAAACTACCAGTATATATAGCAGAAGTATTTTAATTACAAGAATTTCATATTAGGAACTGAATGATCCCAAATCAAGAAATACTCAGCTAATTACTGTGAAAGTATGGGAGGAAGACAGATATTCTTTTCATTTTTGTATGGGCACACATTCTCTGGTGTAGTTGATCAGCTCAAAAAACACTTTGTGTTGATGACCATTGGCTGCAGAAGTGATTTTTTTAAAGTTTCATGGCTTTTTTTTTTTTTAATTTAGTTTTTACGAGTGGACCAAGACAAAGACAGAGAATGCAGCCTGGAGTGTGCAGGATCCCCTCAGAAGTCAGTCTGTGCTTCGGATGGAAGGACTTTCCTTTCTCGGTGTGAATTTCAACGAGCAAAATGCAAAGATCCTCAGCTGGAAATTGCTTACAGGGGCAACTGCAAAGGTAAACACTGCAGAAATATTCTAATGACTTGTATAATCATACTGCCAAAAATTAAGAGTTCTATACTGTTTGAAGTTATGCTGTTAAGGACTAGGTTGGGGTTGTCAACCAGGAGTACATGTGCCCCTGGAGGTACTTGGGAAAGCCCTAGGGGGTACTTGTGGGTGGGCAGGAAGCAGGGCTGGAGGGGGGGTGGGCAGCAGCATCCCTCTATGGGCCACACAGGTGCCACGCAGCCAACTGGACATGGGGGAGGGGGAAGCTTGCACATGGTGGCCTCTGCTGCTACCCAGCACCGTGCGCTGCCACTGCTCTGTATCCGGCCATGCACCAACCCCACTCCCACCACTCCATGTCCGGCTGCACGCTAGCCCCCGCCCCGCTCCATGTCCAGCTGCTGGGGATACATTTATTTTAAAAGGTTGAAAACCCCTGGACTAGGTGAATCAAACTTTAATCTGATGAAGCAAGCTGTTGCTTACAAAAGCTTATACCCCTCTGAATTAGTCTATAAGGTCAGGTTTTACTGCCTAAACTCTATGGTCAGGTACAGTTACACATAAACTGGTCTAAGTGATCAAAAATCAATCTATACCCATAACCAACAGAAGTTTGATACATATACACTGGTATAAAAATGGCACTCAATCTAAAATAGGCCTGGATTGATGTACACTCAAACTTAATTGATTTAGGTTAGACCAGTGAATTGAATTTCTGTACCAGTTCCGCTATTGTGGCTGGGAAGCAGCATCCCGCTGAGCTGGGACAGCTCTCCCCACCTCCTGTCACCCCTTGCTGCATAGGCTGACTGGGAACAATTTGTTCCTGGTCAGCATCTACATGTGTTCTTCAGTGCATTAGTTTAATTCATCAATTTCTAGTACCTGTATCTAGTACCTGTATAATGGTGCATTAGACTAATCTACTGCACAGTAATTGCCATGAATGTGTAGCTGTTGCTTTATTTTGCATTAGATTAGTCTAATGTACAGTAAAGTATCTCGTGTAACACACTCGGTATATATTATAAAAAATGTTTTATTAGTGCTTGTAAAGTTATTTGATCTTTGTCTGAAAGATTCTACAAAGGGTAATAGTAATAATAGATGTGTTTATCTGCCAGATACAAAACAGATTGCATGGCTGTATTTTTTTAGTGTTTTCTTGATTAATGCATCTTTATGCCAACTGTGTAACAGTAAAAAAACAACCCCCCCACCCCCCCGAAACCCTACAAGGGCCATTTATGAATAAATACCTAACTGTAAAGTAATCCTCATGGTTTCCACTAGTGAGTGGTTAAATCGTTAGTTGAAAAAATAACTTTGCTAGATGTTAGTATTTTTGGGGGACACCTGGCCTGTCAGGTTGCCCTGGGTTGTAGTAAACTATGCATCTATTTTGTTTAATGAGAAAAATCAAGGTTCTGAGATTTATTCAGCTCTTTCTCTATTAAATCTGTACTATTAAGAGACCAAAATGGCTATTTAGTCAAATTTTTCAAAGTGCCTAAATAACTTAGAAGCACAAGTCCCATTGAAAATTATTAGAACTTGTGCTATTAATTCAAACATGAGCTTTTGAAAATAACCAAGCCACTTTTCTATTGTGATCACCTGTTTAGTCACGTGGTTATGTCTTTATAGGACTTACTCCAATTTTCATTGACTTCAATGGGTGCATCTACACAAGATGCTAGATGCACAGTAGATTAATTCTACTGTGCATTAGTGCATCACAACAAAAACTGTGCTATTGCACTAATGTGCAGTAGAATTAGTCTACTGTGCATTAGTATCACTTAAAAGGTGTGCATCAGCACTACACAGTAGTGCCAGTTACTATGCACTTAATTAGTATCTGTTATAACAGGTACTAAACTTAATGCACAGAAATCACAGTGCATTCATGCATGTGTAGACATGTCCAGTGGAGTTGGCTTGTGCCTTTTCAGTTATTCTTTCACCTTGATACTATGTCTTGTCCACTGTCTGCAAAGTATTGTATAACTTACTGTGCATTATTTACCTCATCTATTTCAGATTACCAATATCTGTAAAGGTCTTTACAAATGTTGATAAAGCTTTTTGCATGGCAGCTGTTTGGTTGCATGCAAGAAGTTGTAGGAATGAGACCTTTGTTTGTTTCCTTCCAATTTTTGCATTTAAGTGAGTAGTTTTAGTCCTTCTGCATAGTTTTGGGGTTTTTTGGGGGGTTTCTTTTGAGAAGTGCACCCAAAGCACCTATGTTAGGTCTGAGTCTGAGAGATGACCCATCCCTTGAAGGATCAAGCCCACAATTAGAATTTTGCAGCCTGTACTTCAGAAATAGGAACCCAAACAAATTCCTATTTGAGGCTTTTTGCCCGCTTCAGTCCATATTTTCCATTAGGGATGGTCAGGCTTGCTCTGTTTCATAATTACATCCTTTTAGTTAGAAAAAATGTTTTTTGCTTGTTTTCTTTGGTTTTTAAATTGACTCACCCTTGAAGTAGACCCATGGGGTTAAATTACAGGAATAAAAGATTTGTAAACTTGTGTCAGGTTTGAAATCCAACAAAGTAGTTTGAGATGTTGGCAAAACATCATATTCTGTACCAAGCTACTTCATTTATTCTTTACTTCTTCTCTTACTTCAGAAAGTGCGGATAATGCACTCTCCCAGTGTTTTGGTCCCCCTTATCATCAGGGACCCTGATTTTCCCTGATAAAAAAAAATCCCCAATTTCCAGTTTAAAAAAAGTCACTCAAAATCCACATTTTCCCATAATCAAAATGAAACATCACTAATATATACAGAGAGAGATAGTAGGGCTGTGTGAAGCTTCGGTCCCTGATTCTGTTTGGTAGAGATTCGGTCCAATTCAGTGGCTGAATCTCTGAATCTGAATTGAATCAGAGGACCCTTTAATCTCTCTGAATTGATTCAGAGCCCTCCGAATTGATTTGTAGATTTGGACAGATTTGGTGATTCAGACATAGATACAGCTTTAAATGTTTTTTCTACATACCTCTAGGTAGCAGGGACTCTGAATGCTGCGGTGTTGGGGCACATGGAGCACCCCACAGAAGCATGGGGGGGCTGCGGCTCCTCAGCATGATCAGCAACAGACCTGGAAGTGGACCAGAAGCACTTCCAGTCTACTTTCTGGTCCACTGGGGAGCATGCTTGGTGGGTGCCCCTGTACCCCTCTGGCTCAGTGACTGGTGCCTCCTGGATCTGGGGGGGGGGGGCACTTGGGGTCCTCCTGCGCTGATTGCCAAGCTGGGGGAGGTACGGGGGGGCCCCCCCAGCACACTCCCTGGCAGACCCAGAAGTGGACCGCAAGTACTTCTGGTCCACTTCTGGATTCGCTGCTGAGCACACTGGAGAGCCCCCAGAACTCCTGTGGGATGCTCCATGTACCCCAGCACCACAGCGATTACGAGCCATTCCTGCTACCTCAAGGTATGTAGAAAAAACTTTTAAAGCTGTGCCTGTGTCCTCATTGCTGATTCACCAAATAAGCATTGAATTGTCAGATTCGGATTCGACCAAATCGAATTAGGGACAGTGATCCAAATCAGCGGATCAAATTGCTGTCCCTGATTTGAGCTGAATCTGAATCTGAATTGAATAGAACCCATTTTGCACAGCCCTAAATATAGTGGTGTTCCATTTTAATTATGGAAAAATATGGATTTTGGGTTACTTTTTTAAAACTGAAGTTTGGGGATTTTTTTTTTCAATCAGAGAAAATCAGGATCCCTGCTGATCATATTTACACTCTTCTGACTTTAGCAGTAGGCTTTGCAGACTTGTTCTAGAGAATTTGAGCTGGCAAGCTTGGGGAAATGTCGACACGTTTCCACTCTTAAATGTAGGGTTTGACTCTCTACACAATAGTCTTCTTCTTAAAACATAAGTATAGTGGTGATCACAAAGATTTACCTTCCCTTATTCTCTTTCCAGGAAAACAAAATGCATATAGATATATATAAAGAGGAAAAGAAACAGAGACCACACAGGCTCAATCTCTAGGAGACAATTTTCCACATCAGCTCTTTCTGTTTGCTCCAGCAAACTTCTAAATCACCAAGATTGCTTTAAAGAGACATTTTGTCTTATCCTCTTCCTAGATGAAACACTATGCTAGTTCTTCATTCCTTTCATAATGTGCCATTGTATTAGCTGATGGATCTAGTTCCTTAAAAGAACAAGGATAACATAATGGAGTTACCTGATCCAAAGCTTCTGTTGCTCCTGCTAACAACAGGAAGAAGTATTCTACATTTTGCATTAGTACATTAAACATATTTAAAGCATTACATTATGAAACAGAGTTTTATAGATTTTCTTAATTTTCTCCTTAAATTTTTCCAAATGCACTGATAGCATATATATGTGTATATACTTTTCCATAAAAATTCACTAATTTTTGGCATATATGGCTTATATGGAGATCAATTTTATCAGTGTTGGCAAATTAGGCTGGATTTATTCAATATTTATGTTTTGTATCATATGCTGTGTCCTTTTAAATGATCATTCTTTAGCATAATTGTAGTTCTGATAACTGACTCAGTAACACTGCTCAGACCACTTAATTATTAATATTATCAAATAGCTACACACAGCACAAAGCTCAAGTCAATGGTGTTTGCCTCTCAGTTTAATGAGCACTACATTTATGGATAATTTAAAATCTTATTTTCTTAGATATGTGAGATATTGTTTAAATGCATGGTTGCCAATTGTACACCTGGTGGGTATCAGAGAAAGAGAGAAACTAGTGATATTTTCACTTTCAATTTCATAGGTTTTTTTGTATTTAATTTAATCAAAGCAGCCTTACAGTGTCAAATGACCTACCCCTTTGCTCCTGCCCGTGGCGGCAATCATCTGAAATAATTCAAGCTGTGAAAACACATTTGAGAGCAGAAAAAAGGAGGCCAACTGATCTCATTGCAGTTTTAATCTTTGCATCTCCATCTGTGACAGTGTCACCTTTGATAACCACACTCAGGCGCCCCCTTATTCTGAGGAAGTCCTCAAATTAAGATTTGTGAGGAGTGGGATTTCTGTTGCTGGTGATGGGTTGATTAGTCAAAGACCAGAAATCTTTAGCCAGTCAAAGGGTTACTGTTCCTTTCCCTGGCAACTTTCAAGGTTTAAAAAATTGTTTTCAATCCACATTGCATGAAGAACAATTTCTAGCAAAACAAAAAGTGCTTTGTAATGTTTGTCTTTTCATTTAGGAAGAAGTGGTATGCATGTATGTTTGTGTAAGGTGAACCACTAGGACACTGGCCTAAGATGTAGGAAAACCCCTGTTCTGTCAGATTCAGATGAGAGGTTTTCAAGCTAGGCCACTCTGAATCAGGTTAAGCAGGGACATAAGCCTTGGTCTCACTTTCTCTCTCTCTCCCCGCTGGATCCCCCACCTGACAGTAAAAACCCTCCCAATGTTGAAACTTACTTGTTTCTACAAAACATTTCATTTAGTTGAAAATATTCCAAACTCCTCTCATTTTCAGTTCTAGCTTACTCACGAAAAATCGAATCACCCTGGCAGTGTATGCCCTACAGATTTTGGACTAACCTCTAGGCAATTTCTCATTAAATTTGTCTAGAGGTTTATACACGTACAATCAACAGGGTTCAAATTATACTCTGACTCTTGTGGGGGTCTGCAGTGGTGGCAGGTAGAAAGAGCCACTGCTGCCACTGTCACCACCTGAGCTGCTTAGAAAGGTGCGGGGCGGGCCAGGGGCTCTCATCTGTTATGAGGGACTTATGGAGGGCTCTCATCTCTTAAGCGGGGGCTCAGCCCCTCCAAGTCCCCCCTTATTTCAAACCCTGGCAATAAAGGTTGACTCGCATTTACATCAAAATCTCTTCACAGGTTCCTTTCTCTACTCCTCTGCTCATGAATAATAACACAAATGTTAACATTATCTGTTTGATATATTTGACATAGTCAAAACACTAAAATTTCAGAAAAATCTCATTGCCTGTTAGGACTATTTTTTTTTCTCTTATTTTTATTTATTGTTCAGCTATTATTTACAGGAAATTTAAAGGCAATTCTTAATCGCATAAGGAAAACAACATATAAGATTTGTAATTGAAACGCAAACAGTAACATATCTACAGGGCTTTCATCCTCAACTCCTTTTATCCGCTCCTATCATTCTGTCCTGGGTAGTTGTAACAGGGTGCATATATACCTGCTCATTAACTTGCTGCCGGGCACACATCTGCATGTGCACCCAGGTTGGGAGCAAATTGAGCCTGACAGGAGCAGCCTACTCCAGGGCTACTCCTACCTGCTCTGCCCCCCTGCAGCAGCCAGGGGGAGATCCAGGCTCCCCTGGATGCCAGCCCCAGGTGGACAGGAGGCACTGAGGGCAGTTCTGGGCTGGCATGTGGCACAGGGGTCAGGCCTGGGCTCTGGGGGATGCGAGGAGCTGCCCTTTGCTCTGGGAGCAGCTCCCAGCTGCATGGAGCTTGGGGTTGGCTGTGGCCAGTGCTCCTGGGAGGAGCACATTTGAGCCTGAGCCACCAGTTGTGAAAATGGGGCCTGTGGCGCCCATACAATACCTGTCCTGCCTTCCCCCATGAGCTGCGATTTCCCCCAGGATCTGCAATCACAGTGGTAGTGGGGCCTAGAGCTTCCCCATGGTACATGTCCTGTAGTTGAGGGAGAGGTGCTGGGGTGCAGGGCAGCAGGGACCACACAGCAGCTCCAGGGCTGGGGACTGTCCTTGTGCCACTGAGTGGCCTATCCCATCCCTGGCTGGGCTGTTTGGGCCCCTGTTCCCCTGCCGTACCTGGTATAACAGCAGAGCCCAGCTCACCCTGTCAGCAGCCTCACCTAGCTTTGGGGCTCCTGAGGAGCAGGGGTCCATGTGGGCATGTTGCCCCCCACGCAGTTACCACACCAGCGTGGCGATCCACTCAGTGTACCTGCAGAGCTCTTGGTGAGGGGCAGGCAAGCACTGGAGTGCCCAGCCCCTGTGTCTCCATGCCTACCTGCTCCTTGCCCTCTGCCTTGGGGTGTGTGCTCCCTGCCTTGCCTGTATCTATCGGTATTAGCAAATGGTGCATTAGGCTAGTCTAATACACAGTAATTGCTGCACACATGTATGTGGTGACATATTATTGTGCATTAGATTAATCTAATGCACAGTAAAGCATCTTGTGTAGACATGCCCACAGAGACTTAAATAATTATTATGGGGACTTCCCTGAGTATGTATTTGGATGTGCGTACACAAAGATAATGAAATTATGGAAGGGTAAACTGATTTGAAAATAGATGCATCCTGACTTTCCCTCTCAAAAACCTGATTCTGATGAAACTGGTACCTGATTAATAATTAACTGATGTTAAAAATCCATGCAATTCATTTTTTCTCTATGTTCCATTTTTTTCTGTACTCATATACTTCTAGGCAATGCTGTACTCATATGCCAAAGTGCTAGAAATGTTATAAGAAGTCCTATTTTTGTAAAATTTCCAACCCACATTTGTAGCTTCATGAAGTTCTCATAGTTTGAATAATTTTAGATGAACATCTACATTTTTGGATTCTTTGCCAAACTAAACCTTGATTTCTGAGCTTCTTGGGGTTTGTCTCTGACTAGAAACAGACATTTGCTTGTGTAAGAAAAATTAGAATATAATCAGTACAAGAAAAATGGGGAAAGCTAAAATTATTATTTGGGCTACAGTTAAACCTAGAGACACCAACTGATAGAAGGGTCCATTGTATAGTCAAATAGTCTAATATAAATAGATTAGACAAAGTGTGTGTAAAGCTCGTATGGGAGTTCAGTAGGAGTTGGGCCTCAATAACAGGACTGGATATCTTGATTGCCTAAGAAGTGAGTCTGGATCAGATAGGGAATTATACCCATCAGGCTAGAGTTCCAGTGGCATTTAGAGATGAGGGTCCTGTATGTTTCTGTTTTCTATTCAAAGGAAGGATAATATCTAATAATGTCTAATATCAGACTGTCCAACTTTTAAGCAGCTAGGGACTGAACACTCTGTGGGCCACCCTGGTGACTACCACTGTACCATGTGCCCATGTGGATGCCCTACTGCTACATCACATGCCTGTGCCCATGTGCCCCCCGGGGACTGCTGCACTCTGGGTCTACACAGCTACAGGCTCACATTCATTTCCCTATACTGAGCCAATGACCTGCACTGCCTCGCCCATTGAGGCAGGAGCAAAAAATGGAAGCCAGAGGAGCAGTGTTGCCAGGTCTTAAATATGAAATGATTGTGTTGGAAGCCCAAAATTATCATAGTTTCTGAAAAACTATCATACACTGGAAAAAATAAGCATGCATATAAGCATGCAATTAAATCTTCCTCTTTTTTAAGTAACATTATGTTGCCTTATACTGTTACCATTACATCCTGTGCCACTCTACTTGACACTGCCTGCTGACATTTTGTTCAACTCTTTCTCTAACTGGTTAAACTGAATTTATTACTATAATTATTCTTTTCTCTTTGTTTTGAAGTTCAGGTCTGTATATTATAAATCATTATGCAGTTACTTTATATTGCTCACTGTAACTCGCCAGTGAGTGAGTGAGAACTGGTCATCAAAGTTGAAACATTTCTTTATTTCAAGGCAAGCAGTCGTAAGAAAGCACTGACAGGAAACCTGAAAGTTGGTTAAGACTCCTTGAAAGTCACTTGGGTTTTGCATATGCTGCATCAATTAGCTGCATAAAAAAAAAATTGCACATTTTGAACACATTTAGTATTATCTGTTGTACATTGTACAAGGGTTGATATTATCGTACAAATACAATAATTACCATACACTTAGCAGTGCTGCAGAGGAGGGAGTGGAGAGTCTGGAGATTTTACCTACTGTTGCAGTTGAAGCAATGGGTGGTGGGAGCAGCAGCTGGCTGGGAGCCTGGGGCTGCAACTTAATCCCTTGCAGGCCTCATGCAGTCCTTAGGCTGCCAGTTGGACGGCCCTGGTCTAATAGTTAGAGCAAGAGAGGGGGAGTAAAGACTTCAGAATTCAGTTTGTGACTGTGCTTTGGCTCGGGATAGGATAGGATATGGGGCAGTTCACTGTGCCATGCCCTTCTTCCCCACTTGTGAATGAGTGGTTACCAGCATTTCACAGAGTTGCTGTAGGGCTTCATTCATGTTTATAAAATGTTTTTAGATTTTTGGATGAAAAATGTTGCATGATATAGGGTGCATCTACATGTCTACATGCTGCTGTATGGTGAGATTGCTATGGCGCTGTGCTTTAGTACTTCTTTTTGGAAATACTAGAGCACGACACAGTCTGGGTGCACCGCTACAACAGTGTAGCTGGCCATCATACATAGACCCAGATGGCTGCTACATCGTCGTAGTGCTCCATACGGCAACTTAGTGCATTGCTATGTCTCTGTAGGGCAATGTGTAGATGTGCCTATAGTATAATAAAATAACCAGTATGTTGTCATTGCTTGGGTCAAATGATCATTGGCTCCAGTGAATTTTATCAAAGGGAGTCCATATACTTTAATGAGTATTTGACCTTGGGGAGTATTAAGAAAGTACTCCAAAATGTGGATATTTAGGCCCAGAACCAGCTAATAGTTGAGGCATATGTATAACTATTAGCAATGTAGCCAGGTGCCCAGGGCAGCCACCACACAGAGGGGCAGTGGCAGCTTCTAGCTGCTGCTGCTACAGTGATCATACAGCTGTGGCAAAAGCCATGTTGTTTCCCTCTACCATGTCAGCCCCCAGGCCAGATGCCCCTGTTGCCCAACCCTAGTTATGCCACTGATAAATATAAGCACGTGGTTAGATTTCAACTAGACTCCTCATGTGTGTAAACTTAAACATGTGCTTAATAGCTTCTCTGGCAGCAGCCTAACATTTGAATTGTCTTTGTTGATTATGTCAGCACATATGGCTGTATGTTTGTGGCTGTGTCAGTATAAGAGGCAATATGAAATGATGATGTGTGATACAAAGTGACAGGATTTTTTTAAGTCGTGGTTTTTTCTTATGGAAAAATCATTTTGGATATTATAACTTTTCTATAGGCTTTTAGAACCTTCTGTTCAAATTTAAATCATGAAATGTTTTGAAGGTTGATTTCAAATTCTGTATAAAGAATATGCAAATACTCTGTTACTTTATAGGGCTTTCAGAGTCATTTCTGTAGAATCCTATTGGTTAAATTTCTGATTTTGCCAAGACTTTTCCATTAAGCTACGTATTGAACAAGGCTCTACCTATGAAATTTGAAAATGTAGATTTATATGTTTCCATATAAAGATTTTATAATGTTATTTAGACTTTACAGACGATTCTTATTTTCCATGACAAACAGTACATATTGTATATTAATTGTTTTTTTAACTAAAATGACAGCTTTGGCTGGGGGCTCTGAAGATTGAAACAGTCTGTAATACAACCATATCTCTGTCCCATTTTTTTGAGAGGGCGAACAAGCAACTTTTTTTCATAATTAGATTAGTGGGATACTTTCTGCATTATGAGAGGATCAATGAAATTCTTCAGAGGCCAAAAGCTGTTAATGTAGCCCAAGACTGAGCATTTTAGCATTTGATGGGCATTTCTTTATCTCACACCGCAACATCTTCAATTCTTGAGTCTGTAAATCCTGCCAGACTACTGTGTCTTGTTCAAAATGAGCAATATCTATAACAGAAGTGTCCAGTGGAGGAAAAACAGATTTTTCTGTCTCCGGTGGACTATCAAGAGAACAATGAATAGCTGCCAGCAGCAGCTCATTACCCAACATTAAAGATGTATGGGTGGATTGGAACAAGTGGTACTTTAGTTCAGCCTGAGTCAACTTAGCTTTCTTTAAATATTCAGGCTCTCTGTATGTATGTTTATGGAGGTTCGGGAGACTGACATTGAGGAGGCTGAAGAACATACACAATGTTTGCTTTTGAATTTTAGACACCAGTGGAACTTTCAGCTTGGCTGTTGAATACTTTACACAAGGGCTTGTAAAGCTCCATGTTGGTCAGCACTAGTAATGCTTACTCAGACAAAGCTTGTCTTGTCTTTAAGGGGAGATTCGCCTCAAAAGGCCTGGAGGGGTATGAGGATTATGCTCTCACTTTTTTTCCCCAGTAATAGCAAAAAAAAATCTCTTTTTTCCTCTTCAATTTATTTTTAAGTTAGCATAGCAGGTATAGTGTTGACACCTTGGAGACAGCATCCTTGGGCATGTCCAGATGAGCATGCATGTGTGGTTTGCTGTGCTGCAAACTGCACGCACTGCACATGCAAACATTCACCACGCTGCCAATTTGCAGCATGGTGGGGTTTTTTTACACTGGGAGATCCTGGTGTCAAAAAAACCCGCATCAGAAAAAAGCAACATGGCTCATGTGGTGGCAGTGTGTGCCACCCAAAATCAGAGCCTGGTTAGCCAGAGTCACCCTCCAGCTGCCAGCTAGGCTCCACAAGCCCGGATCGCTGCTGCTGGAGTCCCAGGAAACCTCCTGGGGCCCCAAGAAGCCTCAAGCACAAATATGTGCCACTGCAAGTTGTCCCTGGCAGTGAACAAATATGTTCCTGCTTGTGGGGATGTGCCCCTTGTGTCCATTAAACAAGCTCATTGTGGGTAAGACAAGCTTCTCTATACTATCCTGCCAATATACCTCAACATCTCAATATACCTTGGGTAAAGTGCTAGTTTGGGATCCTTGCCTCTTGAGCTCTTGGCTTTGCTGAGACTGCATAAAAAAATGTCCATTCTGGGGATGGATGCTTAGCACATCCATTACCATAAAAGTGGAACCACCAACTCATTTAATACTGGCCACTTAGCAGTCATGTAGCAGCTATCTATGCAAAGCATTGATGAAGTAAGAGTACAAGGCACTGTAGACCATTACCGATCCCTGCCATCACTGCCATCTGGCTTCTCGGTAGCAATCACATATTCTAAACAGGTCAGTATTGTTTCAGTTCTTATTAGTTAACTGCTTTAGCATTCAGTCTTATGTGACACTCATTGTATGCATTCATTCTTTGCAAAGGCAATACTCACTTGGTCTCACTGCTCAATACAAGTACGTCATTGCACATAATATTGTTATTGTTACCCTGTAGTTACATAGATCCCTTTCTTACTGGGAAACTCTATACAGTTTATGTTTAGCTTAACTGATTTATAGTATCTTAAAGAGCCTTTCTGTTTAAAATTGCCATCATTTTACGGGCCGTCATAGACATAACAAAAGGTACTATCTTCATTCCCGGTTTCACATAAACAACTGAAGCACATCAAAATATGAGTGGAATTTCACATAAAAATATTTTGCTGTTTTCCCTGTGAGAAAGAAATGCACTGTTTCAATAATGTTGAAAACCAGAGTTCATGGCTGTGGTGAAGAAATTTTCACTTTTGTTTTTTGAGCTTATTTGCAGAATGCATTTGTTAAGAAGTTGCAAGCACATAAGCTTAATTACAGTACACACTTCAATTAAGATCCAAGGTAAGCTTTTCTTTAAGGAAAAATGCTACTGCTCAACTGTGACACCCTACATGTTGGTAAAACATTATATTAGAGTATTCACTTTAACTCTACCACAAACTTCTACCTTAATATTATGAAAGATACGCTTATTATGAGCCATTCTGCCCTACCAAACCTCCACCTTTTGTTAGAAGTCTATTAAGATAGTGTTTTCACTACACTTGGAAGATCTCAATATACCTTTATATTTAAACGTATGCTTCTAATTTCACTGAAGTAAATGCAAGTAGAACTGGTCCCAGATAACAGCCAACGCCTTGCATTTCATTTGAACACAAATTGAAATTCAGCATAGTTTATGGAGTGAAAGTGTCATATACTTTGCATCTTGCATCTTTCCATTTCTTTGTCTTTTATTCTTTTCATTATAAAATAAAATCACAAAAAATGGAAACAAAGCCATTTATATAATTTTATTGAAAAGGTATATTTTAATGAAAAAGGATTTTTTCATAAAAAAGTTGTCTGCTTCTCTTTACCAGTACTTTTTCACTGGGAGTACTGAACATTCAAATGCAGGTGGAATTTGAAATGGGGACAAAGTAAAGAATGTGGATCCTATTTCAAATGTTACTCCAAATTTCCCTGTACTTTGATAGCATGTTGGTTGGATCTTTCTTCAGATGCATCATCTTTTTCATGATGGCTTATCTGCATGCAGAGATTTAAAAAACAGCCAGGTTGCACAGGAGTAGGCCACGTGAAATTTTCTTCTTAGAGTCAAATGTAGTTCTACCCATAAATAGAGCTGGGCAAAACTCTTTTGGATCCATCCATGCTATTTCACTTTGAGTTTAGTACAAAATGAAGATCTTAAACAAATTAAAATTAAACTATGAAGACTGAAGCCATAGTGCAGCTTGGAGGTCTTGAAACCACAAAACAGCTATTGACAATGGCATAACTAAGGGGCGACAACTGAGGCACCAGTCTTGGGCACTCACTTAAAGGGTAAAAAAATAGCAGCTACCTCCACTGCTCTCTCAGCCACTGTATTGCCATGGGCAGCCCAGCTGTGGTTGCTGTCCTTTGTATTGCAGCCACCCAGAACTGCCTAGTTACACCTCTGACTATGACTATCCTTGAATATTTAATTTGGATCAATTAATTCATCTGTATTTTCCCCTATTAAACTCACTCAAAGGGTTTGTGAATCCTTGTGGTCCTTTCAAAAAGCCTTGTCTTTTCTTTGGGTGGGCAGCAAACTAGAAATCTGAAGGGTGGGATTATTGTTGTTTCAGGGTTTGCTGCTAATATTTAACGCTCCGCTAATCTTATTGTCTCTGTTCATATGAACTGTTACAAGAGAAAGAAATGTTCTTATGAGCCAAGAAGCATGAGAAGCACAGCTTTTCTTATTTTACCTCAAACCTTAGTTATCTAAATTGCTTAAAGTTTAGGTATATGCTTAAATAATGTGTTGAATTAGGGCCACAGTTGCTGCTATTTATGTGCTGATAGAGTATATGCTTCCAAATAGTAAGCCAGGGGAGTGGGGGCAATTTAAGGACAGGTAAAATTATTTGGGCTTCTAAAAGTGAGATTACATATTACAATTAGACCATGTTAAGAGCACTTAAAACTGGAATGATCACACATTAAGGCTTGTTAACAAGTGCTAAGTGTCCTCAAGGCATCTTAAAGTTATGCCTCTTGAGGGTGAGAATTATCTTCGAGCTGCTTGTGTGGGCAAGGATCTGCTGGGCAGCTGTGGGGCCCAGTGGGGGCTGGATCCAGGTGGTTTGGGGCAATGCACACAACAAAGATCCTGGTAGCAGGCAGAGAGGGGGAACCTCTTTACCTCTGTTGCCCTCACCACACTGTTTTCAGGCGGATTGGAGTGGCAGAGCTGTGATTTGTGGTGGAAGGGGATTCCAGGGGTTCATGGTGAGAAGGGGGTTAATTTAAGGGGAAGATGGGTGATCCAAGCAGCAGGGCTGGCCTTATGGGTGGGCGATGTGGGCGACCACACAGGGAGCCGTGGTCAGGAGGGCACTACACACACACACACACATGAGCAGTCATCACTCATAGCAGCACTCTCCCATGGGTCCTGCCCTGTGGTCCTGCCCTGCCCCACACCGGCCGATCCCCACCCCAGGCAGGAGGAGCAGTGCCCAGCCCAGTCTGATCCCCGCCTGTAGCCACTGCTTAGGAGGCGTTGGGCAGGGCATGTCAGCCCACCTTGATCCTGCACAGCAGCTGTGATGCTGCCCATCCGCCTGCCTGCCTAGTGCACCATGCCACTCTGCCTCCCTGCTGGACTTCACCCTGTGGCCCTGCACCCCTGCCTGCCTGCCTCTTCCTCTACCTGCAGCAGCTCCACTGTCTTGGGAGGGGGAACCAAAATGCAAATTTGCCCAGGGCACCATTTTCCCTAAGTCTGGCCCTTCCAAACAGTCCAGGGGACCCCTTCACTCCTTCCTCCCAGTCCTATACTGTAGCTAGAGAGCCAGAGAGTGGGGCAGACATGAAGCAGACTTGGAACTTCTATCCATGCCCCTGTTCTCCAGCCCTCTATCAGCAGGCCTGAGCAGTTCATATTAGGGAGGGTATTAACCCCGAATGTTTGACTGATCCCTAGCGCTGGCTAACCTTAACATAGATTAACATTCCTTAGACTTATCACCCGCTAACTCTAATGTGTAACTTCACCATAAGAGGTAGCAGGCCCAGAAAGGGGACCCTTCCAAAAAGTAGTTAGAAGTGTCTAAATTATGTATTTTTATTTTAGACTGGCTTTTTCAAATTTGCATGGATATCTGTTCAGCTTTCTGTTCAGCATAAGAACAGCTAAGCATATGTGAACAACCATGGGAGACCTTGTAAATCATTTTAACAAAGTGATAAATGTTTCTGATCTGTTCCATGGGATTTTCCATCTTTAATGAAATAAATAGCTAAAGAAACACTTAGAGCATTTTATGTATAAATGCATAACAGCTCTATGACAGACATACTCATTTCCCCTGAACCAAGTAAAGGCTACTTAGTGGATTAGGGAATGTGTTTTTTTTCTTCTTCTTGAAATTATATATCTTTATATACAGCCTTATAGAAAAAATGCAGGATGAACTAAATCAAAAACCTTGCAGAAGATTTATGTATTTTCTTGGCACTCTATTTACTTTTCCATTTGAGAACTGGGGTTAGCACTTCCTAGGGAATCCAAAACTTGCTATAAATTCAATTCACACTGGGATGTCATTTTAGAAACGATGTTTGCATCCATGCTAAGATTGTGTCAAGTTTCCATAATAAAGCTCAAGGTTTTTCAGGCAGAAACTTTTCTCCCTATGATATACCCTTGCAGACTTAGCCAGCTGAATTAAAGGTGATAAATTTCCCTTTCCTCTGAAGCTTTAAGTATTGGTCAATGTAGTGTGAGAGACCAAACACTTGATCAACTGGAGAAAGACTCTTCAGTACATGTAATTCCTCTGGTAGCTATAAGACTACTGTTGCTTTAAGCACCCTTTTGCATATTTCAAATTCCCATTAATTTGAGTGTTATTTTGGGCATCTAAGGAATGAAATATAAAGTGCTGTGCCTCTATTTTTATTGGACATTAGAACTTGGTTCTAGATCTTGCAAATATGCATGTTTTGCTCAGGGCACTAGACCTATTAGAGGTTTACCACAGTGTTAATATGGCTAAAGTTTAATGTGTGCCTTCCAGGGGCTAGTGGTCACCACTGTAATTTAAACAGTCCTATGGTCCTGTCTGAATTACAACAGTTTCTCTGGATTTCCTTTACTTCGTGTAATATCTACAGCTGTGTGAGTGCATCTACACGTGTCATTAATGTGCAGCATGTTCCCTGGAAGCTCCCAGGCACACTGTTTACATTTATCTGCAATAAATTTATCTGCCTTTGGCATGCCTCTGTGATAATACAACTATTAAAGATAATTTAGAACTCTATCAGTATTGTAGTAGAACACTTATATGCTAGAATTTAGATCACTTTTAATATTAGCAGCAAACCCTGGCCTGCAGCACATTGAGCTGGGCTGGAGCAGCCTGAGATGGCAGGGGGCCGGGGTGCTTTAGCTTCCCAGCTCAGGGCTGCTCTGACTGGGCTCAATGTGCTGTGGAGGAGCTGACTGGGGCATGAGGGTGCTTCAGTGTGGGGGCTAACCAGCAGGCAGTGCCTACACTTGTGCTGCTGTGCAAGAAACGACTCCGCGGCAGGGTAGTGCTTGTATTTACAGGGAAGTTTTTACAAGCACTATCCTGCTGCAGAGTTTATTAGTTCTTTTGTGCCCTGATAGGGACACACATGTACATACTGACTGAGACATTTACTGTGCAGTTAATTAATCAACCGCATGGTAAATATCCTATGTAGACACTCCCTGTATATTGTGAACTGCTATTCAATCCTATCCCACCCCTCCTGCTACCTGCCACATACATCCCTGTACCAAAGCTTGAGGCAATGTCCTCAAGAAATAGCCACAGCCCTGTTGATGCTGATACCTAAGCCAGATCATTTAAAGATTGTGCTCAGAGACTTGACTGCAGTATATAAATATCCCAGTCAATTTTTGTGCCAGGAGAATTCCCTCCCAGACAGAAAGTGAGAATTTTAGGAATCCTTTATGTTTCTCCAGCCCATTTTCCCAGAGCACAGAAGTCAGAGATACCACTCACATGATTTGAAATTGTGTGTGCGCGCGCATGTGCAGAGTCGGATACTCTGCTGTCTAAGTATGAACAAATAAGACCTCAACCTTTTGATATGCACTAGAACTAGTCTTTTAGCCATTCTTCAGATATTACTTTAGTTTGGGCCTGTAGATTACCAGTGATTTTTTTTCCCCCTATTAATACTTATGTTGAAGAGGAAGATTGGGTTCAGTGGAAATTCTGTTCACACGCTACCAAAAGATCCAGACCCTTAATATAACGAGATAATTTTTTTCCATTATTTTTTTTAATGGAATGAAAACAGATTTTGTTATTTAAAAAAATCAATCTTTCTTTGTGGAGCTGGAAACCCAAATATAGCAGCTCTGTGATGGTACAAGGTTGTTCTAACAACAATGCTTAGAGTTGTACAGTGCTTTTTATCTTCAGGATAACTCTTGGACATTCCCTCTTTTCTGATCTCATAGTCTTTGGTACCATTGTGAGACCAATCATTTCAGAAGAATTGTTTCTGATTTATACTGGAGTAAAAAATATTAGAATCAGGGACATGAACTAATTAATACTTAGAATAAACCTGTGGGGTAGGTATCAGCATATTTTAATCTAGGTTTGCACTCTAAAATAATAAAGTGCTTAAGTGGAAAATCATCCTTGTTATTACTTAACAGAAAGGATGGTTTTGTGTGATCTGAAGAAGTGGGATCCCTTTGTGTGATCCTTTTTGCCACAAACATTTGGTTTGATTTTGGGCAAGTTGGTCTTTCTGGACATCAATTATCCATCTGGGGAAATGGAAATAAACATCCAGCCTTTTACAATTAGGTCCTTGCATTTGACTGGGATCTCTAAGCTGTACCATAAAAAAAAAAAAAAAAAATCAATAATAACTCCTTTAAATCTAATGAAGTTTTATTTGGGATAAATTTAGCCTTTCAAATTGTTAATCTAATGTGTCAGTGTTAAAACAGGATATTTAATATGTTTCTTTATCTTGACTGTGCTTTTACATTTCTTTGCTTTTATCAGTTTCTACTGCACCCCTAACTTTAACTGTATCATACTTCTTCCGTGTGTTATAGTGATATCTTGACAAAGGAATAAAGCTGAATAATTCACAAGGCTATATCAGAAATAGTATTTTAACTGTTCATTGTTTTAGCTACTAAGGTTGATAAGACTACTTTCTATCAGGTTTGTTTTGTGGTGTAAAGGGGACCTGTAATTCCATGCTACTAACTTTTAAATGCTTCCCACAGCTAAAAAACCCAAGAAATACTACACTTTAATCTTGAATTTCATATTCCATTTAATTTGATCACTGTAGATTCTAGAAGTATTAGACTGGCTGCAAATATGTAGCCTTAGAAATTGGAGATGTAGAAGAATAATGTGGTAGGCAAGTCGTTTGGAGAATTTATCTGCCTTTGGCATGCCTCTGTGATAATACAACTATTAGAGATAATTTATAACTCTATCAGTATTGTAGTAGAGCCCTTATATGCTAGAATTTATATCACTTTTCATTTTAGACACTTAAACCACATGCCATTCTACACAAAAAATGAGGAGAAAGGTCCATCAAAAGAGTGATTTATTTTCAGTTAAAACACTGACTGTATTAAAACCACATGTTATTAAGCGCTCTATAACCAAACCAAGACTCAGAATAAGGCCTAAGACATTGAAGCTAGCTTAAACATTTTTTTTATTTTGTAGCAGTGACACTAGATAAACTAACAACCTCTACCTCCACTACACAGTACATTAGCTATAATTTCCCTTGGTGAAAATCTAACAAGGTATTAAAGTACTGGTACAAAACAATTTAACCTTATATTAGCTTACTTCTTCCATGTCTTTGTGGATGACTGAATGCTTCTGATCATGTTAGATGACATATTGGGCCTGAAACATCATAATGATTTAATTTATTTAATCTTATCAGTATGTCAAAGCTGCAATACTTTGTACTTCACATCATTTTACAAACATGGATTGATTCATTTTCACAATATTCCTTTGAGGGAAGTATTATAAATCCCACTTTATATATGGGCAAACTAATGCTCAGAAGTGACTTGCTCATCTTCACAAATGGAATTAATATGAGAGCTAAGTTTAGAATAAAGGAGCTCTTAATTTCTAATCCATTACTCAGATGATGGTTACTACTAGTACTCTGCACTAATATAGCACTTTAGATGCTGTGCTCATTTAAGACAGTTTTTTTTGCTAGAACCCCAGCCTAAACTGTCCTAAACCTTGTAGATGGTGCCATTGAAAGACTTTGGGATCCCACACATTCAGAGAGCTTCCACACTGGTTCCATGCATAGTTCTACCAGATACTGGCAAAGGGGCCAAGTCTAGAAAACTTGAGGTGAGGTCCTAACTTGCTTGTTTTCTCTTTTTCAGATGTTTCCAGGTGTGTGGCTGAGAGGAAGTACACCCAGGAACAAGCCCGCAAGGAGTTACAGCAAGTGTTTATTCCAGAGTGCAATGATGATGGCACATACAGCCAGGTTGAAAACTTTTATTTCAGTACTTCCATGCCCAGAATATGTATGTGTGGTGTATGTGTGAGAAATACCCTGGCTTATTTGAAGACATTACTCTAATGCTGAAGTACAGAAGCAGGAGGAGAATTCACATTTTGTGACATTTGAATCCTTGTTCTTTGTTCAGAAGCTGCCAATAACAGAGCTGAATATGATAAAAGTTCTTGAGAAGTATGCACCGATCTATGTACTAGGTTGACTACTAAATCACTTCTCATAACTCACAGAATAGTTATCTGTTGTGTGTCATTTATGCCATGCTGTGAAAGAGTTTGTATCTTATTACCAGTATTGGGAGTCATGCAGGAATCTTCCTTATCCTCAGCTGAATCTCTTCATGGGCATCTTGGGACTTGGGCTAGGACTTAGAATCCAAAGGGGATATAATTAGAGGCTTAACATGATATAAGTGAAACATTGTCATATATTTAATTTGTTAAATCATGTTGAACGTTGGCCTGATTCATTTTCAGCACTTCGGTATTATCCATTTAAATAAATAATACTACGGTAGAGAAAGTGACAGTGGACTTTAGGGGTAATGCTAAGTTGCTAGGAATACAAAACAATTAATTTAAATGCAGCATTCTGAGAGTTTGTCTTCTGACAGTGTGGGGCATGAGTAATGCTGGATGAAGCATTGTTCCTGTTGTTCCCGTGGGTGGGAGACAAGTTGTCTATCTGGAAAAAGCTATTGGTGGTTTATTTCAGGAACAATCAGCCCATGTTCCTCTGAGAAACTTTTATGAGCTTTCCATAACACTATTTATCCTTTTGGTATAGGGGACAACACAGGCAGGCACATTTAACTGTTTTCTCTTCATCTCTCCAAAGAAACACCTACCACACAGTGGTTAAAGGGACTCTGCTTTTATGCTAAAGGATCTTATGATAAGACTTGAATTATGGTCCCATGACAGATCATTTTACTAGATGCAACCAAAAAAAAAAGGTTTGGTCACTTAAAAAAAAATATTCTGCTGGAGGGCCTCATTGTACTAGACAGAAACATCTTGATATGTAGAGTAGGTGCCACGAACATTTTGAAATGGTAACTATATGTATCATAGATTTCACACACTTAATGTCATTTCCTGACAGGTTCAGTGCCATAGTTACACCGGATACTGTTGGTGTGTCACACCCAATGGGCGTCCAATCAGTGGAACAGCTGTAGCACATAAAACTCCACGATGCCCAGGTACGATTAGTGTAACTGGTCAGGTTAAAATGCTATTGTAGTAATAACTATTTGTTTTATTTGTAGCATCCATCTATTTTATTTGTGTTACAAGCTGGATTTTTATGTTTTTATATGGTTCTAATTTGCCTGACACTAGCATACTGACATATGCTGCCGCACAACAGCATTGCTTAGATAATCATTCATATATATTCCCATTTTCTTTCTTGTAAATTCAGTGAAAACATTCCTGAAAGCTTTACTTTTCAGATACATTAAGGAATTAGAGTAATTTAAGAAAAACATGGTTTTTGAGGGCATAGGGGTATTAAAAAAAATCACACTGGTGGCCAAAGTCATGGGAAAAGTCCTTTTTTCCAATAGCAGTGAAAAGCATCATTAAAAAAAAAGTTAAACCAGTGTTTCTGGAAAAAAATGAACAACAGATATCTTCTAGTCCTATAGGTTTTCACCTCACACTCGTGCCTATAAACAAATTAAATATTCTTTAGGGACTCCCTCTTAGCTTTATTTCAAATGCATTAAAATATATATGATAAACTCTAAAGGAAGGATTCAAATTTCCTCAGCATATGTCTAAAATTAGGCAGGACAGTACCTGACTTCTAAATATCTGAACAAGGAGCATGATTCAACATGACCCAATTAGGCATTTAGCATCTTCTTAGAATCAATGGTGAGATGATATATATCTAAGCATGAGTCAAGTTAAAGCTTCCAGGTATTCTGTACAAAGCGTACAGATCGCTGCATGCTGAGTTCCTGAAGGGAGGTGATTCAGGATGTGTGTAGTGCTGGTACTGGCCACTTTTTGCACAAGAACTTAGTAGGTAGAATATTTTGTCAGGACATTGGACAACTGGCTTCTGGATCCCTGGATGCCCTAATGAGATTTAAGCCCAGAGCTTCTATTTCTCAAAAGAGTGCCCTAACTACCTGGCAATGGAACAGGCTTAATGTAGGCACACTGTATCTTTCCTGTTAAATTTGGACCACTGAGTACTCAAGAATGCAAGTGGTAAAATGGAGAATGAATGAGAGAGAATCTGCCTCTAGCCTAGTGCATAGGGCCCTCTTCTGAAAGTGTGTATCATGGGTTCTGTCCATTGCTGCCATGGTTATTTCTCATTTTAAACAGTGACTGCATAATGTAAAATTTATAAACTATGATGCAAAGGTAGACTATATAGTCAAGTCTCCTGCATTCCAGGGAATGGGACTGTATGCAGTATGCCTTAATGTAATTGTTGATACAAGTTAAGACCCTAGCTCAGAACAGTGATCCTATCTATTTGGGATACGATTTAAATACATAGAGGTTCTCCTGTTCAAGCCAGTGAACAGGGGCAGCAAACAGGGCAAGCAGTTTTCAGGCAGTTCGCTAGTCAGTTTGCATATCAGATTGCTGTCCTGCCCCTCCTTTGAGGGGAGAGCCTTTCAGCTTGGTGTGAGAAATAGGGTGGCCATCGATGTACCTCAAGAATACAGGTCTGTTGTATTTAGTGTAACTGTCCCCACCACCATGAACGTCACATGCCTCCAGAGGCTGGGGGGGTGGGGCACAACGATCTCCTGCAGGCGGCGGTGGCAGTGTCAGTGGCAGGAGCATGGCGATGGTGAGTGGGGAGCTCCTGCAGGCAGCCCTGGCAGTATCAGTGGTGTCAGTGGCAGGGGCAGGCCAAGCAGGGAGCTCCCACAGGCAGCCATAGAGGTGATGGCAGCAGGAAGGAGGGGGGGAGGGGTGCCAAGCGGTGAAAAATAGAGGACATAAATGTGTCCGGTTTCATATCAATAGAGGACAGAGGACCAGAAAACCAGACTGTCCTCTATAAAACTGGATGAATAGCAAACCTAGTGAGGAAGCAGGAAAAAAGGATTTTTGGGGGGTCAAGAAACAGTAAACAGGACAGCTTCCAGGTGAGTTCACTAGGGAAGGTGTGGTTGGAAGAAGGGCAGTAAGAGAGAAGGGGCAGATTAAGAGACCCATGGAAATGGCTGGAGGACTTTGCAATGCCAGAGCCACTGCCATTGCCTCTGCTTGCACCTGTGAGGTTTCTGGCCAGGCAGGACTATTCACAATCAAGACTTCTACCCAGCTCCAGGTTTGGTGCTGTTGGAACTGCTGCTTCCAGGTTCCTTCTGGTGACGGTCAGGTTGAGGAGTACCTACAGTGTGAGCAGTGCCTCCTAGTGGTGCCTGTCAGGGAACAGGCAAGTGAACTACAGGAGAAGGTGGTAAGGCTCTGAAGCATCCTCCACCATGAGGAGTTCATTGATTCAGTGCTGGAAGAAACATCTGGGACTGTGGAGGAAGAACTGCCAGAGGCAGCGCTACAGAAGGGAGAAGACATGGACTGCCAGGAAGGTGGAAGCTGGAAGCTTGTGACCTCTGGCAGCAAGTGGAAATCCTCATCTCCACCTGCAGCAAATTGTCTGGAGAATAGATATGGAGCCCTAGCAACAAAGGGCGAGAGCATGTTCCATTGATGGAGGAAGACAGGCCAGGCCGCACCAAGGTGGGAAGGATTGAGACCACCATCACCCAGAAGAAGTGATGGGTGGTGGCAGTTGGAGACTCCCTTCTGCCAGGGGACCTGACCTGTTGCCTTGGGAATTCTACTGCTTGCCAGGAGCCCAGATTCAAAATGTCACAGAGGGATTACTGAGACTCATCCAGCCCTCTGACTACTACCCCATGCTGGCTATCCATGTGGGCACCAATGATACTGCTGGGGGAGACCCTGAGGAGATCAAAAGTGACTACAGAGCTCTGGGTGCAAGGGTGAAGGGGATTGGAGCTCAGGTGATGTTCTGTTCAATCCTTCTGGTCAAGAGAAAGGGCTTGGGCAGGAACAGGTGCATCCTGCAGATCAATGTCTGGCTGTGCATGTGATATTGCCAGCAGGGCTTTGGCTTCTTTGACCATGGGATGATGTTCCAAGAAGGATTGCTGGGAAGAGATGGGATCTATCTGATGAAGAGAGGGAAGAGCATCTTTGCAGACAGGCTTGCTAACCTAGCGAGGAGGTTTGCCGGGGGATGGAGAAAAAGCCGTGAGGTAAGTGAGAAGCTGGAGACCTGGAAGCAGGAGGGGATAACAGAGGAGGTGTCCTCATTCATCCTGAGAAATCAGGGTGATCGGCTAGTTACCTCAGGTGCCTGTACATAAATGCATGGAGTCTGGGAAACAAGCAGGAAGAATTGGAAGTCCTTGCAAAGTCACGGCACTATGATGTGATTGGAATAACAGAGACTTGGTGGGAGCTCGCATGCCTGGAGCATTGTCATGGATGGGTACAAACTGTTCAGGAAGGACAGACAGGGCAGAAGAGGAGGAGGGACTGCATTGTATATAAAAGAGCCATAGGATTGCTCAGAGCTCCAGTATGAAACTGAAGACTGGCCTGTTGAAAACCTCTGGGTTAGGGTCAGAGGAGAGAGAAACAAGGGAAATGTTGTAGTGGGGGTCTGCTATAGTCCACCAGATCAGGAGGATGAGGTAGATGAGGCTTTCTTCAGACAACTACTGGAAGTTTTCACATCACAGGCCCTGGTTGTCATGGGGGCTTCAACCATCCTGACTTCTGCTGGGAGGGCAATACAGCAGTGTACAGGCAATCCGGGAAGTTTTTGGAGTGTACTGGGGACAACTTCTTCGTGCAAGTGCTAGAGTGGCCAACTAGGGACCGTGCTCATCTTGATCTGCTGTTCACAAACAGGGAAGAATTGGTGGGGAATGTAGTAGTGGATGGCAACATGAGCAGCAACAGCCACAAGATGATTGAGTTCAGGATCCTGAAGAAAAGAAGGATGAAGAGCAGCTGACTTCAGAAAAGGAGACTTCGATTCTCTCGGGGAACTCATGGGAAGGATCCCCTAGGAAGCCTGTCTGAGTGGGAGAGGAGTCTAGAAGAGCTGACTATACTTTAAGGAAGCCTTACTGAGAGTGCAGGAACAAACCATCCTGATGCACAGGAAAAATAACAAGTATGGCAGAAGATCAGCTTGGCTTAGCAGGGAACTCTTCAGTAAACTAAATCACAAAAAGGAAGCTTCTAAGAAGTGGAAACTTGAAGAAATAACTAGGGAAGGATATAAGAGCAAGGCAGGGATGAAGTCAGCGAGGCCAAAACACAACTGGAGTTGCAGCTAGCACGGGACATGAAGGGTAACAAGAAGGGTTTCTCCAAGTATGTCAGTAGCAAGAGGAGGATCAGGGAAAGTGTGGATCCCTTACTGAATGGGGGAGGCAACCTTGTGATAGAGGATGCAGAAAAAGCTAAAGTACTCAATGCCTTTTTCACACCCATATTTAAAAAACGGAAAAAGGAGGATCCAGAGAACTACAGACCAGTCAGCTACACCTCAGTACCTGGAAAAATCACAGAGCACATCTTCAAGAAATCGATTTCTAAGCACTTGTAGGAGGAAAGGGTGATTAGGAACAATCAGCATGGATTCACCAAGAGCAAGTCATGCCTGACCAACCTTCTATGACAAGGTGACCAGCTCTGTGGATGCAGGAAGACCAGTGGATGTGATGTACCTTGATTTTAACGAGGCTTTTGATACAGTCTCCTACAACATTCTTACAGGCAAGCTAAGGAAGTACGGTCTGGATGAATGGACTGTAAGGTGGATAGAAAACTGGCTGGAGCATTGGGCTGAGAGAGTAGTAATCAATGCCTCAATGCCTAGTTGGCAGCCGGTATCAAGTAGAGTGCCCCAGGGGTTGGTCCTGGGCCCAGTTTTGTTCAGTGTCTTCATCAATGACCTGCAAGATGGCACAGAGTGTACCCTCAGCAAGTCTGCAGATAACACCATGCTGGAGGGAGTAGTAGATATGCTGTAGGGTAGGGCTAGGATTTGGAGAGACCTAAACAAATTGGAGGATTGGACCAAAAGAAATCTCATGAGGTTCAACAAGGACAAGTGCACAGTCCTGCACTTAGGACAGAGCAATCCCATGCACCAGCACAGGCTGGGCGCTGACTGCTGGGCAGCAGCTCTGCAGAAAAGGACCTGGGGGTTACAGTGGACAATAAGCTGAATATGAGCCAACAGCATGCCCTTGTTGCCAAGGCTAACGGCATACTGGGCTGGATTGGTAGGTGTGTTGCTGCTAGGTCCAGGGCAGTGATTATTCCCCGCTATTCAGCACTGGTGAGATCACACCTGGAGTACTATGTTCAGTTTTGGGACCCCGCTACAGAAAGAATGTGGACAAATTAAAGATATTCCAGCAGAGGGCAACAAAAATGGTGAGGGGGTTGGGGGACATGACTTATGAGGGAATACTGGAGGAACTAGATTTATTTAGTCTAGAGAAGAGAAGACTGAGAGGACACTTAATAGCATCCTTCAACTACCTGAAGTGGGGTTCAAAAGAGAATGGAACTAGACTATTCTCAGTGGTGGCAGATGACAGAACAAGGTGCAAACGTCTCAAGTTGCAGCAAAGGAGGTTTAGGTTAGATATGAAGAAGAATGTTCTCACTAGAAGTGTAGTAAAACATTTCAATAGGTTATTCAGAGAGGTGGTGGAAGCTCTGTCCTTTGCGGTTTTTAAACCCCAGCTAAACAGAGCTTTGGCTGGGATGATCTAGTTGGGGCTGGTCCTGCTTTGAGCATGGGTTGGACTAGATGACCTCCTGAGGTCCCTTCGTATCTGAACTTTCTATGATTTTATGACTTTGCACAGCTCCTTCCCAGCCTCCATCTATGATTCTTGTGACTCTCTATATGCCTGAAGAAGGGTGCTTGTGCCCAAAAGCTTGCAAAGAACAATTTTCCAACTCTTTAGTTAGTCTAATAAAAGATATCACATTTACCCAAAGAACCTTGTTTTGCTCCTTATCACTCTCCTCTTCCCAGTCACCACTCTGAGAATGATCCAGCCTCACTAGCAACATGACAAAACAGGCTTTTTCAGGAGATTTTGAAATAGTAGGGATTGAAAAGTATAATCTTCAAAAGGACTTGGGAAACCACCTACCTGAGTAGAGGAGGCAGCTACAAATTTTATGAAAAGTAATGCAAAAAACCCCACAATCCCCTTTTGTTAATTTTGTAGAAGGAAAGTCTCACTAAAGCAGAGTTGTGACTTTATTTTGTTTTGATGCGTTTGCAGAATTGCCATCTATCATGATAGCAAAGATGTTTTCCAGACAGAGTGTTGACATTTTCCAGAATGTCTACCATTTAATTTTCTATTTTTTTTCTTTTGTACCATTAAGCACAGAAATCATGACCCAAATATCTTTCTCTAGGTATACACAGTTATACACTCTTGATCCTGTCTGAGTTAATGCTTGTGGTATATCATTGATGTCCAGACTCACCTCTATAGCCAATCTAACCAATTGTGTAGTTTTTAGTCTTTTCTCAAGAATTCCCTTGATATGATTTGATATTGCAAACAGAAACCTTGCAGCAATGGAATCTGAGAACTGAATTTTCAAGTGTTCTTCAGTTGCCACTACTTGTTGAATATACTGTATAGTCAGCTACAAGGAGGTCTTGGATCATTTTGACAGTTACATATACAACCTCATCATTTTTCCTGCTTAAGCAATTGCGTCTATCACATGATTGTTTCCTGATGTTTCATATGTCATGGAACTTCTACTGTTAGACATGTCTCTTTGAAAGTGGCTTTTTTAAACATGGTAATTCAGTTTCATATTGATATTTTAGCCTTCCAGACCAAAATGCTAAACGCTACTCAAAAATGTCTCCCATGATTTGACCTTTTCTAATAAGATATTAAATAATGAGCTCTTAAAAAGTGAACTTAAAAAAAATATTAGAAAAAGTCCAGTGTTCTTGTTTACATTTGTATTTCTTCATTTGGATTACAGAGGGCTTGACTATTGCTTTTTCACACTGATAAATCTCATGCTGTTTCTATTTATGTCTTTAGATCCTTCATTAAATAACAGTTCCCTGAAGACCTCATTTAGTTTATGATATTCTAGATATTTTCCTCAGGTGCCATGCACAGGTGTAACTTAAAACGTGCTGTTGCCTCAGTGCACACTCTCTGAACATGGGGTGGTACTGCTGTAGTGACAGTGCAGGCCTAGTGGCTGCCATTCTGGTGCCTCCTCTGAATCAGTGCCTGGAGCTACTGTTCCACTCACCCCCTCACCCAAGTTACTAACAGGTATTATTAATGCTCTGAGTTAATTTGCTCTTTATACAGCCTAACTACCAAATAGCAGTCTTGGATTCATCCATGTGGCCTGATTTGTAAGACATTCCTCAACACTATAACTTGCACCTTTTCTTAAATCTTATTTCACTCAGGTCTATTTGGATTTTCTTGGTTCTTCTCAGATGTGCCTCCTTATTTCCTATTTTAAAGGTAATTTTTCCACTTGGCTTGAAGGTGTCCCAACAACTCCTTCCCTGTCTCCAACAATGTCTTTGTTTCTTTTACATCCCTTTCTCCATCACTCTGGAAATTATTCCAGCCTCATTGGCCCCCTTTAATTCCTTCCTTTGATTTCTTCTTCATGCATTTTTCAATATCAGCAATCATCCCTGGATGACTTTCCTATACCAGGACTCCAGGTTTGAAATCTGTGTGTGAAGTGTTCCTGAAAAATTACTCTATTTTTCTTCCGGTAAACAAGCACTGATACACACATCAGTGTACCACTGTCAACATTCCCCTCTACAATCTACAAAAAAAGTTTATTATCATCATAGGCTCTTGTCTGACCCTTGATTTCTTGATTCTACATTTCTTGGAGCAGCTACTACTCCTCTTTTTTTCCTTCAATTTTTTTATCCAGTGCTGACCATACTGCTTACATGATCATTTCTACCACATGCAACCATGTGCAAGTGCCAGGGTTTGATGATAGGATTTGGAGCATCGAGTTACAGAACTGTACCATCTGACAGCAGCAGTAGTCTATATTCTTCTATGAGGACTCCCCCCACACACACACAGTTCACAAGGCTCTTATATCAACAGTTAACACACAAGTAACAATAATGGATGCAACTAATTTAATATGCTAAATATATAATAAGTATGTAAAATGGGATTAAGTCTGGGATTGTTTCTTCTTACTTTGAAAATGTGTAGCTATTACTAAAAATTCAAGGAGCCTTCCTGTTAATACTTAATTCTTTTACTTCTCATTGCCATTCTTTAAAAACCTTTTTCATTATTCCTCCTGTCCTCCTGGAGCACTGTTCTGTTTTGGGGTTGGAGAAGAAACCAGGATGACTTTGCCCTCCAATCAGGTAGAACCAGGCACAATATCAGATTGATATATAGAACTGAATGGAAATCTGACATCAGGGATTAGTGGCACCAGGAGCCAGGTCAACAGGACAGCTAGCAGGGGAGTTTGCCAGAGGCATTTTGCCATGGCTGTGTTTTACCCACCCTTTACTGTATGCTTCTTGAGCACCACTAGCAGGTAAAGGAGGAAGAAAGAATTTTAAGGCGGTAACAGAAAATGAAAGAGGAAGAAGCTCCATTTTAAGGGCACAAGAGCAGGCTTTTCTTATGCAAAGAAATGATAAGTACAGCAAGAGACCAGTCTGGCTAAACCATCAATTGTTCAGTAAGCTGAAGCTCCGAAAATACTCTTACAAAACATGGAAACTTGGCCATATTACTAGAGATAAGCATAAAAGTATCACATGGGCATGAAGGAAAAAAGTCAGGAAGGCCAAGGCATGATTTGACATGCAGCTAGCAAGGGACATAGAAGGCAACAACAAAAAAAAGTTCTATAAATATGTCAGAAGTAAGAGGAAGAGCAAGAAAATTGTGGATCCTTTACAGAGCATAAAGGGTAATCTAATAATGAATGATGCAGAGAAGGCTGAAGTATGTGAAGTACTTCATTTTTCACAAATAAGGTCATCTACTGGGTGACGAGTACAGTTAGCAGCAAGGCTAGAGGAGGAGATAAGCAGCCTAAAGCAGTGGTATGTAACCTCCAGCCACAGGCCAGATCTGGCCCATGCAGTGGTTCTCCCCATGGATTCAGAAATTTGGTAGTAGGGCAGAGGTAGTAGTGTTATATGCTACTCTTCTGCTGCCAAATTTTTGGTTCTGTGGGAAGCCCTGCAGACTGGATGACAAGGACCAGTGCACTAGATTACTCTGGCACATGGTGGGGTCAGCATGCAGGGTCACTTTATAGCAGAATCAGGTGCAAATGGTTGGGTTGGTACATGGCTGGATTCAACCATCCAGGGTTGGTCTGGCCTATGACTAAATCTAGTGCATGGGGTTGGCTGGTGTGCAGCTGGATCTGGTGCATGGAGTAGGGCCAGCATATATGACCAGGTCAGCATGTGGCCAAATCTGGTGCATGGGATCAGGCTAGCATGGAGGGCCTGATCCATTGGGTCAGATGGCACCCACTGATCTCTGCTCTAATGCATGGAATCTGGTCTGTAGACAGGCCTTATGCCACTCACGTGGCCTGAAGGGCCGGAAGTCTGAGCACCATTACTCTAGAGTAATGGAAGACCAGGTTAGAGATTATTTTGTGTCTGTTCTGGATTTGGTACTGTTTGGTATTTTTATTAATGATTTGGAGAATGAGATTGAGTGTACTCTTAGCAAATCTGCAGATGATACCAAGATAGGTGGAGTTGCAGGCAATTTGGAAGATAGGACTAGAATTCAAAATGACCTGGATAAACTGGAGAAATGGTCTGAAATTAATCTAATGAAATTCAGTAAGGACAAGTGCAAAGTACTACACTTAGAATGGAATAATTGTATGCACACATTCAGACTAGGGAATGACTGGCTAGACTGCAGTACTGCAGAGAAGGCCTGGAGACTTTCATGGACTCCAAGATAAATATGAGTTATCAGTGTGCTTTGTTTTTTTAAAAAACCCCAGTAATATACTAGGCTGCATTAATTAGGGTGTCACTTCCAAGTCAAGGGAAGCGATTCTTCCATTCGATTCAGCAGTGGTGAGGCTTTACTTGGAGTCATGTAGCCAGTTGTGGACCTTACACTTCAAGACAGACAGACAAATTGGAAGAATGTAGTGTAGAGCAACATAAATGATTAGAGCTCCAGGAGATATGAAGAAAGGGTGGAAAATGAGGATTAGTTCTTTGGAACTTTTTAAAGAATGGGTTAGAAATATCCTGTATAGTAAATTATATTATCCCTGCAATTTCTTGCATTCATTTATTTTGAACGTTTAATCTCTTGTCCACTTGAACTTCCTTCAGTTTAGGTGGCTGCATAGAAAGAAGAGAGATGAGTACAGATACCTGGAAGAAGGTGGCTGTTAGTAGAGGAAACAGAGCAGGGCTTAATGGCTATTAGTGATTTGAGCAGGTTTCACTCTGTGTAACATTAATAAAAAAACTTGTGTGGTTAGCTTCAGTCACTGTAAAGCAATTTGAGATTCTTTGAGTAAAAAGTGATATATAAAAGTCACAATATCCACCTGAATATTTATATGTACTTGCTGATATGTGGCTTAGCTACTTCACGTTATGGCTGTGTCATTTTTTATGAGCAGAAGATGCAGAAGGATGAAAGTGCTAGGTAGTATTCCAAAATGAAATGCTGTTTTCAATTGACTCAAATAAAACATTCACATAAATCAGTACAAGCCTATCTTATGGTGCCAACTATCTACCCCTAACATTTGTTTTCCCTAAGACACATGTGACAACCCTCCATGAAAACATTATTGCAAGGGAAAAGGACAACATAAGACATGGGGAGTAAATTAAATAGATTCCCATGACAGTACAAAGAAGAAGACTCCTTAAAAATGATGAATTGCCCCCATTCTGTCTGCTAAAGAACACCATATGTAATATAGACATTTTTACAGCTCCCCATGTCCATTATTAGCAATGCAGGGGACTAAAAAAATTCCATAGCCCCAGAGCCCTGGGGAATGAAGCAAACATTTAAAGGCAGCTATTAAATTATCATTGGAAAAGAAAGCCTCCCTCTGTTGCAGGCTTTAACCACATTTGAAATTTTAAAAATTTAAACCTGGAAGTTAACTTCCATATATGTGGGATTACAGGGATACATCCACTATCATCTTTAGATATTCTGACTTCTTATTAGGTTTCAGATAAAACAATGAAAATTAAATTAACTTGGGAAGACAATTGGAGAAAGGTTCTATTCTGCTGGGTTCCCTACAATGGGTAGGAAAGATCTCTTTCTACCTCATCCTCTCTCCATTCTCTTCTGAGCCCTCCATGCCATTATCTCTTTAAAAAAAATGCTGGCACTTCAAAGAAAAGTGTCTGTAACATGAGGCAGTATGAGCGTTCTACTTCACAGGCTCATGACTCAAATTTTATTTGAGTTCATCATATATTGTCTTAAGAGTTAATACTTAGCTTGCTGAATGTCTTTTAAGCAGGAGATCAGAAGTCACTATGTAAAACAGATTATATAAATATTTATTATCTGCTTTAAAAGCCGATGACATATAATCAGACCAGTGCAAAATGCACTCATTGAAATTAGAAACCACAAAACTTACATCACATTCACTGAAAGATTTGCTGTGGTTCAAAAATCTTTTGAACAAACTTGAGCTGTCATTTTTTTGCATTCAAATTAGGGATAGGTCTGTTTCTGCCATTTATAAAACATCATCAAAACCATTAGTAGATAGATAGTTAATCAGATGAAAGAAACAATCTCATTCTTTTATAGTTTCACTTTGCTTTTTTGAGCCCAAGGAGATTTTGTACATATTATGTAGAATGGTTCCAAATGTTATATACTAAAATAGTATTTTGAACTTAACCTATTTTCTCCAGATTTATTCACTCAGTTGTTTACAGGTCATTGAAAAACTGGAAGATGATAGGTGCTGCCTAATTAAAATTTGTCACTTATATCATATGATAATGTCTCTCTTCCATGACAGATTAGTGTGTAAACATTTTATCTGCGGCTAATTAAAAAAATGGTTCCCCAGTTATGTGCAACCATGACTTGCTTTCATGTACAAAAATATTGATGTTGCTCAAATGTTTTCAGAAAATGAAGAAAAAATGGCATAAGCATGGCTGAAAAAGATTAAATTTGAGTAAAAGCTAGTAGCAACAACTTAAAAAAAAATATTAATTGAAATTAGCTGAATAACTTAAGTGGAGATGAGTGAATCTTAATGATTTCACTTGGCCAGTGTTGATGTGTGGGTGTTTATGAGCATTTATTCCAGTGTTCCTCAGTCTTTTTAGATTAAAGGCATGCCTTAATAGACTCAAAGCACCTCTTGGAAAATTATAGCTTAGTTTTGACTACAGAAAATTAATAGAACAATTCTTCTGTTGCTAAGAACTCAGAAAAATCACACGTCAGAATGCTTTTAATACTATGGATTCCTCTGAAATATCTGTATTTATCATGTGAATTATGTTAGCACACATAGCAGGTGCTATGGTGCCTTTGAAAGGATCTTAAGGCACCCCAGGATGTAAGGGCACCCTGGTTCAGAATCTTTGATTTAATCTATAGAAATGCTGTTTTTAGGGGTGTGCAATATTCTTGCAAGTTTCACAAAGTGCTTTAAAGTAGATTTGAATATAAGTTTCTGTTCCAGTTACATTTCTGGTTAAGGTACAAGTAAGAGCTAGACCAAGGGTCTGTTTCTCATTTACATCAAAGCCCATCTACATCAATCACAAGGTAAAGGTGCCATAAAATGGGCATTTATTGAATTTAAACCTATACCAAGACTTCTTGTTATTGACAGAAGGGCATATTCAGGTTTTAACATAAATGGAAATGAGGCCTCTATATTTGCAAGTGTATTTACTATTATAATCCTATGTATCAAGATTAAATTTGGGAACTATGAAGCCAACTGCAAGTTTTTGAAACCTGATCTAAGACCACGGTTTCCTGCTCTCATGAATAGTGGTCTTTGCTGTGGTCAGAAAAAGTGGCAGGCAGAATTCTACTTAATTTAGTGGGTGGTTTTGGAGGAGTACAGATGTCTCCCTATTCCTGTGATGGGGACACTTACACAGCCAGGTTTGGTAATAGAATAACTCTTCCATTTCATTTGAGTAATTCAAAGGTGGCCTCTAAGCATCTGCGGGACCTGGTTTAAGTTTAGATTGCTTGCTTTATGTTGCCTAACACTTAAATCAGGAGTGATGCATGCAAGTGTTCACTGCAGCCAGGAGTGGTGTGGGCAGTTTGAGACATGTAAATTGGGGGGTGGGGAGGTGGGAGTGGCTGGGTAGATTGCAGGGGCCTGGCATGTCTGTGGAGGGACTGGGGAGACCAGGGGGTATTGGCAAGTCCAGGGGGCTGACAGGTCTGTGAGTGGGTTGTGGGTCTGCCAGGGGGAGGGAAGGGGTTACCCAGTCTGAGGCGGGTATTTGGGTGCTAAAAATAACCCAATCAGGGTTGGGGGGGAGGGGAGAGTTAAAAACAGCACAGTCCTGGGGCTGGGGTGAGTAGCAAAACTTTCCTAGCCCCAGGACTGTGCTGTGAATATGTGCAGACATTTGCTAGACCAGGTTATTCCATTTTAGATTCCATTTTAGATCAGTTAATCCAGGTCTATCTATAGTTAGTTCACCTCCTGGGGCACAATTTATTGGTGAATTTAAGCCCTGTGAACACCTTCATGTCTCGGCATTTAGATCAACCTAACCTTGGTTACATCAGTCTAAATGTAACACTTATGAGCACCACAACTTTGGTCATTCAAAGGGGGAACAATCTGAGGCATCTGACTTGAGTCTCAGGAAGGTCCAGATTTTATAATTATAGTAATGCAGGTAGATGCATGTTCCTATGTAAACATCCATTGACTTCAGCTGTTATGACTTTAATAGGTCTTGTCATGGTTGCAAGTGGCTGTCTAAAGAAATAAGATAGTAAGGTCATGAGTTTTGGTTCATCCTACTCAGAGTAGATTTTTCTACACTCCGGGTGCATTTACATGAGACACTAAAAGTGCAATAGACTAATTCTACTGCGCATTAGTGTGTCACAGCAAAGCCATGCTAATGCACTAATGCATGGTAGAATTAGTTTACTGCACATTAGCATCACATAAAAGACGTGTGCCAGTGCTACTGCATAGTAGCACCAATTATGGTGCATTAAGTTAGTACCTGTTATTACAGGTACTAAACTTAATGTGCCATAATTACAGCGCATTAATGCAAGTGTAGATATGCCCACTCTTACCTATGTTTGCTAGCCTGAGGGAGGACTTTTTTCCTCCACTCATTTTTTACTGATAAAACTACCATTAATTAAATTCATTTTATGGCAAATTGTTGACTATTATTTTTGAAAAATATGGTACCAAAAAAAAAAAGGAATATTCTCAACATGAACATATACAAACTGTAATACTGGACAATCTTGTACCAGTTTGCTGTACTCTCATGTGTTCTTTTTGGAGGCTTTCAAATCTGCATGCCAGCTTTGTGACATCAGCTGTTTTTTCTTTGGTGAACTTCCTTGTCTAAACTTCATGCTCAAGAGGCCATCAATTTAGCATGGTAAACAAGGGTTCTGACATGATGAGTTCTCTTATTAAAACCCACATTTTCAATCCACAAAAATAGTATGCTGTAAGAATTTGTTTTTAATTCTCATTGAAGTTAGTTCTTCTGAGGATAGCTGACCTGAGACAACTAAATCATTTCACATACACTGCTGAACCACTTGGAGGGTAATATTTTTCCATTACTACTGGCCTGGATAATAACATTTTAGCTGGCAAGAATTGACAGGATTTATGCTTCTTTACTGCAGAGGTTGTGATATGTCTTGCATATATTTATTTGCAGGGAAATATACTGGGAAATAAAGAGATTCTTAGCCTTGCAGAGAAAGGTATAACAATATACCTCCAATCACAGAGTGGGGTCTGGGAACTCCTTGCACAGGGAGAGTTCCCTGCCCAGCCTGGAGCTAGCAGGGATGGCCAAGGCAGTTCCCAGTCCTCCCTGGATTGCATGGGGAAGTCTGCACATGCAGCTTGGTTGTGGCTGGGGACTTTCCTGTTTCAGGCAGTCCCCAGCCAGCTGCGGGCTGCATATGGAGACTTCTCTGTGCAGCACAGAGCTGCCTGGGAATGGTCCAGGTCAGGGGCAGGTTCTAGCCCCCTGCCTCAGCCTGGGGATCACTGCTAGCTGCCTCACAGGCAGTTCAGAGCAGGGGGCTGGGAACTGCCCCTTCCCTGCAGCTCTTTCCAAGTCCTCTGTACCCAGTCAGGGAGCTCTGACTAGGAGCTCCCTGTTGCCAGGACAGGGGGACACTGTCCCCACCTGGGCTCCACCACCAGAGCCCGCCCTGGTAGCAGGCAGCTCTGGGGTGGGGGGTTGTGGGCAGGGAGCAATCTCCCAGCCCTCTCTAGGAGACAACTGTCTCCTGGCCCTGTGCTCCCTGCCAGCCTCTGGGGTAGCACCCAGGGGGAGCCTAGAGCTCCCCCTGGATGCTGCAGGGGGCTCAGTGCTGGGTCAGCAGGGGCAGGACCAGATTGCTGCCATGAGCAGTAAATCTGCTCTCACTTCCCCACATCATAGACCCCTGCCCGAGGTGGGTTTACTTTATAGTAAACCCACCCCGGAGCATTTGCATGTGTAGACGCAGCCCTTGAGTCTTCTTTGGGCTACGTTCTGCTCCTGTTGAAGTCATATTTGGTGATAATACCACACTAACCGAAGTGCAGCAGTTATGATTTCCAGTTGTCTCATTAACTGTCCATATTGTTGTATTTAAATTGGGATGCCAAGATTTGCCATACTAGAGTACATCCAGGCATTGGTATACCCTCTCTCCAGCAGTAGCTATTATATGACATTTCAGAGAAACCCTAACATGGGCCTAAGTCTAAAACATTATGCTTGAGCAATCAGATGGCATTTTGCAGCATGAAATACATTTATTTTAGCCCACCTACTCCAGTATAATGGTATTGGTTATAAATTTATGTCATGACAGGATGATTATGGTTCCTTTTATGTATCATTTAAAGTTTAATTTTAAATTTTAAATTTTGAGTTTTTCTCTTCACATATTGCAGTATTAGTACAAGAATCATGTTAAGAGAACATTATTTAGATTGCAATATCAAACATTCAAAAATGAAAAAAGAAAGCATTAAAGCTTTCCATGCAAACTTACTTTGGTCCCATTTACATTCATCTGAAATTAAGGGATAACCTACAGTTCTTTATTTTTGCACAGGATCTTTGCCTCATTTGCTACCAGTGATATTTTGCTACTACTCATCTGGGATAAATTTCAAGCATTAGTCTAGGGAAAAAGATTTGCAGATTCATAAATTCATAGATTTTAAAGCCTAGAGGGGTCACTCTGATAATCAAACGTTTCTCTATCTCATGAGGAATCAGTTTCTCAAGACATTCAGTGCTCATATATCATTTCCACAGGCAAGATTTCTGCTACTTTTTATAATGTGGGGTGGTTGAACAAAAGTACTCAAGAAAGTTTTTGGCCCAGCAGTTTTCAGTTTCACTAAATTTTTGCTATCACAAAACTTCCTCCAAAAATTTCATGAAAAAATGAAGACTTGTACTCAATAAACTTAAGTGTAAATGGAAACAAAAGTTGTTACAAGATAAGACAGATAGTACAATGCAGCTTACAGTTTAGTATTCCTCAGCCTTCTGCTCCACAATGAATTACTTTTTGATCCATGAACGACATTGTTTGCAGATACCATCTAAATGCATTGGTATTTGAAAGCTTAGCTGTTATGTACTGGCAAAAAGCCAGTGAAAATCACTTTTTTGTCTCTATTGCAACGGCAGAAAAAGCTCATACTGAAGGTGGGAATGAAGCATTGCAAAGGGGAGGGGAGAGATTCTGGAGAAGTCAGACTTTGCTATGCTTGTTTCTCCACTAGCATAAGGCTCCTTGGCATGCCGTATGTTATGCTCAACAGATGCTTCTTTAACCTGCACTGGTGCTAGCTGATTGAGAATCAGGGAACTGTGACTAGTGCAGTGAGCAAACTGTGTATAGAAGGGGCTGTATTCTTCAATTTGAGCTATGTATGAGAAAACACTTATACTCATGCAGAGTCCCAGTGAAGTCAACAGAGTTTTGAATGGGTAGAAGGATCCACTACATGGATCTGATTGTATAATGGTGGGCATATGATTGGGCTGCACATAAATGTGTGCTTGCACGTGTATTACTTTCCTACACACAGTTTTCTTTTTTATGTCTGTTGATAACCAAAAAGAAGCACCTCACTGTAAGTTAATAGTGAACAAATGCTGGTACCAGGCCAAGCTGAAATCTATTGGTATATGAAAGAGGACGTGTCTAGCATTTCTGGCTGAGAAGCAGTCATTAACACCAGACAGTGTCAGTGAGAAGCCAAGCTGTTAACTTTTTTTTTCCACTCCAGGTTCTGTAACTGACAAATTGCCACCACGAGAAGGTGCGGGAAAAACAGGTAAATATCTTAAAAATATATTTTTTTAAATGTGGAAACTAATATCTTTGTGCGCTTTGAGGGCCTTTTTTTCACTACTTTCACACTTTTGAAATGATATACATGTGTGGTCACTTGCACACATGCTTTATGAATCAATATGCATATATATATACAGACACACATTGTATCAATGCAGATGCATATGTAAGTATATACATATATGTGTATATACATACATCTGTACATACAAACATATGTGTATACATCTGTGTGCATCTGTTTATATGAATTTTTATATATGTATATGTATTTGTCCATTCCCAGATCTAGATGGTTTTTTACTTAGAGCTAAGTGCAGTATAAATTATCTTCCCAGCCCATAGCTATCATTCCAATATACTGTTATTAAGTGTTTTATTTCCCCTAATATTCCTTGCCGTGGAAGAGACACTATTCTGTCTATTTGATAGAGCCAGCTTTGTCTATACCCAAGATCCAGGAAATTGATGCCATGGCTTCATTTCCACTGCAACCAGGACTTGACTCATCTTAAGCCTGGCATTTTTTCTATATTGTGATGAGTTCAACTCATGGCTCACCTTCATAACCAGATGGTTGTTGTTATTAAAGATACATCCTTATGTATCTTTATTCTAATAATAGATGCTATTAGAGCAAATTCATATCTAATGTGACTCTGTTTAGTTAGTGGAGCTGTCTGAGAGATGGACTAGTGCTTTAGACTTTATTTAAGATGGAAAAAAAAAGCAGGGGAAAAGTTAATCTTCAGGCAAGCGGACATGTTTGATAAAATGCTGCTCTTAGTTACACTGGGTAAAGTGACTTCAAAAGAGTTCCTTCATATTTGCACCATTGAAATGGAAAAGCAGTTTGGTCTAATGTAAATCTGTTTGATTTATGGTGTTTGCAAGAATTTTAGCAATTTTTATTATGCTCAGTGTTTAGCTCTTCTAGTATAAGCTGAGTTATTACTTTAAGAAAATTAGTAGCTGTTTAAAAACTAGTTCTTAAAAGATACTTTAATCAGCAAAGGAAAATATTTCCTTCATATATTTTCCAGATGATTTCTGGGTTCTGCTGACCCCTGGATTATCCATAGCCTTCTGGGGAGCTTGCTGTGGGTCAGGAATTTCATTCTTGGCTTTGAACTACATGAATTGTACCATATATAAATCCTGACTCGGCCTTGGAAATCTGTGCTATTGTCTGTGAACTTTTCTGCAGAGAGCTGAGTAGTGTGAAGACAGTTAATGAGCCTTCACCTCTACATCCAGGTCTACCTGATATACTGGGTCAAAATCAAGTGTGAAGGCAAATGTTTTATAACATTTTACCATCTGGCTATGTAATATGACGTTGAGGCCAACTAGCAGCCAGCACTTACCTGGGTAAACATGACTGACTCCTTTTTGCTTCTGATAGCTACATACGTGCACACACACACCTATCTTGGAATCTTATATCTCAGTTTGGGCCAATATGCTCTTGATCAGCATTTATCCTATTTTAAATTGTTGTGTGAGGCAGCTGTTAAGGCTGTCCATGGCATAGAGCCAACAAACTCTGGAAAGCCCTCTCAGTATATGTGACTGAAGTTTCCTTTTAGTCTCAGCGAGAAACTTACTCTCTTTACAATCCTTTTAAAGAAGTACAGAGATAGAAAATTGTGTCTTTATCTGCAATGGGTTTTAACCTTCTGATTTACCTTTGTTCTAAATATATTTCTGTGTACCCCGGGCCTCGCACAGGCTGGTATGCCATGCCCTGCCCACCCCTAGGGATGCAGGCAATCAGATGACCGGAAGCAGGTAGGGCCCAGGGAACATATAATCTCAGGGCTGGGGCTAGCAGGTCACTTTTCTCTCTGGCAACGGCCAGAGGAAGAAGCTCTTGCACAAGAGAGCTACCTGAGACAATTTGCTACCTGCTTTGCTACCTCCAAGTGCAGTAAGGCTGAGAGCTCACAAGATACTCAGGGCTATGGGGTATGCTACCTGGAGGGTGGAAGTTTACCGCGTTAAAGGGGCAGCACACTGCCTCCATTGTTATTGTTGTGTTATAGCCCAGAGGCTTATGCTTGTGCTATAGTTTGTACCGGTGGTTTTGGGATGAGGCTATAATGGGAGGAGGAGGCCTCATTAATGCCCAGCAGGTGGGGCACCCTATTATGTAGAGCAGGGGTAGGCAAAATATGGCCTGCGGACCAGATCCATCCCATGGGGCCATTCTGTCCAACCTGTTGGGCCCTGAGAAATTTTTTAAAAATTAATATTCATTTGCCTCTGGCTCCAGTCAAAAGTGACAGGACCCAGAGGCATTAGGACCCAGCGGAAGCCAGGCCCCTGGAAGAGCAGGGCCCGCCCCACCCCCCCAGCCAGGGACCATGTGGCTGTTCCCACCCTCGCTGGAGTGGGAAGCTAAGGTAAGAGTGGGTTGGGAGCACGCTGGTCCCCTCCTAGCCACAGGGCTGGGGCGGGTGGTGGGAGCGAGGGGGCACATGGCAGCCAGCGCTGGCAGGGCCCAGGGCAGGGTGGCTCCCCTCTCTCCCTTCTCGGGCAGCCTGGCCCAGCTCCATAGAGCCCAGCCTGCTCTGCGCCCCTCTGGCACTGGCCCCGGGGCACTGCCTGGCTGTCGCTGGCTCCCAACCCCTGTGTCCAGCCCCAGAGGCAGCATGGAGGCCACCTAGGGCTGCTGGGAGTGGCATGAGCCAGTGGGGACGGGGTGCAGGTAGGCGGTGGGGAGCTTCCATCCTGCACCTGAGGATTGGGGCAGCAACATCCTGGCTGCCCCCCATGGGAGGCTCTGGTGGGTGCTGCCACCCTGGGGGGAAGGCCCGGGCCCCCTGCCCCATAGGGGCCCAGTGGCAGCTTGCTCCCTGGCCCCAGGACAGGTGGGGAGGCTGCGCCAGGAGCGGGTGCAGAGCCGTGGCTGCTTTTCTGCTCCAAAACTTCCTGTGGCCGTGAGGTGCCCAGGAGCCCTGGGGAAGCTCCTGGCCAGCCCCAGGAGCAGCACGGGTCACCTCCTGAGGCTGCTGGGGGTGGCACGACCTGGCAGGGTCCCGGCCCAGGGTGCAAGAAGCTCGAGGAGGACACAGGAGCTATCAGAGGAAAAAAGCAGCTGAGGCTCTGATCCAGCTCCTGGCGTAGCCTCCCACCTGTCTTGGGGCTGGGGGGGGGGGGCGAGCTGCTGCCAGGCTGTTGGGCCCCTGTAGGGCAGGGGGGACTGGGACTTCCCCCCAGGGTGGTGGTACCTGCTGGGGATGCCTGTGGGTGGGGGCAGCCAGGCTGTTGCCGTCCCATGCCTCAGGAGCAAGATGCGACTTCCATGCCGCATCCCTGGACTTCCCATGTCCTGGGCCACATGCTGCCACCAGTGGCCTTAGGTGGCCCCCTGCACTGCCCCCAGGACTGGACAGGAGCTTTCCCAGGGCCCCTGGCCTCCTGGAAGCTGCAGGAGCTTCTGAAGCAGAAAAACAGCCATTGCTCTGCTCTGGCTCCTGGCATAGCCTCCCTGCCTGTCCTAGGGCCGGGGGGCAAGCTGCTGTCAGGCCACTGGGCCCCTGCAGGGTGTGGAGGGGCTGGGCCCTTCCCCTGTGGTGGTGGCAACCCCCAGGCCACCTGTGGGGGTGGGGCAACCAAGCCTTTGCTACCCCAATCCTCAGGTGTATGATACAAGGTGCACTACCTCCTTAGGCTTTCCATGTCCTGGCCCATGTCCCCACTGACTTGTGCCACCCCCAGTGGCTCCAGGAGCTCCCCACACTACCCCGCAAGCATGACAGGCCCTCCCCTGGAAGCCCTCGACCTCCCGGTGACATATTATGGGTATTTGATTTTTAGTACATAATTTGTTTTTTTCCCCTGTTTAAGATAGCAAAAACCCTCTTCTCTGAAGGAGTACTTCCAGGGGCAAAGGGAGGGACTTCCAGTGGCAAGGGTCAAGTGGTCAGGGGTGGGACTTCCAGTCCCAAGATGGCAACCAGGGGCGGGGCACCTGTCAAGGGGCGGGGTTACACATGCGGCCCTTGACAGCTTGGCAAAACTTGCTAAGTGGCCTTCCACCCAAATTAATTGCCCACCCCTGGTGTAGAGCCCAGTGCCAGAGGGGCCAGAGGGCCTGGTGCCAAGTGGGTGCAGAGACTGGGGCTAGAGAGCCCGGCACCAGAAGTGGGTGGCAGATACAGGGACCAGAGGGTCTAGCACCAGAGGAGTGTGACAAACAGGGAAGTGAAAGAGGCCTAGCGCAGAGCACAGAGTTCAGCCCCTGGAAAGGGGTAAGTGAGTCAACTGTTCATATTACATCTGTGAGTCATGGGGCATGGTAAAGGGGAGGATTTGGATCCAGCCATATGAATAAAGCTACATTGCCACAGGAAAGGAGTTTCATTCGTGTGTTTGGCTGGTTGATGAGCTTATAGTAGGCTTTGAATTCAAAGTTAATTATATTTATTTAATACCTTCTCTAAGATAAGTTGGTGGTTTCAGCCCACTTCCCAGAGGTCATTACAAAAAAACCAGCAAATCTAACATTCTTGTTAGTTATCTCATTATAATACTTAAGCACTGAATAACCATGAAGAATGAATGACTTTGTCTTCTTAAAAAGAAGTCATCCCTCTGCAAGTTTGAGTAGAAATATATTAGTTGGACAGAATAAGGAATCCTCCAGTGCTGCTGCTAGCTTCCTTTTTCTTTGAAAGGATAAATCTGTTATTCATGAACAGCACACTCAGTGGAGAGTAAAATGAGGTCATGAAGTGAGGAGCAAAGAATGCTTCCTACTTCTCTTCATTTTTTCCATAAAGGCAGCACACACTTGCAGCTTTTGTGGTGGTGATGGAAGAGTGAACAGGTCTCTACTAGGTTGCACTGCCTAGGGAGAAATGAAATGAAAAGTATATTATGCTTTCACTGTTGCATAAAAAACAACCAACAAACAAACATACAAGTGAAAGTTTTGTAGTTAAGTTTTGTTATAGCTTTAATGCAAAAGTTGTGGAACAAGATTGGGATTCAAAAATGACTTCAAGAAATTATAAGGAACTGCATGCACAGAAGATATTTTTGGTGGGGAGCACCATAATCTTGGGGTCAGTTCCTCTCCCAAGAAATGCAAGCAACTGGCAAATATATACCATTAAGTTCTATTAGATGCTATAGCTTATTTGGTGTGTTAAACCAGGTAAACAGCACAGATCTATACTAATAAGTAAAAATTGTTTTTGGATAGAAACTGAACTGTATATACTGTTTCCCAAATCTTGCTAAACTGAACTATTTTTCAGTATTAATATTTTCTAGGTATGTAGTGCTTGAGCTGTAGTTCAGTGTGTTGAAGATTTGCTCTTATCCTTATTTTATCATTTCTGGAACACTGTGCTTCCTCTTCTCTTGCAGTGGTGTTTGGTTGTGGGAATGGCTGACAGAAGGATGATGAGAACAATGCAAACAATGTTCTGGCCCTTTAAATTATGGATCTTGCTTATGCCAAAAGAAACTCTTATTTTGTTGTAGGGTGTCAGAAGGACTACATCAGCTCTCTGTTCACCCATCCCAGACTGATTTCTTTGCCTTTTCTATGCCTATGTACATTTATTTTATTTAACGTATTTATTTGCATATTTACTTAATCAGTTAGGTTCTACAGGGCACAGCATATTTTTAGCCAGGTAGTGAACTAACTGCTTCTAAACCTGATGTCTCATCAAACTCCATATATTCAGTTCATTTATGTAATCACTTATAACCAGAAATGCCACCCATCTGTAGTTTACATACATAATTGTATATGTATTGTGTATGCTATATATATACTGTATATTAATTATAACACTTATGTAATTGTTTGTTAACCGTCTGGGGATATGTGCAAATCATTAGCATCAACCATATACGTACACTTATTTAGCTTACTCTCATAATTGTAGTCTCCTTGCAAATCTTTTCCATTCTGAATTCAGATGATGCCTCAGCTCCCGCGCTGGAGACTCAGCCTCAAGGTGATGAAGAAGGTGAGCACCTTTAGGAATGGTAAAAGAGTAACATTAAAAGTATATACTATAGTCCATGTCCCACAACCTAAGTGTTACCTGAGAAGAAGGACATCAGAACAGTGGAGCATAAATTTCATGGTATCCCCAAGTGTGAAAATTGCCATTCCTGTTTCTAAATGGCACTGCTCTGAGTAAAGCTGTTTTTATTAAGTGAACAAATTTGGAAATTGCTTATAGAAATTTCATGGAGACACCATCATTGTGGAATTCTTCAATGATGTTTTTACTGGTGCTTTTCAGAGTAGAGGGGCACTTGTAACTTGAGATTCAGTTTTTTTTAAAAGCTTTATCAGCCAAACTAGGTAGTTAAAGGCTGCAATCTGTCTCCAGTAAACCCCATGCCTTCTAATTAGAAACACTGAGACCCAAATTCTGACATGCTTGCTTACAGTGAGTAATATTCAGCCTTGTGCAGAGGTATAATACAAGCTACAAACTATTTCAGCTTTTCTTTTCTTTCATTGGGATTACAACATTATAATAATTCTTGCAGAGTGTGGTGTGAAGTTATTGACTATCATGGAGCGAAACTGTAAGACTTTCATCCAAGTTAAATTAAACCTGACTCTGCAAGTGTTCCCTTTGACTTCAAATTCTAGCAGAGTAATATATCCCTGAGTAGGGATATCAGAGCCGCCTATATGTTATTGTTTATTTGTCTCAGTGCTTCCCTTGACTAGATCTATGAATCAAGATTTTAGCTATTCTAATGTATTATAGTCCTTTACTTCGTTAGACATTCCTATAAAAGGTTGTCACCTTTGTTCATTGGCCAGTCACTGTTTATTTACTATACTCTTCTAAAAAAATTATAATAATTTAAATGTGCTTTGCTGTATTTCCAGATATAGCTTCTCGTTACCCTACATTATGGACTGAGCAAGTAAAGAGTAGACAAAACAAAACTAATAAAAGCACAGGTAAGAATTTGGACTATCTTTGTTTGCAAAGCTATATGAAGAAATGTGTTTAAGTTATGTTCCGTTCCAGCCATGTAAGTGAAAGCCCATTTTAATACATTAGAGGTTGTACTTTTATTCTCCTACCTAGTTTAACTAACACAGACATTAGCACTGTGATTTTTATATCTTTTTTCTTATGTTAAAAATCTGGGGGCAGATCCTCAGTCAGTATAAACTGGAATCTGTCACCTAAAGTCATTGGACTTTAGGTGACAGATTCATTAGGTGACCAGATTGCTTTAATTAAGGGCCTGACACTTCATTTTCTCACCTACATCAAAACTTTCTCTTTTTTCTTCTGAACATGCATTCTTACTTAAATCTAGTAAGTGTGTTTTTGGGTAAAAAATGTTGGAATAGATGGATCTGAAATGGAATAAAGATACCATTAAAATTACTTGGCAGCTCAGGGAAAATTGGAAGGAGAAATTTCTGTGCTTGTCTTTTGTTTTATAAATGTGTCATCTGGTGAGTTATGATTGTTTGTTAGTTAGTGAGTGGTTTAATGTGGACTTGATTAAATTGGATTTTTCAAGAATAGTTTTGATTTTTTCATTAGTTTTCACAAGTGGACTTTTCAAAGCATGGATCCCTATAGGTTTATCCAAGGGCTGAAATGAAAACTTACTTATGAAATACTTAGATATCTGTAGCTTTGGAGGGTTACAAATTCTGCTTCTATGACACACAGAAAATTTGCTAAACATAGAATTTCTGGATTTAACGTGGTTTTGTCAGAGGGATGACTAAGCAGCCGGGTACCCTAGTTATGCTACTAAGTATTGTCCTACATCATTTTTTATCTAAGCTTTTGTACCAGATAATGCCCTTTACGTAAATAAGCGATAACTTCAAAGGTTATTTAGCTAGATTCAGAGCATTTATATGAGGGTCTAAGATCCTCCTGAGCCTAGTGGCTCATTGAACTGGTGTGGCTAAGGACATTTTTGTAGCAAATGGTACAAAAGGGGATGTAGCTAGCAATACATCCAGGTACCTTCGACTGCCCAGTCCAGATGACTAGCTATCCATTCACATGATGCAACTTCATCATGATTTTAGAGTGAAACTCACACCTCTGGAGATGTGACCCCTTAACTGCTATCACTTCTCTCCCAAATAAATGAAACTGGGGTATTTATTCATAAGGCTGCGGTTCAACAAAACACTTAAGTACAAACTTAAGTCCCAATGGAAGTTAAGCAGATGCTTAAAATTAAGTAAATGTTAAAATATTGATCTGAATGGGTATAAAAGGTGAATAGTGTGCATAAAAAGACCCTTATTGGATTCTATCAATACTCATATGTTAAATATGTACTTCACATTGTATATTCATAGCACCAAAGCAATATTTCCCAATATTTCACCACTTCACCAATGAAAGTATCAATGCAACTGAATGTTAGGCTTGATCCCTGAGCAGGGGAATAGACTAGATGACCTTATGAGGTCCCTTCAAGCCCAACTTTCCTGTGATCCTATGAACTTAGAAAGGGCTCTCTTCAAGAAAACTTGAAGGTTTTTTTAAATTGCTTTCTGGGTTGAAGATTTATTTTGTTGTTTTTCTTTCTAGTATCAGAGAGAGAGAGAGCGAGAGAGCGAGCAGAATTCTTCTGAGGGTGTTAAAACAATCTGGAGGAATGCTTCATTTTTAGGGATATTTATTTTATTTTTATAATATTGAAGACCCTCTAGGATCTGTGCAAAAGTGTTATTGGGTTTGGAACAAACTAGTGATTCAGCATAGAAGTCAATGTAGAAATATAGGAAGCCGGAAAAAAAGAAGCTGGTCAATGTTACTGAGAAGCCTTCATGAAAAGTAGGGTTTGCAGTTCTGGAGAGTTTGTACTCTTGTGGATAAAACATGGATGGGCCAAACAGTCTTTATCTCTGTTGTTTGCCAGGGTAACTGTATTCATCTATTACAACTGAATACAGTTGGCATACCCTACACACTGATGTAACAAGCCAGGTTTGTGGGGTGTGTGTGTGTCGGGGGAGGGAGGGCACACACGTGGGTTCTGAGAGTGGGGGTGAGGGAAGGCAAAGGACTCTCACCCAGCCCTTGACTGCTACTGCTGCTGCCACCACCATGCACTCTGCTGACCCCAGCCCTTGTTCTTAAAGCAGCAGCAGCATGGTGTCTGTGCACTGACTGCCGCTGCAAGAGCAACACTGTGGGCACGCTGAGAGCAATGCTGCTGCAAGGGCAACACCCGCTCTTGCTGTGGACTACATGGAGATGGAGAATGATTTTGGACCCCCTCCTAAGCTAGTGCCTAGGGCTGGTGCCTCTCTTACCCATTCCTAGTTACAATACTGACCCTTACAATACTGACCGCACACATTCATTTTGCTTTGTAGATGTATCATTTATAAAGTGCTGTACATATCTCTCCTGCTGCTTCCACTGTTTATATATAATATGATTTGTGCTGATAGCAAAGTATCTTTGCATGCTTAAAATTAGCATCCTTATTAGCCATACAAAGTATCACTATTGTTCTAGCTGCTGGTAGCGCATTGTATTACCAATGACCCAAATCTTTATGCTTTGTTTTAAAGGTTGGTCCCTTGTTAAATTCCAGGAGCAAGATTTTTTTAATCCTTAGAGATATTGTTGAATTTTTTCCCAAAAGATATGAATCCCACTGGGCGTGTCTACATGAGGCACTAAAAGCACAGTAGACTAATTCTACTGTGGCTAAATGTGTCACAGAGAAAGCCATGCTAGTGTGCAGTAGAATTAGTCTACTGCACATTAGCATCATGTAAAAGACGTGCGCCAGTGCTACTGCACAATATTGCCAATTACAGCGCATTAAATTAGTACCTGCTATTACAGGTACTAAACTTAATGTGCTGTAATTACAGTGCCTTAATGCACATGTAGACTTGCCCATTCATTACTAAAATGATGTCAGGTATGTCCAGGTGTCACTTGCCTCTTGATTTCTGAATTGAACTTGTATATGCCCAAACAATTTATTCTAAACAGATGTAAACTAATAACAGCAGCATAAGGGTTAATGAAGGAATAATCTAGTCCCGCATGCAAAAGAGCAACAGAATTCTATTATTTGATACTAATAAGTAGCTGATGGAACCCAGGTGTTCAACTGGTCAGCATTAGCTTGTATTGTTTGGGCCTTGCTTATGTCCTGTGTTTCCTTGTGCATATTGATATATTATTATGGAAGATGTACGGCAGTAAATAACTTACTATGATTTGGAAATGCTCATTAATTTGGTTATTGGAAGGACACATGCTTTTTTAAAATTATGTGCTATTCTCTGCATGCAAGCACTTATAGTTTTGATGGGATAAGGACCACAAATGAATACATGCCATTCATGATAGTTGCCACTGACTGGCTTGTTTTTGCTGTTCTGTAAATTACCTGCCAATTATAATTAACCAATAAAGTAGTGTGGGCTTTTAATATTTGGGGGACAGAAAATAATGTTTTAGGAAATTATAGTTTACATTAGTTACTCAATGCTATATAATTTGATTTAAATCATACTAAATTAATTTAGCACAGAAAGATGGCATTTGGGAGATGTGCATATGCAGGGCATGAAATTGCTGGATTAAATTTCAAGGCTATATAATGGTTTCTGGTGGATGTTCTGTTTGTTGGTTTGGAGAAATAGACCTCAGCTGGTTAAAAAAGGCGTTTTCAGAGTAGTGTTTAATCTATTAAGTTTTGATGACAAAATGTTACTCCTGGCAGAAAATCATCAACATCAGGTCCTATTATGATGACCATGATTGGGATCATTACTATAGTTAGAAACAGCTGAAGTTTTGTTTTTAGTTGTGTTTATCTGTTGAAAATTATTTTAATAATGATTTTTGGAGGCAGAAAACATTTATCTTTTTTTTGTCTGTTCCAGGGTTGTGTGTTTTCAGAGCACTAAGTCCCTTTCATTATGCATAGAAGAAGTCTTTCTTCTGTTTTATTCTTTGTTTGTTAAAATCCTATTCTCCTTTATGCGATTTTCACCAAATACTGAAGTATCCGCTCGTTTTCTGGTGTACATAGACATAGTGCCATTGGCAAACAATTCACAAGTTTAGAACTTAGTGGACAGTATTGTACTACAGCTATTCATATTCTGTAAAGTTTAGCTGCTATCCCAACACAATATTGTTTTGCCTAAAACATGCACTATTCCCCCCTAAAACTAGCTGGGGAAAATTGGATGTGGAAATTTGGCAGAGGGAAAGCAGTGGCAGTGTTAATTGCTGCAGCACCCAGAAACATATCATTTAACCCTGTCACTGCTCCCCTGGCACCAAATTTCTGGACACTTGTAGAGCCCTCTGGCTGGAAGGCATGGCCCCATGCTTTGGATCTGGCTGGCACACAGAAAAGTCCACAGGCTCCATCTGGTGTGTGGGGTTGGCAGTGGGCTCAGGAGCAGGCTTGGCTCTCTAACTGCTGCTACTCAGTTACTTACCTGCAGTGAAAGCTAGGACTTTTTTTCTTCAAGCTATTTTTCAAAAACAGTATACATATTATATTCCAGAGCGTGCTATATATGAAGAAATAATATATATTCCTTTCAAGAAATTAGACTTCCAGGCCAGATGCTCAGTTGGTATAACTCAGTGGGTACATCTACATGAGATGCTTACTGCAGAGTTGCTGAATTAGCTTCACAGTAAAGTCTCAGCGTCTATATGTGCGCCCTATTAGGCCACAGGAAATTAATTAACTCTGCCATAGGTTAGTACTTGTAAACACCAGTACTATCCTATGGTAGTATTATTTAGTGCACAGCAATACATGTGTAGATGCTGACCTGGCTGGCTGGGGCATAAGGTGGTTCAGTGCAGGACCTGCCCACCAGCTAGCCCCACATTGGAGCACCCTCAGTCCCCAGCCAGCCATTCTGCAGCACGCTGAGCCAGGTTGGAGCAATCCCAGGCTGGCAGGCTGACCCCTTGGGAGTAAACATGGCGCCCGGGATCAATAAACTCAGGTGTGATATGCACTGAAGTCTATTGTGTCAAATTCATTTCACATGTAGTCGTGCCCAGTGTACCTCTGCTGACTTTAACAGAACTATGCTAGTTTATATCAGTGGAGGAATTGCTATTCTTGAGTCATACTTCACAGTGTATGAAGTGTTTGTTTGTGTGTGTTCAAGTACAAGAGGGGAAGGGTGACTGAGCCTTTTGCAGGTGGGCAGAGACTTTTGCACAAGTGTCAGCTTCATAACTTTTGTTGGGATTCTTTTTTTTTTCTTCTTTATTGCGAGGAAAGGTTTCGTATAGACTGTTTTGTGACTGCTTTTCATAGGAAGACTAAGGTAGACTTAGCCAAGAATACTATTAGTGCCTAGAAAATAACATCCTCCCATTAATAGGTGGTTTAAATATCCTGTAACATACATAGACAAAAATGAGTCTAAATAGTACCCAACTGTATGAGATTTCATTTGCCCCTATTCAGGGAAGCATCCCAAATCAGGAATGCACTTAACGGACATGCTTAAGTGCTCCTCTGAACCGAGGCCACCAAGAGGCTCTGGTAACTGTATCATAAATCAAATAATGTGTCATGAGAAAATGTGGATACAAACATTACAGTCTTATAAAATTTTAAATTTACTTTTATTTAGCTGTCAATATTAACAAAATTTCATTTGGTTTCTTTAGGAATGAAATGGTACTTTATTCTTAGCATAGGCATAGGCCAATTCTGTAATTTGTTTAACGTGTCTAAGCAGAGAAGTTTTATAAAGATATTTCAAGGTGATTTTAAATTTGGCTTTGCTGGTCATCTAGTACTACCAACAAAATGGAGGAAAAGAAAAAATTAGTACTTCTTTACCTGTTAATGAAACAGACCTTGATATCTGTGTCTAACTTCAAGCATATGAGAAGTTCCAGCAAAGTCAATGGATGATGGAGCTGGGACCTTTCAAATCAATGGCAGAATTTTCCGTGACTTCACTGAGGCCAGAGTATCACCCACTGTACTTAGCAAAGGTGTAACTAACAAGTTTTGGACCCTGAGCAAACCCCCCCTGTGCTGTCGGCAGTAGAGGGTGAGGGTGATAAGCACTAGAGAGCAGGGGAAGGGAAGGTGGTTAGTTCTAGTTGCCCTGGAGACTCAGGCTAGGGACAGACATTACACACAAACTGGTTTAAGTGATCAGAAACTGGTTTAAACCTGTAAGAGAACAGACATTCGGTGCACATACACCAGTTTGAAAATGGCTGAAACAGGTTTGAGTTAAACCTGATTAAAAGTAGTATCACACTGAAATGATTTGGGTCAAACTGGTTTATGCAATGTCTGTCCCAGACCCCTTCCTGGTTTAACTTAAACCAGAGTCCCCCAGCATCCCAGATGCTTTGCAGCCCTGGGTGGAGCTCTCTGCTCCAGAGAGCTGGGCTGGCCCCTCCCCTTGCTTTCTGGCTGAAGCTCCAGCAGAGATGGCAGGCACAGCAGTGTTTGCCTGGTTTCCCCTGCTCCGTCCCCCCCCCTCCCGGCACCACTCCCCCTCAAGCAGGGATCCCTCCCCCTCTCTTCTTCCACATGGACCGTAGCCAGCATTTGGTATGCTAGCTAATGCTGAAAGGTGTTCGTGTAAGGCAGACAGGACAAAAGCAGACAGGACAGTGTCCGCTTAGTGCTTTTTGGAGCTAAAAGAAGATCTCGAACTAATGAGGCAGGCTTTTGTTTTCTTGATGGGCTGATAAACCCTAACTCCCTGCTGTGTAAGTAAATGCTTTATAACTCCCTGTTGGCTCCCTTGCTGGTCAGGAGCAGCAGGGTGGGGGGGAACCCCTCCCTAATCAAAGCATCCTGCCACCCCCCTGAGGTCAGCACTCTGGAAGGGAAGGGAAGGGAGAGCTGCTCTAGCACCCCCCAGCTTCGAGCCTGAGACACTGTAGGCATGTGCTTGCATTTGTTCAGTCAAGAGGGGATGTCTATACAGTTACAAACCAGTTTAGCCTAGCCAGGTTAGACTAACCTGCAAAGATTGAATCAATTCACCTTTTTTTTTTAATGTCTGTTCCTAGTCTCAAAGACTGGGGTCAACTAGAACTAACTAACTGGCTGCTGTTGTGTCCTCAAACTTGGTTCCTATAGCCAGCCAGCATGGTGCAGCTCATGCCTTGACAAAGCTCCCAGGGGTACTATTCCAGTGCTCACTCTAGGTTGGTGCCTAGGGCTGGTACTCTATTTGCCCTTCCTAGTTGGGTTACTGTTGCTTAGGTACCTTGTTGGCTTGGGGCTATTGTTACTTGTTCATGTGTACCTTGAGGAAAATAACATATGTTTGACATTTTATTTCTTGAAGCAATGCACTAGTACTTATTCATGCTGTTTACCATCATGCTATGCTGTCAAATTCAAACCTGTAGAAATCTGTTGTTTATGAGGTTAAACCAGTTACTAAGTGAGGGTTTAGTCCTACAGCAGTTTTATTCACAAACCTCCATCACATATAAATGTGTGTATTGTAATTAAATACAAGTTATTATGCACAACTAAAAAATAAGATGATATATATTGTTAAAAGATGCTTAATCTGGAAAAAAAAATTAAAGTGGGATTTAAAAAGCATGACATCTTCAAGAAATGGTCTTCAAGAAATACAGATATATATAGCTTTATCTGGTTTTACACTTTATCTGGTTTTACAGTTTGAGACTGTCAGGAGAGTTTGCCATTGAGAGGATTAACGTGACAGAAGGGTACTGCAGTATGCAGGGCTGTCCCTAGCGGGGGGGGGGGAAGGGGGTGAATTGGGGTGACCGCCCAGGCCCCGCACTTTGGGGGCCCCATTGAGTCAGGTGGAGCAGCCGCATCCAGCCACTCACTACCCACCTTCCCCCGCCACCGAAGCCACCGCTACCGATGGCTGTGGCAGCTTTTTCGGATCCGAAGCACGCAGGATTGGGGTGGGGGCAGGACCTCACATGAGCTGATTTGCTCCGGGCCTGAGCCCTACACCCTGCTTGGGTCGGCTCTGGCAGCATGGAAACACAGCTTCCTTTAATTCCTCATTTCTCTACATTAATGAGTTAATGTGGCAGTTTTTTACTTGTACAATTTGGACCACTGGTCACTGAAGTGGGTCCTTCCTTCCTTCCTTTTCTTTCATGATGTTTATTATTACAGTAGTGCCCCAAGGTCCTGGTCACAAAATTCATTCTTCACTTAAGTCCTTAAACTGTGGGCACATCTACATAAGACACCCACTGAGCAGTTGTTAAGGCACAGTCATTTAGTACTTGCACAACCAAGTACTAAATGATTGTGCCATAACCAGCGTTACTGTGCAGTAGCATCCCAGCACTGTTGCCTATTGAAGTTTACTGTGCAGTAGGTATTTACTACTGTGTAGTAGCATCACATCATGGATTCTGCCCGGAGACACTACTGCACAGTAGTAATGAGCTACTGTTCAGTAAGCGTCTCATGTAGATGCAGCCTGTATCTCTAGGTGAGCTCCACTGCTATTTGCTGGCAGAAAGTTGAAGGTGTCCTACCTTGGTCAGGAATACAAGATAAGATCCAAGCTAACACTGTCTTTCCTTCAAAATTCAGTAAGAGCTTATAACTCTCTTCAATTTAATAATTTCCAGTGGCCAATGAAACACAATAGAAACACAAAACATATATAACTAATGGACAGGAAAATGAATAACAATTCTATAACTTTTTTACCTATTCAGAAATATGTATGCATTTTCAGGATGTTTGTCTTAATAGTCATTCAAAGGCAGTTTTGTGTAATGAAAGAAGTGTGAATTAGTAAAAGAAAACTAACACCCAGAGCAGTTGAGCATTTCAAGCTACAGATGCCTTAAAAATTCATTGGGAGTATTCTTGATCTATTTGGAATTCAGAATGTTAGTACTTATTTAGTAATGTGGACAGTTGAGGTGTTTAACCCTTGTTAACCCTATAACTAGATGTACACATCCTAACGTCCTGAGAAGAGAACATGCTTAGTAAAGATGAAATGGAATGTTTTAAAAAGCAATGCATTATTTAAAAAAAAAATAGGGTTTTAAATGTGTAAATTCAGGCCCATGGTCCAAGTGTGCATCCAGATTGTAACTCGCCTTGAATATGCTTCTTTTAGCTAGGGGATGCACAATTTTAAGTTTACCGGACTATACATGTAGATTTAAAGGACCAAGTTTACTTTGGCTGCATTGTGCTGATTACAGAGACACAATGCACCCATAAAACCAGATAAATTGAGCTTGATGAAACTTTACATTATTGGAGCAGTACAAAACTGCACTGGCAAATTTGGTAAACTAATTGCAAAGAAATGTATTGTAAATCTGAAATGGATTGGATTTCCCTCATCTTGCCAGTACCTTAATTTAGGACCTTTGGGGTGGGAGATAATACTGAGGATATTACTGATACTCAAAGCAGGGACCTGTAGTCCCTATACACCATTTCTGTTAGATACCCCAACCATCAAAACAGGAAAAACTTAGACTCCTAAGGGGCCTATACTGAGGTCTTGTAAGTAGAGGGAAGAAATACTGATTTGAAATAATTTACTTGTAAAATATAATTATTTGTCATTTTCCAGATACATCCTGTTAGTGAGCTCTCAGTCAATTTGAGATGCACCTAAACCACTGGGTTAAATTTATGGCAAATTTTAAATACGGATAGAGACCTAAACTCAGTGGTTTGGGTCCAATTCTAATTTAAACCACAAGGGAAATAAGCGTTAGCATTTTCGTTACAAACTGGCTGAAATGTGAACATCTTATGATTGCCACAGATCTGGCTTTTGGGATTTAGCTGAGCAAAATGACTGCAGAGATTAAGAGAGAGAGAGAGAGAGAGAGAGAGCTTTACCTAGGGAGATCCAAGAAGCATAGCACTCGGGCCTCACAAAATATTTTGCATGGTCCTGACTGTTGTCATACTCAGCAACTCTCCACCTCAGTTTTCTTGAATGAACTGATCCAGTTGGGCCACACACTATTAATTTTTTTCTAACTGTACATTCAGCATTGCTAAGAAAGTGCTGTGATGTGCTGGATCCACTCTCTTATCTGATTGTACCTAGTCCCTTATTATCAAGTTTTAAAGTAGGTTACATTGAACAGCTGGAGGTCTTTTTTTTTTTTTTAATTTTTGTTGCTATGTTACTTCCTGTCAAGAATCAGAATGGTTCCAGAATAAAAAAGCAAGCCTAAGGCATTTCCTTCCAGCTGAAAGACAAGCTGCTTGCTGAAGGCTTGGGAGCTGGTCAGAGGAAACCTCTGACATCTATACCATTAAAGACAGGCAGTAAATTGGTCAGCATGGCACTGTTGCTTTGGTTGTCCCTGGTGATTTTTAAGGTAATCCTAGCTTTCATTCAGCTATTACACAAATAGGAGATAAGGTTCTCCAGTGTCCTGATCAGCAAAAGACAATTATTCTTCATCCTTTTTCTGTTCGTTTTTTTTAAAGTCCTAAACTGGTAAAGGAAAACCAGTGTTTTCTTTTTTCATCTTTCAGCCTCTTCCAAGAAGATAAACCTTTCCAGACCTCCCAGAGCACTTGTATATTACAGCGCATTCTTAAATTGCAGTCTGTTGGATTATACTAATTATAATATTGCTTTAGCTTTAATAATCCTTTTTACAAGCATTTTCATTTATCTTCATTTTAATTTTACATATTAGTTCAAAAACACTTGCAAGCCCCAAGTTCTGGCATCTCCAACTTCTTCCTCCCACCAAGGAGAAAGATTCTCCCATCCTAAACCATAAAAAGAGTTCTGTTTTATATCCAGTTGATATCCTTTATGTTCAGGAAGTTCTACAGTTTTATTAGACCCCCACAGTGGAAAAAACTGTCTGCTTTGTGCAAGGTTGATAATTTCTGTTTTACTGCGTATGTGAACATTTGGTGCCAAAAGATACTAATCTTTCCCGAACTATTTTTAATTATATCATATTATTTTTTGCAGGAACTAATGTCACACCAGCCATGTTTTAACTCTTCTTTCATTTTCAGACATGTATACCTCAACCCCTGCCATCCCTGGCCCTCCACAGTTCACCAGACCTCAGATTGCACAGTCATAAAAACATCATTAAGCTTCATAAATCCAAAGCTAAATATCATAGTAGCAGTTTATGCTTTAACAGAGAAAAACAAAAGGTGCATGTTAATGCAAAGTTGTATTTTACTCAAAATATATGTAATAATCAAATACATTATTTTAGTAGAAGATAGTTTAGTCTCCCAGCACAGAGAGTTTCATTCTGTCCCTGCTGTTAAACTTCCTGCTTATTCCTGGCCAAGAGACATAGGTCAATATTTTCAAAGCTGAATACTTAAAATTAGGCACCTAAATCTATATCTATGCTTCTAAATGAGCGACTTAATTTTCTGAGGTATTAGTGAAGTTGAGTCCTGTGGGGTGAATAGAGACCTGAATATTACTAGAAGATAGTATGGATAAGAGAGCCATCCTAAAATGGTAAGATCTGTCATGTGGTTTGATGACTCCCACCCTTGAATAGTCCCTGTTCCGTCAAGATGTCTGTGATTATTTTCTTTGGGTGGAAAGAAGTCCTTTAAGACACAGTCATTGGGAGTATACCAGCATCATTACCAATATTTTTGGATGTGAGAAAGTGGGAGTGTGTCACAGAACAGGTGGCACTCTATGTTTTCTTCCCGCCCTGGCTGGAGCTCATCTCACATATAGTTCACCTCTTTTATAGAGCCCACTGTGCAATATAATTCCTGTTAGATGTTATTTAAGAGAGGAGGCTGCTTACAGCTTATGAGGATGTTAATGTCGTGCTCTGTCGTCTCTCAATGCCTGCTGTCTTGTCATCCATTCCAGACAAGTGATCTTGGGGCTCTCTACTCCACTGTCTCCTGCCTTCTTGCCTCTCTCCACATGACCTTGGCATGCCCTGCACCTCTCTGGGCTCACTCTGGCTTTCTTTCTCACTGAGCCTGCTTGAGCCTCTCCATGCTCTGTTGCCTTCTCTCTTTATATCCATGGGCGACTGGTGCCACCTTACTCAGGGGGGGCATGTGTCCCCTTAGCAAGCAGTCAGTAACCGGGTGGGGGGTCCCCCATGGCTGATCTCACTCACCAGCTTCCAGAAGTGGCCGCAGTGCTTTTGGAAGTGGCTGTGGCACCCCTACTCCCCCGCTGGCACTTGTGGGGGGGGGGGAACTGGTGCTCCCACCAGCACCCCCTGCCTGTTGCCTAAGCGGGGAGTGTAGCCTGCCAGGGGGTGCATCAGTGCTCTCAGGGGGTGCACATGTACCCCCATGCACCTGCTATGTGTCACCACTGTTTATATCTGAACCTGCTCTGGCTTTTGTGGGGACCTCCTTTTCACCCCTTTTATAGTCCCCCTGTCCTCTGGGTTAACAGTACAAAATCGGGCCACCTCAACTCTTACAACAAATGAAAATACATTCCCCTTCCTTGGAGTAACTAGAATGCCCTGTTTCTCTTAACCCTGTGCCTGGGCTTAGTGTCCATCTCTTTAAGGCTGTAAGTCTTCTCCACTTTTCACCAGCCTACTGACTTCGGGGTAACTCCTTAAGCCTCTTCTTCCTGGAATCCTAGCTGCTCCCTCACTGCAGGAGGGACACTTTCTCCAATAGTCATTTCCTCTACTCTCTGAAGCTTTCCCCCCCATCTCCTTTCTGGGTTCGTGTGTCTGCCTTTACCAGTCAAAGACTGGCTGCTAATTACTGTGCCCAGGTGTTCCTCATTATCACAGCTGGCCTCTTGGCCACCTTCTCCCTCCAACCTGTTAATTCCCATAGCAACCTGACCATGTGGCCTTGCTGTCAGGGCTAAGTTTGAGGGTCCTATCCCTTGTTCCCTGCTCCTGCCACAGAGCATTTGCAGAATTAGCTGTGTGGTCTGAATGGTAACAAGTCCTCCCAGGCATGGATTGGAATTCAAATTATCATATGAACTATTTTAGTGGGATTGTCCTGGTTTGAGAGACAGTCTGAGTGCACATCCACAAAATTTTTCTTCCCCCATGTCAAACTCAGAAATACAACAATAGGGCAGCTTAACTACTGCAGCCATTCTCAAGACCTCAATTTCCATTGTGCTGGAGAGTAGCCACTGCCTACAGCAGCCTAATCAACAAGGATCCTGGTTTTCTCTGATTTAAAATGAAAATCCCCAATTTTGAGTTTAAAAAAGTAACCCCAGATCCACATTTTTTTCCATGATTAAAATGAAACATCACAGAAAAATGTGGATTTGGGGTTACTTTTTTTTTTAACTGAAAATTAGGGATTTTTTTTTTAAATTGGAGAAAACCAGGATCCCTGCTAATCACAGCATTTCTGGGATTGGCGGATATGAGTAGAAGCAGGTGGATGAGGTATGTTTGGGAACAAGGGCTCCCAGTGGTGTGGGCCATGCCATGTAGACATGCCAACTGTGTCTTGGACAAAAACTATACTTTTCCATTGGTTTTACTAGAATCAGCCAAATGACCATGCAACTATCCATTAACTGAATAATAATCACTTAAAAATTATTACTGGAGTCAAATTTTACTGTGACCAATATTATTAATTCTTCTTGTGAACTATAGATTTCTATTGCATCTTCTGTAGGTGTTCTGCACATAGAAGTCTGATTGATGTTAATAGAAACACTGCTCACAGAAAGATTGTTCACTGAGAAGTGTAAATCCACAATGCAGGTGGGAGAAAAGAGCTATATATTAGGGGTTTGCAAAGTGGGCCCTATTCAATTTGGATTTGGATTCAGCCCGAATCAGGGACAGTGATTCAATTAGTTGATTCGGATCACTGTTCGTCCCTGATTCAATTCAGCCGAATCCAAATCTGAAGATTCAATGCTGATTCAGAGAATCAGTGATTTGGACATAGACACGGCTTTAAAAGTTTTTTCTACATACCTTGAGGTACTAGGCTGCAATGCTGGGGTGGATGGAGTGTCCCACAGGAGTGCAGGGGGTGGGGTCCTCCATGGGCTTGGTGACAAACCCAGAAGTGGACAAGAAATATTTCCTGCCCCCCCCCAACCCCACAACTTGGTGATTGGCTGCAGGGGACCCCAGTTGCCCCCCTCCCCCCCCCCGACCCAGGAGGCACCAGTCACTGAGCCGGAAGAGTGGGGGGGCGGGGGCAGTGTGCTCCGCAGCAGACCTTGAAGTGGACCGGAAGTGCTTCTGGTCCACTTCTGGGCCTGCTGCTGAACACACTGGGGAGCCCCCCACACTTCTGTGGGATGCTCCATGCACCCTAGCATTGCAGCATTCAACAGCCACCTGCTACCTAGAGGTATGTAGAAAAAACATTTAATGCTGTTTCTATGTCCAAATCTCCGAATCTTTCCAAATCTCTCTGAATTGATTCGGAGAGTTCCATTTTGATTTGGAGAGATTAAAGGGTCCTCTGATTAGATTCGGATTCAGAGCTTCAGCCACCAAATTGGGCCTAATCTCCTCTGAATTGAATCAGGGACTGAAGCTTTGCACAGCCCTATTATATATGACATTCCTGACCAACTGAATTCAATTCCAAATGTTTCCTTGAAGATAAATTTTTGGGCAGTCACCATGGATTAGTTTTGGAGGGATTTTTAGCGTGATCATTATCGTACATTACATTTCTTGCCTTCCATTTCCTTGTTTGTGGCCAGACTTTCCAATAGATAGACAATCTCATGCTGGATATCACATCTTGCTTCGTTATTTTTCAAGTAAAACCATCTTTCCTACTTTTTGCATCTTATAGTATTTAATATGTCATAAGGATTTTTGTGTAATTCTCCCATTCTGTACAAAAACAAGAGAAATTAAACTCCTATGGGATCCTCTGTGGTGGGAATGGAATTCACCCCAAAACCTACAAGCCAGCTACAAGTCTGCAGAGCTCCCATTTCATCAGCCCATTTGCTGTTATAAAAATGACATTCAACACCCATGTTTTCTGGGGCATTAAAATCTCTCAGTTAACATACTCACCAGTGTCATGATCTTTTCCCTAACTTGTCCTCAAGCCTTTTATGTCTGTTTGGGTTGATATAGAGCCCCTCCCCTCCCCCCCCCCCACCCTGCCCCTGCCTTTTTTTTTTTTTTCCCGAACAGCTGCACTGCAGGTTTTCAGTGCTATGAAGGACCTTGTGCCAGGCAAATTTCACTTCTAACATACATGAAACTGCTTTGAGATCTTCCGCTGGAAGATAATGTATAAGTGCTAACTATTATATTATTATTGGCTTGCTTCCTTTTCCAACACAGCCACTCCATCACCCTTTCTCCCTTACAATTATGTTCCCGTTAAATGATAGGCGTTGAGTGTTCTCCTTCTCTTTGCATTCCCTGAAAATAACATTAACTTCTGTTGCCATAATGCAATAGATTTTAGTGTTACTGGAGAAGAAACAGTAGCTGAAGAAAACAGCCAGTGTTCATTAAACTGTTTCTAGTACCTGTTTTAGTTTAAGAAGGGCTCTCTAAATATCTACATTTAGCCACAAATACAGTTGTGTTTAAATAAGATTAAGGTTGTCAATTAAATTTTGGGTCTTCAGTTTTCTGGTGTGGTACAAAATGTACAGGAAAAGAGAGAGGAAAGAGCAGAATGCCTTGAAATGTTTGGCTTTTTTAAAATCTTTTGGAAATTTCTGACTTCTTAAAAGAAATCGAAAACAACATGCTTGCCGTTGAAAATACTTAATGGGCATGTCCCCATGAGCAGGAACTTATGTTTCCCAAGGGACAAACAGCAGTAGCACCATATGTGCCACCGCAGCTTGTCCCTGGAAGACGCCCATGCATGTGTCCCTAGAAGATGTGTGTCTGGTTCTAGTAGCCTTACCTGGGGTCCTGAGGGCCTCTGTGGGCTGCAGCTGTGGCAGTTCGGCAGCACGGAGACTGGCCAGCAGCTGGGGCATGGCTCTGGCTAGCCAGGCTCTGGTTTCCGGCAGTACACACTGCCACCATGTGCGCTGCCCTACTTTTTTAAGATGCAGGTTTTTGGCACTTCTGGGATCTCCACAAATTAGCAGAGCAGTGTGTGTGGTGTGTAGTGCCACAGATGAGTCTGCAGTGCTTCATACCGCACATCTGTGCTCATCTAGATACATCCAATATGTTCTAAAAGTCATGAACTAAAGCAAATATGAATTGGAAATATTACTGTAGTGCTTCATGGGACTTGTCATTTAGAAGCATCATGGCCCTATTTTTTTCTATGGGGTGTGCTACTCACAGAAACCCCACCTGTATGAGGTACCTTAATCCCCTCTTGCTGAGGCACCATCATACATTATAGTAGTCACAGAGCGCAACTCTCTGCTGCTGTGTCCTGCATTATGTTCCATGAGGAGCCCCTACCAAAAGGTTTTCACTTTTGGTGCTTCTGTTTATTTATTTATTTTTGACAAAATCGCAATTTGTTGCACAAAGAAAATATTGTTTGCTGAAAATCCAGTTTTCCAGCAAACAACCACCTGTTTCAAGCACTTTTTCAGTCAGTCCTACAGTAACCTCAAATGGGTTTTGAGGTATGTAGAAATGGTTAAGCAGATGTAGCAAATTTGCATGTTTTTGTGACTTCTAATGAGACACTTAATGTTATTTAAACTCTAGGATTGTTTTCCACTTCCATTGCCTTTCCTTAAAAAAAGGTAACTTTTCAAAATAAAAAAGTTCCAGCTCTGGGCATTATAAACTCTTAGCTGAGGTAGCTGAAGAGATGCTGAGATGCAAGGAAAAGGAAATGGTTAAAAAAATTCACAATAAAAATGTGTAAGCTCTTACAACATTAACAGAATATATTTGGACACATTACTTTGTGGAATTTACCAAATTTGGCTCTTTTTCTTTATACAGGAAAGTTAAATGGTTTAATTTTTAATAATTAACACAATGAGGGCCCTTCTTTTTCTTGAAGATGTGATAGTGACTCACAAGTAACTAAAGCAGCATGAAAGGTTATGCTGCTTCCAGGTTTTCTGACATCTATCAGCTCTTTCAGAAGAGAAGTAGTCCCTGAATCTGCCCTGTATGGAGGCTGGGATTCACTGCATTGGGACTGTTCCACTGGTCCAAAAACAGCCAGGAAGCGAACACGGGCAGCCTGCCATTGCTATGTAGCTGGCATAGTGTCCTCTTAAAGTATTTCCATTCCTTGTAGTTGGCACAGAGGATATTTTGGGAGGAAAGTGTGCAGCCAGGATGTCCTTGTGTTCTGTTGATTCCTGGCAGCCATAACTACCCCATGGGATCTATGGAAGCCAGCCTAATTTTGAAGATACACAGCTGAGGCAGTAGACTGGAACATGACCAGGCCAGATTCAGAGAAGTGTAAAGGTAAACTAAAGCTTTTACACCTTTTATCCTGAACTGTACAGTGTACCCTGTAGTTCTTGGCTGTGGTTGATAGCCTGGGCCATCAAATCCTAAAGAGATCTAATCTCCCATTGCTCCCCTATTTAACTGCATGAAGGCCAGAGGCAACCTGATTTTGATGAGTTTGGGATCTTAGCTTTTTTAATTTTAAAATTGCATTTAAAAAGTCATATAAAGTTACTTTAAAAATGTGATTTTTCTCTGCACAGAAGCAATAGAGGCACCTCAAAGCCAAAAATGTCAGTACAAACATCAGTTGTTCAAAAGTTCACTTTTTCCATTTGAAGTGCCTAAAAATAACTGTGTGCGGTGCACATGATGCAGCACAGGGCTTTAACTGCACCTTCATTTAGTACTTCCAATAGAAATACTAAATGATTGCGCAGTAAAAATGGCGCCATAGCGGTATGTGTAGACATGCCCACAATTTAATAAGAGCAAACAGTGTGGGAGATTGCTTAATTTCAGAAAGCATAATACTCTTCTTCCTCCCAGCAGCATAAGTCAGGAGTAACAGTACTGAAATTAATGGAGTTACTCCACTATAAATTTGGTGAAGTAAGAGGACAATCAGACCCAAGGTTTTATTAGGTTTCTCTACTTTTCCTTTGAATATGACACTGAGGATATTAGGTGCTGGGTATTAAAAATCTTCACCCCATTATGAGTATTTCTGTGGTTAACAAAACGTATATCATCTGATGTGATTACTTTCCAATCTGAAAGTGCTTTTAGTTTCCTGACTAGATGTAATATTCTAAAGATGCTTATGAAGGTGCAATTTAGAGCTGCAACTTCCATATTATAATGAGCAGTTAAGAAGCATTTGGCATTCACATAAAGAAGAAATTGACCTTAAGCACAACTGTAAGTGACAAGAAAAGGCCCAGAAGAAGCAAGGGCTGGGGGAGGGGGGAGCAGGGGAGTATTTTTATGATGCTGTAATTCTTTGTTGCACCTTCTTTACAAGTTCCTCAGTCAAGCAACCAGTATGTGACATTCAATTCTTCTACCTCAGTACTGGTGCATAAGGAAGCCCTAATCCTGCAGTCATTGTATAGATAAAATTGCTTTTGTCTCTAGTGGAAGTAATGTCAGCACAAAGACTTCTGCCTGATCTTTAGTTTTTTCCTCCAGTAGAAAGAGAGAAAAAGCCCTCTCTTTTTCTTTGTATTGCCTTCCTGAGCAACCCTCTTGTCTGTGGTGTAATAATGGAAAAGTACATTGAGCAAGTTATATTCTTGGATACTTTCCCCCCAAAATTAGTGATGATAGGATTCTTTTTAATTACCATATGTGGTATATTTTGCTGCTGCATATTTGCTTCCTGCAGTTGCCAATATGAATAGAAGCCAGTCAAAAAATCTACAAAAAAACTTTTGTTGATGAAAAAAATATTTTTTTTTCAGAATGTTTCACAAAACATAATGGTTTTGAGGGACAGGTTTCTCAGGTGCAGGATAACATTTTGAGATAGAGTCCAAACCACTTCCTCTAAAATTGCACAGTGGTAGAGTGGTCTGTCTAGTGAACTGGCACTGGGGAGGGCTTGTCGTTTGTAAAAGTGGTCTTCCAGGACAAGGTACTCCTTGGAAATGTAAGAGCGCCAGATTGAAATTCATGATCTAAATTAGCCAGATAAGGTAAATGAAGCTGGAACTCCAATTTTCCTGCTGAGTGTCTTAGTTATTGGATGTGGTGGTCTTTATTTTCTCCTACCAAAAAAAAAAAAAAGAAATCAAAATATCTCATTTTTGTTCTGTATCAAATTGTAATCTAATTTTGAATCTTTAAAAGTTTTCATAAAATGGATTTTTTTTTAGGCCAGTCCTAGTGTGTCTGTTGTGAAGATATGTACCCTATTCTTGTAAACATATAGCAGGAGTCCAGGGGGAGAAGGACTAGGGAAAGTGAGAGTGAGAAAGAGAATTTTAAAATTACTTTTGACACATGTGTAACAAAAAAATATTTTTTTAAAAGGTGAAAGTGCAAAAGTATGTGGCACCCTCTTAGGGGTCAAGCATGAAGCACTTGTTAAAATAAAAACTCCTACCACCAAAAATTGAAACCTCCCGACAAAGCCCTTCATGGCGTCACATATTTAGGACCAGATGTCCATCTTCCATCTTGCAGAATGCTTCCTTGATGGCCCAGCTCAACTCAAACTTGTCCACATTTTATTGCAAGGTGAAGTGTCCAAACTCAAATGTGATGTGCATCTGGACCAAGAAGCAAAAGACCTGGAGGGTATTGTTAGAGACAGCCACTGCAAGCTGGTTTCTGCTGCTTGTTAGGGTCTCCACCTTGGCCGGGCCCACCTGGAATTTGTTCAAGCAGATTGTGTTCCTCTTGGATGCTCAGTAAAAGATAGAAGAAAGTGTACACAGTCTTGCAGAAAGAGCCTAAGTCCAACACGCCAAAGAGAGTGATGAAGGTAGCAAACAGTGGCCACAGTCGAGGGCAGTCCAGGAAGGCCTGGAAAAGAATCTCACCTACCTCCTCCTTGCAAAAAAAGCAGGCTACCAATGCTGCCAGATCTAAGTGGTAGACAAAGATGCCCATGGCCAGGGCCCCATGCAGCAGCTAGTACTGGAGGTCACCAGTTCTCGTGGTGATAGGAACCTTGTACAGCGTTCACCAGGTGGGGTGGGGTGGGGTGGGCTTGTTGTGGTGTTGCTACCATTAGGTGCCATCTCCAGATTGTATCAGGGTGGGCAGTGAGGGCACAGCATGATGCACATTGACTGTTCACATGTGTAGTGCCTTCCCATACAGAATCTTGAAGCAAATCCCATCATTGTTTTCATTGGGCATGGGGAGGGATGACAGGGTACTAGGCCTGCACTTTCATTGATGTCCATGGCTGGAGACAAAAGCAGCATTGGTGAGGGGGTGGGGGTCTGTTTAATGAGCTGCCATCAGAGAGGGCTTGTCATATGTAGAGGTGGTCCTCCAGGACAGCAAGTACATCTGTGGGGAGGACAGCTTTCACTCCAGGCAAGAAGTGTGAAGAAAAAAAGAAAGAGTGCAGGCTCAACTGGTCAGTCAGAACTTTGGCTGAGAGCCAGGCAAACCAGATTGAGTCAAAGAGGTGGATCAGCTTGATGGTATACAACTATACCAGGGAAGCAAAGAGGTTTCCAAAGGTGAGGCTTAATGCTCCCTGCTGCAAAGCCAGGTTGCAGCCGCTCTAGAAATTGCAGACGCCTGCCCTGGGGGTCTTAGTTGGAAGGAAGCATACCAGGCAAGGCTACAGCAGAAGGGTGAGAGGACATCCCAGTCAAGGAGATCAGGATTCCAGAGGAAAAGTTCCTGATTGAGGTTGAGAGCCCCCACCTGGTGCAGGAAATCAAAGGCCAGACATTGCCAGGGGAAGGGTTTAAGAGCAGGCACTGAAGGGCTTGTAGCCAGAAGGCAGCCACCCTGCTCACTGGCTGGATCAAACCCTGACTCCCACTCATAGGTGGACAGGTAGAAGGCAGCCTGCTGGAGACAGGGGTGCCTGTTCCAAGAATAAACAAGGAGCTTCTGGAGGCCTTTGGGAAAGGTCATTGGTAGGTCTAGGATGGCACACCTGTGCTGGAGTAGCATATACCAGGTTGTTGGTGACCAGGATCTGGCCATGATAGGAGAGGCTGGGTAGGCACCAGCACTATTGTTATAGTCATGCCTCAGTTTTCTCAGTGAAGCCTTCCCATTTCTTTTCTAGATAATCCATCAAACTTAGCTCTGTTTGGGGCCTAGGACTGAGGCTATGACCATTTTGACCAAGTCTTTGGTGCGGATTTTATAATCAATGCACAATAGTGGTGATACTAGTTGCCAGTTCTTAATGTCACCAAAATTCCCCTTTCTGGGCAGCAGCAACAGGGCCACTTGCTAGCAACTGACCAATAGGATCCCATCTTTGAGACTAATAGGAAGACGCATAGGAAGTTTGGGTCAAGGGGTGGCTAGAAAGTCTTGTTGAATTCAGTGGGTAATCCATCAACACATGGCACCTTTCCCATACTGACAGCCTCAACAGCAGTGATCAGCTCTGCCAAGGATAGCTACTGTTTGGGCTTGTCAGTTTCAGATGTGGAGCGTTTGGGGAGGTCCTCATGCAGATGTTGAATGGCCTCTGGGCAGGCAGGCTCAGCTGCAAACAGCACTGTGTAGAAACTAATGGCATGCTCTTAGATTTTGGCAGGGTCTGAGAGCTCTTGGCCTACCAGGATTTTAACATAGCTGATGATCTTTTATTCTGCCTACTTTTTCTCTAGGTGGAAAAAGAACTGGGTTAGGGCATCAGCCTCTGAGTTCTTGGAAGCATGCTTGAGTTCTTGCACCTTAGGCTGCACCCTGTACCAGGTCTCTCAATTTCTTTTTCTGGAGCTTGGGGCTCTCCTACAGCCTATAGTCATTACTGGGATCCCTCAGGGCAGTCTCAAGCTCAATAATGTTTTTCTTAAGTTCTTGCAAACTGTGGTGGCAGTCTTAGATTGCCTGATATGTGTACAGTTGGTAGAAAATATTGATTTATGCTTTCCCCATTCCCACCACTGTTTCTAGGATGCAGAGTCACTTTTCAAGGCCACTCAGGTCTGCTTGAGTTAAGTGAAGCAGTTCCAAAAGTGGACATCCTTCAGGAGGCTGCATGAGCTAATGCTGAGGCACCACGAGGGTACACAGCTGCAAGTCAAGTCAAGAAATCCCAGTTCATACCAAATTAGGCTGTGGTCTGAGCATCCTGATAGAATAGTATGCCTAAGCAAAGCAGAAGCAGGTGGTTTTCAGTGATGTAGTGCCAGTCCACACAAGTCAGGGAGAACCCGTTAGTGCTTGCCTTCACCAGGTATACTGCCTCATGCTAAGATTGTGATGCCGCTACATGTTGGATAGGTCTGCTGCCTGTAGGGTGGTCTGCAACTGTCTATGGAGGGGGGATGGGGCTCTGCTCCATTTCAGTCAAGCCTTTCCTGGAGACTGCATTTAAATCACTCCCTAGGATGAGGGGGTCACTGTAATCAGATACAATGTGTAAGAGGTCAGCCAGCATCCTGAAAAAGTGCACCCACTCTCATCCTTCATTGGGTGCATTGATGTTAATTAGGAGGCAATGATGAGGTAGTGCTGCTCCAAAGTGGCTCCAACAATTAGCAGGCAACCAGAGATGACTTCTTCAGTAATCACTAAAACTTGTCTCAGTTTTTGTAAGGGGAGAATAGCAATACTGGTGGTAGAGCTTTTCCCCTCCAGGCAGCACACCATTCTGCATCATTGGTCCCATTTGTCTCCTGCCAAAAGGTGAAGTCTTACCATTTATGGTTTATGAACTCAAAGAGAGTAGTTCTTTTCCTGGGTCCCTGCATCCATTTACAATTGAGTGAGCCAAGAGTAAAAGTCAGCACAGTGAGAAGTTTGAGAAGGTAACAGTGAAGGCAGAGAGAAAAGATAGAGAAGGAAGGAAGGTCAATGTGTCATCTAGGATAGCCCAGAAAGTTTTTCCTTGGCAGGCAAAGAGCTTGTTCTTTAATAACAAGCTGCTCTGTTGAACTGCTCTCTTGGGTTTGTTTTTGATTTTTCTCATGAATGTGTTCTGTTAACTTTTTTAGTCTGTATGCATAGTCTGTTGTTATCTCCTTGGTTAGCCGTCTCTTTGTTACCCTATGAGCTGAGTCCAGAAAAGGTTTTTTGTCAGGAAACCATTCAGGAATTTTACTCTTGGTCTTCCAGGTCCATCAGTCTCATCAGGAAACCTAACAATGCTCTCAAAGTGAGTCCCCTTCTCCAAACACATCCCCAAAGGAAGAATCTGAGGATTAGTGGTTCTACTTCAAGGGAATGCCATCCCTCAGTATGGGATGATCATTTTTTTCTTTGAGAGGCAGGAACGGGGGGGCACGTCTTGGATGTTTCAGGGTCACCAGAGTGCATGGTTTTCCCTTCTTTCTCCTCATCCTTGGTCTCTGGGTTAGTGTCCTGTTCAGATCAGGAAGGGTTTGGAGCCTTGGGAGGGGGTGTGGGATGAGGCTTGGGTAGAGTCACTTCTCCGCTGGGACTGTCAGCATCATTCCCTGAAGGCACTTCCTGCTCAGTGTGTTCTCTGAGGTTTCTTTCAACTCAAGCTGTCTTAGGGGCTATGATTTCATGGGCCAGAACGTCTCAGTCTCTGCTTTGCTTCTGGTCCTTACATTTTGGGCTTGGGTTGGGGAAGTTTGGTTCGCCAGCATCAGTTAGCTGAGGGGTAAATTTTGGGTCAGCTAGGGCAGATTTTCCCTGCTCTTGGGGTTCAGCTCCAGCAGTAAGAATTGGGATTTATCTTGAGTGGTTTGGATGGGTTGGACAAGAGTCCAGCTTTCTGGTGCCAGTAGCCACAGAAGAAGAAGCAGTGCACTATTCTGTTCTTCGCCCTGGGTTTGTAGCAAAGCAAAGGTAGTACTTTTCACAAGGAGGAGTATCTCTAGATGGTATTAAGAAACACACATTCAGTTGTTGTTGGACTGCTCCCCACAGAGATAATAGGAATGGTCATCACATGCTCCAGTGAGCTGCTGAGTTTGGGACTAACAAACAGCCATTTGTTGGTCCTAGCCCTAGGATCCCACTGGAGACAGTTCAAGAGTCTGGGGAAGGCTGGGCTTGACAAATGCACCAGTACCATTTCAAGACTCTGGTGGGGTCTAGGACCAAGAAATAACTGTTTGTCAACAGAACTGCTGGCTCGAGCCCTGTCCAGATCATAGTAAGCACTGCCGTGCTACTACTCAAAACAAGTTCTACCTCGTAGTAATACTTAGTATAATCTAAATAAAACACATGCTATGTGTCCTGTGCAGCCAGACCTAAGGGGTCTGGAATCCACACCAGCTGCTTTTGTTCAAGGAGCCTGATTCTGCCACTGACTCAGGTTTGCCACGTTCTGAGCAGTGCTGTTAAAGTGAACATGATTAAAGGTGGTAGAATTGGATTTATGTTGTGTGCTATGTTTGGTGAGGAAAATAAGATCTGCGTACAAGTGAATAATGATAATAATAATACTAATAAATAATGTTTGTTATGCAGATACCTAGGGACCAAGCAAGGATGCAGCTCCCTTGTGCTAGGCACACGTGGTTTGCTCCTGACTTGCAGTGTGCCAAAACCCAATGTGAACCTCTTGGAGGAGGGATCTCAGACACTTCAGTCATGATCACAACCTAAGAGTCTAGGCTGGCAGATTCTAACAAGCATGGCTGTGACTTGGAGCACTGAGGATTGGTGCTTGGTTTCAGCTCTTTGGACATTATGTGGAGGTATCTTGCTGAGGTGCAGCTATTACATTTTGCTGCTTCCTGACTGTTAACCAATAGTGCTATATAAATAATATCACATAACTAACAACACAACTTCTGCAGAAGTGAGGATAATGGTTCTTCTATGTGCCTGTCAAAATGAGCATACGAGGGTTTTTATGAAGCCTCTCATGTGTAGAACAATTTGAACTTGTGTAGAAAAAATGCTTTGCTCAGGTCTTTTCTCCTTGGAGTTGAATAGGATTTTTACAAGCTGTACTGTTCTCTTTATATGGATATTTTTTCTCTATTATTCACCCCTTGTCACCTATTCCCATTCAGGCCTTACATTTTTTTCATGCTGTTTGAGTGAGTGTTATCCCCTCCTGTGCACAGAATCTTTAGTCTCAACTTTCACACCTTGTTTAAACCCCATTTTTTCAGCAAACCTTTCACAAATGACTTTAACTGTATTTGTCCTGTTTTGGATATGCCACGTTCTCAGATTTAAAGTATTGTTCTTTCAAGCTTTCCTCACACGTATTTCATATCCTTGTTGATGTTGTTGCCCTTCTTTCTGCCTTTCTTAAATGCAGGATCATATATCAAGAAAAAAGGTAGTTTGCACTTATAAGACAAGGGGCTGTATTCTGCAAGTGATGACTTCAAATGGAACTTAAGTATTATGATGGATAACCAGCTGAGCTTGAAGTTATAGTGTGGATCAGTGGCTAAGAGAGTTAACATATTTTTCAGTCATATAATGAGGAAGATATTGAGTAGGAGTAGGGAACAGGTGGTACCTCTACATGAAATATTAAGAGGAATACCATGTACAGTTCTGGTATCTATCCTTTAAAAAATGTTGAAAAATTGGAAAGCATTCAGAAAAGTGACTGGAAGGCCTGTGTAAAAATGCATGTGAATTTATTTATTTTATTCAAGAGAATTTTAAGAGCTCAGTTGATTGCATTCTACCAACACAGGAAAAAGACTTCTGGTAGAAAAAGGCACTTTAACTTAGCAAATAAAGACATTAGGAAATCCAAGAGCTGGGAGCTGAAGCTAGGAAATTTAGATGACAAATAAAGTAGAATTTTTAAAAAGTAAATGCAATTAATCACTAAAACAACCTACCTAAGGATGAGATGAATTATCTATCCCTGGAGTACTTTAAATCAGTGCTGAATGTCTTTATAAAAAGTATGCTGTAACTCAAATAGAAGTTCTGGGCTTGATCCAGGAGTTCTGTGGTCCATGCTATATAGAATATTAGGCTGGATGACCACAATTGTCCACTTCAGCTTTAAAATCTATGAATCTACCTACAGAGGCTCATTACCAGGGATCCTGGTTTTCTCTGATTAAAAAAAAAATACCAATTTTTGGATTTAAAAACAGTAACCCAAAATCCACATTTTCCCATAATTAAAATAAAACATCATTCTGTATATATATGTGTATATGTATGTATGTATGTATATGTTTGTGTGTGTGTGTTAATGGTGTTTCATTTTGATCAGAGAAAAATGTAGATTTTGGGTTACTTTTTTAAATCTGAAAATTGGGGATTTTTTTTATCAGCAAAATTCAGGATCCCCGTTCATTACTGAAGTATCTCTACTCTTCCCCCACTCACCCCTCCCTGTCCTGCCCTCTGCTATTTTTGACCGGCTAATTAAGACTCCAACCCAGGGAAGTTCTCAGTCTTGTACCAGTGTTCTACAGAAGTCAATGGAACAACAGCCTAATCTTACGCAGATATGTAAGAGTTCTTCCAGGAAGGAAGTCTTTTCTTCATCAGGACCTTCAGATGTAAGCTTCTTGGAGTGATGCTCCTTTTTTGTTTATTCCTATGAAGTATTATGCAAATCTTTATTAGTAGAAATAATAAAATTAGTTAAAAGGCTCAGTGCTATCATATCCTTGACAGATATCCCACGCCAATTTTTTGTTTGCTTGGAAAGGCATCGATGGGAAAGTGTAAGTGGCCCTCAAAACAGAGTACGTGAGAGTATCTGACATCAGCTACTGGAGAGAGACAGTGTGGTCTAATGGCACAAATTTGTGGCTGTTTGCCAGGAACTCCTAAAATCAAATCCTGGCTCTACTTCTGGGAGGGCTGCTGGAGTTTGGACAGATTGACGGAGGCATGAGTCAAAGCTTTAGCAGGGGGGTGGTTAAGATAATATCTGTTTGGGATGTATCAAATACAAGAGTAAGCAGATTTTAAGTTCTGAATGATACAGGAGGCAAAATAGAGAGAGAGAGCGTTTGAGTGAAATATTGAGGTTGCTGTCAGTGAAGAAGAAAGTGGTATCTTCTCAGAAAAAAAATAATTGGATTTTGATTGCGGTATAATTTCATATTAACACAGAGGTTTATACCTTTTCTTTGTCTCTTCTTGTCCTTCAGTCTCATCTTCTTCCATTGCCATGCCTCCTTTTTTGTACTGAATATTTCATTGCAGTCATATAAATTACGATGCTGAGCAGGCGGTTCAGAGAACTTTACCTCTAGAGCCAGGGATAAATCAAATGTAGGATTCATGTGACTGTGGTACAAGACATAGCTTTACTAAGACTCACTTCTGTGCTATCCCCATCTAGATAAAATGAGAGGAAGAAGTGCCATAATTCCATGGCACTTGCTGTGGTACTGTACTGCAGTACCCACAGGCATGACCACAGGCAAGCAGGTCTGCAAATGCACAAGCTTTTCCATTCTATTTTGGCCTATGTCGCTTATTTTTGATTGATGGAAACAGTCCCAGAGTTACAGTCTTGCAAGCTCCATTAATTATATCAATGTCTGATTGGTCTGGCACAGAATGCTTTAACAATGCACAGATTTCATGTCCAACAGTTCAGGTTTTAGAACTCCCTCGCTTCTTCAGAGCATCATGCACTCTGCTGTTTTTTGTAGTATTTTCAACAGTCAACCTTTAATCTTCCCAAATCAGAGAGAAAACAAAGCACAAAAAGTATAATATATAGAAAGAACAACAAAGCTGTCTTCACGTAAACTATAATAAAATGTTGCCTTATTAGGTGCCTGAATTCCAGCATCACTGTTTCCTGTGATGCTGGTTATCTGGAAAAGTTAAATATTTAGAATCTGTTTTACTGGAATAGTTCTGCCAAAAACAGCTCTTTGGATTTTCTCTCCTTGTCATAGAGGGCTTCAAACTAAACATGTTATTCTGAGGTCTGGGGTATTTGGTGGGGGGTGAGGGTAGGGAGATGAAAATATTTGTGGGAAATATGCTAAGCAAACACTTATAGAAACATAGCACTTTCTGAAATATGTTCTCTACCCTCACACACCATGGATTATTAAGAAGTATTTATTTATGTCGGGCTTTTTCCATTGATATAAGTTATTTCCGTGGCTGGTTAAACACTTAAAAGTAATTATGCTCTGAGCGGTTAGTGTAATCATATGAAATACTGGGTTGTAAAAGATTAAGGATAGTAGTTATGCACCCTTTATAGCTCCAATTTTATTGATTCATGAAGCTGTTAACCTTGCCACTATGTCTAACCCAAGACAACTTTGAAATATAATTATGTCTTTGCCAGGAGCCAGGTTTTCTGCTGGTGTGACTGGGTGCAGTTCCACTGTAGTCAGTGTAGTTATGCCTATTTATACCAACAGAAAATGTGATCCACCTATCTTTAACAGATTAAAGACCTGCTATTTTTCAAAAAGATGTGGGAGTTTTACTGATGCGCCATATTCAACATTACTCAGACAGCAAGGAATTATCCCTTTTGTTCATCAGAGTTGAAGGTGGGGCACATACTTTTTTTTTCATGTTGCCCTTGTTTTTCTCCAAAGTTCAAAGGTAGAGCCAAGCCAAGGTTCTGGCTTTGCTCTAGAAACCAAAACATAAGTTGAGCCATTTAAGCTGACTATAAACACATGAAAAAATAATTGAATAAAATGATATTAAAAAGTTGCTGGAACTTAAAAGAAATAATCTTAGAATATTCTTACTGGCTTTGCTCTTCTTTGGCTTATCCTCTCATTCCTGCACATGAAAATTGGCCAAGATCAGTCACTCATTTTTAATCTAAGTCCAGGTTGTATTGTTTTTCCTACCTTTACAGTTAAGATCATTGACTTCCCATGGGGTAGATAATGCATTAGGTGAAATTCATCTCTGAGCAGAGCACAACATTTATGCACTACTTAATCTCAAATAAACCCTCAAAGTAGGATTTAATAAAGCTTAAACCATACATAGACCTTGTGCAGCCCGTCTGAACACGGTGAAATTCAACCTATATATAGAATTCCATACTGGGGACAATGTGATGCTTTGTGTGAAATTTCAGTGCCTCCTGGGTAAGGGCTGGGAAGCATTGTGCCTCAGAAGCTATGTCTATGTGATATAATGCAGCTCTTTGAATTAGCTTGTTTAGATACCCCTGCATTTTGTGGTGTAGGCAATGGCAGTGGCTCTCAGAACTCCTTGGTTGCATTGTGAAAGGAGGTAATCATTTGCAACGTCTTCTGTTGTGCAACGTCTGATCTCTCTGAGTGAGGCCAGGGGAGAAGCTGTGGCTTCACCTACTTCCTGCCCCTTCTTGGTTGCTGTCTAGTAAGTTGAGCCCTACACAGGAACATGGAGGAGCAATGTGGAAGCAGTATAAAGGATAACCACCATTTCTGTGTAATCAATTAGCTGATACTGATTCAGTTTTATTCTCACCACTGGGATGTTTTTAAGATGATGGGTTCTGGGAATTTAGTGCAAGTTTGACAGCCCCAGAGACTGAATCACTTTTTTCCCATAGAGGATTTATAGTGCAAATTGTTGCAATACAAATTTCCCTGCTCTAACTTGCCAATATGGCTGATCCCCAAAATGCTGAGATCAAGGATGAAAGAGAAGTTGAGTCTTCATGGCCCATTTAATCTTGATTCTCCCTGATGAAGCTGCCAGCCAATGGTGCCAAATCAGTGCTGTTTCTCTAGTTTCTCTAGTGCACATGCCATGTCTGCTATGAGCTAATTGGGTCACAAGTCACCTGATGATTTTGTAAAGAGCTTTGAAAGCTGTAGTTTAGAGCTCTCATAAAAATGCAGAAGTATACTTTCAATTGAATATGTATCTGTATTTTAAAATGTGTGGCCCTCTGGGCACATCTCCAAACCCCCCCATAAAACATAGGGTGTGGTCCCTCCTAGGTTTTCTCCTGAAAGTACCCAGGATTTGTATTCTCTAGGGACCTAAAGAGGTCTACTCCCAAAGAGGAGTTATGAAATATAGCACTCAGAGCACCCACTCTGTGAGAGCTTTCAACTGGTGAGCATGAGGCACTTTGGGCAGAAAGTGTGGACAAGGCACTAAGGTGGGTGCTGACAAGCCTATCAGTGGTACTTTATCAGTGGACCTGAACAGTGGGAGCTGTCCTGCCTTCTACCTGGGGAACTCATAATAGAGAATTGCACTGCAAGCCCTCAGGCATGTCTACACGTGGTGCTACATCACTGTAGCAGCGTGCTACAGTGATGTAGCATCCAATGACATGTACACGTGACCAGCAGCTACTTCACCATAGTGACACGCTCCCCTGATTACAGTGTGCTGCTACAGCAAAGTAGCTGTTAAAAATAACCATGTGCTGATCTTATGGTGCAGTACAGGCTGTTACTGTGTCCTTTTGGAAGTACTAAATCATGGCACAGTAATGATGTCACCCCAGTGACATGTGTAGATGCTCCCCTCTTTAATCTTCCAAGGGTTTATCTTGAAGTGGAGATGCTCCAGCTGGAGCAGGGGATTGGAATAGGTATGTCCTATGCTAGCACCAACTGAAGTCCTTTAACTCACTTACTCGACAGCCCAGCCTTCGTCACAAAGTGCTAAACTGATACTAAAAATGTCCTGATATTTAAAAAAAAAAAATACACTGGGCGGATCTACATGTGTTGCCATGGTGATATTGTTACTGCACCATTACTTCCAAAAGGAAGTGCTAAAACATGGCACAGTAACAGCCTGGACTGCACCATACATGCAGTGCATGGTTATTTTTATCAACTAGTTTGCTGTAGCAGCGCCCTATACCTGGGGAGCACATTGTTACAGTTAAGTAACTGCTGGTCACATGTAGATGCCCATGTACGATACATTGCCATAGCACGTTCCTTCAGTGGGATAGTGTCATGTGTAGATGCACCCAGGGTGATTAATTGATTAGTGTTTTAGTCCTGTCTCACAGGCTGAATCAGTAACTGGCCGCCTGAAAGAGTTGTCTCAAAAGTATTTGGAAAGTTGCTAGTGGTTAAAAGTGTAAATGAAAAGCTACCATCTTAGGTTAGAGTTAATCAAGAAGGCTGGAAAAAACAGGATGGTGCCAGAATTGTGGCTCAATGGCAGGAATGCTTCTGGCTACCTTGGAAATTTAAAACAACTTTTTGCCTAAAGCTAGGCACCAAAATCTATTGGCAGAAACTGAAGTAAGTGACCTGTTCCTACAGAGGCTGAGCAGAAACAACTCGTGTTATGCTGAATGGAAGTCCTGGTAGTTTAGCATTCCTGTAAGTTGGTTCAGGTACTTCAGTACCTAAATATGGATTTGGACACTCAATTTTGAACATTCTGGCTTTAGTTTTTAATAGAGCTAGCTACTTGAGTATATTCTTGCCACGCACTCACCTGGCAAAAAAATCCATTTTCACAGCTTTATGGAAAAAGTGAAACAGATTTATTTTCCCCTCAAATATTTCTTGAAAATTGAAGATGTTTTCCACTGGCAGAAAAATCCAGTGATTTCTGGTCAGTGTACATGCAAAGCAAAAATGGCAACTTTGCACAGTTCTAGTTAAGGAATGAGCTTTTAGGTTACTTTGGGCAGCTGACCAACTGTTAGCTATTGTGTTTGGAAAGTTAATCATTTTCATTTGTTCTAAAGTTTGGGGTCATCTTTCAATTTTAAAGATTTGGAACAGATTAGATTGGCAAACTTTATGCAGTTATATCAAGCAAGAAATAGAAGCTACCCTTGTTTTGTGTTCAATGGGTAAATGGCTTTCTCTGAATTAGGCAAATATTATATCCATTGATATAATGATACAATTATATCCATACAAATCAGAGGGGTAGACTGACTTTTGCTCAGTAACTTTCCATACAGTTAGGGTTGCAAGGAAATCTAGGTGCCCAGGAACATAAGATTTTAATTCTAGTCTGTCTTATTCTTTACCTGATCCTGTAAAGCCATGGGTTTCCCTATTTCCTACTGAATGAAGGTGGCTGAGGATGCTCATTTCCCCACAGGACTAACTCCTTGAGAATAATTATTTTTTTAATCTATCCTGGATAGCTGTTAAGCCTGAAGTAACTTTATTGACCACTAGCCTAGCATCATTTGTTACTATCATTAACTTGCAAAGCAGTAGCACCTAATGGCTTCATTATGCTGGCTGTTGTGTACTTAGTTGTTGGCCCCAAAAATGTATATTTTGGCACCTACATCCAGTCAAAGTATATTGCATTTTGGAATCACCTATATAGAGACTATAAGGGAGCTTAAGTACAAAACACAGGCACATTGCATTGCTATTACAGGCTTGGGTGCCTAGATGTTAAGCTTGGAAAATCTAACTGTAAGTGCCTCCAATACTAAACTGGATCTGGCCCATAATTTTTAGATACATTTCTTAACCTCTTTGATCTAGAAATTGAGCTGGAAGGAATGCATAAAAAACAGGGGTTTTGCATGAAAGTTCTGTCTAGCTTGGAAATGCAATAGTTTAAGCTTTTCTCACAGTACTTCTAGTGTTTCTTGGGTTTCCTAATGAACATAAGAATTACAGTGATTTGTGAAAAAAGTAATAATAGTAATCCCTCATTCAGTTAGGTGAGCCCTTTACATTTCTGTAGAGGTATGGGCTTAAATTGAAAGCAAATGACATGTTTGCTTAGTTGCCTTTAAAATCTCTCAAAAGTCCCATAAGCTTTGTCTATAGGCAGTACAGAGATTCATACAATGTGAAAATTTTGATTTGACCATCTAATGTGATCAGCCCACAAAGGTAACTGAAGACAAACATGGTTTGTATAGGATGGTACATTGTGGTTGTGATCATGCTACTGCCAACTAGAGGTAAATGTGGGTTATGAATATCGTATTTCTAGCCCATTGTTTGTATGGGCTCAGTGCATTTCCAGATGATCAGCCTCTATGTTCTGCAGTATCATTGCATATGAAACCGCATAGATAAATGACAACATCTGTAAGTAATTTAGTTTGCTTCATTCAATGGGGTGAAGAAGTACATAAATTTATCTTCAGGGCTGTGTTGAAGCCATGAGCTTTGTGTTTGGCCACAAGCATGCACCCACACTCCAGCAGTGCAAATAGTGATGAACTGTACAGTGGGAAGTCTCTGAAAAGACATGCACACATACACAAAAGATCCTTTAATAATTGGGTCCCACAAATTTTCATGAACAGTAAACAGCCTGGGTGTGAAGGACACCGACTTTCACCAAGCCAGTAGAATCCTATTGCTGATGCATATCTGAACACGATGTAAATTAAAACATGTGGTGCCATCTGGGCATTGACACTATAATTTAGTCTTTGGATTTGATCATCATTCAGATACTGCAACTGAGTCTGATTATTTATTAATTTTACTTTTTCCTCCCCTTTATATTTGAACAAAATAACATATCCATCACAGCTGGCATTTGATCCATAAACAAATACAGGGCAACCTGGATACAAACATGCATTCATATAATTTTATTTACTTAAGCCTGGATTCAATATCCATGGAAGTTAACAGAAACTTCTCCATTGCTTTCTGTGGGTAATAGATTGGGCCCATGAGTAATCACCATTGACCTTGGAATCTGAGGCTTGAAAGCATTCTCAGTAGGAACTACTTACATTAGCACAGTTCTTCATGCATGGATTTGCAGCACTGTGTTGTGCTGAGAATCATGGGAGGAAATTGTGTTTTATGTGGGCAGAAGAGTCCATGCAAGCAAATGCTTAAAGAATTAAAGCCATAGTTCTTAGAGAGGAGATGGAGAAAAATGTCCATACCCTGTATAAACGTAGCAAGCACAAAGTTTTCTGGGATAAAAAAAGACAAAAAACTATAGACAAAAAGCTGATTGAAGAATTATAACTCCCCCCTATACCAGCTTCCCAATCTCCCTCTTACAGGCTTGTCAGAGGAAGGAAAAGATATGCTGTGGGCAAACTGGGGACAAGGAAGAGGTCTGGGATAATGGTGATATTTTTATCCTTAGTTGGTATGGGATCATTCAGGCTAGGGATAGACATTCAAAAAGCCTGAGCCTGAATTGATTCAATCATTTCAGGTTAGTCTAAATAGGCTAGGCTGAACCAGTTTGTAACTGTACAGACATCCCCTCTTGACTGAAGAAATGCAAGCACATGCCTACAGTGGCTCAGACTAGAAGCTGGGGTACACTAGAGGAGCCCTCCCTCCCTTCTACTATGCTGAGCTGAGGGGGGCATGGTCAGACCCCGGCAGGATGCTTTGATTAGGGAGGGGTTCCCCTCCCCCCATTCTGACCAGCCCAGCAAGGAATTGATAACACAGTATTTATCACCCCTAATTTGATGTTTATCACCCGATTAAGAAAAGAACACAGGGACATTACCAACTACCTGTTGATTCTGCCTTTGTCCCGTTTGCCACAGCAGGGACCGTAGCGAGCATGTGGTTTTCTAGTTAATGCTGAGAGGTGTCTATGTAAGGCAGAGTGGATGGGAAAATGATCCCTGCTTAGGAGAAAGTGGGGGTGGGGGGCAGAGGGAAGCCTGGCAGGTACCTGCAATCTCTGCTGAGCTGCAGCCAGGGCACAGAGGGGAAGGGCCAGCTCTGCTGTGAAGCAGAAAGCCGCACCCAGCCTAGCCCAGAGAGCATGCTGGGATGCTGGGGGAGTCTGGTTTAACTTAAAGTAGCAAAGGGTCTGGGACAGACATTGCATAAACTGGTTTGACCAAAATAAGTTAAGTCTGATACTACATTTAACCAGGTTTATCTCAAACCAGGTTCAGCCATTTTCAAATTGGTTCGTGTGAACTGAACATCTGTTCTGTTACAGGTTTAAACCAGATTCTGATTACTTAAACCAGTTTATGTCTGTCCCCAGCCTCAGGGACCCAGTCCTCAGCTATGGCAGTTCCTCAACTATGTTATCATTTGCCAAGACCAAGGGGCATGGGCTTTAGGATATGCATATGACTCAACAGCAACATGCGACTCTCCTCCCCTACCTTGAAGAAATATGTTTGCTGCAAGCAGGAATAAGAATCAAGCCAATTATACTACAGGAACAAGTCCCTTTTTATCTCCTAAATCAATAATCCAGTCAGTGTTGATTTCTCCCAAAGAGAGGATTATGGCTTCTGTAAAGAATACACCAACTCCAATTACCTTACTGAACTGAACATATGGATGAAGGATGGAAATGAGATTTGAGTATAAAACACAAATAGGAATTCATTTTGTGAAAAAACACAGTAAATTCATAATAACAATACACTATAATATAGCATTGCTATGTATGTTGAGATGTTGGTTTAGGGAAGGTTAATTATTATTCTTGTCCCAGTCAGAGCTGACTGCAAGAGAGTTTACATTGGTGTAACTGAGACAACTTCACTTGCTGTACTCAAGGCTTTAACAAACACAAAACATATGCTGAAAATGTTCACATGAAATTGGGTTTACTGAACTCAGATACCTTGATTATTCTACTGTCCTTTGATTACCAGAATATATTTGGCCTGCAGTTTGAGTCTTTGTAGACTGAAACTCTGGGCCTAAAAATATAAGACATCTCCACAGAAGTACAAGAAAACTGCAGAACTAACTTCCTTGAATGCTACACATTCTAATAGTGCAGTCCTCTAAAGTAGTTAGCATGTATCACTTTTCAGGTTATTTTTATTCATAGGTTTCTTGTTACTGGCTTTCTGTAGAGGACATTGAGCTTCAAGGCCCAATAAAAGATCCCTTTGCATTAGAAACCAGCCTTGTCTAAGTGTCTTTTCATGGTCCATTACAGTAATGAGAAAAGGAGGGAGGAGGGACCAGCTGAAAATAGACTTTTTTTGGAGTGGATACTGTTTATCATGTATGTGTTATGGGAGCAGAGGAGATCAAGAGGAAATGTCTATGCAGTGGTAGGAAATGTTAAAGTAGTATGTAGGCACCTTTGTAATTTGCTGCAGATTTGGCAACACATTTCTGCAGAACACACAAAATTTTAGGCATGTGTGCATTCAGCGAACCCCAGATGAACAAATTAAGTTATATTTATTTATAATTATGAGAACTCCATGTTCTGGGAGAAAATTCTGATAAGATATGGCTCATCTCCCATGAGAGCTTCTCAAATGATGGATGGAAGTATCCTGTGTTGCAAAAGAAATGTGTTGTTTGATGGTTCAACCTAAATAATGTAGTGATGTGTGCAGTAGAAATACCAGAGGAGCAGACAGATAAGCAGTTTCTCTGAGGTTGCTTCTCAGAAACCACATGACTCTTTTCCAGTTTTAGGATTTGATCCTCCAGACCTTTACTAGCATGAGTAATCCTTACTTTGAAGAAATAGCCTAAATGACTTCAAAATCACTACTTGTATAAGTAAAGGTTTTGCAGGGTCACACCCTAACACCAGAGACGTTGCCTATTATGTTGGCTGAATTCAGCTGATTAATGTCTGCTTTTGTGTTTTTAAAATAATAATTAGCAAAAATAATTTACTCCAAACTTTATCCTAAACATGAACCAAATCCTAACAGCTTGTCCCTGATTGAAATATCCTACAAACACAGAAGGTGAGGCATTCTGACTTAGACACTTCCCATGGGCTATATTTAATAATAAAAGAAGAACAAATGCAGTAGCTATTAATAGTAAAGGAAGAAGAGAACAATGGAAAGATCAAATAGAAAAAAATGAGAATACCATATATTACATTTTAATGCAAATTTTAAAAATGAAATGTGGACAGTGTGCAGGATTTTAACTTCACCATTTGAAAGTTATTTAAGCATATCTAAACTAACAGAGGAATCAAAGAATGATGCAAGGCTTTTTTAAGGACATTAGGCAATAGCAGCAAAATACACCTATTTCTTTACGCAAGAAATATGGGTGCAGAATTGCTAATGCTTATGAATGTGGACAGAGTGATGGCTTTGAGCAGAAATTCAGTGAAATGTTTATTAACCTGCATCCATGCTGCCCACTTGGCTAAAATGTGGTCAACTGACATGGTTTCAAACAAAATAGTCTCTCTCTTGAGGGGGCTTTTGAATCATGTTAAATTAATTTGATCAAACTAACATGGATAATATATGTTATTTTGCCCATCAAGACAACACCTAAAAGAATAAAACTAAACTACAGTAGCATAAACACCTTCTCTGAAAGGTGGATAAAACATCAGTACATTTTTCCCCCAAATGAAACACTGTTGCAGGAAAGTATTCCATTAAAATGTGCATCATACTCTAAGGGAACCTATACACATGACAGACCAACTCCACTCCAACATGTGCCAGTTAGCATGCATTAGGGCAGACTTGATTAACTGAGTCTGCTGTGAGTCTTCTGGAGAATGCTATTTAGCATGCTCCAGTAGCCTCTACATCATGGGTATTCAGCATCCCTGCACTTGAAAATGGCGGCAGAGGTGCCTTAACTAAAGCTTGCTGAATAAGCTTCAGTTAAAGTGCCCCCGCCAACATTTTGAAGTCTGGGATGCTGAATACACACGATGTTGCAGGTGCTTAAATTAGAGCGGTCCTTAGAGCTGCTCTAATTAAACTGCACCCCCATGCCTACCCCCCACCCCCACCCTGAAGCACATATATAGACACCCTAATGTTTTAGATATTTATTCAGTTTTTACTGTAGTGAGAACTCTTTTTGAGCCATTCACTTTATGACTTACTGGGTGCATCTACATGAGATGCTGACTGCGCAGTAACCCAGTACTACTGTGCAATAGCATTGTGTGGCAAAAACCATGACACAACACTACTGTGCAGTAATATTAGGATACCGCTCAGTAGCATCACAGAAAAGGCATTCACTGGCAATACTGCACAGTAACTCAGGTTACTGCTCAATTATTTAGTACTTGTTTATACAAGTACGTAGTAACGACTGCGCAGTAGCGTCATGTGTAGACGCAGCCTCTGGGATCCATCTGTCAAAGTGACAAATCCTGGTGGTTGTCTGCTTTTTTGGGTCAACTATCAGGAACTAAGCTGTTGACATTGCCACTGATTCAGTTAGTAAACTCAAGTTTGTTGACCAATTATGTGATAAGAGCTTTTACTATCCTTTGGAGTGGAGTGGAGTGGAATCCTCTGAATCTTCCTGCTCTAACCATGATTGTAATTGAAGAGTGAATTTGGAAGGAAAATGAAAACTACTCTCAAAGAGAAGGTTACATGGAGGACTAAAATAATGGTCTGGGGGAATGAGGCAATGAATAAAAACTTCACAGCACCATTGATTTAATTTCTGTAAGGCCACTGTTGAGTGTGGGAGAGAAGAGAAGGGAAGGCAAACTAGGAAGAAATAATGTTGGCAGCCAGTTCCCTTGTTCTATCAAAGCTGCACAGGCAATAATGCTAGACTAAAAAAAATCTCTCTGTGGGACAGTTACTCCCCAAATTGCTTGATAGTTTTGATGAGTCTGAGCATGACTGACCTTAGTACAAGGAGAGGAAATACTAATGTTTCCAGCACTTTGGGGACAGAAAACATATTCATTTTGTGCAGTTGATTTGCAATCTGGTCTCATTGTTTATGAGAAACAGAACTGATACCCTCAGATCCTCCTTTCATCTACTGCTCCTATTATATTTCAGCTTGTCCACCAAATCCTTCAGATATTAATTCTTCCTCTTCCAACCATCTCTCATCTTTATGTTTTTCAAATGATTAATAGATTTAGGACTGGAAAATTCCTCCTGGGACACTTATTCCAACCCTTAACCAAGTACAGGCATTCTAATGTATTTATTGAATGCACCCAGCTTTCAAATTCACTGTTATTGCAGGGCCCTATTGAAACTCAAAGGTGGTTGACTAGCCTCTCTTGCTCCCTTCTTTTGGTTCACACTGAGTTAATTTTCACTTGGTTATTAAGTACTTTCTGGCTGTGGTGTATGAGAAGGGCTGGAGTGGATGTGTTTGTGGACCCATTTGGGGAAAGGTTTAATACAAGGGATCTCCTGGGTCATCAAATCCAATCCCATAAAACTGCAGAGGACAGGATTTGATGTCACAGCAAGCCCCCTTCTGTCCTATATTCCTGTAATCATGCCTTTCATGACCAGGTTATTCCATTGCCAGTGTCTTCTCACTGGCAGGAATCATCTCTGAACACCCAACATGAATTCTGCATTTCCTTTCCTCAGACTACTGCTCCTTGTCTTTTCCTGTGTTTGAATACCCAGCTTTCCTACCCCCTAGTTTTTGTTATGGTCTTTGAAGGAAATTTATACTGTTCTGTTCCTTCCTTTCTTGTCTCTCTTCCAAGCGAAAGATAATTGTTCCCTCATCTGCCCCTTTATAGGAAGTGTCTGTTTCTTCAAGCCACATTATAGCTTTTTTTGGCATTTCTGCAGTTCCTTAACCTTAACCCCTGCTCAGTGCAAAGGTGCCAGAATGCTGACTTAAGCAGCTAGTTGGGATATCTCCTGCACAATATGCCACTGACAGTGAAAAGGAAGTGATGCTAATTTTGAACACCTGCGCCTGAACTTCAGGATGCAGTATCATGTTAGGGATGAGAGGTGGTATGTCAGAGTACATGGCATTCAAGTAGTTCTATATGAATGGTGCATAGAGGGCCATTTCAGCCAGTAGAAGTTGGAGCAACCATGGAATTGCTTTGCTTGGAGCTGAAACGGCCTGTATTTTCCACCTGGGGCTAGTGATGGAATCACTGCTGTGCTCTCAGTCCTCTCCCCCATTACACCAAGCTGACTCAGTGTTTATCCCAGGGGTACTCTAGGTTGTGTTCTGAACAAACTGAGATTATTTAAAGGTATTACTCTTCTGGTTTTAAATGAAGTCAGAAGGCAGGCTAGCATGTTAGAGAGTAACTGGTTCAGGGAAGCATAAGCTTTCATAGGCAACTGCCTACTTTGTCAGATGCTATCAATGAGTTTGCAGGAAATAAGTCTTAAATGAGATATATGTATAGATTCTGCTATTTGTTACACTAGTAAAAGGGAAAAGAAGGTGTTGGAATGATTCCATACTTACAATGGTACAAGTGAAGGAAGAATTTAGCTTTCTATTTATGAGCGGGTGTTTTTGCTTTTTCTGACTGCAGCAGCCTCAACCTCTTTTCTTCTTTTTACATTATCATAAGAAGTGTTTAAAAAATGTAGACAGACGTGATTACCCAGCAGTGTCTTTTCCAGCAGAGCACCATCTTGTAAAGCAATAATCACCATGGTTAAAATTCATTGAGGAAAAGCCTTATTGTGATTTCTCCAAGGCATATGCCGGTAACAAATTTCAAGTCAGTGAAACAGTAGCTAGTTCAATAAACATTCTAAAAGTGGAAGTTATTACCTACGGAGACATTTTTAAACAGAACGTCTCTATCCGCATTATGCAGATCCTCTAATTATAGCATGTTATTTGGATTTCATTGCTTTTAAAACTATTTAATATCGTATTATGCTCATGCTTACACCTAGTGAAGGGCATGCTAAATTAGTCAGGGCATCGGGAGACTCCTGCCCCCCTGTCCCCATGCCATAGACAGCAAAAGAGGCACCAAAGGGTCTTAACCATAGGACTGAAAAAAAACATCAGTGGTCTATAATCAAGTCATCAAATTTAAACTTTCCCATTTAATGGAAATGAAGCTCACTGTTTTTGGAATGTGGCCATTTCACAGCAGCATTTGCCTGTTGTTTTGAGTATGAAGGTGAGATATAAACAGCATTTGCTGGCTTTTTTGCTGCAACAAAGTCTTCTTTGATAGCGTCTGGTCACTTTCCTCTGACTACTGATAGTCAGTAAGCATTCTGAGCCAGAGGTATCAACTTTCTGCTGGATTATGCCTCCAATTTGTGCAGTGTTTTATCCATGCAGTGGCTAAAACTCAATGAGCTTAGGCTGCAGCTGTAACTCATTGTAGATAGGCTCAATAATCTAGTCAAGGATGTAATGGTACCTGCTGCAGGCTAAATGGTCAACTTCAGGTGGTAAAATTTGTCCTAGACTGAGAAAGGAAATATGTTCCCCATTCTTTTAATGTACTAGGAAAATGGAGGGGAAATGACTTGTGATGATATTTTGGGGTCAACTATAATAGTGATTGCATCTTTCACTGGGCAGAATAGTTAGGTTCACATTCTGAGAAACCTAAATATAGTTACCTTGTCAGGAATTCCTATGCATGCAGTGATCTTGCTAAATATTATTAGCATTTTGGCTTTTTCAATATGTTTACTTCAGCATTTAATTTTTGTGTATTGAATTAAGCCCTGATCAACATAGAGCTAATACTTTTGTTAAGTCTTTAAAGTTTGGGGGATCTAGGTCTTCAAACACAGTGTGACTTTTAAGTTCCTGGAGAATGGAATGATCCAGGGTACTAGAAATAAGCTATTGCATTGTCTTTGTTGTCATTGCCACACTGAATCCAGTCCAAAATGGTATTGATGAAAAATCATTAACATCAAGTTCCTCTGTAGTGGCCAAAATAAAATCAATGGGTGATCTCCATCCAGTTCATGACCGGCTTCCCATGAACCACACCTATGCGTGGTTTTTTTGTTCAGAGATTCAGTAGAAAGGCCAAGGACTGTGAGGACATAAAGACTGAGCTGTGTTCATACTCTGGTATGTGTTGCCTTGAAGGAAAACTAAAGCTAGGTGGGGCAGTGAGGGAGAGTTGTATTGATTCTCTTCTTTCAGTATATAGATGAGGGTGTTTGATTTCCAATCCAATTAATACATTACTTTTCACCAATGCCAAAGTCACTCAAGAAATAAAGTCTGCGCTGTATTTCAATGTTTTCTTCTAATGCTTAGCTCAAACCGAAATAAAATGTCCTAAAAAAGTTAAGGATTAATTATCTTGAAATGTTTTTAATTATATTCTGATTCATTGCCTATGGATCCAGAGAAAGAAACAATTCTACTAATATTAAAGCATTTAAAAGTGGGGGAAAAAAAGGGACAGGGGAATCCATGACTGGTGTAAACCTGTAACACGGCTTAAGATAGGGAGAGAGATGGAAGAGGAAAGGTGGAACACATAATGTAAACCCAGGCTAAAGAGATTTGAGCCCAGTAAATGCATAGTAATAGTGCAATGTATCTCATCAAAGACAGTCTTTAATTACAACAGGATATAGCTAGGGTGTTATCTTACTTTCATTCAGTCGATTCAGAAGATACTTCCCAAATATTTGTCAACATTCTTTTTTTTCCCCTCTCCTCTCTCTCCAAAAGCCTCATCCTGTGATCAAGAGCTTCAGTCAGCACTGGAGGAAGCTAAACAACCCCAGAAAGACAATGTGTTTATTCCAGAGTGTGCCCAGGGTGGCCTTTACAAGCCTGTGCAATGTCATCCTTCCACAGGATATTGCTGGTGTGTTCTTGTGGACACAGGGCGTCCTATCCCTGGTACATCAACAAGGTAAGTAAATAGGAGCTGCCATTTTTTTTTAAGTTGGTGTGTATAGACTTAGCTTCTTTGCCAATAAAAGCAGGCTGATACATGCCAGCTGGGGATGTTACACTGTGGACTGTGAAAAATAATTAAATAATCTCTGAGAGAGATTAGATATGAAGACTTTTCACGCTATGGGCCATGTGGGCATCTCCAGTACTACTTTCTCCTGCTTTTCTCTTATTTCATACTGAGAAGCTACAGGGTAGAAGTTGGGAATGGGTCAGCACAAAAGAAGTCCTATGCCCCTACAGAATTGTATAGGAAAGGACCAGTCAACATTGTCCATGTAAGAAACACAGCCCAACCTCAGAAATGTTCAGTTGTTGTTTTTTTTTCCCAGTAACCTCCTAAGCCACTTTTATATGACTGACTTCTATGGAACAATTGCCTTGGAACCCTTAGAAAGAGATAATGTCGTTTTAGTGTGTTATTAATAGAAGTCTTCAGTTCACTCATCACAGCTGAGCCGGATACATGGTAAAGCATCCCGAGCCACATTGAGTATGCATGCAAGGCAAAAATCAGATTCCAAAGCATGTTATTTAGGCCAGTTATTGAGGTTTGGCTCCTGAAAGAACACTTTAGAAGCTCATGCAAACAGCTTGATGTCAGCATAAATCTTTTCATAGTTCAGTCAAACATTATTTTTTACCCTAATGTTATATTTGGGGAGATAAACAGTTAAGAAACACAGTGCTGTGTATTGCATTCCTGGGAGCAATCTGTGCATATTCTTTGATTGCAATAAACTCTCAGTAAAGGAGCATTGTTTGGATGGTGGTTCATTCGATAGGCGGGACCCTGCATAGTACAGGCTTTTAGTCTATGTGGGAATGGATCAGTCACTGGCAATCTCCTGTTTCTCATCTCTAGCAAGCTAATGTCTTTGAAATGTCAAACCAAAATACCATAAGACTGGTTCTGAAATTGTGATATCAGCACTTATGTTGTAAACAAATATTCTTTTTTGAAGCTTAGCAGTAACCCTGCTACTGCTCTCTCTTTTCTCCATCTTACCTTTTTCATTGTTTCTTTCTCTTCATGAAAGTCCTTTTGCCTTTAACGACTCTCTATTTCTGGGTGCCATTGCTCATTTATTTATGAAACTTTGGGGCTAATATAGCTTTATTTGGCATATTCTATGTTCTCTATGCCTTTCACATGACCTTAGTTTCTGCTTCCTTTGGTCAGAAGCTGAAGTGTCTTCTACACAGCTTCATCTTGGATTAGCCAAGCTGGAGAATCTTTCGGGTAATGCTTCTGTTATGTAGAGTAGCCTTTAAAATTTATTCATATTGCTTTTAAATTTTCAATCCATTTTATTCTATATTTATAAAATAAAAGTATAGACAAAATGAATGAAGGGTATGTGCACGTCACCTTCTCCCCATCTGATTGGCCCGCCATTTGAAGCCAAGAAAAAGTTGTATGTCAGAGAATGTATTCTAAAAGACAGACACTGCTGTTGAAATAGAAAAAAAAAAAAAATGGCTGAGTGGTTTAATAAAGGAAATGAAAGTCAACAATTCCCAAGAAATATTATTAATAACAGTCATATCCTTAGATATCCAAATGAGGTCATATATATCCTAACTTTTAGACTTTGTAAAACAGTGAGTTTTACAAAACTTAAGACCCATGGGAATATCTCTTTTATTAATAATAATAATAATAAATCTAGTGGAATAAATCAGACATTCCCAGAAAGTGCTTATCATTCAAATGCTTAAAAATTGTGCTAACCAATGGAAACGTGGAACGAAAAGAAAAAAAAAACAAGACTGTAAGCAAATGTACAAGTTACTATCTTCTTACATTTTCTTACATGGAGGGAAAGTCATATGAAACAAAATAGGTATCGTTAATACTGAAGGATTAGGCCTTGATCCTACAAACAGTTAAGTGTTTAAGGGCATTTGTAGATGACACATTAACGCGGGTTAAATGCCCTTTTGCACTACTTTAATAGTGTTGCTGTTTGCACGAGAGTCCAGAGGAGCGCCATGAACATGATCAGAGGACAAGAGAATAGTCCTTATGAAGAGAGGCTGTAAGCTATGGGACTCTTCAGCCTGGAAAAGGACAGGCTCAGGGGTGACCTGGTGGCAGCCTATAAGTACATAAGGGGTGTGCATCATGATCTGGGGGAATGCCTATTCATCAGAGCACCCCAGGGGATGACAAGGTCCAACGGTCACAAACTCCTCCAAGACTGTTTTAGGCTGGACATAAGGAAAAACTTCTTTACTGTCTGAGCCCCCAAGCCCTGGAATAGACTCCCTCCAGAGGTGGTTCAAGCATCTACTCTGGACTCCCTTAAGAAGTGTTTGGATGTTTATCTTGCTGGGATCATTTGACCCTAGCTGACTTCCTACCCTTGGGGCAGGGGGTAAAAATATATATATACATATATATATTTCCCTTGGAGCCTGCCTGCCTGCCTAAGCTGTGCAGGGACCTGGTGCTTCCCTCTGCAGCTGTGGTACTCCCCAGAACCACCCGAGCTGGGTGCCTGGGGGCAGGTGCTGCCTGGTGGGGGGGTGCCGCTGCCACTGAGGGAAACACCAGCCCTGCCCCCTGCAGCTCAGGGACTGCTTGGCCTGCCAGCAGCTTGCTTTCCCCTCCCTGCCACCAGAGAGGCGGATAAGGACATGGGTGCATGCAACTTGGCAGTTTACTTCACCCTAAATTGAAGTGGTGTTTTTAAAAAAACACTGATTCAGTTTAAACCCCCATGTTGTCTACAAATGCCCTAAGTACCTAAGTAATTCCCACTGATTTCAGTCCTAATATTAAACACTAATATAAGCATTTGAAGACTGGAGGCCGAAATTCAATTTTCAGGATTCTTTCTATTTTAAGAATCTGAGGGCTTATAAATGAATAACATGTTTAATCTTTTTAATTTATTATGTTTAACCTGGCAATGCCCCTTTCAATTGCAGAATTATTATTCTGTACCTCTGCCATATTCTTTGTACCCAGATGTTGTACCAAATATCTTTCCTCCTAATTTTGGTCTCTGTAGGCTCAGCTAGTAAAGCTGATGATGACTCTGTCTTCATTTTTTGCCAGTTTTCTTGCATTTACAGGGTTAAATTTGGACAGTTCCAATTGCAGTATTTTAACACTTATTTTGCTTCAGTAGATTTAGATTATATATGATGTGCTACATCTGTATTTACTATAAACTTGAGCCAATAGGCTAAAAGTCTGGATGCCAAAGGAGAAAGTTTAGGCACAAAGCACTAATAATAACCAGGGGAAAATGCAGAGTGGGGTATCAGATTAATCAGGGATCAGGCTGCTTGCCAGATACTGCATTAGTATGCACTGCTCAGAGATTTCTCTTTCACTGTTTTCTTGGCTGGTTGAAGAGGTCATCCATCAGGTATCCGAATGCTAACCTTGCTATCAAAGCAACTTCTATTCCCATTGTTCTAGGAAAAGGTTCCTTTCTCATTCACAGGGTACACACACTTACATGACAATGAAACTTCATTGAAGCTTCCAGGACAATATCTGATAGGCCATTGGACAGCTCAGAACATTTTCATTAGACAAGGTTAAAGTAAATTAAGCACTGAAGGGGGGAAAAAAAACCCTTCTGCCCTGTAATTAAGGGTCAAAAAATATTAATTGTTCTTATGAATAGAATAACAGCAGGGTATGGCAGGATTTTGATGTTTCTAATACAGCAATTTTTTGTGGAATCATAGGAGCTGTTCACTTAGTATTCCCAAAAATGTGAGCAACCATATATAATATTAAAGAGTTCCAGTCTTAGGAGTAGTAAGTGTGTAAGAACTTGCCCAATAAGAAATGGCATGCTTGCTTGCTCTTTACAATTTAAGTTTTTCCCCAAAGCACTGTAAATTCAAACAAAGCAGCTTTGAGCTAGGCCAAGAGAACCAGAAAGTAAAATTTCCCAGAGACAGACCCTAATCTTATTTCTTTGTCAAGCTGAGTGAAATGCAATAATTAAACAGAGAGCCCAACAAAAGATGGAAAACATGTTAGATTTGGGGAGGGGGGGGGCGGGGGGAGGGGGAGGAATGCAAAACCTCTTTAACTTTGTCTCCTAAGATATTATTGGTAGCACAAATAATGTTTTTTGGACATTTAACTTTACTATGTTCCCTTTAAAAACAGAAAAATAAGGAGATGAATGGGATCTATATTGTCAAAAATAACAGAATTTTCAGGTGGAGGCTGAGCAGCTCTTATATATAGCTTCATTATGCCTTGGCATTGCAACCTTTGGCATTAATTCTGAAAACGCTTACATGTGTGCTTAAATTTATTCATATCCCGACTGAAGTCCATGGAACTACCTTCATGGAAAGGTGTTGCAAGAATGAGGCCTGCTTATGATTTTTATGTTCTAACAGCATAAACTGTTTTTGCTTATTATAGCTTGTTATAAGCAGTTCTTACAACTAGATTATAGTTTCATGAAGTTATATAGGCTTTGTAAATTCAAATCAGACAAGCACAGACGAGTTTTTTAATCAATAAATGGTGCTGAAAAATCTAAGAACAAGTTGGAAGTAGCACAAAAAGATGTTCCCCCCCTATTTTACTGTAGTTATGCACAGTTGGAGCCATTAAATTATTAGTGTAAGCCACTCATCACACACCTATTGACTAGGGGTAAAAACTGAGATATTCTCATATGCACTGGGTGACTGCTACAAATGCTGTTTGTTTGGTGTTTTTTTTTTAAATCGTGGCCACTCTTGCTCTTCCTCCAAGTGCCAGTCAAAACCAAGGGATAGAGTAGAGCAAGAAAATGAAAAAAGAGCCCTACAGTCCTACAGAATGTTGTAGCAGTGAAACCATTATGACTATATGGAAATGTAGTGAAAATCTACTGAAATTATTCTAAAATCCTGTAACATTTAATAGAAATTTAAATGCCCCTATGGGGCATCCTGTAGAATTGCATAATAGAGATATGTATCTTTATTCAATTCTATAGGGTTATACAAATAAAAATAGAAAAAAGTAACCTGTTATTTTTATATTTATTCACATACCACACTCACAGAATTGGGACACACTTTCAGAATTCAGACATAGGTCTTATGTGTGAAAAAATGTTTTTTTCTTTGATGGAATAGAAGCATGGAGGAATAGAAGCATGGAGACACTGTGATTAAATGCCACATCACCCCTGCTGTTTGCTGGGCTGGAGAAGAGTCCAGTATTAGCCCTCTCACAACCACTAAGGAACTGGTTAAGTAGACAAAAACTGATACTAATTCCTCAGCAGCTGTCAGAGGTTAACACAGTAGTTTGTGCCTAAAGCAGCCAGTGAACTGGCTGAAGGAGTCAACCATGACTCTCGAAAAAAATCTCTTTGTCTATGTTCTACCTTCCAAAAACAAAGTGCCAGCTTATTTTGGCGTGTGTGGTATGTGAAAAAATACAGTAAATTCTAGCGATTTCTAGGAAATAAAACAACACAGAGAAATGTTTTACCGAATTCTTATGAGCTCAAATAAATAATCATTTGGGTTTAGTTAAAGGCAAGAGTTATTTCCTTCCATCAGATATGATTATGCAGTTTTGTAATAAAACAAGCCAGAAACCTTTGACGTCAGAATGATTTGATTTTAGTAGAATTTGCATGAGAAGCGAACTGTTGAATGGCCTAAAATGAAATTATTAGACTAGATTGCATTGGTATAGTCCCTATCACCCTTCATCCCCTTTTCAGGCACCTATGAAAACCAATACAAGTGGGAAGCTAAGCAGTTGTAACAGTATCACCAAATAGGCAGTGTTCATTTTTTGTGTGCTATATTACACCGCATAGATCTGAAGTCACCTTCCATATGTACTGCATGTTTGTGAAAAGCTGGCTTTTTAAACTGTTGGAGAAATTTTGTTCCCAGGGGAGCTTGCATTGTTACTGTCTGCCAGGCATCATTCCACCTGATTAATTAGTAAAAACTCAGCAGTAAAGGAACCATCTTTTTTGTCTCAGCTCACATTTCTTGAATTGTCATTTTTGAAGAGATTCTAAATCTCACAGTAACTTGTAGTGAATCAAATCTGATATCAGTACAAAATCTACAGCCAATGTCATGCTCAGAACCCCATTTTCTTACACTGTGTAAGAACATAAGAATATAAAAAGTGCTGTACTGGGTCAGACCAATGGTCCATGGCATCTGGTTCTGTATTTTGTCTCCAACAGTGGCAGCCCAAGATGCTTTCAGGGAGAGCATATGAACAGGGTAGATGTAGTGTGATAAGTATAAATGAGCTTTTACTTGTTACAATTTCAAGGGCACTTAAACAGTTAAAGAGTGGTGAGAGAGAAGAAGAGAAAGATCAGTTTATGTAAAGCCTATGGATGAACTTCTTGGCTGTGTTTCATCTTTAATGAAAATATATTACAGTGATGAAATCACATTCTTAAAGCAGAAAGGCAGAAGACTTGATTTTCCTTTGCCTTGCAATTTGCAAATTTGTACCCCAATCCAAAATAAATGTAAAATGCAAGTATTTTGTATTATTAGTGCTTTACTGTCCACTTTCCACATGTATAATTCACTATACAATGTGCAAGGCAAAAGAGATGCAGGCCAGTTTTGTTATGCAAAAAACAGGGAACTGTAACTGAAGCCTAAAGAATGCTCTGCTAGGAATATATATCCTATGAAGCTGCAAATAAATTAACTTTTTTTGTGAAGTCCACAGTATAGCCAAACTTTCCTTCAAACCAAAAGGTAACAACAGCACAAACTTTGAATATTCAATTCTTGCAGGGTATCTGGTCAGATTTGTAGACGCAAACATATGGTTATGCACCCCCAGCACATGTAGCTTTCCCAGTAGAAATTCTTTTCTTGTTTAGTATTTCACTGACTGGGTGTATTCCTACACAGGTCCTCATTGCTTCTCAAACATAGACATCAAGGCTAGGGACAGACATTCAAAAAGCCTGGGCCTGAATTGATTCAATCTTTGCAGGTTAGTCTAACCTGGCTAGGCTAAATCAGTTTTGTAACTAGACAGACATCCCAGAAATGCAAGCACATGCCTGCAGTGACTCAGGCTAGAAGTCGGGGGGTGCTAGAGCAGCCCTTCCTTTCCTTGCATAACACTAAACTGAAGGGGTGGGGGGACAGTTCATGGCCAGGCTCCCTTAGCCCAGCAGGGAATTGATAAGAGGGTTTATCACCCCTAACTCAGTGTTTATCACCCCGTTAAGAAAACAACACAGGGATATTACCAGCTACCTGTTGATTTCGCCTGTTGATTCAGCAGGGACCCTAGCCAGCATGTGGTCTGATAGCTAATACACAGACACCTCTCCACAAGGCAGAGGGGAGGGGGGAATTACTGCTTAGCAGCAGGTGGTGAGGGGCAGAGGGCTGAACAGCCTGCAGTTGCTGCTGGAGCTGCATCCAGGGGGCAGAGGGGAGGGGCTAGCCCTGTGGATCAGAGAGCATGCTGGGATGCTGGGAAAGTCTGATTTATTTTGAACTAGCAAGGGGTCTGAGACAGACAGTGCATAAACCAGTTTGACCCAAACCAGTTAACTCAGATACTACATTCAACCAGGTTTATCTATAACTGGTTTCAGCCGTTTCCAGACTGGTTTATGTGCACTAAACATCTGTTCTGTTACAGGTTTAAACCAGTTTCTGATCACTTAAACTGGTTTATGTGTAATGCTTGTGCCTAGCCCAAGATTCAATAGTAAGATTCATATAGTGGATTCATTGTTGATCATAACTGTGTAGGATGAATATTGTCACAGCACGACTCCCTAATCTGGCCTGAGTGCAAAACCTGGAAGGGATTTATTGGGAGTAGTTTTGCTAATGATTGATTACTATATCCCCTGTTCTGTAATGTATACCTGGGCAAAGTAAGTGCAAGTAGGTGTAAAATATTAAGAAACTAAAAGGAGGATCAAAAGGGATAATGCAGAATTATGTTATGTATTTCTTCAGTTATCCCAGAGTTTTGGTTAAGAATCTTGAGAGGTTGCCCCCAGGCAGGCCTTTAGACTGAATGTAAGGATTTAAGAATGTAAATATCTCGTAGGCAGAGTTAAGGAGAGAAGTGATTAAGTCAGGTGTGCTCAGTCCCTCACTATGCCTGGTTTAATTCAATACAGCTGGGAATGGAGGATTGAGAGGGTGGCATTCTGCTCTGCTGGTCCTGGGCTAATATGGCCTGTAAATGGCTCCCAGCATAATAAACTCTACTAAATCACTGGTTTTCAGTGCTTTTGATCTTCCAGTCACCCCATCCCTATGGCTCCCATCTTCCCCCACCCTCACCTTGCTTTAAGCACAGCCCCGGAGCCAAGCTTTCCTTTAATCAGGTATGCTGCAGAGGTACCTTAGCTAGCTCTGTATATGATCCCTCTAGTAGCATAGTTACAGCCACACAATACTGCCTGTCAGTTAATTAGATTTAACTCTTAGCCAACCTAATTAACCTGTTCTGATCACTTAAACTGGTTTATGTGTAATGTTTGTGCCTAGCCCAAGACTCAATAGTAAGATTCATATAGTGGATTCATTGTTGATCATAACTGTGTTGGATGAAGATTGTCACAGCATGACTCCCTAATCTGGCCTGAGTGCAAAACCTGGAAGGGATTTACTGGGAGTAGTTTTGCTAATAATTGATTACTATGTAGTACTGTTGCAGTGCTGTTGCAGTTGTGATGGTTCAGAGAATATGCAAGAACCAAGATTTGTTTGGTAATATCTTTTATTGGACCTGAAAGAGAGCTGTTAGACAATTTTGGGGGCACAAATGAGGGAGAGCATTGTTGCTCAAAAGCGTGTCTAACAGCTCTTCCAGCTATATAGTTGGTCAAAATATTCTTGGCATCCAAAACATCAACATACACCCTACAGTGCAGGCCACGTGTACTGTGACTGTGCCAATAGTTTGACAATAAAAGCAGGAGGTAACAAAATATACCTTACATTGCAATTAACATTAGAGGTTATGTTGCTAGATACCAAATAGATTATCTTGCAGATGGCATCCCTTATGGGAGAGAGTGGGAGGTATAGAGCAGTCAGTGTCGTTGGCTAGAGCTACTTGCAGCAGAGATGCAAGCAAAGCAGGGCTTCTTGTTACCAGTTGTGACTAACAGATGTGGCTTAATTATATTTCTTACAGGCTGGAAACAGACACTGCCCTTGTTGCACCAGAAAAAAATTGATGGCAGCATTGAATGCAAGCAAACAGACATCCTTTCCCCTTGTCATGCCCCAGGTGCCCAAAAATGTTTGCACAAAGATGCCTGCTAAAAGTTTGTTGTACCTTATTGTGAAGACCATGTTCACTGATGGTGTGATCCCCATAGCTCAGGGCTGTCCACAATCTCCAGCTGCCTTGAGCAGGCAACTTCAGGGTGTGCGTTTCACAGTGCAGACCAAAGGACCCCCATAGGGTTCCCCAGATCAGGGCATGGTATCTGGAGCCATTGTTCTGCAGGTTCAAACTGCTGAACACCCAGGAGTGGCAGGGGCATGATCCTGTGGGAAAATGGCCCTAGGCAACTTCTTTACCTGTTAATCAACCTGATCAGCTGTGCTGAGAAACATTCTGGCACAGTTGATCCCGCAACAGACAGCGTCTGTTTGTAGGTAGAAAGAAGCAAAGAATAAAGATAGTGACTTGAATGAATCAAGCAAGCCATGAAGGCTTGGTCTGTTCCACTCCCCAGTTCAAACCATCTGTCTCCTGCTCCTCCAGAATCCCCATCCAGCTTTTGCTGTGGTCAAAATGTTAGTTGTTAGTGGTTAGACTTTCTTACATAAGCTAATATTTGTTCCAGCACTGATACAGTAACTTACAATTTTGGTACTGTAATATTAACTCAATACAGTATCAGTTTGGGTGGGGTTGTTTGTCAAGAGCTTTATGCCTGCAATGTTACATGGTTTATTATAGCTTTTTACCTCAAAATTTTGTTAGGTGGGAGGAATCTAATTTTCGATATCTTTTTTTATTGGTTTTTCAACATTTTTTTTCAGTTTCCTTGTTCCTTGGTTATTATCTCTGTACAGTGTGCTCAGGAATGCTTTCCTGTTGCTTAATTTGTTAATGGTTGCAATAAGGTTTGACATCTTTGAAAAAAAATGCATATTGTTTTGTATTTGTTCATTTTTGAGTATGAGTGTATTAAGGACAAACTTATGTAGCCGCCCTGAGTAAAAGAGATATAATTTCAGTGTGACCATAAAGGGTTTGAGAGAAAGAGAATTTTCAATTAAGTTGACTTCACTTCCTTTTATCTTTTCTCTCTGTTTGCCCTGCAGGTATGAACAACCTCAGTGTGATAACACTGCCAGAGCACATCCAACCAAAACAAAGGATTTGTACAAGGGACGCCAGCTTCAAGGTCAGAATAATAGATAAATTTTGCTTCCTATGTTCCAGCATTTTGTTTATTCACTACAATAACTTGGAAAAGAATATTTTTGCTCACAGCTAAAAGCAAAAAGACTTGGATGTAGCTAGGTTTGTTTGCTATTGATTGAAGTCGTACAGTAAAAACTTGAATTCCACACACTTTAAAAAAGGGTGTGATCATGTTGTAAAAAGTAGTGAGACTTAATTTCTCAGGTTCTAATCCTGCCGACATGGAAATCATCAGAAGCTTTGCCATTAATTCAGGATCAGTGATTTATTGTATTTGTATAATGCAAGATCTACACAAAAGGTTTAGTAATTTCAATTACAGCTGAAAGAAATTGTGAAAAGTGAGAATCAGAAATAAGCAAATAGTGGGGGATTTTTATGTACTGTGGGAAATGTTTCAGCTCAGGAATACAGAGAATTTCTAGGAACTTCTGACCTAAGCATGACATGCAGTTTTGAAGCTTTTCCTGAGTAAGGAATATATTAATACTGCCTGTCTATAAAGCAGATTTAATTGCAAAGTATAATTTGAAAAGAAATAGAAACAACAAATGCAAACTATATATTATTGTACTATATATAATTATATGATATGTTCTTTACGGAAAAAAGTCAGTCACCAGATGCATGTGAGTCACCAATGTGGTGTGGCCATGACAAAGCCAAATGTGATCCTAGGATATATTAGAAGTATTTCTAGCAAAGATAAGGAAGTATTAGTGCCATTCAGCACTACTCTGGTGAGACGTTATCTGGAATATTGTGTACAATTCTGCTTACCTGTGATCAAGAAAGATGCTGAGCTGGAACAGGTGTACAGAAGGACTGCCAGGATGAGCAAGAGAATGGAAAGCCTGTCTTACAAGATGAAGTTAAAAGAACTTGGTTTATTTAGCCTAGGAAAATTAGGGGTGAGAAGGGATACAGCTTCTTTCAATAAATATATTAGAAAGCAAAATACCAGGGCAGGGAAAGAACTATTGAAGCTAGGTGACAATATTGACCAAAGAACAGGTGGGTATAAACTGTCCATGAACAGACTTCATCTGGAAAACAGAGAAAGGTTTCTAACCGATGTGGTTCTGCAATATCTTTCCCATTAAGAGTAATGGGGCAAATCACCAACTAGTTTTTAGATCTCTGATTCTCAACCAGGGTGCCACATGGGGTGCCCCTGGGATGCCTTGAGATCCTTTCAAGGATGCTACAGGGTGCCGTACCATGTTAGCACTGTAGGTGTGCAAAAATGATTCACAAGGTAAACCCAGAAATTTCAGAAAGGAATCCATGTTAAAAACACCCTGACCTGCCATGGTCTTTCTGAGTTCTTTGCGACAGAAGAATTGCTTCATTATTTTTCTGTAGTCAAAAAACAAGCAAAAACAAAGAGTCGACATTTTGCAAGGACCGTTTCGAGTCCCGTGACAGGAGTCCTGAGTATATCAAGGGGTGCTTTGCCTCTCAAAATGTTGAGAACCACTGTTTTAGATGGTGCTTGATTAATTTATGAAAGATTATGGGTGCCTGCAAGAGCGTAAGACTGGACTCAAGCAATCAAGAGATCCTTTCCAATTCTGTGTTCCTAACTGTAATGTATGCTCTTTTAACATATGTGCAATAGACACAGGGTACAAGAGTTTACATGCACTGAAAACTGAGCTGAGAGTATGAAGTTCCTAACTCTTAAGAGAACACCCTTGCTCTTTATAAAATGAATCCCACATGCCTGTTTTGCAGCTGTGGAATTTAGTTGATCATATAAGGTGAAATTCAGCCCAAGTTCTCAAATAGGACTCATATGCAACTGAAGTGATACACTGGCCTGGAGCTGACCCTCAGAGTGGTGAATTTTACTCATAGTTCCAAATTCACCCTAATAGAATTCCACTGCATCAGTGATTTTGCCAGGAATAAATTGTGCTCTTCTCAAAGGCAAAGAAGATTATCCATTGATTTTAATGGGAATGTGATCAAATATGCAAATATATCTACTACCCATAACCATAATGTGTATATAACTGTCAATCAATTAAACAAGATGTAATATTCTCTCACATTCTTCTGTTTCTCGGAGTAAAACTTGCATGCTTAGTGGGGGGTGAAGGGGGTTGGTGTCAGTATATGTGTCCATGTGTAAAGAATTTATTTTTGGATGGCTGTGGCTGAAGAAATTATTTCCTATTTAGTTCCAGCAGAATGTAGAGCAGGGTGACAACTTAAAAACTATCCAGTTCATAAAGCCATGAGCTTTCATAGGCAACAACCTACCTCATCAGTGCTATGACAGTTTCATAGTGTCTGACAAAGTAGGTTGTTACCTGTGTAAGCTTCCTGAACCAGTTAGTCCCTAAGAGCATTTTTACATGTGCCCCTGACCTAGTGCCCGGCGCTTTTAGTTAGCGAGCTGCTCTAATTAAAAGCACCCAGCACTGCATTGGGAGCACATGTATCAGCGGCGCAGTGTGCCTCCGTGCTGAGAAAATGGCAGCGGTGCACTTTAAACTAAAGCGCATTGAACACATTTTAGTTCAAAGTGCACCATTGCCATTTTCTCAGTGTGGAGCCTTGCTGTGCCACTGATACACGTGGCACACAAGTCTGCCAGAGTGCATCAATTTACATGTTCCAGCAGACTTGATTAATCGAGTCTGCTCCAACACACTGGATTTCCAGCACATTGAAGGAGGCTCCTTGCATGTAAGTGCCCTTAAAGTGCCACCCTGTCCTGTGTTCTGCTTGACTTCAGACTGACACAGCTGACTGCTGCTTTTCTCCTAATTTTTAAGCATCATAGCCTCTTCTCATTCTTACCTGATGCAAACATTTTTGAAAAAACTTCTGGTGGATGGTGTGAGGCAGGGAAGAGATGCTGCCAGCTTTCACACTTCTTTTCCGCACCCAAACTAATAGTGTTTTTATGTAGTGCTGAAATAAAGAGTTGACCAGTTGGGAACATTATGCCAGAAAAATCATTAAATAGAGCTTTCCATGCTGTAAACTCCCACCTGGTAATTTAATTTGGGATTAGTATAGTAATGCTTTTTTGATTTTTCTCTTTCCCCTCTGCAGGATTTTATACTATATCAGCTTTAATCCAGCAAACCACAACTGAAGTATGAGCTCATAATTATTAAGAATTATTACACGTGACACTAATTTGTTCTCCTATATTTATGTTGCTTACCCTTAAATGCCCTTTGATTTCCAAATACTTTATACTATTTTGATCTATGGCTTTCTGGCTTTTTAATTTGTTTTTGTTTTTGCTTTTCCCATATTGTTTTTCTTGTTATTTATGTTAAAATTCCTGAAAGTGAACCCCAACTTCAAGGAATAAATGTGAACTTCTACTGGGCTAAAGACAGAGTTAGTCAATGCCCTAAGCTTCATGTTCTACTATCTATTCTTTTCCTTATCCCCTCTCCAATCACCAAGATAGTCTTTCTAGGTGTTACATTTTATATGATCCTTTGTTCTAATCTGTGCTGTTCAGCAAAGAACTGGCCCAATATTTTAATATCAGGAATGAATATGTGCTCCTGTTGTAAGATTCTCGAATGCTAAATATTTCTGAGTCTACTTAAAAAAATTCAGGATGGAATACTGCTTCCCTTTGTGCACCTGTATGGTAGTTTTTTGGACATAAATGAAGGTAGCAATTCAACTTCCCATGCATTGTGGACATATAAACAGGTGCAGTAGGCTGTGCATTGGCTAGGTGGTTACAGAGCTACATACACATGCCTATTGTAGATACATACCTGTGCTTAAGTCCCCAACACACAGCCAGCCAGAAACCCACAAATAATGGATATTAGAGTGAGGCAAAGGTCCCTACTTTATTTTAGCCCCCATAACTGAATGATTAGGGCACTTCTCCAGGAAGCTAGATAATTAGGCTGTAGACCCTCATTCACTTAGAAGTTTATGCAGGCATAATGCTGATTTTACATTTAGATTCTTTTCTGTTTTGCTGTGCAGAAGTAGGAATCCCATATACATATTTTGATAGACACTGGAAAATGAGGAACTTGCACTTAATATTTATCTTTAAAATCATGATGGATTGAAAAATACAAAATTGGTAAATTATTTTAACTAGCCATGCTGTCCAGCCTTGAGATTTCCTTCAGGTACCCTGTCACCTGCTGACTTCCCTGCTGGCTCTGTTCCAAAGCAGGACCTGCCTCTGGGTAGCTAGACATGCATCAGAACATGGCTGAGAGAACAAGGCTGGGATACAGCCAGCTGAATGGTTTGAGCTGTTGTGAAGCTGTTTGAACAAGTTGTATGATATTCTGTCACTCCAGACATTCTGGGTTTTTAAAACAGAGAGATGTTTGTGACATTGTGCATGTTTACATGGACAAACATCCAAGAAAAACTTCAGCAATGAAGCGAAAAATTACAAAGTAATGCTCTCAGTTGGCAATCTTACACCTGACTCAAGGGGTAGCATGCGTGAAGCAGTTATGCTGTGTTTCACTGACGTATTTGCTAGCCCGGTCAGGATGTAACCTGTTCACATGGCAACTGAGTGTTCATTTTTCATAGCAATGCCATGGTCATTGCCAAAGTGGGGATGGCTTTTCATTTTAAATAACTTTATAAAGAATCCAAATTTGAAATGCATAGTTTTTGTTTTTTTATCTGCCAGGCTTAATCTTATGTCAGTTTTATCTTGTTACACATTCTATATCACTAATGTGAGATATATGTAGCCCTTATAGTGGTCCTCTATACAGGAGAGAATTTTGCTTTGTGTGAAAACATCACATGCCCTCTTAGGCCTAGCATGGTGAAGGCACTCGAGGCCATGATGTGGCTAGGATCATATACAGCCACATTTGACTCCCTAGCCTGAAAAATTAGATATCCATTTAGAGTTGAGGAAGCAGGAAGGAGGGAAGCCTTCAGCATTCATATCTAGAGCGCAGCTTGAGTTCACATCTCTGAAGCCATAGCATGACACCTTAACCACCGACACTGTACCCCAGCCAGACACTCAGTAGCTAGAAATGCAATACACAATGGTGTGAAAGACATGTCTAAACATAGCTGGTCAAAAATTTTCCATGAGAAACGAAAACATCAAGGCTTCTGCTTTCTGTGAGAAAGTTTGACTTCTCATAAAACTGTGATTCTCAACCAGGGTGCCCCGGCTCCCTGGGATACTTTGAGATCCTTTCAGGGGTTCCACAAGGCACCACTCCATGTTAGCACTGTAGGGGTGCATCTAGATGAGCATGCATGTTTGTCTTCCCAGGAACAAGTAGCAGCAACATGCCTTGTGCTGCTGCTACTTGTCCTCCGGGAACTCCTTTACCACACGTTTTCCAGTGTGCACCAGGTTACCCCAGATAGGGTAGGGGAGGCTGGGGCCAGCAAGTGTGCTGGCTCTGACAGCCTTACCTGGGAGCCTGGGGGCCTTCTGGGGCTGCAGCTGTGGCAGAAAGCCTGGCCAGCAGCCGGAGCATAGCTCCAACAGTCCAGGCTCCAGTTTTGGGTGGCATGTGCTGCTGCCACGTGCACCACCCCACTTTTTTTTTGGCATGGGTTTTTTTACCCCAGCATCTCCCAGGATCAAGAAAATGCACCCAGCTGCAAGGTAGCAGTGCAGGGAAAGTTTGCATGTGTGGTGTGTGGTACCATAGATGGGTCTGAGTGGCCTAAGATGTACAAACAAGATTCACAAAATGAGCCCACAGATTTCAAATAGGAATTCATAGCATTAAAAATATTCAGAGTTGTTGTGGTCTTTCTGAGTTCTTTGTAAGAGAAGAATTGTACTAGTATTTTCTGTAGTAAAAAATGAGTGAAGAGCTGGCATTTTCCAAGGGCTGCCTTGAGTTAATTGAGGTGTACTTCAAGCCAAACAAGGGGTGCCTTGAGTCTAAGAAGGTTGAGACCCCCTGTCATAAAGTGGTGAACACCAGAAATATGAAAAACAAGTGGGTGCATCATAGGATACATCATTTTCCCCAGCACTATTTTTCTTAGCTGGAAGTGCCATTATTTTGATGCAAGGCAGAAATAAGCTCACTGGCATGAACTAGGGACACCATGTCAAAATGGATTTGCAGTCTTAAATTTGAGTGCCTATGGTTTTGTGGCTTTAGTTCAGACCATTAATGTTGTTTACATTTAATTTTGGTTTGTTTAAATTTTTCTTTTCTTTAATACAGTATGTTTTTAAAGCTCCTGTAGACATGATACTTTCTCTCAAATCCAGGGTTAATTTGGGAGGAGATTTTTGTTTGAAAATCACTTTTCATAGTACACTGAAGTTGTAATATAATCTACTGGCTTAAACGTGTGTGCAGATATAGTAAAACCATGTGCTAAAATCCCAGAAGTAACCCTTTGAATTCTCCCTTAATATTTTAATTTAATTCTTCATTTCTAAATATTGCCCTAGAGCCAGATGCTGCTCTCAGTTACACCAGAAGAAATCCGGAGTAACTTGTTAACATCACTGGAATTACTCTAGATTTATGTTGCTGTAGACAAGAGAAGAATTTCACTCAGTATTTTTGCCCTTCCTGACTATTCCATAGTGCTCTTGAAGGCTGTCACTAGACTGTTGCATCCTGATGTGGCATCACGTTAGCAGGAAAGAAGTATTGTATAACACTTCTCAAGAAAGATCAATATTTCTCTTTAGGCAGAAGTAGCTTCACTGGCACCACAAATGTTTAGTTTTTAGTATGAGGGTTCAGTTGAAGTCTTATAAAGAGGGATTCAGTCTATTAAAATATCTATATATGCTACTTCCTCTCACAGATTAGATTCTGGATTCTCAATTTGGACATTTAAGGGTAGGGAAAGGAACATGTTCTGATCAGGGCCTAAAAACTCTAGGTCTCATTTAATTATCACAATAATTCAGGGAATACTATTTAAATCATGCTAAGGACATTAATATCTGTGATTTACTTGAGACTTCCTTTGAAGACATCTTGATTTATAAAAAATAGTATGGAAAACTATTGCTTCAAAACTCTTTTACAGAACATAGTGTTTACTTTTTAGGCAGTATGCTGGTGAATCTGTCCACATGCATAATTTTGTTCCAGTGGTGACATGTAGAGGGTACATGGGGGTGCACATGCACCCCTGAGAGCTCTGGTGCACCCCCTGACAGACCATGCTCCCCTCTTAGGCAACAGGCAGGGGGGGCACGCGGGAGCACTAGTGTCCGCCCTGTGAGCACCAGCAGGGGTGTGGGAACGCCGAATGAAGTGCTGCAGCCACTTCTGGGAGCACCGGGGCCACTTCCCGGTCAGTGCAGTCGGCTGCAGGGGGAGCTCCCCCCAGTTGGTGAGATTGGCCCTCCCCCAGTCACTGACTGGTCGCTGGGGGGCATGTGCCGCCCCTGACTAAGGTGGCACCAGTTGCCCATCTTTTGTTCCAAAGATTATTAGTGGTTCATCTTAATCCTATCTGGGCTGTGGCTCTGGTATCTGAAGAGTTAATATCTCTCTATATGCTCATTGATTAAATCTATTTAAGTCATGCTGTTTGTTTCATGTTAGCTTGTTATTTAACAAAGCGAAAGTGACTCTAATGGCTTAATTTTCTTAACATTTTAATGGTTTAATTTACTTAACATTTTTCCTTGTCTCTGTGGTACTAATGAGATATTTCAAGCTTGAACAGCTTACACTGCTTAAAAATACCTCATGATTTCAGTTTTGTAGAAATGCCATATAGAGAAGTACAGCTTATTTTTCATTGTTGAGCGTGCGTTTTTTTTCCAGTAGAAAAAAAAATCAGAGATGCACAAAAGCAGCTGATACAAGATCCTCAGTCAAAGAACCTTCATGTAGAATCATTGAACATCTCACGTTGTGTTTCTGTTGGGTAGGAGCAAGGGCACAGTACAAATGAGATGAGAGTTTAAGTGAATTTCTTTCTGAGGTATTTTCCATCACACCATTTTAGTCACCCCAGCTTGGGACTGTGATTTCATCACTGTTCAGAAGGTATTAGGACCTGATTCTTGGACAAAATTCTAAGGTACCTTGTCTACTGAACATTTCTTCCTGTACTTTCATAGGGATGAGTTTGTCTTTACTTCCTCTCAGTGCAGTGGGATGCCAGCATGGAGAAGCAACTGATCTTATCTTAATACAGATTCTGCAATGTTCTGTAACGTAAAACTATTCCTATTTTAAAGGTATTAAGTAATTAAATATTTCTGAGTGCAATACTGAATATTACTGTATTCCCATGAACCTCAGATTTTTAGGACAGTTGCTCAATTCTCCCTCCATTGAATTGTGAATTTAGGAGGATTATATTTTTATGTTGTAACAGACTTCTTCACTGGAATGATCCACCATTTAAAATATCCCTTTGTCACTGACTCTTGCGCTCAGAGCAGCCCAGTGCTGAAGTCCACAGCAAAGCAACCATTGAAATTGATCCTTGTTTTTTTCAAGCTCTCTAGCTACTTTGCTAGTCAGAGGAGAAGAGACATTTTGCAAAACTGGTAAAGGCTCTGTGAAACCAGGCCACTGAATCCATGTATGCAGGATTTAGTGATATGAAGCGACAACGCTTTAAAGAACCTTCATTGTGCATCAAAACCTTTTTGAACATATTTAAAACTGGTTATACAAATCAAGAGGCCAAATACAATAGGGGCAGGAGGCATGAGATACATGATTTATATGCAGAGGCAAATGGGGCTGTGGGGAGAGTTCTGAATGCATCAAATGTAATTATATGCATACAGTGGGCAAGATGAGGGGAGACTACGCAGAGCCTTTATATGGATGATATGAGTACTGGTTCAGTACAGCTCCATAAACCCTATCAGGGATGGCTATTTGGAAGAACCCTGGAAGTAGGCTTTGGCAGAAATGTAGCTGAGGCTAAATCCAAGACAACATGGATTTGTTTGTCCCAAGACTTCCTAGAGAATGAGGGACTGTAGCAGTAGTGGGTAAGATTAGCTATTCCTGGTGCCCCAACAGTAGCTAGAGAACAATTGAACCTGTGGAAAGGATTCTATCCCTGCTAGTTTACAGGCATGCTGGGAAGAGGAGATGGCTTGAAACTGCTTGAAAGTTGTAATCCCACTGGCCAACAAATATTGTGTAATAGTACCTCTCAGTACCCAGTTCAAGAAGGAGTAAGTTAAAAAAAAGCAAATATAATGGCAAAGGGGGGCAGAAAGAAGCATTGCTATTCTTCTGAATTTTTTTTTCTTTGTATATTAAATAGGGGTTGGGCAATTTTGGTAAGGCTCTGAAATCCTTGTTCACTATTCTCTTTTTCTTGGATGTCCTGTTCTGACCTTCTTACTCAGCATTGATCTGGACTCAACCCTCAAGAATGCTTTACTTCAGCCTCCATTACATTCACTTCTTTTTTTTTTAAATGTACCCAACTCAACAGCCATTTAATGCTTTCAATTTAGTGAGAGTTTGTTAAATAAAACAAAGGGAAATTTACAGTAAAAGCAATTCAGTTACCAGTAAAGCACTACTGGAGCTCAGAGCTTAGCCAAAACTAGTAAAATAGAAACACTGGCTAATTAAAGGTGATGCTTCTGGCTCCGTAATAGCATTCCATTTACCACTCTGTTAATATTAACTGTAATTTTATGTATATTTAAAGGGCTGAATTGGAACAATAAACACTGACTGCATTTTTTCAATTCAATTAAATTTGGATGGAGTGAAGCAGAAGCTTTTAAATTCTCTTTTCCCACCTGTTCCATCCCTCCTTCCCTTTTTCCAACTAAGTCACTTTCTAAATAGAGCAGTCTTTCCAAGTGTACTGTTCTGGCCCATGGCTACTCTGTCTGTTCTGTATAACTAAAACATTTGCAGAGAAGTGGCATCTCAAATGGATGAGTGCTGTGAGGCAGGAAACTCTTTCAGTCATTTATTTGTCCTTGGAACAAGATCGTCTTGCTGTACCGTCTCCTGGACAGTAGACAGTACCTCTGCAGTTATGCCTCCCACCAGCATATCTCTCAGTTCCTGCCAAATGACATTCTGGTTGCATTTTTGGCATGCTGGCCAAACTATGGTTAACTGAGAAAGTGGTTTTCTCCAGAAACATTACTGGAGAAATCCAACTGTATGTTAACGAACCTCTGTTAAAATTAATGAAGCAATGGTGATTTATATCAATACAGGATCCGGATGGAGACAGAAATCCTGGCCACACTGAAGTTAATGAAAATTTTGCTATTGACTTCAGTGAGGCCGAGATCAAACCAAATGAAGTCCATTATGCTATGAAACCAAAACAGAATGAAAAGAAGAGGTAACTAGGAAAGTAAACAAGCTGCAAAATGTTAGTTCTTCTCCCTGGACGCAATGCATTAAGCCTACCAACTTGAAATGAATACCGAAACAGATTTCTTGATGTTAGTTGCGAAAGCTCTTTAAAAAATGGGTCACTTTTAAAATTCTTTCTTTAAAATGAAAAAATGGTGTTTTTAACAAGGTCTGTTATTTTTTCCTTTCTATTCAGTACTTGTCTATATACCTAGAACATAATCATATTTGGGCAAGCTGTGTTTAACTGCAACATTGGACTGAGCTCTGCTGTCAACACCTATACAAACAGGGAATTTCTAAATGAGACAACTGCATAAAAATAGCACCTCATTCTTGCAAGGGCAGGGTGAGTTCTGTGAGGCATTTTAAAATCATGGCAAATCAATAGACAACAACTGGATGGAGCAGGCAACTTTGTACGCTGTAACATATTTTTATCATCTTAGTCAACCTGAAAAAGGTATGAACATCCCTTTTTCTTTTGTAATCATCTAGCAACTGGTAATAAAAATTGAATACCCATTTCTGGTGGTGTATAAGAGAAAGAGAGAGATCCACACCTATCCACACTAATTAAAAATGGATAAAAGTCACTTTTGATCTGTTTAATGGGTGAGCTGCACAAGTGGGGATCACCAGCACTGCTTTCTGTTTTATTCCACAAGCAATGAGTCACAGCTTGGTGCTGCTCCTACCAGGGCCCATGGCTTTCAAAAGGTGTGGAATTGAACCCAACACCTCTTCTTGCAGAGCATTCAGAGGAGAAGTAATTCCGGTGACCCTGAGGACATTAGATTCTGCCTGAAATATACTAGTGTATATGTTGTGATATAAAAAGATATTTCTCAGACTAGTAGGATAGTAGTTCTCAACCAGCGTATTATGGCACCTGGGAGATACCGTGGGGTGCAATGCAATATTAGCACCGTTAGGTGTGAGACTACCTAGACAGGCTTCTCAAAATAAACACAGATATTTTGAATAGGAATCCATAGTGTCAAACACATTTCTTAACTGTTGTGGTCTTTCTGAGTTCTTTGCAACAGAATTGCTGTTATGTTTCCAAGGTCAAAAAAATGAGTGAAAGCTTAGAGTTTGCATGCTCCCAAGGGGTGCCTTGAGTCTAAAAAGGTTGAGAACCAGTGTACTAGAAGCATGAAAAGGGAAAGCAAATGAATAATGACCTCAACATGTGATTTAGTCTAATGAAATCTTGAATTTCACTCTCACTAAGCCAGCATTTCGTGTTGAAAACTTGGCACTGCTTGATGATAGCAAGCCCTGAGCCACTGTGTATGTAGAAATTCTCTCAGCTCTGAGAAATTCCTGTTGGTTGGCATTCAGCTGCTGAAAAGCATATATCGCTACCTGGGCACATCTACATGTTAGGGCTGTGCGAAGCTTTGGGTGCTTATTCAATTCAGAGGAGATTTGGCCCGATTTGGTGTGCAGAGCCCCCCATGCAGCGTGGGGCAGTGGGGGAGGGGGGCAGTGGGGATTGCCCCCCCGCCCCAGAAGCACCCAGTGAGCTGGGGCTTTTTTTTTCTAAAGAGCCGGGAGTTGGGGTGGGCAGGGCAGCCATTGCCAGGCTGGCTGGGATGGGCCTGGCTGATTCAGAGATTCGGCAGAATCTCTGAATCAGATTCAGCTGAATTGATTCTGGACAGTGTTTCGAATCACCAGATCAAATCACTGTCCCCTGAATTGGCCAAATCTGAATCCAAAGCAAATTCCAGCTGCTTCACACAGGCCTACTACACATGCATTAACACACTTTAGTTAATACGTGTTAAATCTAGTACCTCCATTGTGAGGTACTAGGAAAATGCACATTAGCCCATCTTAATGTGCATTAACTACAGAGCATGGGGCACTTTTACACAATTAGAACTGCTCTAATTAAAGTGCCACCGCATCTCCTGTATCAGTGTCCCTACACTTAAAAATGGCATCAGGGACATTTGAAATAAAGCTCATTTTAGTTCAAGTGCCCCCATTGCCATTTTTAAGCATGGTGATGCTGATGCATGAGATACAAGAGGCTGCTGCAGTGTGGCAATTGCCATGTTCCAGCAGGCCTGATTTATTAAGTTTGCTTCAATGTGCTGGAATTCTAGCATGTTGGAGCAGCCTCCACACTCACGTATAGGTGCCCATACTTTTTAAGTGATGCCTAATGCACATTAGCCAATTTTAACATGCATGAACTAAATAGCACTTTTTTTTCAATGATGTTTTAATGCTCATTAAAATAGGCTAATGTGCATTAAAGCACATGTGTAGATGCAGCCACTGGGGATGAACAGAGAAGCTTTAGAATTCAGGTCAATGATCTCGTCATTTGTTCTGAATGTTAAATTTATCATTATCAGTTTGTTTGTAGGACAGAAAAGAAAAAGGAGTCAGAGAACTTGTGCAAAATGTTTCTGTAAGGGAATCTAAATACGAATAAGGCATCCAAGGGAGTGGGTAAAAAGATTTGTGCTAAGCAGTTTGTCTTTTAAGAAGTACACAGGAGAGGACATCTGTGGCTGCTAGGAAAATCAAGATCACTTTTTTCTTTTAGTAGAGATCTATAATTTAAGGTACCATGAAACCTTTTAAAATGCCTGCCTGTAAATACATGACTGTAGATACTGAGGCCTTGTCTGTGCTGGGCATAAAATCCTAATGTAATCAGAATGAACCTTTGATCTTATTGGAACCCAAAGGAGATTAAAATACTTCCTTTCACTGAACAAACTTTGACACTCTCCCCCTTAAGCTATTAAGCTTCAAGAAAAGCATAAAAAATGTTGAAATTTCTGCTACAGTGCAAATGTGGGAAAGATGTCTCATAATAACAAGGGGTGACTGGACTGGAGTTTGTGGGTGAGGTGTAGAAAAAACAACAGAGAAAGTAGGAAAGGTAAAGAAGTCTAAGTTGAATACTCATGGCCAAAATCACTACAGTGATTATTATCTCCGTCTGTGGGAAGCCAGGAAAAGCTGTTTTGACCAAAAGGAAGACAAACATTTTAATCAGCCAGAGCTGAAATTGTCATGAAAAATGCCACCTAAAGTTTGCTGCAGAAGTTACCCGGAGTTGCACAGTCAGATGTTATTATACTTTAAGATGATTGGGGCTTCTTTTAGTATATCTGCAAGGTCATTTTAATATACTGCTTAACAAAAATTCATTGCTTTGTTAGTTCATTCTTTCTAAACCTAAAGTTTTCATACTTTGATATGAAATTCCCCTTCTATTAGCCTATAAAAAGCCATTATCCTCTACCTAATCTATGGGCAGGGGAAAATATTTGAATTTGGGAATAAATGGATTATTTTTAAGAGAGGGGGTGCTATAAATTTAAGCTTGCATCTAGGTGCCTATATCACTGTCCCCATTTTCAGACATGCTGACTCTCTTTAGTTCTGAGTAGACTAGGGGTGGGTTTGTGAGGGAGGAAACCAGGTAGAAGACCAGAGATCCAGAGATTCCAACAGCTGCATTACTACAGAGTGTCCACATCTACATGAGACACTGGCTGAGCAGTTGTCACTGTACAGTCATTTAGTACTTGCATATACAGGTATAGTGACAGAGCATGGAGAGATTGATTATAGTTAACTGGGACCTAGACTAGTTTAGGGATTTTCGGATAATAACCAGTATGTTTAATTTCTCTAGAAAGTGAGAGCCAGGGCAGAGAGCAAAGCATAGGTTTAACAGGTTCTCACCATGGTTGGCCATATTCAGGCAATCATTCATATCAACTAAAATTTCCACATGGAGCTGAAATGTAGTTGCAGGTAGTGTTCGTCCAGCCATATGGTGACAAATGTATGGTTGACCATGCAAGGTCTGCATCTGTACAGGATGTGCAGTCCTTTGGACAACCAAAGAAATAAGAAGGCACGTCGAGTCACTATTGGAAATTTGATATTTGAGAAGGGTTTAGGAAGACTCTGTTGTTATTTTATCATCATTATTACTATTGTTACTATTATTGTTGTTATTTTGTTATATTAATTATTGTTGTTATTTTTTTATGTTACACTAGGGAATCCTAGGGAATCCAATCACTGTTAGACTTTCACAATTTCCCTCAGTGATTTCAAATAGATGATTTTATTCCTCTTGTTCAGTATACTCTATAGGACTCCACAATTGAGAGCCCTAGAGGAGGAAGATCATTTGCTCAAGACAAACATCTGGGAACTCTCTGAAAGGATACAGAATTGTTCACAGAAGACTATTTTATATCTCTGCAGGAGTGTTACTGTTAATAGATTCCCAATGTTCATGTATGGCAGGAATCCATGGATAAGTCAGAAGAAATAAATTATTCCATGAATTATACCCTTTTCCATTTAGGAAATTCTTGAATTTGTTCATTTGCTAGAAATTTCTCCCATTGAAAGTTCCTGATCTGCAAGTCATCCATAAGCAGCTCATTATGAATATTTGCACATCAAAATTCATGACTCGTTGATCCTTGATTCTGCAAGTGCCTACACACATGCTTAAATTTATTGCTGTGAAAAGTCCCACTAAGATGCATATGACTTTTACACATGGCTTGGGTATGAGTATGTAAGCAGCTTTGTTACACAGAGCCTGATTTTTCATGAGTACGCTATGGTTATTAACTGCCATGTGAGATACAGGTGTTCAGCACCTGTGAATAGTTAGGCTTACTTAGTTACATGATATTAATTTCACTCCCTGATTGGTGACTAATATAACCAGCCAAAAGCAGTCTGAATTATTTGTTTGACTGCGTAATTCATGTTTGCTGGTTATTTGCAATTTGAAATTAGCTTTTGGCAAATATTCAATTGAAAAGCAAATGCTGTTAAATTAAATTTGTTTAAAATTTGCAAAGGAAATTCACAGGGCTTATTTACTTATGTATTTATTTGTATAGGGCCAATTATGCAGTAATTTGTATTGAGGGGGAAAGTACCAGTGAATATACTACTTCTAGATTTTAAAGCAGTTTACAGTTATGCTTAGGAATAGGACCTGGATCTGAGCAAATTTGTTTACAGGTAATAAGACCTTAGAAATATTTGACCAAAACTTTAACTCAAACCTTGACTATTATTTATGTTTTTATATTTATATATATCATACAGTGGAGGCAATATGAATGAAATAAATTGTGGAGTCACGATAAACTGCATTTGCCAAACAGGTTTGACTGTCTCACTTGCACTTTGCTGGTTATTAACCTATATCACCCTGAAATGATTACAATATTTGTATCCATTTTTAATTAGTGTGGATAGGTGTGGATCTCTCTCCTTCTCTTATACACCACCAGAAATGGGAATTCAATTTTTGTTATCAGTTGCTAGATGATTACAAAAGAAAGAGATTTTCATACCTTTTTCAGGTTGACTAAGATAATAAAAATATGTTACAGCATACAAGGTTGCCTATTTCATCCAGTTGTTGTCTGTTGATTTGCCATGATTTTAAAATGCCTCACAGAACTCACCCTGCCCTTGCAAGAATGAGATGCTGTATTTATGCAGTTGTCAAATTTAGAAATTCCCTGTTTGTATAGGTGTTGACAGCAGAGCTCATTCCAAAGATTGAATCGATTCAGCCTGGGGCTTTTTGACAGGAACTTAACAGAATTGACTTTAATGAAAAAAAACAAGCCTCTTCCCATAACTTTCTTCTTCCCTACTCACAAAATATGATCTGTAATTGAGAAGAGAAAATAGTGGATCCTGCAAGGATCCAGAGGGGGTACAGTGATGCAGTCACACCCCACTTTCTGACCATGCAACAGAAGCAGCAGCACAGAGCTTTTTTAAGTCTTGAAGAAGGTAAGTATTTACCTCTCCCTTCTCCTCCCTGCTGAGAGGCACATCCCCTCCTCATACCCTCCTCTTCCATTCCTTCTTTTCTTGCCTGCCAGTGTCCCTTGGGGGTAAGGGAGCTCCTGTCCTGCTTCAAGATGGCAGAAGTGCTGAGAGGGCAGGTTGCCCTTCCCTGCCTGCTCCCCTCAGGTGTTCCCTGCCAGCCCAGATGCAGCCAAAGGAAAGGGGAACCCACATGCCTGCTGTTGCCATCCTGACCTGAGCTCAGTATCCATGCAGCCTGGCTGGAGCGGAACAGGAACTCCCCTTACCCCCCGGGACAGCATGGACAGTGGGGATACCAACAGCAGCAAGCACAGGAAGAGGGAATGGGAAGGGAGAAGCAGGGAGGGGAGGGGACATGAAATTAAATAGCCATTTTAGGTTAGTTTTACAGCCATCTTGCATTTATTAGCTGTATGTTTCTCTGCTCTGCACAACAGAACTCACAGCAATTATAAATGAATAAACAAGCAGTTGGCAGGACAAATAAATGAGCCTAATAAACCAGTTTAACACTCTCTAAAACATTTATGTGAGATTTTTTGTTTCTTGAAAAGCATGTGGCATGTCTAGTGTGTGTAAGGATTTTGTGTGGTATAAAGTTTTATTAGCATTTTTGGGGATAACCTGCACATGTAATTTCATTATTCGTGAGTATTGTAGGAATGATACAACTGAAAGCTTTGTACCACATGCTACACTCCATTGTGTATGTGTGTGTATGTTCATATGGATTTATAATCATGTAGACACAAACATAAAGTCACACGTGCACAGCCTGTTGTACGTTTAAACTCATGCCCATATGGAAAGACCCTCAAATTCTTAAACCTATTCTTATAATCCACCAATTGAAAGCCTCTCAAAACAGAACTGCATTAGACTGAATTCATTTGGCCCTATGAGTTTATGTACTGTATGCTGTTCTTTTTCTTTATCAAAGATTATTGTGACATGTTTTACAGAAACAATCCACAGACTGTTTAACCATGCTTAAGTTAATGAAAGTTGATTGTAACTAGCCAGATTTATAGTAACAGTGGTTTTGCTATCAGAAATTTTCCCTTGTCAAGCTTTATTTTGTAAAAAGAAAAAAGAAAATAGCTCCTCTAACTTTACATAATATAATCCAGATGATAAAAATGTATATATGCTTAACAGCGGCTTTGTACTGAACTCAAGAGATACTGGCCTACTGGTTTGCATGGTAGTTATTTGCCCTGAACAAATTTACCTTATTTTATATAATCCATAAAAAGTACAAACCAAATTCTGTTTTCACTTATACTGTTTTGAATTAAGAGTAACTCCATTGTAGGTGGTGAAGTTAATCGGGATTTACACTAGTATAACTGACAGCAGAAATTTGGCCAGTAAATGCATTAATCAGCACAAAGAGCCAGGAAGAAACAGAAAAAAACTTTGTTTTATCTATTAATATCCTCATCTGTTGTACATTCTACTTATTCAGAGAAGATCTGGGATAAATAGGACCTGTTTGTGCACATTCAATGTCAGCATTTGGCTAAGGAAGTCAAGAATTTAAAGTTACAAAATAAACAAGGGGCACTTTTGCATGTGCTCTGACGTATTCTGATTAGTACGATTAATCAAGTCTGCTGGAGCATTCTCATCAGAATGCTCCAGTGTGCTGCTGTGTCTTGTGTATCCTGCATTTTAAAATGGTGGCAGGGGTGCTTTAACTAAAGCTCATCAAACGAGCTTTTGCCATTTTGCCCGGCTGCCATTTTGAAATGCAGGATGCTGAATACATGAGAGGCTGCAGGTGTTTTAATTAGAGCAACTCTAATTAAAATGCCTCCCCCCCGCACCCGGGAGCACATGCATAGGCATCCACTGTTTCTGAAATGCCACTAATATTCAGAAATGCAAAACTCTAAAATTCTTGTTTCAGAGATGATACCTTTTATTTGACCAACTAAGAAATCGCGAAAAAAAAATCTTTCTTTGCAATCTTTTGGGTTTATGTGCCCTTCCTCGGGCTTAGGAAAAATTAAAGATGGTACAAGCCCCCATGGGTAGAAAAATAAATTTCATTTTGTACAGAGGAAGCTGAAGATGGATGCCATATTTGGGGAAGTTATGATGTAATAAAGTTTAGAACACAGAGATTGGGGTTTCCAAGTTTTAACTACATTAATCTGGACTCCCTTGGTGGCTTCTGTACTTTATTCTAACAAAAAATAGCTTGAAAAGTCCCTGACACTGCAAAGTCTGTTTGGAGTGGGGTGTGTTTCTGTAAGCTATTCAGGACTTCAGTTCCAGGAGGGTCTGGTACCACCCAGTGCTTGTCCTAAATATGGCTGAGTTTAGCATGGGAATGAATGAGGCTAAACTGATCGAGAAAGAGGTGCTCTCTGTATCACCCTGGGGACCTCTGCCAATAGGACTGATGGGATTTTAAGCTGCTCCCCAACCTGGGAAGCTGTGGGAATCCCTTTGCTATTACAACTTTCCTATAGGCAAAGCTGAGTATGAATTGGAGCCCCTTGCTTTTTGCAGGGACTAATCTATCCAAATGCTGCTTATATTGCTCAGAATGCACCTTGTATGTAGATAATTTATTATTACATTCAGACATATTTAAACGTGAGGGTTAATTTAGCTTTCCAGCTATTACTGTCATGTTTCAACTTTGTCACAAGCCAGGGAAACCACTCTTGCAAAAAATACGAAGGATGTATTTTTTAAGGAATTTACATATACAGATTTAAGCCTTTTATTTGGTCAGCCATGGCACTTAATTAAGTAAGATGCTATCATAAGCATATCCCCCTTCTTGCTTATTTAATGAAATCAAAGTTTTCAGAACTGTTTGCACAAAGCATGTTTTAGTGTAATTAGAGTGTCAGTTGGGACCTTAGCGACTGAGATTATCTGAACTACATAAACAGCACCTAGGGAGAGCTGATGTTCTAGATGTCACTGACATTGCCTTATCAATTTGAACCAGAGTCATGCATTAGAATAATTAGCATTACATACACAACCTGATGTCAGATTGTGGAGGGGAGAGCTTGTAGTGTTGGGCTTGATCCAGCTCCCATTGAAGCCAAGATTAAGTCCCAAGGAAGTCAGCTTTCCCATTGTAATCAGCCTTTGTTCCTTTAATTCCTTCCTTCTCTTCAAGAAAATCTCATGTTGTCTCATTCTGGACAATAAAATGCTAATGTATTGAAAATTATTGGTGTACATTTCTGTTTCAGTAGTTTCCATTTTTCTGTCAGTAATTGTTATCCTTTGTTCTTTCTCACCTAGTTCTTCTCTTAAAAAAATCAGGAGCCATCAAATCCATATATCACATATTTAAGGGGCCAGTTCAGTACCTGGTAGCATGGTGCAGGTCTAACCTATGTGGATGCTTTAGAAAGGATTTACACATATTTCTTTGGCCAGGACTTTGTTGCATTAGCAGCATGGATATTGAGTATTCTCTTCAGTAAATGTATTGTCATTGTCATGAGGAAATGTTTAAATCTCTAGGGATTATATAGATTACTTGTTTCGAGTTCCCATAAGCATGGCTCTCTCCAAATACAGATTTTGACCCCAATATTAACAGTACTGTGAGAGTAAATCTGCTGGTTCAAGTCTTGTATTACAGAGACATACTGCTAATTTGACACCTGAATTTATTAGAAGATTAATGGATGTTACAGTGGCAGGGCATGTAAGGTCCAAAAGCCATATTTTCACTTTTAGCTCCCTTTATGGCTTGTTAAAAAAGTGCACCACTGTGGTGCTGGCCTTTCCAATGTCCATAAAAAATAGGACTTGCTGTTCATTTTGAGTTCTATTTACTTTTGAAGTCCATTAATTTCCCTGACACAGGCAGGTGGCTTAGTGAAACCAGGGTCACTTGGGAAGAAGTGTTCTGGGAGAATAAAAACTTGCTGCTTATTCTACAGTGAGACCTTGTTTTGTTGAATTCCTCAGCTGCTTCAGCTTTTGGCTGGGAGGCCTCGCTAAGCATTTGGGTGAATGCTTTATTGTTGCTCGCTCTCGTTCATCTCTAGCTGTGGGGTGTCTTGTGGGCATGCTTTGCTTAATAGTCACTTCATGTGGAAGGTTGGAGTGGGTAGAAGGAATGTGCATAGATGCACACTGGTTTGATTCTCTAAGGTCAGCTCATGCAACATCACCCCTGGAAATCAGAGAATAAACCTTCAGTGTATTTGAGAAGAGAGGCATGTATTTTTTTTCTTATCATAATACTGTCATCTGAATTGAGTCTATTAAATCTGAACTCAACATTCAAAAAGCTTTTCACATGAAGGCCAAACTTCCTGAAAAATGTGACTATTGGGCCTGACTCTATAAAGCTGGACAAGATCATGCAAAAGAATTGCTCTTATACATAGAAAACTATCGCACTGTACAGTTGGTAAGACACAGTAGATGCCTTTAATGCTCATGTTTTCTCTTCCAATATCAATGTATTTAATAGATGTGCAACCACATACAAATAGTAGAGAACCTAGACTACACCAAGACTTTAGCAAAAAGGAGGAAAATTCTGAAGGGGTGCAAATTCCTGTCATCTCCAGTACTTGTGTTTCTGAATATATCTAACTTAAATATTTTGGTAAATATTTTTTTATTATACTAAGCATTCATATTGTGCTTGGTACAGGCCAGCTCAAAGAAAACTTCTACTCCTAGCTCTTATATCTCAGACTTAGTCTGCGAATATCTTTATCTGCTCTTCGGCTCCCAGATTTTTCTGGAGCACTTTTTGCCAGTCATGTCAGATTTTGTGTTTGTCAGATCCAGACAAATGGGAATGAAGAGAACTCTATTTATGATTAAACCAACATTTTAGCTCTGTTTTTTAGGCATGAATGACTCCTTCATTAACTACTAACCACTCAAAATCATTCTCCATTATTGCCATTTCCTTTATAGTTAAATCAAGGAAAGCACTTTCACATAGCTGACATTGGGTAGTTCCATTAGATACCACTGTATTATCAACGGGTCTAGAGGCAAAACAGTAAAAAGTGTGTCACAAAGTTTTAGATTTATGCTTAAGGGAATATCTGTATCACGCAAGGTAGCCCCAAGCCAAGAAATGAGTCCAGGATGTAGATTTAGACCTTGGGTAAAGTAATTTAATCTTTTCCTGCCTCATTTGCCTTCTAGGGAGGTGCATCTACATGAAACACTGACTTTCAGTATCTGAATACTATTGCTCAGTAGTGTCTCATGGCAAAAACCGTGCTGAGATGCTACTGCACAGTAGTATTAGGCTACTGCACAACAGTGTCACAAAAAAGGTGTTTGCTGGTGCTACTGCGGAGTAACTCCAGTTACTGCACATTTATTTAGTACTTGCTTATACAAGTACTAAATATATGTACAACTACATGGTAGCATCTTGTGTAGATACATCCTGTATTATTGGCCTACTTTGCAAGAACTTAAGAAGTTCAAGTGATACTTGTAAGTGCTTTGAAATCCTTAGATAGAAGACAAAATATAAGGGTATCTGTCTTCTAACTGTTGGTAGGTCTATCCAGTACAAAGTTCAGAGTTTTCTGAGAGGGAGTGCTTACTGGCATGCAGACAGCAGCACACTGCTGCAGCCACTTTGCTTCTAGCTTGGAAGCTAGTACATGGAGAACTGGCACAATGTCATATTCAAGCACAGCACAGCACAGCCTCATGTGGTATTGGAAAGCACTGGACAACTTAGATTTGGAATCCTGGTCTCTTCCCTGTACTCACATCTCTGGATCATGCTGCCACTACTTCTATGCCACTAAAATATAGTGGCTTAGTAATTAAGCAAAGTGATTAAGCACATACATTGGGAATACTCATGTGCTAAAAGTTAAGCACATTCTGAGTTATATGTTGGATGAGAGGCCCTTTAATGTCAAGTTGGATAAAGTTAATGGAGTTGATGTTTGGAAATCACTTTCCCCGGAAATTTAATCCGAGGAATATTTTATCCTAAAATGAATTAAACTAAATAAAACTTCATATTTTAGTTAAAGGAAAACCTGCACTATGCAGTAGGCATGGAAACATCCCTACAACATTAAGGCTTGTCCAAGTGGATACCTGAGAACATACATTGCACATATATTTAATATTTCACTGGTTTTATCTCTTCTTTCTGTCTGCTTTCCCCCCTAGTTTCCCTCTATATGTTTTTGTTTTTGCTTCATTTCTACCCCATCTTTCTCTCCTTGGTGCAAGGTTAATATGACTAATTAAACTTTCAAAGTTGTTAAAGTAGGGGGAGAGGAGCCCCCACAAGCCAAGGAGTGCTGCATCCATCAATGGTTCTTCCCTTAAGTTTACACATTGGTGAAAATGTTCTTTGAATAGTACCTTACAAAGCAGCACTGTTTTAAATGCTAGGACATCCTCTTCTACATGTCTGGGAAAGCACAAAAAATAGAGTACAAAATGTTAAAACGAATAGATAGATTCACTGCTGTGTTATGCAGTAAGACCCTGATCCAGCAAATCAATGAAACATGCTTATCTTGAAGCACCTGCATAGATCCATTGACTTTAGTGAAACTACTTTTGGTATGTTAAGTATAGACTTTAACATTTTGCTAGAACTTCTTCTTTTTCGTCTTCTCATGTCCTTGTCATAAACTGGATGTTTTTCCAGTATTGTACACAAGTGATGGCTCCTTTGGGCTAGAATATTCAATTCTTTCCAGGATTTAACCAGTTTGAAAAAGGATATGCTAGCTAGTGTGTCTGATATTATTTTTTTAAAGAAAGATGTTTTAAACTTTTGATCAAGTGTTTGCTAGGTTTTTTTAATTTAAGAAGGTGACCGAGAGAAAGGTGTACATGACAGATTAGTAAGTGACCTAGTCTGAAACATTTAGTTGACGTGTGTAAAATCCAGGGACAAATCCTTTTCCAAATTAGACAGAGTAGGATCTTGTGTCTGGGTCACCCATATGCCAGCTGAGCATCTTAAACACTGCACTATTAGCTAGTCTGGGCTTGGTTGCTTTTTCTTGCTCTTGATGAAACCTTTTTTTCCCCCAAAGGCCTCAGTTTCATTCTCCATAAAAAAAAAAGTACCAACACCTAAGATTTTTTCAAAATTGTCTGAAATTCCTGTTTTCCAGATAGGCCTAAGCAGATCTATCCTTTCATGACATACTGGATGAGGTAGAAACCACAGTAAGTTACAAAAAACTTCTCTGTGCCCATGTCTATGTGACACATTTCTTGTACAGTTGACTAATTAGCTGTGTAGTAAATGTCTTGAGATCTACACATGGGCCCCTATTGGGCTGGAGTAAGCTAATTTACACTGCAGCAGGATAATACTTATAAATACAAGTACTACCCTGCTGTGAAGTAAATAACTAGCCCCCACATTGAAACTCCCTCATGCCCCAGTCAACCCCTTTGCAGCATGTTGAGCCAGGGGGAGCTGCCCTGGGCTGGCAGGCTGACCACCAGAACCCCCTGCCAGCTGAGGCTGCTCCAACCTGGCTCCACATGCTGTGCATGAATGAACTGTGGAGTTTATTGCTCAGGAGTTAATTGCTCTCAGGTGCACATTCAGACAATGCATTCAGGAACAATTAACTTCTGCCCACCCTAAAGTCTAATATTAAGTCTCGCAATGGGTGGTGGGGGTGAAATCTGCTCTCTGAACCAGGGACAAGGCTCAGGGCATGCTGCCAGGGGTGGGAAACCCTTTTTGAGGCTGGAGAACCCAGCCAGCCCCTGGCTGAAGGGACTGTTCCCCACTAGGGAGACCACAATGGTTTCAGGCAGGCTGTGTGCTGGGCAAAGATAAGCCCTCCCTGATCAACTACATTCCCCTGCCTTTGGCAGTGGCTGAAAGGCTGGGAGGTGTGCTCTCTCGCCCCCCAGCTACTGGCATGGCCACAGCAGGAGTCTCGCTGTCTTTCCTGTTGCAAAAGTGAATGTGAGTCCATTTGTTTATTGGTTCAATTTACACAATTTAGAGAAACTTGCAAAGATTGAATTGATTCAGCCTGCAGCTTTTTGACTGTCTGTGCCTAGCTTTAGAGTACTTCTCTAATTCTTTTCTTCTTGGTTTCTGTATATACCTTTCTCTTTTCCTGGGTCTCCTGCCTTCACCTGTGCTCACCCTTATTTACTGCATATCATTCTCTCTCTTTTTCCATTACATTTTTTGGGCTTATCTTCAAAAAGTTGGTTTAAATATGGTTTACATCAATTTAGAGGCACAAGGTAAAACTTATAAGCCAAATTTTGATATGTTTAGAGTTTTGTAGACCTTTTTTAGCCTTCTATAGCTTGTTGTAGTTTCAATTTCTGATCAGGCAGGAAATTTGCTCTTTGAGAGTTCACAATCTTGTATGTGAACACTCTTATAGTGGTTTACATGGGGCTTATGTTCACCTTTTTTTGCCCATGCAATTCAGGGTTTATTGACATAGTGAGTGGAATCTAATACAACTCTATAGTAGTTGTTCCTATAGTCAACAGACTTCAGTGTTAGTGCCCTGGAGTAGATGAATCAGAGTAGATCATTGATAAATAAATCATGTCTAATCAGCGAGGCTCAAACCCACAGTGTGCCAAGGAACCCATCACTTCCTCTGTACTCTATAGGAGTTTAGTATCTCAGTATGGTGTGTGGGATTAGGTCCCAAAAAAGCACTGTGTTGAGCCATTGTCAGAGTGTTATATGCCTTTGTATTATTATTAGTCATTTCATAGCTTCATTTCTTTAAGTAAGGGGTGACCACTGAGAGTTGAATTTGTATTTACAGTGGGAATCTGTCATATTTAATGGCTCATATCCATGAAGGTAACACGAGTACCAATCCCAAATTAAGGCTTTATATATAGATAGACAGATTTTTGTCATGACAGGTTTCCAAGGATTAGTTCATTCCATAGTGTTAAAGTCATGGTGTTGTGGTTCCTGTTAGCTTCTGCTCCAGTTCAGTTTCTGCCAGTATTTCCATTTTATAAACCTCTATTTTAATCAGTTCTGTGAAGACTGACTTGGTTTTAAATTTGGAATATAACTCATTATTCTGGGAACAGTCTCCCTCCCTCAAGATATATGATTGAAATCCAATTTCCAAATCTGCCATTCACAGGATCAAGGAGTGGGGCAAAAAAAGATTAAAAGTTTCATATGTCTTTTATGGCCTCCAAGAAGTAGGCTGTTCCATCTAATTAAGTAATGTGAAAAACAACCCCACTAAACATCTCCTGGCTGTTTAATATTTTCCAGCAGGAGACCAACATTGTGCACCTTACTAGAGAGTTCATTTTTATAACTGCCATAACACACTGTTTTCTGTAATTGTTTTTTTTTTATTTATAATGGATATTTAAATTAAGTTAGTGTGGTTATTTTATAACTATCTGCCAAAAGGAAAAAAAAGCCCAATGAAAATACCTAGCTGAACTGAAAGTAGTACTTTTCAATTAAAAATTATGCACTGTAAATATCAAAATAACATTGGAGGCAAATTGTTATGAATGTCAACATAACAATGTGGAGGTTCAGTGACTTCTAGGGTGCTTACATCAAACTGAATTTATAACCATCTAATTTAACAAGAAACTGTTGTTTTGATCAGAAATGGGAGTTACATACCTCAGTGATAGGTGAGTTTGAAATATGGCGTATGAAACAAAAATATAATCCAGTAAAAATGACAGTTCCTTGTTTTGTTTTTCTGGGCCTTAATTTTCTTTTATGTTTCCTTTTCTAACTTACTGACCTAATTTACCATGCTGGTAAGTTTAGAACAGTAAACTCTGGTCCTGCAAATGAACATCAAGTGGGTAGATTGCAGTTTATGGGTGCTGATAGACATGCAGCTCCCCAGTCTAACTCATGGCGCTTTACAGAAAGCACCATGAGTTAGACCAACCCTCCCAGCCCAACAGATATTTGCTGTTGGATCAAGAGGGTGGGTGATCGAGCTCCACTTTGGAGCCTCTCACCCCTGCCCTCTCCAAGCTCTGGTGCTGTCACAGGATGGGAGGGGGGAAGACAGGTAAGAGAGGTCCATTCTGGGATTTCCCTAGCCAGTGATGGAGTGAGGGGAGGGGCAAGTAGATCAGAGCCTCCCCTCACCTTGGGGGGGGGAGGCGGGCGCCAGTCCACCCACTCTATCTTCCAGCACTAGCTGGGCAAACCCCAGACCAAACTCATTTCCCTTTCTTCTCCCCCTGTCATTCTGAAGACAGCTCTGGGAGCAGGCCTCGGCATCATCAGTCAACCCTGCTCTCAGAAAGCACTGACAGATCTTAATGAAGGCACATTGCTTTGGAACACCTTCATCTGAACCCTCACATTATGAGGTTTCAAATTGTCGGGCAATCAGACATTTTTAGTGTTCTGCAGATGTGCACTTCTGTCAGTGCCCAGCTGTAGAGTGCTTTCAGTGGCTGAACTTACAACAAACTGTCACATCTATCAGATTCCTATATTCTATTTAGTACTAGAAGAACCTCCAAAAATTAGGCACATGCATTAATTTAGCTAAACCTAAGCACTCAAAAGTTCAGATGCTTAGTTCAAAATATTCAGACTTCCTGACTCTGCAATACTGAGCAGTGTGCCCTACTTCCAATCAAGCAGAAAGTGAAGTGAGAACTGCTTTCCTCTGAGTTTTTCAGTCCCTTGTGCTGACTCCCAACTTGAACCAGAAAGACATAAAGGCACAAAAGAAAAAAGAAAAAAGTTTAAAGTAAAAAGCACACACTTTTCCAAGGTTTATTATAAGTTTTGTGAGAAGTTTGAGAGGATTGTGATATCCAATCCAATTGATCTATATGGTAGTTTTAAAGTAAGATCCTTGAAAAGTTAGAATAACGGCATCACTGTACTTTCAAACTCTTAGAAGGCAAAAGATCCCTCTGTTTTTCTATGCTTTGTTTTAGGTTTTGGTTTCTTTAATTTTTTTTTTTATTTTATAGCCAGCTTGTTTTTCACACACTTTCTTTTATATTGCGGTTTATTATTTCTTCTTTTATTATACAGCCAGAATATCAACAGAATTGTAAATTACTCTTGAGGGAACTGCTTTTACCATCACCTTAGCTTAATTTCAGCATTCAGTCACCTGTAAAAGCCATTTAATAGCTCATATCGTCTTCTGCTAAGAGCATTATCCCCTTATTTTAGTGTATTAACAAATATAAATAGCACAGTATTCTGAAAGGAGTTGAAGCTGCAAAATTAGACTTTAAATATAGATATGTTTGCATACTCTAGGTATCTTGCGCTGATATATAGCCCTGAAAGAGTTTGGTTTTTTTTTAACTATCACATTGTTTCTGGATTTCTTAATTTCAATTAGAAAAGAAAGAAAAAAATAAGGAAAAATAGGCTTAATAAATACTGACATACATGGAGAGTTGAAATCTGTACCCCTCTGCCTTGTATGTAAAATTCTGGGGCCCATAGTTCATGTTACTGTAGATCCACTGGTGTGAAGCCCTTTTTTACTCATAATCATCTTATTCCACTGTATCTTTTTGCATTGAACCATATAGTCCGGGGACAGACTTTTTTAGCTTAGTCAAGGGAAATGGAAGCTTCACTGTGCAAACACACTGCCAGCAGACATTTATTTAGTCCCTGTAAAGCTAGATACAGAAGATTGCCCTTGTGTATGCTGGCAGGTGACATATGTTCAGAGGCAAGAAGAATTTTTGTGAATAAGGGCAACAGGAGCCCTGCCTTCCTCTCCACAAATAGAAGAAGACACTGCAGGGGAAGGGGTGGGGAGGGAAATCATATTTCTTAAGTAAGGATTGTCAACTTTCAAACAATTCAAAAGACATTTTCTTGTGCTGCTGAAGCATAGGAAAAATAGAATAAACACAGATAGGCTGAGCAACACCTTCTTATCTATTGTGGCTATTTTTTACTGAAATAATCAAAAACCTTTTTCGCTAATTAATGTAAGCAGACTCCAGAAGTTGATAACATGGAGACTTAGTCTGGAAACTTACAGAATGAGGACCCAAATTTGTAAAGGTATTTGGGCACTTAATCCCAGGGAATTAGACACCCAATTACCTTTGAAAATGAGGACCTTGGTCTAATGGAAAAATATTTATATAGAGATGTCTATATGCATATGCACATTTATGTGTGTCCAGAAATAAGTCAAAACTACATAATAGAATAACATTTGCTTGATTACTTTTATGCTGTTGTGCTTCTAACTGAAGTGAGGTGTTTGTGTATTTTCCTGTCATTTGTGGTATGTATTTGTTGGTCTAAGGTTTCTAAGGCCTATTCTGTGTTTGAATGGAGAACATACTGTGGGTAAAACTATCCCTAAAGTAAACACTTAACTCTGTGTTACATCTCTGAACCTGCAGTGTAACACCATGTGGTTTCAACTTCAACCCTTTACCAACAAATTATTTATGTAAGCTGTCAAAGCCACACAATATAGGCAGCTGTACAAGAAGAAATTGAAGCAAGTATGCCATAGTGAGAAGCATAAGCACTTCATAACAAACTAGTCTTTCCTTTTCTGTATCCAGTCCACTAAGAGTGAATTATTCAGTACAATCAAATGCAAGCTCCCCACCTTCTGCCATTTCATCCACAGAGTTGTTGAAAATTAAAGTTCAGCTTGAAGGCTCCAGAGAATTAGTTTGAGTTCATAACACCTGCAAAGGACAGAGATTTCACTATGTAGTAATTACCACATAACTGTCCACACATCAGCATATTTTATAATTGAGAGAAACTGAATATTGGCTTTGTGCTTAAATGGGTGAGGATCTTGTGGGGGTTTTGTTTCACGTTAAGTACCATAGTCAATTTAGAACAGGGAATGTTTCACAGCAAAAGTTTATTTGACTTCACAGCAAAGCTTTTTTATTTTTTCCCTTTACGGGATTTCTTGTACTGTCAATTGCCATGCAACCGTATGGAACACACATTTAGAAACTCTAGTTAATCTTAAGCAAAATTGCCTGTGAATGAGCTTTAACTATTACATTTATGTTCTGTACTTTCTTGTGAATTGATTTATTTTCTTATCTGGCATTGCCCCACAAGTGACTGGCCAACTTCTGATTTTTAAATCTGCATGCACATTATGTACACCCAATAGCTAGAAGAGCAACCAGCGGAAAACATCCAAACCATACCCTTTGTTTCTTCCAGATGTGCCTGAAAGATGTTACTAATTGACATGACAAATTGAGATGTAGCTCCTAAATTAACATACTAAAAATATCTCCTCCAGGAAAAAGAGAAAAGTTAGTGCCCATAAGCAACGGTTTACCCTGCATTTCTTTCTTCAATGATATTATTCTCTAGGTTATCCAAAGCGCTATAGCAATTTTTAGCTTGTGTTCAGTAGAATGTTCTGTGAAAGCCAAAAATTCACAGATTCAGTAAGTAATCAAAAGCAAAAGCAATAAAAAGTCTCTCCAGGAATAAATGATCTAAAATGGAGTTCCAGTACTTTAACTAGGTATTGGAATCAGCTCCAAACCGAAACATACAGGTTGGATCCCAGGTTTAGGTGGGGCTTTGGGTGGTTTGGGTCTTGGGGGATGATGTAAGTTTCTTCCTGATAAAGCTGGCAATCTGCAGTTTTACCTACTTTTCTGGTCAAAGGTAATAATGTATAAAATTATGCATCAGTGCAGTATTGATGAGTGCATCATGCAGTCCAAAGGAAAGAAAGAGAGAAAAAAATATTACTTTAGACAGGCAGATTTCACTTTCAGCTTTTCAACAATGGGCACAGACAGAAGTTACATTTTTCACATGATTGGGTCCCTGAAAGTATTCTACAGTTGTGCTGTGATACACATGCATGGCTGCATTTTTAAAGCACTTTTAAAGTGGCTGACAAAAAAGTATCACATGAATGTGCTCTGCTTTAGAATGCCTTAGGTAACTAACATGTATTCACTGGGGTTACTTTTTCATGTGATATCATAGGTTTCATAGACATTAGGGCTGGAAGGGACCTCAGAAGATCATCGAGTCCAGCCCCTTACCTAAAGGGGAGGAAGTCATCTGGGTTCATAGGATCCCAGCAAGATGAGCATCCAGTTTGCTCTTGAAGGTGTTCAATGTAGGCGCTTGAACCACCTCCGGTGGCAGGCTGTTCCAGACCTTGGGGGCTTGGACAGCAAAGATGCTTCCCAGCCCAAACACCCCATTGTATCACAGCCTCTGTGTGTGTGTGTGTGTGGGGGGGAATTAAGCTCCTCCACACCTTGTGGTCACCCCCAATCTCCTGACTGGGGTATGGGGGGGGGGGGGAGAGCTGAGCCAGGTGCACCAAGTGGGAGTATGTGGCTCCAATCCACCCCTGCACCCCTTCAGCTCAGGCTGAGCAAGCTAGTAGCTCATGTAGGAAACAGATCACTGCCACTTACTTGCCCCTCCCTCCTCCCCACTCCCTCCATGGTGAGAGCCCCGGAACTGGGAAGGGGCACTGGGGTGGAGTGGGGCTGAGGAGAGAGGCAGTTTCTCAGCTGGAGAGAGGGGTGGCTACTCAGCTGTCTGGGCAGGCTCAACCCCCCACCCCACACAACAGGTGAGCTTCTGTTGGGTCGGGGTGAGGGGGGCACTTTTACTCATGGTGCTTTACGTAAAGTGTCATGAGTTAGAGTTGGGCCCTGAATGTCTGTCAGCACCCAATGAGTAACTGTAAGAAACTGGGGAAAAAGTTGTCTTAACTATATCAATACAACTTCCCTCCCAATCCTGCTTCTGTCACCAACAATATAATCCCAGCCCATTCACTCCTGCCCAGGCACACTGCAGTCTGACAACTGTATAACACATCCAGGCCTAGAGTGGCCTTAAGCAGTATGAAGCAGACCTGAATGCCCCCTTCCAGCTTCCTGTGCTGTTCACAGGCTCCTCTGAGGGAGAGAACTTGAACAGATAACTCAGGGCTGCTATAAGCCATCTATTCTGTCTAACTGCTTGTCTCTTGTGCTTCTTTTGTTGGCAGCACACTTAGGGTTGGGCAGAAGACATGTAGACATGTCCAAACATTTTGAAAAATACATTTGACCTTTTTATAATGGAAAGATATTTTCCTGAAGCTCTATTTAAAAGCATGGTAAGTATAATTGATTATCAGGTCTATCATACTTTTTTTTTAAACCTGTGCTGTACTTAAAATACAAAGTTCTCATGAAGAAGATCTATGAGAATCTACACTCATGTTTTCAAAATTGGCCAGTGCCAGTGAATGCTCAACTTGATAAATTTGAAAAAGAACCCAAATTTCAGAAAGTGTTGAGTGTTCCCCTTCAGAAAATTGCAGCCCCTAAATCAGGCACCCAAAAATCATGAGTTAATTTAAACAGCTTAAGCCTTTGCATCTCAGTTTTATAGTTTGCTTTTGATTAATTAAGCTTGCAAGCATTTTATAAACATTGATACATTTGGAGGGTCATCAGAACAGTATTGGAACCTTTTGTGTCTGCAGAACTGTGCTGGAATTCTTAGAGAAACAACTCTTCTTTTAGCATTTGGATATTTCTGCTTCCAAGCCCAAATGGAACTTGGAAGTGCAGAGACATAGTATAAAAACAAAGTGAGAGAGAAATGACTAATAAAAAAAAATATGAGTACTTTTTTCAACATCATAAAAGGTTCAGGCTAATATTTGTTTTAAGTTTCAGAACACGCTTGACACATTTTGAGTCAACTCTTATCTTAACTTCTTTCCAGGCTGGAAAGAGAGACAAGTGGCTTAAGAGAGAGAAATCCAACATCCGATAGTAGCTTCTCCTCACTGACACTCCCTTAGACACTCCCCCTTGCAGTGCAGAATGAGTATATGGACCTACCATTAGTCCTGAATGAAGACTCTGTAAAGATCCAAGGACAGAGCAGCCAGGCAGGTATGCCCCTCTGTAGTTCCTGGGCAGTAAAGAAGGCTTCAGTGAGGAAGAGTCAAAAGATTTGAAGCCCTGTGAATTCAGTAACTTCAGCTAGCTGCAGAGCAACAGGCATTGTCCTAAGCAATAGTTTGAGGAATGGTGGTAGAAGTGAAGAGAAGCCAAGTGGGATAAACTGCACCGGAGTCCCATCCCTCTGACCCAAGGTTGGGAGTTGATTTTACCACTCCAATCCACCTGCCTCATTCTTAGAGCACACTTAGATTTTATTGGCATTTATAGATGTGCTCCAGGAAGTGTATGTGTGTGTGTATGGGGGGGGCTTTAATTACCAGGGCTCTGACAGGCATACTAATTAAAGCACCCAGAGTGTCATCATGTGTGTCAGCACCCTCAAGCTGGAAAATGGCAGTAGGGTGATTTAACTAAAGCTTGTCAAATGAACTTTAGTTAAAGTGCCCCCTTTGCCATTTTTCAGTGCAGGGATGCTGATACAAGTGACACTGGAGTCCGCTGGAGTGTGGTAATTACCTCCCTCAAGTCTCCCTGAATGTGTATAGGAGCCCAATGTAACTGAACTGGGTTCCAGCCCCAGACGATGCAAAATTGTGTTTAGATATTTGAAGAAATACTTAAAATATGATTTCTCAAGGAACAGTTTTCACTTTTATCTTGGATCACATTGTCAGAGTTCAAACCACAAATGAAGGTTTTCCTGCCTTCATCACTCAGTTGCATTGTGTGCCTACTTTCTGGCTTCACCTACAGCAGTGTGAAATAGTTACATGATCTAAAGTGCATGGCTCTAAATTACAATAGTCATTTTGCTTTGGAGAATACCAGCACTGCTGAAACCTCAATGAACAGTGTTATGAATCATTCAGAACAATATGCCTTCAGTTTTTGTACTTCTTTAGAATAGCTGGGACTTAGAATAGAGTAGTATGGGAGATAAGAAGAGCTTGGGAAGAACTCTGCAGTCTAAAGCAGGTGGGTATTGGAGTGAATCATACTCAGCAGCAGGAGAATGAAGTAGTGCTCCATAACTGGCTTAGTTGTAAAAGAAGATTAAAGAAGCTGGGATAAATGTATGGAGGGGATACAGAAAGGGGAATTATGGTTGCCCAGTAAAAGGGTGTGATGTGTGAAGTTGTGCTTGCTGTGTCCAGGTCACAGAGCAGAATGTATAGTGTTTGATGCTTTCCATTCTTCTAGGCTTTGCTGGTTACCACATGGGGAATTTCCCCCCTGAATTTTTTGGGGGTGGGGGGTGTTTTTTGAGACTTTCTCAGAAGCACTGGGTGTTGGCTGCAGCCAAACCTGGAGATTTTGACTGGTTGGGACTTAAACCTGGAGATTCCTTGTTAGAGGGTCTTGTCCCCCCCCCCCCCCAGGTCATACCAATCACCATATTTAGGGTCAGGAAGGAATTTTTCCCCAGATTCAGATTGGTATGGATTATGGGTATTTTAACCTTCTTGTGTAGAGAGGATAATGGCCCTCTTCTTTGGTTCTCTAGAGCATATTTTAACAACCTTTGTGGCATCTTGATGTTGGCTGCTGTGGTCCCTTTGCTTTACCTTTGGCAGGTTAGAGTGGTATGTCTTGTGGTTGTGTTGGGGTTGATTGTGTAGTTTTGCTAATGGGCTAAACAATTGATTTTTATAGGATAGTTCAGGCAGGGGTTGGACTAGATGACCTCTTAAGGTCTCATCCAACCCTATTTTTCTATGATTACGTGATTTCTATTTAAAGTGCTTGCCTCACTGCCTTTATGTACCGAGCTTTGGATTATGGTTTGTATAGGAAACAAACATAACTAAAGGGAAGTCAAGAGATCCTATAGAAAACAGGGACATTTTTGAGAGAATCACATCTGGTTTCAGATATGTGCATACAGTATAGTGGAACTTGCTTCAATGAATTCCTGTGATATGCCTCTTACAGTCATATGAATAAAATCTCCCCTGTGCCAGAGGGAAAAATAGAAGAGATTGGGAACCCATAACTGCATAAATGTGTTAGACATAATAATGTGCTGTGGCTGCTGCTGTTGCTACACACAATAACTGATCAGCTTAGCCCATTCATACTGGACCACAGCTCAGGGGGTAACATAACATAACAGTTCATTTCCTTGGATCAACATGGGACATATTAAAGAACAACTTTCCAGGCAAGACTAGGCTTTTTAGTTTCAGATAACTCCATCTTCTGCTCCAAGGATCATTCTGAAGTCTAATAAAATAATGAATCCCTACTGATTGACTAATCTTCCTTCTCCACAAGAGTTCTAAACATTTTCCTCTTCAACTTAGTGGAGGAACACCTGAGTACATGAACGCCGCATGCCCCCGGAGGCTGGGGAGGGCAGGGCAAGCTCCTGCAGGTGGTGGTAGAACTATTGGCAGCAGGAGCATGGCAGCAGCAAGCAGGGAGCTCCCACAGGTGGCTATAGCACTGTCAGTAGCGTGGAAGTGGGTGAGGGGGTGAGTGGTGACTGCCCGTAGGTACTGCTGGCAATGTCAGTGGTGCCTTTTTACAGGGGGTGCACCGCCATGCTCAGGGGGTGCACATGCACCTGTGTGTACGCCCTCTACACATCGCCAATGTCTGAATAACTTGGCTTCATGGAAGAATTGTCTACTAATATTCTAGAGATAGCCTTGAACTGCCAAAATCTACTCTTGCTTCCAGTCCCTAGTGCCCCCTGACCATATACAAAGTTAGTGGTTATTTGGATTATACTGGAATTTAGTTCAACCATTTATAGGTATAGGAGAATCTAACATTTGGATCTTCTTGTCAAGTGCTATGCGAATGTCAACTGAATCCTTGTACCCCAACTGTATTGCTTGGAAACTGGATCTTTCAGTGCATTTTTATCTGATGTATCACGTATGCTGTCAATCCCTTTTAGAATATTAAGTTTTAGGAGCAGAGATCATTTTATGATTATGTAGTTTCACTGTGGTCCTAAAGGTACCAACCAAGGTGAGGGACTCATTGTCCCACAATGTTTACAGCTTAAATTCACAAGATAAGCAAATGGTGGGAGAAGGGCTTATTATCCCTATTTAACAGATGGAGAAGAGAGACACAGAGGCTAGGGACCAACATTTAGAAAGCCTGAGCCTGAATTGATTTAATCTTTGCAGGTTAGTCTAACCTGGCTAGGCTAAATCACTCTGTAACTGGACAGACATCTCAGACGTGTAGGCACATGCCTGCAGTGGCTCAGGCTAGAAGCTGGGGGGTGCTAGAGCAGCCCTCCCTTCCCTTCCACAAGGCTGAACTGAGGGGGATGTGGCCAGGCCTCAGCAGGATTAGGAAGAGGTTCCCCCATTCCTTGATAACAGCATTTACCTGCAATGTTATCAGCATTCATCACCCCCATCAGAAAACAAACAGCCTCTCTCATTAGTTCAAGCTCTTCTTTAACAAAGAAGGAACAGAGGGATATTACCAGCTGAGATGTTGTTCAGCTCCACAAAGCCCTAAGCCGACACTGCTGTCTGCCATAGCATAGGACTGTAGCCAGCATGTGGTCTGCTAGTTAATGCTGAGTTGTCTGTGTAAGGCAGAGGGGATGAGGGATTCTTGCTTAACAGGGAGTGGTGACGGGAGGGAGAGAGCAGGAGGAAGCCAAGCAGATGCTGCTGTGCCTACAAGTCTCTGTTGGAGGTGCATCCAGGGAGCAAAGGGGAGGGGCCAGCACTGCTGTGGAGCAGAGAGCCCTGCTCAGCCCAGAGAGCATGCCAGGATGCTGGGGGAGTCTGATTTAACTTAAACCAGCAAGGAGTCTGAAACAGATATTGCTTAAATCGGTTTGACCAAAATCAGTTAAGGCTGATACTACATTCAACCAAGTTTATCTCAAACCAGTTTCAGCTTTTCAAACTGGTTTATGAGCAGTGAACATCTGTTTTATTACAGGTTTAAACCAATTTCTGATTACTTAAACTGATTTATGAGTAATGTCTGTCCCTAGCCAGAGGGGTTATACGCTGCATACTGGTGGTGCTCAACAAACAATATTTATAAGTGATAAAGGAGAAAATCTAAGCACAAAGGCATGGCGTTGCACTTGGCACTGTCAAATTATCTGTGTAATAGACACAATTCAAATTATTTATTTTCAAAACATGATACCAACAGTGTAATTATTTTAGAAATCAGAGAAAAATCTAGAAGCTGTAGGAGATGGAACCAAGTCATGGAGTCTAGAGCTGTATCAAGACCTCTCCAGTTTTAAGGGATATTGGATCTGTTCTCCCATTCTAGAAGTGGGCCTGCATCTAGGAGCTTGGCTATAGATCAGGTTCTGAACTTCTCCAAAGTTCATGGGAGTCTGGAGTCTGGTTCAGGTCTACTGCTGAGAATGAAATATTTTCTGGAACTTAAATTATGATATTATACAAAAAAAAATGTGGGAAAAAAGAAAATCTGTTGTCTTTCTAGGTTGTCCAGGGGCCAAGAAGAACGAGTTCCTGACCAGTGTTCTAGATGCACTTTCCACAGATATGGTACACGCAGTCTCTGATCCGTCATTGTCTTCTAGCAGGTATGTTTAACGTGACTGATGGGAAATGGATCTGTACTAGGGACCTTTAAAAGAGTTATGGTTACATTTGTAATTTGTAATAGAATTGCTTTCCAGTAGCAGTTCTATTTCCACTTTTACACCAGATAAACAGATCCTATTAGAACAGTTAAGAAATGTTTCCTGAAAAATTATTATGATAGGCTGTATTCATAAAGTAAAACTACAAAAAGCCATGGCAGCAGTACAGTTACAGGTAAGCTGAAGTCATCCCAGTCTTCATTTGTTTTCATACTGCTTGCTCTTCACTTGAAGGAAGTGGGCTGTGTTCCTGCTTTTATAGAAAATGCAGTTACATAAGCTGGAATTAAAAATATGTATTGAGCTATACGATTTCCCAGTCTGATTCAGTATTCTGTGTTTTGTTATTTCTCTCTCATATAAAGAAATGTCCTTTTGCTTTTAATTTCTGTAGTAAAATATTTCCTTTCTATGCTTCATCATAAAAAAGAGTTTAAAGTCACAATTTAGCCTTTAATCTGAAATTTAGCATGTAACATATCAAAGTAGCAGAGAGGGAGAGCTATATTTAAATAGTGGGCAAAAGCAGTAGGGTCATCCAATAAAGTAGCTCAATTTCTGCAACGGAGAGTTTTAAACAGCACATTGAAACGAAAATAATAGTTTCCACTTCTCATTGTAGAATTTGTAATGAGATGTTTCCATTAATTAATCTTAGAAATAGATTCTATGCCAAGTGGAGCACTGTTTCCTTTTCTTCTTTTAAATACAATGTTGTATGATCATACATTGTATGAACATGCCTGTTGCAGTGCAACCTTTCCTAGAGGTGCTGATGCTATTAGTAAGATAACCACCCGGCTTCCAGACCCTCCATTCTGTTACACACTAAATCACTTGGTATTTTTCGTTATTAACTATGCCTCCTTTCTAATTATATCAATAAATCATAAGAGATGGAGCTATTTCTATATATTCACTATTTTATGGTAGAAACATAATTTGGCATCCTTGCCTTCCCTGAGATAGATTCTCACTGCTCCCTTTGTCTTTCTGTGTTTTCTCTCTCTGGATCTGGCTCTTCTCAAAGGACCTGTGTTTGTTTGGAGCACACTGGTCTGCTCCACTCAGGCTTCAAAAGACAGAAAAGATTAGTTCCTAATGATTTCTCTAACCACCCTAGTTCACTGAAAAACCCACAAGAAGAAATACCCTTATCACTGGTAATGATCTAATAGTTCCTGTGCAATAGTATAAACAGAGGATTCTGTGAGCAGAAGCGAAGCATAATGTTCTGTTTCTATTTCAGGGTTTCAGAACCTGATCCGAATCACACTCTGGAAGAGAGGGTTGTCCACTGGTATTTCAAGCAACTTGATAAAAATTCCAGTGGTGACATTGGAAAGAAGGAAATCAAGCCATTTAAGAGATTTCTGCGAAAGAAGTCAAAACCAAAAAAATGTGTGAAGAAGTTTGTGGAATACTGTGATGTGAACAATGACAAATCTCTGTCAGTTCATGAACTAATGGGCTGCCTGGGAGTAACAAAAGAAGAAGGTAAAGCAGATACAAAGAAACGCCATAGTAAGAATCTTTTTGTATTCTTTAACTAGATTTTTTAAAACCAGGCTAAGATATTATATTTCACAGGGCACATACACATAGGATGTTACAAAAAGATATTACAAGTGTGAGAAGAGAAAAAGGGAAAAAACACTTAATGGAAAATAGATGGATAGATGTCATTAACCCCCATCTTACAAATGAAGAAACTGAAATATGTTTAACAGCCTACATCTCCTTTAAAATACTGAGTCAAAGCAGAGAGGCTTGGGTGTAAATAATGGCTTTACCCATTTACAGACATATTAAGGCAACTTTGCACCACAGGAGCCATTTACAGTTGTCTTAGTGTAAAGCAAAATCAGGCTCCTGAGGCAGAATTCTGTTTCCCTTTCTCCATTGCACTTAGGCACAGAGAACAACATGCCCTGCCTCATGGGCACGTGGCCCCACAGCGACCAGTCAGCAACTGGAGGGGGAGGGGGTCCCCCCTGGCCAATCTTGCCGACCAACAGGGGGGGTCTGACTGGGAAGCAGCCATGGTGCTCCCGGAAGTGGCTGCGGCGCTTCATCTGGCACTCCCACTCCCCAGCCGGAGCTTGCAGGAGGGCCCCAGTGTTCCCGCCTGGCCCCCTCCGCCCATCACCTAAGTGGGGAGCGCAACCTGTCAGGGGTGCACCAGCACTCTCAGGGGGTGTACGTGCACCCCCATGCACCCCCTATACATTGCCACTGCCCTGCCTGTGGACACAAATGTGTAGACTGACTGTATGCAATATACCAGGGGTTCAATAACCTGTTACTAATAGTGGGACACAGCTGGCAACCTGACCACCATAAAAGTCATAGCTCCCTTGCTGCCACCCCAGCTGTCCCTGCTCTGTGCTGGGGGCTGCTCACTCACTCTCCTAATAGAGCCATGGCAAAAACACGCCACCAAAAAGCATGGCGAGTGACAGTTTGGATTAGCTAATTCTGCTGCAACAGAAAACAGAGGATGCAGTGTGAAAGCAAGAGAGTAGCCCCTTGCACAGAGTAGAAAAAGTTGGGATAGTGTCAGGGGGTCAGCCTTCCCTTAGCAAACCATGGAATGCAGATTGGGGCTAAATTGGAGAGCTGGGCAGCATTAGGGGGATTGGCACAAATTAGCAGAACGCGGGCCTAATCAGACCTTTGTGGGCCATAGGTTGCCAACTTCTGCAATAGACTATACAATCACTGGGCAGGTAAACAGCTACTTGTGCACACCCTTTGCAGATGGATACATATGTCTCATTCACGAAAGACTAGCTAACCAGAAACCTATGATTAATTGGTATTAGATGGAGAAGGACTCTCTCGTGTTCTAGCCCCAAGAGCCAGATGAGTGGAGCATTCACCAAAAAAGCAGGAGACCTGTTTCTAGGCCCCACTGTCACTCAGAGGAGACATGAAATGTCATCTGCTTGACTTTCCAGCAAAGTGCTCTAACCACGACACCCTACCTCTGTCCACCCACTCACTTGTGAGATCGGGTGGAGTAATAGCCTCATGGACCTGCTTCTCACCCTGGATTCAAAGTAGCAATCTGGGTTAATGCACTGTAGCTCCTTACTAGCCATCTAAATGCATATGGCAGTCTTCCCATTCTTATATTGAATCTTAAGGATGCCTTTCAACTGGCAAGGCTAATGCTCTTTTCCAGTTTCTATAAGGAAAGTGAAGGAAATGCCTCCAGACATTTTACCATGTTTCCATGCTCTTTGTTCTTGAGGGAGATTAGAATTAAATTCCAAGGAATAAATGAGTTTGCAATGTCTAGCATTCACACAGGACATGACAACATTCATTAAACAAGCCTAACTTATTTACTGGGAAGGATCCTGTTAGTCAGCTTTCAAGTCAGTCCAGTGAGTGGGCAGCTGTGTTACTGAGAGGGGGAAAGAAGAAAATTCACATTTCAGTTAGATACTCAGAACAAAATGCTCATTTATGAAGAAAGTGTGCGGTACTTTGTAGAATGGCATTTCACAATGGGGGCTTCCTGTTCTGGGGAATGTGACTCATAACAACATGTAAGCCATTATCATAACACTTTCCCCACTTTTTTCCCCTCTCTCTTTATCAGCCCCTAAATCTAATGCTGAAAGCACTTCTTCCAACAGGCAGGTGAGTACTGGGCGCAACCTCTTCTCTTCTCCCTCGCCGTAAGGAATTTCCCAACTGCTATTGTTGCAGCTTTGAGGCTCCATTTACAGATGATGTTTATTCACTTCTCTGTGGCTAGAAGTGGGGAAAGAATTTCCACATGCAGATACTCAGCAAGCAGCCATATTAGTAAGGGATTCTCCACATAGACTCTCTCAGGAAAACTAAAAAAGTCAACTGAAGGTGCAAAGTCAAAGTGCACATTTAAACCACATAAAACACACATATGGACATTTCCATTCAAGAATAAAGTGGTCTAGGATCATTGTAATTAAACCGTCTTATGGAACTCATTAAGATATGGTGATGCTTTGCATTTGAAAGGGAGGCCCAACACAGAGATTTAAATAGGTTTTAATTTATGCTGGGGTTGTCAAACTCACCCTGGGCTGAACTTGTGCCATGGGGGCCTTTACAGGCCAGATCTGGCACAGGACAGAGCAGTGGTGGATCCAGCCTCGGGGTCAGGACAGTGGCAGGACAAGCAGAGCTGTGTTGGCGCAGCCTTTGCTCATCCTTCTGTCTCTGAGGGCTATGCCCCCAGGGTAGAGGAGCCCCAAATGCTGCAGCAGACCTCCACACTGACACACCCCCAACTTTCCCTCACCTGCTGGTAGTGCAGCAAGCTGGGGAGAATGTCTCCACCAGCTGGATGCTTGACACCCCTGATTTATGCTATCAGGTCCCTGACTTTGGCTGATTGCCCATGATATTCCTGGCAGTCCCCAAGTACACATAATCTCAGGCTGGTTGACCAGCTTTCCTATGCAGAGGACCCACACAAGGTTTACATATCTCTTTAAACGCTCTTTTAACAATCAGAAATACGTGTTTTTTAACATGTTACAATCCTAGTGCAGACAAAGCAATTGTAGCTTTAATATCTATTGACTGGTAGATGTAAACCTTATGTGAGGAAAGGGGAATTTAGGGTTCACCTTGACCAGCAGATGTGTTACGACTACAGTTTATAATCTTTACAGCAAGCCATCTTTTTTTTTCTGGTAAACACATGGCTCTAGAGATCCTAAATGCTGTGTAGGCCAGGATTTTACTCCTACTGTTCTGAATAATACCACCTTACATTATTTGGAAATTACTGACGGTGTGCTTGGTTCTGAACAGCACACAAAATTCTAACAGGGTATGTTATAATTAAAACAAGATGGGCACCCAAAACACAGGATGCATTAAAAAGCTCCAGAGAAGGTTTAGAAGATTGTGCATTTTGTATGGACCCTGTTTTTGTCTGAATGCTTTTATAGTTCTATATTCTTAATGCTAACAGTTCTCTTCATCCGGGCATCATGGGGATAACTTCCTGTTACTTTGATGCCAGGCACTCCACTAAGAGAAGCACTTCAACCATTTTGTATCCAAGGACGCTTGTACATGTGATGATGTCATGATGTACACATGATGAAAATTTACTTTTGTGATGCTTAATGGCATCATACATTATATGTATGTGAGTTTTGAGGGTTTTAGATGAGTTTGCATCATTGCAAACTACACTACTTACTGATGTAGTATATGCATTGCAGCTATTAGTCAGCTTACCCCCTGGCATTGTGGGAGGCAGACAAGCTCCACAGAAAAAAAGGATCAGGCCCCTCACTGGCACCTGCTGAAGGCAGAAGCAGTGAGGAGCCTTGTCCTTTTTTTCTTTTTTTGGCAGATCCTGCCTGCAGCCTGTGGGGGAGCTGCTGGTGGGCTGAGTGGCCTCTGAGCTGTAAGCTGCCCTGGTCCTTCTTGCCACAATGGCAATTTGGTACATTAAAGTAATGGTTCAAGAGATTATACAGTAACATTAAAGAGAGAATGAGTTCTCATAGAAAAATGACATAATTGTGGTTAATTATTCATCACCTTCCCATCCATCAGAAAGTCAGATTACTTGTCAAAAAACAGAACACAAGGTGAAATTGATACAGCATCCCCAAAAGCTATTTGTCTGTTTGCTGCTGGTCAATTTGTTACTTACTGTGTCTCTAGATTTGTTTGATGTGAGGTTCACACTTCCTAAGGCAAGCTCTACATTTGTTGTGGGTTTTAACCAGAGACCTCCTACACACCTTTGATGGAATGTAAAATACTCTCATAACTAAAGAGATGCAATAAGTTTCTTTTTGTCTAAACAAATGTTTATGGTCTTAACTTTGCAAATCCCCCCCCCCACAAATCACTTACAAGGCAGCCTGAAAACAATTACTATGGTGGAACACAAAAAATGTTCAAAGGGTTATTTTAATTATATAATAGCAATTACTGGTGCACGTGCATTACACTCAAAGCATAATATGCCTTCCTCTCTCCTTTTCCTGTAATGTGATTCTTACATATATAATCTATCATAAAAGAGCCCTAATGGTTCCATTTAAAAGAAAAACCCCAAAACTTTCAGTATTTTTGCTGACTCAGTGTCAATTATTTTAAAAGCTGTTGCTGAGAAATGAGAGCCTTGAATTAAGGCCAGTCGTGCAAACCCTGTGTTGGCAGTTACATACTATAACAATGCGTGGCTACAAATGTACCTCACAAATGCAAGAGGTGGCTTTCATCACAAAAGCTTTCAGTTGGAAGTAAGCCATTGGAAATGAGCTAGCCTGAAAAGAGTCTACTCAAAATAAACCACACACGTAAAAAGGAACAATCAAGTCGTCAGCATCATTTTGGAGATGGGCAGTTGACCGCGGGAGGGTCCACATTATTTTTCTTTTCTTGTTTTAAATGGAAGAGTTATCAAACACTTCAGTACATTCTGTACATTGAAAGGAAGGGTTAGAGGAAGGCAGGCGGGCAGGAAGAAAATGTAAAAATATTTACCAACTCACCATCCCATGCTGTCTCATATGTAATTTCTGTGAGGTAAAATTTATAACAGATCTCCAAAAGGTAGGTAAGTAGCTACAAATAATTCCCTTATTCAATTTCCTGTTTCCACCATGCATATGTACATGCACACACACAGTATCAATTAGATCCATAATAGAAAAACCTTTACCTTGAATAAAAGTTACAAAACCCCTATTGTTTGTACATGTTGCATTAGTCAGTGACCCATTTCCTATGCAGCAAATGCCATAAAACATGTGTGTGTGTGTATATATATATATACACACACACACATATATATAGAGAGAGAGAGAGAGAATTCTATGTGAGAGCAGCTCTCATGTGAGTGGGGAGCCAAGATAGGCATATATAGCATGCTGGGTTAACCTTTCTTGGCTCCTCACTCACATGAGAGCTGCTGTTGCATGGAATTCTATGTTTAGCAGAAACCAACACAGATGCAAGGAAGTACAGACGCAAGGAAGTCAGAGGGAGAAGGTGTTAAAAAGGTTTATGCCATTCTACATGAACAGCATTTTGTCTCTTCAGGTCAGTTTTTCATGTGTATTTGTACAGCCCTTAACACTATGGCGTCTTATCCTGATAGTGGCCTAGAAACCCTCATATAATGTAAATAATACATCTTTGTATTTTAATGAATTTACTTGAAAGCATCAGTAGTAATGTGGCTTTTTCAAATATCTTTTTTAGCAGGCTTCTAAGAAGCAAGGATGAACAGTTTACATATCCAAGGCAGATCCCTTTGACATGTGGGAGATTTCCTCACCAAAAGGCAATAAAAACAACCGTAGTATTTGCACTTTGTACTTTAAAATGTAAATTCACTTTGTAGAAATAAAATATTTAAACAGACATTTTTTTTTAATCTGTGAAAATGTAAAAGCTAGTTTTGAAAAATTATCACATACAATGTATGTGCCTTCCTTTGTTGTCTGAAACCTGTACGTGTTGGAGATGTAAAAGTTTGCATTTTAACCGTTTTTATTTTAAAAAAAAAATAGCTTTCTGGCAAACATTGCGATAGAAACCTGAACTCTAACTAATTTGGTTTCAGTCATATGCCTTGTTTTTCCTAACCAGTACAGTCATTTAAGTGTAGTTATACTTAAAAATCTACTGTATTCACAATTTTGTCCAAGCAATGTTGGAGGTTTGATGTTTCCAAGGCTAAGGAAAGTGCGTAAATTGCTGCTGACTTATTTTTGCAGCTTCCAAGTAAATGGATTCTTCACTGTTGGTGATGTTTTCTTTTGTCTTGTTCTTCTTGTTATTGTGGCTTCCAAAGATCATGTAATAAAAATGCAACCACTAATAGATTCAAACAGTTCTTCTATGGTTAAGTCTCTTGTAGGAAAAAAAAAGTTTTTTCATCTGTTTCTGAGGTGCCTTCCTTTATAGGTTTTGTTCGGGGTTTTTGTTTTGTTTTGTTTTGGTTGAATGATTAACAAAACAAACCGAGAAGGAATAGGATAGATTATTGTGTCATTCAAATTCAGCTCTACTGAGACTGAGACGATGTTCCTGCAATCAGCATAAAGCACTAAAGGGGCATATTTGTTCAGGATTGTAAATCTAATTATGAAAAGACAAGAAAAGTTAAACAGATTTGTCTGCCTTTTCTTTCCCCTACACCTGGCTGAGCTCCCATCTGCTCCTTGGGATGCCCCAGGGTCTACTAGAAGGTAAAGCTATCATGGAACAAATGATGATCAGTTGCCATAAGGAGGTGCAGTCAGCATAACCCCTGCCTCGGGCATTGTTTTTGCTGTCTGGGAGAAGTTCCTACACGTTTTCATACCTTCTCTGTTTTTTTTTGTTTTTTGTGTGTGTGTGTGTGAGTGGAGTGCCTTAAGGGAACATCAGCTTGCAGCTGTGAGCTTCATAGCAGGGGACTTAAATAAAACGTTCAGCCCTTGAACACAAATGAATTATAAGCAGTTAAACAGATCAATGCAGTGACAAATACTCTGCTGGTATTTAAAGCTGTCATATGTGAAGGGGATGTTACAGTGAGCAGCAATTTTATTCCATTTGCTTAAAATAATGTGTGGGACCTGATATGTGAAGAATGAGTAAACTTACTAATCATAATGGTGTCCTGGCTCAAACTCATACCTAGGAAATCTTTGTTGCAAATAAGAATTATTCATTTAAATGCCACACACACTATCGTGCTGTTAGAAGACTGCATATGCATTGGAATTGTACAAAAAGGAATTTAGTACTCTAAGCTTTAGCAGGGTGGGGCAGGAACCAAGATGCAGATGTTATCTTTGTAAAAGCATTTTTAATTCAAAATTAATTTGATATCTTTTTGCAGTGCTAATCTTTGAATTTATTCATCTTCTTAGATTAAAGCTCAGTACTCTAGCAAACCTGGTCTGGTGGATTCTTTTCTATGCCATGTCTACCCTTCATATTAAGAGGGACAATGAAGTAAATGATTGCAAACTTTTCTTTAGAACCTATTTCTTCTGACTTTCCCTCCCCCCTCAGCACTGATCCATGCTATCCAAGCTCTTATTGGGCCATTATCATTCTGATATTAGGAACTTTTTGAGGCTGCATAATAAAAAGCTAGTTAGTACTGAATTACACAATCCACAAAAATACAGAATGGGATTTTGCTTACAGTGACTCCAAGCAAACTCATGATCTTATACTGTGTCAACTTCTCTTCTGCTCTCACGCTCCTTGCCTATTGTCATACATCCCTTAAATTAGCTACAATGTAAGTTTCTCAAATATGGGTATGAACTTACGGTGCCTGTAGACATGCCCAGAGACTGCTCCAATGTGTTATAATTACAGTGCATTGGAGCAGACTCGATTAATCAAGTTGGATGGAGTGTGGTAATTAGCATGCTCCAGCCAGCCTTCACATCTTGTGTATCGGCATTCCTACACTTAAAAGTGGCAGCAGGGGCACTTTAACTAAAGCTCATTTGACAAGCTTTAGTTAAAGTGCCCTGCTACCATTTTGAAGCGTGGGGACACTGATACATGAGATGCTGGAAGGGCTTTAATTAGAGGGCCCTCCCCACCCCCAGAGCACATGTAAAAACTCTGTTAGATTGTCAACTGGGGTAGTTTCAATTTACTTCAACCTAGTTATTTTCTTTCTGGAAAGTGCCATGAATACACTTAAGGTAGTGTATAAATATTAATTTTATCAGTGCTGTAAGGTACTAAACATGAGTAGAGGAGCTGACCCACCCTCAGCTACATATCAGCTGTTTGAGAGAAAAGGGTATTAAGAATGCTCAGAACCTCTTACAACCCCCTCAACATCTTGCAAGTTTGGGCCCCATGTGATTAACACCAGACTTTGTAGTCAGGATTCTGTACCTACATCACTTTGCCCTTTAAAAGAGATTTTACAATGTGCGTACTGGAACAATTTGTTAAACTTTCCATGAAGCAAAATGACATCCTTTTTCAAACATAGAGGGGTAAGAATTTTTGGTTAGTCATTTGTTCTGGCTGTTTATAGAGTAGTCCTAGGTGCTTTTTAAATTTTAAATAAATGTTATGACCATTCTATTAAATATCTAAAGGAAAGTATGGGATCTAGCCATGCAACTCTTAAGAAAATCAGAGACTAAATCCTCAGGAAGCTATTTGAGAATATAAAGGATTATATCCATGTAAATATTTCCCCATCACCACTATGATTTGCCCTGAACTTCCTGCAAATGAACTATTATAAATATTACACAATTCTTACAGTTGTAATTGGAGATGAGCAGAAACCAAAAGCCATGATAGGAACACACCTGAATGCTGGTAAAATTCAACTCTGGCCTCCATATCTGCTCGAAGACAAATCTAAGCCCTAAATCTATACATTCAGAAACTAGAGAAATTCAAACATAGCATATAAAACATTAATAAACATTATCCTGATCCTACAAAAGGCTCCATGTGAATGAACTATTAGGCCCATTCAGAGTACCACTAATTCCCATGGGAGTCCACAAAGATATATCTGCCTTCGCCAATCTTTTTGCAAGCATTGTGCCTAGGGTGGGTTGAATGTTAGGGAGGGTTTTGCTAAGGCAATAAGGTTACAAAAGAAATGGGGACCAGTGAAAAAGAAGAGTCTTTTACTGTATAGGAAAATTTAAGACAAAAATCAATCATGCAATCTTGTCCTCATTGAAAGAAATGGCACAATTTCCTAAGATATCACTGATGCCAGGATTTCACCCCAAGGTAAATGAGAATGAGAGAGAAAGAGTGGGAATTCCTAGATGGTTGGAGATGGGAGAAGTAGTATTAAATGTATTAAAGACATTTAAGTCTGTCAAATGCAAATCAGACTGAAACAAAAGCGATTTAGTTAATGTTTGTATTTTACAGTAAAGTAATAAAATGTGGATTAACAGAGGGTAAGAAATCATCCCTGACATAGATAATTTAATGTCCATTTTAAATATTTACACTAGGGTATTATATAACTAGGTTTTATATTAGGAGCTAGTGTGAAAGACTCTTTAATGTGGAAAGTGAAAGGTTTATTACTTTTGTTTTCTTTAAGATGGCAAATTGATGTCATTTTGGAGTAATTACTTTGACATTAAATGGCAACCAATTAAATTTATTGATGCCTGAAACATTAGATTGATTATAGTGAATTACTGATACAAATGGTACTCTGTCCTGCTTAAGTGTTCCAATTCAAATTTTATAAGTGGAAGTATGTCCTTTATTTAGAAAGAATAACTGTTTTATGGTATTTGTTCCCTTAAACAAAAGCTTATGTGGAAAGCACTCAAAGGGAATGACGTATTTGCCTGCTGCAGGTAATAGAATAAGGGTGGGATGGCATAGCCTTCATTTTTTAGTTGTACCAGTAACAAAAACATTTAAACAGTGACCCCCTCTCTAGTTCCTGCCTCCACCTTTTGTCACAGATCTTGTGCTATGACCATTATTAATGATAAAATACAGCCCAGCTCATATAAGTGGTGTATAGTGACAGGAGCAATCTGTTGTGTGTACATGGATATTTTCCTACTGAAATAAAGTCAATGTGTAGGCATCTTTTCATCAGAGATCATACTGGTTCTTAAAATTAGAGCTCTATAAAAGTTTCTTACTGTGGTTTGTGTATTGAAATACTTTTTGTGCTGTCATAAGTCCACTCACCACCTCTTTTGTTTCTTTAAGAACAACTCCTATACTGAGATCCACTCATCACATAAAGAACACCTACAGCTATCTATTGAATGAAATGGATAAGAAACACTGGAACAGTTTTTGCCCAACTTAGAGCAGAGGCCAAACACAGTATCCAGGACCGCCTCCCATCCAGGGCCACATCTATCTCACTTAGCCACACAGCCTTTGGTTCATATACTACCTTCCGGCACCATATATCTCCCTCTCTGCCTGCCTAGTGGGCGAGCTTCGACGATTATGCAGTAATCATTGCATAGCCCCTCTGGGTTCACTATAGATTTATATATATAAACCAGCAGCATCTAGTGCAGGGTACTTGACATTATATTTGTCTCACTGAATAATACTAATGAATTTTAAAAATGTCTGCATTTATCTTTTTACTACAGTAACAAATACTAAAACAAATGGATAACAAACAATACATGAAAATGTACAAAGAAAACTTTAAAATCACTATACACATAATTATATATTCATATACACATACATTATATCTGAGAGTTGCTCTCAACACAGATTGAATCCACCTCCTCTGGAGCTCTTGGATGGATCCAATGTGCTAGTGTTTTATTTCTTCTTCCCATCAGGTGCTCAGAGCAGGATACACACCTCATTGGTTGAGAGGAAAGTCATCCAAATTCCCTCAACCTCCTTCAGTTCCTGGGACACTGGATACATTTGTCACCTCTCTGCCAGCAGAAGCCAGAGCTCACCTAGCCCTAATCAGTCAGTATTTTCAATAGCACAGTCCATTTCAGTAGAATAGACTCTGACCTTTTTCACAGAGAGATCTCCCAACTATCATACATACCAACCTGGTCACTAGGATTGTGCTTTGTCCCCCTTGACCTCAGTGGTACTCCCAACATGACCACTGGCCACCACCAAACATGCCAAAAGGGTCTCATTAACCTTTCCAAGATCACCACATTTTGAAAAGTTCTCTCCTGCAGTACAAGCAGCTTTCATGTGCACACAGGTTGGGTATATAAGGTAAAATAGGATCTGGTCCTTAAGTCTGATCCACCACCTTTACAAGAAGAGTGACAGGACTTGATGCTCAAGTGAGATGAAAGTAACTGTAAGTTTCAAATAAGGGTTTTTGAGAGAGATACACCATTAGTCTAAGTACAGAAAGTCAGAAAGCCTGAGGTAGAATTGATTCAATCTATGTGGCTTTCTCTAAACTGCATAGATTGGACCATTAACAAACAGAATACATGTTTACTCATCAGTTGGCCAAGGAAGGCGGGTGCCTGCACTGGCCAAGGGGGGCACTTGCACACACCTCCCAGCTATTCTGGGCTGCAAATGCCCCAGCTCCACCTGCTCACTGGCCCCCTGCCTGTCAGCCATAGGTGGGGAATAGATGCCTCTCCAGCCCTGAACCCCCAGCTGGGGTCTGCACAGTGGGTTGGGGGGAAAGCCCCCAAGGTACGGTCTTTCTCCCTCACAGCATGGCTCTGGTATGCTGTGAATGTCCCAGCCCCACCTCCTCACCAGAACCCCCGTCTGTCAGCTGTGGGGGTGGGGCAGGGAAGGAATAGACTCTCCACTCTGGCCCCCAAACCGGGGTCTGCACAGTGAGGGAGGGGAGCCCCCAAGGCTGGTAGGAGGCAGGGGGATGGTGACAGGGTGGAGCTGGGGTGTCCACAGTCTGGCAGAGCCATGGTGTTGGTGGGGAAAGCTTCACCTCAGTGGTTTCTACTCCACCCACTAGGGGGTTGGGGAGGAGGTCTGTTCCCCCATCCCTCCCACCCCCCCCCCCCCTGCAGCTGACAGGCAGGGAGCTGGTGAGGAAGAAGGGCTGGGGCATTCTGAGCCTGACAGAAACATACTTCTACCATCACCTGTGGTGCAAATTTGGGCTTGGGGGCTCAGACCAGAGCAGGAATCCATTCCTTCCTCTTCCCCAGCCACCCACTATGGCTGAGAGGCTGAACAGGACAGCAAGTGGGTGGGGCTAGGGCAGCAGATCCATGCTGCATGAGGGGAAAGCACCCACCTCTGGCAGCTTCCCTCCATCCCCCCACTGTGCAGACCCTAGCTGAGAGAACCTAGAGCTAGGGCAAGGATCCATCCCTTCCCTTGCTCACCCCCATGCTGCTGCCAGTGGGGTTGGGGAGGCTGCCTCAGCTCCATAACAGTCATAGGTGAGACTGCCTACCTGGACTGTAGCAGACATAGGCAACAGAAGGCCAGGGCTAATGGGACTCAGCCCCCACAAATGTGGGGCAGTGGGTAGGGCTTTAAGGCAGCCCGGTCGCGGGTTCCAGGTGGCTGCAGCAGGGGTGGTGAGGGATGCACATGCAGCCAGGATTGCAAGCCAGTGTGTGGATCACTGGCTGCCAAGAATGGCTGGCAAGTACCAGTCAGTTCTGTGAAGGGGAAAGGGCTGTCGGGGGCAGATTGAGGCCCCTGCAGTGAGGAAGGGAATGGGGTAAAGGCAGGGGTAGGAGCTGGGGTGAATGGGTCCTCAGCTGGGCTGGGTGGTGGGACAATTGGAGCTTGGGCTGCTCATCCAGGGTTGGGGGGGGGGGGGGCTCCCACTACTGTGCACACCTCAGCAAAGTCCTGGGGGGCACATGCTCCACTGATCTGTGCATGGGGCAGAAGGAGCTTCCACTGCAGGTTGAGCTCTGCACACTGCTCCAGATGCTCCAGGAGTAGTGCAACACCACATGCCTGTTTCTGCTGGGCTGTACCACACCCCCACCCACCTGGTGGCAGGACACACACGCCATTATGCAGCTCTCAAGGCAGTAGGGTGCAAAGCCCAGTATGAAGTGACAGCCACCTCCACCCTCCACACAGATTCAGAGAGTCTGTGCCCACTGGGCCTCCACCAGGGTGCGCACAGCAGCGGGAACCCTCCTGTGCTCCTGGACAAGCTGCCCAGGCTCTGACTGTCCCACCACCCATCCTGGCCGGGGCCCTATTCACCCCAGCCCCTGTCTGTGGCTCTGATTCTGCCCTACTCCCTCTTTCACTGCTGAGGCCTCTATCTGCCCCCCACCTCCACCCCATAGCCCTTTCCTTTCCCCTGTCCCTTCCCCCACAGACTTACCTGCTGGGCAGGGAGGGGGACATGGGCTCAGCCTCCCTCCAATAATTTTTTATCCCTCAGCCTATGGGAGCAGACAAGCTGGGGCAGAGGCTAGACCACCTGACCTGCAAGGGAGGGTTAGGAGGGGCTACAATGCATCCTGAGATGCAGAGGGACTGAGACCTACCTTGTGTCAGGAGGGGTCTGGGACTGAAGTTTGATAGACTTGTTTAACCTAAATCAGTGAAGTCTGATATTACATCAGGGGTGGGCAAAATGCAGCCCATGGGCCAGATGCAGCCCCCCAGGCCATTCTAGCTGTCCCACTGGGCCCCTAAAAATTTAGAAAATTAATATTTATCTGCCCCTGGCTGCCTGTCATGCAGCCCTCAATGGCTTGCCAAAACTCAGCAAGCAGCCCTTCAGCCGAAATAATTGCCCACCCCTGTATTACATTCATCCAGATATATCTTAAACCAGTTTTGGCCATTTTAAACCAGTTTATGTGCACTGAACTTCTGTTATGTTACACATTTAAATCGGTTTTCGATCACTTATACTGCTTTATGTGTAATATCTGTCCCTAGCCTTAAAGTTCTGTTGGTCTATCAATGAATGAATGCTATTATGTCAAGTGCCAAACTATTCTAGCAACAATTCCTCTGTCTTCCCAGAAGCATATGATAGAACACCAGTTCCTAAAGAAAACCCAGTCCTTTAATATTCTACAGATGGAAGGTGTGCAGTGAAGGATATACTATGATATGTTTCCTGGTATGACAGAGTCAGCATGGAAAGTAAGGAGAGGGAGCTCACTACCTAACCCAAGGCAGATTGAATTTAGTACTTTAGCAAGTACTAAATGACTGAACAATACCTGCCAGTACTGCACAGTCCTGGCAGTGCATGGGTTGTGTTCAATGATAATGCACAGGACCAATGAGCTACTGTGCAGTAGCTTGTTGCTACTATGCAGTAGCTGTGGTGTCACGATTAGTGCCTGCCCACCGATGCTACATAGCCTAGTGATGAGCGCCATTACTGTAGCTCATTGCTATGGTGACATCTCGTGTAGATGCACCCACTGATGCTGTGGTTTAACTAGTGCCTTATTTTTTTCTGCAAGAGAAAATGAGAAAAAAAAGAGTGTAGTGGGTAAAGTGGAAGACAAAGAAACAAGGGTCAGAGAAGAATGGAACAAGTTGGGGAGAGGATTAGGGAAGAGAAGTGAAGCTCAGACACAGAAAGAAAGAAAGAAACAAACACAACTAAGTGGAGAGAGGAAAAGGGAGAGAGCAAGGGAAAAGTGAGGTAGAGAGCCAGCATTCTGCATGTAACTACTTGGTAAAAAAGAAAAATGACTGGAGAATAAAGGAGGAAAGATGTCAGTCAAGGCAGAAAATGGAGGGTAAAAAAGGAGGGGAGGAATAAAACAAAAAGAAAAGGAGAGTACAAGCAATAGTGGAGCAGGGAATCAAAATGATAGTGGAAGAGAAGCAAGAAATATTACTGCAGGAGAAATACAGAAAATGAGAGAGCCTGGCTGCATCTACATGAGACACTACTGTGAAGAGGTTACTGTGCATTTATTTAGTTCTTGTTTATACTTGTTTAAGTATAAACAAGTACTAAATAAATGTGCAGTAACCCAAGTTACTGCACAATGGCACTGGCAAACACCTTTTTTATGATGCTACTGTGCAGTAGCCTAATACTACTGTGCAGTAGCGTCGCATCACAGTTTTTGCCATGCAACACTACTGCACAGTCAGTGTCTTGTGTAGATGTGCCACCTGTAAGGAAGAGACTAGGGAGTGAGGGGAAACATATGAGTTATGGAGCCCCAGCACTTTATATATCCTAAGCACACAAATGCTTTCAGTAGCTGAACATAAGAATGGTCCAAATTGACCCCAGTTAATTTCCTTTGTAATAGCACCAGGAGCAAATTTGGTCCCATGTGTTCCAGTTGGCTCTGGCTCTAAGTGTCAATGGACATTTGCACTCTTAGTCAATCATGAGGCTTACACTGAATCCAGGAAGTCCAAGTAATATTTTATGAAAATTTGAAAGTGGAAACCAACATCTTTCTAAATTAAGAGCAGATTTGAAGAGGATGAGGAAATCTGAACCACAACAAAGATGAATTTTCTTTTGTATTTTTTACGCAGTAAAGCTGCAAGCAAAATGTAATTAGATTTTTGATTTCATTCATTGCTCCAATAGATCCTCTTAATGCTTAGCTGATACCCTACAGTTTAATATTTGCTTTAATCAACACATTGATGGCAACAGATTACAACAATGCTGGCTTTTCATTGTCTTTTTTGTGGTTGCCTTTATGTTCACTCCTGGGGTGGCTAACAACTAATGATTTAAATATTTTTCAGGATTTTGACCTGGGGGTTGCAGAATTCATAGAGAGACACACACACACACACATGCTCCCACAAACTTTGGACCCCACTGAAAATGTCACAGGCTTAAACTGGAATTGCTGCCAAAAAACTGAATGATATTGTTGCCTAATGGGACCAATATGATTTTATGATACTGTCCTTGAAAATCATTGTGAAACATGGTTAATACCAAAAAAAAAAAAAATCTCCCTCATTCAAGTGCAGCATATTTTGCATGTGATGTTCTAATGAAAATAGCACATAAGGAGGTTTGCTGGTGCAAGAGGTGTGGTTTGGAGAGGATTGGAAGGGAAAAAGAAAGACCTGACAGCAGACAGAAAGAGAGAGTATGCAACACAACTTTGAGGAAGATAAGGTGAGAGTCACAGAGCACCACAAAGATTGCTTCTGGGAAAATCTGACAAAGCAGGCTGTACTGTTTTTTTTTTTCTTCTTTTCAACTTGAACTAGCAGTAGGTATGAAGGGAGTAGGAAAATAGAAAATGTACAGCTGATCACCTGACAGGGAGGGTCTTTCGACATCTCAGCAGGGATACGCCCCAAAGAGGGATTTAAAGAAAAATGAACCAATGACAGGATTTTCTTAGGAAGAACTGAGGGAATTTTGATTAAGGGGAAAGCTGACTGGTGGGCAGTAAAGCCTAGGAACAGTGAACCACTGCTAGTTGTCCCTGGGAAAACAAATGTCCATGCTGGTATGGACATGGCCAAGGAAAACAATTTTTCAGGTATCAAGGCCAGAAAGAATGGCAACAAAAAGAGATATTTCCATCCCAACTTCAAATAAGCAGGCCTCTTCTTTACTGCCTTAAAATACAAGAAAAGAAAAGAAGAGTGTACTTGCTGACTGTCTGAGGTACGACTGTAAATCCTCCACATAGTAGGGCAAGGATTGAAGTGCCATGGAACAAGTAGGAATCAAGTCATTCAATACCCACACACAGGTGCCTCAAGGGCCACAGAAACTCAGTCATACTAAGTGAACCAACTTTCAGCAAGACAGCGATCTAGCTCTTACTGCATATTAAAAGTTTTACACTGTTTTTGGTAATTTGAAAAAAATGAGGAGGGAGAGGGGGTAGGGGAGGGAGAAATTGATTAAGCCAGTGAGTGCCACATTTTGCCTCTAGTAGTATTAAAGACAAGTTGTAAATGATGTCCACTGACAACTAAAACTCTTTTAAAAACTCAGCATCACCCTTAACTAGCAACTAATTAAAAAATCTGAAGCACAAGGGACTTCGTTATCATATTTTTCTTCTCGCTTCTCACATAATAGTTGACTGTTATTTCTTAAGGAATTGGTCACTAGTACGTATGTAACCATGGCAAAGTATCTTAGCATGGTTAAACTGTGCTATGAATCATTTCCAAATAGGCATTCACTGCTAGAGTGTCGGTCTGTCCTTAAATACAAATTAATTTATTGGTTTCATTCTAATGCCCATTTTATCAGTGATACATCACAAAACCATGAGATATTTTTTTCTTAACTGACAAACATTCTTGGGAAGATGCCAACATCTGGAATACAAGTTGTACAGTAGGTCCACATGGAAACACAATGTCGTAACAATCTGCTGAAGCTTGACTATGCCTTCTCATACTGTTCCTGCCTTCTCTCCTAATGAAGCCATAGGATACTTGCACAGATATTTCTATGCATCAAAATGTCTCTTTTGCCTAACATCCTTTGTGCCCACTCAGAATGCAAGTTAGCAATGCAGTGCCAGCCTCATAACAGTTCCCAGAATGACATCCATGCCCAAGTGTCTGTAAAAAACCCTAAATACTCTTTGTATTCATAATGGGTGCTTCTACACATGAAATTAATGTGCCTGAATTTTCTGTGCAGAAAATTCAGGTTCATTAAACTTTACCCCCGCACAAATCTGAACGTGTGCTTGTCATGAGCAAATTTGTTCCCGATAGGAGTTTAATTCAGAGCTGTTCCTACTCTGCTCTGCCCCCCTGCAGCAGCCAGGGGGAGTTCCAGATTCTCAGATACCAGCTGTGGGCTGGCAAGTGGCATGGGGACTGGTCCCAATCTATGTGGGGCAGGGGAGAGCTATTCCAGCTTCTGGGCAGCTGCTTCCCTGTCCCATGGAAAGCAGGACCCATCCTGATTTCCATGTGGCTGGCAGGCAGTGTCCTGCTGAGTGAAGACAGCTATCCCTGACCTCTGTGCCCCCTTGCTGCCTAGGCTGACTGGGAGCTCTTTTTTCTTGGTCAGCATCTACACATGCACTACAGGCACTAGAAAATAGTGCATTAGATTAATCTACTGCTCAGTTATTGCTGTCCCCTTGTAGATGGTGATGTTTTTCTGCACATTAGATAAGTCTAATGTACAGTAAAGCATCTCATGTAGATGTACCCTCTTAGTTTCATAGTAGCTAGTGTCAGGAGGGACCTGAACAGATCATGTAACCTGGCCCCCTGCCACAGGCAGGAATGAATGCTAGGTTCACAAGACCCCAGACAGGTACCTCTGTGTCAGGTAAAGGCATGAATGAGCAGATAGATCTTTCCCTATACCTAGCTGTGGGAATTCAAAAAGCTCAAGGTAGAATTTATTTAAGTTAACACAGTTTTCTGTAAGTAGCATAGTTTACATCAGTAGTGAACAGAATACAAATTTGACCTTTGGAGTGGGGGAGGGGGAAGAGGAGGGCATGCAGGCTGCCTAGCTTAGACTAGGTTCCACCATTTTTAAACCAGTCTGTGTGTGCCAAACTTTGTTCTATTACAAGTTTAGACTAGTTCCCAATCACTTGTGTAATGTCTGTACCAAGCCCAAAAGATGAACAAATGTTTTTGTGACCTGAGGAGTGGTTGGCAACCAGCAATAAGTTAAGGCAGCCATCAGTTTAGTTTATTTTATACCAAGAGCCAGAACCAGTGCAGAGTTAGTCTAGGATACAATGGCATATATTCTTATGGTTTGACTTTTATAAGCAGAAAGAAATGATTTCTAGGTTGCCATTCAAAGAAAAAAATACTTTTTAATGATAAATATTATTTCACCTACTAGGTTTCCAAGTGCAATTCTATTCCACTTTGCTACAGTCCCTGAAAAACTGTTATTAACAAAAAATTGGTCCTTCTCCCTCATTGCTTTTTTATGACTCAGTGGCTGCATCTATATGAGACAGTGACTGAGCAGTCATTACTGCACAGTCATTAGTACTTGTATAAACAAGTATTAAATGAGCACACAGTAACTGGAATTACCATGAAGTAGCATCACTGAATGGCTTTTATGGGACTGTAACAGGCTGGCCTTACTGGGCTGCTGGGGTCTTTCACCGAGTGGGGCTCAGGTGGTTGCCACCATGCCTGGCCCCACTACACTGGGGTCTTCTATCCTATAGGCTCAGGTGGCTGCCACTGTGCATGGCCTCTAACACTGGGGTTTCTCATCCTGTAGCCTCAGGTGGCTGCCACCATGCCTGGTCCCTATACTGGACACAGGCAGCCTGACACCAGGCTTGCCTGGCCCTAGTCCCTTCCACTATTGGTAACCCCCCCCATTGGCGGGGCCTGGGGTTATAAGGCACCCCTCCTCACCTTTCACCAGGGTGGTAACTGGCATTTCTGGGGGGTTTCCTACGTGACTAAGAGCCCTACCAGACCACCCTTCCCCAGCAGGGTGCAGTTTAGGTCATACCCAGGACCAGGAGCCTCCAAACCATCCCCATAGCTCCTGCCCTTACCTCCAAGATGTTCCAGGAGGTCAGCCTAATGTTGCCTCCTGGCCTGCTCAGCTCAGACTGCTCTTTCTCTCTGAGGGTCTGGGTTAAAATGGATGCTGCTCCACCCCCCTCAATCAATCCCAGGGTCCTCCTAGGGTCATGTGGTAGCCTTGGTGTGGCTAGGACCCACCTGCCAGCTGCTCCACTGCCAACTAGAAACCTCAAAGTGCAGGCACTGCAGGTGCCCTGTCACAGTGATGCCGACTGTGCAGTAGCTGATTACTATTGCACGGTAGTGTTGCATCATGCTTCCTGCCGTGCAACACTACTGCACAGTCAATGTCTCTTGTAAATGCAACCAGTCTTAAAGATCCAATGATGGTGTGTTACAATAGTAGATGTATTCATGGATTTTCAAGAACTTTAACAGGATGGAATAGAATCACACTTAGGCCCCTAAGCACGCTTAGACCTGCTATAGGTTGAATAGAATCTAGGTCATGGTCTTCAGTGGCTCAAATATTTTTAGGCAATTTTTTTCCCTAGGGGTGAATATGGGATCAATTCTTTTATATGTAATCCAGACATCTGTACTGATGTAATGGTTCAGGCTATCATCAGAAGGAAAAATATGTGGATCCATGAACTGTGAAACATGAGCAATTTTAAGCATCACATTGGCTGAGTCTGTGAAAAATGAAGCAGGAACAAGTGCAAGATCCAAAATTTAAGACTCAGGCAATTTAGCATATCTGTTATTTCTTAGTGTGTTTGAAATTCACCCCATGCTGACAGCTCTCTTATGCATTACTTAAGGCACATCTGAGCCCTTGTGTGGAATTTCTGCAAAGGAGATACATTTCATCTTCTTTAATTAATACTTAAAACCTATGTTAAGTAAGGTGCAAGATTGTTAATGTAGAATAAAAAAAAAAAAAAACCACACACACCATGTTTCCAGAAAACTGAAAGATCCATAGTTTCTGTCAAAGTGTTGCTCTGTAGGTGCTAATTCTAAGGAGAAACAAGAATGAGTAATTATTATTGGCATTTAACTTTAATTGAGTAATTTACTTTGAAAACAGATTACATATAGAAATCATAGTAGAAGCTTTGAAACTAAGGGTTTGCTTACTGCACTGCTGATTTGAGTAGATCTGAGTCTTCCTTCCTTCCATCCTTGTAATCAGTAAATTCACTGTGCAATTTGGAGACAAAACAGATCTTTTCATAAATATCAATCATATTTGGTAAATAGATTCTAGCAACAAAAATTAATATTTCAGAATATTATCAAAATTCAGTGTTTTGACATTTTGTCTTGAAAAGTTGTTTCTACTTTGATGCTAACCTTTTTAAAAAGATGTTGATTATGGTTAAGTGGCATGAAAACAAAACAGTATTTTGGATGGAACCAAACATTTCATTTGATTCATTTTTTATTTGTCATTTTTTGAAAGTACATACATATTTTGAAAAAGATACAAAGTGCAGTGAACTCTTATTTGAAGGTATATAAAAAAAACAAAACAAAAAACAAACAAAAAAAAAAACAATCAAGTCTACTTTCTTATCATTTCCAAATCGTTGAGCCATCTGATCATTATATAGCCTAGTAAATTCACTGTCTTAATCAATTATAGCCTTGGTAATATTGTTTACTGCCTAGATTACAACCCATGAACTTCTCAGTTTGAATCTACCTCTTACTGAAGTGAGTAATACTCAAAGCTCTGTATAATGATTACATCATCAAAAAATAATGCCTTGGATGTCTAATATAAAGATATGCAAACAGAATGTCATGAGATACCTCTGCAATGCTCAACACTACTTGAAAGCTTGTCATAGTCAACTGCTTCTTATCTGGAAGTGGTACAAATTATGTAATAAGGATGAGGTGGACTGTTGCTATTTATTTCACTGTGTAGGGTTTCAGCATTTAAGTCAAAGTTTTATGTTCTTCCTGAAGCCATACATCAGCTTAGCTAGAAGTTACTAGATATTCAGGAATTACTCAGAGAGGTTCTGTGGCATATGTCTTACATTAGGAGTTAAGACTAAATAATCATGTTAGTCATTGGCTTTAGAAATTCTGTAAATTTATTTTTTATTTTAATATCGATTTATACTGGCATGATAGTTTATACACTGCAGATGTGGGAGGAAGGTAAGTTAATGTAAACAGTTTCTAGTGGACACATCTACACATGCCACCGTATCAAAATTGTTACTGTGCCATTATTTAGCCCACACTGTGCCATATGCGCAGTGTATGTTTATTTTTAGCAGCAACTTCACCAAACCGGCATGCTATATCAGGGAGCACATCACTATAGCAAAGTAGCTGCTGGTCATGTGCAGATGCCCATGGATGCTATGTTGCCGTAGTGCATTGCTATGGCAACATCGTGTCATGTGTAAGTGTGCCCATTGCATCCTTAACAGTAATTTAGAAGTATCAAGGTGGACACATTGTTGTGCAATTCTGTGGTAAATATAAGAACATACTAGTGTCTTCCATTAAGCTAGAAACTAGGTGGTGCGCATGAGGAAATATAATTTACACTTTTGTTAATAAAGACAGAAATATTGGTGAAAGTTTTGGTTAAATGTTAAGAAGCTTCTAATTCAATCTGCTCTCGTGCTATGGATATAAATGCATCTTGCATTGAAAAAAAAAAAAGGGAGAATTGTACCCCTGATCTGAAGCCACTGATTTTTGGGAGTTCACACCCACAGATGGATCTAGCAAAGGTACGTTTAATTGGGTCAAATAAGATGCCCTCAGAACTAGAGGCTAGCCATGGTTAGAGGTGTAACAGGGAAGCTCCATGTCCTGGATGATTAACAGCATGGCAGCCAGCGCTGCCTCATGCCGAGTCGAGGCGGCACCATTGTTACTTCCGATCTGTAGCAATAGCTATTTTACCACCTCTCTCCGAAGGTGGTACATGGGGCTCCTACCCCTGCTTCTCTGTTCTCAGTTATGCTACTGTCCATAGCCACAAGTCAGCTGAATTAGGATTCAAGTCATAAGATGAAAGACTCACAGCTTCTAAGCATCTCAGGACCTACAGCTTTACTCACTGGGGACACATTTGTATATATCAGTTGAGGATCTGGGTCAACATATAATGCCCCTTGTTTTAAGCATTTCCCATGGTGGAACACAGACTGTCCATGACATTTTATGCTGATGTTTTAACAACTTTCATTATGTTAATGATTAGGAAACTACTTAATTCATAAAACCATGAATTTCATGGAAACCATGAAATCTGGGATTGTCTGCAATATCTGATAAATCAACAACAAAAAAAAAAAACTTTAATAAAAATAAAATGCTAGCTCACCAGTGGAAGTCAATGGTCCTCACTGCCAGAAAGGGAAGGTGCCAGCTGGTGGGGTAGCATGAAAGATAGCAGTCAAAGTGACAGCTGCCCCCTTGTCCCTCCTTCCTGCACTGGGACCTTTCCTCTAAATCAGCATTGAGGAGCAGGGCTGCTGTGAAATGCCCACAAAAATCAGCTGTGTGCACCATGAGTGGACTATGAAAAAACTCTGTCTCACCAGGATTTAAGTAGATCCATATTAAAGATATCCTTATGACAAATCACAGAGAAGAGGTAGATATTAGCAGAGGGGAGAGCAGGGAAGTTGGCACATTAAAGGAAAGAGTACAAGAATTAAAATTTCTAAGTTCAAGTACATAAATTAGTTACCTAAGCAGATGTTCTGATGTTCTAACCTTTTCTAGCCCCAATTGATGTTAATGTCACAACTTAGCACTGTAAAAAAATCAGTCCCTTAGTTTCGATGCCTAACTTCAAGAACTCAGCTTTGAGCATTTAACCCACACTGTTTAACTCCTTCATTGAATGATTTTACAGCAAATAGTCAGAGAGTGCTGTTAACAATGTTAGTAATGTAATCCTGGGAAATACTCCAAGAGGTACCCCCCCCCTCCAATTGAAGGGATCAAAGCAGGTACACAAGCACTGTGGGAGGTGTAGGGACTCTCCTCCCGCTATAGAGCGGAGCCAGACCACCACTGGGGACTTAACCATATACCTTTTAATGAGGGAACATAACAGGCATAATCAGGGGGTATAGTAGACACTACAATGCCCCAAGGGGGCAGGATTCAACAAGGGTTAGACACTTAAAATCATTGACAAAAGACAGGGTTAACAAAATATAAAACATAAACAGCAGAGCAAACAATACTGGTTGGGGAAATATAAAAAGGCACAAAATACAAAATGTCAAAGAAATATAGGGCCTAGGTACCTGGAAGGGGAGAAAACACGATAGCCCCTTTCCACTGCAAGAGAAATTTCTCCTTCTTAGCTGACTTACCCCAGGTCACCAAAGCTGGGATTTAAACTTGGATCTCCCACATGATAGGCAGGAACACTGCCACACAGCCACCAGGGCTATTATTACTTCAACTTGCTAGGGGGTCTTGACCTTCCTGGAGCCCCAGCCTCATGTTGAGCTGCCTAGTCTCTGATTGGAGGAGCTGGAAGCAGAGCTGGGAACCTCTCGGGTCACTGCTCAGAACCTTGCTGAAGCAGGAAGCCTCTCCTGCTGGCCACAGCCTCTCGTAGGGGATCCTGGAGCCCAGCAGGAAGCCTCTCCTGCTGGCCACACGCCGGGTGTCGCTGAGGGTCCAACTGCTGCCTGCAGGTCCTGCTCCTTCAGGCTCTTCTGGGGCAACTGCTTCCACATGGTCCCTTGCTGGTCTCTTCCCAAGTTGGCCACGCTGCCCCTTTTATCCCCCTCCAGGTGACCCAAGGGGCCAATCAGGGGATTGGAGGGGTGAGTCTCTGGGGCCTGATTGGTGAGGAAAGGGAATCCCAAGCCCTCCAATCATCTTTTACCCCTCCAAAATCCCTGGGCCAAATCATTACCAGATTGGTGAGGAAAGGGAATCTCAAGTCCTCCAATCATCTTTTGCCCTTTCAAAACCCCTGGGCTAGGTCACTGCCAGCTAGCCCGTCACAGTAACAAAACCTGCTAAGATTTTTTTCCAGATTGTGACAGGGGGGCTCCCGGGGCCGAGCTCTGTGGCCCGCCCGCCTGTCACCGTGACAGCAGGCCTACTCAGGGCCGAGCTCTTCATGGCCCGCCCACCTGTCTCTGGGCAACCGCCCGCTCATCTCACCCCCCACGCCTTTGATGATAATAAGTTCAATTATGATGATAATTAAGCGGGAGGCTGCCCTTCGACTGCCCTGATGCCCAGGGGCGCTCTGCAGCTCCAACCTCCCCTAATACTGCAGCCCAAGCCTCGCAGATGGCATCATGGTGTTCTTCCTCACCGGCCCCTGCACTGAGCCCCAGAATCCTCCATGCAAGACTCCACTATGATCTTTGCTACACAGGTGGCCACTCCGCTGTCATCTGGGCTACCTCACCCACCCAAAGCCTTGTTCCCCTCCCGGGTGTGGTTCCCCCGGAACCTTCGGCTACCTAGCCCTGGCCCACCTCAAGGCCAGTCGGGACCCCAGGCCCCTGGCTCTTGGGCGTCCCTCGTGGTGGGCCCCCGGCCCTTTTGACCCTCACTGGTCCTGGCCCCAGCATGGGCCAATCGAGGGGACTCTCCCCTTCGGGCTGGGTCTCTCTAGGCACCCTACTCCTCGGGCCTCACCATGCCACTACTCCCTTCCTCCTAGGAGCAACCGCGGCACCTCGCCCACCTTACTCCCACTCTCGGGGTCCACCCTCTCTGGGCCCCTCACACACACTGGCCCTCTCGGCCCTCATCCAACTCAGGGGTCACCCACCTGGTGGTGGTGGGAGCTAGGGGTTAAGGCACCCCAACCCACCTTTCACCGGGGTGATCACTGGCCTGGCATTTCCTGGGGGCTCCCACGCCACTGAGAGCCCCACCAGACCACCCACTCCCGGCAGGGTGCAGTTTCAGGTCATGCCCAGGACCAAGAGCCTCCTGCCAACCCCTTGCAGCTCCCCCTTACCTCCAGGTCATACACAGCAGCCCTAAGGCCAGGCAATGTTGCTGCCTGACCTCCTGTAACCAAACTGCCTAGTTTATATAGGCCCCAAAATGGCTGCCGCAATCAGGCACCTGGAGGCTGCCAGCTCCAGGGCCTTAAAGTGGCAGGAGCACCCTGTGCTGCGCCACACAGATGAAACATGTTTTTTTCCCTTTTCTTCAATGACCAAGAAATGCATTGTCAGTAGGGCTATGCAAAATGGCACTGTTCCATTTCGACTTGTGTTTTGAGGTTTCGATGGAACAGCATTTCGTTTCAAATTTTGTTTTGATTCAACACTGCTGTTCCATTTCATTTCATAGAAACAGTGATGCCCCATCACTCAGTTCCCCTCCCCAGCATTGGGATCTATTGAGGAATGGAACTGGGGCTGAGCTGAGTGCTATCATCAGGCTGGGGAAATGAACTCAGCCCAGCTGAACTGAGTTCCGCCCCCCCCAGCACGACCATCGGGCAGCACTAGTTCATTTCCCCAGCCTGATCATCATGCTAGGGAGGGGAACTGAACAATCAGGCTCAGTTCCCTTCTCCAGCCTGATTGCAGCGCTGGGGAGAGGAACTGAGACCCAGCTCAGTTCCCTTCCCCTGCACTGTGATCAGCTTCCTGCAGCCCGGCTGCAGGAGGAGGGGAGAGCCAAGGCTGCGCTCCCCACCTGGCTGAGCCTGGAGCTGCTGGAAGCGAAGCCCTGGTTTCTCCTCTGTCTCCCATCACCTGGCTGTTGGCTGTTTTGAAACTTGAAATGTTTCAAAACTTTCAAAACATTTCGACTAGCCTCATTTTGTTTAGAGGCTGTTTTGAAACCCTTCGTTTCATTTCAATTTCACTGTTTTGAGCTGAAAATGAGTCAAAACAGTGTCAAAATGAAACAGCCAGTGAAATTTCGCACAGCCCTAATTGCCAGAGGTTCTTACCACCACAAATGGTAGCATATAACAGGGCTGTGCAAAGCTTCGGTCCCTGATTCAATTCAGCAGAGATTCAATCCGATTCGGTGGCTGAATCTCCAAATCCAAATCAAATCAAAGGATCCTTTAATCTCTCCAAATTGAATTGGAACCCTCCGAATCAATTTGGAGAGATTTGGAAAGATTTGGTGATTCGGACATAGACACAGCTTTAAATGTTTTTTCTACATACCTCTAGGTAGCAGGTGAATGCTGTGATGCTGTGGTGCATGAAGCGTTCCGCAGAAGTGTGGGGGGTTCCCAGCACACTCACCAGCAGACCCAGAAGTAGACCAAAGCACTTCTGGTCCACTTCTGGGTCCACTGGGGAGCACGCAGCGGGGCCTCCCCATGCCCCACCAGCTTGGCTACTGGTGCCTCCTGGGTCTCGGGGGGTACCCAGGGTCCCCCCACAGCCAAATGCTGAGCCAAGGGTGGGTGGGTGGGGGGGACCCATATGCTCCCCGGCAGACCTGGAAGTGGACAAAGGTACAAAGATGTTCTACCAAGGAGAACTTTTACAATCTCTGCTCTCTCTTATGCCTGATGAAGGGTGAGTATGCCCAAAAGCTTGCAGATAAATACAATAATTTGTTTGCAAATATTGAGTTGATCTAATAAAAGGTATCACGTCTTCCACTAGTTTTGATTCCCTTTGCCTCTAGACCCATATGGCTACAACCTGGATACCTGACATATGGTTTAATGAAGTCATTGAGATACTTAATCTAGTTAAACTGGACAGGAGTACATGCTATTTTTTAAAAATCTATGACACAGCACACAGCTCCTTCTTAGTAAATAGTGGGTGTATCTACACGATACACTTAACTTTGCCTTAGCATAGTTTACCGTGAAGTAAGCATGTGCGTCTACGAGTGCACATGCTTACTTCACAGTAATCCTCCCTAATACTAGTAAATTTGCTACCTGCAAATGCTAGTAGCAAATTTACTTGGCATTAGTAACAGCATAGTAGCACTCATGTAGACACCTGACTGGGAGCAAAATCTGCTCCCAGTCAGCCATCCACCAGGAAGCAGAAGATGGCTTACTGCCCCTGGAGCTGCCTGCTTCTGGGGTGGGCTCTACCACAGGAGCCCGGGTCAAGAATATGTCCCTTTGCCCCAGCATCAGGGAGCTCCAAGTCCCATGTTCTGAGATTGTGATTGGAGAGTGGGGGGCAGGGAGACCCTTATCTCCCAGTCTGAACTCCATGGTCACAGGCTTGGGCTGGGAGACCCTTATGTCCCAACAGTGGCCCCATGGTCACAGAGCTGTGAGTGTGGAGCTTGGGCTCAGAGATAAGCATCTCCCAGCAGTGGCCCCATGGTCATGGTGCCAGTATTGGGATCTCCCTGCTGGCAAGGGCTAAGGATCTTGTTCCCTGCCCAGATTCAAGAGCATGGAGCTGCGGGGGGGAGGAAGGGGGAGAGCAGAACAAGTTACCCAGCCTGTTGCCCCCCCCTCAACTCTGGTCTCATGGAGCTGGGTGGGGAATAAGCTCCCCAGACCCTGCCTTGCATGCCTGGGAGGGGAAAATGTCCTCCTGCCCCAGCAGCAGGAAGCTTCCAGACCCTGCCCCTGAATCACAGCTGTGAACTGTGGAGTGGGGGCTAGGATCTTATTCCCAGCTCCTGCTCTGCAATCATGGAGTGGGGGATGGGAACAAGCTTGCCAGCCCCCACTCTGTGATTGCAATTGTGATCATGGAGCAGGGGCTGGGAGCTCCCTACATAGGGACAATTCCCTGCCCAGCCTGGAGCTGGCTGGACCTGCCCCTGACCAAGACAGTTCCCAGCCAGCCCAGGCTGCACGGGGAAAAGTGCAGCCTGGAGGTGGCTGGCAACTGTCCCATTTTGGGAAGTCCCCAGCCACCTCCAGGCTGTACATTCAGACTTCCCTGCACTGCCTGGGGCTGGCTGGGAACTGTCCTGGTCTGGGGCAGGTCCCAGCCCCATACCCCAATTAAGTAATTGCAAAATGGGGCTTGGAAAGAGCTGCAGGAGTGGGATAGGTCCCAGCCCCCACCCTGATCCCCTGGTGGGCCAGCTATCAGTGTGCTAGCTGCTAGCTGCCCCACAGGCAGTTTGAGGCCTGGGGCTGGGAACTGCCCCTCCCCTGCAGCTCCTTCAAAGCCTCGTGACCCTGATCAAGGAGCCAGGGGCAGGATTTCCCTGCTGCTGGGGCAGGGGGACATTGTCCCTGCCCCAGCATCAGGCATCCTCCCTCAGGCCAGAAGACAACTGTCCAGGGGGAGCCTGCAGCACCTCCCAGTGGTGGCAGGGGTGCACTGCAGGGCTGCAAGGAACTGGGAGCAAATCTGATCCCTAATTCTCATGTGTGTAGACATCTACCCCAAAAAACCTACTGTGCAGTAGCTTATTGCACAGTAAATCTAGGCTGGAGTAAATGCATGTGTAGACACACCCAGTATGCATTTAATTTTATTTTGAATTCTTGTGTTTATCTGCAAATGCTTCTTTCAGGTGTTCATCTATTCTTGTGGATTCTTATGTTGATTTAGAGTATTTGGTTTCCTCCATCTCCCAAACTGGAAAATCCTACAAATATTTAAATAATGATGAGGTTTCAAGAATTTGCCACCACAGTAAAATCAAAACTTCTCCAAACAACTCAGAAGTTGTCAGTTAAATTAGTTACCAAAGAAAAGCCGTTCATCTAACTTACATGAAACCACCAACCAACAGTCGTATTGTTTTAATTAAAAGATGCTGAGCCAAAAACATAAGGTTTTTATTCATTTGAAATGATCCATGATCTTTTATCAACTGAAAGGTAGTAGATCTTAGAAAACTGAACCATTTGCCTGAAGTTGAGCTGGCGACTTTTCTATTTTATTTTATTTTTTTAAATTTAAATGGCTGATCACTGACCCTTATCCAATTTGTTCACAAAGGCTAGAATTCAGCCATCCATGACTACAGAGAACAGTTTGCATGCCTGGTATCCTGTCTGCAAACATATGGATTCCGGTGCAAAGAAAAATGTATCTATAACTATTATTTTACCAGCATTTTTTTAATGAGGACTTTGGGATAATGACATTTTCCTAGTAGAGGAAGGTAAACTGGGTATAAATAGCAACAGCAAATAGACTCAGACATGGACATAGCATTACCATGTTGTGTTCTGAATTTGGTACTTTTACCACTTCAAGAAAGTAATTTTGCTGCTTGAATTATTTAGGAACATAAGGACAAAGGACTGAAAGTGCCTGTCTTAGTTGCATGTTATTTGATACAAGAGATCTAGTTTCCTTGAAAGTTTCTTTTGATTGTGAGACTTAAGGACTAACTCCTAGTTCAGTTTTACACACCTAGGTGGCACTTAGGTAGACACATAATTGCAATTTGGGGTTTAACAGGCAGTTTGAATGCTATTTGCTTCCCTTCTAAGGATGCTCAAAGGCAGCATCATGTAGGCTGCAGGGTGGACTTGAATCTCCCAGACATTTAATACCAGGTAAATCTCAAAACTTTAGTTACAGAAAATTCATGACTATGGGAGTGTTTTATGCCAGACAAGGTAGAAAAAGGTCCCTCTCACCTTTTATCCCAGTAGCTTGGTGGTTAAGGCACTTGTACAGGGTGCATGAGATCCAGATTCTAGACCCCCTCAGCAAGAAAGGGTTTAAAATATACATCTCCCTTTTCCCAGCAAAGTATATTAATACCCACACCATGGGCTGGGCTTTACTCAGAGTACCATCCAGTGCCTCCCTTGAAGCTGATCCCTCTTGAAGTAATCAGGAAGGGAAAATGAGTGGGAGAGGAACTTAGAGTGAGTCAGGGAAATGGATGCTGCCATGGAAGACAGGAGACCTTTGGCTTTGGCCCTTGCCCCTGCCCCAAGTGGAGCTAAATGTTGCCCAGCATTCTCTAGTCACTGTATCCAACAATAGTAAATGCAAGGTGCACAAAAGCTGTTGAAAAGGGGGTCAGAATCCAGGATTTCTCCATTCCAAGATAGTGTCTACCTCACTGAGCTGTGTTCCCTAAGGACCTGCAACACAAACCTGTTAACCTTATGCACATTAAAGGAACATCAGGTTTAGCCACAGGAAGGGGAAAAGAGAGAGTACCTAACATCATCTCTAATTATGGGCAGTAGGAACAAGAACCGTAGTAAAGAAAGTTGTGGGATTGCTGTTGGCAGACTTCCTGTGTTTGCAGCCTAGAGCATCCGGTTGACTTTTGAAAACATTGCAGGGAAGGGTGGATGAGGAATAAGCTGGACTTCATGTGAGCTTCACAAGATGCTGTGGACTACAATTTAGGCTCCAGATAAGGGGATTTTAGTGTAGGTGGTTGGCAGGTTTCGGTTATATGGCAAGCAATAAAGCAGGACAGTGTAAATATGTCCTCAAAAAAGCCATGCTGCAAACACACCAGTTTTGAGAGAATTAGCAGGGAAGCCTATTCAAGTCACAGAAAGAAGGACTAATTAACACAGGTTTAGAATAAATGCCTCTTGCCTATTTACATATAGCAACCACAGTCAGATCTCTTCAGATTAAGATGAATGGCATAGCACAGCGTGCAGTCTTAGAGGACATATACTTTTCTCACATTTTTTGAGATAAATGCAGCCAAGCAAACTTAAGATCACTGAATATGTTGGCTACAAATGTCCAACTCAGGATCCTTAAAATTCTGTTTTATTAGGCGGATTGAAACACTGTAATGAATTAAATCATAAACCTTGGGGCTGCTCCCCACACACACACACACACATGCGCACACATACACACACACAGTAGCAAGCTACAGAGTCAGGTATACCTATCCTACAAGTGCTGGAGTCTGCCGTCGATGGCCAGTCGAGGCTTCTTTCAGGGTGGTGTTATTATCCACAAGGGGGTCGCCGGCTGGTCCTTCTGGCTGGACAGGTCGGGTGCTGGTCAAGTTGGAGATCAAAAGGGCGCCCCTGAGGGTCACTTTTCACTCCCTTTTATCTGTCCTTGGCAGACTTTGGTGACTCCCCAGTTTTCAGGTTTGCCCAATCCAGGGGTCATTGACCCTCATGGGACTTCCTCCCCCTTGGTGGCTACTGGATGGCATCTGTCAGCCCCAGGGGTCATCCACATGAACGTGCAGGTTTGGGAGTCCGTTGATGAATTTTGAATAGGGCTCTGGGAGTGGTCGATCTGGAGCTATTCAGCCCAAAAGTTGGTCCCCGGCATTGATTAACTCAGGCCAGGGCTTCTAGCCCTTGATCAGTGACGTTTAGAGATTTCCTGGTTGTTACATTGTCTTCTATTGAGTTCTTCCATTGGTTGATCTGCAGCTTTCCAGGTGTTAATTGCTGTCTACTACCATGTTACACATTCAGTCACTGATTCACTTGCTCTTTCAGGGACCAGCCTGATACAGGGAAGGACAATTTGATTCCTGCCCTTGTTAACATTGTTACAATGTATAACTTACTTATGAAACTAAATACATTCAGTTGGAAGATGAAAGGTGAGGAGTATAAAATATAAGCTACAAATGCTATGGCACACAAATAGATAAAAATACCAAACTACAAGGGGAGATACAAAATGCACACATACAAATTTTAAAACAGAATTCCTTATCTTAAAGTGAAAGAGAGAGGAAGGAAGAAAAGGTAGAAAAATAGAAACATATCCAAAGAGGGGAGAGCAAATGCAGGCAAGAGGAAAAGGGGTCTTTCTGCTACAAATACAATACACCAATTTCAAACCAGAACTGGTGCAAGCCCATGGAAGTCTAATGAGAGATGTCTTGTCTTATTGGCAAAGGCAAATTGTCACTCACACCCATAGTTGGCCTAAATTAGTTCAGTCCACTGAAGCTAGGTGAAATTTGTTTATTTACCTCTCCAAGGAACCATAACGGTCTGCAGCATCAATGAGAAAGTCTCAAAGCATTTTACAATGAATTAAGCATACTTACCTTGACATGGAAGTTGTTAAGGAGGATTTATACATTCTATGATTTGCTTAAGTGGAAAAAAAAGCCAAGAATCCTGGTTTACAGTCATCTCTAACCACAATTCTTTCCCATCTTGTTGTAGACCATAGTTTATCACTGTGTTTGCCTGGAGCTGGGAAGATGCCTGCTACTTAAGTTTTGTCAGCTTTGCATGAATATCTTGATGTTAGCTTTTATACTAAGCTTAGAGAATTCTACATAAATAAAAATAAATGTAGCTAAAGAGATACATAACATTTCTATGCAGAACACAATTAATTTAACCTTTCCAGGCCAAAATAAATAGAGCAGATAGCATTGCCATAAGAACATAAGAACTGCCATTTACTGAGTCACACCATAGGTCCATCTTGCCTAGTATCCTGTGTCACACAGTGGCAGACAGTGGATGTCGAAAGAGAGAGTGAACTGGGCATGCCCATGGTTTTTTCTGGTGTTCCTCTCTCACTTGCAGCCTCCAGCATTTAAGGCCTAGGAAGTTCTGATTCAGAGGCTACATAGACTCGGCAGTGCTACACTCACTAGCACCATGGCCAAAACAGACTTGGGAGTCATGATTGACCACAAGATGAACATGAGCCTCCAATGTGATACCACAGCCGGTAAAGTGATCAAAACTCTGGCTTGCATCCATTGATGCTTTTTGAGCAAGTCCCAGGATGTCATCCTTCCATTGTACTCGGCCTTGGTGAGGCCGCAGCTGGAGTACTGCATCCAATTCTGGGCTCCACAATTCAAGAAGGACATGGAGAAGCTTGAGAGTCCAGAGGAGAGCCACACACATGATCAGGGGTCTAGAGAGCAGGCCATATGAGGAGAGGCTGAGAAGTATGGGACTCTTCAGCTTGGAGAAGCAAAGGCTCAGGGGTGACTTGGTGGCAGCCTATAAGTATATCGGGGTGTGCACCAGGATCTGGGGGAATGTCTGTTCACCAGAGTGCCCCAAGGGATGACAAGTTCCAACAGTCACAAACTCTTCCAAGACCATTTTAGGCTGGACATAAGAAAAAATTTCTTTACTGTCCAAGCCCCCAAGGCCTGGAATAGTCTCCCACCAGAGGTGGTGCAAGCACCTACTCTGGACTCTTTTAAGAAACATTTGAATGCTTATCTTGCTGGGATCCTATGACCCTAGGTGACTTCCTGCCCCTTGGGCAAGGGGCTGGACTTGATGATCTTGCAAGGTCCCTTCCAGCCCTAATGTCTATGAAATCTATGATATCCCTAACTCCTGTGCTTAATAGCTATTGATGCTACTTTCCTCCAAGAATTTGTCCAGTCCCTTTTTGAATCTGGTTAAACTGCCAGCTTCCACAACATCTCGTGGCAACGAGTTCTGTATTTTCATTACACGCTATGTCAAAAAAAGAACTTCCTTGTGTTAGTTTTAAATTTATTACCTACTAGTACCAGTTTGTTTTGTTGTAAAAGACAGGGGACAACCACCTCAATTATTCTTTGCCAGCCCTCAACATTTTCTTTTCAGAACTTGCATTGAGCAGCTATGGTAATCCCCCAATAGTTTGTTTGTTTTAATACAATTTCTAGAACTGTGATGAATGTGGTGCTTAAGAAAAGGCTTGTTTGCATTGGTGGCTGTAAAGAGTCTGGCATAGTGTTAATATTGCAGTAATATTTTCCTATATCCTGGGATAATAATAGGATATATGCATTTGTATTATGTATCATTTATATTATGTAAGTTTCCATTGTGTATGTGTTCTGAACTGCCAAGCCTGGTCTTCATAAACTGGATGGAGTGGGGTTTATGTACTGCCTGCTAGTTTATGATTCATCCTGTCAAGAAATGTTATATCTTCATAGAAATGTGGTACTCCTATATGACAAATACAGTCCTAGCCTTAACCAGGTGTCTGTTCTTCACATGCAGTGCACAATCTTACCAAGCTGATTGCAGAAGAATGTTCAAAACCCTGCTGGCTTTTAGTCACAGAACCTAAATGCTTGTTCTTTTGAAGATGACCTTTCCCAATAAGACAAGACCTCCACTTACAGGAAAGATTCCTCTGTGTTTTCTCATTAAATGATAAATGCCACCTAACTGTCAGAAGTCTTTAGCATGAATTTTGACAGGGTTTTTGCAAGTTGGAAAACACCTGACTTCCTCCTACTCTTCAAACTTAGATTGCACTAGGTAATGCATAACACAAGAAAGGAAGAAAGCGGTTTCACTGTTCATTAGAAATCTTTGGATTGTGACATAGGAAAACAATAAAACATTACAACATGTTAAATAAAGCAAAAATACAATGGAGCTGCAGTCAGCCAAGAAAAATGTTACCAAGAGTTTCACATCAGAGAATTCAGATCCCTCTGCCCTAATCCTCCTCTCTTTGAGGTCTGGATAAATACTTCCTTTGGATTGTATGAGTTTTCAAGGAGAAGTGAGGGAGAAAGGATAAAGGCTCTTTTCTACTTATATGCATCTGCTTAGCAAAAATTTACTGGGGCTCTATTAAAGTACTAGGAGCAGGAGCTGGAAAATTCGGTTCTGACTACACCACAGACAAGAAAAGAGTTTTCCGGCAGAATCAGTAATAGACACACTTTTCTCCCTATGAACACTGAAAGTGAAAAATTCTCACTGGAGTTTATTTGAATTTTTCATGAAAAATGCTATGGCTGGTAATTAGGGCTGTGAGAAGCTTCAGTCTCTGATTCAATTCGGCAGAGATTCAGTCCAATTCAGTGACCAAATCTCCGAATCCAAATCAAACATTTTAATCTATCCGAGTCGAATTGGAACCCTCCAAATTGATTTGGAGAGATTTGGAAAGATTTGATGATTCAGAAAGACAGCTTTAAATGTTTTTTCTACTTACCTCAAGATACCAGGAAGCTTGTGAATGCTGAGATGGTGGGGCAGATGGAGCATCCCACAGGAGTGCAGGGGGCTCCCCAGCACACTCAGCAGCAGACCGGGAAGTGGACCAGAAGCACTTCCGGGTCCTCCGGGGAGCGTGCTGGGGGCCCCCCCTACTCCCTGTCCCTGGCTCGGCGACTGGTGCCTCCTGGGTCTGGGGGACCACCTGGGGTCCCCCTGTGGCCAATCACTGAGCTGAAGAGGCATGGGGAGGGGCAGTGTCAGTGACAGTATCGGCAGTGCCTTTTCACAGGAGGTGCACCACCATGCTCGGGGTGCATGTGGACCCGTGTGCACCCCCTATGCATCTCCAATGGCTAGACTACTCCTGGGATCTAGCTTGGGTACTAATATTTTGTGTTGGGCAGACACACCCTGGGTAACTATAGGTAAGTTGCTTCCCATCTGTGACTTAGTTTTTTCCACATATAAAATGGGGATAATGATGATACTTCTATTTTGTGTCCTTGGTAGGATTTGCCTCTACTCCCTGTCACAACAAAAAGTTGTGAGTTTTTGTTTGTGTGTGCTTTGGCAACGCTAAATTATGTTCCCGCTAAAATTATAGCTTCCTTGCACAGCGGAGTTCTCTGCTGCGGGAGAGAACTCCGGTGCAATGGGGAATTTCCCGCCAAATTTGCAGGTTCTTTGCATGGTGCATTTCTTTTGCATCTCAGAGATGCACGGTGCAAAGGAGTTCCTGCCATTTATATGGGAGTTCGCGCCACATTATTGGCCAATTCTGAATAAAGGCACACGTGGCGGCTAGCTATTGGCTTGCTAGCCGTACAAAAGGCTTGGGTGGTTTCAGCCCAAGCCGGAGAGAGAGGAAACCTGGAGAGAGAGAAAACTCGCCAGGAGGAGGAGACTTCATGCTGTGTAAAGATCTCTAAGCGATGTGGACCCTTACGGACTCAACGTGCCTCTCTTAAGCAGGCAACAGAGGTCTAAATAGCCTTTGGCCTCTCCCCATCACCGAGTGCAATCCTAGACGTATCCCTATCCTATAAACCCAAGCCGGATCCTCAGAGCCTTAACAACTCCGTGGTAGAGGGAACCGAACCAAGCCCACGGAGCTTTAATAACTCCAGGGAAGATTAGTGCCATACAAACCCACGGAGATTCAGCCACTCCGGGGGAACTGAACCCATGGAGCCTTAACAACTCCAGGGGAACTGAATCCACGGAGCCTCGACAACTCCGGGGAAAAGAGCTGACTTGTCATAATCCTCCAAAGGGGATTCAAGCAGAGCTGTGCCTGGAAAGCTGTCCAGCCTACACCACTACCATCTTTTGGTGTAAGTAAACAATCTTTTAATCAACCACTACGCATCCGTAATCAATTCTAGCTCGCCGTGGTCTTCTCCGGCCTCGCGTGCCCGGGCTGCTGGCCACAGCCCGCGTGCGCAAAGACGGGCCCCGGCTCGCCCCCGGTCAGCCTGCACACTCCCCAGCGAAACAAAACTTTTATTCCACAGATTACTTAGCACATAGTTCTTTCCAGTCCCTCCATACCCAATTCTGCTTCTGAATGGCAGCATCTACACGAGACGCTGACTGTGTAGTAGTTACTGTGCTGTCATTTAGTACTTGTATAAATCAAATGACTGCACAGTAATCCAAGTTACTGTGCAATAGTGTTGATGAATGCTTTTTTTGTGATGCTACTGTGCAGTAGCCTAATACTGCTTCGCAATAGGGTCACATCACTGTTTTTGCCATGTGACGCTACTGCTCAGTAATAACAGGCTACTGCAAAGTCAGCATCTCATGTAGACACAGCCACTAACTAGTGCAGGCCTCATCCTGTTCAGTACTTTGTAGCTCTTTCCATTTGTGAAATGGGGTAACCAGATTTAAACTACTTCATGGAATATCATGATGCTTAATTAAATCATGGTTGTAAAGTATTTTAAAGATACTTAGGAAAAGGTGAGACTACTAAGAATGGTTTGCATTGATTTATTAATCAATGCAATAAAATTCCTGAAGAGCAAACTTCCCTGGACACGTTACAAAATGTACCGTGGATGCAATTATAAACTCAGAGTTATCTCTGCTGTGCTGCACAGGGTCAGAGGAGAGAATTTTAATCCTAGCAAGAATAGGATCTATGATCAGAGCCTAGCTCTTTTATATGTTTTTGTTTCAAGGTCAAGTCACCTCCCTTGTATTCAGTGTCCATGCCTTCCCATCCTCAACCCTGGTCTCTGTGTCACCAAAGCCATAGTCAGAGCCAAAGTTTTCCCTTCTTATAAACTAAAGATGCAACAAGAGTCCAAATAGGAAAATGCATATACATGAATGCAAATCCACCAGTAGAGCACCAGTAATAGAGCTGTATGAGGAAAGAGCTTTCCTGTCCCAAGTCAAGCTAAAAAAATTAATAAATTCACCATCAAAAAGAAATCTGGTAGTCGATATTTTTTTGTTTTTGGCAATACACATTTTTTTCCCTCCAATAAATTCATTCAATTGTCCACAAAACTTTTTTTAAGCACAAAGAAAACAAAAACGACTGCCCCCAAATCCCAAGAATTTCCTTTCAAAACCTGAAAAAGAAGATGGTTTGATAATTTTAAAACTTCTCCAAAAAGGGGAAATTCATCAAAATTGACTTTCCTGTGATTAGTCTGTTTTAACAAATCAACATTTTCCAACCAAAAGCAATTCTCTTCTTTTCACCCCTGAGAATAATTCTTTCTCTGTAACAGATCAACCTGTTCCTTCACCAATTCAAGGCTAAGTCTTTCCTCATAACTTGCAAGGGTTTCTATAATCTTTTTAATTTTTACTGACATGTCATAGTACCAAATCTAGAAGGCACGAAAACAGGCACCTATATAGTTCCTCTAGCATACATTTCACACCTGGGAACCTAAATAATTTACCCTAACCTAGAAATACTGGTCTCCACGACCATTCACATCTGCCTTTCAGTCACATGCTTGTCACACAATCTCTACTTTCTCAATCCCACAACAGGAAGAAACAAGGTACAGTATGGATCATAGGTCAGATGTGGACCCCTGAACCTCTTAAAAGATCTAAGGTAGCCAATAACATCAGTTTAGCTTAGAACATGTAAGTCTGAAATGCTGGAGGAGAGGGGAAGATACACTGCATAGAATTTGCATGCATAGAATTTCATAGCAGAATTAGATGCACAGGATTTATGCATATAACTTTTATGCCAAACAACATCATGGAATAGCTTTCAGCATTATGACTGCTTCTATGGTATAGCTAGTAAAAAGTCTAAGAGAAACAAGTAGTCTTTATGCTTGCATGATAAGGTACATGAAGATTTTACAATTACATCCAGAACCTAAGGAAAGTTGTAACCTGCTTCCTGGCTGTAGATTATTAAACTAGATGAGCACAGTTTTAGTGCTTCCATATGTGGCAGCAACCTGGGAAATATTAAATTTAATTAGCGCTTCAGATTTACTCAGACTTTGAATTCCCTTCACTTTCACTCAAGATACTGATTCAGCTTGACCCTGGTGACTCCTTGATGCAAATGTTCTCTCCTGCTTAGAGTCAGAATGGTGCTTCAGAGCTTCGTTGACTACATTTAGCAAGGAGCCTTCTTCTGTATCCTGTTAGGGTGGTTCAGTTTGTAAATGAATGCATCTTTTTGTACCATTTCTGGCTGAAAAATCCTAAGGACATCACCTCTCACTGTACTCCTTAGTTTCAAGTAGATGGTTTTTATTTGGAGCTATTACGAGAACACTGCTCCTTCTCAGTCTTTCCAAATGAGAACCACATGCTGGTAACTTGGGATCACCACAAGAACAGCACTTGCAGTTTTTGCTGCATGTGTTTGGCTGTTTTCAGTGACAGCTATCTCAGGGGAACCTGAAAAGGAGTGAAAAACTCAAAATGACAACTGCTGAGCCACAAATATTAGGAATTTGGAAAAGGGTTTGAAGGGAAACAAAATAAGCAGGAGGAATATAATCTGGGCTTTTTTAAATTTACTTTTTTTCTTCAGATAATTATGAGCAATCAAAATACATTAAACAGACATAAACCAAAACAATAATTTACATTCCAAGTATATACAGTATTAAGGCAGAGGTACAAGACAGAGTTGTTTCATGATTAGAAGAGTTTGGATAGGGAAGATTCTGCCTCAGGCAGGGGGTTAGACTAGATGACATCTCAAGGTCCCTTCCAGGCTTACTACTCTATGGGTGCATCTACATTTGTGCCTGACTGGGCAGTTGTTGCTAAAGCAAGTACTAAATGACTGCACAGTAACTGCCGGTCCTGCGCAGTCCCGGTGCCTCACAGATCGTTTCCTACCCTACTGCACAGTAGGAACAAGTTACTGCACAGTAGCTCATTGCTAGTGCACAGTAGTGGTGGCATCATGGTTTGTGCCCGCCGATGTATGTCATAGCGAAGAGCTACATCATTGTAGTTTGTTGCTATGGCGATATAGCGTCTTGTGTAGACACACCCAGTGACACAAAAAATCATCATGGGTTTCATTCTGACTTTGATTTGCCATGTGACTAGTTGAACCTAGTTGTTTTCACCTCTCTGGATTTGGGTTTATACATATATCTTTATTTAGTATAGTCAAATATATACATATATGCAATATATATATATTGCACAGCAATGAAATATATATATATATTTCATTGCTGTGCACTAGCAATGAGCTAATGTGCAGTTTTATATATATATGTATATGTATACATATATATACATTAAAATAATATATATGTTGCAAAGTCAAACACTAAGAAATTAGGAAATACAAAGATTATGGTTGTATGCAGTCCTTTTATCTGGCCTACTTGAGCCTGTGCATTATGGTAGTCTTGTTCAAAGTCATGCAGGAAGCATATGGCAGGTTCAGGAATAGAACTCCTGAGAGGTAGGAGAGTATCATTTGTCTTCTTGCAGTCCTGTTCTCATTTCACTTAGCAGCCAGAGTATACTTCGATATGGTCAAAATTTCGAATGGAATGTCTTATGTTTATTTTTTAAGCAAACTGAAAATAGGGTGATTACTTCAAATGAAATTTATAATGAACCCCACAAGCAGGGTAAGCAGGGATGAACAACAGGGTCTTCATATTCACAGCACTGATCTGTACCATCCAAGCCAAAAGATTATTGTTACCAGTAGTAGATTGTTATCTTCTATGGGAACTATTCACTAGAGTGGGGCATGATAGTGCCTTACACCATTATTTTTTGCTGCAGAGCAGAACAAAAGATTGGAAACAGTAATTCCAGTTTCTCCAGCAGGGCTGGGGGGCAGAGGCTGTGGGTGGGGGCAAGAGGCATGAGTAGGGTGGGGGGCTGTTGTGGGGACAATGAGGGGCACCAGCGGGGTTGAGATGGCTTTGGAAGTGAGTGAGGGACACCAGCAGGGCTGTGGGGGCTGCAGGGGGCTTTTAATTTTAATAACAGATTGGGGGGGAGGGTTGTAAGAGAATTTGTCATTTTTTTGTCAGAGAATTTGTGATTTTTTTTTATCAGAGAAAACCTGGATCCCTGCTGATTAGGATCCCTGAAAGAACTCTTTCTTTAAAAAATTGTATTTATAATATATCATCCACCTAAGATCCCTTTACAAATATTAATTAATTTAGTATTTCAAATACTGCAAGTCTATTAGGTTCATTTGGCAGATGCAAAATGACATTTTTAGAAGCTCATTTCTGTGGTAGCTAGTAGTTTCACAAGGGAGAGGATATGTTGATACATGGGATGAAAAGTGGGTCCATCAAATTTCAGAAAGAAAAAAATGCAGGGACTGTAATTTTGCAAATGTTAAATTGTACTTGCCAGAGAAGGTGGATGCCTGCAGGAGGACAGATGAAAAGGGAAATGACTACAAGTGGCTGAAACTTTTCCATTAAAACTATTTTTTACAGAAAACTACTCGATTAAACAGAATTAAATTGTACGCTCTCCGTGGAAAGATTAACCTTTTTTTGAAAAGCTAAACATTTTGGCCCAAAACAACAATTCCAAGTTCTAAATACTTCAATGGAGTCTTATAGCAGTTGTAGTTAAGATGCTGTCATCTACTTTTATAGCCTATATGTCTCCCAGACAGATTACATCTCTCATGATGGACCACAGTGTCTTAGCAAGAAGGAAAATGTTTCCTGGTAAATGTTTTAGGATAGTATTGGGGGAAGTAGTCCAGCCATGAGCAGGGCTGAATTAACCCTTTAGTAGGCCTTAGGCAAACAAACTTGTCAGCCCCTACTTAATATTATATATTTTATATTACTATTTTTCACTCAGTAATTATAATATGTAAAATAATCACATTTGGGCCCCTTCTTCATTTAGGGCCCTAGGCATATGACTAGTTTGCCTATGTGTGAAACTGGCCCTGGCCATGAGGGGAACATGAAGTTCCTAAACTAAAAATTCAATGAGGCATCAAGATAGGATTTCCAAATCAAACTTGCCAGATTTTAGCCAAAGAGTTTTGGCTTTCAAGTTCCTCCCCCTTCCCCAAAGAATCAAAGTTATCCATTGAAATGTTTGAAGACAGTTTTTTTTTTGTTTCAGAGAAGCAGGAATGCAAGAGCGCTTGAGATGTCATCTAGTCCAAACCCATGCCTGAGCCTAATCCATATCCAAATCATCCTATACAATTCCATTGTCTAACCCATTAGCAAATCTACAGTCAACCCTGATACAACCACAAGATATAACACCCTAACCTGCCACAGATCAAGCAGAGGGACTACAGCAGCCAAAATCCTGCTGCTGCAAAGGTGAAACTGTGTTTGAAAGATCCAAGGAAGAGGGCCACACTCCCTGTTACAGAGCTAAGCAAAAACCCCTACAGTGTGTACCAATCTTCCAGGGAAAAACTCCTTCCTGACTGCAACTATAGAGATTGATCTGGCCTGAGTAGGGGCACAGGATGCTCTAGCCAGGAATCTCCAGATTTTAGTCCCAGCAAGAACATTGGCACACCACCATCAAAATCACCAGCCTTGGCTGAAGTTAATGCCCAACACTTCCAAGGAAGGCTTTAAAAAAGAACACTAACAAACAAACAAAAAATCCCGACACTTGCATGTAATAGAACGAGAGGGGAAAATTCCCTCCCAATGCCATGTGGCAACCAGCAACACCCAGAAGCATGGGAAAAAATTGTCATCCAAGCGTTTCAAGGGAAAATAAATCTATTTTCTGTCTAGCTTTAGAAATGGCCAGTAGTTTGAGCATCTGCTTACAACCTCCATGGGCAATGGCAGCAGTAGCATTTTCAAATAATCCATAGATTGCCCGTTATGACACAAGCAGCATATTATTAGGGACTTCAGTACACAGCAGCAGAAATATACTCCTGAATCACCCCATCACACTGCAGGTGATATAGAACCCTTGGCCACACTGACCTGGAAATATTAAGCACATGAGTATTGAGAACACCATAATGAGTGAAAAGGGATTTAGTAGCTCAACTGCCAAGCTGAGAAATAAATAAAGGAATACTGCCATGAAGAAGACAAAAATTCCTTTAAAAAACAAGAAAGCTTTTTTAAGGGATCAGTTGACAAGCTACGCGGTCACTGAATTCCAGAGTTAAGAAGTACCATCTTGCAGTTCAACGGGTCCAACAGAAGCCCTCAGGCCCCATTTTGCTGGTAGCAGTTGCCATAAAAACTTCTGGAAAATTCAGGCAATATGAGAATGGCACAATAAAACTTTAATTACAAATAGTCACACAGGAAAACAAACAAACAATGAAATATAAACAGAGTGTGTGGTGCTTCCTGTTCAACTTCTGTTCCAAAAAATCCTATTAATGTTACAAAACAATAAAGTAAAAAACAATAGGAACCAAAGGAAAAAAATAAAGAAACATATTAAACTCATTATTCCAATGGCATCAGTCTTTTGGAGCTGCCTCAGATAAAGGCACTGTTAAAATTAATGGCAAATCTTGCTAGTGGTAAGGAAGTCACTCATAGATTCTGGCAATTTGGAAGAGGTAACTCAAACAAAAAACCATATAAAAAGATACACAAGAAAAAAAGGAATTGCTCAATCACAAAACAGAGGTAGACCAGTATTGGGAATTCTGGAACTGTAGACAAATCAAACCAGTCTTAACTTGTCTCCTATCATGCTTCAGCAGAAGGTGCAAGAAATCCTGTCATAGGCACTTAAGGAATTGTCTTCCCACAAGGAAAGTTTCCTTCTAAGTCCTATCAGGTTGTGGTTGTCTTATGCCATGTAGTATGAAGGTTTATATAATTTCTACTTTTCTAATGTTTTAGCTTATCTCATGTAACCATGTAGGATGTTATTACTTATAACTATTATATATAAGCTCCTGGCTTTAGAAATTTCCTGTGGCAGAGAGTTCCACAGGTAAATTAGTTTCTTGAGCATTTTACATGTATTATCTTTTGTGAGTGTTCCTTCCCATATGTATCACGAGAGGCTACACGTTAATTCAGCCATAATCTTAGGATAATGTTTGATGACCTTAAAATCTCATGTCACTGGTGATCAGGACCTCTTTGTTTCCAAGTCACATTCACATCTAATATCACCATGTCATGCAATCAGAAGGAATGTTCAGTAAGTCATGAGGTGATTTCCATAGTCCAACTGCAACAACATAGTCCATTTATAAAAGGTGTGCTTTTGGTGGTTCCAGTTCAAATTAGATTTATGAGCCGTCTTGCTCAGCAATAGTGTATTTTTCCTGTCTGAATAGAAAAGATGAAACATGTCTTTAAAGAATATGTACTGTTTTCTTCAGCATAGGAACACTAGCAAGAGTCCAAGTAATGAAATAAACAATGGATCTGCATCACCAACCCTCGGCAGACAAGTTTTTAATGCCTGTAGTGGCTTCAGATGCTTTTCTTGCAGAAACCTGTTACTAAACTCCCACAGCCAGTGATAATTGTCACTACTGCATGTCATACATAGGAGGGCCTCCATTTGCAGGACTTTCCTAATATCCCATGTAACTCCCCAGTGGGACTGACCCGGAGGTTTTCTTTTGGGGGGAGGGTATTTCCTCAGAAAATATAGATTTGTTAAAATGGAAACTTCTCACAGGGATACAACTGTGGTTGGGTAGTGCTCTCAGGTCCAAGTTGGACTTTATTGTTCAAAACAATTGCTAGCGGGGAAATGTAACCTCAAAATAGCCAATAGTGAAGTGGTTAGGGTACTTGGGTAGAACAAGAAAGACCAAGGTTCAAGTGTTTTGCCTACGTGGTTTAGAACAGGGGCTTAAACCTGGGCTGCATGGTCAGTTTTTTCTGTAGCCCAATGCATATTGAGTTATTTTACAACATGGAACAACACTACTAAGAGCAGCTGTAAGAAAGTAAATGGTCTTGGTCTGATTCCACATCAGAGTCCATTCAAATTTTGATACCTCAATATTTTTCATTAAATGGATTTCTAATTTTCTGGCCAGCTGTACTCCTCTCAGAGATTATGCATCACACTTGGCCTCTGAGGGCATGTCCACACATGCAAGCATGTGCACCTGCAGCAGCTCAAATAGAAGTGGTGCAAATTTGCACTGGGGCTTTTTGCCTCAGTGCACATGCTTGGACATGTACTTTGTTGTGGAGCAAATTGTGCCACTTGGGGCAAAATAACCCTGCCTGGCTCCTCCTGGATCTGCAGCCAGGGAGAGCTAGAGCCCAGGCTATCACCTGTGCTGTCCCCAGCAGTATAAAAAGCTGCCCTGGCAAGTAGCTCAGGGCTACTCGCTCTCAGGAACTTCTGAGGCCCAGCCAATTGGTACCTGCGGACACTACCCTTTGTGCCAGCTGGACTGCTGAAGCAGCCCTGAGAGTTCCCTGCACCCTCTACCCACTGCAGCAGTCTGGCAGTGGCGGCTGCTGCCTGGCTGTGACCTGCTGTGCACCTGCCAGACCTGGTTGGGGACTGCACAGCCAGTAGAGGCATCTGCCACTCTGAGCCAGCTGCCAGTGGGCTGTGGTTGCAGAGTAGGCCTCCGTGTGGCACTACTGCCACATGCACCCTCTGCCCCAGCATCTGGGCAGCTATCACCTGGAAGATGTTCTGGGTGTGGTGGCCTGCTTTGAACTGCCAAAGCATGTCCTCCTGGCCCCATTTGGGAAGTGATTGGGGGGGTTGGGAGGCTGGCAGGGGGAAGGGCCAGGCAGGGAAGTGATTGGGGGGGTTGGGGGAGCTGGTGGGGGGAGGAGCTGGGCAGGGAAGTGATTGGGGGGTCTGGGGGAATGGCAGGGGGAGGGGCCAGGCAGGGAAGTGATTGGGGGGGTTGGGAGCACTGGCAGGGGGAGGGGCTTGGCAGGGAAGTGATCGGAGGGTTTGGGAGGGCTGGCAGGGGATGGGGCTGGGCAGGGAAATTATTGGGGGCCAGGGGGCTGGTGCGGGGAGGGGCAGGGCAGGGAAGTGATTGGAGGGGTTGGACGGGCTGGCAGGGGATGGGGCTGGGCAGAGCAGGGCTGGGGGGGCTGGGGGACTGGGAGGGCCCAGCAGGGGTCCCCCCCATGTTCCCCTCCCCCCTCCTCCAGCCTCTCCAACCCCTTACTTATTGGCACTGGAGTGCTGGTGCTGAACACACGGCCTACCCTGCCGCTGTGTGTTCAGCACCAGGGTGAGGGGCCAACCACAGAGATGCTCTGGCAGCAAGAATGTCTCTGTGGAGGACCCAGCCTCCAGTTGCCTCAGGGTCTGGGACCATGCTCTGCTCCGCTTTTTTAATTATTGTTTTTTTTAGACTGGTCTAATTTTCTCCCTGCGCTGCAATATTGCAGCGCAGGGACCATTTTTTTCATTCCTGCACATGACTTTTGCCTCATCTCAAGGGGGTTTGAGATGGGGCAGGAGCCACGTGTGTGCTCACGTGGACATGGTCTGAGGGATTTGTTTCTTGGGTAAGTTGATGTAGCTAACATCCAAGGTTTTCAATTCTATTTTTGGGGATAAGTTATTTTTGGGGATAAGTTCAGGCTGGTCAATATTTACCAGCCTTTTCTTCCTTTGCCCCCCTCCCCCCCCCCCCATAGGCCCATGGTTGGAAAACCAGGAGGTGAGTTCACATTGTGGCTGCTGTTGCCTTCAACTGCTGCTAACACTTGTCTGCTGCTTTATGTAACAAGGCTTTCTATATGTAAAAAATGAATAGGGCTGATGTGAACTGGCTATGCGTACAATTACAATATACTCCATAAATTTTCAAAGCTCTCTTCCCATTGTATTCAGGTGCTATTTTGCAAAAACTCTGTTAGCTGTATTTTCATGGCAGTGCTTTCCTTCTAATCATGCTGAATACCAGTTTTAACCACAGCAATGTTCTTATACCCTTATTTGGAAATGATAGGTGGGATGGGGCAAACTCTGTTAAAGCTGTGTTAGTTCACATATGATTCTTGGAGGACCTAGTCCTGAGAATTTTCTGAAAGTCCAAAAGGTGAGGATTTGTTGTGGTATCTTTTACTGGACCAACAATACAGTTTGGAGAACTGCTGGACAAGTTTTAAGGCATCAGGCACCCTACTTCAGGTTAGGACAGATCTGACAAAGGATACCTGATGCTGAAAATCTTTTCTAACAGCCCGCCCAACTGTACTGCTGGTCCAGTAAAAGATATCCCAACAAATCCTCACCTGTCAGGCATTTTCTGGACCATTACAGCAACAACAGTGTTCCAATCACATTTGCTCAATATCACACAGTGGGTCCATTTTGGAACTAGGAAGAATACCAAGAAATGTACATTTCCCAAACTATTCATTCCTTATATCCAGTACCATAACTAGGGTGGGATGACTGGGGCAGCTGCCCTGCACACTGACTTGGTGAGAGAGTTGGAAATAAACCCAGCTGCTACCACAGTCACGCAATTGCACCAGTGGTCAGCAGCAATCAAAAGTTGCTGCTTCCCCTGTCTGTAACAGTTGCCCCAAGTGGCTACCTGTGTTGTTACATCTCTGCTTATATCATAGAACTATAGACTCATAGAAAATTAGGGTTGGAAGGGACATCAGGAAATCAGCTAGTCTACCCCCCTGCTCAAAGCAGGACCAGCCCCAACTAGATCCTTAGGGCTTTGTCAAGTTCAGCCTTAAAAATCTCCAAGGATGGAGATTCCATCACCTCTCTAGATAACCTGTTCAAGTGCTTCACCACCCTCCTAGTGAGAAAGTTTTTCCTAATATCCAACCTAAACCTTTCTTGCTACAACTTGAGACCATTTCTCCTTGTTCCGGCACCCGTTGCCACTGCAACCAGTCTAGTTCCATCCTCTTTGAAACTACATTTTACATGTATTATCTTTTGTGAGTGTTCCTTCCCATATGTATCACGAGAGGCTACACATTAATTCAGCCATAATCTTAGGATAATGTTTGATGACCTTAAAATCTCACGTCACTGGTGATCAGGACCTCTTTGTTTCCAAGTCACATTCACATCTAATATCACCATGTCATGCAATCAGAAGGAATGTTCAGTAAGTCATGAGGTGATTTCCATAGTTCAACTGCAACAACATAGTCCATTTATAAAAGGTGTGCTTTTGGTGGCTCCAGTTCAAATTAGATTTATGAGCCGTCTTGCTCAGCAATAGTGTATTTTTCCTGTCTGAATAGAAAAGATGAATCATGTCTTTAAAGAATATGTACTGTTTTCTTCAGCATAGGAACACTAGCAAGAGTCCAAGTAATGAAATAAACAATGGATCTGCATCACCAACCCTCGGCAGACAAGTTTTTAATGCCTGTAGTGGCTTCAGATGCTTTTCTTGCAGAAACCTGTTACTAAACTCCCACAGCCAGTGATAATTGTCACTACTGCATGTCATACATAGGAGGGCCTCCATTTGCAGGACTTTCCTAATATCCCATGTAACTCAGATAGTTAAAAGCTTTCAGATAGTTAAAAGCTGCTATCAAATCCCACTCCACCCCCGTCTTCTCTTTCCCAGACTAAATAAGCCCAGTTCCCTCAGCCTCTCCACAGAAGTCATGTGCCCCAGACCCCTAACCATTTTTGCTGCCTTCCACTGGACTCTTTCCAAATTGTCCACATTCTTTCTATAGCAGGGGACCTAAAACTGGACAGTCTCACCAGTGCCGAGTAGAGGGGAATAATTACTTCCTTCGATCTGCTGGCAATCTTCCTACTAAGGCAGTCCAGTATGCTGTTAGCCTTCTTGGCAACAAGGACACACTGCTGACTCATATCCAGCTTATTGTTCATTGTAACCCCCAGGTCCTTTCCTGCAGAGCTGCTGCTTAGCCAGTTGGTCCCAAACCTGTAGAGGTGCATGGGGTTCTTCTGTCCTAAGTGCAGGACTTTGCACCTGTCCTTGTTGAATCTCAGGAGATTTTTTTGGCCTAATTCTCCAATTTGTCTAGGTCACTCTGACTCCTACCCCTACCCTTCAGTGTATCTACTAAATCTCCCCAGCTTGATATCATCTATGAATTTGCTGAGGGCTCAAACCATCCCAATATCCAGATCATTAATGAAGATATTTAACAAAACCAGGCCCAGAACAGACTCTGGGGCACTGTACTTGATACCGCCAGTCAACGAGGAGTGCTCGTCATAGGCGACTCCATCCTGAGAGGTATGGAAGGGCCCATCTGTCGCCAGGACCCCTCAGCACGAGAGGTATACTGCCTCCCTGGAGCAAAGATTTGGGATGTGACAGAGGTAATCCAGGCCAGGATCAAGCCCACCGATTACTACCCCATGGTCCTAGTCCATGTGGGTACTAATGATGCTGCCAGGAGAACCCCGGATCACCTGATGGTGGACTACAGTGCTCTGGGCGGCGTGCTGAAGGAGTTCAGCGCACAGGTGGTATTCTCTTCCATCCTACCAGTGAACGGACGCGAAAGACGGCATGAGAACTGCATCCGAGAAACCAACTGGTGGCTTCGGCAGTGGTGTCTCGAGGCAGGCTTCGGCTTCCTGGACAACGACCCGCACATTACAACGAGGAACATGCTCAGCTGGGATGGGCTTCACCTGTCCCCCAAAGATAAGCGTGTGTTTTCTTCTAGGTTGGCGGATCTCCTCCGGCGGGCTTTAAACTAGGCTCGTCAGGGGGAGGGGAAGATGAGGGCAGGGGAAGCCGTGGACCACCAAACCATGTGGCACCCACAAGGACAGCCCAGCCTGAAGAACGAGAGCATTGGGAGCCTGAAAGCCATGGGGAGGCCAGCACTACGGCACAGGTAAGAAATGAGAAGGTAAGAAACAAAGGGCCCCTTGGGACTCGGAGTGGCAGGGCAGCAAAGGCAACAGTCACAGGGCTCAAGTGCCTATATACTAATGCTAGGAGCATGGGAAACAAGCAGGATGAACTAGCGCACCTCCTTGCACCAAACACCTATGACTTAGTGGGACTAACAGAAACCTGGTGGGATTCATCCCACGACTGGGCAGTACATATTGAGGGCTATAGATTGTACAGAAAGGACAGGGTGGGGAAGAAAGGGGGAGGGGTTGCGCTCTATGTCAGTGAGCAATATACATCAACCCTCATCAAGACAGAATCCAAGGATGAGGAAGTAGAAGGATTGTGGGTTAGGCTACATGGGGGGCAGGAGAAAGGGATTTGGTGGTAAGGGTCTGCTACAGACCCCCACATCAAGGGGAAGAAAGAGATTCGGGGTTCCTGAGGCAACTCTCGGAGACCATAAAAGCTAAAGAGGCGGTAGTCATGGGGGACCTAAACTACCCGGACATCTGCTGGGAGTCACAGACAGCAAAGTCCCACCGCTCACGCAGGATTCTAACCTGTGTACAGGACCTCCACCTGACACAGGAGGTACACGGTCCCACTAGGGGGAATGCCATACTGGATCTGGTATTGGCAACGGGGGATGACATGGTAGGGGACCTCCAGATCGATAGCCATCTGGGGGACAGTGATCACCTAATAATAGAATTCACCATAAGACGTAGAGTGGGTAAGGTAACTAGTAGGGTGAAAGTGCTAGACTTTAGGAAAGCTGATCTCAATGAACTCAGGCGATTAGTCAAGGACGCACTGCAGAGTAGGAGTTTTGAAGAGATGGGAGCCCAAGAAGGGTGGCTGTGCCTTAAGGAAACGATCCTTTGGGCACAAAGCAAGACAATCCCCAAGCGAGGCAAAAGAGGGAAAGGGGCCAGGAGGCTTCCCTGGCTGACCAGAGAAATCCAGGGCAGCCTAAGGGCCAAAAGGGGAGCACATAAAAAGTGGAAACAGGGAGAGATCACCAAAGACGAATATACCTCCTCTGCTCGTGCTTGTAGGGAGGCAGCTAGACGGGCCAAAGCTACCATGGAGCTGAGGATAGCATCCCAAGTAAAAGACAACAAGAAATTGGTTTTTAGATATATAGGGAGTAAAAGGAAGACCCAGGGAGGAATAGGACCCCAGCTAAATTGGCAGAAACAATTGGTGACGGACAGGGGGACAAGGCTGAACTCCTCAATGATTTCTTTGCCTCAGTGTTCCTAAGTGAGGGACACCACAAGTCTCTCACTGGGGTTGTAGAGAGGCAGCAGCAAGGCGCCAGACTTCCATGCGTAGACCCTGAGATGGTGCAGAGTCACTTGGAAGAACTGGATGCCTTTAAGTCGGCAGGCCCGGTTGAGCTCCATCTGAGGGTGCTGAAGGCACTGGCCGACATCATTGCAGAGCCACTGGCGGGAATATTTGAACGCTCGTGGCGCACGGGCTGAGTCCCGGAGGACTGGAAAAGGGCCAACGTGGTCCCCATTTTCAAGAAGGGGAGGAAGGAGGACCCGGGCAACTATAGGCCAGTCAGTCTCACCTCCATCCTTGGCAAAGTCTTTGAAAAAATTATCAAGGCTCACATTTGTGAGAGCCCAGCAGGACAAATTATGCTGAGGGGAAACCAGCACGGGTTCATGGCAGGCAGATCGTGCCTGACCAATCTAGTCTCTTTTTATGACCAGGTTACGAAATGCCTGGACACAGGAGGAGGGGTGGATGTCGTATACTTAGACTTCAGGAAGGCCTTTGATACGGTATCCCACCCCATACTGGTGAACAAGTTAAGAGGCTGTGACTTGGATGACTACACAGTCCGGTGGGTGGCGAATTGGCTGGAGGGTCGCACCCAGAGAGTCGTGGTAGATGGGTTGGTTTCAACCTGAAAGGGTGTGGGCAGTGGGGTCCTGCAGGGCTCGGTTCTTGGACCGATACTTTTTAATGTCTTCATCAGTGACTTAGATGAGGGAGTGAAATGTACTCTGTCCAAGTTTGCAGATGACACAAAGCTATGGGGAGATGTGGACACTCTGGAGGGCAGGGAACAGCTGCAGGCAGGCCTGGACAGGTTGGACAAGTGGGCAGAAAACAACAGAATGCAGTTCAACAAGGAGAAATGCAAAGTGCTGCACTTAGGGAGGAAGAATGTCCAGCACATCTACAGCCTAGGGAATGACCTGCTGGGTGGCACAGAGGTGGAAAGGGATCTTGGACTCCTAGTGGACTCCAAGATGAACATGAGTCGGCAGTGTGACGAAGCCATCAAAAAAGCCAATGGCACTTTATCGTGTATCAGCAGATGCATGACGAATAGGTCCAAGGAGGTGATACTTCTCCTCTATCGGGCGCTGGTCAGACCGCAGTTGGAGTACTGCGTGCAATTCTGGGCACCACACTTCAAGAAGGATGTGGATAACCTGGAGAGGGTCCAGAGAAGGGCCACTCATATGGTTAAGGGTTTGCAGACCAAGCCCTACGAGGAGAGACTAGAGAAACTGGACCTTTTCAGCCTCCACAAGAGAAGGTTGAGAGGCTACCTTGTGGCTGCCTATAAGTTCATCACGGGGGCACAGAAGGGAATTGGTGAGTATTTATTCACCAAGGCGCACCCGGGGGTTACAAGAAACAATGGCCATAAGCTAGCAGAGAGCAGATTTAGATTGGACATTAGGAAGAACTTCTTCACAGTTCGAGTGGCCAAGGTCTGGAACGGGTTCCCAAGGGAGGTGGTGCTCTCCCCTACCCTGGGGGTCTTCAAGAGGAGGTTAGATGAGTATCTAGCTGTGGTCATCTAGACCCAGCACTCTTTCGTGCTTATGCAGGGGGTCGGACTCGATGATCTATTGAGGTCCCTTCCGACCCTAACATCTATTGATCTATGAATCTATGAACTAGACATTGAGCCATTGATTACTACTCATTGATCCCAATGATCCAGCCAGTTTGCTATCCATCTTACAGTCCATTCATTCAACCCATACTTCCATAGCTTGCTTGCAAGAATGCTGTGGAAGCAAAAGCCTTGCTAAAGTCAAAGTATAATTCCTAAAGTCAAAGTATATCAACTAGTAATGTCTGGCTGACTTCCAGTAGATAGGTCCTTGGGTTTAAAAACTGCTTCAGTAAGCACATTGCAACCAACCTCATTTGCAAACAGAACTGCTTTGTAAATGTTTTTGTTTTAGTTGTTGATGTTGTTCTCAAGATAGGAAAAGACAATGAGAGTTAGACAGGACAAGCACGAGACCCCACAAAATGAACATTCATCTGCTCTGTATTTAGTATATTAGCTGTTGTCCTTGGTAGAGTTTGAGATGGTTCTTTGTATTCATTATAGTTTTTGGAAAGTCTGCTTTGAAAATATCAACTCTTTCATGAACACAGATGCACAAAAATATTTACTAGAGTTGATAAATAATGAAAAATTCAATGAACAATCTTAACTTATTTTTTATAAAAATAGAAATCTACCCATGTTGGTCAGGTGTAGAAGCCTGAGGTCAACTGAATTAAAGTTATCAGAGATGACATCCAACCATTTAGAAACAGAGTGTAAGGACTTGTCTACCTAGTAATTTGCACCCATGTAGCTAACAAGGTGATTTTTAATTCCCTTTGGTTAATACTTGCGCAAAATAATTTGCAGTGATATATATATATATATATATTTTAAAGGGTCATGGTGATGCTTGGCTATTTAAACAGAAGCCATAAAGAGAAAAGTGTGGGGTTGGGGGTTGCCTCTGTTTATAACATAGGTGGGACAAATACTGGAGTACTGGGTAGAGTTCTGATGTATACATTTTAAAAAGAATGTTGAAAACTTGGACAGAGTAAAGAAAAGAGCCACAAGACATATCTGTAGGATGGCAAAAAAGTCTTTGGTGTGTGTCTTAAACAGTTTAATCAGTTTAGCTTATCAAAAAGAAGATTCAGAAGTTACTTCATTAAAACAGAGGAGTCTCTTGCACAGAGAAAATACCAGATACTAACAGGTTCTTTGATTTAGTAGAGAAATAAGGCCTGAACTTTAACAGCAAGGTGGCTAACCTTTGGAACAAACTGATCTAAGGAAGTGGTGAATTCTATTTCTCAATGTCTTCAGATCAAGACAGGTTATTTTTCTGAAGGATATGCTTTATGAAATATGATATGAAATTCTATAGCCTCTGTTATACAGAAATTTAAAATGTATGGTCTTTTCTGGGTGTGTCTATATGTGCATTTTAATATGCAGTAGTCTATTCTACTGCACATTAAAGCATGAGGGCAAAAACAGTGCTAATATGCTAATGCACAGTAGAATTAATTTACTCTGCATTGAGCATTACTAAAAAGGCATTTGCTTTTGCTACTGAGCATTAGTGCAATCTAACATGCCTTTATGTAGTACTTCATATTAGAGGTACTAATCTTAATGCACAGTTGCAAAAGCACATTAATGAACATGTAGATGTGCCCTCTAGCTTTAAATAAAATCTGTGAATCACAGGCGTCTCTACACATTCATTAATGCACCTTTGCTTCTGTGCATTGTTTAGTACCTCTAATATCAGATACTACATAAAGGCACAGTATCTGAGCTTATGAGCAGTAGCAAAGGTGAATTTTTTTTTTTTTTTTTGTGATGCTTAATTCACAATACACTAATTCTAGTGTGCATTAGCATAATTTTTGCCGTGACATGCTAATGCACAGTATAATAGTTTATTGTGTATTAAGGCATCTCATGTAGATGTGCCCATGGAATATTTTTTAGTTTGTCAGGCTTATTTCCATTTTGCCTAATTTGCCCTTTTCTTCAGGGATACTTAACCAGGTTCAGGATCGCTGTTTAGATTATATTAGCATTAAATCTCACCACCTCAAAACTTTCAAAGGGTTTGTCCAGATAAAGTCTTTTCTGAATGTCCTTCTCATTTCTATCACAGAAGCTGTCCTGTACAGAGAATATCAGTTGGAGTTTAACATTTCTATCATCTCTGCTTCCTCTCAGCAAGGTTTGATAATGTACTGGGCACCTTTCTATACTACTACTCCCATTGCTGCTTCCTCAAGTGGAGCCATGGAACCCATGACATTAATTCTGAAGAATTTCATGGAGGCAAAGTACTCAGTTTATCTCAGCGGATCTTGTAGTTAAAGATTTTTTATTTCCTGATGTCATTGTAATTAGTCTTTTTCTGGATTCAGAAAATATCCTGTTTCCCCCAAAGTCTGTGTTTTGATTTATCATTAAAATGTGCTCCAGAAAAGGTTTAGGGCAAATCAACATGTTTCAGTTTTAACCCCCCCAAATCTTAACTGGTTAAAGTACATTTTAATACATGGACTTTGTTTGCTGGGAACCTGCCCAGATCAGCAAAATTGCCTGGGAAAATTCCATTCAGAATTAAGAAACCTGGGCCAGCACAGTGGCTTAACACAAAACAGTGCTGGCACATTCAGCAAGCTTGCTATGGTTGGGAGGCAGTAATTTGACTTAAAGAACTCCCACTTGGTTTGGGAAATGTGGGGTCTTCACTTCAGCACTTTCTAAGTGGCAGAGAAAATTACTCAGGTGTACACATTTTTTCTCCCACTGGTCTCATGCAGGGGAACAATGTAAATGAGATATGGTACAGGAGGCACTAGGAAACCAGGTGGAACCAGGTGGTCCTTTTATATGGGTCTAACAGGACCTTATTACGCGTTCACGTTTGGAATTTTGTAAAACTACATTCCAGATAACTGTATGGATTCTAGTTCTCAAAATCCTTTCAGAGGAGGCAACTTCCAGGAGTTTGCCACATGGCCTAAAACAATTCCATCTGGGATTACATGGCTAAACTCTGCACCCATCTACCAATCAGGAAACCAGCCAATTAATTCGCTGGGGTACAGCTTGTCAGTTATAGACTTCAAGTAGGTGTGGCTGGCTATGCAATTATATCAGGCTGGGCTGCCTGTTAGGGCCCCTGACACAATCACTCTTACATTCTTTGCTACATAGTGATTCAGCTTTAGAAGGTGGGATGGAAGGTGCTCTCATCAAGACTCTTTTATAACTTGGTGTTTAGAGCATACACCTAGAAAGCAGAATATATGATCTGAATTGCCTTAGGCTAAGGAGGGCCTAGAACCCCAGTCACCACATCCTGGATGATTGCTTTCACTGCCAGGCAGTTATGCAAAAAGCAGATGGTATCATCAACCGTGGTAAATTAGCACCTACTCTGAAATGATGACTTTGCATTCTGGATCTTGAGTAGTCAGAGGTTTCTGAGCTCCAGAACAGAAGAGGAATTCAGGTAGGGTGAAGTTACATGTTACACTTTGACCACACTTAAAATATTGTGATCATTCACACATTGAAGCTTATACTAAGTGCCCCCTTAGTGTCTCAAAGTTACAGCACTTCAGGAAAGGGTTAACTCTGGGCTGGTGCTACCTGTCTCATGTTAGGATAACTTCAGTCTGCTCCACACAAATAAAATGAACAATTTGCAGTCCTCCAGCATCCTAGGTTGCACTGCTTCCAGCTCCCCCTCAGATCAGGGATTGAGCCCAGGTGTCCTGGCTTCTAGCCACACCCCTTCTTACTAGCCCCCTAGTGGCAAGTCAGAGCTATGCAGGCAAGATACAGTATTAACTTTAACTTGCAACTGCTCATGGCACATTCTAACTTTAACACCACTTAAGATTCCACAGATTTAGTATGGTCTAAATGTAACAAGTAACTTCACTCATATAAGGGACTAATTGCATGTTAGAATTAGCATGTATTAACCCCAAGGAATGTTAGTTGGTGTTCAAGTTAGCACATGCTGTGAGAAGTCTCACATTAGGTGTTAATACTCTCTCTAAGGTGTACAGCTCTGACCTATAGCTACAGGGCTAATAAGCAGGGGCTAGGGGCTACAAGTCTGCTCCATGCCTACCCTGCTCACTGGATTCCTATCCACAGTATTGCATATTCATCATTTTATCTCAGTAGAGCAGACAGAAGTTAAAGTAATCTGAACTAGGTGGCAGGGCTCAAAGATAATCCTCACCCAAAGTGTTCTTAGCATACTTCTGAGTTAACTGGAAAAGTGTGTGTATATAAAGTATTATCAGTAGGCAAAGATTTCAGTGGAGTATGTGATTCTGGTGTTTAAACAGCTGAGATATGTACTTGACCTGGCTCATACTCCTTATTCAAGATTTAGATACATCCTTTAAGTTATCACATCCATGCTATTACATCATTATTTTGCTGACAAGCAACGAATTCCACAGTTTGAAATTAAGAGTAGGGGTTCTAGACTTTAAGATGTGGTTTAGGGTTTTTTGGTCCGTTCATTTTCCATTCCCAGTAGAGAGCCTTGGGACAGAATATATGCATTAGCAGGTTTCACAAGGAATTATATGGCAATTTCTGATCATATTGCACTTTGACAACTGTTGTTAGCACACTTTACCTATGCTAAATATTCCATCTCTACCTCCCAGGCTCCATCACAAATGCTTCTGGTTCACATAATGAATTCAGCAAAGAACCTGTGCTGGAAATGTCCTCAATATCTTTTCCAACAACCTCTCAATATCTTTTCTAGTACTCAAGAATGAAAGAAGTGTTTTGTTTTTTTAACTTGGATTCCATAATGCTGCCTTCCAATGATTCCTATAATATCCTACTTTAATACATATTTAAGATTAATATTTGCTTGAAAATATTTGCACATTTGTCACCTTTTCATTCTTTCATACTGATCTCCTAGTCTGGCAACTTGAAAATCTTGGCCTACATGTTTACTTCTCATGCCAATAGCACTGTTTGTCATTACCTCTTGTGTCTTATGCTGCCTAGTTCCAGCATGGCTGAGCATTTTGAAATACCCACAAGAAAGGCTGTCAATTCATTCCCAAATAGTTTGCCTATTGGGTAAGTTGGGATAATTATTGAAGGTGAAAATCAGGCTCAGTGAAGTCAGTGGGAATTCTTCCCTGTCACTTATGCAAAGTACACTTAACATTCTTCTAAAAGAAGTTTGCCCATTTGTCACAAAGGTTCTGTGTTCAATTTACGATACCGGTAGTATATATGAGGTACATCCTTAGGTACATTGGAGGGTACTGGTTTGTAACCTTTCATGTACTTACAGTAATGCTTTGTATTCTCTTTGGAGCAATGATTCTCAATCAGGGTGTCATGGGATCATGGTAAGGGTGCTGTAGGATGCTGTGTGTGGAAGTGCACCTTTGGTGCCTGCCACTTTAAGTGCTGGAAGCAGGCAGCCTGAAGATGCCTGATTAGGGCGTCCATTTTAGGGCCCAGCTCTCACAAGCTGGGGCAGCAGTTTGCTGCTAGCAGCCATGAATGTTATATCAGGCTGAGCTGCTGCTCATGGAACAATTTGGAGGTAAGGAAAGGAGCTATGGGGATGGTAGGAGGCTATGGGGATTCATAGATTCATAGATTCTAGGGTTGGAAGGGACCTCAATAGATCATCGAGTCCGACCCCCTGCATAGGCAAGAAAGAGTGCTGGGTCTAGATGACCCCAGCTAGATACTCATCTAACCTCCTCTTGAAGACCCCCAGGGTAGGGGAGAGCACTACCTCCCTTGGGAGCTCATTCCAGACCTTGGCCACTCTAACTGTGAAGAAATTCTTCCTAATGTCCAATCTAAATCTGCTCTCTGCTAGCTTGTGGCCATTATTTCTTCTAACCCCCAGGGGCGCCTTGGTGAATAAAACCTCACCAATTCCCTTCTGTGCCCCCATGATGAATTTATAGGCAGCCACAAGGTCACCTCTCAACCTTCTCTTGTTGAGGCTGAAGAGGTCCAGGTGCCCCAGTCTCTCCTCATAGGGCTTGGCCTGCAAGCCCTTAACCATATGAGTGGCCCTTCTCTGGACCCTCTCCAGGTTATCCGCATCCCTCTTGAAATGTGGTGCCCAAAATTGCACGCAGTATACCAACTGTGGTCTGACCAGCGCCCGATAGAGGGGAAGTATCACCTCCTTGGAACTGTTCGGCATGCATCTGCTGATGCACGATAAAGTGCCATTAGCTTTTCTGATGGCTTCGTCACACTGACGACTCATGTTCATCTTGGAGTCCACTAGGACTCCAAGATCCCTTTCCGCTTCCGTGCCACCAAGCAGGTCATTTCCTAGGCAGTAGGTATGCTGGACATTTTTCCTCCCTAGGTGCAGCACTTTGCATTTCTCCTTGTTGAATTGCATTCTGTTGTTTTCTGCCCATTTGTCCAACCTGTCCAAGTCTGCTTATAGTTGTTCCCTGCCCTCCGGCATGTCTACTTCTCCCCACATTTTTGTGTCATTTGCAAACTTGGACAGAGTACACTTCACTCCCTTGTCCAAGTGGCTGATGAAGACATTGAAGAGTATCGGTCCTAGGACTGAGCCCTGGGGGACCCCACTGCCCACACCCTTCCAGGTCGATACTGACCCATCCACTATGACTCTCTGGGTGCGACCCTCTAGCCAATTCACCACCCACCAGACTATGTAGTCATCCAAGTCACAGCCTCTTAACTTGTTCACCAGTATGGGGTGGGATACCATATCGAAGGCCTTTCTGAAGTCTAAGTAAATGACGTCAACCCCTACTCCTGCATCCAGGTGTTTTGTAACCTGATCATAAAAAGAGACTAGATTAGTCAGGCATGATCTACCTGCTACGAACCCATGCTGGTTTCCCCTCAGCATAATTTTCCCTGCCGGGCTCTCGCAAATGTGAGCCTTGATAATTTTTTCAAAGACTTTGGCAAGGATGGAGGTGAGACTGACTGGCCTATAGTTGCCCAGGTCCTCCTTCCTCCCTTTCTTGAAAATGGGGACCACATTGGCCCTTTTCCAGTCCTCCGGGACCTGGCCTGCGCGCCATCAGTGTTCAAATATTCCCGCCAGTGGCTGTGCAATGACGTCAGCCAGTGCCTTCAGTACCCTCGAATGGATCTCATCCAGGCCTGCTGACTTAAGCGCATCCAGTTCCTCCAAGTGACTCGGCACCATCTCAGGGTCTACGCATGGTAGTCTGGCGCCCTGTTCCTGCCTCTCTACAATCCCAGTGAGAGACTTGTCTTGCCCCTCACTTAGGAACATTGAGGAAAAGAACTCATTGAGGAGTTCAGCCTTGTCCCCCCTGTCCGTCACCAGTTGTTTCTGCCCATTTAGTAGGGGTCCTATTCCTCCCTGGGCCTTCCTTTTACTCCCTATATATCTAAAAAACAATTTCTTGTTATCCTTAACTTGGGATGCCATCCTCAGCTCCATGGTAGCTTTGGCGCATCTAACTGCCTCCCTACAAGCGCGAGCAGAGGAGGTATACTCCTCTTTGGTAATCTCTCCCCATTTCCACTTTTTATATGCTCCCCTTTCAGCCCGTAGGCTGCTCTGGACTTCTCTGGTCAGCCAGGGAAGCTTTCTGGCCCCTTTCCCTCTTTTTCCTTGCATCGGGATCATATCCCTCTGTGCCCAAAAGATCATTTCCTTAAGGCACAGCCACCCTTCCTGGGCTCCCATCTCTTCAAAACTCCTACTCTGCATTGTGTCCTTGATTAATCACCTGAGTTCATTGAAATTAGCTTTCCTAAAGTCTAGCACGTTCACCCTACTAGTTACCTTACCCACTTGACATCTTGTGATGAATTCTATTATTAGGTGATCAGCGTCCCCCAGGTGACCACCGATCTGTAGGTCCCCTACCATGTCATCCCCCGTTGCCAATACCAGGTCCAGTAAGGCATTCCCCCTAGTGGGACCATGTACCTCTTGCATCAGGTGGAGGTCCTGTACACAGGATAGGAACCCGTGTGAACAGTGGGACTTTGCTGTCTGCGTCTCCCAGCAGATGTCTGGGTAGTTTAGGTCCCCAATCACTACCACCTCCCTAGATTTTATGGTCTCCGAGAGCTGCCTCAGGAGCCCCAAATCTAGTTCTTTCCCTTGGTGTGGGGGTCTGTAGCAGACCCCTACCACCAAATCCCTTTCTCCTTGCCCCCCATGTAGCCTAACCCACAATCCTTCTACTTTCTCCTCCTTCAATTCCGTCTTGATAAGGGTCTATGTATATTGCTCAGTGACATACAGCGCAACCCCTCCCCCTTTCTTCCCCACCCTGTCCTTTCTGTACAGTTTATAACCCTCAATATGTACCGCCCAGTCGTGGGAAGAATCCCACCAGGTTTCAGGTAGCCCTACTAAGTCATAGGTGTTTTCTGCAAGCAGGAGTGCTAGTTCATCCTGCTTGCTCCCCATGCTCCTAGTATTAGTATATAGGCACTTGAGCCCTGTGACTGGCGCCTTTGCTGCCCCCCAGCTCTGATTCCCAAAGGGCCCCTTGTTGCTTACCTGCATATTGCTTACCTGTGCTGTACTGCTGGCCGCCCCAGGGATTGCAGGTTCTTGATGTTCTCCTTCTTCAGGCTGGGCTGTCCTTGTGGGTGCCACATGGTTTGGTGGTCCACGGCTTCCCCTGCCCTCATCTTCCCCTCCCCATGACGAGCCTAGTTTAAAGCCTGCCGGAGGAGATCCACCAACCTAGAAGAGAACACACGCTTACCTTTCGGAGACAGGTGAAGCCCATCCCAACTGAGCATGTCCCTCGTTGTGATGTGCTGGTCATTGTCAAGGAAGCCAAAGCTTGCCTCGAGACACCATTGCCGAAGCCACCAGTTGGTCTCTCTAATGCACTTCTCATGTTGTCTTCCACGTTCGCTCACTGGTAGGACAGAAGAGAATATCATCTGTGCACCGATCTCCCTCAGCATGCCGCCCAGGGGATGGTCCTGGGCATTTCTTCTAGGTTGGTGGATCTTTTCTTCTAGGTTGAAGGATCTCCTCCGGCAGGCTTTAAACTAGGCTCGTCGGGGGGAAGGGAAGATGAGGGTGGAGGAAGCTGTGGATCACCAAACCATGTGGCACCCACAAGGACAGCCTAGCCTGAAGAAGGAGAACATTGGGAACCTGCAAGCCATGGGGAGACCAGCACTACAGCACAGGTAAGCAACGAGAAGGTTAGAAATCAGGGGACCCTTGGGATTTGGAGCGGCAGGGCAGCAAAGGCACCAGTCACAGGGCTCAAGTGCCTATATACTAATGCTAGGATCATGGGGAACAAGCAGGATGAACTAGCGCTCCTGCTTGCACAAAACACCTATGACTTAGTAGGGCTAATGGCAACCTGGTAGGATTCGTCTCATGACTGGGCGGTACATATTGAGGGTTATAGATTGTACAGAAAGGACAGGGTGGGGAAGAAAGGGGGAGGGGTTGCGCTCTATGTCAATGAGCAATATACATCGACCCTCATCAAGATGGAATCGAAGGATGAGGAAGTAGAAGGATTGTGAGTTAGGCTACATGGAGGTCAAGGAGAAAGGGATTTGGTGGTAGGGGTCTGCTACAGACCCCCACACCAAGGGGAAGAAATAGATTCGGGGCTCCTGAGGCAGCTCTCGGAGACCATAAAAGACAAAGAGGCGGTAGTCATGGGAGACCTAAATTACCCAGACATCTGCTGCAGACACAGACGGCAAAGTCCCACCGCTCACGCAGGATTCTAACCTGTGTACAGGACCTCCACCTGACACAGGAGGTACACGGTCCCACTAGGGGGAATGCCATACTGGATCTGGTATTGGCAACGGGGGATGACATGGTAGGGGACCTACAGATTGATAGCCATCTGGGGGACAGTGATCACCTAATAATAGAATTCTTCATAAAACATCGAGTGGGTAAGGTAACTAGTAGGGTGAAAGTGCTAGACTTTAGGAAAGCTGATTTCAATGAACTCAGGCAATTATTCAAGGATGCACTGAAGAGTAGCAGTTTTGAAGTGATGGGATCCCAAGAAGGGTGGCTGTGCCTTAAGGAAACGATCCTTTGGGCACAAAGCAAGACGATCCCTGTGCGAGGCAAAAGAGGGAAAGGGGCCAGGAGGCTTCCTTGGCTGACCAGAGAAATCCAGGGCAGCCTAAGGGCCAAAAGGGGAGCACATAAAAAGTGGAAACAGGGAGAGATCACCATCAACGAATATACCTCCTCTGCTCGCGCTTGTAGGGAAGCAGTTAGACGGGCCAAAGCTACCATGGAGCTGAGGATGGCATCCCAAGTAAAAGACAACAAGAAATTGTTTTTTAGATATATAGGGAGTAAAAGGAAGGCCCAGGGAGGATTATGACCCCTGCTAAATGGGCAGAAACAATTGGTGGTGGACAGGGGGGACAAGGCTTAACTCCTCAACGATTTCTTTGCCTCAGTGTTCCTAAGCGAGGGGCATGACAAGTCTCTCACTGGGGTTGTAGAGAGGCAGCAGCAAGGTGCCAGACTACCATGCGTAGACCCTGAGATGGTGCAGAGTCACTTGGAAGAACTGGATGCCTTTAAGTCGGCAGGCCTGGATGGGCTCCATCTGAGGGTGCTGAAGGCACTGGCCGACATCATTGCAGAGCCACTGGCGGGAATATTTGAACGCTCGTGGCGCACGGGCCGAGTCCCGGAGGACTGGAAAAGGGCCAACGTGGTCCCCATTTTCAAGAAGGGGAGGAAGGAGGACCCGGGCAACTATAGGCCAGTCAGTCTCACCTCCATCCTTGGCAAAGTCTTTGAAAAAATTATCAAGGCTCACATTTGCGAGAGCCCAGCAGGACAAATTATGCTAAAGGGAAACCAGCATGGGTTCGTAGCAGGCAGATCGTGCCTGACTAATCTAGTCTCTTTTATGACCACGTTACAAAACGCCTGGACACAGGAGGAGGGGTGGATGTCGTATACTTAGACTTCAGGAAGGCCTCTGATACGGTATCCCACTCCATACTGGTGAACAAGTTAAGAGGCTGTGACTTGGATTACTACACAGTCCGGTGGGTGGCGAATTGGCTGGAGGGTTGCACCCAGAGTGTCATGGTGGATGGGTCGGTTTCGACCTGGAAGGGTGTGGGCAGTGGGGTCCCGCAGGGCTCGGTCCTTGGACCAATACTCTTTAATGTCTTCATCAGCAACTTGGACGAGGGAGTGAAGTGTACTCTGTCCAAGTTTGCAAATGACACAAAGCTATGGGGAGAAGTGGACACGCCGGAGGGCAGGGAACAACTAGAGGCAGACTTGGACAGGTTGGACAAGTGGGCAGAAAACAACAGAATGCAGTTCAACAAGGAGAAATGCAAAGTGCTGCACCTAGGGAGGAAAAATGTCCAGCACACCTACAGCCTAGGGAATGACCTGCTGGGTGGCACGGAAGTGGAAAGGGATCTTGGAGTCCTAGTGGACTCCAAGATGAACATGAGTCAGCAGTGTGATGAAGCCATCAAAAAAGCCAATGGCACTTTATCGTGCATCAGCAGATGCATGACGAATAGATTCAAGGAGGTGATACTTCCCCTCTATCAGGCACTGGTCAGACTGCAGTTGGAGTACTGCGTGCAGTTCTGGGCGCCGCACTTCAAGAGGGATGTGGATAACCTGGAGAGAGTCCAGAGAAGGGCCACTCGTATGGTTAAGGGCTTGCAGTCCAAGCCCTGCGAGGAGAGACTAGAGAACCTGGACCTTTTCAGCCTCCGCAAGAGAAGGTTGAGAGGTGACCTTGTGGCTTCCTATAAGTTCATCACGGGGGCACAGAAGGGAATTGGTGAGGTTTTATTCACCAAGGCGTCCCTGGGGGTTAGAAGAAATAATGGCCACAAGCTAGCAGAGAGCAGATTTAGATTGGACATTAGGAAGAACTTCTTCACAGTTCAAGTGGCCAAGGTCTGGAACGGGCTCCCAAGGGAGGTGGTGCTCTCCCCTACCCTGGGGGTCTTCAAGAGGAGGTTAGATGAGCATCTAGCTGGGGTCATCTAGACCCAGCACTCTTTCCTGCCTATGCAGGGGGTCGGACTCGATGATCTCCGGTCCCTTCCGACCCTAACATCTATGAATCTATGAATGACCTGAAACTGTACCTTGCTGCAGAAGGCTGGCCTGGTAGGGTTGTTTGTGGCAGAACAGCCCCCAAGAAATTCCAGGCCAATTACCTCCCTGGTGAAAGGCAGGTAGGGGCACCTTAACCCCAGCCCCCACCATCCGGTGGGTAGTGTAGAGAGTTATGGTAGGGGCCAGGCATGCTTATAAATAAGGATCTGAGCCCAACGGTGGTGTGAAACCTTGGAGGCCCCAGAGTGGGTGGTATTAGTGTGTGGGCCCATGTAGAGTAGGGTGCAGTAGGGTACCTGAAGGCCTACGCTAGTGGGATGCAGAGTACAGCTGCAGAGGGCAGCTTGAAGGGCTGCACCAGGGTGTACTGAGTAGCGCTGCGGGACAGGCTTCAAGGGCAGTACATGGGCCAACCTCAAGTGTGAGAGCATGAAACTAGTTGCCCAGTGAGGGGATAGGGGCAGAAGCAGCCCAGCATCAGCAGAAGGCGACACCATGTAGAGTAGGCGAACTTGCAGGATGCGAAGTTGCTGTGTGGTAGTGCCGGAGAGTGAGTAGCAAAGCCTGAAGGCCCAAAGGGGTTGCTCAAGGGGAGGAAAGGCGGTAGAGAGTGGCCCAGTAATGGGTGGTATGCTAGAGGCTGCTGTGAGAGGCAAGCAGAGTGCAAGAGTTCCCTGTGAGGTGGGGGTAGCATGAGTGAGTGTGTATGAAAGAGGTCAGGACTGAGTTTTCCCTGGCCTCAGACTGGGGAGCAATACCAATCTGGATGCCATCTGTGGACCATGGGCCACAGTGTAGGGAAGGTTCAGAGCCATGGATAGTGCCCCCTGGCATTGGGGTAGTGTGTGGGTAGTCTCCCACTTATTATATCAAAGTAACATTCAAGTCATAGCAGGCAAGTCATGGCAGATTGCCCTAGGCAGGTGCATGGGCTAACATGAGATCTAGCCTAGGGAAGCCCCCTGTCCCACTGTCCAATATTAGCGGTGTTAAATGTGCAAAATCCTACACATAATTCACAAGATAAATGCAGAGATTTCAAATAGGAATCTCTAATGTCAAAATCATTCCTAATCTCTTGTTCTTTGCAACAGGAGACTTGCTAGTTGCTATATTATTTCTCTGTAGTAAAAAAAAAAGTGAAAGCTTAGAGCTAGCATTTTCTGAGGGGTGCCTTGAGTCTAATGAGTGGTGACTTGAGTTTAAAGAGACAACGCTTATTGAATATGGCATAAGGTTGCCATTGAGGAAACCTGGAACAGTCTCTGCCACTGACCCAGACAGCTTCCAGCTTCCTATGTTTTATATAGGCATTTCCTTCTATACATACTTTTGATGATTTTGGAAAGGAGAATAGCCATCTTTTCATACCTATTTAAAATTCTGAAGAGAACAACAATCCTAATATTCTACAACTGTTCGCAAACTAATCTTTCTTCCAGAACAGACATACATACTATACTTTTCATTTTCAAGCCTGGAGCATTTTTGTATAACACAGCAGTGCAACACAATAAGTTTGTTTAAATTATCTATGAAAATTAATTTTGCATTTGAAAAAAAGAATAGTATAAAGAAATGATTTACATAAAAATATAAAGACAAATCTATCTGGCAGGAAGAAGACCAGGACATGCCAATAGGTCTTTTTCTTCTCTAGTTCCTCTGACTGTGTAATTCATAAACCATCTCTACTCAGGCACCAATAACAGGAAACTGTGGACAGAAGTGACATGAATGAAGGTCTCAATGGCACACACATGCTAGAGAAATGTATACATGGCTAGCTTTAGATTATACAGTATTCTGAGCAACCCTATATCCCTCTTCTCCGACAGTTATTTTTACCACAGATCTTCCTGCCACCAGCTGACCTAGTGTCTGTCCATGTTGTCAGTCTGGTTTCATTTATCCATGGGCTCACAGCCACTTTTGTCCTGTTTCAAGGTAGCAACGAAACAGGAACACTGGGATTATTCAATGCTGTGCTTCCTCCCGTAAACCTTCCAAAAAAAAATCCAGTGTTAGTGGAGCCTGTTTGCCTTTCTATGTCTATCACCAATAGCAGTGCTTCTAGGATATACTGCCTTACATTTACCTAACACCTTTTCTTTGACAATCTGAAAACACTTTTAAAAGTAGATACTGTTTTCCCCATTTTACAAAAGGACAGACTAAACACCCATAGAATTTAGCATGGGAATTGTCTAAAGCCAAAGAGTAAGTCAATAGTAGAAACAGGAATAAATATTTCTTGACAAGTAGGCCTTGTTTTTTTGCATACAGTTAATTAAACAATGCCGTTTGAGTACTGTTTAATTAAACTGGTCTAGAAATCAATTGATACATCCCAACAAGGGATGTTTATCTCAGATTAAGGCCCCTATGTTGATTTTGTTTAAATTGGGAATGAGGACTTGACCTGTTATTAAAAAATAGGATTTGTTCCCATCAATTTGCTATGTTTATACATGGTTGAATGATATTTTCAAATAAAGTATTCAGATATTTGTAATCAACCTATGGATTCTTCACAAAAGAATCTATTTTCCTACCACTGTCTTTTGAACATTAAGATTTGAGGTCTTTAAGCAGTAGTTGGCACTGGAAAATTAATCAGAATACTCTGCTTTAGAAGCATACTCATAATTTTTAATAAAATATCTTTTGTTCCAGAACAGTGTGCAAGGGGAGCTTTTGTGAAATAGGTACTGTAGAATCATTTAGAATGTATTCTTTGCTAGATGCACTGATCAATTTTCCTATGTAAATGAGCTCTTTATTGATTTAGTTGCAGTAAATCAGTGTTCAGACTCTATGTAGACTAGCCAATGGTCCTCCACTCTTATTTAACAGATTATACTTCTAGAGACAAGATTTAATAATCCTATTGAATATACAAATTGAGTTGGTATCATCTCAAAAGTCCCTAGATTTCTCATACCTTACATTTTATCTTTTTGTTCACATTTCATTTATCTGAACTAGTTTACCCATTTCAACTTCATATACCAGTTTGGAGCAAATGTCCAGGTTGGTTGCCATTTGATCTCAGTTTGTTTATCTACCACTGGCTACTAAGTGTAGATTAGCAAAAGATTGTGTGAAAATACATGTTGCATAAAAATACATGTGTGAGTGCGTGAATGTTTTAAGGTTTTAAACACAAATAGATTTTTGGATATCATTTGCTAGTCTGATATTTTAAAAGCTGCACTGATAAATAAATAATGATCTTAAAATGACCTCTACATGAAACAAGTTGAAGAGATGAGATGATAAACTAAACCATTTGACATAAAATGTAAAGGAGTGCAAAGTTTTCTTTGTTATTGTGCTAATAGCATTTACTTAGAATACTTTGGGGTTTTTTTAGTTAAATGACTTAACCAATTATATGCTTTCTTTTCAAAACTGTTGTTGGAATGGTGTTTTAGGCATGGTAGTCCAGGAATTATGCAAGAGGCAAGGGGATTTTTTGAGAGTGATATATTTTATTGGACCAACTGCATGGTTAGGATAAAGTTAGACAGCTTTTGAAGGCAAGGCATTCTTCATCAGCAGCTGATGAAAAAGTCTTGCTTTTGATAGCTTCTAACTTTATCCTAACTATGCAGTTGGTCCAATAAAATACATCACCCAAAATCCTTACCTCTCTCAAAGCTAGGGAATTTCTATATTGAATTATCAATATGAAAACCAGATTGTCTTGGTAGATGAGCCAGCTACCTTAAAACCAGCTCCTACAGAATCTTAAGTGTTCCATCCTGTGAGGTTTTCATCTACTAAAGCACTTATGCATATGCTAATACAAGTCTTGTACTGCAGTAACAATGCTCAGGAGCTTGTTGGATCAGAGCTTTACTGTGAGTGCAATGTTTATCACCTTTTTGGCCATTAGTTGTTCTTAAGATACCTGCCACTGAGAAAGGAGGCAATTTCAGAAACAGCTAAGCATGCAAATTTTCATGTACATCTATCTACTCAAAATACATTTTTTTGAGGTTTAAAACTTTGACATATGCAAGCCTGTGGTTCCATGTGAAAATATCTTCTTGTGGTATCTGTAGGCCTGACAGGAAGCATAAAGTGCTGGGAATCTCATGAGAAAGCTTGTTCTTATGAGATTTCTAGCTAAATTTTACAGACACAAGAAGGTTAGATACTTCAAGGAAAGAATAGATAAACAGAAAAACATTAGGGCTGTGATTCAAATGAAATTCCCTGATGTGGGATTTTCACAGGATAGTTTCCTACCAATTTTATGTTGTGTCTAGCATCTGCTTTATTAGGTAGGATTCCTAGGTTCCCAGAGGTTAGGTAGGATTCCTAGATTCCCAGAGGTTCCCAGAGAAGCATTCCTGGATCTTGGGGGAGCTATAGTGGTATATTTTTACTCCTTCTCTACTGGTAGGCCCTGCTGGTTTCTGAAAAACATACCTCGTACATCAACTTTGCTCCAGGAACTCTTTAAATATGGCAAACTCTGATTCTCATAAAAAGAAGTTCCCCCGTACAGAGTAAGAAGCCAAGACATCCTGTTCTTACTGTGAAGAAGGAAGGATGAAGAGGATGGGATCTTCATTGTGTTGGCGCCTGGAGCAGCTTAAATGATACAGGACAGGAAGAACACTTTGCTATTACTCCATATGCACCAAAGAGACTTAATAGGAGTACTCAGGTAGACTCTGCAGCTGCTCACAGCAGAAAAATTGGCAAGAGAAATCAGAATAGAAAACTGGTACCTAGCAAAGTTGTATGTGGTGCAATCACTGTGGAAGTCCAGCAGAGGAAGGTGCAGGAGGGACAGCAGTCATTTTGTTTTTCAGTCTAGAATAAGAGAGCTGACAGCCTATGCAAAGGCATACAGTAATCAGGGGGAGTTCAAGTGTGAACAGCTCTAAAAAATATATGGTCATTCACATAGGTGTCATTGTCACGGTCTTCTTTGGGTGTTCTTGAAGTGTTTTAAGTGTTGAAGTTTCAGAGACTGCAGTGCTAGCAAAAGTCACAGCCAGGAGACCCCAACATCAATCTTGTTTTAAAGAATGACCACAGGCTTGACTTGGTGGCAAAGACTCGACCAGGTTTATTGTCTACAAGGCATGGCCCTAACATACTTGTGATCTGCCAGACAAGGTGTTTATGCAAGTATGCCTATGATAGGATACTATGTAGGCTCCAAAGGCCAATACAGAGTTCCCATACTTTCTATTTCTCCTTTTATACAGTGATCAGAACAAATTATGTATTACATTCCACCAATATCTAAATATCTTGAGCCATCTTTTACCATGACTTTCTTTCACATCCTGATCTGGGTATTCCAGCCTTATCATTCTGGTAATGAACCATCCTGCATCTTGTATCCTGTAGCCATTTCCCCTCCCATTTCCTAAGAGGAGTGAACATCTAGCCCACATTCCATGTTTTGTTTATGTAAGGAGTTCATGCATTAGTCAGGTTCACTAATCAGGCCTACTCTGGCCAATGCTTTAGCAAACCCTTTGTGTTAGAAGTATATATTGATCAATGCTCCAGTAATACCTACATTAGGCAATGTTGGTGGATCTGTGGATCTGATTAAAATCAAGAGAATTAAGTAGTGTATCTTACCAGTTTCAACACTTTGTCACCTGTAGCTCTATTCCAGGAGGACTGTGGGTTGAAACCTTGTGGACAGTGATGGGTTTCAGGACATACAGGCTTTTAAGGCC